>NC_072437.2:103402500-113402500 GCF_028878055.3 Symphalangus syndactylus | reverse complement strand
GAATATATTCAAATATAAACTACACAGAAGCATTCTGTGAAACTTCTTTCTGATCTGAGCATTCAGCTAACAGAGTTAAACCATACTTTTGATTGAGCAGTTTTGAAACACTCTGTCTGTAGAAAATGCAACTGGACATTCGTAGCGCTAAGTGGGTAATAGTGGAAAAAAGAATATGTTCAAATATAAACTACACAGAAGCATTGTATGAAACTTCTTTCTGTTCTGTGCGTTCAACTAACAGAGTTGAACCTTACTTTTGATTGAGCCGTTCTGAAACACTCTTTCTGTAGAAACTGCAATTGGACCTTCTGAGCGCTAAGAGGCCTATATTGGGGAAAAGAATGTCTACAAATAAAAACTACACAGAAGAATTGTGTGAAACATCTTTCTGTTCTGTTTGTTCAACTAAAAGAGTTGAAACTTAGTTTTGATTGAGTCGTTCTGAAACACTCTTTCTTTAGAAAATGCAAGTGGAGATTCGGAGCGCTAAGAGGGTAATAGTGGAAAAAGGAATGTCTCCAAATATAAACTACACAGAATCATTCTGTGAAACTTCTTTCTGATCTGTGCATTCAGCTAACAGAGTTAAACCATACTTTTGATTGAGCAGATCTGAACACTCTTTCTGTAGAAAATGCAACTGGACATTTGGAGCGCTAAGAGAGTAGTAGTGGAAAAAGGAATATATTCAAATATAAACTACACAGAAGCATTCTGTGAAACTTCTTTCTGATCTGAGCATTCAGCTAACAGAGTTAAACCATACTTTTGATTGAGCAGTTTTGAAACACTCTGTCTGTAGAAAATGCAACTGGACATTCGTAGCGCTAAGTGGGTAATAGTGGAAAAAAGAATATGTTCAAATATAAACTACACAGAAGCATTGTATGAAACTTCTTTCTCTTCTGTGCATTCAACTAACAGAGTTGAACCTTACTTTTGATTGAGCCTTTCTGAAACACTCTTTCTGTAGAAACTGCAATTGGACATTCTGAGCGCTAAGAGGCCTCTATTGGGAAAAATAATATCTTCAAATAAAAACTACACAGAAGCATTGTGTGAAACTTATTTCTGATATGTTCATTAAGCTAACAGAGTTAAACCATACTTTTGATTGCGCAGTTCTGAACACTCTTTCTGTAGAAAATGCAAGTGGACATTCGGAGCGCTAAGAGGGTAATAGTGGAAAAAGGAATATATTCAAATATAAACTACCCAGTAGCATTCTGTGAAAATTCTTTCTGTTCTGTGCATTCAACTAACAGAGTTGAACCTTACTTTTGATTGAGCCGTTCTGAAACACTCTTTCTGTAGAAACTGCAATTGGACATGCTAAGCGCTAAGAGGCCTACATTGGGAAAAAGAATATCTTCAAATAAAAACTACACAGATGCATTCTGTGAAACTTATTTCTGATCTGTAAATTCAGTTAACAGAGATAAAACATATTTTTGATTGAGCAGTTATGAAACACTCTTTTTGTAGAAAATGCAAGTGGAGATTCGGAGCGCTAAGAGGGTAATAGTGGAAAAAGGAATGTCTTCAAATATAAACTACACAGAAACATTCGGTGAAACTTCTTTCTGATCTGTGCATTCAGCTAACAGAGTTAAACCATACTTTTGATTGAGCAGATCTCAACACTCTTTCTGTAGAAAATGCAACTGGACATTTGGAGCGCTAAGAGCGTAGTAGTGGAAAAAGGAATATATTCAAATATAAACTACACAGAAGCATTCTGTGAAACTTCTTTCTGATCTGAGCATTCAGCTAACAGAGTTAAACCATACTTTTGATTGAGCAGTTTTGAAACACTCTGTCTGTAGAAAATGCAACTGGACATTCGTAGCGCTAAGTGGGTAATAGTGGAAAAAAGAATATGTTCAAATATAAACTACACAGAAGCATTGTATGAAACTTCTTTCTGTTCTATGCATTCAACTAACAGAGTTGAACCTTACTTTTGATTGAGCCGTTCTGAAACACTCTATCTGTAGAAACTGCAATTGGACATTCTGAGTGCTAGGAGGCCTATATTGGGAAAAAGAATGTCTACAAATAAAAACTACACAGAAGAATTGTGTGAAACTTCCTTCTGTTCTATTTGTTCAACTAAGAGTTGAACCTTAGTTTTGATTGAGCCGTTCTGAAACACTCTTTCTGTAGAAAATGCAAGTGGAGATTCGGAGCGCTAAGAGTGTAATAGTGGATAAAGGAATGTCTCCAAATATAAACTACACAGAATCATTCTGTGAAACTTCTTTCTGATCTGTGCATTCAGCTAACAGAGTTAAACCATACTTTTGATTGAGCAGATCTGAACACTCTTTCTGTAGAAAATGCAACTGGACATTTGGAGCGCTAAGAGAGTAGTAGTGGAAAAAGGAATATATTCAAATATAAACTACACAGAAGCATTCTGTGAAACTTCTTTCTGATCTGAGCATTCAGCTAACAGAGTTAAACCATACTTTTGATTGAGCAGTTTTGAAACACTCTGTCTGTAGAAAATGCAACTGGACATTCGTAGCGCTAAGTGGGTAATACTGGAAAAATGAATATGTTCAAATATAAACTACACAGAAGCATTGTATGAAACTTCTTTCTGTTCTGTGCATTCAACTAACAGAGTTGAACCTTACTATTGATTGAGCCTTTCTGAAACACTCTTTCTGTAGAAACTGCAATTGGACATTCTGAGCGCTAAGAGGCCTCTATTGGGAAAAATAATATCTTCAAATAAAAACTACACAGAAGCATTGTGTGAAACTTATTTCTGATATGTTCATTAAGCTAACAGATTTAAACCATACTTTTGATTGCGCAGTTCTGAACTCTCTTTCTGTAGAAAATGCAAGTGGACATTCGGAGCGCTAAGAGGGTAATAGTGGAAAAAGGAATATATTCAAATATAAACTACACAGTAGCATTCTGTGAAAATTCTTTCTGTTCTGTGCATTCAACTAACAGAGTTGAACCTTACTTTTGATTGAGCCGTTCTGAAACACTCTTTCTGTAGAAACTGCAATTGGACATGCTAAGCGCTAAGAGGCCTACATTGGGAAAAAGAATATCTTCAAATAAAAACTACACAGATGCATTCTGTGAAACTTATTTCTGATCTGTAAATTCAGTTAACAGAGATAAAATATATTTTTGATTGAGCAGTTATGAAACACTCTTTTTGTAGAAAATGCAAGTGGAGATTCCGAGCGCTAAAAGGGTAATAGTGGAAAAAGGAATGTCTTCAAATATAAACTACACAGAATCATTCGGTGAAACTTCTTTCTGATCTGTGCATTCAGCTAACAGAGTTAAACCATACTTTTGATTGAGCAGATCTCAACACTCTTTCTGTAGAAGATGCAACTGGACATTTGGAGCGCTAAGAGCGTAGTAGTGGAAAAAGGAATATATTCAAATATAAACTACACAGAAGCATTCTGTGAAACTTCTTTCTGATCTGAGCATTCAGCTAACAGAGTTAAACCATACTTTTGATTGAGCAGTTTTGAAACACTCTGTCTGTAGAAAATGAAACTGGACGTTCGTAGCGCTAAGTGGGTAATAGTGGAAAAAAGAATATGTTCAAATATAAACTACACAGAAGCATTGTATGAAAATTCTTTCTGTTCTATGCATTGAACTAACAGAGTTGAACCTTACTTTTGATTGAGCCGTTCTGAAACACTCTATCTGTAGAAACTGCAATTGGACATTCTGAGCGCTAGGAGGCCTATATTGGGAAAAAGAATGTCTACAAATAAAAACTACACAGAAGAATTGTGTGAAACTTCTTTCTGTTCTGTTTGTTCAACTAAAAGAGTTGAACCTTAGTTTTGATTGAGCCGTTCTGAAACACTCTTTCTGTAGAAAATGCAAGTGGAGATTCGGAGCGCTAAGAGGGTAATAGTGGATAAAGGAATGTCTCCAAATATAAACTACACAGAATCATTCTGTGAAACTTCTTTCTGATCTGTGCATTCAGCTAACAGAATTGAACCTTACTTTTGATTGAGCCGTTCTGAAACACTCTTTCTGTAGAAACTGCAATTGGACATTCTGAGCGTTAAGAGGCCTATATTTTGAAAAAGAATATCTACAAATAAAAACTACACAGAAGAATTGTGTGAAACATCTTTCTGTTCTGTTTGTTCAACTAAAAGAGTTGAACCTTAGTTTTGATTGAGTCGTTCTGAAACACTCTTTCTGTAGAAAATGCAAGTGGAGATTCGGAGCGCTAAGAGGGTAATAGTGGAAAAAGGAATGTCTCCAAATATAAACTACACAGAATCATTCTGTGAAACTTCTTTCTGATCTGTGCATTCAGCTAACAGAGTTAAACCATACTTTTGATTGAGCAGATCTGAACACTCTTTCTGTAGAAAATGCAACTGGACATTTGGAGCGCTAAGAGAGTAGTAGTGGAAAAAGGAATATATTCAAATATAAACTACACAGAAGCATTCTGTGAAACTTCTTTCTGATCTGAGCATTCAGCTAATAGAGTTAAACCATACTTTTGATTGAGCAGTTTTGAAACACTCTGTCTGTAGAAAATGCAACTGGACATTCGTAGCGCTAAGTGGGTAATATTGGAAAAAAGAATATGTTCAAATATAAACTACACAGAAGCATTGTATGAAACTTCTTTCTGTTCTGTGCATTCAACTAACCGAGTTGAACCTTACTTTTGATTGAGCCTTTCTGAAACACTCTTTCTGTAGAAACTGCAATTGGACATTCTGAGCGCTAAGAGGCCTCTATTGGGAAAAATAATATCTTCAAATAAAAACTACACAAAAGCATTGTGTGAAACTTATTTCTGATATGTTCATTAAGCTAACAGAGTTAAACCATACTTTTGATTGCGCAGTTCTGAACACTCTTTCTGTAGAAAATGCAAGTGGACATTCGGAGCGCTAGGAGGGTAATAGTGGAAAAAGGAATATATTCAAATATAAACTACACAGTAGCTTTCTGTGAAAATTCTTTCTGTTCTGTGCATTCAACTAACAGAGTTGAACCTTACTTTATATTGAGCCGTTCTGAAACACTCTTTCTGTAGAAACTGCAATTGGACATGCTAAGCGCTAAGAGGCCTACATTGGGAAAAAGAATATCTTCAAATAAAAACTACACAGATGCATTCTGTGAAACTTATTTCTGATCTGTAAATTCAGTAAACAGAGATAAAACATATTTTTGATTGAGCAGATATGAAACACTCTTTTTGTAGAAAATGCAAGTGGAGATTCGGAGCGCTAAGAGGGTAATAGTGGAAAAAGGAATGTCTTCAAATATAAACTACACAGAATCATTCGGTGAAACTTCTTTCTGATCTGTGCATTCAGCTAACAGAGTTAAACCATACTTTTGATTGAGCAGATCTGAACACTCTTTCTGTAGAAAATGCAACTGGACATTTGGAGCGCTAAGAGCGTAGTAGTGGAAAAAGGAATATATTCAAATATAAACTACACAGAAGCATTCTGTGAAACTTCTTTCTGATCTGAGCATTCAGCTAACAGAGATAAACCATACTTTTGATTGAGCAGTTTTGAAACACTCTATCTGTAGAAAATGCAACTGGACATTCGTAGCGCTAAGTGGGTAATAGTGGAAAAAAGAATATGTTCAAATATTAACTACACAGAAGCATTGTATGAAACTCCTTTCTGTTCTGTGCATTCAACTAACAGAGTTGAACCTTACTTTTGATTGAGCCTTTCTGAAACACTCTTTCTGTAGAAACTGCAATTGGACATTCTGAGCGCTAAGAGGCCTCTATTGGGAAAAATAATATCTTCAAATAAAAAAAAAACAGAAGCATTGTGTGAAACTTATTTCTGATATGTTCATTAAGCTAACAGAGTTAAACCATACTTTTGATTGCGCAGTTCTGAACACTCTTTCTGTAGAAAATTCAAGTGGACATTCGGAGCGCTAAGAGGGTAAAAGTGCAAAAAGGAATATATTCAAATATAAACTACACAGTAGCATTCTGTGAAAATTCTTTCTGTTCTGTGCATTCAACTAAGAGAGTTGAACCTTACTTTTGATTGAGCCGTTCTGAAACACTCTTTCTGTAGAAACTGCAATTGGAAATTCTGAGCGTTAAGAGGCCTATATTTTGAAAAAGAATGTCTACAAATTAAAACTACACAGAAGAATTGTGTGAAACCTCTTTCTGTTCTGTTTGTTCAACTAAAAGGGTTGAACCTTAGTTTTGATTGAGTCGTTCTGAAACACTCCTTCTGTAGAAAATGCAAGTGGAGATTCGGAGCGCTAAGAGGGTATTAGTGGAAAAAGGAATGTCTCCAAATATAAACTACACAGAATCATTCTGTGAAACTTCTATCTGATCTGTGCATTCAGCTAACAGAGTTAAACTATACTTTTGATTGAGCAGATCTGAACACTCTTTCTGTAGAAAATGCAACTGGACATTTGGAGCGCTAAGAGAGTAGTAGTGGAAAAAGGAATATATTCAAATATAAACTACACAGAAGCATTCTGTGAAACTTCTTTCTGATCTGAGCATTCAGCTGACAGAGTTAAACCATACTTTTGATTGAGCAGTTTTGAAACACTCTGTCTGTAGAAAATGCAACTGGACATTCGTAGCGCTAAGTGGGTAATAGTGGAAAAAAGAATATGTTCAAATATAAACTACACAGAAGCATTGTATGAAACTTCTTTCTGTTCTGTGCATTCAACTAACAGAGTTGAACCTTACTTTTGATTGAGCCTTTCTGAAACACTCTTTCTGTAGAAACTGCAATTGGACATTCTGAGCGCTAAGAGGCCTCTATTGGGAAAAATAGTATCTTCAAATAAAAACTACACAGAAGCATTGTGTGAAACTTATTTCTGATATGTTCATTAAGCTAACAGAGTTAAACCATACTTCTGATTGCGCAGTTCTGAACACTCTTTCTGTAGAAAATTCAAGTGGACATTCGGAGCGCTAAGAGGGTAATAGTGGAAAAAGGATTATATTCAAATATAAACTACACAGTAGCATTCTGTGAAAATTCTTTCTGTTCTGTGCATTCAACTAACAGAGTTGAACCTTACTTTTGATTGAGCCGTTCTGAAACACTCTTTCTGTAGAAACTGCAATTGGACATGCTAAGCGCTAAGAGGCCTACATTGGGAAAAATAATATCTTCAAATAAAAACTACACAGATGCATTCTGTGAAACTTATTTCTGATCTGTAAATTCAGTTAACAGAGATAAAACATATTTTTATTGAGCAGTTATGAAACACTCTTTTTGTAGAAAATGCAAGTGGAGATTCGGAGCGCTAAGAGGGTATTAGTGGAAAAAGGAATGTCTTCAAATATAAACTACACAGAATCATTCGGTGAAACTTCTTTCTGATATGTGCATTCAGCTAACAGAGTTAAACCATACTTTTGATTGAGCAGATCTGAACACTCTTTCTGTAGAAAATGCAACTGGACATTTGGAGCGCTAAGAGCGTAGTAGTGGAAAAAGGAATATATTCAAATATAAACTACACAGAAGCATTCTGTGAAACTTCTTTCTGATCTGAGCATTCAGCTAACAGAGTTAAACCATACTTTTGATTGAGCAGTTTTGAAACACTCTGTCTGTAGAAAATGCAACTGGACATTCGTAGCGCTAAGTGGGTAATAGTGGAAAAAAAATATGTTCAAATATAAACAACACAGAAGCATTGTATGAAACTTCTTTCTGTTCTGTGCATTCAACTAACAGAGTTGAACCTTACTTTTGATTGAGCCGTTCTGAAACACTCTTTCTGTAGAAACTGCAATTGGACATTCTGAGCGCTAGGAGGCCTATATTGGGAAAAAGAATGTCTACAAATAAAAATTACACAGAAGAATTGTGTGAAACTTCTTTCTGTTCTGGTTGTTCAACTAAAAGATTTGAACCTTAGTTTTTATTGAGCCGTTCTGAAACACTCTTTCTGTAGAAAATGCAAGTGGAGATTCGGAGTGCTAAGAGGGTAATAGTGGATAAAGGAAAGTCTCCAAATATAAACTACACAGAATAATTCTATGAAACTTGTTTCTGATCTGTGCATTCAGCTAACAGAGTTAAAACATACTTTTGATGGAGCAGATCTGAACACTCTTTCTGTAGAAAATGCAACTGGACATTTGGAGCGCTAAGAGAGTAGTAGTGGAAAAAGGAATATATTCAAATATAAACTACACAGAAGCATTCTCTGAAACTTCTTTCTGATCTGAGCATTCAGCTAACAGAGTTAAACCATACTTTTGATTGAGCAGTTTTGAAACACTCTGTCTGTAGAAAATGCAACTGGACATTTGTAGCGCTAATTGGGTAATAGTGGAAAAAATAATATGCTCAAATATAAACTACACAGAAGCATTGTATGAAACTTCTTTCTGTTCTGTGCATTCAACTAACAGAGTTGAACCTTACTTTTGATTGAGCCTTTCTGAAACACTCTTTCTGTAGAAACTGCAATTGGACATTCTGAGTGCTAAGAGGCCTCTATTGGGAAAAATAATATCTTCAAATAAAAACTACACAGAAGCATTGTGTGAAACTTATTCCTGATATGTTCATTAAGCTAACAGAGTTTAACCATACTTTTGATTGCGCAGTTCTGAATATTCTTTCTGTAGAAAATGCAAGTGGACATTCGGAGCGCTAAGAGGGTAATAGTGGAAAAAGGAATATATTCAAATATAAACTACACAGTAGCATTCTGTGAAAATTCTTTCTGTTCTGTGCATTCAACTAACAGAGTTGAACCTTACTTTTGATTGAGCCGTTCTGAAACACTCTTTCTGTAGAAACTGCAATTGGACATGCTAAGCGCTAAGAGGCCTACATTGGGAAAAAGAATATCTTCAAATAAAAACTACACAGATGCATTCTGTGAAACTTATTTCTGAACTGTAAATTCAGTTAACAGAGATAAAACATATTTTTGATTGAGCAGTTATGAAACACTCTTTTTGTAGAAAATGCAAGTGGAGATTCGGAGCGCTAAGAGGGTAATAGTGGAAAAAGGAATGTCTTCAAATATAAACTACACAGAATCATTCGGTGAAACTTCTTTCTGATCTGTGCATTCAGCTAACAGAGTTAAACCATACTTTTGATTGAGCAGATCTGAACACTCTTTCTGTAGAAAATGCAACTGGACATTTGGAGCGCTAAGAGCGTAGTAGTGGAAAAAGGAATATATTCAAATATAAACTACACAGAAGCATTCTGTGAAACTTCTTTCTGATCTGAGCATTCAGCTAACAGAGTTAAACCATACTTTTTATTGAGCAGTTTTGAAACACTCTGTCTGTAGAAAATGCAACTGGACATTCGTAGAGCTAAGTGGGTAATAGTGGAAAAAAGAATATGTTCAAATATAAACTACACAGAAGCATTGTATGAAACTTCTTTCTGTTCTGTGCATTCAACTAACAGAGTTGAACCTTACTTTTGATTGAGCCGTTCTGAAACACTCTTTCTGTAGAAACTGCAATTGGACATTCTGAGCGTTAAGAGGCCTATATTGGGAAAAAGAATGTCTACAAATAAAAACTACACAGAAGAATTGTGTGAAACTTCTTTCTGTTCTGTTTGTTCAACTAAAAGAGTTGAACCTTAGTTTTGATTGAGCCGTTCTGAAACACTCTTTCTGTAGAAAATGCAAGTGGAGATTCGGAGCGCTAAGAGGGTAATAGTGGAAAAAGGAATGTCTCCAAATATAAACTACACAGAATCATTCTGTGAAACTTCTTTCTGATCTGTGCATTCAGCTAACAGAGTTAAACCATACTTTTGATTGAGCAGATCTGAACACTCTTTCTGTAGAAAATGCAACTGGACATTTGGAGCGCTAAGAGAGTAGTAGTGGAAAAAGGAATATATTCAAATATAAACTACACAGAAGCATTCTGTGAAACTTCTTTCTGATCTGAGCATTCAGCTAACAGAGTTAAACCATACTATTGATTGAGCAGTTTTGAAACACTCTGTCTGTAGAAAATGCAACTGGACATTCGTAGCGCTAAGTGGGTAATAGTGGAAAAAAGAATATGTTCAAATATAAACTACACAGAAGCATTGTATGAAACTACTTTCTGTTCTGTGCATTCAACTAACAGAGTTGAACCTTACTTTTGATTGAGCCTTTCTGAAACCCTCTTTCTGTAGAAACTGCAATTGGACATTCTGAGCGCTAAGAGGACTCTATTGGGAAAAATAATATCTTCAAATAAAAACTACACAGAAGCATTGTGTGAAACTTATTTCTGATATGTTCATTAAGCTAACAGAGTTAAACCATACTTTTGATTGCGCAGTTCTGAACACTCTTTCTGTAGAATATGCAAGTGGACATTCGGAGCGCTAAGAGGGTAATAGTGGAAAAAGGAATATATTCAAATATAAACTACACAGTAGCATTCTGTGAAAATTCTTTCTGTTCTGTGCATTCAACTAACAGAGTTGAACCTTACTTTTGATTGAGAAGTTCTGAAACACTCTTTCTGTAGAAAGTGCAATTGGACATGCTAAGCGCTAAGAGGCCTTCATTGGGAAAAAGAATATCTTCAAATAAAAACTACACAGATGCATTCTGTGAAACTTATTTCTGATCTGTAAATTCAGTTAACAGAGATAAAACATATTTTTGATTGAGCAGTTATGAAAAACTCTGTTTGTAGAAAATGCAAGTGGAGATTCGGAGCGCTAAGTGGGTAATAGTGGAAAAAGGAATGTCTTCAAATATAAACTACACAGAATCATTCGGTGAAACTTCTTTCTGATCTGTGCATTCAGCTAACAGAGTTAAACCATACTTTTGATTGAGCAGATCTGAACACTCTTTCTGTAGAAAATGCAACTGGACATTTGGAGCGCTAAGAGCGTAGTAGTGGAAAAAGGAATATATACAAATATAAACTACACAGAAGCATTCTGTGAAACTTCTTTCTGATCTGAGCATTCAGCTAACAGAGTTAAACCATACTTTTGATTGAGCAGTTTTGAAACACTCTGTCTGTAGAAAATGCAACTGGACATTCGTACCGCTAAGTGGGTAATAGTGGAAAAAAGAATATGTTCAAATATAAACAACACAGAAGCATTGTATGAAACTTCTTTCTGTTCTGTGCATTCAACTTACGGAGTTGAACCTTACTTTTGATTGAGCCGTTCTGAAACACTCTTTCTGTAGAAACTGCAATTGGACATTCTGAGCGCTAGGAGGCCTATATTGGGAAAAAGAATGTCTACAAATAAAAACTACACAGAAGAATTGTGTGAAACTTCTTTCTGTTCTGTTTGTTCAACTAAAAGATTTGAACCTTAGTTTTGATTGAGCCGTTCTGAAACACTCTTTCTGTAGAAAATGCAAGTGGAGATTCGGAGCGCTAAGTGGGTAATAGTGGATAAAGGAATGTCTCCAAATATAAACTACACAGAATCATTCTATGAAACTTCTTTCTGATATGTGCATTCAGCTAACAGAGTTAAACCATACCTTTGATTGAGCAGATCTGAACACTCTTTCTGTAGAAAATGCAACTGGACATTTGGAGCGCTAAGAGAGTAGTAGTGGAAAAAGGAATATATTCAAATATAAACTACACAGAAGCATTCTCTGAAACTTCTTTCTGATCTGAGCATTCAGCTAACAGAGTTAAACCATACTTTTGATTGAGCAGTTTTGAAACACTCTGTCTGTTGAAAATGCAACTGGACATTCGTAGCGCTAATTGGGTAATAGTGGAAAAAATAATATGTTCAAATATAAACTACACAGAAGCATTGTATGAAACTTCTTTCTGTTCTGTGCATTCAACTAACAGTGTTGAACATTACTTTTGATTGAGCCTTTCTGAAACACTCTTTCTGTAGAAACTGCAATTGGACATTCTGAGCGCTAAGAGGCCTCTATTGGGAAAAATAATATCTTCAAATAAAAACTACACAGAAGCATTGTGTGAAACTTATTCCTGATATGTTCATTAAGCTAACAGAGTTTAACCATACTTTTGATTGCGCAGTTCTGAACACTCTTTCTGTAGAAAATGCAAGTGGACATTCGGAGCGCTAAGAGGGTAATAGTGGAAAAAGGAATATATTCAAATATAAACTACACAGTAGCATTCTGTGAAAATTCTTTCTGTTCTGTGCATTCAACTAACAGAGTTGAACCTTACTTTTGATTGAGCCGTTCTGAAACACTCTTTCTGTAGAAACTGCAATTGGACATGCTAAGCGCTAAGAGGCCTACATTGGGAAAAAGAATATCTTCAAATAAAAACTACACAGATGCATTCTGTGAAACTTATTTCTGATCTGTAAATTCAGTTAACAGAGATAAAACATATTTTTGATTGAGCAGTTATGAAACACTCTGTTTTTGTAGAAAATGCAAGTGGAGATTCGGAGCGCTAAGAGGGTAATAGTGGAAAAAGGAATGTCTTCAAATATAAACTACACAGAATCATTCGGTGAAACTTCTTTCTGATCTGTGCATTCAGCTAACAGAGTTAAACCATACTTTTGATTGAGCAGATCTGAACACTCTTTCTTTAGAAAATGCAACTGGACATTTGGAGCGCTAAGAGCGTAGTAGTGGAAAAAGGAATATATTCAAATATAAACTACACAGAAGCATTCTGTGAAACTTCTTTCTGATCTGAGCATTCAGCTAACAGAGTTAAACCATACTTTTGATTGAGCAGTTTTGAAACACTCTGTCTGTAGAAAATGCAACTGGACATTCGTAGCGCTAAGTGGGTAATAGTGGAAAAAAGAATATGTTCAAATATAAACTACACAGAAGCATTGTATGAAACTACTTTCTGTTCTGTGCATTCAACTAACAGAGTTGAACCTTACTTTTGATTGAGCCGTTCTGAAACACTCTTTCTGTAGAAACTGCAATTGGACATTCTGAGCGCTAAGAGGCCTATATTGGGAAAAAGAATGTCTACAAATAAAAACTACAAAGAAGAATTGTGTGAAACATCTTTCTTTTCTGTTTGTTCAACTAAAAGAGTTGAACCTTAGTTTTGATTGAGTCGTTCTGAAACACTCTTTCTGTAGAAAATGCAAGTGGAGATTCGGAGCGCTAAGAGGGTAATAGTGGAAAAAGGAATGTCTCCAAAAATAAACTACACAGAATCATTCTGTGAAACTTCTATCTGATCTGTGCATTCAGCTAACAGAGTTAAACCATACCTTTGATTGAGCAGATCTGAACACTCTTTCTGTAGAAAATGCAACTGGACATTTGGAGCGCTAAGAGAGTAGTAGTGGAAAAAGGAATATATTCAAATATAAACTACACAGAAGCATTCTCTGAAACTTCTTTCTGATCTGAGCATTCAGCTAACAGAGTTAAACCATACTTTTGATTGAGCAGTTTTGAAACACTCTGTCTGTTGAAAATGCAACTGGACATTCGTAGCGCTAATTGGGTAATAGTGGAAAAAATAATATGTTCAAATATAAACTACACAGAAGCATTGTATGAAACTTCTTTCTGTTCTGTGCATTCAACTAACAGTGTTGAACATTACTTTTGATTGAGCCTTTCTGAAACACTCTTTCTGTAGAAACTGCAATTGGACATTCTGAGCGCTAAGAGGCCTCTATTGGGAAAAATAATATCTTCAAATAAAAACTACACAGAAGCATTGTGTGAAACTTATTCCTGATATGTTCATTAAGCTAACAGAGTTTAACCATACTTTTGATTGCGCAGTTCTGAACACTCTTTCTGTAGAAAATGCAAGTGGACATTCGGAGCGCTAAGAGGGTAATAGTGGAAAAAGGAATATATTCAAATATAAACTACACAGTAGCATTCTGTGAAAATTCTTTCTGTTCTGTGCATTCAACTAACAGAGTTGAACCTTACTTTTGATTGAGCCGTTCTGAAACACTCTTTCTGTAGAAACTGCAATTGGACATGCTAAGCGCTAAGAGGCCTACATTGGGAAAAAGAATATCTTCAAATAAAAACTACACAGATGCATTCTGTGAAACTTATTTCTGATCTGTAAATTCAGTTAACAGAGATAAAACATATTTTTGATTGAGCAGTTATGAAACACTCTGTTTTTGTAGAAAATGCAAGTGGAGATTCGGAGCGCTAAGAGGGTAATAGTGGAAAAAGGAATGTCTTCAAATATAAACTACACAGAATCATTCGGTGAAACTTCTTTCTGATCTGTGCATTCAGCTAACAGAGTTAAACCATACTTTTGATTGAGCAGATCTGAACACTCTTTCTTTAGAAAATGCAACTGGACATTTGGAGCGCTAAGAGCGTAGTAGTGGAAAAAGGAATATATTCAAATATAAACTACACAGAAGCATTCTGTGAAACTTCTTTCTGATCTGAGCATTCAGCTAACAGAGTTAAACCATACTTTTGATTGAGCAGTTTTGAAACACTCTGTCTGTAGAAAATGCAACTGGACATTCGTAGCGCTAAGTGGGTAATAGTGGAAAAAAGAATATGTTCAAATATAAACTACACAGAAGCATTGTATGAAACTACTTTCTGTTCTGTGCATTCAACTAACAGAGTTGAACCTTACTTTTGATTGAGCCGTTCTGAAACACTCTTTCTGTAGAAACTGCAATTGGACATTCTGAGCGCTAGGAGGCCTATATTGGGAAAAAGAATGTCTACAAATAAAAACTACACAGAAGAATTGTGTGAAACATCTTTCTTTTCTGTTTGTTCAACTAAAAGAGTTGAACCTTAGTTTTGATTGAGTCGTTCTGAAACACTCTTTCTGTAGAAAATGCAAGTGGAGATTCGGAGCGCTAAGAGGGTAATAGTGGAAAAAGGAATGTCTCCAAAAATAAACTACACAGAATCATTCTGTGAAACTTCTATCTGATCTGTGCATTCAGCTAACAGAGTTAAACCATACTTTTGATTGAGCAGATCTGAACACTCTTTCTGTAGAAAATGCAACTGGACATTTGGAGCGCTAAGAGAGTAGTAGTGGAAAAAGTAATATATTCAAATATAAACTACACAGAAGCATTCTGTGAAACTTCTTTCTGATCTGAGCATTAAGCTAACAGAGTTAAACCATACTTTTGATTGAGCAGTTTTGAAACACTCTGTCTGTAGAAAATGCAACTGGACATTCGTAGCGCTAAGTGGGTAATAGTGGAAAAAAGAATATGTTCAAATATAAACTACACAGAAGCATTGTATGAAACTACTTTCTGTTCTGTGCATTCAACTAACAGAGTTGAACCTTACTTTTGATTGAGCCTTTCTGAAACACTCTTTCTGTAGAAACTGCAATTGGACATTCTGAGCGCTAAGAGGCCTCTATTGGGAAAAATAATATCTTCAAATAAAAACTACACAGAAGCATTGTGTGAAATTTATTTCTGATATGTTCATTAAGCTAACAGAGTTAAACCATACTTTTGATTGCGCAGTTCTGAACACTCTTTCTGTAGAAAATGCAAGTGGACATTCGGAGCGCTAAGAGGGTAATAGTGGAAAAAGGAATATATTCAAATATAAACTACACAGTAGCATTCTGTGAAAATTCTTTCTGTTCTGTGCATTCAACTAACAGAGTTGAACCTTACTTTTGATTGAGCCGTTCTGAAACACTCTTTCTGTAGAAACTGCAATTGGACATGCTAAGCGCTAAGAGGCCTACATTGGGAAAAAGAATATCTTCAAATAAAAACTACACAGATGCATTCTGTGAAACTTATTTCTGATCTGTAAATTCGGTTAACAGAGATAAAACATATTTTTGATTGAGCAGTTATGAAACACTCTTTTTGTAGAAAATGCAAGTGGAGATTCGGAGCGCTAAGAGGGTAATAGTGGAAAAAGGAATGTCTTCAAATATAAACTACACAGAATCATTCGGTGAAACTTCTTTCTGATCTGTGCATTCAGCTAACAGAGTTAAACCATACTTTTGATTGAGCAGATCTGAACACTCTTTCTGTAGAAAATGCAACTGGACATTTGGAGCGCTAAGAGCGTAGTAGTGGAAAAAGGAATATATTCAAATATAAACTACACAGAAGCATTCTGTGAAACTTCTTTCTGATCTGAGCATTCAGCTAACAGAGTTAAACCATACTTTTGATTGAGCAGTTTTGAAACACTCTGTCTGTAGAAAATGCAACTGGACATTCGTAGCGCTAAGTGGGTAATAGTGGAAAAAAGAATATGTTCAAATAGAAACTACACAGAAGCATTGTATGAAACTTCTTTCTGTTCTGTGCATTCAACTAACAGAGTTGAACCTTACTTTTGATTGAGCCGTTCTGAAACACTCTTTCTGTAGAAACTGCAATTGGACATTCTGAGCGCTAAGAGGCCTATATTGGGAAAAAGAATGTCTACAAATAAAAACTACACAGAAGAATTGTGTGAAACTTCTTTCTGTTCTGTTTGTTCAACTAAAAGAGTTGAACCTTAGTTTTGATTGAGCCGTTCTGAAACACTCTTTCTGTAGAAAATGCAAGTGGAGATTCGGAGCGCTAAGAGGGTAATAGTGGAAAAAGGAATGTCTCCAAATATAAACTACACAGAATCATTCTGTGAAACTTCTTTCTGATCTGTGCATTCAGCTAACATAGTTAAACCATACTTTTGATTGAGCAGATCTGAACACTCTTTCTGTAGAAAATGCAACTGGACATTTGGAGCGCTAAGAGAGTAGTAGTGGAAAATGGAATATATTCAAATATAAACTACACAGAAGCATTCTGTGAAACTTCTTTCTGATCTGAGCATTCAGCCAACAGAGTTAAACCATACTTTTGATTGAGCAGTTTTGAAACACTCTGTCTGTAGAAAATGCAACTGGACATTCGTAGCGCTAAGTGGGTAATAGTGGAAAAAAGAATATGTTCAAATAGAAACTACACAGAAGCATTGTATGAAACTTCTTTCTGTTCTGTGCATTCAACTAACAGAGTTGAACCTTACTTTTGATTGAGCCTTTCTGAAACTCTCTTTCTGTAGAAACTGCAATTGGACATTCTGAGCGCTAAGAGGCCTCTATTGGGAAAAATAATATCTTCAAATAAAAACTACACAGAAGCATTGTGTGAAACTTATTTCTGATATGTTCATTAAGCTAACAGAGTTAAACCATACTTTTGATTGCGCAGTTCTGAACACTCTTTCTGTAGAAAATGCAAGTGGACATTCGGAGCGCTAAGAGGGTAATAGTGGAAAAAGGAATATATTCAAATATAAACTACACAGTAGCATTCTGTGAAAATTCTTTCTGTTCTGTGCGTTCAACTAACAGAGTTGAACCTTACTTTTGATTGAGCCGTTCTGAAACACTCTTTCTGTAGAAACTGCAATTGGACATGCTAAGCGCTAAGAGGCCTACATTGGGAAAAAGAATATCTTCAAATAAAAACTACACAGATGCATTCTGTGAAACTTATTTCTGATCTGTAAATTCAGTTAACAGAGATAAAACATATTTTTGATTGAGCAGTTATGAAACACTCTTTTTGTAGAAAATGCAAGTGGAGATTCGGAGCGCTAAGAGGGTAATAGTGGAAAAAGGAATGTCTTCAAATATAAACTACACAGAATCATTCGGTGAAACTTCTTTCTGATCTGTGCGTTCAGCTAACAGAGTTAAACCATACTTTTGATTGAGCAGATCTGAACACTCTTTCTGTAGAAAATGCAACTGGACATTTGGAGCGCTAAGAGCGTAGTAGTGGAAAAAGGAATATATTCAAATATAAACTACACAGAAGCATTCTGTGAAACTTCTTTCTGATCTGAGCATTCAGCTAACGGAGTTAAACCATACTTTTGATTGAGCAGTTTTGAAACACTCTGTCTGTAGAAAATGCAACTGGACATTCGTAGCGCTAAGTGGGTAATAGTGGAAAAAAGAATATGTTCAAATAGAAACTACACAGAAGCATTGTATGAAACTTCTTTCTGTTCTGTGCATTCAACTAACAGAGTTGAACCTTACTTTTGATTGAGCCGTTCTGAAACACTCTTTCTGTAGAAACTGCAATTGGACATTCTGAGCGCTAAGAGGCCTATATTGGGAAAAAGAATGTCTACAAATAAAAACTACACAGAAGAATTGTGTGAAACTTCTTTCTGTTCTGTTTGTTCAACTAAAAGAGTTGAACCTTAGTTTTGATTGAGCCGTTCTGAAACACTCTTTCTGTAGAAAATGCAAGTGGAGATTCGGAGCGCTAAGAGGGTAATAGTGGAAAAAGGAATGTCTCCAAATATAAACTACACAGAATCATTCCGTGAAACTTCTTTCTGATCTGTGCATTCAGCTAACATAGTTAAACCATACTTTTGATTGAGCAGATCTGAACACTCTTTCTGTAGAAAATGCAACTGGACATTTGGAGCGCTAAGGGAGTAGTAGTGGAAAATGGAATATATTCAAATATAAACTACACAGAAGCATTCTGTGAAACTTCTTTCTGAT
This sequence comes from Symphalangus syndactylus, assembly GCF_028878055.3. Taxonomy (NCBI): domain Eukaryota; kingdom Metazoa; phylum Chordata; class Mammalia; order Primates; family Hylobatidae; genus Symphalangus; species Symphalangus syndactylus. Next base: position 113,384,010 of record NC_072437.2, on the reverse strand, counting down.
CTGAGCATTCAGCCAACAGAGTTAAACCATACTTTTGATTGAGCAGTTTTGAAACACTCTGTCTGTAGAAAATGCAACTGGACATTCGTAGCGCTAAGTGGGTAATAGTGGAAAAAAGAATATGTTCAAATATAAACTACACAGAAGCATTGTATGAAACTTCTTTCTGTTCTGTGCATTCAACTAACAGAGTTGAACCTTACTTTTGATTGAGCCTTTCTGAAACTCTCTTTCTGTAGAAACTGCAATTGGACATTCTGAGCGCTAAGAGGCCTCTATTGGGAAAAATAATATCTTCAATTAAAACTACACAGAAGCATTGTGTGAAACTTATTTCTGATATGTTCATTAAGCTAACAGAGTTAAACCATACTTTTGATTGCGCAGTTCTGAACACTCTTTCTGTAGAAAATGCAAGTGGACATTCGGAGCGCTAAGAGGGTAATAGTGGAAAAAGGAATATATTCAAATATAAACTACACAGTAGCATTCTGTGAAAATTCTTTCTGTTCTGTGCGTTCAACTAACAGAGTTGAACCTTACTTTTGATTGAGCCGTTCTGAAACACTCTTTCTGTAGAAACTGCAATTGGACATGCTAAGCGCTCAGAGGCCTACATTGGGAAAAAGAATATCTTCAAATAAAAACTACACAGATGCATTCTGTGAAACTTATTTCTGATCTGCAAATTCAGTTAACAGAGATAAAACATATTTTTGATTGAGCAGTTATGAAACACTCTTTTTGTAGAAAATGCAAGTGGAGATTCGGAGTGCTAAGAGGGTAATAGTGGAAAAAGGAATGTCTTCAAATATAAACTACACAGAATCATTCGGTGAAACTTCTTTCTGATCTGTGCATTCAGCAAACAGAGTTAAACCATACTTTTGATTGAGCAGATCTGAACACTCTTTCTGTAGAAAATGCAACTGGACATTTGGAGCGCTAAGAGCGTAGTAGTGGAAAAAGGAATATATTCAAATATAAACTACACAGAAGCATTCTGTGAAACTTCTTTCTAATCTGTGCATTCAGCTAACAGAGTTAAACCATACTTTTGATTGAGCAGTTTTGAAACACTCTGTCTGTAGAAAATGCAACTGGACATTCGTAGCGCTAAGTGGGTAATAGTGGAAAAAAGAATATGTTCAAATATAAACTACACAGAAGCATTGTATGAAACTCCTTTCTGTTCTGTGCATTCAACTAACAGAGTTGAACCTTACTTTTGATTGAGCCGTTCTGAAACACTCTTTCTGTAGAAACTGCAATTGGACATTCTGAGCGCTAGGAGGGCTATATTGGGAAAAAGAATGTCTACAAATAACAACTACACAGAAGAATTGTGTGAAACTTCTTTCTGTTCTGTTTGTTCAACTAAAAGAGTTGAACCTTAGTTTTGATTGAGCCGTTCTGAAACACTCTTTCTGTAGAAAATGCAAGTGGAGATTCGGAGCGCTAAGAGGGTAATAGTGGAAAAAGGAATGTCTCCAAATATAAACTACACAGAATCATTCTGTGAAACTTCTTTCTGATCTGTGCATTCAGCTAACAGAGTTAAACCATACTTTCGATTGAGCAGATCTGAACACTCTTTCTGTAGAGAATGCTACTGGACATTTGGATCGCTAAGAGAGTAGTAGTGGAAAAAGGAATATATTAAAATATAAACCACACAGAAGCATTCTGTGAAACTTCTTTCTGATCTGAGCATTCAGCTAACAGAGTTAAACCATACTTTTGATTGAGCAGTTTTGAAACACTCTGTCTGTAGAAAATGCAACTGGACATTCGTAGCGCTAAGTGGGTAATAGTGGAAAAAAGAATATGTTCAAATATAAACTACACAGAAGCATTGTATGAAACTTCTTTCTGTTCTGTGCATTCAACTAACAGAGTTGAACCTTACTTTTGATTGAGCCTTTTTGAAACACTCTTTCTTTAGAAACTGCAATTGGACATTCTGAGCGCTAAGAGGCCTATATTGGGAAAAATAATATCTTCAAATAAAAACTTCACAGAAGCATTGTGTGAAACTTATTTCTGATATGTTCATTAAGCTAACAGAGTTAAACCATACTTTTGATTGCGCAGTTCTGAACTCTCTTTCTGTAGAAAATGCAAGTGGACATTCGGAGCGCTAAGAGGGTAATAGTGGAAAAAGGAATATATTCAAATATAAACTACACAGTAGCATTCTGTGAAAATTCTTTCTGTTCTGTGCGTTCAACTAACAGAGTTGAACCTTACTTTTGATTGAGCCGTTCTGAAACACTCTTTCTGTAGTAACTGCAATTGGACATGCTAAGCGCTAAGAGGCCTACATTGGGAAAAAGAATATCTTCAAATAAAAACTACACAGATGCATTCTGTGAAACTTATTTCTGATCTGTAAATTCAGTTAACAGAGATAAAACATATTTTTGATTGAGCAGTTATGAAACACTCTTTTTGTAGAAAATGCAAGTGGAGATTCGGAGCGCTAAGAGGGTAATAGTGGAAAAAGGAATGTCTTCAAATATAAACTACACAGAATAATTCGGTGAAACTTCTTTCTGATCTGTGCATTCAGCTAACAGAGTTAAACCATACTTTTGATTGAGCAGATCTGAACACTCTTTCTGTAGAAAATGCAACTGGACATTTGGAGCGCTAAGAGCGTAGTAGTGGAAAAAGGAATATATTCAAATATAAACTACACAGAAGCATTCTGTGAAACTTCTTTCTGATCTGAGCATTCAGCTAACAAAGTTAAACCATACTTTTGATTGAGCAGTTTTGAAACACTCTGTCTGTAGAAAATGCAACTGGACATTCGTAGCGCTAAGTGGGTAATAGTGGAAAAAAGAATATGTTCAAATATAAACTACACAGAAGCATTGTATGAAACTTCTTTCTGTTCTGTGCATTCAACTAACAGAGTTGAACCTTACTTTTGATTGAGCCGTTCTGAAACACTCTTTGTGTAGAAACTGCAATTGGACATTCTGAGCGCTAGGAGGCCTATATTGGGAAAAAGAATGTCTACAAATAAAAACTACACAGAAGAATTGTGTGAAACTTCTTTCTGTTCTGTTTGTTCAACTAAAAGAGTTGAACCTTAGTTTTGATTGAGCCGTTCTGAAACACTCTTTCTGTAGAAAATGCAAGTGGAGATTCGGAGACCTAAGAGGGTAATAGTGGAAAAAGGAATGTCTCCAAATATAAACTACACAGAATCATTCTGTGAAACTTCTTTCTGATCTGTGCATTCAGCTAACAGAGTTAAACCATACTTTTGATTGAGCAGATCTGAAAACTCTTTCTGTAGAGAATGCTACTGGACATTTGGAGCGCTAAGAGAGTAGTAGTGGAAAAAGGAATATATTCAAATATAAACCACACAGAAGCATTCTGTGAAACTTCTTTCTGATCTGAGCATTCAGCTAACAGAATTAAATCATACTTTTGATTGAGCAGTTTTGAAACACTCTGTCTGTAGAAAATGCAACTGGACATTCGTAGCGCTAAGTGGGTAATAGTGGAAAAAAGAATATGTTCAAATATAAACTACACAGAAGCATTGTATGAAACTTCTTTCTGTTCTGTGCATTCAACTAACAGAGTTGAACCTTACTTTTGATTGAGCCTTTCTGAAACACTCTTTCTGTAGAAACTGCAATTGGACATTCTGAGCGCTAAGAGGCCTCTATTGGGAAAAATAATATCTTCAAATAAAAACTACACAGAAGCATTGTGTGAAACTTATTTCTGATATGTTCATTAAGCTAACAGAGTTAAACCATACTTTTGATTGCGCAGTTCTGAACACTCTTTCTGTAGAAAATGCAAGTGGACATTCGGAGCGCTAAGAGGGTAATAGTGGAAAAAGGAATATATTCAAATATAAACTACACAGTAGCATTCTGTGAAAATTCTTTCTGTTCTGTGCATTCAACTAACAGAGTTGAACCTTACTTTTGATTGAGCCGTTCTGAAACACTCTTTCTGTAGAAAATGCAATTGGACATGCTAAGCGCTAAGAGGCCTACATTGGGAAAAAGAATATCTTCAAATAAAAACTACACAGATGCATTCTGTGAAACTTATTTCTGATCTGTAAATTCAGTTAACAGAGATAAAACATATTTTTGATTGAGCAGTTATGAAACACTCTTTTTGTAGAAAATGCAAGTGGGGATTCGGAGCGCTAAGAGGGTAATAGTGGAAAAAGGAATGTCTTCAAATATAAACTACACAGAATCATTCGGTGAAACTTCTTTCTGATCTGTGCATTCAGCTAACAGAGTTAAACCATACTTTTGATTGAGCAGATCTGAACACTCTTTATGTAGAAAATGCAACTGGACATTTGGAGCGCTAAGAGCGTAGTAGTGGAAAAAGGAATATATTCAAATATAAACTACACAGAAGCATTCTGTGAAACTTCTTTCTGATATGAGCATTCAGCTAACAGAGTTAAACCATACTTTTGATTGAGCAGTTTTGAAACACTCTGTCTGTAGAAAATGCAACTGGACATTCGTAGCGCTAAGTGGGTAATAGTGGAAAAAAGAATATGTTCAAATATAAACTACACAGAAGCATTGTATGAAACTTCTTTCTGTTCTGTGCATTCAACTAACAGAGTTGAACCTTACTTTTGATTGAGCCGTTCTGAAACACTCTTTCTGTAGAAACTGCAATTGGACATTCTGAGCGCTAAGAGGCCTATATTGGGAAAAAGAATGTCTACAAATAAAAACTACACAGAAGAATTGTGTGAAACTTCTTTCTGTTCTGTTTGTTCAACTAAAAGAGTTGAACCTTAGTTTTGATTGAGCCGTTCTGAAACACTCTTTCTGTAGAAAATGCAAGTGGAGATTCGGAGCGCTAAGAGGGTAATAGTGGAAAAAAGAATGTCTCCAAATATAAACTACACAGAATCATTCTGTGAATCTTCTTTCTGATCTGTGCATTCAGCTAACAGAGTTAAACCATACTTTTGATTGAGCAGATCTGAACACTCTTTCTGTAGAAAATGCTACTGGACATTTGGAGCGCTAAGAGAGTAGTAGTGGAAAAAGAAATATATTCAAATATAAACCACACAGAAGCATTCTGTGAAACTTATTTCTGATCTGAGAATTCAGCTAACAGAGTTAAACCATACTTTTGATTGAGCAGTTTTGAAACACTCTGTCTGTAGAAAATGCAACTGGACATTCGTAGCGCTAAGTGGGTAATAGTGGAAAAAAGAATATGTTCAAATATAAACTACACAGAAGCATGGTATGAAACTTCTTTCTGTTCTGTGCATTCAACTAACAGAGTTGAACCTTACTTTTGATTGAGCCTTTCTGAAACACTCTTTCTTTAGAAACTGCAATTGGACATTCTGAGCGCTAAGAGGCCTATATTGGGAAAAATAATATCTTCAAATAAAAACTTCACAGAAGCATTGTGTGAAACTTATTTCTGATATGTTCATTAAGCTAACAGAGTTAAACCATACTTTTGATTGCGCAGTTCTGAACTCTCTTTCTGTAGAAAATGCAAGTAGACATTCGGAGCGCTAAGAGGGTAATAGTGGAAAAAGGAATATATTCAAATATAAACTACACAGTAGCATTCTGTGAAAATTCTTTCTGTTCTGTGCGTTCAACTAACAGAGTTGAACCTTACTTTTGATTGAGCCGTTCTGAAACACTCTTTCTGTAGAAACTGCAATTGGACATGCTAAGCGCTAAGAGGCCTACATTGGGAAAAAGAATATCTTCAAATAAAAACTACACAGATGCATTCTGTGAAACTTATTTCTGATCTGTAAATTCAGTTAACAGAGATAAAACATATTTTTGATTGAGCAGTTATGAAACACTCTTTTTGTAGAAAATGCAGGTGGAGATTCGGAGCGCTAAGAGGGTAATAGTGGAAAAAGGAATGTCTTCAAATATAAACTACACAGAATCATTCGGTGAAACTTCTTTCTGATCTGTGCATTCAGCTAACAGAGTTAAACCATACTTTTGATTGAGCAGATCTGAACACTCTTTCTGTAGAAAATGCAACTGGACATTTGGAGCGCTAAGAGCGTAGTAGTGGAAAAAGGAATATATTCAAATATAAACTACACAGAAGCATTCTGTGAAACTTCTTTCTGATCTGAGCATTCAGCTAACAGAGTTAAACCATACATTTGATTGAGCAGTTTTGAAACACTCTGTCTGTAGAAAATGCAAATGGACATTCGTAGCGCTAAGTGGGTAATAGTGGAAAAAAGAATATATTCAAATATAAACTACACAGTAGCATTCTGTGAAAATTCTTTCTGTTCTGTGCGTTCAACTAACAGAGTTGAACCTTACTTTTGATTGAGCCGTTCTGAAACACTCTTTCTGTAGAAACTGCAATTGGACATGCTAAGCGCTAAGAGGCCTACATTGGGAAAAAGAATATCTTCAAATAAAAACTACACAGATGCCTTCTGTGAAACTTATTTCTGATCTGTAAATTCAGTTAACAGAGATAAAACATATTTTTGATTGAGCAGTTATGAAACACTCTTTTTGTAGAAAATGCAAGTGGAGATTCGGAGCGCTAAGAGGGTAATAGTGGAAAAAGGAATGTCTTCAAATATAAACTACACAGAATCATTCGGTGAAACTTCTTTCTGATCTGTGCATTCAGCTAACAGAGTTAAACCATACTTTTGATTGAGCAGATCTGAACACGCTTTCTGTAGAAAATGCAACTGGACATTTGGAGCGCTAAGAGCGTAGTAGTGGAAAAAGGAATATATCCAAATATAAACTACACAGAAGCATTCTGTGAAACTTCTTTCTGATCTGAGCATTCAGCTAACAGAGTTAAACCATACTTTTGATTGAGCAGTTTTGAAACACTCTGTCTGTAGAAAATGCAACTGGACATTCGTAGCGCTAAGTGGGTAATAGTGGAAAAAAGAATATGTTCAAATAGAAACTACACAGAAGCATTGTATGAAACTTCTTTCTGTTCTGTGCATTCAACTAACAGAGTTGAACCTTACTTTTGATTGAGCCGTTCTGAAACACTCTTTCTGTAGAAACTGCAATTGGACATTCTGAGCGCTAGGAGGCCTATATTGGGAAAAAGAATGTCTACAAATAAAAATTACACAGAAGAATTCTGTGAAACTTCTTTCTGTTCTGTTTGTTCAACTAAAAGAGTTGAACCTTAGTTTTGATTGAGCCGTTCTGAAACACTCTTTCTGTAGAAAATGCAAGTGGAGTTTCGGAGCGCTAAGAGGGTAATAGTGGAAAAAGGAATGTCTCCAAATATAAACTACACAGAATCATTCTGTGAAACTTCTTTCTGATCTGTGCATTCAGCTAACAGAATTAAAACATACTTCTGATTGAGCAGATCTGAACACTCTTTCTGTAGAAAATGCAACTGGACATTTGGAGAGCTAAGAGAGTAGTACTGGAAAAAGGAATATATTCAAATATAAACTACACAGAAGCATTCTGTGAAACTTCTTTCTGATCTGAGCATTCAGCTAACAGAGTTAAACCATACTTTTGATTGAGCAGTTTTGAAACACTCTGTCTGTAGAAAACGCAACTGGACATTCGTAGCGCTAAGTGGGTAATAGTGGAAAAAAGAATATGTTCAAATATAAACTACACAAAAGCATTGTATGAAACTTCTTTCTGTTCTGTGCATTCAACTAACAGAGTTGAACCTTACTTTTGATTGAGCCTTTCTGAAACACTCTTTCTGTAGAAACTGCAATTGGACATTCTGAGCGCTAAGAGGCCTCTATTGGGAAAAATAATATCTTCAAATAAAAACTACACAGAAGAATTGTGTGAAACTTATTTCTGATATGTTCATTAAGCTAACAGAGTTAAACCATACTTTTGATTGCGCAGTTCTGAACACTCTTTCTGTAGAAAATGCAAGTGGACATTCGGAGCGCTAAGAGGGTAATATTGGAAAAAGGAATATATTCAAATATAAACTTCACAGTAGAATTCTGTGAAAATTCTTTCTGTTCTGTGCATTCAACTAACAGAGTTGAACCTTACTTTTGATTGAGCCGTTCTGAAACACTCTTTCTGTAGAAACTGCAATTGGACATGCTAAGCGCTAAGAGGCCTATATTGGGAAAAAGAATATCTTCAAATAAAAACTACACAGATGCATTCTGTGAAACTTATTTCTGATCTGTAAATTCAGTTAACAGAGATAAAACATATTTTTGATTGAGCAGTTATGAAACACTCTTTTTGTAGAAAATGCAAGTGGAGATTCGGAGCGCTAAGAGGGTAATAGTGGAAAAAGGAATGTCTTCAAATATAAACTACACAGAATCATTCGGTGAAACTTCTTTCTGATCTGTGCATTCAGCTCACAGAGTTAAACCATACTTTTGATTGAGCAGATCTGAACACTCTTTCTGTAGAAAATGCAACTGGACATTTGGAGTGCTAAGAGCGTAGTAGTGGAAAAAGGAATATATTCAAATATAAACTACACAGAAGCATTCTGTGAAACTTCTTTCTGATCTCAGCATTCAGCTAACAGAGTTAAACCATACTTTTGATTGAGCAGTTTTGAAACACTCTGTCTGTAGAAAATACAACTGGACATTCGTAGCGCTAAGTGGGTAATAGTGGAAAAAAGAATATGTTCAAATATAAACTACACAGAAGCATTGTATGAAACTTCTTTCTGTTCTGTGCATTCAACTAACAGAGTTGAACCTTACTTTTGATTGAGCCGTTCTGAAACACTCTTTCTGTAGAAACTGCATTTGGACATTCTGAGCGCTAAGAGGCCTATATTGGGAAAAAGAATGTCTACAAATAAAAACTACACAGAAGAATTGTGTGAAACTCCTTTCTGTTCTGTTTGTTCAACTAAAAGAGTTGAACCTTAGTTTTGATTGAGCCGTTCTGAAACACTCTTTCTGTAGAAAATGCAAGTGGAGATTCGGAGCGCTAAGAGGGTAATAGTGGAAAAAGGAATGTCTCCAAATATAAACTACACAGAATCATTCTGTGAAACTTCTTTCTGATCTGTGCATTCAGCTAAAAGTGTTAAACCATACTTTTGATTGAGCAGATCTGAACACTCTTTCTGTAGAAAATGCAACTGGACATTTGGAGCGCTAAGAGAGTAGTAGTGGAAAAGGAATATATTCAAATATAAACTACACAGAAGCATTCTGTGAAACTTCTTTCTGATCTCAGCATTCAGCTAACAGAGTTAAACCATACTTTTGATTGAGCAGTTTTGAAACACTCTGTGTGTAGAAAACGCAACTGGACATTCGTAGCGCTAAGTGGGTAATAGTGGAAAAAAGAATATGTTCAAATATAAACTACACAGAATCATTGTATGAAACTACTTTCTGTTCTGTCCGTTCAACTAACAGAGTTGAACCTTACTTTTGATTGAGCCTTTCTGAAACACTCTTTCTGTAGAAACTGCAATTGGACATTCTGAGCGCTAAGAGGCCTCTATTGGGAAAAATAATATCTTCAAATAAAAACTACACAGAAGCATTGTGTGAAACTTATTTCTGATATGTTCATTAAGCTAACAGAGTTAAACCATACTTTTGATTGCGCAGTTCTGAACACTCTTTCTGTAGAAAATGCAAGTGGACATTCGGAGCGCTAAGAGGGTAATAGTGGAAAAAGGAATATATTCAAATATAAACTACACAGTAGCATTCTGTGAAAATTCTTTCTGTTCTGTGCGTTCAACTAACAGAGTTGAACCTTACTTTTGATTGAGCCGTTCTGAAACACTCTTTCTGTAGAAACTGCAATTGGACATGCTAAGCGCTAAGAGGCCTACATTGGGAAAAAGAATATCTTCAAATAAAAACTACACAGATGCCTTCTGTGAAACTTATTTCTGATCTGTAAATTCAGTTAACAGAGATAAAACATATTTTTGATTGAGCAGTTATGAAACACTCTTTTTGTAGTAAATGCAAGTGGACATTCGGAGCGCTAAGAGGGTAATAGTGGAAAAAGGAATGTCTTCAAATATAAACTACACAGAATCATTCGGTGAAACTTCTTTCTGATCTGTGCATTCAGCTAACAGAGTTAAACCATACTTTTGATTGAGCAGATCTGAACACTCTTTCTGTAGAAAATGCAACTGGACATTTGGAGCGCTAAGAGCGTAGTAGTGGAAAAAGGAATATATCCAAATATAAACTACACAGAAGCATTCTGTGAAACTTCTTTCTGATCTGAGCATTCAGCTAACAGAGTTAAACCATACTTTTGATTGAGCAGTTTTGAAACATTCTGTCTGTAGAAAATGCAACTGGACATTCGTAGCGCTAAGTGGGTAATAGTGGAAAAAAGAATATATTCAAACAGAAACTACACAGAAGCATTGTATGAAACTTCTTTCTGTTCTGTGCATTCAACTAACAGAGTTGAACCTTACTTTTGATTGAGCCGTTCTGAAACACTCTTTCTGTAGAAACTGCAATTGGACATTCTGAGCGCTAGGAGGCCTATATTGGGAAAAAGAATGTCTACAAATAAAAATTACACAGAAGAATTGTGTGAAACTTCTTTCTGATCTGTTTGTTCAACTAAAAGAGTTGAACCTTAGTTTTGATTGAGCCGTTCTGAAACACTCTTTCTGTAGAAAATGCAAGTGGAGTTTCGGAGCGCTAAGAGGGTAATAGTGGAAAAAGGAATGTCTCCAAATATAAACTACACAGAATCATTCTGTGAAACTTCTTTCTGATCTGTGCATTCAGCTAACAGAGTTAAAACATACTTCTGATTGAGCAGATCTGAACACTCTTTCTGTAGAAAATGCAACTGGACATTTGGAGCGCTAAGAGAGTAGTACTGGAAAAAGGAATATATTCAAATATAAACTACACAGAAGCATTCTGTGAAACTTCTTTCTGATCTGAGCATTCAGCTAACAGAGTTAAACCATACTTTTGATTGAGCAGTTTTGAAACACTCTGTCTGTAGAAAACGCAACTGGACATTCGTAGCGCTAAGTGGGTAATAGTGGAAAAAAGAATATGTTCAAATATAAACTACACAAAAGCATTGTATGAAACTTCTTTCTGTTCTGTGCATTCAACTAACAGAGTTGAACCTTACTTTTGATTGAGCCTTTCTTAAACACTCTTTCTGTAGAAACTGCAATTGGACATTCTGAGCGCTAAGAGGCCTCTATTGGGAAAAATAATATCTTCAAATAAAAACTACACAGAAGCATTGTGTGAAACTTATTTCTGATATGTTCATTAAGCTAACAGAGTTAAACCATACTTTTGATTGCGCAGTTCTGAACACTCTTTCTGTAGAAAATGCAAGTGGACATTCGGAGCGCTAAGAGGGTAATAGTGGAAAAAGGAATATATTCAAATATAAACTTCACAGTAGAATTCTGTGAAAATTCTTTCTGTTCTGTGCATTCAACTAACAGAGTTGAACCTTACTTTTGATTGAGCCGTTCTGAAACACTCTTTCTGTAGAAACTGCAATTGGACATGCTAAGCGCTAAGAGGCCTATATTGGGAAAAAGAATATCTTCAAATAAAAACTACACAGATGCATTCTGTGAAACTTATTTCTGATCTGTAAATTCAGTTAACAGAGATAAAACATATTTTTGATTGAGCAGTTATGAAACACTCTTTTTGTAGAAAATGCAAGTGGAGATTCGGAGCGCTAAGAGGGTAATAGTGGAAAAAGGAATGTCTTCAAATATAAACTACACAGAATCATTCGGTGAAACTTCTTTCTGATCTGTGCATTCAGCTCACAGAGTTAAACCATACTTTTGATTGAGCAGATCTGAACACTCTTTCTGTAGAAAATGCAACTGGACATTTGGAGCGCTAAGAGCGTAGTAGTGGAAAAAGGAATATATTCAAATATAAACTACACAGAAGCATTCTGTGAAACTTCTTTCTGATCTCAGCATTCAGCTAACAGAGTTAAACCCTACTTTTGATTGAGCAGTTTTGAAACACTCTGTCTGTAGAAAATACAACTGGACATTCGTAGCGCTAAGTGGGTAATAGTGGAAAAAAAAATATGTTCAAATATAAACTACACAGAAGCATTGTATGAAACTTCTTTCTGTTCTGTGCATTCAACTAACAGAGTTGAACCTTACTTTTGATTGAGCCGTTCTGAAACACTCTTTCTGTAGAAACTGCAATTGGACATTCTGAGCGCTAAGAGGCCTATATTGGGAAAAAGAATGTCTACAAATAAAAACTACACAGAAGAATTGTGTGAAACTCCTTTCTGTTCTGTTTGTTCAACTAAAAGAGTTGAACCTTAGTTTTGATTGAGCCGTTCTGAAACACTCTTTCTGTAGAAAATGCAAGTGGAGATTCGGAGCGCTAAGAGGGTAATAGTGGAAAAAGGAATGTCTCCAAATATAAACTACACAGAATCATTCTGTGAAACTTCTTTCTGATCTGTGCATTCAGCTAACAGTGTTAAACCATACTTTTGATTGAGCAGATCTGAACACTCTTTCTGTAGAAAATGCAACAGGACATTTGGAGCGCTAAGAGAGTAGTAGTGGAAAAAGGAATATCTTCAAATAAAAACTACACAGAAGCATTGTGTGAAACTTATTTCTGATATGTTCATTAAGCTAACAGAGTTAAACCATACTTTTGATTGCGCAGTTCTGAACACTCTTTCTGTAGAAAATGCAAGTGGACATTCGGAGCGCTAAGAGGGTAATAGTGGAAATAGGAATATATTCAAATATAAACTACACAGTAGCATTCTGTGAAAATTCTTTCTGTTCTGTGCGTTCAACTAACAGAGTTGAACCTTACTTTTAATTGAGCCGTTCTGAAACACTCTTTCTGTAGAAACTGCAATTGGACATGCTAAGCGCTAAGAGGCCTACATTGGGAAAAAGAATATCTTCAAATAAAAACTACACAGATGCATTCTGTGAAACTTATTTCTGATCTGTAAATTCAGTTAACAGAGATAAAACATATTTTTGATTGAGCAGTTATGAAACACACTTTTTGTAGAAAATGCAAGTGGAGATTCGGAGCGCTAAGAGGGTAATAGTGGAAAAAGGAATGTCTTCAAATATAAACTACACAGAATCATTCGGTGAAACTTCTTTCGGATCTGTGCATTCAGCTCACAGAGTTAAACCATACTTTTGATTGAGCAGATCTGAACACTCTTTCTGTAGAAAATGCAACTGGACATTTGGAGCGCTGAGAGCGTAGTAGTGGAAAAAGGAATATATTCAAATATAAACTACACAGAAGCATTCTGTGAAACTTCTTTCTGATCTCAGCATTCAGCTAACAGAGTTAAACCCTACTTTTGATTGAGCAGTTTTGAAACACTCTGTCTGTAGAAAATACAACTGGACATTCGTAGCGCTAAGTGGGTAATAGTGGAAAAAAGAATATGTTCAAATATAAACTACACAGAAGCATTGTATGAAACTTCTTTCTGTTCTGTGCATTCAACTAACAGAGTTGAACCTTACTTTTGATTGAGCCGTTCTGAAACACTCTTTCTGTAGAAACTGCAATTGGACATTCTGAGCGCTAAGAGGCCTATATTGGGAAAAAGAATGTCTACAAATAAAAACTACACAGAAGAATTGTGTGAAACTCCTTTCTGTTCTGTTTGTTCAACTAAAAGAGTTGAACCTTAGTTTTGATTGAGCCGTTCTGAAACACTCTTTCTGTAGAAAATGCAAGTGGAGATTCGGAGCGCTAAGAGGGTAATAGTGGAAAAAGGAATGTCTCCAAATATAAACTACACAGAATCATTCTGTGAAACTTCTTTCTGATCTGTGCATTCAGCTAACAGTGTTAAACCATACTTTTGATTGAGCAGATCTGAACACTCTTTCTGTAGAAAATGCAACTGGACATTTGGAGCGCTAAGAGAGTAGTAGTGGAAAAAGGAATATATTCAAATATAAACTACACAGAAGCATTCTGTGAAACTTCTTTCTGATCTCAGCATTCAGCTAACAGAGTTAAACCATACTTTTGATTGAGCAGTTTTGAAACACTCTGTGTGTAGAAAACGCAACTGGACATTCGTAGCGCTAAGTGGGTAATAGTGGAAAAAAGAATATGTTCAAATATAAACTACACAGAATCATTGTATGAAACTACTTTCTGTTCTGTGCGTTCAACTAACAGAGTTGAACCTTACTTTTGATTGAGCCTTTCTGAAACACTCTTTCTGTAGAAACTGCAATTGGACATTCTGAGCGCTAAGAGGCCTATATTGGGAAAAATAATATCTTCAAATAAAAACTACACAGAAGCACTGTGTGAAACTTATTTCTGATATGTTCATTAAGCTAAAAGAGTTAAACCATACTTTTGATTGCGCAGTTCTGAACACTCTTTCTGTAGAAAATGCAAGTGGACATTCGGAGCGCTAAGAGGGTAATAGTGGAAAAAGGAATATATTCAAATATAAACTACACAGTAGCATTCTGTGAAAATTCTTTCTGTTCTGTGCGTTCAACTAACAGAGTTGAACCTTACTTTTGATTGAGCCGTACTGAAACACTCTTTCTGTAGAAACTGCAATTGGACATGCTAAGCGCTAAGAGGCCTACATTGGGAAAAAGAATATCTTCAAATAAAAACTACACAGATGCATTCTGTGAAACTTATTTCTGATCTGTAAATTCAGTTAACAGAGATAAAACATATTTTTGATTGAGCTGTTATGAAACACTCTTTTTGTAGAAAATGCAAGTGGAGATTCGGAGCGCTAAGAGGGTAATAGTGGAAAAAGGAATGTCTTCAAATATAAACTACACAGAATCATTCGTTGAAACTTCTTTCTGATCTGTGCATTCAGCTAACAGAGTTAAACCATACTTTTGATTGAGCAGATCTGAACACTCTTTCTGTAGAAAATGCAACTGGACATTTGGAGCGCTAAGAGAGTAGTAGTGGAAAAAGGAATGTCTTCCAATATAAACTACACAGAAGCATTCTGTGAAACTTCTTTCTGATCTCAGCATTCAGCTAACAGAGTTAAACCATACTTTTGATTGAGCAGTTTTGAAACACTCTGTCTGTAGAAAATGCAACTGGACATTCGTAGCGCTAAGTGTGTAATAGTGGAAAAAAGAATATGTTCAAATATAAACTACACAGAAGCATTGTATGAAACTTCTTTCTGTTCTGTGCATTCAACTAACAGAGTTGAACCTTACTTTTGATTGAGCCGTTCTGAAACACTCTTTCTGTAGAAACTGCAATTGGACATTCTGAGCGCTAAGAGGCCTATATTGGGAAAAAGAATGTCTACAAATAAAAACTACACAGAAGAATTGTGTGAAACTTCTTTCTGTTCTGTTTGTTCAACTGAAAGAGTTGAACCTTAGTTTTGATTGAGCCGTTCTGAAACACTCTTTCTGTAGAAAATGCAAGTGGAGATTCGAAGCGCTAAGAGGGTAATAGTGGAAAAAGGAATGTCTCCAAATATAAACTACACAGAATCATTCTGTGAAACTTATTTCTGATCTGTGCATTCAGCTAACAGAGTTAAACCATACTTTTGATTGAGAAGATCTGAACACTCTTTCTGTAGAAAATGCAACTGGACATTTGGAGCGCTAAGAGAGTAGTAGTGGAAAAAGGAATATATTCAAATATAAACTACACAGAAGCATTCTGTGAAACTTCTTTCTGATCTGAGCTTTCAGCTAACAGAGTTAAACCATACTTTTGATTGCGCAGTTCTGAACACTCTTTCTGTAGAAAATGCAAGTGGACATTCGGAGCTCTAAGAGGGTAATAGTGGAAAAAGGAATATATTCAAATATAAACTACACAGTAGCATTCAGTGAAAATTCTTTCTATTCTGTGCATTCAACTAACAGAGTTGAACCTTACTTTTGATTGAGCCGTTCTGAAACACTCTTTCTGTAGAAACTGCAATTGGACACGCTAAGAGCTAAGAGGCTTACATTGGGAAAAAGAATATCTTCAAATAAAAACTACACAGATGCATTCTGTGAAACTTATTTCTGATCTGTAAATTCAGTTAACAGAGATAAAACATATTTTTGATTGAGCAGTTATGAAACACTCTTTTTGTAGAAAATGCAAGTGGAGATTCGGAGCGCTAAGAGGGTAATAGTGGAAAAAGGAATGTCTTCAAATATAAACTACACAGAATCATTCGGTGAAACTTCTTTCTGATCTGTGCATTCAGCTAACAGAGTTAACCATACTTTTGATTGAGCAGATCTGAACACTCTTTCTGTAGAAAATGCAACTGGACATTTGGAGCGCTAAGAGCGTAGTAGTGGAAAAAGGAATATATTCAAATATAAACTACACAGAAGCATTCTGTGAAACTTCTTTCTGATCTCAGCATTCAGCTAACAGAGTTAAACCCTACTTTTGATTGAGCAGTTTTGAAACACTCTGTCTGTAGAAAATACAACTGGACATTCGTAGCGCTAAGTGGGTAATAGTGGAAAAAAGAATATGTTCAAATATAAACTACACAGAAGCATTGTATGAAACTTCTTTCTGTTCTGTGCATTCAACTAACAGAGTTGAACCTTACTTTTGATTGAGCCGTTCTGAAACACTCTTTCTGTAGAAACTGCAATTGGACATTCTGAGCGCTAAGAGGCCTATATTGGGAAAAAGAATGTCTACAAATAAAAACTACACAGAAGAATTGTGTGAAACTCCTTTCTGTTCTGTTTGTTCAACTAAAAGAGTTGAACCTTAGTTTTGATTGAGCCGTTCTGAAATACTCTTTCTGTAGAAAATGCAAGTGGAGACTCGGAGCGCTAAGAGGGTAATAGTGGAAAAAGGAATGTCTCCAAATATAAACTACACAGAATCATTCTGTGAAACTTCTTTCTGATCTGTGCATTCAGCTAACAGTGTTAAACCATACTTTTGATTGAGCAGATCTGAACACTCTTTCTGTAGAAAATGCAACTGGACATTTGGAGCGCTAAGAGAGTAGTAGTGGAAAAAGGAATACATTCAAATATAAACTACACAGAAGCATTCTGTGAAACTTCTTTCTGATCTCAGCATTCAGCTAACAGAGTTAAACAATACTTTTGATTGAGCAGTTTTGAAACACTCTGTGTGTAGAAAACGCAACTGGACATTCGTAGCGCTAAGTGGGTAATAGTGGAAAAAAGAATATGTTCAAATATAAACTACACAGAATCATTTTATGAAACTACTTTCTGTTCTGTGCGTTCAACTAACAGAGTTGAACCTTACTTTTGATTGAGCCTTTCTGAAACACTCTTTCTGTAGAAACTGCAATTGGACATTCTGAGCGCTAAGAGGCCTATATTGGGAAAAATAATATCTTCAAATAAAAACTACACAGAAGCATTGTGTGAAACTTATTTCTGATATGTTCATTAAGCTAACAGAGTTAAACCATACTTTTGATTGCGCAGTTCTGAACACTCTTTCTGTAGAAAATGCAAGTGGACATTCGGAGCGCTAAGAGGGTAAGAGTGGAAAAAGGAATATATTCAAATATAAACTACACAGTAGCATTCTGTGAAAATTCTTTCTGTTCTGTGCGTTCAACTAACAGAGTTGAACCTTACTTTTGATTCAGCCGTTCTGAAACACTCTTTCTGTAGAAACTGCAATTGGACATGCTAAGCGCTAAGAGGCCTACATTGGGAAAAAGAATATCTTCAAATAAAAACTACACAGATGCATTCTGTGAAACTTATTTCTGATCTGTAAATTCAGTTAACAGAGATAAAACATATTTTTGATTGAGCAGTTATGAAACACTCTTTTTGTAGAAAATGCAAGTGGAGATTCGGAGCGCTAAGAGGGTAATAGTGGAAAAAGGAATGTCTTCAAATATAAACTACACAGAATCATTCGGTGAAACTTCTTTCTGATCTGTGCATTCAGCTAACAGAGTTAAACCATACTTTTGATTGAGCAGATCTGAACAATCTTTCTGTAGAAAATGCAACTGGACATTTGGAGCGCTAAGAGAGTAGTAGTGGAAAAAGGAATGTCTTCCAATATAAACTACACAGAAGCATTCTGTGAAACTTCTTTCTGATCTCAGCATTCAGCTAACAGAGTTAAACCATACTTTTGATTGAGCAGTTTTGAAACACTCTGTCTGTAGAAAATGCAACTGGACATTCGTAGCGCTAAGTGGGTAATAGTGGAAAAAAGAATATGTTCAAATATAAACTACACAGAAGCATTGTATGAAACTTCTTTCTGTTCTGTGCATTCAACTAACAGAGTTGAACCTTACTTTTGATTGAGCCGTTCTGAAACACTCTTTCTGTAGAAACTGCAATTGGACATTCTGAGCGCTAAGAGGCCTATATTGGGAAAAAGAATGTCTACAAATAAAAACTACACAGAAGAATTGTGTGAAACTTCTTTCTGTTCTGTTTGTTCAACTGAAAGAGTTGAACATTAGTTTTGATTGAGCCGTTCTGAAACACTCTTTCTGTAGAAAATGCAAGTGGAGATTCGAAGTGCTAAGAGGGTAATAGTGGAAAAATGAATGTCTCCAAATATAAACTACACAGAATCATTCTCTGAAACTTCTTTCTGATCTGTGCATTCAGCTAACAGAGTTAAACCATACTTTTGATTGAGCAGATCTGAACACTCTTTCTGTAGAAAATGCAACTGGACATTTGGAGCGCTAAGAGTGTAGTAGTGGAAAAAGGAATATATTCAAATATAAACTACACAGAAGCATTCTGTGAAACTTCTTTCTGATCTGAGCATTCAGCTAACAGAGTTAAACCATATATTTAATTGAGCAGTTTTGAAACACTCTGTCTGTAGAAAATGCAACTGGACATTCGTAGCGCTAAGTGGGTAATAGTGGAAAAAAGAATATGTTCAAATATAAACTACACAGAAGCATTGTATGAAACTTCTTTCTGTTCTGTGCATTCAACTAACAGAGTTGAACCTTACTTTTGATTGAGTCTTTCTGAAACACTCTTTCTGTAGAAACTGCAATTGGACATCCTGAGCGCTAAGAGGCCTCTATTGGGAAAAATAATATCTTCAAATGAAAACTACACAGAAGCAATGTGTGAAACTTATTTCTGATATGTTCATTAAGCTAACAGAGTTAAACCATACTTTTGATTGCGCAGTTCTGAACACTCTTTCTGTAGAAAATGCAAGTGGACATTCGGAGCTCTAAGAGGGTAATAGTGGAAAAAGGAATATATTCAAATATAAACTACACAGTAGCATTCTGTGAAAATTCTTTCTATTCTGTGCATTCAACTAACAGAGTTGAACCTTACTTTTGATTGAGCCGTTCTGAAACACTCTTTCTGTAGAAACTGCAATTGGACACGCTAAGAGCTAAGAGGCTTACATTGGGAAAAAGAATATCTTCAAATAAAAACTACACAGATGCATTCTGTGAAACTTATTTCTGATCTGTAAATTCCGTTAACAGAGATAAAACATATTTTTGATTGAGCAGTTATGAAACACTCTTTTTGTAGAAAATGCAAGTGGAGATTCGGAGCGCTAAGAGGGTAATAGTGGAAAAAGGAATGTCTTCAAATATAAACTACACAGAATCATTCGGTGAAACTTCTTTCTGATCTGTGCATTCAGCTAACAGAGTTAAACCATACTTTTGATTGAGCAGATCTGAACACTCTTTCTGTAGAAAATGCAACTGGACATTTGGAGCGCTAAGAGCGTAGAAGTGGAAAAAGGAATATATTCAAATATAAACTACACAGAAGCATTCTGTGAAACTTCTTTCTGATCTGAGCATTCAGCTAACAGAGTTAAACCATACTTTTGATTGAGCAGTTTTGAAACACTCTGTCTGTAGAAAATGCAACTGGACATTCGTAGCGCTAAGTGGGTAATAGTGGAAAAAAGAATATGTTCAAATATAAACTACACAGAAGCATTCTATGAAACTTCTTTCTGTTCTGTGCATTCAACTAACAGAGTTGAACCTTACATTTGATTGAGCCGTTCTGAAACACTCTTTCTGTAGAAACTGCAATTGGACATTCTGAGCGCTAAGAGGACTATATTGGGAAAAAGAATGTCTACAAATAAAAACTACACAGAAGAATTGTGTGAAACTTCTTTCTGTTCTGTTTGTTCAACTGAAAGAGTTGCACCTTAGTTTTGATTGAGCCGTTCTGAAACACTCTTTCTGTAGAAAATGCAAGTGGAGATTCGGAGCGCTAAGAGGGTAATAGTGGAAAAAGGAATGTCTCCAAATATAAACTACACAGAATTATTCTGTGAAACTTCTTTCTGATCTGTGCATTCAGCTAACGGAGTTAAACCATACTTTTGATTGAGCAGATCTGAGCACTCTTTCTGTAGAAAATGCAACTGGACATTTGGAGCGCTAAGAGAGCAGTAGTGGAAAAAGGAATATATTCAAATATAAACTACACAGAAGCATTCTGTGAAACTTCTTTCTGATCTGAGCTTTCAGCTAACAGAGTTAAACCATACTTTTGATTGAGCAGTTTTGAAACACTCTGTCTGTAGAAAATGCAACTGGACATTCGTAGCGCTAAGTGGGTAATAGTGGAAAAAAGAATATGTTCAAATATAAACTACACAGAAGCATTGTATGAAACTCCTTTCTGTTCTGTGCATTCAACTAACAGAGTTGAACCTTACTTTTGATTGAGCCTTTCTGAAACACTCTTTCTGTAGAAACTGCAATTGGACATTCTGAGCGCTAAGAGGCATCTATTGGGAAAAATAATATCTTCAAATAAAAACTACACAGAAGCATTGTGTGAAACTTATTTCTGATATGTTCATTAAGCTAACAGAGTTAAACCATACTTTTGATTGCGCAGTTCTGAACACTCTTTCTGTAGAAAATGCAAGTGGACATTCGGAGCGCTAAGAGGGTAATAGTGGAAAAAGGAATATATTCAAATATAAACTACACAGTAGCATTCTGTGAAAATTCTTTCTGTTCTGTGCATTCAACTAACAGAGTTGCACCTTACTTTTGATTGAGCCGTTCTGAAACACTCTTTCTGTAGAAACTGCAATTGGACACGCTAAGCGCTAAGAGGCCTACATTTTGAAAAAGAATATCTTCAAATAAAAACTACACAGATGCATTCTGTGAAACTTATTTCTGATCTGTAAATTCAGTTAACAGAGACAAAACATATTTTTGATTGAGCAGTTATGAAACACTCTTTTTGTAGAAAATGCAAGTGGAGATTCGGAGCGCTAAGAGGGTAATAGTGGAAAAAGGAATGTCTTCAAATATAAACTACACAGAATCATTCGGTGAAACTTCTTTCTGATCTGTGCATTCAGCTAACAGAGTTAAACCATACTTTTGATTGAGCAGATCTGAACACTCTTTCTGTAGAAAATGCAACTGGACATTTGGAGCGCTAAGAGCGTAGTAGTGGAAAAACGAATATATTCAAATATAAACTACACAGAAGCATTCTCTGAAACTTCTTTCTGATCTGAGCATTCAGCTAACAGATTTAAACCATACTTTTGATTGAGCAGTTTTGAAACACTCTGTCTGTAGAAAATGCAACTGGACATTCGTAGCGCTAAGTGGGTAATAGTGGAAAAAAAATATGTTCAAATATAAACTACACAGAAGCATTGTATGAAACTTCTTTCTGTTCTGTGCATTCAACTAACAGAGTTGAACCTTACTTTTGATTGAGCCGTTCTGAAACACTCTTTCTGTAGAAACTGCAATTGGACATTCTGAGCGCTAAGAGGCCTATATTGGGAAAAAGAATGTCTACAAATAAAAACTACACAGAAGAATTGTGTGAAACTTCTTTCTGTTCTGTTTGTTCAACTGAAAGAGTTGAAACTTAGTTTTGATTGAGCCGTTCTGAAACACTCTTTCTGTAGAAAATGCAAGTGGAGATTAGGAGCGCTAAGAGGGTAATAGTGGAAAAAGGAATGTCTCCAAATATAAACTACACAGAATCATTCTGTGAAACTTCTTTCTGATCTGTGCATTCAGCTAACAGAGTTAAACCATACTTTTGATTGAGCAGATCTGAACACTCTTTCTGTAGAAAATGCAACTGGACATTTGGAGCGCTAAGAGAGTAGTAGTGGAAAAAGGAATATATTCAAATATAAACTACACAGAAGCATTCTGTGAAACTTCTTTCTGATCTGAGCTTTCAGCTAACAGAGTTAAACCATACTTTTGATTGAGCAGTTTTGAAACACTCTGTCTGTAGAAAATGCAACTGGACATTCGTAGCGCTAAGTGGGTAATAGTGGAAAAAAGAATATGTTCAAATATAAACTACACAGAAGCATTGTATGAAACTTCTTTCTGTTCTGTGCATTCAACTAACAGAGTTGAACCTTACTTTTGATTGAGCCTTTCTGAAACACTCTTTCTGTAGAAAGTGCAATTGGACATTCTGAGCGCTAAGAGGCCTCTATTGGGAAAAATAATATCTTCAAATAAAAACTACACAGAAGCATTGTGTGAAACTTATTTCTGATATGTTCATTAAGTTAACAGAGTTAAACCATACTTTTGATTGCGCAGTTCTGAACACTCTTTCTGTAGAAAATGCAAGTGGACATTCGGAGCGCTAAGAGGGTAATAGTGGAAAAAGGAATATATTCAAATATAAACTACACAGTAGCATTCTGTGAAAATTCTTTCTGTTCTGTGCATTCAACTAACAGAGTTGCACCTTACTTTTGATTGAGCCGTTCTGAAACACTCTTTCTGTAGAAACTGCAATTGGACACGCTAAGCGCTAAGAGGCCTACATTGGGAAAAAGAATATCTTCAAATAAAAACTACACAGATGCATTCTGTGAAACTTATTTCTGATCTGTAAATTCAGTTAACAGAGATAAAACATATTTTTGATTGAGCAGTTATGAAACACTCTTTTTGTAGAAAATGCAAGTGGAGATTCGGAGCGCTAAGAGGGTAATAGTGGAAAAAGGAATGTCTTCAAATATAAACTACACAGAATCATTCGGTGAAACTTCTTTCTGATCTGTGCATTCAGCTAACAGAGTTAAACCATACTTTTGATTGAGCAGATCTGAACACTCTTTCTGTAGAAAATGCAACTGGACATTTGGAGCGCTAAGAGCGTAGTAGTGGAAAAGGGAATATATTCAAATATAAACTACACAGAAGCATTCTGTGAAACTTCTTTCTGATCTGAGCATTCAGCTAACAGAGTTAAACCATACTTTTGATTGAGCAGTTTTGAAACACTCTGTCTGTAGAAAATGCAACTGGACATTCTTAGCGCTAAGTGGGTAATAGTGGAAAAAAAATATGTTCAAATATAAACTACACAGAAGCATTGTATGAAACTTCTTTCTGTTCTGTGCATTCAACTTACAGAGTTGAACCTTACTTTTGATTGAGCCGTTCTGAAACACTCTTTCTGTAGAAACTGCAATTGGACATTCTGAGCGCTAAGAGGCCTATATTGGGAAAAAGAATGTCTACAAATAAAAACTACACAGAAGAATTGTGTGAAACTTCTTTCTGTTCTGTTTGTTCAACTGAAAGAGTTGAAACTTAGTTTTGATTGAGCCGTTCTGAAACACTCTTTCTGAAGAAAATGCAAGTGGAGATTCGGAGCGCTAAGAGGGTAATAGTGGAAAAAGGAATGTCTCCAAATATAAACTAGACAGAATCATTCTGTGAAACTTCTTTCTGATCTGTGCATTCAGCTAACAGAGTTAAACCATACTTTTGATTGAGCAGATCTGAACACTCTTTCTGTAGAAAATGCAAATGGACATTTGGAGCGCTAAGAGAGTAGTAGTGGAAAAAGGAATATATTCAAATATAAACTACACAGAAGCATTCTGTGAAACTTCTTTCTGATCTGAGCATTCAGCTAACAGAGTTAAACCATACTTTTGATTGAGCAGTTTTGAAACACTCTGTCTGTAGGAAATGCAACTGGACATTCGTAGCGCTAAGTGGGTAATAGTGGAAAAAAGAATATGTTCAAATATAAACTACACAGAAGCATTGTATGAAACTCCTTTCTGTTCTGTGCATTCAACTAACAGAGTTGAACCTTACTTTTGATTGAGCCTTTCTGAAACACTCTTTCTGTAGAAACTGCAATTGGACATTCTGAGCGCTAAGAGGCCTCTATTGGGAAAAATAATATCTTCAAATAAAAACTACACAGAAGCATTGTGTGAAACTTATTTCTGATATGTTCATTAAGCTAACAGAGTTAATCCATACTTTTGATTGCGCAGTTCCGAACACTCTTTCTGTAGAAAATGCAAGTGGACATTCGGAGCGCTAAGAGGGTAATAGTGGAAAAAGGAATATATTCAAATATAAACTACACAGTAGCATTCTGTGAAAATTCTTTCTGTTCTGTGCATTCAACTAACAGAGTTGCACCTTACTTTTGATTGAGCCGTTCTGAAACACTCTTTGTGTAGAAACTGCAATTGGACACGCTAAGCGCTAAGAGGCCTACATTGGGAAAAAGAATATCTTCAAATAAAAACTACACAGATGCATTCTGTGAAACTTATTTCTGATCTGTAAATTCAGTTAACAGAGATAAAACATATTTTTGATTGAGCAGTTATGAAACACTCTTTTTGTAGAAAATGCAAGTTGAGATTCGGAGCGCTAAGAGGGTAATAGTGGAAAAAGGAATGTCTTCAAATATAAACTACACAGAATCATTCGGTGAAACTTCTTTCTGATCTGTGCATTCAGCTAACAGAGTTAAACCATACTTTTGATTGATCAGATCTGAACACTCTTTCTGCAGAAAATGCAACTGGACATTTGGAGCGCTAAGAGCGTAGTAGTGGAAAAAGGAATATATTCAAATATAAACTACACAGAAGCATTCTGTGAAACTTTTTTCTGATCTGAGCATTCAGCTAACAGAGTTAAACCATACTTTTGATTGAGCAGTTTTGAAACACTCTGTCTGTAGAAAATGCAACTGGACATTCGTAGCGCTAAGTGGGTAATAGTGGAAAAAAGAATATGTTCAAATATAAACTACACAGAAGCATTGTATGAAACTTCTTTCTGTTCTGTGCATTCAACTAACAGAGTTGAACCTTACTTTTGATTGAGCCGTTCTGAAACACTCTTTCTGTAGAAACTGCAATTGGACATTCTGAGCGCTAAGAGGCCTATATTGGGAAAAAGAATGTCTACAAATAAAAACTACACAGAAGAATTGTGTGAAACTTCTTTCTGTTCTGTTTGTTCAACTGAAAGAGTTGAAACTTAGTTTTGATTGAGCCGTTCTGAAACACTCTTTCTGTAGAAAATGCAAGTGGAGATTAGGAGCGCTAAGAGGGTAATAGTGGAAAAAGGAATGTCTCCAAATATAAACTACACAGAATCATTCTGTGAAACTTCTTTCTGATCTGTGCATTCAGCTAACAGAGTTAAACCATACTTTTGATTGAGCAGATCTGAACACTCTTTCTGTAGAAAATGCAACTGGACATTTGGAGCGCTAAGAGAGTAGTAGTGGAAAAAGGAATATATTCAAATATAAACTACACAGAAATATTCTGTGAAAATTCTTTCCGATCTGAGCATTCAGCTAACAGAGTTAAACCATACTTTTGATTGAGCAGTTTTGAAACACTCTGTCTGTAGAAAATGCAACTGGACATTCGTAGCGCTAAGTGGGTAACAGTGGAAATAAGAATATGTTCAAATATAAACTACACAGAAGCATTGTATGAAACTTCTTTCTGTTCTGTGCATTCAACTAACAGAGTTGAACCTTACTTTTGATTGAGACTTTCTGAAACACTCTTTCTGTAGAAACTGCAATTGGACATTCTGAGCGCTAAGAGGCCTCTATTGGGAAAAATAATATCTTCAAATAAAAACTACACAGAAGCATTGTGTGAAACTTATTTCTGATATGTTCATTAAGCTAACAGATTTAAACCATACTTTTGATTGCGCAGTTCTGAACACTCTTTCTGTAGAAAATGCAAGTGGACATTCGGAGCTCTAAGAGGGTAATAGTGGAAAAAGGAATATATTCAAATATAAACTACACAGTAGCATTCTGTGAAAATTCTTTCTATTCTGTGCATTCAACTAACAGAGTTGAACCTTACTTTTGATTGAGCCGTTCTGAAACACTCTTTCTGTAGAAACTGCAATTTTACATGCTAAGAGCTAAGAGGCTTACATTGGGAAAAAAATATCTTCAAATAAAAACTACACAGATGCATTCTGTGAAACTTATTTCTGATCTGTAAATTCAGTTAACAGAGATAAAACATATTTTTGATTGAGCAGTTATGAAACACTCTTTTTGTAGAAAATGCAAGTGGAGATTCGGAGCGCTAAGAGGGTAATAGTGGAAAAAGGAATGTCTTCAAATATAAACTACACAGAATCATTCGGTGAAACTTCTTTCTGATCTGTGCATTCAGCTAACAGAGTTAAACCATACTTTTGATTGAGCAGATCTGAACACTCTTTCTGTAGAAAATGCAAGTGGACATTCGGAGCGCTAAGAGGGTAATAGTGGAAAAAGGAATATATTCAAATATAAACTACACAGTAGCATTCTGTGAAAATACTTTCTGTTCTGTGCTTTCAACTAACAGAGTTGAACCTTACTTTTGATTGAGCCGTTCTGACACACTCTTTCTGTAGAAACTGCAATTGGACATGCTAAGCGCTAAGAGGCCTACATTGGGAAAAAGAATATCTTCAAATAAAAACTACACAGATGCATTCTGTGAAACTTATTTCTGATCTGTAAATTCAGTTAACAGAGATAAAACATATTTTTGATTGAGCAGTTATGAAACACTCTTTTTGTAGAAAATGCAAGTGGAGATTCGGAGCGCTAAGAGGGTAATAGTGGAAAAAGGAATGTCTTCAAATATAAACTACACAGAATCATTCGGTGAAACTTCTTTCTGATCTGTGCATTCAGCTAACAGAGTTAAACCATACTTTTGATTGAGATGATCTGAACACTCTTTCTGTAGAAAATGCAACTGGACATTTGGAGCGCTAAGAGCGTAGTAGTGGAAAAAGGAATATATTCAAATATAAACTACACAGAAGCATTCTGTGAAACTTCTTTCTGATCTGAGCATTCAGCTAACAGAGTTAAACCATACTTTTGATTGAGCAGTTTTGAAACACTCTGTCTGTAGAAAATGCAACTGGACATTCGTAGCGCTAAGTGGGTAATAGTGGAAAAAAGAATATGTTCAAATATAAACACAGAAGCATTGTATGAAACTGCTTTCTGTTCTGTGCATTCAACTAACAGAGTTGAACCTTACTTTTGATTGAGCCTTTCTGAATCACTCTTTCTGTAGAAACTGCAATTGGACATTCTGAGCGCTAAGAGGCCTCTATTGGGAAAAATAATATCTTCAAATAAAAACTACACAGAAGCATTGTGTGAAACTTATTTCTGATATGTTCATTAAGCTAACAGAGTTAAACCATACTTTTGATTGCGCAGTTCTGAACACTCTTTCTGTAGAAAATGCAAGTGGACATTCGGAGCGCTAAGAGGGTAATAGTGGAAAAAGGAATATATTCAAATATAAACTACACAGTAGCATTCTGTGAAAATACTTTCTGTTCTGTGCATTCAACTAACAGAGTTGCACCTTACTTTTGATTGAGCCGTTCTGAAACACTCTTTCTGTAGAAACTGCAATTGGACACGCTAAGCGCTAAGAGGCCTACATTTTGAAAAAGAATATCTTCAAATAAAAACTACACAGATGCATTCTGTGAAACTTATTTCTGATCTGTAAATTCAGTTAACAGAGACAAAACATATTTTTGATTGAGCAGTTATGAAACACTCTTTTTGTAGAAAATGCAAGTGGAGATTCGGAGCGCTAAGAGGGTAATAGTGGAAAAAGGAATGTCTTCAAATATAAACTACACAGAATCATTCGGTGAAACTTCTTTCTGATCTGTGCATTCAGCTAACAGAGTTAAACCATACTTTTGATTGAGCAGATCTGAACACTCTTTCTGTAGAAAATGCAACTGGACATTTGGAGCGCTAAGAGCGTAGTAGTGGAAAAAGGAATATATACAAATATAAACTACACAGAAGCATTCTGTGAAACTTCTTTCTGATCTGAGCATTCAGCTAACAGAGTTAAACCATACTTTTGATTGAGCAGTTTTGAAACACTCTGTCTGTAGAAAATGCAACTGGACATTCTTAGCGCTAAGTGGGTAATAGTGGAAAAAAAATATGTTCAAATATAAACTACACAGAAGCATTGTATGAAACTTCTTTCTGTTCTGTGCATTCAACTAACAGAGTTGAACCTTACTTTTGATTGAGCCGTTCTGAAACACTCTTTCTGTAGAAACTGCAATTGGACATTCTGAGCGCTAAGAGGCCTATATTGGGAAAAAGAATGTCTACAAATAAAAACTACACAGAAGAATTGTGTGAAACTACTTTCTGTTCTGTTTGTTCAACTGAAAGAGTTGAAACTTAGTTTTGATTGAGCCGTTCTGAAACACTCTTTCTGAAGAAAATGCAAGTGGAGATTCGGAGCGCTAAGAGGGTAATAGTGGAAAAAGGAATGTCTCCAAATATAAACTACACAGAATCATTCTGTGAAACTTCTTTCTGATCTGTGCATTCAGCTAACAGAGTTAAACCATACTTTTGATTGAGCAGATCTGAACACTCTTTCTGTAGAAAATGCAAATGGACATTTGGAGCGCTAAGAGAGTAGTAGTGGAAAAAGGAATATATTCAAATATAAACTACACAGAAGCATTCTGTGAAACTTCTTTCTGATCTGAGCATTCAGCTAACAGAGTTAAACCATACTTTTGATTGAGCAGTTTTGAAACACTCTGTCTGTAGGAAATGCAACTGGACATTCGTAGCGCTAAGTGGGTAATAGTGGAAAAAAGAATATGTTCAAATATAAACTACACAGAAGCATTGTATGAAACTCCTTTCTGTTCTGTGCATTCAACTAACAGAGTTGAACCTTACTTTTGATTGAGCCTTTCTGAAACACTCTTTCTGTAGAAACTGCAATTGGACATCCTGAGCGCTAAGAGGCCTCTATTGGGAAAAATAATATCTTCAAATAAAAACTACACAGAAGCATTGTGTGAAACTTATTTCTGATATGTTCATTAAGCTAACAGAGTTAATCCATACTTTTGATTGCGCAGTTCCGAACACTCTTTCTGTAGAAAATGCAAGTGGACATTCGGAGCGCTAAGAGGGTAATAGTGGAAAAAGGAATATATTCAAATATAAACTACACAGTATCATTCTGTGAAAATTCTTTCTGTTCTGTGCATTCAACTAACAGAGTTGCACCTTACTTTTGATTGAGCCGTTCTGAAACACTCTTTCTGTAGAAACTGCAATTGGACACGCTAAGCGCTAAGAGGCCTACATTGGGAAAAAGAATATCTTCAAATAAAAACTACACAGATGCATTCTGTGAAACTTATTTCTGATCTGTAAATTCAGTTAACAGAGATAAAACATATTTTTGATTGAGCAGTTATGAAACACTCTTTTTGTAGAAAATGCAAGTGGAGATTCGGAGCGCTAAGAGGGTAATAGTGGAAAAAGGAATGTCTTCAAATATAAACTACACAGAATCATTCGGTGAAACTTCTTTCTGATCTGTGCATTCAGCTAACAGAGTTAAACCATACTTTTGATTGAGCAGATCTGAACACTCTTTCTGTAGAAAATGCAACTGGACATTTGGAGCGCTAAGAGCGTAGTAGTGGAAAAAGGAATATATTCAAATATAAACTACACAGAAGCATTCTGTGAAACTTCTTTCTGATCTGAGCATTCAGCTAACAGAGTTAAACCATACTTTTGATTGAGCAGTTTTGAAACACTCTGTCTGTAGAAAATGCAACTGGACATTCGTAGCGCTAAGTGGGTAATAGTGGAAAAAAAATATGTTCAAATATAAACTACACAGAAGCATTGTATGAAACTTCTTTCTGTTCTGTGCATTCAACTAACAGAGTTGAACCTTACTTTTGATTGAGCCGTTCTGAAACACTCTTTCTGTAGAAACTGCAATTGGACATTCTGAGCGCTAAGAGGCCTATATTGGGAAAAAGAATGTCTGCAAATAAAAACTACACAGAAGAATTGTGTGAAACTTCTTTCTGTTCTGTTTGTTCAACTGAAAGAGTTGAAACTTAGTTTTGATTGAGCCGTTCTGAAACACTCTTTCTGTAGAAAATGCAAGTGGAGATTAGGAGCGCTAAGAGGGTAATAGTGGAAAAAGGAATGTCTCCAAATATAAACTACACAGAATCATTCTGTGAAACTTCTTTCTGATCTGTGCATTCAGCTAACAGAGTTAAACCATACTTTTGATTGAGCAGATCTGAACACTCTTTCTGTAGAAAATGCAACTGGACATTTGGAGCGCTAAGAGAGTAGTAGTGGAAAAAGGAATATATTCAAATATAAACTACACAGAAATATTCTGTGAAAATTCTTTCCGATCTGAGCATTCAGCTAACAGAGTTAAACCATACTTTTGATTGAGCAGTTTTGAAACACTCTGTCTGTAGAAAATGCAACTGGACATTCGTAGCGCTAAGTGGGTAACAGTGGAAATAAGAATATGTTCAAATATAAACTACACAGAAGCATTGTATGAAACTTCTTTCTGTTCTGTGCATTCAACTAACAGAGTTGAACCTTACTTTTGATTGAGACTTTCTGAAACACTCTTTCTGTAGAAACTGCAATTGGACATTCTGAGCGCTAAGAGGCCTCTATTGGGAAAAATAATATCTTCAAATAAAAACTACACAGAAGCATTGTGTGAAACTTATTTCTGATATGTTCATTAAGCTAACAGATTTAAACCATACTTTTGATTGCGCAGTTCTGAACACTCTTTCTGTAGAAAATGCAAGTGGACATTCGGAGCTCTAAGAGGGTAATAGTGGAAAAAGGAATATATTCAAATATAAACTACACAGTAGCATTCTGTGAAAATTCTTTCTATTCTGTGCATTCAACTAACAGAGTTGAACCTTACTTTTGATTGAGCCGTTCTGAAACACTCTTTCTGTAGAAACTGCAATTGGACATGCTAAGAGCTAAGAGGCTTACATTGGGAAAAAGAATATCTTCAAATAAAAACTACACAGATGCATTCTGTGAAACTTATTTCTGATCTGTAAATTCAGTTAACAGAGATAAAACATATTTTTGATTGAGCAGTTATGAAACACTCTTTTTGTAGAAAATGCAAGTGGAGATTCGGAGCGCTAAGAGGGTAATAGTGGAAAAAGGAATGTCTTCAAATATAAACTACACAGAATCATTCGGTGAAACTTCTTTCTGATCTGTGCATTCAGCTAACAGAGTTAAACCATACTTTTGATTGAGCAGATCTGAACACTCTTTCTGTAGAAAATGCAACTGGACATTTGGAGCGCTAAGAGCGTAGTAGTGGAAAAAGGAATATATTCAAATATAAACTACACAGAAGCATTCTGTGAAACTTCTTTCTGATCTGAGCATTCAGCTAACAGAGTTAAACCATACTTTTGATTGAGCAGTTTTGAAACACTCTGTCTGTAGAAAATGCAACTGGACATTCGTAGCGCTAAGTGGGTAATAGTGGAAAAAAGAATATGTTCAAATATAAACTACACAGAAGCATTCTATGAAACTACTTTCTGTTCTGTGCATTCAACTAACAGAGTTGAACCTTACTTTTGATTGAGCCGTTCTGAAACACTCTTTCTGTAGAAACTGCAATTGGACATTCTGAGCGCTAAGAGGCCTATATTGGGAAAAAGAATGTCTACAAATAAAAACTACACAGAAGAATTGTGTGAAACTTCTTTCTGTTCTGTTTGTTCAACTGAAAGAGTTGAAACTTAGTTTTGATTGAGCCGTTCTGAAACACTCTTTCTGTAGAAAATGCAAGTGGAGATTCGGAGCGCTAAGAGGGTAATAGTGGAAAAAGGAATGTCTCCAAATATAAACTACACAGAATCATTCTGTGAAACTTCTTTCTGATCTGTGCATTCAGCTAACAGAGTTAAACCATACTTTTGATTGAGCAGATCTGAACACTCTTTCTGTAGAAAATGCAACTGGACATTTGGAGCGCTAAGAGAGTAGTAGTGGAAAAAGGAATATATTCAAATATAAACTACACAGAAGCATTCTGTGAAACTTCTTTCTGATCTGAGCTTTCAGCTAACAGAGTTAAACCATACTTTTGATTGAGCAGTTTTGAAGCACTCTCTCTGTAGAAAATGCAACTGGACATTCGTAGCGCTAAGTGGGTAATAGTGGAAAAAAGAATATGTTCAAATATAAACTACACAGAAGCATTGTATGAAACATCTTTCTGTTCTGTGCATTCAACTAACAGAGTTGAACCTTACTTTTGATTGAGCCTTTCTGAAACACTCTTTCTGTAGAAACTGCAATTGGACATTCTGAGCGCTAAGAGGCCTCTATTGGGAAAAATAATATCTTCAAATAAAAACTACACAGAAGCATTGTGTGAAACTTATTTCTGATATGTTCATTAAGTTAACAGAGTTAAACCATACTTTTGATTGCGCAGTTCTGAACACTCTTTCTGTAGAAAATGCAAGTGGACATTCGGAGCGCTAAGAGGGTAATAGTGGAAAAAGGAATATATTCAAATATAAACTACACAGTAGCATTCTGTGAAAATTCTTTCTGATCTGTGCATTCAGCTAACAGAGTTAAACCATACTTTTGATTGAGCAGATCTGAACACTCTTTCTGTAGAAAATGCAACTGGACATTTGGAGCGCTAAGAGCGTAGTAGTGGAAAAAGGAATATATTCAAATATAAACTACACAGAAGCATTCTGTGAAACTTCTTTCTGATCTGAGCATTCAGCTAACAGAGTTAAACCATACTTTTGATTGAGCAGTTTTGAAACACTCTGTCTGTAGAAAATGCAACTGGACATTCGTAGCGCTAAGTGGGTAATAGTGGAAAAAAGAATATGTTTAAATATAAACTACACAGAAGCATTGTATGAAACTTCTTTCTGTTCTGTGCATTCAACTAACAGAGTTGAACCTTACTTTTGATTGAGCCGTTCTGAAACACTCTCTGTAGAAACTGCAATTGGACATTCTGAGCGCTAAGAGGCCTATATTGGGAAAAAGAATGTCTACAAATAAAAACTACACAGAGGAATTGTGTGAAACTTCTTTCTGTTCTGTTTGTTCAACTAAAAGAGTTGAACCTTAGTTTTGATTGAGCCGTTCTGAAACACTCTTTCTGTAGAAAATGCAAGTGGAGATTCGGAGCGCTAAGAGGGTAATAGTGGAAAAAGCAATGTCTCCAAATATAAACTACACAGAATCATTCTGTGAAAGTTCTTTCTGATCTGTGCATTCAGCTAACAGAGTTAAACGATACTTTTGATTGAGCAGATCTGAACACTCTTTCTGTAGAAAATGCAACTGGACATTTGGAGCGCTAAGAGAGTAGTAGTGGAAAAAGGAATATATTCAAATATAAACTACACAGAAGCATTCTGTGAAACTTCTTTCTGATCTGAGCATTCAGCTAACAGAGTTAAACCATACTTTTGATTGAGCAGTTTTGAAACACTCTGTCTGTAGAAAATGAAACTGGACATTCGTAGCGCTAAGTGGGTAATAGTGGAAAAAAGAATATGTTCAAATATAAACTACACAGAAGCATTGTATGAAACTTCTTTCTGTTCTGTGCATTCAACTAACAGAGTTGAACCTTACTTTTGATTGAGCCGTTCTGAAACACTCTTTCTGTAGAAACTGCAATTGGACAAGCTAAGGGCTAAGAGGCCTACATTGGGAAAAAAATATCTTCAAATAAATCTACACAGATGCATTCTGTGAAACTTATTTCTGATCTGTAAATTCAGTTAACAGAGATAAAACATATTTTTGATTGAGCAGTTATGAAACACTCTTTTTGTAGAAAACGCAAGTGGAGATTCGGAGCGCTAAGAGGGTTATAGTGGAAAAAGGAATGTCTTCAAATATAAACTACACAGAATCATTCGGTGAAACTTCTTTCTGATCTGTGCATTCAGCTAACAGAGTTAAACCATACTTTTGATTGAGCAGATCTGAACACACTTTCTGTAGAAAATGCAACTGGACATTTGGAGCGCTAAGAGCGTAGTAGTGGAAAAAGGAATATATTCAAATATAAACTACACAGAAGCATTCTGTGAAACTTCTTTCTGATCTGAGCATTCAGCTAACAGAGTTAAAACATACTTTTGATTGAGCAGTTTTGAAACATTCTGTCTGTAGAAAATGCAACTGGACATTCGTAGCGCTAAGTGGGTAATAGTGGAAAAAAATATGTTCAAATATAAACTACACAGAAGCATTGTATGAAACTTCTTTCTGTTCTGTGCATTCAACTAACAGAGTTGAACCTTACTTTTGATTGAGCCGTTCTGAAACACTCTTTCTGTAGAAACTGCAATTGGACATTCTGAGCGCTAAGAGGCCTATATTGGGAAAAGGAATGTCTACAAATAAAAACTACACAGAAGAATTGTGTGAAACTTCTTTCTGTTCTGTTTGTTCAACTGAAAGAGTTGAAACTTAGTTTTGATTGAGCCGTTCTGAAACACTCTTTCTGTAGAAAATGCAAGTGGAGATTCGGAGCGCTAAGAGGGTAATAGTGGAAAAAGGAATGTCTCCAAATATAAACTACACAGAATCATTCTGTGAAACTTCTTTCTGATCTGTGCATTCAGCTAACAGAGTTAAACCATACTTTTGATTGAGCAGATCTGAACACTCTTTCTGTAGAAAATGCAACTGGACATTTGGAGCGCTAAGAGAGTAGTAGTGTAAAAAGTAATATATTCAAATATAAATTACACAGAAGCATTCTGTGGAAATTCTTTCCGATCTGAGCATTCAGCTAACAGAGTTAAACCATACTTTTGATTGAGCAGGTTTGAAACACTCTGTCTGTAGAAAATGCAACTGGACATTCGTAGCGCTAAGTGGGTAACAGTGGAAAAAAGAATATGTTCAAATATAAACTACACAGAAGCATTGTATGAAACTTCTTTCTGTTCTGTGCATTCAACTAACAGAGTTGAACCTTACTTTTGATTGAGCCTTTCTGAAACACTCTTTCTGTAGAAACTGCAATTGGACATTCTGAGCGCTAAGAGGCCTCTATTGGGAAAAATAATATCTTCAAATAAAAACTACACAGAAGCATTGTGTGAAACTTATTTCTGATATGTTCATTAAGCTAACAGAGTTAAACCATACTTTTGATTGCGCAGTTCTGAACACTCTTTCTGTAGAAAATGCAAGTGGACATTCGGAGCGCTAAGAGGGTAATAGTGGAAAAAGGAATATATCCAAATATAAACTACACAGTAGCATTCTGTGAAAATTCTTTTTGTTCTGTGCGTTCAACTAACAGAGTTGAACCTTACTTTTGATTGAGCCGTTCTGAAACACTCTTTCTGTAGAAACTGCAATTGGACATGCTAAGCGCTAAGAGGCCTACATTGGGAAAAAGAATATCTTCAAATAAAAACTACACAGATGCATTCTGTGAAACTTATTTCTGATCTGTAAATTCAGTTAACAGAGATAAAACCTATTTTTGATTGAGCAGTTATGAAACACTCTTTTTGTAGAAAATGCAAGTGGAGATTCGGAGCGCTAAGAGGGTAATAGTGGAAAAAGGAATGTCTTCAAATATAAACTACACAGAATCATTCGGTGAAACTTCTTTCTGATCTGTGCATTCAGCTAACAGAGTTAAACCATACTTTTGATTGAGCAGATCTGAACACTCTTTCTGTAGAAAATGCAACTGGACATTTGGAGCGCTAAGAGCGTAGTAGTGGAAAAAGGAATATATTCAAATATAAACTACACAGAAGCATTCTGTGAAACTTCTTTCTGATCTGAGCATTCAGCTAACAGAGTTAAACCATACTTTTGATTGAGCAGTTTTGAAACACTCTGTCTGTAGAAAATGCAACTGGACATTCGTAGCGCTAAGTAGGTAATAGTGGAAAAAAGAATATGTTCAAATATAAACTACACAGAAGCATTGTATGAAACTTCTTTCTGTTCTGTGCATTCAACTAACAGAGTTGAACCTTACTTTTGATTGAGCCGTTCTGAAACACTCTTTCTGTAGAAACTGCAATTGGACATTCTGAGCGCTAAGAGGCCTATATTGGGAAAAAGAATGTCTACAAATAAAAACTACACAGAGGAATTGTGTGAAACTTCTTTCTGTTCTGTTTGTTCAACTAAGAGATTTGAACCTTAGTTTTGATTGAGCCGTTCTGAAACACACTTTCTGTAGAAAATGCAAGTGGAGATTCGGAGCGCTAAGATGGTAATAGTGGAAAACGGAATGTCTCCAAATATAAACTACACAGAATCATTCTGTGAAACTTCTTTCTGATCTGTGCATTCAGCTAACAGAGTTAAACCATACTTTTGATTGAGCAGATCTGAACACTCTTTCTGTAGAAAATGCAACTGGACATTTGGAGCGCTAAGAGAGTAGTAGTGGAAAAAGGAATATATTCAAAT
This sequence comes from Symphalangus syndactylus, assembly GCF_028878055.3. Taxonomy (NCBI): domain Eukaryota; kingdom Metazoa; phylum Chordata; class Mammalia; order Primates; family Hylobatidae; genus Symphalangus; species Symphalangus syndactylus. The sequence goes on along the minus strand of NC_072437.2, from coordinate 113,347,368 downwards.
ATAAACTACACAGAAGCATTCTATGAATCTTCTTTCCGATCTGAGCATTCAGCTAACAGAGTTAAACCATACTTTTCATTGAGCAGTTTTGAAACACTCGGTCTGTAGAAAATGCAACTGGACATTCGTAGCGCTAAGTGGGTAACAGTGGAAAAAAGATTATGTTCAAATATAAACTACACAGAAGCATTGTATGAAACTTCTTTCTGTTCTGTGCATTCAACTAACAGAGTTGAACCTTACTTTTGATTGAGCCTTTCTGAAACACTCTTTCTGTAGAAACTGCAATTGGACATTCTGAGCGCTAAGAGGCCTCTATTGGGAAAAATAATATCTTCAAATAAAAACTACACAGAAGCATTGTGTGAAACTTATTTCTGATATGTTCATTAAGCTAACAGAGTTAAACCATACTTTTGATTGCGCAGTTCTGAACACTCTTTCTGTAGAAAATGCAAATGGACATTCGGAGCGCTAAGAGAGTAATAGTGGAAAAAGGAATATATTCAAATATAAACTACACAGTAGCATTCTGTGAAAATTCTTTCTGTTCTGTGCGTTCAACTAACATAGTTGAACCTTACTTTTGATTGAGCCGTTCTGAAACACTCTTTCTGTAGAAACTGCAATTGGACATGCTAAGCGCTAAGAGGCCTACATTGGGAAAAAGAATATCTTCAAATAAAAACTACACAGATGCATTCTGTGAAACTTATTTCTGATCTGTAAATTCAGTTAGCAGAGATAAAACATATTTTTGATTGAGCAGTTATGAAACACTCTTTTTGTAGAAAATGCAAGTGGAGATTCGGAGCTCTAAGAACGTAATAGTGGAAAAAGGAATGTCTTCAAATATAAACTACACAGAATCATTCGGTGAAACTTCTTTCTGATCTGTGCATTCAGCTAACAGAGTTAAACCATACTTTTGATTGAGCAGATCTGAACACTCTTTCTGTAGAAAATGCAACTGGATATTCGTAGCGCTAAGTGGGTAATAGTGGAAAAAAGAATATGTTCAAATATAAACTACACAGAAGCATTGTATGAAACTTCTTTCTGTTCTGTGCATTCAACTAACGGAGTTGAACCTTACTTTTGATTGAGCCGTTCTGAAACACTCTTTCTGTAGAAACTGCAATTGGACATTCTGAGCGCTAAGAGGCCTATATTGGGAAAAAGAATGTCTACAAATAAAAACTACACAGAAGAATTGTGTGAAACTTCTTTCTGTTCTGTTTGTTCAACTAAAAGAGTTGAACCTTAATTTTGATTGAGCCGTTCTGAAACACTCTTTCTGTAGAAAATGCAGGTGGAGATTCGGAGCGCTAAGAAGGTAATAGTGGAAAAAGGAATGTCTTCAAATTTAAACTACACAGAATCATTCGGTAAAACTTCTTTCTGATCTGTGCATTCAGCTAACAGAGTTAAACCATACTTTTGATTGAGCAGATCTGAACACTCTTTCTGTAGAAAATGCAACTGGACATTTGGAGCGCTAAGAGCGTAGTAGTGGAAAAAGGAATATATTCAAATATGAACTACACAGAAGCATTCTGTGAAACTTCTTTCTTATCTGAGCATTCAGCTAACAGAGTTAAACCATACTTTTGATTGAGCCGTTTTGAAACACTCTGTCTGTAGAAAATGCAACTGGACATTCGTAGCGCTAAGTGGGTAATAGTGGAAAAAAGAATATGTTCAAATATAAACTACACAGAAGCATTGTATGAAACATCTCTCTGTTCTGTGCATTCAACTAACAGAGTTGAAACTTACTTTTGATTGAGCCTTTCTGAAACACTCTTTCTGTAGAAACTGCAATTGGACATTCTGAGCGCTAAGAGGCCTCTATTGGGAAAAATAATATCTTCAAATAAAAACTACACAGAAGCATTGTGTGAAACTTATTTCTGATATGTTCATTAAGCTAACAGAGTTAATCCATACTTTTGATTGCGCAGTTCTGAACACTCTTTCTGTAGAAAATGCAAGTGGACATTCGGAGCGCTAAGGGGGTAATAGTGGAAAAAGGAATATATTCAAATATAAACTGCACAGTAGCATTCTGTGAAAATTCTTTCTGTTCTGTGCATTCAACTAACAGAGTTGCACCTTACTTTTGATTGAGCCGTTCTGAAACACTCCTTCTGTAGAAACTGCAATTGGACACGCTAAGCGCTAAGAGGCCTACATTGGGAAAAAGAATATCTTCAAATAAAAACTACACAGATGCATTCTGTGAAACTTATTTCTGATCTGTAAATTCAGTTAACAGAGATAAAACCTATTTTTGATTGAGCAGTTATGAAACACTCTTTTTGTAGAAAATGCAAGTGGAGATTCGGAGCGCTAAGAGGGTAATAGTGGAAAAAGGAATGTCTTCAAATATAAACTACACAGAATCATTCGGTGAAAATTCTTTCTGATCTGTGCATTCAGCTAACAGAGTTAAACCATACTTTTGATTGAGCAGATCTGAACACTCTTTCTGTAGAAAATGCAACTGGACATTTGGAGCGCTAAGAGCGTAGTAGTGGAAAAAGGAATATATTCAAATATAAACTACACAGAAGCATTCTGTGAAACTTCTTTCTGATCTGAGCATTCAGCTAACAGAGTTAAACCATACTTTTGATTGAGCAGTTTTGAAACAGTCTGTCTGTAGAAAATGCAACTGGACATTCGTAGCGCTAAGTGGGTAATAGTGGAAAAAAAATATGTTCAAATACAAACTACACAGAAGCATTGTATGAAACTTCTTTCTGTTCTGTGCATTCAACTATCAGAGTTGAACCTTACTTTTGATTGAGCCTTTCTGAAACACTCTTTCTGTAGAAACTGCAATTGGACATTCTGAGCGCTAAGAGGCCTCTATTGGGAAAAATAATATCTTCAAATAAAAACTACACAGAAGCATTGTGTGAAACTTATTTCTGATATGTTCATTAAGTTAACAGAGTTAAACCATACTTTTGATTGCGCAGTTCTGAACACTCTTTCTGTAGAAAATGCAAGTGGACATTCGGAGCGCTAAGAGGGTAATAGTGGATAAAGGAATATATTCAAATATAAACTACACAGTAGCATTCTGTGAAAATTCTTTCTGATCTGTGCATTCAGCTAACAGAGTTAAACCATACTTTTGATTGAGCAGATCTGAACACTCTTTCTGTAGAAAATGCAACTGGACATTTGGAGCGCTAAGAGCGTAGTAGTGGAAAAAGGAATATATTCAAATATAAACTACACAGAAGCATTCTGTGAAACTTCTTTCTGATCTGAGCATTCAGCTAACAGAGTTAAACCATACTTTTGATTGAGCAGTTTTGAAACACTCTGTCTGTAGAAAATGCAACTGGACATTCGTAGCGCTAAGTGGGTAATAGTGGAAAAAAGTATATGTTTAAATATAAACTACACAGAAGCATTGTATGAAACTTCTTTCTGTTCTGTGCATTCAACTAACAGAGTTGAACCTTACTTTTGATTGAGCCGTTCTGAAACACTCTCTGTAGAAACTGCAATTGGACATTCTGAGCGCTAAGAGGCCTATATTGGGAAAAAGAATGTCTACAAATAAAAACTACACAGAGGAATTGTGTGAAACTTCTTTCTGTTCTGTTTGTTCAACTAAAAGAGTTGAACCTTAGTTTTGATTGAGCCGTTCTGAAACACTCTTTCTGTAGAAAATGCAAGTGGAGATTCGGAGCGCTAAGAGGGTAATAGTGGAAAAAGCAATGTCTCCAAATATAAACTACACAGAATCATTCTGTGAAAGTTCTTTCTGATCTGTGCATTCAGCTAACAGAGTTAAACGATACTTTTGATTGAGCAGATCTGAACACTCTTTCTGTAGAAAATGCAACTGGACATTTGGATCGCTAAGAGAGTAGTAGTGGAAAAAGGAATATATTCAAATATAAACTACACAGAAGCATTCTGTGAAACTTCTTTCTGATCTGAGCATTCAGCTAACAGAGTTAAACCATACTTTTGATTGAGCAGTTTTGAAACACTCTGTCTGTAGAAAATGAAACTGGACATTCGTAGCGCTAAGTGGGTAATAGTGGAAAAAAGAATATGTTCAAATATAAACTACACAGAAGCATTGTATGAAACTTCTTTCTGTTCTGTGCATTCAACTAACAGAGTTGAACCTTACTTTTGATTGAGCCGTTCTGAAACACTCTTTCTGTAGAAACTGCAATTGGACATGCTAAGGGCTAAGAGGCCTACATTGGGAAAAAAATATCTTCAAATAAAAACTACACAGATGCATTCTGTGAAACTTATTTCTGATCTGTAAATTCAGTTAACAGAGATAAAACATATTTTTGATTGAGCAGTTATGAAACACTCTTTTTGTAGAAAACGCAAGTGGAGATTCGGAGCGCTAAGAGGGTTATAGTGGAAAAAGGAATGTCTTCAAATATAAACTACACAGAATCATTCGGTGAAACTTCTTTCTGATCTGTGCATTCAGCTAACAGAGTTAAACCATACTTTTGATTGAGCAGATCTGAACACACTTTCTGTAGAAAATGCAACTGGACATTTGGAGCGCTAAGAGCGTAGTAGTGGAAAAAGGAATATATTCAAATATAAACTACACAGAAGCATTCTGTGAAACTTCTTTCTGATCTGAGCATTCAGCTAACAGAGTTAAAACATACTTTTGATTGAGCAGTTTTGAAACATTCTGTCTGTAGAAAATGCAACTGGACATTCGTAGCGCTAAGTGGGTAATAGTGGAAAAAAATATGTTCAAATATAAACTACACAGAAGCATTGTATGAAACTTATTTCTGTTCTGTGCATTCAACTAACAGAGTTGAACCTTACTTTTGATTGAGCCGTTCTGAAACACTCTTTCTGTAGAAACTGCAATTGGACATTCTGAGCGCTAAGAGGCCTATATTGGGAAAAAGAATGTCTACAAATAAAAACTACACAGAAGAATTGTGTGAAACTTCTTTCTGTTCTGTTTGTTCAACTGAAAGAGTTGAAACTTAGTTTTGATTGAGCCGTTCTGAAACACTCTTTCTGTAGAAAATGCAAGTGGAGATTCGGAGCGCTAAGAGGGTAATAGTGGAAAAAGGAATGTCTCCAAATATAAACTACACAGAATCATTCTGTGAAACTTCTTTCTGATCTGTGCATTCAGCTAACAGAGTTAAACCATACTTTTGATTGAGCAGATCTGAACACTCTTTCTGTAGAAAATGCAACTGGACATTTGGAGCGCTAAGAGAGTAGTAGTGGAAAAAGGAATATATTCAAATATAAACTACACAGAAGCATTCTGTGAAACTTCTTTCTGATCTGAGCTTTCAGCTAACAGAGTTAAACCATACTTTTGATTGAGCAGTTTTGAAGCACTCTCTCTGTAGAAAATGCAACTGGACATTCGTAGCGCTAAGTGGGTAATAGTGGAAAAAAGAATATGTTCAAATATAAACTACACAGAAGCATTGTATGAAACATCTTTCTGTTCTGTGCATTCAACTAACAGAGTTGAACCTTACTTTTGATTGAGCCTTTCTGAAACACTCTTTCTGTAGAAACTGCAATTGGACATTCTGAGCGCTAAGAGGCCTCTATTGGGAAAAATAATATCTTCAAATAAAAACTACACAGAAGCATTGTGTGAAACTTATTTCTGATATGTTCATTAAGTTAACAGAGTTAAACCATACTTTTGATTGCGCAGTTCTGAACACTCTTTCTGTAGAAAATGCAAGTGGACATTCGGAGCGCTAAGAGGGTAATAGTGGAAAAAGGAATATATTCAAATATAAACTACACAGTAGCATTCTGTGAAAATTCTTTCTGATCTGTGCATTCAGCTAACAGAGTTAAACCATACTTTTGATTGAGCAGATCTGAACACTCTTTTTGTAGAAAATGCAACTGGACATTTGGAGCGCTAAGAGCGTAGTAGTGGAAAAAGGAATATATTCAAATATAAACTACACAGAAGCATTCTGTGAAACTTCTTTCTGATCTGAGCATTCAGCTAACAGAGTTAAACCATACTTTTGATTGAGCAGTTTTGAAACACTCTGTCTGTAGAAAATGCAACTGGACATTCGTAGCGCTAAGTGGGTAATAGTGGAAAAAAGAATATGTTTAAATATAAACTACACAGAAGCATTGTATGAAACTTCTTTCTGTTCTGTGCATTCAACTAACAGAGTTGAACCTTACTTTTGATTGAGCCGTTCTGAAACACTCTCTGTAGAAACTGCAATTGGACATTCTGAGCGCTAAGAGGCCTATATTGGGAAAAAGAATGTCTACAAATAAAAACTACACAGAGGAATTGTGTGAAACTTCTTTCTGTTCTGTTTGTTCAACTAAAAGAGTTGAACCTTAGTTTTGATTGAGCCGTTCTGAAACACTCTTTCTGTAGAAAATGCAAGTGGAGATTCGGAGCGCTAAGAGGGTAATAGTGGAAAAAGCAATGTCTCCAAATATAAACTACACAGAATCATTCTGTGAAAGTTCTTTCTGATCTGTGCATTCAGCTAACAGAGTTAAACGATACTTTTGATTGAGCAGATCTGAACACTCTTTCTGTAGAAAATGCAACTGGACATTTGGAGCGCTAAGAGAGTAGTAGTGGAAAAAGGAATATATTCAAATATAAACTACACAGAAGCATTCTGTGAAACTTCTTTCTGATCTGAGCATTCAGCTAACAGAGTTAAACCATACTTTTGATTGAGCAGTTTTGAAACACTCTGTCTGTAGAAAATGAAACTGGACATTCGTAGCGCTAAGTGGGTAATAGTGGAAAAAAGAATATGTTCAAATATAAACTACACAGAAGCATTGTATGAAACTTCTTTCTGTTCTGTGCATTCAACTAACAGAGTTGAACCTTACTTTTGATTGAGCCGTTCTGAAACACTCTTTCTGTAGAAACTGCAATTGGACAAGCTAAGGGCTAAGAGGCCTACATTGGGAAAAAAATATCTTCAAATAAATCTACACAGATGCATTCTGTGAAACTTATTTCTGATCTGTAAATTCAGTTAACAGAGATAAAACATATTTTTGATTGAGCAGTTATGAAACACTCTTTTTGTAGAAAACGCAAGTGGAGATTCGGAGCGCTAAGAGGGTTATAGTGGAAAAAGGAATGTCTTCAAATATAAACTACACAGAATCATTCGGTGAAACTTCTTTCTGATCTGTGCATTCAGCTAACAGAGTTAAACCATACTTTTGATTGAGCAGATCTGAACACACTTTCTGTAGAAAATGCAACTGGACATTTGGAGCGCTAAGAGCGTAGTAGTGGAAAAAGGAATATATTCAAATATAAACTACACAGAAGCATTCTGTGAAACTTCTTTCTGATCTGAGCATTCAGCTAACAGAGTTAAAACATACTTTTGATTGAGCAGTTTTGAAACATTCTGTCTGTAGAAAATGCAACTGGACATTCGTAGCGCTAAGTGGGTAATAGTGGAAAAAAATATGTTCAAATATAAACTACACAGAAGCATTGTATGAAACTTCTTTCTGTTCTGTGCATTCAACTAACAGAGTTGAACCTTACTTTTGATTGAGCCGTTCTGAAACACTCTTTCTGTAGAAACTGCAATTGGACATTCTGAGCGCTAAGAGGCCTATATTGGGAAAAGGAATGTCTACAAATAAAAACTACACAGAAGAATTGTGTGAAACTTCTTTCTGTTCTGTTTGTTCAACTGAAAGAGTTGAAACTTAGTTTTGATTGAGCCGTTCTGAAACACTCTTTCTGTAGAAAATGCAAGTGGAGATTCGGAGCGCTAAGAGGGTAATAGTGGAAAAAGGAATGTCTCCAAATATAAACTACACAGAATCATTCTGTGAAACTTCTTTCTGATCTGTGCATTCAGCTAACAGAGTTAAACCATACTTTTGATTGAGCAGATCTGAACACTCTTTCTGTAGAAAATGCAACTGGACATTTGGAGCGCTAAGAGAGTAGTAGTGTAAAAAGTAATATATTCAAATATAAATTACACAGAAGCATTCTGTGGAAATTCTTTCCGATCTGAGCATTCAGCTAACAGAGTTAAACCATACTTTTGATTGAGCAGGTTTGAAACACTCTGTCTGTAGAAAATGCAACTGGACATTCGTAGCGCTAAGTGGGTAACAGTGGAAAAAAGAATATGTTCAAATATAAACTACACAGAAGCATTGTATGAAACTTCTTTCTGTTCTGTGCATTCAACTAACAGAGTTGAACCTTACTTTTGATTGAGCCTTTCTGAAACACTCTTTCTGTAGAAACTGCAATTGGACATTCTGAGCGCTAAGAGGCCTCTATTGGGAAAAATAATATCTTCAAATAAAAACTACACAGAAGCATTGTGTGAAACTTATTTCTGATATGTTCATTAAGCTAACAGAGTTAAACCATACTTTTGATTGCGCAGTTCTGAACACTCTTTCTGTAGAAAATGCAAGTGGACATTCGGAGCGCTAAGAGGGTAATAGTGGAAAAAGGAATATATCCAAATATAAACTACACAGTAGCATTCTGTGAAAATTCTTTTTGTTCTGTGCGTTCAACTAACAGAGTTGAACCTTACTTTTGATTGAGCCGTTCTGAAACACTCTTTCTGTAGAAACTGCAATTGGACATGCTAAGCGCTAAGAGGCCTACATTGGGAAAAAGAATATCTTCAAATAAAAACTACACAGATGCATTCTGTGAAACTTATTTCTGATCTGTAAATTCAGTTAACAGAGATAAAACCTATTTTTGATTGAGCAGTTATGAAACACTCTTTTTGTAGAAAATGCAAGTGGAGATTCGGAGCGCTAAGAGGGTAATAGTGGAAAAAGGAATGTCTTCAAATATAAACTACACAGAATCATTCGGTGAAACTTCTTTCTGATCTGTGCATTCAGCTAACAGAGTTAAACCATACTTTTGATTGAGCAGATCTGAACACTCTTTCTGTAGAAAATGCAACTGGACATTTGGAGCGCTAAGAGCGTAGTAGTGGAAAAAGGAATATATTCAAATATAAACTACACAGAAGCATTCTGTGAAACTTCTTTCTGATCTGAGCATTCAGCTAACAGAGTTAAACCATACTTTTGATTGAGCAGTTTTGAAACACTCTGTCTGTAGAAAATGCAACTGGACATTCGTAGCGCTAAGTAGGTAATAGTGGAAAAAAGAATATGTTCAAATATAAACTACACAGAAGCATTGTATGAAACTTCTTTCTGTTCTGTGCATTCAACTAACAGAGTTGAACCTTACTTTTGATTGAGCCGTTCTGAAACACTCTTTCTGTAGAAACTGCAATTGGACATTCTGAGCGCTAAGAGGCCTATATTGGGAAAAAGAATGTCTACAAATAAAAACTACACAGAGGAATTGTGTGAAACTTCTTTCTGTTCTGTTTGTTCAACTAAGAGATTTGAACCTTAGTTTTGATTGAGCCGTTCTGAAACACACTTTCTGTAGAAAATGCAAGTGGAGATTCGGAGCGCTAAGATGGTAATAGTGGAAAACGGAATGTCTCCAAATATAAACTACACAGAATCATTCTGTGAAACTTCTTTCTGATCTGTGCATTCAGCTAACAGAGTTAAACTATACTTTTGATTGAGCAGATCTGAACACTCTTTCTGTAGAAAATGCAACTGGACATTTGGAGCGCTAAGAGAGTAGTAGTGGAAAAAGGAATATATTCAAATATAAACTACACAGAAGCATTCTATGAATCTTCTTTCCGATCTGAGCATTCAGCTAACAGAGTTAAACCATACTTTTCATTGAGCAGTTTTGAAACACTCGGTCTGTAGAAAATGCAACTGGACATTCGTAGCGCTAAGTGGGTAACAGTGGAAAAAAGATTATGTTCAAATATAAACTACACAGAAGCATTGTATGAAACTTCTTTCTGTTCTGTGCATTCAAATAACAGAGTTGAACCTTACTTTTGATTGAGCCTTTCTGAAACACTCTTTCTGTAGAAACTGCAATTGGACATTCTGAGCGCTAAGAGGCCTCTATTGGGAAAAATAATATCTTCAAATAAAAACTACACAGAAGCATTGTGTGAAACTTATTTCTGATATGTTCATTAAGCTAACAGAGTTAAACCATACTTTTGATTGCGCAGTTCTGAACACTCTTTCTGTAGAAAATGCAAATGGACATTCGGAGCGCTAAGAGAGTAATAGTGGAAAAAGGAATATATTCAAATATAAACTACACAGTAGCATTCTGTGAAAATTCTTTCTGTTCTGTGCGTTCAACTAACATAGTTGAACCTTACTTTTGATTGAGCCGTTCTGAAACACTCTTTCTGTAGAAACTGCAATTGGACATGCTAAGCGCTAAGAGGCCTACATTGGGAAAAAGAATATCTTCAAATAAAAACTACACAGATGCATTCTGTGAAACTTATTTCTGATCTGTAAATTCAGTTAGCAGAGATAAAACATATTTTTGATTGAGCAGTTATGAAACACTCTTTTTGTAGAAAATGCAAGTGGAGATTCGGAGCTCTAAGAACGTAATAGTGGAAAAAGGAATGTCTTCAAATATAAACTACACAGAATCATTCGGTGAAACTTCTTTCTGATCTGTGCATTCAGCTAACAGAGTTAAACCATACTTTTGATTGAGCAGATCTGAACACTCTTTCTGTAGAAAATGCAACTGGATATTCGTAGCGCTAAGTGGGTAATAGTGGAAAAAAGAATATGTTCAAATATAAACTACACAGAAGCATTGTATGAAACTTCTTTCTGTTCTGTGCATTCAACTAACGGAGTTGAACCTTACTTTTGATTGAGCCGTTCTGAAACACTCTTTCTGTAGAAACTGCAATTGGACATTCTGAGCGCTAAGAGGCCTATATTGGGAAAAAGAATGTCTACAAATAAAAACTACACAGAAGAATTGTGTGAAACTTCTTTCTGTTCTGTTTGTTCAACTAAAAGAGTTGAACCTTAATTTTGATTGAGCCGTTCTGAAACACTCTTTCTGTAGAAAATGCAGGTGGAGATTCGGAGCGCTAAGAAGGTAATAGTGGAAAAAGGAATGTCTTCAAATTTAAACTACACAGAATCATTCGGTAAAACTTCTTTCTGATCTGTGCATTCAGCTAACAGAGTTAAACCATACTTTTGATTGAGCAGATCTGAACACTCTTTCTGTAGAAAATGCAACTGGACATTTGGAGCGCTAAGAGCGTAGTAGTGGAAAAAGGAATATATTCAAATATGAACTACACAGAAGCATTCTGTGAAACTTCTTTCTTATCTGAGCATTCAGCTAACAGAGTTAAACCATACTTTTGATTGAGCCGTTTTGAAACACTCTGTCTGTAGAAAATGCAACTGGACATTCGTAGCGCTAAGTGGGTAATAGTGGAAAAAAGAATATGTTCAAATATAAACTACACAGAAGCATTGTATGAAACATCTCTCTGTTCTGTGCATTCAACTAACAGAGTTGAAACTTACTTTTGATTGAGCCTTTCTGAAACACTCTTTCTGTAGAAACTGCAATTGGACATTCTGAGCGCTAAGAGGCCTCTATTGGGAAAAATAATATCTTCAAATAAAAACTACACAGAAGCATTGTGTGAAACTTATTTCTGATATGTTCATTAAGCTAACAGAGTTAATCCATACTTTTGATTGCGCAGTTCTGAACACTCTTTCTGTAGAAAATGCAAGTGGACATTCGGAGCGCTAAGGGGGTAATAGTGGAAAAAGGAATATATTCAAATATAAACTGCACAGTAGCATTCTGTGAAAATTCTTTCTGTTCTGTGCATTCAACTAACAGAGTTGCACCTTACTTTTGATTGAGCCGTTCTGAAACACTCCTTCTGTAGAAACTGCAATTGGACACGCTAAGCGCTAAGAGGCCTACATTGGGAAAAAGAATATCTTCAAATAAAAACTACACAGATGCATTCTGTGAAACTTATTTCTGATCTGTAAATTCAGTTAACAGAGATAAAACCTATTTTTGATTGAGCAGTTATGAAACACTCTTTTTGTAGAAAATGCAAGTGGAGATTCGGAGCGCTAAGAGGGTAATAGTGGAAAAAGGAATGTCTTCAAATATAAACTACACAGAATCATTCGGTGAAAATTCTTTCTGATCTGTGCATTCAGCTAACAGAGTTAAACCATACTTTTGATTGAGCAGATCTGAACACTCTTTCTGTAGAAAATGCAACTGGACATTTGGAGCGCTAAGAGCGTAGTAGTGGAAAAAGGAATATATTCAAATATAAACTACACAGAAGCATTCTGTGAAACTTCTTTCTGATCTGAGCATTCAGCTAACAGAGTTAAACCATACTTTTGATTGAGCAGTTTTGAAACAGTCTGTCTGTAGAAAATGCAACTGGACATTCGTAGCGCTAAGTGGGTAATAGTGGAAAAAAAATATGTTCAAATACAAACTACACAGAAGCATTGTATGAAACTTCTTTCTGTTCTGTGCATTCAACTATCAGAGTTGAACCTTACTTTTGATTGAGCCTTTCTGAAACACTCTTTCTGTAGAAACTGCAATTGGACATTCTGAGCGCTAAGAGGCCTCTATTGGGAAAAATAATATCTTCAAATAAAAACTACACAGAAGCATTGTGTGAAACTTATTTCTGATATGTTCATTAAGTTAACAGAGTTAAACCATACTTTTGATTGCGCAGTTCTGAACACTCTTTCTGTAGAAAATGCAAGTGGACATTCGGAGCGCTAAGAGGGTAATAGTGGATAAAGGAATATATTCAAATATAAACTACACAGTAGCATTCTGTGAAAATTCTTTCTGATCTGTGCATTCAGCTAACAGAGTTAAACCATACTTTTGATTGAGCAGATCTGAACACTCTTTCTGTAGAAAATGCAACTGGACATTTGGAGCGCTAAGAGCGTAGTAGTGGAAAAAGGAATATATTCAAATATAAACTACACAGAAGCATTCTGTGAAACTTCTTTCTGATCTGAGCATTCAGCTAACAGAGTTAAACCATACTTTTGATTGAGCAGTTTTGAAACACTCTGTCTGTAGAAAATGCAACTGGACATTCGTAGCGCTAAGTGGGTAATAGTGGAAAAAAGTATATGTTTAAATATAAACTACACAGAAGCATTGTATGAAACTTCTTTCTGTTCTGTGCATTCAACTAACAGAGTTGAACCTTACTTTTGATTGAGCCGTTCTGAAACACTCTCTGTAGAAACTGCAATTGGACATTCTGAGCGCTAAGAGGCCTATATTGGGAAAAAGAATGTCTACAAATAAAAACTACACAGAGGAATTGTGTGAAACTTCTTTCTGTTCTGTTTGTTCAACTAAAAGAGTTGAACCTTAGTTTTGATTGAGCCGTTCTGAAACACTCTTTCTGTAGAAAATGCAAGTGGAGATTCGGAGCGCTAAGAGGGTAATAGTGGAAAAAGCAATGTCTCCAAATATAAACTACACAGAATCATTCTGTGAAAGTTCTTTCTGATCTGTGCATTCAGCTAACAGAGTTAAACGATACTTTTGATTGAGCAGATCTGAACACTCTTTCTGTAGAAAATGCAACTGGACATTTGGATCGCTAAGAGAGTAGTAGTGGAAAAAGGAATATATTCAAATATAAACTACACAGAAGCATTCTGTGAAACTTCTTTCTGATCTGAGCATTCAGCTAACAGAGTTAAACCATACTTTTGATTGAGCAGTTTTGAAACACTCTGTCTGTAGAAAATGAAACTGGACATTCGTAGCGCTAAGTGGGTAATAGTGGAAAAAAGAATATGTTCAAATATAAACTACACAGAAGCATTGTATGAAACTTCTTTCTGTTCTGTGCATTCAACTAACAGAGTTGAACCTTACTTTTGATTGAGCCGTTCTGAAACACTCTTTCTGTAGAAACTGCAATTGGACATGCTAAGGGCTAAGAGGCCTACATTGGGAAAAAAATATCTTCAAATAAAAACTACACAGATGCATTCTGTGAAACTTATTTCTGATCTGTAAATTCAGTTAACAGAGATAAAACATATTTTTGATTGAGCAGTTATGAAACACTCTTTTTGTAGAAAACGCAAGTGGAGATTCGGAGCGCTAAGAGGGTTATAGTGGAAAAAGGAATGTCTTCAAATATAAACTACACAGAATCATTCGGTGAAACTTCTTTCTGATCTGTGCATTCAGCTAACAGAGTTAAACCATACTTTTGATTGAGCAGATCTGAACACACTTTCTGTAGAAAATGCAACTGGACATTTGGAGCGCTAAGAGCGTAGTAGTGGAAAAAGGAATATATTCAAATATAAACTACACAGAAGCATTCTGTGAAACTTCTTTCTGATCTGAGCATTCAGCTAACAGAGTTAAAACATACTTTTGATTGAGCAGTTTTGAAACATTCTGTCTGTAGAAAATGCAACTGGACATTCGTAGCGCTAAGTGGGTAATAGTGGAAAAAAATATGTTCAAATATAAACTACACAGAAGCATTGTATGAAACTTATTTCTGTTCTGTGCATTCAACTAACAGAGTTGAACCTTACTTTTGATTGAGCCGTTCTGAAACACTCTTTCTGTAGAAACTGCAATTGGACATTCTGAGCGCTAAGAGGCCTATATTGGGAAAAGGAATGTCTACAAATAAAAACTACACAGAAGAATTGTGTGAAACTTCTTTCTGTTCTGTTTGTTCAACTGAAAGAGTTGAAACTTAGTTTTGATTGAGCCGTTCTGAAACACTCTTTCTGTAGAAAATGCAAGTGGAGATTCGGAGCGCTAAGAGGGTAATAGTGGAAAAAGGAATGTCTCCAAATATAAACTACACAGAATCATTGTGTGAAACTTCTTTCTGATCTGTGCATTCAGCTAACAGAGTTAAACCATACTTTTGATTGAGCAGATCTGAACACTCTTTCTGTAGAAAATGCAACTGGACATTTGGAGCGCTAAGAGAGTAGTAGTGTAAAAAGTAATATATTCAAATATAAATTACACAGAAGCATTCTGTGGAAATTCTTTCCGATCTGAGCATTCAGCTAACAGAGTTAAACAATACTTTTGATTGAGCCGTTTTGAAACACTCTGTCTGTAGAAAATGCAACTGGACATTCGTAGCGCTAAGTGGGTAATAGTGGAAAAAAGAATATGTTCAAATATAAACTACACAGAAGCATTGTATGAAACATCTCTCTGTTCTGTGCATTCAACTAACAGAGTTGAACCTTACTTTTGATTGAGCCTTTCTGAAACACTCTTTCTGTAGAAACTGCAATTGGACATTCTGAGCGCTAAGAGGCCTCTATTGGGAAAAAAAATATCTTCAAATAAAAACTACGCAGAAGCATTGTGTGAAACTTATTTCTGATATGTTCATTAAGCTAACAGAGTTAAACCATACTTTTGATTGCGCAGTTCTGAACACTCTTTCTGTAGAAAATGCAAGTGGACATTCGGAGCGCTAAGAGGGTAATAGTGGAAAAAGGAATATATCCAAATATAAACTACACAGTAGCATTCTGTGAAAATTCTTTTTGTTCTGTGCGTTCAACTAACAGAGTTGAACCTTACTTTTGATTGAGCCGTTCTGAAACACTCTTTCTGTAGAAACTGCAATTGGAAATCCTAAGCGCTAAGAGGCCTACATTGGGAAAAAGAATATCTTCAAATAAAAACTACACAGATGCATTCTGTGAAACTTATTTCTGATCTGTAAATTCAGTTAACAGAGATAAAACCTATTTTTGATTGAGCAGTTATGAAACACTCTTTTTGTAGAAAATGCAAGTGGAGATTCGGAGCGCTAAGATGGTAATAGTGGAAAAAGGAATGTCTTCAAATATAAACTACACAGAATCATTCGGTGAAACTTCTTTCTGATCTGTGCATTCAGCTAACAGAGTTAAACCATACTTTTGATTGAGGAGATCTGAACACTCTTTCTGTAGAAAATGCAACTGGACATTTGGAGCGCTAAGAGCGTAGTAGTGGAAAAAGGAATATATTCAAATATAAACTACACAGAAGCATTCTGTGAAACTTCTTTCTGATCTGAGCATTCAGCTAACAGAGTTAAACCATACTTTTGATTGAGCAGTTTTGAAACACTCTGTCTGTAGAAAATGCAACTGGACATTCGTAGCGCTAAGTAGGTAATAGTGGAAAAAAGAATATGTTCAAATATAAACTACACAGAAGCATTGTATGAAACTTCTTTCTGTTCTGTGCATTCAACTAACAGAGTTGAACCTTACTTTTGATTGAGCCGTTCTGAAACACTCTTTCTGTAGAAACTGCAATTGGACATTCTGAGCGCTAAGAGGCCTATATTGGGAAAAAGAATGTCTACAAATAAAAACTACACAGAGGAATTGTGTGAAACTTCTTTCTGTTCTGTTTGTTCAACTAAGAGAGTTGAACCTTAGTTTTGATTGAGCCGTTCTGAAACACACTTTCTGTAGAAAATGCAAGTGGAGATTCGGAGCGCTAAGATGGTAATAGTGGAAAAAGGAATGTCTCCAA
This sequence comes from Symphalangus syndactylus, assembly GCF_028878055.3. Taxonomy (NCBI): domain Eukaryota; kingdom Metazoa; phylum Chordata; class Mammalia; order Primates; family Hylobatidae; genus Symphalangus; species Symphalangus syndactylus. The sequence goes on along the minus strand of NC_072437.2, from coordinate 113,330,831 downwards.
ATATAAACTACACAGAATCATTCTGTGAAACTTCTTTCTGATCTGTGCATTCAGCTAACAGAGTTAAACCATACTTTTGATTGAGCAGATCTGAACACTCTTTCTGTAGAAAATGCAACTGGACATTTGGAGCGCTAAGAGAGTAGTAGTGGAAAAAGGAATATGTTCAAATATAAACTACACAGAAGCATTCTATGAATCTTCTTTCCGATCTGAGCATTCAGCTAACAGAGTTAAACCATACTTTTCATTGAGCAGTTTTGAAAAACTCGGTCTGTAGTAAATGCAACTGGACATTCGTAGCGCTAAGTGGGTAACAGTGGAAAAAAGATTATGTTCAAATATAAACTACACAGAAGCATTGTATGAAACTTCTTTCTGTTCTGTGCATTCAACTAACAGAGTTGAACCTTACTTTTGATTGAGCCTTTCTGAAACACTCTTTCTGTAGAAACTGCAATTGGACATTCTGAGCGCTAAGAGGCCTCTATTGGGAAAAATAATATCTTCAAATAAAAACTACACAGAAGCATTGTGTGAAACTTATTTCTGATATGTTCATTAAGCTAACAGAGTTAAACCATACTTTTGATTGCGCAGTTCTGAACACTCTTTCTGTAGAAAATGCAAATGGACATTCGGAGCGCTAAGAGAGTAATAGTGGAAAAAGGAATATATTCAAATATAAACTACACAGTAGCATTCTGTGAAAATTCTTTCTGTTCTGTGCGTTCAACTAACATAGTTGAACCTTACTTTTGATTGAGCCGTTCTGAAACACTCTTTCTGTAGAAACTGCAATTGGACATGCTAAGCGCTAAGAGGCCTACATTGGGAAAAAGAATATCTTCAAATAAAAACTACACAGATGCATTCTGTGAAACTTATTTCTGATCTGTAAATTCAGTTAGCAGAGATAAAACATATTTTTGATTGAGCAGTTATGAAACACTCTTTTTGTAGAAAATGCAAGTGGAGATTCGGAGCTCTAAGAGGGTAATAGTGGAAAAAGGAATGTCTTCAAATATAAACTACACAGAATCATTCGGTGAAACTTCTTTCTGATCTGAGCATTCAGCTAACAGAGTTAAACCATACTTTTGATTGAGCAGATCTGAACACTCTTTCTGTAGAAAATGCAACTGGATATTCGTAGCGCTAAGTGGGTAATAGTGGAAAAAAGAATATGTTCAAATATAAACTACACAGAAGCATTGTATGAAACTTCTTTCTGTTCTGTGCATTCAACTAACGGAGTTGAACCTTACTTTTGATTGAGCCGTTCTGAAACAATCTTTCTGTAGAAACTGCAATTGGACATTCTGAGCGCTAAGAGGCCTATATTGGGAAAAAGAATGTCTACAAATAAAAACTACACAGAAGAATTGTGTGAAACTTCTTTCTGTTCTGTTTGTTCAACTAAAAGAGTTGAACCTTAATTTTGATTGAGCCGTTCTGAAACACTCTTTCTGTAGAAAATGCAAGTGGAGATTCGGAGCGCTAAGAAGGTAATAGTGGAAAAAGGAATGTCTTCAAATATAAACTACACAGAATCATTCGGTAAAACTTCTTTCTGATCTGTGCATTCAGCTAACAGAGTTAAACCATACTTTTGATTGAGCAGATCTGAACACTCTTTCTGTAGAAAATGCAACTGGACATTTGGAGCGCTAAGAGCGTAGTAGTGGAAAAAGGAATATATTCAAATATGAACTACACAGAAGCATTCTGTGAAACATGTTTCTTATCTGAGCATTCAGCTAACAGAGTTAAACCATACTTTTGATTGAGCCGTTTTGAAACACTCTGTCTGTAGAAAATGCAACTGGACATTCGTAGCGCTAAGTGGGTAATAGTGGAAAAAAGAATATGTTCAAATATAAACTACACAGAAGCATTGTATGAAACATCTCTCTGTTCTGTGCATTCAACTAACAGAGTTGAACCTTACTTTTGATTGAGCCTTTCTGAAACACTCTTTCTGTAGAAACTGCAATTGGACATTCTGAGCGCTAAGAGGCCTCTATTGGGAAAAATAATATCTTCAAATAAAAACTACACAGAAGCATTGTGTGAAACTTATTTCTGATATGTTCATTAAGCTAACAGAGTTAATCCATACTTTTGATTGCGCAGTTCTGAACACTCTTTCTGTAGAAAATGCAAGTGGACATTCGGAGCGCTAAGGGGGTAATAGTGGAAAAAGGAATATATTCAAATATAAACTACACAGTAGCATTCTGTGAAAATTCTTTCTGTTCTGTGCATTCAACTAACAGAGTTGCACCTTACTTTTGATTGAGCCGTTCTGAAACACTCTTTCTGTAGAAACTGCAATTGGACACGCTAAGCGCTAAGAGGCCTACATTGGGAAAAAGAATATCTTCAAATAAAAACTACACAGATGCATTCTGTGAAACTTATTTCTGATCTGTAAATTCAGTTAACAGAGATAAAACCTATTTTTGATTGAGCAGTTATGAAACACTCTTTTTGTAGAAAATGCAAGTGGAGATTCGGAGCGCTAAGTGGGTAATAGTGGAAAAAGGAATGTCTTCAAATATAAACTACACAGAATCATTCGGTGAAACTTCTTTCTGATCTGTGCATTCAGCTAACAGAGTTAAACCATACTTTTGATTGAGCAGATCTGAACACTCTTTCTGTAGAAAATGCAACTGGACATTTGGAGCGCTAAGAGCGTAGTAGTGGAAAAAGGAATATATTCAAATATAAACTACACAGAAGCATTCTGTGAAACTTCTTTCTGATCTGAGCATTCAGCTAACAGAGTTAAACCATACTTTTGATTGAGCAGTTTTGAAACAGTCTGTCTGTAGAAAATGCAACTGGACATTCGTAGCGCTAAGTGGGTAATAGTGGAAAAAAATATGTTCAAATATAAACTACACAGAAGCATTGTATGAAACTTCTTTCTGTTCTGTGCATTCAACTAACAGAGTTGAACCTTACTTTTGATTGAGCCTTTCTGAAACACTCTTTCTGTAGAAACTGCAATTGGACATTCTGAGCGCTAAGAGGCCTCTATTGGGAAAAATAATATCTTCAAATAAAAACTACACAGAAGCATTGTGTGAAACTTATTTCTGATATGTTCATTAAGTTAACAGAGTTAAACCATACTTTTGATTGCGCAGTTCTGAACACTCTTTCTGTAGAAAATGCAAGTGGACATTCGGAGCGCTAAGAGGGTAATAGTGGAAAAAGGAATATATTCAAATATAAACTACACAGTAGCATTCTGTGAAAATTCTTTCTGATCTGTGCATTCAGCTAACAGAGTTAAACCATACTTTTGATTGAGCAGATCTGAACACTCTTTCTGTAGAAAATGCAACTGGACATTTGGAGCGCTAAGAGCGTAGTAGTGGAAAAAGGAATATATTCAAATATAAACTACACAGAAGCATTCTGTGAAACTTCTTTCTGATCTGAGCATTCAGCTAACAGAGTTAAACCATACTTTTGATTGAGCAGTTTTGAAACACTCTGTCTGTAGAAAATGCAACTGGACATTCGTAGCGCTAAGTGGGTAATAGTGGAAAAAAGAATATGTTTAAATATAAACTACACAGAAGCATTGTATGAAACTTCTTTCTGTTCTGTGCATTCAACTAACAGAGTTGAACCTTACTTTTGATTGAGCCGTTCTGAAACACTCTCTGTAGAAACTGCAATTGGACATTCTGAGCGCTAAGAGGCCTATATTGGGAAAAAGAATGTCTACAAATAAAAACTACACAGAGGAATTGTGTGAAACTTCTTTCTGTTCTGTTTGTTCAACTAAAAGAGTTGAACCTTAGTTTTGATTGAGCCGTTCTGAAACACTCTTTCTGTAGAAAATGCAAGTGGAGATTCGGAGCGCTAAGAGGGTAATAGTGGAAAAAGCAATGTCTCCAAATATAAACTACACAGAATCATTCTGTGAAAGTTCTTTCTGATCTGTGCATTCAGCTAACAGAGTTAAACGATACTTTTGATTGAGCAGATCTGAACACTCTTTCTGTAGAAAATGCAACTGGACATTTGGAGCGCTAAGAGAGTAGTAGTGGAAAAAGGAATATATTCAAATATAAACTACACAGAAGCATTCTGTGAAACTTCTTTCTGATCTGAGCATTCAGCTAACAGAGTTAAACCATACTTTTGATTGAGCAGTTTTGAAACACTCTGTCTGTAGAAAATGAAACTGGACATTCGTAGCGCTAAGTGGGTAATAGTGGAAAAAAGAATATGTTCAAATATGAACTACACAGAAGCATTGTATGAAACTTCTTTCTGTTCTGTGCATTCAACTAACAGAGTTGAACCTTACTTTTGATTGAGCCGTTCTGAAACACTCTTTCTGTAGAAACTGCAATTGGACATGCTAAGGGCTAAGAGGCCTACATTGGGAAAAAAATATCTTCAAATAAAAACTACACAGATGCATTCTGTGAAACTTATTTCTGATCTGTAAATTCAGTTAACAGAGATAAAACATATTTTTGATTGAGCAGTTATGAAACACTCTTTTTGTAGAAAACGCAAGTGGAGATTCGGAGCGCTAAGAGGGTTATAGTGGAAAAAGGAATGTCTTCAAATATAAACTACACAGAATCATTCGGTGAAACTTCTTTCTGATCTGTGCATTCAGCTAACAGAGTTAAACCATACTTTTGATTGAGCAGATCTGAACACACTTTCTGTAGAAAATGCAACTGGACATTTGGAGCGCTAAGAGCGTAGTAGTGGAAAAAGGAATATATTCAAATATAAACTACACAGAAGCATTCTGTGAAACTTCTTTCTGATCTGAGCATTCAGCTAACAGAGTTAAAACATACTTTTGATTGAGCAGTTTTGAAACATTCTGTCTGTAGAAAATGCAACTGGACATTCGTAGCGCTAAGTGGGTAATAGTGGAAAAAAATATGTTCAAATATAAACTACACAGAAGCATTGTATGAAACTTCTTTCTGTTCTGTGCATTCAACTAACAGAGTTGAACCTTACTTTTGATTGAGCCGTTCTGAAACACTCTTTCTGTAGAAACTGCAATTGGACATTCTGAGCGCTAAGAGGCCTATATTGGGAAAAGGAATGTCTACAAATAAAAACTACACAGAAGAATTGTGTGAAACTTCTTTCTGTTCTGTTTGTTCAACTGAAAGAGTTGAAACTTAGTTTTGATTGAGCCGTTCTGAAACACTCTTTCTGTAGAAAATGCAAGTGGAGATTCGGAGCGCTAAGAGGGTAATAGTGGAAAAAGGAATGTCTCCAAATATAAACTACACAGAATCATTCTGTGAAACTTCTTTCTGATCTGTGCATTCAGCTAACAGAGTTAAACCATACTTTTGATTGAGCAGATCTGAACACTCTTTCTGTAGAAAATGCAACTGGACATTTGGAGCGCTAAGAGAGTAGTAGTGTAAAAAGTAATATATTCAAATATAAATTACACAGAAGCATTCTGTGGAAATTCTTTCCGATCTGAGCATTCAGCTAACAGAGTTAAACCATACTTTTGATTGAGCAGGTTTGAAACACTCTGTCTGTAGAAAATGCAACTGGACATTCGTAGCGCTAAGTGGGTAACAGTGGAAAAAAGAATATGTTCAAATATAAACTACACAGAAGCATTGAATGAAACTTCTTTCTGTTCTGTGCATTCAACTAACAGAGTTGAACCTTACTTTTGATTGAGCCTTTCTGAAGCACTCTTTCTGTAGAAACTGCAATTGGACATTCTGAGCGCTAAGAGGCCTCTATTGGGAAAAATAATATCTTCAAATAAAAACTACACAGAAGCATTGTGTGAAACTTATTTCTGATATGTTCATTAAGCTAACAGAGTTAATCCATACTTTTGATTGCGCAGTTCTGAACACTCTTTCTGTAGAAAATGCAAGTGGACATTCGGAGCGCTAAGGGGGTAATAGTGGAAAAAGGAATATATTCAAATATAAACTACACAGTAGCATTCTGTGAAAATTCTTTCTGTTCTGTGCATTCAACTAACAGAGTTGCACCTTACTTTTGATTGAGCCGTTCTGAAACACTCTTTTTGTAGAAACTGCAATTGGACACGCTAAGATCTAAGAGGCCTACATTGGGAAAAAGAATATCTTCAAATAAAAACTACACAGATGCATTCTGTGAAACTTATTTCTGATCTGTAAATTCAGTTAACAGAGATAAAACCTATTTTTGATTGAGCAGTTATGAAACACCCTTTTTGTAGAAAATGCAAGTGGAGATTCGGAGCGCTAAGAGGGTAATAGTGGAAAAAGGAATGTCTTCAAATATAAACTACACAGAATCATTCGGTGAAACTTCTTTCTGATCTGTGCATTCCGCTAACAGAGTTAAACCATACTTTTGATTGAGCAGATCTGAACACTCTTTCTGTAGAAAATGCAACTGGACATTTGGAGCGCTAAGAGCGTAGTAGTGGAAAAAGGAATATATTCAAATATGAACTACACAGAAGCATTCTGTGAAACTTCTTTCTTATCTGAGCATTCAGCTAACAGAGTTAAACCATACTTTTGATTGAGCAGTTTTGAAACACTCTGTCTGTAGAAAATGCAACTGGACATTCGTAGCGCTAAGTGGGTAATAGTGGAAAAAAGAATATGTTCAAATATAAACTACACAGAAGCATTGTATGAAACATCTTTCTGTTCTGTGCATTCAACTAACAGAGTTGAACCTTACTTTTGATTGAGCCTTTCTGAAACACTCTTTCTGTAGAAACTGCAATTGGACATTCTGAGCGCTAAGAGGCCTCTATTGGGAAAAATAATATCTTCAAATAAAAACTACACAGAAGCATTGTGTGAAACTTATTTCTGATATGTTCATTAAGCTAACAGAGTTAAACCATACTTTTGATTGCGCAGTTCTGAACACTCTTTCTGTAGAAAATGCAAGTGGACATTCGGAGCGCTAAGAGGGTAATAGTGGAAAAAGGAATATATTCAAATATAAACTACACAGTACCATTCTGTGAGAATTCTTTCTGTTCTGTGCATTCAACTAACAGAGTTGAACCTTACTTTTGATTGAGCCGTTCTGAAACACTCTTTCTGTAGAAACTGCAATTGGACATGTTAAGAGCTAAGAGGCTTACATTGGGAAAAAGAATATCTTCAAATAAAAACTACACAGATGCATTCTGTGAAACTTATTTCTGATCTGTAAATTCAGTTAACAGAGATAAAACATATTTTTGATTGAGCAGTTATGAAACACTCTTTTTGTAGAAAATGCAAGTGGAGATTCGGAGCGCTAAGAGGGTAATAGTGGAAAAAGGAATGTCTTCAAATATAAACTACACAGAATAATTCGGTGAAACTTCTTTCTGATCTGTGCATTCAGCTAACAGAGTTAAACCATACATTTGATTGAGCAGATCTGAACACTCTTTCTGTAGAAAATGCAACTGGACATTTGGAGCGCTAAGAGCGTAGTAGTGGAAAAAGGAATATATTCAAATATAAACTACACAGAAGCATTCTGTGAAACTTCTTTCTGATCTGAGCATTCAGCTAACAGAGTTAAACCATACTTTTGATTGAGCAGTTTTGAAACACTCTGTAGAAAATGCAACTGGACATTCGTAGCGCTAAGTGGGTAATAGTGGAAAAAAAATATGTTCAAATATAAACTACACAGAAGCTTTGTATGAAACTTCTTTCTGTTCTGTGCATTCAACTAACAGAGTTGAACCTTACTTTTGATTGAGCCGTTCTGAAACACTCTTTCTGTAGAAACTGCAATTGGACATTCTGAGCGCTAAGAGGCCTATATTGGGAAAAAGAATGTCTACAAATAAAAACTACACAGAAGAATTGTGTGAAACTTCTTTCTGTTCTGTTTGTTCAACTAAAAGAGTTGAACCTTAGTTTTGATTGAGCCGTTCTGAAACACACTTTTTGTTGAAAATGCAAGTGGAGATTCGGAGCGCTAAGAGGGTAATAGTGGAAAAAGGAATGTCTCCAAATATAAACTACACAGAATCATTCTGTGAAACTTCTTTCTGTTCTGTGCATTCAACTAACAGAGTTGAACCTTACTTTTGATTGAGCCTTTCTGAAACACTCTTTCTGTAGAAACTGCAATTGGACATTCTGAGCGCTAAGAGGCCTCTATTGGGAAAAATAATATCTTCAAATAAAAACTACACAGAAGCATTGTGTGAAACTTATTTCTGATATGTTCATTAAGCTAACAGAGTTAAACCATACTTTTGATTGCGCAGTTCTGAACACTCTTTCTGTAGAAAATGCAAGTGGACATTCGGAGCGCTAAGAGGGTAATAGTGGAAAAAGGAATATATTCAAATATAAACTACACAGTAGCATTCTGTGAAAATTCTTTCTGTTCTGTGCATTCAACTAACAGATTTGAACCTTACTTTTGATTGAGCCGTTCTGAAACACTCTTTCTGTAGAAACTGCAATTGGACATGCTAAGCGCTAAGAGGCCTACATTGGGAAAAAGAATATCTTCAAATAAAAACTACACAGATGCATTCTGTGAAACTTATTTCTGATCTGTAAATTCAGTTAACAGAGATAAAACATATTTTTGATTGAGCAGTTATGAAACACTCTTTTTGTAGAAAATGCAAGTGGAGATTCGGAGCGCTAAGAGGGTAATAGTGGAAAAAGGAATGTCTTCAAATATATGCTACACAGAATCATTCGGTGAAACTTCTTTCTGATCTGTGCATTCAGCTAACAGAGTTAAACCATACTTTTGATTGAGCAGATCTGAACACTCTTTCTGTAGAAAATGCAACTGGACATTTTGAGCGCTAAGAGCGTAGTAGTGGAAAAAGGAATATATTCATATATAAACTACACAGAAGCATTCTGTGAAACTTCTTTCTGATCTGAGCATTCAGCTAACAGAGTTAAACCATACTTTTGATTGAGCAGTTTTGAAACACTCTGTCTGTAGAAAATGCAACTGGACATTCGTAGCGCTAAGTGGGTAATAGTGGAAAAAAAATATGTTCAAATATAAACTACACAGAAGCATTGTATGAAATTTATTTCTGTTCTGTGCATTCAACTAACAGAGTTGAACCTTACTTTTGATTGAGCCGTTCTGAAACACTCTTTCTGTAGAAACTGCAATTGGACATTCTGAGCGCTAAGAGGCCTATATTGGGAAAAAGAATGTCTACAAATAAAAACTACACAGAAGAATTGTGTGAAACTTCTTTCTGTTCTGTTTGTTCAACTGAAAGAGTTGAAACTTAGTTTTGATTGAGCCGTTCTGAAACACTCTTTCTGTAGAAAATGCAAGTGGAGATTAGGAGCGCTAAGAGGGTAATAGTGGAAAAAGGAATGTCTCCAAATATAAACTACACAGAATCATTCTGTGAAACTTCTTTCTGATCTGTGCATTCAGCTAACAGAGTTAAACCATACTTTTGATTGAGCAGATCTGAACACTCTTTCTGTAGAAAATGCAACTGGACATTTGGAGCGCTAAGAGAGTAGTAGTGGAAAAAGGAATATATTCAAATATAAACTACACAGAAATATTCTGTGAAAATTCTTTCCGATCTGAGCATTCAGCTAACAGAGTTAAACCATACTTTTGATTGAGCAGTTTTGAAACACTCTGTCTGTAAAAAATGCAACTGGACATTCGTAGCGCTAGGTGGGTAACAGTGGAAATAAGAATATGTTCAAATATAAACTACACAGAAGCATTGTATGAAACTTCTTTCTGTTCTGTGCATTCAACTAACAGAGTTGAACCTTACTTTTGATTGAGCCTTTCTGAAACACTCTTTCTGTAGAAACTGCAATTGGACATTCTGAGCGCTAAGAGGCCTCTATTGGGAAAAATAATATCTTCAAATAAAAACTACACAGAAGCATTGTGTGAAACTTATTTCTGATATGTTCATTAAGCTAACAGAGTTAAACCATACTTTTCATTGCGCAGTTCTGAGCACTCTTTCTGTAGAAAATGCAAGTGGACATTCGGAGCGCTAAGAGGGTAATAGTTGAAAAAGGAATATATTCAAATATAAACTACACAGTAGCATTCTGTGAAAATTCTTTCTGTTCTGTGCATTCAACTAACAGATTTGAACCTTACTTTTGATTGAGCCGTTCTGAAACACTCTTTCTGTAGAAACTGCAATTGGACATGCTAAGCGCTAAGAGGCCTACATTGGGAAAAAGAATATCTTCAAATAAAAACTACACAGATGCATTCTGTGAAACTTATTTCTGATCTGTAAATTCAGTTAACAGAGATAAAACATATTTTTGATTGAGCAGTTATGAAACACTCTTTTTGTAGAAAATGCAAGTGGAGATTCGGAGCGCTAAGAGGGTAATAGTGGAAAAAGGAATGTCTTCAAATATATGCTACACAGAATCATTCGGTGAAACTTCTTTCTGATCTGTGCATTCAGCTAACAGAGTTAAACCATACATTTGATTGAGCAGATCTGAACACTCTTTCTGTAGAAAATGCAACTGGACATTTGGAGCGCTAAGAGCGTAGTAGTGGAAAAAGGAATATATTCATATATAAACTACACAGAAGCATTCTGTGAAACTTCTTTCTGATCTGAGCATTCAGCTAACAGAGTTAAACCATACTTTTGATTGAGCAGTTTTGAAACACTCTGTCTGTAGAAAATGCAACTGGACATTCGTAGCGCTAAGTGGGTAATAGTGGAAAAAAAATATGTTCAAATATAAACTACACAGAAGCATTGTATGAAACTTATTTCTGTTCTGTGCATTCAACTAACAGAGTTGAACCTTACTTTTAATTGAGCCGTTCTGAAACACTCTTTCTGTAGAAACTGCAATTGGACATTCTGAGCGCTAAGAGGCCTATATTGGGAAAAAGAATGTCTACAAATAAAAACTACACAGAAGAATTGTGTGAAACTTCTTTCTGTTCTGTTTGTTCAACTGAAAGAGTTGAAACTTAGTTTTGATTGAGCCGTTCTGAAACACTCTTTCTGTAGAAAATGCAAGTGGAGATTAGGAGCGCTAAGAGGGTAATAGTGGAAAAAGGAATGTCTCCAAATATAAACTACACAGAATCATTCTGTGAAACTTCTTTCTGATCTGTGCATTCAGCTAACAGAGTTAAACCATACTTTTGATTGAGCAGATCTGAACACTCTTTCTGTAGAAAATGCAACTGGACATTTGGAGCGCTAAGAGAGTAGTAGTGGAAAAAGGAATATATTCAAATATAAACTACACAGAAATATTCTGTGAAAATTCTTTCCGATCTGAGCATTCAGCTAACAGAGTTAAACCATACTTTTGATTGAGCAGTTTTGAAACACTCTGTCTGTAGAAAATGCAACTGGACATTCGTAGCACTAGGTGGGTAACAGTGGAAATAAGAATATGTTCAAATATAAACTACACAGAAGCATTGTATGAAACTTCTTTCTGTTCTGTGCATTCAACTAACAGAGTTGAACCTTACTTTTGATTGAGCCTTTCTGAAACACTCTTTCTGTAGAAACTGCAATTGGACATTCTGAGCGCTAAGAGGCCTCTATTGGGAAAAATAATATCTTCAAATAAAAACTACACAGAAGCATTGTGTGAAACTTATTTCTGATATGTTCATTAAGCTAACAGATTTAAACCATACTTTTGATTGCGCAGTACTGAACACTCTTTCTGTAGAAAATGCAAGTGGACATTCGGAGCGCTAAGAGGGTAATAGTGGAAAAAGGAATATATTCAAATATAAACTACACAGTAGCATTCATTGAAAATTCTTTTTGTTCTGTGCGTTCAACTAACAGAGTTGAACCTTACTTTTGATTGAGCCGTTCTGAAACACTCTTTCTGTAGAAACTGCAATTGGACATGCTAAGCGCTAAGAGGCCTGCATTGGGAAAAAGAATATCTTCAAATAAAAACTACACAGATGCATTCTGTGAAACTTATTTCTGATCTGTAAATTCAGTTAGCAGAGATAAAACATATTTTTGATTGAGCAGTTATGAAACACTCTTTTTGTAGAAAATGCAAGTGGAGATTCGGAGCGCTAAGAGGGTAATAGTGGAAAAAGGAATGTCTTCAAATATAAACTACACAGAAGCATTGTATGAAACTTCTTTCTGATCTGTGCATTCAGCTAACAGAGTTAAACCATACTTTTGATTGAGCAGATCTGAACACTCTTTCTGTAGAAAATGCAACTGGACATTTGGAGCGCTAAGAGAGTAGTAGTGGAAAAAGGAATATATTCAAATATAAACTACACAGAAGCATTCTGTGAAACTTCTTTCTGATCTGAGCATTCAGCTAACAGAGTTAAACAATACTTTTGATTGAGCAGTTTTGAAACACTCTGTCTGTAGAAAATGAAACTGGACATTCGTAGCGCTAAGTGGGTAATAGTGGAAAAAAGAATATGTTCAAATATAAACTACACAGAAGCATTGTATGAAACTTCTTTCTGTTCTGTGCATTCAACTAACAGAGTTGAACCTTACTTTTGATTGAGCCTTTCTGAAACACTCTTTCTGTAGAAACTGCAATTGGACATTCTGAGCGCTAAGAGGCCTATATTGGGAAAAAGAATGTCTACAAATAAAAACTACACAGAAGAATTGTGTGAAACTTCTTTCTGTTCTGTTTGTTCAACTAAAAGAGTTGAACCTTTGTTTTGATTGAGCCGTTCTGAAACACCCTTTCTGTTGAAAATGCAAGTGGAGATTCGGAGCGCTAAGAGGGTAATAGTGGAAAAAGGAATGTCTCCAAATATAAACTACACAGAAGCATTGTATGAAACTTCTTTCTGTTCTGTGCATTCAACTAACAGAGTTGAACCTTACTTTTGATTGAGCCTTTCTGAAACACTCTTTCTGTAGAAACTGCAATTGGACATTCTGAGCGCTAAGAGGCCTCTATTGGGAAAAATAATATCTTCAAATAAAAACTACACAGAAGCATTGTGTGAAACTTATTTCTGATATGTTCATTAAGCTAACAGAGTTAAACCATACTTTTGATTGCGCAGTTCTGAACACTCTTTCTGTAGAAAATGCAAGTGGACATTCGGAGCGCTAAGAGGGTAATAGTGGAAAAAGGAATATATTCAAATATAAACTACACAGTAGCATTCTGTGAAAATTCTTTTTGTTCTGTGCGTTCAACTAACAGAGTTGAACCTTACTTTTGATTGAGCCGTTCTGAAACACTCTTTCTGTAGAAACTGCAATTGGACATGCTAAGCGCTAAGAGGCCTACATTGGGAAAAAGAATATCTTCAAATAAAAACTACACAGATGCATTCTGTGAAACTTATTTCTGATCTGTAAATTCAGTTAACAGAGATAAAACATATTTTTGATTGAGCAGTTATGAAACACTCTTTTTGTAGAAAATGCAAGTGGAGATTCGGAGCGCTAAGAGGCTAATAGTGGAAAAAGGAATGTCTTCAAATATAAACTACACAGAATCATTCGGTAAAACTTCTTTCTGATCTGTGCATTCAGCTAACAGAGTTAAAACATACTTTTGATTGAGCAGATCTGAACACTCTTTCTGTAGAAAATGCAACTGGACATTTGGAGCGCTAAGAGCGTAGTAGTGGAAAAAGGAATATATTCAAATATGAACTACACAGAAGCATTCTGTGAAACTTCTTTCTTATCTGAGCATTCAGCTAACAGAGTTAAACCATACTTTTGATTGAGCAGTTTTGAAACACTCTGTCTGTAGAAAATGCAACTGGACATTCGTAGCGCTATGTGGGTAATAGTGGAAAAAAGAATATGTTCAAATATAAACTACACAGAAGCATTGTATGAAACTTCTTTCTGTTCTGTGCATTCAACTAACAGAGTTGAACCTTACTTTTGATTGAGCCGTTCTGAAACACTCTTTCTGTAGAAACTGCAATTGGACATTCTGAGCGCTAAGAGGCCTATATTGGGAAAAAGAATGTCTACAAATAAAAACTACACAGAGGAATTGTGTGAAACTTCTTTCTGTTCTGTTTGTTCAACTAAAAGAGTTGAACCTTAGTTTTGATTGAGCCGTTCTGAAACACCCTTTCTGTAGAAAATGCAAGTGGAGATTCGGAGCGCTAAGAGGGTAATAGTGGAAAAAGGAATGTCTCCAAATATAAACTACACAGAATCATTCTGTGAAACTTCTTTCTGATCTGTGCATTCAGCTAACAGAGTTAAACCATACTTTTGATTGAGCAGATCTGAACACTCTTTCTGTAGAAAATGCAACTGGACATTTGGAGCGCTAAGAGAGTAGTAGTGGAAAAAGGAATATATTCAAATATAAACTACACAGAAGCATTCTGTGAAACTTCTTTCTGATCTGAGCATTCAGCTAACAGAGTTAAACCATACTTTTGATTGAGCAGTTTTGAAACACTCGGTCTGTAGAAAATGCAACTGGACATTCGTAGCGCTAAGTGGGTAACAGAGGAAAAAATAATATGTTCAAATATAAACTACACAGAAGCATTGTATGAAACTTCTTTCTGTTCTGTGCATTCAACTAACAGAGTTGAACCTTACTTTTGATTGAGCCTTTCTGAAACACTCTTTCTGTAGAAACTGCAATTGGACATTCTGAGCGCTAAGAGGCCTCTATTGGGAAAAATAATATCTTCAAATAAAAACTACACAGAAGCATTGTGTGAAACTTATTTCTGATATGTTCATTAAGCTAACAGAGTTAAACCATACTTTTGATTGCGCAGTTCTGAACACTCTTTCTGTAGAAAATGCAAGTGGACATTCGGAGCGCTAAGAGGGTAATAGTGGAAAAAGGAATATATTCAAATATAAACTACACAGTAGCATTCTGTGAAAATTCTTTTTGTTCCGTGCGTTCAACTAACAGAGTTGAACCTTACTTTTGATTGAGCCGTTCTGAAACACTCTTTCTGTAGAAACTGCAATTGGACATGCTAAGCGCTAAGAGGCCTACATTGGGAAAAAGAATATCTTCAAATAAAAACAACACAGATGCATTCTGTGAAACTTATTTCTGATCTGTAAATTCAGTTAACAGAGATAAAACATATTTTTGATTGAGCAGTTATGAAACACTCTTTTTGTAGAAAATGCAAGTGGAGATTCGGAGCGCTAAGAGGGTAATAGTGGAAAAAGGAATGTCTTCAAATATAAACTACACAGAATAATTCGGTGAAACTTCTTTCTGATCTGTGCATTCAGCTAACAGAGTTAAACCATACATTTGATTGAGCAGATCTGAACACTCTTTCTGTAGAAAATGCAACTGGACATTTGGAGCGCTAAGAGCGTAGTAGTGGAAAAAGGAATATATTCAAATATAAACTACACAGAAGCATTCTGTGAAACTTCTTTCTGATCTGAGCATTCAGCTAACAGAGTTAAACCATACTTTTGATTGAGCAGTTTTGAAACACTCTGTAGAAAATGCAACTGGACATTCGTAGCGCTAAGTGGGTAATAGTGGAAAAAAAATATGTTCAAATATAAACTACACAGAAGCTTTGTATGAAACTTCTTTCTGTTCTGTGCATTCAACTAACAGAGTTGAACCTTACTTTTGATTGAGCCGTTCTGAAACACTCTTTCTGTAGAAACTGCAATTGGACATTCTGAGCGCTAAGAGGCCTATATTGGGAAAAAGAATGTCTACAAATAAAAACTACACAGAAGAATTGTGTGAAACTTCTTTCTGTTCTGTTTGTTCAACTAAAAGAGTTGAACCTTAGTTTTGATTGAGCCGTTCTGAAACACACTTTTTGTTGAAAATGCAAGTGGAGATTCGGAGCGCTAAGAGGGTAATAGTGGAAAAAGGAATGTCTCCAAATATAAACTACACAGAATCATTCTGTGAAACTTCTTTCTGTTCTGTGCATTCAACTAACAGAGTTGAACCTTACTTTTGATTGAGCCTTTCTGAAACACTCTTTCTGTAGAAACTGCAATTGGACATTCTGAGCGCTAAGAGGCCTCTATTGGGAAAAATAATATCTTCAAATAAAAACTACACAGAAGCATTGTGTGAAACTTATTTCTGATATGTTCATTAAGCTAACAGAGTTAAACCATACTTTTGATTGCGCAGTTCTGAACACTCTTTCTGTAGAAAATGCAAGTGGACATTCGGAGCGCTAAGAGGGTAATAGTTGAAAAAGGAATATATTCAAATATAAACTACACAGTAGCATTCTGTGAAAATTCTTTCTGTTCTGTGCATTCAACTAACAGATTTGAACCTTACTTTTGATTGAGCCGTTCTGAAACACTCTTTCTGTAGAAACTGCAATTGGACATGCTAAGCGCTAAGAGGCCTACATTGGGAAAAAGAATATCTTCAAATAAAAACTACACAGATGCATTCTGTGAAACATATTTCTGATCTGTAAATTCAGTTAACAGAGATAAAACATATTTTTGATTGAGCAGTTATGAAACACTCTTTTTGTAGAAAATGCAAGTGGAGATTCGGAGCGCTAAGAGGGTAATAGTGGAAAAAGGAATGTCTTCAAATATATGCTACACAGAATCATTCGGTGAAACTTCTTTCTGATCTGTGCATTCAGC
This sequence comes from Symphalangus syndactylus, assembly GCF_028878055.3. Classification (NCBI taxonomy): domain Eukaryota; kingdom Metazoa; phylum Chordata; class Mammalia; order Primates; family Hylobatidae; genus Symphalangus; species Symphalangus syndactylus. Next base: position 113,314,237 of record NC_072437.2, on the reverse strand, counting down.
TAACAGAGTTAAACCATACTTTTGATTGAGCAGATCTGAACACTCTTTCTGTAGAAAATGCAACTGGACATTTTGAGCGCTAAGAGCGTAGTAGTGGAAAAAGGAATATATTCATATATAAACTACACAGAAGCATTCTGTGAAACTTCTTTCTGATCTGAGCATTCAGCTAACAGAGTTAAACCATACTTTTGATTGAGCAGTTTTGAAACACTCTGTCTGTAGAAAATGCAACTGGACATTCGTAGCGCTAAGTGGGTAATAGTGGAAAAAAAATATGTTCAAATATAAACTACACAGAAGCATTGTATGAAACTTATTTCTGTTCTGTGCATTCAACTAACAGAGTTGAACCTTACTTTTGATTGAGCCGTTCTGAAACACTCTTTCTGTAGAAACTGCAATTGGACATTCTGAGCGCTAAGAGGCCTATATTGGGAAAAAGAATGTCTACAAATAAAAACTACACAGAAGAATTGTGTGAAACTTCTTTCTGTTCTGTTTGTTCAACTGAAAGAGTTGAAACTTAGTTTTGATTGAGCCGTTCTGAAACACTCTTTCTGTAGAAAATGCAAGTGGAGATTAGGAGCGCTAAGAGGGTAATAGTGGAAAAAGGAATGTCTCCAAATATAAACTACACAGAATCATTCTGTGAAACTTCTTTCTGATCTGTGCATTCAGCTAACAGAGTTAAACCATACTTTTGATTGAGCAGATCTGAACACTCTTTCTGTAGAAAATGCAACTGGACATTTGGAGCGCTAAGAGAGTAGTAGTGGAAAAAGGAATATATTCAAATATAAACTACACAGAAATATTCTGTGAAAATTTTTTCCGATCTGAGCATTCAGCTAACAGAGTTAAACCATACTTTTGATTGAGCAGTTTTGAAACACTCTGTCTGTAAAAAATGCAACTGGACATTCGTAGCGCTAGGTGGGTAACAGTGGAAATAAGAATATGTTCAAATATAAACTACACAGAAGCATTGTATGAAACTTCTTTCTGTTCTGTGCATTCAACTAACAGAGTTGAACCTTACTTTTGATTGAGCCTTTCTGAAACACTCTTTCTGTAGAAACTGCAATTGGACATTCTGAGCGCTAAGAGGCCTCTATTGGGAAAAATAATATCTTCAAATAAAAACTACACAGAAGCATTGTGTGAAACTTATTTCTGATATGTTCATTAAGCTAACAGAGTTAAACCATACTTTTGATTGCGCAGTTCTGAGCACTCTTTCTGTAGAAAATGCAAGTGGACATTCGGAGCGCTAAGAGGGTAATAGTTGAAAAAGGAATATATTCAAATATAAACTACACAGTAGCATTCTGTGAAAATTCTTTCTGTTCTGTGCATTCAACTAACAGATTTGAACCTTACTTTTGATTGAGCCGTTCTGAAACACTCTTTCTGTAGAAACTGCAATTGGACATGCTAAGCGCTAAGAGGCCTACATTGGGAAAAAGAATATCTTCAAATAAAAACTACACAGATGCATTCTGTGAAACTTATTTCTGATCTGTAAATTCAGTTAACAGAGATAAAACATATTTTTGATTGAGCAGTTATGAAACACTCTTTTTGTAGAAAATGCAAGTGGAGATTCGGAGCGCTAAGAGGGTAATAGTGGAAAAAGGAATGTCTTCAAATATATGCTACACAGAATCATTCGGTGAAACTTCTTTCTGATCTGTGCATTCAGCTAACAGAGTTAAACCATACATTTGATTGAGCAGATCTGAACACTCTTTCTGTAGAAAATGCAACTGGACATTTGGAGCGCTAAGAGCGTAGTAGTGGAAAAAGGAATATATTCATATATAAACTACACAGAAGCATTCTGTGAAACTTCTTTCTGATCTGAGCATTCAGCTAACAGAGTTAAACCATACTTTTGATTGAGCAGTTTTGAAACACTCTGTCTGTAGAAAATGCAACTGGACATTCGTAGCGCTAAGTGGGTAATAGTGGAAAAAAAATATGTTCAAATATAAACTACACAGAAGCATTGTATGAAACTTATTTCTGTTCTGTGCATTCAACTAACAGAGTTGAACCTTACTTTTGATTGAGCCGTTCTGAAACACTCTTTCTGTAGAAACTGCAATTGGACATTCTGAGCGCTAAGAGGCCTATATTGGGAAAAAGAATGTCTACAAATAAAAACTACACAGAAGAATTGTGTGAAACTTCTTTCTGTTCTGTTTGTTCAACTGAAAGAGTTGAAACTTAGTTTTGATTGAGCCGTTCTGAAACACTCTTTCTGTAGAAAATGCAAGTGGAGATTAGGAGCGCTAAGAGGGTAATAGTGGAAAAAGGAATGTCTCCAAATATAAACTACACAGAATCATTCTGTGAAACTTCTTTCTGATCTGTGCATTCAGCTAACAGAGTTAAACCATACTTTTGATTGAGCAGATCTGAACACTCTTTCTGTAGAAAATGCAACTGGACATTTGGAGCGCTAAGAGAGTAGTAGTGGAAAAAGGAATATATTCAAATATAAACTACACAGAAATATTCTGTGAAAATTCTTTCCGATCTGAGCATTCAGCTAACAGAGTTAAACCATACTTTTGATTGAGCAGTTTTGAAACACTCTGTCTGTAGAAAATGCAACTGGACATTCGTAGCACTAGGTGGGTAACAGTGGAAATAAGAATATGTTCAAATATAAACTACACAGAAGCATTGTATGAAACTTCTTTCTGTTCTGTGCATTCAACTAACAGAGTTGAACCTTACTTTTGATTGAGCCTTTCTGAAACACTCTTTCTGTAGAAACTGCAATTGGACATTCTGAGCGCTAAGAGGCCTCTATTGGGAAAAATAATATCTTCAAATAAAAACTACACAGAAGCATTGTGTGAAACTTATTTCTGATATGTTCATTAAGCTAACAGATTTAAACCATACTTTTGATTGCGCAGTACTGAACACTCTTTCTGTAGAAAATGCAAGTGGACATTCGGAGCGCTAAGAGGGTAATAGTGGAAAAAGGAATATATTCAAATATAAACTACACAGTAGCATTCATTGAAAATTCTTTTTGTTCTGTGCGTTCAACTAACAGAGTTGAACCTTACTTTTGATTGAGCCGTTCTGAAACACTCTTTCTGTAGAAACTGCAATTGGACATGCTAAGCGCTAAGAGGCCTGCATTGGGAAAAAGAATATCTTCAAATAAAAACTACACAGATGCATTCTGTGAAACTTATTTCTGATCTGTAAATTCAGTTAGCAGAGATAAAACATATTTTTGATTGAGCAGTTATGAAACACTCTTTTTGTAGAAAATGCAAGTGGAGATTCGGAGCGCTAAGAGGGTAATAGTGGAAAAAGGAATGTCTTCAAATATAAACTACACAGAAGCATTGTATGAAACTTCTTTCTGATCTGTGCATTCAGCTAACAGAGTTAAACCATACTTTTGATTGAGCAGATCTGAACACTCTTTCTGTAGAAAATGCAACTGGACATTTGGAGCGCTAAGAGAGTAGTAGTGGAAAAAGGAATATATTCAAATATAAACTACACAGAAGCATTCTGTGAAACTTCTTTCTGATCTGAGCATTCAGCTAACAGAGTTAAACAATACTTTTGATTGAGCAGTTTTGAAACACTCTGTCTGTAGAAAATGAAACTGGACATTCGTAGCGCTAAGTGGGTAATAGTGGAAAAAAGAATATGTTCAAATATAAACTACACAGAAGCATTGTATGAAACTTCTTTCTGTTCTGTGCATTCAACTAACAGAGTTGAACCTTACTTTTGATTGAGCCTTTCTGAAACACTCTTTCTGTAGAAACTGCAATTGGACATTCTGAGCGCTAAGAGGCCTATATTGGGAAAAAGAATGTCTACAAATAAAAACTACACAGAAGAATTGTGTGAAACTTCTTTCTGTTCTGTTTGTTCAACTAAAAGAGTTGAACCTTTGTTTTGATTGAGCCGTTCTGAAACACCCTTTCTGTTGAAAATGCAAGTGGAGATTCGGAGCGCTAAGAGGGTAATAGTGGAAAAAGGAATGTCTCCAAATATAAACTACACAGAAGCATTGTATGAAACTTCTTTCTGTTCTGTGCATTCAACTAACAGAGTTGAACCTTACTTTTGATTGAGCCTTTCTGAAACACTCTTTCTGTAGAAACTGCAATTGGACATTCTGAGCGCTAAGAGGCCTCTATTGGGAAAAATAATATCTTCAAATAAAAACTACACAGAAGCATTGTGTGAAACTTATTTCTGATATGTTCATTAAGCTAACAGAGTTAAACCATACTTTTGATTGCGCAGTTCTGAACACTCTTTCTGTAGAAAATGCAAGTGGACATTCGGAGCGCTAAGAGGGTAATAGTGGAAAAAGGAATATATTCAAATATAAACTACACAGTAGCATTCTGTGAAAATTCTTTTTGTTCTGTGCGTTCAACTAACAGAGTTGAACCTTACTTTTGATTGAGCCGTTCTGAAACACTCTTTCTGTAGAAACTGCAATTGGACATGCTAAGCGCTAAGAGGCCTACATTGGGAAAAAGAATATCTTCAAATAAAAACTACACAGATGCATTCTGTGAAACTTATTTCTGAACTGTAAATTCAGTTAACAGAGATAAAACATATTTTTGATTGAGCAGTTATGAAACACTCTTTTTGTAGAAAATGCAAGTGGAGATTCGGAGCGCTAAGAGGCTAATAGTGGAAAAAGGAATGTCTTCAAATATAAACTACACAGAATCATTCGGTAAAACTTCTTTCTGATCTGTGCATTCAGCTAACAGAGTTAAAACATACTTTTGATTGAGCAGATCTGAACACTCTTTCTGTAGAAAATGCAACTGGACATTTGGAGCGCTAAGAGCGTAGTAGTGGAAAAAGGAATATATTCAAATATGAACTACACAGAAGCATTCTGTGAAACTTCTTTCTTATCTGAGCATTCAGCTAACAGAGTTAAACCATACTTTTGATTGAGCAGTTTTGAAACACTCTGTCTGTAGAAAATGCAACTGGACATTCGTAGCGCTATGTGGGTAATAGTGGAAAAAAGAATATGTTCAAATATAAACTACACAGAAGCATTGTATGAAACTTCTTTCTGTTCTGTGCATTCAACTAACAGAGTTGAACCTTACTTTTGATTGAGCCGTTCTGAAACACTCTTTCTGTAGAAACTGCAATTGGACATTCTGAGCGCTAAGAGGCCTATATTGGGAAAAAGAATGTCTACAAATAAAAACTACACAGAGGAATTGTGTGAAACTTCTTTCTGTTCTGTTTGTTCAACTAAAAGAGTTGAACCTTAGTTTTGATTGAGCCGTTCTGAAACACCCTTTCTGTAGAAAATGCAAGTGGAGATTCGGAGCGCTAAGAGGGTAATAGTGGAAAAAGGAATGTCTCCAAATATAAACTACACAGAATCATTCTGTGAAACTTCTTTCTGATCTGTGCATTCAGCTAACAGAGTTAAACCATACTTTTGATTGAGCAGATCTGAACACTCTTTCTGTAGAAAATGCAACTGGACATTTGGAGCGCTAAGAGAGTAGTAGTGGAAAAAGGAATATATTCAAATATAAACTACACAGAAGCATTCTGTGAAACTTCTTTCTGATCTGAGCATTCAGCTAACAGAGTTAAACCATACTTTTGATTGAGCAGTTTTGAAACACTCGGTCTGTAGAAAATGCAACTGGACATTCGTAGCGCTAAGTGGGTAACAGAGGAAAAAATAATATGTTCAAATATAAACTACACAGAAGCATTGTATGAAACTTCTTTCTGTTCTGTGCATTCAACTAACAGAGTTGAACCTTACTTTTGATTGAGCCTTTCTGAAACACTCTTTCTGTAGAAACTGCAATTGGACATTCTGAGCGCTAAGAGGCCTCTATTGGGAAAAATAATATCTTCAAATAAAAACTACACAGAAGCATTGTGTGAAACTTATTTCTGATATGTTCATTAAGCTAACAGAGTTAAACCATACTTTTGATTGCGCAGTTCTGAACACTCTTTCTGTAGAAAATGCAAGTGGACATTCGGAGCGCTAAGAGGGTAATAGTGGAAAAAGGAATATATTCAAATATAAACTACACAGTAGCATTCTGTGAAAATTCTTTTTGTTCCGTGCGTTCAACTAACAGAGTTGAACCTTACTTTTGATTGAGCCGTTCTGAAACACTCTTTCTGTAGAAACTGCAATTGGACATGCTAAGCGCTAAGAGGCCTACATTGGGAAAAAGAATATCTTCAAATAAAAACAACACAGATGCATTCTGTGAAACTTATTTCTGATCTGTAAATTCAGTTAACAGAGATAAAACATATTTTTGATTGAGCAGTTATGAAACACTCTTTTTGTAGAAAATGCAAGTGGAGATTCGGAGCGCTAAGAGGGTAATAGTGGAAAAAGGAATGTCTTCAAATATAAACTACACAGAATAATTCGGTGAAACTTCTTTCTGATCTGTGCATTCAGCTAACAGAGTTAAACCATACATTTGATTGAGCAGATCTGAACACTCTTTCTGTAGAAAATGCAACTGGACATTTGGAGCGCTAAGAGCGTAGTAGTGGAAAAAGGAATATATTCAAATATAAACTACACAGAAGCATTCTGTGAAACTTCTTTCTGATCTGAGCATTCAGCTAACAGAGTTAAACCATACTTTTGATTGAGCAGTTTTGAAACACTCTGTAGAAAATGCAACTGGACATTCGTAGCGCTAAGTGGGTAATAGTGGAAAAAAAATATGTTCAAATATAAACTACACAGAAGCTTTGTATGAAACTTCTTTCTGTTCTGTGCATTCAACTAACAGAGTTGAACCTTACTTTTGATTGAGCCGTTCTGAAACACTCTTTCTGTAGAAACTGCAATTGGACATTCTGAGCGCTAAGAGGCCTATATTGGGAAAAAGAATGTCTACAAATAAAAACTACACAGAAGAATTGTGTGAAACTTCTTTCTGTTCTGTTTGTTCAACTAAAAGAGTTGAACCTTAGTTTTGATTGAGCCGTTCTGAAACACACTTTTTGTTGAAAATGCAAGTGGAGATTCGGAGCGCTAAGAGGGTAATAGTGGAAAAAGGAATGTCTCCAAATATAAACTACACAGAATCATTCTGTGAAACTTCTTTCTGTTCTGTGCATTCAACTAACAGAGTTGAACCTTACTTTTGATTGAGCCTTTCTGAAACACTCTTTCTGTAGAAACTGCAATTGGACATTCTGAGCGCTAAGAGGCCTCTATTGGGAAAAATAATATCTTCAAATAAAAACTACACAGAAGCATTGTGTGAAACTTATTTCTGATATGTTCATTAAGCTAACAGAGTTAAACCATACTTTTGATTGCGCAGTTCTGAACACTCTTTCTGTAGAAAATGCAAGTGGACATTCGGAGCGCTAAGAGGGTAATAGTGGAAAAAGGAATATATTCAAATATAAACTACACAGTAGCATTCTGTGAAAATTCTTTTTGTTCTGTGCGTTCAACTAACAGAGTTGAACCTTACTTTTGATTGAGCCGTTCTGAAACACTCTTTCTGTAGAAACTGCAATTGGACATGCTAAGCGCTAAGAGGCCTACATTGGGAAAAAGAATATCTTCAAATAAAAAATACACAGATGCATTCTGTGAAACTTATTTCTGATCTGTAAATTCAGTTAAAAGAGATAAAACATATTTTTGATTGAGCAGTTATGAAACACTCTTTTTGTAGAAAATGCAAGTGGAGATTCGGAGCGCTAAGAGGGTAATAGTGGAAAAAGGAATGTCTTCAAATATAAACTACACAGAATCATTCGGTGAAACTTCTTTCTGATCTGTGCATTCAGCTAACAGAGTTAAACCATACTTTTGATTGAGCAGATCTGAACACTCTTTCTGTAGAAAATGCAACTGGACATTTGGAGCGCTAAGAACGTAGTAGTGGAAAAAGGAATATATTCAAACATAAACTACACAGAAGCATTCTGTGAAACTTCTTTCTGATCTGAGCATTCAGCTAACAGAGTTAAACCATACTTTTGATTGAGCAGTTTTGAAACACTCTGTCTGTAGAAAATGGAACTGGACATTCGTAGCGCTAAGTGGGTAATAGTGGAAAAAAGTATATGTTCAAATATAAACTACACAGAAGCATTGTATGAAACTTCTTTCTGTTCTGTGCATTCAACTAACAGAGTTGAACCTTACTTTTGATTGAGCCTTTCTGAAACACTCTTTCTGTAGAAACCTCAATTGGACATTCTGAGCGTTAAGAGGCCTATATTGGGAAAAATAATATCTTCAAATAAAAACTACACAGAAGCATTGTGTGAAACTTATTTCTGATATGTTCATTAAGCTAACAGAGTTAAACCATACTTTTGATTGCGCAGTTCTGAACACTCTTTCTGTAGAAAATGCAAGTGGACATTCGGAGCGCTAAGAGGGTAATAGTGGAAAAAGGAATATATTCAAATATAAACTACACAGTAGCATTCTGTGAAACTTCTTTCTGTTCTGTGCATTCAACTAACAGAGTTGAACCTTACTTTTGATTGAGCCGTTCTGAAACACTCTTTCTGTAGAAACTGCAACTGGACATTCTGAGCGCTAAGAGGCCTAAATTGGGAAAAAGAATGTCTACAAATAAAAACTACACAGAAGAATTGTGTGAAACTTCTTTCTGTTCTGTTTGTTCAACTAAAAGAGTTGAACCTTAGTTTTGATTGAGCCGTTCTGAACCACTCTTTCTGTAGAAAATGCAAGTGGAGATTCGGAGCGCTAAGAGGGTAATAGTGGAAAAAGGAATGTCTCCAAATATAAACTACACAGAATCATTCTTTGAAACTTCTTTCTGATCTGTGCATTCAGCTAACAGAGTTAAACCATACTTTTGATTGAGCAGATCTGAACACTCTTTCTGTAGAAAATGCAACTGGACATTTGGAGCGCTAAGAGAGTAGTAGTGGAAAAAGGAATATATTCAAATATAAACTACACAGAAGCATTCTGTGAAACTTCTTTCTGATCTGAGCATTCAGCTAACAGAGTTAAACCATACTTTTGATTGAGCAGTTTTGAAACACTCTGTCTGTAGAAAATGCAACTGGACATTCGTAGCACTAAGTGGGTAATAGTGGAAAAAAGAATATGTTCAAATATAAACTACACAGAAGCATTGTATGAAACTTCTTTCTGTTCTGTGCATTCAACTAACAGAGTTGAACCTTACTTTTGATTGAGCCGTTCTGAAACACTCTTTCTGTAGAAACTGCAATTGGACATTCTGAGCGCTAAGAGGCCTATATTGGGAAAAATAATATCTTCGAATAAAAACTACACAGAAGCATTGTGTGAAACTTATTTCTGATATGTTCATTAAGCTAACAGAGTTAAACCATACTTTTGATTGCGCAGTTCTGAACAGTCTTTCTGTAGAAAATGCAAGTGGACATTCGGAGCCTTAAGGGGGTAATAGTGGAAAAAGGAATATATTCATATATAAACTACACAGTAGCATTCTGTGAAAATACGTTCTGTTCTGTGCATTCAACTAACAGAGTTGAACCTTACTTTTGATTGAGCCGTTCTGAAACACTCTTTCTGTAGAAACTGCAATTGGACATGCTAAGCGCTAAGAGGCCTATATTGGGGAAAAGAATATCTTCAAATAAAAACTACACAGATGCATTCTGTGAAACTTATTTCTGATCTGTAAATTCAGTTGACAGAGATAAAACATATTTTTGATTGAGCAGTTATGAAACACTCTTTCTGTAGAAAATGCAAGTGGAGATTCGGAGCGCTAAGAGGGTAATAGTGGAAAAAGGAATGTCTCCAAATATAAACTACACAGAATCATTCTGTGAAACTTCTTTCTGATCTGTGCATTCAGCTAACAGAGTTAAACCATACTTTTGATTGAGCAGATCTGAACACTCTTTCTGTAGAAAATGCAACTCGACATTTGGAGCGCTAAGAGAGTAGTAGTGGAAAAAGGAATATATTCAAATATAAACTACACAGAAGCATTCTGTGAAACTTCTTTCTGATCTGAGCATTCAGCTAACAGAGTTAAACCATACTTTTGATTGAGCAGTTTTGAAACACTCTGTCTGTAGAAAATGCAACTGGACATTCGTAGCGCTAAGTGGGTAATAGTGGAAAAAAGAATATGTTCAAATATAAACTACACAGAAGCATTGTATGAAACTTCTTTCTGTTCTGTGCATTCAACTAACAGAGTTGAACCTTACTTTTGATTGAGCCTTTCTGAAACACTCTTTCTGTAGAAACTGCAATTGGACATTCTGAGCGCTAAGAGGCCTCTATTGGGAAAAATAATATCTTCAAATAAAAACTACACAGAAGCATTGTGTGAAACTTATTTCTGATATGTTCATTAAGCTAACAGAGTTAAACCATACTTTTGATTGCGCAGTTCTGAACACTCTTTCTGTAGAAAATGCAAGTGGACATTCGGAGCGCTAAGAGGGTAATAGTGGAAAAAGGAATATATTCAAATATAAACTACACAGTAGCATTCTGTGAAAATTCTTTCTGTTCTGTGCATTCAACTAACAGAGTTGAACCTTACTTTTGATTGAGCCGTTCTGAAACACTCTTTCTGTAGAAACTGCAATTGGACATGCTAAGCGCTAAGAGGCCTACATTGGGAAAAAGAATATCTTCAAATAAAAACTACACAGATGCATTCTGTGAAACTTATTTCTGATCTGTAAATTCAGTTAACAGAGATAAAACATATTTTTGATTGAGCAGTTATGAAACACTCTTTTTGTAGAAAATGCAAGTGGAGATTCGGAGCGCTAAGAGGGTAATAGTGGAAAAAGGAATGTCTTCAAATATAAACTACACAGAATCATTCGGTGAAACTTCTTTCTGATCTGTGCATTCAGCTAACAGAGTTAAACCATACTTTTGATTGAGCAGATCTGAACACTCTTTCTGTAGAAAATGCAACTGGACATTTGGAGCGCTAAGAGCGTAGTAGTGGAAAAAGGAATATATTCAAATATAAACTACACAGAAGCATTCTGTGAAACTTCTTTCTGATCTGAGCATTCAGCTAACAGAGTTAAACCATACTTTTGCTTGAGCAGTTTTGAAACACTCTGTCTGTAGAAAATGCAACTGGACATTCGTAGCGCTAAGTGGGTAATAGTGGAAAAAAGAATATGTTCAAATATAAACTACACAGAAGCATTGTATGAAACTTCTTTCTGTTCTGTGCATTCAACTAACAGAGTTGAACCTTAATTTGGATTGAGCCGATCTGAAACACTCTTTCTGTAGAAACTGCAATTGGACATTCTGAGCGCTAAGAGGCCTATATTGGGAAAAATAATATCTTCGAATAAAAACTACACAGAAGCATTGTGTGAAACTTATTTCTGATATGTTCATTAAGCTAACAGAGTTAAACCATACTTTTGATTGCGCTGTTCTGAACACTCTTTCTGTAGAAAATGCAAGTGGACATTCGGAGCCTTAAGGGGGTAATAGTGGAAAAAGGAATATATTCATATATAAACTACACAGTAGCATTCTGTGAAAATACTTTCTGTTCTGTGCATTCAACTAACAGAGTTGAACCTTACATTTGATTGAGCCGTTCTGAAACACTCTTTCTGTAGAAACTGCAATTGGACATGCTAAGCGCTAAGAGGCCTATATTGGGGAAAAGAATATCTTCAAATAAAAACTACACAGATGCATTCTGTGAAACTTATTTCTGATCTGTAAATTCAGTTAACAGAGATAAAACATATTTTTGATTGAGCAGTTATGAAACACTCTTTCTGTAGAAACTGCAATTGGACATTCTGAGCGCTAAGAGGCCTATATTGGGAAAAAGAATGTCTACAAATAAAAACTACACAGAAGAATTGTGTGAAACTTCTTTCTGTTCTGTTTGTTCAACTAAAAGAGTTGAACCTTAGTTTTGATTGAGCCGTTCTGAAACACTCTTTCTGTAGAAATTGCAAGTGGAGATTCGGAGCGCTAAGAGGGTAATAGTGGAAAAAGGAATGTCTCCAAATATAAACTACACAGAATCATTCTGTGAAACTTCTTTCTGATCTGTGCCTTCAGCTAACAGAGTTAAACCATACTTTTGATTGAGCAGATCTGAACACTCTTTCTGTAGAAAATGCAACTGGACATTTGGAGCGCTAAGAGAGTAGTAGTGGAAAAAGGAATATATTCAAATATAAACTACACAGAAGCATTCTGTGAAACTTCTTTCTGATCTGAGCATTCAGCTAACAGAGTTAAACCATACTTTTGATTGAGCAGTTTTGAAACACTCTGTCTGTAGAAAATGCAACTGGACATTCGTAGCGCTAAGTTGGTAATAGTGGAAAAAAGAATATGTTCAAATATAAACTACACAGAAGCATTGTATGAAACTTCTTTCTGTTCTGTGCATTCAACTAACAGAGTTGAACCTTACTTTTGATTGAGCCGTTCTGAAACACTCTTTCTGTAGAAACTGCAATTGGACATTCTGAGCGCTAAGAGGCCTATATTGGGAAAAAGAATGTCTACAAATAAAAACTGCACAGAAGAATTGTGTGAAACTTCTTTCTGTTCTGTTTGTTCAACTAAAAGGGTTGAACCTTAGTTTTGATTGAGCCGTTCTGAAACACTCTTTCTGTAGAAAATGCAAGTGGAGATTCGGAGCGCTAAGAGGGTAATAGTGGAAAAAGAAATGTCCCCAAATATAAACTACACAGAATCATTCTGTGAAACTTCTTTCTGATCTGTGCATTCAGCTAACAGAGTTAAACCATACTTTTGATTGAGCAGATCTGAACACTCTTTCTGTAGAAAATGCAACTGGACATTTGGAGCGCTAAGAGAGTAGTAGTGGAAAAAGGAAAATATTCAAATATAAACTACACAGAAGCATTCTGTGGAACTTCTTTCTGATCTGAGCATTCAGCTAACAGAGTTAAACCATACTTTTGATTGAGCAGTTTTGAAACACTCTGTCTGTAGAAAATGCAACTGGACATTCGTAGCGCTAAGTGGGTATTAGTGGAAAAAAGAATATGTTCAAATATAAACTACACAGAAGCATTGTATGAAACTTCTTTCTGTTCTGTGCATTCAACTAACAGAGTTGAACCTTACTTTTGATTGAGCCTTTCTGAAACACTCTTTCTGTAGAAACTGCAATTGGACATTCTGAGCACTAAGAGGCCTATATTGGGAAAAATAATATCTTCGAATAAAAACTACACAGAAGCATTGTGTGAAACTTATTTCTGATATGTTCATTAAGCTAACAGAGTTAAACCATACTTTTGATTGTGCAGTTCTGAACACTCTTTCTGTAGAAAATGCAAGTGGACATTCGGAGCCTTAAGAGGGTAATAGTGGAAAAAGGAATATATTCCAATATAAACTACACAGTAGCATTCTGTGAAAATTCTTTCTGTTCTGTGCATTCAACTAACAGAGTTGAACCTTACTTTTTATTGAGCCGTTCTGAAAGACACTTTCTGTAGAAACTGCAATTGGACATGCTAAGCACTAAGAGGCCTATATTGGGGAAAAGAATATCTTCAAATAAAAACTACACAGATGCATTCTGTGAAACTTATTTCTGATCTGTAAATTCAGTTAACAGAGATAAAACATATTTTTGATTGAGCAGTTATGAAACACTCTTTCTGTAGAAAATGCAAGTGGAGATTCGGAGCGCTAAGAGGGTAATAGTGGAAAAAGGAATGTCTCCAAATATAAACTACACAGAATCATTTTGTGAAACTTCTTTCTGATCTGTGCATTCAGCTAACAGAGTTAAAGCATACTTTTGATTGAGCAGATCTGAACCCTCTTTCTGTAGAAAATGCAACTGGACTTTTGGAGCGCTAAGAGCGTAGTAGTGGAAAAAGGAATATATTCAAATATAAACTACACAGAAGCATTCTGTGAAACTTCTTTCTGATCTGAGCATTCAGCTAACAGAGTTAAACCATACTTCTGATTGAGCAGTTTTGAAACACTCTGTCTGTAGAAAATGCAACTGGACATTCGTAGCGCTAAGTGGGTAATAGTGGAAAAAAAAATGTTCAAATATAAACTACACAGAAGCATTGTATGAAACTTCTTTCTGTTCTGTGCATTCAACTAACAGAGTTGAACCTTACTTTTGATTGAGCCGTTCTGAAACACTCTTTCTGTAGAAACTGCAATTGGACATTCTGAGCGCTAAGAGGCCTATATTGGGAAAAAGAATGTCTACAAATAAAAACTACACAGAAGAATTGTGTGAAACTTCTTTCTGTTCTGTTTGTTAAACTAAAAGAGTTGAACCTTAGTTTTGATTGAGCCGTTCTGAAACACTCTTTCTGTAGAAAATGCAAGTGGAGATTCAGAGCGCTAAGAGGGTAATAGTGGAAAAAGGAATGTCTCCAAATATAAACTACACAGAATCATTCTGTGAAACTTCTTTCTGATTTGTGCATTCAGCTAACAGAGTTAAACCATACTTTTGATTGAGCAGATCTGAACACTCTTTCTGTAGAATATGCAACTGGACTTTTGGAGCGCTAAGAGAGTAGTAGTGGAAAAGGAATATATTCAAATATAAACTACACAGAAGCATTCTGTGAAACTACTTTCTGATCTGAGCATTCAGCTAACAGAGTTAAACCATACTTTTGATTGAGCAGTTTTGAAACACTCTGTCTGTAGAAAATGCAACTGGACATTCGTAGCGCTAAGTGGGTAATAGTGGAAAAAAGAATATGTTCAAATATAAACTACACAGAAGCATTGTATGAAACTTCTTTCTGTTCTGTGCATTCAACTAACAGAGTTGAACCTTACTTTTGATTGAGCCTTTCTGTAACACTCTTTCTGTAGAAACTGCAATTGGACATTCTGAGCGCTAAGAGGCCTATATTGGGAAAAATAATATCTTCGAATAAAAACTACACAGAAGCATTGTGTGAAACTTATTTCTGATATGTTCATTAAGCTAACAGAGTTAAACCATACTTTTGATTGCGCAGTTCTGAACACTCTTTCTGTAGAAAATGCAAGTGGACATTCGGAGCCTTAAGGGGGTAATAGTGGAAAAAAGAATATATTCAAATATAAACTACACAGTAGCATTCTGTGAAAATTCTTTCTGTTCTGTGCATTCAACTAACAGAGTTGAACCTTACTTTTGATTGAGCCGTTCTGAAACACTCTTTCTGTAGAAACTGCAATTGGACATGCTAAGCGCTAAGAGGCCTATACTGGGGAAAAGAATATCTTCAAATAAAAACTACACAGATGCATTCTGTGAAACTTATTTCCGATCTGTAAATTCAGTTAACAGAGATAAAACATATTTTTCATTGAGCAGTTATGAAACACTCTTTCTGTAGAAAATGCAAGTGGAGATTCGGAGCGCTAAGAGGGTAATAGTGGAAAAAGGAATGTCTCCATATATAAACTACACAGAATCATTCTGTGAAACTTCTTTCTGATCTGTGCATTCAGCTAACAGAGTTAAACCATACTTTTGATTGAGCAGATCTGAACACTCTTTCTGTAGAAAATGCAACTGGACATTTGGAGCGCTAAGAGAGTAGTAGTGGAAAAAGGAATATATTCAAATATAAACTACACAGAAGCATTCTGTGAAACTTCTTTCTGATCTGAGCATTCAGCTAACAGAGTTAAACAATACTTTTGATTGAGCAGTTTTGAAACACTCTGTCTGTAGAAAATGAAACTGGACATTCGTAGCGCTAAGTGGGTAATAGTGGAAAAAAGAATATGTTCAAATATAAACTACACAGAAGCATTGTATGAAACTTCTTTCTGTTCTGTGCATTCAACTAACAGAGTTGAACCTTACTTTTGATTGAGCCTTTCTGAAACACTCTTTCTGTAGAAACTGCAATTGGACATTCTGAGCGCTAAGAGGCCTATATTGGGAAAAAGAATGTCTACAAATAAAAACTACACAGAAGAATTGTGTGAAACTTCTTTCTGTTCTGTTTGTTCAACTAAAAGAGTTGAACCTTTGTTTTGATTGAGCCGTTCTGAAACACACTTTCTGTTGAAAATGCAAGTGGAGATTCGGAGCGCTAAGAGGGTAATAGTGGAAAAAGGAATGTCTCCAAATATAAACTACACAGAAGCATTGTTTGAAACTTCTTTCTGTTCTGTGCATTCAACTAACAGAGTTGAACCTTACTTTTGATTGAGCCTTTCTGAAACACTCTTTCTGTAGAAACTGCAATTGGACATTCTGAGCGCTAAGAGGCCTCTATTGGGAAAAATAATATCTTCAAATAAAAACTACACAGAAGCATTGTGTGAAACTTATTTCTGATATGTTCATTAAGCTAACAGAGTTAAACCATACTTTTGATTGCGCAGTTCTGAACACTCTTTCTGTAGAAAATGCAAGTGGACATTCGGAGCGCTAAGAGGGTAATAGTGGAAAAAGGAATATATTCAAATATAAACTACACAGTAGCATTCTGTGAAAATTCTTTTTGTTCTGTGCGTTCAACTAACAGAGTTGAACCTTACTTTTGATTGAGCCGTTCTGAAACACTCTTTCTGTAGAAACTGCAATTGGACATGCTAAGCGCTAAGAGGCCTACATTGGGAAAAAGAATATCTTCAAATAAAAACTACACAGATGCATTCTGTGAAACTTATTTCTGATCTGTAAATTCAGTTAACAGAGATAAAACATATTTTTGATTGAGCAGTTATGAAACACTCTTTTTGTAGAAAATGCAAGTGGAGATTCGGAGCGCTAAGAGGCTAATAGTGGAAAAAGGAATGTCTTCAAATATAAACTACACAGAATCATTCGGTAAAACTTCTTTCTGATCTGTGCATTCAGCTAACAGAGTTAAAACATACTTTTGATTGAGCAGATCTGAACACTCTTTCTGTAGAAAATGCAACTGGACATTTGGAGCGCTAAGAGCGTAGTAGTGGAAAAAGGAATATATTCAAATATGAACTACACAGAAGCATTCTGTGAAACTTCTTTCTTATCTGAGCATTCAGCTAACAGAGTTAAACCATACTTTTGATTGAGCAGTTTTGAAACACTCTGTCTGTAGAAAATGCAACTGGACATTCGTAGCGCTATGTGGGTAATAGTGGAAAAAAGAATATGTTCAAATATAAACTACACAGAAGCATTGTATGAAACTTCTTTCTGTTCTGTGCATTCAACTAACAGAGTTGAACCTTACTTTTGATTGAGCCGTTCTGAAACACTCTTTCTGTAGAAACTGCAATTGGACATTCTGAGCGCTAAGAGGCCTATATTGGGAAAAAGAATGTCTACAAATAAAAACTACACAGAGGAATTGTGTGAAACTTCTTTCTGTTCTGTTTGTTCAACTAAAAGAGTTGAACCTTAGTTTTGATTGAGCCGTTCTGAAACACTCTTTCTGTAGAAAATGCAAGTGGAGATTCGGAGCGCTAAGAGGGTAATAGTGGAAAAAGGAATGTCTCCAAATATAAACTACACAGAATCATTCTGTGAAACTTCTTTCTGATCTGTGCATTCAGCTAACAGAGTTAAACCATACTTTTGATTGAGCAGATCTGAACACTCTTTCTGTAGAAAATGCAACTGGACATTTGGAGCGCTAAGAGAGTAGTAGTGGAAAAAGGAATATATTCAAATATAAACTACACAGAAGCATTCTGTGAAACTTCTTTCTGATCTGAGCATTCAGCTAACAGAGTTAAACCATACTTTTGATTGAGCAGTTTTGAAACACTCGGTCTGTAGAAAATGCAACTGGACATTCGTAGCGCTAAGTGGGTAACAGAGGAAAAAATAATATGTTCAAATATAAACTACACAGAAGCATTGTATGAAACTTCTTTCTGTTCTGTGCATTCAACTAACAGAGTTGAACCTTACTTTTGATTGAGCCTTTCTGAAACACTCTTTCTGTAGAAACTGCAATTGGACATTCTGAGCGCTAAGAGGCCTCTATTGGGAAAAATAATATCTTCAAATAAAAACTACACAGAAGCATTGTGTGAAACTTATTTCTGATATGTTCATTAAGCTAACAGAGTTAAACCATACTTTTGATTGCGCAGTTCTGAACACTCTTTCTGTAGAAAATGCAAGTGGACATTCGGAGCGCTAAGAGGGTAATAGTGGAAAAAGGAATATATTCAAATATAAACTACACAGTAGCATTCTGTGAAAATTCTTTTTGTTCCGTGCGTTCAACTAACAGAGTTGAACCTTACTTTTGATTGAGCCGTTCTGAAACACTCTTTCTGTAGAAACTGCAATTGGACATGCTAAGCGCTAAGAGGCCTACATTGGGAAAAAGAATATCTTCAAATAAAAACTACACAGATGCATTCTGTGAAACTTATTTCTGATCTGTAAATTCAGTTAACAGAGATAAAACATATTTTTGATTGAGCAGTTATGAAACACTCTTTTTGTAGAAAATGCAAGTGGAGATTCGGAGCGCTAAGAGGGTAATAGTGGAAAAAGGAATGTCTTCAAATATAAACTACACAGAATCATTCGGTAAAACTTCTTTCTGATCTGTGCATTCAGCTAACAGAGTTAAACCATACTTTTGATTGAGCAGATCTGAACACTCTTTCTGTAGAAAATGCAACTGGACATTTGGAGCGCTAAGAGCGTAGTAGTGGAAAAAGGAATATATTCAAATATGAACTACACAGAAGCATTCTGTGAAACTTCTTTCTTATCTGAGCATTCAGCTAACAGAGTTAAACCATACATTTGATTGAGCAGTTTTGAAACACTCTGTCTGTAGAAAATGCAACTGGATATTCGTAGCGCTAAGTGGGTAATAGTGGAAAAAAGAATATGTTCAAATATAAACTACACAGAAGCATTGTATGAAACTTCTTTCTGTTCTGTGCATTCAACTAACAGAGTTGAACCTTACTTTTGATTGAGCCGTTCTGAAACACTCTTTCTGTAGAAACTGCAATTGGACATTCTGAGCGCTAAGAGGCCTATATTGGGAAAAAGAATGTCTACAAATAAAAACTACACAGAGGAATTGTGTGAAACTTCTTTCTGTTCTGTTTGTTCAACTAAAAGAGTTGAACCTTAGTTTTGATTGAGCCGTTCTGAAACACTCTTTCTGTAGAAAATGCAAGTGGAGATTCGGAACGCTAAGAGGGTAATAGTGGAAAAAGGAATGTCTCCAAATATAAACTACACAGAATCATTCTGTGAAACTTCTTTCTGATCTGTGCATTCAGCTAACAGAGTTAAACCATACTTTTGATTGAGCAGATCTGAACACTCTTTCTGTAGAAAATGCAACTGGACATTTGGAGCGCTAAGAGAGTAGTAGTGGAAAAAGGAATATATTCAAATATAAATTACACAGAAGCATTCTGTGAAACTTCTTTCTGATCTGAGCATTCAGCTAACAGAGTTAAACCATACTTTTGATTGAGCAGTTTTGAAACACTCGGTCTGTAGAAAATGCAACTGGACATTCGTAGCGCTAAGTGGGTAACAGTGGAAAAAAGAATATGTTCAAATATAAACTACACAGAAGCATTGTATGAAACTTCTTTCTGTTCTGTGCATTCAACTAACAGAGTTGAACCTTACTTTTGATTGAGCCTTTCTGAAACACTCTTTCTGTAGAAACTGCAATTGGACATTCTGAGCGCTAAGAGGCCTCTATTGGGAAAAATAATATCTTCAAATAAAAACTACACAGAAGCATTGTGTGAAACTTATTTCTGATATGTTCATTAAGCTAACAGAGTTAAACCATACTTTTGATTGCGCAGTTCTGAACACTCTTTCTGTAGAAAATGCAAGTGGACATTCGGAGCGCTAAGAGGGTAATAGTGGAAAAAGGAATATATTCAAATATAAACTACACAGTAGCATTCTGTGAAAATTCTTTTTGTTCTGTGCGTTCAACTAACAGAGTTGAACCTTACTTTTGATTGAGCCGTTCTGAAACACTCTTTCTGTAGAAACTGCAATTGGACATGCTAAGCGCTAAGAGGCCTACATTGGGAAAAAGAATATCTTCAAATAAAAAATACACAGATGCATTCTGTGAAACTTATTTCTGATCTGTAAATTCAGTTAACAGAGATAAAACATATTTTTGATTGAGCAGTTATGAAACACTCTTTTTGTAGAAAATGCAAGTGGAGATTCGGAGCGCTAAGAGGGTAATAGTGGAAAAAGGAATGTCTTCAAATATAAACTACACAGAATCATTCGGTGAAACTTCTTTCTGATCTGTGCATTCAGCTAACAGAGTTAAACCATACTTTTGATTGAGCAGATCTGAACACTCTTTCTGTAGAAAATGCAACTGGACATTTGGAGCGCTAAGAACGTAGTAGTGGAAAAAGGAATATATTCAAACATAAACTACACAGAAGCATTCTGTGAAACTTCTTTCTGATCTGAGCATTCAGCTAACAGAGTTAAACCATACTTTTGATTGAGCAGTTTTGAAACACTCTGTCTGTAGAAAATGGAACTGGACATTCGTAGCGCTAAGTGGGTAATAGTGGAAAAAAGTATATGTTCAAATATAAACTACACAGAAGCATTGTATGAAACTTCTTTCTGTTCTGTGCATTCAACTAACAGAGTTGAACCTTACTTTTGATTGAGCCTTTCTTAAACACTCTTTCTGTAGAAACCTCAATTGGACATTCTGAGCGTTAAGAGGCCTATATTGGGAAAAATAATATCTTCAAATAAAAACTACACAGAAGCATTGTGTGAAACTTATTTCTGATATGTTCATTAAGCTAACAGAGTTAAACCATACTTTTGATTGCGCAGTTCTGAACACTCTTTCTGTAGAAAATGCAAGTGTACATTCGGAGCGCTAAGAGGGTAATAGTGGAAAAAGGAATATATTCAAATATAAACTACACAGTAGCATTCTGTGAAACTTGTTTCTGTTCTGTGCATTCAACTAACAGAGTTGAACCTTACTTTTGATTGAGCCGTTCTGAAACACTCTTTCTGTAGAAACTGCAACTGGACATTCTGAGCGCTAAGAGGCCTAAATTGGGAAAAAGAATGTCTACAAATAAAAACTACACAGAAGAATTGTGTGAAACTTCTTTCTGTTCTGTTTGTTCAACTAAAAGAGTTGAACCTTAGTTTTGATTGAGCCGTTCTGAACCACTCTTTCTGTAGAAAATGCAAGTGGAGATTCGGAGCGCTAAGAGGGTAATAGTGGAAAAAGGAATGTCTCCAAATATAAACTACACAGAATCATTCTTTGAAACTTCTTTCTGATCTGTGCATTCAGCTAACAGAGTTAAACCATACTTTTGATTGAGCAGATCTGAACACTCTTTCTGTAGAAAATGCAACTGGACATTTGGAGCGCTAAGAGAGTAGTAGTGGAAAAAGGAATATATTCAAATATAAACTACACAGAAGCATTCTGTGAAACTTCTTTCTGATCTGAGCATTCAGCTAACAGAGTTAAACCATACTTTTGATTGAGCAGTTTTGAAACACTCTGTCTGTAGAAAATGCAACTGGACATTCGTAGCACTAAGTGGGTAATAGTGGAAAAAAGAATATGTTCAAATATAAACTACACAGAAGCATTGTATGAAACTTCTTTCTGTTCTGTGCATTCAACTAACAGAGTTGAACCTTACTTTTGATTGAGCCGTTCTGAAACACTCTTTCTGTAGAAACTGCAATTGGACATTCTGAGCGCTAAGAGGCCTATATTGGGAAAAATAATATCTTCGAATAAAAACTACACAGAAGCATTGTGTGAAACTTATTTCTGATATGTTCATTAAGCTAACAGAGTTAAACCATACTTTTGATTGCGCAGTTCTGAACAGTCTTTCTGTAGAAAATGCAAGTGGACATTCGGAGCCTTAAGGGGGTAATAGTGGAAAAAGGAATATATTCATATATAAACTACACAGTAGCATTCTGTGAAAATACGTTCTGTTCTGTGCATTCAACTAACAGAGTTGAACCTTACTTTTGATTGAGCCGTTCTGAAACACTCTTTCTGTAGAAACTGCAATTGGACATGCTAAGCGCTAAGAGGCCTATATTGGGGAAAAGAATATCTTCAAATAAAAACTACACAGATGCATTCTGTGAAACTTATTTCTGATCTGTAAATTCAGTTGACAGAGATAAAACATATTTTTGATTGAGCAGTTATGAAACACTCTTTCTGTAGAAAATGCAAGTGGAGATTCGGAGCGCTAAGAGGGTAATAGTGGAAAAAGGAATGTCTCCAAATATAAACTACACAGAATCATTCTGTGAAACTTCTTTCTGATCTGTGCATTCAGCTAACAGAGTTAAACCATACTTTTGATTGAGCAGATCTGAACACTCTTTCTGTAGAAAATGCAACTGGACATTTGGAGCGCTAAGAGAGTATTAGTGGAAAAAGGAATATATTCAAATATAAACTACACAGAAGCATTCTGTGAAACTTCTTTCTGATCTGAGCATTCAGCTAACAGAGTTAAACCATACTTTTGATTGAGCAGTTTTGAAACACTCTGTCTGTAGAAAATGCAACTGGACATTCGTAGCGCTAAGTGGGTAATAGTGGAAAAAAGAATATGTTCAAATATAAACTACACAGAAGCATTGTATGAAACTTCTTTCTGTTCTGTGCATTCAACTAACAGAGTTGAACCTTACTTTTGATTGAGCCTTTCTGAAACACTCTTTCTGTAGAAACTGCAATTGGACATTCTGAGCGCTAAGAGGCCTCTATTGGGAAAAATAATATCTTCAAATAAAAACTACACAGAAGCATTGTGTGAAACTTATTTCTGATATGTTCATTAAGCTAACAGAGTTAAACCATACTTTTGATTGCGCAGTTCTGAACACTCTTTCTGTAGAAAATCAAGTGGACATTCGGAGCGCTAAGAGGGTAATAGTGGAAAAAGGAATATATTCAAATATAAACTACACAGTAGCATTCTGTGAAAATTCTTTCTGTTCTGTGCATTCAACTAACAGAGTTGAACCTTACTTTTGATTGAGCCGTTCTGAAACACTCTTTCTGTAGAAACTGCAATTGGACATGCTAAGCGCTAAGAGGCCTACATTGGGAAAAAGAATATCTTCAAATAAAAAATACACAGATGCATTCTGTGAAACTTATTTCTGATCTGTAAATTCAGTTAACAGAGATAAAACATATTTTTGATTGAGCAGTTATGAAACACTCTTTTTGTAGAAAATGCAAGTGGAGATTCGGAGCGCTAAGAGGGTAATAGTGGAAAAAGGAATGTCTTCAAATATAAACTACACAGAATCATTCGGTGAAACTTCTTTCTGATCTGTGCATTCAGCTAACAGAGTTAAACCATACTTTTGATTGAGCAGATCTGAACACTCTTTCTGTAGAAAATGCAACTGGACATTTGGAGCGCTAAGAGCGTAGTAGTGGAAAAAGGAATATATTCAAATATAAACTACACAGAAGCATTCTGTGAAACTTCTTTCTGATCTGAGCATTCAGCTAACAGAGTTAAACCATACTTTTGCTTGAGCAGTTTTGAAACACTCTGTCTGTAGAAAATGCAACTGGACATTCGTAGCGCTAAGTGGGTAATAGTGGAAAAAAGAATATGTTCAAATATAAACTACACAGAAGCATTGTATGAAACTTCTTTCTGTTCTGTGCATTCAACTAACAGAGTTGAACCTTAATTTGGATTGAGCCTTTCTTAAACACTCTTTCTGTAGAAACTGCAATTGGACATTCTGAGCGTTAAGAGGCCTATATTGGGAAAAATAATATCTTCAAATAAAAACTACACAGAAGCATTGTGTGAAACTTATTTCTGATATGTTCATTAAGCTAACAGAGTTAAACCATACTTTTGATTGCGCAGTTCTGAACACTCTTTCTGTAGAAAATGCAAGTGGACATTCGGAGCCTTAAGGGGGTAATAGTGGAAAAAGGAATATATTCATATATAAACTACACAGTAGCATTCTGTGAAAATACTTTCTGTTCTGTGCATTCAACTAACAGAGTTGAACCTTACATTTGATTGAGCCGTTCTGAAACACTCTTTCTGTAGAAACTGCAATTGGACATGCTAAGCGCTAAGAGGCCTATATTGGGGAAAAGAATATCTTCAAATAAAAACTACACAGATGCATTCTGTGAAACTTATTTCTGATCTGTAAATTCAGTTAACAGAGATAAAACATATTTTTGATTGAGCAGTTATGAAACACTCTTTCTGTAGAAACTGCAATTGGACATTCTGAGCGCTAAGAGGCCTATATTGGGAAAAAGAATGTCTACAAATAAAAACTACACAGAAGAATTGTGTGAAACTTCTTTCTGTTCTGTTTGTTCAACTAAAAGAGTTGAACCTTAGTTTTGATTGAGCCGTTCTGAAACACTCTTTCTGTAGAAATTGCAAGTGGAGATTCGGAGCGCTAAGAGGGTAATAGTGGAAAAAGGAATGTCTCCAAATATAAACTACACAGAATCATTCTGTGAAACTTCTTTCTGATCTGTGCCTTCAGCTAACAGAGTTAAACCATACTTTTGATTGAGCAGATCTGAACACTCTTTCTGTAGAAAATGCAACTGGACATTTGGAGCGCTAAGAGAGTAGTAGTGGAAAAAGGAATATATTCAAATATAAACTACACAGAAGCATTCTGTGAAACTTCTTTCTGATCTGAGCATTCAGCTAACAGAGTTAAACCATACTTTTGATTGAGCAGTTTTGAAACACTCTGTCTGTAGAAAATGCAACTGGACATTCGTAGCGCTAAGTTGGTAATAGTGGAAAAAAGAATATGTTCAAATATAAACTACACAGAAGCATTGTATGAAACTTCTTTCTGTTCTGTGCATTCAACTAACAGAGTTGAACCTTACTTTTGATTGAGCCGTTCTGAAACACTCTTTCTGTAGAAACTGCAATTGGACATTCTGAGCGCTAAGAGGCCTATATTGGGAAAAAGAATGTCTACAAATAAAAACTGCACAGAAGAATTGTGTGAAACTTCTTTCTGTTCTGTTTGTTCAACTAAAAGGGTTGAACCTTAGTTTTGATTGAGCCGTTCTGAAACACTCTTTCTGTAGAAAATGCAAGTGGAGATTCGGAGCGCTAAGAGGGTAATAGTGGAAAAAGAAATGTCCCCAAATATAAACTACACAGAATCATTCTGTGAAACTTCTTTCTGATCTGTGCATTCAGCTAACAGAGTTAAACCATACTTTTGATTGAGCAGATCTGAACACTCTTTCTGTAGAAAATGCAACTGGACATTTGGAGCGCTAAGAGAGTAGTAGTGGAAAAAGGAAAATATTCAAATATAAACTACACAGAAGCATTCTGTGGAACTTCTTTCTGATCTGAGCATTCAGCTAACAGAGTTAAACCATACTTTTGATTGAGCAGTTTTGAAACACTCTGTCTGTAGAAAATGCAACTGGACATTCGTAGCGCTAAGTGGGTATTAGTGGAAAAAAGAATATGTTCAAATATAAACTACACAGAAGCATTGTATGAAACTTCTTTCTGTTCTGTGCATTCAACTAACAGAGTTGAACCTTACTTTTGATTGAGCCTTTCTGAAACACTCTTTCTGTAGAAACTGCAATTGGACATTCTGAGCACTAAGAGGCCTATATTGGGAAAAATAATATCTTCGAATAAAAACTACACAGAAGCATTGTGTGAAACTTATTTCTGATATGTTCATTAAGCTAACAGAGTTAAACCATACTTTTGATTGCGCAGTTCTGAACACTCTTTCTGTAGAAAATGCAAGTGGACATTCGGAGCCTTAAGAGGGTAATAGTGGAAAAAGGAATATATTCCAATATAAACTACACAGTAGCATTCTGTGAAAATTCTTTCTGTTCTGTGCATTCAACTAACAGAGTTGAACCTTACTTTTTATTGAGCCGTTCTGAAAGACACTTTCTGTAGAAACTGCAATTGGACATGCTAAGCACTAAGAGGCCTATATTGGGGAAAAGAATATCTTCAAATAAAAACTACACAGATGCATTCTGTGAAACTTATTTCTGATCTGTAAATTCAGTTAACAGAGATAAAACATATTTTTGATTGAGCAGTTATGAAACACTCTTTCTGTAGAAAATGCAAGTGGAGATTCGGAGCGCTAAGAGGGTAATAGTGGAAAAAGGAATGTCTCCAAATATAAACTACACAGAATCATTCTGTGAAACTTCTTTCTGATCTGTGCATTCAGCTAACAGAGTTAAACCATACTTTTGATTGAGCAGATCTGAACACTCTTTCTGTAGAAAATGCAACTGGACATTTGGAGCGCTAAGAGAGTATTAGTGGAAAAAGGAATATATTCAAATATAAACTACACAGAAGCATTCTGTGAAACTTCTTTCTGATCTGAGCATTCAGCTAACAGAGTTAAACCATACTTTTGATTGAGCAGTTTTGAAACACTCTGTCTGTAGAAAATGCAACTGGACATTCGTAGCGCTAAGTGGGTAATAGTGGAAAAAAGAATATGTTCAAATATAAACTACACAGAAGCATTGTATGAAACTTCTTTCTGTTCTGTGCATTCAACTAACAGAGTTGAACCTTACTTTTGATTGAGCCTTTCTGAAACACTCTTTCTGTAGAAACTGCAATTGGACATTCTGAGCGCTAAGAGGCCTCTATTGGGAAAAATAATATCTTCAAATAAAAACTACACAGAAGCATTGTGTGAAACTTATTTCTGATATGTTCATTAAGCTAACAGAGTTAAACCATACTTTTGATTGCGCAGTTCTGAACACTCTTTCTGTAGAAAATCAAGTGGACATTCGGAGCGCTAAGAGGGTAATAGTGGAAAAAGGAATATATTCAAATATAAACTACACAGTAGCATTCTGTGAAAATTCTTTCTGTTCTGTGCATTCAACTAACAGAGTTGAACCTTACTTTTGATTGAGCCGTTCTGAAACACTCTTTCTGTAGAAACTGCAATTGGACATGCTAAGCGCTAAGAGGCCTACATTGGGAAAAAGAATATCTTCAAATAAAAAATACACAGATGCATTCTGTGAAACTTATTTCTGATCTGTAAATTCAGTTAACAGAGATAAAACATATTTTTGATTGAGCAGTTATGAAACACTCTTTTTGTAGAAAATGCAAGTGGAGATTCGGAGCGCTAAGAGGGTAATAGTGGAAAAAGGAATGTCTTCAAATATAAACTACACAGAATCATTCGGTGAAACTTCTTTCTGATCTGTGCATTCAGCTAACAGAGTTAAACCATACTTTTGATTGAGCAGATCTGAACACTCTTTCTGTAGAAAATGCAACTGGACATTTGGAGCGCTAAGAGCGTAGTAGTGGAAAAAGGAATATATTCAAATATAAACTACACAGAAGCATTCTGTGAAACTTCTTTCTGATCTGAGCATTCAGCTAACAGAGTTAAACCATACTTTTGCTTGAGCAGTTTTGAAACACTCTGTCTGTAGAAAATGCAACTGGACATTCGTAGCGCTAAGTGGGTAATAGTGGAAAAAAGAATATGTTCAAATATAAACTACACAGAAGCATTGTATGAAACTTCTTTCTGTTCTGTGCATTCAACTAACAGAGTTGAACCTTAATTTGGATTGAGCCTTTCTTAAACACTCTTTCTGTAGAAACTGCAATTGGACATTCTGAGCGTTAAGAGGCCTATATTGGGAAAAATAATATCTTCAAATAAAAACTACACAGAAGCATTGTGTGAAACTTATTTCTGATATGTTCATTAAGCTAACAGAGTTAAACCATACTTTTGATTGCGCAGTTCTGAACACTCTTTCTGTAGAAAATGCAAGTGGACATTCGGAGCCTTAAGGGGGTAATAGTGGAAAAAGGAATATATTCATATATAAACTACACAGTAGCATTCTGTGAAAATACTTTCTGTTCTGTGCATTCAACTAACAGAGTTGAACCTTACATTTGATTGAGCCGTTCTGAAACACTCTTTCTGTAGAAACTGCAATTGGACATGCTAAGCGCTAAGAGGCCTATATTGGGGAAAAGAATATCTTCAAATAAAAACTACACAGATGCATTCTGTGAAACTTATTTCTGATCTGTAAATTCAGTTAACAGAGATAAAACATATTTTTGATTGAGCAGTTATGAAACACTCTTTCTGTAGAAACTGCAATTGGACATTCTGAGCGCTAAGAGGCCTATATTGGGAAAAAGAATGTCTACAAATAAAAACTACACAGAAGAATTGTGTGAAACTTCTTTCTGTTCTGTTTGTTCAACTAAAAGAGTTGAACCTTAGTTTTGATTGAGCCGTTCTGAAACACTCTTTCTGTAGAAATTGCAAGTGGAGATTCGGAGCGCTAAGAGGGTAATAGTGGAAAAAGGAATGTCTCCAAATATAAACTACACAGAATCATTCTGTGAAACTTCTTTCTGATCTGTGCCTTCAGCTAACAGAGTTAAACCATACTTTTGATTGAGCAGATCTGAACACTCTTTCTGTAGAAAATGCAACTGGACATTTGGAGCGCTAAGAGAGTAGTAGTGGAAAAAGGAATATATTCAAATATAAACTACACAGAAGCATTCTGTGAAACTTCTTTCTGATCTGAGCATTCAGCTAACAGAGTTAAACCATACTTTTGATTGAGCAGTTTTGAAACACTCTGTCTGTAGAAAATGCAACTGGACATTCGTAGCGCTAAGTTGGTAATAGTGGAAAAAAGAATATGTTCAAATATAAACTACACAGAAGCATTGTATGAAACTTCTTTCTGTTCTGTGCATTCAACTAACAGAGTTGAACCTTACTTTTGATTGAGCCGTTCTGAAACACTCTTTCTGTAGAAACTGCAATTGGACATTCTGAGCGCTAAGAGGCCTATATTGGGAAAAAGAATGTCTACAAATAAAAACTGCACAGAAGAATTGTGTGAAACTTCTTTCTGTTCTGTTTGTTCAACTAAAAGGGTTGAACCTTAGTTTTGATTGAGCCGTTCTGAAACACTCTTTCTGTAGAAAATGCAAGTGGAGATTCGGAGCGCTAAGAGGGTAATAGTGGAAAAAGAAATGTCCCCAAATATAAACTACACAGAATCATTCTGTGAAACTTCTTTCTGATCTGTGCATTCAGCTAACAGAGTTAAACCATACTTTTGATTGAGCAGATCTGAACCCTCTTTCTGTAGAAAATGCAACTGGACTTTTGGAGCGCTAAGAGCGTAGTAGTGGAAAAAGGAATATATTCAAATATAAACTACACAGAAGCATTCTGTGAAACTTCTTTCTGATCTGAGCATTCAGCTAACAGAGTTAAACCATACTTCTGATTGAGCAGTTTTGAAACACTCTGTCTGTAGAAAATGCAACTGGACATTCGTAGCGCTAAGTGGGTAATAGTGGAAAAAAAAATGTTCAAATATAAACTACACAGAAGCATTGTATGAAACTTCTTTCTGTTCTGTGCATTCAACTAACAGAGTTGAACCTTACTTTTGATTGAGCCGTTCTGAAACACTCTTTCTGTAGAAACTGCAATTGGACATTCTGAGCGCTAAGAGGCCTATATTGGGAAAAATAATGTCTACAAATAAAAACTACACAGAAGAATTGTGTGAAACTTCTTTCTGTTCTGTTTGTTAAACTAAAAGAGTTGAACCTTAGTTTTGATTGAGCCGTTCTGAAACACTCTTTCTGTAGAAAATGCAAGTGGAGATTCAGAGCGCTAAGAGGGTAATAGTGGAAAAAGGAATGTCTCCAAATATAAACTACACAGAATCATTCTGTGAAACTTCTTTCTGATTTGTGCATTCAGCTAACAGAGTTAAACCATACTTTTGATTGAGCAGATCTGAACACTCTTTCTGTAGAAAATGCAACTGGACTTTTGGAGCGCTAAGAGAGTAGTAGTGGAAAAAGGAATATATTCAAATATAAACTACACAGAAGCATTCTGTGAAACTACTTTCTGATCTGAGCATTCAGCTAACAGAGTTAAACCATACTTTTGATTGAGCAGTTTTGAAACACTCTGTCTGTAGAAAATGCAACTGGACATTCGTAGCGCTAAGTGGGTAATAGTGGAAAAAAGAATATGTTCAAATATAAACTACACAGAAGCATTGTATGAAACTTCTTTCTGTTCTGTGCATTCAACTAACAGAGTTGAACCTTACTTTTGATTGAGCCTTTCTGAAACACTCTTTCTGTAGAAACTGCAATTGGACATTCTGAGCGCTAAGAGGCCTATATTGGGAAAAATAATATCTTCGAATAAAAACTACACAGAAGCATTGTGTGAAACTTATTTCTGATATGTTCATTAAGCTAACAGAGTTAAACCATACTTTTGATTGCGCAGTTCTGAACACTCTTTCTGTAGAAAATGCAAGTGGACATTCGGAGCCTTAAGGGGGTAATAGTGGAAAAAAGAATATATTCAAATATAAACTACACAGTAGCATTCTGTGAAAATTCTTTCTGTTCTGTGCATTCAACTAACAGAGTTGAACCTTACTTTTGATTGAGCCGTTCTGAAACACTCTTTCTGTAGAAACTGCAATTGGACATGCTAAGCGCTAAGAGGCCTATACTGGGGAAAAGAATATCTTCAAATAAAAACTACACAGATGCATTCTGTGAAACTTATTTCCGATCTGTAAATTCAGTTAACAGAGATAAAACATATTTTTCATTGAGCAGTTATGAAACACTCTTTCTGTAGAAAATGCAAGTGGAGATTCGGAGCGCTAAGAGGGTAATAGTGGAAAAAGGAATGTCTCCATATATAAACTACACAGAATCATTCTGTGAAACTTCTTTCTGATCTGTGCATTCAGCTAACAGAGTTAAACCATACTTTTGATTGAGCAGATCTGAACACTCTTTCTGTAGAAAATGCAACTGGACATTTGGAGCGCTAAGAGAGTAGTAGTGGAAAAAGGAATATATTCATATATAAACTACACAGAAGCATTCTGTGAAACTTCTTTCTGATCTGAGCATTCAGCTAACAGAGTTAAACCATACGTTTGATTGAGCAGTTTTGAAACACTCTGTCTGTAGAAAATGCAACTGGACATTCGTAGCGCTAATTGGGTAATAGTGGAAAAAAGAATATGTTCAAATATAAACTACACAGAAGAATTGTATGAAACTTCTTTCTGTTCTGTGCATTCAACTAACAGAGTTGAACCTTACTTTTGATTGAGCCTCTCTGAAACACTCTTTCTGTAGAAACTGCAATTGGACATTCTGAGCGCTCAGAGGCCTATATTGGGAAAAATAATATCTTCGAATAAAAACTACACAGAAGCATTGTGTGAAACTTATTTCTGATATGTTCATTAAGCTAACAGAGTTAAACCATACTTTTGATTGCGCAGTTCTGAACACTCTTTCTGTAGAAAATGCAAGTGGACATTCGGAGCCTTAAGGGGGTAATAGTGGAAAAAGGAATATATACAAATATAAACTACACAGTAGCATTCTGTGAAAATTCTTTCTGTTCTGTGCATTCAACTAACAGAGTTGAACCTTACTTTTGATTGAGCCGTTCTGAAACACTCTTTCTGTAGAAACTGCAATTGGACATGCTAAGCGCTAAGAGGCCTATGTTGGGGAAAAGAATATCTTCAAATAAAAACTACACAGATGCATTCTGTGAAACTTATTTCTGATCTGTAAATTCAGTTAACAGAGATAAAACATATTTTTGATTGAGCAGTTATGAAACACTCTTTCTGTAGAAAATGCAAGTGGAGATTCGGAGCGCTAAGAGGGTAACAGTGGAAAAAGGAATGTCTCCAAATATAAACTACCCAGAATCATTCTGTGAAACTTCTTTCTGATCTGTGCATTCAGCTAACAGAGTTAAACCATACTTTTGATTGAGCAGATCTGAACACTCTTTCTGTAGAAAATGCAACTGGACATTTGGAGCGCTAAGAGAGTAGTAGTGGAAAAAGGAATATATTCAAATATAAACTACAGAGAAGCATTCTGTGAAACTTCTTTCTGATCTGAGCATTCAGCTATCAGAGTTAAACCATACTTTTGATTGAGCAGTTTTGAAACACTCTGTCTGTAGAAAATGCAACTGGACATTCGCAGCGCTAAGTGGGTAATAGTGGAAAAAAGAATATGTTCAAATATAAACTACACAGAAGCATTGTATGAAACTTCTTTCTGTTCTGTGCATTCAACTAGCAGAGTTCAACCTTACTTTTCATTGAGCCTTTCTGAAACACTCTTTCTGTAGAAACTGCAATTGGACATTCTGAGCGCTAAGAGGCCTATATTGGGAAAAATATTATCTTCAAATAAAAACTACACAGAAGCATTGTGTGAAACTTATTTCTGATATGTTCATTAAGCTAACAGAGTTAAACCATACTTTTGATTGCGCAGTTCTGAACACTCTTTCCATAGAAAATGCAAGTGGACATTCTGAGCGCTAAGAGGGTAATAGTGGAAAAAGGAATATATTCAAATATAAACTACACAGTAGCATTCTGTGAAAATTCTTTCTGTTCTGTGCATTCAACTAACAGAGTTGAACCTTACTTTTGATTGAGCCGTTCTGAAACACTCTTTCTGTAGAAACTGCAATTGGACATGCTAAGCGCTAAGAGGCCTATATTGGGGAAAAGAATATCTTCAAATAAAAACTACACAGATGCATTCTGTGAAACTTATTTCTGATCTGTAAATTCAGTTAAGAGAGATAAAACATATTTTTGATTGAGCAGTTATGAAACACTCTTTCTGTAGAAAATGCAAGTGGAGATTCGGAGCGCTAAGAGGGTAACAGTGGAAAAAGGAATGTCTCCAAATATAAACTACCCAGAATCATTCTGTGAAACTTCTTTCTTTTCTGTGCATTCAGCTAACAGAGTTAAACCATACTTTTGATTGAGCAGATCTGAACACTCTTTCTGTAGAAAATGCAACTGGACATTTGGAGCGCTAAGAGAGTAGTAGTGGAAAAAGTAATATATTCAAATATAAACTACAGAGAAGCATTCTGTGAAACTTCTTTCTGATCTGAGCATTCAGCTAACAGAGTTAAACCATACTTTTGATTGAGCAGTTTTGAAACACTCTGTCTGTAGAAAATGCAACTGGACATTCGTAGCGCTAAGTGGGTAATAGTGGAAAAAAGAATATGTTCAAATATAAACTACACAGAAGCATTGTATGAAACTTCTTTCTGTTCTGTGCATTCAACTAACAGAGTTGAACCTTACTTTTGATTGAGCCGTTCTGAAACACTCTTTCTGTAGAAACTGCAATTGGACATTCTGAGCGCTAAGAGGCCTATATTGGGAAAAAGAATGTCTACAAATAAAAACTACACAGAAGAATTGTGTGAAACTTCTTTCTGTTCTGTTTGTTCAACTAAAAGAGTTGAACCTTAGTTTTGATTGAGCCGTTCTGAAACACTCTTTCTGTAGAAAATGCAAGTGGAGATTCGGAGCGCTAAGAGGGTAATAGTGGAAAAAGGAATGTCCCCAAATATAAACTACACAGAATCATTCTGTGAAACTTCTTTCTGATATGTGCATTCAGCTAACAGAGTTAAACCATACTTTTGATTGAGCAGATCTGAACACTCTTTCTGTAGAAAATGCAACTGGACATTTGGAGCGCTAAGAGAGTAGTAGTGGAAAAAGGAAAATATTCAAATATAAACTACACAGAAGCATTCTGTGGAACTTCTTTCTGATCTGAGCATTCAGCTAACAGAGTTAAACCATACTTTTGATTGAGCAGTTTTGAAACACTCTGTCTGTAGAAAATGCAACTGGACATTCGTAGCGCTAAGTGGGTATTAGTGGAAAAAAGAATATGTTCAAATATAAACTACACAGAAGCATTGTATGAAACTTCTTTCTGTTCTGTGCATTCAACTAACAGAGTTGAAACTTACTTTTGATTGAGCCTTTCTGAAACACTCTTTCTGTAGAAACTGCAATTGGACATTCTGAGCGCTAAGAGGCCTATATTGGGAAAAATAATATCTTCGAATAAAAACTACACAGAAGCATTGTGTGAAACTTATTTCTGATATGTTCATTAAGCTAACAGAGTTAAACCATACTTTTGATTGTGCAGTTCTGAACACTCTTTCTGTAGAAAATGCAAGTGGACATTCGGAGCCTTAAGAGGGTAATAGTGGAAAAAGGAATATATTCCAATATAAACTACACAGTAGCATTCTGTGAAAATTCTTTCTGTTCTGTGCATTCAACTAACAGAGTTGAACCTTACTTTTTATTGAGCCGTTCTGAAAGACACTTTCTGTAGAAACTGCAATTGGACATGCTAAGCACTAAGAGGCCTATATTGGGGAAAAGAATATCTTCAAATAAAAACTACACAGATGCATTCTGTGAAACTTATTTCTGATCTGTAAATTCAGTTAACAGAGATAAAACATATTTTTGATTGAGCAGTTATGAAACACTCTTTCTGTAGAAAATGCAAGTGGAGATTCGGAGCGCTAAGAGGGTAATAGTGGAAAAAGGAATGTCTCCAAATATAAACTACACAGAATCATTTTGTGAAACTTCTTTCTGATCTGTGCATTCAGCTAACAGAGTTAAAGCATACTTTTGATTGAGCAGATGTGAACACTCTTTCTGTAGAAAATGCAACTGGACATTTGGAGCGCTAAGAGAGTAGTAGTGGAAAAAGGAATATATTCAAATATAAACTACACAGAAGCATTCTGTGAAACTTCTTTCTGATCTGAGCATTCAGCTAACAGAGTTAAACCATACTTTTGATTGAGCAGTTTTGAAACACTCTGTCTGTAGAAAATGCAACTGGACATTCGTAGCACTAAGTGGGTAATAGTGGAAAAAAAATATGTTCAAATATAAACTACACAGAAGCATTGTATGAAACTTCTTTCTGTTCTGTGCATTCAACTAACAGAGTTGAACCTTACTTTTGATTGAGCCTTTCTGAAACTCTCTTTCTGTAGAAACTGCAATTGGACATTCTGAGCGCTAAGAGGCCTCTATTGGGAAAAATAATATCTTCAAATAAAAACTACACAGAAGCATTGTGTGAAAATTATTTCTGATATGTTCATTAAGCTAACAGAGTTAAACCATACTTTTGATTGCGCAGTTCTGAACACTCTTTCTGTAGAAAATGCAAGTGGACATTCGGAGCGCTAAGAGGGTAATAGTGGAAAAAGGAATATATTCAAATATAAACTACACAGTAGCATTCTGTGAAACTACTTTTTGTTCTGTGCATTCAACTAACAGAGTTGAACCTTACTTTTGATTGAGCCGTTCTGAAACACTCTTTCTGTAGAAACTGCAATTGGACATGCTAAGCGCTAAGAGGCCTACATTGGGAAAAAGAATATCTTCAAATAAAAACTACACAGATGCATTCTGTGAAACTTATTTCTGATCTGTAAATTCAGTTAACAGAGATAAAACATATTTTTGATTGAGCAGTTAAGAAACACTCTTTTTGTAGAAAATGCAAGTGGAGATTCGGAGCGCTAAGAGGGTAATAGTGGAAAAAGGAATGTCTTCAAATATAAACTACACAGAATCATTCGGTGAAACTTCTTTCTGATCTGTGCATTCAGCTAACAGAGTTAAACCATACTTTTGATTGAGCAGATCTGAACACTCTTTCTGTAGAAAATGCAACTGGACATTTGGAGCGCTAAGAGCGTAGTAGTGGAAAAAGGAATATATTCAAATATAAACTACACAGAAGCATTCTGTGAAACTTCTTTCTGATCTGAGCATTCAGCTAACAGAGTTAAACCATACTTCTGATTGAGCAGTTTTGAAACACTCTGTCTGTAGAAAATGCAACTGGACATTCGTAGCGCTAAGTGGGTAATAGTGGAAAAAAAAATGTTCAAATATAAACTACACAGAAGCATTGTATGAAACTTCTTTCTGTTCTGTGCATTCAACTAACAGAGTTGAACCTTACTTTTGATTGAGCCGTTCTGAAACACTCTTTCTGTAGAAACTGCAATTGGACATTCTGAGCGCTAAGAAGCCTGTATTGGGAAAAAGAATGTCTACAAATAAAAACTACACAGAAGAATTGTGTGAAACTTCTTTCTGTTCTGTTTGTTAAACTAAAAGAGTTGAACCTTAGTTTTGATTGAGCCGTTCTGAAACACTCTTTCTGTAGAAAATGCAAGTGGAGATTCAGAGCGCTAAGAGGGTAATAGTGGAAAAAGGAATGTCTCCAAATATAAACTACACAGAATCATTCTGTGAAACTTCTTTCTGATTTGTGCATTCAGCTAACAGAGTTAAACCATACTTTTGATTGAGCAGATCTGAACACTCTTTCTGTAGAAAATGCAACTGGACTTTTGGAGCGCTAAGAGAGTAGTAGTGGAAAAAGGAATATATTCAAATATAAACTACACAGAAGCATTCTGTGAAACTTCTTTCTGATCTGAGCATTCAGCTAACAGAGTTAAACCATACTTTTGATTGAGCAGTTTTGAAACACTCTGTCTGTAGAAAATGCAACTGGACATTCGTAGCGCTAAGTGGGTAATAGTGGAAAAAAGAATATGTTCAAATATAAACTACACAGAAGCATTGTATGAAACTTCTTTCTGTTCTGTGCATTCAACTAACAGAGTTGAACCTTACTTTTGATTGAGCCTTTCTGAAACACTCTTTCTGTAGAAACTGCAATTGGACATTCTGAGCGCTAAGAGGCCTATATTGGGAAAAATAATATCTTCGAATAAAAACTACACAGAAGCATTGTGTGAAACTTATTTCTGATATGTTCATTAAGCTAACAGAGTTAAACCATACTTTTGATTGCGCAGTTCTGAACACTCTTTCTGTAGAAAATGCAAGTGGACATTCGGAGCCTTAAGGGGGTAATAGTGGAAAAAAGAATATATTCAAATATAAACTACACAGTAGCATTCTGTGAAAATTCTTTCTGTTCTGTGCATTCAACTAACAGAGTTGAACCTTACTTTTGATTGAGCCGTTCTGAAACACTCTTTCTGTAGAAACTGCAATTGGACATGCTAAGCGCTAAGAGGCCTATACTGGGGAAAAGAATATCTTCAAATAAAAACTACACAGATGCATTCTGTGAAACTTATTTCCGATCTGTAAATTCAGTTAACAGAGATAAAACATATTTTTCATTGAGCAGTTATGAAACACTCTTTCTGTAGAAAATGCAAGTGGAGATTCGGAGCGCTAAGAGGGTAATAGTGGAAAAAGGAATGTCTCCATATATAAACTACACAGAATCATTCTGTGAAACTTCTTTCTGATCTGTGCATTCAGCTAACAGAGTTAAACCATACTTTTGATTGAGCAGATCTGAACACTCTTTCTGTAGAAAATGCAACTGGACATTTGGAGCGCTAAGAGAGTAGTAGTGGAAAAAGGAATATATTCATATATAAACTACACAGAAGCATTCTGTGAAACTTCTTTCTGATCTGAGCATTCAGCTAACAGAGTTAAACCATACTTTTGATTGAGCAGTTTTGAAACACTCTGTCTGTAGAAAATGCAACTGGACATTCGTAGCGCTAAGTGGGTAATAGTGGAAAAAAGAATATGTTCAAATATAAACTACACAGAAGAATTGTATGAAACTTCTTTCTGTTCTGTGCATTCAACTAACAGAGTTGAACCTTACTTTTGATTGAGCCTTTCTGAAACACTCTTTCTGTAGAAACTGCAATTGGACATTCTGAGCGCTCAGAGGCCTATATTGGGAAAAATAATATCTTCGAATAAAAACTACACAGAAGCATTGTGTGAAACTTATTTCTGATATGTTCATTAAGCTAACAGAGTTAAACCATACTTTTGATTGCGCAGTTCTGAACACTCTTTCTGTAGAAAATGCAAGTGGACATTCGGAGCCTTAAGGGGGTAATAGTGGAAAAAGGAATATATACAAATATAAACTACACAGTAGCATTCTGTGAAAATTCTTTCTGTTCTGTGCATTCAACTAACAGAGTTGAACCTTACTTTTGATTGAGCCGTTCTGAAACACTCTTTCTGTAGAAACTGCAATTGGACATGCTAAGCGCTAAGAGGCCTATATTGGGGAAAAGAATATCTTCAAATAAAAACTACACAGATGCATTCTGTGAAACTTATTTCTGATCTGTAAATTCAGTTAACAGAGATAAAACATATTTTTGATTGAGCAGTTATGAAACACTCTTTCTGTAGAAAATGCAAGTGGAGATTCGGAGCACTAAGAGGGTAACTGTGGAAAAAGGAATGTCTCCAAATATAAACTACACAGAATCATTCTGTGAAACTTCTTTCTGATCTGTGCATTCAGCTAACAGAGTTAAACCATACTTTTGATTGAGCAGATCTGAACAATCTTTCTGTAGAAAATGCAACTGGACATTTGGAGCGCTAAGAGAGTAGTAGTGGAAAAAGGAATATATTCAAATATAAACTACAGAGAAGCATTCTGTGAAACTTCTTTCTGATCTGAGCATTCAGCTAACAGAGTTAAACCATACTTTTGATTGAGCAGTTTTGAAACACTCTGTCTGTAGAAAATGCAACTGGACATTCGTAGCGCTAAGTGGGTAATAGTGGAAAAAAGAATATGTTCAAATATAAACTACACAGAAGCATTGTATGAAACTTCTTTCTGTTCTGTGCATTCAACTAGCAGAGTTCAACCTTACTTTTCATTGAGGCTTTCTGAAACACTCTTTCTGTAGAAACTGCAATTGGACATTCTGAGCGCTAAGAGGCCTATATTGGGAAAAATATTATCTTCAAATAAAAACTACACAGAAGCATTGTGTGAAACTTATTTCTGATATGTTCATTAAGCTAACAGAGTTAAACCATACTTTTGATTGCGCAGTTCTGAACACTCTTTCTGTAGAAAATGCAAGTGGACATTCGGAGCGCTAAGAGGGTAATAGTGGAAAAAGTAATATATTCAAATATAAACTACACAGTAGCATTCTGTGAAACTTCTTTCTGTTCTGTGCATTCAACTAACAGAGTTGAACCTTACTTTTGATTGAGCCGTTCTGAAACACTCTTTCTGTAGAAAGTGCCATTGGACATGCTAAGGGCTAAGAGGCCTACATTGGGAAAAAGAATATCTTCAAATAAAAACTACACAGATGCATTCTGTGAAACTTATTTCTGATCTGTAAATTCAGTTAACAGAGATAAAACATATTTTTGATTGAGCAGTTATGAAACACTCTTTTTGTAGAAAATGCAAGTGGAGATTCGGAGCGCTAAGAGGGTAATAGTGGAAAAATAATGTCTTCAAATATAAACTACACAGAATCATTCGGTGAAACTTCTTTCTGATCTGTGCATTCAGCTAACAGAGTTAAACCATACTTTTGATTGAGCAGATCTGAACACTCTTTCTGTAGAAAATGCAACTGGACATTTGGAGCGCTAAGAGCGTAGTAGTGGAAAAAGGAATATATTCAAATATAAACTACACAGAAGCATTCTGTGAAACTTCTTTCTGATCTGAGCATTCAGCTAACAGAGGTAAACCATACTTTTGATTGAGCAGTTTTGAAACACTCTGTCTGTAGAAAATGCAACTGGACATTCGTAGCGCTAAGTGGGTAATAGTGGAAAAAAGAATATGTTCAAATATAAACTACACAGAAGCATTGTATGAAACTTCTTTCTGTTCTGTGCATTCAACTAACAGAGTTGAACCTTACTTTTGATTGAGCCGTTCTGAAACACTCTTTCTGTAGAAACTGCAATTGGACATTCTGAGCGCTAAGAGGCCTATATTGGGAAAAAGAATGTCTACAAATAAAAACTACACAGAAGAATTGTGTGAAACTTCTTTCTGTTCTGTTTGTTCAACTAAAAGAGTTGAACCTTTGTTTTGATTGAGCCGTTCTGAAACACTCTTTCTGTAGAAAATGCAAGTGGAGATTCGGAGCGCTAAGAGGGAAATAGTGGAAAAAGGAATGTCTCCAAATATAAACTACACAGAATCATTCTGTGAAACTTCTTTCTGATCTGTGCATTCAGCTAACAGAGTTAAACCATACTTTTGATTGAGCAGATCTGAACACTCTTTCTGTAGAAAATGCAACCGGACATTTGGAGTGCTAAGAGAGTAGTAGTGGAAAAAGGAATATATTCAAATATAAACTACACAGAAGCATTCTGTGAAACTTCTTTCTGATCTGAGCATTCAGCTAACAGAGTTAAACCATACTTTTGATTGAGCAGTTTTGAAGCACTCTGTCTGTAGAAAATGCAACTGGACATTCGTAGCGCTAAGTGGGTAATAGTGGAAAAAAGAATATGTTCAAATATAAACTACACAGAAGCATTGTATGAAACTTCTTTCTGTTCTGTGCATTCAACTAACAGAGTTGAACCTTACTTTTGATTGAGCCTTTCTGAAACACTCTTTCTGTAGAAACTGCAATTGGACATTCTGAGCGCTAAGAGGCCTATATTGGGAAAAATAATATCTTCGAATAAAAACTACACAGAAGCATTGTGTGAAACTTATTACTGATATGTTCATTAAGCTAACAGAGTTAAACCATACTTTTGATTGCGCAGTTCTGAACACTCTTTCTGTAGAAAATGCAAGTGGACATTCGGAGCCTTAAGGGGGTAATAGTGGAAAAAGGAATATATTCAAATATAAACTACACAGTAGCATTCTGTGAAAATTCTTTCTGTTCTGTGCATTCAACTAACAGAGTTGAACCTTACTTTTGATTGAGCCATTCTGAAACACTCTTTCTGTAGAAACTGCAATTGGACATGCTAAGCGCTAAGAGGCCTATATTGGGGAAAATAATATCTTCAAAAAAAATTACACAGATGCATTCTGTGAAACTTATTTCTGATCTGTAAATTCAGTTAACAGAGATAAAACATATTTTTGATTGAGCAGTTATGAAACACTATTTCTGTAGAAAATGCAAGTGGAGATTCGGAGCACTAAGAGGGTAATAGTGGAAAAAGGAATGTCTCCAAATATAAACGACACAGAATCATTCTGTGAAACTTCTTTCTGATCTGTGCATTCAGCTAACAGAGTTAAAACATACTTTTGATTGAGCAGATCTGAACACTCTTTCTGTAGAAAATGCAACTGGACATTTGGAGCGCTAAGAGAGTAGTAGTGGAAAAAGGAATATATTCAAATATAAACTACACAGAAGTATTCTGTGAAACTTCTTTCTGATCTGAGAATTCAGCTAACAGAGTTAAACCATACTTTTGATTGAGCAGTTTTGAAACACTCTGTCTGTAGAAAATGCAACTGGACATTCGTAGCGCTAAGTGGGTAATAGTGGAAAAAAGAATATGTTCAAATATAAACTACACAGAAGCATTGTATGAAACTTCTTTCTGTTCTGTGCATTCAACTAACAGAGTTGAACCTTACTTTTGATTGAGCCTTTCTGAAACACTCTTTCTGTAGAAACTGCAATTGGACATTCTGAGCGCTAAGAGGCCTATATTGGGAAAAATAATATCTTCAAATAAAAACTACACAGAAGCATTGTGTGAAACTTATTTCTGATATGTTCATTAAGCTAACAGAGTTAAACCATACTTTTGATTGCGCAGTTCTGAACACTCTTTCTGTAGAAAATGCAAGTGGACATTCGGAGCGCTAAGAGGGTAATAGTGGAAAAAGGAATATATTCAAATATAAACTACACAGTAGCATTCTGTGAAACTTCTTTCTGTTCTGTGCATTCAACTAACAGAGTTGAACCTTACTTTTGATTGAGCCGTTCTGAAACACTCTTTCTGTAGAAACTGCAATTGGACATGCTAAGCGCTAAGAGGCCTACATTGGGAAAAAGAATATCTTCAAATAAAAACTACACAGATGCATTCTGTGAAACTTATTTCTGATCTGTAAGTTCAGTTAACAGAGATAAAACATATTTTTGATTGAGCAGTTATGAAACACTCTTTTTGTAGAAAATGCAAGTGGAGATTCGGAGCGCTAAGAGGGTAATAGTGGAAAAAGGAATGTCTTCAAATATAAACTACACAGAATCATTCGGTGAAACTTCTTTCTGATCTGTGCCTTCAGCTAACAGAGTTAAACCATACTTTTGATTGAGCAGATCTGAACACTCTTTCTGTAGAAAATGCAACTGAACATTTGGAGCGCTAAGAGCGTAGTAGTGGAAACAGGAATATATTCAAATATAGACTACACAGAAGCATTCTGTGAAACTTCTTTCTGATCTGAGCATTCAGCTAACAGAGTTAAACCATACTTTTGATTGAGCAGTTTTGAAACACTCTGTCTGTAGAAAATGCAACTGGACATTCGTAGCGCTAAGTGGGTAATAGTGGACAAAGAATATGTTCAAATATAAACTACACAGAAGCATTGTATGAAACTTCTTTCTGTTCTGTGCATTCAACTAACAGAGTTGAACCTTACTTTTGATTGAGCCGTTCTGAAACACTCTTTCTGTAGAAACTGCAATTGGACATTCTGAGCGCTAAGAGGCCTATATTGGGAAAAAGAATGTCTACAAATAAAAACTACACAGAAGAATTGTGTGAAACTTCTTTCTGTTCTGTTTGTTCAACTGAAAGAGTTGAACCTTAGTTTTGATTGAGCCGTTCTGAAACACTCTTTCTGTAGAAGATGCAAGTGGAGATTCGGAGCGCTAAGAGGGTAATAGTGGAAAAAGGAATGTCTCCAAATATAAACTACACAGAATCATTCTGTGAAACTTGTTTCGGATCTGTGCATTCAGCTAACAGAGTTAAACCATACTTTCGATTGAGCAGATCTGAACACTCTTTCTGTAGAAAATGCAACTGGACATTTGGAGCGCTAAGAGCGTCGTAGTGGAAAAAGGAATATATTCAAATATAAACTACACAGAAGCATTCTGTGAAACTTCTTTCTGATCTGAGCATTCAGCTAACAGAGTTAAACCATACTTTTGATTGAGCAGTTTTGAAACACTCTGTCTGTAGAAAATGCAACTGGACATTCGTAGCGCTAAGTGGGTAATAGTGGAAAAAAGAATATGTTCAAATATAAACTACACAGAAGCATTGTATGAAACTTCTTTCTGTTCTGTGCATTCAACTAACAGAGTTGAACTTTACTTTTGATTGAGCCTTTCTGAAACACTCTTTCTGTAGAAACTGCAATTGGACATTCTGAGCGCTAAGAGGCCTATATTGGGAAAAATAATATCTTCGAATAAAAACTACACAGAAGCATTGTGTGAAACTTATTTCTGTTATGTTCATTAAGCTAACAGAGTTAAACCATACTTTTGATTGCGCAGTTCTGAACACTCTTTCTGTAGAAAATGCAAGTGGACATTCGGAGCCTTAACGGGGTAATAGTGGAAAAAGGAATATATTCAAATATAAACTACAGAGTAGCATTCTGTGAAAATTCTTTCTGTTCTGTGCATTCAACTAACAGTGTTGAATCTTACTTTTGATTGAGCCGTTCTGAAACACTCTTTCTGTAGAAACTGCAATTGGACATTGTAAGCGCTAAGAGGCCTATATTGGGGAAAAGAATATCTTCAAATAAAAACTACACAGATGCATTCTGTGAAACTAATTTCTGATCTGTAAATTCAGTTAACAGAGATAAAACATATTTTTGATTGAGCAGTTATGAAACACTCATTCTGTAGAAAATGCAAGTGGAGATTCGGAGCGCTAAGAGGGTAATAGTGGAAAAAGGAATGTCTCCAAATATAAACTACACAGAATCATTCTGTGAAACTTCTTTCTGATCTGTGCATTCAGCTAACAGAGTTAAACCATACTTTTGATTGAGCAGATCTGAACACTCTTTCTGTAGAAAATGCAACTGGACATTTGGAGCGCTAAGAGCGTAGTAGTGGAAAAAGGAATATATTCAAATATAAACTACACAGAAGCATTCTGTGAAACTTCTTTCTGATCTGAGCATTCAGCTAACAGAGTTAAACCATACTTTTGATTGAGCAGTTTTGAAACACTCTGTCTGTAGAAAATGCAACTGGACATTCGTAGCGCTAAGTGGGTAATAGTGGAAAAAAGAATATGTTCAAATATAAACTACACAGAAGCATTGTATGAACCTTCTTTCTGTTCTGTGCATTCAACTAACAGAGTTGAACCTTACTTTTGATTGAGCCTTTCTGAAACACTCTTTCTGTAGAAACTGCAATTGGACATTCTGAGCGCTAAGAGGCCTATATTGGGAAAAATAATATCTTCAAATAAAAACTACACAGATGCATTGTGTGAAACTTATTTCTGATATGTTCATTAAGCTAACAGAGTTAAACCATACTTTTGATTGCGCAGTTCT
Source organism: Symphalangus syndactylus (assembly GCF_028878055.3). NCBI lineage: Eukaryota > Metazoa > Chordata > Mammalia > Primates > Hylobatidae > Symphalangus > Symphalangus syndactylus. The sequence continues at coordinate 113,269,839 of NC_072437.2, read as the reverse complement.
GAACACTCTTTCTGTAGAAAATGCAAGTGGACATTCGGAGCGCTAAGAGGGTAATAGTGGAAAAAGCAATATATTCAAATATAAACTACACAGTAGCATTCTGTGAAACTACTTTCTGTTCTGTGTATTCAACTAACAGAGTTGAACCTTACTTTTGATTGAGCCGTTCTGAAACACTCTTTCTGTAGAATGTGCAATTGGACATGCTAAGTGCTAAGAGGCCTACATTGGGAAAAAGAATATCTTCAAATAAAAACTACACAGATGCATTCTGTGAAACTTATTTCTGATCTGTAAATTCAGTTAACAGAGATAAAACATATTTTTGATTGAGCAGTTATGAAACACTCTTTTTGTAGAAAATGCAAGTGGAGATTCGGAGCGCTAAGAGGGTAATAGTGGAAAAAGGAATGTCTTCAAATATAAACTACACAGAATCATTCGGTGAAACTTCTTTCTGATCTGTGCATTCAGCTAACGGAGTTAAACCATACTTTTGATTGAGCAGATCTGAACACTCTTTCTGTAGAAAATGCAACTGGACATTTGGAGCGCTAAGAGCGTAGTAGTGGAAAAAGGAATATATTCAAATATAAACTACACAGAAGCATTCTGTGAAACTTCTTTCTGATCTGAGCATTCAGCTAACATAGTTAAACCATACTTTTGATTGAGCAGTTTTGAAACACTCTGTCTGTAGAAAATGCAACTGGACATTCGTAGCGCTAAGTGGGTAATAGTGGAAAAAAGAATATGTTCAAATATAAACTACACAGAAGCATTGTATGAAACTTCTTTCTGTTCTGTGCATTCAACTAACAGAGTTGAACCTTACTTTTGATTGAGCCGTTCTGAAACACTCTTTCTGTAGAAACTGCAATTGGACATTCTGAGCGCTAAGAGGCCTATATTGGGAAAAAGTATGTCTACAAATAAAAACTACACAGAAGAATTGTGTGAAACTTCTTTCTGTTCTGTTTGTTCAACTAAAAGAGTTGAACCTTAGTTTTGATTGAGCCGTTCGGAAACACTCTTTCTGTAGAAAATGCAAGTGGAGATTCGGAGCGCTAAGAGGGTAATAGTGGAAAAAGCAATGTCTCCAAATATAAACTACACAGAATCATTCTGTGAAACTTCTTTCTGATCTGTGCATTCAGCTAACAGAGTTAAACCATACTTTTGATTGAGCAGATCTGAACACTCTTTCTGTAGAAAATGCAACTGGACATTTGGAGCGCTAAGAGAGTATTAGTGGAAAAAGGAATATATTCAAATATAAACTACACAGAAGCATTCTGTGAAACTTCTTTCTGATCTGAGCATTCAGCTAACAGAGTTAAACCATACTTTTGATTGAGCAGTTTTGAAACACTCTGTCTGTAGAAAATGCAACTGGACATTCGTAGCGCTAAGTGGGTAATAGTGGAAAAAAGAATATGTTCAAATATAAACTACACAGAAGCATTGTATGAAACTTCTTTCTGTTCTGTGCATTCAACTAACAGAGTTGAACCTTACTTTTGATTGAGCCTTTCTGAAACACTCTTTCTGTAGAAACTGCAATTGGACATTCTGAGCGCTAAGAGGCCTCTATTGGGAAAAATAATATCTTCAAATAAAAACTACACAGAAGCATTGTGTGAAACTTATTTCTGATATGTTCATTAAGCTAACAGAGTTAAACCATACTTTTGATTGCGCAGTTCTGAACACTCTTTCTGTAGAAAATGCAAGTGGACATTCGGAACGCTAAGAGGGTAATAGTGGAAAAAGGAATATATTCAAATATAAACTACACAGTAGCATTCTGTGAAAATTCTTTCTGTTCTGTGCATTCAACTAACAGAGTTGAACCATACTTTTGATTGAGCCGTTCTGAAACACTCTTTCTGTAGAAACTGCAATTGGACATTCTGAGCGCTAAGAGGCCTACATTGGGAAAAATAATATCTTCAAATAAAAACTACACGGAAGCATTGTGTGAAACTTATTTCTGATAGGTGCATTCAGCTAACAGAGTTAAAACATACTTTTGATTGCGCAGTTCCGAACACTCTTTCTGTAGAAAATGCAAGTGGACATTCGGAGCGCTAAGAGGGTAATAGTGGAAAAAGGAATATATTCAAATATAAACTACACAGTAGCATTCTGTGAAACTTCTTTCTGTTCTGTGCATTCAACTAACAGAGTTGAACCTTACTTTTAATTGAGCCGTTCTGAAACAGTCTTTCTGTAGAAACTGCAATTGGACATTCTAAGCGCTAAGAGGCCTACATTGGGAAAAAGTATATCTTCAAATAAAAGCTACACAGATGCATTCTGTGAAACTTATTTCTGATCTGTAAATTCAGTTAACAGAGCTAAACCATATTTTTGATTGAGCAGTTCTGAAACACTCTTTTTGTAGAAAATGCAAGTGGACATTCGGATCGCTAAGTTTGTAATAGAGGAAAAAGGAATATCTCCAATTAAAAACTACACAGAAGCATTCTCTGAAATCCCTTTCTGTTCTCCGCATTCAACTAACAGAGTTGAGCCTTACTTTTGAAGGAGCAGTTCTGAAACACTCTTTGTGTATAAACTGCCAGTGGATATTCGGAGCGCTAAGTGGGTAATAGTCCAAAAAGGAGTATCTTCAACTAAATACTACACAGATGCATTCTGTGAAACTTCTTTCTGTTCTGTGCATTCAACTAAGAGAGTTGAACCTTACATTTGATTGAGCCGTTCTGAAACACTCTATCTGTAGAAACTGCAATTGGACATTCTGGGCGTTAAGAGGCCTATATTGGGAAAAATAATATCTTCAAATTAAAACTACACAGAAGCATTGTTTGAAACTTATTTCTGATATGTGCATTCAGCTAACAGAGTTAAACCATACTTTTGATTGCGCAGTTCAGAACACTCTTTCTGTAGAAAATGCAAGTGGACATTCGGAGCGCTAAGAGGGTAATAGTGGAAAAAGGAATATATTCAAATATAAAATACACAGAAGCATTCTTTGAAACTTCTTTCTGTTCTGTGCATTCAATTACCAGGGTTGAACCTTACTTTTGATTGAGCCGTTCTGAAACACTCTTTCTGTAGAAACTGCAATTGGACATTCTGAGCACTAAGAGGCCTATATTGGGAAAAAGAATATCTACAAATAAAAACTACACAGAAGCATTCTGTGAAACTTCTTTCTGTTCTGCTCATTCAACTAAAGGAGTTGAACCTTAGTTTTGATTGAGCCGTTCTGAAACACTCTTTCTGTAGAAAATGCAAGTGGAGATTCGGAGCGCTAAGAGGGTAATAGTGGAAAAAGGAATGTCTTCAAATAAAAATACACAGAATCATTCTGTGAAACTTCTTTCTGATCTGTGCATTCAGCTAACAGAGTTAAACCATACTTTTGATTGAGCAGATCTGAACACTCTTTCTGTAGAAAATGCAACTGGACATTTGGAGCGCTAAGAGGGTAATAGTGGTAAAAGGAATATATTCAAATATAAACTACACAGAAGCATTCTGTGAAACTTCTTTCTGATCTGAACATTCAGCTAACAGAGTTAAACCATACTTTTGATTGAGCAGTTTGAAACACTCTGTCTGTAGAAAATGCAACTGGACATTTGGAGCGCTAAGAGGGTAGTAGTGGAAAAAGTAACATATTCAAATATAAACTACACAGAAGAATTGTATGAAATTACTTTCTCTTCTGTGCATTTAACTAACAGAGTTGAACCTTACTTTTGATGGAGGCGTTCTGAAAAGCTCTTTCTGTAGAAACTGCAATTGGACATTCTGATCGCTAAGAGGCCTATATTTTGAAAAAGAATATCTTCAAATAAAAACTACACAGAAGCATTCTGTGAAACTTATTTCGGATATGGGCATTCAACTAATAGAGTAAAACCATACTTTTGATTGAGCCGTTCTGAACACTCTTTCTGTAGAAAATGCAAGTGGACATTCTGAGCGCTAAGAGGGTAATACTAGAAAAAGTAATATCTTCAAATATAAACTACACAGAATCATTCTGTGAAACTTCTTTCTGATCTGTGCATTCAGCTAACAGAATTAAAACATACTTTTAGTTGAGCAGTTCTGAACACTCTTTCTGTAGAAAATGCAACTAGACATTTGGAGCGATAAGAGGTTAGTAGTGGAAAAAGGAATATATTCAAATATAAACTACACGGAAGCATTCTGTGAAACTTCTTTCTGATCTGAGAATTCAGCTAACAGAGTTAAACCATACTTTTGACTGAGCAGTTCCGAAACACTCTGTTTGTAGAAAATGCAACTGGACATTCGGAGCGCTAAGTGGGTAATAGTGGAAAAAGGAATATGTTCAAATATAAACTACACAGAAGCATTGTATGAAACACCTTTCTGTTCTGTACATTCAACTAACAGAGTTGAACCTTAGTTTTGATTGAGCCGTTCTGAAACATTCTTTCTGTAGAAAATGCAAGTGGACATTCGGAGCGCTAAGTTAGTAATAGTGGAAAAAGGAATATCTCCAAATAAAAACTACACAGAAGCATTCTCTGAAACTCCTTTCTGTTCTCTGCATTCAACTAACAGAGCTGAGCCTTACTTTTGGAGGAGCAGTTCTGAAACACTCTTTGTGTAGAAACTGCCAGTGGAAATTCAGAGCGCTAAGTGGGTAATAGTCGAAAAAGGAATATCTTCAACTAAATACTACACAGAAGCATTCTGTGAAACTTCTTTCTGTTCTGTGCATTCAACTAAAAGAGTTGAAACTTAGTTTTGATTGAGCCGTTCTGAAACACTCTTTCTGTAGAAAATGAAAGTGGAGATTCGGAGCGCTAAGAGGGTAATAGTGGAAAAAAGAATATGTTCAAATATAAACTACACAGAAACATTGTATGAAACTTCTTTCTGTTCTGTGCATTCAACTAACAGAGTTGAACCTTACTTTTGATTGAGCCGTTTTGAAACACTCTTTCTGTAGAAACTGCAATTGGACATTCTGAGCGCTAAGAGGCCTATATTGGGAAAAAGTATGTCTACAAATAAAAACTACACAGAAGAATTGTGTGAAACTCCTTTCTGTTCTGTTTGTTCAACTAAAAGAGTTGAACCTTAGTTTTGATTGAGCCGTTCTGAAACACTATTTCTGTAGAAAATGCAAGTGGAGATTCAGAGCGCTAAGAGGGTAATAGTGGAAAAAGGAATGTCTCCAAATATAAACTACACAGAATAATTCTGTGAAACTTCTTTCTGATCTGTGCATTCAGCTAACAGAGTTAAACCATACTTTTGATTGAGCAGATCTGAACACTCTTTCTGTAGAAAATGCAACTGGACATTTGGAGCGCTAAGAGAGTAGTAGTGGAAAAAGGAATATATTCAAATATGAACTACACAGAAGCATTCTGTGAAACTTCTTTCTGATCTGAGCATTCAGCTAACAGAGTTAAAACATACTTTTGATGGAGCAGGTTTGAAACACTCTGTCTGTAGAAAATGCAACTGGACATTCGTAGCGCTTAGTGGGTAATAGTGGAAAAAAGAATATGTTCAAATATAAACTACACAGAAGCATTGTATGAAACTTCTTTCTGTTCTGTGCATTCAACTAACAGAGTTGAACCTTACTTTTGATTGAGCCTTTCTGAAACACTCTTTCTGTAGAAACTGCAATTGGACATTCTGAGCGCTAAGAGGCCTATATTGGGAAAAATAATATCTTCAAATAAAAACTACACAGAAGCATTGTGTGAAACTTATTTCTGATATGTTCATTAAGCTAACAGAGTTAAACCATACTTTTTATTGCGCAGTTCTGAACACTCTTTCTGTAGAAAATGCAAGTGGACATTCGGAGCGCTAAGAGGGTAATAGTGGAAAAAGGAATATATTCAAATATAAACTACACAGTAGCATTCTGTGAAACTTCTTTCTGTTCTGTGCATTCAACTAACAGAGTTGAACCTTACTTTTGATTGAGCCGTTCTGAAACACTCTTTCTGTAGAAACTGCAATTGGACATTCTGAGCGCTAAGAGGCCTATATAGGGAAAAAGAATGTCTACAAATAAAGACTACACAGAAGAATTGTGTGAAACTTCTTTCTGTTCTGTTTGTTCAACTAAAAGAGTTGAAACTTAGTTTTGATTGAGCCGTTCTGAAACACTCTTTCTGTAGAAAATGCAAGTGGAGATTCGGAGCGCTAAGAGGGTAATAGTGGAAAAAGGAATGTCTCCAAATATAAACTACACAGAATCATTCGGTGAAACTTCTTTCTGATCTGTGCATTCAGCTAACAGAGTTAAACCATACTTTTGATTGAGCAGATCTGAACACTCTTTCTGTAGAAAATGCAACTGGACATTTGGAACGCTAAGAGAGTAGTAGTGGAAAAAGGAATATATTCAAATATAAACTACACAGAAGCATTCTGTGAAAATTCTTTCTGATCTGAGCATTCAGCTAACAGAGTTAAACCATACTTTTGATTGAGCAGTTTTGAAACACTCTGTCTGTAGAAAATGCAACTGGACATTCGTAGCGCTAAGTGGGTAATAGTGGAAAAAAGAATATGTTCAAATATAAACTACACAGAAGAATTGTATGAAACTTGTTTCTGTTCTGTGCATTCAATTAACAGAGTTGAACCTTTCTTTTGATTGAGCCTTTCTGAAACACTCTTTCTGTAGAAACTGCAATTGGACATTCTGAGCGCTAAGAGGCCTCTATTGGGAAAAATAATATCTTCAAATAAAAACTACACAGAAGCATTGTGTGAAACTTATTTCTGATATGTTCATTAAGCTAACAGAGTTAAACCATACTTTTGATTGCGCAGTTCTGAACACTCTTTCTGTAGAAAATGCAAGTGGACATTCGGAGCGCTAAGAGGGTAATAGTGGAAAAAGGAATATATTCAAATATAAACTACACAGTAGCATTCTGTGAAAATTCTTTCTGTTCTGTGCATTCAACTAACAGAGTTGAACCTTACTTTTGATTGAGCCGTTCTGAAACACTCTTTCTGTAGAAACTGCAATTGGACATGCTAAGCGCTAAGAGGCCTACATTGGGAAAAAGAATATCTTCAAATAAAAACTACACAGATGCATTCTGTGAAACTTATTTCTGATCTGTAAATTCAGTTAACAGAGATAAAACATATTTTTGATTGAGCAGTTATGAAACACTCTTTTTGTAGAAAATGCAAGTGGAGATTCGGAGCGCTAAGAGGGTAATAGTCGAAAAAGGAATGTCTCCAAATATAAACTACACAGAATCATTCGGTGAAACTTCTTTCTGATCTGTGCATTCAGCTAACAGAGTTAAACCATACTTTTGATTGAGCAGATCTGAACACTCTTTCTGTAGAAAATGCAACTGGACATTTGGAGCGCTAAGAGCGTGGTAGTGGAAAAAGGAATATATTCAAATATAAACTACACAGAAGCATTCTGTGAAACTTCTTTCTGATCTGAGCATTCAGCTAACAGAGTTAAACCATACTTTTGATTGAGCAGTTTTGAAACACTCTGTCTGTAGAAAATGCAACTGGACATTCGTAGCGCTAAGTGGGTAATAGTGGAAAAAAGAATATGTTCAAATATAAACTACACAGAAGTATTGTATGAAACTTCTTTCTGTTCTTTGCATTCAACTAACAGAGTTGAACCTTACTTTTGATTGAGCCGTTCTGAAACACTCTTTCTGTAGAAACTGCAATTGGACATTCTGAGCGCTAAGAGGCCTATATTGGGAAAAAGAATGTCTACAAATAAAAACTACACAGAAGAATTGTGTGAAACTTATTTCTGTTCTGTTTGTTCAACTAAAAGTGTTGAACCTTAGTTTTGATTGAGCCGTTCTGAAACACTCTTTCTGTAGAAAATGCAAGTGGAGATTCGGAGCGCTAAGAGGGTAATAGTGGAAAAAGGAATGTCTCCAAATATAAATTACACAGAATCATTCTGTGAAACTTCTTTCTGATCTGTGCATTCAGCTAACAGAGTTAAACCATACTTTTGATTGAGCAGATCTGAACACTCTTTCTGTAGAAACTGCAACTGGACATTTGGAGCGCTAAGAGAGTAGTAGTGTAAAAAGGAATATATTCAAATATAAACTACACAGAAGCATTCTGTGAAACTTCTTTCTGATCTGAGCATTCAGCTAACAGAGTTAAACCATACTTTTGATTGAGCAGTTTTGAAACACTCTGTCTGTAGAAAATGCAACTGGACATTCGTAGCGCTAAGTGGGTAATAGTGGAAAAACGAATATGTTCAAATATAAACTACACAGAAGCATTGTATGAAACTTCTTTCTGTTCTGTGCATTCAACTAACAGAGTTGAACCTTACTTTTGATTGAGCCTTTCTGAAACACTCTTTCTGTAGAAACTGCAATTGGACATTCTGAGCGCTAAGAGGCCTATATTGGGAAAAATAATATCTTCAAATAAAAACTACACAGAAGCATTGTGTGAAACTTATTTCTGATATGTTCATTAAGCTAACAGAGTTAAACCATACTTTTGATTGCGCAGTTCTGAACACTCTTTCTGTAGAAAATGCAAGTGGACATTCGGAGCTCTAAGAGGGTAATAGTGGAAAAAGGAATATATTCAAATATAAACTACACAGTAGCATTCTGCGAAACTTCTTTCTGTTCTGTGATTTCAACTAACAGAGTTGAACCTTACTTTTGATTGAGCCGTTCTGAAACACTCTTTCTGTAGAAACTGCAATTGGACATGCTAAGCGCTAAGAGGCCTACATTGGGAAAAAGAATATCTTCAAATAAAAACTACACAGATGCATTCTGTGAAACTTATTTCTGATCTGTAAATTCAGTTAACAGAGATAAAACATATTTTTGATTGAGCAGTTATGAAACACTCTTTTTGTAGAAAATGCAAGTGGAGATTCGGAGCGCTAAGAGGGTAATAGTGGAAAAAGGAATGTCTTCAACTATAAACTACACAGAATCATTCGGTGAAACTTCTTTCTGATCTGTGCATTCAGCTAACAGAGTTAAACCATACTTTTGATTGAGCAGATCTGAACACTCTTTCTGTAGAAAATGCAACTGGACATTTGGAGCGCTAAGAGAGTAGTAGTGGAAAAACGAATATATTCAAATATAAACTACACAGAAGCATTCTGTGAAACTTCTTTCTGATCTGAGCATTCAGCTAACAGAGTTAAACCATACTTTTGATTGAGCAGTTTTGAAACACTCTGTCTGTAGAAAATGCAACTGGACATTCGTAGCGCTAAGTGGGTAATAGTGGAAAAAGGAATATGTTCAAATATAAACTACACAGAAGCATTGTCTCAAACTTCTTTCTGTTCTGTGCATTCAACTAACAGAGTTGAACCTTACTATTGATTGAGCCTTTCTGAAACACTCTTTCTGTAGAAACTGCAATTGGACATTCTGAGCGCTAAGAGGCCTATATTGGGAAAAATAATATCTTCAAATAAAAACTACACAGAAGCATTGTGTGAAAATTATTTCTGATATGTTCATTAAGCTAACAGAGTTAAACCATACTTTTGATTGCGCAGTTCTGAACACTCTTTCTGTAGAAAATGCAAGTGGACATTCGGAGCGCTAAGAGGGTAATGGTGGAAAAAGGAATATATTCAAATATAAACTACACAGTAGCATTCTGTGAAAATTCTTTCTGTTCTGTGCATTCAACTAACAGAGTTGAAACTTACTTTTGATTGAGCCGTTCTGAAACACTCTTTCTGTAGAAACTGCAATTGGACATGCTAAGCGCTAAGAGGCCTACATTGGGAAAAAGAATATCTTCAAATAAAAACTACACAGATGCATTCTGTGAAACTTATTTCTGATCTGTAAATTCAGTTAACAGAGATAAAACATATTTTTGATTGAGCAGTTATGAAACACTCTTTTTGTAGAAAATGCAAGTGGAGATTCAGAGCGCTAAGAGGGTAATAGTGGAAAAAGGAATGACTCCAAGTATAAACTACACAGAATAATTCGGTGAAACTTCTTTCTGATCTGTGCATTCAGCTAACAGAGTTAAACCATACTTTTGATTGAGCAGATCTGAACACTCTTTCTGTAGAAAATGCAACTGGACATTTGGAGCGCTAAGAGCGTAGTAGTGGAAAAAGGAATATATTCAAATATAAAATACACAGAAGCATTCTGTGAAACTTCTTTCTGATCTGAGCATTCAGCTAACAGAGTTAAACCATACTTTTGATTGAGCAGTTTTGAAACACTCTGTCTGTAGAAAATGCAACTGGACATTCGTAGCGCTAATTGGGTAATAGTGGAAAAAAAATATCTTCAAATATAAACTACAAAGAAGCACTGTATGAAACTACTTTCTGTTCTGTGCATTCAACTAACAGAGTTGAACCTTACTTTTGATTGAGCCGTTCTGAAACACTCTTTCTGTAGAAACTGCAATTGGACATTCTGAGCGCTAAGAGGCCTATATTGGGAAAAAGAATGTCTACAAATAAAAACTACACAGAAGAATTGTGTGAAACTTCTTTCTGTTCTGTTTGTTCAACTAAAAGAGTTGAACCTTAGTTTTGATTGAGCCGTTCTGAAACACTCTTTCTGTAGAAAATGCAAGTGGAGATTCGGAGCGCTAAGAGGGTAATAGTGGAAAAAGGAATGTCTCCAAATATAAACTACACAGAATCATTCTGTGAAACTTCTTTCTGATCTGTGCATTCAGCTAACAGAGTTAAACCATACTTTTGATTGAGCAGATCTGAACACTCTTTCTGTAGAAAATGCAACTGGACATTTGGAGCGCTAAGAGCGTAGTAGTGGAAAAAGGAATATATTCAAATATAAACTACACAGAAGCATTCTGTGAAACTTCTTTCTGATCTGAGCATTCAGCTAACAGAGTTAAACCATACTTTTGATTGAGCAGTTTTGAAACACTCTGTCTGTAGAAAATGCAACTGGACATTCTTAGCGCTAAGTGGGTAATAGTGGAAAAAAGAATATGTTCAAATATAAACTACACAGAAGCATTGTATGAAACTTCTTTCTGTTCTGTGCATTCAACTAACAGAGTTGAACCTTACTTTTGATTGAGCCGTTCTGAAACACTCTTTCTGTAGAAACTGCAATTGGACATTCTGAGCACTAAGAGGCCTATATTGGGAAAAAGAATGTCTACAAATAAAAACTACACAGAAGAATTGTGTGAAACTTCTTTCTGTTCTGTTTGTTCAACTATAAGAGTTGAACCTTAGTTTTCATTGAGCCGTTCTGAAACACTCTTTCTGTAGGAAATGCAAGTGGAGATTCGGAGCGCTAAGAGGGTAATAGTGGAAAAAGGAATGTCTCCAAATATAAACTACACAGAATCATTCTGTGAAACTTCTTTCTGATCTGTGCATTCAGCTAACAGAGTTAAACCATACTTTTGATTGAGCAGATCTGAACACTCTTTCTGTAGAAAATGCAACTGGACATTTGGAGCGCTAAGAGCGTAGTAGTGGAAAAAGGAATATATTCAAATATAAACTACACAGAAGCATTCTGTGAAACTTCTTTCTGATCTGAGCATTCAGCTAACAGAGTTAAACCATACTTTTGATTGAGCAGTTTTGAAACACTCTGTCTGTAGAAAATGCAACTGGACATTCTTAGAGCTAAGTGGGTAATAGTGGAAAAAAGAATATGTTCAAATATAAACTACACAGAAGCATTGTATGAAACTACTTTCTGTTCTGTGCATTCAACTAACAGAGTTGAACCTTACTTTTGATTGAGCCTTTCTGAAACACTCTTTCTGTAGAAACTGCAATTGGACATTCTGGGCGCTAAGAGGCCTATATTGGGAAAAATAATATCTTCAAATAAAAACTACACAGAAGCATTGTGTGAAACTTATTTCTGATATGTTCATTAAGCTAACAGAGGTAAACCATACTTTTGATTGCGCAGTTCTGAACACTCTTTCTGTAGAAAATGCAAGTGGACATTCGGAGCTCTAAGAGGGTAATAGTGGAAAGAGGAATATATTCAAATATAAACTACACAGTAGCATTCTGTGAAACTACTTTCTGTTCTGTGCATTCAACTAACAGAGTTGAACCTTACTTTTGATTGAGCCGTTCTGAAACACTCTTTCTGTAGAAACTGCAATTGGACATGCTAAGCGCTAAGAGTCCTACATTGGGAAAAAGAATATCTTCAAATAAAAACTACACAGATGCATTCTGTGAAACTTATTTCTGATCTGTAAATTCAGTTAACAGAGATAAAACATATTTTTGATTGAGCAGTTATGAAACACTCTTTTTGTAGAAAATGCAAGTGGAGATTCGGAGCGCTAAGAGGGTAATAGTGGAAAAAGGAATGTCTTCAAATATAAACTACACAGAATCATTCGGTGAAACTTCTTTCTGATCTGTGCATTCAGCTAACAGAGTTAAACCATACTTTTGATTGAGCAGATCTGAACACTCTTTCTGTAGAAAATGCAACTGGACATTTGGAGCGCTAAGAGCGTAGTAGTGGAAAAAGGAATATATTCAAATATAAACTACACAGAAGCATTCTGTGAAACTTCTTTCTGATCTGAGCATTCAGCTAACAGAGTTAAACCATACTTTTGATTGAGCAGTTTTGAAACACTCTGTCTGTAGAAAATGCAACTGGACATTCTTAGCGCTAAGTGGGTAATAGTGGAAAAAAGAATATGTTCAAATATAAACTACACAGAAGCATTGTATGAAACTTCTTTCTGTTCTGTGCATTCAACTAACAGAGTTGAACCTTACTTTTGATTGAGCCGTTCTGAAACACTCTTTCTGTAGAAACTGCAATTGGACATTCTGAGCGCTAAGAGGCCTATATTGGGAAAAAGAATGTCTACAAATAAAAACTACACAGAAGAATTGTGTGAAACTTCTTTCTGTTCTGTTTGTTCAACTAAAAGAGTTGAACCTTAGTTTTGATTGAGCCGTTCTGAAACACTCTTTCTTTAGGAAATGCAAGTGGAGATTCGGAGCGCTAAGAGGGTAATAGTGGAAAAAGGAATGTCTCCAAATATAAACTACACAGAATCATTCTGTGAAACTTCTTTCTGATCTGTGCATTCACCTAACAGAGTTAAACCATACTTTTGATTGAGCAGATCTGAACACTATTTCTGTAGAAAATGCAACTGGACATTTGGAGCGCTAAGAGAGTAGTAGTGGAAAAAGGAATATATTCAAATATAAACTACACAGAAGCATTCTGTGAAACTACTTTCTGATCTGAGCATTCAGCTAACAGAGTTAAACCATACTTTTGATTGAGCAGTTTTGAAACACTCTGTCTGTAGAAAATGCAACTGGACATTCATAGCGCTAAGTGGGTAATAGTGGAAAAAAGAATATGTTCAAATATAAACTACACAGAAGCATTGTATGAAACTTCTTTCTGTTCTGTGCATTCAACTAACAGAGTTGAACCTTACTTTTGATTGAGCCTTTCTGAAACACTCTTTCTGTAGAAACTGCAATTGGACATTCTGAGCGCTAAGAGGCCTATATTGGGAAAAATAATATCTTCAAATAAAAACTACACAGAAGCATTGTGTGAAACTTATTTCTGATATGTTCATTAAGCTAACAGAGTTAAACCATACTTTTGATTGCGCAGTTCTGAACACTCTTTCTGTAGAAAATGCAAGTGGACATTCGGAGCTCTAAGAGGGTAATAGTGGAAAAAGGAATATATTCAAATATAAACTACACAGTAGCATTCTGTGAAACTTCTTTCTGTTCTGTGCATTCAACTAACAGAGTTGAACCTTACTTTTGATTGAGCCGTTCTGAAACACTCTTTCTGTAGAAACTGCAATTGGACATGCTAAGCGCTAAGAGGCCTACATTGGGAAAAAGAATATCTTCAAATAAAAACTACACAGATGCATTCTGTGAAACTTATTTCTGATCTGTAAATTCAGTTAACAGAGATAAAACATATTTTTGATTGAGCAGTTATGAAACACTCTTTTTGTAGAAAATGCAAGTGGAGATTCGGAGCGCTAAGAGGGTAATAGTGGAAAAAGGAATGTCTTCAAATATAAACTACACAGAATCATTCGGTGAAACTTCTTTCTGATCTGTGCATTCAGCTAACAGAGTTAAACCATACTTTTGATTGAGCAGATCTGAACACTCTTTCTGTAGAAAATGCAACTGGACATTTGGAGCGCTAAGAGCGTAGTAGTGGAAAAAGGAATATATTCAAATATAAACTACACAGAAGCATTCTGTGAAACTTCTTTCTGATCTGAGCATTCAGCTAACAGAGTTAAACCATACTTTTGATTGAGCAGTTTTGAAACACTCTGTCTGTAGAAAATGCAACTGGACCTTCGTAGCGCTAAGTGTGTAATAGTGGAAAAAAGAATATGTTCAAATATAAACTACACAGAAGCATTGTATGAAACTTCTTTCTGTTCTGTGCATTCAACTAACAGAGTTGAACCTTACTTTTGATTGAGCCGTTCTGAAACACTCTTTCTGTAGAAACTGCAATTGGACATTCTGAGCGCTAAGAGGCCTATATTGGGAAAAAGAATGTCTACAAATAAAAACTACACAGAAGAATTGTGTGAAACTTCTTTCTGTTCTGTTTGTTCAACTAAAAGAGTTGAACCTTAGTTTTGATTGAGCCGTTCTGAAACACTCTTTCTGTAGAAAATGCAAGTGGAGATTCGGAGCGCTAAGAGGCTAATAGTGGAAAAAGGAATGTCTCCAAATATAAACTACACAGAATCATTCTGTGAAACTTCTTTCTGATCTGTGCATTCAGCTAACAGAGTTAAACCATACTTTTGATTGCGCAGTTCTGAACACTCTTTCTGTAGAAAATGCAAGTGGACATTCGGAGCGCTAAGGGGGTAATAGAGGAAAAAGGAATATATTCAAATATAAACTACACAGTAGCATTCTGTGAAAATTATTTCTGTTCTGTTCATTCAACTAACAGAGTTGAACCTTACTTTTGGTTGAGCCGTTCTGAAACACTCTTTCTGTAGAAACTGCAATTGGACATGCTAAGCGCTAAGAGGCCTACATTGGGAAAAAGAATATCTTCAAATAAAAACTACACAGATGCATTCTGTGAAACTTATTTCTGATCTGTAAATTCAGTTAACAGAGATAAAACATATTTTTGATTGAGCAGTTATGAAACACTCTTTTTGTAGAAAATGCAAGTGGAGATTCGGAGCGCTAAGAGGGTAATAGTGGAAAAAGGAATGTCTTCAACTATAAACTACACAGAATCATTCGGTGAAACTTCTTTCTGATCTGTGCATTCAGCTAACAGAGTTAAACCATACTTTTGATTGAGCAGATCTGAACACTCTTTCTGTAGAAAATGCAACTGGACATTTGGAGCGCTAAGAGAGTAGTAGTGGAAAAACGAATATATTCAAATATAAACTACACAGAAGCCTTCTGTGAAACTTCTTTCTGATCTGAGCATTCAGCTAACAGAGTTAAACCATACTTTTGATTGAGCAGTTTTGAAACACTCTGTCTGTACAAAATGCAACTGGACATTCGTAGCGCTAAGTGGGTAATAGTGGAAAAAGGAATATGTTCAAATATAAACTACACAGAAGCATTGTCTGAAACTTCTTTCTGTTCTGTGCATTCAACTAACAGAGTTGAACCTTACTTTTGATTGAGCCTTTCTGAAACACTCTTTGTGTAGAAACTGCAATTGGACATTCTGAGCGCTAAGAGGCCTATATTGGGAAAAATAATATCTTCAAATAAAAACTACACAGAAGCATTGTGTGAAAATTATTTCTGATATGTTCATTAAGCTAACAGAGTTAAACCATACTTTTGATTGCGCAGTTCTGAACACTCTTTCTGTAGAAAATGCAAGTGGACATTCGGAGCGCCAAGAGGGTAATGGTGGAAAAAGGAATATATTCAAATATAAACTACACAGTAGCATTCTGTGAAAATTCTTTCTGTTCTGTGCATTCAACTAACAGAGTTGAAACTTACTTTTGATTGAGCCGTTCTGAAACACTCTTTCTGTAGAAACTGCAATTGGACATGCTAAGCGCTAAGAGGCCTACATTGGGAAAAAGAATATCTTCAAATAAAAACTACACAGATGCATTCTGTGAAACTTATTTCTGATCTGTAAATTCAGTTAACAGAGATAAAACATATTTTTGATTGAGCAGTTATGAAACACTCTTTTTGTAGAAAATGCAAGTGGAGATTCAGAGCGCTAAGAGGGTAATAGTGGAAAAAGGAATGTCTCCAAGTATAAACTACACAGAATAATTCGGTGAAACTTCTTTCTGATCTGTGCATTCAGCTAACAGAGTTAAACCATACTTTTGATTGAGCAGATCTGAACACTCTTTCTGTAGAAAATGCAACTGGACATTTGGAGCGCTAAGAGCGTAGTAGTGGAAAAAGGAATATATTCAAATATAAACTACACAGAAGCATTCTGTGAAACTTCTTTCTGATCTGAGCATTCAGCTAACAGAGTTAAACCATACTTTTGATTGAGCAGTTTTGAAACACTCTGTCTGTAGAAAATGCAACTGGACATTCGTAGCGCTAATTGGGTAATAGTGGAAAAAAAATATCTTCAAATATAAACTACAAAGAAGCACTGTATGAAACTACTTTCTGTTCTGTGCATTCAACTAACAGAGTTGAACCTTACTTTTGATTGAGCCGTTCTGAAACACTCTTTCTGTAGAAACTGCAATTGGACATTCTGAGCGCTAAGAGGCCTATATTGGGAAAAAGAATGTCTACAAATAAAAACTACACAGAAGAATTGTGTGAAACTTCTTTCTGTTCTGTTTGTTCAACTAAAAGAGTTGAACCTTAGTTTTGATTGAGCCGTTCTGAAATACTCTTTCTGTAGAAAATGCAAGTGGAGATTCGGAGCGCTAAGAGGGTAATAGTGGAAAAAGGAATGTCTCCAAATATAAACTACACAGAATCATTCTGTGAAACTTCTTTCTGATCTGTGCATTCAGCTAACAGAGTTAAACCATACTTTTGATTGAGCAGATCTGAACACTCTTTCTGTAGAAAATGCAACTGGACATTTGGAGCGCTAAGAGCGTAGTAGTGGAAAAAGGAATATATTCAAATATAAACTACACAGAAGCATTCTGTGAAACTTCTTTCTGATCTGAGCATTCAGCTAACAGAGTTAAACCATACTTTTGATTGAGCAGTTTTGAAACACTCTGTCTGTAGAAAATGCAACTGGACATTCTTAGCGCTAAGTGGGTAATAGTGGAAAAAAGAATATGTTCAAATATAAACTACACAGAAGCATTGTATGAAACATCTTTCTGTTCTGTGCATTCAACTAACAGAGTGGAACCTTACTTTTGATTGAGCCGTTCTGAAACACTCTATCTGTAGAAACTGCAATTGGACATTCTGAGCGCTAAGAGGCCTATATTGGGAAAAAGAATGTCTACAAATAAAAACTACACAGAAGAATTGTGTGAAACTTCTTTCTGTTCTGTTTGTTCAACTAAAAGATTTGAACCTTAGTTTTGATTGAGCCGTTCTGAAACACTCTTTCTGTAGGAAATGCAAGTGGAGATTCGGAGCGCTAAGAGGGTAATAGTGGAAAAAGGAATGTCTCCAAATATAAACTACACAGAATCATTCTGTGAAACTTCTTTCTGATCTGTGCATTCAGCTAACAGAGTTAAACCATACTGTTGATTGAGCAGATCTGAACACTCTTTCTGTAGAAAATGCAACTGGACATTTGGAGCGCTAAGAGAGTAGTAGTGGAAAAAGGAATATATTCAAATATAAACTACACAGAAGCATTCTGTGAAACTTCTTTCTGATCTGAGAATTCAGCTAACAGAGTTAAACCATACTTTTGATTGAGCAGTTTTGAAACACTCTGTCTGTAGAAAATGCAACTGGACATTCGTAGCGCTAAGTGGGTAATAGTGGAAAAAAGAATATGTTCAAATATAAACTACACAGAAGCATTGTATGAAACTTCTTTCTGTTCTGTGCATTCAACTAACAGAGTTGAACCTTACTTTTGATTGAGCCTTTCTGAAACACTCTTTCTGTAGAAACTGCAATTGGACATTCTGAGCGCTAAGAGGCCTATATTGGGAAATATAATATCTTCAAATAAAAACTACACAGAAGCATTGTGTGAAACTTATTTCTGATATGTTCATTAAGCTAACAGAGTTAAACCATACTTTTGATTGCGCAGTTCTGAACACTCTTTCTGTAGAAAATGCAAGTGGACATTCGGAGCTCTAAGAGGGTAATAGTGGAAAAAGGAATATATTCAAATATAAACTACACAGTAGCATTCTGTGAAACTTCTTTCTGTTCTGTGCATTCAACTAACAGAGTTGAACCTTACTTTTGATTGAGCCGTTCTGAAACACTCTTTCTGTAGAAACTGAAATTGGACATGCTAAGCGCTAAGAGGCCTACATTGGGAAAAAGAATATCTTCAAATAAAAACTACACAGATGCATTCTGTGAAACTTATTTCTGATCTGTAAATTCAGTTAACAGAGATAAAACATATTTTTGATTGAGCAGTTATGAAACACTCTTTTTGTAGAAAATGCAAGTGGAGATTCGGAGCGCTAAGAGGGTAATAGTGGAAAAAGGATTGTCTTCAACTATAAACTACACAGAATCATTCGGTGAAACTTCTTTCTGATCTGTGCATTCAGCTAACAGAGTTAAACCATAATTTTGATTGAGCAGATCTGAACACTCTTTCTGTAGAAAATGCAACTGGACATTGGGAGCGCTAAGAGCGTAGTAGTGGATAAAGGAATATATTCAAATATAAACTACACAGAAGCATTCTGTGAAACTTCTTTCTGATCTGAGCATTCAGCTAACAGAGTTAAACCATACTTTTGATTGAGCAGTTTTGAAACACTCTGTCTGTAGAAAATGCAACTGGACATTCTTAGCGCTAAGTGGGTAATAGTGGAAAAAAGAATATGTTCAAATATAAACTACACAGAAGCATTGTATGAAACTTCTTTCTGTTCTGTGCATTCAACTAACAGAGTTGAACCTTACTTTTGATTGAGCCGTTCTGAAACACTCTTTCTGTAGAAACTGCAATTGGACATTCTGAGCGCTAAGAGGCCTATATTGGGAAAAAGAATGTCTACAAATAAAAACTACACAGAAGAATTGTGTGAAACTTCTTTCTGTTCTGTTTGTTCAACTAAAAGAGTTGAACCTTAGTTTTCATTGAGCCGTTCTGAAACACTCTTTCTGTAGGAAATGCAAGTGGAGATTCGGAGCGCTAAGAGGTTAATAGTGGAAAAAGGAATGTCTCCAAATATAAACTACACAGAATCATTCGGTGAAACTTCTTTCTGATCTGTGCATTCAGCTAACAGATTTAAACCATACTTTTGATTGAGCAGTTTTGAAACACTCTGTCTGTAGAAAATGCAACTGGACATTCGTAGCGCTAAGTGGGTAATACTGGAAAAAAGAATATGTTCAAATATAAACTACACAGAAGCATTGTATGAAACTTCTTTCTGTTCTGTGCATTCAACTAACAGAGTTGAACCTTACTTTTGATTGAGCCTTTCTGAAACACTCTTTCTGTAGAAACTGCAATTGGACATTCTGAGCGCTAAGAGGCCTCTATTGGGAAAAATAACATCTTCAAATAAAAACTACACAGAAGCATTGTGTGAAACTTATTTCTGATATGTTCATTAAGCTAACAGAGTTAAACCATACTTTTGATTGCGCAGTTCTGAACACTGTTTCTGTAGAAAATGCAAGTGGACATTCGGAGCGCTAAGAGGGTAATAGTGGAAAAAGGAATATATTCAAATATAAACTACACAGTAGCATTCTGTGAAACTTCTTTCTGTTCTGTGCATTCAACTAACAGAGTTGAACCTTACTTTTGATTGAGCCGTTCTGAAACAGTCTTTCTGTAGAAACTGCAATTGGACATTCTAAGCGCTAAGAGGCCTACATTGGGAAAAAGAATATCTTCAAATAAAAGCTACACAGATGCATTCTGTGAAACTTATTTCTGATCTGTAAATTCAGTTAACAGAGCTCAACCATATTTTTGATTGAGCAGTTCTGAAACACTCTTTTTGTAGAAAATGAAAGTGGACATTCGGAGCGCTAAGATTGTAATAGAGGAAAAAGGAATATCTCCAATTAAAAACTACACAGAAGCATTCTCTGAAATCCTTTTCTGTTCTCCGCATTCAACTAACAGATTTGAGCCTTACTTTTGAAGGAGCAGTTCTGAAACTCTCTTTGTGTATAAACTGCCAGTGGATATTCGGAGCGCTAAGTGGGTAATAGTCCAAAAAGGAGTATCTTCAACTAAATACTACACAGATGCATTCTGTGAAACTTCTTTCTGTTCTGTGCATTCAACTAAGAGAGTTAAACCTTACATTTGATTGAGCCGTTCTGAAACACTCTATCTGTAGAAACTGCAATTGGACATTCTGGGCGTTAAGAGGCCTATATTGGGAAAAATAATATCTTCAAATAAAAACTACACAGAAGCATTGTTTGAAACTTATTTCTGATATGTGCATTCAGCTAACAGAGTTAAACCATACTTTTGATTGCGCAGTTCAGAACTCTCTTTCTGTAGAAAATGCAAGTGGACATTCGGAGCGCTAAGAGGTTAATAGTGGAAAAAGGAATATATACAAATATAAAATACACAGAAGCATTCTGTGAAACTTCTTTCTGTTCTGTGCATTCAATTACCAGGGTTGAACCTTACTTTTGATTGAGCCGTTCTGAAACACTCTTTCTGTAGAAACTGCAATTGGACATTCTGAGCACTAAGAGGCCTATATTGGGAAAAAGAATATCTACAAATAAAAACTACACAGAAGCATTCTGTGAAACTTCTTTCTGTTCTGCTCATTCAACTAAAAGAGTTGAACCTTAGTTTTGATTGAGCCGTTCTGAAACACTCTGTCTGTAGAAAATGCAACTGGACATTTGGAGCGCTAAGAGGGTAGTAGTGGAAAAAGTAATATATTCAAATATAAACTACACAGAAGAATTGTATGAAACTCCTTTCTCTTCTGTGCATTTAACTAACAGAGTTGAACCTTACTTTTGATGGAGGCGTTCTGAAAATCTCTTTCTGTAGAAACTGCCATTGGACATTCTGATCGCTAAGAGGCCTATATTTTGAAAAAGAATATCTTCAAACAAAAACTACACAGAAGCATTCTGTGAAACTTATTTCGGATATGGGCATTCAACTAATAGAGTAAAACCATACTTTTGATTGAGCCGTTCTGAACACTCTTTCTGTAGAAAATGCAGGTGGACATTCTGAGCGCTAAGAGGGTAATACTAGAAAAAGTAATATCTTCAAATATAAACTACACAGAATCATTCTGTGAAACTTCTTTCTGATCTGTGCATTCAGCTAACAGAATTAAACCATACTTTTCATTGAGCAGTTCTGAACACTCTTTCTGTAGAAAATGCAACTAGACATTTGGAGCGATAAGAGGGTAGTAGTGGAAAAAGGAATATATTCAAATATAAACTACACGGAAGCATTCTGTGAAACTTCTTTCTGATCTGACAATTCAGCTAACAGAGTTAAACCATACTTTTGACTGAGCAGTTCTGAAACACTCTGTCTGTAGAAAATGCAACTGGACATTCGGAGCGCTAAGTGGGTAATAGTGGAAAAAGGAATATGTTCAAATATAAACTACACAGAAGCATTGTATGAAACACCTTTCTGTTCTGTACATTCAACTAACAGAGTTGAACCTTAGTTTTGATTGAGCCGTTCTGAAACACTCTTTCTGTAGAAAATGCAAGTGGACATTCGGAGCGCTAAGTTAGTAATAGTGGAAAAAGGAATATCTCCAAATAAAAACTACACAGAAGCATTCTCTGAAACTCCTTTCTGTTCTCTGCATTCAACTAACACAGCTGAGCCTTACTTTTGGAGGAGCAGTTCTGAGACACTCTTTGTGTAGAAACTGCCAGTGGAAATTCAGAGCGCTAAGTGGGTAATAGTCGAAAAAGGAATATCTTGAACTAAATACTACACAGAAACATTCTGTGAAACTTCTTTCTGTTATGTGCATTCAACTAAAAGAGTTGAAACTTAGTTTTGATTCAGCCGTTCTGAAACACTCTTTCTGTAGAAAATGAAAGTGGAGATTCGGAGCGCTAAGAGGGTAATAGTGGAAAAAGGATTATCTTCAAATATAAACTACACAGAATCATTCTGTGAAACTTCTTTCTGATATGTGCATTCAGCTAACAGAGTTAAACCATACTTTTGATAGTGCAGTTCTGATCACTCTTTCTGTAGAAAATGCAACTGGACATTTGGAGCGCTAAGAGGGTAGTATTGGAAAAAGGAATATATTCAAATATAAGCTACACAGAAGCATTCTGTGAAACTTCTTTCTGATCTGAGCATTCCGCTAACAGAGTTAAACCATACTTTTGATTGAGGAGATTTGAAACACTCTGACTGTAGAAAATGCAACTGGACATTCGGAGCGCTAAGTGGGTAATAATGGAAAAAGGAATATGTTCAAATATAAACAACACAGAAGCATTGTATGAAACTCCTTTCTGTTCTGTGCATTCAACTAACAGAGTTGAACCTTACTTTTGATTGAGCCGTTCTGAAACACTCTTTCTGTAGAAACTGCAATTGGACATTCTCAGCTCTAAGAGTCCTATATTGGGAATAATAATATCTTCAAATAAAAACTACACAGCAGAATTGTGTGAAACGTATTTCTGATATGTGCATTCAGCTAACAGAGTTAAACCATACTTTTGATTGCGCAGTTCTGAACACTCTTTCTGTAGAAAATGCAAGTGGACATTCGGAGCGCTAATACGGTAATAGTGGAAAAAGGAATATATTCAATTATAAACTACACAGAAGCATTCTGTGAAACTTCTTTCTGTTCTGTGCATTCAACTAACTGAGTTGAACCTTACTTTTGATGGAGCCGTTGTGAAACACTCTTTCTGTAGAAACTGCAATTGGACTTTCTGACCGCTAAAAGGCCTATATTGGGAAAAAGAATATCTACAAATAAAAACTACACAGAAGCATTCTGTGAAACTTCTTTCGGATCTGTGCATTCAACTAACAGAGTAAAACCATACTTTTGATTGAGCCGTTCTGAACACTCTTTCTGTAGAAAATGCAAGTGGACTTTCGGAGCGCTAAGAGCGTAATAGTTTAAAAAGGAATATATTCAAATATAAATTACACAGAAGCATTCTGTGAAACTTCTTTCTGTTCTGTGCATTCAACTAACAGAGTTGAACCTTACTTTTGATTGAGCCGTTCTGAAACACTCTTTCTGTAGAAACTGCAATTGGACTTTCTAAGCGCTAAGAGGCCTACATTGTTAAAAAGAATATCTTCAAATAAAAACAACACAGAAGCATTCTGTGAAACATATTTCTGATATGTGCATTCAGTTAACAGAGCTAAACCATACTTTTGATTGAGCAGTTATGAAACACTCTTTGTGTAGAAAATATAAGTGGACCTTCGGAGCGCTAAGATTGTAATAGGGGTAGAAGGATTATCTCCAAATAAAAACCACACAGAAGCATTCTCTGAAACTCCTTTCTGTTCTCTGAATTCAACTAATAGAGTTGAGCCTTACTTTTGAAGGAACAGTTCTGAAACACTCTTTGTGTAGAAACTGCCAGTGGACATTCAGAGCGCTAAGTGGGTAATAGTCAATAAAGAATATCTTCAACTAAATACTACACAGAAGCATTCTGTGAAACTAGTTTCTGTTCTGTGCATTCAACTAAAAGAGGTGAACCTTACTTTTCATTGAGCCGTTCTGAAACACTCTTTCTATAGAAACTGCAATTGGACATTCTGAGCGCTAAGAGGCCTATATTGGTAAAAAGAATATTTTCATATAAACACTACACAGAAGCATTCTGTGAAACTTCTTTCTGATCTGTGCATTCAGCTAACAGAGTTAAACCATACGTTGGATTGAGCAGTTCTGAAACACTCTTTCTGTAGAAAATGCTACTGGACATTTGGAGCGCTAAGAGGGTAGTAGTGGAAAAAGCAATATATTCAAATATAAACTACACAGAAGCATTGTATGAAACTCCCTTCTCTTCTGTGCATTTAACTAACAGAGTTGAACCTTATTTTTGATTGAGCCGTTCTGAAACACTCTTTCTTTAGAAAATGCAAGTGGATATTCGCAGCGCTAAGACGGTAATACTGGAAAAGGAATATATTCAAATATAAACTACTCAGAAGCATTCTGTGAAACTTATTTCTGTTCTGTGCATTCAACTAACTGAGTTGAACCATACTTTTGATGGAGCCGTTCTGAAAAGCTCTTTCTGTAGAAACTGCAATTGGACATTCTGAGCGCTAAGAGGCCTATATTTTGAAAAAGAATATCTTCAAATAAAAACTACACAGAAGCATTCTGTGAAACTTATTTCGGATATGGGCATTCAACTAATAGAGTAAAACCATACTTTTGATTGAGCCGTTCTGAACACTCTTTCTGTAGAAAATGCAAGTGGACATTCTGAGCGCTAAGAGGGTAATACTCTAAAAAGTAATATCTTCAAATATAAACTACACAGAATCATTCTGTGAAACTTCTTTCTGATCTGTGCATTCAGCTAACGGAATTAAACCATACTTTTCATTGAGCAGTTCTGAACACTCTTTCTGTAGAAAATGCAACTAGACATTTGGAGCGATAAGAGGGTAGTAGTGGAAAAAGGAATATATTCAAATATAAACTACACGGAAGCATTCTGTGAAAATTCTTTCTGATCTGAGCATTCAGCTAACAGAGTTAAACCATACTTTTGACTGAGCAGTTTTGAAACACTCTGTCTGTAGAAAATGCAACTGGATATTCGGAGCGCTAAGTGGGTAATAGTGGAAAAAGGAATATGTTCAAATATAAACTACACAGAAGCATTGTATGAAACATCTTTCTGTTCTGTACATTCAACTAACAGAGTTGAAACTTACTTTTGATTGAGCCGTTCCGAAACACTCTTTCTGTAGAAACTGCAATTGGACATTCTGAGCCCTAAGAGGCCTATATTGGGAAAAATAATATATTCAAATAAAAACTACACAGAGGCATTGTGTGAAACTTATTTCTGATATGTGCATTCAGCTAACAGAGTTAAACCATACTTTTGATTGCGCAGTTCTGAACACTCTTTCTGTAGAAAATGCAAGTTGAAATTCGGAGCGCTAAGAGGGTAATAGTGGAAAAAGCAATATACTCAAATATAAACTACAAAGAAGCATTCTGTGAAACTTCTTTCTGTTCTCTGCATTCAACTAACTGAGTTGAACCTTGCTTTTGATTGAGCCGTTCTGGAACACTCTTTCTGTAGAAAATGTAATTGGACATTCTGAGCGCTAAGAGGCCTATATTGGGAAAAATAATATCTACAAATAAAAACTACACAGAAGCATTCTGTGAAACTTCTTTCTGTTCTGTGCATTCAACTAAAAGTGTTGAACCTTAGTTTTGATTGAGCCGTTCTGAAACACTCTTTCTGTAGAAAATGCAAGTGGACATTCGGAGCGCTAAGTTAGTAATAGTGGAAAAAGGAATATCTCCAAATAAAAACTACACAGAAGCATTCTCTGAAACTCCTTTCTGTTCTCTGCATTCAACTAACAGAACTGAGCCTTACTTTTGGAGGAGCAGTTCTGAAACACTCTTTGTGTAGAAACTGCCAGTGGAAATTCAGAGCGCTAAGAGGGTAATAGTCGAAAAAGGAATATCTTCAACTAAATACTACACAGAAGCATTCTGTGAAACTTCTTTCTGTTCTGTGCATTCAACTAAAGGAGTTGAAACTTAGTTTTGATTGAGCCGTTCTGAAACACTCTTTCTGTAGAAAATGAAAGTGGAGATTCGGAGCGCTAAGAGGGTAATAGTGGAAAAAGGATTATCTTCAAATATAAACTACACAGAATCATTCTGTGAAACTTCTTTCTGATATGTGCATTCAGCTAACAGAGTTAAACCATACTTTTGATTCAGCAGTTCTGAACACTCTTTCTGTAGAAAATGCAACTGGACATTTGGAGCGCTAAGAGGGTAGTAGTGGGAAAAGGAATATATTCAAATATAAGCTACACAGAAGCATTCTGTGAAACTTCTTTCTGATCTGAGCATTCCGCTAACAGAGTTAAACCATACTTTTGATTGAGCAGTTTTGAAACACTCTGTCTGTAGAAAATGCAACTGGACATTCGTAGCGCTAAGTGGGTAATAGTAGAAAAAAGAATATGTTCAAATATAAACAACACAGAAGCATTGTATGAAACTTCTTTCTGTTCTGTGCATTCAACTAACAGAGTTGAACCTTACTTTTGATTGAGCCGTTCTGAAACACTCTTTCTGTAGAAACTGCAATTGGAAATTCTCAGCTCTAAGAGGCCTATATTGGGAATAATAATATCTTCAAATAAAAACTACACAGCAGCATTGTGTGAAACTTATTTCTGATATGTGCATTCAGCTAACAGAGTTAAACCATACTTTTGATTGCACAGTTCTGAACACTCTTTCTGTAGAAAATGCAAGTGGACATTCGGAGCGCTAATACGGTAATAGTGGAAAATGGAATATATTCAATTATAAACTACACAGAAGCATTCTGTGAAACTTCTTTCTGTTCTGTGCATTCAACTAACTGAGTTGAACCTTACTTTTGATGGAGCCGTTGTGAAACACTCTTTCGGTAGAAACTGCAATTGGACATTCTGACCGCTAAAAGGCCTATATTGGGAAAAAGAATATCTACAAATAAAAACTACACAGAAGCATTCTGTGAAACTTCTTTTGGATCTGTGCATTCAACTAACAGAGTAAAACCATATTTTTGATTGAGCCGTTCTGAACACTCTTTCTGTAGAAAATGCAAGTGGACATTCGGAGCGCTAAGAGGGTAATAGTTGAAAAAGGAATATATTCAAATATAAACTACACAGAAGCATTCTGTGAAACTTCTTTCTGTTCTGTGCATTCAACTAACAGAGTTGAACCTTACTTTTGATGGAGCCGTTCTGAAACACTCTTTCTGTAGAAACTGCAACTGGACTTTCTAAGCGCTAAGAGGCCTACATTGTTAAAAAGAATATCTTCAAATAAAAACTACACAGAAGCATTCTGTGAAACATATTTCTGATATGTGCATTCAGTTAACAGAACTAAACCATACTTTTGATTGAGCAGTTATGAAACACTCTTTGTGTAGAAAATATAAGTGGACATTCGGAGCGCTAAGATTGTAATAGGGGAAAAAGGATTATGTCCAAATAAAAACCACACAGAAGCATTCTCTGAAACTCCTTTCTGTTCTCTGAATTCAACTAACAGAGTTGAGCCTTACTTTTGAAAGAACAGTTCTGAAACACTCTTTGTGTAGAAACTGCCAGTGGACATTCGGAGCGCTAAGTGGGTAATAGTCAATAAAGGAATATCTTCAACTAAATACTACACAGAAGCATTCTGTGAAACTACTTTCTGTTCTGTGCATTCAACTAAAAGAGGTGAACTTTACTTTTCATTGAGCCGTTCTGAAACACTCTTTCTATAGAAACTGCAATTCGACATTCTGAGCGCTAAGAGGCCTATATTGGTAAAAAGAATATTTTCATATAAACACTACACAGAAGCATTCTGTGAAACTTCTTTCTGATCTGTGCATTCAGCTAACAGAGTTAAACCATACTTTGGATTGAGCAGTTCTGAAACACTCTTTCTGTAGAAAATGCTACTGGACATTTGCAGCGCTAAGTTGGTAATAGTGGAAAAAGGAATATCTTCAAATATAAACTACACAGAATCATTCTGTGAAACTTCTTTCTGATCTGTGCATTCAGCTAACAGAGTTAAAGCATACTTTTGATTGAGCAGTTCTGAACACTCTTTCTGTAGAAAATGCAACTGGACATTTGGAGCGCTAAGAGGGTAGTAGTGGAAAAAGTAATATATTCAAATATAAACTACACAGAAGTATTGTATGAAACTCCTTTCTCTTCTGTGCATTTAACTAACAGAGTTGAACCTTATTTTTGATTGAGCCGTTCTGAAACACTCTTTCTTTAGAAAATGCAAGTGGATATTCGCAGCGCTAAGACGGTAATACTGGAAAAGGAATATATTCAAACATAAACTACACAGAAGCATTCTGTGAAACTTATTTCTGTTCTGTGCATTCAACTAACTGAGTTGAACCATACTTTTGATGGAGCCGTTCTGAAAAGCTCTTTCTGTAGAAACTGCAATTGGACATTCTGAGCGCTAAGAGGCCTATATTTTGAAAAAGAATATCTTCAAATAAAAACTACACAGAAGCATTCTGTGAAACTTATTTCGGATATGGGCATTCAACTAATAGAGTAAAACCATACTTTTGATTGAGCCGTTCTGAACACTCTTTCTGTAGAAAATGCAAGTGGACATTCTGAGCGCTAAGAGGGTAATACTAGAAAAAGTAATATCTTCAAATATAAACTACACAGAATCATTCTGTGAAACTTCTTTCTGATCTGTGCATTCAGCTAACAGAATTAAACCATACTTTTCATTGAGCAGTTCTGAACACTCTTTCTGTAGAAAATGCAACTAGACATTTGGAGCGATAAGAGGGTAGTAGTGGAAAAAGTAATATATTCAAATATAAACTACACGGAAGCATTCTGTGAAAATTCTTTCTGATCTGAGCATTCAGCTAACAGAGTTAAACCATACTTTTGACTGAGCAGTTTTGAAACACTCTGTCTGTAGAAAATGCAACTGGATATTCGGAGCGCTAAGTGGGTAATAGTGGAAAAAGGAATATGTTCAAATATAAACTGCACAGAAGCATTGTATGAAACAACTTTCTGTTCTGTACATTCAACTAACAGAGTTGAAACTTACTTTTGATTGAGCCGTTCCGAAACACTCTTTCTGTAGAAACTGCAATTGGACATTCCGAGCCCTAAGAGGCCTATATTGGGAAAAATAATATATTCAAATAAAAACTACACAGAGGCATTGTGTGAAACTTATTTCTGATATGTGCATTCAGCTAACAGAGTTAAACCATACTTTTGATTGCGCAGTTCTGAACACTCTTTCTGTAGAAAATGCAAGTGGACATTCGGAGCGCTAAGAGCGTAATAGCGGACAAAGGAATATATTCAAATATAAACTACAAAGAAGCATTCTGTGAAACTTCTTTCTGTTCTCTGCATTCAACTAACTGAGTTGAACCTTGCTTTTGATTGAGCCGTTCTGGAACACTCTTTCTGTAGAAAATGCAATTGGACATTCTGAGCGCTAAGAGGCCTATATTGGGAAAAATAATATCTACAAATAAAAACTACACAGAAGCATTCTGTGAAACTTCTTTCTGTTCTGTGCATTCAACTAAAAGTGTTGAACCTTAGTTTTGATTGAGCCGTTCTGAAACACTCTTTCTGAAGAAAATGCAAGTGGACATTCGGAGCGCTAAGTTAGTAATAGTGGAAAAAGGAATATCTCCATATAAAAACTACACAGAAGCATTCTCTGAAACTCCTTTCTGTTCTCTGCATTCAACTAACAGAGCTGAGCCTTACTTTTGGAGGAGCAGTTCTGAAACACTCTTTGTGTAGAAACTGCCAGTGGAAATTCAGAGGGCTAAGAGGGTAATAGTCGAAAAAGGAATATCTTCAACTAAATACTACACAGAAGCATTCTGTGAAACTTCTTTCTGTTCTGTGCATTCAACTAAAAGAGTTGAACCCTAGTTTTGATTGAGCCGTTCTGAAACACTCTTTCTGTAGAAAATGAAAGTGGAGATTCGGAGCGCTAAGAGGGTAATAGTGGAAAAAGGATTATCCTCAAATATAAACTACACAGAATCATTCTGTGAAACTTCTTTCTGATATGTGCATTCAGCTAACAGACTTAAACCATACTTTTGATTGAGCAGTTCTGAACACTCTTTCTGTAGAAAATGCAACTGGACATTTGGAGTGCTAAGAGGGTAGTAGTGGAAAAAGGAATATATTCAAATATAAGCTACACAGAAGCATTCTGTGAAACTTCTTTCTGATCTGAGCATTCCGCTAACAGAGTTAAACCATACTTTTGATTGAGGAGATTTGAAACACTCTGACTGTAGAAAATGCAACTGGACATTCGGAGCGCTAAGTGGGTAATAATGGAAAAAGGAATATGTTCAAATATAAACAACACAGAAGCATTGTATGAAACTTCTTTCTGTTCTGTGCATTCAACTAACAGAGTTGAACCTTACTTTTGATTGAGCCGTTCTGAAACACTCTTTCTGTAGAAACTGCAATTGGACATTCTCAGCTCTAAGAGGCCTATATTGGGAATAATAATATCTTCAAATAAAAACTACACAGCAGTATTGTGTGAAACTTATTTCTGATATGTGCATTCAGCTAACAGAGTTAAACCATACTTTTGATTACACAGTTCTGAACACTCTTTCTGTAGAAAATGCAAGTGGACATTCGGAGCGCTAATACGGTAATAGTGGAAAAAGGAATATATTCAATTATAAACTACACAGAAGCATTCTGTGAAACTTCTTTCTGTTCTGTGCATTCAACTAACTGAGTTGAACCTTACTTTTGATGGAGCCGTTGTGAAACACTCTTTCTGTAGAAACTGCAATTGGACATTCTGACCGCTAAAAGGCCTATATTGGGAAAAAGAATATCTACAAATAAAAACTACACAGAAGCATTCTGTGAAACTTCTTTCGGATCTGTGCATTCAACTAACAGAGTAAAACCATACTTTTGATTGAGCCGTTCTGAACACTCTTTCTGTAGAAAATGCAGTGGACATTCGGAGCGCTAAGAGGGTAATAGTTGAAAAAGGAATATATTCAAATATAAACTACCCAGAAGCATTCTGTGAAACTTCTTTCTGTTCTGTGCATTCAGCTAACAGAGTTGAACCTTACTTTTGATTGAGCCGTTCTGAAACACACTTTCTGTAGAAACTGCAATTGGACTTTCTAAGCGCTAAGAGGCCTACATTGTTAAAAAGAATATCTTCAAATAAAAACTACACAGAAGCATTCTGTGAAACATATTTCTGATATGTGCATTCAGTTAACAGAGCTAAACCATACTTTTGATTGAGCAGTTATGAAACACTCTTTGTGTAGAAAATATAAGTGGACCTTCGGAGCGCTAAGATTGTAATAGGGGAAAAAGGATTATCTCCAAATAAAAACCACACAGAAGCATTCTCTGAAACTCCTTTCTGTTCTCTGAATTCAACTAACAGATTTGAGCCTTACTTTTGAAGGAACAGTTCTGAAACACTCTTTGTGTAGAAACTGCCAGTGGACATTCGGAGCGCTAAGTGGGTAATAGTCAATAAAGGAATATCTTCAACTAAATACTACACAGAAGCATTCTGTGAAACTACTTTCTGTTCTGTGCATTCAACTAAAAGAGGTGAACCTTACTTTTCATTGAGCCGTTCTGAAACACTCTTTCTATAGAAACTGCAATTCGACATTCTGAGCGCTAAGAGGACTATATTGGTAAAAAGAATATTTTCATATAAACACTACACAGAAGCATTCTGTGAAACTTCTTTCTGATCTGTGCATTCAGCTAACAGAGTTAAACCATACTTTGGATTGAGCAGTTCTGAAACACTCTTTCTGTAGAAAATGCTACTGGACATTTGGAGCGCTAAGTTGGTAATAGTGGAAAAAGGAATATCTTCAAATATAAACTACACAGAATCATTCTGTGAAACTTCTTTCTGATCTGTGCATTCAGCTAACAGAGTTAAAGCATACTTTTGATTGAGCAGTTCTGAACACTCTTTCTGTAGAAAATGCAACTGGACATTTGGAGCGCTAAGAGGGTAGTAGTGGAAAAAGTAATATATTCAAATATAAACTACACAGAAAAATTGTATGAAACTCCTTTCTCTTCTGTGCATTTAACTAACAGAGTTGAACCTTATTTTTGATTGAGCCGTTCTGAAACACTCTTTCCTTAGAAAATGCAAGTGGATATTCGCAGCGCTAAGACGGTAATACTGGAAAAGGAATATATTCAAATATAAACTACACAGAAGCATTCTGTGAAACTTATTTCTGTTCTGTGCATTAAACTAACTGAGTTGAACCTCACTTTTGATGGAGCCGTTCTGAAAAGCTCTTTCTGTAGAAACTGCAATTGGACATTCTGAGCTCTAAGAGGCCTATATTTTGAAAAAGAATATCTTCAAATAAAAACTACACAGAAGCATTCTGTGAAACTTATTTCGGATATGGGCATTCAACTAATAGAGTAAAACCATACTTTTGATTGAGCCGTTCTGAACAATCTTTCTGTAGAAAATGCAAGTGGACATTCTGAGCGCTAAGAGGGTAATACTAGAAAAAGTAATATCTTCAAATATAAACTACACAGAATCATTCTGTGAAAATTTTTTCTGATCTGTGCATTCAGCTAACAGAATTAAACCATACTTTTCATTGAGCAGTTCTGAACACTCTTTCTGTAGAAAATGCAACTACACATTTGGAGCGATAAGATGGTAGTAGTGGAAAAAGGAATATATTCAAATATAAACTACACGGAAGCATTCTGTGAAACTTCTTTCTGATCTGAGAATTCAGCTAACAGAGTTAAACCATATTTTTGACTGAGCAGTTTTGAAACTCTCTGTCTGTAGAAAATGCAACTGGACATTCGGAGCGCTAAGTGGGTCATAGTGGAAAAAGGAATATGTTCAAATATAAACTACACAGAAGCATTGTATGAAACACCTTTCTGTTCTGTACATTCAACTAACAGAGTTGAAACTTACTTTTGATTGAGCCGTTCTGAAACACTCTTTGTGTAGAAACTGCAATTGGACATTCTGAGCCCTAAGAGGCCTATATTGGGAAAAATAATATATTCAAATAAAAACTACACAGAGGCATTGTGTGAAACTTATTTCTGATATGTGCATTCAGCTAACAGAGTTAAACCATACTTTTGATTGCGCAGTTCTGAACACTCTTTCTGTACAAAATGCAAGTTGACATTCGGAGCGCTAAGAGGGTAATAGTCGAAAAAGCAATATACTCGAATATAAACTATAAAGAAGCATTCTGTGAAACTTGTTTCTGTTCTGTGCATTCAACTAAAAGTGTTGAACCTTAGTTTTGATTGAGCCGTTCTGAAACACTCTTTCTGTAGAAAATGCAAGTGGACATTCGGAGCGCTAAGTTAGTAATAGTGGAAAAAGGAATATCTCCATATAAAAACTACACAGAAGCATTCTCTGAAACTCCTTTCTGTTCTCTGCATTCAACTAACAGAGCTGAGCCTTACTTTTGGAGGAGCAGTTCTGAAACACTCTTTGTGTAGAAACTGCCAGTGGAAATTCAGAGCGCTAAGAGGGTAATAGTCGAAAAAGGAATATCTTCAACTAAATACTACACAGAAGCATTCTGTGAAACTTCTTTCTGTTCTGTGCATTCAACTAAAAGAGTTGAACCTTAGTTTTGATTGAGCCGTTCTGAAACACTCTTTCTGTAGAAAATGAAAGTGGAGATTCGGAGCGCTAAGAGGGTAATAGTGGAAAAAGGATTATCTTCAAATATAAACTACACAGAATCATTCTGTGAAACTTATTTCTGATATGTGCATTCAGCTAACAGAGTTGAACCATACTTTGGATAGTGCAGTTCTGAACACTCTTTCTGTAGAAAATGCAACTGGACTTTTGGAGCGCTAAGAGGGTAGTAGTGGAAAAAGGAATATATTCAAATATAAGCTACACAGAAGCATTCTGTGAAACTTCTTTCTGATCTGAGCATTCCACTAATAGAGTTAAACCATACTTTTGATTGAGGAGATTTGAAACACTCTGACTGTAGAAAATGCAACTGGACATTCGGAGCGCTAAGTGGGTAATAATGGAAAAAGGAATATATTCAAATATAAACAACACAGAAGCATTGTATGAAACTTCTTTCTGTTCTGTGCATTCAACTAACAGAGTTGAACCTTACATTTGATTGAGCCGTTCTGAAACACTCTTACTGTAGAAACTGCAATTGGACAATCTCAGCTCTAAGAGGCCTATATTGGGAGTAATAATATCTTCAAATAAAAACTACACAGCAGCATTATGTGAAACTTATTTCTGATATGTGCATTCAGCTAACAGAGTTAAACCATACTTTTGATTGCGCAGTTCTGAACACTCTTTCTGTAGAAAATGCAAGTGGACATTCGGAGCGCTAATACGGTAATAGTGGAAAAAGGAATATATTCAATTATAAACTACACAGAAGCATTCTGTGAAACTTCTTTCTGTTCTGTGCATTCAACTAACTGAGTTGAACCTTACTTTTGATGGAGCCTTTGTGAAACACTCTTTCTGTAGAAACTGCAATTGGACATTCTGACTGCTAAAAGGCCTATATTGGGAAAAAGAATATCTACAAATAAGAACTACACAGAAGCATTCTGTGAAACTTCTTCCGGATCTGTGCATTCAACTAACAGAGTAAAACCATACTTTTGATTGAGCCGTTCTGAACACTCTTTCTGTAGAAAATGCAAGTGGACATTCGGAGCGCTAAGAGGGTAATAGTTGAAAAAGGAATATATTCAAATATAAACTACACAGAAGCATTCTGTGAAACTTCTTTCTGTTCTGTGCATTCAACTAACAGAGTTGAACCTTACTTTTGATTGAGACGTTCTGTAACACTCTTTCTGTAGAAACTGCAATTGGACTTTCTAAGCGCTAAGAGGCCTACATTGTTAAAAAGAATAACTTCAAATAAAAACTACACAGAAGCATTCTGTGAAACATATTTCTGATATGTGCATTCAGTTAACAGAGCTAAACCATACTTTTGATTGAGCAGTTATGAAACACTCTTTGTGTAGAAAATATAAGTGGACATTCGGAGCGCTAAGATTGTATTAGAGGAAAAAGGATTATCTCCAAATAAAAACCACACAGAAGCATTCTCTGAAACTACTTTCTGTTCTCTGAATTCAACTAACAGATTTGAGCCTTACTTTTGAAGGAACAGTTCTGAAACACTCTTTGTGTAGAAACTGCCAGTGGACATTCGGAGCGCTAAGTGGGTAATAGTCAATAAAGGAATATCTTCAACTAAATACTACACAGAAGCATTCTGTGAAACTACTTTCTGTTCTGTGCATTCAACTAAAAGAGGTGAACCTTACTTTTCATTGAGCCGTTCTGAAACACTCTTTCTATAGAAACTGCAATTCGACATTCTGAGCGCTAAGAGGCCTATACTGGTAAAAAGAATATTTTCATATAAACACTACACAGAAGCATTCTGTGAAACTTCTTTCTGATCTGTGCATTCAGCTAACAGAGTTAAACCATACTTTGGATTGAGCAGTTCTGAAACACTCTTTCTGTAGAAAATGCTACTGGACATTTGGAGCGCTAAGTTGGTAATAGTGGAAAAAGGAATATCTTCAAATATAAACTACACAGAATCATTCTGTGAAACTTCTTTCTGATCTGTGCATTCAGCTAACAGAGTTAAAGCATACTTTTGATTGAGCAGTTCTGAACACTCTTTCTGTAGAAAATGCAACTGGACATTTGGAGCGCTAAGAGGGTAGTAGTGGAAAAAGTAATATATTCAAATATAAACTACACAGAAGCATTCTATGAAACTCCTTTCTCTTCTGTGCATTTAACTAACAGAGTTGAACCTTATTTTTGATTGAGCCGTTCTGAAACACTCTTTCTTTAGAAAATGCAAGTGGATATTCACAGCGCTAAGACGGTAATACTGGAAAAGGAATATATTCAAATATAAACTACACAGAAGCATTCTGTGAAACTTATTTCTGTTCTGTGCATTCAACAAACTGAGTTGAACCTTACTTTTGATGGAGCCGTTCTGAAAACTCTTTCTGTAGAAACTGCCATTGGACATTCTGAGCGCCTAGAGGCCTATATTTTGAAAAAGAATATCTTCAAATAAAAACTACACAGAAGCATTCTGTGAAACTTATTTCGGATATGGGCATTCAACTAATAGAGTAAAACCATACTTTTGATTGAGCCGTTCTGAACACTCTTTCTGTAGAAAATGCAAGTGGACATTCTGAGCGCTAAGAGGGTAATACTAGAAAAAGTAATATCTTCAAATATAAACTACACAGAATCATTCTGTGAAACTTCTTTCTGATCTGTGCATTCAGCTAACAGAATTAAACCATACTTTTCATTGAGCAGTTCTGAACACTCTTTCTGTAGAAAATGCAACTAGACATTTGGAGGGATAAGAGGGTAGTAGTGGAAAAAGGAATATATTCAAATATAAACTACACGGAAGCATTCTGTGAAACTTCTTTCTGATCTGAGCATTCAGCTAACAGAGTTAAACCATACTTTTGACTGAGCAGTTTTGAAACACTCTGTCTGTAGAAAATGCAACTGGACATTCGGAGCGCTAAGTGGGTAATAGTGGAAAAAGGAATATGTTCAAATATAAACTACACAGAAGCATTGTATGAAACATCTTTCTGTTCTGTACATTCAACTAACAGAGTTGAAACTTACTTTTGATTGAGCCGTTCTGAAACACTCTTTGTGTAGAAACTGCAATTGGACATTCGGAGCCCTAAGAGGCCTATATTGGGAAAAATAATATATTCAAATAAAAACTACACAGAGGTATTGTGTGAAACTTATTTCTGATATGTGCATTCAGCTAACAGAGTTAAACCATACTATTGATTGCACAGTTCTGAACACTCTTTCTGTAGAAAATGGAAGTTGACATTCGGAGCGCTAAGAGGGTAATAGTGGAAAAAGCAATATACTCAAATATAAACTACACAGAAGCATTCTGTGAAACTTCTTTCTGTTCTCTGCATTCAACTAACTGAGTTGAACCTTGCTTTTGATTGAGCCGTTCTGGAACACTCTTTCTGTAGAAAATGCAATTGGACATTCTGAGCGCTAAGAGGCCTATATTGGGAAAAATAATGTCTACAAATAGAAACTACACAGAAGCATTCTGTGAAACTTCTTTCTATTCTGTGCATTCAACTAAAAGTGTTGAACCTTAGTTTTGATTGAGCCGTTCTGAAACACTCTTTCTGTAGAAAATGCAAGTGGACATTCGGAGCGCTAAGTTAGTAATAGTGGAAAAAGGAATATCTCCAAATAAAAACTACACAGAAGCATTCTCTGAAACTCCTTTCTGTTCTCTGCATTCAAATAACAGAGCTGAGCCTTACTTTTGAAGGAGCAGTTCTGAAACACTCTTTGTGTAGAAACTGCCAGTGGAAATTCAGAGCGCTAAGAGGGTAATAGTCGAAAAAGGAATATCTTCAACTAAATACTACACAGAAGCATTCTGTGAAACTTCTTTCTGTTCTGTGGATTCAACTAAAAGAGTTGAACCTTAGTTTTGATTGAGCCGTTCTGAAACACTCTTTCTGTAGAAAATGAAAGTGGAGATTCGGAGCGCTAAGAGGGTAATAGTGGAAAAAGGATTATCTTCAAATATAAACTACACAGAATCATTATGTGAAACTTCTTTCTGATATGTGCATTCAGCTAACAGAGTTAAACCATAGTTTTGATAGTGCAGTTCTGAACACTCTTTCTGTTGAAAATGCAACTGGACATTTGGAGCGCTAAGAGGGTAGTAGTGGAAAAAGCAATATATTCAAATATAAGCTACACAGAAGCATTCTGTGAAACTTCTTTCTGAACTGAGCATTCCGCTAACAGAGTTAAACCATACTTTTGATTGAGGAGATTTGAAACACTCTGACTGTAGAAAATGCAACTGGACATTCGGAGCGCTAAGTGGGTAATAATGGAAAAAGGAATATGTTCAAATATAAACAACACAGAAGCATTGTATGAAACTTCTTTCTGTTCTGTGCATTCAACTAACAGGGTTGAACCTTACTTTTGATTGAGCCGTTCTGAAACACTCTTTCTGTAGAAACTGCAATTGGACATTCTCAGCTATAAGAGGACTATATTGGGAATAATAATATCTTCAAATAAAAACTACACAGCAGCATTGTGTGAAACTTATTTCTGATATGTGCATTCAGCTAACAGAGTTAAACCATACTTTTGATTGCGCAGTTCTGAACACTCTTTCTGTAGAAAATGCAAGTGGACATTCGGAGCGCTAATACGGTAATAGTAGAAAAAGGAATATATTCAATTATAAACTACACAGAAGCATTCTGTGAAACTTCTTTCTGTTCTGTGCATTCAACTAACTGAGTTGAACCTTACTTTTGATGGAGCCTTTGTGAAACACTCTTTCTGTAGAAACTGCAATTGGACATTCTGACTGCTAAAAGGCCTATATTGGGAAAAAGAATATCTACAAATAAGAACTACACAGAAGCATTCTGTGAAACTTCTTTCGGATCTGTGCATTCAACTAACAGAGTAAAACCATACTTTTGATTGAGCCGTTCTGAACACTCTTTCTGTAGAAAATGCAAGTGGACATTCGGAGCGCTAAGAGGGTAATAGTTGAAAAAGGAATATATTCAAATATAAACTACACAGAAGCATTCTGTGAAACTTCTTTCTGTTCTGTGCATTCAACTAACAGAGTTGAACCTTACTTTTGATTGAGACGTTCTGTAACTCTCTTTCTGTAGAAACTGCAATTGGACTTTCTAAGCGCTAAGAGGCCTACATTGTTAAAAAGAATAACTTCAAATAAAAACTACACAGAAGCATTCTGTGAAACATATTTCTGATATGTGCATTCAGTTAACAGAGCTAAACCATACTTTTGATTGAGCAGTTATGAAACACTCTTTGTGTAGAAAATATAAGTGGACATTCGGAGCGCTAAGATTGTAATAGAGGAAAAAGGATTATCTCCAAATAAAAACCACACAGAAGCATTCTCTGAAACTCCTTTCTGTTCTCTGAATTCAACTAACAGAGTTGAGCCTTACTTTTGAAGGAACACTTCTGAAACACTCTTTGTGTAGAAACTGCCAGTGGACATTCGGAGCGCTAAGTGGGTAATAGTCAATAAAGGAATATCTTCAACTAAATACTACACAGAAGCATTCTGTGAAACTACTTTCTGTTCTGTGCATTCAACTAAAAGAGGTGAAACTTACTTTTCATTGAGCCGTTCTGAAACACTCTTTCTATAAAAACTGCAATTCGACATTCTGAGCGCTAAGAGGCCTATATTGGTAAAAAGAATATTTTCATATAAACACTACACAGAAGCATTCTGTGAAACTTCTTTCTGATCTGTGCATTCAGCTAACAGAGTTAAACCATACTTTGGATTGAGCAGTTCTGAAACACTCTTTCTGTAGAAAATGCTACTGGACATTTGGAGCGCTAAGTGGTTACTAGTGGAAAAAGGAATATCTTCAAATATAAACTACACAGAATCATTCTGTGAAACTTCTTTCTGATCTGTGCATTCAGCTAACAGAGTTAAAGCATACTTTTGATTGAGCCGTTCTGAACACTCTTTCTGTAGAAAATGCAAGTGGACATTCTGAGCGCTAAGAGGGTAATACTAGAAAAAGTAATATCTTCAAATATAAACTACACAGAATCATTCTGTGAAACTTCTTTCTGATCTGTGCATTCAGCTAACAGAATTAAACCATACTTTTCATTGAGCAGTTCTGAACACTCTTTCTGTAGAAAATGCAACTAGACATTTGGAGCGATAAGAGGGTAATAGTGGAAAAAGGAATATATTCAAATATAAACTACACGGAAGCATTCTGTGAAACTACTTTCTGATCTGAGAATTCAGCTAACAGAGTTAAACCATACTTTTGACTGAGCAGTTTTGAAACACTCTGTCTGTAGAAAATGCAACTGGACATTCGGAGCGCTAAGTGGGTAATAGTGGAAAAAGTAATATGTTCAAATATAAACTACACAGAAGCATTGTATGAAACATCTTTCTGTTCTGTACATTCAACTAACAGAGTTGAAACTTACTTTTGATTGAGCCGTTCTGAAACACTCTTTCTGTAGAAACTGCAATTGGACATTCGGAGCCCCAAGAGGCCTATATTGGGAAAAATAAAATATTCAAATAAAAACTACACAGAGGTATTGTGTGAAACTTATTTCTGATATGTGCATTCAGCAAACAGAGTTAAACCATACTTTTGATTGCGCAGTTCTGAACACTCTTTCTGTAGAAAATGCAAGTGGACATTCGGAGCACTAATACAGTAATAGTGGAAAAAGGAATATATTCAATTATAAACTACACAGAAGCATTCTGTGAAACTTCTTTCTGTTCTGTGCATTCAACTAACTGAGTTGAACCTTAGTTTTGATGGAGCCTTTGTGAAACACTCTTTCTGTAGAAACTGCAATTGGACATTCTGACTGCTAAAAGGCCTATATTGGGAAAAAGAATATCTACAAATAAAAACTACACAGAAGCATTCTGTGAAACTTCTTTCGGATCTGTGCATTCAACTAACAGAGTAAAACCATACTTTTGATTGAGCCGTTCTGAACACTCTTTCTGTAGAAAATGCAAGTGGACATTCGGAGCGCTAAGAGGGTAATAGTTGAAAAAGGAATATATTCAAATATAAACTACACAGAAGCATTCTGTGAAACTTCTTTCTGTTCTGTGCATTCAACTAACAGAGTTGAACCTTACTTTTGATTGAGACGTTCTGTAACACTCTTTCTGTAGAAACTGCAATTGGACTTTCTAAGCGCTAAGAGGACTACATTGTTAAAAAGAATAACTTCAAATAAAAACTACACAGAAGCATTCTGTGAAACATATTTCTGATATGTGCATTCAGTTAACAGAGCTAAACCATACTTTTGATTGGGCAGTTATGAAACACTCTTTGTGTAGAAAATATAAGTGGACATTCGGAGCGCTAAGATTGTAATAGAGGAAAAAGGATTATCTCCAAATAAAAACCACACAGAAGCATTCTCTGAAACTCCTTTCTGTTCTCTGAAATCAACTAACAGAGTTGAGACTTACTTTTGAAGGAACAGTTCTGAAACACTCTTTGTGTAGAAACTGCCAGTGGACATTCGGAGCGCTAAGTGGGTAATAGTCAATAAAGGAATATCTTCAACTAAATACTACACAGAAGCATTCTGTGAAACACCTTTCTGTTCTGTGCATTCAACTAAAAGAGGTGAACCTTACTTTTCAATGAGCCGTTCTGAAACACTCTTTCTATAGAAACTGCAATTGGACATTCTGAGCGCTAAGAGGCCTATATTGGTAAAAAGAATATTTTCATATAAACACTACACAGAAGCATTCTGTGAAACTTCTTTCTGATCTGTGCATTCAGCTAACAGAGTTAAACCATACTTTGGATTGAGCAGTTCTGAAACACTCTTTCTGTAGAAAATGCTACTGGACATTTGGAGCGCTAAGTGGGTACTAGTTGAAAAAGGAATATCTTCAAATATAAACAACACAGAATCATTCTGTGAAACTTCTTTCTGATCTGTGCATTCAGCTAACAGAGTTAAAGCATACTTCTGATTGAGCCGTTCTGAACACTCTTTCTGTAGAAAATGCAACTGGACATTTGGAGCGCTAAGAGGGTAGTAGTGGAAAAAGTAATATATTCAAATATAAACTACACAGAAGCATTGTATGAAACTCCTTTCTCTTCTGTGCATTTAACTAACAGATTTGAACCTTATTTTTGATTGAGCCGTTCTGAAACACTCTTTCTTTAGAAAATGCAAGTGGATATTCGCAGCGCTAAGACG
The DNA here is from genome assembly GCF_028878055.3 of Symphalangus syndactylus. Classification (NCBI taxonomy): domain Eukaryota; kingdom Metazoa; phylum Chordata; class Mammalia; order Primates; family Hylobatidae; genus Symphalangus; species Symphalangus syndactylus. Next base: position 113,227,977 of record NC_072437.2, on the reverse strand, counting down.
GTAATACTGGAAAAGGAATATATTCAAATATAAACTACACAGAAGCATTCTGTGAAACTTCTTTCTGTTCTGTGCATTCAACTAACTGAGTTGAACCTTACTTTTGATGGAGCCGTTCTGAAAAGCTCTTTCTGTAGGAACTGCAATTTGACATTCTGAGCGCTAAGAGGCCTATATTTTGAAAAAGAATATCTTCAAATAAAAACTACACAGAAGCATTCTGTGAAACTTATTTCGGATATGGGCATTCAACAAATAGAGTAAAACCATACTTTTTATTGAGCCGTTCTGAACACTCTTTCTGTAGAAAATGCAAGTGGACATTCTGAGCGCTAAGAGGGTAATACTAGAAAAAGTAATATCTTCAAATATAAACTACACAGAATCATTCTGTGAAACTTCTTTCTGATCTGTGCATTCAGCTAACAGAATTAAACCATACTTTTCATTGAGCAGTTCTGAACACTCTTTCTGTAGAAAATGCAACTAGACATTTGGAGCGATAAGAGGGTAGTAGTGGAAAAAGGAATATATTCAAATATAAACTACACGGAAGCATTCTGTGAAACTACTTTCTGATCTGAGCATTCAGCTAACAGAGTTAAACCATACTTTTGACTGAGCAGTTTTGAAACACTCTGTCTGTAGAAAATGCAACTGGACATTCGGAGCGCTAAGTGGGTAATAGTGGAAAAAGGAATATGTTCAAATATAAACTACACAGAAGCATTGTATGAAACATCTTTCTGTTCTGTACATTCAACTAACAGAGTTGAAACTTACTTTTGATTGAGCCGTTCTGAAACATTCTTTCTGTAGAAACTGCAATTGGACATTCAGAGCCCTAAGAGGCCTATATTGGGAAAAATAATATATTCAAATAAAAACTACACAGAGGTATTGTGTGAAACATATTTCTGATATGTGCATTCAGCTAACAGAGTTAAACCATACTTTTGATTGCGCAGTTCTGAACACTCTTTCTGTAGAAAATGCAAGTTGACATTCGGAGAGCTAAGAGGGTAATAGTGGAAAAAGCAATATACTCAAATATAAACTACACAGAAGCCTTCTGTGAAACTTCTTTCTGTTCTCTGCATTCAACTAACTGAGTTGAACCTTGCTTTTGATTGAGCCGTTCTGGAACACTCTTTCTGTAGAAAATGCAATTGGACATTCTGAGCGCTAAGAGGCCTATACTGGGAAAAATAATATCTACAAATAAAAACTACACAGAAGCATTCTGTGAAACTTCTTTCTGTTCTGTGCATTCAACTAAAAGTGTTGAACCTTAGTTTTGATTGAGCCGTTCTGAAACACTCTTTCTGTAGAAAATGCAAGTGGACATTCGGAGCGCTAAGTTAGTAATAGTGGAAAAAGGAATATCTCCATATAAAAACTACACAGAAGCATTCTCTGAAACTCCTTTCTGTTCTCTGCATTCAAATAACAGAGCTGAGCCTTACTTTTGAAGGAGCAGTTCTGAAACACTCTTTGTGTAGAAACTGCCAGTGGAAATTCAGAGCGCTAAGAGGGTAATAGTCGAAAAAGGAATATCTTCAACTAAATACTACACAGAAGCATTCTGTGAAACTACTTTCTGTTCTGTGCATTCAACTAAAGAGTTGAACCTTAGTTTTGATTGAGCCGTTCTGAAACACTCCTTCTGTAGAAAATGAAAGTGGAGATTCGGAGCGCTAAGAGGGTAATAGTGGAAAAAGGATTATCTTCAAATATAAACTACACAGAATCATTCTGTGAAACTTCTTTCTGATATGTGCATTCAGCTAACAGAGTTAAACCATAGTTTTGATAGTGCAGTTCTGAACACTCTTTCTGTTGAAAATGCAACTGGACATTTGGAGCGCTAAGAGGTTAGTAGTGGAAAAAGCAATATATTCAAATATAAGCTACACAGAAGCATTCTGTGAAACTTCTTTCTGATCTGAGCATTCCGCTAACAGAGTTAAACCATACTTTTGATTGAGGAGATTTGAAACACTCTGACTGTAGAAAATGCAACTGGACATTCGGAGCGCTAAGTGGGTAATAATGGAAAAAGGAGTATGTTCAAATATAAACAACACAGAAGCATTGTATGAAACTTCTTTCTATTCTGTGCATTCAACTAACAGAGTTGAATCTTACTTTTGATTGAGCCGTTCTGAAACACTCTTTCTGTAGAAACTGCAATTAGACATTCTCAGCTCTAAGAGGCCTATATTGGGAATAATAATATCTTCAAATAAAAACTACACAGCAGCATTGTGTGAAACTTATTTCTGATATGTGCATTCAGCTAACAGAGTTAAACCATACTTTTGATTGCGCAGTTCTGAACACTCTTTCTGTAGAAAATGCAAGTGGACATTCGGAGCGCTAATACGGTAATAGTGGAAAAAGGAATATATTCAATTATAAATTACACAGAAGCATTCTGTGAAACTTCTTTCTGTTCTGTGCATTCAACTAAAAGAGGTGAACCTTATTTTGATTGAGCCGTTCTGAAACACTCTTTCCATAGAAACTGCAATTGGACATTCTGAGCGCTAAGAGGCCTATATTGGTAAAAAGAATATCTTCATATAAACACTACACAGAAGCATTCTGTGAAACTTCTTTCTGATCTGTGCATTCAGCTAACAGAGTTAAACCATACTTTTGATTGAGCAGTTCTGAAACACTCTTTCTGTAGAAAATGCAACTGGACATTTGGAGCGGTAAGTGGGTAATAGGGGAAAAAATAATATCTTCAAATATCAACTACACAGAATCATTCTGTGAAACTTCTTTCTGATCTGTGCATTCAGCTAACAGAATTAAACCATACTTTTGATTGAGCAGTTCTGAACACTCTTTCTGTAGAAAATGCAACTGGACATTTGGAGCGCTAAGAGTGTAGTAGTGGAAAAAGGGATATATTCAAATATAAACTACACAGAAGCATTCTGTGAAACTTCTTTCTGTTCTTTGCATTCAACTAACTGAGTTGAACCTTACTTTTGATGCAGCCGTTCTGAAACACTCTTTCTGTAGAAACTGCAATTGGACATTCTGAGCGCTAAGAGGCCTATATTGGGAAAAAGAATATCTTCAAATAAAAACTACACAGAAGCATTCTGTGAAACTTATTTCTGATATGGGCATTCAACTAATAGAGTAAAACCATACTTTTGATTGAGCCGTTCTGAACACTCTTTCTGTAGAAAATGCAAGTGGACATTCGGAGCGCTAAGAGGGTAATACTAGAAAAAGTAATATCTTCAAATATAAACTACACAGAATCATTCTGTGAAACTTCTTTCTGATCTGTGCATTCAGCTAACAGAATTAAAACATACTTTTCATTGAGCAGTTCTGAACACTCTTTCTGTAGAAAATGCAACTGGACATTTGGAGCGCTAAGAGGGTAGTAGTGGAAAAAGGATTATATTCAAATATAAACTACACAGAAGCATTCTGTGAAACTTCTTTCTGATCTGAGCATTCAGCTAACAGAGTTAAACCATACTTTTGACTGAGCAGTTTTGAAACACTCTGTCTGTAGAAAATCCAACTGGACATTCGGAGCGCTAAGTGGGTAATAGTGGAAAAAGGAATATGTTCAAATATAAACTACACAGAAGCATTGTATGAAACATCTTTCTGTTCTGTACATTCAACTAACAGAGTTGAAACTTACTTTTGATTTAGCCGTTCTGAAACACTCTTTCTGTAGAAACTGCAATTGGACATTCTGAGCCCTAGGAGGCCTATATTGGGAAAAATAATATATTCAAATAAAAACTACACAGAAGCATTGTGTGAAACTTATTTCTCATATGTGCGTTCAGGTAACAGAGTTAAACCATACTTTTGATTGCGCAGTTCTGAACCCTCTTTCTGTAGAAAATGCAATGTACATTCGGAGCGCTAGGAGGGTAATAGTGGAAAAAGCAATATATTCAAATATAAACTACACAGAAGCATTCTGTGAAACTTCTTTCTGTTCTTTGCATTCAACTAACTGAGTTGAACCTTGCTTTTGATTGAGCCGTTCTGGAACACTCTTTCTGTAGAAAATGCAATTGGACATTCTGAGCGCTAAGAGGCCTATATTGGGAAAAAGAATATCTACAAATAAAAACTACAGAGAAGCATTCTGTGAAACTTGTTTCTGTTCTGTGCATTCAACTAAAAGTGTTGAACCTTAGTTTTTATTGAGCCGTTCTGAAACACTCTTTCTGTAGAAAATGCAAGTGGACATTTGGTGCGCTAAGATAGTAATAGTGGAAAAAAGAATATCTCCAAATAAAAACTACACAGAAGCATTCTCTGAAACTCCTTTCTGTTCTCTGCATTCAACTAACAGAGCTGAGCCTTACTTTTGAAGGAGCAGTTCTGAAACACTCTTTGTGTAGAAACTGCCAGTGGAAATTCAGAGCGCTAAGAGGGTAATAGTCGAAAAAGGAATATCTTCAACTAAATACTACACAGAAGCATTCTGTGAAACTTCTTTCTGTTCTGTGCATTCAACTAAAAGAGTTGAACCTTAGTTTTGATTGAGCCGTTCTGAAACACTCTTTCTGTAGAAAATGAAAGTGGAGATTCGGAGCGCTAAGAGGGTAATAGTGGAAAAAGGAATATATTAAAATATAAACTACACAGAATCATTCTGTGAAACTTCTTTCTGATATGTGCATTCAGTTAACAGAGTTAAACCATAGTTTTGATAGAGCAGTTCTGAACACTCTTTCTGTAGAAAATGCAACTGGACATTTGGAGCGCTAAGAGTTTAGTAGTGGAAAAAGGAATATATTCAAATATAAGCTACACAGAAGCATTCTGTGAAACTTCATTCTGATCTGAGCATTCAGCTAACAGTGTTAAACCATACTTTTGATTGAGGAGATTTGAAACACTCTGTGTGTAGAAAATGCAACTGGACATTCGGAGCGCTAAGTGGGTAATAATGGAAAAAGGAATATGTTCAAATATAAACCACACAGAAGCATTGTATGAAACTTCTTTCTGTTCTGTGCATTCAGGTAACAGAGTTGAGCCTTACTTTTGATTGAGCCGTTCTGAAACACTCTTTCTGTAGAAACTGCAATTGGACATTCAGAGCGCTAAGAGGCCTATATTGGGAAAAATAATATCTTCAAATAAAAACTTCACAGCAGCATTGTGTGAAACTTATTTCTGATATGTGCATTCAGCTAACACAGCTAAACCATACTTTTGATTGCGCAGTTCTGAACACTCTTTCTGTAGAAAATGTAAGTGGACATTCGGAGCGCTAATACGGTAATAGTGGGAAAAGGAATATATGAAATTATAAACTACACAGAAGCATTCTGTGAAACTTCTCTCAGTTCTGTGCATTCAACTAACTGATTTGAACCTTGCTTTTGATGGAGCCGTTGTGAAACACTCTTTCTGTAGAAACTGCAATCGGACATTCTGACCGCTAAAAGGCCTATATTGGGAAAAAGAATATCTACAAATAAAAACTACACAGAAGCATTCTGTGAAACTTCTTTCGGATCTGTGCATTGAACTAACAGAGTAAAACCATACTTTTGATTGAGCCGTTCTGAACACTCTTTCTGTAGAAAATGTAAGTGGACATTAAGAGCGCTAAGAGGGTAATAGTTGAAAAAGGGATATATTCAAATAAAAAGTACACAGAAGCATTCTTTGAAACTTCTTTCTGTTCTGTGCATTCAACTAACAGAGTTGAACCTTACTTTTGATTGAGCCGTTCTGAAACACTCTTTCTGTAGAAACTGCAATTGAACTTTCTAAGCGCTAAGAGGCCAACATTGTTAAAAATCATATCTTCAAATAAAAACTACACAGAAGCATTCTGTGAAACTTATTTCTGATCAGTGCATTCAGTTAACAGAGCTAAACCATACCTTTGATTGAGCAGTTATGAAACACTCGTTCTGTAGAAAATGCAAGTGGACATTCGGAGCGCTAAGATTGTAATAGAGGAAAAGGGAATATCTCCAAATAAAAACTACACAGAAGCATTCTCTGAGACTCCTTTCTGTTCTCTGCTTTCAACTAACAGAGTTTAGCCTTACTTTTGAAGGAACAGTTCTGAAACACTCTTTGTGTAGAAACTGCCAGTGGATATTCGGAGCGCTAAGTGGGTAATAGTAAAAAAGGAATATCTTCAACTAAATACTACACAGAATCATTCTGTGAAACTTCTTTCTGATATGTGCATTCAGCTAACAGAGTTAAACCATAGTTTTGATAGAGCAGTTCTGAACACTCTTTCTGTAGAAAATGCAACTGGACATTTTCTGCGCTAAGAGTTTAGTAGTGGAAAAAGGAATATATTCAAATATAAGCTACACAGAAGCATTCTGTGAAACTTCATTCTGATCTGAGCATTCAGCTAACAGAGTTAAAGTATACTTTTGATTGTGGAGATTTGAAACACTCTGTCTGTAGAAAATGCAACTGGACATTCGGAGCGCTAAGTGGGTAATAATGGAAAAAGGAATATGTTCAAATATAAACTACACAGAAGCATTGTATGAAACTTCCTTCTGTTCTGTGCATTCAAGTAACAGAGTTGAGCCTTACTTTTGATTGAGCCATTCTGAAACACTCTTTCTGTAGAAACTGCAATTGGACATTCTGAGCGCTAAGAGGCCTATATTGGGAAAAATAATATCTTCAAATAAAAACTACACAGCAGAATTGTGTGAAACTTATTTCTGATATGTGCATTCAGCTAACAGAGCTAAACCATACTTTTGATTGCGCAGTTCTGAACACTCTTTCTGTAGAAAATGCAAGTGGACATTCGGAGCGCTAATACGGTAATAGTGGGAAAAGGAATATATGAAATTATAAACTACACAGAAGCATTCTGTGAAACTTCTTTCAGTTCTGTGCATTCAAATAACTGATTTGAACCTTACTTTTGATGGAGCCGTTGTGAAACACTCTTTCTGTAGAAACTGCAAACGGACATTCTGACCGCTAAAAGACCTATATTGGGAAAAAGAATATCTACAAATAAAAACTACACAGAAGCATTCTGTGAAACTTCTTTCGGATCTGTGCATTGAACTAACAGAGTAAAACCATACTTTTGATTGAGCCGTTCTGAACACTCTTTCTGTAGAAAATGTAAGTGGACATTCAGAGCGCTAAGAGGGTAATAGTTGAAAAAGGAATATATTCAAATAAAAAGTACACAGAAGCATTCTGTGAAACTTCTTTCTGTTCGGTGCATTCAACTAACAGAGTTGAACCTTTCATTTGATTGAGCCGTTCTGAAACACTCTTTCTGTAGAAACTGCAATTGGACTTTCTAAGCGCTAAGAGGCCTACATTGTTAAAAAGAATATCTTCAAATAAAAACTACACGGAAGCATTCTGTGAAACTTATTTCTGATCAGTGCATTCAGTTAACAGAGCTAAACCATACTTTTGATTGAGCAGTTATGAAACACTCGTTCTGTAGAAAATGCAAGTGGACATTCGGAGCGCTAAGATTGTAATAGAGGAAAAGGGAATATCTCCAAATAAAAACTACACAGAAGCATTCTCTGAGACTCCTTTCTGTTCTCTGCATTCAACTAACAGAGTTTAGCCTTACTTTTGAAGGAGCAGTTCTGAAGCACTCTTTGTGTAGAAACTACCAGTGGACATTCGGAGCGCTAAGTGGGTAATAGTCAAAAAAGGAATATCTTCAACTAAATACTACACAGAAGCATTCTGTGAAACTTCTTTCTGTTGTGTGCATTCAACTAAAAGAGGTGAACCTTATTTTGATTGAGCCGTTCTGAAACACTCTTTCCATAGAAACTGCAATTGGACATTCTGAGCGCTAAGAGGCCTATATTGGTAAAAAGAATATCTTCATATAAACACTACACAGAAGCATTCTGTGAAACTTCTTTCTGATCTGTGCATTCAGCTAACAGAGTTAAACCATACTTTTGATTGAGCAGTTCTGAAACACTCTTTCTGTAGAAAATGCAACTGGACATTTGGAGCGGTAAGTGGGTAATAGTGGAAAAAGTAATATCTTCAAATATCAACTACACAGAATCATTCTGTGAAACTTCTTTCTGATCTGTGCATTCAGCTAACAGAATTAAACCATACTTTTGATTGAGCAGTTCTGAACACTCTTTCTGTAGAAAATGCAACTGGACATTTGGAGCGCTAAGAGTGTAGTAGTGGAAAAAGGGATATATTCAAATATAAACTACACAGAAGCATTCTGTGAAACTTCTTTCTGTTCTTTGCATTCAACTAACTGAGTTGAACCTTACTTTTGATGCAGCCGTTCTGAAACACTCTTTCTGTAGAAACTGCAATTGGACATTCTGAGCGCTAAGAGGCCTATATTGGGAAAAAGAATATCTTCAAATAAAAACTACACAGAAGCATTCTGTGAAACTTATTTCTGATATGGGCATTCAACTAATAGAGTAAAACCATACTTTTGATTGAGCCGTTCTGAACACTCTTTCTGTAGAAAATGCAAGTGGACATTCGGAGCGCCAAGAGGGTAATACTAGAAAAAGTAATATCTTCAAATATAAACTACACAGAATCATTCTGTGAAACTTCTTTCTGATCTGTGCATTCAGCTAACAGAATTAAAACATACTTTTCATTGAGCAGTTCTGAACACTCTTTCTGTAGAAAATGCAACTGGACATTTGGAGCGCTAAGAGGGTAGTAGTGGAAAAAGGATTATATTCAAATATAAACTACACAGAAGCATTCTGTGAAACTTCTTTCTGATCTGAGCATTCAGCTAACAGAGTTAAACCATACTTTTGACTGAGCAGTTTTGAAACACTCTGTCTGTAGAAAATCCAACTGGACATTCGGAGCGCTAAGTGGGTAATAGTGGAAAAAGGAATATGTTCAAATATAAACTACACAGAAGCATTGTATGAAACATCTTTCTGTTCTGTACATTCAACTAACAGAGTTGAAACTTACTTTTGATTTAGCCGTTCTGAAACACTCTTTCTGTAGAAACTGCAATTGGACATTCTGAGCCCTAAGAGGCCTATATTGGGAAAAATAATATATTCAAATAAAAACTACACAGAAGCATTGTGTGAAACTTATTTCTCATATGTGCGTTCAGGTAACAGAGTTAAACCATACTTTTGATTGCGCAGTTCTGAACCCTCTTTCTGTAGAAAATGCAATGTACATTCGGAGCGCTAGGAGGGTAATAGTGGAAAAAGCAATATATTCAAATATAAACTACACAGAAGCATTCTGTGAAACTTCTTTCTGTTCTTTGCATTCAACTAACTGAGTTGAACCTTGCTTTTGATTGAGCCGTTCTGGAACACTCTTTCTGTAGAAAATGCAATTGGACATTCTGAGCGCTAAGAGGCCTATATTGGGAAAAAGAATATCTACAAATAAAAACTACAGAGAAGCATTCTGTGAAACTTGTTTCTGTTCTGTGCATTCAACTAAAAGTGTTGAACCTTAGTTTTTATTGAGCCGTTCTGAAACACTCTTTCTGTAGAAAATGCAAGTGGACATTTGGTGCGCTAAGATAGTAATAGTGGAAAAAAGAATATCTCCAAATAAAAACTACACAGAAGCATTCTCTGAAACTCCTTTCTGTTCTCTGCATTCAACTAACAGAGCTGAGCCTTACTTTTGAAGGAGCAGTTCTGAAACACTCTTTGTGTAGAAACTGCCAGTGGAAATTCAGAGCGCTAAGAGGGTAATAGTCGAAAAAGGAATATCTTCAACTAAATACTACACAGAAGCATTCTGTGAAACTTCTTTCTGTTCTGTGCATTCAACTAAAAGAGTTGAACCTTAGTTTTGATTGAGCCGTTCTGAAACACTCTTTCTGTAGAAAATGAAAGTGGAGATTCGGAGCGCTAAGAGGGTAATAGTGGAAAAAGGAATATATTAAAATATAAACTACACAGAATCATTCTGTGAAACTTCTTTCTGATATGTGCATTCAGTTAACAGAGTTAAACCATAGTTTTGATAGAGCAGTTCTGAACACTCTTTCTGTAGAAAATGCAACTGGACATTTGGAGCGCTAAGAGTTTAGTAGTGGAAAAAGGAATATATTCAAATATAAGCTACACAGAAGCATTCTGTGAAACTTCATTCTGATCTGAGCATTCAGCTAACAGTGTTAAACCATACTTTTGATTGAGGAGATTTGAAACACTCTGTGTGTAGAAAATGCAACTGGACATTCGGAGCGCTAAGTGGGTAATAATGGAAAAAGGAATATGTTCAAATATAAACCACACAGAAGCATTGTATGAAACTTCTTTCTGTTCTGTGCATTCAGGTAACAGAGTTGAGCCTTACTTTTGATTGAGCCGTTCTGAAACACTCTTTCTGTAGAAACTGCAATTGGACATTCAGAGCGCTAAGAGGCCTATATTGGGAAAAATAATATCTTCAAATAAAAACTTCACAGCAGCATTGTGTGAAACTTATTTCTGATATGTGCATTCAGCTAACACAGCTAAACCATACTTTTGATTGCGCAGTTCTGAACACTCTTTCTGTAGAAAATGTAAGTGGACATTCGGAGCGCTAATACGGTAATAGTGGGAAAAGGAATATATGAAATTATAAACTACACAGAAGCATTCTGTGAAACTTCTCTCAGTTCTGTGCATTCAACTAACTGATTTGAACCTTGCTTTTGATGGAGCCGTTGTGAAACACTCTTTCTGTAGAAACTGCAATCGGACATTCTGACCGCTAAAAGGCCTATATTGGGAAAAAGAATATCTACAAATAAAAACTACACAGAAGCATTCTGTGAAACTTCTTTCGGATCTGTGCATTGAACTAACAGAGTAAAACCATACTTTTGATTGAGCCGTTCTGAACACTCTTTCTGTAGAAAATGTAAGTGGACATTAAGAGCGCTAAGAGGGTAATAGTTGAAAAAGGGATATATTCAAATAAAAAGTACACAGAAGCATTCTTTGAAACTTCTTTCTGTTCTGTGCATTCAACTAACAGAGTTGAACCTTACTTTTGATTGAGCCGTTCTGAAACACTCTTTCTGTAGAAACTGCAATTGAACTTTCTAAGCGCTAAGAGGCCAACATTGTTAAAAATCATATCTTCAAATAAAAACTACACAGAAGCATTCTGTGAAACTTATTTCTGATCAGTGCATTCAGTTAACAGAGCTAAACCATACCTTTGATTGAGCAGTTATGAAACACTCGTTCTGTAGAAAATGCAAGTGGACATTCGGAGCGCTAAGATTGTAATAGAGGAAAAGGGAATATCTCCAAATAAAAACTACACAGAAGCATTCTCTGAGACTCCTTTCTGTTCTCTGCTTTCAACTAACAGAGTTTAGCCTTACTTTTGAAGGAACAGTTCTGAAACACTCTTTGTGTAGAAACTGCCAGTGGATATTCGGAGCGCTAAGTGGGTAATAGTAAAAAAGGAATATCTTCAACTAAATACTACACAGAATCATTCTGTGAAACTTCTTTCTGATATGTGCATTCAGCTAACAGAGTTAAACCATAGTTTTGATAGAGCAGTTCTGAACACTCTTTCTGTAGAAAATGCAACTGGACATTTTCTGCGCTAAGAGTTTAGTAGTGGAAAAAGGAATATATTCAAATATAAGCTACACAGAAGCATTCTGTGAAACTTCATTCTGATCTGAGCATTCAGCTAACAGAGTTAAAGTATACTTTTGATTGTGGAGATTTGAAACACTCTGTCTGTAGAAAATGCAACTGGACATTCGGAGCGCTAAGTGGGTAATAATGGAAAAAGGAATATGTTCAAATATAAACTACACAGAAGCATTGTATGAAACTTCCTTCTGTTCTGTGCATTCAAGTAACAGAGTTGAGCCTTACTTTTGATTGAGCCGTTCTGAAACACTCTTTCTGTAGAAACTGCAATTGGACATTCTGAGCGCTAAGAGGCCTATATTGGGAAAAATAATATCTTCAAATAAAAACTACACAGCAGAATTGTGTGAAACTTATTTCTGATATGTGCATTCAGCTAACAGAGCTAAACCATACTTTTGATTGCGCAGTTCTGAACACTCTTTCTGTAGAAAATGCAAGTGGACATTCGGAGCGCTAATACGGTAATAGTGGGAAAAGGAATATATGAAATTATAAACTACACAGAAGCATTCTGTGAAACTTCTTTCAGTTCTGTGCATTCAAATAACTGATTTGAACCTTACTTTTGATGGAGCCGTTGTGAAACACTCTTTCTGTAGAAACTGCAAACGGACATTCTGACCGCTAAAAGACCTATATTGGGAAAAAGAATATCTACAAATAAAAACTACACAGAAGCATTCTGTGAAACTTCTTTCGGATCTGTGCATTGAACTAACAGAGTAAAACCATACTTTTGATTGAGCCGTTCTGAACACTCTTTCTGTAGAAAATGTAAGTGGACATTCAGAGCGCTAAGAGGGTAATAGTTGAAAAAGGAATATATTCAAATAAAAAGTACACAGAAGCATTCTGTGAAACTTCTTTCTGTTCGGTGCATTCAACTAACAGAGTTGAACCTTTCATTTGATTGAGCCGTTCTGAAACACTCTTTCTGTAGAAACTGCAATTGGACTTTCTAAGCGCTAAGAGGCCTACATTGTTAAAAAGAATATCTTCAAATAAAAACTACACGGAAGCATTCTGTGAAACTTATTTCTGATCAGTGCATTCAGTTAACAGAGCTAAACCATACTTTTGATTGAGCAGTTATGAAACACTCGTTCTGTAGAAAATGCAAGTGGACATTCGGAGCGCTAAGATTGTAATAGAGGAAAAGGGAATATCTCCAAATAAAAACTACACAGAAGCATTCTCTGAGACTCCTTTCTGTTCTCTGCATTCAACTAACAGAGTTTAGCCTTACTTTTGAAGGAGCAGTTCTGAAGCACTCTTTGTGTAGAAACTACCAGTGGACATTCGGAGCGCTAAGTGGGTAATAGTCAAAAAAGGAATATCTTCAACTAAATACTACACAGAAGCATTCTGTGAAACTTCTTTCTGTTGTGTGCATTCAACTAAAAGAGGTGAACCTTATTTTGATTGAGCCGTTCTGAAACACTCTTTCCATAGAAACTGCAATTGGACATTCTGAGCGCTAAGAGGCCTATATTGGTAAAAAGAATATCTTCATATAAACACTACACAGAAGCATTCTGTGAAACTTCTTTCTGATCTGTGCATTCAGCTAACAGAGTTAAACCATACTTTTGATTGAGCAGTTCTGAAACACTCTTTCTGTAGAAAATGCAACTGGACATTTGGAGCGGTAAGTGGGTAATAGTGGAAAAAGTAATATCTTCAAATATCAACTACACAGAATCATTCTGTGAAACTTCTTTCTGATCTGTGCATTCAGCTAACAGAATTAAACCATACTTTTGATTGAGCAGTTCTGAACACTCTTTCTGTAGAAAATGCAACTGGACATTTGGAGCGCTAAGAGTGTAGTAGTGGAAAAAGGGATATATTCAAATATAAACTACACAGAAGCATTCTGCGAAACTTCTTTCTGTTCTTTGCATTCAACTAACTGAGTTGAACCTTACTTTTGATGCAGCCGTTCTGAAACACTCTTTCTGTAGAAACTGCAATTGGACATTCTGAGCGCTAAGAGGCCTATATTGGGAAAAAGAATATCTTCAAATAAAAACTACACAGAAGCATTCTGTGAAACTTATTTCTGATATGGGCATTCAACTAATAGAGTAAAACCATACTTTTGATTGAGCCGTTCTGAACACTCTTTCTGTAGAAAATGCAAGTGGACATTCGGAGCGCCAAGAGGGTAATACTAGAAAAAGTAATATCTTCAAATATAAACTACACAGAATCATTCTGTGAAACTTCTTTCTGATCTGTGCATTCAGCTAACAGAATTAAAACATACTTTTCATTGAGCAGTTCTGAACACTCTTTCTGTAGAAAATGCAACTGGACATTTGGAGCGCTAAGAGGGTAGTAGTGGAAAAAGGATTATATTCAAATATAAACTACACAGAATCATTCTGTGAAACTTCTTTCTGATCTGAGCATTCAGCTAACAGAGTTAAACCATACTTTTGACTGAGCAGTTTTGAAACACTCTGTCTGTAGAAAATCCAACTGGACATTCGGAGCGCTAAGTGGGTAATAGTGGAAAAAGGAATATGTTCAAATATAAACTACATAGAAGCATTGTATGAAACATCTTTCTGTTCTGTACATTCAACTAACAGAGTTGAAACTTACTTTTGATTTAGCCGTTCTGAAACACTCTTTCTGTAGAAACTGCAATTGGACATTCTGAGAACTAAGAGGCCTATATTGGGAAAAATAATATATTCAAATAAAAACTACACAGAAGCATTGTGTGAAACTTATTTCTCATATGTGCGTTCAGGTAACAGAGTTAAACCATACTTTTGATTGCGCAGTTCTGAACCCTCTTTCTGTAGAAAATGCAATGTACATTCGGAGCGCTAGGAGGGTAATAGTGGAAAAAGCAATATATTCAAATATAAACTACACAGAAGCATTCTGTGAAACTTCTTTCTGTTCTTTGCATTCAACTAACTGAGTTGAACCTTGCTTTTGATTGAGCCGTTCTGGAACACTCTTTCTGTAGAAAATGCAATTGGACATTCTGAGCGCTAAGAGGCCTATATTGGGAAAAAGAATATCTACAAATAAAAACTACAGAGAAGCATTCTGTGAAACTTGTTTCTGTTCTGTGCATTCAACTAAAAGTGTTGAACCTTAGTTTTTATTGAGCCGTTCTGAAACACTCTTTCTGTAGAAAATGCAAGTGGACATTTGGTGCGCTAAGATAGTAATAGTGGAAAAAAGAATATCTCCAAATAAAAACTACACAGAAGCATTCTCTGAAACTCCTTTCTGTTCTCTGCATTCAACTAACAGAGCTGAGCCTTACTTTTGAAGGAGCAGTTCTGAAACACTCTTTGTGTAGAAACTGCCAGTGGAAATTCAGAGCGCTAAGAGGGTAATAGTCGAAAAAGGAATATCTTCAACTAAATACTACACAGAAGCATTCTGTGAAACTTCTTTCTGTTCTGTGCATTCAACTAAAAGAGTTGAACCTTAGTTTTGATTGAGCCGTTCTGAAACACTCTTTCTGTAGAAAATGAAAGTGGAGATTCGGAGCGCTAAGAGGGTAATAGTGGAAAAAGGAATATATTAAAATATAAACTACACAGAATCATTCTGTGAAACTTCTTTCTGATATGTGCATTCAGTTA
Organism: Symphalangus syndactylus; assembly: GCF_028878055.3. Taxonomy (NCBI): domain Eukaryota; kingdom Metazoa; phylum Chordata; class Mammalia; order Primates; family Hylobatidae; genus Symphalangus; species Symphalangus syndactylus. The sequence continues at coordinate 113,212,712 of NC_072437.2, read as the reverse complement.
ACAGAGTTAAACCATAGTTTTGATAGAGCAGTTCTGAACACTCTTTCTGTAGAAAATGCAACTGGACATTTGGAGCGCTAAGAGTTTAGTAGTGGAAAAAGGAATATATTCAAATATAAGCTACACAGAAGCATTCTGTGAAACTTCATTCTGATCTGAGCATTCAGCTAACAGTGTTAAACCATACTTTTGATTGAGGAGATTTGAAACACTCTGTGTGTAGAAAATGCAACTGGACATTCGGAGCGCTAAGTGGGTAATAATGGAAAAAGGAATATGTTCAAATATAAACCACACAGAAGCATTGTATGAAACTTCTTTCTGTTCTGTGCATTCAGGTAACAGAATTGAGCCTTACTTTTGATTGAGCCGTTCTGAAACACTCTTTCTGTAGAAACTGCAATTGGACATTCAGAGCGCTAAGAGGCCTATATTGGGAAAAATAATATCTTCAAATAAAAACTTCACAGCAGCATTGTGTGAAACTTATTTCTGATATGTGCATTCAGCTAACACAGCTAAACCATACTTTTGATTGCGCAGTTCTGAACACTCTTTCTGTAGAAAATGTAAGTGGACATTCGGAGCGCTAATACGGTAATAGTGGGAAAAGGAATATATGAAATTATAAACTACACAGAAGCATTCTGTGAAACTTCTCTCAGTTCTGTGCATTCAACTAACTGATTTGAACCTTGCTTTTGATGGAGCCGTTGTGAAACACTCTTTCTGTAGAAACTGCAATCGGACATTCTGACCGCTAAAAGGCCTATATTGGGAAAAAGAATATCTACAAATAAAAACTACACAGAAGCATTCTGTGAAACTTCTTTCGGATCTGTGCATTGAACTAACAGAGTAAAACCATACTTTTGATTGAGCCGTTCTGAACACTCTTTCTGTAGAAAATGTAAGTGGACATTAAGAGCGCTAAGAGGGTAATAGTTGAAAAAGGGATATATTCAAATAAAAAGTACACAGAAGCATTCTTTGAAACTTCTTTCTGTTCTGTGCATTCAACTAACAGAGTTGAACCTTACTTTTGATTGAGCCGTTCTGAAACACTCTTTCTGTAGAAACTGCAATTGAACTTTCTAAGCGCTAAGAGGACAACATTGTTAAAAATCATATCTTCAAATAAAAACTACACAGAAGCATTCTGTGAAACTTATTTCTGATCAGTGCATTCAGTTAACAGAGCTAAACCATACCTTTGATTGAGCAGTTATGAAACACTCGTTCTGTAGAAAATGCAAGTGGACATTCGGAGCGCTAAGATTGTAATAGAGGAAAAGGGATTATCTCCAAATAAAAACTACACAGAAGCATTCTCTGAGACTCCTTTCTGTTCTCTGCTTTCAACTAACAGAGTTTAGCCTTACTTTTGAAGGAACAGTTCTGAAACACTCTTTGTGTAGAAACTGCCAGTGGATATTCGAAGCGCTAAGTGGGTAATAGTAAAAAAGGAATATCTTCAACTAAATACTACACAGAATCATTCTGTGAAACTTCTTTCTGATATGTGCATTCAGCTAACAGAGTTAAACCATAGTTTTGATAGAGCAGTTCTGAACACTCTTTCTGTAGAAAATGCAACTGGACATTTTCTGCGCTAAGAGTTTAGTAGTGGAAAAAGGAATATATTCAAATATAAGCTACACAGAAGCATTCTGTGAAACTTCATTCTGATCTGAGCATTCAGCTAACAGAGTTAAAGTATACTTTTGATTGTGGAGATTTGAAACACTCTGTCTGTAGAAAATGCAACTGGACATTCGGAGCGCTAAGTGGGTAATAATGGAAAAAGGAATATGTTCAAATATAAACTACACAGAAGCATTGTATGAAACTTCCTTCTGTTCTGTGCATTCAAGTAACAGAGTTGAGCCTTACTTTTGATTGAGCCGTTCTGAAACACTCTTTCTGTAGAAACTGCAATTGGACATTCTGAGCGCTAAGAGGCCTATATTGGGAAAAATAATATCTTCAAATAAAAACTACACAGCAGAATTGTGTGAAACTTATTTCTGATATGTGCATTCAGCTAACAGAGCTAAACCATACTTTTGATTGCGCAGTTCTGAACACTCTTTCTGTAGAAAATGCAAGTGGACATTCGGAGCGCTAATACGGTAATAGTGGGAAAAGGAATATATGAAATTATAAACTACACAGAAGCATTCTGTGAAACTTCTTTCAGTTCTGTGCATTCAAATAACTGATTTGAACCTTACTTTTGATGGAGCCGTTGTGAAACACTCTTTCTGTAGAAACTGCAAACGGACATTCTGACCGCTAAAAGTCCTATATTGGGAAAAAGAATATCTACAAATAAAAACTACACAGAAGCATTCTGTGAAACTTCTTTCGGATCTGTGCATTGAACTAACAGAGTAAAACCATAGTTTTGATTGAGCCGTTCTGAACACTCTTTCTGTAGAAAATGTAAGTGGACATTCAGAGCGCTAAGAGGGTAATAGTTGAAAAAGGAATATATTCAAATAAAAAGTACACAGAAGCATTCTGTGAAACTTCTTTCTGTTCGGTGCATTCAACTAACAGAGTTGAACCTTACATTTGATTGAGCCGTTCTGAAACACTCTTTCTGTAGAAACTGCAATTGGACTTTCTAAGCGCTAAGAGGCCTACATTGTTAAAAAGAATATCTTCAAATAAAAACTACACGGAAGCATTCTGTGAAACTTATTTCTGATCAGTGCATTCAGTTAACAGAGCTAAACCATACTTTTGATTGAGCAGTTATGAAACACTCGTTCTGTAGAAAATGCAAGTGGACATTCGGAGCGCTAAGATTGTAATAGAGGAAAAGGGAATATCTCCAAATAAAAACTACACAGAAGCATTCTCTGAGACTCCTTTCTGTTCTCTGCATTCAACTAACAGAGTTTAGCCTTACTTTTGAAGGAGCAGTTCTGAAACACTCTTTGTGTAGAAACTACCAGTGGACATTCGGAGCGCTAAGTGGGTAATAGTCAAAAAAGGAATATCTTCAACTAAATACTACACAGAAGCATTCTGTGAAACTTCTTTCTGTTGTGTGCATTCAACTAAAAGAGGTGAACCTTATTTTGATTGAGCCGTTCTGAAACACTCTTTCCATAGAAACTGCAATTGGACATTCTGAGCGCTAAGAGGCCTATATTGGTAAAAAGAATATCTTCATATAAACACTACACAGAAGCATTCTGTGAAACTTCTTTCTGATCTGTGCATTCAGCTAACAGAGTTAAACCATACTTTTGATTGAGCAGTTCTGAAACACTCTTTCTGTAGAAAATGCAACTGGACATTTGGAGCGGTAAGTGGGTAATAGTGGAAAAAGTAATATCTTCAAATATCAACTACACAGAATCATTCTGTGAAACTTCTTTCTGATCTGTGCATTCAGCTAACAGAATTAAACCATACTTTTGATTGAGCAGTTCTGAACACTCTTTCTGTAGAAAATGCAACTGGACATTTGGAGCGCTAAGAGTGTAGTAGTGGAAAAAGGGATATATTCAAATATAAACTACACAGAAGCATTCTGCGAAACTTCTTTCTGTTCTTTGCATTCAACTAACTGAGTTGAACCTTACTTTTGATGCAGCCGTTCTGAAACACTCTTTCTGTAGAAACTGCAATTGGACATTCTGAGCGCTAAGAGGCCTATATTGGGAAAAAGAATATCTTCAAATAAAAACTACACAGAAGCATTCTGTGAAACTTATTTCTGATATGGGCATTCAACTAATAGAGTAAAACCATACTTTTGATTGAGCCGTTCTGAACACTCTTTCTGTAGAAAATGCAAGTGGACATTCGGAGCGCCAAGAGGGTAATACTAGAAAAAGTAATATCTTCAAATATAAACTACACAGAATCATTCTGTGAAACTTCTTTCTGATCTGTGCATTCAGCTAACAGAATTAAAACATACTTTTCATTGAGCAGTTCTGAACACTCTTTCTGTAGAAAATGCAACTGGACATTTGGAGCGCTAAGAGGGTAGTAGTGGAAAAAGGATTATATTCAAATATAAACTACACAGAAGCATTCTGTGAAACTTCTTTCTGATCTGAGCATTCAGCTAACAGAGTTAAACCATACTTTTGACTGAGCAGTTTTGAAACACTCTGTCTGTAGAAAATCCAACTGGACATTCGGAGCGCTAAGTGGGTAATAGTGGAAAAAGGAATATGTTCAAATATAAACTACATAGAAGCATTGTATGAAACATCTTTCTGTTCTGTACATTCAACTAACAGAGTTGAAACTTACTTTTGATTTAGCCGTTCTGAAACACTCTTTCTGTAGAAACTGCAATTGGACATTCTGAGCCCTAAGAGGCCTATATTGGGAAAAATAATATATTCAAATAAAAACTACACAGAAGCATTGTGTGAAACTTATTTCTCATATGTGCGTTCAGGTAACAGAGTTAAACCATACTTTTGATTGCGCAGTTCTGAACCCTCTTTCTGTAGAAAATGCAATGTACATTCGGAGCGCTAGGAGGGTAATAGTGGAAAAAGCAATATATTCAAATATAAACTACACAGAAGCATTCTGTGAAACTTCTTTCTGTTCTTTGCATTCAACTAACTGAGTTGAACCTTGCTTTTGATTGAGCCGTTCTGGAACACTCTTTCTGTAGAAAATGCAATTGGACATTCTGAGCGCTAAGAGGCCTATATTGGGAAAAAGAATATCTACAAATAAAAACTACAGAGAAGCATTCTGTGAAACTTGTTTCTGTTCTGTGCATTCAACTAAAAGTGTTGAACCTTAGTTTTTATTGAGCCGTTCTGAAACACTCTTTCTGTAGAAAATGCAAGTGGACATTTGGTGCGCTAAGATAGTAATAGTGGAAAAAAGAATATCTCCAAATAAAAACTACACAGAAGCATTCTCTGAAACTCCTTTCTGTTCTCTGCATTCAACTAACAGAGCTGAGCCTTACTTTTGAAGGAGCAGTTCTGAAACACTCTTTGTGTAGAAACTGCCAGTGGAAATTCAGAGCGCTAAGAGGGTAATAGTCGAAAAAGGAATATCTTCAACTAAATACTACACAGAAGCATTCTGTGAAACTTCTTTCTGTTCTGTGCATTCAACTAAAAGAGTTGAACCTTAGTTTTGATTGAGCCGTTCTGAAACACTCTTTCTGTAGAAAATGAAAGTGGAGATTCGGAGCGCTAAGAGGGTAATAGTGGAAAAAGGAATATATTAAAATATAAACTACACAGAATCATTCTGTGAAACTTCTTTCTGATATGTGCATTCAGTTAACAGAGTTAAACCATAGTTTTGATAGAGCAGTTCTGAACACTCTTTCTGTAGAAAATGCAACTGGACATTTGGAGCGCTAAGAGTTTAGTAGTGGAAAAAGAAATATATTCAAATATAAGCTACACAGAAGCATTCTGTGAAACTTCATTCTGATCTGAGCATTCAGCTAACAGTGTTAAACCATACTTTTGATTGAGGAGATTTGAAACACTCTGTGTGTAGAAAATGCAACTGGACATTCGGAGCGCTAAGTGGGTAATAATGGAAAAAGGAATATGTTCAAATATAAACCACACAGAAGCATTGTATGAAACTTCTTTCTGTTCTGTGCATTCAGGTAACAGAGTTGAGCCTTACTTTTGATTGAGCCGTTCTGAAACACTCTTTCTGTAGAAACTGCAATTGGACATTCAGAGCGCTAAGAGGCCTATATTGGGAAAAATAATATCTTCAAATAAAAACTTCACAGCAGCATTGTGTGAAACTTATTTCTGATATGTGCATTCAGCTAACACAGCTAAACCATACTTTTGATTGCGCAGTTCTGAACACTCTTTCTGTAGAAAATGTAAGTGGACATTCGGAGCGCTAATACGGTAATAGTGGGAAAAGGAATATATGAAATTATAATCTACACAGAAGCATTCTGTGAAACTTCTCTCAGTTCTGTGCATTCAACTAACTGATTTGAACCTTGCTTTTGATGGAGCCGTTGTGAAACACTCTTTCTGTAGAAACTGCAATCGGACATTCTGACCGCTAAAAGGCCTATATTGGGAAAAAGAATATCTACAAATAAAAACTACACAGAAGCATTCTGTGAAACTTCTTTCGGATCTGTGCATTGAACTAACAGAGTAAAACCATACTTTTGATTGAGCCGTTCTGAACACTCTTTCTGTAGAAAATGTAAGTGGACATTAAGAGCGCTAAGAGGGTAATAGTTGAAAAAGGGATATATTCAAATAAAAAGTACACAGAAGCATTCTTTGAAACTTCTTTCTGTTCTGTGCATTCAACTAACAGAGTTGAACCTTACTTTTGATTGAGCCGTTCTGAAACACTCTTTCTGTAGAAACTGCAATTGAACTTTCTAAGCGCTAAGAGGCCAACATTGTTAAAAATCATATCTTCAAATAAAAACTACACAGAAGCATTCTGTGAAACTTATTTCTGATCAGTGCATTCAGTTAACAGAGCTAAACCATACCTTTGATTGAGCAGTTATGAAACACTCGTTCTGTAGAAAATGCAAGTGGACATTCGGAGCGCTAAGATTGTAATAGAGGAAAAGGGAATATCTCCAAATAAAAACTACACAGAAGCATTCTCTGAGACTCCTTTCTGTTCTCTGCTTTCAACTAACAGAGTTTAGCCTTACTTTTGAAGGAACAGTTCTGAAACACTCTTTGTGTAGAAACTGCCAGTGGATATTCGGAGCGCTAAGTGGGTAATAGTAAAAAAGGAATATCTTCAACTAAATACTACACAGAATCATTCTGTGAAACTTCTTTCTGATATGTGCATTCAGCTAACAGAGTTAAACCATAGTTTTGATAGAGCAGTTCTGAACACTCTTTCTGTAGAAAATGCAACTGGACATTTTCTGCGCTAAGAGTTTAGTAGTGGAAAAAGGAATATATTCAAATATAAGCTACACAGAAGCATTCTGTGAAACTTCATTCTGATCTGAGCATTCAGCTAACAGAGTTAAAGTATACTTTTGATTGTGGAGATTTGAAACACTCTGTCTGTAGAAAATGCAACTGGACATTCGGAGCGCTAAGTGGGTAATAATGGAAAAAGGAATATGTTCAAATATAAACTACACAGAAGCATTGTATGAAACTTCCTTCTGTTCTGTGCATTCAAGTAACAGAGTTGAGCCTTACTTTTGATTGAGCCGTTCTGAAACACTCTTTCTGTAGAAACTGCAATTGGACATTCTGAGCGCTAAGAGGCCTATATTGGGAAAAATAATATCTTCAAATAAAAACTACACAGCAGAATTGTGTGAAACTTATTTCTGATATGTGCATTCAGCTAACAGAGCTAAACCATACTTTTGATTGCGCAGTTCTGAACACTCTTTCTGTAGAAAATGCAAGTGGACATTCGGAGCGCTAATACGGTAATAGTGGGAAAAGGAATATATGAAATTATAAACTACACAGAAGCATTCTGTGAAACTTCTTTCAGTTCTGTGCATTCAAATAACTGATTTGAACCTTACTTTTGATGGAGCCGTTGTGAAACACTCTTTCTGTAGAAACTGCAAACGGACATTCTGACCGCTAAAAGTCCTATATTGGGAAAAAGAATATCTACAAATAAAAACTACACAGAAGCATTCTGTGAAACTTCTTTCGGATCTGTGCATTGAACTAACAGAGTAAAACCATACTTTTGATTGAGCCGTTCTGAACACTCTTTCTGTAGAAAATGTAAGTGGACATTCAGAGCGCTAAGAGGGTAATAGTTGAAAAAGGAATATATTCAAATAAAAAGTACACAGAAGCATTCTGTGAAACTTCTTTCTGTTCGGTGCATTCAACTAACAGAGTTGAACCTTACATTTGATTGAGCCGTTCTGAAACACTCTTTCTGTAGAAACTGCAATTGGACTTTCTAAGCGCTAAGAGGCCTACATTGTTAAAAAGAATATCTTCAAATAAAAACTACACGGAAGCATTCTGTGAAACTTATTTCTGATCAGTGCATTCAGTTAACAGAGCTAAACCATACTTTTGATTGAGCAGTTATGAAACACTCGTTCTGTAGAAAATGCAAGTGGACATTCGGAGCGCTAAGTTTGTAATAGAGGAAAAGGGAATATCTCCAAATAAAAACTACACAGAAGCATTCTCTGAGACTCCTTTCTGTTCTCTGCATTCAACTAACAGAGTTTAGCCTTACTTTTGAAGGAGCAGTTCTGAAACACTCTTTGTGTAGAAACTACCAGTGGACATTCGGAGCGCTAAGTGGGTAATAGTCAAAAAAGGAATATCTTCAACTAAATACTACACAGAAGCATTCTGTGAAACTTCTTTCTGTTGTGTGCATTCAACTAAAAGAGGTGAACCTTATTTTGATTGAGCCGTTCTGAAACACTCTTTCCATAGAAACGGCAATTGGACATTCTGAGCGCTAAGAGGCCTATATTGGTAAAAAGAATATCTTCATATAAACACTACACAGAAGCATTCTGTGAAACTTCTTTCTGATCTGTGCATTCAGCTAACAGAGTTAAACCATAGTTTTGATTGAGCAGTTCTGAAACACTCCTTCTGTAGAAAATGCAACTGGACATTTGGAGCGGTAAGTGGGTAATAGTGGAAAAAGTAATATCTTCAAATATCAACTACACAGAATCATTCTGTGAAACTTCTTTCTGATCTGTGCATTCAGCTAACAGAATTAAACCATACTTTTGATTGAGCAGTTCTGAACACTCTTTCTGTAGAAAATGCAACTGGACATTTGGAGCGCTAAGAGTGTAGTAGTGGAAAAAGGGATATATTCAAATATAAACTACACAGAAGCATTCTGTGAAACTTCTTTCTGTTCTTTGCATTCAACTAACTGAGTTGAACCTTACTTTTGATGCAGCCGTTCTGAAACACTCTTTCTGTAGAAACTGCAATTGGACATTCTGAGCGCTAAGAGGCCTATATTGGGAAAAAGAATATCTTCAAATAAAAACTACACAGAAGCATTCTGTGAAACTTATTTCTGATATGGGCATTCAACTAATAGAGTAAAACCATACTTTTGATTGAGCCGTTCTGAACACTCTTTCTGTAGAAAATGCAAGTGGACATTCGGAGCGCTAAAAGGGTAATACTAGAAAAAGTAATATCTTCAAATATAAACTACACAGAATCATTCTGTGAAACTTCTTTCTGATCTGTGCATTCAGCTAACAGAATTAAACCATACTTTTCATTGAGCAGTTCTGAACACTCTTTCTGTAGAAAATGCAACTGGACATTTGGAGCGCTAAGAGGGTAGTAGTGGAAAAAGGATTATATTCAAATATAAACTACACAGAAGCATTCTGTGAAACTTCTTTCTGATCTGAGCATTCAGCTAACAGAGTTAAACCATACTTTTGACTGAGCAGTTTTGAAACACTCTGTCTGTAGAAAATCCAACTGGACATTCGGAGCGCTAAGTGGGTAATAGTGGAAAAAGGAATATGTTCAAATATAAACTACACAGAAGCATTGTATGAAACATCTTTCTGTTCTGTACATTCAACTAACAGAGTTGAAACTTACTTTTGATTTATCCGTTCTGAAACACTCTTTCTGTAGAAACTGCAATTGGACATTCTGAGCCCTAAGAGGCCTATATTGGGAAAAATAATATATTCAAATAAAAACTACACAGAAGCATTGTGTGAAACTTATTTCTCATATGTGCGTTCAGGTAACAGAGTTAAACCATACTTTTGATTGCGCAGTTCTGAACCCTCTTTCTGTAGAAAATGCAATGTACATTCGGAGCGCTAAGAGGGTAATAGTGGAAAAAGCAATATATTCAAATATAAACTACACAGAAGCATTCTGTGAAACTTCTTTCTGTTCTTTGCATTCAACTAACTGAGTTGAACCTTGCTTTTGATTGAGCCGTTCTGGAACACTCTTTCTGTAGAAAATGCAATTGGACATTCTGAGCGCTAAGAGGCCTATATTGGGAAAAAGAATATCTACAAATAAAAACTACAGAGAAGCATTCTGTGAAACTTGTTTCTGTTCTGTGCATTCAACTAAAAGTGTTGAACCTTAGTTTTGATTGAGCCGTTCTGAAACACTCTTTCGGTAGATAATGCAACTGGACATTTGGAGCGCTAAGTGGGTAATAGTGGAAAAAGGAATATCTTCAAATATAAACTACACAGAAGCATTGTATGAAACTTCTTTCTGTTCTGTGCATTCAACTAACACTATTGAACCTTATTTTTGATTGAACAGTTCTGTAACACTCTTTCTGTAGATACTGCAATTGGACATTCAGAGCGCTAAGTGGCCTATATTGGGAAAAAGAATTTCTTCAAATAAAAACTACACAGAAGCATTCTGTGAAACTTCTTTCTGATCTGCTCATACAGCTAACAGAGTTAAACCATTCTTTTGATTGAGCAGTTCTGACCACTCTTTCTGTAGAAAATGCAAGTGGACATTCGGAGCGCTAAGATTGTAATAGTGGAAAATGGAATATCTCCAAATAAAAACTACACAGAAGCATTCTCTGAAACTCCTTTCTGTTCTCTGCATTCAACTAACAGAGCTGAGCCTTACTTTTGAAGTAGCAGTTCTGAAACACTCTTTGTGTAGAAACTGCCAGTGGATATTCGGAGCACTAAGACGGTAATAGTCGAAAAAGGAATATCTTCAACTAAATACTACACTGAAGCATTCTGTGAAACTTCTTTCTGTTCTGTGCATTCAACTAAAAGAGTTGAACCTTAGTTTTGATTGAGCCGTTCTGAAACACTCTTTCTGTAGAAAATGCAAGTGGAGATTCGGAGCGCTAAGAGGGTAATAGTGGAAAAAGTAATATCTTCAAATATCAACTACACAGAATCATTCTGTGAAACTTCTTTCTGATCTGTGCATTCAGCTAACAGAGTTAAACCATACTTTTGATTGAGCAGTTCTGAACACTCTTTCTGTAGAAAATGCAACTGGACATTTGGAGCGCTAAGAGGGTAGTAGTGGAAAAAGGAATATATTCAAATATAAACTACACAGAAGCATTCTGTGAAACTTCTTTCTGATCTGAGCATTGAGCTAACAGAGTTAAACCATACTTTTGATTGAGCAGTTTTGAAACACTCTGTCTGTAGAAAATGCAACTGGACATTCGGAGCGCTAAGTGGGTAACAGTGGAAAAAGGAATATGTTCAAATATAAACTACACAGAAGCATTGTATGAAACTTCTTTCTGTTCTGTGCATTCAACTAACAGTGTTGAACCTTACTTTTGATTGAGCCGTTCTGAAACACTCTTTCTGTAGAAACTGCAATTGGACATTCTGAGCGCTAAGAGGCCTATATTGGGAAAAATAATATCTTCAAATAAAAACTACACAGAAGCATTGTGTGAAACTTATTTCTGATATGTGCATTCAGCTAATAGAATTAAACCATACTTTTGATTGCGCAGTTCTGAACACTCTTTCTGTAGAAAATGCAAGTGGACATTCGGAGCGCTAAGAGGGTAATAGTGAAAAAGGAATATATTCAAATCTAAACTACACAGAAGCATTCTGTGAAACTTCGTTCTGTTCTTTGCATTCAACTAAAAGAGTTGAACTATATTTTTGATTGAGCCTTTCTGAAACACTCTTCCTGTAAAAACATTCAGGCTGTAGATATCACCAGTGTACCTTGCCTTCCTGGTAATAATGACATAATCTTTGTTCCTCCCCTGGCCACTCTCAGCCTTGGAAGTTACTGGCTAGTGGATAGTAGATACTGGATGAGCCATCACACGGTGGCCCTGGCACAGAAAGCCTGGGTGACACGGCTCCACACAGCATAATTCAGACGGGCTGTGGGAAATATCATGTGGGGAAGCAATGTCGTTTCAACAAAGAACTCAGCAGGATAAATACGACCAATCTCATGTCTCACAAATGATCACTTTTGTCTGAATGTCTTCCATTTCTGTTCGTATTCATGCCTTATGGGTTAAGTCTCATCCCCAAGTATGTTTCTAGTGAATATGAAAGACCCTATTGTCACATATTTCTTTCTTTATATGCAACTACCACCATTTCATTAACTTTTGCTTAAAGGAACAATTTTTAAAAGTAATCTGACATGTTACTTTACCATTTTTTGATCAATTTATTTTGTGTCTTCTTTACATATATTTTGAAGGGCCATATCTGAAACAGAACTTTCCTTTTTCATTAAAAAACTAGCATATGTGGGCTATGTGCCTTTATATTCATTTTATTGACTATTTTACAATGAACAGTCTTATATTTTACTTTATACTTATTCCTCCAGATTAATGACAAGTATTTAACCTAACATATTGATCCATCTCACTTAATATTAGTTTAACTTCAATTAATTCCTTCCTTTTTACTCATAATCAACATTTTTCCTGATGAGAAATTAAGAAAGAAGATATGTTTGGCACCTCTGTCCATATCTTTGCCCATTTCTTACTCCTCTAAGAAGGCAAGAGATTCTAATCTGATTACACATTACCAATTAATTGGGCCACATTTACTTGTGGGCCATCTGGCTGAATATTTTTTAATCATGAGCAAACCATGGTGCTCTTCTTCTCTCTTGCCCCTGCCTTAACGCAGTAAGGCATTTTCCTTGGCTTATTTCCTTCTCATTGCAGCAGAGTTGAAATGTGAGACGGGGTGTAGCTTCTCCTAACCCCTGGCACATCATCTGATGGAACTGAAGAGTGAGAAATGACCTCCACGGACCTGGAGCCTCAGCTTCAGGTCTCCACCGAGATGCCACATTGGAGGCAAGCTCAACGCAATGCCTTTATTAGAAACGTTTTTAAAAGGGAACCCGTATTCACGTTTGTCAGGACACTGCTTATCTCTCTAGTTGAACCCGTATAACTTACTTTATAAGATGGTAAGATACAAAGACTCTTAATCTTCCATCTACCAGGACTCTTGACATAAATTGAAAGCTCACTTATAACAGCTCTAGCATCCCAAGTGCCTTTGACTACACTCCAATTTAACTTATTGTTCAGTTTTTATATAAATGTCTTCCTTATATTGTGCTTAATTTTCTTATTAATTTAACATTTTCAGAAGAATACTCATTCTGAGAAGTTCACAAATCAGTTAGGCTTAAGTTTTTAAATAAATGTTTTAAAAATATTAAAGGCACACGTATGAAACAATGATACTAGACTTAATTATGGAGAGCAGCCTCCCCTACAAATTTCAGCCACAACACAAGAGCAGTAAGCAGATCAGTCCCCTCACCTTCATTCCAACATTTCAAGTGACTGGGTAAAGAATAGGGACAAAATAAAATAAATCAAAATAAAGGTTTCTTGTGGAACACTGAAAAATTATTATGTGCTAAAGTGTAAGAATGCTTTATATCCATCCAATCGTTTGTCCTGGGAGGTACTTTCTATTATTGATTTCATTTGACAAATGAGGAAACAGAGGTCTGAATAGGTAGAGAAACAATTGTCAACTTTCTACTTCTTAGTATAACTTTACTACCTCTGAGGCCTGCCTGCATTCCTGCACTGGGGTTTCATGGACATTGCTCGAGACCACTGGCCCTATGTCTGTCATCTTTTATGTTTCATTTATAAACACCCTCAGCTCTTGATCTGTGAGGGTCTTAATAAATAGAGCTGTATTAAATTTTTGCGCTTTAAAAATAATATATGATACTAAGAAATAGTATTTCTGATAACAGCTTAAGCCATAATATGAAGTGTGCTGATACAAGAGGAGTTTGTAGGTCTTAAAAAAAAAAAACAAAAAAAAAACTAAGCTTTAATTTAGTACAAGTTTCTGACTTTCCTGCTAAAATTTATCTAGGAGTATATATAAAGAAAAGGCCTTATTGAATAAACTGGTAAATGCATCTCTCAAGTTTTATTTTATATTCAACATAATATGAAGTAAAAATAAAAATAAAATACAACTAAGAAATATAGCATTGGCTACTTTTCGAAACATTTCTCCACAAAATAGGGGGTAAAATATGAAAAAGTTTTGACACAATGTTTTGAGTCTCTATTTCTTTATAACCTAAAGGAAATAAGAATTTGATATGCCTCAAGGAAAAAAAATCCAACGAAGAGTTTTTTTGTGGGGGAAAGAAAGCCTACTATCCAGCCTCAGAGATTAGATTTAAAAACCAAAGAAAACTTTGTTAGATTATAGTGTGACAGAGCAAACCAATCTTTAAATCTACCAAAACACTTCTAGAATGCTAGAACACAGTATGTGTGAGAAAATAACAAGTGTTTTGAGAAACATCATTTTTTAATGTCCTAAACCACTGACTTACAACATATGAAAAGATGTGGCATGACACGAATTTGAGAATATATACTGTAGAACAGCTATTAACAAGCTTTTCTTGGTACTGAAGTGTGTTCCACAAAACAGTTTTTACTCTTACATGAAGAAGACAGTGAACCAAAGTAAATTAAACTACCAGAAACAGGTGTTAGCTTGACATTAAGAACCCACAAATCTACATTTGTTTCCATTCCTAAAAATCAGCTTTCAATTAATAATAATATAATCATTAAAAAATATATATTTTTAAAGCGTCTGTTTACTTTCCTTAACTTGTAAATCACTACTGGTGTTTCCAACTCTCTTAGTGAATTTAAATGACAATATCATTCCTTAATTTTTCTATGACCTGAAAACGTCCGATTAGAAAATGAGCAAATTGCTCACAATGCTGATAAAAATCAAAGTAAAAGCTTGTATTTAAGAACATCAGTCTCTACTAAAACGAGAAATACCTAAAAATACGAATATATCCGAAATGTCGCAAAGCACATAAACCAGGTTGAAATAAAAATTTGAATGGGCAATTATGTAACATAAAGCCAGATAACCCAACCAGTTCATACATTTTATACTCAATATAGGATATTATAAATTAGATAGTTACTGATGAGATAATAGCTTTTATAGTTAACTCTGTAGTAATTAAGCAGGATGGCAAGGCAGCAAAGAGGTCAAATTAATTTCTGAGTTCTTCCATTTATCTTTAGAAATGATAGGGAAAATTCTAACTCCAAAAGTGTTTTGTGGGAATCTAAAGAACAGTTTTGACAAAGAGGGGGTCTCAAGAAAGCATTTATGATTAAGCAACCTGACATAAACAGTAACTGCAAATTATTAGAACCAGTTGATGTTTATCTAAATGGATAAATCATTCATCTGAATAATTATCAACCCAGACAAACTATAGGCCCTGAAATTGCAATTATGAAAGAGAACCAATCAAATGTTAAGACCAAATTTAAAATTTTAGCAATGGTAGAAACTATGAATCATAAAATGCTACCTTTGACTCAAGAAATGCAACCCTTGGTTAGACAGCATATTAAAAACTAGATGGCTAATGAGGTATTTGTATGGTTTCTTTTTATACTTGTTTTTGTGACATTAAGAATCTCAAAGAATCACAAATTCAAATAAAGCAATAGGCCTCTTCTCTCTGAGTTTAGCTTAGACCTTCCCTTACCTAACACGTCTGAACGTGTTCTTTGTTCTTGAACAAGATTTCGCCATTAAAACTCACACAGAAAGAACGTGGCAAGACTTTACTAAACAAAGTTTAGGATGTTTCTAATTTTCATTAAAAAATAGTGTAGGAATTTTAATGAGATTACATAATTTCTAAGTCAGTTATTTAAGACCCACCAAATTACAATAATTTATTTCTTTCAGGAAAAAAAAAAAACTAGCCATCAGCCTGCTGTCCGGCTTCATCAGCTCTAGACGCAAACAGGAAACTAAGGCAATATTCCATTGAGAGCTGATGGTGGTTTATACCAAGTAGTGTCAGTGCAAATTACCTCAACAGGCATTCAGTTTAAAAGTAGACTTGCAGGATTTCCTGATGGATTGAATCTGGGAAAACTAGAAATAGCAGGTAAGGATAACTTCATAGAGTTTGGTTTAAATTATCGAAGAATAAAACTGTCATTTATTGAGCTGGCCAAGTTGCGGCAGAACCAGGTTTAGGGAGAAAATCAGAGGGTCAATTTTGCAAATAATAACCTTGAGTTACTTATTAGATTTCAAGAAGTGATATCAACTAGGTGGCTCAATGTACAATTCTAGAGTTCTACAGCACAATGAAGGCTGGGGATTAAACACTTGAAAATCGGCAGTATACGCATAGGAGTTAAAGCATGACACCATCTGAGATAAAAAAGAAAATGCATTTAAATAAAGTAAATAAATGCCAGAATCATCCCTTCTGTGCTGTAACTGAGAAATCAGGAAGATGGTGGTGAACGAAGGAACGCAGGAAGCAGCAGCTGTAACAAGGTGAATGGAACTGACAATACTGTGACCTGGAACCCAGGTGACAAACATGTTTCAAGGAGAAGTCAGTGATTACCTGTGTCAAATTCTGTGAAAAGGACTAAAAGTTGAAGAATATGGAGATCAATGTTGTCCTTGGCAACAACAAATTTTGGACAGTAGAAAAGGAGAAGGCAGATTGGGGTGGAATCTTTAAAAACCAAGATGAAAGGATTTGGGTATAATGGGTGCATGGAGTTTTGCTCTGAGGATCAGAGAACGGAGGCAGTATCTTGAGAGATTTGTAGAATGTGGAAAGGTATTTTAAAATAAGAATAATTTTAGCATGTTTGCATATGAAGAATATTATTAATTAGCAAGAGGAGAATTGATGATGCAGAAGAAAGGGAAAAGTTGGGGGAATGATGTTCCTGCATTAGGTGAGAGGTGACAGTGTCTGGCACACAGGTAGAAGGCTTAGCATTTCCTATGAACACACTGTGGCCTCTTAGGGCACCTTCTCCATGGCACCCACAGTGACAGTTTCTCGTATTAAACCAGACCATAAGGTATGGCTGGTTACAAACTCCTCAGTGGCTTTCCATCTCATTCAAAGTAAAAGCCTGAGGTGTTACGGAGGCCTACAAGGAACTATGTAATTTGGCTCCATTACCCCGCTGTCCCCTTCTGCTCTCACTGTCCTTTTGCTGACTACAGCCCAGTCAGACAGAACTCCTTACCCTCCCTCAAACACACCAGACACCTGCACGCCTCTCTACCTGCAAAGTCTGTGCTCTTAACAACTAGGCTATTCTGCAGGGCTTGCCTTCTCTTTTCATTTGTGCCTTTGCTCACATTTCACCTGCTTAATGAAGTCTTTCCTGACCTTGTAACCCTCCACCCTCCACGTGTACTTCTTCTCCTTAGCACTCACCAATACACGACATATTAAGAGTTTTAAATATTTTCTTTGATAATTGTCTTACCCCTTTAGATTTTAAGAGAACACAAATTTTTACCCGTCGTTCACTGCTATATATCCAGCAGCTAAATTACTATCCATCACATATTACATGTTCAGTAAGTTTGCCAGATAAATGAATAAAATGATATTTTAGGGCTTAACCTCAAATTTTTACTACTTTGCATAAAAATCCTAAAACAACAATGTTTAAACTATATGCAATCATGTACACTAGAGGGTATTGTAGTTTTCAGTGAGATTTCTCGTAAGACTAGAAGGCAAAAATAAATACTGGTAACTAGAGCACTGGTGAAAGTTTACAAAATAAATACATTTCCTACTTTGTAATTGGAAGAAACCAGGCCCTCTCGCAAAGGTTTTTGATATGACACCAAGTACAGATAAATGCTACAGGATAATAATAATATAAAAAAGATTCTTTTTCTACTTAATTGTGCGGAGCCTGATATATTTATGGATCTTTAGGTAAACAATAGTTTTTTTTTAAAAAAAACATTTCCAAGGCTCTGGTATCTATTGTAAAGAAAAGCAGTGAATCGCAGGAATTCTGTAAACTATTTGACTAAATTTGGCTGCCAATCTCTACCATGTTTTCCAAACATTTGTTCAGAAAGATTCCTCTTAGTCCCTGTTACTAGTATACACAATAGCTGTTATTTGCTGATTATTATGCAGATATTGTCCTCCTTTGATCTTGATATACAATAATTAATCATACAACAGATGTGAGCTGTGTTGTATTCTTTATTATCCCCATTTTTAACAGAAGGGAACTGGGGCTTAGAAAAATCAGATAACTGGCCTGTGATCACATTTCTGATTTGTGTCTAATCTGGGATTCAAACCAAAAAAGCCGACTCCAGAATTCACAACCTGAACCACTTTGCTCAGCTATTGCCTCGGGCTTCCTGTGTCAGCCACACAACCTCAGGAACCCTACAGTCATCGAGCTGGAGACTCGTATTTGTCCATGGAAAGTGTCTTTGTTTCGAAAGAGCTAATAAAGAATTCACATTAAGGCAAAAGACAATTGAAAAGAAATTGCTGGCTTCAAACACGCAGCCAAGAAGATAACACCCGGATTCCAAAAGATTCTGATGCAATCTAAGCTAACTTGATTGATTATATCTATCAGCTTCATTATCTTTTAATATTTATATATTATTTCTTAAATTCTTAAAACTCAACATGAAATTTTAAAGAGAACAGAAAAGAACTTATTATAAAGTACCACTAAGATAAATGTCTGAAAACCTAATTTCTAATTTCATTTCTTTGTCAGTCTAACTGATTGCATTCCTTAACATAGGTGAGCCTATGTTTTTTCACATATAAAATTGGCAGACTAAATCATATTTCTCTATTCCTTTCTTCTCTGTGGATTCTAATATCCTTAAAATAAAGTTTTCTCTTAAATTTATTCTTGCTAATTTGAAAAATGTTCAACAAACATCTCAATTTTTGCAAAGTCTTATTAGACTTATGTCTATTGTATTATTCTTAAGAAAATGGTTCATTATAAAAAATATTTGGTTCCGTAATTTAGTATTTTGTACAACTAAAGAAGTTAACTTATATAAAATATTAGCAAATAATTAAATAATTTTGAGTATTCATTTGCATTATCCATTCTAAGTTATAAATTGGTGTAAGACTACAGATTTAATGCAGAGACTGGATGCTGACTAATCATTTTGATGTAAGCTTACAAAGAATAATTTCAACACTCTCCAAACTGGAATGATTTATTAGCATGTCATGCTATTTATTGTGTGATATGATAAATATAATATGATTCATCATGACATTCTATAAATATTGCAAAGGATTATTAAAGCGATAAAATCCATTGGCAGAAATATAATGAGACCATGTCACATTTGTACGAAAGCTACATGATAAGAGGCTGTTGTAACCTTAGACGGATTTAAAGTGAGAATTCTTAGAACAACAAAGCAAAAGAAAACAATCCTAAATCGTACCTAGGGTTCAATTAAGAGCAGCTGTTGAGAGCAGGGAATAATACAGAAGTACAGAAAGCTTATCATCTGCACTGCCATGGGATGGACAATTTTTCAATACAGGGACTATTCTTTAAATAGTTAATCTAAAATATTTCAGACAAAATTTGGAATAACCACTGCACTGAATCAACATGTCTAAGTAAAACTACAAATGGCAGCATATATGTGAGTGTATATATATATACACATGCTTATATTTAGTTTAAAAATTGGTATGAATGTGAAAACTCATATCAGGCTGTATTTTTAGGCATTTAAAATTTTACTTTGTCAAATAATTTTTATTTCTTCCATAACATTACAAAAATATAACCCTTTGGAGGAAAGGTTATTATAAGGGAAATTTCATTTTCTAAGTAGAGGCTTTTTAGGTTTCTGATGCTTTTACAGAGAGAATTTGCCAAAGATTTTGTTTCTTATAGTTCAAAATATGGTTAACTAGTGGCCAACAATCTTTGGCATCGATTTGGAAGTAAGTATTCAACACAACACGATTTTTATGTCTTTACCAATGATTTTTGAATCATATACACAGTGTTTTAAAAGCCGCTTTGCAGTCATCTTCCTTGAGATTGTAAATTGTTCTCGCACATTATTTAAAATATCCTGAGAATAAGCACTAATTACTACTTTACAATTGAGCAAAGAAAAACATATTCTATAATTCTAGGATAAGCAACCACAATGATTGTTGAAAGCACTTTTTTGTGAGGAAATGAAGTTAACTCTGACAACAGAGAGATACGGAGCCTGTGTCTCTCACCACATTAATGAAATCTTTACGGGCTACAAATCTTTCGGTTTCTTACAATAATTTTTATGCTATTATATTTATTAACCACTTTTGCTTCATTTCTTTCTGAAAGTTGTTTCAACTTATCTATTTCCCTATATATGGACAATCTGGAATGCAAATATATATATAATAACAATCTGGAATGCAAATTGATTAATGACTATACATATAATCTTTGTTATACTCCTGTGATAAAGATATACAAGTCAAACACAAACAAACAAAGAAAAAAAACTTACCTTTATTTTATGGCAGCATGGCACATTTGAAATAAAATTGGAAAAGATAGGTATTATTAGGTACATACACCCTTTAAAATATTTAGATCTTTCTCTTTTTTATTTTTAAAATGTTATTTCCAGGAGCATAGATTCAAGCTGCCCTGAATAGACACTTCCTCAAATATCTTAGCTCTATTGTGCTTTTACATTGTATGTATTCTTTCAGGCCCCCAACTTTTATTTTCATTAAAAGAAAATCAGTTTAAAAGACCTGATTCAGATGTACTTATATTTACTAAAGGAATAAAAGTAATTATTAGAAAATCTTTCTTTCTTTTTAAGGATTGTTAGAGCTAATCATATATTAGCATTCAGATAAATTTCAAATCACCAATAATTTGTCTTTAAATTTGGTCATCAGAGGACCAAACCGTAATTCTCTAATGAGAGTGGAACTACCTAGGAGCTTGGCCCAGAGGACAAGGGTTGTGCTAGTTCCCTGGACTGGTTCACGGCTGAGTCCTCGAATTTGAAGGCAACCATCTATAATGGGAGAGGCCAGAGGATTTGCAGCTGAGCTTCCTCAGCAAAATACTTAACTCCTCATCAGCTGTGTAACCTTCATAATATGTCAGTTTCCTCTTGCTGCATAACAGATTACAACAAAATTAGAAGTGTAACACAACACAAGTGTATTATTTCACATTTTCCATGGGTCAGGAATCTGAGTGTGTGACTTAACTGCATCCTCTGCTCTGGGTCTCACAAGTCTGAAATCAAGGTGTCAACCGGTCTGCAATTCTCACATGAAACTCGGAGGTCTTTTTCCAGTCTCATTCTGATTGATGGCAGAACTCAGCTTCTTGCAGTTAGAGGACTGACGTCCCTGTTTCTCTGCTGGTTGTCAACGAGAGTTGCTTTCAGCTCTTGGAGGCCACCTTCAGATCCAAGCCATATGGCCCTCTCAACACATAGCAGCTTACTTCTCTAAAGCTAGAGGAAACTCTCCAGCCTGCTATAAGGGAGGCTTATGTAACAAGAAATAATCCCAAGAGGATCACTCTTGTGGTATAATTTGCTTAGTTATATTCACACACACCAATTCCACTTAAAGGTAGGGTATTAAACAAAGCACATGTACACAGGAGACAAAACAGATGTACAGAGATTTTACTCTGCCATAAGTCTGCTGAGTGACCTTTGTCAAGTTACATCTCAGTATATGAATAAGCTTAGCACCTATCTCAAAAGTTTGGTAGAAAGAAAAGTTAACACAGGCTGGGTACAGTGGCTTATGCCTGTATTGCCAGCACTTTGGGAGGTCGAAATGGGAGGATAGCTTGAGGCCAGGAGTTCAAGACAAGCCTGGATCGCAGAGTGAGGTCTCACCTCTACAAAAAAAATAATAAAATTGGTCATGTGTGGTGGCAACACCTGCAGTCTCAGCTACCTGGGGGTCTGAGGTGGGAGGATTGCTTGAGCCCAAAGGGAGTCAAGACTGCAGTCAGCCACCGTTGCACCACTGCACTCCAGCCTGGGCAGCAAAGTGAGACTCTGTCTCAAAAAAAAAAAAAAAAAAGGCCGGGCGCGGTGGCTCACGCTTGTAATCCCAGCACTTTGGGAGGCTGAGGCGAGCGGATCACGAGGTCAGGAGATCGAGGCCACGGTGAAACCCCGTCTCTACTAAAAATACAAAAAAATTAGCCGGGCGTGGTGGTGGCGCCTGTAGTCCCAGCTACTTGGAGGCTGAGGCAGGAGAATGGCGTGAACCCGGGAGGTGGAGTTTGCAGTGAGCCAAGATTGTGCCACTGCACTCCAACCTGGGTGACAGAGTGAGACTCCGCCTCAAAAAAAAAAAAAAGGGGGAGGAGGGCAGCATAAAAAAATTCTCAGAGCAACGTCTACGGTCTGGACTCAGTGAATGGCAGCTATTTTTAGACTTCGCCCAGTAACTCAAAAGGCCCCATGCCCTCTGCCACATTACATTACGCTCATGATTAACAATGCAAAACTTTTGCATAGCTGCCAAGTATGGTGACTCATTCCCTCTTTAAAGACTATAGTTAGTGTTACCTTGCATAAACATAGGTTAAGTATTTGAGTATCAGTTGTTTAAATGAGCTGATATGTGACAAAATGTAACCAGGCTTTTAGAATGAATGAATCTAATAAGCTTAATCAAGAACTTACAGTAATAGATTTCTTACTTATGAATAGAAAATCACTTAAATGAACTCTGATTGTTAAAAATGACATAGACAAATATTAGTATCAGTAGGCATAATTTTCTCCTATATTAACTCCAACATATATGATTTTAACAATTTTGAAATCTCCCCAAATGTTTTCTGTGATTTCTCACCATTATCTGGGGGAAAACAGAACAAAGCTATGATTTGCTAGGGTCAAGCAACGATTCCGTTCTGACAGCCCTATAGCTAACACTGTTCATGCTTTTTGATCTGCATTTCTTTGAATACTGTGCCTGTGTCTGGGAAAATTTCACCTTATAAATTCTTCTCTAAGATGAAAGCAAAAACCCAATTTCCTTTGCATCTAGAACACAGGCCTATAACCCAAGTAAGAAGAAGAATGCCAGGTAAGACTGAGTATTGACTTCACTTTTTATCAATGAAGGAGGGAGAAACTTGGATTTGAAATTTCGCGTTTTGTGACTGACAAAACCTGGTACAAAGTTTTGCTAATGTCGTAAAACTACAGTGACTCGTACACCTGTAATTGTTTGGGGATCACATTAGTGAAGTAGTCGGACAGCATATAACTCTGCTAGGATTTCTGATAAAAAAAAATATGTTTCAATTGAAATTTGTAAGTTAACTTTTAAAACAAATTATTTTAGACGTGCTGTTTTGATTATCTTATTAATATTTAAATTTTACTGTTGCACCCAAAAATCAGTTATGCCTTTCAAAGATTGTTTTAAGAGTTGGCTCCATCTTTGTGGTGGGCAGAACTAGGCCATATCCCCCAAGAATGTCCGCATTCTAATCTCTGTACACCTGTGAATATGTTAGGTTACATGGCACAGGGAAAGTTAAGATTGCTAGCCAATTGGCCTCAAAATAGGTAGATTATTTAGAGTCATCCCAGCAAGCCCAGTGACATCAGAATGGTCTTTAAAATGGGAAAGAGAAGCTGAAGAGCGAGAGTCAGAGGGAGATGTGACTATGGAAGAAAGAAACAGAGAGAGCAGTGTTGCTGGCTTTGAGGATGCTGTGGGACCAAAGGAATGCGGGTGGCCCCTGCCGGATAGAAAAAGAAAGGAAATGGACCCTGTAGAACCTCCAGAAAGGAATTCAGTCCTGCTGATACCTCGATTTCAGCCCACTGAGACCCTTGTTGAATTTCTAAGATACATAATTTAAGATAATGGATTTCTGGGGTTTTAGCCACCAAGCCATTAGAGGTAATTTGTTACAGCAGCTGCATAGAACTAACACAATTAAAAAGTGTGACTTTACTTTCTCCAGGAGGGAAATTTCTGGTGCTTCCAGCTGTATATCCAAAAAGTATTTGGTAAACAGGTTCATCTAGATAAAATATGTTTTTTTCACAAATTTCAACAGAACATGTCTCTACTATCAAACAACTCTGTTAATAACTCCTGGTCAAATATAGAAAATACAGGCAAGCAATATTTTATATCTGTGTCCACCTTTAGTTACAGAGTAAACAATGACTACAGGTTCCTTTAAAAGTAAAAAATACATCTTACCAAAAAAAGAAAAAAACAATCTGAATAATGAGACTATACTTAAACACAGAGAGCTCAAACAACTCAGCTGAAATGCGATGTGTTTCCTAATTATTAACTTGGTTGCTGACCATGAGATGCAGGATGCAGGTGTTCAAAGGAAGCATGCACTTTACCTGAATTTATTCAGTAAAACAATTCCAGCTTCTAAAATTGGTTTTAGGAATGATAACGACATTTTTTTTAAACTTTGACATTAAATTAACTTGTTGCTGAGAATTTGCACATGTGAATTCACCTTGACATTGATTTTTCGCAATCTTTATAAAGAAGAATAACATAAATAAACATGGCATTTTCCAGGTGGCTGCAAATCATACCAGGGAAAATAAAATCCTCAAATCGAGTGGAGTTTTGCAATAATCTTGTCCTTGGGGTGAAACTATAGCAAGAACATGCTTCTAGGATTTCTAATGTTGAAACACTGACCGCTGTCCAAGGTGAAAGAACATTAAATCAAATTCCAAGGTGGGAACAGGGATGATCATGAGATGGCGAAGTTTGAGATTTCTTATTCTCTGTTATTTCTCTGCCCATAACAAATCATTTTTCCAAGTTAAGAGTCACAGACAAGATCTATTAATTATCTTTCACACAGCAGTAAGAAGGAGATGTCTATTCCTGACTTGAAAAAATTCAAAAGAGTTGTAACATTGGTGTGACACCTTAAGCAAAAACCTTGGACTAGTTATTTACAGTTGTAAAGGGACCCAAATTAGCCACAGCAGTCAGATTATATTTACACTTCCCATTGTTAGGGATGAAAATCCTCGGTGACAGTCACCAGCAGAAATCGCTGCCAGCCTTCGAAACGACCACCTTCTGTGGAAGCCAATGTTTTCCCAGAAGACAACAGATCCGGGGCCAAAATGTCCTGTGCTGATTAAAATAACTAACCCTAGCATAATTTTATAAACCTCAGAGAGATGCAACAGCAGATGGGTTTTATTATTTACTAAAAGGTAAGATATTTCTCAAGATTATGGTTACAGATATAGTTAATCGTTCCTTCACCACATGGGATTATTAATACAATACCCATATTAGGTTTTATTCTATTTCTGATGTACACAAAAATCAGGTCTCTGTGTGAAAATGCTTTTTAATTTATGTATGAATGAACATTCAGCATAGATGTGATTGCTAATAATTTTCCCACAGGTAGTTTTTGGATTATAAGAGCATGGAAATGATTTATAGTTATAGTCAGTGATGATAATCAAATACTCAAATCACATTTTCTTTTTTAAAAAAAAAACATTTTCTAGCCGATTCTGCTGGAAATCACACCAAAATACCTTGATGTGATAATGTCTTAAAAATATATAAAAGAATTTCTCTGGTACCAAAACAGAGATATAGACCAATGGAACAGAACAGAGCCCTCAGAAATAACACCACACATCTACAACTATCTGATCTTTGACAAACCTGACAAAAACAAGAAATGGGGAAAGGATTCCCTATTTAATAAATGGTGCTGGGAAAACTGGCTAGCCATATGGAGAAAGCTGAAACTGGATCCCTTCCTTACACCTTATACAAAAACTAATTCAAGATGGATTAAAGACTTACATGTTAGACCTAAAACCATACAAACCCTAGAAGAAAACCTAGGTAATACCATTCAGGACATAGGCATGGGCAAGGATTTCATGTCTAAAACACCAAAAGCAATGGCAACAAAAGCCAAAATTGACAAATGGGATCTAATTAAACTCAAGAGCTTCTGCACAGCAAAAGAAACCACCATCAGAGTGAACAGGCAACCTACAGAAAGGGAGAAAATTTTCACAACCTACTCATCTGACAAAGGGCTAATATCCAGAATCTACAATGAACTCAAACAAATTTACAAGAAAAAAACAAACAACCCCATCAGAAAGTGGGTGAAGGACATGAAAAGACACTTCTCAAAAGAAGACATTTATGCAGCCAAAAAACACATGAAAAAATGCTCATCATCACTGGCCATCAGAGAAATGCAAATCAAAACCACAGTGAGATACCATCTCACACCAGTTAGAATGGCCATCATTAAAAAGTCAGGAAACAACAGGTGCTGGAGAGGATGTGGATAAATGGATAAATAGGAACACTTTTACACTGTTGGTGGGACTGTAAACTAGTTCAACCATTGTGGAAGTCAGTGTGGCGATTTCTCAGGGATCTAGAACTAGAAATACCATTTGACCCAGCCATCCCATTACTGGGCATATACCCAAAGGATTATAAATCGTTGCTACTATAAAGACACATGCACACATATGTTTACTGAGGCACTATTCACAATAGCAAAGACTTGGAACCAACCCAAATGTCCATCAGTGATAGACTGGATTAAGAAAATGTGGCACATATACACCATGGAATACTATGCAGCCATAAAAAAGGATGAGTTCATGTCCTTTGTAGGGACATGGATGAAGCTGGAAACCATCATTCTCAG
The DNA here is from genome assembly GCF_028878055.3 of Symphalangus syndactylus. Taxonomy (NCBI): domain Eukaryota; kingdom Metazoa; phylum Chordata; class Mammalia; order Primates; family Hylobatidae; genus Symphalangus; species Symphalangus syndactylus. The sequence goes on along the minus strand of NC_072437.2, from coordinate 113,186,150 downwards.
TAAACTGTCACAAGGACAAAAACCAAACACCACATGTTCTCACTCATAGGTGGGAATTGAACAATGAGAACACATGGACACAGGAAGGGGAACATCACACTCCGGGGACTGTTGTGGGGTGGGGAGAGGGACAGCATTAGGAGATATACCTAATGTTAAATGACGAGTTAATGGGTGCAGCAAACCAACACGGCACATGGATACATATGTAACAAACCTGCACGTTGTGCACATGGACCCTAAAACCTAAAGTATAATAATAATTAAAAGAAAAAGGCAAAGAAACCATCTTGCAACCAAATAGCAAAAAAAAAAAAAAAGAGTTTCTGCTGTTTCGACATGTGATAGTTCATGTGTAACGTTCATCAACAAGTGGAAATTGTCACTCTACCTATTTAATCAATTAGGTCGCAATGAGTTTTATAATTACCCACTAGGTGCTTCAGGCAAAAGGCAGTATTACATTCATAATATGAACTTATTAGAACTTCTAAATACATTCAGTAGTAATAACTATAGTATCTGTTTTCCTTTTAAAAATATTCTCTACAGAAAACCAAACACCGCGTGTTCTCACTCCTAAGTGGGAGTTGAACAATTAGAACACGTGGACACAGGGAGGGGACATCACACACTGGGGCCTGTCAGGGGTGGGAGTTATGGGAGGGAGAGCATTAGGAGAAATGCCTAATGGAGGTGATGGGTTGATGGGTGCAGCTATCCACCATGGCACGTGTAGACCTACGTAACAAACCTTCACATTCTGCACATGTGTCCCAGAAGTGAATGTATAGTTTAAAAAAGGGGAAAAAAAAGCTCTTTATAATGATTACAATTCTGAAAGTTACAACACTATCCTCCTAAAATAACATTATTGGATTTCTTTTATCTACCTCACTCAGGTTCCATTTTTAATCATAACCCTTCACAAACACATGGTAAAAGCAGTGATTTACTGTACTGGATTTTTAACTACCTATCTACATTTATGCTTTGCTGTTAAATCTGTCATTCCTGACAAACACAGCTAAACAAAAACATTTGTTTATGGTATGAGATTAGGAACAAAAATCAAGAAAAATGATTTAGAACAGGGAATGATCTTATTTTTCAGACCAAAAAACTAATTGAATTGTTACTTCAACAAGGAAAGATAAAACAAAGGACATTTGGTGAATATTTGCAAAAAGGGAAAAAAAAGCTGGTCTCATTGGTCAGCAGCAGTGATCTACAGCTCTGTATAATACGGTTCCAGCTCTATAAATCTGTTCTACTCCACAATACTTTCCCGAGAAAGTGATATATCTCTAAAAAAGTTCCATCTACGTGTCACCCTGAAAGCTTACTATGCTGAGGATAATTCCAAATGCAGAAGTGTGCAGCACAACCCCTTTTTGTGACCCAAAACTGACTTATTTATCAACCATGAACATGTTTATAAAGGAAATATGGAAATATTCTAGCTTTTTAAGAGAATGCTTGTCTCCTTTAAAGTATTTCGAACCTTCCAAAGCTTCTAAATATTAACATCTCTAAGCATAAGAGCTTTGTTCCTCCTGAGGTACTGAGGATCATTCATACTGAATTACTGAAGTAACAAATGTGTCGTATAAACCCAAGGATGGAGAGTCTAAATGACTTTAAGAAACTCCTTCAATGTCATAGGCACTGCAGGCTGTGAGTGGCACACATTTGAATAAGCCTGCATACGCCTAGTATCAGATTGAAGCACGTATAAATAAAAGGCCCTAGAAGGTGAGAGATGATGGTAACTTAAAATATTACACACAAAGGAACGGAATCCAGATGCTCATGATAAAATATTTTAAGATCTCATTTTGTTTCTAACTGGTCTTTAGAAAATTTGGGGAACTCCAAAATTAAGTAGACAGAATATTTAGGTAAATAACATATTTTAAATACATACACATGCATACACAACATAATTATTTTTTTTTTAAAAAGACCATAATTTTTAGCTGTTTTGTTTTGTTTTAATGAAGGATTGAAACTGCATACTATTAACATATGCCCCAAAATTGCAATTTGCTACATCTGACATTACACTTTCCTCTATTATAGGGTAGACTTTAGCAAATCAATTTGCAGATTATAAAGTGCTACCAATCACCACTTCTGAATTCATAATCTACTGATGTAGGTTTAAGATGTGTACCTCCTTAAATTGCCATAAACATCTGCAACCCTCCCATCATAAATGTTCCTCAGAATGTTACAAGACTCAAATTTAAGTCTATGCTAAGTATTCTGAAGGCAATTGCTTCAGTGTAGTGATACATGTAAGATCCTTTTTCTTTTCTTTTTTTTTGGTAACCTCCTCTATAAACAGGCAACAAAACCTCAGTATTTTAAAAGTGAATGGGTTATTTTTTTTCGATTTTATTTTGGAGACCCTTTTAGAACATGTAGTTAAAATTAAATACAACCAACATGATCGTGCCTTTTAAAAAGTCACCATTTTTTAAAGAAAATATCATGTAATTTAAAGGTTTTAAAAGCAGGGTTAGTATTAGAACTATATTATATGGGCCAATGGCTTCTGTTTAAGAATATTTTGTTTCAGTCTGAATACAGTCATCCCTTGGTACCTGTGGGGCGCTTGTTCCAGAACGGACCCTCCTCAGAATCTGCAGATACTCAAGTCCTTTACATAAAATGGTGTAATATGTGTATATAATCTATGCACATCCTCCCGTATACTTTAAATTATCTACAGAGTTGTTATAATACTTAATACAATATGAATGCTATGTAGTTGTTATACTGTATTGTTTTTAATTTGTGTTATTTGTATCTTTTTTTGTTTTTCATTTTTTCAAATATTTTCAATTAGCACTTGGTTGAATCCATGGATGCAAAACCAGAGGATGTATTTTTAATCTCCAAAGTGTTGAATGAGTCGTGAGTCACAAAAACTAGTAAAATTAGTCAATCAAGTTTGTTTTTAAAAGCTGGTGGTCCAGCCGGGTGTGGTGGTGGTGCCTGTAGTCCCAGCTACTTGGGAGGCTGAAGCAGGAAAATCGCTTGAACCCAGGAGGTGGAGGTTGCAGCTAGCCGAGATGGCACCACTGCACTCCAGCCTGGCAACAGAGTGAGACTCCATCTCAAAAAATGAAATTAAAAAAATAAATAAATAAAATAAAAGCTGGTAGTCAACAGTTGATTAGATTTAAAAAATGTATATATACACCATGGAATACCATACAGTCATAAAAATAATAAAATCATGCCCTTTGCAGCAATGTGGATGGAGCTAGAGGCTATTATTCTAAGTGAACAAACCCAGAAGCAGGAAATCAAATCATTTCATATTCTCACAAGTAGGAGCTAAATAATGGGGACACATGGACATAAAGATGGAGATAACAGACACTGAAAACTCCAAAAGCGGGGAGGGCGATGGGAATGAGGGTTCATAAACTGCCTATTGTGTATAATGTTCACCATTTGGGTGACAGGTGTACTAGAAGCACATTCCCTACCATCACACATGGAATAGCCATGTAACAAATAATCTATGTATCTAAAATTAGACATAAGATAAATACAATAAAAAGATGGTGGTGACAATTAGTAAGGTCTGCCTGATATGGTTTGGCTTTGTGTCCCCACCCAAATCTCATCTTGAATTGTAGCTCCCAGAATCCCCACAGGTTGTGGGAGGGACCCCGTGCGAGATACTGAATCATGGAGGTGGTTATTTTCCATGCTGTTCTCGTGATGTTGAATAAGTCTCATGAGAGCTGATGGTTTTATAAAGCACATGCCCTCTTCCCTGCTGCCATGTAAGATGTGACTTTGCTCCTCATTCACCTTCAGCCATGATTGTGAGGCCTCTCCAGCAATGTAGAACTGTGAGTCCATTAAACCTCTTTCCTTCATAAATGACCCAGTCTCGGGTGTGTCTTTATTAGCAGCATGAGAACAGACTAGTACACTGCACTTTCAAACTGATAATCAATCAACTCAAGGATATGTCCAGAGATTCCTCACCTCCCCAAACTCCAGCTTAAGGGTTTCAGGGCTGACACGGGATGTGTCAGTTTATGCAAGCTAATGCATAAGCAAGCATACCAAGAGGACAGCTAGAAAATCTCTGCTCTTCTCTCCAACTTTCCCTGATAAACTATGCCAAAAATGCGTTTCAAACTTCCATGTTTAAAATTATTTTTGAAATAATTATTATGCACCTCCACTGATAGGCTCATAGGACTTAATGTGAATAATATAATACATAATCCAAATCCTGTTGGAATTCCCAGTGTCTGTTATCTCTGTTTATGTCCATGTGTCCTTACTCTTCAGCTCCTACTTATAAGTGACAACATGCAATAGGCATGTAAACAAGAAGGCATTAAACTTGGAGGGAATAAAACTAGAAGTATTTTTGGCCGGATAGAAAAATGAAAGTCATGATAACAGTGAACAACAGGGGTATAGTTAACAGGGGTATAGTTGACGTTTCTGAATTTCTGTCTAAACTCACTCTATGACTACTACTTTTAGAAGTTTATTCCTCAAGAGAAGTGACTTGACATGTCAGTAAGTAGATTTTCCAATTATTGGAGGTAGGGCTAGGCAGGAGAGGTTTTTCAATCTGAACTAAAGAACTAAATTCAGATAAAATATTTTATACAAATTACACAATACTGTATACAATTTATACAAACATAAACTAAGACATTTCACCTCACCAAATCAGGATTCATTCATGATAGGGGTTGCCTTATGATTGTAATTACTTATAACATTTAAATATTCGAGTAAAAATATAACTCTCAATTACAAAAAGGCAGGACTTAAAACATATTTCCATAAAGACATAAAACTTAAATTTCCCTATATGTTTGTTAATGTCTTTGGTCAATTTAGTTTCAAATAGATAAATTACATTGTTAGACAATGGTAATAGATATATAAAGTACGGATTATTGACTTAAATTTAGTATGTTTGCACGATATTTTTGGGAAATAGGCAAATGTTTATTAAACTAGAAAAAGCTCTGAAAAACTATTTTATGAGTACTACTGTATCTGCTAGCCCACTTAATCTACATCAACAAGAGTTCATACAAGAAGATATATCATCAGGAAGCCAGGATTTCAATTTGCCTCTTATCACAGTAATATGAAGTCAATCTCCAAAATAAAAAAGGTGGGTGGAAGAAGTTAATGAACGCATTTATCTTAATGTATGGAAAATCTAATGCCAAAACAGCACATGATATTGTATTCACTATTTTCCTAGTGCATCCTACATTATGGAAGAGTTATTTTATAGCATCTGATAACATTTCTTTTGACTTCTATTTGTATGAAATAATAGTTTAAATATAAAGAAATGTTTTCATGTAGAATGTATTCAAATGCTAAAATATACATACATGTTATTCTCATCACAGTTGTAACAAATCTTTGCTTATTAATGAACTACCTTTAAATAATAGAACATTGTTTAGGTTTTGAAATGAAAGGAAAAGAACATCTACAATGCAGTTTTAACCTTTTTACAACTAGAAAATAGTCTCAGACTTTAAGTGTTTTATTTAAATTTAACTCTAGAAATAACAGTGCACTTCTCAAAGCTCTGTAAGTCTCAGTAACTTTGTATTAGTTGTAAAATTTAAAGAACTAAGTCAGCAGACTTGGCCCTCAGATATTTTATTTTAAAAACAAAAACTAAATGAATCATGTACTTTAACGTAAAAAGTAAAACTGACCCTGAATAAGTTCAGTGGATTATATCAATGTCAGCATCTTTGTTACGATACTGTCCTATAGTTTGGCCTACATGACCACTGCGGGAAGCTAGGCAAGTGGCAATAAAATATCTCTGTATTATTTCTTATAACTGCCTATGAACATATAATTATCTCAGAATTAAAGCTTAATTCATAAAACTAGCTTCTTTCAAATATAAATAACCAAAGGTTATATTTCCTGAGGAAAAATCCAGACTTGAACACTTTCAATGTTTAGAATTTCCCCAGTCAATTTAACATGTGATATGACCATTAGCTATTTTGAAGGTGACAACTTTGTGTTCCCTTGTCCGAAACACAGAATGAGTTTTACAAAATATCACTTACAAAGAGATTGGTCAGTTTATCACATCAGATCTGAAGATATGAATGTTAGATTATGCAGGGAAAATTTCAATTTGGAACCACAAACAATAATTCCTGAGAAATCTGCTGTAAAAAGACATCAACATAGTGAAGGATTACAAAGATTTCTGGTTCTTATATTTTGCTTTATAAAGCAGAAAGAGTATTTGCCAAAGTCCTTACAGAAACACTGAGAAATTTTACTTTAATCAGAAAATAAGGAGATACCCTAAGTTTTAAAAATACTTCACGCAAAATGTGTATCATGCAGTTTAACAAAAAGAATCTCAAGGACAGCATCTGAAATAATTGGGGTAGGAAATTCCATAAGCAAACATTACTAATTTAGATTAACCAAGCATTTCTTTGCTAGAAATTAAACCCATTATTTTATTTCACCAATTAACTTTATTATGGAACACAAACCATCTATGCGTGCATGTGTCAGTCCCAGCATACACATTTGATGCTAGATGATAAATGTTGCAATTTGCAGGGTAAAGTTAGTATTTGCATTACTCCGTTGTCTCTTAATTTTAAACAGAATTGGCACCTCTTCCTGGAAGACATCCTGTCCTTTCCTGTGCCATTTCAAGGGTTGTTAACTTTTTCTGACTGCTGTAGTTCTTAACACATCCTATGACACTGTTGTTTACATATGGGTTTTTAAAAGAGATTGAGAACTTTTTAATTTATGAAGTGTGTGTAAAAGAATGTATGATCATTCATATTCCCATTTCATGAAAAAATAAATCATATTTTGGACGTAAACATTGTTAAAGGAAAGCTTTTCTATAAATATTTTCTTTTAATAGTACTTTTAATCATTGAAATTTAGATCATTCAATTATGGAGATTTCTTCATTGAAGAGAAAATATCTCTTCAAAACTCTAAATAAGCTGAGCTTTATCAACTAAATTTATAGGAATACAGGCTTCAGAGGTATTAATTTATCTTACAATATTTTCCCTTCTAAAATTTGTCATGTTTTGTCACAGGTTTAAAGTGCAAGGCAACTATTGACATGAAAGATAATGTGGTATATGTAGTATAAGTGAACCTGATCTTTTCTCAAATATTTATTATTTTTATTTTCTTTGCTGTCAAGAAGAGTGGTAACAAATACGTATTATTTGTAAAGCCCCACAAAATTTGCATGAAAATAATTGTTGCATGAACTAGACATGCTTTCTGTGATATTAATCTGCAATATTCTGCAAGCCCCCCAAAAAATTCACATTCATTACAAGAAGCTTATTTCAGCATTTTACCTGTCAGAAACAGTGATTAATGTAGTTCAAATTATTTCATCAGCTAAATTCCCTTGAGATGTGTAAGATAAGGTGGTTCTTCAGAGGAACTTTGGACGGGAACTTATGACTGTAGTGACATGAATACATATGAAAGTACTTCATTTTTAAAATATAGAAAACAGACATGAAGAAAATGTACTTTAGAGTTTCATATCACTGAAATCATTTTTTTCAAATGAGGCACTAAGTAAGTGCATACGTCAATTTTTTTCCCAGCCTAGGCAATATGGCAATATATATAAGAACAAGTAAATATAACAAACAGTACAAGATTCGTCTGGAGAAAAATAATTATACACGTGATAAAATACGAAAGAACAGAAGAAAACTCAATTGTTGATGTGGGATAAACTCATCACAGGATATCAATATATCACCAAGGTTTGCACATTTAAAACATGGGCAGGCCACAAGGAGGAGCTCTTGTGCAGGGATAGTGGCCTTTAATCTTCTATCTTCACTGTTTAATGAAAACGATAGGAATGTTAGTAATTTCAAAAAGCATCACAGCAGTATTCATTAGAGAAGAATTGTGTGAACTGCCTTTCACCTGCTGAGCCCTGTTGGAAGGAATCAGCTGTAGGAGGGAAGAAGGCATTTATAAAGGCAAAAGATCTGGAAACAGCTCTGGCCATCAGGTACTGAGAGAGAAGAGGGAGAGCACAGCAAGCACACAGCCGTTGCGAACTCGATGGAGAAATAAACACTGTAAGAGGCAGTGGCCACAAGAACCAGCCTGTGGGTGGTATTTACAACTTAACTGTACCTCCTAGCTGGGTGTATTAGTCAGGGTTCTCTAGGGCGACAGGACTAATAGGATAGATGTATGCATGAAAGGGAGTTTATTAGGAGAATTGACTCACATGATCTTAAGGTGAAGCCCCCAATACGCCATCTGCAAGCTGAGGACCCAGGAAGCCAGTCTGAGTCCCAAACTGCAAAAGCAGGGAAGCCAGCAGTGTCCCCTTCAGTGTGTGGCCGAAGACGCGAGAGCCCCTGGCAAATCACTGGTGTAATCCAAGAGTCTGAAAGCTGAAGAACTCAGAGTCCGATGTTCGAGGGCAGAAAGCACCCAGCACGGGAGAAAGATGGAGACCTGAGGACTTAGCCAGTCTGGTCCTTCTGCGTTCTCCTGCCTGCTTTTATCTTAGCCACAATGGCAGCTGCTTAGACAGCGCCCACTCAGATTGACGGTGGGTCTGTGTCTCTTAGTCCACTGACTCAAATGCTAATGTCCTTTGGCAATACCCTCAAAGACACACCCAGGAACAGTTATTTGTATCTTTCAACCCAATCAAGTTGACACTCGTTATTAACCATCACACTGGGGAATAGCAAGCATCAGCTACCAACTATTCTCTACTCATTTAATCAAAGCTTTGCTATGCTTGGGTTGTATTACAACACGAAGAAGAAGAGGCCTATCTTTTTATCATTTTTAATACACTGGGGCAGGAGGCAGAAATACAGAGGACTCTACCAATTGACCTGATTTCCAGAGAGGGACTATGCACTACCAGGAGTGAAAAATTTGCAACATGCCACCCAGGGTACGAGGACACACACATATCTTCCTCGTTTGATGAAAAAGTGGCACAAATTAGAGGACAGTGGACAATAACTTTTATGAATTAAATTCAGAGAAGAATATGTGTAAATAATAAAGTAAGAGGAGGTGCTTCTCTAAAGAGCGTGATATAAATAACTTTACTTAGAAAATATTTAAGGTCTAAATATTTTCTCATTGTTTGTCCTTGTTGGAATATTGAATACATAGACACTAAAGGAACGCTTGTGGCCAGGCTCTGTGGCTCTCGCCTGTAATCCCAGCACTTTGGGAGACTGAGGGAGATGGATCACTTGAGTCCAGGAGTTTGAGATCAGCCTGGGCAATATGGAAAACTCTGTCTCTACACACACAAAATATATATATATACACGTAAATTAGCCAGGGGTGGTGGCATGCGCCTGTGGTCTCAGCTACTCCAGAGGCTGAGGTGACAGGACTGCTTGAGCCCAAGAGGTCGTGGCTGAAGCAGTGAGCTGTGGTCACATCATTGCACTCCAGCCTGGGCAGCACAGCAAAACCCTGTCTCAAAAAAACAAAAGCAAAAACAAAAAATGCTTGTGATAAACGTGAGACACTGAGATTAAATGTAAAAGGGTGTTCCTTACACCCACCGCCTAGCTACCCAGCTCAAAATAAGAAGTTGCTGAGGCTGGGCACGGTGGCTCACGCTTGTAATCCCAGCACTTTGGGAGGCCGAGGCGGGCGGATCACGAGGTCAGGAGATCGAGACCACGGTGAAACCCCGTCTCTACTAAAAATACAAAAAATTAGCCGGGCGTGGTGGCGGCGCCTGTAGTCCCAGCTACTCGGAGAGGCTGAGGCAGGAGAATGGCGGGAACCCGGGAGGCGGAGCTTGAAGTGAGCCGAGATCGCGCCACTACACTCCAGCCTGGGTGACAGAGCGGGACTCCGTCTCAAAAAAAAATAAAAAAAAAAGAAGTTGCCGAAACCCTTAGGGTCCCTGAGGGTCCCTCAACCTGACAACTCTCTCCCCCAAAGAGATTACCATTATCCTGTATCTTGTGTGGTTTTTAATTCCTCTTTATTTTTATTAATAGTTGTACCATCATATGTGCCTCTAATGTGTTGTTTAGTGTTGCATGCTTTGAACTTTATTCAGGTATACTCAAGAAGTATGTATCTTTCTGTGGTGTGCTATTTTCATTCAACATTGTGTTCCTGAGATTAATCTTGTTAACATTTACAGTTCCGGTCCCTCATTCACACTGCTGTGTAGTATTCCATTTGTAAACATGCTATGATTTGTTAACTTGCTCTCCTGCTAATCTTCAGTGCCCCGTTACCGTAGACAGAGCTGCCATGGATGCTCTTGTGTGTCCTTATGCACATGTGTCTGAGCTTCCTTGCTAGCTTTTTAGGGGTTGTGAGCATCTTAAAACATATTGTATAATTTCATATTGTTTTTTCAACCAGTGTGACAATCCATAATCTCATCTGCAGTGCATAAGGGCTGCAATATTCCCATGTTCAAATTGTCATTCATATGATCAAAAACATTGACTAATTATTTACTGCTTACTATATTAAGTAAAAATATTTGCAGTTTACGTACAAACTCATTTTTCTGGCTTATCACTGTCTGTTTGCTACTCTAAAACATAAACCTGAGTGCCAATCATGATGTGTGCCTCCCTGTCATTGCAGGAAAAATTCACAATTTTCAAGTTATACAAATACAAGTTTAATTTTTAATTTTATCTAAAATGGTATGATTTCAATCAGAATTGCCCTATCACTAGCAGAAGATAGAGCTTTGCCAAACCCCACCGTGCAAAGGAAGTGTGCATATAGGTTAAGAGATGTGAATGCAACTATTTTCTTTTTTTTTTAGCATAAAATACCTGCCCACCTAAGGGAATGCAAACAATTTACTCCACTTATCATTCTCAAAATGTTGACAATGCATTCCATAAAATGTTTTACGATGACTAAATGAGATAATATATGAAAAGCCGCTAATACAACGCTCAGTATCAAGCAGACATTCAATAAAGCTATTGTTATTCAGCAACAACGCATTGATAAATCACCAACTTTGAGGGCTACTCTAATAACGAACAGGTATAATATAACCATATTCATTAAAAATATAATTTCTCCAAAGTTGTAACTTCAATAATATTTAATATTCCAGGTAAGATAACCTTACTATATTTTAAAAGCCCAGGTGTTCTTTATCGTAATAAAAATGTAGTAATCTGCAGATGAGATTATTAGATCAGAGACTAACACACTTCTTCGTAGAAATTAACTGGGGTCAAAGAATGTACATGCTTTCCAGACATACACCATGCACACAGGCATATTGTCTCTGGTCTCAAGACTGAATTCAAGGCTAGCCTTTTGAACATCTACATCTTATTAAATTATGTTTACACTAAGTTAAAAGCATTTTAATATAATTATCGCTGAGGCTTGTCGTCACTTACAAATCCCAGAAGGATTGTGTTGCATGACAAAGCAGACCAGAGATCCAGATCCTAAGTGGTAAACAAGACTCCTTCTCACCTCCACACAGTGCTGTCAATCTGCACTGAGGGCAATCTCTGTATCACTAACATCTATTAATGTCACACACATGTTGAGGGCAGGCTAGGTCTTTTCATAGAACCAGACGGACAGAGAGAAATGGAGAATGAATATTAGCTTTAATGAATGGATGCAGAGGATCAAATATTATCCTTAAAAGAATATTTTTGGTTCTTTTCATCTCTTTCTCCCTATTTAGCTATATTTTTCATGAGGAATATTAATGCATTATTAGTCCACAAGTTCAACCTCTGTGCACTGAGAAATAGGATTAGCATGGCTTATAAAATTTATCTGGGGGGAGGTTTCAGCTATCGAGGAATTATAGGGTGTATTAATTCTTACTTATTTAGGTTACAGACGGTTAAGCCAGGAATTATGTACTTATAATTAGGTACAGAATCGATAGCGATCCCATGGTTGCTACTTATCTATCACTTCTGTTCCCAATGCATTTAAGTTGCTTGCAAATGCATACAATATAGCAATATAAAATACTTAAACTCTTTAGAAAGAACCTTTAGAAAATACAAAAAATAGGGAAGCAAGATGGTGTCAGAAACGTGGTCAGTGAACAAATGGACACTTTGACGAATCATGCACTGAGTCAGGGCAGAGCACAAATTTGACTTTGAGTTTTCTAATTAACATGCAGAAAGGAGAAAATATAACCAGTAACAAGATCGTGCATGATATATTCTAGTTATTTGGGAGAACACCAATATGAAATAAGAGAAAATATTTCCTACGGCCCCTCAAGAAGAGAAGGTTTTATGATGGCTAAAGCAGTTCAGTAAGAAGCGACTGTGTTGGGCCCAGTATGATGTGGTCCAGTTAGGCTTCTTTTTCTTTTTTCTTTTTTTTTTTTTTGAGACAGAGTCTCACTCTGTCGCCCAGGCTGGAGTGCAGTGGTGCAATCTCGGCTCACTGCAAGCTCCGCCTCCCGGGTTCACACCATTCTCCCACCTCAGCCTCCCAAGTAGCTGGGACTACAGGCGCCGCCACCACGCCTGGCTAATTTTTTTGTGTTTTTAGTAGAGACGGGGTTTCACCGTGTTAGCCAGGATGGTCTCGATCTCCTCATCTCATGATCCGCCCGCCTCAGCCTCCCAAAGTGCTGGGATTACAGGGGTGAGCCACCGCACCCGGCCAGTTAGGCATTTTTGATGGTCTCACTTCATCTTGAAACAGATTTTAGATAACAATGCAGAATAGATGGCTTCGTTTCCTCCAGGCCATCTTTCATAAATATTATTTATCTTATCCACGTGTCTGAAAAGTATCCAGCTGCAGTGAATTCGTGATTATAGTCCCTGACAAGTACCGGGAAAGCTGTAATTCTATGTTTTCATTTGCAAACAAAGCATTACACTCCAAAAGTCAACAAAATTGCATGTAGCACAAACATCCTCATGTGAAAAGCAGGAGCTGGATAAAGATGGGCCTGAACAGACCGCTCAATTTCTGACTTGAAAGGTACACAAGCAGCGCTGGCAGTCAAAGTGAAGAGTTCCTCAGAAAACAATTTTGGGACTACTTTAATGCAAAGAAAAGCAGGAAATAAAGTTCAACAGCTGCATTCCATAAAGCATACTGGCAGTCATTTGTCAAAAAAAATAAATAAAAATAAAATTAAAAATAAAACTCTTCTAGTGAAAAATGGCTCAAGCCTTAGGAAGGAAGAAGGAAGAGAGAGGAAGGGAGAGGAGGAAAGAAACCAGCTCCAGCTACAGTGCTTGGTTTTGAGCAACAAAGATTCCTGAAATACTTTCCAAAATAAACCTGTGGCAAAATGCTGAACTTGGAAACAGAAATAGACAACTTGATGCACAAAATAATCAGTTCTAAAATAGTCAAAATGTACAAAAGGATACAAAGCATTTGTGGTGTTGACTGAGAAATTAACCATGTACATTTGCTAAACGTAGAAATCTGGGGACAGAGACTGAAAAATACAATGATCCCCAAGGCTATTTATTTTGGCATTACTTATTTATAAAGTAAATACATAAAATTGAAAGTCTTTCCTATAACCTGCTTCTCCAAATCTCTCGGAGTCTTTGTTTCAGGTCTAGTCTGGCCTCCCTCATTTTTGTTCTCAGTCTGCCTGGATCCTGAGGTCACTGGATTCTGTGCTCCCAGCGCGTGTCCATTCCACAGTGGAATGTGAGAAAGTAGTAAAACACAAAAATACAAATAAATAAGATTCTATGTTTGAGTCTGAGTGAGAGCAGCTAGAGGTGACTTAGATTAACTGAAAAAGGTGTAAAAGAATTTTGCTAAAATCATGCCTCAAAGAGTCTACAGTATTAATCGTGTAATACAGCACTACGCCACACGAGGGCACTATATGGTCAGCTTACTCAGATGAAAGCAAAATGTAAACGGAGTTTATAAGAACAAGATTTGATGAAAATAAAATTACATTCTCTCCCAGGTAATAAAAAAAATCAAAATTCTGGAACATTTAAAGACCCTATGTGTGGTTTGTAATAAAATGGTAATAGCTTGACTTGCTCTCATCCATTTCACCTGCAACTTGGCCGCTATCAGTTTTTCAAACAGCTTAGGAATTTTTCAACGTAAAGTCATTTACACATTCTATTTATCTCTGCCTAGGACACTCTCCGACCTCATTGTAATCTTTTAGGTCTCAGCTGAAATGCAATTTCCTCAGAGACAGCTAACCTAGACACCTTACCTAACGCAAGTCTCTCTTACGCAACATGCAACTGTATGTCAGCCCTCGGTGTATTTTAGTCATGGCACTTACCGAAAGTATTTTATTTATGCACATCGCACATTCCTATGTGAGTTTTGTCTGTTCCCTTCAATATGCTTTAAGCTCCATGAGGCTAAATACCTGTCAGTTTTGGTCACTGTCTAATCCCCAGAGCCTAGGACACTGGGGCATAATAGAAACAAAGCTATGTGTTGAATGAATGAATGAATCTCTGTGACTGTGGCTTATTTCTCCCTACAAAGTTTGACTGAGCCCCACACTCTCACAGAAATCTTTAAAATAATAACAAAAAAGTAGTGAATGTCACCATGTGTTTTCTGACCAATAAACCTGAGAGCTTGTCTGGAGGTTATATGAATTATGGAGCGTCATGATATACTCTTTATTCAACATTGCTTCTCTTCTATTTAAAAACCTGCCCTTCTTTGGAAAGGGTGAAGTGGGACAGGCTGAAGAACACAGATGTTTGAGGGAAGAATGCTTACATTCACCTACTTTGTGATAACTTTACCCTTGTTAAAACGGAAATACAGAAAAGAGGTTACGGAGGAGTTTAATGCTGCCCTTTCTTAGAACGAGAACAACACAATTCTCTTTTCTTTGTCTCCAACTTTACAGGTACTTACTGTGGCGTATAAAATGGTCACTTACAAATTAGACCAACAAAAGGGTATTAAAAGTATTTGTTTATGGGACATCGGGGTGTAAAACACACCACTCAACATCGTGATGTAACTTTACACGACAATAGGGAAGGAGATAGAAAAGACAAAATGCACGGGGTGGGGGGACAACAGCAGGGCAAAGTGATCCGAAGACAATCTCCACAGAGTTCCAAGATCATGTGGATTCCAAAAGGCCAGAGGCCATTTGCTCCTTGATATTAACTCCAGGCTTAGCGTGATACTACAATGTAATTGTGGATGAAGTAGATAAGTGCGTCTTGAAGGCTTAAACCAAAACTATGGTTGGTCATAAAGAGGTGGCCGTGTTTTTTTGTTTTGTTTTGTTTGGTTTTTGGTTGTTTTTTTTTTTTTTTGGCCGAGGAAGAATTGGTTAGGGTATAAGGTCTGCATTTCAGGCTTCCATCATCAAAGACTGACAAATTCAGGCGAGCTGGAGTGAAGGTTAGGTCTTCCCCAGCCGTGGTCTTCACAGAGTGGGGGATCAGACCAGCAGGATTAAGGGGAATTCGGTGACCTTGTTACTCATAGGTCAGTAGCTTGGGGTTGCGCTTTCTCCTTTTTTCAACCTGTAGTCGACACAGCAAAAAGGCCCAGAACTGGCGAAGGAACAAAGCAGCAAAAAGTGAGGCCCAATAAAAGCTTCAGGCTCAAGAAGACCCCTGAGAAACGAAAGGGAGAGACTATTCCAGGGGACAGTAGGTGAAAAGGAGATAACTAAAAGCGCAGTGGCAAAATGTTCTTACACGTAAGGGATGTTCGTTAATGGACAAATATTCATGGCACTATGATCTGTTAGGACAAATGTAGAATCATCTGTATGCTTTAAATACCGTGTGTGTAAGATTTTAACTGTTTATTAGAAGTCCGAGAACCCCGTTTAAGGTATCTGGATATTCCCTCCCCTTCCTTTCCAAGATTCAGACACTACTAAGTGTGTAGCAGGATGAGCCGCAGACAAAACCCCTCAGACGCTGAGTTGTAGAAGGAAGGGCTTTATTCAGTTGGGAGCATCAGCAAGCTACTGCCTCAAAACCCGAGCTCCCCAAGTGCACAATTTCTGTCCCTTTTAAGGGCTCACAACACTAAGGATTTCACAAGAAAGGGTCGTGATTGATTTGAGCAAGCAAGGGGTACGTGGCAGGGGCTGCATGCACCGGTGGTCAGAGTGAAACGGAACAGGGCAGGGAGTTTCACAATGTTCTTCCATACAATGCCTGAAATCTATGGGTAACATCGGGTTCTAAGTCATGAGTTGATTTTTAGCTACTGGGTTTAGGCCAGGCAGGCCCAGGCCTGGTTTTGGGTCTGGCGCTGGGCTGCCTGTCTTTGATTTCACTTCCTTGTTTTTTTCTTAAAACAGGTACTGAGTATAAAACAGTATAAAACAATATGAGAGGGTCTCTCTCTTCCCTCAAGGGTAAAAATAAGATTGCGACAAATCTAAACTTTATGGAAGTCAAATAAAAAACACTTAAACATATGTAAATAATTGCATACATAAAATATTGCATTAAAATGCCTCCTAAGTGTCACGTAGTCTTTAAACAAATACATTTTCAATGATGGCACAGCTTTTTGGTTCCATTTCTATTTTAATCTCTGATATTCGCACATACCTGTGCACACGTGGAAACATCTATTACTGTTTCAAAAAGACAACTATTAGCAAAGTTCTTACATACACCTGCATATCATGCATTAGAATCAAGTACTTTATTCATTTCATGTCTTCAAAATTACGTTAATGTACTAATCAGGTATTCCATCCTTTCTACAGTATGGTCTTCCTAGAATAAGCTACCCAACTTTCTCAAAGGTGCAAAATGACCATATTTAAAGTTTGGATGAAATTTAATTCATCTTTAATTTGTTTCTGTCACTTTACTATGTTCTGGGGTGTTTTTTAATCTCTCTCTCTCTCGCTCTCTCTCTCCCTCTCTCACTGTCACACACACACAAACACACATGCCTGGTGCTGTCAGCTCTGAGATTTCTGATGATCAAGAGAAACAGGACATCTTTTAAACTTGAAGTACATTCATATGTCAATGAATGACAATGTGTTTGCACCATTACAGACAAAATCACAGCAGTCTTTATTTCCAAAAGCCAAAAATGTAGGGCTCAATCAACATAAAATGTCATAAGCAATAATTAAATAAATGCCAATAGAATGACCTTATAATTTTCAAACCCATGTCAGATAAAGCTATAAGAGATATCCAAATGCCAATACATATGATATTAATACCTGTGTTTTGTGGTATTAAGAACACGAAAAAATAGAAAATTCTATGAAGTTCAAAGTTCTTTAAAGTTAGATGGAAAAGGCATTCATTGGTATTCCCACGAAGTTTTACGGTTTAGTTGGAAAATACACATATGTTTCTTAAGAGCTAAAATAATGCATTCGACATACAGACAAATGACCAGTGTAGGTGGGAGGGCAGAGTTCTGTGATTAGACAGGAGAATTAGAAAATCTGTTCCAAGTAACTCCAGGGAATGGGTGGTATAACTTCCTCCTGGAGGTCCGAGGGTCACCAACATAAAAGCTCTACATAAGTTTTTATTAGTAGCTCAGAAAAAAAAATAGAATCTAAAAAGATCAAAATCCTGGCAAAGGTTTCCGGTCATAATAAATCATAGTCGCGCAGGATGACATGATCTCCCACAGCATAAGATTTAGAATTAAGTGTTTGGTACTGTGAGTATCTTCAGTTACCAGATAGTCGTTGCTTTCATGATGTGTACACGTCTCCTTAGCCTCGGCAGGGTTTCCAATTAAGCATAGAAATACTTTAAAAATTTGAAATCCTAGTAAAGATAGTTTGGCATTGGAAAGGATCCAATCTGTGTTGGAAATCTACATACGTGTAATGTTTAAGAGAACTTCGCTTATGAGAGAAAGCTTCGTTTTGTTTTTTGAGAGAGAGTCTCACTCTGTCGCCCAGGCTGGAGGGCAGTGGTGGGATCTCAGCTCACTGCAACCTCCCCTCCCAGTTCAAGCAATTCTCCTGCCTCAGCCTCCTGAGTAACTGGCACTACAGATGCACCCCACCACGCCCGGCTAATTTTTGTATTTTTAGTAGAGACAAGGTTTCTCCAGGTTGGCCAGGCTGGTCTTGAACTCCTGACCTCAGGTGATCTGCCCTCCTTTGCCTTCCAAAGTGCTGGGATTACAGGCATGAGCCCCCATGCCCAGCAGAGAGTGAGTTTTAAAGGTACAATATCTAATATGCAGTTGAGTACTTGAAACAGATATTTGATTTTAAATTTCTTACTAATATAAACAATATTGGAACATTTGGCAAAGCGTTTGGATTCACCATATTGATTGTTCTTACAAAAATAAAATTATCGGGGAAATTTTGTTTGTAGATGCAGACACTAAAGAACTTAAGTGAAATAAAATATATTACATTTGGAATTCCTAGTGAATTGGAATGATGGTTTCATAATTTCAAACTTAAAATATGTAATTATTTGCTTGATTTTGACATGGTATTTTAAATTGATATTTTAGTATTTATATATTATTTTGGAACAACTAGATGCATTTTAGGGTCACTATTTTTATTAATTAGATTTATAAAAGTTATTTAGATATGCAGAAAAAATTTACTGTCCTAAATTTGAAGCACTCAAAAAATAAGTTATAAAGGTTTATAAATAAATTTAAAAATATTTGAAAATGTCTTACATTTGTAAACAAGATTAAAAAAATTCATAAGCCCTTAAAATAATTGCTGCAATTTCCCATTTTAAAAATAAAATAATCTCAGTAATGAAAGAGACCTAGAGAAGAACTAGGCTTATAAATCTATAAATTGAATAGCAAATGTTAAAAATGAGCTTTAGAAGTTTTCTCTGCACAAAAAAGAAGACAAAAGAAGTCATTAAACCCTACATTCATTTTTAATTACAAGTCGGATATTATTTAAGAGAGCAATAATATGTCCCCTTTCATGTAATGTCCAGAATTCAAAGGAACCACAGGATGTCATGTCGTTTATTCTCCGAAGTGGAATGCCATCACTTCCGCAGATAATACTGATTAATTTGAGCCAGCCTTCCACCTACATCCCCTATGCAAATAAACTTTACAAAGCCTTTCATTACATTATATACAAATATTTCTTCTCTTCATCAGTCATATTCTAATTATAGAGGCTCAACCAGGTAAGTTTAGCCTGACAAATATCTATGCTTATTATTATAGATTCACAAAGAGCTCCTTCTTCCTTATTAGTCAGATAATGTTCTTTCCTTTTACCCTATAGACAAAGGATGCGATTCATTAGGAAGTATTCCCCAACAGAGAAAATGTTTATATAAGCTTATTGATGTGTTCTTTTCAAATGCAAGGTAATTTAAATTTTCTTTAAATGGTATTTTTCTTAAGAGAGTAAAAAAAAAGGGAAACAGATGTTTTCATCACAAACACCATTTACCAACCAACCCAAAATGCATGGCCATTTATATTAAACAAGAAAACAAGTAGAACATGTGATTGCCTACATTTGTGCCGTATAAATTCATTGTCATTACTCTCAACTGAACTCCTGATGCTGCCTAAAAAAAAAGAGACCACGTTTATTTTCTCAATTCAACCCATCACCCTTCAGAATGACTATTTTAATCTTTCACCACAAACACAACCTGTATTTCCCTCTGCTGTCCTTAATCTTTGTCTCTTTCTTCCCTGAAACAAACAAAAGCCAAGACAGGAAACTGTGCTGCATCCTCCTCTAGTCAACCTAACGCCAGTCTTTCCTATGGCCCCTCCGCCACCTGTGGAGGAACATTCCAAAGTCAATGTCATTTCTTCCACCTGAAACAAATTTTACATGTGTTACCACTGTCCTGATTTTGTGTTTCCTCCTAAGCTCTTCAGGAAGATTGTCAACATTACCCATCCTAAGTCTCCCTCTCTTATTCCTCTACACGGTCCAATTCCATTGCTGCTGGCATGACTTGACCAATTTAGCTGCATTCACTACTGAAACAAAAGGGCGAATCACTACTTTGTTCCTATTGCAGACATTATTTATTGACTGTGCAAGATTACTAGACACAATCTAGCACACTCTTTTAACACACACATACACACACACACATAAACACACATACACACACATACACACACACATACATACACACACATACACACACATACACACACACACATACACACACACATACACACACATACATAAACACACATACACACACATACATACACATACACACACACATACATACACACACATACACACACACACACACATACACACACACACACATGCAGTTTTCCATGTGCTACCAGTTGTGTTCCCAGGGAAGGAGAATGTCAGATGGATACTAACAAGAAGGATGTCTTTTATGGAATTCTCTTGGGATCAATACCTAGGAAAGTAGAGAGAAGCATGGTAGGACAAGGAGAGAAAGTGGGCTGGACGCAGCTTCAGCCTATGGGGACACTGGTAAAATAACACTTCAGAGTTGTATAAAGGCCAAGTTCTAGTTGGAACGGGTAGACTGTGCCTTCATATCCGTCTATTGATCAGTCATTGGTTGCAGGCAGTTGAGACCACCCTTAAAGAGGGCTGTGATCACAGCACCCATCATACAATGTAACCTCATTCTGAGGATGTTCCTCACACCTCTATCATTCTTGCATCTTGATTGTTCCTTACCAGGTCCTACTTTTCTACTTAATTTTAAAGTGTTGAAGTTTCTCATAATTTCTTTTCCCCACTCTTCATGCAATATACACTCAATGCAATCTCACCTACTCCCATTCTTTCCTTTAATAATGATAGACTGAAGGGACCCAAATTTATATCTGTACCAGATATTTCTTCTAGCTCTACACATATATTTGCAAAACCTACTTGTAGAATTCTACTCACCATCTTCCCCCACTTCCTGTTCTTTCCCAAACAATCTTTCTTTTTTCTTGCTCCACAAACAGAAACTAGAATGATTTCTTTAAAAATACAAATGAGGTCAAGTTACCCTTCTGCTGAAACTTTTCGGTATCTTCCCAGTACCCTTCAGGAAAGGTAAGAACATTCTTAAAATGACTCTTTCAAAGCTCTGCACATTCTGATCTACGTTTCTTCCTTAAGTTCCTCTCTAGGTTAATTTTACTTATTCATACGTCCTCCTTGATCCCTGTCATTCGGTGAATCTTTCTTTATTTTTAAAGTATCTGTTTAAATGGCATTTCTTTAAAAACTCTTACTCATTGTCCAAAAGTAGTTAAGGATTTTGTTCTATAATATCACTCTATCTTTGTGTTTATTCAAATGACAAAATTATTTACTTTATTCTTTTGTTTCATATATTTTTCTTCTGTTTGACCGTGAGTTTCAAGGGGGCAGGGGAACAGATTATCCTATTTTGTTTGTTTTTAGTCTATCCCCAGTGCCTAGAATAAGGCTTGATGCACAGAAAACATTTTATGTATGTATACGCTGAGAAAAGCAGTATGATTGAAGAATGCGTAAATAGTGACTGGAAAATGAACATGTGAATCCCAGCACTTTGGGAGTCCGAGGAGGGCAGATCACGAGGTCAGGAGTTTGAGACCAGCCCAGCCCACAGGTGAAACCCCGTCTCTAGTAAAAATACAAAAATTAGCCAGGCATGGTGGTGGACACCTGTAATCCCAGCTACTTGGGAGGCTGAGGCAGCAGAATCGCTTGAAGCCAGGAGGCAGAGGTTGCAGTGAGCCAAGATCGTGCCAGTGCACTCCAGCCTGGGCAACAGAGTGATACTCTGTCTAAAAAAAAAAAGAAAATGTACATGCATAATTTAGCATGTGTTTCTACCACTGAACACAGTGTGGGAAACATAGGAATATAAATCAGGATGATGCAGATGAGTAAATAATTCTGAATTATTTAATAGTCAGGATCTATAGCTAGGATTATTTTCAAAGGCCTATTGATATGCAATGGAGATGGATGAGCATGTACTACTTGAGGGCAGAAGAAAATCTCAATGAAAAATAAGGAGTAGAAATCTGAAGACAACAAAGAGGATGGCAAGATAATTGCTTTTCCAAAGTAATACAAATGAACACACTTAAAAACAGGCATGGGTAAGTTCACTATGGCAAAATGTCCAAATATATACTGGGAAGCAAATGGAAAGTTTTATCTTGACTTTCGAGGTGAACAGAGATCTACAGGGATAAATATTTTATAGCTGAGAAAACATGTGAAAAAGGGGAGAAATGGCTGGGCACGGTTGCTCATGCCTGTAATCCCAGCACTTTGGGAGGCCGAGGCTGGCGGATCACCTGAGGGCGGGAGTCTGAGACCAGCCTCACCAACATGGAGAAACCCCGTCTCTACTAAAAACATGAAATTAGCTGGGCATGGTGGCGCATGCCTGTAATCCCAGCTACTAGGGAAGCTGAGGCAGGAGAGTCGCTTGACCCTGGGAGGCAGAGGTTGTGGTGAGCTGAGATTGCGCCATTGAACTCCAGCCTGGGCAACAAGAATGAAACTCTATTTCAAAAAAAAAAAGAAAAACAGGAGAAACTTGCCCCAAATCATTTGGTTAAAAAGTTGCATATTTAAAATGTGAACCAGCCAGGCGCGTTGGCTCACACCTGTAATCCCAGCACTTTGAGAGGCCGAGGCTGGCGGATCACCTGAGGGCGGGAGTCTGAGACCAGCCTCACCAACATGGAGAAACCCCGTCTCTACTAAAATCATGAAATTAGCTGGGCATGGTGGCGCATGCCTGTAATCCCAGCTACTAGGGAAGCTGAGGCAGGAGAGTCGCTTGACCCTGGGAGGCAGAGGTTGTGGTGAGCTGAGATTGCGCCATTGAACTCCAGCCTGGGCAACAAGAATAAAACTCTATTTCAAAAAAAAAAGAAAAACAGGAGAAACTTGCCCCAAATCATTTGGTTAAAAAGTTGCATATTTAAAATGTGAACCAGCCAGGCGCGTTGGCTCACACCTGTAATACCAGCACTTTGGGAGGCCGAGGCAGGCAGATCACCTGAGGTCAGGAGTTTGAGACCAGCCTGGCCAACATGGTGAAACCCCATTTCTACTAAAAATACAAAAATTAACTGGGCGTGGTGGCGGGTGCCTGTAATCCCAGCTACTTGGGAGCCTGAGGCAGGAGAATCACTTGAACCCGGGAGGCGGTGGTTGCAGTGAGCCGGGATCGCACCACTGCACTCCACCCTGGGCAAGAGTGAGATCCTGCCTCAAAAAAAAAAGAAGTGAAACAGTTTCTTTCTAACCTCCAAATGCACAATATTCCACGACACCAACCCTACACCAAAGAAATGTGTAGAAGTTTATAAAAATGGTTATTAGGCCGGGCGCGGTGGCTCAAGCCTGTAATCCCAGCACTTTGGGAGGCCGAGGCGGGCGGATCACGAGGTCAGGAGATCGAGACCATCCTGGCTAACACAGTGAAACCCCGTCTCTACTAAAAATACAAAAAATTAGCCGGGCGAGGTGGCAGGCGCCTGTAGTCCCAGCTACGCGGGAGGCTGAGGCAGGAGAATGGCATGAACCCCGGGGGGCGGAGCCTGCAGTGAGCCGAGATCGCGCCACTGCACTCCAGCCTGGGTGAAAGAGCGAGACTCCGTCTCAAAAAAAAAAAAAAAAAAAAAAAAAAAAAAAAAAAAAAAATGGTTATTAACTGATTTTTTTCAGCACCAGAATCAACTATCCTGACTCTAGCTTTAGAAACATAAGTTAAAAAAAGAGGAAAATAACTTCGAAGGAAGTAATTCTTTGAAAGCCGTTAGGACAACACAATGATTTGAGGGTCTTGTGCTTTTCCATGAAAAGGTGGGGCTAAGTCTGTTTTAGAGGGTGAAGGAGACACAGGAGTTAAAAATGTGCCAACACCGTGGCCCTTGGAAATAACTTGTAAGATCAAATGAAAATCGCAATCGAGACTGTCACTTTTCGATCAGATTGTTTTCAATCGATAATGAGTGCAGGCCCGCAAATGTGTATGGGTGTTATGTGGCATATCAAGGTACATTTCTGCAGAACATACTCAGTGCAATATGGCTTGTGGGTACAACATTCCTTTATATAATTGCACTCAACTAATGTATGCCTTGGAAAGCAAGCACATCAAACATTATGTCTTAACAGACTTCTGAAAGAAAAACTGGAGTTCCTGGTGGCTCTTAAACAGTCTGCTGGTTATTTTATGGCATAGAGGAGAAAATTTACCCTGCAGAAATCTAGCCGAGCACATCCTCAGACTGATCACATTCACC
The DNA here is from genome assembly GCF_028878055.3 of Symphalangus syndactylus. Taxonomy (NCBI): domain Eukaryota; kingdom Metazoa; phylum Chordata; class Mammalia; order Primates; family Hylobatidae; genus Symphalangus; species Symphalangus syndactylus. The sequence goes on along the minus strand of NC_072437.2, from coordinate 113,161,883 downwards.
TTCTCATCATGGTTCCAGTCTCAATTAAAAAAAAAAAAAACAACAAAGAATCATATTTGAGTAATCTGTTCTGAATCATACAGGGAAAGTCCATGCTGAGATAATACTTATGCATCTGTCTTAGAACATGTCTAGAATATTTACTAGGAAGACTCACTATCAAAAGGGATTTTGGCATATGTGCATTAATTCAGCAAGCCTCATTTCTTCAAAACCAAACATGCGCCAGACATTGTCCTAGGAAGAGAGGATTTAGAAAAAAAAAAAAATAAAGATATATTTACCGCAGTCCAGCCATAGAAAAAGATAAGTAAGTAATTAAATGCAGGAATATACTATAGCTTCAAAGATAAAACTTATGAAGGTCTGGAAATTAGCACACATGGGATAAAACAGTCACTTCTACATAAGAGGAGGCGATTATAAAGAAGATTCACTTAAGATTCAGTATTGGCTAAGGTTAAAGAGAGAAGCATTGTTCTTGGACCAAGTTTTCTGGGAGGTGGGAGAGTAAAAGAAGTCCGGGACCAAAGGAAGCTACAACAGAGAGCACTGAACGAGCAGCCTTGCAGGTCTGACCCAGACTGCCATCTGAGAAAATTACAGGCAGTTTGATTGGCTGGGGCACAGGCCGTGAGGTGGGGCATGATGAGTGACAGCTGGAACCAGGCAAGGCTCATAAATGTCACACTAAGGAATTTTCACTGTTTTCTACCAGCCACTGGAAGAAACTGAAGAGCTTAAAGCAAGATAATGGCACATCACAAAACACATGGATTCGAGGTGGTAAGACAAAAAGAAGTTACTGTAGCAGAAGCATCAGGAAGTAGACTTGTATTAATTTAACTGCAAAATAATTACTTCTCCTACCCCCACAACAACATTCCAACACAGAGAACTAATGTGGGTTATTAATTATTTCCCACTGTTCCCTACTGAAACAACATACTTTCAACTTTATTCTTTCAGTTCTGAGCGTGCTTATCTGCAAAGATATATAACCTAGTCTCCACGTCTTATCATAGAAAATTAGTACAGGTGACTTGTCTATTTTCAAACAGGGAGAAAAATAGAAATAGATGCATTTAGTCCTTCTGAATTAACCAGCTAAGCTACTTGAGGAGGAAGAGATTATATCAAAATTGTAAACTTTTAAAACTAATTTAACATTATAACCACAAATGGATATATAAATTTTTTTCCTTCAGGGAATACTTGGGAGAAAAATTAGAATCCATGCTCCTGCCTTATTCAAAGCAAAATGATATTGGGTACAGCTGTTCATTTCAAAGGCCACTGCACATCTCCCATAAAAGCAGTGTGCTACAGTGATGAAAACTGCCCACCAATGGTCATGCCTATGCGCGTTTTCTAAGGTGTTTGCCACCCTCCTGTCAAGAGGTGAAGTCTGTTTCTTTAACTCCTGAATCTGGGTTGCCCACGTGGCTTGCTTTGATCAATGAAATGTCACAGAAGTTATGTTCTAGGACTTTTGAGCTCAGGTCTTCAGTTTCTACTTTCCCTTTCGGAACTCAGCTCCGAATAAAGAATTCCGGAATCTCCTATTAAGGAGGGTAACCACACAGAGAGACGGGAGAGTGACAGGCCACAGGCAGAAACACAATCTACATGGAAGAGACCCATGGCATTCTAGCCAACAGCAAGTACCAGGCCCCACGTGCAAATGAGGCCAATGGGTTCCACTATGTCCAGCTGAGCTGTCCCAGCCAAAACCATGTCAATCATGGACGAGTTCTCTCTTCTTCATCCTGCCCATATTGCTGTCTCATGGCATCATACCCAATAAAATGGCTGTGATTTGAAGTCATTAAGCTTTGCGGTGCTTTATTACATAGCAACATATAAATAATAATGAGTAGTAAAATGCTTATTGCTAACTTTTCAGTGTAAAATTCCAGTGGCAGACCATGATGCCATGTAGAAAATATCTGGCTCAATTCGTACAAAAATGGCACAGCGTGTGGGACTCAGAGGAAACACCACGGTAGCAGGCCCTATATGCACAGCAGGACACACAGGATGCCAGTGTCCAAGGAGCTGAAGGTGACCCTGTGGCCTTTCAATATTCACACGAAGAAGCAAAAGCAATAGCACAGCATATCCTGGTCGGTGATGTGTGTGTATGTGTATGTGTCACAGCTGCATTAGACCAGACCACGTGGTAACATTGTCTAAAGAAAGAAATAGAAAATACATAGAAAGCTCTAAACTTGTTTTTCTTTAGAAGTTATGTCCCAACCATGATAAAAGTGTTATTTTTCCTCCTTGAGGAAACAAAGAAAAATCAACGATAACATTTCTACCCATTTTTTTTTTTTTTTTGCTGTTATATCCATTTTATGATGCTTTGCAAGTACTATTTATTCTTACTTTTACAGCCAGTCAGAATGTGTTTGGGTTTCTCTTATTTCTGTCTTTTTAAAGCTTCAACATTAAAGTTCTTTAGTACATCACACATTGCAATATTAAAAGAAAACACTATCTTGCCTAAATAAGCAGTATCGTATAATATCCAGTCGAAACTAACTTCAATGTACGTGATATGAATATTGCTTTCTGAAAACTTTACGGTCTGTTTGGACCACTCAATATGTAATTTTTAAACTAGGATGCCATAGTGTTTAAACAGTTTTCACATCAGAAATGTAAGAAGTGCTTCTCCTCAGCAAATGTAAAAGAACACACATCACAACAAACTGTCTCTCAGACCACAGTGCAATCAAATTAGAACTCAGGATTAAGAAACTCACTCAAAACTGCACAACTACATGGAAACTGAACAACCTGCTCCTGAATGACTACTGGGTACATAACGAAATGAAGGCAGAAATAAAGATGTTCTTTGAAACCAATGAGAAAAAAGACACAACATACCAGAATCTCTGGGACACATTCAAAGCAGTATGTAGAGGGAAATTTATAGCACTAAATGCCCACAAGAGAAAGCAGGAAAGATCTAAAATCAACACCCTAACATGACTATTAAAAGAACAAGAGAAGCAAGAGCAAACACATCCCAAAGCTAGCAGAAGTCAGGAAATAACTAAGATCAGAGCAGAACTGAAGGAAATAGAGACACAAAACACCCTTCAAAAAAACCAATGAATCCAGGAGCTGGTTTTTTTTAAAAGATCAACAAAATTGATAGACCGCTAGCAAGACAAATAAAGAAGAAAAGAGAGAAGAATCAAATAGACGCAATAAAAAATGATAAAGGGGATATCACCACCGATCCCACAGAAATACAAACTACCATCAGAGAATACTATAAATGCCTCTATGCAAATAAATTAGAAAATCTAGAAGAAATGGATAAATTCCTGGACACATACACCCTCCCAAGACTAAACCAGAAAGATGCTGAATCCCTGAATAGACCAACAACAGACTCTGAAATTGAGGCAATAATTAATAGCCTACCAACCAAAAAAAGTCCAGGATTCACAGCTGAATTCTACTAGAGGTACAAAGAGGAATTGGTACCATTCCTTCTGAAACTATTCCAAACAATAGGAAAAGAGGGAATCCTCCCTAACTCATTTTATGAGGCCAGCTTCATCCTGATACCAAAGCCTGTCAGAGACACAACAAAAAAAGAGAATTTGAGACCAATATCCCTGATGAACATCGCTGCGAAAATCCTCAGTAAAATACTGGCAAACCGAATCCAGCAGCACATCAAAAAGCTTATCCACCAAGATCAATTTGGCTTCATCCCTGGGATGCAATGCTGGTTTAACATACGCAAATCAATAGATATAATCCATCACATAAACAGAACCAAAGACAAAAACCACATGATTATCTCAATAGATTTAGAAAAGGCCCTTGACAAAATTCAACAGCGCTTCGTGCTAAACACTCTCAATAAATTTGGTATTGATGGGACGTATCTCAAAATAATAAGAGCTATTTATGACAAACGCACAGCCAATATCTTACTGAATGTGCAACAACTGGAATCATGCCCTTTGAAAACCGGCACAAGACAGGGATGGCCTCTCTCACCACTCCTATTCAACATAGTGCTGGAAGTTCTGGCCAGGGCAATCAGGCAAGTGAAAGAAATAAAGAAATAAAGAGAAATAAATATTCAATTAGGAAAAGAGAAAGTCAAATTGTCCCTGTTTGCAGACGACATGATTTATATTTAGAAAACCCCATCATCTCAGCCCAAAATCTCCTTAAGCTGATAAGTAACTTCAGCAAAGTCTCAGGATACAAAATCAATGTGCAAAAATCACAAGCATTCCTATACACCAGTAACAGACAGAGAGCTAAATCATGAGTGAACTCCCATTCACAATTGCTACAAAGAGAATAAAATACATAAGAATCCAATTCACAAGGGATGTGAAAGACCTCTTCAAGGAGAACTACAAACCACTGCTCAATGAAATAAAAGAGGATACAAACAAATGGAAGAACATTCCATGCTCATGGATAGGAAGAATCACTATTGTGAAAATGGCCATACTCCCCAAGGTAATTTATAGATTCAATGCCATCCCCATCAAGCTACCAATGACTTTCTTCACAGAATTGGAAAAAAACTACTTTAAAGTTCACATGGAACCAAAAAAGAGCCTGTATTGCCAAGCCAATCCTAAGCAAAAACAACAAAGCTGGAGGCATCATGCTACCTGACTTCCAACTATACTACAAGGCTACAGTAACCAAAACAGCATGGTACTGGTACCAAAACAGATACATAGATGAATGGAACAGAACAGAGGCCTCAGAAATACCACCACACATCTAAAACCATCTTATCTTTCACAAACCTGACTAAAACAAGAAATGGGGAAATGATTTCCTATTTAATAAATGGTGCTGGGAAAACTGGCTAGCCATATGTAGAAAGCTGAAACTGGATCCCTTCCTGACACCTTATACAAAAATTAATTCAAGATGGATTAAAGACTTAAATGTTATATGTAAAACCGTAAAAACCCAGAAGAAAACCTAGGCAATACCATTCAGGACATAGGCATGGGCAAGGACTTCATGACTAAAACACCAAAAGCAGTGGCAACAAAAGCCAAGATAGACAAATGGGATCTAATTAAACTAAAGAGCTTCTGCACAGCAAAAGAAACTACCATCAGAGTGAACAGGCAACCTACAGAATGGGAGGAAATTTTTGCAATCTACCCATCTGACAAAGGGCTAATATCCAGAATCAACGAAGACTTTAACAAATTTACAAGAAAAAATCGAACAGCCCCATCAAAACGTGGGCAAAGGATATGAACAGACACTTTTCAAAGGAAGACCTTTATTCAGCCAACACACACATGAAAAAAGGCTCATCATCACTGGTCATCAGAGAAATGCAAATCAAAACCACAATGAGAAACCATCTCACACCAGTTAGAATGGCCATCATTTAAAAAGTCAGGAAACAACAGGTGCTGGAGATGATGTGGAGTAATAGGAAGGATTTTACACTGTTGGTGGGACTGTAAAGTAGTTCAACCATTGTGGAAGACAGTGTGGTGATTCCTCAAGGATCTCAAACTAGAAATACCATTTGACCCAGCAATTCCATTGCTGGGTATATACCCAAAGGATTATAAATCATGCTACTATAAAGACATGAACACATATGTTTATTGTGGCACTATTCACAATAGCAAAGACTTGCAACCAACCCAAGTGTCCATCAATGATAGATTAGATTAAGAAAATGTGGCACATATACACCATGGAATACTATGCAACTGTAAAAAAGGATGAGTTCATGTCCTTTGTAGGGACATGGATGAAGCTGGAAACCATCATTCTGAGCAAACTACCGCAAGGACAGAAGACCAAACACTGCATGTTCTCACTCACAGGTGGGAATTGAACAATGAGAACATTTGAACACTGGGTTGGGAATATCACACACCAGAGCCTGTCATGGGGTGGGGGGTTGGGGGAGGGATAGCATTAGGAGAAATACCTAACGTAAATGAGGAGTTAATGGGTGCAGCACACCAACATGGCACATGTATACAAACCTGCACATTGTGCACATGTACCCTAGAACTTAAAGTATAATAATAATAATAAAGAAATATAAGAAGTGCTAAATTACAGATTTTCAAATATTTAGGAGACATTAATATAATGCCATGTTTTTTCTGAACACTTATTAAGCACAGTTAACAAAAACAAATAGAAATGATAAAGTTTTGTTAATATTTCATGTTAACTCCCATTTTTATTTTAATTAATTTCTGGCTTGAAACCATTGGAAATTTGTTTTTAACGAACAGAATTAAATACATTAGGTCCTTGATAGAATTCTTTTCCTCCAAACAATATCACCATCCCCCACTTTTAGCTAACTGTCATAATATGTTCTTTTTTTCCAGATGCTTCTTGTTCCAGAACTGTATACACAAGTTGGACGACTAAACTGATATTTGCATAACAAGAAAAGTGGTCTTTAGACAATTTGGCAAATATGCTCATAGCAGCACTGCCAGGAACTAACCCCCAAAATAGGATCACAGCAGAGTTGGAACGCCAGTGATAGGGCTTTATTTCCAAGCACACAACCAGAGTTAGAGAACACATTCAAATAACCCAGGCCTTTTTTTATGTAAAAATTTTTAATAATCATGGCATTTCCAATGCAAATTTAAAATCTAGTCAGTAGCTTATTTTATTAAGAGACTTCATGGTTTTGACAGGTAATGATCTTTGCTAGAAAGGTCCCCCTCCTCCTCCTCCTCCTCTTCTTTCTCAGGTCTATTCTTGATTCTGAAATTCACACCACTGGAATTTTATACCACACCACAGTTAAACATTTTTTTCTGAATTTTACTATATTGCATTTTCCTGAGGATTTCTTTAATGCATGCCCTAGTTCTTTGGAGACTTTCAATGCCTGTTTAACAGCTTTCCTTATTCATTAGCAACTTCCTTTAGAATCTAACAAGTCTCTTATGATCCTGGAGTTCTGTCAATTGTAGTAATTTTTTATTGTTTTTATCACACGGTTGGGAATATTTCTGCTACTTTTTACCCTCACTTAGAAGCTTAATATAACTACAAAAATGTTATATAACTCTTATTAATGTCTTCATCTTTTGTCATTATGAGTGGCCTAGCCCCTCCATAGACAATTTGAGCCTATGATTTTTCATGGAAGAGGGCATAGTTTAGCTTCATGTATTATTATCCTCTCTCATATTTGCTCTATCAGTATATATTGGAATATGGTTGAATTCTATAGCATGTATTTTATTGCTTTCACACGTTTTATTGCGCTTATGTTTGGATTTCTTCTCATCTGAGAAAGGATTGATTTTCTCATCTCAGTATATTTTTAATAAAATCATAGCTAAGAAAGAACATTTCATCCATCTAAAAGCTAACTTCCTTTCTTTTATTTTGTCCTGAAAAATACTACACCCACACATTTTTGCCAATAGCCTAAGACATTTAGCCATACTAATCTATCCTATTGGCTCCTTGGCTTTGATTGATGGACTAACAAAAATAGCTTGCTTGATGTTTCCAGAGAAAGTATCTTACCCTCATCTGTCTAAAGTATTCCTAACATAGGATTGTCAGATTTAGCAAATAAAAATATAGGATTTCTACTTATATTTCAATTTCATGTAAAAAACAAATAACTTTTTAATATAAGAACATCTTAAATACTTAGAGGCTTATCTGAAGTTCACATTTAAATAGGTGCCCTGTAAGTTACCAGGCAATCCTGTCCTAAAGGAATAATATTCAAATCTCTCTTTAGCTTTTCCTCCAAATGTTGCTTAAAAATTTTCTGGGAAAATCATTAGTTTTATCTCCAGAAGCAAGACACTGTTGTCAGAAAAGGATGGGTTTCATTTTCTATTATTTTCATGTACTTGATTATTTATGATATTAGAACTGGGATCTCAGGAGTGGCCTTGTGTAGCAATCAATGGTGGCTGACCATTGGTTGCTCTTTAGGAAAAAGGGTCATAAGCCCCCTTTTGCTCACTTCCCTGCCCCTTGAAATTAACTTATTGATTTAAATTAAAAGCATTGCATGCCTACTCTACGATGAATATTGTGATGTCAAGAATCCCAAACAAGCAGCAAGATTCTGTCCACCAGAAATGTTAAGCATATGTAAACCGGAGGCGGGCGACTGGGAGGTACCAGAATATGCTCTTTGTATTGATTTTAGTACCTGAACTTATGTGCTTTAATTGAGTTATACTTACCTATAAATTGATGCTCCCATCATTGAAAACAGCTTATGCTGTTACAGAATACATTGCGTAAGTGTATGGATTCCTTTACAGTCAACCAAAGGGTAAAGGTGACATGAAGAAGAAAAAATACGCTAACTAAATGAAAATTGGGAGTCATAAAAACATTTTTATAGAACTATAGAAATGATCTAAATCTCTTTTGGTGGGCTTTCTTTGCATCAGTACTACAAATGTTGGATTGTCCCAGCTCTGTCCTCAGACATCTCTGTAATCAGTATCTTGTCAGAGATCCCTGAAGAGGGGTTCTGGAGAGCCCTGGAAGGTTCTTGAGACCTCTCGAGGCAATCCAAAATGTCTTCCCGAAATGCCTTGGCCCATCATTTCACTCAGATATCTATATAAAGTCTCCCCTTAGACAGATCTTCTCTGACAACCCATTAGAAAATAGCAGCCTCTGTTACTTCATCACCTTCCCTACTTCACATTTTGTATAGTTCTGTTGCAACCTGAAATAAAATAATTTAAACCGAAATATAAATAGCACATTTGTTTATATTGGGTTTCCCACACAAGCTCAAAGAATGTAAGGACATGTACTTTTGTTTATTACTTTATCCCCAACACATTCAATAGTACATACCATATTGCATGTCTACAGAAAGCGTTTGTAATTTTTTTGTACAATGAATGTATTTTATCTGATAGTTTTTCTTGGCAGTGAAAATATGCTTTTCCCTTACAGCTGCTCTTATTGAAAGACATTACTCTTAAGTGAATTTCCTCACTCCAGTAATTCAAGAAGAAAAAGTGTATATAGAGAAAAAGCATTAATAGTGTTTTATAACTTATTCCTAAAAATGGGTTGATTAAATGTTTATCATTAGTGCAGCAATGAAGTTTCTTTTAAACTCTGAAAATGAGGGCACATTCAGTGACTTATATTTTCAATGCCTTGTGTAGACCAAAAATAGATAAAAACAAGAATCACTAGGAAAGTAATATTGTATAAGCCAATCTCTAACAGAGTCACAATAAAACAAATTAATGTTTGAAATTATCACCATTAGGTCAAATCTGTGTCTTGAGCTTCAAAATACTTCATTCATTCAATGGTTAATCGGTCACTGACTACTGTAGGCTGGGTACTGGGGAGCCAAAAGAGAAATTAATCACGGTCATCAATTTAAAAACCAAAAACTCTGTCAGCCAAGTGTATGCAACAGTTTTGCAGAATAAACACAGTGAGTTTGGTTTAAGACAGAGAAATTTAAGTTTCCAGAATATTGGGGAGAAAGTGTCTAATAGGATGGTGGAGTTCATGTAGAGATTCTGGACTGGAAAAATGATTTGGCCACCATTAGCATAGGACTAGATGCCACTAAAGTGGCAGAGATCACTTAGAATAAATGGCAAACAAAAAAGAGGCCTTACTTCCTTGAGATTCTTCTGACTAGGAGCCAGACACTACAGAGCATGGAAAATATTTTGTAAGGTAGAGTTACCGAAGACGGCCTTTTTCTCCGAGATATGCTGACATGCTTAATGTGGGCTTTCTTTACAACAATGTGATCATTCCAACAACTACTAGTTCCACGATGTTTTTAGAGTTTACAAATGTATTACTACAGTGAGTTTTATTGTATCTGAGCCTCGTGAGAGATTTACGATTATCCCTATTTTATGCAAAACTTCAGAAAGTTTAAATGAAAAGTCACAAATAGATGATTGATACCTAATCCACAGCTCTTGGATGACCTATAGCGTCAATGTTTTCAATGAAGAGAAGGTGATTTTCACCCCATCCTTCACTTCTAGTTTTTCCTAATTGTTCTATATGACTTTATTGAAAGCTTCACTTCAAAATCAATCTCTCCCCTTCTCAAACTATCTTTCTTAATAAGGATAATTGTTAGGAAGTTCCCACAGCTACCTAACACCCTCTAATTCCCAAGACCTTGTGAATGCTTCTGACTATGAATTTTGAAGGCATTCCAGAAATACAGTTTCAGTTTGATTATAAAGCAAATAACATCTTGGATATTATTATATTTAAATATTTAGAATTATTTAAAATTAATTTTTTGCAAAAAATTCTTGGAGGGAAATGAGAACAAGAGTTTATTTAAGAAGTAGAATTTTATTTCTTTTTCTACAGGTCGACTTACTAACACTATGGTTCTCCATAGAAATAAATAAAATTCACATACATAAAAAACGGTAGAGAATACTAAATGTGCCAAATAACGAATTCCTTTAAGCATAGATATATATATACACATATATACACATATATATATACATATATACATACGCACACATATATATACATATATATACACACACACACATACATATACATGTATATATACACACATACATACTTATATACACTTTTATACCTGCCAAGAAAGGTAAGTTTGTCACTGCTTAGAGATTGCTGAAAGCAAAATGAAAGAGTTCCATCAAGTGGTCATATCAAGACACAGCAGTTTGTATTTCACCAATAGAAAGAGGAAAACAATTTCTCTGAAATCTAGTTCAGACATAGATTTCTAACCGAGCTATTAAAATTTTATGCCATGCAACATTAAAAAACACAATTAAATGCATTTTAAACATTATTACTAATTCATTTTCCAATTCATTTTTAAACTGCAAAGAAAATAGAAACTATGTGATTTTTATTTTTTATCTTTTTCATAACGAATACTCTCTCCATATAGTTTGCAGTTGAAAATGCGTGGTTATAATCTTAATTTGCATGTTAGTCATTTTTTTAAATTAGCAGGTAAACCACAGGTAATACTAAACTAAGTATTTGGATTGCACCGAAAATTCAGAAACTAACTACTTGCAAATGACCTATACATCTTAAAATAGTACAAAATAAATACAAAGAAAACTCTACTCAAGGTTGTTTTAAAAAATAAAATAAGTTATAAAACATAAACATGAGTTAACTTGCTTCTTTTAACAATCTATAGTTTTTGCCTTGCCAAATTTCATCTCCTTCATAAAGACAGACAAAACAGGCATCTTTCTTTTTAAAGTATAATTGATTTAAGGGGTCATTTTCTCATTATTTTGGAAAAACCATCATGGCTTATTTTAATGTTATAAATGCTACTTCTAAATATATATTACAGATTAAGATTTGTTTCTTGCTTAATAAAGCAGTAGTTCATTTAAGCAACCATTGTTTAATTAAACTTTCTGAATATTATATATATATTACTAATGAGATGAGGTTAAACAATAGATTTTTATATAAAACCTATGAAATATATATTATCTAGACATAAAATTGGAAGCAATGTATTTAATGATTAAGATCATGGATTTTGGCATCAGAGAGATTTGATTTGAATCTAATCTCTTCCACTTTTTTTCTCTGTAACCTGGAGCAATGACAAGCGTACTTTGTTTCATTGCACTTTTCTTGTAGATGTTGTGTTTTTTACAAATTGAAGGTTTGTGGCCAGCCTGCCTTGAGCAATTCTATCCACACTATTTTTTCCAACAGTATGTGCTCACTTTTGGTTTCTGGGTCACAGTTCAATACTTCTCACAATATTTCAGATTTTATCATTGTCATTATATTACTTATGGTTATCTGTGATCAATGATCTTTTATGTCACTATTGTAATTGTGGGACACCATACACTCTGCACATATAAGATAGCAAACTTAATTAATATCATGTGTGTTCCCACTTCTTCAGCAGCTAGCTGTTCTTCCATCTCTCTTCTTCTCCTCAAGCCTCACTATTCCCTGAGACACAACAATATTAAAATTAGACCAAGTAATAACCCTGCAATGGCCTGTAAGTGTTCAAGTGAGAAGAAAAGCATCATACATCTCCCACTTTAAGTCAAAAGCTGGAAATGATTAAACTTAATGAAGAAGGCATGTTGAAAGCTGAGAGAGGCTAAAAGCTAGGTCTCTTATAACAAACAGCCAACTTATGAACACAAAGGAAAAGTTCTTGAAGGTAATTGACAGTGCTACTACAGTGAACAAATGAACGATGAAGAATGTAAAACAGGCTTGTTGCTGATATGGAGAACGTTTTATCAGTCTGGATAGAAAATCAAACCAACTACAACAAGGCCCAAATTATCTTCAATTCTCTTCAGGCTGAGAGAAATGAAGGAGAAAAGTTGGAAACTAGAAGAAGTTGGTTGATAATTTTTAAGGAAAGAAGCCATCCCAAAATAAAAGAAAAAGTGCAAGGTGAAGTAGTAGCATGTGCTGATGTAGAAGCTTTAGCACATAATCTGGAAAATCTAGCTAAGATAATAGATGAAGTTTGTTACACTAAACAAGAGATTTTCAGTGTAGATGAAACAGACTTATATTGAAAGAAGATGCTGTCTAGGACGTTCATGGCTAGAAAATAAGTCAATGCCTGGCTTTAAAGCTTCAGTGCACAGGGTGACACTCTTGGTAGGGGCTAATGCAGCTGGTAAATTGAAGTTGAAGCCAATACTGATTAACGATTCTGAAAATAGCAAGAATTATGCTAAATCTACTGTGCCTGTACTCTATAAATGGAGCAAAGTCTGAATGACAGCATATCTGTTAACAGTATGGTCTACTGGATATTTTTATCCCGCTCTTGAGACCTACTGCTCAGAAAAAAAAGAGTCCTTTCAAAATATTGCTGTTCATTGACAATGTACCTGACCACCCAAGAGTTCCGATGGAGGTGAACAAGGATATTAGTGTTTCTAAGCTCGTTAACACAACATCCATTCTGTAGCCTCTGAATCAAAGAGTAAATTCAACTTTCAAGTTTTATTACATAAGAACTAAACTTGGTAAGGTTATTGCTGCCATAATGACTACTCTGATTAATCTGGGTAAAATAAATTGAAAACCTTCAGGAAAGGATTCACCACTCTAGATGACACTAAGGACATTTGTGATTCCTGGGAGGAGTCCAAAATATCAACAATAACAGGAGTTTAGAAGAAGTTGAGTCCAACTCTCACAGATGACCTTGAGGGGTTTAACTCTTCAGTGGAAGTAAATGCGGATGTGGTGGAATCAGCAAGACAACTAGAATTAGAACTGGAGCCTGAAAATGTGACTGAGTTGCTGCAGTTTCAAGATACAATTTTAATGCATTAGGATTTGTTTCTTAGAGATGAGCAAAGAAAGTCGTTCCTTGAGATAGAATCTACTCCTGGTAATGATGCTGTGAACATTCTTCAAATAACAACAAAGAATTTAGAATATTACAGAAACTTAGTTGATAAAGCAGTGGTAGAATTTGGGTTTGAAAGAAGTTGTACTGTGGGGAAAAAGCTATCAAACAGCATCACGTTACAAAAAAAAAAAAAAATCTTTCATGAAAGGAAAAGTCAACCAATGTGGCAAACTTCTTTGCTGCCTTGTTAGAAGAAATTGCCACAGCCACATTAACTTTAAGAAACCACCACCCTGATTGGTCAGCTGCCACCAACACTTGGACCAAACCCTTTACCTGTGAAAAATCACAACTTGATGAAGGAACAGATAATCATTAGCATTTTAGCAATAAAGTATTTTAAAATTAAAGTATGTGCATTGTTTTTTAGACATACTTCTATTGCACACTCAGCTGCTTATATTGTAATGTAAACATGACTTTTTTATGCATTGGAAAACCAACAAACTTGTATGACTCACTTTATTGCAATGTTTGCTTTACTGCAGTGGTCTGGAACTGAATCTGTAATATCTCCAAGGTATGCCTGTATATCTTCATGTATAATAGGGAAGTAATTCTACTGATACAGGTATGGTAGAGCTTAGATAATGTCTCTTATATCAAGCATCTAGATTAGTAGCTGACTATCATCAAAATGAAAACACATGTTTGTGAATTAATATTTCCACTGTTCTATCTTGTTATTGGTAGGTGAGAGTGGTGGTGAACTTTCACCTCAAATTGTTTGATTTAAATAGTTGAAAAAATATAAACAAGTAAGGAGACAAAAGACAAATGTATTGCTTCTATGATGACAATACGATCGTATTTCTTCTGAGTGCTCTATGACCTTCCTCCAATCTAAGCAATATTTCCATTTCTACTAGAAGCCAGAGAGATTCACACTGTTACCCTTCTTTCTGTCTTTTGGAAATTTGCAGTGATAATAAGTTGATTTAAAATCCTTACTTAATATCAAGAACAACTCTTCCTGTCAACATGGTAATAAAATGAACACTGAGGATGAAGAGAGAGAGAATGATAAAGTGCATTCAGTAAAACATAAACAAGTAAAGGATGTGGGCGCAAGGTATATAGGAAGTATTAATAGTTGTACTCCTCTCACATATTTTGTCATGTGTGAAATAATTCAAAAGTAAGATGTAAGTAAACCTAAAAGAAAAACTAAAACTCCCTTTAGGAAACCTAAAAGTGAATAGATTCACACTTCAACAAACTTTTGACGATATGTCAGCAAGATGGAAAATAACTACAAAAGGAAAGCTGCAGATACAAGAAGAAATGTTGAGTGAAGAACATGGAAAGCATGTAGATAAACCACAGGGTCTGTGTGAAATAACAAAAAAATTAAATTTGGGAATACAGAAAGGATATAATTAAAATATGGGACAATAAGTAAGACTAGCAGGTGATTTGATTTTTATAATTCTAAGGTCCCTATGTTATATAAAGAAGGAATAGAGAAAATGATTAATGTAGACTTTAAGTAAATAAATCTGTTAAAATTTCATGGTAACTATTAAAAGAATAAAGAGGGAAATAGAATTTAAATAAAAACTTCATGTAAAAGATGCAGAAAAAGTGATAAAAAGTAAAAGCGATGAAGCAAAAGAGGAACATACAAAACAAGAAATAGGATGGTAATGAATCCAAATATATCAGCAATCCTAATAAATGTAAATAAATTAACTTTCTAGTTAAAGGTTAAATTCAATAAAAGATAAGATCCAGGATTATACTATCGAAGAATCACACATGAAAATAAAAACATGGAAAAACTGATACACAAAGGATAAGAAATTAGGCAGCTTAAATATTAGTCAAAGGAAAGCTGGTGTATCTATATTAATATTATAGAGTGAAGTCTTTAAGGCACAAAGCATCATATAGAATGGAAAACATCATAAAACAATGATAATTATACACTCATTTCAACTTTGATGCCTCTAATAACTTGCCTCAAAACATATAAAGAAGTCAACAAACCCATCATACCAAGGAATACACAGTGTTCTCAGGTACGCACGGAACTTCAGAGAAAGCCGAACCACATGGGGAAGACATAATGCACATATCAGCCAATTCCAAGGAATTATCAGACAGATATACTTCTCTTAGCACAACGAAGTTCAAAGTCAGAAAAAAACATTTTTTTTTGAAAAATTTGTAGATTTGGAAATAGGAAAGCATATTTAAAACATACAAGAAAGCAATAAAGTCTGAAAACCGATAAATTCAACAGTTAACTTAAGATATTAGGGAAAATATAAGAAACCCAAGCAGAAGAAATGCAATTATAAAAACCAACAATAATAATGAATGAAATAGTAAATAGAGATACAGCAGATTAAAACAAAAAGATTAACAAATCGAAAGGCTAATTCTTATATATTTAATATATGTGTGTGTCTAATCTACTCTCAATATTAAACTATTAATCCTTTCTTTCCTAAATATATATCAACAATGATTGTTATATTTTTTCTATTTTTATATTTACACAGGGAAATGTGATATTCACCATGTTTCACTTAGTGTTTTTTAACTCAGTATCATTTTTGAGGCCAATTTTGAGACCCATGTGTATAGAGAGATACTTTATCCCTTTTAACTCTTGCCCAGTAATATATAGATTAAATTTTTATCCATCTATCCCCCATTTGCTATCTACTAATAGTATTTCAAAGCACATCCCTGAATTTTCCTATGCATCTCTGTTACACGTTACCCTAAAGAGAAATGACAAGCTTTTTAGAGAAGTGGCATACTCAATTTCCCTAAATGTTGGCAAATTGATTATTTAAATGGCATTTAGCAGAAAATCTAACAAAACATTTTTCTTCACATTAAAAAAGAAATCCTTAAATTGCTTCTTAGTTTCTATAAAAATGGAAGAGTGGAGAAGTATTCAGGGCTTTATGTTTTATTCAATTGGATCAATATCCTCCATAATCCTGTGAATCACCTTTTTAAAAAATTTGTAAAACTTAAGACAATATTTTATAGTTTTGCTCCACATTGTTTGAAATTTAGAAACTTTTATTTCTAATTAGATTGCTATGACATTAAGTGTGTGTGTGTGTGTGTGATTGGTAGGTATATAAATTATCTACTACATGCAAGATATAAAAATATGATAAAGTGTTTGGACCTTACCCTTAGAAAACAATATCTCAATAACTGTGGTGTGGCTGAGATGATGTTCAGGTATCATCTCATATTTGCCTACATTTCTAAGTTTATTTCTACATTGCCAAGTTTGTCACTATAACATGGCCATTTCCTGTATAGGAGACAGATGCTCTTTAGGTGTGTCCATCATAAAACTAGTTTAATAAATCAGGACACGTTGAAAATAAAATAAGCCTCAAGCATAAAGCAGGACCAATCCTTGAACAAAGTGTATATTCAATATATACTCCATTGGCTTCAATAGTGAAAATATACTGTGAGCTGTCACAAAGTTGGTAGGCTCTGATCCCCAGCGGGTACTGTGCCTGTCCTTTGCATAACTAGAGGGATTGTTAGTCCTCTTTGCATACATCACGATTGTTAATAAAGTGACATTTGTCAAAATGAGTAAGCACCTGTTGCCATGGAAGGTGCCATAAGCAAGATTATAAAACAAATTGTTGTAGTTGGCTAGGAACCAGGAGGAAGATGAACACCAGAAGAAAAGGCATTCTTTCCTTAATTCCTCATACCCATTTTACAATGCATTGCATACAGTTGTTTATGCAGAACACAGGCTGTTTTCTTTTTTTCTGAAACCTCATGTAACCGATGGTATTTTAAATGAGCTCTAATACAAAATGCCTCACACACTGCTATCCTATGCCTCATTTAACCCATTATATGGGTTCCCTCTTGAAACATTTAGTCTTCATTTGTCTATTTTTCCTGTAACTTATTTTTAGGAATAGAAAAATCATGTCCTGGGAAGCATGTCTTCTGGCACATATTTAAAATACCTAAGGGGGCTCAGGTAACATCAAGACCCTAGTAGGTGCAGACGGGTCCCCACCAATATCTTGGCATTTTATTTCAATTATTTACTATCTTTCAATATGGCCCACAGCATGAAGATTTTGCATATACCAGTTTATTTTTTAATTGAAAATTGAAATAATACCAATACTCATAAAAAAATCCATTCAATTCTATTCAGTAAACAGTCTTCCTCTTCATGCCAGTAGATATCTGTAACTCTTTCCCCAGGTTCCTTATTTAAAGTATCTTTACCAAAAAAAGCAGACAGGCTTCAAATAACCGTCTGACATTGGAGAATGACAATATTTTTTCTTGTGAATTAGCATCCTAGCTAGGCACTGATATGAGATATACTGACATAGCTTTCCTGCCAAATCTCATTCTTGTATTGTTCATGAATAGATTCATTATTTTGGTACAAAGACTTTAAATATCAAGTTTAATTGATCTTTTATATCACACTTCTCCAGAATTTTTTACTGAAGGATAAATTTGTTCCTCTAAAAAGCACAGCCTGTCCCGAGCAGATGCATGCCATTAAAAAAAAAAAAATCACATAAATGTCTTCTTTTGGTTCTATCACAGCCTAACATATGAATCCATGTTTATTGTGGTAATGATTCAAACTAGTAAAATGGGGTATAATTTTTGTTTGTATTATAATTGCAGTGCTCCTCATTTCTAGGTACCCCATACTGGCTATTCTCATGTTTTATGTGAATCTCAGGGTGTATTGACTAGCTCTGTGATCTTGGAAAAAATGACTGGCTGCAAAAAGTTCTCTCATTTCTTCTGCCAATCCCATTCTCTGAAGAGGAAAATGTAAGACTATGTGTGCAAAAATTCTAAGACACTGAGAGTCCAAAGAAAATAGAGAATAGATATTTAAGCTTGAGACCAGAAAGCATTTGTGATTATTAAGACTGAATTCTTGTGACTTTGAGTCAGAATGGCTTGTTTTTAGTTGGAAGTTATCTTCTAGATCCTTATTCTCTGATTATATGCAATTTGGAAATGTCCTACATAAAAACTGCTGCCTAACTTGTCACCTGGTTTTCTTCCAATGCACAGAAAGAACTAGAAGCCCTGCAACAAATGGATTATGTGCACCATCTGGCCATTTTGTGTCGCATACTAAATTTTAAACTAAAAATGCCTTTCTTCTTCCCATACTAGAACATAAGAAATTTGCTATCTTTTCTGGCTTGATGTATAACTTAATTTATTTGTTAATATAAGTTGTTGATGGCTAAAATTGTGTAAAATGTAGTTATACATAATTTTTAGCTTCAAAGTCACAAATTTTGTCACTTTATTATGGAGGAATTGCAAATATCTCTAGGGTATAAACTCAGCCTGATTTCTGGATATCTGTTTTTTTCTATTTGCAACTTCAAATATGTGTGTAACGCCATTGCGAACTCTCAATTTTGTTAGGTGTCTTTCAAGTATATATGAGAAGTTAACATATGCATATTTTATATAATTTTTACATGTAAGTGCATATGAGTTCCTCTGAACTTTGAGAAACTAAACTGTCCAGAAAGGTATGTTTTTACATGTAGCCATTTGTAATTTGGTAACCACAGGAAATGTAAATCTGAAAATAACTATAAAACAGTTAAGGATAAGTATATAGTGTGATTCTTTTCCTTATCTAATATAAATTTTTAAAGCCACAGGAAAAGGAGCCGAAGACTGGACTATAACAGGTTTGGAGGCTATGAATACATAGAATGATACCAATTTATGGAAATACAGATTGATATTAGCTCATGTTATTGAGGGCCTACTCTTTGCCTTTTTTGTGTATGTATGTATGTATGTCTTTATTTATTTATTTCTGTATTTATTTATTTTTAGAGACAGGGTCTCACTCTGTGGTTCAGATTGGAGGGCAGTAGCGCGATCACAGCTCACTGCAACCTCAACCTCCCAGGCCTAAGCAATCCTTCTGCTACAGCCTCCCAAGTAGCTGGGACTACAGGCACGTGCCACTGCACCCAGCTAAATTTAAAAATATTTTGTAGAAACTGGGTCTTTCCCTGTTGCCCAGGCTGATCTTGAACTCCCGGGCTAAAGCGATCGTCCCACCTGGGCCTCCCAAATTGCGGGGATTACACGCACAAGCCACCGTGCCCAGCCACCATTGCCTTTATACATATTACCTCATTTAAATATGCATTTTTCCAATGGAAGGAACTGGAGCTTAGATAAATTCTATACCTCTCAAAATAACACCACGTGGATTTTTAAAAAAACCTTTAAGCATTTACCTACTTATTTATTTGGCTAATGGGAAAAAAAAGCTCCCAGTCACAAACATCCCCCGTCACAAACATCACGATCCATGATGATAGAGCAAAATCAGATATGCTAAATTTAGCCAAATGTATTGCATACAGTAGGTCATCAATACATGCTTATTGAATTAATTAAAATCCAACTTGAAAAGGAAATTGACCCTGTCAAATATTTGTATATTTTATCTCATCAAATTTAGTTGTGTGTGAGCCAAAGAAAACATATGAAAAGTGTTTTATTTTGCAGGGACAGATGTATAAAATATTATCTAATTTTAATATACTAAAGGCATAGTTATAGTTTTCCTTTAAACATCATTTTGACCTTAATGATGTGACTTACTATTTTACCCTCCAAAAAGAGTACACTTTATAATTATAATTGCTGGAACACGCCACTTTCTAGAATTACGAAAAATAATTCATTACACATAAAGGCTTTATTTTGGAATGAATAAATGAATGTTGGCTGTCATCGTAATTTGTGCCTCCCGAAAGATTGGTTTCCTACCTCTAGATAGAGAGAAAATAAAATTTAATCTTTAAGAATTCACATTTCTTGTTTGGCAAGAGTTTGTATTGCTACTAATTAGCTGAAATAGAAATTAAAGAATCTCGGCTACATTGAACAACTGGGCTTTGAATGTCTAAAACTGTTTCCTCAGAAGAGAACAGATGATGTCATTGCATCAAGTCACTGGGATGAATTGCTGAAAGGGAGATGCATGGAAACAATATCGTACCCTCAAAATTTCCATTGAGGAGCACAATGTCTCCATATACACTATTACCAGTTTCCCTTCAGAATTTTCTCTATGTCTGCTTTTAATTATCCCAAATTCATTTATCCCCCCTATTTAAGTTCCCCCTCCCTCTTCCCCTATATTTCCCCTTGAACCTATCTTTTCTGTATCCATTGCAGAGAGATCACTTCGTTGTAACTGAATACAGATCTGAATGCTTACCACTTGCAGAGTCCAATTCACAAGAGTGAGGTCTGGTGGAAAGAAAGGGATTTTACTAACCAAAACTAGTAAAGGGGATGTGGCCGGATTCCCATCCAAAGCAACCACTTCAATTTTGGGGGTGAGGGTAGGAGTTTAAGTGTGGAAAAATTGATAAGGAAGGCGCGCAAAATTGTGCTGAGTACAATGTCTGTGTGTCTTGCTCTGGTGGCTATTTTGTGTCTCAGTCCTCCTGAATCACGAGCTGGCAGCATCTCAACAATGGCGGGGTTGTTGACTAGCCAGCCACCTTGAAATAATCTTGGGAATTTTGCAGCTGAGTCTCCAAGCTTCCTTTGTCAGACTCAAGATTAGCCCCTGCAACTTCTAAGAAGGCATATAGACGACAGCATACAATTAGATAAATGTGAAGGGAGTATACATGGTAGGAAAGGGAGGGATATGGAGTCTATTTTATGGCTAAGAGAAAAGGCTTCTACAGTTTTCTTCAAGGTTTTATCTTGAAACCCAAGACTAAAAAAAATAAAATGCATTTTGAAGTTAAGCTATCTGGTTTTTTAATGATTTATAGCTCTGGGGGTCTTCTCTTTTCTAAATATCCCCAAGCCCTAGGATGTATTTTGGGCAATAATTTGTACTAAATATGTGAGTTCAAAATGAGATATTTATTTACCTTGTACTTTATGTTGCAAATTTCCTAAAACTGTAATTTTAACAATCTACACGTTTATATTTATGTGATGGTTTTGTTAATTTCATTTCAACACTTTTCTCCAACAAGTGGATTTATACAAAACTGACAATGTGAATCTTCTTCAGCATCCCCCTTCAACATCTTAATAGGATAAAATGAATCATAATTTTAAACTACATTTCTTAATTTAAAGAAAAAAATTATGTGGACATATTCACATTCAAGGTGAGTATCCAGCAAACAGTAAATCAGGCAGGTGGTTATGTTGGGAAATGGTAGCAAAACATTTACAATTGATGCCATATGGCTTTCAGCCTAGTAGGGCCAACTAGCTGTGTTCAATGACTCTGGGGAAATTAAGCTGTTTGAAGGTCATTAATGCTAATTCTAAACCTCTGGGGCAGTGACAGGAAGTTGGCAGCAATATGCAGGGAAACCATACCTCCAACTGAGTGGATAAGCCTCCTTCATAAGTGGACCGAGGATTGTTCTTGTTGGGCCTGTGCTCTGATTTGGAGACAAAGAACCAGGTACAACCACTATTGCTGCATATACACAGCAGGCAGTAACGTATATTCTGATCCTGCCATTGTCTTTCTTAAACTGACCAGGAGTCCTTATCATAAAGTTCAAATCCCCTTCCATTATCTTCCTGTTTCAGCTGATACCACTGTCCTCTGGACTAAGCCCCAGGCACATTAAGTTTCTAAGTTGACATTTTTAATTAAGTTTTAAAGACATATTTGGAGAATTTTTTAATGCACAAGTATATGTCCAGCTCAAATAATTCCACTTTCAATGTGCTTTCCTGGGTTTCTTGAATGCCATTGAGAAATTACAGTACATATAAAGAAAATAGAAAAGAAATAGTAATCACTGAATCAATGATTAGCGAAAAAAAAACAGCAAAAGCTAAAGCTTTTCAGCAATTAAGTTCACCAATTTTCAGTAAATAACTCAAGTGAAAAAAATTAATTTATCTACTTGAAAATGGCTAATGCAGAGTCAAAGATTAAAATGTTGGAAATAAATTTTCTTCTTCCACGCCAACCTTTAAGGAAAATATTATTGAACTCTTCTGGAACACAAAATCTTTGCAACCAGCATTATTATGTATATTATCCACTTACATTAAACTAAAACTATATATGCATGAGGGAATGTTTCTTCAAATATTAACCATAAATAGAAATTAGAAAAATGTATAAAATTAGGTTGTATATTTCATTCCTAAGATTTTCTAGACTGGGTTTTCTGAAAGATGCAACACCATTCTCTTGATATTCTACAAAGAGAAACACGCTACCCCAGAGCATTGGGTTCAGAACGTGCTACCCCAGAAGATGGCACCTTCACATTTGAGAAAATCACAAAGGAGAAAGGTCTCTGACCTTCTCCAATCCTTCTTCTCTGAAGCAAGCTGTAAAAGAATCTGATCTTCAGCTGGGTGCGGTGGCTCACTCCTGTAATCCCAGCACTTTGGGACGCCGAGGTGGGTGGATCACGAGGTCAGGAGATTGAGACCATCCTGGCTAACACGGTGAAACCTCGTCTCTACTAAAAATACAAAAAATTATCCGGGTGTGGTGGTGGCACCTGTAGTCCCAGCTACTCGGGAGGCTGAGGTAGGAAAACGGTGTGAACCCGGGAGGTGGAGCTTGCAGTGAGCGGAGATCACGCCACTGCCCTCCAGCCTGGGCGACAGAGCGAGACTCTGTCTCAAAAAAAAAATAAAAAAAGAATCTGATCTTCCTCTGAAGTATGTGATAAGAGCCTCATGTGCCTCATATCTGGAGACAAGGAATGTCACACTGGGACACAGAAAATAATATGAACAAACAGGCCTTGCTAAGTTCCCCCAGCTTATTACCATTAGATCATACTCCTTCTGTTCAATCATGCTTCCTCATGACTGTCTACTCCCCATCCAACCTAAGCATAAATATACATAGATTTCGCCATTTCTTTGGGTCTTCATTTCTGAAGGTCCACATGTCACATAAAATTTACATTAAATAAATATGTATGCTTTTCTGTTGTTAAACTGCCTTTTGTTATAGGTGCTTCAGCCATGAACCTAGTGATGGATGAGAAAAAAAAATCCCTTCTACCCTACACTAACAAGGAAGGACGAGAGAGAGAATTCTAATTTCTTACCATAGGTATTCAATGTGATGAGAGGGTGGTCATTTGATGTATAAAATTAGGAATTCATTCTAAAACATGTTTGAAACTTTTGTGTTTAGTTTATTGCAGAGGAAGGGGCAAGTTTGGTGCTCCAAATTCCTGTTTTATTTGCCATCATAGAAAGGATTTGAATTTGCAAGACACTTCACAAAAGTCTGATTTTTTTTTCACTTTAAATGTGGTATTGTGGTTACTGTAATGAGGTGGCATCGACACTGCTAATACTTACCCTTTGGAGTTTACCCCAAGGCTTTACCATAAGACATCATCCAGATCACTGTGCTTTCTTTTAAAAAACAAGTCTTTATTAAAAAGAAAAGCACAAATTAGACCATCACAAATAGAAATTAGTAATAGCCAGAAATGTATTTAGCAGCGATTATTTTTTTCTTGTTTGTTTTAACAGAGTCTTGCTCCATCTCTCAGGCTGGAGTGTAGTGGCACGATCTCGGCTCACTGTAACCTCCACCTCCCAGGTTCAAGCAATTCTCCTGCCTCAGCCTCCCAGAGTAGTTGTAACTAGAGGTATCCACCAACACACCCAGGTAATTTGCATACTTTTAGTAGAGTTGGGGTATCACCATTTTGGCCAGGCTGGTCTTGAACTCCTGACCTCAGGTGACCCGCCTACCAAAGTGCCGGGATTACAGGAGTGAGGCACTGCACCAAGACTATTTAACATCAGTTCTAAATATTGTTGACACATTGCAGTATCTTTCTAATTTTCTCTAATATCCTTAATTAATTATATAATGTGATTTTTGAAGAATTCTTATATACATTAAGATAAAGTTCAAGAAGGCCATTAGCAAAGGATTTTAAAAAGAGTAGTTTTTTTACAAAGATTTTCCATTTTAAACAGATTTTTCTTTTTTTTTTATAATTGTTTTAATAGACCATTGAGTTCAATTTATTGATTTTTTTTGCGAATGTTTGCATGTATCTTAAGTAAAATTAGCCCACATTTTGCTTTTTAGGAGGTATTTATCCTCATCTAATTTTATATTGGGATATTTGCCTTATATAATGATCTAGTAAAGTTTTGTTATGGGTTATATATTCTTTAAAGCTTTTTACTGCCTGTAAATCTATAGATTCTAGTTAAACAGATTTTTCTTATGAAATAAATTTCTCCATGTCTTTTAAAAATATGAAACTTGGCTCCCATTAAATATGCACATTTTTAGTTACCCATTGTATACCCTTACTTATCTATGATAACAGACACTTGTCATAATTTCCTGTATACTCCTAATGTCAGAGGTATGTTTACAAGTGGTATCATTTAATTCTGGATTTCATTTCCAGCTATTTAATCTCCAGATTCATGAAAAAGCATTTTTAAGATTATCTCTGAAAAAAATACCTGCTTTTTATCTACTCAAAATATATCTACACTTAAGTACACTTTGGATAAGCAGTTATTTTTAGGCAAACCTTTTACTAAGATAAGTATATGACAACATAAATAATGGAGGATATCCATGCGCAACTAAAAGTGAAAATATTTACTTTACCTGGAAGATGTGTTTTTTTTAAAAAAACTCTGAAATAATTGATTTCATGCAAAAAAAGTGCTAAAAGAAAAATGCGTAATCTCTGTATGATAAAAAAATTTTCTCGAGCTGTGCAAATGACCTTGTTGATTTTTATTTTATCTAAGAATGATTTTAATATGCAATAATACAACTTACAGCAACATATAACAATGCATTTAATAGTAATGCACAAAATTAACAAAGCAATGCAGATAAAAATGTTATACTGAACTCATCATTTGACATACTTCATGTATTAGAAAAATTTGCTGAATAATGTCAATTATCAAAACATGTAGCTGCTATGTAGTCCCTTAAAAACAGATATTTCCAGCATGTATATAATACACATATAAGTATATTCGTGTTGAACATAGCTTTAATACTTTTTATATTTTTTAAAAATAAATTGTATGCCTTTTGTTCAAAACAACCATAACTTACTTGACCTGTGTGTGATTTTTATTTTCCATTAAAATATTTAATTTCCAATATAGTTTGGATGCAGGATAGTCTGCATTTTAGGAAGCAAAAAAATAAATTTTAGAAAGGTAAAATATCAAAGCCAGTTTTGTAGTAATAGTGATGTCTAAAAGTTGAAATAGCAGTAGCTGTCACTAAATGAGCACCTACTATATTTCAGGCACTAAACGGGATTCTTATAGACTCTTTAATATTAATATCATACTTTATAAATGTGAAATTTTAGACTGCAAAGTACATAACTTGCTAAAAGTCACAGATGTAATAAACTATCAATCCAGAATTTGAAATTAAATCTTTTGGCTGCAGAGAGGAAAACAAAAGAAGGGTAGGTAAATAGCTAGACGAATCCGTTGACTGACAGTCGTATCAGCTTCCCTTTACTGAATGCTGATCTCATCACACCAGTATAACTTTGTAAAATATGTTTATTATTTCCATGTTCAAAGTGAGTGATTTAAGGCTAAAAATGATAAGAAATGTGTCCTTGATGGCAGCTATCACTGGAAGTTCCAGAATTTAAACCAATATTTCACTATCCAGTATTACTCATTCCAAAGCACTCAGCCTTTCTGCTATCACATACAATTTCCACTTCAAGTAACAAATTCAAATATAATCAGTACAAAGTTTATCCTACCCTGAAAATGAAATGTATAATATTCAAGAACAACTTGATGATTCACGTCTGAGAAAACATACTACTCTCAAAGTGACAAATACTGAATAAATAAATATTACCTCTGTATTGGATGTCTAAAAATGCGTAAGGACAAGATTCTTCAAGCTGGAAAAATTAGAGTGCAACCAAAAGACAGTGGAGAAACCGAACATAGCTGGTCACATATGTATTTTTGTAACGATGTTTAAGTCTGGGAGTCTTTTTTTCCTAAGCAAACATTTATTTTGTTGTTAGCCAGAAGTTTATATCTCCCTAGATTATGTAAAATACTGAAAAAAGAAATATGAAAACTTTATTTTTGGTTGTGTCATCAAACAGTGCCTTACATATTTGAATGACTACATTTTCAAAAGCTGCCAAACTTTAATTTCTTCAGTTAGTATCTCTATATCTACACATATTCAACATTCAAAGTAAGGAATCTTGTAGTGTGTGTTATATTGTTCAAGTATTGATCATTTTGTTGCAACTCTGGAAACACTTTTTAGCCCCTGAAGCCTGAATTAGGGGTATCTATATAGAGAGGAAATTATTGGCTTATCAAAAGTGTGCATAGATTCTGTAGGTCAAGTCTTTCCATCATAGACTTCCTAAAAGGTGGATTAGATTTGAAGCTCTCCCAATTTATTTTATTATGGTTTATTGGCACATTCATTTTGCACAACTGTTTATACAAAATAAATGGCTGCTGATATCTTAAGCCCCTCCATTAGTGGAGTCCAATTCACCATCTAAGATAACAAAAACATAGGAATCTTCAGTTCCTACTGCTACCATTACAGAAGGCTCAAGCTGTAGAATATTTGATGCTTTCTGCTCTCAAAGTTCTGATCCAGTCCTTTCTCTTACATAACATCTGTCCATGTCCTTGCTCAGAGGGACCCAGTGCTCATTCAAAGATCCTTTTATTGTGGGGAATGTTTAATTTCTTACTAATATTCATTCAAATGCAATACATGTATAGTTCCATTCAGTCTGTGCTGCTGTAATGGAATATAAGAGACTGGGCAATTTGTAGAGATTCTTCATGGTTCTGGAAACTGGAAAACCCAAGATGCAAAGGCAAGTGTCTGGTGAGGACCTTCTTTTTGTGTCATCTCATGGTGGAAGGTGAGACAGCAAGAGATTGAACTCCCTGCCTTAAGTTATTTTAAATCAGCATGAATCTGTTCACAAGGCTTCAGCCTTCATGACCTAAACACTTCCCATTGGGCCCCACCTCCCAACAGTGGTTCATTGGATTATGTTCCAACACATGCCTTTTGGAGGGACACAGCCAAACGATAATGATATATAACAGCATTTTCTAAGTGTTCATTTTGATGATTTTTGACAAAGGTTTACAGTAGTGTAACAACCACTTCAACGGAGACATTTCATCCTAAAAATTCCCTTGTTCTATAGATTCAATTTTTATATTCTTCTGAAATTTTATGCTGAAATCTAATACCCAATATAACGGTATTGTGAGTTGGAGGCTTTGGAAGGTGATTAGGTCATAAGAACAGAGACTTAATCAAAGGAGTTAGTGCTTTTTATAAGAGACCCTGGAGATATCCCTTCCTTCTACAATGTGAGGAGATAAAAGAATGACAGCCACCTCTGAATCAGGAAGTGAGTCATTACCAGGCACTGAATCTGTCAGTAACGTGAATTTGAACTTCTAGTCTCCAAAACTGTGAAAAATAAATTTTGGTTGTTTATAAACTACCCAGTCTATGATATTCTGTTACAGCAACCTAAAGTACTATGTTACCTGGTGCCCCTTTGTAATCAGTCCTCGCCCCCAACCTGACACCTAGCCCCTGCCTACCCCACTCAGATTTGGGTGGCTACAGTTTTGGCTATTAAATAATGTCACAAAAATTGAATCATATACTATGTACCCTTGATTGTTTTTTATTGAGTTTACTTAATGCGTTGGAGATTTATTCATGCTGTTACATATGTCTATATTGTATTTTTTTATCGCAAACTAGTGTTCCATTTGATTATACCTTTACTAATACATGGGCCTCTGGATTATTTCTAGTTTAAGGCCATGCAAATAAAGTTGCCATAAACATTAGCAAATGGGTCTCTGTATGAACATGCTTTTATTTCTCTTGGGTAAACATCCAGGAATTGATAGTTGAGTCATGTGATAAATGTATACTTAAATTTAAAAGAAACTTCCCTATTGTTTTCCAAAGCAACTATACCACTGATGTTTCTACATATCCTCATCAGTACTCCGTCTTCTGTGATTTGATTATAGCCATCCTAGTAGCTGTATAGGGCATCTCATTGCAGTTTTAATTGCATTTTCCTAATGACTAGTGGCGTTAAGCAAATTTTCACTGCTTATTTGCCATTGGTATATACAGTGGTTCCACGTTCTCCATGAGGGATTAGTTCTAGAACCCTGATGGATGCCAAAATCCAGAAATGCTAAAATTCCAACATTGGTCCTGTATAACCTGGGAAAATTAAAACTGAGCCCTCTGCATCCTTGGGCTGCCCAATCTGGGAATACTGTATTTTCTATCCATAGTTGGTTGAATCTGTGAATGCGGAGCTTGTACACATGAAAGGCCAACTGTATTTTCTGAAAGTCCAGTTTTTAGTCTGTTTCTACCAGTTATAAAAATTTCCAGTTCGCATATATGGAAACTGTTTTTATGTGGATGGCTGAGGATTCTTTTGGAAAAACATACTGTCAAGAAAAGAACATAGGGATTATAAGCCTGACTTTATAGCAAAATCTGATTTTTTAAAAAGGAATTTTTATTAAAATGTCTAAAAACACTGGGGCCCTGTTGACATCACTTGGATACCCGGCTGGTATAATCTATGACAGTATAAAGAGCCTGTCTACGTACTCTTGCATGGAATATGAGATGTTGAGGACTTTGGCATGTTGGTAGTTATGTCCACTGGTATTTATTTAGGCAGAGTATGGGGGGCTGCCAGGATTAAGAGAGGGCATAGGGTCAAGTGTGCATCCTGAGAAGCCGTAAACAGAAAAGAAAGTGTAACCTAGTAAACTGTGCAGTTCCTGCAGGAATCTGGCAGGAATGGGACACAGTGGGCCCAGCATAGTCTACCAACCCCCAGCTGAATCCTTGAAATGCCTTCTGAAAACCTCCAGAAAGAAAGGATAGAGTACTACATGGAGAGTTGAAGGTTCTGGTTTCTCGTGGCTCTTGTTTCTGTTTACGATTTGTATCTGTAGTACTTTCCTGGGACTGCCCTAACAAAACAGCGCACAGTGGGTGGCTTAATCAGAAGTGTACTGTCTCAGAGTTCTGGAGGGTAGAAGTCTAAAATCATGGTGTTGAAAAGATGGCTCCTTCTGAAAGCCACAAGGAAAAAGCTATTCCAGAGAAGTCTCTCTCCTAATGTCTTGCAGCTTTGGGTGTTTCTTGGTGTTTTAGTCTGTTCTCCTGCTGCTCATGAAGACATACCAGAGACTGGGTTATTTATACAGAAAAAGAGATTTAATGAACTCACAGTTCCATGTGCTGGGAAGGCCTCATAGTCATGGCAGCAGACGAAAGGTTCATTTCACATGGCGGCAGGCAAGAGAGAATGAGAACCAAGCAAAGAGAAGACTCCTTATCAAACCAACAGATCTTGTGAGACTCATTAACCACCACAAGAACAGCATGGGGAAAACCACCCCGTGATTCAATGATCTCTCACCAGATCCCTCCCACAACACATGTGAGTTATGGAAGCTACATCCATGATTCAATTACCTCCCCCAGATCCCTCCCACAACACATGGGAGTTATGGGAGCTAAGCCAGACCATATCGCTTGGCTTATCAATGGCATTCTTCCTGTGTCTTCACATCGCCTTCTCTGTATGCCTATCTTTCCCTGTGTCCACATTTCTCCTTTTTGAAAGGACAGAGTCATACTGGATTTGGCCCATCCTAATGACCTCATCCTGACTTGGTCATCTGCAAAGGCTGTATTTCCATACAAGGTCACATTCACAGCTACTGGAATTACCGCCTCATTATTTGCTGAAGGTACACAATTCAACCCATAACACTGTCAGTCTAGTAATTGTGCCCTTTTAGGTAATTTCTGTTTTCCACTCATAATTTAAAATGAAAGTATCTTGAAATTATAAAAGACAATAGTGCTAAGAGAAAATTTCCATCAACCTATGATTTTAAACTCTTCAAAATGCTAAGAGAAAATATCCATCAATTTATTATTTTAAACCTTTCTAAATTATTAAGTGTAAGATATATAAAATAAGATAATTTTCAGGACAGCTATGGTTGTTCATGCCTGTAATCTCAGCACTTTGGGAGGCTCGGGAGAGCAGACTGCTTGAGCTCAAGAGTTCAAGACCAGCCTGGACAAGATGGCGAAACTTCATTTCTACTAAAAATAAAAACAATTAGCCTGCTGTGGGCGTGGTGGCAAATGCCTGTAGTCCCAGTTACCCAAGAGGCTGAGGTGGGAGACCTGCTTGAGCCCAGAAAGTCAAGGCTGCAGTGAACCATGATTGCACCACAGCACTGCAGCCTGGGTGACAGCCTGAGACCTGCCACAGACACACACACGCACATACACACACACACACACATATTCAAATAAATGATTGAGTTTACATACCAAAGAGCACCAAAACATATGCTTCAATGAGAAGAAAAGAGTGAGATCTAAGTGGCACTGAGTTATACAGAAACTTGAAAACACGTTGGTGTATCTAAATAATCAATAACCAAAGTAACAGCAATAATAACATTAAGGATAATGACTATTTAGCTTGGAATTTAAAAACAATACATAATTATATTTACAAATTGTAATAACATAAAAACTGGAAGAGATGATCATATCTAAAATTTTCTACAGCCCTTAAATTGTTCAGGTAGAAGGAGATGATTGATTCAATTTGTACTTTGTTAATGTAATCTTGTGCTTCATTAGTGCTAATGCACTTTGTTCAACATTTAAGAATAACTAAATAAAGAGCAATGAAAAGCGACACAGATTGAATGGAAAAGCAAATATACAAACAAACAACACACCCCCCAAAAATATGCAATCAAGTCAATGAAAAGCAGAAAACAAATGAAAAAACTAAAGAAGTAAAAATACAGTGAAATTTTCTTAAAGATGCAGAAATAGATACATATGTGTCAAAATCATATTTAGTATGATAGATTAATTTCACTATTAAAAGACAGAGAGTACAAGCTATAATGACAAAGGATTTTTAAACGCTGAGGGATATAAAATGATATATCATGTCAAAATTTAGATTGTATAGTGACATTAACATCTCATTAAATATGCTAGAGTAAAATCTGAAATATATTCAAAAATTAACTTTGGGAGCCAGAGGTGGGTGGATCACGAGGTCAGGAGATCGAGACCATCCTGGCTAACATGGTGAAATACCGTCTCTATTAAAAATACAAAAATTAGCCGGGCGTCGTGGCAGGCACCTGTAGTCCCAGCTAATAGGGAGGCTGAGGCAGGAGAACAGGGGAGACCCGGGAGGCGGATCTTGCGGAGAGCCAAGATCGTGCCCCTGCACTCCAGCCTGGGCGACAGAGCCAGACTCCGTCTCAAAAAAAAAAAAAAAAAAAAAAAAAGGCTTTCCAGTTGAAATATCTTTATAACGTAATATTGAATTCCCATGGCTAAGGAAAAATTATTTTATAATTAATCAGGTCTAAATAAAATAAATTAAATACTGAAAGGGCAAAAAATTATCTTAAAGCTTTTACACTTCAATGCTCAGTTTTGCTGTGAACCTAAAACTGTTTTAAAATTAAAGTATGTTAAATAGAAATAATTATTTGGGGGACATTTAACGTTTCTTGATTAACCCTTGGACTTGTAGAGATTTTAGCTTAGAACAGGCATAAAAATGGTAACAATTGTTATTGCGAATAGAATATTGTTCTGAGAACAGTAAATATTTCTCGAGAATTTCGATGTGTCCGAGGCTGGAATATTTTCACATATTGTTTATCTCTTTTGTCTTATATACTATTTTGTCGTTAAAACAATCAGATGAGGAAAATGAGGCTCAGATAGCAACTAGCCTGACCCAAATCACACAGCTGGAAAGCAGAGGATACAGGATTTAAACCCAGAACCTGTTTGACTATTCACTACACTCTACCACCTCCAAGGAACGTGGTGCGTATATGATACTTGAGGACATATCAACAGTCACGACTAAGGTTTAGTAAAACGGTGGAGAAATGAAGACAATGTTGAAAGAGAAAGAGTTCTAAGCCAACCACAATTAAAGTCTGAGTATGAAGAAGTCATGCAAAATATTTAACAATTTTACAAATGAAGAAGATGAGGCTAAGAGAGAATTCATTGCTTGCCTTATCGGACATCACAGTCCTCACTAATTATTTTAGTTTGTGTTTTCTTTCACATGTCTTGAAACTTGCATCATCCTAAAATAGCCACTAGAATTTAGTACTTAATTTTTCTCTCGTTTCTGTGCATCTGTGCATGGAGAGGGATACGCCTGCTGCATGCTGATAGAAACTGACATTATTTGAAAACACCTACTGTCATTTCCTAAATATGTGATTTCAAATATAACATAATTAAATATATAAGTACTTAGGATATTTTTCTCTCTCTTAAAATTTATCTTAGCTTTGCAGGCCATATGCTCAGAAATATGTCTTCCTTGTAAAAGCCACCATCTTGACCTCTTATTCTCCATCCATTAGCACAGTAAGTGTGCATTTAAACAGTTAACTAGCTATGAAATTGTTGGTAGAGGAGTTCTACAAAAACTGCAATGTATTAAAATCCTGTTTGGTCACAACTTTCTGAGGGAGGGAAGAAAACTTCCTATGATTTATGGCGATGTAATTTATGTTGATTATAAGAAAAAATTGCTTTATGCCAATAAAATTCAAATTAACAAAACACATTCAGAAACGAAGTTTAAAACATAAATAGCATGAAATAGGGGAGATTAGAGCTAACATTTTCCAGGAGCTAAATAAACACACAAGCTCATATAGCATTTATTGTAAAGGTTAGAAGAGAAATCTAATTCAATATATTTAATGTACATGTAGAATGATTAGAATCTGTCTGGTTCTTGATAAATATAATCTAAAGAATTAGTTTAGAGATCTTTCTCCCATCTTCAGTCAGAGTTTTATAAATTAATGAAATTATCTCTTATCATTTCATCTTAGATGTCATAAGACTTTGGAAACAGAGGGTATTAGGGACTAATTTACAACACATAAATAGCTTGAACAGGTGGTACTTAATACCATCACAGATACTGGTCAATGGGTAGAGTTCACAGTTATGGAAGTGAATGCCAATTAGAAAAATGTTCATATCCTCGTCACTGAATAAACTTAAACTAAGTGAAAAGATACCACTTGCCAGGTGCGGTGGCTCAAGCCTGTAATCCCAGCACTTTGGGAGGCCGAGGCAGGCAGATCACAAGGTCAGGAGATCGAGACCATCCTGGCTAACAGGGTGAAACCCCGTCTCTACTAAAAATGCAAAAAAAAATTAGCCAGGCGTGGTGGCGGACGCCTGTAGTCCCAGCTACTCGGGAGGCTGAGGCAGGAGAATGGTGTGAACCCGGGAGGTGGAGCTTGCAGTGAGCCGAGATCGCACCACTGCACTCCAGCCTGGGCGACAGAGCGAGACTCCGTCTCAGGAAAAAAAAAAAAAAGAATGGACGAATACAAATGCTTTTAATTCCGTTCAGACTTAAGACTTCACAGTTCTCAGAGACACCAAAGAAATTCTTTCCAAAAGTTTTTTTTGCAGAGATATATTTAAAGGCATAATTATATTTTTAAGAGCTTCCCAGATTGTAACAAATATAAGTAACTTCAATTAGCAAATAAGAAATTCATAAATGTAACTAGCTGCTCAGTATTGCTGATTTGATATCATTTGATATCTTCGAACTGTACCAACATTTAATGAGGATATAACTGAGTGAATCCTGCAACAGAAATATTAACATATGTGCTAAAATGAGCTATAATGGATATATATATTTCCAATGTCATTTAGAGCAAATACTTACATTAATCAGGCTGAATTATATGACTCCTACATTGAATCTTTGAACAATTGAGTTACAGTGGCAAATAATAGACAAATAAAGAAATGACATAATTAGATCATAAACTGATTTAGTAGTCTTATATAATTTTTATGTAGAGCCTGAAGGAAGAGTGCTGATCATGAAATAGTATCCTAAAAGAATGCAGCTATTACTTAATAATACAAGGAAATCAGAAAATTTGTCAAGGATCATGCAGCATAGTGAGTAGTGATGATTTACATATATCTGAATAGATGATTTACATATATCAGAATAGATGATTTACATATATCAGAACTGATGATTTACATATATCAGAACTGATGATTTACATATATCAGAATAGATGATTTATATATATCAGAATTGATGACTTACATATATCAGAATATTCATCCCTTAACTTAACTACTCATAGACAACAACTTGAGCATTGTGAAATGTTGTTTTCTCTCTGAGGTATTCTTTCAGATCCTACATACCAGTGAAACTACTGACATCAGCTCCTCCGAAGGGCTCCAGGAGAAGCTGACTCACTAAAGGGCGAAGTTTCTACATCCTGGTGATTTAAGATTTAATCCCCCTAACCCAAACCAGTCAGTGACCCCATTTATCCAGCCCCTGGTCCTCTACAATCCCTTCACCCCAACCAAGTACTCTCTGGAAAGACAGATTTGAGGGTGCTCGCATCTCCTCACTCAGCTGTCCTGCAATCATTAAACTCCTTCTTTACTGCAAACTCTGTTTATCAATTTATCAGACTGTAACTGCACAGCAGTCAGAGCATACAAACACGTGAGTCCTGTATCATTTATAAATATTTAACTTTTATATATATTTAACTTCTAAACACATAATTGACTATTTTGTATATTACTATTAGTAGGTAATAATAATATTTATATTTCCTCCATAGGTAGATTCTGGGGCATTTCTGCCTGGTAAATTTTATTCTTTAATGACAAAGACTAAGTAAGTAACTTTATTATTCAGAATTTTTTTTCTATTGATGGGACACTGAATTTGTAGGTAGAAATAAAAACCTAGCTTTTTACTAAACTTAATTTTAAACACAATTCAAAATATAAATATAAAATTAAGAATTTCCAAAATTAAACTTAGTTTGAGAAACTCACATAAGCAAGTGTAATACTGAAGAGCAAAGAAACTGTGGTCTACAAAAAAAATTATAAGTAATTCATGAAATCTAAGGGCTAATTTGTGAAGTAAATTAGGAGGATATTTTATGCTGTAGCTCCATCCTAGAGACCGAGAGAATCGCTCTAGGAAAACCTGCTCAACTCTTTTTAACCAGAAATTCTTTCTTTCTCCAGAAATCCGTTTCAGGTAATGCCTAATAATATCTCACTGAACATGTATTAGAAATCGTAGTTTAATTTTTAATTAAATAATTCAGTGAAAATATATTAATTGTAAAGATAAATTTTAACACATATGGGAATACTAGACTTACGGTGGTCATCAACCCAAAATGCTACAAAATTACATGGAATGGTTCGTTTGGCAAAAATAAGTATCACCACTACCACCAAAAACCTAGGTTTCAAAAAGAAATACAAGAAGCATTCCAAAATGTTAAAAATTTTTCATTTGTCTACTTTCTAAATGCTCTTTAAAATACTTATGTCATCATAATTTTGAAGTTTAAAAGTAAAGAAATAGTTCTCCTAGTTAATATACTGCCTTAAAGTTACTCTGGCTCACAAACAGAACAAATCAAGGCATGACTTGACAGCCGTCATATTACAGGAAATTGAAGCTAAATGAAATTGGACACCTCACCTTATCTAAACTCCTTACTTTATAAGAAGGAAAAGCCTCACAAAATGTTGAGGTCATTTAACTTCAAGTCATCAGGTGAGTTGGAGATAATCTGAGAACACCAATTTTTTTCTCTTTGTTACTATTCTCTCATGAAGTTTTGCCTGAAAACAGGTCTACTAAAGATAGAAGAATTTGTAATGAAGATGAATATATATCATTGCCTTTCTGCTTAGGGTTGTTCAATATTTTCCCATTGATAATATATAAAATCCTACCTACTTTGACCTCCTCTCCTACCATTTCCTTGCTATCTCCTAGAACTTCATTCTTGACTCCAAAGCTGCACCCTCCTGCATCAGTTTCTTTTGTTTGAAATCTTCAGCCCTTCATAAATTTCATCCACCAAACTCCTATTTATCCTTTAACTCCCTATTATTTTTTCTTACAGTGCCACATTTTCCTTCATTAGCACATATCCAATTTAAAGTTATATAGTTTGAGTTTTTGCTTGACTTTCTGTTTCTCCATTAAAGCATAAGCTCCACAAAAGCAAGTATCATGTCTGATTTAACAGGGTATATTCTATTCTTATAAGAGTGCTGCCACGTAAGTGTCAATGAATGTTTGTGAAATAAATGAAGGACTAAAGGAGTGACTGAACAAATAAAAATAAGTTCTCTGTGTGTATTGTATGTGTGAATAAGATTTTGAGTTTGGCCAAGGCAGTTAATCACATATTAACAACTCATTAGATACATAAGGTTTATAGCAATGGGGTACAAAATTGGTTCAACACCAAATTCTAAGATGAAACAAGGTTTGTGTTGAGAAATATAGTGTCACTTTTTCTAATATCAGCTGTCCCCCAACTATCAGCATGACACATGCAAACCATTGATATGTGTTTTTCTGGGTTTTTTTGTATTGAAGATTCCACATGAAGGAAAATTATTATATTTCTAATAGGAAGTCCTGTTCTAAATGACAACAAATCTGAGGGTGAACACATTTGTTTAAAAGAGAGAGATTAAAAAGATGAGATTCTGTGTGTACAGTATATAACTGAAGAGAGTTGTATCTAGCAATTTGACAAGAAAGGTGAAACAGAACATTAACCTGAGCACACAAGTTCAGCTAATGATCTGGGATGGGGAGTTGTGGGTAGAGAGGAGGACAAAGACGAAAGACAACCATTTACCCCAAGTTACTCTCCAAAGATGAGAAAAAGCCCTCTTAGTAATGTCTTTCAAAATCTGACTACTTTCAAGAACACAGCGATAAGATACAGAGAGATAGCAATCAAGTTGGACATTAACTTAAAAGTCAGATGACTTTTTAAGCATAAGTAACTTAGAACTGGAAAGTAAAAAACACTAAATGTCATTGACTTTAAAGTGGATACTGAAGCAAAAAAAAACCCTTCTATTAAAAACTAGACTATATGCAGTAACTTATGTAGAAAACTTAGCATAAATATTTATACAAAATTGCCCTACCCTATTTTATTAAAGTATGACATTATAAATTAAGAGAAAATCATTTTAAAAATGAGTTATATTTTAGGCCTTTTTTCTCAAAATGAGTTTCATAAATTGATACGGTTATTAGCATAGGAATTTCAATAATAGGAACAAAGAAACCAAATGAAAACCTAATGTGTGTGTATGTGTCTGTGTGTGTGTATACAATTACCTGGCATTCCAACTTCAACATGTTTAAAAATATTTCAGTAAAAAATGTTAGATTTATTTTAAGGTAGTTTGTAAGAGATTTATTAGGTTTATTTGTAGGCCTTGTACACTAAGTTAAGCAACACTATCATAAAATAAATTATGTAATAATGAAACAGAAACTCAAAACTTCATATTATAATTAAATAAACTCTAAAGTATCTAGTAACTTCAACTGTATGCCCTAAAATAACATCAGGACTACAGTGTCTATCAACTTGCCCACAGAAAACGCAACAATGAAAGAAAGAAAGATATCTATTTTTTCATAAAAGATCAACACATTTTGTCCAATTTTTTTGTCCAACTGCTATAAAGTGGGCCAACGCTAATGGCAAATAAAAGAGCTGCCATTCAACATGCATTCTAGTAGTGAATATTAACTGACTACTATGTGAAGGCAGTGTTCGTTGAACAAATAAAAGAATCTTTGCCTGTATGACACTTATATTTTGATCACTTTACATTTTACTGGAGGAAACGTGAAGAATAGAATACCAGCAATATTAACAACATTATCCCACTAGAACGTCTCCAGTGACTGATACTTTCAGACTCATCTCAATGACCCTATATGATCTTTATATTCCAAGGAGCATGGCAATGGATTTTAACATTTCCAGATTAAAAGGTAATGGTAAAGTAATGATAATGAACATAAAAATGACTCCCTGGAAACAACAGCAACTCATTTCAAATGGCTTTGGAATGCCATTAGGACAGCACCTTTTCCTTTGTAATGCAAAAGTCTCACAATCCAGAGAGCAGGTCTTGTGAATTTTGATGAGAGGTAAGGCATTACAGAAAGACCCAAAAGTCATGCTCCAGATCCCGGCAATATAGCTAGTAGGACAGACACAGAGTACATAGTTTTAATACTGATCACAGTGATTTAGAGATTGGAACCCATAGTTCTGTGAGATCAGGCATCATTTCAAGATAAAATTTACATTTTTAATAAATGCAAACTTTGGCTCAGCTAAACAAGGTACCTTGGGCTATATTTACCGTAGATAGATAAATTTGGCATAATTAACCCTTCTGCAGTCTAAACATACCAGGTGCCAAAAATGATGTAAAGCACTGAATATGTGAGATAAAGTATGATGAATTCTATTGACAAATACAGGCAATAGCTTCCATTTAATTAAGAAGAAACCGTATACCTAGCACAAGTCTTTTTCTGTGCATTAACTTTTCATAATACAACTATATGAAGTTATAGCCTATTTTATATGTAAATACAAGTGTTTCCAAAGGTTAAGAAAGGGCACGGTGAGAGTGAGAAACACAGTCTGGGTGGGCAGGACAATCAAGTTGTCTATCTGTGCTTTAAACTCCTATAAACATCATCTCCCACACCACGGCATCTAACTCAGAGTCACATTTCAATTGCCAGCAAATGGAAGCCTCATAAACCCAAAATGTGAACGGCAATGAAGTTCATAGAACACGCTTTGATTGCACAGAGTTACTTTGCAAACATTATCTTTTTTTATTATACTTTAAGTTTTAGGGTACATGTGCACAACGTGGAGGTTTGTTACATATGTATACATGTGCCATGTTGGTGTGCTGCACCCATTAACTCATCATTTAACATTAGGTATATCTCCTAATGCTATCCCTTCCCCTCCCCCCAAACATTATCTTTTAAGACTTTCACAATCACGCCATGAGATTATTCCCATATCAAAAATTAGGAAATGAAAGCCTGGAAAGAAGTTATATTGACATTAAACTGCTCTCAAACCCAAGTGTACAAATGATTTTTCTTGCAAAGAAATTCATATTCTACACAAAGTTCTATTTCAAAATGAATTCTGGAATTCAATTAAACACTCATCTTGAAAACGAGAGCTTAAGTGGAAATTCCTCACTGGTATTCAAGCAAATAAATTAAATAATGATATTAAACCTACATCTAATCTCTTATTATTACATATTGAAAGTTTGCTATACAGCTACCACTAAATTATACATTTCCAGTGACACAAACCATAAAATGAATTTGTTTCTATTTGTACTAGCAAAAAAAAAAAAACCTACATAGACAGCAAAAAGTCAATCTACTAATTTATCTTCTAATAACATTCCCCCCAGGAGCATTCGTCCCTCTCATTAGACAGTTGTTCTATGCTTCTTTTTTTCACATTCTAATTGCCTCACCTGAACCAAAAAAAGAATGTGGATCTAGGATCAATACCTTTTGAAAAGTCATTTATTTCATTATATGATTTTTTCATATATCTGCATTATTGCATAGAATAGCTGATTGGTCTTATGCTAAGTTTTTCATGTAACATTACCTCTGCAAGATATTAATAAATATCCTTCTAAAAATGTTTGAAAAATCTTGGGTAAAACATATTAAGTAAGTTCCTGTATTATAGTTTTCGAAGAGTTTTACTATCCTTGGCCAATGACAAAATTCAAAGCAGAGATACAGTACACAAGTTTTTGTAAAACTTACCTATTATTCTTATAAGACTGTGGCTTTGTTTTGTTTTGTTTTGAACTTCTTTTCTGTGATGTGACATAAGACTGTGTGTTGAGTTAGGGGTGGGGACATACATTAACAGAGGTTTAGGAACTACTTTGCTAAAGCAAGTTTGAGGAGAAAATGGGGAGACTAATACAAGATTTTCCTTTAAGCAGTGGGAGTTGAAGGCGTAGGTGGTTTTTGGAGAAAGAAGAGACCCATTCATGGCACAGGCTTCTTTACGTTTCTGCTCTGTGTGATACTTAATGAGGATACAGACATTCACTTCCTCTATTTCCCACCCCTGGCCGGGGGTAACCCAAAGGTACCTGATAAGGACACAGCCTTATAGCTGTATCAAGTATCCCTGAGTGTGTTAGGACTGGAGAGGCCTGAGGAATAAAAAACATACATGCATTAAATGGAACAAATACAGAGAAGAAAACTCAGACATGGTAAATTAATTGTGTACCTTTCCTTACAACCCAGCACATCACAGGGTACATGACCTGCTTCCTTTTGACCTGCTTCCTTTATGTTGACTGCATGAACAGGGAAGGGGGTTGGGGTACACGTGGGAGATAATTGTGTTTATTATGTACCTGGTATTAATACATCTATAGAGACAATTGGAATGACTATACTGGAGAAACAGCAAGAGAAGAACTGAAAAGGCTAAAACAAATACTTGGTTCCCTAAAAAGTACTACAAAAAGATTTCTCATGTCTGACAAATTACATTTTAGTCTAATAGTAATAAGTGGCCAAAACTAAGGCGATTTGATAAATATCATAAGGTATTTTATTGTGAAATTGATATCTATACATATTGCTTATAAAGCTCAGTAATCTGTTCTTGAATTGAGAAATTACTGAGACAAAATCAAAAGCTGTCATTTTTGTTTCTATGTTGTTGTTGTTATTGTTTGTGAGGTGAGAGCTTCTAAACTTTATGACTGTTTGAAAGGGGCCTATATAGACCTTACCTGAATATTAAGTCATGTGAAATGATAAAAAGCTTTCTGATTTATTGGGTTAGACAAAGAAAACATTGAGAAATTGAGCATCATTAAAATTAAAGACCTTTGTTATTCAAACTGTGCTTAGAATGAAAAGAAAAGCCACAGGTTGGAAGAAAATCTTTTCAAAACATATCCAAAATATTTTCAAAACGTATCAGATAAATTAGTGGTATTTAAAGTATACAAAGAACTCGAAAATAAGAAAGAAAACAACTCATTTAAAAAATAGGCCAAAGGTCTAAATACAGCTGTCAAATAGGGATATTGAAGTTACTAGTCATGTATCATTAGGGAACTGCAAGTCACAGCAGCCGTGAGATATTATTACATGACTATTAAAATGACCAATATCCAAAAGTCTGATAATACCAAAAGCTGGCAAATGTGAGGAGAAACAGAAA
The DNA here is from genome assembly GCF_028878055.3 of Symphalangus syndactylus. Lineage (NCBI taxonomy): Eukaryota > Metazoa > Chordata > Mammalia > Primates > Hylobatidae > Symphalangus > Symphalangus syndactylus. Next base: position 113,120,107 of record NC_072437.2, on the reverse strand, counting down.
CTTTTATTCATTGCTGGTGAGAATGCAGAATAGTACAGCTACTTTGGGAGTCAGTTTGGCAGTTTCTTCTAAAACTAAACATACTCCTACCACACAACCCAGCAATTACATTCCCTGGTATTTACTTAAAGGATTTGAAAACTTACACGCACACAAAAGCCTTCTTCCCATGAATGTTCCAGGAGCCTTATTCATGATCACTAAAATCGAAATGTCCTTCAAGAAGTGAATGGAAAGCCGGGCGCAGTGGCTCACGTTTGTAATCCCAGCACTTTGGGAGGCCGAGGCGGGCGGATCACGAGGTCAGGAGATCGAGACCACGGTGAAATCCTGTCTCTACTAAAAATACAAAAAAATTAGCCGGGCGTGGTAGCAGGCGCCTGTAGTCCCAGCTACTCGGAGAGGCTGAGGCAGGAGAATGGCGTGAACCCGGGAGGCGGAGCTTGCAGTGAGCCGAGATTGCGCCACTGCACTCCAGCCTGGGCGACAGAGCAAGACTCCGTCTCAAAAAAAATAAATAAATAAAAATAAAAATAAAAAATAAAAATAAAAGAAGTGAAAGGAAAAATAAACTGTGGTATATCCAGGCAATGGAATATTATTCTGTCAAGCTACAGAAGACACACAGGAACCTTTAAATGCATATTGCCAAGTGAAAGAAGCCAGTCTGAAAAGTCTACATACTGTATGATTCAACTACATGACCTTCTGGAGAAAGCGAAACTATGGAGACAGTAAAGAGATCAGTGGCTATTAGGGATTTGGAGGAGATTTGTGCAGTCTAAACATGTCATGTGCCAAAAATGATGTAAAGATATGTGAGATAAAGTATGACGAATTCTATTGACAAACACACGCAATGGCTTCCATTTAACTGAGAAGAAACCATATACCTAGCACAAGTCTTTTTCTGTGCATTAACTTTTGGTAATACAACTAAATGAAGTTATAGCCTATTTTATATATGAATAAAAGCATTTCCAAAGGTTAAGAAAGGGCACAGTGAGAGTGACAAGCACAGTCTCGGTAGGTAGGACAATCTAGTTTTCTATCTGTGCTTTAAACTCCTATAACCATCATCTCAATCTACTAATTTATCTTCTAGATAAATTAGTAGAGGAAGCGATGAACGGATGGAGCAAGGAAGAATTTTAGGAGAGTGAATCCATTATTCTGTGTGACACTGTAGTGAGGATTATTTGTCATTACACATTTGACAAAACCTATAGAATTCATAAGACAAAGAGTAAACTCTAATATAAACTACATCCTTCAGTCAATAATAATGTACCAATATTGACTCATCAACTATAACAAATATACTACACTATTGCGAGATGTTAAAAATCGGGGAAATTGGAGTAGAGGCTGAGGATGACGTGTGAATGCTTATTCACTTCTTTCTACAAACCTAAAATTGCTTTTAAAAAGTCAATACAAATTAAAACAAGGCAGGGTTTTCATGCAATGGAAAAAAACACACAATTTTAGTAAGTGACTGATAATTATGCTTATGCCACTTTGCTAGATTACACTTCATTATAAATATAGTTTCATTCTTCATGTTATAAAGCAGAATAAAGTCAGATATCTAGAGAAATTGATTTTAATGATTAGAGTAAAAGCATTTTCACCTCCAGTGTCAGAATGAGTTCTTCAGAATCAGTCCATTTTATAGTTAAATCAATCATTGATTTTAAAAAAAATTCAGAAAAACTTTAACTTCACTTTTTCCGTCAAACTCAATGTCATGACAGCATTGTGAGTCATTTCAATCTAGGATTAAAACCTATTTCTGGACCCAGTGGACTTACTGTGATAGATTCTGAAAATGTAAGACGTTAAAGTCCAGTCTTTGATCTGCTGTCCTCTGCAGTTATCAAAAGGTCAGTTTACCCTGCTTCTTTTCTCTCTTTTTCATATATCTTGCACTTCACCTTAATATTAGTATTAAGCTAAATTTCTTATTTTATTTTGATTGATAAAGGGAAACAGATTGTTTCAATACAGTTACTGAGAATAAGCAGCAAAAGGTATTTATAACGTACACAAGAGAGCTATCAGATAAAAATTTGTTCAAAAAAAGATTTGGAAATTTTTATTGCATGAATGTTCAAACGGAAAGGAAAACTTTCTGGATTCTTTATCCACCACACATGACTAGCAGCACTAAAGTAGTGAATAATGTCCGTTCAATTGGTAGTTTTCATGTATTTCTGATATCAGAAATGGACTGTTAGTAACTAGTTTTAAAAGCAGAGCATTTTTGTACATGGCATTCCCCTGAATTCCAAAGCCCAAACTTAACTTAGGCTAATTTCTCTCTGCTGGGAGCACCATTAATTTCTCATAGATCACATTTCATATATATGTGGCATTCTGATGATGTAAAGGAATTCACACATTATAGGCCTACAAGCCAAATTTAATCAATGGCTTGCCTCATATGGCTGAGAGCTAAAAATTGTTTTGGCATTTTTGAAGTGTTTAAAGAAGGAGAAGGAAGGGGAGAAGAAGAATGAGTAGATGAAGGAGAGACAGAGACTACATATGGCCAGCAAAGCCTATAATATTTACTGTCTAGTTCTTTACACAAAGAACTTTTCCAAACTTGAACAAAACACACACATCTTTGTTATGCCAAAAAAGGACTACAATAAGTCTTCACTTAACATCATTGACAGGTGCTTGAAAACTGGTCATAGGTATATAGATTTATGGTCACGTTATGTTTTGATACACGCATACGGGGGGATAAATTTGGGATGGTAATTGGTACAAAAATACAGTAAGCGAAACCGATTTTACCATAGGTTGACATCAAAAGAGTTCAGCTTCTATGGCTTTTGGTAACTAAAACGTCAACAAACTTGTAAATAAAGATCAAAACACTTCTAATATTAAATGCTGAAATAAATTTCAGCTACTCATACATTTAAGATCAATAAAAGCTAGTAAAATCATTATTTACCTACTTATTTCAGTTTAGGTTTGCAGTTGACCGCAGCCTAACCCGTCAGCTCAGGACGCAATGTGGGAACCAGCCCTGGACAGGACGCCGTCGCATTGCAGGTGCACTCAAACGTACCCAAAGTTACTCACACTGGGACCACATAGACACGTCAATCAACCTCACATGCACAGCCTTGGGAAGTGAGAGGAAACTGGAGCATCCAGAGAATATCCATGCAGACATGGGGAGAACACATAAGCTCTACACAGACAGTGAACCCAATTGGAATCAATTTGTTTTTTCTCATTAACATTATAATGAAATGACATTGAATGAAACGTCGTTATTCGAAGACCTGTTGTACTCAGTTCTAAACATTTCAGAATTAAGAGATCTACACACATCCTCTTCTATATAATGGAGTGGGTCTCTTAAAATTTCCTGGCAACATACTCTTAGCCTGCCTAGGATACACTTTAGAATAGAACTGCATTATAATAAATTTTCATATTCTATTTATATCTTCCTATTTCTCCCTCTACTTATTAAGGTATAGTATTGTATATGTAATCCTTCAGTTCCTGAACAAGGTGAACATATGATCTCATGATGTGTGTTTTAATTTCTTAACTTTGTAGAGATTTGGGAATGTGAGGATGATGGAAAGGAAAGAAAGGAACTCAGCAGCTATAAAAGAAATCTGACCTTTAATTTTTTTATTGAGTTTGTTTGTTTTATTTTTCCTTCCTTTGCACAAATGAGAACTTCTAGTTTTACAAAGGGTACCACTAATTTTAGGACAAAAATTTGTATTTGTGGGATAACACAAGTTGGAGACACAATGATTTAGAAATTGCATATCAATTTTATCAAATAAATGTGATAAAGTAGGTGATATGCACACACACACACACAGACACACGTAGTGACAAAACCATTGACACAGATACCCAGATGGCACTTAATGTACTTTCAGCCTTAAATTCTTTCTCAAGGACAAGCCATTTGTTTGCAAATGATTTAGCATTCAAAAATGATTAAACATGAGAAAAAATGCATTGCACATAAACTTCAGATTACAAATGAATTAAAGTCATACTAATATAACTATAATTTATAATGAATTCAAATAGCTTTCAGAAGGGTCATCTGTGGCATGGGAAGAGCAATCTGAATTGATTTTTCTGGTAACTGGTCACAGCAATGTTTTCTAGACTAGTGAGTGAGTGCTCATACAGCACCATGTGTGTTCAACAACACATAAAGTTGGATGACAAATTCTACTTTTAGTGAGAAGGTAGCTATTTCCAGGGGCACCAATAGTAATGTCAGTTTTGAGTCTTGGGTTTGCTTTTGTTTGTTTACAAGGCAATGTAATGTTTAAGGAAAAAAAATTCTACCAATCCATGTTGAGTGAACATTTCAATCCATGTAAAGGCAAAAGTCAGGTTCCACCATGCCATGCAAACCTTATAGTACATGACATGTTAAATCAGTAACCTCGAAAGGGACTTCTGAGAAGCTATGAGTAAAAGGCACAGACAAAATGCCTTTGAGATAAATTCAGAAATGAAACGGAAAAGGATATCTGTGTACATCCAAGAAGAATAGTAATTATCAGAAAACAAGAACACGTCTAAATTGAAAGAATCCCTAAAGTAAAAGAAGACCAAAGAAAAAGAAATAAAGATGAGAAATGAGATGAGGCGAAAATGGTGAGCGACGAGGAGACATACTGAGAAAAAAAGTAGCTAAAGATAGTGTGTTATTATTTCAGCAAAATTAAGTATATCAATACTGAGAAATATGACTTGAAATAGATTCAGTACCTCAAGCAGAAACATAAACAAATAACATCTGGGTTTTTCTTTTGATAACCAGTATTTTAAATACAAAAATCTAAAAATTTTATCTTTGTGTAAGAGTTACACATTTATCATACCAATCAATAACAAAAAGGCGCTATAAATACTTTATGGAAATAAATGTCCTAGCAGATGTTAACCAGACATCAGTCTTCACCGGTAAGGATTAGATTTGAAGGTGTTTGCAGATAATTAAAACTTGTTTTTATAACATAACTTAGCAGCTAAGTAGTATAATGAAATTGGGATATTCAAATTATAAGATATAAAATATTAAAGATAGAAGAACATCTTTATTTTTTCAATATAAATATTGTTACAGCTCAGAGAAACAGTATGAAATCTCAGGGCTCATGAAAGGCCACATTCTAGAGATAGTGATTGACAGGTATGGTAATTCCCCTACAGCGTGGTGCCTGTTGTCATGGAGTAGCATGTCTCCTACAGGGTACTACCAGCAGGTTCAAGTAGGAAGAGCCGATAGTCCATGTGAGAAACCCCGGAAGGCTAAAGATAGAAGGAAATATTTGTGCCACGTTGAAGAGCAAGTTCACCAGGTGAATTGGCATGTGGCTAGGGTACAACTTCCCATATATATATATAAATAATGAAACACACAAAAAATTATCAGAAAAGTGTTTTATTATTATTAGAGTCATGATTAGCACTCTCATCATCAGGAAAGTTTTATGTTTTCTTCTAGCCCTACTCTATACTTTTTAAACACAGTCTCCAATTTTGAAAATAAAAGTTTCTTATTTTTAATTCAAATCTCAATTAAAATGAAACAAAAACCGAAAATGTAGAAGTTCCTTATTTTGACCATCTATATATCATACACAACAAAAAAACTGATAAAATTCCACTAAACACAACAGCTAGATCCGTATTCCCGTTACTGCTTAAGCCCATTCCAATAAGGATTTTATACCAAATCTGCCCTTGCCAAGGCTACCTGGGGCCTTCATTTTATTATTTGCAATGGACAATTTTAACTTCACATCCATGTTGGCTTCCTTACATCCTAGATGCACATACAGCCAGATTTTTTCCCATCAGATGTGATTTGATCTTCCAACTTCGGAATGCCTTGATGACCTCCTCTTTATCTAAAGATCACTTTAAAAAGCCTGAAGTATTTGGCTCTTCCCTAAATCTTTGGCCAGACGTAATGTCATCCTCCCATTGGCTTTCTTTGTCCAAACTACATTAGCCTTATCTCAGATCTTCAAACAAGTTATATTTCCTGCCTAAGATCTTTCTATGAGTGAGTGAAAGGTCTGATGAAGATACTTCCTCTTTGCCGCCAAAGGTTTCATTGATCACGCTGATAACGAATTTACTGTTATTTTAATCTCTTACTGTTATACTCAGGCTTAAATTCTCTACCCTACACACTTCAGTTGACACAATTTTAATTTCCACTATGATGCTTCTCTCTCTTCTATCAACACTCTCTCCTCACAGGGTTTCATCCAGATCAGGAGTCAGCAACATTTTTGACAAAGAGCCAGATAGTAAATATTGCAGGCTTTGTGTTGCCAAGAGGCAAATTTATGGAACTTTCCCTGCTGAAAAATTTCCCTGTATTTTACATTTTAGACTTATAAATGCCACACGTACTTATAACTCATGAGCCATACAAAAACAGGCGGCAGACCAGATCTGGCTCATGGGCTATAATAGTTTGCCAACCCCTCACATAGATTCATGACTTTAGGCATGATCTATAGGCTACAATGATCTAACTCACATCTCTAGCCAAGTCAACTTGTCAGTGCCTACTTGATGTCTCCACTTGGATTCTAACTAGCGGCTTAATTTAAGATTACAAAATGTAAAATCAATCACACATAGGCACCTACCCACACCTCTGTCACTTGCAAACTGCCTCATGTCATCAAGACTTTGCCATATCACTAAAAGTGACCATAATCCCCCATGTCCCTAAATCCAAATACCTTGATATAATTCTGGCTCGGTAAATTTAATCATCCTCAAATCAACTTCCAATCTCAACTGATTTTCTCCAACTTTATTGCTACACTCATAATCCCAACCACCATCATCCTTCAAATGGACAGGTGCAATAGTCAGCTAAATGAACCCCCTTCCTTCACTACTGTACCCTTCCACAATAGTACACCCTCCTAAGAGCTAACCTCATCGTATCACACATCCATCATACAATTCTCAATGTAGTTAATTTATATTCACACTTTGATATAAGATCTAGATTTGGTCCCTGAGAACACTCATGTAATCTCTCTCCATGCTCTTCCTTCATGGACATTCCAGCCAAACCGGCCTTCTTTGTAAGAAACTATGAAGCTCTCTTTTTAAATTACAGAATCTTTATATCTGCCCTTCTTTCTGCTCAGAGCACTCCAGATCTTCAAAGTATCTTCCTATTTGTCTTCACTCAACTCTCAAATGAAATATTACCTCCTCAGAGAGAAAAATGCTCTGAAATACCTACAGCCAGATCAGTGCCTTCCTACTTGCCAGTTTTACTCAGCCATGTTATCACATGTAATCTTCTTCGTAGTAGTGTACCTTATAGCCCTTCACACCATTGCTTTGTTGAGGTATTTGTATGTCTTCGTCCTCTTTCCCTCCTCACTACAGTATAGCCAATTGTGTCTTTGCCTTCTTCACTGCTATATCCCCTAGTGCCTGGTAGGCTTTCTATAAACAGCCATTTATTGACTTATTGACTACATGTATATGCTAATCCTTTTTACTAATTTTTGTTACACTATATATTTCTCTTCTCCCTCTCTTCGCTTCCCTCTTCTCATGTCCCTTGATGCTTCCTACTCAATATTAACATGGACATCATTTTGTGTCTTCAGCATTTCTCTTTTCATTATATTATGATAGGTTAATTTTCCTAAGAAAACACTATTTTGACAAAAGCAAAGCATTAAAGTAAAGCAGCATAGGATCAATTTTTTCCTATTGAAAAGGAAACACCATCATTCCGAGAAGACAATTCCACCAGGAAACAAAAAAAACACACACATTTCCGGTAAGTCCCCGTTCCCAAGACTTGAAGCCAGTATGCTTTTCCACTTTCAAGTATCCTTGACTGTACAGATAAAAGGTATCCACTTAGAGATATTAAGTCATTACCACTGCCTAAATTTGGCTTCCAGAAACACAACTTAATATGACAACAATGGATGTGATAATCATTTGAAAGTAGCTTTATCAAAATCATCCAACAGAACAAGTTACTTTCCTAATTAGCATCTTCAGTTAAATACCTAAATCTGATGAATAATAAGTTATGCATCATGCTAAATTGCATTGGCTCACTATCTTAGAATGCTTTCAAATTAATTAAAAATGAGATATTCAGTGATGAGAAATATAAAAAGATAAAAACATATTTCAATCAGTTTAAATTAGAATTTAACATTTCTTCAATACACTATTTTGTAGTCAATTGCAAGAGTAATAAAGCAAAATTATTGAGTCTTTAATAGTGACCGTTCAAAATTCATAATGAATTATTAAAAAGAAAACTAAGGTCCCTGCCAACTTTCCACCTCACTTCAAAGCACAGCCAAGGTCATTACAACAGGAAGTAAGACTCCACACAATTCCCACTTCTTCGCCTCTATTCTGTTACTTCTGGAATCTTCTACTACTCCAAATTGTGTGTTTGCTCCAGAATCAGCAGTTCTCACCACCTTGTTCTTCCAATTGGAATCTTCTCTGTGCGGCCTTTCTTGACTACCCAGTTAAAAATTACCCTTTGAAAATTATCTGATCCCCATCCAGGATTACTTTTCACCATCTAACTTACGATACTTTGCATATTTATGTGGCTCATTGTCTGTTATCTGTCTCCCTAAGTTAGAATGCGAGCTTCATGATGGCAGAGTTTTGGTCAATTTCCTTCACTCAATAATTCCTGACGCAAAGTAAACACTTCATAAGTATTTTTTGAATATACAAATATATAGTCCGAATTATCAAGGAGCTTATAAATAAAGACACAACCCAGCATATAGTGCAGTTTGAGAAATATCGATATTGTGGTATAGGAGGAGGTATGTAAACTAAGAGAAGCAGCAGTTAAATAAGAAGCAATCCAGAAAGACAAACAGTGTGGGTGACATCGAGTTAAAGGACAGAAGGTAAGAAGATAACCAGATGGAGAAAAGAGAGGAAGATCTTACAAACAAGCATCAGAAGTTACCATAAGAAAAGCAAGTACAAAATCATCATAAGAAAAACAATTGCATCCCAGTTATTACCACAAACATAATTAACTATGAAAACCCAGAACAGTCCATGCTTTGATAATGAGAAAGTTGATATGTAGATTAAGATGTGATATAACAATCTGCAAATCTTAGTGCTTCCTAACTTTTGAGAAAACATTTTTGGCAAGATATGATGATTTAAGGAAGAAAAGTTGCTGATGGATGAGGCATGTTGTCCCTTAAAGACAAACACTATGAAGACTGCGTACAGCCTTTATAATGGAAAGGTGCCAGGTTTTTTTTTTTTAAGTCCTTGGAATCTCAGTTGGCAATTTTGAAATTCATGTGTTATCCATGAGTTTTTTAAAGAATTGTAATAAGTAACACAAGTGATTCTAGATCTTGTCTTTAGGCTGAGGTAGATATTGGCATTATAAGTTGAAGTGTTAGAAAGGAACAATAAGAATTAAGAATAAGCAGTAATTTCTGCCAAGATCTGTGGCACCCAGTCTCACACATAAGGCTTTTTGGAATCTCTTGGTTTCCAAAGTTCAGGCTCTCATACTTTAGTTTGTACATAAAGGACTTAAGTTATTCTTAAAGCACAGTTTTAGCACTTCACACCAGGAGATGGTTATGACACTGATCACAGGATAAAATGAAATAGGATGTGTGCCTGCCTGTAGAAGGAACCGCGTTCCTTTTGCCATTCTATTCCTACTTTTCTGGCAGGAAAGTCCTAGAAAAAATTTCATATACAGATTAATTTTAAACAATTTACATTATATTTTACTATTATTAGCTTCTAGAATATCTTAGCTTAGGCTGGCCCTGGTGGCTCACACTTGAAATACCAGCACTTTGGGAGGCTGAAGTGGGTGGATCACTTGAAGTCAGGAGTTTGAGACTAGCCTAGCCAACATGGTAAAACCTAGTCTACTAAAAATCCAAAAATTAGCCGGGTGTGGTGATGCGTACCTGTAATCCCAGCTATGCGGGAGGCTGAGGCAGGAGAACCATTGACCCTGGGAGGTGGAGGCCGCAGTGAGCCAAGATTGTGTCACTGCACTCCAGCCTGGGCAACAGAGCAAGACTCTGTCTCACAAAAACAAAAAACAAACAAACAAAAAAAGAGTATCTTAGCTTATATATTTCTCACATCTGATCCTACCACTTTACTTCTTTTTTCCCGTTTATACCAATTATTTCTAGTCCTCTTTACATACAGGCAGAAAGATAAGAGTAAAATGTGTCATAGACAATGACATCTAGTAAATGGACGTATTCTTCATGTTTAATTCCACGACAGATTTCAAATACAACCAAAATCTCCAAATAAAATCTTAATTCTAAATTGAGTGCTTGTACAGTCTTCAAATATGTTCAAATAGAACATCAAAGCTCAATAAAAATAGTTATATCACTTGGGATGGTGTTTAAAATATTTTTTCCTAAATAAATTCAGCTTCAGAGGATGAGAAAACCTTCATTAGGAGATGTTTTAAAGAACAAATTAAGTTAAATGTGAAGGAAATCATACTTTATTAGGTTGAATAGTAAGTTTTTTTGTTACTATTGTGAATTAATGCCATCCAAATATTGAGTGATGTAATTCAATTTAGTAAAAGAAAAAAGTCTAAATTATCAACTTCTTTCCTTATAAAAATGAAATATGCTATAACTTGCATTTTTTCCATGGCAATGACCCTGATGATCAGAGAGGTTAAAACCTAAAAACATTTAAAATCATCTAATCTAAATTATAAAAAAGAAATCCCTTTCTTCAGAAAAAATAATTTTTTAAGGAAGCACTCATAAACAAATCTCTACTAGTAGATATACAGCATACACATCTCTTACTATCTCCCATGCAGACTGCATAAAAAGGCTTGCTGGCTACTTTTAAGAAAACAACATTCAGATGTCTGGAAAGTATCTGAAATGCATGATTAATCTACACAGATAATTTTCTCAAGAAACCAAATTTTGAAGACAAGTAATTCAAAAGTCTATTGTCTTTAAAGTAAATCCGCTGGTATTCTTAAACTGCTGTAATCCTTTCTCTGTTTACCTTATAGTGTGCACCTCTCAAGCTATGGGAATGCATGTCATCTCTAAGAAGAGCTGACTTCTTTTGTGGGAAAAAGCTGTTGGAAATGACTGTTAGGATTTCAAATGTTTGGGAGTGTGTATTCATGTGGGTTTTACGTGTTGAATATTTGCATTTATAATTTTAAGATGCTTAAATCAAAAACTAAAATGACCTATGTAACATAATTCTGCCATAGGATAAATTAAATTCAATTAAGTTTTCCCATACAAATTATTATCTACCACAATGTAAAAATATTTATATATCACAAAGATGTAAGAAACACTGACTTCTATTTTACAGCAGAGTTCAATTTCACTACTACTTAGCTTGATGATATTTTAAGGTCATGTCTCTTGGAATACACATTCAATATTCATTGCCAAATGTCTGAGCTCACCTCTCTTGAAGCAATATTCAATTATCAAATGAAAATAATTTACCAAGCAACCTCACAAATCACAAACTCTAGGTAGCATCAAGGTTTTTCAAAGTGATTATTCCTTACTGGTCGCGATCTTAAGATATTAAAACTCATAGATCACATGATCTGAGATTTTCTAATTGAAAAGCCGTAGCTGTAAACGTTTCATTCAAAGTCGCATACTACCTTCAGCTGTCAAAAGAATTATGCAATCACTTAAACTTCTGGAATGAAAGAGAAAATGAAGGGAACAATAAAAGTAACTGAAATGCACTGGGAAATGAATATAAGGAACCAAATGGAGGCAAAGACAGAGAGAGAGAGAGAGGGCTGTTTATCTAACCTTCCCTTCTTGAGTGGGTTTTCTCTGATATCTCTAGAGAACAATTGGATGTGTAACAATGAAATACAAAACACAAGATATTGTCTTCCTATAATTACTTGTAATGATTCCAAGATGGCATAATTTGAGAACCTGCTAAATAGGACAACAAAGTGATCTGCTTTTCCAAAATTCTGCCCCTTAACTTATATATTATTTCATGGTGAATATCAATAAAACTGAAAATTGGAATTGCCAGATATTATCAGATTTTATTTTTTGAATGCTTAACATCTGACCCAAAATCTGGTCATAAAAATGGAAGTTAAATTAAATTGTCCTCAAAATTTAAGTTTATACATTTGTAAGAACCACTTGCTTCTTCAAAATCTCAAACTTTCTCATATCTAGCAGCAAATTGAAATTAGGAATTTAGGCATGTAAATTCATCGTGGAAACCAAATTGATTAAAATTTTCTGTGTATTCATGATAATGTTTAAAATTTTTGCTACATTTAAACCCTAAGTTAGTTACAAAAACTCTAAAATTAAGCTTTTTTAAAAATTCGGCTAACTTGCTTTTGAAAACATACTGACATATTCGTTCCATTCTTCTTATAATTATTTTTGTGTCACTCCCAAACAGCACACCATTGTATATATCCCCAAAATGGCACTTCTTTGTTAAAGCCATTAAGACAGAAATATTTTTGATCCAGGTGCAATGGCTCATGCCTGTAATCTCAGTACATTGGGAGGCCTAGTTTAGAGGACTGCTTGAAGATAGGAGTTCGTGACCTGCCTGGGCAACATAGCAAGACCCAGTCTTTACAAATGAAATGAAAATAAAATATAAAATAAACTGGCTGGACAGAGTAGTGCACACCTGTGGTCACAGTTACCAGGAGGCTGAGATGAGAGGACCATATGAACCCAGGAGTTTGGGGCTGTGAATGAGCTATGACTGCACCACTGCACTTCAGCCAGAACTATGGGTTGGTGAGTCAGAAATAAGTTCTCAGTTCTGAATATAATAACTGCTCCTGGCACTCCCCAGAATGAGCTGGGTTTTCTTTTGCCTCTCTATAGTCCCTCTTCCTCAGGAAATACCCCCATGGTTCTGCCCGCTGTGCTATTAATTACACCAATGCTTATTATATGTCAGTTCAGTTTTATCTAGATTCTCCCAAAGTCAGTGCTGAACTTAGTTGTTTGAAAATGTATATATTGTAATAGTTACCAAAAAGACAAAATACAGCTAGATATTTATGCTATTTGTTTTATTTCCATCGTAGGTATATTTCCTTTTAAAATTCATATATATCTTTCTCTAAGGACTGTCTCCGTTTTCAGATGTTAAGCACTTTCTCATGCACACACCACCTAAGCAGCAAAGACACAGAGTCCACGTCAGGGAATGTCATATTCAGGATAAGTACCTATTATTCTGTAACTCAGAAGTAGGAAAATGGATGTCCTCAATCAGATGCTTTTCTTGACAGATAAAAAAAATTGAGAAGGATCATTGACTTACTTCCAACCCACCATTCATCCCTTTTCTCTTATTTTGACCCTAAGGTTCCCAGAGGGATAATGGCCCTACATTCCTATTTAGAATTCAGATTTCAGACTGCGTTTCTTATATCATTGTTTATAAGTAGTGGTTGCACACAGTCACGATAATACTATGACATTAATCTACATCCTTCGTTAAATCGATTTTTGTCTTCCGTTTTTGAGCTTAGCTACAATTTCTCACACGGTTTCTCTAGGAAGATTCCCCAATGACTGAAACATTTAGAACATGGTCCATTCATAAATATGACATTGGGATTTCCCAATGACTGAAACCTTTTGAACACGGTCCATTCATAAATACGACACTGGGATTCCCCAATGACTGAAACATTTAGAACACGGCCCATTCATAAATACGACACTGGGATTCCCCAATGACTGAAACATTTAGAACATGGTCCATTCATAAATATGACGCTGGGATTCCCCAATGACTGAAACATTTAGAACATGGTCCATTCATAAATATGACACTGAGATTCCCAAATGACTGAAACATTTAGAGCATGGTCCATTCATAAATATGACACTGGGATTCCCCAATGACTGCAACATTTAGAACATGGTCCATTCATAAATATGACATTGGGATTCCCCAATGACTGAAACATTTAGAACATGGTCCACTCATAAATATGACATTGGGATTCCCCAATGACTGAAACATTTAGAACATGATCTATTCATAAATATGAAGAGCTTGTGTAGAAAGTATAATTTACTTATCCTATTATGCTTAAGAAATTATGTGAAATAATGTGAAAATAATCTTAAAACATTTGCATGCATATTTGCTGCAAGAGTCATACTTCATTGATACTTATTCATAATCATGGACATGGTGGGTCCCAATAACCAATATTTACTGCAAAACTGTAAACTTAATAGAGATAAAACCTTATTTATAAATTTTCATGTGTTCTTTTCTTGACAATAGGGAGCTGTGAGATTTGTATTTTAAAAGATACTTAGTAATAAAAACTTTAATTTTTAAAACTTTTATTTTTAAATTCTGCTTAATTGCATAAAAGTTAAAAGGTAATATTTAATATTTAATGAGGCTTATTGAGCTAAATCATGATATGCAGCTTGGGTTATACTTGCAATTAAAAGATTTGCTCATTATACCTAAGCAATCTCCTTCACTCAATCTAGCTACCACAAAGGAAGCAAAATTCCCTGAATCGTAATATCAAAGCATTCCATTATGTTTTCTATTAAGTTGTTTTGTTGATTGAATCATTGTCTATTTTAATTTATCCTTTTAGAAAGAAAACAAATTACTTAACTTGCATTTCCCTCTAGAAGCTTCACTACAGCTAGACTTGGATTTGATTTCAGGCCATTTTTTAATAAATGATGGTCCCTAGCGAAAGATAGAATACTTGAGCCATCAATATTGAGTAAATAAAAGGGTTTGGGTAAATAAGAGAGAAGATACCTATTTTTCTCAAATATTTTAAATATCTAATAACCTATTCCTCATCTAAAACAAGCCACAATTACTGGAAATGATGGTCAGAGGAAGGTTTTAGCAACCCTGTGTAATACTACATGTCATGTTGGATCACTATTACAGAGAAACAGTTGTCATGCTGCATTTTAGTAATTCTACACATTACCAGAGAAATAGACAACTCTTATAGCCACAGAAATCCAACGTAGCTACTGTCTACATATTCTTGTTTTAGACCTTTGGTGAAAAAAACTACTATGTGTATTGAATATATTTTACATTAGTTTTATCACAAAAAAGAAAAATGAGAATTCTATTAGATGCAAATACAAATTCTGAATGACAGGAAAGAAAAATTAAAATCAAAGCTGATCTTAATTAACAAAATGTATTATCTGCTTACATGTATACACAACTGTTCATATACAAAGGCACAGATGCATTTGTGGTTTTGAAAAATATCTATTTCATTTCAAAACTTCATTGAACAATATTACATATGGCAAGAAAACTGCTGTTTTTGAAGGATCTTTTAAAAAGTGTTAAACTTTATTAGATACTTCAAACTAGCAAAGCTGAACTTCATCACAATTATATAATAACTCTGCACACTTTCAATTTTATCTGGAGAAATATACCTACCCCTTGAAATAACTCGGTAAACTTCCTGCTCACAGATTTCATTTCAAGCCTTGAAAATGCAGAAAATCAATGCCGAATATACTTGCCCCGAAAGGAAAAAAAATTTCAGGTGTGTCAGGATGTTTTATCACATAAAATACAGAATTGCAATTTGTATCTGAGCAGGCAACACACCTCCAAAAATAATACAATACTTATCACAAAATACATTCACAGATACTAGATTTGGCACAAACCACTCCATACAGCTATTGATCAAATCAGTATTGAAAGCCTTATTCCAAAATCTATGGGCCTTTTCTACTCTCCAACGGACATTTCAGCATGCCACAACCTTGCAGCTCCACTCTCTCATTAATTTCCCCTAAATACACTTGGCAGAAGAACGAGAAACGTCACATTTTTCATTTAATTTCTAAAGAACATCACATCCTTTAACAATAGGTTCTTGAAATTTTAAAATGTAAAACATAAAAACCCTAAAGAGACAAACATCCAAAAACATAAAAACCCTAAAGAGACAAACATCCAAAAACTTTTCTTCAAAATCACAACAACTTTATATGCTACGTGTTCCTGTAAAATACCACACACACCAACTCACAGGCACACCCACCCACCCAAAACCCACACACACGCATATATATGGCCTCGTAATACCTCACATATATATACATATCACCAACTACAACAGAGACACACGCATATATATGGTCTCATAATACCTCACATATATATACATATCACCAATTACAACAGAGAAAAGCCAATTTCAGAAAGATGGCTTCAATTTTGATGCATTTACTCACACCTAATTCTATTTCAATTTAACTGTTGCAGAGATATTACAATACCCTGTAACAAAAACCTGACGGAAGATTGTAACAAATTGCTTAAACATCAAAGCAAAGACTCAACATAATTTCATCACAAAGCGAAATCCGCATCCAACTCGCAAAGAATTGGAAAATCCTTGCACTTACCTTGGCCTTGTCCATTCCCCTGATGACCCCAAAAGACCACCGTCATCATCAACAGCCCCGGAGCCCACGTCCACATCCTTCTAGTGACACGCTCATGTCTTCTGGCCATTGCATCTTAAACTCTGCATATTCAGTGGGGTGGATGTGAAAGTACAATAAATTACATTCTTAGAGAAATACACTATGACTCAAATCCCATATCTAATATGCACTGTGCATTTCTGAATTATCCTGCCTACAAGGAGGTACATTTGAAAATCATGCTTCCCTTTAGGGTTGTCATGTTGATGATTAATACGAAAGCTCATTCATCTTTAATCTGTAAGCATTCATCTGAATTCCATTTTTAATATCATTTTCCAAAACAGGCCACTTAACCTATGAATGTTAAAAAGTACTCCCGATATACATACTGGGGTTCAGTCAAGCAAAAACATGGTGTATGGACACTACTTAAGTATAACTTGATATTTAGGCAAATTGATGAATTTAACATACCATGTAATCTCTACATATATACAAAAGGACTTTTCAACACATTTATGTAAGTTTTGCATAAATACCCTTGAAAATATTCTCAAGTTTTAAGTGGTATTCTAATTATGTCAGTAATTTTAACTGAATAAAGAGGTGCATCATGTGCAAAAACTAATCTTGTTTACTTAAAATTGAGAGTAAAATTAATTCTAGAAGGTACAAAACACTTGTAATTTTGATTTCAGATATGTGACCGACAGGAACCTTCATATATACAAATATTATACACATATATGACAATGTATATTTGAATGTTCATTTTGAAACTGCTTTTCATACTGATACATGAAAATACTTAAATGTCCACCAAAGCAAGGTTATTTATTCATACATTTGAATGATATACAGTAGCTCAAAAGAATAAACTTGAGTTGCATGTACTAATATGGATAAGTGTCCAAAATGAATAGTGAAGCAAAACTAGCAAATTTAATAATGATAAGTTCAAAATTACACCTTTCATATGTAAACATGTGCAATCGTTAAAACTATACATTTTATGTCGCATAAATACATAATACAGTATAATAACGCATAAGAATGAAAAACACCTTCAAGACCAAAGTTTGGAAATTACAAGACTACAATTTAAATGGTTAGTAGGTGGAATTTTAAATCAGAGGTTACTCCTAAATCCCAATTTTTCCACAGTTGACAAAATACGGAGTTAAGAAAAGTAAACTTAATGATTTCCAGAATGAACGCTTTATTCAAAATGCTACGTAATTACAATTCTAATAAACTTGCAAGGGAATTCAGTCACCCAGAAATTTTTTATGCCTTTCTCCTACATCACGAAAGGGGAAGATTTAATTACCAACTTTGCATTACTTAACGTCAGACTCATAGTATCAGAGCTAAAGAGAAATTTAAGAAACACCTAACTCAACCTCTCCATTTTAAATGACCAAATGAGTTGAGAAGGTTACAATGACATTTCTAAGTTCATATGTAAAAACAGAATTTTGATGACAATGACAGTTTAAGTACTAATAAACACTCCTTGAAAAGTTACTGTAATCCAGGTTATTTGACTGTGCTAAATGCCTTACATTCTTTACCCAATTCAGTTTTCACAGAAATCCTATGAACAAAGCACTTCCAAAATTTACCACTTCACAGCTAAGAAAACAAGCCTTAGAGAAATGCTACACGATCCCCTAGTCATGAGGTTAGTAGGTACCACTGTGGAGACTGAGGCAAAACAGGACGATTTCAAAGAATATGCTCTGAACAAGTAAACACTAAGCAGGAATTTAGTTCTAGATCTCCCAGTTGTAGTCCAATAATCAGCCAAAAAATGATGCTGAGAAGAGGGGAAAGAAAGATGTCTTGTATATGGAGCCTCATGTATTTGATCCCAAATACATCTTCAAATTGAAAATCATTAGAGCACAAGGCAATAGAATTATTAGTTTCTAAAATCATCAACTTTTCCCAAGTTGAACATACAAGTATATTTTATCATACATATACTATATCTGTGTATAACGTGTGTTTATATAAGTATTCCTGTGGTTTTTATATCTGGATTTGGAATTACAAGTGTTTTGTGATTTATTATTTATTATTATACTTTGAGTTTTGGGGTACATGTGCACAACGTGCAGGTTTGTTACATATGTATCCATGTGCCATGTTGGTGTGCTGCACCCATCAACTCGTCATTTAGCATTAGGTATATCTCCTAATGCTGTCCCTGCTCCCTCCCCCCACCCCACAACAGTCCCCAGAGTGTGATGTTCCCCTTCCTGTGTCCACGTGTTCTCATTGTCTCCCTCTGTTGCTCTGGCTGGAGTCAGTGGTGTGATCATAGCTCACTGCAGACTCCAAGTCCTAGGCTCAAGCGATACTTTTGCCTCGGCCTCTCAAGTAGCTCGGACTACAGGCACGCACCACCATCCCTGGCTAATTGTTTTACAGAGATGGGTCCCACCGTGTTGCTTGACTGGTCTCAGCCTCCTTAGGTCAAGGGATCCTCCCACCTAGACTTCCGAAAGCACTGAGTTTACAGGTGTCAGCCACCGTGCGTTTTTTGATTTCTTCAATTAATTTTACTTATACACTTGATTACACAAGATTAATTTTGTGTACATAATGAATCTCTTTTGAGGTTTAAGTTACTGATTAATTAGAGTACCACTTAACAAGCGTGTCATCCCAGCACTTTGGGAGGCTGAGGTGGGCGACTCACCTGAGGTCAGGCATGAGCCACCGTGCCCGGCTTACACACATTCTTTTCACTCCTGCTTTCAGATCTCTATTCCCTTCTAATTCCAGTGGAACCACTTTCACTTAGTATCAAAATAGCCAGATCCACTCATCAAAGTGTAAATAATCCTCCAGCAAATTACCTTTGCAAATCTACTTTTATGTAATATTTCCTTAACTACTTCTTACCTACATCCAGTAGTCATTTTACAAGGTAGAATTTTTACTATTTTATATAGAACTGAGGCAGTATTTGAAAAAAATCTCAAAACACTCTTCAGGAAAGACTGGAATCTGAAACACCAGTTCCAATATATATTTTAGTAACATTTTAAAGGACAGATGGTTTTCAAAATGTTATTATAATTTAAAAAAATGTAACCTTCCTCTCGGAGTTCATGTTTATGGAAAACTAATATTTCATAAATGTCAAGTTACTATGATGTATTATCTAAATGCTGCCCCTGCCATTCTATAAATATAAAAATCATAACCTTCTAACTAACTTTGGTATTAGTCAACAATTGTGCTGATGAAAAGTAAAATCAATTCATTTAAAAAAAATTTTCCATGAAAAAAAAACAAGTAACTTGTAAGCAGTATGGTAGATGAACTAAAAAATAAAGTAACATTAACCAGAAAGACATGACATGGACTTCTCTAATCTTTTTTTGGAACACCGTTTTCATGCATATGAAAATAAAAATTAAATATAAAATACCTACTTTATGTATGTACTTTTACTTGTGTCTATTGTTCTTTAAAGATTAAAATAACTCCTAAAGCCTGGATAGCTGAGCCCATTGTGCTCTTCTGCCCATAAAATAGATTGGATGTGCAGTGAAAGAGGTAAAACTTAGGCTTTCAGATTAGTTATGACGATGGAAACACAATTCTATTCAATAGTGTTCATCTTGGTCTTTCAAATGTTTAAGATCACACGGGAAAAGAGAACTGACTTTAAGAATGTTCGTATATTACTTCTCGTCTTACCCAATAGCTACATTAGTTCAATTAGGCCAGTGTTTTGGAGTAAACAGCACTGTGAAATGTGTCGTGCAGTCCGGAGGCTCCACCACCTACCTCCAGGTAGTTGTTCTGTCCGATGGAGCCTAGAGTAATACCTTAGGAGATGCATTACATCTACAGGTACCAACTAGGAATGGTAGTCTTGAATTAAAGGGCTTTAGAACATGTTATAAGAGCACATCGAAGCTTCCAGGTATTAGAAAATCTTCAATCACAGAGCGTCTCTGGGTTCTATCTGTGGCCAGCATCAAGTATCTGTCTGCCCTCCCCGAATGCTTTCTCTCATCATGTGGATCTTCTAGATGGTTTTATTCTTCCCCAGCCAGCCAAGTTGATCAATAAGCCTAGGTATATTAGGTATGTATAAAGTTGGTTCTTAAAGTCCATTTCTGTATCTAGGTAAGTAATGTCTTCAGACTTACAATTTCATTGATATCTAGAAAGAGTGACTCTAGTTAGCTTGTAGTGTCAGTTTTTCTAGCAGCTTCCTTAAAAAAAAAATCCTCTCTGGAACAAAGCTTCCTTGCAAGTATTGCTGTTGGCAATAGTCGTCTTTACTGAAATGCTTATCCAGTGAAACTTGCGCTGTGACAGTGAGCCTGCAGGTTGATGGTCCTTTTGTTCAACTTCTCCATTATAAAGCAACCCCTCCGATCACCCTTTTAAAACTAAAGACCAAAGAATCAAATGAGATCAGGAAGTGACCAGAGCTCACAGGTCATCAACTCCTCTTCTTAGCATATTATAGCACACAGTCTAAGCCCAAAAAACACAGCAGAACCCATTACAGCTCTCGAGTTCCTGTTATTAACATTGATTTTTTTCAATGGAAAATTTTCATTAGAAGCTATCACAGGACTCACATTCAGTAATAACTTAGATTAGGATACATACTGGAGCCTTTGTCCTTAGAGTAGGTGCCACTGAGTCACTATTAAAAGGAGTCTTTTTGACCTTAGTAAATTCTCACAGTGCTTATCTCAGTCTAAACTGTAACTGGCCTTTACTAGTGATGTCATGTGTAGTTCAAATTAATATTGTAATGTATATAAATTGTATATATAGGTATAATACATGCATGTATTTACAATTATTTATTTTATTTTATTTTTTAATAAGATAAAAGTTAGAGGTTAAAATATGACTCTAGGCCATTGTGCTTTAGAATGAAGAGCACAGACATGGGTTGGAAATGTAAATTTTGGCCCAATTTAATTTCTGTGACAAATTCATTAATGTCTTCAAGGTTCAGGCTCTATGTATGAGACAAATGAAAACAGCTCTAAGATTCCTGAAAACCCTAAAGTATTAAAATTCCACTCTGCCATTAGTTCAGATAAATCATTTGCCAATTTGACCCACAAGAACCAGGCATCTTTAAATGGTAACATAACATGCACTTCTCTCTCCCAAAGTGTGGTGCATAAACGTTCTGCTTCTCAATAACACAGGATGCCTGCTAAAATGTGCTGTCAGGGGGATTAGTAAGGAAATGTTGTATCAAAACTTCTGCAGATGTGGCCCTGAAATACACGTTGTAATAAATCCTCCAGGCCTCTCAAGTTAGGAATAACTGGTTTATAAAATTGTACTTACTTAAAAATTAGAGATAAACAGATTTCACCGTAACCCATTCTTTCTGTTCTGAATGAAATAAGGCTCTATATTCAGACTGAATTTTCAGTGAAAAACAACTTAAAATAGTGACAAATCATCTATAAGTTTAAATGAATATAACTAGGAGACCTGAAAACTCAGGTTTAGCAGTCATCTTCCAACAGTTTGAGAGCCCACAGGAGCCACAGAGCCCTCATGTCTCTCCAGAGAAGCAGGGTGATTCTTCCCCCTAAACACCATGCAATTCTTGAAGTGAGTGAAAGCATCCCTGCTCACACTGATACCCTCTCAAGTGAACTCAAAGTTAAGCTATCTCCAGCCAGACCAGATATCCTGGCCCATATCTCATTCATTAATATATGTTGAGAAGCCTTTGTTTCTTGGAAACTACATGAAGTGAATAGGCTGTGGACTCCACTGGACCTAGTGGTCTATATTTAACCAATTCCCTTCACACATATGTATCAGATGCTCTCTTAGTTACGGAGCTGCAGTGGTGAATAAGAAAGCCACAGTCCTGTACTCCTAGGGTTTCAATTCTGAAGACGAAGACAGGCACAGAAACCCAACTGAGCAAAGAGAAGAGATTATTACAAAATGTGTTCACATGCAAAGTGAAGCAAGGGACTGAATATACAACAAGGGTTTTGGGGCGAATATTAGATACAATCTTAATTCAGATTATATAGGATTCATACATATAATTTTTATATATAGATATATTAATTTGGGCTGGGCGTGGTGGCTTATGCCTGTAATCCCAGCATTTTGGGAGGCCAAGGCGGATGGATCACTTCAGTCCAGGAGTTTCAGACCTGTCTGATCAACATGGCAAAACCCCATCTCTACTAAAAATAAAAAAGTTAGCCGGGTGTAGTGGTGTGCGCTTGTAGTCCCAGCTACTCAGGAGGCTGAAAAAGGAAAACTGCTTGAACCCAGGAGGCAGAGGTTTCAGTGAGCCAAGATTGTGCCACTGCACTCCAGCCTGGGTGACACAGCAAGACCCTGTCTCAAAAGAAAAAGAAAAAAAGAAATATTAATTTGGATTATACAGATTCTAACCACTTCTTTCAAGTGAGAATATTTAAGGTAAGACCTGAGAATAAAAAGAGTTAGCTTTTCATACACTACAGAAAGAGTCGTCTTTTAGGAAAAACCCCCTGTGTTCATGGACCCTAATATATGAGCAAGATCTTGGCATGAAGAAGAAACCTGTGAATTGGATGAAATGAAAAACTGAAAAGTAGGAATCTGGATGAAGTACAGAAGGGAGAAAGACTAATGTGAGACGTCGCTGAAAGAGAAGGATATGTGAAACAGTACAGGTCTTCATTAGTAATGATGAGGAACATAAATCTTAGTCCAAGTACACCAGAAAAGTGGGAGAGTTGGAAACTGAAAGACATGTTAAGAGATCACTTTGGTTTCTCTGTAGCTAACAGGGTGTAGGAGATTAAGAATTAAAGTAGGTTGACTAAGGATGACCTAAGAAAATAAGCGTAGGTAAGAAAATATGTGGCTCTGGCTAGGCTGGGGACATTGGAAATCAAAAGAGGTGGAGGAAATTACAGATGTATTTGGAACCAAAATATTTTTTAAATGAATGTTGAATTGGATATTGTCAGAATATTGAGGAAGGGCCAAAAATGACTTATAAGCGTCTAGCATGGCTGGCAGTGCCACTTACTGACATGTGGGAAACCAGGACGTTACCTCTGAATTATTCGAGTGCTATTGTCATGTAAATCATCAACTCCCAGAATAAAGGTCTGGGCCAAACTCTAAGACTGGAAATTATGAGCTGTTTAGTAGTGTTTAGAGCTTAGAGAGAGTATGTGTGTGGAGAGAAAAGAAGAGCAATTAGGACAGAACCCTTAGAAACATCAATATTTAAAATTTGGGAAGAGAAACAGAAACAAATAAATTGTGGGAAAATGAAGCTCAGTGTAGTTGCAAGGGAATGCTAAAAATGAACTATGGCATTTGAGGAGGAAAACGTGGAAACTGAAAGCAAGAGAGTACGGATGGATCGTGAGGGAGCAGCAGCAGCTGTGTCCTAAGGAGAGTCTCAGTGAAAATGAAGGGTTGTAGGAATTAGGACATCTGGGCCAATGAGCTGGCAAGGAGTGATGTCCAGGAGGCAGAATATTTGCATCTAGATCCTGGTGGTATATACCCTTATAGAAAATGTTTCAGATTTGATGACAATAAAGTGGAGGAAAGAAAAAAAGTAATGGAAATAAAGATGTCAGAAAACGGGGAACCGAGGTTTGTACTGGTCCTATCACGTGAAAGCTGAGCCACTAAAATGATGGCTGAACTTGCCTGAAGATGATATTGAGCAAAAGATCTAAAGCCTTAAATAAATGACAAGAGGCCAGGTGCAGTGGATCATGCCTGTAATCCCAGCACTTTGGGGGACTGAGGCAGGCATATCACCTGAGGTCAGGAGTTCGAGACCAGCCTGGCCAACATGGCAAAACCCCGTCTCTACCAAAAATACAAAAATTAGCTGGGTGTGGTGGTATGCAACTGTAATCCCAGTTACTCAGGAACCTGAGGCAGGAGAATCACTTGAAACCGGGAGGAGGATGTTGCAGTGAGCCGAGATCACACCATTACACTCCAGCATGGGTGACAGAGCAAGACTCCATCTCAAAAAAAAAAAAAAATAAAAGACCAGAGTGCCCAGGAGGGAGGTCTGTTGATGATGGTAATACCAAAGGGGCATGGCTGATATTTCCAAGGGGTTTGAGTTTCAAAGAAACAGTCTAATTTGCAAGGAGCGAAGAAATTAACAGTCTAGAAGTTGTAACGGGAACCAAGAACAACCACCTCGGCTTCCAGCCATAGGTATGTGGAGGGTGAGAAAAAAACCTGTCTCAATTTATGAAAGCTAGAGGAACAATTGTACTTTGGTATCAACCAACTTTTGTTTTAAGATAGTTACGAAGCAATATGGAACTTAGCAACAGTCAATTTTGACAGTTTCCTGCAGCTTAGTAAATTCTGCAAAAAATTAAGATTTAACACAAAAGTATAAAAAAATTTTAATGGCATAGCACCTTTCTTCACAATTCCTTAAACCAAATAATTCCCTGTTCTTCTAACTCTCTCCTTACACTATCAACTAGGCTTCTTATTCAATGAACTGTTTAAGTCTACTAAGACACACACACACACACACACACACACACGTCTTATCCAGCTGCAGATCTCATTTTTGAAGGTACATTGAAAGTACATAGATCATTCTATAATCATCAACTATGAAGATTGTGAGCTACTGGAACAAGTATTCTTGGAAAAGAAGTTTCCTGTGTATAAGAAAAAAAAGAGTCCAACTCTGGGAACTGACTTGGCTGAGTCATCATTATATGCCACTGGCAAGAAATCAAGAAGAAACCCAGGACTCA
The DNA here is from genome assembly GCF_028878055.3 of Symphalangus syndactylus. Taxonomy (NCBI): domain Eukaryota; kingdom Metazoa; phylum Chordata; class Mammalia; order Primates; family Hylobatidae; genus Symphalangus; species Symphalangus syndactylus. Next base: position 113,094,765 of record NC_072437.2, on the reverse strand, counting down.
TAAACTTTGTTAAAGGAAATGGAAACAGCGTATCTGTGAGGCTTAATTCTTGATAATCTGGCAAACATATAGCATCTGGATAAGAGTTCACTGACTCAACTAAATTTTGTGAAGGTGAAGTACTTGTTAAAATGAAAGATCTATTTAGAGAGAAATAAGTAGACATAATGTCTGCACGATGGATAGGTGTATACCTGCTTTTTGCAAAAACAGTTTGTATCACTGAAATGCTGGTTTGTCCTGGACAGAGCTAACTTAAATAGAGACCAGGCGCAGTGGTTCATGCCTGTAATCCCAGCACTTTGGGAGGCCGAGGAGGGTGGATCATGAGGTCAGGAGATCGAGACCATCCTGGCTAACACGGTGAAACCCCGTCTGTACTAAAAATGCAAAAAATTAGCCGGGCATGGTGGCGGGCACCTGTAGTCCCAGCTACTCTGGAGGCTGAGGCAGGAGAATGGTGTGAACCCGGGAGGCGGAGCTTGCAGTGAGCCGAGATCGCGCCACTGCACTCCAGCTGGGTGACAGAGCGAAACTCCGTCCCAAAAATATATATATATAGTTTTTTTATATATATATATATGTATATATACCCAAAGGATTATAAATCATGCTGCTATAAAGACACATTCCCACGTATGTTTATTGTGGCACTATTCACAATAGCAAAGACTTGGAACCAACCCAAACGTCCAACGATGATAGACTGGATTAAGAAAATGTGGCTGGATACATATGTAACAAACCTGCACATTGTGCATATGTACCCTAAAACCTAAAGTATAATAAAAAAAAAAGAAAATGTGGCACATATACACCATGGAATACTATGCAGCCATAAAAAAGGATGAGTTCATGTCCTTTGTAGACACATGGATGAAGCTGGAAACCATAATTCTCAGCAAACTATCACAAGGACAAAAAAAACCAAACGCTGCATGTTCTCACTCATAGGTGTGAATTGAACAATGAGAACACATGGACCCAGGAAGGGGAACATCACACTCCGGGGCCTGTCATGGGGTGGGGTGAGGGGGAGGGACAGCATTTGGAGATATACCTAATGTAAATGATGAGTTACTGGGTGCAGCACACCAACATGGCACATGTATACATATGTAACAAACCTGCACGTTGTGCACATGTGTCCTAGAACTTAAAGTACATATATATATATATATATAAAGAGAAAACCATTAAAGAAAGGCTATAATACACAGGAACACACAGACATACATACACCTGTGTGTCTATATCTTCAGTTATCACACTTTTTCTATACAGACTCCACACGAGACAAACATGTTACATTTTATGAGAAACTATAAGTGGAAAGAGGAGAATTTGTGAAATCAATATAGAATGTTCCTTGTTTAGCATAATTCTAACTGTTTCTCATTAGAGGTCTGAGTATCAATCTGTATTATATGTGGCCATGCTGGCATTTGGGAAATTCCACAAGAAACTTTTTAAATATGAATTTGGAAAAGGGAAAAGTATTTTTAAAGTGTCTTTTTTTGTTCTGCTTTCTGTGTGGAACATATATTTTGTGCTAACTGCTCGTGTTAGCTTGTGATTGCCTGTGACTATGTGGAAGATATACTTTACGTGACTATGTGAGCAATAGTCTTAAAGTTAAGAAATCTAAAATTTGGTTGGTTTAGTTGCTAATTAGGTAAATTACCTTGTAATGGTTACTTAACCTCTCAAAGATTAATTATCTTCAGTGGCACATTGAAGGTTCCATTCATATTGATTTTAGTAGACTTATCCTGCTAAAAAGTCAATTTAACAGAAATTATTCTAGACCTCATTATTTCACGAGACCGCACCTCAGCTTTTATTCCTAACTTCAAGAAATGCAGAGAAATTTAAAAATTCGATGTTCTCCCAATTCAACAGAATATAACTGAACTAAATAGATTTATGTATAATTCATTATTTCAACCTTTAACGCTATATCCAAGCGGTTTGTTTTCACCATAAAGTTATAGCTGTTTAGGCCAATAATTAAAGAGGACCTTGATAGAGAATGACAAGAGACGATGATCGCCCTATTGTCTATCTTCCAGCTGCTTTCAATGCCCTGAAGTTTTATTCACACCCAAATATTAGAATCTTATCTGAGAGAGCGTACTCAAATAATGAATCATGCTAATTTCTCAAGAAAAGTGTTACAGAATAATAAATGCCTTTCTGGTCAAAGCACTGATGCTCTGGAAATAATCTATTCCCAAATGAGGTACAGGAATTGTTAGGACTATTAAAAGTTTGTATATGATATCTGCCAGGTTCGACTGAGCTTCACTTAAAATCTACTATATTAGGGCCAAGTGTAATGACTCAAATTAGTGAACTTAAAAATTGTTTTAAAATGTTTCATGGAGACATTTCAAATATTGCTCTCTGATTTATCACTGTTACTTTTGCTGAATTCAATTTGATGCCAAGATTTATTCAGATTAATCAAATGCCATAAACTCTGAAACCTAATGTTCCTTAACACCTTAAGAAGTTTTAAACAGGTCAAATGTTGAAGATACGCTTTTAGTGAAACTGTACCTAAGCACATGAATTCTATTGAATATAGCTTTTCAGAAGACTAACAAAGAAAGAAGACTTAGGAAATTCGGAAACATTTTTTAAACCTTCTAGAGGGAATTAAACTACTGAAAAATAATTTCAATTGGTGAATCTAATGGCATTAATCAGAAGATAAGAAAAAAAGTAACCATAAAACTTTATGGGGGTAATATTTGCTATGAGGATCAGGAAAAACAACTAATGGATATTAGGCTTAATACCTGGGTGATGAAATAAACTGTACAACCAACCCCATGGCACAAGCTTACCTCTGTAACAAACCTACACTTGTACCCCTGAACTTAGAAGTTAAAATTTAAATAAATAACGTTGTGCTATTAATTTCAACCAGAGCCTTTTCAAGGTGCAGGGAACTTTTGAGAATTTTATTTCTTGCAAAAGGAAATTTGATTCCTTGCTTAGGGCCTTCCTAGCAAAACCTCTATTCTTTGGAGAAGCATCATACTCCTACAAGATTTAAGGACCATCATATTTGTCAGACTTTTTTTCTGTTTTACTGTGAGCAGTTTACAGAACATAAAGAAAAATCAAATCCGAAGGTGCACTACACGTGTTTTATCAAAAGGAACATTTTTGTGTACTTTTAAGAAAATACGACAAATTTAGTTTTCTGACCTATTACCAAGTTAGACATCTTGAGTGAATTGAATCTGTTGTAATCCTGTTTGTTTTTCATCCCATGGCTCTGGAAAACTGACATTTATCTCCAATTTTTCAACTCTGCTTCTTTCCAGTACCTCATCTATACGACTATTGTAGTACTTTTCATCTGCTTCTACCACTACACTATGGCTGCATTACATTTAACACAGTGTCCCACATGTTACCCATTTCTACCTTATATAAAGAGTAGAAATTGAATTATAATTGAGTATCCAGTTGCCTCATATTCTGGTCTTCAAGTGAAATAACTCCAGCTATCTCAAAACTTCAACCCTCCCTGGAAGTATTGGACCAAATTATCCCAGATTATAGCACTCTCAGGCTAAAATTACTAATGCTTCTATAGTTTCAGAGACAGTATCAGGTTATTCAACACAACCTTCCATGCACCATCCCAGCCTCATATAATCAGAGGACACTTAGACGACTTTAATAGCCTTCAAAAGACACCATCCTCTTTTACTTATATATATATTTATTTGTCTATTTATTTAATGGAGACAGGGTCTCACTCTGTCACCCGGACTGGAGCGCAGTGGCATAATCACGGTCCACCGCAGCCTGCACCTGCCAGGCTCCGATCCTTCCACCGCAGCCTCCTGAGTGGCTGGGACCACAGGCGCCGCCACAACGTCTGCCTGGTTTTTGTATTTTTGTGGAGATGGGGTTTCACATGTTGCCCAGGCTGATCTGAGACTCCTGGACTCAAGAGATCCACCTGCCCCGGCCTCCCAAAGTGCTGGGATTACATGAACGAGCCATTGTGCCCAGCCAGCCCTGCCCGGTTTTTAACCTTCGTACTGTTTATATAATCATCCTTCACAAAATAGAACACTTCATTACTCGATGGTTCTCATTATTCTAATATGAAGAACTATATTAAGAAAATAAATTCCTGGCCGGGCGCGGTGGCTCACGCTTGTAATCCCAGCACTTTGGGAGGCCGAGGTGGGCGGATCACGAGGTCAGGAGATCGAGACCACGGTGAAACCCCGTCTCTACTAAAAATACAGAAAATTAGCCGGCGTGGTGGCGGCGCCTGTAGTCCCAGCTACTCGGGAGGTTGAGGCAGGAGAATGGCGGGAGCCCGGGAGGCAGAGCTTGCAGTGAGCCGAGATCGCGCCCCTGCACTCCAGCCTGGGAGACAGAGCCAGACTCCAGCTCAGACAAAAAAATAAATCAATAAATTTCCAATATTTCCTAGAATATCCAATTTAATTCTATACATCACATAAAAATAAAAGCCGTCTTACTGTGTTAGTTTCTTACTGCTGTTACAGTAAATTAACATAAACTCAGAGGCTTAAAACAACACATTATTTTCTTTATACTTCTGGGAGTCAGAAGTCCAAAATGGGTCTTAGTGTGCCAAAATCAAGTTATCATCAAGTCTATATTTTGTCTGGAGATTCCAGGAGAGAATTCACCGGGTTTGAGGGGTCACATGTATCCCTGAGCTCTTGGCCTCTGCACATCTTGGACACAGCACATCACTTCAGCCTCGGCTCCAGTTTCCCCAAGCTCTTCTGCTCACTCTGGTCTCTCCGCCTTCCTGTCTGAAGGTTCTTTGTGACTACAGTGGGCCCACCTAGATAATTCAGGATAATCGCTCCAGTTTAAGGTGAGGTGATTAGCAATCTTAATTCCACCTCTAACCATAATGCTCCCATGCTGCCTAACAACACATTCAAAAGGTCATCCTGCTAAGGGTCATTATTCTACCTACACACTAAGTGACTGAGAAAAAGTAAAGTTATCTATCATGCCTTACCTATGGCGAGGAAATAATAACTTATAATGATTTATCTACGAAAACCTGTTTTTAAAAGCTTTGGTCCTAGTCTATTGATTAAAGTTTTGGTATATTCCAGATAAATTTCATGTCCTTGATGCTCACACATTGTGCGCAGTAGATGGCCTTTTTAAAATAGTACTGCATAAAGGAATATTTAAAGTTGTCTGGACAATAGAAAAGGAACTTTAGTTGCTATGCCACAAAAGGCCGGATTTCTGCACATTACACCTCCTACCACTGCACACAGGTGCCAAACTCCTTCTTGAAAGCCTGGTTTATGTTTCCTACGTGCTTAGCAATAGTTTTACTCTCACGACTGTTTATATTAAGTCCTATTTTTTAAAGCATATCCTCATTTGTTTGTTTTCCTGAGCCTCTGAACTGGATTTCATCTGGTATGTATTGCACAGGTTTGCACACTTGATTGTACGCTACCTTAAAGCATCCTCTTGTGTTCTGGACACGGTTATTTTTCTCCATGGTAAGGTGATAAGTGACTTCTCTGAGGACTTGCCACCTTAGAATGCAGTGGTGACATCACCTGCTCAGGCTCTGTCTGCAATGTGGAATTTAGTATTTTCCAACTTCTGGTCTAACTTGAACTTCATAATTAAGCAGAGCCGCCTTTTGAGGGAACAGTAGGGTGTCTGCCCCTAAACGTCTGTGTAAATGCAGAGACACATTTGGGAACATAACTGACTTTTATGTACAGAAGCCAGATGCATTTCATGCCCATGCATGCTTAGGGAAGCAAGTTCATCTCATCTATCACAATAAGCATCTGTGCCACTAAATTCCACTGCAGGATACTTTTGACTCTTAGACAACAAAACATTTAAGGAAATAAAAGCTCTTTCCAATAAAAATGTGCATCAAATACTGTGTGTATGTTTAAAAAAAAAAACTTCCTCTATAAGATAAGGCCACAGGAACTACTAAAAAAGCATTCTTGAAATACATTTTCTGATAGGCATCTAGGCCCTTGCCTTATATAAGATTTAAGGAAAGTGATGTGTGTGTCTTTATACTTGAAAGGCTGTTTTCAGCAGCAAAGGCTATTCTTTGAGGTATCAATAGAGTTTTGAGAATGCAAAAGTTTAAAAGAAATGGAATGCATATTCTCCAGGTATGAACATGCAATTGTCATTATTTTCCTACCATCTACTAGATTAGAAACAGAAGAAAAATTATGGAAATGTCTGTTTTCCCTCAATAGGAGTACCTATTTATTAAAGTTAATTAATTATTATTCTTTAAACATTTTCAAAATAGATTCATAAGTGACAACTTTCAGAGAAAACAAGGGTTTTTGGATATATATATTTACCTATAACATGGATAAAATAATTTTGTTAAATAATAACTCCATATTAATAATGTTCTCTATTGTTTTTGCATTTTGTTTAACAATAGAGAATCTAATACATTTAGTGTTCATGAGTTTCATACAGTCTCCTGTCAATGTACTTTGTCTTTTTTTTATTGGACTACTAATCATTTATTTATGATTTGTTGGAACTACTCATATTTTAAATATGTCAAGTGAATTGCAAGCACTTGTTGCTGATTTGATATTTGCTTTTTACACATATTCATGGTATCCTCTGAAAAAGAAAAGTTTTATATTTTAACAAATTCCAATCCATAAATTTTTTTTTAAATTTTCTGTTATTGGTTAGGGCTATGTTTGGATATTTAATTTTAACCGTACTGTTGCAAGTGATATTTGTCTATGGTATTTTTTCTTTATATTTTGAAAAAGTGTATTTGACATCCACTATGGAATTAATATTTATTAATGACATATTATACCTTTGTGCAACTATAAAATACATATAGCCAATTATCTGAACACCATTTTATGAACTGTTTATCACTTATCCACTGATTTGAAACACTATCTTTATCATATATTGGATTTTAGGTTTATCGAGATTATGTAACATGAAATTATTTAATTATGAATTTATGTGAATTCAGGCATGACAGTCAGCTCTACTTCCCCACCACTACCCTGTAAAAGGATGGATGGAATAATTGCTTCCCTATGGCATAAGTGTATGAGAGGTATCCAACATGGTCTTGATGAAGTGGGAACTACACAGAAACTGTTTTTGGCCCTGAAATGTACTCCAGCTTTACCAATTTGTTCTACACATATACCATTGAGGGTAGAAGCTGAATTTTGCTAATGATTATATTTACACTACTTAACATTGTGCCAGATACGGAGTAGATGCTTAGAAACATGTTTAATAACTTGTTTTATTGCTAGAGACCTAATTATCTGCTGTAGTGGTGCTATCTCATTCAGAATCATTTTGACCAGCCTTTCTCCATCATGAATAAAACACTTATTTACACACTTGTGTACATGCACATGTGCATAGAAACACACACACCCTTTGCAGAGACAAACTGCATTGAAAGCATGTGCAAACATTATAGTATATTTGTTGATTCTGACCTGATTCTGATTCTATTGTATACTTTTTCATTCTGATCACAATAACAATAAAAATAGAAAACTATAATTTGTGAAGCTGGAAGATGCAGAACATGAAAGATCGAATTACCAATTTTTTTTCTATTTTCTTTAGTTGGCTGCTGATAAAATCAGAAAAGAAATGGACACAAAAATGAAAGTATGCAATGTGTGTGCGTGTGTGTGTGTGTGTGTATCACATGCACTCGTTTCCATGATGTACATATGGAATTTCATAACCAACCAAACTAAGCTTCATAAGTGAATGAGAAATAAAATCCTTTACAGACAATCAGATGCTGACAGATTTAGTCACCATCAGACCTGCCTTCCAAGAGCTCCTAAATGAAGCACTAAACATGGAAAGGAAAAACCAGTACCAGACACTGCAAAAACACACCAAAATATAAAAACTAATAAAACTAGGAAGAAACTGCTTCAACTAATGTGCAGAATAACCAGCTAGCATCATGATGACAGGATCAAATTCACACATAACAATATTAACGGTAAATATAAATGAGCTAAATGCCCCAATTAAAAGACATACACTGGCAAATTGGATAAAGAGTCAATACCCACAGGTGTGCTGTATTCAGGAGACACATCTCACTTGCAAGGACACACATAGGCTCAAAATAAAGGGATGGAGGAATATTTACCAAGCAAATGGAAAGAAAGAAAAAAAAAGCAGGAGTTGCAATCCTAGTCTCTAATAAAACAGACTTTAAACCAACAAGGATAAAAAAGGACAAAGAAGGGCATTACATAGTAGTAAAGGGATCAATGCAACAAGAAGAGCTAACTATCCTAAATATATATATATGCCAAATACAGGAGCACCAGGATTCATAAAACGAGTTCCTAGAGACCTACGAGGAGACTTAGACTCCCACACAATAATAGTGGGAAACTTTCACAACCCACTATCAATATTAGAGAGATCAACAAGAAAGGAAATTAACAAGGATATTCAGACTTGAACTCAGCTCTGGTCCAAGTGGACCTAATAGATACCTACAGAAATCTCCACCCCAAATCAACAGAATATACATTCTTCTCAGCACCACATAGCACTTATTCTAAAATCAACCACATAATTGGAAGTAAAACACTCCTCAGCAAATGCAAAAGAATGAAAATCATAACAAACAATCTCTCAAACCACAGTGTAATCAAATTAGAACTCAGAATTAAGAAGCTCACTCAAAACTGCACAACTACATGGAAACTGAACAACCTGCTTCTGAATGACTACTGGGTAAATAGCAAAATTAAGGCAGAAATAAATAAGTTCTTTGAAACCAATGAGAACAAAGACACAACATATCAGAATCTCTGGGATACAGGTAAAACAGTGTTTAGAGGGAAATTTACAGCATTAAATGTCCACATGAGAAAGTGGGAAAGATCTAAAATAGACACCCTAACATCACAATCAAAAGAAGCAATGGAAAACACATTAAAAACCTAGTATAAGACAAGAAATAACTAAGATCACAGCAGAACCGAATGGGAGAGAAACACAAAAAAACCTTCAAAAAAAAAATCAATGAATCTAGGAGTGGGTTTTTTGAAAAGATTAACAAAATAGATAGACCGGTAGCCAGACTAACAAGGAAGAAAGGAGAGAAAGATCAAATAGACACATTAAAAAACGATAAAGGGGATATCACCACTGATCCCACAGAAATACAAACTATTATTAGAGAATACTGTAAACACCTCTACACAAATAAACTAGAAAATCTAGAAGAAATGGATAAATTCCTGGACACATACACCCTCCCAAGACTAAACCAGGAAGAAGTCAAATCCCTGAATAGACCAATAACAAGTTCTGAAATTGACTCAGGAATTACTAGCCTACCAACCAAAAAAAGCCCAGGACCAGATGTATTCACAGCCGAGTTCTACCAGAGGTACAAAGAGGAGCTGGTGCCATTCCTTCTGAAACTATTCTGAACAATAGAAAAAGAAGGACTCCTCCCTAACTCATTTTATGAGGCCAGCATCACTCTGATTCCAAAACCTGGCGGAGACCCAATAGAAAAAGAAAATTTCAGGCCAATATCACTGATGAACATCGATGCGAAAATCCTGAATAAAATACTGGCAAGAGAATCCAGCAGCACATCAAAAAGCTTATCCACCACGATCAAGTTGGCTTCATGCCTGGCATGAAAGGCTGGTTCAACATATGCAAATCAATAAACATAATCCATCACATAAACAGAACCAATGACAAAAACCACATGATTATCTCAATAGATGCAGAAAAGGCCTTCAATAAAATTCAACACCCCTCATACTAAAAACTCTCAATAAACTAGGTATTGATGGAACATATCTCACAAAAATAAGAGCTATTTATGACAAATGCATAGCTAATATCATGCCAAATGGCCAAAAGCTGGAAGCATTCCCTTTGAAAACTGGCCCAAGAGAAGGATGCCCTCTCTCCCCACTCTTATCAACATATTATTAGAAGTTCTGGCCAGGGAAATCGAGTAAGAGAAAGAAATAAAAGCATGCAAATAGGAAGAGAGGAAATCAAATTGTCTCTGTCTGCAGATGACATGATTGTATATTTACAAAACGCCACCACCTCAGCCCAAAAATTCCTTAACCTGATAAGCAACTTTGGCAAAGTCTCAGGATATAAAATTAATGTGCAAAAATCACAATCATTCTTATATACCAATAACAGACAAGCAGAGAGCCAAATCATTAGTAAACTCCCATTCACAATTGCTATAAAGAAAACAAAATACCTAGGAATACAACCTACAAGGGATGTGAAGGACCTCTTCAAGGAGAACTACAAACCAGAGCTCAAGGAAATGACAGGACACAAACATATAGAGAAACACTCCATCCTCATGGATAGGAAGACTCAATATCATGAAAATGGCCATATTGCCCAAAGTAATTTATAGATTCAATGCTATTCCCATCAAGCTACCATTGACTTTCTTCACAGAACTAGAAAAAAACTATGTTAAATTTCATATGGAAGCAAAAAAGAGCCTGTGGAGCCAAGGCTAACCTAAGCAAAAAGAACAAAGCTGGAGGCATGATGCTGCCTGACTTCAAACTATATTACAAAGCTAAAGTAACCAAAACAGCATGGTGCTAATACCAAAACAGATATATAGACCAATGAAACAGAATAGAGGCCTCAGAAATAACACCACACATCTACAACAATCTGATCTTCCACAAACCTGACAAAAGCAAGCAATGGGGAAAGGATTCCCTATGTAATAAATGGCGCTGGGAAAACTGGCTAGCCATATGCAGAAAAGAGAAACTGGACCCCTTCATTATACCTTATAAAAGAATTAACTCAAGGTGGATTAAAAACATGAATGTAAAACCTAAAACTATAAAAACCCTAGAAGAAAACCTAGGCAATATGATTCAGGACATAGGTGTGGGCAAAGACTTCATGACTAAATCACCAACAGTACTTGAAACAACAGCCAAAATTGACAGATGGAATCTAATCAAACTAAAGAGCTTCTGCTCAGTAAAATAAACTATCACAAGAGTGAACAGGCAACCTACAAAATATGAGAAAATTTTTGCAATCTATCCATCTGACAAAGGTCTAATATCCAGAATCTAGAAGGAACTTAACAAATTTACAAGAAAAAAAACAAAAAACAACCCCATCAAAAAGTGGGCAAAGGATATGAACAGACACTCCTCAAAAGAAGACATGTATGTGGCCAATAAACATATGAAAAAAGCTCATTATCACTGGTCATTAGAGAAATGCAAATCAAAACCACAATGACATACCATCTCACACCAGTTAGAATGGTGATCATTAAAAATTCTGGAAACAGCAGATGCTGGAGAAGATGCAGAGAAATAGGAACACTTTTACACTGTTGGTGGGCTTGTAAAATAGTTCAACCACTGTGGAATACAATGTGGTGATTCCTCAAGGATATAAAACCAGAAATGCCATTTGACCCAGCAATCCCATTACTGGGTATATACCAAAGGATTATAAATCATTCTACTCTAAAGAAACATGTACACATATGTTTATCATGGCACTATTTACAATAGCAAAGACTTGGAACCAACATAATGCCCATCAATGATACACTGGATGAAGAAAATGTGGCACATATTCACCATGGAATACTACACAGCCATAAAAAAGGATGAGTTCACGTCCTTTGCAGGGATATGGATGAAGCTGGAAACCATCATCCTCAGCAAACTAACACAGGAACAGAAAACCAAACACTGCATGTTCTCACTCATAAGTGGGTGCTGAACAATGAGAACATGTTGACACAGGGAGAGGAACATCACACACTGGGGTCTGTAGGTGGGTCGGGGGAAAGGGGAGGGAGAGCATTAGGACAAATAGCTAATGCATGTGGAGCTTAAAACCTAGATGACGGGTTGATGGGTGCAGCAAATTACCATGGCACAAGTATACCTATGTAACAAACCTGCATGTTCAGCACATGTATCCCAGAACTTAAAGTAAAATTTTAAAAAATGAAAGTATGCAATATGTGTATGTGTGTGTATACATACATATAAAACAAGCACTCATTTTCATTATGTACATATATGCACATTATGAGTGTGAATATATGTTAAATAATATCCTATCAGTTTTGTATTTGTAACACATATATGTACATGCATATACAACAAATAGAGGTGTTTTGCATAATAATTTCATTGATATTCATTTCATCAGCTAAGAACTAAAGAGAATTTAAATCAAAATCAATTATTCATTTACAGGTGTTTTTAACCATCATCTCCCCCTTTATCTTCACTTTTATGCCTCCTTGTATTGCCATTTTGTGACTTTTTTGCCATAAATTATACATATTTGGAACCGTCAGTTTAAGAAATTCAATCTTTGGATAAGATCTCTAAGATTGATTTAGTATGAATACGTGTGTGGGCACACACTTGACAAAGAAAGGTCAGTTATAAATATATGTGTACACTTATCAAAATAATTCACATAAAATCTCTGAATAAAATTATCTGTATGCTTTTTCTGTCAATAAAAGCAGTATAGTATAATTCTTGGTAGTAAACCTGTTTGTTTTCATTCTGTTGCCTACCATGTGAGCTGCCATGTTGGTATAAAATATCGATCATTTGATATTTTACTACAGCAAATAATAGTGATCCCCACGAAATAATAAATAAATCAGTGAGTTTCAAGGAAATAAGTTTTTGGATGGATCAGATAATTTGAAGTTGTTAGTTTATTCTCCAGCAAGGTGAAAGAAAAAAGCTGTTAGTTTGTTCTCTATCAGGTGAACGAAGATGAAAACTAAAGTTCTCAAGGCCAGTGCATAATAATGGTGCCGTATTCTGTGCATCAATCACCATTACCAAATACCTATATTGCCAAATATTTCATGTACCGCTTTAGTGGTGATTAATCAATGTGCCATGGCACTGAAACTGAAACGAGACTTTGTAATACAAGTAATATTCAAAGGGTTTTGAAAATTTATCAGCTCTATAGATATAGATGAAAATTTATCATCGTCTACCTAGAAATCCTGTTTTTATAAATGTTACCTAGCCAAATATTGGTTTTATTTACTTAATATTTAGAAAACATGAGTTTAGTAAAAATTGTTCAGATTTTCTTAATGTAGTGTGTGAAATTACTATGTAATTCTACAAGAAATATGCTACACAGCTGATTACACAAAGAGGTCAGCAGAGGGAGCAAAAGGTGCCTTTCCCGTATAATCCACAGCAACATCACCCGCTCTTCTCTCTACATCATCGATGTATGTTATCTAAAGTCCTGTGCAAATGCCACCTCAACACGAGTCCTCTAGCCTTGCCTTCTTATCAGAAGCAGCTCGAAAGCCCCGATAATTCTAGAACCACTGAAAAATACACACTTGTTGCAAGGATTGAAAAGCCTCATATTGCAAATTCAGAATTCACAGTATTGAAAAAATTCATAATTTTTTAAAGTTACAATACTGTGAACTATATAAAATGAATTATGCTGGGATCAGATGACTCTCTTCATTCCAGCCTATCTTATATTTTCTCATTCATTTCTCCACATAGTCACAACAACAGACTCACTATTACATTTCATTAATGGCTATTTTATAATAAATGATCTCAATAGCATTTCTGAAACCTCTGCTGTTCTGGTTTTACATAACTCTTGAATTTTTGAATGAGTTAGTTTTTGATTGAAAAAGACCTGACTCTTATGCTTAGAAAAGCCATCATTTCTTTCTGTAAGCTTTCCATCTTCTATAAGCTTTACATGTTCCATAAGCAAACATTCGCTGGTTTTGTGATCAAACTAGAGAGGCAAATTCAGTTAATAATAACAACGTCATTTATCATCCTCAAATCTAGTGTTATGGATAATACGATCTCCACAAGGAGACGGTTGCACGAGCGACAAGAGAAAGGCAATCAACAGTCTTTTACTCATACCAAGATATGTCCACACACACTTCTTTCAACAGTCAAAGTAACGCCATATGTCCCCAGTGATGTGGGTGGGCAAAAGGAACAGTTGGCCTGCTAATGAGGGCCATATGTACACGCAGCCTATCGTACCATCCTTCTTACTTATGGTTGCTGAAAACTCAGTGGAAGAGCTTGCTCTGAGGAATGGCATGGCTGGAGGAGGAGAGGCTTCCTTAACAGCAGGAAAGGACCATTTGTTGTACAACTACTGTATCTCTGAAACTGGGAGCTAAAGATATGCATGTACGTTACTCATTCTCATTAAGAGTTACTTACGCATCCGTAGAGTTCTTTACTCCAGTTTCACCTTCTTTCACTAAATTCTTTTGCATTTATGTGCAAAGGGATTTTGGGCCCTTTTCAAAAATTACTTTTCCTAATCAATCTTGTTAATTTGATGTTCATTTACATCGGCTTCTCTTTATTTTTAGCTTGATTTCCAGAAAAATTATACTTTCTTTGACATTGTTAAATGTTACAATATTAAAAGAAATGAAAAAGACTTAAAAACTTAGAATATTTGAATGAGGGTTTCTGGAAGGCAGAGAGAACAATAAGGCAAAAGTACTTACTGCACTACTGTTCCAAAGTAAAAGAAAAACAAAGATTTTAAAAATGATTATAGCAGCTCTGTATCTCAACCAGGGTTTCCTTTGAAATTTCTAACACTGCAAACACTATTCAGCAATTTGCACTGATTATAAAATTTATTGTTTTAAGGTCAATTGTGATACTATGATCAGATAATATAATTTACTTTACTCTTAATGGCTTCATTTTGACAAATGAGGGAGCTTTCAGGAAGGACAATGCTTCCTGCACAACAACCAGTAAAGCATGTCACATCCATTTTCAATATAATTTTAAGAAAAATGAAGGACAAACTACTTGTGAGGCAGCAAGAATTCATTTGCATTAAATTAATTTGAACAGGGCATTTCAAGTTCTCTCTGGCAACAATAGAATAAAGGGGAAAATGAATCTATCTTATGCAATGATCCTCTTCTAGGTTACAGAAAGATTTGAAAGGCTGACATGACCATTGCTAAATTTCTTCTAGAAGTCTATGATTAGTGTCATAGATATAACTCATGAGATAAAATATTCACAATGAATGTTTGTGAACTGCATCAATTATGATGGAACTACTGTCTAACATCCCTTTGAAAAGTTATATTCTGCAAAGGTTAAAAAAACACCAACCTTTCGATGCTTTCTTATATGGATGAGATTTTGTCAACAAGAACTAAGCTTCACAATTAAGCACTATGGAAGATAATGTTCTATGTTAATTTAAACCTAACTAATCCAGGACTTGGCCTTGATAAATAATGGGTTTAATTAATATTTTTGACCCTAGCAGTGCAAATACTTTTACTTATATTTTACTAAAGCTAGTTTTGACAAATCTAAGTGTATTTAATTTATCAGTATCTGTTGTCAGATGAAACTTCCCCATCAATACCTTCTAATGGTTCAAAAATAAACCGTTACCCCCACAGATACATTGTTTTTCCATGCGTAAGCAAGTACATTAATTTCAGGGTCTCAAGGCATAAAAGTGTTATTACCACTTGTGATAGGCTGCATAATAGTCCCAAAAGATGTTCTTCACCTAATCTCCCGGCCCTGGGAATGTGCTGCCTTACACAGCCAAAGGACTTGTAGATACGATTCATTTAAGGATCTGGAGAGAAGGTGATTATCCCAGATCATCCATGTGAGTCCGAAGTAATCACAGGAGTCCTTAGATGAAGTGGAGTGAAGGACTCAAAGTTAAAGGAGGAGACAGCGCGGAGACAGAAACAGAAATAAAAGCAACGCACCTTGAAAATGGAGGTATGGGGAAAAGACAATGAAGACAGGTGCCACCAGAAGCAGAAAATTTAAGAGAATGGATTCTCCCCTCAGCACCTCGAGAAGGAACCCACACTGCAGACACATTGACTTAGCCTAATTAAAGTGATTTTGGACTTCTGACCTTTGAAACTGCAAGACAATAAATATGTGTTAAGTTATGTAAATGTGTGGTAATTTGTTATAGCAGCAGTAATACAACTAATACACCACTACAATAAGCAAAGGAAATAAAGTGCAATAGTGACAAACTTTAAGGGATTCCAGAAAAGAGAAACGAAGTGGTAAACTCAATCACAGGATTATATTAGTAACTGTAGTATATGTTACTTGCTTACCCTTTCAATCACATTATTGCTGTAATTATCATTATCATCCAATCAATATGATTACACCAGTATGTATAACTTAGACATGAAAATTTTTTTTCTATTTCACCCTTCCCATAATTCCATGCAGCTACCCCTAAGCAACTGTGTATCTGATGAAGCTAATATTTTCAGGGAAAAATCTTCCATGTTAAGCAGAAAATTTACATCTAAAATTAAATTCTTTTAAGCCAGTCTGGGGACAATACCTAGAAAATTCAAACATTACTTCTCAAGAATACCACTAGCAGTGAGTTTGTGACGCTATCTTCCGCCAACTGAATCAAAATTAATTTTAAATATTTTCAAAGCAATATTTTTAAAAATCGTGTACAAACTTTTTCCTCTTGGTAAAAATAAACCACTTCCCAACCATCCATTATATTTATGTTAATTACATGAACTCCATACATGAATTATCATACCACAAATAGAAAACTATTTAAAGAGAAAAATCTCACTTGGTGCTGACAGAATGACAGCATAAAACTGTTAAGCATGAGGAGAAAGTTGTTTGCGGTGTAAATATTTCCCTTTTCCTATCAAAGTGTGTCCTGTGATCTAGCGCTCTTCTCTCCACATGCTTAAGTACGGCAAAAGTTATAAAAACACTCATTCTAGTTTTCTATACTTTAATGGTTGTAGAACATCAGAAGAGAATTGGGAGATGGGAATGTTTTGTGCTTGACATTGCATTTGAGGGGAAAATAAAAACTTGGACATAATATGTGGGATGTCTCCACAGTAATACATGGGAGGGCAAGCAAAAAATGCTATCAAATTTCTACCATGCGCTGAGCCCCTTATATAAACAAATATCCAGCCTTTCTAAA
Organism: Symphalangus syndactylus; assembly: GCF_028878055.3. Taxonomy (NCBI): domain Eukaryota; kingdom Metazoa; phylum Chordata; class Mammalia; order Primates; family Hylobatidae; genus Symphalangus; species Symphalangus syndactylus. The sequence goes on along the minus strand of NC_072437.2, from coordinate 113,077,647 downwards.
GTACTAACAACCACTCTTCATAGCAGGTATTCTATTCCCAGCTTGTAGGTAAGAAACAAAGCTTCAGAAAGGGATCTTCACCAGTTTCACACAGTCAATAAAAGGCAGAACTAGGGCAAATATCAATAATAAAAATAGCAATCTCATCCTAATTGGACCTGGCACTGTTCTAAGAAGCAAATCATTAACAAAGGATTTTGAGTTACCACACCCTTAGTCTCCCCGTTTTACAAAAGAAGCAACTGAGGTAAAGTGAAGCTATGCCGTTTCTTTTCAAGCTCATATACCTAACAAGATACCACTTTAATCATGGGTCTGTGATAGATCGTGTACCTCATTTCTAGCGTTTGCTGAGATTTTTCTTATTAACCCTAAGCAAGTATTTGATCCCTGGTAAGTATGCTGTAATTTTTTCATCGCTCATTCTTATCACGGTTCTTCAAGAAAAGTACAGTTCAACACATTTGTCCTATTTGGTTACAAATTTTGAAATTCAAAATGTGTATCACACTAAGCTGTTAGCTCCATTTGGAATTTTAAAAAACTAAATTTTTCACTCAGTTAAAAAAAATTGCATTGTTTACTCCCATATCTACAATATAGCTTATAAGTCTATATTTGTATTGAAAACATAATTTTCTACAACTTTTATAATATTTAAATATTATTTAAGGTTTTAATAATAAATATTTAAATAATACATTTAAAATCATAGTTCAACAAGTCCGAATAATCCATCACTTACTTATGACAGAATATTTGTTCAGTATCCTCGGTTTGTTCACTCTTGTGTAATATATCCTATTTTAAGGATCAAAACTTCTCTTAATGTCAACACTACAGCCTCTTCACAATTCCTACTTATTCCTAATTACCCTTCATGAGCAAATAAAATGAATTTATCCCAAATTTCTTTGCTTTGAAACAACTTCAGTGAAAATGGTGGTTGTCAACCATATCTACCATTCATATATCCCATTGTTTTCTGCATTAAATTTCATCTAATACTCCCTTATGCCATCAGTGTCACTACAAAGCGGGACAGGGGATGAATCTCATCATGAACAAAGGTATATACACTAGATCTTAGGATGTTCAATCATCTCCTTACTGTATTATGTCCCATCTGAACTACTCATATTAAAATGAGCAACTATATGAACATGGTACTTTTAAGAAAGGATGTTCAAAAATTAATTCATATCTTGTACAAATTTGTATCCAAGAAAGCATGACCTAATAGGCATCACATATGTGAATGAAAAAATTCACTTTCAGCAATGAATGTTGATGACACTCCTTTAGCAAGAGTTGTACCGAGCTACCCACAATTCCTCAGCACTCACTATTCTCATACATGCGGTCGGACAATGTCCAAGGGTGCAGTGATTCTGTCCAGAGGCTTTTCTGGGCCGTTAGAGCTGTCTCAGCCTGTGTACAGGGTTATACAGACACTCTAGGGCATTCATGACTCTGATCACTGGAGCAGCCCTGTACTAACTGCAAATTTATGGAGGAAACTTTCAAGTCCTCTTGCCCCCCAGTTGGGGTAACTCTGTTACCTATTTCATGTGGTCTCAGTTCTCCAACAAAAATGATCTCGGCCTGCTCATCTTACTTCCATCTCACTACATGGCACAACTAGAAGTTGACTAGGTATTCTGCTTTAATGTATATGCAAAGCCCTCTTGTTCAGGAATGTTTGTAGAATAATATTTCTACATTAGGAATACAATTGGTCTTGTTCTTTCCTGAGGGATAAAATGTCATCTCTCTTCTTCTCTCCCTCTCTCCTTTCTTCCTAACTCAGCTAACCCTCTATCTGAAAGAATTACAAAGGAAGAAATCTAGGGCATTGTTTAGCATTCTCAGGAGGATTGGAAATGTTGGAATGACAGCGAGTATCACACATACACTGCTTGAAGTATTTTGTAGGATCCGAGGGAAGAGAAAATTTTGACATTCCAGAAAATTTAAGTCATCCTTTTAATATCAGGACCAGAAAGAAACAGGTCACTTGGGCAAGAGCCATAAAACTAATTATCTTGACTCTTTCCAGAATACCTGAGCTATAAATGTACAGGGAATCCTGTAATCAGATGCAATGTTGTGTATAATATACTTAGTTCCCAAATGTAACTATGAATTTTATGTATATAATGTGAAAAATCCTTCCAAAGTATTTGAGACTCCAAAAACTTTCCTAGCTAGCATTCAATATTCTTGCTTAACTTCTCCTTATACCCCTAACTGTATTGAGCATGCATAGACACACAAAAGCTAGGATCAACTATTACCGCTTAAGAAAGAAAAGGAGGAAAAAGGCTGTATTATAGGGATTTTGTTTTCTTCCTCAACTCTTGAAGAAGCCTATTTGTATCAGCCCGTGTCAGACAACAAAGTACTTATCAATAAAGATTTATGAATGTGGTCACATATGAAATATAAGAGCATTCAGTTTCTACCTCTCTTTTTCTCATAAATCCTACATCAGATATACATTAGCTATATCTGCCAATGTTTCCACGGAATCTTGAAGACTATTCACTGCAAAGCTGGCAGTGTAGCCTGAAAGCAAGTTATGTCTGCGTTGCAACTTCACACTAAGTGGTTTAAAAATACAACTAAATGTGGCCTGTCTTTATCTTGATTATAAGACATAAATTATCCCAAGAATATTCTTAGTAAAAATTGAGTCTCCCTGTCAGGCCACTTCTATTAAGAAGGACACAGGTCAGTTTTTAGGAGTTTAGGTGTTATTTGGAAGTTAGGAGCATCTAAATATGGAATATAACTCCATAAACTTACCGTATATTTTATATCAAAGAGAAACGAGAAAAATAAGAAATGTTTTTACTATTATTTCATATAGCATATTCATATATAATTACTTCAGTAGTCTCAATGTAGTCATGCAATTGTTTGGGTAAAGAACTAAACTTGAAGTTAAATAGCATAGGTCTGAATTCTTATGGTTTATAACATTCATATATTTTATATGTTCCAATATAATATGTAATTTCTAAGTTTATAACATAATAATTACAGAAATGTAGGTAGAGTAATACTTCTGTGACACAGTCTCTTCATCTACAAAATGGAATTAATATTGCTTTTCTCCTTAAATTTATATTAAAAATTGGAGAAGTAATATATGTGAAAGAACCTTACATTAAATATGCAAGTTTTATTTGTTGAATTCAAACAGTCATTAAAGAAAGAACAAAATAAAACATTACATTTGGATTAAAAAAGTAGATACATATATCTCAATCTGAGAAACCTTTAAGCTCTCTTGACCATAAAATGACATTGGATCCTAAAAGAGAATTTGGTAAATATTTGAAAGATATTTCAATTTCAAACCTAAATGTTGATTCTGACATTTATTTCCTAAACTCATCATTTGTGTACTTACCTGCTATTAAATCCACAGGGGTCATGTGACTAACTGTATGCCCACCGATTTTATTGACAGGTATTCAGCAAGGCCCACAAAGTAAGTATTGAATTTTTTAAAAAAACAGACCCAAAACACCTAAAAGCAAAACACTTAGTAAATTCTTACAATCATGACGATCAAAAATTAGTGCTATTAGTAAGAAAGAAACTTCTGAACCAAATAAAGTCCTAATACCTCCAAGCAATTTTGTCTCTCTGATACACACACACACACACAAACACGATTAAAAAAATGAAGGAAATGTAAAAAAATAAATAAATGAAGGAAGTTCTGTGGGAAATGTCCATAATTTCAAGCCCAGAATTTCTCTATCAATCTCTTTCCCCAAAGTTCTTCCAAGAAAATAAAGTTGCCTTTCTCTCAACGTTAACTCATCACTTTTCTCATAGCATTTTCAAAAGAAATATTTCCTGTCAGCTGGCCACTTAAACTTTGTGCTGTTAAAGAAATCCAAAAAGGTATCAATTTTGCAACAAAGGATAAAGAGGAGACGAAGTGAACCAACATGGCTTTTAAGCTAAATTGCCGTCACCTGTCACAGGTTGTCTAGCGAGCCTCAAGTTCCCTCTAATAAGCTTATGGAGGGTGCGGAGCAAAGGCACCTCAAGGTGCTCTGCGGGTTTTCCCCTGGTAAATTAGGCTGAAAGGAAAAGAGTCCCACCCCCCACCCCCAAACTTGGAGACCAGGGCTGCCCTGCCGCATTCTGTGCGCAGATCTCCTACTTCCACGCCCTTCCAGTCCTTTCCTCGGCTTGGAAAATTGGGCATGAGGCAAGCAAAAGGAAGGACAGAAGGCCAAAACGGGCATCTGGGAAGCCAAATTTCTGTCTCAAAAGCTCGTCTAGAAACGCGTACATAGCGCATGCCTTGGGGACATCTCCTAAAACCCCGTTCACTGAAGCTAATTCCTCCCGAACGCCCCCACGCCGGCTGAGGATCGCAACCGCCCATCCGCCCCTCCAGCCTGTGCAGCCGCCCCCAAAACCTCCCGTGAATCGGGAAATGTCAAGGCAGCAGCGCCTGGGGAGCCGAGCAGCCTCGCCAGTTCCACGTCTCTGGTTCGAGACCCCTCGGTTCACCTCTTTGGGGAACTCACCTGGAGTCATGTTTAGACGGCAGCCTCCACCCAGGGGACCAGGAAGCGGCACCGGGAAGCGCCGCCGCGTCCTGTGAATAACGAGCGCAGCGCAGCGGAGCAGCTCCCCCCGGACCGGCCGCTCCCCGATTCCTCCCGCTCTGTCCAGGAACCGTCCCTCCGTTCTTTCCTCTCCCTCCCCTGCCTGCAGCCACCGCGCTCCCTCCTCCTGCTGGCGGCGCAGGGCTGTGCTTCCACCTCCCTCCTGCGGGCGCACGAGCTGCCCGCGCTGCTAATGAGCAGGCTCCAGGCTCCGCCCGGCCAGGGGTGCGCACACGCCCCATGCCGGAGAGGAGCTCCCGGGAGCGGAGCTATGGATACGCCTGGTGCGGCCGCTGGAGAAATGAACTGGAGGAGGCATCCAGCATCTCACACTTTCTGGCCACTCAGCTTAACTAAGCCATAACCCCAGACTTCTTCCTAAATCTCCAGTAATTTACAGGTGCTGAAAAGTCAATGAGGGGTTTGAGCACAATCTGTGTTAACAGTATTGTCAGTATAGAGATGCTAATCTGGCTAGATTCTAGGGATGAAATGTTCAAGGGACGGTATATGATTCTTTCTGGTGGTTATTTTGACATATTTTGGCTATACTTACAGATCTGTAAAATAAACCAGCAATCTTCTAATCATGACAACACAGATTCCTAATTGAAGGCAGCTGATACTTATTAAATACCAGGCTCTGTTTAATAGGCTCTTTTTTCCCAGCTGATCTTTACTACAATTCTGTGAGCACTACTAGCACCCCTATTCTATATTTTAAGAATTTGGGACTAACTTTTAAAACAAGACGGTCTTAAAACAAGACTAAGGAACATGTCCAACCTTGCAGAGATTCTAAGTTTCTGAGCCTAAATAATAACTGAAATCTGTAGCTCCCACAACCCATACCCTGTGTATAATGTGTTGCAGCATCTTGGATGGTACTGTGTAACTGAACCAACAAAGATAATAGGACCATCAGCAAATACACACCACGAGACTAATGAATACCTAGAATCCTAGTGAGACTTGTAAATAGTCAAGCACCCTAAGTAACAATAGTTCAAGTGCATGCTAAACATGGTGATTACTTATAAAAGAACAGCAACCAGTATGAGTGAAGACAGGCAAATAATGTTCAAAATGTTCAGAATCAATGTCCAGCCACTTATGAGTTGAATTCCCCACTCTAAAAAAGAGGCCAGATGTGATGTATTCTAAGAAGTCTACAATGGGCGTGGTCTTTTTGCAACCAAAAAGGGCTTTTTAAACACTTATTTCCCATTAAGAATATGCAATAGCTAATTAATATTAAATCTGAAAATCAATGATAATTTATTTCAACTAACCTTACATGAAAAAATCATTACTCATTCAAGTTTTAGAATTAGATTAAATAGCATTGAGTATCAAATTTACTTCAACCCATAGAAATAATAGACAGTTAATTAATAAAGTAAGTAATTTAATTAACTTTACTTTTGTGTCATGATGTATTTTTCCTTAGGAAAAGGATAAGACATTTTTTCCATGCTATAAAATACTAGAATATGACTTTTATATTTTTCTTCATGAAGATTAAAGAATTAATAAAATAAGTACAGACATATTTATTGTCAACAAATCTATCCAGATCATTCATTCTCCACTCAAGAAATTATGCTAGGCAAGCTTTATTTCTCCATATGTACAAGGCAATTCAGAGGTCAAAAATTTTAAAACACTTCAATGAACATCAACCATTAATTAACTAAGAGTAGATTTTATATATAAACAACTTTAAAAGACTATAAAAAGGTATAACAAACTTCTACTTTATCAGTACTGCTACTCCTGTTGAACACAAAGATATATAATTATAGTTTTCTCCCTATTTAAAATATTTATTGATTCTGGCATAATAATGTCATACTCATCCCTCAATAATCAGTGTACATGGAACCAGAAATCTTTTCTTTCACCTAGTCAATTTAAGTATTTCTGTGTTTTGCATGTTAACACTCTATTTATTCTGTGTTTCTAGTGCTTATCCTCAAAATTTTTATAGTTCCGTTCACATATGAATTCTACCAATCAGCACTATATATAAATAATGCAACGTATAAAATGTGTTAAATAAATGGATGTAAGATTTATGCTAAATTTTTCACATAGTAAGTACTTCAAAACGCTTATTATTTTTCCTTAAGCTTTTATGTGCATATATTTTATCTCTCCAACTAAAGAATAAACTTCTAAATAAGAATAGTTTTGTCTATAAATTTTACGCATTTTAATACATTATTAATCTAAAACCTTGGACTAGAGTTTGGAATTCTTTTATGTATTCATTTATTGCTTCAAATAATAGGTGTCCATGCCATTTTTTCTAAACCTTGTGCAAGATGTAGGGTATACAATGATGTCCAGACTTTAGAGTCCTTGACCTCATGGCGTTTAAAGTGCAGTAATGTACAGTAATTTTAAAATCTATTTATTATTATTTAAAACAATAAATGAATACATTCTTGTCGAAAATAAATGAAAATTCTCTCTGAATTCCCTGGCAAAGGCCAAAACATGAAAGCAAAAGAGCTGCCTGAAAACAGTGCAAGCCACTCTCCAGAGGGTTTCTCTGTTGAAACAGCACATCGCATTATGGAAATAATGAGAAAAATTAGTAACTGTGCAAACGACAACACATATGCATCTTTGTGGTTTCTGACCTTTTAGCATCGTCGAAGCAAGACCACAAACCTTTCAACACCATGCGTGGTATTAATCTTGCACAGAATATAATGTTTTCACATATTTTATTCTGATTTCCTACAAAGTAATTTCAATTTCTAGCTAAAGCTAATGGATTTTTCTAGTGAAAACATTGTGTACCGAGTGACTTTCCAGTGAGATCCGCGTACCATGCGCCATTTTCATGTTCGTGCTCATTTCTCTGAAGTCTGTTTGCCTTTAATTCACCATAATAAAATTCCTTGTGTACTTTTATTGGCAACCATCGCATAGTGACACTTGCATCCAAATGTAATTCCATTTGAGCTTGGCAGTGTTTGCTTTTTTATCAGAAGAGGAAAGTTATAGGGAACAAGGGGCAAAGATGTGTGTAAGAATATCTGAGGGACCATCACAGTATCATCACAAATTCAAGATTTTTTTGAAACATTAGACAAGGGACTGACAACCATGCCCTGGGATGGCTGAAACAGTTCACAACCTGCTCATGTTTATGACCAAAATCATCACCTAAAATGAATTCAATGTGAAAATATCATAATACCGTTTGTGTATAAGTAATCATGAAGCAGTTAGAGAAGGGAGTACAATCTAGTAAGAAATTGGAACAAAAAGTGTTAGACAAAATTCAAGAAGATTTAAAAGAAGAAAATTAACCTGTCTGATCTGAACAGACTTGGAAAAGCACATCAATCATAGCTCTATACATTGACCATAGACTTAAAGCATAACATAAAAATAAAGAAGGCAGATAACTCAGGAAAACATTTCTATTAAATCTATTCCGTAAAGTTTTCCCATACTTTTATTTTACTAACAGGAGAATACATTTAAATCTCACAAAATCATATATATTTTGTTGATTCAATTTGTAGCAGATAGAGGAGCATGTCCCAGTGCTATGACAGTGAGTTGTCACTATAACTTACCACTGCTTTACATCTTACCCACAGGCTAAAATGTTTACCCCTAGAGTCGTGACTTTGTATATGACAGGAGATTGCTACTAAAAGTAAATATATTTGGCTGAAGGGTAGATACATCTTTAGGCCATTATATCATTCACTAAAATTTAGTAGGCATTTACATATTTACCTGCTTAGTTCATATGACACATATGTTTGAGAGACTGCCATATACAAAAAAAAAAGATGGAACCATCTTACAAATTTAGAGATTACTTAAAGAAATGGAACTGAAGGGTTAACTGTGATGGCAAGAATGAAGAGAGCAAAACCAGAGGGTACTTCAAGGAGAACAGGCATGAGAGAGGCATTATAATTTGGAGGGTGCTATGATTTGAACCTATGTGCCCATCCAAAGTTTGTATGTTGAAACTGAAATCCCAGGACAATGACATCAAGAGATGGGGCTTTTGGTTAAGTGATTAAGTGAAGAATGATCCACCTTCATGAATGAGATAAACGTCCTCGTAAAAGATGCTTTAGAGGAATGCCGGGCTCCTCAGTCTCTTCTGCCATGTCGTTACATTGTCCGTTTTTGCCCACTTTTGTCACGTGAAGACGAAGCAAGAAGGTGCCACCTCGGGACCAACTGCCAAATCTCCGCTGCCTTGATTTCGGACTTCTCAGCCCCAGAACTGTGAGAAATACCTTTCTGTTTTTTATGAATTACTCAATCTGTGGCATTTTGTTATAGCAGCCTACAGACAAAAACAGGGTAAACAGCCTGGTGAGAGTGGATATTTTAGAAACTTGAGATGATTCAATGTCGCTGATTCTCCATTTTCTCATATGTAAAATGAAGGAAGTAATGCTGATTACTTCATAGTTCATTGTGCAAATTAAATTAACTATGTAAATAAAGCAAGCAATATAGTTCCTTTTATCTAGTATACATTGTTTAAGTGTTGTTGTCATTACATGAGGAAAACAAGAACTTCCCCAAACAGAAGGATGTGGGAACCAAAACTAAGATATAAGAAAGGACCAAAGTTCACTGTGACAATCTGGTCAAGCGCTGGTTAGGGAAGATAGCATAATGTTACGCATAGATATTATTTTAGGATAATTTTCCTCCACGCCGAACTCCTCTAGCACTTTCCCTACGTCTTTCATTGCACTTCTTCATTTGTCTCTTTAATTACGGTTATTTATATAAATCTTTTAGCTTCCTACAAAAATAAGCTTGTAGTGGGACAGATTCTTGAGGATCTATGTCAAAGCAATTTTTCTGTTTCCTACAGCAAGTAACCCAGTAGTAATCACCCAGAATTTGTTAAAAGAATAAACATAGGAAGATTAATTTCCATTTTTTTCTTTGCCAATTTTTAATCAGAATTATACCATTGTTAGGGAGGGAGAAATTATAAATTGAGGACATGAGTATTAAGATTTAAATCTGTTATTCTGCTTTATTTTAGAGCTTGCCATGTTTTGTGATTAAAAAAAGAAACAGGACATTCTATATAGCTGTTGCAAAACGTGTGGTCTGTTGGTGAACTAGCAGCACCAGCATTACCAAGAGTTCCTTAGTTTGCAGGACTACTGAGTCAGAATTCGCATTTTGACAAAACTCCAGGTGATTCATGCTCTGCATTTAAGTTGGAGAAGCACTGTTCTATAGTTCTCCTTGTGTCCTAAATGCATTATCAGTGAAAGAAAATACTATACGTATGATAATAATAACGGTAATATTAACAAAAATGTAACTATTAGTAATTTTATATGCTCTCCCAGATACTAAGTCCTTTATTTAATACTTGTGATATTTCTGCGAAGTTGCAATTGATATCACCTACTAAACTGATACTCAGAAATCTGAAGTAATTCTCCAAGGTCACAAAGCTAGTGAATCACAAACAAGATTTTTAAACTCTTGCTGCTTCATTCCAAAGACTAAACCGTTTCTAACTCACAGTTAATACATTTGCTTCTGCCTTCCATTTCCTAAATGTGGTTTCCTTTCTATTTCATTAACTTTACTTATACATGACTGATTTTTAACCCTCTGTAATATTTGCAGAATATGGTGTACTATGGTTAATAAGGACAATACCAAGTAATATCATGTTGAGAAAGCGTGCAGAAGTAGCATCAAAAAACAGACTTTTTCCAAAATGTTTACTAAAAACGTTCAATAAAAACAAGATTTTCTACTTAGAATTTCTACCTTGCATAACTCAAATGGAGCATGATTATTAAAATGACAAAAAAGATTCCGTAATTGCCTAAGAGCTAAGAATAAGAATTGCTATATAAAAAAGCATAAATATGCCATATGAATGACATCTCTAAGAATCATGGGAGTGCTATTTGGTATTTAGTATTTAGTTCCATTCTGCAGCATGATCAAAAAGAAGCATCTGTATAGTTCACTGTGCATTATAGCACAATAAATCACCTCATTAGGCTCAGATATATGTAAAGATTTACAGTCTGGGAAAGTCCACTAAATATTCTTAATCACTTCTTAGACTGTACTGTCCCCCATATTTCTCTTTTTCTATAGAAAGGTTGCACATGGAAAGGCTTTATTTGAAATCCAGCAATGAATGGAATGTCTGTGAAGCAAGAAATAGATGGAAATTGACATTTTAAAAGAAAGTTTGGCTTCTGAAGAGATATAGCTGTGACCTTGGTCTTTTTGTTGGAAAGAAGTATTCCCTAGCCTTACTGTACTATTTTTCCCAAAGCACCCTCTCTATTGTTCTCCCTTCATCTCTGGCTCCTATCATATGGCCCCTCCCTCATTCTATCTGGTGAGTTCTGAGAAAAATGCTTAAATTCTGCAGAGAAGATTGAGAACAATGCTAAATATTCCTCAGAGAAGCAAAATTTTATGTTAACAGTTTATATTTTCACATGAAATTGTCTATCTCTTCTCTCTGTCTCATGTGTGTATGTGTGTATGTGTATATATATATATATACAGTATAATATACAGTAGATATGTATATATAGAGTATAATATTCAGTATATATATTATAATATACCGTATATATGTATATATATACAGTGTGTGTGTGTGTGTGTGTATATACATATATATATATATATACTACCATTTACCTCCCAGGCTATACGTCCTGAAATCTTAAAAGTAGAAAGCCCTCACAGGCCGCGGTTGCTCATGCCTGTAATCCCAGCACTTTGGGAGGCCGAGGCGTGCAGATCACCTGAGGTCGGGAGTTCAAGACCAGCCTGACCAACATGGTGAAACCCCATCTCTACTAAAAATACAAAAAGTTAGCTGGGCGTTGTGTTGCGCGCCTGTAATCCCAGCTACTCATGAGGTGGAGGCAGGAGAATCACATGAACCCGGGAGTCGGAGGTTGTGTGAGCCGAGACCATGACATTGCACTGCAGCCTGGACAATGAGAGCAAAACTCCATCTCAAAAAAAAAAGATGGAAAGGCCTTAAAAGACTTTTGAAAATGAGATTTGTCAAATATTTATTAGAGATGAAGAAAATAAGTGCGGACCCACACGTAACTTGTCTGAGGTCACAGAAGTAGGGACCCACACGTAACTTGTCTGAGGTAACAGAGGTAGTCATGCTGCAGCAGGCTTATTGGTTTTCCTCTATGACATGCATTATTATTGTTTTTGATCATTTCAAGAGGTTTCTAGTAGATAGTGGGACAAAATTTCTAATTTGGGAACCTAATTTTCTCTGCAAATCTTCTTTACGTCTCTAGCTTATTAATACACCTCAAAAGTGTTACAGGAATTAATTCGCAGGAGTTTGAAGAATATTTTGAGGTGTGCTGGAAAAAATCATGTCAAGTATCAATGATTAGAAACTAAATAATCAATATTAGATATTGTAAAATTATATTTAAACTTCCATATGGCATAAATAAGTTATTTTAATGTACAGTCGTTGTACTTTGTAAACTTGCATATAAAATATTTGAAAAAATAACTTTCAATATGTAAAATGTAAATATACAAAGGAAAGGATCAGAAAAAATAGATAAAAATAATCAGGCTAAGAAAACACTACAGTGCCACCCTCAGAAGACTATAGAAGGATTCTCACCCTCGAGAAACAGAGGAACTTGAACATGGAAATGACCCTCTGCTGGCCATACTGATTATGGTACATAATTTTAAAAGGCTTTTAGAGAGAAGGGAAATGTTTTATTATGCATTCAGCACAGTGTTATGGTGATGTTTCTTAACTATCAGCTATTTTTTAAATTCCCATAATCTTTCTATAGATGACAAAGTTACATAAATATGAAGGATAAGAAGGGCCCCTGCAAACCTGATAATACAATTCTCTTTTCAATGATAACGTATTTCTAAGCGCGCATCTCCTAATCATATTGATGTGCATTTAGTGTTCTTTTACCTACACCTGTCAAAGTGGCTAAAGTAATCCTTCATGAGGAGATAATTTTTTCCTTTAGGTGATGTTTTCCGCATAATACTCTAACATTTCCAATTCCATTTTTCTCGAAAAAGTTTACATGATATACATATACAATTACTAAAACTTTGGCTGCATAAATAATTTAAATGGACTTTACTTCAAAGATAATATTTACTTTTAAAGTTGTAAACCTTTCAATCATCAATTAATTAGAATTATCTTTTTCTTTATAAATAAAGTTTATGTCCCTACATATTTATGATTTGGAAATTTTCACCTGGAAAATTTCATTTTCATTTGGATGCCTTGTCTTTAGTATAAAATTCAGTATTTCAATTTCAATATAATTTTTTGATTGATTTTTACCTGAAATTATGATAAAATAAGAAAAGTGAAAAATAGAGATAAACTTTAAGTACAATGTTATTTGTGCTTAATAATAAAATCAAGAAAGTAAAATATCTAAAATAATTATAACTATTTAAATAAACAAAGTATCATGTAATGGGCGAAATATTCTTCTGGCTCGTTTTTGATTCTGACAGGTTGTTTACAGGTTCTGAAGTTCAGTTTGCTCATCTCTAACATGAGGTTGAACTAGGTATGGCTTGTTTGGCTGAACTCTGTAAAGCTGGTCAAAAAAGTTGCATTTGCATTCTTCTTCCTGTTACTGTATACAATAGAATCCTTCCTGTTTCTACCATGAGATTCAGAACACAGTCTCTGACCTTTCTGAATAGTTTCCAAGTCTCCTTTTTCTCCTGAAGCCTTCTCATAAACGGCTCTACCATGCACCCTGCTTGTCAACACCAAACTCGAAGTATACCTGATGTCATCCCTTCCTTTACCATCTTCCTACCTGTATCCAATCTGTAGCTCAACCATATCAAACTTGAGAAATCTCTCTAATGCATCCATTCTGCTCATTCTCTATAATAACCACTCTAGGTCAAACCACGGCCAAACCCATCAGTTCAGTTCAATATTTTGATGGATCCCTAATGTGTCTGCATATTTCCACTTCCCCCTTCTACCATCTGTTCTCTAGAAAGCAAAGAAAGTAATCACCAAAAAAAGAAAAAGAAAAAGAAAACAGGAAAGGAATAACATCAGGTCATTGCCCTAGAAAAATCTTGCAGAAGCTTCCCAATACTTGTGGAAGAAAGCTCACACCCATATTCGGACCCCCTAACTCTAAATGTGTGTATAACCTCATGTCATGCATCCCTCAATTAATATGCTCCGGCCACCATGGACTTCTACTACTCATACACGCTGAACATTCTCCTGTTAGAAGGCCTTGTCATGTGTTCTTCTGATTGCCTGGAAATCTCTTGTCATCTTCTCCTCTTTCAGGCCTGAGATTAATTTCCTCAAACAGGCCTTTCTTGATCCTACCTTATCTCACTTTACCTTCAACTTCTTTTAAAAATCTTCAATCTGATTTTTCTTCATACCATATATTATAATATGTCAATATCTCGTCTATTTATGTGCTTACTAACTTATACTGAGGAGAGCCTTTTGAATAGAATCTCAATAGGCCGAGTTTCTACAACTATGTCCTCATACCTCAATTCCCAGCACTTGGCACAGGATCGAGTACAACAAACACTTACTGACTGGACAACGAACTACATGTAAGATAAAATCAAACCTTGTGGAATTGCAGCCATATTCCCTTACTCTTATACTCCTATGCTTAAAGTGAAAATATATTCATGTTATATTGCTCCAAATGTCCACTTCCAGTTTCTACAGAAAGAGTGTTTGACAACTCCTCAATCAAAAGTAAGGTTCAACTCTGTTAGTTGAATGCACAGAACCGAAAGAAGCTTCACAGAATGCTTCTGTGTAGTGTTTAATTGAAGATATTCCTTTTTCCACTATTGGTCTCTTAGCGCTCCGAATTTCCACTTGCAGTTTCTGCAGAAAGAGTGTTTCAGAACTTCTCAATCAAAAGTAAGGTTCAACTCTGAAAGTTGAATGCACAGAACAGAAAGAAGTTTCACAGAATGCCTCTGTGTAGTTTATATTTGAAGATATTCCTTATTCCACTATTACCCTCTTAGCGCTGCGAATGTCCAGTTGCATTTTCTACAGAAAGAGTGTTTCAGAACTACTCAATGAAAAGTGAGACAAACTCTGTTAGTTGAATGCAGAGAAGAGAAAGAAGTTTCAGAAAAGGTTTCGGTGCAGTTTTTATTTGGAGATATTCCTTTTTCCACTATAGGCCTCTTAGCGCTCAAATGTCCAACTGCACTTTCTACAGAAAGAGTGTTTCAGAACTGCTCAATCAAAAGTATGGTTTAACTCTGTTAGTTGAATGCACAGATCAGAAAGAAGTTTCACAGAATGCTTCTGTGTAGTTTTTATATGTAGATATTACTTTTTCCAATATAGGCCTCTTAATACTCCGAATGTAAACTTGCAGTTTCTTCAGAAAGAGTGTTTCAGAAATGCTCAATCAAAAGTAAGGTTCAACTCTGTTAATTGAATGCACAGAACAGAAAGAAGTTTCACAGAATGCTTCTGTCTAGTTTTATTTGAAGATATTTGTTTTTGCACTTTACGCCAATTAGCGCTCCGAATGTCCACTTGCAGTTTCTATAGAAAGAGAGTTTCAGAACTGCTGAATCAAAAGTAAGGCTCAACTCTGTTAGTTGAATGCAGAGAACAGAAAAAAGTTTCAGAGAATTCTCCTGTGTAGTTTTTATTTGGAGATATTCCTTTTTCCACTATAGGCCTCTTAGCGGTCCGAACGTCCACATGCAGTTTCTACAGAAAGAGTGTTTCAGAACTGCTCAATCAAAGGTAAGGTTCAACTCTGTTAGTTGAATGCACAGAACAAAAAGAAGTTTCAGGGAATGCTTCTGTGTAGTTTTTATTTGAAGATATTCCTTTTTACACTATAGACTTTATAACGCTCCGAATGTCCACTTGCAGTTTATACAGAAAGAGTTTTTCAGAACTGCTGAATCAAAAGTAAGGCTCAACTCTGTTAGTTGAATGCAGAGAACAGAAAGAAGTTTCAGAGAATGCTTCTGTGTAGTTTTTATTTGAAGATATTCCTTTTTCCACAATTACCCTCTTAGCGCTCTGAATGTCCACTTGCATTTTCTGCTGAAAGACTGTCTCAGAACTGCTCAGTCAAAAATATGGTGTAACTCTGTTAGTTTAATGCACAGATCAGAAAAGAGTTTCACAGAATGATTCTGTGTAGTTTTAATTTCAAGATATTCCTTTTTCCAATATAGGCCTCTTAGCGCTCCGAATGTCCAATTGCAGTTTCTACAGAAAGAGTGTTTCCAAATGGCGCAATCAAAAGTAAGGTTCAACTCTGTTATTTGAATGCACAGAACAGAAAGAGGTTTCACAAAATGCTTTTGTCTAGTTTTATTTGAAGATATTTGTTTTTCCACTTTACGCCTCTTAGCGCTCCGAATGTCCACTTGCAATTTCTACAGAAAGAGTGTTTCAGAAATGCTCAATCAAAAGAAAGGCTCAACTCTGTTAGTTGAATGCAGAGAACAGAAAGTAGTTTCAGCGAATGCTCCTGTGTAGTTTTTATTTGGAGATATTCCTTTTTCCACTGTAGGCCTCTTAGCGGTGCGAATGTCCACTTGCAGTTTCTACAGAAAGAGTGTTTCAGAACTGCTCAATCAAATGTAAGGTTCAACTCTGCTAGTTGAATGCACAGAACAAAATGAAGTTTCACAGAATGCTTCTGTGTAGTTTATATTTGAAGATATTCCTTTTTCAACTCTAGGCCTCTTAGCGCTCCGAATGTCCACTTGCAGTTTCTACAGAAAGAGTGTTTGAGAACTACTCAAAGAAAAGTAAGGCAAACTCTGTTAGTTCAATGCAGAGAAGAGAAAGAACTTTCAGAGAATGCTTCTGTGTAGTTTTTATTTGGAGATATTCCTTTTTCCACTAAAGGCCTCTAGCCCTTAAATGTCCACATGCATTTCCTACAGAAAGAGTGGTTCAGAACTGCTCAATCAAAGGTATGGTTTAACTCTATTAGTTGAATGCACATATCAGAAAGAAGTTACACAGAATGCTTCTGTGTATTTTTTGTTTGTAGATATTCCTTTTTCCAATATAGGCCTCTTAGCACTCCGAATGTCCAATTGCAGTTTCTACAGAAAGAGTGTTTCAGAACGGCTCAATCAAAAGTATGGTTTAACTCTGTTAGCTGAATGCTCAGATCAGAAAGAAGTTTCACAGAATGCTTCTGTGTAGTTTATATTTGAATATATTCCTTTTTCCACTACTACTCTCTTAGCGCTCCAAATGTCCAGTTGCATTTTCTACAGAAAGAGTGTTCAGATCTGCTCAATCAAAAGTATGGTTTAACTCTGTTACCTGAATGCACAGATCAGAAAGAAGTTTCACAGAACGCTTCAGTGTAGTATTTATTTGAAGATGTTCCTTTTTCCACTATTACCCTCTTAGCGCTCCGAATGTAAACTTGCAGATTCTACAGAAAGAGTGTTTCAGAACTGCTCCTTCAAAAGTAAGGCTCAACTCTGTTAGTTGAATGCAGAGAACAGAAAGAAGTTTCAGAGAATGCTTCTGTGTATTTTTTATTTGGAGATATTTCTTTTTCCACTATTAACATCTTAGCGCTCCGAATGTCCACTTGCATTTTCTACAGGAAGAGGGTTTAAGAACTGCTCAATCAAAAGCATGGTTTAAATCTGTTAGCTGAATGCACAGATCAGAAAGAAGTTTCACAGAATGCTTCTGTGTAGTTTTTATTTGAAGATATTCTTTTTCCCAATATAGGCCTCTTAGCGCTCAGAATGACCAATTGCAGTTCCTACAGAAAGAGGGTTTCAGAACGGCTCAATCAAAAGTAAGGTTCAACTCTGTTAGTTGAATGCACAGAACAGAAAGTAGTTTCACAGAATGCTTATGTGAAGTTTATATATGAATATATTCCTTTTTCCACTGTTACACTCTTACCGCTTCAAATGTCCACTTGCATTTTCTACAGAAGGAGTGTTCAGAACTCCTAAATCAAAAGTATATTTTAACTCTGTTAGTTGAATACACAGATCATTAAGAAGTTTAACAGAATGCTTCTCTGTAGTTTTCATTTGAAGATATTCCTTTTTTCAATATAGGCCTCTTAGCGCTCAGAATGTCCAATTGCAGTATCTACAGAAAGAGTGTTTAAGAACTGCTCAATCAAAAGTAAGGTCCAACTCTGCTAGTTGAATGCACGGAACAGAAAGAAGTTTCAGTGAATGCTTCTGTGTAGTTTATATTTGAAGGTATTCCTTTTTCCACTATTACCCTCTAAGCGCTCCGAATGTCCACTTGCATTTTCCACAGAAAGAGTGTTTCAGAACTGCTCAAACAAAAGTATGGTTTCAATCTGTTAGCTGAATGCACACATCAGAAACAAGTTTCACAGAATGCTTCTGTGTAGTTTTTATATGAAGATATTCTTTTTCGAAATATAGGCCTTTTAGTGCTCAGAATGTCCAATTGCAGTTTCTACAGAAAGAGTGTTTCAGAATGGCTCAATCAAAACTAAGGTTCAACTCTGCTAGTTGAATGCACAGAACAGAAAGAAATCTCACAGAATGCTTTTGTGAAATTTATATTTGAATATATTCCTTTTTCCACTGTTACCCTCTTAGCGCTCCAAATGTCCACTTGCATTTTCTACAGAAGGAGTGTTCAGAACTCCTCAATCAAAAGTATATTTTAACTCCGTTATTTAAATACACAGATCAGAAAGAAGTTTCACAGAAAGCTTCTGTATAGTTTTTATTTGTAGATAGTCCTTTTTCCAATATAGGCATCTTAGCACTCAGAATGTCCAATTGCAGTTTCTACAGAAAGAGTGTTTCAGAACGGCTCAATCAAAGTAAGGCTCAACTCTATTAGTTGAATACAGAGAACAGGAAGAAGTTTCAGAGAATGCTTCTGTGTAGTTTTTATTTGGAGATAATTCTTTTTCCACTAATACCCTCTTAGCACTCCGAATGTCCACTTGCATTTTCTACAGAAAGAGTGTTCAGAACTGCTCAATCAAAAGTATGGTTTAACTCTCTTAGTTGAATGCACAGATCAGAAAGAAGTTTCACAGAATTCTTCTGTTTGGTTTTTACTTGAAGATATTCCCTTTTCCAATATACGACTCTTAGCGTTCAGAATGTCCAATTGCAGTATCTACAGAAAGAGTGTTTGCGAACTGCTCCGTCAAAAGTAAGGTTCAACACTGTTAATTGAATGCATGGAACAGAAAGAAGTTTCAGAGAATGCTTCTGTGTTGTTTATATTTGAAGATATTCCTTTTTTCACTATTACCCTCTTAGCTTTCCGAATATAAACTTGCATTTTCTACATAAAGAGTGTTTCAGAACTGCTCAATCAAAAGAATGGTTTAACTCTGTTAGCTGAATGCACAGATCGGAAAGAAGTTTCACAGAATGCTTCTGTGTAGTTTTTTTTTGAAGATATTCTTTTTCCCAATATAGGCCTCTTAGCGCTCAGAATGTCCAATTGCAGATTCTACAGAAAGAGTGTTTCAGAACGGCTCAATGAAAAGTGAGGATCAACTCTGTTAGTTGAATGCACAGAACAGAAAGATGTTTCACAGAATGCTTCTGTGCAGTTTATATTTGAATATATTCCTTTTTCCACTATTACCCTCTTGGCGCTCCGAATGTCCACATGCATTTTCTACAGAAAGAGTGTTCAGTACTGCTAAATCAAAAATAAGCTTTAACTCTGTTAGTTGAATGCACAGATCAGAAAGAAGTTTCACAGAATGCTTCTGTGTAGTTTATATTTGAATATATTCCTTTTTCCACTATTACCCTCTTGGCGCTCCGAATGTCCACATGCATTTTCTACAGAAAGAGTGTTCAGAACTGCTAAATCAAAAATAAGCTTTAACTCTGTTAGTTGAATGCACAGATCAGAAAGAAGTTTCACAGAATGCTTCTGTGTAGTTTTTATTTGAAGATATTCTTTTTCCCAATATAGGCCTCTTAGCGGTAAGAATATCCAATTGCAGTTTCTACAGAAAGAGAGTGTCAGAACGGCTCAACCAAACGTAAGGTTCAACTCTGTTAGTTGAATGCACAGAACAGAAATTAGTTTCACAGAATGCTTCTGTGTAGTTTATATTTAAATATATTCATTTTTCCAGTATTACCCTCTTAGCGCTCCGAATGTCCACTTGCATTTTCTACAGAAACAGTGTTCAGAACTGCTCAATCAAAAGTATGGTTTAACTCTGTTAGTTGAATGCACAGATCAGAAAGAAGTTTCACAGAATTCTTCTGTTTAGTTTTTATTTGAAGATATTCCTTTTTCCAATATGGGACTCGTAGCGCTCAGAATGTCCAATTGCAGTATATACAGAAAGAGTGTTTCAGAACTGCTCCATCAAATGTAAGGTTCAACACTCTTAGTTGAATGCACGGAACAGAAAAAAGTTTCAGAGAATGTTTCTGTGTAGTTTATATTTGAAGATATTCCTTTTTCCAGTATTACCCTCTTAGCGCTCTGAATGTCCACTTGCATTTTCTACAGAAACAGTGTTCAGAACTGCTCAATCAAAAGTATGGTTTAACTCTGTTAGTTGAATGCACAGATAAGAAAGAAGTTTCACAGAATTCTTCTGTGTAATTTTATTTGTAGATATTCCTTTTTCCAATATAGGACTATTAGCGCTCATAATGTCCAATTGCAGTATCTACAGAAAGAGTGTTTCAGAACTGCTCAATCAAAAGTAAGGTCCAACTCTGTTAGTTGAATGCACGGAACAGAAAGAAGTTTCAGAGAATGCTTCTGTGTAGTTTATATTTGAAGGTATTACTTTTTCCACTATTAACCTCTTAGCGCTCCGAATGTCCACTTGCATTTTCTACAGAAAGAGTGTTTCAGAACTGCTCAAACAAAAGTATGGTTTAAATCTGTTAGCTGAATGCACAGATCAGAAAGAATTTTCACAGAATGCTTCTGTGTAGTTTTTATTTGAAGATATTCTTTTTCGAAATATAGGCCTCTTAGCGCTCCGAATGTCCACTTGCATTATCTAGAGAAGGAGTGTTCAGAACTCCTCAATCAAAAGTATATTTTAACTCTGTTAGTTGAATACACAGACCAGAAAGAAGTTTAACAGAATGCTTCTTTGTAGTTTTTATTTGAAGATATTCCTTTTTCCAATATAGGACTCTTAGCGCTCAGAATGTCCAATTGCAGTATCTACAGAAAGAGTGTTTAAGAACTGCTCAATCAAAAGTAAGGTCCAACTCTGTTAGTTGAATGCACGGAACAGAAAGAAGTTTCAGAGAATGCTTCTGTGTAGTTTATATTTGAAGGTATTCCTTTTTCCACTATTACCCTCTTGGCGCTCCGAATGTCCACTTGCATTTTCTACAGAAAGAGTGTTTCAGAACTGCTCAAACAAAAGTGTGGTTTCAATCTGTTAGCTGAATGCACAGATCGGAAACAAGTTTCACAGAATGCTTCTGTGTAGTTTTTATTTGAAGATATTCTTTTTCGAAATATAGGCCTCTTAGGGCTCAGAATGTCCAATTGCAGTTTCTACAGAAAGAGTGTTTCAGAACGGCTCAATCAAAACTAAGGTTCAACTCTGTTAGTTGAATGCACAGAACAGAAAGAAGTTTCACAGAATGCTTATGTGAAGTTTATATTTGACTATATTCCTTTTTCCACTGTTACCCTCTTAGCGCTCCGAATGTCCACTTGCATTTTCTACAGAAGGAGTGTTCAGAACTCCTCAATCAAAAGTATATTTTAACTCTGTTAGTTGAATACACAGATTAGAAAGAAGTTTCACAGAAAGCTTCTGTGTAGTTTTTATTTGAAGATAGTCCTTTTTCCAATATAGGCCCCTTAGCAATCAGAATGTCCAATTGCAGTTTCAACAGAAAGAGTGTTTCAGAACGGCTCAATTAAAGTAAGGCTCAACTCTATTAGTTGAATACAGAGAACAGGAAGAAGTTTCAGAGAATGCTTCTGTGTAGTTTTTATTTGGAGATAATTCTTTTTCCACTATTACCCTCTTAGCGCTCCGAATGTCCACTTGCATTTTCTACAGAAAGAGTGTTCAGAACTGCTCAATCAATAATATGGTTTAACTCTGTTAGTTGAATGCACAGATCAGAAAGAAGTTTCACAGAATTCTTCTGTTTGGTTTTTACTTGAAGATATTACCTTTTCCAATATACGACTCTTAGCGTTCAGAATGTCCAATTGCAGTATCTACAGAAAGAGTGTTTGCGAACTGCTCCATCAAAAGTAAGGTTCAACACTGTTAATTTAATGCATGGAACAGAAAGAAGTTTCATAGAATGCGTCTGTGTAGTTTATATTTGAATATATTCTTTTTACACTATTACCCTCATAGCGCTACGAATGTCCACATGCATTTTCTATGGAAAGAGAGTTTCAGAACTGCTCAATCAAAGGTATGGTTTAATTCTGTTAGCTGAATGCACAGATGAGAAAGAAGTTTCCCACAATGCTTCTGTGTAGTTATTATTTGAAGATATTCTTTTTCCCAATATAGGCCTCTTAGCGCTAAGAATATCCAATTGCAGTTTCTACAGAAAGAGAGTTTCAGTACGGCTCAATCAAACGTAAGGTTGCACTCTGTTAGTTGAATGCACAGAACAGAAATTAGTTTCACCGAATGCTTCTGTGTAGTTTATATTTAAATATATTCATTTTTCCATTATTACCCTCTTAGCGCTCCGAATGTCCACTTGCATTTTCTACAGAAAGAGTGTTGAGAACTGCTCAATCAAAAGTATGGTTTAACTCTGTTAGTTGAATGCACAGATCAGAAAGAAGTTTCACAGAATTCTTCTGTTTAGTTTTTATTGAATATATTCCTTTTTCCAATATGCGACACTTAGCGCTCAGAATGTCCAATTGCAGTATCTACAGAAAGAGTGTTTCAGAATTGCTCAATCAAAAGTAAGGTCCAACTCTGTTAGTTGAATGCACGGAACAGAAAGAAGTTTCAGAGAATGCTTCTGTGTAGTTTATATTTGAAGGTATTCCTTTTTCCACTATTAACCTCTTAGCGCTCCGAATGTCCACTTGCATTTTCTACAGAAAGAGTGTTTCAGAACTACTAAAATAAAAGTATGGTTTAAATCTGTTAGCTGAATGCACAGATTAGAAACAAGTTTCACAGAATTCTTCTGTGTAATTTTTATTTGAAGATATTCTTTTTCGAAATATAGGCCTCTTAGCACTCAGAATGTCCAATTGCAGTTTCTACAGAAAGAGTGTTTCAGAACGGATCAATCAAAACTAAGGTTCAACTCTGTTAGTTGAATGCACAGAACAGAAAGAAGTTTCACAGAATGCTTCTGTGTAGTATCTATTTGAGTATATTCCTTTTTCCACTATTAACCTCTTAGCGCTCCGAATGTCCACTTGCAGTTTCTACAGAAAGAGTGTTTCAGAACTGCTCCTTCAAAAATAAGGCTCAACTCTGTTAGTTGAATACAGCAAACAGGAAGAAGTTTCAGAGAATGCTTCTGGGTAGTTTTTATTTGGAGATATTTCTTTTTCCACTATTAGAATCCAAGTGCTCTGAATGTCCACTTGCATTTTTTACAGAAAGAGTGTTTGAGAACTGCTCAATCAAAAGTATGTTTTAACTCTGTTAGCTGAATGCACAGATAAGAAAGAAATTTCACAGAATGCTTCTGTGTAGTTTTTATTTGAAGATAGTCCTTTTTCCAATATAGGCCTCTTAGCACTCAGAATGTCCAATTGCATATTCTACAGAAAGAGTGTTTCAGAACGGCTCAATCAAAGTAACGCTCAACTCTATTCGTTGTATACAGAGAACAGGAAGAAGTTTCAGAGAATGCTTCTGTGTAGTTTTTATTTGGAGATAATTCTTTTTCCACTATTACCCTCTTAGCGCTCCGAATGTCCACTTGCATTTTCTACAGAAAGAGTGTTCAGAACTGCTCAATCAAAAGTATGGTTTAACTCTGTTAGTTGAATGCACAGATCAGAAAGAAGTTTCACAGAATTCTTCTGTGTAGTTTTTATTTGAAGATATTCTTTTTCCCAATATAGGCCTCTTAGCTCTCAGAATATCCAATTGCAGTTTCTACAGAAAGAGAGTTTCAGAACGGCTCAATCAAAAGTAAGGTTCAACTCTGTTAGTTGAATGCACAGAACAGAAAGAAGTTTCACAGAATGCTTCTGTGCAGTTTATATTTGAATATATTCATTTTTCCAGTATTACCCTCTTAGCGCTCCGAATGTCCACTTGCATTTTCTACAGAAAGAGTGTTCAGAACTGCTCAGTCACAAGTATGGTTTAACTCTGTTAGTTGAATGCACAGATCAGAAAGAAGTTTCACAGAATACTTCTGTGTAGTTCTTATTTGAAGATATTTCTTTTTCTAATATGGGACTCTTAGCGCTCAGAATATCCATTTGCAGTCTCTACAGAAAGAGTGTTTCAGAACTGCTCCATCAAATGTAAGGTTCAACACTCTTAGTTGAATGCACGGAACAGAAAGAAGTTTCAGAGAATGCTTCGTTGTAGTTTATATTTGAAGATATTCCTTTTTTCAGTATTACCCTCTTAGCGCTCTGAATGTCCACTTGCATTTTCTACAGAAACAGTGTTCAGAACTGCTCAATCAAAAGTATGGTTTAACTCTGTTAGTTGAATGCACAGATCAGAAAGAAGTTTCACAGAATTATTCTGTGTAATTTTATTTGAAGATATTCCTTTTTCCAATATAGGACTATTAGCGCTCATAATGTCCAATTGCAGTATCTACAGAAAGAGTGTTTCAGAACTGCTCAATCAAAAGTAAGGTCCAACTCTGTTAGTTGAATGCACGGAACAGAAAGAAGTTTCAGAGAATGCTTCTGTGTAGTTTATATTTGAAGGTATTCCTTTTTCCAATATTAACCTCTTAGCACTCCGAATGTCCACTTGCATTTTCTACAGAAAGAGTGTTTCAGAACTGCTCAAACAAAAGTATGGTTTAAATCTGTTAGCTGAATGCACAGATCAGAAACAAGTTTCACAGAATGCTTCTGTGTAGCTTTTATTTGAAGATATTCTTTTTCGAAATATAGGACTCTTAGCGCTCAGAATGTCCAATTGCGCTTTCAACAGAAAGAGTGTATCCGAACTGCTCAATCAAAAGTAATTTTGAACTCTGTTAGTTGAATTAACGGAACAGAAAGAAGTTTCAGAGAATGCTTCTGTGTAGTTTATTTTTGAAGATATTCCTTTTTCCACTATTACCCTCTAAGCGCTCCGAATGTCCACTTGTATTTTCTACAGAAAGTGTGTTTCCGAACTGCTGAATCAAAAGTATGATTTAACTCTGTTAGCTGAATGAACAGATCAGTACGAAGTTTCACAGAATGCTTCTCTGTAATTTTTATTTGAAGATAGTCCTTTCCCAATATAGGCCTCTTAGCGCTCCGAATATCCAATTGCAGTTTCTACAGAAAGATTGTTTTAGAACGGCTCAATCAAAAGTAAGGTTCAACTATGTTAGTTGAATGCACAGAACAGATAGAAGATTCACAGAATGCTCCTGTGTAGTTTATATTTGAATACATTCTTTTTCCACTATTACCTTCTTAGCATTCCGAATGTCCACATGCATTTAATACGGAAAGAGTGTTTCAGAACTGCTCAATCAAAGGTATGGTTTAATTCTGTTAGCTGAATGCACAGATCAGAAAGAAGTTTCACAGAAAGCTTCTGTGTAGCTTTTATTTGAAGATATTCTTTTTCTCAATATACGCCCCTTAGCGCTCAGAATGTCCAATTGCAGTTTCTACAGAAAGAGTGTTTCAGAAGGGCTCAATCAATACTAAGGTTCAACTCTGTTAGTTCAATGCACAGAACAGAATGTAGTTTCACAGAATGCTTCTGTGTTGTTTATATTTGAAGATATTCCTTTTTCCACCATTACCCTCTTAGAGCTCGGAATGTCCACTTGCATTTTCTACAGAAAGAGTGTTCAGAACATCTCAATCATAAGTATGCTTTAAATCTGTTAATTGAATGCACAGATCAGAAAGAATTTTCACAGAATTCTTCTGTGTAGTTTTTATTTGAAGATATTCCTTTTTGCAATATAGGAATCCTAGCGCTCAGAATGTCCAATTGCAGTATCTACAGAAAGAGTGTTTCAGAACTGCTCAATCAAAAGTAAGGTTCAACACTGTTAGTTGAATGCACAGAACAGAAAGAAGATTCACAGAATGCTTCTGTGTAGTATTTATTTGAATATATTCCTTTTTCCACTATTAAACTCTTAGCGCTCCGAATGTCCACTTGCAGTTTCTACAGAAAGAGTGTTTCAGAATTGCTCAATCAAAAGTAAGGTCCAACTCTGTTAGTTGAATGCACGGAACAGAAAGAAGTTTCAGAGAATGCTTCTGTGTAGTTTATATTTGAAGGTATTCCTTTTTCCACTATTAACCTCTTAGCGCTCCGAATGTCCACTTGCATTTTCTACAGAAAGAGTGTTTCAGAACTACTAAAATAAAAGTATGGTTTAAATCTGTTAGCTGAATGCACAGATTAGAAACAAGTTTCACAGAATGCTTCTGTGTAATTTTTATTTGAAGATATTCTTTTTCGAAATATAGGCCTCTTAGCACTCAGAATGTCCAATTGCAGTTTCTACAGAAAGAGTGTTTCAGAACGGATCAATCAAAACTAAGGTTCAACTCTGTTAGTTGAATGCACAGAACAGAAAGAAGTTTCACAGAATGCTTCTGTGTAGTATCTATTTGAGTATATTCCTTTTTCCACTATTAACCTCTTAGCGCTCCGAATGTCCACTTGCAGTTTCTACAGAAAGAGTGTTTCAGAACTGCTCCTTCAAAAATAAGGCTCAACTCTGTTAGTTGAATACAGCAAAGAGGAAGAAGTTTCAGAGAATGCTTCTGGGTAGTTTTTATTTGGAGATATTTCTTTTTCCACTATTAGAATCCAAGTGCTCTGAATGTCCACTTGCATTTTTTACAGAAAGAGTGTTTGAGAACTGCTCAATCAAAAGTATGTTTTAACTCTGTTAGCTGAATGCACAGATAAGAAAGAAATTTCACAGAATGCTTCTGTGTAGTTTTTATTTGAAGATAGTCCTTTTTCCAATATAGGCCTCTTAGCACTCAGAATGTCCAATTGCATATTCTACAGAAAGAGTGTTTCAGAACGGCTCAATCAAAGTAACGCTCAACTCTATTCGTTGTATACAGAGAACAGGAAGAAGTTTCAGAGAATGCTTCTGTGTAGTTTTTATTTGGAGATAATTCTTTTTCCACTATTACCCTCTTAGCGCTCCGAATGTCCACTTGCATTTTCTACAGAAAGAGTGTTCAGAACTGCTCAATCAAAAGTATGGTTTAACTCTGTTAGTTGAATGCACAGATCAGAAAGAAGTTTCACAGAATTCTTCTGTGTAGTTTTTATTTGAAGATATTCTTTTTCCCAATATAGGCCTCTTAGCTCTCAGAATATCCAATTGCAATTTCTACAGAAAGAGAGTTTCAGAACGGCTCAATCAAAAGTAAGGTTCAACTCTGTTAGTTGAATGCACAGAACAGAAAGAAGTTTCACAGAATGCTTCTGTGCAGTTTATATTTGAATATATTCATTTTTCCAGTATTACCCTCTTAGCGCTCCGAATGTCCACTTGCATTTTCTACAGAAAGAGTGTTCAGAACTGCTCAGTCAAAAGTATGGTTTAACTCTGTTAGTTGAATGCACAGATCAGAAAGAAGTTTCACAGAATACTTCTGTGTAGTTCTTATTTGAAGATATTTCTTTTTCTAATATGGGACTCTTAGCGCTCAGAATATCCATTTGCAGTCTCTACAGAAAGAGTGTTTCAGAACTGCTCCATCAAATGTAAGGTTCAACACTCTTAGTTGAATGCACGGAACAGAAAGAAGTTTCAGAGAATGCTTCGTTGTAGTTTATATTTGATGATATTCCTTTTTTCAGTATTACCCTCTTAGCGCTCTGAATGTCCACTTGCATTTTCTACAGAAACAGTGTTCAGAACTGCTCAATCAAAAGTATGGTTTAACTCTGTTAGTTGAATGCACAGATCAGAAAGAAGTTTCACAGAATTATTCTGTGTAATTTTATTTGAAGATATTCCTTTTTCCAATATAGGACTATTAGCGCTCATAATGTCCAATTGCAGTATCTACAGAAAGAGTGTTTCAGAACTGCTCAATCAAAAGTAAGGTCCAACTCTGTTAGTTGAATGCACGGAACAGAAAGAAGTTTCAGAGAATGCTTCTGTGTAGTTTATATTTGAAGGTATTCCTTTTTCCAATATTAACCTCTTAGCACTCCGAATGTCCACTTGCATTTTCTACAGAAAGAGTGTTTCAGAACTGCTCAAACAAAAGTATGGTTTAAATCTGTTAGCTGAATGCACAGATCAGAAACAAGTTTCACAGAATGCTTCTGTGTAGCTTTTATTTGAAGATATTCTTTTTCGAAATATAGGACTCTTAGCGCTCAGAATGTCCAATTGCGCTTTCAACAGAAAGAGTGTATCCGAACTGCTCAATCAAAAGTAATTTTGAACTCTGTTAGTTGAATTAACGGAACAGAAAGAAGTTTCAGAGAATGCTTCTGTGTAGTTTATTTTTGAAGATATTCCTTTTTCCACTATTACCCTCTAAGCGCTCCGAATGTCCACTTGTATTTTCTACAGAAAGTGTGTTTCCGAACTGCTGAATCAAAAGTATGATTTAACTCTGTTAGCTGAATGAACAGATCAGTACGAAGTTTCACAGAATGCTTCTCTGTAATTTTTATTTGAAGATAGTCCTTTCCCAATATAGGCCTCTTAGCGCTCCGAATATCCAATTGCAGTTTCTACAGAAAGATTGTTTTAGAACGGCTCAATCAAAAGTAAGGTTCAACTATGTTAGTTGAATGCACAGAACAGATAGAAGATTCACAGAATGCTCCTGTGTAGTTTATATTTGAATACATTCTTTTTCCACTATTACCTTCTTAGCACTCCGAATGTCCACATGCATTTAATACGGAAAGAGTGTTTCAGAACTGCTCAATCAAAGGTATGGTTTAATTCTGTTAGCTGAATGCACAGATCAGAAAGAAGTTTCACAGAAAGCTTCTGTGTAGCTTTTATTTGAAGATATTCTTTTTCTCAATATACGCCCCTTAGCGCTCAGAATGTCCAATTGCAGTTTCTACAGAAAGAGTGTTTCAGAAGGGCTCAATCAATACTAAGGTTCAACTCTGTTAGTTCAATGCACAGAACAGAATGTAGTTTCACAGAATGCTTCTGTGTTGTTTATATTTGAAGATATTCCTTTTTCCACCATTACCCTCTTAGAGCTCGGAATGTCCACTTGCATTTTCTACAGAAAGAGTGTTCAGAACATCTCAATCATAAGTATGCTTTAAATCTGTTAATTGAATGCACAGATCAGAAAGAATTTTCACAGAATTCTTCTGTGTAGTTTTTATTTGAAGATATTCCTTTTTGCAATATAGGAATCCTAGCGCTCAGAATGTCCAATTGCAGTATCTACAGAAAGAGTGTTTCAGAACTGCTCAATCAAAAGTAAGGTTCAACACTGTTAGTTGAATGCACAGAACAGAAAGAAGATTCACAGAATGCTTCTGTGTAGTATTTATTTGAATATATTCCTTTTTCCACTATTAAACTCTTAGCGCTCCGAATGTCCACTTGCAGTTTCTACAGAAAGAGTGTTTCAGAATTGCTCAATCAAAAGTAAGGTCCAACTCTGTTAGTTGAATGCACGGAACAGAAAGAAGTTTCAGAGAATGCTTCTGTGTAGTTTATATTTGAAGGTATTCCTTTTTCCACTATTAACCTCTTAGCGCTCCGAATGTCCACTTGCATTTTCTACAGAAAGAGTGTTTCAGAACTACTAAAATAAAAGTATGGTTTAAATCTGTTAGCTGAATGCACAGATTAGAAACAAGTTTCACAGAATGCTTCTGTGTAATTTTTATTTGAAGATATTCTTTTTCGAAATATAGGCCTCTTAGCACTCAGAATGTCCAATTGCAGTTTCTACAGAAAGAGTGTTTCAGAACGGATCAATCAAAACTAAGGTTCAACTCTGTTAGTTGAATGCACAGAACAGAAAGAAGTTTCACAGAATGCTTCTGTGTAGTATCTATTTGAGTATATTCCTTTTTCCACTATTAACCTCTTAGCGCTCCGAATGTCCACTTGCAGTTTCTACAGAAAGAGTGTTTCAGAACTGCTCCTTCAAAAATAAGGCTCAACTCTGTTAGTTGAATACAGCAAAGAGGAAGAAGTTTCAGAGAATGCTTCTGGGTAGTTTTTATTTGGAGATATTTCTTTTTCCACTATTAGAATCCAAGTGCTCTGAATGTCCACTTGCATTTTTTACAGAAAGAGTGTTTGAGAACTGCTCAATCAAAAGTATGTTTTAACTCTGTTAGCTGAATGCACAGATAAGAAAGAAATTTCACAGAATGCTTCTGTGTAGTTTTTATTTGAAGATAGTCCTTTTTCCAATATAGGCCTCTTAGCACTCAGAATGTCCAATTGCATATTCTACAGAAAGAGTGTTTCAGAACGGCTCAATCAAAGTAACGCTCAACTCTATTCGTTGTATACAGAGAACAGGAAGAAGTTTCAGAGAATGCTTCTGTGTAGTTTTTATTTGGAGATAATTCTTTTTCCACTATTACCCTCTTAGCGCTCCGAATGTCCACTTGCATTTTCTACAGAAAGAGTGTTCAGAACTGCTCAATCAAAAGTATGGTTTAACTCTGTTAGTTGAATGCACAGATCAGAAAGAAGTTTCACAGAATTCTTCTGTGTAGTTTTTATTTGAAGATATTCTTTTTCCCAATATAGGCCTCTTAGCTCTCAGAATATCCAATTGCAGTTTCTACAGAAAGAGAGTTTCAGAACGGCTCAATCAAAAGTAAGGTTCAACTCTGTTAGTTGAATGCACAGAACAGAAAGAAGTTTCACAGAATGCTTCTGTGCAGTTTATATTTGAATATATTCATTTTTCCAGTATTACCCTCTTAGCGCTCCGAATGTCCACTTGCATTTTCTACAGAAAGAGTGTTCAGAACTGCTCAGTCAAAAGTATGGTTTAACTCTGTTAGTTGAATGCACAGATCAGAAAGAAGTTTCACAGAATACTTCTGTGTAGTTCTTATTTGAAGATATTTCTTTTTCTAATATGGGACTCTTAGCGCTCAGAATATCCATTTGCAGTCTCTACAGAAAGAGTGTTTCAGAACTGCTCCATCAAATGTAAGGTTCAACACTCTTAGTTGAATGCACGGAACAGAAAGAAGTTTCAGAGAATGCTTCGTTGTAGTTTATATTTGATGATATTCCTTTTTTCAGTATTACCCTCTTAGCGCTCTGAATGTCCACTTGCATTTTCTACAGAAACAGTGTTCAGAACTGCTCAATCAAAAGTATGGTTTAACTCTGTTAGTTGAATGCACAGATCAGAAAGAAGTTTCACAGAATTATTCTGTGTAATTTTATTTGAAGATATTCCTTTTTCCAATATAGGACTATTAGCGCTCATAATGTCCAATTGCAGTATCTACAGAAAGAGTGTTTCAGAACTGCTCAATCAAAAGTAAGGTCCAACTCTGTTAGTTGAATGCACGGAACAGAAAGAAGTTTCAGAGAATGCTTCTGTGTAGTTTATATTTGAAGGTATTCCTTTTTCCAATATTAACCTCTTAGCACTCCGAATGTCCACTTGCATTTTCTACAGAAAGAGTGTTTCAGAACTGCTCAAACAAAAGTATGGTTTAAATCTGTTAGCTGAATGCACAGATCAGAAACAAGTTTCACAGAATGCTTCTGTGTAGCTTTTATTTGAAGATATTCTTTTTCGAAATATAGGACTCTTAGCGCTCAGAATGTCCAATTGCGCTTTCAACAGAAAGAGTGTATCCGAACTGCTCAATCAAAAGTAATTTTGAACTCTGTTAGTTGAATTAACGGAACAGAAAGAAGTTTCAGAGAATGCTTCTGTGTAGTTTATTTTTGAAGATATTCCTTTTTCCACTATTACCCTCTAAGCGCTCCGAATGTCCACTTGTATTTTCTACAGAAAGTGTGTTTCCGAACTGCTGAATCAAAAGTATGATTTAACTCTGTTAGCTGAATGAACAGATCAGTACGAAGTTTCACAGAATGCTTCTCTGTAATTTTTATTTGAAGATAGTCCTTTCCCAATATAGGCCTCTCAGCGCTCCGAATATCCAATTGCAGTTTCTACAGAAAGATTGTTTTAGAACGGCTCAATCAAAAGTAAGGTTCAACTATGTTAGTTGAATGCACAGAACAGATAGAAGATTCACAGAATGCTCCTGTGTAGTTTATATTTGAATACATTCTTTTTCCACTATTACCTTCTTAGCACTCCGAATGTCCACATGCATTTAATACGGAAAGAGTGTTTCAGAACTGCTCAATCAAAGGTATGGTTTAATTCTGTTAGCTGAATGCACAGATCAGAAAGAAGTTTCACAGAAAGCTTCTGTGTAGCTTGTATTTGAAGATATTCTTTTTCTCAATATAGGCCCCTTAGCGCTCAGAATGTCCAATTGCAGTTTCTACAGAAAGAGTGTTTCAGAAGGGCTCAATCAATACTAAGGTTCAACTCTGTTAGTTCAATGCACAGAACAGAATGTAGTTTCACA
Organism: Symphalangus syndactylus; assembly: GCF_028878055.3. NCBI lineage: Eukaryota > Metazoa > Chordata > Mammalia > Primates > Hylobatidae > Symphalangus > Symphalangus syndactylus. The sequence goes on along the minus strand of NC_072437.2, from coordinate 113,045,246 downwards.
GAATGCTTCTGTGTTGTTTATATTTGAAGATATTCCTTTTTCCACTATTACCATCTTAGAGCTCGGAATGTCCACTTGCATTTTCTACAGAAAGAGTGTTCAGAACATCTCAATCATAAGTATGGTTTAAATCTGTTAATTGAATGCACAGATCAGAAAGAATTTTCACAGAATGCATCTGTGTAGTTTTTATTTGAAGATATTCCTTTTTGCAATATAGGAATCCTAGCGCTCAGAATGTCCAATTGCAGTATCTACAGAGAGAGTGTTTCAGAACTGCTCAATCAAAAGTAAGGTTCAACACTGTTAGTTGAATGCACAGAACAGAAAGAAGATTCACAGAATGCTTCTGTGTAGTATTTATTTGAATATATTCCTTTTTCCACTATTAAACTCTTAGCGCTCCGAATGTCCACTTGCAGTTTCTACAGAAAGAGTGTTTCAGAACTGCTCCTTCAAAAATAAGGCTCAACTCTGTTAGTTGAATACAGCGAACAGGAAGAAGTTTCAGAGAATGCTTCTGGGTAGTTTCTAATTTGAGATAATTCTTTTTCCACTATTAGAATCTTAGTGCTCCGAATGTCCACTTGCATTTTCTACAGAAAGAGTGTTTGAGAACTGCTCAATTAAAAGAATGGTTTAACTCTGTTAGCTGAATGCACAGATCAGAAAGAAGTTTCACAGAATGCATCTGTGTAGTTTTTATTTGAAGATAGTCCTTTTTCCAATATAGGCCTCTTAGCACTCAGAATGTCCAATTGCAGTTTCTACAGAAAGAGTGTTTCAGAACGGCTCAATCAAAAGTAAGGTTCAACTCAGTTAGTTGAATGCACAGAACAGAAAGAAGTTTCACAGAATGCTTCTGTGTAGTTTATATTTGAATATATTCCTTTTTCCGCTATTACCCTCTTAGCGCTCCGAATTTCCACTTGCATTTTCTACAGAAAGAGGGTTCAGAACGGCTCAATCAAAAGTATGATTTTATTCTGTTAGTTAAATGCACAGATCAGAAAGAAGTTTCACAGAATGCTTCTGTGTAGTTTTTATTTGTAGATATTCTTTTTCCCAATAAAGGCCTCTTAGCGCTCAGAATGTCCAATTGCAGTTTCTACAGAAAGAGGGTTTCAGAACGGCTCAATCAAAAGTAAGGTGCAACTCAGTTGAGTGCACACAACAGAAATAAGTTTCACAGAATGCTTCTGTGTAGTTTATATTTGAATATATTCCTTTTTCCAGTATTACCCTCTTAGCGCTCCGAATGCCCACTTGCATTTTCTACAGAATGAGTGTTCAGAACTGCTCAATCAAAAGTATGGTTTAACTCTGTTAGCCGAATGCGCGTATCCGAAATGAGTTTCACAGAATGCTTCTGTGTAGTTTTTATTTGAAGATATACTTTTTCCCAATATAGGCCTCTTAGCGCTCAGAATGTCCAATTGCAGTTTCTACAGAAAGAGTGTTTCAGAACGGCTCAATCAAAAGTAAGGTTCAACTCAGTTAGTTGAATGCACAGAACAGAAAGAAGTTTCACAGAATGCTTCTGTGTAGTTTATATTTGAAGATATTCCTTTTTCCACTATTACCCACTTAGCGCTCCAAATGTCCACTTGCATTTTCTACAGAAAGAGTGTTTCAGAACTGCTCAATCAAAAGTATGGTTTAACTCTGTTAGCTGAATGCACAAATCAGAAAGAAGTTTCACAGAATGCTTCTGTGTAGTGTAAATATGAAGATATTCTTTTTACCGATATAGGCCTCTTAGCGCTCAGAATGTCCAATTGCAGTTTCTACAGAAAGAGTGTTTCTGAACGGCTTAATCAAAAGTAAGTTTCAACTCACTTAGTTGCATTCACAGAACAGAAAGTTTTTTCATAGAATGCTTCTGTGTAGTTTATATTTGAATATATTCCTTTTTCCAGTATTACCGTCTTAGCGTTCCGAAAGTCCACTTGCATTTTCTACAGAAAGAGTGTTAAGAACTGCGCAATCAAAAGTATGGTTTAACTCTGTTAGCTGAATGCACATATCAGAAATAAGTTTCACAGAATGCTTCTGTGTAGTTTTTATTTGAAGATATTATTTTTCCCAATATAGGCCTCTTAGGGCTCAGAATGTCCAATTGCAGTTTCTACAGAAAGAGTGTTTCAGAACGGCTCAATCAAAAGGAAGGTTCAACTCTGTTAGTTGAATGCACAGAACAGAAAGTAGTTTCATACAATGCTTCTGTGTAGTTTATATTTAAAGATATTCCTTTTTCCACTATTACCCACTTAGCGCTCCGAATGTCCAGTTGCATTTTCTACAGAAAGGGTGTTTCAGAACTGCTCAATCAAAAGTATGGTTTAACTCTCTTAGCTGAATGCACAGATAAGAAAGAAGATTCACAGAATGCTTCTGTGTAGGTTATATTTGGATATATTCCTTTTTCCACTACTATCCTCTTAGAGCTCAAAATGTCCAGTTGCATTTTCTACAGAAAGAGTGTTCAGAACTGCTCAATCAAAAGTATGGTATAACTCTGTTATTTGAATTCACAGATCAGAAAGAAGTTTCACAGAATGCTTCTGTGTAGTTTTTATATGAAGATATTCTTTTTTCCAATATAATACTCTTAGCGCTCAGAATGTCCAATTGCAGTATCTACAGAAAGAGTGTTTCAGAACTGCTCAATCAAAAGTAAGTTTCAACTCTGTTAGTTGAATGCACGGAACAGAAAGAGGTTTCAGAGAATGCTTCTGTGTTGTTTATATTTGAAGATATTCCTTTTTCCACTATTACCCTCTTAGCGCTCCGAATGTCCACTTGCAAGTTCTACAGAAAGAGTGTTTCAGAACTGCTCCTTCAAAAGTAAGGCTCAACTCTGTTAGTTGAATGCACGGAACAGAAAGAAGTTTCAGAGAATGCTTCTGTGTAGTTTATATTTGAATATATTCCTTTTTCCACTATTACCCTCTTAGCGCTGCGAATGTCCACTTGCATTTTCTACAGAAGGAGTGTCCAGAACTCCTCAATCAAAAGTATGGTTTAACTCTGTTACTTGAATTCACAGATCAGAAAGAAGTTTCACAGAATGCTTCTGTGTAGTTTTTACTTGAAGATATTCCTTTTTCCAATATAGGACTCTTAGCGCTCAGAAAGTCCAATTGCAGTATCTACAGAAAGAGTGTATCCGAACTGCTCAATCAAAAGTAACTTTCAAACTTGTTAGTTGAATTAACGGAACAGAAAGAAGTTTCAGAGAATTCTTCTGTGTAGTTTATATTTGAAGATATTCCTTTTTCCACTATTACCCTCTAAGCGCTCCGAATGTCCACTTGTACTTTCTACAGAAAGTGTGTTTCCGAACTGCTCAATAAAAAGTATGATTTAACTCTGTTAGCTGAATGCACAGATCAGTACGTGGTTTCACAGAATGCTTCTGTGTAGTTTTTATTTGAAGATAGTCCTTTTTCCAATATAGGCCTCTTAGTGCTCCGAATATCGAATTGCAGTTTCTACAGAAAGACTGTTTTAGAACGGCTCAATCAAAAGTAAGGTTCAACTATGTTATTTGAAAGCACACGACAGATAGAAGTTTCACTGAATGCTTCTGTGTAGTTTATATTGGATACATTCTTTTTCCACTATTACCTTCTTAGCACTCCGAATGTCCACGTGCATTTAATACGGAAAGCGTGTTTCAGAACTGCTCAATCAAAGGTATGGTTTAATTCTGTTAGCTGAATGCACAGATCAGAAAGAAGTTTCACAGAATGCTTCTGTGTAGTTTTTATTTGAAGATATTCTTTTCCCAATATAGGCCCCTTAGCGCTCAGAATGTCCAATTGCAGTTTCTACAGAAAGAGTGTTTCAGAAGGGCTCAATCAATAGTAAGGTTCAACCCTGTTAGTTGAATGCACAGAACAGAATGTAGTTTCACAGAATGCTTCTGTGTAGTTTATATTTGAAGATATTACTTTATCCACTATTAACCTCTTAGAGCTCGGAATGTCCACTTGCATTTTCTACAAAAAGAGTGTTCAGAACAGCTCAATCAAAAGTATGGTTTAACTCTGTTAATTGAATGCAAAGATCAGAAAGAATTTTGACAGAATTCTCCTGTGCAGTTTTTATTTGAAGATATTCCTTTTTCCAATATAGGAATCCTTGCGCTCAGAATGTCCAATTGCAGTATCTACAGAAAGAGTGTTTCAGAACTGCTCAATCAAAAGTAAGGTTCAACACTGTTAGTTGAATGCACAGAACAGAAACTTGTTTCAGAGAATGCTTCTGTGTAGTATTTATTTGTAGATATTCCTTTTTCCACTATTACCCTCTTAGCGCTCCGAATGTCCACTTGCATTTTCTACAGATAGAGTGTTTCAGTACGGCTCAATCAAAAGTAAGGTTCAACACTTTTAGTTGAATGCACAGAATAGAAAGTAGTTTCACAGAATGCTTCTGTGTAGTATTTAGTTGAAGATATTTCTTTTTAAACTATTACCCTCTTAGCGCTCCGAATGTCCACTTACAGTTTCTAAAGAAAGAGTCTTTCAGAACCGCTCCTTCAAAAGTAAGGCTCAACTCTGTTAGTTGAATGCAGAGAACAGAAAGGTGTTTCAGAGATTGCTTCTGTGTATTTTTTATTTGGATATATTCGGATTTCCACTATTACAATCTTAGCGCTCCAAATGTCCACTTGCATTATCTACAGAAAGAGTGTTTCATAACTGCTCAATCAAAAGTATCGTTTAACTCTGTTAGCTGAATGCACAGACCAGAAAGAAGTTTCAGAGAATGCCTCCGTGTAGTTTTTATTTGAAGATATTATTTTTTCCACTATTAACATCTTAGCGCACCAAATGTCCACTTGCATTATCTACAGAAAGAGTGTTCCAGAACTGCTCAATCAAAAGTATTGTTTAACTCTGTTAGCTGAACGCACATATCAGAAAGATGTTTCACAGAATGCATCGGCGTACTTTTTATTTGACGATATTCTTTATCCCAATATAGGCCTCATAGCGCTCAGTATATTAAATTGCAGTTTCTACAGAAAGAGTGTTTCAGAACGGCTCAATCAAAAGTAAGGTTCAACTCTGTTAGTTGAATGCACAGAACAGAAAGAAGTTTCACCGAATGCTTCTGTGTAGTATATATTTGAATATATTCCTTTTCCACTTTTCCCTCTTGGCGCTCTGAATGTCCTCTTGCATTTCCTACTGAAGAGTGTTTCAGAACTGCTCAATCAAAGGTATGGTTTAATTCTGTTAGCTGAATGCACAGATCAGAAAGAAGTTTCACAGAATGCTCCTGTGTAGTTTTTATTTGAAGATATTCTTTTTCCCAATATAGGCCTCTTAGCGCTCAGAATGTCCAACTGCAGTTTCTACAGAAAGAGTGTTTCAGAACGGCTCAATCAAAAGTAAGGTTCAACTCTGTTAGTTGAATGCGCAGAGCAGAATGTAGTTTCACAGAATGCTTCTGTGTAGTTTATATATGAAGATATTCCTTTTTCCACTATTACCGTCTTAGAGCTCCGAATGTCCACCTGCATTTTCTACAGAAAGAGTGTTCAGAACTGCTAAATCAAAAGTATGGTTTAACTCTGTTAGTTGAATGCACAGATCAGAAAGAAGTTTCACAGAATTTTTCTGTGTAGTTTTTATTTGAAGATATTCCTTTTTCCAATAAAGGACTCTTAGCGCTCAGAATGTCCAATTGCAGTATCTACAGAAAGCGTGTTTCAGAACTGCTCCATCAAAAGTAAGGTTCAACACTGTTAGTTGAATGAACGGAACAGAAAGAAGTTTCAGAAAATGCTTCTGTGTAGTTTATATTTGAAGATATTCCTTTTTCCACTATTATCCTCTTAGCGCTCTGAATGTCCACTTGCATTTTCTACAGAAAGAGTGCTTCAGAACGGCTCAATCAAAAGTAAGGTTCAACTCTTTTAGTTGAATGCACAGAACAGGAAGTAGTTTCACAGAATGCTTCTGTGTAGTATTTATTTGAAGATATTCCTTTTTCCACTATTACCCTCTTAGCGCTCCGAATGTCCACTTGCAGTTTCTACAAAAAGAGTGTTTCAGAACTGCTCCTTCAAAAGTAAGGCTCAACGCTGTTAGTTGAAAGCAGAGAACAGAAAGAAGTTTCAGAGAATGCTTCTGTGTAGTTTTTATTTGGAGATATTACTTTTTCCACTATTACCATCTTAGCGCTCCGAATGTCCAATTGCATTTTCTACAGAAAGAGTGTTTCGGAACTGCTCAATCAAAAGTATGATATAACTCTGTTAGCTGAATGCACAGATGAGAAAAGAGTTTACCAGAATGCTTCTGTGTAGTTATTATTTGAAGATATACTTTTTCCCAATATAGGTCTCTTAGCGCTCAGAATGTCCAATTGCAGTTCCAACAGAAAGAGTGTTTCAGAACGGCTCAATCAAATGTAAGGTTCAAATCTGTTAGTTGAATGCATGGAACAGAAAGATGTTTCACCGAATGCTTCTGTGTAGTTTATATTTGAATATATTCCTTTTTCCACTATTACCCGCTTAGTGTTCCGAATGTCCACTTGCATTTTCTACAGAAAGTGTGTTCTGAACTGCTCAATCAAAAGTATGGTTTAACTCTGTTTGTTGAATGCACAGATCAGAAAGAAGTTTCACAGAATGATTCTGTGTAGTTTATATTTGAATATATTCCTTTTTCCACTACTACTCTCTTAGCGCTCCAAATGTCCAGTTGCATTTTCTACAGAAAGAATGTTTCAGAACTGCTCAATCAAAAGTATGGTTTAACTCTGTTAGCTGAATGCACAGATCAGAAAGGTGTTTCACAGAATGCTTCTGTGTGGTTTTCATATGAAGATATGTTTTTACCAATATTGGCCTCTTAGCGCTCAAAATGTCCAACTGCAGTTTCTACAGAAAGAGTGTTTCAGAACGGCGCAATCAAAAGTAAGGTTCAACTCTGTTAGTTGAATGCACAGAACAGAAAGAAGTTTCACAGAGTGCTTCTGTGTAGTTTATATTTTAATATATTCCTTTTTCCACTACTACCCTCTTAGCGCTCCAAATGTCCAGTTGCATTTTCTACAGAAAGTGTTCAGAACTGCTCAATCTAAAGTATGTTTTAACTCTGTTAGTTGAATGCACAGATCAGAAAGAAGTTTCACAGAATTCTTCTGTGTAGTTTTTATTTGAAGATAGTACTTTTTCCAATATGGGACTTTTAACGTTCAGAATGTCCAACTGCAGTATCTACAGAAAGAGTGTTTCCGTACTGCTCAATCAAAACTATGGTTGAACCCTGTTAGCTGAATGCACAGAACCAAAAGAAGTTTCAAAGAATGCTTCTGTGTAGTTTTTATTTGAAGATAGTCCTTTTTCCAATATAGGCCTCTTAGCGCTCTTAATATCCAATTGCAGTTTCTACAGAAAGAGTGTTTCAGAACGGCTCAATCAAAAGTAAGGTTCAACTACTTTAGTGGAATGCACAGAACAGAAAGAAGTTTCACAGAATGCTTCTGTGTAGTATTTATTTGAAGATATTCCTTTTTCCACTATTACCCTCTTAGCGCTCCGAATGTCCACTGGCAGGTTCTACAGAAAGAGTGTTTCAGAAATGCTCCTTCAAATGTAAGGCTCAACTCTGTTAGTTGAATGTACGGAACAGAAAGAAGTTTTAGAGAATGTTTCTGAGAAGTTTATATTTGAAGATATTCCTTTTTCCACTATTACCATCTTAGCACTCCAAATGTCCACTTGCATTTTCTACAGAAAGAGGGTTTCAGAACGGCTCAATCAAAAGTAATGTTCAACTCTGTTAGTTGAATGCACAGAACAGCAAGTAGTTTCACAGAAGGCTTCTGTGTAGTTTTATTTGAAGATATTCTTTATCCCAATATAGGCCTCTTAGCGCTCAGAATGTTCAAGTGTAGTTTCTATAGAAAGAGTGTTTCCGAAGGGCTCAATCAAAAGTAAGGTTCAACTCTGTTAGTTGAATGCACAGAACAGAAAGAAGTTTCACAGAATGCTTCTGTGTAGTTTATATTTGAATATATTCCTATTTCCACTATTACACTCTTAGCGCTCCGAATGTCCACTTGCATTTTCTACAGAAAGAGTGTTCAGAACTGCTCAATCCAAAGTATGGTTTAATTCTGTTAGTTGAATGCACAGATCAGAAAGAAGTTTCACAGAATGCTTCTGTGTAGTTTTTATTTGAAGATATTCCTTTTTTAAATATAGGACTCTTAGCACTAAGAATGTCCAATTGCAGTTTCTTCAGAAAGAGTGTTTCAGACCTGCTCAATGAAAAGTAAATTTCAGCTCTGTTAGTTGAATGCGTGGAACAGAAAGCAGTTTCAGAGAATGCTTCTGTGTAGCTTATATTTGAAGATATTCCTTTTTCCACTATTAACCCCTTAGAGCTCCCAATGTCCACTTGCATTATCTTCAAAAAGAGTGTTTCCGAATTGCTCAATCAAAAGTATGGTTGAACTCTGTTAGCTGAATGCACAGATCAGAAAGAAGTTTCACAGAATATTTTTGTGTAGTTTTATTTGAAGATACTCCTTTTTCCAATTTAGGCCTCTTAGCTTTCCGAATATCCAATTGCAGTTTCTACAGAAAGAGTGTTTCAGAACGGCTCAATCAAAAGTAAGGTTCAACTCTTTTAGTTGAATGCACAGAACAGAAAGAAGTTTCACAGAATCCTTCTTTATAGTATTTATTTGAAAATATTCCTTTTTCTTCTATAACCCCCTTAGCGCTCCGAATGTCCACTTGCAGTTTCTACAGAAATAGTGTTACAGAACTGCTCCTTCAAAAAGAAGGCTCAACTCTGTTAGTTGAATGCAGAGAAGAGAAAGAAGTTTCAGAGAATGCTTCTGTTTACTTTTTATTTGGACATATTCCTTCTTCCACTATTACCATCTTAGCGCTCCCAATGTCCACTTGCATTTTCTACAGAAAGAGTGTTTCAGAACTGCTCAATTAAAAGTATGGTTTAAATCTGTTAGCTGTATGCACAGATCAGAAAGAAGTTTCGCAGAATGCTTCTGTGTAGTTTTTATTTGAAGATATTCTTTTTCCCAATATAGGCCTCTTAGCGCTCAGAATGTCCATTTGCAGTTTCTACAGAAAGAGTGTTTCAGAGCGGATCAATCAAAAGTAAGGTTCAACTCTGTTAGTTGAATGCACAGGACAGAAAAAATTTTCACAGAATGCTTCTGTGAGGTTTATATTTGAATATATTCCTTTTTCCACTATTACCCTCTTAGCACCCCGAATGTCCACTTGCATTTTCTACAGAAAGTGTGTACACAACTGCTCAATCAAAAGTATGTTTTAACTCTGTTAGTTGAATGCACAGATCAGAAAGAAGTTTCACAGAATGCTTCTGTGTAGTTTTTTTGAAGATAATCCTTTTTCCAATATAGGACTCTTAGCGCTCAGAATGTCCAATGGCAGTATCTACAGAAAGAGTGTTTCAGAACTGCTCAATCAAAAGTAAGGTTAAACACTGTTCGTCGAATGCGCGGAACAGAAAGAAGTTTCATAGAATGATTCTGAGTAGTTTATGTTTGAAGATATTCCTTTTTCCACTATTACCCTCTTAGCGCTCCGAATGTTCAGTTGCATTTTCTACAGAAAGAGTGTTTCAGAACTGCTCTATCAATAGTATGGTTTAATTCTGTTAGTTGAATGCACGGAACAGAAACTAGTTTCACAGAATGCTTCTGTGTAGTTTTATATGAATATATTTGTTTTTCCACTATGAGATGAAACAGGGTGGGAGAGTACATATGGAGGCTCATAACCTCAGTGTGGTTGGAGAAAACCGGCTGAAAGGAGAAACGGGAGAAAGTTACAAAGGGAATCAGATGTGTTAGTAGTGGAGGGAAAAGCAAATATTGAATACGACCCACAGATCTTGGATAACCCTGTGTTTGGTAGTAACTTACCTGAAAGGTTTTGACAAAATAGCGGGATAGATGGAGAAAATGATAAGTAAGTGTTATATTTCCTCAGTAGAAACAAACAAACAAAAAACGTGTAATCACAGCCTGATCTTTTAACTGGCCTCCACTTATCTTTCTGCCTGGTTTGGCATACATATTCCGCTGCCTGAAAACTGCCCAACACGTTTGAAAAGTTGTTGCTCACTATTACACCCAGGCATTCCTGCTTCACCAGCTGAGTTGTAAGGGGTCTCCAGGTGGCCTAGATTGTTCTCCTTATCATATACCTTATTTTCATTTATCGATTTGCCCAGAACATCTAGTGAAATATTACAGACACCAATAACATGAATACAAACATAGCTATAGACACTAAAATGTAAATTGATGTCTTTTGAAAGGCTGTCATGTCTTAGATGCTAAATTTGGAGTATTTGCTTCTAATAAATAACTAGCTTGCTTTAATCATTCTGGTTTATGAATATAATATAGGGGAGCAGCTTTGATTTTGCCCTTAATCTTAAAAAACAATTAGCGAGGCATGGTGGCAGCACCTGTAGTCCCAGCTACTCAGGAAGCTGAGGCAGGAGAATGGTGTGAATACGGGAGGTGGAGATTGCTGTGAGCCAAAATCATGCCACTGCACTCCAGCCTCGGCGACAGCGTGAGACCCAATCTCAAAAAAAAAAAAAGATCATACAAGGAGTAAATGATGATTTAGCATAAAACACAGTTCATAGAACTCAAACTTTGTTATTTTATGGGATTATACTAACCTGTTACTATTCAAAATTTACCATTTCAAAAGAAGAAATATTGGTCTGGGAAAATTGCCATTGCTTATACAGAAGAATGGAAGAATCTTTTTGAGCACAACAATTCTAATGATATTCCTCATCACTGGTTCCAAAACCAAGCCCAAGGAAGGCCTGCATAGGGATAACGTGTAGAACACGCAAAAGAAACACACATCACCAGCTCCTCAACCCAGAGCTCCAAGGGAATGGCCAAGGAAGCTGTATTGTCCTAAGAAATTTGAGATTGTTTTGACTTACATTAAATCCTGCTCAATCATATGTATGTACACAGACACACACACACACACACACACACACACGCAGACGGTGTTGTCAGTGAAGCCTCTAACAATGCATCTTGACTGGATAGATTCGACAATTAAAATGACTGGAAGAAAATATTGCTCCATAAGTGGCACTTACTATTCACATAACACATTAAAAGGACATCTCCTAAATTAAATCTTGTCTATGATAAAAAGGCAGACAATCATGACCCAAGGCTAATTTATAACCGTAGAAATGTTCAAGACAGACCAATGCTTGCTATGTTTAGGAACTGACAAGAAAGTACAGGTCTTTATAATCTACCATTTTGCTTCATTTGATACCAGGTGACCTTCATAATGCAGGCAATAGAGAATTGCAAGACTTGTCGGAGATTTCAGGTCTTTGGAAAGCTACGCCCTTTCACAAGAACAACCGTGGAAACAGGAAGAAAGTCAACTCCCACTTAATGCAATCAGAATTTACAAATATTCATTCCTTCATTGAAATTTCAATAGGCACTTCAATATTATCTTTAATTAATTCTTTTGTTACAATCATACATCACAAAACATTTTGGTCAAGGATGGTGCACATACATGACAGTGGTGCAATAAAATCTTAACACTGTATTTTTACTGTACCTCTTCTATGTTTAGACATGTATAGATACACTTACTGTATAGATATAAGTAAGCATATAGATATACTTAAATGTTGTGTTACAATTGCCTACAGTATTCAGTGCAGTAACATGCTGCACAGGTTTGTAGCTTAGGAGGAATAGGCTATACCATATAGCATAGGTATGTAATCAGCTATAGTATCTAGGTTTGTGTAAGTAAACTCTGTGATGTTCATACAATAATAAAATTGTCCAGCAATGCATTTCTCAGACATACCCCTGTCATTAAGTGACACATGACTATGTTAGTTAACACTGAGGGAACTTCATGGGAAATGCACTCTGCAGCCCCATCATAAATAGAAACCGTTTATGTCAAAAAACACATAAAAGCATAGTTGCAAGATTACAATTCCTTCCAGATATTTCATTTAGTATCTCCACAGATCACTAACTGCCTGAATAGCATTCTTGAGTCTCCACTGCCTCACATTTGATTTCAGGTCATTCCATCAATTGTCAAAGACGCATCCAACATTAACTTTCCAATACTGGTTTGGATTGTGTCAACATTGTCATCCTGGGCCACAACAACACAAAAGGCTAACTCGGTGAGGTAACATAGACACTGATCAGTGAGATTTTGCTGACGGGTGGTACGATTTTTTAGCAAGATCAAGGGTATTCATACCTTCAGGCATATAGATAACATTGAAAAGGGCAGGTTCGTAGATAAAAAGGCGATGAGGAAGGGTTATTGCAGGATACATGAGCTACGGTGTCTCCTGTTTAACCTGAGTCTGAAGAGATTCAAAGTGCAGGTGCCATGCATGCCTCTTCAATAGTTCCATGTCGATTGATTTTCTGGGCTACACTTCCCAGCATTCAAATTGCTAAATGCATATAAATGACAACTGAATATTCATAACCTGGATTTGTGCTTTTGAGTGACCTTATCTATAGTTATGTGCTTCAGTGATCTAACTTGGGGTTGACTCCAAACTTTGATAAAGTAAAGACCCTGCTTATTCCTTGAGTATTGCTGCACTGACAACTGATTTAGTGAATGCCACTGTGAAAATAATAAACCTCTTGGTGAATATACTTAGACATGTCTTGTAACCTGTACACATCTTAACCAGGGATGTTACTTGATCTTTCTATGTACAGGAGTGTGTGGAGATAGAACAACATACATGATTGTAATTGCTGCCTGTGAGACTAATAGAAAATTCAAGCTAGTGAAGTATGTTTATGCATGCACACTTCTCACCAGCAATTTTAGGAAGTTCTACCCACAACCCATATGTCTTTTGATATGTGGGTTACCTTGGAGAGAGAAAAAGGAACTCTGAACACAGGCACGAAATCCTTTAGAATTTTATCTAGAGTTGGACTTGTCCCAAAGCTTTTGTATAAACTTGCTTGATGAGCAATGGTTGTCCACTGGTACCTTCACTGTACAATCCACACACAACCAAACTTCACAACTGGAGTCTTAAATTTGCACTGTGTTTGGTAAAGTTGAACGAAAAATGGTCTTTAAAGCATATGCTGTCTTATGAGAGCTGTTATTAGATTAATTTTACTCCAAGATATGCCAGTTAGGAAATAACTTCCAATTTAATTTCACCAGCCCCCTGTGGGTGGACTAATTAGTCATACATCACACTTACTCTGGTGGTGAAATGCCTCAAAAGAAGGTCTGCAGAGTGTTGCTCTACCTAGAAGGACTTAAATAAAGAGACATAAAAATCATTCATTAAGAAGGAAGAAGACTTTCCTTGCCTAGATTTTCACTTGTAGGATCCAATTAATTTTATCACTTAATATTTTGTCCTGGTGGGCATTCATTTTACAAATTTGTAAGATCAGTAGAAATGGTAACTTTCAGAAATCAAACTGTAAATGTTCTGTAGACATTGACAGAAAGAGCTATTTGGAGCTGTGCTTTTGCCAATTAGACACTCTGAGAAAATCTGTGAAAGGATATTTTCAGGAAGTCATTGAACCCCCTAAAAATCAAGTTTATTGCTCTTACCATAAATATAAATAATTTATTATCAACCATTTTCAATATTCTAATAAGTAACCTTTATTGTTCATTTCATTGGCATGATCTACGTAGACACGTGATTTATCTTCTTTTGCAATAAATTCAGAAAATTTCCTGCCTGGAAAAGCCATGTTTTAAAATTACCACCTGTTTGATGATTTTCTTATAAAAACATTTCCACTTAAGTACCTATCTCTATTTGTCCTTTATTTTCCCTTCCATTCTATCTCTACCCCTTGTCTCCTTTGTGTGTCTCAGGATAAGTGCCCTATAACATTATGTAATTCTGGAAACCCTTCGATACAATGTTATTACATGTAAAAAAAAAAAGTATGTTTTAGCAAACTCTTTGTTCACAGATTATCTTTGACTACTTGCCTATTAGACAATTTTTGTAGGCTCCATATGCTATTAATTTATATTCACTTTTAGAAGAATTTTCATCAAAAGCAAAAGTCTTATGTAAATTGATTATATGCTACTTGTACTTCTGTGTATATATACACACAGAGCCACATACATATATGTAACTCCGGAGGCCTGCCTGGACTGTTTAATAACTGTCCTGAACAAGAGCAAGAAAAAGCTGGTCAAATTTCAAACAACAGGTTGAACTGGGGAGCTCACATTTTGCATAAAATACACAGTAGCGGCCTTCAAAAATTAAACATTTCTACTGTTTTAAAAAATTGTAGCCATCATAATATGAGGAAAAAATGTAATAATCCTTTTTAATTCTTGCCATTTTATTAACCACAGAGTCCTTACGCCCTAACTTCATTGGTATCCCTTTGAGATTAAACAGAACACTGAATTTAAAATTCTGAGAAATAAATAATTACACCATTTACTTGAGGCACTCTTTCCCCTTTCAAGAACTATTTTGAGAATTCATTAGCTAAATATTGCTATAATGCAGGCTAGTAATAAATGGAAATAACGAGTTCATTGTAAAATTTAAACTCATGATGGTATGATCTGGAATTTTTGTTAACCTAGAATACATAATTAGCTCTAGAGGTGAAATGAAAGACAAAATCACTTTACATATTAGTAAAAAACAAATAATGTAACTTTTTAAGCTACTGCTGTTCTTTTGCTCTTGAGAACCAGTGACATCTCTAATTAGAGAACATTATGGAAAGGTTAAAGATGAGAATACGTGCAGTCTGTCTACAGGAAACCTCAACTGTTCAGGTTAATGAAATGTTTGCTGAAGTCATATTAATTAGCAGGTTCACAGGAAACTAATATTTATTGTATAAATTCCATGGTAAAATGGATTAGGGCTCCAGGCACACAACTGTGCGCCATCTACGTTACCACACAGTGCCTACTTCTTTCCGTCTTTATTCATTTCTCTCCTGATGGTCTGTATGTTATTGTTACATAGTTCTAAAAATCTTCCATGAGGCAGAAATTTCATTTAATGATATAGCTTTGAAAATAAAGAAAAACAGTAGAAACTTTCTATTTTCTTATAAAGCAGAATTGTTGAATTTTCAAAGTTTCATTTATGTAGTGTCACAAGGTGACAAACGTATTTCTTTAATTCCCTCTTGTTGTTATTTTTGTGTAACATCAAACAAAGCCGTTTCTTTCATTTGAAGGTGAAAACTGCTCATCAAAATCCAGTTTAAGCTGAGAAACAAAGAACTAAATTTTGCATGAGAGATTATACACTGCATAAGTATAAAACAGGACCAGAAACAATGGTGGGTCAGCAATTTTAAAAAAGATGAACACAGGTTATCATCAAATCAATTGTTACCAACACACCAATTCCACCTCTAGGCCAGAAAATTAGCCACTTCCCACAGGAAAACAATAATTGAAGACAAAGTTCACCAGTGAAAGTTGGTTATTTTTTTTTCCATCCTTGCATCAACTAAAATGATATCTATAGTTCCTCTTAACACTTTTCTTACTTTCAAATATCTGGGTATGCTTAATTAGCTGAGGCCATGTTTCATAGGCACATCTGGCTACAAGGGAAACTGGGAATTTGAGCCCCAATCCTAATGTTTGTAGAGTATTTAGAAATTTGAGAATTCCCTCCAAAGAAAGAGTTTTTTAAAACACTGTTAAACAAAAAGTTTGAATTACAAAATGTGGTAGTAGCTCATGTCTAACTCAAATGCAGGGAAAAAAAAACTGTAAACTCTAAAAAAAATAAATACACATTTGATGGTAATAAGAAACAGAAAATAGGCAGAAATAGTAGAATATTTGATCACTGATGAAGTTTTTAACCATTGAATAAAGAAAAATTCCAATGATTTAAATTTGCATCAATGCAGCTTCACACCTGATGACACTCCCTGGTCTGTGCAAAATTGCATGTCTACGAGTAAAGCAGTGAGTTTTACTAGCTTGAGGAATAAGAGCACAGAGTTCTAGGCTGACAGAAAAGAAGAACTGGGAAATTTGAGTGACATGGGAGGAAATCTCACACAAGTGAAAGTCACAGAGGAGAATGTCACAGAGTAAAAATCTAAAATCAGCACTTAAACTTCATTCAGATATATGACGGCTGCTACATTTCACATTGATAAAAAGAGACTCCATAGAATACAGCAGAAAACAACAGCTAAATTGCTAGTACAGAGCAGATATTTCAACCATTGCATATAGCTCAGGAGTAAAAGTTTGGTGTTTGACTACACAAAGAAGACTAATATTAGAAAAGAGTCGCTCTTCAAAGGAAAATAAAAGAACCTATCTCTACAAAATATCATCCACATAATCTAACATATAATTTAACCTGTCTAGACATAGAACCAGGAAAATATGACGCATAAGAAAAAAAGTAAACAATGGATTAAGACATTGAAATGGCCCACACGCTGGGATTAGAAGATAAGAAATTTAAAATAAGCTATTGTAAGCATATTCAAGGATTTAAGGAATAGACGATCATAAGAGTGAATATATGGAGAATCTCAACAGAGAAGTAAAAACGACAAAGAAATAATGGGACAAATTTTAGAATTGAGGGACAGAATATCTTATATAAAAATGACATCGTACGCACATACCAGTAAATTAAAGATGGCAGAAAAAAACTATCAGTGCACTTAAAAAGAGATTAAGAAAAATTTCCCAATACAGTTAAGAACACAGAGGAATAAAAATAATAAAAATAGGGCCAGTCTAGAACTAATAAAATTGGAGTCCTAGAAAGAGTAGAGAAGTAGAAAATGAGACAGAAAAATCTATTTGAAAAAGTAAAGACCAAAAGTTTTCCTAATTGTCAGCATATATCAACTTACAGGTTTAAGAAACTCAAAGAACAGAATAAAAATAAAGAAACAAAGGCAGACATATCATAGTCAAACCACTGGGCAAAAAAAGAGTAAATCTTGAAAGTAGCTAAAGGGAGGGAGAAAAATAATGTACATACATGGAAACAAACTGACAGATGACCTGTCATCAGAAATGACAGTTTAAAAAGCAATGAAACCACATCTTGAAAATAAAAAAAAAAAACCTGTCAACTCCAAATTCTATAACTAGAAAAAGTAATTCTTGAGAAAATAAAGATTTATTCAGATAAAAGAAGGCTTCGAACATCTGTCATTTGCAGACCTAAATACAAGAAATGCAAACGGAAATTTTTCGGGCTAAAGAAAGATAACAACAGATGGAAATTCTGAACTACAGGAAGCAAGGAGAAGCTCTAGGAATGGCAAGTGCATCAACATGAAAAGCTAAGGCTTTTTTCTTTTAGTTTTATAACAAACAACTGATGGTTTAAATAAAAAATTACGTGTACTGTTGATAATGTATGTAAACTATTCTAAATTAATAGCTCTGACAGGAGACTAAACGCAACAATTTTGCTGCAACATTTCTTTATGTTACATGAAAACGTTGACTGTTAACAGTAAGTGGACTGCGATAAGCCCAGGGTGCTGATTATAATCCCTAGAGAACCACCACATCATATGAAGACATTCTTCTAAAATGCCAATAAAGGAATTAAAATGGAACGCCGAATATTGTTCAGTTAATATAAAAAGGCATGAAAGAAAGAACAGAGGAGCAAAAAATGAGGGAACAAATAGAACATAAGAGCAAAATAGGCCGGGCGCGGTGGCTCACGCCTGTAATCCCAGCACTTTGAGAGGCCGAGGCAGGCGGATCACGAGGTCAGGAGATCGAGACCATCCTGGCTAACACGGTGAAACCCCGTCTCTACTAAAAATACAAAAAATTAGCCGGGCGTGGTGGCGGCACCTGTAGTCCCAGCTACTCGGGAGGCTGAGGCAGGATAATGGCATGAACCCGGGAGGCGGACCTTGCAGTGAGCTGAGATAGCGCCCCTGCACTCCAGCATGGGCGACAGAGCGAGACTCCGTCTAAAAAAAAAAAAAAAGAAAAAAAGAAAAAAAAAGCAAAATAGCAGGCTTAAATCCAACCTTATCAATAATTATTTCAAATGTATTTTAAATACTCCAAATAAAACACAGATTGTCCATCGGTATATTCTGTTGTATGAATATACCACATTATCTTTATTCATCTGCCAATAGACATTAATAAAAGTACCTATAAGAGATGCATGCCAAATATTATGATATAGATAAGCTGAGAGTAAAATAATTTCCAAGTATACCATGGAAACAACAAGCACAAGAAATCTTATGTGGCTATATTAATAGAAGAAAAAGTAGACCTCCAAACAAGCAATATTACAACAGAAAGCTATTTCATAATGATCAAATGTCAAGTACTTATGAAGACATAATGCTATATTGCTAACTGATAGAATAACTAAAGAAAGTTAAGATAAAATAATTTTGACAACAGCTTGACCTAATCAATATTGACCAAGACGATAGAATATATGTTCTATTATGCTACACGTGAAACATTTATCAATAGACTATAGACCACAAAATATCCCTCAAGAAGTCTCAAAACACTGTAATCATAGAAAGTATGCTTTCTGACCATAATGAAAATGAGTTGAAATGGGTAAAAACAAGCTACCCAGGAAAGTCTACACTACTGGAAGATTTAAATACACCTTAAAATGCCCTTTAGCTCAAGGAAGAAATCATGAGAAACACCTTAAAATACATTGAACTGAATACAAATAAAAATATGCTATATCAAAATGTGTGGGATAAAGTTAAGCAGACCCAGAGTAAAGTTTTTGTATAAATGCTTATTCTAAAAAAGAGAAGTTCAAAACAAGTGAACTAATTTTCTACCTTAAAAAGAAAATCTAAAACAAGAGAGCAAATTAAGTCCAAAACAAGTAGAAGAAAGGAAATAAAACAGAAATTAGAAATCAATGAGACAGAAAACAGACATAGGAGAAAATTAACATGGCCAAAAGTTAGTTCTGTGAGAAAGAAAGAAAACACAAATTATAAATATCAGGGATTAATGAGATTCTACAGTTGTAGACACAAGGGACATTAACAAGATAATTGAATATTGTAAAACATTTTATACCAATTTTCATTACTTGGATGAAAGGGTGAATTCGTTGAAAAAAACTTATAAAAAAATTCACAAGATTAAATGGAACATATGAATTGACATTTATTAAAGTAATTAATTGTCAAATACTTGCACATAAAAACATAAAACTAAAGAAAATAAAAAAATAAGCAAATTCCATATCCAAAGAGTTTTGCTGGTGAATTCTTTCAAACATTTTAAAAAAATAAAATGTTTAAATTATTTCAGAAATAAAGAAGGGGGAAATTCCAAACTTGTTTTATGAGTCAGAATTCTGATACCAAAACTACAAAACGCAGGAATGCAAAACTAATTTCAGCTTAAAGAGCTATCACCAATCTAATCTGTGATTCTAATGAATTTGGCTATCTTAGATACTTTATACACGTGGAATCACACAGTTTGTCCTTCTGTGACTGATTTCCTTTACTTAGCATTAATGTCCTCTAGGTTCATCCATGTTGCATATTGCAGGGCTTTCTGTTTTTAAAGCTGAATAATACTCCGTTGCATGAATATACCACATTTTCTTTATCTATTGATCTGCCAATCGACATTAACCTTATTCCCACATTTTGATTTGTGTAAATAATGCTGCAATGAGCCTGAGAATCAGAGAATCATCCCAATTTCAATCCTTTCAGATAAATAACCTGAAGTGAGATTGCCAGATCATATAGTAGTTCTACTTTCTTAATTTTTTTGAGGAGCCACCGTACTGCTTTCCATAGAGGCTGCACAGTTTTACATTCCCAGAAACACTGTACAAGTGTTCCAATTTCTCCCCATTGTTAACACTCATTATCTTTTTCTTTTAATGAGACCATTCTAACAGGCTTGAGGCAATATCTCTGTGGTTTTGAATTACATTTCCCTGATGATTAGTGATGCTGAGCATCTTTTTCATGTACCTGTTGGTCATTTGGATATTTCATTTGGAGAAATATCTGTTGCTGATTAAAAAAAGAAAAAACTCTCAGCAAGCTAGAAAAAGAAATTTTCTCGAAGTGATGGAAAGCATCCACAACAAAACATATAAACAATATTATATTTAATGGTGAAAGCGTCAATGTTTAAACCACACAGATTAGGACAAGAAAAGGATGTGTGTGTTCGTCACCTCTATTCAACATTGTACTGGTGATTCTAGATTTTGAGTATTAATATTTAGGGGACAACTGTTGTCACTGAAGCCCAAATCTTGCTCATCCTCAAAAAAAAAAAAAAAAAAAAGTTGATTATGTTGTATATAATCTAATTCTACTTGCTTTGGGCTTAATTTTAGAGAAATTCAATTAAGTTGCTCAATTTAAGCAACTTTTGCTTAAATTAAGCAACTTAATTGAATTTCTCTAAAATTACAGCTTGTATCAACTCTAGAATTTATTGGGCACCTCCTAGGACATAAACACTGCAATTTGGTGAGAGACATCAGGTAGGAAGCAGCCTGGCTCTGACATAAATTCAACACACAGAGGGGAACACATGTTATGAGACTGACCTGCCTTCTCCATCTCATAAAAGGGGTTCTTGTTGCTGGTAACACAGATTAAACTATTTCAATTACATTCAAGATAAAAGGATTAGCAATTGTGTGTAAGATGAAAAAATCACCGCACAGGAAGACAAAAGTCTCACAAAAGGATATTTAAACAAGCCAACACTTTGAAATTTAGGCAGAGATCGCGCTTTCTGGGTGAACTAAAGTAGCAAGAACAAAGTAGAGGCTCCAATTCTAGGAAAAAGGGGCCCTAATAAGGTTTACGATCCAGAAACTCAAGAAATCCAGACAGAAGGATGCAGTCTCCGCATTCAAGGCAGTAGCAATACCTGGATTACGAAGCCAATCCCCAAAGCAGGAACTCATAAACACAAATTGGATTGAGGAAGAAGCTTGCCCACCAGAAGATTTAGGATATTACAAGGTAGAATGTGATAGAGAAAACGAGCATGGGGCTGGAAACAAAAGGAGGAAGCCCCATGATTACAACTAGAATATAACTGTCAGAGATGGTGCAGAAACAAGACTGAAGAGAGAACTCCTTAAACCCCACGTGCCTTACGTCAGGACTGATCCTGGACACAGGCTGGACAGCATAGCCTGCAAGTGCTGAGGGAGGAGGCGTGGGCTCCGCTGTGAGAAGGAGAAGGACATAGAGCTGAAAAGCAGATACGGGTCTTGAAATCGCGCAGAGGGTTTGAGCCTTCGTTGCTCTCTGCCAGCAGCTGCCAGTAGTTCTCACACTTTGGCTGGCATCAAAATCACCTGGGGCAGTGGTGGGGAGGGGGAGAATGTTGTGAAACCACAAGTGACCAGGCAGAAAACACCTGTATGTTTTCCAATTCAGAAAGTACAGAAATATTAATTGGAACAAGGTGGAGGTCAGACATTGCTAGTGCTGTGGACTGCTCCAGGGACATAAGCATGATCTTTAGAGAAGTGGCTCTAACCAGTTGAGGGCAACCACTGGACAGAGAGAGGTCCAGACCAACCGTACACAGAGACATCATGCAATTACACTTTAGCAACCTCTCCAAATAACATGTCTCTTAGTGAAACTTGGCAGGTTGAAAACTAAACCATAAAATCCAGTGGCACTTATGTATCCTAGGCACTTACATTTGTCTGGTTCTTCCACCTTGCCTTTGCTTGGTTAGAATTTTGGGTAGATAAGAGGTGGACTTACATGTGCTAGTGTGAGAACTTTGATACACTCATTTAGACATTGACCTACTATCTTGATGTTTGAAAGCTACAACCCAAAGAAATTTGTCTTTTTACATAAAACAAATTCAGCCCTTGCCTTCCTTATAGATTACATCTTCCACTAGCAGTAATAAAAATGTAACAATATGCGTAAGTCAAAGTATCTTCTTAGATCCTCTGTAGTGTTTTATTATTTAGTTGTGTGAATTAAAGTAACTCTCAAAATTTCAAGGATGCCTGAGAAGCAATTCATGTTCAAAGGCTGCCCTCTTGTGACAATGTGTTGTATGTTTTACTGTAAAAGTAATCTTATTTCACCTTATAACCTCTACAATCCCATTCATAACAGCATAAAAAGGAAATAAAACCTTACATAATTTTGAATTTTAGAAAGTACCTTGTTTATATGGCTCCTTTAGAGAATGAATAGTCAATTTGGTAAATATTCTAGTGAGTTGAAGGTTTGAATCCATCTCACTTAACTAGCTTGATGGATGTATTTCTAAACCTATACAACCCACTTCTCTGCTTCTAAAAATTAAAGTTAGCTGTAGATTGAGATGTCAGTGACACAGTTTATAGAACATAACTTAGATTGTCATCTACATTACTGTAACTACAAATACCACCCTCAGATGGAAGAATCAGTTTTATCAGTAAACATCTCTAATTGAACTACAAATGGTGTATGTCTTCTGGCTTTTACAAGCTCTTGGTCTAACGCAGGGGATATATGATGTAAAAATTACAAAACAAGGCCACGCGCGGTGGCTCACGCCTATAATCCCAGCACCTTGGGAGGCCGAGGCGGGTGGATCACAAGGTCAGGAGATCGAGACCATCCTGGCTAACACGGTGAAACCCATCTCTACTAAAAATACAAAAATTAGCTGGGTGTGGTGGCGGCGCCTGTAGTCCCAGCTACTCAGAAGGCTGAGGCAGGAGAATTGCTTGAACCCAAGACGCGGAGGTTGCAGTGAGCTGAGATTGCACCACTGACTGCAGCCTGGTGGCAGAACAAGATTCCATCTCAAAAATAAATAAATAAATAAATAAATAAAAAATATAAAATAACAGTGACTATAATGTTTTGTGATGTTAAACTTTGAGAGCTTTTTTTTTCTTTCTTTTCACAAGTCCCTTTCCCAGTTTCAGGAGCAGTTATTCTAAGCTCATTGACGTAAAGGAATAGAAACAAAAGGTTTGGTGGAAAAAATAATAACCTGCTATCATTTCTGTCTTTTGTTTTTTAAAAGCTTGAGCATTTGGGAGAATTTGGAAAGATTGTGGAGTAAGTGCAAAGAAGGAATTCGCTAACAAAAATTATATAGGGTAAAATGACTTTTTTCCAGTTTAGAAAATACTCACTCCCTACATTCCTACCTTCCTTTCCCATAGTGAAGAAGAGGAAAAAGCAAAGGCCTCTTGGTGGCAGTGGTGACTTAGGCAGTTTCTTAGAAATATTCTAGAAGGCATAGTCATCTTTAAAAAAAATAGCTACAAGGATATGTCTAAGCAGAAGGGACCATGGGCCAAATTACGAGTAGACTTTTGCATTCCAGATATGGTAAAGAAGAAGTAGGAAGCCGGTGGGCCTAAACAGGCCACACAGAAATGGACAAGGAATAGGCCAGAAGCAGCTTGTGGGGACAAGATGTCAAGCCCCAAATGTTAAACCCACCATCCATCCTCCAAATTCTGGCTCTGTTTAACAAGGCTGTGGTCTGGCACTAGGTGCCACCTCAGTGACTAAAGCATAATTCCCCATCTCCTGGGAGTGTTGACAGCTGACTCCTGGCAACAACACTCACAGCACAGTAAAGTTCCTTCATCCAAGTTCATGTCCCTTCTCAAGGCATCCCACATCCGAGAACTGCTTGGTACACAAATACAATGGCCTCGCTTGCTTGCTCCAATTTGAGGTCATTAGGTAAACTCACCAAGATCCCTGTAGAGCGGGCTGCGGCCATGATAGTGATTGCATTTCAGCCAGCTTCCTGCTCTGCCCAATCCTATTGCTTTCACTCTTCGCAGGTGTTGGGAATATCCATTTGAACTTCCTTGCATGCAAATCTCCAACTCCGAGTCAGTTTCCTAGGACACCTGACTGGTGACATCTCTATCACTAACACAGTACTTAGAGGTGGAGCATCTTAAAATGATTTAAGGCTAACTGCCCTAAGAGCACAGACAGATGGTGGCTTAAAATAGAATTTAAGTGGCTTTAAAAAAAACATGAAAGAAGTTGACATTGCACGCTCATATGAGCTTATGGATCAAACCATGCATATGATTTCTAAGATCCCTTGTGCAGTACATATTTGCACTGTTTATAAATGACATCCCCTTGAATTGAATTCAGTGTAATTCAAAACAGTAATTTGTGGGAAAAATTAGGTATGCAGATAGCCTAGACTCTACAGAGGCACACATCATTTGGAGAATAATAGTGAACTGGCTGGTCTATGAGGGAAGAAAACAGTGAATATAGACTACTAGTGAACAAGGATATTTTCCCATATATATTCAAATTAAGGTGAATTTCTTTACAGAATTATGCCTCAGAAAAAGTATTTCCCTATATATGAATCGTCACAAGTTTTCCCACGATGAGTACTTTTGTGATTATTTTGAATAACGAAGTAATATTTAAAGAAACTCTCTTGCCCCGAATGTACTTTATGTCAATTGATGTTGCATATAGAGATCATCAGAGTGAAGCTACAAGAAAAGGAGGAAAATTACTTAGCAAAGACTTAGAGAATTAGTCCTAATAGTGTGAAATCAAAATTTCAAGTGAGGGAATAAATGCAGCTTTTAATGATTACTTAAATGAAGTTTAACTGTAGCAGGATCTACAAGAAATTGGCAACTTTTGGCTCCGGTAACAGAAACTCAGGATATCCGCCTTTCAGGGCTTTTGGATTCTGCATCATATTGAGAGAGACTCCTTTAAACAAGCAATAGGAAACTTCCTGTGACAACATAATAAATTCAAAAAGTTCTGTAACTCAGACAATGTAGATAGAAGTGAGGACTTTGGCCTAGACAGCCCTGTTCACTCAAAAGATGGATTAAACAAAGAAAAAGATATTGATATCAAAAATTCAATCGGGAATTTGATTAAAGCGTTTCATTAAATGTGATAATTTCTTAGTATATTATCTCACATATGCAATTTCCATGTGTAACAAATTAAATACAAGTAAACATTTGACTATATTATCTGCAGCATAATTTACATATCAATTTACATATTCAGTTTTGCTCACGTGAAAACTTGGATCTTCTCAAGAAGAAAATTTGTGAAATCTTTAATTCCTCATCCCCAGAAATGTAAATAAGTCAATATCAATACTGTCAGTCAATGATTTGTTCCTAGGAAGACAGTAAAAGTTTTACAAAAATGCTTTAGAGCCCTTCTCATTGTAAACCTAGAAAACAGAGAAAGGCTCTCTGATGGAAAAAGACAGACCTTAGGGAGGAGGACATTGCAATGGGAACATGCCTGACAAAAGAAACTATGTAGATTCAAATGGTGAAGGAAGACAATTTCTTTAACAGAAAAACGATCAACCTGGAAGCATGGGGTAGTAGAAACAAATAAAGGAAAAATGAAGAGGCTTATGTAATTGTTTCGATACAGTTATCTTCAACTATACAGATCAACAACAAGGTCGATGTCAGTTGAAGGCTGGGCAGGTGGTTGCTGGATAGATGTCCTCACAGAAGTGTATTTTGTGTAAGGTTGCTATGGCCTTTGTGCAAGGTTGTGGTTTTTGTGGTATTTTGTGATAGTTTTTGTTATCAGGCCTAGAAGCATGAGAACCCTCTCTTCAAGGCCTTCTCTGAATCTATTTGTCCAGGTGTTTTCCTTTTAAACATTAGTGACAGTTTTGATTCTGATAACTTTCATATCATGATCCCTAATTTCAAAAAAAAATTAAACATGTAATTTGTTAGTGATGTATTTGATAGGCTTGGATTTGTGAGTCACCTCTACTATCTATAGTGGTAGATATATCTGAGCCTGCTTACACCAGATTTGCATCAGATTTTCTCTTCAGTGGAATTGGAAGAGGGGGTTTTGGAGAAGGGGATGAAGGAATTGTGCTGCATCAGAGGTCTCCATCTAACACCACAGGGACGTTTCCTGTGCTCTTGCCAGGCCGTTGTATTAGGCTGATGCAAAAGCAATTTTGCTTTCGTCATTGAAAGTAATGAGACCATCTGACTTACAATGTCTGTGCCATGACCAGCTTCTAATAGCCTCCGAGGACCCCTCTGCCCTGACACATACTGTCCTGGAACCACGTCTGCTCTGTAACACCTGAGGTAGCTGCCACCATGACCAATCCCTTCTCATCTTTACTCTACATGCAGGTAACAGTTATAATTACATCTCTGTGTATTCACAGAACAGTTAGTACATCTAGGACTTCTACAAAATTTCCCTAGCTGATTTTGGTGTTCTGGTGTCCTGGCAGCTCTAGCCATGGAGGGATGATGCTTTATGAGCATTTCTGTTGAGTTTTTTGCTTTTCCTCAGAAACTGATTCCAATTTTCCCAGATATGTTTGACAATTTGTTTGAACTCATTTATTCTAAACCCATTATTTTTTGTCTATTATTTAATAGGGAGGGGGCGAGGGATAAAAGATTACAAATAGGGTGCATACAGCAGGAGGTGCACAGCCACCCTGGGATATGACTCCGAACATCCACGGAGAGGAGAGGCTGCTATTACTCCCAATATCGCAGGGGGTGTACATCCATTCTGTGACATTGTTCTTAATATTCCAAGGCAGAGAGGTTGATATTACTCCCAATATCACAGAAAGTGTACAAACCCGTGTGATATTGTTCGTATTATCCAAAAGAAGACAAGATGATATTACCCCCCCATATCGCAGGAGGTGTACACCCACTCTGTGATATTTTTCGTAATATGCAGGGCGGGAGAGGCAGAGGGGCGAGGCGCCCCCCGCGAGGTGGGGACTGAGAGCCAGCCCCTCTGCCCCCCTGGCTCTTAGGACCCGTGGTGGACTCACAGCCTGTTTACCATATTGTGACTAATATCTTCCCCTCTGGAAATTATCAACTATTTCACAGACGGGTGTACACCAGCTTTCTACAGAGGACGTACACCCGTCTGTATTCGAGTAACATCATCCTCTTCCTCCCTGAAGATTAACAACAGTATCACAGGGGTGTTTCTACTCCCTGCGATATTAATAACAATATCACAGAGTGGGTGAACACAGCCTGCGATTCTGGAATTATTATCATCCTCTCCCCCTCGGGATACTAGGAACAATATCACAAAAGGGGTGGACACTCCCTGCGATATTGGGAGTAACGTCATAGGCTTCTTCCGTGAATGTTAGGAGCAATATCACCGGGTGGCTGTACATTCATTGCTATGTTGCAGTCATGTCATACTCTACCCGCTGGATATTAGGATCAGTGTCACAGGGTGAGTGTACACCTACTGCGATATTAAAACTAATATCATGCTCTCCATCCCTGGATATTAGGAACAATATCACAGACAGGTGTACACCTCCTGCGGTTTTAGGAGTCATAATATTGTGAATTATTAAACATCAGTCTCATTAATAACTATCAATGCTAATATTAATTCATAGTATAACGTTATTAATCATTAATGATTATTTTAAGAGAGGATTATGCATGATTAGAATTATTAGTATTAATGCCATTTTTAATATTAGTTATTAATCTTAATGTTTATCATTGTTTTATTACCAACATCCGGAATGAAATCACCCTGTGATATTGTTCTTCATATTATAGGGAGATATTGCTTCTAATATCACAGTGGGTGGACCCCTCGTGTGTATACTCTGTGACAGTGTTTTTTATATCCTAAGGAGGTATTACTCCTAATGTCACAGTGGGTGTTCACCCTGTGTTATCATTCTTATTTGACCTGACTGCCTTTTTTAACCCACACTACAGAAGGAATGGAACAGATAAAAAGATATGGAGATTGGGCCGTGCTGCCGTGTGGCCGCTGCAGGACACCTTTACTATCCCTGTTTCTCAGGCTGTCGACGAAGGGGTTCAGCATGGGGGTGACCACCGTGTACATCACCGAGGCCACTGCAACCTTTCTGGGGGAAGAGGACACATCTGAACTGAGGTCCCCTCCAACGCCTCTTCCATAAACCCAGCAAACAACTGACAGGTGAGACCCACAGGTGGAGAAGGCTTTATACTTCCCACCTGACGATGACAGCCTCAGAATGGAGGAAACCATTTTATAGTAAGAGGAAAGGGTCCCCGAGATGGGAAGGAACCCAAATACGGCAGCAGGAAAATACATGATTATGCTATTGGTGAAGGTGTCACAACATGCAAGGTGGGGGAGTTGAGAAGGGTCACAGAAGAAATTAGGATTTTCCGCACCCTTGAAGCAGGTCGTTACCAAGGCAATCAAGTTGTGCAGCTGGGAGTCTAGAAGACTGAGAAGACAAAAAAAAAAAAAAAAAAAGACAACCAAACTAGGAAGCCACAGAAACACGGGTTCATGATGGCCGAATGATATAGAGGGTGACAGATGGCTACAAACCGGTCATAGGCCATCACACTCAGGAGTGTGTCTCTCTTCCATGCTTCAAAAAATGGCAAACAGAGACATCTGAGTCAGGCGGCCTGCCTAGGAGATGACTCTGCCGTGAGATTGGATGTCCACAATCATCTCGGGGACCGTGGTGGAGGTGAAACCCATGTCAGGCGAGGACAGGTTGGAGAGGAAGAAGTACATGGGGGTGTGGAGGTGGGAGTCAGGGCTCATGGCCAGGATGATGAGCAGGTTCCCCAGGACCGTGACCAGGCACATGGACAGCAACAGCCCGGCGAGGGTTGGCTGCAGTTCTGGATCCCCTGAGAGTTCTAGGAGGAGGAATCTAGAGACATCGGTTCGATTCTGTGGGTCTGCATGGTTTGGACACCTTTTGCCTAGAAAAGGGGGTTGAAAAATGGGAAACAAGTAAACCAACACGCGGCATTGTGTCTGCATTTTGGATAGAAGCAATTCACAAGTAATGTTTTCAGATTTCAGAGCAATCCACGCTCAGCAATATTTTGCAGTTCTGACAAACTCACTTGTCTTCCAATGCTTTCATCATTGATTTCTGTGTTCTTCACTTCTTGCTGTACACGCCTGCCTTAGAGACACTAGATTCAAGAATGTTCCAAGAACCAGATCATCATATATAACAAATGCGTAACTGCTAGAAAATACAGTCTATCTTGTCCTAAGAAAAATACGTAACAAAGCCTTTCTCTTCACTTGAAGAAAAAGGTTATCCTAATTAAAGGAAATTAAGAACTCAAACATTTTATTTTATTCTACTAGATCGATATAAATTCCCTTGATTAAGAACATTTATAAACACTGTATAGCAGCTGAGACCAGGCGGGGCGCAGTGGCTGACGCCTGTAATCCCAGCACTTTGGGAGGCTGAGGCGGGCGGATCACCTGAGGTCAGGAGTTCGAGACCAGCCTCAACGTGGGGAAACCCCGTCTCTACTAAAATACGGTAAAATGGCTCTGAGTCCACCGCGGGTCCTAAGAGCCAGGGGGGCAGAGGGGCTGGCCCTCAGTCCCCGCCTCGCGAGGGGCGCCTCACCCCCCTGCGATGGGGGTCCTAATAGCCAGGGTGGCAGAGGGGCTGGCTCTAAGTCCCCACCTCGCGGGGGGCGCCTCACCTCCTGCAATGGGGGTCCTAAGAGCCAGGGGGGCAGAGGGGCTGGCTCTCAGTCCCCTGCCTCTCGCGCCCTGCATATTACCAAAAATATCACAGAGTGGGTGTAGACCTCCTGCGATATGGGGTGTAATATCATCTTGTCTTCTTCTGGATAGTAGGAACAATATCACACCGGTTTGTACACTTTCTCTGATATTGGGAGTAATATCAACCTCTCTGCCTTGGAATATTAAGAACAATATCACAGAATGGATGTACACCCCCTGCGATATGAGGAGTAAGAGCAGCCTCTCCTCTCCGTGCATGTTCGGAATCATATCCCAGGGTAGCTGTACACCTCCTGCTGTATCGCGAGTCATAGCGTCCTCTCCCTTCCTGGCCATTGGGAACAATGTCACAGCGTGGGTGTACACTGCTTGCGATATTGGGAGTGATATCACCCTTCTCCTCCACCCCCCTGGATGTTAGGAACAATATCACCGAAGGGGTGTACACTTCCTGAGATACTGGGAGTCTTAGCGTTCTCTTCTTCCGTGAATATTCAGAGCAATATCACCGGGTGGATGTACACCCACTGCTCTATTGGGAGGAACGTCATACTCCACCCCCTGGAGATTCTATTCGGATCAATATCGGCAGGTGGGTGTACACCTGTTGCGATATTGAAAGTAATCCCATGCTGTCTCCCTCCCTGGACATTGGGAACACTATCGCAGGTATGGGTACACCCACTGTGGTATTAGGAGTCATATTAGTATTTCTTGTTACTCGTTTATGATTCACATTAATATGAATTACCAATATTAATGTTAAGGAATAATTGCTAATAAAAAGTTTTTGTGTTATTAATATTAATATTAATATTAATTATTGGGAGCTAATATTACTGTGTTCTAATGAATATGATCAGTCCCAGTTATTAATATCAGGCGTTATTAATAGTTAATATTAATAATTTATTGTTATCATCAGTATGACTCTTGAATATTAATTATTATTATTATCAGTATTGATTTTAAAAATTATACGATCAGTTATTAATATTGATAATTATTAATATCAATTAGTAATTGATATTATTAATTGTCATAAGTAATATTGCGACCTTCCTCACAGTATTATTTGGAGTCATATCATCCTGTGGCCCTGAGGAGAGAAGGCATTTCTCTTTCTGTCTCCTGTCTCTGAAGAGGAGGAGGAAGTAAAAGTTGAAAACCAAGAGAATTGAAGTCAGTGGCAAGACCAGCTGCTGCCACTGATGAGCCGGCCTGAGGTGAAAAGATGAACCCCCCCCCCCACTCTAAGCACATGTGCTCTGAATCCATCAGGACCCTTTCACGTGGAACCTCTTAGAGCTGTAAACCCTGAGAAAAGGCCTAGGAAGTCTGTCTTCCTTCGGGGCGCTCGGCTCTTAATATGCGAGTCTGCCGACGCCCCCGGCCGATTAAAAGGAACTTCTTCCTTCTTGAATCCGGCGTCTGAGGGGTTTTGTCCGCGGCTTGTCCTGCTCCACTTTTTGGTTCACATGACCGGGAATGGAACCTGGGCCGCGGCGGTGAGAGCGCCGACTCCTAACCAGCAGACCACCGGGGAACTTCAAACTTTGTGGGCAATAGATTGGCCAACATTAGAAGTGGGTTGGCCGTCAGAAGGAAGCCTGGACAGGTCCCTTGTTTCTCAAGTGTGGCACATGGTAACTGGGAAAGGATACCTAGACCGCTTCCCATACATAGACACTTGGTGACAGCTGTCGCTAGACCCCCCACAGTGGCTAAGAGGGAAGGCAGCAGCAATACTAGTAGCCAAGGGACAGACAGCTAAGGAAGGATCCTGCTCCACCCGCCCAGGGAAATCAACTCCTCAAGCTCTGTTCGACCCAACGTCAGAAGATCCATTGCAGGAGATGGCACCAGTGATCCCAGTGGTGCCCTCCCCTTACCAGGGAAAGAGGCTCCCCACTCTTGAGCCCACAGTGCTTGCACCTCCGCAAGACAAGCGTATCCCTAGGCCACCCAGAGTAGATAAGAGAGGAGGTGAGGCCTCGGGAGAAACCCCTCCCTTGGCAGCTCATTGATGACCCAAAACGGGGATACAAATGCCCCTGACAGAGCAGCGGTATACTGGGATAGATGAGGATGGTCACGTGGTGGAGAGGCGTGTTTTTCTCTACCAGCCCTTCACCTGTGCCGACCTTCTCAACTGGAAAAACCATACCCCGTCCTATACCGAAAAGCCACAAGCTCGAATTGATTTGCTCCCAACTATTATCCAGACCCACAACCCCACCTGGGCTGATTGCCACTGGTTGCTCATGTTCCTCTTTCACAGAGATGAAAGGGGGAGAGTGCTCCTAGCAGCCACTAAGTGGCTAGAGGAACACGCACCAGCTGATTATCAAAACCCCCAAGAGTATGGAAGGACCCAGTTACCAGGAACCGGCCCCCAGTGGGACCCAGATGAAAGAGAGGATATGCAAAGGCTAAACCGAGACAGGGAAGCTCTCTTGGAAGCATTCAAGAGGGGAGCTCAGAAGGCCACAAACGTTAACAAGGTCTCTGAGGTCATTCGGGGAAAAGAAGAAAGTCCAGCACAATTCTATGAGAGATTGTGTGAGGCCTATCGTATGTATACTCCCTTTGATCCCCATAGCCCTGAAAATCAGCACATGCTTCACATGGCTTGAGTCCGTCAAAGCGCAGAAGACATGAGAAGAAAACTGCAGAAACATGCTGGGCTTGCAGGGACGAATACATCACAATTATTAGAAAGAGCTAAGCAGGTGTTTGTAAAGAGGGATGCAGTAAGCAGTAAGGAACACCGCACAGAGAATGAACGTCAGGCCCGGCGAGACGCCGACCTGCCTGTTAGCTGCAGGAATCAGAGGGGTCCCCCCAAAGAGGCAAGGGAAGGGGGGCCCTGGGAAAGGAACTCAGCTTGGCTGTCAGAGTTGGCAGCGTAACCAGTGTGCTTATTGTAAAGAAATAGGACATTGGAAGAACAAATGCCCTCAGCTTAAAAGAAAACAAGGTGACTCAGAGCAGGAGGCCCCGGACAAGGAGGAAGGTGCCCTGCTCAACCTGGCAGAAGGGTTCTTGGACGGAGGGAGAGCGGGCTCAAGTGTCCCCAAAGAGCCTATGGTCAGAATGACAGTCGGGGGTAGAGGCGTTGATTTTCTCATAGATACCGGTGCTGGACATTCGCTAGTAACCGCCCCGGTCGCCCCCTTCTCCGGAAAGACTATTGACATCATCGGAGCCACGGGGGTTTCAGCAAAGCAAGCTTTCTGCTTGCCTGGGACTTGCACTGTAGGAGGACATAGAGTGACTCATCAGTTTTTGTCCATGCCTGACTGTCCCTTGCCCTTGTTGGGGAGGGACTTGCTTAACAAGCTGAGAGGCACTGTCTCTTTGACAGAGCACGGCTCTTTGCTGCTAAAGCTACCCGGAATGGGAGTTACTATGACCCTTACGGTCCCCCGAGAGGAGGAATGGAGACTTTTCTTCACTGAGCCGGGCCAAGAGAGAAGACCAGCTCCGGCTAAGCGGTGGCCAAGAGTAGGGGCGGAAGATAACCCTCCAGGGTTGATATGGGGAGTAATATCATCCTCTCCCCGTTGGGATATTCGGAACCATATCCCAGGGGGGTGCCCACCCTCTGCGATATTGGGAGTAATGTCATCCTCTGTTTCCTTGGATATCAGACACAATATCACAAAAAGGTGTACACCCCCTGCGATACTGGGAGTAATATCATACTCCCCTTCCCTGGGTATTAGAAAACAATATCATCAGGGCTGAACACCCCCTGCGATAATGGGAGTAATATTTTCTTTTTTTTCTTCTTTTCTTTTTCTTTTTCTTTCTTTGTTTTCTTTTTTTTGAGACAGAGTTTCACTCTTGTTTCCCAGGCTGGAGTGTGATGGCACGATCTCGGCTCACTGCAACCTCTGCCTCCCGTATTCAGGCGATACTCCTGTCTCGGCCTTCGGAGTAGCTGGGATTACAGGCATGTGCTACCACGCCCCGTTCAGTTTTCTTTCTTTTTTTTTTTTTTTTTTTTGTATTTTTAGTAGAGACACTGTTTCTCCATACTGGTCAGGCTGGTCTTGAACTCCCGATCTGGGATATTTTCTCCTGCTGAGGCAGGAGAATGACGTGAACCTGGGAGGCGGAGCTTGCAGTGAGCCAAGATCGTGCCAGTGCCCTCCAGCCTGGGCGACAGAGCAAGACTCCGTCTCAAAAAAAAAAAAAAAGACAATGCAAAAAATCAGCTCAGCATGGTGTCGTGTGCCTATAGTCCCAGCTACTAGGGAGGCTGAGGCAAAAGAATCGCTTCAACCCGGGAAGAGGAGGTTGAAGTGAGCTCAGATTTTGCCACTGCACTCCAGCCTGTGCGACAGTGAGACTCCATGTAAACACAAAACAAAACAAAACAAAACAAAATGAAACAAAACCAAAAAACAAAACCAGACATGCACTTCTGACACAGGCTGCAACATGGATGAACCTTGAAGACATTATCGTCAGTGAAATAAAGAAATCTCAAAAGGTTAAACAAGACCAGGCTCAGTGGCTCACACCTGTAACCCCAGCGCTTTGGGAGGCTGAGGCAGGCGGATCCCTTAAGGTCAGGAGTTCTAGAGCAGCCTGGCCAATATGCTGAAAGCTTGTCTCTGTTAAAAATACAAAAATTAGCTCGGCGTGGGTGCGCACGCTTGTAATCCCAGCTACTCGGGAGACTGGGGCACAAGAATCGCTCGAACCCAAGATGTGGAGTTTGCAGTGAGCCGAGATCACGCCACTGTACTCCAGCGTGGGCGACAGAGAAAGACTCTGTCTCAAAAAAAAAAAAAAAAAAGAAAAAAAAAAAAAAACAGAAAAACAAATTCAACACGGTATTATTCCACTTCTATCAAGTGCCTAGAGTAGTTAAACTCATAGAGCTGCAAATCAGAATGGTGGCCCCCGGGGTGGGTGAGAGAGAGGAATGGAGAGTTTGGTGAATGGGTGCCATTTCCATTTTCAAAGACAAAACTGTTCTGGAGATGACGGCGGTGATGGTTGCTAAACAAAGTAAAGGTACTTAATGTCATTCAACTGTCAACTGAAAAATAGTGGAAATTGTCAATGTTTATAGCGGCCATTCTAGATGAAATCATATCTATTTACAACTTTCAGTATTGATACGTGTTATATTTTCCCATAATAACAGATGAAAATGAAAGCAGTTGGATCTTTAGAAAGAAAAGAAAGAAGCGAAGAATACAACAAGCTTCCTCCTGATTACAGGAAGAGCCCCAAAGCTTCTATGGACACTCCCTTTTCTATTCTTCTTCCTGCAGTCTTATGAGGAAATCTTTAGAGATTGGGGAGCTTGGGCGACTTTGGCTAATGAGGAGCTCTGTGCCTTGAGCCCCCCAGGCCATAGAATAGTCACTACTCAGTCTGTGCCTCCAGCCCTGCAGTCTGAGGTTCCAGTCCTGGGGGCTCCACACCCGTCACCTGTATCAGGAGGCTCATGTCTCACCCTGTCTTCTTGCCAGCCTTGAGGACGGAGTCTGAGCCTCCATCGTGCACGACGCAGGGAGGGCAGTGGACCTGTTCTCCGCGGTCATGGCCCGGCAGGGGGGAAGGGCAGTTCAGCTGAAGGACGTTCGGGAGCCTCGCTTTGTTTCCTCATCCTCAGGACAAACAGGACAGTGCGGTGGGCAGATGGGAGGAGACCAAGCTGCAACCTGTCAGCTCAGCAGACTGTGGAGTTTCTGTTCTTGCTTGTGGTGAGGGGGCCTCAGAAATCTTATTCAAACTTTTGCCTTCCTCCCCCACTGAGTTGTCCTTTTCATAGACACCTCACCCAAGATAGCAGGGAATGAGTCCCTCTAAACTATTGCCTAAGAACAACAAAGATGATGAAGGTGATGATGAGGATAAAGAGGATGAAGACAGACACCAGGGCATCATGAACCTTCACTGAGGGCTTCCTAAAGGCCAGGCTCTGAGCTCTGTGCTCTATGCAGCTTGTTTCATTTCATCTGCCTAGTTTCCCAGTTACGAGTGCACATTTCATGATGATTTTACGGACTAGAGAAGAAGCAACGCATTTTCATAGGACTTGTACCAGATCATGAAGTCCAAAAGGGTGAAGTCCAATTTGAACCAGGCAGTCTAAGTCCGGACACATGGCATTTGGCCGATCCTCTCCCTGCATCCATCCTGCCCTCTCAAATCCTTGTCACTCAGGCCGATGCCCCTGCTCACTGTGCCCTTCCCTTTGGGGGTTCCTTGTAGACCACAGCTAGACCAGTGGGTGCCACAATCACTGTGTCAAGTAGAGAAAGGGCAGCTGAGATCACATCAAAGGTTCCAGAAAGAATGGGCACAGGATCGTTCGGGACGCATCTCTCCCTTGCCCCTGTTCCTGGCTTTCCTTACAGCTCTCGGCTGCCTCAAAGAGTCATCGATTCGGAGTTTGGCTTCCATTCCTACTGAGGAAGCTGGAAAGCATTTCAAAAAATGCTCCTCAGACTTGCCCGTGGTTAAGACCTCTGAGCTCTGCTTACAATTTTGGAAGCTGGGCGCGGTGGCTCACCCCTCTAATCCCAGCACTTTGGGAGGCTGAGGCAGGCGAATCACAAGGTCAGGTGTTCGAGACCAGCCTGGACCACACGGGGAAACCCCGTCTCTACTAAAAATAGAAAAAAAGGAGCCGGGCGTAGTGGTGGGCGCCTGTCCTCTCAGCTGCTCAGCAGGCTGAGGCAGGAGAATAGCTTGAACCTGGGATGCGGAGGCTGCAGTGAGCCGAGATCACTCCACTGCACTCCAGCCTGGGCCATAGAACGAGACTCCATCTCAAAAAAGCAAAAACAAAACAAAACAAAACCCAAACCACAACTTTTTGAGAGTTGGAAGACCATGAAGTAGAGTACCCGGGACTTAGAGTCTGGCCATGAATTTGGAATACCACCCTTTCTACTTCTCTGTATGGCAGGTGGTGAGATGTCCATCCTCTGAGACTCAGCACTCTCATTTGAGCTGATTTCTAGCTGATCTAATGGAAGCGAGCGATGATGAAACCGATCGTGGGTGCCCGCTGCGTGATCTCTCTGTGATGGCTGCGGAAAGTCAAGGCAAAGTGAATCTCCCATACACTCGTTACTATTTTAAGCTTCAACTCCATACAGTTCAACGGAAATATCCCCTGACCTGAAGTTCCGGTTTCCCTGCATTCCAGACAGGACACTTTCTTCTGTCCTTATCTCAGTAAGTACTCAGTATTGTGAGAGGAACAAGTGAGTCTCTTTTGTTTCTGATTCCCAAGAGCCTGTATCTTGCTTGGCACAGAAGAGGTAGCAAAAGTCAAAATCTATGTTAATTCTTGAATTGACACTTCCTTGGTTCACAACCATTGGCTGTCATCAGTGTGACTTCGACTTACTTGATTCTTTTTGTTTTTTGTGTTTTGAGACGGAGTTTTGCTCCCGTTGCCTAGGCTGGAGTGCAGTGGTGTGATGTCGGCTCACCGTAGCCTCTGCCTCCCAGGTTCAAGCCATTCTCTTGCCTCAGCCTCCCGAGTAGTTGGGGCTACAGGCGTCCGCCGCCATACCGGGAGAAGTTTTTGTATTTTTAGTAGAGGCGGGGTTTCACCATGTTGGCCAGGATGGTCTGGATCTCCTGACTCCGTGATCCGCCCTCCTCGGCCTTCCAAAGTGCTGGGATTACAGGCGTGAGCCACCGCGTCTGGCCGAACTTTCTGATGAAAACTCTAAGTCCACCTAAGCTAAAGACAGGAGTTGTAGCTGACGTGAATTTTCAAAGAAGACCCACCGATTTGAGGAAGCAATTACTCTCCTGCTGAAGGTGAAAAGTCAGAAAATGGAACGATGAAATCACTAGGACCTAACTGGCATGTGGAACTACTTTCTGCTTACGAACTATCAGCTTTCATTTCATTTCCAGCTGATATGGTCTCAGCTCTTGTTGCCCAGGCTGGAGTGCAATGGCTCGATCTCGGCTCACCGCAACCTCCGCCTCCCAGGTTCAAGCAATTCTCCTGCCTCAGCCTCCCGAGTAGCTGAGATTAAAGGCATGCACCACTACACCCGGCTAATTTTGTATTTTTAGTAGAGACGGGGTTTCCCCACGTTGAGGCTGGTCTCGAACTCCTGACCTCAGGTGATCCGCCCGCCTCAGCCTCCCAAAGTGCTGGGATTACAGGCGTGAGCCACCGCACCCCGCCTGGTCTCAGCTGCTATACAGTGTTTATAAATGTTCTTAATCAAGGGAATTTATATCGATCTAGTAGAATAAAATAAAATATTTGAGTTCTTAATTTCCTTTAATTAGGATTACCGTTTCCTTCACCACTACGCCCGGCTCCTTTTTTTCTATTTTTAGTAGAGACGGGGTTTCCCCGTGTGGTCCAGGCTGGTCTCGAACACCTGACCTTGTGATTCGCCTGCCTCAGCCTCCCAAAGTGCTGGGATTAGAGGGGTGAGCGACCGCGCCCAGCTTCCAAAAGTTGAAGAGAACGGCTTTGTTACGTATTTTTCTTAGGACAAGATAGACTGTATTTTCTAGCAGTTACACATTTGTTATATATGATGATCTGGTTCTTGGAACATTCTTGAATCTAGTGTCTCTAAGGCAGGCGTGTACAGCAAGAAGTGAAGAACACAGAAATCAATGATGAAAGCATTGGAAGACAAGTGAGTTTGTCAGAACTGCAAAATATTGCTGAGCGTGGATTGCTCTGAAATCTGAAAACATTACTTGTGAATTGCTTCTATCCAAAATGCAGACACAATGCCGCGTGTTGGTTTACTTGTTTCCCATTTTTCAACCCCCTTTTCTAGGCAAAAGGTGTCCAAACCATGCAGACCCACAGAATCGAACCGATGTCTCTAGATTCCTCCTCCTAGAACTCTCAGGGGATCCAGAACTGCAGCCAACCCTCGCCGGGCTGTTGCTGTCCATGTGCCTGGTCACGGTCCTGGGGAACCTGCTCATCATCCTGGCCATGAGCCCTGACTCCCACCTCCACACCCCCATGTACTTCTTCCTCTCCAACCTGTCCTCGCCTGACATGGGTTTCACCTCCACCACGGTCCCCGAGATGATTGTGGACATCCAATCTCACGGCAGAGTCATCTCCTAGGCAGGCCGCCTGACTCAGATGTCTCTGTTTGCCATTTTTCAAAGCATGGAAGAGAGACACGCTCCTGAGTGTGATGGCCTATGACCGGTTTGTAGCCATCTGTCACCCTCTATATCATTCGGCCATCATGAACCCGTGTTTCTGTGGCTTCCTAGTTTGGTTGTCTTTTTTTTTTTTTTTTTTGTCTTCTCAGTCTTCTAGACTCCCAGCTGCACAACTTGATTGCCTTGGTAACGACCTGCTTCAAGGGTGCGGAAAATCCTAATTTCTTCTGTGACCCTTCTCAACTCCCCCACCTTGCATGTTGTGACACCTTCACCAATAGCATAATCATGTATTTTCCTGCTGCCGTATTTGGGTTCCTTCCCATCTCGGGGACCCTTTCCTCTTACTATAAAATGGTTTCCTCCATTCTGAGGCTGTCATCGTCAGGTGGGAAGTATAAAGCCTTCTCCACCTGTGGGTCTCACCTGTCAGTTGTTTGCTGGGTTTATGGAAGAGGCGTTGGAGGGGACCTCAGTTCAGATGTGTCCTCTTCCCCCAGAAAGGTTGCAGTGGCCTCGGTGATGTACACGGTGGTCACCCCCATGCTGAACCCCTTCGTCGACAGCCTGAGAAACAGGGATAGTAAAGGTGTCCTGCAGCGGCCACACGGCAGCACGGCCCAATCTCCATATCTTTTTATCTGTTCCATTCCTTCTGTAGTGTGGGTTAAAAAAGGCAGTCAGGTCAAATAAGAATGATAACACAGGGTGAACACCCACTGTGACATTAGGAGTAATACCTCCTTAGGATATAAAAAACACTGTCACAGAGTATACACACGAGGGGTCCACCCACTGTGATATTAGAAGCAATATCTCCCTATAATATGAAGAACAATATCACAGGGTGATTTCATTCCGGATGTTGGTAATAAAACAATGATAAACATTAAGATTAATAACTAATATTAAAAATGGCATTAATAGTAATAATTCTAATCATGCATAATCCTCTCTTAAAATAATCATTAATGATTAATAACGTTATACTATGAATTAATATTAGCATTGATAGTTATTAATGAGACTGATGTTTAATAATTCACAATATTATGACTCCTAATACCGCAGGAGGTGTACACCTGCCTGTGATATTGTTCCTAATATCCAGGGATGGAGAGCATGATATTAGTTTTAATATCGCAGTAGGTGTACACTCACCCTGTGACACTGATCCTAATATCCAGCGGGTAGAGTATGACATGACTGCAACATAGCAATGAATGTACAGCCACCCGGTGATATTGCTCCTAACATTCACGGAAGAAGCCTATGACGTTACTCCCAATATCGCAGGGAGTGTCCACCCCTTTTGTGATATTGTTCCTAGTATCCCGAGGGGGAGAGGATGATAATAATTCCAGCATCGCAGGCTGTGTTCACCCACTCTGTGATATTGTTATTAATATCGCAGGGAGTAGAAACACCCCTGTGATACTGTTGTTAATCTTCAGGGAGGAAGAGGATGATGTTACTCGAATACAGACGGGTGTACGGCCTCTGTAGAAAGCCGGTGTACACCCGTCTGTGAAATAGTTGATAATTTCCAGAGGGGAAGATAGTAGTCACAATATGGTAAACAGGCTGTGAGTCCACCACGGGTCCTAAGAGCCAGGGGGGCAGAGGGGCTGGCTCTCAGTCCCCACCTCGCGGGGGGCGCCTCGCCCCTCTGCCTCTCCCGCCCTGCATATTACGAAAAATATCACAGAGTGGGTGTACACCTCCTGCGATATGGGGGGGTAATATCATCTTGTCTTCTTTTGGATAATACGAACAATATCACACGGGTTTGTACACTTTCTGTGATATTGGGAGTAATATCAACCTCTCTGCCTTGGAATATTAAGAACAATGTCACAGAATGGATGTACACCCCCTGCGATATTGGGAGTAATAGCAGCCTCTCCTCTCCGTGGATGTTCGGAGTCATATCCCAGGGTGGCTGTGCACCTCCTGCTGTATGCACCCTATTTGTAATCTTTTATCCTTCGCCCCCCTCCCTATTAAATAATAGACAAAAAATAATGGGTTTAGAATAAATGAGTTCAAACAAATTGTCAAACATATCTGGGAAAATTGGAATCAGTTTCTGAGGAAAAGCAAAAAACTCAACAGAAATGCTCATAAAGCATCATCCCTCCATGGCTAGAGCTGCCAGGACACCAGAACACCAAAATCAGCTAGGGAAATTTTGTAGAAGTCCTAGATGTACTAACTGTTCTGTGAATACACAGAGATGTAATTATAACTGTTACCTGCATGTAGAGTAAAGATGAGAAGGGATTGGTCATGGTGGCAGCTACCTCAGGTGTTACAGAGCAGACGTGGTTCCAGGACAGTATGTGTCAGGGCAGAGGGGTCCTCGGAGGCTATTAGAAGCTGGTCATGGCACAGACATTGTAAGTCAGATGGTCTCATTACTTTCAATGATGAAAGCAAAATTGCTTTTGCATCAGCCTAATACAACGGCCTGGCAAGAGCACAGGAAACGTCCCTGTGGTGTTAGATGGAGACCTCTGATGCAGCACAATTCCTTCATCCCCTTCTCCAAAACCCCCTCTTCCAATTCCACTGAAGAGAAAATCTGATGCAAATCTGGTGTAAGCAGGCTCAGATATATCTACCACTATAGATAGTAGAGGTGACTCACAAATCCAAGCCTATCAAATACATCACTAACAAATTACATGTTTAATTTTTTTTTGAAATTAGGGATCATGATATGAAAGTTATCAGAATCAAAACTGTCACTAATGTTTAAAAGGAAAACACCTGGACAAATAGATTCAGAGAAGGCCTTGAAGAGAGGGTTCTCATGCTTCTAGGCCTGATAACAAAAACTATCACAAAATACCACAAAAACCACAACCTTGCACAAAGGCCATAGCAACCTTACACAAAATACACTTCTGTGAGGACATCTATCCAGCAACCACCTGCCCAACCTTCAACTGACATCGACCTTCTTGTTGATCTGTATAGTTGAAGATAAATGTATCGAAACAATTACATAAGCCTCTTCATTTTTCCTTTATTTGTTTCTACTACCCCATGCTTCCAGGTTGATCGTTTTTCTGTTAAAGAAATTGTCTTCCTTCACCATTTGAATCTACATAGTTTCTTTTGTCAGGCATGTTCCCATTGCAATGTCCTCCTCCCTAAGGTCTGTCTTTTTCCATCAGAGAGCCTTTCTCTGTTTTCTAGGTTTACAATGAGAAGGGCTCTAAAGCATTTTTGTAAAACTTTTACTGTCTTCCTAGGAACAAATCATTGACTGACAGTATTGATATTGACTTATTTACATTTCTGGGGATGAGGAATTAAAGATTTCACAAATTTTCTTCTTGAGAAGATCCAAGTTTTCACGTGAGCAAAACTGAATATGTAAATTGATATGTAAATTATGCTGCAGATAATATAGTCAAATGTTTACTTGTATTTAATTTGTTACACATGGAAATTGCATATGTGAGATAATATACTAAGAAATTATCACATTTAATGAAATGCTTTAATCAAATTCCCGATTGAATTTTTGATATCAATATCTTTTTCTTTGTTTAATCCATCTTTAGAGTGAACAGGGCTGTCTAGGCCAAAGTCCTCACTTCTATCTACATTGTCTGAGTTACAGAACTTTTTGAATTTATTATGTTGTCACAGGAAGTCTCCTATTGCTTGTTTAAAGGAGTCTCTCTCAATATGATGCAGAATCCAAAAGCCCTGAAAGGCGTATATCCTGAGTTTCTGTTACCGGAGCCAAAGGTTGCCAATTTCTTGTAGATCCTGCTACAGTTAAACTTCATTTAAGTAATCATTAAAAGCTGCATTTATTCCCTCACTTGAAATTTTGATTTCACACTATTAGGACTAATTCTCTAAGTCTTTGCTAAGTAATGTTCCTCCTTTTCTTGTAGCTTCACTCTGATGATCTCTATATGCAACATCAATTGACATAAAATACATTCGGGGCAAGAGAGTTTCCTTAAATAGTACTTCGTTATTCAAAATAATCACAAAAGTACTCATCGTGGGAAAACTTGTGACGATTCATATATAGGGAAATACTTTTTCTGAGGCATAATTCTGTAAAGAAATTCACCTTAATTTGAATATATATGGGAAAATATCCTTGTTCACTAGTAGTCTATATTCACTGTTTTCTTCCCTCATAGACCAGCCAGTTCACTATTATTCTCCAAATGATGTGTGCCTCTGTAGAGTCTAGGCTATCTGCATACCTAATTTTTCCCACAAATTACTGTTTTGAATTACACTGAATTCAATTCAAGGGGATGTCATTTATAAACAGTGCAAATATGTACTGCACAAGGGATCTTAGAATTCATATGCACGGTTTGATCCATAGGCTCATATGAGCGTGCAATGTCAACTATTTTCATGTTTTTTTTAAAGCCACTTAAATTCTATTTTAAGCCACCA
The DNA here is from genome assembly GCF_028878055.3 of Symphalangus syndactylus. NCBI lineage: Eukaryota > Metazoa > Chordata > Mammalia > Primates > Hylobatidae > Symphalangus > Symphalangus syndactylus. The sequence goes on along the minus strand of NC_072437.2, from coordinate 113,001,995 downwards.
TCTGTCTGTGCTCTTAGGGCAGTTAGCCTTAAATCATTTTAAGATGCTCCACCTCTAAGTACTGTGATAGTGATAGAGATGTCACCAGTCAGGTGTCCTAGGAAACTGACTCGGAGTTGGAGATTTGCATGCAAGGAAGTTCAAATGGATATTCCCAACACCTGCGAAGAGTGAAAGCAATAGGATTGGGCAGAGCAGGAAGCTGGCTGAAATGCAATCACTATCATGGCCGCAGCCCGCTCTACAGGGATCTTGGTGAGTTTACCTAATGACCTCAAATTGGAGCAAGCAAGCCAGGCCATTATATTTGTGTACCAAGCAGTTCTCGGATGTGGGATGCCTTGAGAAGGGACATGAACTTGGATGAAGGAACTTTACTGTGCTGTGAGTGTTGTTGCCAGGAGTCAGCTGTCAACACTCGCAGGAGACGGGGAATTATGCTTTAGTCACTGAGGTGGCACCTAGTGTCAGACCACAGCCTTGTTAAACAGAGCCAGAATTTGGAGGATGGATGGTGGGTTTAACATTTGGGGCTTGACATCTTGTCCCCACAAGCTGCTGCTGGCCTATTCCTTGTCCATTTCTGTGTGGCCTGTTTAGGCCCACCGGCTTCCTGCTTCTTCTTTACCATATCTGGAATGCAAAAGTCTACTCGTAATTTGGCCCATGGTCCCTTCTGCTTAGACATATCCTTGTAGCTATTTTTTTTAAAGATGACTATGCCTTCTAGAATATTTCTAAGAAACTGCCTAAGTCACCACTGCTACCAAGAGGCCTTTGCTTTTTCCTCTTCTTAACTATGGGAAAGGAAGGTAGGAATGTAGGAAGTGAGTATTTTCTAACCTGGAAAAAATCATTTTACCCTATAAAATTTTTGTTAGCGAATTCCTTCTTTGCACTTACTCCACAATCTTTCCAAATTCTCCCAAATGCTCAAGATTTTAAAAAACAAAACACAGAAATGATAGCAGATTATTATTTTTTCCACCAAACCTTTTGTTTCTATTCCTTTACGTCAATGAGCTTAGAATAACTGCTCCTGAAACTGGGAAAGGGACTTGGGAAAAGAAAAAAAAAAAAGCTCTCAAAGTTTAACATCACAAAACATTATAGTCACTGTTATTTTATATTTATTTATTTATTTATTTATTTATTTATTTATTTATTTATTTTTGAGATGGAATCTTGTTCTGCCACCAGGCTGCAGTGCAGTGATGTAATCTCAGCTCACTGCAACCTCCGCGTCTTGGGTTCAAGAGATTCTCCTGCCTCAGCCTTCTGAGTAGCTGGGACTACAGGCGCCGCCACCACACCCAGCTAATTTTTGTATTTTTAGTAGAGATGGGTTTCACCGTGTTAGCCAGGATGGTCTCGATCTCCTGACCTTGTGATCCACACGCCTCGGCCTCCCAAGGTGCTGGGATTATAGGCGTGAGCCACCGCGCGTGGCCTTGTTTTGTAATTTTTACATCATATATCCCCTGCGTTAGACCAAGAGCTTGTAAAAGCCAGAAGACATACACCATTTGTAGTTCAATTAGAGATGTTTACTGATAAAACTGATTCTTCCATCTGAGGGTGGTATTTGTAGTTACAGTAATGTAGATGACAATCTAAGTTATGTTCTATAAACTGTGTCACTGACATCTCAATCTACAGCTAACTTTAATTTTTAGAAGCAGAGGAGTGGGTTGTATAGGTTTAGAAATACATCCATCAAGCTAGTTAAGTGAGATGGATTCAAACCTTCAACTCACTAGAATATTTACCAAATTGACTATTCATTCTCTAAAGGAGCCATATAAACAAGGTACTTTCTAAAATTCAAAGTTATGTAAGGTTTTATTTCCTTTTTATGCTGTTATGAATGGGATTGTAGAGGTTATAAGGTGAAATAAGATTACTTTTACAGTAAAACATACAACACATTGTCACAAGAGGGCAGCCTTTGAACATGAATTGCTTCTCAAGCATCCTTGAAATTTTGAGAGTTACTTTAATTCACACAACTAAATAATAAAACACTACAGAGGATCTAAGAAGATACTTTGACTTACGCATATTGTTACATTTTTATTACTGCTAGTGGAAGATGTAATCTATAAGGAAGGCAAGGGCTGAATTTGTTTTATGTAAAAAGACGAATTTCTTTGGGTTGTAGCTTTCAAACATCAAGATAGTAGGTCAATGTCTAAATGAGTGTATCAAAGTTCTCACACTAGCACATGTAAGTCCACCTCTTATCTACCCAAAATTCTAACCAAGCAAAGGCAAGGTGGAAGAACCAGACAAATGTAAGTGCCTAGGATACATAAGTGCCACTGGATTTTATGGTTTAGTTTTCAACCTGCCAAGTTTCACTAAGAGACATGTTATTTGGAGAGGTTGCTAAAGTGTAATTGCATGATGTCTCTGTGTACGGTTGGTCTGGACCTCTCTCTGTCCAGTGGTTGCCCTCAACTGGTTAGAGCCACTTCTCTAAAGATCATGCTTATGTCCCTGGAGCAGTCCACAGCACTAGCAATGTCTGACCTCCACCTTGTTCCAATTAATATTTCTGTACTTACTGAATTGGAAAACATACAGGTGTTTTCTGCCTGGTCACTTGTGGTTTTACAACACTCTCCCCCTCCCCACCACTGCCCCAGGTGATTTTGATGCCAGCCAAAGTGTGAGAACTACTGGCAGCTGCTGGCAGAGAGCAACGAAGGCCCAAACCCTCTGCGCGATTTCAAGACCCGTATCTGCTTTTCAGCTCTATGTCCTTCTCCTTCTCACAGCGGAGCCCACGCCTCCTCCCTCAGCACTTGCAGGCTATGCTGTCCAGCCTGTGTCCAGGATCAGTCCTGACGTAAGGCACGTGGGGTTTAAGGAGTTCTCTCTTCAGTCTTGTTTCTGCACCATCTCTGACAGTTATATTCTAGTTGTAATCATGGGGCTTCCTCCTTTTGTTTCCAGCCCCATGCTCATTTTCTCTATCACATTCTACCTTGTAATATCCTAAATCTTCTGGTGGGCAAGCTTCTTCCTCAATCCAATTTGTGTTTATGAGTTCCTGCTTTGGGGATTGGCTTCGTAATCCAGGTATTGCTACTGCCTTGAATGCGGAGACTGCATCCTTCTGTCTGGATTCCTTGAGTTTCTGGATCGTCAACCTTATTAGGGCCCCTTTTTCCTAGAATTGGAGCCTCTACTTTGTTCTTGCTACTTTAGTTCACCCAGAAAGCGCGATCTCTGCCTAAATTTCAAAGTGTTGGCTAGTTTAAATATCCTTTTGTGAGACTTTTGTCTTCCTGTGGGGTGATTTTTTCATCTTACACACAATTGCTAATCCTTTTATCTTGAATGTAATTGAAATAGTTTAATCTGTGTTACCAGCAACAAGAACCCCTTTTATGAGATGGAGAAGGCAGGACAGTCTCATAACATGTGTCCCCCTCTGTGTGTTGAATTTATGTCACAGCCAGGCTGTTTCCTACCTGATGTCTCTCACCAAATTGCAGTGTTTATGTCCTAGGAGGTGTCCAATAAATTCTAGAGTTGATACAAGCTGTAATTTTAGAGAAATTCAATTAAGTTGCTTAATTTAAGCAAAAGTTGCTTAAATTAAGCAACTTAATTGAATTTCTCTAAAATTAAGCCCAAAGCAAGTAGAATTAGATTATATACAACCTAATCAACTTTTTTTTTTTTTTCTGAGGATGAGCAAGATTTGGGCTTCAGTGACAACAGTTGTCCCCTAAATATTAATACTCAAAATCTAGAATCACCAGTACAATGTTGAATAGAGTTGACGAACACACACATCCTTTTCTTGTCCTAATCTGTGTGGTTTAAACATTGACGCTTTCACCATTAAATATAATATTGTTTATATGTTTTGTTGTGGATGCTTCCCATCACTTCGAGAAAATTTCTTTTTCTAGCTTGCTGAGAGTTTTTTCTTTTTTTAATCAGCAATAGATATTTCTCCAAATGAAATATCCAAATGACCAACCGGTACATGAAAAAGATGCTCAGCATCACTAATCATCAGGGAAATGTAATTCAAAACCACAGAGATATTGCCTCAAGCCTGTTAGAATGGTCTTATTAAAAGAAAAAGATAATGAGTGTTAACAATGGGGAGAAATTGGAACACTTGTACAGTGTTTCTGGGAATGTAAAACTGTGCAGCCTCTATGGAAAGCAGTACGGTGGCTCCTCAAAAAAATTAAGAAAGTAGAACTACTATATGATCTGGCAATCTCACTTCAGGTTATTTATCTGAAAGGATTGAAATTGGGATGATTCTCTGATTCTCAGGCTCATTGCAGCATTATTTACACAAATCAAAATGTGGGAATAAGGTTAATGTCTATTGGCAGATCAATAGATAAAGAAAATGTGGTATATTCATGCAACGGAGTATTATTCAGCTTTAAAAACAGAAAGCCCTGCAATATGCAACATGGATGAACCTAGAGGACATTAATGCTAAGTAAAGGAAATCAGTCACAGGAGGACAAACTGTGTGATTCCACGTGTATAAAGTATCTAAGATAGCCAAATTCATTAGAATCACAGATTAGAATGGTGATAGCTCTTTAAGCTGAAATCAGTTTTGCATTCCTGCGTTTTGTAGTTTTGGTATCAGAATTCTGACTCATAAAACAAGTTTGGAATTTCCCCCTTCTTTATTTCTGAAATAATTTCAAAATTTTATTTTTTTAAAATGTTTGAAAGAATTCACCAGCAAAACTCTTTGGATCTGGAGTTTGCTTATTTTTTTATTTTCTTTAGTTTTATGTTTTTATGTGCAAGTATTTGACAATTAATTACTTTAATAAATGTCAATTCATATGTTCCATTTAATCTTGTGAATTTTTTTATAAGTTTTTTTCAACGAATTCACCCTTTCATCCAAGTAATGAAAATTGGTATAAAATGTTTTACAATATTCCATTATCTTGTTAATGTCCCTTGTGTCTACAACTGTACAATCTCATTAATCCCTGATATTTATAATTTGTGTTTTCTTTCTTTCTCACAGAACTAACTTTTGGCCATGTGAATTTTCTCCTGTGTCTGTTTTCTGTCTCATTGATTTCTAATTTCTGTTTTATTTCCTTTCTTCTACTTGTTTTGGACTTAATTTGCTCTCTTGTTTTAGATTTTCTTTTTAAGGTAGAAAATTAGTTCACTTGTTTTGAACTTCCCTTTTTTAGAATAAGCATTTATACAAAAACTTTACTCTGGGTCTGCTTAACTTTATGCCACACATTTTGATATAGCATATTTTTATTTGTATTCAGTTCAATGTATTTTAAGGTGTTTCTCAGGATTTCTTCCTTGAGCTAAAGGGCATTTTAAGGTGTATTTAAATCTTCCAGTAATGTAGACTTTCCTGGGTAGCTTGTTTTTACCCATTTCAACTCATTTTCATTATGGTCAGAAAGCATACTTTCTATGATTACAGTGTTTTGAAACTTCTTGAGGGATATTTTGTGGTCTATAGTCTATTGATAAATGTTTCACGTGTAGCATAATAGAACATATATTCTATCGTCTTGGTCAATATTGATTAGGTCAAGCTGTTGTCAAAATTATTTTATCTTAACTTTCTTTAGTTATTCTATCAGTTAGCAATATAGCATTATGTCTTCATAAGTACTTGACATTTGATCATTATGAAATAGCTTTCTGTTGTAATATTGCTTGTTTGGAGGTCTACTTTTTCTTCTATTAATATAGCCACATAAGATTTCTTGTGCTTGTTGTTTCCATGGTATACTTGGAAATTATTTTACTCTCAGCTTATCTATATCATAATATTTGGCATGCATCTCTTATAGGTACTTTTATTAATGTCTATTGGCAGATGAATAAAGATAATGTGGTATATTCATACAACAGAATATACCGATGGACAATCTGTGTTTTATTTGGAGTATTTAAAATACATTTGAAATAATTATTGATAAGGTTGGATTTAAGCCTGCTATTTTGCTTTTTTTTTCTTTTTTTCTTTTTTTTTTTTTTTAGACGGAGTCTCGCTCTGTCGCCCATGCTGGAGTGCAGGGGCGCTATCTCAGCTCACTGCAAGGTCCGCCTCCCGGGTTCATGCCATTATCCTGCCTCAGCCTCCCGAGTAGCTGGGACTACAGGTGCCGCCACCACGCCCGGCTAATTTTTTGTATTTTTAGTAGAGACGGGGTTTCACCGTGTTAGCCAGGATGGTCTCGATCTCCTGACCTCGTGATCCGCCTGCCTCGGCCTCTCAAAGTGCTGGGATTACAGGCGTGAGCCACCGCGCCCGGCCTATTTTGCTCTTATGTTCTATTTGTTCCCTCATTTTTTGCTCCTCTGTTCTTTCTTTCATGCCTTTTTATATTAACTGAACAATATTCGGCGTTCCATTTTAATTCCTTTATTGGCATTTTAGAAGAATGTCTTCATATGATGTGGTGGTTCTCTAGGGATTATAATCAGCACCCTGGGCTTATCGCAGTCCACTTACTGTTAACAGTCAACGTTTTCATGTAACATAAAGAAATGTTGCAGCAAAATTGTTGCGTTTAGTCTCCTGTCAGAGCTATTAATTTAGAATAGTTTACATACATTATCAACAGTACACGTAATTTTTTATTTAAACCATCAGTTGTTTGTTATAAAACTAAAAGAAAAAAGCCTTAGCTTTTCATGTTGATGCACTTGCCATTCCTAGAGCTTCTCCTTGCTTCCTGTAGTTCAGAATTTCCATCTGTTGTTATCTTTCTTTAGCCCGAAAAATTTCCGTTTGCATTTCTTGTATTTAGGTCTGCAAATGACAGATGTTCGAAGCCTTCTTTTATCTGAATAAATCTTTATTTTCTCAAGAATTACTTTTTCTAGTTATAGAATTTGGAGTTGACAGGTTTTTTTTTTTATTTTCAAGATGTGGTTTCATTGCTTTTTAAACTGTCATTTCTGATGACAGGTCATCTGTCAGTTTGTTTCCATGTATGTACATTATTTTTCTCCCTCCCTTTAGCTACTTTCAAGATTTACTCTTTTTTTGCCCAGTGGTTTGACTATGATATGTCTGCCTTTGTTTCTTTATTTTTATTCTGTTCTTTGAGTTTCTTAAACCTGTAAGTTGATATATGCTGACAATTAGGAAAACTTTTGGTCTTTACTTTTTCAAATAGATTTTTCTGTCTCATTTTCTACTTCTCTACTCTTTCTAGGACTCCAATTTTATTAGTTCTAGACTGGCCCTATTTTTATTATTTTTATTCCTCTGTGTTCTTAACTGTATTGGGAAATTTTTCTTAATCTCTTTTTAAGTTCACTGATAGTTTTTTTCTGCCATCTTTAATTTACTGGTATGTGCGTACGATGTCATTTTTATATAAGATATTATGTCCCTCAATTCTAAAATTTGTCCCATTATTTCTTTGTCGTTTTTACTTCTCTGATGAGATTCTCCATATATTCACTCTTATGATCATCTATTCCTTAAATCCTTGAATATGCTTACAATAGCTTATTTTAAATTTCTTATCTTCTAATCCCAGCGTGTGGGCCATTTCAATGTCTTAATCCATTGTTTACTTTTTTTCTTATGCGTCATATTTTCCTGGTTCTATGTCTAGACAGGTTAAATTATATGTTAGATTATGTGGATGATATTTTGTAGAGATAGGTTCTTTTATTTTCCTTTGAAGAGCGACTCTTTTCTAATATTAGTCTTCTTTGTGTAGTCAAACACCAAACTTTTACTCCTGAGCTATATGCAATGGTTGAAATATCTGCTCTGTACTAGCAATTTAGCTGTTGTTTTCTGCTGTATTCTATGGAGTCTCTTTTTATCAATGTGAAATGTAGCAGCCGTCATATATCTGAATGAAGTTTAAGTGCTGATTTTAGATTTTTACTCTGTGACATTCTCCTCTGTGACTTTCACTTGTGTGAGATTTCCTCCCATGTCACTCAAATTTCCCAGTTCTTCTTTTCTGTCAGCCTGGAACTCTGTGTTCTTATTCCTCAAGCTAGTAAAACTCACTGCTTTACTCGTAGACATGCAATTTTGCACAGACCGGGGAGTGTCATCAGGTGTGAAGCTGTATTGATGCAAATTTAAATCATTGGAATTTTTCTTTATTCAATGGTTAAAAACTTCATCAGTGATCAAATATTCTACTATTTCTGCCTATTTTCTGTTTCTTATTACCATCAAATGTGTATTTATTTTTTTTAGAGTTTACAGTTTTTTTTTTCCCTGCATTTGAGTTAGACATGAGCTACTACCACATTTTGTAATTCAAACTTTTTGTCTAACAGTGTTCTAAAAAACTCTTTCTTTGGAGGGAATTCTCAAATTTCTAAATACTCTACAAACATTAGGATTGGGGCTCAAATTCCCAGTTTCCCTTGTAGCCAGATGTGCCTATGAAACATGGCCTCAGCTAATTAAGCATACCCAGATATTTGAAAGTAAGAAAAGTGTTAAGAGGAACTATAGATATCCTTTTAGTTGATGCAAGGATGGAAAAAAAAATAACCAACTTTCACTGGTGAACTTTGTCTTCAATTATTGTTTTCCTGTGGGAAGTGGCTAATTTTCTGGCCTAGAGGTGGAATTGGTGTGTTGGTAACAATTGATTTGATGATAACCTGCGTTCATCTTTTTTAAAATTGCTGACCCACCATTGTTTCTGGTCCTGTTTTATACTTATGCAGTGTATAATCTCTCATGCAAATTTAGTTCTTTGTTTCTCAGCTTAAACTGGATTTTGATGAGCAGTTTTCACCTTCAAATGAAAGAAACGGCTTTGTTTGATGTTACACAAAAATAACAACAAGAGGGAATTAAAGAAATACGTTTGTCACCTTGTGACACTACATAAATGAAACTTTGAAAATTCAACAATTCTGCTTTATAAGAAAATAGAAAGTTTCTACTGTTTTTCTTTATTTTCAAAGCTATATCATTAAATGAAATTTCTGCCTCATGGAAGATTTTTAGAACTATGTAACAATAACATACAGACCATCAGGAGAGAAATGAATAAAGACGGAAAGAAGTAGGCACTGTGTGGTAACGTAGATGGCGCACAGTTGTGTGCCTGGAGCCCTAATCCATTTTACCATGGAATTTATACAATAAATATTAGTTTCCTGTGAACCTGCTAATTAATATGACTTCAGCAAACATTTCATTAACCTGAACAGTTGAGGTTTCCTGTAGACAGACTGCACGTATTCTCATCTTTAACCTTTCCATAATGTTCTCTAATTAGAGATGTCACTGGTTCTCAAGAGCAAAAGAACAGCAGTAGCTTAAAAAGTTACATTATTTGTTTTTTACTAATATGTAAAGTGATTTTGTCTTTCATTTCACCTCTAGAGCTAATTATGTATTCTAGGTTAACAAAAATTCCAGATCATACCATCATGAGTTTAAATTTTACAATGAACTCGTTATTTCCATTTATTACTAGCCTGCATTATAGCAATATTTAGCTAATGAATTCTCAAAATAGTTCTTGAAAGGGGAAAGAGTGCCTCAAGTAAATGGTGTAATTATTTATTTCTCAGAATTTTAAATTCAGTGTTCTGTTTAATCTCAAAGGGATACCAATGAAGTTAGGGCGTAAGGACTCTGTGGTTAATAAAATGGCAAGAATTAAAAAGGATTATTACATTTTTTCCTCATATTATGATGGCTACAATTTTTTAAAACAGTAGAAATGTTTAATTTTTGAAGGCCGCTACTGTGTATTTTATGCAAAATGTGAGCTCCCCAGTTCAACCTGTTGTTTGAAATTTGACCAGCTTTTTCTTGCTCTTGTTCAGGACAGTTATTAAACAGTCCAGGCAGGCCTCCGGAGTTACATATATGTATGTGGCTCTGTGTGTATATATACACAGAAGTACAAGTAGCATATAATCAATTTACATAAGACTTTTGCTTTTGATGAAAATTCTTCTAAAAGTGAATATAAATTAATAGCATATGGAGCCTACAAAAATTGTCTAATAGGCAAGTAGTCAAAGATAATCTGTGAACAAAGAGTTTGCTAAAACATACTTTTTTTTTTTACATGTAGTAACATTGTATCGAAGGGTTTCCAGAATTACATAATGTTATAGGGCACTTATCCTGAGACACACAAAGGAGACAAGGGGTAGAGATAGAATGGAAGGGAAAATAAAGGACAAATAGAGATAGGTACTTAAGTGGAAATGTTTTTATAAGAAAATCATCAAAAAGGTGGTAATTTTAAAACATGGCTTTTCCAGGCAGGAAATTTTCTGAATTTATTGCAAAAGAAGATAAATCCCGTGTCTACGTAGATCATGCCAATGAAATGAACAATAAAGGTTACTTATTAGAATATTGAAAATGGTTGATAATAAATTATTTATATTTATGGTAAGAGCAATAAACTTGATTTTTAGGGGGTTCAATGACTTCCTGAAAATATCCTTTCACAGATTTTCTCAGAGTGTCTAATTGGCAAAAGCACAGCTCCAAATAGCTCTTTCTGTCAATGTCTACAGAACATTTACAGTTTGATTTCTGAAAGTTACCATTTCTACTGATCTTACAAATTTGTAAAATGAATGCCCACCAGGACAAAATATTAAGTGATAAAATTAATTGAATCCTACAAGTGAAAATCTAGGCAAGGAAAGTCTTCTTCCTTCTTAATGAATGATTTTTATGTCTCTTTATTTAAGTCCTTCTAGGTAGAGCAACAGTCTGCAGACCTTCTTTTGAGGCATTTCACCACCAGAGTAAGTGTGATGTATGACTAATTAGTCCACCCACAGGGGGCTGGTGAAATTAAATTGGAAGTTATTTCCTAACTGGCATATCTTGGAGTAAAATTAATCTAATAACAGCTCTCATAAGAGAGCATATGCTTTAAAGACCATTTTTCGTTCAACTTTACCAAACAAAGTGCAAATTTAGGACTCCAGTTGTGAAGTTTGGTTGTGTGTGGATTGTACAGTGAAGGTACCAGTGGACAACCATTGCTCATCAAGCAAGTTTATACAAAAGCTTTGGGACAAGTCCAACTCTAGATAAAATTCTAAAGGATTTCGTGCCTGTGTTCAGAGTTCCTTTTTCTCTCTCCAAGGTAACCCACATATCAAAAGACATATGGGTTGTGGGTAGAACTTCCTAAAATTGCTGGTGAGAAGTGTGCATGCATAAACATACTTCACTAGCTTGAATTTTCTATTAGTCTCACAGGCAGCAATTACAATCATGTATGTTGTTCTATCTCCACACACTCCTGTACATAGAAAGATCAAGTAACATCCCTGGTTAAGATGTGTACAGGTTACAAGACATGTCTAAGTATATTCACCAAGAGGTTTATTATTTTCACAGTGGCATTCACTAAATCAGTTGTCAGTGCTGCAATACTCAAGGAATAAGCAGGGTCTTTACTTTATCAAAGTTTGGAGTCAACCCCAAGTTAGATCACTGAAGCACATAACTATAGATAAGGTCACTCAAAAGCACAAATCCAGGTTATAAATATTCAGTTGTCATTTATATGCATTTAGCAATTTGAATGCTGGGAAGTGTAGCCCAGAAAATCAATCGACATGGAACTATTGAAGAGGCATGCATGGCACCTGCACTTTGAATCTCTTCAGACTCAGGTTAAACAGGAGACACCGTAGCTCATGTATCCTGCAATAACCCTTCCTCATCGCCTTTTTATCTACGAACCTGCCCTTTTCAATGTTATCTATATGCCTGAAGGTATGAATACCCTTGATCTTGCTAAAAAATCGTACCACCCGTCAGCAAAATCTCACTGATCAGTGTCTATGTTACCTCACCGAGTTAGCCTTTTGTGTTGTTGTGGCCCAGGATGACAATGTTGACACAATCCAAACCAGTATTGGAAAGTTAATGTTGGATGCGTCTTTGACAATTGATGGAATGACCTGAAATCAAATGTGAGGCAGTGGAGACTCAAGAATGCTATTCAGGCAGTTAGTGATCTGTGGAGATACTAAATGAAATATCTGGAAGGAATTGTAATCTTGCAACTATGCTTTTATGTGTTTTTTGACATAAACGGTTTCTATTTATGATGGGGCTGCAGAGTGCATTTCCCATGAAGTTCCCTCAGTGTTAACTAACATAGTCATGTGTCACTTAATGACAGGGGTATGTCTGAGAAATGCATTGCTGGACAATTTTATTATTGTATGAACATCACAGAGTTTACTTACACAAACCTAGATACTATAGCTGATTACATACCTATGCTATATGGTATAGCCTATTCCTCCTAAGCTACAAACCTGTGCAGCATGTTACTGCACTGAATACTGTAGGCAATTGTAACACAACAGTTAAGTATATCTATATGCTTACTTATATCTATACAGTAAGTGTATCTATACATGTCTAAACATAGAAGAGGTACAGTAAAAATACAGTGTTAAGATTTTATTGCACCACTGTCATGTGTGTGCACCATCATTGACCAAAATGTTTTGTGATGTATGATTGTAACAAAAGAATTAATTAAAGATAATATTGAAGTGCCTATTGAAATTTCAATGAAGGAATGAATATTTGTAAATTCTGATTGCATTAAGTGGGAGTTGACTTTCTTCCTGTTTCCACGGTTGTTCTTGTGAAAGGGCGTAGCTTTCCAAAGACCTGAAATCTCCGACAAGTCTTGCAATTCTCTATTGCCTGCATTATGAAGGTCACCTGGTATCAAATGAAGCAAAATGGTAGATTATAAAGACCTGTACTTTCTTGTCAGTTCCTAAACATAGCAAGCATTGGTCTGTCTTGAACATTTCTGCGGTTATAAATTAGCCTTGGGTCATGATTGTCTGCCTTTTTATCATAGACAAGATTTAATTTAGGAGATGTCCTTTTAATGTGTTATGTGAATAGTAAGTGCCACTTATGGAGCAATATTTTCTTCCAGTCATTTTAATTGTCGAATCTATCCAGTCAAGATGCATTGTTAGAGGCTTCACTGACAACACCGTCTGCGTGTGTGTGTGTGTGTGTGTGTGTGTGTGTCTGTGTACATACATATGATTGAGCAGGATTTAATGTAAGTCAAAACAATCTCAAATTTCTTAGGACAATACAGCTTCCTTGGCCATTCCCTTGGAGCTCTGGGTTGAGGAGCTGGTGATGTGTGTTTCTTTTGCGTGTTCTACACGTTATCCCTATGCAGGCCTTCCTTGGGCTTGGTTTTGGAACCAGTGATGAGGAATATCATTAGAATTGTTGTGCTCAAAAAGATTCTTCCATTCTTCTGTATAAGCAATGGCAATTTTCCCAGACCAATATTTCTTCTTTTGAAATGGTAAATTTTGAATAGTAACAGGTTAGTATAATCCCATAAAATAACAAAGTTTGAGTTCTATGAACTGTGTTTTATGCTAAATCATCATTTACTCCTTGTATGATCTTTTTTTTTTTTTTTTGAGATGAAGTCTCACACTGTCGCCGAGGCTGGAGTGCAGTGGCATGATTTTGGCTCACAGCAATCTCCACCTCCCGTATTCACACCATTCTCCTGCCTCAGCTTCCTGAGTAGCTGGGACTACAGGTGCTGCCACCATGCCTCGCTAATTGTTTTTTAAGATTAAGGGCAAAATCAAAGCTGCTCCCCTATATTATATTCATAAACCAGAATGATTAAAGCAAGCTAGTTATTTATTAGAAGCAAATACTCCAAATTTAGCATCTAAGACATGACAGCCTTTCAAAAGACATCAATTTACATTTTAGTGTCTATAGCTATGTTTGTATTCATGTTATTGGTGTCTGTAATATTTCACTAGATGTTCTGGGCAAATCGATAAATGAAAATAAGGTATATGATAAGGAGAACAATCTAGGCCACCTGGAGACCCCTTACAACTCAGCTGGTGAAGCAGGAATGCCTGGGTGTAATAGTGAGCAACAACTTTTCAAACGTGTTGGGCAGTTTTCAGGCAGCGGAATATGTATGCCAAACCAGGCAGAAAGATAAGTGGAGGCCAGTTAAAAGATCAGGCTGTGATTACACGTTTTTTGTTTGTTTGTTTCTACTGAGGAAATATAACACTTACTTATTATTTTCTCCATCTATCCCGCTATTTTGTCAAAACCTTTCAGGTAAGTTACTACCAAACACAGGGTTATCCAAGATCTGTGGGTCGTATTCAATATTTGCTTTTCCCTCCACTACTAACACATCTGATTCCCTTTGTAACTTTCTCCCGTTTCTCCTTTCAGCCGGTTTTCTCCAACCACACTGAGGTTATGAGCCTCCATATGTACTCTCCCACCCTGTTTCATCTCATAGTGGAAAAACAAATATATTCATATAAAACTACACAGAAGCATTCTGTGAAACTACTTTCTGTTCCGTGCATTCAACTAACAGAATTAAACCATACTATTGATAGAGCAGTTCTGAAACACTCTGTAGAAAATGCAACTGAACATTCGGAGCGCTAAGAGGGTAATAGTGGAAAAAGGAATATCTTCAAATATAAACTACTCAGAATCATTCTATGAAACTTCTTTCTGTTCCGCGCATTCGATGAAGAGTGTTTAACCTTACTTTTGATTGAGCAGTTGTGAAACACTCTTTCTGTAGATACTGCCATTGGACATTCTGAGCGCTAAGAGTCCTATATTGGAAAAAGGATTATCTTCAAAAAAAACTACACAGAAGCATTCTGTGAAACTTCTTTCTGATCTGTGCATTCAACTAACAGAGTTAAAACATACTTTTGATTGAGCAGTTGTGTACACCCTTTCTGTAGAAAATGCAAGTGGACATTCGGGGTGCTAAGAGGGTAATAGTGGAAAAAGGAATATATTCAAATATAAACCTCACAGAAGCATTCTGTGAAAATTTTTTCTGTCCTGTGCATTCAACTAACAGAGTTGAACCTTACTTTTGATTGATCCGCTCTGAAACACTCTTTCTGTAGAAACTGCAAATGGACATTCTGAGCGCTAAGAGGCCTATATTGGGAAAAAGAATATCTTCAAATAAAAACTACACAGAAGCATTCTGTGAAACTTCTTTCTGATCTGTGCATTCAGCTAACAGATTTAAACCATACTTTTAATTGAGCAGTTCTGAAACACTCTTTCTGTAGAAAATGCAAGTGGACATTCGGAGCGCTAAGATGGTAATAGTGGAAGAAGGAATATGTCCAAATAAAAAGTAAACAGAAGCATTCTCTGAAACTTCTTTCTCTTCTCTGCATTCAACTAACAGAGTTGAGCCTTCTTTTTGAAGGAGCAGTTCTGTAACACTATTTCTGTAGAAACTGCAAGTGGACATTCGGAGCGCTAAGGGGGTTATAGAAGAAAAAGGAATATTTTCAAATAAATACTATAAAGAAGGATTCTGTGAAACTTCTTTCTGTTCTGTGCATTCAACTAAAAGAGTTGAACCTTACTTTTGATTGAGCCATTCTGAAACACTCTTTCTGTAGAAACTGCAATTGGATATTCGGAAAGCTAAGAGGCCTAAATTGGAAAAAGGAGTATCTTCAAATAAAACTACACAAAAATATTCTGTGAAACATCTTTCTGATCTGTGCATTCAGCTAACAGAGTTCAACCATACTTTTGATTGAGCAATTCGGAAACACTCTTTTTGAAGATAATGCAAGTGGACATTGGGAGCTCTAAGAGGTTAATAGTGGAAAAAGGAATATCTTGAAATATAAACTACACAGAAGCATTCTCTGAAACTTCTTTCTGTTCCACGCATTCAACTAACAGAGCTGAAATTTACTTTTCATTGAGCAGGTCTGAAACACTCTTTCTGAAGAAACTGCAATTGGACATTCTTAGCGCTAAGAGTCCTATATTTAAAAAAGGAATATCTTCAAATAAAAACTACACAGAAGCATTCTGTGAAACTTCTTTCTGATCTGTGCATTCAACTAACAGAATTAAACCATACTTTGGATTGAGCAGTTCTGAACACTCTTTCTGTAGAAAATGCAAGTGGACATTCGGAGCGCTAAGAGTGTAACAGTGGAAATAGGAATATATTCAAATATAAACTACACAGAAGCATTCTGTGAAACTTCTTTCTGTTCTGTGCATTTAACTAACAGAGTTGAACCTTACTTTTGATTGAGCCCTTCGGAAACACTCTTTCTGTAGAAACTACACTTGAACATTCTGAGCGCTAAGAGGCCTATATTGGGATAAAGAATATCTTCAAATAAAACTACACAGAAGCCTTCTGTGAAACTCCTTGCTGTTCTGTGCATTCAACTAACAGAGTTGAACATTACTTTTGATTGAGCCGTTCTGAAACCCTCTTTCTGTAAAAAATGCAAGTGGACATTTGGAGTGCTAAGATGGTAATAGTGGAAAAAGGAATATCTTCAAATATAAACTTCTCAGAAACATTCTCTGAAACTTCTTTCTGTTCCGTACATTCAACTAAAAGAGTTGAGCCTTACATTTGAAGGAGCATTTCTGAAACTCTCTTTCTGTAGAACCTGCCAGTGGACATTCGGAGCGCTAAGAGGGTAATAGTGGAAAAAGGAATATCTTCAAATAAATACTACACAGAAGCATTCTGTGAAACTTCTTTCTGTTCTGTGCATTACACTAAAGTAGTTGAACCTTACTTTTGATTGAGCCGTTCTGAAACACTCTTTCTGTAGAAACTGCAATTGGATATTAAGAGAGCTAAGAGGCCTATATTGGAAAAAGGACTATCTCCAAATAAAAACTACACAGAAGCATTCTTTGAAACTTCTTTTGGTTCTGTGCATTCAGCTAAGAGGGTTCAACCATAGTTTTGATTGAGCAGTTCGGAAACACTCTTTCTGTAGATACTGCAGTTGGACATTCTGAACGTTAAAAGTCCCATATTGGAAAAAGTAATATCTTCAAATAAAAACTACACAGAAGAATTCTGTGAAACTTCTTTCTGATCTGTGCATTCAACTAACAGAGTTAAAACATACTTTAGATTGAGCAGTTCTGAACACTTTCTGTAGAAAATGCAACTGGACATTTGGAGCGCTAAGAGGGTAGTAGTGGAAAAAGGAATATATTAAAATATAAACTACACAAGCACTCTGTGAAACTTCTTTCTGTTCTGTGCATTCAACTAACAGAGTTGAACCTTACTTTTGATTGTGCCGTTCTGAAACACTCTTTCTGTAGAAACTGCAGTTGGACATTTTGAGCGCTAAGAGGCCTATATTGGTAAAAACATATCTTCATATGAAAACCACACAGAAGCATTCTGTGAAACATCTTTCTGATCTGTGCATTCAGCTAACAGAGTTAAACCATACTTTTGATTGAGCAGTTCTGAAACATTCTTTCTGTAGAAAATGCAACTGGACATTCGGAGCGCCAAGTGGGTAATAGTGGAAAAAGGAATATATTCAAATATAAACTACACAGAAGCATTCTCTGAAACTTCTTTCTGTTCTGTGCATTCAACTAACAGATTTGAAACTTACTTTTCATTGTGCCGATCTGAAAAACTCTTTCTGTAGAAACTGCAATTGGACATTCTGAGCGCTAAGAGGTCTATATTGGGAAAAAGAATAACTTCAAATAAAAACTACACAGAAGCATTCTTTGAAACTTATTTCTGAACTGTACATTCAGCTAACAGAGTTAAACCATACTTTTGATTGAGGAGTTCTGAACACTCTTTCTGTAGAAAATGCAAGTTGACATTTGGAGCGCTAAAATGTTAATAGTGGAAAAAGGAATATCTTTAAATATAAACTACACAGAAATATTCTCTGAAACTTCTTTCTGTTCCGTGCATTCAACTACCAGGGTTGAACCTTACTTTTGATTGAGCCGTTCTGAAACACTCTTTCTGTAGAAACTGCAATTGGACATTCTGAGCGCTAAGAGGCCGATATTGGGAAAAAGAATATCTTCAAATAATAACTACACAGAAGCATTGTGGGAAACTTCTTTCTCATCTGTGCATTCAGCTAACAGAATTAAACCATACCTTTAATTGAGGAGTTCTGAAACACTCTTTCCATAGAAAATGCATGTGGACATTCGGAGCGCTAAGAGGGTAATAGTGGAAAAAGAATATATTCAAATATAAACTACACAGAAGCATTCTGTGGAACTTCTTTCTGTTCTGTGCATTCAACTAACATAGTTGAACCTTACTTTTGATTGAGCCGTTCTGAAACACTCTTTCTGTAGACACTGCAATTGGATATTCTGAGCGCTAAGAGGCCTATATTGGAAAAAGTACTATCTTCAAAAAAAACGACACAGAAGCATTCTGTGAAATTTCATACTGATCTGTGCATTCAGCTAACAGAGTTAAACCGTACTTTTGGTTGAGCAGTTCGGAAATACACTTTCTGCAGAAAATGCAAGTGGACATTCAGAGCGCTTAGAGGGTAATAGTGGAAAAAGGAATATCTTCAAATATAAACTACACAGAAGCATTCTCTGAAACATCTCTCTGTTCCGTTAATTCAACTAACAAAGTTGAACCTTACTTTTGATTGAGCAGTTCGGAAACACTCTTTCTGTAGATACTGCAATTGGACATTCTGAGAGCTAAGAGTCATTTATTGGAAAAAGGAATATCTTCAAATAAAAACTACACAGAAGCATTCTGTGAAACTTACTTCGGATCTGCGCATTCAACTAACAGAGTTAAACCATACTTTTGATTGAGGAGTTCTGGACACTCTTTCTGTAGAAAATGCAAGTGGACATTCGGAGCGCTAAGAGGGTAATAGGAGAAAAAGGAATATATTCAAATTTAAACTACACAGAAGCATTCTGTGAAACATCTTTCTGTTCTGTGCATTCAACTAACAGGGTTGAACCTTACTTTTGATTGAGCCGTTCTGAAACACTCTTTCTGTAGAAACTGCAATTGGACATTCTGAGCGCTAAGGGGCCTATATTGGGAAAAATAATATCTTCAAATAAAAACTACACAGAAGCATTCTGTGAAACGTCTTTCTGATCTGTGAATTCAACTAACAGAGTTAAACCATACTTTTTGATTGAGGAGTTCTGGACACTCCTTCTGTAGAAAATGCAAGTGGACATTCGGAGCGCTAAGCGGGTAGTAGTGGAAAAAGGAATATATTCAAATATAAATTACAAAGAATCATTCTGTGAAACTTCTTGCTGTTCGGTGCATTCAAGTAACAGAGTTGAACCTTACTTTTGAATGAGCCGTTCTGAAACCCTCTTTCTGTAGAAAATGCAAGTGGACATTCGGAGCGCTTAGATGCTAAAGTGGAAAAAGGAATATCTTCAAATATAAACTACACAGAAACATTCTCTGAAACTTCTTTCTGTTCCGAGCATTCAACTAACAGAGTTGAGCCTTACTTTTGAAGGAGCAGTTCTGAAAAACGCTTTCTGTAGAACCTGCAAGTGGTCATTCGGAGTGCTAAGAGGGTAATAGTGGAAAAAGGAGTATCTTCAAATATAAACCACACAGAATCATTCTCTGAAACTTCTTTCTGTTCCGTGCATTCAACTAACAGAGTTGAACCTTAATTTTGATTGAGTAGTTCTGAAACACTCTTTCTGTGGATGCTGCAATTGGACATTCTGAGCGCTAGGAATCTTATATTGGAAAATCGAATATCTTCAAATAAAAACTACACAGAATCATTCTGTGAAACTTCTTCCAGATCTGTGCATTCAACAAACAGAGTTAAACCATACTTTCGATTGAGCAGTTCTGAACACTCTTTCTGTAGAAAATGCAAGTGGACATTAGGAGCACTAAGAGGGTAATAGTGAAAAAAGGAATATATTCAAATATAAACTACACAGAAGCATTCTGTGAAACTCCTTTCTGTTCCGTGCATTCAACTAACAGATTTGAACCTTACATTTGATTGAGCCGTTCTGAAACACTCTTTCTGTAGAAACTGCAATTGGACATTCTGAGCGCTAAGAGGCCCATATTGGGAAAAAGAATATTTTCAAATAATAACTACACAGAAGCATTGTGGGAAACTACTTTCTCATCTGTGCATTCAGCTAACAGAATTAAACCATACCATTGATTGAGCCATTCTGAAACCCTCTTTCCATAGAAAATGCATGTGGACATTCGGAGCGCTAAGAGGGTAATAGTGGAAAAAGAATATATGGAAATATAAACTACACAGAAGCATTCTGTGAAACTTCTTTCTGTTCTGTGCATTCAACTAACATAGTGGAACCTTACTTTTGATTGAGCCGTTCTGAAACGCTCTTTCTGTAGAAACTGCAATTGTACATTCTGAGCGCTAAGGGGCCTATATTGGGGAAAAGAATATCTTCATATAGAAACTACACAGAAGCATTTTGTGAAACTTCTTTCTGATCTGTGCATTCAGCTAACAGAGTTAAACCATACTTTGATTGAGCAATTCTGAACACCCTTGCTGTAGAAAATGCAAGTGGACATTAGGAGCGCTAAGAGGGTAATAGTGGAAAATGGAATATATTCAAATATAAACTACACAGAAGCATTCTGTGAAACGTCTTTCTGATCTGTGAATTCAACTAACAGTGTTAAACCATACTTTTTGATTGAGGAGTTCTGGACACTCCTTCTGTAGAAAATGCAAGTGGACATTCGGAGCGCTAAGCGGGTAGTAGTGGAAAAAGGAATATATTCAAATATAAATTACAAAGAATCATTCTGTGAAAGATCTTGCTGTTCGGTGCATTCAAGTAACAGAGTTGAACCTTACTTTTGATTGAGCCGTTCTGAAACCCCCTTTCTGTAGAAAATGCATGTGGACATTCGGAGCGCTTAGATGCAAATAGTGGAAAAAGGAATATCTTCAAATATAAACTACACAGAAACATTCTCTGAAACTTCTTTCTGTTCCGAGCATTCAACTAACAGAGTTGAGCCTTACTTTTGAAGGAGCAGTTCTGAAACACTCTTTCTGTAGAAACTGCAAGTGGTCATTCGGAGCGCTAAGAGGGTAATAGTGGAAAAAGGACTATCTTCAAATATAAACAACACAGAATCATTCTCTGAAACTTCTTTCTGTTCCGTGCATTCAACTAACAGAGTTGAACCTTAATTTTGATTGAGCAGTTCTGAAACACTCTTTCTGTGGATACTGCAATTGGACATTCTGAGCGGTAGGAGTCTTATATTGGAAAATCGAATATCTTCAAATAAAAACTACACAGAATCATGCTGTGAAACTTCTTCCAGATCTGTGCATTCAACTAACAGAGTTAAACCATACTTTCGATTGAGCAGTTCTGAACACTCTTTCGGTAGAAAATGCAAGTGGACATTCAGAGCACTAAGAGGGTAATAGTGGAAAAAGGAATATATTCAAATATAAACTACACAGAAGCATTCTGTGAAACTCCTTTCTGTTCCGTGCATTCAACTAACAGATTTGAACCTTACATTTGATTGAGCCGTTCTGAAACACTCTTTCTGTAGAAACTGCAATTGGACATTCTGAGCGCTAAGAGGCCCATATTGGGAAAAAGAATATTTTCAAATAATAACTACGCAGAAGCATTGTGGGAAACTACTTTCTCATCTGTGCATTCAGCTAACAGAATTAAACCATACCATTGATTGAGCCGTTCTGAAACACTCTTTCCATAGAAAATGCATGTGGACATTCGGAGCGCTAAGAGGGTAATAGTGGAAAAAAATATATTGAAATATAAACTACACAGAAGCATTCTGTGAAACTTCTTTCTGTTCTGTGCATTCAACTAACATAGTGGAACCTTACTTTTGATTGAGCCGTTCTGAAACGCTCTTTCTGTAGAAACTGCAATTGTACATTCTGAGCGCTAAGGGGCCTATATTGGGGAAAAGAATATCTTCATATAAAACTACACAGAAGCATTTTGTGAAAATTCTTTCTGATCTGTGCATTCAGCTAACAGAGTAAAACCATATTTTGATTGAGCAATTCTGAACACCCTTGCTGTAGAAAATGCAAGTGGACATTAGGAGCGCTAAGAGTGCAATACTGGAAAACGGAATATATTCCAATATAAACTACACAGAAGCATTCTGTGAAACTTCTTTTTGTTCTGTGCATTCAACTAACAGAGTTGAACCTTACTTTTGATTGAGCCGTTCTGAAACACTCATTCTGTAGAAACTGCATTTGGACATTCTGAGTGCTAAGAGACTTATATTGGGAAAAAGAATGTCTTCAAATAAAAACTACACAGAAGCATTCCTTGAACCTTATTTCTGATCTTGCTTTCAGCTAACAGAGTTAAACGATACTTTTGATTGAGCAATTCTGAACACTCTTTCTGTAGAAACTGCAAGTGGACATTCGGAGCGATAAGAGGGTAATAGTGGAAAAAGAAATGTCTTCAACAAAATACTACACAGAAGCATTTTGTGAAACTGTTTTCTATTCTGTGCATTCAACTAAAAGAGTTGAATCTTACTTTTGATTGAGCCGTTCTGAAACACTCTTTCTGTAGAAAATGCAAGTGGACATTCGGAGCGCTAAGAGGGTAATAGTGGAAAAAGGAATATCTTCAAGTATAAACAACACAGAAACATTCTCTGAAACTTGTTTCTGTTCCATGCATTCAACTAACAGTGTTGAACCTTACTTCTGATTGAGAAGTTCTGAAAAACTCTTTCTGTAGATGCTGCAATTGGACATTCTGAGCGCTAAGAGTCCTATATTGGAAAAAGGAATATCTTCAAATAAAAACTACACAGAAGAATACTGTGAAAATTCTTTCTGATCTGTGCATTCAATTAACAGAGTTAAACCATACTTTTGATTGAGCAGTTCTGAACAAACTTTCTGTAGAAAATGCAAGTGGACATTCGGAGCTCTAAGAGGGTAATAGTGGAAAAAGGAATATCTTCAAATATAAACTACACAGAAGCATTCTGTGAAACTTCTTTCTGTTCTGTGCATTCAACTAACTGAGTTGAACCTTACTTTTGATTGAGCCGTTCTGAAACATTCTTTCTGTAGAAACTGCAATTGGACATTCTGAGCGCTAAGAGGCCTATATTGGGAAAAAGTATATCTTCAAATAAAAACTACACAGAAGCATTCTGTGAAACTCATTTCGGATATGCGCATTCAGCTAACAGAGTTAAACCATACTTTTGATTGAGCAGTTCTGAACACTCATTCTGTAGAAAATGCAAGTGGGCATTCGGAGCGCTAAGAGGGTAATACTGGAAAAAGGAATATATTCAAATATAAACTACACAGAAGCATTCTGTGAAACTTATTTCTGTTGTGTGCACTCAACTGAGTTGCACCTTACTTTTGATTGAGCCGTTCTGAAAACCTCTTTCTGTAGAAACTGCAATTGGACATTCTGAGCGCTAAGAGGCCTTTATTGGGAAAAAGAATATCTACAAATAAAAACTACACAGAAGCATTGTGTGAAACTTCTTTCTGTTCTGTTTGTTCAACTAAAAGAGTTGAACCTTAGTTTTGATTGAGCCGTTCTGAAACACTCTTTCTGTAGATACTGCAATTGGATATTATGAGCGCTAATAGTCCTATATTGGAAAAAGGAATATCTTCAAATAAAATTACACAGAAGAATTCTGTGAAACTTCTTTCTGATCTGTGCATTCAACTAACAGAGTTAAACCATACTTTTGATTGAGCAGTTCTGAACACTGTTTCTGTAGAAAATGCAAGTGGACATTCAGAGCGCTAAGAGGGTAATACTGGAAAAAGGAATATCTTCAAATATAAACTACACAGAAACATTCTCTGAAACTTTTTTCTGTTCCGTGCATTCAACTAAGAGTGTTGAACCTTACATTTGATGGAGCAGTTCTGAAACACTCTTTCTGTAGATACTGCAATTGGACATTCTGAGCGCTACGAGTCCCATATTGGAAAAAGGAATATCTTCAAATAAAAACTAAACAGAAGAATTCTGTGAAACTTCTTTCTGATCTGTGCATTCAACTAACAGAGTTAAACCATACTTTTGATTGAGCAGTTCTGAACACTGTTTCTGTAGAAAATGCAAGTGGACATATGGAGCGCTAAGAGGGTAATACTGGAAAAATGAATATATTTAAATATAAACTACACAGAAGCATTCTGTGCAACTAATTTCTGTTCTGTGCATTCACCTAACAGAGTTGAACCTTACGTTTGGTTGAGCCGTTCTGAAACTCTCTTTCTGTAGAAACTGCAATTGGATATTCTTAGCGCTAAGAGGCCTATATTGGGAAAAAGAATATCTTCAAATAAAAACTACACAGAAGCATTCTGTGAAACTTCTTTCTGATCTGTGCATTCAACTAACAGAGTTAAAGCTTATTTTTGATTTAGCAGTTCTGAACACTCTTTCTGTAGAAAATGCATGTGGACATTCGGAGCGCCAAGAGGGTAATAATGGAAAAAGTAATATATTCAAATATAAACTACACAGAAGCATTCTGTGAAACTTCTTTCTGTTCTGTGCATTCAACTAACAGAGTTGATCCTTACTTTTCATTGAGCCGTTCTGAAACACTCTTTCTGTAGAATCTGCAATTGGACATTCTGAGCGCTAAGAGGCCTATATTGGGAAAAAGAATATCTTCAAATAAAAACTACACAGAAGCATTCTGTGAAACTTCTTTCCGATCTGTGCATTCAGCTAACAGAGTTAAACCATTCTTTTGATTGAACAGTTCTGAAACACTCTTTATGTAGAAAATGCAAGTTTATATTCGGAACGCTAGGAGGGTAATAGTGAAAAAAGGAATATCTTCAAATATAAACAACACAGAAGCATTCTCTGAAACTTCTTTCTGTTCCATGCATTCAATTAACAGTGTTGAACCTTACTTTTGACGGAGCAGTTCGCAAACACTCTTTCTGTAGATACTGCAATTGGACATTCTGAACGCTAAGAGTCGTATATTGGAAAAGGGAATATCTTCAAGTAAAAACCAAACAGAAGAATTCTGTGAAACTTCTTTCTGATCTGTGCATTCAACTAAGAGAGTTAAACCATACTTTTGATTGAGCAGTTCTGAACACTCTTTCTGTAGAAAATGCAAGTGGACATTCGGAGTGCTAAGAGGGTATTAGTGGAAAAAGAATTATCTCCTAATAAAAATTACACAGAAGCATTCTCTGAAACTTCTTCCTGTTCTCTGTATTCAACTAATAGAGTTGAGCCTTACTTTGATTGAGCCGTTCTGAAACACTCTTTCTGTAGTAACTGCAATTGGACATTCTGAGTGCTAAGATGCCTATATTGGAAAAAGGACTATCTTCAAATAAAAACTATACAGAAGCTTTCTGTGAAACTTCTTTCTGATCTGTGTATTTAAATAACAGAGTTAAAATATGCTTTTGATTGAGGAGTTCTGAACACTCCTTCTGTAGAAAATGCAAGTGGACATTTGGAGCGCTAAGAGGGTAACAGTGGAAAAAGGAATATATTCAAATATAAACTTCACAAAAGCATTCTGTGAGACTCCTTTCTGTTCTGTGCATTCAACTAGCAGAGTTGAACCTTAGTTTTGATTGAGCCATTCTGAAACACTCTTTCTGTAGAAAATGCAATTGGACTTTCTGAGCACTAAAAGGCCTATATTTCGAAAAAGAATATCTTCATATAAAAACTACACAGAAGCATTCTGTGAAACTTGTTTCTGATGTGTGCATTCAGCTAACAGATTGAAACCATACTTTTGTTTGAGCAGTTCTGAAACACTCTTTCTGTGGAAAATGCAAGTGGACATTCGGAGCGCTTAGAGGGTAATAGTGGAAAAAGGAATACCTTCAAATATAAACTACACAGAAGCATTCACTGAAACTTCTTTCTGTTCCGTGCATTCAACTAACAGAGTTGGACCTTACTTTTGATTGAGCAGTTCTGAAACACTCTTTCTGTAGATACTGCAATTGGACGTTCTGAGCGCTAAGAGGCCTATATTGAAAAAAGGAATATCTTCAAATGAAAACTACAGAGAAGCATTCTGTTAAACTTCTTAATGATCTGTGTATTCAACTAACAGAGTTAAAATATACTTTTGATTTAGGAGTTCTGAACACTCCTTCTGTAGAAAATGCAAGTGGACATTTGAAGCGCTAAGAGTGTAACAGTGGAAAAAGGAATATATTCATATATAAACGTCACATAAGCATTCTGTGAAACTACTTTCTGTTCTGTGCATTCAACTAACAGAGTTGAACCTTACTTTTGATTGAGCCGTTCTGAAACCCTCTTTCTGTAGGAACTGCAATTGGTCATTCTGAGCGCTAAGAGGCCTATATTGGGAAAAAGAATATCTTCAAATAAAAACTACACAGAAGCATTCTGTGAAACTTCTTTCTGATCTGTGCATTCAGCTAACAGATTTAAACCATGCTTTTGATTGAGCAGTTCTTAAACCCTCTTCCCGTAGAAAATGCAAGTGGACATTCGGAGCGCTAAGATGTTAATAGTGGAAAAAGAAATATCTCCAAATAAAAAATACACAGAAGCATTCTCTGAAACTTCTTTCTGTTCTCTGCATTCAACTAACAGAGTTTAGCCTTACTTTTGAAGGAGCAGTTCTGAAACACTCTTTCTGTAGAATCTGCAAGTTTACATTCGGAGCGCTAAGAGGTTAATAGTGGAAAAAGGAACATCTTCAAATAAATACTACACTGAAGCGTTTTGTGAAACTTCTTTCTGATCTGTGCATTCAGCTAACAGAGTTAAACCATACTTTTGATTGAGCAGTTCTGAAACACTCTTTCTGTAGAAAATGCAAGTGGACATTCCAAGGGCTTAGAGGCCTATAGTGGAAAAACGAATATCTTGAAATAAATACTACACAGAAGCATTCTGTGATACTTCTTTCTGTTCTGTGCATTCAACTAACAGAGTTGAACCTTTCTTTTGATTGAGCCGTTCTGAAACACTCTTTCTGTAGAAACTGCAATTGGACATTCGGAGCGCTAAGAGGCCTATATTGGAAAAAGGAATATCTACAAACAAAAAATACACAGAAGCATTCTGTGTAACTTCTTTCTGATATGTGCATTCAACTAATAGAGTTAAACCATACCTTTGATTGAGCAGTTCTGAACCTCTCTTTCTGTAGGAAATGCATGTGGACATTTAAGGGCTAAGAGGCCTTTAGTGGAAAAAGGAATATCTCCAAATAAAAACTACACAGAAGCATTCTCTGAAAGTTCTTTCTCTTCTCTGCATTGAACTAACAGAATTTGCCTTACTTTTCATTGAGTAGTTCTCAAACACTCTTTCTGTAGAAACTGCAAGTGGACATTCGGAGCGCTAAGAGGCCTAGAGTTGAAAAAGGAATATCTTCAAATATAAACTACACAGAAGCATTCTGTGAAACTTCATTTTGTTCTGTGCATTCAACTAGCAGAGTTGAACCTTACATTTGATTGAGCAGTTCTGAAACACTCTTTCTGTAGAAACTGCAAGTGGACATTCGCACCGCTAAGAGGCCTACAGTGGAAAAAGGAATATCTCCAAATAAAAACTACACAGGAGCATTCGCTGAAACTACTTTCTGTTCTCTGCATTCAACTAACAGAGTTGAGCCTTTCTTTTGATTGAGCATTTCTGAAACACTCTTTCTGTAGAAATTGCAAGTGGACATTCGGAGCGCTAAGAGGCGTAAAGTGGAAAAACAAATATCTTCAAATAAAACTAGACAAAAGCATTTTGTGAAACCTCTTTCTGTTCTGTGCATTCAAATAACAGAGTTGAACCTTACTTTTGATTGCGCCGTTTGGAAACACTCTTTCTGTAGAAACTGCAATTGGACATGCGGAGCTCTAAGAGGCCTATATTGGAAAAAGGAATATCTTGAAATTAAAACTACACAGAATCATTCTGTGAAACTCTTTTCTGATCTGTGCATTAAACTAACAGAGTTACACCATATTTTTGACTGAGCAGTTCTGAGACAGTCTTTCAGCAGAAAATGCAAGTGGACATTCGGAGCGCTAAGAGGGTAATTGTGGAAAAAGGAATATCTTCAAATAAAAACTACACAGAAGCATTCTCTGAAACTTCTTTCTGTTCTCTGCATTCAACTAACAGAGTTGAGCCTTACTTTTGATTCAGCAGTTCTGAAACACTCTTTCTGTATAAACTGCAAGTGGACATTCGGAGCGTTATAAGGTCTATAGTGTAAAAAGGAATATCTTCAAATAAAAACTACACAGAAGCATTCCCTGAAACTTCTTTTTGTTCTGTGCATTCAACTAACAGAGTTGAACCTTACCTTTGATTGAGCAGTTCTGAAACACTCTTTCTGTAGAAACTGCATGTGGACGTTCGGACCGCTAAGAGGCCTACAGTGGAAAAAGGAATATCTCCAAATAAAAACTACACAGGAGAATTCTCTGAGACTTTTTTCTGTTCTCTACATTCAACTAACAGAGTTGAGCCTTACTTTTGATTCAGCAGTTCTGAAACACTCTCTCTATAGAAACTGCAAGTGGACATTCGGAGCGCTAATTGGCGTAAAGTGCAAAAACAAATATCTTCAAATAAAACTAGGCAGAAGCATTCTGTGAAACTTCTTTCTGTTCTGTGCATTCAATTAACAGAGTTGAACCTTACTTTTCATTGAGCATTTCTGAAACACTCTTTCTGAAGGAACTGCAAGTTTACATTCGGAGTATTAAGAGGCCTATATTGGAAAAAGTAATATCTACATATAAAAACTACACAGAAGCATTCTGTGAAACTTCTTTCTGATCTGTGCATTCAACTAACAGAGTTAAACCATACTTTTGATTGAGCAGTTCTGAAACACTCTTTCTGTAGAAAGTGCAGTTGGACATTTGAGCGCTAAGAGGCCTATAGTGGAAAAAGGAATATCTCCAAATAAAAACTGCACAGAAACCTTTTCTGAAACTTCTTTCTCTTCTCTGCATTCAACTAACAGAGTTTGTCTCACTTTTCATTGAGTAGTTCTGAAACACTCTTTCTGTAGAAAATGCAACTGGACATTCGCAGCGCTAAGAGGGTAATAGTGGAATAAGGAATATCTTCAAATATAAACTACACAGAGGCATTTTGTGAAACTTCTTTCTGTTCTGTGCATTCAACTTTCAGAGTTGAACCTTACTTTTGATTGAGAAGTTCTGAAACACTCTTTCTGCAGAAACTGCAAGTGGAAATTCGGAGCGCTAAGAGACCAATAGTGGAAAAAGGAATATCTTCAATTAAACACTACACAGAAGCATTCTGTGAAGCTTCGTTCGGTTCTGTGCATTCAACTAACAGAGTTGAACCTTACTTTTGATTGAGGAGTTGTCAAACACTCTTTCTGTAGAAACTGGAAGTGGACATTTGGAGCAATATAACATGAATATATTTTCACTTTAAGCATAGGAGTATAAGAGTAAGGGAATATGCCTGCAATTCCGCAAGGTTTGATTTTATCTTACATGTAGTTCGTTATCCAGTCAGTAAGTGTTTGTTGTACTCGATCCTGTGCCAAGTGCTGGGAATTGAGGTATGAGGACATAGTTGTAGAAACTCGGCCTATTGAGATTCTATTCAAAAGGCTCTCCTCAGTATAAGTTAGTAAGCACATAAATAGACGAGATATTGACATATTATAATATATGGTATGAAGAAAAATCAGATTGAAGATTTTTAAAAGAAGTTGAAGGTAAAGTGAGATAAGGTAGGATCAAGAAAGGCCTGTTTGAGGAAATTAATCTCAGGCCTGAAAGAGGAGAAGATGACAAGAGATTTCCAGGCAATCAGAAGAACACATGACAAGGCCTTCTAACAGGAGAAAGTTCAGCGTGTATGAGTAGTAGAAGTCCATGGTGGCCGGAGCATATTAATTGAGGGATGCATGACATGAGGTTATACACACATTTAGAGTTAGGGGGTCCGAATATGGGTGTGAGCTTTCTTCCACAAGTATTGGGAAGCTTCTGCAAGATTTTTCTAGGGCAATGACCTGATGTTATTCCTTTCCTGTTTTCTTTTTCTTTTTCTTTTTTTGGTGATTACTTTCTTTGCTTTCTAGAGAACAGATGGTAGAAGGGGGAAGTGGAAATATGCAGACACATTAGGGATCCATCAAAATATTGAACTGAACTGATGGGTTTGGCCGTGGTTTGACCTAGAGTGGTTATTATAGAGAATGAGCAGAATGGATGCATTAGAGAGATTTCTCAAGTTTGATATGGTTGAGCTACAGATTGGATACAGGTAGGAAGATGGTAAAGGAAGGGATGACATCAGGTATACTTCGAGTTTGGTGTTGACAAGCAGGGTGCATGGTAGAGCCGTTTATGAGAAGGCTTCAGGAGAAAAAGGAGACTTGGAAACTATTCAGAAAGGTCAGAGACTGTGTTCTGAATCTCATGGTAGAAACAGGAAGGATTCTATTGTATACAGTAACAGGAAGAAGAATGCATATGCAACATTTTGACCAGCTTTACAGAGTTCAGCCAAACAAGCCATACCTAGTTCAACCTCATGTTAGAGATGAGCAAACTGAACTTCAGAACCTGTAAACAACCTGTCAGAATCAAAAACGAGCCAGAAGAATATTTCGCCCATTACATGATACTTTGTTTATTTAAATAGTTATAATTATTTTAGATATTTTACTTTCTTGATTTTATTATTAAGCACAAATAACATTGTACTTAAAGTTTATCTCTATTTTTCACTTTTCTTATTTTATCATAATTTCAGGTAAAAATCAATCAAAAAATTATATTGAAATTGAAATACTGAATTTTATACTAAAGACAAGGCATCCAAATGAAAATGAAATTTTCCAGGTGAAAATTTCCAAATCATAAATATGTAGGGACATAAACTTTATTTATAAAGAAAAAGATAATTCTAATTAATTGATGATTGAAAGGTTTACAACTTTAAAAGTAAATATTATCTTTGAAGTAAAGTCCATTTAAATTATTTATGCAGCCAAAGTTTTAGTAATTGTATATGTATATCATGTAAACTTTTTCGAGAAAAATGGAATTGGAAATGTTAGAGTATTATGCGGAAAACATCACCTAAAGGAAAAAATTATCTCCTCATGAAGGATTACTTTAGCCACTTTGACAGGTGTAGGTAAAAGAACACTAAATGCACATCAATATGATTAGGAGATGCGCGCTTAGAAATACGTTATCATTGAAAAGAGAATTGTATTATCAGGTTTGCAGGGGCCCTTCTTATCCTTCATATTTATGTAACTTTGTCATCTATAGAAAGATTATGGGAATTTAAAAAATAGCTGATAGTTAAGAAACATCACCATAACACTGTGCTGAATGCATAATAAAACATTTCCCTTCTCTCTAAAAGCCTTTTAAAATTATGTACCATAATCAGTATGGCCAGCAGAGGGTCATTTCCATGTTCAAGTTCCTCTGTTTCTCGAGGGTGAGAATCCTTCTATAGTCTTCTGAGGGTGACACTGTAGTGTTTTCTTAGCCTGATTATTTTTATCTATTTTTTCCGATCCTTTCCTTTGTATATTTACATTTTACATATTGAAAGTTATTTTTTCAAATATTTTATATGCAAGTTTACAAAGTACAACGACTGTACATTAAAATAACTTATTTATGCCATATGGAAGATTAAATATAATTTTACAATATCTAATATTGATTGTTTAGTTTCTAATCATTGATACTTGACATGATTTTTCCCAGCATACCTCAAAATATTCTTCAAAATCCTGCGAATTAATTCCTGTAACACTTCTGAGGTGTATTAATAAGCTAGAGATGTAAAGAAGATTTGCAGAGAAAATTAGGTTCCCAAATTAGAAATTTTGTCCTACTATCGACTAGAAACCTCTTGAAATGATCAAAAACAATAATAATGCATGTCATAGAGGAAAACCAATAAGGCTGCTGCAGCATGACTACCTCTGTGACCTCATACAAGTTACGTGTGGGTCCCTACTTCTGTGACCTCAGACAAGTTACGTGTGGGTCCGCACTTATTTTCTTCATCTCTAATAAATATTTGACAAATCTCATTTTCAAAAGTCTTTTAAGGCCTATCCACCTTTATTTTTCAGATGGAGTTTTGCTCTCATTGCCCAGGCTGCAGTGCAATGTCATGGTCTCGGCTCACACAACCTCCGACTCCCGGGTTCATGTGATTCTCCTGCCTCCACCTCCTGAGTAGCTGGGATTACAGGTGCGCAACACAACGCCCAGCTAATTTTTTGTATTTTTAGTAGAGATGGGGTTTCACCATGTTGGTCAGGCTGGTCTTGAACTCCCGACCTCAGGTGATCTGCACGCCTCGGCCTCTCAAAGTGCTGGGATTACAGGCATGAGCAACCGCGGCCTGTGAGGGCTTTCTACTTTTAAGATGGCAGGACGTATAACCTGGGAGGTAAATGGTAGTATATATATACATATATATATATATGTATATATATATACACACACACACACTGTATATATATACATATATACGGTATATTATACTATATATACATATATACAGAATATTATACTCTATATATACATATTCACTGTATATTATATGTATATATATATATATATACACATACACACATACACACATGAGACAGAGAGAAGAGATAGACAATTTCATGTGAAAATATAAAGTGTTAACATAATATTTTGCTTCTCTGAGGAATATTTAGCATTGTTCTCAATCTTCTCTGCAGAATTTAAGCATTTTTCTCAGAACTCACCAGATAGAATGAGGGAGGGGCCATATGATACGAGCCAGAGATGAAGGGAGAACAATAGAGAGGGTGCTTTGGGAAAAATAGTACAGTAAGGCTAGGGAATACTTCTCTCCAACAAAAAGACCAAGGTCACAGCTATATCTCTTCAGAAGCCAAACTTTCTTTTAAAATGTCAATTTCCATCTATTTCTTGCTTCACAGACATTCCATTCATTGCTGGATTTCAAATAAAGCCTTTCCATGTGCAACCTTTCTATAGAAAAAGAGAAATATGGGGGACAGTACAGTCTAAGAAGTGATTAAGAATATCTAGTGGACTTTCCCAGACTGTAAATCTTTACATATATCTGAGCCTAATGAGGTGATTTATTGTGCTATAATGCACAGTGAACTATACAGATGCTTCTTTTTGATCATGCTGCAGAATGGAACTAAATACTAAATACCAAATAGCACTCCCATGATTCTTACACATGTCATTCATATGGCATATTTATGCTTTTTTATATAGCAATTCTTATTCTTAGCTCTTAGGCAATTACGGAATCTTTTTGTCATTTTAATAATCATGCTCCATTTGAGTTATGCAAGGTAGAAATTCTAAGTAGAAAATCTTGTTTTTATTGAAAGTTTTTAGTAAACATTTTGGAAAAAGTCTGTTTTTTGATGCTACTTCTGCACGCTTTCTCAACATGATATTACTTGGTATTGTCCTTATTAACCATAATACACCATATTCTGCAAATGTTAGAGAGGGTTAAAAATCAGTCATGTATAAGTAAAGCTAATGAAATAGAAAGGAAACCATATTTAGGAAATGGAAGGCAGAAGCAAATGTATTAACCGTGAGTTAGAAACGGTTTAGTCTTTGGAATGAAGCAGCAAGAGTTTAAAAATCTGGTTTGTGATTCACTAGCTTTGTGACCTTGGAGAATTACTTCAGATTTCTGAGTATCAGTTTAGTAGGTGATATCAATTGCAACTTCGCAGAAATATCACAAGTATTAAATAAAGGACTTAGTTTCTGGGAGAGCATAGAAAATTACTAATAGTTACATTTTTGTTAATATTACCGTTATTATTATCATACGTATTGTATTTTCTTTCACTGACAATGCATTTAGGACATAAGGAGAACTATAGAACAGTGCTTCTCCAACTTAAATGCAGAGCATGAATCACCTGGAGTTTTGTCAAAATGCGAATTCTGACTCAGTAGCCCTGCAAACTAAGGAAATCTTGGTAATGCTGGTGCTGCTAGTTCACCAACAGACCACACGTTTTGCAACAGCTATATAGAATGTCCTGTTTCTTTTTTTAATCACAAAACATGGCAAGCTCTAAAATAAAGCAGAATAACAGATTTAAATCTTAATACTCATGTCCTCAATTTATAATTTCTCCCTCCCTAACAATGGTATAATTCTGATTAAAAATTAGCAAAGAAAAAAATGGAAATTAATCTTCCTATGTTTATTCTTTTAACAAATTCTGTGTGATTACTACTGGGTTACTTGCTGTAGGAAATAGAAAAATTGCTTTGACATAGATCCTCAAGAATCTGTCCCACTACAAGCTTATTTTTGTAGGAAGCTAAAAGATTTATATAAATAACCGTAATGAAAGAGACAAATGAAGAAGTGCAATGAAAGACGTAGGGAAAGTGCTAGAGGAGTTCGGGGTGGAGGAAAATTATCCTAAAATAATATCTATGCGTAACATTATGCTATCTTCCCTAACCAGCGCTTGACCAGATTGTCACAGTGAACTTTGGTCCTTTCTTATATCTTAGTTTTGGTTCCCACATCCTTCTGTTTGGGGAAGTTCTTGTTTTCCTCATGTAATGACAACAACACTTAAACAATGTATACTAGATAAAAGGAACTATATTGCTTGCTTTATTTACATAGTTAATTTAATTTGTACAATGAACTATGAAGTAATCAGCATTATTTCCTTCATTTTACATATGAGAAAATGGAGAATCAGCGACATTGAATCATCTCAAGTTTCTAAAATATCCACTCTCACCAGGCTGTTTACCCTGTTTTTGTCTGTATGCTGCTATAACAAAATGCCACAGATTGAGTAATTCATAAAAAACAGAAATGTATTTCTCACAGTTCTGGGGCTGAGAAGTCCGAAATCAAGGCAGCGGAGATTTGGCAGTTGGTCCCGAGGTGGCACCTTCTTGCTTCGTCTTCACGTGACAAAAGTGGGCAAAAACGGACAATGTAACGACATGGCAGAAGAGACTGAGGAGCCCGGCATTCCTCTAAAGCATCTTTTACGAGGACGTTTATCTCATTCATGAGGGTGGATCCTTCTTCACTTAATCACTTAACCAAAAGCCCCATCTCTTGATGTCATTGTCCTGGGATTTCAGTTTCAACATACAAACTTTGGATGGGCACATAGGTTCAAATCATAGCACCCTCCAAATTATAATGCCTCTCTCATGCCTGTTCTCCTTGAAGTACCCTCTGGTTTTGCTCTCTTCATTCTTGCCATCACAGTTAACCCTTCAGTTCCATTTCTTTAAGTAATCTCTAAATTTGTAAGATGGTTCCATCTTTTTTTTTTGTATATGGCAGTCTCTCAAACATATTTGTCATATGAACTAAGCAGGTAAATATGTAAATGCCAGCTAAATTTTAGTGAATGATATAATGGCCTAAAGTTGTATCTACCCTTCAGCCAAATATATTTACTTTTAGTAGCAATCTCCTGTCATATACAAAGTCACGACTCTAGGGGTAAACATTTTAGCCTGTGGGTAAGATGTAAAGCAGTGGTATGTTATAGTGACAACTCACTGTCATAGCACTGGGACATGCTCCTCTATCTGCTACAAATTGAATCAACAAAATATATATGATTTTGTCAGATTTAAATGTATGCTCCTGTTAGTAAAATAAAAGTATGGGAAAACTTTACGGAGTAGATTTAATAGAAATGTTTTCCTGAGTTATCTGCCTTCTTTATTTTTATGTTATGCTTTAAGTCTATGGTCAATGTATAGAGCTATGATTGATGTGCTTTTCCAATTCTGTTCAGATCAGACAGGTTAATTTTCTTCTTTTAAATCTTCTTGAATTTTGTCTAACACTTTTTGTTCCAATTTCTTACTAGATTATACTCCCTTCCCTAACTGCTTCATGATTACTTATACACAAACAATATTATGATATTGACACATTGAATTCATTTTAGGTGATGATTTTGGTCATAAACATGAGCAGGTTGTGAAGTGTTTCAGCCATCCCAGGGCATGGCTGTGAGTCCCTTGTCTAATGTTTCAAAAAAATCTTGAATTTGTGATGATGCTGTGATGGTCCCTCAGATATTCTTACACACATCTTTGCCCCTTGTTCCCTATAACTTTCCTCTTCTGATAAAAAAGCAAACACTGCCAAGCTCAAATGGAATTACATTTGGATGCAAGTGTCACTATGCAATGGTTGCCAATAAAAGTACACAAGGAATTTTATTATGGTGAATTAAAGGCAAACAGACTTCAGAGAAATGAGCACGAACATGAAAATGGCGCATGGTACGCGGATCTCACTGGAAAGTCATTCGGTACACAATGTTTTCACTAGAAAAATCCATTAGCTTTAGCTAGAAATTGAAATTACTTTGTAGGAAATCAGAATAAAATATGTGAAAACATTATATTCTGTGCAAGATTAATACCACGCCTGGTGTTGAAAGGTTTGTGGTCTTGCTTCGACGATGCTAAAAGGTCAGAAACCACAAAGATGCATATGTGTTGTCGTTTGCACAGTTACTAATTTTTCTCATTATTTCCATAATGCGATGTGCTGTTTCAACAGAGAAACCCTCTGGAGAGTGGCTTGCACTGTTTTCAGGCAGCTCTTTTGCTTTCATGTTTTGGCCTTGGCCAGGGAATTCAGACAGACTTTTCAGTTATTTTCGACAAGAATGTATTCATTTATTGTTTTAAATAATAATAAATAGATTTTAAAATTACTGTACATTACTGCACTTTAAACGCCATGAGGTCAAGGACTCTAAAGTCTGGACATCATTGTATACCCTACATCTTGCCCAAGGTTTAGAAAAAATGGCATGGACACCTATTTTTTGAATCAATAAATGAATACATAAAAGAATTCCAAACTCTAGTCCAAGGTTTTAGATTAATAATGTATTAAAATGCATAAAATTTATAGACAAAACTCTTCTTATTTAGAAGTTTATTCTTTAGTTGGAGAGATAAAATATATGCACATAAAAGCTTAAGGAAAAATAATAAGGGTTTTGAAGTACTTACTATGTGAAAAATTTAGCATAAATCTTACATCCATTTATTTAACACATTTTATACGTTGCATTATTTATATATAGTGCTGATTGGTAGAATTCATATGTGAACGGAACTATAAAAATTTTGAGGATAAGCACTAGAAACACAGAATAAATAGAGTGTTAACATGCAAAACACAGAAATACTTAAATTGACTAGGTGAAAGAAAAGATTTCTGGTTCCATGTACACTGATTATTGAGGGATGAGTATGACATTATTATGCCAGAATCAATAAATATTTTAAATAGGGAGAAAACTATAATTATATATCTTTGTGTTCAACACGAGTAGCAGTACTGATAAAGTAGAAGTTTGTTATACCTTTTTTATAGTCTTTTAAAGTTGTTTATAAATAAAATCTACTCTT
The DNA here is from genome assembly GCF_028878055.3 of Symphalangus syndactylus. Lineage (NCBI taxonomy): Eukaryota > Metazoa > Chordata > Mammalia > Primates > Hylobatidae > Symphalangus > Symphalangus syndactylus. The sequence goes on along the minus strand of NC_072437.2, from coordinate 112,964,633 downwards.
AGTTAATTAATGGTTGATGTTCATTGAAGTGTTTTCAAATTTTTGACCTCTGAATTGCCTTGTACATATGGAGAAATAAAGCTTGCCTAGCATAATTTCTTGAGTGGAGAATGAATGATCTGGATAGATTTGTTGACAATATGTCTGTACTTATTTTATTAATTCTTTAATCTTCATGAGGAAAAATATAAGAGTCATATTCTAGTATTTTATACCATGGAAAAAATGTCTTATCCTTTTCCTAAGGAAAAATACATCATGACACAAAAGTAAAGTTAATTAAATTACTTACTTTATTAATTAACTGTCTATTATTTCTATGGGTTGAAGTAAATTTGATACTCAATGCTATTTAATCTAATTCTAAAAGCTTGAATGAGTAATGATTTTTTCATGTAAGGTTAGTTGAAATAAATTATCACTGATTTTCAGATTTAATATTAATTAGCTATTGCATATTCTTAATGGGAAATAAGTGTTTAAAAAGCCCTTTTTGGTTGCGAAAAGACCACGCCCATTGTAGACTTCTTAGAATACATCACATCTGGCCTCCTTTTTAGAGTGGGGAACTCAACTCATAAGTGGCTGGACATTGATTCTGAACATTTTGAACATTATTTGCCTGTCTTCACTCATACTGGTTGCTGTTCTTTTATAAGTAATCACCATGTTTAGCATGCACTTGAACTATTGTTACTTAGGGTGCTTGACTATTTACAAGTCTCACTAGGATTCTAGGTATTCATTAGTCTCGTGGTGTGTATTTGCTGATGGTCCTATTATCTTTGTTGGTTCAGTTACACAGTACCATCCAAGATGCTGCAACACATTATACACAGGCTATGGGTTGTGGGAGCTACAGATTTCAGTTATTATTTAGGCTCAGAAACTTAGAATCTCTGCAAGGTTGGACATGATCCTTAGTCTTGTTTTAAGACCGTCTTGTTTTAAAAGTTAAACCCAAATTCTTAAAATATAGAATAGGGGTGCTAGTAGTGCTCACAGAATTGTAGTAAAGATCAGCTGGGAAAGAAGAGCCTATTAAACAGAGCCTGGTATTTAATAAGTATCAGCTGCCTTCAATTAGGAATCTGTGTTGTCATGATTAGAAGATTGCTGGTTTATTTTACAGATCTGTAAGTATAGCCAAAATATGTCAAAATAACCACCAGAAAGAATCATATACCGTCCCTTGAACATTTCATCCCTAGAATCTAGCCAGATTAGCATCTCTATACTGGCAATACTGTTAACACAGATTGTGCTCAAACCCCTCATTGACTTTTCAGCACCTGTAAATTACTGGAGATTTAGGAAGAAGTCTGGGGTTATGGCTTAGTTAAGCTGAGTGGCCAGAAAGTGTGAGATGCTGGATGCCTCCTCCAGTTCATTTCTCCAGCGGCCGCACCAGGCGTATCCATAGCTCCGCTCCCGGGAGCTCGTCTCCGGCGTGGGGCGTGTGCGCACCCCTGGCCGGGCGGAGCCTGGAGCCTGCTCATTAGCAGCGCGGGCAGCTCGTGCGCCCGCAGGAGGGAGGCGGAAGCACAGCCCTGAGCCGCCAGCAGGAGGAGGGAGCGCGGCGGCTGCAGGCAGGAGAGGGAGAGGAAAGAACGGAGGGACGGTTCCCGGACAGAGCGGGAGGAATCGGGGAGCGGCCAGTCCAGGGGGAGCTGCTCCGCTGCGCTGCGCTCGTTATTCACAGGACGCGGCGGCGCTTCCCGGGGCCGCTTCCCGGTCCCCTGGGTGGAGGCTGCCATCTAAACCTGACTCCAGGTGAGTTCCCCAAAGAGGCGAAGCGAGGGGTCTCGAACCAGAGACTTGGAACTGGCGAGGCTGCTCGGCTCCCCAAGCGCTGCTGCCTTGACATTTCCCGATTCACGGGAGGTTTTGGGGGCGGCTGCACAGGCTGGAGGGGCGGATGGGCGGTTGCGATCCTCAGCCGGCGTGGGGGCGTTCGGGAGGAATTAGCTTCAGTGAACGGGGTTTTAGGAGATGTCCGCAAGGCACGCGCTATGTACGCGTTTCTAGACGAGCTTTTGAGACAGAAATTTGGCTTCCCGGATGTCCGTTTTGGCCTTCTGTCCTTCCTTTTGCTTGCCTCATGCCCAATTTTCCAAGCCGAGGAAAGGACTGGAAGGGCGTGGAAGTAGGAGGTCTGGGCACAGCATTCGGCAGGGCAGCCCTGGTCTCCAAGTTTGGGGGTGGGGGGTGGGACTCTTTTCCTTTCAGCCTAATTTACCAGGGGAAAACCCGCAGAGCACCTTGAGGTGCCTTTGCTCCGCACCCTCCATAAGCTTATTAGAGGGAACTTGAGGCTCGCTAGACAACCTGTGACAGGTGACGGCAATTTAGCTTAAAAGCCATGTTGGTTCACTTCGTCTCCTCTTTATCCTTTGTTGCAAAATTGATACCTTTTTGGATTTCTTTAACAGCACAAAGTTTAAGTGGCCGGCTGACAGGAAATATTTCTTTTGAAAATGCTATGAGAAAAGTGATGAGTTAACGTTGAGAGAAAGGCAACTTTATTTTCTCGGAAGAACTTTGGGGAAAGAGATTGATAGGGAAATTCTGGGCATGAAATTATGGACATTTCCCACAGAACTTCCTTCATTTATTTATTTTTTTACATTTCCTTCATTTTTTTTTTAATCGTGTGTGTGTGTATCAGAGAGACAAAATTCGTTGGAGGTATTAGGACTTTATTTGGTTTAGAAGTTTCTTTCTTACTAATAGCACTAATTTGTGATCTTCATGATTATAAGAATTTACTAAGTGTTTTGCTTTTAGGTGTTTTGGGTCTGTTTTTTAAAAAAATTCAATACTTACTTTGTGGGCCTTGCTGAATACCTCTCAATAAAATCGGTGGGCATACAGTTAGTGACATGACCCCTGTGGATTTAATAGCAGGTAAGTATACAAATGATAAGTTTAGGAAATAAATGTCAGAATCAACATTTAGGTGTGAAATTGAAATATCTTTCAAATATTTACCAAACTCTCTTATAGGATCCAATGTCATTTTATGGTCAAGAGAGCTTAAAGGTTTCTCAGATTGAGATATATGTATCTACTTTGTTAATCCAAATGTAATGTTTTATTTTGTTCTTTAATGACTGTTTGAATTCAACAAATAAAACTTGCATATTTAATGTAAGGTTCTTTCACATATATTACTTCTCCAATTTTTAATATAAATTTAAGGAGAAAAGCAATATTCCATTTTGTAGATGAAGAGACTGTGTCACAGAAGTATTACTTTACCTAGATTTCTGTAATTATTATGTTATAAACTTAGAAATTACATATTATTCTGGAACATATAAAATATATGAATGTTATAAACCATAAGAATTCAGACCTATGCTATTTAACTTCAAGTTTAGTTCTTTACCCAAACAATTGCATGACTACATTGAGACTACTGAAGTAATTATATATGAACACGCTATACGAAAAAATACTTAAAACATTTCTTATTTTTGTCGTTTCTCTTTGATATAAAATATACTATAATTTAATGGAGTTATATTCCATATTTAGATGCTCCTAACTTCCAAATAACACCTAAACTCCTAAAAACTGACCTGTGTCCTTCTTAATAGAAGTGGCTTGACCGGGAGACCCAATTTTTACTAAGAATATTCTTGGGATAATTTATGTCTTATAATCAAGATAAAGACAGGCCACATTTAGTTGTATTTTTAAACCACTTAGTGTGAAGTTGCAACGCAGACATAACTTGCTTTCAGGCTACACTGCCAGCTTTGCAGTGAATAGTCTTTAAGATTCCGTGGAAACATTGGCAGATATAGCTAATGTCTATCTGATGTAGGATTTATGAGAAAAGGAGAGGTAGAAACTGAATGCTCTTATATTTCATATGTGACCACATTCATAAAACTTTATTGATAAGTACTTTGTTGTCTGACACGGGCTGATACAAATAGGCTTCTTCAAGAGTTGAGGAAGAAAACTAAATCCCTATAATACAGCCGTTTTCCTCCTTTTCTTTCTTAAGCGGTAATAGTTGATCCTAGCTTTTGTGTGTCTATGCATGCTCAATACAGTTCGGGGTATAAGGAGAAGTTAAGCAAGAATATTGAATGCTAGCTAGGAAAGTTTTTGGAGTCTCAAATACTTTGGAACGATTTTTCACATTATATACATAAAATTCCTAGTTACATTTGGGAACTAAGTATATTATACACAACTTTGCATCTGATTACAGGATTCCCTGTACATTTATAGCTCAGGTATTCTGGAAAGAGTCAAGATAATTAGTTTTATGGCTCTTGCCCGTGTGACCTGTTTCTTTCTGGTCCTGATATTAAAAGGATGACTTAAATTTTCTGGAATGTCAAAATTTTCTCTTCCCTTGGATCCTACAAAATACTTCAAGCAGTGTATGTGTGATACTCGCTGTCATTCCAACATTTCCAATCCTCCTGAGAATGCTAAACAATGCCCTAGATTTCTTCCTTTGTAATTCTTTCAGATAGAGGGTTAGCTGAGTTAGGAAGAAAGGAGAGAGGGAGAGAAGAAGAGAGATGACATTTTATCCCTCAGGAAAGAACAAGACCAATTGTATTCCTAATTTAGAAATATTATTCTACAAACATTCCTGAACAAGAGGGCTTTGCATATACATTAAAGCAGAATACCTAGTCAACTTCTAGTTGTGCCATGTAGTGAAATGGAAGTAAGATGAGCAGGCCGAGATCATTTTTGTTGGAGAACTGAGACCACATGAAATAGGTAACAGAGTTACCCCAACTGGGGGGCAAGAGGACTTGAAAGTTTCCTCCATAAATTTGCAGTTAGTACAGGGCTGCTCCAGTGATCAGAGTCATGAATGCCCTAGAGTGTCTGTATAACCCTGTACACAGGCTGAGACAGCTCTAACGGCCCAGAAAAGCCTCTGGACAGAATCACTGCACCCTTGGACATTGTCCGACCGCATGTATGAGAATAGTGAGTGCTGAGGAGTTGTGGGTAGCTCGGTACAACTCTTGCTAAAGGAGTGTCATCAACATTCATTGCTGAAAGTGAATTTTTTCATTCACATATGTGATGCCTATTAGGTCATGATTTCTTGGATACCAATTTGTACAAGATATGAATTAATTTTTGAACATCCTTTCTTAAAAGTACCATGTTCATATAGTTGCTCATTTTAATATGAGTAGTTCAGATGGGACATAATAGAGTAAGGAAATGATTGAACATCCTAAGATCTAGTGTATATACCTTTGTTCATGATGAGATTCATCCCCTGTCCCCCTTTGTAGTGACACTGATGGCATAAGGAGTATTAGATGAAATTTAATGCAGAAAACAATGGGATATATGAATGGTAGATATGGTTGACAACCACCATTTTCACTGAAGTTGTTTCAAAGCAAAGAAATTTGGGATAAATTCATTTTATTTGCTCCTGAAGGGTAATTAGGAATAAGTAGGAATTGTGAAGAGGCTGTAGTGTTGACATTAAGAGAAGTTTTTGATTCTTAAAATAGGATATATTACACAAGAGTGAACAAACAGAAGATACTGAACAAATATTCTGTCATAAGTAAGTGATGGATTATTCGGACTTGTTGAACTATGTTTTTAAATGTATTATTTAAATATTTAAATATTATTAAAACCTTAAATAATATTTAAATATTATAAAAGTTGTAGAAAATTATGTTTTCAATACAAATATACACTTATAAGCTATATTGTAGATATGGGAGTAAACAATGCAATTTTTTTTAACTGAGTGAAAAATTTAGTTTTTTAAAATTCCAAATGGAGCTAACAGCTTAGTGTGATACATATTTTGAATTTCAAAATTTGTAACCAAATAGGACAAATGTGTTGAACTGTACTTTTCTTGAAGAACCGTGATAAGAATGAGCGGTGAAAAAATTACAGCATACTTACCAGGGATCAAATACTTGCTTAGGGTTAATAAGAAAAATCTCAGCAAACGCTAGAAATGAGGTACACGATCTATCAGAGACCCATGATTAAAGTGGTATCTTGTTAGGTATATGAGCTTGAAAAGAAACGGCATAGCTTCACTTTACCCCAGTTGCTTCTTTTGTAAAACGGGGAGACTAAGAGTGTGGTAACTCAAAATCCTTTGTTAATGATTTTCTTCTTAGAACAGTGCCAGGTCCAATTAGGATTAGATTGCTATTTTTATTATTGATATTTGCCCTAGTTCTGCCTTTTATTGACTGTGTGAAATTGGTGAAGATCCCTTTCTGAAGCTTTGTTTCTTACCTACAAGCTGGGAATAGAATACTTGCTATGAAGAGTGGTTGTTAGTACATTAGAAAGGCTGGATATTTGTTGATATAAGGGGCTCAGCGCATGGTAGAAATTTGATAGCATTTTTTTCTTGCCCTCCCATGTATTACTGTGGAGACATCCCACATATTATGTCCAAGTTTTTATTTTCCCCTCAAATGCAATGTCAAGCACAAAACATTCCCATCTCCCAATTCTCTTCTGATGTTCTACAACCATTAAAGTATAGAAAACTAGAATGAGTGTTTTTATAACTTTTGCTGTACTTAAGCATGTGGAGAGAAGAGCGCTAGATCACAGGACACACTTTGATAGGAAAAGGGAAATATTTACACTGCAAACAACTTTCTCCTCATGCTTAACAGTTTTATGCTGTCATTCTGTCAGCACCAAGTGAGATTTTTCTATTTAAATAGTTTTCTATTTGTGGTATGATAATTCATGTATGGACTTCATGTAACTAACATAAATATAATGGATGGTTGAGAAGTGGTTTATTTTTACCAAGAGGAAAAAATGTGTACACGATTTTTTAAAATATTGCTTTGAAAATATTTAAAATTAATTTTGATTCAGTTGGTGGAAGATAGCGTCACAAATTCACTGCTAGTGGTATTCTTGAGAAGTAATGTTTGAATTTTCTAGGTATTGTCCCCAGACTGGCTTAAAAGAATTTAATTTTAGATGTAAATTTTCTGCTTAACATGGAAGATTTTCCCTGAAAATATTAGCTTCATCAGATACATAGTTGCTTAGGGGTAGCTGCATGGAATTATGGGAAGAGTGAAATAGAAAAAAATTTTCATGTCTAAGTTATACATACTGGTGTAATCATATTGATTGGATGATAATGATAATTACAGCAATAATGTGATTGAAAGGGTAAGCAAGTAACATATACTACAGTTACTAATATAATCCTGTGATTGAGTTTACCACTTCGTTTCTCTTTCCTGGAAACCCTTAAGTTTGTCACTATTGCACTTTATTTCCTTTGCTTATTGTAGTGGTGTATTAGTTGTATTACTGCTGCTATAACAAATTACGACACATTTACATAACTTAACACATATTTATTGTCTTGCAGTTTCAAAGGTCAGAAGTCCAAAATCACTTTAATATGGCTAAGTCAATGTGTCTGCAGTGTGGGTTCCTTCTGGAGGTGCTGAGGGGAGAATCCATTCTCTTGCATTTTCTGCTTCTGGTGGCACCTGTCTTCATTGTCTTTTCCCCATTCCTCCATTTTCAAGGTGCGTTGCTTTTATTTCTGTTTCTGTCTCCGCGCTGTCTCCTCCTTTAACTTTGAGTCCTTCTCTCCACTTCATCTAAGGACTCCTGTGATTACTTTGGACTCACGTGGATGATCTGGGATAATCACCTTGTCTCCAGATCCTTAAATGAATCGTATCTACAAGTCCTTTGGCTGTGTAAGGCAGCACATTCCCAGGGCCGGGAGATTAGGTGAAGAACATCTTTTGGGACTATTATGCAGCCTATCACAAGTGGTAATATCACTTTTATGCCTTGAGACCCTGAAATTAATGTACTTGCTTACGCATGGAAAAACAATGTATCTGTGGGGGTAACAGTTTATTTTTGAACCATTAGAAGGTATTGATGGGGAAGTTTTCATCTGACAACAGATACTGATAAATTAAATACCCTTAGATTTGTCAAAACTAGCTTTAGTAAAATATAAGTAAAAGTATTTGCACTGCTAGGGTCAAAAATATTAATTAAACCCATTATTTATCAAGGCCAAGTCCTGGATTAGTTAGGTTTAAATTAACCTAGAACATTATCTTCCATAGTGCTTAATTGTGAAGCTTAGTTCTTGTTGACAAAAGCTCATCCATATAAGAAAGCATCGAAAGGTTGGTGTTTTTTTAACCTTTGCAGAATATAACTTTTCAAAGGGATGTTAGACAGTAGTTCCATCACAATTGATGCAGTTCACAGACATTCTTTGTGAATATTTTATCTCATGAGTTATATCTATGACACTAATCATAGACTTCTAGAAGAAATTTAGCAATGGTCATGTCAGCCTTTCAAATCTTTCTGTAACCTAGAAGAGGATCATTGCATAAGATAGATTCATTTTCCCCTTTATTCCATTGTTGCCAGAGAGAACTTGAAATGCCCTGTTCAAATTAATTGAATGCAAATGAATTCTTGCTGCCTCACAAGTAGTTTGTCCTTCATTTTTCTTAAAATTATATTGAAAATGGATGTGACCTGCTTTACTGGTTGTTGTGCAGGAAGCGTTGTCCTTCCTGAAAGCTCCCTCAGTTGTCAAAATGAAGCCATTAAGAGTAAAGTAAATTATATTATCTGATCATAGTATCACAATTGACCTTAAAACAATAAATTTTATAATCAGTGCAAATTGCTGAATAGTGTTTGCAGTTGTAGAAATTTCAAAGGAAACCCTGGTTGAGATACAGAGCTGCTATAATCATTTTTAAAATCTTTGTTTTTCTTTTACTTTGGAACAGTAGTGCAGTAAGTACTTTTGCCTTATTGTTCTCTCTGCCTTCCAGAAACCCTCATTCAAATATTCTAAGTTTTTAAGTCTTTTTCATTTCTTTTAATATTGTAACATTTAACAATGTCAAAGAAAGTATAATTTTTCTGGAAATCAAGCTAAAAATAAAGAGAAGCCGATGTAAATGAACATCAAATTAACAAGATTGATTAGGAAAAGTAATTTTTGAAAAGGGCCCAAAATCCCTTTGCACATAAATGCAAAAGAATTTAGTGAAAGAAGGTGAAACTGGAGTAAAGAACTCTACGGATGCGTAAGTAACTCTTAATAAGAATGAGTAACGTACATGCATATCTTTAGCTCCCAGTTTCAGAGATACAGTAGTTGTACAACAAATGGTCCTTTCCTGCTCTTAAGGAAGCCTCTCCTCCTCCAGCCATGCCATTCCTCAGAGCAAGCTCTTCCACTGAGTTTTCAGCAACCATAAGTAAGAAGGATGGTACGATAGGCTGCGTGTACATATGGCCCTCATTAGCAGGCCAACTGTTCCTTTTGCCCACCCACATCACTGGGGACATATGGCGTTACTTTGACTGTTGAAACAAGTGTGTGTGGACATATCTTGGTATGAGTAAAAGACTGTTGATTGTCTTTCTCTTGTCGCTCGTGCAACCGTCTCCTTGTGGAGATCGTATTATCCATAACACTAGATTTGAGGATGATAAATGACGTTGTTATTATTAACTGAATTTGCCTCTCTAGTTTGATCACAAAACCAGCGAATGTTTGCTTATGGAACATGTAAAGCTTATAGAAGACGGAAAGCTTACAGAAAGAAATGATGGCTTTTCTAAGCATAAGAGTCAGGTCTTTTTCAATCAAAAACTAACTCATTCAAAAATTCAAGAGTTCTGTAAAACCAGAACAGCAGAGGTTTCAGAAATGCTATTGAGATCATTTATTATAAAATAGCCATTAATGAAATGTAATAGTGAGTCTGTTGTTGTGACTATGTGGAGAAATGAATGAGAAAATATAAGATAGGCTGGAATGAAGAGAGTCATCGGATCCCAGCATAATTCATTTTGTATAGTTCACAGTATTGTAACTTTAAAAAATTATGAATTTTTTCAGTACTGTGAATTCTGAATTTGCAATATGAGGCTTTTCAATCCTTGCAACAAGTGTGTATTTTTCAGTGGTTCTAGAATTATCGGGGCTTTCGAGCTGCTTCTGATAAGAAGGCAAGGCTAGAGGACTTGTGTTGAGGTGGCATTTGCACAGGACTTTAGATAACATACATCGATGATGTAGAGAGAAGAGCGGGTGATGTTGCTGTGGATTATAGGGGAAAGGCACCTTTTGCTCCCTCTGCTGACCTCTTTGTGTATTCAGCTGTGTAGCATATTTCTTGTATAATTACATAGTAATTTCACACACTACATTAAGAAAATCTGAACAATTTTTACTAAACTCATGTTTTCTAAATATTAAGTAAATAAAACCAATATTTGGCTAGGTAACATTTATAAAAACAGGATTTCTAGATAGATGATGATAAATTTTCATCTATATCTATAGAGCTGATAAATTTTCAAAACCCTTTGAATATCACTTGTACTACAAAGTCTCGTTTCAGTTTCAGTGCCATGGCACATTGATTAATCACCACTAAAGCGGTACATGAAATATTTGGCAATATAGGTATTTGGTAATGGTGATTGATGCACAGAATACGGCACCATTATTATGCACTGGCCTTGAGAACTTTAGTTTTCATCTTCGATCACCTGATAGAGAACAAACTAACAGCTTTTTTCTTTCACCTTGCTGGAGAATAAACTAACAACTTCAAATTATCTGATCCATCCAAAAACTTATTTCCGTGAAACTCACTGATTTATTTATTATTTCGTGGGGATCACTATTATTTGCTGTAGTAAAATATCAAATGATCGATGTTTTATACCAACATGGCAGCTCACATGGTAGGCAACAGAATGAAAACAAACAGGTTTACTACCAAGAATTATACTATATTGCTTTTATTGACAGAAAAAGCATACAGATAATTTTATTCAGAGATTTTATGTGAATTATTTTGATAAGTGTACACATATATTTATAACTGACCTTTCTTTGTCAAGTGTGTGCCCACACACGTATTCATACTAAATCAATCTTAGAGATCTTATCCAAAGATTGAATTTCTTAAACTGACTGTTCCAAATATGTATAATTTATGGCAAAAAAGTCACAAAATGGCAATACAAGGAGGCATAAAACTGAAGATAAAGGGGGAGATGATGGTTAAAAACACCTGTAAATGAATAATTGATTTTGATTTAAATTCTTTTTAGTTCTTAGCTGATGAAATGAATATAAATGAAATTATTATGCAAAACACCTCTATTTGTTGTATATGCATGTACATATATGTGTTACAAATACAAAACTGATAGGATATTATTTAACATATATTCACACTCATAATGTGCATATATGTACAAAATGAAAATGAGTGCTTGTTTTATATGTATGTATACACACACATACACATATTGCATACTTTCATTTTTTAAAATTTTACTTTAAGTTCTGGGATACATGTGCTGAACATGCAGGTTTGTTACATAGGTATACTTGTGCCATGGTAATTTGCTGCACCCATCAACCCGTCATCTAGGTTTTAAGCTCCACATGCATTAGCTATTTGTCCTAATGCTCTCCCTCCCCTTTCCCCACACCCACCTACAGACCCCAGTGTGTGATGTTCCTCTCCCTGTGTCAACATGTTCTCATTGTTCAGCACCCACTTATGAGTGAGAACATGCAGTGTTTGGTTTTCTGTTCCTGTGTTAGTTTGCTGAGGATGATGGTTTCCAGCTTCATCCATATCCCCGCAAAGGACGTGAACTCATCCTTTTTTATGGCTGTGTAGTATTCCATGGTGAATATGTGCCACATTTTCTTCATCCAGTCTATCATTGATGGGCATTATGTTGGTTCCAAGTCTTTGCTATTGTAAATAGTCCCATGATAAACATATATGTACATGTGTCTTTAGAGTAGAATGATGTATAATCCTTTGGTATATACCCAGTAATGGGATTGCTGGGTCAAATGGTATTTCTGGTTTTATATCCTTGAGGAATCACCACATTGTATTCCACAATGGTTGAACTATTTTACAAGCCCACCAACAGTGTAAAAGTGTTCCTATTTCTCTGCATCTTCTCCAGCATCTGCTGTTTCCAGAATTTTTAATGATCACCATTCTAACTGGTGTGAGATGGTATGTCATTGTGGTTTTGATTTGCATTTCTCTAATGAACAGTGATAATGAGCTTTTTTCATATGTTTATTGGCCATATACATATCTTCTTTTGAGGAGTGTCTGTTCATATCCTTTGCCCACTTTTTGATGGGGTTGTTTGTTTTTTTTTTCTTGTAAATTTGTTTAAGTTCCTTCTAGATTCTGGATATTAGACCTTTGTCAGATGGATAGATTGCAAAAATTTTCTCATATTTTGTAGGTTGCCTGTTCACTCTTGTGATAGTTTATTTTACTGAGCAGAAGCTCTTTAGTTTGATTAGATTCCATCTGTCAATTTTGGCTGTTGTTTCAAGTGCTGTTGGTGATTTAGTCATGAAGTCTTTGCCCACACCTATGTCCTGAATCATATTGCCTAGGTTTTCTTCTAGGGTTTTTATAGTTTTAGGTTTTACATTTATGTTTTTAATCCACCTTGAGTTAATTCTTTTATAAGGTATAATGAAGGGGTCTAGTTTCTCTTTTCTGCATATGGCTACCCAGTTTTCCCAGCGCCATTAATTACATAGGGAATCCTTTCCCCATTGCTTGCTTTTGTCAGGTTTGTTGAAGATCAGATTGTTGTAGATGTGTGGTGTTATTTCTGAGGCCTCTATTCTGTTTCATTGGTCTATATATCTGTTTTGGTATTAGCACCATGCTGTTTTGGTTACTTTAGCTTTGTAATATAGTTTGAAGTCAGGCAGCGTCATGCCTCCAGCTTTGTTCTTTTTGCTTAGGTTAGCCTTGGCTCCACAGGCTCTTTTTTGCTTCCATATGAAATTTAACATAGTTTTTTTCTAGTTCTGTGAAGAAAGTCAATGGTAGCTTGATGGGAATAGCATTGAATCTATAAATTACTTTGGGCAATATGGCCATTTTCATGATATTGAGTCTTCCTATCCATGAGGATGGAGTGTTTCTCTATATGTTTGTGTCCTGTCATTTCCTTGAGCTCTGGTTTGTAGTTTTCTTTGAAGAGGTCCTTCACATCCCTTGTAGGTTGTATTCCTAGGTATTTTGTTTTCTTTATAGCAATTGTGAATGGGAGTTTACTAATGATTTGGCTCTCTGCTTGTCTGTTATTGGTATATAAGAATGATTGTGATTTTTGCACATTAATTTTATATCCTGAGACTTTGCCAAAGTTGCTTATCAGGTTAAGGAATTTTTGGGCTGAGGTGGTGGCGTTTTGTAAATATACAATCATGTCATCTGCAGACAGAGACAATTTGATTTCCTCTCTTCCTATTTGCATGCTTTTATTTCTTTCTCTTACTCGATTGCCCTGGCCAGAACTTCCAATACTATGTTGATAAGAGTGGGGAGAGAGGGCATCCTACTCTTGGGCCAGTTTTCAAAGGTAATGCTTCCAGCTTTCGGCCATTTAGCATGATATTAGCTATGCATTTGTCATAAATAGCTCTTATTTTTGTGAGATATGTTCCATCAATACCTAGTTTATTGAGAGTTTTTAGTATGAGGGGTGTTGAATTTTATTGAAGGCCTTTTCTGCATCTATTGAGATAATCATGTGGTTTTTGTCATTGGTTCTGTTTATGTGATGGATTATGTTTATTGATTTGCATATGTTGAACCAGCCTTTCATGCCAGGCATGAAGCCAACTTGATCGTGGTGGATAAGTTTTTGATGTGCTGCTGGATTCTCTTGCCAGTATTTTATTCAGGATTTTCGCATCGATGTTCATCAGTGATATTGGCCTGAAATTTTCTTTTTCTATTGGGTCTCCGCCAGGTTTTGGAATCAGAGTGATGCTGGCCTCATAAAATGATTTAGGGAGGAGTCTTTCTTTTTCTATTGTTCAGAATAGTTTCAGAAGGAATGGTACCAGCTCCTCTTTGTACCTCTGGTAGAACTCGGCTGTGAAGACATCTGGTCCTGGGCTTTTTTTGGTTGGTAGGCTAGTAATTACTGAGTCAATTTCAGAACTTGTTATTGGTCTATTCAGGGATTTGACTTCTTCCTGCTTTAGTCTTGGGAGGGTGTATGTGTCCAGGACTTTATCCATTTCTTCTAGATTTTCTAGTTTATTTGTGTAGAGGTGTTTACAGTATTCTCTAATAATAGTTTGTATTTCTGTGGGATCAGTGGTGATATCCCCTTTATCGTTTTTTAATGTGTCTATTTGATCTTTCTCTCTTTTCTTCCTTGTTAGTCTGGCTACCGGTCTATCTATTTTGTTAATCTTTTCAAAAAACCCACTCCTAGATTCATTGATTTTTTTTTGAAGGTTTTTTTGTGTTTCTCTCCCATTCGGTTCTGCTGTGATCTTAGTTATTTCTTGTTTTATACTAGGTTTTTAATGTGTTTTCCATTGCTTCTTTTGATTGTGATGTTAGGGTGTCTATTTTAGATCTTTCCCACTTTCTAATGTGGACATTTAATGCTGTAAATTTCCCTCTAAACACTGTTTTAACTGTATCCCAGAAATTCTGATATGTTGTGTCTTTGTTCTCATTGGTTTCAAAGAACTTATTTATTTCTGCCTTAATTTTGCTATTTACCCAGTAGTCATTCATAAGCAGGTTGTTCAGTTTGCATGTAGTTGTGCAGTTTTGAGTGAGCTTCTTAATTCTGAGTTCTAATTTGATTACACTGTGGTGTGAGAGATTGTTTGTTATGATTTTCATTCTTTTGCATTTGCTGAGGAGTGTTTTACTTCCAATTATGTGGTTGATTTTAGAATAAGTGCTATGTGGTGCTGAGAAGAATGTATATTCTGTTGATTTGGGGTGGAGAGTTCTGTAGGTATCTATTAGGTCCACTTGGACCAGAGCTGAGTTCAAGTCTGAATATCCTTGTTAATTTCCTTTCTTGTTGATCTGTCTAATATTGATAGTGGGTTGTTAAAGTTTCCCACTATTATTGTGTGGGAGTCTAAGTCTCCTTGTAGGTCTCTAGGAACTCGTTTTATGAATCCTGGTGCTCCTGTATTTGGCATATATATATATTTAGGATACTTAGCTCTTCTTGTTGCATTGATCCCTTTACTACTATGTAATGCCCTTCTTTGTCCTTTTTTATCCTTGTTGGTTTAAAGTCTGTTTTATTAGAGACTAGGATTGCAACTCCTGCTTTTTTTTTCTTTCTTTCCATTTGCTTGGTAAATATTCCTCCATCCCTTTATTTTGAGCCTATGTGTGACCTTGCAAGTGAGATGTGTCTCCTGAATACAGCACACCTGTGGGTATTGACTCTTTATCCAATTTGCCAGTGTATGTCTTTTAATTGGGGCATTTAGCTCATTTATATTTACCGTTAATATTGTTATGTGTGAATTTGGTCCTGTCATCATGATGTTAGCTGGTTATTCTGCACATTAGTTGAAGCAGTTTCTTCCTAGTTTCATTGGTTTATATATTTTGGTGTGTTTTTGCAGAGGCTGGTACTGGTTTTTCCTTTCCATGTTTAGTGCTTCCTTTAGGAGCTCTTGGAAGGCAGGTCTGATGGTGACTAAATCTGTCAGCATCTGCTTGTCTGTAAAGGATTTTATTTCTCATTCACTTATGAAGCTTAGTTTGGCTGGTTATGAAATTCCATATGTACATCATGGAAACGAGTGCATGTGATACACACACACACACACGCACACACATTGCATACTTTCATTTTTGTGTCCATTTCTTTTCTGATTTTATCAGCAGCCAACTAAAGAAAATAGAAAAAAAAATTGGTAATTCGATCTTTCATGTTCTGCATCTTCCAGCTTCACAACTTATAGTTTTCTATTTTTATTGTTATTGTGATCAGAATGAAAATGTATACAATAGAATCAGAATCAGGTCAGAATCAACAAAAATACTATAATGTTTGTACATGCTTTCGATGCAGTTTGTCTCTGCAAAGGGTGTGTGTGTTTCTATGCACATGTGCATGTACACAAGTGTGTAAATAAGTGTTTTATTCATGATGGAGAAAGGCTGGTCAAAATGATTCTGAATGAGATAGCACCACTACAGCAGATAATTAGGTCTCTAGCAATAAAACAAGTCATTAAACATGTTTCTAAGCATCTACTCAGTATCTGGCACAATGTTAAGTAGTGTAAATATAATCATTAGCAAAATTCAGCTTCTACCCTCAATGGTATATGTGTAGAACAAATTGGTAAAGCTGGAGTACATTTCAGGACCAAAAACAGTTTCTGTGTAGTTCCCACTTCATCAAGACCATGTTGTATACCTCTCATACACTTAAGCCATAGGGAAGCAATTATTCCATCCATCCTTTTACAGGGTAGTGGTGGGGAAGAAGAGCTGACTGTCATGCTTGAATTCACATAATTTCATAATTAAATAATTTCATGTTACATAATCTCGATAAACCTAAAATCCAATATATGATAAAGATAGTGTTTCAAATCAGTGGATAAGTGATAAACAGTTCATAAAATGGTGTTCAGATAATTGGCTATATGTATTTTATAGTTGCACAAAGGTATAATATGTCATTAATAAATATTAATTCCATAGTGGATGTCAAATACACTTTTCCAAAATATAAAGAAAAAATACCATAGACAAATATCACTTGCAACATTACGGTTAAAATTAAATATCCAAACATAGCCCTAACCAATAACAGAAAATTTAAAAAAAAATTTATGGATTGGAATTTGTTAAAATATAAAACTTTTCTTTTTCAGAGGATACAATGAATATGTGTAAAAAGCAAATATCAAATCAGCAACAAGTGCTTGCAGTTCACTTGACATATTTAAAATATGAGTAGTTCCAACAAATCATAAATAAATGATTAGTAGTCCAATAAAAAAAAGACAAAGTACATTGACAGGAAACTGTATGAAACTCATGAACACTAAATGTCTTAGATTCTCTATTGTTAAACAAAATGCAAAAACAATAGAGAACATTATGAATATGGAGTTAATATTTAACAAAATTATTTTATCCATGTTATAAGTAAATATTTACATCCAAAAACCCTTGTTTTCTCTGAAAGTTGTCACTTATGAGTCTATTTTGAAAATGTTTAAAGAATAGTAATTAATTAACTTTAATAAATAGGTACTCCTATTGAGGGAAAACAGACATTTCCATAATTTTTCTTCTGTTTCTAATCTAGTAGATGGTAGGAAAATAATGACAATTGCATATTCATACCTGGAGAATATGCATTCCATTTCTTTTAAACTTTTGCATTCTCAAAACTATATTGATACCTCAAAGCATACCCTTTGCTGTTGAAAACAGCCTTTCAAGTATAAAGACACACACATCACTTTCCTTAAATCTTATATAAGGCAAGGGCCTAGATTCCTATCAGAAAATGTATTTCAAGAATGCTTTTTTAGTAGTTCCTGTGGCCTTATCTTATAGAGGAAGGTTTTTTTTTAAACATACACACAGTATTTGATGCACATTTTTATTGGAAAGAGCTTTTATTTCCTTAAATGTTTTGTTGTCTAAGTGTGAAAAGTATCCTGCAGTGGAATTTAGTGGCACAGATGCTTATTGTGATAGATGAGATGAACTTGCTTCCCTAAGCATGCATGGTCATGAAATGCATCTGGCTTCTGTACGTAAAAGTCAGTTATGTTCCCAAATGTGTCTCTGCATTTACACAGACGTTTAGGGGCAGACACCCTACTGTTCCCTCAAAAGGCGGCTCTGCTTAATTATGAAGTTCAAGTTAGACCAGAAGTTGGAAAATACTAAATTCCACATTGCAGACAGAGCCTGAGCAGGTGATGTCACCACTGCATTCTAAGGTGGCAAGTCCTCAGAGAAGTCACTTATCACCTTACCATGGAGAAAAATAACCGTGTCCAGAACACAAGAGGATGCTTTTAGGTAGCGTACAATCAAGTGTGCAAACCTGTGCAATACATACCAGATGAAATCCAGTTCAGAGGCTCAGGAAAACAAACAAATGAGGATATGCTTTAAAAAATAGGACTTAATATAAACAGTCGTGAGAGTAAAACTATTGCTAAGCACATAGGAAACATAAACCAGGCTTTCAGGAAGGAGTTTGGCACATGTGTGCACTGGTAGGAGGTGTAATGTGCAGAAATCCGGCCTTTTGTGGCATAGCAACTAAAGTTCCTTTTCTATTGTCCAGACAACCTTAAATATTCCTTTATGCAGTACTATTTTAAAAAGGCCATCTACTGTGCACAATGTGTTAGCATCAAGGACATGAAATTTATCTGGAATATACCAAAACTTTAATCAATAGACTAGGACCAAAGCTTTTAAAAACAAGTTTTCGTAGATAAATCATTATAAGTTATTATTTCCTCGCCATAGGTAAGGCATGATAGATAACTTTACTTTTCCTCAGTCACTTAGTGTGTAGGTAGAATAATGACCCTTAGCAGGATGACCTTTTGAATGTGTTGTTAGGCAGCATGGAAGCATTATGGTTAGAGGTGGAATTAAGATTGCTAATCACCTCACCTTAAACTGGAGCGATTATCCTGAATTATCTAGGTGGGCCCACTGTAGTCACAAAGAACCTTCAGACAGGAAGGCGGAGAGACCAGAGTGAGCAGAAGAGCTTGGGTAAACTGGAGCCGAGGCTGAAGTGATGTGCTGTGTCCAAGATGTGCAGAGGCCAAGAGCTCAGGGATACATGTGACCCCTCAAACCTGGTGAATTCTCTCCTGGAATCTCTAGACAAAATATACACTTGATGATACTTTGATTTTAGCACACTAAGACCCATTTTGGACTTCTGACCCCCAGAAGTATAAAGAAAAAAAATGTGTTGTTTTAAGCCTCTGAGTTTATGTTAATTTACTGTAACAGCAGTAAGAAACTAACACAGTAAGACGGCTTTTATTTTTATGTGATGTATAGAATTAAATTGGATATGCTAGGAAATATTGGAAATTTATTGATTTATTTTTTTGTCTGAGCTGGAGTCTGGCTCTGTCGCCCAGGCTGGAGTGCAGTGGCGCGATCTCGGCTCACTGCATGCTCTGCCTCCCGGGTTCCCGCCATTCTCCTGCCTCAGCCTCCCGAGTAGCTGGGACTACAGGCGCCGCCACCACGCCGGCTAATTTTCTGTATTTTTAGTAGAGACGGGGTTTCACCGTGGTCTCGATCTCCTGACCTCGTGATCCGCCCGCCTCGGCCTCCCAAAGTGCTGGGATTACAAGTGTGAGCCACCGCGCCCGGCCAGGAATTTATTTTCTTAATATAGTTCTTCATATTAGAATAATGAGAACCATCGAGTAATGAAGTGTTCTATTTTGTGAAGGATGATTATATAAACAGTACGAAGGTTAAAAACCGGGCGGGACCGGCTGGGCACAATGGCTCGTTCATGTAATCCCAGCACTTTGGGAGGCCGGGGCAGGTGGATCTCTTGAGCCCAGGAGTCTCAGATCAGCCTGGGCAACATGTGAAACCCCATCTCCACAAAAATACAAAAACCAGGCAGACGTGGTGGCGGCGCCTGTGGTCCCAGCCACTCAGGAGGCTGCGGTGGAAGGATCGGAGCCCGGCAGGTGCAGGCTGCGGTGGACCGTGATTATGCCACTGCGCTCCAGTCTGGGTGACAGAGTGAGACCTTGTCTCCATTAAATAAATAGATAAATAAATATATATATAAGTAAAAGAGGAGGGTGTCTTTTGAAGGCTATTAAAGTCGTCTAAGTGTCCTCTGATTATATGAGGCTGGAATGGTGCATGGAATGTTGTGTTGAATAACCTGATACAGTCTCTGAAACTATAGAAGCATTAGTAATTTTAGCCTGAGAGTGCTATAATCTGGGATAATTTGGTCCAATACTTCCAGAGAGGGTTGAAGTTTTGAGATAGCTGGAGTTATTTCAGTTGAAGACCTGAATATGAGGCAACTGGATACTCAATTACAATTCAATTTCTACTCTTTATATAAGGTAGAAATGGGTAACATGTGGGACACTGTGTTAAAAGTAATGCAGCCATAGTGTAGTGGTAGAAGCAGATGAAAAGTACTATAATAGTCGTATAGATGAGGTACTGGAAAGAAGCAGAGTTGAAAAATTGGAGATAAATGTCAGTTTTCCAGAGCCATGGGATGAAAACCAAACAGGATTACAACAGATTCAATTCACTCAAGATGTCTAACTTGGTAATAGGTCAGAAAACTCAATTTGTCGTATTTTCTTAAAAGTACACAAAAATGTTCCTTTTGATAAAACACGTGTAGTGCACCTTCGGATTTGATTTTTCTTTATGTTCTGTAAACTGCTCACAGTAAAACAGAAAAAAAGTCTGACAAATATGATGGTCCTTAAATATTGTAGGAGTATGATGCTTCTCCAAAGAATAGAGGTTTTCCTAGGAAGGCCCTAAGCAAGGAATCAAGTTTCCTTTTGCAAGAAATAAAATTCTCAAAAGTTCCCTGCACCTTGGAAAGGCTCTGGTTGAAATTAATAGCACAACGTTATTTATTTAAATTTTAACTTTTAAGTTCAGGGGTACAAGTGTAGGTTTGTTACAGAGGTAAGCTTATGCCATGGGATTGGTTGTACAGTTTATTTCATCACCCAGATATTAAGCCTAATATCCATTAGTTGTTTTTCCTGATCCTCATAGCAAATATTACCCCCATAAAGTTTTATGGTTACTTTTTTCTTATCTTCTGATTAATGCCATTAGATTCACCAATTGAAATTATTTTTCAGTAGTTTAATTCCCTCTAGAAGGTTTAAAAAATGTTTGCGAATTTCCTAAGTCTTCTTTCTTTGTTAGTCTTCTAAAAAGCTATATTCAATAGAATTCATGTGCTTAGGTACAGTTTCACTAAAAGCGTATCTTCAACATTTGATCTGTTTAAAAGTTCTTAAGGTGTTAAGGAACATTAGGTATCAGAGTTTATGGCATTTGATTAATCTGAATAAATCTTGGCATCAAATTGAATTCAGCAAAAGTAACAGTGATAAATCAGAGAGCAATATTTGAAATGTCTCCAGGAAACATTTTAAAACAATTTTTAAGTTCACTAATTTGAGTCATTACACTTGGCCCTAATATGGTAGATTTTAAGTGAAGCTCAGTCGAACCTGGCAGATATCATATACAAACTTTTAATAGTCCTAACAATTCCTGTACCTCATTTGGATAAAGATTATTTCCAGAGCATCAGTGCTTTGACCAGAAAGGCATTTATTATTCTGTAACACTTTTCTTGAGAAATTAGCATGATTCATCATTTGAGTACGCTCTCTCAGATAAGATTCTAATATTTGGGTGTGAATAAAACTTCAGGGCATTGAAAACAGCTGGAAGATAGACAATAGGGTGATCATCCTCTCTTGTCATTCTCTATCAAGGTCCTCTTTAATTATTGGCCTAAACAGCTATAACTTTATGGTGAAAACAAACCGCTCGGATATAGCGTTAAAGGTTGAAATAATGAATTATACATAAATCGATTTAGTTCAGTTATATTCTGTTGAATTGGGAGAACATCGAATTTTTAAATTTCTCTGCATTTCTTGAAGTTAGGAATAAAAGCTGGGGTGGGGTCTCCTGAAATAATGAGGTCTAGAATAATTTCTGTTAAATTTACTTTTTAGTAGGATAAGTCTACTAAAATCAATATGAATGGAACCTTCAATGTACCACTGAAGATAATTAATCTTTGAGAGGTTAAGTAACCATTACAAGGTAATTTACCTAATTAGCAACTAAACCAACCAAATTTTAGATTTCTTAACTTTAAGACTATTGCTCACATAGTCACGTAAAGTATATCTTCCACATAGTCACAGGCAATCACAAGCTAACACGAGCAGTTAGCACAAAATAGATGTTCCACATAGAATGCAGAACAAAAAAAGACACTTTAAAAATCCTTTTCCCTTTTCCAAATTCATATTTAAAAAGTTTCTTGTGGAATTTCCCAAATGCCAGCATGGCCACATATAATACAGATTGATACTCAGACCTCTAATGAGAAACAGTTAGAATTATGCTAAACAAGGAACATTCTATATTGATTTCACAAATTCTCCTCTTTCCACTTATAGTTTCTCATAAAATGTAACATGTTTGTCTCGTGTGGAGTCTGTATAGAAAAAGTGTGATAACTGAAGATATAGACACACAGGTGTATGTATGTCTGTGTGTTCCTGTGTATTATAGCCTTTCTTTAATGGTTTTCTCTTTATATATATATATATATATATATATATACTTTAAGTTCTAGGACACATGTGCACAACGTGCAGGTTTGTTACATATGTATACATGTGCCCTGTTGGTGTGCTGCACCCAGTAACTCATCATTTACATTAGGTATATCTCCAAATGCTGTCCCTCCCCCTCACCCCACCCCATGACAGGCCCCGGAGTGTGATGTTCCCCTTCCTGGGTCCATGTGTTCTCATTGTTCAATTCACACCTATGAGTGAGAACATGCAGCGTTTGGTTTTTTTTGTCCTTGTGATAGTTTGCTGAGAATTATGGTTTCCAGCTTCATCCATGTGTCTACAAAGGACATGAACTCATCCTTTTTTATGGCTGCATAGTATTCCATGGTGTATATGTGCCACATTTTCTTTTTTTTTTATTATACTTTAGGTTTTAGGGTACATATGCACAATGTGCAGGTTTGTTACATATGTATCCAGCCACATTTTCTTAATCCAGTCTATCATCGTTGGACGTTTGGGTTGGTTCCAAGTCTTTGCTATTGTGAATAGTGCCACAATAAACATACGTGTGCATGTGTCTTTATAGCAGCATGACTTATAATCCTTTGGGTATATATACATATATATATAAAAAAACTATATATATATATTTTGGGGACGGAGTTTCTCTCTGTCACCCGGCTGGAGTGCAGTGGCGCGATCTCGGCTCACTGCAAGCTCCGCCTCCCGGGTTCACACCATTCTCCTGCCTCAGCCTCCAGAGTAGCTGGGACTACAGGTGCCCGCCACCATGCCCGGCTAATTTTTTGCATTTTTAGTACAGACGGGGTTTCACCGTGTTAGCCAGGATGGTCTCGATCTCCTGACCTCATGATCCACCCTCCTCGGCCTCCCAAAGTGCTGGGATTACAGGCATGAACCACCGCGCCAGGTCTCTATTTAAGTTAGCTCTGTCCAGGGCAAACCAGCATTTCAAAGATACAAACTGTTTTTGCAAAAAACAGGTATACACCTATCCATAGTGCAGACATTATGTCTACTTATTTCTCTCTAAATAGATCTTTCATTTTAACAAGTACTTCACCTTCACAAAATTTAGTTGAGTCAGTGAACTCTTATCCAGATGCTATATCTTGGCCAGATTATCAAGAATTAAGCCTCACAGATAGGCTGTTTCCATTTCCTTTAACAAAGTTTATCAGTCCTGAGTTACTTCTTGATTTCTTGCCAGTGGCATATAATGATGACTCAGCCAAGTCAGTTCCCAGAGTTGGACTCTTTTTTTTCTTATACACAGGAAACTTCTTTTCCAAGAATACTTGTTCCAGTTGCTCACAATCTTCATAGTTGATGATTATAGAATGATCTATGTACTTTCAATGTACCTTCAAAAATGAGATCTGCAGCTGGATAAGACGTGTGTGTGTGTGTGTGTGTGTGTGTCTTAGTAGACTTAAACCGTTCATTGAATAAGAAGCCTAGTTGATAGTGTAAGGTGAGAGTTAGAAGAACAGGGAATTATTTGGTTTAAGGAATTGTGAAGAAATGTGCTATGCCATTAAAATTTTTCTCTACTTTTGTGTTAAATCTTAATTTTGTGCAGAATTTACTAAGCTGCAGGAAACTGTCAAAATTGACTCTTGCTAAGTTCCATATTGGTTTGTAATTATCTTAAAACAAAAGTTGGTTGATACTAAAGTGCAGTTTTTCCTCTAGCTTTCATAAATTGAGACAGGTCTTTTTCTCACCCTCCACATACCTATGGCTGGAAGCCGAGGTGGTTGTTCTTGGTTCCCGTTACAACTTCTAGACTGTTAATTTCTCCGCTCCTTGCAAATTAGACTGTTCCTTTGAAACTCAAACCCCTTGGAAATATCGGCCATGCCCCTTTGGTATTACCATCATCAACAGACCTCCCTCCTGGGCACTCTGGTCTTATTTTTTTTTTTTTTTGAGATGGAGTCTTGCTCTGTCACCCATGCTGGAGTGTAATGGTGTGATCTCGGCTCACTGCAACCTCCTCCTCCCGGTTTCAAGTGATTCTCCTGCCTCAGGTTCCTGAGTAACTGGGATTACAGGTGCATACCACCACACCCAGCTAATTTTTGTATTTTTGGTAGAGACGGGGTTTCGCCATGTTGGCCAGGCTGGTCTCGAACTCCTGACCTCAGGTGATATGCCTGCCTCAGCCCCCCAAAGTTCTGGGATTACAGGCATGATCCACTGCACCTGGCCTCTTGCCATTTATTTAAGGCTGTAGATCTTTTGCTCAATATCATCTTCAGGCAAGTTCAGCCATCATTTTAGTGGCTCAGCTTTCACGTGAAAGGACCAGTACAAACCTCGGTTCCCCGTTTTTTGACATCTTTATTTCCATTACTTTTTTTCTTTCCTCCACTTTATTGTCATCAAATCTGAAACATTTTCTATAAGGGTATATACCACCAGGATCTAGATGCAAATATTCTGCCTCCTGGACATCACTCCTTGCCAGCTCGTTGGCCCAGATGTCCTCATTCCTACAACCCTTCATTTTCACTGAGACTCTTCTTAGGACACAGCTGCTGCTGCTCCCTCACGATCCATCCGTACTCTCTTGCTTTCAGTTTCCACGTTTTCCTCCTCAAATGCCATAGTTCATTTTTAGCATTCCCTTGCAACTACCCTGAGCTTCATTTTCCCACAATTTATTTGTTTCTGTTTCTCTTCCCAAATTTTAAATATTGATGTTTCTAAGGGTTCTGTCCTAATTGCTCTTCTTTTCTCTCCACACACATACTCTCTCTAAGCTCTAAACACTACTAAACAGCTCATAATTTCCAGTCTTAGAGTTTGGCCCAGACCTTTATTCTGGGAGTTGATGATTTACATGACAATAGCACTCGAATAATTCAGAGGTAACATGTCCTGGTTTCCCACATGTCAGTAAGTGGCACTGCCAGCCATGCTAGACGCTTATAAGTCATTTTTGGCCCTTCCTCAATATTCTGACAATATCCAATTCAACATTCATTTAAAAAATATTTTGGTTCCAAATACATCTGTAATTTCCTCCACCTCTTTTGATTTCCAATGTCCCCAGCCTAGCCAGAGCCACATATTTTCTTACCTACGCTTATTTTCTTAGGTCATCCTTAGTCAACCTACTTTAATTCTTAATCTCCTACACCCTGTTAGCTACAGAGAAACCAAAGTGATCTCTTAACATGTCTTTCAGTTTCCAACTCTCCCACTTTTCTGGTGTACTTGGACTAACATTTATGTTCCTCATCATTACTAATGAAGACCTGTACTGTTTCACATATCCTTCTCTTTCAGCCATGTCTCACATTACTCTTTCTCCCTTCTGTACTTCATCCAGATTCCTACTTTTCAGTTTTTCATTTCATCCAATTCACAGGTTTCTTCTACATGCCAAGATCTTGCTCATATATTAGGGTCCATGAACACTGGGGGTTTTTCCTAAAAGACGAATCTTTCTGTAGTGTATGAAAAGCTAACTCTTTTTATTCTCAGGTCTTACCTTAAATATTCTCACTTGAAAGAAGTGGTTAGAATCTGTATAATCCAAATTAATATTTCTTTTTTTCTTTTTCTTTTGAGACAGGGTCTTGCTGTGTCACCCAGGCTGGAGTGCAGTGGCACAATCTTGGCTCACTGAAACCTCTGCCTCCTGGGTTCAAGCAGTTTTCCTTTCTCAGCCTCCTGAGTAGCTGGGACTACAAGCGCACAGCACTACACCCGGCTAACTTTTTTATTTTTAGTAGAGATGGGGTTTTGCCATGTTGATCAGACTGGTCTGAAACTCCTGGACTGAAGTGATCCATCCGCCTTGGCCTCCCAAAATGCTGGGATTACAGGCATAAGCCACCACGCCCGGCCCAAATTAATATATCTATATATAAAAATTATATGTATGAATCTTATATAATCTGAATTAAGATTGTATCTAATGTTCGCCCCAAAACCCTTGTTGTATATTCAGTCCCTTGCTTCACTTTGCATGTGAACACATTTTGTAATAATCTCTTCTCTTTGCTCAGTTGGGTTTCTGTGCCTGTCTTCGTCTTCAGAATTGAAACCCTGGGAGTACAGGACTGTGGCTTTCTTATTCACCACTGCAGCTCCGTAACTAAGAGAGCATCTGATACATATGTGTGAAGGGAATTGGTTAAATATAGACCACTATGTCCAGTGGAGTCCACAGCCTATTCACTTCATGTAGTTTCCAAGAAACAAAGGCTTCTCAACATATATTAATGAATGAGATATGGGCCAGGATATCTGGTCTGGCTGGAGATGGCTTAACTTTGAGTTCACTTGAGAGGGTATCAGTGTGAGCAGGGATGCTTTCACTCACTTCAAGAATTGCATGGTGTTTAGGGGGAAGAATCACCCTGCTTCTCTGGAGAGACATGAGGGCTCTGTGGCTCCTGTGGGCTCTCAAACTGTTGGAAGATGACTGCTAAACCTGAGTTTTCAGGTCTCCTAGTTATATTCATTTAAACTTATAGATGATTTGTCACTATTTTAAGTTGTTTTTCACTGAAAATTCAGTCTGAATATAGAGCCTTATTTCATTCAGAACAGAAAGAATGGGTTACGGTGAAATCTGTTTATCTATAATTTTTAAGTAAGTACAATTTTATAAACCAGTTATTCCTAACTTGAGAGGCCTGGAGGATTTATTACAATGTGTATTTCAGGGCCACATCTGCAGAAGTTTTGATACAACATTTCCTTACTAATCCCCCTGACAGCACATTTTAGCAGGCATCCTGTGTTATTGAGAAGCAGAACGTTTATGCACCACACTTTGGGAGAGAGAAGTGCATGTTATGTTACCATTTAAAGATGCCTGGTTCTTGTGGGGCAAATTGGCAAATGATTTATCTGAACTAATGGCAGAGTGGAATTTTAATATTTTAGGGTTTTCAGGAATCTTAGAGCTGTTTTCATTTGTCTCATACATAGAGCCTGAACCTTGAAGACATTAATGAATTTGTCACAGAAATTAAATTGGGCCAAAATTTACATTTCCAACCCATGTCTGTGCTCTTCATTCTAAAGCACAATGGCCTAGAGTCATATTTTAACCTCTAACTTTTATCTTATTAAAAAATAAAATAAAATAAATAATTGTAAATACATGCATGTATTATACCTATATATACAATTTATATACATTACAATATTAATTTGAACTACACATGACATCACTAGTAAAGGCCAGTTACAGTTTAGACTGAGATAAGCCCTGTGAGAATTTACTAAGATCAAAAAGACTCCTTTTAATAGTGACTCAGTGGCACCTACTCTAAGGACAAAGGCTCCAGTATGTATCCTAATCTAAGTTATTACTGAATGTGAGTCCTGTGATAGCTTCTAATGAAAATTTCCCATTGGAAAAAATCAATGTTAATAACTGGAACTCGAGAGCTGTAATGGGTTCTGCTGTGTTTTTCGGGCTTAGACTGTGTGCTATAATATGCTAAGAAGAGGAGTTGATGACCTGTGAGCTCTGGTCACTTCCTGATCTCATTTGATTCTTTGGTCTTTAGTTTTAAAAGGGTGATCAGAGAGGTTGCTTTATAATGGAGAAGTTGAACAAAAGGACCATCAACCTGCAGGCTCACTGGCACAGCGCAAGTTTCACCGGATAAGCATTTCAGTAAAGAGGACTATTGCCAACAGCAATACTTGCAAGGAAGCTTTGTTCCAGAGAGGATTTTTGTTTTTAAAGAAGCTGCTAGAAAAACTGACACTAGAAGCTAACTAGAGTCACTCTTTCTAGATATCAATGAAATTGTAAGTCTGAAGACATTACTTACCTAGATACAGAAATGGACTTTATTTAAGAACCAACTTTATACATATCTAATATACCTAGGCTTGTTGATCAAGTTGGCTGGCTGGGGAAGAATAAGACCATCTAGAAGATCCACATGATGAGAGAAAGCATTCGGGGAGGGCAGACAGATACTTGATGCTGGCCACAGATAGAACCCAGAGACGCTCTGTGATTGAAGTGGTTCTAATACCTAGAAGCTTCGATTTGCTCTTATAACGTGTTCTAAAGCCATTTAATTCAAGACTACCCTTCCTGGTTGGTACCTGTAGATGTAATGCATCTCCTAAGGTATTACTCTAGGCTCCATCGGACAGAACAACTACATGGAGGTAGGTGGTGGAGCCTCCGGACTCCACGACACATTTCACAGTGCTGTTTACTCCAAAACACTGGCCTAATTGAACTAATGTAGCTATTGGGTAAGACGAGAAGTAATACACGAACATTCTTAAAGTCTGTTCTCTTTTGCCTTGTGACCTTAAACATTTGAAAGACCAAGATGAACACTATTGAATAGAATTGTGTTTCCATCGTCATAACTAACCTGAAAGCCTAAGTTTTACCTCTTTCACTGCACATCCGATCTATTTTATGGGCAGAAGAGCACAATGGGCTCAGCTATCCAGGCTTTAGGAGTTATTTTAATCTTTAAAGAACAATAGACACAAGTAAAAGTACATACATAAAGTAGGTATTTTATATTTAATTTTTATTTTCATATGCATGAAAAGGGTGTTCCAAAAAAAGATTAGAGAAGTCCATGGCATGTCTTTCTGGTTAATGTTACTTTATTTTTTGGTTCATCTACCATACTACTTACAAGTTACTTGATTTTGTTCATGGAAAATTATTTTAAATGAATTGATTTTACTTTTCATCAGCACAGTTGTTGACTAATACCAAAGTTAGTTAGAAGGTTATGATTTTTGTATTTATAGAATGGCAGGGGCAGCATTTAGATAATACATCATAGTAACTTGGCATTTATGAAATATTAGTTTTCCATAAACATGAACTCAGAGAGGAAGGTTACATTTTTTTAAATTATAATAACATTTTGAAAAGCATCTGTCCTTTAAAATGTTACTGAAATATATATTGGAACTGGTGTTTTAGATGCCAGTCCTTCCTGAAGAGTGTTTTGAGATTTTTTTCAAATACTGCCTCAGTTCTATATAAAATAGAAAAAATTCTGCCTTGTAAAATGACTACTGGATGTAGGTAAGAAGAAGTTAAGGAAATATTACATAAAAATAGATTTGCAAAGGTAATTTGCTGGAGGATTATTTACACTTTGATGAGTGGATCTGGATATTTTGATACTAAGTGAAAGTGGTTCCACTGGAATTAGAAGGGAACAGAGATCTGCAAGCAGGAGTGAAAAGAATGTGTGTAAGCCGGGCACGGTGGCTCATGCCTGACCTCAGGTGAGCCGCCCACTTCAGCCTCCCAAAGTGCTGGGATGACACGCTTGTTAAGTGGTACTCTAATTAATCAGTAACTTAAACCTCAAAAGAGATTCATTATGTACACAAAATTAATCTTGTGTAATCAAGTGTATAAGTAAAATTAATTGAAGAAATCAAAAAACGCACGGTGGCTGACACCTGTAATCTCAGTGCTTTCGGAAGTCCAGGTGGGAGGATCCCTTGACTTAAGGAGGCTGAGACCAGTCAAGCAACACGGTGGGACCCATCTCTGTAAAAAAATTAGCCGGGGATGGTGGTGCGTGCCTGTAGTCCGAGCTACTTGAGAGGCTGAGGCAAAAGTATCGCTTGAGCCTAGGACTTGGAGTCTGCAGTGAGCTATGATCACACCACTGACTCCAGCCAGAGCAACAGAGGGAGACAATGAGAACACGTGGACACAGGAAGGGGAACATCACACTCTGGGGACTGTTGTGGGGTGGGGGGAGGGGGCAGGGACAGCATTAGGAGATACACCTAATGCTAAATGACGAGTTAATGGGTGCAGCACATCAACATGGCACATGGATACATATGTAACAAACCTGCACGTTGTGCACATGTACCCCAAAACTCAAAGTATAATAATAAATAAATAATAAACCACAAAACACTTGTAATTCCAAATCCAGATATATAAACCACAGGAATACTTAGATAAACACACGCTATACACACATATAGTATATATATGATAAAATATATTTGTATGTTCAACTTGGGAAAGGTTGATGATTTTAGAAACAAACTAATAATTCTATTGCCTTGTGCTCTAATGATTTTCAATATGAAGATGTATTTGGGATCAAATACATGAGGCTCCACATACAAGACATCTTTCTTTCCCCTCTTCTCAGCACCATTTTTTGGCTGATTATTGGACTACAACTGGGAGATCTAGAACTAAATTCCTGCTTAGTGTTTACTTGTTCAGAGCATAGGCTTTGAAATCGTCCTGTTTTGCCTCAGTCTCCACAGTGGTACCTACTAACCTCATGACTAGGGGATCGTGTAGCATTTCTCTAAGCCTTGTTTTCTTAGCTGTGAAGTGGTAAATTTTGGAAGTGCTTTGTTCATAGGATTTCTGTGAAAACTGAATTGGGTAAAGAATGTAAGGCATTTAGCACAGTAAAATAACCTGGATTACAGTAACTTTTCCAGGAGTGTTTATTAGTACTTAAACTGTCATTGTCATCAAAATTCTGTTTTTACATATGAACTTAGAAATGTCATTGTAACCTTCTCAACTCATTTGGTCATTTAAAATGGAGAGGTTGAGTTAGGTGTTTCTTAAATTTCTCTTTAGCTCTGATACTATGGGTCTGACGTTAAGTAATGCAAAGTTGGTAATTAAATCTTCCCCTTTCGTGATGTAGGAGAAAGGCATAAAAAATTTCTGGGTGACTGGATTCCCTTGCAAGTTTATTAGAATTGTAATTACGTAGCATTTTGAATAAAGCATTCATTCTGGAAATCATTAAGTTTATTTTTCTTAACTCCGTTATTTTGTCAACTGTGGAAAAAATTGGGATTTAGGAGTAACCTCTGATTTAAAATTCCACCTACTAACCATTTAAATTGTAGTCTTGTAATTTCCTAACTTTAGTCTTGAAGGTGTTTCTCATTCTTATGCGTTATTATACTGTATTATATATTTATGCAACATAAAATTTATAGTTTTAACTATTGCACATGTTTACATATGAAAGGTGTAATTTTGAACTTATCATTATTAAATTTGCTAGTTTTGCTTCACTATTCATTTTGGACACTTATCCATATTAGTACATGCAACTCAAGTTTATTCTTTTGAGCTACTGTATATCATTCAAATGTATGAATAAATAACCTTGCTTTGGTGGACATTTAAGTATTTTCATGTATCAGTATGAAAAGCAGTTTCAAAATGAACATTCAAATATACATTGTCATATATGTGTATAATATTTGTATATATGAAGGTTCCTGTGGGTCATATATCTGAAATCAAAATTACAAGTGTTTTGTACCTTCTATAATTAATTTTACTCTCAATTTTAAGTAAACAAGATTAGTTTTTGCACATGATGCATCTCTTTATTCAGTTAAAATTACTGACATAATTAGAATACCACTTAAAACTTGAGAATATTTTCAAGGGTATTTATGCAAAACTTACATAAATGTGTTGAAAAGTCCTTTTGTATATATGTAGAGATTACATGGTATGTTAAATTCATCAATTTGCCTAAATATCAAGTTATACTTAAGTAGTGTCCATACACCATGCTTTTGCTTGACTGAACTCCAATATGTATATCGGGAGTACTTTTTAACATTCATAGGTTAAGTGGCCTGTTTTGGAAAATGATATTAAAAATGGAATTCAGATGAATGCTTAAAGATTAAAAATGAATGAGCTTTCGTATTAATCATCAATATGACAACCCTAAAGGGAAGCATGATTTTCAAATGTACCTCCTTGTAGGCAGGATAATTCAGAAATGCACAGTGCATATTAGATATGAGATTTGAGTCGTAGTGTATTTCTCTAAGAATGTAATTTATTGTACTTTCACATCCACCCCACTGAATATGCAGAGTTTAAGATGCAATGGCCAGAAGATACGAGCGTGTAACTAGAAGGATGTGGACGTGGGCTCCGGGGCTGTTGATGACGGTGGTGTTTTGGGGTCATCTGGGGAATGGACAAGGCCAAGGTAAGTGCAAGGATTTTCTAATTCTTTGCGAGTTGGATGCGAATTTCACTTTGTGATGAAATTATGTTTAGTGTTTGGTTTGATGTTTAAGCAATTTGTTACAATCTTCCGTCAGGTTTTTGTTACAGGGTATTGTAATATCTCTGCAGTTAAATTGAAATAGAATTAAGTGTGAGTAAATGCATCAAAATTGAAGCCATGTTTCTGAAATTGGCTTTTCTCTGTTGTAATTGATGATATGTATATATATGTGAGGTATTATGAGGCCATATATATGCGTGTGTCTCTGTTGCATTTGGTGACATGTATATATATGTGAGGTATTACGAGGCCATATATATTCGAGTGTGTGGGTTTTGGGTGGGTGGGTGTGCCTGTGAGTTTGTGTATGTGGTATTTTACAGGAACACGTAGCATATAAAGTTGTTGTGGTTTTGAAGAAAAGTTTTTGGACGTTTGTCTGTTTAGGGTTTTTATGTTTTTGGATGTTTGTCTCTTTAGGGTTTTTATGTTTAACATTTTAAAATTTCAAGAACCTATTCTTAAAGGATGTGATGTTCTTTAGAAATTAAATGAAAAATGTGACGTTTCTCGTTCTTCTGCCAAGGGTATTTAGGGGAAATTAATGAGAGAGTGGAGCTGCAAGGTTGTGGCATCCTGAAATGTCAGTTGGAGAGTAGAAAAGGGCCATAGATTTTGGAATAAGGCTTTCAATACTGATTTCATCAATAGCTGTATGGAGTGGTTTGTGCCAAATCTAGTATCTGTGAATGTATTTTTTGATAAGTATTGTATTATTTTTGGAGGTGTGTTGCCTGCTCATATAGAAATTGCAATTCTGTACTTTATGTGATAAAACATCCTGACACCCCTGAAATTTTCTTTTCCTTTCGGGGCAAGTATATTCAGCATTGATTTTCTGCATTTTCAAGGCTTGAAATGAAATCTGTGAGCAGGAAGTTTACAGAGTTATTTCAAGGGATAGGTATATTTCTCCAGATAAAATTGAAAGTGTGCAGTGTTATTATATAATTGTGATGAAGTTGAGCTTTGCTAGTTTGGAGTATCTAATAAAGTTTAACACTTTTTAAAAGATCCTTCAAAAAGATCAGTTTTCTTGCCATATGTAATATTGTTCAATGAAGATTTGAAATGAAATAGATATTTTTTCAAAACCACAAATGCATCTGTGCCTTTGTATATGAACAGTTGTATATACATGTAAGCAGATAATACATTTTGTTAATTAAGATCAGCTTTGATTTTAATTTTTCTTTCCTGTCATTCAGAATTTGTATTTGCATCTAATAGAATTCTCATTTTTCTTTTGTGATAAAACTAATGTAAAATATATTCAATACACATAGTAGTTTTTTTCACCAAAGGTCTAAAACAAGAATATGTAGACAGTAGCTACGTTGGATTTCTTTGGCTATAAGAGTTGTCTATTTCTCTGGTGATGTGTAGAATTACTAAAATGCAGCATGACAACTGTTTCTCTGTAATAGTGATCCAACATGACATGTAGTATTACACAGGGTTGCTAATACCTTCCTCTGACCATCATTTCCAGTAATTGTGGCTTGTTTTAGATGAGGAATAGGTTATTAGATATTTAAAATATTTGAGAAAAATAGGTATCTTCTCTCTTATTTACCCAAACCCTTTTATTTACTCAATATTGATGGCTCAAGTATTCTATCTTTCACTAGGGACCATCATTTATTAAAAAATGGCCTGAAATCAATTCCAAGTCTAGCTGTAGTGAAGCTTCTAGTGGGAAATGCAAGTTAAGTAATTTGTTTTCTTTCTAAAAGGATAAATTAAAATAGACAATGATTCAAAGAACAAAACAACTTAATAGAAAACATAATGGAATGCTTTGATACTATGATTCAGGGAATTTTGCTTCCTTAGTGGTAGCTAGATTGAGTGAAGGAGATTGCTTAGGTATAATGAGCAAATCTTATAATTGCAAGTATAACCCAAGCTGCATATCATCATTTAGCTCAATAAGCCTCATTAAATATTAAATATTACCTTTTAACTTTTATGCAATTAAGCAGAATTTAAAAATAAAAGTTTTAAAAATTAAAGTTTTTATTACTAAGTATCTTTTAAAATACAAATCTCACAGCTCCTTATTGTCAAGAAAAGAACACATGAAAATTTATAAATAAGGTTTTCTCTCTATTAAATTTACAGTCTTGCATTAAATATTGGTTATTGGGACCCACCATGTCCATGATTATGATTAAGTATCAATGAAAGATGACTCTTGCAGCAAATATGCATGCAAATGTTTTAAGATTATTTTCACATTATTTCACATAATTTCTTAAGCATAATAGGATAAGTAAATTATACTTTCTACACAAGCTCTTCATATTTATGAATAGACCATGTTCTAAATTTTTCAATCATTGGGGAATCCCAATGTCATATTTATGAATGGACCATGTTCTAAATGTTTCAGTCATTGGGGAATCCCAATGTCATATTTATGAATGGACCATGTTCTAAATGTTTCAGTCATTGGGGAATCCCAGTGTCGTATTTATGAGTGGACCATGTTCTAAATGTTTCAGTCATTGGGGAATCCCAGTGTCGTATTTATGAATGGACCATGTTCAAAATGTTTCAGTCATTGGGGAATCCCAGTGTCGTATTTATGAATCGACCATGTTCTAAATGTTTCAGTCATTGAGGAATCTTCCTAGAGAAACCGTGTGAGAAATTGTAGCTAAGCTCAAAAACGGAAGACAAAAATCGATTTAACGAGGAATGTAGATTAATGTCATGGTATTATCGCGACTGTGTGCAACCACTACTTATAAACAATGATATAAGAAATGCAATCTGAAATCTGAATTCTAAATAGGAATGTAGTGCCATTATCCCTCTGGGACCCTTAGGGTCAAAATAAGATAAAAGGGATGAATGGTGGGTTGGAAGTCAGTCAGTGATCCTTGTCAAATTTTTGTATCTGTCAAGAAAAGCATCTGCTTGAGGACATCCATTTTCCTACTTCTGAGTTACAGAATAATAGGTACTTATCCTGAATGTGACATTCCCTGACGTGGACTCTGTCTTTGCTGCTTAGGTGGTGTGTGCATGAGAAAGTGCTTAATATCTGAAAACGGAGACAATCCTTAGAGAAAGATATATATGAATTTTAAAAGGAAATATACCTACGATGGAAATAAAACAAATAGCATAAATATCTAGCTGTATTTGGTCTTTCTGGTAACTATTACAATATATACATTTTCAAACAACTAAGTTCAGCACTGACTTTGGGAGAATCTAGATAAAACTGAACTGACATATAATAAGCATTGGTGTAATTAATAGCACAGCGGGTAGAACCATGGGGGTATTTCCTGAGGAAGAGGGACTATAGAGAGGCAAAAGAAAACCCAGCTCATTCTGGGGAGTGCCAGGAGCAGTTATTATATTCAGAACTGAGAACTTATTTCTAACTCACCAACCCATAGTTCTGGCTGAAGTGCAGTGGTGCAGGCATAGCTCATTCTCAGCCCCAAACTCCTGGGTTCATATGGTCCTCTCATCTCAGCCTCCTGGTAGCTATGACCACAGGTGTGCACTACTTTGTCCAGCCAGTTTATTTTATATTTTATTTTCATTTCATTTGTAAAGACTGGGTCTTGCTATGTTGCCCAGGCAGGTCACAAACTCCTATCCTCAAGCAGTCCTCTAACCTAGGCCTCCCAAAGTACTGACATTACAGGCATGAGCTATTGCATCTGGCTCAAAAATATTTCTGTCCTAATGGCTTTAACAAAG
This sequence comes from Symphalangus syndactylus, assembly GCF_028878055.3. Taxonomy (NCBI): domain Eukaryota; kingdom Metazoa; phylum Chordata; class Mammalia; order Primates; family Hylobatidae; genus Symphalangus; species Symphalangus syndactylus. The sequence goes on along the minus strand of NC_072437.2, from coordinate 112,928,573 downwards.
AAGTGCCGTTTTGGGGATATATACAATGGTGTGCTGCTTGGGAGTGACAAAAAAATAATTATAAGAAGAATGGAACGAATATGTCAGTATGTTTTCAAAAGCAAGTTAGCCCAAGTTTTTAAACAAGCATAATTTTAGGGTTTTTGTAACTAACTTAGGGTTTAAATGTAGCAAAAATTTTAAACATTATCATGAATACACAGAAAATTTTAATCAATTTGGTTTCCATGATGAATTTACATGCTTAAATTCCTAATTTCAATTTGCTGCTAGATATGAGAAAGTTTGAGATTTTGAAGAAGCAAGTGGTTCTTACAAATGTAGCAAACTTAAATTTTGAGGACAATTTAATTTAACTTCCATTTTTATGACCAGATTTTGGGTCAGCTGTTAAGCATTCAAAAAATAAAATCTGATAATATCTGGCAATTCCAATTTTCAGTTTTATTGATCTTCACCATGAAATAATATATAAGGTAAGGGGCAAAATTTTGGAAAAGCAGATCACTTTGTTGTCCTATTTAGCAAGTTCTCAAATTATGCCATCTTGGAATCATTACAAGTAATTATACGAAGACAGTATCTTGTGTTTTGTATTTCATTGTTACACATCCAATTGTTCTCTAGAGATATCAGAGAAAACCCACTCAAGAAGGGAAGGTTAGATAAACAGCCCTCTCTCCCTCTCTCTCTGTCTTTGCCTCCATTTGGTTCCTTATGTTCATTTCTCAGTGCATTTCAGTTACTTTTATTGTTCCCTTCATTTTCTCTTTCATTCCAGAAGTTTAAGTGATTGCATAATTCTTTTGACAGCTGAAAGTAGTATCCGACTTTGAATGAAAGGTTTACAGCTACAGCTTTTCAATTAGAAAATCTCAGATCATGTGATCTATGAGTTTTAATATCTTAGGATCTCGACCAGTAAGGAATAATCACTTTGAAAAACCTTGATGCTACCTAGAGTTTGTGTTTTGTGAGGTTGCTTGGTAAATTATTTTCCTTTGATAATTGAATATTGCTTCAAGAGAGGTGAGCTCAGACGTTTGGCAATGAATATTGAATGTGTATTCCAAGAGACATGACCTTAAAATATCATCAAGCTAAGTAGTAGTGAAATTGAACTCTGCTGTATAATAGAAGTCAGTGTTTCTTACATCTTTGTGATATATAAATATTTTTACATTGTGGTAGATAATAATTTGTATGGGAACATTTAATTGAATTTAATTTATCCTATGGCAGAATTATGTTGCATAGGTCATTTTAGTTTTTGATTTAAGCATCTTAAAATTACAAATGCAAATATTCAACACGTAAAACCCACATGAATACACACTCCCAAACATTTGAAATCCTAACAGTCATTTCCAACAGCTTTTTCCTACAAAAGAAGTCAGCTCTTCTTAGAGAAGACATGCATTCCCATAGCTTGAGAGGTGCACACTATAAGGTAAACAGAGAAAGGATTACAGCAGTTTAAGTATACCAGCGGATTTCCTTTATAGACAATAGACTTTTGAATTACTTGTCTTCAAAATTTGGTTTCTTGAGAAAATTATCTGTGTAGATTAATCATGCATTTCAGATACTTTCCAGACATCTGAATGTTGTTTTCTTAAAAGTAGCCAGCACGCCTTTTTATGCAGTCTGCATGGGAGATAGTAAGAGACGTGTATGCTGTATATCTACTAGTAGAGATTTGTTTATGAGTGCTTCCTTAAAAAATTATTTTTTCTGAAGAAAGGGATTTCTTTTTTATAATTTAGATTAGATGATTTTAAATGTTTTTAGGTTTTAACCTCTCTGATCATCAGGGTCATTGCCATGGAAAAAATGCAAGTTATAGCATATTTCATTTTTATAAGGAAAGAAGTTGATAATTTAGACTTTTTTCTTTTACTAAATTGAATTACATCACTCAATATTTGGATGGCATTAATTCACAATAGCAACAAAAAAATCTTACTATTCAACAAAATAAAGTATGATTTCCTTCACATTTAACTTAATTTGTTCTTTAAAACATCTCCTAACGAAGGTTTTCTCATCCTCTGAAGCTGAATTTATTTAGGAAAAAATATTTTAAACACCATCCCAAGTGATATAACTATTTTTATTGAGCTTTGATGTTCTATTTGAACATATTTGAAGACTGTACAAGCACTCAATTTAGAATTAAGATTTTATTTGGAGATTTTGGTTGTATTTGAAATCTGTTGTGGAATTAAACATGAAGAATACGTCAATTTACTAGATGTCATTGTCTATGACACATTTTAGTCTTATCTTTCTGCCTATATGTAAAGAGGAATAGAAATAATTGGTATAAACAGGAAAAAAGAAGTAAAGTGGTAGGATCAGATGTGAGAAATATATAAGCTAAGATACTCTTTTTTTGTTTGTTTGTTTTTTGTTTTTGTGAGACAGAGTCTTGCTCTGTTGCCCAGGCTGGAGTGCAGTGACACAATCTTGGCTCACTGCGGCCTCCACCTCCCAGGCTCAATGGTTCTCCTGCCTCAGCCTCCTGCGTAGCTGGGATTACAGGTACGCATCACCACACCCGGCTAATTTTTGGATTTTTAGTAGAGACTAGGTTTGACCATGTTGGCTAGGCTAGTCTCAAACTCCTGACTTCAGTTGATCCGCCCACTTCAGCCTCCCAAAATTCTGGGATTTCAAGTGTGAGCCACCAGGGCCAGCCTAAGCTAAGATATTCTAGAAGCTATTAATAGTAAAATATAATGTAAATTGTTTAAAATTAATCTGTATATGAAATTTTTTCTAGGACTTTCCTGCCAGAAAAGTAGGAATAGAATGGCAAAAGGAACGAGGTTCCTTCTACAAGTAGGCACACATCCTATTTCACTTTATCCTGTGATCAGTCTCATAACCATCTCCTGGTGTGAAGTGCTAAAACTGTGCTTTAAGAATAACTTAAGTCCTTTATGTACAAACTAAAGTATGAGAGCCTGAACCTTGGAAACCAAGTGATTCCAAAAAGCCTTATGTGTGAGACTGGGTGCCACAGATCTTGGCAGAAATTACTGCTTATTCTTAATTCTTATTGTTCCTTTCTAGCACTTCAATTTATAATGCCAATATCTACCTCAGCCTAAAGACAAGCTCTAGAATCACTTGTGTTACTTATTACATTTCTTTTAAAAAACTCATGAATTACACATGAATTTCAAAGTTGCCAACTGAGATTCCAAGGACTTAAAAAAGAAAAAACGTGTCACCTTTCCATTATAAAGGCTGTACGCAGTCTTCATAGTGTTTGTCTTTAAGGGACAACATGCCTCATCCATCAGCAACTTTTCTTCCTTAAATCATCATATCTTGCCTAAAAAGGTTTTCTGAAAACTAAGATTTGCAGATTGTTATATCACATCTTAATCTACGTATCAACTTTAGCATTATCAAAGCATGAACTGTTCTGGGTTTTCATAGTTAATTATGTTTGTGGTAATAACTGGGATGCAATTGTTTTTCTTCTGATGATTTTGTACTTGCTTTTCTTATGGTAACTTCTGATGCTTGTTTGTAAGATCTTCCTCTCTTCTCTCCATCTGGTTATCTTCTTACCTTCTGTCCTTTAACTCAGATGTCACCCACACTGTGTGTCTTTCTGGATTGCTTCTTATTTAACTGTTGCTTCTCATAGTTTACATACCTCCTCCTATACCACACTATCGATATTTCTCAAACTGCACTATATGCTGGGATGTGTCTTTATTTATTTATAAGCTCCTTGATAATTCGGACTATATATTAGTATATTCAAAAAATACTTATGAAGTGTTTACTTTGGTTCAGGAATTATTGAGTGAAGGAAATTGACCAAAACTCTGCCATCATGAAGCTCGCATTCTAACTTAGGGAGACAGATAACAGACAATGAGCCACATAAATATGCAAAGTATCGTAAGTTAGATGGTGAAAAGTAATCCTGGATGGGGATCAGATAATTTTCAAAGGGTAACTTTTAACTGGGTAGTCAAGAAGGGCCGCACAGAGAAGATGGTAATTGGAAGAACAAGGTGGTGAGAACTGCTGAGTCTGGAGCAAACACACAATTTGGAGTAGTAGAAGATTCCAGAAGTAACAGAATAGAGGTGAAGAAGTGGGAATTGTGTGGAGTCTTACTTCCTGTTGTAATGACCTTGGCTGTGCTTTGAAGTGAGGTGGAAAGTTGCTAGGGACCTTAGTTTTCTTTTCAATAATTCATTATGAATTTTGAACGGTCACTATTAAAGACTCAATAATTTTGCTTTATTACTCTTGCAATTGACTACAAAATAGTGGATTGGAGAAATGTTAAATTCTAATTTAAACTGAATGAAATAGTTTTTTATCTTTTTATATTTCTCATCACTGAATATCTCATTTTTAATTAATTTGAAAGCATTCTAGGATAGTGAGCCAATGCAATTTAGCATAATGCATAACTTATTATTCATCAGATTTATATATTTAACTGAAGATGCTAATTAGAACAGTAACTTGTTCTGTTGGGTGATTTTGATAAAGCTACTTTCAAACTATTATCACATCTATTGATGTCATATTAAGTTGTGTTTCTGGAAGCCAAATTTAGGCAGTGGTAATGAGTTAATATCTCTAAGTGGATACCTTTTATCTGTACAGTCAAGGATACTTGAAAGTGGAAAAACATACTGGCTTCAAGTCTTGGGAACTAGGACTTACCGGAAATGTGTTTGTTTGTTTTGTTTCCTGGTGGAATTGTCTTCTCGGAAAGATGGTGTTTCCTTTTCAATCGGAAAAAATTGATCCTATGCTGCTTTACTTTAATGCTTTGCTTTTGTCAAAATAGTGTTTTCTTAGGAAAATTAACCTATCATAATATAATGAAAAGAGAAATGCTGAAGACACAAAATGATGTCCATGTTAATATTGAGTAGGAAGCATCAAGGGGCATGAGAAGAGGGAAGCAAAGAGAGGGAGAAGAGAAATTTATAGTGTAACAACAATTAGTAAAAAGGATTAGCATATACATGTAGTCAATAAGTCAATAAATGGCTGTTTATAGAAAGCCTACCAGGCAGTAGGGGATATAGCAGTGAAGAAGGCGAAGACACAATTGGCTATACTGTAGTGAGGAGGGAAAGAGGACGAAGACATACAAATACCTAAACAAAGCAATGGTGTGAAGGGCTATAAGGTACACTACTACGAAGAAGATTACATGTGATAACATGTCTGAGTAAAACTGGCAAGGAGGAAGGCACTGATCTGGCTGTAGGTATTTCAGAGCATTTTTCTCTCTGAGGAGGTAATATTTCATTTGAGAGTTGAGTGAAGACAAATAGGAAGGTACTTTGAAGATCTGGGGTGCTCTGAGCAGAAAGAAGGGCAGATATAAAGATTCTGTAATTTAAAAAGAAAGCTTGATAGTTTCTTACAAAGAAAAGAAGGCCGGTTTGGCTGGAATGTCCATGAAGGAAGAGCATGGAGAGAGATTACATGAGTGTTCTCAGGGACCAAATCTAGATCTTATATCAAAGTGTGAATATAAATTAACTACATTGAAAAGTGTATGATGGATGTGTGATACGATGAGGTTAGCACTTAGGAGGGTGTACTATTGTGGAAGGGTACAATAGTGAAGGAAGGGGGTTCATTTAGCTGACTATTGCACCTGTCCGGTTGAAGGATGATGGTAGTTGGGATTATGAGTGTAGCAATAAAGTTGGAGAAAATCAGCTGAGATTGGAAGTTGATTTGAAGATGATTGAATTTACTGAGCAAGAATTATATAAAGGTATTTGGATTTAGGGACATGGGGGATTATGGTCACTTTTAGTGATATGGCAAAGTCTTGATGACATGAGGCAGTTTGCAAGTGACAGAGGTGTGGGTAGGTGTGTATTTGTGATTGATTTTACATTTTTTAATCTTAAATTAAGACGCTAGTTAGAATCCAAGTGGAGACATCAAGTAGGCACTGACAAGTTGACTTGGCTAGATATGTGGGATCATCGTAGCCTATAGATCATGCCTGAAGTCATGCATCTAGGTGAGGGGTTGGAAAACTATTATAGCCCATGAGCCAGATCTGGTCTGCCGCCTGTTTTTGTATGGCTCATGAGTTATAAGTACGTGTGGCATTTATAAGTCTAAAATGTAAAATACAGGGAAATTTTTCAGCAGGGAAAGTTCCATAAATTTGCCTCTTGGCAACACAAAGCCTGCAATATTTACTATCTGGCTCTTTGTCAAAAATGTTGCTGACTCCTGATCTGGATGAAACCCTGTGAGGAGAGAGTGTTGATAGAAGAGAGAGAAGCATTATAGTGGAAATTAAAATTATGTCAACTCAAGTGTGTAGGGTAGAGAATTTAAGCCTGAGTATAACAGTAAGAGATTAAAATAACAGTAAATTCATTATCAGCGTGATCAATGAAACCTTTGGCGGCAAAGAGGAACTATCTTCATCAGACCTTTCACTCACTCATAGAAAGATCTTAGGCAGGAACTATAACTTGTTTGAAGATCTGAGATAAGGCTAATGTAGTTTGGACAAAGAAAGCCAATGGGAGGATGACATTACATCTGGCCAAGGATTTAGGGAAGAGCCAAATACTTCAGGCTTTTTAAAGTGATCTTTAGATAAAGAGGAGGTCATCAAGGCATTCCGAAGTTGGAAGATCAAATCACATCTGATGGGAAAAAATCTGGCTGTATGTGCATCTAGGATGTAAGGAAGCCAACATGGATGTGAAGTTAAAATTGTCCATTGCAAATAATAAAATGAAGGCCCCAGGTAGCCTTGGCAAGGGCAGATTTGGTACAAAATCCTTATTGGAATGGGCTTAAGCAGTAACGGGAATACGGATCTAGCTGTTGTGTTTAGTGGAATTTTATCAGTCTTTTTGTTGTGTATGATATATAGATGGTCAAAATAAGCAACTTCTACATTTTCGGTTTTTGTTTTATTTTAATTGAGATTTGAATTAAAAATAAGAAACTTTTATTTTCAAAATTGGAGACTGTGTTTAAAAAGTATAGAGTAGGGCTAGAAAAAAACATAAAACTTTCCTGATGAGGAGAGTGCTAATCATGACTCTAATAATAATAAAATACTTTTCTGATAATTTTTTGTGTGTTTCATTATTTATATATGTATGGGAAGTTGTACCCTAGCCACATGCCAATTCACCTGGTGAACTTGCTCTTCAACGTGGCACAAATATTTCCTTCTATCTTTAGCCTTCCGGGGTTTCTCACATGGACTATTCGCTCTTCCTACTTGAACCTGCTGGTAGTACCCTGTAGGAGACATGCTACTCCATGACAACAGGCACCACGCTGTAGGGGAATTACCATACCTGTCAATCACTATCTCTAGAATGTGGCCTTTCATGAGCCCTGAGATTTCATACTGTTTCTCTGAGCTGTAACAATATTTATATTGAAAAAATAAACATGTTCTTCTATCTTTAATATTTTATATCTTATAATTTGAATATCCCATTATCATTATACTACTTAGCTGCTAAGTTATCTTATAAAAACAAGTTTTAATTATCTGCAAACACCTTCAAATCTAATCCTTACCGGTGAAGACTGATGTCTGGCTAACATCTGCTAGGACATTTATTTCCATAAAGTATTTATAGCGCCTTTTTGTTATTGATTGGTATGATAAATGTGTAACCCTTACACAAAGATAAAATTTTTAGATTTTTGTATTTAAAATACTGGTTATCAAAAGAAAAACCCAGATGTTATTTGTTTATGTTTCTGCTTGAGGTACTGAATCTATTTCAAGTCATATTTCTCACTATTTATATACTTAATTTTGCTGAAATAATAACACACTATCTTTAGCTAATTTTTTTCTCAGTATGTCTCCTCGTCGCTCACCATTTTCGCCTCATCTCATTTCTCATCTTTATATCTTTTTCTTTGGTCTTCTTTTACTTTGGGGATTCTTTCAATTTAGAAGTGTTCTTGTTTTCTGATAATTACTATTCTTCTTGGATGTACACAGATATCCTTTTCCGTTTCATTTGTGAATTTATCTCAAAGGCATTTTGTGTGTGCCTTTTACTCATAGCTTCTCAGAAGTCCCTTTCGAGGTTACCGATTTAACATGTCATGTACTATAAGGTTTGCATGGCATGGTGGAAGCTGACTTTTGCCTTTACATGGATTGAAATGTTCACTCAACATGGATTGGTAGAATTTTTTTTTTCCTTAAACATTACATTGCCTTGTAAACAAACAAAAGCAAACCCAAGACTCAAAACTGACATTACTGTTGGTGCCCCTGGAAATAGCTACCTTCTCACTAAAGTAGATTTTGTCATCCAACTTTATGTGTTGTTGAACACACATGGTGCTGTATGAGCACTCACTCACTAGTCTAGAAAACATGGCTGTGACCAGTTTCCAGAAAAATCAATTCAGATTGCTCTTCACATGCCACAGATGACCCTTCTGAAAGCTATTTGAATTCATTATAAATTATAGTTATATTAGTATGACTTTAATTCATTTGTAATCTGAACTTTATGTGCAATGCATTTTTTCTCGTGTTTAATCATTTTTGAATGCTAAATCATTTGCAAACAAATGGCTTGTCCTTGAGAAAGAATTTAAGGCTGAAAGTACGTTAAGTACCATCTGGGTATCTGTGTCAATGTTTTCGTCACTACGTGTGTCTGTGTGTGTGTGTGTGTGTGCATATCACCTACTTTATCACATTTATTTGATAAAATTGATATGCAATCTCTAAATCATTGTGTCTCCAACTTGTGTTATCCCACAAATACAAATTTTTGTCCTAAAATTGGTGGTACCCTTTGTAAAACTAGAAGCTCTCATTTGTGCAAAGGAAGGAAAAATAAAACAAACAAACTCAATAAAAAAATTAAAGGTCAGATTTCTTTTATAGCTGCTGAGTTCCTTTCTTTCATTGCCATCATCCTCACATTCCCAAATCTCTACAAAGTTAAGAAATTAAAACACACATCATGAGATCGTATGTTCACCTTGTTCAGGAACTGAAGGATTACATATACAAGACTATACCTTAATAAGTAGAGGGAGAAATAGGAAGATATAAATAGAATATGAAAATTTATTATACTGCAGTTCTATTCTAAAGTGTTTCCTAGGCAGGCTAAGAGTATGTTGCCAGGAAATTTTAAGAGACCCACTCCATTATATCGAAGAGGATGTGTGTAGATCTCTTAATTCTGAAATGTTTAGAACTGAGTACAACAGGTCTTCGAATAACGACGTTTCATTCAATGTCATTTCATTATAATGTTAATGAGAAAAAACAAATTGATTCCAATTGGGATTCACTGTCTGTGTAGAGCTTATGTATTCTCCCCATGTCTGCATGGATATTCTCTGGATGCTCCAGTTTCCTCTCACTTCCCAAGGCTGTGCATGTGAGGTTAATTGACGTGTCTATGTGGTCCCAGTCTGAGTAACTGTGGGTATGTTTGAGTGCACATGCAATGCGACGGCATCCTGTCCAGGGCTGGTTCCCACATTGCGTCCTGAGCTGACAGGATAGGCTGCGGTCAACTGCAAACCTAAACTGAATTAAGTAGGTAAATAATGATTTTACTAGCTTTTATTGATCTTAAATGTATGAATAGCTGAAATTTATTTCAGCATTTAATATTAGAAGTGTTTTGATCTTTATTTACAAGTTTGTTGACGTTTTAGTTACCGAAAGCCATAGAAGCTGAACTCTTTTGATGTCAACCTATGGTAAAATCGGTTTCGCTTACTGTATTTTTGTACCAATTACCATCCCCAATTTATCCCCCCGTATGCGTGTATCAAAACATCACGTGACCATAAATCTATATACCTATGACCAGTTTTCAAGCACCTGTCGATGATGTTAAGTGAAGACTTATTGTAGTCCTTTTTTGGCATAACAAAGATGTGTGTGTTTTGTTCAAGATTGGAAAACTTCTTTCTGTAAAGAACTAGACAGTAAATATTATAGGCTTTGCTGGCCATATGTAGTCTCTGTCTCTCCTTCATCTACTCATTCTTCTTCTCCCCTTCCTTCTCCTTCTTTAAACACTTCAAAAATGTCAAAACAATTTTTAGCTCTCAGCCATATGAAGCAAGCCATTGATTAAATTTGGCTTGTAGGCCCATAATGTGTGAATTCCTTTACATCATCAGAATGCCGCATATATATGAAATGTTATCTATGAGAAATTAATGGTGCTCCCAGCAGAGAGAAATTAGCCTAAGTTAAGTTTGGGCTTTGGAATTCAGGAGAATGCCATGCACAAAAATGCTCTCCTTTTAAAACTAGTTACTCACAGTCCATTTCTGATATCAGAAATACATGAAAACTACCAATTGAACGGACATTATTCACTACTTTAGTGCTGCTAGTCATGTGTGGTGGATAAAGAATCCAGAAAGTTTTCCTTTCCGTTTGAACATTCATGCAATAAAAATTTCCAAATCTTTTTTTGAACAAATATTTATCTGATAGCTCTCTTGTGTACTTTATAAGTACCTTTTGCTGCTTATTCTCAGTAACTGTATCGAAACAATCTGTTTTCCTTTATCAATCAAAATAAAATAAGAAATTTAGCTTAATACTAATATTAAGCTGAAGTGCAAGACATATGAAAATAGAGAAAAAAAGCAGGATAAACTGACCTTTTGATAACTGCAGAGGACAGCAGATCAAAGACTGGACTTTAACGTCTTACATTTTCAGAATCTATCACAGTAAGTCCACTGGGTCCAGAAATAGGTTTTAATCCTAGATTGAAATGACTCACAATGCTGTCATGACATTGAGTTTGATGGAAAAAGTGAAGTTAATGTTTTTCTCAATATTTTTTTAAAATCAATGATTGATTTAACTATAAAATGGACTGATTCTGAAGAACTCATTCTGACACTGGAGGTGAAAATGCTTTTACTCTAATCATTAAAATCAATTTCTCTAGATATCTGACTTTATTCTGCTTTATAACATAAAGAATGAAACTATATTTATTAATGAAGTGTAATCTAGCAAAGTGGCATAAGCATAATTATCAGTCACTTACTAAAATTGTGTGTTTTTTTCCATTGCATGAAAACCCTGCCTTGTTTTAATTTGTATCGACTTTTTAAAAGCAATTTTAGGTTTGTAGAAAGAAGTGAATAAGCATTCACACGTCATCCTCAGCCTCTACCCCAATTTCCCCGATTTTTAACATCTTGCAATAGTGTGGTACATTTGTTATAGTTGATGAGTCAATATTGGTACATTATTATTGACTAAGGTATGTAGTTTATATTAGAGTTTACTCCTTGTCTTATGAATTCTATAGGTTTTGTCAAATGTGTAATGACAAATAATCCTCACTACAGTGTCACACAGAAAAAGGGATTCACTCTCCTAAAATTCTTCCTTGCTCCATCCGTTCATCACTTCCTCTACTAATTTATGTAGAAGATAAATTAGTAGATTGAGATGATGGTTATAGGAGTTTAAAGCACAGATAGAAAACTAGATTGTCCTACCTATCCAGACTGTGCTTCTCACTCTCACTGTGCCCTTTCTTAACCTTTGGAAATGCTTTTATTCATATATAAAATAGGCTATAACTTCATAGAGTTGTATTACAAAAAGTTAATGCACAGAAAAAGACTTGCGCTAGGTATATGGTTTCTTCTCAGTTAAATGGAAGCCATTGCGTGTGTTTGTCAATAGAATTCGTCATACTTTATCTCACATATCTTTACGTCATTGTTGGCACATGACATGCTTAGACTGCACAAATCTCCTCCAAATCCCTAATAGCCACTGATCTCTTTACTATCTCCATAGTTTCGCTTTCTCCAGAAGGTCATGTAGTTGAATCATACAGTATGTAGACTTTACAGACGGGCTTCTTTCACTTGGCAATATGCATTTAAATGTTCCTGTGTGTCTTCTGTAGCTTGACAGAATAATATTCCATTGTCTGGATATACCACAGTTTATTTTTCCATTCACTTCCTGAAGGACATTTCGATTTTAGTGATCATGAATAAGGCTCCTGTAACATTCATGGGAAGAAGGTTTTTGTGTGCATGTAAGTTTTCAAATCCTTTAAGTAAATACCAGGGAATGTAATTGCTGGGTTGTGTGGTAGGAGTATGTTTAGTTTTATAAGAAACTGCCAAACTGACTCCCAAAGTAGCTGTACTATTCTGCATTCTCACTAGCAATGAATAAAAGTTCCTGTTTCTCCTCACATTTGCCAGCTTTTGGTATTATCAGACTTTTGGATATTGGTCATTTTAATAGTCATGTAATAATATCTCACGGTTGCTGTGACTTGCAGTTCCCTAATGATACATGACTAGTAACTTCAATATTCCTATTTGACAGCTGTATTTAGACCTTTGGCCTATTTTTTAAATGAGTTGTTTTCTTTCTTAATTTCGAGTTCTTTGTATACTTTAAATACCACCAATTTATCTGTTATGTTTTGAAAATGTTTTGAATAGGTTTTGAAAAGATTTTCTCCCAACCTGTGGCTTTTCTTTTCATTCTAAGCACAGTTTGAATAACAAAGGTCTTTAATTTTAATGATGCTCAATTTCTCAATTTTTTCTTTTTCTAACCCAATAAATCAGAAAGCTATTTATCATTTCACATGACTTAATATTCAGGCAAGGTCTATATAGGCCCCTTTCAAACAGTCATAAAGTTTAGAAGCTCTCACCTCACAAACAATAGCAACAACAACATAGAAACAAAAATGACAGCTTTTGATGTTGTCTCAGTAATTTCTCAATTCAAGAACAGATTGCTGAGCTTTATAAGCAATACGTATAGATATCAATTTCACAATAAAATACCTTATGATATTTATCAAATCACCTTAGTTTTGGTCACTTATTACTATTAGTCTAAAATATAATTTGTCAGACATGAGAAATCTTTTTTAGTATTTTTTAGAGAACCAAGTATTTATTTTAGCCTTTTCAGTTCTTCCCTTCCTGTTTCTCCAGTATAGTCATTCCAATTGTCTCTATAGATGTATTAATACCAGGTACATAATAAACACAATTATCTCCCACGTGTATCCCAACCCCCTTCCCTGTTCATGCAGTGAACATAAAGGAAGCAGGTCAAAAGGAAGCAGGTCATGTACCCTGTGATGTCCTGGGCTGTAAGGAAAGGTACACAATTAATTTACCATGTCTGAGTTTTCTTCTCTGTATTTGTTCCATTTAATGCATGTATGTTTTTTATTCCTCAGGCCTCTCCAGTCCTAACACACTCAGGGATACTTGATACAGCTATAAGGCTGTGTCTTTATCAGGTACCTTTGGGTTACCTCCGGCCAGGGGTGGGAAATAGAGGAACTGAATGTCTGTATCCTCATTATGTATCACACAGAGCAGAAACATAAAGAAGCCTGTGCCATGAATGGGTCTCTTCTTTCTCCAAAAACCACCTGCCCCTTCAACTCTCACTGCTTAAAGGAAAATCTTGTATTAGTCTCCCCATTTTCTCCTCAAACTTGCTTTAGCAAAGCAGTTCCTAAACCTCTGTTAATGTATGTCCCCACCCCTAACTCAACACACAGTCTTATGTCACATCACAGAAAAGAAGTTCAAAACAAAACAAAACAAAGCCACAGTCTTACAAGAAAAATAGGTAAGTTTTACAAAAGTTGTGTACTGTATCTCTGCTTTGAATTTTGTCATTGGCCAAGGATGGTAAAACTCCTGGAAAACTATAAAACAGGAACTTACTTAATATGTTTTACTCAAGATTTTTCAAACATTTTTGGAAGGAGACGTATTAACATCTTGCAGAGGTAATGTTACATGCAAAACTTAGCATAAGACCAATCAGGTATTCTATGCAATAATGCAGATATATGAAAAAATAATATAATGAAATAAATGACTTTTCAAAAGGCATTGATCCTAGATCCACATTCTTTTTTTGGTTCATGTGAGGCAATTAGATTATGAAAAAAAGAAGCACAGAACAACTGTCTTATGAGAGGGACGAATGCTCCTGGGTGGAAAGTTATTAGAAGATAAATTAGTAGATTGACCTTTTTGCCGTCTATGTAGGTTTTTTTTTTTTTTTGTGCTAGTACCAATAGAAACAAATCCATTTTATTGTTTGTGTCACTGGAAATGTATAACTTAGTGGTAGCTGTATAGCAAACTTTCAATATGTAATAATAAGAGATTAGATGTAGGTTTAATATCATTATTTAATTTATTTGCTTGAATACCAGTGAGGAATTTCCACTTAAGCTCTCGTTTTCCAGATGAGTGTTTAATTGAATTCCAGAATTCATTTTGAAATAGAACTTTGTGTAGAATATGAATTTCTTTGCAAGAAAAATCATTTGTACACTTGGGTTTGAGAACAGTTTAATGTCAATATAACTTCTTTCCAGGCTTTCATTTCCTACTTTTTGATATGGGAATAATCTCATGGCGTGATTGTGAAAGTCTTAAAAGATAATATTTGGGGGGAGGGGAAGGGATAGCATTAGGAGATATACCTAATGTTAAATGATGAGTTAATGGGTGCAGCACACCAACATGGCACATATATACATATGTAACAAACTTCCACGTTGTGCACGTGTACCCTAAAACTTAAAGTATAATAAAAAAGATAATGTTTGCAAAGATACTCTGTGCACTCAAAGCGTGCTCTATGAACTTCATTGCCATTCACATTTTGGGTTTATGAGGCTTCCATTTGCTGGCAATTGAAATGTGACTCTGAGTTAGATGCCGTGGTGTGGGAGATGATGTTTATTGGAGTTTAAAGCACAGATAGACAACTAGATTGTCCTGCCCACCCAGACTGTGCTTCTCACTCTCACCGTGCCCTTTCTTAACCTTTGGAAACACTTTTATTTACATATAAAATAGGCTATGACTTCATATAGTTGCATTGTGAAAAGTTAATGCACAGAAAAAGACTTGTGCTAGGTATACGGTTTCTTCTCAATTAAATGGAAGCTATTGCCTGTATTTGTCAATAGAATTCATCATACTTTATCTCACATATTCAGTGCTTTACATCATTTTTGGCACGTGGTATGTTTAGACTGTGCAAGGGTTAATTACGCCAAATTTATCTATCTACAGTAAATATAGCCCAAGGTACCTTGTTTAGCTGAGCCAAAGTTTGCATTTATTAAAAATGTAAATTTTATCTTGAAATGATGCCTGATCTCACAGAACTATGGGTTCCAATCTCTAAATCACCGTGATCAGTAGTAAAACTATGTTCTCTGTGTCTGTCCTACTAGCTACATTGCCGGGATCTGGAGCATGACTTTTGTGTCTTTCTGTAATGCCTTACCTCTCATCAAAATTCACAAAATTCACAAGATCTGCTCTCTGGATTGTGAGACTTTTGCATTACAAAGGAAAAGGTGCTGTCCTAATGGCATTCCAAAGCCATTTGAAATGAGTTGCTTTCGTTTCCAGGGAGTCATTTTTATGTTGGTTATCATTACTTTACCATTACCTTTTAACTTGGAAATGTTAAAATCCATTGCCATGCTCCTTGGAATATAAAGATCATATAGGGTCATTGAGATGAGTCTGAATGTATCAGTCACTGGAGACCTTCTAGTGGGATAATGTTGTTAATATTGCTGATATTCTATTCTTCACATTTCCTCCAGTAAAATGTAAAGTGACCAAAATATAAGCGTCACGCAGGCAAAGATCCTTTTATTTGTTCAACGAACACTGCCTTCACATAGTAGTCAGTTAATATTCACTACTAGAATGCATGTTGAATGGCAGCTCTTTTATTTGCCATTAGCGTTGGCCGACTTTATAGCAGTTGGACAAAAAAATTGGACAAAGTGTGTTGATCTTTTATGAAAAAATAGATATCTTTCTTTCTTGCATTGTTGCGTTTTCTGTGGGCAAGTTGATAGACACTGTAGTCCTGAGGGCATTTTAGGGCATACAGTTGAAATTACTAGATCCTTTAGAGTTTATTTAATTATAATATGAAGCTTTGAGTTTCTGTTTCATTATTAAATAATTTAATTTATGATATTGTTACTTAACTAAGTGTGCAAGGCCTACAAATAAACCTAATAAATATCTTACAAACTACCTTAAAATAAATCTAACATTTTTTACTGAAATATTTTTAAACATGTTGAAGTTGGAATGCCAGGTAATTGTATACACACACACAGACACATAAACACACACTAGGTTTTCATTTGGTTTCTTTGTTCCTATTATTGAAATTCCTATGCTAATAACCATATCAATTTATGAAACACATTTTGAGAAAAAAGGCCTAAAATATAACTCATTTTTAAAATGATTTTCTCTTAATTTATAATGTAATACTTTAATAAAATATGGTAGGGCAATTTTGTATAAATATTTATGCTAAGTTTTCTACATAAGTTACTGCATATAGTCTAATTTTTAATAGAAGGGTTTATTTTTGCTTCAGAATCCACTTTAAAGTCAATGACATTTAGTGTTTTTTACTTTACACTTCTAAGTTACTTACGCTTGGTATTGCCTAGGTTTTCTTGTAGGATTTTAATGGTTTTAGGTCTAACATATAAGTCTTTAATCCATCTTGAATTAATTTTTGAATAAGGTGTAAGGAAGGGATCCAGTTGCAGCTTTCTACATATGGCTAGCCAGTTTTCCCAGCACCATTTATTAAATAGGGAATCCTTTCCCCATTTCTTGTTTTTGTCAAGTTTGTCAAATATCAGATAGTTGTAGCTATGCGGCATCATTTCTGAGGGCTCTGTTCTGTTCCATTGATCTATGTCTCTGTTGTGGTACCAGTACCATGCTGTTTTGGTTACTGTAGCCTTGTAGTATAGTTTAAAGTCAGGTAGTGTGATGCCTCCAGCTTTGTTCTTTTGGCTTAGGATTGACGTGGCGATGCGGGCTCTTTTTTGGTTCCATATGAACGTTAAAGTAGTTTTTTCCAATTCTGTGAAGAAAGTCATTGGTAGCTTGATGGGGATGGCATAGGCGTGAGCAAGGACTTCATGTCTAAAACACCAAAAGCAATGGCAACAAAAGCCAAAATCGACAAATGGGATCTCATTAAACTAAAGAGCTTCTGCACAGCAAAAGAAACTATCATCAGAGTGAACAGGCAACCTACACAATAGGAGAAAATTTTTGCAACCTACTCATCTGACAAAGGGCTAATATCCAGAATCTACAATGAACTCAAACAAATTTACAAGAAAAAAACAAACAACCCCATCAAAAAGTGGGCAGAGGACATGAACAGACACTTCTCAGAAGAAGATATTTATGCAGCCAAAAAACACATGAAGAAATGCTCCTCATCACTGGCCATCAGAGAAATGCAAATCAAAACCACAGTGAGATACCATCTCACACCACTTAGAATGGCCATCATTAAAAAATCAGGAAAAACAGGTGCTGGAGAGGATGTGGAGAAATAGGAACACTTTTACACTGTTGGTGGGACTGTAAACTAGTTCAACCATTGTGGAAGTCAGTGTGGCGATTCCTCAGGGATCTAGAACTAGAAATACCATTTGACCCAGCCATCCCATTACTGGGTATATACCCAAAGGACTATAAATCATGCTGCTATAAAGACACACGCACACGTATGTTTATTGCGGCACTATTCACAATAGCAAAGAGTTGGAACCAACCCAAATGTCCAACAACAATAGACTGGATTAAGAAAATGTGGCACATATACACCATGGAATACTATGCAGCCATAAAAAATGATGAGTTCGTGTCCTTTGTAGGGACATGGATGAAACTGGAAAACATCATTCTCAGTAAACTATCGCAAGGACAAAAAACCAAACACCGCATGTTCTCACTCATAGGTGGTAATTGAACAATGAGAACTCATGGACACAGGAAGGGGAACATCACGCTCCGGGGACTGTTGTGGGGTGGGGGGAGGGGGGAGGGACAGCATTAGGAGATACACCTAATGCTAAATGATGAGTTAATGGGTGCAGGAAATCAACATGGCACATGGATACATATGTAACAAACCTGCACATTGTGCACATGTACCCTAAAACCCTAAAGTATAATAAAAAAAAAAAAAAGTTACTTACGCTTAAAAAGTCATCTGACTTTTAAGTTAATGTCCAACTTGATTGCTATCTCTCTGTATCTCATCGATGTGTTCTTGAAAGTAGTTAGATTTTGAAAGACATTACTAAGAGGGCTTTCTTCATCTTTGGAGCGTAACTTGGGGTAAATGGTTGTCTTTCGTCTTTGTCCTCCCCTCTACCCACAACTCCCCATCCCAGATCATTAGCTGAACTTGTGTGCTCAGGTTAATGTTCTGTTTCACCTTTCTTGTCAAATTGCTAGATACAACTCTCTTCAGTTATATACTGTACAAACAGAATCTCATCTTTTTAATCTCTCTCTTTTAAACAAATGTGTTCACCCTCAGATTTGTTGTTATTTAGAACAGGACTTCCTATTAGGAATATAATAATTTTCTTTCGTGTGTAATCTTCAATACAAAAAAAACAGAAAAACACGTATCAATGGTTTGCATGTGTCATGCTGATGGTTGGGGGACAGCTGATATTAGAAAAAGTGACACTGTATTTCTGAACACAAACCTTGTTTCATCTTAGAATTTGGTGTTGAACCAATTTTGTACCTCATTGCTATAAACATTAATGAGTTGTTAATATGTGATTAACTGCCTTGGCCAAACTCAAAACCTTATTCACACATAAAATACACACAGAGAACTTATTTTTATTTGTTCAGTCACTCCTTTAGTCCTTCATTTATTTCACAAACATTCATTGACACTTACGTGGCAGCACTCTTAGAAGAATAGAATATACCCTGTTAAATCAGACATGATACTTGCTTTTGTGGAGCTTATGCTTTAATGGAGAAACAGAAAGTCAAGCAAAAACTCAACCTATATAACTTTAAATTGGATATGTGCTAATGAAGGAAAATGTGGCAGTGTAAGAAAAAATAATAGGGAGTTAAAGGATAAATAGGAGTTTGGTGGATGAAATTTATGAAGGGCTGAAGATTTCAAACAAAAGAAACTGATGCAGGAGGGTGCAGCTTTGGAGTCAAGAATGAAGTTCTAGGAGATAGCAAGGAAATGGTGGGAGAGGAGTTCAAAGTAGGTAGGATTTTATATATTATCAATGGGAAAATATTGAACAACCCTAAGCACAAACGCAATGATATATGTTCATCTTCATTACAAATTCTTCTATCTTTAGTAGACCTGTTTTCAGGCAAAACTTCATGAGAGAATAGTAACAAAGAGAAAAAAGGTGGTGTTCTCAGATTATCTCTAACTCACCTGATGACTTGAAGTTAAATGACCTCAACATTTTGTGAGGCTTTTCCTTCTTATAAAGTAAGGAGTTTAGATGAGGTGAGGTGTCCAATTTCATTTAGCTTCAATTTCCTGTAATTTGACAGCTGTCAAGTCATGCTTTGATTTGTTCTGTTTGTGAGCCAGGGTAACTTTAAGGCAGTATATTAACTAGGAGAGCTATTTCTTTACTTTTAAACTTCAAAATTATGATGACGTAAGTATTTTAAAGAGCATTTAGAAAGTAAACAAATGAAAAATTTTTAACATTTTGGAATGCTTCTTTTATTTCTTTTTGAAACCTAGGTTTTTGGTGGTAGTGGTGATATTTATTTTTGCCAAACTAACTATTCCATGTAATTTTGTAGCATTTTGGGTTGATGACCACCGTAAGTCTAGTATTCCCATATGTGTTAAAATTTATCTTTACAATTAATATATTTTCACTGAATAATTTAATTAAAAATTAAACTACGATTTCTAATACATGTTCAGTGAGATATTATTAGGCATTACCTGAAAGGGATTTCTGGAGAAAGAAAGAATTTCTGGTTAAAAGCAGTTGAGCAGGTTTTCCTAGAGCGATTCTCTCTGTCTCTAGGATGGAGCTACAGCATAAAATATCCTCCTAATTTACTTCACAAATTAGCCCTTAGATTTCATGAATTACTTATAATTTTTTTTGTAGACCACAGTTTCTTTGCTCTTCAGTATTACACTTGCTTATGTGAGTTTCTAAAACTAAGTTTAATTTTGGAAATTCTTAATTTTATGTTTATATTTTGAATTTTGTTTAAAATTAAGTTTAGTAAAAAGCTAGGTTTTTCTTTCTACCTACAAATTCAGTGTCCCGTCAATAGAAAAAAAATTCTCAATAATATTTTGAAGTTACTTTAGTCTTTGTCATTAAAGAATAAAAATTTACCAGGCAGAAATGCCCCAGAAGCTACCTATGGAGGAAATATAAATATTATTATTACCTACTAATATGAATATACAAAATAGTCAATTATGTGTATAGAAGTTAAATGTATATAAAAGTTAAATATTTATAAATGATACAGGACTCACGTATTTGTATGCTCTGACTGCTGTGCAATCACAGTCTGATAAATTGATAAACAGAGTTTGCAGTAAAGAAGGAGTTTAATGTTTGCAGGACAGCTGAGTGAGGAGATGAGAGCACCCTCAAATCTGTCTTTCCAGAGAGTAGTTGGTTGGGGTGAAGGGATTGTAGAGGACCACGGGCTACTGACTGGTTTGGGCTAGGGGGATTAAATCACCAGGATGTGGAAACTTCGCCCTTTAGTGAGTCAGCTTCTCCTGGATCCCTTCGGAGGAGCTGATGTCAGTAGTTTCACTGGTATGTAGGATCTGAAGGAATACCTCAGAGAGAAAACTTAACATTTCACAATGCTCAAGTTGTTATCTATGAGTAGTTAAGTTTAACTGTAATCTTGTGACAGGATATAAATGATTGTGGGACTGTACCTAATAAACAATTATGAGGAAGCAGGACAGATAGCAAGTTAACTTAATGTTTAAGGCTGGATGTGTTGGAAGCTTATTTTTATTTCATCCCCTCCCTCCTTTCCCAAATAATTTTATAAAGTTTGTAGGGGTGGTTTATATATATATGTATAAATAACTTCTAATATTTTATCAGTTAATAAAAGCTCACATTTTCTAGACATTTTTGTTGATTAAGCTAATAAGATGGCTTTTACCAATGGATCTTGAAATGTGGTATGCTAAATGAATTTCTGTTTTCAAAAAGAATTGTGCATGATCAATAATTCACTAAAACAGTAGGAAAGTAAACTATATCACTAAGACAGTAGGAAAGTAAACTATATTTTTAAATTTACTAGTGGTGCAATCTTGTGCAAGACACCTGACACTTTATGCCTTAATTTCTAAAAGAAAAAAGAGAACTTCCTAAATTACAGAGTTGGGTTCAAATATGAATGAGAAATATAAATATGAAGGTATTGGAAATATTAGAAATAGGAATATGAAGGTATCTGCTATAGTGTTAGTGACTGACATGTACTTAACTATCATTGACAAAATTATTATTCTTTTCTTTTTTGAAATAATGGAGACATAGTAGAGAAGATTTTGTTAATTTCAGGTGTTTTAACTCTTTATTCAGTAAGTTCTTTGTAAAAATTTATAGGAAGAACTGAAGGGATATAAAGGGTTCATAATAAACACAGCAGATGATTTCTGATCCTTAAATCCAGAAACTGGGCCCTAGTCTATTTTACTTTCTTATTTCTAGCAAACTACCTAGAAAAAGTTGGAGAACGGCACTATTTTGCTTATTGATCTCAGCTTCAAAAATTTCAAAATGTAGTTTTTCATTAGTAGTAGTAATTCAAGCTAGAACATATAATATATTCAACATTACACTAAGTGATTTACTTTTATATAAGTTATTTCATTTAACTTTAAGAATACTTTGTGGATATATTTATATTTATTTTTACAGATTAATATATTGTAATTAGCAGAGGTTGGGTAACTTGCCGAACTCTGATACATTGCTAAGGAGTGATTGACCTATAATTGAGCCAGGTTTCTTCTAAATACTATGCTCCACTGTAAATACATGAGATTACAGGTTAAAGTTTGAGAATTACTTCTAAGTAAGAAATAGCTCACTCAATTTTAATATCGATTCTGGTAAAATTCTTTATAAAGGGTTTAGCATTCTTTATAATGTTTGGGGTTGGGTCAGGGAGAATATAATGAAAAGAGAACAGAGCAGATAAGAAACATTTTGCACATCTGACTTCCAAACTGATCCTCTAAATAGATTTTTTTATGCTATCTCATCAAATTGAAACTTATTGATGGATATAGAAACAGAAAGTATTGTATTAAAAATATTGAGATAGATTGAGAAGAAAGAAGATTTTTTTCAATAGAATCAAACTATATTATTTAAGGTATATTTCTCTGTGAATCTTGAAAGTAGGGAAAGAAATATGTCAGCAAAAATACTAGAAGTAATTTATTATTTGATTGTCACAAAAACATTGATTGATTAATATGTAGCAATCACTAATCTAGGATGCTCTTGCTCTGACTTATATTCCTTTCCCAAATATTCCAAACCATGACCTTGTATTAATAAAAGAAGACATTAAAGTAGTATATTGATAGTTTACAAGCACTTAGAATTTATATTTTGAAATTTTGTGGTGATCTGATGAGTGACCTTGAGTCTTAAAATTAGAGAAGTTTCTAATAATTCTGGATTAAATAAAATGTGAAGGGAGTTAATCTTGAAACAAAAGGAAAAGAACTCATCCATACAAGGAAACGACTTTGTGATTAACACCTGACTTTTCATCAGAAACAATGATAGTCAGAACACAATGGGATAGCACATCCAAAGTGCTGAAAGAAAGAATAAGTGTCTTGTTCTGTTTATGTTACCAAAGTTGTAATGTGCGTAGGATTTATATTTAAAGGGGAAAAACTTTAAGAGGAATTAGACATAGTCAATGGAAAGTATATGACCAATAATATGCTCTAGATCTGGCTTTGTTAGATATAATGTGTTTAACTTTGGATAATTCAGGAATCCTTTGCAAATCTTTGTTTCTTTGCCTCCAATATAACTGGGCTGGAGTCAACACTAAAAAGCTTGAACTCTCAATATTGTGTATATCTGTTATTTCAAGTTATCTTTGCCTCTGATATAACTGGGCTGGAGTCAACACTAAATGCTTGGACCCCAAATATAGTGTATATCTGTTATTTCAAGTTAGTATATTTTATCTTTCCTTCTTGATGGAAGCTTGTCTTATTTTGTTCTCTACAGTCTGTATTTTTTTTCTTTTCATAGTTCTGCAGCATTTGTTTTCCAAATATAAAAATAATTCTTTTGTGCTGTGTGAAAATATGCATCCTTTTATTTCAGCTGCCAGACAGATGTTTTATTTCAAGTGGGAGACTATGATTTTTCTCTATAGATGATGGGTGGGGTTTTGTTGTTGTTGTTGCCATTTGTTTGTTTGTCTAACTTTACTAGTAGGTAGATTATTTGAATGACTGATCTGATTAACCATCATTCCTTCTAAATCTGTCTCCTTTCCTTCAGGTCTCTCATCTGAACACATTAGAAATTCTCAATACAGTTGGTATTGTGCCCAGCTAAATCCATCTGATTTTTGTTTTTAAAAATGGCAAGTTGATGTAACATTTCATCATACTATATAAAAGAGAAAAATCAGAACAAAATGTAATTGACAGTTTTCAGAGTTTCTTTTAGTCTTAAGTTTTGAAATTGTTTTTGTCTATTTTTATTTAGGGTCTCACTCTGTCACCCAGGGTGGAGTGCAGTGGTGCAATTATGGCTCACTGTACTCTTGATCTCCTGGGCTCAAGCAGTCCTCCCAACTCAGCCCCCAAGTAGCTAGAACTACAGGTGTGTGCCACCACACCCAGCTTTATTTTTTATTAAAGAAAAACAATTGTAGACCTTAGCTTTCATTATGTTGCTCTGGCTGGTCTTGAACTTCCAACCTCAAGTGATCCTCCCACCTTTGCCTCCCAAAGTGCTGGGATTAAAAGTGTGAACCACCTCACAAAACTGTTTTTTTAAATTATCATTAGAATACTTGATAAAATAAAATAAAATAAACATCTGAAAATGATGCTGACATAGTTGGGTGCTGGCTTTAAAAAGTCCATTATGTCCGTTTTCTAAGGTGGCACTTAAACACATGCACACACGTACGGACTGGGTGGCTTAAACAACAGATATTTATTTTCTCACAGTTCTAGAGGCTGTAAATCTAAGGTCAAAGTGCTCCTCTGAGGACCATGATGGAAGGATCTGTTTTAGGCCTCTCTTCTTGGCTTGTAGGTGTCTGGCTTCATGGAGTTGTACTTCTGTGCATGCATGTAGCTGATTTTTACCCCTTTCCAAATTTTATTTTATATGGACTTCATTTTTGTTGGATTGGAACCCACCCTGAGGGCCTCATTTTAACTGAATTCTTATTTAAAACATCCAAATATGGTTACTTTCAGAAATACTAGGCTTTAGAATTTCACCATATGAATTTGGAGAGAGGGGAGCACAGTTCAGCCCATAACTAACACACGGTAAGTAACTATTGACCAAGTTACTCATGTTACTCAAGAGAGATAATTCACTTTGTTAACACAAAGCAATTTTTTTCCTCAGTAGGTGTAAGAGTGTGTCAAACAGAAGTAGCATTTTAACATATAAGATACGTAGCTGAGCTCTAAATATAGGAGACAGTATGATAATTTTTACATTTCAAATTCTCTGCCTGCATTAGAATATTTTTGCAGAATGTGTAAAACAATCTAATGAATTGATTGGAATGTGTGGGAACAAGAAATATGGTTGTGGTTTTTACATAAAGCTTTTATATAGTTCCTTTAAAAATATAATTCTCATTTACCGATTTCCCTAAGGCAATGGGTATATTTTGTTTTATTATTTTTGATCCCTTGATTTTTCTGACTATGGTTCACAAAAAAACCATAAGATAAAGTACCATCCTGTACCTTATTTTCATGCGACAGTTTTTTTCTGCTAAATTAATAGTTTGTATATTATTTTGTATATATTTGGTATAATTCTATTAATATTTTATATATTTTGCATATTTGTATATGAGATGCAGATGCCTTAGACAACATGAAAATATCTTTGAACATCCCTATTATACCAAGGAAGAAAGATAAGCAAAGCACATGATTTAATAGATTTTAGAATTAACTGGTAAGTTACATGAGTTTCAATTTCCCAGAACTCTAATATATATCCCTGCATTCTTACCATGAAATATACAGAAAACACCATTTTGTTGCATATTGTTACATTTATTTATATTGTACACATAATCTCAAAGTTTATATTTTGCCACCATTTATGCATGAACTTTTCATGACAAATATTCCTAAGTATTCCTATTATAGGTATATGTTTCCCAGAATAGTGGTTTCAGGAAGTCGTACTATTATCCAACTGTCAATTTACTTATTTATTTATTTTTTCTGTTTATTTTTAAGGCTAAGTGCGAGTGGAAAAGAAAACAAGAAATCTGTAACTGGTTGTGATTAATTAGTTTTGAACACCACTACATTTGGACCAGCCTGCTAATTTATTTTTCATCTATACTTACCTCATCAGCACTCCCTAATTCTTGCTTATCTTAAGCAATTGAAATTTTCACTCAAGCTTTAACCTAGTTAGAAATATATTTTTCTAAATTTCAAACTCCATACTGTTAAGGTCATACCTTTCTGAAATGTAGTAATATTTTCACTACTGTTTAAATCCAAACATTTCTAACTCTGTGTTGCAGATATGGATATGAAGAGGCCTACTGCTACAAGTTTATATAGGCTGGCTATTTTGCACTTTAGTGACTGATTACTGTTTCTTTAGGATTGGACATATTTGTCTTTTTCTATAGTTACCATTCATTGAATTGTTAAATGTGTGGTCAATAATGTATATGAGCTATTCAGATATGTGTGATGTGCACGTGCACAGGGATCTTTGTCCTTTGTGATTAGTATAACTGTGCATACTCATCTTTTTGTGAGTCTCTTGGTCATTCAAACTCAGCTACTCATTCTGTACTTTATCTTCATGCAACAGTTTTTTTTCTGCTAAATTAATATTTTGTATATTTTTATTTTGTATATATTTGGCATACTTCTGTTAATATTTTATATATTTTGTATATTTTCATATGAGATACAGATGCTTTAGACAACATGAAAATATCTTTGAACATCCCTATTTTACCAAGGAAGAAAGATAAGCAAAGCACATGATTAATAGATTTTAGAATTAACTGGTAAGTTACACAAGTTTCAGTTTCCCAGAACTCTAATATATATCCCTGCATTCTTATCGTGAAATATACAGTAACAAGGAATGAAATTAATGTATTAAAGTATCTTAATCTATCCAATTAAATGGCATTTTGAAAAGGACTTTAATGCTCTTTTGACATTGAAATAAAGTGAGTTTGTCTTGAGATTCCATAAGATAATGAAGAGCTGGTAATTACATCTTTACATTTTATTGCTCTTTAAATGGCAGAATCTTCATTATTTCTGCAAGAGGTCACAAGCATGTTCATCTTAACTTGACTATTATACCAATAAGGCTTTATTAATACATCTGTAGGAGTAGCCAAATCATTCATTCCATGACTAGGCAATTAAGTAATCCTGTTAAGCTAAGGAAGTAATGACTCAAATGTGTTGGGTAAAACTGTAAGACACAATGTCAGCAAGGTGAAGTAACTTCTCTTTAGCACTTTGCCTAAATAGCGATTTTTTTTAAAGAGACATATGCAAAAAAACATGAATGTATCATGAATTAATTTGTGCATGGTTTCCCTATAAAATAGTCACAGTAGCAACCACAATTATGGTAAATTAAAAGTTGTAAAACTAAATGTTTTTAGATCAGTAGTTTTCTCTTTAATGCTGTTTTCAATTTAATGCTGGCCTATTTTTCTGGGCTTCCATACAGACTTTATAATTAGTTGGATACAGTGGTTGTATGATTAATAAAATATAGACTGTGGTGCTGCCACGTTTGCATTTGAATCCTGCCTCAGCCACCCAATATGGCATGAGTGATGTCAAGTCAGAACCTGGGTTTTCTCATACAGTAAAATAGTCATAGAAACATCAATCTCATAATGTTTTGTGTTGGTTAAATAAGAAAGTTATGTAAAACTGTCAAAGCACAATAGCTACACATAACAGGCATTCAAGTATTAGTGCCTATATTCTGATCTCTGTTGCCCTCACTTTTCTATTCCCCCAAATGATAACAGAAGCTACATTTAAAATCACTATTCCACTCTATAATTTCTGTTGTGGAAAAATAGAGAAATCTGTATTTTCTTATGTAGTAACTTTTATCTGCATATCTTCTTGAGTCTCTAGAGTTATATAATTTTCATATATACAATTAATTTGACCTCCGGTCTCTACAGATAGTTTATCAACACACTGCTACACATAGACCCAGGTCTTTGATTTCCACAATGTGTGTGTCTGCATGTGTATTTATTAATATGCTTTATTTTCTGGCTGTTGAGTTGATGGGAGAAAAGTGAAGAAATCATAAGTAAAATTTTTACTCCACGCTAAGGTGCTGATTTTTCTTTTAAGGAGTATACCAATATAACTATTTAAACTTGGAACTATTAAGCTATCTTTTTTCTCTTTTTTGTAAGTATCTCAAGCTGAAATGACGGTCAGCAGGATGAGGCACATGCCAGTATATGCTGCCAATTTGAGATAGTTCATATCCCAGGACTTTTTTAGAATTGTCTATATGCCAGTCCTGAGAAAATTTCAGTTACTTGCAGAGTTTTCCTTTGTGCAGAAGTGAACTCAGTTCAGATATTTTGACTTCACTACTAAAAGTGTGTAAGTCAATTTTCTATAACTGGAGACAACTGACTCAACTTTTAAAATAATTCTAGGTGTCTCTAGGATTACTGTATATTAACGCAAAAAGGGTTATAACCACATACTACAATAACTACAATAATTAAAATAACATAAAATTACAAACAAATTCATGGCACTCAGATTTAGTAGGTATGTATGGCCCTTACACATTTATTTATCCTAATAATTTGTTCTGATGGCAAAAACGTACCCAAGTAGGAAGAATAATGTTAGAAGGCATGGAGTAACCTTGCATTTTTCATTATAATTTCATATATAATTTCATTTTTCATATATAATTTTGTTTTTAATGCATAGTTACCATGCATTAAAAACCAACCTTCTTTTTAGCCTCTTTAAATAAACACAGTTAACCCAATCAAGATGGCAGAGATTTTCAGGGATCACCTTATCAAGTTGCCCATTTCTAAGAGTATTTGGAAGCAGATATTACTAAAAACAGTAGTTAGGGTGCCATAATTGCCTTGAGGTAATATTGACTATAAGTATCTTCAGTGTCCAGAAGTTTTCCTGAAAAATAACTTCAAATATAAACTTCACGTGATAATTTATTTTTTTAAATTACAATAGTTTATTTTTGTTTTGTTGTTTTCGAAAATGGTTGCGATCAAGGTGACACATGCATACATGATCAGAGAGGCAGTTAATTAGGACGATAGATGCCTGAATCAAGATTTGCTGTTCTGTTTGTGTTTCATATGTTGTAAAAATAATATATTCACAGCAAAGTTTTTGATGGTTTGGCTGTCAACGCTATGGATGTTATTACTGTCCCTCAGGCTTTGCTGATGAGTCTACATGTATCAGGTTGTCTCCTTCCTCTACTTATCTTCCGTCATTGCCGCTCTAATAGGATTGAAGTAATTGTAAATCTCTCCCATTGAGTTATTTTTTCAAGTTTTGAAATTTTTAGTGTATAAATTGTTAAGTTTTGATAACCTACATTTTAGTTTATTTACTTATTTTCATGGTACATATTTAAGGCATAAATATATGCCGTGAAATTATTACTACAATCAAGCCAATTAACATATCCATCACCTTTCATAGCTTTATTTTTATGTGATTGGCAAGAGCACCTAAAAAATATACTTTTAGAAAATTTTCAGTATAGAATACAATATTATTAACTATTGGTATCATACTATAGGTTAGATACAACTTACTCATCCTACATGACTGCCAGTTTGTACCCTTTGATCTGCTTTTTTTCGTTTCCTCTTAATCCTTATCCCTGATGACCACCATTCTACTGTTTCTGTATACTTGGCTTGTTTTTAGACAGCACATAGAAGTGAGATCATGAAGCATTTTTCTTTCCATGTCTGGTTTTATTTTACTTAGCATAATGCCATCCAGGTTCATCCATATCATCAAAAATGGCAATTTTAATCTTTTTTTAAGATTGAATACTATATACATAATATTTTTATTATCATTACAGAGTTTATAAGATTATAATATGATATATAACTATATATCATAATTTGTTTATCCAATTGTATTCATAGCCTGACTATTGTGAAATATACTGCAATAAACATGAGAATACAGATATATCTTTCATACACTGATTTCAGTTCCTTTCGGTGTATACCCAGCAGGGGGATTGTGGAGTCATACAGTAACTCTATTTTAAATTTTTGAGGAACCCTCATACCGTTTCCCAAAATGGATGTATCAGTTTACATTCCCACCAGCAGTGAACATGGGTTTCCTTTTTCCACACCCTCATCACACTTCTCTCTTTTTTATAGAATAACCATCCTAACAGTTGTGAAATGATATATTTGTTTTGATTAACATTTTTCTGATTAATGATGTTGAGCACCTTTTCATACACTTGTTGCCCTTCGTATGCCTTTTAAATAACGTCTATTCAGATACTTTGGGTATTTATCAGTCGGATTGCTTTTTGACATTGAGTTGTGTGAGATTTTTATTTCACATGTCAACCCCTATCTGACATATGGTTCTTAAATATTCTCTCCCATTCTGCAGGCTGTCTTTTCATTTTGTTGAGTGTTTGCTGTGCAGAAGCTTTTTATGCACTGCATTTTGATGCAGTCTCACTTCTTTATTTTTGCTTTTGTTGCCTGAGCTTTTGGTGTGATAGCCAAAAAAAAATTGTCAAGGCCCATATCAAGGAGTTGTTTTCTCTGTGTTTTCTTCTGGGAATTTTATACTTGCAGGTCTTACAGGTAGGCCTTTAATCTACCTTGAGTTGGTTTTGTGTACAGTCTAAGATAAGGGTCTAGTTTTATTCTTTTATATGTAGATAACCAGACTCTCACTGTTGCTTCTTCACAGGAACCATTCTTTGCCCCAATTTTGGCCAAGTACTTTCTACACCACCTTCAAGTCTAAGTGCAACAGAAAATGCATCTTTCTCAGGAAAGACATTTATTGTTCACTCATAATTCGGTCTTTAATAGACATATCCAATAGAATATACAGTTCTCAAGATTAAAAACAAGGTTTATATTGCTTCATAAGGAGCAAGCACATTTTTGAAGCGCAGGGTAATTCTTGACAATGAAACCTGCAACTCATTATGATTTTTAAGTTGTGTGACGTGGATACCCAGCATTTTCATGATGAGGCTGTGCTTTCTTACATTTTCAGTGATGAAGAAGACATGCCAACAGAGGGTTAGTTCCAGATAAAATGAAATGTTCCGAACAGTATATATTGTTTATTTGAATCATCTGTGGGGGAAGGAAAGATAATTTTCCAAAGGACATTCCTCCTAAATTCTGTCTTAAAGTTGTTTGTAAGTAGAAGATTGAGTTTATATTACATTACAAGACCATAATGTCTTTATTAAATTCACTGTGCAATCTTTAATCAAATAAGTAAATGCATTATTTATTTCCAAGTTTGAAGCACACATTCTCTTCAGCTGAAATGCCAATTCTGGAGGAAAACATAACCAATTATATATGAAACTGAAGGCCATTTTTACTTTTTATTATTCTTGTAGCATTTAAAGACCAAAAGCCTGTCTTATATCTAATTGCATGTTTTCAGGAAATATGCTTTTTGAAACTATTCTCATGAATATGAAATTAACCTCAATAAATAATTTATTTTTGAACTCTTATTTCTTGCTAATTAAATATCTTTGGCCAAAACATTTTTAATCCTCCTATTTGTTCTTTGAGAAATTTTGACAATAAATTCAAAACTTTTAATGGAGAATATTTAAAAGGTCTTCTTAGAATAAAAAAAATTTTACTTTTATTCTTCATCAAAGTTGTGTATCCCTATATTTCTAATGTTTAGGACATAAACAATTAGGTGTGATTATGACCACTAAATAACTAAGAACAATATACATTTTTAGATTTCAGGCTTTAAAAGTAAAACACTTGTTAGAATTTTATGGTTAAATCATGTTCTTTGTACCATGAAAGAAAAGAAAATCATCGTGTTATATATCAAAATAAAATAATGAGGTATCATCTCTCTCAGAGATCTCTGAACAACATCATAAAACCTGAACATGTTTCTTTTCAGTAATATTTGAGTGATGAATGCATCAAAAACTTGGAACAAAATAAGATTAAAGCAGAATAATAGCTTAAAAATTAGGTCTAAATTCTTGTTCTCTTCCTTGTGGCAAAACTTTGGTCAAGTAAGTAACCTCTGATTTCTCATATTCTTCATCTATAAAGACAGAAAAATTCAATTTATCCTACTTTGCCAAACTCTGTGAGAAAGCTGCATAACCTTGAAATTTTGTGGTAGCATAGAATTTTTTAAGCATCTAGATTATTAAAAATTCATTTAAAAATTAGTTGTTTTTTGAAGTACAAATTCTAATAAATTCTATAACTTTGAAAAAATAATTTTTCAAGTTTGGAAAACTTCAGGCTATGTGGCTAAATCAGAGGGCAATACAGCATGTATACACCAATATATATCAAATTTTTCTTGTAACATTTTAGAGATTCTTAAGTTTTACAGAAGCTTATTCACAAAAAGCGTTGCTACAAATTCAGAAATATATCCTTCAGCCTCTTCCATTAATTGGAAAACATTATATAATCAGAGTCCCACCTGTCCAAAGTACATAATAAAATATAGCATCCTGAAATATTTGTTATTTTTATTGCTTATGTTGTGAAATCGAAGCTTATTGCTAAGTAAATCAAATAAATTATTCTGTTCTGTGTTTATAAAAGTGAGATTTCAGACCCAATTTTAGATAATTTGCCATCATCATGGAAATGGAAAACGTTGCTAAGTCAGTTATTTGTTCTTTCTTTCCCTTCTCCTGGGGGTCCAGTAAATGATTATTGAAAAAGTGCTTATCAAAAAACTATTTTGAGCAACATAATTTAGAAGCAATATTATTAAGACACAAGCATTTTTAAGAGAGTTAAGAAATATGCATAGAAATGATCAATAAAATCAAAATGTGTGAAATAGCACACAATAGTATACTTGATTGTTATGGGGGTGCAAAGTTAAAGTATTCTAAGGTGAGTGTGAAGTTCTGGAAAGTACTTTTTGGCCATTGACGAGGACTTTGTTTCAATGAAGGAAGCAAGGAGGGAGTGTTGAGGCAGGGACACTGGGCATCATGTTGAACAAGTAGTAAAGACCAAAGACAGATTCTGGAAAATGGATGGCCTCTTGAGAGAAAAATTATGTTTGTGCTACCAGCTTGACTTATTACTCTTATATAAGCAACTTCTAAATAAATGAAGCCGAATTTGATTATGTTAGGGATTGCCTGGATAGAGACTTGGGTTTTGGAGAAATTCAGGGCATAATTTTCTTGGATTCAAATCATGTACATCATTGATTCTCAAAGGGTGGTCTTTGATCCAACAACATCGGTGTTACATTGAGACGTCAATTCTTGGGCCCCCAGATCTGTTGAATCAGAAACTCAGGAAATCTCAGCAGTCTCTTTTGCAGCACGTCCCCTGGGTGACTCCATTGCACAGTGGAGTTTGAAAACCACTGCTGTGGACAAACAACCGAAGTCCCTCTAAGGCCGTCTGGCACTAGCTGTGGCAGCCCGTTAAGTGTGGCTCCTGCAGGACCATCCCTTGTTCACTCTGTCTATTGAAGTTTAGTGGCAGATGGAAAGATAACGAATGATAGGGTACAATTTTGTATCTAAACCATAATCTGCGAAATAATCTATTTTCAATCTTCTAACTAGAAGGTACTTCACTCGAATTTAAGCTATTCTAAATAACAACATTTTTCTGAATTAAGAAGACATAGAGTCAAAGGACGAGGCAATCAATTACTGATTAGTGGTTAGTTAACAAGAAATAAATAAAACTATTATCAGAATGTCATTTACATAAGCAAAGCATAGCCAGGTAGGTAGATCATATTAGAAGGATTATAAGATGAATAACTACACATCTATTCTGTAACACTAGAAATTATAAAAATGACAAAAATTTAATTATCAAATGAACAAATATTGTAAGATTCCTTCACAGTGGTTTATCTTCATTATTGGAAGAGTGCTTTAGTACAAACTTTCTAGGCTCAGTTTGGCAGAATTTATCAAGAATTTAAAAAATATGGCCATTGACACAATAATACGGTTAAACAATCATCTTAAGGGAATAGAAATCTAAGCCAAGAACTAAAGAACCAGGAACTGAAAAGGCAAAAGGGACTAAGTGATGGAAAGAGCAAGAGGGAGTGATGTGAGACCTTGCACCAAAGATAAAACTTAAAACTGCAACAACGAAAAGTATAGCTAGACTCTGTTACCTGAATATGAACATAAAGGAAAAGTAACAGTCAAAATTTTGTCTGGAATAATAGAAATGTTGTAAAAACAGGAGAGTAAGAAAAGGAAACTGATTGTATAGAATGTGAAGTGTGATTGTGGATTCCTCTCTGATACAGAGAGTTCATCAAGCACTGACAAATAATTGTGTGTGTGTGGATAGACTTAAATTCCCACAAATCAGCACCATTTATTTTATGGCCACATGATGCCATAATATATAGACATAAAACCATGAAATCATAAAGCAAGAAATGAAATTATACATGGAATTGTCAACTTTGTCAAAATAAAAACATGCCTAGAAAAAATGAAAAGTTAATTCAGCAAAACAATGCATAAGGTTGATTATCTCACACTGGCAGATTCATTGGTAATTACATAATAATAAATATTATTAGTATCATTATTGATTTGCAGCATAGTGTTGAACAGAGCACTCTCTAGAGCCGGACTAACTCACATGAACCTTGATCCCGTCACTTTGTGGTGAACTCAAGTAATTTAGCCTCTCAGAACCTCAGTTTTTCCATCTCTAAAATAGTGATAAGGTAATGCCTATCTTTAATCAGGGCTAAATGGATAAATTATTTATAGGGGTTAGGAAGTTGCTTGGTGTTGTAATTACTCAATAAATAAAATATCCAATAAATTTTTTAAAATAAAAGTATAAAAATTATGTAAGGTTTATAATCATAAAAAGACTCGAATCCAAAGATATTTACAACACAATGATGTATTCTTTTTAAAAAATACTAACATGTAGGTTAGCTAATATTTGGTGTCCTATATATGAACAACAACAACATAAGGCTACATGTGAAAGAACCAAGTGGATGTCCACTTCAATAAGAGTGAGTGGTCAGAGGAAGGTAAGTTTGTGCTTCGTGATAAATAGTGTTGCACGGAGGCAAGTTCAGGGACATTTCTTAGAGGAAGTAATTTGGGCTTTATGGAAGACTAATTGTAAAGTAAGGTTGAGAGCAAGGGTATTCAAATGCTGAAATATGATCCATGCAAAGTATGAAAATGTAAAGGGTTGTCCAGGTGGCAGTGTGCAGAGTTGTGGCCATTCGTGATGGCAGATATGGTTTTGTTTGCCATCTCTAGTTGAGTCTAGTACTGCTGATTTTGGCCAGACTATCCAGGAATTTGATGATCCAATTAATGAATCTGGTGTCGGAGTATAAAGATAGAATTAGGCTTTTAGGAAGACTAACGTGGCAATAGTGTGTGTTATGAGCGACA
The DNA here is from genome assembly GCF_028878055.3 of Symphalangus syndactylus. Lineage (NCBI taxonomy): Eukaryota > Metazoa > Chordata > Mammalia > Primates > Hylobatidae > Symphalangus > Symphalangus syndactylus. Next base: position 112,893,690 of record NC_072437.2, on the reverse strand, counting down.
GGAAAGAGGAATTGACCTACAGAAGGCCTAAAAGCCCAGAAACTAAAAAGGCAAGGAATAGTGATGGAAGGAGCAAGAGGGAGAGATGTGAGACCTCGCACCAAAAATAAAAATTAAAACAACAAAAAAAGTATAGATAGACTCTGTTACCTGAAAGCAACAGTGAAAATTTTGTCTGGAATAATAGAAATTTTGAAAAAACAGGAGAGTAAGAAAAGGAAACTAATTTTATAGAAAGAATGTTAATTTGATTTTGGATTACTGAAATGACAGCAGGCCATGGAAATGAAAGGAGCTAAGTAGCAGAGGGAATTGGTGATAGGAAGTTTTAGATGGAGTGGCTTCCGATTCATCAAATAAAAATAATAGTTGAGATTTCAGAGGTAGAAGAAAAGAGAAAATTTGAAGGCAGAAGATTATAATTAATTACCCAGGGTTAGAAAAAAATCGTAAAAATGAAGCCAGCAAAGATGGTGGGAAAGGGCTCATGAGTAGTTAAGGTAGGGATGAGGGAGGAGAAAAACCATGGTAATGTGGTTATATAACATGAGAATAATATGGAAGGAAGGGGTAATTATTTTAAAGAAGAAAGTGAAGGAAAACAGCAATAGGTAATGGTGAGGACCAAATACTGCGAACAGCTTACAGTTTGCTGAAACTGAAGGGACATTGGGATTGACCATTGTGAGGTGATTATGATTGCTAAATATAGTGCATTTGGTGAATACAAAATGGAGAGGCTGAAAGAAGCAATGTATGAAAATATTTCAACGCAAGAAAGAATAGATTCAGGCATTTGGTAAATGTAAAATATAGTAGGCACAAAATGCATAGCAGTGCATAGAAACAGATAAGTATTAATTTTTTGTTCAGAGGCACTCAGTTACAAAAGAAATTATGTTCGCTGTTGCAATTATTATCAGCATAATAGGAGGAAATATGCACCCTATATTTTGAAAGATAGGTGCATTTGAACAGTTGAGAGTAGCTATACTTCAAAGTAGTTATCATGGGAATGTTTCGGGGGTTAAAATCATTAATTAAGTAAAATTTATGGAAAATTTGTCAAAGTATTGTTGGCATTAACAGACAATTTAATTTTATGAATTATGGCTTGTCTTGTAATTCTATGTACTGCGTCAAATGTAAATTTGGCTAAACAATGTTTCGGATTTTACTGTTAGCAGTTATTCTCTAATGTTAGGTAAACATTTATAATGTTTTCAATTATTTGAGTTTAATTTTGCAAGAGATTTATTGAAAAGTTTAGTGAGTTGTAAATTTCCATATTGCACAATAAGAGGCAGTTTTGAGAGGCTAAAATATGTAGATACACTTACTTTCACAACTTTTTAGACTTAAGTCACATTATATTTATTCGATGGCAGCAGGAAAATAGTTGTTGATGCCATGTAAAACATAGAGAGATGTGTGTTTATACAGATAGTGTTTTTGATAAATTGATGAGCTTTATTTTATTTTTGTCGGGCTATAACATATTTTTAACCTGTCCTCAAAATATAAATAATAACAAGTAAAATGAACTTGTTAACAAGTATAATAATCTTTTTCACAATGGCTGAAAAAGATTGAATTATTTTTGAGATTCATAATGTATGCTTAAAATTTGGAAGAAGATACATACTTTGGGATTAGAATTGGCTAGACATAAAATAGTTGGCAGATATCTAGACAATTATCACTGTCATATATTGGTTTATTTTGTAATTGGGTACAATACATGAATATTGGCAAATTGGGTAAATAAGGTCTTCCACAGATACAAATTTAAACATATTTGTACAAATTTAATAGTTTGTTGGCCTCTTTATAGGTACTTTTGCAAGGCCAAATTCTTTATCAAATTATTTATATTAAAATGAATAATTTTTATAAATGACTAAGATATTCGAATATTTGAAGAGCAATTTCGTCTACCCTTTATTTATATGTACTAATATATTTTAGTAGCCTCTGTTTAGATCAATTTCATCTACTCTTTATATATACTCTTTATTTATATATATACTTTATATATACTCTATTTATATATACTTTATATATATATATTAAATATACTTTATTTGTATATATATAAACTTTTTTTCCCATTATTTGGCTATCACTAGTTACCAATGTTTATTTTTTGAAGTAATATGATCCTTGATATCAACAATTATGACATTCAATCAACAATGTGGTTGATAGAAGCCTTAAGAAAATTACCTGCTCTGATTACTTCTCAGTGAACAGGAGATGCTAACATGACCATATAGAAATAGTATGTGAGAATTAAATCAAAGATTATGTGTGAATCTGTGATCTATAATTTATTAGCATAAAATCACTAAACAGCAAAATCCCATCTGGCTATAATTGGGAGAGATACTCACTAATGGAAGACAGGAAGTAGTATTAATCTGATTTCTACAGGACCAGGGGGCTTTTTATTGGTTGAGCCTAAGTTGGGCCATAGAACTCCAGTCACTGCCATGAAATTCTGAAAATCATTGAATAGCAACTCTCAGTGTACATGAAGCAGAAGTCCCATTGCCAGGTAATAGAGGTCTTTGGCTTGTGCCTATGAGCTTTCATTGGAGAGGAGAGAATAGTGTCAATATCCATGCAAATGGGAACAGCAGAAGCACAAGTTATAAAACTTAATTAAAAAGAAACTCTGCCAAAAATTTACATGTGACTATGCATATACCATGACCCAGAAACTCAATAAAAATGTGTACATGTGTTTAAAAAACCGTACTGAAATGTTTGTGTCAGCAGTATTCAAAATAGCCACACACTGGAGATCACTCAAATGCCCAGAAAATGTAGAAGAGATAAATTAATTATTGCACATTCATGCAGTGTAATACTATTAAGCAATAAGATTGAACTACAACCGTGGGCTGTAGTTAAATGACTCTCCAAAATACAGTGTTGAGTGAAGAAATCTAGACACAGAAGATACATACTGTTTAATTCCACTTATACAAAGTAGAAAGGAAGGAAATTTTTTGTGACTCTTGGAGTGGAAGAGACGAATTTCAAAGACATTAGCAATATTTCTTATCTGATTTGACTATTGGCTACATGGATATTGACGTATAATACATTCTCCAAATGTATTACATGTTAATAAAAGTTTAAAAATCAATTTTTCATTGTCACAAAGAAAGAATGGTTATTTTCAATAATTCATATTAAAAACAAAATCTAAGGAAGTTCCATTGTGACACAGAGCATTGTAAGACAAGGACTATGTAATATACGGAAGAGGAATTAGAAACAAAAAGAAGACTCGGAGGAAATAAAAGGGAGGGAAATCCACTTATGAATGGCACAAACCATGTTTCTTTGCCACACGTCTGTGGAAAGGGTTACTCCATACCATAGAATGGAATAATTAAAGACTCATTATATATATGGTGTGTTTTATTTTTAGCTGGTTGCCTCAAAAGTTACGTTACCTATCAAGGAAATGGCTTAGTGTTTGCTTCCCATTATGTAGCTTAGGTATTCTCAATTATCCCTCTGTTCTTTATAATGTGTTGTGTGGATCACTCTTTCATATAGTATCAAAGAATTGCAAAATAATACTTTTGTGCATAGAGTTCTACAATATGATTAAAAGCAACCATTTCAGGAAAACATGCTAATTAATAGATCAAACACTTAACGAAAGGAATTCTCGCCTGGCCTTACTCTGTCTCACAAATGTGCCTGGCAACGTAATAGACACTTGATAGGTTCTGATACGACTAGAGCACAGATCAGAAGAAAGGTCCAAACATACACCAAACACATAGCTGAAAAGTAAAGTTGAAAAAAAATTCATGGTCTGTGCTTGGTACAATGGATTATCTCAACCTACTACTACTTGTCGGAAATATCTAACTTAAAGTCAAATAGCTAATTGTAGACATAAAAAAGTTGCGTCTCCATATTTGGTTTTCAGTTGATTCAATGGAGAACAATTTTAGTTTTGAATCCATAAAGTTGAAAACTCTTCCTTTTTGAAAATGCTTAAAAAGGCTTTTCTGCCACAAGCAACACTTTCTACATGCCATATTTTATACTAGTTAGAGCCATTATTTGAGTTTACTTAAAATATAAGGATATGAATTTAGCTAAATAAATGAGTAGGGGTATGCTAGTTGCAAGTTAACTAGGATGGATCAATGTTCATGATAAGGAAATTTGAAAAGCGTCAACTGCCATATTGATACATACACATCAGCATATACTTTGTACTCAAAGATCCAGAAAAGGTAGAGTGACAAAGATAAATTGCACTATACATTACTTTCTGCTATTGATTATTTTCACTATTTACAACTTGTGGTATTTTGGGTAACAATGAGACATTCTTGTATATCACATGAACAATTTTGAAAACAATGAGTAAATTATTATAGCTTTAACATTTTCTCATTGAACTTGTCAATTTAGAGACACTATCCTGAAACCAGCTCTATGGAAAGATGTTATAATGTAAAGGAAGTTAAATGAGCAAGAAGTAATACAACGTTAGTTCAAATATGTCCCAATTTTTTAAAATAGTGATATATTACACATCAAAACAGTTTGTAAAGCTATATCTGAAAAAATCAGCAATAGTAGTTTTCTGTAGATATTAAATTTTACCATCGTAAATATGGTGTAGAGAATTATAGTTCAGAGTAACTTGAATTGGAATCATGGTGCTTCCACTTAAAAACTGGTTGGCTTTTGTTAAACATTTCACTTCTTTGTTTTTCTGTTTTTTCATAAGTCTAGTGAATATAATAATGGGCTCTCTTTTTGCAGGGTTTTGTAGAGTAGTCAATAATTTTAAAAAAGTACTTAGAATGCCAAAATTATTCAATAAGGTTTAGTTATTATTTTACTAATATTTTATCTTAGCTAGTATTTCAAACTTCAAGATCTTTCATTTTTAATTTAATATGCTATTGATGGTGTTCAACAAAATTTTACCTATGTTTTACAAAAATAATATATTTTCTTTTTTTTTTTATTATACTTTAGGTTTTAGGGTACATGTGCACAATGTGCATGTTTGTTACATATGTATCCATGTGCCATGTTGATTTCCTGAACCCATTAACTTGTCATTTAGCATTAGGTATATCTCCTAATGCTGTCCCTCCCCCCTTCCTCCACTGCACAACAGTCCCCGGAGTGTGATGTTCCCCTTCCTGTGTCCATGAGTTCTCATTGTTCAATTCCCACCTATGAGTGAGAACATGCGGTGTTTGGTTTTTTGTCCTTGTGATAGTTTACTGAGAATGATGTTTTCCAATTTCATCCATGTCCCTACAAAGGACATGAACTCATCCTTTTTTATGGCTGCATAGTATTCCACGGTGTATATGTGCCACATTTTCTTAATCCAGTCTATTGTTGTTGGACATTTGGGTTGGTTCCAACTCTTTGCTATTGTGAATAGTGCCGCAATAAACATACGTGTGCATGTGTCTTTATAGCAGCATGATTTATAGTCCTTTGGGTATATACCCAGTAATGGGATGGCTGGGTCAAATGGTATTTCTAGTTCTAGATCCCTGAGGAATCGCCACACTGACTTCCACAATGGTTGAACTAGTTTACAGTCCCACCAACAGTGTAAAAGTGTTCCTATTTCTCCACATCCTCTCCAGCACATGTTGTTTCCTGATTTTTTAATGATGGCCATTCTAACTGGTGTGAGATGTTATCTCACTGTGGTTTTGATTTGCATTTCTCTGATGGCCAGTGATGATGAGCATTTCTTCATGTGTTTTTTGGCTGCATGAATGTCTTCTTTTGAGAAGTGTCTGTTCATGGCCTTCGCCCACTTTTTGATGGGGTTGTTTGTTTTTTTCTTGTAAATTTGTTTGAGTTCATTGTAGATTCTGGATATTAGCCCTTTGTCAGATGAGTAGGTTGCAAAAATTTTCTCCCATTCTGTAGGTTGCCTGTTCACACTGATGGTAGTTTCTTTTGCTGTGCAGAAGCTCTTTAATTGGATCCCATTTGTCAATTTTGGCTTTTGTTGCCATTGCTTTTGGAGTTTTAGACATGAAGTCCTTGCCCACGCCTATGTCCTGAATGGTATTGCCTAGGTTTTCTTGTAGGATTTTAATGGTTTTAGGTCTAACATTTAAGTCTTTAATCCATCTTGAATTAATTTTTGTATAAGGGATAAGGAAGGGATCCAGTTTCAGCTTTCTATATATGGCTAGCCAGTTTTCCCAGCACCATTTATTAAATAGGGAATCCTTTCTCCATTTCTTGTTTTTGTCAGGTTTGTCAAAGATCAGATAGTTGTAGATATGCGGCATCATTTCTGAGGGCTCTGTTCTGTTCCATTGATCTATGTCTCTGTTGTGGTACCAGTACCATGCTGTTTTGGTTACTGTAGCCTTGTAGTATAGTTTGAAGTCAGGTAGCGTGATGCCTCCAGCTTTGTTCTTTTGGCTTAGGATTGACTTGGCGATGCGGGCTCTTTTTTGGTTCCATATGAACTTTAAAGTAGTTTTTTCCAATTCTGTGAAGAAAGTCATTGGTAGCTTGCTGGTGATGGCATTGAATCTATAAATTACCTTGGGCAGTATGGCCATTTTCACGATATTGATTCTTCCAATCCATGAGCATGGAATGTTCTTCCATTTGTTTTTATCCTCTTTTATTTCATTGAGCAGTGGTTTGTAGTTCTTGAAGAGGTCCTTCACGTCCCTTGTAAGTTGGATTCCTAGGTATTTTATTCTCTTTGAAGCAATTGTGAATGTGAGTTCACTCATGATTTGGCTCTCTGTCTGTCTGTGATTGGTGTACAAGAATGCTTGTGATTTTTGTACATTGATTTTGTATCCTGAGACTTTGCTGAAGTTGCTAATCAGCTTAAGGAGATTTTGGGCTGAGACAGTGGGGTTTTCTAGATATACAATCATGTCATCTGCAAACAGGGACAATTTGACTTCCTCTTTTCCTAACTGAATACCCTTTATTTCCTTCTCCTGCCTGATTGCCCTGGTCAGAACTTCCAACACTATGTTGAATAGGAGCGGTGAGAGAGGGCATCCCTGTCTTGTGCCAGTTTTCAGAGGGAATGCTTCCAGTTTTTGCCCATTCAGTATGATATTGGCTGTGGGTTTGTCGTAGATAGCTCTTATTATTTTGAGATACGTCCCATCAATACCTAATTTATTGAGAGTTTTTAGCATGAAGGGTTGTTGAATTTTGTCAAAGGCCTTTTCTGCATCTATTGAGATAAACATGTGGTTTTTGTCTTTGGTTCTGTTTATATGCTGGATTACATTTATTGATTTGTGTATGTTGAACCAGCCTTGCATCCCAGGGATGAAGCCCACTTGATTATGGTGGATAAGCTTTTTGATGTGCTGCTGGATTCGGTTTGCCAGTATTTTATTGAGGATTTTTGCATCAATGTTCATCAAGGATATTGGTCTGAAATTCTCTTTTGTGGTTATGTCTCTGCCAGGCTTTGGTATCAGGACGATGCTCGCTTCATAAAATGTGTTAGGGAGGATTCCCTCTTTTTCTATCGATTGGAATAGTTTCAGAAGGAATGGTACCAGTTCCTCCTTTTACCTCTGGTAGAATTCGGCTGTGAATCCATCAGGACCTGGACTCTTTTTGGTTGGTAAGCTATTGATTATTGCCACAATTTCAGAACCTGTTATTGGTCTATTCAGAGATTCAACTTCTTCCTGATTTAGTCTTGGGAGGGTGTATTTGTCGAGGAATTTATCCATTTCTTCTAGATTTTCTAGTTTATTTGCATAGAGGTGTTTGTAGTATTCTCTGATGGTAGATTGTATTTCTGTGGGATCGGTGGTGATATCCCCTTTTTCATTTTTTATTGCATCTATTTAATTCTTCTCTCTTTTCTTCTTTATTCGTCTTGCTAGCGGTCTATCAATTTTGTTGATCTTTTCAAATAAGCAGCTCCTGGATTCATTAATTTTTTGAAGGGTTTTTTGTGTCTCTATTTCCTTCAGTTCTGCTCTCATTTTAGTTATTTCTAGCCTTCTGCTAGCTTTTGAATGTGTTTGCTCTTGCTTTTCTAGTTCTTTTAATTGTGATGTTAGGGTGTCAGTTTTGGATCTTTCCTGCTTTCTCTTGTGGGCATTTAGTGCTATAAATTTCCCTCTACACACTGCTTTGAACGTGTCCCAGAGATTCTGGTATGTTGTGTCTTTGTTCTCGTTGGTTTCAAAGAACATCTTTATTTCTGCCTTCATTTCATTATGTACCCAGTAGTCATTCAGGAGCAGGTTGTTCAGTTTCCATGTACTTGAGCGGTCTTGAGTGAATTTCTTAATCCTGAGTTCTAGTTTGATTGCACTGTGGTCTGAGAGAGAGTTTGTTATAATTACTGTTCTTTTACATTTGCTGAGGAGAGCTTTACTTCCAACGATGTGGTCAATTTTGGAATAGGTGTGGTGTGGTGCTGAAAAAAATGTATATTCTGTTGATTTGGGGTGGAGAATTCTGTAGATGTCTATTAGGTCCACTTTATGTAGAGCTGAGTTCAATTCCTGGATATCCTTTTTAACTTTCTGTCTCATTGATCTGTCTAATGTTGACAGTGGGGTGTTAAAATCTCCCATTATTATTGTGTGGGAGTTTAAGTCCCTTTGTAGGTCACTCAGGACTTGCTTTATGAATCTGGGTGCTCCTGTGTTGGCTGCATATATATTTAGGATAGTTAGCTCTTCTTTTTGAATTGATCCCTTTACCATTATGTAATGGCCTTCTTTGTCTCTTTTGATCTTTGTTCGTTTAAAGTCTATTTTATCAGAGACTAGGATTGCAACCCCTGCCTTTTTTTGTTTTCCATTTACTTGATAGATCTTCCTCCATCCCTTTATTTTGAGTCTATTTGTGTCTCTGCACGTGAGATGGGTTTCCTGAATACAGCACACTGATGGGTCCTGACTCCTTATCCAGTTTGCTGGTCTATGTCTTTTAACTGGAGCATTTAGCCCATTTACATTTAACGTGAATATTGTTATGTGTGAATCTGATCCTGTCATTATGATGTTAGTTCGTTACTTTGCTCGTTAGTTGCTGCAGTTTCTTCCTAGCCTCGATGGTCTTTACAATTTGGCATGTTTTTGCAGGGGCTGGTACCGGTTGTTCCTTTCCATATTTAGTACTTCCTTCAGGAGCTCTTTTAGGGCAGGCCTGGTGGTGACAAAATCACTCAGCGTTTGCTTGTCTGTAAAGTATTTTATTTCCAGCTTAGTTTGGCTGGATAGGAAATTCTGGGCTGAAAATTCTTTTCTTTAAGAATGTTGAATATTGGCCCCCACTCTGTTCTGGCTTGTAGAGTTTCTGCTGAGAGATCAGCTCTTAGTCTGATGGGCTTCCTTTTGTGGGTAACCCGACCTTTCTCACTGGCTGCCCTTAACATTTTTTCCTTCATTTCAACTTTGGTGAATCTGACAATTATGTGTCTTGGAGTTGTTCTTCTCAAGGAGTATCTTTGTGGCATTCTCTGTATTTCCTGAATCTGAATGTTGGCCTGCCTTGCTAGATTGGGGAAGGTCTCCTGGATAATATCTTGCAGAGTGTTTTCCAACTTGGTTCCATTCTCCCCATCATTTTCAGGTACACCAATCAGACGTAGGTTTGGTCTTTTCACATAGTCCCAAATTTCTTGGAGGCTTTGTTCATTTCTTTTTATTCTTTTTTCTCTAAACTTCCCTTCTCTCTTCATTTCATTCATTTCATCTTCCATCAGCGATACCCTTTCTTCCAGTTGATCGCATCTGCTACTGAGACTTCTGCAATCTTCGCGTAGTTCCCGATACTTGGCTTTCAGCTCCATTAGCTCCTTTAAGCCCTTCTCTCCATTGGTTATTCTAGTTATCCAGTCTTCTAATTTTTTTTTCAATGTTTTTAACTTCTTTGCTATTGTTTTGAATTTCCTCTCGTAGCTCAGAGTAGTTTGATCGTCTGAAGCCTTCTTCTCTCAACTCGTCAAAGTCATCCTCCATCCAGCTTTGTTCTGTTGCTGGTGAGGAACTGTGTTCCTTTGGAGGAGGAGAGGTGCTCTGTTTTTTAGAGTTTCCAGTTTTTCTGCTCTGTTTTTTCCCCATCTTTGTGGTTTTATCTACTTTTTGTCTTTGATGATGGTGATGTACAGATGCGTTTTTGGTGTGGATGTCCTTTCTGTTTGTTAGTTTTCCTTCTACCAGACGGGACCCTCAGCTGCAGGTCTGTTGGAGTTTGCTAGAGGTCCACTCCAGACCCTGCTTGGCTGGGTGTCAGCAGTGGTGGCTGCAGAACAGCGGATTTTCGTGAGACCACAAATTCAGCTGTCTGATAGTTCCTCTGGAAGTTTTGTCTCAGAGGAGTACCTGGCCGAGTGAGGTGTCATTCTGTCCCTACTGGGGGGGTGCCTCCCAGTTAGGCTGCTCAGGGGTGAGGGACCCACTTTAGAAGGCAGTCTGTCCGTTCTCAGATCTCCAGCTGTGTGCTGGGAGAACCACTACTCACTTCAAAGCTGTCAGTCAGACAGGGACATTTAAGTGTGAGGAGGTTCCTGCTGACTTTTTGTTTGTCTGTGTCCTGCCCCCAGAGGTGGAGCCTACAGAGGCAGGCTGGCCTCCTTGAGCTGTGGTGGGCTCCACCCAGTTCGAGCTTCCTGGCTGCTTTGTTTACCTAAGCAAGCCTGGGCAATGGCGGGCGGCCCTCCCCCAGCGTCGCTGCCGCCTTGCAGCTTGATCTCAGACTGCTGTGCTAGCCATCAGTGAGACTCCGTGGGCATAGGACCCTCCGAGCCAGGTGCGGGACACAATCTCCTAGTGTGCCATTTTCCAGGCCCGTTGGAAAAGCGCAGTATTAGGATGGGACTGACCCGATATTCCAGGTGCCGTCTGTTACCCCTTTCTTTGACTAGGAAAGGGAACTCCTTGACCCCTTGCGCTTCCCGAGTGAGGCAATGCCTCGCCCTGCTTCGGCTTGCGCACAGTGCGCTTCACCGACTGTCCTGCACCCACTGTTTGGCACTCCCTAGTGAGATGAAACCGGTACCTCAAGCAGAAATGCAGAAATCACCCGTCTTCTGTGTCGCTGGGGCTGGGAGCTGGAGACCGGAGCTGTTCTTATTCGGCCATCTTGGCTCCACCCCCCAAAAACAAAATATTTTCTAAATGCTTCACAATTTTAAAATAAAGCAAAATATTTAAAAAATTGATTAAAGGAAGTGAGACAAAAAAGTAAAAAGCTGTCTGAAAATTTTAAAATTACTGTAGTTATATATATTTAATATGCAGTATTTGGTATTCAGCTTATTAACTGATATCCGTCCTTAAGAGTTAATAATTGATCTGAACTCTCAACAGTAGTAAAACTGCACTGTGTGGTAAAGACACATGCAAGTTCCATGAAAATTTTACCAACCAAGTGAATAACTTTACAGAATACATAGACACAGTGATTTATACCAGTAATCTCTTTAAAGTGAGGTTTTGCTAGGAAACTATGCCATTTTCTTGACAAGCTCACATCTTGTTATTGAGTATCACTGGAATGGGGCAGAGCACATGTGGGATGGAGCGGGAGTAAGTGCTTGTGCATTTTTGCTTCCTCACTGGCTCCTCTCCCTCCACCGTGAGATCATACCTGGGTTAGTGTGCTAAAGAATGAGAGATTAGAACACAGGTGAATACTTTCAGCTGAGGGCAAACTATGTCAACCAATGTCTGCCTGACCCACCAGCTGAAAACCGATGCATGTGTAAGATCCACTGCTCCCAGCTCAGATAGGCAGAACCAGTTAACTAATCTATAGACATTTGAAAAATAATAAGTGATTGTTTTAAGCTATTAAATTTGGAGGTGGTATGTTATAAAAAGTTATGGCAGTGATAACTAACAGATGCTCTATCATACTAGGATGGCATGATAAAGATATGTGGGACAGTAACTGGCTAGGGATAAAGGGATGAGTAAACCTTATATTTTTAAAGGAAGGGAATATACACACATATACAGAGAGAGATAATAATAGACTTGCTTATTTAATTGTATACTAATTATCTTATCCAAGACAGGTAGGGGAAGTGCTGTACAATGTCTTGAATAGAAAGCAGAGAGTAGGATCAGCCCAAGTGGATAGTGTTGAACCCCACAAGAATGGATATAAGTTTATCTAGTAAGTGATTACATTGGAAAAATGGTTCCGAGGACAGGTTTTTTTTCACACTCTAACCTATCGGGAGCACATGGAAATTCTCTTCTGGCACATAATTTTTAGAGTTGTTAATGGAAATTTAGGACATAACATGCGTTAAAATGCCTTGCCTACTAGTGTCCAAAATAAGTTGGGTGCTTTGTGTGTTTCTTGTGTCCCTTCAATGTCTATATAAACTTCTTAAGAGCCTCAGCATTCTGAAATTCAGATAATGACCAGTAAAACACAACCTTTATTTCTTCTAAGCCTGAAAGCTACACATTGTTTTAGTTAATTCTTAATTTCTTCCAAAGTATAAATTTTGTAGAGATGTTGATATCCTTTAATCCAGTATTTAGGAAGTATGCCATTTAATTTTATGTAAGTTGCTTAGTTTATTTTTTCAGACTTTTTTTCAAGAAATTCCATTTCCTAAAAAATACCCATGGGAGCCTTGGATAAGGATGAAAATGCTAAATTATATGCATAAAATACAAAATTAAAAATCAGTGACGTTTTTCAAGTTACATAAACTTGTCTTCCATTTGTAGTAGGTGTTTCGTGTTACTATTAGCTGGATGAGTAGTAATACCAGTTAAAGTCCTCACGTTCCACATTTCCAAGTGATACAGGGCAAAGTATTTTGCCATCATGGACTTCAGATTTCATAAAGAAAGTGCTTCCATTTCTCTTATTAAATGAATTCTCTGAACTCCTAAAATGTATAAACTTTATGAGTATGTGGAACATGAGCCTCCCTCTCTGCCTTCTGCTTTCAGAATGATGTCAGTGCTTGAAAACGGAAAACAGTTCAGTGTCTTTAGGGGTTCCTGATCCAACAATTACTTATTCCGTTCATCTTCTATAGAAGCATTTCTGATGATGTTTGAATTTGACTTTCAGTCTGAGCCAAATGTATATGGCTTTTTTTTCTGCTTAGTATTCATTATCACACTTACTCTTGAAATTATAAAAAACTGTTGTGAAGCAAACAGAAGTGAGTAAGTTACCTCAAATCTTTTCATGCGTCAGCATCCATGACTGTGGAAGAGGCAGCAGTTTATTTTCGCATGAAATATGTCAAGTTTCTGTAGTCAAACTATACAAAGCTGGGCTGCACCTAATTATTGGTATAAATTACATAAGGCATCTAAACAGTGATAATTTAGAAGACTCAAAGCACTGCTATTCACTTAAATCTGAAGAGGATCTGACTGGACACATGTATCTCTGACAAAAAGTCCGAGTGCCATGTAGATGTTTATGTTGGCTTTCCTTGATTCTCGGCCAGTAACTTCTGTGAGGTCCGATAAGGCAAGCAATGAATTCTCTCTTAGCCTCATCTTCTTCATTTGTAAAATTGTTAAATATTTTGCATGACTTCTTCATACTCAGACTTTAATTGTGGTTGGCTTAGAACTCTTTCTCTTTCAACATTGTCTTCATTTCTCCACCGTTTTACTAAACCTTAGTCGTGATTGTTGATATGTCCTCAAGTATCATATACGCACCACGTTCCTTGGAGGTGGTAGAGTGTAGTGAATAGTCAAACAGGTTCTGGGTTTAAATCCTGCATCTTCTGCTTCCTAGCTGTGTGATTTGGGTCAGGCTAGTTGCTATCTGAGCCTCATTTTCCTCATCTGATTGTTTTAAAGACAAAATAGTATATAAGACAAAAGAGATAAACAATATGTGAAAATATTCCAGCCTCTGACACATCGAAATTCTCAAGAAATATTTACTGTTCTCAGAACAATATTCTATTCTATTCACAATAACAATTGTTAAAATTTTTATGCCTGTTCTAAGCTAAAATCTCTACAAGTCCAAGGGTTAATCAAGAAACATTAAATGTCCCCCAAATAATTATTTCTATTTAACATACTTTAATTTTAAAACAGTTTTAGGTTCACAGCAAAACTGAGCATTGAAGTGTAAAAGCTTTAAGATAATTTTTTGCCCTTTCAGTATTTAATTTATTTTATTTAGACCTGATTAATTATAAAATTATTTTTCCTTAGCCATGGGAATTCAATATTACGTTATAGAGATATTTCAACTGGAAAGCGTTTTTTTTTTTTTTTTTTTTTTTTTTTTTTTTTTTTTTTTTGAGACGGAGTCTGGCTCTGTCGCCCAGGCTGGAGTGCAGGGGCACGATTTCGGCTCACTGCAAGCTCCGCCTCCCAGGTTCACCCTGTTCTCCTGCCTCAGCCTCCCTAGTAGCTGGGACTACAGGCGCCTGCCACCATGCCTGGCTAATTTTTTGTATTTTTAGTAGAGACGGTATTTCACCATGTTAGCCAGGATGGTCTCGATCTCCTGACCTCGTGATCCACCCACCTCGGGCTCCCAAAGTTAATTTTTGAATATATTTCAGATTTTGCTCTAGCATATTTAATGAGATATTAATGTTACTATACAATCTAAATTTTGGCATATCATTTTATATCCCTCAGCGTTTAAAAATCCTTTGTCATTATAGCTTGTACTCTCTGTCTTTTAATAGTGAACTTAATCTATTCATACTAAATATGATTTTGACATATATGGATATATTTCTGCATCTTTAATAAAATTTCACTGTATTTTTACTTCTTTACTTTTTTCGTTTGTTTTCTGCTTTTCATTGACTTGATTGCATATTTTTCGGGGGTGTGTTGTTTGTATATTTCCTTTTCTATTTAATCTGTGTCGCTTTTCATTGCTCTTTAGTTATTAAATGTTGAATAAAGTGCATTAGCACTAATGAAGCACAAGGTTGCATTAACAAAGTACAACTTGAATCAATCATCTCCTTCTACCTGAACAATTTAAGGGCTGTAGAAAATTTTAGATATGATCATCTCTTCCAGTTTTTATGTTATTGCAACTTGTAAATATAATTATGTTTTGTTTTTTAAGTTCCAAGCTAAATAGTCATTATCCTTAATGTTATTATTGCTGTTACTTTGGTTATTGATTATTTAGATACACCAACGTGTTTTCAAGTTTCTGTATAACTCAGTGCCACTTAGATCTCACTCTTTTCTTCTCATTGAAGCTTATGTTTTGGTGCTCTTTGGTATGTAAACTCAATCATTTATTTGAATGTGTGTGTGTGTGTCTGTGGCAGGGCCTCAGGCTTTCACCCAGGCTGCAGTGCTGTGGTGCAATCATGGTTCACTGCAGCCTTGACTTTCTGGGCTCAAGGAGGTCTCCCACCTCAGCCTCCTGGGTAACTGGGACTACAGGCATTTGCCACCACGCCCACACCAGGCTAATTGTTTGTATTTTTAGTAGAAATGAAGTTTCACCATCTTGTCCAGGCTCGTCTTGAACTCTTGAGCTCAAGCAGTCTGTTCTCCCCAGCCTCCCAAAGTGCTGAGATTACAGGCATGAACAACCATGGCTGTCCTGAAAATTATCTTATTTTATATATCTTACTCTTAATAATTTAGAAAGGTTTAAAATAATAGATTGATGGATATTTTCTCTTAGCACTTTGAAGAGTTTAAAATCATAGGTTGATGGAAATTTTCTCTTAGCACTATTGTCTTTTATAATTTCAAGATACTTTCATTTTAAATTATGAGTGGAAAACAGAAATTACCTAAAAGGGCACAATTACTAGACTGACAGTATTATGGGTTGAATTGTGTACCTTCAGCAAATAATGAGGCGGTAATTCCAGTAGCTGTGAATGTGACCTTGTATGGCAATACAGCCTTTGCAGATGACCAAGTCAGGATGAGGTCATTAGGATGGGTCCAATCCAATATGACTCTGTCCTTTCAAAAAGGAGAAATGTGGACACAGGGAAAGATAGGCATACAGAGAAGGCGATGTGAAGACACAGGAAGAATGCCATTGATAAGCCAAGCGATATGGTCTGGCTTAGCTCCTGTAACTCCCATGTGTTGTGGGAGGGATCTGGGGGAGGTAATTGAATCATGGTTGTAGCTTCCATAACTCCCATATGTTGTGGGAGGGACCTGGTGAGAGATCATTGAATCACGGTGTTTTTTTCCCCATGCTGTTCTTGTGGTGGTGAATGAGTCTCACAAGATCTGTTGGTTTGATAAGGGGTCTCCTCTTTGCTTGGTTCTCATTCTCTCTTGCCTGCCGCCATGTGAAATGAGCCTTTCATCTTCTGCCATGACTATGAGGCCTTCCCAGCACATGGAACTGTGAGTTCAGTAAGCCTCTTTTTCTGTATAAATTACCCAGTCTCTGGTATGTCTTCATGAGCAGCAGGAGAACAGACTAAAACACCAAGAAACACCCAAAGCTGCAAGACATTAGGAGAGAGACTTCTCTGGAAAGCTTTTTCCTTTTGGCTCTCAGAAAGAGCCACCTTTTCAACACCATGATTTTAGACTTCTACCCTCCAGAACTCTGAGACAGTACACTTCTGATTAAGCCACCCACTGTGCGCTGTTTTGTTAGGGCAGTCCCAGGAAAGTACTACAGCTACAAATCGTAAACAGAAACAAGAGCCAGGAGAAACCAGAACCTTCAACCCTCCATGTAGTACTCTATCCTTTCTTTCTGGAGGTTTTCAGAAGGCATTTCAAGGATTCAGCAGGGGGTTGGTAGACCATGCTGGGCCCACTGTGTCCCATTCCTGCCAGATTCCTGCAGGAACTGCACGGTTTACTAGGTTACACTTTCTGTTTATGGCTTCTCAGGATGCACACTTGACCCTATGCCCTCTCTTAATCCTGGCAGCCCCCCATACTCTGCCTAAATAAATACCAGTGGACATAATTACCAACATGCCAAAGTCCTCAACATCTCATATTCCATGCAAGAATACGTAGAGAGGCTCTTTATACTGTCATAGATTATACCAGCCGGGTATCCAAGTGATGTCAACAGGGCCCCAGTGTTTTTAGACATTTTAATAAAAATTCCTTTTTAAAAAATCAGATTTTGCTATAAAGTCATGCTTATAATCCCTATGTTCTTTTCTTGACAGTATGTTTTTCCAAAAGAATCCTCAGCCATCCACATAAAAACAGTTTCCATATATGCGAACTGGAAATTTTTATAACTGGTAGAAACAGACTAAAAACTGGACTTTCAAAAAATACAGTTGGCCTTTCATGTGTACAAGCTCCACATTCACAGATTCAACCAACTATGGATAGAAAATACAGTATTCCCAGATTGGGCAGCCCAAGGATGCAGAGGGCTCAGTTTTAATTTTCCCAGGTTATACAGGACCAATGTTGGAATTTTAGCATTTCTGGATTTTGGCATCCATCAGGGTTCTAGAACTATTCCCTCATGGAGAACGTGGAAGCACTGTATATACCAATGGCAAATAAGCAGTGAAAATTTGCTTTACGCCACTAGTCATTAGGAAAACGCAATTAAAACTGCAATGAGATGCCCTATACAGCTACTAGGATGGCTATAATAAAATCACAGAAGACGGAGTACTGATGAGGATATGTAGAAACATCAGTGGTATAGTTGCTTTGGAAAACAATAGGGAAGTTTCTTTTAAATTTAAATATACATTTATCACATGACTCAACTATCAATTCCTGGATGTTTACCCAAGAGAAATAAAAGCATATTCATACAGAGACCCATTTGCTAATGTTTATAGCAACTTTATTTGCATGGCCTTAAACTAGAAATAATCCAGAGGCCCATGTATTAGTAAAGGTATAATCAAATGGAACACTAGTTTGCGATAAAAAAAATACAATATAGACATATGTAACAGCATGAATAAATCTCCAACGCATTAAGTAAACTCAATAAAAAACAATCAAGGCTACATAGTATATGATTCAATTTTTGTGACATTATTTAATAGCCAAAACTGTAGCCACCCAAATCTGAGTGGGGTAGACAGGGGCTAGGTGTCAGGTTGGGGGTGAGGACTGATTACTAAGGGGCACTAGGTAACATAGTACTTTAGGTTGCTGTAACAGAATATCATAGACTGGGTAGTTTATAAACAACCAAAATTTATTTTTCACAGTTTGGGAGACTAGAAGTTCAAATTCACGTTACTGACAGATTCAGTGCCTGGTAATGACTCACTTCCTGATTCAGAGGTGGCTGTCATTCTTTGGTCTCCTCACATTGTAGAAGGACGGGATATCTCCAGGGTCTCTTATAAAAAGCACTATCTCCTTTGATTAAGTCTCTGTTCTTATGACCTAATCACCCTCCATAGCCTCCAACTCCCAATACCGTTATATTGGGTATTAGATTTCAGCATAAAATTTCAGAAGAAATAAAAATTGAATCTATAGAAGAAGGGAATTTTTAGGATGAAACGTCTCCATTGAAGTGGTTGTTACACTACTGTAAACATTTGTCAAAAATCATCAAAATGAACACTTAGAAAATGCTGTTATATATAATTATCGTTTGGTTGTGTCCCTCCAAAAGGCATGTGTTGGAATATAATCCAATGAACCACTGTTGGGAGGTGGGGCCCAATGGGAGGTGTTTAGGTCATGAAGGCAGAAGCCTTGTGAACAGATTCATGCTGATTTAAAATAACTTAAGGCTGGGAGTTCAATCTCTTGCTGTCTCACCTTCCACCATGAGATGACACAGAAAGAAGGTCCTCACCAGACACTTGCCTTTGCATCTTGGATTTTCCAGTTTCCAGAACCATGAAGAATCTCTACAAATTGCCCAGTCTCTTATATTCCATTATAGCAGCACAGACTGAATGGAACTATACATGCATTGCATTTGAATGAATATTAGTAAGAAATTAAACTTTCACCACAATAAAGGAATCTTTGAATGAGCACTGGGTCCCTCTGAGCAAGGACATGGACAGATGTTATGTAAGAGAAAGGACTGGATCAGAACTTTGAGAGCAGAAAGCATCAAATATTCTACAGCTTGAGCCTTCTGTAATGGTAGCAGTAGGAACTGAAGATTCCTATGTTTTTGTTATCTTACATGGTGAATTGGACTCCACTAATGGAGGGGCTTAAGATATGAGCAGCCATTTATTTTGTATAAACAGTTGTGCAAAATGAATGTGCCAATAAACCATAATAAAATAAATTGGGAGAGCTTCAAATCTAATCCACCTTTTAGGAAGTCTATGATGGATAGACTTGACCTACAGAATCTAGGCACACTTTTGATAAGCCAATAATTTCCTCTCTATATAGATACCCCTAATTCAGGCTTCAGGGGCTAAAAAGTGTTTCCAGAGTTGCAACAAAATGATCAATACTTGAACAACATAACACACACTACAAGATTCCTTACTTTGAATGTTGAATATGTGTAGATATAGAGATACTAACTGAAGAAATTAAAGTTTGGCAGCTTTTGAAAATGTAGTCATTCAAATATGTAAGGCATTGTTTGATGACACAACCAAAAATAAAGTTTTCATATTTCTTTATTCAGTATTTTACATAATCTAGGGAGATATAAACTTCTGGCTAACAACAAAATAAATGTTCGCTTAGTAAACAAGACTCCCAGACTTAAACATCGTTACAAAAATACATATGTGACCAGCTATGTTTGGTTTCTCCACTGTCTTTTGGTTGCACTCTAATTTTTCCAGCTTGAAGTATCTTGTCCTTACGCATTTTTAGACATCCAATACAGAGGTAATATTTATTTATTCAGTATTTGTCACTTTGAGAGTACTATGTTTTCTCAGATCTGAATCATCAAGTTGTTCTTGAATATTATACATTTCATTTTCAGGGTAGAATAAACTTTGTACTGATTATATTTGAATTTGTTACTTGAAGTGGAAATTGTAAGTGATAGCAGAAAGCCTGAGTGCTTTGAAATGAGGAATACTGGATAGTGAAATATTGGTTTAAATTCTGGATCTTCCAGTGATAGCTGCCATCAAGGACACAATTTCTTATCATTTTTAGCTTTAAATCACTCAATTTGGACATAGAAATAATAAACACATTTTACAAAGTTATGCTGGTGTGATGAGATCAGCATTCAGTAAAGGGAAGCTGATACGACTGTCAGTCAACGGATTCATCTAGCTATTTACCTACCCTTCTTTTGTTTTCCTCTCTGCAGCCAAAAGATTTAAGTTCAAATTCTGGATTGATGGTTTATTACATCTGTGACTTTTAGCAAGTTATGTACTTTGCAGTCTAAAATTTCACACTTATGAAGTATGATATTAACATTAAAGAGTCTATAAGAATCTAATTTAGTGCCTGAAATATAGTAGGTGCTCATTTAATGACAGCTACTGCTATTTTAACTTTTAGACATCACTATTACTACAAAACTGGCTTTGATATTTTACCTTTCTAAAATCTATTTTTTTGCTTCCTAAAATGCAGACTGTCCTGCATCCAAACTATATTGGAAATTAAATATTTTAATGGAAAATAAAAATCACACACAGGTCAAGTAAGTTATAGTGGTTTTGAACAAAAGGCATACAATTTCTTTTTAAAAAAATATAAAAAGTATTAAAACTATGTTCAACACGAATATACTTATATGTGTATTATATACATGCTGGAAATATCAGTTTTTAAGGGACTACATAGCAGCTACATGTTTTGATAATTGACATTATTCAGCAAATTTTTCTAATACATGAAGTATGTCAAATGATGAGTTCAGTATAACATTTTTATCTGCATTGCTTTGTTACTTTTGTGCATTACTATTAAATGCATTGTTATATGTTGCTGTAAGTTGTATTATTGCATATTAAAATCATTCTTAGATAAAATAAAAATCAACAAGGTCATTTGCACAGCTCGAGAAAATGTTTTTATCATACAGAGATTACGCATTTTTCTTTTAGCACTTTTTTTTTTGCATGAAATCAATTATTTCAGGTTTTTTTTTTTAAAAAAAACAGCTTCCAGGTAAAGTAAATATTTTCACTTTTAGCTACACATGGATATCCTCCATTATTTATGTTGTCATATACTTATCTTAGTAAAAGGTTTGACTAAAAATAACTGCTTATCCAAAGTGTACTTATGTTAAGTGTAGATATATTTTGAGTAAATAAAAAGCAGGTATTTTTTTCAGAGATAATCTTAAAAATGCTTTTTCATGAATCTGGAAGTTAAATAGCTGGAAATGAAATCCAGAAGTAAATGATACCACTTGTAAACATACCTCTGACATTAGGAGTATACAGGAAATTATGACAAGTGTCTGTTATCATAGATAAGTAAGGGTATCCCATGGGTAACTAAAAATCAGCATATTTAATGGGAGCCAAGTTTCGTATTTTTAAAAGACATGGAGAAATTTATTTCATAAGAAAAATCTGTTTAAAATGGAAAATCTTTGTAAAAAAACTACTCTTTTTAAAATCCTTTGCTAATGGCCTTCTTGAACTTTATCTTAATGTATATAAGAATTCTTCAAAAATCACATTATATAATTAATTAAGGATTTTAGAGAAAATTAGAAAGATACTGCAATATGTCAACAATGTTTAAAACTGATGTTAAATAAGTGTGGGCGCAGTGCCTCACTCCTGTAATCCCAGCACTTTTGTAGGCGGGTCACCTGAGGTCAGGAGTTCAAGACCAGCTTGGCCAACATGGTGATACCCCAACTCCACTAAAAATATGCAAATTACCTGTGTGTGGTGGTGGATACCTCTAGTTACAACTACTCTGGGAGGCTGAGGCAGGAGAATTGCTTGAACCTGGGAGGTGGAGGTTACAGTGAGCCGAGATCACGCCACTGCACTCCAGCCTGAGAGACAGAGCAAGACTGTTAAAAAAAAAAAAAAGAAAAAAATATCGCTGCTAAATACGTTTCTGGCTATTACTAATTTCTATTTGTGATGGTCTAGTTTGTGCTTTTCTTTTTTAATAAAGACTTGTTTTTTAAAAGAAAGCACAGTGATCTGGATGATGTCTTATGGTAAAGCCTTGGGGTAAACTCCAAAGGGTAAGTATTAGCAGTGTCGATGCCACCTCATTACAGTAACCACAATACCACATTTAAAGTGAAAAAAAAATCAGACTTTTGTGAAGTGTCTTGCAAATTCAAATCCTTTCTATGATGGCAAATAAAACAGGAATTTGGAGCACCAAACTTGCCCCTTCCTCTGCAATAAACTAAACACAAAAGTTTCAAACATGTTTTAGAATGAATTCCTAATTTTATACATCAAATGACCACCCTCTCATCACATTGAATACCTATGGTAAGAAATTAGAATTCTCTCTCTCGTCCTTCCTTGTTAGTGTAGGGTAGAAGGGATTTTTTTTTCTCATCCATCACTAGGTTCATGGCTGAAGCACCTATAACAAAAGACAGTTTAACAACAGAAAAGCGTACATATTTATTTAATGTAAATTTTATGTGACATGTGGACCTTCAGAAATGAAGACCCAAAGAAATGGCGAAATCTATGTATATTTATGCTTAGGTTGGATGGGGAGTAGACAGTCATGAGGAAGCATGATTGAACAGAAGGAGTATGATCTAATGGTAATAAGCTGGGGGAACTTAGCAAGGCCTGTTTGTTCATATTACTTTCTGTGTCCCAGTGTGACATTCCTTGTCTCCAGATATGAGGCACATGAGGCTCTTATCACACACTTCAGAGGAAGATCAGATTTTTTTTTTTTTTTTTTGAGACAGTGTCTCCTCTGTCGCCCAGGCTGGAGGGCAGTGGCGTGATCTCTGCTCACTGCAAGCTGCACCTCCCGGGTTCACACCGTTTTCCTGCCTCAGCCTCCCGAGTAGCTGGGACTACAAGCACTGCCACCACACCCGGATAATTTTTTGTATTTTTAGTAGAGACGAGGTTTCACCGTGTTAGCCAGGATGGTCTCGATCTCCTGACCTCGTGATCCACCCACCTCGGCCTCCCAAAGTGCTGGGATTACAGGCGTGAGCCACCGCACCCAGGTGAAGATCAGATTCTTTTACAGCTTGCTTCAGAGAAGAAGGATTGGAGAAGGTCAGAGACCTTTGTCCTTTGTGATTTTCTCAAATGTGAAGGTGCCATCTTCTGGGGTAGCACGTTCTGAACCCAATGCTCTGGGGTAGCGTGTTTTTATTTATAGAATATCAAGAGAATGGTGTTGCATCTTTCAGAAAACCCAGTCTAGAAAATCTTAGGAATGAAATATACAACCTAATTTTATACATTTTTCTAATTTCTATTTATGGTTAATATTTGAAGAAACATTCCCTCATGCATATATAGTTTTAGTTTAATGTAAGTGGATAAGATACATAATAATGCTGGTTGCAAAGATTTTGTGTTCCAGAAGAGTTCAATAATATTTTCCTTAAAGGTTGGCTTGTAAGAAGAAAATTTGTTTCCAACATTTTAATCTTTGACTCTGCATTAGCCATTTTCAAGTAGATAAATTAATTTTTTTCACTTGAGTTATTTACTGAAAATTCGTGAACTTAATTGCTGAAAAGCTTCAGCTTTTGCTGTTTTTTTTTTCGCTAATCAGTGATTCAGTGATTACTATTTCTTTTCTATTTTCTTTATATGTACTGTAATTTCTCAATGGCATTCAAAAAACCCTGGAAAGCACATTGAAAGTGGAATTATTTGAGCTGGACATATACTTGTGCATTAAAAAATTCTCCAAATATGTCTTTAAAACTTAATTAAAAATGTCAACTTAGAAACTTAATGTGCCTGGGTATTAGTCCAGAGGACAGTGGTATCAGCTCAAACAGGAAGATAATGGAAGGGGATTTGAACTTTATGATAAGGACTCCTGGTCAGTTTAAGAAAGACAATGACAGGATCAGAATATACGTTACTGCCTGCTGTGTATATGCAGCAATAGCGGTTATACCTGGTTCTTTGTCTCCAAATCAGAGCACAGACCCAACAAGAACAATCCTCGGTCCACTTATGAGGGAGTCTTATCCACTCAGTTGGAGGGATGGTTTCCCTGCATATTGCTGCAAACTTCCTGTCACTGCACCAGAGGTTTAGAATTAGCATTAATGACCTTCAAACAGCTTAATTTCCCCAGAGTCATTGAACACAGCTAGTTGGCCCTACTAGGCTGAAAGCCATATGGCATCAATTGTAAATGTTTTGCTACCATTTCCCAACATAACCACCTGCCTGATTTACTGTTTGCTGGATGCTCACCTTGAATGTGAATATGTCCACATAATTTTTTTCTTTAAATTAAGAAATGTAGTTTAAAATTATGATTCATTTTATCCTATTAAGATGTTGAAGGGGGATGCTGAAGAAGATTCACATTGTCAGTTTTGTATAAATCCACTTGTTGGAGAAAAGTGTTGAAATGAAATTAACAAAACCATCATATAAATATAAACGTGTAGATTGTTAAAATTACAGTTTTAGGAAATTTGCAACATAAAGTACAAGGTAAATAAATATCTCATTTTGAACTCACATATTTAGTACAAAATATTGCCCAAAATCCATCCTAGGGCTTGGGGATATTTAGAAAAGAGAAGACCCCCAGAGCTATAAATCATTAAAAAACCAGATAGCTTAACTTCAAAATGCATTTTATTTTTCTTAATCTTGGGTTTCAAGATAAAACCTTGAAGAAAACTGTAGAAGCCTTTACTCTTAGCCATAAAATAAACTCCATTTCCCCCCCTTTCCTACCATGTATACTCCCTTCACATTTATCTAATTGTATGCTGTCGTCTATATGCCTTCTTAGAAGTTGCAGGGGCTAATCTTGAGTCTGACAAAGGAAGCTTGGAGACTCAGCTTCAAAATTCCCAAGATTACTGCAAGGTGGCTGGCTAGTCAACAACCCCGCCATTGTTGAGATGCTGCCAGCTCGTGATTCAGGAGGACTGAGACACAAAATAGCCACCAGAGCAAAACACACAGACACTGTACTCAGCACAATTCTTGCGCGCCTTCCTTATCAATTTTTCCACACTTAAGCCCCTACCCTCACCCCCAAAATTGAAGTGGTTGGTTTGAATGGGAATCCGGCCACATCCCCTTTACTAGTTTTGGTTAGTAAAATCCCTTTCTTTCTACCAGACCTCACTCTTGTGAATTGGACTCTGCAAGTGGTAAGCATTCAGATCTGTATTCAGTTACAACGAAGTGATCTCTCTGCAATGGATACAGAAAAGATAGGTTCAAGGGGAAATATAGGGGAAGAGGGAGCGGGAACTTAAATATTGGGGATAAATGAATTTGGGATAATTAAAAGCAGACATAGAGAAAATTCTGAAGGGAAACTGGTAATAGTGTATATGGAGACATTGTGCTCCTCAATGGAAATGTTGAGGATACAATATTGCTTCCATGCATCTCCCTTTCAGCAATTCAGCCCAGTGACTTGATGCAATGACATCACCCGTTCTCTTCTGAGGAAACAGTTTTAGACATTCAAAGCCCAGTTGTTCAATGTAGCCGAGATTCTTTAATTTCTATTTCAGCTAATTAGTAGCAATACAAACTCTTGCCAAACAAGAAATGTGAATTCTTAAATATTAAATTTTATTTTATCTCTATCTAGAGGTAGGAAACCAATCTTTTGGGAGGCACAAATTAGGATGACAGCCAAAATTCATTTATTCATTCCAAAATAAAGCCTTTATGTGTAGCGAATTATTTTTCATAATTCTAGAAAGTGGCATGTTCCAGCAATTATAATTATAAAGTGTACTGTTTTTGGAGGGTAAAATAGTAAGTCACATCATTAAGGTCAAAATGATGTTTAAAGGAAAACTATAACTATGCCTTTAGTATATTAAAATTAGATAATATTTTGTACATCTGTCCCTGCAAAATAAAACACTTTTTATATGTTTTCTTTGGCTCACACACAACTAAATTTGATGAGATAAAATATACAAATATTTGACAGGGTCAATTTCCTTTTCAAGTTGGATTTTAATTAATTCAATAAGCATGTATTGATGACCTACTGTATGCAATACATTTGGCTATATTTAGCATATCTGATTTTGCTCTATCATCATGGATCGTGATGTTTGTGACGGGGGATGTTTGCGACTGGAAGCTTTTTTTTCCCATTAGCCAAATAAATAAGTAGGTAAATGCTTAAATATTTTTTTAAAAATCCACGTGGTGTTATTTTGAGAGGTATAGAATTTATCTAAGCTCCAGTTCCTTCCATTGGAAAAATGAGTATTTAAATGAGGTAATATGTATAAAGGCAATGGCGGCTGGGCACGGTGGCTTGTGCGTGTAATCCCCGCAATTTGGGAGGCCCAGGTGGGACGATCGCTTTAGCCCGGGAGTTCAAGATCAGCCTGGGCAACAGGGAAAGACCCAGTTTCTACAAAATATTTTTAAAGTTAGCTGGGTGCAGTGGCACGTGCCTGTAGTCCCAGCTACTTGGGAGGCTGTGGCAGAAGGATTGCTTAGGCCTGGGAGGTTAAGGTTGCAGTGAGCTGTGATCGCGCTACTGCACTCCAATCTGAACCACAGAGTGAGACCCTGTCTCTAAAAATAAATACAGAAATAAAGACATACATACATACATACATAAAAAATAAGGCAAAGAGTAGGCCCTCAATAACATGAGCTAATATCAATCTGTATTTCCATAAATTGGTATCATTCTATGTATCCATAGCCTCCAAACCTGTTATAGTCCAGCCTTTGGCTCCTTTTCCTGTGGCTTTAAAAATTTATATTAGATAAGGAAAAGAATCACACTATATACTTACCCTTAACTGTTTTATAGTTATTTTCAGATTTACATTTCCTGTGGTTACCAAATTACAAATGGCTACATGTAAAAACATACCTTTCTGGACAGTTTAGTTTCTCAAAGTTCAGAGCAACTCATATGCACTTACATGTAAAAATTATATAAAATATGCATATGTTAACTTCTCATATATACTTAAAAGATACCTAACAAAATGGAGAGTTCGCAATGGTGTTACACACATATTTGAAGTTGCAAATAGAAAAAAACAGATATCCAGAAATCAGGCTGAGTTTATACCCTAGAGATATTTGCAATTCCTCCATAATAAAGTGACAGAATTTGTGACTTTGAAGCTAAAAATTATGCATAACTGCATTTTACACCATTTTAGCCATCAACAACTTATATTAACAACTAAATTAAGTTATACATCAAGCCAGAAAAGATCGCAAATTTCTTATGTTCTAGTATTGGAAGAAGAAAGGCATTTTTAGTTTAAAATTTAGTATGTGACACAAAATGGCCAGATGGTGCACACAATCCATTTGTTGCAGGGCTTCTAGTTCTTTCCATGCATTGGAAGAAAACCAGGTGACAAGTTAGGCAGCAGTTTTTATGTAGGACATTTCCAAATTGCATATAATCAGAGAATAAGGATCTAGAAGGTAACTTCCAACTAAAACAAGCCATTCTGACTCAAAGTCACAAGAATTCAGTCTTAATAATCACAAATGCTTTCTGTTCTCAAGCTTAAAAATCTATTCTCTATTTTCTTTGGACTCACAGTGTCTTAGAATTTTTGCACACATAGTCTTACATTTTCCTCTTCACAGAATGGGATTGGCAGAAAAAATGAGAGAACTTTTTGCAGTTAGTGATTTTTTCCAAGATCACAGAGCTAGTCAATACACCATGTGATTCACATAAAACATGAGAATAGCCAGTATGGGGTACCTAGAAATGAGGAGCATTGCAATTATAATACAAACAAAAATTATACCCCATTTTACTAGTTTGAATCATTACCACAATAAACATGGATTCATAAGTTAGGCTGTGATAGAACCAAAAGAAGACATTTATGTGATTTTTTTTTAATGGCATGCATCTGCTCAGGACAGGCTGTACTTTTTAGAGGAACAACTTTATCCTTCAGTAAAAAATTCTGAAGAAGTGTGATATCAAAGCTCAATTAAACTTGATATTTAAAGTCTTTATACCAAAATAATGAATCTATTCATGAACAATACAAGAATGAGATTTGGCAGGAAAGCTATGTCAGTATATCTCATGTCAGTGCCTAGCTAGGATGCTAATTCACAAGAAAAAATATTGTCATTCTCCAATGTCGGACAGTTATTTGAAGCCTGTCTGCTTTTTTTGGTAGAGATACTTTAAATAAGGAACCTGGGGAAAGAGTTACAGATATCTACTGGCATGAAGAGGAAGACTGTTTACTGAATATAATTGAATGGATATTTTTATGAGTATTGGTATTATTTCAATTTTCAATTAAAAAAATAAACTGGTATATGCAAAATCTTCATGCTCTGGGCCATATTGAAAGATAGTAAATAATTGAAATAAAATGCCGAGATATTGGTGGGGACCCGTCTGCACCTACTAGGGTCTTGATGTTACCTGAGCCCCCTTAGGTATTTTAAATATGTGCCAGAAGACAGTGCTTCTCAGGACATGATTTTTCTATTCCTAAAAATAAGTTACAGGAAAAATAGACAAATGAAGACTAAATGTTTCAAGAGGGAACCCATATAATGGGTTAAATGAGGCATAGGATAGCAGTGTGTGAGGCATTTTGTATTAGAGCTCATTTAAAATACCATCGGTTACATGAGGTTTCAGAAAAAAAGAAAACAGCCTGTGTTCTGCATAAACAACTGTATGCAATGTATTGTAAAACGGGTATGAGGAATTAAGGAAAGAATGCCTTTTCTTCTGGTGTTCATCTTCCTCCTGGTTCCTAGCCAACTACAACAATTTGTTTTATAATCTTGCTTATGGCACCTTCCATGGCAACAGGTGTTTACTCATTTTGACAAATGCCACTTTATTAACAATCGTGATGTATGCAAAGAGGACTAACAATCCCTCTAGTTATGCAAAGGACAGGCACAGTACCCGCTGGGGATCAGAGCCTACCAACTTTGTGACAGCTCACAGTATATTTTCACTATTGAAGCCAATGGAGTATATATTGAATATACACGTTGTTCAAGGATTGGTCCTGCTTTATGCTTGAGGCTTATTTTATTTTCAATGTGTCCTGATTTATTAAACTAGTTTTATGATGGGCACACCTAAAGAGCATCTGTCTCCTATAGAAGAAATGGCCATGTTATAGTGACAAACTTGGCAATGTAGAAATAAACTTAGAAATGTAGGCAAATATGAGATGATACCTGAACATCATCTCAGCCACACCACAGTTATTGAGATATTGTTTTCTAAGGGTAAGGTCCAAACACTTTATCATATTTTTATATCTTGCATGTAGTAGATAATTTATATACATACCAATGACACACACACACACACACACACACAGACACTCAATGTCATAGCAATCTAATTAGAAATAAAAGCTTCTAAATTTCAAATAATGTGGAGCAAAACTATAAAATATTGTCTTAAATTTTACAAATTTTTTAAAAAGATGATTCACAGAATTATGGAGGATATTGATCCAATTGAATAAAACATAAAGCCCTGAATACTTCTCCACTCTTCCATTTTTATAGAAACTAAGAAGCAATTTAAAGATTTCTTTTTTAATGTGAAGAAAAATGTTTTGTTAGATTTTCTGCTAAATGCCATTTAAATAATCAATTTGCCAACATTTAGGGAAATTGAGTATGCCACTTCCCTAAAAAGCTTGTCATTTCTCTTTAGGGTAACGTGTAACAGAGATGCATAGGAAAATTCAGGGATGTGCTTTGAAATACTATTAGTAGATAGCAAATGGGGGATAGATGGATAAAAATTTATTCTATATATTACTGGGCAATAGTTAAAGGGAATAATGTATCTCTCTATATACATGGGTCTCAAAATTGGCCTCAAAAATGATACTGAGTTAAAAAACACTAAGTGAAACATGGTGAATATCACATTTCCCTGTGTAAATATAAAAATAGAAAAAATATAACAATCATTGTTGATATATATTTAGGAAAGAAAGGATTAATTGTTTAATATTGAGAGTAGATTAGACACACACATATATTAAGTATATAAGAATTAGCCTTTGGATTTGTTAACTTTTTGTTTTAATCTGCTGTATCTCTATTTACTATTTCATTCATTATTATTTTTGGTTTTTATAATTGCATTTCTTCTGCTTGGGTTTCTTATGTTTTCCCTAATATCTTAAGTTAACTGTTGAATTTATCTGTTTTCAGACTTTATTGCTTTCTTGTATGTTTTAAATATGCTTTCCTATTTCCAAATCTACAAATTTTTCAAAAAAAATTGTTTTTTTCTGACTTTGAACTTCGTTGTGCTTAGAGAAGTATATCTGTCTGATAATTCCTTGGAATTGGCTGATATGTGCATTATGTCTTCCCCACGTGGTTCGGTTTTCTCTGAAGCTCCGTGGGTACCTGAGAACACTGTGTATTCCTTGGTATGATGGGTTTGCTGACTTCTTCATATGTTTTGAGGAAAGTTATTAGAGGCATCGAAGTTGAAATGAGTGTATAATTATCATTGCTTTATGATGTTTTCCATTCTATGTGATGCTTTGTGCCTTCAAGACTTCACTCTATAATATTAATATAGATACACCAGCTTTCCTTTGACTAATATTTAAGCTGCCTAATTTCTTATCCATTGTGTATAAGTTTTCCCATGTTTTTATTTTCATGTGTGATTCTTCGATAGTATAATCCTGGATCTTATCTTTTATTGAATTTAACCTTTAACTAGAAAGTTAATTTATTTACATTTATTAGGATTGCTGTTATATTTGGATTCATTACCATCCTATTTCTTTTTATGTATATTCCTATTTTGCTTCATCGCTTTTACTTTTTATCACTTTTTCTGCATCCTTTACATGAAGTTTTTATTTAAATTCTATTTCCCTCTTTATTCTTTTAATAGCTACCATGAAATTTTAACAGATTTATTTAAAGTCTACATTAATCATTTTCTCTATTCCTTCTTTATATAACATAGGGAGCTTCGAATTATAAAAATCAAATCACCTGCTATTTAGTCTTACTTATTGTCCCATATTTTAATTATATCCTTTCTTTATTCCCAAATTTCATATTTTTGTTATTTCACATACACTCTGTGGTTTATCTACATGCTTTCCACGTTCTTCACTCAACATTTCTTCTTGTATCTCCAGCTTTCCTTTTGTGGTTATTTTCCATCTTGCTGACATATCTTCAAAAGTTTGTTGAAGTGTGAATCTATTCACTTTTAGGTTTCCTAAAGGGAGTTTTAGTTTTTCTTTTAGGTTTACTTACATCTTACTTTTGAATTATTTCAAACATGACAAAATATGTGAGAGGAGTACAAATATTAATACTTCCTATATACCTTGCGCCCACATCCTTTACTTGTTTATGTTTTACTGAATGCACTTTATCATTCTCTCTCTCTCTCTCTTTCTTCATCCTCAGTGTTCATTTTATTACCATGTTGACAGGAAGAGTTGTTCTTGATATTAAGTAAGGATTTTAAATCAGCTTATTATCACTGCAAATTTCCAAAAGACAGAAAGAAGGGTAACAGTGTGAATCTCTCTATGGCTTCTAGTAAAAATGGAAATATTGCTTAGATTGGAGGAAGGTCATAGAGCACTTTCAGAAGATATATGAT
The DNA here is from genome assembly GCF_028878055.3 of Symphalangus syndactylus. Taxonomy (NCBI): domain Eukaryota; kingdom Metazoa; phylum Chordata; class Mammalia; order Primates; family Hylobatidae; genus Symphalangus; species Symphalangus syndactylus. The sequence continues at coordinate 112,862,038 of NC_072437.2, read as the reverse complement.
CGTATTGCCATCATAGAAGCAATACATTTGTCTTTTGTCTCCTTACTTGTTTATATTTTTTCAACTATTTAAATCAAACAATTTGAGGTGAAAGTGCACCACCACTCTCACCTACCAATAACAAGATAGAACACTGGAAATATTATTTCCCAAACATGAGTTTTCATTTTGATGATAGTCAGCTACTAATCTAGATGCTTGATATAAGAGATATTATCTAAGCTCTACCATACCTGTATCAGTAGAATTACTTCCCTATTATACATGAAGATATACAGGCATACCTTGGAGATATTGCAGATTCAGTTCCAGACCACTGCAGTAAAGCAAACATTGCAATAAAATGAGTCATATAAATTTGTTGCTTTTCCAATGCATAAAAAAGTCATGTTTACATTACAATATAAGCAGCTGAGTGTGCAATAGAAGTATGTCTAAAAAACAATGCACATACTTTAATTTTCAAATACTTTATTGCTAAAATGCTAATGATTATCTGTTCCTTCATCAAGTTGTGATTTTTCACAGGTAAAGGGTTTGGTCCCAGTGTTGGTGGCAGCTGACCAATCAGGGTGGTGGTTTCTTAAGGTTAATGTGGCTGTGGCAATTTCTTCTAAAAAGGCAGCAATGAAGTTTGCCACATTGGTTGATTTTTCCTTTCGTGAAAGATTTTTTTTTTTTTTTGTAGCATGTGATGCTGTTTGATAACTTTTTCCCCACAGTAGAACCTCTTTCAAACCCAAATTCTGCCACTGCTTTATCAATTCAGTTTCTGTAATATTCTAAATTCTTTGTTGTTATTTCAGGAATGTTCACAGCATCATTACCAGGAGTAGATTCTATCTCATGGAACAACTTTCTTTGCTCATCTGTAAGAAACAACTCCTAATGCATTAAAATTGTATCTTGAAACTGCAGCAACTCAGTCACATCTTCAGGCTCCACTTCTAATTCTAGTTGTCTTGCTGTTTCCACCACATCCGCATTTACTTCCACTGAAGAGTTAAACCCCTCAAAGTCATCTGTGAGAGTTGGACTCAACTTCTTCTAAACTCCTGTTATTGTTGATATTTTGGACTCCTCCCAGAAATCACAAATGTCCTTAGTGTCATCTAGAGTGGTGAATCCTTTCCAGAAGATTTTCAATTTATTTTACCCAGATTCATCAAGGGAGTCATTATGGCAGCAATAATCTTACTATGTTTAGTTCTTATGTAATAAAACTTGAAAGTTGAAATTACTCCTTGATTCAGAGGATACAGAATGGATGTTGTGTTAACGAGCTTAAAAACACGAATATCCTTGTTCATCTCCATCAGAACTCTTGGGTGTTCAGGTACATTGTCAATGAACAGCAATATTTTGAAAGGACTCTTTTTTTTCTGAGCAGTAGGTCTCAAGAGCAGGATAAAAATATCCAGTAGACCATACTGTTAACAGATATGCTGTCATTCAGACTTTGCTCCATTTATAGAGTACAGGGACAGTAGATTTAGCACAATTTTTACTATTTTCAGAATCGTTAATCAGTATTGGCTTCAACTTCAATTTACCAGCTGCATTAGCCCCTACCAAGAGTGTCACCCTGTGCACTGAAGCTTTAAAGCCAGGCATTGACTTATTTTCTAGCCAAGAACGTCCTAGACAGCATCTCCTTTCAATATAAGTCTGTTTCATCTACACTGAAAATCTCTTGTTTAGTGTAACAACCTTCATCTATTATCTTAGCTAGATTTTCCAGATTATGTGCTAAAGCTTCTACATCAGCACATGCTACTACTTCACCTTGCACTTTTTCTTTTATTTTGGGATGGCTTCTTTACTTAAAAATTATCAACCAACTTCTTCTAGCTTCCAACTTTTCTACTTCATTTCTCTCAGCCTGAAGATAATTGAAAATAATTTGGGCCTTGTTGTAGTTGGTTTGGTTTTCTATCCAGACTAATAAAACGTTCTTCATATCAGCAACAAGTCTGTTTTACATTCTTTATCGTTCATTTGTTCACTGTAGTAGCACTTTCAATTACCTTCAAGAACTTTTCCTTTGTGTTCCTAAGTTGGCTGTTTGTTATAAGAGACCTAGCTTTTAGCCTCTCTCAGCTTTCAACATGCTTTCTTCATTAAGTTTAATCATTTCCAGCTTTTGACTTAAAGTGAGATATGTATGATGCTTTTCTTCTCACTTGAACACTTACAGGCCATTGTAGGGTTATTACTTGGCCTAATTTTAATATTGTTGTGTCTCAGGGAATAGTGAGGCTTGAGGAGGAGAAGAGAGATGGAAGAACAGCTAGTTGCTGAAGAAGTGGGAACACACATGATATTAATTAAGTTCACTATCTTATATGTGCAGAGTGTATGGTGTCCCACAAACAATTACAATAGTGACATAAAAGATCATTGATCACAGATAACCATAACTAATATAATGACAATGAAAAAATCTGAAATATTGTGAGAGGTACTGAACTGTGACCCAGAAACCAAAAGTGAGCACATATTGTTGGAAAAAATGGTGTGGATAGAATTGCTCAAGGCAGGCTGGTCAAAACCTTCAATTTGTAAAATCACAACATCTACAAGAAAAGTGCAATGAAACAAAGTACGCTTGCCATTGCTCCAGGTTACAGAGAGAAAAAGTGGAAGAGATTAGATTCAAATCAAATCTCTGTGATGCCAAAATCCATGATCTTAATCATTAAATACATTGCTTCCAATTTTATATCTAGATAATATATATTTCATAGGTTTTATATAAAAATCTATTGTTTAACATCATCTCATTAGTAATATATATATAATATTCAGAAAGTTTAAACAATGGTTACTTAAATGAACTACTGCTTTATTAAGCAAGATACAAATCTTAATCTGTAATATATATTTAGAAGTAGGATTTATAACATTAAAATAAGCCATGATGGTTTTTCCAAAATAATGAGAAAATGACCCCTTAAATCAATTATACTTTAAAAAGAAAGATGCCTGTTTTGTCTGTCTTTATGAAGGAGATGAAATTTGGCAAGGCAAAAACTTTAGGTTGTTAAAAGAAGCAAGTTAACTCATGTTTATGTTTTATAACTTATTTTATTTTTTAAAACAACCTTGAGTTGAGTTTTCTTTGTATTTATTTTGTACTATTTTAAGATGTATAGGTCATTTGCAAGTAGTTAGTTGCTGAATTGTCGGTGCAATCCAAATACTTAGTTTAGTATTACCTGTGGTTTACCTGCTAATTTAAACAGATGACTATAACATGCAAATTAAGATTATAACCACGCATTTTCAACTGCAAACTATATGGAAAGAGTATTCGATATGAAAAAGACAAAATAAAAATTACATAGTTTCTATTTTCTTTGCAGTTTAAAAATGAATTGGAAAATGAATTAGTAATAATGTTTAAAATGCATTTAATTGTGTTTTTTAATGTTGCATGGCATAAAATTTTGATAGCTCGGTTAGAAATGTATGTCTGAACTAGATTTCACAGAAACTGTTTTCCTCTTTGTATTGGTGAAATACTAACTGCTGTGTCTTGATATGACCACTTGATGGAACTCTTTCATTTTGCTTTCAGCATTCTCTAAGCAGTGACAAACTTACCTTTCTGGGCAGGTATAAAAGTATATATATGTATGTGTGTGTGTATATATACATGTGTATGTATGTGTGTGTGTATATATATGTATATATATGTGTGTGCCTATATATATGTATATATATGTGTGTATATATGTGTATATATATGTATGCTTAAAGGAATTCGTTATTTGGCATATTTAGTATTCTCTACCTTTTTTATGTATGTCAATTTTATTTATTTCTATGGAGAACCACAGTGTTAGTAAGTCGATTTGTAGAAAAAAAAATACTACTTCTTAAATAAACTCTTGTTCTCATTTCCCTCCAAGAATTTTTGGCAGAAAATTAATTTTAAATAATTCTTAATATTTAAATATAATAATATCCAAAATGTTATTTTCTTTATAATCAAACTGAAACTCTATTTCTGGGATGTCTTCAAAATTAATAGTCAGAAGCATTCACAAGGTCTTGGGAATTAGAGGGTGTTAGGTAGTTGTGGGAACTTCCTAACAATTATCCTTATTAAGAAAGATAGCTTGAGAAGGGGAGAGATTGATTTTGAAGTGAAGCTTTCAATAAAGTCATATAGAACAATTAGGAAAAACTAGAAGTGAAGGACGGGGTGAAAATCACCTTCTCTTCATTGAAAACATTGACGCTATAGGTCATCCAAGAGCTGTGGATTAGGTATCAATCATCTATTTGTGACCTTTCATTTAAACTTTCTGAAGTTTTGCATAAAATAGGGATAATCGTAAATCTCTCACGAGGCTCAGATACAATAAAACTCACTATAGTAACACATTTGTAAACTCTAAAAACATCGTGGAACTAGTAGTTGTTGGAATGATCACATTGTTGTAAAGAAAGCCCACATTAAGCATGTCAGCATATCTCGGAGAAAAAGGCCGTCTTCGGTAACTCTACCTTACAAAATATTTTCCATGCTCTGTAGTGTCTGGCTCCTAGTCAGAAGAATCTCAAGGAAGTAAGGCCTCTTTTTTTTTGCCATTTATTCTAAGTGATCTCTGCCACTTCAGTGGCATCTAGTCCTATGCTAATGGTGGCCAAATCATTTTTCCAGTCCAGAATCTCTACATGAACTCCACCATCCTATTAGACACTTTCTCCCCAATATTCTGGAAACTTAAATTTCTCTTTGCTTAAACCAAACTCACTGTGTTTATTCTGCAAAACTGTTGCATACACTTGGCTGACAGAGTTTTTGGTTTTTAAATTGATGACTGTGATTAATTTCCCTTTGGCTCCCCAGTACCCAGCCTACAGTAGTCAGTCACTGATTAACCATTGAATGAATGAAGTATTTTGAAGCTCAAGACATAGATTTGACCTAATGGTGATAATTTCAAACATTAATTTGTTTTATTGTGACTCTGTTAGAGATTGGCTTATACAATATTACTTTCCTACTGATTCTTGTTTTTATCTATTTTTGGTCTACACAAGGCATTGAAAATATAAGGCACTGAATGTGCCCTCATTTTCAGAGTTTAAAAGAAATTTCATTGCTGCACTAATGATAAAAATTTAATCATCTCTTTTTTAGGAATAAGTTATAAAATACTATTCATGCTTTTTCTCAATATACACTTTTTCTTCTTCAATTACTGGAGTGAGGAAACTCACTTAAGAGGAATGTCTTTCAATAAGAGCAGCTGTAAGGAAAAAGCATATTTTCACTGCCAAGAAAAACTATCAGAAAAAATACATTCATTGTACAAAAGAATTATGAACGATTTCTGTAGACATGCAATATGGTATGAACTATTGAATGTGTTGAGGATAAAGTAATAAACAAAAGTACATGTTCTTACATTCTTTGAGCTTGTGTGGGAAACCCAATATAAACAAATGTGCTATTTATATTTTGGTTTAACTTACTTTATTTCAGGTTGCAACAGAACTATACAAAATGTGAAGTAGGGAAGGTGAAGTAACACAGGCTGCTATTTTCTAATGGGTTGTCAGAGAAGATCTGTCTAAGGGGAGACTTTATATAGATATCTGAGTGAAATGATGGGCCAAGTCATTTGGGGAAGACATTTTGGATTGCCTCGAGAGGTCTCAAGAACCTTCAAGGGCTCTCCAGAACCCCTCTTCAGGGATCTCTGAAAAGATACTGATTACAGAGATGTCTGAGGACTGAGCTGGGACAATCCAACATTTGTAGTACTGATGCAAAGAAAGCCCACCAAAAGAGATTTAGATCATTTCTACAGTTCTATAAAAATATTTTTATGACTCCTAATTTTCATTTAGTTAGCGTATTTTTTCTTCTTCATGTCACCTTTACCCTTTTGTTGACTGTAAAGAAATCCATACACTTACGCAATGTATTCTGTGACAGCATAAGCTGTTTTCAATGATGGGAGCATCAATTTATAGGTAAGTATAACTCAATTAAAGCACATAAGTTCAGGTACTAAAATCAATACAAAGAGCATATTCTGCTACCTCCCAGTCGCCCGCCCCCGGTTTACATATGCTTAACATTTCTGGTGGACAGAATCTTGCTGCTTGTGTGGGATTCTTGACATCACAATATTCATCGTAGAGTAGGCATGCAATGCTTTTAATTTAAATCAATAAGTTAATTTCAAGGGGCAGGGAAGTGAGCAAAAGGGGGCTTATGACCCTTTTTCCTAAAGAGCAACCAATGGTCAGCCACCATTGATTGCTGCGCAAGGCCACTCCTGAGATCCCAGTTCTAATATCATAAATAATCAAGTACATGAAAATAATAGAAAGTGAAACCCATGCTTTCCTGACAACAGTGTCTTGCTTCTGGAGATAAAACTAATGATTTTCCCAGAAAATTTTTAAGCAACATTTGGAGGAAAAGCTAAAGAGAGATTTGAATATTATTCCTTTAGGACAGGATTGCCTGGTAACTTACAGGGCACCTATTTAAATGTGAACTTCAGATAAGCCTCTAAGTATTTAAGATGTTCTTATACTAAAAAGTTATTTGTTTTTTACATGAAATTGAAATATAACTAGAAATCCTCTATTTTTATTTGCTAAATCTGACAATCCTATGTTAGGAATGCTTTAGACAGATGAGGGTAAGATACTTTTTCTGGAAACATCAAGCAGCCTATTTTTGTTAGTCCATGAATCAAAGCCAAGGAGCCAATAGGATAGATTAGTATGGCTAAATGTCTTAGGCTATTGGCAAAAAAGTGTGGGTGTAGTATTTTTCAAGACAAAATAAAAGAAAGGAAGTTAGCTTTTAGATGTATGAAATGTTCTTTCTTAGTTATGATTTTATTAAGAATATACTGAGATGAGAAAATCAATCCTTTCTCAGATGAGAAGAAATCCAAACATAAGCACAATAAAGCGTGTGAAAGCAATAAAATACATGCTATAGAATTCAACCATATTCAAATATATACTGATAGAGCAAATATGAGAGAGGATAATAATACATGAAGCTAAACTAGGCCCTCTTCCATGAAAAATCATATGCTCAAAGTGTCTATGGAGGGGCTAGGCCACTCAGAATGACAAAAGATGAAGACACTAATAAAAGTTATATAACATTTTTAGTAGTTATATTAAGCTTCTTAGTGAGTGTAAAAAGTAACAGAAATATTCCCAACCGTGTGATAAAAACATTAAAAAAATACTATAATTGACAGAACTCCAGGATCATAAGAGACTTGTTAGATTCTAAAGGAAGTTGCTAATGAATAAGGAAAGCTGTTAAACAGGCATTGAAAATCTCCAAAGAACTAGGGCATGCATTAAAGAAATCTTCAGGAAAATGCAATATAGTAAAATTCAGAAAAAAATGTTTAACAGTGGTGTGGTATAAAATTCCAGTGGTGTGAATTTCAGAATTAAGAATAGACCTGAGAAGGAAGAGGAGGAGGAGGAGGACCTTTCTACCAAAGATCATTCCCTGTCAAAACCATGAAGTCTCTTAATAAAATAAGCTACTGACTAGATTTTAAATTTGCATTGGAAATGCCATGATTATTAAAAATTTTTACATAAAAAAAGGCCTGGGTTATTTGAATGTGTTCTCTAACTCTGGTTGTGTGCTTGGAATTAAAGCCCTATCACTGGCGTTCCAACTCTGCTGCGATCCTATTTTGGGGGCCAGTTCCTGGCAATGATGCTATGAGCATATTTGCCAAATTGCCTAAAGACCACTTTTCTTGTTATGCAAATATCAGTTTAGTCATCCAACTTGTGTTTACAGTTCTGGAACAAGAAGCACCTGGAAAAAAAAGAACATATTATGACAGTTAGCTAAAAGTGGGGGATGGGGATATTCTTTGGAGGAAAAGAATTCTATCAAGGACCTAATATATTTAATTCTGTTCGTTAAAAACAAATTTCTACTTATCTGACAAAGGGCTAATGTCCAGAATCTACAATGAACTCAAACAAATTTACAAGAAAAAAACAAACAACCCCATCAAAAAGTGGGCAGAGGACATGAACAGACACTTCTCAAAAGAAGACATTTATGCAGCCAAAAAACACATGAAGAAATGCTCCTCATCACTGGCCATCAGAGAAATGCAAATCAAAACCACAGTGAGATACCATCTCACACCAGTTAGAATGGCCATCATTAAAAAATCAGGAAACAACAGGTGCTGGAGAGGATGCGGAGAAATAGGAACACTTTTACACTGTTGGTGGGACTGTAAACTAGTTCAACCATTGTGGAAGTCAGTGTGGCGATTCCTCAGGGATCTAGAACTAGAAATACCATTTGACCCAGCCATCCCATTACTGGGTATATACCCAAAGGACTATAAATCATGCTGCTATAAAGACACATGCACACGTATGTTTATTGCGGCACTATTCACAATAGCAAAGAGTTGGAACCAACCCAAATGTCCAACAACAATAGACTGGATTAAGAAAATGTGGCACATATACACCATGGAATACTATGCAGCCATAAAAAATGATGAGTTCGTGTCCTTTGTAGGGACATGGATGAAACTGGAAAACATCATTCTCAGTAAACTATCGCAAGGACAAAAAACCAAACACCGCATGTTCTCACTCATAGGTGGGAATTGAACAATGAGAACTCATGGACACAGGAAGGGGAACATCACGCTCCGGGGACTGTTGTGGGGTGGGGGGAGGGGGGAGGGACAGCATTAGGAGATACACCTAATGCTAAATGACAAGTTAATGGGTGCAGGAAATCAACATGGCACATGGATACATATGTAACAAACCTGCACATTGTGCACATGTACCCTAAAACCCTAAAGTATAATAAAAAAAAAAATTGTTTAAATAAAAATAAATAAAATTTTAATGAGGGTTAAAAAAAAAAAAAAAAAAAAATTTCCAATGGTTTCAAGCCAGAAATTAATTAAAATAAAAATGGGAGTTAACATGAAATATTAACAAAACTTTATCATTTCTATTTGTTTTTGTTAACTGTGCTTAATAAGTGTTCAGAAAAAACATGGCATTATATTCATGTCTCCTAAATATTTGAAAATCTGTAATTTAGCACTTCTTACATTTCTTTATTATTATTATTATACTTTAAGTTCTAGGGTACATGTGCACAATGTGCAGGTTTGTATACATGTGCCATGTTGGTGTGCTGCACCCATTAACTCCTCATTTACGTTAGGTATTTCTCCTAATGCTATCCCTCCCCCAACCCCTCACCCCATGACAGGCTCTGGTGTGTGATATTCCCAACCCAGTGTTCACATGCTTTCATTGTTCAATTCCCACCTGTGAGTGAGAACATGCAGTGTTTGGTTTTCTGTCCTTGCGATAGTTTGCTCAGAATGATGGTTTCCAGCTTCATCCATGTCCCTACAAAGGACATGAGCTCATCCTTTTTTACAGTTGCATAGTATTCCATGGTGTATATATGCCACATTTTCTTAATCTAATCTATCATTGATGGACACTTGGGTTGGTTGCAAGTCTTTGCTATTGTGAATAGTGCCACAATAACATATGTGTGCATGTCTTTATAGTAGCATGATTTATAATCCTTTGGGTATATACCCAGCAATGGAATTGCTGGGTCAAATGGTATTTCTAGTTTGAGATCCTTGAGGAATCACCACACTGTCTTCCACAATGGTTGAACTACTTTACAGTCCCAGCAACAGTGTAAAAGCCTTCCTATTTCTCCACATCCTCTCCAGCACCTGTTGTTTCCTGACTTTTTAATGATGGCCATTCTAACTGGTGTGAGATGGTATCTCATTGTGGTTTTGATTTGCATTTCTCTGATGACCAGTGATGATGAGCCTTTTTTCATGTGTGTGTTGGCTGAATAAAGGTCTTCTTTTGAAAAGTGTCTGTTCATATCCTTTGCCCACGTTTTGATGGGGCTGTTCGATTTTTTCTTGTAAATTTGTTAAAGTCTTCGTTGATTCTGGATATTAGCCCTTTGTCAGATGGGTAGATTGCAAAAATTTCCTCCCATTCTGTAGGTTGCCTGTTCACTCTGATGGTAGTTTCTTTTGCTGTGCAGAAGCTCTTTAGTTTAATTAGATCCCATTTGTCTATCTTGGCTTTTGTTGCCACTGCTTTTGGTGTTTTAGTCATGAAGTCCTTGCCCATGCCTATGTCCTGAGTGGTATTGCCTAGGTTTTCTTCTGGGTTTTTATGGTTTTACATATAACATTTAAGTCTTTAATCCATCTTGAATTAATTTTTGTATAAGGTGTAAGGAAGGGATCCAGTTTCAGCTTTCTATATATAGCTAGCCAGTTTTCCCAGTACCATTTATTAAATAGGAAATCATTTCCCCATTTCTTGTTTTAGTCAGGTTTGTCAAAGATCAGATGGTTTTAGATGTGTGTTGGTATTTCTGAGGCCTCTGTTCTGTTACATTCATCTATGTATCTGTTTTGGTACCAGTACCATGCTATTTTGATTACTGTAGCCTTGTAGTATAGTTGGAAGTCGGGTAGCATGATTCCTCCAGCTTTGTTGTTTTTGCTTAGGATTGGCTTGGCAATACAGGCTCTTTTTTGGTTCCATGTGAACTTTAAAGTAGTTTGTTTCCAATTCTGTGAAGAAAGTCATTGGTAGCTTGATGGGGATGGCATTGAATCTATAAATTACCTTGGGGAGTATGGCCATTTTCACAATAGTGATTCTTCCTATCCATGAGCATGGAATGTTCTTCCATTTGTTTGTATCCTCTTTTATTTCATTGAGCAGTGGTTTGTAGTTCTCCTTGAAGAGGTCCTTCACATCCCTTGTGAATTGGATTCTTAGGTATTTTATTCTCTTTGTAGCAATTGTGAATGGGAGTTCACTCATGATTTAGCTCTCTGTCTGTTACTGGTGTATAGGAATGCTTGTGATTTTTGCACATTGATTTTGTATCCTGAGACTTTGCTGAATTTATCAGCTTAAGGAGATTTTGGGCTGAGTGATGGGGTTTTCTAAATATAAATCATGTCATCTGCAAACAGGGACAATTTGACTTTCTCTTTTCCTAATTGAATATTTATTTCTCTTTATTTCTTTATTTCTTTCTCTTGCCTGATTGCCCTGGCCAGAACTTCCAGCACTATGTTGAATAGGAGTGGTGAGAGAGGGCATCCCTGTCTTGTGCCAGTTTTCAAAGGGAATGCTTCCAGTTTTTGCACATTCAGTAAGATATTGGCTGTGCGTTTGTCATAAATAGCTCTTACTATTTTGAAATACGTCCCATCAATACCAAATTTATTGAGAGTTTTTAGCACGAAGCGCTGTTGAATTTTGTCAATGGCCTTTTCTAAATCTATTGAGATAATCATGTGGTTTTTGTCTTTGGTTCTGTTTATGTGATGGACTATATTTATTGATTTGCGTATGTTAAACCAGCATTGCATCCCAGGGATGAAGCCAACTTGATCTTGGTGGATAAGCTTTTTGATGTGCTGCTGGATTCGGTTTGCCAGTATTTTATTGAGGATTTTCGCATCGATGTTCATCAGGGATATTGGTCTAATATTCTCTTTTTTTGTTGTGTCTCTGACAGGCTTTGGTATCAGGATGAAGCTGGCCTCATAAAATGAGTTAGGGAGGATTCCCTCTTTTCCTATTGTTTGGAATAGTTTCAGAAGGAATGGTACCACTTCCTCTTTGTACCTCTAGTAGAATTCAGCTGTGAATCCTGGCCTTTTTTTGGTTGGTAGGCTATTAATTATTGCCTCAATTTCAGAGTCCGTTGTTGGTCTATTCAGGGATTCAGCATCTTTCTGGTTTAGTCTTGGGAGGGTGTATGTGTCCAGGAATTTATCCATTTCTTCTAGATTTTCTAATTTATTTGCATAGAGACACTTATAGTATTCTCTGATGGTAGTTTGTATTTCTGTGGGATCAGTGGTGATATCCCCTTTATCACTTTTTATTGCGTCTATTTGATTCTTCTCTCCTTTATTGGTCTTGCTAGCGGTCTATCAATTTTGTTGATCTTTTAAAAGAAACCAGCTCCTGGATTCATTGGTTTTTTTGAATGGTGTTTTGTGTCTCTATTTCCTTCAGTTCTACTCTGATCTTAGTTATTTCCTGACTTCTGCTAGCTTTGGGATGTGTTTGCTCTTGCTTCTCTTGTTCTTTTAATTTTGATGTTAGGGTGTCAATTTTGGATCTTTCCTGCTTTCTCTTGTGGGCATTTAGTGCTATAAATTTCCCTCTACACACTGCTTTGAATGTGTCCCAGAGATTCTGGTATGTTGTGTCTTTGTTCTCATTGGTTTCAAAGAACATCTTTATTTCTGCCTTCATTTTGTTATTTTTCCAGTAGTCATTCAGGAGCAGGTTGTTCAGTTTCCATGTAGTTGTGCAGTTTTGAGTGAGTTTCTTAATCCTGAGTTCTAATTTGATTGCACTGTGGTCTGAGAGATAGTTTGTTGTGATTTGTGTTCTTTTACATTTGCTGAGGAGAAGCATTTCTTACATTTCCGATGTGAAAACTGTTTAAACACTATGGCATCCTAGTTTAAAAATTACATATTGAGTGGTCCAAACAGACCGTAAAGTTTTCAGAAAGCAATATTCATATCACACACATTGAAGTTAGTTTCGACTGGCTATTATAGGATACTGCTTATTTAGGCAAGATAGTGTTTTCTTTTAATATTGCAATGTGTGATGTACTAAAGAACTTTTATGTTGAAGCTTTAAAAAGACAGAAATAAGAGACACCCACACACATTCTGACTGGCTTTAAAAGTAAGAATAAGTAGTACTTCCAAAGCATCATAAAATGGATATAACAGCAAAAAAAAAAATAAATAAATAAAATGCGTAGAAATGTTATCGTTGTTTTTTCTTTGTTTCCTCAAGGGGGAAAAAATAGCACTTTTATCATGGTTGGGACATAACTTCTAAAGAAAAACAAGTTTAGATCTTTCTATGTATTTTCTATTTCTTTCTTTAGACAATATTACCACGTGGTCTGGTCTAATGCAGCTGTGACACATACACACACACACATCACCGACCAGGATATGCTGTGCTATTGCTTTTGCTTCTTAGTGTGAATATTGAAAGGCCACAGGGTCACCTTCAGCTCTTTGGACACTGGCTTCCTGTGTGTCCCGCTGTGCATATAGGGCCTGCTACTGTGGTGTCTCCTCTGAGTCCCACACGCTGTGCCATTTTTGTACGAATTGAGCCAGATATTTTCTACATGGCATCATGGTCTGCCACTGGAATTTTACACTGAAAAGTTAGCAATAAGCATTTTGCTACTCATTATTATTTATATGTTGCTATGTAATAAAGCACCGCAAAGCTTAATGACTTCAAATCACAGCAATTTTATTGGGTATGATGCCATGAGACAGTAGTATGGGCAGGATGAAGAAGAGAGAACTCATCCATGATTGACATGGTTTTGGCTGGGACAGCTCAGCTGGAGCTAGTGGAACCCATTGACCTCATTCGCACGTGGGGGCTGGTACTTGCTGTTGGCTGGAATGCCATGGGTCTCTTCCATGTAGATTGTGTTTCTGCCTGTGGCCTGTCACCCTCCCGTCTCTCTGTGTGGTTACCCTCCTTAACAGGAGATTCTGGAATTCTTTATGCGGAGCTGAGTTCCGAAAGGGAAAGTAGAAACTGAAGACCTGAGCTCAAAAGTCCTAGAACATAATTTCTGTGACATTTCATTGATCAAAGCAAGCCACGTGGGCAACCCAGATTGAGGAGTTAAAGAAACAGACTTCACCTCTTGACAGGAGTGTGGCAAACACCTTAGAAAACGGGCATAGGCATGACCATTGGTGGGCAGTTTTTATCACTCTAGCACACTGCTTTTATGGGAGATGTGCAGTGGCCTTTGAAATGAACAGCTGTACCCAATATCATTTTGCTTTGAATAAGGCAGGAGCATGGATTTTAATTTTTCTCTAAAGTAGTTCCTGAATGAAAAAAAATATATATATCTGTTCGTTTGTGGTTATAATGTTAAATTAGTTTTAAAAGTTTAAAATTTTGATATAATCTCCTCCTCCTCAAGTAGCTTAGCTGGTTAATTCAGAAGGACTAAATGCATCTATTTCTATTATATTTTTCTCCCCGTTTGAAAATAGACAAGTCACCTGTACTAATTTTCTATGATAAGACGTGGAGACTAGGTTATGTATCTTTGCAGATAAGCACGCTCAGAACTGAAAGAACAAAGTTGAAAGTATGTTGTTTCAGTAGGGAACAATGTGAAATAATTAATAACCCACATTAGTTCTGTATGTTGGAATGTTTTTGTGGGGTAGGAAAAGTACTTATTTTGCGGTTAAATTATACAAGTCTACTTCCTAATGCTTCTGCTACAGTAACTTCTTTTTGTCTTACCACCTCGAATCCATGTGTTTTGTGATGTGCCATTATCTTGCTTTAAGCTCTTCAGTTTCTTCCAGTGGCTGGTAGAAAACAGTGAGAATTCCTTAGTGTGATATTTATGAGCCTTGCCTGGTTCCAGCTATCACTCATCATGCCCCACCTCACGGCCTGTGCCCCAACCAATCAAACTGCCTGTAATTTTCTCAGATGGCAGTCTGGGTCAGACCTGCAAGGCTGCTCGTTCAGTGCTCTCTGTTGTAGCTTCCTTTGGTCCCGGACTTCTTTTACTCTCCCACCTCCCAGAAAACTTGGTCCAAGAACACTGCTTCTCTCTTTAACCTTAGGTCAATACTGAATCTTATGTGAATCTTCTTGATAATCGCCTCCTCTTATGTAGAAGTGACCTTTTTATCCTATGTGTGCTAATTTCCGCACCTTCATAAGTTTTATTTTTGAAGCTATAGTATACTCCTGCATTTAATTACTTACTTATCTTTTTCTATGGCTGGACTGCATGTAAATATATCTTTTTTTTTTTTTTTCTAAATCCTCTCTTCCTAGGACAATGTCTGGCACATGTTTGGTATTTAAGAAATGAGGCTTGCTGAATTAATGCACATATGCCAAAATCCCTTTTGATAGTGAGTCTTCCTAGTAAGTATTCTAGACATGTTCTAAGACAGATGCATAAGTATTATCTCAGCATGGATTTTCCCTGTATGATTCAGGACAGATTACTCATATATGATTCTCTGTTTTTTGTTTTGTTTATAATTGAGACTGGAAGCATGATGAGAAGGTGAATGTGATCAGTCTGAGGATGTGCTCGGCTAGATTTCTCCAGGGTAAATTTTCTCCTCTATGCCATAAAATAACCAGCAGACTGTTTAAGAGCCTCCAGGAACTCCAGTTTTTCTTTCAGAAATCTGTTAAGACATAATGTTTGATGTGCTTGCTTTCAAAGGCATACATTAGTTGAGTGCAATTATATAAAGGAATGTTGAATCCACAAGCCATATTGCACCCAGTATGCTTTGCAGAAATGTACCTTGATATGCCACATAATTCCCATACACATTTGCAGGCCTGCACTCATTATCGATTGAAAACACTCTGATCAAAAATTGACAGTCTTGATTGCGATTTTCATTTGATCTTACAAGTTATTTCCAAGGGCCACGGTGTTGGCACATTTTTAACTCCTGTGTCTCCTTCACCCTCTACAACAGACTTAGCCCCACCTTTTCATGGAAAAGCACAAGACACTCAAATCATTGTGTTGTCCTAACGGCTTTCAAAGAATTACTTCCTTCGAAGTTATTTTCCTCTTTTTTTAACTTACATTTCTAAAGCTAGAGTCAGGATAGTTGATTCTGGTGCTGAAAAAAAATCAGTTAATAACCATTTTTATAAACTTCTACACATTTCTTTGGTGTAGGGTTGGTGTCGTGGAATATTGTGCATTTGGAGGTTAGAAAGAAACTGGTTTACTTTTATTTATTTATTTATTTTTGAGGCAGGATTTCACTCGGTCGCCCAGGCTGGAGTGCAGTGGTGCGATCCCGGCTCACTGCAACCACCGCCTCCCGGGTTCAAGTGATTCTCCTGCGTCAGCCTCCCAAGTAGCTGGGATTACAGGCACGTGCCACCATGCCCAGTTAATTTTTGTATTTTTAGTAGAGACGGGGTTTCACCATGTTTGCCAGGCTGGTCTCAAACTCCTGACCTCAGGTGATCTGCCTGCCTCGGCCTCCCAAAGGGCTGGTATTACAGGTATGAGCCAACATGCCCAGCTGGTTCACATTTTAAATATGCAACTTTTTAACCAAATGATTTGGGGCAAGTTTCTCCCGTTTTTCTTTTTTTTTGAAATGGAGTTTCACTCTTGTTGCCCAGGCTGGAGTTCAGTGACGCGATCACGGCTCACCACAACCTCTGCCTCCCAGGTTCAAGCGATTCCCCTGCCTCAGCTTCCCTAGTAGCTGGGATTACAGGCATGCACCACCATGCCCAGCTAATTTTGTGTTTTTTGTAGAGACGGGGTTTCTCCATGTTGGTCAGGCTGGTCTCACACTCCGGACGTCAGGTCATCCACCCGCCTCGGCCTCCCAAAGTGCTGGGATTACAGGCATGAGCCACTGCGCCCGGCCATTTCTCCCCTTTTTCACATGTGTTTTCTCAGCTATAAAATATTATTTATCCCTGTAGATCTCTATTCACCTCGAAAGTCAAGATAAAACTTTCCATTTGCTTCCCAGTATATATTTGGACATTTTGCCATAGTGAACTTACCCATGCCTGTTTTTCAGTGTGTTCATTTGCATTACTTTGGAAAAGCAATTATCTTGCCATCCTCTTTGTTGCCTTCTGATTTCTACTCCATATTTTTCATTGAGATTTTCTTCTGCCCTCAGGTAGTACATGCTCATCCATCTCCATTTTATATTAATAGGCCTTTGAAAATAATCCTAGCTATAAATCCTGACTATTAAATAATTCAGAATTATTTACTCATCTGCATCATCCTGATATATATTCCTATGTTGCCCACACTGTGTTCAGTGGTAGAAACACATGCTAAATTATGCATGTACATTTCCTTTTTACTTTTTTTTTTTTTAGACAGAATATCACTCTGTTGCCCAGGCTGGAGTGCACTGGCACGATCTTGGCTCACTGCAACCTCTGCCTCCTGGCTTCAAGTGATTCTGCTGCCTCAGCCTCCCAAGTAGCTGGGATTACAGGTGTCCACCACCATGCCTGGCCAATTTTTGTATTTTTACTAGAGACGGGGTTTCACTTGTGGGCTGGGCTGGTCTCAAATTCTTGACCTCATGATCTGCCCTCCTCGGACTCCCAAAGTGCTGGGATTCGCATGTTCATTTTCCAGTCACTATTTATGCATTCTTCAATCATACTGCTTTTCTCAGCATATACATACATAAAATGTTTTCTGTGCATGAAGCCTTATTCTAGGCACTGGGGATAGAATAAAAACAAAAAAAAATAGGATAATCTGTTCCCCTGCCCCCTTGAAACTCACGGGCAAACAGAAGAAAAATATATGAAACAAAAGAATAAAGTACACAATTTTGTCATTTGAATAAACACAAAGATAGAGTGATATTATAGAACAAAATCCTTAAGTACTTTTAGACAATGAATAAGAGTTTTTAAAGAAATGCCATTTAAACAGATACTTTAAAAATAAAGAAAGATTCACCAAATGACAGGGATCAAGGAGGAAGTATGAATAAGTAAAATTAACCTAGAGAGGAACTTAAGGAAGAAACGTAGATCAGAATGTGAAGAGCTTTGAAACAGTCATTTTAAGAATGTTCTTACCTTATCTGAAGGTTACTGGGAAGATACCGAAAAGTTTCAGCAGAAGGGTAACTTGACCTCATTTGTATTTTTAAAGAAATCATTCTAGTTTCTGTTTGTGGAGCAAGAAAAAAGAAAGATTGTTTGGGAAAGAACAGGAAGTGGGGGAAGATCATGAGTAGAATTCTACAAGTAGGTTTTGCAAATATATGTCTAGAGCTAGAGGAAATATCTGGTACAGATATAAATTTGGGTCCCTTCAGTCTATCATTATTAAAGGAAAGAATGGGAGTAGGTGAGATTGCACTGAGTGTATATTGCATGAAGAGTGGGGAAAAGAAATTATGAGGAACTTCAACACTTTAAAATTAAGTAGAAAAGTAGGACCTGGTAATGAACAATCAAGATGCAAGAATGATAGAGGTGTGAGGAACATCCTCAGAATGAGGTTACATTGTATGATGGGTGCTGTGATCACAGCCCTCTTTAAGGGTGGCCTCAACTGCCTGCAACCAATGACTGATCAATAGACGGATATGAAGGCACAGTCTACCCGTTCCAACTAGAACTTGGCCTTTATACAGCTCTGAAGTGTTATTTTACCAGTGTCCCCATAGGCTGAAGCTGCATCCAGCCCACTTTCTCTCCTTGTCCTACCATGCTTCTCTCTACTTTCCTAGGTATTGATCCCAAGAGAATTCCATAAAAGACATCCTTCTTGTTAGTACCCATCAGACATTCTCCTTCCCTGGGAACACAACTGTTAGCACATGGAAAACTGCACCATTTTCTGAGAAGACTGTATTTGTTCCACTGTATTACCTTCACTCATTCGTCAAGATCAGTTAACTCCATTTATGTGGGTCTATTTCTGGGCTCTCTATTCTGTTCTATTTATCTATTTGTCTATTCTTTCACCAACACCACACTAATTTGATTACAATAGCTTTATAGTAAGTCAAAGTTTGATAGCATCACTCCTCCAATTTTATTCTTCTTCAATATTAAATTGGCAATTCTGATTCTTTTGCTTCTCTGTATAAACGTTAGAATCACTTTGTTGATATCTATAGAATAACTTGCTAAGATTATTTCGGATTGTGTTGAAACTATAGATCAAGTTTGGGAGAACTGATATCTTGACTACCTTGAGGTTTTTATACAAAAGCATGAAATATATCCTTTATTTATTTATTTATTTATTTATTTTTTGACAGGATCTCACTCTGTTACCCAGGCTGGAGTGCAGTGCAGTGGCATGATCTCTCAGATTCAAGCTATTTTCCTGCCTTAGCCTGCAGAGCAGCTGGGATTATAGGCGCCTGCCACTATTCTTAGTAGAGATGGAGTTTCACCATGTCAGCCAGGCTGGTCTCGAACTCCTGACCTCAGGTGGTCTGCCTGCCTCACTCTCCCAAAGTGTTGGGATTACAAGCATGAGCCACCGCACCCAGCCTAGTTCTTTGAAATCTTTCATGAGAGTTTTGCTGTGTTCCTTACATAGATTTTGTACATATTTTGTTAGATTTATACCTAAGTATATCATTTTGAGGGATAATAATGTTAATATTAGTGTGTTTGTAATTTCAAATTGTGTTTGTTCATTGCTAATATGTAGAAAAGCAACTGAGTTTTGTATATTAACCTTATATTCTGATACCTTTCTATAATCACTAATATTCCAGGAATTTTTCTGAGAATTCTTTTGGATTTTTTATGTCAACAATCATGTCATCTGCAAACAAGGAAAGTTCTTTTTATTCCTTTCCACTCTATATTTTAAAATTTTGTTTTCTTATTTGATTAGCTCGAACTTCCACTACAATCTTGAGAAGAGTGGTGAATTGAATCTCCTTGCATTTTTCCTGATCTTAACGTGGAAGCTTTGAGTTTCTCACTGTTACGTATGATATTAGCTGTAGATTTAGAGCTTTTTCCAGATATGCTTTATCAACTTGAAGAAGTTCTCTGTTCCTAGTTTACTGAGAATTTATCGTGAATGGGTGTTTGATTTTGTCAAATGTTTTTTCTTCATATATTAGTATTATCATGTAATTTTTCTTCTTCAGTCTGTTGATGTGATGGGTTACATTAATTCATTTTTAAATATTTAACCAGACTTGCATGCCTAGATAAATCTAATTTGGTTGTGGTGTATAATTCTTTTTATACATGCTCAATTTAATTTGCTAATATTTTCTTGAGTATTACTGCAGCTATTTTCCTGACAGACATTGTTTTGTAGTTTGCTTTTCTTATAATATCTTTGGTTTTTCTATTAGGGTAAAGCTGGCCTCAAATAATGAGTTTGAAAGTATCTCCTTTGTTTTTGCCTTCCAAAAGAGACTGTGGAGAATTGGCATAATTTATTTTATAAATGTGTGCTAAAATTCCTCCCTGAACTCATCTGGGTCTGGTGTTTCTATTCTGGTAACTGATTAAGTCAATTTCCTTAATGGATATAAGCCTATTATAACTCTGTTTCTTTCAGTGGAAGATTTGACAGATGGTGTCTTTTAAGGAATTGGTCAATTTTATTTGGATTACCCAATTTGGAAGCACAGATTTGTTCGTAATATTCTTTTACTACCCTTTTAATGCCCATAAATCTATAGTGATGTCCTCTTTTTCATTTCCGATATTGGTAATTCGCGTGGTCTCTCTCATTCTCTCTCTCTTCCACTCCGATCTTTTCAAATAACCAGTTTTTTGTTTCACTGATTATTTGAATCCGTCTTTAGTTTCATTGATTCCTCCACTAATTTTTATTATTTCTTTTCTCTGCCTACTTTGGATTTAATTTGTTCTGTTTTTCTAGTTTCTTAATGTGGAAGGTTATATTGTTGCTTGTTCTTTCATCTTTCCTAACATGTGCATTCGATGCTATAAATTTCCCTCATGCATTGCTTTTGTTGCCTCCCACAAATTTTGATAAACTGTATTTTCTTTTAAATTCAGTTCAAAATATATTTTTACTTTCTCTTGAGATATTTTATTTGACCCATGGGTTATTTAGAAATGTGTTATTTAACCTCCAAGATTTTGAGATTTTTCCAGCTGTCTTTCTGTGATCGACCTAGTGTAATTCCAGTGTAGTCTGATAGCAGACAATGCATGGTTTCTATCTTTTTTAATTTGTTAAGGTGTGATTTTATTGTTCAGATGTAATCTATCTTGGTGAATGTTCTATGTGAGCTTGAAAGACTGTGTAATACGCTATTGTCAGATAAAGTAGTCTATATGTCAGTTACATCCAAATGATTTGGTAATGCTGTACATCCATGTCCTTACCAATTTTCTGCCTGTTGGATTTGTCCACTTATGGTGGCAGGGTATTAAGGTCTCTAATTATGAGTGGATTTATGCATTTTTCCTTGCAGTCCTATCAGTTTTTGCCTCACATGTTATAACACTCTGATGTTAGGTGCATACACATTAAGGATTTTTATGTGCTCTTGGAGTATTGACCCTTTATCATTATGTAATATTTTTCTTTATCCCTGATAACTTCCTTTGCTCTGAAGTCTGTTCTGTCTGAAATTGATATAGCTACTCCTGCTTTCTTTTGATTAGTGTTAGCATAGTGTATCTCTCACCATCCTATTTTTTACTTTTCATCTATGAGTCTTTAGATATAAGACTTTTTATAAATAACATATAATTGCTTATAGTTTCTTGATCCATTCTTACAGTCTTTGTCTATAGTGTGTTAATGTCATCCATATTACTTACAATTAAAATTACTTGCCCTACAGGTTGCAATATACCTTTACATCTAATCCAAATGCACTTTGAAACAATGCTTTACTGCCTCATGGGTAGTGTGTGAACTTTATAACACAATAATCCCAATTACTCACTCCTGTCTCTTGTATCATTAGTGTCACTCATTTTATTTACACATAGCCATATATATGAACAGAAGTGTAAACAATCTAATTCATTATTGCTATTATTATTTTGAAGCAACTATTAGATAAAATAACAAAAATAAAAGGTTTATCTTCACTTATTCCTTTTCTGATTCTATTCACTTCTTTATGTAGATATGACTTTGTAACCTGTATACTTTTCCTTCTTTCTACATAACTTTTTTTTTTAACATTTCTTGCAAGGCAGGTCTACTGACCAAACATTCTCTCAATTTATGTTTGAGGGTGTCTTTCTTTCTCTTCCACTTTTGGAGGATAATTTTGCAGGGTACAGAATTCTAGCTTGGAGAGTGTTTTATTTCTACCAAGACATTAAATATTTAAACCCATTCTGTTCTTGCTTACACTGCTTCTGAAAAGAAGTCAGATATAATATTTTTCTTTGATCTTTTATAAATAGGTATTTTAAAAATCTGGCATCTTTTTAGGCTTTTTCTTTGCCTTTCCTTTTCTGAAGTTTGAGTATAATATGCCTACGTGCAGGTTTTCTGACATTTATCCTCTTTGGTGTTCTCTGAGCTTTCTGGATCTGTGGTTTGGTGTCTGTCATTAATTTGGGAGAAACTCTGTTATTATTGCTTCAAATCCTGCTTCTTTCTTTCTTCTTCTTGTATTCCCTTTATGCATAGTTTTTAGTTGTTTCCCATTTCTTGGATATTATATTCTGATTTATTTCATCATTTGTCTCTTCTCTTTTCTATTGTGGATGTTTCTGTAGTCATATTCTCCAGCTCAGAGAGGCTTTTCTCATACACGTCTAGTCTGTTAATGACGCATCAAAGGCACTCGCCATTGCTGTTAGTGTTTTTAAACTCTAACACTTCTTTTTGACTCTTTTTTATAATTTTCATCTGTTCACATTTTCTATGTGTTCTTCCAAGTTATTTACTTTTTCTATTAAATCTCATAGCATATTGATCATAGTTACTAAATAAAAAATTTCTTGTCTAATACTTCCAACTTTCTTGCCTTATCTGACTCTGATTTTGATGATTGTTCTTTGTTTTCAAATTGTGCTTATTACATTTTAGTATGCCTCGTAATATTGTGTTGAAAGGAAGACATGATGTACTGGGTAAATAGAACTGCAGCAAACAGGCCTTTAGTAGATTGCTAAGGTGTTGCAGTAGAGGAAGTTATTAGTATTTTGTTGAGCCTGTGACTTCGGACTATGAATTTCACCTGCTTCTCAGCCCCATCCACAACCTCTGCCCATTGGGTGACATAGGATGACAAGCAGTGGCTGAAGTTGGGTGATATGGTTTGGCTGTGTCCCCACCCAAATCTCATACTGAACTGTAGTTCCCATAGTCCCCACGGGTCATAGGAGGGACTTAGCGGGAGGTGATGGAATCCTGGGGGCCGTTACCTCCGTGCTGTTCTCATGGTGGTGGGTGAATTCTCCTGACATCTGGTGGTTTTATAAGCTGCTTTTCCTCCCCTTCGCTCTCACTTCTTGCTGCCACCACGTGAAGAAGGATGTGTTTGCTCCGATTCCACCATGATTGTAAGTTTCCTGAGGCTTCTGAAGCCAGGCCGTACTGTGAGTCAATTAAACACCTTTCCTTCAGAAATTACTCAGTCTCAAGTATATCCTTTTGCTGCGTGAGGACAGACTAATACACAGGATATTTTCCTTCCTTCACGTCAGTTAGGCTTTGACAATACCCCAGACGGTCAGTCCCTGATAAAATAGTTTCTCTGGAAGACAAGTCTTTAAGAACGGTTGCCCTTTTGTATTTCAAATCGGTTCATTTCTCCCTCTCCCTTGCAGAAGCTTGAGAGACTTTTATCCAATATTCACTGTGAGGACCCGGTAGAGTTCTTAGAGCTCAAATTCACAAAAGTGTGGGGGCCCTTTGTGACGTGCTCCCTTGGAGCTTTTAATTCTCAGAGTTGTCCACAGTGGGCCTCCAGCAATTCCTCAATTATGGTTCAGGTTTCCCTATTCTGGCACTGGTTCCCACAGGTGTTACTGCTGACGGGTTTCTGTGCAAGTAGGTTTTGAATCTCTGTATCTGCCTGTGTGTCTCTCCGATTTCAGGGACAACAGTTTGCTCTGTGATCTGACGTCTAGATGGATCTGAAAAGAACTGTTAGTTTTTCATTTGATAAGCTTTTAACTTGTTGTTAGAATGAAGTGGTGACTGCTAAGCTCTTTACATGCTGTAATGAAAACTGCAAGTCTCATGTATATTTTTTATTTTAAAAAATACCTGCTAGATTTACTTCCATTTAAAAGATAAAGATATGCAGTGCTTGTGATTTTTTGTTTACCTTTTTAAAAGTAGAAACAAAATCTGGGATTCCTTGATATCTGATAAATTAGCTTTTGTAAATCAGGTCAAAATTCCATAGCATTCCTATAATACTTAACTAAGGTAAGATAAGAATCAAACATTTGTTAAAGGTGTCTTTGAGAATGAATTGGTTTGTCAATGATTCTTAAGAACTTTAGAAATCCACTTAATGATATGTTTCTATATGCATATACTCAATTTTCCATGCATACATATCATATAGGTATATGTGTGTGTGTGTGTGTGTGTATGTAAACTGGGGGTTTGTGTTACACAAACTCTGAAGCAGATCATGGATAAGCTTTAAGCACAAGAATAGTCAGCATTTCCAAGCACACAGGTGTTACATGAGTTTTCATAAATTTTTTTTTAAAAGCCTAAATATTACCTAAGTAATGTAGTTGGGTACTAATTCAGACACATTCTGAACATTTATGTATTTCATTTTATTTTATTAATTTAATTAAGCTCGGTTTCTATATGTTTCACAAAATAAGATGTGGTCCAAGGATTGGATGAGTCCACAGAGAATACCCTAATTGCCTCTTGAGCAGCAAGGACATATTAATGTGATTTCATTCTGTAAGGTGGTAATTCTTCTGTCAGTGTACGTAGATAGAAAAGAAATGTAAACCCCATAATTTAAAAATCCATTTACAGACATGAGAAGATGGAGACAGGGCACTAGTATGGACAGACTTTAGAGGAAACCGCACGCCAGATATTATAATGGAAACCCTAATATGTAGCCAAATTCGGGTCAGGACAGGTGGAATAATATTGAGGGATTTAGAATAGGTTAGGGTTTAATTCCTGCATCTGTGCCTCAATTAACTGTGTAATTTTGAGTAAATTCCTCATCCTTTCTGTTCCTCAGCTTTCTTATCTGTAAAACAGTAGTAATAACTGCCTCATAGAATTGTGCTGAAAATTAAATGATATAATATAATGACATCATGTTCATAAAATATGTAGCACAATTAATGGCACATGATAAATGACTAATTAGGACTCTGGTGGCTGTGGAGAAGACTAAGCAACTCCACCTTAAGGAACAGCCACTTCTTACTTCATATGACTAAAAAGTCTACATGAGTCATATGAAGAGCTTACATAACTATTTTCTTTTTGTTTCTTTGTTTCTCAGATCTGCATTCTTCTACATATTTGGCTTCATACTTAAGGTTTGCTTTTATGATTACAACATGGCAGCAGCTGTTTCTCATATTCCCTCACGAAAGAGCACAAAAGTGTCTGCTTTTTTCTAGGAATTCCATTAATTCTTACATATCATTGGTTCTGCATGGATTTTTTTCCCCAACACAATATCCAGCAGTCCCAGTTCCATTAAAAACAATAGACTGAGAGCGGGTAAGTGGCCGTTTCCCAGGTGTCAGTTGGAAGAAGCTCACCAATGGATGGGTGAGGCTTTCCAATGCCTCCCTGATGAGCATGCAGTTGTGGTAACCGTCATGTTGCCATCATTGTTGACATTGCCATGATGGAATTTTGGTGACCAATTTAGAGGAGAGAGAAAAGGGTGTGCACCTGAGAAAGTCTACAAGCTATTCAATTATTTCTGCTTTGTAACATATAGAATAAAAGGAAAGACATTCAAACGGGAAATAAGTACATAGAAGAAGCCATAGGAAGTGTAGACTTTTGGGACAGGAGGGAACATTTCAGATGCTGATTCTATCAGGAAACTGGTGAAAGACAAAAAGTGCTCTATGAATCTAAACTCAGATGTTGACCTACATATTTCTGAAATCTAAAAGCTTAGTAAGTTTCTACACTTTAAAGTGCAAAAATCACAAACTAGTCTAGCAAAAAGTGTATTTTTTTCCTTCCCATGCTGTTGCTAAAAAACAAAACAAAAACAAAAACTTATCTAGTTCTCCTGATGAACAGTGGCCAATCTCAAAGACTCCCAGTGCAACTTCAGAATCATAGAATTTTTGTCATCCTTAACTCTCATTTTAAAAATATTATCGTTTTATTTCCTGACCTTAATATTTTTCCAAATGCTCTAAACTTTGCAGTATTTATATTCTTATGCTCACTATTCATATGACTTTTATACTTGTGTCTTCTACTGCTATCAATTTTTAATGATTTATACATCCCTACCTTAATCTCAGAGCTTTCTCCTGGGCCCCAGGCCTGCAATTCCATTCCCTTTTGACTGACAGAGAACTGATGTTTAACACCCCTGATTACTGAATTTATGATCTCCTTCCCAAAGGTGTTCATATTACATTTCATTTCGGTGAATGTCATCATAATTCATCCAATCTCCCACACTGTGAAGGAAGCACCTCCTTTTTTGATCTTTCCTCCCTCATTACATATATTCCATCGCCAAATACGTTTGGTTGATTTAATTTGGAAAAGCTTCTTAAGTCTGTACTCTCTACTCTATGCCCGTGGTGATCGCCTTGGGCCGGGTCTTCATGAGCTCACATTTTGAAAAAAATCATTGATTTATTCACAAAATATTTACTGAGTAGCTACTACGTCCCAGGCAACATTCTGGTCACTGAGGCTATGGCAATTATCTCAAAAGATATAAAAAATGACATACTAATGGGAAAATCATAACTAATCCTGTAATGATTTTTTCAAAGAAAAATAAAATAGGAAATAAGGAAAGAGAGTAGCAGCGACTGTTATTTAAAGGTCATTCAAATCAATCTCTGTAAAGTGGCAATATTTGAGCAGAGACTTGAAGGAGGTAAAGACAAAAGGCTTGTCACTCCCTCCA
Organism: Symphalangus syndactylus; assembly: GCF_028878055.3. Classification (NCBI taxonomy): domain Eukaryota; kingdom Metazoa; phylum Chordata; class Mammalia; order Primates; family Hylobatidae; genus Symphalangus; species Symphalangus syndactylus. The sequence goes on along the minus strand of NC_072437.2, from coordinate 112,835,312 downwards.
CTCTTACTGGCCTCTGCTAACTTGTCACTCTCTCCTAAACAATCTTTTCCAGGGAACACAGGAGTTATTTTGTATACAGATAAGAGTCAATTATGTAGCTCTTCTATTTAAGAAACTGCCAGTTGTTTACCCTCTTAACTTTTTATGCCTTTACACACTTAGTTGTAAAAAAATCGAAAAGGAACTTTCCTCTTCTCAATCCATTAAATTTCTGCTAAACCCTTAAGGACTCATCTTAAATGTGACTTTCTCTGGTGAGTCTTCCCTAATTTCTGGTAGTAAGAGTAGTCACATCATCTCTTATACCTACTTTGTCATGGTATGCAACACAGTGGATTGAAATTTCTTACCTTTTACATCAGTCTATCTTTAGGGCGTTGATTGACATTTATTTGGGCATATGGCTCAGTGACTGAAGCTTGTAGATAGTAAATATGTTTGTTGAATGAATCAAGTAGCTTGGAGTGAAGAAAGGAGATTAACGGTTGGGGGCTCAATTACCTTTGCCAGTCACAAAAATCTGTGGCTTCATTCTATTTTCATTAGCAAAATAAAGTTAGATTTTAAATGCATGTCTACACTTCTGCATCTGAGTATTTTGCTCTTGAGGCTTTCCTTTATCTTTTCTTTCAGTTTTTCTGGTGTGTATGTGTGTATGTGTGTGTGTATTTTCATGTGCCATTTTGTATTCTATATACAGGACAAAGGGAAATTGTACAGACTTAAAACCATGATAGTTTAGCTACTTACAGGCCTTTAAAGGACAGATGTGGTATCCAGCTCGAGAGAAATGAGAACATCTATGAAAAGGGGACCTTAAGCTCTTATCCAGCAGCCTCAGACATGGGTTGTTTTCTGATGGCAAATTTCTCTGCAGGAGCTGAGTGAAGTGAAACATATCTAAGTGTTCAATTCACGTCTGCTTTGGTGACATAGGTGAATTTTTCATTCTCATCCAATTCTATGCCAGGTATTGAAAGATAGGGAAGTATTAAAACAAGTTATTTATTATTTTTATTATTGTTTATTGATTGCTTAACTATGTGAGGCTGAGCTAAATTCATATTATCAAATATTACCCATTTCACTATCCCTTTGTTGAGGCATAATTTTCACCATTTACAGAGAAAATCGGTTCAGATAGGTTCAGTCACATGACTATTCATACATCTATTAGGAAGTAGAGCTGGGGCAAAATTCAAGTATCTACATCAGTCTACATAAATCTACGTTTTAGAACCATAGATTGTTAATTTCCATCTAGTAAGCATCTAAGTAATGCCTGCTTAAAAATGTAGTTTGTACATGGAATAGAATATATATATACACATATATGTATGTGTATATATATGTGTATCTATATAAAATTTTGTAAAAAAATTATAAAACTAATTTTCAATGATTCTCATGAATTTTCCCTTAAAGTAACTTGAAAGTGGTTGCTAATGCCCCTGATTTCTTGCCACAAAGCCCTTAAAGAGCTGTGTTTTTAAAAGAGGAGCTATAAATTTCACTTGGTTGAATTTTTTTCCATTAACAAGCCAGTCTCTTTAGCATGAGAGAATATTTTTATAAAGGAATACTAATAGGACAAACAATTGTAAGATTGCATGTCATACTGGCAAAATCAAGGATTAAAAATAGTTTGAAGAATGCTTTAAATATGGTAATTCCAGTGCCGCAAAGAAAAAGATGATCTATTTTCTCTTCTTTGTTTGCATAAAGAGTCATATATCTTACTACATATCCTTGGCCTATTTAGATCTGTTGTAGATGGTTGAAAAAGAAATTTTAACAGATAATTTGCTCCTGAAATAAGTGAGAATGATGAAAATAAAGACTGATATCTAATTTTAAAATGCTTTCATTTATAAATGTGACAACTGAGTAGACAGTGAGCAGACATACATGATCAAAAAATTCTTTGTAAGCAACTCCTCAGATCCATTTAGGGGTTCTTTGATTAAACAGAGTGAGTCTGAAACTTAACAATGGCAGAAATTAGCATCTTTTGCAGAAACGAAAAAGAATGTGTTATCCTCCTACCATCAGGCTAAAATACTGTTTTTTACAACATAATCCAGGCACCAGTTCTTCCACCTGAAGTCCTGCACAAGTTGGTCTTTGGGAACAGTAGAAAAAAACATGGTTGAATTTTACTTTAGGACTGAATTATAAATGTCTTCATGGTCTCACTATGTTAGGATATTTGATAGCAACCAGGAATAATAAGCGCTGAAGCCACAAATAGAGCCGATTTTTCTGGTGGTCAGTATGCACGGAGCCTGGGTCAGAGAGTTAGGCAGCGGTGCTTTCGTCAGCATCCTCTCCGAGGCTTCTAAGCTCGGACTAGAATTGCTGGTCTTCACTAAACCACGGCAGGCGGAGAGCCGGGTCACTACTTGGCTAGATTTAATTTCGCCTTCAACATGAGAAATCAGTGTGTCATGTTTCTACACAAAAGGGAAAAGCATTTAAATATTGTATCTATGTGAAGGCCAATTATGTTATCTCATTCTTATGCATTCCTGCTATAAAATATTTGAGGGCAACAATCAGGCATATCATTGGTTCTATTTTTCTTCTCTCACTTTCCAAATTACAAGATTTTTAGTAAAGCCAATCTTTCAGGATTTTGTAGAAATTTCTTTCTTTCTTTCTTTTCTTTCTTTCATTTTTGTTGTTGTTCATCCCTTGTTTGTAATTTCTGCCTACTTAGTCACACTTTACTTCATTTAAAATCCTAAATTTTACCTGGCACTCTGGGAGGCCAAGGCGGGCGGATTGCCTGAGCTCAGGACTTCGAGACCAGCCTGGGCAACACGGTGAAGTCCCGTCTTCACTAAAATACAAAAGAAATTAGCCGGGCGTGGCGGCATGCACCTGTAATCCCAGCTACTTGGGAGGCTGAGATGGAAGAACTGCTTGAACCTGGGAGGCGGAGGTTGCAGTGAGCCCAGATTGTGCCACTGCACTCCAGCTTGGGTGACAGAGCAAGACTCTGTCTCTACAAAAAAAAAACAAAAAAACAAACAAAAAAAACTAATAATACTAAATAAATTTTCAATGTTTAATGATACATCATAATTGCACATATTTATGGGAGTACATGTGATATTTTGATACACACATACAATGTTTAATGATCACAAGAGGGTTATTGGGATATTCATCACCTCAAGCATTTATTGTTTCATTGTGTTAGGAACACTCCAACTTCACTCTTCTAGTTACTTTGAAATACGCAATAAATTATTGTTACCTGTGGTTACCTTATTGTGATAATGAACACTAGATTTTATTACTTTCATCTAATCGTATTTGTACTCATTAACCAACCCCTCTTAATACTTGTTTCTTCACTACCCTTCCCAGTTTATTATAATCATTGTTCTCCTATCTCTGTAAGATCAGTTTTTTTAGCTCCCACATATGAGTGAAAACAGGAGATACTGGTCTTTCTGTGCGTAGCTCATTTCACTTAACGTGGCGTCTTCCAGTTCCGTCCATGTGCTCAGCAGCACTAGTCATCAGAGAAATACAAATCAAAACTACGATGAGCTGTTATCTTGTTATCTCACCCCAATTAAAATGGTTTTATCAAAAATAAAACACAGGCAACAATGAATTTTGATGAGAATGAGGAGAAAGGGGCACTTGCACACTGTTTGTTAGTAGAGATGTAAACCAGTAAAACCATGGAGGTCCCTCAAAAAACTCAACATTGAAGTTATTTTATTATGTATCATCTACTCCAATTACATATAGCAAGCTTTTTGTTTTTCTAATTTTTAAAGTATTATGTTACATTAGTTAAGATATTGAACAATTTGATTTTGTTCTTTAAAAGCTTATTACTGAGGCCAGGCATGGTGGCTCACACCTATAATCCCAGCACTTTAGGAGGCCAAGGAAGGAGGATCTCTTGCGTTCAGGAGTTTGAGACCAGCCTGGGCAACATAGGGAGACTCTGTCTCTACAAAAGAATGAGAATTAGCTGGGCAAGGTGGTGTGCGTCTGTAGTCCTAGCTACTTGGGAAGCTGAGCAGGAGGATTGCTTGAGCCTAGGAGGTCAAGGCTGCAGTGAACTATGATCATGCTATTGCACTCCAGCCTGGGGATGACAGGACAAGACCCTGTCATTAAAAATAAATAAGTAAATAAATACATAAATAAATACATCGCTTACTGCTAAATCCAACACTAGGACTGAGTTGTGCAAAAGTTGACTCAGATTCAGATTCTCCAAATACATCCAAATCTGTTTCTATGAAACAATGTTATAGGTTAAGTAATGGAACAACTTAAGAATTTCAACTCAGAAACATTAACAAAAAATCTGGCCTACCTCACAACCAATAACGAAAACACAGGTTGTTACGATCCTCTCGCTACCAAACTCTGTCATACGAATGTTGCATTGATTTTCCACTCTTCTAATTGCCACTAAAGGAAGATTATATTCCAGTATTGTGAAATTTTGAAAAATTAAGCAGTTCTCTGGGAAGAAGAGAGGGGGTGGAAAGCAGGTTGTTAGCAGTAAATTTATATTGCAGGTTCATTCTAAGAAATGAGGCAATTACGCTCTTCTGTTTGATTTTGGTGGCAAAGGGGGAATGGTTATCAATGGAAGTTGGCAACTAGTGTTTGTCTTAGAATTGGAATAGACTCCTTTAATCAGTTCTTTGATCTTCCAACTCACTTTGCTGATTATCTCCACTTTGTTCCTACTTTTCCACTGCAACTCAGAATCTAAGGTATTTTAATGTTTAATTATCCATTTTTGTCTTTACATCTAACGTTTCTTAAAATTTTAATTTGTCATACCCACATGTGTTTCCTCCTTACCCATTTGTATATTACTTCTTTTTTTAAATAATAATAGGAAAAATATTGTTCAAGAAGAATCGTTATAATGAAAATTCATTACGATTTTATTTATTATTGTTGTTATTATTATTATTTTGAGACGGAGTCTCACTTTGTCACCCAGGCTGGAGTGCAGTGGCACGATCTCACTTCACTGCAACCTCCATCTCTGGAGTTCAAGCAATTCTCCTGCCTCAGCCTCCCGGGTACCTGGGACTACAGGTGCCCACCACCACTTATGGCTAATTTTTGTATCTTTGGTAGAGACAGGGTTTCGCCATGTTGGCCAGGCTGGTCTCGAACTCCTGACCTCAAATGATCCTCCCACTCGGCCTCCCAAAGTGCTGAGATTACAGGCATATCAAATTTATATAAGATTTCCAAATTCCCCAATCCCTAGTTTCATGTTGTTTTGCTTTTCTACACATTATGGGAAACGTTTAAAATATAATCACTCCATTCATGGACTCAATTAATTACCGAAGTTGCCATCCACACTGCATTTATTGTGTACTACTGAAAATTATGTTTTAGGGGATAATCGACAACAACTAAAATAAAAACAAACAAAATTCACTTTGCACTACCAGGGAGTAAAATATTACAGTAGGGAAGTAGAGCCCGAATTAAACAGGAAAATACTAGGCAATACTCCAACTTCACGATAAATCCAACCTAGACGTCTGAGCTTACATAAAAGACCAAAACAACAGTTATAATTTACCAGGGATAGTTCGACAGGACAACAGTTAACGTCACCGAAGTTGTAAAAAGACAATGTATGGCATCTCTTTAATTAGAGTTTAAATCTGCTCATCTTGATGCAGTAATAAACTGAGAAATGCCAGGTTATATGCTCTTTTGGAAGACAGCAATTCTATATAACACATGTGGCCGTTTCCAGTTCAACCCCTGATTCCTGGCTCCTGCTTCTGAAACACAATGTTTCATTTTAATGAAAAATACATTACTGTGGTAAGATAGGTCATCAGCTGTTAAGTGTAATGCAATTTCTGTAACAAAATTAATTTTACAGCTTGCATAAAAGACTTTACACAGGTTAAATACTGTTAATTACTAGCTAAATTTTGTTCCTTAGAATGCATAAATGAAGCACCTCCACCCTCTATAAAAATAATATCTATAGTACAAAATGTCCATAGGATTCTTTATGATTTCCATTTTTTATATCATGCTAAAATGCCAGCCATAGCCAACTGTGAGTTAATATGGCCTTTCATTGGTCACTGAAACAGAGGATATATTTGCTGGTGTCTTAAGACTAAAACAGTTGTGCTGGTGAAAGGCCAGTGCAATTTTCTTCTGGGTTACTTATTGAGAGATAGCAATTCAGACCAAAAAAACTCTGATACATAGTTATAGATTTACGTAACCTAAGTTAACCATCCAGCAAATGGATGCAGTTGATCTCAAAGGGAGGCGCAGCAGAGTAAAGGACATTCAAACCCCATCTATAACCAACATTGGAAAAACATTTCAATGTGGGTAAAATTACAGTCACATAAAAGGACAACAGATTATCGGTCAAATGTACATGCGAGCATTAATGCAATAACCTTTTTGCTCTGTGAAAAGTTTTCGTTGAGCTATTTGCTAAAATAATATTTTAAGTAATAAAGAATTTGGAATTAGTACAGAATATGGAATTGGACAGCTCTGAATTTGAACCCAAACTTTTTCATCAATTAGTTACTTAGAGCCAGGAAAAGTTACTGTATCTTCCTGATCCTGTTTTATTATCTGCTCTGTAAGTAAGTACAAGACAATTGCCTCACAGTGTTATTGCCATGCTTGAATATAATGATGGATAAAAATTTCTTGGCACTAAGGCGGCCTTTATAGATGTTCCTTTTCCTTCTGTTTTGCTGTTTCTATTGACTCATGGGAGCCGTTAAGGAAGAGATGTGATCAGATTTTAGATGCTCGTTTGTTTGTCTACGTTACTGGGATACTGTAGCGAATCGCTGATTTGAATGCAATACCTGGTTTAAAAAGGCACTACACGGTGTAAAATGTTACATTTAATTCAAACTAAGAAATTTTCAGTTAGTTTTGCAAATAGCACATCTATGCTTTTTGATACTTGTTATATGGAAAACAGGAACACTAGCAAAAAAAAAAAAAAATAGGAAAAGTCTTCAGGGGAACATTTTTTAAAATATCCCTCATTTAACTCCAGACGGGAGGCAAAGACAGAGGAACAGCGTATAGGAACTCCTAGATGTGGAATGATGTCAGAGATTCTCCACTCTGCATTTGGTCACATTCAGGCTGTAGATATCACCAGTGTACCCTGCTTTCCTGGTAATAAGGACATAATCTTCCTTCCTCCCCTGGCCACTCTCAGCCTTGGAAGTTACTGGCTAGTGGATAGTAGATACTGGATGAGCCATCACAAGGTGGCCCTGGCACAGAAAGCCTGGGTGACACGGCTCCACACAGCACAATTCAGACGGGCTGTGGGAAAGATCATGTGGGGAAGCAATGTCGTTTCAACAAAGAACTCAGCAGGATAAATACGACCAAGCTCATGTCTCACAAATGATCACTTGTGTCTGAATGTCTTCCATTTCTGTTCGTATTCATGCCTAATGGGTTAAGTCTCATCCCCAAGTATGTTTCTAGTGAATATGAAAGACCCTATTGTCACATATTTCTTTCTTTATATGCAACTACCATCATTTCATTAACTTTTGCTTAAAGGAACATCTTTCAAAAATAATCTGACACGTTACTTTACCATTTTTTGATCAATTTATTTTGTGTCTTCTTTACATATATTGTGAAGGGCCATATCTGAAAGAGAACTTTTTCATTAAAAAACTAGCATATGTGGGCTATCTGCGTTTATATTCATTTTATTGACTATTTTACTATGAACAGTCTTATATTTTACTTTATACTAATTCCTCCAGATTAATGACAAGTATTTAACCTAACACATTGATAAATCTCACTTAATATTAGTTTAACTTCATTTAATTCCTTCCTTTTTACTCATCATCTTTTTCCTCATGAGAAATTAAGGAAGAAGATATGTTTGGCACCTCTGTCCATCTCTTTGCCCATTTCATACTCCTCTAAGAAGGCAAGAAATGCTAATCTGATTACACATTACCAATTAATTGGGCCACATTTACTTGTGGGCCATCTGGCTGAATATTTTTAAATCATGAACAAACCATGGTGCTCTTCTTCTCTCTTGCCCCTGCCTTAACGAAGTGAGGCATTTTCCTTGACTTATTTCCTTCTCATTGCAGCAGAGTTGAAATGTGAGATGGGGTGTAGCTTCTCCTAACCCCTGGCGTATCATCTGATGGAACTGAAGAGTGAGAAATGACCTCCACGGACCTGGAGCCTCAGCTTCATGTCTCCACCGAGATGCCACATTGGAGGCAAGCTCAACGCAATGCCTTTATTAGAAACGTTTTTAAAAGGGAACCCGTATTCACGTTTGTCAGGACACTGCTTATCTCTCTAGTTGAACCCGTATAACTTACTTTATAAGATGGTAAGATACAAAGACTCTTAATCTTCTATCTACCAGGACTCTTGACATAAATTGAAAGCTCACTTATAACAGCTCTAGCATCCCAAGTGCCTTGGACTACACTCCAATTTAACTTATTGTTCAGTTTTTATATAACTGTCTTCCTTATATTGTGCTTAATTTTCTTATTAATTTAACATTTTAAGAAGAATACTCATTCTGAGAAGTTCACAAATCAGTTAGGCTTAAGTTTTTAAATAAATGTTTTAAAAATATTAAAAGCACACGTATGAAACAATGATACTAGACTTAATTATGGAGAGCAGCCTCCCCTACAAATTTCAGCCACAACACAAGAGCAGTCAAGAGCAGTAAGCAGATCAGTCCACTCACCTTCCTTCCAACATTTCAAGTGACTGGGGAAAGAATAGGGACAAAATAAGATAAAACAAAATAAAGGTTTCTTGTGGAACACTGAAAAATTATTATGTGCCAAAGTGTGAGAATGCTTTATATCCATCCCATCGTTTGTCCTGGGAGGTACTTTCTATTATTGATTTCATTTGACAAATGAGGAAACAGAGGTCTGAATAGGTAGAGAAACAATTGTCAACTTTCTACTTCTTAGTATAACTTTACTACCTCTGAGGCCTGCCTGCATTCCTGCACTGGGGTTTCATGGACATTACTCGAGACCACTGGCCCTATGTCTGTCATCTTTTATGTTTCATTTATAAACACCCTCAGCTCTTGATCTGTGAGGGTCTTAATAAATATAGTTGTATTAAATTGTTGCGCTTTAAAGAATAATATATGATATTAAGAAATAGTATTTCTGATAACAGCTTAAGCCATAATATGAAGTGTGCTGATACAAGAGGAGTTTGTAGGTCTTAAAAAAACAAAACAAAAAAACTAAGCTCTAATTTAGTACAAGTTTCTGACCTTCCTGCTAAAATTTATCTAGGAGTATATATAAAGAAAAGGCCTTACTGAATAAACTGGTAAATGCATCTCTCAAGTTTTATTTTATATTCAACATAATATGAAGTAAAAATAAAAATAAAATACAACTAAGAAATATAGCATTGGCTACTTTTTGAAACATTTCTCCACAAAATAGGGGGTAAAGTTTCAACACAATGTTTTGAATCTCTATTTCTTTATAACCTAAAGGAAATAAGAATTTGATATGCCTCAAGGAAAAAAAATCCAACGAAATTTTTTTTGCGGGGGAAAGAAAGTCTACTATCCAGCCTCAGAGATTAGATTTAAAAGCCAAAGAAAACTTTGTTAGATTATAGTGTGACAGAGCAAACCAATCTTTAAATCTACCAAGACACTTCTAGAATGCTAGAACACAGTATGTGTGAGTAAATAACAAGTGTTTTGAGAAACATCATTTTTTTATGTCCTAAACCACTGACTTACAACGTATGAAAAGATGTGGCATGACATGGATTTGAGAATATATACTGTAGAACAGCTATTAACAAGCTTTTCTTGGTACTGAAGTGTGTTCCACAAAACACTTTTTACTCTTACATAAAGAAGAGAGTGGACCAAAGTAAATTAAACTACCAGAAACAGGTGTTAGCTTGACATTAAGAACCCACAAATCAACATTTGTTTCCATTCCTGAAAATCAGCTTTCAATTAATAATAATATTATAATCATTAAAAAATATATATTTTTAAAGCATCTGTTTACTTTCCTTAACTTGTAAATCACTGCTGGTGTTTTCCAACTCTCTTAGTGAATTTAAATGACAATATCATTCCTTAATTTTTCTATGACCTGAAAAATTCCGATTAGAAAATGAGCAAATTCTCACAATGCTGATAGAAATCAAAGTAAAAGCTTGTATTTAAGAACATCAGTCTCTACTAAAACGAGAAATACCTAAAAATACGAATATATCCAAAATGTCGCAAAGCACATAAACCAGGTTGAAATAAAAATTTGAACGGGCAATTATGTAACATAAAGCCAGATAACCCAACCAGTTCATACATTTTATACTCAGTATAGGATATTAGAAATTAGATAGTTACTGATGAAATAATAGCTTTTATAGTTAACTCTGTAGTAATTAAGTAGGATGGCAAGGCAGCAAAGAGGTCAAATTAATTTCTGAGTTCTTCCATTTATCTTTAGAAATGATGGGGAAAATTCTAACTCCAGAAGTGTTTTATGGGAATCTAAAGAACAGTTTTGACAAAGAGAAGGTCTTAAGAAAGCATTTATGATTAAGCAACCTGACATAAAGAGTAACTGCAAATTATTAGAACCAGTTGATATTTATCTAAATGGATAAATCATTCATCTGAATAATTATCAACCCAGACAAACTATAGGCCTTGAAATTGCAATTATGAAAGAGAACCAATCAAATGTTAAGACCAAATTTAAAATTTTAGCAATGGTAGAAATTATGAATCATAAAATGCTACCTTTGACTCAAGAAATGCAACCCTTGGTTAGACAGCATATTAAAAACTAGATGGCTAATGAGGTATTTGTATGGTTTCTTTTTATACTTGTTTTTGTGACATTAAGAATCTCAAAGAATCACAAATTCTAATAAAGCAATAGGCCTCTTCTCTCTGAGTTTATCTTAGACCTTCCCTTACCTAACACGTCCGAACGTGTTCTTTGTTCTTGAACAAGATTTCACCATTAAAACTCACACAGAAAGAACTTGTCAAGACTTTACTAAATAAAGTTTAGGATGTTTCTAATTTTCATTAAAAAATAGTGTATGTATTTTTAATGAGATTACATAATTTCTAAGTCAGTTATTTAAGACCCACCAAATTACAATAATTTATTTCTTTCAGGAAAAAAAAAAAAAAAAAACTAGCCATCAGCCTGCTGTCCGGCTTCATCAGCTCTAGACGCAAACAGGAAACTAAGGCAATATTCCATTGAGAGCTGATGGTGGTTTATACCAAGTAGTGTCTATGCAAATTACCTCAACAGGCATTCAGTTTAAAAGTAGACTTGCAGGATTTCCTGATGGATTGAATCTGGGAAAAATAGAAATAGCAGGTAAGGATAACTTCATAGAGTTTGGTTTAAATTATCGAAGAATAAAACTGTCATTTATTGAGCTGGCCAAGTTGCGGCAGAACCAGGTTTAGGGAGAAAATCAGAGGGTCAATTTTGCAAATAATAACCTTGAGTTACTTATTAGATTTCAAGAAGTAATATCAACTAGGTGGCTCAATGTACAATTCCACAGTTCTACAGCACAATGAAGGCTGGGGATTATAAACTTGAAAATCGGCAGTATATGCATAGGAGTTAAAGCATGACACCATCTGAGGTAAAAAAGAAAATGCATTTAAATAAAGTAAATAAATGCCAGAATCATCCCTTCTGTGCTGTAACTGAGAAATCAGGAAGATGGTGGTGAACGAAGGAACGCAGGAAGCAGCAGCTATAACATGGTGAATGGAACTGACAATACTGTGACCTGGAACCCAGGTGACAAACATGTTTCAAGGAGAAGTCGAAGATTACCTGTGTCAAATTTTGTGAAAAGGACTAAAAGTTGAAGAATATGGAGATCAATGTTATCCTTGGCAACAACAAATTTTGGACAGTAGAAAAGGAGAAGGCAGATTGGGGTGGAAGCTTTAAAAACCAAGATGAAAGGATTTGGGTATAATGGGTGCATGGAGTTTTGCTCTGAGGGTCAGAGAAAGGAGGCAGTATCTTGAGAGATTTGTAGAATATGGAAAGGTATTTTAAAATAAGAATAATTGTAGCATGTTTGCATGTGAAGAATATTATTAATTAGCAGGAGGAGAATTGATGATGCAGAAGAAAGGGAAAAGTTGGGGGAATGATGTTCCTGCATTAGGTGAGAGGTGACAGTGTCTGGCACACAGGTAGAAGGCTTAGCATTTCCAATGAACACACTGTGAACCCTTAGGGCACCTTCTCCATGGCACCCACAGTGACAGTTTCTCGTATTAAACCAGACCATAAGGTATGGCTGGTTACAAACTCCTCAGTGGCTTTCCATCTCATTCAAAGTAAAAGCCTGAGGTGTTACGGAGGCCTACAAGGAACTATGTAATTTGGCTCCATTACCCCGCTGTCTCCTTCTGCTCTCACTGTCCTTTAGCTGACTACAGCCCAGTCAGACAGAACTCCTTACCTTCCCTCAAACACACCAGACACCTGCACGCCTCTCTACCTGCAAAGTCTGTGCTCTTAACAACTAGGCCATTCTGCATGGCTTGCCTTCTCTTTTCATTTGTGTCTTTGCTCACATTTCACCTGCTTAATGAAGTCTTTCCTGACCTTGTAACCCTCCACCCTCCATGTGTACTTCTTCTCCTTAGCACTCACCAATACACGACATATTAAGAGTTTTAAATATTTTCTTTGATAATTGTCTTACCCCTTTAGATTTTAAGAGAACACAAATTTTTACCCGTCGTTCACTGCTATATATCCAGGAGCTAAATTACTATCTATCACATATTACATGTTCAGTAAGTTTGCCAGATAAATGAATAAAATGATATTTTAGGGCTTAACCTCAAACTTTTACTGCTTTGCATAAAAATCCTAAAACAACATTAATGTTTAAACTATATGCAATCATGTACACTAGAGGGTATTGTAGTTTTCAGTGAGATTTCTCATATGACAAGACTAGAAGGCAAAAATAAACATTGGTAACTAGAGCATTGGTGAAAGTTTACAAAATAAATACAGTTCCTACTTCGTAATTGGCAGAAACCAGGCCCTCTCGGAAACGTTTTTGATATGACACCAAGTACAGATAAATGCTACAGGATAATAATAATATAAAAAAGATTCTTTTTCTACTTAATTGTGCGGAGCCTGATATATTTATTGATCTTCAGGTAAACAATAGTTTTTTTTTTTTTAAACATTTCCAAGGCTCTGGTATCTACTGTAAAGAAAAGCAGTGAATCGCAGGAATTCTGTAAACTATTTGACTAAATTTGGCTGCCAATCTCTACCATGTTTTCCAAACATTTGTTCAGAAAGATTCCTCTTAGTCCCTGTTACTAGTATACACAATAGCTGTTATTTGCTGATTATTATGCAGATATTGTCCTCCTTTGATCTTGATATACAATAATTAATCATACAACAGAGTGAGCTGTGTTGTATTCTTTATTATCCCCATTTTTAACTGAAGGGAACTGGAGCTTAGAAAAATCAGATAACTGGCCTGTGATCACATTTCTGATTTGTGTCAAATCTGGGATTCAAACCAAAAAAGCCGACTCCAGAATTCATAGCCTGAACCACTTTGCTCAGCTATTGCCTCGGGCTTCCTGTGTCAGCCACACAACCTCAGGCACCCTACAGTCATCAAGCTGGAGAGTCGTATTTGTCCATGGAAAGTGTCTTTGTTTCGAAAGAGCTAATAAAGAATTCACATTAAGGCAAAAAGACAATTGAAAAGAAATTGCTGGCTTCAAACACGCAGCCAAGAAGATAACACCCGGATTCCAAAAGATTCTGATGCATTCTAAGCTAACTTGATTGATTATATCTATCAGCTTAATTATCTTTTAATATTTATATATTATTTCTGAAATTCTTAAAACAATAAACATGAAATTTTAAAGAGAACAGAAAAGAACTTATTATAAAGTACCACTAAGATAAATGTCTGAAAACCTAATTTCTAATTTCATTTCTTTGTCAGTCTAACTGACTGCATTCCTTAACATAGGTGAGCCTGTTTTTTCACATATAAAATTGGCAGACTAAATCATATTTCTCTATTCCTTTCTTCTCTGTGGATTCTAATATCCTTAAAATAAAGTTTTCTCTTAAATTTATTCTTGCTAATTTGAAAAATGTTCAATAAACATCTCAATTTTTGCAAAGTCTTATTAGTCTTATGTCTATTGTATTATTCTTAAGAAAATGGTTCATTATAAAAAATATTTGGTTTCGTAATTTAATATTTTGTACAACTAAAGAAGTTAACTTATATAAAATATTATCAAATAATTAAATAAGTTTGAGTATTGATTTGCATTATCCATTCTAAGTTATAAATTGGTGTAAGACTACAGATTTGGCTGGGCGCGGTGGCTCACGCTTGTAATCCCAGCACTTTGGGAGGCCGAGGCGGGCGGATCACGAGGTGAGGAGATCGAGACCACGGTGAAACCCCATCTCTACTAAAAATACAAAAAAATTAGCTGGGCGTGGTGGTGGCGCCTGTAGTCCCACCTACTCAGAGGCTGAGGCAGGAGAATGGCGGGAACCCGGGAGGTGGAGTTTGCAGTGAGCCAAGATTGTGCCACTGCACTCCAGCCTGGGCGACAGAGCGAGACTCAGTCTCAAAAAAAAAAAAAAAAAGGGAGGAGGGCAGCATAAAAAAATTCTCAGAGCAACGTCTATGGTCTGGACTCAGTGAACGGCAGCTATTTTTAGACTTCGCCCAGTAACTCAAAAGGCCCCATGCCCTCTGCCACATTACATTACGCTCATGATTAACAATGCAAAACTTTTGCATAGCTGCCAAGTATGGTGACTCATTCCCTCTTTAAAGACTATAGTTAGTGTTACCTTGCATAAACATAGGTTAAGTATTTGAGTATCAGTTGTTTAAATGAGCTGATATGTGACAAAATGTAACCAGGCTTTTAGAATGAATGCATCTAATAAGCTTAATCAAGAACTTACAGTAATAGATTTCTAACTTATGAATAGAAAATCACTTAAATGAACTCTGATTGTTAAAAATGACATAGACAAATATTAGTATCAGTAGGCGTAATTTTCTCCTATATTAACTCCAACATATATGATTTTAACAATTTTGAAATCTCCCCCAGTGTTTTCTGTGATTTCTCACCATTATCTGGGGGAAAACAGAACAAAGCTATGATTTGCTAGGGTCAAGCAACGATTCCGTTCTGACAGCCCTGTAGCTAACACTGTTCATGCTTTTTGATCTGCACTTCTTTGAATACTATGCCTGTGTCTGGGAAAATTTCACCTTATAAATTCGTCTCTAAGATGAAAGCACAAACCCAATTTCCTTTGCATCTAGAACACAGGCCTATAACCCTCATATAAGCATATGTTGCTAATCCCAAGTAAGAAGAATGCCAGGTAAGATTGAGTGTTGACTTCACTTCATATCAATGAAGGAGGGAGAAACTTGGATTTGAAATTTCACGTTTTGTGACTGACAAAACCTGGTACAATGTTTTGCTAATGTTGTAAAACTACAGTGACTCGTACACCTGTAATTGTTTGGGGATCACATTAGTGAAGTAGTCGGACAGCATATAACTCTGCTAGGATTTCTGATAAAAAATTATGTTTCAATTGAAATTTGTAAGTTAACTTTTAAAACAAATTATTTTAGACGTGCTGTTTTGATTATCTTATTAATATTTAAATTTTACTGTTGCACCCAAAAGTCAGTTATGCCTTTCAAAGATTGTTTTAAAAGTTGGCTCCATCTTTGTGGTGGGCAGAACTAGGCCATATCCCCCAAGAACGTCCGCATTCTAATCTCTGTACACCTGTGAATATGTTAGGTTACATGTCACAGGGAAAGTTAAGGTTGCTAGCCAGTTGGCCTCAAAATAGGTAGATTATTTAGAGTCATCCCAGGAAGCCCAGTGACATCAGAATGGTCTCTAAAATGGGAAAGAGAAGCTGAAGAGCGAGAGTCAGAGGGAGATGTGACTATGGAAGGAAGAAAGAGAGAGAGCAGTGTTGCTGGCTTTGAGGATGCTGTGGGACCACAGGAATGCGGGTGGCCCCTGCCGGATAGAAAAAGAAAGGAAATAGACCCTGTAGAACCTCCAGAAAGGAACTCAGTCCTGCTGATACCTCGATTTCAGCCCACTGAGACCCTTGTTGAATTTCTAAGCTACATAATTATAAGACAATGGATTTCTGGGGTTTTAGCCACCAAGCCATTAGAGGTAATTTGTTACAGCAGCTGCACAGAACTAATACAATTAAAAAGTGTGACTTTACTTTCTCCAGGAGGGAAATTTCTGGTGCTTCCAGCTGTATATCAAAAAAGTATTTGGAAAACAGGTTCATCTAGATAAAATATGTTTTTTTTCACAAATTTCAACAGAACACGTCTCTGCTATCAAACAACTCTGTTAATAACTCCTGGTCAAATACAGAAAATACAGGCAAGCAATATTTTATATCTGTATCCACGTTTAGTTACAGAGTAAACAATGACTAAAGGTTCCTTTAAAAGTAAAAAATACATCTTACCAAAAAAAAGAAAAACCCAATCTGAATAATGACACTATACTTAAACATAGAGAGTTCAAACAACTCAGCAGAAATGCGATGCGTTTCCTAATTATTAACTTGGTTGCTGACCATGAGATGCAGGATGCAGGTGTTCAAAGGAAGCATGCACTTTACCTGAATTTACTCAGTAAAACAATTCCAGCTTCTAAAATTGGTTTTAGGAATGATAACTTTTTTTTAAACTTTGACATGAAATTAACTTGTTGCTGAGAATTTGCACATGTGAATTCACCTTGACATAGATTTTTCGCAATCTTTATAAAGAAGAATAACATAAATAAACATGGCATTTTCCAGGTGGCTGCAAATCATACCAGGGAAAATAAAATCCTCAAATCGAGTGGAGTTTTGCAATAATCTTGTCCTTGGGGTGAAACTGTAGCAAGAACATGCTTCTAGAATTTCTAATGTTGAAACACTGACCACTGTCCAAGGTGGAAGAACATTAAATCAAATTCCACGGTGGGAACAGGGATGATCATGAGATGGCGAAGTTTGAGATTTCTTATTCTCTGTTATTTCTCTGCCCATAACAAATCATTTTTCCAAGTTAAGAGTCACAGACAAGATCTATTAATTATCTTTCACACAGCAGTAAGAAGGAGATGTCTATTCCTGACTTGAAAAAATTCAAAAGAGTTGTAACATTGGTGTGACACCTTAAGCAAAAACCTTGGACTAGTTATTTACAGTTGTAAAGGGACCCAAATTAGCCACAGCAATCAGATTATATTTACACTTCCCATTGTTAGGGATGAAAATCCTCGGTGACAGTCACCAGCAGAAATCTCTGCCAGCCTTCAAAACGACCACCTTCTGTGGAAGCCAATGTTTTCCCGGAAGACAACAGATCTGGGGCGAAAATGTCCTGTGCTGATTAAAACAACTAACCCTAGCATAATTTTATAAACCTCAGAGAGCTGCAACAGCAGTTGGGTTTTATTATTTACTAAAAGGTAAAATATTTCTCAAGATTATGGTTACAGATATACTTAATTGTTCCTTCACCACATGGGATTATTAATACAATACCCATATTAGATTTTATTCTGTATCTGATGTACACAAAAATCAGGTCTCTGTGTGAAAATGCTTTTTAATTTACATAAGAATGAACATTCAGCATAGATGTGATTGCTAATAATTTTCCCACAGGTAGTTTTTGGTTTATAAGAGAATGGAAATGATTTATAGTTATGGTCAGTGATGATAACCAAATACTCAAATCACATTGTCTTTTTTAAAAAAAAACATTTTCTAGCCGATTCTGTTGGAAATCACACCAAAATACCTTGATGTGATAATGTCTTAAAAATATATAAAAGAATTTCTCTGGTACCAAAACAGAGATATAGACCAATGGAACAGAACAGAGCCCTCAGAAATAACACTACACATCTACAACCATCTGATCTTTGACAAACCTGACAAAAACAAGAAATGGGGAAAGGATTCCCTATTTAATAAATGGTGCTGGGAAAACTGGCTAGCCATATGTAGAAAGCTGAAACTGGATCCCTTCCTTACACCTTATACAAAAACTAATTCAAGATGGATTAAAGACTTACATGTTAGACCTAAAACCATAAAAACCCTAGAAGAAAACCTAGGCAATACCATTCAGCACATAGGCATGGGCAAGGACTTCATGTCTAAAACACCAAAAGCAATGGCAACAAAAGCCAAAATTGACAAATGGGATCTAATTAAACTCAAGAGCTTCTGCACAGCAAAAGAAACCACCATCAGAGTGAACAGGCAACCTACAGAATGGGAGAAAATATTCACAACCTATTCATCTGACAAAGGGCTAATATCCAGAATCTACAATGAACTCAAACAAATTTACAAGAAAAAAACAACCCCATCAAAAAGTGGGTGAAGGACATGAACAGACACTTCTCAAAAGAAGACATATATGCAGCCAAAAAACACATGAAAAAATGCTCATCATCACTGGCCATCAGAGAAATGCAAATCAAAACCACAGTGAGATACCATCTCACACCAGTTAGAATGGCCATCATTAAAAAGTCAGGAAACAACAGGTGCTGGAGAGGATGTGGAGAAATAGGAAGACTTTTACACTGTTGGTGGGACTGTAAACTAGTTCAACCATTGTGGAAGTCAGTGTGGCCATTTCTCAGGGATCTAGAACTAGAAATACCATTTGACCCAGCCATCCCATTACTGGGCATATACTCAAAGGATTATAAATCATGCTGCTAGAAAGACATATGCACACGTATGTTTACTGAGGCACTATTCACAATAGCAAAGACTTGGAACCAACCCAAATGTCCAACAATGATAGACTGGATTAAGAAAATGTGGCACATATACACCATGGAATACTATGCAGCCATAAAAAAGGATGAGTTCATGTCCTTTGTAGGGACATGGATGAAGCTGGAAACCATCATTCTCAGTAAACTATCACAAGGACAAAAAACCAAACACCCCATGTTCTCACTCATAGGTGGGAATTGAACAATGAGAACACATGGACACAGGAAGGGGAACATCACACTCCGGGGACTGTTGTGGGGTGGGGGGAGGGACAGCATTAGGAGATATACCTAATGTTAAATGACCAGTTAATGGGTGCAGCAAAACAACACGGCACATGGATACATATGTAACAAACCTGCACGTTGTGCACATGGACCCTAAAACCTAAAGTATAATAATAATTAAAAGACAAAGGCAAAGAAACCATCTGGCAACCAAATAACAAAAAAAGAAAAAAAAAAGAGTTTCTGCTGTTTCGACATGTGATAGTTCATGTGTAACGTTCATCAACAAGTGGAAATTGTCACTCTACCTATTTCATCAATTAGGTCGCAATGAGTTTTATAATTACCCACTAGGTGCTTCATGCAAAAGGCAGTATTACATTCATAATATGAACTTATTAGAACTTCTAAATACATTCAGTAGTAATAACTATAGTATCCGTTTTCCTTTTAAAAATGTTCTTTACAGAAAACCAAACACCGCGTGTTCTCACTCCTAAGTGGGAGTTGAACAATTAGAACACGTGGACACAGGGAGGGGACATCACACACTGGGGCCTGTCAGGGGTGGGGGTTATGGGAGGGAGAGCATTAGGAGAAATACCTAATGGAGGTGACGGGTTGATGGGTGCAGCTATCCACCATGGCACGTCTATACCTACGTAACAAACGTGCACATTCCGCACATGTGTCCCAGAAGTGATAGTTTAAAAAAAGAGAAAAAAAAAGCTCTTTATAATGATTACAATTCTGAACGTTACAACACTATCCTCCTAAAATAACATTATTGGATTTCTTTTATCTTCCTCACTCAGGTTCCATTTTTAATCATAACCCTTCACAAACACATGGTAAAAGCAGTGATTTACTGTACTGGATTTTTAACTACCTATCTACATTTATGCTTTGCTGTTAAATCTGTCATTCCTGACAAACACAGACAAACAAAAACATTTGTTTATGGTATGAGATTAGGAACAAAAATCAAGAAAAATGATGTAGAACAGGGAATCATCTGATTTTTCAGACCAAAAAAACTAATTGAATTGTTACTTCAAAAAGGAAAGACAAGACAAAGGACATTTGGTGAATATTTGCAAAAAGGGAAAAAAAAAGCTGGTCGCATTGGTCAGCAGCAGTGATCTACAGCTCCGTATAATACGGTTCCAGCTCTATAAATCTTTTCTACTCCACAATACTTTCCCGAGAAAGTGATGTATCTCTAAAAAAGTTCCATCTACGTGTCACCCTGAAAGCTTACTATGTTGAGGATAATTCCAAATGCAGAAGTGTGCAGCACAACCCCTTTTTGTGACCCAAAACTGACTTATCTATCAACCATGAACATGTTTATAAAGTAAATATGGAAATATTCTAGCTTTTTAAGGAGAATGCTTGTCTCCTTTAAAGTATTTCTAACCTTCCAAAGCTTCTAAATATTAACATCTCTAAGCATAAGAAACTTTGCTCCTCCTGAGGTACTGAGGACTATTCTTACTGAATTACTGAAGTAAAAAATGTGTCGTATAAACCCAAGGATGGAGAGTCTAAATGACTTTAAGAAACTCCTGCAATGTCGTAGGCACTGCAGGCTGTGAGTGGCACACATTTGAATAAGCCTGCATACGCCTAGTATCAGATTGAAGCATGTATAAATAAAAGGCCCTAGACGGTGAGAGATGATGGTAACTTAAAATATTACACACAAAGGAACGGAATCCAGATGCTCATGATAAAATATTTTAAGATCTCATTTTGTTTCTAACTGGTCTTTAGAAAATTTGGGGAACTCCAAAGTTAAGTAGACAGAATATTCAGGTAAATAACATAGTTTAAATACATACACATGCATACACAACATAATTATTTTTTTTAAAAAGACCATAATTTTAGCTGTTTTGTTTTGTTTTAATGAGGGACTGAAACTGCATACTATTAACATATGCCCCAAAATTGCAATTTGCTACATCTGACATTACACTTTCCTCTATTATAGGGTAGACTTTAGCAAATCAATTTGCAGATTATAAAGTGCTACCAATCACCACTGCTGAATTCATAATCTACTGATGTATGTTTAAGATTTGTACCTCCTTAAATTGCCATAAACATCTGCAACCCTCCCATCATAAATGTTCCTCAGAATGTTACAAGACTCAAATTTAAGTCTATGCTAAGTATTCTGAAGGCAATTGCTTCAGTGTAGTGATACATGTAAGATCCTTTTTCTTTTTTTTTGTAACCTCCTCTATAAACAGGCAACAAAACCTCAGTATTTTAAAAGTGAATGGGTTTTTTTTTTCAATTTTATTTTAGAGACCCTTTTAGAACACGTAGTTAAAATTAAATACAACCAACATGATCATGCCTTTTAAAAAGTCACCATTTTATAAAGAAAATATCATGTAATTTAAAGTTTTTAAAAGCAGGGTTAGTATTAGAACTTTATTATATGGGCCCATGATTTCTGTTTAAGAATATTTTGTTTCAGTCTGAATACAGTCATCCCTTGGTACCTGTGGGGCACTGCTTCCAGAACGGACCCTCCTCAGAATCTGCAGATACTCAAGTCCTTTACATAAAATGGTGTAATATGTATATATAATCTATGCCCATCCTCCCGTATACTTTAAATTATCTACAGAGTTGTTATAATACTTAATACAATGTGAATGCTATGTAGTTGTTATACTGTATTGTTTATCATTTGTGTTATTTGTATCATTTTTTTGTTTTTCATTTTTTCAAATATTTTCAATTAGCACTTGGTTGAATCCATGGATGCAAAACCAGAGGATGTATTTTTAATCCCCAAAGTGTTGAATGAGTCGTGAGTCACAAAAACTAGTAAAATTAGTCAATCAAGTTTGTTTTTAAAAGCTGGTGGTCCAGCCGGGTGTGGTGGCGGTGCCTGTAGTCCCAGCTACTTGGGAGGCTGAAGCAGGAGAATGGCTTGAACCCAGGAGGCGGAGGTTGCAGCTAGCCGAGATGGCACCACTGCACTCCAGCCTGGCAACAGAGCGAGACTCCGTCTCAAAAAATAAAATTTAAAAAATAAAATAAAATAAAAGCTGGTGGTCAACAGTTGATTAGATTTAAAAAATGTATATATACACCATGGAATACCACACAGTCATAAAAATAATAAAATCATGCCCTTTGCAGCAATGTGGATGGAGCTGGAGGCTATTATTCTAAGTGAACAAACCCAGAAGCAGGAACTCAAATCATTTCACATTCTCACAAGTAGGAGCTAAATAATGGGGACACATGGACATAAAGATGGAGATAACAGACACTGAAAACTCCAAAATCAGGGAGGGCGACTGGGCAGTGAGGGTTCATAAACTGCCTATTGAATGTAATGTTCACCATTTGGGTGACAGGTGTACTAGAAGCACATACCCTACCATCACGCATGGAAGAGCCATGTAACAAATAATCTCTGCGTCTAAAATTAGAACATAAGATAAATACAATAAAAAGATGGTGGTGACAATTAGTAAGGTCTGCCTGATATGGTTTGGCTTTGTGTCCCCACCCAAATCTCATCTTGAATTGTAGCTCCCAGAATCCCCACAGGTTGTGGGAGGGACCCCGTGCGAGATACTGAATCATGGAGGTGGTTATTTTCCATGCTGTTCTCGTGATGTTGAATAAGTCTCATGAGAGCTGATGGTTTTATAAAGCACATGCCCTCTTCCCTGCTGCCATATAAGATGTGACTTTGCTCCTCATTCGCCTTCAGCCATGATTGTGAAGCCTCTCCAGCAATGTAGAACTGTGAGTCAATTAAACCTCTTTCCTTCATAAATGACCCAGTCTCGGGTGTGTCTTTATTAGCAGCATGAGAACAGACTAGTACACTGCCCTTTCAAACTGATAATCAATCAACTCAAGGATATGTCCAGAGATTCCTCACCTCCCCAAACTTCAGCTTAAGGGTTTCAGGGCTGACACGGGATGTGTCAGTTTATTCAAGCTAATGCATAAGCAAGCATACCAAGAGGACAGCTAGAAAATCTCTGCTCTTCTCTCCAACTTTCCATGATAAACAATGCCAAAAATGCGTTTCAAACTTCCATGTTTAAAATTATTTTTGAAATAATTATTATGCACCTCCACTGATAGGCTCATAGGACTTAATGTGAATAATATAATACATAATCCAAATCCTGTTGGAATTCTCAGTGTCTGTTATCTCTGTTTATGTCCATGTGTCCTTACTCTTCAGCTCCTACTTATAAGTGACAACATGCAATAGGCATGTAAACAAGAAGGCATTAAACTTGGAGGGAATAAAACTAGAAGTATTTTTGGCCGGATAGAAAAATGAAAGTCATGATAACAGTGAACAACAGGGGTATAGTTAACTTTAGTTGACGTTTCTGAATTTCCGTCTAAACTCACTCTATGACTACTACTTTTAGAAGTTGATTCCTCAAGAGAAGTGACTTGACATGTCAGTAAGTAGATTTTCCAATTATTGGAGGTAGGGCTAGGCAGGAGAGGTTTTTCCATCTGACCTAAAGAACTAAATTCAGATAAAATATTTTATACAAATTACACAATATTGTATACAATTTATACAAACATAAACTAAGACATTTCACCTCACCAAATCAGGATTCATTCATGATAGGTGTTGCCTTATGATTGTAATTACATATAACATTTAAATATTCGAGTAAAAATATAACTCTCAATTACAAAAAGGCAGGACTTAAAACATATTTCCATAAAGACATAAAACTTAAATTTCCCTATATGTTTGTTAATGTCTTTGGTCAATTTAGTTTCAAATAGATAAATTACATTGTTATACAATGGTAATAGATATATAAAGTACAGATTGTTGACTTTATATTTAGTATGTTTGCACGATATTTTTGGGAAATAGGCAAATGTTTATTAAACTATATAAAGCTCTGAAAAGCTATTTTATGAGTACTACTGTATCTGCTAGCCCACTTAATCTACATCAACAAGAGTTCATACAAGAAGATATATCATCAGGAAGCCAGGATTTCAATCTGCCTCTTATCACAGTAATATGAAGTCAATCTACAAAATATAAAAGATGGGTGGAAGAAGTTAATGAACCCATTTATCTTCATGTATGGAAAATCTAATGCCAAAACAGCACATGATATTTTATTCACTATTTTCCCAGTGCATCCTACATTATGGAAGAGTTATTTTATAGCATCTGATAACATTTCTTTTGACTTCTATTTGTATGAAATAATAGTTTAAATATAAAGAAATGTTTTCATGTAGAATGTATTCAAATGCTAAAATATACATACATGTTATTGTCATCACGGTTGTAACAAATCTTTGCTTATTAATGAACTACCTTTAAATAATAGAACATTGTTTAGGTTTTGAAATGAAAGGAAAGGAACAGCTACAATGCAGTTTTAACCTTTTTACAACTAGAAAATAGTCTCAGAGTTTAAGTGTTTTATTTAAATTTAACTCTGGAAATAACAGTGCACTTCTCAAAGCTCTGTAAGTCTCAGTAACTTTGCATTAGTTGTAAAATTTAAAGAACTAAGTCAGCAGACTTGTCCCTCAGATATTTTATTTTAAAAACAAAAACTAAATGAATCATGTACTTTAACGTAAAAAGTAAAACTGACCCTGAATAAGTTCAGTGGATTATATCGATGTCAGCATCTTTGTTACGATACTGTCCTATAGTTTGGCCTACATTACCACTGGGGGAAGCTAGGCAAGTGGCAATAAAATATCTCTGCATTATTTCTTATAACTGCCTATGACCATGTAATTATCTCAGAATTAAAGCTTAATTCATAAAACTAGCTTCTTTCAAATATAAATAACCAAAGGTTATATTTCTTGAGGAAAAATCCAGATTTGAACACTTTCAATGTTTAGAATTTCCCCAGTCAATTTAACATGTGATATGACCACTTAGCTATTTTGAAGGTGACAACTTTGTGTTCACTTGTCCTCAACACAGAATGAGTTTTACAAAATATCACTTACACAGAGTTTGGTCAGATTTGAAGATATGAATGTTAGATTATGAAGGGAAAATTTCAGTTTGGAACGACAAACAATACTTCCTGAGAAATCTGCTGTAAAAGACATCAACATAGTGAAGGATTACAAAGATTTCTGGTTCTTATATTTTGTTTTAGAAAGCAGAAAGAGTATTTGCCAAAGTCCTTACAGAAACACTGAGAAATTTTACTTTAATCAGAAAATAAGGAGATACCCTAAGTTTTAAAAATACTTCACCCAAAATGTGTATCATGCAGTTTAACAAAAAAAATCTCAGGGACAGCATCTGAAATAATTGGGGTAGGAAATTCCATAAGCAAATATTACTAATTTAGATTAACCAAGCATTTCTTTGCTAGAAATTAAACCCATTATTTTATTTCACCAATTAACTTTATTATGGAACACAAACCATCTGTGCGTGCATGCGTCAGTCCCAGCATACACATTTGATGCTAGATGATAAATGTTGCAATTTGCAGGGTAAAGTTAGTATTTGCATTACTCCATTGTCTCTTAATTTTAAACAGAATTGGCACCTCTTCCTGGAAGACATCCTGTCCTTTCCTGTGCCATTTCAAGGGTTGTTAACTTTTTCTGACTGCTGTAGTTCTTAACATATCTTATGACACTGTTGTTTACATATGGGTTTTTAAAATAGATTGAGAACTTTTAAATTTATGAAGTGTGTGGAAAAGAATGTATGATCATTCATATTCCCATTTCATGAAAAATTAAATCATATTTTGGACGTAAAAATTGTTAAAGGAATGCTTTTCTATAAATATTTTCTTTTACTAGTACTTTTAATCATTGAAATTTAGATCATTCAATTATGGAGATTTCTTCATTGAAGAGAAAATATCTCTTCAAAACTCTAAATAAGCTGAGCTTTATCAACTAAATTTATAGGAATACAGGCTTCAGAGGTATTAATTTATCTTCCAATATTTTCCCTTCTAAAATTTCTCATGTTTTGTTACAGGTTTAAAGTGCAAGGCAACTATTGATATGAAAGATAATGTGGTATATGTAGTATAAGTGAACCTGATCTTTTCTCAAATATTTATTATTTTTATTTTCTTCGCTATCAAGAAGAGTGGTAACAAATATGTATTATTTGTAAAGACCCACAAAATTTGCATGAAAATAATTGTTGCATGAACTAGACATGCTTTCTGTGATATTAATCTGCAATATTCTGCAAGCCCCCAAAAAATATTCACACTCATTACAAGAAGCTTATTTCAGCATTTTACCTGTCAGAAACAGTGATTAATGTACTTAA
The DNA here is from genome assembly GCF_028878055.3 of Symphalangus syndactylus. NCBI lineage: Eukaryota > Metazoa > Chordata > Mammalia > Primates > Hylobatidae > Symphalangus > Symphalangus syndactylus. Next base: position 112,808,787 of record NC_072437.2, on the reverse strand, counting down.
AAGTAATTTTTGCAAACACTGTTATAATATAGTCCATGTGTAATATACATGTGAAAGCAAAGTCTGCAAAAAGTAGGATGTTATCCCTTCCTTGATTAGTTCAAATTATTTCATCAGCTAAATTCCTTTGAGATGTGTAAGATAACGTGGTTCTTCAGTGGAACTTTGGACGGGAACTTATGACTGTAGTGACATGAATACATATGAAAGTACTTCATTTTTAAAATATAGAAAACGGACATGAAGAAAATGTACTTTAGAGTTTCAAATAATTGAAACCATCATTTTTTTCAAATGAGGCACTAAATAAGTGCGTAAGTCAATTTTTTTTCCAGCCTAGGCAATATGGCAATATATATAAGAACAAGTAAATATAACAAACAGTACAAGATTCATCTGGAGAAAAATAATTATACACGTGATAAAATACGAAAGAACAGAAGAAAACTCAATTGTTGATGTGGGATGAACTCATCACAGGATATCAATATATCACCAAGGTTTGCACATTTAAAACATGGGCAGGCCACAAGGAGGAGCTCTTGTGCAGGGATAGTGGCCTTTAATCTTCTATCTTCACTGTTTAATGAAAACGATAGGAATGTTAGTAATTTCAAAAAGCATCACAGCAGTATTCATTAGAGAAGACTTGTGTGAACTGCCTTTCACCTGCTGAGCCCTGTTGGAAGGAATCAGCTGTAGGAGGGAAGAAGGCATTTATAAAGGCAAAGATCTGGAAACAGCTCTGGCCATCAGGTACTGAGAGAGAAGAGGGAGAGCACAGCAAGCCACAGCCGTTGCGAACTCGATGGAGAAATAAACACTGTAAGAGGCAGTGGCCACAAGAACCAGCCTGTGGGTGGTATTGACAACTTAACTGTACCTCCTAGCTGCGTGTATTAGTCAGGGTTCTCTAGGGCGACTGGACTAATAGGATAGATGTATGCATGAAAGGGAGTTTATTAGGAGAATTGACTCACATGATCTTAAGGTGAAGCCCCCAATACGCCATCTGCAAGCTGAGGACCCAGGAAGCCAGTCTGAGTCCCAAACTGCAAAAGTAGGGAAGCCAGCAGTGTCCCCTTCAGTGTGTGGCCGAAGACGCGAGAGCCCCTGGCAAATCACTGGTGTAATCCAAGAGTCTGAAAGCTGAAGAACTCAGAGTCCGATGTTCGAGGGCAGAAAGCACCCAGCACGGGAGAAAGATGGAGACCAGAGGACTTAGCCAGTCTGGTCCTTCTGCGTTCTCCTGCCTGCTTTTATCTTAGCCACAATGGCAGCTGCTTAGACAGCGCCCACCCAGATTGAGGGTGGGTCTGTGTCTCTCAGTCCACTGACTCAAATGCTAATGTCCTTTGGCAATACCCTCAAAGACACACCCAGGAACAGTTATTTGCATCTTTCAACCCAATCAAGTTGACACTCGTTATTAACCATCACACTGGGGAATAGCAAGCATCAGCTACCAACTATTCTGTACTCATTTAATCAAAGCTTTGCTATGCTTGGGTTGTATTACAGCACGAAGAAGAAGAGGCCTATCTTTTTATCATTTTTAAAACACTGGGGCAGGAGGCAGAAATACAGAGGACTCTACCAATTGACCTGATTTCCAGAGAGGGACTATGCACTACCAGGAGTGAAAAATTTGCAACATGCCACCCAGGGTACGAGGACACACACATATCTTCCTCATTTGATGAAAAAGTGGCACAAATTAGAGGACAGTGGACAATAACTTTTATGAATTAAATTCAGAGAAGAATATGTGTAAATAATAAAGTAAGAGGAGGTGCTTCTCTAAAGAGTGCGATATAAATAAGTTTACTTAGAAAATATTTAAGGTCTAAATATTTTCTCATTGTTTGTCCTTGTTGGAATATTTAATACATATACACTAAAGGAACGCTTGTGTCCAGGCTCTGTGGCTCTCGCCTGTAATCCCAGCACTTTGGGAGACTGAGGGAGATGGATCACTTGAGTCCAGGAGTTTGAGATCAGCCTGGGCAATATGGAAAACTCTGTCTCTACACACACACACACACACTCTCTCTCTCTCTCTCTCTCTCTCTATCTATATATATATATATATATATACACTTAAATTAGCCAGGGGTGGTGGCATGCCCCTGTGGTCTCAGCTACTCCAGAGGCTGAGGTGACAGGATTGCTTGAGCCCAAGAGGTCGTGGCTGTAGCAGTGAGCTGTGGTCACATCATTGCCCTCCAACCTGGGCAGCACAGCAATACCCTGTCTCAAAAAAACAAAAGCAAAAACAAAAAATGCTTGTGATAAATGTGAGACACTGAGATTAAATGGAAAAGGGGGTTCCTTACACCCACCGCCTAGCTACCCAGCTCAAAATAAGAAGTTGCTGAGGCTGGGCACGGTGGCTCACGCTTGTAATCCCAGCACTTTGGGAGGCCGAGGCGGGCGGATCACGGGGTCAGGAGATCGAGACCATCCTGGCTAACACAGTGAAACCCCGTCTCTACTAAAAATACAAAAAATTAGCCGGGCGTGGTGGCGGCGCCTGTAGTCCCAGCTACTCGGAGAGGCTGAGGCAGGAGAATGGCGGGAACCCGGGAGGCAGAGCTTGCAGTGAGCCGAGATCGCGCCACTGCACTCCAGCCTGGGTGACAGAGAGACTCCGTCTCGAAAAAAATAAAAAAAAGACGTTGCCGAAACCCTTAGGGTCCCTGAGGGTCCCTCATCCTGACAACTCTCTCCCCCAGAGAGATTACCATTATCCTGTATCTTGTGTGGTTTTTAATTCCTCTTTATCTTTATTAATAGTTGTACCTTCATATGTGCCTCTAATATGTTGTTTAGTGTTGCGTGCTTTGAACTTTATTCAAGTATACTCAAGAAATATGTATCTTTCTGTGGTGTGCTATTTTCATTCAACATTGTGTTCCTGAGATTAATCTTGTTAACATTTACAGTTCCGGTCCCTCATTCACACTGCTGTGTAGTATTCCATTTGTAAACATGCTATGATTTGTTAACTTGCTCTCCTGCTAATCTTCAGTGCCCCGTTACCGTAGACAGAGCTGCCATGGATGCTCTTGTGTGTCCTTATGCACATGTGTCTGAGCTTCCTTGCTAGCTTTTTAGGGGTTGTGAGCATCTTAAAACATATTGTATAATTTCATATTGTCTTTTCAACCAGTGTGACAATCCATAATCTCATCTGCAGTGCATAAGGGCTGCAATATTCCCACGTTCAAATTGTCATTCATATGATCAAAAACATTGACTAATTATTTACTGCTTACTATATTAAGTAAAAATATTTGCAGTTTATGTACAAACTCATTTTTCTGGCTTATCACTGTCTGTTTGCTACTCTAAAACATAAACCTTAGTGCCAATCATGAAGTGTGCCTCCCTGTCAGTGCAGGAAAAATTCACAATTTTCAAGTTATACAAATACAAGTTTAATTTTAATTTTATCTAAAATGGTATGATTTCAATCAGAATTGCCCTAACACTAGCAGAAGATAGAGCTTTGCCAAACCCCACTGTGCAAAGGAAGTGTGCATATAGGTTAAGAGATGTGAATGCAACCATTCTCTTTTTTTTTTAGCATAAAAAACCTGCCCACCTATGGGAATGCAAACAATTTACTCCACTTTTCATTCACAAAATGTTGACAATGCATTCCATAAAATGTTTTATGATGACTAAATGAGATAATATATGAAAAGCCTCTTATACAACGCTCAGTATGAAGCAGACATTCAATAAAGCTATTGTTATTCAGCAGCAACGCATTGATAAATCACCAACTTTGAGGGCTACTCTAATAACGAACAGGTATAATATAACCATATTCATTAAAAATATAATTTCTCCAAAGTTGTAACTTCAATAATATTTATTATTCCAGGTAAGATAACCTTACTATATTTTAAAAGCCCAGGTGTTCTTTATCGTAATAAAAATGTAGTAATCTGCAGATGAGATTATTAGATCAGAGACTAACACACTTCTTTGTAGAAATTAACTGGGGTCAAAGAATGTACATGCTTTCCAGACATACACCATGCACACAGGCATATTGTCTCTGGTCTCAAGACTGAATTCAAGGCTAGCCTTTTGAACATCTACATCTTATTAAATTATGTTTACACTAAGTTAAAAGCATTTTAATATAATTATCGCTGAGGCTTGTCGTCACTTACAAATCCCAGAAGGATTGTGTTGCATGACAAAGCAGACCAGAGATCCAGATCCTAAGTGGTAAACAAGACTCCTTCTCACCTCCACACAGTGCTGTCAATCTGCACTGAGGGCAATCTCTGTATCACTAACATCTATTAATGTCACACACATGTTGAGGGCAGGCTAGGTCTTTTCATAGAACCAGACGGACAGAGAGAAATGGAGAATGAATATTAGCTTTAATGAATGGATGCAGAGGATCAAATATTATCCTTAAAAGAATATTTTTGGTTCTTTTCATCTCTTTCTCCCTATTTAGCTATATTTTTCATGAGGAATATTAATGCATTATTAGTCCACAAGTTCAACCTCTGTGCACTGAGAAATAGGATTAGCATGGCTTATAAAATTTATCTGGGGGGAGGTTTCAGCTATCGAGGAATTATAGGGTGTATTAATTCTTACTTATTTAGGTTACAGACGGTTAAGCCAGGAATTATGTACTTATAATTAGGTACAGAATCGATAGCGATCCCATGGTTGCTACTTATCTATCACTTCTGTTCCCAATGCATTTAAGTTGCTTGCAAATGCATACAATATAGCAATATAAAATACTTAAACTCTTTAGAAAGAACCTTTAGAAAATACAAAAAATAGGGAAGCAAGATGGTGTCAGAAACGTGGTCAGTGAACAAATGGACACTTTGACGAATCATGCACTGAGTCAGGGCAGAGCACAAATTTGACTTTGAGTTTTCTAATTAACATGCAGAAAGGAGAAAATATAACCAGTAACAAGACCGTGCATGATATATTCTAGTTATTTGGGAGAACACCAATATGAAATAAGAGAAAATATTTCCTACGGCCCCTCAAGAAGAGAAGGTTTTATGATGGCTAAAGCAGTTCAGTAAGAAGCGACTGTGTTGGGCCCAGTATGATGTGGTCCAGTTAGGCTTCTTTTTCTTTTTTCTTTTTTTTTTTTTTGAGACAGAGTCTCACTCTGTCGCCCAGGCTGGAGTGCAGTGGTGCAATCTCGGCTCACTGCAAGCTCCGCCTCCCGGGTTCACACCATTCTCCCACCTCAGCCTCCCAAGTAGCTGGGACTACAGGCGCCGCCACCACGCCTGGCTAATTTTTTGTGTTTTTAGTAGAGACGGGGTTTCACCGTGTTAGCCAGGATGGTCTCGATCTCCTCATCTCATGATCCGCCCGCCTCAGCCTCCCAAAGTGCTGGGATTACAGGGGTGAGCCACCGCACCCGGCCAGTTAGGCATTTTTGATGGTCTCACTTCATCTTGAAACAGATTTTAGATAACAATGCAGAATAGATGGCTTCGTTTCCTCCAGGCCATCTTTCATAAATATTATTTATCTTATCCACGTGTCTGAAAAGTATCCAGCTGCAGTGAATTCGTGATTATAGTCCCTGACAAGTACCGGGAAAGCTGTAATTCTATGTTTTCATTTGCAAACAAAGCATTACACTCCAAAAGTCAACAAAATTGCATGTAGCACAAACATCCTCATGTGAAAAGCAGGAGCTGGATAAAGATGGGCCTTAACAGACCGCTCAATTTCTGACTTGAAAGGTACACAAGCAGCGCTGGCAGTCAAAGTGAAGAGTTCCTCAGAAAACAATTTTGGGACTACTTTAATGCAAAGAAAAGCAGGAAATAAAGTTCAACAGCTGCATTCCATAAAGCATACTGGCAGTCATTTGTCAAAAAAAATAAATAAAAATAAAATTAAAAATAAAACTCTTCTAGTGAAAAATGGCTCAAGCCTTAGGAAGGAAGAAGGAAGAGAGAGGAAGGGAGAGGAGGAAAGAAACCAGCTCCAGCTACAGTGCTTGGTTTTGAGCAACAAAGATTCCTGAAATACTTTCCAAAATAAACCTGTGGCAAAATGCTGAACTTGGAAACAGAAATAGACAACTTGATGCACAAAATAATCAGTTCTAAAATAGTCAAAATGTACAAAAGGATACAAAGCATTTGTGGTGTTGACTGAGAAATTAACCATGTACATTTGCTAAACGTAGAAATCTGGGGACAGAGACTGAAAAATACAATGATCCCCAAGGCTATTTATTTTGGCATTACTTATTTATAAAGTAAATACATAAAATTGAAAGTCTTTCCTATAACCTGCTTCTCCAAATCTCTCGGAGTCTTTGTTTCAGGTCTAGTCTGGCCTCCCTCATTTTTGTTCTCAGTCTGCCTGGATCCTGAGGTCACTGGATTCTGTGCTCCCAGCGCGTGTCCATTCCACAGTGGAATGTGAGAAAGTAGTAAAACACAAAAATACAAATAAATAAGATTCTATGTTTGAGTCTGAGTGAGAGCAGCTAGAGGTGACTTAGATTAACTGAAAAAGGTGTAAAAGAATTTTGCTAAAATCATGCCTCAAAGAGTCTACAGTATTAATCGTGTAATACAGCACTACGCCACACGAGGGCACTATATGGTCAGCTTACTCAGATGAAAGCAAAATGTAAACGGAGTTTATAAGAACAAGATTTGATGAAAATAAAATTACATTCTCTCCCAGGTAATAAAAAAAATCAAAATTCTGGAACATTTAAAGACCCTATGTGTGGTTTGTAATAAAATGGTAATAGCTTGACTTGCTCTCATCCATTTCACCTGCAACTTGGCCGCTATCAGTTTTTCAAACAGCTTAGGAATTTTTCAACGTAAAGTCATTTACGCATTCTATTTATCTCTGCCTAGGACACTCTCCGACCTCATTGTAATCTTTTAGGTCTCAGCTGAAATGCAATTTCCTCAGAGACAGCTAACCTAGACACCTTACCTAACGCAAGTCTCTCTTACGCAACATGCAACTGTATGTCAGCCCTCGGTGTATTTTAGTCATGGCACTTACCGAAAGTATTTTATTTATGCACATCGCACATTCCTATGTGAGTTTTGTCTGTTCCCTTCAATATGCTTTAAGCTCCATGAGGCTAAATACCTGTCAGTTTTGGTCACTGTCTAATCCCCAGAGCCTAGGACACTGGGGCATAATAGAAACAAAGCTATGTGTTGAATGAATGAATGAATCTCTGTGACTGTGGCTTATTTCTCCCTACAAAGTTTGACTGAGCCCCACACTCTCACAGAAATCTTTAAAATAATAACAAAAAAGTAGTGAATGTCACCATGTGTTTTCTGACCAATAAACCTGAGAGCTTGTCTGGAGGTTATATGAATTATGGAGCGTCATGATATACTCTTTATTCAACATTGCTTCTCTTCTATTTAAAAACCTGCCCTTCTTTGGAAAGGGTGAAGTGGGACAGGCTGAAGAACACAGATGTTTGAGGGAAGAATGCTTACATTCACCTACTTTGTGATAACTTTACCCTTGTTAAAACGGAAATACAGAAAAGAGGTTACGGAGGAGTTTAATGCTGCCCTTTCTTAGAACGAGAACAACACAATTCTCTTTTCTTTGTCTCCAACTTTACAGGTACTTACTGTGGCGTATAAAATGGTCACTTACAAATTAGACCAACAAAAGGGTATTAAAAGTATTTGTTTATGGGACATCGGGGTGTAAAACACACCACTCAACATCGTGATGTAACTTTACACGACAATAGGGAAGGAGATAGAAAAGACAAAATGCACGGGGTGGGGGGACAACAGCAGGGCAAAGTGATCCGAAGACAATCTCCACAGAGTTCCAAGATCATGTGGATTCCAAAAGGCCAGAGGCCATTTGCTCCTTGATATTAACTCCAGGCTTAGCGTGATACTACAATGTAATTGTGGATGAAGTAGATAAGTGCGTCTTGAAGGCTTAAACCAAAACTATGGTTGGTCATAAAGAGGTGGCCGTGTTTTTTTGTTTTGTTTTGTTTGGTTTTTGGTTGTTTTTTTTTTTTTGGCCGAGGAAGAATTGGTTAGGGTATAAGGTCTGCATTTCAGGCTTCCATCATCAAAGACTGACAAATTCAGGCGAGCTGGAGTGAAGGTTAGGTCTTCCCCAGCCGTGGTCTTCACAGAGTGGGGGATCAGACCAGCAGGATTAAGGGGAATTCGGTGACCTTGTTACTCATAGGTCAGTAGCTTGGGGTTGCGCTTTCTCCTTTTTTCAACCTGTAGTCGACACAGCAAAAAGGCCCAGAACTGGCGAAGGAACAAAGCAGCAAAAAGTGAGGCCCAATAAAAGCTTCAGGCTCAAGAAGACCCCTGAGAAACGAAAGGGAGAGACTATTCCAGGGGACAGTAGGTGAAAAGGAGATAACTAAAAGCGCAGTGGCAAAATGTTCTTACACGTAAGGGATGTTCGTTAATGGACAAATATTCATGGCACTATGATCTGTTAGGACAAATGTAGAATCATCTGTATGCTTTAAATACCGTGTGTGTAAGATTTTAACTGTTTATTAGAAGTCCGAGAACCCCGTTTAAGGTATCTGGATATTCCCTCCCCTTCCTTTCCAAGATTCAGACACTACTAAGTGTGTAGCAGGATGAGCCGCAGACAAAACCCCTCAGACGCCGAGTTGTAGAAGGAAGGGCTTTATTCAGTTGGGAGCATCAGCAAGCTACTGCCTCAAAACCCGAGCTCCCCAAGTGCACAATTTCTGTCCCTTTTAAGGGCTCACAACACTAAGGATTTCACAAGAAAGGGTCGTGATTGATTTGAGCAAGCAAGGGGTACGTGGCAGGGGCTGCATGCACCGGTGGTCAGAGTGAAACGGAACAGGGCAGGGAGTTTCACAATGTTCTTCCATACAATGCCTGAAATCTATGGGTAACATCGGGTTCTAAGTCATGAGTTGATTTTTAGCTACTAGGTTTAGGCCAGGCAGGCCCAGGCCTGGTTTTGGGTCTGGCGCTGGGCTGCCTGTCTTTGATTTCACTTCCTTGTTTTTTCCTTAAAACAGGTACTGAGTATAAAACAGTATAAAACAATATGAGAGGGTCTCTCTCTTCCCTCAAGGGTAAAAATAAGATTGCGACAAATCTAAACTTTATGGAAGTCAAATAAAAAACACTTAAACATATGTAAATAATTGCATACATAAAATATTGCATTAAAATGCCTCCTAAGTGTCACGTAGTCTTTAAACAAATACATTTTCAATGATGGCACAGCTTTTTGGTTCCATTTCTATTTTAATCTCTGATATTCGCACATACCTGTGCACACGTGGAAACATCTATTACTGTTTCAAAAAGACAACTATTAGCAAAGTTCTTACATACACCTGCATATCATGCATTAGAATCAAGTACTTTATTCATTTCATGTCTTCAAAATTACGTTAATGTACTAATCAGGTATTCCATCCTTTCTACAGTATGGTCTTCCTAGAATAAGCTACCCAACTTTCTCAAAGGTGCAAAATGACCATATTTAAAGTTTGGATGAAATTTAATTCATCTTTAATTTGTTTCTGTCACTTTACTATGTTCTGGGGTGTTTTTTAATCTCTCTCTCTCTCGCTCTCTCTCTCCCTCTCTCACTGTCACACACACACAAACACACATGCCTGGTGCTGTCAGCTCTGAGATTTCTGATGATCAAGAGAAACAGGACATCTTTTAAACTTGAAGTACATTCATATGTCAATGAATGACAATGTGTTTGCACCATTACAGACAAAATCACAGCAGTCTTTATTTCCAAAAGCCAAAAATGTAGGGCTCAATCAACATAAAATGTCATAAGCAATAATTAAATAAATGCCAATAGAATGACCTTATAATTTTCAAACCCATGTCAGATAAAGCTATAAGAGATATCCAAATGCCAATACATATGATATTAATACCTGTGTTTTGTGGTATTAAGAACACGAAAAAATAGAAAATTCTATGAAGTTCAAAGTTCTTTAAAGTTAGATGGAAAAGGCATTCATTGGTATTCCCACGAAGTTTTACGGTTTAGTTGGAAAATACACATATGTTTCTTAAGAGCTAAAATAATGCATTCGACATACAGACAAATGACCAATGTAGGTGGGAGGGCAGAGTTCTGTGATTAGACAGGAGAATTAGAAAATCTGTTCCAAGTAACTCCAGGGAATGGGTGGTATAACTTCCTCCTGGAGGTCCGAGGGTCACCAACATAAAAGCTCTACATAAGTTTTTATTAGTAGCTCAGAAAAAAAAATAGAATCTAAAAAGATCAAAATCCTGGCAAAGGTTTCCGGTCATAATAAATCATAGTCGCGCAGGATGACATGATCTCCCACAGCATAAGATTTAGAATTAAGTGTTTGGTACTGTGAGTATCTTCAGTTACCAGATAGTCGTTGCTTTCATGATGTGTACACGTCTCCTTAGCCTCGGCAGGGTTTCCAATTAAGCATAGAAATACTTTAAAAATTTGAAATCCTAGTAAAGATAGTTTGGCATTGGAAAGGATCCAATCTGTGTTGGAAATCTACATACGTGTAATGTTTAAGAGAACTTCGCTTATGAGAGAAAGCTTCGTTTTGTTTTTTGAGAGAGAGTCTCACTCTGTCGCCCAGGCTGGAGGGCAGTGGTGGGATCTCAGCTCACTGCAACCTCCCCTCCCAGTTCAAGCAATTCTCCTGCCTCAGCCTCCTGAGTAACTGGCACTACAGATGCACCCCACCACGCCCGGCTAATTTTTGTATTTTTAGTAGAGACAAGGTTTCTCCAGGTTGGCCAGGCTGGTCTTGAACTCCTGACCTCAGGTGATCTGCCCTCCTTTGCCTTCCAAAGTGCTGGGATTACAGGCATGAGCCCCCATGCCCAGCAGAGAGTGAGTTTTAAAGGTACAATATCTAATATGCAGTTGAGTACTTGAAACAGATATTTGATTTTAAATTTCTTACTAATATAAACAATATTGGAACATTTGGCAAAGCGTTTGGATTCACCATATTGATTGTTCTTACAAAAATAAAATTATCGGGGAAATTTTGTTTGTAGATGCAGACACTAAAGAACTTAAGTGAAATAAAATATATTACATTTGGAATTCCTAGTGAATTGGAATGATGGTTTCATAATTTCAAACTTAAAATATGTAATTATTTGCTTGATTTTGACATGGTATTTTAAATTGATATTTTAGTATTTATATATTATTTTGGAACAACTAGATGCATTTTAGGGTCACTATTTTTATTAATTAGATTTATAAAAGTTATTTAGATATGCAGAAAAAATTTACTGTCCTAAATTTGAAGCACTCAAAAAATAAGTTATAAAGGTTTATAAATAAATTTAAAAATATTTGAAAATGTCTTACATTTGTAAACAAGATTAAAAAAATTCATAAGCCCTTAAAATAATTGCTGCAATTTCCCATTTTAAAAATAAAATAATCTCAGTAATGAAAGAGACCTAGAGAAGAACTAGGCTTATAAATCTATAAATTGAATAGCAAATGTTAAAAATGAGCTTTAGAAGTTTTCTCTGCACAAAAAAGAAGACAAAAGAAGTCATTAAACCCTACATTCATTTTTAATTACAAGTCGGATATTATTTAAGAGAGCAATAATATGTCCCCTTTCATGTAATGTCCAGAATTCAAAGGAACCACAGGATGTCATGTCGTTTATTCTCCGAAGTGGAATGCCATCACTTCCGCAGATAATACTGATTAATTTGAGCCAGCCTTCCACCTACATCCCCTATGCAAATAAACTTTACAAAGCCTTTCATTACATTATATACAAATATTTCTTCTCTTCATCAGTCATATTCTAATTATAGAGGCTCAACCAGGTAAGTTTAGCCTGACAAATATCTATGCTTATTATTATAGATTCACAAAGAGCTCCTTCTTCCTTATTAGTCAGATAATGTTCTTTCCTTTTACCCTATAGACAAAGGATGCGATTCATTAGGAAGTATTCCCCAACAGAGAAAATGTTTATATAAGCTTATTGATGTGTTCTTTTCAAATGCAAGGTAATTTAAATTTTCTTTAAATGGTATTTTTCTTAAGAGAGTAAAAAAAAAGGGAAACAGATGTTTTCATCACAAACACCATTTACCAACCAACCCAAAATGCATGGCCATTTATATTAAACAAGAAAACAAGTAGAACATGTGATTGCCTACATTTGTGCCGTATAAATTCATTGTCATTACTCTCAACTGAACTCCTGATGCTGCCTAAAAAAAAAGAGACCACGTTTATTTTCTCAATTCAACCCATCACCCTTCAGAATGACTATTTTAATCTTTCACCACAAACACAACCTGTATTTCCCTCTGCTGTCCTTAATCTTTGTCTCTTTCTTCCCTGAAACAAACAAAAGCCAAGACAGGAAACTGTGCTGCATCCTCCTCTAGTCAACCTAACGCCAGTCTTTCCTATGGCCCCTCCGCCACCTGTGGAGGAACATTCCAAAGTCAATGTCATTTCTTCCACCTGAAACAAATTTTACATGTGTTACCACTGTCCTGATTTTGTGTTTCCTCCTGAGCTCTTCAGGAAGATTGTCAACATTACCCATCCTAAGTCTCCCTCTCTTATTCCTCTACACGGTCCAATTCCATTGCTGCTGGCATGACTTGACCAATTTAGCTGCATTCACTACTGAAACAAAAGGGCGAATCACTACTTTGTTCCTATTGCAGACATTATTTATTGACTGTGCAAGATTACTAGACACAATCTAGCACACTCTTTTAACACACACATACACACACACACATAAACACACATACACACACATACACACACACATACATACACACACATACACACACATACACACACACACATACACACACACATACACACACATACATAAACACACATACACACATACATACACATACACACACACATACATACACACACATACACACACAGATACACACACACACACACATACACACACACACAAATGCAGTTTTCCATGTGCTACCAGTTGTGTTCCCAGGGAAGGAGAATGTCAGATGGATACTAACAAGAAGGATGTCTTTTATGGAATTCTCTTGGGATCAATACCTAGGAAAGTAGAGAGAAGCATGGTAGGACAAGGAGAGAAAGTGGGCTGGACGCAGCTTCAGCCTATGGGGACACTGGTAAAATAACACTTCAGAGTTGTATAAAGGCCAAGTTCTAGTTGGAACGGGTAGACTGTGCCTTCATATCCGTCTATTGATCAGTCATTGGTTGCAGGCAGTTGAGACCACCCTTAAAGAGGGCTGTGATCACAGCACCCATCATACAATGTAACCTCATTCTGAGGATGTTCCTCACACCTCTATCATTCTTGCATCTTGATTGTTCCTTACCAGGTCCTACTTTTCTACTTAATTTTAAAGTGTTGAAGTTTCTCATAATTTCTTTTCCCCACTCTTCATGCAATATACACTCAATGCAATCTCACCTACTCCCATTCGTTCCTTTAATAATGATAGACTGAAGGGACCCAAATTTATATCTGTACCAGATATTTCTTCTAGCTCTACACATATATTTGCAAAACCTACTTGTAGAATTCTACTCACCATCTTCCCCCACTTCCTGTTCCTTCCCAAACAATCTTTCTTTTTTCTTGCTCCACAAACAGAAACTAGAATGATTTCTTTAAAAATACAAATGAGGTCAAGTTACCCTTCTGCTGAAACTTTTCGGTATCTTCCCAGTACCCTTCAGAAAAGGTAAGAACATTCTTAAAATGACTCTTTCAAAGCTCTGCACATTCTGATCTACGTTTCTTCCTTAAGTTCCTCTCTAGGTTAATTTTACTTATTCATACGTCCTCCTTGATCCCTGTCATTCGGTGAATCTTTCTTTATTTTTAAAGTATCTGTTTAAATGGCATTTCTTTAAAAACTCTTACTCATTGTCCAAAAGTAGTTAAGGATTTTGTTCTATAATATCACTCTATCTTTGTGTTTATTCAAATGACAAAATTATTTACTTTATTCTTTTGTTTCATATATTTTTCTTCTGTTTGACCGTGAGTTTCAAGGGGGCAGGGGAACAGATTATCCTATTTTGTTTGTTTTTAGTCTATCCCCAGTGCCTAGAATAAGGCTTGATGCACAGAAAACATTTTATGTATGTATACGCTGAGAAAAGCAGTATGATTGAAGAATGCGTAAATAGTGACTGGAAAATGAACATGTGAATCCCAGCACTTTGGGAGTCCGAGGAGGGCAGATCACGAGGTCAGGAGTTTGAGACCAGCCCAGCCCACAGGTGAAACCCCGTCTCTAGTAAAAATACAAAAATTAGCCAGGCATGGTGGTGGACACCTGTAATCCCAGCTACTTGGGAGGCTGAGGCAGCAGAATCGCTTGAAGCCAGGAGGCAGAGGTTGCAGTGAGCCAAGATCGTGCCAGTGCACTCCAGCCTGGGCAACAGAGTGATACTCTGTCTAAAAAAAAAAAGAAAAAAGAAAATGTACATGCATAATTTAGCATGTGTTTCTACCACTGAACACAGTGTGGGAAACATAGGAATATAAATCAGGATGATGCAGATGAGTAAATAATTCTGAATTATTTAATAGTCAGGATTTATAGCTAGGATTATTTTCAAAGGCCTATTGATATGCAATGGAGATGGATGAGCATGTACTACTTGAGGGCAGAAGAAAATCTCAATGAAAAATAGGGAGTAGAAATCTGAAGACAACAAAGAGGATGGCAAGATAATTGCTTTTCCAAAGTAATACAAATGAACACACTTAAAAACAGGCATGGGTAAGTTCACTATGGCAAAATGTCCAAATATATACTGGGAAGCAAATGGAAAGTTTTATCTTGACTTTCGAGGTGAACAGAGATCTACAGGGATAAATATTTTATAGCTGAGAAAACATGTGAAAAAGGGGAGAAATGGCTGGGCACGGTGGCTCATGCCTGTAATCCCAGCACTTTGGGAGGCCGAGGCTGGCGGATCACCTGAGGGCGGGAGTCTGAGACCAGCCTCACCAACATGGAGAAACCCCGTCTCTACTAAAAACATGAAATTAGCTGGGCATGGTGGCGCATGCCTGTAATCCCAGCTACTAGGGAAGCTGAGGCAGGAGAGTCGCTTGACCCTGGGAGGCAGAGGTTGTGGTGAGCTGAGATTGCGCCATTGAACTCCAGCCTGGGCAACAAGAATGAAACTCTATTTCAAAAAAAAAAAGAAAAACAGGAGAAACTTGCCCCAAATCATTTGGTTAAAAAGTTGCATATTTAAAATGTGAACCAGCCAGGCGCGTTGGCTCACACCTGTAATCCCAGCACTTTGGGAGGCCGAGGCTGGCGGATCACCTGAGGGCGGGAGTCTGAGACCAGCCTCACCAACATGGAGAAACCCCGTCTCTACTAAAATCATGAAATTAGCTGGGCATGGTGGCGCATGCCCGTAATCCCAGCTACTAGGGAAGCTGAGGCAGGAGAGTCGCTTGACCCTGGGAGGCAGAGGTTGTGGTGAGCTGAGATTGCGCCATTGAACTCCAGCCTGGGCAACAAGAATGAAACTCTATTTCAAAAAAAAAAAGAAAAACAGGAGAAACTTGCCCCAAATCATTTGGTTAAAAAGTTGCATATTTAAAATGTGAACCAGCCAGGCGCGTTGGCTCACACCTGTAATACCAGCACTTTGGGAGGCCGAGGCAGGCAGATCACCTGAGGTCAGGAGTTTGAGACCAGCCTGGCCAACATGGTGAAACCCCATTTCTACTAAAAATACAAAAATTAACTGGGCGTGGTGGCGGGTGCCTGTAATCCCAGCTACTTGGGAGCCTGAGGCAGGAGAATCACTTGAACCCGGGAGGCGGTGGTTGCAGTGAGCCGGGATCGCACCACTGCACTCCACCCTGGGCAAGAGTGAGATCCTGCCTCAAAAAAAAAAGAAGTGAAACAGTTTCTTTCTAACCTCCAAATGCACAATATTCCACGACACCAACCCTACACCAAAGAAATGTGTAGAAGTTTATAAAAATGGTTATTAACTGATTTTTTTCAGCACCAGAATCAACTATCCTGACTCTAGCTTTAGAAACGTAAGTTAAAAAAAGAGGAAAATAACTTCGAAGGAAGTAATTCTTTGAAAGCCGTTAGGACAACACAATGATTTGAGGGTCTTGTGCTTTTCCATGAAAAGGTGGGGCTAAGTCTGTTGTAGAGGGTGAAGGAGACACAGGAGTTAAAAATGTGCCAACACCGTGGCCCTTGGAAATAACTTGTAAGATCAAATGAAAATCGCAATCGAGACTGTCACTTTTCGATCAGATTGTTTTCAATCGATAATGAGTGCAGGCCCGCAAATGTGTATGGGTGTTATGTGGCATATCAAGGTACATTTCTGCAGAACATACTCAGTGCAATATGGCTTGTGGGTACAACATTCCTTTATATAATTGCACTCAACTAATGTATGCCTTGGAAAGCAAGCACATCAAACATTATGTCTTAACAGACTTCTGAAAGAAAAACTGGAGTTCCTGGTGGCTCTTAAACAGTCTGCTGGTTATTTTATGGCATAGAGGAGAAAATTTACCCTGCAGAAATCTAGCCGAGCACATCCTCAGACTGATCACATTCACCTTCTCATCATGGTTCCAGTCTCAATTAAAAAAAAAAAAAAACAACAAAGAATCATATTTGAGTAATCTGTTCTGAATCATACAGGGAAAGTCCATGCTGAGATAATACTTGTGCATCTGTCTTAGAACATGTCTAGAATATTTACTAGGAAGACTCACTATCAAAAGGGATTTTGGCATATGTGCATTAATTCAGCAAGCCTCATTTCTTCAATACCAAACATGCGCCAGACATTGTCCTAGGAAGAGAGGATTTAGAAAAAAAAAAAAATAAAGATATATTTACCGCAGTCCAGCCATAGAAAAAGATAAGTAAGTAATTAAATGCAGGAGTATACTATAGCTTCAAAGATAAAACTTATGAAGGTCTGGAAATTAGCACACATGGGATAAAACAGTCACTTCTACATAAGAGGAGGCGATTATAAAGAAGATTCACTTAAGATTCAGTATTGGCTAAGGTTAAAGAGAGAAGCATTGTTCTTGGACCAAGTTTTCTGGGAGGTGGGAGAGTAAAAGAAGTCCGGGACCAAAGGAAGCTACAACAGAGAGCACTGAACGAGCAGCCTTGCAGGTCTGACCCAGACTGCCATCTGAGAAAATTACAGGCAGTTTGATTGGCTGGGGCACAGGCCGTGAGGTGGGGCATGATGAGTGACAGCTGGAACCAGGCAAGGCTCATAAATGTCACACTAAGGAATTTTCACTGTTTTCTACCAGCCACTGGAAGAAACTGAAGAGCTTAAAGCAAGATAATGGCACATCACAAAACACATGGATTCGAGGTGGTAAGACAAAAAGAAGTTACTGTAGCAGAAGCATCAGGAAGTAGACTTGTATTAATTTAACTGCAAAATAATTACTTCTCCTACCCCCACAACAACATTCCAACACACAGAACTAATGTGGGTTATTAATTATTTCCCACTGTTCCCTACTGAAACAACATACTTTCAACTTTATTCTTTCAGTTCTGAGCGTGCTTATCTGCAAAGATATATAACCTAGTCTCCACGTCTTATCATAGAAAATTAGTACAGGTGACTTGTCTATTTTCAAACAGGGAGAAAAATAGAAATAGATGCATTTAGTCCTTCTGAATTAACCAGCTAAGCTACTTGAGGAGGAAGAGATTATATCAAAATTGTAAACTTTTAAAACTAATTTAACATTATAACCACAAATGGATACATAAATTTTTTTCCTTCAGGGAATACTTGGGAGAAAAATTAGAATCCATGCTCCTGCCTTATTCAAAGCAAAATGATATTGGGTACAGCTGTTCATTTCAAAGGCCACTGCACATCTCCCATAAAAGCAGTGTGCTACAGTGATGAAAACTGCCCACCAATGGTCATGCCTATGCGCGTTTTCTAAGGTGTTTGCCACCCTCCTGTCAAGAGGTGAAGTCTGTTTCTTTAACTCCTGAATCTGGGTTGCCCACGTGGCTTGCTTTGATCAATGAAATGTCACAGAAGTTATGTTCTAGGACTTTTGAGCTCAGGTCTTCAGTTTCTACTTTCCCTTTCGGAACTCAGCTCCGAATAAAGAATTCCGGAATCTCCTATTAAGGAGGGTAACCACACAGAGAGACGGGAGAGTGACAGGCCACAGGCAGAAACACAATCTACATGGAAGAGACCCATGGCATTCCAGCCAACAGCAAGTACCAGGCCCCACGTGCAAATGAGGCCAATGGGTTCCACTATGTCCAGCTGAGCTGTCCCAGCCAAAACCATGTCAATCATGGACGAGTTCTCTCTTCTTCATCCTGCCCATATTGCTGTCTCATGGCATCATACCCAATAAAATGGCTGTGATTTGAAGTCATTAAGCTTTGCGGTGCTTTATTACATAGCAACATATAAATAATAATGAGTAGTAAAATGCTTATTGCTAACTTTTCAGTGTAAAATTCCAGTGGCAGACCATGATGCCATGTAGAAAATATCTGGCTCAATTCGTACAAAAATGGCACAGCGTGTGGGACTCAGAGGAAACACCACGGTAGCAGGCCCTATATGCACAGCAGGACACACAGGAAGCCAGTGTCCAAGGAGCTGAAGGTGACCCTGTGGCCTTTCAATATTCACACGAAGAAGCAAAAGCAATAGCACAGCATATCCTGGTCGGTGATGTGTGTGTGTGTGTATGTGTCACAGCTGCATTAGACCAGACCACGTGGTAACATTGTCTAAAGAAAGAAATAGAAAATACATAGAAAGCTCTAAACTTGTTTTTCTTTAGAAGTTATGTCCCAACCATGATAAAAGTGTTATTTTTCCTCCTTGAGGAAACAAAGAAAAATCAACGATAACATTTCTACCCATTTTTTTTTTTTTTTTTTGCTGTTATATCCATTTTATGATGCTTTGCAAGTACTATTTATTCTTACTTTTACAGCCAGTCAGAATGTGTTTGGGTTTCTCTTATTTCTGTCTTTTTAAAGCTTCAACATTAAAGTTCTTTAGTACATCACACATTGCAATATTAAAAGAAAACACTATCTTGCCTAAATAAGCAGTATCGTATAATATCCAGTCGAAACTAACTTCAATGTACGTGATATGAATATCGCTTTCTGAAAACTTTACGGTCTGTTTGGACCACTCAATATGTAATTTTTAAACTAGGATGCCATAGTGTTTAAACAGTTTTCACATCAGAAATGTAAGAAGTGCTTCTCCTCAGCAAATGTAAAAGAACACACATCACAACAAACTATCTCTCAGACCACAGTGCAATCAAATTAGAACTCAGGGTTAAGAAACTCACTCAAAACTGCACAACTACATGGAAACTGAACAACCTGCTCCTGAATGACTACTGGGTACATAACGAAATGAAGGCAGAAATAAAGATGTTCTTTGAAACCAATGAGAAAAAAGACACAACATACCAGAATCTCTGGGACACATTCAAAGCAGTATGTAGAGGGAAATTTATAGCACTAAATGCCCACAAGAGAAAGCAGGAAAGATCTAAAATCAACACCCTAACATGACTATTAAAAGAACAAGAGAAGCAAGAGCAAACACATCCCAAAGCTAGCAGAAGTCAGGAAATAACTAAGATCAGAGCAGAACTGAAGGAAATAGAGACACAAAACACCCTTCAAAAAAACCAATGAATCCAGGAGCTGGTTTTTTTTAAAAGATCAACAAAATTGATAGACCGCTAGCAAGACAAATAAAGAAGAAAAGAGAGAAGAATCAAATAGTCGCAATAAAAAATGATAAAGGGGATATCACCACCGATCCCACAGAAATACAAACTACCATCAGAGAATACTATAAATGCCTCTATGCAAATAAATTAGAAAATCTAGAAGAAATGGATAAATTCCTGGACACATACACCCTCCCAAGACTAAACCAGAAAGATGCTGAATCCCTGAATAGACCAACAACAGACTCTGAAATTGAGGCAATAATTAATAGCCTACCAACCAAAAAAAGTCCAGGATTCACAGCTGAATTCTACTAGAGGTACAAAGAGGAACTGGTACCATTCCTTCTGAAACTATTCCAAACAATAGGAAAAGAGGGAATCCTCCCTAACTCATTTTATGAGGCCAGCTTCATCCTGATACCAAAGCCTGTCAGAGACACAACAAAAAAAGAGAATTTGAGACCAATATCCCTGATGAACATCGCTGCGAAAATCCTCAGTAAAATACTGGCAAACCGAATCCAGCAGCACATCAAAAAGCTTATCCACCAAGATCAATTTGGCTTCATCCCTGGGATGCAATGCTGGTTTAACATACGCAAATCAATAGATATAATCCATCACATAAACAGAACCAAAGACAAAAACCACATGATTATCTCAATAGATTTAGAAAAGGCCCTTGACAAAATTCAACAGCGCTTCGTGCTAAACACTCTCAATAAATTTGGTATTGATGGGACGTATCTCAAAATAATAAGAGCTATTTATGACAAACGCACAGCCAATATCTTACTGAATGTGCAACAACTGGAATCATGCCCTTTGAAAACCGGCACAAGACAGGGATGGCCTCTCTCACCACTCCTATTCAACATAGTGCTGGAAGTTCTGGCCAGGGCAATCAGGCAAGTGAAAGAAATAAAGAAATAAAGAGAAATAAATATTCAATTAGGAAAAGAGAAAGTCAAATTGTCCCTGTTTGCAGACGACATGATTTATATTTAGAAAACCCCATCATCTCAGCCCAAAATCTCCTTAAGCTGATAAGTAACTTCAGCAAAGTCTCAGGATACAAAATCAATGTGCAAAAATCACAAGCATTCCTATACACCAGTAACAGACAGAGAGCTAAATCATGAGTGAACTCCCATTCACAATTGCTACAAAGAGAATAAAATACATAAGAATCCAATTCACAAGGGATGTGAAAGACCTCTTCAAGGAGAACTACAAACCACTGCTCAATGAAATAAAAGAGGATACAAACAAATGGAAGAACATTCCATGCTCATGGATAGGAAGAATCACTATTGTGAAAATGGCCATGCTCCCCAAGGTAATTTATAGATTCAATGCCATCCCCATCAAGCTACCAATGACTTTCTTCACAGAATTGGAAAAAAACTACTTTAAAGTTCACATGGAACCAAAAAAGAGCCTGTATTGCCAAGCCAATCCTAAGCAAAAACAACAAAGCTGGAGGCATCATGCTACCTGACTTCCAACTATACTACAAGGCTACAGTAACCAAAACAGCATGGTACTGGTACCAAAACAGATACATAGATGAATGGAACAGAACAGAGGCCTCAGAAATACCACCACACATCTAAAACCATCTTATCTTTCACAAACCTGACTAAAACAAGAAATGGGGAAATGATTTCCTATTTAATAAATGGTGCTGGGAAAACTGGCTAGCCATATGTAGAAAGCTGAAACTGGATCCCTTCCTGACACCTTATACAAAAATTAATTCAAGATGGATTAAAGACTTAAATGTTATATGTAAAACCGTAAAAACCCAGAAGAAAACCTAGGCAATACCATTCAGGACATAGGCATGGGCAAGGACTTCATGACTAAAACACCAAAAGCAGTGGCAACAAAAGCCAAGATAGACAAATGGGATCTAATTAAACTAAAGAGCTTCTGCACAGCAAAAGAAACTACCATCAGAGTGAACAGGCAACCTACAGAATGGGAGGAAATTTTTGCAATCTACCCATCTGACAAAGGGCTAATATCCAGAATCAACGAAGACTTTAACAAATTTACAAGAAAAAATCGAACAGCCCCATCAAAACGTGGGCAAAGGATATGAACAGACACTTTTCAAAGGAAGACCTTTATTCAGCCAACACACACATGAAAAAAGGCTCATCATCACTGGTCATCAGAGAAATGCAAATCAAAACCACAATGAGAAACCATCTCACACCAGTTAGAATGGCCATCATTTAAAAAGTCAGGAAACAACAGGTGCTGGAGATGATGTGGAGTAATAGGAAGGATTTTACACTGTTGGTGGGACTGTAAAGTAGTTCAACCATTGTGGAAGACAGTGTGGTGATTCCTCAAGGATCTCAAACTAGAAATACCATTTGACCCAGCAATTCTATTACTGGGTATATACCCAAAGGATTATAAATCATGCTACTATAAAGACATGAACACATATGTTTATTGTGGCACTATTCACAATAGCAAAGACTTGCAACCAACCCAAGTGTCCATCAATGATAGATTAGATTAAGAAAATGTGGCACATATACACCATGGAATACTATGCAACTGTAAAAAAGGATGAGTTCATGTCCTTTGTAGGGACATGGATGAAGCTGGAAACCATCATTCTGAGCAAACTACCGCAAGGACAGAAGACCAAACACTGCATGTTCTCACTCACAGGTGGGAATTGAACAATGAGAACATTTGAACACTGGGTTGGGAATATCACACACCAGAGCCTGTCATGGGGTGGGGGGTTGGGGGAGGGATAGCATTAGGAGAAATACCTAACGTAAATGAGGAGTTAATGGGTGCAGCACACCAACATGGCACATGTATACAAACCTGCACATTGTGCACATGTACCCTAGAACTTAAAGTATAATAATAATAATAAAGAAATGTAAGAAGTGCTAAATTACAGATTTTCAAATATTTAGGAGACATTAATATAATGCCATGTTTTTTCTGAACACTTATTAAGCACAGTTAACAAAAACAAATAGAAATGATAAAGTTTTGTTAATATTTCATGTTAACTCCCATTTTTATTTTAATTAATTTCTGGCTTGAAACCATTGGAAATTTGTTTTTAACGAACAGAATTAAATACATTAGGTCCTTGATAGAATTCTTTTCCTCCAAAGAATATCACCATCCCCCACTTTTAGCTAACTGTCATAATATGTTCTTTTTTTCCAGATGCTTCTTGTTCCAGAACTGTATACACAAGTTGGACGACTAAACTGATATTTGCATAACAAGAAAAGTGGTCTTTAGACAATTTGGCAAATATGCTCATAGCAGCACTGCCAGGAACTAACCCCCAAAATAGGATCACAGCAGAGTTGGAACGCCAGTGATAGGGCTTTATTTCCAAGCACACAACCAGAGTTAGAGAACACATTCAAATAACCCAGGCCTTTTTTTATGTAAAAATTTTTAATAATCATGGCATTTCCAATGCAAATTTAAAATCTAGTCAGTAGCTTATTTTATTAAGAGACTTCATGGTTTTGACAGGTAATGATCTTTGCTAGAAAGGTCCCCCTCCTCCTCCTCCTCCTCTTCTTTCTCAGGTCTATTCTTGATTCTGAAATTCACACCACTGGAATTTTATACCACACCACAGTTAAACATTTTTTTCTGAATTTTACTATATTGCATTTTCCTGAGGATTTCTTTAATGCATGCCCTAGTTCTTTGGAGACTTTCAATGCCTGTTTAACAGCTTTCCTTATTCATTAGCAACTTCCTTTAGAATCTAACAAGTCTCTTATGATCCTGGAGTTCTGTCAATTGTAGTAATTTTTTATTGTTTTTATCACACGGTTGGGAATATTTCTGCTACTTTTTACCCTCACTTAGAAGCTTAATATAACTACAAAAATGTTATATAACTCTTATTAATGTCTTCATCTTTTGTCATTATGAGTGGCCTAGCCCCTCCATAGACAATTTGAGCCTATGATTTTTCATGGAAGAGGGCATAGTTTAGCTTCATGTATTATTATCCTCTCTCATATTTGCTCTATCAGTATATATTGGAATATGGTTGAATTCTATAGCATGTATTTTATTGCTTTCACACGTTTTATTGCGCTTATGTTTGGATTTCTTCTCATCTGAGAAAGGATTGATTTTCTCATCTCAGTATATTTTTAATAAAATCATAGCTAAGAAAGAACATTTCATCCATCTAAAAGCTAACTTCCTTTCTTTTATTTTGTCCTGAAAAATACTACACCCACACATTTTTGCCAATAGCCTAAGACATTTAGCCATACTAATCTATCCTATTGGCTCCTTGGCTTTGATTGATGGACTAACAAAAATAGCTTGCTTGATGTTTCCAGAGAAAGTATCTTACCCTCATCTGTCTAAAGTATTCCTAACATAGGATTGTCAGATTTAGCAAATAAAAATATAGGATTTCTACTTATATTTCAATTTCATGTAAAAAACAAATAACTTTTTAGTATAAGAACATCTTAAATACTTAGAGGCTTATCTGAAGTTCACATTTAAATAGGTGCCCTGTAAGTTACCAGGCAATCCTGTCCTAAAGGAATAATATTCAAATCTCTCTTTAGCTTTTCCTCCAAATGTTGCTTAAAAATTTTCTGGGAAAATCATTAGTTTTATCTCCAGAAGCAAGACACTGTTGTCAGAAAAGGATGGGTTTCATTTTCTATTATTTTCATGTACTTGATTATTTATGATATTAGAACTGGGATCTCAGGAGTGGCCTTGTGTAGCAATCAATGGTGGCTGACCATTGGTTGCTCTTTAGGAAAAAGGGTCATAAGCCCCCTTTTGCTCACTTCCCTGCCCCTTGAAATTAACTTATTGATTTAAATTAAAAGCATTGCATGCCTACTCTACGATGAATATTGTGATGTCAAGAATCCCAAACAAGCAGCAAGATTCTGTCCACCAGAAATGTTAAGCATATGTAAACCGGAGGCGGGCGACTGGGAGGTACCAGAATATGCTCTTTGTATTGATTTTAGTACCTGAACTTATGTGCTTTAATTGAGTTATACTTACCTATAAATTGATGCTCCCATCATTGAAAACAGCTTATGCTGTTACAGAATACATTGCGTAAGTGTATGGATTCCTTTACAGTCAACCAAAGGGTAAAGGTGACATGAAGAAGAAAAAATACGCTAACTAAATGAAAATTGGGAGTCATAAAAACATTTTTATAGAACTATAGAAATGATCTAAATCTCTTTTGGTGGGCTTTCTTTGCATCAGTACTACAAATGTTGGATTGTCCCAGCTCTGTCCTCAGACATCTCTGTAATCAGTATCTTGTCAGAGATCCCTGAAGAGGGGTTCTGGAGAGCCCTGGAAGGTTCTTGAGACCTCTCGAGGCAATCCAAAATGTCTTCCCGAAATGCCTTGGCCCATCATTTCACTCAGATATCTATATAAAGTCTCCCCTTAGACAGATCTTCTCTGACAACCCATTAGAAAATAGCAGCCTCTGTTACTTCATCACCTTCCCTACTTCACATTTTGTATAGTTCTGTTGCAACCTGAAATAAAATAATTTAAACCAAAATATAAATAGCACATTTGTTTATATTGGGTTTCCCACACAAGCTCAAAGAATGTAAGGACATGTACTTTTGTTTATTACTTTATCCCCAACACATTCAATAGTACATACCATATTGCATGTCTACAGAAATCGTTTGTAATTTTTTTGTACAATGAATGTATTTTATCTGATAGTTTTTCTTGGCAGTGAAAATATGCTTTTCCCTTACAGCTGCTCTTATTGAAAGACATTACTCTTAAGTGAATTTCCTCACTCCAGTAATTCAAGAAGAAAAAGTGTATATAGAGAAAAAGCATTAATAGTGTTTTATAACTTATTCCTAAAAATGGGTTGATTAAATGTTTATCATTAGTGCAGCAATGAAGTTTCTTTTAAACTCTGAAAATGAGGGCACATTCAGTGACTTATATTTTCAATGCCTTGTGTAGACCAAAAATAGATAAAAACAAGAATCACTAGGAAAGTAATATTGTATAAGCCAATCTCTAACAGAGTCACAATAAAACAAATTAATGTTTGAAATTATCACCATTAGGTCAAATCTGTGTCTTGAGCTTCAAAATACTTCATTCATTCAATGGTTAATCGGTCTCTGACTACTGTAGGCTGGGTACTGGGGAGCCAAAAGAGAAATTAATCACGGTCATCAATTTAAAAACCAAAAACTCTGTCAGCCAAGTGTATGCAACAGTTTTGCAGAATAAACACAGTGAGTTTGGTTTAAGACAGAGAAATTTAAGTTTCCAGAATATTGGGGAGAAAGTGTCTAATAGGATGGTGGAGTTCATGTAGAGATTCTGGACTGGAAAAATGATTTGGCCACCATTAGCATAGGACTAGATGCCACTGAAGTGGCAGAGATCACTTAGAATAAATGGCAAACAAAAAAGAGGCCTTACTTCCTTGAGATTCTTCTGACTAGGAGCCAGACACTACAGAGCATGGAAAATATTTTGTAAGGTAGAGTTACCGAAGACGGCCTTTTTCTCCGAGATATGCTGACATGCTTAATGTGGGCTTTCTTTACAACAATGTGATCATTCCAACAACTACTAGTTCCACGATGTTTTTAGAGTTTACAAATGTATTACTACAGTGAGTTTTATTGTATCTGAGCCTCGTGAGAGATTTACGATTATCCCTATTTTATGCAAAACTTCAGAAAGTTTAAATGAAAAGTCACAAATAGATGATTGATACCTAATCCACAGCTCTTGGATGACCTATAGCGTCAATGTTTTCAATGAAGAGAAGGTGATTTTCACCCCATCCTTCACTTCTAGTTTTTCCTAATTGTTCTATATGACTTTATTGAAAGCTTCACTTCAAAATCAATCTCTCCCCTTCTCAAACTATCTTTCTTAATAAGGATAATTGTTAGGAAGTTCCCACAGCTACCTAACACCCTCTAATTCCCAAGACCTTGTGAATGCTTCTGACTATGAATTTTGAAGGCATTCCGGAAATACAGTTTCAGTTTGATTATAAAGCAAATAACATCTTGGATATTATTATATTTAAATATTTAGAATTATTTAAAATTAATTTTTTGCAAAAAATTCTTGGAGGGAAATGAGAACAAGAGTTTATTTAAGAAGTAGAATTTTATTTCTTTTTCTACAGGTCGACTTACTAACACTGTGGTTCTCCATAGAAATAAATAAAATTCACATACATAAAAAACGGTAGAGAATACTAAATGTGCCAAATAACGAATTCCTTTAAGCATAGATATATATATACACATATATACACATATATATATACATATATACATACGCACACATATATATACATATATATACACACACACACATACATATACATGTATATATACACACATACATACTTATATACACTTTTATACCTGCCAAGAAAGGTAAGTTTGTCACTGCTTAGAGATTGCTGAAAGCAAAATGAAAGAGTTCCATCAAGTGGTCATATCAAGACACAGCAGTTTGTATTTCACCAATAGAAAGAGGAAAACAATTTCTCTGAAATCTAGTTCAGACATAGATTTCTAACCGAGCTATTAAAATTTTATGCCATGCAACATTAAAAAACACAATTAAATGCATTTTAAACATTATTACTAATTCATTTTCCAATTCATTTTTAAACTGCAAAGAAAATAGAAACTATGTGATTTTTATTTTTTATCTTTTTCATAACGAATACTCTCTCCATATAGTTTGCAGTTGAAAATGCGTGGTTATAATCTTAATTTGCATGTTAGTCATTTTTTTAAATTAGCAGGTAAACCACAGGTAATACTAAACTAAGTATTTGGATTGCACCGAAAATTCAGAAACTAACTACTTGCAAATGACCTATACATCTTAAAATAGTACAAAATAAATACAAAGAAAACTCTACTCAAGGTTGTTTTAAAAAATAAAATAAGTTATAAAACATAAACATGAGTTAACTTGCTTCTTTTAACAATCTATAGTTTTTGCCTTGCCAAATTTCATCTCCTTCATAAAGACAGACAAAACAGGCATCTTTCTTTTTAAAGTATAATTGATTTAAGGGGTCATTTTCTCATTATTTTGGAAAAACCATCATGGCTTATTTTAATGTTATAAATGCTACTTCTAAATATATATTACAGATTAAGATTTGTTTCTTGCTTAATAAAGCAGTAGTTCATTTAAGCAACCATTGTTTAATTAAACTTTCTGAATATTATATATATATTACTAATGAGATGAGGTTAAACAATAGATTTTTATATAAAACCTATGAAATATATATTATCTAGACATAAAATTGGAAGCAATGTATTTAATGATTAAGATCATGGATTTTGGCATCAGAGAGATTTGATTTGAATCTAATCTCTTCCACTTTTTTTCTCTGTAACCTGGAGCAATGACAAGCGTACTTTGTTTCATTGCACTTTTCTTGTAGATGTTGTGTTTTTTACAAATTGAAGGTTTGTGGCCAGCCTGCCTTGAGCAATTCTATCCACACTATTTTTTCCAACAGTATGTGCTCACTTTTGGTTTCTGGGTCACAGTTCAATACTTCTCACAATATTTCAGATTTTATCATTGTCATTATATTACTTATGGTTATCTGTGATCAATGATCTTTTATGTCACTATTGTAATTGTGGGACACCATACACTCTGCACATATAAGATAGCAAACTTAATTAATATCATGTGTGTTCCCACTTCTTCAGCAGCTAGCTGTTCTTCCATCTCTCTTCTTCTCCTCAAGCCTCACTATTCCCTGAGACACAACAATATTAAAATTAGACCAAGTAATAACCCTGCAATGGCCTGTAAGTGTTCAAGTGAGAAGAAAAGCATCATACATCTCCCACTTTAAGTCAAAAGCTGGAAATGATTAAACTTAATGAAGAAGGCATGTTGAAAGCTGAGAGAGGCTAAAAGCTAGGTCTCTTATAACAAACAGCCAACTTATGAACACAAAGGAAAAGTTCTTGAAGGTAATTGACAGTGCTACTACAGTGAACAAATGAACGATGAAGAATGTAAAACAGGCTTGTTGCTGATATGGAGAACGTTTTATCAGTCTGGATAGAAAATCAAACCAACTACAACAAGGCCCAAATTATCTTCAATTCTCTTCAGGCTGAGAGAAATGAAGAATAAAAGTTGGAAACTAGAAGAAGTTGGTTGATAATTTTTAAGGAAAGAAGCCATCCCAAAATAAAAGAAAAAGTGCAAGGTGAAGTAGTAGCATGTGCTGATGTAGAAGCTTTAGCACATAATCTGGAAAATCTAGCTAAGATAATAGATGAAGTTTGTTACACTAAACAAGAGATTTTCAGTGTAGATGAAACAGACTTATATTGAAAGAAGATGCTGTCTAGGACGTTCATGGCTAGAAAATAAGTCAATGCCTGGATTTAAAGCTTCAGTGCACAGGGTGACACTCTTGGTAGGGGCTAATGCAGCTGGTAAATTGAAGTTGAAGCCAATACTGATTAACGATTCTGAAAATAGCAAGAATTATGCTAAATCTACTGTGCCTGTACTCTATAAATGGAGCAAAGTCTGAATGACAGCATATCTGTTAGCAGTATGGTATACTGGATATTTTTATCCCGCTCTTGAGACCTACTGCTCAGAAAAAAAAGAGTCCTTTCAAAATATTGCTGTTCATTGACAATGTACCTGACCACCCAAGAGTTCCGATGGAGGTGAACAAGGATATTAGTGTTTCTAAGCTCGTTAACACAACATCCATTCTGTAGCCTCTGAATCAAAGAGTAATTTCAACTTTCAAGTTTTATTACATAAGAACTAAACATGGTAAGGTTATTGCTGCCATAATGACTACTCTGATTAATCTGGGTAAAATAAATTGAAAATCTTCAGGAAAGGATTCACCACTCTAGATGACACTAAGGACATTTGTGATTCCTGGGAGGAGTCCAAAATATCAACAATAACAGGAGTTTAGAAGAAGTTGAGTCCAACTCTCACAGATGACCTTGAGGGGTTTAACTCTTCAGTGGAAGTAAATGCGGATGTGGTGGAATCAGCAAGACAACTAGAATTAGAACTGGAGCCTGAAAATGTGACTGAGTTGCTGCAGTTTCAAGATACAATTTTAATGCATTAGGATTTGTTTCTTAGAGATGAGCAAAGAAAGTCGTTCCTTGAGATAGAATCTACTCCTGGTAATGATGCTGTGAACATTCTTCAAATAACAACAAAGAATTTAGAATATTACAGAAACTTAGTTGATAAAGCAGTGGTAGAATTTGGGTTTGAAAGAAGTTGTACTGTGGGGAAAAAGCTATCAAACAGCATCACGTTACAAAAAAAAAAAAAAATCTTTCATGAAAGGAAAAGTCAACCAATGTGGCAAACTTCATTGCTGCCTTGTTAGAAGAAATTGCCACAGCCACATTAACGTTAAGAAACCACCACCCTGATTGGTCAGCTGCCACCAACACTTGGACCAAACCCTTTACCTGTGAAAAATCACAACTTGATGAAGGAACAGATAATCATTAGCATTTTAGCAATAAAGTATTTTAAAATTAAAGTATGTGCATTGTTTTTTAGACATACTTCTATTGCACACTCAGCTGCTTATATTGTAATGTAAACATGACTTTTTTATGCATTGGAAAACCAACAAACTTGTATGACTCACTTTATTGCAATGTTTGCTTTACTGCAGTGGTCTGGAACTGAATCTGTAATATCTCCAAGGTATGCCTGTATATCTTCATGTATAATAGGGAAGTAATTCTACTGATACAGGTATGGTAGAGCTTAGATAATGTCTCTTATATCAAGCATCTAGATTAGTAGCTGACTATCATCAAAATGAAAACACATGTTTGTGAATTAATATTTCCACTGTTCTATCTTGTTATTGGTAGGTGAGAGTGGTGGTGAACTTTCACCTCAAATTGTTTGATTTAAATAGTTGAAAAAATATAAACAAGTAAGGAGACAAAAGACAAATGTATTGCTTCTATGATGACAATACGATCATATTTCTTCTGAGTGCTCTATGACCTTCCTCCAATCTAAGCAATATTTCCATTTCTACTAGAAGCCAGAGAGATTCACACTGTTACCCTTCTTTCTGTCTTTTGGAAATTTGCAGTGATAATAAGTTGATTTAAAATCCTTACTTAATATCAAGAACAACTCTTCCTGTCAACATGGTAATAAAATGAACACTGAGGATGAAGAGAGAGAGAATGATAAAGTGCATTCAGTAAAACATAAACAAGTAAAGGATGTGGGCGCAAGGTATATAGGAAGTATTAATAGTTGTACTCCTCTCACATATTTTGTCATGTGTGAAATAATTCAAAAGTAAGATGTAAGTAAACCTAAAAGAAAAACTAAAACTCCCTTTAGGAAACCTAAAAGTGAATAGATTCACACTTCAACAAACTTTTGACGATATGTCAGCAAGATGGAAAATAACTACAAAAGGAAAGCTGCAGATACAAGAAGAAATGTTGAGTGAAGAACATGGAAAGCATGTAGATAAACCACAGGGTCTGTGTGAAATAACAAAAAAATTAAATTTGGGAATACAGAAAGGATATAATTAAAATATGGGACAATAAGTAAGACTAGCAGGTGATTTGATTTTTATAATTCTAAGGTCCCTATGTTATATAAAGAAGGAATAGAGAAAATGATTAATGTAGACTTTAAGTAAATAAATCTGTTAAAATTTCATGGTAACTATTAAAAGAATAAAGAGGGAAATAGAATTTAAATAAAAACTTCATGTAAAAGATGCAGAAAAAGTGATAAAAAGTAAAAGCGATGAAGCAAAAGAGGAACATACAAAACAAGAAATAGGATGGTAATGAATCCAAATATATCAGCAATCCTAATAAATGTAAATAAATTAACTTTCTAGTTAAAGGTTAAATTCAATAAAAGATAAGATCCAGGATTATACTATCGAAGAATCACACATGAAAATAAAAACATGGAAAAACTGATACACAAAGGATAAGAAATTAGGCAGCTTAAATATTAGTCAAAGGAAAGCTGGTGTATCTATATTAATATTATAGAGTGAAGTCTTTAAGGCACAAAGCATCATATAGAATGGAAAACATCATAAAACAATGATAATTATACACTCATTTCAACTTTGATGCCTCTAATAACTTGCCTCAAAACATATAAAGAAGTCAACAAACCCATCATACCAAGGAATACACAGTGTTCTCAGGTACGCACGGAACTTCAGAGAAAGCCGAACCACATGGGGAAGACATAATGCACATATCAGCCAATTCCAAGGAATTATCAGACAGATATACTTCTCTTAGCACAACGAAGTTCAAAGTCAGAAAAAAACATTTTTTTTTGAAAAATTTGTAGATTTGGAAATAGGAAAGCATATTTAAAACATACAAGAAAGCAATAAAGTCTGAAAACCGATAAATTCAACAGTTAACTTAAGATATTAGGGAAAATATAAGAAACCCAAGCAGAAGAAATGCAATTATAAAAACCAACAATAATAATGAATGAAATAGTAAATAGAGATACAGCAGATTAAAACAAAAAGATTAACAAATCGAAAGGCTAATTCTTATATATTTAATATATGTGTGTGTCTAATCTACTCTCAATATTAAACTATTAATCCTTTCTTTCCTAAATATATATCAACAATGATTGTTATATTTTTTCTATTTTTATATTTACACAGGGAAATGTGATATTCACCATGTTTCACTTAGTGTTTTTTAACTCAGTATCATTTTTGAGGCCAATTTTGAGACCCATGTGTATAGAGAGATACTTTATCCCTTTTAACTCTTGCCCAGTAATATATAGATTAAATTTTTATCCATCTATCCCCCATTTGCTATCTACTAATAGTATTTCAAAGCACATCCCTGAATTTTCCTATGCATCTCTGTTACACGTTACCCTAAAGAGAAATGACAAGCTTTTTAGAGAAGTGGCATACTCAATTTCCCTAAATGTTGGCAAATTGATTATTTAAATGGCATTTAGCAGAAAATCTAACAAAACATTTTTCTTCACATTAAAAAAGAAATCCTTAAATTGCTTCTTAGTTTCTATAAAAATGGAAGAGTGGAGAAGTATTCAGGGCTTTATGTTTTATTCAATTGGATCAATATCCTCCATAATCCTGTGAATCACCTTTTTAAAAAATTTGTAAAACTTAAGACAATATTTTATAGTTTTGCTCCACATTGTTTGAAATTTAGAAACTTTTATTTCTAATTAGATTGCTATGACATTAAGTGTGTGTGTGTGTGTGTGATTGGTAGGTATATAAATTATCTACTACATGCAAGATATAAAAATATGATAAAGTGTTTGGACCTTACCCTTAGAAAACAATATCTCAATAACTGTGGTGTGGCTGAGATGATGTTCAGGTATCATCTCATATTTGCCTACATTTCTAAGTTTATTTCTACATTGCCAAGTTTGTCACTATAACATGGCCATTTCCTGTATAGGAGACAGATGCTCTTTAGGTGTGTCCATCATAAAACTAGTTTAATAAATCAGGACACGTTGAAAATAAAATAAGCCTCAAGCATAAAGCAGGACCAATCCTTGAACAAAGTGTATATTCAATATATACTCCATTGGCTTCAATAGTGAAAATATACTGTGAGCTGTCACAAAGTTGGTAGGCTCTGATCCCCAGCGGGTACTGTGCCTGTCCTTTGCATAACTAGAGGGATTGTTAGTCCTCTTTGCATACATCACGATTGTTAATAAAGTGACATTTGTCAAAATGAGTAAGCACCTGTTGCCATGGAAGGTGCCATAAGCAAGATTATAAAACAAATTGTTGTAGTTGGCTAGGAACCAGGAGGAAGATGAACACCAGAAGAAAAGGCATTCTTTCCTTAATTCCTCATACCCATTTTACAATGCATTGCATACAGTTGTTTATGCAGAACACAGGCTGTTTTCTTTTTTTCTGAAACCTCATGTAACCGATGGTATTTTAAATGAGCTCTAATACAAAATGCCTCACACACTGCTATCCTATGCCTCATTTAACCCATTATATGGGTTCCCTCTTGAAACATTTAGTCTTCATTTGTCTATTTTTCCTGTAACTTATTTTTAGGAATAGAAAAATCATGTCCTGGGAAGCATGTCTTCTGGCACATATTTAAAATACCTAAGGGGGCTCAGGTAACATCAAGACCCTAGTAGGTGCAGACGGGTCCCCACCAATATCTTGGCATTTTATTTCAATTATTTACTATCTTTCAATATGGCCCACAGCATGAAGATTTTGCATATACCAGTTTATTTTTTAATTGAAAATTGAAATAATACCAATACTCATAAAAAAATCCATTCAATTCTATTCAGTAAACAGTCTTCCTCTTCATGCCAGTAGATATCTGTAACTCTTTCCCCAGGTTCCTTATTTAAAGTATCTTTACCAAAAAAAGCAGACAGGCTTCAAATAACCGTCTGACATTGGAGAATGACAATATTTTTTCTTGTGAATTAGCATCCTAGCTAGGCACTGATATGAGATATACTGACATAGCTTTCCTGCCAAATCTCATTCTTGTATTGTTCATGAATAGATTCATTATTTTGGTACAAAGACTTTAAATATCAAGTTTAATTGATCTTTTATATCACACTTCTCCAGAATTTTTTACTGAAGGATAAATTTGTTCCTCTAAAAAGCACAGCCTGTCCCGAGCAGATGCATGCCATTAAAAAAAAAAAAATCACATAAATGTCTTCTTTTGGTTCTATCACAGCCTAACATATGAATCCATGTTTATTGTGGTAATGATTCAAACTAGTAAAATGGGGTATAATTTTTGTTTGTATTATAATTGCAGTGCTCCTCATTTCTAGGTACCCCATACTGGCTATTCTCATGTTTTATGTGAATCTCAGGGTGTATTGACTAGCTCTGTGATCTTGGAAAAAATGACTGGCTGCAAAAAGTTCTCTCATTTCTTCTGCCAATCCCATTCTCTGAAGAGGAAAATGTAAGACTATGTGTGCAAAAATTCTAAGACACTGAGAGTCCAAAGAAAATAGAGAATAGATATTTAAGCTTGAGACCAGAAAGCATTTGTGATTATTAAGACTGAATTCTTGTGACTTTGAGTCAGAATGGCTTGTTTTTAGTTGGAAGTTATCTTCTAGATCCTTATTCTCTGATTATATGCAATTTGGAAATGTCCTACATAAAAACTGCTGCCTAACTTGTCACCTGGTTTTCTTCCAATGCACAGAAAGAACTAGAAGCCCTGCAACAAATGGATTATGTGCACCATCTGGCCATTTTGTGTCGCATACTAAATTTTAAACTAAAAATGCCTTTCTTCTTCCCATACTAGAACATAAGAAATTTGCTATCTTTTCTGGCTTGATGTATAACTTAATTTATTTGTTAATATAAGTTGTTGATGGCTAAAATTGTGTAAAATGTAGTTATACATAATTTTTAGCTTCAAAGTCACAAATTTTGTCACTTTATTATGGAGGAATTGCAAATATCTCTAGGGTATAAACTCAGCCTGATTTCTGGATATCTGTTTTTTTCTATTTGCAACTTCAAATATGTGTGTAACGCCATTGCGAACTCTCAATTTTGTTAGGTGTCTTTCAAGTATATATGAGAAGTTAACATATGCATATTTTATATAATTTTTACATGTAAGTGCATATGAGTTCCTCTGAACTTTGAGAAACTAAACTGTCCAGAAAGGTATGTTTTTACATGTAGCCATTTGTAATTTGGTAACCACAGGAAATGTAAATCTGAAAATAACTATAAAACAGTTAAGGATAAGTATATAGTGTGATTCTTTTCCTTATCTAATATAAATTTTTAAAGCCACAGGAAAAGGAGCCGAAGACTGGACTATAACAGGTTTGGAGGCTATGAATACATAGAATGATACCAATTTATGGAAATACAGATTGATATTAGCTCATGTTATTGAGGGCCTACTCTTTGCCTTTTTTGTGTATGTATGTATGTATGTCTTTATTTATTTATTTCTGTATTTATTTATTTTTAGAGACAGGGTCTCACTCTGTGGTTCAGATTGGAGGGCAGTAGCGCGATCACAGCTCACTGCAACCTCAACCTCCCAGGCCTAAGCAATCCTTCTGCTACAGCCTCCCAAGTAGCTGGGACTACAGGCACGTGCCACTGCACCCAGCTAAATTTAAAAATATTTTGTAGAAACTGGGTCTTTCCCTGTTGCCCAGGCTGATCTTGAACTCCCGGGCTAAAGCGATCGTCCCACCTGGGCCTCCCAAATTGCGGGGATTACACGCACAAGCCACCGTGCCCAGCCACCATTGCCTTTATACATATTACCTCATTTAAATATGCATTTTTCCAATGGAAGGAACTGGAGCTTAGATAAATTCTATACCTCTCAAAATAACACCACGTGGATTTTTAAAAAAACCTTTAAGCATTTACCTACTTATTTATTTGGCTAATGGGAAAAAAAAGCTCCCAGTCACAAACATCCCCTGTCACAAACATCACGATCCATGATGATAGAGCAAAATCAGATATGCTAAATTTAGCCAAATGTATTGCATATAGTAGGTCATCAATACATGCTTATTGAATTAATTAAAATCCAACTTGAAAAGGAAATTGACCCTGTCAAATATTTGTATATTTTATCTCATCAAATTTAGTTGTGTGTGAGCCAAAGAAAACATATGAAAAGTGTTTTATTTTGCAGGGACAGATGTATAAAATATTATCTAATTTTAATATACTAAAGGCATAGTTATAGTTTTCCTTTAAACATCATTTTGACCTTAATGATGTGACTTACTATTTTACCCTCCAAAAAGAGTACACTTTATAATTATAATTGCTGGAACACGCCACTTTCTAGAATTACGAAAAATAATTCATTACACATAAAGGCTTTATTTTGGAATGAATAAATGAATGTTGGCTGTCATCGTAATTTGTGCCTCCCGAAAGATTGGTTTCCTACCTCTAGATAGAGAGAAAATAAAATTTAATCTTTAAGAATTCACATTTCTTGTTTGGCAAGAGTTTGTATTGCTACTAATTAGCTGAAATAGAAATTAAAGAATCTCGGCTACATTGAACAACTGGGCTTTGAATGTCTAAAACTGTTTCCTCAGAAGAGAACAGATGATGTCATTGCATCAAGTCACTGGGATGAATTGCTGAAAGGGAGATGCATGGAAACAATATCGTACCCTCAAAATTTCCATTGAGGAGCACAATGTCTCCATATACACTATTACCAGTTTCCCTTCAGAATTTTCTCTATGTCTGCTTTTAATTATCCCAAATTCATTTATCCCCCCTATTTAAGTTCCCCCTCCCTCTTCCCCTATATTTCCCCTTGAACCTATCTTTTCTGTATCCATTGCAGAGAGATCACTTCGTTGTAACTGAATACAGATCTGAATGCTTACCACTTGCAGAGTCCAATTCACAAGAGTGAGGTCTGGTGGAAAGAAAGGGATTTTACTAACCAAAACTAGTAAAGGGGATGTGGCCGGATTCCCATCCAAAGCAACCACTTCAATTTTGGGGGTGAGGGTAGGAGTTTAAGTGTGGAAAAATTGATAAGGAAGGCGCGCAAAATTGTGCTGAGTACAATGTCTGTGTGTCTTGCTCTGGTGGCTATTTTGTGTCTCAGTCCTCCTGAATCACGAGCTGGCAGCATCTCAACAATGGCGGGGTTGTTGACTAGCCAGCCACCTTGAAATAATCTTGGGAATTTTGCAGCTGAGTCTCCAAGCTTCCTTTGTCAGACTCAAGATTAGCCCCTGCAACTTCTAAGAAGGCATATAGACGACAGCATACAATTAGATAAATGTGAAGGGAGTATACATGGTAGGAAAGGGAGGGATATGGAGTCTATTTTATGGCTAAGAGAAAAGGCTTCTACAGTTTTCTTCAAGGTTTTATCTTGAAACCCAAGACTAAAAAAAATAAAATGCATTTTGAAGTTAAGCTATCTGGTTTTTTAATGATTTATAGCTCTGGGGGTCTTCTCTTTTCTAAATATCCCCAAGCCCTAGGATGTATTTTGGGCAATAATTTGTACTAAATATGTGAGTTCAAAATGAGATATTTATTTACCTTGTACTTTATGTTGCAAATTTCCTAAAACTGTAATTTTAACAATCTACACGTTTATATTTATGTGATGGTTTTGTTAATTTCATTTCAACACTTTTCTCCAACAAGTGGATTTATACAAAACTGACAATGTGAATCTTCTTCAGCATCCCCCTTCAACATCTTAATAGGATAAAATGAATCATAATTTTAAACTACATTTCTTAATTTAAAGAAAAAAATTATGTGGACATATTCACATTCAAGGTGAGTATCCAGCAAACAGTAAATCAGGCAGGTGGTTATGTTGGGAAATGGTAGCAAAACATTTACAATTGATGCCATATGGCTTTCAGCCTAGTAGGGCCAACTAGCTGTGTTCAATGACTCTGGGGAAATTAAGCTGTTTGAAGGTCATTAATGCTAATTCTAAACCTCTGGGGCAGTGACAGGAAGTTGGCAGCAATATGCAGGGAAACCATACCTCCAACTGAGTGGATAAGCCTCCTTCATAAGTGGACCGAGGATTGTTCTTGTTGGGCCTGTGCTCTGATTTGGAGACAAAGAACCAGGTATAACCACTATTGCTGCATATACACAGCAGGCAGTAACGTATATTCTGATCCTGCCATTGTCTTTCTTAAACTGACCAGGAGTCCTTATCATAAAGTTCAAATCCCCTTCCATTATCTTCCTGTTTCAGCTGATACCACTGTCCTCTGGACTAAGCCCCAGGCACATTAAGTTTCTAAGTTGACATTTTTAATTAAGTTTTAAAGACATATTTGGAGAATTTTTTAATGCACAAGTATATGTCCAGCTCAAATAATTCCACTTTCAATGTGCTTTCCTGGGTTTCTTGAATGCCATTGAGAAATTACAGTACATATAAAGAAAATAGAAAAGAAATAGTAATCACTGAATCAATGATTAGCGAAAAAAAAACAGCAAAAGCTAAAGCTTTTCAGCAACTAAGTTCACCAATTTTCAGTAAATAACTCAAGTGAAAAAAATTAATTTATCTACTTGAAAATGGCTAATGCAGAGTCAAAGATTAAAATGTTGGAAATAAATTTTCTTCTTCCACGCCAACCTTTAAGGAAAATATTATTGAACTCTTCTGGAACACAAAATCTTTGCAACCAGCATTATTATGTATATTATCCACTTACATTAAACTAAAACTATATATGCATGAGGGAATGTTTCTTCAAATATTAACCATAAATAGAAATTAGAAAAATGTATAAAATTAGGTTGTATATTTCATTCCTAAGATTTTCTAGACTGGGTTTTCTGAAAGATGCAACACCATTCTCTTGATATTCTACAAAGAGAAACACGCTACCCCAGAGCATTGGGTTCAGAACGTGCTACCCCAGAAGATGGCACCTTCACATTTGAGAAAATCACAAAGGAGAAAGGTCTCTGACCTTCTCCAATCCTTCTTCTCTGAAGCAAGCTGTAAAAGAATCTGATCTTCAGCTGGGTGCGGTGGCTCACTCCTGTAATCCCAGCACTTTGGGACGCCGAGGTGGGTGGATCACGAGGTCAGGAGATTGAGACCATCCTGGCTAACACGGTGAAACCTCGTCTCTACTAAAAATACAAAAAATTATCCGGGTGTGGTGGTGGCACCTGTAGTCCCAGCTACTCGGGAGGCTGAGGTAGGAAAACGGTGTGAACCCGGGAGGTGGAGCTTGCAGTGAGCGGAGATCACGCCACTGCCCTCCAGCCTGGGCGACAGAGCGAGACTCTGTCTCAAAAAAAAAATAAAAAAAGAATCTGATCTTCCTCTGAAGTATGTGATAAGAGCCTCATGTGCCTCATATCTGGAGACAAGGAATGTCACACTGGGACACAGAAAATAATATGAACAAACAGGCCTTGCTAAGTTCCCCCAGCTTATTACCATTAGATCATACTCCTTCTGTTCAATCATGCTTCCTCATGACTGTCTACTCCCCATCCAACCTAAGCATAAATATACATAGATTTCGCCATTTCTTTGGGTCTTCATTTCTGAAGGTCCACATGTCACATAAAATTTACATTAAATAAATATGTATGCTTTTCTGTTGTTAAACTGCCTTTTGTTATAGGTGCTTCAGCCATGAACCTAGTGATGGATGAGAAAAAAAAATCCCTTCTACCCTACACTAACAAGGAAGGACGAGAGAGAGAATTCTAATTTCTTACCATAGGTATTCAATGTGATGAGAGGGTGGTCATTTGATGTATAAAATTAGGAATTCATTCTAAAACATGTTTGAAACTTTTGTTTACTTTATTGCAGAGGAAGGGGCAAGTTTGGTGCTCCAAATTCCTGTTTTATTTGCCATCATAGAAAGGATTTGAATTTGCAAGACACTTCAGAAAAGTCTGATTTTTTTTTTTCACTTTAAATGTGGTATTGTGGTTACCGTAATGAGGTGGCATCGACACTGCTAATACTTACCCTTTGGAGTTTACCCCAAGGCTTTACCATAAGACATCATCCAGATCACTGTGCTTTCTTTTAAAAAACAAGTCTTTATTAAAAAGAAAAGCACAAACTAGACCATCACAAATAGAAATTAGTAATAGCCAGAAACGTATTTAGCAGCGATATTTTTTCTTTTTTTTTTTTAACAGTCTTGCTCTGTCTCTCAGGCTGGAGTGCAGTGGCGTGATCTCGGCTCACTGTAACCTCCACCTCCCAGGTTCAAGCAATTCTCCTGCCTCAGCCTCCCAGAGTAGTTGTAACTAGAGGTATCCACCACCACACCCAGGTAATTTGCATATTTTTAGTAGAGTTGGGGTATCACCATGTTGGCCAAGCTGGTCTTGAACTCCTGACCTCAGGTGACCCGCCTACGAAAGTGCTGGGATTACAGGAGTGAGGCACTGCACCCAGACTTATTTAACATCAGTTCTAAACATTGTTGACACATTGCAGTATCTAATTTTCTCTAGTATCCTTAATTAATTATATAATGTGACTTTTGAAGAATTCTTATATACATTAAGATAAAGTTCAAGAAGGCCATTAGCAAAGGATTTTAAAAAGAGTAGTTTTTTTACAAAGATTTTCCATTTTAAACAGATTTTTCTTATAAAATAAATTTCTCCATGTCTTTTAAAAATACGAAACTTGGCTCCCATTAAATATGCTCATTTTTAGTTACCCATGGGATACCCTTACTTATCTATGATAACAGATACTTGTCATAATTTCCTGTATACTCCTAATGTCAGAGGTATGTTTACAAGTGGTATCATTTACTTCTGGATTTCATTTCCAGCTATTTAACCTCCAGATTCATGATAAAGCATTTTTAAGATTATCTCTGAAAACAATACCTGCTTTTTATTTACTCAAAATATATCTACACTTAACATAAGTACACTTTGGATAAGCAGTTATTTTTAGGCAAACTTTTACTAAGATAAGTATATGACAACATAAATAATGGAGGATATCCATGTGTAGCTAAAAGTGAAAATATTTACTTTACCTGGAAGATGTGTTTTTTTAAAAAAAAAAACCCTGAAACAATTGATTTCATGCAAAAAAAGTGCTAAAAGAAAAATGCGTAATCTCTGTATGATAAAAACATTTTCTCGAGCTGTGCAAATGACCTTGTTGATTTTTATTTTATCTAAGAATGATTTTAATATGCAATAATACAACTTACAGCAACATATAACAATGCATTTAATAGTAATGCACAAAAGTAACAAAGCAATGCAGATAAAAATGTTATACTGAACTCATCATTTGACATACTTCCTGTATTAGAATAATTTGCTGAATAATGTCAATTATCAAAACATGTAGCTGCTATGTAGTCCCTTAAAAACTGATATTTCCAGCATGTATATAATACACATATAAGTATATTCGTGTTGAACATAGCTTTAGAACTTTTTATATTTTTTTAAAAAGAAATTGTATGCCTTTTGTTCAAAACCACTATAACTTACTTGACCTGTGTGTGATTTTTATTTTCCGTTAAAATATTTAATTTCCAATATAGTTTGGATGTAGGACAGTCTGCATTTTAGGAAGCAAAAAAATAAATTTTAGAAAGGTAAAATATCAAAGCCAGTTTTGTAGTAATAGTGATGTCTAAAAGTTGAAATAGTAGCTGTCATTAAATGAGCACCTACTATATTTCAGGCACTAAACTGGATTCTTATAGACTCTTTAATAATAATATCATACATTATAAATGTGAAATTTTAGACTGCAAAGTACATAATTTGCTAAAAGTCACAGATGTAATAAACTGTCAATCCAGAATTTGAACTTAAATCTTTTGGCTGCAGAGAGGAAAACAAAAGAACGGTAGGTAAATAGCTAGATGAATCCGTTGACTGACAGTCGTATCAGCTTCCCTTTACTGAATGCTGATCTCATCACACCAGTATAACTTTGTAAAATGTGTTTATTATTTCCATGTTCAAAGTGAGTGACTTAAGGCTAAAAATGATAAGAAATGTGTCCTTGATGGCAGCTATCACTGGAAGATCCAGAATTTTAACCAATATTTCACTATCCAGTATTACTCATTTCAAAGCACTCAGCCTTTCTGCTATCACATACAATTTCCACTTCAAGTAACAAATTCAAATATAATCGGTACAAAGTTTATCCTACCCTGAAAATGAAATGTATAATATTCAAGAACAACTTGATGATTCACATCTGAGAAAACATAGTACTCTCAAAGTGACAAATACTGAATAAATAAATATTACCTCTGTATTGGATGTCTAAAAATGAGTAAGGACAAGATACTTCAAGCTGGAAAAATTAGAATGCAAACAAAAGACAACGGAGAAACCAAACATAGCTGGTCACATATGTATTTTTGTAACGATTTTTAAGTCTGGGAGTCTTGTTTCCTAAGCAAACATTTATTTTTTTGTCAGCCAGAAGTTTATATCTCCCTAGATTATGTAAAATACTGAAAAAAGAAATATGAAAACTTTATTTTTAGTTGTGTCATCAAACAGTGCCTTACATATTTGAATGACTACACTTTCAAAAGCTGCCAAACTTTAATTTCTTCTGTTAGTATCTATATCTACACATATTCAACATTCAAAGTAAGGAATCTTGTAGTGTGTGTTATATTGTTCAAGTATTGATGATTTTGTTGCAACTCTGGGAACACTTTTTAGCCCCTGAAGCCTGAATTAGGGGTATCTATATAGAGAGGAAATTATTGGCTTATCAAAAGTGTGCATAGATTCTGTAGGTCAAGTCTATCCATCATAGACTTCCTAAAAGGTGGATTAGATTTGAAGCTCTCCCAATTTATTTTGTTATGGTTTATTGGCACATTCATTTTGCACAACTGTTTATACAAAATAAATGGCTGCTGATATCTTAAGCCCCTCCATTAGTGGAGTCCAATTCACCATCTAAGATAACAAAAACATAGGAATCTTCAGTTCCTACTGCTACCACTACAGAAGGCTCAAGCTGTAGAATATTTGATGCTTTCTGCTCTCAAAGTTCTGATCCAGTCCTTTCTCTTACATAACATCTGTCCATGGCCTTGCTCAGAGGGACCCAGTGCTCATTCAAAGATCCCTTTATTGTGGTGAATGTTTAATTTCTTACTAATATTCATTCAAATGCAATACATGTATAGTTACATTCAGTCTGTGCTGCTATAATGGAATATAAGAGACTGGGCAATTTGTAGAGATTCTTCATGGTTCTGGAAACTGGAAAATCCAAGATGCAAAGGCAAGTGTCTGGTGAGGACCTTCTTTCTGTGTCATCTCATGGTGGAAGGTGAGACAGCAAGAGATTGAACTCCCAGCTTTAAGTTATTTTAAATCAGCATGAATCTGTTCACAAGGCTTCAGCCTTCATGACCTAAACACCTCCCATTGGGCCCCACCTACCAACAGTGGTTCATTGGATTATGTTCCAACACATGCCTTTTGGAGGGACACAGCCAAACGATAATGATATATAACAGCATTTTCTAAGTGTTCATTTTGATGAATTTTGACAAATGTTTACAGTAGTGTAACAACCACTTCAATGGAGACGTTTCATCCTAAAAATTCCCTTGTTCTATAGATTCAATTTTTATATTCTTCTGAAATTTTATGCTGAAATCTAATACCCAATATAATGGTATTGCGAGTTGGAGGCTTTGGAAGGTGATTAGATCATAAGAACAGAGACTTAATCAAAGGAGTTAGTGCTTTTTATAAGAGACCCTGGAGATATCCCGTCCTTCTACAATGTGAGGAGACAAAAGAATGACAGCCACCTCTGAATCGGGAAGTGAGTCATTACCAGGCACTGAATCTGTCAGTAACGTGAATTTGAACTTCTGGTCACCAAAACTGTGAAAAATAAATTTTGGTTGTTTATAAACTACCCAGTCTATGATATTCTGTTACAGCAACCTAAAGTACTATGTTACCTGGTGCCCCTTTGTAATCAGTCCTCGCCCCCAACCTGACACCTAGCCCCTGTCTACCCCACTCAGATTTGGGTGGCTACAGTTTTGGCTATTAAATAATGTCACAAAAATTGAATCATATACTATGTAGCTTTGATTGTTTTTTATTGAGTTTACTTAATGCGTTGGAGATTTATTCATGCTGTTACATATGTCTATATTGTATGTTTTTATCGCAAACTAGTGTTCCATTTGATTATACCTTTACTAATACATGGGCCTCTGGATTATTTCTAGTTTAAGGCCATGCAAATAAAGTTGCTATAAACATTAGCAAATGGGTCTCTGTATGAACATGCTTTTATTTCTCTTGGGTAAACATCCAGGAATTGACAGTTGAGTCATATGATAAATGTATATTTAAATTTAAAAGAAACTTCCCTATTGTTATCCAAAGCAACTATACCACTGATGTTTCTACATATCCTCATCAGTACTCCGT
The DNA here is from genome assembly GCF_028878055.3 of Symphalangus syndactylus. Lineage (NCBI taxonomy): Eukaryota > Metazoa > Chordata > Mammalia > Primates > Hylobatidae > Symphalangus > Symphalangus syndactylus. Next base: position 112,763,842 of record NC_072437.2, on the reverse strand, counting down.
CTTCTGTGATTTGATTATAGCCGTCCTAGTAGCTGTATAGAGCATCTCATTGCAGTTTTAATTGCATTTTCCTAATGACTAGTGGCGTTAAGCAAATTTTCACTGCTTATTTGCCATTGGTATATACAGTGGTTCCACGTTCTCCGTGAGAGATTAGTTCTAGAACCCTGATGGATGCCAAAATCCAGAAATGCTAAAATTCCAACATTGGTCCTGTATAACCTGGGAAAATTAAAACTGAGCCCTCTGCATCCTTGGGCTGCCCAATCTGGGAATACTATATTTTCTATCCATAGTTGGTTGAATCTGTGAATGCGGAGCTCGTACACAGGAAAGGCCAACTATATTTTTTGAAAGTCCAGTTTTTAGTCTGTTTCTACCAGTTATAAAAATTTCCAGTTCGCATATATGGAAACTGTTTTTATGTGGATGGCTGAGGATTCTTTTGGAAAAACATACTGTCAAGAAAAGAACATAGGGATTATAAGCATGACTCTATAGCAAAATCTGATTTTTTAAAAAGAAATTTTTATTAAAATGTCTAAAAAACACTGGGGCCCTGTTGACGTCACTTGGATACCCGGCTGGTATAATCTATGACAGTATAAAGAGCCCGTCTATGTACTCTTCCATGGAATATGAGATGTTGAGGACTTTGGCATGTCGGTAGTTATGTCCACTGGTATTTATTTAGGCAGAGTATGGGGGGTTGCCAGGATTAAGAGAGGGCATAGGGTCAAGTGTGCATCCTGAGAAGCCATAAACAGAAAAGAAAGTGTAACCTAGTAAACCGTGCAGTTCCCGCAGGAATCTGGCAGGAATGGGACACAGTGGGCCCAGCATGGTCTACCAACCCCCTGCCGAATCCTTGAAATTCCTTCTGAAAACCTCCAGAAAGAAAGGACAGAGTACTGCATAGAGGGTTGAAGGTTCTGGTTTCTCCTGGCTCTTGTTTCTGTTTACGATTTGTATCTGTAGTAGTTTCCTGGGACTGCCCTAACAAAACAGCGCACAGTGGGTGGCTTAACCATAAGTGTACTGTCTCAGAGTTCTGGAAGGCAGAAGTCTAAAATCATGGTGTTGAAAAGGTGGCTCCTTCTGAGAGCCACAAGGAAAAAGCTATTCCAGAGAAGTCTCTCTCCTTATGTCATGCAGCTTTGGGTGTTTCTTGGTGTTTTAGTCTGTTCTCCTGCTGCTCATGAAGACATACCAGAGACTGGATAATTTATACAGAAAAAGAGGTTTAATGAACTCACAGTTCCATGTGCTGGGAAGGCCTCATAGTCATGGCAGAAGACGAAAGGCTCATTTCACATGGCGGCAGGCAAGAGAGAATGAGAACCAAGCAAAGAGGAGACCCCTTATCAAACCAACAGATCTTGTGAGACTCATTCACCACCACAAGAACAGTATGGGGAAAACCACCCCGTGATTCAATGATCTCTCACCAGATCCCTCCCACAACACATGGGAGTTACGGAAACTACAACCATGATTCAATTACCTCCCCCAAATCCCTCCCACAACACATGGGAGTTACAGGAGCTAAGACAGACCATATCGCTTGGCTTATCAATGGCATTCTTCCTGTGTCTTCACATCGCCTTCTCTGTATACCTATCTTTCCCTGTGTCCACATTTCTCCTTTTTGTAACTACAGAGTCATATTGGATTGGGCCCATCCTAATGACTTCATCCTGACTTGGTCATCTGCAAAGGCTGTATTTCCATACAAGGTCACATTCACAGCTACTGGAATTACCGCCTCATTATTTGCTGAAGGTACACAATTCAACCCATAACACTGTCAGTCTAGTAATTGTGCCCTTTTAGGTAATTTCTGTTTTCTACTCATAATTTAAAATGAAAGCATCTTGAAATTATAAAAGACAATAGTGCTAAGAGAAAATTTCCATCAACCTATGATTTTAAACTCTTCAAAGTGCTAAGAGAAAATATCCATCAATCTATTATTTTAAACCTTTCTAAATTATTAAGAGTAAGATATATAAAATAAGATAATTTTCAGGACAGCCATGGTTGTTCATGCGTGTAATCTCAGCACTTTGGGAGGCTCGGGAGAGCAGACTGCTTGAGCTCAAGAGTTCAAGACCAGCCTGGACAAGATAGTGAAACTTCATTTCTACTAAAAATACAAACAATTAGCCTGGTGTGGGCATGGTGGCAAATGCCTGTAGTCCCAGTTACCCAAGAGGCTGAGGTGGGAGACCTGCTTGAGCCCAGAAAGTCAAGGCTGCAGTGAACCATGATTGCACCACAGCACTGCAGCCTGGGTGACAGCCTGAGACCCTGCCACATACACACACACACATATTCAAATAAATGATTGAGTTTACATACCAAAGAGCACCAAAATATATGCTTCAATGAGAAGAAAAGAGTGAGATCTAAGTGGCACTGAGTTATACAGAAACTTGAAAACACGTTGGTGTATCTAAATAATCAATAACCAAAGTAACAGCAATAATAACATTAAGGATAATGACTATTTAGCTTGGAATTTAAAAAACAATACATAATTATATTTACAAATTGCAATAATATAAAAACTGGAAGAGATGATCATATCTAAAATTTTCTACAGCCTTTAAATTGTTCAGGTAGAAGGAGATGATTGTTTCAAGTTGTACTTTGCTAATGCAACCTTGTGCTTCATTAGTGCTAATGCACTTTGTTCAACATTTAATAACTAAAGAGCAATGAAAAGCGACACAGATTAAATGGAAAAGGAAATATACAAACAACACACCCCCCAAAAATATGCAATCAAGTCAATGAAAAGCAGAAAACAAACGAAAAAAGTAAAGAAGTAAAAATACAGTGACATTTTATTAAAGATGCAGAAATACATCCATATGTGTCAAAATCATATTTAGTATAAATACATTAAGTTCACTATTAAAAGACAGAGAGTACAAGCTATAATGACAAAGGATTTTTACACGCTGAGGGACATAAAATGATATGCCAAAATTTAGATTGTATAGTGACATTAATATCTCATTAAATATGCTAGAGCAAAATCTGAAATATATTCAAAAATTAACTTTGGGAACCCGAGGTGGGTGGATCAAGAGGTCAGCAGATCGAGACCATCCTGGCTAACATGGTGAAATACCATCTCTACTAAAAATACAAAAAATTAGCCAGGCATGGTGGCAGGCGCCTGTAGTCCCAGCTACTAGGGAGGCTGAGGCAGGAGAACAGGGTGAACCCGGGAGGCGGAGCTTGCAGTGAGCCGAGATCGTGCCCCTGCACTCCAGCCTGGGCGACAGAGCCAGATTCCATCTCAAAAAAAAAAAAAAAAAAAAAAAGCTTTCCAGTTGAAATATCTTTATAACGTAATATTGAATTCTCATGGCTAAGGAAAAATAATTTTATAATTAATCAGGTCTAAATAAAATAAATTAAATACTGAAAGGGCAAAAAATTATCTTAAAGCTTTTACACTTCGATGCTCAGTTTTGCTGTGAACCTAAAACTGTTTTAAAATTAAATTATGTTAAATAGAAATAATTATTTGTGGGACATTTAATGTTTCTTGATTAACCCTTGGACTTGTAGAGATTTTAACTTAGAACAGGCATAAAAATTGTAACAATTGTTATTGTGAATAGAATAGAATATTGTTCTGAGAACAGTAAATATTTCTTGAGAATTTCGATGTGTCAGAGGCTGGAATATTTTCACATATTGTTTAACTCTTTTGTCTTATATACTATTTTGTCTTTAAAACAATCAGATGAGGAAAATGGGGCTCAGATAGCAACTAGCCTGACCCAAATCACACAGCTAGAAAGCAGAGGATGCAGGATTTAAACCCAGAACCTGTTTGACTATTCACTACACTCTACCACCTCCAAGGAACGTGGTGCGTATATGATACTTGAGGACATATCAACAGTCACGACTAAGATTTAGTAAAACGGTGGAGAAATGAAGACAATGTTGAAAGAGAAAGAGTTCTAAGCCAACCACAATTAAAGTCTGAGTATGAAGAAGTCATGCAAAATATTTAACAATTTTACAAATGAAGAAGATGAGGCTAAGAGAGAATTCATTGCTTGCCTTATCGGACATCACAGTCCTCACTAATTATTTTAGTTTGTGTTTTCTTTCACATGTCTTGAAACTTGCACCATCCTATAATAGTCACTAGAATTTAGTACTTAATTTTTCTCTCGTTTCTGTGCATCTGTGCATGGAGAGGGATACCCCTGCTGCATGCTGATAGAAACTGACATTGTTTGAAAACACCTACTTTCATTTCCTAAATATGTGACTTCAAATATAACATAATTAAATATATAAATACTTAGGATATTTTTCTCTCTCTTAAAATTTATCTTAGCTTTGCAGGCCATAAGCTCAGAAATATGTGTTCCTTGTAAAAGCCACCATCTTGACCTCTTATTCTCCAACCATTAGCACAGTAAGTGTGCATTTAAACAGTTAACTAGCTATGAAATTGTTGGTAGAGGAGTTCTACAAAAACTGCAATGTATTAAAATCCTGTTTGGTCACAACTTTCTGAGGGAGGGAAGAAAACTTCATATGAGTTATGGCAATGTAATTTATGTTGATTATAAGAAAAAATTTGTTTAGGCCAATAAAATTCAAATTAACAAAGCACATTCAGAAACGAGGTTTAAAACATAAATAGCATGAAATAGGGGAGATTAGAGCTAATATTTTCCAGGAGCTAAATAAACACACAAGCTCATATAGCATTTATTGTAAAGGTTAGAAGAGAAATCTAATTCAATATATTTAATGTACATGTAGAATGATTAGAATCTGTCTGGTTCTTGATAAATATAATCTAAAGAATTAGTTTAGACATCTTTCTCCCATCTTCAGTCAGAGTTTTATAAATTAATGAAATTATCTATTATCATTTCATCTTAGATGTCATAAGACTTTGGAAACAGGGGGTATTAGGGACTAATTTACAACACATAAATAGCTTGAACAGGTGGTACTTAATACCATCACAGATACTGGTCACTGGGTAGAGTTCACAGTTATGGAAGTGAATGCCAATTAGAAAAATGTTCATATCCTCATCACTGAGTAAACTTAAACTAAGTGAAAAGACACCACTTGCCAGGTGCAGTGGCTCAGGCCTGTAATCCCAGCACTTTGGGAGGCCGAGGCAGGCAGATCACGAGGTCAGGAGATCGAGACCATCCTGGCTAACAGGGTGAAACCCCGTCTCTACTAAAAATGCAAAAAAAAAATTAGCCAGGCGTGGTTGCGGACAACTGTAGTCCCAGCTACTCGGGAGGCTGAGGCAGGAGAATGGTGTGAACCCGGGAGGCGGAGCTTGCAGTGAGCCGAGATCGCACCACTGCACTCCAGCCTGGGCGACAGAGCGAGACTCCGTCTCAGGAAAAAAAAAAAAAGAATGGACGAATACAAATGCCTTTAATTCCGTTCAGACTTAAGACTTCACAGTTCTCAGAGACACCAAAGAAATTCTTTCCAAAAGTTTTTTTTGCAGAGATATATTTAAAGGCATAATTATATTTTTAAGAGCTTCCCAGATTGTAACAAATATAAGTAACTTCAACTAGCAAATAAGAAATTCATAAATGTAGCTAGCTGCTCAGTATTGCTGATTTGATATCATTTGATATCTTCGAAGTGTACCAACATTTAATGAGGATATAACTGAGTGAATCCTGCAACAGAAATATTAACATATGTGCTAAAATGAGCTATAATGGATATATATATTTCCAATGTCATTTAGAGCAAATACTTATATTAATCAGGCTGAATTATATGACTCCTACATTGAATCTTTGAACAATTGAGTTACAGTGGCAAATAATAGACAAATAAAGAAATGACATAATTAGATCATAAACTGATTTAGTAGTCTTATATAATTTTTATGTAGAGCCTGAAGGAAGAGTGCTGATCATGAAATAGTATCCTAAAAGAATGCAGCTATTACTTAATAATACAAGGAAATCAGAAAATTTGTCAAGGATCATGCAGCATAGTGAGTAGTGATGATTTACATATATCTGAATAGATGATTTACATATATCAGAATAGATGATTTACATATATCAGAACTGATGATTTACATATATCAGAACTGATGATTTACATATATCAGAATAGATGATTTACATATATCAGAATTGATGACTTACATATATCAGAATATTCATCCCTTAACTTAACTACTCATAGATAACAACTTGAGCATTGTGAAATGTTGTTTTCTCTCTGAGGTATTCTTTCAGATCCTACATACCAGTGAAACTACTGACATCAGCTCCTCCGAAGGGCTCCAGGAGAAGCTGACTCACTAAAGGGTGAAGTTTCTATATCCTGGTGATTTAAGATTTAATCCCCCTAACCCAAACCAGTCAGTGACCCCATTTATCCAGCCCCTGGTCCTCTACAATCCCTTCACCCCAACCAAGTACTCTCTGGAAAGACAGATTTGAGGGTGCTCGCATCTCCTCACTCAGCTGTCCTGCAATCATTAAACTCCTTCTTTACTGCAAACTCTGTTTATCAATTTATCAGACTGTGACTGCACAGCAGTCAGAGAATACAAACACGTGAGTCCTGTATCATTTATAAATATTTAACTTTTATATATATTTAACTTCTATACACATAATTGACTATTTTGTATATTACTATTAGTAGGTAATAATAATATTTATATTTCCTCCATAGGTAGCTTCTGGGGCATTTCTGCCTGGTAAATTTTATTCTTTAATGACAAAGACTAAAGTAAGTAACTTTAAAATATTATTGAGAATTTTTTTTTCTATTGATGGGACACTGAATTTGTAGGTAGAAATAAAAACCTAGCTTTTTACTAAACTTAATTTTAAACACAATTCAAAATACAAATATAAAATTAAGAATTTCCAAAATTAAACTTAGTTTTAGAAACTCACATAAGCAAGTGTAATACTGAAGAGCAAAGAAACTGTGGTCTACAAAAAAAATTATAAGTAATTCATGAAATCTAAGGGCTAATTTGTGAAGTAAATTAGGAGGATATTTTATGCTGTAGCACCATCCTAGAGACCAAGAGAATCGCTCTAGGAAAACCTGCTCAACTCTTTTTAACCAGAAATTCTTTCTTTCTCCAGAAATCCCTTTCAGGTAATGCCTAATAATATCTCACTGAACATGTATTAGAAATCGTAGTTTAATTTTTAATTAAATAATTCAGTGAAAATATATTAATTGTAAAGATAAATTTTAACACATATGGGAATACTAGACTTACGGTGGTCATCAACCCAAAATGCTACAAAATTACATGGAATGGTTAGTTTGGCAAAAATAAATATCAACACTACCACCAAAAACCTAGGTTTCAAAAAGAAATACAAGAAGCATTCCAAAATGTTAAAAATTTTTCATTTGTCTACTTTCTAAATGCTCTTTAAAATACTTATGTCATCATAATTTTGAAGTTTAAAAGTAAAGAAATAGTTCTCCTAGTTAATATACTGCCTTAAAGTTACTCTGGCTCACAAACAGAACAAATCAAAGCATGACTTGACAGCCGTCAAATTACAGGAAATTGAAGCTAAATGAAATTGGACACCTCACCTCATCTAAACTCCTTACTTTATAAGAAGGAAAAGCCTCACAAAATGTTGAGGTCATTTAGCTTAAAGTCATCAGGTGAGTTAGAGATAATCTGAGAACACCACTTTTTTTCTCTTTGTTACTATTCTCTCATGAAATTTTGCCTGAAAACAGGTCTACTAAAGATATAAGAATTTGTAATGAAGATGAATATATATCATTGTCTTTCTGCTTAGGGTTGTTCAATATTTTCCCATTGATAATATATAAAATCCTACCTACTTTGACCTCCTATCATTGCCTTTCTGCTTAGGGTTGTTCAATATTTTCCCATTGATAATATATAAAATCCTACCTACTTTGACCCCCTATCATTGCCTTTCTGCTTAGGGTTGTTCAATATTTTCCCATTGATAATATATAAAATCCTACCTACTTTGACCTCCTCTCCCACCATTTCCTTGCTATCTCCTAGAACTTCATTCTTGACTCCAAAGCTGCACCCTCCTGCATCAGTTTCTTTTGTTTGAAATCTTCAGCCCTTCATAAATTTCATCCACCAAACTCCTATTTATCCTTTAACTCCCTATTATTTTTTCTTACACTGCCACATTTTCCTTCATTAGCACATATCCAATTTAAAGTTATATAGTTTGAGTTTTTGCTTGACTTTCTGTTTCTCCATTAAAGCATAAGCTCCACAAAAGCAAGTATCATGTCTGATTTAACAGGGTATATTCTATTCTTATAAGAGTGCTGCCACGTAAGTGTCAATGAATGTTTGTGAAATAAATGAAGGACTAAAGGAGTGACTGAACAAATAAAAATAAGTTCTCTGTGTGTATTGTATGTGTGAATAAGATTTTGAGTTTGGCCAAGGCAGTTAATCACATATTAACAACTCATTAAAGTTTATTGCTATGAGGTACACAATTGGTTCAACACCAAATTCTAAGATGAAACAAGGTTTGTGTTCAGAAATATAGTGTCACTTTTTCTAATATCAGTTGCCCTCCAACTATCAGCATGACACATGCAAACCATTGATACGTGTTTTTCTGTTTTTTTTTTTGTATTGAAGATACAACATGAAGGAAAATTATTATATTTCTAATAGGAAGTCCTGTTCTAAATGACAACAAATCTGAGCGTGAACACATTTGTTTAAAAGAGAGAGATTAAAAAGATGAGATTCTGTTTGTACAGTATATAACTGAAGAGAGTTGTATCTAGCAATTTGACAAGAAAGGTGAAACAGAACATTAACCTGAGCACACAAGTTCAGCTAATGATCTGGGATGGGGAGTTGTGGGTAGAGAGGAGGACAAAGACGAAAGACAACCGTTTACCCCAAGTTACTCTCCAAAGATGAGAAAAAGCCCTCTTAGTAATGTCTTTCAAAATCTAACTACTTTCAAGAACACATCGATAAGATACAGAGAGATAACAATCAAGTTGGACAGTAACTTAAAAGTCAGATGTCTTTTTAAGCATAAGTAACTTAGAACTGTAAAGTAAAAAACACTAAATGTCATTGACTTTAAAGTGGATACTGAAGAAAAAGAAAACCCTTCTATTAAAAACTAGACTACATGCAGTAACTTATGTAGAAAACTTAGCATAAATATTTATACAAAATTGCCCTACCCTATTTTATTAAAGTATGACATTATAAATTAAGAGAAAATCATTTTAAAAATGAGTTATATTTTAGGCCTTTTTTCTCAAAATGAGTTTCATAAATTGATATGGTTATTAGCATAGGAATTTCAATAATAGGAACAAAGAAACCAAAAGAAAATGTGTGTGTGTGTATGTATACAATTACCTGGCATTCCAACTTCAACATGTTTAAAAATATTTCAGTAAAAAATGTTAGATTTATTTTAAGGTAGTTTGTAAGATATTTATTAGGTTTATTTGTAGGCCTTGCACACTAAGTTAAGCAACACTATCATAAAATAAATTATTTAATAATGAAACAGAAACTCAAAGCTTCATATTATAATTAAATAAACTCTAAAGTATCTAGTAACTTCAACTGTATCCCTAAAATAACATCAGGTCTACAGTGTGTATCAACTTGCCCAGAGAAAACGCAACAATGAAAGAAAGAAAGAGATATCTATTTTTTCATAAAAGATCAACACACTTTGTCCAATTTTTTTGTCCAACTGCTATCAAGTGGGCCAACGCTAATGGCAAATAAAAGAGCTGCCATTCAACATGCATTCTAGTAGTGAATATTAACTGACTACTCTGTGAAAGCAGTGTTCGTTGAACAAATAAAAGAATCTTTGCCTGCGTGACGCTTATATTTTGGTCACTTTACATTTTACTGGAGGAAACGTGAAGAATAGAATACCAGCAATATTAACAACATTATCCCACTAGAAGGTCTCCAGTGACTGATACTTTCAGACTCATGTCAATGACCCTATATGATCTTTATATTCCAAGGAGCATGGCAATGGATTTTAACATTTCCAAATTAAAAGGTAATGGTAAAGTAATGATAACCAACACAAAAATGACTCCCTGGAAACGACAGCAACTCATTTCAAATGGCTTTGGAATGCCATTAGGACAGTACCTTTTTCTTTGTAATGCAAAAGTCTCACAATCCAGAGAGCAGGTCTTGTGAATTTTGTGAATTTTGATGAGAGGTAAGGCATTACAGAAAGACCCAAAAGTCATGCTCCAGATTCCGGCAATATAGCTAGTAGGACAGACACAGAGTACATAGTTTTACTACTGATCACAGTGATTTAGAGATTGGAACCCATAGTTCTGTGAGATCAGGCATCACTTCAAGATAAATTTACATTTTTAATAAATGCAAACTTTGGCTCAGCTAAACAAGGTACCTTGGGCTATATTAACTGTAGATAGATAAATTTGGCGTAATTAACCCTTGCACAGTCTAAACATACCATGTGCCAAAAATGATGTAAAGCACTGAATATGTGAGATAAAGTATGATGAATTCCATTGACAAATACAGGCAATAGCTTCCATTTAATTGAGAAGAAACCGTATACCTAGCACAAGTCTTTTTCTGTGCATTAACTTTTCATAATACAACTATATGAAGTATATAGTATAAAATAGTATATGAAACTATTTTATATATAAATAAAGGTGTTTCCAAAGGTTAAGAAAGGGCACGGTGAGAGTGAGAAGCACAGTCTGGGTGGGCAGGACAATCTAGTTGTCTATCTGTGCTTTCAACTCCAATAAACATCATCTCCCACACCACGGCATCTAACTCAGAGTCACATTTCAATTGCCAGCAAATGGAAGCCTCATAAACCCAAAATGTGAACGGCAATGAAGTTCATAGAGCACGCTTTGAGTGCACAGAGTATCTTTGCAAACATTATCTTTTTTTATTACACTTTATGTTTTAGGGTACATGTGCACAACGTGGAGGTTTGTTACAGATGTATACATGTGCCATGTAGGTGTGCTGCACCCATTAACTCATCATTTAACATTAGGTATATCTCCTATTGCTATCCCTTCCCCTCCCCCCAAACATTATCTTTTAAGACTTTCACAATCACGCCATGAGATTATTCCCATATCAAAAAGTAGGAAATGAAAGCCTGGAAAGAAGTTATATTGACATTAAACTGCTCTCAAACCCAAGTGTACAAATGATTCTTCTTGCAAAGAAATTCATATTCTACACAAAGTTCTATTTCAAAATGAATTCTGGAATTCAATTAAACACTCATCTGGAAAACGAGAGCTTAAGTGGAAATTCCTCACTGGTATTCAAGCAAATAAATTAAATAATGATATTAAACCTACATCTAATCTCTTATTATTACATATTCAAAGTTTGCTATACAGCTACCACTAAGTTATACATTTCCAGTGACACAAACCATAAAATGAATTTGTTTCTATTGGTACTAGCAAAAAAAAAAAAAACCTGCGTAGACAGCAAAAGGGTCAATCTACTAATTTATCTTCTAATAACTTTCCACCCAGGAGCATTCGTCCCTCTCATTAGACAGTTGTTCTATGCTTCTTTTTTTCACATTCTAATTGCCTCACCTGAATCAAAAAAAGAATGTGGATCTAGGATCAATACCTTTTGAAAAGTCATTTATTTCATTATATTATTTTTTCATATATCTGCATTATTGCATAGAATACCTGATTGGTCTTATGCTAAGTTTTTCATGTAACATTACCTCTGCAAGATGTTAATAAGTATCCTTCCAAAAATGTTTGAAAAATCTTGGGTAAAACATATTACGTAAGTTCCTGTTTTATAGTTTTCCAAGAGTTTTACTATCCTTGGCCAATGACAAAATTCAAAGCAGAGATACAGTACACAACTTTTGTAAAACTTACCTATTTTTCTTATAAGACTGTGGCTTTGTTTTGTTTTGTTTTGAACTTCTTTTCTGTGATGTGACATGAGACTGTGTGTTGAGTTAGGGGTGGGGACATACATTAACAGAGGTTTAGGAACTGCTTTGCTAAAGCAAGTTTGAGGAGAAAATGGGGAGACTAATACAAGATTTTCCTTTAAGCAGTGGGAGTTGAAGGGGTAGGTGGTTTTTGGAGAAAGAAGAGACCCATTCATGGCACAGGCTTCTTTATGTTTCTGCTCTGTGTGATACTTAATGAGGATACAGACATTCACTTCCTCTATTTCCCACCCCTGGCCGGGGGTAACCCAAAGGTACCTGATAAAGACACAGCCTTATAGCTGTATCAAGTATCCCTGAGTGTGTTAGGACTGGAGAGGCCTAAGGAATAAAAAACATACATGCATTAAATGGAACAAATACAGAGAAGAAGAAAACTCAGACATGGTACATTAATTGTGTACCTTTCCTTACAACCCAGCACATCACAGGGTACATGACCTGCTTCCTTTTGACCTGCTTCCTTTATGTTCACTGCATGAACAGGGAAGGGGGTTGGGGTACACGTGGGAGATAATTGTGTTTACTATGTACCTGGTATTAATACATCTATAGAGACAATTGGAATGACTATACTGGAGAAACAGCAAGAGAAGAACTGAAAAGGCTAAAACAAATACTTGGTTCTCTAAAAAATACTCCAAAGGATTTCTCATGTCTGACAAATTACATTTTAGTCTAATAGTAATAAGTGACCAAAACTAAGGTGATTTGATAAATATCATAAGGTATTTTACTGTGAAATTGATATCTATACGTATTGCTTATAAAGCTCAGTAATCTGTTCTTGAATTGAGAAATTACTGAGACAACATCAAAAGCTGTCATTTTTGTTTCTATGTTGTCGTTGTTATTGTTTGTGAGGTCAGAGCTTCTAAACTTTATGACTGTTTGAAAGGGGCCTATATAGACCTTGCCTGAATATTAAGTCATGTGAAATGATAAAAAGCTTTCTGATTTATTGGGTTAGACAAAGAAAAAATTGAGAAATTGAGCATCATTAAAATTAAAGACTTTTGTTATTAAAACTGTGCTTAGAATGAAAACAAAAGCCACAGGTTGGGAGAAAATTTTTTCAAAACATATTCAAAACATTTTCAAAACATATCAGATAAATTACTGGTATTTAAAGTATACAGAGAACTCGAAAATAAGAAAGAAAACAACTCATTTAAAAAATAGTCCAAAGGTCTAAATACAGCTGTCAAATGGGGATTTTGAAGTTACTAGTCATGTATCATTAGGGAACTGCAAGTCACAGCAACCGTGAGATATTATTACATGACTATTAAAATGACCAATATCCAAAAGTCTGATGATACCAAAAGCTGGCAAATGTGAGGAGAAACAGGAACTTTTATTCATTGCTGGTGAGAATGCAGAATAGTACAGCTACTTTGGCAGTCAGTTTGGCAGTTTCTTATAAAACTAAACATACTCCTACCACACAACCCAGCAATTACATTCCCGGTATTTACTTAAAGGATTTGAAAACTTACATGCACACAAAAGCCTTCTTCCCATGAATGTTACAGGAGCCTTATTCATGATCACTAAAATCGAAATGTCCTTCAGGAAGTGAATGGAAAAATAAACTGTGGTATATCCAGGCAATGGAATAGTATTCTGTCAAGCTACAGAAGACACACAGGAACCTTTAAATGCATATTGCCAAGTGAAAGAAGCCAGTCTGAAAAGTCTACATACCGTATGATTCAACTACATGACCTTCTGGAGAAAGCAAAACTATGGAGACAGTAAAGAGATCAGTGGCTATTAGGGATTTGGAGGAGATTTGTGCAGTCTAAACATGTCATGTGCCAACAATGACGTAAAGATATGTGAGATAAAGTATGACGAATTCTATTGACAAACACACGCAATGGCTTCCATTTAACTGAGAAGAAACCATATACCTAGCACAAGTCTTTTTCTGTGCATTAACTTTTTGTAATACAACTATATGAAGTTATAGCCTATTTTATATATGAATAAAAGCATTTCCAAAGGTTAAGAAAGGGCACAGTGAGAGTGAGAAGCACAGTCTGGGTAGGCAGGTCAATCTAGTTTTCCATCTGTGCTTTAAACTGCTATAACCATCAACTCAATCTACTAATTTATCTTCTACATAAATTAGTAGAGGAAACGATGAACGGATGGAGCAAGGAAGAATTTTAGGAGAGTGAATCCTTTATTCTGTATGACACTGTAATGAGGATTATTTGTCATTACACATTTGACAAAACCTATAGAATTCATAAGACAAGGAGTAAACTCTAATACAAACTACATACTTTAGTCAATAGTAATGTACCAATATTGACTCATCAACTATAACAAATGTACCACACTATTGCAAGATGTTAAAAATCGGGGAAATTGGGGTAGAGGCTGAGGATGACGTGTGAATGCTTATTCACTTCTTTCTACAAACCTAAAATTGCTTTTAAAGAGTCAATAAAAATTAAAACAAGGCAGGGTTTTCATGCAATGGAAAAAAACACACAACTTTAGTAAGTGACTCATAATTATGCTTATGCCACTTTGCTAGATTACACTTCATTAATAAATATAGTTTCATTCTTTATGTTATAAAGCAGAATAAAGTCAGATATCTAGAGAAATTGATTTTAATGATTAGAGTAAAAGCATTTTCACCTCCAACGTCAGAATGAGTTCTTCAGAATCAGTCCATTTTATAGTTAAATCAATCATTGATTTTAAAAAAATATTGAGAAAAACTTTAACTTCACTTTTTCCATCAAACTCAATGTCATGACAGCATTGTCATTTCAATCTAGGATTAAAACCTATTTCTGGACCCAGTGGACTTACTGTGATAGATTCTGAAAATGTCAGACGTTAAAGTCCAGTCTTTGATCTGCTGTCCTCTGCAGTTTTCAAAAGGTCAGTTTATCCTGCTTCTTTTCTCTCTTTTTCATATATCTTGCACTTCAGCTTAATATTAGTATTAAGCTAAATTTCTTATTTTATTTTGATTGATAAAGGAAAACAGATTGTTTCAATACAGTTACTGAGAATAAGCAGCAAAACGTACTTATAAAGTACACAAGAGAGCTATAAGATAAAAATTTGTTCAAAAAAAGATTTGGAAATTTTTATTGCATGAATGTTCAAATGGAAAGGAAAACTTTCTGGATTCTTTTTCCACCACACAGGAGTAGCAGCACTAAAGTAGTGAATAATGTCCGTTCAATTGGTAGTTTTCATGTATTTCTGATATCAGAAATGGACTGTTAGTAACTAGTTTTAAAAGCAGAGCATTTTTGTGCATGGCATTCCCCTGAATTCCAAAGCCCAAACTTAACTTAGGCTAATTTCTCTCTGCTGGGAGCCCCATTAATTTCTCATAGATAACATTTCATATATATGCGGCATTCTGATGATGTAAAGGAATTCACACCTTATGGGCCTACAAGCCAAATTTAATCAATGGCTTGCTTCATATGGCTGAGAGCTAAAAATTGTTTTGGCATTTTGGAAGTGTTTAAAGAAGGAGAAGGAAGGGGAGAAGAAGAATGAGTAGATGAAGGAGAGACAGAGACTACATATGGCCAGCAAAGCCTATAATATTTACTGTCTAGTTGTTTACACAAAGAACTTTTCCAATCTTGAACAAAACACACACATTTTCGTTATGCCAAAAAAGGACTACAATAAGTCTTCACTTAACATCATTGACAGGTGCTTGAAAACTGGTCATAGGTATATATATTTATGGTCACGTGATGTTTTGATACACGCATACGGAGGGATAAATTGGGGATGGTTAATTGGTACAAAAATACAGTCAGCGAAACCCATTTTACCATAGGTTGACATCAAAAGAGTTCAGCTTCTATGGCTTTTGGTAACTAAAACGTCAACAAACTTGTAAATAAAGATCAAAACACTTCTAATATTAAATGCTGAAATAAATTTCAGCTATTCATACGTTTAAGATTAATAAAAGCTAGTAAAATCATTATTTACCTACTTATTTCAGTTTAGGGTTGCAGTTGACCGCAGCCTATCCTGTCAGCTCAGGACGCAATGTGGGAACCAGCCCTGGACAGGGTGCCGTCGCATTGCAGGTGCACTCACACATACCCACAGTTACTCAGACTGGGACCACATAGACACGTCAATCAACCTCACATGCACAGCCTTGGGAAGTGAGAGGAAACTGGAGCATCCAGAGAATATCAATGCAGACATGGGGAGAATACATAAGCTCTACACAGACAGTGAACCCCAATTGGAATCAATTTGTTTTTTCTCATCAACATCATAATGAAATGACATTGAATGAAACGTCGTTATTCAAAGACCTGTTGTACTCAGTTCTAAACATTTCAGAATTAAGAGATCTACACACATCCTCTTCTATATAATGGAGTGGGTCTCTTAAAATTTCCTGGCAACATACTCTTAGCCTGCCTAGGAAACACTTTAGAATACAACTGCATTATAATAAATTTTCATATTCTATTCATATCTTCATATTTCTCCCTCTACTTATTAAGGTATAGTCTTGTATATGTAATCCTTCAGTTCCTGAACAAGGTGAACATATGATCTCATGATGTGTGTTTTAATTTCTTAACTTTGTTGAGATTTGGGAATGTGAGGATGATGGAAAGGAAAGAAAGGAATTCAGCAGCTATAAAAGAAATCTGACCTTTAATTTTTTTATTGAATTTGTTTCTTGTTTTATTTTTCCTTCCTTTGCACAAATGAGAACTTCTAGTTTTACAAAGGGTACCATCAACTTTAGGACAAAAATTTGTATTTGTGGCATAACACAAGTTGGAGACACAATGATTTAGAGATTGCATATCAATTTTATCAAATAAATGTGATAAAGTAGGTGATATGCACACACACACACATTTGTAGTGACAAAACCATTGACACAGATACCCAGATGGCACTTAATGTACTTTCAGCCTTAAATTCTTTCTCAAGGACAAGCCATTTGTTTGCAAATGATTTAGCATTCAAAAATGATTAAACACGGGAAAAAATGCATTGCACATAAAGTTCAGATTACAAGTGAATTAAAGTCACACTAATATAACTATAATTTATAATGAATTCAAATGGCTTTCAGAAGGGTCATCTGTGGAAGGTGAAGAGCAATCTGAATTTATTTTTCTGGTAACTGGTCACAGCAATGTTTTCTAGACTAGTGAGTGAGTGCTCATACAGCACCATGTGTGTTCAACAACACATAAAGTTGGATGACAAAATCTACTTTAGTGAGAAGGTAGCTATTTCCAGGGGCACCAATAGTAATGTCAGTTTTGAGTCTTGGGTTTGCTTTTGTTTGTTTACAAGGCGATGAAATGTTTAAGGAAAAAATAAATTCTACCAATCCATGTTGAGTGAACATTTCAATCCTTGTAAAGACCAAAGTCAGCTGCCACCATGCCATGCAAACCTTATAGTACATGACATGTTAAATCGGTAACCTCGAAAGGGACTTCTGAGAAGCTATGAGTAAAAGGCACATACAAAATGCCTCTGAGATGAATTCACAAATGAAATGGAAAAGGATAACTGTGTACATCCAAGAAGAATAGTAATTAACAGAAAACAAGAACACTTCTAAATTGAAAGAATCCCTAAAGTAAAAGAAGACCAAAGAAAAAGAAATAAAGATGAGAAATGAAATGAGGCGGAAATGGTGAGCGACAAGGAGATACACTGAGAAAAAAAGTAGCTAAAGTTAGTGTGTTATTATTTCAGCAAAATTAAGTATATCAATACTGAGAAATATGACTTGAAATAGATTCAGTACCTCAAGCAGAAACATAAACAAAAACATCTGGGTTTTTCTTTTGATAACCAGTATTTTAAATACAAAAATCTAAAAATTTTGTCTTTGTGTAAGAGTTACACATTTATCATACCAATCAATAACAAAAAGGCGCTATAAATACTGTATGGAAATAAATGTCCTAACAGATGTTAACCAGACATCAGTCTTCACCGGTAAGGATTAGATTTGAAGGTGTTTGCAGATAATTAAAACTTGTTTTTATAACATAACTTAGCAGCTAAGTAGTATAATGAAAATGGGATATTCAAATTATAAGATATAAAATATTAAAGATAAAAGAACATGTTTATTTTTTCAATATAAATATTGTTACAGCTCAGAGAAACAGTATGAAATCTCAGGGCTCATGAAAGGCCACATTCTAGAGATAGTGATTGACAGGTATGGTAATTCCCCTACAGCGTGGTGCCTGTTGTCATGGAGTAGCATGTCTCCTACAGGGTACTACCAGCAGGTTCATGTAGGAAGAGCCAATAGTCCATGTGAGAAACCCCGGAAGGCTAAAGATAGAAGGAAATATTTGTGCCACGTTGAAGAGCAAGTTCACCAGGTGAATTGGCATGTGGCTAGGGTACAACTTCCCATACATATATAAATAATGAAACACACAAAAAATTATCAGAAAAGTATTTTATTATTATTAGAGTCACGATTAGCACTCTCCTCATCAGGAGAGTTTTAGGTTTTTTTCTAGCCCTACTCTATACTTTTTAAACACAGTCTCCAAGTTTCAAAATAAAAGTTTCTTATTTTTAATTCAAATCTCAATTAAAATAAAACAAAAACCGAAAATGTAGAAGTTCCTTATTTTGACCATCTATATATCATACACAACAAAAAGACTGATAAAATTCCACTAAACACAACAGCTAGATCCGTATTCCCGTTACTGCTTAAGCCCATTCCAATAAGGATTTTATACCAAATCTGCCCTTGCCAAGGCTACCTGGGGCCTTCATTTTATTATTTGCAATGGACAATTTTAACTTCACATCCATGTTGGCTTCCTTACATCCTAGATGCACATACAGCCAGATTTTTTCCATCAGATGTGATTTGATCCTCCAAATTCGGAATGCCTTGATGACCTCCTCTTTATCTAAAGATCACTTTAAAAAGCCTGAAGTATTTGGCTCTTCCCTAAATCTTTGGCCAGATGTAATGTCATCCTCCCATTGGCTTTCTTTGTCCAAACTACATTAGCCTTATCTCAGATCTTCAAACAAGTTATATTTCCTGCCTAAGATCTTTCTATGAGTGAGTGAAAGGTGTGACGAAGATAGTTCCTCTTTGCCCCCAAAGGTTTCATTGATCACGCTGATAATGAATTTACTGTTATTTTAATCTCTTACTGTTATACTCAGGCTTAAATTCTCTACCCTACACACTTCAGTTGACATAATTTTAATTTCCACTGTGATGCTTCTCTCTCTTCTGTCAACACTCTCTCCTCACAGGGTTTCATCCAGATCAGGAGTCAGTAACATTTTTGACAAAGAGCCAGATAGTAAATATTGTAGGCTTTGTGTTGCCAAGAGGCAAATTTATGGAACTTTCCCTGCTGAAAAATTTCCCTGTATTTTACATTTTAGACTTATAAATGCCACACGTACTTATAACTCATGAGCCATACAAAAATAGGTGGCAGACCAGATCTGGCTCATGGGCTATAATAGTTTTCCAACCCCTCACCTAGATTCATGACTTTAGGCATGCTCTATAGGCTACGATGATCTAACTCACATCTCTAGCCAAGTCAACTTGTCAGTGCCTACTTGATGTCTCCACTTGGATTCTAACTAGCGTCTTAATTTAAGATTAAAAAATGTAAAATCAATCACACATACGCACCTACCCACACCTCTGTCACTTGCAAACTGCCTCATGTCATCAAGACTTTGCCATATCACTAAAAGTGACCATAATCCCCCATGTCCCTAAATCCAAATACCTTGATATAATTCTTGCTCAGTAAATTCAATCATCTTCAAATCAACTTCCAATCTCAACTGATTTTCTCCAACTTTATTGCTACACTCATAATCCCAACTACCATCATCCTTCAACTGGACAGGTGCAATAGTCAGCTAAATGAACCCCCTTCCTTCACTAGTGTACCCTTCCACAATAGTACACCCTCCTAAGAGCTAACCTCATCGTATCACACATCCATCATACACTTTTCAATGTAGTTAATTTATATTCACATTTTGATATAAGATCTAGATTTGGTCCCTGAGAACACTCATGTAATCTCTCTCCATGCTCTTCCTTCATGGACATTCCAGCCAAACCGGCCTTCTTTTCTTTGTAAGAAACTATCAAGCTCTCTTTTTAAATTACAGAATCTTTATATCTGCCCTTCTTTCTGCTCAGAGCACCCCAGATCTTCAAAGTACCTTCCTCTTTGTCTTCACTCAACTCTCAAATGAAATATTACCTCCTCAGAGAGAAAAATGCTCTGAAATACCTACAGCCAGATCAGTGCCTTCCTCCTTGACAGTTTTACTCAGCCATGTTATCACATGTAATCTTCTTCGTAGTAGTGTACTTTATAGCCCTTCACACCATTGCTTTTTTTAGGTATTTGTATGTCTTCCTCCTCTTTCCCTCCTCACTACAGTATAGCCAATTGTGTCTTTGCCTTCTTCACTGCTATATCCCCTAGTGCCTGGTAGGCTTTCTATAAACAGCCATTTATTGACTTATTGACTACATGTATATGCTAATCCTTTTTACTAATTGTTGTTACACTATAAATTTCTCTTCTCCCTCTCTTCGCTTCCCACTTCTCATGTCCCTTGATGCTTCCTACTCAATATTAACATGGACATCATTTTGTGTCTTCAGCATTTCTCTTTTCATTATATTATGATAGGTTAATTTTCCTAAGAAAACACTATTTTGACAAAAGCAAAGCATTAAAGTAAAGCAGCATAGGATCAATTTTTTCCTATTGAAAAGGAAACACCATCTTTCCGAGAAGACAATTCCACCAGGAAACAAAAAAAACACACACATTTCCGGTAAGTCCTAGTTCCCAAGACTTGAAGCCAGTATGTTTTTCCACTTTCAAGTATCCTTGACTGTAGAGATAAAAGGTATCCACTTAGAGATATTAACTCATTACCACTGCCTAAATTTGGTTTCCAGAAACACAACTTAATATGACATCAATGGATGTGATAATCATTTGAAAGTAGCTTTATCAAAATCATCCAACAGAACAAGTTACTTTCCTAATTAGCATCCTCGGTTAAATACCTAAATCTGATGAATAATAAGTTATGCATTATGCTAAATTGCATTGGCTCACTATCTTAGAATGCTTTCAAACTAATTAAAAATGAGATATTCAGTGATGAGAAACATAAAAAGATAAAAACCTATTTCAATCAGTTTAAATTAGAATTTAACATTTCTTCAATACGCTCTTTTGTAGTCAATTGCAAGAGTAATAAAGCAAAATTATTGAGTCTATAATAGTGACCGTTCAAAATTCATAGTGAATTATTAAAAAGAAAACTAAGGTCCCTGCCAACTTTCCACCTCACTTCAAAGCATAGCCAAGGTCATTACAACAGCAAGTAAAAGACTCCACACAATTCCCACTTCTTCGCCTCTATACTGTTACTTCTGGAATCTTCTACTGCTCCAAATTGTGTGTTTGCTCCAGACTCAGCAGTTCTCACCACCTTGTTCTTCCAATTGCCATCTTCTCTGTGCGGCCTTTCTTGACTACCCAGTTAAAAATTATCCTATCAAAATTATCTGATCCCCATCCAGGATTACTTTTCACCATCTAACTTACGATACTTTGCATATTTATGTGGCTCATTGTCTGTTATCTGTCTCCCTAAGTTAGAATGCGAGCTTCATGATGGCAGAGTTTTGGTCAATTTCCTTCACTCAATAATTCCTGACCCAAAGTAAACACTTCATAAGTATTTTTTGAATATACTAATATATAGTCCGAATTATCAAGGAACTTATAAATAAATAAAGACACAACCCAGCATATAGTGCAGCTTGAGAAATGTTGATAGTGTGGTACAGGAGGAGGTATGTAAACTATGAGAAGCAACAGTTAAATAAGAAGCAATCCAGAAAGACACACAGTGTGGGTGACATCTGAGTTAAAGGACAGAAGGTAAGAAGATAACCAGATGGAGAAAAGAGAGGAAGATCTTACAAACAAGCATCAGAAGTTACCATAAGAAAAGCAAGTACAAAATCATCAGAAGAAAAACAATTGCATCCCAGTTATTACCACAAACATAATTAACTATGAAAACCCAGAACAGTTCATGCTTTGATAATGCTAAAGTTGATACGTAGATTAAGATGTGATATAACAATCTGCAAATCTTAGTTTTCAGAAAACCTTTTTAGGCAAGATATGATGATTTAAGGAAGAAAAGTTGCTGATGGATGAGGCATGTTGTCCCTTAAAGACAAACACTATGAAGACTGCGTACAGCCTTTATAATGGAAAGGTGCCACGTTTTTTCTTTTTTAAGTCCTTGGAATCTCAGTTGGCAACTTTGAAATTCATGTGTAATTCATGAGTTTTTTAAAAGAAATGTAATAAGTAACACAAGTGATTCTAGAGCTTGTCTTTAGGCTGAGGTAGATATTGGCATTATAAATTGAAGTGCTAGAAAGGAACAATAAGAATTAAGAATAAGCAGTAATTTCTGCCAAGATCTGTGGCACCCAGTCTCACACATAAGGCTTTTTGGAATCTCTTGGTTTCCAAGGTTCAGGCTCTCATACTTTAGTTTGTACATAAAGGACTTAAGTTATTCTTAAAGCACAGTTTTAGCACTTCACACCAGGAGATGGTTATGAGACTGATCACAGGATAAAGTGAAATAGGATGTGTGCCTACTTGTAGAAGGAACCTCGTTCCTTTTGCCATTCTATTCCTACTTTTCTGGCAGGAAAGTCCTAGAAAAAATTTCATATACAGATTAATTTTAAACAATTTACATTATATTTTACTATTAATAGCTTCTAGAATATCTTAGCTTAGGCTGGCCCTGGTGGCTCACACTTGAAATCCCAGAATTTTGGGAGGCTGAAGTGGGCGGATCAACTGAAGTCAGGAGTTTGAGACTAGCCTAGCCAACATGGTCAAACCTAGTCTCTACTAAAAATCCAAAAATTAGCCGGGTGTGGTGATGCGTACCTGTAATCCCAGCTACACAGGAGGCTGAGGCAGGAGAACCATTGAGCCTGGGAGGTGGAGGCCGCAGTGAGCCAAGATTGTGTCACTGCACTCCAGCCTGGGCAACAGAGCAAGACTCTGTCTCACAAAAACAAAAAACAAACAAACAAAAAAAGAGTATCTTAGCTTATATATTTCTCACATCTGATCCTACCACTTTACTTCTTTTTTCCTGTTTATACCAATTATTTCTATTCCTCTTTACATATAGGCAGAAAGATAAGACTAAAATGTGTCATAGACAATGACATCTAGTAAATTGACGTATTCTTCATGTTTAATTCCACAACAGATTTCAAATACAACCAAAATCTCCAAATAAAATCTTAATTCTAAATCGAGTGCTTGTACAGTCTTCAAATATGTTCAAATAGAACATCAAAGCTCAATAAAAATAGTTATATCACTTGGGATGGTGTTTAAAATATTTTTTCCTAAATAAATTCAGCTTCAGAGGATGAGAAAACCTTCGTTAGGAGATGTTTTAAAGAACAAATTAAGTTAAATGTGAAGGAAATCATACTTTATTTTGTTGAATAGTAAGATTTTTTTGTTGCTATTGTGAATTAATGCCATCCAAATATTGAGTGATGTAATTCAATTTAGTAAAAGAAAAAAGTCTAAATTATCAACTTCTTTCCTTATAAAAATGAAATATGCTATAACTTGCATTTTTTCCATGGCAATGACCCTGATGATCAGAGAGGTTAAAACCTAAAAACATTTAAAATCATCTAATCTAAATTATAAAAAAGAAATCCCTTTCTTCAGAAAAAATAATTTTTTAAGGAAGCACTCATAAACAAATCTCTACTAGTAGATATACAGCATACACATCTCTTACTATCTCCCATGCAGACTGCATAAAAAGGCGTGCTGGCTACTTTTAAGAAAACAACATTCAGATGTCTGGAAAGTATCTGAAATGCATGATTAATCTACACAGATAATTTTCTCAAGAAACCAAATTTTGAAGACAAGTAATTCAAAAGTCTATTGTCTATAAAGTAAATCCGCTGGTATACTTAAACTGCTGTAATCCTTTCTCTGTTTACCTTATAGTGTGCACCTCTCAAGCTATGGGAATGCATGTCTTCTCTAAGAAGAGCTGACTTCTTTTGTAGGAAAAAGCTGTTGGAAATGACTGTTAGGATTTCAAATGTTTGGGAGTGTGTATTCATGTGGGTTTTACGTGTTGAATATTTGCATTTGTAATTTTAAGATGCTTAAATCAAAAACTAAAATGACCTATGCAACATAATTCTGCCATAGGATAAATTAAATTCAATTAAATGTTCCCATACAAATTATTATCTACCACAATGTAAAAATATTTATATATCACAAAGATGTAAGAAACACTGACTTCTATTATACAGCAGAGTTCAATTTCACTACTACTTAGCTTGATGATATTTTAAGGTCATGTCTCTTGGAATACACATTCAATATTCATTGCCAAACGTCTGAGCTCACCTCTCTTGAAGCAATATTCAATTATCAAAGGAAAATAATTTACCAAGCAACCTCACAAAACACAAACTCTAGGTAGCATCAAGGTTTTTCAAAGTGATTATTCCTTACTGGTCGAGATCCTAAGATATTAAAACTCATAGATCACATGATCTGAGATTTTCTAATTGAAAAGCTGTAGCTGTAAACCTTTCATTCAAAGTCGGATACTACTTTCAGCTGTCAAAAGAATTATGCAATCACTTAAACTTCTGGAATGAAAGAGAAAATGAAGGGAACAATAAAAGTAACTGAAATGCACTGAGAAATGAACATAAGGAACCAAATGGAGGCAAAGACAGAGAGAGAGAGAGAGAGAGGGCTGTTTATCTAACCTTCCCTTCTTGAGTGGGTTTTCTCTGATATCTCTAGAGAACAATTGGATGTGTAACAATGAAATACAAAACACAAGATACTGTCTTCGTATAATTACTTGTAATGATTCCAAGATGGCATAATTTGAGAACTTGCTAAATAGGACAACAAAGTGATCTGCTTTTCCAAAATTTTGCCCCTTACCTTATATATTATTTCATGGTGAAGATCAATAAAACTGAAAATTGGAATTGCCAGATATTATCAGATTTTATTTTTTGAATGCTTAACAGCTGACCCAAAATCTGGTCATAAAAATGGAAGTTAAATTAAATTGTCCTCAAAATTTAAGTTTGCTACATTTGTAAGAACCACTTGCTTCTTCAAAATCTCAAACTTTCTCATATCTAGCAGCAAATTGAAATTAGGAATTTAAGCATGTAAATTCATCATGGAAACCAAATTGATTAAAATTTTCTGTGTATTCATGATAATGTTTAAAATTTTTGCTACATTTAAACCCTAAGTTAGTTACAAAAACCCTAAAATTATGCTTGTTTAAAAACTTGGGCTAACTTGCTTTTGAAAACATACTGACATATTCGTTCCATTCTTCTTATAATTATTTTTTTGTCACTCCCAAGCAGCACACCATTGTATATATCCCCAAAACGGCACTTCTTTGTTAAAGCCATTAGGACAGAAATATTTTTGAGCCAGATGCAATGGCTCATGCCTGTAATGTCAGTACTTTGGGAGGCCTAGGTTAGAGGACTGCTTGAGGATAGGAGTTTGTGACCTGCCTGGGCAACATAGCAAGACCCAGTCTTTACAAATGAAATGAAAATAAAATATAAAATAAACTGGCTGGACAAAGTAGTGCACACCTGTGGTCATAGCTACCAGGAGGCTGAGATGAGAGGACCATATGAACCCAGGAGTTTGGGGCTGAGAATGAGCTATGACT
Source organism: Symphalangus syndactylus (assembly GCF_028878055.3). NCBI lineage: Eukaryota > Metazoa > Chordata > Mammalia > Primates > Hylobatidae > Symphalangus > Symphalangus syndactylus. Next base: position 112,737,926 of record NC_072437.2, on the reverse strand, counting down.
GCACCACTGCACTTCAGCCAGAACTATGGGTTGGTGAGTTAGAAATAAGTTCTCAGTTTTGAATATAATAACTGCTCCTGGCACTCCCCAGAATGAGCTGGGTTTTCCTTTGCCTCTCTATAGTCCCTCTTCCTCAGGAAATACCCCCATGGTTCTGCCCGCTGTGCTATTAATTACACCAATGCTTATTATATGTCAGTTCAGTTTTATCTAGATTCTCCCAAAGTCAGTGCTGAACTTAGTTGTTTGAAAATGTATATATTGTAATAGTTACCAAAAAGACCAAATACAGCTAGATATTTATGCTATTTGTTTTATTTCCATCGTAGGTATATTTCCTTTTAAAATTCATATATATCTTTCTCTAAGGATTGTCTCCGTTTTCAGATGTTAAGCACTTTCTCATGCACACACCACCTAAGCAGCAAAGACAGAGTCCACGTCAGGGAATGTCACATTCAGGATAAGTACCTATTATTCTGTAACTCAGAAGTAGGAAAATGGATGTCCTCAAGCAGATGCTTTTCTTGACAGATACAAAAATTTGACAAGGATCACTGACTGACTTCCAACCCACCATTCATCACTTTTATCTTATTTTGACCCTAAGGGTCCCAGAGGGATAATGGCACTACATTCCTATTTAGAATTCAGATTTCAGATTGCATTTCTTATATCATTGTTTATAAGTAGTGGTTGCACACAGTCGCGATAATACTATGACATTAATCTACATTCCTCGTTAAATCGATTTTTGTCTTCCGTTTTTGAGCTTAGCTACAATTTCTCACACGGTTTCTCTAGGAAGATTCCTCAATGACTGAAACATTTAGAACATGGTCGATTCATAAATACGACACTGGGATTCCCCAATGACTGAAACATTTTGAACATGGTCCATTCATAAATACGACACTGGGATTCCCCAATGACTGAAACATTTAGAACATGGTCCACTCATAAATACGACACTGGGATTCCCCAATGACTGAAACATTTAGAACATGGTCCATTCATAAATACGACACTGGGATTCCCCAATGACTGAAACTTTTAGAACATGGTCCATTCATAAATATGACATTGGGATTCCCCAATGACTGAAACATTTAGAACATGGTCCATTCATAAATATGACATTGGGATTCCCCAATGATTGAAAAATTTAGAACATGGTCTATTCATAAATATGAAGAGCTTGTGTAGAAAGTATAATTTACTTATCCTATTATGCTTGAGAAATTATGTGAAATAATGTGAAAATAATCTTAAAACATTTGCATGCATATTTGCTGCAAGAGTCATCTTTCATTGATACTTAATCATAATCATGGACATGGTGGGTCCCAATAACCAATATTTAATGCAAGACTGTAAATTTAATAGAGAGAAAACCTTATTTATAAATTTTCATGTGTTCTTTTCTTGACAATAAGGAGCTGTGAGATTTGTATTTTAAAAGATACTTAGTAATAAAAACTTTAATTTTTAAAACTTTTATTTTTAAATTCTGCTTAATTGCATAAAAGTTAAAAGGTAATATTTAATATTTAATGAGGCTTATTGAGCTAAATGATGATATGCAGCTTGGGTTATACTTGCAATTATAAGATTTGCTCATTATACCTAAGCAATCTCCTTCACTCAATCTAGCTACCACTAAGGAAGCAAAATTCCCTGAATCATAGTATCAAAGCATTCCATTATGTTTTCTATTAAGTTGTTTTGTTCTTTGAATCATTGTCTATTTTAATTTATCCTTTTAGAAAGAAAACAAATTACTTAACTTGCATTTCCCACTAGAAGCTTCACTACAGCTAGACTTGGAATTGATTTCAGGCCATTTTTTAATAAATGATGGTCCCTAGTGAAAGATAGAATACTTGAGCCATCAATATTGAGTAAATAAAAGGGTTTGGGTAAATAAGAGAGAAGATACCTATTTTTCTCAAATATTTTAAATATCTAATAACCTATTCCTCATCTAAAACAAGCCACAATTACTGGAAATGATGGTCAGAGGAAGGTATTAGCAACCCTGTGTAATACTACATGTCATGTTGGATCACTATTACAGAGAAACAGTTGTCATGCTGCATTTTAGTAATTCTACACATCACCAGAGAAATAGACAACTCTTATAGCCAAAGAAATCCAACGTAGCTACTGTCTACATATTCTTGTTTTAGACCTTTGGTGAAAAAAACTACTATGTGTATTGAATATATTTTACATTAGTTTTATCACAAAAGAAAAATGAGAATTCTATTAGATGCAAATACAAATTCTGAATGACAGGAAAGAAAAATTAAAATCAAAGCTGATCTTAATTAACAAAATGTATTATCTGCTTACATGTATATACAACTGTTCATATACAAAGGCACAGATGCATTTGTGGTTTTGAAAAAATATCTATTTCATTTCAAATCTTCATTGAACCATATTACATATGGCAAGAAAACTGATCTTTTTGAAGGATCTTTTAAAAAGTGTTAAACTTTATTAGATACTCCAAACTAGCAAAGCTCAACTTCATCACAATTATATAATAACACTGCACACTTTCAATTTTATCTGGAGAAATATATCTATCCCTTGAAATAACTCTGTAAACTTCCTGCTCACAGATTTCATTTCAAGCCTTGAAAATGCAGAAAATCAATGCTGAATATACTTGCCCCCAAAGGAAAAGAAAATTTCAGGGGTGTCAGGATGTTTTATCACATAAAGTACAGAATTGCAATTTGTATATGAGCAGGCAACACACCTCCAAAAATAATACAATACTTATCACAAAATACATTCACAGATACTAGATTTGGCACAAACCACTCCATACAGCTATTGATGAAATCAGTATTGAAAGCCTTATTCCAAAATCTATGGCCCTTTTCTACTCTCCAACTGACATTTCAGGATGCCACCACCTTGCAGCTCCACTCTCTCATTAATTTCCCCTAAATACCCTTGGCAGAAGAACGAGAAACGTCACATTTTTCATTTAATTTCTAAAGAACATCACATCCTTTAAGAATAGGTTCTTGAAATTTTAAAATGTTAAACATAAAAACCCTAAAGAGACAAACATCCAAAAACATAAAAACCCTAAACAGACAAACGTCCAAAAACTTTTCTTCAAAATCACAACAACTTTATATGCTACGTGTTCCTGTAAAATACCACATACACAAACTCACAGGCACACCCACCCACCCAAAACCCACACACTCGAATTTATATGGCCTCGTAATACCTCACATATATATACATGTCACCAAATGCAACAGAGACACACGCATATATATGGCCTCATAATACCTCACATATATATACATATCATCAATTACAACAGAGAAAAGCCAATTTCAGAAACATGGCTTCAATTTTGATGCATTTACTCACACTTAATTCTATTTCAATTTAACTGCAGAGATATTACAATACCCTGTAACAAAAACCTGACGGAAGATTGTAACAAATTGCTTAAACATCAAACCCAACACTAAACATAATTTCATCACAAAGTGAAATTCGCATCCAACTCGCAAAGAATTAGAAAATCCTTGCACTTACCTTGGCCTTGTCCATTCCCCAGATGACCCCAAAACACCACCGTCATCATCAACAGCCCCGGAGCCCACGTCCACATCCTTCTAGTGACACGCTCGTGTCTTCTGGCCATTGCATCTTAAACTCTGCATATTCAGTGGGGTGGATGTGAAAGTACAATAAATTACATTCTTAGAGAAATACACTACGACTCAAATCCCATATCTAATATGCACTGTGCATTTCTGAATTATCCTGCCTACAAGGAGGTACATTTGAAAATCATGCTTCCCTTTAGGGTTGTCATATTGATGATTAATACGAAAGCTCATTCATTTTTAATCTTTAAGCATTCATCTGAATTCCATTTTTAATATCATTTTCCAAAACAGGCCACTTAACCTATGAATGTTAAAAAGTACTCCCGATATACATATTGGAGTTCAGTCAAGCAAAAGCATGGTGTATGGACACTACTTAAGTATAACTTGATATTTAGGCAAATTGATGAATTTAACATACCATGTAATCTCTACATATATACAAAAGGACTTTTCAACACATTTATGTAAGTTTTGCATAAATACCCTTGAAAATATTCTCAAGTTTTAAGTGGTATTCTAATTATGTCAGTAATTTTAACTGAATAAAGAGATGCATCATGTGCAAAAACTAATCTTGTTTACTTAAAATTGAGAGTAAAATTAATTATAGAAGGTACAAAACACTTGTAATTTTGATTTCAGATATATGACCCACAGGAACCTTCATATATACAAATATTATACACATATATGACAATGTATATTTGAATGTTCATTTTGAAACTGCTTTTCATACTGATACATGAAAATACTTAAATGTCCACCAAAGCAAGGTTATTTATTCATACATTTGAATGATATACAGTAGCTCAAAAGAATAAACTTGAGTTGCATGTACTAATATGGATAAGTGTCCAAAATGAATAGTGAAGCAAAACTAGCAAATTTAATAATGATAAGTTCAAAATTACACCTTTCATATGTAAACATGTGCAATAGTTAAAACTATAAATTTTATGTTGCATAAATATATAATACAGTATAATAACGCATAAGAATGAGAAACACCTTCAAGACTAAAGTTAGGAAATTACAAGACTACAATTTAAATGGTTAGTAGGTGGAATTTTAAATCAGAGGTTACTCCTAAATCCCAATTTTTCCACAGTTGACAAAATAACGGAGTTAAGAAAAATAAACTTAATGATTTCCAGAATGAATGCTTTATTCAAAATGCTACGTAATTACAATTCTAATAAACTTGCAAGGGAATCCAGTCACCCAGAAATTTTTTATGCCTTTCTCCTACATCACGAAAGGGGAAGATTTAATTACCAACTTTGCATTACTTAACGTCAGACCCATAGTATCAGAGCTAAAGAGAAATTTAAGAAACACCTAACTCAACCTCTCCATTTTAAATGACCAAATGAGTTGAGAAGGTTACAATGACATTTCTAAGTTCATATGTAAAAACAGAATTTTGATGACAATGACAGTTTAAGTACTAATAAACACTCCTGGAAAAGTTACTGTAATCCAGGTTATTTTACTGTGCTAAATGCCTTACATTCTTTACCCAATTCAGTTTTCACAGAAATCCTATGAACAAAGCACTTCCAAAATTTACCACTTCACAGCTAAGAAAACAAGGCTTAGAGAAATGCTACACGATCCCCTAGTCATGAGGTTAGTAGGTACCACTGTGGAGACTGAGGCAAAACAGGACGATTTCAAAGCCTATGCTCTGAACAAGTAAACACTAAGCAGGAATTTAGTTCTAGATCTCCCAGTTGTAGTCCAATAATCAGCCAAAAAATGGTGCTGAGAAGAGGGGAAAGAAAGATGTCTTGTATGTGGAGCCTCATGTATTTGATCCCAAATACATCTTCATATTGAAAATCATTAGAGCACAAGGCAATAGAATTATTAGTTTGTTTCTAAAATCATCAACCTTTCCCAAGTTGAACATACAAATATATTTTATCATATATATACTATATGTGTGTATAGCGTGTGTTTATCTAAGTATTCCTGTGGTTTATATATCTGGATTTGGAATTACAAGTGTTTTGTGGTTTATTATTTATTTATTATTATACTTTGAGTTTTGGGGTACATGTGCACAACGTGCAGGTTTGTTACATATGTATCCATGTGCCATGTTGATGTGCTGCACCCATTAACTCGTCATTTAGCATTAGGTGTATCTCCTAATGCTGTCCCTGCCCCCTCCCCCCACCCCACAACAGTCCCCAGAGTGTGATGTTCCCCTTCCTGTGTCCACGTGTTCTCATTGTCTCCCTCTGTTGCTCTGGCTGGAGTCAGTGGTGTGATCATAGCTCACTGCAGACTCCAAGTCCTAGGCTCAAGCGATACTTTTGCCTCAGCCTCTCAAGTAGCTCGGACTACAGGCACGCACCACCATCCCCGGCTAATTTTTTTACAGAGATGGGTCCCACCGTGTTGCTTGACTGGTCTCAGCCTCCTTAAGTCAAGGGATCCTCCCACCTGGACTTCCGAAAGCACTGAGATTACAGGTGTCAGCCACCGTGCGTTTTTTGATTTCTTCAATTAATTTTACTTATACACTTGATTACACAAGATTAATTTTGTGTACATAATGAATCTCTTTTGAGGTTTAAGTTACTGATTAATTAGAGTACCACTTAACAAGCGTGTCATCCCAGCACTTTGGGAGGCTGAAGTGGGCGGCTCACCTGAGGTCAGGCATGAGCCACCGTGCCCGGCTTACACACATTCTTTTCACTCCTGCTTGCAGATCTCTGTTCCCTTCTAATTCCAGTGGAACCACTTTCACTTAGTATCAAAATATCCAGATCCACTCATCAAAGTGTAAATAATCCTCCAGCAAATTACCTTTGCAAATCTATTTTTATGTAATATTTCCTTAACTTCTTCTTACCTACATCCAGTAGTCATTTTACAAGGCAGAATTTTTTCTATTTTATATAGAACTGAGGCAGTATTTGAAAAAAATCTCAAAACACTCTTCAGGAAGGACTGGCATCTAAAACACCAGTTCCAATATATATTTCAGTAACATTTTAAAGGACAGATGCTTTTCAAAATGTTATTATAATTTAAAAAAATGTAACCTTCCTCTCTGAGTTCATGTTTATGGAAAACTAATATTTCATAAATGCCAAGTTACTATGATGTATTATCTAAATGCTGCCCCTGCCATTCTATAAATACAAAAATCATAACCTTCTAACTAACTTTGGTATTAGTCAACAACTGTGCTGATGAAAAGTAAAATCAATTCATTTAAAATAATTTTCCATGAACAAAATCAAGTAACTTGTAAGTAGTATGGTAGATGAACCAAAAAATAAAGTAACATTAACCAGAAAGACATGCCATGGACTTCTCTAATCTTTTTTTGGAACACCCTTTTCATGCATATGAAAATAAAAATTAAATATAAAATACCTACTTTATGTATGTACTTTTACTTGTGTCTATTGTTCTTTAAAGATTAAAATAACTCCTAAAGCCTGGATAGCTGAGCCCATTGTGCTCTTCTGCCCATAAAATAGATCGGATGTGCAGTGAAAGAGGTAAAACTTAGGCTTTCAGGTTAGTTATGACGATGGAAACACAATTCTATTCAATAGTGTTCATCTTGGTCTTTCAAATGTTTAAGGTCACAAGGCAAAAGAGAACAGACTTTAAGAATGTTCGTGTATTACTTCTCGTCTTACCCAATAGCTACATTAGTTCAATTAGGCCAGTGTTTTGGAGTAAACAGCACTGTGAAATGTGTCGTGGAGTCCGGAGGCTCCACCACCTACCTCCATGTAGTTGTTCTGTCCGATGGAGCCTAGAGTAATACCTTAGGAGATGCATTACATCTACAGGTACCAACCAGGAAGGGTAGTCTTGAATTAAATGGCTTTAGAACACGTTATAAGAGCAAATCGAAGCTTCTAGGTATTAGAACCACTTCAATCACAGAGCGTCTCTGGGTTCTATCTGTGGCCAGCATCAAGTATCTGTCTGCCCTCCCCGAATGCTTTCTCTCATCATGTGGATCTTCTAGATGGTCTTATTCTTCCCCAGCCAGCCAACTTGATCAACAAGCCTAGGTATATTAGATATGTATAAAGTTGGTTCTTAAATAAAGTCCATTTCTGTATCTAGGTAAGTAATGTCTTCAGACTTACAATTTCATTGATATCTAGAAAGAGTGACTCTAGTTAGCTTCTAGTGTCAGTTTTTCTAGCAGCTTCTTTAAAAACAAAAATCCTCTCTGGAACAAAGCTTCCTTGCAAGTATTGCTGTTGGCAATAGTCCTCTTTACTGAAATGCTTATCCGGTGAAACTTGCGCTGTGCCAGTGAGCCTGCAGGTTGATGGTCCTTTTGTTCAACTTCTCCATTATAAAGCAACCTCTCTGATCACCCTTTTAAAACTAAAGACCAAAGAATCAAATGAGATCAGGAAGTGACCAGAGCTCACAGGTCATCAACTCCTCTTCTTAGCATATTATAGCACACAGTCTAAGCCCGAAAAACACAGCAGAACCCATTACAGCTCTCGAGTTCCAGTTATTAACATTGATTTTTTCCAATGGGAAATTTTCATTAGAAGCTATCACAGGACTCACATTCAGTAATAACTTAGATTAGGATACATACTGGAGCCTTTGTCCTTAGAGTAGGTGCCACTGAGTCACTATTAAAAGGAGTCTTTTTGATCTTAGTAAATTCTCACAGGGCTTATCTCAGTCTAAACTGTAACTGGCCTTTACTAGTGATGTCATGTGTAGTTCAAATTAATATTGTAATGTATATAAATTGTATATATAGGTATAATACATGCATGTATTTACAATTATTTATTTTATTTTATTTTTTAATAAGATAAAAGTTAGAGGTTAAAATATGACTCTAGGCCATTGTGCTTTAGAATGAAGAGCACAGACATGGGTTGGAAATGTAAATTTTGGCCCAATTTAATTTCTGTGACAAATTCATTAATGTCTTCAAGGTTCAGGCTCTATGTATGAGACAAATGAAAACAGCTCTAAGATTCCTGAAAACCCTAAAATATTAAAATTCCACTCTGCCATTAGTTCAGATAAATCATTTGCCAATTTGCCCCACAAGAACCAGGCATCTTTAAATGGTAACATAACATGCACTTCTCTCTCCCAAAGTGTGGTGCATAAACGTTCTGCTTCTCAATAACACAGGATGCCTGCTAAAATGTGCTGTCAGGGGGATTAGTAAGGAAATGTTGTATCAAAACTTCTGCAGATGTGGCCCTGAAATACACATTGTAATAAATCCTCCAGGCCTCTCAAGTTAGGAATAACTGGTTTATAAAATTGTACTTACTTAAAAATTATAGATAAACAGATTTCACCGTAACCCATTCTTTCTGTTCTGAATGAAATAAGGCTCTATATTCAGACTGAATTTTCAGTGAAAAACAACTTAAAATAGTGACAAATCATCTATAAGTTTAAATGAATATAACTAGGAGACCTGAAAACTCAGGTTTAGCAGTCATCTTCCAACAGTTTGAGAGCCCACAGGAGCCACAGAGCCCTCATGTCTCTCCAGAGAAGCAGGGTGATTCTTCCCCCTAAACACCATGCAATTCTTGAAGTGAGTGAAAGCATCCCTGCTCACACTGATACCCTCTCAAGTGAACTCAAAGTTAAGCCATCTCCAGCCAGACCAGATATCCTGGCCCATATCTCATTCATTAATATATGTTGAGAAGCCTTTGTTTCTTGGAAACTACATGAAGTGAATAGGCTGTGGACTCCACTGGACATAGTGGTCTATATTTAACCAATTCCCTTCACACATATGTATCAGATGCTCTCTTAGTTACGGAGCTGCAGTGGTGAATAAGAAAGCCACAGTCCTGTACTCCCAGGGTTTCAATTCTGAAGACGAAGACAGGCACAGAAACCCAACTGAGCAAAGAGAAGAGATTATTACAAAATGTGTTCACATGCAAAGTGAAGCAAGGGACTGAATATACAACAAGGGTTTTGGGGCGAACATTAGATACAATCTTAATTCAGATTATATAAGATTCATACATATAATTTTTATATATAGATATATTAATTTGGGCCGGGCGTGGTGGCTTATGCCTGTAATCCCAGCATTTTGGGAGGACAAGGCGGATGGATCACTTCAGTCCAGGAGTTTCAGACCAGTCTGATCAACATGGCAAAACCCCATCTCTACTAAAAATAAAAAAGTTAGCCGGGTGTAGTGGTGTGCGCTTGTAGTCCCAGCTACTCAGGAGGCTGAGAAAGGAAAACTGCTTGAACCCAGGAGGCAGAGGTTTCAGTGAGCCAAGATTGTGCCACTGCACTCCAGCCTGGGTGACACAGCAAGACCCTGTCTCAAAAGAAAAAGAAAAAAAGAAATATTAATTTGGATTATACAGATTCTAACCACTTCTTTCAAGTGAGAATATTTAAGGTAAGACCTGAGAATAAAAAGAGTTAGCTTTTCATACACTACAGAAAGATTCGTCTTTTAGGAAAAACCCCCAGTGTTCATGGACCCTAATATATGAGCAAGATCTTGGCATGTAGAAGAAACCTGTGAATTGGATGAAATGAAAAACTGAAAAGTAGGAATCTGGATGAAGTACAGAAGGGAGAAAGAGTAATGTGAGACATGGCTGAAAGAGAAGGATATGTGAAACAGTACAGGTCTTCATTAGTAATGATGAGGAACATAAATGTTAGTCCAAGTACACCAGAAAAGTGGGAGAGTTGGAAACTGAAAGACATGTTAAGAGATCACTTTGGTTTCTCTGTAGCTAACAGGGTGTAGGAGATTAAGAATTAAAGTAGGTTGACTAAGGATGACCTAAGAAAATAAGCGTAGGTAAGAAAATATGTGGCTCTGGCTAGGCTGGGGACATTGGAAATCAAAAGAGGTGGAGGAAATTACAGATGTATTTGGAACCAAAATATTTTTTAAATGAATGTTGAATTGGATATTGTCAGAATATTGAGGAAGGGCCAAAAATGACTTATAAGCGTCTAGCATGGCTGGCAGTGCCACTTACTGACATGTGGGAAACCAGGACATGTTACCTCTGAATTATTCGAGTGCTATTGTCATGTAAATCATCAACTCCCAGAATAAAGGTCTGGGCCAAACTCTAAGACTGGAAATTATGAGCTGTTTAGTAGTGTTTAGAGCTTAGAGAGAGTATGTGTGTGGAGAGAAAAGAAGAGCAATTAGGACAGAACCCTTAGAAACATCAATATTTAAAATTTGGGAAGAGAAACAGAAACAAATAAATTGTGGGAAAATGAAGCTCAGGGTAGTTGCAAGGGAATGCTAAAAATGAACTATGGCATTTGAGGAGGAAAACGTGGAAACTGAAAGCAAGAGAGTACGGATGGATCGTGAGGGAGCAGCAGCAGCTGTGTCCTAAGAAGAGTCTCAGTGAAAATGAAGGGTTGTAGGAATGAGGACATCTGGGCCAACGAGCTGGCAAGGAGTGATGTCCAGGAGGCAGAATATTTGCATCTAGATCCTGGTGGTATATACCCTTATAGAAAATGTTTCAGATTTGATGACAATAAAGTGGAGGAAAGAAAAAAAGTAATGGAAATAAAGATGTCAAAAAACGGGGAACCGAGGTTTGTACTGGTCCTTTCACGTGAAAGCTGAGCCACTAAAATGATGGCTGAACTTGCCTGAAGATGATATTGAGCAAAAGATCTACAGCCTTAAATAAATGGCAAGAGGCCAGGTGCAGTGGATCATGCCTGTAATCCCAGAACTTTGGGGGGCTGAGGCAGGCATATCACCTGAGGTCAGGAGTTCGAGACCAGCCTGGCCAACATGGCGAAACCCCGTCTCTACCAAAAATACAAAAATTAGCTGGGTGTGGTGGTATGCACCTGTAATCCCAGTTACTCAGGAACCTGAGGCAGGAGAATCACTTGAAACCGGGAGGAGGAGGTTGCAGTGAGCCGAGATCACACCATTACACTCCAGCATGGGTGACAGAGCAAGACTCCATCTCAAAAAAAAAAAAAAATAAGACCAGAGTGCCCAGGAGGGAGGTCTGTTGATGATGGTAATACCAAAGGGGCATGGCCGATATTTCCAAGGGGTTTGAGTTTCAAAGGAACAGTCTAATTTGCAAGGAGCGGAGAAATTAACAGTCTAGAAGTTGTAACGGGAACCAAGAACAACCACCTCGGCTTCCAGCCATAGGTATGTGGAGGGTGAGAAAAAGACCTGTCTCAATTTATGAAAGCTAGAGGAAAAACTGCACTTTAGTATCAACCAACTTTTGTTTTAAGATAATTACAAACCAATATGGAACTTAGCAAGAGTCAATTTTGACAGTTTCCTGCAGCTTAGTAAATTCTGCACAAAATTAAGATTTAACACAAAAGTAGAGAAAAATTTTAATGGCATAGCACATTTCTTCACAATTCCTTAAACCAAATAATTCCCTGTTCTTCTAACTCTCACCTTACACTATCAACTAGGCTTCTTATTCAATGAACGGTTTAAGTCTACTAAGACACACACACACACACACACACACACGTCTTATCCAGCTGCAGATCTCATTTTTGAAGGTACATTGAAAGTACATAGATCATTCTATAATCATCAACTATGAAGATTGTGAGCAACTGGAACAAGTATTCTTGGAAAAGAAGTTTCCTGTGTATAAGAAAAAAAAGAGTCCAACTCTGGGAACTGACTTGGCTGAGTCATCATTATATGCCACTGGCAAGAAATCAAGAAGTAACTCAGGACTGATAAACTTTGTTAAAGGAAATGGAAACAGCCTATCTGTGAGGCTTAATTCTTGATAATCTGGCCAAGATATAGCATCTGGATAAGAGTTCACTGACTCAACTAAATTTTGTGAAGGTGAAGTACTTGTTAAAATGAAAGATCTATTTAGAGAGAAATAAGTAGACATAATGTCTGCACTATGGATAGGTGTATACCTGTTTTTTGCAAAAACAGTTTGTATCTTTGAAATGCTGGTTTGCCCTGGACAGAGCTAACTTAAATAGAGACCTGGCGCGGTGGTTCATGCCTGTAATCCCAGCACTTTGGGAGGCCGAGGAGGGTGGATCATGAGGTCAGGAGATCGAGACCATCCTGGCTAACACGGTGAAACCCCGTCTGTACTAAAAATGCAAAAAATTAGCCGGGCATGGTGGCGGGCACCTGTAGTCCCAGCTACTCTGGAGGCTGAGGCAGGAGAATGGTGTGAACCCGGGAGGCGGAGCTTGCAGTGAGCCGAGATCGCGCCACTGCACTCCAGCCGGGTGACAGAGAGAAACTCCGTCCCCAAAATATATATATATAGTTTTTTTATATATATATGTATATATACCCAAAGGATTATAAGTCATGCTGCTATAAAGACACATGCACACGTATGTTTATTGTGGCACTATTCACAATAGCAAAGACTTGGAACCAACCCAAACGTCCAACGATGATAGACTGGATTAAGAAAATGTGGCTGGATACATATGTAACAAACCTGCACATTGTGCATATGTACCCTAAAACCTAAAGTATAATAAAAAAAAAAGAAAATGTGGCACATATACACCATGGAATACTATGCAGCCATAAAAAAGGATGAGTTCATGTCCTTTGTAGACACATGGATGAAGCTGGAAACCATAATTCTCAGCAAACTATCACAAGGACAAAAAAAACCAAACGCTGCATGTTCTCACTCATAGGTGTGAATTGAACAATGAGAACACATGGACCCAGGAAGGGGAACATCACACTCCGGGGCCTGTCATGGGGTGGGGTGAGGGGGAGGGACAGCATTTGGAGATATACCTAATGTAAATGATGAGTTACTGGGTGCAGCACACCAACAGGGCACATGTATACATATGTAACAAACCTGCACGTTGTGCACATGTGTCCTAGAACTTAAAGTATATATATATATATATATATATATATAAAGAGAAAACCATTAAAGAAAGGCTATAATACACAGGAACACACAGACATACATACACCTGTGTGTCTATATCTTCAGTTATCACACTTTTTCTATACAGACTCCACACGAGACAAACATGTTACATTTTATGAGAAACTATAAGTGGAAAGAGGAGAATTTGTGAAATCAATATAGAATGTTCCTTGTTTAGCATAATTCTAACTGTTTCTCATTAGAGGTCTGAGTATCAATCTGTATTATATGTGGCCATGCTGGCATTTGGGAAATTCCACAAGAAACTTTTTAAATATGAATTTGGAAAAGGGAAAAGGATTTTTAAAGTGTCTTTTTTTGTTCTGCATTCTATGTGGAACATCTATTTTGTGCTAACTGCTCGTGTTAGCTTGTGATTGCCTGTGACTATGTGGAAGATATACTTTACGTGACTATGTGAGCAATAGTCTTAAAGTTAAGAAATCTAAAATTTGGTTGGTTTAGTTGCTAATTAGGTAAATTACCTTGTAATGGTTACTTAACCTCTCAAAGATTAATTATCTTCAGTGGTACATTGAAGGTTCCATTCATATTGATTTTAGTAGACTTATCCTACTAAAAAGTAAATTTAACAGAAATTATTCTAGACCTCATTATTTCAGGAGACCCCACCCCAGCTTTTATTCCTAACTTCAAGAAATGCAGAGAAATTTAAAAATTCGATGTTCTCCCAATTCAACAGAATATAACTGAACTAAATCGATTTATGTATAATTCATTATTTCAACCTTTAACGCTATATCCGAGCGGTTTGTTTTCACCATAAAGTTATAGCTGTTTAGGCCAATAATTAAAGAGGACCTTGATAGAGAATGACAAGAGAGGATGATCACCCTATTGTCTATCTTCCAGCTGTTTTCAATGCCCTGAAGTTTTATTCACACCCAAATATTAGAATCTTATCTGAGAGAGCGTACTCAAATGATGAATCATGCTAATTTCTCAAGAAAAGTGTTACAGAATAATAAATGCCTTTCTGGTCAAAGCACTGATGCTCTGGAAATAATCTTTATCCAAATGAGGTACAGGAATTGTTAGGACTATTAAAAGTTTGTATATGATATCTGCCAGGTTCGACTGAGCTTCACTTAAAATCTACCATATTAGGGCCAAGTGTAATGACTCAAATTAGTGAACTTAAAAATTGTTTTAAAATGTTTCCTGGAGACATTTCAAATATTGCTCTCTGATTTATCACTGTTACTTTTGCTGAATTCAATTTGATGCCAAGATTTATTCAGATTAATCAAATGCCATAAACTCTGATACCTAATGTTCCTTAACACCTTAAGAACTTTTAAACAGATCAAATGTTGAAGATACGCTTTTAGTGAAACTGTACCTAAGCACATGAATTCTATTGAATATAGCTTTTTAGAAGACTAACAAAGAAAGAAGACTTAGGAAATTCGCAAACATTTTTTAAACCTTCTAGAGGGAATTAAACTACTGAAAAATAATTTCAATTGGTGAATCTAATGGCATTAATCAGAAGATAAGAAAAAAGTAACCATAAAACTTTATGGGGGTAATATTTGCTATGAGGATCAGGAAAAACAACTAATGGATATTAGGCTTAATATCTGGGTGATGAAATAAACTGTACAACCAATCCCATGGCATAAGCTTACCTCTGTAACAAACCTACACTTGTACCCCTGAACTTAAAAGTTAAAATTTAAATAAATAACGTTGTGCTATTAATTTCAACCAGAGCCTTTCCAAGGTGCAGGGAACTTTTGAGAATTTTATTTCTTGCAAAAGGAAACTTGATTCCTTGCTTAGGGCCTTCCTAGGAAAACCTCTATTCTTTGGAGAAGCATCATACTCCTACAATATTTAAGGACCATCATATTTGTCAGACTTTTTTTCTGTTTTACTGTGAGCAGTTTACAGAACATAAAGAAAAATCAAATCCGAAGGTGCACTACACGTGTTTTATCAAAAGGAACATTTTTGTGTACTTTTAAGAAAATACGACAAATTGAGTTTTCTGACCTATTACCAAGTTAGACATCTTGAGTGAATTGAATCTGTTGTAATCCTGTTTGGTTTTCATCCCATGGCTCTGGAAAACTGACATTTATCTCCAATTTTTCAACTCTGCTTCTTTCCAGTACCTCATCTATACGACTATTATAGTACTTTTCATCTGCTTCTACCACTACACTATGGCTGCATTACTTTTAACACAGTGTCCCACATGTTACCCATTTCTACCTTATATAAAGAGTAGAAATTGAATTGTAATTGAGTATCCAGTTGCCTCATATTCAGGTCTTCAACTGAAATAACTCCAGCTATCTCAAAACTTCAACCCTCTCTGGAAGTATTGGACCAAATTATCCCAGATTATAGCACTCTCAGGCTAAAATTACTAATGCTTCTATAGTTTCAGAGACTGTATCAGGTTATTCAACACAACATTCCATGCACCATTCCAGCCTCATATAATCAGAGGACACTTAGACGACTTTAATAGCCTTCAAAAGACACCCTCCTCTTTTACTTATATATATATTTATTTATCTATTTATTTAATGGAGACAAGGTCTCACTCTGTCACCCAGACTGGAGCGCAGTGGCATAATCACGGTCCACCGCAGCCTGCACCTGCCGGGCTCCGATCCTTCCACCGCAGCCTCCTGAGTGGCTGGGACCACAGGCGCCGCCACCACGTCTGCCTGGTTTTTGTATTTTTGTGGAGATGGGGTTTCACATGTTGCCCAGGCTGATCTGAGACTCCTGGGCTCAAGAGATCCACCTGCCCCGGCCTCCCAAAGTGCTGGGATTACATGAACGAGCCATTGTGCCCAGCCGGTCCCGCCCGGTTTTTAACCTTCGTACTGTTTATATAATCATCCTTCACAAAATAGAACACTTCATTACTCGATGGTTCTCATTATTCTAATATGAAGAACTATATTAAGAAAATAAATTCCTGGCCGGGCGCGGTGGCTCACACTTGTAATCCCAGCACTTTGGGAGGCCGAGGCGGGCGGATCACGAGGTCAGGAGATCGAGACCACGGTGAAACCCCGTCTCTACTAAAAATACAGAAAATTAGCCGGCGTGGTGGCGGCGCCTGTAGTCCCAGCTACTCGGGAGGCTGAGGCAGGAGAATGGCGGGAACCCGGGAGGCAGAGCATGCAGTGAGCCGAGATCGCGCCACTGCACTCCAGCCTGGGCGACAGAGCCAGACTCCAGCTCAGACAAAAAAATAAATCAATAAATTTCCAATATTTCCTAGCATATCCAATTTAATTCTATACATCACATAAAAATAAAAGCCGTCTTACTGTGTTAGTTTCTTACTGCTGTTACAGTAAATTAACATAAACTCAGAGGCTTAAAACAACACATTTTTTTTCTTTATACTTCTGGGGGTCAGAAGTCCAAAATGGGTCTTAGTGTGCTAAAATCAAAGTATCATCAAGTGTATATTTTGTCTAGAGATTCCAGGAGAGAATTCACCAGGTTTGAGGGGTCACATGTATCCCTGAGCTCTTGGCCTCTGCACATCTTGGACACAGCACATCACTTCAGCCTCGGCTCCAGTTTACCCAAGCTCTTCTGCTCACTCTGGTCTCTCCGCCTTCCTGTCTGAAGGTTCTTTGTGACTACAGTGGGCCCACCTAGATAATTCAGGATAATCGCTCCAGTTTAAGGTGAGGTGATTAGCAATCTTAATTCCACCTCTAACCATAATGCTTCCATGCTGCCTAACAACACATTCAAAAGGTCATCCTGCTAAGGGTCATTATTCTACCTACACACTAAGTGACTGAGGAAAAGTAAAGTTATCTATCATGCCTTACCTATGGCGAGGAAATAATAACTTATAATGATTTATCTACGAAAACTTGTTTTTAAAAGCTTTGGTCCTAGTCTATTGATTAAAGTTTTGGTATATTCCAGATAAATTTCATGTCCTTGATGCTAACACATTGTGCACAGTAGATGGCCTTTTTAAAATAGTACTGCATAAAGGAATATTTAAGGTTGTCTGGACAATAGAAAAGGAACTTTAGTTGCTATGCCACAAAAGGCCGGATTTCTGCACATTACACCTCCTACCAGTGCACACATGTGCCAAACTCCTTCCTGAAAGCCTGGTTTATGTTTCCTATGTGCTTAGCAATAGTTTTACTCTCACGACTGTTTATATTAAGTCCTATTTTTTAAAGCATATCCTCATTTGTTTGTTTTCCTGAGCCTCTGAACTGGATTTCATCTGGTATGTATTGCACAGGTTTGCACACTTGATTGTACGCTACCTAAAAGCATCCTCTTGTGTTCTGGACACGGTTATTTTTCTCCATGGTAAGGTGATAAGTGACTTCTCTGAGGACTTGCCACCTTAGAATGCAGTGGTGACATCACCTGCTCAGGCTCTGTCTGCAATGTGGAATTTAGTATTTTCCAACTTCTGGTCTAACTTGAACTTCATAATTAAGCAGAGCCGCCTTTTGAGGGAACAGTAGGGTGTCTGCCCCTAAACGTCTGTGTAAATGCAGAGACACATTTGGGAACATAACTGACTTTTACGTACAGAAGCCAGATGCATTTCATGACCATGCATGCTTAGGGAAGCAAGTTCATCTCATCTATCACAATAAGCATCTGTGCCACTAAATTCCACTGCAGGATACTTTTCACACTTAGACAACAAAACATTTAAGGAAATAAAAGCTCTTTCCAATAAAAATGTGCATCAAATACTGTGTGTATGTTTAAAAAAAAACCTTCCTCTATAAGATAAGGCCACAGGAACTACTAAAAAAGCATTCTTGAAATACATTTTCTGATAGGAATCTAGGCCCTTGCCTTATATAAGATTTAAGGAAAGTGATGTGTGTGTCTTTATACTTGAAAGGCTGTTTTCAACAGCAAAGGGTATGCTTTGAGGTATCAATATAGTTTTGAGAATGCAAAAGTTTAAAAGAAATGGAATGCATATTCTCCAGGTATGAATATGCAATTGTCATTATTTTCCTACCATCTACTAGATTAGAAACAGAAGAAAAATTATGGAAATGTCTGTTTTCCCTCAATAGGAGTACCTATTTATTAAAGTTAATTAATTACTATTCTTTAAACATTTTCAAAATAGACTCATAAGTGACAACTTTCAGAGAAAACAAGGGTTTTTGGATGTAAATATTTACTTATAACATGGATAAAATAATTTTGTTAAATATTAACTCCATATTCATAATGTTCTCTATTGTTTTTGCATTTTGTTTAACAATAGAGAATCTAAGACATTTAGTGTTCATGAGTTTCATACAGTTTCCTGTCAATGTACTTTGTCTTTTTTTTATTGGACTACTAATCATTTATTTATGATTTGTTGGAACTACTCATATTTTAAATATGTCAAGTGAACTGCAAGCACTTGTTGCTGATTTGATATTTGCTTTTTACACATATTCATTGTATCCTCTGAAAAAGAAAAGTTTTATATTTTAACAAATTCCAATCCATAAATTTTTTTTTAAATTTTCTGTTATTGGTTAGGGCTATGTTTGGATATTTAATTTTAACCGTAATGTTGCAAGTGATATTTGTCTATGGTATTTTTTCTTTATATTTTGGAAAAGTGTATTTGACATCCACTATGGAATTAATATTTATTAATGACATATTATACCTTTGTGCAACTATAAAATACATATAGCCAATTATCTGAACACCATTTTATGAACTGTTTATCACTTATCCACTGATTTGAAACACTATCTTTATCATATATTGGATTTTAGGTTTATCGAGATTATGTAACATGAAATTATTTAATTATGAAATTATGTGAATTCAAGCATGACAGTCAGCTCTTCTTCCCCACCACTACCCTGTAAAAGGATGGATGGAATAATTGCTTCCCTATGGCTTAAGTGTATGAGAGGTATACAACATGGTCTTGATGAAGTGGGAACTACACAGAAACTGTTTTTGGTCCTGAAATGTACTCCAGCTTTACCAATTTGTTCTACACATATACCATTGAGGGTAGAAGCTGAATTTTGCTAATGATTATATTTACACTACTTAACATTGTGCCAGATACTGAGTAGATGCTTAGAAACATGTTTAATGACTTGTTTTATTGCTAGAGACCTAATTATCTGCTGTAGTGGTGCTATCTCATTCAGAATCATTTTGACCAGCCTTTCTCCATCATGAATAAAACACTTATTTACACACTTGTGTACATGCACATGTGCATAGAAACACACACACCCTTTGCAGAGACAAACTGCATCGAAAGCATGTACAAACATTATAGTATTTTTGTTGATTCTGACCTGATTCTGATTCTATTGTATACATTTTCATTCTGATCACAATAACAATAAAAATAGAAAACTATAAGTTGTGAAGCTGGAAGATGCAGAACATGAAAGATCGAATTACCAATTTTTTTTTCTATTTTCTTTAGTTGGCTGCTGATAAAATCAGAAAAGAAATGGACACAAAAATGAAAGTATGCAATGTGTGTGCGTGTGTGTGTGTGTGTATCACATGCACTCGTTTCCATGATGTACATATGGAATTTCATAACCAGCCAAACTAAGCTTCATAAGTGAATGAGAAATAAAATCCTTTACAGACAAGCAGATGCTGACAGATTTAGTCACCATCAGACCTGCCTTCCAAGAGCTCCTAAAGGAAGCACTAAACATGGAAAGGAAAAACCAGTACCAGCCTCTGCAAAAACACACCAAAATATATAAACCAATGAAACTAGGAAGAAACTGCTTCAACTAATGTGCAGAATAACCAGCTAACATCATGATGACAGGACCAAATTCACACATAACAATATTAACGGTAAATATAAATGAGCTAAATGCCCCAATTAAAAGACATACACTGGCAAATTGGATAAAGAGTCAATACCCACAGGTGTGCTGTATTCAGGAGACACATCTCACTTGCAAGGTCACACATAGGCTCAAAATAAAGGGATGGAGGAATATTTACCAAGCAAATGGAAAGAAAGAAAAAAAAAGCAGGAGTTGCAATCCTAGTCTCTAATAAAACAGACTTTAAACCAACAAGGATAAAAAAGGACAAAGAAGGGCATTACATAGTAGTAAAGGGATCAATGCAACAAGAAGAGCTAAGTATCCTAAATATATATATATGCCAAATACAGGAGCACCAGGATTCATAAAACGAGTTCCTAGAGACCTACAAGGAGACTTAGACTCCCACACAATAATAGTGGGAAACTTTAACAACCCACTATCAATATTAGACAGATCAACAAGAAAGGAAATTAACAAGGATATTCAGACTTGAACTCAGCTCTGGTCCAAGTGGACCTAATAGATACCTACAGAACTCTCCACCCCAAATCAACAGAATATACATTCTTCTCAGCACCACATAGCACTTATTCTAAAATCAACCACATAATTGGAAGTAAAACACTCCTCAGCAAATGCAAAAGAATGAAAATCATAACAAACAATCTCTCACACCACAGTGTAATCAAATTAGAACTCAGAATTAAGAAGCTCACTCAAAACTGCACAACTACATGCAAACTGAACAACCTGCTTATGAATGACTACTGGGTAAATAGCAAAATTAAGGCAGAAATAAATAAGTTCTTTGAAACCAATGAGAACAAAGACACAACATATCAGAATTTCTGGGATACAGTTAAAACAGTGTTTAGAGGGAAATTTACAGCATTAAATGTCCACATTAGAAAGTGGGAAAGATCTAAAATAGACACCCTAACATCACAATCAAAAGAAGCAATGGAAAACACATTAAAAACCTAGTATAAAACAAGAAATAACTAAGATCACAGCAGAACCGAATGGGAGAGAAACACAAAAAAACCTTCAAAAAAAAATCAATGAATCTAGGAGTGGGTTTTTTGAAAAGATTAACAAAATAGATAGACCGGTAGCCAGACTAACAAGGAAGAAAAGAGAGAAAGATCAAATAGACACATTAAAAAACGATAAAGGGGATATCACCACTGATCCCACAGAAATACAAACTATTATTAGAGAATACTGTAAACACCTCTACACAAATAAACTAGAAAATCTAGAAGAAATGGATAAAGTCCTGGACACATACACCCTCCCAAGACTAAAGCAGGAAGAAGTCAAATCCCTGAATAGACCAATAACAAGTTCTGAAATTGACTCAGTAATTACTAGCCTACCAACCAAAAAAAGCCCAGGACCAGATGTCTTCACAGCCGAGTTCTACCAGAGGTACAAAGAGGAGCTGGTACCATTCCTTCTGAAACTATTCTGAACAATAGAAAAAGAAAGACTCCTCCCTAAATCATTTTATGAGGCCAGCATCACTCTGATTCCAAAACCTGGCGGAGACCCAATAGAAAAAGAAAATTTCAGGCCAATATCACTGATGAACATCGATGCGAAAATCCTGAATAAAATACTGGCAAGAGAATCCAGCAGCACATCAAAAACTTATCCACCACGATCAAGTTGGCTTCATGCCTGGCATGAAAGGCTGGTTCAACATATGCAAATCAATAAACATAATCCATCACATAAACAGAACCAATGACAAAAACCACATGATTATCTCAATAGATGCAGAAAAGGCCTTCAATAAAATTCAACACCCCTCATACTAAAAACTCTCAATAAACTAGGTATTGATGGAACATATCTCACAAAAATAAGAGCTATTTATGACAAATGCATAGCTAATATCATGCTAAATGGCCGAAAGCTGGAAGCATTACCTTTGAAAACTGGCCCAAGAGTAGGATGCCCTCTCTCCCCACTCTTATCAACATAGTATTGGAAGTTCTGGCCAGGGCAATCGAGTAAGAGAAAGAAATAAAAGCATGCAAATAGGAAGAGAGGAAATCAAATTGTCTCTGTCTGCAGATGACATGATTGTATATTTACAAAACGCCACCACCTCAGCCCAAAAATTCCTTAACCTGATAAGCAACTTTGGCAAAGTCTCAGGATATAAAATTAATGTGCAAAAATCACAATCATTCTTATATACCAATAACAGACAAGCAGAGAGCCAAATCATTAGTAAACTCCCATTCACAACTGCTATAAAGAAAACAAAATACCTAGGAATACAACCTACAAGGGATGTGAAGGACCTCTTCAAAGAAAACTACAAACCAGAGCTCAAGGAAATGACAGGACACAAACATATAGAGAAACACTCCATCCTCATGGATAGGAAGACTCAATATCATGAAAATGGCCATATTGCCCAAAGTAATTTATAGATTCAATGCTATTCCCATCAAGCTACCATTGACTTTCTTCACAGAACTAGAAAAAAACTATGTTAAATTTCATATGGAAGCAAAAAAGAGCCTGTGGAGCCAAGGCTAACCTAAGCAAAAAGAACAAAGCTGGAGGCATGACGCTGCCTGACTTCAAACTATATTACAAAGCTAAAGTAACCAAAACAGCATGGTGCTAATACCAAAACAGATATATAGACCAATGAAACAGAATAGAGGCCTCAGAAATAACACCACACATCTACAACAATCTGATCTTCAACAAACCTGACAAAAGCAAGCAATGGGGAAAGGATTCCCTATGTAATTAATGGCGCTGGGAAAACTGGGTAGCCATATGCAGAAAAGAGAAACTAGACCCCTTCATTATACCTTATAAAAGAATTAACTCAAGGTGGATTAAAAACATAAATGTAAAACCTAAAACTATAAAAACCCTAGAAGAAAACCTAGGCAATATGATTCAGGACATAGGTGTGGGCAAAGACTTCATGACTAAATCACCAACAGCACTTGAAACAACAGCCAAAATTGACAGATGGAATCTAATCAAACTAAAGAGCTTCTGCTCAGTAAAATAAACTATCACAAGAGTGAACAGGCAACCTACAAAATATGAGAAAATTTTTGCAATCTATCCATCTGACAAAGGTCTAATATCCAGAATCTAGAAGGAACTTAAACAAATTTACAAGAAAAAAAAAACAAACAACCCCATCAAAAAGTGGGCAAAGGATATGAACAGACACTCCTCAAAAGAAGATATGTATATGGCCAATAAACATATGAAAAAAGCTCATTATCACTGTTCATTAGAGAAATGCAAATCAAAACCACAATGACATACCATCTCACACCAGTTAGAATGGTGATCATTAAAAATTCTGGAAACAGCAGATGCTGGAGAAGATGCAGAGAAATAGGAACACTTTTACACTGTTGGTGGGCTTGTAAAATAGTTCAACCATTGTGGAATACAATGTGGTGATTCCTCAAGGATATAAAACCAGAAATACCATTTGACCCAGCAATCCCATTACTGGGTATATACCAAAGGATTATACATCATTCTACTCTAAAGACACATGTACATATATGTTTATCATGGGACTATTTACAATAGCAAAGACTTGGAACCAACATAATGCCCATCAATGATAGACTGGATGAAGAAAATGTGGCACATATTCACCATGGAATACTACACAGCCATAAAAAAGGATGAGTTCACGTCCTTTGCGGGGATATGGATGAAGCTGGAAACCATCATCCTCAGCAAACTAACACAGGAACAGAAAACCAAACACTGCATGTTCTCACTCATAAGTGGGTGCTGAACAATGAGAACATGTTGACACAGGGAGAGGAACATCACACACTGGGGTCTGTAGGTGGGTGTGGGGAAAGGGGAGGGAGAGCATTAGGACAAATAGCTAATGCATGTGGAGCTTAAAACCTAGATGACGGGTTGATGGGTGCAGCAAATTACCATGGCACAAGTATACCTATGTAACAAACCTGCATGTTCAGCACATGTATCCCAGAACTTAAAGTAAAATTTTAAAAAATGAAAGTATGCAATATGTGTATGTGTGTGTATACATACATATAAAACAAGCACTCATTTTCATTTTGTACATATATGCACATTATGAGTGTGAATATATGTTAAATAATATCCTATCAGTTTTGTATTTGTAACACATATATGTACATGCATATACAACAAATAGAGGTGTTTTGCATAATAATTTCATTTATATTCATTTCATCAGCTAAGAACTAAAAAGAATTTAAATCAAAATCAATTATTCATTTACAGGTGTTTTTAACCATCATCTCCCCCTTTATCTTCAGTTTTATGCCTCCTTGTATTGCCATTTTGTGACTTTTTTGCCATAAATTATACATATTTGGAACAGTCAGTTTAAGAAATTCAATCTTTGGATAAGATCTCTAAGATTGATTTAGTATGAATACGTGTGTGGGCACACACTTGACAAAGAAAGGTCAGTTATAAATATATGTGTACACTTATCAAAATAATTCACATAAAATCTCTGAATAAAATTATCTGTATGCTTTTTCTGTCAATAAAAGCAATATAGTATAATTCTTGGTAGTAAACCTGTTTGTTTTCATTCTGTTGCCTACCATGTGAGCTGCCATGTTGGTATAAAACATCGATCATTTGATATTTTACTACAGCAAATAATAGTGATCCCCACGAAATAATAAATAAATCAGTGAGTTTCACGGAAATAAGTTTTTGGATGGATCAGATAATTTGAAGTTGTTAGTTTATTCTCCAGCAAGGTGAAAGAAAAAAGCTGTTAGTTTGTTCTCTATCAGGTGATCGAAGATGAAAACTAAAGTTCTCAAGGCCAGTGCATAATAATGGTGCCGTATTCTGTGCATCAATCACCATTACCAAATACCTATATTGCCAAATATTTCATGTACCGCTTTAGTGGTGATTAATCAATGTGCCATGGCACTGAAACTGAAACGAGACTTTGTAGTACAAGTGATATTCAAAGGGTTTTGAAAATTTATCAGCTCTATAGATATAGATGAAAATTTATCATCATCTATCTAGAAATCCTGTTTTTATAAATGTTACCTAGCCAAATATTGGTTTTATTTACTTAATATTTAGAAAACATGAGTTTAGTAAAAATTGTTCAGATTTTCTTAATGTAGTGTGTGAAATTACTATGTAATTATACAAGAAATATGCTACACAGCTGAATACACAAAGAGGTCAGCAGAGGGAGCAAAAGGTGCCTTTCCCCTATAATCCACAGCAACATCACCCGCTCTTCTCTCTACATCATCGATGTATGTTATCTAAAGTCCTGTGCAAATGCCACCTCAACACAAGTCCTCTAGCCTTGCCTTCTTATCAGAAGCAGCTCGAAAGCCCCGATAATTCTAGAACCACTGAAAAATACACACTTGTTGCAAGGATTGAAAAGCCTCATATTGCAAATTCAGAATTCACAGTACTGAAAAAATTCATAATTTTTTAAAGTTACAATACTGTGAACTATACAAAATGAATTATGCTGGGATCCGATGACTCTCTTCATTCCAGCCTATCTTATATTTTCTCATTCATTTCTCCACATAGTCACAACAACAGACTCACTATTACATTTCATTAATGGCTATTTTATAATAAATGATCTCAATAGCATTTCTGAAACCTCTGCTGTTCTGGTTTTACAGAACTCTTGAATTTTTGAATGAGTTAGTTTTTGATTGAAAAAGACCTGACTCTTATGCTTAGAAAAGCCATCATTTCTTTCTGTAAGCTTTCCGTCTTCTATAAGCTTTACATGTTCCATAAGCAAACATTCGCTGGTTTTGTGATCAAACTAGAGAGGCAAATTCAGTTAATAATAACAACGTCATTTATCATCCTCAAATCTAGTGTTATGGATAATACGATCTCCACAAGGAGACGGTTGCACGAGCGACAAGAGAAAGACAATCAACAGTCTTTTACTCATACCAAGATATGTCCACACACACTTGTTTCAACAGTCAAAGTAACGCCATATGTCCCCAGTGATGTGGGTGGGCAAAAGGAACAGTTGGCCTGCTAATGAGGGCCATATGTACACGCAGCCTATCGTACCATCCTTCTTACTTATGGTTGCTGAAAACTCAGTGGAAGAGCTTGCTCTGAGGAATGGCATGGCTGGAGGAGGAGAGGCTTCCTTAAGAGCAGGAAAGGACCATTTGTTGTACAACTACTGTATCTCTGAAACTGGGAGCTAAAGATATGCATGTACGTTACTCATTCTTATTAAGAGTTACTTACGCATCCGTAGAGTTCTTTACTCCAGTTTCACCTTCTTTCACTAAATTCTTTTGCATTTATGTGCAAAGGGATTTTGGGCCCTTTTCAAAAATTACTTTTCCTAATCAATCTTGTTAATTTGATGTTCATTTACATCGGCTTCTCTTTATTTTTAGCTTGATTTCCAGAAAAATTATACTTTCTTTGACATTGTTAAATGTTACAATATTAAAAGAAATGAAAAAGACTTAAAAACTTAGAATATTTGAATGAGGGTTTCTGGAAGGCAGAGAGAACAATAAGGCAAAAGTACTTACTGCACTACTGTTCCAAAGTAAAAGAAAAACAAAGATTTTAAAAATGATTATAGCAGCTCTGTATCTCAACCAGGGTTTCCTTTGAAATTTCTACAACTGCAAACACTATTCAGCAATTTGCACTGATTATAAAATTTATTGTTTTAAGGTCAATTGTGATACTATGATCAGATAATATAATTTACTTTACTCTTAATGGCTTCATTTTGACAACTGAGGGAGCTTTCAGGAAGGACAACGCTTCCTGCACAACAACCAGTAAAGCAGGTCACATCCATTTTCAATATAATTTTAAGAAAAATGAAGGACAAACTACTTGTGAGGCAGCAAGAATTCATTTGCATTCAATTAATTTGAACAGGGCATTTCAAGTTCTCTCTGGCAACAATGGAATAAAGGGGAAAATGAATCTATCTTATGCAATGATCCTCTTCTAGGTTACAGAAAGATTTGAAAGGCTGACATGACCATTGCTAAATTTCTTCTAGAAGTCTATGATTAGTGTCATAGATATAACTCATGAGATAAAATATTCACAAAGAATGTCTGTGAACTGCATCAATTGTGATGGAACTACTGTCTAACATCCCTTTGAAAAGTTATATTCTGCAAAGGTTAAAAAAACACCAACCTTTCGATGCTTTCTTATATGGATGAGCTTTTGTCAACAAGAACTAAGCTTCACAATTAAGCACTATGGAAGATAATGTTCTAGGTTAATTTAAACCTAACTAATCCAGGACTTGGCCTTGATAAATAATGGGTTTAATTAATATTTTTGACCCTAGCAGTGCAAATACTTTTACTTATATTTTACTAAAGCTAGTTTTGACAAATCTAAGGGTATTTAATTTATCAGTATCTGTTGTCAGATGAAAACTTCCCCATCAATACCTTCTAATGGTTCAAAAATAAACTGTTACCCCCACAGATACATTGTTTTTCCATGCGTAAGCAAGTACATTAATTTCAGGGTCTCAAGGCATAAAAGTGATATTACCACTTGTGATAGGCTGCATAATAGTCCCAAAAGATGTTCTTCACCTAATCTCCCGGCCCTGGGAATGTGCTGCCTTACACAGCCAAAGGACTTGTAGATACGATTCATTTAAGGATCTGGAGACAAGGTGATTATCCCAGATCATCCACGTGAGTCCAAAGTAATCACAGGAGTCCTTAGATGAAGTGGAGAGAAGGACTCAAAGTTAAAGGAGGAGACAGCGCGGAGACAGAAACAGAAATAAAAGCAACGCACCTTGAAAATGGAGGAATGGGGAAAAGACAATGAAGACAGGTGCCACCAGAAGCAGAAAATGCAAGAGAATGGATTCTCCCCTCAGCACCTCCAGAAGGAACCCACACTGCAGACACATTGACTTAGCCATATTAAAGTGATTTTGGACTTCTGACCTTTGAAACTGCAAGACAATAAATATGTGTTAAGTTATGTAAATGTGTCGTAATTTGTTATAGCAGCAGTAATACAACTAATACACCACTACAATAAGCAAAGGAAATAAAGTGCAATAGTGACAAACTTAAGGGTTTCCAGGAAAGAGAAACGAAGTGGTAAACTCAATCACAGGATTATATTAGTAACTGTAGTATATGTTACTTGCTTACCCTTTCAATCACATTATTGCTGTAATTATCATTATCATCCAATCAATATGATTACACCAGTATGTATAACTTAGACATGAAAATTTTTTTCTATTTCACTCTTCCCATAATTCCATGCAGCTACCCCTAAGCAACTATGTATCTGATGAAGCTAATATTTTCAGGGAAAATCTTCCATGTTAAGCAGAAAATTTACATCTAAAATTAAATTCTTTTAAGCCAGTCTGGGGACAATACCTAGAAAATTCAAACATTACTTCTCAAGAATACCACTAGCAGTGAATTTGTGACGCTATCTTCCACCAACTGAATCAAAATTAATTTTAAATATTTTCAAAGCAATATTTTAAAAAATCGTGTACACATTTTTTCCTCTTGGTAAAAATAAACCACTTCTCAACCATCCATTATATTTATGTTAGTTACATGAAGTCCATACATGAATTATCATACCACAAATAGAAAACTATTTAAATAGAAAAATCTCACTTGGTGCTGACAGAATGACAGCATAAAACTGTTAAGCATGAGGAGAAAGTTGTTTGCAGTGTAAATATTTCCCTTTTCCTATCAAAGTGTGTCCTGTGATCTAGCGCTCTTCTCTCCACATGCTTAAGTACAGCAAAAGTTATAAAAACACTCATTCTAGTTTTCTATACTTTAATGGTTGTAGAACATCAGAAGAGAATTGGGAGATGGGAATGTTTTGTGCTTGACATTGCATTTGAGGGGAAAATAAAAACTTGGACATAATATGTGGGATGTCTCCACAGTAATACATGGGAGGGCAAGAAAAAAATGCTATCAAATTTCTACCATGCGCTGAGCCCCTTATATCAACAAATATCCAGCCTTTCTAATGTACTAACAACCACTCTTCATAGCAAGTATTCTATTCCCAGCTTGTAGGTAAGAAACAAAGCTTCAGAAAGGGATCTTCACCAATTTCACACAGTCAATAAAAGGCAGAACTAGGGCAAATATCAATAATAAAAATAGCAATCTAATCCTAATTGGACCTGGCACTGTTCTAAGAAGAAAATCATTAACAAAGGATTTTGAGTTACCACACTCTTAGTCTCCCCGTTTTACAAAAGAAGCAACTGGGGTAAAGTGAAGCTATGCCGTTTCTTTTCAAGCTCATATACCTAACAAGATACCACTTTAATCATGGGTCTCTGATAGATCGTGTACCTCATTTCTAGCGTTTGCTGAGATTTTTCTTATTAACCCTAAGCAAGTATTTGATCCCTGGTAAGTATGCTGTAATTTTTTCACCGCTCATTCTTATCACGGTTCTTCAAGAAAAGTACAGTTCAACACATTTGTCCTATTTGGTTACAAATTTTGAAATTCAAAATATGTATCACACTAAGCTGTTAGCTCCATTTGGAATTTTAAAAAACTAAATTTTTCACTCAGTTAAAAAAAATTGCATTGTTTACTCCCATATCTACAATATAGCTTATAAGTGTATATTTGTATTGAAAACATAATTTTCTACAACTTTTATAATATTTAAATATTATTTAAGGTTTTAATAATATTTAAATATTTAAATAATACATTTAAAAACATAGTTCAACAAGTCCGAATAATCCATCACTTACTTATGACAGAATATTTGTTCAGTATCTTCTGTTTGTTCACTCTTGTGTAATATATCCTATTTTAAGAATCAAAAACTTCTCTTAATGTCAACACTACAGCCTCTTCACAATTCCTACTTATTCCTAATTACCCTTCAGGAGCAAATAAAATGAATTTATCCCAAATTTCTTTGCTTTGAAACAACTTCAGTGAAAATGGTGGTTGTCAACCATATCTACCATTCATATATCCCATTGTTTTCTGCATTAAATTTCATCTAATACTCCTTATGCCATCAGTGTCACTACAAAGGGGGACAGGGGATGAATCTCATCATGAACAAAGGTATATACACTAGATCTTAGGATGTTCAATCATTTCCTTACTCTATTATGTCCCATCTGAACTACTCATATTAAAATGAGCAACTATATGAACATGGTACTTTTAAGAAAGGATGTTCAAAAATTAATTCATATCTTGTACAAATTGGTATCCAAGAAATCATGACCTAATAGGCATCACATATGTGAATGAAAAAATTCACTTTCAGCAATGAATGTTGATGACACTCCTTTAGCAAGAGTTGTACCGAGCTACCCACAACTCCTCAGCACTCACTATTCTCATACATGCGGTCGGACAATGTCCAAGGGTGCAGTGATTCTGTCCAGAGGCTTTTCTGGGCCGTTAGAGCTGTCTCAGCCTGTGTACAGGGTTATACAGACACTCTAGGGCATTCATGACTCTGATCACTGGAGCAGCCCTGTACTAACTGCAAATTTATGGAGGAAACTTTCAAGTCCTCTTGCCCCCCAGTTGGGGTAACTCTGTTACCTATTTCATGTGGTCTCAGTTCTCCAACAAAAATGATCTCGGCCTGCTCATCTTACTTCCATTTCACTACATGGCATAACTAGAAGTTGACTAGGTATTCTGCTTTAATGTATATGCAAAGCCCTCTTGTTCAGGAATGTTTGTAGAATAATATTTCTAAATTAGGAATACAAATGGTCTTGTTCTTTCCTGAGGGATAAAATGTCATCTCTCTTCTTCTCTCCCTCTCTTTCTTCCTAACTCAGCTAACCCTCTATCTGAAAGAATTACAAAGGAAGAAATCTAGGGCATTGTTTAGCATTCTCAGGAGGATTGGAAATGTTGGAATGACAGCGAGTATCACACATACACTGCTTGAAGTATTTTGTAGGATCCAAGGGAAGAGAAAATTTTGACATTCCAGAAAATTTAAGTCATCCTTTTAATATCAGGACCAGAAAGAAACAGGTCACACGGGCAAGAGCCATAAAACTAATTATCTTGACTCTTTCCAGAATACCTGAGCTATAAATGTACAGGGAATCCTGTAATCAGATGCAAAGTTGTGTATAATATACTTAGTTCCCAAATGTAACTAGGAATTTTATGTATATAATGTGAAAAATCGTTCCAAAGTATTTGAGACTCCAAAAACTTTCCTAGCTAGCATTCAATATTCTTGCTTAACTTCTCCTTATACCCCTAACTGTATTGAGCATGCATAGACACACAAAAGCTAGGATCAACTATTACCGCTTAAGAAAGAAAAGGAGGAAAAAGGCTGTATTATAGGGATTTAGTTTTCTTCCTCAACTCTTGAAGAAGCCTATTTGTATCAGCCCGTGTCAGACAACAAAGTACTTATCAATAAAGTTTTATGAATGTGGTCACATATGAAATATAAGAGCATTCAGTTTCTACCTCTCCTTTTCTCATAAATCCTACATCAGATAGACATTAGCTATATCTGCCAATGTTTCCACGGAATCTTAAAGACTATTCACTGCAAAGCTGGCAGTGTAGCCTGAAAGCAAGTTACGTCTGCGTTGCAACTTCACACTAAGTGGTTTAAAAATACAACTAAATGTGGCCTGTCTTTATCTTGATTATAAGACATAAATTATCCCAAGAATATTCTTAGTAAAAATTGGGTCTCCCGGTCAAGCCACTTCTATTAAGAAGGACACAGGTCAGTTTTTAGGAGTTTAGGTGTTATTTGGAAGTTAGGAGCATCTAAATATGGAATATAACTCCATTAAATTATAGTATATTTTATATCAAAGAGAAACGACAAAAATAAGAAATGTTTTAAGTATTTTTTCGTATAGCGTGTTCATATATAATTACTTCAGTAGTCTCAATGTAGTCATGCAATTGTTTGGGTAAAGAACTAAACTTGAAGTTAAATAGCATAGGTCTGAATTCTTATGGTTTATAACATTCATATATTTTATATGTTCCAGAATAATATGTAATTTCTAAGTTTATAACATAATAATTACAGAAATCTAGGTAAAGTAATACTTCTGTGACACAGTCTCTTCATCTACAAAATGGAATATTGCTTTTCTCCTTAAATTTATATTAAAAATTGGAGAAGTAATATATGTGAAATAACCTTACATTAAATATGCAAGTTTTATTTGTTGAATTCAAACAGTCATTAAAGAACAAAATAAAACATTACATTTGGATTAACAAAGTAGATACATATATCTCAATCTGAGAAACCTTTAAGCTCTCTTGACCATAAAATGACATTGGATCCTATAAGAGAGTTTGGTAAATATTTGAAAGATATTTCAATTTCACACCTAAATGTTGATTCTGACATTTATTTCCTAAACTTATCATTTGTATACTTACCTGCTATTAAATCCACAGGGGTCATGTCACTAACTGTATGCCCACCGATTTTATTGAGAGGTATTCAGCAAGGCCCACAAAGTAAGTATTGAATTTTTTTAAAAAACAGACCCAAAACACCTAAAAGCAAAACACTTAGTAAATTCTTATAATCATGAAGATCACAAATTAGTGCTATTAGTAAGAAAGAAACTTCTAAACCAAATAAAGTCCTAATACCTCCAACGAATTTTGTCTCTCTGATACACACACACACGATTAAAAAAAAAATGAAGGAAATGTAAAAAAATAAATAAATGAAGGAAGTTCTGTGGGAAATGTCCATAATTTCATGCCCAGAATTTCCCTATCAATCTCTTTCCCCAAAGTTCTTCCGAGAAAATAAAGTTGCCTTTCTCTCAACGTTAACTCATCACTTTTCTCATAGCATTTTCAAAAGAAATATTTCCTGTCAGCCGGCCACTTAAACTTTGTGCTGTTAAAGAAATCCAAAAAGGTATCAATTTTGCAACAAAGGATAAAGAGGAGACGAAGTGAACCAACATGGCTTTTAAGCTAAATTGCCGTCACCTGTCACAGGTTGTCTAGCGAGCCTCAAGTTCCCTCTAATAAGCTTATGGAGGGTGCGGAGCAAAGGCACCTCAAGGTGCTCTGCGGGTTTTCCCCTGGTAAATTAGGCTGAAAGGAAAAGAGTCCCACCCCCCACCCCCAAACTTGGAGACCAGGGCTGCCCTGCCGAATGCTGTGCCCAGACCTCCTACTTCCACGCCCTTCCAGTCCTTTCCTCGGCTTGGAAAATTGGGCATGAGGCAAGCAAAAGGAAGGACAGAAGGCCAAAACGGGCATCCGGGAAGCCAAATTTCTGTCTCAAAAGCTCGTCTAGAAACGCGTACATAGCGCGTGCCTTGCGGACATCTCCTAAAACCCCGTTCACTGAAGCTAATTCCTCCCGAACGCCCCCACGCCGGCTGAGGATCGCAACCGCCCATCCGCCCCTCCAGCCTGTGCAGCCGCCCCCAAAACCTCCCGTGAATCGGGAAATGTCAAGGCAGCAGCGCTTGGGGAGCCGAGCAGCCTCGCCAGTTCCAAGTCTCTGGTTCGAGACCCCTCGCTTCGCCTCTTTGGGGAACTCACCTGGAGTCAGGTTTAGATGGCAGCCTCCACCCAGGGGACCGGGAAGCGGCCCCGGGAAGCGCCGCCGCGTCCTGTGAATAACGAGCGCAGCGCAGCGGAGCAGCTCCCCCTGGACTGGCCGCTCCCCGATTCCTCCCGCTCTGTCCGGGAACCGTCCCTCCGTTCTTTCCTCTCCCTCCCCTGCCTGCAGCCGCCGCGCTCCCTCCTCCTGCTGGCGGCGCAGGGCTGTGCTTCCGCCTCCCTCCTGCGGGTGCACGAGCTGCCCGCGCTGCTAATGAGCAGGCTCCAGGCTCCGCCCGGCCAGGGGTGCGCACACACCCCACGCCGGAGACGAGCTCCCGGGAGCGGAGCTATGGATACGCCTGGTGCGGCCGCTGGAGAAATGAACTGGAGGAGGCATCCAGCATCTCACACTTTCTGGCCACTCAGCTTAACTAAGCCATAACCCCAGACTTCTTCCTAAATCTCCAGTAATTTACAGGTGCTGAAAAGTCAATGAGGGGTTTGAGCACAATCTGTGTTAACAGTATTGCCAGTATAGACATGCTAATCTGGCTAGATTCTAGGGATGAAATGTTCAAGGGACGGTATATGATTCTTTCTGGTGGTTATTTTGACATATTTTGGCTATACTTACAGATCTGTAAAATAAACCAGCAATCTTCTAATCATGACAACACAGATTCCTAATTGAAGGCAGCTGATACTTATTAAATACCAGGCTCTGTTTAATAGGCTCTTCTTTCCCAGCTGATCTTTACTACAATTCTGTGAGCACTACTAGCACCCCTATTCTATATTTTAAGAATTTGGGTTTAACTTTTAAAACAAGACGGTCTTAAAACAAGACTAAGGATCATGTCCAACCTTGCAGAGATTCTAAGTTTCTGAGCCTAAATAATAACTGAAATCTGTAGCTCCCACAACCCATAGCCTGTGTATAATGTGTTGCAGCATCTTGGATGGTACTGTGTAACTGAACCAACAAAGATAATAGGACCATCAGCAAATACACACCACGAGACTAATGAATACCTAGAATCCTAGTGAGACTTGTAAATAGTCAAGCACCCTAAGTAACAATAGTTCAAGTGCATGCTAAACATGGTGATTACTTATAAAAGAACAGCAACCAGTATGAGTGAAGACAGGCAAATAATGTTCAAAATGTTCAGAATCAATGTCCAGCCACTTATGAGTTGAATTCCCCACTCTAAAAAGGAGGCCAGATGTGATGTATTCTAAGAAGTCTACAATGGGCGTGGTCTTTTCGCAACCAAAAAGGGCTTTTTAAACACTTATTTCCCATTAAGAATATGCAATAGCTAATTAATATTAAATCTGAAAATCAGTGATAATTTATTTCAACTAACCTTACATGAAAAAATCATTACTCATTCAAGCTTTTAGAATTAGATTAAATAGCATTGAGTATCAAATTTACTTCAACCCATAGAAATAATAGACAGTTAATTAATAAAGTAAGTAATTTAATTAACTTTACTTTTGTGTCATGATGTATTTTTCCTTAGGAAAAGGATAAGACATTTTTTCCATGGTATAAAATACTAGAATATGACTTTTATATTTTTCTTCATGAAGATTAAAGAATTAATAAAATAAGTACAGACATATTGTCAACAAATCTATCCAGATCATTCATTCTCCACTCAAGAAATTATGCTAGGCAAGCTTTATTTCTCCATATGTACAAGGCAATTCAGAGGTCAAAAATTTGAAAACACTTCAATGAACATCAACCATTAATTAACTAAGAGTAGATTTTATTTATAAACAACTTTAAAAGACTATAAAAAAGGTATAACAAACTTCTACTTTATCAGTACTGCTACTCCTGTTGAACACAAAGATATATAATTATAGTTTTCTCCCTATTTAAAATATTTATTGATTCTGGCATAATAATGTCATACTCATCCCTCAATAATCAGTGTACATGGAACCAGAAATCTTTTCTTTCACCTAGTCAATTTAAGTATTTCTGTGTTTTGCATGTTAACACTCTATTTATTCTGTGTTTCTAGTGCTTATCCTCAAAATTTTTATAGTTCCGTTCACATATGAATTCTACCAATCAGCACTATATATAAATAATGCAACGTATAAAATGTGTTAAATAAATGGATGTAAGATTTATGCTAAATTTTTCACATAGTAAGTACTTCAAAACCCTTATTATTTTTCCTTAAGCTTTTATGTGCATATATTTTATCTCTCCAACTAAAGAATAAACTTCTAAATAAGAAGAGTTTTGTCTATAAATTTTACGCATTTTAATACATTATTAATCTAAAACCTTGGACTAGAGTTTGGAATTCTTTTATGTATTCATTTATTGATTCAAAAAATAGGTGTCCATGCCATTTTTTCTAAACCTTGTGCAAGATGTAGGGTATACAATGATGTCCAGACTTTAGAGTCCTTGACCTCATGGCGTTTAAAGTGCAGTAATGTACAGTAATTTTAAAATCTATTTATTATTATTTAAAACAATCAATGAATACATTCTTGTCGAAAATAACTGAAAAGTCTGTCTGAATTCCCTGGCCAAGGCCAAAACATGAAAGCAAAAGAGCTGCCTGAAAACAGTGCAAGCCACTCTCCAGAGGGTTTCTCTGTTGAAACAGCACATCGCATTATGGAAATAATGAGAAAAATTAGTAACTGTGCAAACGACAACACATATGCATCTTTGTGGTTTCTGACCTTTTAGCATCGTCGAAGCAAGACCACAAACCTTTCAACACCAGGCGTGGTATTAATCTTGCACAGAATATAATGTTTTCACATATTTTATTCTGATTTCCTACAAAGTAATTTCAATTTCTAGCTAAAGCTAATGGATTTTTCTCGTGAAAACATTGTGTACCGAATGACTTTCCAGTGAGATCCGCGTACCATGCGCCATTTTCATGTTCGTGCTCATTTCTCTGAAGTCTGTTTGCCTTTAATTCACCATAATGAAATTCCTTGTGTACTTTTATTGGCAACCATTGCATAGTGACACTTGCATCCAAATGTAATTCCATTTGAGCTTGGCAGTGTTTGCTTTTTTATCAGAAGAGGAAAGTTAGAGGGAACAAGGGGCAAAGATGTGTGTAAGAATATCTGAGGGACCATCACAGCATCATCACAAATTCAAGATTTTTTTGAAACATTAGACAAGGGACTCACAGCCATGCCCTGGGATGGCTGAAACACTTCACAACCTGCTCATGTTTATGACCAAAATCATCACCTAAAATGAATTCAATGTGTCAATATCATAATATTGTTTGTGTATAAGTAATCATGAAGCAGTTAGGGAAGGGAGTATAATCTAGTAAGAAATTGGAACAAAAAGTGTTAGACAAAATTCAAGAAGATTTAAAAGAAGAAAATTAACCTGTCTGATCTGAACAGAATTGGAAAAGCACATCAATCATAGCTCTATACATTGACCATAGACTTAAAGCATAACATAAAAATAAAGAAGGCAGATAACTCAGGAAAACATTTCTATTAAATCTACTCCGTAAAGTTTTCCCATACTTTTATTTTACTAACAGGAGCATACATTTAAATCTGACAAAATCATATATATTTTGTTGATTCAATTTGTAGCAGATAGAGGAGCATGTCCCAGTGCTATGACAGTGAGTTGTCACTATAACATACCACTGCTTTACATCTTACCCACAGGCTAAAATGTTTACCCCTAGAGTCGTGACTTTGTATATGACAGGAGATTGCTACTAAAAGTAA
Organism: Symphalangus syndactylus; assembly: GCF_028878055.3. Lineage (NCBI taxonomy): Eukaryota > Metazoa > Chordata > Mammalia > Primates > Hylobatidae > Symphalangus > Symphalangus syndactylus. The sequence continues at coordinate 112,700,106 of NC_072437.2, read as the reverse complement.
ATATATTTGGCTGAAGGGTAGATACAACTTTAGGCCATTATATCATTCACTAAAATTTAGCTGGCATTTACATATTTACCTGCTTAGTTCATATGACAAATATGTTTGAGAGACTGCCATATACAAAAAAAAAAGATGGAACCATCTTACAAATTTAGAGATTACTTAAAGAAATGGAACTGAAGGGTTAACTGTGATGGCAAGAATGAAGAGAGCAAAACCAGAGGGTACTTCAAGGAGAACAGGCATGAGAGAGGCATTATAATTTGGAGGGTGCTATGATTTGAACCTATGTGCCCATCCAAAGTTTGTATGTTGAAACTAAAATCCCAGGACAATGACATCAAGAGATGGGGCTTTTGGTTAAGTGATTAAATGAAGAAGGATCCACCCTCATGAATGAGATAAACGTCCTCGTAAAAGATGCTTTAGAGGAATGCCGGGCTCCTCAGTCTCTTCTGCCATGTCGTTACATTGTCCGTTTTTGCCCACTTTTGTCACGTGAAGACGAAGCAAGAAGGTGCCACCTCGGGACCAACTGCCAAATCTCCACTGCCTTGATTTCGGACTTCTCAGCCCCAGAACTGTGAGAAATACATTTCTGTTTTTTATGAATTACTCAATCTGTGGCATTTTGTTATAGCAGCATACAGACAAAAACAGGGTAAACAGCCTGGTGAGAGTGGATATTTTAGAAACTTGAGATGATTCAATGTCGCTGATTCTCCATTTTCTCATATGTAAAATGAAGGAAATAATGCTGATTACTTCATAGTTCATTGTACAAATTAAATTAACTATGTAAATAAAGCAATATAGTTCCTTTTATCTAGTATACATTGTTTAAGTGTTGTTGTCATTACATGAGGAAAACAAGAACTTCCCCAAACAGAAGGATGTGGGAACCAAAACTAAGATATAAGAAAGGACCAAAGTTCACTGTGACAATCTGGTCAAGCGCTGGTTAGGGAAGATAGCATAATGTTACGCATAGATATTATTATAGGATAATTTTCCTCCACCCCGAACTCCTCTAGCACTTTCCCTACGTCTTTCATTGCACTTCTTCATTTGTCTCTTTAATTACGGTTATTTATATAAATCTTTTAGCTTCCTACAAAAATAAGCTTGTAGTGGGACAGATTCTTGAGGATCTATGTCAAAGCAATTTTTCTATTTCCTACAGCAAGTAACCCAGTAGTAATCACACAGAATTTGTTAAAAGAATAAACATAGGAAGATTAATTTCCATTTTTTTCTTTGCTAATTTTTAATCAGAATTATACCATTGTTAGGGAGGGAGAAATTATAAATTGAGGACATGAGTATTAACATTTAAATATGTTATTCTGCTTTATTTTAGAGCTTGCCATGTTTTGTGATTAAAAAAAGAAACAGGACATTCTATATAGCTGTTGCAAAACGTGTGGTCTGTTGGTGAACTAGCAGCACCAGCATTATCAAGATTTCCTTAGTTTGCAGGGCTACTGAGTCAGAATTCGCATTTTGACAAAACTCCAGGTGATTCATGCTCTGCATTTAAGTTGGAGAAGCACTGTTCTATAGTTCTCCTTATGTCCTAAATGCATTGTCAGTGAAAGAAAATACTATACGTATGATAATAATAACGGTAATATTAACAAAAATGTAACTATTAGTAATTTTCTATGCTCTCCCAGATACTAAGTCCTTTATTTAATACTTGTGATATTTCTGCGAAGTTGCAATTGATATCACCTACTAAACTGATACTCAGAAATCTGAAGTAATTCTCCAAGGTCACAAAGCTAGTGAATCACAAACCAGATTTTTAAACTCTTGCTGCTTCATTCCAAAGACTAAACCGTTTCTAACTCACGGTTAATACATTTGCTTCTGCCTTCCATTTCCTAAATATGGTTTCCTTTCTATTTCATTAGCTTTACTTATACATGACTGATTTTTAACCCTCTCTAACATTTGCAGAATATGGTGTACTATGGTTAATAAGGACAATACCAAGTAATATCATGTTGAGAAAGCGTGCAGAAGTAGCATCAAAAAACAGACTTTTTCCAAAATGTTTACTAAAAACTTTCAATAAAAACAAGATTTTCTACTTAGAATTTCTACCTTGCATAACTCAAATGGAGCATGATTATTAAAATGACAAAAAGATTCCGTAATTGCCTAAGAGCTAAGAATAAGAATTGCTATATAAAAAAGCATAAATATGCCATATGAATGACATGTATAAGAATCATGGGAGTGCTATTTGGTATTTAGTATTTAGTTCCATTCTGCAGCATGATCAAAAAGAAGCATCTGTATAGTTCACTGTGCATTATAGCACAATAAATCACCTCATTAGGCTGAGATATATGTAAAGATTTACAGTCTGGGAAAGTCCACTAGATATTCTTAATCACTTCTTAGACTGTACTGTCCCCCATATTTCTCTTTTTCTATAGAAAGGTTGCACATGGAAAGGCTTTATTTGAAATCCAGCAATGAATGGAATGTCTGTGAAGCAAGAAATAGATGGAAATTGACATTTTAAAAGAAAGTTTGGCTTCTGAAGAGATACAGCTGTGACCTTGGTCTTTTTGTTGGAGAGAAGTATTCCCTAGCCTTACTGTACTATTTTTCCCAAAGCACCCTCTCTATTGTTCTCCCTTCATCTCTGGCTCGTATCATATGGCCCCTCCCTCATTCTATCTGGTGAGTTCTGAGAAAAATGCTTAAATTCTGCAGAGAAGATTGAGAACAATGCTAAATATTCCTCAGAGAAGCAAAATATTATGTTAACAGTTTATATTTTCACATGAAATTGTCTATCTCTTCTCTCTGTCTCATGTGTGTATGTGTGTATGTGTGTATGTGTATATATATATATACATATAATATACAGTAGATATGTATATATAGAGTATAATATTCAGTATATATGTATATATAGTATAATATACCGTATATATGTATATATATACAGTGTGTGTGTGTATATATATATACATATATATATATATATATGTATATATATACTACCATTTACCTCCCAGGCTATACGTCCTGACATCTTAAAAGTAGAAAGCCCTCACAGGCCGCGGTTGCTCATGCCTGTAATCCCAGCACTTTGAGAGGCCGAGGCGTGCAGATCACCTGAGGTCGGGAGTTCAAGACCAGCCTGACCAACATGGTGAAACCCCATCTCTACTAAAAATACAAAAAATTAGCTGGGCGTTGTGTTGCGCACCTGTAATCCCAGCTACTCAGGAGGTGGAGGCAGGAGAATCACATGAACCCGGGAGTCGGAGGTTGTGTGAGCCGAGACCATGACATTGCACTGCAGCCTGGGCAATGAGAGCAAAACTCCATCTGAAAAATAAAGGTGGATAGGCCTTAAAAGACTTTTGAAAATGAGATTTGTCAAATATTTATTAGAGATGAAGAAAATAAGTGCGGACCCACACGTAACTTGTCTGAGGTCACAGAAGTAGGGACCCACACGTAACTTGTCTGAGGTCACAGAGGTAGTCATGCTGCAGCAGCCTTATTGGTTTTCCTCTATGACATGCATTATTATTGTTTTTGATCATTTCAAGAGGTTTCTAGTCGATAGTGGGACAAAATTTCTAATTTGGGAACCTAATTTTCTCTGCAAATCTTCTTTACATCTCTAGCTTATTAATACACCTCAGAAGTGTTACAGGAATTAATTCGCAGGATTTTGAAGAATATTTTGAGGTATGCTGGGAAAAATCATGTCAAGTATCAATGATTAGAAACTAAACAATCAATATTAGATATTGTAAAATTATATTTAATCTTCCATATGGCATAAATAAGTTATTTTAATGTACAGTCGTTGTACTTTGTAAATTTGCATATAAAATATTTGAAAAAATAACTTTCAATATGTAAAATGTAAATATACAAAGGAAAGGATCGGAAAAAATAGATAAAAATAATCAGGCTAAGAAAACACTACAGTGTCACCCTCAGAAGACTATAGAAGGATTCTCACCCTCGAGAAACAGAGGAACTTGAACATGGAAATGACCCTCTGCTGGCCATACTGATTATGGTACATAATTTTAAAAGGCTTTTAGAGAGAAGGGAAATGTTTTATTATGCATTCAGCACAGTGTTATGGTGATGTTTCTAAACTATCAGCTATTTTTAAAATTCTTATAATCTTTCTATAGATGACAAAGTTACATAAATATGAAGGATAAGAAGGGCCCCTGCAAACCTGATAATACAATTCTCTTTTCAATGATAACGTATTTCTAAGCGCGCATCTCCTAATCATATTGATGTGCATTAAGTGTTCTTTTACCTACACCTGTCAAAGTGGCTAAAGTAATATTTCATGAGGAGATAATTTTTTCCTTTAGGTGATTTTTTCCGCATAATACTCTAACATTTCCAATTCCATCTTTCTCGAAAAAGTTTACATGATATACATATACAATTACTAAAATTTTGGCGGCATAAATAATTTAAATGGACTTTATTCAAAGATAATATTTACTTTTAAAGTTGTAAACCTTTGAATCATCAATTAATTAGAATTATCTTTTTCTTTATGAATAAAGTTTTTTGTCCCTACATATTTATGATTTGGAAATTTTCACCTGGAAAATTTCATTTTCAGTTGTATGCCTTGTCTTTAGTATAAAATTCAGTATTTCAATTTCAATATAATTTTTTGATTGATTTTAATGCAGAGAACAGAAAGGAATATCTTCAAATATAAACTACACAGAATCATTCTGTGAAACATCTTTCTGATCTGTGCATTCAGCTAACAGAGTTAAACCGTACTTTTGATTGAGCAGTTCTGAACACTCTTTCTGTAGAAAATGCAACTGGACATTTGCAGCGCTAAGAGGGTAGTAGTGGAAAAAGGAATATATTCAAATATAAAGTAAACAGAAGCATTCTGTGAAATTTCTTTCTGTTCTCTGCAACTTCTTTCTGTTCTCTGCATTCAACTAACAGAGTTGAGCCTTACTTTTGAAGGAGCAGTTCCGAAACACTCTTTGTGTAGAAACTGAAATTGGACATTCGGAGAGCTAAGAGGATAAAAGTCGAAAAAGGAATATCTTCAGCTAAATACTACACAGAAGCATTCTGTGAAACTTATTTCTGATATGTGCATTCAACTAACAGAGTAAAACCATACTTTTGATTGAGCCATTATGAACACTCTTTCTGAAGAAAATGCAAGTGGACATTCGGAGCACTAAGAAGGTAATACAGGAAAAAGGAATATATTCAAATATAAACTACACAGAAGAATTCTGTGAAACTTCTTTCTGTTCTGTGCATTCAACTAACAGAGTTGAACCTTACTTTTGATTGAGCCGTCCTGAAACACTCATTCTGTAGAAACTGCAATTGGACATTCTGAGCGCTAAGTGGCCTATATAGGGAAAAAGAATATCTCCAAATAAAAACTACTCAGAAGAATTCTGTGAAACTTATTTCTGATCTGTGCATTCAGCTAACAGAGTTAAAACATACTTTTGATTGAGCAGTTATTAAACACTGTTTCTGTAGGAAATGCAAGTGGACATTAGGAGCGCTAAGATTATAATAGTGGAAAAAGGAATATCCCCAAATAAAAACTACACAGAAGCATTCTCTGAAACTCCTTTCTGTTCTCTGCATTAAACTAACAGAGTTGAGCCTTACTTTTGAAGGAGCTGTTCTGAAACACTCTTTGTGTAGAAACTGCCAGTGCATATTCGGAACGCTAAGAGGGTAATAGTCGAAAAAGGAATATCTTCAACTAAATACTAAACAGAAGCATTCTGTGAAACTTCTTTCTTTTCTGTGCATTCAACTAAAAGAGTTGAACCTTACTTTTGATTGAGCCGTTCTGAAACACTCTTTCTGTAGAAAATGCAAGTGGTGATTCGGAGCGCTAAGAGGGTAATAGAGGAAAAAGGAATATCTTCAAATATAAACTACACAGAAGCATTCTGTGGAACTTCTTTCTGTTCCTTGCATTCAACTAACAATATTGAACCTTACTTTTGATTGACCAGTTCTGAAACTCTCTTTCTGTAGATACTGCAATTGGAAATTCTGAACGCTAAGAGTCCTATATTGGAAAAAGGAATATCTTCAAATAAAAACTACACAAAAGAATTCTGTGAAACTTCTTTCTGATCTGTGCATTCAACTAACAGAGTTAAACCATACTTTTGATTGAGCAGTTCTGAACACTCTTTCTGTAGAAAATGCAAGTGGATATTCGGAGCTCTAAGAGGGTAATAGTGGAAAAAGTAATATCGTCAAATAAGAACTATAGACAAGCATTCTGTGAAACTACTTTCTATTCTGTGCATTCAAATAACAGAGTTGAACCTTACTTTTGATAGAGCCATTCTGAAACACTCTTTCTGTAGAAAATTCAATTGGACAATCTGAGCGATAAGAGGCCTATATTGGGAAAAAGAATATCTTCAAATAAAAACTACACAGAATCATTCTGTGACACTTTTTCTGATCTGTGCATTCAGCTAACAGAGTTAAATCATACATTTGATTGATCAGTTCTGAACACTCTTTCTGTAGAAAATACAACTGGACATTTGGAGCGCTAAGAGCGTAGTAGTGCAAAAAGGAATATATTCAAATATAAACTACACAGAAGCATTCTGTGAAACTTGTTTCTGTTCTGTGCATTCAACTAACATAGTTGAACCTTACTTTTGATTGAGCCTTTCTGAAACACTCTTTCTGTAGAAAATGCAATTGGACATTCTGAGCGCTAAGAGGCCTATATTGGTAAAAAGAATATCTTCATATAAACACTACACAGCAGCATTCTGTGAAACTTCTTTCTGATCTGTGCATTCAGCTAACAGAGTTAAACCATACTTTTGATTGAGCAGTTCTGAAACACTCTTTCTGTAGAAAATGCAACTGGACATTCAGAGCGCTCAGTGGGTAATAGTGGAAAATGGAATATCTTCAAATATAAACTACACAGAAGAATTCTGTGAAACTTATTTCTGATCTGTGCATTCACCTAACACAGTTAAACCATACTTTTGATAGAGCAGTTCTGAACACACTTTCTGTAGAAAATGCAAGTGGACATTCGGAGATCTAAGAGGCCTATATTGGTAAAAAGAATATCTTCATATAAACACTACACAGCAGCATTCTGTGAAGCTTCTTTCTGATCTGTGCATTCAGCTAACAGAGTTAAACCATACTTTTGATTGAGCAGTTCTGAGACACTCTTTCTGTAGAAAATGCAACTGGACATTCAGAGCGCTAAGTGGGTAATAGTGGAAAATGGAATATATTCAAATATAAACTACACAGAAGCATTCTGTGAAACTACATTCTGTTCTGTGCATTCAACTAACAGAGTTGAACCTTAATTTTGATTGAGTAGTTCTGAAACACTCTTTCTGTAGAAAGTGTAATTGGATTTCTGAACGCTAAGAGTACTATATTGAGAAAAATAATATCTTCAAATAAAAACTACAGAGATGCATTCTCTGAAACTACTTTCTGATCTGTGCATTCAGCTAACAGAATTAAATGATACATTTGATTTAGCAGTTCTGAAACACTCTTTCTGTAGAAAATGCAAGTGGACATTCGGTGCGCTAAGTTGGTAATTGTGGAAAAAGTAATATCTTCAAATAAAAACTACACAGAGGCATTCTCTGAAACTTCTTTCTGTTCTCTGCATTCAATTCACAGAGTTGAGCCTTATTTTTGAAGGAGCAGCCCTGAAACACACTTTCTGTAGAAACTGCAAGTGGACATTCCGAGCGCTACTAGGGTAATAGTGGAAAAAGGACTACCTTCAAATAAATACTACACAGAAGCAATCTGTGAAACTACTTTCTGTTCTGTGAATTCAACTAAACGTGATGAACCCTACTTTTCATTTTGCCGTTCTGAAACACTCTTTCTGTAGAAACTGCAATTGGATATTCGGAGCGCTAAGAGGCCTATATTTGAAAAAGGACTATCTTCAAATAAAAACTACACAGAAGCATTCTGTGAAACTTCGTACTGATATGTGCATTCAGCTAACAGAGATAAACCATACTTTTGATTGAGCAGTTCTGAACACTCTTTTTGTAGAAAATGCAGTTGGACATTCGGAGCGCTAAGAGGGTAATACTGAAAAAAGGAATATATTCAAATATAAACTACACAGAAGCATTCTGTGAAACTTCTTTCTGTTCTCTGCATTCAACTTACAGTGTTGAGCATTACTTTTGAAGGAGCAGTTCTGAAAAACTCTTTGTGTAGAAACTGCCAGTGGACATTCGGAGCACTAAGAGGTTAATATTCAAAAAAGGAATATCTTCAACTAAATACTACACAGAAGCCTTCTATGAAACTTATTTCTGATATGTGCATTTAACTAACAGAGTAAAACCATATTTTTGATTGAGCCGTTCTGAACACTCTTTATGTAGAAAATGCAAGTGGACATTCGGAGCGCTAAGAGGGTAATAGTGGAAAAAGGAATATATTCAAATATAAACTACTGAGAAGCATTCTGTGAAACTTCTTTTTGTTCTGTGCATTCAACTAACAGAGTTGAACCTTACTTTTGATTGAGCCGTTCTGAAACACTCTTTCTGTAGAAACTGCAATTTAACATACTGAGCGCTATGATGCCTATATTGGGATAAAGAATATCTTAAAATAAAAACTAAACAGATGCATTCTGTGAAACTTCTTTCTTATCTGTGCATTCAGCTAACAGAGTTAAACGATACTTTTGATTTAGCAGTTCTGAAACACTCTTTCTGTAGAAAATGCAAGTGGTCATTCGGTGCGCTAAGATGGTAATTGTGGAAAAAGGAATATCTTCAAATAAAAACTACACAGAGGCATTCTCTGAAACTTGTTTCTGTTCTCTGCTTTCAACTAACAGGGTTCAGCCTTATTTTTGAAGGAGCAATCCTGAAACACTCTTTCTGTAGAAACTGCAAGTGGACATTCGGAGCGCTAAGAGGGTAATAGTGGAAAAAGGAATATATTCATATAAATACTACACAGAAGCATTCTGTGAAACTACTTTCTGTTCTGTGCATTCAACTAAAAGAGTTGAACCCTACTTTTGATTGAGCCATTCTGAAACACTCTTTCTGTAGAAACTGCAATTGGATATTCGGAGCGCTAAGAGGCCTATATTGGAAAAAGGACTATCTTCAAATAAAAACTACACAGAAGCATTCCGTGAAACTTCGTACTGATCTGTGCATTCAGCTAACAGAATTAAACCAAACTTTTGATTGAGCAGTTCGGAAACACTCTTTCTGTAGAAAATGCAAGTGGACATTCGGAGCGCTTAGAAGGTAATAGTGGAAAAAGGAACATCTTCAAATATAAACTACACAGAAGCATTCTATGAAACTTCTTTCTGTTCCGTTCATTCAACTAACAGAGTTGAACCTTACATTTGATTGAGCAGTTCAGAAACACTCTTTCTGTAGATACTGCAATTGGACATACTGAGCGCTAAGACTCCTATATTGGAGAAAGGAATATCTTCAAATAAAAAGTACACAGAAGCATTCTGTGAAAATTCTTTCTGATCTGTGCATTCAGCTAACAGAGTTAAACCATACTTTTGATTGAGCAGTTCTGAACACTCTTTCTGTAGAAAATGCAAGTGGACATTCGGAGCGCTAAGAGGGTAATACTGAAAAAGGGAATATATTCAAATATAAACTACGCAGAGGCATTCTGTGTAACTCCTTTCTGTTCTCTGCATTCAACTAACAGAGTTGAGCCCTACTTTTGAAGGAGCAGTTCTGAAACACTCTTTGTGTAGAAACTGAAATTGGACATTCGGAGAGCTAAGAGGATAATAGTCGAAAAAGGAATATCTTCAACAAAATACTACACGGAAGGATTCTGTGAAACTTATTTCTGATATGTGCATTCAAATAACAGAGTAAAACCATACTTTTGATTGAGCCGTTCTGAACACTCTTTCTGTAGAAAATGCAAGTGGACATTCGGAGCACTAAGAGGGTAATACTGGAAAAAGGAATATATTCAAATATAAACTACACAGAAGCATTCTGTGAAACTTCTTGCTGTTCTGTGCATTCAAGTAACAGAGTTGAACCTTACTTTTGATGGAACCGTTCTGAAACCCTCTTTCTGTAGAAAATGCAAGTGGACATTCGGAGCGCTAAGATGGTAATAGTGGAAAAAGAAATACATTCAAATATAAACTACACAGAAGCATTCTGTGAAACTTCTTTCTGTTCAGTGCATTCAACTAACAGAGTTGAACCTTACTTTTGATTGAGCCTTCTGAAACACTCATTCTGTAGAAACTGCAATTGGACATTCTGAGCGCTAAGTGGCCTATATTGGGAAAAAGAATATCTCCAAATAAAAACTACTCAGAAGCATTCTGTGAAACTTATTTCTGATCTGTGCATTCAGCTAACAGAGTTAAACGATACTTTTGATTGAGAATTTATGAGACACTCTTTCTGTAGAAAATGCAAGTGGACATTCGGAGCGCTAAGATTGTATTAGTGGAAAAAGGAATATCCACAAATTAAAACTACACAGAAGCATTCTCTGAAACTCTTTTCTGTTCTCTGCATTCAACTAACAGATTTGAGCCTTACTTTGAAGGAGCTGTTCTGAAACACTCATTGTGTAGAAACTGCCAATGGACATTCGGAACGCTAAGAGGGTAATAGTTGAAAAAGGAATATCTATAACTAAATACTACACAGAATCATTCTCTGAAACTTCTTTCTGTTCTGTTCATTCAACTAAAAGAGTTGAACCTTACTTTTGATTGAGCCGTTCTGAAACACACTTTCTGTAGAAAATGCAAGTGGTGATTCGGAGCGCTAAGAGGGTAATAGTGAAAAAAGGAATATCTTCAAATATAAACTACACAGAAGCATTCTCTGAAACTTCTTTCTGTTCCTTGCATTCAACTAACAGTATTGAACCTTACTTTTGATTGAGCAGTTCTGAAACTCTCTTTCTGCAGATACTGCAATTGGACATTCTCAGCGCTAAGAGACCTATATTGGAAAAAGCAATATCTTCAAATAAAAACTACACAGAAGAATTCTGTGAAACTTCTTTCTGATCTGTGCATTCAACTAACAGAGTTAAACCATACTTTTGATTGAGCAGCTCTGAACACTCTTTCTGTAGAAAATGCAAGTGGACATTCGGAGCTCTAAGTGGGTAATAGTGGAAAAAGTAATATCGTCAAATATGAATTACAGAGAAGCATTCTGTGAAACTACTTTCTGTTCTGTGCATTCAAATAACAGAGTTAAGCCCTACTTTTGAAGGAGCAGTTCTGAAACACTCTTTCTGTAGAAACTGCAATTGGACATTCTAAGCGCTAAGAGGCCTACATTGGGAAAAATAATATCTTCAAATAAAAACTACACAGATGCATTCTGTGAACCTTATTTCTGATATGTAAATTCAGATAACAGAGCTAAACCATATTTTTGATTGAGCAGTTATGAAACACTCTTTTTGTAGAAAATGCAAGTGGACATTCAGAGCACTAAGATTGTAATAGAGGAAAAAGGAATATCTCCAATTAAAAACTACACAGAAGCATTCTCTGAAACCCCTTTCTGTTCTCCGCATTCAACTAAGAGAGTTGAGCCTTACTTTCGAAGGAGCAGTTCTGAAACACTCTTTGTGTAGAAACTGCCAGTGGATATTCAGAGCGCTAAGTGGGTAATAGTCCAAAAAGGAGTATCTTCAACTAAATACTACACAGAAGCATTCTGTGAAACTTCTTTCTGTTCTGTGCATTCAACTAAGAGAGTTGAACCTTACATTTGATTGAGCCGTTCTGAAACACTCTTTCTGTAGAAACTGTAATTGGACATTCTGAGTGCTAAGAGGCCTATATTGGGAAAAATAATATCTTCAAATAAAAACTACACAGAAGCATTGTTTGAAACTTATTTCTGATATGTGCATTCAGCTAACAGAGTGAAACCATACTTTTGATTGCGCAGTTCAGAACACTCTTTCTGTGGAAAATGCAAGTGGACATTCGGAGCGCTATGAGGGTAAGAGTGGAAAAAGGAATATATTCAAATATAAACTACACAGTAGCATTCTGGGAAACAACTTTCTGTTCTGTTCATTCAACTAAAAGAGTTGAACCTTAGTTTTGATTGAGCCGTTCTGAAACGCTCTTTCTGTAGAAAATGCAAGTGGAGATTCGGAGCGCTAAGAGGGTAATAGTGGAAAAAGGAATGTCACCAAATATAAACTACACAGAATCATTCTGTGAAACTTCTTTCTGATCTGTGCATTCAGCTAACAGAGTTAAACCATACTTTTGATTGAGCAGATCTGAACACTCTTTCTGTAGAAAATGCAACTGGACATTTGGAGTGCTAAGAGAGTAGTAGTGGAAAAAGGAATATATTCAAATATAAACTACACAGAAGCATTCTGTGAAACTTCTTTCTGATCTGAGCATTCAGCTAACAGAGTTAAACCATACTTTTGATTGAGCAGTTTTGAAACACTCTGTCTGTAGAAAATGCAACTGGACATTCGTAGCGCTAAGTGGGTAATAGTGGAAAAAAGAATATGTTCAAATATAAACTACACAGAAGCATTGTATGAAACTTCTTTCTGTTGTGTGCATTCAACTAACAGAGTTGAACCTTACTTTTGATTGAGCCTTTCTGAAACACTCTTTCTGTAGAAACTGCAATTGGACATTCTGAGCGCTAAGAGGCCTCTATTGGGAAAAATAATATCTTCAAATAAAAACTACACAGAAGCATTGTGTGAAACTTATTTCTGATATGTTCATTAAGCTAACAGAGTTAAACCATACTTTTGATTGCGCAGTTCTGAACACTCTTTCTGTAGAAAATGCAAGTGGACATTCGGAGCGCTAAGAGGGTAATAGTGGAAAAAGGAATATATTCAAATATAAACTACACAGTAGCATTCTGTGAAAATTCTTTCCGTTCTGTGCATTCAACTAACAGAGTTGAACCTTACTTTTGATTGAGCCGTTCTGAAACACTCTTTCTGTAGAAACTGCAATTGGACATGCTAAGCGCTAAGAGGCCTACATTGGGAAAAAGAATATCTTCAAATAAAAACTACACAGATGCATTCTGTGAAACTTATTTCTGATCTGTAAATTCAGTTAACAGAGATAAAACATATTTTTGATTGAGCAGTTATGAAACACTCTTTTTGTAGAAAATGCAAGTGGAGATTCGGAGCGCTAAAAGGGTAATAGTGGAAAAAGGAATGTCTTCAAATATAAACTACACAGAATCATTCGGTGAAACTTCTTTCTGATCTGTGCATTCAGCTAACAGTGTTAAACCATACTTTTGATTGAGCAGATCTGAACACTCTTTCTGTAGAAAATGCAACTGGACATTTGGAGCGCTAAGAGCGTAGTAGTGGAAAAAGGAATATATTCAAATATAAACTACACAGAAGCATTCTGTGAAACTTCTTTCTGATCTGAGCATTCAGCTAACAGAGTTAAACCATACTTTTGATTGAGCAGTTTTGAAACACTCTGTCTGCAGAAAATGCAACTGGACATTCGTAGCGCTAAGTGGGTAATAGTGGAAAAAAGAATATGTTCAAATATAAACTACACAGAAGCATTGAATGAAACTTCTTTCTGTTCTGTGCATTCAACTAACAGAGTTGAACCTTACTTTTGATTGAGCCGTTCTGAAACACTCTTTCTGGAGAAACTGCAATTTTACATTCTGAGCGCTAGGAGGACTATATTGGGAAAAAGAATGTCTACAAATAAAACTACACAGAAGAATTGTGTGAAACTTCTTTCTGTTCTGTTTGTTCAACTAAAAGAGTTGAACCTTAGTTTTGATTGAGCCGTTCTGAAACACTCTTTCTGTAGAAAATGCAAGTGGAGATTCGGAGCGCTAAGAGGGTAATAGTGGAAAAAGGAATGTCTCCAAATATAAACTACACAGAATCATTCTGTGAAACTTCTTTCTGATCTGTGCATTCAGCTAACAGAGTTAACCATACTTTTGATTGAGCAGATATGAACACTCTTTCTGTAGAAAATGCAACTGGACATTTTGAGCGCTAAGAGAGTAGTAGTGGAAAAAGGAATATATTCAAATATAAACTACACAGAAGCATTCTGTGAAACTTCTTTCTGATCTGAGCATTCAGCTAACAGAGTTAAACCATACTTTTGATTGAGCAGTTTTGAAACACTCTGTCTGTAGAAAATGCAACTGGACATTCGTAGCGCTAAGTGGGTAATAGTGGAAAAAAGAATATGTTCAAATATAAACTACACAGAAGCATTGTATGAAACTTCTTTCTGTTCTGTTCATTCAACTAACAGAGTTGAACCTTACTTTTGATTGAGCCGTTCTGAAACACTCTTTCTGTAGAAACTGCAATTGGACATTCTGAGCGCTAAGAGGCCTCTATTGGGAAAAATAATATCTTCAAATAAAAACTACACAGAAGCATTGTGTGAAACTTATTTCTGATATGTTCATTAAGTTAACAGAGTTAAACCATACTTTGATTGCGCAGTTCTGAACACTCTTTCTGTAGAAAATGCAAGTGGACATTCGGAGCGCTAAGAGGGTAATAGTGGAAAAAGGAGTATATTCAAATATAAACTACACAATAGCATTCTGTGAAAATTCTTTCTGTTCTTTGCATTCAACTAACAGATTTGAACCTTACTTTTGATTGAGCCGTTCTGAAACACTCTTTCTGTAGAAACTGCAATTGGACATGCTAAGCGCTAAGAGGCCTACATTGGGAAAAAGAATATCTTCAAATAAAAACTACACAGATGCATTCTGTGAAACTTATTTCTGATCTGTAAATTCAGTTAACAGAGATAAAACATATTTTTGATTGAGCAGTTATGAAACACTCTTTTTGTAGAAAATGCAAGTGGAGATTCGGAGCGCTAAGAGGGTAATAGTGGAAAAAGGAATGTCTTCAAATATAAACTACACAGAATCATTCGGTGAAACTTCCTTCTGATCTGTGCATTCAGCTAACAGAGTTAAACCATACTTTTGATTGAGCAGATCTGAACACTCTTTCTGTAGAAAATACAACTGGACATTTGGAGCGCTAAGAGCGTAGTAGTGGAAAAAGGAATATATTCAAATATAAACTACACAGAAGCATTCTGTGAAACTTCTTTCTGATCTGAGCATTCAGCTAACAGAGTTAAACCATACTTTTGATTGAGCAGTTTTGAAACACTCTGTCTGTAGAAAATGCAACTGGACATTCGTAGCGCTAAGTGGGTAATAGTGGAAAAAAGAATATGTTCAAATATAAACTACACAGAAGCATTGTATGAAACTTCTTTCTGTTCTGTTCATTCAACTAACAGAGTTGAACCTTACTTTTGATTGAGCCGTTCTGAAACACTCTTTCTGTAGAAACTGCAATTGGACATTCTGAGCGCTAAGAGGCCTCTATTGGGAAAAATAATATCTTCAAATAAAAACTACACAGAAGCATTGTGTGAAACTTATTTCTGATATGTTCATTAAGTTAACAGAGTTAAACCATACTTTGATTGCGCAGTTCTGAACACTCTTTCTGTAGAAAATGCAAGTGGACATTCGGAGCGCTAAGAGGGTAATAGTGGAAAAAGGAGTATATTCAAATATAAACTACACAATAGCATTCTGTGAAAATTCTTTCTGTTCTTTGCATTCAACTAACAGATTTGAACCTTACTTTTGATTTAGCCGTTCTGAAACACTCTTTCTGTAGAAACTGCAATTGGACATGCTAAGCGCTAAGAGGCCTACATTGGGAAAAAGAATATCTTCAAATAAAAACTACACAGATGCATTCTGTGAAACTTATTTCTGATCTGTAAATTCAGTTAACAGAGATAAAACATATTTTTGATTGAGCAGTTATGAAACACTCTTTTTGTAGAAAATGCAAGTGGAGATTCGGAGCACTAAGAGGGTAATAGTGGAAAAAGGAATGTCTTCAAATATAAACTACACAGAATCATTCGGTGAAACTTCCTTCTGATCTGTGCATTCAGCTAACAGAGTTAAACCATACTTTTGATTGAGCAGATCTGAACACTCTTTCTGTAGAAAATACAACTGGACATTTGGAGCGCTAAGAGCGTAGTAGTGGAAAAAGGAATATATTCAAATATAAACTACACAGAAGCATTCTGTGAAACTTCTTTCTGATCTGAGCATTCAGCTAACAGAGTTAAACCATACTTTTGATTGAGCAGTTTTGAAACACTCTGTCTGTAGAAAATGCAACTGGACATTCGTAGCGCTAAGTGGGTAATAGTGGAAAAAAGAATATGTTCAAATATAAACTACACAGAAACATTGTATGAAACTTCTTTCTGTTCTGTGCATTCAACTAACAGAGTTGAACCTTACTTTTGATTGAGCCGTTCTGAAACACTCTTTCTGTAGAAACTGCAATTGGACATTCTGAGCGCTAGGAGGCCTATATTGGGAAAAAGAATGTCTACAAATAAAAACTACACAGAAGAATTTTGTGAAACTTCTTTCTGTTCTGTTTGTTCAACTAAAAGAGTTGAACCTTAGTTTTGATTGAGCCGTTCTGAAACACTCTTTCTGTAGAAAATGCAAGTGGAGATTCGGAGCGCTAAGAGGGTAATAGTGGAAAAAGCAATGTCTCCAAATATAAACTACACAGAATCATTCTGTGAAACTTCTTTCTGATCTGTGCATTCAGCTAACAGAGTTAAACCATACTTTTGATTGAGCAGATCTGAACACTCTTTCTGTAGAAAATGCAACTGGACATTTGGAGCGCTAAGAGCGTAGTAGTGGAAAAAGAATATATTCAAATATAAACTACACAGAAGCATTCTGTGAAACTTCTTTCTGATCTGAGCATTCAGCTAACAGAGTTAAACCATACTTTTGATTGAGCAGTTTTGAAACACTCTGTCTGTAGAAAATGCAACTGGACATTCGTAGCGCTAAGTGGGTAATAGTGGAAAAAAGAATATGTTCAAATATAAACTACACAGAAGCATTGTATGAAACTTCTTTCTGTTCTGTGCATTCAAATAACAGAGTTGAACCTTACTTTTGATTGAGCCGTTCTGAAACACTCTTTCTGTAGAAACTGCAATTGGACATTCTGAGCGCTAGGAGGCCTATATTGGGAAAAAGAATGTCTACAAATAAAAACTACACAGAAGAATTGTGTGAAACTTCTTTCTGTTCTGTTTGTTCAACTAAAAGAGTTGAACCTTAGTTTTGATTGAGCCGTTCTGAAACTCTCTTTCTGTAGAAAATGCAAGTGGAGATTCGGAGCGCTAAGAGGGTAATAGTGGAAAAAGGAATGTCTCCAAATATAAACTACACTGAATCATTCTGTGAAACTTCTTTCTGATCTGTGCATTCAGCTAACAGAGTTAACCATACTTTTGATTGAGCAGATATGAACACTCTTTCTGTAGAAAATGCAACTGGACATTTTGAGCGCTAAGAGAGTAGTAGTGGAAAAAGGAATATATTCAAATATAAACTACACAGAAGCATTCTGTGAAACTTCTTTCTGATCTGAGCATTCAGCTAACAGAGTTAAACCATACTTTTGATTGAGCAGTTTTGAAACACTCTGTCTGTAGAAAATGCAACTGGACATTCGTAGCGCTAAGTGGGTAATAGTGGAAAAAAGAATATGTTCAAATATAAACTACACAGAAGCATTGTATGAAACTTCTTTCTGTTCTGTTCATTCAACTAACAGAGTTGAACCTTACTTTTGATTGAGCCGTTCTGAAACACTCTTTCTGTAGAAACTGCAATTGGACATTCTGAGCGCTAAGAGGCCTCTATTGGGAAAAATAATATCTTCAAATAAAAACTACACAGAAGCATTGTGTGAAACTTATTTCTGATATGTTCATTAAGTTAACAGAGTTAAACCATACTTTGATTGCGCAGTTATGAACACTCTTTCTGTAGAAAATGCAAGTGGACATTCGGAGCGCTAAGAGGGTAATAGTGGAAAAAGGAGTATATTCAAATATAAACTACACAATAGCATTCTGTGAAAATTCTTTCTGTTCTTTGCATTCAACTAACAGATTTGAACCTTACTTTTGATTGAGCCGTTCTGAAACACTCTTTCTGTAGAAACTGCAATTGGACATGCTAAGCGCTAAGAGGCCTACATTGGGAAAAAGAATATCTTCAAATAAAAACTACACAGATGCATTCTGTGAAACTTATTTCTGATCTGTAAATTCAGTTAACAGAGATAAAACATATTTTTGATTGAGCAGTTATGAAACACTCTTTTTGTAGAAAATGCAAGTGGAGATTCGGAGCGCTAAGAGGGTAATAGTGGAAAAAGGAATGTCTTCAAATATAAACTACACAGAATCATTCGGTGAAACTTCCTTCTGATCTGTGCATTCAGCTAACAGAGTTAAACCATACTTTTGATTGAGCAGATCTGAACACTCTTTCTGTAGAAAATACAACTGGACATTTGGAGCGCTAAGAGCGTAGTAGTGGAAAAAGGAATATATTCAAATATAAACTACACAGAAGCATTCTGTGAAACTTCTTTCTGATCTGAGCATTCAGCTAACAGAGTTAAACCATACTTTTGATTGAGCAGTTTTGAAACACTCTGTCTGTAGAAAATGCAACTGGACATTCGTAGCGCTAAGTGGGTAATAGTGGAAAAAAGAATATGTTCAAATATAAACTACACAGAAGCATTGTATGAAACTTCTTTCTGTTCTGTGCATTCAACTAACAGAGTTGAACCTTACTTTTGATTGAGCCGTTCTGAAACACTCTTTCTGTAGAAACTGCAATTGGACATTCTGAGCGCTAGGAGGCCTATATTGGGAAAAAGAATGTCTACAAATAAAAACTACACAGAAGAATTTTGTTAAACTTCTTTCTGTTCTGTTTGTTCAACTAAAAGAGTTGAACCTTAGTTTTGATTGAGCCGTTCTGAAACACTCTTTCTGTAGAAAATGCAAGTGGAGATTCGGAGCGCTAAGAGGGTAATAGTGGAAAAAGGAATGTCTCCAAATATAAACTACACAGAATCATTCTGTGAAACTTCTTTCTGATCTGTGCATTCAGCTAACAGAGTTAACCATACTTTTGATTGAGCAGATATGAACACTCTTTCTGTAGAAAATGCAACTGGACATTTTGAGCGCTAAGAGAGTAGTAGTGGAAAAAGGAATATATTCAAATATAAACTACACAGAAGCATTCTGTGAAACTTCTTTCTGATCTGAGCATTCAGCTAACAGAGTTAAACCATACTTTTGATTGAGCAGTTTTGAAACACTCTGTCTGTAGAAAATGCAACTGGACATTCGTAGCGCTAAGTGGGTAATAGTGGAAAAAAAATATGTTCAAATATAAACTACACAGAAGCATTGTATGAAACATCTTTCTGTTCTGTGCATTCAACTAACAGAGTTGAACCTTACTTCTGATTGAGCCTTTCTGAAACACTCTTTCTGTAGAAACTGCAATTGGACATTCTGAGCGCTAAGAGGCCTCTATTGGGAAAAATAATATCTTCAAATAAAAACTACACAGAAGCATTGTGTGAAACTTATTTCTGATATGTTCATTAAGTTAACAGAGTTAAACCATACTTTGATTGCGCAGTTCTGAACACTCTTTCTGTAGAAAATGCAAGTGGACATTCGGAGCGCTAAGAGGGTAATAGTGGAAAAAGGAGTATATTCAAATATAAACTACACAATAGGATTCTGTGAAAATTCTTTCTGTTCTTTGCATTCAACTAACAGATTTGAACCTTACTTTTGATTGAGCCGTTCTGAAACACTCTTTCTGTAGAAACTGCAATTGGACATGCTAAGCGCTAAGAGGCCTACATTGGGAAAAAGAATATCTTCAAATAAAAACTACACAGATGCATTCTGTGAAACTTATTTCTGATCTGTAAATTCAGTTAACAGAGATAAAACATATTTTTGACTGAGCAGTTATGAAACACTCTTTTTGTAGAAAATGCAAGTGGAGATTCGGAGCGCTAAGAGGGTAATAGTGGAAAAAGGAATGTCTTCAAATATAAACTACACAGAATCATTCGGTGAAACTTCCTTCTGATCTGTGCATTCAGCTAACAGAGTTAAACCATACTTTTGATTGAGCAGATCTGAACACTCTTTCTGTAGAAAATGCAACTGGACATTTGGAGCGCTAAGAGCGTAGTAGTGGAAAAAGGAATATATTCAAATATAAACTACACAGAAGCATTCTGTGAAACTTCTTTCTGATCTGAGCATTCAGCTAACAGAGTTAAACCATACTTTTGATTGAGCAGTTTTGAAACACTCTGTCTGTAGAAAATGCAACTGGACATTCGTAGCGCTAAGTGGGTAATAGTGGAAAAAAGAATATGTTCAAATATAAACTACACAGAAGCATTGTATGAAACTTCTTTCTGTTCTGTGCATTCAACTAACAGAGTTGAACCTTACTTTTGATTGAGCCTTTCTGAAACACTCTTTCTGTAGAAACTGCAATTGGACATTCTGAGCGCGAAGAGGCCTCTATTGGGAAAAATAATATCTTCAAATAAAAACTACACAGAAGCATTGTGTGAAACTTATTTCTGATATGTTCATTAAGCTAACAGAGTTAAACCATACTTTTGATTGCGCAGTTCTGAACACTCTTTCTGTAGAAAATGCAAGTGGACATTCGGAGCGCTAAGAGGGTAATAGTGGAAAAAGGAATATATTCAAATATAAACTACACAGTAGCATTCTGTGAAAATTCTTTCTGTTCTGTGCATTCAACTAACAGAGTTGAACCTTACTTTTGATTGAGCCGTTCTGAAACACTCTTTCTGTAGAAACTGCAGTTGGACATGATAAGCGCTAAGAGGCCTACATTGGGAAAAAGAATATCTTCAAATAAAAACTACACAGATGCATTCTGTGAAACTTATTTCTGATCTGTAAATTCAGTTAACAGAGATAAAACATATTTTTGATTGAGCAGTTATGAAACACTCTTTTTGTAGAAAATGCAAGTGGAGATTCTGAGCGCTAAGAGGGTAATAGTGGAAAAAGGAATGTCTTCAAATATAAACTACACAGAATCATTCGGTGAAACTTCTTTCTGATCTGTGCATTCAGCTAACAGAGTTAAACCATACTTTTGATTGAGCAGAACTGAACACTCTTTCTGTAAAAAATGCAACTGGACATTTGGAGCGCTAAGAGCGTAGTAGTGGAAAAAGGAATATATTCAAATAAAACTACACAGAAGCATTCTGTGAAACTTCTTTCTGATCTGAGTATTCAGCTAACAGAGTTAAACCATACTTTTGATTGAGCAGTTTTGAAACACTCTGTCTGTAGAAAATGCAACTGGACATTCGTAGCGCTAAGTGGGTAATAGTGGAAAAAAGAATATGTTCAAATATAAACTACACAGAAGCATTGTATGAAACTTCTTTCTGTTCTGTGCATTCAACTAACAGAGTTGAACCTTACTTTTGATTGAGCCGTTCTGAAACACTCTTTCTGTAGAAACTGCAATTGGACATTCTGAGCGCTAGGAGGCCTATATTGGGAAAAAGAATGTCTACAAATAAAAACTACACAGAAGAATTGTGTGAAACTTGTTTCTGTTCTGTTTGTTCAACTAAAAGAGTTGAACCTTAGTTTTGATTGAGCCGTTCTGAAACACTCTTTCTGTAGAAAATGCAAGTGGAGATTCGGAGCGCTAAGAGGGTAATAGTGGAAAAAGGAATGTCTCCAAATATAAACTACACAGAATCATTCTGTGAAACTTCTTTCTGATCTGTGCATTCAGCTAACAGAGTTAACCATACTTTTGATTGAGCAGATATGAACACTCTTTCTGTAGAAAATGCAACTGGACATTTTGAGCGCTAAGAGAGTAGTAGTGGAAAAAGGAATATATTCAAATATAAACTACACAGAAGCATTCTGTGAAACTTCTTTCTGATCTGAGCATTCAGCTAACAGAGTTAAACCATACTTTTGATTGAGCAGTTTTGAAACACTCTGTCTGTAGAAAATGCAACTGGACATTCGTAGCGCTAAGTGGGTAATAGTGGAAAAAAAATATGTTCAAATATAAACTACACAGAAGCATTGTATGAAACATCTTTCTGTTCTGTGCATTCAACTAACAGAGTTGAACCTTACTTTTGATTGAGCCTTTCTGAAACACTCTTTCTGTAGAAACTGCAATTGGACATTCTGAGCGCTAAGAGGCCTCTATTGGGAAAAATAATATCTTCAAATAAAAACTACACAGAAGCATTGTGTGAAACTTATTTCTGATATGTTCATTAAGTTAACAGAGTTAAACCATACTTTGATTGCGCAGTTCTGAACACTCTTTCTGTAGAAAATGCAAGTGGACATTCGGAGCGCTAAGAGGGTAATAGTGGAAAAAGGAGTATATTCAAATATAAACTACACAATAGGATTCTGTGAAAATTCTTTCTGTTCTTTGCATTCAACTAACAGATTTGAACCTTACTTTTGATTGAGCCGTTCTGAAACACTCTTTCTGTAGAAACTGCAATTGGACATGCTAAGCGCTAAGAGGCCTACATTGGGAAAAAGAATATCTTCAAATAAAAACTACACAGATGCATTCTGTGAAACTTATTTCTGATCTGTAAATTCAGTTAACAGAGATAAAACATATTTTTGACTGAGCAGTTATGAAACACTCTTTTTGTAGAAAATGCAAGTGGAGATTCGGAGCGCTAAGAGGGTAATAGTGGAAAAAGGAATGTCTTCAAATATAAACTACACAGAATCATTCGGTGAAACTTCCTTCTGATCTGTGCATTCAGCTAACAGAGTTAAACCATACTTTTGATTGAGCAGATCTGAACACTCTTTCTGTAGAAAATGCAACTGGACATTTGGAGCGCTAAGAGCGTAGTAGTGGAAAAAGGAATATATTCAAATATAAACTACACAGAAGCATTCTGTGAAACTTCTTTCTGATCTGAGCATTCAGCTAACAGAGTTAAACCATACTTTTGATTGAGCAGTTTTGAAACACTCTGTCTGTAGAAAATGCAACTGGACATTCGTAGCGCTAAGTGGGTAATAGTGGAAAAAAGAATATGTTCAAATATAAACTACACAGAAGCATTGTATGAAACTTCTTTCTGTTCTGTGCATTCAACTAACAGAGTTGAACCTTACTTTTGATTGAGCCTTTCTGAAACACTCTTTCTGTAGAAACTGCAATTGGACATTCTGAGCGCGAAGAGGCCTCTATTGGGAAAAATAATATCTTCAAATAAAAACTACACAGAAGCATTGTGTGAAACTTATTTCTGATATGTTCATTAAGTTAACAGAGTTAAACCATACTTTGATTGCGCAGTTCTGAACACTCTTTCTGTAGAAAATGCAAGTGGACATTCGGAGCGCTAAGAGGGTAATAGTGGAAAAAGGAGTATATTCAAATATAAACTACACAATAGGATTCTGTGAAAATTCTTTCTGTTCTTTGCATTCAACTAACAGATTTGAACCTTACTTTTGATTGAGCCGTTCTGAAACACTCTTTCTGTAGAAACTGCAATTGGACATGCTAAGCGCTAAGAGGCCTACATTGGGAAAAAGAATATCTTCAAATAAAAACTACACAGATGCATTCTGTGAAACTTATTTCTGATCTGTAAATTCAGTTAACAGAGATAAAACATATTTTTGACTGAGCAGTTATGAAACACTCTTTTTGTAGAAAATGCAAGTGGAGATTCGGAGCGCTAAGAGGGTAATAGTGGAAAAAGGAATGTCTTCAAATATAAACTACACAGAATCATTCGGTGAAACTTCCTTCTGATCTGTGCATTCAGCTAACAGAGTTAAACCATACTTTTGATTGAGCAGATCTGAACACTCTTTCTGTAGAAAATGCAACTGGACATTTGGAGCGCTAAGAGCGTAGTAGTGGAAAAAGGAATATATTCAAATATAAACTACAGGGAAGCATTCTGTGAAACTTCTTTCTGATCTGAGCATTCAGCTAACAGAGTTAAACCATACTTTTGATTGAGCAGTTTTGAAACACTCTGTCTGTAGAAAATGCAACTGGACATTCGTAGCGCTAAGTGGGTAATAGTGGAAAAAAGAATATGTTCAAATATAAACTACACAGAAGCATTGTATGAAACTTCTTTCTGTTCTGTGCATTCAACTAACAGAGTTGAACCTTACTTTTGATTGAGCCTTTCTGAAACACTCTTTCTGTAGAAACTGCAATTGGACATTCTGAGCGCGAAGAGGCCTCTATTGGGAAAAATAATATCTTCAAATAAAAACTACACAGAAGCATTGTGTGAAACTTATTTCTGATATGTTCATTAAGCTAACAGAGTTAAACCATACTTTTGATTGCGCAGTTCTGAACACTCTTTCTGTAGAAAATGCAAGTGGACATTCGGAGCGCTAAGAGGGTAATAGTGGAAAAAGGAATATATTCAAATATAAACTACACAGTAGCATTCTGTGAAAATTCTTTCTGTTCTGTGCATTCAACTAACAGAGTTGAACCTTACTTTTGATTGAGCCGTTCTGAAACACTCTTTCTGTAGAAACTGCAGTTGGACATGATAAGCGCTAAGAGGCCTACATTGGGAAAAAGAATATCTTCAAATAAAAACTACACAGATGCATTCTGTGAAACTTATTTCTGATCTGTAAATTCAGTTAACAGAGATAAAACATATTTTTGATTGAGCAGTTATGAAACACTCTTTTTGTAGAAAATGCAAGTGGAGATTCTGAGCGCTAAGAGGGTAATAGTGGAAAAAGGAATGTCTTCAAATATAAACTACACAGAATCATTCGGTGAAACTTCTTTCTGATCTGTGCATTCAGCTAACAGAGTTAAACCATACTTTTGATTGAGCAGAACTGAACACTCTTTCTGTAAAAAATGCAACTGGACATTTGGAGCGCTAAGAGCGTAGTAGTGGAAAAAGGAATATATTCAAATAAAACTACACAGAAGCATTCTGTGAAACTTCTTTCTGATCTGAGTATTCAGCTAACAGAGTTAAACCATACTTTTGATTGAGCAGTTTTGAAACACTCTGTCTGTAGAAAATGCAACTGGACATTCGTAGCGCTAAGTGGGTAATAGTGGAAAAAAGAATATGTTCAAATATAAACTACACAGAAGCATTGTATGAAACTTCTTTCTGTTCTGTGCATTCAACTAACAGAGTTGAACCTTACTTTTGATTGAGCCGTTCTGAAACACTCTTTCTGTAGAAACTGCAATTGGACATTCTGAGCGCTAGGAGGCCTATATTGGGAAAAAGAATGTCTACAAATAAAAACTACACAGAAGAATTGTGTGAAACTTGTTTCTGTTCTGTTTGTTCAACTAAAAGAGTTGAACCTTAGTTTTGATTGAGCCGTTCTGAAACACTCTTTCTGTAGAAAATGCAAGTGGAGATTCGGAGCGCTAAGAGGGTAATAGTGGAAAAAGGAATGTCTCCAAATATAAACTACACAGAATCATTCTGTGAAACTTCTTTCTGATCTGTGCATTCAGCTAACAGAGTTAACCATACTTTTGATTGAGCAGATATGAACACTCTTTCTGTAGAAAATGCAACTGGACATTTTGAGCGCTAAGAGAGTAGTAGTGGAAAAAGGAATATATTCAAATATAAACTACACAGAAGCATTCTGTGAAACTTCTTTCTGATCTGAGCATTCAGCTAACAGAGTTAAACCATACTTTTGATTGAGCAGTTTTGAAACACTCTGTCTGTAGAAAATGCAACTGGACATTCGTAGCGCTAAGTGGGTAATAGTGGAAAAAAAATATGTTCAAATATAAACTACACAGAAGCATTGTATGAGACATCTTTCTGTTCTGTGCATTCAACTAACAGAGTTGAACCTTACTTTTGATTGAGCCTTTCTGAAACACTCTTTCTGTAGAAACTGCAATTGGACATTCTGAGCGCTAAGAGGCCTCTATTGGGAAAAATAATATCTTCAAATAAAAACTACACAGAAGCATTGTGTGAAACTTATTTCTGATATGTTCATTAAGTTAACAGAGTTAAACCATACTTTGATTGCGCAGTTCTGAACACTCTTTCTGTAGAAAATGCAAGTGGACATTCGGAGCGCTAAGAGGGTAATAGTGGAAAAAGGAGTATATTCAAATATAAACTACACAATAGGATTCTGTGAAAATTCTTTCTGTTCTTTGCATTCAACTAACAGATTTGAACCTTACTTTTGATTGAGCCGTTCTGAAACACTCTTTCTGTAGAAACTGCAATTGGACATGCTAAGCGCTAAGAGGCCTACATTGGGAAAAAGAATATCTTCAAATAAAAACTACACAGATGCATTCTGTGAAACTTATTTCTGATCTGTAAATTCAGTTAACAGAGATAAAACATATTTTTGACTGAGCAGTTATGAAACACTCTTTTTGTAGAAAATGCAAGTGGAGATTCGGAGCGCTAAGAGGGTAATAGTGGAAAAAGGAATGTCTTCAAATATAAACTACACAGAATCATTCGGTGAAACTTCCTTCTGATCTGTGCATTCAGCTAACAGAGTTAAACCATACTTTTGATTGAGCAGATCTGAACACTCTTTCTGTAGAAAATGCAACTGGACATTTGGAGCGCTAAGAGCGTAGTAGTGGAAAAAGGAATATATTCAAATATAAACTACACAGAAGCATTCTGTGAAACTTCTTTCTGATCTGAGCATTCAGCTAACAGAGTTAAACCATACTTTTGATTGAGCAGTTTTGAAACACTCTGTCTGTAGAAAATGCAACTGGACATTCGTAGCGCTAAGTGGGTAATAGTGGAAAAAAGAATATGTTCAAATATAAACTACACAGAAGCATTGTATGAAACTTCTTTCTGTTCTGTGCATTCAACTAACAGAGTTGAACCTTACTTTTGATTGAGCCTTTCTGAAACACTCTTTCTGTAGAAACTGCAATTGGACATTCTGAGCGCGAAGAGGCCTCTATTGGGAAAAATAATATCTTCAAATAAAAACTACACAGAAGCATTGTGTGAAACTTATTTCTGATATGTTCATTAAGCTAACAGAGTTAAACCATACTTTTGATTGCGCAGTTCTGAACACTCTTTCTGTAGAAAATGCAAGTGGACATTCGGAGCGCTAAGAGGGTAATAGTGGAAAAAGGAATATATTCAAATATAAACTACACAGTAGCATTCTGTGAAAATTCTTTCTGTTCTGTGCATTCAACTAACAGAGTTGAACCTTACTTTTGATTGAGCCGTTCTGAAACACTCTTTCTGTAGAAACTGCAGTTGGACATGATAAGCGCTAAGAGGCCTACATTGGGAAAAAGAATATCTTCAAATAAAAACTACACAGATGCATTCTGTGAAACTTATTTCTGATCTGTAAATTCAGTTAACAGAGATAAAACATATTTTTGATTGAGCAGTTACAAAACACTCTTTTTGTAGAAAATGCAAGTGGAGATTCGGAGCGCTAAGAGGGTAATAGTGGAAAAAGGAATGTCTTCAAATATAAACTACACAGAATCATTCGGTGAAACTTCTTTCTGATCTGTGCATTCAGCTAACAGAGTTAAACCATACTTTTGATTGAGCAGAACTGAACACTCTTTCTGTAAAAAATGCAACTGGACATTTGGAGCGCTAAGAGCGTAGTAGTGGAAAAAGGAATATATTCAAATAAAACTACACAGAAGCATTCTGTGAAACTTCTTTCTGATCTGAGCATTCAGCTAACAGAGTTAAACCATACTTTTGATTGAGCAGTTTTGAAACACTCTGTCTGTAGAAAATGCAACTGGACATTCGTAGCGCTAAGTGGGTAATAGTGGAAAAAAGAATATGTTCAAATATAAACTACACAGAAGCATTGTATGAAACTTCTTTCTGTTCTGTGCATTCAACTAACAGAGTTGAACCTTACTTTTGATTGAGCCGTACTGAAACACTCTTTCTGTAGAAACTGCAATTGGACATTCTGAGCGCTAGGAGGCCTATATTGGGAAAAAGAATGTCTACAAATAAAAACTACACAGAAGAATTGTGTGAAACTTGTTTCTGTTCTGTTTGTTCAACTAAAAGAGTTGAACCTTAGTTTTGATTGAGCCGTTCTGAAACACTCTTTCTGTAGAAAATGCAAGTGGAGATTCGGAGCGCTAAGAGGGTAATAGTGGAAAAAGGAATGTCTCCAAATATAAACTACACAGAATCATTCTGTGAAACTTCTTTCTGATCTGTGCATTCAGCTAACAGAGTTAAACCATACTTTTCATTGAGCAGATCTGAACACTCTTTCTGTAGAAAATGCAACTGGACATTTGGAGCGCTAAGAGAGTAGTAGTGGAAAAAGGAATATATTCAAATATAAACTACACGGAAGCATTCTGTGAAACTTCTTTCTGATCTGAGCATTCAGCTAACAGAGTTAAACCATACTTTTGATTGAGCAGTTTTGAAACACTCTGTCTGTAGAAAATGCAACTGGACATTCGTAGCGCTAAGTGGGTAATAGTGGAAAAAAGAATATGTTCAAATATAAACTACACAGAAGCATTGTATGAAACTTCTTTCTGTTCTGTGCATTCAACTAACAGAGTTGAACCTTACTTTTGATTGAGCCTTTCTGAAACACTCTTTCTGTAGAAACTGCAATTGGACATTCTGAGCGCTAAGAGGCCTCTATTGGGAAAAAAAATATCTTCAAATAAAAACTACACAGAAGCATTGTGTGAAACTTATTTCTGATATGTTCATTAAGCTAACAGAGTTAAACCATACTTTTGATTGTGCAGTTCTGAACACTCTTTCTGTAGAAAATGTAAGTGGACATTCGGAGCGCTAAGAGGGTAATAGTGGAAAAAGGAATATATTCAAATATAAACTACACAGTAGCATTCTGTGAAAATTCTTTCTGTTCTGTGCATTCAACTAACAGAGTTGAACCTTACTTTTGATTGAGCCGTTCTGAAACACTCTATCTGTAGAAACTGCAATTGGACATGCTAAGCGCTAAGAGGCCTACATTGGGAAAAAGAATATCTTCAAATAAAAACTACACAGATGCATTCTGTGAAACTTATTTCTGATCTGTAAATTCAGTTAACAGAGATAAAACATATTTTTGATTGAGCAGTTATGAAACACTCTTTTTGTAGAAAATGCAAGTGGAGATTCGGAGCGCTAAGAGGGTAATAGTGGAAAAAGTAATGTCTTCAAATATAAACTACACAGAATCATTCGGTGAAACTTCTTTCTGATCTGTGCATTCAGCTAACAGAGTTAAAACATACTTTTGATTGAGCAGATCTGAACACTCTTTCTGTAGAAAATGCAACCGGACATTTGGAGCGCTAAGAGCGTAGTAGTGGAAAAAGGAATATATTCAAATATAAACTACACAGAAGCATTCTGTGAAACTTCTTTCTGATCTGAGCATTCAGCTAACAGAGTTAAACCATACTTTTGATTGAGCAGTTTTGAAACACTCTGTCTGTAGAAAATGCAACTGGACATTCGTAGCGCTAAGTGGGTAATAGTGGAAAAAAGAATATGTTCAAATATAAACTACACAGAAGCATTGTATGAAACTTCTTTCTGTTCTGTGCATTCAACTAACAGAGTTGAACCTTACTTTTGATTGAGCCGTTCTGAAACACTCTTTCTGGAGAAACTGCAATTTTACATTCTGAGCGCTAGGAGGCCTATATTGGGAAAAAGAATGTCTACAAATAAAACTACACAGAAGAATTGTGTGAAACTTCTTTCTGTTCTGTTTGTTCAGCTAAAAGAGTTGAACCTTAGTTTTGAATGAGCCGTTCTGAAACACTCTTTCTGTAGAAAATACAAGTGGAGATTCGGAGCGCTAAGAGGGTAATAGTGGAAAAAGGAATGTCTCCAAATATAAACTACACAGAATCATTCTGTGAAACTTCTTTCTGATCTGTGCATTCAGCTAACAGAGTTAAACCATACTTTTCATTGAGCAGATCTGAACACTCTTTCTGTAGAAAATGCAACTGGACATTTGGAGCGCTAAGAGAGTAGTAGTGGAAAAAGGAATATATTCAAATATAAACTACACAGAAGCATTGTATGAAACTACATTCTGTTCTGTGCATTCAACTAACAGAGTTGAACCTTACTTTTGATTGAGCCTTTCTGAAACACTCTTTCTGTAGAAACTGCAATTGGACATTCTGAGCGCTAAGAGGCCTCTATTGGGAAAAAAAATATCTTCAAATAAAAACTACACAGAAGCATTGTGTGAAACTTATTTCTGATATGTTCATTAAGCTAACAGAGTTAAACCATACTTTTGATTGTGCAGTTCTGAACACTCTTTCTGTAGAAAATGTAAGTGGACATTCGGAGCGCTAAGAGGGTAATAGTGGAAAAAGGAATATATTCAAATATAAACTACACAGTAGCATTCTGTGAAAATTCTTTCTGTTCTGTGCATTCAACTAACAGAGTTGAACCTTACTTTTGATTGAGCCGTTCTGAAACACTCTATCTGTAGAAACTGCAATTGGACATGCTAAGCGCTAAGAGGCCTACATTGGGAAAAAGAATATCTTCAAATAAAAACTACACAGATGCATTCTGTGAAACTTATTTCTGATCTGTAAATTCAGTTAACAGAGATAAAACATATTTTTGATTGAGCAGTTATGAAACACTCTTTTTGTAGAAAATGCAAGTGGAGATTCGGAGCGCTAAGAGGGTAATAGTGGAAAAAGGAATGTCTTCAAATATAAACTACACAGAATAATTCGGTGAAACTTCTTTCTGATCTGTGCATTCAGCTAACAGAGTTAAAACATACTTTTGATTGAGCAGATCTGAACACTCTTTCTGTAGAAAATGCAACCGGACATTTGGAGCGCTAAGAGCGTAGTAGTGGAAAAAGGAATATATTCAAATATAAACTACACAGAAGCATTCTGTGAAACTTCTTTCTGATCTGAGCATTCAGCTAACAGAGTTAAACCATACTTTTGATTGAGCAGTTTTGAAACACTCTGTCTGTAGAAAATGCAACTGGACATTCGTAGCGCTATGTGGGTAATAGTGGAAAAAAGAATATGTTCAAATATAAACTACACAGAAGCATTGTATGAAACTTCTTTCTGTTCTGTGCATTCAACTAACAGAGTTGAACCTTACTTTTGATTGAGCCGTTCTGAAACACTCTTTCTGGAGAAACTGCAATTTTACATTCTGAGCGCTAGGAGGCCTCTATTGGGAAAAAGAATGTCTACAAATAAAACTACACAGAAGAATTGTGTGAAACTTCTTTCTGTTCTGTTTGTTCAGCTAAAAGAGTTGAACCTTAGCTTTGATTGAGCCGTTCTGAAACACTCTTTCTGTAGAAAATGCAAGTGGAGATTCGGAGCGCTAAGAGGGTAATAGTGGAAAAAGGAATGTCTCCAAATATAAACTACACAGAATCATTCTGTGAAACTTCTTTCTGATCTGTGCATTCAGCTAACAGAGTTAAACCATACTTTTAATTGAGCAGATCTGAACACTCTTTCTGTAGAAAATGCAACTGGACATTCGGAGCGCTAAGAGCGTAGTAGTGGAAAAAGGAATATATTCAAATATAAACTACAGGGAAGCATTCTGTGAAACTTCTTTCTGATCTGAGCATTCAGCTAACAGAGTTAAACCATACTTTTGATTGAGCAGTTTTGAAACACTCTGTCTGTAGAAAATGCAACTGGACATTCGTAGCGCTAAGTGGGTAATAGTGGAAAAAATAATATGTTCAAATATAAACTACACAGAAGCATTGTATGAAACTTCTTTCTGTTCTGTGCATTCAACTAACAGAGTTGAACCTTACTTTTGATTGAGCCTTTCTGAAACACACTTTCTGTAGAAACTGCAATTGGACATTCTGAGCGCTAAGAGGCCTCTATTGGGAAAAATAATATCTTCAAATAAAAACTACACAGAAGCATTGTGTGAAACTTATTTCTGATACGTTCATTAAGTTAACAGAGTTAAACCATACTTTGATTGCGCAGTTCTGAACACTCTTTCTGTAGAAAACGCAAGTGGACATTCGGAGCGCTAAGAGGGTAATAGTGGAAAAAGGAGTATATTCAAATATAAACTACACAATAGCATTCTGTGAAAATTCTTTCTGTTCTGTGCATTCAACTAACAGATTTGAACCTTACTTTTGATTGAGCCGTTCTGAAACACTCTTTCTGTAGAAACTGCAATTGGACATGCTAAGCGCTAAGAGGCCTACATTGGGAAAAAGAATATCTTCAAATAAAAACTACACAGATGCATTCTGTGAAACTTATTTCTGATCTGTAAATTCAGTTAACAGAGATAAAACATATTTTTGACTGAGCAGTTATGAAACACTCTTTTTGTAGATAATGCAAGTGGAGATTCGGAGCGCTAAGAGGGTAATAGTGGAAAAAGGAATGTCTTCAAATATAAACTACACAGAATCATTCGGTGAAACTTCCTTCTGATCTGTGCATTCAGCTAACAGAGTTAAACCATACTTTTGATTGAGCAGATCTGAACACTCTTTCTGTAGAAAATGCAACTGGACATTTGGAGCGCTAAGAGCGTAGTAGTGGAAAAAGGAATATATTCAAATATAAACTACACAGAAGCATTCTGTGAAACTTCTTTCTGATCTGAGCATTCAGCTAACAGAGTTAAACCATACTTTTGATTGAGCAGTTTTGAAACACTCTGTCTGTAGAAAATGCAACTGGACATTCGTAGCGCTAAGTGGGTAATAGTGGAAAAAAGAATATGTTCAAATATAAACTACACAGAAGCATTGTATGAAACTTCTTTCTGTTCTGTGCATTCAACTAACAGAGTTGAACCTTACTTTTGATTGAGCCGTTCTGAAACAGTCTTTCTGGAGAAACTGCAATTTTACATTCTGAGCGCTAGGAGGCCTATATTGGGAAAAAGAATGTCTACAAATAAAACTACACAGAAGAATTGTGTGAAACTTCTTTCTGTTCTGTTTGTTCAACTAAAAGAGTTGAACCTTAGTTTTGATTGAGCCGTTCTGAAACACTCTTTCTGTAGAAAATGCAAGTGGAGATTCGGAGCGCTAAGAGGGTAATAGTGGAAAAAGGAATGTCTCCAAATATAAACTACACAGAATCATTCTGTGAAACTTCTTTCTGATCTGTGCATTCAGCTAACAGAGTTAAACCATACTTTTAATTGAGCAGATCTGAACACTCTTTCTGTACAAAATGCAACTGGACATTCGGAGCGCTAAGAGCGTAGTAGTGGAAAAAGGAATATATGCAAATATAAACTACAGAGAAGCATTCTGTGAAACTTCTTTCTGATCTGAGCATTCAGCTAACAGAGTTAAACCATACTTTTGATTGAGCAGTTTTGAAACACTCTGTCTGTAGAAAATGCAACTGGACATTCGTAGCGCTAAGTGGGTAATAGTGGAAAAAAGAATATGTTCAAATATAAACTACACAGAAGCATTGTATGAAACTTCTTTCTGTTCTGTGCATTCAACTAACAGAGTTGAACCTTACTTTTGATTGAGCCTTTCTGAAACACTCTTTCTGTAGAAACTGCAATTGGACATTCTGAGCGCTAAGAGGCCTCTATTGGGAAAAATAATATCTTCAAATAAAAACTACACAGAAGCATTGTGTGAAACATATTTCTGATATGTTCATTAAGCTAACAGAGTTAAAACATACTTTTGATTGCGCAGTTCTGAACACTCTTTCTGTAGAAAATGCAAGTGGACATTCGGAGCGCTAGGAGGGTAATAGTGGAAAAAGGAATGTATTCAAATATAAACTACACAGTAGCATTCTGTGAAAATTCTTTCTGTTCTGTGCATTCAACTAACAGAGTTGAACCTTACTTTTGATTGAGCCGTTCTGAAACACTCTTTTTGTAGAAACTGCAGTTGGACATGGTAAGCGCTAAGAGGCCTACTTTGGGAAAAAGAATATCTTCAAATAAAAACTACACAGATGCATTCTGTGAAACTTATTTCTGATCTGTAAATTCAGTTAACAGAGATAAAACATATTTTTGATTGAGCAGTTATGAAACACTCTTTTTGTAGAAAATGCAAGTGGAGATTCGGAGCGCTAAGGGGGTAATAGTGGAAAAAGGAATGTCTTCAAATATAAACTACACAGAATCATTCGGTGAAACTTCTTTCTGATCTGTGCATTCAGCTAACAGAGTTAAACCATACTTTTGATTGAGCAGAACTGAACACTCTTTCTGTAAAAAATGCAACTGGACATTTGGAGCGCTAAGAGCGTAGTAGTGGAAAAAGGAATATATTCAAATAAAACTACACAGAAGCATTCTGTGAAACTTCTTTCTGATCTGAGCATTCAACTAACAGAGTTAAATCATACATTTGATTGAGCAGTTTTGAAACACTCTGTCTGTAGAAAATGCAACTGGACATTCGTAGCGCTAAGTGGGTAATAGTGGAAAAAAGAATATGTTCAAATATAAACTACACAGAAGCATTGTATGAAACTTCTTTCTGTTCTGTGCATTCAACTAACAGAGTTGAACCTTACTTTTGATTGAGCCGTTCTGAAACACTCTTTCTGTAGAAACTGCAATTGGACATTCTGAGCGCTAGGAGGCCTATATTGGGAAAAAGAATGTCTACAAATAAAAACTACACAGAAGAATTTTGTGAAACTTCTTTCTGTTCTGTTTGTTCAACTAAAAGAGTTGAACCTTAGTTTTGATTGAGCCGTTCTGAAACACTCTTTCTGTAGAAAAGGCAAGTGGGATTCGGAGCGCTAAGAGGGTAATAGTGGAAAAAGGAATGTCTCCAAATATAAACTACACAGAATCATTCTGTGAAACTTTTTTCTGATCTGTGCATTCAGCTAACAGAGTTAAAACATACTTTTGATTGAGCAGATCTGAACACTCTTTCTGTAGAAAATGCAACTGGACATTTGGAGCGCTAAGAGAGTAGTAGTGGAAAAAGGAATATATTCAAATATAAACTACACAGAAGCATTCTGTGAAACTTCTTTCTGATCTCAGCATTCAGCTAACAGAGTTAAACCATACTTTTGATTGAGCAGTTTTGAAACACTCTGTCTGTAGAAAATGCAACTGGACATTCGTAGCGCTAAGTGGGTAATAGTGGAAAAAAGAATATGTTCAAATATAAACTACACAGAAGCATTGTATGAAACTTCTTTCTGTTCTGTGCATTCAACTAACAGAGTTGAACCTTACTTTTGATTGAGCCGTTCTGAAACACTCTTTCTGGAGAAACTGCAATTTTACATTCTGAGCGCTAGGAGGCCTATATTGGGAAAAAGAATGTCTACAAATAAAACTACACAGAAGAATTGTGTGAAACTTCTTTCTGTTCTGTTTGTTCAGCTAAAAGAGTTGAACCTTAGTTTTGATTGAGCCGTTCTGAAACACTCTTTCTGTAGAAAATGCAAGTGGAGATTCGGAGCGCTAAGAGTTTAATAGTGGAAAAAGGAATGTCTCCAAATATAAACTACACAGAATCATTCTGTGAAACTTCTTTCTGATCTGTGCATTCAGCTAACAGAGTTAAACCATACTTTTAATTGAGCAGATCTGAACACTCTTTCTGTAGAAAATGCAACTGGACATTCGGAGCGCTAAGAGAGTAGTAGTGGAAAAAGGAATATATTCAAATATAAACTACAGAGAAGCATTCTGTGAAACTTCTTTCTGATCTGAGCATTCAGCTAACAGAGTTAAACCATACTTTTGATTGAGCAGTTTTGAAACACTCTGTCTGTAGAAAATGCAACTGGACATTCGTAGCGCTAAGTGGGTAATAGTGGAAAAAATAATAGGTTCAAATATAAACTACACAGAAGCATTGTATGAAACTTCTTTCTGTTCTGTGCATTCAACTAACAGAGTTGAACCTTACTTTTGATTGAGCCTTTCTGAAACACACTTTCTGTAGAAACTGCAATTGGACATTCTGAGCGCTAAGAGGCCTCTATTGGGAAAAATAATATCTTCAAATAAAAACTACACAGAAGCATTGTGTGAAACTTATTTCTGATATGTTCATTAAGTTAACAGAGTTAAACCATACTTTGATTGCGCAGTTCTGAACACTCTTTCTGTAGAAAATGCAAGTGGACATTCGGAGCGCTAAGAGGGTAATAGTGGAAAAAGGAGTATATTCAAATATAAACTACACAATAGCATTCTGTGAAAATTCTTTCTGTTCTGTGCATTCAACTAACAGATTTGAACCTTACTTTTGATTGAGCCTTTCTGAAACACTCTTTCTGTAGAAACTGCAATTGGACATGCTAAGCGCTAAGAGGCCTACATTGGGAAAAAGAATATCTTCAAATAAAAACTACACAGATGCATTCTGTGAAACTTATTTCTGATCTGTAAATTCAGTTAACAGAGATAAAACATATTTTTGACTGAGCAGTTATGAAACACTCTTTTTGTAGAAAATGCAAGTGGAGATTCGGAGCGCTAAGAGGGTAATAGTGGAAAAAGGAATGTCTTCAAATATAAACTACACAGAATCATTCGGTGAAACTTCCTTCTGATCTGTGCATTCAGCTAACAGAGTTAAACCATACTTTTGATTGAGCAGATCTGAACACTCTTTCTGTAGAAAATGCAACTGGACATTTGGAGCGCTAAGAGCGTACTAGTGGAAAAAGGAATATATTCAAATATAAACTACACAGAAGCATTCTGTGAAACTTCTTTCTGATCTGAGCATTCAGCTAACAGAGTTAAACCATACTTTTGATTGAGCAGTTTTGAAACACTCTGTCTGTAGAAAATGCAACTGGACATTCGTAGCGCTAAGTGGGTAATAGTGGAAAAAAGAATATGTTCAAATATAAACTACACAGAAGCATTGTATGAAACTTCTTTCTGTTCTGTGCATTCAACTAACAGAGTTGAACCTTACTTTTGATTGAGCCGTTCTGAAACACTCTTTCTGGAGAAACTGCAATTTTACATTCTGAGCGCTAGGAGGCCTATATTGGGAAAAAGAATGTCTACAAATAAAACTACACAGAAGAATTGTGTGAAACTTCTTTCTGTTCTGTTTGTTCAACTAAAAGAGTTGAACCTTAGTTTTGATTGAGCCGTTCTGAAACACTCTTTCTGTAGAAAATGCAAGTGGAGATTCGGAGCGCTAAGAGGGTAATAGTGGAAAAAGGAATGTCTCCAAATATAAACTACACAGAATCATTCTGTGAAACTTCTTTCTGATCTGTGCATTCAGCTAACAGAGTTAAACCATACTTTAAATTGAGCAGATCTGAACACTCTTTCTGTACAAAATGCAACTGGACATTCGGAGCGCTAAGAGCGTAGTAGTGGAAAAAGGAATATATGCAAATATAAACTACAGAGAAGCATTCTGTGAAACTTCTTTCTGATCTGAGCATTCAGCTAACAGAGTTAAACCATACTTTTGATTGAGCAGTTTTGAAACACTCTGTCTGTAGAAAATGCAACTGGACATTCGTAGCGCTAAGTGGGTAATAGTGGAAAAAAGAATATGTTCAAATATAAACTACACAGAACCATTGTATGAAACTTCTTTCTGTTCTGTGCATTCAACTAACAGAGTTGAACCTTACTTTTGATTGAGCCTTTCTGAAACACTCTTTCTGTAGAAACTGCAATTGGACATTCTGAGCGCTAAGAGGCCTCTATTGGGAAAAATAATATCTTCAAATAAAAACTACACAGAAGCATTGTGTGAAACTTATTTCTGATATGTTCATTAAGCTAACAGAGTTAAAACATACTTTTGATTGCGCAGTTCTGAACACTCTTTCTGTAGAAAATGCAAGTGGACATTCGGAGCGCTAGGAGGGTAATAGTGGAAAAAGGAATATATTCAAATATAAACTACACAGTAGCATTCTGTGAAAATTCTTTCTGTTCTGTGCATTCAACTAACAGAGTTGAACCTTACTTTTGATTGAGCCGTTCTGAAACACTCTTTCTGTAGAAACTGCAGTTGGACATGATAAGCGCTAAGAGGCCTACTTTGGGAAAAAGAATATCTTCAAATAAAAACTACACAGATGCATTCTGTGAAACTTATTTCTGATCTGTAAATTCAGTTAACAGAGATAAAACATATTTTTGATTGAGCAGTTATGAAACACTCTTTTTGTAGAAAATGCAAGTGGAGATTCGGAGCGCTAAGTGGGTAATAGTGGAAAAAGGAATGTCTTCAAATATAAACTACACAGAATCATTCGGTGAAACTTCTTTCTGATCTGTGCATTCAGCTAACAGAGTTAAACCATACTTTTGATTGAGCAGAACTGAACACTCTTTCTGTAAAAAATGCAACTGGACATTTGGAGCGCTAAGAGCGTAGTAGTGGAAAAAGGAATATATTCAAATAAAACTACACAGAAGCATTCTGTGAAACTTCTTTCTGATCTGAGCATTCAGCTAACAGAGTTAAACCATCCATTTGATTGAGCAGCTTTGAAACACTCTGTCTGTAGAAAATGCAACTGGACATTCGTAGCGCTAAGTGGGTAATAGTGGAAAAAAGAATATGTTCAAATATAAACTACACAGAAGCATTGTATGAAACTTCTTTCTGTTCTGTGCATTCAACTAACAGAGTTGAACCTTACTTTTGATTGAGCCGTTCTGAAACACTCTTTCTGTAGAAACTGCAATTGGACATTCTGAGCGCTAGGAGGCCTATATTGGGAAAAAGAATGTCTACAAATAAAAACTACACAGAAGAATTTTGTGAAACTTCTTTCTGTTCTGTTTGTTCAACTAAAAGAGATGAACCTTAGTTTTGATTGAGCCGTTCTGAAACACTCTTTCTGTAGAAAAGGCAAGTGGAAATTCGGAGCGCTAAGAGGGTAATAGTGGAAAAAGGAATGTCTCCAAATATAAACTACACAGAATCATTCTGTGAAACTTTTTTCTGATCTGTGCATTCAGCTAACAGAGTTAAACCATACTTTTGATTGAGCAGATCTGAACACTCTTTCTGTAGAAAATGCAACTGGACATTTGGAGCGCTAAGAGAGTAGTAGTGGAAAAAGGAATATATTCAAATATAAACTACACAGAAGCATTCTGTGAAACTTCTTTCTGATCTCAGCATTCAGCTAACAGAGTTAAACCATACTTTTGATTGAGCAGTTTTGAAACACTCTGTCTGTAGAAAATGCAACTGGACATTCGTAGCGCTAAGTGGGTAATAGTGGAAAAAAGAATATGTTCAAATATAAACTACACAGAAGCATTGTATGAAACTTCTTTCTGTTCTGTGCATTCAACTAACAGAGTTGAAACTTACTTTTGATTGAGCCTTTGTGAAACACTCTTTCTGTAGAAACTGCAATTGGACATTCTGAGCGCTAAGATGCCTCTATTGGGAAAAATAATATCTTCAAATAAAAACTACACAGAAGCATTGTGTGAAACTTATTTCTGATATGTTCATTAAGCTAACAGAGTTAAACCATATTTTTGATTGTGCAGTTCTGAACACTCTTTCTGTAGAAAATGCAAGTGGACATTCGGAGCGCTAAGAGGGTAATAGTGGAAAAAGGAATATATTCAAACATAAACTACACAGTAGCATTCTGTGAAAATTCTTTCTGTTCTGTGCATTCAACTAACAGAGTTGAACCTTACTTTTGATTGAGCCATTCTGAAACACTCTTTCTGTAGAAACTGCAATTGGACATGCTAAGCGCTAAGAGGCCTACATTGGGAAAAAGAATATCTTCAAATAAAAACTACACAGATGCATTCTGTGAAACTTATTTCTGATCTGTAAATTCAGTTAACAGAGATAAAACATATTTTTGATTGAGCAGTTATGAAACACTCTTTTTGTAGAAAATGCAAGTGGAGATTCGGAGCGCTAAGAGGGTAATAGTGGAAAAAGTAATGTCTTCAAATATAAACTACACAGAATCATTCGGTGAAACTTCTTTCTGATCTGTGCATTCAGCTAACAGAGTTAAAACATACTTTTGATTGAGCAGATCTGAACACTCTTTCTGTAGAAAATGCAACCGGACATTTGGAGCGCTAAGAGCGTAGTAGTGGAAAAAGGAATATATTCAAATATAAACTACACAGAAGCATTCTGTGAAACTTCTTTCTGATCTGAGCATTCAGCTAACAGAGTTAAACCATACTTTTGATTGAGCAGTTTTGAAACACTCTGTCTGTAGAAAATGCAACTGGACATTCGTAGCGCTAAGTGGGGAATAGTGGAAAAAAGAATATGTTCAAATATAAACTACACAGAAGCATTGTATGAAACTTCTTTCTGTTCTGTGCATTCAACTAACAGAGTTGAACCTTACTTTTGATTGAGCCGTTCTGAAACACTCTTTCTGTAGAAACTGCAATTGGACATTCTGAGCGCTAGGAGGCCTATATTGGGAAAAAGAATGTCTACAAATAAAAACTACACAGAAGAATTGTGTGAAACTACTTTCTGTTCTGTTTGTTCAACTAAAAGAGTTGAACCTTAGTTTTGATTGAGCCGTTCTGAAACACTCTTTCTGTAGAAAATGCAAGTGGAGATTCGGTGCGCTAAGAGGGTATTAGTGGAAAAAGGAATGTCTCCAAATATAAACTACACAGAATCATTCTGTGAAACATCTTTCTGATCTGTGCATTCAGCTAACAGAGTTAAACCATACTTTTGATTGAGCAGATCTGAACACTCTTTCTGTAGAAAATGCAACTGGACATTTGGAGAGCTAAGAGAGTAGTAGTGGAAAAAGGAATATATTCAAATATAAACTACACAGAAGCATTCTGTGAAACTTCTTTCTTATCTGAGCATTCAGCTAACAGAGTTAAACCATACTTTTGATTGAGCAGTTTTGAAACACTCTGTCTGTAGAAAATGCAACTGGACATTCGTAGCGCTAAGTGGGTAATAGTGGAAAAAAGAATATGTTCAAATATAAACTACACAGAAGCATTGTATGAAACTTCTTTCTGTTCTGTGCATTCAACTAACAGAGTTGAACCTTACTTTTGATTGAGCCTTTCTGAAACACTCTGTCTGTAGAAAATGCAACTGGACATTCGTAGCGCTAAGTGGGTAATAGTGGAAAAAAGAATATGTTCAAATATAAACTACACAGAAGCATTGTATGAAACTTCTTTCTGTTCTGTGCATTCAACTAACAGAGTTGAACCTTACTTTTGATTGAGCCTTTCTGAAACACTCTTTCTGTAGAAACTGCAATTGGACATTCTGAGCGCTAGGAGGCCTATATTGGGAAAAAGAATGTCTACAAATAAAAACTACACAGAAGAATTGTGTGAAACTTCTTTCTGTTCTGTTTGTTCAACTAAAAGAGTTGAACCTTAGTTTTGATTGAGCCGTTCTGAAACACTCTTTCTGTAGAAAATGCAAGTGGAGATTCGGAGCGCTAAGATGGTAATACTGGAAAAAGGAATATATTCAAATATAAACTACACAGTAGCATTCTGTGAAAATTCTTTCTGTTCTGTGCATTCAACTAACAGAGTTGAACCTTACTTTTGATTGAGCCGTTCTGAAACACTCTTTCTGTAGAAACTGCAATTGGACATGCTAAGCGCTAAGAGGCCTACATTGGGAAAAAGAATATCTTCAAATAAAAACTACACAGATGCATTCTGTGAAACTTATTTCTGATCTGTAAATTCAGTTAACAGAGATAAAACATATTTTTGATTGAGCAGTTATGAAACACTCTTTTTGTAGAAAATGCAAGTGGAGATTCGGAGCGCTAAGAGGGTAATATTGGAAAAAGGAATATCTTCAAATATAAACTACACAGAATCATTCGTTAAAACTTCTTTCTGATCTGTGCATTCAGCTAACAGAGTTAAACCATACTTTTGATTGAGCAGATCTGAACACTCTTTCTGTAGAAAATGCAACTGGACATTTGGAGCGCTAAGAGCGTAGTAGTGGAAAAAGGAATATATTCAAATATAAACTACACAGAAGCATTCTGTGAAACTTCTTTCTGATCTGAGCATTCAGCTAACAGAGTTAAACCATACTTTTGATTGAGCAGTTTTGAAACACTCTATCTGTAGAAAATGCAACTGGACATTCGTAGCGCTAAGTGGGGAATAGTGGAAAAAAGAATATGTTCAAATATAAACTACACAGAAGCATTGTATGAAACTTCTTTCTGTTCTGTGCATTCAACTAACAGAGTTGAACCTTACTTTTGATTGAGCCGTTCTGAAACACTCTTTCTGTAGAAACTGCAATTGGACATTCTGAGCGCTAGGAGGCCTATATTGGGAAAAAGAATGTCTACAAATAAAAACTACACAGAAGAATTGTGTGAAACTTCTTTCTGTTCTGTTTGTTCAACTAAAAGAGTTGAACCTTAGTTTTGATTGAGCCGTTCTGAAACACTCTTTCTGTAGAAAATGCAAGTGGAGATTCGGAGCGCTAAGAGGGTAATAGTGGAAAAAGGAATGTCTCCAAATATAAACTACACAGAATCATTCTGTGAAACTTCTTTCTGATCTGTGCATTCAGCTAACAGAGTTAAACCATACTTTTGATTGAGCAGATCTGAACACTCTTTCTGTAGAAAATGCAACTGGACATTTGGAGCGCTAAGAGAGTAGTAGTGGAAAAAGAAATATATTCAAATATAAACTACAGAGAAGCATTCTGTGAAACTTCTTTCTGATCTGAGCATTCAGCTAACAGAATTAAACCATACTTTTGATTGAGCAGTTTTGAAACACTCTGTCTGTAGAAAATGCAACTGGACATTCGTAGCGCTAAGTGGGTAATAGTGGAAAAAAGAATATGTTCAAATATAAACTACACAGAAGCATTTTATGAAACTTCTTTCTGTTCTGTGCATTCAACTAACAGAGTTGAACCTTACTTTTGATTGAGCCTTTCTGAAACACTCTGTCTGTAGAAAATGCAACTGGACATTCGTAGCGCTAAGTGGGTAATAATGGAAAAAAGAATATGTTCAAATATAAACTACACAGAAGCATTGTATGAAACTTCTTTCTGTTCTGTGCATTCAACTAACAGAGTTGAACCTTACTTTTCATTGAGCCGTTCTGAAACACTCTTTCTGTAGAAACTGCAATTGGACATTCTGAGCGCTAGGAGGCCTATATTGGGAAAAAGAATGTCTACAAATAAAAACTACACAGAAGAATTGTGTGAAACTTCTTTCTGTTCTGTTTGTTCAACTAAAAGAGTGGAACCTTAGTTTTGATTGAGCCGTTCTGAAACACTCTTTCTGTAGAAAATGCAAGTGGAGATTCGGAGCGCTAAGAGGGTAATAGTGGAAAAAGGAATGTCTCCAAATATAAACTACACAGAATCATTCTGTGAAACTTCTTTCTGATCTGTGCATTCAGCTAACAGAGTTAAACCATACTTTTGATTGAGCAGATATGAACACTCTTTCTGTAGAAAATGCAACTGGACATTTGGAGCGCTAAGTGCGTAGTAGTGGAAAAAGGAATATATTCAAATATAAACTACACAGAAGCATTCTGTGAAACTTCTTTCTGAACTGAGCATTCAGCTAACAGAGTTAAACCATACTTTTGACTGAGCAGTTTTGAAACACTCTGTCTGTAGAAAATGCAACTGAACATTCGTAGCGTTAAGTGGGTAATAGTGGAGAAAAATATGTTCAAATATAAACTACACAGAAGCATTTTATGAAACTTCTTTCTGTTCTGTGCATTCAACTAACAGAGTTGAACCTTACTTTTGATTGAGCCTTTCTGAAACACTCTTTCTGTAGAAACTGCAATTGGATATTCTGAGCGCTAAGAGGCCTCTATTGGGAAAAATAATATCTTCAAATAAAAACTACACAGAAGCATTGTGTGAAACTTATTTCTGATATGTTCATTAAGCTAACAGA
This sequence comes from Symphalangus syndactylus, assembly GCF_028878055.3. Classification (NCBI taxonomy): domain Eukaryota; kingdom Metazoa; phylum Chordata; class Mammalia; order Primates; family Hylobatidae; genus Symphalangus; species Symphalangus syndactylus. Next base: position 112,656,061 of record NC_072437.2, on the reverse strand, counting down.
GTTAAACCATACTTTTGATTGCGCAGTTCTGAACACTCTTTCTGTAGAAAATGCAAGTGGACATTCGGAGCGCTAAGAGGGTAATAGTGGAAAAAGGAATATATTCAAATATAAACTACACAGTAGCATTCTGTGAAAATTCTTTCTGTTCTGTGCATTCAACTAACAGAGTTGAACCTTACTTTTGATTGAGCCGTTCTGAAACACTCTTTCTGTAGAAACTGCAATTGGACACGCTAAGCGCTAAGAGGCCTACATTGGGAAAAAGAATATCTTCAAATAAAAACTACACAGATGCATTCTGTGAAACTTATTTCTGATCTGTAAATTCAGTTAACAGAGATAAAACATATTTTTGATTGAGCAGTTATGAAACACTCTTTTTGTAGAAAATGCAAGTGGAGATTCGGATCGCTAAGAGGGTAATATTGGAAAAAGGAATATCTTCAAATATAAACTACACAGAATCATTCGTTAAAACTTCTTTCTGATCTGTGCATTCAGCTAACAGAGTTAAACCATACTTTTGATTGAGCAGATCTGAACACTCTTTCTGTAGAAAATGCAACTGGACATTTGGAGCGCTAAGAGCGTAGTAGTGGAAAAAGGAATATATTCAAATATAAACTACACAGAAGCATTCTGTGAAACTTCTTTCTGATCTGAGCATTCAGCTAACAGAGTTAAACCATACTTTTGATTGAGCAGTTTTGAAACACTCTGTCTGTAGAAAATGCAACTGGACATTCGTAGCGCTAAGTGGGTAATAGTGGAAAAAAGAATATGTTCAAATATAAACTACACAGAAGCATTGTATGAAACTACTTTCTGTTCTGTGCATTCAACTAACAGAGTTGAACCTTACTTTTGATTGAGCCGTTCTGAAACACTCTTTCTGTAGAAACTGCAATTGGACATTCTGAGCGCTAGGAGGCCTATATTGGGAAAAAGAATGTCTACAAATAAAAACTACACAGAAGAATTGTGTGAAATTTCTTTCTGTTCTGTTTGTTCAACTAAAAGAGTTGAACCTTAGTTTTGATTGAGCCGTTCTGAAACAAACTTTCTGTAGAAAATGCAAGTGGAGATTCGGAGCGCTAAGAGGGTAATAGTGGAAAAAGGAATGTCTCCAAATATAAACTACACAGAATCATTCTGTGAAACTTTTTTCTGATCTGTGCATTCAGCTAACAGAGTTAAACCATACTTTTGATTGAGCAGATATGAACACTCTTTCTGTAGAAAATGCCACTGGACATTTTGAGCGCTAAGAGAGTAGTAGTGGAAAAAGGAATATATTCTAATATAAACTACACAGAAGCATTCTGTGAAACTTCTTTCTGATCTGAGCATTCAGCTAACAGAGTTAAACCATACTTTTGATTGAGCAGTTTTGAAACACTCTGTCTGTAGAAAATGCAACTGGACATTCGTAGCGCTAAGTGGGTAATAGTGGAAAAAAGAATATGTTCAAATATAAACTACACAGAAGCATTGTATGAAACTTCTTTCTGTTCTGTGCATTCAACTAACAGAGTTGAACCTTACTTTTGATTGAGACTTTCTGAAACACTCTTTCTGTAGAAACTGCAATTGGACATTCTGAGCGCTAAGAGGCCTCTATTGGTAAAAATAATATCTTCAAATAAAACTACACAGAAGCATTGTGTGAAACTTATTTCTGATATGTTCATTAAGCTAACAGAGTTAAACCATACTTTTGATTGCGCAGTTCTGAACACTCTTTCTGTAGAAAATGCAAGTGGACATTCGGAGCGCTCAGAGGGTAATAGTGGAAAAAGGAGTATATTCAAATATAAACTACACAATAGCATTCTGTGAAAATTCTTTCTGTTCTGTGCATTCAACTAACAGAGTTGAACCTTACTTTTGATTGAGCCGTTCTGAAACACTCTTTCTGTAGAAACTGCAATTGGACATGCTAAGCGCTAAGAGGCCTACATTGGGAAAAAGAATATCTTCAAATAAAAACTACACAGATGCATTCTGTGAAACTTATTTCTGATCTGTAAATTCATTTAACAAAGATAAAACATATTTTTGATTGAGCAGTTATGAAACACTCTTTTTGTAGAAAATGCAAGTGGAGATTCGGAGCGCTAAGAGGGTAATAGTGGAAAAAGGAATGTCTTCAAATATAAACTACACAGAATCATACGGTGAAACTTCTTTCTGATCTGTGCATTCAGCTAACAGAGTTAAACCATACTTTTGATTGAGCTGATCTGAACACTCTTTCTGTAGAAAATGCAACCGGACATTTGGAGCGCTAAGAGCGTAGTAGTGGAAAAAGGAATATATTCAAATATAAACTACACAGAAGCATTCTGTGAAACTTCTTTCTGATCTGAGCATTCAGCTAACAGAGTTAAACCATACTTTTGATTGAGCAGTTTTGAAACACTCTATCTGTAGAAAATGCAACTGGACATTCGTAGCGCTAAGTGGGAAATAGTGGAAAAAAGAATATGTTCAAATATAAACTACACAGAAGCATTGTATGAAACTTCTTTCTGTTCTGTGCATTCAACTAACAGAGTTGAACCTTACTTTTGATTGAGCCGTTCTGAAACATTCTTTCTGTAGAAACTGCAATTGGACATTCTGAGCGCTAGGAGGCCTATATTGGGAAAAAGAATGTCTACAAATAAAAACTACACAGAAGAATTGTGTGAAACTTCTTTCTGTTCTGTTTGTTCAACTAAAAGAGTTGAACCTTAGTTTTGATTGAGCCGTTCTGAAACACTCTTTCTGTAGAAAATGCAAGTGGAGATTCGGAGCGCTAAGAGGGTAATAGTGGAAAAAGGAATGTCTCCAAATATAAACTACACAGAATCATTCTGTGAAACTTCTTTCTTATCTGTGCATTCAGCTAACAGAGTTAAACCATACTTTTGATTGAGCAGATCCGAACACTCTTTCTGTAGAAAATGCAACTGGACATTTGGAGCGCTAAGAGAGTAGTAGTGGAAAAAGGAATATATTCAAATATAAACTACACAGAAGCATTCTGTGAAACTTCTTTCTGATCTGAGCATTCAGCTAACAGAGTTAAACCATACTTTTGATTGAGCAGTTTTGAAACACTCTGTCTGTAGAAAATGCAACTGGACATTCGTAGCGCTAAGTGGGTAATAGTGGAAAAAAGAATATGTTCAAATATAAACTACACAGAAGCATTGTATGAAACTTCTTTCTGTTCTGTGCATTCAACTAACAGAGTTGAACCTTACTTTTGATTGAGCCTTTCTGAAACACTCTGTCTGTAGAAAATGCAACTGGACATTCGTAGCGCTAAGTGGGTAATAATGGAAAAAAGAATATGTTCAAATATAAACTACACAGAAGCATTGTATGAAACTTCTTTCTGTTCTGTGCATTCAACTAACAGAGTTGAACCTTACTTTTGATTGAGCCGTTCTGAAACACTCTTTCTGTAGAAACTGCAATTGGACATTCTGAGCGCTAGGAGGCCTATATTGGGAAAAAGAATGTCTACAAATAAAAACTACACAGAAGAATTGTGTGAAACTTCTTTCTGTTCTGTTTGTTCAACTAAAAGAGTGGAACCTTAGTTTTGATTGAGCCGTTCTGAAACACTCTTTCTGTAGAAAATGCAAGTGGAGATTCGGAGCGCTAAGAGGGTAATAGTGGAAAAAGGAATGTCTCCAAATATAAACTACACAGAATCATTCTGTGAAACTTCTTTCTGATCTGTGCATTCAGCTAACAGAGTTAAACCATACTTTTGATTGAGCAGATCCGAACACTCTTTCTGTAGAAAATGCAACTGGACATTTGGAGCGCTAAGAGAGTAGTAGTGGAAAAAGGAATATATTCAAATATAAACTACACAGAAGCATTCTGTGAAACTTCTTTCTGATCTGAGCATTCAGCTAACAGAGTTAAACCATACTTTTGATTGAGCAGTTTTGAAACACTCTGTCTGTAGAAAATGCAACTGGACATTCGTAGCGCTAAGTGGGTAATAGTGGAAAAAAGAATATGTTCAAATATAAACTACACAGAAGCATTGTATGAAACTTCTTTCTGTTCTGTGCATTCAACTAACAGAGTTGAACCTTACTTTTGATTGAGCCTTTCTGAAACACTCTGTCTGTAGAAAATGCAACTGGACATTCGTAGCGCTAAGTGGGTAATAATGGAAAAAAGAATATGTTCAAATATAAACTACACAGAAGCATTGTATGAAACTTCTTTCTGTTCTGTGCATTCAACTAACAGAGTTGAACCTTACTTTTGATTGAGCCGTTCTGAAACACTCTTTCTGTAGAAACTGCAATTGGACATTCTGAGCGCTAGGAGGCCTATATTGGGAAAAAGAATGTCTACAAATAAAAACTACACAGAAGAATTGTGTGAAACTTCTTTCTGTTCTGTTTGTTCAACTAAAAGAGTTGAACCTTAGTTTTGATTGAGCCGTTCTGAAACACTCTTTCTGTAGAAAATGCAAGTGGAGATTCGGAGCGCTAAGAGGGTAATAGTGGAAAAAGGAATGTCTTCAAATATAAACTACACAGAATCATACGGTGAAACTTCTTTCTGATCTGTGCATTCAGCTAACAGAGTTAAACCATACTTTTGATTGAGCTGATCTGAACACTCTTTCTGTAGAAAATGCAACCGGACATTTGGAGCGCTAAGAGCGTAGTAGTGGAAAAAGGAATATATTCAAATATAAACTACACAGAAGCATTCTGTGAAACTTCTTTCTGATCTGAGCATTCAGCTAACAGAGTTAAACCATACTTTTGATTGAGCAGTTTTGAAACACTCTATCTGTAGAAAATGCAACTGGACATTCGTAGCGCTAAGTGGGGAATAGTGGAAAAAAGAATATGTTCAAATATAAACTACACAGAAGCATTGTATGAAACTTCTTTCTGTTCTGTGCATTCAACTAACAGAGTTGAACCTTACTTTTGATTGAGCCGTTCTGAAACATTCTTTCTGTAGAAACTGCAATTGGACATTCTGAGCGCTAGGAGGCCTATATTGGGAAAAAGAATGTCTACAAATAAAAACTACACAGAAGAATTGTGTGAAACTTCTTTCTGTTCTGTTTGTTCAACTAAAAGAGTTGAACCTTAGTTTTGATTGAGCCGTTCTGAAACACTCTTTCTGTAGAAAATGCAAGTGGAGATTCGGAGCGCTAAGAGGGTAATAGTGGAAAAAGGAATGTCTCCAAATATAAACTACACAGAATCATTGTGTGAAACTTCTTTCTTATCTGTGCATTCAGCTAACAGAGTTAAACCATACTTTTGATTGAGCAGATCCGAACACTCTTTCTGTAGAAAATGCAACTGGACATTTGGAGCGCTAAGAGAGTAGTAGTGGAAAAAGGAATATATTCAAATATAAACTACACAGAAGCATTCTGTGAAACTTCTTTCTGATCTGAGCATTCAGCTAACAGAGTTAAACCATACTTTTGATTGAGCAGTTTTGAAACACTCTGTCTGTAGAAAATGCAACTGGACATTCGTAGCGCTAAGTGGGTAATAGTGGAAAAAAGAATATGTTCAAATATAAACTACACAGAAGCATTGTATGAAACTTCTTTCTGTTCTGTGCATTCAACTAACAGAGTTGAACCTTACTTTTGATTGAGCCTTTCTGAAACACTCTGTCTGTAGAAAATGCAACTGGACATTCGTAGCGCTAAGTGGGTAATAATGGAAAAAAGAATATGTTCAAATATAAACTACACAGAAGCATTGTATGAAACTTCTTTCTGTTCTGTGCATTCAACTAACAGAGTTGAACCTTACTTTTGATTGAGCCGTTCTGAAACACTCTTTCTGTAGAAACTGCAATTGGACATTCTGAGCGCTAGGAGGCCTATATTGGGAAAAAGAATGTCTACAAATAAAAACTACACAGAAGAATTGTGTGAAACTTCTTTCTGTTCTGTTTGTTCAACTAAAAGAGTGGAACCTTAGTTTTGATTGAGCCGTTCTGAAACACTCTTTCTGTAGAAAATGCAAGTGGAGATTCGGAGCGCTAAGAGGGTAATAGTGGAAAAAGGAATGTCTCCAAATATAAACTACACAGAATCATTCTGTGAAACTTCTTTCTGATCTGTGCATTCAGCTAACAGAGTTAAACCATACTTTTGATTGAGCAGATCCGAACACTCTTTCTGTAGAAAATGCAACTGGACATTTGGAGCGCTAAGAGAGTAGTAGTGGAAAAAGGAATATATTCAAATATAAACTACACAGAAGCATTCTGTGAAACTTCTTTCTGATCTGAGCATTCAGCTAACAGAGTTAAACCATACTTTTGATTGAGCAGTTTTGAAACACTCTGTCTGTAGAAAATGCAACTGGACATTCGTAGCGCTAAGTGGGTAATAGTGGAAAAAAGAATATGTTCAAATATAAACTACACAGAAGCATTGTATGAAACTTCTTTCTGTTCTGTGCATTCAACTAACAGAGTTGAACCTTACTTTTGATTGAGCCTTTCTGAAACACTCTGTCTGTAGAAAATGCAACTGGACATTCGTAGCGCTAAGTGGGTAATAATGGAAAAAAGAATATGTTCAAATATAAACTACACAGAAGCATTGTATGAAACTTCTCTCTGTTCTGTGCATTCAACTAACAGAGTTGAACCTTACTTTTGATTGAGCCGTTCTGAAACACTCTTTCTGTAGAAACTGCAATTGGACATTCTGAGCGCTAGGAGGCCTATATTGGGAAAAAGAATGTCTACAAATAAAAACTACACAGAAGAATTGTGTGAAACTTCTTTCTGTTCTGTTTGTTCAACTAAAAGAGTTGAACCTTAGTTTTGATTGAGCCGTTCTGAAACACTCTTTCTGTAGAAAATGCAAGTGGAGATTCGGAGCGCTAAGAGGGTTATAGTGGAAAAAGGAATGTCTCCAAATATAAACTACACAGAATCATTCTGTGAAACTTCTTTCTGATCTGTGCATTCAGCTAACAGAGTTAAACCATACTTTTGATTGAGCAGATATGAACACTCTTTCTGTAGAAAATGCAACTGGACATTTGGAGAGCTAAGAGAGTAGTAGTGGAAAAAGGAATATATTCAAATATAAACTACACAGAAGCATTCTGTGAAACTTCTTTCTGATCTGAGCATTCAGCTAACAGAGTTAAACCATACTTTTGATTGAACAGTTTTGAAACACTCTGTCTGTAGAAAATGCAACTGGACATTCGTAGCGCTAAGTGGGTAATAGTGGAAAAAAGAATATGTTCAAATATAAACTACACAGAAGCATTGTATGAAACTTCTTTCTGTTCTGTGCATTCAACTAACAGAGTTGAACCTTACTTTTGATTGAGCCTTTCTGAAACACTCTGTCTGTAGAAAATGCAACTGGACATTCGTAGCGCTAAGTGGGTAATAGTGGAAAAAAGAATATGTTCAAATATAAACTACACAGAAGCATTGTATGAAACTTCTTTCTGTTCTGTGCATTCAACTAACAGAGTTGAACCTTACTTTTGATTGAGCCGTTCTGAAACACTCTTTCTGTAGAAACTGCAATTGGACATTCTGAGCGCTAGGAGGCCTATATTGGGAAAAAGAATGTCTACAAATAAAAACTACACAGAAGAATTGTGTGAAACTTCTTTCTGTTCTGTTTGTTCAACTAAAAGAGTTGAACCTTAGTTTTGATTGAGCCGTTCTGAAACACTCTTTCTGTAGAAAATGCAAGTGGAGATTCGGAGCGCTAAGAGGGTAATACTGGAAAAAGGAATATATTCAAATATAAACTACACAGTAGCATTCTGTGAAAATTCTTTCTGTTCTGTGCATTCAACTAACAGAGTTGAACCTTACTTTTATTTGAGCCGTTCTGAAACACTCTTTCTGTAGAAACTGCAATTGGACATGTTAAGCGCTAAGAGGCCTACATTGGGAAAAAGAATATCTTCAAATAAAAACTACACAGATGCATTCTGTGAAACTTATTTCTGATCTGTAAATTCAGTTAACAGAGATAAAACATATTTTTGATTGAGCAGTTATGAAACACTCTTTTTGTAGAAAATGCAAGTGGAGATTCGGAGCGCTAAGAGGGTAATATTGGAAAAAGGAATATCTTCAAATATAAACTACACAGAATCATTCGTTAAAACTTCTTTCTGATCTGTGCATTCAGCTAACAGAGTTAAACCATACTTTTGATTGAGCAGATCTGAACACTCTTTCTGTAGAAAATGCAACTGGACATTTGGAGCGCTAAGAGCGTAGTAGTGGAAAAAGGAATATATTCAAATATAAACTACACAGAAGCATTCTGTGAAACTTCTTTCTGATCTGAGCATTCAGCTAACAGAGTTAAACCATACTTTTGATTGAGCAGTTTTGAAACACTCTATCTGTAGAAAATGCAACTGGACATTCGTAGCGCTAAGTGGGGAATAGTGGAAAAAAGAATATGTTCAAATATAAACTACACAGAAGCATTGTATGAAACTTCTTTCTGTTCTGTGCATTCAACTAACAGAGTTGAACCTTACTTTTGATTGAGCCGTTCTGAAACACTCTTTCTGTAGAAACTGCAATTGGACATTCTGAGCGCTAGGAGGCCTATATTGGGAAAAAGAATGTCTACAAATAAAAACTACACAGAAGAATTGTGTGAAACTTCTTTCTGTTCTGTTTGTTCAACTAAAAGAGTTGAACCTTAGTTTTGATTGAGCCGTTCTGAAACACTCTTTCTGTAGAAAATGCAAGTGGAGATTCGGAGCGCTAAGAGGGTAATAGTGGAAAAAGGAATGTCTCCAAATATAAACTACACAGAATCATTCTGTGAAACTTCTTTCTGATCTGTGCATTCAGCTAACAGAGTTAAACCATACTTTTGATTGAGCAGATCTGAACACTCTTTCTGTAGAAAATGCAACTGGACATTTGGAGCGCTAAGAGAGTAGTAGTGGAAAAAGAAATATATTCAAATATAAACTATACAGAAGCATTCTGTGAAACTTCTTTCTGATCTGAGCATTCAGCTAACAGAGTTAAACCATACTTTTGATTGAGCAGTTTTGAAACACTCTGTCTGTAGAAAATGCAACTGGACATTCGTAGCGCTAAGTGGGTAATAGTGGAAAAAAGAATATGTTCAAATATAAACTACACAGAAGCATTTTATTAAACTTCTTTCTGTTCTGTGCATTCAACTAACAGAGTTGAACCTTACTTTTGATTGAGCCTTTCTGAAACACTCTGTCTGTAGAAAATGCAACTGGACATTCGTAGCGCTAAGTGGGTAATAATGGAAAAAAGAATATGTTCAAATATAAACTACACAGAAGCATTGTATGAAACTTCTTTCTGTTCTGTGCATTCAACTAACAGAGTTGAACCTTACTTTTCATTGAGCCGTTCTGAAACACTCTTTCTGTAGAAACTGCAATTGGACATTCTGAGCGCTAGGAGGCCTATATTGGGAAAAAGAATGTCTACAAATAAAAACTACACAGAAGAATTGTGTGAAACTTCTTTCTGTTCTGTTTGTTCAACTAAAAGAGTGGAACCTTAGTTTTGATTGAGCCGTTCTGAAACACTCTTTCTGTAGAAAATGCAAGTGGAGATTCGGAGCGCTAAGAGGGTAATAGTGGAAAAAGGAATGTCTCCAAATATAAACTACACAGAATCATTCTGTGAAACTTCTTTCTGATCTGTGCATTCAGCTAACAGAGTTAAACCATACTTTTGATTGAGCAGATATGAACACTCTTTCTGTAGAAAATGCAACTGGACATTTGGAGCGCTAAGAGCGTAGTAGTGGAAAAAGGAATATATTCAAATATAAACTACACAGAAGCATTCTGTGAAACTTCTTTCTGAACTGAGCATTCAGCTAACAGAGTTAAACCATACTTTTGACTGAGCAGTTTTGAAACACTCTGTCTGTAGAAAATGCAACTGAACATTCGTAGCGTTAAGTGGGTAATAGTGGAGAAAAATATGTTCAAATATAAACTACACAGAAGCATTTTATGAAACTTCTTTCTGTTCTGTGCATTCAACTAACAGAGTTGAACCTTACTTTTGATTGAGCCTTTCTGAAACACTCTTTCTGTAGAAACTGCAATTAGATATTCTGAGCGCTAAGAGGCCTCTATTGGGAAAAATAATATCTTCAAATAAAAACTACACAGAAGCATTGTGTGAAACTTATTTCTGATATGTTCATTAAGCTAACAGAGTTAAACCATACTTTTGATTGCGCAGTTCTGAAGACTCTTTCTGTAGAAAATGCAAGTGGACATTCTGAGCGCTAAGAGGGTAATAGTGGAAAAAGGAATATATTCAAATATAAACTACACAGTAGCATTCTGTGAAAATTCTTTCTGTTCTGTGCATTCAACTAACAGAGTTGAACCTTACTTTTGATTGAGCCGTTCTGAAACACTCTTTCTGTAGAAACTGCAATTGGACATGCTAAGCGCTAAGAGGCCTACATTGGGAAAAAGAATATCTTCAAATAAAAACTACACAGATGCATTCTGTGAAACTTATTTCTGATCTGTAAATTCAGTTAACAGAGATAAAACATATTTTTGATTGAGCAGTTATGAAACAGTCTTTTTGTAGAAAATGCAAGTGGAGATTCGGATCGCTAAGAGGGTAATATTGGAAAAAGGAATATCTTCAAATATAAACTACACAGAATCATTCGTTAAAACTTCTTTCTGATCTGTGCATTCAGCTAACAGAGTTAAACCATACTTTTGATTGAGCAGATCTGAACACTCTTTCTGTAGAAAATGCAACTGGACATTTGGAGCGCTAAGAGCGTAGTAGTGGAAAAAGGAATATATTCAAATATAAACTACACAGAAGCATTCTGTGAAACTTCTTTCTGATCTGAGCATTCAGCTAACAGAGTTAAACCATACTTTTGATTGAGCAGTTTTGAAACACTCTGTCTGTAGAAAATGCAACTGGACATTCGTAGCGCTAAGTGGGTAATAGTGGAAAAAAGAATATGTTCAAATATAAACTACACAGAAGCATTGTATGAAACTACTTTCTGTTCTGTGCATTCAACTAACAGAGTTGAACCTTACTTTTGATTGAGCCGTTCTGAAACACTCTTTCTGTAGAAACTGCAATTGGACATTCTGAGCGCTAGGAGGCCTATATTGGGAAAAAGAATGTCTACAAATAAAAACTACACAGAAGAATTGTGTGAAATTTCTTTCTGTTCTGTTTGTTCAACTAAAAGAGTTGAACCTTAGTTTTGATTGAGCCGTTCTGAAACACACTTTCTGTAGAAAATGCAAGTGGAGATTCGGAGCGCTAAGAGGGTAATAGTGGAAAAAGGAATGTCTCCAAATATAAACTACACAGAATCATTCTGTGAAACTTTTTTCTGATCTGTGCATTCAGCTAACAGAGTTAAACCATACTTTTGATTGAGCAGATATGAACACTCTTTCTGTAGAAAATGCAACTGGACATTTTGAGCGCTAAGAGAGTAGTAGTGGAAAAAGGAATATATTCTAATATAAACTACACAGAAGCATTCTGTGAAACTTCTTTCTGATCTGAGCATTCAGCTAACAGAGTTAAACCATACTTTTGATTGAGCAGTTTTGAAACACTCTGTCTGTAGAAAATGCAACTGGACATTCGTAGCGCTAAGTGGGTAATAGTGGAAAAAAGAATATGTTCAAATATAAACTACACAGAAGCATTGTATGAAACTTCTTTCTGTTCTGTGCATTCAACTAACAGAGTTGAACCTTACTTTTGATTGAGCCTTTCTGAAACACTCTTTCTGTAGAAACTGCAATTGGACATTCTGAGCGCTAAGAGGCCTCTATTGGGAAAAATAATATCTTCAAATAAAACTACACAGAAGCATTGTGTGAAACTTATTTCTGATATGTTCATTAAGCTAACAGAGTTAAACCATACTTTTGATTGCGCAGTTCTGAACACTCTTTCTGTAGAAAATGCAAGTGGACATTCGGAGCGCTCAGAGGGTAATAGTGGAAAAAGGAGTATATTCAAATATAAACTACACAATAGCATTCTGTGAAAATTCTTTCTGTTCTGTGCATTCAACTAACAGAGTTGAACCTTACTTTTGATTGAGCCGTTCTGAAACACTCTTTCTGTAGAAACTGCAATTGGACATGCTAAGCGCTAAGAGGCCTACATTGGGAAAAAGAATATCTTCAAATAAAAACTACACAGATGCATTCTGTGAAACTTATTTCTGATCTGTAAATTCAGTTAACAAAGATAAAACATATTTTTGATTGAGCAGTTATGAAACACTCTTTTTGTAGAAAATGCAAGTGGAGATTCGGAGCGCTAAGAGGGTAATAGTGGAAAAAGGAATGTCTTCAAATATAAACTACACAGAATCATACGGTGAAACTTCTTTCTGATCTGTGCATTCAGCCAACAGAGTTAAACCATACTTTTGATTGAGCTGATCTGAACACTCTTTCTGTAGAAAATGCAACCGGACATTTGGAGCGCTAAGAGCGTAGTAGTGGAAAAAGGAATATATTCAAATATAAACTACACAGAAGCATTCTGTGAAACTTCTTTCTGATCTGAGCATTCAGCTAACAGAGTTAAACCATACTTTTGATTGAGCAGTTTTGAAACACTCTATCTGTAGAAAATGCAACTGGACATTCGTAGCGCTAAGTGGGGAATAGTGGAAAAAAGAATATGTTCAAATATAAACTACACAGAAGCATTGTATGAAACTTCTTTCTGTTCTGTGTATTCAACTAACAGAGTTGAACCTTACTTTTGATTGAGCCGTTCTGAAACATTCTTTCTGTAGAAACTGCAATTGGACATTCTGAGCGCTAGGAGGCCTATATTGGGAAAAAGAATGTCTACAAATAAAAACTACACAGAAGAATTGTGTGAAACTTCTTTCTGTTCTGTTGGTTCAACTAAAAGAGTTGAACCTTAGTTTTGATTGAGCCGTTCTGAAACACTCTTTCTGTAGAAAATGCAAGTGGAGATTCGGAGCGCTAAGAGGGTAATAGTGGAAAAAGGAATGTCTCCAAATATAAACTACACAGAATCATTCTGTGAAACTTCTTTCTGATCTGTGCATTCAGCTAACAGAGTTAAACCATACTTTTGATTGAGCAGATCCGAACACTCTTTCTGTAGAAAATGCAACTGGACATTTGGAGCGCTAAGAGAGTAGTAGTGGAAAAAGGAATATATTCAAATATAAACTACACAGAAGCATTCTGTGAAACTTCTTTCTGATCTGAGCATTCAGCTAACAGAGTTAAACCATACTTTTGATTGAGCAGTTTTGAAACACTCTGTCTGTAGAAAATGCAACTGGACATTCGTAGCGCTAAGTGGGTAATAGTGGAAAAAAGAATATGTTCAAATATAAACTACACAGAAGCATTGTATGAAACTTCTTTCTGTTCTGTGCATTCAACTAACAGAGTTGAACCTTACTTTTGATTGAGCCTTTCTGAAACACTCTGTCTGTAGAAAATGCAACTGGACATTCGTAGCGCTAAGTGGGTAATAATGGAAAAAAGAATATGTTCAAATATAAACTACACAGAAGCATTGTATGAAACTTCTTTCTGTTCTGTGCATTCAACTAACAGAGTTGAACCTTACTTTTGATTGAGCCGTTCTGAAACACTCTTTCTGTAGAAACTGCAATTGGACATTCTGAGCGCTAGGAGGCCTATATTGGGAAAAAGAATGTCTACAAATAAAAACTACACAGAAGAATTGTGTGAAACTTCTTTCTGTTCTGTTTGTTCAACTAAAAGAGTGGAACCTTAGTTTTGATTGAGCCGTTCTGAAACACTCTTTCTGTAGAAAATGCAAGTGGAGATTCGGAGCGCTAAGAGGGTAATAGTGGAAAAAGGAATGTCTCCAAATATAAACTACACAGAATCATTCTGTGAAACTTCTTTCTGATCTGTGCATTCAGCTAACAGAGTTAAACCATACTTTTGATTGAGCAGATCCGAACACTCTTTCTGTAGAAAATGCAACTGGACATTTGGAGCGCTAAGAGAGTAGTAGTGGAAAAAGGAATATATTCAAATATAAACTACACAGAAGCATTCTGTGAAACTTCTTTCTGATCTGAGCATTCAGCTAACAGAGTTAAACCATACTTTTGATTGAGCAGTTTTGAAACACTCTGTCTGTAGAAAATGCAACTGGACATTCGTAGCGCTAAGTGGGTAATAGTGGAAAAAAGAATATGTTCAAATATAAACTACACAGAAGCATTGTATGAAACTTCTTTCTGTTCTGTGCATTCAACTAACAGAGTTGAACCTTACTTTTGATTGAGCCTTTCTGAAACACTCTGTCTGTAGAAAATGCAACTGGACATTCGTAGCGCTAAGTGGGTAATAATGGAAAAAAGAATATGTTCAAATATAAACTACACAGAAGCATTGTATGAAACTTCTTTCTGTTCTGTGCATTCAACTAACAGAGTTGAACCTTACTTTTGATTGAGCCGTTCTGAAATACTCTTTCTGTAGAAACTGCAATTGGACATTCTGAGCGCTAGGAGGCCTATATTGGGAAAAAGAATGTCTACAAATAAAAACTACACAGAAGAATTGTGTGAAACTTCTTTCTGTTCTGTTTGTTCAACTAAAAGAGTTGAACCTTAGTTTTGATTGAGCCGTTCTGAAACACTCTTTCTGTAGAAAATGCAAGTGGAGATTCGGAGCGCTAAGAGGGTTATAGTGGAAAAAGGAATGTCTCCAAATATAAACTACACAGAATCATTCTGTGAAACTTCTTTCTGATCTGTGCATTCAGCCAACAGAGTTAAACCATACTTTTGATTGAGCAGATATGAACACTCTTTCTGTAGAAAATGCAACTGGACATTTTGAGCGCTAAGAGAGTAGTAGTGGAAAAAGGAATATATTCTAATATAAACTACACAGAAGCATTCTGTGAAACTTCTTTCTGATCTGAGCATTCAGCTAACAGAGTTAAACCATACTTTTGATTGAGCAGTTTTGAAACACTCTGTCTGTAGAAAATGCAACTGGACATTCGTAGCGCTAAGTGGGTAATAGTGGAAAAAAGAATATGTTCAAATATAAATTACACAGAAGCATGGTATGAAACTTCTTTCTGTTCTGTGCATTCAACTAACAGTGTTGAACCTTACTTTTGATTGAGCCTTTCTGAAACACTCTTTCTGTAGAAACTGCAATTGGACATTCTGAGAGCTAAGAGGCCTCTATTGGGAAAAATAATATCTTCAAATAAATACTACACAGAAGCATTGTGTGAAACTTATTTCTGATATGTTCATTAAGCTAACAGAGTTAAACCATACTTTTGATTGCGCAGTTCTGAACACTCTTTCTGTAGAAAATGCAAGTGGACATTCGGAGCGCTAAGAGGGTAATAGTGGAAAAAGGAGTATATTCAAATATAAACTACACAATAGCATTCTGTGAAAATTCTTTCTGTTCTGTGCATTCAACTAACAGAGTTGAACCTTACTTTTGATTGAGCCGTTCTGAAACACTCTTTCTGTAGAAACTGCAATTGGACATGCTAAGCGCTAAGAGGCCTACATTGGGAAAAAGAATATCTTCAAATAAACACTACACAGATGCATTCTGTGAAACTTATTTCTGATCTGTAAATTCAGTTAACAGAGATAAAATATATTTTTGATTGAGCAGTTATGAAACACTCTTTTTGTAGAAAATGCAAGTGGAGATTCGGAGCGCTAAGAGGGTAATAGTGGAAAAAGGAATGTCTTCAAATATAAACTACACAGAATCATTCGGTGAAACTTCTTTCTGATCTGTGCATTCAGCTAACAGAGTTAAACCATACTTTTGATTGAGCTGATCTGAACACTCTTTCTGTAGAAAATGCAACCGGACATTTGGAGCGCTAAGAGCGTAGTAGTGGAAAAAGGAATATATTCAAATATAAACTACACAGAAGCATTCTGTGAAACTTCTTTCTGATCTGAGCATTCAGCTAACAGAGTTAAACCATACTTTTGATTGAGCAGTTTTGAAACACTCTGTCTGTAGAAAATGCAACTGGACATTCGTAGCGCTAAGTGGGGAATAGTGGAAAAAAGAATATGTTCAAATATAAACTACACAGAAGCATTGTATGAAACTTCTTTCTGTTCTGTGCATTCAACTAACAGAGTTGAACCTTACTTTTGATTGAGCCGTTCTGAAACACTCTTTCTGTAGAAACTGCAATTGGACATTCTGAGCGCTAGGAGGCCTATATTGGGAAAAAGAATGTCTACAAATAAAAACTACACAGAAGAATTGTGTGAAACTTCTTTCTGTTCTGTTTGTTCAACTAAAAGAGTTGAACCTTAGTTTTGATTGAGCCGTTCTGAAACACTCTTTCTGTAGAAAATGCAAGTGGAGATTCGGAGCGCTAAGAGGGTAATAGTGGAAAAAGGAATGTCTCCAAATATAAACTACACAGAATCATTCTGTGAAACTTCTTTCTGATCTGTGCATTCAGCTAACAGAGTTAAACCATATTTTTGATTGAGCAGATCTGAACACTCTTTCTGTAGAAAATGCAACTGGACATTTGGAGCGCTAAGAGAATAGTAGTGGAAAAAGGAATATATTCAAATATAAACTACACAGAAGCATTCTGTGAAACTTATTTCTGATCTGAGCATTCAGCTAACAGAGTTAGACCATACTTTTGATTGAGCAGTTTTGAAACACTCTGTCTGTAGAAAATGCAACTGGACATTCGTAGCGCTAAGTGGGTAATAGTGGAAAAGAGAATATGTTCAAATATAAACTACACAGAAGCATTGTATGAAACTTCTTTCTGTTCTGTGCATTCAACTAACAGAGTTGAACCTTACTTTTGATTGAGCCTTTCTGAAACACTCTGTCTGTAGAAAATGCAACTGGACATTCGTAGCGCTAAGTGGGTAATAATGGAAAAAAGAATATGTTCAAATATAAACTACACAGAAGCATTGTATGAAACTTCTTTCTGTTCTGTGCATTCAACTAACAGAGTTGAACCTTACTTTTGATTGAGCCGTTCTGAAACACTCTTTCTGTAGAAACTGCAATTGGACATGCTAAGCGCTAAGAGGCCTACATTGGGAAAAAGAATATCTTCAAATAAAAACTACACAGATGCATTCTGTGAAACATATTTCTGATCTGTATATTCAGTTAACAGAGATAAAACATATTTTTGATTGAGCAGTTATGAAACACTCTTTTTGTAGAAAATGCAGGTGGAGATTCAGAGCGCTAAGAGGGTAATAGTGGAAAAAGTAATGTCTTCAAATATAAACTACACAGAATCATTCGGTGAAACTTCTTTCTGATCTGTGCATTCAGCTAACAGAGTTAAACCATACTTTTGATTGAGCAGATCTGAACACTCTTTCTGTAGAAAATGCAACCGGACATTTTGAGCGCTAAGAGCGTAGTAGTGGAAAAAGGAATATATTCAAATATAAACTACACAGAAGCATTCTGTGAAACTTCTTTCTGATCTGAGCATTCAGCTAACAGAGTTAAACCATACTTTTGATTGAGCAGTTTTGAAACACTCTGTCTGTAGAAAATGCAACTGGACATTCGTAGCGCTAAGTGGGTAATAGTGGAAAAAGAATATGTTCAAATATAAACTACACAGAAGCATTGTATGAAACTTCTTTCTGTTCTGTGCATTCAACTGACAGAGTTGAACCTTACTTTTGATTGAGCCGTTCTGAAACACTCTTTCTGTAGAAACTGCAATTGGACATTCTGAGCGCTAGGAGGCCTATATTGGGAAAAATAATGTCTACAAATAAAAACTACACAGAAGAATTGTGTGAAACTTCTTTCTGTTCTGTTTGTTCAACTAAAAGAGTTGAACCTTAGTTTTGATTGAGCCGTTCTGAAACACTCTTTCTGTAGAAAATGCAAGTGGACATTCGGAGCGCTAAGAGGGTAATAGTGGAAAAAGGAATATATTCAAATATAAACTACACAGTAGCATTCTGTGAAAATTCTTTCTGTTCTGTGCATTCAACTAACAGAGTTGAACCTTACTTTTGATTGAGCCGTTCTGAAACACTCTTTCTGTAGAAACTGCAATTGGACATGCTAAGCGCTAAGAGGCCTACATTGGGAAAAAGAGTATCTTCAAATAAAAACTACACAGATGCATTCTGTGAAACTTATTTCTGATCTGTAAATTCAGTTAACAGAGGTAAAACATATTTTTGATTGAGCAGTTATGAAACACTCTTTTTGTAGAAAATGCAAGTGGAGATTCGGAGCGCTAAGAGGGTAAGAGTGGAAAAAGGAATGTCTTCAATTATAAACTACACAGAATCATTCGGTGAAAATTCTTTCTGATCTGTGCATTCAGCTAACAGAGTTAAACCATACTTTTGATTGAGCAGATCTGAACACTCTTTCTGTAGAAAATGCAACTGGACATTTGGAGCGCTAAGAGCGTAGTAGTGGAAAAAGGAATATATTCAAATATAAACTACACAGAAGCATTCTGTGAAACTTCTTTCTGAACTGAGCATTCAGCTAACAGAGTTAAACCATACTTTTGATTGAGCAGTTTTGAAACACTCTGTCGGTAGAAAATGCAACTGAACATTCGTAGCGCTAAGTGGGTAATAGTGGAGAAAAGAACATGTTCAAATATAAACTACACAGAAGCATTGTATGAAACTTCTTTCTGTTCTGTGCATTCAACTAACAGAGTTTAACCTTACTTTTGATTGAGCCTTTCTGAAACACTCTTTCTGTAGAAACTGCAATTGGACATTCTGAGCGCTAAGAGGCCTCTATTGGGAAAAATAGTATCTTCAAATAAAAACTACACAGAAGCATTGTGTGAAACTTATTTCTGATATGTTCATTAAGCTAACAGAGTTAAACCATACTTTTGATTGCGCAGTTCTGAACACTCTTTCTGTAGAAAATGCAAGTGGACATTCGGAGCGCTAAGAGGGTAATAGTGGAAAAAGGAATATATTCAAATATAAACTACACAGTAGCATTCTGTGAAAATTCTTTCTGTTCTGTGCATTCAACTAACAGAGTTGAACCTTACTTTTGATTGAGCCGTTCTGAAACACTCTTTCTGTAGAAACTGCAATTGGACATGCTAAGCGCTAAGAGGCCTACATTGGGAAAAAGAATATCTTCAAATAAAAACTACACAGATGCATTCTCTGAAACTTATTTCTGATCTGTAAATTCAGTTAACAGAGATAAAACATATTTTTGATTGAGCAGTTATGAAACACTCTTTTTGTAGAAAATGCAAGTGGAGATTCGGAGCGCTAAGGGGGTAATAGTGGAAAAAGGAATATCTTCAAAAATAAACTACACAGAATCATTCGGTGAAACATCATTCTGATCTGTGCATTCAGCTAACAGATTTAAACCATACTTTTGATTGAGCATATCTGAACACTCTTTCTGTAGAAAATGCAACTGGACATTTGGAGCGCTAAGAGCGTAGTAGTGGAAAAAGGAATATATTCAAATATAAACTAAACAGAAGCATTCTGTGAAACTTCTTTCTGATCTGAGCATTCAGCTAACAGAGTTAAACCATACTTTTGATTGAGCAGTTTTGAAACACTCTGTCTGTAGAAAATGCAACTGGACATTCGTAGCGCTAAGTGGGTAATAGTGGAAAAAAGAATATGTTCAAATATAAACTACACAGAAGCATTGTATGAAACTTCTTTCTGTTCTGTGCATTCAACTAACAGAGTTGAACCTTACTTTTGATTGAGCCGTTCTGAAACACTCTTTCTGTAGAAACTGCAATTGGACATTCTGAGCGATAGGAGGCCTATATTGGGAAAAAGAATGTCTACAAATAAAAACTACACAGAAGAATTGTGTGAAACTTCTTTATGTTCTGTTTGTTCAACTAAAAGAGTTGAACCTTAGTTTTGATTGAGCCGTTCTGAAACACGCTTTCTGTAGAAAATGCAAGTGGAGATTCGGAGCGCTAAGAGGGTAATAGTGGAAAAAGGAATGTCTCCAAATATAAACTACACAGAATCATTCTGTGAAACTTCTTTCTGATCTGTGCATTCAGCTAACAGATTTAAACCATACTTTTGATTGAGCAGATATGAACACTCTTTCTGTAGAAAATGCAACTGGACATTTGGAGCGCTAAGAGAGTAGTAGTGGAAAAAGGAATATATTCTAATATAAACTACACAGAAGCATTCTGTGAAACTTCTTTCTGATCTGAGCATTCAGCTAACAGAGTTAAACCATACTTTTGATTGAGCAGTTTTGAAACACTCTGTCTGTAGAAAATGCAACTGGACATTCGTAGCGCTAAGTGGGTAATAGTGGAAAAAAGAATATGTTCAAATATAAACTACACAGAAGCATTGTATGAAACTTCTTTCTGTTCTGTGCATTCAACTAACAGAGTTGAACCTTACTTTTGATTGAGCCTTTCTGAAACACTCTTTCTGTAGAAACTGCAATTGGACATTCTGAGCGCTAAGAGGCCTCTATTGGGAAAAATAATATCTTCAAATAAAAACTACACAGAAGCATTGTGTGAAACTTATTTCTGATATGTTCATTAAGCTAACAGAGTTAAACCATACTTTTGATTGCGCAGTTCTGAACACTCTTTCTGTAGAAAATGCAAGTGGACATTCGGAGCGCTAAGAGGGTAATAGTGGAAAAAGGAGTATATACAAATATAAACTACAAAATAGCATTCTGTGAAAATTCTTTCTGTTCTGTGCATTCAACTAACAGAGTTGAACCTTACTTTTGATTGAGCCTTTCTGAAACACTCTTTCTGTAGAAACTGCAATTGGACATGCTAAGCGCTAAGAGGCCTACATTGGGAAAAAGAATATCTTCAAATAAAAACTACACAGATGCATTCTGTGAAACTTATTTCTGATCTGTAAATTCAGTTAACAGAGATAAAACATATTTTTGACTGAGCAGTTATGAAACACTCTTTTTGTAGAAAATGCAAGTGGAGATTCGGAGCGCTAAGTGGGTAATAGTGGAAAAAGGAATGTCTTCAAATATAAACTACGCAGAATCATTCGGTGAAACTTCCTTCTGATCTGTGCATTCAGCTAACAGAGTTAAACCATACTTTTGATTGAGCAGATCTGAACACTCTTTCTGTAGAAAATGCAACTGGACATTTGGAGCGCTAAGAGCGTAGTAGTGGAAAAAGGAATATATTCAGATATAAACTACACAGAAGCATTCTGTGAAACTTCTTTCTGATCTGAGCATTCAGCTAACAGAGTTAAACCATACTTTTGATTGAGCAGTTTTGAAACACTCTGTCTGTAGAAAATGCAACTGGACATTCGTAGCGCTAAGTGAGTAATAGTGGAAAAAAGAATATGTTCAAATATAAACTACACAGAAGCATTGTATGAAACTTCTTTCTGTTCTGTGCATTCAACTAACAGAGTTGAACCTTACTATTGATTGAGCCTTTCTGAAAAACTCTCTGTAGAAAATGCAACGGGACATTCGTAGCGCTAAGTGGGTAATAGTGGAAAAAAGAATATGTTCAATATAAACTACACAGAAGCATTGTATGAAACTTCTTTCTGTTCTGTGCATTCAACTAACAGAGTTGAACCTTACTTTTGATTGAGCCGTTCTGAAACACTCTTTCTGTAGAAACTGCAATTGGACATTCTGAGCGCTAAGAGGCCTCTATTGGGAAAAATAATATCTTCAAATAAAAACTACACAGAAGCATTGTGTGAAACTTATTTCTGATATGTTCATTAAGCTAACAGAGTTAAACCATACATTTGATTGCGCAGTTCTGAACACTCTTTCTGTAGAAAATGCAAGTGGACATTCGGAGCGCTAAGAGGGTAATAGTGGAAAAAGGAGTATATACAAATATAAACTACACAATAGCATTCTGTGAAAATTCTTTCTGTTCTGTGCATTCAACTAACAGAGTTGAACCTTACTTTTGATTGAGCCGTTCTGAAACACTCTTTCTGTAGAAACTGCAATTGGACATGCTAAGCGCTAAGAGGCCTACATTGGGAAAAAGAATATCTTCAAATAAAAACTACACAGATGCATTCTGTGAAACTTATTTCTGATCTGTAAATTCAGTTAACAGAGATAAAACATATTTTTGACTGAGCAGTTATGAAACACTCTTTTTGTAGAAAATGCAAGTGGAGATTCGGAGCGCTAAGAGGGTAATAGTGGAAAAAGGAATGTCTTCAAATATAAACTACGCAGAAACATTCGGTGAAACATCCTTCTGATCTGTGCATTCAGCTAACAGAGTTAAACCATACTTTTGATTGAGCAGATCTGAACACTCTTTCTGTAGAAAATGCAACTGGACATTTGGAGCGCTAAGAGCGTAGTAGTGGAAAAAGGAATATATTCAGATATAAACTACAGAGAAGCATTCTGTGAAACTTCTTTCTGATCTGAGCATTCAGCTAACAGAGTTAAACCATACTTTTGTTTGAGCAGTTTTGAAACACTCTGTCTGTAGAAAATGCAACTGGACATTCGTAGCGCTAAGTGGGTAATAGTGGAAAAAAGAATATGTTCAAATATAAACTACACAGAAGCATTGTATGAAACTTCTTT
Organism: Symphalangus syndactylus; assembly: GCF_028878055.3. Lineage (NCBI taxonomy): Eukaryota > Metazoa > Chordata > Mammalia > Primates > Hylobatidae > Symphalangus > Symphalangus syndactylus. The sequence continues at coordinate 112,633,385 of NC_072437.2, read as the reverse complement.
CTGTTCTGTGCATTCAACTAACAGAGTTGAACCTTACTTTTGATTGAGCCTTTCTGAAACACTCTCTGTAGAAAATGCAACTGGACATTCGTAGCGCTAAGTGGGTAATAGTGGAAAAAAGAATATGTTCAATATAAACTACACAGAAGCATTGTATGAAACTTCTTTCTGTTCTGTGCATTCAACTAACAGAGTTGAACCTTACTTTTGATTGAGCCGTTCTGAAACACTCTTTCTGTAGAAACTGCAATTGGACATTCTGAGCGCTAGGAGGCCTATATTGGGAAAAAGAATGTCTACAAATAAAAACTACACAGAAGAATTTTGTGAAACTTCTTTCTGTTCTGTTTGTTCAACTAAAAGAGTTGAACCTTAGTTTTGATTGAGCCGTTCTGAAACACTCTTTCTGTAGAAAATGCAAGTGGAGATTCGGAGCGCTAAGAGGGTAATAGTGGAAAAAGGAATGTCTCCAAATATAAACTACACAGAATCATTCTGTGAAACTTCTTTCTGATCTGTGCATTCAGCTAACAGAGTTAAACCATACTTTTGATTGAACAGATCTGAACACTCTTTCTGTAGAAAATGCAACTGGACATTTGGAGCGCTAAGAGAGTAGTAGTGGAAAAAGGAATATATTCAAATATAAACTACACAGAAGCATTCTGTGAAACTTCTTTCTGATCTGAGCATTCAGCTAACAGAGTTAAACCATACTTTTGATTGAGCAGTTTTGAAACACTCTGTCTGTAGAAAATGCAACTGGACATTCGTAGCGCTAAGTGGGTAATAGTGGAAAAAAGAATATGTTCAAATATAAACTACACAGAAGCATTGTAGGAAACTTCTTTCTGTTCTGTGCATTCAACTAACAGAGTTGAACCTTACGTTTGATTGAGCCTTTCTGAAACACTCTTTCTGTAGAAACTGCAATTGGACATTCTGAGCGCGAAGAGGCCTCTATTGGGAAAAATAATATCTTCAAATAAAAACTACACAGAAGCATTGTGTGAAACTTATTTCTGATATGTTCATTAAGCTAACAGAGTTAAACCATACTTTTGATTGCGCAGTTCTGAACACTCTTTCTGTAGAAAATGCAAGTGGACATTCGGAGCGCTAAGAGGGTAATAGTGGAAAAAGGAATATATTCAAATATAAACTACACAGTAGCATTCTGTGAAAATTCTTTCTGTTCTGTGCATTCAACTAACAGAGTTGAACCTTACTTTTGATTGAGCCGTTCTGAAACACTCTTTCTGTAGAAACTGCAATTGGACATGCTAAGCGCTAAGAGGCCTACATTGGGAAAAAGAATATCTTCAAATAAAAACTACACAGATGCATTCTCTGAAACTTATTTCTGATCTGTAAATTCAGTTAACAGAGATAAAACATATTTTTGATTGAGCAGTTATGAAACACTCTTTTTGTAGAAAATGCAAGTGGAGATTCGGAGCGCTAAGAGGGTAATAGTGGAAAAAGGAATATCTTCAAAAATAAACTACACAGAATCATTCGGTGAAACATCTTTCTGATCTGTGCATTCAGCTAACAGAGTTAAACCATACTTTTGATTGAGCATATCTGAACACTCTTTCTGTAGAAAATGCAACTGGACATTTGGAGCGCTAAGAGCGTAGTAGTGGAAAAAGGAATATATTCAAATATAAACTACACAGAAGCATTCTGTGAAACTTCTTTCTGATCTGAGCATTCAGCTAACAGAGTTAAACCATACTTTTGATTGAGCAGTTTTGAAACACTCTGTCTGTAGAAAATGCAACTGGACATTCGTAGCGCTAAGTGGGTAATAGTGGAAAAAAGAATATGTTCAAATATAAACTACACAGAAGCATTGTATGAAACTTCTTTCTGTTCTGTGCATTCAACTAACAGAGTTGAACCTTACTTTTGATTGAGCCGTTCTGAAACACTCTTTCTGTAGAAACTGCAATTGGACATTCTGAGCGATAGGAGGCCTATATTGGGAAAAAGAATGTCTACAAATAAAAACTACACAGAAGAATTGTGTGAAACTTCTTTCTGTTCTGTTTGTTCAACTAAAAGAGTTGAACCTTAGTTTTGATTGAGCCGTTCTGAAAGACGCTTTCTGTAGAAAATGCAAGTGGAGTTTCGGAGCGCTAAGAGGGTAATAGTGGAAAAAGGAATGTCTCCAAATATAAACTACACAGAATCATTCTGTGAAACTTCTTTCTGATCTGTGCATTCAGCTAACAGATTTAAACCATACTTTTGATTGAGCAGATATGAACACTCTTTCTGTAGAAAATGCAACTGGACATTTTGAGCGCTAAGAGAGTAGTAGTGGAAAAAGGAATATATTCTAATATAAACTACACAGAAGCATTCTGTGAAACTTCTTTCTGATCTGAGCATTCAGCTAACAGAGTTAAACCATACTTTTGATTGCGCAGTTCTGAACACTCTTTCTGTAGAAAATGCAAGTGGACATTCGGAGCGCTAAGAGGGTAATAGTGGAAAAAGGAGTATATACAAATATAAACTACAAAATAGCATTCTGTGAAAATTCTTTCTGTTCTGTGCATTCAACTAACAGAGTTGAACCTTACTTTTGATTGAGCCTTTCTGAAACACTCTTTCTGTAGAAACTGCAATTGGACATGCTAAGCGCTAAGAGGCCTACATTGGGACAAAGAATATCTTCAAATAAAAACTACACAGATGCATTCTGTGAAACTTATTTCTGATCTGTAAATTCAGTTAACAGAGATAAAACATATTTTTGACTGAGCAGTTATGAAACACTCTTTTTGTAGAAAATGCAAGTGGAGATTCGGAGCGCTAAGAGGGTAATAGTGGAAAAAGGAATGTCTTCAAATATAAACTACGCAGAATCATTCGGTGAAACTTCCTTCTGATCTGTGCATTCAGCTAACAGAGTTAAACCATACTTTTGATTGAGCAGATCTGAACACTCTTTCTGTAGAAAATGCAACTGGACATTTGGAGCGCTAAGAGCGTAGTAGTGGAAAAAGGAATATATTCAGATATAAACTACACAGAAGCATTCTGTGAAACTTCTTTCTGATCTGAGCATTCAGCTAACAGAGTTAAACCATACTTTTGATTGAGCAGTTTTGAAACACTCTGTCTGTAGAAAATGCAACTGGACATTCGTAGCTCTAAGTGAGTAATAGTGGAAAAAAGAATATGTTCAAATATAAACTACACAGAAGCATTGTATGAAACTTCTTTCTGTTCTGTGCATTCAACTAACAGAGTTGAACCTTACTATTGATTGAGCCTTTCTGAAAAACTCTCTGTAGAAAATGCAACTGGACATTCGTAGCGCTAAGTGGGTAATAGTGGAAAAAAGAATATGTTCAATATAAACTACACAGAAGCATTGTATGAAACTTCTTTCTGTTCTGTGCATTCAACTAACAGAGTTGAACCTTACTTTTGATTGAGCCGTTCTGAAACACTCTTTCTGTAGAAACTGCAATTGGACATTCTGAGCGCTAAGAGGCCTCTATTGGGAAAAATAATATCTTCAAATAAAAACTACACAGAAGCATTGTGTGAAACTTATTTCTGATATGTTCATTAAGCTAACAGAGTTAAACCATACTTTTGATTGCGCAGTCCTGAACACTCTTTCTGTAGAAAATGCAAGTGGACATTCGGAGCGCTAAGAGGGTAATAGTGGAAAAAGGAGTATATACAAATATAAACTACACAATAGCATTCTGTGAAAATTCTTTCTGTTCTGTGCATTCAACTAACAGAGTTGAACCTTACTTTTGATTGAGCCGTTCTGAAACACTCTTTCTGTAGAAACTGCAATTGGACATGCTAAGCGCTAAGAGGCCTACATTGGGAAAAAGAATATCTTCAAATAAAAACTACACAGATGCATTCTGTGAAACTTATTTCTGATCTGTAAATTCAGTTAACAGAGATAAAACATATTTTTGACTGAGCAGTTATGAAACACTCTTTTTGTAGAAAATGCAAGTGGAGATTCGGAGCGCTAAGAGGGTAATAGTGGAAAAAGGAATGTCTTCAAATATAAACTACGCAGAATCATTCGGTGAAACTTCCTTCTGATCTGTGCATTCAGCTAACAGAGTTAAACCATACTTTTGATTGAGCAGATCTGAACACTCTTTCTGTAGAAAATGCAACTGGACATTTGGAGCGCTAAGAGCGTAGTAGTGGAAAAAGGAATATATTCAGATATAAACTACACAGAAGCATTCTGTGAAACTTCTTTCTGATCTGAGCATTCAGCTAACAGAGTTAAACCATACTTTTGTTTGAGCAGTTTTGAAACACTCTGTCTGTAGAAAATGCAACTGGACATTCGTAGCGCTAAGTGGGTAATAGTGGAAAAAAGAATATGTTCAAATATAAACTACACAGAAGCATTGTATGAAACTTCTTTTTGTTCTGTGCATTCAACTAACAGAGTTGAACCTTACTTTTGATTGAGCCTTTCTGAAACACTCTCTGTAGAATATGCAACTGGACATTCGTAGCGCTAAGTGGGTAATAGTGGAAAAAAGAATATGTTCAATATAAACTACACAGAAGCATTGTATGAAACTTCTTTCTGTTCTGTGCATTCAACTAACAGAGTTGAACCTTACTTTTGATTGAGCCGTTCTGAAACACTCTTTCTGTAGAAACTGCAATTGGACATTCTGAGCGCTAGGAGGCCTATATTGGGAAAAAGAATGTCTACAAATAAAAACTACACAGAAGAATTTTGTGAAACTTCTTTCTGTTCTGTTTGTTCAACTAAAAGAGTTGAACCTTAGTTTTGATTGAGCCGTTCTGAAACACTCTTTCTGTAGAAAATGCAAGTGGAGATTCGGAGCGCTAAGAGGGTAATAGTGGAAAAAGGAATGTCTCCAAATATAAACTACACAGAATCATTCTGTGAAACTTCTTTCTGATCTGTGCATTCAGCTAACAGAGTTAAACCATACTTTTGATTGAACAGATCTGAACACTCTTTCTGTAGAAAATGCAACTGGACATTTGGAGCGCTAAGAGAGTAGTAGTGGAAAAAGAATATATTCAAATATAAACTACACAGAAGCATTCTGTGAAACTTCTTTCTGATCTGAGCATTCAGCTAACAGAGTTAAACCATACTTTTGATTGAGCAGTTTTGAAACACTCTGTCTGTAGAAAATGCAACTGGACATTCGTAGCGCTAAGTGGGTAATAGTGGAAAAAAGAATATGTTCAAATATAAACTACACAGAAGCATTGTAGGAAACTTCTTTCTGTTCTGTGCATTCAACTAACAGAGTTGAACCTTACGTTTGATTGAGCCTTTCTGAAACACTCTTTCTGTAGAAACTGCAATTGGACATTCTGAGCGCGAAGAGGCCTCTATTGGGAAAAAAAATATCTTCAAATAAAAACTACACAGAAGCATTGTGTGAAACTTATTTCTGATATGTTCATTAAGCTAACAGAGTTAAACCATACTTTTGATTGTGCAGTTCTGAACACTCTTTCTGTAGAAAATGCAAGTGGACATTCGGAGCGTTAAGAGGTTAATAGTGGAAAAAGTAATATATTCAAATATAAACTACACAGTAGCATTCTGTGAAAATTCTTTCTGTTCTGTGCATTCAACTAACAGAGTTGAACCTTACTTTTGATTGAGCCGTTCTGAAACACTCTTTCTGTAGAAACTGCAATTGGACATGCAAAGCGCTAAGAGGCCTACATTGGGAAAAAGAATATATTCAAATAAAAACTACACAGATGCATTCTGTGAAACTTATTTCTGATCTGTAAATTCAGTTAACAGAGATAAAACATATTTTTGATTGAGCAGTTATGAAACACTCTTTTTGTAGAAAATGCAAGTGGAGATTCGGAGCGCTAAGAGGGTAATAGTGGAAAAAGGAATGTCTTCAAATATAAACTACACAGAATCATTCGGTGAAACTTCTTTCTGATCTGTGCATTCAGCTAACAGAGTTAAACCATACTTTTGATTGAGCAGATCTGAACACTCTTTCTGTAGAAAATGCAACCGGACATTTAGAGCGCTAAGAGCGTAGTAGTGGAAAAAGGAATATATTCAAATATAAACTACACAGAAGCATTCTGTGAAACTTCTTTCTGATCTGAGCATTCAGCTAACAGAGTTAAACCATACTTTTGATTGAGCAGTTTTGAAACACTCTGTCTGTAGAAAATGCAACTGGACATTCGTAGCGCTAAGTGGGTAATAGTGGAAAAAAGAATATGTTCAAATATAAACTACACAGAAGAATTGTATGAAACTTCTTTCTGTTCTGTGCATTCAACTAACAGAGTTGAACCTTTCTTTTGATTGAGCCGTTCTGAAACACTCTTTCTGTAGAAACTGCAATTGGACATTCTGAGCGCTAAGAGGCCTATATTGGGAAAAAGAATGTCCACAAATAAAAACTACACAGAAGAATTGTGTGAAACTTCTTTCTGTTCTGTTTGTTCAACTAAAAGAGTTGAACCTTAGTTTTGATTGAGCCGTTCTGAAACACTCTTTCTGTAGAAAATGCAAGTGGAGATTCGGAGCGCTAAGAGGGTAATAGTGGAAAAAGGAATGTCTCCAAATATAAACTACACAGAATCATTCTGTGAAACTGCTTTCTGATCTGTTCATTCAGCTAACAGAGTTAAACCATACTTTTGATTGAGCAGATATGAACACTCTTTCTGTAGAAAATGCAACTGGACATTTGGAGCGCTAAGAGCGTAGTAGTGGAAAAAGGAATATATTCAAATATAAACTACACAGAAGCATTCTGTGAAACTTCTTTCTGATCTGAGCATTCAGCTAACAGAGTTAAACCATACTTTTGATTGAGCAGTTTTGAAACACTCTGTCTGTAGAAAATGCAACTGGACATTCGTAGCGCTAAGTGGGTAATAGTGGAAAAAAGAATATGTTCAAATATAAACTACACAGAAGCATTGTATGAAACTTCTTTCTGTTCTGTGCATTCAACTAACAGAGTTGAACCTTACTTTTGATTGAGCCTTTCTGAAACACTCTTTCTGTAGAAACTGCAATTGGACATTCTGAGCGCTAAGAGGCCTCTATTGGGAAAAATAATATCTTCAAATAAAAACTACACAGAAGCATTGTGTGAAACTTATTTCTGATATGTTCATTAAGCTAACAGAGTTAAACCATACTTTTGATTGCGCAGTTCTGAACACTCTTTCTGTAGAAAATGCAAGTGGACATTCGGAGCGCTAAGAGGGTAATAGTGGCAAAAGGAATATATTCAAATATAAACTACACAGTAGCATTCTGTGAAAATTCTTTCTGTTCTGTGCATTCAACTAACAGAGTTGAACCTTACTTTTGATTGAGCCGTTCTGAAACACTCTTTCTGTAGAAACTGCAATTGGACATGCTAAGCGCTAAGAGGCCTACATTGGGAAAAAGAATATCTTCAAATAAAAACTACACAGATGCATTCTGTGAAACTTATTTCTGATCTGTAAATTCAGTTAACAGAGATAAAACATATTTTTGATTGAGCAGTTATGAAACACTCTTTTTGTAGAAAATGCAAGTGGAGATTCGGAGCGCTAAGAGGGTAAGAGTGGAAAAAGGAATGTCTTCAAATATAAACTACACAGAATCATTCGTTGAAACTTCCTTCTGATCTGTGCATTCAGCTAACAGAGTTAAACCATACTTTTGATTGAGCAGATCTGAACACTCTTTCTGTAGAAAATGCAACTGGACATTTGGAGCGCTAAGAGCGTAGTAGTGGCAAAAGGAATATATTCAAATATAAACTACACAGAAGCATTCTGTGAAACTTCTTTCTGATCTGAGCATTCAGCTAACAGAGTTAAACCATACTTTTGATTGAGCAGTTTTGAAACACTCTGTCTGTAGAAAATGCAACTGGACATTCGTAGCGCTAAGTGTGTAATAGTGGAAAAAAGAATATGTTCAAATATAAACTACACAGAAGCATTGTATGAAACTTCTTTCTGTTCTGTGCATTCAACTAACAGAGTTGAACCTTACTTTTGATTGAGCCGTTCTGAAACACTCTTTCTGTAGAAACTGCAATTGGACATTCTGAGCGCTAGGAGGCCTATATTGGGAAAAAGAATGTCTACAAATAAACACTACACAGAAGAATTGTGTGAAACTTCTTTCTGTTCTGTTTGTTCAACTAAAAGAGTTGAACCTTAGTTTTGATTGAGCCGTTCTGAAACACTCTTTCTGTAGAAAATGCAAGTGGAGTTTCGGAGTGCTAAGAGGGTAATAGTGGAAAAAGGAATGTCTCCAAATATAAACTACACCGAATCATCCTGTGAAACTTCTTTCTGATCTGTGCATTCAGCTAAAAGAGTTAAACCATACTTTTGATTGAGCAGATCTGAACACTCTTTCTGTAGAAAATGCAACTGGACATTTGGAGCGCTAAGAGAGTAGTAGTGGAAAAAGGAATATATTCAAATATAAACTACACAGAAGCATTCTGTGAAACTTCCTTCTGATCTGAGCATTCAGCTAACGGAGTTAAACCATACTTTTGATTGAGCAGTTTTGAAACACTCTGTCTGTAGAAAATGCAACTGGACATTCGTAGCGCTAAGTGGGTAATAGTGGAAAAAAGAATATGTTCAAATATAAACTACACAGAAGCATTGTATGAAACTTCTTTCTGTTCTGTGCATTCAACTAACAGAGTTGAACCTTACTTTTGATTGAGCCGTTCTGAAACACTCTTTCTGTAGAAACTGCAATTGGACATTCTGAGCGCTAAGAGGCCTCTATTGGGGAAAATAATATCTTCAAATAAAAACTACACAGAAGCATTGTGTGAAACTTATTTCTGATATGTTCATTAAGCTAACAGAGTTAAACCATACTTTTGATTGCGCAGTTCTGAACACTCTTTCTGTAGAAAATGCAAGTGGACATTCGGAGCGCTAAGAGGGTAATAGTGGAAAAAGCAATATATTCAAATATAAACTACACAGTAGCATTCTGTGAAAATTCTTTCTGTTCTGTGCATTCAACTAACAGAGTTGAACCTTACTTTTGATTGAGCCGTTCTGAAACACTCTTTCTGTAGAAACTGCAATTGGACATGCTAAGCGCTAAGAGGCCTACATTGGGAAAAAGAATATCTTCAAATAAAAACTACACAGATGCATTCTGTGAAACTTATTTCTGATCTGTAAATTCAGTTAACAGAGATAAAACATATTTTTGATTGAGCAGTTATGAAACACTCTTTTTGTAGAAAATGCAAGTGGAGATTCGGAGCGCTAAGAGGGTAATAGTGGAAAAAGGAATGTCTTCAAATATAAACTACACAGAATCATTCGGTGAAACTTCATTCTGATCTGTGCATTCAGCTAACAGAATTAAACCATACTTTTGATTGAGCAGATCTGAACACTCTTTCTGTAGAAAATGCAACTGGACATTTGGAGCGCTAAGAGCGTAGTAGTGGAAAAAGGAATATATTCAAATATAAACTACACAGAAGCATTCTGTGAAACTTCTTTCTGATCTGAGCATTCAGCTAACAGAGTTAAACCATACTTTTGATTGAGCAGTTTTGAAACACTCTGTCTGTAGAAAATGCAACTGGACATTCGTAGCGCTAAGTGGGTAATAGTGGAAAAAAGGATATGTTCAAATATAAACTACACAGAAGCATTGTATGAAAGTTCTTTCTGTTCTGTGCATTCAACTAACAGAGTTGAACCTTACTTTTGATTGAGCCGTTCTGAAACACTCTTTCTGTAGAAACTGCAATTGGACATTCTGAGCGCTAAGAGGCCTATATTGGGAAAAAGAATGTCTACAAATAAAAACTACACAGAAGAATTGTGTGAAACTTGTTTCTGTTCTGTTTGTTCAACTAAAAGAGTTGAACCTTAGTTTTGATTGAGCCGTTCTGAAACACTCTTTCTGTAGAAAATGCAAGTGGAGTTTCGGAGTGCTAAGAGGGTAATAGTGGAAAAAGGAATGTCTCCAAATATAAACTACACAGAATCATCCTGTGAAACTTCTTTCTGATCTGTGCATTCAGCTAACAGATTTAAACCATACTTTTGATTGAGCAGATCTGAACACTCTTTCTGTAGAAAATGCAACTGGACATTTGGAGCGCTAAGAGAGTAGTAGTGGAAAAAGGAATATATTCAAATATAAACTACACAGAAGCATTCTGTGAAACTTCTTTCTGATCTGAGCATTCAGCTAACAGAGTTAAACCATACTTTTGATTGAGCAGTTTTGAAACACTCTGTCTGTAGAAAATGCAACTGGACATTCGTAGCGCTATTTGGGTAATAGTGGAAAAAAGAATATGTTCAAATATAAACTACACAGAAGCATTGTATGAAACTTCTTTCTGTTCTGTGCATTCAACTAACAGAGTTGAACCTTACTTTTGATTGAGCCGTTCTGAAACACTCTTTCTGTAGAAACTGCAATTGGACATTCTGAGCGCTAAGAGGCCTCTATTGGGAAAAATAATATCTTCAAATAAAAACTACACAGAAGCATTGTGTGAAACTTATTTCTGATATGTTCATTAAGCTAACAGAGTTAAACCATACTTTTGATTGCGCAGTTCTGAACACTCTTTCTGTAGAAAATGCAAGTGGACATTCGGAGTGCTAAGAGGGTAAGAGTGGAAAAAGGAATATATTCAAATATAAACTACACAGTAGCATTCTGTGAAAATTCTTTCTGTTCTGTGCATTCAACTAACAGAGTTGAACCTTACTTTTGATTGAGCCGTTCTGAAACACTCTTTCTGTAGAAACTGCAATTGGACATGCTAAGCGCTAAGAGGCCTACATTGGGAAAAAGAATATCTTCAAATAGAAACTACACAGATGCATTCTGTGAAACTTATTTCTGATCTGTAAATTCAGTTAACAGAGATAAAACATATTTTTGATTGAGCAGTTATGAAACACTCTTTTTGTAGAAAATGCAAGTGGAGATTCGGAGCGCTAAGAGGGTAATAGTGGAAAAAGGAATGTCTTCAAATATAAACTACACAGAATAATTCGGTGAAACTTCTTTCTGATCTGTGCATCCAGCTAACAGAGTTAAACCATACTTTTGATTGAGCAGATCTGAACACTCTTTCTGTAGAAAATGCAACTGGACATTTGGAGCGCTAAGAGCGTATTAGTGGAAAAAAGAATATATTCAAATATAAACTACACGGAAGCATTCTGTGAAACTTCTTTCTGATCTGAGCATTCAGCTAAGAGAGTTAAACCATAATTTTGATTGAGCAGTTTTGAAACCCTCTGTCTGTAGAAAATGCAACTGGACATTCGTAGCGCTAAGTGGGTAATAGTGGAAAAAAGAATATGTTCAAATATAAACTACACAGAAGCATTGTATGAAACTTCTTTCTGTTCTGTGCATTCAACTAACAGAGTTGAACCTTACTTTTGATTGAGCCGTTCTGAAACACTCTTTCTGTAGAAACTGCAATTGGACATTCTGAGCGCTAAGAGGCCTCTATTGGGAAAAATAATATCTTCAAATAAAAACTACACAGAAGCATTGTGTGAAACTTATTTCTGATATGTTCATTAAGCTAACAGAGTTAAACCATACTTTTGATTGCGCAGTTCTGAACACTCTTTCTGTAGAAAATGCAAGTGGACATTCGGAGCGCTAAGAGGGTAATAGTGGAAAAAGGAATATATTCAAATATAAACTACACAGTAGCATTCTGTGAAAATTCTTTCTGTTCTGTGCATTCAACTAACAGAGTTGAACCTTACTTTTGATTGAGCCGTTCTGAAACACTCTTTCTGTAGAAACTGCAATTGGACATGCTAAGCGCTAAGAGGCCTACATTGGGAAAAAGAATATCTTCAAATAGAAACTACACAGATGCATTCTGTGAAACTTATTTCTGATCTGTAAATTCAGTTAACAGAGATAAAACATATTTTTGATTGAGCAGTTATGAAACACTCTTTTTGTAGAAAATGCAAGTGGAGATTCGGAGCGCTAAGAGGGTAATAGTGGAAAAAGGAATGTCTTCAAATATAAACTACACAGAATAATTCGGTGAAACTTCTTTCTGATCTGTGCATCCAGCTAACAGAGTTAAACCATACTTTTGATTGAGCAGATCTGAACACTCTTTCTGTAGAAAATGCAACTGGACATTTGGAGCGCTAAGAGCGTATTAGTGGAAAAAGGAATATATTCAAATATAAACTACACGGAAGCATTCTGTGAAACTTCTTTCTGATCTGAGCATTCAGCTAAGAGAGTTAAACCATAATTTTGATTGAGCAGTTTTGAAACCCTCTGTCTGTAGAAAATGCAACTGGACATTCGTAGCGCTAAGTGGGTAATAGTGGAAAAAAGAATATGTTCAAATATAAACTACACAGAAGCATTGTATGAAACTTCTTTCTGTTCTGTGCATTCAACTAACAGAGTTGAACCTTACTTTTGATTGAGCCGTTCTGAAACACTCTTTCTGTAGAAACTGCAATTGGACATTCTGAGCGCTAAGAGGCCTCTATTGGGAAAAATAATATCTTCAAATAAAAACTACACAGAAGCATTGTGTGAAACTTATTTCTGATATGTTCATTAAGCTAACACAGTTAAACCATACTTTTGATTGCGCAGTTCTGAACACTCTTTCTGTAGAAAATGCAAGTGGACATTCGGAGCGCTAAGAGGGTAATAGTGGAAAAAGGAATATATTCAAATATAAACTACACAGTAGCATTCTGTGAAAATTCTTTCTGTTCTGTGCATTCAACTAACAGGGTTGAACCTTACTTTTGATTGAGCCGTTCTGAAACACTCTTTCTGTAGAAACTGCAATTGGACATGCTAAGCGCTAAGAGGCCTACATTGGGAAAAAGAATATCGTCAAATAAAAACTACACAGATGCATTCTGTGAAACTTATTTCTGATCTGTAAATTCAGTTAACAGAGATAAAACATATTTTTGATTGAGCAGTTATGAAACACTCTTTTTGTAGAAAATGCAAGTGGAGATTCGGAGCGCTAAGAGGGTAATAGTGGAAAAAGGAATGTCTTCAAATATAAACTACACAGAATCATTCGGTGAAACTTCTTTCTGATCTGTGCATTCAGCTAACAGAATTAAACCATACTTTTGATTGAGCAGATCTGAACACTCTTTCTGTAGAAAATGCAACTGGACATTTGGAGCGCTAAGAGCGTAGTAGTGGAAAAAGGAATATATTCAAATATAAACTACACAGAAGCATTCTGTGAAACTTCTTTCTGATCTGAGCATTCAGCTAACAGAGTTAAACCATACTTTTGATTGAGCAGTTTTGAAACACTCTGTCTGTAGAAAATGCAACTGGACATTCGTAGCGCTAAGTGGGTAATAGTGGAAAAAAGAATATGTTCAAATATAAACTACACAGAAGCATTGTATGAAACTTCTTTCTGTTCTGTGCATTCAACTAACAGAGTTGAACCTTACTTTTGATTGAGCCGTTCTGAAACACTCTTTCTGTAGAAACTGCAATTGGACATTCTGAGCGCTAAGAGGCCTATATTGGGAAAAAGAATGTCTACAAATAAAAACTACACAGAAGAATTGTGTGAAACTTCTTTCTGTTCTGTTTGTTCAACTAAAAGAGTTGAACCTTAGTTTTGATTGAGCCGTTCTGAAACACTCTTTCTGTAGAAAATTCAAGTGGAGTTTCGGAGTGCTAAGAGGGTAATAGTGGAAAAAGGAATGTCTCCAAATATAAACTACACAGAATCATCCTGTGAAACTTCTTTCTGATCTGTGCATTCAGCTAACAGAGTTAAACCATACTTTTGATTGAGCAGATCTGAACACTCTTTCTGTAGAAAATGCAACTGGACATTTGGAGCGCTAAGAGAGTAGTAGTGGAAAGAGGAATATATTCAAATATAAACTACACAGAAGCATTCTGTGAAACTTCTTTCTGATCTGAGCATTCAGCTAACAGAGTTAAACCATACTTTTGATTGAGCAGTTTTGAAACACTCTGTCTGTAGAAAATGCAACTGGACATTCGTAGCGCTATTTGGGTAATAGTGGAAAAAAGAATATGTTCAAATATAAACTACACAGAAGCATTGTATGAAACTTCTTTCTGTTCTGTGCATTCAACTAACAGAGTTGAACCTTACTTTTGATTGAGCCGTTCTGAAACACTCTTTCTGTAGAAACTGCAATTGGACATTCTGAGCGCTAAGAGGCCTCTATTGGGAAAATTAATATCTTCAAATAAAAACTACACAGAAGCATTGTGTGAAACTTATTTCTGATATGTTCATTAAGCTAACAGAGTTAAACCATACTTTTGATTGCGCAGTTCTGAACACTCTTTCTGTAGAAAATGCAAGTGGACATTCGGAGCGCTAAGAGGGTAATAGTGGAAAAAGGAATATATTCAAATATAAACTACACAGTAGCATTCTGTGAAAATTCTTTCTGTTCTGTGCATTCAACTAACAGAGTTGAACCTTACTTTTGATTGAGCCGTTCTGAAACACTCTTTCTGTAGAAACTGCAATTGGACATGCTAAGCGCTAAGAGGCCTACATTGGGAAAAAGAATATCTTCAAATAAAAACTACACAGATGCATTCTGTGAAACTTATTTCTGATCTGTAAATTCAGTTAACAGAGATAAAACATATTTTTGATTGAGCAGTTATGAAACACTCTTTTTGTAGAAAATGCAAGTGGAGATTCGGAGCGCTAAGAGGGTAATAGTGGAAAAAGGAATGTCTTCAAATATAAACTACACAGAATCATTCGGTGAAACTTCTTTCTGATCTGTGCATTCAGCTAACAGAATTAAACCATACTTTTGATTGAGCAGATCTGAACACTCTTTCTGTAGAAAATGCAACTGGACATTTGGAGCGCTAAGAGCGTAGTAGTGGAAAAAGGAATATATTCAAATATAAACTACACAGAAGCATTCTGTGAAACTTCTTTCTGATCTGAGCATTCAGCTAACAGAGTTAAACCATACTTTTGATTGAGCAGTTTTGAAACACTCTGTCTGTAGAAAATGCAACTGGACATTCGTAGCGCTAAGTGGGTAATAGTGGAAAAAAGAATATGTTCAAATATAAACTACACAGAAGCATTGTATGAAACTTCTTTCTGTTCTGTGCATTCAACTAACAGAGTTGAACCTTACTTTTGATTGAGCCGTTCTGAAACACTCTTTTTGTAGAAACTGCAATTGGACATTCTGAGCGCTAAGAGGCCTATATTGGGAAAAAGAATGTCTACAAATAAAAACTACACAGAAGAATTGTGTGAAACTTCTTTCTGTTCTGTTTGTTCAACTAAAAGAGTTGAACCTTAGTTTTGATTGAGCCGTTCTGAAACACTCTTTCTGTAGAAAATGCAAGTGGAGTTTCGGAGTGCTAAGAGGGTAATAGTGGAAAAAGGAATGTCTCCAAATATAAACTACACAGAATCATCCTGTGAAACTTCTTTCTGATCTGTGCATTCAGCTAACAGAGTTAAACCATACTTTTGATTGAGCAGATCTGAACACTCTTTCTGTAGAAAATGCAACTGGACATTTGGAGCGCTAAGAGAGTAGTAGTGGAAAAAGGAATATATTCAAATATAAACTACACAGAAGCATTCTGTGAAACTTCTTTCTGATCTGAGCATTCAGCTAACAGAGTTAAACCATACTTTTGATTGAGCAGTTTTGAAACACTCTGTCTGTAGAAAATGCAACTGGACATTCGTAGCGCTATTTGGGTAATAGTGGAAAAAAGAATATGTTCAAATATAAACTACACAGAAGCATTGTATGAAACTTCTTTCTGTTCTGTGCATTCAACTAACAGAGTTGAACCTTACTTTTGATTGAGCCTTTCTGAAACACTCTTTCTGTAGAAATTGCAATTGGACATTCTGAGCGCTAAGAGGCCCCTATTGGGAAAAATAATATCTTCAAATAAAAACTACACAGAAGCATTGTGTGAAACTTATTTCTGATATGTTCATTAAGCTAACAGAGTTAAACCATACTTTTGATTGCGCAGTTCTGAACACTCTTTCTGTAGAAAATGCAAGTGGACATTCGGAGCGCTAAGAGGGTAATAGTGGAAAAAGGAATATATTCAAATATAAACTACACAGTAGCATTCTGTGAAAATACTTTCTGTTCTGTGCATTCAACTAGCAGAGTTGAACCTTACTTTTGATTGAGCCGTTCTGAAACACTCTTTCTGTAGAAACTGCAATTGGACATGCTAAGCGCTAAGAGGCCTACATTGGGAAAAAGAATATCTTCAAATAAAAACTACACAGATGCATTCTGTGAAACTTATTTCTGATCTGTAAATTCAGTTAACAGAGATAAAACATATTTTTGATTGAGCAGTTATGAAACACTCTTTTTGTAGAAAATGCAAGTGGAGATTCGGAGCGCTAAGAGGGTAATAGTGGAAAAAGGAATGTCTTCAAATATAAACTACACAGAATCATTCGGTGAAACTTCTTTCTGATCTGTGCATCCAGCTAACAGAGTTAAACCATACTTTTGATTGAGCAGATCTGAACACTCTTTCTGTAGAAAATGCAACTGGACATTTGGAGCGCTAAGAGCGTATTAGTGGAAAAAGGAATATATTCAAATATAAACTACACGGAAGCATTCTGTGAAACTTCTTTCTGATCTGAGCATTCAGCTAAGAGAGTTAAACCATAATTTTGATTGAGCAGTTTTGAAACCCTCTGTCTGTAGAAAATGCAACTGGACATTCGTAGCGCTAAGTGGGTAATAGTGGAAAAAAGAATATGTTCAAATATAAACTACACAGAAGCATTGTATGAAACTTCTTTCTGTTCTGTGCATTCAACTAACAGAGTTGAACCTTACTTTTGATTGAGCCGTTCTGAAACACTCTTTCTGTAGAAACTGCAATTGGACATTCTGAGCGCTAAGAGGCCTCTATTGGGAAAAATAATATCTTCAAATAAAAACTACACAGAAGCATTGTGTGAAACTTATTTCTGATATGTTCATTAAGCTAACAGAGTTAAACCATACTTTTGATTGCGCAGTTCTGAACACTCTTTCTGTAGAAAATGCAAGTGGACATTCGGAGCGCTAAGAGGGTAATAGTGGAAAAAGGAACATATTCAAATATAAACTACACAGTAGCATTCTGTGAAAATTCTTTCTGTTCTGTGCATTCAACTAACAGATTTGAACCTTACTTTTGATTGAGCCGTTCTGAAACACTCTTTCTGTAGAAACTGCAATTGGACATGCTAAGCGCTAAGAGGCCTACATTGGGAAAAAGAATATCGTCAAATAAAAACTACACAGATGCATTCTGTGAAACTTATTTCTGATCTGTAAATTCAGTTAACAGAGATAAAACATATTTTTGATTGAGCAGTTATGAAACACTCTTTTTGTAGAAAATGCAAGTGGAGATTCGGAGCGCTAAGAGGGTAATAGTGGAAAAAGGAATGTCTTCAAATATAAACTACACAGAATCATTCGGTGAAACTTCTTTCTGATCTGTGCATTCAGCTAACAGAATTAAACCATACTTTTGATTGAGCAGATCTGAACACTCTTTCTGTAGAAAATGCAACTGGACATTTGGAGCGCTAAGAGCGTAGTAGTGGAAAAAGGAATATATTCAAATATAAACTACACAGAAGCATTCTGTGAAACTTCTTTCTGATCTGAGCATTCAGCTAACAGAGTTAAACCATACTTTTGATTGAGCAGTTTTGAAACACTCTGTCTGTAGAAAATGCAACTGGACATTCGTAGCGCTAAGTGGGTAATAGTGGAAAAAAGAATATGTTCAAATATAAACTACACAGAAGCATTGTATGAAAGTTCTTTCTGTTCTGTGCATTCAACTAACAGAGTTGAACCTTACTTTTGATTGAGCCGTTCTGAAACACTCTTTCTGTAGAAACTGCAATTGGACATTCTGAGCGCTAAGAGGCCTATATTGGGAAAAAGAATGTCTACAAATAAAAACTACACAGAAGAATTGTGTGAAACTTCTTTCTGTTCTGTTTGTTCAACTAAAAGAGTTGAACCTTAGTTTTGATTGAGCCGTTCTGAAACACTCTTTCTGTAGAAAATGCAAGTGGAGTTTCGGAGTGCTAAGAGGGTAATAGTGGAAAAAGGAATGTCTCCAAATATAAACTACACAGAATCATCCTGTGAAACTTCTTTCTGATCTGTGCATTCAGCTAACAGAGTTAAACCATACTTTTGATTGAGCAGATCTGAACACTCTTTCTGTAGAAAATGCAACTGGACATTTGGAGCGCTAAGAGAGTAGTAGTGGAAAAAGGAATATATTCAAATATAAACTACACAGAAGCATTCTGTGAAACTTCTTTCTGATCTGAGCATTCAGCTAACAGAGTTAAACCATACTTTTGATTGAGCAGTTTTGAAACACTCTGTCTGTAGAAAATGCAACTGGACATTCGTAGCGCTATTTGGGTAATAGTGGAAAAAAGAATATGTTCAAATATAAACTACACAGAAGCATTGTATGAAACTTCTTTCTGTTCTGTGCATTCAACTAACAGAGTTGAACCTTACTTTTGATTGAGCCTTTCTGAAACACTCTTTCTGTAGAAATTGCAATTGGACATTCTGAGCGCTAAGAGGCCTCTATTGGGAAAAATAATATCTTCAAATAAAAACTACACAGAAGCATTGTGTGAAACTTATTTCTGATATGTTCATTAAGCTAACAGAGTTAAACCATACTTTTGATTGCGCAGTTCCGAACACTCTTTCTGTAGAAAATGCAAGTGGACATTCGGAGCGCTAAGAGGGTAATAGTGGAAAAAGGAATATATTCAAATATAAACTACACAGTAGCATTCTGTGAAAATACTTTCTGTTCTGTGCATTCAACTAACAGAGTTGAACCTTACTTTTGATTGAGCCGTTCTGAAACACTCTTTCTGTAGAAACTGCAATTGGACATGCTAAGCGCTAAGAGGCCTACATTGGGAAAAAGAATATCTTCAAATAAAAACTACACAGATGCATTCTGTGAAACTTATTTCTGATCTGTAAATTCAGTTAACAGAGATAAAACATATTTTTGATTGAGCAGTTATGAAACACTCTTTTTGTAGAAAATGCAAGTGGAGATTCGGAGCGCTAAGAGGGTAATAGTGGAAAAAGGAATGTCTCCAAATATAAACTACACAGAATCATTCTGTGAAACTTCTTTCTGATCTGTGCATTCAGCTAACAGAATTAAACCATACTTTTGATTGAGCAGATCTGAACACTCTTTCTGTAAAAAATGCAACTGGACATTTGGAGCGCTAAGAGCGTAGTAGTGGAAAAAAGAATATATTCAAATATAAACTACACGGAAGCATTCTGTGAAACTTCTTTCTGATCTGGGCATTCAGCTAACAGAGTTAAACCATACTTTTGATTGAGCAGTTTTGAAACACTCTGTCTGTAGAAAATGCAACTGGACATTCGTAGTGCTAAGTGGGTAATAGTGGAAAAAAGAATATGTTCAAATATAAACTACACAGAAGCATTGTATGAAACTTCGTTCTGTTCTGTGCATTCAACTAACAGAGTTGAACCTTACTTTTGATTGAGCCGTTCTGAAACTCTCTTTCTGTAGAAACTGCAATTGGACATTCTGAGCGCTAAGAGGCCTTTATTGGGAAAAAGAATGTCTACAAATAAAAACTACACATAAGAATTGTGTGAAACTTCTTTCTGTTCTGTTTGTTCAACTAAAAGAGTTGAACCTTAGTTTTGATTGAGCCGTTCTGAAACACTCTTTCTGTAGAAAATGCAAGTGGAGATTCGGAGCGCTAAGAGGGTAATAGTGGAAAAAGGAATGTCTCCAACTATAAACTACACAGAATCATTCTGTGAAACTTCTTTCTGATCTGTGCATTCAGCTAACAGAGTTAAACCATACTTTTGATTGAGCAGATCTGAACACTCTTTCTGTAGAAAATGCAACTGGACATTTGGAGCGCTAAGAGAGTAGTAGTGGAAAAAGGAATATATTCAAATATAAACTACACAGAAGCATTCTGTGAAACTTCTTTCTGATCTGAGCATTCAGCTAACAGAGTTAAACCATACTTTTGATTGAGCAGTTTTGAAACACTCTGTCTGTAGAAAATGCAACTGGACATTCGTAGCGCTAAGTGTGTAATAGTGGAAAAAAGAATATGTTCAAATATAAACTACACAGAAGCATTGTATGAAATTTCTTTCTGTTCTGTGCATTCAACTAACAGAGTTGAACCTTACTTTTGATTGAGCCTTTCTGAAACACTCTTTCTGTAGAAACTGCAATTGGACATTCTGAGCGCTAAGAGGCCTATATTGGGAAAAATAATATCTACAAATAAAAACTACACAGAAGCATTGTGTGAAACTTATTACTGATATGTTCATTAAGCTAACAGAGTTAAACCATACTTTTGATTGCGCAGTTCTGAACACTCTTTCTGTAGAAAATGCAAGTGGACATTCGGAGCGCTAAGAGGGTAATAGTGGAAAAAGGAATATATTCAAATATAAACTACAAAGTAGCATTCTGTGAAAATTCTTTCTGTTCTGCGCATTCAACTAACAGAGTTGAAACTTACTTTTGATTGAGCCGTTCTGAAACACTCTTTCTGTAGAAACTGCAATTGGACATGCTAAGCGCTAAGAGGCCTACATTGGGAAAAAGAATATCTTCAAATCAAAACTACACAGATGCATTCTGTGAAACTTATTTCTGATCTGCAAATTCAGTTAACAGAGATAAAACATATTTTTGATTGAGCAGTTATGAAACACTCTTTTTGTAGAAAATGCAAGTGGAGATTCGGAGCGCTTAGAGGGTAATAGTCGAAAAAGTAATGTCTTCAAATATAAACTACACAGAATCATTCGGTGAAACTTCTTTCTGATCTGTGCATTCAGCTAACAGAGTTAAACCATACTTTTGATTGAGCAGATCTGAACACTCTTTCTGTAGAAAATGCAACTGGACATTTGGAGCGCTAAGAGCGTAGTAGTGGAAAAAGGAATATATTCAAATATAAACTACACAGAAGCATTCTGTGAAACTTCTTTCTGATCTGAGCATTCAGCTAACAGAGTTAAACCATACTTTTGATTGAGCAGTTTTGAAACACTCTGTCTGTAGAAAATGCAACTGGACATTCGTAGCGCTAAGTGGGTAATAGTGGAAAAAAGAATATGTTCAAATATAAACTACACAGAAGCATTGTATGAAACTTCTTTCTGTTCTGTGCATTCAACTAAGAGAGTTGAACCTTACTTTTGATTGAGCCGTTCTGAAACACTCTTTCTGTAGAAACTGCAATTGGACATTCTGAGCGCTAGGAGGCCTATATTGGGAAAAAGAATGTCTACAAATAAAAACTACACAGAAGAATTGTGTGAAACTTCTTTCTGTTCTGTTTGTTCAACTAAAAGAGTTGAACCTTAGTTTTGATTGAGCCATTCTGAAACACTCTTTCTGTAGAAAATGCAAGTGGAGATTCGGAGCGCTTAGAGGGTAATAGTGGAAAAAGGAATGTCTCCAAATATAAACTACACAGAATCATTCTGTGAAACTTCTTTCTGATCTGTGCATTCAGCTAACAGAATTAAACCATACTTTTGATTGAGCAGATCTGAACACTCTTTCTGTAGAAAATGCAACTGGACATTTGGAGCGCTAAGAGAGTAGTAGTGGAAAAAGGAATATATTCAAATATAAACTACACAGAAGCATTCTGTGAAACTTCTTTCTGATCTGAGCATTCAGCTAACAGAGTTAAACCATACTTTTGATTGAGCAGTTTTGAAACACTCTGTCTGTAGAAAATGCAACTGGACATTCGTAGCGCTAAGTGGGTAATAGTGGAAAAAAGAATATGTTCAAATATAAACTACACAGAAGCATTGTATGAAACTTCTTTCTGTTCTGTGCATTCAACTAACAGAGTTGAACCTTACTTTTGATTGAGCCTTTCTGAAACACTCTTTCTGAAGAAACTGCAATTGGACATTCTGAGCGCTAAGAGGCCTCTATTGGGAAAAATAATATCTTCAAATAAAAACTACACAGAAGCATTGTGTGAAACTTATTTCTGATATGTTCCATAAGCTAACAGATTTAAACCATACCTTTGATTGCGCAGTTCTGAACACTCTTTCTGTAGAAAATGCAAGTGGACATTCGGAGCGCTAAGAAGGTAATAGTGGAAAAAGGAATATATTCAAATTTAAACTACACAGTAGCATTCTGTGAAAATTCTTTCTGTTCCGTGCATTCAACTAACAGAGTTGAACATTACTTTTGATTGAGCCGTTCTGAAACACTCTTTCTGTAGAAACTGCAATTGGACATGCTAAGCGCTAAGAGGCCTACATTGGGAAAAAGAATATCTTCAAATAAAAACTACACAGATGCATTCTGTGAAACTTATTTCTGATCTGTAAATTCAGTTAACAGAGATAAAACATATTTTTGATTGAGCAGTTATGAAACACTCTTTTTGTAGAAAATGCAAGTGGAGATTCGGAGAGCTAAGAGGGTAATAGTGGAAAAAGGAATGTCTTCAAATATAAACTGCACAGAATCATTCGGTGAAACTTCTTTCTGATCTGTGCATTCAGCTAACAGAGTTAAACCATACTTTTGATTGAGCAGATCTGAACACTCTTTCTGTAGAAAATGCAACTGGACATTTGGAGCGCTAAGAGCGTAGTAGTGGAAAAAGGAATATATTCAAATATAAACTACACAGAAGCATTCTGTGAAACTTCTTTCTGATCTGAGCATTCAGCTAACAGAGTTAAACCATACTTTTGATTGAGCAGTTTTGAAACACTCTGTCTGTAGAAAATGCAACTGGACATTCGTAGCGCTAAGTGGGTAATAGTGGAAAAAAGAATATGTTCAAATATAAACTACACAGAAGCATTGTATGAAACTTCTTTCTGTTCTGTGCATTCAACTAACAGAGTTGAACCTTACTTTTGATTGAGCCGTTCTGAAACACTCTTTCTGTAGAAACTGCAATTGGACATTCTGAGCACTAGGAGGCCTATATTGGGAAAAAGAATGTCTACAAATAAAAACTACACAGAAGAATTGTGTGAAACTTCTTTCTGTTCTGTTTGTTCAACTAAAAGAGTTGAACCTTAGTTTTGATTGAGCCGTTCTGAAACACTCTTTCTGTAGAAAATGCAAGTGGAGATTCGGAGCGCTTAGAGGGTAATAGTGGAAAAAGGAATGTCTCCAAATATAAACTACACAGAATCATTCTGTGAAACTTCTTTCTGATCTGTGCATTCAGCTAACAGAATTAAACCATACTTTTGATTGAGCAGATCTGAACACTCTTTCTGTAGAAAATGCAACTGGACATTTGGAGCGCTAAGAGAGTAGTAGTGGAAAAAGGAATATATTCAAATATAAACTACACAGAAGCATTCTGTGAAACTTCTTTCTGATCTGAGCATTCAGCTAACAGAGTTAAACCATACTTTTGATTGAGCAGTTTTGAAACACTCTGTCTGTAGAAAATGCAACTGGACATTCGTAGCGCTAAGTGGGTAATAGTGGAAAAAAGAATATGTTCAAATATAAACTACACAGAAGCATTGTATGAAACTTCCTTCTGTTCTGTGCATTCAACTAACAGAGTTGAACCTTACTTTTGATTGAGCCTTTCTGAAACACTCTGTAGAAACTGCAATTGGACATTCTGCGCGCTAAGAAGCCTCTATTGGGAAAAATAATATCTTCAAATAAAAACTACACAGAAGCATTGTGTGAAACTTATTTCTGATATGTTCCTTAAGCTAACAGAGTTAAACCATACTTTTGATTGCGCAGTTATGAACACTCTTTCTGCAGAAAATGCAAGTGGACATTCGGAGCGCTAAGAGGGTAATAGTGGAAAAAGGAATATATTCAAATTTAAACTACACAGTAGCATTCTGTGAAAATACTCTCTGTTCTGTGCATTCAACTAACAGAGTTGAACCTTACTTTTGATTGAGCCGTTCTGAAACACTCTTTCTGTAGAAACTGCAATTGGACATGCTAAGCGCTAAGAGGCCTACATTGGGAAAAAGAATATCTTCAAATAAAAACTACACAGATGCATTCTGTGAAACTTATTTCTGATCTGTAAATTCAGTTAACAGAGATAAAACATATTTTTGATTGAGCAGTTATGAAACACTCTTTTTGTAGAAAATGCAATTGGAGATTCGGAGCGCTAAGAGGGTAATAGTGGAAAAAGGAATGTCTTCAAATATAAACTACACAGAATCATTCGGTGAAACTTCTTTCTGATCTGTGCATTCAGCTAACAGAGTTAAACCATACTTTTGATTGAGCAGATCTGAACACTCTTTCTGTAGAAAATGCAACTGGACATTTGGAGCGCTAAGAGCGTAGTAGTGGAAAAAGGAATATATTCAAATATAAACTACACAGAAGTATTCTGTGAAACTTCATTCTAATCTGAGCATTCAGCTAACAGAGTTAAACCATACTTTTGATTGAGCAGTTTTGAAACACTCTGTCTATAGAAAATGCAACTGGACATTCGTAGCGCTAAGTGGGTAATAGTGGAAAAAAGAAGATGTTCAAATATAAACTACACAGAAGCATTGTATGAAACTTCTTTCTCTTCTGTGCATTCAACTAACAGAGTTGAACCTTACTTTTGATTGAGCCTTTCTGAAACACTCTTTCTGTAGAAACTGCAATTGGACATTCTGAGCGCTAAGAGGCCTCTATTGGGAAAAATAATATCTTCAAATAAAAACTACACAGAAGCATTGTGTGAAACTTATTTCTGATATGTTCATTAAGCTAACAGAGTTAAACCATACATTTGATTGCGCAGTTCTGAACACTATTTCTGTAGAAAATGCAAGTGGACATTCGGAGCGCTAAGAGGGTAATAGTGGAAAAAGGAATATATTCAAATATAAACTACACAGTAGCATTCTGTGAAAATTCTTTCTGTTCTGTGCATTCAACTAACAGAGTTGAACCTTACTTTTGATTGAGCCGTTCTGAAACACTCTTTCTGTAGAAACTGCAATTGGACATGCTAAGCGCTAAGAGGCCTACATTGGGAAAAAGAATATCTTCAAATAAAAACTACACAGATGCATTCTGTGAAACTTATTTCTGATCTGTAAATTCAGTTAACAGAGATAAAACATATTTTTGATTGAGCAGTTATGAAACACTCTTTTTGTAGAAAATGCAAGTGGAGATTCGGAGAGCTAAGAGGGTAATAGTGGAAAAAGGAATGTCTTCAAATATAAACTACACAGAATCATTCGGTGAAACTTCTTTCTGATCTGTGCATTCAGCTAACAGAGTTAAACCATACTTTTGATTGAGCAGATCTGAACACTCTTTCTGTAGAAAATGCAACTGGACATTTGGAGCGCTAAGAGCGTAGTAGTGGAAAAAGGAATATATTCAAATATAAACTACACAGAAGCATTCTGTGAAACTTCTTTCTGATCTGAGCGTTCAGCTAACAGAGTTAAACCATACTTTTGATTGAGCAGTTTTGAAACACTCTGTCTGTAGAAAATGCAACGGGACATTCGTAGCGCTAAGTGGGTAATAGTGGACAAAAGAATATGTTCAAATATAAACTACACAGAAGCATTGTATGAAACTTCTTTCTGTTCTGTGCATTCAACTAACAGAGTTGAACCTTACTTTTGATTGAGCCGTTCTGAAACACTCTTTCTGTAGAAACTGCAATTGGACATTCTGAGCGCTAAGAGGCCTATATTGGGAAAAAGAATGTCTACAAATAAAAACTACACAGAAGAATTGTGTGAAACTTCTTTCTGTTCTGTTTGTTCAACTAAAAGAGTTGAACCTTAGTTTAGATTGAGCCGTTCTGAAACACTCTTTCTGTAGAAAATGTAAGTGGAGATTCGGAGCGCTGAGAGGGTAATAGTGGAAAAAGGAATGTCTCCAAATATAAACTACACAGAATCATTCTGTGAAACTTCTTTCTGATCTGTGCATTCAGCTAACAGAGTTAAACCATACTTTTGATTGAGCAGTTTTGAAACACTCTGTCTGTAGAAAATGCAACTGGACATTTGGAGCGCTAAGAGAGTAGTAGTGGAAAAAGGAATATATTCAAATATAAACTACACAGAAGCATTCTGTGAAACTTCTTTCTGATCTGAGCATTCAGCTAACAGAGTTAAACCAGACTTTTGATTGAGCAGTTTTGAAACACTCTGTCTGTAGAAAATGCAACTGGACATTCGTAGCGCTAAGTGGGTAATAGTGGAAAAAAGAATATGTTCAAATATAAACTACACGGAAGCATTGTATGAAACTACTTTCTGTTCTGTGCATTCAACTAACAGAGTTGAACCTTATTTTGATTGAGCCGTTCTGAAACACTCTTTCTGTAGAAACTGCAATTGGACATTCTGAGCGCTAAGAGGCCTCTATTGGGAAAAATAATATCTTCAAATAAAAACTACACAGATGCATTCTGTGAAACATATTTCTGATCTGTAAATTCAGTTAAAAGAGATAAAACATATTTTTGATTGAGCAGTTATGAAACACTCTTTTTGTAGAAAATGCAAGTGGAGATTCGGAGAGCTAAGAGGGTAATAGTGGAAAAAGGAATGTCTTCAAATATAAACTACACAGAATCATTCGGTGAAACTTCTTTCTGATCTGTGCATTCAGCTAACAGAGTTAAACCATACTTTTGATTGAGCAGATCTGAACACTCTTTCTGTAGAAAATGCAACTGGACATTTGGAGCGCTAAGAGCGTAGTAGTGGAAAAAGGAATATATTCAAATATAAACTACACAGAAGTATTCTGTGAAACTTCATTCTAATCTGAGCATTCAGCTAACAGAGTTAAACCATACTTTTGATTGAGCAGTTTTGAAACACTCTGTCTATAGAAAATGCAACTGGACATTCGTAGCGCTAAGTGGGTAATAGTGGAAAAAAGAAGATGTTCAAATATAAACTACACAGAAGCATTGTATGAAACTTCTTTCTCTTCTGTGCATTCAACTAACAGAGTTGAACCTTACTTTTGATTGAGCCTTTCTGAAACACTCTTTCTGTAGAAACTGCAATTGGACATTCTGAGCGCTAAGAGGCCTCTATTGGGAAAAATAATATCTTCAAATAAAAACTACACAGAAGCATTGTGTGAAACTTATTTCTGATATGTTCATTAAGCTAACAGAGTTAAACCATACATTTGATTGCGCAGTTCTGAACACTATTTCTGTAGAAAATGCAAGTGGACATTCGGAGCGCTAAGAGGGTAATAGTGGAAAAAGGAATATATTCAAATATAAACTACACAGTAGCATTCTGTGAAAATTCTTTCTGTTCTGTGCATTCAACTAACAGAGTTGAACCTTACTTTTGATTGAGCCGTTCTGAAACACTCTTTCTGTAGAAACTGCAATTGGACATGCTAAGCGCTAAGAGGCCTACATTGGGAAAAAGAATATCTTCAAATAAAAACTACACAGATGCATTCTGTGAAACTTATTTCTGATCTGTAAATTCAGTTAACAGAGATAAAACATATTTTTGATTGAGCAGTTATGAAACACTCTTTTTGTAGAAAATGCAAGTGGAGATTCGGAGAGCTAAGAGGGTAATAGTGGAAAAAGGAATGTCTTCAAATATAAACTACACAGAATCATTCGGTGAAACTTCTTTCTGATCTGTGCATTCAGCTAACAGAGTTAAACCATACTTTTGATTGAGCAGATCTGAACACTCTTTCTGTAGAAAATGCAACTGGACATTTGGAGCGCTAAGAGCGTAGTAGTGGAAAAAGGAATATATTCAAATATAAACTACACAGAAGCATTCTGTGAAACTTCTTTCTGATCTGAGCGTTCAGCTAACAGAGTTAAACCATACTTTTGATTGAGCAGTTTTGAAACACTCTGTCTGTAGAAAATGCAACGGGACATTCGTAGCGCTAAGTGGGTAATAGTGGACAAAAGAATATGTTCAAATATAAACTACACAGAAGCATTGTATGAAACTTCTTTCTGTTCTGTGCATTCAACTAACAGAGTTGAACCTTACTTTTGATTGAGCCGTTCTGAAACACTCTTTCTGTAGAAACTGCAATTGGACATTCTGAGCGCTAAGAGGCCTATATTGGGAAAAAGAATGTCTACAAATAAAAACTACACAGAAGAATTGTGTGAAACTTCTTTCTGTTCTGTTTGTTCAACTAAAAGAGTTGAACCTTAGTTTAGATTGAGCCGTTCTGAAACACTCTTTCTGTAGAAAATGTAAGTGGAGATTCGGAGCGCTGAGAGGGTAATAGTGGAAAAAGGAATGTCTCCAAATATAAACTACACAGAATCATTCTGTGAAACTTCTTTCTGATCTGTGCATTCAGCTAACAGAGTTAAACCATACTTTTGATTGAGCAGTTTTGAAACACTCTGTCTGTAGAAAATGCAACTGGACATTTGGAGCGCTAAGAGAGTAGTAGTGGAAAAAGGAATATATTCAAATATAAACTACACAGAAGCATTCTGTGAAACTTCTTTCTGATCTGAGCATTCAGCTAACAGAGTTAAACCAGACTTTTGATTGAGCAGTTTTGAAACACTCTGTCTGTAGAAAATGCAACTGGACATTCGTAGCGCTAAGTGGGTAATAGTGGAAAAAAGAATATGTTCAAATATAAACTACACGGAAGCATTGTATGAAACTACTTTCTGTTCTGTGCATTCAACTAACAGAGTTGAACCTTATTTTGATTGAGCCGTTCTGAAACACTCTTTCTGTAGAAACTGCAATTGGACATTCTGAGCGCTAAGAGGCCTCTATTGGGAAAAATAATATCTTCAAATAAAAACTACACAGATGCATTCTGTGAAACATATTTCTGATCTGTAAATTCAGTTAAAAGAGATAAAACATATTTTTGATTGAGCAGTTATGAAACACTCTTTTTGTAGAAAATGCAAGTGGAGATTCGGAGAGCTAAGAGGGTAATAGTGGAAAAAGGAATGTCTTCAAATATAAACTACACAGAATCATTCGGTGAAACTTCTTTCTGATCTGTGCATTCAGCTAACAGAGTTAAACCATACTTTTGATTGAGCAGATCTGAACACTCTTTCTGTAGAAAATGCAACTGGACATTTGGAGCGCTAAGAGCGTAGTAGTGGAAAAAGGAATATATTCAAATATAAACTACACAGAAGCATTCTGTGAAACTTCTTTCTGATCTGAGCATTCAGCTAACAGAGTTAAACCATACTTTTGATTGAGCAGTTTTGAAACACTCTGTCTGTAGAAAATGCAACTGGACATTCGTAGCGCTAAGTGGGTAATAGTGGAAAAAAGAATATGTTCAAATATAAACTACACAGAAGCATTGTATGAAACTTCTTTCTGTTCTGTGCATTCAACTAAGAGAGTTGAACCTTACTTTTGATTGAGCCGTTCTGAAACACTCTTTCTGTAGAAACTGCAATTGGACATTCTGAGCGCTAGGAGGCCTATATTGGGAAAAAGAATATCTACAAATAAAAACTACACAGAAGAATTGTGTGAAACTTCTTTCTGTTCTGTTTGTTCAATTAAAAGAGTTGAACCTTAGTTTTGATTGAGCCATTCTGAAACACTCTTTCTGTAGAAAATGCAAGTGGAGATTCGGAGCGCTTAGAGGGTAATAGTGGAAAAAGGAATGTCTCCAAATATAAACTACACAGAATCATTCTGTGAAACTTCTTTCTGATCTGTGCATTCAGCTAACAGAATTAAACCATACTTTTGATTGAGCAGATCTGAACACTCTTTCTGTAGAAAATGCAACTGGACATTTGGAGCGCTAAGAGAGTAGTAGTGGAAAAAGGAATATATTCAAATATAAACTACACAGAAGCATTCTGTGAAACTTCTTTCTGATCTGAGCATTCAGCTAACAGAGTTAAACCATACTTTTGATTGAGCAGTTTTGAAACACTCTGTCTGTAGAAAATGCAACTGGACATTCGTAGCGCTAAGTGGGTAATAGTGGAAAAAAGAATATGTTCAAATATAAACTACACAGAAGCATTGTATGAAACTTCTTTCTGTTCTGTGCATTCAACTAACAGAGTTGAACCTTACTTTTGATTGAGCCTTTCTGAAACACTCTTTCTGAAGAAACTGCAATTGGACATTCTGAGCGCTAAGAGGCCTCTATTGGGAAAAATAATATCTTCAAATAAAAACTACACAGAAGCATTGTGTGAAACTTATTTCTGATATGTTCCATAAGCTAACAGATTTAAACCATACTTTTGATTGCGCAGTTCTGAACACTCTTTCTGTAGAAAATGCAAGTGGACATTCGGAGCGCTAAGAGGGTAATAGTGGAAAAAGGAATATATTCAAATTTAAACTACACAGTAGCATTCTGTGAAAATTCTTTCTGTTCCGTGCATTCAACTAACAGAGTTGAACATTACTTTTGATTGAGCCGTTCTGAAACACTCTTTCTGTAGAAACTGCAATTGGACATGCTAAGCGCTAAGAGGCCTACATTGGGAAAAAGAATATCTTCAAATAAAAACTACACAGATGCATTCTGTGAAACTTATTTCTGATCTGTAAATTCAGTTAACAGAGATAAAACATATTTTTGATTGAGCAGTTATGAAACACTCTTTTTGTAGAAAATGCAAGTGGAGATTCGGAGAGCTAAGAGGGTAATAGTGGAAAAAGGAATGTCTTCAAATATAAACTACACAGAATCATTCGGTGAAACTTCTTTCTGATCTGTGCATTCAGCTAACAGAGTTAAACCATACTTTTGATTGAGCAGATCTGAACACTCTTTCTGTAGAAAATGCAACTGGACATTTGGAGCGCTAAGAGCGTAGTAGTGGAAAAAGGAATATATTCAAATATAAACTACACAGAAGCATTCTGTGAAACTTCTTTCTGATCTGAGCATTCAGCTAACAGAGTTAAACCATACTTTTGATTGAGCAGTTTTGAAACACTCTGTCTGTAGAAAATGCAACTGGACATTCGTAGCGCTAAGTGGGTAATAGTGGAAAAAAGAATATGTTCAAATATAAACTACACAGAAGCATTGTATGAAACTTCTTTCTGTTCTGTGCATTCAACTAACAGAGTTGAACCTTACTTTTGATTGAGCCGTTCTGAAACACTCTTTCTGTAGAAACTGCAATTGGACATTCTGAGCACTAGGAGGCCTATATTGGGAAAAAGAATGTCTACAAATAAAAACTACACAGAAGAATTGTGTGAAACTTCTTTCTGTTCTGTTTGTTCAACTAAAAGAGTTGAACCTTAGTTTTGATTGAGCCGTTCTGAAACACTCTTTCTGTAGAAAATGCAAGTGGAGATTCGGAGCGCTTAGAGGGTAATAGTGGAAAAAGGAATGTCTCCAAATATAAACTACACAGAATCATTCTGTGAAACTTCTTTCTGATCTGTGCATTCAGCTAACAGAATTAAACCATACTTTTGATTGAGCAGATCTGAACACTCTTTCTGTAGAAAATGCAACTGGACATTTGGAGCGCTAAGAGAGTAGTAGTGGAAAAAGGAATATATTCAAATATAAACTACACAGAAGCATTCTGTGAAACTTCTTTCTGATCTGAGCATTCAGCTAACAGAGTTAAACCATACTTTTGATTGAGCAGTTTTGAAACACTCTGTCTGTAGAAAATGCAACTGGACATTCGTAGCGCTAAGTGGGTAATAGTGGAAAAAAGAATATGTTCAAATATAAACTACACAGAAGCATTGTATGAAACTTCCTTCTGTTCTGTGCATTCAACTAACAGAGTTGAACCTTACTTTTGATTGAGCCTTTCTGAAACACTCTGTAGAAACTGCAATTGGACATTCTGAGCGCTAAGAAGCCTCTATTGGGAAAAATAATATCTTCAAATAAAAACTACACAGAAGCATTGTGTGAAACTTATTTCTGATATGTTCCTTAAGCTAACAGAGTTAAACCACACTTTTGATTGCGCAGTTATGAACACTCTTTCTGCAGAAAATGCAAGTGGACATTCGGAGCGCTAAGAGGGTAATAGTGGAAAAAGGAATATATTCAAATTTAAACTACACAGTAGCATTCTGTGAAAATACTCTCTGTTCTGTGCATTCAACTAACAGAGTTGAACCTTACTTTTGATTGAGCCGTTCTGAAACACTCTTTCTGTAGAAACTGCAATTGGACATGCTAAGCGCTAAGAGGCCTACATTGGGAAAAAGAATATCTTCAAATAAAAACTACACAGATGCATTCTGTGAAACTTATTTCTGATCTGTAAATTCAGTTAACAGAGATAAAACATATTTTTGATTGAGCAGTTATGAAACACTCTTTTTGTAGAAAATGCAATTGGAGATTCGGAGCGCTAAGAGGGTAATAGTGGAAAAAGGAATGTCTTCAAATATAAACTACACAGAATCATTCGGTGAAACTTCTTTCTGATCTGTGCATTCAGCTAACAGAGTTAAACCATACTTCTGATTGAGCAGATCTGAACAC
Organism: Symphalangus syndactylus; assembly: GCF_028878055.3. NCBI lineage: Eukaryota > Metazoa > Chordata > Mammalia > Primates > Hylobatidae > Symphalangus > Symphalangus syndactylus. The sequence goes on along the minus strand of NC_072437.2, from coordinate 112,600,738 downwards.
TCTTTCTGTAGAAAATGCAACTGGACATTTGGAGCGCTAAGAGCGTAGTAGTGGAAAAAGGAATATATTCAAATATAAACTACACAGAAGTATTCTGTGAAACTTCATTCTAATCTGAACATTCAGCTAACAGAGTTAAACCATACTTTTGATTGAGCAGTTTTGAAACACTCTGTCTGTAGAAAATGCAACTGGACATTCGTAGCGCTAAGTGGGTAATAGTGGAAAAAAGAATATGTTCAAATATAAACTACACAGAAGCATTGTATGAAACTTCTTTCTCTTCTGTGCATTCAACTAACAGAGTTGAACCTTACTTTTGATTGAGCCTTTCTGAAACACTCTTTCTGTAGAAACTGCAATTGGACATTCTGAGCGCTAAGAGGCCTCTATTGGGAAAAATAATATCTTCAAATAAAAACTACACAGAAGCATTGTGTGAAACTTATTTCTGATATGTTCATTAAGCTAACAGAGTTAAACCATACATTTGATTGCGCAGTTCTGAACACTATTTCTGTAGAAAATGCAAGTGGACATTCGGAGCGCTAAGAGGGTAATAGTGGAAAAAGGAATATATTCAAATATAAACTACACAGTAGCATTCTGTGAAAATTCTTTCTGTTCTGTGCATTCAACTAACAGAGTTGAACCTTACTTTTGATTGAGCCGTTCTGAAACACTCTTTCTGTAGAAACTGCAATTGGACATGCTAAGCGCTAAGAGGCCTACATTGGGAAAAAGAATATCTTCAAATAAAAACTACACAGATGCATTCTGTGAAACTTATTTCTGATCTGTAAATTCAGTTAACAGAGATAAAACATATTTTTGATTGAGCAGTTATGAAACACTCTTTTTGTAGAAAATGCAAGTGGAGATTCGGAGAGCTAAGAGGGTAATAGTGGAAAAAGGAATGTCTTCAAATATAAACTACACAGAATCATTCGGTGAAACTTCTTTCTGATCTGTGCATTCAGCTAACAGAGTTAAACCATACTTTTGATTGAGCAGATCTGAACACTCTTTCTGTAGAAAATGCAACTGGACATTTGGAGCGCTAAGAGCGTAGTAGTGGAAAAAGGAATATATTCAAATATAAACTACACAGAAGCATTCTGTGAAACTTCTTTCTGATCTGAGCGTTCAGCTAACAGAGTTAAACCATACTTTTGATTGAGCAGTTTTGAAACACTCTGTCTGTAGAAAATGCAACGGGACATTCGTAGCGCTAAGTGGGTAATAGTGGACAAAAGAATATGTTCAAATATAAACTACACAGAAGCATTGTATGAAACTTCTTTCTGTTCTGTGCATTCAACTAACAGAGTTGAACCTTACTTTTGATTGAGCCGTTCTGAAACACTCTTTCTGTAGAAACTGCAATTGGACATTCTGAGCGCTAAGAGGCCTATATTGGGAAAAAGAATGTCTACAAATAAAAACTACACAGAAGAATTGTGTGAAACTTCTTTCTGTTCTGTTTGTTCAACTAAAAGAGTTGAACCTTAGTTTAGATTGAGCCGTTCTGAAACACTCTTTCTGTAGAAAATGTAAGTGGAGATTCGGAGCGCTGAGAGGGTAATAGTGGAAAAAGGAATGTCTCCAAATATAAACTACACAGAATCATTCTGTGAAACTTCTTTCTGATCTGTGCATTCAGCTAACAGAGTTAAACCATACTTTTGATTGAGCAGTTTTGAAACACTCTGTCTGTAGAAAATGCAACTGGACATTTGGAGCGCTAAGAGAGTAGTAGTGGAAAAAGGAATATATTCAAATATAAACTACACAGAAGCATTCTGTGAAACTTCTTTCTGATCTGAGCATTCAGCTAACAGAGTTAAACCATACTTTTGATTGAGCAGTTTTGAAACACTCTGTCTGTAGAAAATGCAACTGGACATTCGTAGCGCTAAGTGGGTAATAGTGGAAAAAAGAATATGTTCAAATATAAACTACACGGAAGCATTGTATGAAACTACTTTCTGTTCTGTGCATTCAACTAACAGAGTTGAACCTTATTTTGATTGAGCCGTTCTGAAACACTCTTTCTGTAGAAACTGCAATTGGACATTCTGAGCGCTAAGAGGCCTCTATTGGGAAAAATAATATCTTCAAATAAAAACTACACAGAAGCATTGTGTGAAACTTATTTCTGATATGTTCATTAAGCTAACAGAGTTAAACCATACTTTTGATTGCGCAGTTCTGAACACTCTTTCTGTAGAAAATGCAAGTGGACATTCGGATCGCTAAGAGGGTAATAGTGGAAAAAGGAATATATTCAAATATAAACTACACAGTAGCATTCTGTGAAAATTCTTTCTGTTCTGTGCATTCAACTAACAGAGTTGAACCTTACTTTTGATTGAGCCGTTCTGAAACACTCTTTCTGTAGAAACTGCAATTGGACATGCTAAGCGCTAAGAGGCCTACATTGGGAAAAAGAATATCTTCAAATAAAAACTACACAGATGCATTCTGTGAAACATATTTCTGATCTGTAAATTCAGTTAAAAGAGATAAAACATATTTTTGATTGAGCAGTTATGAAACACTCTTTTTGTAGAAAATGCAAGTGGAGATTCGGAGAGCTAAGAGGGTAATAGTGGAAAAAGGAATGTCTTCAAATATAAACTACACAGAATCATTCGGTGAAACTTCTTTCTGATCTGTGCATTCAGCTAACAGAGTTAAACCATACTTTTGATTGAGCAGATCTGAACACTCTTTCTGTAGAAAATGCAACTGGACATTTGGAGCGCTAAGAGCGTAGTAGTGGAAAAAGGAATATATTCAAATATAAACTACACAGAAGCATTCTGTGAAACTTCTTTCTGATCTGAGCGTTCAGCTAACAGAGTTAAACCATACTTTTGATTGAGCAGTTTTGAAACACTCTGTCTGTAGAAAATGCAACGGGACATTCGTAGCGCTAAGTGGGTAATAGTGGACAAAAGAATATGTTCAAATATAAACTACACAGAAGCATTGTATGAAACTTCTTTCTGTTCTGTGCATTCAACTAACAGAGTTGAACCTTACTTTTGATTGAGCCGTTCTGAAACACTCTTTCTGTAGAAACTGCAATTGGACATTCTGAGCGCTAAGAGGCCTATATTGGGAAAAAGAATGTCTACAAATAAAAACTACACAGAAGAATTGTGTGAAACTTCTTTCTGTTCTGTTTGTTCAACTAAAAGAGTTGAACCTTAGTTTTGATTTAGCCGTTCTGAAACACTCTTTCTGTAGAAAATGTAAGTGGAGATTCGGAGCGCTGAGAGGGTAATAGTGGAAAAAGGAATGTCTCCAAATATAAACTACACAGAATCATTCTGTGAAACTTCTTTCTGATCTGTGCATTCAGCTAACAGAGTTAAACCATACTTTTGATTGAGCAGTTTTGAAACACTCTGTCTGTAGAAAATGCAACTGGACATTTGGAGCGCTAAGAGAGTAGTAGTGGAAAAAGGAATATATTCAAATATAAACTACACAGAAGCATTCTGTGAAACTTCTTTCTGATCTGAGCATTCAGCTAACAGAGTTAAACCATACTATTGATGGAGCAGTTTTGAAACACTCTGTCTGTAGAAAATGCAACTGGACATTCGTAGCGCTAAGTGGGTAATAGTGGAAAAAAGAATATGTTCAAATATAAACTACACAGAAGCATTGTATGAAACTACTTTCTGTTCTGTGCATTCAACTAACAGAGTTGAACCTTATTTTGATTGAGCCGTTCTGAAACACTCTTTCTGTAGAAACTGCAATTGGACATTCTGAGCGCTAAGAGGCCTCTATTGGGAAAAATAATATCTTCAAATAAAAACTACACAGAAGCATTGTGTGAAACTTATTTCTGATATGTTCATTAAGCTAACAGAGTTAAACCATACTTTTGATTGCGCAGTTCTGAACACTCTTTCTGTAGAAAATGCAAGTGGACATTCGGATCGCTAAGAGGGTTATAGTGGAAAAAGGAATATATTCAAATATAAACTACACAGTAGCATTCTGTGAAAATTCTTTCTGTTCTGTGCATTCAACTAACAGAGTTGAACCTTACTTTTGATTGAGCCGTTCTGAAACACTCTTTCTGTAGAAACTGCAATTGGACATGCTAAGCGCTAAGAGGCCTACATTGGGAAAAAGAATATCTTCAAATAAAAACTTCACAGATGCATTCTGTGAAACTTATTTCTGATCTGTAAATTCAGTTAACAGAGATAAAACATATTTTTGATTGAGCAGTTATGAAACACACTTTTTGTAGAAAACGCAAGTGGAGATTCGGAGCGCTAAGAGGGTAATAGTGGAAAAAGGAATGTCTTCAAATATAAACTACATAGAATCATTCGGTGAAACTTCTTTCTGATCTGTGCATTCAGCTAACAGAGTTAAACCATACTTTTGATTGAGCAGATCTGAACACTCTTTCTGTAGAAAATGCAACTGGACATTCGTAGCGCTAAGTGGGTAATAGTGGACAAAAGAATATGTTCAAATATAAACTACACAGAAGCATTGTATGAAACTTCTTTCTGTTCTGTGCATTCAACTAACAGAGTTGAACCTTACTTTTGATTGAGCCGTTCTGAAACACTCTTTCTGTAGAAACTGCAATTGGACATTCTGAGCGCTAAGAGGCCTATATTGGGAAAAAGAATGTCTACAAATAAAAACTACACAGAAGAATTGTGTGAAACTTCTTTCTGTTCTGTTTGTTCAACTAAAAGAGTTGAACCTTAGTTTTGATTGAGCCGTTCTGAAACACTCTTTCTGTAGAAAATGCAACTGGACATTTGGAGCGCTAAGAGCGTAGTAGTGGAAAAAGGAATATATTCAAATATAAACTACACAGAAGTATTCTGTGAAACTTCATTCTAATCTGAGCATTCAGCTAACAGAGTTAAACCATACTTTTGATTGAGCAGTTTTGAAACACTCTGTCTGTAGAAAATGCAACTGGACATTCGTAGCGCTAAGTGGGTAATAGTGGAAAAAAGAATATGTTCAAATATAAACTACACAGAAGCATTGTATGAAACTTCTTTCTCTTCTGTGCATTCAACTAACAGAGTTGAACCTTACTTTTGATTGAGCCTTTCTGAAACACTCTTTCTGTAGAAACTGCAATTGGACATTCTGAGCGCTAAGAGGCCTCTATTGGGAAAAATAATATCTTCAAATAAAAACTACACAGAAGCATTGTGTGAAACTTATTTCTGATATGTTCATTAAGCTAACAGAGTTAAACCATACATTTGATTGCGCAGTTCTGAACACTATTTCTGTAGAAAATGCAAGTGGACATTCGGAGCGCTAAGAGGGTAATAGTGGAAAAAGGAATATATTCAAATATAAACTACACAGTAGCATTCTGTGAAAATTCTTTCTGTTCTGTGCATTCAACTAACAGAGTTGAACCTTACTTTTGATTGAGCCGTTCTGAAACACTCTTTCTGTAGAAACTGCAATTGGACATGCTAAGCGCTAAGAGGCCTACATTGGGAAAAAGAATATCTTCAAATAAAAACTACACAGATGCATTCTGTGAAACTTATTTCTGATCTGTAAATTCAGTTAACAGAGATAAAACATATTTTTGATTGAGCAGTTATGAAACACTCTTTTTGTAGAAAATGCAAGTGGAGATTCGGAGAGCTAAGAGGGTAATAGTGGAAAAAGGAATGTCTTCAAATATAAACTACACAGAATCATTCGGTGAAACTTCTTTCTGATCTGTGCATTCAGCTAACAGAGTTAAACCATACTTTTGATTGAGCAGATCTGAACACTCTTTCTGTAGAAAATGCAACTGGACATTTGGAGCGCTAAGAGCGTAGTAGTGGAAAAAGGAATATATTCAAATATAAACTACACAGAAGCATTCTGTGAAACTTCTTTCTGATCTGAGCGTTCAGCTAACAGAGTTAAACCATACTTTTGATTGAGCAGTTTTGAAACACTCTGTCTGTAGAAAATGCAACGGGACATTCGTAGCGCTAAGTGGGTAATAGTGGACAAAAGAATATGTTCAAATATAAACTACACAGAAGCATTGTATGAAACTTCTTTCTGTTCTGTGCATTCAACTAACAGAGTTGAACCTTACTTTTGATTGAGCCGTTCTGAAACACTCTTTCTGTAGAAACTGCAATTGGACATTCTGAGCGCTAAGAGGCCTATATTGGGAAAAAGAATGTCTACAAATAAAAACTACACAGAAGAATTGTGTGAAACTTCTTTCTGTTCTGTTTGTTCAACTAAAAGAGTTGAACCTTAGTTTAGATTGAGCCGTTCTGAAACACTCTTTCTGTAGAAAATGTAAGTGGAGATTCGGAGCGCTGAGAGGGTAATAGTGGAAAAAGGAATGTCTCCAAATATAAACTACACAGAATCATTCTGTGAAACTTCTTTCTGATCTGTGCATTCAGCTAACAGAGTTAAACCATACTTTTGATTGAGCAGTTTTGAAACACTCTGTCTGTAGAAAACGCAACTGGACATTTGGAGCGCTAAGAGAGTAGTAGTGGAAAAAGGAATATATTCAAATATAAACTACACAGAAGCATTCTGTGAAACTTCTTTCTGATCTGAGCATTCAGCTAACAGAGTTAAACCATACTTTTGATTGAGCAGTTTTGAAACACTCTGTCTGTAGAAAATGCAACTGGACATTCGTAGGTCTAAGTGGGTAATAGTGGAAAAAAGAATATGTTCAAATATAAACTACACGGAAGCATTGTATGAAACTACTTTCTGTTCTGTGCATTCAACTAACAGAGTTGAACCTTATTTTGATTGAGCCGTTCTGAAACACTCTTTCTGTAGAAACTGCAATTGGACATTCTGAGCGCTAAGAGGCCTCTATTGGGAAAAATAATATCTTCAAATAAAAACTACACAGAAGCATTGTGTGAAACTTATTTCTGATATGTTCATTAAGCTAACAGAGTTAAACCATACTTTTGATTGCGCAGTTCTGAACACTCTTTCTGTAGAAAATGCAAGTGGACATTCGGATCGCTAAGAGGGTAATACTGGAAAAAGGAATATATTCAAATATAAACTACACAGTAGCATTCTGTGAAAATTCTTTCTGTTCTGTGCATTCAACTAACAGAGTTGAACCTTACTTTTGATTGAGCCGTTCTGAAACACTCTTTCTGTAGAAACTGCAATTGGACATGCTAAGCGCTAAGAGGCCTACATTGGGAAAAAGAATATCTTCAAATAAAAACTACACAGATGCATTCTGTGAAACATATTTCTGATCTGTAAATTCAGTTAAAAGAGATAAAACATATTTTTGATTGAGCAGTTATGAAACACTCTTTTTGTAGAAAATGCAAGTGGAGATTCGGAGAGCTAAGAGGGTAATAGTGGAAAAAGGAATGTCTTCAAATATAAACTACACAGAATCATTCGGTGAAACTTCTTTCTGATCTGTGCATTCAGCTAACAGAGTTAAACCATACTTTTGATTGAGCAGATCTGAACACTCTTTCTGTAGAAAATGCAACTGGACATTTGGAGCGCTAAGAGCGTAGTAGTGGAAAAAGGAATATATTCAAATATAAACTACACAGAAGCATTCTGTGAAACTTCTCTCTGATCTGAGCGTTCAGCTAACAGAGTTAAACCATACTTCTGATTGAGCAGTTTTGAAACACTCTGTCTGTAGAAAATGCAACGGGACATTCGTAGCGCTAAGTGGGTAATAGTGGACAAAAGAATATGTTCAAATATAAACTACACAGAAGCATTGTATGAAACTTCTTTCTGTTCTGTGCATTCAACTAACAGAGTTGAACCTTACTTTTGATTGAGCTGTTCTGAAACACTCTTTCTGTAGAAACTGCAATTGGACATTCTGAGCGCTAAGAGGCCTATATTGGGAAAAAGAATGTCTACAAATAAAAACTACACAGAAGAATTGTGTGAAACTTCTTTCTGTTCTGTTTGTTCAACTAAAAGAGTTGAACCTTAGTTTTGATTGACCCGTTTTGAAACACTCTTTCTGTAGAAAATGTAAGTGGAGATTCGGAGCGCTGAGAGGGTAATAGTGGAAAAAGGAATGTCTCCAAATATAAACTACACAGAATCATTCTGTGAAACTTCTTTCTGATCTGTGCATTCAGCTAACAGAGTTAAACCATACTTTTGATTGAGCAGTTTTGAAACACTCTGTCTGTAGAAAATGCAACTGGACATTTGGAGCGCTAAGAGAGTAGTAGTGGAAAAAGGAATATATTCAAATATAAACTACACAGAAGCATTCTGTGAAACTTCTTTCTGATCTGAGCATTCAGCTAACAGAGTTAAACCATACTTTTGATTGAGCAGTTTTGAAACACTCTGTCTGTAGAAAATGCAACTGGACATTCGTAGCGCTAAGTGGGTAATAGTGGAAAAAAGAATATGTTCAAATATGAACTACACAGAAGCATTGTATGAAACTACTTTCTGTTCTGTGCATTCAACTAACAGAGTTGAACCTTATTTTGATTGAGCCGTTCTGAAACACTCTTTCTGTAGAAACTGCAATTGGACATTCTGAGCGCTAAGAGGCCTCTATTGGGAAAAATAATATCTTCAAATAAAAACTACACAGAAGCATTGTGTGAAACTTATTTCTGATATGTTCATTAAGCTAACAGAGTTAAACCATACTTTTGATTGCGCAGTTCTGAACACTCTTTCTGTAGAAAATGCAAGTGGGCATTCGGATCGCTAAGAGGGTAATAGTGGAAAAAGGAATATATTCAAATATAAACTACACAGTAGTATTCTGTGAAAATTCTTTCTGTTCTGTGCATTCAACTAACAGAGTTGAACCTTACTTTTGATTGAGCAGTTCTGAAACACTCTTTCTGTAGAAACTGCAATTGGACATGCTAAGCGCTAAGAGGCCTACATTGGGAAAAAGAATATCTTCAAATAAAAACTTCACAGATGCATTCTGTGAAACTTATTTCTGATCTGTAAATTCAGTTAACAGAGATAAAACATATTTTTGATTGAGCAGTTATGAAACACTCTTTTTGTAGAAAACGCAAGTTGAGATTCGGAGCGCTAAGAGGGTAATAGTGGAAAAAGGAATGTCTTCAAATATAAACTACATAGAATCATTCGGTGAAACTTCTTTCTGATCTGTGCATTCAGCTAACAGAGTTAAACCATACTTTTGATTGAGCAGATCTGAACACTCTTTCTGTAGAAAATGCAACTGGACATTCGTAGCGCTAAGTGGGTAATAGTGGACAAAAGAATATGTTCAAATATAAACTACACAGAAGCATTGTATGAAACTTCTTTCTGTTCTGTGCATTCAACTAACAGAGTTGAACCTTACTTTTGATTGAGCCGTTCTGAAACACTCTTTCTGTAGAAACTGCAATTGGACATTCTGAGCGCTAAGAGGCCTCTATTGGGAAAAATAATATCTTCAAATAAGAACTACACAGAAGCATTGTGTGAAAATTATTTCTGATATGTTCATTAAGCTAACAGAGTTAAACCATACTTTTGATTGCGCAGTTCTGAACACTCTTTCTGTAGAAAATGCAAGTGGACATTCGGAGCGCTAAGAGGGTAATAGTGGAAAAAGGATTATATTCAAATATAAACTACACAGTAGCATTCTGTGAAAATTCTTTCTGTTCTGTGCATTCAACTAACAGAGTTGAACCTTACTTTTGATTGAGCCGTTCTGAAACACTCTTTCTGTAGAAACTGCAATTGGACATGCTAAGCGCTAAGAGGCCTACATTGGGAAAAAGAATATCTTCAAATAAAAACTACACAGATGCATTCTGTGAAACTTATTTCTGATCTGTAAATTCAGTTAACAGAGATAAAACATATTTTTGATTGAGCAGTTATGAAACACTCTTTTTGTAGAAAATGCAAGTGGAGATTCGGAGCGCTACGAGGGTACTAGTGGAAAAAGGAATGTCTTCAAATATAAACTACACAGAATCATTCGGTGAAACTTCTTTCTGATCTGTGCATTCAGCTAACAGAGTTAAACCATACTTTTGATTGAGCAGATCTGAACACACTTTCTGTAGAAAATGCAACTGGACATTTGGAGCGCTAAGAGCGTAGTAGTGGAAAAAGGAATATATTCAAATATAAACTACACAGAAGCATTCTGTGAAACTTCTTTCTGATCTGAGCATTCAGCTAACAGAGTTAAACCATACTTTTGATTGAGCAGTTTTGAAACACTCTGTCTGTAGAAAATGCAACTGGACATTCGTAGCGCTAAGTGGGTAATAGTGGAAAAAAGAATATGTTCAAATATAAACTACACAGAAGCATTGTATGAAACTTCTTTCTGTTCTGTGCATTCAACTAACAGAGTTGAAGCTTACTTTTGATTGAGCTGTTCTGAAACACTCTTTCTGTAGAAACTGCAATTGGACATTCTGAGCGCTAAGAGGCCTATATTGGGAAAAAGAATGTCTACAAATAAAAACTACACAGAAGAATTGTGTGAAACTTCTTTCTGTTCTGTTTGTTCAACTAAAAGAGTTGAACCTTAGTTTTGATTGAGCCGTTCTGAAACACTCTTTCTGTAGAAAATGCAAGTGGAGATTCGGAGCGCTAAGAGGGTAATAGTGGAAAAAGGAATGTCTCCAAATATAAACTACACAGAATCATTCTGTGAAACTTCTTTCTGATCTGTGCATTCAGCTAACAGAGTTAAACCATACTTTTGATTGAGCAGATCTGAACACTCTTTCTGTAGAAAATGCAACTGGACATTTGGAGCGCTAAGAGAGTAGTAGTGGAAAAAGGAATATATTCAAATATAAACTACACAGAAGCATTCTGTGAAACTTCTTTCTGATCTGTGCATTCAGCTAACAGAGTTAAACCATACTTTTCATTGAGCAGTTTTGAAACACTCTGTCTGTAGAAAATGCAACTGGACATTCGTAGCGCTAAGTGGGTAATAGTGGAAAAAAGAATATGTTCAAATATAAACTACACAGAAGCATTGTATGAAACTTCTTTCTGTTCTGTGCATTCAAATAACAGAGTTGAACCTTACATTTGATTGAGCCGTTCTGAAACACTCTTTCTGTAGAAACTGCAATTGGACATTCTGAGCGCTAAGAGGCCTCTATTGGGAAAAAAAATATCTTCAAATAAAAACTACACAGAAGCATTGTGTGAAAATTATTTCTGATATGTTCATTAAGCTAACAGAGTTAAACCATACTTTTGATTGCGCAGTTCTGAACACTCTTTCTGTAGAAAATGCAAGTGGACATTCGGAGCGCTAAGAGGGTAATAGTGGAAAAAGGAATATATTCAAATATAAACTACACAGTAGCATTCTGTGAAAATTCTTTCTGTTCTGTGCATTCAACTAACAGAGTTGAACCTTACTTTTGATTGAGCCGTTCTGAAACACTCTTTCTGTAGAAACTGCAATTGGACATGCTAAGCGCTAAGAGGCCTACATTGGGAAAAAGAATATCTTCAAATAAAAACTACACAGATGCATTCTGTGAAACTTATTTCTGATCTGTAAATTCAGTTAACACAGATAAAACATATTTTTGATTGAGCAGTTATGAAACACTCTTTTTGTAGAAAATGCAAGTGGAGATTCGGAGCGCTAAGAGGGTAATAGTGGAAAAAGGAATGTCTTCAAATATAAACTACACAGAATCATTCGGTGAAACTTCTTTCTGATCTGTGCATTCAGCTAACAGAGTTAAACCATACTTTTGATTGAGCAGATCTGAACACTCTTTCTGTAGAAAATGCAACTGGACATTTGGCGCGCTAAGAACGTAGTAGTGGAAAAAGGAATATATTCAAATATAAACTACACAGAAGCATTCTGTGAAACTTCTTTCTGATCTGAGCATTCAGCTAACAGAATTAAACCATACTTTTGATTGAGCAGTTTTGAAACACTCTGTCTGTAGAAAATGCAACTGGACATTCGTAGCGCTAAGTGGGTAATAGTGGAAAAAAGAATATGTTCAAATATAAACTACACAGAAGCATTGTGTGAAACTTCTTTCTGTTCTGTGCATTCAACTAACAGGATTGAACCTTACTTTTGGTTGAGCCGTTCTGAAACACTCTTTCTGTAGAAACTGCAATTGGACATTCTGAGCGCTCAGAGGCCTATATTGGGAAAAAGAATGTCTACAAATAAAAACTACACAGAAGAATTGTGTGAAACTTCTTTCTGTTCTGTTTGTTCAACTAAAAGATTTGAAGCTTAGTTTTGATTGAGCCGTTCTGAAACACTCTTTCTGTAGAAAATGCAAGTGGAGATTCGGAGCGCTAAGAGGGTAATAGTGGAAAAAGCAATGTCTCCAAATATAAACTACACAGAATCATTCTGTGAAACATCTTTCTGATCTGTGCATCAGCTAACAGAGTTAAACCATACTTTTGATTGAGCAGATCTGAACACTCTTTCTGTAGAAAATGCAACTGGACATTTGGAGCGCTAAGTGAGTAGTAGTGGAAAAAGGAATATATTCAAATATAAACTACACAGACGCATTCTGTGAAACTTCTTCTGATCTGAGCATTCAGCTAACAGAGTTAAACCATACTTTTGATTGAGCAGTTTTGAAACACTCTGTCTGTAGAAAATGCAACTGGACATTCGTAGCGCTAAGTGGGTAATAGTGGAAAAAATAATATGTTCAAATATAAACTACACAGAAGCATTGTATGAAACTCCTTTCTGTTCTGTGCATTGAACTAACAGAGTTGAACCTTACATTTGATTGAGCCGTTCTGAAACACTCTTTCTGTAGAAACTGCAATTGGACATTCTGAGCGCTAAGAGGCCTCTATTGGGAAAAAAAATATCTTCAAATAAAAACTACACAGAAGCATTGTGTGAAAATTATTTCTGATATGTTCATTAAGCTAACAGAGTTAAACAATACTTTTGATTGCGCAGTTCTGAACACTCTTTCTGTAGAAAATGCAAGTGGACATTCGGAGCGCTAAGAGGGTAATAGTGGAAAAAGGAATATATTCAAATATAAACTACACAGTAGCATTCTGTGAAAATTCTTTCTGTTCTGTGCATTCAACTAACAGAGTTGAACCTTACTTTTGATTGAGCCGTTCTGAAACACTCTTTCTGTAGAAACTGCAATTGGACATGCTAAGCGCTAAGAGGCCTACATTGGGAAAAAGAATATCTTCAAATAAAAACTACACAGATGCATTCTGTGAAACTTATTTCTGATCTGTAAATTCAGTTAACACAGATAAAACATATTTTTGATTGAGCAGTTATGAAACACTCTTTTTGTAGAAAATGCAAGTGGAGATTCGGAGCGCTAAGAGGGTAATAGTGGAAAAAGGAATGTCTTCAAATATAAACTACACAGAATCATTCGGTGAAACTTCTTTCTGATCTGTGCATTCAGCTAACAGAGTTAAACCATACTTTTGATTGAGCAGATCTGAACACTCTTTCTGTAGAAAATGCAACTGGACATTTGGCGCGCTAAGAACGTAGTAGTGGAAAAAGGAATATATTCAAATATAAACTACACAGAAGCATTCTGTGAAACTTCTTTCTGATCTGAGCATTCAGCTAACAGAATTATACCATACTTTTGATTGAGCAGTTTTGAAACACTCTGTCTGTAGAAAATGCAACTGGACATTCGTAGCGCTAAGTGGGTAATAGTGGAAAAAAGAATATGTTCAAATATAAACTACACAGAAGCATTGTGTGAAACTTCTTTCTGTTCTGTGCATTCAACTAACAGGATTGAACCTTACTTTTGGTTGAGCCGTTCTGAAACACTCTTTCTGTAGAAACTGCAATTGGACATTCTGAGCGCTCAGAGGCCTATATTGGGAAAAAGAATGTCTACAAATAAAAACTACACAGAAGAATTGTGTGAAACTTCTTTCTGTTCTGTTTGTTCAACTAAAAGATTTGAAGCTTAGTTTTGATTGAGCCGTTCTGAAACACTCTTTCTGTAGAAAATGCAAGTGGAGATTCGGAGCGCTAAGAGGGTAATAGTGGAAAAAGCAATGTCTCCAAATATAAACTACACAGAATCATTCTGTGAAACATCTTTCTGATCTGTGCATCAGCTAACAGAGTTAAACCATACTTTTGATTGAGCAGATCTGAACACTCTTTCTGTAGAAAATGCAACTGGACATTTGGAGCGCTAAGTGAGTAATAGTGGAAAAAGGAATATATTCAAATATAAACTACACAGACGCATTCTGTGAAACTTCTTCTGATCTGAGCATTCAGCTAACAGAGTTAAACCATACTTTTGATTGAGCAGTTTTGAAACACTCTGTCTGTAGAAAATGCAACTGGACATTCGTAGCGCTAAGTGGGTAATAGTGGAAAAAAGAATATGTTCAAATATAAACTACACAGAAGCATTGTGTGAAACTTCTTTCTGTTCTGTGCATTCAACTAACAGGATTGAACCTTACTTTTGGTTGAGCCGTTCTGAAACACTCTTTCTGTAGAAACTGCAATTGGACATTCTGAGCGCTCAGAGGCCTATATTGGGAAAAAGAATGTCTACAAATAAAAACTACACAGAAGAATTGTGTGAAACTTCTTTCTGTTCTGTTTGTTCAACTAAAAGATTTGAAGCTTAGTTTTGATTGAGCCGTTCTGAAACACTCTTTCTGTAGAAAATGCAAGTGGAGATTCGGAGCGCTAAGAGGGTAATAGTGGAAAAAGCAATGTCTCCAAATATAAACTACACAGAATCATTCTGTGAAACATCTTTCTGATCTGTGCATCAGCTAACAGAGTTAAACCATACTTTTGATTGAGCAGATCTGAACACTCTTTCTGTAGAAAATGCAACTGGACATTTGGAGCGCTAAGTGAGTAGTAGTGGAAAAAGGAATATATTCAAATATAAACTACACAGACGCATTCTGTGAAACTTCTTCTGATCTGAGCATTCAGCTAACAGAGTTAAACCATACTTTTGATTGAGCAGTTTTGAAACACTCTGTCTGTAGAAAATGCAACTGGACATTCGTAGCGCTAAGTGGGTAATAGTGGAAAAAAGAATATGTTCAAATATAAACTACACAGAAGCATTGTATGAAACTCCTTTCTGTTCTGTGCATTCAACTAACAGAGTTGAACCTTACATTTGATTGAGCCGTTCTGAAACACTCTTTCTGTAGAAACTGCAATTGGACATTCTGAGCGCTAAGAGGCCTCTATTGGGAAAAAAAATATCTTCAAATAAAAACTACACAGAAGCATTGTGTGAAAATTATTTCTGATATGTTCATTAAGCTAACAGAGTTAAACCATACTTTTGATTGCGCAGTTCTGAACACTCTTTCTGTAGAAAATGCAAGTGGACATTCGGAGCGCTAAGAGGGTAATAGTGGAAAAAGGAATATATTCAAATATAAACTACACAGTAGCATTCTGTGAAAATTCTTTCTGTTCTGTGCATTCAACTAACAGAGTTGAACCTTACTTTTGATTGAGCCGTTCTGAAACACTCTTTCTGTAGAAACTGCAATTGGACATGCTAAGCGCTAAGAGGCCTACATTGGGAAAAAGAATATCTTCAAATAAAAACTACACAGATGCATTCTGTGAAACTTATTTCTGATCTGTAAATTCAGTTAACACAGATAAAACATATTTTTGATTGAGCAGTTATGAAACACTCTTTTTGTAGAAAATGCAAGTGGAGATTCGGAGCGCTAAGAGGGTAATAGTGGAAAAAGGAATGTCTTCAAATATAAACTACACAGAATCATTCGGTGAAACTTCTTTCTGATCTGTGCATTCAGCTAACAGAGTTAAACCATACTTTTGATTGAGCAGATCTGAACACTCTTTCTGTAGAAAATGCAACTGGACATTTGGCGCGCTAAGAACGTAGTAGTGGAAAAAGGAATATATTCAAATATAAACTACACAGAAGCATTCTGTGAAACTTCTTTCTGATCTGAGCATTCAGCTAACAGAATTAAACCGTACTTTTGATTGAGCAGTTTTGAAACACTCTGTCTGTAGAAAATGCAACTGGACATTCGTAGCGCTAAGTGGGTAATAGTGGAAAAAAGAATATGTTCAAATATAAACTACACAGAAGCATTGTGTGAAACTTCTTTCTGTTCTGTGCATTCAACTAACAGGATTGAACCTTACTTTTGGTTGAGCCTTTCTGAAACACTCTTTCTGTAGAAACTGCAATTGGACATTCTGAGCGCTCAGAGGCCTATATTGGGAAAAAGAATGTCTACAAATAAAAACTACACAGAAGAATTGTGTGAAACTTCTTTCTGTTCTGTTTGTTCAACTAAAAGATTTGAAGCTTAGTTTTGATTGAGCCGTTCTGAAACACTCTTTCTGTAGAAAATGCAAGTGGAGATTCGGAGCGCTAAGAGGGTAATAGTGGAAAAAGCAATGTCTCCAAATATAAACTACACAGAATCATTCTGTGAAACATCTTTCTGATCTGTGCATCAGCTAACAGAGTTAAACCATACTTTTGATTGAGCAGATCTGAACACTCTTTCTGTAGAAAATGCAACTGGACATTTGGAGCGCTAAGTGAGTAGTAGTGGAAAAAGGAATATATTCAAATATAAACTACACAGACGCATTCTGTGAAACTTCTTCTGATCTGAGCATTCAGCTAACAGAGTTAAACCATACTTTTGATTGAGCAGTTTTGAAACACTCTGTCTGTAGAAAATGCAACTGGACATTCGTAGCGCTAAGTGGGTAATAGTGGAAAAAAGAATATGTTCAAATATAAACTACACAGAAGCATTGTATGAAACTCCTTTCTGTTCTGTGCATTCAACTAACAGAGTTGAACCTTACTTTTGATTGAGCCGTTCTGAAACACTCTTTCTGTAGAAACTGCAATTGGACATTCTGAGCGCTAAGAGGCCTCTATTGGGAAAAATAATATCTTCAAATAAAAACTACACAGAAGCATTGTGTGAAACTTATTTCTGATATGTTCATTAAGCTAACAGAGTTAAACCATACTTTTGATTGCGCAGTTCTGAACACTCTTTCTGTAGAAAATGCAAGTGGACATTCGGATCGCTAAGAGGGTAATAGTGGAAAAAGGAATATATTCAAATATAAACTACACAGTAGCATTCTGTGAAAATTCTTTCTGTTCTGTGCATTCAACTAACAGAGTTGAACCTTACTTTTGATTGAGCCGTTCTGAAACACTCTATCTGTAGAAACTGCAATTGGACATGCTAAGCGCTAAGAGGCCTACATTGGGAAAAAGAATATCTTCAAATCAAAACTACACAGATGCATTCTGTGAAACTTATTTCTGATCTGTAAATTCAGTTAACAGAGATAAAACATATTTTTGATTGAGCAGTTATGAAACACTCTTTTTGTAGAAAATGCAAGTGGAGATTCGGAGCGCTAAGAAGGTAATAGTGGAAAAAGGAATGTCTCCAAATATAAACTACACAGAATCATTCTGTGAATCTTCTTTCTGATCTGTGCATTCAGCTAACAGAGTTAAAACATACTTTTGATTGAGCAGATCTGAACACTCTTTCTGTAGAAAATGCAACTGGACATTTGGAGCGCTAAGAGCGTAGTAGTGGAAAAAGGAATATATTCAAATATAAACTACACGGAAGCATTCTGTGAAACTTCTTTCTGATCTGAGCATTCAGCTAACAGAGTTAAACCATACTTTTGATTGAGCAGTTTTGAAACACTCTGTCTGTAGAAAATGCAACTGGATATTCGTAGCGCTAAGTGGGTAATAGTGGAAAAAAGAATATGTTCAAATATAAACTACACAGAAGCATTGTATGAAACTTCTTTCTGTTCTGTGCATTCAACTAACAGAGTTGAACCTTACTTTTGATTGAGCCGTTCTGAAACACTCTTTCTGTAGAAACTGCAATTGGACATTCTGAGCGCTAAGAGGCCTATATTGGGAAAAAGAATGTCTACAAATAAAAACTACACAGAAGAATTGTGTGAAACTTCTTTCTGTTCTGTTTGTTCAACTAAAATAGTTGAACCTTAGCTTTGATTGAGCCGTTCTGAAACACTCTTTCTGTAGAAAATGCAAGTTGATATTCGGAGCGCTAAGAGGGTAATAGTGGAAAAAGGAATGTCTCCAAATATAAACTACACAGAATCATTCTGTGAAACTTCTTTCTGATCTGTGCATTCGGCTAACAGAGTTAAACCATACTTTTGATTGAGCAGATCTGAACACTCTTTCTGTAGAAAATGCAACTGGACATTTGGAGCGCTAAGAGAGTAGTAGTGGAAAAAGGAATATATTCAAATATAAACTACACAGAAGCATTCTGTGAAAATTCTTTCTGATCTCAGCATTCAGCTAACAGAGTTAAACCATACTTTTGATTGAGCATTTTTGAAACACTCTGTCTGTAGAAAATGCAACTGGACATTCGTAGCGCTAAGTGGGTAATAGTGGAAAAAAGAATATGTTCAAATATAAACTACACAGAAGCATTGTATGAAACTTCTTTCTGTTCTGTGCATTCAACTAACAGAGTTGAACCTTACTTTTGATTGAGCCTTTCTGAAACACTCTTTCTGTAGAAACTGCAATTGGACATTCTGAGCGCTAAGAGGCCTCTATTGGGAAAAATAATATCTTCAAATAAAAACTACACAGAAGCATTGTGTGAAACTTATTTCTGATATGTTCATTAAGCTAACAGAGTTAAACCATACTTTTGATTGCGCAGTTCTGAACACTCTTTCTGTAGAAAATGCATGTGGACATTCGGAGCGCTAAGAGGGTAATAGTGGAAAAAGGAATATATTCAAATATAAACTACACAGTAGCATTCTGTGAAAGTTCTTTCTGTTCTGTGCATTCAACTAACAGAGTTGAACCTTACTTTTGATTGAGCCGTTCTGAAACACTCTTTCTGTAGAAACTGCAATTGGACATGCTAAGCGCTAAGAGGCCTACATTGGGAAAAAGAATATCTTCAAATAAAAACTACACAGATGCATTCTGTGAAACTTATTTCTGATCTGTAAATTCAGTTAACAGAGATAAAACATATTTTTGATTGAGCAGTTATGAAACACTCTTTTTGTAGAAAATGCAAGTGGAGATTCGGAGCGCTAAGTGGGTACTAGTGGAAAAAGGAATGTGTTCAAATATAAACTACACAGAATCATTCGGTGAAACTTCTTTCTGATCTGTGCATTCAGCTAACAGAGTTAAACCATACTTTTGATTGAGCAGATCTGAACACTCTTTCTGTAGAAAATGCAACTGGACATTTGGAGCGCTAAGAGCGTAGTAGTGGAAAAAGGAATATATTCAAATATAAACTACACAGAAGCATTCTGTGAAACTTCTTTCTGATCTGAGCATTCAGCTAACAGAGTTAAACCATACTTTTGATTGAGCAGTTTTGAAACACTCTGTCTGTAGAAAATGCAACTGGACATTCGTAGCGCTAAGTGGGTAATAGTGGAAAAAAGAATATGTTCAAATATAAACTACACAGAAGCATTGTATGAAACTCCTTTCTGTTCTGTGCATTCAACTAACAGAGTTGAACCTTACTTTTGATTGAGCCTTTCTGAAACACTCTTTCTGTAGAAACTGCAATTGGACATTCTGAGCGCTAAGAGGCCTCTATTGGGAAAAATAATATCTTCAAATAAAAACTACACAGAAGCATTGTGTGAAACTTATTTCTGATATGTTCATTAAGCTAACAGAGTTAAACCATACTTTTGATTGCGCAGTTCTGAACACCCTTTCTGTAGAAAATGCAAGTGGACATTCGGAGCGCTAAGAGGGTAATAGTGGAAAAAGTAATATATTCAAATATAAACTACACAGTAGCATTGTGTGAAAATTCTTTCTGTTCTGTGCATTCAACTAACAGAGTTGAACCTTACTTTTGATTGAGCCGTTCTGAAACACTCTTTCTGTAGAAACTGCAATTGGACATGCTAAGCGCTAAGAGGCCTAAATTGGGAAAAAGAATATCTTCAAATAAAAACTACACAGATGCATTCTGTGAAACTTATTTCTGATCTGTAAATTCAGTTAACAGAGATAAAACATATTTTTGATTAAGCAGTTATGAAACACTCTTTTTGTAGAAAATGCAAGTGGAGATTCGGAGCGCTAAGAGGGTAATAGTGGAAAAAGGAATGTCTTCAAATATAAACTACACAGAATCATTCGGTGAAACTTGTTTCTGATCTGTGCATTCAGCTAACAGAGTTAAACCATACTTTTGATTGAGCAGATCTGAACACTCTTTCTGTAGAAAATGCAACTGGACATTTGGAGCGCTAAGAGCGTAGTAGTGGAAAAAGGAATATATTCAAATATAAACTACACAGAAGCATTCTGTGAAACTTCTTTCTGATCTGAGCATTCAGCTAACAGAGTTAAACCATACTTTTGATTGAGCAGTTTTGAAACACTCTGTCTGTAGAAAATGCAACTGGACATTCGTAGCGCTAAGTGGGTAATAGTGGAAAAAAGAATATGTTCAAATATAAACTACACAGAAGCATTGTATGAAACTTCTTTCTGTTCTGTGCATTCAACTAACAGAGTTGAACCTTACTTTTGATTGAGCCGTTCTGAAACACTCTTTCTGAAGAAACTGCAATTGGACATTCTGAGCGCTAAGAGGCCTATATTGGGAAAAAGAATGTCTACAAATAAAAACTACACAGAAGAATTGTGTGAAACTTCTTTCTGTTCTGTTTGTTCAACTAAAAGAGTTGAACCTTAGTTTTGATTGAGCCGTTCTGAAACACTCTTTCTGTAGAAAATGCAAGTGGAGATTCGGAGCGCTAAGAGGGTAATAGTGGAAAAAGGAATGTCTCCAAATATAAACTACACAGAATCATTCTGTGAAACTTCTTTCTGATCTGTGCATTCAGCTAACAGAGTTAAACCATACTTTTGATTGAGCAGATCTGAACACTCTTTCTGTAGAAAATGCAACTGGACATTTGGAGCGCTAAGAGAGTAGTAGTGGAAAAAGGAATATATTCAAATATAAACTACACAGAAGCATTCTGTGAAACTTCTTTCTGATCTGAGCATTCAGCTAACAGAGTTAAACCATACTTTTGATTGAGCAGTTTTGAAACACTCTGTCTGTAGAAAATGCAACTGGACATTCGTAGCGCTAAGTGGGTAATAGTGGAAAAAAGAATATGTTCAAATATAAACTACACAGAAGCATTGTATGAAACTCCTTTCTGTTCTGTGCATTCAACTAACAGAGTTGAACCTTACTTTTGATTGAGCCGTTCTGAAACACTCTTTCTGTAGAAACTGCAATTGGACATTCTGAGCGCTAAGAGGCCTCTATTGGGAAAAATAATATCTTCAAATAGAAACTACACAGAAGCATTGTGTGAAACTTATTTCTGATATGTTCATTAAGCTAACAGAGTTAAACCATACTTTTGATTGCGCAGTTCTGAACACTCTTTCTGTAGAAAATGCAAGTGGACATTCGGATTGCTAAGAGGGTAATAGTGGAAAAAGGAATATATTCAAATATAAACTACACAGTAGCATTCTGTGAAAATTCTTTCTGTTCTGTGCATTCAACTAACAGAGTTGAACCTTACTTTTGATTGAGCCGTTCTGAAACACTCTTTCTGTAGAAACTGCAATTGGACATGCTAAGCGCTAAGAGGCCTACATTGGGAAAAAGAATATCTTCAAATAAAAACTACACAGATGCATTCTGTGAAACTTATTTCTGATCTGTAAATTCAGTTAACAGAGATAAAACATATTTTTGATTGAGCAGTTATGAAACACTCTTTTTGTAGAAAATGCAAGTGGAGATTCGGAGCGCTAAGAGGGTAATAGTGGACAAAGGAATGTCTGCAAATATAAACTACACAGAATCATTCTGTGAATCTTCTTTCTGATCTGTGCATTCAGCTAACAGAGTTAAACCATACTTTTGATTGAGCAGATCTGAACACTCTTTCTGTAGAAAATGCAACTGGACATTTGGAGCGCTAAGAGCGTAGTAGTGGAAAAAGGTATATATTCAAATATAAACTACACAGAAGCATTCTGTGAAACTTCTTTCTGATCTGAGCATTCAGCTAACAGAGTTAAACCATACTTTTGATTGAGCAGTTTTGAAACACTCTGTCTGTAGAAAATGCAACTGGACATTCGTAGCGCTAAGTGGGTAATAGTGGAAAAAAGAATATGTTCAAATATAAACTACACAGAAGCATTGTATGAAACTTCTTTCTGTTCTGTGCATTCAACTAACAGAGTTGAACCTTACTTTTGATTGAGCCGTTCTGAAACACTCTTTCTGTAGAAACTGCAATTGGACATTCTGAGCGCTAAGAGGCCTATATTGGGAAAAAGAATGTCTACAAATAAAAACTACACAGAAGAATTGTGTGAAACTTCTTTCTGTTCTGTTTGTTCAACTAAAAGAGTTGAACCTTAGTTTTGATTGAGCCGTTCTGAAACACTCTTTCTGTAGAAAATGCAAGTGGAGATTCGGAGCGCTAAGAGGGTAATAGTGGAAAAAGGAATATCTCCAAATATAAACTACACAGAATCATTCTGTGAAACTCCTTTCTGATCTGTGCATTCGGCTAACAGAGTTAAACCATACTTTTGATTGAGCAGATCTGAACACTCTTTCTGTAGAAAATGCAACTGGACATTTGGAGCGCTAAGAGAGTAGTAGTGGAAAAAGGAATATATTCAAATATAAACTACACAGAAGCATTCTGTGAAACTTCTTTCTGATCTGAGCATTCAGCTAACAGAGTTAAACCATACTTTTGATTGAGCAGTTTTGAAACACTCTGTCTGTAGAAAATGCAACTGGACATTCGTAGCGCTAAGTGGGTAATAGTGGAAAAAAGAATATGTTCAAATATAAACTACAAAGAAGCATTGTATGAAACTCCTTTCTGTTCTGTGCATTCAACTAACAGAGTTGAACCTTACTTTTGATTGAGCCGTTCTGAAACACTCTTTCTGTAGAAACTGCAATTGGACATTCTGAGCGCTAAGAGGCCTCTATTGGGAAAAATAATATCTTCAAATAAATACTACACAGAAGCATTGTGTGAAACTTATTTCTGATATGTTCATTAAGCTAACAGAGTTAAACCATACTTTTGATTGCGCAGTTCTGAACACTCTTTCTGTAGAAAATGCAAGTGGACATTCGGATCGCTAAGAGGGTAATAGTGGAAAAAGGAATATATTCAAATATAAACTACACAGTAGCATTCTGTGAAAATTCTTTCTGTTCTGTGCATTCAACTAACAGAGTTGAACCTTACTTTTGATTGAGCCGTTCTGAAACACTCTTTCTGTAGAAACTACAATTGGACATGCTAAGCGCTAAGAGGGCTACATTGGGAAAAAGAATATCTTCAAATAAAAACTACACAGATGCATTCTGTGAAACTTATTTCTGATCTGTAAATTCAGTTAACAGAGATAAAACATATTTTTGATTGAGCAGTTATGAAACACTCTTTTTGTAGAAAATGCAAGTGGAGATTTGGAGCGCTAAGAGGGTAATAGTGGAAAAAGGAATGTCTCCAAATATAAACTACACAGAATCATTCTGTGAATCTTCTTTCTGATCTGTGCATTCAGCTAACAGAGTTAAACCATACTTTTGATTGAGCAGATCTGAACACTCTTTCTGTAGAAAATGCAACTGGACATTTGGAGCGCTAAGAGCGTAGTAGTGGAAAAAGGAATATATTCAAATATAAACTACACAGAAGCATTCTGTGAAACTTCTTTCTGATCTGAGCATTCAGCTAACAGAGTTAAACCATACTTTTGATTGAGCAGTTTTGAAACACTCTGTCTGTAGAAAATGCAACTGGACATTCGTAACGCTAAGTGGGTAATAGTGGAAAAAAGAATATGTTCAAATATAAACTACACAGAAGCATTTTATGAAACTTCTTTCTGTTCTGTTCATTCAACTAACAGAGTTGAACCTTACTTTTGATTGAGCCGTTCTGAAACACTCTTTCTGTAGAAACTGCAATTGGACATTCTGAGCGCTAAGAGGCCTATATTGGGAAAAAGAATGTCTACAAATAAAAACTACACAGAAGAATTGTGTGAAACTTCTTTCTGTTCTGTTTGTTCAACTAAAAGAGTTGAACCTTAGTTTTGATTGAGCCGTTCTGAAACACTCTTTCTGTAGAAAATGCAAGTGGAGATTCGGAGCGCTAAGAGGGTAATAGTGGAAAAAGGAATATCTCCAAATATAAACTACACAGAATCATTCTGTGAAACTTCTTTCTGATCTGTGCATTCGGCTAACAGAGTTAAACCATACTTTTGTTTGAGCAGATCTGAACACTCTTTCTGTAGAAAATGCAACTGGACATTTGGAGCGCTAAGAGAGTAGTAGTGGAAAAAGGAATATATTCAAATATAAACTACACAGAAGCATTCTGTGAAACTTCTTTCTGATCTGAGCATTCAGCTAACAGAGTTAAACCATACTTTTGATTGAGCAGTTTTGAAACACTCTGTCTGTAGAAAATGCAACTGGACATTCGTAGCGCTAAGTGGGTAATAGTGGAAAAAAGAATATGTTCAAATATAAACTACAAAGAAGCATTGTATGAAACTCCTTTCTGTTCTGTGCATTCAACTAACAGAGTTGAACCTTACTTTTGATTGAGCCGTTCTGAAACACTCTTTCTGTAGAAACTGCAATTGGACATTCTGAGCGCTAAGAGGCCTCTATTGGGAAAAATAATAACTTCAAATAAAAACTACACAGAAGCATTGTGTGAAACTTATTTCTGATATGTTCATTAAGCTAACAGAGTTAAACCATACTTTTGATTGCGCAGTTCTGAACACTCTTTCTGTAGAAAATGCAAGTGGACATTCGGATCGCTAAGAGAGTAATAGTGGAAAAAGGAATATATTCAAATATAAACTACACAGTAGCATTCTGTGAAAATTCTTTCTGTTCTGTGCATTCAACTAACAGAGTTGAACCTTACTTTTGATTGAGCCGTTCTGAAACACTCTTTCTGTAGAAACTACAATTGGACATGCTAAGCGCTAAGAGGGCTACATTGGGAAAAAGAATATCTTCAAATAAAAACTACACAGATGCATTCTGTGAAACTTATTTCTGATCTGTAAATTCAGTTAACAGAGATAAAACATATTTTTGATTGAGCAGTTATGAAACACTCTTTTTGTAGAAAATGCAAGTGGAGATTTGGAGCGCTAAGAGGGTAATAGTGGAAAAAGGAATGTCTCCAAATATAAACTACACAGAAACATTCTGTGAATCTTCTTTCTGATCTGTGCATTCAGCTAACAGTGTTAAACCATACTTTTGATTGAGCAGATCTGAACACTCTTTCTGTAGAAAATGCAACTGGACATTTGGAGCGCTAAGAGCGTAGTAGTGGAAAAAGGTATATATTCAAATATAAACTACACAGAAGCATTCTGTGAAACTTCTTTCTGATCTGAGCATTCAGCTAACAGAGTTAAGCCATACTTTTGATTGAGCAGTTTTGAAACACTCTGTCTGTAGAAAATGCAACTGGACATTCGTAGCGCTAAGTGGGTATTAGTGGAAAAAAGAATATGTTCAAATATAAACTACACAGAAGCATTGTATGAAACTTCTTTCTGTTCTGTGCATTCAACTAACAGAGTTGAACCTTACTTTTGATTGAGCCGTTCTGAAACACTCTTTCTGTAGAAACTGCAATTGGACATGCTAAGCGCTAAGAGGCCTACATTGGGAAAAAGAATATCTTCAAATAAAAACTACACAGATGCATTCTGTGAAACTTATTTCTGGTCTGTAAATTCAGTTAACAGAGATAAAACATATTTTTGATTGAGCAGTTATGAAACACTCTTTTTGTAGAAAATGCAAGTGGAGATTCGGAGCGCTAAGAGGGTACTAGTGGAAAAAGGAATGTCTTCAAATATAAACTACACAGAGTCATTCGGTGAAACTTTTTTCTGATCTGTGCATTCAGCTAACAGAGTTAAACCATAGTTTTGATTGAGCAGATCTGAACACCCTTTCTGTAGAAAATGCAACTGGACATTTGGAGCGCTAAGAGCGTAGTAGTGGAAAAAGGAATATATTCAAATATAAACTACACAGAAGCATTCTGTGAAACTTCTTTCTGATCTGAGCATTCAGCTAACAGAGTTAAACCATACTTTTGGTTGAGCAGTTTTGAAACACTCTGTCTGTAGAAAATGCAACTGGACATTCGTAACGCTAAGTGGGTAATAGTGGAAAAAAGAATATGTTCAAATATAAACTACACAGAAGCATTGTATGAAACTTCTTTCTGTTCTGTGCATTCAACTAACAGAGTTGAACCTTACTTTGATTGAGCTGTTCTGAAACACTCTTTCTGTAGAAACGGCAATTGGACATTCTGAGCGCTAAGAGGCCTATATTGGGAAAAAGAATGTCTAAAAATAAAAACTACACAGAAGAATTGTGTGAAACTTCTTTCTGTTCTGTTTGTTCAACTAAAAGAGTTGAACCTTAGTTTTGATTGAGCCGTTCTGAAACACTCTTTCTGTAGAAAATGCAAGTGGAGATTCGGAGCGCTAAGAGGGTAATAGTGGAAAAAGGAATATCTCCAAATATAAACTACACAGAATCATTCTGTGAAACTTCTTTCTGATCTGTGCATTCAGCTAACAGAGTTAAACCATACTTTTGATTGAGCAGATCTGAACACTCTTTCTGTAGAAAATGCAACTGGACATTTGGAACGCTAAGAGAGTAGTAGTGGAGAAAGGAATGTATTCAAATATAAACTACACAGAAGCATTCTGTGAAACTTCTTTCTGATCTGAGCATTCAGCTAACAGAGTTAAACCATACTTTTGATTGAGCAGTTTTGAAACACTCTGTCTGTAGAAAATGCAACTGGACATTCGTAGCGCTAAGTGGGTAATAGTGGAAAAAAGAATATGTTCAAATATAAACTACACAGAAGCATTGTATGAAACTCCTTTCTGTTCTGTGCATTCAACTAACAGAGTTGAACCTTACTTTTGATTGAGCCGTTCTGAAACACTCTTTCTGTAGAAACTGCAATTGGACATTCTGAGCGCTAAGAGGCCTCTATTGGGAAAAATAATATCTTCAAATAAAAACTACACAGAAGCATTGTGTGAAACTTATTTCTGTTATGTTCATTAAGCTAACAGAGTTAAACCATACTTTTGATTGCGCAGTTCTGAACACTCTTTCTGTAGAAAATGCAAGTGGACATTCGGATCGCTAAGAGGGTAATAGTGGAAAAAGGAATATATTCAAATATAAACTACACAGTAGCATTCTGTGAAAATTCTTTCTGTTCTGTGCATTCAACTAACAGAGTTGAACCTTACTTTTGATTGAGCCGTTCTGAAACACTCTTTCTGTAGAAACTGCAATTGGACATGCTAAGTGCTAAGAGGGCTACATTGGGAAAAAGAATATCTTCAAATAAAAACTACACAGATGCATTCTGTGAAACTTATTTCTGATCTGTAAATTCAGTTAACAGAGATAAAATATATTTTTGATTGAGCAGTTATGAAACACTCTTTTTGTAGAAAATGCAAGTGGAGATTTGGAGCGCTAAGAGGGTAATAGTGGAAAAAGGAATGTCTCCAAATATAAACTACACAGAATCATTCTGTGAATCTTCTTTATGATCTGTGCATTCAGCTAACAGAGTTAAACCATACTTTTGATTGAGCAGATCTGAACACTCTTTCTGTAGAAAATGCAACTGGACATTTGGAGCGCTAAGAGCGTAGTAGTGGAAAAAGGTACATATTCAAATATAAACTACACAGAAGCATTCTGTGAAACTTCTTTCTGATCTGAGCATTCAGCTAACAGAGTTAAACCATACTTTTGATTGAGCAGTTTTGAAACACTCTGTCTGTAGAAAATGCAACTGGACATTCGTAGCGCTAAGTGGGTAATAGTGGAAAAAAGAATATGTTCAAATATAAACTACACAGAAGCATTGTATGAAACTTCTTTCTGTTCTGTGCATTCAACTAACAGAGTTGAACCTTACTTTTGATTGAGCCGTTCTGAAACACTCTTTCTGTAGAAACTGCAATTGGACATTCTGAGCGCTAAGAGGCCTATATTGGGAAAAAGAATGTCTACAAATAAAAACTACACAGAAGAATTGTGTGAAACTTCTTTCTGTTCTGTTTGTTCAACTAAAAGAGTTGAACCTTAGTTTTGATTGAGCCGTTCTGAAACACTCTTTCTGTAGAAAATGCAAGTGGAGATTCGGAGCGCTAAGAGGGTAATAGTGGAAAAAGGAATATCTCCAAATATAAACTACACAGAATCATTCTGTGAAACTCCTTTCTGATCTGTGCATTCGGCTAACAGAGTTAAACCATACTTTTGATTGAGCAGATCTGAACACTCTTTCTGTAGAAAATGCAACTGGACATTTGGAGCGCTAAGAGAGTAGTAGTGGAAAAAGGAATATATTCAAATATAAACTACACAGAAGCATTCTGTGAAACTTCTTTCTGATCTGAGCATTCAGCTAACAGAGTTAAACCATACTTTTGATTGAGCAGTTTTGAAACACTCTGTCTGTAGAAAATGCAACTGGACATTCGTAGCGCTAAGTGGGTAATAGTGGAAAAAAGAATATGTTCAAATATAAACTACAAAGAAGCATTGTATGAAACTACTTTCTGTTCTGTGCATTCAACTAACAGAGTTGAACCTTACTTTTGATTGAGCCGTTCTGAAACACTCTTTCTGTAGAAACTGCAATTGGACATTCTGAGCGCTAAGAGGCCTCTATTGGGAAAAATAATATCTTCAAATAAAAACTACACAGAAGCATTGTGTGAAACTTATTTCTGATATGTTCATTAAGCTAACAGAGTTAAACCATACTTTTGATTGCGCAGTTCTGAACACTCTTTCTGTAGAAAATGCAAGTGGACATTCGGATCGCTAAGAGGGTAATAGTGGAAAAAGGAATATATTCAAATATAAACTACACAGTAGCATTCTGTGAAAATTCTTTCTGTTCTGTGCATTCAACTAACAGAGTTGAACCTTACTTTTGATTGAGTCGTTCTGAAACACTCTTTCTGTAGAAACTACAATTGGACATGCTAAGCGCTAAGAGGGCTACATTGGGAAAAAGAATATCTTCAAATAAAAACTACACAGATGCATTCTGTGAAACTTATTTCTGATCTGTAAATTCAGTTAACAGAGATAAAACATATTTTTGATTGAGCAGTTATGAAACACTCTTTTTGTAGAAAATGCAAGTGGAGATTTGGAGCGCTAAGAGGGTAATAGTGGAAAAAGGAATGTCTCCAAATATAAACTACACAGAAACATTCTGTGAATCTTCTTTCTGATCTGTGCATTCAGCTAACAGTGTTAAACCATACTTTCGATTGAGCAGATCTGAACACTCTTTCTGTAGAAAATGCAACTGGACATTTGGAGCGCTAAGAGCGTAGTAGTGGAAAAAGGTATATATTCAAATATAAACTACACAGAAGCATTCTGTGAAACTTCTTTCTGATCTGAGCATTCAGCTAACAGAGTTAAGCCATACTTTTGATTGAGCAGTTTTGAAACACTCTGTCTGTAGAAAATGCAACTGGACATTCGTAGCGCTAAGTGGGTATTAGTGGAAAAAAGAATATGTTCAAATATAAACTACACAGAAGCATTGTATGAAACTTCTTTCTGTTCTGTGCATTCAACTAACAGAGTTGAACCTTACTTTTGATTGAGCCGTTCTGAAACACTCTTTCTGTAGAAACTGCAATTGGACATGCTAAGCGCTAAGAGGCCTACATTGGGAAAAAGAATATCTTCAAATAAAAACTACACAGATGCATTCTGTGAAACTTATTTCTGGTCTGTAAATTCAGTTAACAGAGATAAAACATATTTTTGATTGAGCAGTTATGAAACACTCTTTTTGTAGAAAATGCAAGTGGAGATTCGGAGCGCTAAGAGGGTACTAGTGGAAAAAGGAATGTCTTCAAATATAAACTACACAGAGTCATTCGGTGAAACTTTTTTCTGATCTGTGCATTCAGCTAACAGAGTTAAACCATAGTTTTGATTGAGCAGATCTGAACACTCTTTCTGTAGAAAATGCAACTGGACATTTGGAGCGCTAAGAGCGTAGTAGTGGAAAAAGGAATATATTCAAATATAAACTACACAGAAGCATTCTGTGAAACTTCTTTCTGATCTGAGCATTCAGCTAACAGAGTTAAACCATACTTTTGGTTGAGCAGTTTTGAAACACTCTGTCTGTAGAAAATGCAACTGGACATTCGTAACGCTAAGTGGGTAATAGTGGAAAAAAGAATATGTTCAAATATAAACTACACAGAAGCATTGTATGAAACTTCTTTCTGTTCTGTGCATTCAACTAACAGAGTTGAACCTTACTTTGATTGAGCTGTTCTGAAACACTCTTTCTGTAGAAACGGCAATTGGACATTCTGAGCGCTAAGAGGCCTATATTGGGAAAAAGAATGTCTAAAAATAAAAACTACACAGAAGAATTGTGTGAAACTTCTTTCTGTTCTGTTTGTTCAACTAAAAGAGTTGAACCTTAGTTTTGATTGAGCCGTTCTGAAACACTCTTTCTGTAGAAAATGCAAGTTGATATTCGGAGCGCTAAGAGGGTAATAGTGGAAAAAGGAATGTCTCCAAATATAAACTACACAGAATCATTCTGTGAAACTTCTTTCTGATCTGTGCATTCGGCTAACAGAGTTAAACCATACTTTTGATTGAGCAGATCTGAACACTCTTTCTGTAGAAAATGCAACTGGACATTTGGAGCGCTAAGAGAGTAGTAGTGGAAAAAGGAATATATTCAAATATAAACTACACAGAAGCATTCTGTGAAAATTCTTTCTGATCTCAGCATTCAGCTAACAGAGTTAAACCATACTTTTGATTGAGCATTTTTGAAACACTCTGTCTGTAGAAAATGCAACTGGACATTCGTAGCGCTAAGTGGGTAATAGTGGAAAAAAGAATATGTTCAAATATAAACTACACAGAAGCATTGTATGAAACTTCTTTCTGTTCTGTGCATTCAACTAACAGAGTTGAACCTTACTTTTGATTGAGCCTTTCTGAAACACTCTTTCTGTAGAAACTGCAATTGGACATTCTGAGCGCTAAGAGGCCTCTATTGGGAAAAATAATATCTTCAAATAAAAACTACACAGAAGCATTGTGTGAAACTTATTTCTGATATGTTCATTAAGCTAACAGAGTTAAACCATACTTTTGATTGCGCAGTTCTGAACACTCTTTCTGTAGAAAATGCATGTGGACATTCGGAGCGCTAAGAGGGTAATAGTGGAAAAAGGAATATATTCAAATATAAACTACACAGTAGCATTCTGTGAAAGTTCTTTCTGTTCTGTGCATTCAACTAACAGAGTTGAACCTTACTTTTGATTGAGCCGTTCTGAAACACTCTTTCTGTAGAAACTGCAATTGGACATGCTAAGCGCTAAGAGGCCTACATTGGGAAAAAGAATATCTTCAAATAAAAACTACACAGATGCATTCTGTGAAACTTATTTCTGATCTGTAAATTCAGTTAACAGAGATAAAACATATTTTTGATTGAGCAGTTATGAAACACTCTTTTTGTAGAAAATGCAAGTGGAGATTCGGAGCGCTAAGTGGGTACTAGTGGAAAAAGGAATGTGTTCAAATATAAACTACACAGAATCATTCGGTGAAACTTCTTTCTGATCTGTGCATTCAGCTAACAGAGTTAAACCATACTTTTGATTGAGCAGATCTGAACACTCTTTCTGTAGAAAATGCAACTGGACATTTGGAGCGCTAAGAGCGTAGTAGTGGAAAAAGGAATATATTCAAATATAAACTACACAGAAGCATTCTGTGAAACTTCTTTCTGATCTGAGCATTCAGCTAACAGAGTTAAACCATACTTTTGATTGAGCAGTTTTGAAACACTCTGTCTGTAGAAAATGCAACTGGACATTCGTAGCGCTAAGTGGGTAATAGTGGAAAAAAGAATATGTTCAAATATAAACTACACAGAAGCATTGTATGAAACTCCTTTCTGTTCTGTGCATTCAACTAACAGAGTTGAACCTTACTTTTGATTGAGCCTTTCTGAAACACTCTTTCTGTAGAAACTGCAATTGGACATTCTGAGCGCTAAGAGGCCTCTATTGGGAAAAATAATATCTTCAAATAAAAACTACACAGAAGCATTGTGTGAAACTTATTTCTGATATGTTCATTAAGCTAACAGAGTTAAACCATACTTTTGATTGCGCAGTTCTGAACACCCTTTCTGTAGAAAATGCAAGTGGACATTCGGAGCGCTAAGAGGGTAATAGTGGAAAAAGTAATATATTCAAATATAAACTACACAGTAGCATTGTGTGAAAATTCTTTCTGTTCTGTGCATTCAACTAACAGAGTTGAACCTTACTTTTGATTGAGCCGTTCTGAAACACTCTTTCTGTAGAAACTGCAATTGGACATGCTAAGCGCTAAGAGGCCTAAATTGGGAAAAAGAATATCTTCAAATAAAAACTACACAGATGCATTCTGTGAAACTTATTTCTGATCTGTAAATTCAGTTAACAGAGATAAAACATATTTTTGATTAAGCAGTTATGAAACACTCTTTTTGTAGAAAATGCAAGTGGAGATTCGGAGCGCTAAGAGGGTAATAGTGGAAAAAGGAATGTCTTCAAATATAAACTACACAGAATCATTCGGTGAAACTTGTTTCTGATCTGTGCATTCAGCTAACAGAGTTAAACCATACTTTTGATTGAGCAGATCTGAACACTCTTTCTGTAGAAAATGCAACTGGACATTTGGAGCGCTAAGAGCGTAGTAGTGGAAAAAGGAATATATTCAAATATAAACTACACAGAAGCATTCTGTGAAACTTCTTTCTGATCTGAGCATTCAGCTAACAGAGTTAAACCATACTTTTGATTGAGCAGTTTTGAAACACTCTGTCTGTAGAAAATGCAACTGGACATTCGTAGCGCTAAGTGGGTAATAGTGGAAAAAAGAATATGTTCAAATATAAACTACACAGAAGCATTGTATGAAACTTCTTTCTGTTCTGTGCATTCAACTAACAGAGTTGAACCTTACTTTTGATTGAGCCGTTCTGAAACACTCTTTCTGAAGAAACTGCAATTGGACATTCTGAGCGCTAAGAGGCCTATATTGGGAAAAAGAATGTCTACAAATAAAAACTACACAGAAGAATTGTGTGAAACTTCTTTCTGTTCTGTTTGTTCAACTAAAAGAGTTGAACCTTAGTTTTGATTGAGCCGTTCTGAAACACTCTTTCTGTAGAAAATGCAAGTGGAGATTCGGAGCGCTAAGAGGGTAATAGTGGAAAAAGGAATGTCTCCAAATATAAACTACACAGAATCATTCTGTGAAACTTCTTTCTGATCTGTGCATTCAGCTAACAGAGTTAAACCATACTTTTGATTGAGCAGATCTGAACACTCTTTCTGTAGAAAATGCAACTGGACATTTGGAGCGCTAAGAGAGTAGTAGTGGAAAAAGGAATATATTCAAATATAAACTACACAGAAGCATTCTGTGAAACTTCTTTCTGATCTGAGCATTCAGCTAACAGAGTTAAACCATACTTTTGATTGAGCAGTTTTGAAACACTCTGTCTGTAGAAAATGCAACTGGACATTCGTAGCGCTAAGTGGGTAATAGTGGAAAAAAGAATATGTTCAAATATAAACTACACAGAAGCATTGTATGAAACTCCTTTCTGTTCTGTGCATTCAACTAACAGAGTTGAACCTTACTTTTGATTGAGCCGTTCTGAAACACTCTTTCTGTAGAAACTGCAATTGGACATTCTGAGCGCTAAGAGGCCTCTATTGGGAAAAATAATATCTTCAAATAGAAACTACACAGAAGCATTGTGTGAAACTTATTTCTGATATGTTCATTAAGCTAACAGAGTTAAACCATACTTTTGATTGCGCAGTTCTGAACACTCTTTCTGTAGAAAATGCAAGTGGACATTCGGATTGCTAAGAGGGTAATAGTGGAAAAAGGAATATATTCAAATATAAACTACACAGTAGCATTCTGTGAAAATTCTTTCTGTTCTGTGCATTCAACTAACAGAGTTGAACCTTACTTTTGATTGAGCCGTTCTGAAACACTCTTTCTGTAGAAACTGCAATTGGACATGCTAAGCGCTAAGAGGCCTACATTGGGAAAAAGAATATCTTCAAATAAAAACTACACAGATGCATTCTGTGAAACTTATTTCTGATCTGTAAATTCAGTTAACAGAG
Source organism: Symphalangus syndactylus (assembly GCF_028878055.3). Lineage (NCBI taxonomy): Eukaryota > Metazoa > Chordata > Mammalia > Primates > Hylobatidae > Symphalangus > Symphalangus syndactylus. Next base: position 112,566,302 of record NC_072437.2, on the reverse strand, counting down.
ATAAAACATATTTTTGATTGAGCAGTTATGAAACACTCTTTTTGTAGAAAATGCAAGTGGAGATTCGGAGCGCTAAGAGGGTAATAGTGGACAAAGGAATGTCTGCAAATATAAACTACACAGAATCATTCTGTGAATCTTCTTTCTGATCTGTGCATTCAGCTAACAGAGTTAAACCATACTTTTGATTGAGCAGATCTGAACACTCTTTCTGTAGAAAATGCAACTGGACATTTGGAGCGCTAAGAGCGTAGTAGTGGAAAAAGGTATATATTCAAATATAAACTACACAGAAGCATTCTGTGAAACTTCTTTCTGATCTGAGCATTCAGCTAACAGAGTTAAACCATACTTTTGATTGAGCAGTTTTGAAACACTCTGTCTGTAGAAAATGCAACTGGACATTCGTAGCGCTAAGTGGGTAATAGTGGAAAAAAGAATATGTTCAAATATAAACTACACAGAAGCATTGTATGAAACTTCTTTCTGTTCTGTGCATTCAACTAACAGAGTTGAACCTTACTTTTGATTGAGCCGTTCTGAAACACTCTTTCTGTAGAAACTGCAATTGGACATTCTGAGCGCTAAGAGGCCTATATTGGGAAAAAGAATGTCTACAAATAAAAACTACACAGAAGAATTGTGTGAAACTTCTTTCTGTTCTGTTTGTTCAACTAAAAGAGTTGAACCTTAGTTTTGATTGAGCCGTTCTGAAACACTCTTTCTGTAGAAAATGCAAGTGGAGATTCGGAGCGCTAAGAGGGTAATAGTGGAAAAAGGAATATCTCCAAATATAAACTACACAGAATCATTCTGTGAAACTCCTTTCTGATCTGTGCATTCGGCTAACAGAGTTAAACCATACTTTTGATTGAGCAGATCTGAACACTCTTTCTGTAGAAAATGCAACTGGACATTTGGAGCGCTAAGAGAGTAGTAGTGGAAAAAGGAATATATTCAAATATAAACTACACAGAAGCATTCTGTGAAACTTCTTTCTGATCTGAGCATTCAGCTAACAGAGTTAAACCATACTTTTGATTGAGCAGTTTTGAAACACTCTGTCTGTAGAAAATGCAACTGGACATTCGTAGCGCTAAGTGGGTAATAGTGGAAAAAAGAATATGTTCAAATATAAACTACAAAGAAGCATTGTATGAAACTCCTTTCTGTTCTGTGCATTCAACTAACAGAGTTGAACCTTACTTTTGATTGAGCCGTTCTGAAACACTCTTTCTGTAGAAACTGCAATTGGACATTCTGAGCGCTAAGAGGCCTCTATTGGGAAAAATAATATCTTCAAATAAATACTACACAGAAGCATTGTGTGAAACTTATTTCTGATATGTTCATTAAGCTAACAGAGTTAAACCATACTTTTGATTGCGCAGTTCTGAACACTCTTTCTGTAGAAAATGCAAGTGGACATTCGGATCGCTAAGAGGGTAATAGTGGAAAAAGGAATATATTCAAATATAAACTACACAGTAGCATTCTGTGAAAATTCTTTCTGTTCTGTGCATTCAACTAACAGAGTTGAACCTTACTTTTGATTGAGCCGTTCTGAAACACTCTTTCTGTAGAAACTACAATTGGACATGCTAAGCGCTAAGAGGGCTACATTGGGAAAAAGAATATCTTCAAATAAAAACTACACAGATGCATTCTGTGAAACTTATTTCTGATCTGTAAATTCAGTTAACAGAGATAAAACATATTTTTGATTGAGCAGTTATGAAACACTCTTTTTGTAGAAAATGCAAGTGGAGATTTGGAGCGCTAAGAGGGTAATAGTGGAAAAAGGAATGTCTCCAAATATAAACTACACAGAATCATTCTGTGAATCTTCTTTCTGATCTGTGCATTCAGCTAACAGAGTTAAACCATACTTTTGATTGAGCAGATCTGAACACTCTTTCTGTAGAAAATGCAACTGGACATTTGGAGCGCTAAGAGCGTAGTAGTGGAAAAAGGAATATATTCAAATATAAACTACACAGAAGCATTCTGTGAAACTTCTTTCTGATCTGAGCATTCAGCTAACAGAGTTAAACCATACTTTTGATTGAGCAGTTTTGAAACACTCTGTCTGTAGAAAATGCAACTGGACATTCGTAACGCTAAGTGGGTAATAGTGGAAAAAAGAATATGTTCAAATATAAACTACACAGAAGCATTTTATGAAACTTCTTTCTGTTCTGTTCATTCAACTAACAGAGTTGAACCTTACTTTTGATTGAGCCGTTCTGAAACACTCTTTCTGTAGAAACTGCAATTGGACATTCTGAGCGCTAAGAGGCCTATATTGGGAAAAAGAATGTCTACAAATAAAAACTACACAGAAGAATTGTGTGAAACTTCTTTCTGTTCTGTTTGTTCAACTAAAAGAGTTGAACCTTAGTTTTGATTGAGCCGTTCTGAAACACTCTTTCTGTAGAAAATGCAAGTGGAGATTCGGAGCGCTAAGAGGGTAATAGTGGAAAAAGGAATATCTCCAAATATAAACTACACAGAATCATTCTGTGAAACTTCTTTCTGATCTGTGCATTCGGCTAACAGAGTTAAACCATACTTTTGTTTGAGCAGATCTGAACACTCTTTCTGTAGAAAATGCAACTGGACATTTGGAGCGCTAAGAGAGTAGTAGTGGAAAAAGGAATATATTCAAATATAAACTACACAGAAGCATTCTGTGAAACTTCTTTCTGATCTGAGCATTCAGCTAACAGAGTTAAACCATACTTTTGATTGAGCAGTTTTGAAACACTCTGTCTGTAGAAAATGCAACTGGACATTCGTAGCGCTAAGTGGGTAATAGTGGAAAAAAGAATATGTTCAAATATAAACTACAAAGAAGCATTGTATGAAACTCCTTTCTGTTCTGTGCATTCAACTAACAGAGTTGAACCTTACTTTTGATTGAGCCGTTCTGAAACACTCTTTCTGTAGAAACTGCAATTGGACATTCTGAGCGCTAAGAGGCCTCTATTGGGAAAAATAATAACTTCAAATAAAAACTACACAGAAGCATTGTGTGAAACTTATTTCTGATATGTTCATTAAGCTAACAGAGTTAAACCATACTTTTGATTGCGCAGTTCTGAACACTCTTTCTGTAGAAAATGCAAGTGGACATTCGGATCGCTAAGAGAGTAATAGTGGAAAAAGGAATATATTCAAATATAAACTACACAGTAGCATTCTGTGAAAATTCTTTCTGTTCTGTGCATTCAACTAACAGAGTTGAACCTTACTTTTGATTGAGCCGTTCTGAAACACTCTTTCTGTAGAAACTACAATTGGACATGCTAAGCGCTAAGAGGGCTACATTGGGAAAAAGAATATCTTCAAATAAAAACTACACAGATGCATTCTGTGAAACTTATTTCTGATCTGTAAATTCAGTTAACAGAGATAAAACATATTTTTGATTGAGCAGTTATGAAACACTCTTTTTGTAGAAAATGCAAGTGGAGATTTGGAGCGCTAAGAGGGTAATAGTGGAAAAAGGAATGTCTCCAAATATAAACTACACAGAAACATTCTGTGAATCTTCTTTCTGATCTGTGCATTCAGCTAACAGTGTTAAACCATACTTTTGATTGAGCAGATCTGAACACTCTTTCTGTAGAAAATGCAACTGGACATTTGGAGCGCTAAGAGCGTAGTAGTGGAAAAAGGTATATATTCAAATATAAACTACACAGAAGCATTCTGTGAAACTTCTTTCTGATCTGAGCATTCAGCTAACAGAGTTAAGCCATACTTTTGATTGAGCAGTTTTGAAACACTCTGTCTGTAGAAAATGCAACTGGACATTCGTAGCGCTAAGTGGGTATTAGTGGAAAAAAGAATATGTTCAAATATAAACTACACAGAAGCATTGTATGAAACTTCTTTCTGTTCTGTGCATTCAACTAACAGAGTTGAACCTTACTTTTGATTGAGCCGTTCTGAAACACTCTTTCTGTAGAAACTGCAATTGGACATGCTAAGCGCTAAGAGGCCTACATTGGGAAAAAGAATATCTTCAAATAAAAACTACACAGATGCATTCTGTGAAACTTATTTCTGGTCTGTAAATTCAGTTAACAGAGATAAAACATATTTTTGATTGAGCAGTTATGAAACACTCTTTTTGTAGAAAATGCAAGTGGAGATTCGGAGCGCTAAGAGGGTACTAGTGGAAAAAGGAATGTCTTCAAATATAAACTACACAGAGTCATTCGGTGAAACTTTTTTCTGATCTGTGCATTCAGCTAACAGAGTTAAACCATAGTTTTGATTGAGCAGATCTGAACACCCTTTCTGTAGAAAATGCAACTGGACATTTGGAGCGCTAAGAGCGTAGTAGTGGAAAAAGGAATATATTCAAATATAAACTACACAGAAGCATTCTGTGAAACTTCTTTCTGATCTGAGCATTCAGCTAACAGAGTTAAACCATACTTTTGGTTGAGCAGTTTTGAAACACTCTGTCTGTAGAAAATGCAACTGGACATTCGTAACGCTAAGTGGGTAATAGTGGAAAAAAGAATATGTTCAAATATAAACTACACAGAAGCATTGTATGAAACTTCTTTCTGTTCTGTGCATTCAACTAACAGAGTTGAACCTTACTTTGATTGAGCTGTTCTGAAACACTCTTTCTGTAGAAACGGCAATTGGACATTCTGAGCGCTAAGAGGCCTATATTGGGAAAAAGAATGTCTAAAAATAAAAACTACACAGAAGAATTGTGTGAAACTTCTTTCTGTTCTGTTTGTTCAACTAAAAGAGTTGAACCTTAGTTTTGATTGAGCCGTTCTGAAACACTCTTTCTGTAGAAAATGCAAGTGGAGATTCGGAGCGCTAAGAGGGTAATAGTGGAAAAAGGAATATCTCCAAATATAAACTACACAGAATCATTCTGTGAAACTTCTTTCTGATCTGTGCATTCAGCTAACAGAGTTAAACCATACTTTTGATTGAGCAGATCTGAACACTCTTTCTGTAGAAAATGCAACTGGACATTTGGAACGCTAAGAGAGTAGTAGTGGAGAAAGGAATGTATTCAAATATAAACTACACAGAAGCATTCTGTGAAACTTCTTTCTGATCTGAGCATTCAGCTAACAGAGTTAAACCATACTTTTGATTGAGCAGTTTTGAAACACTCTGTCTGTAGAAAATGCAACTGGACATTCGTAGCGCTAAGTGGGTAATAGTGGAAAAAAGAATATGTTCAAATATAAACTACACAGAAGCATTGTATGAAACTCCTTTCTGTTCTGTGCATTCAACTAACAGAGTTGAACCTTACTTTTGATTGAGCCGTTCTGAAACACTCTTTCTGTAGAAACTGCAATTGGACATTCTGAGCGCTAAGAGGCCTCTATTGGGAAAAATAATATCTTCAAATAAAAACTACACAGAAGCATTGTGTGAAACTTATTTCTGTTATGTTCATTAAGCTAACAGAGTTAAACCATACTTTTGATTGCGCAGTTCTGAACACTCTTTCTGTAGAAAATGCAAGTGGACATTCGGATCGCTAAGAGGGTAATAGTGGAAAAAGGAATATATTCAAATATAAACTACACAGTAGCATTCTGTGAAAATTCTTTCTGTTCTGTGCATTCAACTAACAGAGTTGAACCTTACTTTTGATTGAGCCGTTCTGAAACACTCTTTCTGTAGAAACTGCAATTGGACATGCTAAGTGCTAAGAGGGCTACATTGGGAAAAAGAATATCTTCAAATAAAAACTACACAGATGCATTCTGTGAAACTTATTTCTGATCTGTAAATTCAGTTAACAGAGATAAAATATATTTTTGATTGAGCAGTTATGAAACACTCTTTTTGTAGAAAATGCAAGTGGAGATTTGGAGCGCTAAGAGGGTAATAGTGGAAAAAGGAATGTCTCCAAATATAAACTACACAGAATCATTCTGTGAATCTTCTTTATGATCTGTGCATTCAGCTAACAGAGTTAAACCATACTTTTGATTGAGCAGATCTGAACACTCTTTCTGTAGAAAATGCAACTGGACATTTGGAGCGCTAAGAGCGTAGTAGTGGAAAAAGGTACATATTCAAATATAAACTACACAGAAGCATTCTGTGAAACTTCTTTCTGATCTGAGCATTCAGCTAACAGAGTTAAACCATACTTTTGATTGAGCAGTTTTGAAACACTCTGTCTGTAGAAAATGCAACTGGACATTCGTAGCGCTAAGTGGGTAATAGTGGAAAAAAGAATATGTTCAAATATAAACTACACAGAAGCATTGTATGAAACTTCTTTCTGTTCTGTGCATTCAACTAACAGAGTTGAACCTTACTTTTGATTGAGCCGTTCTGAAACACTCTTTCTGTAGAAACTGCAATTGGACATTCTGAGCGCTAAGAGGCCTATATTGGGAAAAAGAATGTCTACAAATAAAAACTACACAGAAGAATTGTGTGAAACTTCTTTCTGTTCTGTTTGTTCAACTAAAAGAGTTGAACCTTAGTTTTGATTGAGCCGTTCTGAAACACTCTTTCTGTAGAAAATGCAAGTGGAGATTCGGAGCGCTAAGAGGGTAATAGTGGAAAAAGGAATATCTCCAAATATAAACTACACAGAATCATTCTGTGAAACTCCTTTCTGATCTGTGCATTCGGCTAACAGAGTTAAACCATACTTTTGATTGAGCAGATCTGAACACTCTTTCTGTAGAAAATGCAACTGGACATTTGGAGCGCTAAGAGAGTAGTAGTGGAAAAAGGAATATATTCAAATATAAACTACACAGAAGCATTCTGTGAAACTTCTTTCTGATCTGAGCATTCAGCTAACAGAGTTAAACCATACTTTTGATTGAGCAGTTTTGAAACACTCTGTCTGTAGAAAATGCAACTGGACATTCGTAGCGCTAAGTGGGTAATAGTGGAAAAAAGAATATGTTCAAATATAAACTACAAAGAAGCATTGTATGAAACTACTTTCTGTTCTGTGCATTCAACTAACAGAGTTGAACCTTACTTTTGATTGAGCCGTTCTGAAACACTCTTTCTGTAGAAACTGCAATTGGACATTCTGAGCGCTAAGAGGCCTCTATTGGGAAAAATAATATCTTCAAATAAAAACTACACAGAAGCATTGTGTGAAACTTATTTCTGATATGTTCATTAAGCTAACAGAGTTAAACCATACTTTTGATTGCGCAGTTCTGAACACTCTTTCTGTAGAAAATGCAAGTGGACATTCGGATCGCTAAGAGGGTAATAGTGGAAAAAGGAATATATTCAAATATAAACTACACAGTAGCATTCTGTGAAAATTCTTTCTGTTCTGTGCATTCAACTAACAGAGTTGAACCTTACTTTTGATTGAGTCGTTCTGAAACACTCTTTCTGTAGAAACTACAATTGGACATGCTAAGCGCTAAGAGGGCTACATTGGGAAAAAGAATATCTTCAAATAAAAACTACACAGATGCATTCTGTGAAACTTATTTCTGATCTGTAAATTCAGTTAACAGAGATAAAACATATTTTTGATTGAGCAGTTATGAAACACTCTTTTTGTAGAAAATGCAAGTGGAGATTTGGAGCGCTAAGAGGGTAATAGTGGAAAAAGGAATGTCTCCAAATATAAACTACACAGAAACATTCTGTGAATCTTCTTTCTGATCTGTGCATTCAGCTAACAGTGTTAAACCATACTTTCGATTGAGCAGATCTGAACACTCTTTCTGTAGAAAATGCAACTGGACATTTGGAGCGCTAAGAGCGTAGTAGTGGAAAAAGGTATATATTCAAATATAAACTACACAGAAGCATTCTGTGAAACTTCTTTCTGATCTGAGCATTCAGCTAACAGAGTTAAGCCATACTTTTGATTGAGCAGTTTTGAAACACTCTGTCTGTAGAAAATGCAACTGGACATTCGTAGCGCTAAGTGGGTATTAGTGGAAAAAAGAATATGTTCAAATATAAACTACACAGAAGCATTGTATGAAACTTCTTTCTGTTCTGTGCATTCAACTAACAGAGTTGAACCTTACTTTTGATTGAGCCGTTCTGAAACACTCTTTCTGTAGAAACTGCAATTGGACATGCTAAGCGCTAAGAGGCCTACATTGGGAAAAAGAATATCTTCAAATAAAAACTACACAGATGCATTCTGTGAAACTTATTTCTGGTCTGTAAATTCAGTTAACAGAGATAAAACATATTTTTGATTGAGCAGTTATGAAACACTCTTTTTGTAGAAAATGCAAGTGGAGATTCGGAGCGCTAAGAGGGTACTAGTGGAAAAAGGAATGTCTTCAAATATAAACTACACAGAGTCATTCGGTGAAACTTTTTTCTGATCTGTGCATTCAGCTAACAGAGTTAAACCATAGTTTTGATTGAGCAGATCTGAACACTCTTTCTGTAGAAAATGCAACTGGACATTTGGAGCGCTAAGAGCGTAGTAGTGGAAAAAGGAATATATTCAAATATAAACTACACAGAAGCATTCTGTGAAACTTCTTTCTGATCTGAGCATTCAGCTAACAGAGTTAAACCATACTTTTGGTTGAGCAGTTTTGAAACACTCTGTCTGTAGAAAATGCAACTGGACATTCGTAACGCTAAGTGGGTAATAGTGGAAAAAAGAATATGTTCAAATATAAACTACACAGAAGCATTGTATGAAACTTCTTTCTGTTCTGTGCATTCAACTAACAGAGTTGAACCTTACTTTGATTGAGCTGTTCTGAAACACTCTTTCTGTAGAAACGGCAATTGGACATTCTGAGCGCTAAGAGGCCTATATTGGGAAAAAGAATGTCTAAAAATAAAAACTACACAGAAGAATTGTGTGAAACTTCTTTCTGTTCTGTTTGTTCAACTAAAAGAGTTGAACCTTAGTTTTGATTGAGCCGTTCTGAAACACTCTTTCTGTAGAAAATGCAAGTGGAGATTCGGAGCGCTAAGAGGGTAATAGTGGAAAAAGGAATATCTCCAAATATAAACTACACAGAATCATTCTGTGAAACTTCTTTCTGATCTGTGCATTCAGCTAACAGAGTTAAACCATACTTTTGATTGAGCAGATCTGAACACTCTTTCTGTAGAAAATGCAACTGGACATTTGGAACGCTAAGAGAGTAGTAGTGGAGAAAGGAATGTATTCAAATATAAACTACACAGAAGCATTCTGTGAAACTTCTTTCTGATCTGAGCATTCAGCTAACAGAGTTAAACCATACTTTTGATTGAGCAGTTTTGAAACACTCTGTCTGTAGAAAATGCAACTGGACATTCGTAGCGCTAAGTGGGTAATAGTGGAAAAAAGAATATGTTCAAATATAAACTACACAGAAGCATTGTATGAAACTCCTTTCTGTTCTGTGCATTCAACTAACAGAGTTGAACCTTACTTTTGATTGAGCCGTTCTGAAACACTCTTTCTGTAGAAACTGCAATTGGACATTCTGAGCGCTAAGAGGCCTCTATTGGGAAAAATAATATCTTCAAATAAAAACTACACAGAAGCATTGTGTGAAACTTATTTCTGTTATGTTCATTAAGCTAACAGAGTTAAACCATACTTTTGATTGCGCAGTTCTGAACACTCTTTCTGTAGAAAATGCAAGTGGACATTCGGATCGCTAAGAGGGTAATAGTGGAAAAAGGAATATATTCAAATATAAACTACACAGTAGCATTCTGTGAAAATTCTTTCTGTTCTGTGCATTCAACTAACAGAGTTGAACCTTACTTTTGATTGAGCCGTTCTGAAACACTCTTTCTGTAGAAACTGCAATTGGACATGCTAAGTGCTAAGAGGGCTACATTGGGAAAAAGAATATCTTCAAATAAAAACTACACAGATGCATTCTGTGAAACTTATTTCTGATCTGTAAATTCAGTTAACAGAGATAAAATATATTTTTGATTGAGCAGTTATGAAACACTCTTTTTGTAGAAAATGCAAGTGGAGATTTGGAGCGCTAAGAGGGTAATAGTGGAAAAAGGAATGTCTCCAAATATAAACTACACAGAATCATTCTGTGAATCTTCTTTATGATCTGTGCATTCAGCTAACAGAGTTAAACCATACTTTTGATTGAGCAGATCTGAACACTCTTTCTGTAGAAAATGCAACTGGACATTTGGAGCGCTAAGAGCGTAGTAGTGGAAAAAGGTACATATTCAAATATAAACTACACAGAAGCATTCTGTGAAACTTCTTTCTGATCTGAGCATTCAGCTAACAGAGTTAAACCATACTTTTGATTGAGCAGTTTTGAAACACTCTGTCTGTAGAAAATGCAACTGGACATTCGTAGCGCTAAGTGGGTAATAGTGGAAAAAAGAATATGTTCAAATATAAACTACACAGAAGCATTGTATGAAACTTCTTTCTGTTCTGTGCATTCAACTAACAGAGTTGAACCTTACTTTTGATTGAGCCGTTCTGAAACACTCTTTCTGTAGAAACTGCAATTGGACATTCTGAGCGCTAAGAGGCCTATATTGGGAAAAAGAATGTCTACAAATAAAAACTACACAGAAGAATTGTGTGAAACTTCTTTCTGTTCTGTTTGTTCAACTAAAAGAGTTGAACCTTAGTTTTGATTGAGCCGTTCTGAAACACTCTTTCTGTAGAAAATGCAAGTGGAGATTCGGAGCGCTAAGAGGGTAATAGTGGAAAAAGGAATATCTCCAAATATAAACTACACAGAATCATTCTGTGAAACTCCTTTCTGATCTGTGCATTCGGCTAACAGAGTTAAACCATACTTTTGATTGAGCAGATCTGAACACTCTTTCTGTAGAAAATGCAACTGGACATTTGGAGCGCTAAGAGAGTAGTAGTGGAAAAAGGAATATATTCAAATATAAACTACACAGAAGCATTCTGTGAAACTTCTTTCTGATCTGAGCATTCAGCTAACAGAGTTAAACCATACTTTTGATTGAGCAGTTTTGAAACACTCTGTCTGTAGAAAATGCAACTGGACATTCGTAGCGCTAAGTGGGTAATAGTGGAAAAAAGAATATGTTCAAATATAAACTACAAAGAAGCATTGTATGAAACTACTTTCTGTTCTGTGCATTCAACTAACAGAGTTGAACCTTACTTTTGATTGAGCCGTTCTGAAACACTCTTTCTGTAGAAACTGCAATTGGACATTCTGAGCGCTAAGAGGCCTCTATTGGGAAAAATAATATCTTCAAATAAAAACTACACAGAAGCATTGTGTGAAACTTATTTCTGATATGTTCATTAAGCTAACAGAGTTAAACCATACTTTTGATTGCGCAGTTCTGAACACTCTTTCTGTAGAAAATGCAAGTGGACATTCGGATCGCTAAGAGGGTAATAGTGGAAAAAGGAATATATTCAAATATAAACTACACAGTAGCATTCTGTGAAAATTCTTTCTGTTCTGTGCATTCAACTAACAGAGTTGAACCTTACTTTTGATTGAGTCGTTCTGAAACACTCTTTCTGTAGAAACTACAATTGGACATGCTAAGCGCTAAGAGGGCTACATTGGGAAAAAGAATATCTTCAAATAAAAACTACACAGATGCATTCTGTGAAACTTATTTCTGATCTGTAAATTCAGTTAACAGAGATAAAACATATTTTTGATTGAGCAGTTATGAAACACTCTTTTTGTAGAAAATGCAAGTGGAGATTTGGAGCGCTAAGAGGGTAATAGTGGAAAAAGGAATGTCTCCAAATATAAACTACACAGAAACATTCTGTGAATCTTCTTTCTGATCTGTGCATTCAGCTAACAGTGTTAAACCATACTTTCGATTGAGCAGATCTGAACACTCTTTCTGTAGAAAATGCAACTGGACATTTGGAGCGCTAAGAGCGTAGTAGTGGAAAAAGGTATATATTCAAATATAAACTACACAGAAGCATTCTGTGAAACTTCTTTCTGATCTGAGCATTCAGCTAACAGAGTTAAGCCATACTTTTGATTGAGCAGTTTTGAAACACTCTGTCTGTAGAAAATGCAACTGGACATTCGTAGCGCTAAGTGGGTATTAGTGGAAAAAAGAATATGTTCAAATATAAACTACACAGAAGCATTGTATGAAACTTCTTTCTGTTCTGTGCATTCAACTAACAGAGTTGAACCTTACTTTTGATTGAGCCGTTCTGAAACACTCTTTCTGTAGAAACTGCAATTGGACATGCTAAGCGCTAAGAGGCCTACATTGGGAAAAAGAATATCTTCAAATAAAAACTACACAGATGCATTCTGTGAAACTTATTTCTGGTCTGTAAATTCAGTTAACAGAGATAAAACATATTTTTGATTGAGCAGTTATGAAACACTCTTTTTGTAGAAAATGCAAGTGGAGATTCGGAGCGCTAAGAGGGTACTAGTGGAAAAAGGAATGTCTTCAAATATAAACTACACAGAGTCATTCGGTGAAACTTTTTTCTGATCTGTGCATTCAGCTAACAGAGTTAAACCATAGTTTTGATTGAGCAGATCTGAACACTCTTTCTGTAGAAAATGCAACTGGACATTTGGAGCGCTAAGAGCGTAGTAGTGGAAAAAGGAATATATTCAAATATAAACTACACAGAAGCATTCTGTGAAACTTCTTTCTGATCTGAGCATTCAGCTAACAGAGTTAAACCATACTTTTGGTTGAGCAGTTTTGAAACACTCTGTCTGTAGAAAATGCAACTGGACATTCGTAACGCTAAGTGGGTAATAGTGGAAAAAAGAATATGTTCAAATATAAACTACACAGAAGCATTGTATGAAACTTCTTTCTGTTCTGTGCATTCAACTAACAGAGTTGAACCTTACTTTGATTGAGCTGTTCTGAAACACTCTTTCTGTAGAAACGGCAATTGGACATTCTGAGCGCTAAGAGGCCTATATTGGGAAAAAGAATGTCTAAAAATAAAAACTACACAGAAGAATTGTGTGAAACTTCTTTCTGTTCTGTTTGTTCAACTAAAAGAGTTGAACCTTAGTTTTGATTGAGCCGTTCTGAAACACTCTTTCTGTAGAAAATGCAAGTGGAGATTCGGAGCGCTAAGAGGGTAATAGTGGAAAAAGGAATATCTCCAAATATAAACTACACAGAATCATTCTGTGAAACTTCTTTCTGATCTGTGCATTCAGCTAACAGAGTTAAACCATACTTTTGATTGAGCAGATCTGAACACTCTTTCTGTAGAAAATGCAACTGGACATTTGGAACGCTAAGAGAGTAGTAGTGGAGAAAGGAATGTATTCAAATATAAACTACACAGAAGCATTCTGTGAAACTTCTTTCTGATCTGAGCATTCAGCTAACAGAGTTAAACCATACTTTTGATTGAGCAGTTTTGAAACACTCTGTCTGTAGAAAATGCAACTGGACATTCGTAGCGCTAAGTGGGTAATAGTGGAAAAAAGAATATGTTCAAATATAAACTACACAGAAGCATTGTATGAAACTCCTTTCTGTTCTGTGCATTCAACTAACAGAGTTGAACCTTACTTTTGATTGAGCCGTTCTGAAACACTCTTTCTGTAGAAACTGCAATTGGACATTCTGAGCGCTAAGAGGCCTCTATTGGGAAAAATAATATCTTCAAATAAAAACTACACAGAAGCATTGTGTGAAACTTATTTCTGTTATGTTCATTAAGCTAACAGAGTTAAACCATACTTTTGATTGCGCAGTTCTGAACACTCTTTCTGTAGAAAATGCAAGTGGACATTCGGATCGCTAAGAGGGTAATAGTGGAAAAAGGAATATATTCAAATATAAACTACACAGTAGCATTCTGTGAAAATTCTTTCTGTTCTGTGCATTCAACTAACAGAGTTGAACCTTACTTTTGATTGAGCCGTTCTGAAACACTCTTTCTGTAGAAACTGCAATTGGACATGCTAAGTGCTAAGAGGGCTACATTGGGAAAAAGAATATCTTCAAATAAAAACTACACAGATGCATTCTGTGAAACTTATTTCTGATCTGTAAATTCAGTTAACAGAGATAAAATATATTTTTGATTGAGCAGTTATGAAACACTCTTTTTGTAGAAAATGCAAGTGGAGATTTGGAGCGCTAAGAGGGTAATAGTGGAAAAAGGAATGTCTCCAAATATAAACTACACAGAATCATTCTGTGAATCTTCTTTATGATCTGTGCATTCAGCTAACAGAGTTAAACCATACTTTTGATTGAGCAGATCTGAACACTCTTTCTGTAGAAAATGCAACTGGACATTTGGAGCGCTAAGAGCGTAGTAGTGGAAAAAGGTACATATTCAAATATAAACTACACAGAAGCATTCTGTGAAACTTCTTTCTGATCTGAGCATTCAGCTAACAGAGTTAAACCATACTTTTGATTGAGCAGTTTTGAAACACTCTGTCTGTAGAAAATGCAACTGGACATTCGTAGCGCTAAGTGGGTAATAGTGGAAAAAAGAATATGTTCAAATATAAACTACACAGAAGCATTGTATGAAACTTCTTTCTGTTCTGTGCATTCAACTAACAGAGTTGAACCTTACTTTTGATTGAGCCGTTCTGAAACACTCTTTCTGTAGAAACTGCAATTGGACATTCTGAGCGCTAAGAGGCCTATATTGGGAAAAAGAATGTCTACAAATAAAAACTACACAGAAGAATTGTGTGAAACTTCTTTCTGTTCTGTTTGTTCAACTAAAAGAGTTGAACCTTAGTTTTGATTGAGCCGTTCTGAAACACTCTTTCTGTAGAAAATGCAAGTGGAGATTCGGAGCGCTAAGAGGGTAATAGTGGAAAAAGGAATATCTCCAAATATAAACTACACAGAATCATTCTGTGAAACTCCTTTCTGATCTGTGCATTCGGCTAACAGAGTTAAACCATACTTTTGATTGAGCAGATCTGAACACTCTTTCTGTAGAAAATGCAACTGGACATTTGGAGCGCTAAGAGAGTAGTAGTGGAAAAAGGAATATATTCAAATATAAACTACACAGAAGCATTCTGTGAAACTTCTTTCTGATCTGAGCATTCAGCTAACAGAGTTAAACCATACTTTTGATTGAGCAGTTTTGAAACACTCTGTCTGTAGAAAATGCAACTGGACATTCGTAGCGCTAAGTGGGTAATAGTGGAAAAAAGAATATGTTCAAATATAAACTACAAAGAAGCATTGTATGAAACTACTTTCTGTTCTGTGCATTCAACTAACAGAGTTGAACCTTACTTTTGATTGAGCCGTTCTGAAACACTCTTTCTGTAGAAACTGCAATTGGACATTCTGAGCGCTAAGAGGCCTCTATTGGGAAAAATAATATCTTCAAATAAAAACTACACAGAAGCATTGTGTGAAACTTATTTCTGATATGTTCATTAAGCTAACAGAGTTAAACCATACTTTTGATTGCGCAGTTCTGAACACTCTTTCTGTAGAAAATGCAAGTGGACATTCGGATCGCTAAGAGGGTAATAGTGGAAAAAGGAATATATTCAAATATAAACTACACAGTAGCATTCTGTGAAAATTCTTTCTGTTCTGTGCATTCAACTAACAGAGTTGAACCTTACTTTTGATTGAGTCGTTCTGAAACACTCTTTCTGTAGAAACTACAATTGGACATGCTAAGCGCTAAGAGGGCTACATTGGGAAAAAGAATATCTTCAAATAAAAACTACACAGATGCATTCTGTGAAACTTATTTCTGATCTGTAAAATCAGTTAACAGAGATAAAACATATTTTTGATTGAGCAGTTATGAAACACTCTTTTTGTAGAAAATGCAAGTGGAGATTTGGAGCGCTAAGAGGGTAATAGTGGAAAAAGGAATGTCTCCAAATATAAACTACACAGAATCATTCTGTGAATCTTCTTTCTGATCTGTGCATTCAGCTAACAGAGTTAAACCATACTTTTGATTGAGCAGATCTGAACACTCTTTCTGTAGAAAATGCAACTGGACATTTGGAGCGCTAAGAGCGTAGTAGTGGAAAAAGGTATATATTCAAATATAAACTACACAGAAGCATTCTGTGAAACTTCTTTCTGATCTGAGCATTCAGCTAACAGAGTTAAACCATACTTTTGATTGAGCAGTTTTGAAACACTCTGTCTGTAGAAAATGCAACTGGACATTCGTAACGCTAAGTGGGTAATAGTGGAAAAAAGAATATGTTCAAATATAAACTACACAGAAGCATTTTATGAAACTTCTTTCTGTTCTGTGCATTCAACTAACAGAGTTGAACCTTACTTTTGATTGAGCCGTTCTGAAACACTCTTTCTGTAGAAACTGCAATTGGACATTCTGAGCGCTAAGAGGCCGATATTGGGAAAAAGAATGTCTACAAATAAAAACTACACAGAAGAATTGTGTGAAACTTCTTTCTGTTCTGTTTGTTCAACTAAAAGAGTTGAACCTTAGTTTTGATTGAGCCGTTCTGAAACACTCTTTCTGTAGAAAATGCAAGTGGAGATTCGGAGCGCTAAGAGGGTAATAGTGGAAAAAGGAATATCTCCAAATATAAACTACACAGAATCATTCTGTGAAACTTCTTTCTGATCTGTGCATTCGGCTAACAGAGTTAAACCATACTTTTGTTTGAGCAGATCTGAACACTCTTTCTGTAGAAAATGCAACTGGACATTTGGAGCGCTAAGAGAGTAGTAGTGGAAAAAGGAATATATTCAAATATAAACTACACAGAAGCATTCTGTGAAACTTCTTTCTGATCTGAGCATTCAGCTAACAGAGTTAAACCATACTTTTGATTGAGCAGTTTTGAAACACTCTGTCTGTAGAAAATGCAACTGGACATTCGTAGCGCTAAGTGGGTAATAGTGGAAAAAAGAATATGTTCAAATATAAACTACAAAGAATCATTGTATGAAACTCCTTTCTGTTCTGTGCATTCAACTAACAGAGTTGAACCTTACTTTTGATTGAGCCGTTCTGAAACACTCTTTCTGTAGAAACTGCAATTGGACATTCTGAGCGCTAAGAGGCCTCTATTGGGAAAAATAATATCTTCAAATAAAAACTACACAGAAGCATTGTGTGAAACTTATTTCTGTTATGTTCATTAAGCTAACAGAGTTAAACCATACTTTTGATTGCGCAGTTCTGAACACTCTTTCTGTAGAAAATGCAAGTGGACATTCGGATCGCTAAGAGGGTAATAGTGGAAAAAGGAATATATTCAAATATAAACTACACAGTAGCATTCTGTGAAAATTCTTTCTGTTCTGTGCATTCAACTAACAGAGTTGAACCTTACTTTTGATTGAGCCGTTCTGAAACACTCTTTCTGTAGAAACTGCAATTGGACATGCTAAGTGCTAAGAGGGCTACATTGGGAAAAAGAATATCTTCAAATAAAAACTACACAGATGCATTCTGTGAAACTTATTTCTGATCTGTAAATTCAGTTAACAGAGATAAAATATATTTTTGATTGAGCAGTTATGAAACACTCTTTTTGTAGAAAATGCAAGTGGAGATTTGGAGCGCTAAGAGGGTAATAGTGGAAAAAGGAATGTCTCCAAATATAAACTACACAGAATCATTCTGTGAATCTTCTTTATGATCTGTGCATTCAGCTAACAGAGTTAAAACATACTTTTGATTGAGCAGATCTGAACACTCTTTCTGTAGAAAATGCAACTGGACATTTGGAGCGCTAAGAGCGTAGTAGTGGAAAAAGGTACATATTCAAATATAAACTACACAGAAGCATTCTGTGAAACTTCTTTCTGATCTGAGCATTCAGCTAACAGAGTTAAACCATACTTTTGATTGAGCAGTTTTGAAACACTCTGTCTGTAGAAAATGCAACTGGACATTCGTAGCGCTAAGTGGGTAATAGTGGAAAAAAGAATATGTTCAAATATAAACTACACAGAAGCATTGTATGAAACTTCTTTCTGTTCTGTGCATTCAACTAACAGAGTTGAACCTTACTTTTGATTGAGCCGTTCTGAAACACTCTTTCTGTAGAAACTGCAATTGGACATTCTGAGCGCTAAGAGGCCTATATTGGGAAAAAGAATGTCTACAAATAAAAACTACACAGAAGAATTGTGTGAAACTTCTTTCTGTTCTGTTTGTTCAACTAAAAGAGTTGAACCTTAGTTTTGATTGAGCCGTTCTGAAACACTCTTTCTGTAGAAAATGCAAGTGGAGATTCGGAGCGCTAAGAGGGTAATAGTGGAAAAAGGAATATCTCCAAATATAAACTACACAGAATCATTCTGTGAAACTCCTTTCTGATCTGTGCATTCGGCTAACAGAGTTAAACCATACTTTTGATTGAGCAGATCTGAACACTCTTTCTGTAGAAAATGCAACTGGACATTTGGAGCGCTAAGAGAGTAGTAGTGGAAAAAGGAATATATTCAAATATAAACTACACAGAAGCATTCTGTGAAACTTCTTTCTGATCTGAGCATTCAGCTAACAGAGTTAAACCATACTTTTGATTGAGCAGTTTTGAAACACTCTGTCTGTAGAAAATGCAACTGGACATTCGTAGCGCTAAGTGGGTAATAGTGGAAAAAAGAATATGTTCAAATATAAACTACAAAGAAGCATTGTATGAAACTACTTTCTGTTCTGTGCATTCAACTAACAGAGTTGAACCTTACTTTTGATTGAGCCGTTCTGAAACACTCTTTCTGTAGAAACTGCAATTGGACATTCTGAGCGCTAAGAGGCCTCTATTGGGAAAAATAATATCTTCAAATAAAAACTACACAGAAGCATTGTGTGAAACTTATTTCTGATATGTTCATTAAGCTAACAGAGTTAAACCATACTTTTGATTGCGCAGTTCTGAACACTCTTTCTGTAGAAAATGCAAGTGGACATTCGGATCGCTAAGAGGGTAATAGTGGAAAAAGGAATATATTCAAATATAAACTACACAGTAGCATTCTGTGAAAATTCTTTCTGTTCTGTGCATTCAACTAACAGAGTTGAACCTTACTTTTGATTGAGTCGTTCTGAAACACTCTTTCTGTAGAAACTACAATTGGACATGCTAAGCGCTAAGAGGGCTACATTGGGAAAAAGAATATCTTCAAATAAAAACTACACAGATGCATTCTGTGAAACTTATTTCTGATCTGTAAAATCAGTTAACAGAGATAAAACATATTTTTGATTGAGCAGTTATGAAACACTCTTTTTGTAGAAAATGCAAGTGGAGATTTGGAGCGCTAAGAGGGTAATAGTGGAAAAAGGAATGTCTCCAAATATAAACTACACAGAATCATTCTGTGAATCTTCTTTCTGATCTGTGCATTCAGCTAACAGAGTTAAACCATACTTTTGATTGAGCAGATCTGAACACTCTTTCTGTAGAAAATGCAACTGGACATTTGGAGCGCTAAGAGCGTAGTAGTGGAAAAAGGTATATATTCAAATATAAACTACACAGAAGCATTCTGTGAAACTTCTTTCTGATCTGAGCATTCAGCTAACAGAGTTAAACCATACTTTTGATTGAGCAGTTTTGAAACACTCTGTCTGTAGAAAATGCAACTGGACATTCGTAACGCTAAGTGGGTAATAGTGGAAAAAAGAATATGTTCAAATATAAACTACACAGAAGCATTTTATGAAACTTCTTTCTGTTCTGTGCATTCAACTAACAGAGTTGAACCTTACTTTTGATTGAGCCGTTCTGAAACACTCTTTCTGTAGAAACTGCAATTGGACATTCTGAGCGCTAAGAGGCCGATATTGGGAAAAAGAATGTCTACAAATAAAAACTACACAGAAGAATTGTGTGAAACTTCTTTCTGTTCTGTTTGTTCAACTAAAAGAGTTGAACCTTAGTTTTGATTGAGCCGTTCTGAAACACTCTTTCTGTAGAAAATGCAAGTGGAGATTCGGAGCGCTAAGAGGGTAATAGTGGAAAAAGGAATATCTCCAAATATAAACTACACAGAATCATTCTGTGAAACTTCTTTCTGATCTGTGCATTCGGCTAACAGAGTTAAACCATACTTTTGTTTGAGCAGATCTGAACACTCTTTCTGTAGAAAATGCAACTGGACATTTGGAGCGCTAAGAGAGTAGTAGTGGAAAAAGGAATATATTCAAATATAAACTACACAGAAGCATTCTGTGAAACTTCTTTCTGATCTGAGCATTCAGCTAACAGAGTTAAACCATACTTTTGATTGAGCAGTTTTGAAACACTCTGTCTGTAGAAAATGCAACTGGACATTCGTAGCGCTAAGTGGGTAATAGTGGAAAAAAGAATATGTTCAAATATAAACTACAAAGAATCATTGTATGAAACTCCTTTCTGTTCTGTGCATTCAACTAACAGAGTTGAACCTTACTTTTGATTGAGCCGTTCTGAAACACTCTTTCTGTAGAAACTGCAATTGGACATTCTGAGCGCTAAGAGGCCTCTATTGGGAAAAATAATATCTTCAAATAAAAACTACACAGAAGCATTGTGTGAAACTTATTTCTGATATGTTCATTAAGCTAACAGAGTTAAACCATACTTTTGATTGCGCAGTTCTGAACACTCTTTCTGTAGAAAATGCAAGTGGACATTCGGATCGCTAAGAGGGTAATAGTGGAAAAAGGAATATATTCAAATATAAACTACACAGTAGCATTCTGTGAAAATTCTTTCTGTTCTGTGCATTCAACTAACAGAGTTGAACCTTACTTTTGATTGAGCCGTTCTGAAACACTCTTTCTGTAGAAACTGCAATTGGACATGCTAAGTGCTAAGAGGGCTACATTGGGAAAAAGAATATCTTCAAATAAAAACTACACAGATGCATTCTGTGAAACTTATTTCTGATCTGTAAATTCAGTTAACAGAGATAAAACATATTTTTGATTGAGCAGTTATGAAACACTCTTTTTGTAGAAAATGCAAGTGGAGATTTGGAGCGCTAAGAGGGTAATAGTGGAAAAAGGAATGTCTCCAAATATAAACTACACAGAATCATTCTGTGAATCATCTTTCTGATCTGTGCATTCAGCTAACAGAGTTAAACCATACTTTTGATTGAGCAGATCTGAACACTCTTTCTGTAGAAAATGCAACTGGACATTTGGAGCGCTAAGAGCGTAGTAGTGGAAAAAGGTATATATTCAAATATAAACTACACAGAAGCATTCTGTGAAACTTCTTTCTGATCTGAGCATTCAGCTAACAGAGTTAAACCATACTTTTGATTGAGCAGTTTTGAAACACTCTGTCTGTAGAAAATGCAACTGGACATTCGTAGCGCTAAGTGGGTAATAGTGGAAAAAAGAATATGTTCAAATATAAACTACACAGAAGCATTGTATGAAACTTCTTTCTGTTCTGTGCATTCAACTAACAGAGTTGAACCTTACTTTTGATTGAGCCGTTCTGAAACACTCTTTCTGTAGAAACTGCAATTGGACATTCTGAGCGCTAAGAGGCCTATATTGGGAAAAAGAATGTCTACAAATAAAAACTACACAGAAGAATTGTGTGAAACTTCTTTCTGTTCTGTTTGTTCAACTAAAAGAGTTGAACCTTAGCTTTGATTGAGCCGTTCTGAAACATTCTTTCTGTAGAAAATGCAAGTGGAGATTCGGAGCGCTAAGAGGGTAATAGTGGAAAAAGGAATATCTCCAAATATAAACTACACAGAATCATTCTGTGAAACTTCTTTCTGATCTGTGCATTCGGCTAACAGAGTTAAACCATACTTTTGATTGAGCAGATCTGAACACTCTTTCTGTAGAAAATGCAACTGGACATTTGGAGCGCTAAGAGAGTAGTAGTGGAAAAAGGAATATATTCAAATATAAACTACACAGAAGCATTCTGTGAAACTTCTTTCTGATCTGAGCATTCAGCTAACAGAGTTAAACCATACTTTTGATTGAGCAGTTTTGAAACACTCTGTCTGTAGAAAATGCAACTGGACATTCGTCGCGCTAAGTGGGTAATAGTGGAAAAAAGAATATGTTCAAATATAACCTACACAGAAGCATTGTATGAAACTTCTTTCTGTTCTGTGCATTCAACTAACAGAGTTGAACCTTACTTTTGATTGAGCCTTTCTGAAACACTCTTTCTGTAGAAACTGCAATTGGACATTCTGAGCGCTAAGAGGCCTCTATTGGGAAAAATAATATCTTCAAATAAAAACTACACAGAAGCATTGTGTGAAACTTATTTCTGATATGTTCATTAAGCTAACAGAGTTAAACCATACTTTTGATTGCGCAGTTCTGAACACTCTTTCTGTAGAAAATGCAAGTGGACATTCGGAGCGCTAAGAGGGTAATAGTGGAAAAAGGAATATATTCAAATATAAACTACACAGTAGCATTCTGTGAAAATTCTTTCTGTTCTGTGCATTCAACTAACAGAGTTGAACCTTACTTTTGATTGAGCCGTTCTGAAACACTCTTTCTGTAGAAACTGCAATTGGACATGCTAAGCGCTAAGAGGCCTACATTGGGAAAAAGAATATCTTCAAATAAAAACTACACAGATGCATTCTGTGAAACTTATTTCTGATCTGTAAATTCAGTTAACAGAGATAAAACATATTTTTGATTGAGCAGTTATGAAACACTCTTTTTGTAGAAAATGCAAGTGGAGATTCGGAGCGCTAAGTGGGTACTAGTGGAAAAAGGAATGTCTTCAAATATAAACTACACAGAATCATTCGGTGAAACTTTTTTCTGATCTGTGCATTCAGCTAACAGAGTTAAACCATAGTTTTGATTGAGCAGATCTGAACACTCTTTCTGTAGAAAATGCAACTGGACATTTGGAGCGCTAAGAGCGTAGTAGTGGAAAAAGGAATATATTCAAATATAAACTACACAGAAGCATTCTGTGAAACTTCTTTCTGATCTGAGCATTCAGCTAACAGAGTTAAACCATACTTTTGATTGAGCAGTTTTGAAACACTCTGTCTGTAGAAAATGCAACTGGACATTCGTAGCGCTAAGTGGGTAATAGTGGAAAAAAGAATATGTTCAAATGTAAACTACACAGAAGCATTGTATGAAACTTCTTTCTGTTCTGTGCATTCTACTAACAGAGTTGAACCTTACTTTTGATTGAGCCTTTCTGAAACACTCTTTCTGTAGAAACTGCAATTGGACATTCTGAGCGCTAAGGGGCCTCTATTGGGAAAAATAATAACTTCAAATAAAAACTACACAGAAGCATTGTGTGAAACTTATTTCTGATATGTTCATTAAGCTAACAGAGTTAAACCATACTTTTGATTGCGCAGTTCTGAACACTCTTTCTGTAGAAAATGCAAGTGGACATTCGGAGCGCTAAGAGGGTAATAGTGGAAAAAGGAATATATTCAAATATAAACTACACAGTAGCATTCTGTGAAAATTCTTTCTGTTCTGTGCATTCAACTAACAGAGTTGAACCTTACTTTTGATTGAGCCGTTCTGAAACACTCTTTCTGTAGAAACTGCAATTGGACATGCTAAGCGCTAAGAGGCCTACATTGGGAAAAAGAATATCTTCAAATAAAAACTACACAGATGCATTCTGTGAAACTTATTTCTGGTCTGTAAATTCAGTTAACAGAGATAAAACATATTTTTGATTGAGCAGTTATGAAACACTCTTTTTGTAGAAAATGCAAGTGGAGATTCGGAGCGCTAAGAGGGTACTAGTGGAAAAAGGAATGTCTTCAAATATAAACTACACAGAGTCATTCGGTGAAACTTTTTTCTGATCTGTGCATTCAGCTAACAGAGTTAAACCATAGTTTTGATTGAGCAGATCTGAACACTCTTTCTGTAGAAAATGCAACTGGACATTTGGAGCGCTAAGAGCGTACTAGTGGAAAAAGGAATATATTCAAATATAAACTACACAGAAGCATTCTGTGAAACTTCTTTCTGATCTGAGCATTCAGCTAACAGAGTTAAACCATACTTTTGGTTGAGCAGTTTTGAAACACTCTGTCTGTAGAAAATGCAACTGGACATTCGTAACGCTAAGTGGGTAATAGTGGAAAAAAGAATATGTTCAAATATAAACTACACAGAAGCATTGTATGAAACTTCTTTCTGTTCTGTGCATTCAACTAACAGAGTTGAACCTTACTTTGATTGAGCTGTTCTGAAACACTCTTTCTGTAGAAACTGCAATTGGACATTCTGAGCGCTAAGAGGCCTATATTGGGAAAAAGAATGTCTACAAATAAAAACTACACAGAAGAATTGTGTGAAACTTCTTTCTGTTCTGTTTGTTCAACTAAAAGAGTTGAACCTTAGTTTTGATTGAGCCGTTCTGAAACACTCTTTCTGTAGAAAATTCAAGTGGAGATTCGGAGCGCTAAGAGGGTAATAGTTGAAAAAGGAATATCTCCAAATATAAACTACACAGAATCATTCTGTGAAATTTCTTTCTGATCTGTGCATTCAGCTAACAGAGTTAAACCATACTTTTGATTGAGCAGATCTGAACACTCTTTCTGTAGAAAATGCAACTGGACATTTGGAACGCTAAGAGAGTAGTAGTGGAGAAAGGAATGTATTCAAATATAAACTAGACAGAAGCATTCTGTGAAACTTCTTTCTGATCTGAGCATTCAGCTAACAGAGTTAAACCATACTTTTGATTGAGCAGTTTTGAAACACTCTGTCTGTAGAAAATGCAACTGGACATTCGTAGCGCTAAGTGGGTAATAGTGGAAAAAAGAATATGTTCAAATATAAACTACACAGAAGCATTGTATGAAACTCCTTTCTGTTCTGTGCATTCAACTAACAGAGTTGAACCTTACTTTTGATTGAGCCGTTCTGAAACACTCTTTCTGTAGAAACTGCAATTGGACATTCTGAGCGCTAAGAGGCCTCTATTGGGAAAAATAATATCTTCAAATAAAAACTACACAGAAGCATTGTGTGAAACTTATTTCTGTTATGTTCATTAAGCTAACAGAGTTAAACCATACTTTTGATTGCGCAGTTCTGAACACTCTTTCTGTAGAAAATGCAAGTGGACATTCGGATCGCTAAGAGGGTAATAGTGGAAAAAGGAATATATTCAAATATAAACTACACAGTAGCATTCTGTGAAAATTCTTTCTGTTCTGTGCATTCAACTAACAGAGTTGAACCTTACTTTTGATTGAGCCGTTCTGAAACACTCTTTCTGTAGAAACTGCAATTGGACATGCTAAGTGCTAAGAGGGCTACATTGGGAAAAAGAATATCTTCAAATAAAAACTACACAGATGCATTCTGTGAAACTTATTTCTGATCTGTAAATTCAGTTAACAGAGATAAAATATATTTTTGATTGAGCAGTTATGAAACACTCTTTTTGTAGAAAATGCAAGTGGAGATTTGGAGCGCTAAGAGGGTAATAGTGGAAAAAGGAATGTCTCCAAATATAAACTACACAGAATCATTCTGTGAATCTTCTTTCTGATCTGTGCATTCAGCTAACAGAGTTAAACCATACTTTTGATTGAGCAGATCTGAACACTCTTTCTGTAGAAAATGCAACTGGACATTTGGAGCGCTAAGAGCGTAGTAGTGGAAAAAGGTATAGATTCAAATATAAACTACACAGAAGCATTCTGTGAAACTTCTTTCTGATCTGAGCATTCAGCTAACAGAGTTAAACCATACTTTTGATTGAGCAGTTTTGAAACACTCTGTCTGTAGAAAATGCAACTGGACATTCGTAGCGCTAAGTGGGTAATAGTGGAAAAAAGAATATGTTCAAATATAAACTACACAGAAGCATTGTATGAAACTTCTTTCTGTTCTGTGCATTCAACTAACAGAGTTGAACCTTACTTTTGATTGAGCCGTTCTGAAACACTCTTTCTGTAGAAACTGCAATTGGACATTCTGAGCGCTAAGAGGCCTATATTGGGAAAAAGAATGTCTACAAATAAAAACTACACAGAAGAATTGTGTGAAACTTCTTTCTGTTCTGTTTGTTCAACTAAAAGAGTTGAACCTTAGTTTTGATTGAGCCGTTCTGAAACACTCTTTCTGTAGAAAATGCAAGTGGAGATTCGGAGCGCTAAGAGGGTAATAGTGGAAAAAGGAATATCTCCAAATATAAACTACACAGAATCATTCTGTGAAACTCCTTTCTGATCTGTGCATTCGGCTAACAGAGTTAAACCATACTTTTGATTGAGCAGATCTGAACACTCTTTCTGTAGAAAATGCAACTGGACATTTGGAGCGCTAAGAGAGTAGTAGTGGAAAAAGGAATATATTCAAATATAAACTACACAGAAGCATTCTGTGAAACTTCTTTCTGATCTGAGCATTCAGCTAACAGAGTTAAACCATACTTTTGATTGAGCAGTTTTGAAACACTCTGTCTTTAGAAAATGCAACTGGACATTCGTAGCGCTAAGTGGGTAATAGTGGAAAAAAGAATATGTTCAAATATAAACTACAAAGAAGCATTGTATGAAACTCCTTTCTGTTCTGTGCATTCAACTAACAGAGTTGAACCTTACTTTTGATTGAGCCGTTCTGAAACACTCTTTCTGTAGAAACTGCAATTGGACATTCTGAGCGCTAAGAGGCCTCTATTGGGAAAAATAATATCTTCAAATAAAAACTACACAGAAGCATTGTGTGAAACTTATTTCTGATATGTTCATTAAGCTAACAGAGTTAAACCATACTTTTGATTGCGCAGTTCTGAACACTCTTTCTGTAGAAAATGCAAGTGGACATTCGGATCGCTAAGAGGGTAATAGTGGAAAAAGGAATATATTCAAATATAAACTACACAGTAGCATTCTGTGAAAATTCTTTCTGTTCTGTGCATTCAACTAACAGATTTGAACCTTACTTTTGATTGAGTCGTTCTGAAACACTCTTTCTGTAGAAACTACAATTGGACATGCTAAGCGCTAAGAGGGCTACATTGGGAAAAAGAATATCTTCAAATAAAAACTACACAGATGCATTCTGTGAAACTTATTTCTGATCTGTAAAATCAGTTAACAGAGATAAAACATATTTTTGATTGAGCAGTTATGAAACACTCTTTTTGTAGAAAATGCAAGTGGAGATTTGGAGCGCTAAGAGGGTAATAGTGGAAAAAGGAATGTCTCCAAATATAAACTACACAGAATCATTCTGTGAATCTTCTTTC
This sequence comes from Symphalangus syndactylus, assembly GCF_028878055.3. Taxonomy (NCBI): domain Eukaryota; kingdom Metazoa; phylum Chordata; class Mammalia; order Primates; family Hylobatidae; genus Symphalangus; species Symphalangus syndactylus. Next base: position 112,539,189 of record NC_072437.2, on the reverse strand, counting down.
TGATCTGTGCATTCAGCTAACAGAGTTAAACCATACTTTTGATTGAGCAGATCTGAACACTCTTTCTGTAGAAAATGCAACTGGACATTTGGAGCGCTAAGAGCGTAGTAGTGGAAAAAGGTATATATTCAAATATAAACTACACAGAAGCATTCTGTGAAACTTCTTTCTGATCTGAGCATTCAGCTAACAGAGTTAAACCATACTTTTGATTGAGCAGTTTTGAAACACTCTGTCTGTAGAAAATGCAACTGGACATTCGTAACGCTAAGTGGGTAATAGTGGAAAAAAGAATATGTTCAAATATAAACTACACAGAAGCATTTTATGAAACTTCTTTCTGTTCTGTGCATTCAACTAACAGAGTTGAACCTTACTTTTGATTGAGCCGTTCTGAAACACTCTTTCTGTAGAAACTGCAATTGGACATTCTGAGCGCTAAGAGGCCGATATTGGGAAAAAGAATGTCTACAAATAAAAACTACACAGAAGAATTGTGTGAAACTTCTTTCTGTTCTGTTTGTTCAACTAAAAGAGTTGAACCTTAGTTTTGATTGAGCCGTTCTGAAACACTCTTTCTGTAGAAAATGCAAGTGGAGATTCGGAGCGCTAAGAGGGTAATAGTGGAAAAAGGAATATCTCCAAATATAAACTACACAGAATCATTCTGTGAAACTTCTTTCTGATCTGTGCATTCGGCTAACAGAGTTAAACCATACTTTTGTTTGAGCAGATCTGAACACTCTTTCTGTAGAAAATGCAACTGGACATTTGGAGCGCTAAGAGAGTAGTAGTGGAAAAAGGAATATATTCAAATATAAACTACACAGAAGCATTCTGTGAAACTTCTTTCTGATCTGAGCATTCTGCTAACAGAGTTAAACCATACTTTTGATTGAGCAGTTTTGAAACACTCTGTCTGTAGAAAATGCAACTGGACATTCGTAGCGCTAAGTGGGTAATAGTGGAAAAAAGAATATGTTCAAATATAAACTACAAAGAATCATTGTATGAAACTCCTTTCTGTTCTGTGCATTCAACTAACAGAGTTGAACCTTACTTTTGATTGAGCCGTTCTGAAACACTCTTTCTGTAGAAACTGCAATTGGACATTCTGAGCGCTAAGAGGCCTATATTGGGAAAATGAATGTCTACAAATAAAAACTACACAGAAGAATTGTGTGAAACTTCTTTCTGTTCTGTTTGTTCAACTAAAGGAGTTGAACCTTAGTTTTGATTGAGCCGTTCTGAAACACTCTTTCTGTAGAAAATGCAAGTGGAGATTCGGAGCGCTAAGAGGGTAATAGTGGAAAAAGGAATATCTCCAAATATAAACTACACAGAATCATTCTGTGAAACTCCTTTCTGATCTGTGCATTCGGCTAACAGAGTTAAACCATACTTTTGATTGAGCAGATCTGAACACTCTTTCTGTAGAAAATGCAACTGGACATTTGGAGCGCTAAGAGAGTAGTAGTGGAAAAAGGAATATATTCAAATATAAACTACACAGAAGCATTCTGTGAAACTTCTTTCTGATCTGAGCATTCAGCTAACAGAGTTAAACCATACTTTTGATTGAGCAGTTTTGAAACACTCTGTCTTTAGAAAATGCAACTGGACATTCGTAGCGCTAAGTGGGTAATAGTGGAAAAAAGAATATGTTCAAATATAAACTACAAAGAAGCATTGTATGAAACTCCTTTCTGTTCTGTGCATTCAACTAACAGAGTTGAACCTTACTTTTGATTGAGCCGTTCTGAAACACTCTTTCTGTAGAAACTGCAATTGGACATTCTGAGCGCTAAGAGGCCTCTATTGGGAAAAATAATATCTTCAAATAAAAACTACACAGAAGCATTGTGTGAAACTTATTTCTGTTATGTTCATTAAGCTAACAGAGTTAAACCATACTTTTGATTGCGCAGTTCTGAACACTCTTTCTGTAGAAAATGCAAGTGGACATTCGGATCGCTAAGAGGGTAATAGTGGAAAAAGGAATATATTCAAATATAAACTACACAGTAGCATTCTGTGAAAATTCTTTCTGTTCTGTGCATTCAACTAACAGAGTTGAACCTTACTTTTGATTGAGCCGTTCTGAAACACTCTTTCTGTAGAAACTGCAATTGGACATGCTAAGTGCTAAGAGGGCTACATTGGGAAAAAGAATATCTTCAAATAAAAACTACACAGATGCATTCTGTGAAACTTATTTCTGATCTGTAAATTCAGTTAACAGAGATAAAATATATTTTTGATTGAGCAGTTATGAAACACTCTTTTTGTAGAAAATGCAAGTGGAGATTTGGAGCGCTAAGAGGGTAATAGTGGAAAAAGGAATGTCTCCAAATATAAACTACACAGAATCATTCTGTGAATCTTCTTTATGATCTGTGCATTCAGCTAACAGAGTTAAAACATACTTTTGATTGAGCAGATCTGAACACTCTTTCTGTAGAAAATGCAACTGGACATTTGGAGCGCTAAGAGCGTAGTAGTGGAAAAAGGTACATATTCAAATATAAACTACACAGAAGCATTCTGTGAAACTTCTTTCTGATCTGAGCATTCAGCTAACAGAGTTAAACCATACTTTTGATTGAGCAGTTTTGAAACACTCTGTCTGTAGAAAATGCAACTGGACATTCGTAGCGCTAAGTGGGTAATAGTGGAAAAAAGAATATGTTCAAATATAAACTACACAGAAGCATTGTATGAAACTTCTTTCTGTTCTGTGCATTCAACTAACAGAGTTGAACCTTACTTTTGATTGAGCCGTTCTGAAACACTCTTTCTGTAGAAACTGCAATTGGACATTCTGAGCGCTAAGAGGCCTATATTGGGAAAAAGAATGTCTACAAATAAAAACTACACAGAAGAATTGTGTGAAACTTCTTTCTGTTCTGTTTGTTCAACTAAAAGAGTTGAACCTTAGTTTTGATTGAGCCGTTCTGAAACACTCTTTCTGTAGAAAATGCAAGTGGAGATTCGGAGCGCTAAGAGGGTAATAGTGGAAAAAGGAATATCTCCAAATATAAACTACACAGAATCATTCTGTGAAACTCCTTTCTGATCTGTGCATTCGGCTAACAGAGTTAAACCATACTTTTGATTGAGCAGATCTGAACACTCTTTCTGTAGAAAATGCAACTGGACATTTGGAGCGCTAAGAGAGTAGTAGTGGAAAAAGGAATATATTCAAATATAAACTACACAGAAGCATTCTGTGAAACTTCTTTCTGATCTGAGCATTCAGCTAACAGAGTTAAACCATACTTTTGATTGAGCAGTTTTGAAACACTCTGTCTGTAGAAAATGCAACTGGACATTCGTAGCGCTAAGTGGGTAATAGTGGAAAAAAGAATATGTTCAAATATAAACTACAAAGAAGCATTGTATGAAACTACTTTCTGTTCTGTGCATTCAACTAACAGAGTTGAACCTTACTTTTGATTGAGCCGTTCTGAAACACTCTTTCTGTAGAAACTGCAATTGGACATTCTGAGCGCTAAGAGGCCTCTATTGGGAAAAATAATATCTTCAAATAAAAACTACACAGAAGCATTGTGTGAAACTTATTTCTGATATGTTCATTAAGCTAACAGAGTTAAACCATACTTTTGATTGCGCAGTTCTGAACACTCTTTCTGTAGAAAATGCAAGTGGACATTCGGATCGCTAAGAGGGTAATAGTGGAAAAAGGAATATATTCAAATATAAACTACACAGTAGCATTCTGTGAAAATTCTTTCTGTTCTGTGCATTCAACTAACAGAGTTGAACCTTACTTTTGATTGAGTCGTTCTGAAACACTCTTTCTGTAGAAACTACAATTGGACATGCTAAGCGCTAAGAGGGCTACATTGGGAAAAAGAATATCTTCAAATAAAAACTACACAGATGCATTCTGTGAAACTTATTTCTGATCTGTAAAATCAGTTAACAGAGATAAAACATATTTTTGATTGAGCAGTTATGAAACACTCTTTTTGTAGAAAATGCAAGTGGAGATTTGGAGCGCTAAGAGGGTAATAGTGGAAAAAGGAATGTCTCCAAATATAAACTACACAGAATCATTCTGTGAATCTTCTTTCTGATCTGTGCATTCAGCTAACAGAGTTAAACCATACTTTTGATTGAGCAGATCTGAACACTCTTTCTGTAGAAAATGCAACTGGACATTTGGAGCGCTAAGAGCGTAGTAGTGGAAAAAGGTATATATTCAAATATAAACTACACAGAAGCATTCTGTGAAACTTCTTTCTGATCTGAGCATTCAGCTAACAGAGTTAAACCATACTTTTGATTGAGCAGTTTTGAAACACTCTGTCTGTAGAAAATGCAACTGGACATTCGTAACGCTAAGTGGGTAATAGTGGAAAAAAGAATATGTTCAAATATAAACTACACAGAAGCATTTTATGAAACTTCTTTCTGTTCTGTGCATTCAACTAACAGAGTTGAACCTTACTTTTGATTGAGCCGTTCTGAAACACTCTTTCTGTAGAAACTGCAATTGGACATTCTGAGCGCTAAGAGGCCGATATTGGGAAAAAGAATGTCTACAAATAAAAACTACACAGAAGAATTGTGTGAAACTTCTTTCTGTTCTGTTTGTTCAACTAAAAGAGTTGAACCTTAGTTTTGATTGAGCCGTTCTGAAACACTCTTTCTGTAGAAAATGCAAGTGGAGATTCGGAGCGCTAAGAGGGTAATAGTGGAAAAAGGAATATCTCCAAATATAAACTACACAGAATCATTCTGTGAAACTTCTTTCTGATCTGTGCATTCGGCTAACAGAGTTAAACCATACTTTTGTTTGAGCAGATCTGAACACTCTTTCTGTAGAAAATGCAACTGGACATTTGGAGCGCTAAGAGAGTAGTAGTGGAAAAAGGAATATATTCAAATATAAACTACACAGAAGCATTCTGTGAAACTTCTTTCTGATCTGAGCATTCAGCTAACAGAGTTAAACCATACTTTTGATTGAGCAGTTTTGAAACACTCTGTCTGTAGAAAATGCAACTGGACATTCGTAGCGCTAAGTGGGTAATAGTGGAAAAAAGAATATGTTCAAATATAAACTACAAAGAATCATTGTATGAAACTCCTTTCTGTTCTGTGCATTCAACTAACAGAGTTGAACCTTACTTTTGATTGAGCCGTTCTGAAACACTCTTTCTGTAGAAACTGCAATTGGACATTCTGAGCGCTAAGAGGCCTCTATTGGGAAAAATAATATCTTCAAATAAAAACTACACAGAAGCATTGTGTGAAACTTATTTCTGATATGTTCATTAAGCTAACAGAGTTAAACCATACTTTTGATTGCGCAGTTCTGAACACTCTTTCTGTAGAAAATGCAAGTGGACATTCGGATCGCTAAGAGGGTAATAGTGGAAAAAGGAATATATTCAAATATAAACTACACAGTAGCATTCTGTGAAAATTCTTTCTGTTCTGTGCATTCAACTAACAGAGTTGAACCTTACTTTTGATTGAGCCGTTCTGAAACACTCTTTCTGTAGAAACTGCAATTGGACATGCTAAGTGCTAAGAGGGCTACATTGGGAAAAAGAATATCTTCAAATAAAAACTACACAGATGCATTCTGTGAAACTTATTTCTGATCTGTAAATTCAGTTAACAGAGATAAAACATATTTTTGATTGAGCAGTTATGAAACACTCTTTTTGTAGAAAATGCAAGTGGAGATTTGGAGCGCTAAGAGGGTAATAGTGGAAAAAGGAATGTCTCCAAATATAAACTACACAGAATCATTCTGTGAATCATCTTTCTGATCTGTGCATTCAGCTAACAGAGTTAAACCATACTTTTGATTGAGCAGATCTGAACACTCTTTCTGTAGAAAATGCAACTGGACATTTGGAGCGCTAAGAGCGTAGTAGTGGAAAAAGGTATATATTCAAATATAAACTACACAGAAGCATTCTGTGAAACTTCTTTCTGATCTGAGCATTCAGCTAACAGAGTTAAACCATACTTTTGATTGAGCAGTTTTGAAACACTCTGTCTGTAGAAAATGCAACTGGACATTCGTAGCGCTAAGTGGGTAATAGTGGAAAAAAGAATATGTTCAAATATAAACTACACAGAAGCATTGTATGAAACTTCTTTCTGTTCTGTGCATTCAACTAACAGAGTTGAACCTTACTTTTGATTGAGCCGTTCTGAAACACTCTTTCTGTAGAAACTGCAATTGGACATTCTGAGCGCTAAGAGGCCTATATTGGGAAAAAGAATGTCTACAAATAAAAACTACACAGAAGAATTGTGTGAAACTTCTTTCTGTTCTGTTTGTTCAACTAAAAGAGTTGAACCTTAGCTTTGATTGAGCCGTTCTGAAACATTCTTTCTGTAGAAAATGCAAGTGGAGATTCGGAGCGCTAAGAGGGTAATAGTGGAAAAAGGAATATCTCCAAATATAAACTACACAGAATCATTCTGTGAAACTTCTTTCTGATCTGTGCATTCGGCTAACAGAGTTAAACCATACTTTTGATTGAGCAGATCTGAACACTCTTTCTGTAGAAAATGCAACTGGACATTTGGAGCGCTAAGAGAGTAGTAGTGGAAAAAGGAATATATTCAAATATAAACTACACAGAAGCATTCTGTGAAACTTCTTTCTGATCTGAGCATTCAGCTAACAGAGTTAAACCATACTTTTGATTGAGCAGTTTTGAAACACTCTGTCTGTAGAAAATGCAACTGGACATTCGTCGCGCTAAGTGGGTAATAGTGGAAAAAAGAATATGTTCAAATATAACCTACACAGAAGCATTGTATGAAACTTCTTTCTGTTCTGTGCATTCAACTAACAGAGTTGAACCTTACTTTTGATTGAGCCTTTCTGAAACACTCTTTCTGTAGAAACTGCAATTGGACATTCTGAGCGCTAAGAGGCCTCTATTGGGAAAAATAATATCTTCAAATAAAAACTACACAGAAGCATTGTGTGAAACTTATTTCTGATATGTTCATTAAGCTAACAGAGTTAAACCATACTTTTGATTGCGCAGTTCTGAACACTCTTTCTGTAGAAAATGCAAGTGGACATTCGGAGCGCTAAGAGGGTAATAGTGGAAAAAGGAATATATTCAAATATAAACTACACAGTAGCATTCTGTGAAAATTCTTTCTGTTCTGTGCATTCAACTAACAGAGTTGAACCTTACTTTTGATTGAGCCGTTCTGAAACACTCTTTCTGTAGAAACTGCAATTGGACATGCTAAGCGCTAAGAGGCCTACATTGGGAAAAAGAATATCTTCAAATAAAAACTACACAGATGCATTCTGTGAAACTTATTTCTGATCTGTAAATTCAGTTAACAGAGATAAAACATATTTTTGATTGAGCAGTTATGAAACACTCTTTTTGTAGAAAATGCAAGTGGAGATTCGGAGCGCTAAGTGGGTACTAGTGGAAAAAGGAATGTCTTCAAATATAAACTACACAGAATCATTCGGTGAAACTTTTTTCTGATCTGTGCATTCAGCTAACAGAGTTAAACCATAGTTTTGATTGAGCAGATCTGAACACTCTTTCTGTAGAAAATGCAACTGGACATTTGGAGCGCTAAGAGCGTAGTAGTGGAAAAAGGAATATATTCAAATATAAACTACACAGAAGCATTCTGTGAAACTTCTTTCTGATCTGAGCATTCAGCTAACAGAGTTAAACCATACTTTTGATTGAGCAGTTTTGAAACACTCTGTCTGTAGAAAATGCAACTGGACATTCGTAGCGCTAAGTGGGTAATAGTGGAAAAAAGAATATGTTCAAATGTAAACTACACAGAAGCATTGTATGAAACTTCTTTCTGTTCTGTGCATTCTACTAACAGAGTTGAACCTTACTTTTGATTGAGCCTTTCTGAAACACTCTTTCTGTAGAAACTGCAATTGGACATTCTGAGCGCTAAGGGGCCTCTATTGGGAAAAATAATAACTTCAAATAAAAACTACACAGAAGCATTGTGTGAAACTTATTTCTGATATGTTCATTAAGCTAACAGAGTTAAACCATACTTTTGATTGCGCAGTTCTGAACACTCTTTCTGTAGAAAATGCAAGTGGACATTCGGAGCGCTAAGAGGGTAATAGTGGAAAAAGGAATATATTCAAATATAAACTACACAGTAGCATTCTGTGAAAATTCTTTCTGTTCTGTGCATTCAACTAACAGAGTTGAACCTTACTTTTGATTGAGCCGTTCTGAAACACTCTTTCTGTAGAAACTGCAATTGGACATGCTAAGCGCTAAGAGGCCTACATTGGGAAAAAGAATATCTTCAAATAAAAACTACACAGATGCATTCTGTGAAACTTATTTCTGGTCTGTAAATTCAGTTAACAGAGATAAAACATATTTTTGATTGAGCAGTTATGAAACACTCTTTTTGTAGAAAATGCAAGTGGAGATTCGGAGCGCTAAGAGGGTACTAGTGGAAAAAGGAATGTCTTCAAATATAAACTACACAGAGTCATTCGGTGAAACTTTTTTCTGATCTGTGCATTCAGCTAACAGAGTTAAACCATAGTTTTGATTGAGCAGATCTGAACACTCTTTCTGTAGAAAATGCAACTGGACATTTGGAGCGCTAAGAGCGTACTAGTGGAAAAAGGAATATATTCAAATATAAACTACACAGAAGCATTCTGTGAAACTTCTTTCTGATCTGAGCATTCAGCTAACAGAGTTAAACCATACTTTTGGTTGAGCAGTTTTGAAACACTCTGTCTGTAGAAAATGCAACTGGACATTCGTAACGCTAAGTGGGTAATAGTGGAAAAAAGAATATGTTCAAATATAAACTACACAGAAGCATTGTATGAAACTTCTTTCTGTTCTGTGCATTCAACTAACAGAGTTGAACCTTACTTTGATTGAGCTGTTCTGAAACACTCTTTCTGTAGAAACTGCAATTGGACATTCTGAGCGCTAAGAGGCCTATATTGGGAAAAAGAATGTCTACAAATAAAAACTACACAGAAGAATTGTGTGAAACTTCTTTCTGTTCTGTTTGTTCAACTAAAAGAGTTGAACCTTAGTTTTGATTGAGCCGTTCTGAAACACTCTTTCTGTAGAAAATTCAAGTGGAGATTCGGAGCGCTAAGAGGGTAATAGTTGAAAAAGGAATATCTCCAAATATAAACTACACAGAATCATTCTGTGAAATTTCTTTCTGATCTGTGCATTCAGCTAACAGAGTTAAACCATACTTTTGATTGAGCAGATCTGAACACTCTTTCTGTAGAAAATGCAACTGGACATTTGGAACGCTAAGAGAGTAGTAGTGGAGAAAGGAATGTATTCAAATATAAACTAGACAGAAGCATTCTGTGAAACTTCTTTCTGATCTGAGCATTCAGCTAACAGAGTTAAACCATACTTTTGATTGAGCAGTTTTGAAACACTCTGTCTGTAGAAAATGCAACTGGACATTCGTAGCGCTAAGTGGGTAATAGTGGAAAAAAGAATATGTTCAAATATAAACTACACAGAAGCATTGTATGAAACTCCTTTCTGTTCTGTGCATTCAACTAACAGAGTTGAACCTTACTTTTGATTGAGCCGTTCTGAAACACTCTTTCTGTAGAAACTGCAATTGGACATTCTGAGCGCTAAGAGGCCTCTATTGGGAAAAATAATATCTTCAAATAAAAACTACACAGAAGCATTGTGTGAAACTTATTTCTGTTATGTTCATTAAGCTAACAGAGTTAAACCATACTTTTGATTGCGCAGTTCTGAACACTCTTTCTGTAGAAAATGCAAGTGGACATTCGGATCGCTAAGAGGGTAATAGTGGAAAAAGGAATATATTCAAATATAAACTACACAGTAGCATTCTGTGAAAATTCTTTCTGTTCTGTGCATTCAACTAACAGAGTTGAACCTTACTTTTGATTGAGCCGTTCTGAAACACTCTTTCTGTAGAAACTGCAATTGGACATGCTAAGTGCTAAGAGGGCTACATTGGGAAAAAGAATATCTTCAAATAAAAACTACACAGATGCATTCTGTGAAACTTATTTCTGATCTGTAAATTCAGTTAACAGAGATAAAATATATTTTTGATTGAGCAGTTATGAAACACTCTTTTTGTAGAAAATGCAAGTGGAGATTTGGAGCGCTAAGAGGGTAATAGTGGAAAAAGGAATGTCTCCAAATATAAACTACACAGAATCATTCTGTGAATCTTCTTTCTGATCTGTGCATTCAGCTAACAGAGTTAAACCATACTTTTGATTGAGCAGATCTGAACACTCTTTCTGTAGAAAATGCAACTGGACATTTGGAGCGCTAAGAGCGTAGTAGTGGAAAAAGGTATAGATTCAAATATAAACTACACAGAAGCATTCTGTGAAACTTCTTTCTGATCTGAGCATTCAGCTAACAGAGTTAAACCATACTTTTGATTGAGCAGTTTTGAAACACTCTGTCTGTAGAAAATGCAACTGGACATTCGTAGCGCTAAGTGGGTAATAGTGGAAAAAAGAATATGTTCAAATATAAACTACACAGAAGCATTGTATGAAACTTCTTTCTGTTCTGTGCATTCAACTAACAGAGTTGAACCTTACTTTTGATTGAGCCGTTCTGAAACACTCTTTCTGTAGAAACTGCAATTGGACATTCTGAGCGCTAAGAGGCCTATATTGGGAAAAAGAATGTCTACAAATAAAAACTACACAGAAGAATTGTGTGAAACTTCTTTCTGTTCTGTTTGTTCAACTAAAAGAGTTGAACCTTAGTTTTGATTGAGCCGTTCTGAAACACTCTTTCTGTAGAAAATGCAAGTGGAGATTCGGAGCGCTAAGAGGGTAATAGTGGAAAAAGGAATATCTCCAAATATAAACTACACAGAATCATTCTGTGAAACTCCTTTCTGATCTGTGCATTCGGCTAACAGAGTTAAACCATACTTTTGATTGAGCAGATCTGAACACTCTTTCTGTAGAAAATGCAACTGGACATTTGGAGCGCTAAGAGAGTAGTAGTGGAAAAAGGAATATATTCAAATATAAACTACACAGAAGCATTCTGTGAAACTTCTTTCTGATCTGAGCATTCAGCTAACAGAGTTAAACCATACTTTTGATTGAGCAGTTTTGAAACACTCTGTCTTTAGAAAATGCAACTGGACATTCGTAGCGCTAAGTGGGTAATAGTGGAAAAAAGAATATGTTCAAATATAAACTACAAAGAAGCATTGTATGAAACTCCTTTCTGTTCTGTGCATTCAACTAACAGAGTTGAACCTTACTTTTGATTGAGCCGTTCTGAAACACTCTTTCTGTAGAAACTGCAATTGGACATTCTGAGCGCTAAGAGGCCTCTATTGGGAAAAATAATATCTTCAAATAAAAACTACACAGAAGCATTGTGTGAAACTTATTTCTGATATGTTCATTAAGCTAACAGAGTTAAACCATACTTTTGATTGCGCAGTTCTGAACACTCTTTCTGTAGAAAATGCAAGTGGACATTCGGATCGCTAAGAGGGTAATAGTGGAAAAAGGAATATATTCAAATATAAACTACACAGTAGCATTCTGTGAAAATTCTTTCTGTTCTGTGCATTCAACTAACAGATTTGAACCTTACTTTTGATTGAGTCGTTCTGAAACACTCTTTCTGTAGAAACTACAATTGGACATGCTAAGCGCTAAGAGGGCTACATTGGGAAAAAGAATATCTTCAAATAAAAACTACACAGATGCATTCTGTGAAACTTATTTCTGATCTGTAAAATCAGTTAACAGAGATAAAACATATTTTTGATTGAGCAGTTATGAAACACTCTTTTTGTAGAAAATGCAAGTGGAGATTTGGAGCGCTAAGAGGGTAATAGTGGAAAAAGGAATGTCTCCAAATATAAACTACACAGAATCATTCTGTGAATCTTCTTTCTGATCTGTGCATTCAGCTAACAGAGTTAAACCATACTTTTGATTGAGCAGATCTGAACACTCTTTCTGTAGAAAATGCAACTGGACATTTGGAGCGCTAAGAGCGTAGTAGTGGAAAAAGGTATATATTCAAATATAAACTACACAGAAGCATTCTGTGAAACTTCTTTCTGATCTGAGCATTCAGCTAACAGAGTTAAACCATACTTTTGATTGAGCAGTTTTGAAACACTCTGTCTGTAGAAAATGCAACTGGACATTCGTAACGCTAAGTGGGTAATAGTGGAAAAAAGAATATGTTCAAATATAAACTACACAGAAGCATTTTATGAAACTTCTTTCTGTTCTGTGCATTCAACTAACAGAGTTGAACCTTACTTTTGATTGAGCCGTTCTGAAACACTCTTTCTGTAGAAACTGCAATTGGACATTCTGAGCGCTAAGAGGCCGATATTGGGAAAAAGAATGTCTACAAATAAAAACTACACAGAAGAATTGTGTGAAACTTCTTTCTGTTCTGTTTGTTCAACTAAAAGAGTTGAACCTTAGTTTTGATTGAGCCGTTCTGAAACACTCTTTCTGTAGAAAATGCAAGTGGAGATTCGGAGCGCTAAGAGGGTAATAGTGGAAAAAGGAATATCTCCAAATATAAACTACACAGAATCATTCTGTGAAACTTCTTTCTGATCTGTGCATTCGGCTAACAGAGTTAAACCATACTTTTGTTTGAGCAGATCTGAACACTCTTTCTGTAGAAAATGCAACTGGACATTTGGAGCGCTAAGAGAGTAGTAGTGGAAAAAGGAATATATTCAAATATAAACTACACAGAAGCATTCTGTGAAACTTCTTTCTGATCTGAGCATTCTGCTAACAGAGTTAAACCATACTTTTGATTGAGCAGTTTTGAAACACTCTGTCTGTAGAAAATGCAACTGGACATTCGTAGCGCTAAGTGGGTAATAGTGGAAAAAAGAATATGTTCAAATATAAACTACAAAGAATCATTGTATGAAACTCCTTTCTGTTCTGTGCATTCAACTAACAGAGTTGAACCTTACTTTTGATTGAGCCGTTCTGAAACACTCTTTCTGTAGAAACTGCAATTGGACATTCTGAGCGCTAAGAGGCCTATATTGGGAAAATGAATGTCTACAAATAAAAACTACACAGAAGAATTGTGTGAAACTTCTTTCTGTTCTGTTTGTTCAACTAAAGGAGTTGAACCTTAGTTTTGATTGAGCCGTTCTGAAACACTCTTTCTGTAGAAAATGCAAGTGGAGATTCGGAGCGCTAAGAGGGTAATAGTGGAAAAAGGAATATCTCCAAATATAAACTACACAGAATCATTCTGTGAAACTTCTTTCTGATCTGTGCATTCGGCTAACAGATTTAAACCATACTTTTGTTTGAGCAGATCTGAACACTCTTTCTGTAGAAAATGCAACTGGACATTTGGAGCGCTAAGAGAGTAGTAGTGGAAAAAGGAATATATTCAAATATAAACTACACAGAAGCATTCTGTGAAACTTCTTTCTGATCTGAGCATTCAGCTAACAGAGTTAAACCATACTTTTGACTGAGCAGTTTTGAAACACTCTGTCTGTAGAAAATGCAACTGGACATTCGTAGCGCTAAGTGGGTAATAGTGGAAAAAAGAATATGTTCAAATATAAACTACAAAGAAGCATTGTATGAAACTCCTTTCTGTTCTGTGCATTCAACTAACAGAGTTGAACCTTACTTTTGATTGAGCCGTTCTGAAACACTCTTTCTGTAGAAACTGCAATTGGACATTCTGAGCGCTAAGAGGCCTCTATTGGGAAAAATAATATCTTCAAATAAAAACTACACAGAAGCATTGTGTGAAACTTATTTCTGATATGTTCATTAAGCTAACAGAGTTAAACCATACTTTTGATTGCGCAGTTCTGAACACTCTTTCTGTAGAAAATGCAAGTGGACATTCGGAGCGCTAAGAGGGTAATAGTGGAAAAAGGAATATATTCAAATATAAACTACACAGTAGCATTCTGTGAAAATTCTTTCTGTTCTGTGCATTCAACTAACAGAGTTGAACCTTACTTTTGATTGAGCCGTTCTGAAACACTCTTTCTGTAGAAACTGCAATTGGACATGCTAAGCGCTAAGAGGCCTACATTGGGAAAAAGAATATCTTCAAATAAAAACTACACAGATGCATTCTGTGAAACTTATTTCTGATCTGTAAATTCAGTTAACAGAGATAAAACATATTTTTGATTGAGCAGTTATGAAACACTCTTTTTGTAGAAAATGCAAGTGGAGATTCGGAGCGCTAAGAGGGTACTAGTGGAAAAATGAATGTCTTCAAATATAAACTACACAGAGTCATTCGGTGAAACTTCTTTCTGATCTGTGCATTCAGCTAACAGAGTTAAACCATACTTTTGATTGAGCAGATCTGAACACTCTTTCTGTAGAAAATGCAACTGGACATTTGGAGCGCTAAGAGCGTAGTAGTGGAAAAAGGAATATATTCAAATATAAACTACACAGAAGCATTCTGTGAAACTTCTTTCTGATCTGAGCATTCAGCTAACAGAGTTAAACCATACTTTTGATTGAGCAGTTTTGAAACACTCTGTCTGTAGAAAATGCAACTGGACATTCGTAGCGCTAAGTGGGTAATAGTGGAAAAAAGAATATGTTCAAATATAAACTACACAGAAGCATTGTATGAAACTTCTTTCTGTTCTGTGCATTCAACTAACAGAGTTGAACCTTACTTTTGATTGAGCCGTTCTGAAACACTCTTTCTGTAGAAACTGCAATTGGACATTCTGAGCGCTAAGAGGCCTATATTGGGAAAAAGAATGTCTACAAATAAAAACTACACAGAAGAATTCTGTGAAACTTCTTTCTGTTCTGTTTGTTCAACTAAAAGGGTTGAACCTTACTTTTGATTGAGCCGTTCTGAAACACTCTTTCTGTAGAAAATGCAAGTGGAGATTCGGAGCGCTAAGAGGGTAATAGTGGAAAAAGGAATGTCTCCAAATATAAACTACACAGAATCATTCTGTGAAACTTCTTTCTGATCTGTGCACTCAGCTAACAGAGTTAAACCATACTTTTGATTGAGCAGATCTGAACACTCTTTCTGTAGAAAATGCAACTGGACATTTGGAGCGCTAAGAGAGTAGTAGTGGAAAAAGGAATATATTCAAATATAAACTACACAGAAGCATTCTGTGAAACTTCTTTCTGATCTGAGCATTCAGCTAACAGAGTTAAACCATACTTTTGATTGAGCAGTTTTGAAACACTCTGTCTGTAGAAAATGCAACTGGACATTCGTAGCGCTAAGTGGGTAATAGTGGAAAAAAGAATATGTTGAAATATAAACTACACAGAAGCATTGTATGAAACTTCTTTCTGTTCTGTGCATTCAACTAACAGAGTTGAACCTTACTTTTGATTGAGCCGTTCTGAAACACTCTTTCTGTAGAAACTGCAATTGGACATTCTGAGCGCTAAGAGGCCTATATTGGGAAAAAGAATGTCTACAAATAAAAACTACACAGAAGAATTGTGTGAAACTTCTTTCTGTTCTGTTTGTTCAACTAAAAGAGTTGAACCTTAGCTTTGATTGAGCCGTTCTGAAACACTCTTTCTGTAGAAAATGCAAGTGGAGATTCGGAGCGCTAAGAGGGTAATAGTGGAAAAAGGAATATCTCCAAATATAAACTACACAGAATCATTCTGTGAAACTTCTTTCTGATCTGTGCATTCGGCTAACAGAGTTAAACCATACTTTTGATTGAGCAGATCTGAACACTCTTTCTGTAGAAAATGCAACTGGACATTTGGAGCGCTAAGAGCGTAGTAGTGGAAAAAGGAATATATTCAAATATAAACTACACAGAAGCATTCTGTGAAACTTCTTTCTGATCTGAGCATTCAGCTAACAGAGTTAAACCATACTTTTGATTGAGCAGTTTTGAAACACTCTGTCTGTAGAAAATGCAACTGGACATTCGTAGCGCTAAGTGGGTAATAGTGGAAAAAAGAATATGTTCAAATATAAACTACACAGAAGCATTGTATGAAACTTCTTTCTGTTCTGTGCATTCAACTAACAGAGTTGAACCTTACATTTGATTGAGCCTTTCTGAAACACTCTTTCTGTAGAAACTGCAATTGGACATTCTGAGCGCTAAGAGGCCTCTATTGGGAAAAATAATATCTTCAAATAAAAACTACACAGAAGCATTGTGTGAAACTTATTTCTGATATGTTCATTAAGCTAACAGAGTTAAACCATACTTTTGATTGCGCAGTTCTGAACACTCTTTCTGTAGAAAATGCAAGTGGACATTCGGAGCGCTAAGAGGGTAATAGTGGAAAAAGGAATATATTCATATATAAACTACACAGTAGCATTCTGTGAAAATTCTTTCTGTTCTGTGCATTCAACTAACAGAGTTGAACCTTACTTTTGATTGAGCCGTTCTCAAACACTCTTTCTGTAGAAACTGCAATTGGACATGCTAAGCGCTAAGAGGCCTACATTGGGAAAAAGAATATCTTCAAATAAAAACTACACAGATGCATTCTGTGAAACTTATTTCTGATCTCTAAATTCAGTTAACAGAGATAAAACATATTTTTGATTGATCAGTTATGAAACACTCTTTTTGTAGAAAATGCAAGTGGAGATTCGGAGCGCTAAGTGGGTACTAGTGGAAAAAGGAATGTCTTCAAATATAAACTACACAGAGTCATTCGGTGAAACTTCTTTCTGATCTGTGCATTCAGCTAACAGAGTTAAACCATACTTTTGATTGAGCAGATCTGAACACTCTTTCTGTAGAAAATGCAACTGGACATTTGGAGCGCTAAGAGCGTAGTAGTGGAAAAAGGAATATATTCAAATATAAACTACACAGAAGCATTCTGTGAAACTTCTTTCTGATCTGAGCATTCAGCTAACAGAGTTAAACCATACTTTTGATTGATCAGTTTTGAAACACTCTGTCTGTAGAAAATGCAACTGGACATTCGTAGCGCTAAGTGGGTAATAGTGGAAAAAAGAATATGTTCAAATATAAACTACACAGAAGCATTGTATGAAACTTCTTTCTGTTCTGTGCATTCAACTAACAGAGTTGAAACTTACTTTTGATTGAGCCGTTCTGAAACACTCTTTCTGTAGAAACTGCAATTGGACATTCTGAGCGCTAAGAGGCCTATATTGGGAAAAAGAATGTCTACAAATAAAAACTACACAGAAGAATTGTGTGAAATTTCTTTCTGTTCTGTTTGTTCAACTAAAAGAGTTGAACCTTACTTTTGATTGAGCCGTTCTGAAACACTCTTTCTGTAGAAAATGCAAGTGGAGATTTGGAGCGCTAAGAGGGTAATAGTGGAAAAAGGAATGTCTCCAAATATAAACTACACAGAATCATTCTGTGAAACTTCTTTCTTATCTGTGCATTCAGCTAACGGAGTTAAACCATACTTTTGATTGAGCAGATCTGAACACTCTTTCTGTAGAAAATGCAACTGGACATTTGGAGCGCTAAGAGCGTAGTAGTGGAAAAAGGAATATATTCAAATATAAACTACACAGAAGCATTCTGTGAAACTTCTTTCTGATCTGAGCATTCAGCTAACAGAGTTAAACCATACTTTTGATTGAGCAGTTTTGAAACACTCTGTCTGTAGAAAATGCAACTGGGCATTCGTAGCGCTAAGTGGGTAATAGTGGAAAAAAGAATATGTTCAAATATAAACTACACAGAAGCATTGTATGAAACTTCTTTCTGTTCTGTGCATTCAACTAACAGAGTTGAACCTTACTTTTGATTGAGCATTTCTGAAACACTCTTTCTGTAGAAACTGCAATTGGGCATTCTGAGCGCTAAGAGGCCTCTATTGGGAAAAATAATATCTTCAAATAAAAACTACACAGAAGCATTGTGTGAAACTTATTTCTGATATGTTCATTAAGCTAACAGAGTTAAACCATACTTTTGATTGCGCAGTTCTGAACACTCTTTCTGTAGAAAATGCAAGTGGACATTCGGAGCGCTAAGAGGGTAATAGTGGAAAAAGGAATATATTCATATATAAACTACACAGTAGCATTCTGTGAAAATTCTTTCTGTTCTGTTCATTCAACTAACAGAGTTGAACCTTACTTTTGATTGAGCCGTTCTGAAACACTCTTTCTGTAGAAACTGCAATTGGACATGCTAAGCGCTAAGAGGCCTACATTTTGAAAAAGAATATCTTCAAATAAAAACTACACAGATGCATTCTGTGAAACTTATTTCTGATCTGTAAATTCAGTTAACAGAGATAAAACATATTTTTGATTGAGCAGTTATGAAACACTCTTTTTGTAGAAAATGCAAGTGGAGATTCGTAGCGCTAAGAGGGTAATGGTGGAAAAAGGAATGTCTTCAAATATAAACTACACAGAATCATTCGGTGAAACTTCTTTCTGATCTGTGCATTCAGCTAACAGAGTTAAACCATTCTTTTGATTGAGCAGATCTGAACACTCTTTCTGTAGAAAATGCAACTGGACATTTGGAGCGCTAAGAGCGTAGTAGTGGAAAAAGGAATATATTCAAATATAAACCACACAGAAGCATTCTGTGAAACTTCTTTATGATCTGAGCATTCAGCTAACAGAGTTAAACCATACATTTGATTGAGCAGTTTTGAAACACTCTGTTTGTAGAAAATGCAACTGGACATTCGTAGCGCTAAGTGGGTAATAGTGGACAAAAGAATATGTTCAAATATAAACTACACAGAAGCATTGTATGAAACTTCTTTCTGTTCTGTGCATTCAACTAACAGAGTTGAACCTTACTTTTGATTGAGCCTTTCTGAAACACTCTTTCTGTAGAAACTGCAATTGGACATTCTGAGCGCTAAGAGGCCTCTATTGGGAAAAATAATATCTTCAAATAAAAACTACACAGAAGCATTGTGTGAAACTTATTTCTGATATGTTCATTAAGCTAACAGAGTTAAACCATACTTTTGATTGCGCAGTTCTGAACACTCTTTCTGTAGAAAATGCAAGTGGACATTCGGAGCGCTAAGAGGGTAATAGTGGAAAAAGGAATATATTCAAATATAAACTACACAGTAGCATTCTGTGAAAATTCTTTCTGTTCTGTGCATTCAACTAACAGAGTTGAACCTTACTTTTGATTGAGCCGTTCTGAAACACTCTTTCTGTAGAAACTGCAATTGGACATGCTAAGCGCTAAGAGGCCTACATTGGGAAAAAGAATATCTTCAAATAAAAACTACACAGATGCATTCTGTGAAACTTATTTCTGATCTGTAAATTCAGTTAACAGAGATAAAACATATTTTTGATTGAGCAGTTATGAAACACTCTTTTTGTAGAAAATGCAAGTGGAGATTCGGAGCGCTAAGTGGGTACTAGTGGAAAAAGGAATGTCTTCAAATATAAACTACACAGAATCATTCGGTGAAACTTTTTTCTGATCTGTGCATTCAGCTAACAGAGTTAAACCATAGTTTTGATTGAGCAGATCTGAACACTCTTTCTGTAGAAAATGCAACTGGACATTTGGAGCGCTAAGAGCGTAGTAGTGGAAAAAGGAATATATTCAAATATAAACTACACAGAAGCATTCTGTGAAACTTCTTTCTGATCTGAGCATTCAGCTAACAGAGTTAAACCATACTTTTGATTGAGCAGTTTTGAAACACTCTGTCTGTAGAAAATGCAACTGGACATTCGTAACGCTAAGTGGGTAATAGTGGAAAAAAGAATATGTTCAAATATAAACTACACAGAAGCATTTTATGAAACTTCTTTCTGTTCTGTGCATTCAACTAACAGAGTTGAACCTTACTTTTGATTGAGCCGTTCTGAAACACTCTTTCTGTAGAAACTGCAATTGGACATTCTGAGCGCTAAGAGGCCTATATTGGGAAAAAGAATGTCTACAAATAAAAACTACACAGAAGAATTGTGTGAAACTTCTTTCTGTTCTGTTTGTTCAACTAAAAGAGTTGAACCTTAGTTTTGATTGAGCCGTTCTGAAACACTCTTTCTGTAGAAAATGCAAGTGGAGATTCGGAGCGCTAAGAGGGTAATAGTGGAAAAAGGAATATCTCCAAATATAAACTACACAGAATCATTCTGTGAAACTTCTTTCTGATCTGTGCATTTGGCTAACAGAGTTAAACCATACTTTTGTTTGAGCAGATCTGAACACTCTTTCTGTAGAAAATGCAACTGGACATTTGGAGCGCTAAGAGAGTAGTAGTGGAAAAAGGAATATATTCAAATATAAACTACACAGAAGCATTCTGTGAAACTTCTTTCTGATCTGAGCATTCAGCTAACAAAGTTAAACCATACTTTTGACTGAGCAGTTTTGAAACACTCTGTCTGTAGAAAATGCAACTGGACATTCGTAGCGCTAAGTGGGTAATAGTGGAAAAAAGAATATGTTCAAATATAAACTACAAAGAAGCATTGTATGAAACTCCTTTCTGTTCTGTGCATTCAACTAACAGAGTTGAACCTTACTTTTGATTGAGCCGTTCTGAAACACTCTTTCTGTAGAAACTGCAATTGGACATTCTGAGCGCTAAGAGGCCTCTATTGGGAAAAATAATATCTTCAAATAAAAACTACACAGAAGCATTGTGTGAAACTTATTTCTGATATGTTCATTAAGCTAACAGAGTTAAACCATACTTTTGATTGCGCAGTTCTGAACCCTCTTTCTGTAGAAAATGCAAGTGGACATTCGGAGCGCTAAGAGGGTAATAGTGGAAAAAGGAATATATTCAAATATAAACTACACAGTAGCATTCTGTGAAAATTCTTTCTGTTCTGTGCATTCAACTAACAGAGTTGAACCTTACTTTTGATTGAGCCGTTCTGAAACACTCTTTCTGTAGAAACTGCAATTGGACATGCTAAGCGCTAAGAGGCCTACATTGGGAAAAAGAATATCTTCAAATAAAAACTACACAGATGCATTCTGTGAAACTTATTTCTGATCTGTAAATTCAGTTAACAGAGATAAAACATATTTTTGATTGAGCAGTTATGAAACACTCTTTTTGTAGAAAATGCAAGTGGAGATTCGGAGCGCTAAGAGGGTACTAGTGGAAAAATGAATGTCTTCAAATATAAACTACACAGAGTCATTCGGTGAAACTTCTTTCTGATCTGTGCATTCAGCTAACAGAGTTAAACCATACTTTTGATTGAGCAGATCTGAACACTCTTTCTGTAGAAAATGCAACTGGACATTTGGAGCGCTAAGAGCGTAGTAGTGGAAAAAGGAATATATTCAAATATAAACTACACAGAAGCATTCTGTGAAACTTCTTTCTGATCTGAGCATTCAGCTAACAGAGTTAAACCATACTTTTGATTGAGCAGTTTTGAAACACTCTGTCTGTAGAAAATGCAACTGGACATTCGTAGCGCTAAGTGGGTAATAGTGGAAAAAAGAATATGTTCAAATATAAACTACACAGAAGCATTGTATGAAACTTCTTTCTGTTCTGTGCATTCAACTAACAGAGTTGAACCTTACTTTTGATTGAGCCGTTCTGAAACACTCTTTCTGTAGAAACTGCAATTGGACATTCTGAGCGCTAAGAGGCCTATATTGGGAAAAAGAATGTCTACAAATAAAAACTACACAGAAGAATTCTGTGAAACTTCTTTCTGTTCTGTTTGTTCAACTAAAAGGGTTGAACCTTACTTTTGATTGAGCCGTTCTGAAACACTCTTTCTGTAGAAAATGCAAGTGGAGATTCGGAGCGCTAAGAGGGTAATAGTGGAAAAAGGAATGTCTCCAAATATAAACTACACAGAATCATTCTGTGAAACTTCTTTCTGATCTGTGCACTCAGCTAACAGAGTTAAACCATACTTTTGATTGAGCAGATCTGAACACTCTTTCTGTAGAAAATGCAACTGGACATTTGGAGCGCTAAGAGTGTAGTAGTGGAAAAAGGAATATATTCAAATATAAACTACACAGAAGCATTCTGTGAAACTTCTTTCTGATCTGAGCATTCAGCTAACAGAGTTAAACCATACTTTTGATTGAGCAGTTTTGAAACACTCTGTCTGTAGAAAATGCAACTGGACATTCGTAGCGCTAAGTGGGTAATAGTGGAAAAAAGAATATGTTGAAATATAAACTACACAGAAGCATTGTATGAAACTACTTTCTGTTCTGTGCATTCAACTAACAGAGTTGAACCTTACTTTTGATTGAGCCGTTCTGAAACACTCTTTCTGTAGAAACTGCAATTGGACATTCTGAGCGCTAAGAGGCCTATATTGGGAAAAAGAATGTCTACAAATAAAAACTACACAGAAGAATTGTGTGAAACTTCTTTCTGTTCTGTTTGTTCAACTAAAAGAGTTGAACCTTAGCTTTGATTGAGCCGTTCTGAAACACTCTTTCTGTAGAAAATGCAAGTGGAGATTCGGAGCGCTAAGAGGGTAATAGTGGAAAAAGGAATATCTCCAAATATAAACTACACAGAATCATTCTGTGAAACTTCTTTCTGATCTGTGCATTCGGCTAACAGAGTTAAACCATACTTTTGATTGAGCAGATCTGAACACTCTTTCTGTAGAAAATGCAACTGGACATTTGGAGCGCTAAGAGCGTAGTAGTGGAAAAAGGAATATATTCAAATATAAACTACACAGAAGCATTCTGTGAAACTTCTTTCTGATCTGAGCATTCAGCTAACAGATTTAAACCATACTTTTGATTGAGCAGTTTTGAAACACTCTGTCTGTAGAAAATGCAACTGGACATTCGTAGCGCTAAGTGGGTAATAGTGGAAAAAAGAATATGTTCAAATATAAACTACACAGAAGCATTGTATGAAACTTCTTTCTGTTCTGTGCATTCAACTAACAGAGTTGAACCTTACTTTTGATTGAGCCTTTCTGAAACACTCTTTCTGTAGAAACTGCAATTGGACATTCTGAGCGCTAAGAGGCCTCTATTGGGAAAAATAATATCTTCAAATAAAAACTACACAGAAGCATTGTGTGAAACTTATTTCTGATATGTTCATTAAGCTAACAGAGTTAAACCATACTTTTGATTGCGCAGTTCTGAACACTCTTTCTGTAGAAAATGCAAGTGGACATTCGGAGCGCTAAGAGGGTAATAGTGGAAAAAGGAATATATTCATATATAAACTACACAGTAGCATTCTGTGAAAATTCTTTCTGTTCTGTGCATTCAACTAACAGAGTTGAACCTTACTTTTGATTGAGCCGTTCTGAAACACTCTTTCTGTAGAAACTGCAATTGGACATGCTAAGCGCTAAGAGGCCTACATTGGGAAAAAGAATATCTTCAAATAAAAACTACACAGATGCATTCTGTGAAACTTATTTCTGATCTCTAAATTCAGTTAACAGAGATAAAACATATTTTTGATTGATCAGTTATGAAACACTCTTTTTGTAGAAAATGCAAGTGGAGATTCGGAGCGCTAAGTGGGTACTAGTGGAAAAAGGAATGTCTTCAAATATAAACTACACAGAGTCATTCGGTGAAACTTCTTTCTGATCTGTGCATTCAGCTAACAGAGTTAAACCATACTTTTGATTGAGCAGATCTGAACACTCTTTCTGTAGAAAATGCAACTGGACATTTGGAGCGCTAAGAGCGTAGTAGTGGAAAAAGGAATATATTCAAATATAAACTACACAGAAGCATTCTGTGAAACTTCTTTCTGATCTGAGCATTCAGCTAACAGAGTTAAACCATAATTTTGATTGATCAGTTTTGAAACACTCTGTCTGTAGAAAATGCAACTGGACATTCGTAGCGCTAAGTGGGTAATAGTGGAAAAAAGAATATGTTCAAATATAAACTACACAGAAGCATTGTATGAAACTTCTTTCTGTTCTGTGCATTCAACTAACTGAGTTGAAACTTACTTTTGATTGAGCCGTTCTGAAACACTCTTTCTGTAGAAACTGCAATTGGACATTCTGAGCGCTAAGAGGCCTATATTGGGAAAAAGAATGTCTACAAATAAAAACTACACAGAAGAATTGTGTGAAACTTCTTTCTGTTCTGTTTGTTCAACTAAAAGAGTTGAACCTTACTTTTGATTGAGCCGTTCTGAAACACTCTTTCTGTAGAAAATGCAAGTGGAGATTTGGAGCGCTAAGAGGGTAATAGTGGAAAAAGGAATGTCTCCAAATATAAACTACACAGAATCATTCTGTGAAACTTCTTTCTTATCTGTGCATTCAGCTAACGGAGTTAAACCATACTTTTGATTGAGCAGATCTGAACACTCTTTCTGTAGAAAATGCAACTGGACATTTGGAGCGCTAAGAGCGTAGTAGTGGAAAAAGGAATATATTCAAATATAAACTACACAGAAGCATTCTGTGAAACTTCTTTCTGATCTGAGCATTCAGCTAACAGAGTTAAACCATACTTTTGATTGAGCAGTTTTGAAACACTCTGTCTGTAGAAAATGCAACTGGGCATTCGTAGCGCTAAGTGGGTAATAGTGGAAAAAAGAATATGTTCAAATATAAACTACACAGAAGCATTGTATGAAACTTCTTTCTGTTCTGTGCATTCAACTAACAGAGTTGAACCTTACTTTTGATTGAGCCTTTCTGAAACACTCTTTCTGTAGAAACTGCAATTGGGCATTCTGAGCGCTAAGAGGCCTCTATTGGGAAAAATAATATCTT
The DNA here is from genome assembly GCF_028878055.3 of Symphalangus syndactylus. Classification (NCBI taxonomy): domain Eukaryota; kingdom Metazoa; phylum Chordata; class Mammalia; order Primates; family Hylobatidae; genus Symphalangus; species Symphalangus syndactylus. The sequence goes on along the minus strand of NC_072437.2, from coordinate 112,514,479 downwards.
CAAATAAAAACTACACAGAAGCATTGTGTGAAACTTATTTCTGATATGTTCATTAAGCTAACAGAGTTAAACCATACTTTTGATTGCGCAGTTCTGAACACTCTTTCTGTAGAAAATGCAAGTGGACATTCGGAGCGCTAAGAGGGTAATAGTGGAAAAAGGAATATATTCATATATAAACTACACAGTAGCATTCTGTGAAAGTTCTTTCTGTTCTGTGCATTCAACTAACAGAGTTGAACCTTACTTTTGATTGAGCCGTTCTGAAACACTCTTTCTGTAGAAACTGCAATTGGACATGCTAAGCGCTAAGAGGCCTACATTGGGAAAAAGAATATCTTCAAATAAAAACTACACAGATGCATTCTGTGAAACTTATTTCTGATCTGTAAATTCAGTTAACAGAGATAAAACATATTTTTGATTGATCAGTTATGAAACACTCTTTTTGTAGAAAATGCAAGTGGAGATTCGGAGCGCTAAGAGGGTACTAGTGGAAAAAGGAATGTCTTCAAATATAAACTACACAGAATCATTCGGTGAAACTTCTTTCTGATCTGTGCATTCAGCTAACAGAGTTAAACCATACTTTTGATTGAGCAGATCTGAACACTCTTTCTGTAGAAAATGCAACTGGACATTTGGAGCGCTAAGAGCGTAGTAGTGGAAAAAGGAATATATTCAAATATAAACTACACAGAAGCATTCTGTGAAACTTCTTTCTGATCTGAGCATTCAGCTAACAGAGTTAAACCATACTTATGATTGATCAGTTTTGAAACACTCTGTCTGTAGAAAATGCAACTGGACATTCGTAGCGCTAAGTGGGTAATAGTGGAAAAAAGAATATGTTCAAATATAAACTACACAGAAGCATTGTATGAAACTTCTTTCTGTTCTGTGCATTCAACTAACAGAGTTGAACCTTACTTTTGATTGAGCCTTTCTGAAACACTCTTTCTGTAGAAACTGCAATTGGACATTCTGAGCGCTAAGAGGCCTCTATTGGGAAAAATAATATCTTCAAATAAAAACTACACAGAAGCATTGTGTGAAACTTATTTCTGATATGTTCATTAAGCTAACAGAGTTAAACCATACTTTTGATTGCGCAGTTCTGAACACTCTTTCTGTAGAAAATGCAAGTGGACATTCGGAGCGCTAAGAGGGTAATAGTGGAAAAAGGAATATATTCATATGTAAACTACACAGTAGCATTCTGTGAAAATTCTTTCTGTTCTGTGCATTCAACTAACAGAGTTGAACCTTACTTTTGATTGAGCCGTTCTGAAACACTCTTTCTGTAGAAACTGCAATTGGACATGCTAAGCGCTAAGAGGCCTACATTTTGAAAAAGAATATCTTCAAATAAAAACTACACAGATGCATTCTGTGAAACTTATTTCTGATCTGTAAATTCAGTTAACAGAGATAAAACATATTTTTGATTGAGCAGTTATGAAACACTCTTTTTGTAGAAAATGCAAGTGGAGATTCGTAGCGCTAAGAGGGTAATGGTGGAAAAAGGAATGTCTTCAAATATAAACTACACAGAATCATTCGGTGAAACTTCTTTCTGATCTGTGCATTCAGCTAACAGAGTTAAACCATTCTTTTGATTGAGCAGATCTGAACACTCTTTCTGTAGAAAATGCAACTGGACATTTGGAGCGCTAAGAGCGTAGTAGTGGAAAAAGGAATATATTCAAATATAAACCACACAGAAGCATTCTGTGAAACTTCTTTATGATCTGAGCATTCAGCTAACAGAGTTAAACCATACATTTGATTGAGCAGTTTTGAAACACTCTGTTTGTAGAAAATGCAACTGGACATTCGTAGCGCTAAGTGGGTAATAGTGGACAAAAGAATATGTTCAAATATAAACTACACAGAAGCATTGTATGAAACTTCTTTCTGTTCTGTGCATTCAACTAACAGAGTTGAACCTTACTTTTGATTGAGCCGTTCTGAAACACTCTTTCTGTAGAAACTGCAATTGGACATTCTGAGCGCTAAGAGGCCTATATTGGGAAAAAGAATATCTACAAATAAAAACTACACAGAAGAATTGTGTGAAACTTCTTTCTGTTCTGTTTGTTCAACTAAAAGTGTTGAATCTTAGTTTTGATTGAGCCGTTCTGAAACACTCTTTCTGTAGAAAATGCAAGTGGAGATTCGGAGCGCTAAGAGGGTAATAGTGGAAAAAGGAATGTCTCCAAATATAAACTACACAGAATCATTCTGTGAAACTTCTTTCTGATCTGTGCATTCAGCTAACAGAGTTAAACGATACTTTTGATTGAGCAGATCTGAACACTCTTTCTGTAGAAAATGCAACTGGACATTTGGAGCACTAAGACAGTAGTAGTGGAAAAAGGAATATATTCAAATATAAACTACACAGAAGCATTCTGTGAAACTTCTTTCTGATCTGAGCATTCAGCTAACAGAGTTAAACCATACATTTGATTGAGCAGTTTTGAAACACTCTGTCTGTAGAAAATGCAACTGGACATTCGTAGCGCTAAGTGGGTAATAGTGGAAAAAAGAATATATTCAAATATAAACTACACAGAAGCATTGTATGAAACTTCTTTCTGTTCTGTGCATTCAACTTACAGAGTTGAACCTTACTTTTGATTGAGCCTTTCTGAAACACTCTTTCTGTAGAAACTGCAATTGGACATTCTGAGCGCTAAGTGGCCCCTATTGGAAAAAATAATATCTTCAAATAAAAACTACACAGAAGCATTGTGTGAAAATTATTTCTGATATGTTCATTAAGTTAACAGAGTTAAACCATACTTTTGATTGCACAGTTCTGAACACTCTTTCTGTAGAAAATGCAAGTGGACATTCGGAGCGCTAAGAGGGTAATAGTGTAAAAAGGAATATATTCAAATATAAACTACACTGTAGCATTCTGTGAAAATTCTTTCTGTTCTGTGCATTCAACTAACAGAGTTGAACCTTACTTTTGATTGAGCCGTTCTGAAACACTCTTTCTGTAGAAACTGCAATTGGACATTCTGAGCGCTAAGAGGGCTATATTGGGAAAAAGAATATCTACAAATAAAAACTACACAGAAGAATTGTGTGAAACTTCTTTCTGTTCTGTTTGTTCAACTAAAAGTGTTGAATCTTAGTTTTGCTTGAGCCGTTCTGAAACACTCTTTCTGTACAAAATGCAAGTGGAGATTCGGAGCGCTAAGAGGGTTATAGTGGAAAAAGGAATGTCTCCAAATATAAACTACACAGAATCATTCTGTGAAACTTCTTTCTGATCTGTGCATTCAGCTAACAGAGTTAAACCATACATTTGATTGAGCAGATCTGAACACTCTTTCTGTAGAAAATGCAACTGGACATTTGGAGCGCTAAGAGAGTAGTAGATTAAAAAAGGAATATATTCAAATATAAACTACACAGAAGCATTCTGTGAAACTTCTTTCTGATCTGAGCATTCAGCTAACAGAGTTAAACCATACTTTTGATTGAGCAGTTTTGAAACACTCTGTCTGTAGAAAATGCAACTGGACATTCGTAGCGCTAAGTGGGTAATAGTGGAAAAAAGAATATGTTCAAATATAAACTACACAGAAGCATTGTATGAAACTTCTTTCTGTTCTGTGCATTCAACTAACAGAGTTGAACCTTACATTTGATTGAGCCTTTCTGAAACACTCTTTCTGTAGAAACTGCAATTGGACATTCTGAGCCCTAAGTGGCCTCTATTGGGAAAAATAATATCTTCAAATAAAAACTACACAGAAGCATTGTGTGAAACTTATTTCTGATATGTTCATTAAGCTAACAGAGTTAAACCATACTTTTGATTGCGCAGTTCTGAACACTCTTTCTGTAGAAAATGCAAGTGGACATTCGGAGCGCTAAGAGGGTAATAGTGGAAAAAGGAATATATTCAAATATAAACTACACAGTAGCATTCTGTGAAAATTCTTTCTGTTCTGTGAATTCAACTAATAGAGTTGAACATTACTTTTGATTGAGCCGTTCTGAAACACTCTTTCTGTAGAAACTGCAATTGGACATGCTAAGCGCAAAGAGGCCTACATTGGGAAAAAGAATATCTTCAAATAAAAACTACACAGATGCATTCTGTGAAACTTATTTCTGATCTGTAAATTCAGTTAACAGAGATAAAACATATTTTTGATTGAGCAGTTATGAAACACTCTTTTTATAGAAAATGCAAGTGGAGATTCGGAGCGCTAAGTGGGTAATAGTGGAAAAAGGAATGTCTTCAAACATAAACTACACAGAATCATTCGGTGAAACTTCTTTCTGATCTGTGCATTCAGCTAACAGAGTTAAACCATACTTTTGATTGAGCAGATCTGAACACTCTTTCTGTAGAAAATGCAACTGGACATTTGGAGCGCTAAGAGCGTAGTAGTGGAAAAAGGTATATATTCAAATATAAACTACACAGAAGCATTCTGTGAAACTTCTTTCTGATCTGAGCATTCAGCTAACAGAGTTAAACAATACTTTTGATTGAGCAGTTTTGAAACACTCTGTCTGTAGAAAATGCAACTGGACATTCGTAGCGCTAAGTGGGTAATAGTGGAAAAAAGAATATGTTCAAATATAAACTACACAGAAGCATTGTATGAAACTTCTTTCTGTTCTGTGCATTCAACTAACAGAGTTGAACCTTACTTTTGATTGAGCCGTTCTGAAACACTCTTTCTGTAGAAACTGCAATTTTACATTCTGAGCGCTAGGAGGCCTATATTGGGAAAAAGAATGTCTACAAATAAAACTACACAGAAGAATTGTGTGAAACTTCTTTCTGTTCTGTTTGTTCAACTAAAAGAGTTGAACCTTAGTTTTGATTGAGCCGTTCTGAAACACTCTTTCTGCAGAAAATGCAAGTGGAGATTCGGAGCGCTAAGAGGGTAATAGTGGAAAAAGGAATGTCTCCAAATATAAACTACACAGAATCATTCTGTGAAACTACTTTCTGATCTGTGCATTCAGCTAACAGAGTTAAAACATATTTTTGATTGAGCAGATCTGAACACTCTTTCTGTAGAAAATGCAACTGGACATTTGGAGCGCTAAGAGAGTAGTAGTGGAAAAAGGAATATATTCAAATATAAACTACACAGAAGCATTCTGTGAAACTTCTTTCTGATCTGAGCATTCAGCTAACAGAGTTAAACCATACTTTTGATTGAGCAGTTTTGAAACACTCTGTCTGTAGAAAATGCAACTGGACATTCGTAGCGCTAAGTGGGTAATAGTGAAAAAAGAATATGTTGAAATATAAACTACACAGAAGCATTGTATGAAACTTCTTTCTCTTCTGTGCATTCAACTAACAGAGTTGAACCTTACTTTTGATTGAGCCTTTCTGAAACACTCTTTCTGTAGAAACTGCAATTGGACATTCTGAGCGCTAAGAGGCCTCTATTGGGAAAAATAATATCTTCAAATAAAAACTACACAGAAGGATGGCCGAATAGGAACAGCTCCGGTCTCCAGCTCCCAGCCCCAGCGACACAGAAGACGGGTGATTTCTGCATTTCTGCTTGAGGTACCGGTTTCATCTCACTAGGGAGTGCCTAACAGTGGGTTCAGGACAGTCGGTGAAGCGCACTGTGCGCGAGCCGAAGCAGGGCGAGGCATTGCCTCACTCGGGAAGCGCAAGGGGTCAGGGAGTTCCCTTTCCTAGTCAAAGAAAGGGAAAACAGACGGCACCTGGAATATCGGGTCAGTCCCGTCCTAATACTGCGCTTTTCCAACGGGCCTGGAAAACGGCACACTAGGAGATTGTGTCCCGCACCTGGCTCGGAGGGTCCTATGCCCACAGAGTCTTGCTGATTGCTAGCACAGCAGTCTGAGATCACGCTGCAAGGCGGCAACGAGGCTGGGGGAGGGGCGCCCGCCATTGCCCAGGCTTGCTTAGGTAAACAAAGCAGCCAGGAAGCTCGAACTGGGTGGAGCCCACCACAGCTCAAGGAGGCCCGCCTGCCTCTGTAGGCTCCACCTCGGGGGGCAGGGCACAGACAACCAAAAACTCAGCGAGAACCTCCACAGCCTTAAATGTCCCTGTCTGACTGACAGCTTTGAAGAGAGTAGTGGTACTCCCAGCACGCAGCTGGAGATCTGAGAACGGACAGACTGCCTCCTAAAGTGGGTCCCTCACCCCTGAGCAGCCTAACTGGGAGGCACCCCCCCAGTGGGACAGACTGACACCTCATTCAACCGGGTACTCCTCTGAGACAAAACTTTCAGAGGAACTATCAGACAGCTGAATTTGTGGTCTCACGAAAATCCGCTGTTCTGCAGCCACCGCTGCTGACACCCAGCCAAACAGGGTCTGGAGTGGACCTCTAGTAAACTCCAACAGACCTGCAGCTGAGGGTCTTGTCTGGTAGAAGGAAAATTAACAAACAGAAAGGGCATCCACACCAAAAACCCATCTGTACATCACCATCATCGAAGACAAAAAGTAGACAAAACCACAAAGATGGGGAAAAAACAGACCAAAAAAACTGGAAACTCTAAAAAACAGAGCACCTCTCCTCCTCCAAAGGAACGCAGTTCCTCACCAGCAACGGAACAAAGCTGGATGGAGGATGACTTTGATGAGTTGAGAGAAGAAGGCTTCAGACGATCAAACTACTCTGAGCTACGAGAGGAAATTCAAAACAATAGCAAAGAAGTTAAAAACTTTGAAAAAAAATTAGAAGAATGGATAACTAGAATAACCAATGGAGAGAAGGGCTTAAAGGAGATGATGGAGCTGAAAGCCAAGTTTCGAGAACTACGCGAAGAATGCAGAAGCCTCAGTAGCAGATGCGATCAACTGGAAGAAAGGGTATCGCTGATAGAAGATGAAATGAATGAAATGAAGAGAGAAGGGAAGTTTAGAGAAAAAAGAATAAAAAGAAATGAACAAAGCCTCCAAGAAATTTGGGACTATGTGAAAAGACCAAACCTACGTCTGATTGGTGTACCTGAAAATGATGGGGAGAATGGAACCAAGTTGGAAAACACTCTGCAAGATATTATCCAGGAGAACTTCCCCAATCTAGCAAGGCAGGCCAGCATTCAGATTCAGGAAATACAGAGAACGCCACAAAGATACTCCTCGAGAAGGGCAACTCCAAGACACATAATTGTCAGATTCACCAAAGTGGAAATGAAGGAAAAAATGTTAAGGGCAGCCAGAGAGAAAGGTCGGGTTACCCACAAAGGGAAGCCCATCAGACTAACAGCTGATCTCTCAGCAGAAACTCTACAAGCCAGAAGAGAGTGGGGGCCGATATTCAACATTCTTAAAGAAAAGAATTTTCAACCCAGAATTTCCTATCCCGCCAAACTAAGCTTCATAAGTGAAGGAGAAATAAAATACTTTACAGACAAGCAAACGCTGAGTGATTTTGTCACCACCAGGCCTGCCCTAAAAGAGCTCCTGAAGGAAGCACTAAACATGGAAAGGAACAACCGGTACCAGCCCCTGCAAAAACATGCCAAATTGTAAAGACCATCGAGGCTAGGAAGAAACTATAGCAACTAATGAGCAAAATAACCAACTAACATCATAATGACAGGATCAGATTCACACATAACAATATTAACGTTAAATGTAAATGGGCTAAATGCTCCAATCAAAAGACACAGACTGGCAAACTGGATAAGGAGTCAGGACCCATCAGTGTGCTGTATTCAGGAAACCCATCTCACGTGCAGAGACACACATAGACTCAAAATAAAGGGATGGAGGAAGATCTATCAAGCAACTGGAAAACAAAAAAAGGCAGGGGTTGCAATCCTAGTCTCTGATAAAATAGACTTTAAACCAACAAAGATCAAAAGAGACAAAGAAGGCCATTACATAATGGTAAAGGGATCAATTCAACAAGAAGAGCTAACTATCCTAAATATATATGCACCCAACACAGGAGCACCCAGATTCATAAAGCAAGTCCTCAGTGACCTACAAAGGGACTTAAACTCCCACACAATAATAATGGGAGATTTTAACACCCCACTGTCAGCATTAGACAGATCAACGAGACAGAAAGTTAACAAGGATATCCAGGAATTGAACTCAGCTCTACATAAAGTGGACCTAATAGACATCTACAGAACTCTCCACCCCAAATCAACAGAATATACATTTTTTTCAGCACCACACCACACCTATTCCAAAATTGACCACATAGTTGGAAGTAAAGCTCTTCTCAGCAAATGTAAAAGAACAGAGATTATAACAAACTGTCTCTCAGACCACAGTGCAATCAAACTAGAACTCAGGATTAAGAAACTCAGTCAAAACCGCTCAACTACATGGAAACTGAACAACCTGCTCCTGAATGACTATTGGGTACATAATGAAATGAAGGCAGAAATAAAGATGTTCTTTGAAACCAACGAGAACAAAGACACAACATACCAGAATCTCTGGGACACGTTCAAAGCAGTGTGTAGAGGGAAATTTATAGCACTAAATGCCCACAAGAGAAAGCAGGAAAGATCCAAAATTGACACCCTAACATCACAATTAAAAGAACTAGAAAAGCAAGAGCAAACACATTCAAAAGCTAGCAGAAGGCTAGAAATAACTAAAATCAGAGCAGAACTGAAGGAAATAGAGACACAAAAAACCCTTCAAAAAATTAATGAATCTAGGAGCTGGTTTTTTGAAAAGATCAACAAAATTGATGGACCGCTAGCAAGACTAATAAAGAAGAAAAGAGAGAAGAATCAAATAGATGCAATAAAAAATGAAAAAGGGGATATCACCACCGATCACACAGAAATACAATCTACCATCAGAGAATACTACAAACACCTCTATGCAAATAAACTAGAAAATCTAGAAGAAATGGATAAATTCCTCGACAAATACACCCTCCCAAGACTAAACCAGGAAGAAGTTGAATCTCTGAATAGACCAATAACAGGTTCTGAAATTGTGGCAATAATCAATAGCTTACCAACCAAAAAGAGTCCAGGACCTGATGGATTCACAGCTGAATTCTACCAGAGGTACAAGGAGGAACTGGTACCATTCCTTCTGAAACTATTCCAATCGATAGAAAAAGAGGGAATCCTCCCTAACACATTTTACGAAGCCAGCATCGTCCTGATACCAAAACCTGGCAGAGACATAACCAAAAAAGAGAATTTCAGACCAATATCCTTGATGAACATTGATGCAAAAATCCTCAATAAAATACTGGCAAACCGAATCCAGCAGCACATCAAAAAGCTTATCCACCATGATCAAGTGGGCTTCATCCCTGGGATGCAAGGCTGGTTCAACATACGCAAATCAATAAATGTAATCCAGCATATAAACAGAACCAAAGACAAAAACCACATGATTATCTCAATAGATGCAGAAAAGGCCTTTGACAAAATTCAACAACCCTTCATGCTAAAAACTCTCAATAAATTAGGTATTGATGGGACGTATCTCAAAATAATAAGAGCTATCTACGACAAACCCACAGCCAATATCATACTGAATGGGCAAAAACTGGAAGCATTCCCTCTGAAAACTGGCACAAGACAGGGATGCCCTCTCTCACCGCTACTATTCAACATAGTGCTGGAAGTTCTGGCCAGAGCAATCAGGCAAGAGAAGGAAATAAAGGGTATTCAATTAGGAAAAGAGGAAGTCAAATTGTCCCTGTTTGCAGATGACATGATTGTATATCTAGAAAACCCCATTGTCTCAGCCCAAAATCTCCTTAAGCTGATTAGCAACTTCAGCAAAGTCTCAGGATACAAAATTAATGTACAAAAATCACAAGCATTCTTGTACACCAATAACAGACAAACAGAGAGCCAAATCATGAGTGAACTCCCATTCACAATTGCTTCAAAGAGAATAAAATACCTAGGAATCCAACTTACAAGGGACGTGAAGGACCTCTTCAAGGAGAACTACAAACCACTGCTCAATGAAATAAAAGAGGATACAAACAAATGGAAGAACATTCCATGCTCATGGGTTGGAAGAATCAATATCGTGAAAATGGCCATACTGCCCAAGCTAATTTATAGATTCAATGCCATCCCCATCAAGCTACCAATGACTTTCTTCACAGAATTGGAAAAAACTACTTTAAAGTTCATATGGAACCAAAAAAGAGCCCGCATCGCCAAGTCAATCCTAAGCCAAAAGAACAAAGCTGGAGGCATCACGCTACCTGACTTTAAACTCTACTACAAGGCTACAGTAACCAAAACAGCATGGTACTGGTACCACAACAGAGACATAGATCAATGGAACAGAACAGAGCCCTCAGAAATGATGCCGCATAGCTACAACTATCTGATCTTTGACAAACCTGACAAAAACAAGAAATGGGGAAAGGATTCCCTATTTAATAAATGGTGCTGGGAAAACTGGCTAGCCATATGTAGAAAGCTGCAACTGGATCCCTTCCTTACACCTTATACAAAAATTAATTCAAGATGGATTAAAGACTTATATGTTAGACCTAAAACCATTAAAATCCTACAAGAAAACCTAGGCAATACCATTCAGGACATAGGCGTGGGCAAGGACTTCATGTCTAAAACACCAAAAGCAATGGCATCAAAAGCCAAAATCGACAAATGGGATCTCATTAAACTAAAGAGCTTCTGCACAGCAAAAGAAACTATCATCAGAGTGAACAGGCAACCTACACAATGGGAGAAAATTTTTGCAACCTACTCATCTGACAAAGGGCTAATATCCAGAATCTACAATGAACTCAAACAAATTTACAAGAAAAAAACAAACAACCCCATCAAAAAGTGGGCAGAGGACATGAACAGACACTTCTCAAAAGAAGACATTTATGCAGCCAAAAAACACATGAAGAAATGCTCCTCATCACTGGCCATCAGAGAAATGCAAATCAAAACCACAGTGAGATACCATCTCACACCAGTTAGAATGGCCATCATTAAAAAATCAGGAAACAACAGGTGCTGGAGAGGATGTGGAGAAATAGGAACACTTTTACACTGTTGGTGGGACTGTAAACTAGTTCAACCATTGTGGAAGTCAGTGTGGCGATTCCTCAGGGATCTCGATCTAGAAATACCATTTGACCCAGCCATCCCATTACTGGGTATATACCCAAAGGACTATAAATCATGCTGCTATAAAGACACATGCACACGTATGTTTATTGCGGCACTATTCACAATAGCAAAGAGTTGGAACCAACCCAAATGTCCAACAACGATAGACTGGATTAAGAAAATGTGGCACATATACACCATGGAATACTATGCAGCCATAAAAAATGATGAGTTCGTGTCCTTTGTAGGGACATGGATGAAACTGGAAAACATCATTCTCAGTAAACTATCGCAAGGACAAAAAACCAAACACCGCATGTTCTCACTCATAGGTGGGAATTGAACAATGAGAACTCATGGACACAGGAAGGGGAACATCACGCTCCGGGGACTGTTGTGGGGTGGGGGGAAGGGGGAGGGACAGCATTAGGAGATACACCTAATGCTAAATGACGAATTAATGGGTGCAGGAAATCAACATGGCACATGGATACATATGTAACAAACCTGCACATTGTGCACATGTACCCTAAAACCCTAAAGTATAATAAAAAAAAAAAAAAAAAAAAAAAAAAAAAAAAAAAAAAAAAAAAAAAAAAGATAAAAAAAGAAAAAAAAAAAAAAAAAAAAAAAACTACACAGAAGCATTGTGTGAAACTTATTTCTGATATGTTCATTAAGCTAACAGAGTTAAACCATACTTTTGATTGCGCAGTTCTGAACACTCTTTCTGTAGAAAATGCAAGTGGACATTCGGAGCGCTAAGAGGGTAATAGTGGAAAAAGGAATATATTCATATATAAACTACACAGTAGCATTCTGTGAAAATTCTTTCTGTTCTGTGCATTCAACTAACAGAGTTGAACCTTACTTTTGATTGAGCCGTTCTGAAACACTCTTTCTGTAGAAACTGCAATTGGACATGCTAAGCGCTAAGAGGCCTACATTGGGAAAAAGAATATCTTCAAATAAAAACTACACAGATGCATTCTGTGAAACTTATTTCTGATCTGTAAATTCAGTTAACAGAGATAAAACATATTTTTGATTGATCAGTTATGAAACACTCTTTTTGTAGAAAATGCAAGTGGAGATTCGGAGCGCTAAGAGGGTACTAGTGGAAAAAGGAATGTCTTCAAATATAAACTACACAGAGTCATTCGGTGAAACTTCTTTCTGATCTGTGCATTCAGCTAACAGAGTTAAACCATACTTTTGATTGAGCAGATCTGAACACTCTTTCTGTAGAAAATGCAACTGGACATTTGGAGCGCTAAGAGCGTAGTAGTGGAAAAAGGAATATATTCAAATATAAACTACACAGAAGCATTCTGTGAAACTTCTTTCTGATCTGAGCATTCAGCTAACAGAGTTAAACCATACTTTTGATTGAGCAGTTTTGAAACACTCTGTCTGTAGAAAATGCAACTGGACATTCGTAGCGCTAAGTGGGTAATAGTGGAAAAAAGAATATATTCAAATATAAACTACACAGAAGCATTGTATGAAATTTCTTTCTGTTCTGTGCATTCAACTAACAGAGTTGAACCTTACTTTTGATTGAACCTTTCTGAAACACTCTTTCTGTAGAAACTGCAATTGGACATTCTGAGCGCTAAGTGGCCTCTATTGGAAAAAATAATATCTTCAAATAAAAACTACACAGAAGCATTGTGTGAAAATTATTTCTGATATGTTCATTAAGTTAACAGAGTTAAACCATACTTTTGATTGCACAGTTCTGAACACTCTTTCTGTAGAAAATGCAAGTGGACATTCGGAGCGCTAAGAGGGTAATAGTGTAAAAAGGAATATATTCAAATATAAACTACACAGTAGCATTCTGTGAAAATTCTTTCTGTTCTGTGCATTCAACTAACAGAGTTGAACCTTACTTTTGATTGAGCCGTTCTGAAACACTCTTTCTGTAGAAACTGCAATTGGACATTCTGAGCTCTAAGAGGGCTATATTGGGAAAAAGAATATCTACAAATAAAAACTACACAGAAGAATTGTGTGAAACTTCTTTCTGTTCTGTTTGTTCAACTAAAAGTGTTGAATCTTAGTTTTGATTGAGCCGTTCTGAAACACTCTTTCTGTAGAAAATGCAAGTGGAGATTCGGAGCGCTAAGAGGGTTATAGTGGAAAAAGGAATGTCTCCAAATATAAACTACACAGAATCATTCTGTGAAACTTCTTTCTGATCTGTGCATTCAGCTAACAGAGTTAAACCATACTTTTGATTGAGCAGATCTGAACACTCTTTCTGTAGAAAATGCAACTGGACATTTGGAGCGCTAAGAGAGTAGTAGTGGAAAAAGGAATATATTCAAATATAAACTACACAGAAGCATTCTGTGAAACTTCTTTCTGATCTGAGCATTCAGCTAACAGAGTTAAACCATACTTTTGATTGAGCAGTTTTGAAACACTCTGTCTGTAGAAAATGCAACTGGACATTCGTAGCGCTAAGTGGGTAATAGTGGAAAAAAGAATATATTCAAATATAAACTACACAGAAGCATTGTATGAAACTTCTTTCTGTTCTGTGCATTCAACTAACAGAGTTGAACCTTACTTTGGATTGAGCCTTTCTGAAACACTCTTTCTGTAGAAACTGCAATTGGACATTCTGAGCGCTAAGAGGCCTCTATTGGGAAAAATAATATCTTCAAATAAAAACTACACAGAAGCATTGTGTGAAACTTATTTCTGATATGTTCATTAAGTTAACAGAGTTAAACCATACTTTTGATTGCACAGTTCTGAACACTCTTTCTGTAGAAAATGCAAGTGGACATTCGGAGCGCTAAGAGGGTAATAGTGTAAAAAGGAATATATTCAAATATAAACTACACAGTAGCATTCTGGGAAAATTCTTTCTGTTCTGTGCATTCAACTAACAGAGTTGAACCTTACTTTTGATTGAGCCGTTCTGAAACACTCTTTCTGTAGAAACTGCAATTGGACATTCTGAGCGCTAAGAGGGCTATATTGGGAAAAAGAATATCTACAAATAAAAACTACACAGAAGAATTGTGTGAAACTTCTTTCTGTTCTGTTTGTTAAACTAAAAGTGTTGAATCTTAGTTTTGATTGAGCCGTTCTGAAACACTCTTTCTGTAGAAAATGCAAGTGGAGATTCGGAGCGCTAAGAGGGTTATAGTGGAAAAAGGAATGTCTCCAAATATAAACTACACAGAATCATTCTGTTAAACTTCTTTCTGATCTGTGCATTCAGCTAACAGAGTTAAACCATACTTTTGATTGAGCAGATCTGAACACTCTTTCTGTAGAAAATGCAACTGGACATTTGGAGCGCTAAGAGAGTAGTAGATTAAAAAAGGAATATATTCAAATATAAACTACACAGAAGCATTCTGTGAAACTTCTTTCTGATCTGAGCATTCAGCTAACAGAGTTAAACCATGCTTTTGATTGAGCAGTTTTGAAACACTCTGTCTGTAGAAAATGCAACTGGACATTCGTAGCGCTAAGTGGGTAATAGTGGAAAAAAGAATATGTTCAAATATAAACTACACAGAAGCATTGTATGAAACTTCTTTCTGTTCTGTGCATTCAACTAACAGAGTTGAACCTTACATTTGATTGAGCCTTTCTGAAACACCCTTTCTGTAGAAACTGCAATTGGACATTCTGAGCGCTAAGTGGCCTCTATTGGGAAAAATAATATCTTCAAATAAAAACTACACAGAAGCATTGTGTGAAACTTATTTCTGATATGTTCATTAAGCTAACAGAGTTAAGACATACTTTTGATTGCGCAGTTCTGAACACTCTTTCTGTAGAAAATGCAAGTGGACATTCGGAGCGCTAAGAGGGTAATAGTGGAAAAAGGAATATATTCAAATATAAACTACACAGTAGCATTCTGTGAAAATTCTTTCTGTTCTGTGCATTCAACTAATAGAGTTGAACCTTACTTTTGATTGAGCCGTTCTGAAACACTCTTTCTGTAGAAACTGCAATTGGACATGCTAAGCGCAAAGAGGCCTACATTGGGAAAAAGAATATCTTCAAATAAAAACTACACAGATGCATTCTGTGAAACTTATTTCTGATCTGTAAATTCAGTTAACAGAGATAAAACATATTTTTGATTGAGCAGTTATGAAACACTCTTTTTATAGAAAATGCAAGTGGAGATTCGGAGCGCTAAGTGGGTAATAGTGGAAAAAGGAATGTCTTCAAATATAAACTACACAGAATCATTCGGTGAAACTTCTTTCTGATCTGTGCATTCAGCTAACAGAGTTAAACCATACTTTTGATTGAGCAGATCTGAACACTCTTTCTGTAGAAAATGCAACTGGACATTTGGAGCGCTAAGAGCGTAGTAGTGGAAAAAGGTATATATTCAAATATAAACTACACAGAAGCATTCTGTGATACTTCTTTCTGATCTGAGCATTCAGCTAACAGAGTTAAACAATACTTTTGATTGAGCAGTTTTGAAACACTCTGTCTGTAGAAAATGCAACTGGACATTCGTAGCGCTAAGTGGGTAATAGTGGAAAAAAGAATATGTTCAAATATAAACTACACAGAAGCATTGTATGAAACTTCTTTCTGTTCTGTGCATTCAACTAACAGAGTTGAACCTTACTTTTGATTGAGCCGTTCTGAAACACTCTTTCTGTAGAAACTGCAATTTTACATTCTGAGCGCTAGGAGGCCTATATTGGGAAAAAGAATGTCTACAAATAAAACTACACAGAAGAATTGTGTGAAACTTCTTTCTGTTCTGTTTGTTCAACTAAAAGAGTTGAACTTAGTTTTGATTGAGCCGTTCTGAAACACTCTTTCTGCAGAAAATGCAAGTGGAGATTCGGAGCGCTAAGAGGGTAATAGTGGAAAAAGGAATGTCTCCAAATATAAACTACACAGAATCATTCTGTGAAACTACTTTCTGATCTGTGCATTCAGCTAACAGAGTTAAAACATATTTTTGATTGAGCAGATCTGAACACTCTTTCTGTAGAAAATGCAACTGGACATTTGGAGCGCTAAGAGAGTAGTAGTGGAAAAAGGAATATATTCAAATATAAACTACACAGAAGCATTCTGTGAAACTTCTTTCTGATCTGAGCATTCAGCTAACAGAGTTAAACCATGCTTTTGATTGAGCAGTTTTGAAACACTCTGTCTGTAGAAAATGCAACTGGACATTCGTAGCGCTAAGTGGGTAATAGTGGAAAAAAGAATATGTTCAAATATAAACTACACAGAAGCATTGTATGAAACTTCTTTCTGTTCTGTGCATTCAAATAAGAGAGTTCAACATTACTTTTGATTGAGCCGTTCTGAAACACTCTTTCTGTAGAAACTGCAATTGGACATTCTGAGCGCTAAGAGGCCTCTATTGGGAAAAAAATATCTTCAAATAAAAACTACACAGAAGCATTGTGTGAGACTTATTTCTGATATGTTCATTAAGCTAACAGAGTTAAACCATACTTTTGATTGCGCAGTTCTGAACACTCTTTCTGTAGAAAATGCAAGTGGACATTCGGAGCGCTAAGAGGGTAATAGTGGAAAAAGGAATATATTCAAATATAAACTACACAGTAGCATTCTGTGAAAATTCTTTCTGTTCTGTGCATTCAACTAACAGAGTTGAACCTTACTTTTGATTGAGCCGTTCTGAAACACTCTTTCTGTAGAAACTGCAATTGGACATGCTAAGCGCTAAGAGGCCTACATTGGGAAAAAGAATATCTTCAAATAAAAACTACACAGATGCATTCTGTGAAACTTATTTCTGATCTGTAAATTCAGTTAACAGAGATAAAACATATTTTTGATTGAGCAGTTACGAAACACTCTTTTTGTAGAAAATGCAAGTGGAGATTCGGAGCGCTAAGAGGGTACTAGTGGAAAAAGGAATGTCTTCAAATATAAACTACACAGAATCATTCGGTGAAACTTCTTTCTGATCTGTGCATTCAGCTAACAGAGTTAAACCATAATTTTGATTGAGCAGATCTGAACAGTCTTTCTGTAGAAAATGCAACTGGACATATGGAGCGCTAAGAGGGTAGTAGTGGAAAAAGGAATATATTCATATATATACTACACAGAAGCATTCTGTGAAACTTCTTTCTGATCTGAGGATTCAGCTAACAGAGTTAAATCATACTTTTGATTGAGCAGTTTTGAAACACTCTGTCTGTAGAAAATGCAACTGGACATTCGTAGCGCTAAGTGGGTAATAGTGGAAAAAAGAATATGTTCAAATATAAACTACACAGAAGCATTGTATGAAACTACTTTCTGTTCTGTGCATTCAACTAACAGAGTTGAACCTTACTTTGGATTGAGCCTTTCTGAAACACTCTTTCTGTAGAAACTGCAATTGGACATTCTGAGCGCTAAGAGGCCTCTATTGGGAAAAAAAATATCTTCAAATAAAAACTACACAGAAGCATTGTGTGAAACTTATTTCTGATATGTTCATTAAGCTAACAGAGTTAAACCATACTTTTGATTGCGCAGTTCTGAACACTCTTTCTGTAGAAAATGCAAGTGGACATTCGGAGCGCTAAGAGGGTAATAGTGGAAAAGGGAATATATTCAAATATAAACTACACAGTAGCATACTGTGAAAATTCTTTCTGTTCTGTGCATTCAACTAACAGAGTTGAACCTTACTTTTGATTGAGCCGTTCTGAAACACTCTTTCTGTAGAAACTGCAATTGGACATGCTAAGCGCTAAGAGGCCTACATTGGGAAAAAGAATATCTTCAAATAAAAACTACACAGATGCATTCTGTGAAACTTATTTCTGATCTGTAAATTCAGTTAACAGAGATAAAATATATTTTTGATTGAGAGGTTATGAAACACTCTTTTTGTAGAAAATGCAAGTGGAGATTCGGAGCGCTAAGAGGGTAATAGTGGAAAAAGGAATGTCTTCAACTATAAACTACACAGAATCATTCGGTGAAACTTCTTTCTGATCTGTGCATTCAGCTAACAGAGTTAAACCATACTTTTGATTGAGCAGATCTGAACACTCTTTCTGTAGAAAATGCAACTGGACATTTGGAGCGCTAAGAGCGTAGTAGTGGAAAAAGGAATATATTCAAATATACACTACACAGAAGCATTCTGTGAAACTTCTTTCTGATCTGAGCATTCAGCTAACAGAGTTAAAGCATACTTTTGATTGAGCAGTTTTGAAACACTCTGTCTGTAGAAAATGCAACTGGACATTCGTAGCGCTAAGTGGGTAATAGTGGACAAAAGAATATGTTCAAATATAAACTACACAGAAGCATTGTATGAAACTTCTTTATGTTCTGTGCATTCAACTAACAGAGTTGAACCTTACTTTTGATTGAGCCGTTCTGAAACACTCTTTCTGTAGAAACTGCAATTGGACATTCTGAGCGCTAAGAGGCCTATATTGGGAAAAAGAATGTCTACAAATAAAAACTACACAGAAGAATTGTGTGAAACTTCTTTCTGTTCTGTTTGTTCAACTAAAAGAGTTGAACCTTAGTTTTGATTGAGCCGTTCTGAAACACGCTTTCTGTAGAAAATGCAAGTGGAGATTCGGAGCTCTAAGAGGGTAATAGTGGAAAAAGGAATGTCTCCAAATATAAACTATACAGAATCATTCTGTGAAACTTCTTTCTGATCTGTGCATTCAGCTAACAGAGTTAAACCATACTTTTGATTGAGCAGATCTGAACACTCTTTCTGTAGAAAATGCAACTGGACATTTGGAGCGCTAAGAGAGTAGTAGTGGAAAAAGGAATATATTCAAATATAAACTACACAGAAGCATTCTGTGAAACTTCTTTCTGATCTGAGCATTCAGCTAACAGAGTTAAACCATACTTTTGATTGAGCAGTTTTGAAACACTCTGTCTGTAGAAAATGCAACTGGACATTCGTAGCGCTAAGTGGGTAATAGTGGAAAAAAGAATATGTTCAAATATAAACTACACAGAAGCATTGTATGAAACTTCTTTCTGTTCTGTGCATTCAACTAACAGAGTTGAACCTTACTTTTGATTGAGCCTTTCTGAAACACTCTTTCTGTAGAAACTGCAATTGGACATTCTGAGGGCTAAGAGGCCTCTATTGGGAAAAATGATATCTTCAAATAAAAACTACACAGAAGCATTGTGTGAAACTTATTTCTGATATGTTCATTAAGCTAACAGAGTTAAACCATACTTTTCATTGCGCAGTTCTGAACACTCTTTCTGTAGAAAATGCAAGTGGACATTCGGAGCGCTAAGAGGGTAATAGTGGAAAAGGGAATATATTCAAATATAAACTACACAGTAGCATTCTGTGAAAATTCTTTCTGTTCTGTGCATTCAACTAACAGAGTTGAACCTTACTTTTGATTGAGCCGTTCTGAAACACTCTTTCTGTAGAAACTGCAATAGGACATGCTAAGCGCTAAGAGGCCTACATTGGGAAAAAGAATATCTTCAAATAAAAACTACACAGATGCATTCTGTGAAACTTATTTCTGATCTGTAAATTCAGTTAACAGAGATAAAACATATTTTTGATTGAGCAGTTTTGAAACACTCTTTTTGTAGAAAACGCAAGTGGAGATTCGGAGCGCTAAGAGGGTAATAGTGGAAAAAGAAATGTCTTCAAATATAAACTACACAGAATCATTCGGTGAAACTTCTTTCTGATCTGTGCATTCAGCTAACATAGTTAAACCATACTTTTGATTGAGCAGATCTGAACACTCTTTCTGTAGAAAATGCAACTGGACATTTGGAGCGCTAAGAGCGTAGTAGTGGAAAAAGGAATATATTCAAATATAAACTACACAGAAGCATTCTGTGAAACTTCTTTCTGATCTGAGCATTCAGCTAACAGAGTTAAACCATACTTTTGATTGAGCAGTTTTGAAACACTCTGTCTGTAGAAAATGCAACTGGACATTCGTAGCGCTAAGCGGGTAATAGTGGAAAAAAGAATATGTTCAAATATAAACTACACAGAAGCATTGTATGAAACTTCTTTCTGTTCTGTGCATTCAACTAACAGAGTTGAACCTTACTTTTCATTGAGCCGTTCTGAAACACTCTTTCTGTAGAAACTGCAATTGGACATTCTGAGCGCTAAGAGGCCTATATTGGGAAAAAGAATGTCTACAAATAAAAACTACACAGAAGAATTGTGTGAAACTTCTTTCTGTTCTGTTTGTTCAACTAAAAGATTTGAACCTTAGTTTTGATTGAGCCGTTCTGAAACACTCTTTCTGTAGAAAATGCAAGTGGAGATTCGGAGCGCTAAGAGGGTAATAGTGGAAAAAGGAATGTCTCCAAATATAAACTACACAGAATCATTCTGTGAAACTTCTTTCTGATCTGTGCATTCAGCTAACAGAGTTAAACCATACTTTTGATTGAGCAGATCTGAACACTCTTTCTGTAGAAAATGCAACTGGAAATTTGAGCGCTAAGAGAGTACTAGTGGAAAAAGGAATATATTCAAATATAAACTACACAGAAGCATTCTGTGAAACTTCTTTCTGATCTGAGCATTCAGCTAACAGAGTTAAACCATACTTTTGATTGAGCAGTTTTGAAACACTCTGTCTGTAGTAAATGCAACTGGACATTCGTAGCGCTAAGTGGGTAATAGTGGAAAAAAGAATATGTTCAAATATAAACTACACAGAAGCATTGTATGAAACTTCTTTCTGTTCTGTGCATTCAACTAACAGAGTTGAACCTTACTTTGATTGAGCCTTTCTGAAACACTCTTTCTGTAGAAACTGCAATTGGACATTCTGAGCGCTAAGAGGCCTCTATTGGGAAAAATAGTATCTTCAAATAAAAACTACACAGAAGCATTGTGTGAAACTTATTTCTGATATGTTCATTAAGCTAACAGAGTTAAACCATACTTTTGATTGCGCAGTTCTGAACACTCTTTCTGTAGAAAACGCAAGTGGACATTCGGAGCGCTAAGAGGGTAATAGTGGAAAAAGGAATATATTCAAATATAAACTACACAGTAGCATTCTGTGAAAATTCTTTCTGTTCTGTGCATTCAACTAACAGAGTTGAACCTTACTTTTGAGTGAGCCGTTCTGAAACACTCTTTCTGTAGAAACTGCAATTGGACATGCTAAGCGCTAAGAGGCCTACATTGGGAAAAAGAATATCTTCAAATAAAAACTACACAGATGCATTCTCTGAAACTTATTTCTGATCTGTAAATTCAGTTAACAGAGATAAAACATATTTTTGATTGAGCAGTTATGAAACACTCTTTTTGTAGAAAACGCAAGTGGAGATTCGGAGCGCTAAGAGGGTAATAGTGGAAAAAGGAATGTCTTCAAATATAAACTACACAGAATCATTCGGTGAAACTTCTTTCTGATCTGTGCATTCAGCTAACAGAGTTAAACCATCCTTTTGATTGAGCAGATCTGAACACTCTTTCTGTAGAAAATGCAACTGGACATTTGGAGCGCTAAGAGCGTAGTAGTGGAAAAAGGAATATATTCAAATATAAACTACACAGAAGCATTCTTTGAAACTTCTTTCTGATCTGAGCATTCAGCTAACAGTGTTAAACCATACTTTTGATTGAGCAGTTTTGAAACACTCTGTCTGTAGAAAATGCAACTGGACATTCGTAGCGCTAAGTGGGTAATAGTGGAAAAAAGAATATGTTCAAATATAAACTACAAAGAAGCATTGTATGAAACTTCTTTCTGTTCTGTGCATTCAACTAACAGAGTTTAACCTTACTTTTGATTGAGCTGTTCTGAAACACTCTTTCTGTAGAAACTGCAATTGGACATTCTGAGCGCTAAGAGGCCTATATTGGGAAAAAGAATGTCTACCAATAAAAACTACACAGAAGAATTGTGTGAAACTTCTTTCTGTTCTGTTTGTTCAACTAAAAGTGTTGAAACTTAGTTTTGATTGAGCCGTTCTGAAACACTCTTTCTGTAGAAAATGCAAGTGGAGATTCAGAGCGCCAAGAAGGTAATAGTGGAAAAAGGAATGTCTCCAATTATAAACTACACAGAATCATTCTGTGAAACTTCTTTCTGATCTGTGCATTCAGCTAACAGCGTTAAACCATACTTTTGATTGAGCAGATCTGAACACTCTTTCTGTAGAAAATGCAACTGGACATTTGGAGCGCTAAGAGAGTAGTAGTGGAAAAAGGAATATATTCAAATATAAACTACACAGAAGCATTCTGTGAAACTTCTTTCTGATCTGAGCATTCAGCTAACAGAGTTAAACCATACGTTTGATTGAGCAGTTTTGAAACACTCTGTCTGTAGAAAATGCAACTGGACATTCGTAGCGCTAAGTGGGTAATAGTGGAAAAAAGAATATGTTCAAATATAAACTACACAAAAGCATTGTATGAAACTTCTTTCTGTTCTGTGCATTCAACTAACAGAGTTTAACCTTACTTTTGATTGAGACTTTCAGAAACACTCTTTCTGTAGAAACTGCAATTGGACATTCTGAGCGCTAAGAGGCCTCTATTGGGAAATATAATATCTTCAAATAAAAACTACACAGAAGCATTGTGTGAAACTTATTTCTGATATGTTCATTAAGCTAACAGAGTTAAACCATACTTTTGATTGCGCAGTTCTGAACACTCTTTCTGTAGAAAATGCAAGTGGACATTCGGAGCGCTAAGAGGGTAATAGTGGAAAAAGGAATATATTCAAATATAAACTACACAGTAGCATTCTGTGAAAATTCTTTCTGTTCTGTGCATTCAACTAACAGATTTGAACCTTACTTTTGATTGAGCCGTTCTGAAACACTCTTTCTGTAGAAACTGCAATTGGACATGCTAAGCGCTAAGAGGCCTACATTGGGAAAAAGAATATCTTCAAATAAAAACTACACAGATGGATTCTGTGAAACTTATTTCTGATCTGTAAATTCAGTTAACAGAGATAAAACATATTTTTGATTGAGCAGTTATGAAACACTCTTTTTGTAGAAAACGCAAGTGGAGATTCGGAGCGCTAAGAGGGTAATAGTGGAAAAAGGAATGTCTTCAAATATAAACTACACAGAATCATTCGGTGAAACTTCTTTCTGATCTGTGCTTTCAGCTAACAGCGTTAAACCATACTTTTGATTGAGCAGATCTGAACACTCTTTCTGTAGAAAATGCAACTGGACATTTGGAGCGCTAAGAGCGTAGTAGTGGAAAAAGGAATATATTCAAATATAAACTACACAGAAGCATTCTTTGAAACTTTTTTCTGATCTGAGCATTCAGCTAACAGAGTTAAACCATACTTTTGATTGAGCAGTTTTGAAACACTCTGTCTGTAGAAAATGCAACTGGACATTCGTAGCGCTAAGTGGGTAATAGTGGAAAAAAGAATATGTTCAAATATAAACGACACACAAGCATTGTATGAAACTTCTTTCTGTTCTGTGCATTCAACTAACAGAGTTGAAACTTACTTTTGATTGAGCCGTTCTGAAACACTCTTTCTGTAGAAACTGCAATTGGACATTCTGAGCGCTAAGAGGCCTATATTGGGAAAAAGAATGTCTACAAATAAAAACTACACAGAAGAATAGTGTGAAACTTCTTTCTATTCTGTTTGTTCAACTAAAAGAGTTGAACCTTAGTTTTGATTGAGCCGTTCTGAAACACTCTTTCTGTAGAAAATGCAAGTGGAGTTTCGGAGCGCTAAGAGGGTAATAGTGGAAAAAGGAATGTCTCCAAATATAAACTACACAGAATCATTCTGTGAAACTTCTTTCTGATCTGTGCATTCAGCTAACAGAGTTAAACCATACTTTTGATTGAGCAGATCTGAACACTCTTTCTGTAGAAAATGCAACTGGACATTTGGAGCGCTAAGAGAGTAATAGTGGAAAAAGGAATATATTCAAATATAAACTACACAGAAGCATTCTGTGAAACTTCTTTCTGATCTGAGCATTCAGCTAACAGAGTTAAACCATACTTTTGATTGAGCAGTTTGAAACACTCTGTCTGTAGAAAATGCAACTGGACATTCGTAGCGCTAAGTGGGTAATAGTGGAAAAAAGAATATGTTCAAATATAAACTACACAGAAGCATTGTATGAAACTTCTTTCTGTTCTGTGCATTCAACTAACAGAGTTGAACCTTACTTTTGATTGAGCCTTTCTGAAACACTCTTTCTGTAGAAACTGCAATTGGACATTCTGAGCGCTAAGAGTCCTCTATTGGGAAAAATAATATCTTCAAATAAAAACTACACAGAAGCATTGTGTGAAACTTATTTCTGATATGTTCATTAAGCTAACAGAGTTAAAGCATACTTTTGATTGCGCAGTTCTGAACACTCTTTCTGTAGAAAATGCAAGTGGAGATTCGGAGCGCTAAGAGGGTAATAGTGGAAAAAGGAATGTCTCCAAATATAAACTACACAGAATCATTCTGTGAAACTTCTTTCTGATCTGTGCATTCAGCTAACAGAGTTAAACCATACTTTTGATTGAGCAGATCTGAACACTCTTTCTGTAGAAAATGCAACTGGACATTTGGAGCGCTAAGAGAGTAGTAGTGGAAAAAGGAATATATTCAAATATAAACTACACAGAAGCATTCTGTGAAACTTCTTTCTGATCTGAGCATTCAGCTAACAGAGTTAAACCATACTTTTGATTGAGCAGTTTTGAAACCCTCTGTCTGTAGAAAATGCAACTGGACATTCGTAGCGCTAAGTGGGTAATAGTGGAAAAAAGAATATGTTCAAATATAAACTACACAGAAGCATTGTATGAAACTTCTTTCTGTTCTGTGCATTCAACTAACAGAGTTGAACCTTACTTTTGATTGAGCCTTTCTGAAACACTCTTTCTGTAGAAACTGCAATTGGACATTCTGAGCGCTAAGAGGCCTCTATTGGGAAAAATAGTATCTTCAAATAAAAACTAACAGAAGCATTGTGTGAAACTTATTTCTGATATGTTCATTAAGCTAAGAGAGTTAAACCATACTTTTGATTGCGCAGTTCTGAACACTCTTTCTGTAGAAAATGCAAGTGGACATTCGGAGCGCTAAGAGGGTAATAGTGGAAAAAGGAATATATTCAAATATAAACTACACAGTAGCATTCTGTGAAAATTCTTTCTGTTCTGTGCATTCAACTAACAGAGTTGAACCTTACTTTTGAGTGAGCCGTTCTGAAACACTCTTTCTGTAGAAACTGCAATTGGACATGCTAAGCGCAAAGAGGCCTACATTGGGAAAAAGAATATCTTCAAATAAAAAATACACAGATGCATTCTGTGAAACTTATTTCTGATCTGTAAATTCAGTTAACAGAGATAAAACATATTTTTGATTGAGCAGTTATGAAACACTCTTTTTGTAGAAAACGCAAGTGGAGATTCGGAGCGCTAAGAGGGTAATAGTGGAAAAAGGAATGTCTTCAAATATAAACTACACAGAATCATTTGGTGAAACTTCTTTCTGATCTGTGCATTCAGCTAACAGAGTTAAACCATACTTTTGATTGAGCAGATCTGAACACTCTTTCTGTAGAAAATGCAACTGGACATTTGGAGCGCTAAGAGCGTAGTAGTGGAAAAAGGAATATATTCAAATATAAACTACACAGAAGCATTCTGTGAAACTTCTTTCTGATCTGAGCATTCAGCTAACAGAGTTAAACCATACTTTTGATTGAGCAGTTTTGAAACACTCTGTCTGTAGAAAATGCAACTGGACATTCGTAGCGCTAAGTGGGTAATAGTGGAAAAAAGAATATGTTCAAATATAAACTACACAGAAGCATTGTATGAAACTACTTTCTGTTCTGTGCATTCAACTAACAGAGTTGAACCTTACTTTTGATTGAGCCGTTCTGAAACACTCTTTCTGTAGAAACTGCAATTGGACATTCTGAGCGCTAAGAGGCCTATATTGGGAAAAAGAATGTCTACAAATAAAAACTACACAGAAGAATTCTGTGAAACTTCTTTCTGTTCTGTTTGTTCAACTAAAAGAGTTGAACCTTAGTTTTGATTGAGCCGTTCTGAAACACTCTTTCTGTAGAAAATGCAAGTGGAGATTCGGAGCGCTAAGAGGGTAATAGTGGAAAAAGGAATGTCTCCAAATATAAACTACACAGAATCATTCTGTGAAACTTCTTTCTGATCTGTGCATTCAGCTAACAGAGTTAAACCATACTTTTGATTGAGCAGATCTGAACACTCTTTCTGTAGAAAATGCAACTGGACATTTGGAGCGCTAAGAGAGTAGTAGTGGAAAAAGGAATATATTCAAATATAAAGTACACGAAAGCATTCTGTGAAACTTCTTTCTGATCTGAGCATTCAGCTAACAGAGTTAAACCATACTTTTGATTGAGCAGTTTTGAAACACTCTGTCTGTAGAAAATGCAACTGGACATTCGTAGCGCTAAGTGGGTAATAGTGGAAAAAATAATATGTTCAAATATAAACTACACAGAATCATTGTATGAAACTTCTTTCTGTTCTGTGCATTCAACTAACAGAGTTGAACCTTACTTTTGATTGAGCCTTTCTGAAACACTCTTTCTGTAGAAACTGCAATTGGACATTCTGAGCGCTAAGAGTCCTCTATTGGGAAAAATAATATCTTCAAATAAAAACTACACAGAAGCATTGTGTGAAACTTATTTCTGATATGTTCATTAAGCTAACAGAGTTAAAGCATACTTTTGATTGCGCAGTTCTGAACACTCTTTCTGTAGAAAATGCAAGTGGAGATTCGGAGCGCTAAGAGGGTAATAGTGGAAAAAGGAATGTCTCCAAATATAAACTACACAGAATCATTCTGTGAAACTTCTTTCTGATCTGTGCATTCAGCTAACAGAGTTAAACCATACTTTTGATTGAGCAGATCTGAACACTCTTTCTGTAGAAAATGCAACTGGACATTTGGAGCGCTAAGAGAGTAGTAGTGGAAAAAGGAATATATTCAAATATAAACTACACAGAAGCATTCTGTGAAACTTCTTTCTGATCTGAGCATTCAGCTAACAGAGTTAAACCATACTTTTGATTGAGCAGTTTTGAAATCCTCTGTCTGTAGAAAATGCAACTGGACATTCGTAGCGCTAAGTGGGTAATAGTGGAAAAAAGAATATGTTCAAATATAAACTACACAGAAGCATTGTATGAAACTTCTTTCTGTTCTGTGCATTCAACTAACAGAGTTGAACCTTACTTTTGATTGAGCCTTTCTGAAACACTCTTTCTGTAGAAACTGCAATTGGACATTCTGAGCGCTAAGAGGCCTCTATTGGGAAAAATAGTATCTTCAAACAAAAACTACACAGAAGCATTGTGTGAAACTTATTTCTGATATGTTCATTAAGCTAACATAGTTAAACCATACTTTTGATTGCGCACTTCTGAACACTCTTTCTGTAGAAAATGCAAGTGGACATTCGGAGCGCTAAGAGGGTAATAGTGGAAAAAGGAATATATTCAAATATAAACTACACAGTAGCATTCTGTGAAAATTCTTTCTGTTCTGTGCATTCAACTAACAGAGTTGAACCTTACTTTTGATTGAGCCGTTCTGAAACACTCTTTCTGTAGAAACTGCAATTGGACATTCTGAGCGCTAAGAGGCCTATATTGGGAAAAAGAATGTCTACAAATAAAAACTACACAGAAGAATTGTGTGAAACTTCTTTCTGTTCTGTTTGTTCAACTAAAAGAGTTGAACCTTAGTTTTGATTGAGCCGTTCTGAAACACTCTTTCTGTACAAAATGCAAGTGGAGATTCGGAGCGCTAAGAGGGTAATAGTGGAAAAAGGAATGTCTCCAAATATAAACTACACAGAATCATTCTTTGAAACTTCTTTCTGATCTGTGCATTCAGCTAACAGAGTTAAACCATACTTTTCATTGAGCAGATCTGAACACTCTTTCTGTAGAAAATGCAACTGGACATTTGGAGCGCTAAAAGAGTAGTAGTGGAAAAAGGAATATATTCAAATATAAACTACACGAAAGCATTCTGTGAAACTTCTTTCTGATCTGAGCATTCAGCTAACAGAGTTAAACCATACTTTTGATTGAGCAGTTTTGAAACACTCTGTCTGTAGAAAATGCAACTGGACATTCGTAGCGCTAAGTGGGTAATAGTGGAAAAAATAATATGTTCAAATATAAACTACACAGAATCATTGTATGAAACTTCTTTCTGTTCTGTGCATTCAACTAAAAGAGTTGAACCTTACTTTTGATTGAGCCTTTCTGAAACACTCTTTCTGTAGAAACTGCAATTGGACATTCTGAGCGCTAAGAGTCCTCTATTGGGAAAAATAATATCTTCAAATAAAAACTACACAGAAGTATTGTGTGAAACTTATTTCTGATATGTTCATTAAGCTAACAGAGTTAAAGCATACTTTTGATTGCGCAGTTCTGAACACTCTTTCTGTAGAAAATGCAAGTGGAGATTCGGAGCGCTAAGAGGGTAATAGTGGAAAAAGGAATGTCTCCAAATATAAACAACACAGAATCATTCCGTGAAACTTCTTTCTGATCTGTGCATTCAGCTAACAGAGTTAAACCATACTTTTGATTGAGCAGATCTGAACACTCTTTCTGTAGAAAATGCAACTGGACATTTG
The DNA here is from genome assembly GCF_028878055.3 of Symphalangus syndactylus. Taxonomy (NCBI): domain Eukaryota; kingdom Metazoa; phylum Chordata; class Mammalia; order Primates; family Hylobatidae; genus Symphalangus; species Symphalangus syndactylus. The sequence continues at coordinate 112,485,766 of NC_072437.2, read as the reverse complement.
GAGCGCTAAGAGAGTAGTAGTGGAAAAAGGAATATATTCAAATATAAACTACACAGAAGCATTCTGTGAAACTTCTTTCTGATCTGAGCATTCAGCTAACATAGTTAAACCATACTTTTGATTGAGCAGTTTTGAAACCCTCTGTCTGTAGAAAATGCAACTGGACATTCGTAGCGCTAAGTGGGTAATAGTGGAAAAAAGAATATGTTCAAATATAAACTACACAGAAGCATTGTATGAAACTTCTTTCTGTTCTGTGCATTCAACTAACAGAGTTGAACCTTACTTTTGATTGAGCCTTTCTGAAACACTCTTTCTGTAGAAACTGCAATTGGACATTCTGAGCGCTAAGAGGCCTCTATTGGGAAAAATAGTATCTTCAAATAAAAACTACACAGAAGCATTGTGTGAAACTTATTTCTGATATGTTCATTAAGCTAACAGAGTTAAACCATACTTTTGATTGCGCAGTTCTGAACACTCTTTCTGTAGAAAATGCAAGTGGACATTCGGAGCGCTAAGAGGGTAATAGTGGAAAAAGGAATATATTCAAATATAAACTACACAGTAGCATTCTGTGAAAATTCTTTCTGTTCTGTGCATTCAACTAACAGAGTTGAACCTTACTTTTGAGTGAGCCGTTCTGAAACACTCTTTCTGTAGAAACTGCAATTGGACATGCTAAGCGCAAAGAGGCCTACGTTGGGAAAAAGAATATCTTCAAATAAAAACTACACAGATGCATTCTGTGAAACTTATTTCTGATGTGTAAATTCAGTTAACAGAGATAAAACCTATTTTTGATTGAGCAGTTATGAAACACTCTTTTTGTAGAAAACGCAAGTGGAGATTCGGAGCGCTAAGAGGGTAATAGTGGAAAAAGGAATGTCTTCAAATATAAACTACACAGAATCATTTGGTGAAACTTCTTTCTGATCTGTGCATTCAGCTAACAGAGTTAAACCATACTTTTGATTGAGCAGATCTGAACACTCTTTCTGTAGAAAATGCAACTGGACATTTGGAGCGCTAAGAGCGTAGTAGTGGAAAAAGGAATATATTCAAATATAAACTACACAGAAGCATTCTGTGAAACTTCTTTCTGATCTGAGCATTCAGCTAACAGAGTTAAACCATACTTTTGATTGAGCAGTTTTGAAACACTCTGTCTGTAGAAAATGCAACTGGACATTCGTAGCGCTAAGTGGGTAATAGTGGAAAAAAGAATATGTTCAAATATAAACTACACAGAAGCATTGTATGAAACTACTTTCTGTTCTGTGCATTCAACTAACAGAGTTGAACCTTACTTTTGATTGAGCCGTTCTGAAACACTCTTTCTGTAGAAACTGCAATTGGACATTCTGAGCGCTAAGAGGCCTATATTGGGAAAAAGAATGTCTACAAATAAAAACTACACAGAAGAATTGTGTGAAACTTCTTTCTGTTCTGTTTGTTCAACTAAAAGAGTTGAACCTTAGTTTTGATTGAGCCGTTCTGAAACACTCTTTCTGTAGAAAATGCAAGTGGAGATTCGGAGCGCTAAGAGGGTAATTGTGGAAAAAGGAATGTCTCCAAATATAAACTACACAGAATCATTCTGTGAAACTTCTTTCTGATCTGTGCATTCAGCTAACAGAGTTAAACCATACTTTTGATTGAGCAGATCTGAACACTCTTTCTTTAGAAAATGCAACTGGACATTTGGAGCGCTAAGAGAGTAGTAGTGGAAAAAGGAATATATTCAAATATAAACTACACGAAAGCATTCTGTGAAACTTCTTTCTGATCTGAGCATTCAGCTAACAGAGTTAAACCATACTTTTGATTGAGCAGTTTTGAAACACTCTGTCTGTAGGAAATGCAACTGGACATTCGTAGCTCTAAGTGGGTAATAGTGGAAAAAATAATATGTTCAAATATAAACTACACAGAATCATTGTATGAAACTTCTTTCTGTTCTGTGCATTCAACTAACAGAGTTGAACCTTACTTTTGATTGAGCCTTTCTGAAACACTCTTTCTGTAGAAACTGCAATTGGACATTCTGAGCGCTAAGAGTCCTCTATTGGGAAAAATAATATCTTCAAATAAAAACTACACAGAAGCATTGTGTGAAACTTATTTCTGATATGTTCATTAAGCTAACAGAGTTAAAGCATACTTTTGATTGCGCAGTTCTGAACACTCTTTCTGTAGAAAATGCAAGTGGAGATTCGGAGCGCTAAGAGGGTAATAGTGGAAAAAGGAATGTCTCCAAATATAAACTACACAGAATCATTCTGTGAAACTTCTTTCTGATCTGTGCATTCAGCTAACAGAGTTAAACCATACTTTTGATTGAGCAGATCTGAACACTCTTTCTGTAGAAAATGCAACTGGACATTTGGAGCGCTAAGAGAGTAGTAGTGGAAAAAGGAATATATTCAAATATAAACTACACAGAAGCATTCTGTGAAACTTCTTTCTGATCTGAGCATTCAGCTAACAGAGTTAAACCATACTTTTGATTGAGCAGTTTTGAAACCCTCTGTCTGTAGAAAATGCAACTGGACATTCGTAGCGCTAAGTGGGTAATAGTGGAAAAAAGAATATGTTCAAATATAAACTACACAGAAGCATTGTATGAAACTTCTTTCTGTTCTGTGCATTCAACTAACAGAGTTGAACCTTACTTTTGATTGAGCCTTTCTGAAACACTCTTTCTGTAGAAACTGCAATTGGACATTCTGAGCGCTAAGAGGCCTCTATTGGGAAAAATAGTATCTTCAAATAAAAACTACACAGAAGCATTGTGTGAAACTTATTTCTGATATGTTCATTAAGCTAACAGAGTTAAACCATACTTTTGATTGCGCAGTTCTGAACACTCTTTCTGTAGAAAATGCAAGTGGACATTCGGAGCGCTAAGAGGGTAATAGTGGAAAAAGGAATATATTCAAATATAAACTACACAGTAGCATTCTGTGAAAATTCTTTCTGTTCTGTGCATTCAACTAACAGAGTTGAACCTTACTTTTGAGTGAGCCATTCTGAAACACTCTTTCTGTAGAAACTGCAATTGGACATGCTAAGCGCAAAGAGGCCTACATTGGGAAAAAGAATATCTTCAAATAAAAACTACACAGATGCATTCTGTGAAACTTATTTCTGATGTGTAAATTCAGTTAACAGAGATAAAACATATTTTTGATTGAGCAGTTATGAAACACTCTTTTTGTAGAAAACGCAAGTGGAGATTCGGAGCGCTAAGAGGGTAATAGTGGAAAAAGGAATGTCTTCAAATATAAACTACACAGAATCATTTGGTGAAACTTCTTTCTGATCTGTGCATTCAGCTAACAGAGTTAAACCATACTTTTGATTGAGCAGATCTGAACACTCTTTCTGTAGAAAATGCAACTGGACATTTGGAGCGCTAAGAGAGTAGTAGTGGAAAAAGGAATATATTCAAATATAAACTACACGAAAGCATTCTGTGAAACTTGTTTCTGATCTGAGCATTCAGCTAACAGAGTTAAACCATACTTTTGATTGAGCAGTTTTGAAACACTCTGTCTGTAGAAAATGCAACTGGACATTCGTAGCGCTAAGTGGGTAATAGTGGAAAAAATAATATGTTCAAATATAAACTACACAGAATCATTGTATGAAACTTCTTTCTGTTCTGTGCATTCAACTAACAGAGTTGAACTTTACTTTTGATTGAGCCTTTCTGAAACACTCTTTCTGTAGAAACTGCAATTGGACATTCTGAGCGCTAAGAGTCCTCTATTGGGAAAAATAATATCTTCAAATAAAAACTACACAGAAGCATTGTGTGAAACTTATTTCTGATATGTTCATGAAGCTAACAGAGTTAAAGCATACTTTTGATTGCGCAGTTCTGAACACTCTTTCTGTAGAAAATGCAAGTGGAGATTCGGAGCGCTAAGAGGGTAATAGTGGAAAAAGGAATGTCTCCAAATATAAACTACACAGAATCATTCTGTGAAACTTCTTTCTGATCTGTGCATTCAGCTAACAGAGTTAAACCATACTTTTGATTGAGCAGATCTGAACACTCTTTCTGTAGAAAATGCAACTGGACATTTGGAGCGCTAAGAGAGTAGTAGTGGAAAAAGGAATATATTCAAATATAAACTACACAGAAGCATTCTGTGAAACTTCTTTCTGATCTGAGCATTCAGCTAACAGAGTTAAACCATACTTTTGATTGAGCAGTTTTGAAACCCTCTGTCTGTAGGAAATGCAACTGGACATTCGTAGCGCTAAGTGGGTAATAGTGGAAAAAAGAATATGTTCAAATATAAACTACACAGAAGCATTGTATGAAACTTCTTTCTGTTCTGTGCATTCAACTAACAGAGTTGAACCTTACTTTTGATTGAGCCTTTCTGAAACACTCTTTCTGTAGAAACTGCAATTGGACATTCTGAGCGCTAAGAGGCCTCTATTGGGAAAAATAGTATCTTCAAATAAAAACTACACAGAAGCATTGTGTGAAACTTATTTCTGATATGTTCATTAAGCTAACAGAGTTAAACCATACTTTTGATTGCGCAGTTCTGAACACTCTTTCTGTAGAAAATGCAAGTGGACATTCGGAGCGCTAAGAGGGTAATAGTGGAAAAAGGAATATATTCAAATATAAACTACACAGTAGCATTCTGTGAAAATTCTTTCTGTTCTGTGCATTCAACTAACAGAGTTGAACCTTACTTTTGAGTGAGCCGTTCTGAAACACTCTTTCTGTAGAAACTGCAATTGGACATGCTAAGCGCAAAGAGGCCTACATTGGGAAAAAGAATATCTTCAAATAAAAACTACACAGATGCATTCTGTGAAACTTATTTCTGATGTGTAAATTCAGTTAACAGAGATAAAACATATTTTTGTTTGAGCAGTTATGAAACACTCTTTTTGTAGAAAACGCAAGTGGAGATTCGGAGCGCTAAGAGGGTAATAGTGGAAAAAGGAATGTCTTCAAATATAAACTACACAGAATCATTTGGTGAAACTTCTTTCTGATCTGTGCATTCAGCTAACAGAGTTAAACCATACTTTTGATTGAGCAGATCTGAACACTCTTTCTGTAGAAAATGCAACTGGACATTTGGAGCGCTAAGAGCGTAGTAGTGGAAAAAGGAATATATTCAAATATAAACTACACAGAAGCATTCTGTGAAACTTCTTTCTGATCTGAGCATTCAGCTAACAGAGTTAAACCATACTTTTGATTGAGCAGTTTTGAAACACTCTGTCTGTAGAAAATGCAACTGGACATTCGTAGCGCTAAGTGGGTAATAGTGGAAAAAAGAATATGTTCAAATATAAACTACACAGAAGCATTGTATGAAACTACTTTCTGTTCTGTGCATTCAACTAACAGAGTTGAACCTTACTTTTGATTGAGCCGTTCTGAAAAACTCTTTCTGTAGAAACTGCAATTGGACATTCTGAGCGCTAAGAGGCCTATATTGGGAAAAAGAATGTCTACAAATAAAAACTACACAGAAGAATTGTGTGAAACTTCTTTCTGTTCTGTTTGTTCAACTAAAAGAGTTGAACCTTAGTTTTGATTGAGCCGTTCTGAAACACTCTTTCTGTAGAAAATGCAAGTGGAGATTCGGAGCGCTAAGAGGGTAATAGTGGAAAAAGGAATGTCTCCAAATATAAACTACACAGAATCATTCTGTGAAACTTCTTTCTGATCTGTGCATTCAGCTAACAGAGTTAAACCATACTTTTGATTGAGCAGATCTGAACACTCTTTCTGTAGAAAATGCAACTGGACATTTGGAGCGCTAAGAGAGTAGTAGTGGAAAAAGGAATATATTCAAATATAAACTACACGAAAGCATTCTGTGAAACTTCATTCTGATCTGAGCATTCAGCTAACAGAGTTAAACCATACTTTTGATTGAGCAGTTTTGAAACACTCTGTCTGTAGAAAATGCAACTGGACATTCGTAGCGCTAAGTGGGTAATAGTGGAAAAAATAATATGTTCAAATATAAACTACACAGAATCATTGTATGAAACTTCTTTCTGTTCTGTGCATTCAACTAACAGAGTTGAACCTTACTTTTGATTGAGCCTTTCTGAAACACTCTTTCTGTAGAAACTGCAATTGGACATTCTGAGCGCTAAGAGTCCTCTATTGGGAAAAATAATATCTTCAAATAAAAACTACACAGAAGCATTGTGTGAAACTTATTTCTGATATGTTCATTAAGCTAACAGAGTTAAAGCATACTTTTGATTGCGCAGTTCTGAACACTCTTTCTGTAGAAAATGCAAGTGGAGATTCGGAGCGCTAAGAGGGTAATAGTGGAAAAAGGAATGTCTCCAAATATAAACTACACAGAATCATTCTGTGAAACTTCTTTCTGATCTGTGCATTCAGCTAACAGAGTTAAACCATACTTTTGATTGAGCAGATCTGAACACTCTTTCTGTAGAAAATGCAACTGGACATTTGGAGCGCTAAGAGAGTAGTAGTGGAAAAAGGAATATATTCAAATATAAACTACACAGAAGCATTCTGTGAAACTTCTTTCTGATCTGAGCATTCAGCTAACAGAGTTAAACCATACTTTTGATTGAGCAGTTTTGAAACCCTCTGTCTGTAGAAAATGCAACTGGACATTCGTAGCGCTAAGTGGGTAATAGTGGAAAAAAGAATATGTTCAAATATAAACTACACAGAAGCATTGTATGAAACTTCTTTCTGTTCTGTGCATTCAACTAACAGAGTTGAACCTTACTTTTGATTGAGCCTTTCTGAAACACTCTTTCTGTAGAAACTGCAATTGGACATTCTGAGCGCTAAGAGGCCTCTATTGGGAAAAATAGTATCTTCAAATAAAAACTACACAGAAGCATTGTGTGAAACTTATTTCTGATATGTGCATTAAGCTAACATAGTTAAACCATACTTTTGATTGCGCATTTCTGAACACTCTTTCTGTAGAAAATGCAAGTGGACATTCGGAGCGCTAAGAGGGTAATAGTGGAAAAAGGAATATATTCAAATATAAACTACACAGTAGCATTCTGTGAAAATTCTTTCTGTTCTGTGCATTCAACTAACAGAGTTGAACCTTACTTTTGAGTGAGCCGTTCTGAAACACTCTTTCTGTAGAAACTGCAATTGGACATGCTAAGCGCAAAGAGGCCTACATTGGGAAAAAGTATATCTTCAAATAAAAACTACACAGATGCATTCTGTGAAACATATTTCTGATCTGTAAATTCAGTTAACAGAGATAAAACATATTTTTGATTGAGCAGTTATGAAACACTCTTTTTGTAGAAAACGCAAGTGGAGATTCGGAGCGCTAAGAGGGTAATAGTGGAAAAAGGAATGTCTTCAAATATAAACTACACAGAATCATTTGGTGAAACTTCTTTCTGATCTGTGCATTCAGCTAACAGAGTTAAACCATACTTTTGATTGAGCAGATCTGAACACTCTTTCTGTAGAAAATGCAACTGGACATTTGGAGCGCTAAGAGCGTAGTAGTGGAGAAAGGAATATATTCAAATATAAACTACACAGAAGCATTCTGTGAAACTTCTTTCTGATCTGAGCATTCAGCTAACAGAGTTAAACCATACTTTTGATTGAGCAGTTTTGAAACACTCTGTCTGTAGAAAATGCAACTGGACATTCGTAGCGCTAAGTGGGTAATAGTGGAAAAAAGAATATGTTCAAATATAAACTACACAGAAGCATTGTATGAAACTACTTTCTGTTCTGTGCATTCAACTAACAGAGTTGAACCTTACTTTTGATTGAGCCGTTCTGAAACACTCTTTCTGTAGAAACTGCAATTGGACATTCTGAGCGCTAAGAGGCCTATATTGGGAAAAAGAATGTCTACAAATAAAAACTACACAGAAGAATTGTGTGAAACTTCTTTCTGTTCTGTTTGTTCAACTAAAAGAGTTGAACCTTAGTTTTGATTGAGCCGTTCTGAAACACTCTTTCTGTAGAAAATGCAAGTGGAGATTCGGAGCGCTAAGAGGGTAATATTGGAAAAGGAATGTCTCCAAATATAAACTACACAGAATCATTCTGTGAAACTTCTTTCTGATCTGTGCATTCAGCTAACAGAGTTAAACCATACTTTTGATTGAGCAGATCTGAACCCTCTTTCTGTAGAAAATGCAACTGGACATTTGGAGCGCTAAGAGAGTAGTAGTAGAAAAAGGAATATATTCAAATATAAACTACACGAAAGCATTCTGTGAAACTTCTTTCTGATCTGAGCATTCAGCTAACAGAGTTAAACCATACTTTTGATTGAGCAGTTTTGAAACACTCTGTCTGTAGAAAATGCAACTGGACATTCGTAGCGCTAAGTGGGTAATAGTGGAAAAAATAATATGTTCAAATATAAACTACACAGAATCATTGTATGAAACTTCTTTCTGTTCTGTGCATTCAACTAACAGAGTTGAACCTTACTTTTGATTGAGCCTTTCTGAAACACTCTTTCTGTAGAAACTGCAATTGGACATTCTGAGCGCTAAGAGTCCTCTATTGGGAGAAATAATATCTTCAAATAAAAACTACACAGAAGCATTGTGTGAAACTTATTTCTGATATGTTCATTAAGCTAACAGAGTTAAAGCATACTTTTGATTGCGCAGTTCTGAACACTCTTTCTGTAGAAAATGCAAGTGGAGATTCGGAGCGCTAAGAGGGTAATAGTGGAAAAAGGAATGTCTCCAAATATAAACTACACAGAATCATTCTGTGAAACTTCTTTCTGATCTGTGCATTCAGCTAACAGAGTTAAACCATACATTTGATTGAGCAGATCTGAACACTCTTTCTGTAGAAAATGCAACTGGACATTTGGAGCGCTAAGAGAGTAGTAGTGGAAAAAGGAATATATTCAAATATAAACTACACAGAAGCATTCTGTGAAACTTCTTTCTGATCTGAGCATTCAGCTAACAGAGTTAAACCATACTTTTGATTGAGCAGTTTTGAAACCCTCTGTCTGTAGAAAATGCAACTGGACATTCGTAGCGCTAAGTGGGTAATAGTGGAAAAAAGAATATGTTCAAATATAAACTACACAGAAGCATTGTATGAAACTTCTTTCTGTTCTGTGCATTCAACTAACAGAGTTGAACCTTACTTTTGATTGAGCCTTTCTGAAACACTCTTTCTGTAGAAACTGCAATTGGACATTCTGAGCGCTAAGAGGACTCTATTGGGAAAAATAGTATCTTCAAATAAAAACTACACAGAAGCATTGTGTGAAACTTATTTCTGATATGTTCATTAAGCTAACAGAGTTAAACCATACTTTTGATTGCGCAGTTCTGAACACTCTTTCTGTAGAAAATGCAAGTGGACATTCGGAGCGCTAAGAGGGTAATAGTGGAAAAAGGAATATATTCAAATATAAACTACACAGTAGCATTCTGTGAAAATTCTTTCTGTTCTGTGCATTCAACTAACAGAGTTGAACCTTACTTTTGAGTGCGCCGTTCTGAAACACTCTTTCTGTAGAAACTGCAATTGGACATGCTAAGCGCAAAGAGGCCTACATTGGGAAAAAGAATATCTTCAAATAAAAACTACACAGATGCATTCTGTGAAACTTATTTCTGATGTGTAAATTCAGTTAACAGAGATAAAACATATTTTTGATTGAGCAGTTATGAAACACTCTTTTTGTAGAAAACGCAAGTGGAGATTCGGAGCGCTAAGAGGGTAATAGTGGAAAAAGGAATGTCTTCAAATATAAACTACACAGAATCGTTTGGTGAAACTTCTTTCTGATCTGTGCATTCAGCTAACAGAGTTAAACCATACTTTTGATTGAGCAGATCTGAACACTCTTTCTGTAGAAAATGCAACTGGACATTTGGAGCGCTAAGAGCGTAGTAGTGGAAAAAGGAATATATTCAAATATAAACTACACAGAAGCATTCTGTGAAACTTCTTTCTGATCTGAGCATTCAGCTAACAGAGTTAAACCATACTTTTGATTGAGCAGTTTTGAAACACTCTGTCTGTAGAAAATGCAACTGGACATTCGTAGCGCTAAGTGGGTAATAGTGGAAAAAAGAATATGTTCAAATATAAACTACACAGAAGCATTGTATGAAATTTCTTTCTGTTCTGTGCATTCAACTAACAGAGTTGAACCTTACTTTTGATTGAGCCGTTCTGAAACACTCTTTCTGTAGAAACTGCAATTGGACATTCTGAGCGCTAAGAGGCCTATATTGGGAAAAAGAATGTCTACAAATAAAAACTACACAGAAGAATTGTGTGAAACTTCTTTCTGTTCTGTTTGTTCAACTAAAAGAGTTGAACCTTAGTTTTGATTGAGCCATTCTGAAACACTCTTTCTGTAGAAAATGCAAGTGGAGATTCGGAGCGCTAAGAGGGTAATAGTGGAAAAAGGAATGTCTCCAAATATAAACTACACAGAATCATTCTGTGAAACTTCTTTCTGATCTGTGCATTCAGCTAACAGAGTTAAACCATACTTTTGATTGAGCAGATCTGAACACTCTTTCTGTAGAAAATGCAACTGGACATTTGGAGCGCTAAGAGAGTAGTAGTGGAAAAAGGAATATATTCAAATATAAACTACACGAAAGCATTCTGTGAAACTTCTTTCTGATCTGAGCATTCAGCTAACAGAGTTAAACCATACTTTTGATTGAGCAGTTTTGAAACACTCTGTCTGTAGAAAATGCAACTGGACATTCGTAGCGCTAAGTGGGTAATAGTGGAAAAAATAATATGTTCAAATATAAACTACACAGAATCATTGTATGAAACATATTTCTGTTCTGTGCATTCAACAAACAGAGTTGAACCTTACTTTTGATTGAGCCTTTCTGAAACACTCTTTCTGTAGAAACTGCAATTGGACATTCTGAGCGCTAAGAGTCCTCTATTGGGAAAAATAATATCTTCAAATAAAAACTACACAGAAGCATTGTGTGAAACTTATTTCTGATATGTTCATTAAGCTAACAGAGTTAAAGCATACTTTTGATTGCGCAGTTCTGAACACTCTTTCTGTAGAAAATGCAAGTGGAGATTCGGAGCGCTAAGAGGGTAATAGTGGAAAAAGGAATGTCTCCAAATATAAACTACACAGAATCATTCTGTGAAACTTCTTTCTGATCTGTGCATTCAGCTAACAGAGTTAAACCATACTTTTGATTGAGCAGATCTGAACACTCTTTCTGTAGAAAATGCAACTGGACATTTGGAGCGCTAAGAGAGTAGTAGTGGAAAAAGGAATATATTCAAATATAAACTACACAGAAGCATTCTGTGAAACTTCTTTCTGATCTGAGCATTCAGCTAACAGAGTTAAACCATACTTTTGATTGAGCAGTTTTGAAACCCTCTGTCTGTAGAAAATGCAACTGGACATTCGTAGCGCTAAGTGGGTAATAGTGGAAAAAAGAATATGTTCAAATATAAACTACACAGAAGCATTGTATGAAACTTCTTTCTGTTCTGTGCATTCAACTAACAGAGTTGAACCTTACTTTTGATTGAGCCTTTCTGAAACACTCTTTCTGTAGAAACTGCAATTGGACATTCTGAGCGCTAAGAGGCCTCTATTGGGAAAAATAGTATCTTCAAATAAAAACTACACAGAAGCATTGTGTGAAACTTATTTCTGATATGTTCATTAAGCTAACAGAGTTAAACCATACTTTTGATTGCGCAGTTCTGAACACTCTTTCTGTAGAAAATGCAAGTGGACATTCGGAGCGCTAAGAGGGTAATAGTGGAAAAAGGAATATATTCAAATATAAACTACACAGTAGCATTCTGTGAAAATTCTTTCTGTTCTGTGCATTCAACTAACAGAGTTGAACCTTACTTTTGAGTGAGCCGTTCTGAAACACTCTTTCTGTAGAAACTGCAATTGGACATGCTAAGCGCAAAGAGGCCTACATTGGGAAAAAGAATATCTTCAAATAAAAACTACACAGATGCATTCTGTGAAACTTATTTCTGATGTGTAAATTCAGTTAACAGAGATAAAACATATTTTTGATTGAGCAGTTATGAAACACTCTTTTTGTAGAAAACGCAAGTGGAGATTCGGAGCGCTAAGAGGGTAATAGTGGAAAAAGGAATGTCTTCAAATATAAACTACACAGAATCATTTGGTGAAACTTCTTTCTGATCTGTGCATTCAGCTAACAGAGTTAAACCATACTTTTGATTGAGCAGATCTGAACACTCTTTCTGTAGAAAATGCAACTGGACATTTGGAGCGCTAAGAGCGTAGTAGTGGAAAAAGGAATATATTCAAATATAAACTACACAGAAGCATTCTGTGAAACTTCTTTCTGATCTGAGCATTCAGCTAACAGAGTTAAACCATACTTTTGATTGAGCAGTTTTGAAACACTCTGTCTGTAGAAAATGCAACTGGACATTCGTAGCGCTAAGTGGGTAATAGTGGAAAAAAGAATATGTTCAAATATAAACTACACAGAAGCATTGTATGAAATTTCTTTCTGTTCTGTGCATTCAACTAACAGAGTTGAACCTTACTTTTGATTGAGCCGTTCTGAAACACTCTTTCTGTAGAAACTGCAATTGGACATTCTGAGCGCTAAGAGGCCTATATTGGGAAAAAGAATGTCTACAAATAAAAACTACACAGAAGAATTGTGTGAAACTTCTTTCTGTTCTGTTTGTTCAACTAAAAGAGTTGAACCTTAGTTTTGATTGAGCCGTTCTGAAACACTCTTTCTGTAGAAAATGCAAGTGGAGATTCGGAGCGCTAAGAGGGTAATAGTGGAAAAAGGAATGTCTCCAAATATAAACTACACAGAATCATTCTGTGAAACTTCTTTCTGATCTGTGCATTCAGCTAACAGAGTTAAACCATACTTTTGATTGAGCAGATCTGAACACTCTTTCTGTAGAAAATGCAACTGGACATTTGGAGCGCTAAGAGAGTAGTAGTGGAAAAAGGAATATATTCAAATATAAACTACACGAAAGCATTCTGTGAAACTTCTTTCTGATCTGAGCATTCAGCTAACAGAGTTAAACCATACTTTTGATTGAGCAGTTTTGAAACACTCTGTCTGTAGAAAATGCAACTGGACATTCGTAGCGCTAAGTGGGTAATAGTGGAAAAAATAATATGTTCAAATATAAACTACACAGAATCATTGTATGAAACATATTTCTGTTCTGTGCATTCAACAAACAGAGTTGAACCTTACTTTTGATTGAGCCTTTCTGAAACACTCTTTCTGTAGAAACTGCAATTGGACATTCTGAGCGCTAAGAGTCCTCTATTGGGAAAAATAATATCTTCAAATAAAAACTACACAGAAGCATTGTGTGAAACTTATTTCTGATATGTTCATTAAGCTAACAGAGTTAAAGCATACTTTTGATTGCGCAGTTCTGAACACTCTTTCTGTAGAAAATGCAAGTGGAGATTCGGAGCGCTAAGAGGGTAATAGTGGAAAAAGGAATGTCTCCAAATATAAACTACACAGAATCATTCTGTGAAACTTTTTTCTGATCTGTGCATTCAGCTAACAGAGTTAAACCATACTTTTGATTGAGCAGATCTGAACACTCTTTCTGTAGAAAATGCAACTGGACATTTGGAGCGCTAAGAGAGTAGTAGTGGAAAAAGGAATATATTCAAATATAAACTACACAGAAGCATTCTGTGAAACTTCTTTCTGATCTGAGCATTCAGCTAACAGAGTTAAACCATACTTTTGATTGAGCAGTTTTGAAACCCTCTGTCTGTAGAAAATGCAACTGGACATTCGTAGCGCTAAGTGGGTAATAGTGGAAAAAAGAATATGTTCAAATATAAACTACACAGAAGCATTGTATGAAACTTCTTTCTGTTCTGTGCATTCAACTAACAGAGTTGAACCTTACTTTTGATTGAGCCTTTCTGAAACACTCTTTCTGTAGAAACTGCAATTGGACATTCTGAGCGCTAAGAGGCCTCTATTGGGAAAAATAGTATCTTCAAATAAAAACTACACAGAAGCATTGTGTGAAACTTATTTCTGATATGTTCATTAAGCTAACAGAGTTAAACCATACTTTTGATTGCGCAGTTCTGAACACTCTTTCTGTAGAAAATGCAAGTGGACATTCGGAGCGCTAAGAGGGTAATAGTGGAAAAAGGAATATATTCAAATATAAACTACACAGTAGCATTCTGTGAAAATTCTTTCTGTTCTGTGCATTCAACTAACAGAGTTGAACCTTACTTTTGAGTGAGCCGTTCTGAAACACTCTTTCTGTAGAAACTGCAATTGGACATGCTAAGCGCAAAGAGGCCTACATTGGGAAAAAGAATATCTTCAAATAAAAACTACACAGATGCATTCTGTGAAACTTATTTCTGATCTGTAAATTCAGTTAACAGAGATAAAACATATGTTTGATTGAGCAGTTATGAAACACTCTTTTGTAGAAAACGCAAGTGGAGATTCGGAGCGCTAAGAGGGTAATAGTGGAAAAAGGAATGTCTTCAAATATAAACTACACAGAATCATTTGGTGAAACTTCTTTCTGATCTGTGCATTCAGCTAACAGAGTTAAACCATACTTTTGATTGAGCAGATCTGAACACTCTTTCTGTAGAAAATGCAACTGGACATTTGGAGCGCTAAGAGCGTAGTAGAGGAAAAAGGAATATATTCAAATATAAACTACACAGAAGCATTCTGTGAAACTTCTTTCTGATCTGAGCATTCAGCTAACAGAGTTAAACCATACTTTTGATTGAGCAGTTTTGAAACACTCTGTCTGTAGAAAATGCAACTGGACATTCGTAGCGCTAAGTGGGTAATAGTGGAAAAAAGAATATGTTCAAATATAAACTACACAGAAGCATTGTATGAAACTACTTTCTGTTCTGTGCATTCAACTAACAGAGTTGAACCTTACTTTTGATTGAGCCGTTCTGAAACACTCTTTCTGTAGAAACTGCAATTGGACATTCTGAGCGCTAAGAGGCCTATATTGGGAAAAAGAATGTCTACAAATAAAAACTACACAGAAGAATTGTGTGAAACTTATTTCTGTTCTGTTTGTTCAACTAAAAGAGTTGAACCTTAGTTTTGATTGAGCCGTTCTGAAACACTCTTTCTGTAGAAAATGCAAGTGGAGATTCGGAGCGCTAAGAGGGTAATAGTGGAAAAAGGAATGTCTCCAAATATAAACTACACAGAATCATTCTGTGAAACTTCTTTCTGATCTGTGCATTCAGCTAACAGAGTTAAACCATACTTTTGATTGAGCAGTTTTGAAACACTCTGTCTGTAGAAAATGCAACTGGACATTCGTAGCGCTAAGTGGGTAATAGTGGAAAAAAGAATATGTTCAAATATAAACTACACAGAAGCATTGTAGGAAATTTCTTTCTGTTCTGTGCATTCAACTAACATAGTTGAACCCTACTTTTGATTGAGCCGTTCTGAAACACTCTTTCTGTAGAAACTGCAATTGGACATTCTGAGCGCTAAGAGGCCTATATTGGGAAAAAGAATGTCTACAAATAAAAACTACACAGAAGAATTGTGTGAAACTTCTTTCTGTTCTGTTTGTTCAACTAAAAGAGTTGAACCTTAGTTTTGATTGAGCCGTTCTGAAACACTCTTTCTGTAGAAAATGCAAGTGGAGATTCGGAGCGCTAAGAGGGTAATAGTGGAAAAAGGAATGTCTCCAAATATAAACTACACAGAATCATTCTGTGAAACTTCTTTCTGATCTGTGCATTCAGCTAACACAGTTAAACCATACTTTTGATTGAGCAGATCTGAACACTCTTTCTGTAGAAAATGCAACTGGACATTCGTAGCGCTAAGTGGGTAATAGTGGAAAAAATAATATGTTCAAATATAAACTACACAGAATCATTGTATGAAACTTCTTTCTGTTCTGTGCATTCAACTAACAGAGTTGAACCTTACTTTTGATTGAGCCTTTCTGAAACACTCTTTCTGTAGAAACTGCAATTGGACATTCTGAGCGCTAAGAGTCCTCTATTGGGAAAAATAATATCTTCAAATAAAAACTACACAGAAGCATTGTGTGAAAATTATTTCTGATATGTTCACTAAGCTAACAGAGTTAAAGCATACTTTTGATTGCGCAGTTCTGAACACTCTTTCTGTAGAAAATGCAAGTGGAGATTCGGAGCGCTAAGAGGGTAATAGTGGAAAAAGGAATGTCTCCAAATATAAACTACACAGAATCATTCTGTGAAACTTCTTTCTGATCTGTGCATTCAGCTAACAGAGTTAAACCATACTTTTGATTGAGCAGATCTGAACACTCTTTCTGTAGAAAATGCAACTGGACATTTGGAGCGCTAAGAGAGTAGTAGTGGAAAAAGGAATATATTCAAATATAAACTACACAGAAGCATTCTGTGAAACTTCTTTCTGATCTGAGCATTCAGCTAACAGAGTTAAACCATACTTTTGATTGAGCAGTTTTGAAACCCTCTGTCTGTAGAAAATGCAACTGGACATTCGTAGCGCTAAGTGGGTAATAGTGGAAAAAAGAATATGTTCAAATATAAACTACACAGAAGCATTGTATGAAACTTCTTTCTGTTCTGTGCATTCAACTAACAGAGTTGAACCTTACTTTTGATTGAGCCTTTCTGAAACACTCTTTCTGTAGAAACTGCAATTGGACATTCTGAGCGCTAAGAGGCCTCTATTGGGAAAAATAGTATCTTCAAATAAAAACTACACAGAAGCATTGTGTGAAACTTATTTCTGATATGTTCATTAAGCTAACAGAGTTAAACCATACTTTTGATTGCGCAGTTCTGAACACTCTTTCTGTAGAAAATGCAAGTGGACATTCGGAGCGCTAAGAGGGTAATAGTGGAAAAAGGAATATATTCAAATATAAACTACACAGTAGCATTCTGTGAAAATTCTTTCTGTTCTGTGCATTCAACTAACAGAGTTGAACCTTACTTTTGAGTGAGCCGTTCTGAAACACTCTTTCTGTAGAAACTGCAATTGGACATGCTAAGCGCAAAGAGGCCTACATTGGGAAAAAGAATATCTTCAAATAAAAACTACACAGATGCATTCTGTGAAACTTATTTCTGATCTGTAAATTCAGTTAACAGAGATAAAACATATGTTTGATTGAGCAGTTATGAAACACTCTTTTTGTAGAAAACGCAAGTGGAGATTCGGAGCGCTAAGAGGGTAATAGTGGAAAAAGGAATGTCTTCAAATATAAACTACACAGAATCATTTGGTGAAACTTCTTTCTGATCTGTGCATTCAGCTAACAGAGTTAAACCATACTTTTGATTGAGCAGATCTGAACACTCTTTCTGTAGAAAATGCAACTGGACATTTGGAGCGCTAAGAGCGTAGTAGAGGAAAAAGGAATATATTCAAATATAAACTACACAGAAGCATTCTGTGAAACTTCTTTCTGATCTGAGCATTCAGCTAACAGAGTTAAACCATACTTTTGATTGAGCAGTTTTGAAACACTCTGTCTGTAGAAAATCCAACTGGACATTCGTAGCGCTAAGTGGGTAATAGTGGAAAAAAGAATATGTTCAAATATAAACTACACAGAAGCATTGTATTAAACTACTTTCTGTTCTGTGCATTCAACTAACAGAGTTGAACCTTACTTTTGATTGAGCCGTTCTGAAACACTCTTTCTGTAGAAACTGCAATTGGACATTCTGAGCGCTAAGAGGCCTATATTGGGAAAAAGAATGTCTACAAATAAAAACTACACAGAAGAATTGTGTGAAACTTCTTTCTGTTCTGTTTGTTCAACTAAAAGAGTTGAACCTTAGTTTTGATAGAGCCGTTCTGAAACACTCTTTCTGTAGAAAATGCAAGTGGAGATTCGGAGCGCTAAGAGGGTAATAGTGGAAAAAGGAATGTCTCCAAATATAAACTACACAGAATCATTCTGTGAAACTTCTTTCTGATCTGTGCATTCAGCTAACAGAGTTAAACCATACTTTTGATTGAGCAGATCTGAACACTCTTTCTGTAGAAAATGCAACTGGACATTTGGAGCGCTAAGAGAGTAGTAGTGGAAAAAGGAATATATTCAAATATAAACTACACGAAAGCATTCTGTGAAACTTCTTTCTGATCTGAGCATTCAGCTAACAGAGTTAAACCATACTTTTGATTGAGCAGTTTTGAAACACTCTGTCTGTAGAAAATGCAACTGGACATTCGTAGCGCTAAGTGGGTAATAGTGGAAAAAATAATATGTTCAAATATAAACTACACAGAATCATTGTATGAAACTTCTTTCTGTTCTGTGCATTCAACTAACAGAGTTGAACCTTACTTTTGATTGAGCCTTTCTGAAACACTCTTTCTGTAGAAACTGCAATTGGACATTCTGAGCGCTAAGAGTCCTCTATTGGGAAAAATAATATCTTCAAATAAAAACTACACAGAAGCATTGTGTGAAACTTATTTCTGATATGTTCATTAAGCTAACAGAGTTAAAGCATACTTTTGATTGCGCAGTTCTGAACACTCTTTCTGTAGAAAATGCAAGTGGAGATTCGGAGCGCTAAGAGGGTAATAGTGGAAAAAGGAATGTCTCCAAATATAAACTACACAGAATCATTCTGTGAAACTTCTTTCTGATCTGTGCATTCAGCTAACAGAGTTAAACCATACTTTTGATTGAGCAGATCTGAACACTCTTTCTGTAGAAAATGCAACTGGACATTTGGAGCGCTAAGAGAGTAGTAGTGGAAAAAGGAATATATTCAAATATAAACTACACAGAAGCATTCTGTGAAACTTCTTTCTGATCTGAGCATTCAGCTAACAGAGTTAAACCATACTTTTGATTGAGCAGTTTTGAAACCCTCTGTCTGTAGAAAATGCAACTGGACATTCGTAGCGCTAAGTGGGTAATAGTGGAAAAAAGAATATGTTCAAATATAAACTACACAGAAGCATTGTATGAAACTTCTTTCTGTTCTGTGCATTCAACTAACAGAGTTGAACCTTACTTTTGATTGAGCCTTTCTGAAACACTCTTTCTGTAGAAACTGCAATTGGACATTCTGAGCGCTAAGAGGCCTCTATTGGGAAAAAGAGTATCTTCAAATAAAAACTACACAGAAGCATTGTGTGAAACTTATTTCTGATATGTTCATTAAGCTAACAGAGTTAAACCATACTTTTGATTGCGCAGTTCTGAACACTCTTTCTGTAGAAAATGCAAGTGGACATTCGGAGCGCTAAGAGGGTAATAGTGGAAAAAGGAATATATTCAAATATAAACTACACAGTAGCATTCTGTGAAAATTCTTTCTGTTCTGTGCATTCAACTAACAGAGTTGAACCTTACTTTTGAGTGAGCCGTTCTGAAACACTCTTTCTGTAGAAACTGCAATTGGACATGCTAAGCGCAAAGAGGCCTACATTGGGAAAAAGAATATCTTCAAATAAAAACTACACAGATGCATTCTGTGAAACTTATTTCTGATGTGTAAATTCAGTTAACAGAGATAAAACATATTTTTGATTGAGCAGTTATGAAACACTCTTTTTGTAGAAAACGCAAGTGGAGATTCGGAGCGCTAAGAGGGTAATAGTGGAAAAAGGAATGTCTTCAAATATAAACTACACAGAATCATTTGGTGAAACTTCTTTCTGATCTGTGCATTCAGCTAACAGAGTTAAACCATACTTTTGATTGAGCAGATCTGAACACTCTTTCTGTAGAAAATGCAACTGGACATTTGGAGCGCTAAGAGCGTAGTAGTGGAAAAAGGAATATATTCAAATATAAACTACACAGAAGCATTCTGTGAAACTTCTTTCTGATCTGAGCATTCAGCTAACAGAGTTAAACCATACTTTTGATTGAGCAGTTTTGAAACACTCTGTCTGTAGAAAATGCAACTGGACATTCGTAGCGCTAAGTGGGTAATAGTGGAAAAAAGAATATGTTCAAATATAAACTACACAGAAGCATTGTATGAAATTTCTTTCTGTTCTGTGCATTCAACTAACAGAGTTGAACCTTACTTTTGATTGAGCCGTTCTGAAACACTCTTTCTGTAGAAACTGCAATTGGACATTCTGAGCGCTAAGAGGCCTATATTGGGAAAAAGAATGTCTACAAATAAAAACTACACAGAAGAATTGTGTGAAACTTCTTTCTGTTCTGTTTGTTCAACTAAAAGAGTTGAACCTTAGTTTTGATTGAGCCGTTCTGAAACACTCTTTCTGTAGAAAATGCAAGTGGAGATTCGGAGCGCTAAGAGGGTAATAGTGGAAAAAGGAATGTCTCCAAATATAAACTACACAGAATCATTCTGTGAAACTTCTTTCTGATCTGTGCATTCAGCTAACAGAGTTAAACCATACTTTTGATTGAGCAGATCTGAACACTCTTTCTGTAGAAAATGCAACTGGACATTTGGAGCGCTAAGAGAGTAGTAGTGGAAAAAGGAATATATTCAAATATAAACTACACGAAAGCATTCTGTGAAACTTCTTTCTGATCTGAGCATTCAGCTAACAGAGTTAAACCATACTTTTGATTGAGCAGTTTTGAAACACTCTGTCTGTAGAAAATGCAACTGGACATTCGTAGCGCTAAGTGGGTAATAGTGGAAAAAATAATATGTTCAAATATAAACTACACAGAATCATTGTATGAAACATATTTCTGTTCTGTGCATTCAACAAACAGAGTTGAACCTTACTTTTGATTGAGCCTTTCTGAAACACTCTTTCTGTAGAAACTGCAATTGGACATTCTGAGCGCTAAGAGTCCTCTATTGGGAAAAATAATATCTTCAAATAAAAACTACACAGAAGCATTGTGTGAAACTTATTTCTGATATGTTCATTAAGCTAACAGAGTTAAAGCATACTTTTGATTGCGCAGTTCTGAACACTCTTTCTGTAGAAAATGCAAGTGGAGATTCGGAGCGCTAAGAGGGTAATAGTGGAAAAAGGAATGTCTCCAAATATAAACTACACAGAATCATTCTGTGAAACTTTTTTCTGATCTGTGCATTCAGCTAACAGAGTTAAACCATACTTTTGATTGAGCAGATCTGAACACTCTTTCTGTAGAAAATGCAACTGGACATTTGGAGCGCTAAGAGAGTAGTAGTGGAAAAAGGAATATATTCAAATATAAACTACACAGAAGCATTCTGTGAAACTTCTTTCTGATCTGAGCATTCAGCTAACAGAGTTAAACCATACTTTTGATTGAGCAGTTTTGAAACCCTCTGTCTGTAGAAAATGCAACTGGACATTCGTAGCGCTAAGTGGGTAATAGTGGAAAAAAGAATATGTTCAAATATAAACTACACAGAAGCATTGTATGAAACTTCTTTCTGTTCTGTGCATTCAACTAACAGAGTTGAACCTTACTTTTGATTGAGCCTTTCTGAAACACTCTTTCTGTAGAAACTGCAATTGGACATTCTGAGCGCTAAGAGGCCTCTATTGGGAAAAATAGTATCTTCAAATAAAAACTACACAGAAGCATTGTGTGAAACTTATTTCTGATATGTTCATTAAGCTAACAGAGTTAAACCATACTTTTGATTGCGCAGTTCTGAACACTCTTTCTGTAGAAAATGCAAGTGGACATTCGGAGCGCTAAGAGGGTAATAGTGGAAAAAGGAATATATTCAAATATAAACTACACAGTAGCATTCTGTGAAAATTCTTTCTGTTCTGTGCATTCAACTAACAGAGTTGAACCTTACTTTTGAGTGAGCCGTTCTGAAACACTCTTTCTGTAGAAACTGCAATTGGACATGCTAAGCGCAAAGAGGCCTACATTGGGAAAAAGAATATCTTCAAATAAAAACTACACAGATGCATTCTGTGAAACTTATTTCTGATCTGTAAATTCAGTTAACAGAGATAAAACATATGTTTGATTGAGCAGTTATGAAACACTCTTTTGTAGAAAACGCAAGTGGAGATTCGGAGCGCTAAGAGGGTAATAGTGGAAAAAGGAATGTCTTCAAATATAAACTACACAGAATCATTTGGTGAAACTTCTTTCTGATCTGTGCATTCAGCTAACAGAGTTAAACCATACTTTTGATTGAGCAGATCTGAACACTCTTTCTGTAGAAAATGCAACTGGACATTTGGAGCGCTAAGAGCGTAGTAGAGGAAAAAGGAATATATTCAAATATAAACTACACAGAAGCATTCTGTGAAACTTCTTTCTGATCTGAGCATTCAGCTAACAGAGTTAAACCATACTTTTGATTGAGCAGTTTTGAAACACTCTGTCTGTAGAAAATGCAACTGGACATTCGTAGCGCTAAGTGGGTAATAGTGGAAAAAAGAATATGTTCAAATATAAACTACACAGAAGCATTGTATGAAACTACTTTCTGTTCTGTGCATTCAACTAACAGAGTTGAACCTTACTTTTGATTGAGCCGTTCTGAAACACTCTTTCTGTAGAAACTGCAATTGGACATTCTGAGCGCTAAGAGGCCTATATTGGGAAAAAGAATGTCTACAAATAAAAACTACACAGAAGAATTGTGTGAAACTTATTTCTGTTCTGTTTGTTCAACTAAAAGAGTTGAACCTTAGTTTTGATTGAGCCGTTCTGAAACACTCTTTCTGTAGAAAATGCAAGTGGAGATTCGGAGCGCTAAGAGGGTAATAGTGGAAAAAGGAATGTCTCCAAATATAAACTACACAGAATCATTCTGTGAAACTTCTTTCTGATCTGTGCATTCAGCTAACAGAGTTAAACCATACTTTTGATTGAGCAGTTTTGAAACACTCTGTCTGTAGAAAATGCAACTGGACATTCGTAGCGCTAAGTGGGTAATAGTGGAAAAAAGAATATGTTCAAATATAAACTACACAGAAGCATTGTAGGAAATTTCTTTCTGTTCTGTGCATTCAACTAACATAGTTGAACCCTACTTTTGATTGAGCCGTTCTGAAACACTCTTTCTGTAGAAACTGCAATTGGACATTCTGAGCGCTAAGAGGCCTATATTGGGAAAAAGAATGTCTACAAATAAAAACTACACAGAAGAATTGTGTGAAACTTCTTTCTGTTCTGTTTGTTCAACTAAAAGAGTTGAACCTTAGTTTTGATTGAGCCGTTCTGAAACACTCTTTCTGTAGAAAATGCAAGTGGAGATTCGGAGCGCTAAGAGGGTAATAGTGGAAAAAGGAATGTCTCCAAATATAAACTACACAGAATCATTCTGTGAAACTTCTTTCTGATCTGTGCATTCAGCTAACACAGTTAAACCATACTTTTGATTGAGCAGATCTGAACACTCTTTCTGTAGAAAATGCAACTGGACATTCGTAGCGCTAAGTGGGTAATAGTGGAAAAAATAATATGTTCAAATATAAACTACACAGAATCATTGTATGAAACTTCTTTCTGTTCTGTGCATTCAACTAACAGAGTTGAACCTTACTTTTGATTGAGCCTTTCTGAAACACTCTTTCTGTAGAAACTGCAATTGGACATTCTGAGCGCTAAGAGTCCTCTATTGGGAAAAATAATATCTTCAAATAAAAACTACACAGAAGCATTGTGTGAAAATTATTTCTGATATGTTCACTAAGCTAACAGAGTTAAAGCATACTTTTGATTGCGCAGTTCTGAACACTCTTTCTGTAGAAAATGCAAGTGGAGATTCGGAGCGCTAAGAGGGTAATAGTGGAAAAAGGAATGTCTCCAAATATAAACTACACAGAATCATTCTGTGAAACTTCTTTCTGATCTGTGCATTCAGCTAACAGAGTTAAACCATACTTTTGATTGAGCAGATCTGAACACTCTTTCTGTAGAAAATGCAACTGGACATTTGGAGCGCTAAGAGAGTAGTAGTGGAAAAAGGAATATATTCAAATATAAACTACACAGAAGCATTCTGTGAAACTTCTTTCTGATCTGAGCATTCAGCTAACAGAGTTAAACCATACTTTTGATTGAGCAGTTTTGAAACCCTCTGTCTGTAGAAAATGCAACTGGACATTCGTAGCGCTAAGTGGGTAATAGTGGAAAAAAGAATATGTTCAAATATAAACTACACAGAAGCATTGTATGAAACTTCTTTCTGTTCTGTGCATTCAACTAACAGAGTTGAACCTTACTTTTGATTGAGCCTTTCTGAAACACTCTTTCTGTAGAAACTGCAATTGGACATTCTGAGCGCTAAGAGGCCTCTATTGGGAAAAATAGTATCTTCAAATAAAAACTACACAGAAGCATTGTGTGAAACTTATTTCTGATATGTTCATTAAGCTAACAGAGTTAAACCATACTTTTGATTGCGCAGTTCTGAACACTCTTTCTGTAGAAAATGCAAGTGGACATTCGGAGCGCTAAGAGGGTAATAGTGGAAAAAGGAATATATTCAAATATAAACTACACAGTAGCATTCTGTGAAAATTCTTTCTGTTCTGTGCATTCAACTAACAGAGTTGAACCTTACTTTTGAGTGAGCCGTTCTGAAACACTCTTTCTGTAGAAACTGCAATTGGACATGCTAAGCGCAAAGAGGCCTACATTGGGAAAAAGAATATCTTCAAATAAAAACTACACAGATGCATTCTGTGAAACTTATTTCTGATCTGTAAATTCAGTTAACAGAGATAAAACATATGTTTGATTGAGCAGTTATGAAACACTCTTTTTGTAGAAAACGCAAGTGGAGATTCGGAGCGCTAAGAGGGTAATAGTGGAAAAAGGAATGTCTTCAAATATAAACTACACAGAATCATTTGGTGAAACTTCTTTCTGATCTGTGCATTCAGCTAACAGAGTTAAACCATACTTTTGATTGAGCAGATCTGAACACTCTTTCTGTAGAAAATGCAACTGGACATTTGGAGCGCTAAGAGCGTAGTAGAGGAAAAAGGAATATATTCAAATATAAACTACACAGAAGCATTCTGTGAAACTTCTTTCTGATCTGAGCATTCAGCTAACAGAGTTAAACCATACTTTTGATTGAGCAGTTTTGAAACACTCTGTCTGTAGAAAATGCAACTGGACATTCGTAGCGCTAAGTGGGTAATAGTGGAAAAAAGAATATGTTCAAATATAAACTACACAGAAGCATTGTATTAAACTACTTTCTGTTCTGTGCATTCAACTAACAGAGTTGAACCTTACTTTTGATTGAGCCGTTCTGAAACACTCTTTCTGTAGAAACTGCAATTGGACATTCTGAGCGCTAAGAGGCCTATATTGGGAAAAAGAATGTCTACAAATAAAAACTACACAGAAGAATTGTGTGAAACTTCTTTCTGTTCTGTTTGTTCAACTAAAAGAGTTGAACCTTAGTTTTGATAGAGCCGTTCTGAAACACTCTTTCTGTAGAAAATGCAAGTGGAGATTCGGAGCGCTAAGAGGGTAATAGTGGAAAAAGGAATGTCTCCAAATATAAACTACACAGAATCATTCTGTGAAACTTCTTTCTGATCTGTGCATTCAGCTAACAGAGTTAAACCATACTTTTGATTGAGCAGATCTGAACACTCTTTCTGTAGAAAATGCAACTGGACATTTGGAGCGCTAAGAGAGTAGTAGTGGAAAAAGGAATATATTCAAATATAAACTACACGAAAGCATTCTGTGAAACTTCTTTCTGATCTGAGCATTCAGCTAACAGAGTTAAACCATACTTTTGATTGAGCAGTTTTGAAACACTCTGTCTGTAGAAAATGCAACTGGACATTCGTAGCGCTAAGTGGGTAATAGTGGAAAAAATAATATGTTCAAATATAAACTACACAGAATCATTGTATGAAACTTCTTTCTGTTCTGTGCATTCAACTAACAGAGTTGAACCTTACTTTTGATTGAGCCTTTCTGAAACACTCTTTCTGTAGAAACTGCAATTGGACATTCTGAGCGCTAAGAGTCCTCTATTGGGAAAAATAATATCTTCAAATAAAAACTACACAGAAGCATTGTGTGAAACTTATTTCTGATATGTTCATTAAGCTAACAGAGTTAAAGCATACTTTTGATTGCGCAGTTCTGAACACTCTTTCTGTAGAAAATGCAAGTGGAGATTCGGAGCGCTAAGAGGGTAATAGTGGAAAAAGGAATGTCTCCAAATATAAACTACACAGAATCATTCTGTGAAACTTCTTTCTGATCTGTGCATTCAGCTAACAGAGTTAAACCATACTTTTGATTGAGCAGATCTGAACACTCTTTCTGTAGAAAATGCAACTGGACATTTGGAGCGCTAAGAGAGTAGTAGTGGAAAAAGGAATATATTCAAATATAAACTACACAGAAGCATTCTGTGAAACTTCTTTCTGATCTGAGCATTCAGCTAACAGAGTTAAACCATACTTTTGATTGAGCAGTTTTGAAACCCTCTGTCTGTAGAAAATGCAACTGGACATTCGTAGCGCTAAGTGGGTAATAGTGGAAAAAAGAATATGTTCAAATATAAACTACACAGAAGCATTGTATGAAACTTCTTTCTGTTCTGTGCATTCAACTAACAGAGTTGAACCTTACTTTTGATTGAGCCTTTCTGAAACACTCTTTCTGTAGAAACTGCAATTGGACATTCTGAGCGCTAAGAGGCCTCTATTGGGAAAAAGAGTATCTTCAAATAAAAACTACACAGAAGCATTGTGTGAAACTTATTTCTGATATGTTCATTAAGCTAACAGAGTTAAACCATACTTTTGATTGCGCAGTTCTGAACACTCTTTCTGTAGAAAATGCAAGTGGACATTCGGAGCGCTAAGAGGGTAATAGTGGAAAAAGGAATATATTCAAATATAAACTACACAGTAGCATTCTGTGAAAATTCTTTCTGTTCTGTGCATTCAACTAACAGAGTTGAACCTTACTTTTGAGTGAGCCGTTCTGAAACACTCTTTCTGTAGAAACTGCAATTGGACATGCTAAGCGCAAAGAGGCCTACATTGGGAAAAAGAATATCTTCAAATAAAAACTACACAGATGCATTCTGTGAAACTTATTTCTGATGTGTAAATTCAGTTAACAGAGATAAAACATATTTTTGATTGAGCAGTTATGAAACACTCTTTTTGTAGAAAACGCAAGTGGAGATTCGGAGCGCTAAGAGGGTAATAGTGGAAAAAGGAATGTCTTCAAATATAAACTACACAGAATCATTTGGTGAAACTTCTTTCTGATCTGTGCATTCAGCTAACAGAGTTAAACCATACTTTTGATTGAGCAGATCTGAACACTCTTTCTGTAGAAAATGCAACTGGACATTTGGAGCGCTAAGAGCGTAGTAGTGGAAAAAGGAATATATTCAAATATAAACTACACAGAAGCATTCTGTGAAACTTCTTTTTGATCTGAGCATTCAGCTAACAGAGTTAAACCATACTTTTGATTGAGCAGTTTTGAAACACTCTGTCTGTAGAAAATGCAAATGGACATTCGTAGCGCTAAGTGGGTAATAGTGGAAAAAAGAATATGTTCAAATATAAACTACACAGAAGCATTGTATGAAATTTCTTTCTGTTCTGTGCATTCAACTAACAGAGTTGAACCTTACTTTTGATTGAGCCGTTCTGAAACACTCTTTCTGTAGAAACTGCAATTGGACATTCTGAGCGCTAAGAGGCCTATATTGGGAAAAAGAATGTCTACAAATAAAAACTACACAGAAGAATTGTGTGAAACTTCTTTCTGTTCTGTTTGTTCAACTAAAAGAGTTGAACCTTAGTTTTGATTGAGCCGTTCTGAAACACTCTTTCTGTAGAAAATGCAAGTGGAGATTCGGAGCGCTAAGAGGGTAATAGCGGAAAAAGGAATGTCTCCAAATATAAACTACACAGAATCATTCTGTGAAACTTCTTTCTGATCTGTGCATTCAGCTAACAGAGTTAAACCATACTTTTGATTGAGCAGATCTGAACACTCTTTCTGTAGAAAATGCAACTGGACATTTGGAGCGCTAAGAGAGTAGTAGTGGAAAAAGGAATATATTCAAATATAAACTACACAGAAGCATTCTGTGAAACTTCTTTCTGATCTGAGCATTCAGCTAACAGAGTTAAACCATACTTTTGATTGAGCAGTTTTGAAACCCTCTGTCTGTAGAAAATGCAACTGGACAGTCGTAGGGCTAAGTGGGTAATAGTGGAAAAAAGAATATGTTCAAATATAAACTACACAGAAGCATTGTATGAAACTTCTTTCTGTTCTGTGCATTCAACTAACAGAGTTGAACCTTACTTTTGATTGAGCCTTTCTGAAACACTCTTTCTGTAGAAACTGCAATTGGACATTCTGAGCGCTAAGAGGCCTCTATTGGGAAAAATAGTATCTTCAAATAAAAACTACACAGAAGCATTGTGTGAAACTTATTTCTGATATGTTCATTAAGCTAACAGAGTTAAACCATACTTTTGATTGCGCAGTTCTGAACACTCTTTCTGTAGAAAATGCAAGTGGACATTCGGAGCGCTAAGAGGGTAATAGTGGAAAAAGGAATATATTCAAATATAAACTACACAGTAGCATTCTGTGAAAATTCTTTCTGTTCTGTGCATTCAACTAACAGAGTTGAACCTTACTTTTGAGTGAGCCGTTCTGAAACACTCTTTCTGTAGAAACTGCAATTGGACATGCTAAGCGCAAAGAGGCCTACATTGGGAAAAAGAATATCTTCAAATAAAAACTACACAGATGCATTCTGTGAAACTTATTTCTGATCTGTAAATTCAGTTAACAGAGATAAAACATATGTTTGATTGAGCAGTTATGAAACACTCTTTTTGTAGAAAACGCAAGTGGAGATTCGGAGCGCTAAGAGGGTAATAGTGGAAAAAGGAATGTCTTCAAATATAAACTACACAGAATCATTTGGTGAAACTTCTTTCTGATCTGTGCATTCAGCTAACAGAGTTAAACCATACTTTTGATTGAGCAGATCTGAACACTCTTTCTGTAGAAAATGCAACTGGACATTTGGAGCGCTAAGAGCGTAGTAGAGGAAAAAGGAATATATTCAAATATAAACTACACAGAAGCATTCTGTGAAACTTCTTTCTGATCTGAGCATTCAGCTAACAGAGTTAAACCATACTTTTGATTGAGCAGTTTTGAAACACTCTGTCTGTAGAAAATGCAACTGGACATTCGTAGCGCTAAGTGGGTAATAGTGGAAAAAAGAATATGTTCAAATATAAACTACACAGAAGCATTGTATGAAACTACTTTCTGTTCTGTGCATTCAACTAACAGAGTTGAACCTTACTTTTGATTGAGCCGTTCTGAAACACTCTTTCTGTAGAAACTGCAATTGGACATTCTGAGCGCTAAGAGGCCTATATTGGGAAAAAGAATGTCTACAAATAAAAACTACACAGAAGAATTGTGTGAAACTTCTTTCTGTTCTGTTTGTTCAACTAAAAGAGTTGAACCTTAGTTTTGATTGAGCCGTTCTGAAACACTCTTTCTGTAGAAAATGCAAGTGGAGATTCGGAGCGCTAAGAGGGTAATAGTGGAAAAAGGAATGTCTCCAAATATAAACTACACAGAATCATTCTGTGAAACTTCTTTCTGATCTGTGCATTCAGCTAACAGAGTTAAACCATACTTTTGATTGAGCAGTTTTGAAACACTCTGTCTGTAGAAAATGCAACTGGACATTCGTAGCGCTAAGTGGGTAATAGTGGAAAAAAGAATATGTTCAAATATAAACTACACAGAAGCATTGTATGAAATTTCTTTCTGTTCTGTGCATTCAACTAACAGAGTTGAACCTTACTTTTGATTGAGCCGTTCTGAAACACTCTTCCTGTAGAAACTGCAATTGGACATTCTGAGCGCTAAGAGGCCTATATTGGGAAAAAGAATGTCTACAAATAAAAACTACACAGAAGAATTGTGTGAAACTTCTTTCTGTTCTGTTTGTTCAACTAAAAGAGTTGAACCTTAGTTTTGATTGAGCCGTTCTGAAACACTCTTTCTGTAGAAAATGCAAGTGGAGATTCGGAGCGCTAAGAGGGTAATAGTG
Organism: Symphalangus syndactylus; assembly: GCF_028878055.3. Lineage (NCBI taxonomy): Eukaryota > Metazoa > Chordata > Mammalia > Primates > Hylobatidae > Symphalangus > Symphalangus syndactylus. The sequence continues at coordinate 112,455,710 of NC_072437.2, read as the reverse complement.
GAAAAAGGAATGTCTCCAAATATAAACTACACAGAATCATTCTGTGAAACTTCTTTCTGATCTGTGCATTCAGCTAACAGAGTTAAACCATACTTTTGATTGAGCAGATCTGAACACTCTTTCTGTAGAAAATGCAACTGGACATTTGGAGCGCTAAGAGGGTAGTAGTGGAAAAAGGAATATATTCAAATATAAACTACACGAAAGCATTCTGTGAAACTTTTTTCTGATCTGAGCATTCAGCTAACAGAGTTAAACCATACTTTTGATTGAGCAGTTTTGAAACACTCTGTCTGTAGAAAATGCAACTGGACATTCGTAGCGCTAAGTGGGTAATAGTGGAAAAAATAATATGTTCAAATATAAACTACACAGAATCATTGTATGAAACTTCTTTCTGTTCTGTGCATTCAACTAACAGAGTTGAACCTTACTTTTGATTGAGCCTTTCTGAAACACTCTTTCTGTAGAAACTGCAATTGGACATTCTGAGCGCTAAGAGTCCTCTATTGGGAAAAATAATATCTTCAAATAAAAACTACACAGAAGCATTGTGTGAAAATTATTTCTGATATGTTCATTAAGCTAACAGAGTTAAAGCATACTTTTGATTGCGCAGTTCTGAACACTCTTTCTGTAGAAAATGCAAGTGGAGATTCGGAGCGCTAAGAGGGTAATAGTGGAAAAAGGAATGTCTCCAAATATAAACTACACAGAATCATTCTGTGAAACTTCTTTCTGATCTGTGCATTCAGCTAACAGAGTTAAACCATACTTTTGATTGAGCAGATCTGAACACTCTTTCTGTAGAAAATGCAACTGGACATTTGGAGCGCTAAGAGAGTAGTAGTGGAAAAAGGAATATATTCAAATATAAACTACACAGAAGCATTCTGTGAAACTTCTTTCTGATCTGAGCATTCAGCTAACAGAGTTAAACCATACTTTTGATTGAGCAGTTTTGAAACCCTCTGTCTGTAGAAAATGCAACTGGACATTCGTAGCGCTAAGTGGGTAATAGTGGAAAAAAGAATATGTTCAAATATAAACTACACAGAAGCATTGTATGAAACTACTTTCTGTTCTGTGCATTCAACTAACAGAGTTGAACCTTACTTTTGATTGAGCCTTTCTGAAACACTCTTTCTGTAGAAACTGCAATTGGACATTCTGAGCGCTAAGAGGCCTCTATTGGGAAAAATAGTATCTTCAAATAAAAACTACACAGAAGCATTGTGTGAAACTTATTTCTGATATGTTCATTAAGCTAACAGAGTTAAACCATACTTTTGATTGCGCAGTTCTGAACACTCTTTCTGTAGAAAATGCAAGTGGACATTCGGAGCGCTAAGAGGGTAATAGTGGAAAAAGTAATATATTCAAATATAAACTACACAGTAGCATTCTGTGAAAATTCTTTCTGTTCTGTGCATTCAACTAACAGAGTTGAACCTTACTTTTGAGTGAGCCGTTCTGAAACACTCTTTCTGTAGAAACTGCAATTGGACATGCTAAGCGCAAAGAGGCCTACATTGGGAAAAAGAATATCTTCAAATAAAAACTACACAGATGCATTCTGTGAAACTTATTTCTGATGTGTAAATTCAGTTAACAGAGATAAAACATATTTTTGATTGAGCAGTTATGAAACACTCTTTTTGTAGAAAACGCAAGTGGAGATTCGGAGCGCTAAGAGGGTAATAGTGGAAAAAGGAATGTCTTCAAATATAAACTACACAGAATCATTTGGTGAAACTTCTTTCTGATCTGTGCATTCAGCTAACAGAGTTAAACCATACTTTTGATTGAGCAGATCTGAACACTCTTTCTGTAGAAAATGCAACTGGACATTTGGAGCGCTAAGAGCGTAGTAGAGGAAAAAGGGATATATTCAAATATAAACTACACAGAAGCATTCTGTGAAACTTCTTTCTGATCTGAGCATTCAGCTAACAGAGTTAAACCATACTTTTGATTGAGCAGTTTTGAAACACTCTGTCTGTAGAAAATGCAACTGGACATTCGTAGCGCTAAGTGGGTAATAGTGGAAAAAAGAATATGTTCAAATATAAACTACACAGAAGCATTGTATGAAACTACTTTCTGTTCTGTGCATTCAACTAACAGAGTTGAACCTTACTTTTGATTGAGCCGTTCTGAAACACTCTTTCTGTAGAAACTGCAATTGGACATTCTGAGCGCTAAGAGGCCTATATTGGGAAAAAGAATGTCTACAAATAAAAACTACACAGAAGAATTGTGTGAAACTTCTTTCTGTTCTGTTTGTTCAACTAAAAGAGTTGAACCTTAGTTTTGATTGAGCCGTTCTGAAACACTCTTTCTGTAGAAAATGCAAGTGGAGATTCGGAGCGCTAAGAGGGTAATAGTGGAAAAAGGAATGTCTCCAAATATAAACTACACAGAATCATTCTGTGAAACTTCTTTCTGATCTGTGCATTCAGCTAACAGAGTTAAACCATACTTTTGATTGAGCAGATCTGAACACTCTTTCTGTAGAAAATGCAAATGGACATTTGGAGCGCTAAGAGAGTAGTAGTGGAAAAAGGAATATATTCAAATATAAACTACACGAAAGCATTCTGTGAAACTTCTTTCTGATCTGAGCATTCAGCTAACAGAGTTAAACCATACTTTTGATTGAGCAGTTTTGAAACACTCTGTCTGTAGAAAATGCAACTGGACATTCGTAGCGCTAAGTGGGTAATAGTGGAAAAAATAATATGTTCAAATATAAACTACACAGAATCATTGTATGAAACTTCTTTCTGTTCTGTGCATTCAACTAACAGAGTTGAACCTTACTTTTGATTGAGCCTTTCTGAAACACTCTTTCTGTAGAAACTGCAATTGGACATTCTGAGCGCTAAGAGGCCTCTATTGGGAAAAATAGTATCTTCAAATAAAAACTACACAGAAGCATTGTGTGAAACTTATTTCTGATATGTTCATTAAGCTAACAGAGTTAAACCATACTTTTGATTGCGCAGTTCTGAACACTCTTTCTGTAGAAAATGCAAGTGGACATTCGGAGCGCTAAGAGGGTAATAGTGGAAAAAGGAATATATTCAAATATAAACTACACAGTAGCATTCTGTGAAAATTCTTTCTGTTCTGTGCATTCAACTAACAGAGTTGAACCTTACTTTTGAGTGAGCCGTTCTGAAACACTCTTTCTGTAGAAACTGCAATTGGACATGCTAAGCGCAAAGAGGCCTACATTGGGAAAAAGAATATCTTCAAATAAAAACTACACAGATGCATTCTGTGAAACTTATTTCTGATCTGTAAATTCAGTTAACAGAGATAAAACATATGTTTGATTGAGCAGTTATGAAACACTCTTTTTGTAGAAAACGCAAGTGGAGATTCGGAGCGCTAAGAGGGTAATAGTGGAAAAAGGAATGTCTTCAAATATAAACTACACAGAATCATTTGGTGAAACTTCTTTCTGATCTGTGCATTCAGCTAACAGAGTTAAACCATACTTTTGATTGAGCAGATCTGAACACTCTTTCTGTAGAAAATGCAACTGGACATTTGGAGCGCTAAGAGCGTAGTAGAGGAAAAAGGAATATATTCAAATATAAACTACACAGAAGCATTCTGTGAAACTTCTTTCTGATCTGAGCATTCAGCTAACAGAGTTAAACCATACTTTTGATTGAGCAGTTTTGAAACACTCTGTCTGTAGAAAATGCAACTGGACATTCGTAGCGCTAAGTGGGTAATAGTGGAAAAAAGAATATGTTCAAATATAAACTACACAGAAGCATTGTATGAAACTACTTTCTGTTCTGTGCATTCAACTAACAGAGTTGAACCTTACTTTTGATTGAGCCGTTCTGAAACACTCTTTCTGTAGAAACTGCAATTGGACATTCTGAGCGCTAAGAGGCCTATATTGGGAAAAAGAATGTCTACAAATAAAAACTACACAGAAGAATTGTGTGAAACTTCTTTCTGTTCTGTTTGTTCAACTAAAAGAGTTGAACCTTAGTTTTGATTGAGCCGTTCTGAAACACTCTTTCTGTAGAAACTGCAATTGGACATTCTGAGCGCTAAGAGTCCTCTATTGGGAAAAATAATATCTTCAAATAAAAACTACACAGAAGCATTGTGTGAAAATTATTTCTGATATGTTCATTAAGCTAACAGAGTTAAAGCATACTTTTGATTGCGCAGTTCTGAACACTCTTTCTGTAGAAAATGCAAGTGGAGATTCGGAGCGCTAAGAGGGTAATAGTGGAAAAAGGAATGTCTCCAAATATAAACTACACAGAATCATTCTGTGAAACTTCTTTCTGATCTGTGCATTCAGCTAACAGAGTTAAACCATACTTTTGATTGAGCAGATCTGAACACTCTTTCTGTAGAAAATGCAACTGGACATTTGGAGCGCTAAGAGAGTAGTAGTGGAAAAAGGAATATATTCAAATATAAACTACACAGAAGCATTCTGTGAAACTTCTTTCTGATCTGAGCATTCAGCTAACAGAGTTAAACCATACTTTTGATTGAGCAGTTTTGAAACCCTCTGTCTGTAGAAAATGCAACTGGACATTCGTAGCGCTAAGTGGGTAATAGTGGAAAAAAGAATATGTTCAAATATAAACTACACAGAAGCATTGTATGAAACTACTTTCTGTTCTGTGCATTCAACTAACAGAGTTGAACCTTACTTTTGATTGAGCCTTTCTGAAACACTCTTTCTGTAGAAACTGCAATTGGACATTCTGAGCGCTAAGAGGCCTCTATTGGGAAAAATAGTATCTTCAAATAAAAACTACACAGAAGCATTGTGTGAAACTTATTTCTGATATGTTCATTAAGCTAACAGAGTTAAACCATACTTTTGATTGCGCAGTTCTGAACACTCTTTCTGTAGAAAATGCAAGTGGACATTCGGAGCGCTAAGAGGGTAATAGTGGAAAAAGTAATATATTCAAATATAAACTACACAGTAGCATTCTGTGAAAATTCTTTCTGTTCTGTGCATTCAACTAACAGAGTTGAACCTTACTTTTGAGTGAGCCGTTCTGAAACACTCTTTCTGTAGAAACTGCAATTGGACATGCTAAGCGCAAAGAGGCCTACATTGGGAAAAAGAATATCTTCAAATAAAAACTACACAGATGCATTCTGTGAAACTTATTTCTGATGTGTAAATTCAGTTAACAGAGATAAAACATATTTTTGATTGAGCAGTTATGAAACACTCTTTTTGTAGAAAACGCAAGTGGAGATTCGGAGCGCTAAGAGGGTAATAGTGGAAAAAGGAATGTCTTCAAATATAAACTACACAGAATCATTTGGTGAAACTTCTTTCTGATCTGTGCATTCAGCTAACAGAGTTAAACCATACTTTTGATTGAGCAGATCTGAACACTCTTTCTGTAGAAAATGCAACTGGACATTTGGAGCGCTAAGAGCGTAGTAGAGGAAAAAGGGATATATTCAAATATAAACTACACAGAAGCATTCTGTGAAACTTCTTTCTGATCTGAGCATTCAGCTAACAGAGTTAAACCATACTTTTGATTGAGCAGTTTTGAAACACTCTGTCTGTAGAAAATGCAACTGGACATTCGTAGCGCTAAGTGGGTAATAGTGGAAAAAAGAATATGTTCAAATATAAACTACACAGAAGCATTGTATGAAACTACTTTCTGTTCTGTGCATTCAACTAACAGAGTTGAACCTTACTTTTGATTGAGCCGTTCTGAAACACTCTTTCTGTAGAAACTGCAATTGGACATTCTGAGCGCTAAGAGGCCTATATTGGGAAAAAGAATGTCTACAAATAAAAACTACACAGAAGAATTGTGTGAAACTTCTTTCTGTTCTGTTTGTTCAACTAAAAGAGTTGAACCTTAGTTTTGATTGAGCCGTTCTGAAACACTCTTTCTGTAGAAAATGCAAGTGGAGATTCGGAGCGCTAAGAGGGTAATAGTGGAAAAAGGAATGTCTCCAAATATAAACTACACAGAATCATTCTGTGAAACTTCTTTCTGATCTGTGCATTCAGCTAACAGAGTTAAACCATACTTTTGATTGAGCAGATCTGAACACTCTTTCTGTAGAAAATGCAAATGGACATTTGGAGCGCTAAGAGAGTAGTAGTGGAAAAAGGAATATATTCAAATATAAACTACACGAAAGCATTCTGTGAAACTTCTTTCTGATCTGAGCATTCAGCTAACAGAGTTAAACCATACTTTTGATTGAGCAGTTTTGAAACACTCTGTCTGTAGAAAATGCAACTGGACATTCGTAGCGCTAAGTGGGTAATAGTGGAAAAAATAATATGTTCAAATATAAACTACACAGAATCATTGTATGAAACTTCTTTCTGTTCTGTGCATTCAACTAACAGAGTTGAACCTTACTTTTGATTGAGCCTTTCTGAAACACTCTTTCTGTAGAAACTGCAATTGGACATTCTGAGCGCTAAGAGGCCTCTATTGGGAAAAATAGTATCTTCAAATAAAAACTACACAGAAGCATTGTGTGAAACTTATTTCTGATATGTTCATTAAGCTAACAGAGTTAAACCATACTTTTGATTGCGCAGTTCTGAACACTCTTTCTGTAGAAAATGCAAGTGGACATTCGGAGCGCTAAGAGGGTAATAGTGGAAAAAGGAATATATTCAAATATAAACTACACAGTAGCATTCTGTGAAAATTCTTTCTGTTCTGTGCATTCAACTAACAGAGTTGAACCTTACTTTTGAGTGAGCCGTTCTGAAACACTCTTTCTGTAGAAACTGCAATTGGACATGCTAAGCGCAAAGAGGCCTACATTGGGAAAAAGAATATCTTCAAATAAAAACTACACAGATGCATTCTGTGAAACTTATTTCTGATCTGTAAATTCAGTTAACAGAGATAAAACATATGTTTGATTGAGCAGTTATGAAACACTCTTTTTGTAGAAAACGCAAGTGGAGATTCGGAGCGCTAAGAGGGTAATAGTGGAAAAAGGAATGTCTTCAAATATAAACTACACAGAATCATTTGGTGAAACTTCTTTCTGATCTGTGCATTCAGCTAACAGAGTTAAACCATACTTTTGATTGAGCAGATCTGAACACTCTTTCTGTAGAAAATGCAACTGGACATTTGGAGCGCTAAGAGCGTAGTAGAGGAAAAAGGAATATATTCAAATATAAACTACACAGAAGCATTCTGTGAAACTTCTTTCTGATCTGAGCATTCAGCTAACAGAGTTAAACCATACTTTTGATTGAGCAGTTTTGAAACACTCTGTCTGTAGAAAATGCAACTGGACATTCGTAGCGCTAAGTGGGTAATAGTGGAAAAAAGAATATGTTCAAATATAAACTACACAGAAGCATTGTATGAAACTACTTTCTGTTCTGTGCATTCAACTAACAGAGTTGAACCTTACTTTTGATTGAGCCGTTCTGAAACACTCTTTCTGTAGAAACTGCAATTGGACATTCTGAGCGCTAAGAGGCCTATATTGGGAAAAAGAATGTCTACAAATAAAAACTACACAGAAGAATTGTGTGAAACTTCTTTCTGTTCTGTTTGTTCAACTAAAAGAGTTGAACCTTAGTTTTGATTGAGCCGTTCTGAAACACTCTTTCTGTAGAAAATGCAAGTGGAGATTCGGAGCGCTAAGAGGGTAATAGTGGAAAAAGGAATGTCTCCAAATATAAACTACACAGAATCATTCTGTGAAACTTCTTTCTGATCTGTGCATTCAGCTAACAGAGTTAAACCATACTTTTGATTGAGCAGTTTTGAAACACTCTGTCTGTAGAAAATGCAACTGGACATTCGTAGCGCTAAGTGGGTAATAGTGGAAAAAAGAATATGTTCAAATATAAACTACACAGAAGCATTGTATGAAATTTCTTTCTGTTCTGTGCATTCAACTAACAGAGTTGAACCTTACTTTTGATTGAGCCGTTCTGAAACACTCTTTCTGTAGAAACTGCAATTGGACATTCTGAGCGCTAAGAGGCCTATATTGGGAAAAAGAATGTCTACAAATAAAAACTACACAGAAGAATTGTGTGAAACTTCTTTCTGTTCTGTTTGTTCAACTAAAAGAGTTGAACCTTAGTTTTGATTGAGCCGTTCTGAAACACTCTTTCTGTAGAAAATGCAAGTGGAGATTCGGAGCGCTAAGAGGGTAATAGTGGAAAAAGGAATGTCTCCAAATATAAACTACACAGAATCATTCTGTGAAACTTCTTTCTGATCTGTGCATTCAGCTAACAGAGTTAAACCATACTTTTGATTGAGCAGATCTGAACACTCTTTCTGTAGAAAATGCAACTGGACATTTGGAGCGCTAAGAGGGTAGTAGTGGAAAAAGGAATATATTCAAATATAAACTACACGAAAGCATTCTGTGAAACTTTTTTCTGATCTGAGCATTCAGCTAACAGAGTTAAACCATACTTTTGATTGAGCAGTTTTGAAACACTCTGTCTGTAGAAAATGCAACTGGACATTCGTAGCGCTAAGTGGGTAATAGTGGAAAAAATAATATGTTCAAATATAAACTACACAGAATCATTGTATGAAACTTCTTTCTGTTCTGTGCATTCAACTAACAGAGTTGAACCTTACTTTTGATTGAGCCTTTCTGAAACACTCTTTCTGTAGAAACTGCAATTGGACATTCTGAGCGCTAAGAGTCCTCTATTGGGAAAAATAATATCTTCAAATAAAAACTACACAGAAGCATTGTGTGAAAATTATTTCTGATATGTTCATTAAGCTAACAGAGTTAAAGCATACTTTTGATTGCGCAGTTCTGAACACTCTTTCTGTAGAAAATGCAAGTGGAGATTCGGAGCGCTAAGAGGGTAATAGTGGAAAAAGGAATGTCTCCAAATATAAACTACACAGAATCATTCTGTGAAACTTCTTTCTGATCTGTGCATTCAGCTAACAGAGTTAAACCATACTTTTGATTGAGCAGATCTGAACACTCTTTCTGTAGAAAATGCAACTGGACATTTGGAGCGCTAAGAGAGTAGTAGTGGAAAAAGGAATATATTCAAATATAAACTACACAGAAGCATTCTGTGAAACTTCTTTCTGATCTGAGCATTCAGCTAACAGAGTTAAACCATACTTTTGATTGAGCAGTTTTGAAACCCTCTGTCTGTAGAAAATGCAACTGGACATTCGTAGCGCTAAGTGGGTAATAGTGGAAAAAAGAATATGTTCAAATATAAACTACACAGAAGCATTGTATGAAACTACTTTCTGTTCTGTGCATTCAACTAACAGAGTTGAACCTTACTTTTGATTGAGCCTTTCTGAAACACTCTTTCTGTAGAAACTGCAATTGGACATTCTGAGCGCTAAGAGGCCTCTATTGGGAAAAATAGTATCTTCAAATAAAAACTACACAGAAGCATTGTGTGAAACTTATTTCTGATATGTTCATTAAGCTAACAGAGTTAAACCATACTTTTGATTGCGCAGTTCTGAACACTCTTTCTGTAGAAAATGCAAGTGGACATTCGGAGCGCTAAGAGGGTAATAGTGGAAAAAGTAATATATTCAAATATAAACTACACAGTAGCATTCTGTGAAAATTCTTTCTGTTCTGTGCATTCAACTAACAGAGTTGAACCTTACTTTTGAGTGAGCCGTTCTGAAACACTCTTTCTGTAGAAACTGCAATTGGACATGCTAAGCGCAAAGAGGCCTACATTGGGAAAAAGAATATCTTCAAATAAAAACTACACAGATGCATTCTGTGAAACTTATTTCTGATGTGTAAATTCAGTTAACAGAGATAAAACATATTTTTGATTGAGCAGTTATGAAACACTCTTTTTGTAGAAAACGCAAGTGGAGATTCGGAGCGCTAAGAGGGTAATAGTGGAAAAAGGAATGTCTTCAAATATAAACTACACAGAATCATTTGGTGAAACTTCTTTCTGATCTGTGCATTCAGCTAACAGAGTTAAACCATACTTTTGATTGAGCAGATCTGAACACTCTTTCTGTAGAAAATGCAACTGGACATTTGGAGCGCTAAGAGCGTAGTAGAGGAAAAAGGGATATATTCAAATATAAACTACACAGAAGCATTCTGTGAAACTTCTTTCTGATCTGAGCATTCAGCTAACAGAGTTAAACCATACTTTTGATTGAGCAGTTTTGAAACACTCTGTCTGTAGAAAATGCAACTGGACATTCGTAGCGCTAAGTGGGTAATAGTGGAAAAAAGAATATGTTCAAATATAAACTACACAGAAGCATTGTATGAAACTACTTTCTGTTCTGTGCATTCAACTAACAGAGTTGAACCTTACTTTTGATTGAGCCGTTCTGAAACACTCTTTCTGTAGAAACTGCAATTGGACATTCTGAGCGCTAAGAGGCCTATATTGGGAAAAAGAATGTCTACAAATAAAAACTACACAGAAGAATTGTGTGAAACTTCTTTCTGTTCTGTTTGTTCAACTAAAAGAGTTGAACCTTAGTTTTGATTGAGCCGTTCTGAAACATTCTTTCTGTAGAAAATGCAAGTGGAGATTCGGAGCGCTAAGAGGGTAATAGTGGAAAAAGGAATGTCTCCAAATATAAACTACACAGAATCATTCTGTGAAACTTCTTTCTGATCTGTGCATTCAGCTAACAGAGTTAAACCATACTTTTGATTGAGCAGATCTGAACACTCTTTCTGTAGAAAATGCAAATGGACATTTGGAGCGCTAAGAGAGTAGTAGTGGAAAAAGGAATATATTCAAATATAAACTACACGAAAGCATTCTGTGAAACTTCTTTCTGATCTGAGCATTCAGCTAACAGAGTTAAACCATACTTTTGATTGAGCAGTTTTGAAACACTCTGTCTGTAGAAAATGCAACTGGACATTCGTAGCGCTAAGTGGGTAATAGTGGAAAAAATAATATGTTCAAATATAAACTACACAGAATCATTGTATGAAACTTCTTTCTGTTCTGTGCATTCAACTAACAGAGTTGAACCTTACTTTTGATTGAGCCTTTCTGAAACACTCTTTCTGTAGAAACTGCAATTGGACATTCTGAGCGCTAAGAGGCCTCTATTGGGAAAAATAGTATCTTCAAATAAAAACTACACAGAAGCATTGTGTGAAACTTATTTCTGATATGTTCATTAAGCTAACAGAGTTAAACCATACTTTTGATTGCGCAGTTCTGAACACTCTTTCTGTAGAAAATGCAAGTGGACATTCGGAGCGCTAAGAGGGTAATAGTGGAAAAAGGAATATATTCAAATATAAACTACACAGTAGCATTCTGTGAAAATTCTTTCTGTTCTGTGCATTCAACTAACAGAGTTGAACCTTACTTTTGAGTGAGCCGTTCTGAAACACTCTTTCTGTAGAAACTGCAATTGGACATGCTAAGCGCAAAGAGGCCTACATTGGGAAAAAGAATATCTTCAAATAAAAACTACACAGATGCATTCTGTGAAACTTATTTCTGATCTGTAAATTCAGTTAACAGAGATAAAACATATGTTTGATTGAGCAGTTATGAAACACTCTTTTTGTAGAAAACGCAAGTGGAGATTCGGAGCGCTAAGAGGGTAATAGTGGAAAAAGGAATGTCTTCAAATATAAACTACACAGAATCATTTGGTGAAACTTCTTTCTGATCTGTGCATTCAGCTAACAGAGTTAAACCATACTTTTGATTGAGCAGATCTGAACACTCTTTCTGTAGAAAATGCAACTGGACATTTGGAGCGCTAAGAGCGTAGTAGAGGAAAAAGGAATATATTCAAATATAAACTACACAGAAGCATTCTGTGAAACTTCTTTCTGATCTGAGCATTCAGCTAACAGAGTTAAACCATACTTTTGATTGAGCAGTTTTGAAACACTCTGTCTGTAGAAAATGCAACTGGACATTCGTAGCGCTAAGTGGGTAATAGTGGAAAAAAGAATATGTTCAAATATAAACTACACAGAAGCATTGTATGAAACTACTTTCTGTTCTGTGCATTCAACTAACAGAGTTGAACCTTACTTTTGATTGAGCCGTTCTGAAACACTCTTTCTGTAGAAACTGCAATTGGACATTCTGAGCGCTAAGAGGCCTATATTGGGAAAAAGAATGTCTACAAATAAAAACTACACAGAAGAATTGTGTGAAACTTCTTTCTGTTCTGTTTGTTCAACTAAAAGAGTTGAACCTTAGTTTTGATTGAGCCGTTCTGAAACACTCTTTCTGTAGAAAATGCAAGTGGAGATTCGGAGCGCTAAGAGGGTAATAGTGGAAAAAGGAATGTCTCCAAATATAAACTACACAGAATCATTCTGTGAAACTTCTTTCTGATCTGTGCATTCAGCTAACAGAGTTAAACCATACTTTTGATTGAGCAGTTTTGAAACACTCTGTCTGTAGAAAATGCAACTGGACATTCGTAGCGCTAAGTGGGTAATAGTGGAAAAAAGAATATGTTCAAATATAAACTACACAGAAGCATTGTATGAAATTTCTTTCTGTTCTGTGCATTCAACTAACAGAGTTGAACCTTACTTTTGATTGAGCCGTTCTGAAACACTCTTTCTGTAGAAACTGCAATTGGACATTCTGAGCGCTAAGAGGCCTATATTGGGAAAAAGAATGTCTACAAATAAAAACTACACAGAAGAATTGTGTGAAACTTATTTCTGTTCTGTTTGTTCAACTAAAAGAGTTGAACCTTAGTTTTGATTGAGCCGTTCTGAAACACTCTTTCTGTAGAAAATGCAAGTGGAGATTCGGAGCGCTAAGAGGGTAATAGTGGAAAAAGGAATGTCTCCAAATATAAACTACACAGAATCATTCTGTGAAACTTCTTTCTGATCTGTGCATTCAGCTAACAGAGTTAAACCATACTTTTGATTGAGCAGATCTGAACACTCTTTCTGTAGAAAATGCAACTGGACATTTGGAGCGCTAAGAGGGTAGTAGTGGAAAAAGGAATATATTCAAATATAAACTACACGAAAGCATTCTGTGAAACTTCTTTCTGATCTGAGCATTCAGCTAACAGAGTTAAACCATACTTTTGATTGAGCAGTTTTGAAACACTCTGTCTGTAGAAAATGCAACTGGACATTCGTAGCGCTAAGTGGGTAATAGTGGAAAAAATAATATGTTCAAATATAAACTACACAGAATCATTGTATGAAACTTCTTTCTGTTCTGTGCATTCAACTAACAGAGTTGAACCTTACTTTTGATTGAGCCTTTCTGAAACACTCTTTCTGTAGAAACTGCAATTGGACATTCTGAGCGCTAAGAGTCCTCTATTGGGAAAAATAATATCTTCAAATAAAAACTACACAGAAGCATTGTGTGAAAATTATTTCTGATATGTTCATTAAGCTAACAGAGTTAAAGCATACTTTTGATTGCGCAGTTCTGAACACTCTTTCTGTAGAAAATGCAAGTGGAGATTCGGAGCGCTAAGAGGGTAATAGTGGAAAAAGGAATGTCTCCAAATATAAACTACACAGAATCATTCTGTGAAACTTCTTTCTGATCTGTGCATTCAGTTAACAGAGTTAAACCATACTTTTGATTGGGCAGATCTGAACACTCTTTCTGTAGAAAATGCAACTGGACATTTGGAGCGCTAAGAGAGTAGTAGTGGAAAAAGGAATATATTCAAATATAAACTACACAGAAGCATTCTGTGAAACTTCTTTCTGATCTGAGCATTCAGCTAACAGAGTTAAACCATACTTTTGATTGAGCAGTTTTGAAACCCTCTGTCTGTAGAAAATGCAACTGGACATTCGTAGCGCTAAGTGGGTAATAGTGGAAAAAAGAATATGTTCAAATATAAACTACACAGAAGCATTGTATGAAACTACTTTCTGTTCTGTGCATTCAACTAACAGAGTTGAACCTTACTTTTGATTGAGCCTTTCTGAAACACTCTTTCTGTAGAAACTGCAATTGGACATTCTGAGCGCTAAGAGGCCTCTATTGGGAAAAATAGTATCTTCAAATAAAAACTACACAGAAGCATTGTGTGAAACTTATTTCTGATATGTTCATTAAGCTAACAGAGTTAAACCATACTTTTGATTGCGCAGTTCTGAACACTCTTTCTGTAGAAAATGCAAGTGGACATTCGGAGCGCTAAGAGGGTAATAGTGGAAAAAGGAATATATTCAAATATAAACTACACAGTAGCATTCTGTGAAAATTCTTTCTGTTCTGTGCATTCAACTAACAGAGTTGAACCTTACTTTTGAGTGAGCCGTTCTGAAACACTCTTTCTGTAGAAACTGCAATTGGACATGCTAAGCGCAAAGAGGCCTACATTGGGAAAAAGAATATCTTCAAATAAAAACTACACAGATGCATTCTGTGAAACTTATTTCTGATGTGTAAATTCAGTTAACAGAGATAAAACATATTTTTGATTGAGCAGTTATGAAACACTCTTTTTGTAGAAAACGCAAGTGGAGATTCGGAGCGCTAAGAGGGTAATAGTGGAAAAAGGAATGTCTTCAAATATAAACTACACAGAATCATTTGGTGAAACTTCTTTCTGATCTGTGCATTCAGCTAACAGAGTTAAACCATACTTTTGATTGAGCAGATCTGAACACTCTTTCTGTAGAAAATGCAACTGGACATTTGGAGCGCTAAGAGCGTAGTAGAGGAAAAAGGAATATATTCAAATATAAACTACACAGAAGCATTCTGTGAAACTTCTTTCTGATCTGAGCATTCAGCTAACAGAGTTAAACCATACTTTTGATTGAGCAGTTTTGAAACACTCTGTCTGTAGAAAATGCAACTGGACATTCGTAGCGCTAAGTGGGTAATAGTGGAAAAAAGAATATGTTCAAATATAAACTACACAGAAGCATTGTATGAAACTACTTTCTGTTCTGTGCATTCAACTAACAGAGTTGAACCTTACTTTTGATTGAGCCGTTCTGAAACACTCTTTCTGTAGAAACTGCAATTGGACATTCTGAGCGCTAAGAGGCCTATATTGGGAAAAAGAATGTCTACAAATAAAAACTACACAGAAGAATTGTGTGAAACTTCTTTCTGTTCTGTTTGTTCAACTAAAAGAGTTGAACCTTAGTTTTGATTGAGCCGTTCTGAAACACTCTTTCTGTAGAAAATGCAAGTGGAGATTCGGAGCGCTAAGAGGGTAATAGTGGAAAAAGGAATGTCTCCAAATATAAACTACACAGAATCATTCTGTGAAACTTCTTTCTGATCTGTGCATTCAGCTAACAGAGTTAAACCATACTTTTGATTGAGCAGATCTGAACACTCTTTCTGTAGAAAATGCAACTGGACATTTGGAGCGCTAAGAGAGTAGTAGTGGAAAAAGGAATATATTCAAATATAAACTACACGAAAGCATTCTGTGAAACTTCTTTCTGATCTGAGCATTCAGCTAACAGAGTTAAACCATACTTTTGATTGAGCAGTTTTGAAACACTCTGTCTGTAGAAAATGCAACTGGACATTCGTAGCGCTAAGTGGGTAATAGTGGAAAAAATAATATGTTCAAATATAAACTACACAGAATCATTGTATGAAACTTCTTTCTGTTCTGTGCATTCAACTAACAGAGTTGAACCTTACTTTTGATTGAGCCTTTCTGAAACACTCTTTCTGTAGAAACTGCAATTGGACATTCTGAGCGCTAAGAGTCCTCTATTGGGAAAAATAATATCTTCAAATAAAAACTACACAGAAGCATTGTGTGAAACTTATTTCTGATATGTTCATTAAGCTAACAGAGTTAAAGCATACTTTTGATTGCGCAGTTCTGAACACTCTTTCTGTAGAAAATGCAAGTGGAGATTCGGAGCGCTAAGAGGGTAATAGTGGAAAAAGGAATGTCTCCAAATATAAACTACACAGAATCATTCTGTGAAACTTCTTTCTGATCTGTGCAATCAGCTAACAGAGTTAAACCATACTTTTGATTGAGCAGATCTGAACACTCTTTCTGTAGAAAATGCAACTGGACATTTGGAGCGCTAAGAGAGTAGTAGTGGAAAAAGGAATATATTCAAATATAAACTACACAGAAGCATTCTGTGAAACTTCTTTCTGATCTGAGCATTCAGCTAACAGAGTTAAACCATACTTTTGATTGAGCAGTTTTGAAACCCTCTGTCTGTAGAAAATGCAACTGGACATTCGTAGCGCTAAGTGGGTAATAGTGGAAAAAAGAATATGTTCAAATATAAACTACACAGAAGCATTGTATGAAACTTCTTTCTGTTCTGTGCATTCAACTAACAGAGTTGAACCTTACTTTTGATTGAGCCTTTCTGAAACACTCTTTCTGTAGAAACTGCAATTGGACATTCTGAGCGCTAAGAGGCCTCTATTGGGAAAAATAGTATCTTCAAATAAAAACTACACAGAAGCATTGTGTGAAACTTATTTCTGATATGTTCATTAAGCTAACAGAGTTAAACCATACTTTTGATTGCGCAGTTCTGAACACTCTTTCTGTAGAAAATGCAAGTGGACATTCGGAGCGCTAAGAGGGTAATAGTGGAAAAAGGAATATATTCAAATATAAACTACACAGTAGCATTCTGTGAAAATTCTTTCTGTTCTGTGCATTCAACTAACAGAGTTGAACCTTACTTTTGAGTGAGCCGTTCTGAAACACTCTTTCTGTAGAAACTGCAATTGGACATGCTAAGCGCAAAGAGGCCTACATTGGGAAAAAGAATATCTTCAAATAAAAACTACACAGATGCATTCTGTGAAACTTATTTCTGATGTGTAAATTCAGTTAACAGAGATAAAACATATTTTTGATTGAGCAGTTATGAAACACTCTTTTTGTAGAAAACGCAAGTGGAGATTCGGAGCGCTAAGAGGGTAATAGTGGAAAAAGGAATGTCTTCAAATATAAACTACACAGAATCATTTGGTGAAACTTCTTTCTGATCTGTGCATTCAGCTAACAGAGTTAAACCATACTTTTGATTGAGCAGATCTGAACACTCTTTCTGTAGAAAATGCAACTGGACATTTGGAGCGCTAAGAGCGTAGTAGTGGAAAAAGGAATATATTCAAATATAAACTACACAGAAGCATTCTGTGAAACTTCTTTCTGATCTGAGCATTCAGCTAACAGAGTTAAACCATACTTTTGATTGAGCAGTTTTGAAACACTCTGTCTGTAGAAAATGCAAATGGACATTCGTAGCGCTAAGTGGGTAATAGTGGAAAAAAGAATATGTTCAAATATAAACTACACAGAAGCATTGTATGAAATTTCTTTCTGTTCTGTGCATTCAACTAACAGAGTTGAACCTTACTTTTGATTGAGCCGTTCTGAAACACTCTTTCTGTAGAAACTGCAATTGGACATTCTGAGCGCTAAGAGGCCTATATTGGGAAAAAGAATGTCTACAAATAAAAACTACACAGAAGAATTGTGTGAAACTTCTTTCTGTTCTGTTTGTTCAACTAAAAGAGTTGAACCTTAGTTTTGATTGAGCCGTTCTGAAACACTCTTTCTGTAGAAAATGCAAGTGGAGATTCGGAGCGCTAAGAGGGTAATAGTGGAAAAAGGAATGTCTCCAAATATAAACTACACAGAATCATTCTGTGAAACTTCTTTCTGATCTGTGCATTCAGCTAACAGAGTTAAACCATACTTTTGATTGAGCAGATCTGAACACTCTTTCTGTAGAAAATGCAACTGGACATTTGGAGCGCTAAGAGAGTAGTAGTGGAAAAAGGAATATATTCAAATATAAACTACACGAAAGCATTCTGTGAAACTTCTTTCTGATCTGAGCATTCAGCTAACAGAGTTAAACCATACTTTTGATTGAGCAGTTTTGAAACACTCTGTCTGTAGAAAATGCAACTGGACATTTGTAGCGCTAAGTGGGTAATAGTGGAAAAAATAATATGTTCAAATATAAACTACACAGAATCATTGTATGAAACTTCTTTCTGTTCTGTGCATTCAACTAACAGAGTTGAACCTTACTTTTGATTGAGCCTTTCTGAAACACTCTTTCTGTAGAAACTGCAATTGGACATTCTGAGCGCTAAGAGTCCTCTATTGGGAAAAATAATATCTTCAAATAAAAACTACACAGAAGCATTGTGTGAAACTTATTTCTGATATGTTCATTAAGCTAACAGAGTTAAAGCATACTTTTGATTGCGCAGTTCTGAACACTCTTTCTGTAGAAAATGCAAGTGGAGATTCGGAGCGCTAAGAGGGTAATAGTGGAAAAAGGAATGTCTCCAAATATAAACTACACAGAATCATTCTGTGAAACTTCTTTCTGATCTGTGCATTCAGCTAACAGAGTTAAACCATACTTTTGATTGAGCAGATCTGAACACTCTTTCTGTAGAAAATGCAACTGGACATTTGGAGCGCTAAGAGAGTAGTAGTGGAAAAAGGAATATATTCAAATATAAACTACACAGAAGCATTCTGTGAAACTTCTTTCTGATCTGAGCATTCAGCTAACAGAGTTAAACCATACTTTTGATTGAGCAGTTTTGAAACCCTCTGTCTGTAGAAAATGCAACTGGACAGTCGTAGCGCTAAGTGGGTAATAGTGGAAAAAAGAATATGTTCAAATATAAACTACACAGAAGCATTGTATGAAACTTCTTTCTGTTCTGTGCATTCAACTAACAGAGTTGAACCTTACTTTTGATTGAGCCTTTCTGAAACACTCTTTCTGTAGAAACTGCAATTGGACATTCTGAGCGCTAAGAGGCCTCTATTGGGAAAAATAGTATCTTCAAATAAAAACTACACAGAAGCATTGTGTGAAACTTATTTCTGATATGTTCATTAAGCTAACAGAGTTAAACCATACTTTTGATTGCGCAGTTCTGAACACTCTTTCTGTAGAAAATGCAAGTGGACATTCGGAGCGCTAAGAGGGTAATAGTGGAAAAAGGAATATATTCAAATATAAACTACACAGTAGCATTCTGTGAAAATTCTTTCTGTTCTGTGCATTCAACTAACAGAGTTGAACCTTACTTTTGAGTGAGCCGTTCTGAAACACTCTTTCTGTAGAAACTGCAATTGGACATGCTAAGCGCAAAGAGGCCTACATTGGGAAAAAGAATATCTTCAAATAAAAACTACACAGATGCATTCTGTGAAACTTATTTCTGATGTGTAAATTCAGTTAACAGAGATAAAACATATTTTTGATTGAGCAGTTATGAAACACTCTTTTTGTAGAAAACGCAAGTGGAGATTCGGAGCGCTAAGAGGGTAATAGTGGAAAAAGGAATGACTTCAAATATAAACTACACAGAATCATTTGGTGAAACTTCTTTCTGATCTGTGCATTCAGCTAACAGAGTTAAACCATACTTTTGATTGAGCAGATCTGAACACTCTTTCTGTAGAAAATGCAACTGGACATTTGGAGCGCTAAGAGCGTAGTAGTGGAAAAAGGAATATATTCAAATATAAACTACACAGAAGCATTCTGTGAAACTTCTTTCTGATCTGAGCATTCAGCTAACAGAGTTAAACCATACTTTTGATTGAGCAGTTTTGAAACACTCTGTCTGTAGAAAATGCAACTGGACATTCGTAGCGCTAAGTGGGTAATAGTGGAAAAAAGAATATATTCAAATATAAACTACACAGAAGCATTGTATGAAACTACTTTCTGTTCTGTGCATTCAACTAACAGAGTTGAACCTTACTTTTGATTGAGCCGTTCTGAAACACTCTTTCTGTAGAAACTGCAATTGGACATTCTGAGCGCTAAGAGGCCTATATTGGGAAAAAGAATGTCTACAAATAAAAACTACACAGAAGAATTGTGTGAAACTTCTTTCTGTTCTGTTTGTTCAACTAAAAGAGTTGAACCTTAGTTTTGATTGAGCCGCTCTGAAACACTCTTTCTGTAGAAAATGCAAGTGGAGATTCGGAGCTCTAAGAGGGTAATAGTGGAAAAAGGAATGTCTCCAAATATAAACTACACAGAATCATTCTGTGAAATTTCTTTCTGATCTGTGCATTCAGCTAACAGAGTTAAACCATACTTTTGATTGAGCAGATCTGAACTCTCTTTCTGTAGAAACTGCAATTGGACATTCTGAGCGCTAAGAGTCCTCTATTGGGAAAAATAATATCTTCAAATAAAAACTACACAGAAGCATTGTGTGAAACTTATTTCTGATATGTTCATTAAGCTAACAGAGTTAAAGCATACTTTTGATTGCGCAGTTCTGAACACTCTTTCTGTAGAAAATGCAAGTGGAGATTCGGAGCGCTAAGAGGGTAATAGTGGAAAAAGGTATGTCTCCAAATATAAACTACACAGAATCATTCTGTGAAACTTCTTTCTGATCTGTGCATTCAGCTAACAGAGTTAAACCATACTTTTGATTGAGCAGATCTGAACACTCTTTCTGTAGAAAATGCAACTGGACATTTGGAGCACTAAGAGAGTAGTAGTGGAAAAAGGAATATATTCAAATATAAACTACACAGAAGCATTCTGTGAAACTTCTTTCTGATCTGAGCATTCAGCTAACAGAGTTAAACCATACTTTTGATTGAGCAGTTTTGAAACCCTCTGTCTGTAGAAAATGCAACTGGACATTCGTAGCGCTAAGTGGGTAATAGTGGAAAAAAGAATATGTTCAAATATAAACTACACAGAAGCATTGTATGAAACTTCTTTCTGTTCTGTGCATTCAACTAACAGAGTTGAACCTTACTTTTGATTGAGCCTTTCTGAAACACTCTTTCTGTAGAAACTGCAATTGGACATTCTGAGCGCTAAGAGGCCTCTATTGGGAAAAATAGTATCTTCAAATAAAAACTACACAGAAGCATTGTGTGAAACTTATTTCTGATATGTTCATTAAGCTAACAGAGTTAAACCATACTTTTGATTGCGCAGTTCTGAACACTCTTTCTGTAGAAAATGCAAGTGGACATTCGGAGCGCTAAGAGGGTAATAGTGGAAAAAGGAATATATTCAAATATAAACTACACAGTAGCATTCTGTGAAAATTCTTTCTGTTCTGTGCATTCAACTAACAGAGTTGAACCTTACTTTTGAGTGAGCCGTTCTGAAACACTCTTTCTGTAGAAACTGCAATTGGACATGCTAAGCGCAAAGAGGCCTACATTGGGAAAAAGAATATCTTCAAATAAAAACTACACAGATGCATTCTGTGAAACTTATTTCTGATCTCTAAATTCAGTTAACAGAGATAAAACATATTTTTGATTGAGCAGTTATGAAACACTCTTTTTGTAGAAAACGCAAGTGGAGATTCGGAGCGCTAAGAGGGTAATAGTGGAAAAAGGAATGTCTTCAAATATAAACTACACAGAATCATTTGGTGAAACTTCTTTCTGATCTGTGCATTCAGCTAACAGAGTTAAACCATACTTTTGATTGAGCAGATCTGAACACTCTTTCTGTAGAAAATGCAACTGGACATTTGGAGCGCTAAGAGCGTAGTAGTGGAAAAAGGAATATATTCAAATATAAACTACACAGAAGCATTCTGTGAAACTTCTTTCTGATCTGAGCATTCAGCTAACAGAGTTAAACCATACTTTTGATTGAGCAGTTTTGAAACACTCTGTCTGTAGAAAATGCAAATGGACATTCGTAGCGCTAAGTGGGTAATAGTGGAAAAAAGAATATGTTCAAATATAAACTACACAGAAGCATTGTATGAAATTTCTTTCTGTTCTGTGCATTCAACTAACAGAGTTGAACCTTACTTTTGATTGAGCCGTTCTGAAACACTCTTTCTGTAGAAACTGCAATTGGACATTCTGAGCGCTAAGAGGCCTATATTGGGAAAAAGAATGTCTACAAATAAAAACTACACAGAAGAATTGTGTGAAACTTCTTTCTGTTCTGTTTGTTCAACTAAAAGAGTTGAACCTTAGTTTTGATTGAGCCGTTCTGAAACACTCTTTCTGTAGAAAATGCAAGTGGAGATTCGGAGCGCTAAGAGGGTAATAGTGGAAAAAGGAATGTCTCCAAATATAAACTACACAGAATCATTCTGTGAAACTTCTTTCTGATCTGTGCATTCAGCTAACAGAGTTAAACCATACTTTTGATTGAGCAGATCTGAACACTCTTTCTGTAGAAAATGCAACTGGACATTTGGAGCGCTAAGAGAGTAGTAGTGGAAAAAGGAATATATTCAAATATAAACTACACGAAAGCATTCTGTGAAACTTCTTTCTGATCTGAGCATTCAGCTAACAGAGTTAAACCATACTTTTGATTGAGCAGTTTTGAAACACTCTGTCTGTAGAAAATGCAACTGGACATTTGTAGCGCTAAGTGGGTAATAGTGGAAAAAATAATATGTTCAAATATAAACTACACAGAATCATTGTATGAAACTTCTTTCTGTTCTGTGCATTCAACTAACAGAGTTGAACCTTACTTTTGATTGAGCCTTTCTGAAACACTCTTTCTGTAGAAACTGCAATTGGACATTCTGAGCGCTAAGAGTCCTCTATTGGGAAAAATAATATCTTCAAATAAAAACTACACAGAAGCATTGTGTGAAACTTATTTCTGATATGTTCATTAAGCTAACAGAGTTAAAGCATACTTTTGATTGCGCAGTTCTGAACACTCTTTCTGTAGAAAATGCAAGTGGAGATTCGGAGCGCTAAGAGGGTAATAGTGGAAAAAGGAATGTCTCCAAATATAAACTACACAGAATCATTCTGTGAAACTTCTTTCTGATCTGTGCATTCAGCTAACAGAGTTAAACCATACTTTTGATTGAGCAGATCTGAACACTCTTTCTGTAGAAAATGCAACTGGACATTTGGAGCGCTAAGAGAGTAGTAGTGGAAAAAGGAATATATTCAAATATAAACTACACAGAAGCATTCTGTGAAACTTCTTTCTGATCTGAGCATTCAGCTAACAGAGTTAAACCATACTTTTGATTGAGCAGTTTTGAAACCCTCTGTCTGTAGAAAATGCAACTGGACAGTCGTAGCGCTAAGTGGGTAATAGTGGAAAAAAGAATATGTTCAAATATAAACTACACAGAAGCATTGTATGAAACTTCTTTCTGTTCTGTGCATTCAACTAACAGAGTTGAACCTTACTTTTGATTGAGCCTTTCTGAAACACTCTTTCTGTAGAAACTGCAATTGGACATTCTGAGCGCTAAGAGGCCTCTATTGGGAAAAATAGTATCTTCAAATAAAAACTACACAGAAGCATTGTGTGAAACTTATTTCTGATATGTTCATTAAGCTAACAGAGTTAAACCATACTTTTGATTGCGCAGTTCTGAACACTCTTTCTGTAGAAAATGCAAGTGGACATTCGGAGCGCTAAGAGGGTAATAGTGGAAAAAGGAATATATTCAAATATAAACTACACAGTAGCATTCTGTGAAAATTCTTTCTGTTCTGTGCATTCAACTAACAGAGTTGAACCTTACTTTTGAGTGAGCCGTTCTGAAACACTCTTTCTGTAGAAACTGCAATTGGACATGCTAAGCGCAAAGAGGCCTACATTGGGAAAAAGAATATCTTCAAATAAAAACTACACAGATGCATTCTGTGAAACTTATTTCTGATGTGTAAATTCAGTTAACAGAGATAAAACATATTTTTGATTGAGCAGTTATGAAACACTCTTTTTGTAGAAAACGCAAGTGGAGATTCGGAGCGCTAAGAGGGTAATAGTGGAAAAAGGAATGACTTCAAATATAAACTACACAGAATCATTTGGTGAAACTTCTTTCTGATCTGTGCATTCAGCTAACAGAGTTAAACCATACTTTTGATTGAGCAGATCTGAACACTCTTTCTGTAGAAAATGCAACTGGACATTTGGAGCGCTAAGAGCGTAGTAGTGGAAAAAGGAATATATTCAAATATAAACTACACAGAAGCATTCTGTGAAACTTCTTTCTGATCTGAGCATTCAGCTAACAGAGTTAAACCATACTTTTGATTGAGCAGTTTTGAAACACTCTGTCTGTAGAAAATGCAACTGGACATTCGTAGCGCTAAGTGGGTAATAGTGGAAAAAAGAATATATTCAAATATAAACTACACAGAAGCATTGTATGAAACTACTTTCTGTTCTGTGCATTCAACTAACAGAGTTGAACCTTACTTTTGATTGAGCCGTTCTGAAACACTCTTTCTGTAGAAACTGCAATTGGACATTCTGAGCGCTAAGAGGCCTATATTGGGAAAAAGAATGTCTACAAATAAAAACTACACAGAAGAATTGTGTGAAACTTCTTTCTGTTCTGTTTGTTCAACTAAAAGAGTTGAACCTTAGTTTTGATTGAGCCGCTCTGAAACACTCTTTCTGTAGAAAATGCAAGTGGAGATTCGGAGCTCTAAGAGGGTAATAGTGGAAAAAGGAATGTCTCCAAATATAAACTACACAGAATCATTCTGTGAAATTTCTTTCTGATCTGTGCATTCAGCTAACAGAGTTAAACCATACTTTTGATTGAGCAGATCTGAACTCTCTTTCTGTAGAAACTGCAATTGGACATTCTGAGCGCTAAGAGTCCTCTATTGGGAAAAATAATATCTTCAAATAAAAACTACACAGAAGCATTGTGTGAAACTTATTTCTGATATGTTCATTAAGCTAACAGAGTTAAAGCATACTTTTGATTGCGCAGTTCTGAACACTCTTTCTGTAGAAAATGCAAGTGGAGATTCGGAGCGCTAAGAGGGTAATAGTGGAAAAAGGTATGTCTCCAAATATAAACTACACAGAATCATTCTGTGAAACTTCTTTCTGATCTGTGCATTCAGCTAACAGAGTTAAACCATACTTTTGATTGAGCAGATCTGAACACTCTTTCTGTAGAAAATGCAACTGGACATTTGGAGCACTAAGAGAGTAGTAGTGGAAAAAGGAATATATTCAAATATAAACTACACAGAAGCATTCTCTGAAACTTCTTTCTGATCTGAGCATTCAGCTAACAGAGTTAAACCATACTTTTGATTGAGCAGTTTTGAAACCCTCTGTCTGTAGAAAATGCAACTGGACATTCGTAGCGCTAAGTGGGTAATAGTGGAAAAAAGAATATGTTCAAATATAAACTACACAGAAGCATTGTATGAAACTTCTTTCTGTTCTGTGCATTCAACTAACAGAGTTGAACCTTACTTTTGATTGAGCCTTTCTGAAACACTCTTTCTGTAGAAACTGCAATTGGACATTCTGAGCGCTAAGAGGCCTCTATTGGGAAAAATAGTATCTTCAAATAAAAACTACACAGAAGCATTGTGTGAAACTTATTTCTGATATGTTCATTAAGCTAACAGAGTTAAACCATACTTTTGATTGCGCAGTTCTGAACACTCTTTCTGTAGAAAATGCAAGTGGACATTCGGAGCGCTAAGAGGGTAATAGTGGAAAAAGGAATATATTCAAATATAAACTACACAGTAGCATTCTGTGAAAATTCTTTCTGTTCTGTGCATTCAACTAACAGAGTTGAACCTTACTTTTGAGTGAGCCGTTCTGAAACACTCTTTCTGTAGAAACTGCAATTGGACATGCTAAGCGCAAAGAGGCCTACATTGGGAAAAAGAATATCTTCAAATAAAAACTACACAGATGCATTCTGTGAAACTTATTTCTGATGTGTAAATTCAGTTAACAGAGATAAAACATATTTTTGATTGAGCAGTTATGAAACACTCTTTTTGTAGAAAACGCAAGTGGAGATTCGGAGCGCTAAGAGGGTAATAGTGGAAAAAGGAATGTCTTCAAATATAAACTACACAGAATCATTTGGTGAAACTTCTTTCTGATCTGTGCATTCAGCTAACAGAGTTAAACCATACTTTTGATTGAGCAGATCTGAACACTCTTTCTGTAGAAAATGCAACTGGACATTTGGAGCGCTAAGAGCGTAGTAGTGGAAAAAGGAATATATTCAAATATAAACTACACAGAAGCATTCTGTGAAACTTCTTTCTGATCTGAGCATTCAGCTAACAGAGTTAAACCATACTTTTGATTGAGCAGTTTTGAAACACTCTGTAGAAAATGCAACTGGACATTCGTAGCGCTAAGTGGGTAATAGTGGAAAAAAGAATATGTTCAAATATAAACTACACAGAAGCATTGTATGAAATTTCTTTCTGTTCTGTGCATTCAACTAACAGAGTTGAACCTTACTTTTGATTGAGCCGTTCTGAAACACTCTTTCTGTAGAAACTGCAATTGGACATTCTGAGCGCTAAGAGGCCTATATTGGGAAAAAGAATGTCTACAAATAAAAACTACACAGAAGAATTGTGTGAAACTTCTTTCTGTTCTGTTTGTTCAACTAAAAGAGTTGAACCTTAGTTTTGATTGAGCCGTTCTGAAACACTCTTTCTGTAGAAAATGCAAGTGGAGATTCGGAGCGCTAAGAGGGTAATAGTGGAAAAAGGAATGTCTCCAAATATAAACTACACAGAATCATTCTGTGAAACTTCTTTCTGATCTGTGCATTCAGCTAACAGAGTTAAACCATACTTTTGATTGAGCAGATCTGAACACTCTTTCTGTAGAAAGTGCAACTGGACATTTGGAGCGCTAAGAGAGTAGTAGTGGAAAAAGGAATATATTCAAATATAAACTACACGAAAACATTCTGTGAAACTTCTTTCGGATCTGAGCATTCAGCTAACAGAGTTAAACCATACTTTTGATTGAGCAGCTTTGAAACACTCTGTCTGTAGAAAATGCAACTGGACATTCGTAGCGCTAAGTGGGTAATAGTGGAAAAAATAATATGTTCAAATATAAACTACACAGAATCATTGTATGAAACTTCTTTCTGTTCTGTGCATTCAACTAACAGAGTTGAACCTTACTTTTGATTGAGCCTTTCTGAAACACTCTTTCTGTAGAAACTGCAATTGGACATTCTGAGCGCTAAGAGTCCTCTATTGGGAAAAATAATATCTTCAAATAAAAACTACACAGAAGCATTGTGTGAAACTTATTTCTGATATGTTAATTAAGCTAACAGAGTTAAAGCATACTTTTGATTGCGCAGTTCTGAACACTCTTTCTGTAGAAAATGCAAGTGGAGATTCGGAGCGCTAAGAGGGTAATAGTGGAAAAAGGAATGTCTCCAAATATAAACTACACAGAATCATTCTGTGAAACTTCTTTCTGATCTGTGCATTCAGCTAACAGAGTTAAACCATACTTTTGATTGAGCAGATCTGAACACTCTTTCTGTAGAAAATGCAACTGGACATTTGGAGCGCTAAGAGAGTAGTAGTGGAAAAAGGAATATATTCAAATATAAACTACACAGAAGCATTCTGTGAAACTTCTTTCTGATCTGAGCATTCAGCTAACAGAGTTAAACCATACTTTTGATTGAGCAGTTTTGAAACCCTCTGTCTGTAGAAAATGCAACTGGACATTCGTAGCGCTAAGTGGGTAATAGTGGAAAAAAGAATATGTTCAAATATAAACTACACAGAAGCATTGTATGAAACTTCTTTCTGTTCTGTGCATTCAACTAACAGAGTTGAACCTTACTTTTGATTGAGCCTTTCTGAAACACTCTTTCTGTAGAAACTGCAATTGGACATTCTGAGCGCTAAGAGGCCTCTATTGGGAAAAATAGTATCTTCAAATAAAAACTACACAGAAGCATTGTGTGAAACTTATTTCTGATATGTTCATTAAGCTAACAGATTTAAACCATACTTTTGATTGCGCAGTTCTGAACACTCTTTCTGTAGAAAATGCAAGTGGACATTCGGAGCGCTAAGAGGGTAATAGTGGAAAAAGGAATATATTCAAATATAAACTACACAGTAGCATTCTGTGAAAATTCTTTCTGTTCTGTGCATTCAACTAACAGAGTTGAACCTTACTTTTGAGTGAGCCGTTCTGAAACACTCTTTCTGTAGAAACTGCAATTGGACATGCTAAGCGCAAAGAGGCCTACATTGGGAAAAAGAATATCTTCAAATAAAAACTACACAGATGCATTCTGTGAAACTTATTTCTGATGTGTAAATTCAGTTAACAGAGATAAAACATATTTTTGATTGAGCAGTTATGAAACACTCTTTTTGTAGAAAACGCAAGTGGAGATTCGCAGCGCTAAGAGGGTAATAGTGGAAAAAGGAATGTCTTCAAATATAAACTACACAGAATCATTTGGTGAAACTTCTTTCTGATCTGTGCATTCAGCTAACAGAGTTAAACCATACTTTTGATTGAGCAGATCTGAACACTCTTTCTGTAGAAAATGCAACTGGACATTTGGAGCGCTAAGAGCGTAGTAGTGGAAAAAGGAATATATTCAAATATAAACTACACAGAAGCATTCTGTGAAACTTCTTTCTGATCTGAGCATTCAGCTAACAGAGTTAAACCATACTTTTGATTGAGCAGTTTTGAAACACTCTGTCTGTAGAAAATGCAACTGGACATTCGTAGCGCTAAGTGGGTAATAGTGGAAAAAAGAATATGTTCAAATATAAACTACACAGAAGCATTGTATGAAACTACTTTCTGTTCTGTGCATTCAACTAACAGAGTTGAACCTTACTTTTGATTGAGCCGTTCTGAAACACTCTTTCTGTAGAAACTGCAATTGGACATTCTGAGCGCTAAGAGGCCTATATTGGGAAAAAGAATGTCTACAAATAAAAACTACACAGAAGAATTGTGTGAAACTTCTTTCTGTTCTGTTTGTTCAACTAAAAGAGTTGAACCTTAGTTTTGATTGAGCCGTTCTGAAACACTCTTTCTGTAGAAAATGCAAGTGGAGATTCGGAGCGCTAAGAGGGTAATAGTGGAAAAAGGAATGTCTCCAAATATAAACTACACAGAATCATTCTGTGAAACTTCTTTCTGATCTGTGCATTCAGCTAACAGAGTTAAACCATACTTTTGATTGAGCAGATCTGAACACTCTTTCTGTAGAAAATGCAACTGGACATTTGGAGCGCTAAGAGAGTAGTAGTGGAAAAAGGAATATATTCAAATATAAACTACACGAAAGCATTCTGTGAAACTTCTTTCTGATCTGAGCATTCAGCTAACAGAGTTAAACCATACTTTTGATTGAGCAGTTTTGAAACACTCTGTCTGTAGAAAATGCAACTGGACATTCGTAGCGCTAAGTGGGTAATAGTGGAAAAAATAATATGTTCAAATATAAACTACACAGAATCATTGTATGAAACTTCTTTCTGTTCTGTGCATTCAACTAACAGAGTTGAACCTTACTTTTGATTGAGCCTTTCTGAAACACTCTTTCTGTAGAAACTGCAATTGGACATTCTGAGTGCTAAGAGTCCTCTATTGGGAAAAATAATATCTTCAAATAAAAACTACACAGAAGCATTGTGTGAAACTTATTTCTGATATGTTCATTAAGCTAACAGAGTTAAAGCATACTTTTGATTGCGCAGTTCTGAACACTCTTTCTGTAGAAAATGCAAGTGGAGATTCGGAGCGCTAAGAGGGTAATAGTGGAAAAAGGAATGTCTCCAAATATAAACTACACAGAATCATTCTGTGAAACTTCTTTCTGATCTGTGCATTCAGCTAACAGAGTTAAACCATACTTTTGATTGAGCAGATCTGAACACTCTTTCTGTAGAAAATGCAACTGGACATTTGGAGCGCTAAGAGAGTAGTAGTGGAAAAAGGAATATATTCAAATATAAACTACACAGAAGCATTCTGTGAAACTTCTTTCTGATCTGAGCATTCAGCTAACAGAGTTAAACCATACTTTTGATTGAGCAGTTTTGAAACCCTCTGTCTGTAGAAAATGCAACTGGACATTCGTAGCGCTAAGTGGGTAATAGTGGAAAAAAGAATATGTTCAAATATAAACTACACAGAAGCATTGTATGAAACTTCTTTCTGTTCTGTGCATTCAACTAACAGAGTTGAACCTTACTTTTGATTGAGCCTTTCTGAAACACTCTTTCTGTAGAAACTGCAATTGGACATTCTGAGCGCTAAGAGGCCTCTATTGGGAAAAAGAGTATCTTCAAATAAAAACTACACAGAAGCATTGTGTGAAACTTATTTCTGATATGTTCATTAAGCTAACAGAGTTAAACCATACTTTTGATTGCGCAGTTCTGAACACTCTTTCTGTAGAAAATGCAAGTGGACATTCGGAGCGCTAAGAGGGTAATAGTGGAAAAAGGAATATATTCAAATATAAACTACACAGTAGCATTCTGTGAAAATTCTTTCTGTTCTGTGCATTCAACTAACAGAGTTGAACCTTACTTTTGAGTGAGCCGTTCTGAAACACTCTTTCTGTAGAAACTGCAATTGGACATGCTAAGCGCAAAGAGGCCTACATTGGGAAAAAGAATATCTTCAAATAAGAACTACACAGATGCATTCTGTGAAACTTATTTCTGATGTGTAAATTCAGTTAACAGAGGTAAAACATATTTTTGATTGAGCAGTTATGAAACACTCTTTTTGTAGAAAACGCAAGTGGAGATTCGGAGCGCTAAGAGGGTAATAGTGGAAAAAGGAATGTCTTCAAATATAAACTACACAGAATCATTTGGTGAAACTTCTTTCTGATCTGTGCATTCAGCTAACAGATTTAAACCATACTTTTGATTGAGCAGATCTGAACACTCTTTCTGTAGAAAATGCAACTGGACATTTGGAGCGCTAAGAGCGTAGTAGTGGAAAAAGGAATATATTCAAATATAAACTACACAGAAGCATTCTGTGAAACTTCTTTCTGATCTGAGCATTCAGCTAACAGAGTTAAACCATACTTTTGATTGAGCAGTTTTGAAACACTCTGTCTGTAGAAAATGCAACTGGACATTCGTAGCGCTAAGTGGGTAATAGTGGAAAAAAGAATATGTTCAAATATAAACTACACAGAAGCATTGTATGAAATTTCTTTCTGTTCTGTGCATTCAACTAACAGAGTTGAACCTTACTTTTGATTGAGCCGTTCTGAAACACTCTTTCTGTAGAAACTGCAATTGGACATTCTGAGCGCTAAGAGGCCTATATTGGGAAAAAGAATGTCTACAAATAAAAACTACACAGAAGACTTGTGTGAAACATCTTTCTGTTCTGTTTGTTCAACTAAAAGAGTTGAACCTTAGTTTTGATTGAGCCGTTCTGAAACACTCTTTCTGTAGAAAATGCAAGTGGAGATTCGGAGCACTAAGAGGGTAATAGTGGAAAAAGGAATGTCTCCAAATATAAACTACACAGAATCATTCTGTGAAACTTCTTTCTGATCTGTGCATTCAGCTAACAGAGTTAAACCATACTTTTGATTGAGCAGATCTGAACACTCTTTCTGTAGAAAATGCAACTGGACATTTGGAGCGCTAAGAGAGTAGTAGTGGAAAAAGGAATATATTCAAATATAAACTACACGAAAGCATTCTGTGAAACTTCTTTCTGATCTGAGCATTCAGCTAACAGAGTTAAACCATACTTTTGATTGAGCAGTTTTGAAACACTCTGTCTGTAGAAAATGCAACTGGACATTCGTAGCGCTAAGTGGGTAATAGTGGAAAAAATAATATGTTCAAATATAAACTACACAGAATCATTGTATGAAACTTCTTTCTGTTCTGTGCATTCAACTAACAGAGTTGAACCTTACTTTTGATTGAGCCTTTCTGAAACACTCTTTCTGTAGAAACTGCAATTGGACATTCTGAGCGCTAAGAGTCCTCTATTGGGAAAAATAATATCTTCAAATAAAAACTACACAGAAGCATTGTGTGAAACTTATTTCTGATATGTTCATTAAGCTAACAGAGTTAAAGCATACTTTTGATTGCGCAGTTCTGAACACTCTTTCTGTAGAAAATGCAAGTGGAGATTCGGAGCGCTAAGAGGGTAATAGTGGAAAAAGGAATGTCTCCAAATATAAACTACACAGAATCATTCTGTGAAACTTCTTTCTGATCTGTGCATTCAGCTAACAGAGTTAAACCATACTTTTGATTGAGCAGATCTGAACACTCTTTCTGTAGAAAATGCAACTGGACATTTGGAGCGCTAAGAGAGTAGTAGTGGAAAAAGGAATATATTCAAATATAAACTACACAGAAGCATTCTGTGAAACTTCTTTCTGATCTGAGCATTCAGCTAACAGAGTTAAACCATACTTTTGATTGAGCAGTTTTGAAACCCTCTGTCTGTAGAAAATGCAACTGGACATTCGTAGCGCTAAGTGGGTAATAGTGGAAAAAAGAATATGTTCAAATATAAACTACACAGAAGCATTGTATGAAACTTCTTTCTGTTCTGTGCATTCAACTAACAGAGTTGAACCTTACTTTTGATTGAGCCTTTCTGAAACACTCTTTCTGTAGAAACTGCAATTGGACATTCTGAGCGCTAAGAGGCCTCTATTGGGAAAAATAGTATCTTCAAATAAAAACTACACAGAAGCATTGTGTGAAACTTATTTCTGATATGTTCATTAAGCTAACAGAGTTAAACCATACTTTTGATTGCGCAGTTCTGAACACTCTTTCTGTAGAAAATGCAAGTGGACATTCGGAGCGCTAAGAGGGTAATAGTGGAAAAAGGAATATATTCAAATATAAACTACACAGTAGCATTCTGTGAAAATTCTTTCTGTTCTGTGCATTCAACTAACAGAGTTGAACCTTACTTTTGAGTGAGCCGTTCTGAAACACTCTTTCTGTAGAAACTGCAATTGGACATGCTAAGCGCAAAGAGGCCTACATTGGGAAAAAGAATATCTTCAAATAAAAACTACACAGATGCATTCTGTGAAACTTATTTCTGATGTGTAAATTCAGTTAACAGAGATAAAACCTATTTTTGATTGAGCAGTTATGAAACACTCTTTTTGTAGAAAACGCAAGTGGAGATTCGGAGCGCTAAGAGGGTAATAGTGGAAAAAGGAATGTCTTCAAATATAAACTACACAGAATCATTTGGTGAAACTTCTTTCTGATCTGTGCATTCAGCTAACAGAGTTAAACCATACTTTTGATTGAGCAGATCTGAACACTCTTTCTGTAGAAAATGCAACTGGACATTTGGAGCGCTAAGAGCGTAGTAGTGGAAAAAGGAATATATTCAAATATAAACTACACAGAAGCATTCTGTGAAACTTCTTTCTGATCTGAGCATTCAGCTAACAGAGTTAAACCATACTTTTGATTGAGCAGTTTTGAAACCCTCTGTCTGTAGAAAATGCAACTGGACATTCGTAGCGCTAAGTGGGTAATAGTGGAAAAAAGAATATGTTCAAATATAAACTACACAGAAGCATTGTATGAAACTACTTTCTGTTCTGTGCATTCAACTAACAGAGTTGAACCTTACTTTTGATTGAGCCGTTCTGAAACACTCTTTCTGTAGAAACTGCAATTGGACATTCTGAGCGCTAAGAGGCCTATATTGGGAAAAAGAATGTCTACAAATAAAAACTACACAGAAGAATTGTGTGAAACTTCTTTCTGTTCTGTTTGTTCAACTAAAAGAGTTGAACCTTAGTTTTGATTGAGCCGTTCTGAAACACTCTTTCTGTAGAAAATGCAAGTGGAGATTCGGAGCGCTAAGAGGGTAATAGTGGAAAAAGGAATGTCTCCAAATATAAACTACACAGAATCATTCTGTGAAACTTCTTTCTGATCTGTGCATTCAGCTAACAGAGTTAAACCATACTTTTGATTGAGCAGATCTGAACACTCTTTCTGTAGAAAATGCAACTGGACATTTGGAGCGCTAAGAGAGTAGTAGTGGAAAAAGGAATATATTCAAATATAAACTACACGAAAGCATTCTGTGAAACTTCTTTCGGATCTGAGCATTCAGCTAACAGAGTTAAACCATACTTTTGATTGAGCAGCTTTGAAACACTCTGTCTGTAGAAAATGCAACTGGACATTCGTAGCGCTAAGTGGGTAATAGTGGAAAAAATAATATGTTCTAATATAAACTACACAGAATCATTGTATGAAACTTCTTTCTGTTCTGTGCATTCAACTAACAGAGTTGAACCTTACTTTTGATTGAGCCTTTCTGAAACACTCTTTCTGTAGAAACTGCAATTGGACATTCTGAGCGCTAAGAGTCCTCTATTGGGAAAAATAATATCTTCAAATAAAAACTACACAGAAGCATTGTGTGAAACTTATTTCTGATATGTTCATTAAGCTAACAGAGTTAAAGCATACTTTTGATTGCGCAGTTCTGAACACTCTTTCTGTAGAAAATGCAAGTGGAGATTCGGAGCGCTAAGAGGGTAATAGTGGAAAAAGGTATGTCTCCAAATATAAACTACACAGAATCATTCTGTGAAACTTCTTTCTGATCTGTGCATTCAGCTAACAGAGTTAAACCATACTTTTGATTGTGCAGATCTGAACACTCTTTCTGTAGAAAATGCAACTGGACATTTGGAGCGCTAAGAGAGTAGTAGTGGAAAAAGGAATATATTCAAATATAAACTACACAGAAGCATTCTGTGAAACTTCTTTCTGATCTGAGCATTCAGCTAACAGAGTTAAACCATACTTTTGATTGAGCAGTTTTGAAACCCTCTGTCTGTAGAAAATGCAACTGGACATTCGTAGCGCTAAGTGGGTAATAGTGGAAAAAAGAATATGTTCAAATATAAACTACACAGAAGCATTGTATGAAACTTCTTTCTGTTCTGTGCATTCAACTAACAGAGTTGAACCTTACTTTTGATTGAGCCTTTCTGAAACACTCTTTCTGTAGAAACTGCAATTGGACATTCTGAGCGCTAAGAGGCCTCTATTGGGAAAAATAGTATCTTCAAATAAAAACTACACAGAAGCATTGTGTGAAACTTATTTCTGATATGTTCATTAAGCTAACAGAGTTAAACCATACTTTTGATTGCGCAGTTCTGAACACTCTTTCTGTAGAAAATGCAAGTGGACATTCGGAGCGCTAAGAGGGTAATAGTGGAAAAAGGAATATATTCAAATATAAACTACACAGTAGCATTCTGTGAAAATTCTTTCTGTTCTGTGCATTCAACTAACAGAGTTGAAACTTACTTTTGAGAGAGCCGTTCTGAAACACTCTTTCTGTAGAAACTGCAATTGGACATGCTAAGCGCAAAGAGGCCTACATTGGGAAAAAGAATATCTTCAAATAAAAACTACACAGATGCATTCTGTGAAACTTATTTCTGATCTGTAAATTCAGTTAACAGAGATAAAACCTATTTTTGATTGAGCAGTTATGAAACACTCTTTTTGTAGAAAACGCAAGTGGAGATTCGGAGCGCTAAGAGGGTAATAGTGGAAAAAGGAATGTCTTCAAATATAAACTACACAGAATCATTTGGTGAAACTTCTTTCTGATCTGTGCATTCAGCTAACAGAGTTAAACCATACTTTTGATTGAGCAGATCTGAACACTCTTTCTGTAGAAAATGCAACTGGACATTTGGAGCGCTAAGAGCGTAGTAGTGGAAAAAGCAATATATTCAAATATAAACTACACAGAAGCATTCTGTGAAACTTCTTTCTGATCTGAGCATTCAGCTAACAGAGTTAAACCATACTTTTGATTGAGCAGTTTTGAAACACTCTGTCTGTAGAAAATGCAACTGGACATTCGTAGCGCTAAGTGGGTAATAGTGGAAAAAAGAATATGTTCAAATATAAACTACACAGAAGCATTGTATGAAATTTCTTTCTGTTCTGTGCATTCAACTAACAGAGTTGAACCTTACTTTTGATTGAGCCGTTCTGAAACACTCTTTCTGTAGAAACTGCAATTGGACATTCTGAGCGCTAAGAGGCCTATATTGGGAAAAAGAATGTCTACAAATAAAAACTACACAGAAGAATTGTGTGAAACTACTTTCTGTTCTGTTTGTTCAACTAAAAGAGTTGAACCTTAGTTTTGATTGAGCCGTTCTGAAACACTCTTTCTGTAGAAAATGCAAGTGGAGATTCGGAGCGCTAAGAGGGTAATAGTGGAAAAAGGAATGTCTCCAAATATAAACTACACAGAATCATTCTGTGAAACTTCTTTCTGATCTGTGCATTCAGCTAACAGAGTTAAACCATACTTTTGATTGAGCAGATCTGAACACTCTTTCTGTAGAAAATGCAACTGGACATTTGGAGCGCTAAGAGAGTAGTAGTGGAAAAAGGAATATATTCAAATATAAACTACACGAAAGCATTCTGTGAAACTTCTTTCGGATCTGAGCATTCAGCTAACAGAGTTAAACCATACTTTTGATTGAGCAGCTTTGAAACACTCTGTCTGTAGAAAATGCAACTGGACATTCGTAGCGCTAAGTGGGTAATAGTGGAAAAAATAATATGTTCAAATATAAACTACACAGAATCATTGTATGAAACTTCTTTCTGTTCTGTGCATTCAACTAACAGAGTTGAACCTTACTTTTGATTGAGCCTTTCTGAAACACTCTTTCTGTAGAAACTGCAATTGGACATTCTGAGCGCTAAGAGTCCTCTATTGGGAAAAATAATATCTTCAAATAAAAACTACACAGAAGCATTGTGTGAAACTTATTTCTGATATGTTCATTAAGCTAACAGAGTTAAAGCATACTTTTGATTGCGCAGTTCTGAACACTCTTTCTGTAGAAAATGCAAGTGGAGATTCGGAGCGCTAAGAGGGTAATAGTGGAAAAAGGAATGTCTCCAAATATAAACTACACAGAATCATTCTGTGAAACTTCTTTCTGATCTGTGCATTCAGCTAACAGAGTTAAACCATACTTTTGATTGAGCAGATCTGAACACTCTTTCTGTAGAAAATGCAACTGGACATTTGGAGCGCTAAGAGAGTAGTAGTGGAAAAAGGAATATATTCAAATATAAACTACACAGAAGCATTCTGTGAAACTTCTTTCTGATCTGAGCATTCAGCTAACAGAGTTAAACCATACTTTTGATTGAGCAGTTTTGAAACCCTCTGTCTGTAGAAAATGCAACTGGACATTCGTAGCGCTAAGTGGGTAATAGTGGAAAAAAGAATATGTTCAAATATAAACTACACAGAAGCATTGTATGAAACTTCTTTCTGTTCTGTGCATTCAACTAACAGAGTTGAACCTTACTTTTGATTGAGCCTTTCTGAAACACTCTTTCTGTAGAAACTGCAATTGGACATTCTGAGCGCTAAGAGGACTCTATTGGGAAAAATAGTATCTTCAAATAAAAACTACACAGAAGCATTGTGTGAAACTTATTTCTGATATGTTCATTAAGCTAACAGATTTAAACCATACTTTTGATTGCGCAGTTCTGAACACTCTTTCTGTAGAAAATGCAAGTGGACATTCGGAGCGCTAAGAGGGTAATAGTGGAAAAAGGAATATATTCAAATATAAACTACACAGTAGCATTCTGTGAAAATTCTTTCTGTTCTGTGCATTCAACTAACAGAGTTGAACCTTACTTTTGAGTGAGCCGTTCTGAAACACTCTTTCTGTAGAAACTGCAATTGGACATGCTAAGCGCAAAGAGGCCTACATTGGGAAAAAGAATATCTTCAAATAAAAACTACACAGATGCATTCTGTGAAACTTATTTCTGATCTGTAAATTCAGTTAACAGAGATAAAACCTATTTTTGATTGAGCAGTTATGAAACACTCTTTTTGTAGAAAACGCAAGTGGAGATTCGGAGCGCTAAGAGGGTAATAGTGGAAAAAGGAATGTCTTCAAATATAAACTACACAGAATCATTTGGTGAAACTTCTTTCTGATCTGTGCATTCAGCTAACAGAGTTAAACCATACTTTTGATTGAGCAGATCTGAACACTCTTTCTGTAGAAAATGCAACTTGACATTTGGAGCGCTAAGAGCGTAGTAGTGGAAAAAGGAATATATTCAAATATAAACTACACAGAAGCATTCTGTGAAACTTCTTTCTGATCTGAGCATTCAGCTAACAGAGTTAAACCATACTTTTGATTGAGCAGTTTTGAAACACTCTGTCTGTAGAAAATGCAACTGGACATTCGTAGCGCTAAGTGGGTAATAGTGGAAAAAAGAATATGTTCAAATATAAACTACACAGAAGCATTGTATGAAATTTCTTTCTGTTCTGTGCATTCAACTAACAGAGTTGAACCTTACTTTTGATTGAGCCGTTCTGAAACACTCTTTCTGTAGAAACTGCAATTGGACATTCTGAGCGCTAAGAGGCCTATATTGGGAAAAAGAATGTCTACAAATAAAAACTACACAGAAGAATTGTGTGAAACTACTTTCTGTTCTGTTTGTTCAACTAAAAGAGTTGAACCTTAGTTTTGATTGAGCCGTTCTGAAACACTCTTTCTGTAGAAAATGCAAGTGGAGATTCGGAGCGCTAAGAGGGTAATAGTGGAAAAAGGAATGTCTCCAAATATAAACTACACAGAATCATTCTGTGAAACTTCTTTCTGATCTGTGCATTCAGCTAACAGAGTTAAACCATACTTTTGATTGAGCAGATCTGAACACTCTTTCTGTAGAAAATGCAACTGGACATTTGGAGCGCTAAGAGAGTAGTAGTGGAAAAAGGAATATATTCAAATATAAACTACACGAAAGCATTCTGTGAAACTTCTTTCGGATCTGAGCATTCAGCTAACAGAGTTAAACCATACTTTTGATTGAGCAGCTTTGAAACACTCTGTCTGTAGAAAATGCAACTGGACATTCGTAGCGCTAAGTGGGTAATAGTGGAAAAAATAATATGTTCAAATATAAACTACACAGAATCATTGTATGAAACTTCTTTCTGTTCTGTGCATTCAACTAACAGAGTTGAACCTTACTTTTGATTGAGCCTTTCTGAAACACTCTTTCTGTAGAAACTGCAATTGGACATTCTGAGCGCTAAGAGTCCTCTATTGGGAAAAATAATATCTTCAAATAAAAACTACACAGAAGCATTGTGTGAAACTTATTTCTGATATGTTCATTAAGCTAACAGAGTTAAAGCATACTTTTGATTGCGCAGTTCTGAACACTCTTTCTGTAGAAAATGCAAGTGGAGATTCGGAGCGCTAAGAGGGTAATAGTGGAAAAAGGAATGTCTCCAAATATAAACTACACAGAATCATTCTGTGAAACTTCTTTCTGATCTGTGCATTCAGCTAACAGAGTTAAACCATACTTTTGATTGAGCAGATCTGAACACTCTTTCTGTAGAAAATGCAACTGGACATTTGGAGCGCTAAGAGAGTAGTAGTGGAAAAAGGAATATATTCAAATATAAACTACACAGAAGCATTCTGTGAAACTTCTTTCTGATCTGAGCATTCAGCTAACAGAGTTAAACCATACTTTTGATTGAGCAGTTTTGAAACCCTCTGTCTGTAGAAAATGCAACTGGACATTCGTAGCGCTAAGTGGGTAATAGTGGAAAAAAGAATATGTTCAAATATAAACTACACAGAAGCATTGTATGAAACTTCTTTCTGTTCTGTGCATTCAACTAACAGAGTTGAACCTTACTTTTGATTGAGCCTTTCTGAAACACTCTTTCTGTAGAAACTGCAATTGGACATTCTGAGCGCTAAGAGGACTCTATTGGGAAAAATAGTATCTTCAAATAAAAACTACACAGAAGCATTGTGTGAAACTTATTTCTGATATGTTCATTAAGCTAACAGATTTAAACCATACTTTTGATTGCGCAGTTCTGAACACTCTTTCTGTAGAAAATGCAAGTGGACATTCGGAGCGCTAAGAGGGTAATAGTGGAAAAAGGAATATATTCAAATATAAACTACACAGTAGCATTCTGTGAAAATTCTTTCTGTTCTGTGCATTCAACTAACAGAGTTGAACCTTACTTTTGAGTGAGCCGTTCTGAAACACTCTTTCTGTAGAAACTGCAATTGGACATGCTAAGCGCAAAGAGGCCTACATTGGGAAAAAGAATATCTTCAAATAAAAACTACACAGATGCATTCTGTGAAACTTATTTCTGATCTGTAAATTCAGTTAACAGAGATAAAACCTATTTTTGATTGAGCAGTTATGAAACACTCTTTTTGTAGAAAACGCAAGTGGAGATTCGGAGCGCTAAGAGGGTAATAGTGGAAAAAGGAATGTCTTCAAATATAAACTACACAGAATCATTTGGTGAAACTTCTTTCTGATCTGTGCATTCAGCTAACAGAGTTAAACCATACTTTTGATTGAGCAGATCTGAACACTCTTTCTGTAGAAAATGCAACTTGACATTTGGAGCGCTAAGAGCGTAGTAGTGGAAAAAGGAATATATTCAAATATAAACTACACAGAAGCATTCTGTGAAACTTCTTTCTGATCTGAGCATTCAGCTAACAGAGTTAAACCATACTTTTGATTGAGCAGTTTTGAAACACTCTGTCTGTAGAAAATGCAACTGGACATTCGTAGCGCTAAGTGGGTAATAGTGGAAAAAAGAATATGTTCAAATATAAACTACACAGAAGCATTGTATGAAACTACTTTCTGTTCTGTGCATTCAACTAACAGAGTTGAACCTTACTTTTGATTGAGCCGTTCTGAAACACTCTTTCTGTAGAAACTGCAATTGGACATTCTGAGCGCTAAGAGGCCTATATTGGGAAAAAGAATGTCTACAAATAAAAACTACACAGAAGAATTGTGTGAAACTTCTTTCTGTTCTGTTTGTTCAACTAAAAGAGTTGAACTTTAGTTTTGATTGAGCCGTTCTGAAACACTCTTTCTGTAGAAAATGCAAGTGGAGATTCGGAGCGCTAAGAGGGTAATAGTGGAAAAAGGAATGTCTCCAAATATAAACTACACAGAATCATTCTGTGAAACTTCTTTCTGATCTGTGCATTCAGCTAACAGAGTTAAACCATACTTTTGATTGAGCAGATCTGAACACTCTTTCTGTAGAAAATGCAACTGGACATTTGGAGCGCTAAGAGAGTAGTAGTGGAAAAAGGAATATATTCAAATATAAACTACACGAAAGCATTCTGTGAAACTTCTTTCTGATCTGAGCATTCAGCTAACAGAGTTAAACCATACTTTTGATTGAGCAGTTTTGAAACCCTCTGTCTGTAGAAAATGCAACTGGACATTCGTAGCGCTAAGTGGGTAATAGTGGAAAAAAGAATATGTTCAAATATAAACTACACAGAATCATTGTATGAAACTTCTTTCTGTTCTGTGCATTCAACTAACAGAGTTGAACCTTACTTTTGATTGAGCCTTTCTGAAACACTCTTTCTGTAGAAACTGCAATTGGACATTCTGAGCGCTAAGAGTCCTCTATTGGGAAAAATAATATCTTCAAATAAAAACTACACAGAAGCATTGTGTGAAACTTATTTCTGATATGTTCATTAAGCTAACAGAGTTAAAGCATACTTTTGATTGCGCAGTTCTGAACACTCTTTCTGTAGAAAATGCAAGTGGAGATTCGGAGCGCTAAGAGGGTAATAGTGGAAAAAGGAATGTCTCCAAATATAAACTACACAGAATCATTCTGTGAAACTCCTTTCTGATCTGTGCATTCAGCTAACAGAGTTAAACCATACTTTTGATTGAGCAGATCTGAACACTCTTTCTGTAGAAAATGCAACTGGACATTTGGAGCGCTAAGAGAGTAGTAGTGGAAAAAGGAATATATTCAAATATAAACTACACAGAAGCATTCTGTGAAACTTCTTTCTGATCTGAGCATTCAGCTAACAGAGTTAAACCATACTTTTGATTGAGCAGTTTTGAAACCCTCTGTCTGTAGAAAATGCAACTGGACATTCGTAGCGCTAAGTGGGTAATAGTGGAAAAAAGAATATGTTCAAATATAAACTACACAGAAGCATTGTATGAAACTTCTTTCTGTTCTGTGCATTCAACTAACAGAGTTGAACCTTACTTTTGATTGAGCCTTTCTGAAACACTCTTTCTGTAGAAACTGCAATTGGACATTCTGAGCGCTAAGAGGCCTCTATTGGGAAAAATAGTATCTTCAAATAAAAACTACACAGAAGCATTGTGTGAAACTTATTTCTGATATGTTCATTAAGCTAACAGAGTTAAACCATACTTTTTATTGCGCAGTTCTGAACACTCTTTCTGTAGAAAATGCAAGTGGACATTCGGAGCGCTAAGAGGGTAATAGTGGAAAAAGGAATATATTCAAATATAAACTACACAGTAGCATTCTGTGAAAATTCTTTCTGTTCTGTGCATTCAACTAACAGAGTTGAACCTTACTTTTGAGTGAGCCGTTCTGAAACACTCTTTCTGTAGAAACTGCAATTGGACATGCTAAGACCAAAGAGGCCTACATTGGGAAAAAGAATATCTTCAAATAAAAACTACACAGATGCATTCTGTGAAACTTATTTCTGATGTGTAAATTCAGTTAACAGAGATAAAACCTATTTTTGATTGAGCAGTTATGAAACACTCTTTTTGTAGAAAACGCAAGTGGAGATTCGGAGCGCTAAGAGGGTAATAGTGGAAAAAGGAATGTCTTCAAATATAAACTACACAGAATCATTTGGTGAAACTTCTTTCTGATCTGTGCATTCAGCTAACAGAGTTAAACCATACTTTTGATTGAGCAGATCTGAACACTCTTTCTGTAGAAAATGCAACTGGACATTTGGAGCGCTAAGAGCGTAGTAGTGGAAAAAGGAATATATTCAAATATAAACTACACAGAAGCATTCTGTGAAACTTCTTTCTGATCTGAGCATTCAGCTAACAGAGTTAAACCATACTTTTGATTGAGCAGTTTTGAAACCCTCTGTCTGTAGAAAATGCAACTGGACATTCGTAGCGCTAAGTGGGTAATAGTGGAAAAAAGAATATGTTCAAATATAAACTACACAGAAGCATTGTATGAAATTTCTTTCTGTTCTGTGCATTCAACTAACAGAGTTGAACCTTACTTTTGATTGAGCCGTTCTGAAACACTCTTTCTGTAGAAACTGCAATTGGACATTCTGAGCGCTAAGAGGCCTATATTGGGAAAAAGAATGTCTACAAATAAAAACTACACAGAAGAATTGTGTGAAACTTCTTTCTGTTCTGTTTGTTCAACTAAAAGAGTTGAACCTTAGTTTTGATTGAGCCGTTCTGAAACACTCTTTCTGTAGAAAATGCAAGTGGAGATTCGGAGCACTAAGAGGGTAATAGTGGAAAAAGGAATGTCTCCAAATATAAACTACACAGAATCATTCTGTGAAACTTCTTTCTGATCTGTGCATTCAGCTAACAGAGTTAAACCATACTTTTGATTGAGCAGATCTGAACACTCTTTCTGTAGAAAATGCAACTGGACATTTGGAGCGCTAAGAGAGTAGTAGTGGAAAAAGGAATATATTCAAATATAAACTACACGAATGCATTCTGTGAAACTTCTTTCTGATCTGAGCATTCAGCTAACAGAGTTAAACCATACTTTTGATTGAGCAGTTTTGAAACACTCTGTCTGTAGAAAATGCAACTGGACATTCGTAGCGCTAAGTGGGTAATAGTGGAAAAAATAATATGTTCAAATATAAACTACACAGAATCATTGTATGAAACTTCTTTCTGTTCTGTGCATTCAACTAACAGAGTTGAACCTTACTTTTGATTGAGCCTTTCTGAAACACTCTTTCTGTAGAAACTGCAATTGGACATTCTGAGCGCTAAGAGTCCTCTATTGGGAAAAATAATATCTTCAAATAAAAACTACACAGAAGCATTGTGTGAAACTTATTTCTGATATGTTCATTAAGCTAACAGAGTTAAAGCATACTTTTGATTGCGCAGTTCTGAACACTCTTTCTGTAGAAAATGCAAGTGGAGATTCGGAGCGCTAAGAGGGTAATAGTGGAAACAGGAATGTCTCCAAATATAAACTACACAGAATCATTCTGTGAAACTTCTTTCTGATCTGTGCATTCAGCTAACAGAGTTAAACCATACTTTTGATTGAGCAGATCTGAACACTCTTTCTGTAGAAAATGCAACTGGACATTTGGAGCGCTAAGAGAGTAGTAG
Organism: Symphalangus syndactylus; assembly: GCF_028878055.3. Lineage (NCBI taxonomy): Eukaryota > Metazoa > Chordata > Mammalia > Primates > Hylobatidae > Symphalangus > Symphalangus syndactylus. The sequence goes on along the minus strand of NC_072437.2, from coordinate 112,411,689 downwards.
TGGAAAAAGGAATATATTCAAATATAAACTACACAGAAGCATTCTGTGAAACTTCTTTCTGATCTGAGCATTCAGCTAACAGAGTTAAACCATACTTTTGATTGAGCAGTTTTGAAACCCTCTGTCTGTAGAAAATGCAACTGGACATTCGTAGCGCTAAGTGGGTAATAGTGGAAAAAAGAATATGTTCAAATATAAACTACACAGAAGCATTGTATGAAACTTCTTTCTGTTCTGTGCATTCAACTAACAGAGTTGAACCTTACTTTTGATTGAGCCTTTCTGAAACACTCTTTCTGTAGAAACTGCAATTGGACATTCTGAGCGCTAAGAGGCCTCTATTGGGAAAAATAGTATCTTCAAATAAAAACTACACAGAAGCATTGTGTGAAACTTATTTCTGATATGTTCATTAAGCTAACAGAGTTAAACCATACTTTTGATTGCGCAGTTCTGAACACTCTTTCTGTAGAAAATGCAAGTGGACATTCGGAGCGCTAAGAGGGTAATAGTGGAAAAAGGAATATATTCAAATATAAACTACACAGTAGCATTCTGTGAAAATTCTTTCTGTTCTGTGCATTCAACTAACAGAGTTGAACCTTACTTTTGAGTGAGCCGTTCTGAAACACTCTTTCTGTAGAAACTGCAATTGGACATGCTAAGCGCAAAGAGGCCTACATTGTGAAAAAGAATATCTTCAAATAAAAACTACACAGATGCATTCTGTGAAACTTATTTCTGATGTGTAAATTCAGTTAACAGAGATAAAACATATTTTTGATTGAGCAGTTATGAAACACTCTTTTTGTAGAAAACGCAAGTGGAGATTCGGAGCGCTAAGAGGGTAATAGTGGAAAAAGGAATGTCTTCAAATATAAACTACACAGAATCATTTGGTGAAACTTCTTTCTGATCTGTGCATTCAGCTAACAGAGTTAAACCATACTTTTGATTGAGCAGATCTGAACACTCTTTCTGTAGAAAATGCAACTGGACATTTGGAGCGCTAAGAGCGTAGTAGTGGAAAAAGGAATATATTCAAATATAAACTACACAGAAGCATTCTGTGAAACTTCTTTCTGATCTGAGCATTCAGCTAACAGAGTTAAACCATACTTTTGATTGAGCAGTTTTGAAACACTCTGTCTGTAGAAAATGCAACTGGACATTCGTAGCGCTAAGTGGGTAATAGTGGAAAAAAGAATATGTTCAAATATAAACAACACAGAAGCATTGTATGAAATTTCTTTCTGTTCTGTGCATTCAACTAACAGAGTTGAACCTTACTTTTGATTGAGCCGTTCTGAAACACTCTTTCTGTAGAAACTGCAATTGGACATTCTGAGCGCTAAGAGGCCTATATTGGGAAAAAGAATGTCTACAAATAAAAACTACACAGAAGAATTGTGTGAAACTTCTTTCTGTTCTGTTTGTTCAACTAAAAGAGTTGAACCTTAGTTTTGATTGAGCCGTTCTGAAACACTCTTTCTGTAGAAAATGCAAGTGGAGATTCGGAGCGCTAAGAGGGTAATAGTGGAAAAAGGAATGTCTCCAAATATAAACTACACAGAATCATTCTGTGAAACTTCTTTCTGATCTGTGCATTCAGCTAACAGAGTTAAACCATACTTTTGATTGAGCAGATCTGAACACTCTTTCTGTAGAAAATGCAACTGGACATTTGGAGCGCTAAGAGAGTAGTAGTGGAAAAAGGAATATATTCAAATATAAACTACACGAAAGCATTCTGTGAAACTTCTTTCTGATCTGAGCATTCAGCTAACAGAGTTAAACCATACTTTTGATTGAGCAGTTTTGAAACACTCTGTCTGTAGAAAATGCAACTGGACATTCGTAGCGCTAAGTGGGTAATAGTGGAAAAAATAATATGTTCAAATATAAACTACACAGAATCATTGTATGAAACTTCTTTCTGTTCTGTGCATTCAACTAACAGAGTTGAACCTTACTTTTGATTGAGCCTTTCTGAAACACTCTTTCTGTAGAAACTGCAATTGGACATTCTGAGCGCTAAGAGTCCTCTATTGGGAAAAATAATATCTTCAAATAAAAACTACACAGAAGCATTGTGTGAAACTTATTTCTGATATGTTCATTAAGCTAACAGAGTTAAAGCATACTTTTGATTGCGCAGTTCTGAACACTCTTTCTATAGAAAATGCAAGTGGAGATTCGGAGCGCTAAGAGGGTAATAGTGGAAAAAGGAATGTCTCCAAATATAAACTACACAGAATCATTCTGTGAAACTTCTTTCTGATCTGTGCATTCAGCTAACAGAGTTAAACCATACTTTTGATTGAGCAGATCTGAACACTCTTTCTGTAGAATATGCAACTGGACATTTGGAGCGCTAAGAGAGTAGTAGTGGAAAAAGGAATATATTCAAATATAAACTACACAGAAGCATTCTGTGAAACTTCTTTCTGATCTGAGCATTCAGCTAACAGAGTTAAACCATACATTTGATTGAGCAGTTTTGAAACCCTCTGTCTGTAGAAAATGCAACTGGACATTCGTAGCGCTAAGTGGGTAATAGTGGAAAAAAGAATATGTTCAAATATAAACTACACAGAAGCATTGTATGAAACTTCTTTCTGTTCTGTGCATTCAACTAACAGAGTTGAACCTTACTTTTGATTGAGCCTTTCTGAAACACTCTTTCTGTAGAAACTGCAATTGGACATTCTGAGCGCTAAGAGGCCTCTATTGGGAAAAAGAGTATCTTCAAATAAAAACTACACAGAAGCATTGTGTGAAACTTATTTCTGATATGTTCATTAAGCTAACAGAGTTAAACCATACTTTTGATTGCGCAGTTCTGAACACTCTTTCTGTAGAAAATGCAAGTGGACATTCGGAGCGCTAAGAGGGTAATAGTGGAAAAAGGAATATATTCAAATATAAACTACACAGTAGCATTCTGTGAAAATTCTTTCTGTTCTGTGCATTCAACTAACAGAGTTGAACCTTACTTTTGAGTGAGCCATTCTGAAACACTCTTTCTGTAGAAACTGCAATTGGACATGCTAAGCGCAAAGAGGCCTACATTGGGAAAAAGAATATCTTCAAATAAAAACTACACAGATGCATTCTGTGAAACTTATTTCTGATGTGTAAATTCAGTTAACAGAGATAAAACCTATTTTTGATTGAGCAGTTATGAAACACTCTTTTTGTAGAAAACGCAAGTGGAGATTCGCAGCGCTAAGAGGGTAATAGTGGAAAAAGGAATGTCTTCAAATATAAACTACACAGAATCATTTGGTGAAACTTCTTTCTGATCTGTGCATTCAGCTAACAGAGTTAAACCATACTTTTGATTGAGCAGATCTGAACACTCTTTCTGTAGAAAATGCAACTGGACATTTGGAGCGCTAAGAGCGTAGTAGTGGAAAAAGGAATATATTCAAATATAAACTACACAGAAGCATTCTGTGAAACTTCTTTCTGATCTGAGCATTCAGCTAACAGAGTTAAACCATACTTTTGATTGAGCAGTTTTGAAACACTCTGTCTGTAGAAAATGCAACTGGACATTCGTAGCGCTAAGTGGGTAATAGTGGAAAAAAGAATATGTTCAAATATAAACTACACAGAAGCATTGTATGAAACTACTTTCTGTTCTGTGCATTCAACTAACAGAGTTGAACCTTACTTTTGATTGAGCCGTTCTGAAACACTCTTTCTGTAGAAACTGCAATTGGACATTCTGAGCGCTAAGAGGCCTATATTGGGAAAAAGAATGTCTACAAATAAAAACTACACAGAAGAATTGTGTGAAACTTCTTTCTGTTCTGTTTGTTCAACTAAAAGAGTTGAACCTTAGTTTTGATTGAGCCGTTCTGAAACACTCTTTCTGTAGAAAATGCAAGTGGAGATTCGGAGCGCTAAGAGGGTAATAGTGGAAAAAGGAATGTCTCCAAATATAAACTACACAGAATCATTCTGTGAAACTTCTTTCTGATCTGTGCATTCAGCTAACAGAGTTAAACCATACTTTTGATTGAGCAGATCTGAACACTCTTTCTGTAGAAAATGCAACTGGACATTTGGAGCGCTAAGAGAGTAGTAGTGGAAAAAGGAATATATTCAAATATAAACTACACGAAAGCATTCTGTGAAACTTCTTTCTGATGTGAGCATTCAGCTAACAGAGTTAAACCATACTTTTGATTGAGCAGTTTTGAAACACTCTGTCTGTAGAAAATGCAACTGGACATTCGTAGCGCTAAGTGGGTAATAGTGGAAAAAATAATATGTTCAAATATAAACTACACAGAATCATTGTATGAAACTTCTTTCTGTTCTGTGCATTCAACTAACAGAGTTGAACCTTACTTTTGATTGAGCCTTTCTGAAACACTCTTTCTGTAGAAACTGCAATTGGACATTCTGAGCGCTAAGAGTACTCTATTGGGAAAAATAATATCTTCAAATAAAAACTACACAGAAGCATTGTGTGAAACTTATTTCTGATATGTTCATTAAGCTAACAGAGTTAAAGCATACTTTTGATTGCGCAGTTCTGAACACTCTTTCTGTAGAAAATGCAAGTGGAGATTCGGAGCGCTAAGAGGGTAATAGTGGAAAAAGGAATGTCTCCAAATATAAACTACACAGAATCATTCTGTGAAACTTCTTTCTGATCTGTGCATTCAGCTAACAGAGTTAAACCATACTTTTGATTGAGCAGATCTGAACACTCTTTCTGTAGAAAATGCAACTGGACATTTGGAGCGCTAAGAGAGTAGTAGTGGAAAAAGGAATATATTCAAATATAAACTACACAGAAGCATTCTGTGAAACTTCTTTCTGATCTGAGCATTCAGCTAACAGAGTTAAACCATACTTTTGATTGAGCAGTTTTGAAACCCTCTGTCTGTAGAAAATGCAACTGGACATTCGTAGCGCTAAGTGGGTAATAGTGGAAAAAAGAATATGTTCAAATATAAACTACACAGAAGCATTGTATGAAACTTCTTTCTGTTCTGTGCATTCAACTAACAGAGTTGAACCTTACTTTTGATTGAGCCTTTCTGAAACACTCTTTCTGTAGAAACTGCAATTGGACATTCTGAGCGCTAAGAGGACTCTATTGGGAAAAATAGTATCTTCAAATAAAAACTACACAGAAGCATTGTGTGAAACTTATTTCTGATATGTTCATTAAGCTAACAGAGTTAAACCATACTTTTGATTGCGCAGTTCTGAACACTCTTTCTGTAGAAAATGCAAGTGGACATTCGGAGCGCTAAGAGGGTAATAGTGGAAAAAGGAATATATTCAAATATAAACTACACAGTAGCATTCTGTGAAAATTCTTTCTGTTCTGTGCATTCAACTAACAGAGTTGAACCTTACTTTTGAGTGAGCCGTTCTGAAACACTCTTTCTGTAGAAACTGCAATTGGACATGCTAAGCGCAAAGAGGCCTACATTGGGAAAAAGAATATCTTCAAATAAAAACTACACAGATGCATTCTGTGAAACTTATTTCTGATGTGTAAATTCAGTTAACAGAGATAAAACCTATTTTTGATTGAGCAGTTATGAAACACTCTTTTTGTAGAAAACGCAAGTGGAGATTCGGAGCGCTAAGAGGGTAATAGTGGAAAAAGGAATGTCTTCAAATATAAACTACACAGAATCATTTGGTGAAACTTCTTTCTGATCTGTGCATTCAGCTAACAGAGTTAAACCATACTTTTGATTGAGCAGATCTGAACACTCTTTCTGTAGAAAATGCAACTGGACATTTGGAGCGCTAAGAGCGTAGTAGTGGAAAAAGGAATATATTCAAATATAAACTACACAGAAGCATTCTGTGAAACTTCTTTCTGATCTGAGCATTCAGCTAACAGAGTTAAACCATACTTTTGATTGAGCAGTTTTGAAACACTCTGTCTGTAGAAAATGCAACTGGACATTCGTAGCGCTAAGTGGGTAATAGTGGAAAAAAGAATATGTTCAAATATAAACTACACAGAAGCATTGTATGAAATTTCTTTCTGTTCTGTGCATTCAACTAACAGAGTTGAACCTTACTTTTGATTGAGCCATTCTGAAACACTCTTTCTGTAGAAACTGCAATTGGACATTCTGAGCGCTAAGAGGCCTATATTGGGAAAAAGAATGTCTACAAATAAAAACTACACAGAAGAATTGTGTGAAACTTCTTTCTGTTCTGTTTGTTCAACTAAAAGAGTTGAACCTTAGTTTTGATTGAGCCGTTCTGAAACACTCTTTCTGTAGAAAATGCAAGTGGAGATTCGGAGCGCTAAGAGGGTAATAGTGGAAAAAGGAATGTCTCCAAATATAAACTACACAGAATCATTCTGTGAAACTTCTTTCTGATCTGTGCATTCAGCTAACAGAGTTAAACCATACTTTTGATTGAGCAGATCTGAACACTCTTTCTGTAGAAAATGCAACTGGACATTTGGAGCGCTAAGAGAGTAGTAGTGGAAAAAGGAATATATTCAAATATAAACTACACGAAAGCATTCTGTGAAACTTCTTTCTGATCTGAGCATTCAGCTAACAGAGTTAAACCATACTTTTGATTGAGCAGTTTTGAAACACTCTGTCTGTAGAAAATGCAACTGGACATTAGTAGCGCTAAGTGGGTAATAGTGGAAAAAATAATATGTTCAAATATAAACTACACAGAATCATTTTATGAAACTTCTTTCTGTTCTGTGCATTCAACTAACAGAGTTGAACCTTACTTTTGATTGAGCCTTTCTGAAACACTCTTTCTGTAGAAACTGCAATTGGACATTCTGAGCGCTAAGAGTCCTCTATTGGGAAAAATAATATCTTCAAATAAAAACTACACAGAAGCATTGTGTGAAACTTATTTCTGATATGTTCATTAAGCTAACAGAGTTAAAGCATACTTTTGATTGCGCAGTTCTGAACACTCTTTCTGTAGAAAATGCAAGTGGAGATTCGGAGCGCTAAGAGGGTAATAGTGGAAAAAGGAATGTCTCCAAATATAAACTACACAGAATCATTCTGTGAAACTTCTTTCTGATCTGTGCATTCAGCTAACAGAGTTAAACCATACTTTTGATTGAGCAGATCTGAAAACTCTTTCTGTAGAATATGCAACTGGACATTTGGAGCGCTAAGAGAGTAGTAGTGGAAAAAGGAATATATTCAAATATAAACTACACAGAAGCATTCTGTGAAACTTCTTTCTGATCTGAGCATTCAGCTAACAGAGTTAAACCATACTTTTGATTGAGCAGTTTTGAAACCCTCTGTCTGTAGAAAATGCAACTGGACATTCGTAGCGCTAAGTGGGTAATAGTGGAAAAAAGAATATGTTCAAATATAAACTACACAGAAGCATTGTATGAAACTTCTTTCTGTTCTGTGCATTCAACTAACAGAGTTGAACCTTACTTTTGATTGAGCCTTTCTGAAACACTCTTTCTGTAGAAACTGCAATTGGACATTCTGAGCGCTAAGAGGCCTCTATTGGGAAAAAGAGTATCTTCAAATAAAAACTACACAGAAGCATTGTGTGAAACTTATTTCTGATATGTTCATTAAGCTAACAGAGTTAAACCATACTTTTGATTGCGCAGTTCTGAACACTCTTTCTGTAGAAAATGCAAGTGGACATTCGGAGCGCTAAGAGGGTAATAGTGGAAAAAGGAATATATTCAAATATAAACTACACAGTAGCATTCTGTGAAAATTCTTTCTGTTCTGTGCATTCAACTAACAGAGTTGAACCTTACTTTTGAGTGAGCCGTTCTGAAACACTCTTTCTGTAGAAACTGCAATTGGACATGCTAAGCGCAAAGAGGCCTACATTGGGAAAAAGAATATCTTCAAATAAAAACTACACAGATGCATTCTGTGAAACTTATTTCTGATGTGTAAATTCAGTTAACAGAGATAAAACCTATTTTTGATTGAGCAGTTATGAAACACTCTTTTTGTAGAAAACGCAAGTGGAGATTCGGAGCGCTAAGAGGGTAATAGTGGAAAAAGGAATGTCTTCAAATATAAACTACACAGAATCATTTGGTGAAACTTCTTTCTGATCTGTGCATTCAGCTAACAGAGTTAAACCATACTTTTGATTGAGCAGATCTGAACACTCTTTCTGTAGAAAATGCAACTGGACATTTGGAGCGCTAAGAGCGTAGTAGTGGAAAAAGGAATATATTCAAATATAAACTACACAGAAGCATTCTGTGAAACTTCTTTCTGATCTGAGCATTCAGCTAACAGAGTTAAACCATACTTTTGATTGAGCAGTTTTGAAACACTCTGTCTGTAGAAAATGCAACTGGACATTCGTAGCGCTAAGTGGGTAATAGTGGAAAAAAGAATATGTTCAAATATAAACTACACAGAAACATTGTATGAAACTACTTTCTGTTCTGTGCATTCAACTAACAGAGTTGAACCTTACTTTTGATTGAGCCGTTCTGAAACACTCTTTCTGTAGAAACTGCAATTGGACATTCTGAGCGCTAAGAGGCCTATATTGGGAAAAAGAATGTCTACAAATAAAAACTACACAGAAGAATTGTGTGAAACTTCTTTCTGTTCTGTTTGTTCAACTAAAAGAGTTGAACCTTAGTTTTGATTGAGCCGTTCTGAAACACTCTTTCTGTAGAAAATGCAAGTGGAGATTCGGAGCGCTAAGAGGGTAATAGTGGAAAAAGGAATGTCTCCAAATATAAACTACACAGAATCATTCTGTGAAACTTCTTTCTGATCTGTGCATTCAGCTAACAGAGTTAAACCATACTTTTGATTGAGCAGATCTGAACACTCTTTCTGTAGAAAATGCAACTGGACATTTGGAGCGCTAAGAGAGTAGTAGTGGAAAAAGGAATATATTCAAATATAAACTACACGAAAGCATTCTGTGAAACTTCTTTCTGATCTGAGCATTCAGCTAACAGAGTTAAACCATACTTTTGATTGAGCAGTTTTGAAACACTCTGTCTGTAGAAAATGCAACTGGACATTCGTAGCGCTAAGTGGGTAATAGTGGAAAAAATAATATGTTCAAATATAAACTACACAGAATCATTGTATGACACTTCTTTCTGTTCTGTGCATTCAACTAACAGAGTTGAACCTTACTTTTGATTGAGCCTTTCTGAAACACTCTTTCTGTAGAAACTGCAATTGGACATTCTGAGCGCTAAGAGTCCTCTATTGGGAAAAATAATATCTTCAAATAAAAACTACACAGAAGCATTGTGTGAAACTTATTTCTGATATGTTCATTAAGCTAACAGAGTTAAAGCATACTTTTGATTGCGCAGTTCTGAACACTCTTTCTGTAGAAAATGCAAGTGGAGATTCGGAGCGCTAAGAGGGTAATAGTGGAAAAAGGAATGTCTCCAAATATAAACTACACAGAATCATTCTGTGAAACTTCTTTCTGATCTGTGCATTCAGCTAACAGAGTTAAACCATACTTTTGATTGAGCAGATCTGAACACTCTTTCTGTAGAAAATGCAACTGGACATTTGGAGCGCTAAGAGAGTAGTAGTGGAAAAAGGAATATATTCAAATATAAACTACACAGAAGCATTCTGTGAAACTTCTTTCTGATCTGAGCATTCAGCTAACAGAGTTAAACCATACTTTTGATTGAGCAGTTTTGAAACCCTCTGTCTGTAGAAAATGCAACTGGACATTCGTAGCGCTAAGTGGGTAATAGTGGAAAAAAGAATATGTTCAAATATAAACTACACAGAAGCATTGTATGAAACTTCTTTCTGTTCTGTGCATTCAACTAACAGAGTTGAACCTTACTTTTGATTGAGCCTTTCTGAAACACTCTTTCTGTAGAAACTGCAATTGGACATTCTGAGCGCTAAGAGGCCTCTATTGGGAAAAAGAGTATCTTCAAATAAAAACTACACAGAAGCATTGTGTGAAACTTATTTCTGATATGTTCATTAAGCTAACAGAGTTAAACCATACTTTTGATTGCGCAGTTCTGAACACTCTTTCTGTAGAAAATGCAAGTGGACATTCGGAGCGCTAAGAGGGTAATAGTGGAAAAAGGAATATATTCAAATATAAACTACACAGTAGCATTCTGTGAAAATTCTTTCTGTTCTGTGCATTCAACTAACAGAGTTGAACCTTACTTTTGAGTGAGCCGTTCTGAAACACTCTTTCTGTAGAAACTGCAATTGGACATGCTAAGCGCAAAGAGGCCTACATTGGGAAAAAGAATATCTTCAAATAAAAACTACACAGATGCATTCTGTGAAACTTATTTCTGATGTGTAAATTCAGTTAACAGAGATAAAACATATTTTTGATTGAGCAGTTATGAAACACTCTTTTTGTAGAAAACGCAAGTGGAGATTCGGAGCGCTAAGAGGGTAATAGTGGAAAAAGGAATGTCTTCAAATATAAACTACACAGAATCATTTGGTGAAACTTCTTTCTGATCTGTGCATTCAGCTAACAGAGTTAAACCATACTTTTGATTGAGCAGATCTGAACACTCTTTCTGTAGAAAATGCAACTGGACATTTGGAGCGCTAAGAGCGTAGTAGTGGAAAAAGGAATATATTCAAATATAAACTACACAGAAGCATTCTGTGAAACTTCTTTCTGATCTGAGCATTCAGCTAACAGAGTTAAACCATACTTTTGATTGAGCAGTTTTGAAACACTCTGTCTGTAGAAAATGCAACTGGACATTCGTAGCGCTAAGTGGGTAATAGTGGAAAAAAGAATATGTTCAAATATAAACTACACAGAAGCATTGTATGAAATTTCTTTCTCTTCTGTGCATTCAACTAACAGAGTTGAACCTTACTTTTGATTGAGCCGTTCTGAAACACTCTTTCTGTAGAAACTGCAATTGGACATTCTGAGCGCTAAGAGGCCTATATTGGGAAAATGAATGTCTACAAATAAAAACTACACAGAAGAATTGTGTGAAACTTCTTTCTGTTCTGTTTGTTCAACTAAAAGATTTGAACCTTAGTTTTGATTGAGCCGTTCTGAAACACTCTTTCTGTAGAAAATGCAAGTGGAGATTCGGAGCGCTAAGAGGGTAATAGTGGAAAAAGGAATGTCTCCAAATATAAACTACACAGAATCATTCTGTGAAACTTCTTTCTCATCTGTGCATTCAGCTAACAGAGTTAAACCATACTTTTGATTGAGCAGATCAGAACACTCTTTCTGTAGAAAATGCAACTGGACATTTGGAGCGCTAAGAGAGTAGTAGTGGAAAAAGGAATATATTCAAATATAAACTACACGAAAGCATTCTGTGAAACTTCTTTCTGATCTGAGCATTCAGCTAACAGAGTTAAACCATACATTTGATTGAGCAGTTTTGAAACACTCTGTCTGTAGAAAATGCAACTGGACATTCGTAGCGCTAAGTGGGTAATAGTGGAAAAAATAATATGTTCAAATATAAACTACACAGAATCATTGTATGAAACTTCTTTCTGTTCTGTGCATTCAACTAACAGAGTTGAACCTTACTTTTGATTGAGCCTTTCTGAAACACTCTTTCTGTAGAAACTGCAATTGGACATTCTGAGCGCTAAGAGTCCTCTATTGGGAAAAATAATATCTTCAAATAAAAACTACGCAGAAGCATTGTGTGAAACTTATTTCTGATATGTTCATTAAGCTAACAGAGTTAAGGAATACTTTTGATTGCGCAGTTCTGAACACTCTTTCTGTAGAAAATGCAAGTGGAGATTCGGAGCGCTAAGAGGGTAATAGTGGAAAAAGGAATGTCTCCAAATATAAACTACACAGAATCATTCTGTGAAACTTCTTTCTGATCTGTGCATTCAGCTAACAGAGTTAAACCATACTTTTGATTGAGCAGATCTGAACACTCTTTCTGTAGAAAATGCAACTGGACATTTGGAGCGCTAAGAGAGTAGTAGTGGAAAAAGGAATATATTCAAATATAAACTACACAGAAGCATTCTGTGAAACTTCTTTCTGATGTGAGCATTCAGCTAACAGAGTTAAACCATACTTTTGATTGAGCAGTTTTGAAACCCTCTGTCTGTAGAAAATGCAACTGGACATTCGTAGCGCTAAGTGGGTAATAGTGGAAAAAAGAATATGTTCAAATATAAACTACACAGAAGCATTGTATGAAACTTCTTTCTGTTCTGTGCATTCAACTAACAGAGTTGTACCTTACTTTTGATTGAGCCTTTCTGAAACACTCTTTCTGTAGAAACTGCAATTGGACATTCTGAGCGCTAAGAGGCCTCTATTGGGAAAAAGAGTATCTTCAAATAAAAACTACACAGAACATTGTGTGAAACTTATTTCTGATATGTTCATTAAGCTAACAGAGTTAAACCATACTTTTGATTGCGCAGTTCTGAACACTCTTTCTGTAGAAAATGCAAGTGGACATTCGGAGCGCTAAGAGGGTAATAGTGGAAAAAGGAATATATTCAAATATAAACTACACAGTAGCATTCTGTGAAAATTCTTTCTGTTCTGTGCATTCAACTAACAGAGTTGAACCTTACTTTTGAGTGAGCCGTTCTGAAACACTCTTTCTGAAGAAACTGCAATTGGACATGCTAAGCGCAAAGAGGCCTACATTGGGAAAAAGAATATCTTCAAATAAAAACTACACAGATGCATTCTGTGAAACTTATTTCTGATGTGTAAATTCAGTTAACAGAGATAAAACCTATTTTTGATTGAGCAGTTATGAAACACTCTTTTTGTAGAAAACGCAAGTGGAGATTCGGAGCGCTAAGAGGGTAATAGTGGAAAAAGGAATGTCTTCAAATATAAACTACACAGAATCATTTGGTGAAACTTCTTTCTGATCTGTGCATTCAGCTAACAGAGTTAAACCATACTTTTGATTGAGCAGATCTGAACACTCTTTCTGTAGAAAATGCAACTGGACATTTGGAGCGCTAAGAGCGTAGTAGTGGAAAAAGGAATATATTCAAATATAAACTACACAGAAGCATTCTGTGAAACTTCTTTCTGATCTGAGCATTCAGCTAACAGAGTTAAACCATACTTTTTATTGAGCAGTTTTGAAACACTCTGTCTGTAGAAAATGCAACTGGACATTCGTAGCGCTAAGTGGGTAATAGTGGAAAAAAGAATATGTTCAAATATAAACTACACAGAAGCATTGTATGAAACTATTTTCTGTTCTGTGCATTCAACTAACAGAGTTGAACCTTACTTTTGATTGAGCCGTTCTGAAACACTCTTTCTGTAGAAACTGCAATTGGACATTCTGAGCGCTAAGAGGCCTATATTGGGAAAAAGAATGTCTACAAATAAAAACTACACAGAAGAATTGTGTGAAACTTCTTTCTGTTCTGTTTGTTCAACTAAAAGAGTTGAACCTTAGTTTTGATTGAGCCGTTCTGAAACACTCTTTCTGTAGAAAATGCAAGTGGAGATTCGGAGCGCTAAGAGGGTAATAGTGGAAAAAGGAATGTCTCCAAATATAAACTACACAGAATCATTCTGTGAAACTTCTTTCTGATCTGTGCATTCAGCTAACAGAGTTAAACCATACTTTTGATTGAGCAGATCTGAACACTCTTTCTGTAGAAAATGCAACTGGACATTTGGAGCGCTAAGAGAGTAGTAGTGGAAAAAGGAATATATTCAAATATAAACTACACGAAAGCATTCTGTGAAACATCTTTCTGATCTGAGCATTCAGCTAACAGAGTTAAACCATACTTTTGATTGAGCAGTTTTGAAACACTCTGTCTGTAGAAAATGCAACTGGACATTCGTAGCGCTAAGTGGGTAATAGTGGAAAAAATAATATGTTCAAATATAAACTACACAGAATCATTGTATGAAACTTCTTTCTGTTCTGTGCATTCAACTAACAGAGTTGAACCTTACTTTTGATTGAGCCTTTCTGAAACACTCTTTCTGTAGAAACTGCAATTGGACATTCTGAGCGCTAAGAGTCCTCTATTGGGAAAAATAATATCTTCAAATAAAAACTACACAGAAGCATTGTGTGAAACTTATTTCTGATATGTTCATTAAGCTAACAGAGTTAAAGCATACTTTTGATTGCGCAGTTCTGAACACTCTTTCTGTAGAAAATGCAAGTGGAGATTCGGAGCGCTAAGAGGGTAATAGTGGAAAAAGGAATGTCTCCAAATATAAACTACACAGAATCATTCTGTGAAACTTCTTTCTGATCTGTGCATTCAGCTAACAGAGTTAAACCATACTTTTGATTGAGCAGATCTGAACACTCTTTCTGTAGAAAATGCAACTGGACATTTGGAGCGCTAAGAGAGTAGTAGTGGAAAAAGGAATATATTCAAATATAAACTACACAGAAGCATTCTGCGAAACTTCTTTCTGATCTGAGCATTCAGCTAACAGAGTTAAACCATACTTTTGATTGAGCAGTTTTGAAACCCTCTGTCTGTAGAAAATGCAACTGGACATTCGTAGCGCTAAGTGGGTAATAGTGGAAAAAAGAATATGTTCAAATATAAACTACACAGAAGCATTGTATGAAACTTCTTTCTGTTCTGTGCATTCAACTAACAGAGTTGAACCTTACTTTTGATTGAGCCTTTCTGAAACACTCTTTCTGTAGAAACTGCAATTGGACATTCTGAGCGCTAAGAGGCCTCTATTGGGAAAAAGAGTATCTTCAAATAAAAACTACACAGAAGCATTGTGTGAAACTTATTTCTGATATGTTCATTAAGCTAACAGAGTTAAACCATACTTTTGATTGCGCAGTTCTGAACACTCTTTCTGTAGAAAATGCAAGTGGACATTCGGAGCGCTAAGAGGGTAATAGTGGAAAAAGGAATATATTCAAATATAAACTACACAGTAGCATTCTGTGAAAATTCTTTCTGTTCTGTGCATTCAACTAACAGAGTTGAACCTTACTTTTGAGTGAGCCGTTCTGAAACACTCTTTCTGTAGAAACTGCAATTGGACATGCTAAGCGCAAAGAGGCCTACATTGGGAAAAAGAATATCTTCAAATAAAAACTACACAGATGCATTCTGTGAAACTTATTTCTGATGTGTAAATTCAGTTAACAGAGATAAAACCTATTTTTGATTGAGCAGTTATGAAACACTCTTTTTGTAGAAAAGGCAAGTGGAGATTCGGAGTGCTAAGAGGGTAATAGTGGAAAAAGGAATGTCTTCAAATATAAACTACACAGAATCATTTGGTGAAACTTCTTTCTGATCTGTGCATTCAGCTAACAGAGTTAAACCATACTTTTGATTGAGCAGATCTGAACACTCTTTCTCTAGAAAATGCAACTGGACATTTGGAGCGCTAAGAGCGTAGTAGTGGAAAAAGGAATATATTCAAATATAAACTACACAGAAGCATTCTGTGAAACTTCTTTCTGATCTGAGCATTCAGCTAACAGAGTTAAACCATACTTTTGATTGAGCAGTTTTGAAACACTCTGTCTGTAGAAAATGCAACTGGACATTCGTAGCGCTAAGTGGGTAATAGTGGAAAAAAGAATATGTTCAAATATAAACTACACAGAAGCATTGTATGAAACTACTTTCTGTTCTGTGCATTCAACTAACAGAGTTGAACCTTACTTTTGATTGAGCCGTTCTGAAACACTCTTTCTGTAGAAACTGCAATTGGACATTCTGAGCGCTAAGAGGCCTATATTGGGAAAAAGAATGTCTACAAATAAAAACTACACAGAAGAATTGTGTGAAACTTCTTTCTGTTCTGTTTGTTCAACTAAAAGAGTTGAACCTTAGTTTTGATTGAGCCGTTCTGAAACACTCTTTCTGTAGAAAATGCAAGTGGAGATTCGGAGCGCTAAGAGGGTAATAGTGGAAAAAGGAATGTCTCCAAATATAAACTACACAGAATCATTCTGTGAAACTTCTTTCTCATCTGTGCATTCAGCTAACAGAGTTAAACCATACTTTTGATTGAGCAGATCTGAACACTCTTTCTGTAGAAAATGCAACTGGACATTTGGAGCGCTAAGAGAGTAGTAGTGGAAAAAGGAATATATTCAAATATAAACTACACGAAAGCATTCTGTGAAACTTCTTTCTGATCTGAGCATTCAGCTAACAGAGTTAAACCATACTTTTGATTGAGCAGTTTTGAAACACTCTGTCTGTAGGAAATGCAACTGGACATTCGTAGCGCTAAGTGGGTAATAGTGGAAAAAATAATATGTTCAAATATAAACTACACAGAATCATTGTATGACACTTCTTTCTGTTCTGTGCATTCAACTAACAGAGTTGAACCTTACTTTTGATTGAGCCTTTCTGAAACACTCTTTCTGTAGAAACTGCAATTGGACATTCTGAGCGCTAAGAGTCCTCTATTGGGAAAAATAATATCTTCAAATAAAAACTACACAGAAGCATTGTGTGAAACTTATTTCTGATATGTTCATTAAGCTAACAGAGTTAAAGCATACTTTTGATTGCGCAGTTCTGAACACTCTTTCTGTAGAAAATGCAAGTGGAGATTCTGAGCGCTAAGAGGGTAATAGTGGAAAAAGGAATGTCTCCAAATATAAACTACACAGAATCATTCTGTGAAACTTCTTTCTGATCTGTGCATTCAGCTAACAGAGTTAAACCATACTTTTGATTGAGCAGATCTGAACACTCTTTCTGTAGAAAATGCAACTGGACATTTGGAGCGCTAAGAGAGTAGTAGTGGAAAAAGGAATATATTCAAATATAAACTACACAGAAGCATTCTGTGAAACTTCTTTCTGATCTGAGCATTCAGCTAACAGAGTTAAACCATACTTTTGATTGAGCAGTTTTGAAACCCTCTGTCTGTAGAAAATGCAACTGGACATTCGTAGCGCTAAGTGGGTAATAGTGGAAAAAAGAATATGTTCAAATATAAACTACACAGAAGCATTGTATGAAACTTCTTTCTGTTCTGTGCATTCAACTAACAGAGTTGAACCTTACTTTTGATTGAGCCTTTCTGAAACACTCTTTCTGTAGAAACTGCAATTGGACATTCTGAGCGCTAAGAGGCCTCTATTGGGAAAAAGAGTATCTTCAAATAAAAACTACACAGAAGCATTGTGTGAAACTTATTTCTGATATGTTCATTAAGCTAACAGAGTTAAACCATACTTTTGATTGCGCAGTTCTGAACACTCTTTCTGTAGAAAATGCAAGTGGACATTCGGAGCGCTAAGAGGGTAATAGTGGAAAAAGGAATATATTCAAATATAAACTACACAGTAGCATTCTGTGAAAATTCTTTCTGTTCTGTGCATTCAACTAACAGAGTTGAACCTTACTTTTGAGTGAGCCGTTCTGAAACACTCTTTCTGTAGAAACTGCAATTGGACATGCTAAGCGCAAAGAGGCCTACATTGGGAAAAAGAATATCTTCAAATAAAAACTACACAGATGCATTCTGTGAAACTTATTTCTGATGTGTAAATTCAGTTAACAGAGATAAAACCTATTTTTGATTGAGCAGTTATGAAACACTCTTTTTGTAGAAAACGCAAGTGGAGATTCGGAGCGCTAAGTGGGTAATAGTGGAAAAAGGAATGTCTTCAAATATAAACTACACAGAATCATTTGGTGAAACTTCTTTCTGATCTGTGCATTCAGCTAACAGAGTTAAACCATACTTTTGATTGAGCAGATCTGAACACTCTTTCTGTAGAAAATGCAACTGGACATTTGGAGCGCTAAGAGCGTAGTAGTGGAAAAAGGAATATATTCAAATATAAACTACACAGAAGCATTCTGTGAAACTTCTTTCTGATCTGAGCATTCAGCTAACAGAGTTAAACCATACTTTTGATTGAGCAGTTTTGAAACACTCTGTCTGTAGAAAATGCAACTGGACATTCGTAGCGCTAAGTGGGTAATAGTGGAAAAAAGAATATGTTCAAATATAAACTACACAGAAGCATTGTATGAAATTTCTTTCTGTTCTGTGCATTCAACTAACAGAGTTGAACCTTACTTTTGATTGAGCCTTTCTGAAACACTCTTTCTGTAGAAACTGCAATTGGACATTCTGAGCGCTAAGAGTCCTCTATTGGGAAAAATAATATCTTCAAATAAAAACTACACAGAAGCATTGTGTGAAACTTATTTCTGATATGTTCATTAAGCTAACAGAGTTAAAGCATACTTTTGATTGCGCAGTTCTGAACACTCTTTCTGTAGAAAATGCAAGTGGAGATTCGGAGCGCTAAGAGGGTAATAGTGGAAAAAGGAATGTCTCCAAATATAAACTACACAGAATCATTCTGTGAAACTTCTTTCTGATCTGTGCATTCAGCTAACAGAGTTAAACCATACTTTTGATTGAGCAGATCTGAACACTCTTTCTGTAGAAAATGCAACTGGACATTTGGAGCGCTAAGAGAGTAGTAGTGGAAAAAGGAATATATTCAAATATAAACTACACAGAAGCATTCTGTGAAACTTCTTTCTGATGTGAGCATTCAGCTAACAGAGTTAAACCATACTTTTGATTGAGCAGTTTTGAAACCCTCTGTCTGTAGAAAATGCAACTGGACATTCGTAGCGCTAAGTGGGTAATAGTGGAAAAAAGAATATGTTCAAATATAAACTACACAGAAGCATTGTATGAAACTCCTTTCTGTTCTGTGCATTCAACTAACAGAGTTGAACCTTACTTTTGATTGAGCCTTTCTGAAACACTCTTTCTGTAGAAACTGCAATTGGACATTCTGAGCGCTAAGAGGCCTCTATTGGGAAAAAGAGTATCTTCAAATAAAAACTACACAGAAGCATTGTGTGAAACTTATTTCTGATATGTTCATTAAGCTAACAGAGTTAAACCATACTTTTGAATGCGCAGTTCTGCACACTCTTTCTGTAGAAAATGCAAGTGGACATTCGGAGCGCTAAGAGGGTAATAGTGGAAAAAGGAATATATTCAAATATAAACTACACAGTAGCATTCTGTGAAAATTCTTTCTGTTCTGTGCATTCAACTAACAGAGTTGAACCTTACTTTTGAGTGAGCCGTTCTGAAACACTCTTTCTGTAGAAACTGCAATTGGACATGCTAAGCGCAAAGAGGCCTACATTGGGAAAAAGAATATCTTCAAATAAAAACTACACAGATGCATTCTGTGAAACTTATTTCTGATGTGTAAATTCAGTTAACAGAGATAAAACATATTTTTGATTGAGCAGTTATGAAACACTCTTTTTGTAGAAAACGCAAGTGGAGATTCGGAGCGCTAAGAGGGTAATAGTGGAAAAAGGAATGTCTTCAAATATAAACTACACAGAATCATTTGGTGAAACTTCTTTCTGATCTGTGCATTCAGCTAACAGAGTTAAACCATACTTTTGATTGAGCAGATCTGAACACTCTTTCTGTAGAAAATGCAACTGGACATTTGGAGCGCTAAGAGCGTAGTAGTGGAAAAAGGAATATATTCAAATATAAACTACACAGAAGCATTCTGTGAAACTTCTTTCTGATCTGAGCATTCAGCTAACAGAGTTAAACCATACTTTTGATTGAGCAGTTTTGAAACACTCTGTCTGTAGAAAATGCAACTGGACATTCGTAGCGCTAAGTGGGTAATAGTGGAAAAAAGAATATGTTCAAATATAAACTACACAGAAGCATTGTATGAAACTACTTTCTGTTCTGTGCATTCAAATAACAGAGTTGAACCTTACTTTTGATTGAGCCGTTCTGAAACACTCTTTCTGTAGAAACTGCAATTGGACATTCTGAGCGCTAAGAGGCCTATATTGGGAAAAAGAATGTCTACAAATAAAAACTACACAGAAGAATTGTGTGAAACTTCTTTCTGTTCTGTTTGTTCAACTAAAAGAGTTGAACCTTAGTTTTGATTGAGCCGTTCTGAAACACTCTTTCTGTAGAAAATGCAAGTGGAGATTCGGAGCGCTAAGAGGGTAATAGTGGAAAAAGGAATGTCTCCAAATATAAACTACACAGAATCATTCTGTGAAACTTCTTTCTGATCTGTGCATTCAGCTAACAGAGTTAAACCATACTTTTGATTGAGCAGATCTGAACACTCTTTCTGTAGAAAATGCAACTGGACATTTGGAGCGCTAAGAGAGTAGTAGTGGAAAAAGGAATATATTCAAATATAAACTACACGAAAGCATTCTGTGAAACTTCTTTCTGATCTGAGCATTCAGCTAACAGAGTTAAACCATACTTTTGATTGAGCAGTTTTGAAACACTCTGTCTGTAGAAAATGCAACTGGACATTCGTAGCGCTAAGTGGGTAATAGTGGAAAAAATAATATGTTCAAATATAAACTACACAGAATCATTGTATGAAACTTCTTTCTGTTCTG
The DNA here is from genome assembly GCF_028878055.3 of Symphalangus syndactylus. Lineage (NCBI taxonomy): Eukaryota > Metazoa > Chordata > Mammalia > Primates > Hylobatidae > Symphalangus > Symphalangus syndactylus. The sequence goes on along the minus strand of NC_072437.2, from coordinate 112,391,317 downwards.
TGCATTCAACTAACAGAGTTGAACCTTACTTTTGATTGAGCCTTTCTGAAACACTCTTTCTGTAGAAACTGCAATTGGACATTCTGAGCGCTAAGAGTCCTCTATTGGGAAAAATAATATCTTCAAATAAAAACTACACAGAAGCATTGTGTGAAACTTATTTCTGATATGTTCATTAAGCTAACAGAGTTAAAGCATACTTTTGATTGCGCAGTTCTGAACACTCTTTCTGTAGAAAATGCAAGTGGAGATTCGGAGCGCTAAGAGGGTAATAGTGGAAAAAGGAATGTCTCCAAATATAAACTACACCGAATCATTCTGTGAAACTTCTTTCTGATCTGTGCATTCAGCTAACAGAGTTAAACCATACTTTTGATTGAGCAGATCTGAACACTCTTTCTGTAGAAAATGCAACTGGACATTTGGAGCGCTAAGAGAGTAGTAGTGGAAAAAGGAATATATTCAAATATAAACTACACAGAAGCATTCTGCGAAACTTCTTTCTGATCTGAGCATTCAGCTAACAGAGTTAAACCATACTTTTGATTGAGCAGTTTTGAAACCCTCTGTCTGTAGAAAATGCAACTGGACATTCGTAGCGCTAAGTGGGTAATAGTGGAAAAAAGAATATGTTCAAATATAAACTACACAGAAGCATTGTATGAAACTTCTTTCTGTTCTGTGCATTCAACTAACAGAGTTGAACCTTACTTTTGATTGAGCCTTTCTGAAACACTCTTTCTGTAGAAACTGCAATTGGACATTCTGAGCGCTAAGAGGCCTCTATTGGGAAAAAGAGTATCTTCAAATAAAAACTACACAGAAGCATTGTGTGAAACTTATTTCTGATATGTTCATTAAGCTAACAGAGTTAAACCATACTTTTGATTGCGCAGTTCTGAACACTCTTTCTGTAGAAAATGCAAGTGGACATTCGGAGCGCTAAGAGGGTAATAGTGGAAAAAGGAATATATTCAAATATAAACTACACAGTAGCATTCTGTGAAAATTCTATCTGTTCTGTGCATTCAACTAACAGAGTTGAACCTTACTTTTGAGTGAGCCGTTCTGAAACACTCTTTCTGTAGAAACTGCAATTGGACATGCTAAGCGCAAAGAGGCCTACATTGGGAAAAAGAATATCTTCAAATAAAAACTACACAGATGCATTCTGTGAAACTTATTTCTGATGTGTAAATTCAGTTAACAGAGATAAAACATATTTTTGATTGAGCAGTTATGAAACACTCTTTTTGTAGAAAACGCAAGTGGAGATTCGGAGCGCTAAGAGGGTAATAGTGGAAAAAGGAATGTCTTCAAATATAAACTACACAGAATCATTTGGTGAAACTTCTTTCTGATCTGTGCATTCAGCTAACAGAGTTAAACCATACTTTTGATTGAGCAGATCTGAACACTCTTTCTGTAGAAAATGCAACTGGACATTTGGAGCGCTAAGAGCGTAGTAGTGGAAAAAGGAATATATTCAAATATAAACTACACAGAAGCATTCTGTGAAACTTCTTTCTGATCTGAGCATTCAGCTAACAGAGTTAAACCATACTTTTGATTGAGCAGTTTTGAAACACTCTGTCTGTAGAAAATGCAACTGGACATTCGTAGCGCTAAGTGGGTAATAGTGGAAAAAAGAATATGTTCAAATATAAACTACACAGAAGCATTGTATGAAACTACTTTCTGTTCTGTGCATTCAACTAACAGAGTTGAACCTTACTTTTGATTGAGCCGTTCTGAAACACTCTTTCTGTAGAAACTGCAATTGGACATTCTGAGCGCTAAGAGGCCTATATTGGGAAAAAGAATGTCTACAAATAAAAACTACACAGAAGAATTGTGTGAAACTTCTTTCTGTTCTGTTTGTTCAACTAAAAGAGTTGAACCTTAGTTTTGATTGAGCCGTTCTGAAACACTCTTTCTGTAGAAAATGCAAGTGGAGATTCGGAGCGCTAAGAGGGTAATAGTGGAAAAAGGAATGTCTCCAAATATAAACTACACAGAATCATTCTGTGAAACTTCTTTCTGATCTGTGCATTCAGCTAACAGAGTTAAACCATACTTTTGATTGAGCAGATCTGAACACTCTTTCTGTAGAAAATGCAAATGGACATTTGGAGCGCTAAGAGAGTAGTAGTGGAAAAAGGAATATATTCAAATATAAACTACACGAAAGCATTCTGTGAAACTTCTTTCTGATCTGAGCATTCAGCTAACAGAGTTAAACCATACTTTTGATTGAGCAGTTTTGAAACACTCTGTCTGTAGAAAATGCAACTGGACATTCGTAGCGCTAAGTGGGTAATAGTGGAAAAAATAATATGTTCAAATATAAACTACACAGAATCATTGTATGAAACTTCTTTCTGTTCTGTGCATTCAACTAACAGAGTTGAACCTTACTTTTGATTGAGCCTTTCTGAAACACTCTTTCTGTAGAAACTGCAATTGGACATTCTGAGCGCTAAGAGTCCTCTATTGGGAAAAATAATATCTTCAAATAAAAACTACACAGAAGCATTGTGTGAAACTTATTTCTGATATGTTCATTAAGCTAACAGAGTTAAAGCATACTTTTGATTGTGCAGTTCTGAACACTCTTTCTGTAGAAAATGCAAGTGGAGATTCGGAGCGCTAAGAGGGTAATAGTGGAAAAAGGAATGTCTCCAAATATAAACTACACAGAATCATTCTGTGAAACTTCTTTCTGATCTGTGCATTCAGCTAACAGAGTTAAACCATACTTTTGATTGAGCAGATCTGAACACTCTTTCTGTAGAAAATGCAACTGGACATTTGGAGCGCTAAGAGAGTAGTAGTGGAAAAAGGAATATATTCAAATATAAACTACACAGAAGCATTCTGCGAAACTTCTTTCTGATCTGAGCATTCAGCTAACAGAGTTAAACCATACTTTTGATTGAGCAGTTTTGAAACCCTCTGTCTGTAGAAAATGCAACTGGACATTCGTAGCGCTAAGTGGGTAATAGTGGAAAAAAGAATATGTTCAAATATAAACTACACAGAAGCATTGTATGAAACTTCTTTCTGTTCTGTGCATTCAACTAACAGAGTTGAACCTTACTTTTGATTGAGCCTTTCTGAAACACTCTTTCTGTAGAAACTGCAATTGGACATTCTGAGCGCTAAGAGGCCTCTATTGGGAAAAAGAGTATCTTCAAATAAAAACTACACAGAAGCATTGTGTGAAACTTATTTCTGATATGTTCATTAAGCTAACAGAGTTAAACCATACTTTTGATTGCGCAGTTCTGAACACTCTTTCTGTAGAAAATGCAAGTGGACATTCGGAGCGCTAAGAGGGTAATAGTGGAAAAAGGAATATATTCAAATATAAACTACACAGTAGCATTCTGTGAAAATTCTTTCTGTTCTGTGCATTCAACTAACAGAGTTGAACCTTACTTTTGAGTGAGCCGTTCTGAAACACTCTTTCTGTAGAAACTGCAATTGGACATGCTAAGCGCAAAGAGGCCTACATTGGGAAAAAGAATATCTTCAAATAAAAACTACACAGATGCATTCTGTGAAACTTATTTCTGATGTGTAAATTCAGTTAACAGAGATAAAACATATTTTTGATTGAGCAGTTATGAAACACTCTTTTTGTAGAAAACGCAAGTGGAGATTCGGAGCGCTAAGAGGGTAATAGTGGAAAAAGGAATGTCTTCAAATATAAACTACACAGAATCATTTGGTGAAACTTCTTTCTGATCTGTGCATTCAGCTAACAGAGTTAAACCATACTTTTGATTGAGCAGATCTGAACACTCTTTCTGTAGAAAATGCAACTGGACATTTGGAGCGCTAAGAGCGTAGTAGTGGAAAAAGGAATATATTCAAATATAAACTACACAGAAGCATTCTGTGAAACTTCTTTCTGATCTGAGCATTCAGCTAACAGAGTTAAACCATACTTTTGATTGAGCAGTTTTGAAACACTCTGTCTGTAGAAAATGCAACTGGACATTCGTAGCGCTAAGTGGGTAATAGTGGAAAAAAGAATATGTTCAAATATAAACTACACAGAAGCATTGTATGAAACTACTTTCTGTTCTGTGCATTCAACTAACAGAGTTGAACCTTACTTTTGATTGAGCCGTTCTGAAACACTCTTTCTGTAGAAACTGCAATTGGACATTCTGAGCGCTAAGAGGCCTATATTGGGAAAAAGAATGTCTACAAATAAAAACTACACAGAAGAATTGTGTGAAACTTCTTTCTGTTCTGTTTGTTCAACTAAAAGAGTTGAACCTTAGTTTTGATTGAGCCGTTCTGAAACACTCTTTCTGTAGAAAATGCAAGTGGAGATTCGGAGCGCTAAGAGGGTAATAGTGGAAAAAGGAATGTCTCCAAATATAAACTACACAGAATCATTCTGTGAAACTTCTTTCTGATCTGTGCATTCAGCTAACAGAGTTAAACCATACTTTTGATTGAGCAGATCTGAACACTCTTTCTGTAGAAAATGCAACTGGACATTTGGAGCGCTAAGAGAGTAGTAGTGGAAAAAGGAATATATTCAAATATAAACTACACGAAAGCATTCTGTGAAACTTCTTTCTGATCTGAGCATTCAGCTAACAGAGTTAAACCATACTTTTGATTGAGCAGTTTTGAAACACTCTGTCTGTAGAAAATGCAACTGGACATTCGTAGCGCTAAGTGGGTAATAGTGGAAAAAATAATATGTTCAAATATAAACTACACAGAATCATTGTATGAAACTTCTTTCTGTTCTGTGCATTCAACTAACAGAGTTGAACCTTACTTTTGATTGAGCCTTTCTGAAACACTCTTTCTGTAGAAACTGCAATTGGACATTCTGAGCGCTAAGAGTCCTCTATTGGGAAAAATAATATCTTCAAATAAAAACTACACAGAAGCATTGGGTGAAACTTATTTCTGATATGTTCATTAAGCTAACAGAGTTAAAGCATACTTTTGATTGCGCAGTTCTGAACACTCTTTCTGTAGAAAATGCAAGTGGAGATTCGGAGCGCTAAGAGGGTAATAGTGGAAAAAGGAATATATTCAAATATAAACTACACAGTAGCATTCTGTGAAAATTCTTTCTGTTCTGTGCATTCAACTAACAGAGTTGAACCTTACTTTTGAGTGAGCCGTTCTGAAACACTCTTTCTGTAGAAACTGCAATTGGACATGCTAAGCGCAAAGAGGCCTACATTGGGAAAAAGAATATCTTCAAATAAAAACTACACAGATGCATTCTGTGAAACTTATTTCTGATGTGTAAATTCAGTTAACAGAGATAAAACCTATTTTTGATTGAGCAGTTATGAAACACTCTTTTTGTAGAAAACGCAAGTGGAGATTCGGAGCGCTAAGAGGGTAATAGTGGAAAAAGGAATGTCTTCAAATATAAACTACACAGAATCATTTGGTGAAACTTCTTTCTGATCTGTGCATTCAGCTAACAGAGTTAAACCATACTTTTGATTGAGCAGATCTGAACACTCTTTCTGTAGAAAATGCAACTGGACATTTGGAGCGCTAAGAGCGTAGTAGTGGAAAAAGGAATATATTCAAATATAAACTACACAGAAGCATTCTGTGAAACTTCTTTCTGATCTGAGCATTCAGCTAACAGAGTTAAACCATACTTTTGATTGAGCAGTTTTGAAACACTCTGTCTGTAGAAAATGCAACTGGACATTCGTAGCGCTAAGTGGGTAATAGTGGAAAAAAGAATATGTTCAAATATAAACTACACAGAAGCATTGTATGAAATTTCTTTCTCTTCTGTGCATTCAACTAACAGAGTTGAACCTTACTTTTGATTGAGCCGTTCTGAAACACTCTTTCTGTAGAAACTGCAATTGGACATTCTGAGCGCTAAGAGGCCTATATTGGGAAAATGAATGTCTACAAATAAAAACTACACAGAAGAATTGTGTGAAACTTCTTTCTGTTCTGTTTGTTCAACTAAAAGATTTGAACCTTAGTTTTGATTGAGCCGTTCTGAAACACTCTTTCTGTAGAAAATGCAAGTGGAGATTCGGAGCGCTAAGAGGGTAATAGTGGAAAAAGGAATGTCTCCAAATATAAACTACACAGAATCATTCTGTGAAACTTCTTTCTCATCTGTGCATTCAGCTAACAGAGTTAAACCATACTTTTGATTGAGCAGATCAGAACACTCTTTCTGTAGAAAATGCAACTGGACATTTGGAGCGCTAAGAGAGTAGTAGTGGAAAAAGGAATATATTCAAATATAAACTACACGAAAGCATTCTGTGAAACTTCTTTCTGATCTGAGCATTCAGCTAACAGAGTTAAACCATACTTTTGATTGAGCAGTTTTGAAACACTCTGTCTGTAGAAAATGCAACTGGACATTCGTAGCGCTAAGTGGGTAATAGTGGAAAAAATAATATGTTCAAATATAAACTACACAGAATCATTGTATGAAACTTCTTTCTGTTCTGTGCATTCAACTAACAGAGTTGAACCTTACTTTTGATTGAGCCTTTCTGAAACACTCTTTCTGTAGAAACTGCAATTGGACATTCTGAGCGCTAAGAGTCCTCTATTGGGAAAAATAATATCTTCAAATAAAAACTACACAGAAGCATTGTGTGAAACTTATTTCTGATATGTTCATTAAGCTAACAGAGTTAAAGCATACTTTTGATTGCGCAGTTCTGAACACTCTTTCTGTAGAAAATGCAAGTGGAGATTCGGAGCGCTAAGAGGGTAATAGTGGAAAAAGGAATGTCTCCAAATATAAACTACACAGAATCATTCTGTGAAACTTCTTTCTGATCTGTGCATTCAGCTAACAGAGTTAAACCATACTTTTGATTGAGCAGATCTGAACACTCTTTCTGTAGAAAATGCAACTGGACATTTGGAGCGCTAAGAGAGTAGTAGTGGAAAAAGGAATATATTCAAATATAAACTACACAGAAGCATTCTGTGAAACTTCTTTCTGATGTGAGCATTCAGCTAACAGAGTTAAACCATACTTTTGATTGAGCAGTTTTGAAACCCTCTGTCTGTAGAAAATGCAACTGGACATTCGTAGCGCTAAGTGGGTAATAGTGGAAAAAAGAATATGTTCAAATATAAACTACACAGAAGCATTGTATGAAACTTCTTTCTGTTCTGTGCATTCAACTAACAGAGTTGAACCTTACTTTTGATTGAGCCTTTCTGAAACACTCTTTCTGTAGAAACTGCAATTGGACATTCTGAGCGCTAAGAGGCCTCTATTGGGAAAAAGAGTATCTTCAAATAAAAACTACACAGAACATTGTGTGAAACTTATTTCTGATATGTTCATTAAGCTAACAGAGTTAAACCATACTTTTGATTGCGCAGTTCTGAACACTCTTTCTGTAGAAAATGCAAGTGGACATTCGGAGCGCTAAGAGGGTAATAGTGGAAAAAGGAATATATTCAAATATAAACTACACAGTAGCATTCTGTGAAAATTCTTTCTGTTCTGTGCATTCAACTAACAGAGTTGAACCTTACTTTTGAGTGAGCCGTTCTGAAACACTCTCTCTGTAGAAACTGCAATTGGACATGCTAAGCGCAAAGAGGCCTACATTGGGAAAAAGAATATCTTCAAATAAAAACTACACAGATGCATTCTGTGAAACTTATTTCTGATGTGTAAATTCAGTTAACAGAGATAAAACCTATTTTTGATTGAGCAGTTATGAAACACTCTTTTTGTAGAAAACGCAAGTGGAGATTCGGAGCGCTAAGAGGGTAATAGTGGAAAAAGGAATGTCTTCAAATATAAACTACACAGAATCATTTGGTGAAACTTCTTTCTGATCTGTGCATTCAGCTAACAGAGTTAAACCATACTTTTGATTGAGCAGATCTGAACACTCTTTCTGTAGAAAATGCAACTGGACATTTGGAGCGCTAAGAGCGTAGTAGTGGAAAAAGGAATATATTCAAATATAAACTACACAGAAGCATTCTGTGAAACTTCTTTCTGATCTGAGCATTCAGCTAACAGAGTTAAACCATACTTTTTATTGAGCAGTTTTGAAACACTCTGTCTGTAGAAAATGCAACTGGACATTCGTAGCGCTAAGTGGGTAATAGTGGAAAAAAGAATATGTTCAAATATAAACTACACAGAAGCATTGTATGAAACTATTTTCTGTTCTGGGCATTCAACTAACAGAGTTGAACCTTACTTTTGATTGAGCCGTTCTGAAACACTCTTTCTGTAGAAACTGCAATTGGACATTCTGAGCGCTAAGAGGCCTATATTGGGAAAAAGAATGTCTACAAATAAAAACTACACAGAAGAATTGTGTGAAACTTCTTTCTGTTCTGTTTGTTCAACTAAAAGAGTTGAACCTTAGTTTTGATTGAGCCGTTCTGAAACACTCTTTCTGTAGAAAATGCAAGTGGAGATTCGGAGCGCTAAGAGGGTAATAGTGGAAAAAGGAATGTCTCCAAATATAAACTACACAGAATCATTCTGTGAAACTTCTTTCTGATCTGTGCATTCAGCTAACAGAGTTAAACCATACTTTTGATTGAGCAGATCTGAACACTCTTTCTGTAGAAAATGCAACTGGACATTTGGAGCGCTAAGAGAGTAGTAGTGGAAAAAGGAATATATTCAAATATAAACTACACGAAAGCATTCTGTGAAACATCTTTCTGATCTGAGCATTCAGCTAACAGAGTTAAACCATACTTTTGATTGAGCAGTTTTGAAACACTCTGTCTGTAGAAAATGCAACTGGACATTCGTAGCGCTAAGTGGGTAATAGTGGAAAAAATAATATGTTCAAATATAAACTACACAGAATCATTGTATGAAACTTCTTTCTGTTCTGTGCATTCAACTAACAGAGTTGAACCTTACTTTTGATTGAGCCTTTCTGAAACACTCTTTCTGTAGAAACTGCAATTGGACATTCTGAGCGCTAAGAGTCCTCTATTGGGAAAAATAATATCTTCAAATAAAAACTACACAGAAGCATTGTGTGAAACTTATTTCTGATATGTTCATTAAGCTAACAGAGTTAAAGCATACTTTTGATTGTGCAGTTCTGAACACTCTTTCTGTAGAAAATGCAAGTGGAGATTCCGAGCGCTAAGAGGGTAATAGTGGAAAAAGGAATGTCTCCAAATATAAACTACACAGAATCATTCTGTGAAACTTCTTTCTGATCTGTGCATTCAGCTAACAGAGTTAAACCATACTTTTGATTGAGCAGATCTGAACACTCTTTCTGTAGAAAATGCAACTGGACATTTGGAGCGCTAAGAGAGTAGTAGTGGAAAAAGGAATATATTCAAATATAAACTACACAGAAGCATTCTGCGAAACTTCTTTCTGATCTGAGCATTCAGCTAACAGAGTTAAACCATACTTTTGATTGAGCAGTTTTGAAACCCTCTGTCTGTAGAAAATGCAACTGGACATTCGTAGCGCTAAGTGGGTAATAGTGGAAAAAAGAATATGTTCAAATATAAACTACACAGAAGCATTGTATGAAACTTCTTTCTGTTCTGTGCATTCAACTAACAGAGTTGAACCTTACTTTTGATTGAGCCTTTCTGAAACACTCTTTCTGTAGAAACTGCAATTGGACATTCTGAGCGCTAAGAGGCCTCTATTGGGAAAAAGAGTATCTTCAAATAAAAACTACACAGAAGCATTGTGTGAAACTTATTTCTGATATGTTCATTAAGCTAACAGAGTTAAACCATACTTTTGATTGCGCAGTTCTGAACACTCTTTCTGTAGAAAATGCAAGTGGACATTCGGAGCGCTAAGAGGGTAATAGTGGAAAAAGGAATATATTCAAATATAAACTACACAGTAGCATTCTGTGAAAATTCTTTCTGTTCTGTGCATTCAACTAACAGAGTTGAACCTTACTTTTGAGTGAGCCGTTCTGAAACACTCTTTCTGTAGAAACTGCAATTGGACATGCTAAGCGCAAAGAGGCCTACATTGGGAAAAAGAATATCTTCAAATAAAAACTACACAGATGCATTCTGTGAAACTTATTTCTGATGTGTAAATTCAGTTAACAGAGATAAAACCTATTTTTGATTGAGCAGTTATGAAACACTCTTTTTGTAGAAAACGCAAGTGGAGATTCGGAGCGCTAAGTGGGTAATAGTGGAAAAAGGAATGTCTTCAAATATAAACTACACAGAATCATTTGGTGAAACTTCTTTCTGATCTGTGCATTCAGCTAACAGAGTTAAACCATACTTTTGATTGAGCAGATCTGAACACTCTTTCTGTAGAAAATGCAACTGGACATTCGTAGCGCTAAGTGGGTAATAGTGGAAAAAAGAATATGTTCAAATATAAACTACACAGAAGCATTGTATGAAATTTCTTTCTGTTCTGTGCATTCAACTAACAGAGTTGAACCTTACTTTTGATTGAGCCGTTCTGAAACACTCTTTCTGTAGAAACTGCAATTGGACATTCTGAGCGCTAAGAGGCCTATATTGGGAAAATGAATGTCTACAAATAAAAACTACACAGAAGAATTGTGTGAAACTTCTTTCTGTTCTGTTTGTTCAACTAAAAGATTTGAACCTTAGTTTTGATTGAGCCGTTCTGAAACACTCTTTCTGTAGAAAATGCAAGTGGAGATTCGGAGCGCTAAGAGGGTAATAGTGGAAAAAGGAATGTCTCCAAATATAAACTACACAGAATCATTCTGTGAAACTTCTTTCTCATCTGTGCATTCAGCTAACAGAGTTAAACCATACTTTTGATTGAGCAGATCAGAACACTCTTTCTGTAGAAAATGCAACTGGACATTTGGAGCGCTAAGAGAGTAGTAGTGGAAAAAGGAATATATTCAAATATAAACTACACGAAAGCATTCTGTGAAACTTCTTTCTGATCTGAGCATTCAGCTAACAGAGTTAAACCATACTTTTGATTGAGCAGTTTTGAAACACTCTGTCTGTAGAAAATGCAAATGGACATTCGTAGCGCTAAGTGGGTAATAGTGGAAAAAATAATATGTTCAAATATAAACTACACAGAAGCATTGTATGAAACTTCTTTCTGTTCTGTGCATTCAACTAACAGAGTTGAACCTTACTTTTGATTGAGCCTTTCTGAAACACTCTTTCTGTAGAAACTGCAATTGGACATTCTGAGCGCTAAGAGTCCTCTATTGGGAAAAATAATATCTTCAAATAAAAACTACACAGAAGCATTGTGTGAAACTTATTTCTGATATGTTCATTAAGCTAACAGAGTTAAAGCATACTTTTGATTGCGCAGTTCTGAACACTCTTTCTGTAGAAAATGCAAGTGGAGATTCGGAGCGCTAAGAGGGTAATAGTGGAAAAAGGAATGTCTCCAAATATAAACTACACAGAATCATTCTGTGAAACTTCTTTCTGATCTGTGCATTCAGCTAACAGAGTTAAACCATACTTTTGATTGAGCAGATCTGAACACTCTTTCTGTAGAAAATGCAACTGGACATTTGGAGCGCTAAGAGAGTAGTAGTGGAAAAAGGAATATATTCAAATATAAACTACACAGAAGCATTCTGTGAAACTTCTTTCTGATGTGAGCATTCAGCTAACAGAGTTAAACCATACTTTTGATTGAGCAGTTTTGAAACCCTCTGTCTGTAGAAAATGCAACTGGACATTCGTAGCGCTAAGTGGGTAATAGTGGAAAAAAGAATATGTTCAAATATAAACTACACAGAAGCATTGTATGAAACTTCTTTCTGTTCTGTGCATTCAACTAACAGAGTTGAACCTTACTTTTGATTGAGCCTTTCTGAAACACTCTTTCTGTAGAAACTGCAATTGGACATTCTGAGCGCTAAGAGGCCTCTATTGGGAAAAAGAGTATCTTCAAATAAAAACTACACAGAAGCATTGTGTGAAACTTATTTCTGATATGTTCATTAAGCTAACAGAGTTAAACCATACTTTTGAATGCGCAGTTCTGAACACTCTTTCTGTAGAAAATGCAAGTGGACATTCGGAGCGCTAAGAGGGTAATAGTGGAAAAAGGAATATATTCAAATATAAACTACACAGTAGCATTCTGTGAAAATTCTTTCTGTTCTGTGCATTCAACTAACAGAGTTGAACCTTACTTTTGAGTGAGCCGTTCTGAAACACTCTTTCTGTAGAAACTGCAATTGGACATGCTAAGCGCAAAGAGGCCTACATTGGGAAAAAGAATATCTTCAAATAAAAACTACACAGATGCATTCTGTGAAACTTATTTCTGATGTGTAAATTCAGTTAACAGAGATAAAACATATTTTTGATTGAGCAGTTATGAAACACTCTTTTTGTAGAAAACGCAAGTGGAGATTCGGAGCGCTAAGAGGGTAATAGTGGAAAAAGGAATGTCTTCAAATATAAACTACACAGAATCATTTGGTGAAACTTCTTTCTGATCTGTGCATTCAGCTAACAGAGTTAAACCATACTTTTGATTGAGCAGATCTGAACACTCTTTCTGTAGAAAATGCAACTGGACATTTGGAGCGCTAAGAGCGTAGTAGTGGAAAAAGGAATATATTCAAATATAAACTACACAGAAGCATTCTGTGAAACTTCTTTCTGATCTGAGCATTCAGCTAACAGAGTTAAACCATACTTTTGATTGAGCAGTTTTGAAACACTCTGTCTGTAGAAAATGCAACTTGACATTCGTAGCGCTAAGTGGGTAATAGTGGAAAAAAGAATATGTTCAAATATAAACTACACAGAAGCATTGTATGAAACTACTTTCTGTTCTGTGCATTCAAATAACAGAGTTGAACCTTACTTTTGATTGAGCCGTTCTGAAACACTCTTTCTGTAGAAACTGCAATTGGACATTCTGAGCGCTAAGAGGCCTATATTGGGAAAAAGAATGTCTACAAATAAAAACTACACAGAAGAATTGTGTGAAACTTCTTTCTGTTCTGTTTGTTCAACTAAAAGAGTTGAACCTTAGTTTTGATTGAGCCGTTCTGAAACACTCTTTCTGTAGAAAATGCAAGTGGAGATTCGGAGCGCTAAGAGGGTAATAGTGGAAAAAGGAATGTCTCCAAATATAAACTACACAGAATCATTCTGTGAAACTTCTTTCTGATCTGTGCATTCAGCTAACAGAGTTAAACCATACTTTTGATTGAGCAGATCTGAACTCTCTTTCTGTAGAAAATGCAACTGGACATTTGGAGCGCTAAGAGAGTAGTAGTGGAAAAAGGAATATATTCAAATATAAACTACACGAAAGCATTCTGTGAAACTTCTTTCTGATCTGAGCATTCAGCTAACAGAGTTAAACCATACTTTTGATTGAGCAGTTTTGAAACACTCTGTCTGTAGAAAATGCAACTGGACATTCGTAGCGCTAAGTGGGTAATAGTGGAAAAAATAATATGTTCAAATATAAACTACACAGAATCATTGTATGAAACTTCTTTCTGTTCTGTGCATTCAACTAACAGAGTTGAACCTTACTTTTGATTGAGCCTTTCTGAAACACTCTTTCTGTAGAAACTGCAATTGGACATTCTGAGCGCTAAGAGTCCTCTATTGGGAAAAATAATATCTTCAAATAAAAACTACACAGAAGCATTGTGTGAAACTTATTTCTGTTATGTTCATTAAGCTAACAGAGTTAAAGCATACTTTTGATTGTGCAGTTCTGAACACTCTTTCTGTAGAAAATGCAAGTGGAGATTCGGAGCGCTAAGAGGGTAATAGTGGAAAAAGGAATGTCTCCAAATATAAACTACACAGAATCATTCTGTGAAACTTCTTTCTGATCTGTGCATTCAGCTAACAGAGTTAAACCATACTTTTGATTGAGCAGATCTGAACACTCTTTCTGTAGAAAATGCAACTGGACATTTGGAGCGCTAAGAGAGTAGTAGTGGAAAAAGGAATATATTCAAATATAAACTACACAGAAGCATTCTGCGAAACTTCTTTCTGATCTGAGCATTCAGCTAACAGAGTTAAACCATACTTTTGATTGAGCAGTTTTGAAACCCTCTGTCTGTAGAAAATGCAACTGGACATTCGTAGCGCTAAGTGGGTAATAGTGGAAAAAAGAATATGTTCAAATATAAACTACACAGAAGCATTGTATGAAACTTCTTTCTGTTCTGTGCATTCAACTAACAGAGTTGAACCTTACTTTTGATTGAGCCTTTCTGAAACACTCTTTCTGTAGAAACTGCAATTGGACATTCTGAGCGCTAAGAGGCCTCTATTGGGAAAAAGAGTATCTTCAAATAAAAACTACACAGAAGCATTTTGTGAAACTTATTTCTGATATGTTCATTAAGCTAACAGAGTTAAACCATACTTTTGATTGCGCAGTTCTGAACACTCTTTCTGTAGAAAATGCAAGTGGACATTCGGAGCGCTAAGAGGGTAATAGTGGAAAAAGGAATATATTCAAATATAAACTACACAGTAGCATTCTGTGAAAATTCTTTCTGTTCTGTGCATTCAACTAACAGAGTTGAACCTTACTTTTGAGTGAGCCGTTCTGAAACACTCTTTCTGTAGAAACTGCAATTGGACATGCTAAGCGCAAAGAGGCCTACATTGGGAAAAAGAATATCTTCAAATAAAAACTACACAGATGCATTCTGTGAAACTTATTTCTGATGTGTAAATTCAGTTAACAGAGATAAAACATATTTTTGATTGAGCAGTTATGAAACACTCTTTTTGTAGAAAACGCAAGTGGAGATTCGGAGCGCTAAGAGGGTAATAGTGGAAAAAGGAATGTCTTCAAATATAAACTACACAGAATCATTTGGTGAAACTTCTTTCTGATCTGTGCATTCAGCTAACAGAGTTAAACCATACTTTTGATTGAGCAGATCTGAACACTCTTTCTGTAGAAAATGCAACTGGACATTTGGAGCGCTAAGAGCGTAGTAGTGGAAAAAGGAATATATTCAAATATAAACTACACAGAAGCATTCTGTGAAACTTCTTTCTGATCTGAGCATTCAGCTAACAGAGTTAAACCATACTTTTGATTGAGCAGTTTTGAAACACTCTGTCTGTAGAAAATGCAACTGGACATTCGTAGCGCTAAGTGGGTAATAGTGGAAAAAAGAATATGTTCAAATATAAACTACACAGAAGCATTGTATGAAACTACTTTCTGTTCTGTGCATTCAACTAACAGAGTTGAACCTTACTTTTGATTGAGCCGTTCTGAAACACTCTTTCTGTAGAAACTGCAATTGGACATTCTGAGCGCTAAGAGGCCTATATTGGGAAAAAGAATGTCTACAAATAAAAACTACACAGAAGAATTGTGTGAAACTTCTTTCTGTTCTGTTTGTTCAACTAAAAGAGTTGAACCTTAGTTTTGATTGAGCCGTTCTGAAACACTCTTTCTGTAGAAAATGCAAGTGGAGATTCGGAGCGCTAAGAGGGTAATAGTGGAAAAAGGAATGTCTCCAAATATAAACTACACAGAATCATTCTGTGAAACTTCTTTCTGATCTGTGCATTCAGCTAACAGAGTTAAACCATACTTTTGATTGAGCAGATCTGAACACTCTTTCTGTAGAAAATGCAACTGGACATTTGGAGCGCTAAGAGAGTAGTAGTGGAAAAAGGAATATATTCAAATATAAACTACACGAAAGCATTCTGTGAAACTTCTTTCTGATCTGAGCATTCAGCTAACAGAGTTAAACCATACTTTTGATTGAGCAGTTTTGAAACACTCTGTCTGTAGAAAATGCAACTGGACATTCGTAGCGCTAAGTGGGTAATAGTGGAAAAAATAATATGTTCAAATATAAACTACACAGAATCATTGTATGAAACTTCTTTCTGTTCTGTGCATTCAACTAACAGAGTTGAACCTTACTTTTGATTGAGCCTTTCTGAAACACTCTTTCTGTAGAAACTGCAATTGGACATTCTGAGCGCTAAGAGTCCTCTATTGGGAAAAATAATATCTTCAAATAAAAACTACACAGAAGCATTGTGTGAAACTTATTTCTGATATGTTCATTAAGCTAACAGAGTTAAAGCATACTTTTGATTGCGCAGTTCTGAACACTCTTTCTGTAGAAAATGCAAGTGGAGATTCGGAGCGCTAAGAGGGTAATAGTGGAAAAAGGAATGTCTCCAAATATAAACTACACAGAATCATTCTGTGAAATTTCTTTCTGATCTGTGCATTCAGCTAACAGAGTTAAACCATACTTTTGATTGAGCAGATCTGAACACTCTTTCTGTAGAAAATGCAACTGGACATTTGGAGCGCTAAGAGAGTAGTAGTGGAAAAAGGAATATATTCAAATATAAACTACACAGAAGCATTCTGTGAAACTTCTTTCTGATCTGAGCATTCAGCTAACAGAGTTAAACCATACTTTTGATTGAGCAGTTTTGAAACCCTCTGTCTGTAGAAAATGCAACTGGACATTCGTAGCGCTAAGTGGGTAATAGTGGAAAAAAGAATATGTTCAAATATAAACTACACAGAAGCATTGTATGAAACTTCTTTCTGTTCTGTGCATTCAACTAACAGAGTTGAACCTTACTTTTGATTGAGCCTTTCTGAAACACTCTTTCTGTAGAAACTGCAATTGGACATTCTGAGCGCTAAGAGGCCTCTATTGGGAAAAATAGTATCTTCAAATAAAAACTACACAGAAGCATTGTGTGAAACTTATTTCTGATATGTTCATTAAGCTAACAGAGTTAAACCATACTTTTGATTGCGCAGTTCTGAACACTCTTTCTGTAGAAAATGCAAGTGGACATTCGGAGCGCTAAGAGGGTAATAGTGGAAAAAGGAATATATTCAAATATAAACTACACAGTAGCATTCTGTGAAAATTCTTTCTGTTCTGTGCATTCAACTAACAGAGTTGAACCTTACTTTTGAGTGAGCCGTTCTGAAACACTCTTTCTGTAGAAACTGCAATTGGACATGCTAAGCGCAAAGAGGCCTACATTGGGAAAAAGAATATCTTCAAATAAAAACTACACAGATGCATTCTGTGAAACTTATTTCTGATCTGTAAATTCAGTTAACAGAGATAAAACATATTTTTGATTGAGCAGTTATGAAACACTCTTTTTGTAGAAAACGCAAGTGGAGATTCGGAGCGCTAAGAGGGTAATAGTGGAAAAAGGATTGTCTTCAAATATAAACTACACAGAATCATTTGGTGAAACTTCTTTCTGATCTGTGCATTCAGCTAACAGAGTTAAACCATACTTTTGATTGAGCAGATCTGAACACTCTTTCTGTAGAAAATGCAACTGGACATTTGGAGCGCTAAGAGCGTAGTAGTGGAAAAAGGAATATATTCAAATATAAACTACACAGAAGCATTCTGTGAAACTTCTTTCTGATCTGAGCATTCAGCTAACAGAGTTAAACCATACTTTTGATTGAGCAGTTTTGAAACACTCTGTCTGTAGAAAATGCAACTGGACATTCGTAGCGCTAAGTGGGTAATAGTGGAAAAAAGAATATGTTCAAATATAAACTACACAGAAGCATTGTATGAAATTTCTTTCTGTTCTGTGCATTCAACTAACAGAGTTGAACCTTACTTTTGATTGAGCCGTTCTGAAACACTCTTTCTGTAGAAACTGCAATTGGACATTCTGAGCGCTAAGAGGCCTATATTGGGAAAAAGAATGTCTACAAATAAAAACTACACAGAAGAATTGTGTGAAACTTCTTTCTGTTCTGTTTGTTCAACTAAAAGAGTTGAACCTTAGTTTTGATTGAGCCGTTCTGAAACACTCTTTCTGTAGAAAATGCAAGTGGAGATTCGGAGCGCTAAGAGGGTAATAGTGGAAAAAGGAATGTCTCCAAATATAAACTACACAGAATCATTCTGTGAAACTTCTTTCTGATCTGTGCATTCAGCTAACAGAGTTAAACCATACTTTTGATTGAGCAGATCTGAACACTCTTTCTGTAGAAAATGCAACTGGACATTTGGAGCGCTAAGAGAGTAGTAGTGGAAAAAGGAATATATACAAATATAAACTACACGAAAGCATTCTGTGAAACTTCTTTCTGATCTGAGCATTCAGCTAACAGAGTTAAACCATACTTTTGATTGAGCAGTTTTGAAACACTCTGTCTGTAGAAAATGCAACTGGACATTCGTAGCGCTAAGTGGGTAATAGTGGAAAAAATAATATGTTCAAATATAAACTACACAGACTCATTGTATGAAACTTCTTTCTGTTCTGTGCATTCAACTAACAGAGTTGAACCTTACTTTTGATTGAGCCTTTCTGAAACACTCTTTCTGTAGAAACTGCAATTGGACATTCTGAGCGCTAAGAGTCCTCTATTGGGAAAAATAATATCTTCAAATAAAAACTACACAGAAGCATTGTGTGAAACTTATTTCTGATATGTTCATTAAGCTAACAGAGTTAAAGCATACTTTTGATTGCGCAGTTCTGAACACTCTTTCTGTAGAAAATGCAAGTGGAGATTCGGAGCGCTAAGAGGGTAATAGTGGAAAAAGGAATGTCTCCAAATATAAACTACACAGAATCATTCTGTGAAACTTCTTTCTGATCTGTGCATTCAGCTAACAGAGTTAAACCATACTTTTGATTGAGCAGATCTGAACACTCTTTCTGTAGAAAATGCAACTGGACATTTGGAGCGCTAAGAGAGTAGTAGTGGAAAAAGGAATATATTCAAATATAAACTACACAGAAGCATTCTGTGAAACTTCTTTCTGATCTGAGCATTCAGCTAACAGAGTTAAACCATACTTTTGATTGAGCAGTTTTGAAACCCTCTGTCTGTAGAAAATGCAACTGGACATTCGTAGCGCTAAGTGGGTAATAGTGGAAAAAAGAATATGTTCAAATATAAACTACACAGAAGCATTGTATGAAACTTCTTTCTGTTCTGTGCATTCAACTAACAGAGTTGAACCTTACTTTTTATTGAGCCTTTCTGAAACACTCTTTCTGTAGAAACTGCAATTGGACATTCTGAGCGCTAAGAGGCCTCTATTGGGAAAAATAGTATCTTCAAATAAAAACTACACAGAAGCATTGTGTGAAACTTATTTCTGATATGTTCATTAAGCTAACAGAGTTAAACCATACTTTTGATTGCGCAGTTCTGAACACTCTTTCTGTAGAAAATGCAAGTGGACATTCGGAGCGCTAAGAGGGTAATAGTGGAAAAAGGAATATATTCAAATATAAACTACACAGTAGCATTCTGTGAAAATTCTTTCTGTTCTGTGCATTCAACTAACAGAGTTGAACCTTACTTTTGAGTGAGCCGTTCTGAAACACTCTTTCTGTAGAATCTGCAATTGGACATGCTAAGCGCAAAGAGGCCTACATTGGGAAAAAGAATATCTTCAAATAAAAACTACACAGATGCATTCTGTGAAACTTATTTCTGATCTGTAAATTCAGTTAACAGAGATAAAACATATTTTTGATTGAGCAGTTATGAAACACTCTTTTTGTAGAAAACGCAAGTGGAGATTCGGAGCGCTAAGAGGGTAATAGTGGAAAAAGGAATGTCTTCAAATATAAACTACACAGAATCATTTGGTGAAACTTCTTTCTGATCTGTGCATTCAGCTAACAGAGTTAAACCATACTTTTGATTGAGCAGATCTGAACACTCTTTCTGTAGAAAATGCAACTGGACATTTGGAGCGCTAAGAGCGTAGTAGTGGAAAAAGGAATATATTCAAATATAAACTACACAGAAGCATTCTGTGAAACTTCTTTCTGATCTGAGCATTCAGCTAACAGAGTTAAACCATACTTTTGATTGAGCAGTTTTGAAACACTCTGTCTGTAGAAAATGCAACTGGACATTCGTAGCGCTAAGTGGGTAATAGTGGAAAAAAGAATATGTTCAAATATAAACTACACAGAAGCATTGTATGAAACTACTTTCTGTTCTGTGCATTCAACTAACAGAGTTGAACCTTACTTTTGATTGAGCCTTTCTGAAACACTCTTTCTGTAGAAACTGCAATTGGACATTCTGAGCGCTAAGAGGCCTATATTGGGAAAAAGAATGTCTACAAATAAAAACTACACAGAAGAATTGTGTGAAACTTCTTTCTGTTCTGTTTGTTCAACTAAAAGAGTTGAACCTTAGTTTTGATTGAGCCGTTCTGAAACACTCTTTCTGTAGAAAATGCAAGTGGAGATTCGGAGCGCTAAGAGGGTAATAGTGGAAAAAGGAATGTCTCCAAATATAAACTACACAGAATCATTCTGTGAAACTTCTTTCTGATCTGTGCATTCAGCTAACAGAGTTAAACCATACTTTTGATTGAGCAGATCTGAACACTCTTTCTGTAGATAATGCAACTGGACATTTGGAGCGCTAAGAGAGTAGTAGTGGAAAAAGGAATATATTCAAATATAAACTACACGAAAGCATTCTGTGAAACTTCTTTCTGATCTGAGCATTCAGCTAACAGAGTTAATCCATACTTTTGATTGAGCAGTTTTGAAACACTCTGTCTGTAGAAAATGCAACTGGACATTCGTAGCGCTAAGTGGGTAATAGTGGAAAAAATAATATGTTCAAATATAAACTACACAGACTCATTGTATGAAACTTCTTTCTGTTCTGTGCATTCAACTAACAGAGTTGAACCTTACTTTTGATTGAGCCTTTCTGAAACACTCTTTCTGTAGAAACTGCAATTGGACATTCTGAGCGCTAAGAGTCCTCTATTGGGAAAAATAATATCTTCAAATAAAAACTACACAGAAGCATTGTGTGAAACTTATTTCTGATATGTTCATTAAGCTAACAGAGTTAAAGCATACTTTTGATTGCGCAGTTCTGAACACTCTTTCTGTAGAAAATGCAAGTGGAGATTCGGAGCGCTAAGAGGGTAATAGTGGAAAAAGGAATGTCTCCAAATATAAACTACACAGAATCATTCTGTGAAACTTCTTTCTGATCTGTGCATTCAGCTAACAGAGTTAAACCATACTTTTGATTGAGCAGATCTGAACACTCTTTCTGTAGAAAATGCAACTGGACATTTGGAGCGCTAAGAGAGTAGTAGTGGAAAAAGGAATATATTCAAATATAAACTACACAGAAGCATTCTGTGAAACTTCTTTCTGATCTGAGCATTCAGCTAACAGAGTTAAACCATATTTTGATTGAGCAGTTTTGAAACCCTCTGTCTGTAGAAAATGCAACTGGACATTCGTAGCGCTAAGTGGGTAATAGTGGAAAAAAGAATATGTTCAAATATAAACTACACAGAAGCATTGTATGAAACTTCTTTCTGTTCTGTGCATTCAACTAACAGAGTTGAACCTTACTTTTGATTGAGCCTTTCTGAAACACTCTTTCTGTAGAAACTGCAATTGGACATTCTGAGCGCTAAGAGGCCTCTATTGGGAAAAATAGTATCTTCAAATAAAAACTACACAGAAGCATTGTGTGAAACTTATTTCTGATATGTTCATTAAGCTAACAGAGTTAAACCATACTTTTGATTGCGCAGTTCTGAACACTCTTTCTGTAGAAAATGCAAGTGGACATTCGGAGCGCTAAGAGGGTAATAGTGGAAAAAGGAATATATTCAAATATAAACTACACAGTAGCATTCTGTGAAAATTCTTTCTGTTCTGTGCATTCAACTAACAGAGTTGAACCTTACTTTTGAGTGAGCCGTTCTGAAACACTCTCTCTGTAGAAACTGCAATTGGACATGCTAAGCGCAAAGAGGCCTACATTGGGAAAAAGAATATCTTCAAATAAAAACTACACAGATGCATTCTGTGAAACTTATTTCTGATGTGTAAATTCAGTTAACAGAGATAAAACATATTTTTGATTGAGCAGTTATGAAACACTCTTTTTGTAGAAAACGCAAGTGGAGATTCGGAGCGCTAAGAGGGTAATAGTGGAAAAAGGAATGTCTTCAAATATAAACTACACAGAATCATTTGGTGAAACTTCTTTCTGATCTGTGCATTCAGCTAACAGAGTTAAACCATACTTTTGATTGAGCAGATCTGAACACTCTTTCTGTAGAAAATGCAACTGGACATTTGGAGCGCTAAGAGCGTAGTAGTGGAAAAAGGAATATATTCAAATATAAACTACACAGAAGCATTCTGTGAAACTTCTTTCTGATCTGAGCATTCAGCTAACAGAGTTAAACCATACTTTTGATTGAGCAGTTTTGAAACACTCTGTCTGTAGAAAATGCAACTGGACATTCGTAGCGCTAAGTGGGTAATAGTGGAAAAAAGAATATGTTCAAATATAAACTCCACAGAAGCATTGTATGAAACTACTTTCTGTTCTGTGCATTCAACTAACAGAGTTGAACCTTACTTTTGATTGAGCCGTTCTGAAACACTCTTTCTGTAGAAACTGCAATTGGACATTCTGAGCGCTAAGAGGCCTATATTGGGAAAAAGAATGTCTACAAATAAAAACTACACAGAAGAATTGTGTGAAACTTCTTTCTGTTCTGTTTGTTCAACTAAAAGAGTTGAACCTTAGTTTTGATTGAGCCGTTCTGAAACACTCTTTCTGTAGAAAATGCAAGTGGAGATTCGGAGCGCTAATAGGGTAATAGTGGAAAAAGGAATGTCTCCAAATATAAACTACACAGAATCATTCTGTGAAACTTCTTTCTGATCTGTGCATTCAGCTAACAGAGTTAAACCATACTTTTGATTGAGCAGATCTGAACACTCTTTCTGTAGAAAATGCAACTGGACATTTGGAGCGCTAAGAGAGTAGTAGTGGAAAAAGGAATATATTCAAATATAAACTACACGAAAGCATTCTGTGAAACTTCTTTCTGATCTGAGCATTCAGCTAACAGAGTTAAACCATACTTTTGATTGAGCAGTTTTGAAACACTCTGTCTGTAGAAAATGCAACTGGACATTCGTAGCGCTAAGTGGGTAATAGTGGAAAAAATAATATGTTCAAATATAAACTACACAGAATCATTGTATGAAACTTCTTTCTGTTCTGTGCATTCAACTAACAGAGTTGAACCTTACTTTTGATTGAGCCTTTCTGAAACACTCTTTCTGTAGAAACTGCAATTGGACATTCTGAGCGCTAAGAGTCCTCTATTGGGAAAAATAATATCTTCAAATAAAAACTACACAGAAGCATTGTGTGAAACTTATTTCTGATATGTTCATTAAGCTAACAGAGTTAAAGCATACTTTTGATTGCGCAGTTCTGAACACTCTTTCTGTAGAAAATGCAAGTGGAGATTCGGAGCGCTAAGAGGGTAATAGTGGAAAGAGGAATGTCTCCAAATATAAACTACACAGAATCATTCTGTGAAACTTCTTTCTGATCTGTGCATTCAGCTAACAGAATTAAACCATACTTTTGATTGAGCAGATCTGAACACTCTTTCTGTAGAATATGCAACTGGACATTTGGAGCGCTAAGAGAGTAGTAGTGGAAAAAGGAATATATTCAAATATAAACTACACAGAAGCATTCTGTGAAACTTCTTTCTGATCTGAGCATTCAGCTAACAGAGTTAAACCATACTTTTGATTGAGCAGTTTTGAAACCCTCTGTCTGTAGAAAATGCAACTGGACATTCGTAGCGCTAAGTGGGTAATAGTGGAAAAAAGAATATGTTCAAATATAAACTACACAGAAGCATTGTATGAAACTTCTTTCTGTTCTGTGCATTCAACTAACAGAGTTGAACCTTACTTTTGATTGAGCCTTTCTGAAACACTCTTTCTGTAGAAACTGCAATTGGACATTCTGAGCGCTAAGAGGCCTCTATTGGGAAAAAGAGTATCTTCAAATAAAAACTACACAGAAGCATTGTGTGAAACTTATTTCTGATATGTTCATTAAGCTAACAGAGTTAAACCATACTTTTGATTGCGCAGTTCTGAACACTCTTTCTGTAGAAAATGCAAGTGGACATTCGGAGCGCTAAGAGGGTAATAGTGGAAAAAGGAATATATTCAAATATAAACTACACAGTAGCATTCTGTGAAAATTCTTTCTGTTCTGTGCATTCAACTAACAGAGTTGAACCTTACTTTTGAGTGAGCCGTTCTGAAACACTCTTTCTGTAGAAACTGCAATTGGACATGCTAAGCTCAAAGAGGCCTACATTGGGAAAAAGAATATCTTCAAATAAAAACTACACAGATGCATTCTGTGAAACTTATTTCTGATGTGTAAATTCAGTTAACAGAGATAAAACATATTTTTGATTGAGCAGTTATGAAACACTCTTTTTGTAGAAAACGCAAGTGGAGATTCGGAGCGCTAAGAGGGTAATAGTGGAAAAAGGAATGTCTTCAAATATAAACTACACAGAATCATTTGGTGAAACTTCTTTCTGATCTGTGCATTCAGCTAACAGAGTTAAACCATACTTTTGATTGAGCAGATCTGAACACTCTTTCTGTAGAAAATGCAACTGGACATTTGGAGCGCTAAGAGCGTAGTAGTGGAAAAAGGAATATATTCAAATATAAACTACACAGAAGCATTCTGTGAAACTACTTTCTGATCTGAGCATTCAGCTAACAGAGTTAAACCATACTTTTGATTGAGCAGTTTTGAAACACTCTGTCTGTAGAAAATGCAACTGGACATTCGTAGCGCTAAGTGGGTAATAGTGGAAAAAAGAATATGTTCAAATATAAACTCCACAGAAGCATTGTATGAAACTACTTTCTGTTCTGTGCATTCAACTAACAGAGTTGAACCTTACTTTTGATTGAGCCGTTCTGAAACACTCTTTCTGTAGAAACTGCAATTGGACATTCTGAGCGCTAAGAGGCCTATATTGGGAAAAAGAATGTCTACAAATAAAAACTACACAGAAGAATTGTGTGAAACTTCTTTCTGTTCTGTTTGTTCAACTAAAAGAGTTGAACCTTAGTTTTGATTGAGCCGTTCTGAAACACTCTTTCTGTAGAAAATGCAAGTGGAGATTCGGAGCGCTAAGAGGGTAATAGTGGAAAAAGGAATGTCTCCAAATATAAACTACACAGAATCATTCTGTGAAACTTCTTTCTGATCTGTGCATTCAGCTAACAGAGTTAAAGCATACTTTTGATTGAGCAGATCTGAACACTCTTTCTGTAGAAAATGCAACTGGACATTTGGAGCGCTAAGAGAGTAGTAGTGGAAAAAGGAATATATTCAAATATAAACTACACGAAAGCATTCTGTGAAACTTCTTTCTGATCTGAGCATTCAGCTAACAGAGTTAAACCATACTTTTGATTGAGCAGTTTTGAAACACTCTGTCTGTAGAAAATGCAACTGGACATTCGTAGCGCTAAGTGGGTAATAGTGGAAAAAATAATATGTTCAAATATAAACTACACAGAATCATTGTATGAAACTTCTTTCTGTTCTGTGCATTCAACTAACAGAGTTGAACCTTACTTTTGATTGAGCCTTTCTGAAACACTCTTTCTGTAGAAACTGCAATTGGACATTCTGAGCGCTAAGAGTCCTCTATTGGGAAAAATAATATCTTCAAATAAAAACTACACAGAAGCATTGTGTGAAACTTATTTCTGATATGTTCACTAAGCTAACAGAGTTAAAGCATACTTTTGATTGCGCAGTTCTGAACACTCTTTCTGTAGAAAATGCAAGTGGAGATTCGGAGCGCTAAGAGGGTAATAGTGGAAAAAGGAATGTCTCCAAATATAAACTACACAGAATCATTCTGTGAAACTTCTTTCTGATCTGTGCATTCAGCTAACAGAGTTAAACCATACTTTTGATTGAGCAGATCTGAACACTCTTTCTGTAGAATATGCAACTGGACATTTGGAGCGCTAAGAGAGTAGTAGTGGAAAAAGGAATATATTCAAATATAAACTACACAGAAGCATTCTGTGAAACTTCTTTCTGATCTGAGCATTCAGCTAACAGAGTTAAACCATACTTTTGATTGAGCAGTTTTGAAACCCTCTGTCTGTAGAAAATGCAACTGGACATTCGTAGCGCTAAGTGGGTAATAGTGGAAAAAAGAATATGTTCAAATATAAACTACACAGAAGCATTGTATGAAACTTCTTTCTGTTCTGTGCATTCAACTAACAGAGTTGAACCTTACTTTTGATTGAGCCTTTCTGAAACACTCTTTCTGTAGAAACTGCAATTGGACATTCTGAGCGCTAAGAGGCCTCTATTGGGAAAAAGTGTATCTTCAAATAAAAACTACACAGAAGCATTGTGTGAAACTTATTTCTGATATGTTCATTAAGCTAACAGAGTTAAACCATACTTTTGATTGCGCAGTTCTGAACACTCTTTCTGTAGAAAATGCAAGTGGACATTCGGAGCGCTAAGAGGGTAATAGTGGAAAAAGGAATATATTCAAATATAAACTACACAGTAGCATTCTGTGAAAATTCTTTCTTTTCTGTGCATTCAACTAACAGAGTTGAACCTTACTTTTGAGTGAGCCGTTCTGAAACACTCTTTCTGTAGAAACTGCAATTGGACATGCTAAGCGCAAAGAGGCCTACATTGGGAAAAAGAATATCTTCAAATAAAAACTACACAGATGCATTCTGTGAAACTTATTTCTGATGTGTAAATTCAGTTAACAGAGATAAAACATATTTTTGATTGAGCAGTTATGAAACACTCTTTTTGTAGAAAACGCAAGTGGAGATTCGGAGCGCTAAGAGGGTAATAGTGGAAAAAGGAATGTCTTTAAATATAAACTACACAGAATCATTTGGTGAAACTTCTTTCTGATCTGTGCATTCAGCTAACAGAGTTAAACCATACTTTTGATTGAGCAGATCTGAACACTCTTTCTGTAGAAAATGCAACTGGACATTTGGAGCGCTAAGAGCGTAGTAGTGGAAATAGGAATATATTCAAATATAAACTACACAGAAGCATTCTGTGAAACTTCTTTCTGATCTGAGCATTCAGCTAACAGAGTTAAACCATACTTTTGATTGAGCAGTTTTGAAACACTCTGTCTGTAGAAAATGCAACTGGACATTCGTAGCGCTAAGTGGGTAATAGTGGAAAAAAGAATATGTTCAAATATAAACTACACAGAAGCATTGTATGAAACTACTTTCTGTTCTGTGCATTCAACTAACAGAGTTGAACCTTACTTTTGATTGAGCCGTTCTGAAACACTCTTTCTGTAGAAACTGCAATTGGACATTCTGAGCGCTAAGAGGCCTATATTGGGAAAAAGAATGTCTACAAATAAAAACTACACAGAAGAATTGTGTGAAACTTCTTTCTGTTCTGTTTGTTCAACTAAAAGAGTTGAACCTTAGTTTTGATTGAGCCGTTCTGAAACACTCTTTCTGTAGAAAATGCAAGTGGAGATTCGGAGCGCTAAGAGGGTAATAGTGGAAAAAGGAATGTCTCCAAATATAAACTACACAGAATCATTCTGTGAAACTTCTTTCTCATCTGTGCATTCAGCTAACAGAGTTAAACCATACTTTTGATTGAGCAGATCTGAACACTCTTTCTGTAGAAAATGCAACTGGACATTTGGAGCGCTAAGAGAGTAGTAGTGGAAAAAGGAATATATTCAAATATAAACTACACGAAAGCATTCTGTGAAACTTCTTTCTGATCTGAGCATTCAGCTAACAGAGTTAAACCATACTTTTGATTGAGCAGTTTTGAAACACTCTGTCTGTAGAAAATGCAACTGGACATTCGTAGCGCTAAGTGGGTAATAGTGGAAAAAATAATATGTTCAAATATAAACTAAACAGAATCATTGTATGAAACTTCTTTCTGTTCTGTGCATTCAACTAACAGAGTTGAACCTTACTTTTGATTGAGCCTTTCTGAAACACTCTTTCTGTAGAAACTGCAATTGGACATTCTGAGCGCTAAGAGTCCTCTATTGGGAAAAATAATATCTTCAAATAAAAACTACACAGAAGCATTGTGTGAAACTTATTTCTGATATGTTCATTAAGCTAACAGAGTTAAAGCATACTTTTGATTGCGCAGTTCTGAACACTCTTTCTGTAGAAAATGCAAGTGGAGATTCTGAGCGCTAAGAGGGTAATAGTGGAAAAAGGAATGTCTCCAAATATAAACTACACAGAATCATTATGTGAAACTTCTTTCTGATCTGTGCATTCAGCTAACAGAGTTAAACCATACTTTTGATTGAGCAGATCTGAACACTCTTTCTGTAGAAAATGCAACTGGACATTTGGAGCGCTAAGAGAGTAGTAGTGGAAAAAGGAATATATTCAAATATAAACTACACAGAAGCATTCTGTGAAACTTCTTTCTGATCTGAGCATTCAGCTAACAGAGTTAAACCATACTTTTGATTGAGCAGTTTTGAAACCCTCTGTCTGTAGAAAATGCAACTGGACATTCGTAGCGCTAAGTGGGTAATAGTGGAAAAAAGAATATGTTCAAATATAAACTACACAGAAGCATTGTATGAAACTTCTTTCTGTTCTGTGCATTCAACTAACAGAGTTGAACCTTACTTTTGATTGAGCCTTTCTGAAACACTCTTTCTGTAGAAACTGCAATTGGACATTCTGAGCGCTAAGAGGCCTCTATTGGGAAAAAGAGTATCTTCAAATAAAAACTACACAGAAGCATTGTGTGAAACTTATTTCTGATATGTTCATTAAGCTAACAGAGTTAAACCATACTTTTGATTGCGCAGTTCTGAACACTCTTTCTGTAGAAAATGCAAGTGGACATTCGGAGCGCTAAGAGGGTAATAGTGGAAAAAGGAATATATTCAAATATAAACTACACAGTAGCATTCTGTGAAAATTCTTTCTGTTCTGTGCATTCAACTAACAGAGTTGAACCTTACTTTTGAGTGAGCCGTTCTGAAACACTCTTTCTGTAGAAACTGCAATTGGACATGCTAAGCGCAAAGAGGCCTACATTGGGAAAAAGAATATCTTCAAATAAAAACTACACAGATGCATTCTGTGAAACTTATTTCTGATGTGTAAATTCAGTTAACAGAGATAAAACCTATTTTTGATTGAGCAGTTATGAAACACTCTTTTTGTAGAAAACGCAAGTGGACATTCGGAGCGCTAAGAGGGTAATAGTGGAAAAAGGAATGTCTTCAAATATAAACTACACAGAATCATTTGGTGAAACTTCTTTCTGATCTGTGCATTCAGCTAACAGAGTTAAACCATACTTTTGATTGAGCAGATCTGAACACTCTTTCTGTAGAAAATGCAACTGGACATTTGGAGCGCTAAGAGCGTAGTAGTGGAAAAAGGAATATATTCAAATATAAACTACACAGAAGCATTCTGTGAAACTTCTTTCTGATCTGAGCATTCAGCTAACAGAGTTAAACCATACTTTTGATTGAGCAGTTTTGAAACACTCTGTCTGTAGAAAATGCAACTGGACATTCGTAGCGCTAAGTGGGTAATAGTGGAAAAAAGAATATGTTCAAATATAAACTACACAGAAGCATTGTATGAAATTTCTTTCTGTTCTGTGCATTCAACTAACAGAGTTGAACCTTACTTTTGATTGAGCCGTTCTGAAACACTCTTTCTGTAGAAACTGCAATTGGACATTCTGAGCGCTAAGAGGCCTATATTGGGAAAATGAATGTCTACAAATAAAAACTACACAGAAGAATTGTGTGAAACTTCTTTCTGTTCTGTTTGTTCAACTAAAAGAGTTGAACCTTAGTTTTGATTGAGCCGTTCTGAAACACTCTTTCTGTAGAAAATGCAAGTGGAGATTCGGAGCGCTAAGAGGGTAATAGTGGAAAAAGGAATGTCTCCAAATATAAACTACACAGAATCATTCTGTGAAACTTCTTTCTCATCTGTGCATTCAGCTAACAGAGTTAAACCATACTTTTGATTGAGCAGATCTGAACACTCTTTCTGTAGAAAATGCAACTGGACATTTGGAGCGCTAAGAGAGGAGTAGTGGAAAAAGGAATATATTCAAATATAAACTACACGAAAGCATTCTGTGAAACTTCTTTCTGATCTGAGCATTCAGCTAACAGAGTTAAACCATACTTTTGATTGAGCAGTTTTGAAACACTCTGTCTGTAGAAAATGCAACTGGACATTCGTAGCGCTAAGTGGCTAATAGTGGAAAAAATAATATGTTCAAATATAAACTACACAGAATCATTGTATGAAACTTCTTTCTGTTCTGTGCATTCAACTAACAGAGTTGAACCTTACTTTTGATTGAGCCTTTCTGAAACACTCTTTCTGTAGAAACTGCAATTGGACATTCTGAGCGCTAAGAGTCCTCTATTGGGAAAAATAATATCTTCAAATAAAAACTACACAGAAGCATTGTGTGAAACTTATTTCTGATATGTTCATTAAGCTAACAGAGTTAAAGCATACTTTTGATTGCGCAGTTCTGAACACTCTTTCTGTAGAAAATGCAAGTGGAGATTCGGAGCGCTAAGAGGGTAATAGTGGAAAAAGGAATGTCTCCAAATATAAACTACACAGAATCATTCTGTGAAACTTCTTTCTGATCTGTGCATTCAGCTAACAGAGTTAAACCATACTTTTGATTGAGCAGATCTGAACACTCTTTCTGTAGAAAATGCAACTGGACATTTGGAGCGCTAAGAGAGTAGTAGTGGAAAAAGGAATATATTCAAATATAAACTACACAGAAGCATTCTGCGAAACTTCTTTCTGATCTGAGCATTCAGCTAACAGAGTTAAACCATACTTTTGATTGAGCAGTTTTGAAACCCTCTGTCTGTAGAAAATGCAACTGGACATTCGTAGCGCTAAGTGGGTAATAGTGGAAAAAAGAATATGTTCAAATATAAACTACACAGAAGCATTGTATGAAACTTCTTTCTGTTCTGTGCATTCAACTAACAGAGTTGAACCTTACTTTTGATTGAGCCTTTCTGAAACACTCTTTCTGTAGAAACTGCAATTGGACATTCTGAGCGCTAAGAGGCCTCTATTGGGAAAAAGAGTATCTTCAAATAAAAACTACACAGAAGCATTGTGTGAAACTTATTTCTGATATGTTCATTAAGCTAACAGAGTTAAACCATACTTTTGATTGCGCAGTTCTGAACACTCTTTCTGTAGAAAATGCAAGTGGACATTCGGAGCGCTAAGAGGGTAATAGTGGAAAAAGGAATATATTCAAATATAAACTACACAGTAGCATTCTGTGAAAATTCTTTCTGTTCTGTGCATTCAACTAACAGAGTTGAACCTTACTTTTG
Source organism: Symphalangus syndactylus (assembly GCF_028878055.3). Taxonomy (NCBI): domain Eukaryota; kingdom Metazoa; phylum Chordata; class Mammalia; order Primates; family Hylobatidae; genus Symphalangus; species Symphalangus syndactylus. Next base: position 112,360,058 of record NC_072437.2, on the reverse strand, counting down.
AGTGAGCCGTTCTGAAACACTCTTTCTGTAGAAACTGCAATTGGACATGCTAAGCGCAAAGAGGCCTACATTGGGAAAAAGAATATCTTCAAATAAAAACTACACAGATGCATTCTGTGAAACTTATTTCTGATGTGTAAATTCAGTTAACAGAGATAAAACATATTTTTGATTGAGCAGTTATGAAACACTCTTTTTGTAGAAAACGCAAGTGGAGATTCGGAGCGCTAAGAGGGTAATAGTGGAAAAAGGAATGTCTTCAAATATAAACTACACAGAATCATTTGGTGAAACTTCTTTCTGATCTGTGCATTCAGCTAACAGAGTTAAACCATACTTTTGATTGAGCAGATCTGAACACTCTTTCTGTAGAAAATGCAACTGGACATTTGGAGCGCTAAGAGCGTAGTAGTGGAAAAAGGAATATATTCAAATATAAACTACACAGAAGCATTCTGTGAAACTTCTTTCTGATCTGAGCATTCAGCTAACAGAGTTAAACCATACTTTTGATTGAGCAGTTTTGAAACACTCTGTCTGTAGAAAATGCAACTGGACATTCGTAGCGCTAAGTGGGTAATAGTGGAAAAAAGAATATGTTCAAATATAAACTACACAGAAGCATTGTATGAAACTACTTTCTGTTCTGTGCATTCAACTAACAGAGTTGAACCTTACTTTTGATTGAGCCGTTCTGAAACACTCTTTCTGTAGAAACTGCAATTGGACATTCTGAGCGCTAAGAGGCCTATATTGGGAAAAAGAATGTCTACAAATAAAAACTACACAGAAGAATTGTGTGAAACTTCTTTCTGTTCGGTTTGTTCAACTAAAAGAGTTGAACCTTAGTTTTGATTGAGCCGTTCTGAAACACTCTTTCTGTAGAAAATGCAAGTGGAGATTCGGAGCGCTAAGAGGGTAATAGTGGAAAAAGGAATGTCTCCAAATATAAACTACACAGAATCATTCTGTGAAACTTCTTTCTGATCTGTGCATTCAGCTAACAGAGTTAAACCATACTTTTGATTGAGCAGATCTGAACACTCTTTCTGTAGAAAATGCAACTGGACATTTGGAGCGCTAAGAGAGTAGTAGTGGAAAAAGGAATATATTCAAATATAAACTACACGAAAGCATTCTGTGAAACTTCTTTCTGATCTGAGCATTCAGCTAACAGAGTTAAACCATACTTTTGATTGAGCAGTTTTGAAACACTCTGTCTGTAGAAAATGCAACTGGACATTCGTAGCGCTAAGTGGGTAATAGTGGAAAAAATAATATGTTCAAATATAAACTACACAGAATCATTGTATGAAACTTCTTTCTGTTCTGTGCATTCAACTAACAGAGTTGAACCTTACTTTTGATTGAGCCTTTCTGAAACACTCTTTCTGTAGAAACTGCAATTGGACATTCTGAGCGCTAAGAGTCCTCTATTGGGAAAAATAATATCTTCAAATAAAAACTACACAGAAGCATTGTGTGAAACTTATTTCTGATATGTTCATTAAGCTAACAGAGTTAAAGCATACTTTTGATTGCGCAGTTCTGAACACTCTTTCTGTAGAAAATGCAAGTGGAGATTCGGAGCGCTAAGAGGGTAATAGTGGAAAAAGGAATGTCTCCAAATATAAACTACACAGAATCATTCTGTGAAACTTCTTTCTGATCTGTGCATTCAGCTAACAGAGTTAAACCATACTTTTGATTGAGCAGATCTGAACACTCTTTCTGTAGAAAATGCAACTGGACATTTGGAGCGCTAAGAGAGTAGTAGTGGAAAAAGGAATATATTCAAATATAAACTACACAGAAGCATTCTGTGAAACTTCTTTCTGATCTGAGCATTCAGCTAACAGAGTTAAACCATACTTTTGATTGAGCAGTTTTGAAACCCTCTGTCTGTAGAAAATGCAACTGGACATTCGTAGCGCTAAGTGGGTAATAGTGGAAAAAAGAATATGTTCATATATAAACTACACAGAAGCATTGTATGAAACTTCTTTCTGTTCTGTGCATTCAACTAACAGAGTTGAACCTTACTTTTGATTGAGCCTTTCTGAAACACTCTTTCTGTAGAAACTGCAATTGGACATTCTGAGCGCTAAGAGGCCTCTATTGGGAAAAAGAGTATCTTCAAATAAAAACTACACAGAAGCATTGTGTGAAACTTATTTCTGATATGTTCATTAAGCTAACAGAGTTAAACCATACTTTTGATTGCGCAGTTCTGAACACTCTTTCTGTAGAAAATGCAAGTGGACATTCGGAGCGCTAAGAGGGTAATAGTGGAAAAAGGAATATATTCAAATATAAACTACACAGTAGCATTCTGTGAAAATTCTTTCTGTTCTGTGCATTCAACTAACAGAGTTGAACCTTACTTTTGAGTGAGCCGTTCTGAAACACTCTTTCTGTAGAAACTGCAATTGGACATGCTAAGCGCAAAGAGGCCTACATTGGGAAAAAAATATCTTCAAATAAAAACTACACAGATGCATTCTGTGAAACTTATTTCTGATGTGTAAATTCAGTTAACAGAGATAAAACATATTTTTGATTGAGCAGTTATGAAACACTCTTTTTGTAGAAAACGCAAGTGGAGATTCGGAGCGCTAAGAGGGTAATAGTGGAAAAAGGAATGTCTTCAAATATAAACTACACAGAATCATTCGGTGAAACTTCTTTCTGATCTGTGCATTCAGCTAACAGAGTTAAACCATACTTTTGATTGAGCAGATCTGAACACTCTTTCTGTAGAAAATGCAACTGGACATTTGGAGCGCTAAGAGCGTAGTAGTGGAAAAAGTAATATATTCAAATATAAACTACACAGAAGCATTCTGTGAAACTTCTTTCTGATCTGAGCATTCAGCTAACAGAGTTAAACCATACTTTTGATTGAGCAGTTTTGAAACACTCTGTCTGTAGAAAATGCAACTGGACATTCGTAGCGCTAAGTGGGTAATAGTGGAAAAAAGAATATGTTCAAATATAAACTACACAGAAGCATTGTATGAAACTACTTTCTGTTCTGTGCATTCAACTAACAGAGTTGAACCTTACTTTTGATTGAGCCGTTCTGAAACACTCTTTCTGTAGAAACTGCAATTGGACATTCTGAGCGCTAAGAGGCCTATATTGGGAAAAAGAATGTCTACAAATAAAAACTACACAGAAGAATTGTGTGAAACTTCTTTCTGTTCTGTTTGTTCAACTAAAAGAGTTGAACCTTAGTTTTGATTGAGCCGTTCTGAAACACTCTTTCTGTAGAAAATGCAAGTGGAGATTCGGAGCGCTAAGAGGGTAATAGTGGAAAAAGGAATGTCTCCAAATATAAACTACACAGAATCATTCTGTGAAACTTCTTTCTGATCTGTGCATTCAGCTAACAGAGTTAAACCATACTTTTGATTGAGCAGATCTGAACACTCTTTCTGTAGAAAATGCAACTGGACATTTGGAGCGCTAAGAGAGTAGTAGTGGAAAAAGGAATATATTCAAATATAAACTACACGAAAGCATTCTGTGAAACTTCTTTCTGATCTGAGCATTCAGCTAACAGAGTTAAACCATACTTTTGATTGAGCAGTTTTGAAACACTCTGTCTGTAGAAAATGCAACTGGACATTCGTAGCGCTAAGTGGGTAATAGTGGAAAAAATAATATGTTCAAATATAAACTACACAGAATCATTGTATGAAACTTCTTTCTGTTCTGTGCATTCAACTAACAGAGTTGAACCTTACTTTTGATTGAGCCTTTCTGAAACACTCTTTCTGTAGAAACTGCAATTGGACATTCTGAGCGCTAAGAGTCCTCTATTGGGAAAAATAATATCTTCAAATAAAAACTACACAGAAGCATTGTGTGAAACTTATTTCTGATATGTTCATTAAGCTAACAGAGTTAAAGCATACTTTTGATTGCGCAGTTCTGAACACTCTTTCTGTAGAAAATGCAAGTGGAGATTCGGAGCGCTAAGAGGGTAATAGTGGAAAAAGGAATGTCTCCAAATATAAACTACACAGAATCATTCTGTGAAACTTCTTTCTGATCTGTGCATTCAGCTAACAGAGTTAAACCATACTTTTGATTGAGCAGATCTGAACACTCTTTCTGTAGAAAATGCAACTGGACGTTTGGAGCGCTAAGAGAGTAGTAGTGGAAAAAGGAATATATTCAAATATAAACTACACAGAAGCATTCTGTGAAACTTCTTTCTGATCTGAGCATTCAGCTAACAGAGTTAAACCATACTTTTGATTGAGCAGTTTTGAAACCCTCTGTCTGTAGAAAATGCAACTGGACATTCGTAGCGCTAAGTGGGTAATAGTGGAAAAAAGAATATGTTCAAATATAAACTACACAGAAGCATTGTATGAAACTTCTTTCTGTTCTGTGCATTCAACTAACAGAGTTGAACCTTACTTTTGATTGAGCCTTTCTGAAACACTCTTTCTGTAGAAACTGCAATTGGACATTCTGAGCGCTAAGAGGCCTCTATTGGGAAAAATAGTATCTTCAAATAAAAACTACACAGAAGCATTGTGTGAAACTTATTTCTGATATGTTCATTAAGCTAACAGAGTTAAACCATACTTTTGATTGCGCAGTTCTGAACACTCTTTCTGTAGAAAATGCAAGTGGACATTCGGAGCGCTAAGAGGGTAATAGTGGAAAAAGGAATATATTCAAATATAAACTACACAGTAGCATTCTGTGAAAATTCTTTCTGTTCTGTGCATTCAACTAACAGAGTTGAACCTTACTTTTGAGTGAGCCGTTCTGAAACCCTCTTTCTGTAGAAACTGCAATTGGACATGCTAAGCGCAAAGAGGCCTACATTGGGAAAAAGAATATCTTCAAATAAAAACTACACAGATGCATTCTGTGAAACTTATTTCTGATCTGTAAATTCAGTTAACAGAGATAAAACCTATTTTTGATTGAGCAGTTATGAAACACTCTTTTTGTAGAAAACGCAAGTGGAGATTCGGAGCGCTAAGTGGGTAATAGTGGAAAAAGGATTGTCTTCAAATATAAACTACACAGAATCATTTGGTGAAACTTCTTTCTGATCTGTGCATTCAGCTAACAGAGTTAAACCATACTTTTGATTGAGCAGATCTGAACACTCTTTCTGTAGAAAATGCAACTGGACATTTGGAGCGCTAAGAGCGTAGTAGTGGAAAAAGGAATATATTCAAATATAAACTACACAGAAGCATTCTGTGAAACTTCTTTCTGATCTGAGCATTCAGCTAACAGAGTTAAACCATACTTTTGATTGAGCAGTTTTGAAACACTCTGTCTGTAGAAAATGCAACTGGACATTAGTAGCGCTAAGTGGGTAATAGTGGAAAAAAGAATATGTTCAAATATAAACTACACAGAAGCATTGTATGAAATTTCTTTCTGTTCTGTGCATTCAACTAACAGAGTTGAACCTTACTTTTGATTGAGCCGTTCTGAAACACTCTTTCTGTAGAAACTGCAATTGGACATTCTGAGCGCTAAGAGGCCAATATTGGGAAAAAGAATGTCTACAAATAAAAACTACACAGAAGAATTGTGTGAAACTTCTTTCTGTTCTGTTTGTTCAACTAAAAGAGTTGAACCTTAGTTTTGATTGAGCCGTTCTGAAACACTCTTTCTGTAGAAAATGCAAGTGGAGATTCGGAGCGCTAAGAGGGTAAGAGTGGAAAAAGGAATGTCTCCAAATATAAACTACACAGAATCATTCTGTGAAACTTCTTTCTGATCTGTGCATTCAGCTAACAGAGTTAAACCATACTTTTGATTGAGCAGATCTGAACACTCTTTCTGTAGAAAATGCAACTGGACATTTGGAGCGCTAAGAGAGTAGTAGTGGAAAAAGGAATATATTCAAATATAAACTACACGAAAGCATTCTGTGAAACTTCTTTCTGATCTGAGCATTCAGCTAACAGAGTTAAACCATACTTTTGATTGAGCAGTTTTGAAACACTCTGTCTGTAGAAAATGCAACTGGACATTCGTAGCGCTAAGTGGGTAATAGTGGAAAAAATAATATGTTCAAATATAAACTACACAGACTCATTGTATGAAACTTCTTTCTGTTCTGTGCATTCAACTAACAGAGTTGAACCTTACTTTTGATTGAGCCTTTCTGAAACACTCTTTCTGTAGAAACTGCAATTGGACATTCTGAGCGCTAAGAGTCCTCTATTGGGAAAAATAATATCTTCAAATAAAAACTACACAGAAGCATTGTGTGAAACTTATTTCTGATATGTTCATTAAGCTAACAGAGTTAAAGCATACTTTTGATTGCGCAGTTCTGAACACTCTTTCTGTAGAAAATGCAAGTGGAGATTCGGAGCGCTAAGAGGGTAATAGTGGAAAAAGGAATGTCTCCAAATATAAACTACACAGAATCATTCTGTGAAACTTCTTTCTGATCTGTGCATTCAGCTAACAGAGTTAAACCATACTTTTGATTGAGCAGATCTGAACACTCTTTCTGTAGAAAATGCAACTGGACATTTGGAGCGCTAAGAGAGTAGTAGTGGAAAAAGGAATATATTCAAATATAAACTACACAGAAGCATTCTGTGAAACTTCTTTCTGATCTGAGCATTCAGCTAACAGAGTTAAACCATACTTTTGATTGAGCAGTTTTGAAACCCTCTGTCTGTAGAAAATGCAACTGGACATTCGTAGCGCTAAGTGGGTAATAGTGGAAAAAAGAATATGTTCAAATATAAACTACACAGAAGCATTGTATGAAACTTCTTTCTGTTCTGTGCATTCAACTAACAGAGTTGAACCTTACTTTTGATTGAGCCTTTCTGAAACACTCTTTCTGTAGAAACTGCAATTGGACATTCTGAGCGCTAAGAGGCCTCTATTGGGAAAAATAGTATCTTCAAATAAAAACTACACAGAAGCATTGTGTGAAACTTATTTCTTATATGTTCATTAAGCTAACAGAGTTAAACCATACTTTTGATTGCGCAGTTCTGAACACTCTTTCTGTAGAAAATGCAAGTGGACATTCGGAGCGCTAAGAGGGTAATAGTGGAAAAAGGAATATATTCAAATATAAACTACACAGTAGCATTCTGTGAAAATTCTTTCTGTTCTGTGCATTCAACTAACAGAGTTGAACCTTACTTTTGAGTGAGCCTTTCTGAAACACTCTTTCTGTAGAAACTGCAATTGGACATGCTAAGCGCAAAGAGGCCTACATTGGGAAAAAGAATATCTTCAAATAAAAACTACACAGATGCATTCTGTGAAACTTATTTCTGATGTGTAAATTCAGTTAACAGAGATAAAACATATTTTTGATTGAGCAGTTATGAAACACTCTTTTTGTAGAAAACGCAAGTGGAGATTCGGAGCGCTAAGAGGGTAATAGTGGAAAAAGGAATGTCTTCAAATATAAACTACACAGAATCATTTGGTGAAACTTCTTTCTGATCTGTGCATTCAGCTAACAGAGTTAAACCATACTTTTGATTGAGCAGATCTGAACACTCTTTCTGTAGAAAATGCAACTGGACATTTGGAGCGCTAAGAGCGTAGTAGTGGAAAAAGTAATATATTCAAATATAAACTACACAGAAGCATTCTGTGAAACTTCTTTCTGATCTGAGCATTCAGCTAACAGAGTTAAACCATACTTTTGATTGAGCAGTTTTGAAACACTCTGTCTGTAGAAAATGCAACTGGACATTCGTAGCGCTAAGTGGGTAATAGTGGAAAAAAGAATATGTTCAAATATAAACTACACAGAAGCATTGTATGAAACTACTTTCTGTTCTGTGCATTCAACTAACAGAGTTGAACCTTACTTTTGATTGAGCCGTTCTGAAACACTCTTTCTGTAGAAACTGCAGTTGGACATTCTGAGCGCTAAGAGGCCTATATTGGGAAAAAGAATGTCTACAAATAAAAACTACACAGAAGAATTGTGTGAAACTTCTTTCTGTTCTGTTTGTTCAACTAAAAGAGTTGAACCTTAGTTTTGATTGAGCCGTTCTGAAACACTCTTTCTGTAGAAAATGCAAGTGGAGATTCGGAGCGCTAAGAGGGTAATAGTGGAAAAAGGAATGTCTCCAATTATAAACTACACAGAATCATTCTGTGAAACTTCTTTCTGATCTGTGCATTCAGCTAACAGAGTTAAACCATACTTTTGATTGAGCAGATCTGAACACTCTTTCTGTAGAAAATGCAACTGGACATTTGGAGCGCTAAGAGAGTAGTAGTGGAAAAAGGAATATATTCAAATATAAACTACACGAAAGCATTCTGTGAAACTTCTTTCTGATCTGAGCATTCAGCTAACAGAGTTAAACCATACTTTTGATTGAGCAGTTTTGAAACACTCTGTCTGTAGAAAATGCAACTGGACATTCGTAGCGCTAAGTGGGTAATAGTGGAAAAAATAATATGTTCAAATATAAACTACACAGAATCATTGTATGAAACTTCTTTCTGTTCTGTGCATTCAACTAACAGAGTTGAACCTTACTTTTGATTGAGCCTTTCTGAAACACTCTTTCTGTAGAAACTGCAATTGGACATTCTGAGCGCTAAGAGTCCTCTATTGGGAAAAATAATATCTTCAAATAAAAACTACACAGAAGCATTGTGTGAAACTTATTTCTGATATGTTCATTAAGCTAACAGAGTTAAAGCATACTTTTGATTGCGCAGTTCTGAACACTCTTTCTGTAGAAAATGCAAGTGGAGATTCGGAGCGCTAAGAGGGTAATAGTGGAAAAAGGAATGTCTCCAAATATAAACTACACAGAATCATTCTGTGAAACTTCTTTCTGATCTGTGCATTCAGCTAACAGAGTTAAACCATACTTTTGATTGAGCAGATCTGAACACTCTTTCTGTAGAAAATGCAACTGGACATTTGGAGCGCTAAGAGAGTAGTAGTGGAAAAAGGAATATATTCAAATATAAACTACACAGAAGCATTCTGTGAAACTTCTTTCTGATCTGAGCATTCAGCTAACAGAGTTAAACCATACTTTTGATTGAGCAGTTTTGAAACCCTCTGTCTGTAGAAAATGCAACTGGACATTCGTAGCGCTAAGTGGGTAATAGTGGAAAAAAGAATATGTTCAAATATAAACTACACAGAAGCATTGTATGAAACTTCTTTCTGTTCTGTGCATTCAACTAACAGAGTTGAACCTTACTTTTGATTGAGCCTTTCTGAAACACTCTTTCTGTAGAAACTGCAATTGGACATTCTGAGCGCTAAGAGGCCTCTATTGGGAAAAATAGTATCTTCAAATAAAAACTACACAGAAGCATTGTGTGAAACTTATTTCTGATATGTTCATTAAGCTAACAGAGTTAAACCATACTTTTGATTGCGCAGTTCTGAACACTCTTTCTGTAGAAAATGCAAGTGGACATTCGGAGCGCTAAGAGGGTAATAGTGGAAAAAGGAATATATTCAAATATAAACTACACAGTAGCATTCTGTGAAAATTCTTTCTGTTCTGTGCATTCAACTAACAGAGTTGAACCTTACTTTTGATTGAGCCGTTCTGAAACACTCTTTCTGTAGAAACTGCAATTGGACATGCTAAGCGCTAAGAGGCCTACATTGGGAAGAAGAATATCTTCAAATAAAAACTACACAGATGCATTCTGTGAAACATATTTCTGATCTGTAAATTCAGTTAACAGAGATAAAACCTATTTTTGATTGAGCAGTTATGAAACACTCTTTTTGTAGAAAACGCAAGTGGAGATTCGGAGCGCTAAGAGGGTAATAGTGGAAAAAGGAATGTCTTCAAATATAAACTACACAGAATCATTTGGTGAAACTTCTTTCTGATCTGTGCATTCAGCTAACAGAGTTAAACCATACTTTTGATTGAGCAGATCTGAACACTCTTTCTGTAGAAAATGCAACTGGACATTTGGAGCGCTAAGAGCGTAGTAGTGGAAAAAGGAATATATTCAAATATAAACTACACAGAAGCATTCTGTGAAACTTCTTTCTGATCTGAGCATTCAGCTAACAGAGTTAAACCATACTTTTGATTGAGCAGTTTTGAAACACTCTGTCTGTAGAAAATGCAACTGGACATTCGTAGCGCTAAGTGGGAAATAGTGGAAAAAAGAATATGTTCGAATATAAACTACACAGAAGCATTGTATGAAACTACTTTCTGTTCTGTGCATTCAACTAACAGAGTTGAACCTTACTTTTGATTGAGCCGTTCTGAAACACTCTTTCTGTAGAAACTGCAATTGGACATTCTGAGCGCTAAGAGGCCTATATTGGGAAAAAGAATGTCTACAAATAAAAACTACACAGAAGAATTGTGTGAAACTTCTTTCTGTTCTGTTTGTTCAACTAAAAGAGTTGAACCTTAGTTTTGATTGAGCCGTTCTGAAACACTCTTTCTGTAGAAAATGCAAGTGGAGATTCGGAGCGCTAAGAGGGTAATAGTGGAAAAAGGAATGTCTCCAAATATAAACTACACAGAATCATTCTGTGAAACTTCTTTCTGATCTGTGCATTCAGCTAACAGAGTAAAACCATACTTTTGATTGAGCAGATCTGAACACTCTTTCTGTAGAAAATGCAACTGGACATTTGGAGCGCTAAGAGAGTAGTAGTGGAAAAAGGAATATATTCAAATATAAACTACACGAAAGCATTCTGTGAAACTTCTTTCTGATCTGAGCATTCAGCTAACAGAGTTAAACCATACTTTTGATTGAGCAGTTTTGAAACACTCTGTCTGTAGAAAATGCAACTGGACATTCGTAGCGCTAAGTGGGTAATAGTGGAAAAAATAATATGTTCAAATATAAACTACACAGAATCATTGTATGAAACTTCTTTCTGTTCTGTGCATTCAACTAACAGAGTTGAACCTTACTTTTGATTGAGCCTTTCTGAAACACTCTTTCTGTAGAAACTGCAATTGGACATTCTGAGCGCTAAGAGTCCTCTATTGGGAAAAATAATATCTTCAAATAAAAACTACACAGAAGCATTGTGTGAAACTTATTTCTGATATGTTCATTAAGCTAACAGAGTTAAAGCATACTTTTGATTGCGCAGTTCTGAACACTCTTTCTGTAGAAAATGCAAGTGGAGATTCGGAGCGCTAAGAGGGTAATAGTGGAAAAAGGAATGTCTCCAAATATAAACTACACAGAATCATTCTGTGAAACTTCTTTCTGATCTGTGCATTCAGCTAACAGAGTTAAACCATACTTTTGATTGAGCAGATCTGAACACTCTTTCTGTAGAAAATGCAACTGGACATTTGGAGCGCTAAGAGAGTAGTAGTGGAAAAAGGAATATATTCAAATATAAACTACACAGAAGCATTCTGTGAAACTTCTTTCTGATCTGAGCATTCAGCTAACAGAGTTAAACCATACTTTTGATTGAGCAGTTTTGAAACCCTCTGTCTGTAGAAAATGCAACTGGACATTCGTAGCGCTAAGTGGGTAATAGTGGAAAAAAGAATATGTTCAAATATAAACTACACAGAAGCATTGTATGAAACTTCTTTCTGTTCTGTGCATTCAACTAACAGAGTTGAACCTTACTTTTTATTGAGCCTTTCTGAAACACTCTTTCTGTAGAAACTGCAATTGGACATTCTGAGCGCTAAGAGGCCTCTATTGGGAAAAATAGTATCTTCAAATAAAAACTACACAGAAGCATTGTGTGAAACTTATTTCTGATATGTTCATTAAGCTAACAGAGTTAAACCATACTTTTGATTGCGCAGTTCTGAACACTCTTTCTGTAGAAAATGCAAGTGGACATTCGGAGCGCTAAGAGGGTAATAGTGGAAAAAGGAATATATTCAAATATAAACTACACAGTAGCATTCTGTGAAAATTCTTTCTGTTCTGTGCATTCAACTAACAGAGTTGAACCTTACTTTTGAGTGAGCCGTTCTGAAACACTCTTTCTGTAGAAACTGCAATTGGACATGCTAAGCGCAAAGAGGCCTACATTGGGAAAAAGAATATCTTCAAATAAAAACTACACAGATGCATTCTGTGAAACTTATTTCTGATGTGTAAATTCAGTTAACAGAGATAAAACATATTTTTGATTGAGCAGTTATGAAACACTCTTTTTGTAGAAAACGCAAGTGGAGATGCGGAGCGCTAAGAGGGTAATAGTGGAAAAAGGAATGTCTTCAAATATAAACTACACAGAATCATTTGGTGAAACTTCTTTCTGATCTGTGCATTCAGCTAACAGAGTTAAACCATACTTTTGATTGAGCAGATCTGAACACTCTTTCTGTAGAAAATGCAACTGGACATTTGGAGCGCTAAGAGCGTAGTAGTGGAAAAAGGAATATATTCAAATATAAACTACACAGAAGCATTCTGTGAAACTTCTTTCTGATCTGAGCATTCAGCTAACAGAGTTAAACCATACTTTTGATTGAGCAGTTTTGAAACACTCTGTCTGTAGAAAATGCAACTGGACATTCGTAGCGCTAAGTGGGAAATAGTGGAAAAAAGAATATGTTCGAATATAAACTACACAGAAGCATTGTATGAAACTACTTTCTGTTCTGTGCATTCAACTAACAGAGTTGAACCTTACTTTTGATTGAGCCGTTCTGAAACACTCTTTCTGTAGAAACTGCAATTGGACATTCTGAGCGCTAAGAGGCCTATATTGGGAAAAAGAATGTCTACAAATAAAAACTACACAGAAGAATTGTGTGAAACTTCTTTCTGTTCTGTTTGTTCAACTAAAAGAGTTGAACCTTAGTTTTGATTGAGCCGTTCTGAAACACTCTTTCTGTAGAAAATGCAAGTGGAGATTCGGAGCGCTAAGAGGGTAATAGTGGAAAAAGGAATGTCTCCAAATATAAACTACACAGAATCATTCTGTGAAACTTCTTTCTGATCTGTGCATTCAGCTAACAGAGTAAAACCATACTTTTGATTGAGCAGATCTGAACACTCTTTCTGTAGAAAATGCAACTGGACATTTGGAGCGCTAAGAGAGTAGTAGTGGAAAAAGGAATATATTCAAATATAAACTACACGAAAGCATTCTGTGAAACTTCTTTCTGATCTGAGCATTCAGCTAACAGAGTTAAACCATACTTTTGATTGAGCAGTTTTGAAACACTCTGTCTGTAGAAAATGCAACTGGACATTCGTAGCGCTAAGTGGGTAATAGTGGAAAAAATAATATGTTCAAATATAAACTACACAGAATCATTGTATGAAACTTCTTTCTGTTCTGTGCATTCAACTAACAGAGTTGAACCTTACTTTTGATTGAGCCTTTCTGAAACACTCTTTCTGTAGAAACTGCAATTGGACATTCTGAGCGCTAAGAGTCCTCTATTGGGAAAAATAATATCTTCAAATAAAAACTACACAGAAGCATTGTGTGAAACTTATTTCTGATATGTTCATTAAGCTAACAGAGTTAAAGCATACTTTTGATTGCGCAGTTCTGAACACTCTTTCTGTAGAAAATGCAAGTGGAGATTCGGAGCGCTAAGAGGGTAATAGTGGAAAAAGGAATGTCTCCAAATATAAACTACACAGAATCATTCTGTGAAACTTCTTTCTGATCTGTGCATTCAGCTAACAGAGTTAAACCATACTTTTGATTGAGCAGATCTGAACACTCTTTCTGTAGAAAATGCAACTGGACATTTGGAGCGCTAAGAGAGTAGTAGTGGAAAAAGGAATATATTCAAATATAAACTACACAGAAGCATTCTGTGAAACTTCTTTCTGATCTGAGCATTCAGCTAACAGAGTTAAACCATACTTTTGATTGAGCAGTTTTGAAACCCTCTGTCTGTAGAAAATGCAACTGGACATTCGTAGCGCTAAGTGGGTAATAGTGGAAAAAAGAATATGTTCAAATATAAACTACACAGAAGCATTGTATGAAACGTCTTTCTGTTCTGTGCATTCAACTAACAGAGTTGAACCTTACTTTTGATTGAGCCTTTCTGAAACACTCTTTCTGTAGAAACTGCAATTGGACATTCTGAGCGCTAAGAGGCCTCTATTGGGAAAAATAGTATCTTCAAATAAAAACTACACAGAAGCATTGTGTGAAACTTATTTCTGATATGTTCATTAAGCTAACAGAGTTAAACCATACTTTTGATTGCGCAGTTCTGAACACTCTTTCTGTAGAAAATGCAAGTGGACATTCGGAGCGCTAAGAGGGTAATAGTGGAAAAAGGAATATATTCAAATATAAACTACACAGTAGCATTCTGTGAAAATTCTTTCTGTTCTGTGCATTCAACTAACAGAGTTGAACCTTACTTTTGAGTGAGCCGTTCTGAAACACTCTTTCTGTAGAAACTGCAATTGGACATGCTAAGCGCAAAGAGGCCTACATTGGGAAAAAGAATATCTTCAAATAAAAACTACACAGATGCATTCTGTGAAACTTATTTCTGATGTGTAAATTCAGTTAACAGAGATAAAACATATTTTTGATTGAGCAGTTATGAAACACTCTTTTTGTAGAAAACGCAAGTGGAGATTCGGAGCGCTAAGAGGGTAATAGTGGAAAAAGGAATGTCTTCAAATATAAACTACACAGAATCATTTGGTGAAACTTCTTTCTGATCTGTGCATTCAGCTAACAGAGTTAAACCATACTTTTGATTGAGCAGATCTGAACACTCTTTCTGTAGAAAATGCAACTGGACATTTGGAGCGCTAAGAGCGTAGTAGTGGAAAAAGGAATATATTCAAATATAAACTACACAGAAGCATTCTGTGAAACTTCTTTCTGATCTGAGCATTCAGCTAACAGAGTTAAACCATACTTTTGATTGAGCAGTTTTGAAACACTCTGTCTGTAGAAAATGCAAATGGACATTCGTAGCGCTAAGTGGGTAATAGTGGAAAAAAGAATATGTTCAAATATAAACTACACAGAAGCATTGTATGAAATTTCTTTCTGTTCTGTGCATTCAACTAACAGAGTTGAACCTTACTTTTGATTGAGCCGTTCTGAAACACTCTTTCTGTAGAAACTGCAATTGGACATTCTGAGCGCTAAGAGGCCTATATTGGGAAAAAGAATGTCTACAAATAAAAACTACACAGAAGAATTGTGTGAAACTTCTTTCTGTTCTGTTTGTTCAACTAAAAGATTTGAACCTTAGTTTTGATTGAGCCGTTCTGAAACACTCTTTCTGTAGAAAATGCAAGTGGAGATTCGGAGCGCTAAGAGGGTAATAGTGGAAAAAGGAATGTCTCCAAATATAAACTACACAGAATCATTCTGTGAAACTTCTTTCTGATCTGTGCATTCAGCTAACAGAGTTAAACCATACTTTTGATTGAGCAGATCTGAACACTCTTTCTGTAGAAAATGCAACTGGACATTTGGAGCGCTAAGAGAGTAGTAGTGGAAAAAGGAATATATTCAAATATAAACTACACGAAAGCATTCTGTGAAACTTCTTTCTGATCTGAGCATTCAGCTAACAGAGTTAAACCATACTTTTGATTGAGCAGTTTTGAAACACTCTGTCTGTAGAAAATGCAACTGGACATTCGTAGCGCTAAGTGGGTAATAGTGGAAAAAATAATATGTTCAAATATAAACTACACAGAATCATTGTATGAAACTTCTTTCTGTTCTGTGCATTCAACTAACAGAGTTGAACCTTACTTTTGATTGAGCCTTTCTGAAACACTCTTTCTGTAGAAACTGCAATTGGACATTCTGAGCGCTAAGAGTCCTCTATTGGGAAAAATAATATCTTCAAATAAAAACTACACAGAAGCATTGTGTGAAACTTATTTCTGATATGTTCATTAAGCTAACAGAGTTAAAGCATACTTTTGATTGCGCAGTTCTGAACACTCTTTCTGTAGAAAATGCAAGTGGAGATTCGGAGCGCTAAGAGGGTAATAGTGGAAAAAGGAATGTCTCCAAATATAAACTACACAGAATCATTCTGTGAAACTTCTTTCTGATCTGTGCATTCAGCTAACAGAGTTAAACCATACTTTTGATTGAGCAGATCTGAACACTCTTTCTGTAGAAAATGCAACTGGACATTTGGAGCGCTAAGAGAGTAGTAGTGGAAAAAGGAATATATTCAAATATAAACTACACAGAAGCATTCTGTGAAACTTCTTTCTGATCTGAGCATTCAGCTAACAGAGTTAAACCATACTTTTGATTGAGCAGTTTTGAAACCCTCTGTCTGTAGAAAATGCAACTGGACATTCGTAGCGCTAAGTGGGTAATAGTGGAAAAAAGAATATGTTCAAATATAAACTACACAGAAGCATTGTATGAAACTTCTTTCTGTTCTGTGCATTCAACTAACAGAGTTGAACCTTACTTTTGATTGAGCCTTTCTGAAACACTCTTTCTGTAGAAACTGCAATTGGACATTCTGAGCGCTAAGAGGCCTCTATTGGGAAAAATAGTATCTTCAAATAAAAACTACACAGAAGCATTGTGTGAAACTTATTTCTGATATGTTCATTAAGCTAACAGAGTTAAACCATACTTTTGATTGCGCAGTTCTGAACACTCTTTCTGTAGAAAATGCAAGTGGACATTCGGAGCGCTAAGAGGGTAATAGTGGAAAAAGGAATATATTCAAATATAAACTACACAGTAGCATTCTGTGAAAATTCTTTCTGTTCTGTGCATTCAACTAACAGAGTTGAACCTTACTTTTGAGTGAGCCGTTCTGAAACACTCTTTCTGTAGAAACTGCAATTGGACATGCTAAGCGCAAAGAGGCCTACATTGGGAAAAAGAATATCTTCAAATAAAAACTACACAGATGCATTCTGTGAAACTTATTTCTGATGTGTAAATTCAGTTAACAGAGATAAAACCTATTTTTGATTGAGCAGTTATGAAACACTCTTTTTGTAGAAAACGCAAGTGGAGATTCGGAGCGCTAAGAGGGTAATAGTGGAAAAAGGAATGTCTTCAAATATAAACTACACAGAATCATTTGGTGAAACTTCTTTCTGATCTGTGCATTCAGCTAACAGAGTTAAACCATACTTTTGATTGAGCAGATCTGAACACTCTTTCTGTAGAAAATGCAACTGGACATTTGGAGCGCTAAGAGCGTAGTAGTGGAAAAAGGAATATATTCAAATATAAACTACACAGAAGCATTCTGTGAAACTTCTTTCTGATCTGAGCATTCAGCTAACAGAGTTAAACCATACTTTTGATTGAGCAGTTTTGAAACACTCTGTCTGTAGAAAATGCAACTGGACATTCGTAGCGCTAAGTGGGTAATAGTGGAAAAAAGAATATGTTCAAATATAAACTACACAGAAGCATTGTATGAAACTACTTTCTGTTCTGTGCATTCAACTAACAGAGTTGAACCTTACTTTTGATTGAGCCGTTCTGAAACACTCTTTCTGTAGAAACTGCAATTGGACATTCTGAGCGCTAAGAGGCCTATATTGGGAAAAAGAATGTCTACAAATAAAAACTACACAGAAGAATTGTGTGAAACTTCTTTCTGTTCTGTTTGTTCAACTAAAAGAGTTGAACCTTAGTTTTGATTGAGCCGTTCTGAAACACTCTTTCTGTAGAAAATGCAAGTGGAGATTCGGAGCGCTAAGAGGGTAATAGTGGAAAAAGGAATGTCTCCAAATATAAACTACACAGAATCATCCTGTGAAACTTCTTTCTGATCTGTGCATTCAGCTAACAGAGTTAAACCATACTTTTGATTGAGCAGATCTGAACACTCTTTCTGTAGAAAATGCAACTGGACTTTTGGAGCGCTAAGAGAGTAGTAGTGGAAAAAGGAATATATTCAAATATAAACTACACGAAAGCATTCTGTGAAACTTCTTTCTGATCTGAGCATTCAGCTAACAGAGTTAAACCATACTTTTGATTGAGCAGTTTTGAAACACTCTGTCTGTAGAAAATGCAACTGGACATTCGTAGCGCTAAGTGGGTAATAGTGGAAAAAATAATATGTTCAAATATAAACTACACAGAATCATTGTATGAAACTTCTTTCTGTTCTGTACATTCAACTAACAGAGTTGAACCTTACTTTTGATTGAGCCTTTCTGAAACACTCTTTCTGTAAAAACTGCAATTGGACATTCTGAGCGCTAAGAGTCCTCTATTGGGAAAAATAATATCTTCAAATAAAAACTACACAGAAGCATTGTGTGAAACTTATTTCTGATATGTTCATTAAGCTAACAGAGTTAAAGCATACTTTTGATTGCGCAGTTCTGAACACTCTTTCTGTAGAAAATGCAAGTGGAGATTCGGAGCGCTAAGAGGGTAATAGTGGAAAAAGGAATGTCTCCAAATATAAACTACACAGAATCATTCTGTGAAACTTCTTTCTGATCTGTGCATTCAGCTAACAGAGTTAAACCATACTTTTGATTGAGCAGATCTGAACACTCTTTCTGTAGAAAATGCAACTGGACATTTGGAGCGCTAAGAGAGTAGTAGTGGAAAAAGGAATATATTCAAATATAAACTACACAGAAGCATTCTGTGAAACTTCTTTCTGATCTGAGCATTCAGCTAACAGAGTTAAACCATACTTTTGATTGAGCAGTTTTGAAACCCTCTGTCTGTAGAAAATGCAACTGGACATTCGTAGCGCTAAGTGGGTAATAGTGGAAAAAAGAATATGTTCAAATATAAACTACACAGAAGCATTGTATGAAACTTCTTTCTGTTCTGTGCATTCAACTAACAGAGTTGAACCTTACTTTTTATTGAGCCTTTCTGAAACACTCTTTCTGTAGAAACTGCAATTGGACATTCTGAGCGCTAAGAGGCCTCTATTGGGAAAAATAGTATCTTCAAATAAAAACTACACAGAAGCATTGTGTGAAACTTATTTCTGATATGTTCATTAAGCTAACAGAGTTAAACCATACTTTTGATTGCGCAGTTCTGAACACTCTTTCTGTAGAAAATGCAAGTGGACATTCGGAGCGCTAAGAGGGTAATAGTGGAAAAAGGAATATATTCAAATATAAACTACACAGTAGCATTCTGTGAAAATTCTTTCTGTTCTGTGCATTCAACTAACAGAGTTGAACCTTACTTTTGAGTGAGCCGTTCTGAAACACTCTTTCTGTAGAAACTGCAATTGGACATGCTAAGCGCAAAGAGGCCTACATTGGGAAAAAGAATATCTTCAAATAAAAACTACACAGATGCATTCTGTGAAACTTATTTCTGATGTGTAAATTCAGTTAACAGAGATAAAACATATTTTTGATTGAGCAGTTACGAAACACTCTTTTTGTAGAAAACGCAAGTGGAGATTCGGAGCGCTAAGAGGGTAATAGTGGAAAAAGGAATGTCTTCAAATATAAACTACACAGAATCATTTGGTGAAACTTCTTTCTGATCTGTGCATTCAGCTAACAGAGTTAAACCATACTTTTGATTGAGCAGATCTGAACACTCTTTCTGTAGAAAATGCAACTGGACATTTGGAGCGCTAAGAGCGTAGTAGTGGAAAAAGGAATATATTCAAATATAAACTACACAGAAGCATTCTGTGAAACTTCTTTCTGATCTGAGCATTCAGCTAACAGAGTTAAACCATACTTTTGATTGAGCAGTTTTGAAACACTCTGTCTGTAGAAAATGCAAATGGACATTCGTAGCGCTAAGTGGGTAATAGTGGAAAAAAGAATATGTTCAAATATAAACTACACAGAAGCATTGTATGAAATTTCTTTCTGTTCTGTGCATTCAACTAACAGAGTTGAACCTTACTTTTGATTGAGCCGTTCTGAAACACTCTTTCTGTAGAAACTGCAATTGGACATTCTGAGCGCTAAGAGGCCTATATTGGGAAAAAGAATGTCTACAAATAAAAACTACACAGAAGAATTGTGTGAAACTTCTTTCTGTTCTGTTTGTTCAACTAAAAGAGTTGAACCTTAGTTTTGATTGAGCCGTTCTGAAACACTCTTTCTGTAGAAAATGCAAGTGGAGATTCGGAGCGCTAAGAGGGTAATAGTGGAAAAAGGAATGTCTCCAAATATAAACTACACAGAATCATTCTGTGAAACTTCTTTCTGATCTGTGCATTCAGCTAACAGAGTTAAACCATACTTTTGATTGAGCAGATCTGAACACTCTTTCTGTAGAAAATGCAACTGGACATTTGGAGCGCTAAGAGAGTAGTAGTGGAAAAAGGAATATATTCAAATATAAACTACACGAAAGCATTCTGTGAAACTTCTTTCTGATCTGAGCATTCAGCAAACAGAGTTAAACCATACTTTTGATTGAGCAGTTTTGAAACACTCTGTCTGTAGAAAATGCAACTGGACATTCGTAGCGCTAAGTGGGTAATAGTGGAAAAAATAATATGTTCAAATATTAACTACACAGAATCATTGTATGAAACTTCTTTCTGTTCTGTGCATTCAACTAACAGAGTTGAACCTTACTTTTGATTGAGCCTTTCTGAAACACTCTTTCTGTAGAAACTGCAATTGGACATTCTGAGCGCTAAGAGTCCTCTATTGGGAAAAATAATATCTTCAAATAAAAACTACACAGAAGCATTGTGTGAAACTTATTTCTGATATGTTCATTAAGCTAACAGAGTTAAAGCATACTTTTGATTGCGCAGTTCTGAACAGTCTTTCTGTAGAAAATGCAAGTGGAGATTCGGAGCGCTAAGAGGGTAATAGTGGAAAAAGGAATGTCTCCAAATATAAACTACACAGAATCATTCTGTGAAACTTCTTTCTGATCTGTGCATTCAGCTAACAGAGTTAAACCATACTTTTGATTGAGCAGATCTGAACACTCTTTCTGTAGAAAATGCAACTGGACATTTGGAGCGCTAAGAGAGTAGTAGTGGAAAAAGGAATATATTCAAATATAAACTACACAGAAGCATTCTGTGAAACTTCTTTCTGATCTGAGCATTCAGCTAACAGAGTTAAACCATACTTTTGATTGAGCAGTTTTGAAACCCTCTGTCTGTAGAAAATGCAACTGGACATTCGTAGCGCTAAGTGGGTAATAGTGGAAAAAAGAATATGTTCAAATATAAACTACACAGAAGCATTGTATGAAACTTCTTTCTGTTCTGTGCATTCAACTAACAGAGTTGAACCTTACTTTTGATTGAGCCTTTCTGAAACACTCTTTCTGTAGAAACTGCAATTGGACATTCTGAGCGCTAAGAGGCCTCTATTGGGAAAAATAGTATCTTCAAATAAAAACTACACAGAAGCATTGTGTGAAACTTATTTCTGATATGTTCATTAAGCTAACAGAGTTAAACCATACTTTTGATTGCGCAGTTCTGGACACTCTTTCTGTAGAAAATGCAAGTGGACATTCGGAGCGCTAAGAGGGTAATAGTGGAAAAAGAATATATTCAAATATAAACTACACAGAAGCATTCTGTTAAACTTCTTTCTGTTCTGTGCATTCAACTAACAGAGTTCAACCTTACTTTTGAGTGAGCCGTTCTGAAACACTCTTTCTGTAGAAACTGCAATTGGACATGCTAAGCGCAAAGAGGCCTACATTGGGAAAAAGAATATCTTCAAATAAAAACTACACAGATGCATTCTGTGAAACTTATTTCTGATCTGTAAATTCAGTTAACAGAGATAAAACATATTTTTGATTGAGCAGTTATGAAACACTCTTTTTGTAGAAAACGCAAGTGGAGATTCGGAGCGCTAAGAGGGTAATAGTGGAAAAAGGAATGTCTTCAAATATAAACTACACAGAATCATTTGGTGAAACTTCTTTCTGATCTGTGCATTCAGCTAACAGAGTTAAACCATACTTTTGATTGAGCAGATCTGAACACTCTTTCTGTAGAAAATGCAACTGGACATTTGGAGCGCTAAGAGCGTAGTAGTGGAAAAAGGAATATATTCAAATATAAACTACACAGAAGCATTCTGTGAAACTTCTTTCTGATCTTAGCATTCAGCTAACAGAGTTAAACCATACTTTTGATTGAGCAGTTTTGAAACACTCTGTCTGTAGAAAATGCAACTGGACATTCGTAGCGCTAAGTGGGTAATAGTGGAAAAAAGAATATGTTCAAATATAAACTACACAGAAGCATTGTATGAAACTACTTTCTGTTCTGTGCATTCAACTAACAGAGTTGAACCTTACTTTTGATTGAGCCGTTCTGAAACACTCTTTCTGTAGAAACTGCAATTGGACATTCTGAGCGCTAAGAGGCCTATATTGGGTAAAAGAATGTCTACAAATAAAAACTACACAGAAGAATTGTGTGAAACTTCTTTCTGTTCTGTTTGTTCAACTAAAAGAGTTGAACCTTAGTTTTGATTGAGCCGTTCTGAAACACTCTTTCTGTAGAAAATGCAAGTGGAGATTCGGAGCGCTAAGAGGGTAATAGTGGAAAAAGGAATGTCTCCAAATATAAACTACACAGAATCATTCTGTGAAACTTCTTTCTGATCTGTGCATTCAGCTAACAGAGTTAAACCATACTTTTGATTGAGCAGATCTGAACACTCTTTCTGTAGAAAATGCAACTGGACATTTGGAGCGCTAAGAGAGTAGTAGTGGAAAAAGGAATATATTCAAATATAAACTACACGAAAGCATTCTGTGAAACTTCTTTCTGATCTGAGCATTCAGCTAACAGAGTTAAACCATACTTTTGATTGAGCAGTTTTGAAACACTCTGTCTGTAGAAAATGCAACTGGACATTCGTAGCGCTAAGTGGGTAATAGTGGAAAAAATAATATGTTCAAATATAAACTACACAGAATCATTGTATGAAACTTCTTTCTGTTCTGTGCATTCAACTAACAGAGTTGAACCTTACTTTTGATTGAGCCTTTCTGAAACACTCTTTCTGTAGAAACTGCAATTGGACATTCTGAGCGCTAAGAGTCCTCTATTGGGAAAAATAATATCTTCAAATAAATACTACACAGAAGCATTGTGTGAAACTTATTTCTGATATGTTCATTAAGCTAACAGAGTTAAAGCATACTTTTGATTGCGCAGTTCTGAACACTCTTTCTGTAGAAAATGCAAGTGGAGATTCGGAGCGCTAAGAGGGTAATAGTGGAAAAAGGAATGTCTCCAAATATAAACTACACAGAATCATTCTGTGAAACTTCTTTCTGATCTGTGCATTCAGCTAACAGAGTTAAACCATACTTTTGATTGAGCAGATCTGAACACTCTTTCTGTAGAAAATGCAACTGGACATTTGGAGCGCTAAGAGAGTAGTAGTGGAAAAAGGAATATATTCAAATATAAACTACACAGAAGCATTCTGTGAAACTTCTTTCTGATCTGAGCATTCAGCTAACAGAGTTAAACCATACTTTTGATTGAGCAGTTTTGAAACCCTCTGTCTGTAGAAAATGCAACTGGACATTCGTAGCGCTAAGTGGGTAATAGTGGAAAAAAGAATATGTTCAAATATAAACTACACAGAAGCATTGTATGAAACTTCTTTCTGTTCTGTGCATTCAACAAACAGAGTTGAACCTTACTTTTGATTGAGCCTTTCTGAAACACTCTTTCTGTAGAAACTGCAATTGGACATTCTGAGCGCTAAGAGGCCTCTATTGGGAAAAATAGTATCTTCAAATAAAAACTACACAGAAGCATTGTGTGAAACTTATTTCTGATATGTTCATTAAGCTAACAGAGTTAAACCATACTTTTGATTGCGCAGTTCTGAACACTCTTTCTGTAGAAAATGCAAGTGGACATTCGGAGCGCTAAGAGGGTAATAGTGGAAAAAGGAATATATTCAAATATAAACTACACAGTAGCATTCTGTGAAAATACTTTCTGTTCTGTGCATTCAACTAACAGCGTTGAACCTTACTTTTGAGTGAGCCGTTCTGAAACACTCTTTCTGTAGAAACTGCAATTGGACATGCTAAGCGCAAAGAGGCCTACATTGGGAAAAAGAATATCTTCAAATAAAAACTACACAGATGCATTCTGTGAAACTTATTTCTGATGTGTAAATTCAGTTAACAGAGATAAAACATATTTTTGATTGAGCAGTTATGAAACACTCTTTTTGTAGAAAACGCAAGTGGAGATTCGGAGCGCTAAGAGGGTAATAGTGGAAAAAGGAATGTCTTCAAATATAAACTACACAGAATCATTTGGTGAAACTTCTTTCTGATCTGTGCATTCAGCTAACAGAGTTAAACCATACTTTTGATTGAGCAGATCTGAACACTCTTTCTGTAGAAAATGCAACTGGACATTTGGAGCGCTAAGAGCGTAGTAGTGGAAAAAGGAATATATTCAAATATAAACTACACAGAAGCATTCTGTGAAACTTCTTTCTGATCTGAGCATTCAGCTAACAGAGTTAAACCATACTTTTGATTGAGCAGTTTTGAAACACTCTGTCTGTAGAAAATGCAACTGGACATTCGTAGCGCTAAGTGGGTAATGGTGGAAAAAAGAATATGTTCAAATATAAACTACACAGAAGCATTGTATGAAACTACTTTCTGTTCTGTGCATTCAACTAACAGAGTTGAACCTTACTTTTGATTGAGCCGTTCTGAAACACTCTTTCTGTAGAAACTGCAATTGGACATTCTGAGCGCTAAGAGGCCTATATTGGGAAAAAGAATGTCTACAAATAAAAACTACACAGAAGAATTGTGTGAAACTTCTTTCTGTTCTGTTTGTTCAACTAAAAGAGTTGAACCTTAGTTTTGATTGAGCCGTTCTGAAACACTCTTTCTGTAGAAAATGCAAGTGGAGATTCGGAGCGCTAAGAGGGTAATAGTGGAAAAAGGAATGTCTCCAAATATAAACTACACAGAATCATTCTGTGAAACTTCTTTCTGATCTGTGCATTCAGCTAACAGAGTTAAACCATACTTTTGATTGAGCAGATCTGAACACTCTTTCTGTAGAAAATGCAACTGGACATTTGGAGCGCTAAGAGAGTAGTAGTGGAAAAAGGAATATATTCAAATATAAACTACACGAAAGCATTCTGTGAAACTTCTTTCTGATCTGAGCATTCAGCTAACAGAGTTAAACCATACTTTTGATTGAGCAGTTTTGAAACACTCTGTCTGTAGAAAATGCAACTGGACATTCGTAGCGCTAAGTGGGTAATAGTGGAAAAAATAATATGTTCAAATATAAACTACACAGAATCATTGTATGAAACTTCTTTCTGTTCTGTGCATTCAACTAACAGAGTTGAACCTTACTTTTGATTGAGCCTTTCTGAAACACTCTTTCTGTAGAAACTGCAATTGGACATTCTGAGCGCTAAGAGTCCTCTATTGGGAAAAATAATATCTTCAAATAAATACTACACAGAAGCATTGTGTGAAACTTATTTCTGATATGTTCATTAAGCTAACAGAGTTAAAGCATACTTTTGATTGCGCAGTTCTGAACACTCTTTCTGTAGAAAATGCAAGTGGAGATTCGGAGCGCTAAGAGGGTAATAGTGGAAAAAGGAATGTCTCCAAATATAAACTACACAGAATCATTCTGTGAAACTTCTTTCTGATCTGTGCATTCAGCTAACAGAGTTAAACCATACTTTTGATTGAGCAGATCTGAACACTCTTTCTGTAGAAAATGCAACTGGACATTTGGAGCGCTAAGAGAGTAGTAGTGGAAAAAGGAATATATTCAAATATAAACTACACAGAAGCATTCTGTGAAACTTCTTTCTGATCTGAGCATTCAGCTAACAGAGTTAAACCATACTTTTGATTGAGCAGTTTTGAAACCCTCTGTCTGTAGAAAATGCAACTGGACATTCGTAGCGCTAAGTGGGTAATAGTGGAAAAAAGAATATGTTCAAATATAAACTACACAGAAGCATTGTATGAAACTTCTTTCTGTTCTGTGCATTCAACTAACAGAGTTGAACCTTACTTTTGATTGAGCCTTTCTGAAACACTCTTTCTGTAGAAACTGCAATTGGACATTCTGAGCGCTAAGAGGCCTCTATTGGGAAAAATAGTATCTTCAAATAAAAACTACACAGAAGCATTGTGTGAAACTTATTTCTGATATGTTCATTAAGCTAACAGAGTTAAACCATACTTTTGATTGCGCAGTTCTGAACACTCTTTCTGTAGAAAATGCAAGTGGACATTCGGAGCGCTAAGAGGGTAATAGTGGAAAAAGGAATATATTCAAATATAAACTACACAGTAGCATTCTGTGAAAATTCTTTCTGTTCTGTGCATTCAACTAACAGCGTTGAACCTTACTTTTGAGTGAGCCGTTCTGAAACACTCTTTCTGTAGAAACTGCAATTGGACATGCTAAGCGCAAAGAGGCCTACATTGGGAAAAAGAATATCTTCAAATAAAAACTACACAGATGCATTCTGTGAAACTTATTTCTGATGTGTAAATTCAGTTAACAGAGATAAAACATATTTTTGATTGAGCAGTTATGAAACAGTCTTTTTGTAGAAAACGCAAGTGGAGATTCGGAGCGCTAAGAGGGTAATGGTGGAAAAAGGAATGTCTTCAAATATAAACTACACAGAATCATTTGGTGAAACTTCTTTCTGATCTGAGCATTCAGCTAACAGAGTTAAACCATACTTTTGATTGAGCAGTTTTGAAACACTCTGTCTGTAGAAAATGCAACTGGACATTCGTAGCGCTAAGTGGGTAATGGTGGAAAAAAGAATATGTTCAAATATAAACTACACAGAAGCATTGTATGAAACTACTTTCTGTTCTGTGCATTCAACTAACAGAGTTGAACCTTACTTTTGATTGAGCCGTTCTGAAACACTCTTTCTGTAGAAACTGCAATTGGACATTCTGAGCGCTAAGAGGCCTATATTGGGAAAAAGAATGTCTACAAATAAAAACTACACAGAAGAATTGTGTGAAACTTCTTTCTGTTCTGTTTGTTCAACTAAAAGAGTTGAACCTTAGTTTTGATTGAGCCGTTCTGAAACACTCTTTCTGTAGAAAATGCAAGTGGAGATTCGGAGCGCTAAGAGGGTAATAGTGGAAAAAGGAATGTCTCCAAATATAAACTACACAGAATCATTCTGTGAAACTTCTTTCTGATCTGTGCATTCAGCTAACAGAGTTAAACCATACTTTTGATTGAGCAGATCTGAACACTCTTTCTGTAGAAAATGCAACTGGACATTTGGAGCGCTAAGAGAGTAGTAGTGGAAAAAGGAATATATTCAAATATAAACTACACGAAAGCATTCTGTGAAACTTCTTTCTGATCTGAGCATTCAGCTAACAGAGTTAAACCATACTTTTGATTGAGCAGTTTTGAAACACTCTGTCTGTAGAAAATGCAACTGGACATTCGTAGCGCTAAGTGGGTAATAGTGGAAAAAATAATATGTTCAAATATAAACTACACAGAATCATTGTATGAAACTTCTTTCTGTTCTGTGCATTCAACTAACAGAGTTGAACCTTACTTTTGATTGAGCCTTTCTGAAACACTCTTTCTGTAGAAACTGCAATTGGACATTCTGAGCGCTAAGAGTCCTCTATTGGGAAAAATAATATCTTCAAATAAATACTACACAGAAGCATTGTGTGAAACTTATTTCTGATATGTTCATTAAGCTAACAGAGTTAAAGCATACTTTTGATTGCGCAGTTCTGAACACTCTTTCTGTAGAAAATGCAAGTGGAGATTCGGAGCGCTAAGAGGGTAATAGTGGAAAAAGGAATGTCTCCAAATATAAACTACACAGAATCATTCTGTGAAACTTCTTTCTGATCTGTGCATTCAGCTAACAGAGTTAAACCATACTTTTGATTGAGCAGATCTGAACACTCTTTCTGTAGAAAATGCAACTGGACATTTGGAGCGCTAAGAGAGTAGTAGTGGAAAAAGGAATATATTCAAATATAAACTACACAGAAGCATTCTGTGAAACTTCTTTCTGATCTGAGCATTCAGCTAACAGAGTTAAACCATACTTTTGATTGAGCAGTTTTGAAACCCTCTGTCTGTAGAAAATGCAACTGGACATTCGTAGCGCTAAGTGGGTAATAGTGGAAAAAAGAATATGTTCAAATATAAACTACACAGAAGCATTGTATGAAACTTCTTTCTGTTCTGTGCATTCAACTAACAGAGTTGAACCTTACTTTTGATTGAGCCTTTCTGAAACACTCTTTCTGTAGAAACTGCAATTGGACATTCTGAGCGCTAAGAGGCCTCTATTGGGAAAAATAGTATCTTCAAATAAAAACTACACAGAAGCATTGTGTGAAACTTATTTCTGATATGTTCATTAAGCTAACAGAGTTAAACCATACTTTTGATTGCGCAGTTCTGAACACTCTTTCTGTAGAAAATGCAAGTGGACATTCGGAGCGCTAAGAGGGTAATAGTGGAAAAAGGAATATATTCAAATATAAACTACACAGTAGCATTCTGTGAAAATTCTTTCTGTTCTGTGCATTCAACTAACAGCGTTGAACCTTACTTTTGAGTGAGCCGTTCTGAAACACTCTTTCTGTAGAAACTGCAATTGGACATGCTAAGCGCAAAGAGGCCTACATTGGGAAAAAGAATATCTTCAAATAAAAACTACACAGATGCATTCTGTGAAACTTATTTCTGATGTGTAAATTCAGTTAACAGAGATAAAACATATTTTTGATTGAGCAGTTATGAAACACTCTTTTTGTAGAAAACGCAAGTGGAGATTCGGAGCGCTAAGAGGGTAATAGTGGAAAAAGGAATGTCTTCAAATATAAACTACACAGAATCATTTGGTGAAACTTCTTTCTGATCTGTGCATTCAGCTAACAGAGTTAAACCATACTTTTGATTGAGCAGATCTGAACACTCTTTCTGTAGAAAATGCAACTGGACATTTGGAGCGCTAAGAGCGTAGTAGTGGAAAAAGGAATATATTCAAATATAAACTACACAGAAGCATTCTGTGAAACTTCTTTCTGATCTGAGCATTCAGCTAACAGAGTTAAACCATACTTTTGATTGAGCAGTTTTGAAACACTCTGTCTGTAGAAAATGCAAATGGACATTCGTAGCGCTAAGTGGGTAATAGTGGAAAAAAGAATATGTTCAAATATAAACTACACAGAAGCATTGTATGAAACTACTTTCTGTTCTGTGCATTCAACTAACAGAGCTGAACCTTACTTTTGATTGAGCCGTTCTGAAACACTCTTTCTGTAGAAACTGCAATTGGACATTCTGAGCGCTAAGAGGCCTATATTGGGAAAAAGAATGTCTACAAATAAAAACTACACAGAAGAATTGTGTGAAACTTCTTTCTGTTCTGTTTGTTCAACTAAAAGAGTTGAACCTTAGTTTTGATTGAGCCGTTCTGAAACACTCTTTCTGTAGAAAATGCAAGTGGAGATTCGGAGCGCTAAGAGGGTAATAGTGGAAAAAGGAATGTCTCCAAATATAAACTACACAGAATCATTCTGTGAAACTTCTTTCTGATCTGTGCATTCAGCTAACAGAGTTAAACCATACTTTTGATTGAGCAGATCTGAACACTCTTTCTGTAGAAAATGCAACTGGACATTTGGAGCGCTAAGAGAGTAGTAGTGGAAAAAGGAATATATTCAAATATAAACTACACAGAAGCATTCTGTGAAACTTCTTTCTGATCTGAGCATTCAGCTAACAGAGTTAAACCATACTTTTGATTGAGCAGTTTTGAAACCCTCTGTCTGTAGAAAATGCAACTGGACATTCGTAGCGCTAAGTGGGTAATAGTGGAAAAAAGAATATGTTCAAATATAAACTACACAGAAGCATTGTATGAAACTTCTTTCTGTTCTGTGCATTCAACTAACAGAGTTGAACCTTACTTTTGATTGAGCCTTTCTGAAACACTCTTTCTGTAGAAACTGCAATTGGACATTCTGAGCGCTAAGAGGCCTCTATTGGGAAAAATAGTATCTTCAAATAAAAACTACACAGAAGCATTGTGTGAAACTTATTTCTGATATGTTCATTAAGCTAACAGAGTTAAACCATACTTTTGATTGCGCAGTTCTGAACACTCTTTCTGTAGAAAATGCAAGTGGACATTCGGAGCGCTAAGAGGGTAATAGTGGAAAAAGGAATATATTCAAATATAAACTACACAGTAGCATTCTGTGAAAATTCTTTCTGTTCTGTGCATTCAACTAACAGAGTTGAACCTTACTTTTGAGTGAGCCGTTCTGAAACACTCTTTCTGTAGAAACTGCAATTGGACATGCTAAGCGCAAAGAGGCCTACATTGGGAAAAAGAATATCTTCAAATAAAAACTACACAGATGCATTCTGTGAAACTTATTTCTGATGTGTAAATTCAGTTAACAGAGATAAAACATATTTTTGATTGAGCAGTTACGAAACACTCTTTTTGTAGAAAACGCAAGTGGAGATTCGGAGCGCTAAGAGGGTAATAGTGGAAAAAGGAATGTCTTCAAATATAAACTACACAGAATCATTTGGTGAAACTTCTTTCTGATCTGTGCATTCAGCTAACAGAGTTAAACCATACTTTTGATTGAGCAGATCTGAACACTCTTTCTGTAGAAAATGCAACTGGACATTTGGAGCGCTAAGAGCGTAGTAGTGGAAAAAGGAATATATTCAAATATAAACTACACAGAAGCATTCTGTGAAACTTCTTTCTGATCTGAGCATTCAGCTAACAGAGTTAAGCCATACTTTTGATTGAGCAGTTTTGAAACACTCTGTCTGTAGAAAATGCAACTGGACATTCGTAGCGCTAAGTGGGTAATAGTGGAAAAAAGAATATGTTCAAATATGAACTACACAGAAGCATTGTATGAAATTTCTTTCTGTTCTGTGCATTCAACTAACAGAGTTGAACCTTACTTTTGATTGAGCCGTTCTGAAACACTCTTTCTGTAGAAACTGCAATTGGACATTCTGAGCGCTAAGAGGCCTATATTGGGAAAAAGAATGTCTACAAATAAAAACTACACAGAAGAATTGTGTGAAACTTCTTTCTGTTCTGTTTGTTCAACTAAAAGAGTTGAACCTTAGTTTTGATTGAGCCGTTCTGAAACACTCTTTCTGTAGAAAATGCAAGTGGAGATTCGGAGCGCTAAGAGGGTAATAGTGGAAAAAGGAATGTCTCCAAATATAAACTACACAGAATCATTCTGTGAAACTTCTTTCTGATCTGTGCATTCAGCTAACAGAGTTAAACCATACTTTTGATTGAGCAGATCTGAACACTCTTTCTGTAGAAAATGCAACTGGACATTTGGAGCGCTAAGAGAGTAGTAGTGGAAAAAGGAATATATTCAAATATAAACTACACGAAAGCATTCTGTGAAACTTCTTTCTGATCTGAGCATTCAGCTAACAGAGTTAAACCATACTTTTGATTGAGCAGTTTTGAAACACTCTGTCTGTAGAAAATGCAACTGGACATTCGTAGCGCTAAGTGGGTAATAGTGGAAAAAATAATATGTTCAAATATAAACTACACAGAATCATTGTATGAAACTTCTTTCTGTTCTGTGCATTCAACTAACAGAGTTGAACCTTACTTTTGATTGAGCCTTTCTGAAACACTCTTTCTGTAGAAACTGCAATTGGACATTCTGAGCGCTAAGAGTCCTCTATTGGGAAAAATAATATCTTCAAATAAAAACTACACAGAAGCATTGTGTGAAACTTATTTCTGATATGTTCATTAAGCTAACAGAGTTAAAGCATACTTTTGATTGCGCAGTTCTGAACACTCTTTCTGTAGAAAATGCAAGTGGAGATTCGGAGCGCTAAGAGGGTAATAGTGGAAAAAGGAATGTCTCCAAATATAAACTACACAGAATCATTCTGTGAAACTTCTTTCTGATCTGTGCATTCAGCTAACAGAGTTAAACCATACTTTTGATTGAGCAGATCTGAACACTCTCTCTGTAGAAAATGCAACTGGACATTTGGAGCGCTAAGAGAGTAGTAGTGGAAAAAGGAATATATTCAAATATAAACTACACAGAAGCATTCTGTGAAACTTCTTTCTGATCTGAGCATTCAGCTAACAGAGTTAAACCATACTTTTGATTGAGCAGTTTTGAAACCCTCTGTCTGTAGAAAATGCAACTGGACATTCGTAGCGCTAAGTGGGTAACAGTGGAAAAAAGAATATGTTCAAATATAAACTACACAGAAGCATTGTATGAAACTTCTTTCTGTTCTGTGCATTCAACTAACAGAGTTGAACCTTACTTTTGATTGAGCCTTTCTGAAACACTCTTTCTGTAGAAACTGCAATTGGACATTCTGAGCGCTAAGAGGCCTCTATTGGGAAAAATAGTATCTTCAAATAAAAACTACACAGAAGCATTGTGTGAAACTTATTTCTGATATGTTCATTAAGCTAACAGAGTTAAACCATACTTTTGATTGCGCAGTTCTGAACACTCTTTCTGTAGAAAATGCAAGTGGACATTCGGAGCGCTAAGAGGGTAATAGTGGAAAAAGGAATATATTCAAATATAAACTACACAGTAGCATTCTGTGAAAATTCTTTCTGTTCTGTGCATTCAACTAACAGAGTTGAACCTTACTTTTGAGTGAGCCGTTCTGAAACACTCTTTCTGTAGAAACTGCAATTGGACATGCTAAGCGCAAAGAGGCCTACATTGGGAAAAAGAATATCTTCTAATAAAAACTACACAGATGCATTCTGTGAAACTTATTTCTGATCTGTAAATTCAGTTAACAGAGATAAAACATATTTTTGATTGAGCAGTTATGAAACACTCTTTTTGTAGAAAACGCAAGTGGAGATTCGGAGCGCTAAGAGGGTAATAGTGGAAAAAGGAATGTCTTCAAATATAAACTACACAGAATCATTTGGTGAAACTTCTTTCTGATCTGTGCATTCAGCTAACAGAGTTAAACCATACTTTTGATTGAGCAGAACTGAACACTCTTTCTGTAGAAAATGCAACTGGACATTTGGAGCGCTAAGAGCGTAGTAGTGGAAAAAGGAATATATTCAAATATAAACTACACAGAAGCATTCTGTGAAACTTCTTTCTGATCTGTGCATTCAGCTAACAGAGTTAAACCATACTTTTGATTGAGCAGTTTTGAAACACTCTGTCTGTAGAAAATGCAACTGGACATTCGTAGCGCTAAGTGGGTAATAGTGGAAAAAAGAATATGTTCAAATATAAACTACACAGAAGCATTGTATGAAACTACTTTCTGTTCTGTGCATTCAACTAACAGAGTTGAACCTTACTTTTGATTGAGCCGTTCTGAAACACTCTTTCTGTAGAAACTGCAATTGGACATTCTGAGCGCTAAGAGGCCTATATTGGGAAAAAGAATGTCTACAAATAAAAACTACACAGAAGAATTGTGTGAAACTTCTTTCTGTTCTGTTTGTTCAACTAAAAGAGTTGAACCTTAGTTTTGATTGAGCCGTTCTGAAACACTCTTTCTGTAGAAAATGCAAGTGGAGATTCGGAGCGCTAAGAGGGTAATAGTGGAAAAAGGAATGTCTCCAAATATAAACTACACAGAATCATTCTGTGAAACTTCTTTCTGATCTGTGCATTCAGCTAACAGAGTTAAACCATACTTTTGATTGAGCAGATCTGAACACTCTTTCTGTAGAAAATGCAACTGGACATTTGGAGCGCTAAGAGAGTAGTAGTGGAAAAAGGAATATATTCAAATATAAACTACACGAAAGCATTCTGTGAAACTTCTTTCTGATCTGAGCATTCAGCTAACAGAGTTAAACCATACTTTTGATTGAGCAGTTTTGAAACACTCTGTCTGTAGAAAATGCAACTGGACATTCGTAGCGCTAAGTGGGTAATAGTGGAAAAAATAATATGTTCAAATATAAACTACACAGAATCATTGTATGAAACTTCTTTCTGTTCTGTGCATTCAACTAACAGAGTTGAACCTTACTTTTGATTGAGCCTTTCTGAAACACTCTTTCTGTAGAAACTGCAATTGGACATTCTGAGCGCTAAGAGTCCTCTATTGGGAAAAATAATATCTTCAAATAAAAACTACACAGAAGCATTGTGTGAAACTTATTTCTGATATGTTCATTAAGCTAACAGAGTTAAAGCATACTTTTGATTGCGCAGTTCTGAACACTCTTTCTGTAGAAAATGCAAGTGGAGATTCGGAGCGCTAAGAGGGTAATAGTGGAAAAAGGAATGTCTCCAAATATAAACTACACAGAATCATTCTGTGAAACTTCTTTCTGATCTGTGCATTCAGCTAACAGAGTTAAACCATACTTTTGATTGAGCAGATCTGAACACTCTTTCTGTAGAAAATGCAACTGGACATTTGGAGCGCTAAGAGAGTAGTAGTGGAAAAAGGAATATATTCAAATATAAACTACACAGAAGCATTCTGTGAAACTTCTTTCTGATCTGAGCATTCAGCTAACAGAGTTAAACCATACTTTTGATTGAGCAGTTTTGAAACCCTCTGTCTGTAGAAAATGCAACTGGACATTCGTAGCGCTAAGTGGGTAATAGTGGAAAAAAGAATATGTTCAAATATAAACTACACAGAAGCATTGTATGAAACTTCTTTCTGTTCTGTGCATTCATCTAACAGAGTTGAACCTTACTTTTGATTGAGCCTTTCTGAAACACTCTTTCTGTAGAAACTGCAATTGGACATTCTGAGCGCTAAGAGGCCTCTATTGGGAAAAATAGTATCTTCAAATAAAAACTACACAGAAGCATTGTGTGAAACTTATTTCTGATATGTTCATTAAGCTAACAGAGTTAAACCATACTTTTGATTGCGCAGTTCTGAACACTCTTTCTGTAGAAAATGCAAGTGGACATTCGGAGCGCTAAGAGGGTAATAGTGGAAAAAGGAATATATTCAAATATAAACTACACAGTAGCATTCTGTGAAAATTCTTTCTGTTCTGTGCATTCAACTAACAGAGTTGAACCTTACTTTTGAGTGAGCCGTTCTGAAACACTCTTTCTGTAGAAACTGCAATTGGACATGCTAAGCGCAAAGAGGCCTACATTGGGAAAAAGAATATCTTCAAATAAAAACTACACAGATGCATTCTGTGAAACTTATTTCTGATGTGTAAATTCAGTTAACAGAGATAAAACATATTTTTGATTGAGCAGTTATGAAACACTCTTTTTGTAGAAAACGCAAGTGGAGATTCGGAGCGCTAAGAGGGTAATAGTGGAAAAAGGAATGTCTTCAAATATAAACTACACAGAATCATTTGGTGAAACTTCTTTCTGATCTGTGCATTCAGCTAACAGAGTTAAACCATACTTTTGATTGAGCAGATCTGAACACTCTTTCTGTAGAAAATGCAACTGGACATTTGGAGCGCTAAGAGCGTAGTAGTGGAAAAAGGAATATATTCAAATATAAACTACACAGAAGCATTCTGTGAAACTTCTTTCTGATCTGAGCATTCAGCTAACAGAGTTAAACCATACTTTTGATTGAGCAGTTTTGAAACACTCTGTCTGTAGAAAATGCAACTGGACATTCGTAGCGCTAAGTGGGTAATAGTGGAAAAAAGAATATGTTCAAATATAAACTACACAGAAGCATTGTATGAAACTACTTTCTGTTCTGTGCATTCAACTAACAGAGTTGAACCTTACTTTTGATTGAGCCGTTCTGAAACACTCTTTCTGTAGAAACTGCAATTGGACATTCTGAGCGCTAAGAGGCCTATATTGGGAAAAAGAATGTCTACAAATAAAAACTACACAGAAGAATTGTGTGAAACTTCTTTCTGTTCTGTTTGTTCAACTAAAAGAGTTGAACCTTAGTTTTGATTGAGCCGTTCTGAAACACTCTTTCTGTAGAAAATGCAAGTGGAGATTCGGAGCGCTAAGAGGGTAATAGTGGAAAAAGGAATGTCTCCAAATATAAACTACACAGAATCATTCTGTGAAACTTCTTTCTGATCTGTGCATTCAGCTAACAGAGTTAAACCATACTTTTGATTGAGCAGATCTGAACACTCTTTCTGTAGAAAATGCAACTGGACATTTGGAGCGCTAAGAGAGTAGTAGTGGAAAAAGGAATATATTCAAATATAAACTACACAGAAGCATTCTGTGAAACTTCTTTCTGATCTGAGCATTCAGCTAACAGAGTTAAACCATACTTTTGATTGAGCAGTTTTGAAACCCTCTGTCTGTAGAAAATGCAACTGGACATTCGTAGCGCTAAGTGGGTAATAGTGGAAAAAAGAATATGTTCAAATATAAACTACACAGAAGCATTGTATGAAACATCTTTCTGTTCTGTGCATTCAACTAACAGAGTTGAACCTTACTTTTGATTGAGCCTTTCTGAAACACTCTTTCTGTAGAAACTGCAATTGGACATTCTGAGCGCTAAGAGGCCTCTATTGGGAAAAATAGTATCTTCAAATAAAAACTACACAGAAGCATTGTGTGAAACTTATTTCTGATATGTTCATTAAGCTAACAGAGTTAAACCATACTTTTGATTGCACAGTTCTGAACACTCTTTCTGTAGAAAATGCAAGTGGACATTCGGAGCGCTAAGAGGGTAATAGTGGAAAAAGGAATATATTCAAATATAAACTACACAGTAGCATTCTGTGAAAATTCTTTCTGTTCTGTGCATTCAACTAACAGAGTTGAACCTTACTTTTGATTGAGCCGTTCTGAAACACTCTTTCTGTAGAAACTGCAATTGGACATGCTAAGCGCTAAGAGGCCTACATTGGGAAGAAGAATATCTTCAAATAAAAACTACACAGATGCATTCTGTGAAACATATTTCTGATCTGTAAATTCAGTTAACAGAGATAAAACATATTTTTGATTGAGCAGTTATGAAACACTCTTTTTGTAGAAAACGCAAGTGGAGATTCGGAGCGCTAAGAGGGTAATAGTGGAAAAAGGAATGTCTTCAAATATAAACTACACAGAATCATTTGGTGAAACTTCTTTCTGATCTGTGCATTCAGCTAACAGAGTTAAACCATACTTTTGATTGAGCAGATCTGAACACTCTTTCTGTAGAAAATGCAACTGGACATTTGGAGCGCTAAGAGCGTAGTAGTGGAAAAAGGAATATATTCAAATATAAACTACACAGAAGCATTCTGTGAAACTTCTTTCTGATCTGAGCATTCAGCTAACAGAGTTAAACCATACTTTTGATTGAGCAGTTTTGAAACACTCTGTCTGTAGAAAATGCAACTGGACATTCGTAGCGCTAAGTGGGTAATAGTGGAAAAAAGAATAAGTTCAAATATAAACTACACAGAAGCATTGTATGAAACTACTTTCTGTTCTGTGCATTCAACTAACAGAGTTGAACCTTACTTTTGATTGAGCCGTTCTGAAACACTCTTTCTGTAGAAACTGCAATTGGACATTCTGAGCGCTAAGAGGCCTATATTGGGAAAAAGAATGTCTACAAATAAAAACTACACAGAAGAATTGTGTGAAACTTCTTTCTGTTCTGTTTGTTCAACTAAAAGAGTTGAACCTTAGTTTTGATTGAGCCGTTCTGAAACACTCTTTCTGTAGAAAATGCAAGTGGAGATTCGGAGCGCTAAGAGGGTAATAGTGGAAAAAGGAATGTCTCCAAATATAAACTACACAGAATCATTCTGTGAAACTTCTTTCTGATCTGTGCATTCAGCTAACAGAGTTAAACCATACTTTTGATTGAGCAGATCTGAACACTCTTTCTGTAGAAAATGCAACTGGACATTTGGAGCGCTAAGAGAGTAGTAGTGGAAAAAGGAATATATTCAAATATAAACTACACGAAAGCATTCTGTGAAACTTCTTTCTGATCTGAGCATTCAGCTAACAGAGTTAAACCATACTTTTGATTGAGCAGTTTTGAAACACTCTGTCTGTAGAAAATGCAACTGGACATTCGTAGCGCTAAGTGGGTAATAGTGGAAAAAATAATATGTTCAAATATAAACTACACAGAATCATTGTATGAAACTTCTTTCTGTTCTGTGCATTCAACTAACAGAGTTGAACCTTACTTTTGATTGAGCCTTTCTGAAACACTCTTTCTGTAGAAACTGCAATTGGACATTCTGAGCGCTAAGAGTCCTCTATTGGGAAAAATAATATCTTCAAATAAAAACTACACAGAAGCATTGTGTGAAACTTATTTCTGATATGTTCATTAAGCTAACAGAGTTAAAGCATACTTTTGATTGCGCAGTTCTGAACACTCTTTCTGTAGAAAATGCAAGTGGAGATTCGGAGCGCTAAGAGGGTAATAGTGGAAAAAGGAATGTCTCCAAATATAAACTACACAGAATCATTCTGTGAAACTTCTTTCTGATCTGTGCATTCAGCTAACAGAGTTAAACCATACTTTTGATTGAGCAGATCTGAACACTCTTTCTGTAGAAAATGCAACTGGACATTTGGAGCGCTAAGAGAGTAGTAGTGGAAAAAGGAATATATTCAAATATAAACTACACAGAAGCATTCTGTGAAACTTCTTTCTGATCTGAGCATTCAGCTAACAGAGTTAAACCATACTTTTGATTGAGCAGTTTTGAAACCCTCTGTCTGTAGAAAATGCAACTGGACATTCGTAGCGCTAAGTGGGTAATAGTGGAAAAAAGAATATGTTCAAATATAAACTACACAGAAGCATTGTATGAAACTTCTTTCTGTTCTGTGCATTCAACTAACAGAGTTGAACCTTACTTTTGATTGAGCCTTTCTGAAACACTCTTTCTGTAGAAACTGCAATTGGACATTCTGAGCGCTAAGAGGCCTCTATTGGGAAAAATAGTATCTTCAAATAAAAACTACACAGAAGCATTGTGTGAAACTTATTTCTGATATGTTCATTAAGCTAACAGAGTTAAACCATACTTTTGATTGCGCAGTTCTGAACACTCTTTCTGTAGAAAATGCAAGTGGACATTCGGAGCGCTAAGAGGGTAATAGTGGAAAAAGGAATATATTCAAATATAAACTACACAGTAGCATTCTGTGAAAATTCTTTCTGTTCTGTGCATTCAACTAACAGAGTTGAACCTTACTTTTGAGTGAGCCGTTCTGAAACACTCTTTCTGTAGAAACTGCAATTGGACATGCTAAGCGCAAAGAGGCCTACATTGGGAAAAAGAATATCTTCAAATAAAAACTACACAGATGCATTCTGTGAAACTTATTTCTGATGTGTAAATTCAGTTAACAGAGATAAAACATATTTTTGATTGAGCAGTTACGAAACACTCTTTTTGTAGAAAACGCAAGTGGAGATTCGGAGCGCTAAGAGGGTAATAGTGGAAAAAGGAATGTCTTCAAATATAAACTACACAGAATCATTTGGTGAAACTTCTTTCTGATCTGTGCATTCAGCTAACAGAGTTAAACCATACTTTTGATTGAGCAGATCTGAACACTCTTTCTGTAGAAAATGCAACTGGACATTTGGAGCGCTAAGAGCGTAGTAGTGGAAAAAGGAATATATTCAAATATAAACTACACAGAAGCATTCTGTGAAACTTCTTTCTGATCTGAGCATTCAGCTAACAGAGTTAAACCATACTTTTGATTGAGCAGTTTTGAAACACTCTGTCTGTAGAAAATGCAACTGGACATTCGTAGCGCTAAGTGGGTAATAGTGGAAAAAAGAATATGTTCAAATATAAACTACACAGAAGCATTGTATGAAACTACTTTCTGTTCTGTGCATTCAACTAACAGAGTTGAACCTTACTTTTGATTGAGCCGTTCTGAAACACTCTTTCTGTAGAAACTGCAATTGGACATTCTGAGCGCTAAGAGGCCTATATTGGGAAAAAGAATGTCTACAAATAAAAACTACACAGAAGAATTGTGTGAAACTTCTTTCTGTTCTGTTTGTTCAACTAAAAGAGTTGAACCTTAGTTTTGATTGAGCCCTTCTGAAACACTCTTTCTGTAGAAAATGCAAGTGGAGATTCGGAGCGCTAAGAGGGTAATAGTGGAAAAAGGAATGTCTCCAAATATAAACTACACAGAATCATTCTGTGAAACTTCTTTCTGATCTGTGCATTCAGCTAACAGAGTTAAACCATACTTTTGATTGAGCAGATCTGAACACTCTTTCTGTAGAAAATGCAACTGGACATTTGGAGCGCTAAGAGAGTAGTAGTGGAAAAAGGAATATATTCAAATATAAACTACACGAAAGCATTCTGTGAAACTTCTTTCTGATCTGAGCATTCAGCTAACAGAGTTAAACCATACTTTTGATTGAGCAGTTTTGAAACACTCTGTCTGTAGAAAATGCAACTGGACATTCGTAGCGCTAAGTGGGTAATAGTGGAAAAAATAATATGTTCAAATATAAACTACACAGAATCATTGTATGAAACTTCTTTCTGTTCTGTGCATTCAACTAACAGAGTTGAACCTTACTTTTGATTGAGCCTTTCTGAAACACTCTTTCTGTAGAAACTGCAATTGGACATTCTGAGCGCTAAGAGTCCTCTATTGGGAAAAATAATATCTTCAAATAAAAACTACACAGAAGCATTGTGTGAAACTTATTTCTGATATGTTCATTAAGCTAACAGAGTTAAAGCATACTTTTGATTGCGCAGTTCTGAACACTCTTTCTGTAGAAAATGCAAGTGGAGATTCGGAGCGCTAAGAGGGTAATAGTGGAAAAAGGAATGTCTCCAAATATAAACTACACAGAATCATTCTGTGAAACTTCTTTCTGATCTGTGCATTCAGCTAACAGAGTTAAACCATACTTTTGATTGAGCAGATCTGAACACTCTTTCTGTAGAAAATGCAACTGGACATTTGGAGCGCTAAGAGAGTAGTAGTGGAAAAAGGAATATATTCAAATATAAACTACACAGAAGCATTCTGTGAAACTTCTTTCTGATCTGAGCATTCAGCTAAAAGAGTTAAACCATACTTTTGATTGAGCAGTTTTGAAACCCTCTGTCTGTAGAAAATGCAACTGGACATTCGTAGCGCTAAGTGGGTAATAGTGGAAAAAAGAATATGTTCAAATATAAACTACACTGAAGCATTGTATGAAACTTCTTTCTGTTCTGTGCATTCAACTAACAGAGTTGAACCTTACTTTTGATTGAGCCTTTCTGAAACACTCTTTCTGTAGAAACTGCAATTGGACATTCTGAGCGCTAAGAGGCCTCTATTGGGAAAAATAGTATCTTCAAATAAAAACTACACAGAAGCATTGTGTGAAACTTATTTCTGATATGGTCATTAAGCTAACAGATTTAAACCATACTTTTGATTGCGCAGTTCTGAACACTCTTTCTGTAGAAAATGCAAGTGGACATTCGGAGCGCTAAGAGGGTAATAGTGGAAAAAGGAATATATTCAAATATAAACTACACAGTAGCATTCTGTGAAAATTCTTTCTGTTCTGTGCATTCAACTAACAGAGTTGAACCTTACTTTTGATTGAGCCGTTCTGAAACACTCTTTCTGTAGAAACTGCAATTGGACATGCTAAGCGCTAAGAGGCCTACATTGGGAAGAAGAATATCTTCAAATAAAAACTACACAGATGCATTCTGTGAAACATATTTCTGATCTGTAAATTCAGTTAACAGAGATAAAACATATTTTTGATTGAGCAGTTATGAAACACTCTTTTTGTAGAAAACGCAAGTGGAGATTCGGAGCGCTAAGAGGGTAATAGTGGAAAAAGGAATGTCTTCAAATATAAACTACACAGAATCATTTGGTGAAACTTCTTTCTGATCTGTGCATTCAGCTAACAGAGTTAAACCATACTTTTGAT
The DNA here is from genome assembly GCF_028878055.3 of Symphalangus syndactylus. NCBI lineage: Eukaryota > Metazoa > Chordata > Mammalia > Primates > Hylobatidae > Symphalangus > Symphalangus syndactylus. Next base: position 112,318,248 of record NC_072437.2, on the reverse strand, counting down.
TGAGCAGATCTGAACACTCTTTCTGTAGAAAATGCAACTGGACATTTGGAGCGCTAAGAGCGTAGTAGTGGAAAAAGGAATATATTCAAATATAAACTACACAGAAGCATTCTGTGAAACTTCTTTCTGATCTGAGCATTCAGCTAACAGAGTTAAACCATACTTTTGATTGAGCAGTTTTGAAACACTCTGTCTGTAGAAAATGCAACTGGACATTCGTAGCGCTAAGTGGGTAATAGTGGAAAAAAGAATATGTTCAAATATAAACTACACAGAAGCATTGTATGAAACTACTTTCTGTTCTGTGCATTCAACTAACAGAGTTGAACCTTACTTTTGATTGAGCCGTTCTGAAACACTCTTTCTGTAGAAACTGCAATTGGACATTCTGAGCGCTAAGAGGCCTATATTGGGAAAAAGAATGTCTACAAATAAAAACTACACAGAAGAATTGTGTGAAACTTCTTTCTGTTCTGTTTGTTCAACTAAAAGAGTTGAACCTTAGTTTTGATTGAGCCGTTCTGAAACACTCTTTCTGTAGAAAATGCAAGTGGAGATTCGGAGCGCTAAGAGGGTAATAGTGGAAAAAGGAATGTCTCCAAATATAAACTACACAGAATCATTCTGTGAAACTTCTTTCTGATCTGTGCATTCAGCTAACAGAGTTAAACCATACTTTTGATTGAGCAGATCTGAACACTCTTTCTGTAGAAAATGCAACTGGACATTTGGAGCGCTAAGAGAGTAGTAGTGGAAAAAGGAATATATTCAAATATAAACTACACAGAAGCATTCTGTGAAACTTCTTTCTGATCTGAGCATTCAGCTAACAGAGTTAAAAAATACTTTTGATTGAGCAGTTTTGAAACCCTCTGTCTGTAGAAAATGCAACTGGACATTCGTAGCGCTAAGTGGGTAATAGTGGAAAAAAGAATATGTTCAAATATAAACTACACAGAAGCATTGTATGAAACTTCTTTCTGTTCTGTGCATTCAACTAACAGAGTTGAACCTTACTTTTGATTGAGCCTTTCTGAAACACTCTTTCTGTAGAAACTGCAATTGGACATTCTGAGCGCTAAGAGGCCTCTATTGGGAAAAATAGTATCTTCAAATAAAAACTACACAGAAGCATTGTGTGAAACTTATTTCTGATATGTTCATTAAGCTAACAGAGTTAAACCATACTTTTGATTGCGCAGTTCTGAACACTCTTTCTGTAGAAAATGCAAGTGGACATTCGGAGCGCTAAGGGGGTAATAGTGGAAAAAGGAATATATTCAAATATAAACTACACAGTAGCATTCTGTGAAAATTCTTTCTGTTCTGTGCATTCAACTAACAGAGTTGAACCTTACTTTTGAGTGAGCCGTTCTGAAACACTCTTTCTGTAGAAACTGCAATTGGACATGCTAAGCGCAAAGAGGCCTACATTGGGAAAAAGAATATCTTCAAATAAAAACTACACAGATGCATTCTGTGAAACTTATTTCTGATCTGTAAATTCAGTTAACAGAGATAAAACATATTTTTGATTGAGCAGTTATGAAACACTCTTTTTGTAGAAAACGCAAGTGGAGATTCGGAGCGCTAAGAGGGTAATAGTGGAAAAAGGAATGTCTTCAAATATAAACTACACAGAATCATTTGGTGAAACTTCTTTCTGATCTGTGCATTCAGCTAACAGAGTTAAACCATACTTTTGATTGAGCAGATCTGAACACTCTTTCTGTAGAAAATGCAACTGGACATTTGGAGCGCTAAGAGCGTAGTAGTGGAAAAAGGAATATATTCAAATATAAACTACACAGAAGCATTCTGTGAAACTTCTTTCTGATCTGAGCATTCAGCTAACAGAGTTAAACCATACTTTTGATTGAGCAGTTTTGAAACACTCTGTCTGTAGAAAATGCAACTGGACATTCGTAGCGCTAAGTGGGTAATAGTGGAAAAAAGAATATGTTCAAATATAAACTACACAGAAGCATTGTATGAAACTACTTTCTGTTCTGTGCATTCAACTAACAGAGTTGAACCTTACTTTTGATTGAGCCGTTCTGAAACACTCTTTCTGTAGAAACTGCAATTGGACATTCTGAGCGCTAAGAGGCCTATATTGGGAAAAAGAATGTCTACAAATAAAAACTACACAGAAGAATTGTGTGAAACTTCTTTCTGTTCTGTTTGTTCAACTAAAAGAGTTGAACCTTAGTTTTGATTGAGCCGTTCTGAAACACTCTTTCTGTAGAAAATGCAAGTGGAGATTCGGAGCGCTAAGAGGGTAATAGTGGAAAAAGGAATGTCTCCAAATATAAACTACACAGAATCATTCTGTGAAACTTCTTTCTGATCTGTGCATTCAGCTAACAGAGTTAAACCATACTTTTGATTGAGCAGATCTGAACACTCTTTCTGTAGAAAATGCAACTGGACATTTGGAGCGCTAAGAGAGTAGTAGTGGAAAAAGGAATATATTCAAATATAAACTACACGAAAGCATTCTGTGAAACTTCTTTCTGATCTGAGCATTCAGCTAACAGAGTTAAACCATACTTTTGATTGAGCAGTTTTGAAACACTCTGTCTGTAGAAAATGCAACAGGACATTCGTAGCGCTAAGTGGGTAATAGTGGAAAAAATAATATGTTCAAATATAAACTACACAGAAGCATTGTATGAAACTTCTTTCTGTTCTGTGCATTCAACTAACAGAGTTGAACCTTACTTTTGATTGAGCCTTTCTGAAACACTCTTTCTGTAGAAACTGCAATTGGACATTCTGAGAGCTAAGAGTCCTCTATTGGGAAAAATAATATCTTCAAATAAAAACTACACAGAAGCATTGTGTGAAACTTATTTCTGATATGTTCATTAAGCTAACAGAGTTAAAGCATACTTTTGATTGCGCAGTTCTGAACACTCTTTCTGTAGAAAATGCAAGTGAAGATTCGGAGTGCTAAGAGGGTAATAGTGGAAAAAGGAATGTCTCCAAATATAAACTACACAGAATCATTCTGTGAAACTTCTTTCTGATCTGTGCATTCAGCTAACAGAGTTAAACCATACTTTTGATTGAGCAGATCTGAACACTCTTTCTGTAGAAAATGCAACTGGACATTTGGAGCGCTAAGAGAGTAGTAGTGGAAAAAGGAATATATTCAAATATAAACTACACAGAAGCATTCTGTGAAACTTCTTTCTGATCTGAGCATTCAGCTAACAGAGTTAAACCATACTTTTGATTGAGCAGTTTTGAAACCCTCTGTCTGTAGAAAATGCAACTGGACATTCGTAGCGCTAAGTGGGTAATAGTGGAAAAAAGAATATGTTCAAATATAAACTACACAGAAGCATTGTATGAAACTTCTTTCTGTTCTGTGCATTCAACTAACAGAGTTGAACCTTACTTTTGATTGAGCCTTTCTGAAACACTCTTTCTGTAGAAACTGCAATTGGACATTCTGAGCGCTAAGAGGCCTCTATTGGGAAAAATAGTATCTTCAAATAAAAACTACACAGAAGCATTGTGTGAAACTTATTTCTGATATGTTCATTAAGCTAACAGAGTTAAACCATACTTTTGATTGCGCAGTTCTGAACACTCTTTCTGTAGAAAATGCAAGTGGACATTCGGAGCGCTAAGAGGGTAATAGTGGAAAAAGGAATATATTCAAATATAAACTACACAGTAGCATTCTGTGAAAATTCTTTCTGTTCTGTGCATTCAACTAACAGAGTTGAACCTTACTTTTGAGTGAGCCGTTCTGAAACACTCTTTCTGTAGAAACTGCAATTGGACATGCTAAGCGCAAAGAGGCCTACATTGGGAAAAAGAATATCTTCAAATAAAAACTACACAGATGCATTCTGTGAAACTTATTTCTGATCTGTAAATTCAGTTAACAGAGATAAAACATATTTTTGATTGAGCAGTTATGAAACACTCTTTTTGTAGAAAACGCAAGTGGAGATTCGGAGCGCTAAGAGGGTAATAGTGGAAAAAGGAATGTCTTCAAATATAAACTACACAGAATCATTTGGTGAAACTTCTTTCTGATCTGTGCATTCAGCTAACAGAGTTAAACCATACTTTTGATTGAGCAGATCTGAACACTCTTTCTGTAGAAAATGCAACTGGACATTTGGAGCGCTAAGAGCGTAGTAGTGGAAAAAGGAATATATTCAAATATAAACTACACAGAAGCATTCTGTGAAACTTCTTTCTGATCTGAGCATTCAGCTAACAGAGTTAAACCATACTTTTGATTGAGCAGTTTTGAAACACTCTGTCTGTAGAAAATGCAACTGGACATTCGTAGCGCTAAGTGGGTAATAGTGGAAAAAAGAATATGTTCAAATATAAACTACACAGAAGCATTGTATGAAACTACTTTCTGTTCTGTGCATTCAACTAACAGAGTTGAACCTTACTTTTGATTGAGCCGTTCTGAAACACTCTTTCTGTAGAAACTGCAATTGGACATTCTGAGCGCTAAGAGGCCTATATTGGGAAAAAGAATGTCTACAAATAAAAACTACACAGAAGAATTGTGTGAAACTTCTTTCTGTTCTGTTTGTTCAACTAAAAGAGTTGAACCTTAGTTTTGATTGAGCCGTTCTGAAACACTCTTTCTGTAGAAAATGCAAGTGGAGATTCGGAGCGCTAAGAGGGTAATAGTGGAAAAAGGAATGTCTCCAAATATAAACTACACAGAATCATTCTGTGAAACTTCTTTCTGATCTGTGCATTCAGCTAACAGAGTTAAACCATACTTTTGATTGAGCAGATCTGAACACTCTTTCTGTAGAAAATGCAACTGGACATTTGGAGCGCTAAGAGAGTAGTAGTGGAAAAAGGAATATATTCAAATATAAACTACACGAAAGCATTCTGTGAAACTTCTTTCTGATCTGAGCATTCAGCTAACAGAGTTAAACCATACTTTTGATTGAGCAGTTTTGAAACACTCTGTCTGTAGAAAATGCAACTGGACATTCGTAGCGCTAAGTGGGTAATAGTGGAAAAAATAATATGTTCAAATATAAACTACACAGAATCATTGTATGAAACTTCTTTCTGTTCTGTGCATTCAACTAACAGAGTTGAACCTTACTTTTGATTGAGCCTTTCTGAAACACTCTTTCTGTAGAAACTGCAATTGGACATTCTGAGCGCTAAGAGTCCTCTATTGGGAAAAATAATATCTTCAAATAAAAACTACACAGAAGCATTGTGTGAAACTTATTTCTGATATGTTCATTAAGCTAACAGAGTTAAAGCATACTTTTGATTGCGCAGTTCTGAACACTCTTTCTGTAGAAAATGCAAGTGGAGATTCGGAGCGCTAAGAGGGTAATAGTGGAAAAAGGAATGTCTCCAAATATAAACTACACAGAATCATTCTGTGAAACTTCTTTCTGATCTGTGCATTCAGCTAACAGAGTTAAACCATACTTTTGATTGAGCAGATCTGAACACTCTTTCTGTAGAAAATGCAACTGGACATTTGGAGCGCTAAGAGAGTAGTAGTGGAAAAAGGAATATATTCAAATATAAACTACACAGAAGCATTCTGTGAAACTTCTTTCTGATCTGAGCATTCAGCTAACAGAGTTAAACCATACTTTTGATTGAGCAGTTTTGAAACCCTCTGTCTGTAGAAAATGCAACTGGACATTCGTAGCGCTAAGTGGGTAATAGTGGAAAAAAGAATATGTTCAAATATAAACTACACAGAAGCATTGTATGAAACTTCTTTCTGTTCTGTGCATTCAACTAACAGAGTTGAACCTTACTTTTGATTGAGCCTTTCTGAAACACTCTTTCTGTAGAAACTGCAATTGGACATTCTGAGCGCTAAGAGGCCTCTATTGGGAAAAGTAGTATCTTCAAATAAAAACTACACAGAAGCATTGTGTGAAACTTATTTCTGATATGTTCATTAAGCTAACAGAGTTAAACCATACTTTTGATTGCGCAGTTCTGAACACTCTTTCTGTAGAAAATGCAAGTGGACATTCGGAGCGCTAAGAGGGTAATAGTGGAAAAAGGAATATATTCAAATATAAACTACACAGTAGCATTCTGTGAAAATTCTTTCTGTTCTGTGCATTCAACTAACAGCGTTGAACCTTACTTTTGAGTGAGCCGTTCTGAAACACTCTTTCTGTAGAAACTGCAATTGGACATGCTAAGCGCAAAGAGGCCTACATTGGGAAAAAGAATATCTTCAAATAAAAACTACACAGATGCATTCTGTGAAACTTATTTCTGATCTGTAAATTCAGTTAACAGAGATAAAACATATTTTTGATTGAGCAGTTATGAAACACTCTTTTTGAAGAAAACGCAAGTGGAGATTCGGAGCGCTAAGAGGGTAATAGTGGAAAAAGGAATGTCTTCAAATATAAACTACACAGAATCATTTGGTGAAACTTCTTTCTGATCTGTGCATTCAGCTAACAGAGTTAAACCATACTTTTGATTGAGCAGATCTGAACACTCTTTCTGTAGAAAATGCAACTGGACATTTGGAGCGCTAAGAGCGTAGTAGTGGAAAAAGGAATATATTCAAATATAAACTACACAGAAGCATTCTGTGAAACTTCTTTCTGATCTGAGCATTCAGCTAACAGAGTTAAACCATACTTTTGATTGAGCAGTTTTGAAACACTCTGTCTGTAGAAAATGCAACTGGACATTCGTAGCGCTAAGTGGGTAATAGTGGAAAAAAGAATATGTTCAAATATAAACTACACAGAAGCATTGTATGAAACTACTTTCTGTTCTGTGCATTCAACTAACAGAGTTGAACCTTACTTTTGATTGAGCCGTTCTGAAACACTCTTTCTGTAGAAACTGCAATTGGACATTCTGAGCGCTAAGAGGCCTATATTGGGAAAAAGAATGTCTACAAATAAAAACTACACAGAAGAATTGTGTGAAACTTCTTTCTGTTCTGTTTGTTCAACTAAAAGAGTTGAACCTTAGTTTTGATTGAGCCGTTCTGAAACACTCTTTCTGTAGAAAATGCAAGTGGAGATTCGGAGCGCTAAGAGGGTAATAGTGGAAAAAGGAATGTCTCCAAATATAAACTACACAGAATCATTCTGTGAAACTTCTTTCTGATCTGTGCATTCAGCTAACAGAGTTAAACCATACTTTTGATTGAGCAGATCTGAACACTCTTTCTGTAGAAAATGCAACTGGACATTTGGAGCGCTAAGAGAGTAGTAGTGGAAAAAGGAATATATTCAAATATAAACTACACGAAAGCATTCTGTGAAACTTCTTTCTGATCTGAGCATTCAGCTAACAGAGTTAAACCATACTTTTGATTGAGCAGTTTTGAAACACTCTGTCTGTAGAAAATGCAACTGGACATTCGTAGCGCTAAGTGGGTAATAGTGGAAAAAATAATATGTTCAAATATAAACTACACAGAATCATTGTATGAAACTTCTTTCTTTTCTGTGCATTCAACTAACAGAGTTGAACCTTACTTTTGATTGAGCCTTTCTGAAACACTCTTTCTGTAGAAACTGCAATTGGACATTCTGAGCGCTAAGAGTCCTCTATTGGGAAAAATAATATCTTCAAATAAAAACTACACAGAAGCATTGTGTGAAACTTATTTCTGATATGTTCATTAAGCTAACAGAGTTAAAGCATACTTTTGATTGCGCAGTTCTGAACACTCTTTCTGTAGAAAATGCAAGTGGAGATTCGGAGCGCTAAGAGGGTAATAGTGGAAAAAGGAATGTCTCCAAATATAAACTACACAGAATCATTCTGTGAAACTTCTTTCTGATCTGTGCATTCAGCTAACAGAGTTAAACCATACTTTTGATTGAGCAGATCTGAACACTCTTTCTGTAGAAAATGCAACTGGACATTTGGAGCGCTAAGAGAGTAGTAGTGGAAAAAGGAATATATTCAAATATAAACTACACAGAAGCATTCTGTGAAACTTCTTTCTGATCTGAGCATTCAGCTAACAGAGTTAAACCATACTTTTGATTGAGCAGTTTTGAAACCCTCTGTCTGTAGAAAATGCAACTGGACATTCGTAGCGCTAAGTGGGTAATAGTGGAAAAAAGAATATGTTCAAATATAAACTACACAGAAGCATTGTATGAAACTTCTTTCTGTTCTGTGAATTCAACTAACAGAGTTGAACCTTACACTTGATTGAGCCTTTCTGAAACACTCTTTCTGTAGAAACTGCAATTGGACATTCTGAGCGCTAAGAGGCCTCTATTGGGAAAAATAGTATCTTCAAATAAAAACTACACAGAAGCATTGTGTGAAACTTATTTCTGATATGTTCATTAAGCTAACAGAGTTAAACCATACTTTTGATTGCGCAGTTCTGAACACTCTTTCTGTAGAAAATGCAAGTGGACATTCGGAGCGCTAAGAGGGTAATAGTGGAAAAAGGAATATATTCAAATATAAACTACACAGTAGCATTCTGTGAAAATTCTTTCTGTTCTGTGCATTCAACTAACAGAGTTGAACCTTACTTTTGAGTGAGCCGTTCTGAAACACTCTTTCTGTAGAAACTGCAATTGGACATGCTAAGCGCAAAGAGGCCTACATTGGGAAAAAGAATATCTTCAAATAAAAACTACACAGATGCATTCTGTGAAACTTATTTCTGATCTGTAAATTCAGTTAACAGAGATAAAACATATTTTTGATTGAGCAGTTATGAAACACTCTTTTTGAAGAAAACGCAAGTGGAGATTCGGAGCGCTAAGAGGGTAATAGTGGAAAAAGGAATGTCTTCAAATATAAACTACACAGAATCATTTGGTGAAACTTCTTTCTGATCTGTGCATTCAGCTAACAGAGTTAAACCATACTTTTGATTGAGCAGATCTGAACACTCTTTCTGTAGAAAATGCAACTGGACATTTGGAGCGCTAAGAGCGTAGTAGTGGAAAAAGGAATATATTCAAATATAAACTACACAGAAGCATTCTGTGAAACTTCTTTCTGATCTGAGCATTCAGCTAACAGAGTTAAACCATACTTTTGATTGAGCAGTTTTGAAACACTCTGTCTGTAGAAAATGCAACTGGACATTCGTAGCGCTAAGTGGGTAATAGTGGAAAAAAGAATATGTTCAAATATAAACTACACAGAAGCATTGTATGAAACTACTTTCTGTTCTGTGCATTCAACTAACAGAGTTGAACCTTACTTTTGATTGAGCCGTTCTGAAACACTCTTTCTGTAGAAACTGCAATTGGACATTCTGAGCGCTAAGAGGCCTATATTGGGAAAAAGAATGTCTACAAATAAAAACTACACAGAAGAATTGTGTGAAACTTCTTTCTGTTCTGTTTGTTCAACTAAAAGAGTTGAACCTTAGTTTTGATTGAGCCGTTCTGAAACACTCTTTCTGTAGAAAATGCAAGTGGAGATTCGGAGCGCTAAGAGGGTAATAGTGGAAAAAGGAATGTCTCCAAATATAAACTACACAGAATCATTCTGTGAAACTTCTTTCTGATCTGTGCATTCAGCTAACAGAGTTAAACCATACTTTTGATTGAGCAGATCTGAACACTCTTTCTGTAGAAAATGCAACTGGACATTTGGAGCGCTAAGAGAGTAGTAGTGGAAAAAGGAATATATTCAAATATAAACTACACGAAAGCATTCTGTGAAACTTCTTTCTGATCTGAGCATTCAGCTAACAGAGTTAAACCATACTTTTGATTGAGCAGTTTTGAAACACTCTGTCTGTAGAAAATGCAACTGGACATTCGTAGCGCTAAGTGGGTAATAGTGGAAAAAATAATATGTTCAAATATAAACTACACAGAATCATTGTATGAAACTACTTTCTTTTCTGTGCATTCAACTAACAGAGTTGAACCTTACTTTTGATTGAGCCTTTCTGAAACACTCTTTCTGTAGAAACTGCAATTGGACATTCTGAGCGCTAAGAGTCCTCTATTGGGAAAAATAATATCTTCAAATAAAAACTACACAGATGCATTCTGTGAAACTTATTTCTGATATGTTCATTAAGCTAACAGAGTTAAAGCATACTTTTGATTGCGCAGTTCTGAACACTCTTTCTGTAGAAAATGCAAGTGGAGATTCGGAGCGCTAAGAGGGTAATAGTGGAAAAAGGAATGTCTCCAAATATAAACTACACAGAATCATTCTGTGAAACTTCTTTCTGATCTGTGCATTCAGCTAACAGAGTTAAACCATACTTTTGATTGAGCAGATCTGAACACTCTTTCTGTAGAAAATGCAACTGGACATTTGGAGCGCTAAGAGAGTAGTAGTGGAAAAAGGAATATATTCAAATATAAACTACACAGAAGCATTCTGTGAAACTTCTTTCTGATCTGAGCATTCAGCTAACAGAGTTAAACCATACTTTTGATTGAGCAGTTTTGAAACCCTCTGTCTGTAGAAAATGCAACTGGACATTTGTAGCGCTAAGTGGGTAATAGTGGAAAAAAGAATATGTTCAAATATAAACTACACAGAAGCATTGTATGAAACTTCTTTCTGTTCTGTGAATTCAACTAACAGAGTTGAACCTTACTTTTGATTGAGCCTTTCTGAAACACTCTTTCTGTAGAAACTGCAATTGGACATTCTGAGCGCTAAGAGGCCTCTATTGGGAAAAATAGTATCTTCAAATAAAAACTACACAGAAGCATTGTGTGAAACTTATTTCTGATATGTTCATTAAGCTAACAGAGTTAAACCATACTTTTGATTGCGCAGTTCTGAACACTCTTTCTGTAGAAAATGCAAGTGGACATTCGGAGCGCTAAGAGGGTAATAGTGGAAAAAGGAATATATTCAAATATAAACTACACAGTAGCATTCTGTGAAAATTCTTTCTGTTCTGTGCATTCAACTAACAGAGTTGAACCTTACTTTTGAGTGAGCCGTTCTGAAACACTCTTTCTGTAGAAACTGCAATTGGACATGCTAAGCGCAAAGAGGCCTACATTGGGAAAAAGAATATCTTCAAATAAAAACTACACAGATGCATTCTGTGAAACTTATTTCTGATGTGTAAATTCAGTTAACAGAGATAAAACATATTTTTGATTGAGCAGTTATGAAACACTCTTTTTGTAGAAAACGCAAGTGGAGATTCGGAGCGCTAAGAGGGTAATAGTGGAAAAAGGAATGTCTTCAAATATAAACTACACAGAATCATTTGGTGAAACTTCTTTCTGATCTGTGCATTCAGCTAACAGAGTTAAACCATACTTTTGATTGAGCAGATCTGAACACTCTTTCTGTAGAAAATGCAACTGGACATTTGGAGCGCTAAGAGCGTAGTAGTGGAAAAAGGAATATATTCAAATATAAACTACACAGAAGCATTCTGTGAAACTTCTTTCTGATCTGAGCATTCAGCTAACAGAGTTAAACCATACTTTTGATTGAGCAGTTTTGAAACACTCTGTCTGTAGAAAATGCAACTGGACATTCGTAGCGCTAAGTGGGTAATAGTGGAAAAAAGAATATGTTCAAATATAAACTACACAGAAGCATTGTATGAAATTTCTTTCTGTTCTGTGCATTCAACTAACAGAGTTGAACCTTACTTTTGATTGAGCCGTTCTGAAACACTCTTTCTGTAGAAACTGCAATTGGACATTCTGAGCGCTAAGAGGCCTATATTGGGAAAAAGAATGTCTACAAATAAAAACTACACAGAAGAATTGTGTGAAACTTCTTTCTGTTCTGTTTGTTCAAATAAAAGAGTTGAACCTTAGTTTTGATTGAGCCGTTCTGAAACACTCTTTCTGTAGAAAATGCAAGTGGAGATTCGGAGCGCTAAGAGGGTAATAGTGGAAAAAGGAATGTCTCCAAATATAAACTACACAGAATCATTCTGTGAAACTTCTTTCTGATCTGTGCATTCAGCTAACAGAGTTAAACCATACTTTTGATTGAGCAGATCTGAACACTCTTTCTGTAGAAAATGCAACTGGACATTTGGAGCGCTAAGAGAGTAGTAGTGGAAAAAGGAATATATTCAAATATAAACTACACGAAAGCATTCTGTGAAACTTCTTTCTGATCTGAGCATTCAGCTAACAGAGTTAAACCATACTTTTGATTGAGCAGTTTTGAAACACTCTGTCTGTAGAAAATGCAACTGGACATTCGTAGCGCTAAGTGGGTAATAGTGGAAAAAATAATATGTTCAAATATAAACTACACAGAATCATTGTATGAAACTTCTTTCTTTTCTGTGCATTCAACTAACAGAGTTGAACCTTACTTTTGATTGAGCCTTTCTGAAACACTCTTTCTGTAGAAACTGCAATTGGACATTCTGAGCGCTAAGAGTCCTCTATTGGGAAAAATAATATCTTCAAATAAAAACTACACAGAAGCATTGTGTGAAACTTATTTCTGATATGTTCATTAAGCTAACAGAGTTAAAGCATACTTTTGATTGCGCAGTTCTGAACACTCTTTCTGTAGAAAATGCAAGTGGAGATTCGGAGCGCTAAGAGGGTAATAGTGGAAAAAGGAATGTCTACAAATATAAACTACACAGAATCATTCTGTGAAACTTCTTTCTGATCTGTGCATTCAGCTAACAGAGTTAAACCATACTTTTGATTGAGCAGATCTGAACACTCTTTCTGTAGAAAATGCAACTGGACATTTGGAGCGCTAAGAGAGTAGTAGTGGAAAAAGGAATATATTCAAATATAAACTACACAGAAGCATTCTGTGAAACTTCTTTCTGATCTGAGCATTCAGCTAACAGAGTTAAACCATACTTTTGATTGAGCAGTTTTGAAACCCTCTGTCTGTAGAAAATGCAACTGGACATTCGTAGCGCTAAGTGGGTAATAGTGGAAAAAAGAATATGTTCAAATATAAACTACACAGAAGCATTGTATGAAACTTCTTTCTGTTCTGTGCATTCAACTAACAGAGTTGAACCTTACTTTTGATTGAGCCTTTCTGAAACACTCTTTCTGTAGAAACTGCAATTGGACATTCTGAGCGCTAAGAGGCCTCTATTGGGAAAAATAGTATCTTCAAATAAAAACTACACAGAAGCATTGTGTGAAACTTATTTCTGATATGTTCATTAAGCTAACAGAGTTAAACCATACTTTTGATTGCGCAGTTCTGAACACTCTTTCTGTAGAAAATGCAAGTGGACATTCGGAGCGCTAAGAGGGTAATAGTGGAAAAAGGAATATATTCAAATATAAACTACACAGTAGCATTCTGTGAAAATTCTTTCTGTTCTGTGCATTCAACTAACAGAGTTGAACCTTACTTTTGAGTGAGCCGTTCTGAAACACTCTTTCTGTAGAAACTGCAATTGGACATGCTAAGCGCAAAGAGGCCTACATTGGGAAAAAGAATATCTTCAAATAAAAACTACACAGATGCATTCTGTGAAACTTATTTCTGATGTGTAAATTCAGTTAACAGAGATAAAACATATTTTTGATTGAGCAGTTATGAAACACTCTTTTTGTAGAAAACGCAAGTGGAGATTCGGAGCGCTAAGAGGGTAATAGTGGAAAAAGGAATGTCTTCAAATATAAACTACACAGAATCATTTGGTGAAACTTCTTTCTGATCTGTGCATTCAGCTAACAGAGTTAAACCATACTTTTGATTGAGCAGATCTGAACACTCTTTCTGTAGAAAATGCAACTGGACATTTGGAGCGCTAAGAGCGTAGTAGTGGAAAAAGGAATATATTCAAATATAAACTACACAGAAGCATTCTGTGAAACTTCTTTCTGATCTGAGCATTCAGCTAACAGAGTTAAACCATACTTTTGATTGAGCAGTTTTGAAACACTCTGTCTGTAGAAAATGCAACTGGACATTCGTAGCGCTAAGTGGGTAATAGTGGAAAAAAGAATATGTTCAAATATAAACTACACAGAAGCATTGTATGAAACTACTTTCTGTTCTGTGCATTCAACTAACAGAGTTGAACCTTACTTTTGATTGAGCCGTTCTGAAACACTCTTTCTGTAGAAACTGCAATTGGACATTCTGAGCGCTAAGAGGCCTATATTGGGAAAAAGAATGTCTACAAATAAAAACTACACAGAAGAATTGTGTGAAACTTCTTTCTGTTCTGTTTGTTCAACTAAAAGAGTTGAACCTTAGTTTTGATTGAGCCGTTCTGAAACACTCTTTCTGTAGAAAATGCAAGTGGAGATTCGGAGCGCTAAGAGGGTAATAGTGGAAAAAGGAATGTCTCCAAATATAAACTACACAGAATCATTCTGTGAAACTTCTTTCTGATCTGTGCATTCAGCTAACAGAGTTAAACCATACTTTTGATTGAGCAGATCTGAACACTCTTTCTGTAGAAAATGCAACTGGACATTTGGAGCGCTAAGAGAGTAGTAGTGGAAAAAGGAATATATTCAAATATAAACTACACGAAAGCATTCTGTGAAACTTCTTTCTGATCTGAGCATTCAGCTAACAGAGTTAAACCATACTTTTGATTGAGCAGTTTTGAAACACTCTGTCTGTAGAAAATGCAACTGGACATTCGTAGCGCTAAGTGGGTAATAGTGGAAAAAATAATATGTTCAAATATAAACTACACAGAATCATTGTATGAAACTTCTTTCTTTTCTGTGCATTCAACTAACAGAGTTGAACCTTACTTTTGATTGAGCCTTTCTGAAACACTCTTTCTGTAGAAACTGCAATTGGACATTCTGAGCGCTAAGAGTCCTCTATTGGGAAAAATAATATCTTCAAATAAAAACTACACAGAAGCATTGTGTGAAACTTATTTCTGATATGTTCATTAAGCTAACAGAGTTAAAGCATACTTTTGATTGCGCAGTTCTGAACACTCTTTCTGTAGAAAATGCAAGTGGAGATTCGGAGCGCTAAGAGGGTAATAGTGGAAAAAGGAATGTCTCCAAATATAAACTACACAGAATCATTCTGTGAAACTTCTTTCTGATCTGTGCATTCAGCTAACAGAGTTAAACCATACTTTTGATTGAGCAGATCTGAACACTCTTTCTGTAGAAAATGCAACTGGACATTTGGAGCGCTAAGAGAGTAGTAGTGGAAAAAGGAATATATTCAAATATAAACTACACAGAAGCATTCTGTGAAACTTCTTTCTGATCTGAGCATTCAGCTAACAGAGTTAAACCATACTTTTGATTGAGCAGTTTTGAAACCCTCTGTCTGTAGAAAATGCAACTGGACATTCGTAGCGCTAAGTGGGTAATAGTGGAAAAAAGAATATGTTCAAATATAAACTACACAGAAGCATTGTATGAAACTTCTTTCTGTTCTGTGAATTCAACTAACAGAGTTGAACCTTACTTTTGATTGAGCCTTTCTGAAACACTCTTTCTGTAGAAACTGCAATTGGACATTCTGAGCGCTAAGAGGCCTCTATTGGGAAAAATAGTATCTTCAAATAAAAACTACACAGAAGCATTGTGTGAAACTTATTTCTGATATGTTCATTAAGCTAACAGAGTTAAACCATACTTTTGATTGCGCAGTTCTGAACACTCTTTCTGTAGAAAATGCAAGTGGACATTCGGAGCGCTAAGAGGGTAATAGTGGAAAAAGGAATATATTCAAATATAAACTACACAGTAGCATTCTGTGAAAATTCTTTCTGTTCTGTGCATTCAACTAACAGAGTTGAACCTTACTTTTGAGTGAGCCGTTCTGAAACACTCTTTCTGTAGAAACTGCAATTGGACATGCTAAGCGCAAAGAGGCCTACATTGGGAAAAAGAATATCTTCAAATAAAAACTACACAGATGCATTCTGTGAAACTTATTTCTGATCTGTAAATTCAGTTAACAGAGATAAAACATATTTTTGATTGAGCAGTTATGAAACACTCTTTTTGAAGAAAACGCAAGTGGAGATTCGGAGCGCTAAGAGGGTAATAGTGGAAAAAGGAATGTCTTCAAATATAAACTACACAGAATCATTTGGTGAAACTTCTTTCTGATCTGTGCATTCAGCTAACAGAGTTAAACCATACTTTTGATTGAGCAGATCTGAACACTCTTTCTGTAGAAAATGCAACTGGACATTTGGAGCGCTAAGAGCGTAGTAGTGGAAAAAGGAATATATTCAAATATAAACTACACAGAAGCATTCTGTGAAACTTCTTTCTGATCTGAGCATTCAGCTAACAGAGTTAAACCATACTTTTGATTGAGCAGTTTTGAAACACTCTGTCTGTAGAAAATGCAACTGGACATTCGTAGCGCTAAGTGGGTAATAGTGGAAAAAAGAATATGTTCAAATATAAACTACACAGAAGCATTGTATGAAACTACTTTCTGTTCTGTGCATTCAACTAACAGAGTTGAACCTTACTTTTGATTGAGCCGTTCTGAAACACTCTTTCTGTAGAAACTGCAATTGGACATTCTGAGCGCTAAGAGGCCTATATTGGGAAAAAGAATGTCTACAAATAAAAACTACACAGAAGAATTGTGTGAAACTTCTTTCTGTTCTGTTTGTTCAACTAAAAGAGTTGAACCTTAGTTTTGATTGAGCCGTTCTGAAACACTCTTTCTGTAGAAAATGCAAGTGGAGATTCGGAGCGCTAAGAGGGTAATAGTGGAAAAAGGAATGTCTCCAAATATAAACTACACAGAATCATTCTGTGAAACTTCTTTCTGATCTGTGCATTCAGCTAACAGAGTTAAACCATACTTTTGATTGAGCAGATCTGAACACTCTTTCTGTAGAAAATGCAACTGGACATTTGGAGCGCTAAGAGAGTAGTAGTGGAAAAAGGAATATATTCAAATATAAACTACACGAAAGCATTCTGTGAAACTTCTTTCTGATCTGAGCATTCAGCTAACAGAGTTAAACCATACTTTTGATTGAGCAGTTTTGAAACACTCTGTCTGTAGAAAATGCAACTGGACATTCGTAGCGCTAAGTGGGTAATAGTGGAAAAAATAATATGTTCAAATATAAACTACACAGAATCATTGTATGAAACTTCTTTCTTTTCTGTGCATTCAACTAACAGAGTTGAACCTTACTTTTGATTGAGCCTTTCTGAAACACTCTTTCTGTAGAAACTGCAATTGGACATTCTGAGCGCTAAGAGTCCTCTATTGGGAAAAATAATATCTTCAAATAAAAACTACACAGATGCATTCTGTGAAACTTATTTCTGATATGTTCATTAAGCTAACAGAGTTAAAGCATACTTTTGATTGCGCAGTTCTGAACACTCTTTCTGTAGAAAATGCAAGTGGAGATTCGGAGCGCTAAGAGGGTAATAGTGGAAAAAGGAATGTCTCCAAATATAAACTACACAGAATCATTCTGTGAAACTTCTTTCTGATCTGTGCATTCAGCTAACAGAGTTAAACCATACTTTTGATTGAGCAGATCTGAACACTCTTTCTGTAGAAAATGCAACTGGACATTTGGAGCGCTAAGAGAGTAGTAGTGGAAAAAGGAATATATTCAAATATAAACTACACAGAAGCATTCTGTGAAACTTCTTTCTGATCTGAGCATTCAGCTAACAGAGTTAAACCATACTTTTGATTGAGCAGTTTTGAAACCCTCTGTCTGTAGAAAATGCAACTGGACATTTGTAGCGCTAAGTGGGTAATAGTGGAAAAAAGAATATGTTCAAATATAAACTACACAGAAGCATTGTATGAAACTTCTTTCTGTTCTGTGAATTCAACTAACAGAGTTGAACCTTACTTTTGATTGAGCCTTTCTGAAACACTCTTTCTGTAGAAACTGCAATTGGACATTCTGAGCGCTAAGAGGCCTCTATTGGGAAAAATAGTATCTTCAAATAAAAACTACACAGAAGCATTGTGTGAAACTTATTTCTGATATGTTCATTAAGCTAACAGAGTTAAACCATACTTTTGATTGCGCAGTTCTGAACACTCTTTCTGTAGAAAATGCAAGTGGACATTCGGAGCGCTAAGAGGGTAATAGTGGAAAAAGGAATATATTCAAATATAAACTACACAGTAGCATTCTGTGAAAATTCTTTCTGTTCTGTGCATTCAACTAACAGAGTTGAACCTTACTTTTGAGTGAGCCGTTCTGAAACACTCTTTCTGTAGAAACTGCAATTGGACATGCTAAGCGCAAAGAGGCCTACATTGGGAAAAAGAATATCTTCAAATAAAAACTACACAGATGCATTCTGTGAAACTTATTTCTGATGTGTAAATTCAGTTAACAGAGATAAAACATATTTTTGATTGAGCAGTTATGAAACACTCTTTTTGTAGAAAACGCAAGTGGAGATTCGGAGCGCTAAGAGGGTAATAGTGGAAAAAGGAATGTCTTCAAATATAAACTACACAGAATCATTTGGTGAAACTTCTTTCTGATCTGTGCATTCAGCTAACAGAGTTAAACCATACTTTTGATTGAGCAGATCTGAACACTCTTTCTGTAGAAAATGCAACTGGACATTTGGAGCGCTAAGAGCGTAGTAGTGGAAAAAGGAATATATTCAAATATAAACTACACAGAAGCATTCTGTGAAACTTCTTTCTGATCTGAGCATTCAGCTAACAGAGTTAAACCATACTTTTGATTGAGCAGTTTTGAAACACTCTGTCTGTAGAAAATGCAACTGGACATTCGTAGCGCTAAGTGGGTAATAGTGGAAAAAAGAATATGTTCAAATATAAACTACACAGAAGCATTGTATGAAATTTCTTTCTGTTCTGTGCATTCAACTAACAGAGTTGAACCTTACTTTTGATTGAGCCGTTCTGAAACACTCTTTCTGTAGAAACTGCAATTGGACATTCTGAGCGCTAAGAGGCCTATATTGGGAAAAAGAATGTCTACAAATAAAAACTACACAGAAGAATTGTGTGAAACTTCTTTCTGTTCTGTTTGTTCAAATAAAAGAGTTGAACCTTAGTTTTGATTGAGCCGTTCTGAAACACTCTTTCTGTAGAAAATGCAAGTGGAGATTCGGAGCGCTAAGAGGGTAATAGTGGAAAAAGGAATGTCTCCAAATATAAACTACACAGAATCATTCTGTGAAACTTCTTTCTGATCTGTGCATTCAGCTAACAGAGTTAAACCATACTTTTGATTGAGCAGATCTGAACACTCTTTCTGTAGAAAATGCAACTGGACATTTGGAGCGCTAAGAGAGTAGTAGTGGAAAAAGGAATATATTCAAATATAAACTACACGAAAGCATTCTGTGAAACTTCTTTCTGATCTGAGCATTCAGCTAACAGAGTTAAACCATACTTTTGATTGAGCAGTTTTGAAACACTCTGTCTGTAGAAAATGCAACTGGACATTCGTAGCGCTAAGTGGGTAATAGTGGAAAAAATAATATGTTCAAATATAAACTACACAGAATCATTGTATGAAACTTCTTTCTTTTCTGTGCATTCAACTAACAGAGTTGAACCTTACTTTTGATTGAGCCTTTCTGAAACACTCTTTCTGTAGAAACTGCAATTGGACATTCTGAGCGCTAAGAGTCCTCTATTGGGAAAAATAATATCTTCAAATAAAAACTACACAGAAGCATTGTGTGAAACTTATTTCTGATATGTTCATTAAGCTAACAGAGTTAAAGCATACTTTTGATTGCGCAGTTCTGAACACTCTTTCTGTAGAAAATGCAAGTGGAGATTCGGAGCGCTAAGAGGGTAATAGTGGAAAAAGGAATGTCTACAAATATAAACTACACAGAATCATTCTGTGAAACTTCTTTCTGATCTGTGCATTCAGCTAACAGAGTTAAACCATACTTTTGATTGAGCAGATCTGAACACTCTTTCTGTAGAAAATGCAACTGGACATTTGGAGCGCTAAGAGAGTAGTAGTGGAAAAAGGAATATATTCAAATATAAACTACACAGAAGCATTCTGTGAAACTTCTTTCTGATCTGAGCATTCAGCTAACAGAGTTAAACCATACTTTTGATTGAGCAGTTTTGAAACCCTCTGTCTGTAGAAAATGCAACTGGACATTCGTAGCGCTAAGTGGGTAATAGTGGAAAAAAGAATATGTTCAAATATAAACTACACAGAAGCATTGTATGAAACTTCTTTCTGTTCTGTGCATTCAACTAACAGAGTTGAACCTTACTTTTGATTGAGCCTTTCTGAAACACTCTTTCTGTAGAAACTGCAATTGGACATTCTGAGCGCTAAGAGGCCTCTATTGGGAAAAATAGTATCTTCAAATAAAAACTACACAGAAGCATTGTGTGAAACTTATTTCTGATATGTTCATTAAGCTAACAGAGTTAAACCATACTTTTGATTGCGCAGTTCTGAACACTCTTTCTGTAGAAAATGCAAGTGGACATTCGGAGCGCTAAGAGGGTAATAGTGGAAAAAGGAATATATTCAAATATAAACTACACAGTAGCATTCTGTGAAAATTCTTTCTGTTCTGTGCATTCAACTAACAGAGTTGAACCTTACTTTTGAGTGAGCCGTTCTGAAACACTCTTTCTGTAGAAACTGCAATTGGACATGCTAAGCGCAAAGAGGCCTACATTGGGAAAAAGAATATCTTCAAATAAAAACTACACAGATGCATTCTGTGAAACTTATTTCTGATGTGTAAATTCAGTTAACAGAGATAAAACATATTTTTGATTGAGCAGTTATGAAACACTCTTTTTGTAGAAAACGCAAGTGGAGATTCGGAGCGCTAAGAGGGTAATAGTGGAAAAAGGAATGTCTTCAAATATAAACTACACAGAATCATTTGGTGAAACTTCTTTCTGATCTGTGCATTCAGCTAACAGAGTTAAACCATACTTTTGATTGAGCAGATCTGAACACTCTTTCTGTAGAAAATGCAACTGGACATTTGGAGCGCTAAGAGCGTAGTAGTGGAAAAAGGAATATATTCAAATATAAACTACACAGAAGCATTCTGTGAAACTTCTTTCTGATCTGAGCATTCAGCTAACAGAGTTAAACCATACTTTTGATTGAGCAGTTTTGAAACACTCTGTCTGTAGAAAATGCAACTGGACATTCGTAGCGCTAAGTGGGTAATAGTGGAAAAAAGAATATGTTCAAATATAAACTACACAGAAGCATTGTATGAAATTTCTTTCTGTTCTGTGCATTCAACTAACAGAGTTGAACCTTACTTTTGATTGAGCCGTTCTGAAACACTCTTTCTGTAGAAACTGCAATTGGACATTCTGAGCGCTAAGAGGCCTATATTGGGAAAAAGAATGTCTACAAATAAAAACTACACAGAAGAATTGTGTGAAACTTCTTTCTGTTCTGTTTGTTCAACTAAAAGAGTTGAACCTTAGTTTTGATTGAGCCGTTCTGAAACACTCTTTCTGTAGAAAATGCAAGTGGAGATTCGGAGCGCTAAGAGGGTAATAGTGGAAAAAGGAATGTCTCCAAATATAAACTACACAGAATCATTCTGTGAAACTTCTTTCTGATCTGTGCATTCAGCTAACAGAGTTAAACCATACTTTTGATTGAGCAGATCTGAACACTCTTTCTGTAGAAAATGCAACTGGACATTTGGAGCGCTAAGAGAGTAGTAGTGGAAAAAGGAATATATTCAAATATAAACTACACGAAAGCATTCTGTGAAACTTCTTTCTGATCTGAGCATTCAGCTAACAGAGTTAAACCATACTTTTGATTGAGCAGTTTTGAAACACTCTGTCTGTAGAAAATGCAACTGGACATTCGTAGCGCTAAGTGGGTAATAGTGGAAAAAATAATATGTTCAAATATAAACTACACAGAATCATTGTATGAAACTTCTTTCTGTTCTGTGCATTCAACTAACAGAGTTGAACCTTACTTTTGATTGAGCCTTTCTGAAGCACTCTTTCTGTAGAAACTGCAATTGGACATTCTGAGCGCTAAGAGTCCTCTATTGGGAAAAATAATATCTTCAAATAAAAACTACACAGAAGCATTGTGTGAAACTTATTTCTGATATGTTCATTAAGCTAACAGAGTTAAAGCATACTTTTGATTGCGCAGTTCTGAACACTCTTTCTGTAGAAAATGCAAGTGGAGATTCGGAGCGCTAAGAGGGTAATAGTGGAAAAAGGAATGTCTCCAAATATAAACTACACAGAATCATTCTGTGAAACTTCTTTCTGATCTGTGCATTCAGCTAACAGAGTTAAACCATACTTTTGATTGAGCAGATCTGAACACTCTTTCTGTAGAAAATGCAACTGGACATTTGGAGCGCTAAGAGAGTAGTAGTGGAAAAAGGAATATATTCAAATATAAACTACACAGAAGCATTCTGTGAAACTTCTTTCTGATCTGAGCATTCAGCTAACAGAGTTAAACCATACTTTTGATTGAGCAGTTTTGAAACCCTCTGTCTGTAGAAAATGCAACTGGACATTCGTAGCGCTAAGTGGGTAATAGTGGAAAAAAGAATATGTTCAAATATAAACTACACAGAAGCATTGTATGAAACTTCTTTCTGTTCTGTGCATTCAACTAACAGAGTTGAACCTTACTTTTGATTGAGCCTTTCTGAAACACTCTTTCTGTAGAAACTGCAATTGGACATTCTGAGCGCTAAGAGGCCTCTATTGGGAAAAATAGTATCTTCAAATAAAAACTACACAGAAGCATTGTGTGAAACTTATTTGTGATATGTTCATTAAGCTAACAGAGTTAAACCATACTTTTGATTGCGCAGTTCTGAACACTCTTTCTGTAGAAAATGCAAGTGGACATTCGGAGCGCTAAGAGGGTAATAGTGGAAAAAGTAATATATTCAAATATAAACTACACAGTAGCATTCTGTGAAAATTCTTTCTGTTCTGTGCATTCAACTAACAGATTTGAACCTTACTTTTGAGTGAGCCGTTCTGAAACACTCTTTCTGTAGAAACTGCAATTGGACATGCTAAGCGCAAAGAGGCCTACATTGGGAAAAAGAATATCTTCAAATAAAAACTACACAGATGCATTCTGTGAAACTTATTTCTGATGTGTAAATTCAGTTAACAGAGATAAAACATATTTTTGATTGAGCAGTTATGAAACACTCTTTTTGTAGAAAACGCAAGTGGAGATTCGGAGCGCTAAGAGGGTAATAGTGGAAAAAGGAATGTCTTCAAATATAAACTACACAGAATCATTTGGTGAAACTTCTTTCTGATCTGTGCATTCAGCTAACAGAGTTAAACCATACTTTTGATTGAGCAGATCTGAACACTCTTTCTGTAGAAAATGCAACTGGACATTTGGAGCGCTAAGAGCGTAGTAGTGGAAAAGGGAATATATTCCAATATAAACTACACAGAAGCATTCTGTGAAACTTCTTTCTGATCTGAGCATTCAGCTAACAGAGTTAAACCATACTTTTGATTGAGCAGTTTTGAAACACTCTGTCTGTAGAAAATGCAACTGGACATTCGTAGCGCTAAGTGGGTAATAGTGGAAAAAAGAATATGTTCAAATATAAACTACACAGAAGCATTGTATGAAACTACTTTCTGTTCTGTGCATTCAACTAACAGAGTTGAACCTTACTTTTGATTGAGCCGTTCTGAAACACTCTTTCTGTAGAAACTGCAATTGGACATTCTGAGCGCTAAGAGGCCTATATTGGGAAAAAGAATGTCTACAAATAAAAACTACACAGAAGAATTGTGTGAAACTTCTTTCTGTTCTGTTTGTTCAACTAAAAGAGTTGAACCTTAGTTTTGATTGAGCCGTTCTGAAACACTCTTTCTGTAGAAAATGCAAGTGGAGATTCGGAGCGCTAAGAGGGTAATAGTGGAAAAAGGAATGTCTCCAAATATAAACTACACAGAATCATTCTGTGAAACTTCTTTCTGATCTGTGCATTCAGCTAACAGAGTTAAACCATACTTTTGATTGAGCAGATCTGAACACTCTTTCTGTAGAAAATGCAACTGGACATTTGGAGCGCTAAGAGAGTAGTAGTGGAAAAAGGAATATATTCAAATATAAACTACACGAAAGCATTCTGTGAAACTTCTTTCTGATCTGAGCATTCAGCTAACAGAGTTAAACCATACTTTTGATTGAGCAGTTTTGAAACACTCTGTCTGTAGAAAATGCAACTGGACATTCGTAGCGCTAAGTGGGTAATAGTGGAAAAAATAATATGTTCAAATATAAACTACACAGAATCATTGTATGAAACTTCTTTCTGTTCTGTGCATTCAACTAACAGAGTTGAACCTTACTTTTGATTGAGCCTTTCTGAAACACTCTTTCTGTAGAAACTGCAATTGGACATTCTGAGCGCTAAGAGTCCTCTATTGGGAAAAATAATATCTTCAAATAAAAACTACACAGAAGCATTGTGTGAAACTTATTTCTGATATGTTCATTAAGCTAACAGAGTTAAAGCATACTTTTGATTGCGCAGTTCTGAACACTCTTTCTGTAGAAAATGCAAGTGGAGATTCGGAGCGCTAAGAGGGTAATAGTGGAAAAAGGAATGTCTCCAAATATAAACTACACAGAATCATTCTGTGAAACTTCTTTCTGATCTGTGCATTCAGCTAACAGAGTTAAACCATACTTTTGATTGAGCAGATCTGAACACTCTTTCTGTAGAAAATGCAACTGGACATTTGGAGCGCTAAGAGAGTAGTAGTGGAAAAAGGAATATATTCAAATATAAACTACACAGAAGCATTCTGTGAAACTTCTTTCTGATCTGAGCATTCAGCTAACAGAGTTAAACCATACTTTTGATTGAGCAGTTTTGAAACCCTCTGTCTGTAGAAAATGCAACTGGACATTCGTAGCGCTAAGTGGGTAATAGTGGAAAAAAGAATATGTTCAAATATAAACTACACAGAAGCATTGTATGAAACTTCTTTCTGTTCTGTGCATTCAACTAACAGAGTTGAATCTTACTTTTGATTGAGCCTTTCTGAAACACTCTTTCTGTAGAAACTGCAATTGGACATTCTGAGCGCTAAGAGGCCTCTATTGGGAAAAATAGTATCTTCAAATAAAAACTACACAGAAGCATTGTGTGAAACTTATTTCTGATATGTTCATTAAGCTAACAGAGTTAAACCATACTTTTGATTGCGCAGTTCTGAACACTCTTTCTGTAGAAAATGCAAGTGGACATTCGGAGCGCTAAGAGGGTAATAGTGGAAAAAGGAATATATTCAAATATAAACTACACAGTAGCATTCTGTGAAAATTCTTTCTGTTCTGTGCATTCAACTAACAGAGTTGAACCTTACTTTTGAGTGAGCCGTTCTGAAACACTCTTTCTGTAGAAACTGCAATTGGACATGCTAAGCGCAAAGAGGCCTACATTGGGAAAAAGAATATCTTCAAATAAAAACTACACAGATGCATTCTGTGAAACTTATTTCTGATGTGTAAATTCAGTTAACAGAGATAAAACATATTTTTGATTGAGCAGTTATGAAACACTCTTTTTGTAGAAAACGCAAGTGGAGATTCGGAGCGCTAAGAGGGTAATAGTGGAAAAAGGAATGTCTTCAAATATAAACTACACAGAATCATTTGGTAAAACTTCTTTCTGATCTGTGCATTCAGCTAACAGAGTTAAACCATACTTTTGATTGAGCAGATCTGAACACTCTTTCTGTAGAAAATGCAACTGGACATTTGGAGCGCTAAGAGCGTAGTAGTGGAAAAAGGAATATATTCAAATATAAACTACACAGAAGCATTCTGTGAAACTTCTTTCTGATCTGAGCATTCAGCTAACAGAGTTAAACCATACTTTTGATTGAGCAGTTTTGAAACAATCTGTCTGTAGAAAATGCAACTGGACATTCGTAGCGCTAAGTGGGTAATAGTGGAAAAAAGAATATGTTCAAATATAAACTACACAGAAGCATTGTATGAAACTACTTTCTGTTCTGTGCATTCAACTAACAGAGTTGAACCTTACTTTTGATTGAGCCATTCTGAAACACTCTTTCTGTAGAAACTGCAATTGGACATTCTGAGCGCTAAGAGGCCTATACTGGGAAAAAGAATGTCTACAAATAAAAACTACACAGAAGAATTGTGTGAAACTTCTTTCTGTTCTGTTTGTTCAACTAAAAGAGTTGAACCTTAGTTTTGATTGAGCCGTTCTGAAACACCCTTTCTGTAGAAAATGGAAGTGGAGATTCGGAGCGCTAAGAGGGTAATAGTGGAAAAAGGAATGTCTCCAAATATAAACTACACAGAATCATTCTGTGAAACTTCTTTCTGATCTGTGCATTCAGCTAACAGAGTTAAACCATACTTTTGATTGAGCAGATCTGAACACTCTTTCTGTAGAAAATGCAACTGGACATTTGGAGCGCTAAGAGAGTAGTAGTGGAAAAAGGAATATATTCAAATATAAACTACACGAAAGCATTCTGTGAAACTTCTTTCTGATCTGAGCATTCAGCTAACAGAGTTAAACCATACTTTTGATTGAGCAGTTTTGAAACACTCTGTCTGTAGAAAATGCAACTGGACATTCGTAGCGCTAAGTGGGTAATAGTGGAAAAATAATATGTTCAAATATAAACTACACAGAATCATTGTATGAAACATCTTTTTTTCTGTGCATTCAACTAACAGAGTTGAACCTTACTTTTGATTGAGCCTTTCTGAAACACTCTTTCTGTAGAAACTGCAATTGGACATTCTGAGCGCTAAGAGTCCTCTATTGGGAAAAATAACATCTTCAAATAAAAACTACACAGAAGCATTGTGTGAAACTTATTTCTGATATGTTCATTAAGCTAACAGAGTTAAAGCATACTTTTGATTGCGCAGTTCTGAACACTCTTTCTGTAGAAAATGCAAGTGGAGATTCGGAGCGCTAAGAGGGTAATAGTCGAAAAAGGAATGTCTCCAAATATAAACTACACAGAATCATTCTGTGAAACTTCTTTCTGATCTGTGCATTCAGATAACAGAGTTAAACCATACTTTTGATTGAGCAGATCTGAACACTCTTTCTGTAGAAAATGCAACTGGACATTTGGAGCGCTAAGAGAGTAGTAGTGGAAAAAGGAATATATTCAAATATAAACTACACAGAAGCATTCTGTGAAACTTCTTTCTGATCTGAGCATTCAGCTAACAGAGTTAAACCATACTTTTGATTGAGCAGTTCTGAAACACTCTTTCTGTAGAAACTGCAATTGGACATTCTGAGCGCTAAGAGGCCTATATTGGGAAAAAGAATGTCTACAAATAAAAACTACACAGAAGAATTGTGTGAAACTTCTTTCTGTTCTGTTTGTTCAACTAAAAGAGTTGAACCTTAGTTTTGATTGAGCCGTTCTGAAACACTCTTTCTGTAGAAAATGCAAGTGGAGATTCGGAGCGCTAAGAGGGTAATAGTGGAAAAAGGAATGTCTCCAAATATAAACTACACAGAATCATTCTGTGAAACTTCTTTCTGATCTGTGCATTCAGCTAACAGAGTTAAACCATACTTTTGATTGAGCAGATCTGAACACTCTTTCTGTAGAAAATGCAACTGGACATTCGGAGCGCTAAGAGGGTAATAGTGGAAAAAGGAATATATTCAAATATAAACTACACAGTAGCATTCTGTGAAAATTCTTTCTGTTTTGTGCATTCAACTAACAGAGTTGAACCTTACTTTGATTGAGCCGTTCTGAAACACTCTTTCTGTAGAAACTGCAATTGGACATGCTAAGCGCTAAGAGGCCTACATTGGGAAAAAGAATATCTTCAAATAAAATCTACACAGATGCATTCTGTGAAACTTATTTCTGATCTGTAAATTCAGTTAACAGAGATAAAACATATTTTTGATTGAGCAGTTATGAAACACTCTTTTTGTAGAAAATGCAAGTGGAGATTCGGAGCGCTAAGAGGGTACTAGTGGAAAAAGGAATGTCTTCAAATATAAACTACACAGAATCATTCGGTGAAACTTTTTTCTGATCTGTGCATTCAGCTAACAGAGTTAAACCATACTTTTGATTGAGCAGATCTGAACACTCTTTCTGTAGAAAATGCAACTGGACATTTGGAGCGCTAAGTGCGTAGTAGTGGAAAAAGGAATATATTCAAATATAAACTACACAGAAGCATTCTGTGAAACTTCTTTCTGATCTGAGCATTCAGCTAACAGAGTTAAACCATACTTTTGATTGAGCAGTTTTGAAACACTCTGTCTGTAGAAAATGCAACTGGACATTCGTAACGCTAAGTGGGTAATAGTGGAAAAAAGAATATGTTCAAATATAAACTACACAGAAGCATTGTATGAAACTTCTTTCTGTTCTGTGCATTCAACTAACAGAGTTGAACCTCACTTTTGATTGAGCCGTTCTGAAACACTCTTTCTGTAGAAACTGCAATTGGACATTCTGAGCGCTAAGAGGCCTATATTGGGAAAAAGAATGTCTACAAATAAAAACTACACAGAAGAATTGTGTGAAACTTCTTTCTGTTCTGTTTGTTCAACTAAAAGAGTTGAACCTTAGTTTTGATTGAGCCGTTCTGAAACACTCTTTCTGTAGAAAATGCAAGTGGAGATTCGGAGCGCTAAGAGGGTAATAGTGGAAAAAGGAATATCTCCAAATATAAACTACACAGAATCATTCTGTGAAACTTCTTTCTGATCTGTGCATTCGGCTAACAGAGTTAAACCATACTTTTGATTGAGCAGATCTGAACACTCTTTCTGTAGAAAATGCAACTGGACATTTGGAGCGCTAAGAGAGTAGTAGTGGAAAAAGGAATATATTCAAATATAAACTACACAGAAGCATACTGTGAAACTTCTTTCTGATCTGAGCATTCAGCTAACAGAGTTAAACCATACTTTTGATTGAGCAGTTTTGAAACACTCTGTCTGTAGAAAATGCAACTGGACATTCGTAGCGCTAAGTGGGTAATAGTGGAAAAAAGAATATGTTCAAATATAAACTACAAAGAAGCATTGTATGAAACTTCTTTCTGTTCTGTGCATTCAACTAACAGAGTTGAACCTTACTTTTGATTGAGCCGTTCTGAAACACTCTTTCTGTAGAAACTGCAATTGGACATTCTGAGCGCTAAGAGGCCTCTATTGGGAAAAATAATATCTTCAAATAAAAACTACACAGAAGCATTGTGTGAAACTTATTTCTGATATGTTCATTAAGCTAACAGAGTTAAACCATACTTTTGATTGCGCAGTTCTGAACACTCTTTCTGTAGAAAATGCAAGTGGACATTCGGATCGCTAAGAGGGTAATAGTGGAAAAAGGAATATATTCAAATATAAACTACACAGTAGCATTCTGTGAAAATTCTTTCTGTTCTGTGCATTCAACTAACAGAG
The DNA here is from genome assembly GCF_028878055.3 of Symphalangus syndactylus. Taxonomy (NCBI): domain Eukaryota; kingdom Metazoa; phylum Chordata; class Mammalia; order Primates; family Hylobatidae; genus Symphalangus; species Symphalangus syndactylus. Next base: position 112,288,918 of record NC_072437.2, on the reverse strand, counting down.
TTGAACCTTACTTTTGATTGAGCCGTTCTGAAACACTCTTTCTGTAGAAACTACAATTGGACATGCTAAGCGCTAAGAGGGCTACATTGGGAAAAAGAATATCTTCAAATAAAAACTACACAGATGCATTCTGTGAAACTTATTTCTGATCTGTAAATTCAGTTAACAGAGATAAAACATATTTTTGATTGAGCAGTTATGAAACACTCTTTTTGTAGAAAATGCAAGTGGAGATTTGGAGCGCTAAGAGGGTAATAGTGGAAAAAGGAATGTCTCCAAATATAAACTACACAGAATCATTCTGTGAATCTTCTTTCTGATCTGTGCATTCAGCTAACAGAGTTAAACCATACTTTTGATTGAGCAGATCTTAACACTCTTTCTGTAGAAAATGCAACTGGACATTTGGAGCGCTAAGAGCGTAGTAGTGGAAAAAGGTATATATTCAAATATAAACTACACAGAAGCATTCTGTGAAACTTCTTTCTGATCTGAGCATTCAGCTAACAGAGTTAAACCATACTTTTGATTGAGCAGTTTTGAAACACTCTGTCTGTAGAAAATGCAACTGGACATTCGTAGCGCTAAGTGGGTAATAGTGGAAAAAATAATATGTTCAAATATAAACTACACAGAATCATTGTATGAAACTTCTTTCTGTTCTGTGCATTCAACTAACAGAGTTGAACCTTACTTTTGATTGAGCCTTTCTGAAACACTCTTTCTGTAGAAAGTGCAATTGGACATTCTGAGCGCTAAGAGTCCTCTATTGGGAAAAATAATATCTTCAAATAAAAACTACACAGAAGCATTGTGTGAAACTTATTTCTGATATGTTCATTAAGCTAACAGAGTTAAAGCATACTTTTGATTGCGCAGTTCTGAACACTCTTTCTGTAGAAAATGCAAGTGAAGATTCGGAGTGCTAAGAGGGTAATAGTGGAAAAAGGAATGTCTCCAAATATAAACTACACAGAATCATTCTGTGAAACTTCTTTCTGATCTGTGCATTCAGCTAACAGAGTTAAACCATACTTTTGATTGAGAAGATCTGAACACTCTTTCTGTAGAAAATGCAACTGGACATTTGGAGCGCTAAGAGAGTAGTAGTGGAAAAAGGAATATATTCAAATATAAACTACACAGAAGCATTCTGTGAAACTTCTTTCTGATCTGAGCATTCAGCTAACAGAGTTAAACCATACTTTTGATTGAGCAGTTTTGAAACCCTCTGTCTGTAGAAAATGCAACTGGACATTCGTAGCGCTAAGTGGGTAATAGTGGAAAAAAGAATATGTTCAAATATAAACTACACAGAAGCATTGTATGAAACTTCTTTCTGTTCTGTGCATTCAACTAACAGAGTTGAACCTTACTTTTGATTGAGCCTTTCTGAAACACTCTTTCTGTAGAAACTGCAATTGGACATTCTGAGTGCTAAGAGGCCTCTATTGGGAAAAATAATATCTTCAAATAAAAACTACACAGAAGCATTGTGTGAAACTTATTTCTGATATGTTCATTAAGCTAACAGAGTTAAACCATACTTTTGATTGCGCAGTTCTGAACACTCTTTCTGTAGAAAATGCAAGTGGACATTCGGAGCGCTAAGAGGGTAATAGTGGAAAAAGGAATATATTCAAATATAAACTACACAGTAGCATTCTGTGAAAATTCTTTCTGTTCTGTGCATTCAACTAACAGAGTTGAACCTTACTTTTGATTGAGCCGTTCTGAAACACTCTTTCTGTAGAAACTGCAATTGGACATGCTAAGCGCTAAGAGGCCTACATTGGGAAAAAGAATATCTTCAAATAAAAACTACACAGATGCATTCTGTGAAACTTATTTCTGATCTGTAAATTCAGTTAACAGAGATAAAACATATTTTTGATTGAGCAGTTATGAAACACTCTTTTTGTAGAAAATGCAAGTGGAGATTCGGAGCGCTAAGAGTGTACTAGTGGAAAAAGGAATGTCTTCAAATATAAACTACACAGAGTCATTCGGTGAAAATTTTCTGATCTGTGCATTCAGCTAACAGAGTTAAACCATAGTTTTGATTGAGCAGATCTGAACACTCTTTCTGTAGAAAATGCAACTGGACATTTGGAGCGCTAAGAGCGTAGTAGTGGAAAAAGGAATATATTCAAATATAAACTACACAGAAGCATTCTGTGAAACTTCTTTCTGATCTGAGCATTCAGCTAACAGAGTTAAACCATACTTTTGATTGAGCAGTTTTGAAACACTCTGTCTGTAGAAAATGCAACTGGACATTCGTAGCGCTAAGTGGGTAATAGTGGAAAAAAGAATATGTTCAAATATAAACTACACAGAAGCATTGTATGAAACTTCTTTCTGTTCTGTGCATGCAACTAACAGAGTTGAACCTTACTTTTGATTGAGCCGTTCTGAAACACTCTTTCTGTAGAAACTGCAATTGGACATTCTGAGCACTAAGAGGCCTATATTGGGAAAAAGAATGTCTACAAATAAAAACTACACAGAAGAATTGTGTGAAACTTCTTTCTGTTCTGTTTGTTCAACTAAAAGAGTTGAACCTTAGTTTTGATTGAGCCGTTCTGAAACACTCTTTCTGTAGAAAATGCAAGTGGAGATTCGGAGCGCTAAGAGGGTAATAGTGGAAAAAGGAATATCTCCAAATATAAACTACACAGAATCATTCTGTGAAACTTCTTTCTGATCTGTGCATTCAGCTAACAGAGTTAAACCATACTTTTGATTGAGCAGATCTGAACACTCTTTCTGTAGAAAATGCAACTGGACATTTGGAGCGCTAAGAGAGTAGTAGTGGAGAAAGGAATATATTCAAATATAAACTACACAGAAGCATTCTGTGAAACTTCTTTCTGATCTGAGCATTCAGCTAACAGAGTTAAACCATAATTTTGATTGAGCAGTTTTGAAACACTCTGTCTGTAGAAAATGCAACTGGACATTCGTAGCGCTAAGTGGGTAATAGTGGAAAAAAGAATATGTTCAAATATAAACTACACAGAAGCATTGTATGAAACTCCTTTCTGTTCTGTGCATTCAACAAACAGAGTTGAACCTTACTTTTGATTGAGCCGTTCTGAAACACTCTTTCTGTAGAAACTGCAATTGGACATTCTGAGCGCTAAGAGGCCTCTATTGGGAAAAATAATATCTTCAAATAAAAACTACACAGAAGCATGGTGTGAAACTTATTTCTGATATGTTCATTAAGCTAACAGAGTTAAACCATACTTTTGATTGCGCAGTTCTGAACACTCTTTCTGTAGAAAATGCAAGTGGACATTCGGATCGCTAAGAGGGTAATAGTGGAAAAAGGAATATATTCAAATATAAACTACACAGTAGCATTCTGTGAAAATTCTTTCTGTTCTGTGCATTCAACTAACAGAGTTGAACCTTACTTTTGATTGAGCCGTTCTGAAACACCCTTTCTGTAGAAACTGCAATTGGACATGCTAAGTGCTAAGAGGGCTACATTGGGAAAAAGAATATCTTCAAATAAAAACTACACAGATGTATTCTGTGAAACTTATTTCTGATCTGTAAATTCAGTTAACAGAGATAAAACATATTTTTGATTGAGCAGTTATGAAACACTCTTTTTGTAGAAAATGCAAGTGGAGATTTGGAGCGCTAAGAGGGTAATAGTGGAAAAAGGAATGTCTCCAAATATAAACTACACAGAATCATTCTGTGAATCTTCTTTCTGATCTGTGCATTCAGCTAACAGAGTTAAACCATACTTTTGATTGAGCAGATCTGAACACTCTTTCTGTAGAAAATGCAACTGGACATTTGGAGCGCTAAGAGCGTAGTAGTGGAGAAAGGTATATATTCAAATATAAACTACACAGAAGCATTCTGTGAAACTTCTTTCTGATCTGAGCATTCAGCTAACAGAGTTAAACCATACTTTTGATTGAGCAGTTTTGAAACACTCTGTCTGTAGAAAATGCAACTGGACATTCGTAGCGCTAAGTGGGTAATAGTGGAAAAAAGAATATGTTCAAATATAAACTACACAGAAGCATTGTATGAAACTTCTTTCTGTTCTGTGCATTCAACTAACAGAGTTGAACCTTACTTTTGATTGAGCGGTTCTGAAACACTCTTTCTGTAGAAACTGCAATTGGACCTTCTGAGCGCTAAGAGGCCTATATTGGGAAAAAGAATGTCTACAAATAAAAACTACACAGAAGAATTGTGTGAAACTTCTTTCTGTTCTGTTTGTTCAACTAAAAGAGTTGAACCTTAGCTTTGATTGAGCCGTTCTGAAACACTCTTTCTGTAGAAAATGCAAGTGGAGATTCGGAGCGCTAAGAGGGTAATAGTGGAAAAAGGAATATCTCCAAATATAAACTACACAGAATCATTCTGTGAAACTTCTTTCTGATCTGTGCATTCGGCTAACAGAGTTAAACCATACTTTTGATTGAGCAGATCTGAACACTCTTTCTGTAGAAAATGCAACTGGACATTTGGAGCGCTAAGAGAGTAGTAGTGGAAAAAGGAATATATTCAAATATAAACTACACAGAAGCATTCTGTGAAAATTCTTTCTGATCTGAGCATTCAGCTAACAGAGTTAAACCATACTTTTGATTGAGCAGTTTTGAAACACTCTGTCTGTAGAAAATGCAACTGGACATTCGTAGCGCTAAGTGGGTAATAGTGGAAAAAAGAATATGTTCAAATATAACCTACACAGAAGCATTGTATGAAACTTCTTTCTGTTCTGTGCATTCAACTAACAGAGTTGAACCTTACTTTTGATTGAGCCTTTCTGAAACACTCTTTCTGTAGAAACTGCAATTGGACATTCTGAGCGCTAAGAGGCCTCTATTGGGAAAAATAATATCTTCAAATAAAAACTACACAGAAGCATTGTGTGAAACTTATTTCTGATATGTTCATTAAGCTAACAGAGTTAAACCATACTTTTGATTGCGCAGTTCTGAACACTCTTTCTGTAGAAAATGCAAGTGGACATTCGGAGCGCTAAGAGGGTAATAGTGGAAAAAGGAATATATTCAAATATAAACTACACAGTAGCATTCTGTGAAAATTCTTTCTGTTCTGTGCATTCAACTAACAGAGTTGAACCTTACTTTTGATTGAGCCGTTCTGAAACACTCTTTCTGTAGAAACTGCAATTGGACATGCTAAGCGCTAAGAGGCCTACATTGGGAAAAAGAATATCTTCAAATAGAAACTACACAGATGCATTCTGTGAAATTTATTTCTGATCTGTAAATTCAGTTAACAGAGATAAAACATATTTTTGATTGAGCAGTTATGAAACACTCTTTTTGTAGAAAATGCAAGTGGAGATTTGGAGCGCTAAGAGGGTAATAGTGGAAAAAGGAATGTCTCCAAATATAAACTACACAGAATCATTCTGTGAATCTTATTTCTGATCTGTGCATTCAGCTAACAGAGTTTAACCATACTTTTGATGGAGCAGATCTGAACACTCTTTCTGTAGAAAATGCAACTGGACATTTGGAGCGCTAAGAGCGTAGTAGTGGAAAAAGGTATATATTCAAATATAAACTACACAGAAGCATTCTGTGAAACTTCTTTCTGATCTGAGCATTCAGCTAACAGAGTTAAACCATACTTTTGATTGAGCAGTTTTGAAACACTCTGTCTGTAGAAAATGCAACTGGACATTCGTAGCGCTAAGTGGGTATTAGTGGAAAAAAGAATATGTTCAAATATAAACTACACAGAAGCATTGTATGAAACTTCTTTCTGTTCTGTGCATTCAACTAACAGAGTTGAACCTTACTTTTGATTGAGCCGTTCTGAAACACTCTTTCTGTAGAAACTGCAATTGGACATTCTGAGCGCTAAGAGGCCTATATTGGGAAAAAGAATGTCTACAAATAAAAACTACACAGAAGAATTGTGTGAAACTTCTTTCTGTTCTGTTTGTTCAACTAAAAGAGTTGAACCTTAGCTTTGATTGAGCCGTTCTGAAACACTCTTTCTGTAGAAAATGCAAGTGGAGATTCGGAGCGCTAAGAGGGTAATAGTGGAAAAAGGAATATCTCCAAATATAAACTACACAGAATCATTCTGTGAAACTTCTTTCTGATCTGTGCATTCGGCTAACAGAGTTAAAACATACTTTTGATTGAGCAGATCTGAACACTCTTTCTGTAGAAAATGCAACTGGACATTTGGAGCGCTAAGAGAGTAGTAGTGGAAAAAAGAATATATTCAAATATAAACTACACAGAAGCATTCTGTGAAACTTCTTTCTGATCTGAGCATTCAGCTAACAGATTTAAACCATACTTTTGATTGAGCAGTTTTGAAACACTCTGTCTGTAGAAAATGCAACTGGAAATTCGTAGCACTAAGTGGGTAATAGTGGAAAAAAGAATATGTTCAAATATAAACTACACAGAAGCATTGTATGAAACTTCTTTCTGTTCTGTGCATTCAACTAACAGAGTTGAACCTTACTTTTGATTGAGCCTTTCTGAAACACTCTTTCTGTAGAAACTGCAATTGGACATTCTGAGCGCTAAGAGGCCTCTATTGGGAAAAATAATATCTTCAAATAAAAACTACACAGAAGCATTGTGTGAAACTTATTTCTGATATGTTCATTATGCTAACAGAGTTAAACCATACTTTTGATTGCGCAGTTCTGAACACTCTTTCTGTAGAAAATGCAAGTGGACATTCGGAGCGCTAAGAGGGTAATAGTGGAAAAAGGAATATATTCAAATATAAACTACACAGTAGCATTCTGTGAAAATTCTTTCTGTTCTGTGCATTCAACTAACAGAGTTGAACCTTACTTTTGATTGAGCCGTTCTGAAACACTCTTTCTGTAGAAACTGCAATTGGACATGCTAAGCGCTAAGAGGCCTACATTGGGAAAAAGAATATCTTCAAATAAAAACTACACAGATACATTCTGTGAAACTTATTTCTGATCTGTAAATTCAGTTAACAGAGATAAAACATATTTTTGATTGAGCAGTTATGAAACACTCTTTTTGTAGAAAATGCAAGTGGAGATTCGGAGCGCTAAGAGGGTACCAGTGGAAAAAGGAATGTCTTCAAATATAAACTACACAGAGTCATTCGGTGAAACTTCTTTCTGATCTGTGCATTCAGCTAACAGAGTTAAACCATACTTTTGATTGAGCAGATCTGAACACTCTTTCTGTAGAAAATGCAACTGGACATTTGGAGCGCTAAGAGCGTAGTAGTGGAAAAAGGAATATATTCAAATATAAACTACACAGAAGCATTCTGTGAAACTTCTTTCTGATCTGAGCATTCAGCTAACAGAGTTAAACCATACTTTTGATTGAGCAGTTTTGAAACACTCTGTCTGTAGAAAATGCAACTGGACATTCGTAGCGCTAAGTGGGTAATAGTGGAAAAAAGAATATGTTCAAATATAAACTACACAGAAGCATTGTATGAAACTTCTTTCTGTTCTGTGCATTCAACTAACAGAGTTGAACCTTACTTTTGATTGAGCCGTTCTGAAACACTCTTTCTGTAGAAATTGCAATTGGACATTCTGAGCGCTAAGAGGCCTATATTGGGAAAAAGAATGTCTACAAATAAAAACTACACAGAAGAATTGTGTGAAACTTCTTTCTATTCTGTTTGTTCAACTAAAAGAGTTGAACCTTAGTTTTGATTGAGCCGTTCTGAAACACTCTTTCTGTAGAAAATGCAAGTGGAGATTCAGAGCGCTAAGAGGGTAATAGTGGAAAAAGGAATGTCTCCAAATATAAACTACACAGAATCATTCTGTGAAACTTCTTTCTGATCTGTGCATTCAGCTAACAGAGTTAAACCATACTTTTGATTGAGCAGATCTGAACACTCTTTCTGTAGAAAATGCAACTGGACATTTGGAGCGCTAAGAGAGTAGTAGTGGAAAAAGGAATATATTCAAATATAAACTACACAGAAGCATTCTGTGAAACTTCTTTCTGATCTGAGCATTCAGCTAACAGAGTTAAACCATACTTTTGATTGAGCAGTTTGAAACACTCTGTCTGTAGAAAATGCAACTGGACATTCGTAGCGCTAAGTGGGTAATAGTGGAAAAAAGAATATGTTCAAATATAACCTACACAGAAGCATTGTATGAAACTACTTTCTGTTCTGTGCATTCAACTAACAGAGTTGAACCTTACTTTTGATTGAGCCTTTCTGAAACACTCTTTCTGTAGAAACTGCAATTGGACATTCTGAGCGCTAAGAGGCCTCTATTGGGAAAAATAGTATCTTCAAATAAAAACTACACAGAAGCATTGTGTGAAACTTATTTCTGATATGTTCATTAAGCTAACAGAGTTAAACCATACTTTTGATTTCGCAGTTCTGAACACTCTTTCTGTAGAAAATGCAAGTGGACATTCGGAGCGCTAAGAGGGTAATAGTGGAAAAAGGAATATATTCAAATATAAACTACACAGTAGCATTCTGTGAAAATTCTTTCTGTTCTGTGCATTCAACTAACAGAGTTGAACCTTACTTTTGATTGAGCCGTTCTGAAACACTCTTTCTGTAGAAACTGCAATTGGACATGCTAAGCGCTAAGATGCCTACATTGGGAAAAAGAATATCTTCAAATAGAAACTACACAGATGCATTCTGTGAAACTTATTTCTGATCTGTAAATTCAGTTAACAGAGATAAAACATATTTTTGATTGAGCAGTTATGAAACACTCTTTTTGTAGAAAATGCAAGTGGAGATTCGGAGCGCTAAGGGGGTACTAGTGGAAAAAGGAATGTCTTCAAATATAAACTACACAGAATCATTCGGTGAAACTTTTTTCTGATCTGTGCATTCAGCTAACAGAGTTAAACCATAGTTTTGATTGAGCAGATCTGAACACTCTTTCTGTAGAAAATGCAACTGGACATTTGGAGCGCTAAGAGCGTAGTAGTGGAAAAAGGAATATATTCAAATATAAACTACACAGAAGCATTCTGTGAAACTTCTTTCTGATCTGAGCATTCAGCTAACAGAGTTAAACCATACTTTTGATTGAGCAGTTTTGAAACACTCTGTCTGTAGAAAATGCAACTGGACATTCGTAACGCTAAGTGGGTAATAGTGGAAAAAAGAATATATTCAAATATAAACTACACAGAAGCATTGTATGAAACTTCTTTCTGTTCTGTGCATTCAACTAACAGAGTTGAACCTTACTTTTGATTGAGCCGTTCTGAAACACTCTTTCTGTAGAAACTGCAATTGGACATTCTGAGCGCTAAGAGGCCTATATTGGGAAAAATAATGTCTACAAATAAAAACTACACAGAAGAATTGTGTGAAACTTCTTTCTGTTCTGTTTGTTCAACTAAAAGAGTTGAACCTTAGTTTTGATTGAGCCGTTCTGAAACACTCTTTCTGTAGAAAATGCAAGTGGAGTTTCGGAGCGCTAAGAGGGTAATAGTGGAAAAAGGAATATCTCCAAATATAAACTACACAGAATCATTCTGTGAAACTTCTTTCTGATCTGTGCATTCGGCTAACAGAGTTAAACCATACTTTTGATTGAGCAGATCTGAACACTCTTTCTGTAGAAAATGCAACTGGACATTTGGAGCCCTAAGAGAGTAGTAGTGGAAAAAGGAATATATTCAAATATAAACTACACAGAAGCATTCTGTGAAACTTCTTTCTGATCTGAGCATTCAGCTAACAGAGTTAAACCATACTTTTTATTGAGCAGTTTTGAAATACTCTGTCTGTAGAAAATGCAACTGGACATTCGTAGCGCTAAGTGGGTAATAGTGGAAAAAAGAATATGTTCAAATATAAACTACAAAGAATCATTGTATGAAACTCCTTTCTGTTCTGTGCATTCAACTAACAGAGTTGAACCTTACTTTTGATTGAGCCGTTCTGAAACACTCTTTCTGTAGAAACTGCAATTGGACATTCTGAGCGCTAAGAGGCCTCTATTGGGAAAAATAATATCTTCAAATAAAAACTACACAGAAGCATTGTGTGAAACTTATTTCTGATATGTTCATTAAGCTAACAGAGTTAAACCATACTTTTGATTGCGCAGTTCTGAACACTCTTTCTCTAGAAAATGCAAGTGGACATTCGGATCGCTAAGAGGGTAATAGTGGAAAAAGGAATATATTCAAATATAAACTACACAGTACCATTCTGTGAAAATTCTTTCTGTTCTGTGCATTCAACTAACAGAGTTGAACCTTACTTTTGATTGAGCCGTTCTGAAACACTCTTTCTGTAGAAACTACAATTGGACATGCTAAGCGCTAAGAGGGCTACATTGGGAAAAAGAATATCTTCAAATAAAAACTACACAGATGCATTCTGTGAAACGTATTTCTGATCTGTAAATTCAGTTAACAGAGATAAAACATATTTTTGATTGAGCAGTTATGAAAAACTCTTTTTGTAGAAAATGCAAGTGGAGATTTGGAGCGCTAAGAGGGTAATAGTGGAAAAAGGAATGTCTCCAAATATAAACTACACAGAATCATTCTGTGAATCTTCTTTCTGATCTGTGCATTCAGCTAACAGAGTTAAACCATACTTTTGATTGAGCAGATCTGAACACTCTTTCTGTAGAAAATGCAACTGGACATTTGGAGCGCTAAGAGCGTAGTAGTGGAAAAAGTTATATATTCAATTATAAACTACACAGAAGCATTCTGTGAAACTTCTTTCTGATCTGAGCATTCAGCTAACAGAGTTAAACCATACTTTTGATTGAGCAGTTTTGAAACACTCTGTCTGTAGAAAATGCAACTGGACATTCGTAGCGCTAAGTGGGTATTAGTGGAAAAAAGAATATGTTCAAATATAAACTACACAGAAGCATTGTATGAAACTTCTTTCTGTTCTGTGCATTCAACTAACAGAGTTGAACCTTACTTTTGATTGAGCCTTTCTGAAACACTCTTTCTGTAGAAACTGCAATTGGACATTCTGAGCGCTAAGAGGCCTATATTGGGAAAAAGAATGTCTACAAATAAAAACTACACAGAAGAATTGTGTGAAACTTCTTTCTGTTCTGTTTGTTCAACTAAAAGAGTTGAACCTTAGCTTTGATTGAGCCGTTCTGAAACACTCTTTCTGTAGAAAATGCAAGTGGAGATTCGGAGCGCTAAGAGGGTAATAGTGGAAAAAGGAATATCTCCAAATATAAACTACACAGAATAATTCTGTGAAACTTCTTTCTGATCTGTGCATTCGGCTAACAGAGTTAAACCATACTTTTGATTGAGCAGATCTGAACACTCTTTCTGTAGAAAATGCAACTGGACATTTGGAGCGCTAAGAGAGTAGTAGTGGAAAAAAGAATATATACAAATATAAACTACACAGAAGCATTCTGTGAAACTTCTTTCTGATCTGAGCATTCAGCTAACAGAGTTAAACCATACTTTTGATTGAGCAGTTTTGAAACACTCTGTCTGTAGAAAATGCAACTGGACATTCGTAGCACTAAGTGGGTAATAGTGGAAAAAAGAATATGTTCAAATGTAAACTACACAGAAGCATTGTATGAAACTTCTTTCTGTTCTGTGCATTCAACTAACAGAGTTGAACCTTACTTTTGATTGAGCCTTTCTGAAACACTCTTTCTGTAGAAACTGCAATTGGACATTCTGAGCGCTAAGAGGCCTCTATTGGGAAAAATAATATCTTCAAATAAAAACTACACAGAAGCATTGTGTGAAAATTATTTCTGATATGTTCATTAAGCTAACAGAGTTAAACCATACTTTTGATTGCGCAGTTCTGAACACTCTTTCTGTAGAAAATGCAAGTGGACATTCGGAGCGCTAAGAGGGTAATAGTGGAAAAAGGAATATATTCAAATATAAACTACACAGTAGCATTCTGTGAAAATTCTTTCTGTTCTGTGCATTCAACTAACAGAGTTGAACCTTACTTTTGATTGAGCCGTTCTGAAACACTCTTTCTGTAGAAACTGCAATTGGACATGCTAAGCGCTAAGAGGCCTACATTGGGAAAAAGAATATCTTCAAATAAAAACTACACAGATGCATTCTGTGAAACTTATTTCTGATCTGTAAATTCAGTTAACAGAGATAAAACATATTTTTGATTGAGCAGTTATGAAACACTCTTTTTGTAGAAAATGCAAGTGGAGATTCGGAGCGCTAAGAGGGTACCAGTGGAAAAAGGAATGTCTTCAAATATAAACTACACAGAGTCATTCGGTGAAACTTCTTTCTGATCTGTGCATTCAGCTAACAGAGTTAAACCATACTTTTGATTGAGCAGATCTGAACACTCTTTCTGTAGAAAATGCAACTGGACATTTGGAGCGCTAAGAGCGTAGTAGTGGAAAAAGGAATATATTCAAATATAAACTACACAGAAGCATTCTGTGAAACTTCTTTCTGATCTGAGCATTCAGCTAACAGAGTTAAACCATACTTTTGATTGAGCAGTTTTGAAACACTCTGTCTGTAGAAAATGCAACTGGACATTCGTAGCGCTAAGTGGGTAATAGTGGAAAAAAGAATATGTTCAAATATAAACTACACAGAAACATTGTATGAAACTTCTTTCTGTTCTGTGCATTCAACTAACAGAGTTGAACCTTACTTTTGATTGAGCCGTTCTGAAACACTCTTTCTGTAGAAACTGCAATTGGACATTCTGAGCGCTAAGAGGCCTATATTGGGAAAAAGAATGTCTACAAATAAAAACTACACAGAAGAACTGTGTGAAACTTCTTTCTGTTCTGTTTGTTCAACTAAAATAGTTGAACCTTAGTTTTGATTGAGCCGTTCTGAAACACTCTTTCTGTAGAAAATGCAAGTGGAGATTCGGAGCGCTAAGAGGGTAATAGTGGAAAAAGGAATGTCTCCAAATATAAACTACACAGAATCATTCTGTGAAACTTCTTTCTGATCTGTGCATTCAGCTAACAGAGTTAAACCATACTTTTGATTGAGCAGATCTGAACACTCTTTCTGTAGAAAATGCAACTGGACATTTGGAGCGCTAAGAGAGTAGTAGTGGAAAAAGGAATATATTCAAATATAAACTACACAGAAGCATTATGTGAAACTTCTTTCTGATCTGAGCATTCAGCTAACAGAGTTAAACCATACTTTTGATTGAGCAGTTTGAAACACTCTGTCTGTAGAAAATGCAACTGGACATTCGTAGCGCTAAGTGGGTAATAGTGGAAAAAAGAATATGTTCAAATATAAACTACACAGAAGCATTGTATGAAACTTCTTTCTGTTCTGTGCATTCAACTAACAGAGTTGAACCTTACTTTTATTGAGCCGTTCTGAAACACTCTTTCTGTAGAAACTGCAATTGGACATTCTGAGCGCTAAGAGGCCTCTATTGAGAAAAATAATACCTTCAAATAAAAACTACACAGAAGCATTGTGTGAAACTTATTTCTGATATGTTCATTAAGCTAACAGAGTTAAACCATACTTTTGATTGCGCAGTTCTGAACACTCTTTCTGTAGAAAATGCAAGTGGACATTCGGAGCGCTAAGAGGGTAATAGTGGAAATAGGAATATATTCAAATATAAACTACACAGTAGCATTCTGTGAAAATTCTTTCTGTTCTGTGCATTCAACTAACAGAGTTGAACCTTACTTTTGATTGAGCCGTTCTGAAACACTCTTTCTGTAGAAACTGCCATTGGACATGCTAAGCGCTAAGAGGCCTACATTGGGAAAAAGAATATCTTCAAATAAAAACTACACAGATGCATTCTGTGAAACTTATTTCTGATCTGTAAATTCAGTTAACAGAGATAAAACATATTTTTGATTGAGCAGTTATGAAACACTCTTTTTGTAGAAAATGCAAGTGGAGATTCGGAGCGCTAAGATGGTAATAGTGGAAAAAGGAATGTCTTCAAATATAAACTACACAGAATCATTCGGTGAAACTTCTTTCTGATCTGTGAATTCAGCTAACAGAGTTAAACCATACTTTTGATTGAGCAGATCTGAACACTCTTTCTGTAGAAAATGCAACTGGACATTTGGGGCGCTAAGAGCGTAGTAGTGGAAAAAGGAATATATTCAAATATAAACTACGCAGAAGCATTCTGTGAAACTTCTTTCTGATCTGAGCATTCAGCTAACAGAGTTAAACCATACTTTTGATTGAGCAGTTTTGAAACACTCTGTCTGTAGAAAATGCAACTGGACATTCGTAGCGCTAAGTGGGTAACAGTGGAAAAAAGAATATGTTCAAATATAAACTACACAGAAGCATTGTATGAAACTTCTTTCTGTTCTGTGCATTCAACTAACAGAGTTGAACCTTACTTTTGATTTAGCCGTTCTGAAACACTCTTTCTGTAGAAACTGCAATTGGACATTCTGAGCGCTAAGAGGCCTATATTGGGAAAAAGAATGTCTACAAATAAAAACTACACAGAAGAATTGTGTGAAACTTCTTTCTGTCCTGTTTGTTCAACTAAAAGAGTTGAACCTTAGTTTTGATTGAGCCGTTCTGAAACACTCTTTCTGTAGAAAATGCAGGTGGAAATTCGGAGCGCTAAGAGGGTAATAGTGGAAAAAGGAATGTCTCCAAATATAAACTACACAGAATCATTCTGTGAAACTTCTTTCTGATCTGTGCATTCAGCTAACAGAGTTAAACCATACTTTTGATTGAGCAGATCTGAACACTCTTTCTGTAGAAAATGCAACTGGACATTTGGAGCGCTAAGAGCGTAGTAGTGGAAAAAGGAATATATTCAAATATAAACTACACAGGAGCATTCTGTGAAACTTCTTTCTGATCTGAGCATTCAGCTAACAGAGTTAAACCATACTTTTGATTGAGCAGTTTTGAAACACTCTGTCTGTAGAAAATGCAACTGGACATTCGTAGCGCTAAGTGGGTAATAGTGGAAAAAAGAATATGTTCAAATATAAACTACACAGAAGCATTGTATGAAACTACTTTCTGTTCTGTGCATTCAAATAACAGAGTTGAACCATACTTTTGATTGAGCCGTTCTGAAACACTCTTTCTGTAGAAACTGCAATTGGACATTCTGAGCGCTAAGAGGCCTCTATTGAGAAAAATAATACCTTCAAATAAAAACTACACAGAAGCATTGTGTGAAACTTATTTCTGATATGTTCATTAAGCTAACAGAGTTAAACCATACTTTTGATTGCGCAGTTCTGAACACTCTTTCTGTAGAAAATGCAAGTGGACATTCGGAGCGCTAAGAGGGTAATAGTGGAAAAAGGAATATATTCAAATATAAACTACACAGTAGCATTCTGTGAAAATTCTTTCTGTTCTGTGCATTCAACTAACAGAGTTGAACCTTACTTTTGAGTGAGCCGTCCTGAAACACTCTTTCTGTAGAAACTGCAATTGGACATGCTAAGCGCTAAGAGGCCTACATTGGGAAAAAGAATATCTTCAAATAAAAACTACACAGATGCATTCTGTGAAACTTATTTCTGATCTGTAAATTCAGTTAACAGAGATAAAACATATTTTTGATTGAGCAGTTATGAAACACTCTTTTTGTAGAAAACGCAAGTGGAGATTCGGAGCGCTAAGAGGGTAATAGTGGAAAAAGGAATGTCTTCAAATATAAACTACACAGAATCATTCGGTGAAACTTCTTTCTGATCTGTGCATTCAGCTAACAGAGTTAAACCATACTTTTGATTGAGCAGATCTGAACACTCTTTCTGTAGAAAATGCAACTGGACATTTGGAGCGCTAAGAGCGTAGTAGTGGAAAAAGGAATATATTCAAATATAAACTACACAGAAGCATTCTGTGAAACTTCTTTCTGATCTGAGCATTCAGCTAACAGAGTTAAACCATACTTTTGATTGAGCAGTTTTGAAACACTCTGTCTGTAGAAAATGCAACTGGACATTCGTAGCGCTAAGTGGGTAATAGTGGAAAAAAGAATATGTTCAAATATAAACTACACAGAAGCATTGTATGAAACTTCTTTCTGTTCTGTGCATTCAACTAACAGAGTTGAACCTTACTTTTGATTGAGCCGTTCTGAAACACTCTTTCTGTAGAAACTGCAATTGGACATTCTGAGCACTAAGAGGCCTATATTGGGAAAAATGAATGTCTACAAATAAAAACTACACAGAAGAATTGTGTGAAACTTCTTTCTGTTCTGTTTGTTCAACTAAAAGAGTTGAACCTTAGTTTTGATTGAGCCGTTCTGAAACACTCTTTCTGTAGAAAATGCAAGTGGAGATTCGGAGCGCTAAGAGGGTAATAGTGGAAAAAGGAATGTCTCCAAATATAAACTACACAGAATCATTCTGTGAAACTTCTTTCTGATCTGTGCATTCAGCTAACAGAGTTAAAACATACTTTTGATTGAGCAGATCTGAACACTCTTTCTGTAGAAAATGCAACTGGACATTTGGAGCGCTAAGAGAGTAGTAGTGGAAAAAGGAATATATTCAAATATAAACTACACGAAAGCATTCTGTGAAACTTCTTTCTGATCTGAGCATTCAGCTAACAGAGTTAAACCATACTTTTGATTGAGCAGTTTTGAAACACTCTGTCTGTAGAAAATGCAACTGGACATTCGTAGCGCTAAGTGG
Source organism: Symphalangus syndactylus (assembly GCF_028878055.3). Taxonomy (NCBI): domain Eukaryota; kingdom Metazoa; phylum Chordata; class Mammalia; order Primates; family Hylobatidae; genus Symphalangus; species Symphalangus syndactylus. Next base: position 112,272,285 of record NC_072437.2, on the reverse strand, counting down.
GTAATAGTGGAAAAAATAATATGTTCAAATATAAACTACACAGAATCATTGTATGAAACTTCTTTCTGTTCTGTGCATTCAACTAACAGAGTTGAACCTTACTTTTGATTGAGCCTTTCTGAAACAATCTTTCTGTAGAAACTGCAATTGGACATTCTGAGCGCTAAGAGTCCTCTATTGGGAAAAATAATATCTTCAAATAAAAACTACACAGAAGCATTGTGTGAAACTTATTTCTGATATGTTCATTAAGCTAACAGAGTTAAAGCATACTTTTGATTGCGCAGTTCTGAACACTCTTTCTGTAGAAAATGCAAGTGGAGATTCGGAGCGCTAAGAGGGTAATAGTGGAAAAAGGAATGTCTCCAAATATAAACTACACAGAATCATTCTGTGAAACTTCTTTCTGATCTGTGCATTCAGCTAACAGAGTTAAACCATACTTTTGATTGAGCAGATCTGAACACTCTTTCTGTAGAAAATGCAACTGGACATTTGGAGCGCTAAGAGAGTAGTAGTGGAAAAAGGAATATATTCAAATATAAACTACACAGAAGCATTCTGTGAAACTTCTTTCTGATCTGAGAATTCAGCTAACAGAGTTAAACCATACTTTTGATTGAGCAGTTTTGAAACCCTCTGTCTGTAGAAAATGCAACTGGACATTCGTAGCGCTAAGTGGGTAATAGTGGAAAAAAGAATATGTTCAAATGTAAACTACACAGAAGCATTGTATGAAACTTCTTTCTGTTCTGTGCATTCAACTAACAGAGCTGAACCTTACTTTTGATTGAGCCTTTCTGAAACACTCTTTCTGTAGAAACTGCAATTGGACATTCTGAGCGCTAAGAGGCCTCTATTGGGAAAAATAGTATCTTCAAATAAAAACTACACAGAAGCATTGTGTGAAACTTATTTCTGATATGTTCATTAAGCTAACAGAGTTAAACCATACTTTTGATTGCGCAGTTCTGAACACTCTTTCTGTAGAAAATGCAAGTGGACATTCGGAGCGCTAAGAGGGTAATAGTGGAAAAAGGAATATATTCAAATATAAACTACACAGTAGCATTCTGTGAAAATTCTTTCTGTTCTGTGCATTCAACTAACAGAGTTGAACCTTAATTTTGAGTGAGCCGTTCTGAAACACTCTTTCTGTAGAAACTGCAATTGGATATGCTAAGCGCAAAGAGGCCTACATTGGGAAAAAGAATATCTTCAAATAAAAACTACACAGATGCATTCTGTGAAACTTATTTCTGATCTGTAAATTCAGTTAACAGAGATAAAACATATTTTTGATTGAGCAGTTATGAAACACTCTTTTTGTAGAAAACGCAAGTGGAGATTCGGAGCGCTAAGAGGGTAGTAGTGGAAAAAGGAATGTCTTCAAATATAAACTACACAGAATCATTTGGTGAAACTTCTTTCTGATCTGTGCATTCAGCTAACAGAGTTAAAACATACTTTTGATTGAGCAGATCTGAACACTCTTTCTGTAGAAAATGCAACTGGACATTTGGAGCGCTAAGAGCGTAGTAGTGGAAAAAGGAATATATTCAAATATAAACTACACAGAAGCATTCTGTGAAACTTCTTTCTGATCTGAGCATTCAGCTAACAGAGTTAAACCATACTTTTGATTGAGCAGTTTTGAAACACTCTGTCTGTAGAAAATGCAACTGGACATTCGTAGCGCTAAGTGGGTAATAGTGGAAAAAAGAATATGTTCAAATATAAACTACACAGAAGCATTGTATGAAACTACTTTCTGTTCTGTGCATTCAACTAACAGAGTTGAACCTTACTTTTGATTGAGCCGTTCTGAAACACTCTTTCTGTAGAAACTGCAATTGGACATTCTGAGCGCTAAGAGGCCTATATTGGGAAAAAGAATGTCTACAAATAAAAACTACACAGAAGAATTGTGTGAAACTTCTTTCTGTTCTGTTTGTTCAACTAAAAGAGTTGAACCTTAGTTTTGATTGAGCCGTTCTGAAACACTCTTTCTGTAGAAAATGCAAGTGGAGATTCGGAGCGCTAAGAGGGTAATAGTGGAAAAAGGAATGTCTTCAAATATAAACTACACAGAATCATTCTGTGAAACTCCTTTCTGATCTGTGCATTCAGCTAACAGAGTTAAACCATACTTTTGATTGAGCAGATCTGAACACTCTTTCTGTAGAAAATGCAACTGGACATTTGGAGCGCTAAGAGAGTAGTAGTGGAAAAAGGGATATATTCAAATATAAACTACACAGAAGCATTCTGTGAAACTTCTTTCTGATCTGAGCATTCAGCTAACAGAGTTAAACCATACTTTTGATTGAGCAGTTTTGAAACACTCTGTCTGTAGAAAATGCAACTGGACATTCGTAGCGCTAAGTTGGTAATAGTGGAAAAAATAATATGTTCAAATATAAACTACACAGAATCATTGTATGAAACTTCTTTCTGTTCTGTGCATTCAACTAACAGAGTTGAACCTTACTTTTGATTGAGCCTTTCTGAAACACTCTTTCTGTAGAAACTGCAATTGGACATTCTGAGCGCTAAGAGTCCTCTATTGGGAAAAATAATATCTTCAAATAAAAACTACACAGAAGCATTGTGTGAAACTTATTTCTGATATGTTCATTAAGCTAACAGAGTTAAAGCATACTTTTGATTGCGCAGTTCTGAACACTCTTTCTGTAGAAAATGCAAGTGGAGATTCGGAGCGCTAAGAGGGTAATAGTGGAAAAAGGAATGTCTCCAAATATAAACTACACAGAATCATTCTGTGAAACTTCTTTCTGATCTGTGCATTCAGCTAACAGAGTTAAACCATACTTTTGATTGAGCAGATCTGAACACTCTTTCTGTAGAAAATGCAACTGGACATTTGGAGCGCTAAGAGAGTAGTAGTGGAAAAAGGAATATATTCAAATATAAACTACACAGAAGCATTCTGTGAAACTTCTTTCTGATCTGAGCATTCAGCTAACAGAGTTAAACCATACTTTTCATTGAGCAGTTTTGAAACCCTCTGTCTGTAGAAAATGCAACTGGACATTCGTAGCGCTAAGTGGGTAATAGTGGAAAAAAGAATATGTTCAAATATAAACTACACAGAAGCATTGTATGAAACTTCTTTCTGTTCTGTGCATTCAACTAACAGAGTTGAACCTTACATTTGATTGAGCCTTTCTGAAACACTCTTTCTGTAGAAACTGCAATTGGACATTCTGAGCGCTAAGAGGCCTCTATTGGGAAATATAATATCTTCAAATAAAAACTACACAGAAGCATTGTGTGAAACTTATTTCTGATATGTTCATTAAGCTAACAGAGTTAAACCATACTTTTGATTGCGCAGTTCTGAACACTCTTTCTGTAGAAAATGCAAGTGGACATTCGGAGCGCTAAGAGGGTAATAGTGGAAAAAGGAATATATTCAAATATAAACTACACAGTAGCATTCTGTGAAAATTCTTTCTGTTCTGTGCATTCAACTAACAGAGTTGAACCTTACTTTTGATTGAGCCGTTCTGAAACACTCTTTCTGTAGAAACTGCAATTGGACATGCTAAGCGCTAAGAGGCCTACATTGGGAAAAAGAATATCTTCAAATAAAAACTACACAGATGCATTCTGTGAAACTTATTTCTGATCTGTAAATTCAGTTAACAGAGATAAAACATATTTTTGATTGAGCAGTTATGAAACACTCTTTTTGTAGAAAATGCAACTGGAGATTCGGAGCGCTAAGAGGGTAATAGTGGAAAAAGGAATGTCTTCAAATATAAACTACACAGAATAATTCGGTGAAACTTCTTTCTGATCTGTGCATTCAGCTAACAGAGTTAAACCATACTTTTGATTGAGCAGATCTGAACACTCTTTCTGTAGAAAATGCAACTGGACATTTGGGGCGCTAAGAGCGTAGTAGTGGAAAAACGAATATATTCAAATATAAACTACACAGAAGCATTCTGTGAAACATCTTTCTGATCTGAGCATTCAGCTAACAGAGTTAAACCATACTTTTGATTGAGCAGTTTTGAAACACTCTGTCTGTAGAAAATGCAACTGGACATTCGTAGCGCTAAGTGGGTAACAGTGGAAAAAAGAATATGTTCAAATATAAACTACACAGAAGCATTGTATGAAACTTCTTTCTGTTCTGTGCATTCAACTAACAGAGTTGAACCTTACTTTTGATTGAGCCGTTCTGAAACACTCTTTCTGTAGAAACTGCAATTGGACATTCTGAGCGCTAAGAGGCCTATATTGGGAAAAAGAATGTCTACAAATAAAAACTACACAGAAGAATTGTGTGAAACTTCTTTCTGTTCTGTTTGTTCTACTAAAAGAGTTGAACCTTAGTTTTGATTGAGCCGTTCTGAAACACTCTTTCTGTAGAAAATGCAAGTGGAGATTCGGAGCGCTAAGAGGGTAATAGTGGAAAAAGGAATGTCTCCAAATATAAACTACACAGAATCATTCTGTGAAACTTCTTTCTGATCTGTGCATTCAGCTAACAGAGTTAAACCATACTTTTGATTGAGCAGATCTGAACACTCTTTCTGTAGAAAATGCAACTGGACATTTGGAGCGCTAAGAGAGTAGTAGTGGAAAAAGGAATATATTCAAATATAAACTACACGAAAGCATTCTGTGAAACTTCTTTCTGATCTGAGCATTCAGCTAACAGAGTTAAACCATGCTTTTGATTGAGCAGTTTTGAAACACTCTGTCTGTAGAAAATGCAACTGGACATTCGTAGCGCTAAGTGGGTAATAGTGGAAAAAATAATATGTTCAAATATAAACTACACAGAATCATTGTATGAAACTACTTTCTGTTCTGTGCATTCAACTAACAGAGTTGAACCTTACTTTTGATTGAGCCTTTCTGAAACACTCTTTCTGTAGAAACTGCAATTGGACATTCTGAGCGCTAAGAGTCCTCTATTGGGAAAAATAATATCTTCAAATAAAAACTACACAGAAGCATTGTGTGAAACTTATTTCTGATATGTTCATTAAGCTAACAGAGTTAAAGCATTCTTTTGATTGCGCAGTTCTGAACACTCTTTCTGTAGAAAATGCAAGTGGAGATTCGGAGCGCTAAGAGGGTAATAGTGGAAAAAGGAATGTCTCCAAATATAAACTACACAGAATCATTCTGTGAAACTTCTTTCTGATCTGTGCATTCAGCTAACAGAGTTAAACCATACTTTTGATTGAGCAGATCTGAACACTCTTTCTGTAGAAAATGCAACTGGACATTTGGAGCGCTAAGAGAGTAGTAGTGGAAAAAGGAATATATTCAAATATAAACTACACAGAAGCATTCTGTGAAACTTCTTTCTGATCTGAGCATTCAGCTAACAGAGTTAAACCATACTTTTGATTGAGCAGTTTTGAAACCCTCTGTCTGTAGAAAATGCAACTGGACATTCGTAGCGCTAAGTGGGTAATAGTGGAAAAAAGAATATGTTCAAATATAAACTACACAGAAGCATTGTATGAAACTTCTTTCTGTTCTGTGCATTCAACTAACAGAGATGAACCTTACTTTTGATTGAGCCTTTCTGAAACACTCTTTCTGTAGAAACTGCAATTGGACATTCTGAGCGCTAAGAGGCCTCTATTGGGAAAAATAGTATCTTCAAATAAAAACTACACAGAAGCATTGTGTGAAACTTATTTCTGATATGTTCATTAAACTAACAGATTTAAACCATACTTTTGATTGCGCAGTTCTGAACACTCTTTCTGTAGAAAATGCAAGTGGACATTCGGAGCGCTAAGAGGGTAATAGTGGAAAAAGGAATATATTCAAATATAAACTACACAGTAGCATTCTGTGAAAATTCTTTCTGTTCTGTGCATTCAACTAACAGATTTGAACCTTACTTTTGAGTGAGCCGTTCTGAAACACTCTTTCTGTAGAAACTGCAATTGGACATGCTAAGCGCAAAGAGGCCTACATTGGGAAAAAGAATATCTTCAAATAAAAACTACACAGATGCATTCTGTGAAACTTATTTCTGATCTGTAAATTCAGTTAACAGAGATAAAACATATTTTTGATTGAGCAGTTATGAAACACTCTTTTTGTAGAAAACGCAAGTGGAGATTCGGAGCGCTAAGAGGGTAATAGTGGAAAAAGGAATGTCTTCAAATATAAACTACACAGAATCATTTGGTGAAACTTCTTTCTGATCTGTGCATTCAGCTAACAGAGTTAAACCATACTTTTGATTGAGCAGATCTGAACACTCTTTCTGTAGAAAATGCAACTGGACATTTGGAGCGCTAAGAGCTTAGTAGTGGAAAAAGGAATATATTCAAATATAAACTACACAGAAGCATTCTGTGAAACTTCTTTCTGATCTGAGCATTCAGCTAACAGAGTTAAACCATACTTTTGATTGAGCAGTTTTGAAACACTCTGTCTGTAGAAAATGCAACTGGACATTCGTAGCGCTAAGTGGGTAATAGTGGAAAAAAGAATATGTTCAAATATAAACTACACAGAAGCATTGTATGAAACTACTTTCTGTTCTGTGCATTCAACTAACAGAGTTGAACCTTACTTTTGATTGAGCCGTTCTGAAACACTCTTTCTGTAGAAACTGCAATTGGACATTCTGAGCGCTAAGAGGCCTATATTGGGAAAAAGAATGTCTACAAATAAAAACTACACAGAAGAATTGTGTGAAACTTCTTTCTGTTCTGTTTGTTAAACTAAAAGAGTTGAACCTTAGTTTTGATTGAGCCGTTCTGAAACACTCTTTCTGTAGAAAATGCAAGTGGAGAATCGGAGCGCTAAGAGGGTAATAGTGGAAAAAGGAATGTCTCCAAATATAAACTACACAGAATCATTCTGTGAAACTTCTTTCTGATCTGTGCATTCAGCTAACAGAGTTAAACCATACTTTTGATTGAGCAGATCTGAACACTCTTTCTGTAGAAAATGCAACTGGATATTTGGAGCGCTAAGAGAGTAGTAGTGGAAAAAGGAATATATTCAAATATAAACTACACAGAAGCATTCTGTGAAACTTCTTTCTGATCTGAGCATTCAGCTAACAGAGTTAAACCATACTTTTGATTGAGCAGTTTTGAAACACTCTGTCTGTAGAAAATGCAACTGGACATTCGTAGCGCTAAGTGGGTAATAGTGGAAAAAAGAATATGTTCAAATATAAACTACACAGAAGCATTGTATGAAACTTCTTTCTGTTCTGTGCATTCAACTAACAGAGTTGAACCTTAATTTGATTGAGCCTTTCTGAAACACTCTTTCTGTAGAAACTGCAATTGGACATTCTGAGCGCTAAGAGGCCTCTATTGGGAAAAATAATATCTTCAAATAAAAACTACACAGAAGCATTGTGTGAAACTTATTTCTGATATGTTCATTAAGCTAACAGAGTTAAACCATACTTTTGATTGCGCAGTTCTGAACACTCTTTCTGTAGAAAATGCAAGTGGACATTCGGAGCGCTAAGAGGGTAATATTGGAAAAAGGAATATATTCAAATATAAACTACACAGTAGCATTCTGTGAAAATTCTTTCTGTTCTGTGCATTCAACTAACAGAGTTGAACCTTACTTTTGATTGAGCCGTTCTGAAACACTCTTTCTGTAGAAACTGCAATTGGACATGCTAAGCGCTAAGAGGCCTACATTGGGAAAAAGAATATCTTCAAATAAAAACTACACAGATGCATTCTGTGAAACTTATTTCTGATCTGTAAATTCAGTTAACAGAGATAAAACATATTTTTGATTGAGCAGTTATGAAACACTCTTTTTGTAGAAAACGCAAGTGGAGATTCGGAGCGCTAAGAGGGTAATAGTGGAAAAAGGAATGTCTTCAAATATAAACTACACAGAATCATTCGGTGAAACTTCTTTCTGATCTGTGCATTCAGCTAACAGAGTTAAACCATACTTTTGATAGAGCAGATCTGAACACTCTTTCTGTAGAAAATGCAACTGGACATTTGGAGCGCTAAGAGCGTAGTAGTGGAAAAAGGAATATATTCAAATATAAACTACACAGAAGCATTCTGTGAAACTTCTTTCTGATCTGAGCATTCAGCTAACAGAGTTAAACCATACTTTTGATTGAGCAGTTTTGAAACACTCTGTCTGTAGAAAATGCAACTGGACATTCGTAGCGCTAAGTGGGTAATAGTGGAAAAAAGAATATGTTCAAATATAAACTACACAGAAGCATTGTATGAAACTTCTTTCTGTTCTGTGCATTCAACTAACAGAGTTGAACCTTACTTTTGATTGAGCCGTTCTGAAACACTCTTTCTGTAGAAACTGCAATTGGACATTCTGAGCGCTAAGAGGCCTATATTGATAAAAAGAATGTCTACAAATAAAAACTACACAGAAGAATTGTGTGAAACTTCTTTCTGTTCTGTTTGTTCAACTAAAAGTGTTGAACCTTAGTTTTGATTGAGCCATTCTGAAACACTCTTTCTGTAGAAAATGCAAGTGGAGATTCGGAGCGCTAAGAGGGTAATAGTTGAAAAAGGAATGTCTCCAAATATAAACTACACAGAATCATTCTGTGAAACTTCTTTCTGATCTGTGCATTCAGCTAACAGAGTTAAAACATACTTTTGATTGAGCAGATCTGAACACTCTTTCTGTAGAAAATGCAACTGGACATTTGGAGCGCTAAGAGAGTAGTAGTGGAAAAAGGAATAAATTCAAATATAAACTACACAGAAGCATTCTGTGAAATTTCTTTCTGATCTGAGCATTCAGCTAACAGAGTTAAACCATACGTTTGATTGAGCAGTTTTGAAACACTCTGTCTGTAGAAAATGCAACTGGACATTCGTAGCGCTAAGTGGGTAATAGTGGAAAAAAGAATATGTTCAAATATAAACTACACAGAAGCATTGTATGAAACTTCTTTCTGTTCTGTGCATTCAACTAACAGAGTTGAACCTTACATTTGATTGAGCCTTTCTGAAACACTCTTTATGTAGAAACTGCAATTGGACATTCTGAGCGCTAAGAGGCCTCTATTGGGAAAAATAATATCTTCAAATAAAAACTACACAGAAGCATTGTGTGAAACTTATTTCTGATATGTTCATTAAGCTAACAGAGTTAAAGCATACTTTTGATTGCGCAGTTCTGAACACTCTTTCTGTAGAAAATGCAAGTGGAGATTCGGAGCGCTAAGAGGGTAATAGTGGAAAAAGGAATGTCTCCAAATATAAACTACACAGAATCATTCTGTGAAACTTCTTTCTGATCTGTGCATTCAGCTAACAGAGTTAAACCATACTTTTGATTGAGCAGATCTGAACACTCTTTCTGTAGAAAATGCAACTGGACATTTGGAGCGCTAAGAGAGTAGTAGTGGAAAAAGGAATATATTCAAATATAAACTACACAGAAGCATTCTGTGAAACTTCTTTCTAATCTGAGCATTCAGCTAACAGAGTTAAACCATACTTTTGATTGAGCAGTTTTGAAACCCTCTGTCTGTAGAAAATGCAACTGGACATTCGTAGCGCTAAGTGGGTAATGGTGGAAAAAAGAATATGTTCAAATATAAACTACACAGAAGCATTGTATGAAACTACTTTCTGTTCTGTGCATTCAACTAACAGAGTTAAACCTTACTTTTGATTGATCCTTTCTGAAACACTCTTTCTGTAGAAACTGCAATTGGACATTCTGAGCGCTAAGAGGCCTCTATTGGGAAAAATAGTATCTTCAAATAAAAACTACACAGAAGCATTGTGTGAAACTTATTTCTGATATGTTCATTAAGCTAACAGAGTTAAACCATACTTTTGATTGCGCAGTTCTGAACACTCTTTCTGTAGAAAATGCAAGTGGACATTCGGAGCGCTAAGAGGGTAATAGTGGAAAAAGGAATATATTCAAATATAAACTACACAGTAGCATTCTGTGAAAATTCTTTCTGTTCTGTGCATTCAACTAACAGAGTTGAACCTTACTTTTGAGTGAGCCGTTCTGAAACACTCTTTCTGTAGAAACTGCAATTGGACATGCAAAGCGCTAAGAGGCCTACATTGGGAAAAAGAATATCTTCAATTAAAAACTACACAGATGCATTCTGTGAAACTTATTTCTGATCTGTAAATTCAGTTAACAGAGATAAAACATATTTTTGATTGAGCAGTTATGAAACACTCTTTTTGTAGAAAACTCAAGTGGAGATTCGGAGCGCTAAGAGGGTAATAGTGGAAAAAGGAATGTCTTCAAATATAAACTACACAGAATCATTCAGTGAAACTTCTTTCTGATCTGTGCATTCAGCTAACAGAGTTAAACCATACTTTTGATTGAGCAGATCTGAACACTCTTTCTGTAGAAAATGCAACAGGACATTTGGAGCGCTAAGAGCGTAGTAGTGGAAAAAGGAATATATTCAAATATAAACTACACAGAAGCATTCTGTGAAACTTCTTTCTGATCTGAGCATTCAGCTAACAGAGTTAAACCTTACTTTTGATTGAGCAGTTTTGAAACACTCTGTCTGTAGAAAATGCAACTGGACATTCGTAGCGCTAAGTGGGTAATAGTGGAAAAAAGAATATGTTCAAATATAAACTACACAGAAGCATTGTATGAAACTACTTTCTGTTCTGTGCATTCAACTAACAGAGTTGAACCTTACTTTTGATTGAGCCGTTCTGAAACACTCTTTCTGTAGAAACTGCAATTGGACATTCTGAGCGCTAAGAGGCCTATATTGGGAAAAAGAATGTCTACAAATAAAAACTACACAGAAGAATTGTGTGAAACTTCTTTCTGTTCTGTTTGTTCAACTAAAAGAGTTGAACCTTAGTTTTGATTGAGCCGTTCTGAAACACTCTTTCTGTAGAAAATGCAAGTGGAGATTCGGAGCGCTAAGAGGGTAATAGTGGAAAAAGGAATGTCTCCAAATATAAACTACACAGAATCATTCTGTGAAACTTCTTTCTGATCTGTGCATTCAGCTAACAGAGTTAAACCATACTTTTGATTGAGCAGATCTGAACACTCTTTCTGTAGAAAATGCAACTGGACATTTGGAGCGCTAAGAGAGTAGTAGTGGAAAAAGGAATATATTCAAATATAAACTACACAGAAGCATTCTGTGAAACTTCTTTCTGATCTGAGCATTCAGCTAACAGAGTTAAACCATACTTTTGATTGAGCAGTTTTGAAACACTCTGTCTGTAGAAAATGCAACTGGACATTCGTAGCGCTAAGTGGGTAATAGTGGAAAAAATAATATGTTCAAATATAAACTACACAGAAGCATTGTATGAAACTTCTTTCTGTTCTGTGCATTCAACTAACAGAGTTGAACCTTACTTTTGATTGAGCCTTTCTGAAACACTCTTTCTGTAGAAACTGCAATTGGACATTCTGAGCGCTAAGAGTCCTCTATTGGGAAAAATAATATCTTCAAATAAAAACTACACAGAAGCATTGTGTGAAACTTATTTCTGATATGTTCATTAAGCTAACAGAGTTAAACCATACTTTTGATTGCGAAGTTCTGAACAATCTTTCTGTAGAAAATGCAAGTGGACATTCAGAGCGCTAAGAGGGTAATAGTGGAAAAAGGAATATATTCAAATATAAACTACACAGTAGCATTCTGTGAAAATTCTTTCTGTTCTGTGCATTCAACTAACAGAGTTGAACCTTAATTTTGATTGAGCCGTTCTGAAACACTCTTTCTGTAGAAACTGCAATTGGACATGCTAAGCGCTAAGAGGCCTACATTGGGAAAAAGAATATCTTCAAATAAAAACTACACAGATGCATTCTGTGAAACTTATTTCTGATCTGTAAATTCAGTTAACAGAGATAAAACATATTTTTGATTGAGCAGTTATGAAACACTCTTTTTGTAGAAAACTCAAGTGGAGATTCGGAGCGCTAAGAGGGTAATAGTGGAAAAAGGAATGTCTTCAAATATAAACTACACAGAATCATTCAGTGAAACTTCTTTCTGATCTGTGCATTCAGCTAACAGAGTTAAACCATACTTTTGATTGAGCAGATCTGAACACTCTTTCTGTAGAAAATGCAACTGGACATTTGGAGCGCTAAGAGCGTAGTAGTGGAAAAAGGAATATATTCAAATATAAACTACACAGAAGCATTCTGTGAAACTTCTTTCTGATCTGAGCATTCAGCTAACAGAGTTAAACCATACTTTTGATTGAGCAGTTTTGAAACACTCTGTCTGTAGAATATGCAACTGGACATTCGTAGCGCTAAGTGGGTAATAGTGGAAAAAAGAATATGTTCAAATATAAACTACACAGAAGCATTGTATGAAACTACTTTCTGTTCTGTGCATTCAACTAACAGAGTTGAACCTTACTTTTGATTGAGCCGTTCTGAAACACTCTTTCTGTAGAAACTGCAATTGGACATTCTGAGCGCTAAGAGGCCTATATTGGGAAAAAGAATGTCTACAAATAAAAACTACACAGAAGAATTGTGTGAAACTTCTTTCTGTTCTGTTTGTTCAACTAAAAGAGTTGAACCTTAGTTTTGATTGAGCCGTTCTGAAACACTCTTTCTGTAGAAAATGCAAGTGGAGATTCGGAGCGCTAAGAGGGTAATAGTGGAAAAAGGAATGTCTCCAAATATAAACTACACAGAATCATTCTGTGAAACTTCTTTCTGATCTGTGCATTCAGCTAACAGAGTTAAACCATACTTTTGATTGAGCAGATCTGAACACTCTTTCTGTAGAAAATGCAACTGGACATTTGGAGCGCTAAGAGAGTAGTAGTGGAAAAAGGAATATATTCAAATATAAACTACACAGAAGCATTCTGTGAAACTTCTTTCTGATCTGAGCATTCAGCTAACAGAGTTAAACCATACTTTTGATTGAGCAGTTTTGAAACACTCTGTCTGTAGAAAATGCAACTGGACATTCGTAGCGCTAAGTGGGTAATAGTGGAAAAAATAATATGTTCAAATATAAACTACACAGAAGCATTGTATGAAACTTCTTTCTGTTCTGTGCATTCAACTAACAGAGTTGAACCTTACTTTTGATTGAGCCTTTCTGAAACACTCTTTCTGTAGAAACTGCAATTGGACATTCTGAGCGCTAAGAGTCCTCTATTGGGAAAAATAATATCTTCAAATAAAAACTACACAGAAGCATTGTGTGAAACTTATTTCTGATATGTTCATTAAGCTAACAGAGTTAAACCATACTTTTGATTGCGCAGTTCTGAACAATCTTTCTGTAGAAAATGCAAGTGGACATTCAGAGCGCTAAGAGGGTAATAGTGGAAAAAGGAATATATTCAAATATAAACTACACAGTAGCATTCTGTGAAAATTCTTTCTGTTCTGTGCATTCAACTAACAGAGTTGAACCTTAATTTTGATTGAGCCGTTCTGAAACACTCTTTCTGTAGAAACTGCAATTGGACATGCTAAGCGCTAAGAGGCCTACATTGGGAAAAAGAATATCTTCAAATAAAAACTACACAGATGCATTCTGTGAAACTTATTTCTGATCTGTAAATTCAGTTAACAGAGATAAAACATATTTTTGATTGAGCAGTTATGAAACACTCTTTTTGTAGAAAATGCAAGTGGAGATTCGGAGCGCTAAGAGGGTAATAGTGGAAAAAGGAATGTCTTCAAATATAAACTACACAGAATCATTCGGTGAAACTTCTTTCTGATCTGTGCATTCAGCTAACAGAGTTAAAACATACTTTTGATTGAGCAGATCTGAACACTCTTTCTGTAGAAAATACAACTGGACATTTGGAGTGCTAAGAGCGTAGTAGTGGAAAAAGGAATATATTCAAATATAAACTACACAGAAGCATTCTGTGAAACTTCTTTCTGGTCTGAGCATTCAGCTAACAGAGTTAAACCATACTTTTGATTGAGCAGTTTTGAAACACTCTGTCTGTAGAAAATGCAACTGGACATTCGTAGCGCTACGTGGGTAATAGTGGAAAAAAGAATATGTTCAAATATAAACTACACAGAAGCATTGTATGAAACTTCTTTCTGTTCTGTGCATTCAACTAACAGAGTTGAACCTTACATTTGATTGAGCCGTTCTGAAACACTCTTTCTGTAGAAACTGCAATTGGACATTCTGAGCGCTAAGAGGCCTATATTGGGAAAAAGAATGTCTACAAATAAAAACTACACAGAAGAATTGTGTGAAACTTCTTTCTGTTCTTTTTGTTCAACTAAAAGAGTTGAATCTTAGTTTTGATTGAGCCGTTCTGAAACACTCTTTCTGTAGAAAATGCAAGTGGAGATTCGGAGCGCTAAGGGGGTAATAGTGGAAAAAGGAATGTCTCCAAATATAAACTACACAGAATCATTCTGTGAAACTTCTTTCTGATCTGTGCATTCAGCTAACAGAGTTAAACCATACTTTTGATTGAGCAGATCTGAACACTCTTTCTGTAGAAAATGCAACTGGACATTTGGAGCGCTAAGAGAGTAGTAGTGGAAAAAGGAATATATTCAAATATAAACTACACAGAAGCATTCTGTGAAACTTCTTTCTGATCTGAGCATTCAGCTAACAGAGTTAAACCATACTTTTGATTGAGCAGTTTTGAAACACTCTGACTGTAGAAAATGCAACTGGACATTCGTAGCGCTAAGTGGGTAATGGTGGAAAAAAGAATATGTTCAAATATAAACTACACAGAAGCATTGTATGAAACTACTTTCTGTTCTGTGCATTCAACTAACAGAGTTAAACCTTACTTTTGATTGATCCTTTCTGAAACACTCTTTCTGTAGAAACTGCAATTGGACATTCTGAGCGCTAAGAGGCCTCTATTGGGAAAAATAGTATCTTCAAATAAAAACTACACAGAAGCATTGTGTGAAACTTATTTCTGATATGTTCATTAAGCTAACAGAGTTAAACCATACTTTTGATTGCGCAGTTCTGAACACTCTTTCTGTAGAAAATGCAAGTGGACATTCGGAGCGCTAAGAGGGTAATAGTGGAAAAAGGAATATATTCAAATATAAACTACACAGTAGCATTCTGTGAAAATTCTTTCTGTTCTGTGCATTCAACTAACAGAGTTGAACCTTACTTTTGAGTGAGCCGTTCTGAAACACTCTTTCTGTAGAAACTGCAATTGGACATGCAAAGCGCTAAGAGGCCTACATTGGGAAAAAGAATATCTTCAATTAAAAACTACACAGATGCATTCTGTGAAACTTATTTCTGATCTGTAAATTCAGTTAACAGAGATAAAACATATTTTTGATTGAGCAGTTATGAAACACTCTTTTTGTAGAAAACTCAAGTGGAGATTCGGAGCGCTAAGAGGGTAATAGTGGAAAAAGGAATGTCTTCAAATATAAACTACACAGAATCATTCAGTGAAACTTCTTTCTGATCTGTGCATTCAGCTAACAGAGTTAAACCATACTTTTGATTGAGCAGATCTGAACACTCTTTCTGTAGAAAATGCAACAGGACATTTGGAGCGCTAAGAGCGTAGTAGTGGAAAAAGGAATATATTCAAATATAAACTACACAGAAGCATTCTGTGAAACTTCTTTCTGATCTGAGCATTCAGCTAACAGAGTTAAACCTTACTTTTGATTGAGCAGTTTTAAAACACTCTGTCTGTAGAAAATGCAACTGGACATTCGTAGCGCTAAGTGGGTAATAGTGGAAAAAAGAATATGTTCAAATATAAACTACACAGAAGCATTGTATGAAACTACTTTCTGTTCTGTGCATTCAACTAACAGAGTTGAACCTTACTTTTGATTGAGCCGTTCTGAAACACTCTTTCTGTAGAAACTGCAATTGGACATTCTGAGCGCTAAGAGGCCTATATTGGGAAAAAGAATGTCTACAAATAAAAACTACACAGAAGAATTGTGTGAAACTTCTTTCTGTTCTGTTTGTTCAACTAAAAGAGTTGAACCTTAGTTTTGATTGAGCCGTTCTGAAACACTCTTTCTGTAGAAAATGCAAGTGGAGATTCGGAGCGCTAAGAGGGTAATAGTGGAAAAAGGAATGTCTCCAAATATAAACTACACAGAATCATTCTGTGAAACTTCTTTCTGATCTGTGCATTCAGCTAACAGAGTTAAACGATACTTTTGATTGAGCAGATCTGAACACTCTTTCTGTAGAAAATGCAACTGGACATTTGGAGCGCTAAGAGAGTAGTAGTGGAAAAAGGAATATATTCAAATATAAACTACACAGAAGCATTCTGTGAAACTTCTTTCTGATCTGAGCATTCAGCTAACAGAGTTAAACCATACTTTTGATTGAGCAGTTTTGAAACACTCTGTCTGTAGAAAATGCAACTGGACATTCGTAGCGCTAAGTGGGTAATAGTGGAAAAAATAATATGTTCAAATATAAACTACACAGAAGCATTGTATGAAACTTCTTTCTGTTCTGTGCATTCAACTAACAGAGTTGAACCTTACTTTTGATTGAGCCTTTCTGAAACACTCTTTCTGTAGAAACTGCAATTGGACATTCTGAGCGCTAAGAGTCCTCTATTGGGAAAAATAATATCTTCAAATAAAAACTACACAGAAGCATTGTGTGAAACTTATTTCTGATATGTTCATTAAGCTAACAGAGTTAAACCATACTTTTGATTGCGCAGTTCTGAACAATCTTTCTGTAGAAAATGCAAGTGGACATTCAGAGCGCTAAGAGGGTAATAGTGGAAAAAGGAATATATTCAAATATAAACTACACAGTAGCATTCTGTGAAAATTCTTTCTGTTCTGTGCATTCAACTAACAGAGTTGAACCTTAATTTTGATTGAGCCGTTCTGAAACACTCTTTCTGTAGAAACTGCAATTGGACATGCTAAGCGCTAAGAGGCCTACATTGGGAAAAAGAATATCTTCAAATAAAAACTACACAGATGCATTCTGTGAAACTTATTTCTGATCTGTAAATTCAGTTAACAGAGATAAAACATATTTTTGATTGAGCAGTTATGAAACACTCTTTTTGTAGAAAACTCAAGTGGAGATTCGGAGCGCTAAGAGGGTAATAGTGGAAAAAGGAATGTCTTCAAATATAAACTACACAGAATCATTCAGTGAAACTTCTTTCTGATCTGTGCATTCAGCTAACAGAGTTAAACCATACTTTTGATTGAGCAGATCTGAACACTCTTTCTGTAGAAAATGCAACAGGACATTTGGAGCGCTAAGAGCGTAGTAGTGGAAAAAGGAATATATTCAAATATAAACTACACAGAAGCATTCTGTGAAACTTCTTTCTGATCTGAGCATTCAGCTAACAGAGTTAAACCATACTTTTGATTGAGCAGTTTTGAAACACTCTGTCTGTAGAATATGCAACTGGACATTCGTAGCGCTAAGTGGGTAATAGTGGAAAAAAGAATATGTTCAAATATAAACTACACAGAAGCATTGTATGAAACTACTTTCTGTTCTGTGCATTCAACTAACAGAGTTGAACCTTACTTTTGATTGAGCCGTTCTGAAACACTCTTTCTGTAGAAACTGCAATTGGACATTCTGAGCGCTAAGAGGCCTATATTGGGAAAAAGAATGTCTACAAATAAAAACTACACAGAAGAATTGTGTGAAACTTCTTTCTGTTCTGTTTGTTCAACTAAAAGAGTTGAACCTTAGTTTTGATTGAGCCGTTCTGAAACACTCTTTCTGTAGAAAATGCAAGTGGAGATTCGGAGCGCTAAGAGGGTAATAGTGGAAAAAGGAATGTCTCCAAATATAAACTACACAGAATCATTCTGTGAAACTTCTTTCTGATCTGTGCATTCAGCTAACAGGGTTAAACCATACTTTTGATTGAGCAGATCTGAACACTCTTTCTGTAGAAAATGCAACTGGACATTTGGAGCGCTAAGAGAGTAGTAGTGGAAAAAGGAATATATTCAAATATAAACTACACAGAAGCATTCTGTGAAACTTCTTTCTGATCTGAGCATTCAGCTAACAGAGTTAAACCATACTTTTGATTGAGCAGTTTTGAAACACTCTGTCTGTAGAAAATGCAACTGGACATTCGTAGCGCTAAGTGGGTAATAGTGGAAAAAATAATATGTTCAAATATAAACTACACAGAAGCATTGTATGAAACTTCTTTCTGTTCTGTGCATTCAACTAACAGAGTTGAACCTTACTTTTGATTGAGCCTTTCTGAAACACTCTTTCTGTAGAAACTGCAATTGGACATTCTGAGCGCTAAGAGTCCTCTATTGGGAAAAATAATATCTTCAAATAAAAACTACACAGAAGCATTGTGTGAAACTTATTTCTGATATGTTCATTAAGCTAACAGAGTTAAACCATACTTTTGATTGCGCAGTTCTGAACAATCTTTCTGTAGAAAATGCAAGTGGACATTCAGAGCGCTAAGAGGGTAATAGTGGAAAAAGGAATATATTCAAATATAAACTACACAGTAGCATTCTGTGAAAATTCTTTCTGTTCTGTGCATTCAACTAACAGAGTTGAACCTTAATTTTGATTGAGCCGTTCTGAAACACTCTTTCTGTAGAAACTGCAATTGGACATGCTAAGCGCTAAGAGGCCTACATTGGGAAAAAGAATATCTTCAAATAAAAACTACACAGATGCATTCTGTGAAACTTATTTCTGATCTGTAAATTCAGTTAACAGAGATAAAACATATTTTTGATTGAGCAGTTATGAAACACTCTTTTTGTAGAAAATGCAAGTGGAGATTCGGAGCGCTAAGAGGGTAATAGTGGAAAAAGGAATGTCTTCAAATATAAACTACACAGAATCATTCGGTGAAACTTCTTTCTGATCTGTGCATTCAGCTAACAGAGTTAAAACATACTTTTGATTGAGCAGATCTGAACACTCTTTCTGTAGAAAATACAACTGGACATTTGGAGTGCTAAGAGCGTAGTAGTGGAAAAAGGAATATATTCAAATATAAACTACACAGAAGCATTCTGTGAAACTTCTTTCTGGTCTGAGCATTCAGCTAACAGAGTTAAACCATACTTTTGATTGAGCAGTTTTGAAACACTCTGTCTGTAGAAAATGCAACTGGACATTCGTAGCGCTACGTGGGTAATAGTGGAAAAAAGAATATGTTCAAATATAAACTACACAGAAGCATTGTATGAAACTTCTTTCTGTTCTGTGCATTCAACTAACAGAGTTGAACCTTACATTTGATTGAGCCGTTCTGAAACACTCTTTCTGTAGAAACTGCAATTGGACATTCTGAGCGCTAAGAGGCCTATATTGGGAAAAAGAATGTCTACAAATAAAAACTACACAGAAGAATTGTGTGAAACTTCTTTCTGTTCTTTTTGTTCAACTAAAAGAGTTGAATCTTAGTTTTGATTGAGCCGTTCTGAAACACTCTTTCTGTAGAAAATGCAAGTGGAGATTCGGAGCGCTAAGGGGGTAATAGTGGAAAAAGGAATGTCTCCAAATATAAACTACACAGAATCATTCTGTGAAACTTCTTTCTGATCTGTGCATTCAGCTAACAGAGTTAAACCATACTTTTGATTGAGCAGATCTGAACACTCTTTCTGTAGAAAATGCAACTGGACATTTGGAGCGCTAAGAGAGTAGTAGTGGAAAAAGGAATATATTCAAATATAAACTACACAGAAGCATTCTGTGAAACTTCTTTCTGATCTGAGCATTCAGCTAACAGAGTTAAACCATACTTTTGATTGAGCAGTTTTGAAACACTCTGACTGTAGAAAATGCAACTGGACATTCGTAGCGCTAAGTGGGTAATAGTGGACAAAAGAATATGTTCAAATATAAACTACACAGAAGCATTGTATGAAACTTCTTTCTGTTCTGTGCATTCAACTAACAGAGTTGAACATTACTTATGATTGAGCCTTTCTGAAACACTCTTTCTGTAGAAACTGCAATTGGACATTCTGAGCGCTAAGAGGCCTCTATTGGGAAAAATAATATCTTCAAATAAAAACTACACAGAAGCATTGTGTGAAACTTATTTCTGATATGTTCATTAAGCTAACAGAGTTAAACCATACTTTTCATTGCGCAGTTCTGAACACTCTTTCTGTAGAAAATGCAAGTGGCCATTCAGAGCGCTAAGAGGGTAATAGTGGAAAAAGGAATATATTCAAATATAAACTACACAGTAGCATTCTGTGAAAATTCTTTCTGTTCTGTGCATTCAACTAACAGAGTTGAACCTTACTTTTGATTGAGCCGTTCTGAAACACTCTTTCTGTAGAAACTGCAATTGGACATGCTAAGCGCTAAGAGGCCTACATTGGGAAAAAGAATATCTTCAAATAAAAACTACACAGATGCATTCTGTGAAACTTATTTCTGATCTGTAAGTTCAGTTAACAGAGATAAAACATATTTTTGATTGAGCAGTTATGAAACACTCTTTTTGTAGAAAATGCAAGTGGAGATTCGGAGCGCTAAGAGGGTAATAGTGGAAAAAGGAATGTCTTCAAATATAAACTACACAGAATCATTCGGTGAAACTTCTTTCTGATCTGTGCATTCAGCTAACAGAGTTAAACCATACTTTTGATTGAGCAGATCTGAACACTCTTTCTGTAGAAAATGCAACTGGACATTTGGAGCGCTAAGAGCGTAGTAGTGGAAAAAGGAATATATTCAAGTATACACTACACAGAAGCATTCTGTGAAACTTCTTTCTGATCTGAGCATTCAGCTAACAGAGTTAAACCATACTTTTGATTGAGCAGTTTTGAAACACTCTGTCTGTAGAAAATGCAACTGGACATTCGTAGCGCAAAGTGGGTAATAGTGGAAAAAAGAATATGTTCAAATATAAACTACACAGAAGCATTGTATGAAACTTCTTTCTGTTCAGTGCATTCAACTAACAGAGTTGAACCTTACTTTTGATTGAGCCGTTCTGAAACTCTCTTTCTGTAGAAACTGCAATTGGACATTCTGAGCGCTAGGAGGCCTATATTGGGAAAAAGAGTGTCTACAAATAAAAACTACACAGAATAATTGTGTGAAACTTCTTTCTGTTCTGTTTGTTCAACTAAAAGAGTTGAACCTTAGTTTTGATTGAGCCGTTCTGAAACACTCTTTCTGTAGAAAATGCAAGTGGAGATTCGGAGTGCTAAGGGGGTAATAGTGGAAAAAGGAATGTCTCCAAATATAAACTACACAGAATCATTCTGTGAAACTTCTTTCTGATCTGTGCATTCAGCTAACAGAGTTAAACCATACTTTTGATTGAGCAGATCTGAACACTCTTTCTGTAGAAAATGCAACTGGACATTTGGAGCGCTAAGTGAGTAGTAGTGGAAAAAGGAATATATTCAAATATAAACTACACAGAAGCATTCTGTGAAACTTCTTTCTGATCTGAGCATTCAGCTAACAGAGTTAAACCATACTTTTGATTGAGCAGTTTTGAAACACTCTGTCTGTAGAAAATGCAACTGGACATTCGTAGCGCTAAGTGGGTAATAGTGGAAAAAATAATATGTTCAAATATAAACTACACAGAAGCATTGTATGAAACTTCTTTCTGTTCTGTGCTTTCAACTAACAGAGTTGAACCTTACTTTGGATTGAGCCTTTCTGAAACACTCTTTCTGTAGAAACTGCAATTGGACATTCTGAGCGCTAAGAGGCCTCTATTGGGAAAAATAATATCTTCAAATAAAAACTACACAGAAGCATTGTGTAAAACTTATTTCTGATATGTTCATTAAGCTAACAGAGTTAAACCATAGTTTTCATTGCGCAGTTCTGAACACTCTTTCTGTAGAAAATGCAAGTGGACATTCGGAGCGCTAAGAGGGTAATAGTGGAAAAGGGAATATATTCAAATATAAACTACACAGTAGCATACTGTGAAAATTCTTTCTGTTCTGTGCATTCAACTAACAGAGTTGAACCTTACTTTTGATTGAGCCGTTCTGAAACACTCTTTCTGTAGAAACTGCAATTGGACATGCTAAGAGCTAAGAGGCCTACATTGGGAAAAAGAATATCTTCAAATAAAAACTACACAGATGCATTCTGTGAAACTTATTTGTGATCTGTAAATTCAGTTAACAGAGATAAAACATATTTTTGATTGAGCAGTTATGAAACACTCTTTTTGTAGAAAATGCAAGTGGAGATTCGGAGCGCTAAGAGGGTAATAGTGGAAAAAGGAATGTCTTCAAATATAAACTACAGAGAATCATTCGGTGAAACTTCTTTCTGATCTGTGCATTCAGCTAACAGAGTTAAACCATATTTTTGATTGAGCAGATCTGAACACTCTTTCTGTAGAAAATGCAACTGGACATTTGGAGCGCTAAGAGCGTAGTAGTGGAAAAAGGAATATATTCAAATATAAACTACACAGAAGCATTCTGTGAAACTTCTTTCTGATCTGAGCATTCAGCTAACAGAGTTAAACCATACTTTTGATTGAGCAGTTTTGAAACACTCTGTCTGTAGAAAATTCAACTGGACATTCGTAGCGTTAAGTGGGTAATAGTGGAAAAAAGAATATGTTCAAATTTAACTACACAGAAGCATTGTATGAAACTTCTTTCTGTTCTGTGCATTCAACTAACAGAGTTGAACCTTACTTTTGATTGAGCCGTTCTGAAACACTCTTTCTGTAGAAACTGCAATTGGACATTCTGAGCGCTGAGAGGCCTATATTGGGAAAAAGAATGTCTACAAATAAAAACTACACAGAAGAATTGTGTGAAACTTCTTTCTCTTCTGTTTGTTCAACTAAAAGAGTTGAACCTTAGTTTTGATTGAGCCGTTCTGAAACACTCTTTCTGTAGAAAATGCAAGTGGAGATTCGGAGCGCTAAGGGGGTAATAGTGGAAAAAGGAATGTCTCCAAATATAAACTACACAGAATCATTCTGTGAAACTTCTTTCTGATCTGTGCATTCAGCTAACAGAATTAAACCATACTTTTGATTGAGCAGATCTGAACACTCTTTCTGTAGAAAATGCAACTGGACATTTGGAGCGCTAAGAGAGTAGTAGTGGAGAAAGGAATATATTCAAATATAAACTACACAGAAGCATTCTGTGAAACTTCTTTCTGATCTGAGCATTCAGCTAACAGATTTAAACCATACTTTTGATTGAGCAGTTTTGAAACACTCTGTCTGTAGAAAATGCAACTGGACATTCGTAGCGCTAATTGGGTAATAGTGGAAAAAAGAATATGTTCAAATATAAACTACACAGAAGCATTGTATGAAACTTCTTTCTGTTCTGTGCATTCAACTAACAGAGTTGAACCTTACTTATGATTGAGCCTTTCTGAAACACTCTTTCTGTAGAAACTGCAATTGGACATTCTGAGCGCTAAGAGGCCTCTATTGGGAAAAATAATATCTTCAAATAAAAACTACACAGAAGCATTGTGTGAAACTTATTTCTGATATGTTCATTAAGCTAACAGAGTTAAACCATACTTTTGATTGCGCAGTTCTGAACACTCTTTCTGTAGAAAATGCAAGTGGCCATTCGGAGCGCTAAGAGGGAAATAGTGGAAAAAGGAATATATTCAAATATAAACTACACAGTAGCATTCTGTGAAAATACTTTCTGTTCTGTGCATTCAACTAACAGAGTTGAACCTTACTTTTGATTGAGCCGTTCTGAAACACTCTTTCTGTAGAAACTGCAATTGGACATGCTAAGCGCTAAGAGGCCTACATTGGGAAAAAGTATATCTTCAAATAAAAACTACACAGATGCATTCTGTGAAACTTATTTCTGATCTGTAATTTCAGTTAACAGAGATAAGACATATTTTTGATTGAGCAGTTATGAAACACTCTTTTTATAGAAAATGCAAGTGGAGATTCGGAGCGCTAAGTGGGTAATAATGGAAAAAGGAATGTCTTCAAATATAAACTACACAGAATCATTCGGTGAAACTTCTTTCTGATCTGTGCATTCAGCTAACAGAGTTAAACCATACTTTTGATTATGCAGATCTGAACACTCTTTCTGTAGAAAATGCAACTGGACATTTGGAGCGCTAAGAGCGTAGTAGTGGAAAAAGGAATATATTCAAATATACACTACACAGAAGCATTCTGTGAAACTTCTTTCTGATCTGAGCATTCAGCTAACAGAGTTAAACCATACTTTTGATTGAGCAGTTTTGAAACACTCTGTCTGTAGAAAACGCAACTGGACATTCGTAGCGCTAAGTGGGTAATAGTGGAAAAAAGAATATGTTCAAATATAAACTACACAGAAGCATTGTATGAAACTTCTTTCTGTTCTGTGCATTCAACTAACAGAGTTGAACCTTACTTTTGATTGAGCCGTTCTGAAACACTCTTTCTGTAGAAACTGCAATTGGACATTCTGAGCGCTAGGAGGCCTATATTGGGAAAAAGAGTGTCTACAAATAAAAACTACACAGAATAATTGTGTGAAACTTCTTTCTGTTCTGTTTGTTCAACTAAAAGAGTTGAACCTTAGTTTTGATTGAGCCGTTCTGAAACACTCTTTCTGTAGAAAATGCAAGTGGAGATTCGGAGCGCTAAGAGGGTAATAGTGGAAAAAGGAATGTCTCCAAATATAAACTACACAGAATCATTCCGTGAAACTTCTTTCTGATCTGTGCATTCAGCTAACAGAGTTAAACCATACTTTTGATTGAGCAGATCTGAACACTCTTTCTGTAGAAAATGCAAATGGACATTTGGAGCGCTAAGAGGGTAGTAGTGGAAAAAGGAATATATTCAAATATAAACTACACAGAAGCATTCTGTGAAACTTCTTTCTGATCTGAGCATTCAGCTAACATAGTTAAACCATACTTTTGATTGAGCAGTTTTGAAACACTCTGTCTGTAGAAAATGCAACTGGACATTCGTAGCGCTAAGTGGGTAATAGTGGAAAAAAGAATATGTTCAAATATAAACTACACAGAAGCATTGTATGAAACTTCTTTCTGTTCTGTGCATTCAACTAACAGAGTTGAACCTTACTTTGGATTGAGCCTTTCTGAAACACTCTTTCTGTAGAAACTGCAATTGGACATTCTGAGGGCTAAGAGGCCTCTATTGGGAAAAATAATATCTTCAAATAAAAACTACACAGAAGCATTGTGTGAAACTTATTTCTGATATGTTCATTAAGCTAACAGAGTTAAACCATACTTTTCATTGCGCAGTTCTGAACACTCTTTCTGTAGAAAATGCAAGTGGACATTCGGAGCGCTAAGAGGGTAATAGTGGAAAAGGGAATATATTCAAATATAAACTACACAGTAGCATACTGTGAAAATTCTTTCTGTTCTGTGCATTCAACTAACAGAGTTGAACCTTACTTTTGATTGAGCCGTTCTGAAACACTCTTTCTGTAGAAACTGCAATTGGACATGCTAAGAGCTAAGAGGCCTACATTGGGAAAAAGAATATCTTCAAATAAAAACTACACAGATGCATTCTGTGAAACTTATTTGTGATCTGTAAATTCAGTTAACAGAGATAAAACATATTTTTGATTGAGCAGTTATGAAACACTCTTTTTGTAGAAAATGCAAGTGGAGATTCGGAGCGCTAAGAGGGTAATAGTGGAAAAAGGAATGTCTTCAAATATAAACTACAGAGAATCATTCGGTGAAACTTCTTTCTGATCTGTGCATTCAGCTAACAGAGTTAAACCATATTTTTGATTGAGCAGATCTGAACACTCTTTCTGTAGAAAATGCAACTGGACATTTGGAGCGCTAAGAGCGTAGTAGTGGAAAAAGGAATATATTCAAATATAAACTACACAGAAGCATTCTGTGAAACTTCTTTCTGATCTGAGCATTCAGCTAACAGAGTTAAACCATACTTTTGATTGAGCAGTTTTGAAACACTCTGTCTGTAGAAAATTCAACTGGACATTCGTAGCGCTAAGTGGGTAATAGTGGAAAAAAGAATATGTTCAAATTTAACTACACAGAAGCATTGTATGAAACTTCTTTCTGTTCTGTGCATTCAACTAACAGAGTTGAACCTTACTTTTGATTGAGCCGTTCTGAAACACTCTTTCTGTAGAAACTGCAATTGGACATTCTGAGCGCTGAGAGGCCTATATTGGGAAAAAGAATGTCTACAAATAAAAACTACACAGAAGAATTGTGTGAAACTTCTTTCTCTTCTGTTTGTTCAACTAAAAGAGTTGAACCTTAGTTTTGATTGAGCCGTTCTGAAACACTCTTTCTGTAGAAAATGCAAGTGGAGATTCGGAGCGCTAAGGGGGTAATAGTGGAAAAAGGAATGTCTCCAAATATAAACTACACAGAATCATTCTGTGAAACTTCTTTCTGATCTGTGCATTCAGCTAACAGAATTAAACCATACTTTTGATTGAGCAGATCTGAACACTCTTTCTGTAGAAAATGCAACTGGACATTTGGAGCGCTAAGAGAGTAGTAGTGGAGAAAGGAATATATTCAAATATAAACTACACAGAAGCATTCTGTGAAACTTCTTTCTGATCTGAGCATTCAGCTAACAGATTTAAACCATACTTTTGATTGAGCAGTTTTGAAACACTCTGTCTGTAGAAAATGCAACTGGACATTCGTAGCGCTAATTGGGTAATAGTGGAAAAAAGAATATGTTCAAATATAAACTACACAGAAGCATTGTATGAAACTTCTTTCTGTTCTGTGCATTCAACTAACAGAGTTGAACCTTACTTATGATTGAGCCTTTCTGAAACACTCTTTCTGTAGAAACTGCAATTGGACATTCTGAGCGCTAAGAGGCCTCTATTGGGAAAAATAATATCTTCAAATAAAAACTACACAGAAGCATTGTGTGAAACTTATTTCTGATATGTTCATTAAGCTAACAGAGTTAAACCATACTTTTGATTGCGCAGTTCTGAACACTCTTTCTGTAGAAAATGCAAGTGGCCATTCGGAGCGCTAAGAGGGAAATAGTGGAAAAAGGAATATATTCAAATATAAACTACACAGTAGCATTCTGTGAAAATACTTTCTGTTCTGTGCATTCAACTAACAGAGTTGAACCTTACTTTTGATTGAGCCGTTCTGAAACACTCTTTCTGTAGAAACTGCAATTGGACATGCTAAGCGCTAAGAGGCCTACATTGGGAAAAAGTATATCTTCAAATAAAAACTACACAGATGCATTCTGTGAAACTTATTTCTGATCTGTAATTTCAGTTAACAGAGATAAGACATATTTTTGATTGAGCAGTTATGAAACACTCTTTTTATAGAAAATGCAAGTGGAGATTCGGAGCGCTAAGTGGGTAATAATGGAAAAAGGAATGTCTTCAAATATAAACTACACAGAATCATTCGGTGAAACTTCTTTCTGATCTGTGCATTCAGCTAACAGAGTTAAACCATACTTTTGATTATGCAGATCTGAACACTCTTTCTGTAGAAAATGCAACTGGACATTTGGAGCGCTAAGAGCGTAGTAGTGGAAAAAGGAATATATTCAAATATACACTACACAGAAGCATTCTGTGAAACTTCTTTCTGATCTGAGCATTCAGCTAACAGAGTTAAACCATACTTTTGATTGAGCAGTTTTGAAACACTCTGTCTGTAGAAAACGCAACTGGACATTCGTAGCGCTAAGTGGGTAATAGTGGAAAAAAGAATATGTTCAAATATAAACTACACAGAAGCATTGTATGAAACTTCTTTCTGTTCTGTGCATTCAACTAACAGAGTTGAACCTTACTTTTGATTGAGCCGTTCTGAAACACTCTTTCTGTAGAAACTGCAATTGGACATTCTGAGCGCTAGGAGGCCTATATTGGGAAAAAGAGTGTCTACAAATAAAAACTACACAGAATAATTGTGTGAAACTTCTTTCTGTTCTGTTTGTTCAACTAAAAGAGTTGAACCTTAGTTTTGATTGAGCCGTTCTGAAACACTCTTTCTGTAGAAAATGCAAGTGGAGATTCGGAGCGCTAAGAGGGTAATAGTGGAAAAAGGAATGTCTCCAAATATAAACTACACAGAATCATTCCGTGAAACTTCTTTCTGATCTGTGCATTCAGCTAACAGAGTTAAACCATACTTTTGATTGAGCAGATCTGAACACTCTTTCTGTAGAAAATGCAAATGGACATTTGGAGCGCTAAGAGGGTAGTAGTGGAAAAAGGAATATATTCAAATATAAACTACACAGAAGCATTCTGTGAAACTTCTTTCTGATCTGAGCATTCAGCTAACATAGTTAAACCATACTTTTGATTGAGCAGTTTTGAAACACTCTGTCTGTAGAAAATGCAACTGGACATTCGTAGCGCTAAGTGGGTAATAGTGGAAAAAAGAATATGTTCAAATATAAACTACACAGAAGCATTGTATGAAACTTCTTTCTGTTCTGTGCATTCAACTAACAGAGTTGAACCTTACTTTGGATTGAGCCTTTCTGAAACACTCTTTCTGTAGAAACTGCAATTGGACATTCTGAGGGCTAAGAGGCCTCTATTGGGAAAAATAATATCTTCAAATAAAAACTACACAGAAGCATTGTGTGAAACTTATTTCTGATATGTTCATTAAGCTAAGAGAGTTAAACCATACTTTTCATTGCGCAGTTCTGAACACTCTTTCTGTAGAAAATGCAAGTGGACATTCGGAGCGCTAAGAGGGTAATATTGGAAAAGGGAATATATTCAAATATAAACTACACAGTAGCATACTGTGAAAATTCTTTCTGTTCTGTGCATTCAACTAACAGAGTTGAACCTTACTTTTGATTGAGCCGTTCTGAAACACTCTTTCTGTAGAAACTGCAATTGGACATTCTGAGCGCTAAGAGGTCTATATTGGGAGAAAGAATGTCTACAAATAAAAACTACACAGAAGAATTGTGTGAAACTTCTTTCTGTTCTGTTGGTTCAACTAAAAGATTTGAACCTTAGTTTTGATTGAGCCGTTCTGAAACAATCTTTCTGTAGAAAATTCAAGTGGAGATTCGTAGCGCTAAGAGGGTAATAGTGGAAAAAGGAATGTCTCCAAATATAAACTACACAGAATCATTCTGTGAAACTTCTTTCTGATCTGTGCATTCAGCTAACAGAGTTAAACCATATTTTTGATTGAGCAGATCTGAACACTCTTTCTGTAGAAAATGCAACTGGACATTTGGAGCGCTAAGAGCGTAGTAGTGGAAAAAGGAATATATTCAAATATAAACTACACAGAAGCATTCTGTGAAACTTCTTTCTGATCTGAGCATTCAGCTAACAGAATTAAAGCATACTTTTGATTGAGCAGTTTTGAAACACTCTGTCTGTAGAAAATGCAACTGGACATTCGTAGCGCTAAGTGGGTAATAGTGGACAAAAGAATATGTTCAAATATAAACTACACAGAAGCATTGTATGAAACTTCTTTCTGTTCTGTGCATTCAACTAACAGAGTTGAACCTTACTTTTGATTGAGCCGTTCTGAAACACTCTTTCTGTAGAAACTGCAATTGGACATGCTAAGCGCTAAGAGGCCTACATTGGGAAAAAGAATGTCTACAAATAAAAACTACACAGAAGAATTGTGTGAAACTTCTTTCTGTTCTGTTTGTTCAACTAAAAGATTTGAACCTTAGTTTTGATTGAGCCGTTCTGAAACACTCTTTCTGTAGAAAATGCAAGTGGAGATTCGGAGCGCTAAGAAGGTAATAGTGGAAAAAGGAATGTCTCCATATATAAACTACACAGAATCATTCTGTGAAACTTCTTTCTGATCTGTGAATTCAGCTAACAGAGTTAAACCATACTTTTGATTGAGCAGTTTTGAAATACTCTGTCTGTAGAAAATGCAACTGGACATTCGTAGCGCTAAGTGGGTAATAGTGGAAAAAAGAATATGTTCAAATATAAACTACACAGAAGCATTGTATGAAACTTCTTTCTGTTCTGTGCATTCAACTAACAGAGTTGAACCTTACTTTTGATTGAGCCTTTCTGAAACACTCTTACTGTAGAAACTGCAATTGGACATTCTGAGCGCTAAGAGGCCTCTATTGGGAAAAATAATATCTTCAAATAAAAACTACACTGAAGCATTTTGTGAAACTTATTTCTGATATGTTCATTAAGCTAACAGAGTTAAACCATACTTTTGATTGCGCAGTTCTGAACACTCTTTGTGTAGAAAATGCAAGTGGACATTCGGAGAGCTAAGAGGGTAATAGTGGAAAAAGGAATATATTCAAATATAAACTACACAGTAGCATTCTGTGAAAATTCTTTCTGTTCTGTGCATTCAAATAACAGAGTTGAACCTTACTTTTGATTGAGCCGTTCTGAAACACTCTTTCTGTAGAAACTGCAATTGGACATGCTAAGCGCTAAGAGGCCTACATTGGGAAAAAGAATATCTTCAAATAAAAACTACACAGATGCCTTCTGTGAAACTTATTTCTGATCTGTAAATTCAGTTAACAGAGATAAAACATATTTTTGATTGAGCAGTTATGAAACACTCTTTTTGTAGAAAATTCAAGTGGAGATTCGGAGCGCTAAGAGGGTAATAGTGGAAAAAGGAATGTCTTCAAATATAAACTACACAGAATCATTCGGTGAAACTTCTTTCTGATCTGTGCATTCAGCTAACAGAGTTAAAACATACTTTTGATTGAGCAGATCTGAACACTCTTTCTGTAGAAAATGCAACTGGACATTTGGAGCGCTAAGAGCGTAGTAGTGGAAAAAGGAATATATTCAAATATAAACTACACAGAAGCATTCTGTGAAACTTCTTTCTGATCTGAGCATTCAGCTAACAGAGTTAAACCATACTTTTGATTGAGCAGTTTTGAAACACTCTGTCTGTAGAAAATGCAACGGGACATTCGTAGCGCTAAGTGGGTAATAGTGGAAAAAAGAATACGTTCAAATATAAACTACACAGAAGCATTGTATGAAACTTCTTTCTGTTCTGTGCATTCAACTAACAGAGTTGAACCTTACTTTTGATTGAGCCTTTCTGAAACACTCTTTCTGTAGAAACTGCAATTGGACATTCTGAGCGCTAAGAGGCCTCTATTGGGAAAAATAATATCTTCAAATAAAAACTACACAGAAGCATTGTGTGAAACTTATTTCTGATATGTTCATTAAGCTAACAGAGTTAAACCATAGTTTTGATTGCGCAGTTCTGAACACTCTTTCTGTAGAAAATGCAAGTGGACATTCGGAGCGCTAAGAGGGTAATAGTGGAAAATGAATATATTCAAATATAAACTACACAGTAGCATTCTGTGAAAATTCTTTCTGTTCTGTGCATTCAACTAACAGAGTTGAACCTTACTTTTGATTGAGCCGTTCTGAAACACTCTTTCTGTAGAAACTGCAATTGGACATTCTGAGTGCTAAGAGGCCTATATTGGGAGAAAGAATGTCTACAAATAAAAACTACACAGAAGAATTGTGTGAAACTTCTTTCTGTTCTGTTTGTTCAACTAAAAGAGTTGAACCTTAGTTTTGATTGAGCCGTTCTGAAACACTCTTTCTGTAGAAAATGCAAGTGGAGATTCGGAGCGCTAAGAGGGTAATAGTGGAAAAAGGAATGTCTCCAAATATAAACTACACAGAAACATTCTGTGAAACTTCTTTCTGATCTGTGCATTCAGCTAACAGAGTTAAACCAAACTTTTGATTGAGCAGATCTGAACACTCTTTCTGTAGAAAATGCAACTGGACATTTGGAGCGCTTAGAGCATAGTAGTGGAAAAAGGAATATATTCAAATATAAACTACACAGAAGCATTCTGTGAAACTTCTTTCTGATCTGAGCATTCAGCTAACAGAGTTAAACCATACTTTTGATTGAGCAGTTTTGAAACACTCTGTCTGTAGAAAATGCAACTGGACATTCGTAGCGCTAAGTGGGTAATAGTGGAAAAAAGAATATGTTCAAATATAAACTACACAGAAGCATTGTATGAAACTTCTTTCTGTTCTGTGCATTCAACTAACAGAGTTGAACCTTACTTTTGATTGAGCCTTTCTGAAACACTCTTTCTGTAGAAACTGCAATTGTACATTCTGAGCGCTAAGAGGCCTCTATTGGGAAAAATAATATCTTCAAATAAAAACTACAGAGAAGCATTGGGTGAAACTTATTTCTGATATGTTCATTAAGCTAACAGAGTTAAAACATACTTTTGATTGCGCAGTTCTGAACACTCTTTCCGTAGAAAATGCAAGTGGAAATTCGGAGCGCTAAGAGGGTAATAGTGGAAAAAGGAATATATTCAAATATAAACTACACAGTAGCATTCTGTGAAAATTCTTTCTGTTCTGTGCATTCAACTAACAGAGTTGAACCTTACTTTTGATTGAGCCGTTCTGAAACACTCTTTCTGTAGAAACTGCAATTGGACATGCTAAGCGCTAAGAGGCCTACATTGGGAAAAAGAATATCTTCAAATAAAAACTACACAGATGCATTCTGTGAAACTTATTTCTGATCTGTAAATTCAGTTAACAGAGATAAAACATATTTTTGATTGAGCAGTTATGAAACACACTTTTTGTAGAAAATGCAAGTGGAGATTCGGAGCGCTAAGAGGGTAATAGTGGAAAAAGGAATGTCTTCAAATATAAATTACACAGAATCATTCGATGAAACTTCTTTCTGATCTGTGCATACAGCTAACAGAGTTAAACCATACTTTTGATTGAGCAGATCTGAACACTCTTTGTGTAGAAAATGCAACTGGACATTTGGAGCGCTAAGAGCGTAGTAGTGGAAAAAGGAATATATTCAAATATAAACTACACAGAAGCATTCTGTGAAACTTCTTTCTGATCTGAGCATTCAGCTAACAGAGTTAAACCATACTTTTGATTGAGCAGTTTTGAAACACTCTGTCTGTAGAAAATGCAACTGGACATTCGTAGCGCTAAGTGGGTAATAGTGGAAAAAAGAATATGTTCAAATATAAACTACACAGAAGCATTGTATGAAACTTCATTCTGTTCTGTGCATTCAACTAACAGAGTTGAACCTTACTTTTGATTGAGCCGTTCTGAAACACTCTTTCTGTAGAAACTGCAATTGGATATTCTGAGCGCTAAGAGGCCTCTATTGAGAAAAATAATACCTTCAAATAAAAACTACACAGAAGCATTTTGTGAAACTTATTTCTGATATGTTCATTAAGCTAACAGAGTTAAACCATACTTTTGATTGCGCAGTTCTGAACACTCTTTCTGTAGAAAATGCAAGTGGACATTCGGAGCGCTAAGAGGGTAATAGTGGAAAAAGGAATATATTCAAATATAAACTACACAGTAGCATTCTGTGAAAATTCTTTCTGTTCTGTGCATTCAACTAACAGAGTTGAACCTTACTTTTGATTGAGCCGTTCTGAAACACTCTTTCTGTAGAAACTGCAATTGGACATGCTAAGCGCTAAGAGGCCTACATTGGGAAAAAAAATATCTTCAAATAAAAACTACACAGATGCATTCTGTGAAACTAATTTCTGATCTGTAAATTCAGTTAACAGAGATAAAACATATTTTTGATTGAGCAGTTATGAAACACACTTTTTGTAGAAAATGCAAGTGGAGATTCGGAGCGCTAAGAGGGTAATAGTGGAAAAAGGAATGTCTTCAAATATAAACTACACAGAATCATTCGGTGAAACTTCTTTCTGATCTGTGCATACAGCTAACAGAGTTAAACCATACTTTTGATTGAGCAGATCTGAACACTCTTTCTGTAGAAAATGCAACTGGACATTTGGAGCGCTAAGAGCGTAGTAGTGGAAAAAGGAATATATTCAAATATAAACTACACAGAAGCATTCTGTGAAACTTCTTTCTGATCTGAGCATTCAGCTAACAGAGTTAAACCATACTTTTGATTGAGCAGTTTTGAAACACTCTGTCTGTAGAAAATGAAACTGGACATTCGTAGCGCTAAGTGGGTAATAGTGGACAAAAGAATATGTTCAAATATAAACTACACAGAAGCATTGTATGAAACATTTTCCTGTTCTGTGCATTCAACTAACAGAGTTGAACCTTACTTTTGATTGAGCCGTTCTGAAACACTCTTTCTGTAGAAACTGCAATTGGACATTCTGAGCGCTAAGAGGCCTCTATTGAGAAAAATAATAACTTCAAATAAAAACTACACAGAAGCATTGTGTGAAACTTATTTCTGATATGTTCATTAAGCTAACAGAGTTAAACCATACTTTTGATTGCGCAGTTCTGAACACTCTTTCTGTAGAAAATGCAAGTGGACATTCGGAGCGCTAAGAGGGTAATAGTGGAAAAAGGAATATATTCAAATATAAACTACACAGTAGCATTCTGTGAAAATTCTTTCTGTTCTGTGCATTCAACTAACAGATTTGAACCTTACTTTTGAGTGAGCCGTTCTGAAACACTCTTTCTGTAGAAACTGCAATTGGACATGCTAAGCGCTAAGAGGCCTACATTGGGAAAAAGAATATCTTCAAATAAAAACTACACAGATGCATTCTGTGAAACATATTTCTGATCTGTAAATTCAGTTAACAGAGATAAAACATATTTTTGATTGAGCAGTTATGAAACACTCTTTTTGTAGAAAACGCAAGTGGAGATTCGGAGCGCTAAGAGGGTAATAGTGGAAAAAGGAATGTCTTCAAATATAAACTACACAGAATCATTCGGTGATACTTCTTTCTGATCTGTGCATTCAGCTAACAGAGTTAAACCATACTTTTGATTGAGCAGATCTGAACACTCTTTCTGTAGAAAATGCAACTGGACATTTGGAGCGCTAAGAGCGTAGTAGTGGAAAAAGGAATATATTCAAATATAAACTACACAGAAGCATTCTGTGAAACTTCTTTCTGATCTGAGCATTCAGCTAACAGAGTTAAACCATACTTTTGATTGAGCAGTTTTGAAACACTCTGTCTGTAGAAAATGCAACTGGACATTCGTAGCGCTAAGTGGGTAATAGTGGAAAAAAGAATATGTTCAAATATAAACTACACAGAAGCATTGTATGAAACTTCTTTCTGTTCTGTGCATTCAACTAACAGAGTTGAACCTTACTTTTGATTGAGCCGTTCTGAAACACTCTTTCTGTAGAAACTGCAATTGGACATTCTGAGCGCTAAGAGGCCTATATTGGGAAAAAGAATGTCTACAAATAAAAACTACACAGAAGAATTGTGTGAAACTTCTTTCTGTTCTGTTTGTTCAACTAAAAGAGTTGAACCTTAGTTTTGATTGAGCCGTTCTGAAACACTCTTTCTTTAGAAAATGCAAGTGGAGATTCGGAGCGCTAAGAGGGTAATAGTGGAAAAAGGAATGTCTCCAAATATAAACTACACAGAATCATTCTGTGAAACTTCTTTCTGATCTGTGCATTCAGCTAACAGAGTTAAACCATACTTTTGATTGAGCAGATCTGAACACTCTTTCTGTAGAAAATGCAACTGGATATTTGGAGCGCTAAGAGAGTAGTAGTGGAAAAAGGAATATATTCAAATATAAACTAAACAAAAGCATTCTGTGAAACTTCTTTCTGATCTGAGCATTCAGCTAACAGAGTTAAACCATACTTTTGATTGAGCAGTTTTGAAACACTCTGTCTGTAGAAAATGCAACTGGACATTCGTAGCGCTAAGTGGTTAATAGTGGAAAAAATAATATGTTCAAATATAAACTACACAGAATCATTGTATGAAACTTCTTTCTGCTCTGCGCATTCAACTAACAGAGTTGAACCTTACTTTTGATTGAGCCTTTCTGAAACACTCTTTCTGTAGAAACTGCAATTGGACATTCTGAGCGCTAAGAGTCCTCTATTGGGAAAAATAATATCTTCAAATAAAAACTACACAGAAGCATTGTGTGAAACTTATTTCTGATATGTTCATTAAGCTAACAGAGTTAAAGCATACTTTTGATTGCGCAGTTCTGAACACTCTTTCTGTAGAAAATGCAAGTGGAGATTCGGAGCGCTAAGAGGGTAATAGTGGAAAAAGGAATGTCTCCAAATATAAACTACACAGAATCATTCTGTGAAACTTCTTTCTGATCTGTGCATTCAGCTAACAGAGTTAAACCATACTTTTGATTGAGCAGATCTGAACACTCTTTCTGTAGAAAATGCAACTGGACATTTGGAGCGCTAAGAGAGTAGTAGTGGAAAAAGGAATATATTCAAATATAAACTACACAGAAGCATTCTGTGAAACTTCTTTCTGATCTGAGCATTCAGCTAACAGAGTTAAACCATACTTTTGATTGAGCAGTTTTGAAACACTCTATCTGTAGAAAATGCAACTGGACATTCGTAGCGCTAAGTGGGTAATAGTGGAAAAAAGAATATGTTCAAATATAAACGACACAGAAGCATTGTATGAAACTTCTTTCTGTTCTGTGCATTCAACTAACAGAGTTGAACCTTACTTTTGATTGAGCCTTTCTGAAACACTCTTTCTGTAGAAACTGCAATTGGACATTCTGAGCGCTAAGAGGCCTCTATTGGGAAAAATAGTATCTTCAAATAAAAACTACACAGAAGCATTGTGTGAAACTTATTTCTGATATGTTCATTAAGCTAACAGAGTTAAACCATACTTTTGATTGCGCAGTTCTGAACACTCTTTCTGTAGAAAATGCAAGTGGACATTCGGAGCGCTAAGAGGGTAATAGTGGAAAAAGGAATATATTCAAATATAAACTACACAGTAGCATTCTGTGAAAATTCTTTCTGTTCTGTGCATTCAACTAACAGAGTTGAACCTTACTTTTGAGTGAGCCGTTCTGAAACACTCTTTCTGTAGAAACTGCAATTGGACATGCTAAGCGCTAAGAGGCCTACATTGGGAAAAAGAATATCTTCAAATAAAAACTACACAGATGCATTCTGTGAAACTTATTTCTGATCTGTAAAATCAGTTAACAGAGATAAAACATATTTTTGATTGAGCAGTTATGAAACACTCTTTTTGTAGAAAACGCAAGTGGAGATTCGGAGCGCTAAGAGGGTAATAGTGGAAAAAGGAATGTCTTCAAATATAAACTACACAGAATCATTCGGTGAAACTTCTTTCTGATCTGTGCATTCAGCTAACAGAGTTAAACCATACTTTTGATTGGGCAGATCTGTACACTCTTTCTGTAGAAAATGCAACTGGACATTTGGAGCGCTAAGAGCGTAGTAGTGGAAAAAGGAATATATTCAAATATAAACTACACAGAAGCATTCTGTGAAACTTCTTTCTGATCTGAGCATTCAGCTAACAGAGTTAAACCATACTTTTGATTGAGCAGTTTTGAAACACTCTGTCTGTAGAAAATGCAACTGGACATTCGTAGCGCTAAGTGGGTAATAGTGGAAAAAAGAATATGTTCAAATATAAACTACACAGAAGCATTGTATGAAACTTCTTTCTGTTCTGTGCATTCAACTAACAGAGTTGAACCTTACTTTTGATAGAGCCGTTCTGAAACACTCTTTCTGTAGAAACTGCAATTGGACATTCTGAGCGCTAAGAGGCCTATATTGGGAAAAAGAATGTATACAAATAAAAACTACACAGAAGAATTGTGTGAAACTTCTTTCTGTTCTGTTTGTTCAACTAAAAGAGTTGAACCTTAGTTTTGATTGAGCCGTTCTGAAACACTCTTTCTGTAGAAAACGCAAGTGGAGATTCGGAGCGCTAAGAGGGTAATAGTGGAAAAAGGAATGTCTCCAAATATAAACTACACAGAATCATTCTGTGAAACTTCTTTCTGATCTGTGCATTCAGCTAACAGAGTTAAACCATACTTTTGATTGAGCAGATCTGAACACTCTTTCTGTAGAAAATGCAACTGGACATTTGGAGCGCTAAGAGAGTAGTAGTGGAAAAAGGAATATATTCAAATATAAACTACACAGAAGCATTCTGTGAAACTTCTTTCTGATCTGAGCATTCAGCTAACAGAGTTAAACCATACTTTTGATTGAGCAGTTTTGAAACACTCTGTCTGTAGAAAATGCAACTGGACATTCGTAGCGCTAAGTGGGTAATAGTGGAAAAAATAATATGTTCAAATATAAATTACACAGAAGCATTCTATGAAACTTCTTTCTGTTCTGTGCATTCAACTAACAGAGTTGAACCTTACTTTTGATTGAGCCTTTCTGAAACACTCTTTCTGTAGAAACTGCAATTGGACATTCTGAGCGCTAAGAGTCCTCTATTGGGAAAAATAATATCTTCAAATAAAAACTACACAGAAGCATTGTGTGAAACTTATTTCTGATATGTTCATTAAGCTAACAGAGTTAAACCATACTTTTGATTGCGCAGTTCTGAACTCTCTTTCTGTAGAAAATGCAAGTGGACATTCAGAGCGCTAAGAGGGTAATAGTGGAAAAAGGAATATATTCACATATAAACTACACAGTAGCATTCTGTGAAAATTCTTTCTGTTCTGTGCATTCAACTAACAGAGTTGAACCTTACTTTTGATTGAGCCGTTCTGAAACACTCTTTCTGTAGAAACTGCAATTGGACATGCTAAGCGCTAAGAGGCCTACATTGGGAAAAAGAATATCTTCAAATAAAAACTACACAGATGCATTCTGTGAAACTTATTTCTGATCTGTAAATTCAGTTAACAGAGATAAAACATATTTTTGATTGAGCAGTTATGAAACACTCTTTTTGTAGAAAATGCAAGTGGAGATTCGGAGCGCTAAGAGGGTCATAGTGGAAAAAGGAATGTCTTCAAATATAAACTACACAGAATCATTCGGTGAAACTTCTTTCTGATCTGTGCATTCAGCTAACAGAGTTAAACCATACTTTTGATTGAGCAGATCTGAACACTCTTTCTGTAGAAAATGCAACTGGACATTTGGAGCGCTAAGAGCGTAGTAGTGGAAAAAGGAATATATTCAAATATAAACTACACAGAAGCATTCTGTGAAACTTCTTTCTGATCTGAGCATTCAGCTAACAGAGTTAAACCATACTTTTGATTGAGCAGTTTTGAAACACTCTGTCTGTAGAAAATGCAACTGGACATTCGTAGCGCTACGTGGGTAATAGTGGAAAAAAGAATATGTTCAAATATAAACTACACAGAAGCATTGTATGAAACTTCTTTCTGTTCTGTGCATTCAACTAACAGAGTTGAACCTTACTTTTGATTGAGCCGTTCTGAAACACTCTTTCTGTAGAAACTGCAATTGGACATTCTGAGCGCTAAGAGGCCTATATTGGGAAAAAGAATGTCTACAAATAAAAACTACACAGAAGAATTGTGTGAAACTTCTTTCTCTTCTGTTTGTTCAACTAAAAGAGTTGAACCTTAGTTTTGATTGAGCCGTTCTGAAACACTCTTTCTGTAGAAAATGCAAGTGGAGATTCGGAGCGCTAAGGCGGTAATAGTGGAAAAAGGAATGTCTCCAAATATAAACTACACAGAATCATTCCGTGAAACTTCTTTCTGATCTGTGCATTCAGCTAACAGAGTTAAACCATACTTTTGATTGAGCAGATCTGAACACTCTTTCTGTAGAAAATGCAACTGGACATTTGGAGCGCTAAGAGAGTAGTAGTGGAAAAAGGAATATATTCAAATATAAACTACACAGAAGCATTCTGTGAAACTTCTTGCTGATCTGAGCATTCAGCTAACAGAGTTAAACCATACTTTTGATTGAGCAGTTTTGAAACACTCTGTCTGTAGAAAATGCAACTGGACATTCGTAGCGCTAAGTGGGTAATAGTGGAAAAAAGAATATGTTCAAATATAAACTACACAGAAGCATTGTATGAAACTTCTTTCTGTTCTGTGCATTCAACTAACAGAGTTGAACCTTACTTATGATTGAGCCTTTCTGAAACACTCTTTCTGTAGAAACTGCAATTGGACATTCTGAGCGCTAAGAGGCCTCTATTGGGAAAAATAATATCTTCAAATAAAAACTACACAGAAGCATTGTGTGAAACTTATTTCTGATATGTTCATTAAGCTAACAGAGTTAAACCATACTTTTGATTGCGCAGTTCTGAACACTCTTTCTGTAGAAAATGCAAGTGGCCATTCGGAGCGCTAAGAGGGTAATAGTGGAAAAAGGAATATATTCAAATATAAACTACACACTAGCATTCTGTGAAAATACTTTCTGTTCTGTGCATTCAACTAACAGAGTTGAACCTTACTTTTGATTGAGCCGTTCTGAAACACTCTTTCTGTAGAAACTGCAATTGGACATGCTAAGCGCTAAGAGGCCTACATTGGGAAAAATAATATCTTCAAATAAAAACTACACAGATGCATTCTGTGAAACTTATTTCTGATCTGTAAGTTCAGTTAACAGAGATAAAACATATTTTTGATTGAGCAGTTATGAAACACTCTTTTTGTAGAAAATGCAAGTGGAGATTCGGAGCGCTAAGAGGGTAATAGTGGAAAAAGGAATGTCTTCAAATATAAACTACACAGAATCATTCGGTGAAACTTCTTTCTGATCTGTGCATTCAGCTAACAGAGTTAAACCATACTTTTGATTGAGCAGATCTGAACAATCTTTCTGTAGAAAATGCAACTGGACATTTGGAGCGCTAAGAGCGTAGTAGTGGAAAAAGGAATATATTCAAATATACACTACACAGAAGCATTCTGTGAAACTTCTTTCTGATCTGAGCATTCAGCTAACAGAGTTAAACCATACTTTTGATTGAGCAGTTTTGAAACACTCTGTCTGTAGGAAATGCAACTGGACATTCGTAGCGCAAAGTGGGTAATAGTGGAAAAAAGAATATGTTCAAATATAAACTACACAGAAGCATTGTATGAAACTTCTTTCTGTTCTGTGCATTCAACTAACAGAGTTGAACCTTACTTTTGATTGAGCCGTTCTGAAACACTCTTTCTGTAGAAACTGCAATTGGACATTCTGAGCGCTAGGAGGCCTATATTGGGAAAAAGAGTGTCTACAAATAAAAACTACACAGAATAATTGTGTGAAACTACTTTCTGTTCTGTTTGTTCAACTAAAAGAGTTGAACCTTAGTTTTGAATGAGCCGTTCTGAAACACTCTTTCTGTAGAAAATGCAAGTGGTGATTCGGAGTGCTAAGGGGGTAATAGTGGAAAAAGGAATGTCTCCAAATATAAACTACACAGAATCATTCTGTGAAACTTCTTTCTGATCTGTGCATTCAGCTAACAGAGTTAAACCATACTTTTGATTGAGCAGATCTGAACACTCTTTCTGTAGAAAATGCAACTGGACATTTGGAGCGCTAAGAGAGTAGTAGTGGAAAAAGGAATATATTCAAATATAAACTACACAGAATCATGCTGTGAAAATTCTTTCTGATCTGAGCATTCAGCTAACAGATTTAAACCATACTTTTGATTGAGCAGTTTTGAAACACTCTGTCTGTAGAAAATGCAACTGGACATTCGTAGCGCTAAGTGGGTAATAGTGGAAAAAAGAATATGTTCAAATATAAACTACACAGAAGCATTGTATGAAATTTCTTTCTGTTCTGTGCATTCAACTAACAGAGTTGAACCTTACTTATGATTGAGCCTTTCTGAAACACTCTTACTGTAGAAATTGCAATTGGACATTCTGAGCGCTAAGAGGCCTCTATTGGGAAAAATAATATCTTCAAATAAAAACTACACAGAAGCATTGTGTGAAACTTATTTCTGATATGTTCATTAAGCTAACAGAGTTAAACCATACTTTTGATTGCGCAGTTCTGAACACTCTTTCTGTAGAAAATGCAAGTGGACATTCGGAGCGCTAAGAGGGTAATAGTGGAAAAAGGAATATATTCAAATATAAACTACACAGTAGCATTCTGTGAAAATTCTTTCTGTTCTGTGCATTCAACTAACAGAGTTGAACCTTACTTTTGATTGAGCCGTTCTGAAACACTCTTTCTGTAGAAACTGCAATTGGACATGCTAAGCGCTAAGAGGCCTACATTGGGAAAAAGAATATCTTCAAATAAAAACTACACAGATGCATTCTGTGAAACTTATTTCTGATCTGTAAGTTCAGTTAACAGAGATAAAACATATTTTTGATTGAGCAGTTATGAAACACTCTTTTTGTAGAAAATGCAAGTGGAGATTCTGAGCGCTAAGAGGGTAATAGTGGAAAAAGGAATGTCTTCAAATATAAACTACACAGAATAATTCGGTGAAACTTCTTTCTGATCTGTGCATTCAGCTAACAGAGTTAAACCATACTTTTGATTGAGCAGATCTGAACACTCTTTCTGTAGAAAATGCAACTGGACATTTGGAGCGCTAAGAGCGTAGTAGTGGAAAAAGGAATATATTCAAATATACACTACACAGAAGCATTCTGTGAAACTTCTTTCTGATCTGAGCATTCAGCTAACAGAGTTAAACCATACTTTTGATTGAGCAGTTTTGAAACACTCTGTCTGTAGAAAATGCAACTGGACATTCGTAGCGCTAAGTGGGTAATAGTGG
The DNA here is from genome assembly GCF_028878055.3 of Symphalangus syndactylus. NCBI lineage: Eukaryota > Metazoa > Chordata > Mammalia > Primates > Hylobatidae > Symphalangus > Symphalangus syndactylus. Next base: position 112,229,779 of record NC_072437.2, on the reverse strand, counting down.
AAAAAAGAATATGTTCAAATATAAACTACACAGAAGCATTGTATGAAACTTCTTTCTGTTCTGTGCATTCAACTAACAGAGTTGAACCTTACTTTTGATTGAGCCGTTCTGAAACACTCTTTCTGTAGAAACTGCAATTGGACATTCTGAGCGCTAGGAGGCCTATATTGGGAAAAAGAGTGTCTACAAATAAAAACTACACAGAAGAATTGTGTGAAACTTCTTTCTGTTCTGTTTGTTCAACTAAAAGAGTTGAACCTTAGTTTTGATTGAGCCGTTCTGAAACACTCTTTCTGTAGAAAATGCAAGTGGAGATTCGGAGCGCTAAGAGGTTAATAGTGGAAAAAGGAATGTCTCCAAATATAAACTACACAGAATCATTCTGTGAAACTTCTTTCTGATCTGTGCATTCAGGTAACAGAGTTAAACCATACTTTTGATTGAGCATATCTGAACACTCTTTCTGTAGAAAATGCAACTGGACATTTGGAGCGCTAAGAGAGTAGTAGTGGAAAAAGGAATATATTCAAATATAAACTACACAGAAGCATTCTGTGAAACTTCTTTCTGATCTGAGCATTCAGCTAACAGAGTGAAACCATACTTTTGATTGAGCAGTTTTGAAACACTCTGTCTGTAGGAAATGCAACTGGACATTCGTAGCGCTAAGTGGGTAATAGTGGAAAAAAGAATATGTTCAAATATAAACTACACAGAAACATTGTAAGAAACTTCTTTCTGTTCTGTGCATTCAACTAACAGAGTTGAACCTTACTTTTGATTGAGCCTTTCTGAAACACTGTTTCTGTAGAAACTGCAATTGGACATTCTGAGCGCTAAGAGGCCTCTATTGGGAAAAATAATATCTTCAAATAAAAACTACACAGAAGCATTGTGTGAAACTTATTTCTGATATTTTCATTAAGCTAACAGAGTTAAACCATACTTTTGATTGCGCAGTTCTGAACACTCTTTCTGTAGAAAATGCAAGTGGACATTCGGAGCGCTAAGAGGGTAATAGTGGAAAAAGGAATATATTCAAATATAAACTACACAGTAGCATTCTGTGAAAATTCTTTCTGTTCTGTGCATTCAACTAACAGAGTTGAACCTTACTTTTGATTGAGCCGTTCTGAAACACTCTTTCTGAAGAATCTGCAATTGGACATGCTAAGCGCTAAGAGCCCTACATTGGGAAAAAGAATATCTTCAAATAAATACTACATAGATGCATTCTGTGAAACTTATTTCTGATCTGTAAATTCAGTTAACAGAGATAAAACATATTTTTGATTGAGCAGTTATGAAACACTCTTTCTGTAGAAAATGCAAGTGGAGATTCGGAGCGCTAAGAGGGTAATAGTGGAAAAAGGAATGTCTCCAAATATAAACTACACAGAATCATTCCGTGAAACTTCTTTCTGATCTGTGCATTCAGCTAACAGAGTTAAACCATACTTTTGATTGAGCAGATCTGAACACTCTTTCTGTAGAAAATGCAACTGGACATTTGGGGCGCTAAGAGCGTAGTAGTGGAAAAAGGAATATATTCAAATATAAACTACACAGAAGCATTCTGTGAAACTTCATTCTGATCTGAGCATTCAGCTAACAGAGTTAAACCATACTTTTGATTGAGCAGTATTGAAACACTCTCTCTGTAGAAAATGCAACTGGACATTCGTAGCGCTAAGTGGGTAATAGTGGAAAAAAGAATATGTTCAAATATAAACTACACAGAAGCATTGTATGAAACTTCTTTCTGTTCTGTGCATTCAACTAACAGAGTTGAACCTTACTTTTGATTGAGCCGTTCTGAAACACTCTTTCTGTAGAAACTGCAATTGGACATTGTGAGCGCTAGGAGGCCTATATTGGGAAAAAAAATGTCTACAAATAAAAACTACACAGAAGAATTGTGTGAAACTACTTTCTGTTCTGTTTGTTCAACTAAACTAGTTGAAACTTAGTTTTGATTGAGCCGTTCTGAAACACTCTTTCTGTAGAAAATGCAAGTGGAGATTCGGAGCGCTAAGACGGTAATAGTGGAAAAAGGAATGTCTCCAAATATAAACTCCACAGAATCATTCTGTGAAACTTCTTTCTGATCTGTGCATTCAGCTAACAGAGTTAAACCAAACTTTTGATTGAGCAGATCTGAACACTCTTTCTGTAGAAAATGCAACTGGACATTTGGAGCGCTAAGAGCGTAGTAGTGGAAAAAGGAATATATTCAAATATAAACTACACAGAAGCATTCTGTGAAACTTCTTTCTGATCTGAGCATTCAGCTAACAGAGTTAAACCATACTTTTGATTGAGCAGTTTTGAAACACTCTGTCTGTAGAAAATGCAACTGGACTTTCGTAGCGCTAAGTGGGTAAGAGTGGAAAAAAGAATATGTTCAAATATAAACTACACAGAAGCATTCTGTGAAACTTATTTCTGATCTGTCAATTCAGTTAACAGAGATAAAACATATTTTTGATTGAGCAGTTATGAAACACTCTTTTTGTAGAAAATGCAAGTGGAGATTCGGAGCGCTAAGAGGGTAATAGTGGAAAAAGGAATGTCTTCAAATATAAACTACACAGAATCATTCAGTGAAACTTCTTTCTGATCTGTGCATTCAGCTAACAGAGTTAAACCATACTTTTGATTGAGCAGATCTGAACACTCTTTCTGTAGAAAATGCAACTGGACATTCATAGCACTAAGTGGGTAATAGTGGAAAAAAGAATATGTTCAAATATAAACTACACAGAAGCATTGTATGAAACTTCTTTCTGTTCTGTGCATTCAACTAACAGAGTTGAACCTTACTTTTGATTGAGCCGTTCTGAAACACTCTTTCTGTAGAAACTGCAATTGGACATTCTGAGCGCTAGGAGGCCAATATTGGGAAAAAGAATGTCTACAAATAAAAACTACACAGAAGAATTGTGTGAAACTTCTTTCTGTTCTGTTTGTTCAACTAAAATAGTTGAACCTTAGTTTTGATTGAGCCGTTCTGAAACACTCTTTCTGTAGAAAATGCAAGTGGAGATTCGGAGCAATAAGAGGGTAATAGTGGAAAAAGGAATGTCTCCAAATATAAACTACACAGAATCATTCTGTGAAACTTCTTTCTGATCTGTGCATTCAGCTAACAGATTTAAACCATACTTTTGATTGAGCAGATCTGAACACTCTTTCTGTAGAAAATGCAACTGGACATTTGGAGCGCTAAGATAGTAGTAGTGGAAAAAGAATATATTCAAATATAAACTACACAGAAGCATTCTGTGAAACTTCTTTCTGATCTGAGCATTCAGCTAACAGAGTTAAACCATACTTTTGATTGAGCAGTTTTGAAACACTCTGTCTGTAGAAAATGCAACTGGACATTCGTAGCGCTAAGTGGGTATTAGTAGAAAAAAGAATATGTTCAAATATAAACTACACAGAAGCATTGTATGAAACTTCTTTCTGTTCTGTGCATTCAACTAACAGAGTTGAACCTTACTTTTGATTGAGCCGTTCTGAAACACTCTTTCTGTAGAAACTGCAATTGAACATTCTGAGCGCTAAGAGGCCTATATTGGGAAAAAGAATGTCTACAAATAAAAACTACACAGAAGAATTGTGTGAAACTTCTTTCTGTTCTGTTTGTTCAACTAAAAGAGTTGAACCTTAGTTTTGATTGAGCCGTTCTGAAACACTCTTTCTGTAGAAAATGCAAGTGGAGATTCGGAGCGCTAAGAGGGTAATAGTGGAAAAAGGAATGTCTCCAAATATAAACTACACAGAATCATTCTGTGAAACTTCTTTCTGATCTGTGAATTCAGCTAACAGAGTTAAACCATATTTTCATTGAGCAGTTTTGAAACACTCTGTCTGTAGAAAATGCAACTGGACATTCGTAGCGCTAAGTGGGTAATAGTGGAAAAAAGAATATGTTCAAATATAAACTACACAGAAGCATTGTATGAAACTTCTTTCTGTTCTGTGCATTCAACTAACAGAGTTGAACCTTACTTTTGATTGAGCCTTTCTGAAACACTCTTACTGTAGAAACTGCAATTGGACATTCTGAGCGCTAAGAGGCCTCTATTGGGAAAAATAATATCTTCAAATAAAAACTACACAGAAGCATTGTGTGAAACTTATTTCTGATATGTTCATTAAGCTAACAGAGTTAAACCATACTTTTGATTGCGCAGTTCTGAACACTCTTTCTGTAGAAAATGCAAGTGGACATTCGGAGCGCTAAGTGGGTAATAGTGGAAAAAGAAATATATTCAAATATAAACTACACAGTAGCATTCTGTGAAAATTCTTTCTGTTCTGTGCATTCAACTAACAGAGTTGAACCTTACTTTTGATTGAGCCGTTCTGAAACACTCTTTCTGTAGGAACTGAAATTGGACATGCTAAGCGCTAAGAGGCCTACATTGGGAAAAAGAATATCTTCAAATAAAAACTACACAGATGCATTCTGTGAAACTTATTTCTGATCTGTAAATTCAGTTAACAGAGATAAAACATATTTTTGATTGAGCAGTTATGAAACACTCTTTTTGTAGAAAATGCAAGTGGAGATTCGGAGCGCTAAGATGGTAATAGTGGAAAAAGGAATGTCTTCAAATATAAACTACACAGAATCATTCGGTGAAACTTCTTTCTGATCTGTGCATTCAGCTAACAGAGTTAAACCATACTTTTGATTGTGCAGATCTGAACACTCTTTCTGTAGAAAATGCAACTTGACTTTTGGAGCGCTAAGTGCGTAGTAGTGGAAAAAGGAATATATTCAATATAAACTACACAGAAGCATTCTGTGAAACTTCTTTCTGATCTGAGCATTCAGCTAACAGAGTTAAACCATACTTTTGATTGAGCAGTTTTGAAACACTCTGTCTGTAGAAAATGCAACTGGACATTCGTAGCACTAAGTGGGTAATAGTGGAAAAAAGAATATGTTCAAATATAAACTACACAGAAGCATTGTATGAAACTTCTTTCTGTTCTGTGCATTCAACTAACGGAGTTGAACCTTACTTTTGATTGAGCCGTTCTGAAACACTCTTTCTGTAGAAACTGCAATTGGACATTCTGAGCGCTAGGAGGCCCATATTGGGAAAAAGAATGTCTACAAATAAAAACTACACAGAAGAATTTTGTGAAACTTCTTTCAGTTCTGTTTGTTCAACTAAACTAGTTGAACCTTAGTTTTGATTGAGCCGTTCTGAAACACTCTTTCTGTAGAAAATGCAAGTGGAGATTCGGAGCAATAAGAGGGTAATAGTGGAAAAAGGAATGTCTCCAAATATAAACTACACAGAATCATTCTGTGAAACTTCTTTCTGATCTGTGCATTCAGCTAACAGAGTTAAACCATACTTTTGATTGAGCAGATCTGAACACTCTTTCTTTAGAAAATGCAACTGGACATTTGGAGTGCTAAGAGAGTAGTAGTGGAAAAAGGAATATATTCAAATATAAACTACACAGAAGCATTCTGTGAAACTTCTTTCTGATCTGAGCATTCAGCTAACAGATTTAAACCATACTTTTGATTGAGCAGTATTGAAACACTCTGTCTGTAGAAAATGCAACTGGACATTCGTAGCGCTAAGTGGGTAATAGTGGAAAAAAGAATATGTTCAAATATAAACTACACAGAAGCATTGTATGAAACTTCTTTCTGTTCTGTGCATTCAACTAACAGAGTTGAACCTTACTTTTGATTGAGCCGTTCTGAAACACTCTTTCTGTAGAAACTGCAATTGGACATTGTGAGCGCTAGGAGGCCTATATTGGGAAAAAAAATGTCTACAAATAAAAACTACACAGAAGAATTGTGTGAAACTACGTTCTGTTTTGTTTGTTCAACTAAACTAGTTGAAACTTAGTTTTGATTGAGCCGTTCTGAAACACTCTTTCTGTAGAAAATGCAAGTGGAGATTCGGAGCGCTAAGACGGTAATAGTGGAAAAAGGAATGTCTCCAAATATAAACTCCACAGAATCATTCTGTGAAACTTCTTTCTGATCTGTGCATTCAGCTAACAGAGTTAAACCAAACTTTTGATTGAGCAGATCTGAACACTCTTTCTGTAGAAAATGCAACTGGACATTTGGAGCGCTAAGAGCGTAGTAGTGGAAAAAGGAATATATTCAAATATAAACTACACAGAAGCATTCTGTGAAACTTCTTTCTGATCTGAGCATTCAGCTAACAGAGTTAAACCATACTTTTGATTGAGCAGTTTTGAAACACTCTGTCTGTAGAAAATGCAACTGGACATTCGTAGCGCTAAGTGGGTAAGAGTGGAAAAAAGAATATGTTCAAATATAAACTACACAGAAGCATTCTGTGAAACTTATTTCTGATCTGTCAATTCAGTTAACAGAGATAAAACATATTTTTGATTGAGCAGTTATGAAACACTCTTTTTGTAGAAAATGCAAGTGGAGATTCGGAGCGCTAAGAGGGTAATAGTGGAAAAAGGAATGTCTTCAAATATAAACTACACAGAATCATTCAGTGAAACTTCTTTCTGATCTGTGCATTCAGCTAACAGAGTTAAACCATACTTTTGATTGAGCAGATCTGAACACTCTTTCTGTAGAAAATGCAACTGGACATTCATAGCACTAAGTGGGTAATAGTGGAAAAAAGAATATGTTCAAATATAAACTACACAGAAGCATTGTATGAAACTTCTTTCTGTTCTGTGCATTCAACTAACAGAGTTGAACCTTACTTTTGATTGAGCCGTTCTGAAACACTCTTTCTGTAGAAACTGCAATTGGACATTCTGAGCGCTAGGAGGCCAATATTGGGACAAAGAATGTCTACAAATAAAAACTACACAGAAGAATTGTGTGAAACTTCTTTCTGTTCTGTTTGTTCAACTAAAATAGTTGAACCTTAGTTTTGATTGAGCCGTTCTGAAACACTCTTTCTGTAGAAAATGCAAGTGGAGATTCGGAGCAATAAGAGGGTAATAGTGGAAAAAGGAATGTCTCCAAATATAAACTACACAGAATCATTCTGTGAAACTTCTTTCTGATCTGTGCATTCAGCTAACAGATTTAAACCATACTTTTGATTGAGCAGATCTGAACACTCTTTCTGTAGAAAATGCAACTGGACATTTGGAGCGCTAAGATAGTAGTAGTGGAAAAAGGAATATATTCAAATATAAACTACACAGAAGCATTCTGTGAAACTTCTTTCTGATCTGAGCATTCAGCTAACAGAGTTAAACCATACTTTTGATTGAGCAGTTTTGAAACACTCTGTCTGTAGAAAATGCAACTGGACATTCGTAGCGCTAAGTGGGTATTAGTAGAAAAAAGAATATGTTCAAATATAAACTACACAGAAGCATTGTATGAAACTTCTTTCTGTTCTGTGCATTCAACTAACAGAGTTGAACCTTACTTTTGATTGAGCCTTTCTGAAACACTCTTTCTGTAGAAACCGCAATTGGACATTCTGAGCGCTAAGAGGCCTCTATTGGGAAAAATAATATCTTCAAATAAAAACTACACAGAAGCATTGTGTGAAACTTATTTCTGATATGTTCATTAAGCTAACAGAGTTAAACCTTACTTTTGATTGCGCAGTTCTGAACACTCATTCTGTAGAAAATGCAAGTGGACATTCGGAGCGCTAAGAGGGTAATAGTGGAAAAAGGAAAATATTCAAATATAAACTACACAGTAGCATTCTGTGAAAATTCTTTCTGTTCTGTGCATTCAACTAACAGAGTTGAACCTTACTTTTGATTGAGCCGTTCTGAAACACTCTTTCTGTAGAAACTGCAATTGGACATGCTAAGCGCTAAGAGGCCTACATTGGGAAAAAGAATATCTTCAAATAAAAACTACACAGATGCATTCTGTGAAACTTATTTCTGATCTGTAAGTTCAGTTAACAGAGATAAAACATATTTTTGATTGAGCAGTTATGAAACACTCTTTTTGTAGAAAATGCAAGTGGAGATTCGGAGCGCTAAGAGGGTAATAGTGGAAAAAGGAATGTCTTCAAATATAAACTACACAGAATCATTCGGTGAAACTTCTTTCTGATCTGTGCATTCAGCTAACAGAGTTAAACCATACTTTTGATTGAGCAGATCTGAACACTCTTTCTGTAGAAAATGCAACTGGACATTTGGAGCGCTAAGAGCGTAGTAGTGGAAAAAGGAATATATTCAAATATACACTACACAGAAGCATTCTGTGAAACTTCTTTCTGATCTGAGCATTCAGCTAACAGAGTTAAACCATACTTTTGATTGAGCAGTTTTGAAACACTCTGTCTGTAGAAAACGCAACTGGACATTCGTAGCGCTAAGTGGGTAATAGTGGAAAAAAGAATATGTTCAAATATAAACTACACAGAAGCATTGTATGAAACTTCTTTCTGTTCTGTGCATTCAACTAACAGAGTTGAACCTTACTTTTGATTGAGCCGTTCTGAAACACTCTTTCTGTAGAAACTGCAATTGGACATTCTGAGCGCTAGCAGGCCTATATTGGGAAAAAGAGTGTCTACAAATAAAAACTACACAGAATAATTGTGTGAAACTTCTTTCTGTTCTGTTTGTTCAACTAAAAGAGTTGAAACTTAGTTTTGATTGAGCCGTTCTGAAACACTCTTTCTGTAGAAAATGCAAGTGGAGATTCGGAGTGCTAAGAGGGTAATAGTGGAAAAAGGAATGTCTCCAAATATAAACTACACAGAATCATTCTGTGAAACTTCTTTCTGATCTGTGCATTCAGCTAACAGAGTTAAACCATACTTTTGATTGAGCAGATCTGAACACTCTTTCTGTAGAAAATGCAACTGGACATTTGGAGCGCTAAGAGGGTAGTAGTGGAAAAAGGAGTATATTCAAATATAAACTACACAGAAGCATTTTGTGAAACTTCTTTCTGATCTGAGCATTCAGCTAACAGAGTTAAACCATACTTTTGATTGAGCAGTTTTGAAACACTCTGTCTGTAGAAAATGCAACTGGACATTCGTAGCGCTAAGTGGGTAATAGTGGAAAAAAGAATATGTTCAAATATAAACTACACAGAAGCATTGTATGAAACTTCTTTCTGTTCTGTGCATTCAACTAACAGAATTGAACCTTACTTTGGATTGAGCCTTTCTGAAACACTCTTTCTGTAGAAACTGCAATTGGACATTCTGAGCGCTAAGAGGTCTCTATTGGGAAAAATAATATCTTCAAATAAAAACTACACAGAAGCATTGTGTGAAACTTATTTCTGATATGTTCATTAAGCTAACAGAGTTAAACCATACTTTTCATTGCGCAGTTCTGAACACTCTTTCTGTATAAAATGCAAGTGGACATTCGGAGCGCTAAGAGGGTAATAGTGGAAAAGGGAATATATTCATATATAAACTACACAGTAGCATACTGTGAAAATTCTTTCTGTTCTGTGCATTCAACTAACAGAGTTGAACCTTACTTTTGATTGAGCCGTTCTGAAACACTCTTTCTGTAGAAACTGCAATTGGACATTCTGAGCGCTAAGAGGTCTATATTGGGAAAAAGAATGTCTACAAATAAAAACTACACAGAAGAATTGTGTGAAACTTCTTTCTGTTCTGTTGGTTCAACTAAAAGATTTGAACATTAGTTTTGATTGAGCCGTTCTGAAACACTCTTTCTGTAGAAAATGCAAGTGGAGATTCGGAGCGCTAAGAGGGTAATAGTGGAAAAAGGAATGTCTCCAAATATAAACTACACAGAATCATTCTGTGAAACTTCTTTCTGATCTGTGCATTCAGCTAACAGAGTTAAACCATATTTTTGATTGAGCAGATCTGAACACTCTTTCTGTAGAAAATGCAACTGGACATTTGGAGCGCTAAGAGAGTAGTAGTGGAAAAAGGAATATATTCAAATATAAACTACACAGAAGCATTCAGTGAAACTTCTTTCTGATCTGAGCATTCAGCTAACAGAGTTAAACCATACTTTTGATTGAGCAGTTTTGAAACACTCTGTCTGTAGAAAATGCAACTGGACATTCGTAGCGCTAAGTGGGTAATAGTGGAAAAAAGAATATGTTCAAATATAAACTACACAGAAGCATTGTATGAAACTCCTTTCTGTTCTGTGCATTCAACTAACAGAGTTGAACCTTACTTTTGATTGAGCCGTTCTGAAACACTCTTTCTGTAGAAACTGCAATTGAACATTCTGAGCGCTAAGAGGCCTATATTGGGAAAAAGAATGTCTACAAATAAAAACTACACAGAAGAATTGTGTGAAACTTCTTTCTGTTCTGTTTGTTCAACTAAAAGAGTTGAACCTTAGTTTTGATTGAGCCGTTCTGAAACACTCTTTCTGTAGAAAATGCAAGTGGAGATTCGGAGCGCTAAGAGGGTAATAGTGGAAAAAGGAATGGCTCCAAATATAAACTACACAGAATCATTCTGTGAAACTTCTTTCTGATCTGTGAATTCAGCTAACAGAGTTAAACCATACTTTTGATTGAGCAGTTTTGAAACACTCTGTCTGTAGAAAATGCAACTGGACATTCGTAGCGCTAAGTGGGTAATAGTGGAAAAAAGAATATGTTCAAATATAAACTACACAGAAGCATTGTATGAAACTTCTTTCTGTTCTGTGCATTCAACTAACAGAGTTGAACCTTACTTTTGATTGAGCCTTTCTGAAACACTCTTACTGTAGAAACTGCAATTGGACATTCTGAGCGCTAAGAGGCCTCTATTGGGAAAAATAATATCTTCAAATAAAAACTACACAGAAGCATTGTGTGAAACTTATTTCTGATATGTTCATTAAGCTAACAAAGTTAAACCATACTTTTGATTGCGCAGTTCTGAACACTCTTTTTGTAGAAAATGCAAGTGGACATTCGGAGCGCTAAGTGGGTAATAGTGGAAAAAGAAATATATTCAAATATAAACTACACAGTAGCATTCTGTGAAAATTCTTTCTGTTCTGTGCATTCAACTAACAGAGTTGAACCTTACTTTTGATTGAGCCGTTCTGAAACACTCTTTCTGTAGAAACTGCAATTGGACATGCTAAGCGCTAAGAGGCCTACATTGGGAAAAAGAATATCTTCAAATAAAAACTACACAGATGCATTCTGTGAAACTTATTTCTGATCTGTCAATTCAGTTAACAGAGATAAAACATATTTTTGATTGAGCAGTTATGAAACACTCTTTTTGTAGAAAATGCAAGTGGAGATTCGGAGCGCTAAGAGGGTAATAGTGGAAAAAGGAATGTCTTCAAATATAAACTACACAGAATCATTCAGTGAAACTTCTTTCTGATCTGTGCATTCAGCTAACAGAGTTAAACCATACTTTTGATTGAGCAGATCTGAACACTCTTTCTGTAGAAAATGCAACTGGACATTCATAGCACTAAGTGGGTAATAGTGGAAAAAAGAATATGTTCAAATATAAACTACACAGAAGCATTGTATGAAACTTCTTTCTGTTCTGTGCATTCAACTAACAGAGTTGAACCTTACTTTTGATTGAGCCGTTCTGAAACACTCTTTCTGTAGAAACTGCAATTGGACATTCTGAGCGCTAGGAGGCCAATATTGGTAAAAAGAATGTCTACAAATAAAAACTACACAGAAGAATTGTGTGAAACTTCTTTCTGTTCTGTTTGTTCAACTAAAATAGTTGAACCTTAGTTTTGATTGAGCCGTTGTGAAACACTATTTCTGTAGAAAATGCAAGTGGAGATTCGGAGCAATAAGAGGGTAATAGTGGAAAAAGGAATGTCTCCAAATATAAACTACACAGAATCATTCTGTGAAACTTCCTTCTGATCTGTGCATTCAGCTAACAGATTTAAACCATACTTTTGATTGAGCAGATCTGAACACTCTTTCTGTAGAAAATGCAACTGGACATTTGGAGCGCTAAGATAGTAGTAGTGGAAAAAGGAATATATTCAAATATAAACTACACAGAAGCATTCTGTGAAACTTCTTTCTGATCTGAGCATTCAGCTAACAGAGTTAAACCATACTTTTGATTGAGCAGTTTTGAAACACTCTGTCTGTAGAAAATGCAACTGGACATTCGTAGCGCTAAGTGGGTATTAGTGGAAAAAAGAATATGTTCAAATATAAACTACACAGAAGCATTGTATGAAACTTCTTTCTGTTCTGTGCATTCAACTAACAGAGTTGAACCTTACTTTTGATTGAGCCTTTCTGAAACACTCTTTCTGTAGAAACCGCAATTGGACATTCTGAGCGCTAAGAGGCCTCTATTGGGAAAAATAATATCTTCAAATAAAAACTACACAGAAGCATTGTGTGAAACTTATTTCTGATATGTTCATTAAGCTAACAGAGTTAAACCATACTTTTGATTGCGCAGTTCTGAACACTCATTCTGTAGAAAATGCAAGTGGACATTCGGAGCGCTAAGAGGGTAATAGTGGAAAAAGGAATATATTCAAATATAAACTACACAGTAGCATTCTGTGAAAATTCTTTCTGTTCTGTGCATTCAACTAACAGAGTTGAACCTTACTTTTGATTGAGCCGTTCTGAAACACTCTTTCTGTAGAAACTGCAATTGGACATGCTAAGCGCTAAGAGGCCTACATTGGGAAAAAGAATATCTTCAAATAAAAACTACACAGATGCATTCTGTGAAACTTATTTCTGATCTGTAAATTCAGTTAACAGAGATAAAACATATTTTTGATTGAGCAGTTATGAAACACTCTTTTTGTAGAAAATGCAAGTGGAGATTCGGAGCGCTAAGAGGGTAATAGTGGAAAAAGGAATGTCTTCGAATATAAACTACACAGAATCATTCAGTGAAACTTCTTCCTGTTCTGTGCATTCAGCTAACAGAGTTAAACCATACTTTTGATTGAGCAGATCTGAACACTCTTTCTGTAGAAAATGCAAATGGACATTCGTAGCACTAAGTGGGTATTAGTGGAAAAAAGAATATGTTGAAATATAAACTACACAGAAGCATTGTATGAAACTTCTTTCTGTTCTGTGCATTCAACTAACAGAGTTGAACCTTACTTTTGATTGAGCCGTTCTGAAACACTCTTTCTGTAGAAACTGCAATTGGACATTCTGAGCGGTAGGAGGCCTATATTGGGAAAAAGAATGTCTACAAATGAAAACTACACAGAAGAATTGTGTGAAACTTCTTTCTGTTCTGTTTGTTCAACTAAACTAGTTGAACCTTAGTTTTGATTGAGCCGTTCTGAAACACTCTTTCTGTAGGAAATGCAAGTGGAGATTCGGAGCAATAAGAGGGTAATAGTGGAAAAAGGAATGTCTCCAAATATAAACTACACAGAATCATTCTGTGAAACTTCTTTCTGATCTGTGCATTCAGCTAACGGAGTTAAACCATACTTTTGATTGAGCAGATCTGAACACTCTTTCTGTAGAAAATGCAACTGGACATTTGGAGCGCTAAGAGAGTAGTAGTGGAAAAAGGAATATATTCAAATATAAACTACACAGAAGCATTCTGTGAAACTTCTTTCTGATCTGAGCATTCAGCTAACAGAGTTAAACCATACTTTTGATTGAGCAGTTTTGAAACAGTCTGTCTGTAGAAAATGCAACTGGACATTCGTAGCGCTAAGTGGGTAATAGTGGAAAAAACTATATGTTCAAATATAAACTACACAGAAGCATTGTATGAAACTTCTTTCTGTTCTGTGCATTCAACTAACAGAGTTGAACCTTACTTTTGATTGAGCCTTTCTGAAACACTCTTTCTGTAGAAACTGCAATTGGACATTCTGAGCGCTAAGAGGCCTCTATTGGGAAAAATAATATCTTCAAATAAAAACTACACAGAAGCATTTTGTGAAACTTATTTCTGATATGTTCATTAAGCTAACAGAGTTAAACCATACTTTTGATTGCGCAGTTCTGAACACTCTTTCTGTAGAAAATGCAAGTGGACATTCGGAGCGCTAAGAGGGTAATAGTGGAAAATGGAATATATTCAAATATAAACTACACATTAGCATTCTGTGAAAATTCTTTCTGTTCTGTGCATTCAACTAACAGAGTTGAACCTTACTTTTGATTGAGCCGTTCTGAAACACTCTTTCTGTAGAAACTGCAATTGGACATGCTAAGCGCTAAGAGGCCTACATTGGGAAAAAGAATATCTTCAAATAAAAACTACACAGATGCATTCTGTGAAACTTATTTCTGATCTGTAAATTCAGTTAACAGAGATAAAACATATTTTTGATTGAGCAGTTATGAAACACTCTTTTTGTAGAAAATGCAAGTGGAGATTCGGAGCGCTAAGAGGCTAATAGTGGAAAAAGGAATGACTTCAAATATAAACTACACAGAATCATTCGGTGAAACTTCTTTCTGATCTGTGCATTCAGCTAACAGAGTTAAACCATACTTTTGATTGAGCAGATCTGAACACTCTTTCTGTAGATAATGCAACTGGACATTTGGAGCGCTAAGAGCGTAGTAGTGGAAAAAAGAATATATTCAAATATAAACTACACAGAAGCATTCTGTGAAACTTCTTTCTGATCTGAGCATTCAGCTAACAGAATTAAACCATACTTTGATTGAGCAGTTTTGAAACTGTCTGTAGAAAATGCAACTGGACATTCGTAGCGCTAAGTGGGTAATAGTGGAAAAAAGAATATGTTCAAATATAAACTACACAGAAGCATTGTATGAAACTTCTTTCTGTTCTGTGCATTCAACTAACAGAGTTGAACCTTACTTTTGATTGAGCCGTTCTGAAACCCTCTTTCTGTAGAAACTGCAATTGGACATTCTGAGCGCTAAGAGGCCTATATTGGGAAAAAGAATGTCTACAAATAAAAACTACACAGAAGAATTGTGTGAAACTTCTTTCTGTTCTGTTTGTCCAACTAAAAGAGTTGAACCTTAGTTTTGATTGAGCCGTTCTGAAACACTCTTTCTGTAGAAAATGCAAGTGGAGATTCGGAGCGCTAAGAGGGTAATAGTGGAAAAAGGAATGTCTCCAAATATAAACTACACAGAATCATTCGGTGAAACTTCTTTCTGATCTGTGCATTCAGCTAACAGAGTTAAACCATACTTTTGATTGAGCAGATCTGAACACTCTTTCTTTAGAAAATGCAACTGGACATTTTGAGCGCTAAGAGAGTAGTAGTGGAAAAAGGAATATATTCAAATATAAACTACACAGAAGCATTCTGTGAAACTTCTTTCTGATCTGAGCATTCAGCTAACAGAGTTAAACCATACTTTTGATTGAGCAGTTTTGAAACACTCTGTCTGTAGAAAATGCAACTGGACATTCGTAGCGCTAAGTGGGTAATAGTGGAAAAAAGAATATGTTCAAATATAAACTACACAGAAGCATTGTATGAAACTTCTTTCTGTTCTGTGCATTCAACTAACAGAGTTGAAACTTACTTTTGATTGAGCCTTTCTGAAACACTCTTTCTGTAGAAACTGCAATTGGACATTATGAGCGCTAAGAGGCCTCTATTGGGAAAAATAATATCTTCAAATAAAAACTACACAGAAGCATTGTGTGAAACTTATTTCTGATATGTTCATTAAGCTAACAGAGTTAAACCATACTTTTGATTGCGCAGTTCTGAACACTCTTTCTGTAGAAAATGCAAGTGGACATTCGGAGCGCTAAGAGGGTAATAGTGGAAAAAGGAATATATTCAAATATAAACTACACAGTAGCATTCTGTGAAAATTCTTTCTGTTCTGTGCATTCAACTAACAGAGTTGAACCTTAGTTTTGATTGAGCCGTTCTGAAACACTCTTTCTGTAGAAAGTGCAATTGGACATGCTAAGCGCTAAGAGGCCTACATTGGGAAAAAGAATATCTTCAAATAAAAACTACACAGATGCATTCTGTGAAACTTATTTCTGATCTGTAAATTCAGTTAACAGAGATAAAACATATTTTTGATTGAGCAGTTATGAAAGACTCTTTTTGTAGAAAATGCAAGTGGAGATTCGGAGCGCTAAGAGGGTAATAGTGGAAAAAGGAATGTCTTCAAATATAAACTACACAGAATCATTCGGTGAAACTTTTTTCTGATCTGTGCATTCAGCTAACAGAGTTAAAACATACTTTTGATTGAGCAGATCTGAACACTGTTTCTGTAGAAAATGCAACTGGACATTTGGAGCGCTAAGAGCGTAGTAGTGGAAAAAGGAATATATTCAAATATAAACTACACAGAAGCATTCTGTGAAACTTCTTTCTGATCTGAGCATTCAGCTAACAGAGTTAAACCATACATTTGATTGAGCAGTTTTGAAACACTCTGTAGAAAATGCAACTGGACATTCGGAGCGCTAAGTGGGTAATAGTGGAAAAAAGAATATTTTCAAATATAAACTACACAGAAGCATTGTATGAAACTTCTTTCTGTTCTGTGCATTCAACTAACAGAGTTGAACCTTACATTTGATTGAGCCTTTCTGAAACACTCTTTCTGTAGAAACTGCAATTGGACATTCTGAGCGCTAAGAGGCCTCTATTGGGAAAAATAATATCTTCAAATAAAAACTACACAGAAGAATTGTGTGAAACTTATTTCTGATATGTTCATTAAGCTAACAGAGTTAAACCATACTTTTGATTGCGCTGTTCTGAACACTCTTTCTGTAGAAATTGCAAGTGGACATTCGGAGCGCTAAGAGGGTAATAGTGGAAAAAGGAATATATTCAAATATAAACTACACAGTAGCATTCTGTGAAAATTCTTTCTGTTCTGTGCATTCAACTAACAGAGTTGAACCTTACTTTTGATTGAGCCGTTCTGAAACACTCTTTCTGTAGAAACTGCAATTGGACATGCTAAGCGCTAAGAGGCCTAAATTGGGAAAAAGAATATCTTCAAATAAAAACTACACAGATGCATTATGTGAAACTTATTTCTGATCTGTAAATTCAGTTAACAGAGATAAAACATATTTTTGATTGAGCAGTTATGAAACACTCTTTTTGTAGAAAATGCAAGTGGAGATTCGGAGCGCTAAGAGGGTAATAGTGGAAAAAGGAATGTCTTCAAATATAAACTACACAGAATCATTCAGTGAAACTTCTTTCTGATCTGTGCATTCAGCTAACAGAGTTAAACCATACTTTTGATTGAGCAGATCTGAACACTCTTTCTGTAGAAAATGCAACTGGACATTCGTAGCACTAAGTGGGTAATAGTGGAAAAAAGAATATGTTCAAATATAAACTACACAGAAGCATTGTATGAAACTTCTTTCTGTTCTGTGCTTTCAACTAACAGAGTTGAACCTTACTTTTGATTGAGCCGTTCTGAAACACTCTTTCTGTAGAAACTGCAATTGGACATTCTGAGCGCTAGGAGGCCTATATTGGGAAAAAGAATGTCTACAAATAAAAACTACACAGAAGAATTGTGTGAAACTTCTTTTTGTTCTGTTTGTTCAACTAAACTAGTTGAACCTTAGTTTTGATTGAGCCATTCTGAAACACTCTTTCTGTAGAAAATGCAAGTGGAGATTCGGAGCAATAAGAGGGAAATAGTGGAAAAAGGAATGTCTCCAAATATAAACTACACAGAATCATTCTGTGAAACTTCTTTCTGATCTGTGCATTCAGCTAACAGAGTTAAACCATACTTTTGATTGAGCAGATCTGAACACTCTTTCTGTAGAAAATGCAACTTTACATTTGGAGCGCTAAGAGCGTAGTAGTGGAAAAAGGAATATATTCAAATATAAACTACACAGAAGCATTCTGTGAAACTTCTTTCTGATCTGAGCATTCAGCTAACAGAGTTAAACCATACTTTTGATTGAGCAGTTTTGAAACACTCTGTCTGTAGAAAATGCAACTGGACATTCGCAGCGCTAAGTGGGTAATAGTGGACAAAAGAATATGTTCAAATATAAACTACACAGAAGCATTGTATGAAACTTCTTTCTGTTCTGTGCATTCAACTAACAGAGTTGAACCTTACTTTTGATTGAGCCGTTCTGAAACACTCTTTCTGTAGAAACTGCAATTGGACATTCTGAGCGCTAAGAGGCCTATATTGGGAAAAAGAATTTCTACAAATAAAAACTACACAGAAAAATTGTGTGAAACTCCTTTCTGTTCTGTTTGTCCAACTAAAAGAGTTGAACCTTAGTTTTGATTGAGCCGTTCTGAAACACTCTTTCTGTAGAAAATGCAAGTGGAGATTCGGAGCGCTAAGAGGGTAATAGTGGAAAAAGGAATGTCTCCAAATATAAACTACACAGAATCATTCGGTGAAACTTCTTTCTGATCTGTGCATTCAGCTAACAGAGTTAAACCATACTTTTGATTGAGCAGATCTGAACACTCTTTCTGTAGAAAATGCAACTTTACATTTGGAGCGCTAAGAGCGTAGTAGTGGAAAAAGGAATATATTCAAATATAAACTACACAGAAGCATTCTGTGAAACTTCTTTCTGATCTGAGCATTCAGCTAACAGAGTTAAACCATACTTTTGATTGAGCAGTTTTGAAACACTCTGTCTGTAGAAAATGCAACTGGACATTCGCAGCGCTAAGTGGGTAATAGTGGACAAAAGAATATGTTCAAATATAAACTACACAGAAGCATTGTATGAAACTTCTTTCTGTTCTGTGCATTCAACTAACAGAGTTGAACCTTACTTTTGATTGAGCCGTTCTGAAACACTCTTTCTGTAGAAACTGCAATTGGACATTCTGAGCGCTAAGAGGCCTATATTGGGAAAAAGAATTTCTACAAATAAAAACTACACGGAAAAATTGTGTGAAACTCCTTTCTGTTCTGTTTGTCCAACTAAAAGAGTTGAACCTTAGTTTTGATTGAGCCGTTCTGAAACACTCTTTCTGTAGAAAATGCAAGTGGAGATTCGGAGCGCTAAGAGGGTAATAGTGGAAAAAGGAATGTCTCCAAATATAAACTACACAGAATCATTCGGTGAAACTTCTTTCTGATCTGTGCATTCAGCTAACAGAGTTAAACCATACTTTTGATTGAGCAGATCTGAACACTCTTTCTGTAGAAAATGCAACTGGACATTTGGAGCGCTGAGAGAGTAGTAGTGGAAAAAGGAATATATTCAAATATAAACTACACAGAAGCATTCTGTGAAACTTCTTTCTGATCTGAGCATTCAGCTAACACAGTTAAACCATACTTTTGATTGAGCAGCTTTGAAACACTCTGTCTGTAGAAAATGCAACTGGACATTCGTAGCGCTAAGTGGGTAATAGTGGAAAAAAGAATATGTTCAAATATAAACTACACAGAAGCATTGTATGAAACTTCTTTCTGTTCTGTGCATTCAACTAACAGAGTTGAACCTTACTTTTGATTGAGCCTTTCTGAAACACTCTTTCTGTAGAAACTGCAATTGGACATTCTGAGCGCTAAGAGGCCTCTATTGGGAAAAATAATATCTTCAAATAAAAACTACACAGAAGCATTGTGTGAAACTTATTTCTGATATGTTCATTAAGCTAACAGAGTTAAACCATACTTTTGATTGCGCAGTTCTGAACACTCTTTCTGTAGAAAATGCAAGTGGACATCGGGAGCGCTAAGAGGGTAATAGTGGAAAAAGGAATATATTCAAATATAAACTACACAGTAGCATTCAGTGAAAATACTTTCCGTTCTGTGCATTCAACTAACAGAGTTGAACCTTACTTTTGATTGAGCCGTTCTGAAACACTCTTTCTGTAGAAACTGCAATTGGACATGCTAAGCGCTAAGAGGCCTACATTGGGAAAAAGAATATCTTCAAGTAAAAACTACACAGATGCATTCTGTGAAACTTATTTCTGATCTGTAAATTCAGTTAACAGAGATAAAACATATTTTTGATTGAGCAGTTATGAAACACTCTGTTTGTAGAAAATGCAAGTGGAGATTCGGAGCGCTAAGAGGGTAATAGTGGAAAAAGGAATGTCTTCAAATATAAACTACACAGAATCATTCGGTGAAACTTCTTTCTGATCTGTGCATTCAGCTAACAGAGTTAAACCATACTTTTGATTGAGCAGATCTGAACACTCTTTCTGTAGAAAATGCAACTGGACATTTGGAGCGCTAAGAGCGTAGTAGTGGAAAAAGGAATATATTCAAATATAAACTACACAGAAGCATTCTGTGAAACTTCTTTCTGATCTGAGCATTCAGCTAACAGAGTTAAACCATACTTTTGGTTGAGCAGATTTGAAACACTCTGTCTGTAGAAAATGCAACTGGACATTCGTAGCGCTAAGTGGGTAATAGTGGAAAAAAGAATATGTTCAAATATAAACTACACAGAAGCATTGTATGAAACTACTTTCTGCTCTGTGCATTCAACTAACAGAGTTGAACCTTACTTTTGATTGAGCCGTTCTGAAACACTCTTTCTGTAGAAACTGCAATTGGACATTCTGAGCGCTAGGAGGCCTATATTGGGAAAAAGAATGTCTACAAATAAAAACTACACAGAAGAATTGTGTGAAACTTCTTTCTGTTCTGTTTGTTCAACTAAACTAGTTGAACCTTAGTTTTGATTGAGCCGTTCTGAAACACTCTTTCTGTAGAAAATGCAAGTGGAGATTCGGAGCAATAAGAGGGTAATAGTGGAAAAAGGAATGTCTCCAAATATAAACTACACAGAATCATTCTGTGAAACTTCTTTCTGATCTGTGCATTCAGCTAACAGAGTTAAACCATACTTTTGATTGAGCAGATCTGAACACTCTTTCTGTAGAAAATGCAACTGGATATTTGGAGCGCTAAGAGATTAGTAGTGGAAAAAGGAATATATTCAAATATAAACTACACAGAAGCATTCTGTGAAACTTCTTTCTGATCTGAGCATTCAGCTAACAGAGTTAAACCATACTTTTGATTGAGCAGTTTTGAAACACTCTGTCTGTAGAAAATGCAACAGGACATTCGTAGCGCTAAGTGGGTAATAGTGGAAAAAAGAATATGTTCAAATATAAACTACACAGAAGCATTGTATGAAACTTCTTTCTGTTCTGTGCATTCAACTAACAGAGTTGAACCTTACTTTTGATTGAGCCTTTCTGAAACACTCTTTCTGTAGAAACTGCAATTGGACATTCTGAGTGCTAAGAGGCCTCTATTGGGAAAAATAATATCTTCAAATAAAAACTACAAAGAAGCATTGTGTGAAACTTTTTTCTGATATGTTCATTAAGCTAATAGAGTTAAACCATACTTTTGATTGCGCAGTTCTGAACACTCTTTCTGTAGAAAATGCAAGTGGACATTCGGAGCGCTAAGAGGGTAATAGTGGAAAAAGGAATATATTCAAATATAATCTACACAGTAGCATTCTGTGAAAATACTTTCTGTTCTGTGCGTTCAACTAACAGAGTTGAACCTTACTTTTGATTGAGCCGTTCTGAAACACTCTTTCTGTAGAAACTGCAATTGGACATGCTAAGCGCTAAGAGGCCTACATTGGGAAAAAGAATATCTTCAAATAAAAAATACACAGATGCATTCTGTGAAACTTATTTCTGATCTGTAAATTCAGTTAACAGAGATAAAACATATTTTTGATTGAGCAGTTATGAAACACTCTTTTTGTAGAAAATGCAAGTGGAGATTCGGAGCGCTAAGAGGGTAATAGTGGAAAAAGGAATGTCTTCAAATATAAACTACACAGAATCATTCGGTGAAACTTCTTTCTGATCTGTGCCTTCAGCTAACAGAGTTAAACCATACTTCTGATTGAGCAGATCTGAACACTCTTTCTGTAGAAAATGCAACTGGACATTTGGAGCGCTAAGAGCGTAGTAGTGGAAAAAGGAATATATTCAAATATAAACTACACAGAAGCATTCTGTGAAACTTCTATCTGATCTGAGCATTCAGCTAACAGAGTTAAACCATACTTTTGATTGAGCAGTTTTGAAACACTCTGTCTGTAGAAAATGCAACTGGACATTGGTAGCGCTAAGTGGGTAATAGTGGAAAAAAGAATATGTTCAAATATAAACTACACAGAAGCATTGTATGAAACATCTTTCTGATCTTTGCATTCAACTAACAGAGTAGAACCTTACTTTTGATTGAGCCGTTCTGAAACACTCTTTCTGTAGAAACTGCAATTGGACATTCTGAGCGCTAAGAGGCCTATATTGGGAAAAAGAATGTCTACAAATAAAATCTACACAGAAGAATTGTGTGAAACTTCTTTCTGTTCTGTTTGTCCAACTAAAAGAGTTGAACCTTAGTTTTGATTGAGCCATTCTGAAACACTCTTTCTGTAGAAAATGCAAGTGGAGATTCGGAGCGCTAAGAGGGTAATAGTGGAAAAAGGAATGTCTCCAAATATAAACTACACAGAATCATTCTGTGAAACTTCTTTCTGATCTGTGCATTCAGCTAACAGAGTTAAACCATACTTTTGATTGAGCATATCTGAACACTCTGTCTTTAGAAAATGCAACTGGACATTTGGAGCGCTAAGAGAGTAGTAGTGGAAAAAGGAATATATTCAAATATAAACTACACAGAAGCATTCTGTGAAACTTCTTTCTGATCTGAGCATTCAGCTAACAGAGTTAAACCATACTTTTGATTGAGCAGTTTTGAAACCCTCTGTCTGTAGAAAATGCAACTGGACATTCGTAGCGCTAAGTAGGTAATAGTGGAAAAAAGAATATGTTCAAATATAAAATACACAGAAGCATTGTATGAAACTTCTTTCTGTTCTGTGCATTCAACTAACAGAGTTGAACCTTACTTTTGATTGAGCCTTTCTGAAACACTGTTTCTGTAGAAACTGCAATTGGACATTCTGAGCGCTAAGAGGCCTATATTGGGAAAAATAATATCTTCAAATAAAAACTACACAGAAGCATTGTGTGAAACTTATTTCTGATATGTTCATTAAGCTAACAGAGTTAAACCATACTTTTGATTGCGCAGTTCTGAACACTCTTTCTGTAGAAAATGCAAGTGGACATTCGGAGCGCTAAGAGGGTAATAGTGGAAAATGGAATATACTCAAATATAAACTACACAGTAGCATTCTGTGAAAATTCTTTCTGTTCTGTGCATTCAACTAACAGATTTGAACCTTACTTTTGATTGAGCCGTTCTGAAACACTCTTTCTGTAGAAACTGCAATTGGACATGCTAAGCGCTAAGAGGCCTACATTGGGAAAAAGAATATCTTCAAATAAAAACTACACAGATGCACTCTGTGAAACTTATTTCTGATCTGTAAATTCAGTTAACAGAGATAAAACATATTTTTGATTGAGCAGTTATGAAACACACTTTTTGTAGAAAATGCAAGTGGAGATTCGGAGCGCTAAGAGGGTAATTGTGGAAAAAGGAATGTCTTCAAATATAAACTACACAGAATCATTCGGTGAAACTTCTTTCTGATCTGTGCATTCAGCTAACAGAGTTAAACCATACTTTTGATTGAGCAGATCTAAACACTCTTTCTGTAGAAAATGCAACTGGACTTTTGGAGCGCTAAGAGCGTAGTAGTGGAAAAAGGAATATATTCAAATATAAACTACACAGAAGCATTCTGTGAAACATCTTTCTGATCTGAGCATTCAGCTAACTGAGTTAAACCAAACTTTTGATTGAGCAGTTTTGACACACTCTGTCTGTAGAAAATGCAACTGGACATTCGCAGCGCTAAGTGGGTAATAGTGGAAAAAAGAATATGTTCAAATATAAACTACACAGAAGCATTGTATGAAACTTCTTTCTGTTCTGTGCATTCAACTAACAGAGTTGAACCTTACTTTTGATTGAGCCGTTCTGAAACACTCTTTCTGTAGAAACTGCAATTGGACATTCTGAGCGCTAAGAGGCCTATATTGGGAAAAAGAATGTCTACAAACAAAAACTACACAGAAGAATTGTGTGAAACTTCTTTCTGTTCTGTTTGTCCAACTAAAAGAGTTGAACCTTAGTTTTGATTGAGCCGTTCTGAAACACTCTTTCTGTAGAAAATGCATGTGGAGATTCGGAGCGCTAAGAGGGTAATAGTGGAAAAAGGAATGTCTCCAAATATAAACTACACAGAATCCTTCTGTGAAACTTCTTTCTGATCTGTGCATTCAGCTAACAGAGTTAAAACATACTTTTGATTGAGCAGATCTGAACACTCTTTCTGTAGAAAATGCAACTGGACATTTGGAGCGCTAAGAGCGTAGTAGTGGAAAAAGGAATATATTCAAATATAAACTACACAGAAGCATTCTGTGAAACTTCTTTCTGATCTGAGCATTCAGCTAACAGAGTTAAACCATACTTTTGATTGAGCAGTTTTGAAACACTCTGTCTGTAGCAAATGCAACTGGACATTCGTAGCGCTAAGTGGGTAATAGTGGAAAAAAGAATATGTTCAAATATAAACTACACAGAAGCATTGTATGAAACTTCTTTCTGTTCTGTGCATTCAACTAACAGAGTTGAACCTTACTTTTGATTGAGCCTTTCTGAAACACTCTTTCTGTAGAAACTGCAATTGGACATTCTGAGCGCTAAGAGGCCTCTATTGGGAAAAATAATATCTTCAAATAAAAACTACACAGAAGCATTGTGTGAAACTTATTTCTGATATGTTCATTAAGCTAACAGAGTTAAACCATACTTTTGATTGCGCAGTTCTGAACACTCTTTCTGTAGAAAATGCAAGTGGACATTCGGAGCGCTAAGAGGGTTATAGTGGAAAAGGGAATATATTCAAATATAAACTACACAGTAGCATTCTGTGAAAATTCTTTCTGTTCTGTGCATTCAACTAACAGAGTTGAACCTTACTTTTGATTGAGCCGTTCTGAAACACTCTTTCTGTAGAAACTGCAATTGGACATGCTAAGCGCTAAGAGGCCTACATTGGGAAAAAGAATATCTTCAAATAAAAACTACACAGATGCATTCTGTGAAACTTATTTCTGATCTGTAAATTCAGTTAACAGAGATAAAACATATTTTTGATTGAGCAGTTATGAAACACTCTTTTTGTAGAAAATGCAAGTGGAGATTCGGAGCGCTAAGAGGGTAATAGTGGAAAAAGGAATGTCTTCAAATATAAACTACACAGAATCATTCGGTGAAACTTCTTTCTGATCTGTGCATTCAGCTAACAGAGTTAAACCATACTTTTGATTGAGCAGATCTGAACACTCTTTCTGTAGGAAATGCAACTGGACATTTGGAGCGCTAAGAGCGCAGTAGTGGAAAAAGGAATATATTCAAATATAAACTACACAGAATCATTCTGTGAAACTTCTTTCAGATCTGAGCATTCAGTTAACAGAATTAAACCATACTTTTGATTGAGCAGTTTTGAAACACTCTGTCTGTAGAAAATGCAACTGGACATTCGTAGCGCTAAGTGGGTAATAGTGGAAAAAAGAATATGTTCAAATATAAACTACACAGAAGCATTGTATGAAACTTCTTTCTGTTCTGTGCATTCAACTAACAGAGTTGAACCTTACTTTTGATTGAGCCTTTCTGAAACTCTCTTTCTGTAGAAACTGCAATTGGACATTCTGAGCGCTAAGAGGCCTCTATTGGGAAAAATAATATCTTCAAATAAAAACTACACAGAAGCATTGTGTGAAACTTATTTCTGATATGCTCATTAAGCTAACAGAGTTAAACCATACTTTTGATTGTGCAGTTCTGAACACTCTTTCTGTAGAAAATGCAAGTGGACATTCGGAGCGCTAAGAGGGTAATAGTGGAAAAAGGAATATATTCAAATATAAACTACACAGTAGCATTCTGTGAAAATTCTTTCTGTTCTGTGCATTCAACTAACAGAGTTGAACCTTAGTTTTGATTGAGCCGTTCTGAAACACTCTTTCTGTAGAAACTGCAATTGGACATGATAAGCGCTAAGAGGCCTACATTGGGAAAAAGAATATCTTCAAATAAAAACTACACAGATGCATTCTGTGAAACTTATTTCTGATCTGTAAATTCAGTTAACAGAGATAAAACATATTTTTGATTGAGCAGTTATGAAACACTCTTTTTGTAGAAAATGCAAGTGGAGATTCGGAGCGCTAAGAGGGTAATAGTGGAAAAAGGAATGTCTTCAAATATAAACTACACAGAATCATTCGGTGAAACTTCTTTCTGATCTGTGCATTCAGCTAACAGAGTTAAACCATACTTTTGATTGAGCAGATCTGAACACTCTTTCTGTAGAAAATGCAACTGGACAGTTGGAGCGCTAAGAGCGTAGTAGTGGAAAAAGGAATATATTCAAATATAAACTACACAGAAGCATTCTGTGAAACTTCTTTCTGATCTGAGCATTCAGCTAACAGAGTTAAACCATACTTTTGATTGAGCAGTTTTGAAACACTCTGTCTGTAGAAAATGCAACTGGACATTCGTAGCGCTAAGTGGGTAATAGTGGAGAAAAGAATATGTTCAAATATAAACTACACAGAAGCATTGTACGAAACTTCTTTCTGTTCTGTGCATTCAACTAACAGAGTTGAACCTTACTTTTGATTGAGCCGTTCTGAAACCCTCTTTCTGTAGAAACTGCAATTGGACATTCTGAGTGCTAAGAGGCCTATATTGGGAAAAAGAATGTCTACAAATAAAAACTACACAGAAGAATTGTGTGAAACTTCTTTCTGTTCTGTTTGTTCAACTAAAAGAGTTGATCCTTAGTTTTGATTGAGCCGTTCTGAAACACTCTTTCTGTAGAAAATGCAAGTGGAGATTCGGAGCGCTAAGAGGGTAATAGTGGAAAACGAAATGTCTCCAAATATAAACTACACAGAATCGTTCTGTGAAACTTCTTTCTGATCTGTGCATTCAGCTAACAGAGTTAAACCACACTTTTGATTGAGCAGATCTGAACACTCTTTCTGTAGAAAATGCAACTGGATATTTGGAGCGCTAGGAGAGTAGTAGTGGAAAAAGGAATATATTCAAATATAAACTACACAGAACCATTCTGTGAAACTTCTTTCTGATCTGAGCATTCAGCTAACAGAGTTAAACCATACTTTTGATTGAGCAGTTTTGAAACACTCTGTCTGTAGAAAATGCAACTGGACATTCGTAGCGCTAAGTGGGTAATAGTGGAAAAAAGAATATGTTCAAATATAAACTACACAGAAGCATTGTGTGAAACTTATTTCTGATATGTTCATTAAGCTAACAGAGTTAAACCATACTTTGATTGCGCAGTTCTGAACACTCTTTCTGTAGAAAATGCATGTGGACATTCGGAGCGCTAAGAGGGTAATAGTGGAAAATGGAATATATTCAAATATAAACTACACAGTAGCATTCTGTGAAAATTCTTTCTGTTCTGTGCATTCAACTAACAGAGTTGAACCTTACTTTTAATTGAGCCGTTCTGAAACACTCTTTCTGTAGAAACTGCAATTAGACATGCTAAGCGCTAAGAGGCCTACATTGGGAAAAAGAATATCTTCAAATAAAAACTACACAGATGCATTCTGTGAAACTTATTTCTGATCTGTAAATTCAGTTAACAGAGATAAAACATATTTTTGATTGAGCAGTTATGAAACACTCTTTTTGTAGAAAATGCAAGTGGAGATTCGGAGCGCTAAGAGGGTAATAGTGGAAAAAGGAATGACTTCAAATATAAACTACACAGAATCATTCGGTGAAACTTCTTTCTGATCTGTGCATTCAGCTAACAGAGTTAAACCATACTTTTGATTGAGCAGATCTGAACACTCTTTCTGTAGAAAATGCAACTGGACATTTGGAGCGCTAAGAGCGTTGTAGTGGAAAAAGGAGTATATTCAAATATAAACTACACTGAAGCATTCGGTGAAACTTCTTTCTGATCTGAGCATTCAGCTAACAGAGTTAAACCATACTTTGATTGAGCAGTTTTGAAACTGTCTGTAGAAAATGCAACTGGACATTCGTAGCGCTAAGTGGGTAATAGTGGAAAAAAGAATATGTTCAAATATAAACTACACAGAAGCATTGTATGAAACTTCTTTCTGTTCTGTGCATTCAACTAACAGAGTTGAACCTTACTTTTGATTGAGCCGTTCTGAAACACTCTTTATGTAGAAACTGCAATTGGACATTCTGAGCGCTAGGAGGCCTATATTGGGAAAAAGAATGTCTACAAATAAAAACTACACAGAAGAATTGTGTGAAACTTCTTTCTGTTCTGTTTGTTCAACTAAAAGAGTTGAACCTTAGTTTTGATTGAGCCGTTCTGAAACACTCTTTCTGTAGAAAATGCAAGTGGAGATTCGGAGCGCTAAGAGGGTAATAGTGGAAAAAGGAATGTCTCCAAATATAAACTACACAGAATCCTTCTGTGAAACTTCTTTCTGATCTGTGCATTCAGATAACAGAGTTAAACCATACTTTTGATTGAGCAGATCTGAACACTCTTTCTGTAGAAAATGCAACTGGACATTTGGAGCGCTAAGAGCGTAGTAGTGGAAAAAGGAATATATTCAAATATAAACTACACAGAAGCATTCTGTGAAACTTCTTTCTGATCTGAGCATTCAGCTAACAGAGTTAAACCATAATTTGATTGAGCAGTTTTGAAACTGTCTGTAGAAAATGCAACTGGACATTCGTAGCGCTAAGTGGGTAATAGTGGAAAAAAGAATATGTTCAAATATAAACTACACAGAAGCATTGTATGAAACTTCTTTCTGTTCTGTGCATTCAACTAACAGAGTTGAACCTTACTTTTGATTGAGCCGTTCTGAAACACTCTTTCTGTAGAAACTGCAATTGGACATTCTGAGCGCTAAGAGGCCTATATTGGGAAAAAGAATGTCTACAAATAAAAACTACACAGAAGAATTGTGTGAAACTACTTTCTGTTCTGTTTGTCCAACTAAAAGAGTTGAACCTTAGTTTTGATTGAGCCGTTCTGAAACACTCTATCTGTAGAAAATGCAAGTGGAGATTCGGAGCGCTAAGAGGGTAATAGTGGAAAAAGGAATGTCTCCAAATATAAACTACACAGAATCATTCTGTGAAACTTCTTTCTGATCTGTGCATTCAGCTAACAGAGTTAAACCACACTTTTGATTGAGCATATCTGAACACTCTTTCTTTAGAAAATGCAACTGGACATTTGGAGCGCTAAGACAGTAGTAGTGGAAAAAGGAATATATTCAAATATAAACTACACAGAAGCATTCTGTGAAACTTCTTTCTTATCTGAGCATTCAGCTAACAGAGTTAAACCATACTATTGATTGAGCAGTTTTGAAACACTCTGTCTGTAGAAAATGCAACTGGACATTCGTAGCGCTAAGTGGGTAATAGTGGAAAAAAGTATATGTTCAAATATAAACTACACAGAAGCATTGTATGAAACTTCTTTCTGTTCTGTGCATTCAACTAACAGAGTTGAACCTTAGTTTTGATTGAGCCGTTCTGAAACACTCTTTCTGTAGAAACTGCAATTGGACATGCTAGGCGCTAAGAGGCCTAAATTGGGAAAAAGAATATCTTCAAATAAAAACTACACAGATGCATTCTGTGAAACTTATTTCTGATCTGTAAATTCAGTTAACAGAGATAAAACATATTTTTGATTGAGCAGTTATGAAACAGTCTTTTTGTAGAAAATGCAAGTGGAGATTCGGAGCGCTAAGAGGGTAATAGTGGAAAAAGGAATGTCTTCAAATATAAACTACACAGAATCATTCGGTGAAACTTCTTTCTGATCTGTGCATTCAGCTAACAGAGTTAAACCATACTTTTGATTGAGCAGATCTGAACACTCTTTCTGTAGGAAATGCAACTGGACATTTGGAGCGCTAAGAGCGCAGTAGTGGAAAAAGGAATATATTCAAATATAAACTACACAGAAGCATTCTGTGAAACTTCTTTCAGATCTGAGCATTCAGCTAACAGAGTTAAACCATACTTTTGATTGAGCAGTTTTGAAACACTCTGTCTGTAGAAAATGCAACTGGACATTCGTAGCGCTAAGTGGGTAATAGTGGAAAAAAGAATATGTTCAAATATAAACTACACAGAAGCATTGTATGAAACTTCTTTCTGTTCTGTGCATTCAACTAACAGAGTTGAACCTTACTTTTGATTGAGCCTTTCTGAAACTCTCTTTCTGTAGAAACTGCAATTGGACATTCTGAGCGCTAAGAGGCCTCTATTGGGAAAAATAATATCTTCAAATAAAAACTACACAGAAGCATTGTGTGAAACTTATTTCTGATATGTTCATTAAGCTAACAGAGTTAAACCATACTTTTGATTGCGCAGTTCTGAACACTCTTTCTGTAGAAAATGCAAGTGGACATTCGGAGCGCTAAGAGGGTAATAGTGGAAAAAGGAATATATTCAAATATAAACTACACAGTAGCATTCTGTGAAAATTCTTTCTGTTCTGTGCATTCAACTAACAGAGTTGAACCTTAGTTTTGATTGAGCCGTTCTGAAACACTCTTTCTGTAGAAACTGCAATTGGACATGATAAGCGCTAAGAGGCCTACATTGGGAAAAAGAATATCTTCAAATAAAAACTACACAGATGCATTCTGTGAAACTTATTTCTGATCTGTAAATTCAGTTAACAGAGATTAAACATATTTTTGATTGAGCAGTTATGAAACACTCTTTTTGTAGAAAATGCAAGTGGAGATTCGGAGCGCTAAGGGGGTAATAGTGGAAAAAGGAATGTCTTCAAATATAAACTACACAGAATCATTCGGTGAAACTTCTTTCTGATATGTGCATTCAGCTAACAGGGTTAAACCATACTTCTGATTGAGCAGATCTGAACACTTTTTCTGTAGAAAATGCAACTGGACATTTGGAGCGCTAAGAGCGTAGTAGTGGAAAAAGGAATATATTCAAATATAAACTACACAGAAGCATTCTGTGAAACTTCTTTCTGATCTGAGCATTCAGCTAACAGAGTTAAACCATACTTTTGATTGAGCAGTTTTGAAACACTCTGTCTGTAGAAAATGCAACTGGACATTCGTAGCGCTAAGTGGGTAATAGTGGACAAAAGAATATGTTCAAATATAAACTACACAGAAGCATTGTATGAAACTTCTTTCTGTTCTGTGCACTCAACTAACAGAGTTGAACCTTACTTTTGATTGAGCCGTTATGAAACCCTCTTTCTGTAGAAACTGCAATTGGACATTCTGAGCGCTAAGAGGCCTATATTGGGAAAAAGAATGTCTACAAATAAAAACTACACAGAAGAATTGTGTGAAACATCTTTCTGTTCTGTTTGTTCAACTAAAAGAGTTGATCCTTAGTTTTGATTGAGCCGTTCTGAAACAATCTTTCTGTAGAAAATGCAAGTGGAGATTCGGAGCGCTAAGAGGGTAATAGTGGAAAAAGAAATGTCTCCAA
Organism: Symphalangus syndactylus; assembly: GCF_028878055.3. NCBI lineage: Eukaryota > Metazoa > Chordata > Mammalia > Primates > Hylobatidae > Symphalangus > Symphalangus syndactylus. The sequence goes on along the minus strand of NC_072437.2, from coordinate 112,198,374 downwards.
ATATAAACTACACAGAATCGTTCTGTGAAACTTCTTTCTGATCTGTGCATTCAGATAACAGAGTTAAACCACACTTTTGATTGAGCAGATCTGAACACTCTTTCTGTAGAAAATGCAACTGTATATTTGGAGCGCTAGGAGAGTAGTAGTGGAAAAAGGAATATATTCAAATATAAACTACACAGAAGCATTCTGTGAAACTTCTTTCTGATCTGAGCATTCAGCTAACAGACTTAAACCATACTTTTCATTGAGCAGTTTTGAAACACTCTGTCTGTAGAAAATGCAACTGGACATTCGTAGCGCTAAGTGGGTAATAGTGGAAAAAAGAATATGTTCAAATATAAACTACACAGAAGCATTGTATGAAACTACTTTCTGTTCTGTGCATTCAACTAACAGAGTTGAACCTTACTTTTGATTGAGCCTTTCTGAAACACTCTTTCTGTAGAAACTGCAATTGGACATTCTGAGCGCTAAGAGGCCTCTATTGGGAAAAATAATATCTTCAAATAAAAACTACACAGAAGCATTGTGTGAAACTTATTTCTGATATGTTCATTAAGCTAACAGAGTTAAACCATACTTTTGATTGCGCAGTTCTGAACACTCTTTCTGTAGAAAATGCAAGTGGACATTCGGAGCGCTAAGAGGGTAATAGTGGAAAATGGAATATATTCAAATATAAACTACACAGTAGCATTCTGTGAAAATTCTTTCTGTTCTGTGCATTCAACTAACAGAGTTGAACCTTACTTTTGATTGAGCCGTTCTGAAACACTCTTTCTGTAGAAACTGCAATTGGACATGCTAAGCGCTAAGAGGCCTACATTGGGAAAAAGAATATCTTCAAATAAAAACTACACAGATGCATTCTGTGAAACTTATTTCTGATCTGTAAATTCAGTTAACAGAGATAAAACATATTTTTGATTGAGCAGTTATGAAACACTCTTTTTGTAGAAAATGCAAGTGGAGATTCGGAGCGCTAAGAGGGTAATAGTGGAAAAAGGAATGACTTCAAATATAAACTACACAGAATCATTCGGTGAAACTTCTTTCTGATCTGTGCATTCAGCTAACAGAGTTAAACCATACTTTTGATTGAGCAGATCTGAACACTCTTTCTGTAGAAAATGCAACTGGACATTTGGAGCGCTAAGAGCGTAGTAGTGGAAACAGGAATATATTCAAATATAAACTACACAGAAGCATTCTGTGAAACTTCTTTCTGATCTGAGCATTCAGCTAACAGAGTTAAACCATACTTTGATTGAGCAGTTTTGAAACTGTCTGTAGAAAATGCAACTGGACATTCGTAGCGCTAAGTGGGTAATAGTGGAAAAAAGAATATGTTCAAATATAAACTACACAGAAGCATTGTATGAAACTTCTTTCTGTTCTGTGCATTCAACTAACAGAGTTGAACCTTACTTTTGATTGAGCCGTTCTGAAACACTCTTTCTGTAGAAACTGCAATTGGACATTCTGAGCGCTAAGAGGCCTATATTGGGAAAAAGAATGTCTACAAATAAAAACTACACAGAAGAATTGTGTGAAAATTCTTTCTGTTCTGTTTGTCCAACTAAAAGAGTTGAACCTTAGTTTTGATTGAGCCGTTCTGAAACACTCTTTCTGTAGAAAATGCAAGTGGAGATTCGGAGCGCTAAGAGGGTAATAGTGGAAAAAGGAATGTCTCCAAATATAAACTACACAGAATCATTCTGTGAAACTTCTTTCTGATCTGTGCATTCAGCTAACAGAGTTAAACCATACTTTTGATTGAGCATATCTGAACACTCTTTCTTTAGAAAATGCAACTGGACATTTGGAGCGCTAAGAGAGTAGTAGTGGAAAAAGGAATATATTCAAATATAAACTACACAGAAGCATTCTGTGAAACTTCTTTCTGATCTGAGCATTCAGCTAACAGAGTTAAACAATACTTTTGATTGAGCAGTTTTGAAACACTCTGTCTGTAGAAAATGCAATTGGACATTCGTAGCGCTAAGTGGGTAATAGTGGAAAAAAGTATATGTTCAAATATAAACTACACAGAAGCATTGTAAGAAACTTCTTTCTGTTCTGTGCATTCAACTAACAGAGTTGAACCTTACTTTTGATTGAGCCTTTCTGAAACACTGTTTCTGTAGAAACTGCAATTGGACATTCTGAGCGCTAAGAGGCCTATATTGGGAAAAATAACATCTTCAAATAAAAACTACACAGAAGCATTGTGTGAAACTTATTTCTGATATGTTCATTAAGCTAACAGAGTTAAAACATACTTTTGATTGCGCAGTTCTGAACACTCTTTCTGTAGAAAATTCAAGTGGACATTCGGAGCGCTAAGAGGGTAATAGTGGAAAATGGAATATACTCAAATATAAACTACACAGTAGCATTCTGTGAAAATTCTTTCTGTTCTGTGCATTCAACTAACAGATTTGAACCTTACTTTTGATTGAGCCGTTCTGAAACACTCTTTCTGTAGAAACTGCAATTGGACATGCTAAGCGCTAAGAGGCCTACATTGGGAAAAAGAATATCTTCAAATAAAAACTACACAGATGCATTCTGTGAAACTTATTTCTGATCTGTAAATTCAGTTAACAGAGATAAAACATATTTTTGATTGAGCAGTTATGAAACACTCTGTTTGAAGAAAATGCAAGTGGAGTTTCGGAGAGCTAAGAGGGTAATAGTGGAAAAAGGAATGTCTTCAAATATAAACTACACAGAATCATTCGGTGAAACTTCTTTCTGATCTGTGCATTCAGCTAACAGAGTTAAACCATACTTTTCATTGAGCAGATCTGAACACTCTTTCTGTAGAAAATGCAACTGGACATTTGGAGCGCTAAGAGCGTAGTAGTGGAAAAAGGAATATATTCAAATATAAACTACACAGAAGCATTCTGTGAAACTTCTTTCTGATCTGAGCATTCAGCTAACAGAGTTAAACCATACTTTTGATTGAGCAGTTTTGAAACACTCTGTCTGTAGAAAATGCAACTGGACATTCGTAGCGCTAAGTGGGTAATAGTGGAAAAAAGAATATGTTCAAATATAAACTACACAGAAACATTGTATGAAACTTCTTTCTGCTCTGTGCATTCAACTAACAGAGTTGAACCTTACTTTTGATTGAGCCGTTCTGAAACACTATTTCTGTAGAAACTGCAATTGGACATTCTGAGCGCTAGGAGGCCTATATTGGGAAAAAGAATGTCTACAAATAAAAACTACACAGAAGAATTGTGTGAAACTTCTTTCTGTTCTGTTTGTTCAACTAAAAGAGTTGAACCTTAGTTTTGATTGAGCCGTTCTGAAACACTCTTTCTGTAGAAAATGCAAGTGGAGATTCGGAGCGCTAAGAGGGTAATAGTGGAAAAAGGAATGTCTCCAAATATAAACTACACAGAATCCTTCTGTGAAACTTCTTTCTGATCTGTGCATTCAGATAACAGAGTTAAACCATACTTTTGATTGAGCAGATCTGAACACTCTTTCTGTAGATAATGCAACTGGACATTTGGAGCGCTAAGAGCGTAGTAGTGGAAAAAGGAATATATTCAAATATAAACTACACAGAAGCATTCTGTGAAACTTCTTTCTGATCTGAGCATTCAGCTAACAGAGTTAAACCATACTTTTGATTGAGCAGTTTTGAAACACTCTGTCTGTAGAAAATGCAACTGGACATTCGTAGCGCTAAGTGGGTAATAGTGGAAAAAAGAATATGTTCAAATATAAACTACACAGAAGCATTGTATGAAACTTCTTTCTGTTCTGTGCATTCAACTAACAGAGTTGAACCTTACTTTTGATTGAGCCTTTCTGAAACACTCTTTCTGTAGAAACTGCAATTGGACATTCTGAGCGCTAAGAGGCCTCTATTGGGAAAAATAATATCTTCAAATAAAAACTACACAGAAGCATTGTGTGAAACTTATTTCTGATATGTTCATTAAGCTAACAGAGTTAAACCATACTTTTGATTGCGCAGTTCTGAACACTCTTTCTGTAGAAAATGCAAGTGGACATTCGGAGCGCTAAGAGGGTTATAGTGGAAAAGGGAATATATTCAAATATAAACTACACAGTAGCATTCTGTGAAAATTCTTTCTGTTCTGTGCATTCAACTAACAGAGTTGAACCTTACTTTTGATTGAGCCGTTCTGAAACACTCTTTCTGTAGAAACTGCAATTGGACATGCTAAGCGCTAAGAGGCCTACATTGGGAAAAGAATATCTTCAAATAAAAACTACACAGATGCATTCTGTGAAACTTATTTCTGAGCTGTAAATTCAGTTAACAGAGATAAAACATATTTTTGATTGAGCAGTTATGAAACACTCTTTTTGTAGAAAATGCAAGTGGAGATTCGGAGCGCTAAGAGGGTAATAGTGGAAAAAGGAATGTCTTCAAATATAAACTACACAGATTCATTCGGTGAAACTTCTTTCTGATCTGTGCATTCAGCTAACAGAGTTAAACCATACTTTTGATTGAGCAGATCTGAACACTCTTTCTGTAGGAAATGCAACTGGACATTTGGAGCGCTAAGAGCGCAGTAGTGGAAAAAGGAATATATTCAATTATAAACTACACAGAAGCATTCTGTGAAACTTCTTTCAGATCTGAGCATTCAGCTAACAGAGTTAAACCATACTTTTGATTGAGCAGTTTTGAAACACTCTGTCTGTAGAAAATGCAACTGGACATTCGTAGCGCTAAGTGGGTAATAGTGGAAAAAAGAATATGTTCAAATATAAACTACACAGAAGCATTGTATGAAACTTCTTTCTGTTCTGTGCATTCAACTAACAGAGTTGAACCTTACATTTGATTGAGCCTTTCTGAAACTCTCTTTCTGTAGAAACTGCAATTGGACATTCTGAGCGCTAAGAGGCCTCTATTGGGAAAAATAATATCTTCAAATAAAAACTACACAGAAGCATTGTGTGAAACTTATTTCTGATATGTTCATTAAGCTAACAGAGTTAAACCATACTTTTGATAGCGCAGTTCTGAACACTCTTTCTGTAGAAAATGCAAGTGGACATTCGGAGCGCTAAGAGGGTAATAGTGGAAAAAGGAACATATTCAAATATAAACTACACAGTAGCATTCTGTGAAAATTCTTTCTGTTCTGTGCATTCAACTAACAGAGTTGAACCTTAGTTTTGATTGAGCCGTTCTGAAACACTCTTTCTGTAGAAACTGCAATTGGACATGATAAGCGCTAAGAGGCCTATATTGGGAAAAAGAATATCTTCAAATAAAAACTACACAGATGCATTCTGTGAAACTTATTTCTGATCTGTAAATTCAGTTAACAGAGATAAAACATATTTTTGATTGAGCAGTTATGAAACACTCTTTTTGTAGAAAATGCAAGTGGAGATTCGGAGCGCTAACAGGGTAAGAGTGGAAAAAGGAATGACTTCAAATATAAACTACACAGAATCATTCGGTGAAACTTCTTTCTGATCTGTGCATTCAGCTAACAGAGTTAAACCATACTTTTGATTGAGCAGATCTGAACACTCTTTCTGTAGAAAATGCAACTGGACATTTGGAGCGCTAAGAGCGTAGTAGTGGAAAAAGGAATACATTCAAATATAAACTACACAGAAGCATTCTGTGAAACTTCTTTCTGATCTGAGCATTCAGCTAACAGAGTTAAACCATACTTTGATTGAGCAGTTTTGAAACTGTCTGTAGAAAATGCAACTGGACATTCGTAGCGCTAAATGGGTAATAGTGGAAAAAAGAATATGTTCAAATATAAACTACACAGAAGCATTTTATGAAACTTCTTTCTGTTCTGTGCATTCAACTAACAGATTTGAACCTTACTTTTGATTGAGCCGTTCTGAAACACTCTTTCTGTAGAAACTGCAATTGGACATTCTGAGCGCTAAGAGGCCTATATTGGGAAAAAGAATGTCTACAAATAAAATCTACACAGAAGAATTGTGTGAAACTTCTTTCTGTTCTGTTTGTCCAACTAAAAGGGTTGAACCTTAGTTTTGATTGAGCCGTTCTGAAACACTCTTTCTGTAGAAAATGCAAGTGGAGATTCGGAGCGCTAAGAGGGTAATAGTGGAAAACGGAATGTCTCCAAATATAAACTACACAGAATCATTCTGTGAAATTTCTTTCTGATCTGTGCATTCAGCTAACAGAGTTAAACCATACTTTTGATTGAGCATATCTGAACACTCTTTCTTTAGAAAATGCAACTGGACATTTGGAGCGCTAAGAGAGTAGTAGTGGAAAAAGGAATATATTCAAATATAAACTACACAGAAGCATTCTGTGAAACTTCTTTCTGATCTGAGCATTCAGCTAACAGAGTTAAACCATACTTTTGATTGAGCAGTTTTGAAACACTCTGTCTGTAGAAAATGCAACTGGACATTCGTAGCGCTAAGTGGGTAATAGTGGAAAAAAGAATATGTTCAAATATAAACTACACAGAAGCATTGTATGAAACTTCTTTCTGTTCTGTGCATTCAACTAACAGAGTTGAACCTTACTTTTGATTGAGCCTTTCTGAAACACTCTTTCTGTAGAAACTGCAATTCGACATTCTGAGCGCTAAGAGGCCTCTATTGGGAAAAATAATATCTTCAAATAAAAACTACACAGAAGCATTGTGTGAAACTTATTTCTGATATGTTCATTAAGCTAACAGAGTTAAACCATACTTATGATTGCGCAGTTCTGAACACTCTTTCTGTAGAAAATGCAAGTGGACATTCGGAGCGCTAAGAGGGTTATAGTGGAAAAGGGAATATATTCAAATATAAACTACACAGTAGCATTCTGTGAAAATTCTTTCTGTTCTGTGCATTCAACTAACAGAGTTGAACCTTACTTTTGATTGAGCCGTTCTGAAACACTCTTTCTGTAGAAACTGCAATTGGACATGCCAAGCGCTAAGAGGCCTACATTGGGAAAAGAATATCTTCAAATAAAAACTACACAGATGCATTCTGTGAAACTTATTTCTGATTTGTAAATTCAGTTAACAGAGGTAAAACATATTTTTGATTGAGCAGTTATGAAACACTCTTTTTGAAGAAAATGCAAGTGGAGATTCGGAGCGCTAAGAGGGTAATAGTGGAAAAAGTAATGTCTTCAAATATAAACTACACAGAATCATTCGGTGAAACTTCTTTCTGATCTGTGCATTCAGCTAACAGAGTTAAACCATACTTTTGATTGAGCAGATCTGAACACTCTTTCTGTAGGAAATGCAACTGGACATTTGGAGCGCTAAGAGCGCAGTAGTGGAAAAAGTAATATATTCAATTATAAACTACACAGAAGCATTCTGTGAAACTTCTTTCAGATCTGAGCATTCAGCTAACAGAGTTAAACCATACTTTTGATAGAGCAGTTTTGAAACACTCTGTCTGTAGAAAATGCAACTGGACATTCGTAGCGCTAAGTGGGTAATAGTGGAAAAAAGAATATGTTCAAATATAAACTACACAGAAGCATTGTATGAAACTTCTTTCTGTTCTGTGCATTCAACTAACAGAGTTGAACCTTACATTTGATTGAGCCTTTCTGAAACTCTCTTTCTGTAGAAACTGCAATTGGACATTCTGAGCGCTAAGAGGCCTCTATTGGGAAAAATAATATCTTCAAATAAAAACTACACAGAAGCATTGTGTGAAACTTATTTCTGATATGTTCATTAAGCTAACAGAGTTAAACCATACTTTTGATTGCGCAGTTCTGAACACTCTTTCTGTAGAAAATGCAAGTGGACATTCGGAGCGCTAAGAGGGTAATAGTGGAAAAAGGAATATATTCAAATATAAACTACAGAGTAGCATTCTGTGAAAATACTTTCTGTTCTGTGCATTCAACTAACAGAGTTGAACCTTAGTTTTGATTGAGCCGTTCTGAAACACTCTTTCTGTAGAAACTGCAATTTGACATGATAAGCGCTAAGAGGCCTACATTGGGAAAAAGAATATCTTCAAATAAAAACTACACAGATGCATTCTGTGAAACTTATTTCTGATCTGTAAATTCAGTTAACAGAGATAAAACATATTTTTGATTGAGCAGTTATGAAACACACTTTTTGTAGAAAATGCAAGAGGAGATTCGGAGCGCTAACAGGGTAATAGTGGAAAAAGGAATGACTTCAAATATAAACTACACAGAATCATTCGGTGAAACTTCTTTCTGATCTGTGCATTCAGCTAACAGAGTTAAACCATACTTTTGATTGAGCAGATCTGAACACTCTTTCTGTAGAAAATGCAACTGGACATTTGGAGCGCTAAGAGCGTAGTAGTGGAAAAAGGAATATATTCAAATATAAACTACACAGAAGCATTCTGTGAAACTTCTTTCTGATCTGAGCATTCAGCTAACAGAGTTAAACCATACTTTGATTGAGCAGTTTTGAAACTGTCTGTAGAAAATGCAACTGGACATTCGTAGCGCTAAGTGGGTAATAGTGGAAAAAAGAATATGTTCAAATATAAACTACACAGAAGCATTGTATGAAACTTCTTTCTGTTCTGTGCATTCAACTAACAGAGTTGAACCTTACTTTTGATTGAGCCGTTCTGAAACACTCTTTCTGTATAAACTGCAATTGGACATTCTGAGCGCTAAGAGGCCTATATTGGGAAAAAGAATGTCTACAAATAAAATCTACACAGAAGAATTGTGTGAAACTTCTTTCTGTTCTGTTTGTCCAACTAAAAGAGTTGAACCTTAGTTTTGATTGAGCCGTTCTGAAACACTCTTTCTGTAGAAAATGCAAGTGGAGATTCGGAGCGCTAAGAGGGTAATAGTGGAAAAAGGAATGTCTCCAAATATAAACTACACAGAATCATTCTGTGAAACTTCTTTCTGATCTGTGCATTCAGCTAACAGAGTTAAACCATACTTTTGATTGAGCATATCTGAACACTCTTTCTGTAGAAAATGCAACTGGACATTTGGAGCGCTAAGAGAGTAGTAGTGGAAAAAGGAATATATTCAAATATAAACTACACAGAAGCATTCTGTGAAACTTCTTTCTGATCTGAGCATTCAGCTAACAGAGTTAAACCATACTTTTGATTGAGCAGTTTTGAAACACTCTGTCTGTAGAAAATGCAACTGGACATTCGTAGCGCTAAGTGGGTAATAGTGGAAAAAAGAATATGTTCAAATATAAACTACACAGAAGCATTGTATGAAACTTCTTTCTGTTCTGTGCATTCAACTAACAGAGTTGAACCTTACTTTTGATTGAGCCTTTCTGAAACACTCTTTCTGTAGAAACTGCAATTCGACATTCTGAGCGCTAAGAGGCCTCTATTGGGAAAAATAATATCTTCAAATAAAAACTACACAGAAGCATTGTGTGAAACTTATTTCTGATATGTTCATTAAGCTAACAGAGTTAAACCATACTTATGATTGCGCAGTTCTGAACACTCTTTCTGTAGAAAATGCAAGTGGACATTCGGAGCGCTAAGAGGGTTATAGTGGAAAAGGGAATATATTCAAATATAAACTACACAGTAGCATTCTGTGAAAATTCTTTCTGTTCTGTGCATTCAACTAACAGAGTTGAACCTTACTTTTGATTGAGCCGTTCTGAAACACTCTTTCTGTAGAAACTGCAATTGGACATGCCAAGCGCTAAGAGGCCTACATTGGGAAAAGAATATCTTCAAATAAAAACTACACAGATGCATTCTGTGAAACTTATTTCTGATTTGTAAATTCAGTTAACAGAGGTAAAACATATTTTTGATTGAGCAGTTATGAAACACTCTTTTTGAAGAAAATGCAAGTGGAGATTCGGAGCGCTAAGAGGGTAATAGTGGAAAAAGTAATGTCTTCAAATATAAACTACACAGAATCATTCGGTGAAACTTCTTTCTGATCTGTGCATTCAGCTAACAGAGTTAAACCATACTTTTGATTGAGCAGATCTGAACACTCTTTCTGTAGGAAATGCAACTGGACATTTGGAGCGCTAAGAGCGCAGTAGTGGAAAAAGTAATATATTCAATTATAAACTACACAGAAGCATTCTGTGAAACTTCTTTCAGATCTGAGCATTCAGCTAACAGAGTTAAACCATACTTTTGATAGAGCAGTTTTGAAACACTCTGTCTGTAGAAAATGCAACTGGACATTCGTAGCGCTAAGTGGGTAATAGTGGAAAAAAGAATATGTTCAAATATAAACTACACAGAAGCATTGTATGAAACTTCTTTCTGTTCTGTGCATTCAACTAACAGAGTTGAACCTTACATTTGATTGAGCCTTTCTGAAACTCTCTTTCTGTAGAAACTGCAATTGGACATTCTGAGCGCTAAGAGGCCTCTATTGGGAAAAATAATATCTTCAAATAAAAACTACACAGAAGCATTGTGTGAAACTTATTTCTGATATGTTCATTAAGCTAACAGAGTTAAACCATACTTTTGATTGCGCAGTTCTGAACACTCTTTCTGTAGAAAATGCAAGTGGACATTCGGAGCGCTAAGAGGGTAATAGTGGAAAAAGGAATATATTCAAATATAAACTACAGAGTAGCATTCTGTGAAAATACTTTCTGTTCTGTGCATTCAACTAACAGAGTTGAACCTTAGTTTTGATTGAGCCGTTCTGAAACACTCTTTCTGTAGAAACTGCAATTTGACATGATAAGCGCTAAGAGGCCTACATTGGGAAAAAGAATATCTTCAAATAAAAACTACACAGATGCATTCTGTGAAACTTATTTCTGATCTGTAAATTCAGTTAACAGAGATAAAACATATTTTTGATTGAGCAGTTATGAAACACACTTTTTGTAGAAAATGCAAGAGGAGATTCGGAGCGCTAACAGGGTAATAGTGGAAAAAGGAATGACTTCAAATATAAACTACACAGAATCATTCGGTGAAACTTCTTTCTGATCTGTGCATTCAGCTAACAGAGTTAAACCATACTTTTGATTGAGCAGATCTGAACACTCTTTCTGTAGAAAATGCAACTGGACATTTGGAGCGCTAAGAGCGTAGTAGTGGAAAAAGGAATATATTCAAATATAAACTACACAGAAGCATTCTGTGAAACTTCTTTCTGATCTGAGCATTCAGCTAACAGAGTTAAACCATACTTTGATTGAGCAGTTTTGAAACTGTCTGTAGAAAATGCAACTGGACATTCGTAGCGCTAAGTGGGTAATAGTGGAAAAAAGAATATGTTCAAATATAAACTACACAGAAGCATTGTATGAAACTTCTTTCTGTTCTGTGCATTCAACTAACAGAGTTGAACCTTACTTTTGATTGAGCCGTTCTGAAACACTCTTTCTGTATAAACTGCAATTGGACATTCTGAGCGCTAAGAGGCCTATATTGGGAAAAAGAATGTCTACAAATAAAATCTACACAGAAGAATTGTGTGAAACTTCTTTCTGTTCTGTTTGTCCAACTAAAAGAGTTGAACCTTAGTTTTGATTGAGCCGTTCTGAAACACTCTTTCTGTAGAAAATGCAAGTGGAGATTCGGAGCGCTAAGAGGGTAATAGTGGAAAAAGGAATGTCTCCAAATATAAACTACACAGAATCATTCTGTGAAACTTCTTTCTGATCTGTGCATTCAGCTAACAGAGTTAAACCATACTTTTGATTGAGCATATCTGAACACTCTTTCTTTAGAAAATGCAACTGGACATTTGGAGCGCTAAGAGAGTAGTAGTGGAAAAAGGAATATATTCAAATATAAACTACACAGAAGCATTCTGTGAAACTTCTTTCTGATCTGAGCATTCAGCTAACAGAGTTAAACCATACTTTTGATTGAGCAGTTTTGAAACACTCTGTCTGTAGAAAATGCAACTGGACATTCATAGCGCTAAGTGGGTAATAGTGGAAAAAATATATGTTCAAATATAAACTACACAGAAGCATTGTATGAAACTTCTTTCTGTTCTGTGCATTCAACTAACAGTGTTGAACCTTACTTTTGATTGAGCCTTTCTGAAACACTGTTTCTGTAGAAACTGCAATTGGACATTGTGAGCGCTAAGAGGCCTCTATTGGGAAAAATAATATCTTCAAATAAAAACTACACAGAAGCATTGTGTGAAACTTATTTCTGATATGTTCATTAAGCTAACAGAGTTAAACCATACTTTTGATTGCGCAGTTCTGAACACTCTTTCTGTAGAAAATGCAAGTGGACATTCGTAGCGCAAAGAGGGTAATAGTGGAAAATGGAATATACTCAAATATAAACTACACAGTAGCATTCTGTGAAAATTCTTTCTGTTCTGTGCATTCAACTAACAGATTTGAACCTTACTTTTGATTGAGCCGTTCTGAAACACTCTTTCTGTAGAAACTGCAATTGGACATGCTAAGCGCTAAGAGGCCTACATTGGGAAAAAGAATATCTTCAAATAAAAACTACACAGATGCATTCTGTGAAACTTATTTCTGATCTGTAAATTCAGTTAACAGAGATAAAATATATTTTTGATTGAGCAGTTATGAAACACTCTGTTTGAAGAAAATGCAAGTGGAGTTTCGGAGCGCTAAGAGGGTAATAGTGGTAAAAGGAATGTCTTCAAATATAAACTACACAGAATCATTCGGTGAAACTTCTTTCTGATCTGTGCATTCAGCTAACAGAGTTAAACCATACTTTTCATTGAGCAGATCTGAACACTCTTTCTGTAGAAAATGCAACTGGACATTTGGAGCGCTAAGAGCGTAGTAGTGGAAAAAGGAATATATTCAAATATAAACTACACAGAAGCATTCTGTGAAACTTCTTTCTGATCTGAGCATTCAGCTAACAGAGTTAAACCATACTTTTGATTGAGCAGTTTTGAAACACTCTGTCTGTAGAAAATGCAACTGGACATTCGTAGCGCTAAGTGGGTAATAGTGGAAAAAAGAATATGTTCAAATATAAACTACACAGAAACATTGTATGAAACTTCTTTCTGCTCTGTGCATTCAACTAACAGATTTGAACCTTACTTTTGATTGAGCCGTTCTGAAACACTCTTTCTGTAGAAACTGCAATTGGACATTCTGAGCGCTAGGAGGCCTATATTGGGAAAAAGAATGTCTACAAATAAAAACTACACAGAAGAATTGTGTGAAACTTCTTTCTTTTCTGTTTGTTCAACTAAAAGAGTTGAACCTTAGTTTTGATTGAGCCGTTCTGAAACACTCTTTCTGTAGAAAATGCAAGTGGAGATTCGGAGCGCTAAGAGGGTAATAGTGGAAAAAGGAATGTCTCCAAATATAAACTACACAGAATCCTTCTGTGAAACTTCTTTCTGATCTGTGCATTCAGATAACAGAGTTAAACCATACTTTTGATTGAGCAGATCTGAACACTCTTTCTGTAGAAAATGCAACTGGACATTTGGAGCGCTAAGAGCGTAGTAGTGGAAAAAGGAATATATTCAAATATAAACTACACAGAAGCATTCTGTGAAACTTCTTTCTGATCTGAGCATTCAGCTAACAGAGTTAAACCATACTTTTGATTGAGCAGTTTTGAAACACTCTGTTTGTAGAAAATGCAACTGGACATTCGTAGCGCTAAGTGGGTAATAGTGGAAAAAAGAATATGTTCAAATATAAACTACACAGAAGCATTGTATGAAACTTCTTTCTGTTCTGTGCATTCAACTAACAGAGTTGAACCTTACTTTTGATTGAGCCTTTCTGAAACACTCTTTCTGTAGAAACTGCAATTGGACATTCTGAGCGCTAAGAGGCCTCTATTGGGAAAAATAATATCTTCAAATAAAAACTACACAGAAGCATTGTGTGAAACTTATTTCTGATATGTTCATTAAGCTAACAGAGTTAAACCATACTTTTGATTGCGCAGTTCTGAACACTCTTTCTGTAGAAAATGCAAGTGGACATTCGGAGCGCTAAGAGGGTTATAGTGGAAAAGGGAATATATTCAAATATAAACTACACAGTAGCATTCTGTGAAAATTCTTTCTGTTCTGTGCATTCAACTAACAGAGTTGAACCTTACTTTTGATTGAGCCGTTCTGAAACACTCTTTCTGTAGAAACTGCAATTGGACATGCCAAGCGCTAAGAGGCCTACATTGGGAAAAGAATATCTTCAAATAAAAACTACACAGATGCATTCTGTGAAACTTATTTCTGATTTGTAAATTCAGTTAACAGAGATAAAACATATTTTTGATTGAGCAGTTATGAAACACTCTTTTTGTAGAAAATGCAAGTGGAGATTCGGAGCGCTAAGAGGGTAATAGTGGAAAAAGGAATGTCTTCAAATATAAACTACACAGAATCATTCGGTGAAACTTCTTTCTGATCTGTGCATTCAGCTAACAGATTTAAACCATACTTTTGATTGAGCAGATCTGAACACTCTTTCTGTAGGAAATGCAACTGGACATTTGGAGCGCTAAGAGCGCAGTAGTGGAAAAAGGAATATATTCAATTATAAACTACACAGAAGCATTCTGTGAAACTTCTTTCAGATCTGAGCATTCAGCTAACAGATTTAAACCATACTTTTGATTGAGCAGTTTTGAAACACTCTGTCTGTAGAAAATGCAACTGGACATTCGTAGCGCTAAGTGGGTAATAGTGGAAAAAAGAATATGTTCAAATATAAACTACACAGAAGCATTGTATGAAACTTCTTTCTGTTCTGTGCATTCAACTAACAGTGTTGAACCTTACATTTGATTGAGCCTTTCTGAAACTCTCTTTCTGTAGAAACTGCAATTGGACATTCTGAGCGCTAAGAGGCCTCTATTGGGAAAAATAATATCTTCAAATAAAAACTACACAGAAGCATTGTGTGAAACTTATTTCTGATATGTTCATTAAGCTAACAGAGTTAAACCATACTTTTGATTGCGCAGTTCTGAACACTCTTTCTGTAGAAAATGCAAGTGGACATTCGGAGCGCTAAGAGGGTAATAGTGGAAAAAGGAATATATTCAAATATAAACTACACAGTAGCATTCTGTGAAAATTCTTTCTGTTCTGTGCATTCAACTAACAGAGTTGA
This sequence comes from Symphalangus syndactylus, assembly GCF_028878055.3. Lineage (NCBI taxonomy): Eukaryota > Metazoa > Chordata > Mammalia > Primates > Hylobatidae > Symphalangus > Symphalangus syndactylus. The sequence goes on along the minus strand of NC_072437.2, from coordinate 112,183,312 downwards.
ACCTTAGTTTTGATTGAGCCGTTCTGAAACACTCTTTCTGTAGAAATTGCAATTTGACATGATAAGCGCTAAGAGGCCTACATTGGGAAAAAGAATATCTTCAAATAAAAACTACACAGATGCATTCTGTGAAACTTATTTCTGATCTGTAAATTCAGTTAACAGAGATAAAACATATTTTTGATTGAGCAGTTATGAAACACTCTTTTTGTAGAAAATGCAAGTGGAGATTCGGAGCGCTAACAGGGTAATAGTGGAAAAAGGAATGACTTCAAATATAAACTACACAGAATCATTCGGTGAAACTTCTTTCTGATCTGTGCATTCAGCTAACAGAGTTAAACCATACTTTTGATTGAGCAGATCTGAACACTCTTTCTGTAGAAAATGCAACTGGACATTTGGAGCGCTAAGAGCGTAGTAGTGGAAAAAGGAATATATTCAAATATAAACTACACAGAAGCATTCTGTGAAACTTCTTTCTGATCTGAGCATTCAGCTAACAGAGTTAAACCATACTTTGATTGAGCAGTTTTGAAACTGTCTGTAGAAAATGCAACTGGACATTCGTAGCGCTAAGTGGGTAATAGTGGAAAAAAGAATATGTTCAAATATAAACTACACAGAAGCATTGTATGAAACTTCTTTCTGTTCTGTGCATTCAACTAACAGAGTTTAACCTTACTTTTGATTGAGCCGTTCTGAAACACTCTTTCTGTAGAAACTGCAATTGGACATTCTGAGCGCTAAGAGGCCTATATTGGGAAAAAGAATGTCTACAAATAAAATCTACACAGAAGAATTGTGTGAAACTTCTTTCTGTTCTGTTTGTCCAACTAAAAGAGTTGAACCTTAGTTTTGATTGAGCCGTTCTGAAACACTCTTTCTGTAGAAAATGCAAGTGGAGATTCGGAGCGCTAAGAGGGTAATAGTGGAAAAAGGAATGTCTCCAAATATAAACTACACAGAATCATTCTGTGAAATTCTTTCTGATCTGTGCATTCAGCTAACAGAGTTAAACCATACTTTTGATTGAGCATATCTGAACACTCTTTCTTTAGAAAATGCAACTGGACATTTGGAGCGCTAAGAGAGTAGTAGTGGAAAAAGGAATATATTCAAATATAAACTACACAGAAGCATTCTGTGAAACTTCTTTCTGATCTGAGCATTCAGCTAACAGAGTTAAACCATACTTTTGATTGAGCAGTTTTGAAACACTCTGTCTGTAGAAAATGCAACTGGACATTCGTAGCGCTAAGTGGGTAATAGTGGAAAAAAGTATATGTTCAAATATAAACTACACAGAAGCATTGTATGAAACTTCTTTCTGTTCTGTGCATTCAACTAACAGAGTTGAACCTTACTTTTGATTGAGCCTTTCTGAAACACTGTTTCTGTAGAAACTGCAATTGGACATTGTGAGCGCTAAGAGGCCTCTATTGGGAAAAATAATATCTTCAAATAAAAACTACACAGAAGCATTGTGTGAAACTTATTTCTGATATGTTCATTAAGCTAACAGAGTTAAACCATACTTTTGATTGCGCAGTTCTGAACACTCTTTCTGTAGAAAATGCAAGTGGACATTCGGAGCGCTAAGAGGGTAATAGTGGAAAATGGAATATACTCAAATATAAACTACACAGTAGCATTCTGTGAAAATTCTTTCTGTTCTGTGCATTCAACTAACAGATTTGAACCTTACTTTTGATTGAGCCGTTCTGAAACACTCTTTCTGTAGAAACTGCAATTGGACATGCTAAGCGCTAAGAGGCCTACATTGGGAAAAAGAATATCTTCAAATAAAAACTACACAGATGCATTCTGTGAAACTTATTTCTGATCTGTAAATTCAGTTAACAGAGATAAAACATATTTTTGATTGAGCAGTTATGAAACACTCTGTTTGAAGAAAATGCAAGTGGAGTTTCGGAGCGCTAAGAGGGTAATAGTGGAAAAAGGAATGTCTTCAAATATAAACTACACAGAATCATTCGGTGAAACTTCTTTCTGATCTGTGCATTCAGCTAACAGAGTTAAACCATACTTTTCATTGAGCAGATCTGAACACTCTTTCTGTAGAAAATGCAACTGGACATTTGGAGCGCTAAGAGCGTAGTAGTGGAAAAAGGAATATATTCAAATATAAACTACACAGAAGCATTCTGTGAAACTTCTTTCTGATCTGAGCATTCAGCTAACAGAGTTAAACCATACTTTTGATTGAGCAGATTTGAAACACTCTGTCTGTAGAAAATGCAACTGGACATTCGTAGCGCTAAGTGGGTAATAGTGGAAAAAAAATATGTTCAAATATAAACTACACAGAAACATTGTATGAAACTTCTTTCTGCTCTGTGCATTCAACTAACAGAGTTGAACCTTACTTTTGATTGAGCCGTTCTGAAACACTCTTTCTGTAGAAACTGCAATTGGACATTCTGAGCGCTAGGAGGCCTATATTGGGAAAAAGAATGTCTACAAATAAAAACTACACAGAAGAATTGTGTGAAACTTCTTTCTGTTCTGTTTGTTCAACTAAAAGATTTGAACCTTAGTTTTGATTGAGCCGTTCTGAAACACTCTTTCTGTAGAAAATGCAAGTGGAGATTCGGAGCGCTAAGAGGGTAATAGTGGAAAAAGGAATGTCTCCAAATATAAACTACACAGAATCCTTCTGTGAAACTTCTTTCTGATCTGTGCATTCAGATAACAGAGTTAAACCATACTTTTGATTGAGCAGATCTGAACACTCCTTCTGTAGAAAATGCAACTGGACATTTGGAGCGCTAAGAGCGTAGTAGTGGAAAAAGAAATATATTCAAATATAAACTACACAGAAGCATTCTGTGAAACTTCTTTCTGATCTGAGCATTCAGCTAACAGAGTTAAACCATACTTTTGATTGAGCAGTTTTGAAACACTCTGTCTGTAGAAAATGCAACTGGACATTCGTAGCGCTAAGTGGGTAATAGTGGAAAAAAGAATATGTTCAAATATAAACTACACAGAAGCATTGTATGAAACTTCTTTCTGTTCTGTGCATTCAACTAACAGAGTTGAACCTTACATTTGATTGAGCCTTTCTGAAACTCTCTTTCTGTAGAAACTGCAATTGGACATTCTGAGCGCTAAGAGGCCTCTATTGGGAAAAATAATATCTTCAAATAAAAACTACACAGAAGCATTGTGTGAAACTTATTTCTGATATGTTCATTAAGCTAACAGAGTTAAACCATACTTTTGATTGCGCAGTTCTGAACACTCTTTCTGTAGAAAATGCAAGTGGACATTCGGAGCGCTAAGAGGGTAATAGTGGAAAAAGGAATATATTCAAATATAAACTACACAGTAGCATTCTGTGAAAATTCTTTCTGTTCTGTGCATTCAACTAACAGAGTTGAACCTTAGTTTTGATTGAGCCGTTCTGAAACACTCTTTCTGTAGAAACTGCAATTGGACATGATAAGCGCTAAGAGGCCTACATTGGGAAAAAGAATATCTTCAAATAAAAACTACACAGATGCATTCTGTGAAACTTATTTCTGATCTGTAATTCAGTTAACAGAGATAAAACATATTTTTGATTGAGCAGTTATGAAACACTCTTTTTGTAGAAAATGCAAGTGGAGATTCGGAGCGCTAACAGGGTAAGAGTGGAAAAAGGAATGACTTCAAATATAAACTACACAGAATCATTCGGTGAAACTTCTTTCTGATCTGTGCATTCAGCTAACAGAGTTAAACCATACTTTTGATTGAGCAGATCTAAACACTCTTTCTGTAGAAAATGCAACTGGACATTTGGAGCGCTAAGAGCGTAGTAGTGGAAAAAGGAATATATTCAAATATAAACTACACAGAAGCATTCTGTGAAACTTCTTTCTGATCTGAGCATTCAGCTAACAGAGTTAAACCATACTTTGATTGAGCAGTTTTGAAACTGTCTGTAGAAAATGCAACTGGACATTCGTAGCGCTAAGTGGGTAATAGTGGAAAAAAGAATATGTTCAAATATAAACTACACAGAAGCATTGTATGAAACTTCTTTCTGTTCTGTGCATTCAACTAACAGAGTTGAACCTTACTTTTGATTGAGCCGTTCTTAAACACTCTTTCTGTAGAAACTGCAATTGGACATTCTGAGCGCTAAGAGGCCTATATTGGGAAAAAGAATGTCTACAAATAAAATCTACACAGAAGAATTGTGTGAAACTTCTTTCTGTTCTGTTTGTCCAACTAAAAGAGTTGAACCTTAGTTTTGATTGAGCCGTTCTGAAACACTCTTTCTGTAGAAAATGCAAGTGGAGATTCGGAGCGCTAAGAGGGTAATAGTGGAAAAAGGAATGTCTCCAAATATAAACTACACAGAATCATTCTGTGAAACTTCTTTCTGATCTGTGCATTCAGCTAACAGAGTTAAACCATACTTTTGATTGAGCATATCTGAACACTCTTTCTTTAGAAAATGCAACTGGACATTTGGAGCGCTAAGAGAGTAGTAGTGGAAAAAGGAATATATTCAAATATAAACTACACAGAAGCATTCTGTGAAACTTCTTTCTGATCTGAGCATTCAGCTAACAGAGTTAAACCATACTTTTGATTGAGCAGTTTTGAAACACTCTGTCTGTAGAAAATGCAACTGGACATTCGTAGCGCTAAGTGGGTAATAGTGGAAAAAAGTATATGTTCAAATATAAACTACACAGAAGCATTGTATGAAACTTCTTTCTGTTCTGTGCATTCAACTAACAGAGTTGAACCTTACTTTTGATTGAGCCTTTCTGAAACACTGTTTCTGTAGAAACTGCAATTGGACATTCTGAGCGCTAAGAGGCCTCTATTGGGAAAAATAATATCTTCAAATAAAAACTACACAGAAGCATTGTGTGAAACTTATTTCTGATATGTTCATTAAGCTAACAGAGTTAAAGCATACTTTTGATTGCGCAGTTCTGAACACTCTTTCTGTAGAAAATGCAAGTGGACATTCGGAGCGCTAAGAGGGTAATAGTGGAAAATGGAATATACTCAAATATAAACTACACAGTAGCATTCTGTGAAAATTCTTTCTGTTCTGTGCATTCAACTAACAGATTTGAACCTTACTTTTGATTGAGCCGTTCTGAAACACTCTTTCTGTAGAAACTGCAATTGGACATGCTAAGCGCTAAGAGGCCTACATTGGGAAAAAGAATATCTTCAAATAAAAACTACACAGATGCATTCTGTGAAACTTATTTCTGATCTGTAAATTCAGTTAACAGAGATAAAACATATTTTTGATTGAGCAGTTATGAAACACTCTGTTTGAAGAAAATGCAAGTGGAGTTTCGGAGCGCTAAGAGGGTAATAGTGGAAAAAGGAATGTCTTCAAATATAAACTACACAGAATCATTCGGTGAAACTTCTTTCTGATCTGTGCATTCAGCTAACAGAGTTAAACCATACTTTTGATTGAGCAGATCTGAACACTCTTTCTGTAGAAAATGCAACTGGACATTTGGAGCGCTAAGAGCGTAGTAGTGGAAAAAGGAATATATTCAAATATAAACTACACAGAAGCATTCTGTGAAACTTCTTTCTGATCTGAGCATTCAGCTAACAGAGTTAAACCATACTTTTGATTGAGCAGATTTGAAACACTCTGTCTGTAGAAAATGCAACTGGACATTCGTAGCGCTAAGTGGGTAATAGTGGAAAAAATAATATGTTCAAATATAAACTACACAGAAACATTGTATGAAACTTCTTTCTGCTCTGTGCATTCAACTAACAGAGTTGAACCTTACTTTTGATTGAGCCGTTCTGAAACACTCTTTCTGTAGAAACTGCAATTGGACATTCTGAGCGCTAGGAGGCCTATATTGGGAAAAAGAATGTCTACAAATAAAAACTACACAGAAGAATTGTGTGAAACTTCTTTCTGTTCTGTTTGTTCAACTAAAAGATTTGAACCTTAGTTTTGATTGAGCCGTTCTGAAACACTCTTTCTGTAGAAAATGCAAGTGGAGATTCGGAGCGCTAAGAGGGTAATAGTGGAAAAAGGAATGTCTCCAAATATAAACTATACAGAATCCTTCTGTGAAACTTCTTTCTGATCTGTGCATTCAGATAACAGAGTTAAACCATACTTTTGATTGAGCAGATCTGAACACTCCTTCTGTAGAAAATGCAACTGGACATTTGGAGCGCTAAGAGCGTAGTAGTGGAAAAAGGAATATATTCAAATATAAACTACACAGAAGCATTCTGTGAAACTTCTTTCTGATCTGAGCATTCAGCTAACAGAGTTAAACCATACTTTTGATTGAGCAGTTTTGAAACACTCTGTCTGTAGAAAATGCAACTGGACATTCGTAGCGCTAAGTGGGTAATAGTGGAAAAAAGAATATGTTCAAATATAAACTACACAGAAGCATTGTATGAAACTTCTTTCTGTTCTGTGCATTCAACTAACAGAGTTGAACCTTACATTTGATTGAGCCTTTCTGAAACTCTCTTTCTGTAGAAACTGCAATTGGACATTCTGAGCGCTAAGAGGCCTCTATTGGGAAAAATAATATCTTCAAATAAAAACTACACAGAAGCATTGTGTGAAACTTATTTCTGATATGTTCATTAAGCTAACAGAGTTAAACCATACTTTTGATTGCGCAGTTCTGAACACTCTTTCTGTAGAAAATGCAAGTGGACATTCGGAGCGCTAAGAGGGTAATAGTGGAAAAAGGAATATATTCAAATATAAACTACACAGTAGCATTCTGTGAAAATTCTTTCTGTTCTGTGCATTCAACTAACAGAGTTGAACCTTAGTTTTGATTGAGCCGTTCTGAAACACTCTTTCTGTAGAAACTGCAATTGGACATCATAAGCGCTAAGAGGCCTACATTGGGAAAAAGAATATCTTCAAATAAAAACTACACAGATGCATTCTGTGAAACTTATTTCTGATCTGTAAATTCAGTTAACAGAGATAAAACATATTTTTGATTGAGCAGTTATGAAACACTCTTTTTGTAGAAAATGCAAGTGGAGATTCGGAGCGCTAACAGGGTAAGAGTGGAAAAAGGAATGACTTCAAATATAAACTACACAGAATCATTCGGTGAAACTTCTTTCTGATCTGTGCATTCAGCTAACAGAGTTAAACCATACTTTTTATTGAGCAGATCTGAACACTCTTTCTGTAGAAAATGCAACTGGACATTTGGAGCGCTAAGAGCGTAGTAGTGGAAAAAGGAATATATTCAAATATAAACTACACAGAAACATTCTGTGAAACTTCTTTCTGATCTGAGCATTCAGCTAACAGAGTTAAACCATACTTTGATTGAGCAGTTTTGAAACTGTGTGTAGAAAATGCAACTGGACATTCGTAGCGCTAAGTGGGTAATAGTGGAAAAAAGAATATGTTCAAATATAAACTACACAGAAGCATTGTATGAAACTTCTTTCTGTTCTGTGCATTCAACTAACAGAGTTGAACCTTACTTTTGATTGAGCCGTTCTGAAACACTCTTTCTGTAGAAACTGCAATTGGACATTCTGAGCGCTAAGAGGCCTATATTGGGAAAAAGAATGTCTACAAATAAAATCTACACAGAAGAATTGTGTGAAACTTCTTTCTGTTCTGTTTGTCCAACTAAAAGAGTTGAACCTTAGTTTTGATTGAGCCGTTCTGAAACACTCTTTCTGTAGAAAATGCAAGTGGAGATTCGGAGCGCTAAGAGGGTAATAGTGGAAAAAGGAATGTCTCCAAATATAAACTACACAGAATCATTCTGTGAAACTTCTTTCTGATCTGTGCATTCAGCTAACAGAGTTAAACCATACTTTTGATTGAGCATATCTGAACACTCTTTCTTTAGAAAATGCAACTGGACATTTGGAGCGCTAAGAGAGTAGTAGTGGAAAAAGGAATATATTCAAATATAAACTACACAGAAGCATTCTGTGAAACTTCTTTCTGATCTGAGCATTCAGCTAACAGAGTTAAACCATACTTTTGATTGAGCAGTTTTGAAACACTCTGTCTGTAGAAAATGCAACTGGACATTCGTAGCGCTAAGTGGGTAATAGTGGAAAAAAGTATATGTTCAAATATAAACTACACAGAAGCATTGTATGAAACTTCTTTCTGTTCTGTGCATTCAACTAACAGAGTTGAACCTTACATTTGATTGAGCCTTTCTGAAACACTGTTTCTGTAGAAACTGCAATTGGACATTCTGAGCGCTAAGAGGCCTATATTGGGAAAATTAATATCTTCAAATAAAAACTACACAGAAGCATTGTGTGAAACTTATTTCTGATATGTTCATTAAGCTAACAGAGTTAAACCATACTTTTGATTGCGCAGTTCTGAACACTCTTTCTGTAGAAAATGCAAGTGGACATTCGGAGCGCTAAGAGGGTAATAGTGGAAAAAGGAATATATTCAAATATAAACTACACAGTAGCATTCTGTGAAAATTCTTTCTGTTCTGTGCATTCAACTAACAGAGTTGAACCTTAGTTTTGATTGAGCCGTTCTGAAACACTCTTTCTGTAGAAACTGCAATTGGACATGATAAGCGCTAAGAGGCCTACATTGGGAAAAAGAATATCTTCAAATAAAAACTACACAGATGCATTCTGTGAAACTTATTTCTGATCTGTAAATTCAGTTAACAGAGATAAAACATATTTTTGATTGAGCAGTTATGAAACACTCTTTTTGTAGAAAATGCAAGTGGAGATTCGGAGCGCTAACAGGGTAAGAGTGGAAAAAGGAATGACTTCAAATATAAACTACACAGAATCATTCGGTGAAACTTCTTTCTGATCTGTGCATTCAGCTAACAGAGTTAAACCATACTTTTTATTGAGCAGATCTGAACACTCTTTCTGTAGAAAATGCAACTGGACATTTGGAGCGCTAAGAGCGTAGTAGTGGAAAAAGGAATATATTCAAATATAAACTACACAGAAACATTCTGTGAAACTTCTTTCTGATCTGAGCATTCAGCTAACAGAGTTAAACCATACTTTGATTGAGCAGTTTTGAAACTGTGTGTAGAAAATGCAACTGGACATTCGTAGCGCTAAGTGGGTAATAGTGGAAAAAAGAATATGTTCAAATATAAACTACACAGAAGCATTGTATGAAACTTCTTTCTGTTCTGTGCATTCAACTAACAGAGTTGAACCTTACTTTTGATTGAGCCGTTCTGAAACACTCTTTCTGTAGAAACTGCAATTGGACATTCTGAGCGCTAAGAGGCCTATATTGGGAAAAAGAATGTCTACAAATAAAATCTACACAGAAGAATTGTGTGAAACTTCTTTCTGTTCTGTTTGTCCAACTAAAAGAGTTGAACCTTAGTTTTGATTGAGCCGTTCTGAAACACTCTTTCTGTAGAAAATGCAAGTGGAGATTCGGAGCGCTAAGAGGGTAATAGTGGAAAAAGGAATGTCTCCAAATATAAACTACACAGAATCATTCTGTGAAACTTCTTTCTGATCTGTGCATTCAGCTAACAGAGTTAAACCATACTTTTCATTGAGCAGATCTGAACACTCTTTCTGTAGAAAATGCAACTGGACATTTGGAGCGCTAAGAGAGTAGTAGTGGAAAAAGGAATATATTCAAATATAAACTACACAGAAGCATTCTGTGAAACTTCTTTCTGATCTGAGCATTCAGCTAACAGAGTTAAACCATACTTTTGATTGAGCAGTTTTGAAACACTCTGTCTGTAGAAAATGCAACTGGACATTCGTAGCGCTAAGTGGGTAATAGTGGAAAAAAGAATATGTTCAAATATAAACTACACAGAAGCATTGTATGAAACTTCTTTCTGTTCTGTGCATTCAACTAACAGAGTTGAACCTTACTTTTGATTGAGCCTTTCTGAAACACTCTTTCTGTAGAAACTGCAATTGGACATTCTGAGCGCTAAGAGGCCTCTATTGGGAAAAATAATATCTTCAAATAAAAACTACACAGAAGCATTGTGTGAAACTTATTTCTGATATGTTCATTAAGCTAACAGAGTTAAACCATACTTTTGATTGCGCAGTTCTGAACACTCTTTCTGTAGAAAATGCAAGTGGACATTCGGCGCGCTAAGAGGGTAATAGTGGAAAAAGGAATATATTCAAATATAAACTACACAGTAGCATTCTGTGAAAATTCTTTCTGTTCTGTGCATTCAACTAACAGAGTTGAACCTTAGTTTTGATTGAGCCGTTCTGAAACACTCTTTCTGTAGAAACTGCAATTGGACATGATAAGCGCTAAGAGGCCTACATTGGGAAAAAGAATATCTTCAAATAAAAACTACACAGATGCATTCTGTGAAACTTATTTCTGATCTGTAAATTCAGTTAACAGAGATAAAACATATTTTTGATTGAGCAGTTATGAAACACTCTTTTTGTAGAAAATGCAAGTGGAGATTCGGAGCGCTAAGAGGGTAATAGTGGAAAAATGAATGACTTCAAATATAAACTACACAGAATCATTCGGTGAAACTTCTTTCTGATCTGTGCATTCAGCTAACAGAGTTAAAACATACTTTTGATTGAGCAGATCTGAACACTCTTTCTGTAGAAAATGCAACTGGACATTTGGAGCGCTAAGAGCGTAGTAGTGGAAAAAGGAATATATTCAAATATAAACTACACAGAAGCATTCTGTGAAACTTCTTTCTGATCTGAGCATTCAGCTAACAGAGTTAAACCATACTTTGAGCAGTTTTGAAACTGTCTGTAGAAAATGCAACTGGACATTCGTAGCTCTAAGTGGGTAATAGTGGAAAAAAGAATATGTTCAAATATAAACTACACAGAAGCATTGTATGAAACTTCTTTCTGTTCTGTGCATTCAACTAACAGAGTTGAACCTTACTTTTGATTGAGCCGTTCTGAAACACTCTTTCTGTAGAAACTGCAATTGGACATTCTGAGCGCTAAGAGGCCTATATTGGGAAAAAGAATGTCTACAAATAAAATCTACACAGAAGAATTGTGTGAAACTTCTTTCTGTTCTGTTTGTCCAACTAAAAGAGTTGAACCTTAGTTTTGATTGAGCCGTTCTGAAACACTCTTTCTGTAGAAAATGCAAGTGGAGATTCGGAGCGCTAAGAGGGTAATAGTGGAAAAAGGAATGTCTCCAAATATAAACTACACAGAAACATTCTGTGAAACTTCTTTCTGATCTGTGCATTCAGCTAACAGAGTTAAACCATACTTTTGATTGAGCATATCTGAACACTCTTTCTTTAGAAAATGCAACTGGACATTTAGAGCGCTAAGAGAGTAGTAGTGGAAAAAGGAATATATTCAAATATAAACTACACAGAAGCATTCTGTGAAACTTCTTTCTGATCTGAGCATTCAGCTAACAGAGTTAAACCATACTTTTGATTGAGCAGTTTTGAAACACTCTGTCTGTAGAAAATGCAACTGGACATTCGTAGCGCTAAGTGGGTAATAGTGGAAAAAAGTATATGTCCAAATATAAACTACACAGAAGCATTGTATGAAACTTCTTTCTGTTCTGTGCATTCAACTAACAGAGTTGAACCTTACTTTTGATTGAGCCTTTCTGAAACACTGTTTCTGTAGAAACTGCAATTGGACATTCTGAGCGCTAAGAGGCCTATATTGGGAAAAATAATATCTTCAAATAAAAACTACACAGAAGAATTGTGTGAAACTTATTTCTGATATGTTCATTAAGCTAACAGAGTTAAACCATACTTTGATTGCGCAGTTCGGAACACTCTTTCTGTAGAAAATGCAAGTGGACATTCGGAGCTCTAAGAGGGTAATAGTGGAAAATGGAATATACTCAAATATAAACTACACAGTAGCATTCTGTGAAAATTCTTTCTGTTCTGTGCATTCAACTAACAGATTTGAACCTTACTTTTGATTGAGCCGTTCTGAAACACTCTTTCTGTAGAAACTGCAATTGGACATGCTAAGCGCTAAGAGGCCTACATTGGGAAAAAGAATATCTTCAAATAAAAACTACACAGATGCATTCTGTGAAACTTATTTCTGATCTGTAAATTCAGTTAACAGAGATAAAACATATTTTTGATTGAGCAGTTATGAAACACTCTGTTTGAAGAAAATGCAAGTGGATTTTCGGAGCGCTAAGAGGGTAATAGTGGAAAAAGGAATGTCTTCAAATATAAACTACACAGAATCATTCGGTGAAACTTCTTTCTGATCTGTGCATTCAGCTAACAGAGTTAAACCATACTTTTCATTGAGCAGATCTGAACACTCTTTCTGTAGAAAATGCAACTGGACATTTGGAGCGCTAAGAGCTTAGTAGTGGAAAAAGGAATATATTCAAATATAAACTACACAGAAGCATTCTGTGAAACTTCTTTCTGATCTGAGCATTCAGCTAACAGAGTTAAACCATACTTTTGATTGAGCAGTTTTGAAACACTCTGTCTGTAGAAAATGCAACTGGACATTCGTAGCGCTAAGTGGGTAATAGTGGAAAAAATAATATGTTCAAATATAAACTACACAGAAGCATTGTATGAAACTTCTTTCTGCTCTGTGCATTCAACTAACAGAGTTGAACCTTACTTTTGATTGAGCCGTTCTGAAACACTCTTTCTGTAGAAACTGCAATTGGACATTCTGAGCGCTAGGAGGCCTATATTGGGAAAAAGAATGTCTACAAATAAAAACTACACAGAAGAATTGTGTGAAACTTCTTTCTGTTCTGTTTGTTCAACTAAAAGAGTTGAACCTTAGTTTTGATTGAGCCGTTCTGAAACACTCTTTCTGTAGAAAATGCAAGTGGAGATTCGGAGCGCTAAGAGGGTAATAGTGGAAAAAGGAATGTCTCCAAATATAAACTACACAGAATCCTTCTGTGAAACTTCTTTCTGATCTGTGCATTCAGCTAACAGAGTTAAACCATACTTTTCATTGAGCAGATCTGAACACTCTTTCTGTAGAAAATGCAACTGGACATTTGGAGCGCTAAGAGCGTAGTAGTGGAAAAAGGAATATATTCAAATATAAACTACACAGAAGCATTCTGTGAAACTTCTTTCTGATCTGAGCATTCAGCTAACAGAGTTAAACCATACTTTTGATTGAGCAGTTTTGAAACACTCTGTCTGTAGAAAATGCAACTGGACATTCGTAGCGCTAAGTGGGTAATAGTGGAAAAAAGAATATGTTCAAATATAAACTACACAGAAGCATTGTATGAAACTTCTTTCTGTTCTGTGCATTCAACTAACAGAGTTGAACCTTACTTTTGATTGGGCCTTTCTGAAACACTCCTTCTGTAGAAACTGCAATTGGACATTCTGAGTGCTAAGAGGCCTCTATTGGGAAAAATAATATCTTCAAATAAAAACTACACAGAAGCGTTGTGTGAAACTTATTTCTGATATGTTCATTAAGCTAACAGAGTTAAACCATACTTTTGATTGGGCAGTTCTGAACACTCTTTCTGTAGAAAATGCAAGTGGACATTCGGAGCACTAAGAGGGTAATAGTGGAAAAAGGATTATATTCAAATATAAACTACACAGTAGCATTCTGTGAAAATTCTTTCTGTTCTGTGCATTCAACTAACAGAGTTGAACCTTACCTTTGATTGAGCCGTTCTGAAACACTCTTTCTGTAGAAACTGCAATTGGACATGCTAAGCGCTAAGAGGCCTACATTGGGAAAAAGAATATCTTCAAATAAAAACTACACAGATGCATTCTGTGAAACTTATTTCTGATCTGTAAATTCAGTTAACAGAGATAAAATATATTTTTGATTGAGCAGTTATGAAACACTCTTTTTGTAGAAAATGCAAGTGGAGTTTCGGAGCGCTAAGAGGGTAATAGTGGAAAAAGGAATGTCTTCAAATATAAACTACACAGAATCATTCGGTGAAACTTCTTTCTGATCTGTGCATTCAGCTAACAGAGTTAAACCATACTTTTGATTGAGCAGATCTGAACACTCTTTCTGTAGAAAATGCAACTGGACATTTGGAGCGCTAAGAGATTAGTAGTGGAAAAAGGAATATATTCAAATATAAACTACACAGAAGAATTCTGTGAAACTTCTTTCTGATCTGAGCGTTCAGCTAACAGAGTTAAACCATACTTTGATTGAGCAGTTTTGAAACACTCTGTCTGTAGAAAATGCAACTGGACATTCGTAGCGCTAAGTGGGTAATAGTGGAAAAAAGAATATGTTCAAATATAAACTACACAGAAGCATTGTATGAAACTTCTTTCTGTTCTGTGCATTCAACTAACAGAGTTGAACCTTACTTTTGATTGAGCCGTTCTGAAACACTCTTTCTGTAGAAACTGCAATTGGACATTCTGAGCGCTAAGAGGCCTATATTGGGAAAAAGAATGTCTACAAATAAAAACTACACAGAAGAATTGTGTGAAACTTCTTTCTGTTCTGTTTGTTCAACTAAAAGAGTTGAACCTTAGTTTTGATTGAGCCGTTCTGAAACACTCTTTCTGTAGAAAATGCAAGTGGAGATTCGGAGCGCTGAGAGGGTAATAGTGGAAAAAGGAATGTCTACAAATATAAACTACACAGAATCATTCTGTGAAACTTCTTTCTGATCTGTGCATTCAGCTAACAGAGTTAAACCATACTTTTGATTGAGCAGATCTGAACACTCTTTCTGTAGAAAATGCAACTGGACATTTGGAGCGCTAAGAGAGTAGTAGTGGAGAAAGTAATATATTCAAATATAAACTACAGAGAAGCATTCTGTGAAACTTCTTTCTGATCTGAGCATTCAGCTAACAGAGTTAAACCATACTTTGATTGAGCAGTTTTGAAATACTCTGTCTGTAGAAAATGCAACTGGACATTCGAAGCGCTAAGTGGGTAATAGTTGAAAAAAGAATATGTTCAAATATAAACTACACAGAAGCATTGTATGAAACTTCTTTCTGTTCTGTGCATTCAACTAACAGAGTTGAACCTTACTTTTGATTGAGCCGTTCTGAAACACTCTTTCTGTAGAAACTGCAATTGGACATTCTGAGCGATAAGAGGCCTCTATTGGGAAAAATAATATCTTCAAATAAGAACTACACAGAAGCATTGTGTGAAACTTATTTCTGATATGTTCATTAAGCTAACAGAGTTAAACCATACTTTTGATTGCGCAGTTCTGAACACTCTTTCTGTAGAAAATGCAAGTGGACATTCGGAGCGCAAAGAGGGTAATAGTGGAAAAAGGAATATATTCAAATATAAACTACACAGTAGCATTCTGTGAAAATTCTTTCTGTTCTGTGCATTCAACTAACAGAGTTGAACCTTACTTTTGATTGAGCCGTTCTGAAACACTCTTTCTGTAGAAACTGCAATTGGACATGCTAAGCGCTAAGAGGCCTACATTGGGAAAAAGAATATCTTCAAATAAAAACTACACAGATGCATTCTGTGAAACTTATTTCTGATCTGTAAATTCAGTTAACAGAGATAAAACATATTTTTGATTGAGCAATTATGAAACACTCTTTTTGTAGAAAATGCAAGTGGAGATTCGGAGCGCTAAGAGGGTACTAGTGGAAAAAGGAATGTCTTCAAATATAAACTACACAGAATCATTCGGTGAAACTTCTTTCTGATCTGTGCATTCAGCTAACAGAGTTAAACCATACTTTTGATTGAGCAGATCTGAACACTCTTTCTGTAGAAAATGCAACTGGACATTTGGAGCGCTAAGAGCGTAGTAGTGGAAAAAGGAATATATTCAAATATAAACTACACAGAAGCATTCTGTGAAACTTCTATCTGATCTGAGCATTCAGCTAACAGAGTTAAACCATACTTTTGATTGAGCAGCTTTGAAACACTCTGTCTGTAGAAAATGCAAATGGACATTCGTAGCGCTAAGTGGGTAATAGTGGAAAAAAGAATATGTTCAAATATAAACTACACAGAAGCATTGTATGAAACTTCTTTCTGTTCTGTGCATTCAACTAACAGAGTTGAACCTTACTTTTGATTGAGCCGTTCTGAAACACTCTTTCTGTAGAAACTGCAATTGGACATTCTGAGCGCTAAGAGGCCTATATTGGGAAAATGAATGTCTACAAATAAAAACTACACAGAAGAATTGTGTGAAACTTCTTTCTGTTCTGTTTGTTCAACTAAAAGAGTTGAACCTTAGTTTTGATTGAGCCGTTCTGAAACACTCTTTCTGTAGAAAATGCAAGTGGAGATTCGGAGCGCTAAGAGGGTAATAGTGGAAAAAGGAATGTCTCCAAATGTAAACTACACAGAATCATTCTGTGAAACTTCTTTCTGATCTGTGCATTCAGCTAACAGAGTTAAACCATACTTTTGATTGAGCAGATCTGAACACTCTTTCTGTAGAAAATGCAACTGGACATTTGGAGCGCTAAGAGAGTAGTAGTGGAAAAAGGAATATATTCAAATATAAACTACACAGAAGCATTCTGTGAAACTTCTTTCTGATCTGAGCATTCAGCTAACAGAGTTAAACCATACTTTTGATTGAGCAGTTTTGAAACACTCTGTCTGTAGAAAATGCAACTGGACATTCGTAGCGCTAAGTGGGTAATAGTGGAAAAAAGAATATGTTCAAATATAAACTACACAGAAGCATTGTATGAAACTCCTTTCTGTTCTGTGCATTCAACTAACAGAGTTGAACCTTACTTTTGATTGAGCCGTTCTGAAACACTCTTTCTGTAGAAAGTGCAATTGGACATTCTGAGCGCTAAGAGGCCTCTATTGGGAAAAATAATATCTTCAAATAAAAACTACACAGAAGCATTGTGTGAAACTTATTTCTGATATGTTCATTAAGCTAACAGAGTTAAACCATACTTTTGATTGCGCAGTTCTGAACACTCTTTCTGTAGAAAATGCAAGTGGACATTCGGATCGCTAAGAGGGTAATAGTGGAAAAAGGAATATATTCAAATATAAACTACACAGTAGCATTCTGTGAAAATTCTTTCTGTTCTGTGCATTCAACTAACAGAGTTGAACCTTACCTTTGATTGAGCCGTTCTGAAACACTCTTTCTGTAGAAACTGCAATTGGACATGCTAAGCGCTAAGAGGCCTACATTGGGAAAAAGAATATCTTCAAATAAAAACTACACAGATGCATTCTGTGAAACTTATTTCTGATCTGTAAATTCAGTTAACAGAGATAAAACATATTTTTGATTGAGCAGTTATGAAACACTCTTTTTGTAGAAAATGCAAGTGGAGATTCGGAGCGCTAAGTGGTTAATAGTGGAAAAAGGAATGTCTCCAAATATAAACTACACAGAATCATTCTGTGAATCTTCTTTCTGATCTGTGCATTCAGCTAACAGAGTTAAACCATACTTTTGATTGAGCAGATCTGAACACTCTTTCTGTAGAAAATGCAACTGGACATTTGGAGCGCTAAGAGCGTAGTAGTGGAAAAAGGATTATATTCAAATATAAACTACACAGAAGCATTCTGTGAAACTTCTTTCTGATCTGAGCATTCAGCTAACAGAGTTAAACCATACTTTTGATTGAGCAGTTTTGAAACACTCTGTCTGTAGAAAATGCAACTGAACATTCGTAGCGCTAAGTGGGTAATAGTGGAAAAAAGAATATGTTCAAATATAAACTACACAGAAGCATTGTATGAAACTTCTTTCTGTTCTGTGCATTCAACTAACAGAGTTGAACCTTACTTTTGATTGAGCCGTTCTGAAACACTCTTTCTGTAGAAACTGCAATTGGACATTCTGAGCGCTAAGAGGCCTATATTGGGAAAAAGAATGTCTACAAATAAAAACTACACAGAAGAATTGTGTGAAACTTCTTTCTGTTCTGTTTGTTCAACTAAAAGATTTGAACCTTAGCTTTGATTTAGCCGTTCTGAAACACTCTTTCTGTAGAAAATGCAAGTGGAGATTCGGAGCGCTAAGAGGGTAATAGTGGAAAAAGGAATATCTCCAAATATAAACTACACAGAATCATTCTGTGAAACTTCTTTCTGATCTGTGCATTCGGCTAACAGAGTTAAACCATACTTTTGATTGAGCAGATCTGAACACTCTTTCTGTAGAAAATGCAACTGGACATTTGGAGCGCTAAGAGATTAGTAGTGGAAAAAGAAATATATTCAAATATAAACTACACAGAAGCATTCTGTGAAAATTCTTTCTGATCTGAGCATTCAGCTAACAGAGTTAAACCATACTTTTGATTGAGCAGTTTTGAAACACTCTGTCTGTGGAAAATGCAACTGGACATTCGTAGCGCTAAATGGGTAATAGTGGAAAAAAGAATATGTTCAAATATAAACTACACAGAAGCATTGTATGAAACTTCTTTCTGTTCTGTGCATTCAACTAACAGAGTTGAACCTTACTTTTGATTGAGCCGTTCTGAAACACTCTTTCTGTAGAAACTGCAATTGGACATTCTGAGCGCTAAGAGGCCTCTATTGGGAAAAATAATATCTTCAAATAAAAACTACACAGAAGCATTGTGTGAAACTTATTTCTGATATGTTCATTAACCTAACAGAGTTAAACCAAACTTTTGATTGCGCAGTTCTGAACACTCTTTCTGTAGAAAATGCAAGTGGACATTCGGATCGCTAAGAGGGTAATAGTGGAAAAAGGAATATATTCAAATATAAACTACACAGTAGCATTCTGTGAAAATTCTTTCTGTTCTGTGCATTCAACTAACAGAGTTGAACCTTACTTTTGATTGAGCCGTTCTGAAACACTCTTTCTGTAGAAACTGCAATTGGACATGCTAAGCGCTAAGAGGCCTACATTGGGAAAAAGAATATCTTCAAATAAAAACTACACAGATGCATTCTGTGAAACTTATTTCTGATCTGTAAATTCAGTTAACAGAGATAAAACATATTTTTGATTGAGCAGTTATGAAACACTCTTTTTGTAGAAAATGCAAGTGGAGATTCGGAGCGCTAAGAGGGTAATAGTGGAAAAAGGAATGTCTCCAAATATAAACTACACAGAATCATTCTGTGAATCTTCTTTCTGATCTGTGCATTCAGCTAACAGAGTTAAACCATACTTTTGATTGAGCAGATCTGAACACTCTTTCTGTAGAAAATGCAACTGGACATTTGGAGCGCTAAGAGCGTAGTAGTGGAAAAAGGAATATATTCAAATATAAACTACACAGAAGCATTCTGTGAAACTTCATTCTGATCTGAGCATTCAGCTAACAGAGTTAAACCATACTTTTGATTGAGCAGTTTTGAAACACTCTGTCTGTAGAAAATGCAACTGGACATTCGTAGCTCTAAGTGGGTAAAAGTGGAAAAAAGAATATGTTCAAATATAAACTACACAGAAGCATTGTATGAAACTACTTTCTGTTCTGTGCATTCAACTAACAGAGTTGAACCTTACTTTTGATTGAGCCGTTCTGAAACACTCTTTCTGTAAAAACTGCAATTGGACATTCTGAGCGCTAAGAGGCCTATATTGGGAAAAAGAATGTCTACAAATAAAAACTACACAGAAGAATTGTGTGAAACTTCTTTCTGTTCTGTTTGTTCAACTAAAAGAGTTGAACCTTAGCTTTGATTGAGCCGTTCTGAAACACTCTTTCTGTCGAAAATGCAAGTGGAGATTCGGAGCGCTAAGAGGGTAATAGTGGAAAAAGGAATATCTCCAAATATAAACTACACAGAATCATTCTGTGAAACTTCTTTCTGATCTGTGCATTCGGCTAACAGAGTTAAACCATACTTTTGATTGAGCAGATCTGAACACTCCTTCTGTAGAAAATGCAACTGGACATTTGGAGCGCTAAGAGATTAGTAGTGGAAAAAGTAATATATTCAAATATAAACTACACAGAAGCATTCTGTGAAAATTCCTTCTGATCTGAGCATTCAGCTAACAGAGTTAAACCATACTTTTGATTGAGCAGTTTTGAAACACTCTGTCTGTAGAAAATGCAACTGGACATTCGTAGCGCTAAGTGGGTAATATTGGAAAAAAGAATATGTTCAAATATAAACTACACAGAAGCATTGTATGAAACTTCTTTCTGTTCTGTGCATTCAGCTAACAGAGTTGATCCTTACTTTTGATTGAGCCGTTCTGAAACACTCTTTCTGTAGAAACTGCAATTGGACATTCTGAGCGCTAAGAGGCCTATATGGGGAGAAAGAATGTCTACAAATAAAAACTACACAGAAGAATTGTGTGAAACTTCTTTCTGTTCTGTTTGTTCAACTAAAAGAGTTGAACCTTAGTTTTGATTGAGCCGTTCTGAAACACTCTTTCTGTAGAAAATTCAAGTGGAGATTCGGAGCGCTAAGAGGGTAATAGTGGAAAAATGAATGTCTCCAAATATAAACTACACAGAATCATTCTGTGAAACTTCTTTCTGATATGTGCATTCAGCTAACAGAGTTAAACCATACTTTTGATTGAGCAAATCTGAACACTCTTTCTGTAGAAAATGCAACTGGACATTTGGAGCGCTAAGAGAGTAGTAGTGGAAAAAGGAATATATTCAAATATAAACTACACAGAAGCATTCTGTGAAACTTCTTTCTGATCTGAGCATTCAGCTAACAGAGTTAAACCATACTTTTGATTGAGCAGTTTTGAAACACTCTGTCTGTAGAAAATGCAACTGGACATTCGTAGCGCTAAGTGGGTAATAGTGGAAAAAAGAATATGTTCAAATATAAACTACACAGAAGCATTGTATGAAACTCCTTTCTGTTCTGTGCATTCAACTAACAGAGTTGAACCTTACTTTTGATTGAGCCGTTCTGGAACACTCTTTCTGTAGAAACTGCAATTGGACATTCTGAGCGCTAAGAGGCCTCTATTGGGAAAAATAATATCTTCAAATAAAAACTACACTGAAGCATTGTGTGAAACTTATTTCTGATATGTTCATTAAGCTAACAGAGTTAAACCATACTTTTGATTGCGCAGTTCTGAACACTCTTTCTGTAGAAAATGCAAGTGGACATTCGGATCGCTAAGAGGGTAATAGTGGAAAAAGGAATATATTCAAATATAAACTACACAGTAGCATTCTGTGAAAATTCTTTCTGTTCTGTGCATTCAACTAACAGAGTTGAACCTTACTTTTGATTGAGCCGTTCTGAAACACTCTTTCTGTAGAAACTGCAATTGGACATGCTAAGCGCTAAGAGGCCTACATTGGGAAAAAGAATATCTTCAAATAAAAACTACACAGATGCATTCTGTGAAACTTATTTCTGATCTGTAAATTCAGTTAACAGAGATAAAACATATTTTTGATTTGAGCAGTTATGAAACACTCTTTTTGTAGAAAATGCAAGTGGAGATTCGGAGCGCTAAGAGGGTAATAGTGGAAAAAGGAATGTCTCCAAATATAAACTACACAGAATCATTCTGTGAATCTTCTTTCTTATCTGTGCATTCAGCTAACAGAGTTAAACCATACTTTTGATTGAGCAGATCTGAACACTCTTTCTGTAGAAAATGCAACTGGACATTTGGAGCGCTAAGAGCGTAGTAGTGGAAAAAGGAATATATTCAAATATAAACTACACAGAAGCATTCTGTGAAACTTCTTTCTGATCTGAGCATTCAGCTAACAGAGTTAAACCATACTTTTGATTGAGCAGTTTTGAAACACTCTGTCTGTAGAAAATGCAACTGGACATTCGTAGCGCTAAGTGGGTAATAGTGGAAAAAAGAATATGTTCAAATATAAACTACACAGAAGCATTGTATGAAACTTCTTTCTGTTCTGTGCATTCAACTAACAGAGTTGAACCTTACTTTTGATTGAGCCGTTCTGAAACACTCTTTCTGTAGAAACTGCAATTGGACATTCTGAGCGCTAAGAGGCCTATATTGGGAAAAAGAATGTCTACAAATAAAAACTACACAGAAGAATTGTGTGAAACTTCTTTCTGTTCTGTTTGTTCAACTAAAAGATTTGAACCTTAGCTTTGATTGAGCCGTTCTGAAACACTCTTTCTGTAGAAAATGCAAGTGGAGATTCGGAGCGCTAAGAGGGTAATAGTGGAAAAAGGAATATCTCCAAATATAAACTACACAGAATCATTCTGTGAAACTTCTTTCTGATCTGTGCATTCGGCTAACAGAGTTAAACCATACTTTTGATTGAGCAGATCTGAACACTCTTTCTGTAGAAAATGCAAGTGGACATTTGGAGCGCTAAGAGATTAGTAGTGGAAAAAGGAATATATTCAAATATAAACTACACAGAAGCATTCCGTGAAAATTCTTTCTGATCTGAGCATTCAGCTAACAGAGTTAAACCATACTTTTGATTGAGCAGTTTTGAAACCCTCTGTCTGTAGAAAATGCAACTGGACATTCGTAGCGCTAAGTGGGTAATAGTGGAAAAAAGAATATGTTCAAATATAAACTACACAGAAGCATTGTATGAAACTTCTTTCTGTTCTGTGCATTCAACTAACAGAGTTGAACCTTACTTTTGATTGAGCCGTTCTGAAACACTCTTTCTGTAGAAACTGCAATTGGACATTCTGAGCGCTAAGAGGCCTCTATTGGGAAAAATAATATCTTCAAATAAAAACTACACAGAAGCATTGTGTGAAACTTATTTCTGATATGTTCATTAAGCTAACAGAGTTAAACCATACTTTTGATTGCGCAGTTCTGAACACTCTGTCTGTAGAAAATGCAAGTGGACATTCGGATCGCTAAGAGGGTAATAGTGGAAAAAGGAATATATTCAAATATAAACTACACAGTAGCATTCTGTGAAAATTCTTTCTGTTCTGTGCATTCAACTAACAGAGTTGAACCTTACTTTTGATTGAGCCGTTCTGAAACACTCTTTCTGTAGAAACTGCAATTGGACATGCTAAGCGCTAAGAGGCCTACATTGGGAAAAAGAATATCTTCAAATAAAAACTACACAGATGCATTCTGTGAAAATTATTTCTGATCTGTAAATTCAGTTAACAGAGATAAAACATATTTTTGATTGAGCAGTTATGAAACACTCTTTTTGTAGAAAATGCAAGTGGAGATTCGGAGCGCTAAGAGGGTAATAGTGGAAAAAGGAATGTCTCCAAATATAAACTACACAGAATCATTCTGTGAATCTTCTTTCTTATCTGTGCATTCAGCTAACAGAGTTAAACCGTACTTTTGATTGAGCAGATCTGAACACTCTTTCTGTAGAAAATGCAACTGGACATTTGGAGCGCTAAGAGCGTAGTAGTGGAAAAAGGAATATATTCAAATATAAACTACACAGAAGCATTCTGTGAAACTTCTTTCTGATCTGAGCATTCAGCTAACAGAGTTAAACCATACTTTTGATTGAGCAGTTTTGAAACACTCTGTCTGTAGAAAATGCAACTGGACATTCGTAGCGCTAAGTGGGTAATAGTGGAAAAAAGAATATGTTCAAATATAAACTACACAGAAGCATTGTATGAAACTTCTTTCTGTTCTGTGCATTCAACTAACAGAGTTGAACCTTACTTTTGATTGAGCCGTTCTGAAACACTCTTTCTGTAGAAACTGCAATTGGACATTCTGAGCGCTAAGAGGCCTATATTGGGAAAAAGAATGTCTACAAATAAAAACTACACAGAAGAATTGTGTGAAACTTCTTTCTGTTCTGTTTGTTCAACTAAAAGAGTTGAACCTTAGCTTTGATTGAGACGTTCTGAAACACTCTTTCTGTAGAAAATGCAAGTGGAGATTCGGAGCGCTAAGAGGGTAATAGTGGAAAAAGGAATATCTCCAAATATAAACTACACAGAATCATTCTGTGAAACTTCTTTCTGATCTGTGCATTCGGCTAACAGAGTTAAACCATACTTTTGATTGAGCAGATCTGAACACTCTTTCTGTAGAAAATGCAACTGGACATTTGGAGCGCTAAGAGATTAGTAGTGGAAAAAGGAATATATTCAAATATAAACTACACAGAAGCATTCCGTGAAAATTCTTTCTGATCTGAGCATTCAGCTAACAGAGTTAAACCATACTTTTGATTGAGCAGTTTTGAAACACTCTGTCTGTAGAAAATGCAACTGGACATTCGTAGCGCTAAGTGGGTAATAGTGGAAAAAAGAATATGTTCAAATATAAACTACACAGAAGCATTGTATGAAACTTCTTTCTGTTCTGTGCATTCAACTAACAGAGTTGAACCTTACTTTTGATTGAGCCGTTCTGAAACACTCTTTCTGTAGAAACTGCAATTGGACATTCTGAGCGCTAAGAGGCCTATATGGGGAAAAAGAATGTCTACAAATAAAAACTACACAGAAGAATTGTGTGAAACTTCTTTCTGTTCTGTTTGTTCAACTAAAAGAGTTGAACCTTAGTTTTGATTGAGCCGTTCTGAAACACTCTTTCTGTAGAAAATGCAAGTGGAGATTCGGAGCGCTAAGAGGGTAATAGTGGAAAAAGGAATGTCTCCAAATATAAACTACACAGAATCATTCTGTGAAACTTCTTTCTGATCTGTGCATTCAGCTAACAGAGTTAAACCATACTTTTGATTGAGCAAATCTGAACACTCTTTCTGTAGAAAATGCAACTGGACATTTGGAGCGCTAAGAGAGTAGTAGTGGAAAAAGGAATATATTCAAATATAAACTACACAGAAGCATTCTGTGAAACTTCTTTCTGATCTGAGCATTCAGCTAACAGAGTTAAACCATACTTTTGATTGAGCAGTTTTGAAACACTCTGTCTGTAGAAAATGCAACTGGACATTCGTAGCGCTAAGTGGGTAATAGTGGAAAAAAGAATATGTTCAAATATAAACTACACAGAAGCATTGTATGAAACTCCTTTCTGTTCTGTGCATTCAACTAACAGAGTTGAACCTTACTTTTGATTGAGCCGTTCTGAAACACTTTCTGTAGAAACTGCAATTGGACATTCTGAGCGCTAAGAGGCCTCTATTGGGAAAAATAATATCTTCAAATAAAAACTACACAGAAGCATTGTGTGAAACTTATTTCTGATATGTTCATTAAGCTAACAGAGTTAAACCATACTTTTGATTGCGCAGTTCTGAACACTCTTTCTGTAGAAAATGCAAGTGGACATTCGGATCGCTAACAGGGTAATAGTGGAAAAAGGAATATATTCAAATATAAACTACACAGTAGCATTCTGTGAAAATTCTTTCTGTTCTGTGCATTCAACTAACAGAGTTGAACCTTACTTTTGATAGAGCCGTTCTGAAACACTCTTTCTGTAGAAACTGCAATTGGACATGCTAAGCGCTAAGAGGCCTACATTGGGAAAAAGAATATCTTCAAATAAAAACTACACAGATGCATTCTGTGAAACTTATTTCTGATCTGTAAATTCAGTTAACAGAGATAAAACATATTTTTGATTGAGCAGTTATGAAACACTCTTTTTGTAGAAAATGCAAGTGGAGATTCGGAGCGCTAAGAGGGTAATAGTGGAAAAAGGAATGTCTCCAAATATAAACTACACAGAATCATTCTGTGAATCTTCTTTCTGATCTGTGCATTCAGCTAACAGAGTTAAACCATACTTTTGATTGAGCAGATCTGAACACTCTTTCTGTAGAAAATGCAACTGGACATTTGGAGCGCTAAGAGCGTAGTAGTGGAAAAAGGGATATATTCAAATATAAACTACACAGAAGCATTCTGTGAAACTTCTTTCTGATCTGAGCATTCAGCTAACAGAGTTAAACCATACTTTTGATTGAGCAGTTTTGAAACACTCTGTCTGTAGAAAATGCAACTGGACATTCGTAGCGCTAAGTGGGTAATAGTGGAAAAAAGAATATGTTCAAATATAAACTACACAGAAGCATTGTATGAAACTTCTTTCTGTTCTGTGCATTCAACTAACAGAGTTGAACCTTACTTTTGATTGAGCCGTTCTGAAACACTCTTTCTGTAGAAACTGCAATTGGACATTCTGAGCGCTAAGAGGCCTATATTGGGAAAAAGAATGTCTACAAATAAAAACTACACAGAAGAATTGTGTGAAACTTCTTTCTGTTCTGTTTGTTCAACTAAAAGAGTTGAACCTTAGCTTTGATTGAGCCGTTCTGAAACACTCTTTCTGTAGAAAATGCAAGTGGATATTCGGAGCGCTAAGAGGGTTATAGTGGAAAAAGGAATGTCTCCAAATATAAACTACACAGAATCATTCTGTGAAACTTCTTTCTGATCTGTGCATTCGGCTAACAGAGTTAAACCATACTTTTGATTGAGCAGATCTGAACACTCTTTCTGTAGAAAATGCAACTGGACATTTGGAGCGCTAAGAGATTAGTAGTGGAAAAAGGAATATATTCAAATATAAACTACACAGAAGCATTCTGTGAAAATTCTTTCTGATCTGAGCATTCAGCTAACAGAGTTAAACCATACTTTTGATTGAGCAGTTTTGAAACACTCTGTCTGTAGAAAATGCAACTGGACATTCGTAGCGCTAAGTGGGTAATAGTGGAAAAAAGAATATGTTCAAATATAAACTACACAGAAGCATTGTATGAAACTTCTTTCTGTTCTGTGCATTCAACTAACAGAGTTGAACCTTACTTTTGATTGAGCCGTTCGGAAACACTCTTTCTGTAGAAACTGCAATTGGACATTCTGAGCGCTAAGAGGCCTCTATTGGGAAAAATAATATCTTCAAATAAAAACTACACAGAAGCATTGTGTGAAACTTATTTCTGATATGTTCATTAAGCTAACAGAGTTTAACCATACTTTTGATTGCGCAGTACTGAACACTCTTTCTGTAGAAAATGCAAGTGGACATTCGGATCGCTAAGAGGGTAATAGTGGAAAAAGGAATATATTCAAATATAAACTACACAGTAGCATTCTGTGAAAATTCTTTCTGTTCTGTGCATTCAACTAACAGAGTTGAACCTTACTTTTGATTGAGCCGTTCTGAAACACTCTTTCTGTAGAAACTGCAATTGGACATTCTGAGCGCTAAGAGGCCTATATGGGGAAAAAGAATGTCTACAAATAAAAACTACACAGAAGAATTGTGTGAAACTTCTTTCTGTTCTGTTTGTTCAACTAAAAGAGTTGAACCTTAGTTTTGATTGAGCCGTTCTGAAACACTCTTTCTGTAGAAAATGCAAGTGGAGATTCGGAGCGCTAAGAGGGTAATAGTGGAAAAAGGAATGTCTCCAAATATAAACTACACAGAATCATTCTGTGAAACTTCTTTCTGATCTGTGCATTCAGCTAACAGAGTTAAACCATAGTTTTTATTGAGCAGATCTGAACACACTTTCTGTAGAAAATGCAACTGGACATTTGTAGCGCTAAGAGCGTAGTAGTGGAAAAAGGGATATATTCAAATATAAACTACACAGAAGCATTCTGTGAAACTTCTTTCTGATCTGAGCATTCAGCTAACAGAGTTAAACCATACTTTTGATTGAGCAGTTTTGAAACACTCTGTCTGTAGAAAATGCAACTGGACATTCGTAGCGCTAAGTGGGTAATAGTGGAAAAAAGAATATGTTCAAATATAAACTACACAGAAGCATTGTATGAAACTTCTTTCTGTTCTGTGCATTCAACTAACAGAGTTGAACCTTACTTTTGATTGAGCCGTTCTGAAACACTCTTTCTGTAGAAACTGCAATTGGACATTCTGAGCGCTAAGAGGCCTATATTGGGAAAAAGAATGTCTACAAATAAAAACTACACAGAAGAATTGTGTGAAACTTCTTTCTGTTCTGTTTGTTCAACTAAAGAGTTGAACCTTAGTTTTGATTGAGCCGTTCTGAAACACTCTTTCTGTAGAAAATGCAAGTGGATATTCGGAGCGCTAAGAGGGTTATAGTGGAAAAAGGAATGTCTCCAAATATAAACTACACAGAATCATTCTGTGAAACTTCTTTCTGATCTGTGCATTCGGCTAACAGAGTTAAACCATACTTTTGATTGAGCAGATCTGAACACTCTTTCTGTAGAAAATGCAACTGGACATTTGGAGCGCTAAGAGATTAGTAGTGGAAAAAGGAATATATTCAAATATAAACTACACAGAAGCATTCTGTGAAAATTCTTTCTGATCTGAGCATTCAGCTAACAGAGTTAAACCATACTTTTGATTGAGCAGTTTTGAAACACTCTGTCTGTAGAAAATGCAACTGGACATTCGTAGCGCTAAGTGGGTAATAGTGGAAAAAAGAATATGTTCAAATATAAACTACACAGAAGCATTGTATGAAACTTCTTTCTGTTCTGTGCATTCAACTAACAGAGTTGAACCTTACTTTTGATTGAGCCGTTCGGAAACACTCTTTCTGTAGAAACTGCAATTGGACATTCTGAGCGCTAAGAGGCCTCTATTGGGAAAAATAATATCTTCAAATAAAAACTACACAGAAGCATTGTGTGAAACTTATTTCTGATATGTTCATTAAGCTAACAGAGTTTAACCATACTTTTGATTGCGCAGTACTGAACACTCTTTCTGTAGAAAATGCAAGTGGACATTCGGATCGCTAAGAGGGTAATAGTGGAAAAAGGAATATATTCAAATATAAACTACACAGTAGCATTCTGTGAAAATTCTTTCTGTTCTGTGCATTCAACTAACAGAGTTGAACCTTACTTTTGATTGAGCCGTTCTGAAACACTCTTTCTGTAGAAACTGCAATTGGACATGCTAAGCTCTAAGAGGCCTACATTGGGAAAAAGAATATCTTCAAATAAAAACTACACAGATGCATTCTGTGAAACTTATTTCTGATCTGTAAATTCAGTTAACAGAGATAAAACATATTTTTGATTGAGCAGTTATGAAACACTCTTTTTGTAGAAAATGCAAGTGGAGATTCGGAGCGCTAAGAGGGTAATAGTGGAAAAAGGAATGTCTCCAAATATAAACTACACAGAATCATTCTGTGAATCTTCTTTCTGATCTGTGCATTCAGCTAACAGAGTTAAACCATACTTTTGATTGAGCAGATCTGAACACTCTTTCTGTAGAAAATGCAACTGGACATTTGGAGCGCTAAGAGCGTAGTAGTGGAAAAAGGAATATATTCAAATATAAACTACACAGAAGCATTCTGTGAAACTTCTTTCTGATCTGAGCATTCAGCTAACAGAGTTAAACCATACTTTTGATTGAGCAGTTTTGAAACACTCTGTCTGTAGAAAATGCAACTGGACATTCGTAGCGCTAAGTGGGTAATAGTGGAAAAAAGTATATGTTCAAATATAAACTACACAGAAGCATTGTATGAAACTTCTTTCTGTTCTGTGCATTCAACTAACAGAGTTGAACCTTACTTTTGATTGAGCCGTTCTGAAACACTCTTTCTGTAGAAACTGCAATTGGACATTCTGAGCGCTAAGAGGCCTATATGGGGAAAAAGAATGTCTACAAATAAAAACTACACAGAAGAATTGTGTGAAACTTCTTTCTGTTCTGTTTGTTCAACTAAAAGAGTTGAACCTTAGTTTTGATTGAGCCGTTCTGAAACACTCTTTCTGTAGAAAATGCAAGTGGAGATTCGGAGCGCTAAGAGGGTAATAGTGGAAAAAGGAATGTCTCCAAATATAAACTACACAGAATCATTCTGTGAAACTTCTTTCTGATCTGTGCATTCAGCTAACAGAGTTAAACCATAGTTTTTATTGAGCAGATCTGAACACTCTTTCTGTAGAAAATGCAACTGGACATTTGGAGCGCTAAGAGATTAGTAGTGGAAAAAGGAATATATTCAAATATAAACTACACAGAAGCATTCTGTGAAAATTCTTTCTGATCTGAGCATTCAGCTAACAGAGTTAAACCATACTTTTGATTGAGCAGTTTTGAAACACTCTGTCTGTAGAAAATGCAACTGGACATTCTTAGCGCTAAGTGGGTAATAGTGGAAAAAAGAATATGTTCAAATATAAACTACACAGAAGCATTGTATGAAACTTCTTTCTGTTCTGTGCATTCAACTAACAGAGTTGAACCTTACTTTTGATTGAGCCGTTCTGAAACACTCTTTCTGTAGAAACTGCAATTGGACATTCTGAGCGCTAAGAGGCCTATATGGGGAAAAAGAATGTGTACAAATAAAAACTACACAGAAGAATTGTGTGAAACTTCTTTCTGTTCTGTTTGTTCAACTAAAAGAGTTGAACCTTAGTTTTGATTGAGCCGTTCTGAAACACTCTTTCTGTAGAAAATGCAAGTGGAGATTCGGAGCGCTAAGAGGGTAATAGTGGAAAAAGGAATGTCTCCAAATATAAACTACACAGAATCATTCTGTGAAACTTCTTTCTGATCTGTGCATTCAGCTAACAGAGTTAAACCATACTTTTGATTGAGCAAATCTGAACACTCTTTCTGTAGAAAATGCAACTGGACATTTGGAGCGCTAAGAGAGTAGTAGTGGAAAAAGGAATATATTCAAATATAAACTACACAGAAGCATTCTGTGAAACTTCTTTCTGATCTGAGCATTCAGCTAACAGAGTTAAACCATACTTTTGATTGAGCAGTTTTGAAACACTCTGTCTGTAGAAAATGCAACTGGACATTCGTAGCGCTAAGTGGGTAATAGTGGAAAAAAGAATATGTTCAAATATAAACTACACAGAAGCATTGTATGAAACTCCTTTCTGTTCTGTGCATTCAACTAACAGAGTTGAACCTTACTTTTGATTGAGCCGTTCTGAAACACTTTCTGTAGAAACTGCAATTGGACATTCTGAGCGCTAAGAGGCCTCTATTGGGAAAAATAATATCTTCAAATAAAAACTACACAGAAGCATTGTGTGAAACTTATTTCTGATATGTTCATTAAGCTAACAGAGTTAAACCATACTTTTGATTGCGCAGTTCTGAACACTCTTTCTGTAGAAAATGCAAGTGGACATTCGGATCGCTAACAGGGTAATAGTGGAAAAAGGAATATATTCAAATATAAACTACACAGTAGCATTCTGTGAAAATTCTTTCTGTTCTGTGCATTCAACTAACAGAGTTGAACCTTACTTTTGATAGAGCCGTTCTGAAACACTCTTTCTGTAGAAACTGCAATTGGACATGCTAAGCGCTAAGAGGCCTACATTGGGAAAAAGAATATCTTCAAATAAAAACTACACAGATGCATTCTGTGAAACTTATTTCTGATCTGTAAATTCAGTTAACAGAGATAAAACATATTTTTGATTGAGCAGTTATGAAACACTCTTTTTGTAGAAAATGCAAGTGGAGATTCGGAGCGCTAAGAGGGTAATAGTGGAAAAAGGAATGTCTCCAAATATAAACTACACAGAATCATTCTGTGAATCTTCTTTCTGATCTGTGCATTCAGCTAACAGAGTTAAACCATACTTTTGATTGAGCAGATCTGAACACTCTTTCTGTAGAAAATGCAACTGGACATTTTGAGCGCTAAGAGCGTAGTAGTGGAAAAAGGGATATATTCAAATATAAACTACACAGAAGCATTCTGTGAAACTTCTTTCTGATCTGAGCATTCAGCTAACAGAGTTAAACCATACTTTTGATTGAGCAGTTTTGAAACACTCTGTCTGTAGAAAATGCAACTGGACATTCGTAGCGCTAAGTGGGTAATAGTGGAAAAAAGAATATGTTCAAATATAAACTACACAGAAGCATTGTATGAAACTTCTTTCTGTTCTGTGCATTCAACTAACAGAGTTGAACCTTACTTTTGATTGAGCCGTTCTGAAACACTCTTTCTGTAGAAACTGCAATTGGACATTCTGAGCGCTAAGAGGCCTATATTGGGAAAAAGAATGTCTACAAATAAAAACTACACAGAAGAATTGTGTGAAACTTCTTTCTGTTCTGTTTGTTCAACTAAAAGAGTTGAACCTTAGCTTTGATTGAGCCGTTCTGAAACACTCTTTCTGTATAAAATGCAAGTGGATATTCGGAGCGCTAAGAGGTTTATAGTGGAAAAAGGAATGTCTCCAAATATAAACTACACAGAATCATTCTGTGAAACTTCTTTCTGATCTGTGCATTCGGCTAACAGAGTTAAACCATACTTTTGATTGAGCAGATCTGAACACTCTTTCTGTAGAAAATGCAACTGGACATTTGGAGCGCTAAGAGATTAGTAGTGGAAAAAGGAATATATTCAAATATAAACTACACAGAAGCATTCTGTGAAAATTCTTTCTGATCTGAGCATTCAGCTAACAGAGTTAAACCATACTTTTGATTGAGCAGTTTTGAAACACTCTGTCTGTAGAAAATGCAACTGGACATTCGTAGCGCTAAGTGGGTAATAGTGGAAAAAAGAATATGTTCAAATATAAACTACACAGAAGCATTGTATGAAACTTCTTTCTGTTCTGTGCATTCAACTAACAGAGTTGAACCTTACTTTTGATTGAGCCGTTCGGAAACACTCTTTCTGTAGAAACTGCAATTGGACATTCTGAGCGCTAAGAGGCCTCTATTGGGAAAAATAATATCTTCAAATAAAAACTACACAGAAGCATTGTGTGAAACTTATTTCTGATATGTTCATTAAGCTAACAGAGTTTAACCATACTTTTGATTGCGCAGTACTGAACACTCTTTCTGTAGAAAATGCAAGTGGACATTCGGATCGCTAAGAGGGTAATAGTGGAAAAAGGAATATATTCAAATATAAACTACACAGTAGCATTCTGTGAAAATTCTTTCTGTTCTGTGCATTCAACTAACAGAGTTGAACCTTACTTTTGATTGAGCCGTTCTGAAACACTCTTTCTGTAGAAACTGCAATTGGACATGCTAAGCTCTAAGAGGCCTACATTGGGAAAAAGAATATCTTCAAATAAAAACTACACAGATGCATTCTGTGAAACTTATTTCTGATCTGTAAATTCAGTTAACAGAGATAAAACATATTTTTGATTGAGCAGTTATGAAACACTCTTTTTGTAGAAAATGCAAGTGGAGATTCGGAGCGCTAAGAGGGTAATAGTGGAAAAAGGAATGTCTCCAAATATAAACTACACAGAATCATTCTGTGAATCTTCTTTCTGATCTGTGCATTCAGCTAACAGAGTTAAACCATACTTTTGATTGAGCAGATCTGAACACTCTTTCTGTAGAAAATGCAACTGGACATTTGGAGCGCTAAGAGCGTAGTAGTGGAAAAAGGAATATATTCAAATATAAACTACACAGAAGCATTCTGTGAAACTTCTTTCTGATCTGAGCATTCAGCTAACAGAGTTAAACCATACTTTTGATTGAGCAGTTTTGAAACACTCTGTCTGTAGAAAATGCAACTGGACATTCGTAGCGCTAAGTGGGTAATAGTGGAAAAAAGTATATGTTCAAATATAAACTACACAGAAGCATTGTATGAAACTTCTTTCTGTTCTGTGCATTCAACTAACAGAGTTGAACCTTACTTTTGATTGAGCCGTTCTGAAACACTCTTTCTGTAGAAACTGCAATTGGACATTCTGAGCGCTAAGAGGCCTATATGGGGAAAAAGAATGTCTACAAATAAAAACTACACAGAAGAATTGTGTGAAACTTCTTTCTGTTCTGTTTGTTCAACTAAAAGAGTTGAACCTTAGTTTTGATTGAGCCGTTCTGAAACACTCTTTCTGTAGAAAATGCAAGTGGAGATTCGGAGCGCTAAGAGGGTAATAGTGGAAAAAGGAATGTCTCCAAATATAAACTACACAGAATCATTCTGTGAAACTTCTTTCTGATCTGTGCATTCAGCTAACAGAGTTAAACCATAGTTTTTATTGAGCAGATCTGAACACTCTTTCTGTAGAAAATGCAACTGGACATTTGGAGCGCTAAGAGATTAGTAGTGGAAAAAGGAATATATTCAAATATAAACTACACAGAAGCATTCTGTGAAAATTCTTTCTGATCGGAGCATTCAGCTAACAGAGTTAAACCATACTTTTGATTGAGCAGTTTTGAAACACTCTGTCTGTAGAAAATGCAACTGGACATTCTTAGCGCTAAGTGGGTAATAGTGGAAAAAAGAATATGTTCAAATATAAACTACACAGAAGCATTGTATGAAACTTCTTTCTGTTCTGTGCATTCAACTAACAGAGTTGAACCTTACTTTTGATTGAGCCGTTCTGAAACACTCTTTCTGTAGAAACTGCAATTGGACATTCTGAGCGCTAAGAGGCCTATATGGGGAAAAAGAATGTCTACAAATAAAAACTACACAGAAGAATTGTGTGAAACTTCTTTCTGTTCTGTTTGTTCAACTAAAAGAGTTGAACCTTAGTTTTGATTGAGCCGTTCTGAAACACTCTTTCTGTAGAAAATGCAAGTGGAGATTCGGAGCGCTAAGAGGGTAATAGTGGAAAAAGGAATGTCTCCAAATATAAACTACACAGAATCATTCTGTGAAACTTCTTTCTGATCTGTGCATTCAGCTAACAGAGTTAAAACATACTTTTGATTGAGCAAATCTGAACACTCTTTCTGTAGAAAATGCAACTGGACATTTGGAGCGCTAAGAGAGTAGTAGTGGAAAAAGGAATATATTCAAATATAAATTACACAGAAGCATTCTGTGAAACTTCTTTCTGATCTGAGCATTCAGCTAACAGAGTTAAACCATACTTTTGATTGAGCAGTTTTGAAACACTCTGTCTGTAGAAAATGCAACTGGACATTCGTAGCGCTAAGTGGGTAATAGTGGAAAAAAGAATATGTTCAAATATAAACTACACAGAAGCATTGTATGAAACTCCTTTCTGTTCTGTGCATTCAACTAACAGAGTTGAACCTTACTTTTGATTGAGCCGTTCTGAAACACTTTCTGTAGAAACTGCAATTGGACATTCTGAGCGCTAAGAGGCCTCTATTGGGAAAAATAATATCTTCAAATAAAAACTACACAGAAGCATTGTGTGAAACTTATTTCTGATATGTTCATTAAGCTAACAGAGTTAAACCATACTTTTGATTGCGCAGTTCTGAACACTCTTTCTGTAGAAAATGCAAGTGGACATTCGGATCGCTAAGAGGGTAATAGTGGAAAAAGGAATATATTCAAATATAAACTACACAGTAGCATTCTGTGAAAATTCTTTCTGTTCTGTGCATTCAACTAACAGAGTTGAACCTTACTTTTGATAGAGCCGTTCTGAAACACTCTTTCTGTAGAAACTGCAATTGGACATGCTAAGCGCTAAGAGGCCTACATTGGGAAAAAGAATATCTTCAAATAAAAGCTACACAGATGCATTCTGTGAAACTTATTTCTGATCTGTAAATTCAGTTAACAGAGATAAAACATATTTTTGATTGAGCAGTTATGAAACACTCTTTTTGTAGAAAATGCACGTGGAGATTCGGAGCGCTAAGAGGGTAATAGTGGAAAAAGGAATGTCTCCAAATATAAACTACACAGAATCATTCTGTGAATCTTCTTTCTGATCTGTGCATTCAGCTAACAGAGTTAAACCATACTTTTGATTGAGCAGATCTGAACACTCTTTCTGTAGAAAATGCAACTGGACATTTGGAGCGCTAAGAGCGTAGTAGTGGAAAAAGGGATATATTCAAATATAAGCTACAAAGAAGCATTCTGTGAAACTTCTTTCTGATCTGAGCATTCAGCTAACAGAGTTAAACCATACTTTTGATTGAGCAGTTTTGAAACACTCTGTCTGTAGAAAATGCAACTGGACATTCGTAGCGCTAAGTGGGTAATAGTGGAAAAAAGAATATGTTCAAATATAAACTACACAGAAGCATTGTATGAAACTTCTTTCTGTTCTGTGCATTCAACTAATAGAGTTGAACCTTACTTTTGATTGAGCCGTTCTGAAACACTCTTTCTGTAGAAACTGCAATTGGACATTCTGAGCGCTAAGAGGCCTATATTGGGAAAATGAATGTCTACAAATAAAAACTACACAGAAGAATTGTGTGAAACTTCTTTCTGTTCTGTTTGTTCAACTAAAAGAGTTGAACCTTAGCTTTGATTGAGCCGTTCTGAAACACTCTTTCTGTAGAAAATGGAAGTGGATATTCGGAGCGCTAAGAGGGTTATAGTGGAAAAAGGAATCTCTCCAAATATAAACTACACAGAATCATTCTGTGAAACTTCTTTCTGATCTGTGCATTCGGCTAACAGAGTTAAACCATACTTTTGATTGAGCAGATCTGAACACTCTTTCTGTAGAAAATGCAACTGGACATTTGGAGCGCTAAGAGATTAGTAGTGGAAAAAGGAATATATTCAAATATAAACTACACAGAAGCATTCTGTGAAAATTCTTTCTGATCTGAGCATTCAGCTAACAGAGTTAAACCATACTTTTGATTGAGCAGTTTTGAAACACTCTGTCTGTAGAAAATGCAACTGGACATTCGTAGCGCTAAGTGGGTAATAGTGGAAAAAAGAATATGTTCAAATATAAACTACACAGAAGCATTGTATGAAACTTCTTTCTGTTCTGTGCATTCAACTAACAGAGTTGAACCTTACTTTTGATTGAGCCGTTCGGAAACACTCTTTCTGTAGAAACTGCAATTGGACATTCTGAGCGCTAAGAGGCCTCTATTGGGAAAAATAATATCTTCAAATAAAAACTACACAGAAGCATTGTGTGAAACTTATTTCTGATATGTTCATTAAGCTAACAGAGTTAAACCATACTTTTGATTGCGCAGTACTGAACACTCTTTCTGTAGAAAATGCAAGTGGACATTTGGATCGCTAAGAGGGTAATATTGGAAAAAGGAATATATTCAAATATAAACTACACAGTAGCATTCTGTGAAAATTCTTTCTGTTCTGTGCATTCAACTAACAGAGTTGAACCTTACTTTTGATTGAGCCGTTCTGAAACACTCTTTCTGTAGAAACTGCAATTGGACATGCTAAGCTCTAAGAGGCCTACATTGGGAAAAAGAATATCTTCAAATAAAAACTACACAGATGCATTCTGTGAAACTTATTTCTGATCTGTAAATTCAGTTAACAGAGATAAAACATATTTTTGATTGAGCAGTTATGAAACACTCTTTTTGTAGAAAATGCAAGTGGAGATTCGGAGCGCTAAGAGGGTAATAGTGGAAAAAGGAATGTCTCCAAATATAAACTACACAGAATCATTCTGTGAATCTTCTTTCTGATCTGTGCATTCAGCTAACAGAGTTAAACCATACTTTTGATTGAGCAGATCTGAACACTCTTTCTGTAGAAAATGCAACTGGACATTTGGAGCGCTAAGAGCGTAGTAGTGGAAAAAGGAATATATTCAAATATAAACTACACAGAAGCATTCTGTGAAACTTCTTTCTGATCTGAGCATTCAGCTAACAGAGTTAAACCATACTTTTGATTGAGCAGTTTTGAAACACTCTCTCTGTAGAAAATGCAACTGGACATTCGTAGCTCTAAGTGGGTAATAGTGGAAAAAAGAATATGTTCAAATATAAACTACACAGAAGCATTGTATGAAACTTCTTTCTGTTCTGTGCATTCATCTAACAGAGTTGAACCTTACTTTTGATTGAGCCGTTCTGAAACACTCTTTCTGTAGAAACTGCAATTGGACATTCTGAGCGCTAAGAGGCCTATATTGGGAAAAAGAATGTCTACAAATAAAAACTACACAGAAGAATTGTGTGAAACTTCTTTCTGTTCTGTTTGTTCAACTAAAAGAGTTGAACCTTAGCTTTGATTGAGCCGTTCTGAAACACTCTTTCTGTAGAAAATGCAAGTGGAGATTCGGAGCGCTAAGAGGGTAATAGTGGAAAAAGGAATATCTCCAAATATAAACTACACAGAATCATTCTGTGAAACTTCTTTCTGATCTGTGCATTCGGCTAACAGAGTTAAACCATACTTTTGATTGAGCAGATCTGAACACTCTTTCTGTAGAAAATGCAACTGGACATTTGGAGCGCTAAGAGATTAGTAGTGGAAAAAGGAATATATTCAAATATAAACTACACAGAAGCATTCTGTGAAAATTCTTTCTGATCTGAGCATTCAGCTAACAGAGTTAAACCATACTTTTGATTGAGCAGTTTTGAAATACTCTGTCTGTAGAAAATGCAACTGGACATTCGTAGCGCTAAGTGGGTAATAGTGGAAAAAAGAATATGTTCAAATATAAACTACACAGAAGCATTGTATGAAACTCCTTTCTGTTCTGTGCATTCAACTAACAGAGTTGAACCTTACTTTTGATTGAGCCGTTCTGAAACACTCTTTCTGTAGAAACTGCAATTGGACATTCTGAGCGCTAAGAGGCCTCTATTGGGAAAAATAATATCTTCAAATAAAAACTACACAGAAGCATTGTGTGAAACTTATTTCTGATATGTTCATTAAGCTAACAGAGTTAAACCATACTTTTGATTGCGCAGTTCTGAACACTCTTTCTGTAGAAAATGCAAGTGGACATTCGGATCGCTAAGAGGGTAATAGTGGAAAAAGGAATATATTCAAATATAAACTACACAGTAGCATTCTGTGAAAATTCTTTCTGTTCTGTGCATTCAACTAACAGAGTTGAACCTTACTTTTGATTGAGCCGTTCTGAAACACTCTTTCTGTAGAAACTGCAATTGGACATGCTAAGCGCTAAGAGGCCTACATTGGGAAAAAGAATATCTTCAAATAAAAACTACACAGATGCATTCTGTGAAACTTATTTCTGATCTGTAAATTCAGTTAACAGAGATAAAACATATTTTTGATTGAGCAGTTATGAAACACTCTTTTTGTAGAAAATGCAAGTGGAGATTCGGAGCGCTAAGAGGGTAATAGTGGAAAAAGGAATGTCTCCAAATATAAACTACACAGAATCATTCTGTGAATCTTCTTTCTGATCTGTGCATTCAGCTAACAGAGTTAAACCATACTTTTGATTGAGCAGATCTGAACACTCTTTCTGTAGAAAATGCAACTGGACATTTGGAGCGCTAAGAGCGTAGTAGTGGAAAAAGGAATATATTCAAATATAAACTACACAGAAGCATTCTGTGAAATTTCTTTCTGATCTGAGCATTCAGCTAACAGAGTTAAACCATACTTTTGATTGAGCAGTTTTGAAACACTCTGTCTGTTGAAAATGCAACTGGACATTCGTAGCGCTAAGTGGGTAATAGTGGAAAAAAGAATATGTTCAAATATAAACTACACAGAAGCATTGTATGAAACTTCTTTCTGTTCTGTGCATTCAACTAACAGAGTTGAACCTTACTTTTGATTGAGCCATTCTGAAACAATCTTTCTGTAGAAACTGCAATTGGACATTCTGAGCGCTAAGAGGCCTATATTGGGAAAAAGAATGTCTACAAATAAAAACTACACAGAAGAATTGTGTGAAACTTCTTTCTGTTCTGTTTGTTCAACTAAAAGAGTTGAACCTTAGTTTTGATTGAGCCGTTCTGAAACACTCTTTCTGTAGAAAATGCAAGTGGAGATTCGGAGCACTAAGAGGGTAATAGTGGAAAAAGGAATATCTCCAAATATAAACTACACAGAATCATTCTGTGAAACTTCTTTCTGACCTGTGCATTCGGCTAACAGAGTTAAACCATACTTTTGATTGAGCAGATCTGAACACTCTTTCTGTAGAAAATGCAACTGGACATTTGGAGCGCTAAGAGATTAGTAGTGGAAAAAGGAATATATTCAAATATAAACTACACAGAAGCATTCTGTGAAAATTCTTTCTGATCTGAGCATTCAGCTAACAGAGTTAAACCATACTTTTGATTGAGCAGTTTTGAAACACTCTGTCTGTAGAAAATGCAACTGGACATTCGTAGCGCTAAGTGGGTAATAGTGGTAAAAAGAATATGTTCAAATATAAACTACACAGAAGCATTGTATGAAACTTCTTTCTGTTCTGTGCATTCAACTAACAGAGTTGAACCTTACTTTTGATTGAGCCGTTCTGAAACACTCTTTCTGTAGAAACTGCAATTGGACATTCTGAGCGCTAAGAGGCCTATATGGGGAAAAAGAATGTCTACAAATAAAAACTACACAGAAGAATTGTGTGAAACTTCTTTCTGTTCTGTTTGTTCAACTAAAAGAGTTGAACCTTAGTTTTGATTGAGCCGTTCTGAAACACTCTTTCTGTAGAAAATGCAAGTGGAGATTCGGAGCGCTAAGAGGGTAATAGTGGAAAAAGGAATGTCTCCAAATATAAACTACACAGAATCATTCTGTGAAACTTATTTCTGATCTGTGCATTCAGCTAACAGAGTTAAACCATTCTTTTGATTGAGCAAATCTGAACACTCTTTCTGTAGAAAATGCAACTGGACATTTGGAGCGCTAAGAGATTAGTAGTGGAAAAAGGAATATATTCAAATATAAACTATACAGAAGCATTCTGTGAAACTTCTTTCTGATCTGAGCATTCAGCTAACAGAGTTAAACCATACTTTTGATTGAGCAGTTTTGAAACACTCTGTCTGTAGAAAATGCAACTGGACATTCGTAGCGCTAAGTGGGTAATAGTGGAAAAAAGAATATGTTCAAATATAAACTACACAGAAGCATTGTATGAAACTCCTTTCTGTTCTGTGCATTCAACTAACAGAGTTGAACCTTACTTTTGATTGAGCCGTTCTGAAACACTCTTTCTGTAGAAACTGCAATTGGACATTCTGAGCGCTAAGAGGCCTCTATTGGGAAAAATAATATCTTCAAATAAAAACTACACAGAAGCATTGTGTGAAACTTATTTCTGATATGTTCATTAAGCTAACAGAGTTAAACCATACTTTTGATTGCGCAGTTCTGAACACTCTTTCTGTAGAAAATGCAAGTGGACATTCGGATCGCTAAGAGGGTAATAGTGGAAAAAGGAATATATTCAAATATAAACTACACAGTAGCATTCTGTGAAAATTCTTTCTGTTCTGTGCATTCAACTAACAGAGTTGAACCTTACTTTTGATTGAGCCGTTCTGAAACACTCTTTCTGTAGAAACTGCAATTGGACATGCTAAGCGCTAAGAGGCCTACATTGGGAAAAAGAATATCTTCAAATAAAAACTTCACAGATGCATTCTGTGAAACTTATTTCTGATCTGTAAATTCAGTTAACAGAGATAAAACATATTTTTGATTGAGCAGTTATGAAACACTCTTTTTGTAGAAAATGCAAGTGGAGATTCGGAGCGCTAAGAGGGTAATAGTGGAAAAAGGAATGTCTCCAAATATAAACTACACAGAATCATTCTGTGAATCTTCTTTCTGATCTGTGCATTCAGCTAACAGAGTTAAACCATACTTTTGATTGAGCAGATCTGAACACTCTTTCTGTAGAAAATGCAACTGGACATTTGGAGCGCTAAGAGCGTAGTAGTGGAAAAAGGAATATATTCAAATATAAACTACACAGAAGCATTCTGTGAAACTTCTTTCTGATCTGAGCATTCAGCTAACAGAGTTAAACCATACTTTTGATTGAGCAGTTTTGAAACACTCTGTCTGTAGAAAATGCAACTGGACATTTGTAGCGCTAAGTGGGTAATAGTGGAAAAAAGAATATGTTCAAATATAAACTACACAGAAGCATTGTATGAAACTTCTTTCTGTTCTGTGCATTCAACTAACAGAGTTGATCCTTACTTTTGATTGAGCCGTTCTGAAACACTCTTTCTGTAGAAACTGCAATTGGACATTCTGAGCGCTAAGAGGCCTATATTGGGAAAAAGAATGTCTACAAATAAAAACTACACAGAAGAATTGTGTGAAACTTCTTTCTGTTCTGTTTGTTCAACTAAAAGAGTTGAACCTTAGCTTTGATTGAGCCGTTCTGAAACACTCTTTCTGTAGAAAATGCAAGTGGAGATTCGGAGCGCTAAGAGGGTAATAGTGGAAAAAGGAATATCTCCAAATATAAACTACACAGAATCATTCTGTGAAACTTCTTTCTGATCTGTGCATTCGGCTAACAGAGTTAAACCATACTTTTGATTGAGCAGATCTGAACACTCTTTCTGTAGAAAATGCAACTGGACATTTGGAGCGCTAAGAGATTAGTAGTGGAAAATGGAATATATTCAAATATAAACTACACAGAAGCATTCTGTGAAACTTCTTTCTGATCTGAGCATTCAGCTAACAGAGTTAAACCATACTTTTGATTGAGCAGTTTTGAAACACTCTGTCTGTAGAAAATGCAACTGGACATTCGTAGCGCTAAGTGGGTAATAGTGGAAAAAAGAATATGTTCAAATATAAACTACACAGAAGCATTGTATGAAACTTCTTTCTGTTCTGTGCATTCAACTAACAGAGTTGAACCTTACTTTTGATTGAGCCGTTCTGAAACACTCTTTCTGTAGAAACTGCAATTGGACATTCTGAGCGCTAAGAGGCCTCTATTGGGAAAAATAATATCTTCAAATAAAAACTACACAGAAGAATTGTGTGAAAATTATTTCTGATATGTTCATTAAGCTAACAGAGTTAAACCATACTTTTGATTGCGCAGTTCTGAACACTCTTTCTGTAGAAAATGCAAGTGGACATTCGGATCGCTAAGAGGGTAATAGTGGAAAAAGGAATATATTCAAATATAAACTACACAGTAGCATTCTGTGAAAATTCTTTCTGTTCTGTGCATTCAACTAACAGAGTTGAACCTTACTTTTGATTGAGCCGTTCTGAAACACTCTTTCTGTAGAAACTGCAATTGGACATGCTAAGCGCTAAGAGGCCTACATTGGGAAAAAGAATATCTTCAAATAAAAACTACACAGATGCATTCTGTGAAACTTTTTTCTGATCTGTAAATTCAGTTAACAGAGATAAAACATATTTTTGATTGAGCAGTTATGAAACACTCTTTTTGTAGAAAATGCAAGTGGAGATTCGGAGCGTTAATAGGGTAATAGTGGAAAAAGGAATGTCTCCAAATATAAACTACACAGAATCATTCTGTGAATCTTCTTTCTGATCTGTGCATTCAGCTAACAGAGTTAAACCATACTTTTGATTGAGCAGATCTGAACACTCTTTCTGTAGAAAATGCAACTGGACATTTGGAGCGCTAAGAGCGTAGTAGTGGAAAAAGGAATATATTCAAATATAAACTACACAGAAGCATTCTGTGAAACTTCTTTCTGATCTGAGCATTCAGCTAACAGAGTTAAACCATACTTTTGATTGAGCAGTTTTGAAACACTCTGTCTGTAGAAAATGCAACTGGACATTCGTAGCGCTAAGTGGGTAATAGTGGAAAAAAGAATATGTTCAAATATAAACTACACAGAAACATTGTATGAAACTTCTTTCTGTTCTGTGCATTCAACTAACAGAGTTGAACCTTACTTTTGATTGAGCCGTTCTGAAACACTCTTTCTGTAGAAACTGCAATTGGACATTCTGAGCGCTAAGAGGCCTATATTGGGAAAAAGAATGTCTACAAATAAAAACTACA
The DNA here is from genome assembly GCF_028878055.3 of Symphalangus syndactylus. Taxonomy (NCBI): domain Eukaryota; kingdom Metazoa; phylum Chordata; class Mammalia; order Primates; family Hylobatidae; genus Symphalangus; species Symphalangus syndactylus. The sequence goes on along the minus strand of NC_072437.2, from coordinate 112,139,878 downwards.
CAGAAGAATTGTGTGAAACTTCTTTCTGTTCTGTTTGTTCAACTAAAAGAGTTGAACCTTAGCTTTGATTGAGCCGTTCTGAAACACTCTTTCTGTAGAAAATGCAAGTGGAGATTCGGAGCGCTAAGAGGGTAATAGTGGAAAAAGGAATATCTCCAAATATAAACTACACAGAATCATTCTGTGAAACTTCTTTCTGATCTGTGCATTCAGCTAACAGAGTTAAACCATACTTTTGATTGAGTAGATCTGAACACTCTTTCTGTAGAAAATGCAACTGGACATTTGGAGCGCTAAGAGCGTAGTAGTGCAAAAAGGAATATATTCAAATATAAACTACACAGAAGCATTCTGTGAAACTTCTTTCTTATCTGAGCATTCAGCTAACAGAGTTAAACCATACTTTTGATTGAGCAGTTTTGAAACACTCTGTCTGTAGAAAATGCAACTGGACATTCGTAGCGCTAAGTGGGTAATAGTGGAAAAAAGAATATGTTCAAATATAAACTACACAGAAGCATTGTATGAAACTTCTTTCTGTTCTGTGCATTCAACTAACAGAGTTGAACCTTACTTTTGATTGAGCCGTTCTGAAACACTCTTTCTGTAGAAACTGCAATTGGACATTCTGAGCGCTAAGAGGCCTATATTGGGAAAAAGAATGTCTACAAATAAAAACTACACAGAAGAATTGTGTGAAACTTCTTTCTGTTCTGTTTGTTCAACTAAAAGAGTTGAACCTTAGCTTTGATTGAGCCGTTCTGAAACACTCTTTCTGTAGAAAATGCAAGTGGAGATTCGGAGCGCTAAGAGGGTAATAGTGGAAAAAGGAATATCTCCAAATATAAACTACACAGAATCATTCTGTGAAACTTCTTTCTGATCTGTGCATTCGGCTAACAGAGTTAAACCATACTTTTGATTGAGCAGATCTGAACACTCTTTCTGTAGAAAATGCAACTGGACATTTGGAGCGCTAAGAGATTAGTAGTGGAAAAAGGAATATATTCAAATATAAACTACACAGAAGCATTCTGTGAAAAATCTTTCTGATCTGAGCATTCAGCTAACAGAGTTAAACCATACTTTTGATTGAGCAGATTTGAAACACTCTGTCTGTAGAAAATGCAACTGGACATTCGTAGCGCTAAGTGGGTAATAGTGGAAAAAAGAATATGTTCAAATATAAACTACACAGAAGCATTGTATGAAACTCCTTTCTGTTCTGTGCATTCAACTAACAGAGTTGAACCTTACATTTGATTGAGCCGTTCTGAAACACTCTTTCTGTAGAAACTGCAATTGGACATTCTGAGCGCTAAGAGGCCTCTATTGGGAAAAATAATATCTTCAAATAAAAACTACACAGAAGCATTGTGTGAAACTTATTTCTGATATGTTCATTAAGCTAACAGAGTTAAACCATACTTTTGATTGCGCAGTTCTGAACACTCTTTCTGTAGAAAATGCAAGTGGACATTCGGATCGCTAAGAGGGTAATAGTGGAAAAAGGAATATATTCAAATATAAACTACACAGTAGCATTCTGTGAAAATTCTTTCTGTTCTGTGCATTCAACTAACAGAGTTGAACCTTACTTTTGATTGAGCCGTTCTGAAACACTCTTTCTGTAGAAACTGCAATTGGACATGCTAAGCGCTAAGAGGCCTACATTGGGAAAAAGAATATCTTCAAAAAAAACTACACAGATGCATTCTGTGAAACTTATTTCTGATCTGTAAATTCAGTTAACAGAGATAAAACATATTTTTGATTGAGCAGTTATGAAACACTCTTTTTGTAGAAAATGCAAGTGGAGATTCGGAGCGCTAAGAGGGTAATAGTGGAAAAAGGAATGTCTCCAAATATAAACTACACAGAATCATTCTGTGAATCTTCTTTCTGATCTGTGCATTCAGCTAACAGAGTTAAACCATACTTTTGATTGAGCAGATCTGAACACTCTTTCTGTAGAAAATGCAACTGGACATTTGGAGCGCTAAGTGCGTAGTAGTGGAAAAAGGAATCTATTCAAATATAAACTACACTGAAGCATTCTGTGAAACTTCTTTCTGATCTGAGCATTCAGCTAACAGAGTTAAACCATACTTTTGATTGAGCAGTTTTGAAACACTCTGTCTGTAGAAAATGCAACTGGACATTCGTAGCGCTAAGTGGGTAATAGTGGAAAAAAGAATATGTTCAAATATAAACTACACAGAAGCATTGTATGAAACTTCTTTCTGTTCTGTGCATTCAACTAACAGAGTTGAACCTTACTTTTGATTGAGCCGTTCTGAAACACTCTTTCTGTAGAAACTGCAATTGGACATTCTGAGCGCTAAGAGGCATATATTGGGAAAAAGAATGTCTACAAATAAAAACTACACAGAAGAATTGTGTGAAACTTCTTTCTGTTCTGTTTGTTCAACTAAAAGAGTTGAACCTTAGCTTTGATTGAGCCGTTCTGAAACACTCTTTCTGTAGAAAATGCAAGTGGAGATTCGGAGCGCTAAGAGGGTAATAGTGGAAAAAGGAATATCTCCAAATATAAACTACACAGAATCATTCTGTGAAACTTCTTTCTGATCTGTGCATTCGGCTAACAGAGTTAAACCATACTTTTGATTGAGCAGATCTGAACACTCTTTCTGTAGAAAATGCAACTGGACATTTGGAGCGCTAAGAGATTAGTAGTGGAAAAAGGAATATATTCAAATATAAACTACACAGAAGCATTCTGTGAAAATTCTTTCTGATCTGAGCATTCAGCTAACAGAGTTAAACCATACTTTTGATTGAGCAGTTTTGAAACACTCTGTCTGTAGAAAATGCAACTGGACATTCGTAGCGCTAAGTGGGTAATAGTGGAAAAAGAATATGTTCAAATATAAACTACACAGAAGCATTGTATGAAACTACTTTCTGTTCTGTGCATTCAACTAACAGAGTTGAACCTTACTTTTGATTGAGCCTTTCTGAAACACTCTTTCTGTAGAAACTGCAATTGGACATTCTGAGCGCTAAGAGGCCTCTATTGGGAAAAATAATATCTTCAAATAAAAACTACACAGAAGCATTGTGTGAAACTTATTTCTGATATGTTCATTAAGCTAACAGAGTTAAACCATACTTTTGATTGCGCAGTTCTAAACACTCTTTCTGTAGAAAATGCAAATGGACATTCGGAGCGCTAAGAGGGTAATAGTGGAAAAAGGAATATATTCAAATATAAACTACACAGTAGCATTCTGTGAAAATTCTTTCTGTTCTGTGCATTCAACTAACAGAGTTGAACCTTACTTTTGATTGAGCCGTTCTGAAACACTCTTTCTGTAGAAACTGCAATTGGACATGCTAAGCGCTAAGAGGCCTACATTGGGAAAAAGAATATCTTCAAATAAAAACTACACAGATGCATTCTGTGAAACTTATTTCTGATCTGTAAATTCAGTTAACAGAGATAAAACATATTTTTGATTGAGCAGTTATGAAACACTCTTTTTGTAGAAAATGCAACTGGAGATTCGGAGCGCTAAGAGGGTACTAGTAGAAAAAGGAATGTCTTCAAATATAAACTACACAGAATCATTCGGTGAAACTTCTTTCTGATCTGTGCATTCAGCTAACAGAGTTAAACCATACTTTTGATTGAGCAGATCTGAACACTCTTTCTGTAGAAAATGCAACTGGACATTTGGAGCGCTAAGAGCGTAGTAGTGGAAAAAGGAATATATTCAAATATAAACTAAACAGAAGCATTCTGTGAAACTTCTTTCTGATCTGAGCATTCAGCTAACAGAGTTAAACCATACTTTTGATTGAGCAGTTTTGAAACAATCTGTCTGTAGAAAATGCAACTGGACATTCGTAGCGCTAAGTGGGTAATAGTGGAAAAAAGAATATGTTCAAATATAAAGTACACAGAAGCATTGTATGAAACTTCTTTCTGTTCTGTGCATTCAACTAACAGAGTTGAACCTTACTTTTGATTGAGCCGTTCTGAAACACTCTTTCTGTAGAAACTGCAATTGGACATTCTGAGCGCTAAGAGGCCTATATTGGGAAAAAGAATGTCTACAAATAAAAACTACACAGAAGAATTGTGTGAAACTTCTTTCTGTTCTGTTTGTTCAACTAAAGGAGTTGAATCTTAGTTTTGATTGAGCCGTTCTGAAACACTCTTTCTGTAGAAAATGCAAGTGGAGATTTGGAGCGCTAAGAGGGTAATAGTGGAAAAAGGAATGTCTCCAAATATAAACTACACAGAATCATTCTGTGAAACTTCTTTCTGATCTGTGCATTCAGCTAACAGAGTTAAACCATACTTTTGATTGAGCAGATCTGAACACTCTTTCTGTAGAAAATGCAACTGGACATTTGGAGCGCTAAGAGCGTAGTAGTGGAAAAAGGAATATATTCAAATATAAACTACACAGAAGCATTCTGTGAAACTTCTTTCTGATCTGAGCATTCAGCTAACAGAGTTAAACCATACTTTTGATTGAGCAGTTTTGAAACACTCTGTCTGTAGAAAATGCAACTGGACATTCGTAGCGCTAAGTGGGTAATAGTGGAAAAAAGAATATGTTCAAATATAAACCAGACAGAAGCATTGTATGAAACTTCTTTCTGTTCTGTGCATTCAACTAACAGAGTTGAACCTTACTTTTGATTGAGCCGTTCTGAAACACTCTTTCTGTAGAAACTGCAATTGGACATTCTGAGCGCTAAGAGGCCTCTATTGGGAAAAATAATATCTTCAAATAAAAACTACACAGAAGCATTGTGTGAAACTTATTTCTGATATGTTCATTAAGCTAACAGTGTTAAACCATACTTTTGATTGCGCAGTTCTGGACACTCTTTCTGTAGAAAATGCAAGTGGACATTCGGAGCGCTAAGAGGGTAATAGTGGAAAAAGGAATATATTCAAATATAAACTACACAGTAACATTCTGTGAAAATTCTTTCTGTTCTGTGCATTCAACTAACAGAGTTGAACCTTACTTTTGATTGAGCCGTTCTGAAACACTCTTTCTGTAGAAACTGCAATTGGACATGCTAAGCGCTAAGAGGCCTACATTGGGAAAAAGAATATCTTCAAATAAAAACTACACAGATGCATTCTGTGAAACTTATTTCTGATCTGTAAATTCAGTTAACAGAGATAAAACATATTTTTGATTGAGCAGTTATGAAACACACTTTTTGTAGAAAATCGAAGTGGATATTCGGAGCGCTAAGAGGGTAATGGTGGAAAAAGGAATGTCTTCAAATATAAACTACACAGAATCATTCTGTGAAACTTCTTTCTGATCTGTGCATTCGGCTAACAGAGTTAAACCATACTTTTGATTGAGCAGATCTGAACACTCTTTCTGTAGAAAATGCAACTGGACATTTGGAGCGCTAAGAGCGTAGTAGTGGAAAAAGGAATATATTCAAATATAAACTACACAGAAGCATTCTGTGAAACTTCTTTCTGATCTGAGCATTCAGCTAACAGAGTTAAACCATACTTTTGATTGAGCAGTTTTGAAACAATCTGTCTGTAGAAAATGCAACTGGACATTCGTAGCGCTAAGTGGGTAATAGTGGAAAAAAGAATATGTTCAAATATAAAGTACACAGAAGCATTGTATGAAACTTCTTTCTGTTCTGTGCATTCAATTAACAGAGTTGAACCTTACTTTTGATTGAGCCGTTCTGAAACACTCTTTCTGTAGAAACTGCAATTGGACATTCTGAGCGCTAAGAGGCCTGTATTGGGAAAAAGAATATCTACAAATAAAAACTACACAGAAGAATTGTGTGAAACTACTTTCTGTTCTGTTTGTTCAACTAAAAGAGTTGAACCTTAGTTTTGATTGAGCCGTTCTGAAACACTCTTTCTGTAGAAAATGCAAGTGGAGATTCGGAGCGCTAAGAGGTTAATAGTGGAAAAAGGAATGTCTCCAAATATAAACTACACAGAATCATTCTGTGAAACTTCTTTCTGATCTGTGCATTCAGCTAACAGAGTTAAACCATACTTTTGATTGAGCAGATCTGAACACTCTTTCTGTAGAAAATGCAACTGGACATTTGGAGCGCTAAGAGCGTAGTAGTGGAAAAAGGAATATATTCAAATATAAACTACACAGAAGCATTCTGTGAAACTTCTTTCTGATCTGAGCGTTCAGCTAACAGAGTTAAACCATACTTTTGATTGAGCAGTTTTGAAACACTCTGTCTGTAGAAAATGCAACTGGACATTCGTAGCGCTAAGTGGGTAATAGTGGAAAAAAGAATATGTTCAAATATAAAGTACACAGAAGCATTGTATGAAACTTCTTTCTGTTCTGTGCATTCAACTAACAGAGTTGAACCTTACTTTTGATTGAGCCGTTCTGAAACACTCTTTCTGTAGAAACTGCAATTGGACATTCTGAGCGCTAAGAGGCCTATATTGGGAAAAAGAATGTCTACAAATAAAAACTACACAGAAGAATTGTGTGAAACTTCTTTCTGTTCTGTTTGTTCAACTAAAAGAGTTGAATCTTAGTTTTGATTGAGCCGTTCTGAAACACTCTTTCTGTAGAAAATGCAAGTGGAGATTCGGAGCGCTAAGAGGGTAATAGTGGAAAAAGGAATGTCTTCAAATATAAACTACACAGAAGCATTCTGTGAAACTTCTTTCTGATCTGAGCATTCAGCTAACAGAGTTAAACCATACTTTTGATTGAGCAGTTTTGACACACTCTGTCTGTAGAAAATGCAACTGGACATTCGTAGCGCTAAGTGGGTAATAGTGGAAAAAAGTATATGTTCAAATATAAACTACACAGAAGCATTGTATGAAACTACTTTCTGTTCTGTGCATTCAACAAACAGAGTTGAACCTTACTTTTGATTGAGCCTTTCTGAAACACTCTTTCTGTAGAAACGGCAATTGGACATTCTGAGCGCTAAGAGGCCTCTATTGGGAAAAATAATAACTTCAAATAAAAACTACACAGAAGCATTGTGTGAAACTTATTTCTGATATGTTCATTAAGTTAACAGAGTTAAACCATACTTTTGATTGCGCAGTTCTGAACACTCTTTCTGTAGAAAATGCAAGTGGACATTCGGATCGCTAAGAGGGTAATAGTGGAAAAAGGAATATATTCAAATATAAACTACACAGTAGCATTGTGTGAAAATTACTTCTGTTCTGTGCATTCAACTAACAGAGTTGAACCTTACTTTTGATTGAGCCGTTCTGAAACACTCTTTCTGTAGAAACTGCAATTGGACATGCTAAGCGCAAAGAGGCCTACATTGGGAAAAAGAATATCTTCAAATAAAAACTACACAGATGCATTCTGTGAAACTAATTTCTGATCTGTAAATTCAGTTAACAGAGATAAAACATATTTTTGATTGAGCAGTTATGAAACACTCTTTTTGTACAAAATGCAAGTGGAGATTCGGAGCGCTAAGTGGGTAATAGTGGAAAAAGGAATGTCTTCAAATATAAACTACACAGAATCATTCGGTGAAACTTCTTTCTGATCTGTGCATTCAGCTAACAGAGTTAAACCATACTTTTGATTGAGCAGATCTGAACACTCTTTCTGTAGAAAATGCAACTGGACATTTGGAGCGCTAAGAGCGTAGTAGTGGAAAAAGGAATATATTCAAATATAAACTACACAGAAGCATTCTGTGAAACTTCTTCCTGATCTGAGCATTCAGCTAACAGAGTTAAACAATACTTTTGATTGAGCAGTTTTGAAACACTCTGTCTGTAGAAAATGCAACGGGATATTCGTAGCGCTAAGTGGGTAATAGTGGAAAAAAGAATATGTTCAAATATAAACTACACAGAAGCATTGTATGAAACTTCTTTCTGTTCTGTGCATTCAACTAACAGAGTTGAACCTTACTTTTGATTGAGCCGTTCTGAAACACCCTTTCTGTAGAAACCGCAATTGGACATTCTGAGCGCTAAGTTTCCTCTATTGGAAAAAATAATATCTTCAAATAAAAACTACACAGAAGCATTGTGTGAAAATTATTTCTGATATGTTCATTAAGTTAACAGAGTTAAACCATACTTTTGATTGCACAGTTCTGAACACTCTTTCTGTAGAAAATGCAAGTGGACATTCGGAGCGCTAAGAGGGTAATAGTGGAAAAAGGAATATATTCAAATATAAACTACACAGTAGCATTCTGTGAAAATTCTTTCTGTTCTGTGCATTCAACTAACAGAGTTGAACCTTACTTTTGATTGAGCCGTTCTGAAACACTCTTTCTGTAGAAACTGCAATTGGACATTCTGAGCGCTAAGAGGGCTATATTGGGAAAAAGAATATCTACAAATAAAAACTACACAGAAGAATTGTGTGAAACTTCTTTCTGTTCTGTTTGTTCAACTAAAAGTGTTGAATCTTAGTTTTGATTGAGCCGTTCTGAAACACTCTTTCTGTAGAAAATGCAAGTGGAGATTCGGAGCGCTAAGAGGGTTATAGTGGAAAAAGGAATGTCTCCAAATATAAACTACACAGAATCATTCTGTGAAACTTCTTTCTGATCTGTGCATTCAGCTAACAGAGTTAAACCATACTTTTGATTGAGCAGATCTGAACACTCTTTCTGTAGAAAATGCAACTGGACATTTGGAGCGCTAAGAGAGTAGTAGATTAAAAAAGGAATATATTCAAATATAAACTACACAGAGGCATTCTGTGAAACTTCTTTCTGATCTGAGCATTCAGCTAACAGAGTTAAACCATACTTTTGATTGAGCAGTTTTGAAACACTCTGTCTGTAGAAAATGCAACTGGACATTCGTAGCGCTAAGTGGGTAATAGTGGAAAAAAGAATATGTTCAAATATAAACTACACAGAAGCATTGTATGAAACTTCTTTCTGTTCTGTGCATTCAACTAACAGAGTTGAACCTTACTTTTGATTGAGCCTTTCTGAAACACTCTTTCTGTAGAAACTGCAATTGGACATTCTGAGCGCTAAGTGGCCTCTATTGGGAAAAAAAATATCTTCAAATAAAAACTACACAGAAGCATTGTGTGAAACTTATTTCTGATATGTTCATTAAGCTAACAGAGTTAAACCATACGTTTGATTGCGCAGTTCTGAACACTCTCTCTGTAGAAAATGCAAGTGGACATTCGGAGCGCTAAGAGGGTAATAATGGAAAAAGGAATATATTCAAATATAAACTACACAGTAGCATTCTGTGAAAATTCTTTCTGTTCTGTGCATTCAACAAACAGAGTTGAACCTTACTTTTGATTGAGCCGTTCTGAAACACTCTTTCTGTAGAAACTGCAATTGGACATGCTAAGCGCTAAGAGGCCTACATTGGGAAAAAGAATATCTTCAAATAAAAACTACACAGATGCATTCTGTGAAACTTATTTCTGATTTGTAAATTCAGTTAACAGAGATAAAACATATTTTTGATTGAGCAGTCAGGAAACACTCTTTTTGTAGAAAATGCAAGTGGAGATTCGGAGCGCTAAGAGGGTAATAGTGGAAAAAGGAATGTCTTCAAATATAAACTACACAGAATCATTCGGTGAAACTTCTTTCTGATCTGTGCATTCAGCTAACAGAGTTAAACCATACTTTTGATTGAGCAGATCTGAACACTCTTTCTGTAGAAAATGCAACTGAACATTAGGAGCGCTAAGAGCGTAGTAGTGGAAAAAGGAATATATTCAAATATAAACTACACAGAAGCATTCTGTGAAACTTCTTTCTGATCTGAGCATTCAGCTAACAGAGTTAAACCATACTTTTGATAGAGCAGTTTTGAAACACTCTGTCTGTAGAAAATGCAACTGGACATTCGTAGCGCTAAGTGGCTTATAGTGGAAAAAAGAATATGTTCAAATATAAACTACACAGAAGCATTGTATGAAACTTCTTTCTGTTCTGTGCATTCAACTAACAGAGTTGAACCTTACTTTTGATTGAGCCGTTCTGAAACACTCTTTCTGTAGAAACTGCAATTGGACATTCTGAGCGCTAAGAGGCCTATATTGGAAAAAGAATGTCTACAAATAAAAACTACACAGAAGAATTGTCTGAAACTTCTTTCTGTTCTGTTTGTTCAACTAAAAGAGTTGAACCTTAGTTTTGATTGAGCCGTTCTGAAACACTCTTTCTGTAGAAAATGCAAGTGGAGATTCGGAGCGCTAAGACGGTAATAGTGGAAAAAGGAATGTCTCCAAATATAAACTACACAGAATCATTCTGTGAAACTTCTTTCTGATCTGTGCATTCAGCTAACAGAGTTAAACCATACTTTTGATTGAGCAGATCTGAACACTCTTTCTGTAGAAAATGCAACTGGACATTTGGAGCGCTAAGAGAGTAGCAGTGGAAAAAGGAATATATTCAAATATAAACTACACAGAAGCATTCTGTGAAACTTCTTTCTGATCTGAGCATTCAGCTAACAGAGTTAAACCATACTTTTGATTGAGCAGTTTTGAAACACTCTGTCTGTAGAAAATGCAACTGGACATTCGTAGCGCTAAGTGGGTAATAGTGGAAAAAAGAATATGTTCAAATATAAACTACACAGAAGCATTGTATGAAACTTCTTTCTGTTCTGTGCATTCAACTAACAGAGTTGAACCTTACTTTTGATTGAGCCTTTCTGAAACACTCTTTCTGTAGAAACCGCAATTGGACATTCTGAGCGCTAAGTTTCCTCTATTGGAAAAAATAATATCTTCAAATAAAAACTACACAGAAGCATTGTGTGAAAATTATTTCTGATATGTTCATTAAGTTAACAGAGTTAAACCATACTTTTGATTGCACAGTTCTGAACACTCTTTCTGTAGAAAATGCAAGTGGACATTCGGAGCGCTAAGAGGGTAATAGTGGAAAAAGGAATATATTCAAATATAAACTACACAGTAGCATTCTGTGAAAATTTTTTCTGTTCTGTGCATTCAACTAACAGAGTTGAACCTTACTTTTGATTGAGCCGTTCTGAAACACTCTTTCTGTAGAAACTGCAATTGGACATTCTGAGCGCTAAGAGGGCTATATTGGGAAAAAGAATATCTACAAATAAAAACTACACAGAAGAATTGTGTGAAACTTCTTTCTGTTCTGTTTGTTCAACTAAAAGTGTTGAATCTTAGTTTTGATTGAGCCGTTCTGAAACACTCTTTCTGTAGAAAATGCAAGTGGAGATTCGGAGCGCTAAGAGGGTTATAGTGGAAAAAGGAATGTCTCCAAATATAAACTACACAGAATCATTCTGTGAAACTTCTTTCTGATCTGTGCATTCAGCTAACAGAGTTAAACCATACTTTTGATTGAGCAGATCTGAACACTCTTTCTGTAGAAAATGCAACTGGACATTTGGAGCGCTAAGAGAGTAGTAGATTAAAAAAGGAATATATTCAAATATAAACTACACAGAAGCATTCTGTGAAACTTCTTTCTGATCTGAGCATTCAGCTAACAGAGTTAAACCATACTTTTGATTGAGGAGTTTTGAAACACTCTGTCTGTAGAAAATGCAACTGGACATTCGTAGCGCTAAGTGGGTAATAGTGGAAAAAAGAATATGTTCAAATATAAACTACACAGAAGCATTGTATGAAACTTCTTTCTGTTCTGTGCATTCAACTAACAGAGTTGAACCTTACTTTTGATTGAGCCTTTCTGAAACACTCTTTCTGTAGAAACTGCAATTGGACATTCTGAGCGCTAAGTGGCCTCTATTGGGAAAAATAATATCTTCAAATAAAAACTACACAGAAGCATTGTGTGAAACTTATTTCTGATATGTTCATTAAGCTAACAGAGTTAAACCATACTTTTGATTGCGCAGTTCTGAACACTCTTTCTGTAGAAAATGCAAGTGGACATTCGGAGCGCTAAGAGGGTAATAGTGGAAAAAGGAATATATTCAAATATAAACTACACAGTAGCATTCTGTGAAAATTCTTTCTGTTCTGTGCATTCAACAAACAGAGTTGAACCTTACTTTTGATTGAGCCGTTCTGAAACACTCTTTCTGTAGAAACTGCAATTGGACATGCTAAGCGCTAAGAGGCCTACATTGGGAAAAAGAATATCTTCAAATAAAAACTACACAGATGCATTCTGTGAAACTTATTTCTGATTTGTAAATTCAGTTAACAGAGATAAAACATATTTTTGATTGAGCAGTTAGGAAACACTCTTTTTGTAGAAAATGCAAGTGGAGATTCGGAGCGCTAAGAGGGTAATAGTGGAAAAAGGAATGTCTTCAAATATAAACTACACAGAATCATTCGGTGAAACTTCTTTCTGATCTGTGCATTCAGCTAACAGAGTTAAACCATACTTTTGATTGAGCAGATCTGAACACTCTTTCTGTAGAAAATGCAACTGAACATTAGGAGCGCTAAGAGCGTAGTAGTGGAAAAAGGAATATATTCAAATATAAACTACACAGAAGCATTCTGTGAAACTTCTTTCTGATCTGAGCATTCAGCTAACAGAGTTAAACCATACTTTTGATAGAGCAGTTTTGAAACACTCTGTCTGTAGAAAATGCAACTGGACATTCGTAGCGCTAAGTGGCTTATAGTGGAAAAAAGAATATGTTCAAATATAAACTACACAGAAGCATTGTATGAAACTTCTTTCTGTTCTGTGCATTCAACTAACAGAGTTGAACCTTACTTTTGATTGAGCCGTTCTGAAACACTCTTTCTGTAGAAACTGCAATTGGACATTCTGAGCGCTAAGAGGCCTATATTGGAAATAGAATGTCTACAAATAAAAACTACACAGAAGAATTGTCTGAAACTTCTTTCTGTTCTGTTTGTTCAACTAAAAGAGTTGAACCTTAGTTTTGATTGAGCCGTTCTGAAACACTCTTTCTGTAGAAAATGCAAGTGGAGATTCGGAGCGCTAAGACGGTAATAGTGGAAAAAGGAATGTCTCCAAATATAAACTACACAGAATCATTCTGTGAAACTTCTTTCTGATCTGTGCATTCAGCTAACAGAGTTAAACCATACTTTTGATTGAGCAGATCTGAACACTCTTTCTGTAGAAAATGCAACTGGACATTTGGAGCGCTAAGAGAGTAGCAGTGGAAAAAGGAATATATTCAAATATAAACTACACAGAAGCATTCTGTGAAACTTCTTTCTGATCTGAGCATTCAGCTAACAGAGTTAAACCATACTTTTGATTGAGCAGTTTTGAAACACTCTGTCTGTAGAAAATGCAACTGGACATTCATAGCGCTAAGTGGGTAATAGTGGAAAAAAGAATATGTTCAAATATAAACTACACAGAAGCATTGTATGAAACTTCTTTCTGTTCTGTGCATTCAACTAACAGAGTTGAACCTTACTTTTGATTGAGCCTTTCTGAAACACTCTTTCTGTAGAAACTGCAATTGGACATTCTGAGCGCTAAGAGGCCTCTATTGGGAAAAATAATATCTTCAAATAAAAACTACACAGAAGTATTGTGTGAAACTTATTTCTGATATGTTCATTAAGCTAACAGAGTTAAACCATACTTTTGATTGCGCAGTTCTGAACACTCTTTCTGTAGAAAATGCAAGTGGACATTCGGAGCGCTAAGAGGGTAATAGTGGAAAAAGGAATATATTCAAATATAAACTACACAGTAGCATTCTGTGAAAATTCTTTCTGTTCTGTGCATTCAACTAACAGAGTTGAACCTTACTTTTGATTGAGCCGTTCTGAAACACTCTTTCTGTAGAAACTGCAATTGGACATGCTAAGCGCAAAGAGGCCTACATTGGGAAAAAGAATATCTTCAAATAAAAACTACACAGATGCATTCTGTGAAACTTATTTCTGACCTGTAAATTCAGTTAACAGAGATAAAACATATTTTTGATTGAGCAGTTATGAAACACTCTTTTTGTAGAAAATGCAAGTGGAGATTCGGAGCGCTAAGAGGGTACTAGTGGAAAAAGGAATGTCTTCAAATATAAACTACACAGAATCATTCGGTGAAACTTCGTTCTGATCTGTGCATTCAGCTAACAGAGTTAAACCATACTTTTGATTGAGCAGATCTGAACACTCTTTCTGTAGAAAATGCAACTGGACATTTGGAGCGCTAAGAGAGTAGTAGTGGAAAAAGGAATATATTCAAATATAAACTACACAGAAGCATTCTGTGAAACGTCTTTCTGATCTGAGCATTCAGCTAACAGAGTTAAACCATACTTTTGATTGAGCAGTTTTGAAACACTCTGTCTGTAGAAAATGCAACGTGACATTCGTAGCGCTAAGTGGGTAATAGTGGAAAAAAGAATATGTTCAAATATAAACTACACAGAAGCATTGTATGAAACTTCTTTCTGTTCTGTGCATTCAACTAACAGAGTTGAACCTTACATTTGATTGAGCCTTTCTGAAACACTCTTTCTGTAGAAATTGCAATTGGACATTCTGAGCACTAAGAGGCCTCTATTGGGAAAAATAATATCTTCAAATAAAAACTACAGAGAAGCATTGTGTGAGACTTATTTCTGATATGTTCATTAAGCTAACAGAGTTAAACCATACTTTTGATTGCGCAGTTCTGAACACTCTTTCTGTAGAAAATGCAAGTGGACATTCGGAGCGCTAAGAGGGTAATAGTGGAAAAAGGAATATATTCAAATATAAACTACACAGTAGCATTCTGTGAAAATTCTTTCTGTTCTGTGCATTCAACTAACAGAGTTGAACCTTACTTTTGATTGAGCCGTTCTGAAACACTCTTTCTGTAGAAACTGCAATTGGACATGCTAAGCGCTAAGAGGCCTACATTGGGAAAAAGAATATCTTCAAATAAACCTACACAGATGCATTCTGTGAAACTTATTTCTGATCTGTAAATTCAGTTAACAGAGATAAAACATATTTTTGATTGAGCAGTTATGAAACACTCTTTTTGTAGAAAACGCAAGTGGAGATTCGGAGCGCTGAGAGGGTAATAGTGGAAAAAGGAATGTCTTCAAATATAAACTACACAAAATCATTCGGTGAAACTTCTTTCTGATCTGTGCATTCAGCTAACAGAGTTAAACCATACTTTTGATTGAGCAGATCTGAACACTCTTTCTGTAGAAAATGCAACTGGACATTTGGAGCGCTAAGCGAGTAGTAGTGGAAAAAGGAATATATTCAAATATAAACTACACAGAAGCATTCTGTGAAACTTCTTTCTGATCTGAGCATTCAGCTAACAGAGTTAAACCATACTTTTGATTGAGCAGTTTTGAAACACTCTGTCTGTAGAAAATGCAACTGGACATTCGTAGCGCTAAGTGGGTAATAGTGGAAAAAAGAATATGTTCAAATATAAAGTACACAGAAGCATTGTATGAAACTTCTTTCTGTTCTGTGCATTCAACCAACAGAGTTGAACCTTACTTTTGATTGAGCCGTTCTGAAACACTCTTTCTGTAGAAACTGCAATTGGACATTCTGAGCGCTAAGAGGCCTATATTGGGAAAAAGAATGTCTACAAATAAAAACTACACAGAAGAATTGTGTGAAACTTCTTTCTGTTCTGTTTGTTCAACTAAAAGAGTTGAACCTTAGTTTTGATTGAGCCGTTCTGAAACACTCTTTCTGTAGAAAATGCAAGTGGAGTTTCGGAGCGCTAAGAGGGTAATAGTGGAAAAAGGAATGTCTCCAAATATAAACTACACAGAATCATTCTGTGAAACTTCTTTCTGATCTGTGCATTCAGCTAACAGAATTAAACCATACTTTTGATTCAGCAGATCTGAACACTCTTTCTGTAGAAAATGCAACTGGACATTTGGAGCGCTAAGAGAGTAGTAGTGGAAAAAGGAATATATTCAAATATAAACTACACAGAAGCATTCTGTGAAACTTCTTTCTGATCTCAGCATTCAGCTAACAGAGTTAAACCATACTTTTGATTGAGCAGTTTTGAAACACTCAGTCTGTAGAAAATGCAACTGGACATTCGTAGTGCTAAGTGGGTAATAGTGGAAAAAAGAATATGTTCAAATATAAACTACACAAAAGCATTGTATGAAACTTCTTTCTGTTCTGTGCATTCAACTAACAGTGTTGAACCTTACTTTTCATTGAGCCTTTCTGAAACACTCTTTCTGTAGAAACTGCAATTGGACATTCTGAGCGCTAAGAGGCCTCTATTGGGAAAAATAATATCTTCAAATAAAAACTACACAGAAGCATTGTGTGAAACTTATTTCTGATATGTTCATTAAGCTAACAGAGTTAAACCATACTTTTGATTGCGCAGTTCTGAACACTCTTTCTGTAGAAAATGCAAGTGGACATTCGGAGCGCTAAGAGGGTAATAGTGGAAAAAGGAATATATTCAAATATAAACTACACAGTAGCATTCTGTGAAAAACCTTTCTGTTCTGTGCATTCAACTAACAGAGTTGAACCTTACTTTTGAGTGAGCCGTTCTGAAACACTCTTTCTGTAGAAACTGCAATTGGACATGCTAAGCTCTAAGAGGCCTACATTGGGAAAAAGAATATCTTCAAATAAAAACTACACAGATGCATTCTGTGAAACTTATTTCTGATCTGTAAATTCAGTTAACAGAGATAAAACATATTTTTGATTGAGCAGTTATGAAACACTCTTTTTGTAGAAAACGCAAGTGGAGATTCGGAGCGCTAAGTGGGTAATAGTGGAAAAAGGAATATATTCAAATATAAACTACACAGAAGCATTCTGTGAAACTTCTTTCTGATCTGAGCATTCAGCTAACAGAGTTAAACCATACTTTTGATTGAGCAGTTTTGAAAGACTCTGTCTGTAGAAAATGCAACTGGACATTCGTAGCGCTAAGTGGGTAATAGTGGAAAAAAGAATATGTTCAAATATAAACTACACAGAAGCATTGTATGAAACTTCTTTCTGTTCTGTGCATTCAACTAACAGAGTTGAACCTTACTTTTGATTGAGCTGTTCTGAAACACTCTTTCTGTAGAAACTGCAATTGGACATTCTGAGCGCTAAGAGGCCTATATTGGGAAAAAGAATGTCTACAAATAAAAACTACACAGAAGAATTGTGTGAAACATCTTTCTGTTCTGTTTGTTCAACTAAAAGAGTTGAACCTTAGTTTTGATTGAGCCGTTCTGAAACACTCTTTCTGTAGAAAATGCAAGTGGAGATTCGGAGCGCTAAGGGGGTAATAGTGGAAAAAGGAATGTCTCCAAATATAAACTACACAGAATCATTCTGTGAAACTTCTTTCTGATCTGTGCATTCAGCTAACAGAGTTAAACCATACTTTTGATTGAGCAGATCTGAACACTCTTTCTGTAGAAAATGCAACTGGACATTTGGAGCGCTAAGAGAGTAGTAGTGGAAAAAGGAATATATTCAAATATAAACTACACAGAAGCATTCTGTGAAACTTCTTTCTGATCTGAGCATTCAGCTAACAGAGTTAAACCATACTTTTGATTGAGCAGTTTTGAAACACTCTGTCTGTAGAAAATGCAACTGGACATTCGTAGCGCTAAGTGGGTAATAGTGGAAAAAAGAATATGTTCAAATATAAACTACACAGAAGCATTGTATGAAACTTCTTTCTGTTCTGTGCATTCAACTAACAGAGTTGAACCTTACTTTTGATTGAGCCTTTCTGAAACACTCTTTCTGTAGAAACTGCAATTGGACATTCTGAGCGCTAAGAGGCCTCTATTGGGAAAAATAATATCTTCAAATAAAAACTACACAGAAGTATTGTGTGAAACTTATTTCTGATATGTTCATTAAGCTAACAGAGTTAAACCATACTTTTGATTGCGCAGTTCTGAACACTCTTTCTGTAGAAAATGCAAGTGGACATTCGGAGCGCTAAGAGGGTAATAGTGGAAAAAGGAATATATTCAAATATAAACTACACAGTAGCATTCTGTGAAAATTCTTTCTGTTCTGTGCATTCAACTAACAGAGTTGAACCTTACTTTTGATTGAGCCGTTCTGAAACACTCTTTCTGTAGAAACTGCAATTGGACATGCTTAGCGCAAAGAGGCCTACATTGGGAAAAAGAATATCTTCAAATAAAAACTACACAGATGCATTCTGTGAAACTTATTTCTGACCTGTAAATTCAGTTAACAGAGATAAAACATATTTTTGATTGAGCAGTTATGAAACACTCTTTTTGTAGAAAATGCAAGTGGAGATTCGGAGCGCTAAGAGGGTACTAGTGGAAAAAGGAATGTCTTCAAATATAAACTACACAGAATCATTCGGTGAAACTTCTTTCTGATCTGTGCATTCAGCTAACAGAGTTAAACCATACTTTTGATTGAGCAGATCTGAACACTCTTTCTGTAGAAAATGCAACTGGACATTTGGAGCGCTAAGAGAGTAGTAGTGGAAAAAGGAATATATTCAAATATAAACTACACAGAAGCATTCTGTGAAACTTCTTTCTGATCTCAGCATTCAGCTAACAGAGTTAAACCATACTTTTCATTGAGCAGTTTTGAAACACTCTGTCTGTAGAAAATGCAACTGGACATTCGTAGTGCTAAGTGGGTAATAGTGGAAAAAAGAATATGTTCAAATATAAACTACACAGAAGCATTGTATGAAACTTCTTTCTGTTCTGTGCATTCAACTAACAGTGTTGAACCTTACTTTTCATTGAGCCTTTCTGAAACACTCTTTCTGTAGAAACTGCAATTGGACATTCTGAGCGCTAAGAGGCCTCTATTGGGAAAAATAATATCTTCAAATAAAAACTACACAGAAGCATTGTGTGAAACTTATTTCTGATATGTTCATTAAGCTAACAGAGTTAAACCATACTTTTGATTGCGCAGTTCTGAACACTCTTTCTGTAGAAAATGCAAGTGGACATTCGGAGCGCTAAGAGGGTAATAGTGGAAAAAGGAATATATTCAAATATAAACTACACAGTAGCATTCTGTGAAAAATCTTTCTGTTCTGTGCATTCAACTAACAGAGTTGAACCTTACTTTTGAGTGAGCCGTTCTGAAACACTCTTTCTGTAGAAACTGCAATTGGACATGCTAAGCGCTAAGAGGCCTACATTGGGAAAAAGAATATCTTCAAATAAAAACTACACAGATGCATTCTGTGAAACTTATTTCTGATCTGTAAATTCAGTTAACAGAGATAAAACATATTTTTGATTGAGCAGTTATGAAACACTCTTTTTGTAGAAAACGCAAGTGGAGATTCGGAGCGCTAAGTGGGTAATAGTGGAAAAAGGAATATATTCAAATATAAACTACACAGAAGCATTCTGTGAAACTTCTTTCTGATCTGAGCATTCAGCTAACAGAGTTAAACCATACTTTTGATTGAGCAGTTTTGAAAGACTCTGTCTGTAGAAAATGCAACTGGACATTCGTAGCGCTAAGTGGGTAATAGTGGAAAAAAGAATATGTTCAAATATAAACTACACAGAAGCATTGTATGAAACTTCTTTCTGTTCTGTGCATTCAACTAACAGAGTTGAACCTTACTTTTGATTGAGCTGTTCTGAAACACTCTTTCTGTAGAAACTGCAATTGGACATTCTGAGCGCTAAGAGGCCTATATTGGGAAAAAGAATGTCTACAAATAAAAACTACACAGAAGAATTGTGTGAAACATCTTTCTGTTCTGTTTGTTCAACTAAAAGAGTTGAACCTTAGTTTTGATTGAGCCGTTCTGAAACACTCTTTCTGTAGAAAATGCAAGTGGAGATTCGGAGCGCTAAGGGGGTAATAGTGGAAAAAGGAATGTCTCCAAATATAAACTACACAGAATCATTCTGTGAAACTTCTTTCTGATCTGTGCATTCAGCTAACAGAGTTAAACCATACTTTTGATTGAGCAGATCTGAACACTCTTTCTGTAGAAAATGCAACTGGACATTTGGAGCGCTAAGAGAGTAGTAGTGGAAAAAGGAATATATTCAAATATAAACTACACAGAAGCATTCTGTGAAACTTCTTTCTGATCTGAGCATTCAGCTAACAGAGTTAAACCATACTTTTGATTGAGCAGTTTTGAAACACTCTGTCTGTAGAAAATGCAACTGGACATTCGTAGCGCTAAGTGGGTAATAGTGGAAAAAAGAATATGTTCAAATATAAACTACACAGAAGCATTGTATGAAACTTCTTTCTGTTCTGTGCATTCAACTAACAGAGTTGAACCTTACTTTTGATTGAGCCTTTCTGAAACACTCTTTCTGTAGAAACTGCAATTGGACATTCTGAGCGCTAAGAGGCCTCTATTGGGAAAAATAATATCTTCAAATAAAAACTACACAGAAGTATTGTGTGAAACTTATTTCTGATATGTTCATTAAGCTAACAGAGTTAAACCATACTTTTGATTGCGCAGTTCTGAACACTCTTTCTGTAGAAAATGCAAGTGGACATTCGGAGCGCTAAGAGGGTAATAGTGGAAAAAGGAATATATTCAAATATAAACTACACAGTAGCATTCTGTGAAAATTCTTTCTGTTCTGTGCATTCAACTAACAGAGTTGAACCTTACTTTTGATTGAGCCGTTCTGAAACACTCTTTCTGTAGAAACTGCAATTGGACATGCTTAGCGCAAAGAGGCCTACATTGGGAAAAAGAATATCTTCAAATAAAAACTACACAGATGCATTCTGTGAAACTTATTTCTGACCTGTAAATTCAGTTAACAGAGATAAAACATATTTTTGATTGAGCAGTTATGAAACACTCTTTTTGTAGAAAATGCAAGTGGAGATTCGGAGCGCTAAGAGGGTACTAGTGGAAAAAGGAATGTCTTCAAATATAAACTACACAGAATCATTCGGTGAAACTTCTTTCTGATCTGTGCATTCAGCTAACAGAGTTAAACCATACTTTTGATTGAGCAGATCTGAACACTCTTTCTGTAGAAAATGCAACTGGACATTTGGAGCGCTAAGAGAGTAGTAGTGGAAAAAGGAATATATTCAAATATAAACTACACAGAAGCATTCTGTGAAACTTCTTTCTGATCTCAGCATTCAGCTAACAGAGTTAAACCATACTTTTCATTGAGCAGTTTTGAAACACTCTGTCTGTAGAAAATGCAACTGGACATTCGTAGTGCTAAGTGGGTAATAGTGGAAAAAAGAATATGTTCAAATATAAACTACACAGAAGCATTGTATGAAACTTCTTTCTGTTCTGTGCATTCAACTAACAGTGTTGAACCTTACTTTTCATTGAGCCTTTCTGAAACACTCTTTCTGTAGAAACTGCAATTGGACATTCTGAGCGCTAAGAGGCCTCTATTGGGAAAAATAATATCTTCAAATAAAAACTACACAGAAGCATTGTGTGAAACTTATTTCTGATATGTTCATTAAGCTAACAGAGTTAAACCATACTTTTGATTGCGCAGTTCTGAACACTCTTTCTGTAGAAAATGCAAGTGGACATTCGGAGCGCTAAGAGGGTAATAGTGGAAAAAGGAATATATTCAAATATAAACTACACAGTAGCATTCTGTGAAAAATCTTTCTGTTCTGTGCATTCAACTAACAGAGTTGAACCTTACTTTTGAGTGAGCCGTTCTGAAACACTCTTTCTGTAGAAACTGCAATTGGACATGCTAAGCGCTAAGAGGCCTACATTGGGAAAAAGAATATCTTCAAATAAAAACTACACAGATGCATTCTGTGAAACTTATTTCTGATCTGTAAATTCAGTTAACAGAGATAAAACATATTTTTGATTGAGCAGTTATGAAACACTCTTTTTGTAGAAAACGCAAGTGGAGATTCGGAGCGCTAAGTGGGTAATAGTGGAAAAAGGAATATATTCAAATATAAACTACACAGAAGCATTCTGTGAAACTTCTTTCTGATCTGAGCATTCAGCTAACAGAGTTAAACCATACTTTTGATTGAGCAGTTTTGAAAGACTCTGTCTGTAGAAAATGCAACTGGACATTCGTAGCGCTAAGTGGGTAATAGTGGAAAAAAGAATATGTTCAAATATAAACTACACAGAAGCATTGTATGAAACTTTTTTCTGTTCTGTGCATTCAACTAACAGAGTTGAACCTTACTTTTGATTGAGCTGTTCTGAAACACTCTTTCTGTAGAAACTGCAATTGGACATTCTGAGCGCTAAGAGGCCTATATTGGGAAAAAGAATGTCTACAAATAAAAACTACACAGAAGAATTGTGTGAAACTTCTTTCTGTTCTGTTTGTTCAACTAAAAGAGTTGAACCTTAGTTTTGATTGAGCCGTTCTGAAACACTCTTTCTGTAGAAAATGCAAGTGGAGATTCGGAGCGCTGAGAAGGTAATAGTGGAAAAAGGAATGTCTTCAAATATAAACTACACAGAATCATTCGGTGAAACTTCTTTCTGATCTGTGCATTCAGCAAACAGAGTTAAACCATACTTTTGATTGAGCAGATCTGAACACTCTTTCTGTAGAAAATGCAACTGGACATTTGGAGCGCTAAGAGAGTCGTAGTGGAAAAAGGAATATATTCAAATATAAACTACACAGAAGCATTCTGTGAAACGTCTTTCTGATCTGAGCATTCAGCTAACAGAGTTAAACCATACTTTTGATTGAGCAGTTTTGAAACACTCTGTCTGTAGAAAATGCAACGGGACATTCGTAGCGCTAAGTGGGTAATAGTGGAAAAAAGAATATGTTCAAATATAAACTACACAGAAGCATTGTATGAAACTTCTTTCTGTTCTGTGCATTCAACTAACAGAGTTGAACCTTACATTTGATTGAGCCTTTCTGAAACACTCTTTCTGTAGAAAATGCAATTGGACATTCTGAGCACTAAGAGGCCTCTATTGGGAAAAATAATATCTTCAAATAAAAACTACAGAGAAGCATTGTGTGAGACTTATTTCTGATATGTTCATTAAGCTAACAGAGTTAAACCATACTTTTGATTGCGCAGTTCTGAACACTCTTTCTGTAGAAAATGCAAGTGGACATTCTGAGCGCTAAGAGGGTAATAGTGGAAAAAGGAATATATTCAAATATAAACTACACAGTAGCATTCTGTGAAAATTCTTTCTGTTCTGTGCATTCAACTAACAGAGTTGAACCTTACTTTTGATTGAGCCGTTCTGAAACACTCTTTCTGTAGAAACTGCAATTGGACATGCTAAGCGCTAAGAGGCCTACATTGGGAAAAAGAATATCTTCAAATAAAAACTACACAGATGCATTCTGTGAAACTTATTTCTGATCTGTAAATTCAGTTAACAGAGATAAAACATATTTTTGATTGAGCAGTTATGAAACACTCTTTTTGTAGAAAATGCAAGTGGAGATTCGGAGCGCTAAGAGGGTAATAGTGGAAAAAGGAATGTCTTCAAATATAAACTACACAGAAGCATTCTGTGAAACTTCTTTCTGATCTGAGCATTCAGCTAACAGAGTTAAACCATACTTTTGATTGAGCAGTTTTGACACACTCTGTCTGTAGAAAATGCAACTGGACATTCGTAGCGCTAAGTGGGTAATAGTGGAAAAAAGAATTTGTTCAAATATAAACTACACAGAAGCATTGTATGAAACTACTTTCTGTTCTGTGCATTCAACAAACAGAGTTGAACCTTACTTTTGATTGAGCCTTTCTGAAACACTCTTTCTGTAGAAACGGCAATTGGACATTCTGAGCGCTAAGAGGCCTCTATTGGGAAAAATAATATCTTCAAATAAAAACTACACAGAAGCATTGTGTGAAACTTATTTCTGATATGTTCATTAAGCTAACAGAGTTAAACCATACTTTTGATTGCGCAGTTCTGAACACTCTTTCTGTAGAAAATGCAAGTGGACATTCGGATCGCTAAGAGGGTAATAGTGGAAAAAGGAATATATTCAAATATAAACTACACAGTAGCATTGTGTGAAAATTATTTCTGTTCTGTGCATTCAACTAACAGAGTTGAACCTTACTTTTGATTGAGCCGTTCTGAAACACTCTTTCTGTAGAAACTGCAATTGGAAATGCTAAGCGCAAAGAGGCCTACATTGGGAAAAAGAATATCTTCAAATAAAAACTACACAGATGCATTCTGTGAAACTTATTTCTGATCTGTAAATTCAGTTAACAGAGATAAAACATATTTTTGATTGAGCAGTTATGAAACACTCTTTTTGTACAAAATGCAAGTGGAGATTTGGAGCGCTAAGTGGGTAATAGTGGAAAAATTAATGTCTTCAAATATAAACTACACAGAATCATTCGGTGAAACTTCTTTCTGATCTGTGCATTCAGCTAACAGAGTTAAACCATAGTTTTGATTGAGCAGATCTGAACACTCTTTCTGTAGAAAATGCAACTGGACATTTTGGGCGCTAAGAGCGTAGTAGTGGAAAAAGGAATATATTCAAATATAAACTACACAGTAGCATTCTGTGAAAATTCTTTCTGTTCTGTGCATTCAACTAACAGATTTGAACCTTACTTTTGAGTGAGCCGTTCTGAAACACTCTTTCTGTAGAAACTGCAATTGGACATTCTGAGCGCTAAGAGGCCTATATTGGGAAAAAGAATGTCTACAAATAAAAACTACACAGAAGAATTGTGTGAAACTTATTTCTGTTCTGTTTGTTCAACTAAAAGAGTTGAAACTTAGTTTTGATTGAGCCGTTCTGAAACACTCTTTCTGTAGAAAATGCAAGTGGAGATTCGGAGCGCTAAGAGGGTAATAGTGGAAAAAGGAATGTCTCCAAATATAAACTACACAGAATCATTCTGTGAAACTTCTTTCTGATCTGTGCATTCAGCTAACAGATTTAAACCATACTTTTGATTGAGCAGATCTGAACACTCTTTCTGTAGAAAATGCAACTGGACATTTGGAGCGCTAAGAGACTAGTAGTGGAAAAAGGAATATATTCAAATATAAACTACACAGAAGCATTCTGTGAAACTTCTTTCTGATCTGAGCATTCAGCTAACAGAGTTAAACCATACTTTTGATTGAGCAGTTTTGAAACACTCTGTCTGTAGAAAATGCAACTGGACATTCGTAGCGTTAAGTGGGTAATAGTGGAAAAAAGAATATGTTCAAATATAAACTACACAGAAGCATTGTATGAAACTTCTTTCTGTTCTGTGCATTCAACTAACAGAGTTGAACCTTACTTTTGATTGAGCCTTTCTGAAACAGTCTTTCTGTAGAAACTGCAATTGGACATTCTGAGCGCTAAGAGGCCTCTATTGGGAAAAATAATATCTTCAAATAAAAACTACACAGAAGCATTGTGTGAAACTTATTTCTGATATGTTCATTAAGCTAACAGAGTTAAACCATACTTTTGATTGCGCAGTTCTGAACACTCTTTCTGTAGAAAATGCAAGTGGACATTCGGAGCGCTAAGAGGGTAATAGTGGAAAAAGGAATATATTCAAATATAAACTACACAGTAGCATTCTGTGAAAATTCTTTCTGTTCTGTGCATTCAACTAACAGAGTTGAACCTTACTTTTGAGTGAGCCATTCTGAAACACTCTTTCTGTAGAAACTGCAATTGGACATGCTAAGCGCTAAGAGGCCTACATTGGGAAAAAGAATATCTTCAAATAAAAACTACACAGATGCATTCTGTGAAACTTATTTCTGATCTGTAAATTCAGTTAACAGAGATAAAACATATTTTTGATTGAGCAGTTATGAAACACACTTTTTGTAGAAAACGCAAGTGGAGATTCGGAGCGCTAAGAGGGTAATAGTGGAAAAAGGAATGTCTTCAAATATAAACTACACAGAATCATTCGGTGAAACTTCTTTCTGATCTGTGCATTCAGCTAACAGAGTTAAACCATACTTTTGATTGAGCAGATCTGAACACTATTTCTGTAGAAAATGCAACTGGACATTTGGAGCGCTAAGAGCGTAGTAGTGGAAAAAGGAATATATTCAAATATAAACTACACAGAAGCATTCTGTGAAACTTCTTTCTGATCTGAGCATTCAGCTAACAGAGTTAAACCATACTTTTGATTGAGCAGTTTTGAAACACTCTGTCTGTAGAAAATGCAACTGGACATTCGTAGCGCTAAGTGGGTAATAGTGGAAAAAAGAATATGTTCAAATATAAACTACACAGAAGCATTGTATGAAACTTCTTTCTGTTCTGTGCATTCAACTAACAGAGTTGAACCTTACTTTTGATTGAGCTGTTCTGAAACACTCTTTCTGTAGAAACTGCAATTGGACATTCTGAGCGCTAAGAGGCCTATATTGGGAAAAGAATGTCTACAAATAAAAACTACACAGAAGAATTGTGTGAAACATCTTTCTGTTCTGTTTGTTCAACTAAAAGAGTTGAACCTTAGTTTTGATTGAGCCGTTCTGAAACACTCTTTCTGTAGAAAATGCAAGTGGAGATTCGGAGCGCTAAGAGGGTAATAGTGGAAAAAGGAATGTCTCCAAATATAAACTACACAGAATCATTCTGTGAAACTTCTTTCTGATCTGTGCATTCAGCTAACAGAGTTAAACCATACTTTTGATTGAGCAGATCTGAACACTCTTTCTGTAGAAAATGCAACTGGACATTTGGAGCGCTAAGAGAGTAGTAGTGGAAAAAGTAATATATTCAAATATAAACTACACAGAAGCATTCTGTGAAACGTCTTTCTGATCTGAGCATTCAGCTAACAGAGTTAAACCATACTTTTGATTGAGCAGTTTTGAAACACTCTGTCTGTAGAAAATGCAACGGGACATTCGTAGCGCTAAGTGGGTAATAGTGGAAAAAAGAATATGTTCAAATATAAACTACACAGAAGCATTGTATGAAACTTCTTTCTGTTCTGTGCATTCAACTAACAGAGTTGAACCTTACTTTTCATTGAGCCTTTCTGAAACACTCTTTCTGTAGAAACTGCAATTGGACATTCTGAGCGCTAAGAGGCCTCTATTGGGAAAAATAATATCTCCAATAAAAACTACACAGAAGCATTGTGTGAAACTTATTTCTGATATGTTCATTAAGCTAACAGAGTTAAACCATACTTTTGATTGCGCAGTTCTGAACACTCTTTCTGTAGAAAATGCAAGTGGACATTCGGAGCGCTAAGAGGGTAATAGTGGAAAAAGGAATATATTCAAATATAAACTACACAGTAGCATTCTGTGAAAAATCTTTCTGTTCTGTGCATTCAACTAACAGAGTTGAACCTTACTTTTGAGTGAGCCGTTCTGAAACACTCTTTCTGTAGAAACTGCAATTGGACATGCTAAGCGCTAAGAGGCCTACATTGGGAAAAAGAATATCTTCAAATAAAAACTACACAGATGCATTCTGTGAAACTTATTTCTGATCTGTAAATTCAGTTAACAGAGATAAAACATATTTTTGATTGAGCAGTTATGAAACACTCTTTTTGTAGAAAACGCAAGTGGAGATTCGGAGCGCTAAGTGGGTAATAGTGGAAAAAGGAATGTCTTCAAATATAAACTACACAGAATCATTCGGTGAAACTTCTTTCTGATCTGTGCATTCAGCTAACAGAGTTAAACCATACTTTTGATTGAGCAGATCTGAACACTCTTTCTGTAGAAAATGCAACTGGACATTTGGAGCGCTAAGAGCGTAGTAGTGGAAAAAGGAATATATTCAAATATAAACTACACAGAAGCATTCTGTGAAACTTCTTTCTGATCTGAGCATTCAGCTAACAGAGTTAAACCATACTTTTGATTGAGCAGTTTTGAAACACTCTGTCTGTAGAAAATGCAACTGGACATTCGTAGCGCTAAGTGGGTAATAGTGGAAAAAAGAATATGTTCAAATATAAACTACACAGAAGCATTGTATGAAACTTCTTTCTGTTCTGTGCATTCAACTAACAGAGTTGAACCTTACTTTTGATTGAGCCGTTCTGAAACACTCTTTCTGTAGAAACTGCAATTGGACATTCTGAGCGCTAAGAGGCCTATATTGGGAAAAAGAATGTCTACAAATAAAAACTACACAGAAGAATTGTGTGAAACTTCTTTCTGTTCTGTTTGTTCAACTAAAAGTGTTGAACCTTAGTTTTGATTGAGCCGTTCTGAAACACTCTTTCTGTAGAAAATGCAAGTGGAGATTCGGAGCGCTAAGAGGGTAATAGTGGAAAAAGGAATGTCTCCAAATATAAACTACACAGAATCATTCTGTGAAACTTCTTTCTGATCTGTGCATTCAGGTAACAGAGTTAAACCCTACTTTTGATTGAGCAGATCTGAACACTCTTTCTGTAGAAAATGCAACTGGACATTTGGAGCGCTAAGAGAGTAGTAGTGGAAAAAGGAATATATTCAAATATAAACTACACAGAAGCATTCTGTGAAACTTCTTTCTGATCTGAGCATTCAGCTAACAGAGTTAAACCATACTTTTGATTGAGCAGTTTTGAAACACTCTGTCTGTAGAAAATGCAACTGGACATTCGTAGCGCTAAGTGGGTAATAGTGGAAAAAAGAATATGTTCAAATATAAACTACACAGAAGCATTGTATGAAACTTCTTTCTGTTCTGTGCATTCAACTAACAGAGTTGAACCTTACTTTTGATTGAAACTTTCTGAAACACTCTTTCTGTAGAAACTGCAATTGGACATTCTGAGCACTAAGAGGCCTCTATTGGGAAAAATAATATCTTCAAATAAAAACTACACAGAAGCATTGTGTGAAACTTATTTCAGATATGTTCATTAAGCTAACAGAGTTAAACCATACTTTTGATTGCGCAGTTCTGAACACTCTTTCTGTAGAAAATGCAAGTGGACATTCGGAGCGCTAAAAGGGTAATAGTGGAAAAAGGAATATATTCAAATATAAACTACACAGTAGCATTCTGTGAAAATTCTTTCTGTTCTGTGCATTCAACTAACAGAGTTGAACCTTACTTTTGAGTGAGCCGTTCTGAAACACTCTTTCTGTAGAAACTGCAATTGGACATGCTAAGCGCTAAGAGGTCTACATTGGGAAAAAGAATATCTTCAAATAAAAACTACACAGATGCATTCTGTGAAACTTATTTCTGATCTGTAAATTCAGTTAACAGAGATAAAACATATTTTTGATTGAGCAGTTATGAAACACTCTTTTTGTAGAAAATGCAAGTGGAGATTCGGAGCGCTAAGAGGGTAATAGTGGAAAAAGGAATGTCTTCAAATATAAACTACACAGAATCATTCGGTGAAACTTCTTTCTGATCTGTGCATTCAGCTAACAGAGTTAAAACATACTTTTGATTGAGCAGATCTGAACACTCTTTCTGTAGAAAATGCAACTGGACATTTGGAGCGCTAAGAGCGTAGTAGTGGAAAAAGGAATATATTCAAATATAAACTACACAGAAGCATTCTGTGAAACTTCTTTCTGATCTGAGCATTCAGCTAACAGAGTTAAACCATACTTTTGATTGAGCAGTTTTGAAACACTCTGTCTGTAGAAAATGCAACTGGACATTCGTAGCGCTAAGTGGGTAATAGTGGAAAAAAGAATATGTTCAAATATAAAGTACACAGAAGCATTGTATGAAACTTCTTTCTGTTCTGTGCATTCAACTAACAGAGTTGAACCTTACTTTTGATTGAGCCGTTCTGAAACACTCTTTCTGTAGAAACTGCAATTGGACATTCTGAGCGCTAAGAGGCCTATATTGGGAAAAAGAATGTCTACAAATAAAAACTACACAGAAGAATTGTGTGAAACTTCTTTCTGTTCTGTTTGTTCAACTAAAAGAGTTGAACCTTAGTTTTGATTGAGCCGTTCTGAAACACTCTTTCTGTAGAAAATGCAAGTGGAGATTCGGAGCGCTAAGAGGGTAATAGTGGAAAAAGGAATGTCTCCAAATATAAACTACACAGAATCATTCTGTGAAACTTCTTTCTGATCTGTGCATTCAGCTAACAGAGTTAAATCATACTTTTGATTGAGCATATCTGAACACTCTTTCTGTAGAAAATGCAACTGGACATTTGGAGCGCTAAGAGAGTAGTAGTGGAAAAAGGAATATATTCAAATATAAACTACACAGAAACATTCTGTGAAACTTCTTTCTGATCTGAGCATTCAGCTAACAGAGTTAAACCATACTTTTGATTGAGCAGTTTTGAAACACTCTGTCTGTAGAAAATGCAACTGGACATTCGTAGCGCTAAGTGGGTAATAGTGGAAAAAAGAATATGTTCAAATATAAACTACACAGAAGCATTGTATGAAACTTCTTTCTGTTCTGTGCATTCAACTAACAGAGTTGAACCTTACTTTTCATTGAGCCTTTCTGAAACACTCTTTCTGTAGAAACTGCAATTGGACATTCTGAGCGCTAAGAGGCCTCTATTGGGAAAAATAATATCTCCAATAAAAACTACACAGAAGCATTGTGTGAAACTTATTTCTGATATGTTCATTAAGCTAACAGAGTTAAACCATACTTTTGATTGCGCAGTTCTGAACACTCTTTCTGTAGAAAATGCAAGTGGACATTCGGAGCGCTAAGAGGGTAATAGTGGAAAAAGGAATATATTCAAATATAAACTACACAGTAGCATTCTGTGAAAATTCTTTCTGTTCTGTGCATTCAACTAACAGAGTTGAACCTTACTTTTGATTGAGCCGTTCTGAAACACTCTTTCTGTAGAAACTGCAATTGGACTTGCTAAGCGCTAAGAGGCCTACATTGGGAAAAAGAATATCTTCAAATAAAAACTACACAGATGCATTCTGTGAAACTTATTTCTGATCTGTAAATTCAGTTAACAGAGATAAAACATATTTTTGATTGAGCAGTTATGAAACACTCTTTTTGTAGAAAATGCAAGTTGAGATTCGGAGCGCTAAGAGGGTACTAGTGGAAAAAGGAATGTCTTCAAATATAAACTACACAGAATCATTCGGTGAAACTTCTTTCTGATCTGTGCATTCAGCTAACAGTGTTAAACCATACTTTTGATTGAGCAGATCTGAACACTCTTTCTGTAGAAAATGCAACTGGACATTTGGAGCGCTAAGAGAGTAGTAGTGGAAAAAGGAATATATTCAAATATAAACTACACAGAAGCATTCTGTGAAACTTCTTTCTGATCTGAGCATTCAGCTAACAGAGTTAAACCATACTTTTGATTGAGCAGTTTTGAAACACTCTGTTTGTATAAAATGCAACGGGACATTCGTAGCGCTAAGTGGGTAATAGTGGAAAAAAGAATATGTTCAAATATAAACTACACAGAAGCACTGTATGAAACTTCTTTCTGTTCTGTGCATTCAACTAACAGAGTTGAACCTTACTTTTGATTGAGCCTTTCTGAAACACTCTTTCTGTAGAAAATGCAATTGGACATTCTGAGCGCTAAGAGGCCTCTATTGGGAAAAATAATATCTTCAAATAAAAACTACACAGAAGCATTGTGTGAGACTTATTTCTGATATGTTCATTAAGCTAACAGAGTTAAACCATACTTTTGATTGCGCAGTTCTGAACAATCTTTCTGTAGAAAATGCAAGTGGACATTCGGAGCGCTAAGAGGGTAATAGTGGAAAAAGGAATATATTCAAATATAAACTACACAGTAGCATTCTGTGAAAATACTTTCTGTTCTGTGCATTCAACTAACAGGGTTGAACCTTACTTTTGAGTGAGCCGTTCTGAAACACTCTTTCTGTAGAAACTGCAATTGGACATGCTAAGCGCTAAGAGGTCTACATTGGGAAAAAGAATATCTTCAAATAAAAACTACACAGATGCATTCTGTGAAACTTATTTCTGATCTGTAAATTCAGTTAACAGAGATAAAACATATTTTTGATTGAGCAGTTATGAAACACTCTTTTTGTAGAAAACGCAAGTGGAGATTCGGAGCGCTAAGAGGGTAATAGTGGAAAAAGGAATGTCTTCAAATATAAACTACACAGAATCATTCGGTGAAACTTCTTTCTGATCTGTGCATTCAGCTAACAGAGTTAAACCATACTTTTGATTGAGCAGATCTGAACACTCTTTCTGTAGAAAATGCAACCGGACATTTGGAGCGCTAAGAGCGTAGTAGTGGAAAAAGGAATATATTCAAATATAAACTACACAGAAGCATTCTGTGAAACTTCTTTCTGATCTGAGCATTCAGCTAACAGAGTTAAACCATACTTTTGATTGAGCAGTTTTGAAACACTCTGTCTGTAGAAAATGCAACTGGACATTCGTAGCGCTAAGTGGGTAATAGTGGAAAAAAGAATATGTTCAAATATAAAGTACACAGAAGCATTGTATGAAACTTCTTTCTGTTCTGTGCATTCAACTAACAGAGTTGAACCTTACTTTTGATTGAGCCGTTCTGAAACACTCTTTCTTTAGAAACTGCAATTGGACATTCTGAGCGCTAAGAGGCCTATATTGGGAAAAAGAATGTCTACAAATAAAAACTACACAGAAGAATTGTGTGAAACTTCTTTCTGTTCTGTTTGTTCAACTAAAAGAGTTGAACCTTAGTTTTGATTGAGCCGTTCTGAAACACTCTTTCTGTAGAAAATGCAAGTGGAGATTCGGAGCGCTAAGAGGGTATTAGTGGAAAAAGGAATGTCTCCAAATATAAACTACACAGAATCATTCTGTGAAACTTCTTTCTGATCTGTGCATTCAGCTAACAGAGTTAAACCATACTTTTGATTGAGCATATCTGAACACTCTTTCTGTAGAAAATGCAACTGGACATTTTGAGCGCTAAGAGAGTAATAGTGGAAAAAGGAATATATTCAAATATAAACTACACAGAAGCATTCTGTGAAACTTCTTTCTGATCTGAGCATTCAGCTAACAGAGTTAAACCATACTTTTGATTGAGCAGTTTTGAAACACTCTGTCTGTAGAAAATGCAACTGGACATTCGTAGCGTTAAGTGGGTAATAGTGGAAAAAAGAATATGTTCAAATATAAACTACACAGAAGCATTGTATGAAACTTCATTCTGTTCTGTGCATTCAACTAACAGAGTTGAACCTTACTTTTGATTGAGCCTTTCTGAAACACTCTTTCTGTAGAAACTGCAATTGGACATTCTGAGCGCTAAGAGGCCTCTATTGGGAAAAATAATATCTTCAAATAAAAACTACACAGAAGCATTGTGTGAAACTTATTTCTGATATATTCATTAAGCTAACAGAGTTAAACCATACTTTTGATTGCGCAGTTCTGAACACTCTTTCTGTAGAAAATGCAAGTGGACATTCGGAGCGCTAAGAGGGTAATAGTGGAAAAAGGAATATATTCAAATATAAACTACACAGTAGCATTCTGTGAAAATTCTTTCTGTTATGTGCATTCAACTAACAGAGTTGAACCTTACTTTTGATTGAGCCGTTCTGAAACACTCTTTCTGTAGAAACTGCAATTGGACATGCTAAGCGCTAAGAGGCCTACATTGGGAAAAAGAATATCTTCAAATAAAAACTACACAGATGCATTCTGTGAAACTTATTTATGATCTGTAAATTCAGTTAACAGAGATAAAACATATTTTTGATTGAGCAGTTATGAAACACTCTTTTTGTAGAAAATGCAAGTGGAGATTTGGAGCGCTAAGAGGGTACTAGTGGAAAAAGGAATGTCTTCAAATATAAACTACACAGAATCATTCGGTGAAATTTCTTTCTGATCTGTGCATTCAGCTAACAGAGTTAAACCATACTTTTGATTGAGCAGATCTGAACACTCTTTCTGTAGAAAATGCAACTGGACATTTGGAGCGCTAAGAGCGTAGTAGTGGAAAAAGGAATATATTCAAATATAAACTACACCGAAGCATTCTGTGAAACTTCTTTCTGATCTGAGCATTCAGCTAACAGAGTTAAACCATACTTTTGATTGAGCAGTTTTGAAACACTCTGTCTGTAGAAAATGCAACTGGACATTCGTAGCGCTAAGTGGGTAATAGTGGAAAAAAGAATATGTTCAAATATAAACTACACAGAAGCATTGTATGAAACTTCTTTCTGTTCTGTGCATTCAACTAACAGAGTTGAACCTTACTTTTGATTGAGCCGTTCTGAAACACTCTTTCTGTAGAAACTGCAATTGGACATTCTGAGCGCTAAGAGGCCTATATTGGGAAAAAGAATGTCTACAAATAAAAACTACACAGAAGAATTGTGTGAAACTTCTTTCTGTTCTGTTTGTTCAACTAAAAGAGTTGAACCTTAGTTTTGATTGAGCCATTCTGAAACACTCTTTCTGTAGAAAATGCAAGTGGAGATTCGGAGCGCTAAGAGGGTAATAGTGGAAAAAGGAATGTCTCCAAATATAAACTACACAGAATCATTCTGTGAAACTTCTTTCTGATCTGTGCATTCAGCTAACAGAGTTAAACCATACTTTTGATTGAGCAGATCTGAACACTCTTTCTGTAGAAAATGCAACTGGACATTTGGAGCGCTAAGAGCGTAGTAGTGGAAAAAGGAATATATTCAAATATAAACTACACAGAAGCATTCTGTGAAACTTCTTTCTGATCTGAGCATTCAGCTAACAGAGTTAAACCATACTTTTGATTGAGCAGTTTTGAAACACTCTGTCTGTAAAAAATGCAACTGGACATTCGTAGCGCTAAGTGGGTAATAGTGGAAAAAACAATATGTTCAAATATAAACTACACAGAAGCATTGTATGAAACTTCTTTCTGTTCTGTGCATTCAACTAACAGAGTTGAACCTTACTTTTGATTGAGCCTTTCTGAAACACTCTTTCTGTAGAAACTGCAATTGGACATTCTGAGCGCTAAGAGGCCTCTATTGGGAAAAATAATATCTTCAAATAAAAACTACACAGAAGCATTGTGTGAGACTTATTTCTGATATGTTCATTAAGCTAACAGAGTTAAACCATACTTTTGATTGCGCAGTTCTGAACACTCTTTCTGTAGAAAATGCAAGTGGACATTCGGAGCGCTAAGAGGGTAATAGTGGAAAAAGGAATATATTCAAATATAAACTACACAGTAGCATTCTGTGAAAATTCTTTCTGTTCTGTGCATTCAACTAACAGGGTTGAACCTCACTTTTGAGTGAGCCGTTCTGAAACACTCTTTCTGTAGAAACTGCAATTGGACATGCTAAGCGCTAAGAGGTCTACATTGGGAAAAAGAATATCTTCAAATAGAAACTACACAGATGCATTCTGTGAAACTTATTTCTGATCTGTAAATTCAGTTAACAGAGATAAAACATATTTTTGATTGAGCAGTTATGAAACACTCTTTTTGTAGAAAACGCAAGTGGAGATTCGGAGCGCTAAGAGGGTAATAGTGGAAAAAGGAATGTCTTCAAATATAAACTACACAGAATCATTCGGTGAAACTTCTTTCCGATCTGTGCATTCAGCTAACAGAGTTAAACCATACTTTTGATTGAGCAGATCTGAACACTCTTTCTGTAGAAAATGCAACCGGACATTTGGAGCGCTAAGAGCGTAGTAGTGGAAAAAGGAATATATTCAAATATAAACTACACAGAAGCATTCTGTGAAACTTCTTTCTGATCTGAGCATTCAGCTAACAGAGTTAAACCATACTTTTGATTGAGCAGTTTTGAAACACTCTGTCTGTAGAAAATGCAACTGGACATTCGTAGCGCTAAGTGGGTAATAGTGGAAAAAAGAATATGTTCAAATATAAAGTACACAGAAGCATTGTATGAAACTTCTTTCTGTTCTGTGCATTCAACTAACAGAGTTGAACCTTACTTTTGATTGAGCCGTTCTGAAACACTCTTTCTTTAGAAACTGCAATTGGACATTCTGAGCGCTAAGAGGCCTATATTGGGAAAAAGAATGTCTACAAATAAAAACTACACAGAAGAATTGTGTGAAACTTCTTTCTGTTCTGTTTGTTCAACTAAAAGAGTTGAACCTTAGTTTTGATTGAGCCGTTCTGAAACACTCTTTCTGTAGAAAATGCAAGTGGAGATTCGGAGCGCTAAGAGGGTATTAGTGGAAAAAGGAATGTCTCCAAATATAAACTACACAGAATCATTCTGTGAAACTTCTTTCTGATCTGTGCATTCAGCTAACAGAATTAAACCATACTTTTGATTGAGCATATCTGAACACTCTTTCTGTAGAAAATGCAACTGGACATTTGGAGCGCTAAGAGAGTAGTAGTGGAAAAAGGAATATATTCAAATATAAACTACACAGAAGCATTCTGTGAAACTTCTTTCTGATCTGAGCATTCAGCTAACAGAGTTAAACCATACTTTTGATTGAGCAGTTTTGAAACACTCTGTCTGTAGAAAATGCAACTGGACATTCGTAGCGCTAAGTGGGTAATAGTGGAAAAAAGAATATGTTCAAATATAAACTACACAGAAGCATTGTATGAAACTACTTTCTGTTCTGTGCATTCAACTAACAGAGTTGAACCTTATTTTGATTGAGCCGTTCTGAAACACTCTTTCTGTAGAAACTGCAATTGGACATTCTGAGCGCTAAGAGGCCTCTATTGGGAAAAATAATATCTTCAAATAAAAACTACACAGAAGCATTGTGTGAAACTTATTTCTGATATGTTCATTAAGCTAACAGAGTTAAACCATACTTTTGATTGCGCAGTTCTGAACACTCTTTCTGTAGAAAATGCAAGTGGACATTCGGAGCGCTAAGAGGGTAATAGTGGAAAAAGGAATATATTCAAATATAAACTACACAGTAGCATTCTGTGAAAATTCTTTCTGTTCTGTGCATTCAACTAACAGAGTTGAACCTTACTTTTGATTGAGCCGTTCTGAAACACTCTTTCTGTAGAAACTGCAATTGGACATGATAAGCGCTAAGAGGCCTACATTGGGAAAAAGAATATCTTCAAATAAAAACTACACAGATGCATTCTGTGAAACTTATTTCTGATCTGTAAATTCAGTTAACAGAGATAAAACATATTTTTGATTGAGCAGTTATGAAACACTCTTTTTGTAGAAAATGCAAGTGGAGATTCGGAGCGCTAAGAGGGTACTAGTGGAAAAAGGAATGTCTTCAAATATGAACTACACAGAATCATTCGGTGAAATTTCTTTCTGATCTGTGCATTCAGCTAACAGAGTTAAACCATACTTTTGATTGAGCAGATCTGAACACTCTTTCTGTAGAAAATGCAACCGGACATTTGGAGCGCTAAGAGCGTAGTAGTGGAAAAAGGAATATATTCAAATATAAACTACACAGAAGCATTCTGTGAAACTTCTTTCTGATCTGAGCATTCAGCTAACAGAGTTAAACCATACTTTTGATTGAGCAGTTTTGAAACACTCTGTCTGTAGAAAATGCAACTGGACATTCGTAGCGCTAAGTGGGTAATAGTGGAAAAAAGAATATGTTCAAATATAAAGTACACAGAAGCATTGTATGAAACTTCTTTCTGTTCTGTGCATTCAACTAACAGAGTTGAACCTTACTTTTGATTGAGCCGTTCTGAAACACTCTTTCTTTAGAAACTGCAATTGGACATTCTGAGCGCTAAGAGGCCTATATTGGGAAAAAGAATGTCTACAAATAAAAACTACACAGAAGAATTGTGTGAAACTTCTTTCTGTTCTGTTTGTTCAACTAAAAGAGTTGAACCTTAGTTTTGATTGAGCCGTTCTGAAACACTCTTTCTGTAGAAAATGCAAGTGGAGATTTGGAGCGCTAAGATGGTATTAGTGGAAAAAGGAATGTCTCCAAATATAAACTACACAGAATCATTCTGTGAAACTTCTTTCTGATCTGTGCATTCAGCTAACAGAGTTAAACCATACT
Organism: Symphalangus syndactylus; assembly: GCF_028878055.3. Lineage (NCBI taxonomy): Eukaryota > Metazoa > Chordata > Mammalia > Primates > Hylobatidae > Symphalangus > Symphalangus syndactylus. Next base: position 112,102,095 of record NC_072437.2, on the reverse strand, counting down.
TTTGATTGAGCAGATCTGAACACTCTTTCTGTAGAAAATGCAACTGGACAATTGGAGCGCTAAGAGAGTAGTAGTGGAAAAAGGAATATATTCAAATATAAACTACACAGAAGCATTCTGTGAAACTTCTTTCTGATCTGAGCATTCAGCTAACAGAGTTAAACCATACTTTTGATTGAGCAGTTTTGAAACACTCTGTCTGTAAAAAATGCAACTGGACATTCGTAGCGCTAAGTGGGTAATAGTGGAAAATACAATATGTTCAAATATAAACTACACAGAAGCATTGTATGAAACTGCTTTCTGTTCTGTGCATTCAACTAACAGAGTTGAACCTTACTTTGATTGAGCCGTTCTGAAACACTCTTTCTGTAGAAACTGCAATTGGACATTCTGAGCGCTAAGAGGCCTCTATTGGGAAAAATAATATCTTCAAATAAAAACTACACAGAAGCATTGTGTGAGACTTATTTCTGATATGTTCATTAAGCTAACAGAGTTAAACCATACTTTTGATTGCGCAGTTCTGAACACTCTTTCTGTAGAAAATGCAAGTGGACATTCGGAGCGCTAAGAGGGTAATAGTGGAAAAAGGAATATATTCAAATATAAACTACACAGTAGCATTCTGTGAAAATTCTTTCTGTTCTGTGCATTCAACTAACAGGGTTGAACCTTACTTTTGAGTGAGCCGTTCTGAAACACTCTTTCTGTAGAAACTGCAATTGGACATGCTAAGCGCTAAGAGGTCTACATTGGGAAAAAGAATATCTTCAAATAAAAACTACACAGATGCATTCTGTGAAACTTATTTCTGATCTGTAAATTCAGTTAACAGAGATAAAACATATTTTTGATTGAGCAGTTATGAAACACTCTTTTTGTAGAAAACGCAAGTGGAGATTCGGAGCGCTAAGTGGGTAATAGTGGAAAAAGGAATATATTCAAATATAAACTACACAGAAGCATTCTGTGAAACTTCTTTCTGATCTGAGCATTCAGCTAACAGAGTTAAACCATACTTTTGATTGAGCAGTTTTGAAAGACTCTGTCTGTAGAAAATGCAACTGGACATTCGTAGCGCTAAGTGGGTAATAGTGGAAAAAAGAATATGTTCAAATATAAACTACACAGAAGCATTGTATGAAACTACTTTCTGTTCTGTGCATTCAACTAACAGAGTTGAACCTTATTTTGATTGAGCCGTTCTGAAACACTCTTTCTGTAGAAACTGCAATTGGACATTCTGAGCGCTAAGAGGCCTCTATTGGGAAAAATAATATCTTCAAATAAAAACTACACAGAAGCATTGTGTGAAACTTATTTCTGATATGTTCATTAAGCTAACAGAGTTAAACCATACTTTTGATTGCGCAGTTCTGAACACTCTTTCTGTAGAAAATGCAAGTGGACATTCGGAGCGCTAAGAGGGTAATAGTGGAAAAAGGAATATATTCAAATATAAACTACACAGTAGCATTCTGTGAAAATTCTTTCTGTTCTGTGCATTCAACTAACAGAGTTGAACCTTACTTTTGATTGAGCCGTTCTGAAACACTCTTTCTGTAGAAACTGCAATTGGACATGATAAGCGCTAAGAGGCCTACATTGGGAAAAAGAATATCTTCAAATAAAAACTACACAGATGCATTCTGTGAAACTTATTTCTGATCTGTAAATTCAGTTAACAGAGATAAAACATATTTTTGATTGAGCAGTTATGAAACACTCTTTTTGTAGAAAATGCAAGTGGAGATTCGGAGCGCTAAGAGGGTACTAGTGGAAAAAGGAATGTCTTCAAATATAAACTACACAGAATCATTCGGTGAAATTTCTTTCTGATCTGTGCGTTCAGCTAACAGAGTTAAACCATACTTTTGATTGAGCAGATCTGAACACTCTTTCTGTAGAAAATGCAACCGGACATTTGGAGCGCTAAGAGCGTAGTAGTGGAAAAAGGAATATATTCAAATATAAACTACACAGAAGCATTCTGTGAAACTTCTTTCTGATCTGAGCATTCAGCTAACAGAGTTAAACCATACTTTTGATTGAGCAGTTTTGAAACACTCTGTCTGTAGAAAATGCAACTGGACATTCGTAGCGCTAAGTGGGTAATAGTGGAAAAAAGAATATGTTCAAATATAAAGTACACAGAAGCATTGTATGAAACTTCTTTCTGTTCTGTGCATTCAACTAACAGAGTTGAACCTTACTTTTGATTGAGCCGTTCTGAAACACTCTTTCTTTAGAAACTGCAATTGGACATTCTGAGCGCTAAGAGGCCTATATTGGGAAAAAGAATGTCTACAAATAAAAACTACACAGAAGAATTGTGTGAAACTTCTTTCTGATCTGTTTGTTCAACTAAAAGAGTTGAACCTTAGTTTTGATTGAGCCGTTCTGAAACACTCTTTCTGTAGAAAATGCAAGTGGAGATTCGGAGCGCTAAGAGGGTATTAGTGGAAAAATGAATGTCTCCAAATATAAACTACACAGAATCATTCTGTGAAACTTCTTTCTGATCTGTGCATTCAGCTAACAGAGTTAAACCATACTTTTGATTGAGCAGATCTGAACACTCTTTCTGTAGAAAATGCAACTGGACATTTGGAGCGCTAAGAGAGTAGTAGTGGAAAAAGGAATATATTCAAATATAAACTACACAGAAGCATTCTGTGAAACTTCTTTCTGATCTGAGCATTCAGCTAACAGAGTTAAACCATACTTTTGATTGAGCAGTTTTGAAACACTCTGTCTGTAGAAAATGCAACTGGACATTCGTAGCGCTAAGTGGGTAATAGTGGAAAAAAGAATATGTTCAAATATAAACTACACAGAAGCATTGTATGAAACTACTTTCTGTTCTGTGCATTCAACTAACAGAGTTGAACCTTATTTTGATTGAGCCGTTCTGAAACACTCTTTCTGTAGAAAATGCAATTGGACATTCTGAGCGCTAAGAGGCCTCTATTGGGAAAAATAATATCTTCAAATAAAAACTACACAGAAGCATTGTGTGAAACTTATTTCTGATATGTTCATTAAGCTAACAGAGTTAAACCATACTTTTGATTGCGCAGTTCTGAACACTCTTTCTGTAGAAAATGCAAGTGGACATTCGGAGCGCTAAGAGGGTAATAGTGGAAAAAGGAATATATTCAAATATAAACTACACAGTAGCATTCTGTGAAAATTCTTTCTGTTCTGTGCATTCAACTAACAGAGTTGAACCTTACTTTTGATTGAGCCGTTCTGAAACACTCTTTCTGTAGAAACTGCAATTGGACATGATAAGCGCTAAGAGGCCTACATTGGGAAAAAGAATATCTTCAAATAAAAACTACACAGATGCATTCTGTGAAACTTATTTCTGATCTGTAAATTCAGTTAACAGAGATAAAACATATTTTTGATTGAGCAGTTATGAAACACTCTTTTTGTAGAAAATGCAAGTGGAGATTCGGAGCGCTAAGAGGGTACTAGTGGAAAAAGGAATGTCTTCAAATATAAACTACACAGAATCATTCGGTGAAATTTCTTTCTGATCTGTGCATTCAGCTAACAGAGTTAAACCATACTTTTGATTGAGCAGATCTGAACACTCTTTCTGTAGAAAATGCAACTGGACATTTGGAGCGCTAAGAGCGTAGTAGTGGAAAAAGGAATATATTCAAATATAAACTACACAGAAGCATTCTGTGAAACTTCTTTCTGATCTGAGCATTCAGCTAACAGAGTTAAACCATACTTTTGATTGAGCAGTTTTGAAACACTCTGTCTGTAGAAAATGCAACTGGACATTCGTAGCGCTAAGTGGGTAATAGTGGAAAAAAGAATATGTTCAAATATAAACTACACAGAAGCATTGTATGAAACTTCTTTCTGTTCTGTGCATTCAACTAACAGAGTTGAACCTTACTTTTGATTGAGCCGTTCTGAAACACTCTTTCTGTAGAAACTGCAATTGGACATTCTGAGCGCTAAGAGGCCTATATTGGGAAAAAGAATGTCTACAAATAAAAACTACACAGAAGAATTGTGTGAAACTTCTTTCTGTTCTGTTTGTTCAACTAAAAGAGTTGAACCTTAGTTTTGATTGAGCCATTCTGAAACACTCTTTCTGTAGAAAATGCAAGTGGAGATTCGGAGCGCTAAGAGGGTAATAGTGGAAAAAGGAATGTCTCCAAATATAAACTACACAGAATCATTCTGTGAAACTTCTTTCTGATCTGTGCATTCAGCTAACAGAGTTAAACCATACTTTTGATTGAGGAGATCTGAACACTCTTTCTGTAGAAAATGCAACTGGACATTTGGAGCGCTAAGAGAGTAGTAGTGGAAAAAGGAATATATTCAAATATAAACTACACAGAAGCATTCTGTGAAACTTCTTTCTGATCTGAGCATTCAGCTAACAGAGTTAAACCATACTTTTGATTGAGCAGTTTTGAAACACTCTGTCTGTAGAAAATGCAACGGGACATTCGTAGCGCTAAGTGGGTAATAGTGGAAAAAAGAATATGTTCAAATATAAACTACACAGAAGCATTGTATGAAACTTCTTTCTGTTCTGTGCATTCAACTAACAGAGTTGAACCTTACTTTTGATTGAGCCTTTCTGAAACACTCTTTCTGTAGAAACTGCAATTGGACATTCTGAGCGCTAAGAGGCCTCTATTGGGAAAAATAATATCTTCAAATAAAAACTACACAGAAGCATTGTGTGAGACTTATTTCTGATATGTTCATTAAGCTAACAGAGTTAAGCCATACTTTTGATTGCGCAGTTCTGAACACTCTTTCTGTAGAAAATGCAAGTGGACATTCGGAGCGCTAAGAGGGTAATAGTGGAAAAAGGAATATATTCAAATATAAACTACACAGTAGCATTCTGTGAAAATTCTTTCTGTTCTGTGCATTCAACTAACAGCGTTGAACCTTACTTTTGAGTGAGCCGTTCTGAAACACTCTTTCTGTAGAAACTGCAATTGGACATGCTAAGCGCTAAGAGGTCTACATTGGGAAAAAGAATATCTTCAAATAAAAACTACACAGATGCATTCTGTGAAACTTATTTCTGATCTGTAAATTCAGTTAACAGAGATAAAACATATTTTTGATTGAGCAGTTATGAAACACTCTTTTTGTAGAAAACGCAAGTGGAGATTCGGAGCGCTAAGAGGGTAATAGTGGAAAAAGGAATGTCTTCAAATATAAACTACACAGAATCATTCGGTGAAACTTCTTTCTGATCTGTGCATTCAGCTAACAGAGTTAAACCATACTTTTGATTGAGCAGATCTGAACACTCTTTCTGTAGAAAATGCAACCGGACATTTGGAGCGCTAAGAGCGTAGTAGTGGAAAAAGGAATATATTCAAATATAAACTACACAGAAGCATTCTGTGAAACTTCTTTCTGATCTGAGCATTCAGCTAACAGAGTTAAACCATACTTTTGATTGAGCAGTTTTGAAACACTCTGTCTGTAGAAAATGCAACTGGACATTCGTAGCGCTAAGTGGGTAATAGTGGAAAAAAGAATATGTTCAAATATAAAGTACACAGAAGCATTGTATGAAACTTCTTTCTGTTCTGTGCATTCAACTAACAGAGTTGAACCTTACTTTTGATTGAGCCGTTCTGAAACACTCTTTCTTTAGAAACTGCAATTGGACATTCTGAGCGCTAAGAGGCCTCTATTGGGAAAAAGAATGTCTACAAATAAAAACTACACAGAAGAATTGTGTGAAACTTCTTTCTGTTCTGTTTGTTCAACTAAAAGAGTTGAACCTTAGTAATGATTGAGCCGTTCTGAAACACTCTTTCTGTAGAAAATGCAAGTGGAGATTCGGAGCGCTAAGAGGGTATTAGTGGAAAAAGGAATGTCTCCAAATATAAACTACACAGAATCATTCTGTGAAACTTCTTTCTGATCTGTGCATTCAGCTAACAGAGTTAAACCATACTTTTGATTGAGCAGATCTGAACACTCTTTCTGTAGAAAATGCAACTGGACATTTGGAGCGCTAAGAGAGTAGTAGTGGAAAAAGGAATATATTCAAATATAAACTACACAGAAGCATTCTGTGAAACTTCTTTCTGATCTGAGCATTCAGCTAACAGAGTTAAACCATACTTTTGATTGAGCAGTTTTGAAACACTCTGTCTGTAGAAAATGCAACTGGACATTCGTAGCGCTAAGTGGGTAATAGTGGAAAAAAGAATATGTTCAAATATAAACTACACAGAAGCATTGTATGAAACTTCTTTCTGTTCTGTGCATTCAACTAACAGAGTTGAACCTTACTTTTGATTGAGCCTTTCTGAAACACTCTTTCTGTAGAAACTGCAATTGGACATTCTGAGCGCTAAGAGGCCTCTATTGGGAAAAATAATATCTTCAAATAAAAACTACACAGAAGCATTGTGTGAGACTTATTTCTGATATGTTCATTAAGCTAACAGAGTTAAACCATACTTTTGATTGCGCAGTTCTGAACACTCTTTCTGTAGAAAATGCAAGTGGACATTCGGAGCGCTAAGAGGGTAATAGTGGAAAAAGGAATATATTCAAATATAAACTACACAGTAGCATTCTGTGAAAATTCTTTCTGTTCTGTGCATTCAACTGACAGAGTTGAACCTTACTTTTGATTGAGCCGTTCTGAAACACTCTTTCTGTAGAAACTGCAATTGGACATGCTAAGCGCTAAGAGGCCTACATTGGGAAAAAGAATATCTTCAAATAAAAACTACACAGATGCATTCTGTGAAACTTATTTCTGATCTGTAAATTCAGTTAACAGAGATAAAACATACTTTTGATTGAGCAGTTATGAAACACTCTTTTTGTAGAAAATGCAAGTGGAGATTCGGAGCGCTAAGGGGGTAATAGTGGAAAATGGAATGTCTTCAAATATAAACTACACAGAAGCATTCTGTGAAATTTCTTTCTGATCTGAGCATTCAGCTAACAGAGTTAAACCATACTTTTGATTGAGCAGTTTTGAAACACTCTGTCTGTAGAAAATGCAACTGGACATTCGTAGCGCTAAGTGGGTAATAGTGGAAAAAAGAATATGTTCAAATATAAACTACACAGAAACATTCTATGAAACTTCTTTCTGTTCTGTGCATTCAACTAACAGAGTTGAACCTTAGTTTTGATTGAGCCTTTCTGAAACACTCTTTCTGTAGAAACGGCAATTGGACATTCTGAGCGCTAAGAGGCCTATATTGGGAAAAATAATATCTTCAAATAAAAACTACACTGAAGCATTGTGTGAAACTTATTTCTGATATGTTCATTAAGCTAACAGAGTTAAACCATACTTTTGATTGCGCAGTTCTGAACATTCTTTCTGTAGAAAATGCAAGTGGACATTCGGAGCGCTAAGAGGGTAATAGTGGAAAAAGGAATATATTCAAATATAAACTACACAGTAGCATTCTGTGAAAATTCTTTCTGTTCTGTGCATTCAACTAACAGACTTGAACCTTACTTTTGAGTGAGCTGTTGTGAAACACTCTTTCTGTAGAAACTGCAATTGGACATGCTAAGCGCTAAGAGGCCTACATTGGGAAAAAGAATATCTTCAAATAAAAACTACACAGATGCATTCTGTGAAACTTATTTCTGATCTGTAAATTCAGTTAACAGAGATAAAACATATTTTTGATTGAGCAGTTATGAAACACTCTTTTTGTAGAAAATGCAAGTGGAGATTCGGAGCGCTAAGAGGTTACTAGTGGAAAAAGGAATGTCTTCAAATATAAACTACACAGAATCATTCGGTGAAATTTCTTTCTGATCTGTGCATTCAGCTAACAGAGTTAAACCATACTTTTGATTGAGCAGTTTTGAAACACTCTGTCTGTAGAAAATGCAACTGGACATTCGTAGCGCTAAGTGGGTAATAGTGGAAAAAAGAATATGTTCAAATATAAACTACACAGAAGCATTGTATGAAACTTCTTTCTGTTCTGTGCATTCAACTAACAGAGTTGAAACTTACTTTTGATTGAGCCGTTCTGAAACACTCTTTCTGTAGAAACTGCAATTGGACATTCTGAGCGCTAAGAGGCCTATATTGGGAAAAAGAATGTCTACAAATAAAAACTACACAGAAGAATTGTGTGAAACTCCTTTCTGTTCTGTTTGTTCAACTAAAAGAGTTGAACCTTAGTTTTGATTGAGCCGTTCTGAAACACTCTTTCTGTAGAAAATGCAAGTGGAGATTCGGAGCGCTAAGAGGGTAATAGTGGAAAAAGGAATGTCTCCAAATATAAACTACACAGAATCATTCTGTGAAATTTCTTTCTGATCTGTGCATTCAGCTAACAGAGTTAAACCATACTTTTGATTGAGCAGATCTGAACACTCTTTCTGTAGAAAATGCAACTGGACATTTGGAGCGCTAAGAGAGTAGTAGTGGAAAAAGGAATATATTCAAATATAAACTACACAGAAGCATTCTGTGAAACTTCTTTCTGAACTGAGCATTCAGCTAACAGAGTTAAACCATACTTTTGATTGAGCAGTTTTGAAACACTCTGTCTGTAGAAAATGCAACGGGACATTCGTAGCGCTAAGTGGGTAATAGTGGAAAAAAGAATATGTTCAAATATAAACTACACAGAAGCATTGTATGAAACTACTTTCTGTTCTGTGCATTCAACTAACAGAGTTGAACCTTACTTTTGATTGAGCCTTTCTGAAACACTCTTTCTGTAGAAACTGCAATTGGACATTCTGAGCGCTAAGAGGCCTCTATTGGGAAAAATAATATCTTCAAATAAAAACTACACAGAAGCATTGTGTGAGACTTATTTCTGATATGTTCATTAAGCTAACAGAGTTAAACCATACTTTTGATTGCGCAGTTCTGAACACTCTTTCTGTAGAAAATGCAAGTGGACATTCGGAGCGCTAAGAGGGTAATAGTGGAAAAAGGAATATATACAAATATAAACTACACAGTAGCATTCTGTGAAAATTCTTTCTGTTCTGTGCATTCAACTAACAGAGTTGAACCTTACTTTTGATTGAGCCGTTCTGAAACACTCTTTCTGTAGAAACTGCAATTGGACATGCTAAGCGCTAAGAGGCCTACATTGGGAAAAAGAATATCTTCAAATAAAAACTACACAGATGCATTCTGTGAAACTTATTTCTGATCTGTAAATTCAGTTAACAGAGATAAAACATACTTTTGATTGAGCAGTTTTGAAACAATCTTTTTGTAGAAAATGCAAGTGGAGATTCGGAGCGCTAAGAGGGTAATAGTGGAAAATGGAATGTCTTCAAATATAAACTACACAGAAGCATTCTGTGAAATTCCTTTCTGATCTGAGCATTCAGCTAACAGAGTTAAACCATACTTTTGATTGAGCAGTTTTGAAACACTCTGTCTGTAGAAAATGCAACTGGACATTCGTAGCGCTAAGTGGTTAATAGTGGAAAAAAGAATATGTTCAAATATAAACTACACAGAAGCATTGTATGAAACTTCTTTCTGTTCTGTGCATTCAACTAACAGAGTTGAACCTTACTTTTGATTGAGCCTTTCTGAAACACTCTTTCTGTAGAAACGGCAATTGGACATTCTGAGCGCTAAGAGGCCTATATTGGGAAAAATAATATCTTCAAATAAAAACTACACAGAAGCATTGTGTGAAACTTATTTCTGATATGTTCATTAAGCTAACAGAGTTAAACCATACTTTTGATTGCGCAGTTCTGAACATTCTTTCTGTAGAAAATGCAAGTGGACATTCGGAGCGCTAAGAGGGTAATAGTGGAAAAAGGAATATATTCAAATATAAACTACACAGTAGCATTCTGTGAAAATTCTTTCTGTTCTGTGCATTCAACTAACAGAGTTGAACCTTACTTTTGAGTGAGCCGTTGTGAAACACTCTTTCTGTAGAAACTGCAATTGGACATGCTAAGCGCTAAGAGGCCTACATTGGGAAAAAGAATATCTTCAAATAAAAACTACACAGATGCATTCTGTGAAACTTATTTCTGATCTGTAAATTCAGTTAACAGAGATAAAACATATTTTTGATTGAGCAGTTATGAAACACTCTTTTTGTAGAAAACGCAAGTTGAGATTCGGAGCGCTAAGAGGGTAATAGTGGAAAAAGGAATGTCTTCAAATATAAACTACACAGAATCATTCGGTGAAACTTCTTTCTGATCTGTGCATTCAGCTAACAGAGTTAAACCATACTTTTGATTGAGCAGATCTGAACACTCTTTCTGTAGAAAATGCAACTGGACATTTGGAGCGCTAAGAGCGTAGTAGTGGAAAAAGGAATATATTCAAATATAAACTACACAGAAGCATTCTGTGAAACTTCTTTCTGATCTGAGCATTCAGCTAACAGAGTTAAACCATACTTTTGATTGAGCAGTTTTGAAACACTCTGTCTGTAGAAAATGCAACTGGACATTCGTAGCGCTAAGTGGGTAATAGTGGAAAAAAGAATATGTTCAAATATAAACTACACAGAAGCATTGTATGAAACTTCATTCTGTTCTGTGCATTCAACTAACAGAGTTGAACCTTACTTTTGATTGAGCCTTTCTGAAACCCTCTTTCTGTAGAAACTGCAATTGGACATTCTGAGCGCTAAGAGACCTATATTGGGAAAAATAATATCTTCAAATAAAAACTACACAGAAGCATTGTGTGAAACTTATTTCTGATATGTTCATTAAGCTAACAGAGTTAAACCATACTTTTGATTGCGCAGTTCTGAACACTCTTTCTGTAGAAAATGCAAGTGGACATTCGGAGCGCTAAGAGGGTAATAGTGGAAAAAGGAATATATTCAAATATAAACTACACAGTAGCATTCTGTGAAAATTCTTTCTGTTCTGTGCATTCAACTAACAGACTTGAACCTTACTTTTGAGTGAGCTGTTGTGAAACACTCTTTCTGTAGAAACTGCAATTGGACATGCTAAGCGCTAAGAGGCCTACATTGGGAAAAAGAATATCTTCAAATAAAAACTACACAGATGCATTCTGTGAAACTTATTTCTGATCTGTAAATTCAGTTAACAGAGATAAAACATATTTTTGATTGAGCAGTTATGAAACACTCTTTTTGTAGAAAATGCAAGTGGAGATTCGGAGCGCTAAGAGGTTACTAGTGGAAAAAGGAATGTCTTCAAATATAAACTACACAGAATCATTCGGTGAAATTTCTTTCTGATCTGTGCATTCAGCTAACAGAGTTAAACCATACTTTTGATTGAACAGTTTTGAAACACTCTGTCTGTAGAAAATGCAACTGGACATTCGTAGCGCTAAGTGGGTAATAGTGGAAAAAAGAATATGTTCAAATATAAACTACACAGAAGCATTGTATGAAACTTCTTTCTGTTCTGTGCATTCAACTAACAGAGTTGAAACTTACTTTTGATTGAGCCGTTCTGAAACACTCTTTCTGTAGAAACTGCAATTGGACATTCTGAGTGCTAAGAGGCCTATATTGGGAAAAAGAATGTCTACAAATAAAAACTACACAGAAGAATTGTGTGAAACTTCTTTCTGTTCTGTTTGTTCAACTAAAAGAGTTGAACCTTAGTTTTGATTGAGCCGTTCTGAAACACTCTTTCTGTAGAAAATGCAAGTGGAGATTCGGAGCGCTAACAGGGTAATAGTGGAAAAAGGAATGTCTCCAAATATAAACTACACAGAATCATTCTGTGAAACTTCTTTCTGATCTGTGCATTCAGCTAACAGAGTTAAACCATACTTTTGATTGAGCAGATCTGAACACTCTTTCTGTAGAAAATGCAACTGGACATTTGGAGCGCTAAGAGAGTAGTAGTGGAAAAAGGAATATATTCAAATATAAACTACACAGAAGCATTCTGTGAAACTTCTTTCTGAACTGAGCATTCAGCTAACAGAGTTAAACCATACTTTTGATTGAGCAGTTTTGAAACACTCTGTCTGTAGAAAATGCAACGGGACATTCGTAGCGCTAAGTGGGTAATAGTGGAAAAAAGAATATGTTCAAATATAAACTACACAGAAGCATTGTATGAAACTACTTTCTGTTCTGTGCATTCAACTAACAGAGTTGAACCTTACTTTTGATTGAGCCTTTCTGAAACACTCTTTCTGTAGAAACTGCAATTGGACATTCTGAGCGCTAAGAGGCCTCTATTGGGAAAAATAATATCTTCAAATAAAAACTACACAGAAGCATTGTGTGAGACTTATTTCTGATATGTTCATTAAGCTAACAGAGTTAAACCATACTTTTGATTGCGCAGTTCTGAACACTCTTTCTGTAGAAAATGCAAGTGGACATTCGGAGCGCTAAGAGGGTAATAGTGGAAAAAGGAATATATACAAATATAAACTACACAGTAGCATTCTGTGAAAATTCTTTCTGTTCTGTGCATTCAACTAACAGAGTTGAACCTTACTTTTGATTGAGCCGTTCTGAAACACTCTTTCTGTAGAAACTGCAATTGGACATGCTAAGCGCTAAGAGGCCTACATTGGGAAAAAGAATATCTTCAAATAAAAACTACACAGATGCATTCTGTGAAACTTATTTCTGATCTGTAAATTCAGTTAACAGAGATAAAACATATTTTTGATTGAGCAGTTATGAAACACTCTTTTTGTAGAAAATGCAAGTGGAGATTCGGAGCGCTAAGAGGGTACTAGTGGAAAAAGGAATGTCTTCAAATATAAACTACACAGAATCATTCGGTGAAATTTCTTTCTGATCTGTGCATTCAGCTAACAGAGTTAAACCATACTTTTGATTGAGCAGATCTGAACACTCTTTCTGTAGAAAATGCAACTGGACATTTGGAGCGCTAAGAGCGTAGTAGTGGAAAAAGGAATATATTCAAATATAAACTACACAGAAGCATTCTGTGAAACTTCTTTCTGATCTGAGCATTCAGCTAACAGAGTTAAACCATACTTTTGATTGAGCAGTTTTGAAACACTCTGTCTGTAGAAAATGCAACTGGACATTCGTAGCGCTAAGTGGGTAATAGTGGAAAAAAGAATATGTTCAAATATAAACTACACAGAAGCATTGTATGAAACTTCTTTCTGTTCTGTGCATTCAACTAACAGAGTTGAACCTTACTTTTGATTGAGCCGTTCTGAAACACTCTTTCTGTAGAAACTGCAATTGGACATTCTGAGCGCTAAGAGGCCTATATTGGGAAAAAGAATGTCTACAAATAAAAACTACACAGAAGAATTGTGTGAAACTTCTTTCTGTTCTGTTTGTTCAACTAAAAGAGTTGAACCTTAGTTTTGATTGAGCCATTCTGAAACACTCTTTCTGTAGAAAATGCAAGTGGAGATTCGGAGCGCTAAGAGGGTAATAGTGGAAAAAGGAATGTCTCCAAATATAAACTACACAGAATCATTCTGTGAAACTTCTTTCTGATCTGTGCATTCAGCTAACAGAGTTAAACCATACTTTTGATTGAGGAGATCTGAACACTCTTTCTGTAGAAAATGCAACTGGACATTTGGAGCGCTAAGAGAGTAGTAGTGGAAAAAGGAATATATTCAAATATAAACTACACAGAAGCATTCTGTGAAACTTCTTTCTGATCTGAGCATTCAGCTAACAGAGTTAAACCATACTTTTGATTGAGCAGTTTTGAAACACTCTGTCTGTAGAAAATGCAACGGGACATTCGTAGCGCTAAGTGGGTAATAGTGGAAAAAAGAATATGTTCAAATATAAACTACACAGAAGCATTGTATGAAACTTCTTTCTGTTCTGTGCATTCAACTAACAGAGTTGAACCTTACTTTTGATTGAGCCTTTCTGAAACACTCTTTCTGTAGAAACTGCAATTGGACATTCTGAGCGCTAAGAGGCCTCTATTGGGAAAAATAATATCTTCAAATAAAAACTACACAGAAGCATTGTGTGAGACTTATTTCTGATATGTTCATTAAGCTAACAGAGTTAAGCCATACTTTTGATTGCGCAGTTCTGAACACTCTTTCTGTAGAAAATGCAAGTGGACATTCGGAGCGCTAAGAGGGTAATAGTGGAAAAAGGAATATATTCAAATATAAACTACACAGTAGCATTCTGTGAAAATTCTTTCTGTTCTGTGCATTCAACTAACAGCGTTGAACCTTACTTTTGAGTGAGCCGTTCTGAAACACTCTTTCTGTAGAAACTGCAATTGGACATGCTAAGCGCTAAGAGGTCTACATTGGGAAAAAGAATATCTTCAAATAAAAACTACACAGATGCATTCTGTGAAACTTATTTCTGATCTGTAAATTCAGTTAACAGAGATAAAACATATTTTTGATTGAGCAGTTATGAAACACTCTTTTTGTAGAAAACGCAAGTGGAGATTCGGAGCGCTAAGAGGGTAATAGTGGAAAAAGGAATGTCTTCAAATATAAACTACACAGAATCATTCGGTGAAACTTCTTTCTGATCTGTGCATTCAGCTAACAGAGTTAAACCATACTTTTGATTGAGCAGATCTGAACACTCTTTCTGTAGAAAATGCAACCGGACATTTGGAGCGCTAAGAGCGTAGTAGTGGAAAAAGGAATATATTCAAATATAAACTACACAGAAGCATTCTGTGAAACTTCTTTCTGATCTGAGCATTCAGCTAACAGAGTTAAACCATACTTTTGATTGAGCAGTTTTGAAACACTCTGTCTGTAGAAAATGCAACTGGACATTCGTAGCGCTAAGTGGGTAATAGTGGAAAAAAGAATATGTTCAAATATAAAGTACACAGAAGCATTGTATGAAACTTCTTTCTGTTCTGTGCATTCAACTAACAGAGTTGAACCTTACTTTTGATTGAGCCGTTCTGAAACACTCTTTCTTTAGAAACTGCAATTGGACATTCTGAGCGCTAAGAGGCCTCTATTGGGAAAAAGAATGTCTACAAATAAAAACTACACAGAAGAATTGTGTGAAACTTCTTTCTGTTCTGTTTGTTCAACTAAAAGAGTTGAACCTTAGTAATGATTGAGCCGTTCTGAAACACTCTTTCTGTAGAAAATGCAAGTGGAGATTCGGAGCGCTAAGAGGGTATTAGTGGAAAAAGGAATGTCTCCAAATATAAACTACACAGAATCATTCTGTGAAACTTCTTTCTGATCTGTGCATTCAGCTAACAGAGTTAAACCATACTTTTGATTGAGCAGATCTGAACACTCTTTCTGTAGAAAATGCAACTGGACATTTGGAGCGCTAAGAGAGTAGTAGTGGAAAAAGGAATATATTCAAATATAAACTACACAGAAGCATTCTGTGAAACTTCTTTCTGATCTGAGCATTCAGCTAACAGAGTTAAACCATACTTTTGATTGAGCAGTTTTGAAACACTCTGTCTGTAGAAAATGCAACTGGACATTCGTAGCGCTAAGTGGGTAATAGTGGAAAAAAGAATATGTTCAAATATAAACTACACAGAAGCATTGTATGAAACTTCTTTCTGTTCTGTGCATTCAACTAACAGAGTTGAACCTTACTTTTGATTGAGCCTTTCTGAAACACTCTTTCTGTAGAAACTGCAATTGGACATTCTGAGCGCTAAGAGGCCTCTATTGGGAAAAATAATATCTTCAAATAAAAACTACACAGAAGCATTGTGTGAGACTTATTTCTGATATGTTCATTAAGCTAACAGAGTTAAACCATACTTTTGATTGCGCAGTTCTGAACACTCTTTCTGTAGAAAATGCAAGTGGACATTCGGAGCGCTAAGAGGGTAATAGTGGAAAAAGGAATATATTCAAATATAAACTACACAGTAGCATTCTGTGAAAATTCTTTCTGTTCTGTGCATTCAACTAACAGAGTTGAACCTTACTTTTGATTGAGCCGTTCTGAAACACTCTTTCTGTAGAAACTGCAATTGGACATGCTAAGCGCTAAGAGGCCTACATTGGGAAAAAGAATATCTTCAAATAAAAACTACACAGATGCATTCTGTGAAACTTATTTCTGATCTGTAAATTCAGTTAACAGAGATAAAACATACTTTTGATTGAGCAGTTATGAAACACTCTTTTTGTAGAAAATGCAAGTGGAGATTCGGAGCGCTAAGAGGGTAATAGTGGAAAATGGAATGTCTTCAAATATAAACTACACAGAAGCATTCTGTGAAATTTCTTTCTGATCTGAGCATTCAGCTAACAGAGTTAAACCATACTTTTGATTGAGCAGTTTTGAAACACTCTGTCTGTAGAAAATGCAACTGGACATTCGTAGCGCTAAGTGGGTAATAGTGGAAAAAAGAATATGTTCAAATATAAACTACACAGAAACATTCTATGAAACTTCTTTCTGTTCTGTGCATTCAACTAACAGAGTTGAACCTTAGTTTTGATTGAGCCTTTCTGAAACACTCTTTCTGTAGAAACGGCAATTGGACATTCTGAGCGCTAAGAGGCCTATATTGGGAAAAATAATATCTTCAAATAAAAACTACACTGAAGCATTGTGTGAAACTTATTTCTGATATGTTCATTAAGCTAACAGAGTTAAACCATACTTTTGATTGCGCAGTTCTGAACATTCTTTCTGTAGAAAATGCAAGTGGACATTCGGAGCGCTAAGAGGGTAATAGTGGAAAAAGGAATATATTCAAATATAAACTACACAGTAGCATTCTGTGAAAATTCTTTCTGTTCTGTGCATTCAACTAACAGACTTGAACCTTACTTTTGAGTGAGCTGTTGTGAAACACTCTTTCTGTAGAAACTGCAATTGGACATGCTAAGCGCTAAGAGGCCTACATTGGGAAAAAGAATATCTTCAAATAAAAACTACACAGATGCATTCTGTGAAACTTATTTCTGATCTGTAAATTCAGTTAACAGAGATAAAACATATTTTTGATTGAGCAGTTATGAAACACTCTTTTTGTAGAAAATGCAAGTGGAGATTCGGAGCGCTAAGAGGTTACTAGTGGAAAAAGGAATGTCTTCAAATATAAACTACACAGAATCATTCGGTGAAATTTCTTTCTGATCTGTGCATTCAGCTAACAGAGTTAAACCATACTTTTGATTGAGCAGTTTTGAAACACTCTGTCTGTAGAAAATGCAACTGGACATTCGTAGCGCTAAGTGGGTAATAGTGGAAAAAAGAATATGTTCAAATATAAACTACACAGAAGCATTGTATGAAACTTCTTTCTGTTCTGTGCATTCAACTAACAGAGTTGAAACTTACTTTTGATTGAGCCGTTCTGAAACACTCTTTCTGTAGAAACTGCAATTGGACATTCTGAGCGCTAAGAGGCCTATATTGGGAAAAAGAATGTCTACAAATAAAAACTACACAGAAGAATTGTGTGAAACTCCTTTCTGTTCTGTTTGTTCAACTAAAAGAGTTGAACCTTAGTTTTGATTGAGCCGTTCTGAAACACTCTTTCTGTAGAAAATGCAAGTGGAGATTCGGAGCGCTAAGAGGGTAATAGTGGAAAAAGGAATGTCTCCAAATATAAACTACACAGAATCATTCTGTGAAATTTCTTTCTGATCTGTGCATTCAGCTAACAGAGTTAAACCATACTTTTGATTGAGCAGATCTGAACACTCTTTCTGTAGAAAATGCAACTGGACATTTGGAGCGCTAAGAGAGTAGTAGTGGAAAAAGGAATATATTCAAATATAAACTACACAGAAGCATTCTGTGAAACTTCTTTCTGAACTGAGCATTCAGCTAACAGAGTTAAACCATACTTTTGATTGAGCAGTTTTGAAACACTCTGTCTGTAGAAAATGCAACGGGACATTCGTAGCGCTAAGTGGGTAATAGTGGAAAAAAGAATATGTTCAAATATAAACTACACAGAAGCATTGTATGAAACTACTTTCTGTTCTGTGCATTCAACTAACAGAGTTGAACCTTACTTTTGATTGAGCCTTTCTGAAACACTCTTTCTGTAGAAACTGCAATTGGACATTCTGAGCGCTAAGAGGCCTCTATTGGGAAAAATAATATCTTCAAATAAAAACTACACAGAAGCATTGTGTGAGACTTATTTCTGATATGTTCATTAAGCTAACAGAGTTAAACCATACTTTTGATTGCGCAGTTCTGAACACTCTTTCTGTAGAAAATGCAAGTGGACATTCGGAGCGCTAAGAGGGTAATAGTGGAAAAAGGAATATATACAAATATAAACTACACAGTAGCATTCTGTGAAAATTCTTTCTGTTCTGTGCATTCAACTAACAGAGTTGAACCTTACTTTTGATTGAGCCGTTCTGAAACACTCTTTCTGTAGAAACTGCAATTGGACATGCTAAGCGCTAAGAGGCCTACATTGGGAAAAAGAATATCTTCAAATAAAAACTACACAGATGCATTCTGTGAAACTTATTTCTGATCTGTAAATTCAGTTAACAGAGATAAAACATACTTTTGATTGAGCAGTTTTGAAACAATCTTTTTGTAGAAAATGCAAGTGGAGATTCGGAGCGCTAAGAGGGTAATAGTGGAAAATGGAATGTCTTCAAATATAAACTACACAGAAGCATTCTGTGAAATTCCTTTCTGATCTGAGCATTCAGCTAACAGAGTTAAACCATACTTTTGATTGAGCAGTTTTGAAACACTCTGTCTGTAGAAAATGCAACTGGACATTCGTAGCGCTAAGTGGTTAATAGTGGAAAAAAGAATATGTTCAAATATAAACTACACAGAAGCATTGTATGAAACTTCTTTCTGTTCTGTGCATTCAACTAACAGAGTTGAACCTTACTTTTGATTGAGCCTTTCTGAAACACTCTTTCTGTAGAAACGGCAATTGGACATTCTGAGCGCTAAGAGGCCTATATTGGGAAAAATAATATCTTCAAATAAAAACTACACAGAAGCATTGTGTGAAACTTATTTCTGATATGTTCATTAAGCTAACAGAGTTAAACCATACTTTTGATTGCGCAGTTCTGAACATTCTTTCTGTAGAAAATGCAAGTGGACATTCGGAGCGCTAAGAGGGTAATAGTGGAAAAAGGAATATATTCAAATATAAACTACACAGTAGCATTCTGTGAAAATTCTTTCTGTTCTGTGCATTCAACTAACAGAGTTGAACCTTACTTTTGAGTGAGCCGTTGTGAAACACTCTTTCTGTAGAAACTGCAATTGGACATGCTAAGCGCTAAGAGGCCTACATTGGGAAAAAGAATATCTTCAAATAAAAACTACACAGATGCATTC
Organism: Symphalangus syndactylus; assembly: GCF_028878055.3. Taxonomy (NCBI): domain Eukaryota; kingdom Metazoa; phylum Chordata; class Mammalia; order Primates; family Hylobatidae; genus Symphalangus; species Symphalangus syndactylus. Next base: position 112,082,857 of record NC_072437.2, on the reverse strand, counting down.
TGTGAAACTTATTTCTGATCTGTAAATTCAGTTAACAGAGATAAAACATATTTTTGATTGAGCAGTTATGAAACACTCTTTTTGTAGAAAACGCAAGTTGAGATTCGGAGCGCTAAGAGGGTAATAGTGGAAAAAGGAATGTCTTCAAATATAAACTACACAGAATCATTCGGTGAAACTTTTTTCTGATCTGTGCATTCAGCTAACAGAGTTAAACCATACTTTTGATTGAGCAGATCTGAACACTCTTTCTGTAGAAAATGCAACTGGACATTTGGAGCGCTAAGAGCGTAGTAGTGGAAAAAGGAATATATTCAAATATAAACTACACAGAAGCATTCTGTGAAACTTCTTTCTGATCTGAGCATTCAGCTAACAGAGTTAAACCATACTTTTGATTGAGCAGTTTTGAAACACTCTGTCTGTAGAAAATGCAACTGGACATTCGTAGCGCTAAGTGGGTAATAGTGGAAAAAAGAATATGTTCAAATATAAACTACACAGAAGCATTGTATGAAACTTCATTCTGTTCTGTGCATTCAACTAACAGAGTTGAACCTTACTTTTGATTGAGCCTTTCTGAAACCCTCTTTCTGTAGAAACTGCAATTGGACATTCTGAGCGCTAAGAGACCTATATTGGGAAAAATAATATCTTCAAATAAAAACTACACAGAAGCATTGTGTGAAACTTATTTCTGATATGTTCATTAAGCTAACAGAGTTAAACCATACTTTTGATTGCGCAGTTCTGAACACTCTTTCTGTAGAAAATGCAAGTGGACATTCGGAGCGCTAAGAGGGTAATAGTGGAAAAAGTAATATATTCAAATATAAACTACATAGTAGCATTCTGTGAAAATTCTTTCTGTTCTGTGCATTCAACTAACAGAGTTGAACCTTACTTTTGAGTGAGCCGTTCTGAAACACTCTTTCTGTAGAAACTGCAATTGGACATGCTAAGCGCTAAGAGGCCTACATTGGGAAAAAGAATATCTTCAAATAAAAACTACACAGATGCATTCTGTGAAACTTATTTCTGATCTGTAAATTCAGTTAACAGAGATAAAACATATTTTTGATTGAGCAGTTATGAAACACTCTTTTTGTAGAAAACGCAAGTGGAGATTCGGAGCGCTAAGAGGGTAATAGTGGAAAAAGGAATGTCTTCAAATATAAACTACACAGAATCATTCGGTGAAACTTCTTTCTGATCTGTGCATTCAGCTAACAGAGTTAAACCATACTTTTGATTGAGCAGATCTGAACACTCTTTCTGTAGAAAATGCAACCGGACATTTGGAGCGCTAAGAGCGTAGTAGTGGAAAAAGGAATATATTCAAATATAAACTACACAGAAGCATTCTGTGAAACTTCTTTCTGATCTGAGCATTCAGCTAACAGAGTTAAACCATACTTTTGATTGAGCAGTTTTGAAACACTCTGTCTGTAGAAAATGCAACTGGACATTCGTAGCGCTAAGTGGGTAATAGTGGAAAAAAGAATATGTTCAAATATAAAGTACACAGAAGCATTGTATGAAACTTCTTTCTGTTCTGTGTATTCAACTAACAGAGTTGAACCTTACTTTTGATTGAGCCGTTCTGAAACACTCTTTCTTTAGAAACTGCAATTGGACATTCTGAGCGCTAAGAGGCCTATATTGGGAAAAAGAATGTCTACAAATAAAAACTACACAGAAGAATTGTGTGAAACTTCTTTCTGTTCTGTTTGTTCAACTAAAAGAGTTGAACCTTAGTTTTGATTGAGCCGTTCTGAAACACTCTTTCTGTAGAAAATGCAAGTGGAGATTCGGAGCGCTAAGAGGGTATTAGTGGAAAAAGGAATGTCTCCAAATATAAACTACACAGAATCATTCTGTGAAACTTCTTTCTGATCTGTGCATTCAGCTAACAGAGTTAAACCATACTTTTGATTGAGCATATCTGAACACTCTTTCTGTAGAAAATGCAACTGGACATTTGGAGCGCTAAGAGAGTAGTAGTGGAAAAAGGAATATATTCAAATATAAACTACACAGAAGCATTCTGTGAAACTTCTTTCTGATCTGAGCATTCAGCTAACAGAGTTAAACCATACTTTTGATTGAGCAGTTTTGAAACACTCTGTCTGTAGAAAATGCAACTGGACATTCGTAGCGCTAAGAGGGTAATAGTGGAAAAAGGAATATGTTCAAATATAAACTACACAGAAGCATTGTATGAAACTTCATTCTGTTCTGTGCATTCAACTAACAGAGTTGAACCTTACTTTTGATTGAGCCTTTCTGAAACACTCTTTCTGTAGAAACTGCAATTGGACATTCTGAGCGCTAAGAGGCCTCTATTGGGAAAAATAATATCTTCAAATAAAAACTACACAGAAGCATTGTGTGAAACTTATTTCTGATATGTTCATTAAGCTAACAGAGTTAAACCATACTTTTGATTGCGCAGTTCTGAACACTCTTTCTGTAGAAAATGCAAGTGGACATTCGGAGCGTTAAGAGGGTAATAGTGGAAAAAGGAATATATTCAAATATAAACTACACAGTAGCATTCTGTGAAAATACTTTCTGTTCTGTGCATTCAACTAACAGAGTTGAACCTTACTTTTGATTGAGCCGTTCTGAAACACTCTTTCTGTAGAAACTGCAATTGGACATGCTAAGCGCTAAGAGGCCTACATTGGGAAAAAGAATATCTTCAAATAAAAACTACACAGATGCATTCTGTGAAACTTATTTCTGATCTGTAAATTCAGTTAACAGAGATAAAACATACTTTTGATTGAGCAGTTATGAAACACTCTTTTTGTAGAAAATGCAAGTGGAGATTCGGAGCGCTAAGAGGGTAATAGTGGAAAATGGAATGTCTTCAAATATAAACTACACAGAAGCATTCTGTGAAATTTCTTTCTGATCTGAGCATTCAGCTAACAGAGTTAAACCATACTTTTGATTGAGCAGTTTTGAAACACTCTGTCTGTAGAAAATGCAACTGGACATTCGTAGCGCTAAGTGGGTAATAGTGGAAAAAAGAATATGTTCAAATATAAACTACACAGAAACATTCTATGAAACTTCTTTCTGTTCTGTGCATTCAACTAACAGAGTTGAACCTTACTTTTGATTGAGCCTTTCTGAAACACTCTTTCTGTAGAAACGGCAATTGGACATTCTGAGCGCTAAGAGGCCTATATTGGGAAAAATAATATCTTCAAATAAAAACTACACAGAAGCATTGTGTGAAACTTATTTCTGATATGTTCATTAAGCTAACAGAGTTAAACCATACTTTTGATTGCGCAGTTCTGAACATTCTTTCTGTAGAAAATGCAAGTGGACATTCGGAGCACTAAGAGGGTAATAGTGGAAAAAGGAATATATTCAAATATAAACTACACAGTAGCATTCTGTGAAAATTCTTTCTGTTCTGTGCATTCAACTAACAGAGTTGAACCTTACTTTTGAGTGAGCTGTTGTGAAACACTCTTTCTGTAGAAACTGCAATTGGACATGCTAAGCGCTAAGAGGCCTACATTGGGAAAAAGAATATCTTCAAATAAAAACTACACAGATGCATTCTGTGAAACTTATTTCTGATCTGTAAATTCAGTTAACAGAGATAAAACATATTTTTGATTGAGCAGTTATGAAACACTCTTTTTGTAGAAAACGCAAGTGGAGATTCGGAGTGCTAAGTGGGTAATAGTGGAAAAAGGAATGTCTTCAAATATAAACTACACAGAATCATTCGGTGAAACTTCTTTCTGATCTGTGCATTCAGCTAACAGAGTTAAACCATACTTTTGATTGAGCAGATCTGAACACTCTTTCTGTAGAAAATGCAACTGGACATTTGGAGCGCTAAGAGCGTAGTAGTGGAAAAAGGAATATATTCAAATATAAACTACACAGAAGCATTCTGTGAAACTTCTTTCTGATCTGAGCATTCAGCTAACAGAGTTAAACCATACTTTTGATTGAGCAGTTTTGAAACTCTCTGTCTGTAGAAAATGCAACTGGACATTCGTAGCGCTAAGTGGGAAATAGTGGAAAAAAGAATATGTTCAAATATAAACTACACAGAAGCATTGTATGAAACTTCTTTCTGTTCTGTGCATTCAACTAACAGAGTTGAACCTTACTTTTGATTGAGCCGTTCTGAAACACTCTTTCTGTAGAAACTGCAATTGGACATTCTGAGCGCTAAGAGGCCTATATTGGGAAAAAGAATGTCTACAAATAAAAACTACACAGAAGAATTGTGTGAAACTTCTTTCTGTTCTGTTTGGTCAACTAAAAGAGTTGAACCTTAGTTTTGATTGAGCCGTTCTGAAACACTCTTTCTGTAGAAAATGCAAGTGGAGATTCGGAGCGCTAAGAGGGTAATAGTGGAAAAAGGAATGTGTCCAAATATAAACTACACAGAATCATTCTGTGAAACTTCTTTCTGATCTGTGCATTCAGCTAACAGAGTTAAACCATACTTTTGATTGAGCAGATCTGAACACTCTTTCTGTAGAAAATGCAACTGGACATTTGGAGCGCTAAGAGAGTAGTAGTGGAAAAAGGAATATATTCAAATATAAACTACACAGAAGCATTCTGTGAAACTTCTTTCTGATCTGAGCATTCAGCTAACAGAGTTAAACCATACTTTTGATTGAGCAGTTTTGAAACACTCTGTCTGTAGAAAATGCAACTGGACATTCGTAGCGCTAAGTGGGTAATAGTGGAAAAATGAATATGTTCAAATATAAACTACACAGAAGCATTGTATGAAACTTCTTTCTGTTCTGTGCATTCAACTAACAGAGTTGAACCTTACTTTTGATTGAGCCTTTCTGAAACACTCTTTCTGTAGAAACTGCAACTGGACATTCTGAGCGCTAAGAGGACTCTATTGGGAAAAATAATATCTTCAAATAAAAACTACACAGAAGCATTGTGTGAAACTTATTTCTGATATGTTCATTAAGCTAACAGAGTTAAACCATACTTTTGATTGCGCAGTTCTGAACACTCTTTCTGTAGAAAATGCAAGTGGACATTCGGAGCGCTAAGAGGGTAATAGTGGAAAAAGGAATATATTCAAATATAAACTACACAGTAGCATTGTGTGAAAATTCTTTCTGTTCTGTGCATTCAACTAACAGAGTTGAACATTACTTTTGAGTGAGCCGTTCTGAAACACTCATTCTGTAGAAACTGCAATTGGACATGCTAAGCGCTAAGAGGCCTACATTGGGAAAAAGAATATCTTCAAATAAAAACTACACAGATGCATTCTGTGAAACTTATTTCTGATCTGTAAATTCAGTTAACAGAGATAAAACATATTTTTGATTGAGCAGTTATGAAACACTCTTTTTGTAGAAAACGCAAGTGGAGATTCGGAGCGCTAAGAGGGTAATAGTGGAAAAAGGAATGTCTTCAAATATAAACTACACAGAATCATTCGGTGAAACTTCTTTCTGATCTGTGCATTCAGCTAACAGAGTTAAACCATACTTTTGATTGCGCAGTTCTGAACACTCTTTCTGTAGAAAATGCAAGTGGACATTCGGAGCGCTAAGAGGGTAATAGTGGAAAAAGGAATATATTCAAATATAAACTACACAGTAGCATTCTGTGAAAATTCTTTCTGTTCTGTGCATTCAACTAACAGAGTTGAACCTTACTTTTGATTGAGCCGTTCTGAAACACTCTTTCTGTAGAAACTGCAATTGGACATGCTAAGCGCTAAGAGGCCTACATTGGGAAAAAGAATATCTTCAAATAATAACTACACAGATGCATTCTGTGAAACTTATTTCTGATCTGTAAATTCAGTTAACAGAGATAAAACATACTTTTGATTGAGCAGTTTTGAAACAATCTTTTTGTAGAAAATGCAAGTGGAGTTTCGGAGCGCTAAGAGGGTAATAGTGGAAAATGGAATGTCTTCAAATATAAACTACACAGAAGCATTCTGTGAAATTCCTTTCTGATCTGAGCATTCAGCTAACAGAGTTAAACCATACTTTTGATTGAGCAGTTTTGAAACACTCTGTCTGTAGAAAATGCAACTGGACATTCGTAGCGCTAAGTGGGTAATAGTGGAAAAAAGAATATGTTCAAATATAAACTACACAGAAGCATTGTATGAAACTTCTTTCTGTTCTGTGCATTCAACTAACAGAGTTGAACCTTACTTTTGATTGAGCCTTTCTGAAACACTCTTTCTGTAGAAACGGCAATTGGACATTCTGAGCGCTAAGAGGCCTATATTGGGAAAAATAATATCTTCAAATAAAAACTACACAGAAGCATTGTGTGAAACTTATTTCTGATATGTTCATTAAGCTAACAGAGTTAAACCATACTTTTGATTGCGCAGTTCTGAACATTCTTTCTGTAGAAAATGCAAGTGGACATTCGGAGCGCTAAGAGGGTAATAGTGGAAAAAGGAATATATTCAAATATAAACTACACAGTAGCATTCTGTGAAAATTCTTTCTGTTCTGTGCATTCAACTAACAGAGTTGAACCTTACTTTTGAGTGAGCCGTTGTGAAACACTCTTTCTGTAGAAACTGCAATTGGACATGCTAAGCGCTAAGAGGCCTACATTGGGAAAAAGAATATCTTCAAATAAAAACTACACAGATGCATTCTGTGAAACTTATTTCTGATCTGTAAATTCAGTTAACAGAGATAAAACATATTTTTGATTGAGCAGTTATGAAACACTCTTTTTGTAGAAAACGCAAGTTGAGATTCGGAGCGCTAAGAGGGTAATAGTGGAAAAAGGAATGTCTTCAAATATAAACTACACAGAATCATTCGGTGAAACTTCTTTCTGATCTGTGCATTCAGCTAACAGAGTTAAACCATACTTTTGATTGAGCAGATCTGAACACTCTTTCTGTAGAAAATGCAACTGGACATTTGGAGCGCTAAGAGCGTAGTAGTGGAAAAAGGAATATATTCAAATATAAACTACACAGAAGCATTCTGTGAAACTTCTTTCTGATCTGAGCATTCAGCTAACAGAGTTAAACCATACTTTTGATTGAGCAGTTTTGAAACACTCTGTCTGTAGAAAATGCAACTGGACATTCGTAGCGCTAAGTGGGTAATAGTGGAAAAAAGATTATGTTCAAATATAAACTACACAGAAGCATTGTATAAACTTCGTTCTGTTCTGTGCCTTCAACTAACAGAGTTGAACCTTACTTTTGATTGAGCCGTTCTGAAACACTCTTTCTGTAGAAACTGCAATTGGACATTCTGAGCGCTAAGAGGCCTATATTGGGAAAAAGAATGTCTACAAATAAAAACTACACAGAAGAATTGTGTGAAACTTCTTTCTGTTCTGTTTGTTCAACTAAAAGAGTTGAACCTTAGTTTTGATTGAGCCGTTCTGAAACACTCTTTCTGTAGAAAATGCAAGTGGAGATTCGGAGCGCTAAGAGGGTAATAGTGGAAAAAGGAATGTCTCCAAATATAAACTACACAGAATCATTCTGTGAAACTTCTTTCTGAACTGTGCATTCAGCTAACAGAGTTAAACCATACTTTTGATTGAGCATATCTGAACACTCTTTCTGTAGAAAATGCAACTGGACATTTGGAGCGCTAAGAGAGTAGTAGTGGAAAAAGGAATATATTCAAATATAAACTACACAGAAGCATTCTGTGAAACTTCTTTCTGATCTGAGCATTCAGCTAACAGAGTTAAACCATACTTTTGATTGAGCAGTTTTGAAACACTCTGTCTGTAGAAAATGCAACTGGACATTCGTAGCGCTAAGTGGGTAATAGTGGAAAAAAGAATATGTTCAAATATAAACTACACAGAAGCATTGTATGAAACTTCATTCTGTTCTGTGCATTCAACTAACAGAGTTGAACCTTACTTTTGATTGAGCCTTTCTGAAACCCTCTTTCTGTAGAAACTGCAATTGGACATTCTGAGCGCTAAGAGACCTATATTGGGAAAAATAATATCTTCAAATAAAAACTACACAGAAGCATTGTGTGAAACTTATTTCTGATATGTTCATTAAGCTAACAGAGTTAAACCATACTTTTGATTGCGCAGTTCTGAACACTCTTTCTGTAGAAAATGCAAGTGGACATTCGGAGCGCTAAGAGGGTAATAGTGGAAAAAGTAATATATTCAAATATAAACTACATAGTAGCATTCTGTGAAAATTCTTTCTGTTCTGTGCATTCAACTAACAGAGTTGAACCTTACTTTTGAGTGAGCCGTTCTGAAACACTCTTTCTGTAGGAACTGCAATTGGACATGCTAAGCGCTAAGAGGCCTACATTGGGAAAAAGAATATCTTCAAATAAAAACTACACAGATGCATTCTGTGAAACTTATTTCTGATCTGTAAATTCAGTTAACAGAGATAAAACATATTTTTGATTGAGCAGTTATGAAACACTCTTTTTGTAGAAAACGCAAGTGGAGATTCGGAGCGCTAAGAGGGTAATAGTGGAAAAAGGAATGTCTTCAAATATAAACTACACAGAATCATTCGGTGAAACTTCTTTCTGATCTGTGCATTCAGCTAACAGAGTTAAAACATACTTTTGATTGAGCAGATCTGAACACTCTTTCTGTAGAAAATGCAACCGGACATTTGGAGCGCTAAGAGCGTAGTAGTGGAAAAAGGAATATATTCAAATATAAACTACACAGAAGCATTCTGTGAAACTTCTTTCTGATCTGAGCATTCAGCTAACAGAGTTAAACCATACTTTTGATTGAGCAGTTTTGAAACACTCTGTCTGTAGAAAATGCAACTGGACATTCGTAGCGCTAAGTGGGTAATAGTGGAAAAAAGAATATGTTCAAATATAAAGTACACAGAAGCATTGTATGAAACTTCTTTCTGTTCTGTGCATTCAACTAACAGAGTTGAACCTTACTTTTGATTGAGCCGTTCTGAAACACTCTTTCTTTAGAAACTGCAATTGGACATTCTGAGCGCTAAGAGGCCTATATTGGGAAAAAGAATGTCTACAAATAAAAACTACACAGAAGAATTGTGTGAAACTTCTTTCTGTTCTGTTTGTTCAACTAAAAGAGTTGAACCTTAGTTTTGATTGAGCCGTTCTGAAACACTCTTTCTGTAGAAAATGCAAGTGGAGATTCGGAGCGCTAAGAGGGTATTAGTGGAAAAAGGAATGTCTCCAAATATAAACTACACAGAATCATTCTGTGAAACTTCTTTCTGATCTGTGCATTCAGCTAACAGAGTTAAACCATACTTTTGATTGAGCATATCTGAACACTCTTTCTGTAGAAAATGCAACTGGACATTTGGAGCGCTAAGAGAGTAGTAGTGGAAAAAGGAATATATTCAAATATAAACTACACAGAAGCATTCTGTGAAACTTCTTTCTGATCTGAGCATTCAGCTAACAGAGTTAAACCATACTTTTGATTGAGCAGTTTTGAAACACTCTGTCTGTAGAAAATGCAACTGGACATTCGTAGCGCTAAGTGGGTAATAGTGGAAAAAGGAATATGTTCAAATATAAACTACACAGAAGCATTGTATGAAACTTCATTCTGTTCTGTGCATTCAACTAACAGAGTTGAACCTTACTTTTGATTGAGCCTTTCTGAAACACTCTTTCTGTGGAAACTGCAATTGGACATTCTGAGCGCTAAGAGGCCTCTATTGGGAAAAATAATATCTTCAAATAAAAACTACACAGAAGCATTGTGTGAAACTTATTTCTGATATGTTCATTAAGCTAACAGAGTTAAACCATACTTTTGATTGCGCAGTTCTGAACACTCTTTCTGTAGAAAATGCAAGTGGACATTCGGAGCGTTAAGAGGGTAATAGTGGAAAAAGGAATATATTCAAATATAAACTACACAGTAGCATTCTGTGAAAATACTTTCTGTTCTGTGCATTCAACTAACAGAGTTGAACCTTACTTTTGATTGAGCCGTTCTGAAACACTCTTTCTGTAGAAACTGCAATTGGACATGCTAAGCGCTAAGAGGCCTACATTGGGAAAAAGAATATCTTCAAATAAAAACTACACAGATGCATTCTGTGAAACTTATTTCTGATCTGTAAATTCAGTTAACAGAGATAAAACATACTTTTGATTGAGCAGTTATGAAACACTCTTTTTGTAGAAAATGCAAGTGGAGATTCGGAGCGCTAAGAGGGTAATAGTGGAAAATGGAATGTCTTCAAATATAAACTACACAGAAGCATTCTGTGAAATTTCTTTCTGATCTGAGCATTCAGCTAACAGAGTTAAACCATACTTTTGATTGAGCAGTTTTGAAACACTCTGTCTGTAGAAAATGCAACTGGACATTCGTAGCGCTAAGTGGGTAATAGTGGAAAAAAGAATATGTTCAAATATAAACTACACAGAAACATTCTATGAAACTTCTTTCTGTTCTGTGCATTCAACTAACAGAGTTGAACCTTACTTTTGATTGAGCCTTTCTGAAACACTCTTTCTGTAGAAACTGCAATTGGACATTCTGAGCGCTAAGAGGCCTATATTGGGAAAAATAATATCTTCAAATAAAAACTACACAGAAGCATTGTGTGAAACTTATTTCTGATATGTTCATTAAGCTAACAGAGTTAAACCATACTTTTGATTGCGCAGTTCTGAACATTCTTTCTGTAGAAAATGCAAGTGGACATTCGGAGCGCTAAGAGGGTAATAGTGGAAAAAGGAATATATTCAAATATAAACTACACAGTAGCATTCTGTGAAAATTCTTTCTGTTCTGTGCATTCAACTAACAGAGTTGAACCTTACTTTTGAGTGAGCTGTTGTGAAACACTCTTTCTGTAGAAACTGCAATTGGACATGCTAAGCGCTAAGAGGCCTACATTGGGAAAAAGAATATCTTCAAATAAAAACTACACAGATGCATTCTGTGAAACTTATTTCTGATCTGTAAATTCAGTTAACAGAGATAAAACATATTTTTGATTGAGCAGTTATGAAACACTCTTTTTGTAGAAAACGCAAGTGGAGATTCGGAGTGCTAAGTGGGTAATAGTGGAAAAAGGAATGTCTTCAAATATAAACTACACAGAATCATTCGGTGAAACTTCTTTCTGATCTGTGCATTCAGCTAACAGAGTTAAACCATACTTTTGATTGAGCAGATCTGAACACTCTTTCTGTAGAAAATGCAACTGGACATTTGGAGCGCTAAGAGCGTAGTAGTGGAAAAAGGAATATATTCAAATATAAACTACACAGAAGCATTCTGTGAAACTTCTTTCTGATCTGAGCATTCAGCTAACAGAGTTAAACCATACTTTTGATTGAGCAGTTTTGAAACTCTCTGTCTGTAGAAAATGCAACTGGACATTCGTAGCGCTAAGTGGGTAATAGTGGAAAAAAGAATATGTTCAAATATAAACTACACAGAAGCATTGTATGAAACTTCTTTCTGTTCTGTGCATTCAACTAACAGAGTTGAACCTTACTTTTGATTGAGCCGTTCTGAAACACTCTTTCTGTAGAAACTGCAATTGGACATTCTGAGCGCTAAGAGGCCTATATTGGGAAAAAGAATGTCTACAAATAAAAACTACACAGAAGAATTGTGTGAAACTTCTTTCTGTTCTGTTTGGTCAACTAAAAGAGTTGAACCTTAGTTTTGATTGAGCCGTTCTGAAACACTCTTTCTGTAGAAAATGCAAGTGGAGATTCGGAGCGCTAAGAGGGTAATAGTGGAAAAAGGAATGTGTCCAAATATAAACTACACAGAATCATTCTGTGAAACTTCTTTCTGATCTGTGCATTCAGCTAACGGAGTTAAACCATACTTTTGATTGAGCAGATCTGAACACTCTTTCTGTAGAAAATGCAACTGGACATTTGGAGCGCTAAGAGAGTAGTAGTGGAAAAAGGAATATATTCAAATATAAACTACACAGAAGCATTCTGTGAAACTTCTTTCTGATCTGAGCATTCAGCTAACAGAGTTAAACCATACTTTTGATTGAGCAGTTTTGAAACACTCTGTCTGTAGAAAATGCAACTGGACATTCGTAGCGCTAAGTGGGTAATAGTGGAAAAAAGAATATGTTCAAATATAAACTACACAGAAGCATTGTATGAAACTTCATTCTGTTCTGTGCATTCAACTAACAGAGTTGAACCTTACTTTTGATTGAGCCTTTCTGAAACCCTCTTTCTGTAGAAACTGCAATTGGACATTCTGAGCGCTAAGAGACCTATATTGGGAAAAATAATATCTTCAAATAAAAACTACACAGAAGCATTGTGTGAAACTTATTTCTGATATGTTCATTAAGCTAACAGAGTTAAACCATACTTTTGATTGCGCAGTTCTGAACACTCTTTCTGTAGAAAATGCAAGTGGACATTCGGAGCGCTAAGAGGGTAATAGTGGAAAAAGTAATATATTCAAATATAAACTACATAGTAGCATTCTGTGAAAATTCTTTCTGTTCTGTGCATTCAACTAACAGAGTTGAACCTTACTTTTGAGTGAGCCGTTCTGAAACACTCTTTCTGTAGAAACTGCAATTGGACATGCTAAGCGCTAAGAGGCCTACATTGGGAAAAAGAATATCTTCAAATAAAAACTACACAGATGCATTCTGTGAAACTTATTTCTGATCTGTAAATTCAGTTAACAGAGATAAAACATATTTTTGATTGAGCAGTTATGAAACACTCTTTTTGTAGAAAACGCAAGTGGAGATTCGGAGCGCTAAGAGGGTAATAGTGGAAAAAGGAATGTCTTCAAATATAAACTACACAGAATCATTCGGTGAAACTTCTTTCTGATCTGTGCATTCAGCTAACAGAGTTAAACCATACTTTTGATTGAGCAGATCTGAACACTCTTTCTGTAGAAAATGCAACCGGACATTTGGAGCGCTAAGAGCGTAGTAGTGGAAAAAGGAATATATTCAAATATAAACTACACAGAAGCATTCTGTGAAACTTCTTTCTGATCTGAGCATTCAGCTAACAGAGTTAAACCATACTTTTGATTGAGCAGTTTTGAAACACTCTGTCTGTAGAAAATGCAACTGGACATTCGTAGCGCTAAGTGGGTAATAGTGGAAAAAAGAATATGTTCAAATATAAAGTACACAGAAGCATTGTATGAAACTTCTTTCTGTTCTGTGCATTCAACTAACAGAGTTGAACCTTACTTTTGATTGAGCCGTTCTGAAACACTCTTTCTTTAGAAACTGCAATTGGACATTCTGAGCGCTAAGAGGCCTATATTGGGAAAAAGAATGTCTACAAATAAAAACTACACAGAAGAATTGTGTGAAACTTCTTTCTGTTCTGTTTGTTCAACTAAAAGAGTTGAACCTTAGTTTTGATTGAGCCGTTCTGAAACACTCTTTCTGTAGAAAATGCAAGTGGAGATTCGGAGCGCTAAGAGGGTATTAGTGGAAAAAGGAATGTCTCCAAATATAAACTACACAGAATCATTCTGTGAAACTTCTTTCTGATCTGTGCATTCAGCTAACAGAGTTAAACCATACTTTTGATTGAGCATATCTGAACACTCTTTCTGTAGAAAATGCAACTGGACATTTGGAGCGCTAAGAGAGTAGTAGTGGAAAAAGGAATATATTCAAATATAAACTACACAGAAGCATTCTGTGAAACTTCTTTCTGATCTGAGCATTCAGCTAACAGAGTTAAACCATACTTTTGATTGAGCAGTTTTGAAACACTCTGTCTGTAGAAAATGCAACTGGACATTCGTAGCGCTAAGTGGGTAATAGTGGAAAAAGGAATATGTTCAAATATAAACTACACAGAAGCATTGTATGAAACTTCATTCTGTTCTGTGCATTCAACTAACAGAGTTGAACCTTACTTTTGATTGAGCCTTTCTGAAACACTCTTTCTGTAGAAACTGCAATTGGACATTCTGAGCGCTAAGAGGCCTCTATTGGGAAAAATAATATCTTCAAATAAAAACTACACAGAAGCATTGTGTGAAACTTATTTCTGATATGTTCATTAAGCTAACAGAGTTAAACCATACTTTTGATTGCGCAGTTCTGAACACTCTTTCTGTAGAAAATGCAAGTGGACATTCGGAGCGTTAAGAGGGTAATAGTGGAAAAAGGAATATATTCAAATATAAACTACACAGTAGCATTCTGTGAAAATACTTTCTGTTCTGTGCATTCAACTAACAGAGTTGAACCTTACTTTTGATTGAGCCGTTCTGAAACACTCTTTCTGTAGAAACTGCAATTGGACATGCTAAGCGCTAAGAGGCCTACATTGGGAAAAAGAATATCTTCAAATAAAAACTACACAGATGCATTCTGTGAAACTTATTTCTGATCTGTAAATTCAGTTAACAGAGATAAAACATACTTTTGATTGAGCAGTTATGAAACACTCTTTTTGTAGAAAATGCAAGTGGAGATTCGGAGCGCTAAGAGGGTAATAGTGGAAAATGGAATGTCTTCAAATATAAACTACACAGAAGCATTCTGTGAAATTTCTTTCTGATCTGAGCATTCAGCTAACAGAGTTAAACCATACTTTTGATTGAGCAGTTTTGAAACACTCTGTCTGTAGAAAATGCAACTGGACATTCGTAGCGCTAAGTGGGTAATAGTGGAAAAAAGAATATGTTCAAATATAAACTACACAGAAACATTCTATGAAACTTCTTTCTGTTCTGTGCATTCAACTAACAGAGTTGAACCTTACTTTTGATTGAGCCTTTCTGAAACACTCTTTCTGTAGAAACGGCAATTGGACATTCTGAGCGCTAAGAGGCCTATATTGGGAAAAATAATATCTTCAAATAAAAACTACACAGAAGCATTGTGTGAAACTTATTTCTGATATGTTCATTAAGCTAACAGAGTTAAACCATACTTTTGATTGCGCAGTTCTGAACATTCTTTCTGTAGAAAATGCAAGTGGACATTCGGAGCGCTAAGAGGGTAATAGTGGAAAAAGGAATATATTCAAATATAAACTACACAGTAGCATTCTGTGAAAATTCTTTCTGTTCTGTGCATTCAACTAACAGAGTTGAACCTTACTTTTGAGTGAGCTGTTGTGAAACACTCTTTCTGTAGAAACTGCAATTGGACATGCTAAGCGCTAAGAGGCCTACATTGGGAAAAAGAATATCTTCAAATAAAAACTACACAGATGCATTCTGTGAAACTTATTTCTGATCTGTAAATTCAGTTAACAGAGATAAAACATATTTTTGATTGAGCAGTTATGAAACACTCTTTTTGTAGAAAACGCAAGTGGAGATTCGGAGTGCTAAGTGGGTAATAGTGGAAAAAGGAATGTCTTCAAATATAAACTACACAGAATCATTCGGTGAAACTTCTTTCTGATCTGTGCATTCAGCTAACAGTGTTAAACCATACTTTTGATTGAGCAGATCTGAACACTCTTTCTGTAGAAAATGCAACTGGACATTTGGAGCGCTAAGAGCGTAGTAGTGGAAAAAGGAATATATTCAAATATAAACTACACAGAAGCATTCTGTGAAACTTCTTTCTGATCTGAGCATTCAGCTAACAGAGTTAAACCATACTTTTGATTGAGCAGTTTTGAAACTCTCTGTCTGTAGAAAATGCAACTGGACATTCGTAGCGCTAAGTGGGTAATAGTGGAAAAAAGAATATGTTCAAATATAAACTACACAGAAGCATTGTATGAAACTTCTTTCTGTTCTGTGCATTCAACTAACAGAGTTGAACCTTACTTTTGATTGAGCCGTTCTGAAACACTCTTTCTGTAGAAACTGCAATTGGACATTCTGAGCGCTAAGAGGCCTATATTGGGAAAAAGAATGTCTACAAATAAAAACTACACAGAAGAATTGTGTGAAACTTCTTTCTGTTCTGTTTGGTCAACTAAAAGAGTTGAACCTTAGTTTTGATTGAGCCGTTCTGAAACACTCTTTCTGTAGAAAATGCAAGTGGAGATTCGGAGCGCTAAGAGGGTAATAGTGGAAAAAGGAATGTGTCCAAATATAAACTACACAGAATCATTCTGTGAAACTTCTTTCTGATCTGTGCATTCAGCTAACGGAGTTAAACCATACTTTTGATTGAGCAGATCTGAACACTCTTTCTGTAGAAAATGCAACTGGACATTTGGAGCGCTAAGAGAGTAGTAGTGGAAAAAGGAATATATTCAAATATAAACTACACAGAAGCATTCTGTGAAACTTCTTTCTGATCTGAGCATTCAGCTAACAGAGTTAAACCATACTTTTGATTGAGCAGTTTTGAAACACTCTGTCTGTAGAAAATGCAACTGGACATTCGTAGCGCTAAGTGGGTAATAGTGGAAAAAAGAATATGTTCAAATATAAACTACACAGAAGCATTGTATGAAACTTCATTCTGTTCTGTGCATTCAACTAACAGAGTTGAACCTTACTTTTGATTGAGCCTTTCTGAAACCCTCTTTCTGTAGAAACTGCAATTGGACATTCTGAGCGCTAAGAGAACTATATTGGGAAAAATAATATCTTCAAATAAAAACTACACAGAAGCATTGTGTGAAACTTATTTCTGATATGTTCATTAAGCTAACAGAGTTAAACCATACTTTTGATTGCGCAGTTCTGAACACTCTTTCTGTAGAAAATGCAAGTGGACATTCGGAGCGCTAAGAGGGTAATAGTGGAAAAAGTAATATATTCAAATATAAACTACATAGTAGCATTCTGTGAAAATTCTTTCTGTTCTGTGCATTCAACTAACAGAGTTGAACCTTACTTTTGAGTGAGCCGTTCTGAAACACTCTTTCTGTAGAAACTGCAATTGGACATGCTAAGCGCTAAGAGGCCTACATTGGGAAAAAGAATATCTTCAAATAAAAACTACACAGATGCATTCTGTGAAACTTATTTCTGATCTGTAAATTCAGTTAACAGAGATAAAACATATTTTTGATTGAGCAGTTATGAAACACTCTTTTTGTAGAAAACGCAAGTGGAGATTCGGAGCGCTAAGAGGGTAATAGTGGAAAAAGGAATGTCTTCAAATATAAACTACACAGAATCATTCGGTGAAACTTCTTTCTGATCTGTGCATTCAGCTAACAGAGTTAAACCATACTTTTGATTGAGCAGATCTGAACACTCTTTCTGTAGAAAATGCAACCGGACATTTGGAGCGCTAAGAGCGTAGTAGTGGAAAAAGGAATATATTCAAATATAAACTACACAGAAGCATTCTGTGAAACTTCTTTCTGATCTGAGCATTCAGCTAACAGAGTTAAACCATACTTTTGATTGAGCAGTTTTGAAACACTCTGTCTGTAGAAAATGCAACTGGACATTCGTAGCGCTAAGTGGGTAATAGTGGAAAAAAGAATATGTTCAAATATAAAGTACACAGAAGCATTGTATGAAACTTCTTTCTGTTCTGTGCATTCAACTAACAGAGTTGAACCTTACTTTTGATTGAGCCGTTCTGAAACACTCTTTCTTTAGAAACTGCAATTGGACATTCTGAGCGCTAAGAGGCCTATATTGGGAAAAAGAATGTCTACAAATAAAAACTACACAGAAGAATTGTGTGAAACTTCTTTCTGTTCTGTTTGTTCAACTAAAAGAGTTGAACCTTAGTTTTGATTGAGCCGTTCTGAAACACTCTTTCTGTAGAAAATGCAAGTGGAGATTCGGAGCGCTAAGAGGGTATTAGTGGAAAAAGGAATGTCTCCAAATATAAACTACACAGAATCATTCTGTGAAACTTCTTTCTGATCTGTGCATTCAGCTAACAGAGTTAAACCATACTTTTGATTGAGCATATCTGAACACTCTTTCTGTAGAAAATGCAACTGGACATTTGGAGCGCTAAGAGAGTAGTAGTGGAAAAAGGAATATATTCAAATATAAACTACACAGAAGCATTCTGTGAAACTTCTTTCTGATCTGAGCATTCAGCTAACAGAGTTAAACCATACTTTTGATTGAGCAGTTTTGAAACACTCTGTCTGTAGAAAATGCAACTGGACATTCGTAGCGCTAAGTGGGTAATAGTGGAAAAAGGAATATGTTCAAATATAAACTACACAGAAGCATTGTATGAAACTTCATTCTGTTCTGTGCATTCAACTAACAGAGTTGAACCTTACTTTTGATTGAGCCTTTCTGAAACACTCTTTCTGTAGAAACTGCAATTGGACATTCTGAGCGCTAAGAGGCCTCTATTGGGAAAAATAATATCTTCAAATAAAAACTACACAGAAGCATTGTGTGAAACTTATTTCTGATATGTTCATTAAGCTAACAGAGTTAAACCATACTTTTGATTGCGCAGTTCTGAACACTCTTTCTGTAGAAAATGCAAGTGGACATTCGGAGCGTTAAGAGGGTAATAGTGGAAAAAGGAATATATTCAAATATAAACTACACAGTAGCATTCTGTGAAAATACTTTCTGTTCTGTGCATTCAACTAACAGAGTTGAACCTTACTTTTGATTGAGCCGTTCTGAAACACTCTTTCTGTAGAAACTGCAATTGGACATGCTAAGCGCTAAGAGGCCTACATTGGGAAAAAGAATATCTTCAAATAAAAACTACACAGATGCATTCTGTGAAACTTATTTCTGATCTGTAAATTCAGTTAACAGAGATAAAACATACTTTTGATTGAGCAGTTATGAAACACTCTTTTTGTAGAAAATGCAAGTGGAGATTCGGAGCGCTAAGAGGGTAATAGTGGAAAATGGAATGTCTTCAAATATAAACTACACAGAAGCATTCTGTGAAATTTCTTTCTGATCTGAGCATTCAGCTAACAGAGTTAAACCATACTTTTGATTGAGCAGTTTTGAAACACTCTGTCTGTAGAAAATGCAACTGGACATTCGTAGCGCTAAGTGGGTAATAGTGGAAAAAAGAATATGTTCAAATATAAACTACACAGAAACATTCTATGAAACTTCTTTCTGTTCTGTGCATTCAACTAACAGAGTTGAACCTTACTTTTGATTGAGCCTTTCTGAAACACTCTTTCTGTAGAAACGGCAATTGGACATTCTGAGCGCTAAGAGGCCTATATTGGGAAAAATAATATCTTCAAATAAAAACTACACAGAAGCATTGTGTGAAACTTATTTCTGATATGTTCATTAAGCTAACAGAGTTAAACCATACTTTTGATTGCGCAGTTCTGAACATTCTTTCTGTAGAAAATGCAAGTGGACATTCGGAGCGCTAAGAGGGTAATAGTGGAAAAAGGAATATATTCAAATATAAACTACACAGTAGCATTCTGTGAAAATTCTTTCTGTTCTGTGCATTCAACTAACAGAGTTGAACCTTACTTTTGAGTGAGCTGTTGTGAAACACTCTTTCTGTAGAAACTGCAATTGGACATGCTAAGCGCTAAGAGGCCTACATTGGGAAAAAGAATATCTTCAAATAAAAACTACACAGATGCATTCTGTGAAACTTATTTCTGATCTGTAAATTCAGTTAACAGAGATAAAACATATTTTTGATTGAGCAGTTATGAAACACTCTTTTTGTAGAAAACGCAAGTGGAGATTCGGAGTGCTAAGTGGGTAATAGTGGAAAAAGGAATGTCTTCAAATATAAACTACACAGAATCATTCGGTGAAACTTCTTTCTGATCTGTGCATTCAGCTAACAGAGTTAAACCATACTTTTGATTGAGCAGATCTGAACACTCTTTCTGTAGAAAATGCAACTGGACATTTGGAGCGCTAAGAGCGTAGTAGTGGAAAAAGGAATATATTCAAATATAAACTACACAGAAGCATTCTGTGAAACTTCTTTCTGATCTGAGCATTCAGCTAACAGAGTTAAACCATACTTTTGATTGAGCAGTTTTGAAACTCTCTGTCTGTAGAAAATGCAACTGGACATTCGTAGCGCTAAGTGGGTAATAGTGGAAAAAAGAATATGTTCAAATATAAACTACACAGAAGCATTGTATGAAACTTCTTTCTGTTCTGTGCATTCAACTAACAGAGTTGAACCTTACTTTTGATTGAGCCGTTCTGAAACACTCTTTCTGTAGAAACTGCAATTGGACATTCTGAGCGCTAAGAGGCCTATATTGGGAAAAAGAATGTCTACAAATAAAAACTACACAGAAGAATTGTGTGAAACTTCTTTCTGTTCTGTTTGGTCAACTAAAAGAGTTGAACCTTAGATTTGATTGAGCCGTTCTGAAACACTCTTTCTGTAGAAAATGCAAGTGGAGATTCGGAGCGCTAAGAGGGTAATAGTGGAAAAAGGAATGTGTCCAAATATAAACTACACAGAATCATTCTGTGAAACTTCTTTCTGATCTGTGCATTCAGCTAACAGAGTTAAACCATACTTTTGATTGAGCAGATCTGAACACTCTTTCTGTAGAAAATGCAACTGGACATTTGGAGCGCTAAGAGAGTAGTAGTGGAAAAAGGAATATATTCAAATATAAACTACACAGAAGCATTCTGTGAAACTTCTTTCTGATCTGAGCATTCAGCTAACAGAGTTAAACCATACTTTTGATTGAGCAGTTTTGAAACACTCTGTCTGTAGAAAATGCAACTGGACATTCGTAGCGCTAAGTGGGTAATAGTGGAAAAATGAATATGTTCAAATATAAACTACACAGAAGCATTGTATGAAACTTCTTTCTGTTCTGTGCATTCAACTAACAGAGTTGAACCTTACTTTTGATTGAGCCTTTCTGAAACACTCTTTCTGTAGAAACTGCAACTGGACATTCTGAGCGCTAAGAGGACTCTATTGGGAAAAATAATATCTTCAAATAAAAACTACACAGAAGCATTGTGTGAAACTTATTTCTGATATGTTCATTAAGCTAACAGAGTTAAACCATACTTTTGATTGCGCAGTTCTGAACACTCTTTCTGTAGAAAATGCAAGTGGACATTCGGAGCGCTAAGAGGGTAATAGTGGAAAAAGGAATATATTCAAATATAAACTACACAGTAGCATTGTGTGAAAATTCTTTCTGTTCTGTGCATTCAACTAACAGAGTTGAACATTACTTTTGAGTGAGCCGTTCTGAAACACTCATTCTGTAGAAACTGCAATTGGACATGCTAAGCGCTAAGAGGCCTACATTGGGAAAAAGAATATCTTCAAATAAAAACTACACAGATGCATTCTGTGAAACTTATTTCTGATCTGTAAATTCAGTTAACAGAGATAAAACATATTTTTGATTGAGCAGTTATGAAACACTCTTTTTGTAGAAAACGCAAGTGGAGATTCGGAGCGCTAAGAGGGTAATAGTGGAAAAAGGAATGTCTTCAAATATAAACTACACAGAATCATTCGGTGAAACTTCTTTCTGATCTGTGCATTCAGCTAACAGAGTTAAACCATACTTTTGATTGCGCAGTTCTGAACACTCTTTCTGTAGAAAATGCAAGTGGACATTCGGAGCGCTAAGAGGGTAATAGTGGAAAAAGGAATATATTCAAATATAAACTACACAGTAGCATTCTGTGAAAATTCTTTCTGTTCTGTGCATTCAACTAACAGAGTTGAACCTTACTTTTGATTGAGCCGTTCTGAAACACTCTTTCTGTAGAAACTGCAATTGGACATGCTAAGCGCTAAGAGGCCTACATTGGGAAAAAGAATATCTTCAAATAAAAACTACACAGATGCATTCTGTGAAACTTATTTCTGATCTGTAAATTCAGTTAACAGAGATAAAACATACTTTTGATTGAGCAGTTTTGAAACAATCTTTTTGTAGAAAATGCAAGTGGAGTTTCGGAGCGCTAAGAGGGTAATAGTGGAAAATGGAATGTCTTCAAATATAAACTACACAGAAGCATTCTGTGAAATTCCTTTCTGATCTGAGCATTCAGCTAACAGAGTTAAACCATACTTTTGATTGAGCAGTTTTGAAACACTCTGTCTGTAGAAAATGCAACTGGACATTCGTAGCGCTAAGTGGGTAATAGTGGAAAAAAGAATATGTTCAAATATAAACTACACAGAAGCATTGTATGAAACTTCTTTCTGTTCTGTGCATTCAACTAACAGAGTTGAACCTTACATTTGATTGAGCCTTTCTGAAACACTCTTTCTGTAGAAACGGCAATTGGACATTCTGAGCGCTAAGAGGCCTATATTGGGAAAAATAATATCTTCAAATAAAAACTACACAGAAGCATTGTGTGAAACTTATTTCTGATATGTTCATTAAGCTAACAGAGTTAAACCATACTTTTGATTGCGCAGTTCTGAACATTCTTTCTGTAGAAAATGCAAGTGGACATTCGGAGCGCTAAGAGGGTAATAGTGGAAAAAGGAATATATTCAAATATAAACTACACAGTAGCATTCTGTGAAAATTCTTTCTGTTCTGTGCATTCAACTAACAGAGTTGAACCTTACTTTTGAGTGAGCCGTTGTGAAACACTCTTTCTGTAGAAACTGCAATTGGACATGCTAAGCGCTAAGAGGCCTACATTGGGAAAAAGAATATCTTCAAATAAAAACTACACAGATGCATTCTGTGAAACTTATTTCTGATCTGTAAATTCAGTTAACAGAGATAAAACATATTTTTGATTGAGCAGTTATGAAACACTCTTTTTGTAGAAAACGCAAGTTGAGATTCGGAGCGCTAAGAGGGTAATAGTGGAAAAAGGAATGTCTTCAAATATAAACTACACAGAATCATTCGGTGAAACTTCTTTCTGATCTGTGCATTCAGCTAACAGAGTTAAACCATACTTTTGATTGAGCAGATCTGAACACTCTTTCTGTAGAAAATGCAACTGGACATTTGGAGCGCTAAGAGCGTAGTAGTGGAAAAAGGAATATATTCAAATATAAACTACACAGAAGCATTCTGTGAAACTTCTTTCTGATCTGAGCATTCAGCTAACAGAGTTAAACCATACTTTTGATTGAGCAGTTTTGAAACACTCTGTCTGTAGAAAATGCAACTGGACATTCGTAGCGCTAAGTGGGTAATAGTGGAAAAAAGATTATGTTCAAATATAAACTACACAGAAGCATTGTATAAACTTCTTTCTGTTCTGTGCATTCAACTAACAGAGTTGAACCTTACTTTTGATTGAGCCGTTCTGAAACACTCTTTCTGTAGAAACTGCAATTGGACATTCTGAGCGCTAAGAGGCCTATATTGGGAAAAAGAATGTCTACAAATAAAAACTACACAGAAGAATTGTGTGAAACTTCTTTCTGTTCTGTTTGTTCAACTAAAAGAGTTGAACCTTAGTTTTGATTGAGCCGTTCTGAAACACTCTTTCTGTAGAAAATGCAAGTGGAGATTCGGAGCGCTAAGAGGGTAATAGTGGAAAAAGGAATGTCTCCAAATATAAACTACACAGAATCATTCTGTGAAACTTCTTTCTGATCTGTGCATTCAGCTAACAGAGTTAAACCATACTTTTGATTGAGCATATCTGAACACTCTTTCTGTAGAAAATGCAACTGGACATTTGGAGCGCTAAGAGAGTAGTAGTGGAAAAAGGAATATATTCAAATATAAACTACACAGAAGCATTCTGTGAAACTTCTTTCTGATCTGAGCATTCAGCTAACAGAGTTAAACCATACTTTTGATTGAGCAGTTTTGAAACACTCTGTCTGTAGAAAATGCAACTGGACATTCGTAGCGCTAAGTGGGTAATAGTGGAAAAAAGAATATGTTCAAATATAAACTACACAGAAGCATTGTATGAAACTTCATTCTGTTCTGTGCATTCAACTAACAGAGTTGAACCTTACTTTTGATTGAGCCTTTCTGAAACCCTCTTTCTGTAGAAACTGCAATTGGACATTCTGAGCGCTAAGAGACCTATATTGGGAAAAATAATATCTTCAAATAAAAACTACACAGAAGCATTGTGTGAAACTTATTTCTGATATGTTCATTAAGCTAACAGAGTTAAACCATACTTTTGATTGCGCAGTTCTGAACACTCTTTCTGTAGAAAATGCAAGTGGACATTCGGAGCGCTAAGAGGGTAATAGTGGAAAAAGTAATATATTCAAATATAAACTACATAGTATCATTCTGTGAAAATTCTTTCTGTTCTGTGCATTCAACTAACAGAGTTGAACCTTACTTTTGAGTGAGCCGTTCTGAAACACTCTTTCTGTAGAAACTGCAATTGGACATGCTAAGCGCTAAGAGGCCTACATTGGGAAAAAGAATATCTTCAAATAAAAACTACACAGATGCATTCTGTGAAACTTATTTCTGATCTGTAAATTCAGTTAACAGAGATAAAACATATTTTTGATTGAGCAGTTATGAAACACTCTTTTTGTAGAAAACGCAAGTGGAGATTCGGAGCGCTAAGAGGGTAATAGTGGAAAAAGGAATGTCTTCAAATATAAACTACACAGAATCATTCGGTGAAACTTCTTTCTGATCTGTGCATTCAGCTAACAGAGTTAAACCATACTTTTGATTGAGCAGATCTGAACACTCTTTCTGTAGAAAATGCAACCGGACATTTGGAGCGCTAAGAGCGTAGTAGTGGAAAAAGGAATATATTCAAATATAAACTACACAGAAGCATTCTGTGAAACTTCTTTCTGATCTGAGCATTCAGCTAACAGAGTTAAACCATACTTTTGATTGAGCAGTTTTGAAACACTCTGTCTGTAGAAAATGCAACTGGACATTCGTAGCGCTAAGTGGGTAATAGTGGAAAAAAGAATATGTTCAAATATAAAGTACACAGAAGCATTGTATGAAACTTCTTTCTGTTCTGTGCATTCAACTAACAGAGTTGAACCTTACTTTTGATTGAGCCGTTCTGAAACACTCTTTCTTTAGAAACTGCAATTGGACATTCTGAGCGCTAAGAGGCCTATATTGGGAAAAAGAATGTCTACAAATAAAAACTACACAGAAGAATTGTGTGAAACTTCTTTCTGTTCTGTTTGTTCAACTAAAAGAGTTGAACCTTAGTTTTGATTGAGCCGTTCTGAAACACTCTTTCTGTAGAAAATGCAAGTGGAGATTCGGAGCGCTAAGAGGGTATTAGTGGAAAAAGGAATGTCTCCAAATATAAACTACACAGAATCATTCTGTGAAACTTCTTTCTGATCTGTGCATTCAGCTAACAGAGTTAAACCATACTTTTGATTGAGCATATCTGAACACTCTTTCTGTAGAAAATGCAACTGGACATTTGGAGCGCTAAGAGAGTAGTAGTGGAAAAAGGAATATATTCAAATATAAACTACACAGAAGCATTCTGTGAAACTTCTTTCTGATCTGAGCATTCAGCTAACAGAGTTAAACCATACTTTTGATTGAGCAGTTTTGAAACACTCTGTCTGTAGAAAATGCAACTGGACATTCGTAGCGCTAAGTGGGTAATAGTGGAAAAAGGAATATGTTCAAATATAAACTACACAGAAGCATTGTATGAAACTTCATTCTGTTCTGTGCATTCAACTAACAGAGTTGAACCTTACTTTTGATTGAGCCTTTCTGAAACACTCTTTCTGTGGAAACTGCAATTGGACATTCTGAGCGCTAAGAGGCCTCTATTGGGAAAAATAATATCTTCAAATAAAAACTACACAGAAGCATTGTGTGAAACTTATTTCTGATATGTTCATTAAGCTAACAGAGTTAAACCATACTTTTGATTGCGCAGTTCTGAACACTCTTTCTGTAGAAAATGCAAGTGGACATTCGGAGCGTTAAGAGGGTAATAGTGGAAAAAGGAATATATTCAAATATAAACTACACAGTAGCATTCTGTGAAAATACTTTCTGTTCTGTGCATTCAACTAACAGAGTTGAACCTTACTTTTGATTGAGCCGTTCTGAAACACTCTTTCTGTAGAAACTGCAATTGGACATGCTAAGCGCTAAGAGGCCTACATTGGGAAAAAGAATATCTTCAAATAAAAACTACACAGATGCATTCTGTGAAACTTATTTCTGATCTGTAAATTCAGTTAACAGAGATAAAACATACTTTTGATTGAGCAGTTATGAAACACTCTTTTTGTAGAAAATGCAAGTGGAGATTCGGAGCGCTAAGAGGGTAATAGTGGAAAATGGAATGTCTTCAAATATAAACTACACAGAAGCATTCTGTGAAATTTCTTTCTGATCTGAGCATTCAGCTAACAGAGTTAAACCATACTTTTGATTGAGCAGTTTTGAAACACTCTGTCTGTAGAAAATGCAACTGGACATTCGTAGCGCTAAGTGGGTAATAGTGGAAAAAAGAATATGTTCAAATATAAACTACACAGAAACATTCTATGAAACTTCTTTCTGTTCTGTGCATTCAACTAACAGAGTTGAACCTTACTTTTGATTGAGCCTTTCTGAAACACTCTTTCTGTAGAAACGGCAATTGGACATTCTGAGCGCTAAGAGGCCTATATTGGGAAAAATAATATCTTCAAATAAAAACTACACAGAAGCATTGTGTGAAACTTATTTCTGATATGTTCATTAAGCTAACAGAGTTAAACCATACTTTTGATTGCGCAGTTCTGAACATTCTTTCTGTAGAAAATGCAAGTGGACATTCGGAGCGCTAAGAGGGTAATAGTGGAAAAAGGAATATATTCAAATATAAACTACACAGTAGCATTCTGTGAAAATTCTTTCTGTTCTGTGCATTCAACTAACAGAGTTGAACCTTACTTTTGAGTGAGCTGTTGTGAAACACTCTTTCTGTAGAAACTGCAATTGGACATGCTAAGCGCTAAGAGGCCTACATTGGGAAAAAGAATATCTTCAAATAAAAACTACACAGATGCATTCTGTGAAACTTATTTCTGATCTGTAAATTCAGTTAACAGAGATAAAACATATTTTTGATTGAGCAGTTATGAAACACTCTTTTTGTAGAAAACGCAAGTGGAGATTCGGAGTGCTAAGTGGGTAATAGTGGAAAAAGGAATGTCTTCAAATATAAACTACACAGAATCATTCGGTGAAACTTCTTTCTGATCTGTGCATTCAGCTAACAGAGTTAAACCATACTTTTGATTGAGCAGATCTGAACACTCTTTCTGTAGAAAATGCAACTGGACATTTGGAGCGCTAAGAGCGTAGTAGTGGAAAAAGGAATATATTCAAATATAAACTACACAGAAGCATTCTGTGAAACTTCTTTCTGATCTGAGCATTCAGCTAACAGAGTTAAACCATACTTTTGATTGAGCAGTTTTGAAACTCTCTGTCTGTAGAAAATGCAACTGGACATTCGTAGCGCTAAGTGGGTAATAGTGGAAAAAAGAATATGTTCAAATATAAACTACACAGAAGCATTGTATGAAACTTCTTTCTGTTCTGTGCATTCAACTAACAGAGTTGAACCTTACTTTTGATTGAGCCGTTCTGAAACACTCTTTCTGTAGAAACTGCAATTGGACATTCTGAGCGCTAAGAGGCCTATATTGGGAAAAAGAATGTCTACAAATAAAAACTACACAGAAGAATTGTGTGAAACTTCTTTCTGTTCTGTTTGGTCAACTAAAAGAGTTGAACCTTACTTTTGATTGAGCCTTTCTGAAACACTCTTTCTGTAGAAACTGCAACTGGACATTCTGAGCGCTAAGAGGACTCTATTGGGAAAAATAATATCTTCAAATAAAAACTACACAGAAGCATTGTGTGAAACTTATTTCTGATATGTTCATTAAGCTAACAGAGTTAAACCATACTTTTGATTGCGCAGTTCTGAACACTCTTTCTGTAGAAAATGCAAGTGGACATTCGGAGCGCTAAGAGGGTAATAGTGGAAAAAGGAATATATTCAAATATAAACTACACAGTAGCATTCTGTGAAAATTCTTTCTGTTCTGTGCATTCAACTAACAGAGTTGAACATTACTTTTGAGTGAGCCGTTCTGAAACACTCATTCTGTAGAAACTGCAATTGGACATGCTAAGCGCTAAGAGGCCTACATTGGGAAAAAGAATATCTTCAAATAAAAACTACACAGATGCATTCTGTGAAACTTATTTCTGATCTGTAAATTCAGTTAACAGAGATAAAACATATTTTTGATTGAGCAGTTATGAAACACTCTTTTTGTAGAAAACGCAAGTGGAGATTCGGAGCGCTAAGAGGGTAATAGTGGAAAAAGGAATGTCTTCAAATATAAACTACACAGAATCATTCGGTGAAACTTCTTTCTGATCTGTGCATTCAGCTAACAGAGTTAAACCATACTTTTGATTGAGCAGATCTGAACACTCTTTCTGTAGAAAATGCAACTGGACATTTGGAGCGCTAAGAGCGTAGTAGTGGAAAAAGGAATATATTCAAATATAAATTACACAGAAGCATTCTGTGAAACTTCTTTCTGATCTGAGCATTCAGCTAACAGAGTTAAACCATACTTTTGATTGAGCAGTTTTGAAACACTCTGTCTGTAGAAAATGCAACTGGACATTCGTAGCGCTAAGTGGGTAATAGTGGAAAAAAGAATATGTTCAAATATAAAGTACACAGAAGCATTGTATGAAACTTCTTTCTGTTCTGTGCATTCAACTAACAGAGTTGAACCTTACTTTTGATTGAGCCGTTCTGAAACACTCTTTCTGTAGAAACTGCAATTGGACATTCTGAGCGCTAAGAGGCCTATATTGGGAAAAAGAATGTCTACAAATAAAAACTACACAGAAGAATTGTGTGAAACTTCTTTCTGTTCTGTTTGTTCAACTAAAAGAGTTGAACCTTAGTTTTGATTGAGCCGTTCTGAAACACTCTTTCTGTAGAAAATGCAAGTGGAGATTCGGAGCGCTAAGAAGGTAATAGTGGAAAAAGGAATGTCTCCAAATATAAACTACACAGAATCATTCTGTGAAACTTCTTTCTGATCTGTGCATTCAGCTAACAGAGTTAAACCATACTTTTGATTGAGCAGATCTGAACACTCTTTCTGTAGAAAATGCAACTGGACATTTGGGGCGCTAAGAGAGTAGTAGTGGAAAAAGGAATATATTCAAATATAAACTACACAGAAGCATTCTGTGAAACTTCTTTCTGATCTGAGCATTCAGCTAACCGAGTTAAACCATACTTTTGATTGAGCAGTTTTGAAACACTCTGTCTGTAGAAAATGCAACTGGACATTCGTAGCGCTAAGTGGGTAATAGTGGAAAAAATAATATGTTCAAATATAAACTACACAGAAGCATTGTATGAAACTTCTTTCTGTTCTGTGCATTCAACTAACAGAGTTGAACCTTACTTTTGATTGAGCCTTTCTGAAACACTCTTTCTGTAGAAACTGCAATTGGTCATTCTGAGCGCTAAGAGGCCTCTATTGGGAAAAATAATATCTTCAAATAAAAACTACACAGAAGCATTGTGTGAAACTTATTTCTGATATGTTCATTAAGCTAACAGAGTTAAACCATACTTTTGATTGCGCAGTTCTGAACACTCTTTCTGTAGAAAATGCAAGTGGACATTAGGAGCGCTAAGAGGGTAATAGTGGGAAAAGGAATATATTCAAATATAAACTACACAGTAGCATTCTGTGAAAATTCTTTCTGTTCTGTGCATTCAACTAACAGAGTTGAACCTTACCTTTTGATTGAGCCGTTCTGAAACACTCTTTCTGTAGAAACTGCAATTGGACATGCTAAGCGCTAAGAGGCCTACATTGGGAAAAAGAATATCTTCAAATAAAAACTACACAGATGCATTCTGTGAAACATACTTCTGATCTGTAAATTCAGTTAACAGAGATAAAGCATATTTTTGATTGAGCAGTTATGAAACACTCTTTTTGTAGAAAATGCAAGTGGAGATTTGGAGCGCTAAGAGGGTAATAGTGGAAAAAGGAATGTCTTCAAATAGAAACTACACAGAATCATTCGGTGAAACTTCTTTCTGATCTGTGCATTCAGCTAACAGAGTTAAACCATACTTTGATTGAGCAGATCTGAACAATCTTTCTGTAGAAAACGCAACTGGACATTTGGAGCGCTAAGAGCGTAGTAGTGGAAAAAGGAATATATTCAGATATAAACTGCACAGAAGCATTCTGTGAAACTTCTTTCTGATCTGAGCATTCAGCTAACAGAGTTAAACCATACTTTTGATTGAGCAGTTTTGAAACACTCTGTCTGTAGAGAATGCAACTGGACATTCGTAGCGCTAAGTGGGTAATAGTGGAAAAAAGAATATGTTCAAATATAAACTACACAGAAGCATTGTATGAAACTTCTTTCTGTTCTGTGCATTCAACTAACAGAGTGGAACCTTACTTTTGATTGAGCCGCTCTGAAACACTCTTTCTGTAGAAACTGCAATTGGACATTCTGAGCGCTAGGAGGCCTATATTGGGAAAATGAATGTCTACAAATAAAAACTACACAGAAGAATTGTGTGAAACTTCTTTCTGTTCTGTTTGTTCAACTAAAAGAGTTGTACCTTAGTTTTGATTGAGCCGTTCTGAAACACACTTTCTGTAGAAAATGCAAGTGGAGATTCGGAGCGCTAAGAGGGTAATAGTGGAAAAAGGAATGTCTCCAAATATAAACTACACAGAATCATTCTGTGAAACTTCTTTCTGATCTGTGCTTTCAGCTAACAGAGTTAAACAATTCTTTTGATTGAGCAGATCTGAACACTCTTTCTGTAGAAAATGCAACTGGACATTTGGAGCGCTAAGAGAGTAGTAGTGGAAAAAGGAATATATTCAAATATAAACTACACAGAAGCATTCTGTGAAACTTCTTTCTGATCTGAGCATTCAGCTAACAGAGTTAAACCATACTTTTGATTGAGCAGTTTTGAAACACTCTGTCTGTAGAAAATGCAACTGGACATTCGTAGCGCTAAGTGGGTAATAGTGGAAAAAAAATATGTTCAAATATAAACTACACAGAAGCATTATATGAAACTTCTTTCTGTTCTGTGCATTCAACTAACAAAGTTGAACTTTACTTTTGATTGAGCCTTTCTGACACACTCTTCCTGTAGAAACTGCAATTGGACATTCTGAGCGCTAAGAGGCCTCTATTGGGAAAAATAATATCTTCAAACAAAAACTACACAGAAGCATTGTGTGAAACTTATTTCTGATATGTTCATTAAGCTAACAGAGTTAAACCATACTTTTGATTGCACAGTTCTGAACACTCTTTCTGTAGAAAATGCAAGTGGACATTCGGAGCGCTAAGAGGGTAATAGTGGAAAAAGGAATATATTCAAATATAAACTACACAGTAGCATTCTGTGAAAATACTTTCTGTTCTGTGCATTCAACTAACACAGTTGAACCTTACTTTTGATTGAGCCGTTCTGAAACACTCTTTCTGTAGATACTGCAATTGGACATGCTAAGCGCTAAGAGGCCTACATTGGGAAAAAGAATATCTTCAAATAAAAACTACCCAGATGCATTCTGTGAAAATTATTTCTGATATGTAAATTCAGTTAACAGAGGTAAAGCATATTTTTGATTGAGCAGTTATGAAACACTCTTTTTGTAGAAAACGCAAGTGGAGATTCGGAGCGCTAAGAGGGTACTAGTGGAAAAAGGAATGTCTTCAAATATAAACTACACAGAATCATTCGGTGAAACTTCTTTCTGATCTGTGCATTCAGCTAACAGAGTTAAACCATACTTTCGATTGAGCAGATCTGAACACTCTTTCTGTAGAAAATGCAACTGGACATTTGGAGCGCTAAGAGCGTAGTAGTGGAAAAAGGAATCTATTCAAATATAAACTACACAGAAGCATTCTGTGAAACTTCTTTCTGATCTGAGCATTCAGCTAACAGAGTTAAACCATACTTTTGATTGAGCAGTTTTGAAACACTCTGTCTGTAGAAAATGCAACTGGACATTCGTAGCGCTAAGTGGGTAATAGTGGAAAAAAGAATATGTTCAAATATAAACTACACAGAAGCATTGTATGAAACTTCTTTCTGTTCTGTGCATTCAACTAACAGAGTTGAACCTTACTTTTGATTGAGCCGTTCTGAAACACTCTTTCTGTAGAAACTGCAATTGGACATTCTGAGCGCTAAGAGGCCTATATTGGGAAAAAGAATGTCTACAAATAAAAACTACACAGAAGAATTGTGTGAAACTTCTTTCTGTTCTGTTTGTTCAACTAAAAGAGTTGAACCTTAGTTTTGATTGAGCCGTTCTGAAACACTCTTTCTGTAGAAAATGCAAGTGGAGATTCGGAGCGCTAAGAGGATAATAGTGGAAAAAGGAATGTCTGCAAATATAAACTACACAGAATCATTCTGTGAAACTTCTTTCTGATCTGTGCATTCAGATAACAGAGTTAAACCATACTTTTGATTGAGCAGATCTGAACACTCTTTCTGTAGAAAATGCAACTGGAAATTTGGAGCGCTAAGAGAGTAGTAGTGGAAAAAGGAATATATTCAAATATAAACTACACAGAAGCATTCTGTGAAACTTCTTTCTGATCTCAGCATTCAGCTAACAGAGTTAAACCATACTTTTGATTGAGCAGTTTTGAAACACTCTGTCTGTAGAAAGTGCAACTGGACATTCGTAGCGCTAAGTGGGTAATAGTGGAAAAAAGAATATGTTCAAATATAAACTACACAGAAGCATTGTATGAAACTTCTTTCTGTTCTGTGCATTCAACTAACAGAGTTGAACCTTACTTTTGATTGAGCCTTTCTGAAACACTCTTTCTGTAGAAACTGCAATTGGACATTCTGAGCGCTAAGAGGCCTATATTGGGAAATATAATATCTTCAAATAAAAACTACACAGAAGCATTGTGTGAAACTTATTTCTGATATGTTCATTAAGCTAACAGAGTTAAACCATACTTTTGATTGCGCAGTTCTGAACACTCTTTCTGTAGAAAATGCAAGTGGACATTCGGAGCGCTAAGAGGGTAATAGTGGAAAAAGGAATATATTCAAATATAAACTACACAGTAGCATTCTGTGAAAATTCTTTCTGTTCTGTGCATTCAACTAACAGAGTTGAACCTTACTTTTGATTGAGCCGTTCTGAAACACTCTTTCTGTAGAAACTGCAATTGGACATGCTAAGCGCTAAGAGGCCTACATTGGGAAAAAGAATATCTTCAAATAAAAACTACACAGATGCATTCTGTGAAAATTATTTCTGATCTGTAAATTCAGTTAACAGAGATAAAACATATTTTTGATTGAGCAGTTATGAAACACTCTTTTTGTAGAAAATGCAAGTGGAAATTCGGAGCGCTAAGAGGGTAATAGTGGAAAAAGGAATGTCTTCAAATATAAACTACACAGAATCATTCGGTGAAACTTATTTCTGATCTGTGCATTCAGCTAACAGAGTTAAACCATACTTTTGATTGAGCAGATCTGAACACTCTTTCTGTAGAAAATGCAACTGGACATTTGGAGCGCTAAGAGCGTAGTAGTGGAAAAAGGAATCTATTCAAATATAAACTGCACAGAAGCATTCTGTGAAACTTCTTTCCGATCTGAGCATTCAGCTAACAGAGTTAAACCATACTTTTGATTGAGCAGTTTTGAAACACTCTGTCTGTAGAAAATGCAACTGGACATTCGTAGCGCTAAGTGGGTAATAGTGGAAAAAAGAATATGTTCAAATATAAACTACACAGAAGCATTGTATGAAACTTCTTTCTGTTCTGTGCATTGAACTAACAGAGTTGAACCTTACTTTTGATTGAGCCTTTCTGAAACACTCTTTCTGTAGAAACTGCAATTGGACATTCTGAGCGCTAAGAGGCCTATATTGGGAAAAAGAATGTCTACAAATAAAAACTACACAGAAGAATTGTGTGAAACTTCTTTCTGTTCTGTTTGTTCAACTAAAAGAGTTGAACCTTAATTTTGATTGAGCCGTTCTGAAACACTCTTTCTGTAGAAAATGCAAGTGGAGTTTCGGAGCGCTAAGAGGGTAATAGTGGAAAAAGGAATGTCTCCAAATATAAACTACACAGAATCATTCTGTGAAACTTCTTTCTGATCTGTGCATTCAGCTAACAGAGTTAAATCATACTTTTGATTGAGCAGATCTGAACACTCTTTCTGTAGAAAATGCAACTGGACATTTGGAGCGCTAAGAGAGTAGTAGCGGAAAAAGGAATATAATCAAATATAAACTACACAGAAGCATTCTGTGAAACTTCTTTCTGATCTGAGCATTCAGCTAACAGAGTTAAACCATACTTTTGATTGAGCAGTTTTGAAACACTCTGTCTGTAGAAAATGCAACTGGACATTCGTAGCGCTAAGTGGGTAATAGTGGAAAAAAGAATATGTTCAAATATAAACTACACTGAAGCATTGTATGAAACTTCTTTCTGTTCTGTGCATTCAACTAACAGAGTTGAACCTTACTTTTGATTGAGCCTTTCTGAAACACTCTTTCCGTAGAAACTGCAATTGGACATTCTGAGCGCTAAGAGGCCTATGTTGGGAAAAATAATATCTTCAAATAAAAACTACATAGAAGCATTGTGAAACTTATTTCTGATATGTTCATTAAGCTAACAGAGTTAAACCATACTTTTGATTGCGCAGTTCTGAACACTCTTTCTGTAGAAAATGCAAGTGGACATTCGGAGCGCTAAGAGGGTAATAGTGGAAAAAGGAATATATTCAAATATAAACTACACAGTAGCACTCTGTGAAAATACTTTCTGTTCTGTGCATTCAACTAACAGAGTTGAACCTTACTTTTGATTGAGCCGTTCTGAAACACTCTTTCTGTAGAAACTGCAATTGGACATGCTAAGCGCTAAGACGCCTACATTGGGAAAAAGAATATCTTCAAATAAAAACTACACAGATGCATTCTGTGAAACTTATTTCTGATCTGTAAATTCAGTTAACAGAGATAAAACATATTTTTCATTGAGCAGTTATGAAACACTCTTTCTGTAGAAAATGCAAGTGGAGATTCGGAGCGCTAAGAGGGTAATAGTGGAAAAAGGAATGTCTTCAAATATAAACTACACAGAATCATTCGGTGAAACTTCTTTCTGATCTGTGCATTCAGCTAACAGAGTTAAACCATACTTTTGATTGAGCAGATCTGAACACTCTTTCTGTAGAAAATGCAACTGGACATTTGGAGCGCTAAGAGCGTAGTAGTGGAAAAAGGAATATATTCAGATATAAACTACACAGAAGCATTCTGTGAAACTTCTTTCTGATCTGAGCATTCAGCTAACAGAGTTAAACCATACTTTTGATTGAGCAGTTTTGAAACTCTCTGTCTGTAGAAAATGCAACTGGACATTCATAGCGCTAAGTGGGTAATAGTGGAAAAAAGAATATGTTCAAATATAAACTACACAGCAGCATTGTATGAAACTTCTTTCTGTTCTGTGCATTCAACTAACAGAGTTGAACCTTACTTTTGATTGAGCCGTTCTGAAACACTCTTTCTGTAGAAACTGCAATTGGACATTCTGAGCGCTAGGAGGCCTATATTGGGAAAAAGAATGTCTACAAATAAAAACTACACAGAAGAATTGTGTGAAACTTCTTTCTGTTCTGTTTGTTCAACTAAAAGAGTTGAACCTTAGTTTTGATTGAGCCGTTCTGAAACACTCTTTCTGTAGAAAATGCAAGTGGAGATTCGGAGCGCTAAGAGGGTAATAGTGGAAAAAGTAATGTCTCCAAATATAAACTACACAGAATCATACGGTGAAACTTCTTTCTGATCTGTGCATTCAGCTAACAGAGTTAAACCATACTTTTGATTGAGCAGATCTGAACACTCTTTCTGTAGAAAATGCAACTGGACATTTGGAGCGCTAAGAGAGTAGTAGTGGAAAAAGGAATATATTCAAATATAAACTACACAGAAGCATTCTGTGAAACTTCTTTCTGATCTGAGCATTCAGCTAACCGAGTTAAACCATACTTTTGATTGAGCAGTTTTGAAACACTCTGTCTGTAGAAAATGCAACTGGACATTCGTAGCGCTAAGTGGGTAATAGTGGAAAAAAGAATATGTTCAAATATAAACTACACAGAAGCATTGTATGAAACTTCTTTCTGTTCTGTGCATTCAACTAACAGAGTTGAACCTTACTTTTGATTGAGCCTTTCTGAAACACTCTTTCTGTAGAAACTGCAATTGGACATTCTGAGCTCTAAGAGGCCTATATTGGGAAAAATAATATCTTCAAATAAAAACTACACAGAAGCATTGTGTGAAACTTATTTCTGATATGTTCATTAAGCTAACAGAGTTAAACCATACTTTTGATTGCGCAGTTCTGAACACTCTTTCTGTAGAAAATGCAAGTGGACATTCGGAGCGCTAAGATGGTAATAGTGGAAAAAGGAATATATTCAAATATAAACTACACAGTAGCATTCTGTGAAAATTCTTTCTGTTCTGTGCATTCAACTAACAGAGTTGAACCTTACTTTTGATTGAGCCGTTCTGAAACACTCTTTCTGTAGAAACTGCAATTGGACATGCTAAGCGCAAAGAGGCCTACATTGGGAAAAATAAAATCTTCAAATAAAAACTACACAGATGCATTCTGTGAAACTTATTTCTGATCTGTAAAATCAGTTAACAGAGATAAAGCATATTTTTGATTGAGCAGTTATGAAACACACTTTTTGTAGAAAATCCAAGTGGAGATTCGGAGCGCTAAGAGGGTAATAGTGGAAAAAGGAATGTCTTCAAATATAAACTACACAGAATCATTCGGTGAAACTTCTTTCTGATCTGTGCATTCAGCTAACAGTGTTAAACCATACTTTTGATTGAGCAGATATGAACACTCTTTCTGTAGAAAATGCAACTGGACATTTGGAGCGCTAAGAGCGTAGTAGTGGAAAAAGGAATATATTCAGATATAAACTACACAGAAGCATTCTTTGAAACTTCTTTCTGATCTGAGCATTCAGCTAACAGAGTTAAACCATACTTTTGATTGAGCAGTTTTGAAACACTCTGTCTGTAGAAAATGCAACTGGACATTCGTAGCGCTAAGAGGGTAATAGTGGAAAAAAGAATATATTCAAATATAAACTACACAGAAGAATTGTATGAAACTTCTTTCTGTTCTGTGCATTCAACTAACAGATTTGAACCTGACTTTTGATTGAGCCGTTCTGAAACACTCTTTCTGTAGAAACTGCAATTGGACATTCTGAGCGCTAGGAGGCCTATATTGGGAAAAAGAATGTCTACAAATAAAAACTACACAGAAGAATTGTGTGAAACTTCTTTCTGTTCTGTTTGTTCAACTAAAAGAGTTGAACCTTAGTTTTGATTGAGCCGTTCTGAAACACTCTTTCTGTAGAAAATGCAAGTGCAGATTCGGAGCGCTAAGAGGGTAATAGTGGAAAAAGGAATGTCTCCAAATATAAACTACACAGAATCATTCTGTGAAACTTCTTTCTGATCTGTGCATTCAGCTAACAGAGTTAAACCATAGTTTTGATTGAGCAGATCTGAACACTCTTTCTGTAGAAAATGCAACTGGACATTTGGAGCGCTAAGAGAGTAGTAGTGGAAAAAGGAATATATTCAAATATAAACTACACAGAAGCATTCTGTGAAACTTCTTTCTGATCTGAGCATTCAGCTAAGAGAGTTAAACCATACTTTTGATTGAGCAGTTTTGAAACACTCTGTCTGTAGAAAATGCAACTGGACATTCGTAGCGCTAAGTGGGTAATAGTGGAAAAAAGAATATGTTCAAATATAAACTACACAGAAGCATTGTATGAAACTTCTTTCTGTTCTATGCATTCAACTAACAGAGTTGAACCTGACTTTTGATTGAGCCTTTCTGAAACACTCTTTTTGTAGAAACTGCAATTGGACATTCTGAGCGCTAAGAGGCCTATATTGGGAAAAATAATATCTTCAAATAAAAACTACACAGAAGCATTGTGTGAAACTTATTTCTGATATGTTCATTAAGCTAACAGAGTTAAACCATACTTTTGATTGCGCAGTTCTGAACACTCTTTCTGTAGAAAATGCAAGTGGACATTCTGAGCGCTAAGAGGGTAATAGTGGAAAAAGGAATGTCTTCAAATATAAACTACACAGAATCATTCGGGGAAACTTCTTTCTGATCTGTGCATTCAGCTAACACAGTTAAACCATACTTTTGATTGAGCAGATCTGAACACTCTTTCTGTAGAAAATGCAACTGGACATTTGGAGCGCTAAGAGCGTAGTAGTGGAAAAAGGAATATATTCAAATATAAACTACACAGAAGCATTCTGTGAAACTTGTTTCTGATCTGAGCATTCAGCTAACAGAGTTAAACCATACTTTTGATTGAGCAGTTTTGAAACACTCTGTCTGTAGAAAATGCAACTGGACATTCGTAGCGCTAAGTGGGTAATAGTGGAAAAAAGAATATGTTCAAATATAAACTACACAGAAGCATTGTATGAAACTTCTTTCTGTTGTGTGCATTCAACTAACAGAGTTGAACCTTACTTTTGATTGAGCCGTTCTGAAACACTCTTTCTGTAGAGACTGCAATTGGACATTCTGAGCGCTAAGAGGCCTATATTGGGAAAAAGAATGTATACAAATAAAAACTACACAGAAGCATTGTGTGAAACTTATTTCTGATATGTGCATTCAGCTAACAGAGTTAAACCATACTTTTGATTGCGCAGTTCCGTACACTCTTTCTGTAGAAAATGCAAGTTGACATTCGGAGCGCTAAGAGGGTAATAGTAGAAAAAGAAATATATTCAAATATAAACTACACAGAAGCATTCTGTGAAACTTCTTTCTATTCTGTGCATTCAACTAACAGAGTTGAACCTTACATTTGATTGAGCCGTTCTGAAACACTCTTTCGGTAGAAACTTCAATTGGACATTCTGAGCGCTAAGAGGCCTATATTGGGAAAAATAATATCTTCAAAAAAAAAATTCAAAGATGCATTCTGTGAAACTTATTTCTGATCTGTAAATTCAGTTAACAGAGCTAAACCATATTTTTGATTGAGCAGTTATGAAACACTCTTTTTGTAGAAAGTGCAAGTGGACATTCAGAGCGCTAAGAGGGTAATAGTGGAAAAAGGAATATATTCAAATATAAACTACACAGTAGCATTCTGTGAAACTTCTTTCTGTTCTGTGCATTCAACTAACAGAGTTAAACCTTACTTTTGATTGAGCCGTTCTGAAACACTCTTTCTGTAGAAACTGCAATTGGACATTCTAAGCGCTAAGAGGCCTACATTGGGAAAAAGAATATCTTCAAATAAAAACTACACAGATGCATTCTGTGAAACTTATTTCTGATCTGTAAATTCAGTTAACAGAGCTAAACCATATTTTTGATTGAGCAGTTATGAAACACTCTTTTTGTAGAAAATGCAAGTGGACATTCCGAGCGCTAAGATTGTAAAAGAGGAAATGGAATATCTCCTATTAAAAACTACACAGAAGCATTCTCTGAAACCCCTTTCTGTTCTCCGCATTCAACTAACAGGTTTGAGCCTTACTTTTGAAGGAGCAGTTCTGAAACACACTTTGTGTAGAAACTGACAGTGTATATTCGAAGCGCTAAGTGGGTAATAGTCCAAAAAGGAGTATCTTCAACTACATACTACACAGAAGCATTCTGTGAAACTACTTTCTGTTCTGTGCATTCAACTACGAGATTTGAACCTTACATTTTATTGAGCCGTTCTGAAACACTCTTTCTGTAGAAACTGCAATTGGACATTCTGAGCGCTAAGAGGCCTATATTGGGAAAAATTATATCTTCAAATAAAAACTAGACAGAAGCATTGTTTGAAACTTATTTCTGATATGTGCATTCAGCTAACAGAGTTAAACCATACTTTTGATTGCGCAGTTCCGTATACTCTTTCTGTAGACAATGCAAGTGGACATTCGGAGCGCTAAGATTGTAATAGTGGAAAAAGGAATATATTCAAATTTAAACTACACAGAAGCATTCTGTGAATCTACTTTCTGTTCTGTGCATTCACATAACAGAATTGAACCTTACTTTTGATTGAGCCATTCTGAAACACTCTTTCTGTAGAAACTGCAATTGTACATTCTAAGCGCTAAGAGGCCTCCATTGGGAAAAAGAATATCTTCAAATAAAAACTACAAAGAGGCATTCTGTGAAACTTATTTCTGATCTGTAAATTCAGTTAATAGAGCTAAACCATATTTTTGATTGAGCAGTTATGAAACACTCTTTTTGTAGAAAATGCAAGTGGACATTCGGAGCGCTAAGATTGTAATAGAGGAAAAAGGAATATCTCCAATTATAAACTACACAGAAGCATTCTCTGAAACCCCTTTCTGTTCACCGCATTCAACTAACAGAGTTGAGCCTTACTTTTGAAGGAGCAGTTCTGAAACACTCTTTGTGTAGAAACTGCCAGTGGATATTCGGAGCGCTAAGTGGGTAATAGTCCAAAAAGGAGTAACTTCAACTAAATACTACACAGAAGCATTCTGTGAAACTACTTTCTGTTCTGTGCATTCAACTAACAGAGTTGAACCTTACATTTGATTGAGCCCTTCTGAAACACTCTTTCTGTAGAAACTGCAATTGGACATTCTGAGCGCTAAGAGGCCTATATTGGGAAAAATAATATCTTCAAATAAAAACTACACAGAAGCATTGTTTGAAACTTATTTCTGATATGTCCATTCAGCTAACAGAGTTAAACCATACTTTTGATTGCGCAGTTCAGAACACTCTTTCTGTAGAAAATGCAAGTGGACATTCCGAGCGCTAAGAGGGTAATAGTGGAAAAAGGAATATATTCAAATATAAACTACACAGAAGCATTCTGTGAAACTTCTTTCTGTTCTGTGCATTCAACTACCAGGGTTGAACCTTACTTTGATTGAGCCGTTCAGAAACACTCTTTCTGTAGAAAGTGCAATTGTACATTCTAAGCGCTAAGAGGCCTACATTGGGAAAAAGAATATCTTCAAATAAAATCTACACAGATGCATTCTGTGAAACTTATTTCTTATCTGTAAATTCAGTTAACAGAGCTAAACCATATTTTTGATTGAGCAGTTATGAAACACTCTTTTTGTAGAAAATGCAAGTGGAGATTCGGAGCGCTAAGATTGTAATAGAGGAAATGGAATATCTCCAATTAAAAACTACACAGAAGCAT
Organism: Symphalangus syndactylus; assembly: GCF_028878055.3. Taxonomy (NCBI): domain Eukaryota; kingdom Metazoa; phylum Chordata; class Mammalia; order Primates; family Hylobatidae; genus Symphalangus; species Symphalangus syndactylus. Next base: position 112,041,724 of record NC_072437.2, on the reverse strand, counting down.
TCTCTGAAACCCCTTTCTGTTCTCCGCATTCAACTAACAGAGTTGAGCCTTATTTTTGAAGGAGCAGTTCTGAAACACTCTTTGTGTAGAAACTGCCAGTGGATATTCGGAGCGCTAAGTGGGTAATAGTCCAAAAAGGAGTATCTTCAACTAAATACTACACAGAAGCATTCTGTGAAACTTCTTTCTGTTCTGTGCATTCAACTAAGAGAGTTGAACCTTACATTTGATTGAGCCGTTCTGAAACACTCTTTCTGTAGAAACTATAATTGGTCATTCTGAGCGCTAAGAGGCCTATATTGGGAAAAATAATATCTTCAAATAAAAACTACACAGAAGCATTTTTTGAAACGTATTTCTGATATGTGCATTCAGCTAACATAGTTAAACCATACTTTTGATTGCGCAGTTCAGAACACTCTTTCTGTAGAAAATGCAAGTGGACATTCGGAGCGCTAAGAGGGTAATAGTGGAAAAACGAATATATTCAAATATAAACTAAACAGAAGCATTCTGTGAAACTTCTTTCTGTTCTGTGCATTCAACCACCAGGGTTGAAACTTACTTTTGATTGAGCCGTTCTGAAGTACTCTTTCCTTAAAAACTGCAATTGGACATTCTGAGCGCTAAGAGGCCTATATTGGGAAAAAGAATATCTACAAATAAAAACTACACAGAAGCATTCTGTGAAACTTCTTTCTGTTCTGTTCATTCAACTAAAAGTGTTGAACCTTAGTTTTGATTGAGCCGTTCTGAAACACTCTTTCTGTAGAAAATGCAAGTGGAGATTCGGAGCGCTAAAAGGGTAATAGTGGAAAAAGGAATGTCTTCAAATATAAACTACACAGAATCATTCTGTGAAACATCTTTCTGATCTGTGCATTCAGCTAACAGAGTTAAACCATACTTTTGATTGAGCAGATCCGAACACTCTTTCTGTAGAAAATGCAACTGGACATTTGGAGCGCTAAGAGGGTAGTAGTGGAAAAAGGAATATATTCAAATATAAACTACACAGAAGCATTCTGTGAAACTGCTTTCTGATCTGAGCATTCAGCTAACAGAGTTAAACCATACTTTTGATTGAGCAGTTTTGAAACACTCTGTCTGTAGAAAATGCAACTGGACATTCGTAGCGCTAAGTGGGTAATAGTGGAAAAAAGAATATGTTCAAATATAAACTACACAGAAGCATTGTATGAAACAACTTTCTGTTCTGTGCATTCAACTAACAGAGTTGAACCTTACGTTTGATTTAGCCGTTCTGAAACACTCTTTCTGTAGAAACTGCAATTGGACATTCTGAGCGCTAAGAGGCCTATATTGGGAAAAATAATATCTTCAAATAAAAACTACACAGAAGCATTGTGTGAAACTTATTTCTGATCTGTGCATTCAGCTAACAGAGTTAAAACATACTTTGCTTGAGCAGATCTGAACACTCTTTCTGTAGAAAATGCAACTGGACATTTGGAGCGCTAAGAGAGTAGTAGTGGAAAAAGGAATATATTCAAATATAAACTCCACAGTAGCATTCTGTGAAAATTCTTTCTGTTCTGGGCATTCAACTACCAGGGTTGAACCTTACTTTGATTGAGCCGTTCAGAAACACTCTTTCTGTAGAAACTGCAATTGGACATTCTAAGCGCTAAGAGGCCTACATTGGGAAAAAGAATATCTTCAAATAAAAACTACACAGATGCATTCTGTGAAACTTATTTCTTATCTGTAAATTCAGTTAACAGAGCTAAACCATATTTTTGATTGAGCAGTTATGAAACACTCTTTTTGTAGAAAATGCAAGTGGACATTCGGAGCGCTAAGTGGGTAATAGTGGAAAAAGGAATATATTCAAATATAAACTACACAGTAGCATTCTGTGAAACTTCCTCCTGTTCTGTGCATTCAACTAACAGAGTTGAACCTTACTTTTTATTGAGCCGTTCTGAAACTCTCTTTCTGTAGAAACTGCAATTGGACATTCTAAGCGCTAAGAGGCCTACATTGGGAAAAAGAACATCTTCAAATAAAAACTACACAGATGCATTCTGTGAAACTTATTTCTGATATGTAAATTCAGTTAACAGAGCTAAACCATATTTTTGATTGAGCAGTTATGAAACACTCTTTTTGTAGAAAATGCAAGTGGACATTCGGAGCGCTAAGAGTGTAATAGAGGAAAAAGGAATATCTCCAATTAAAAACTACACAGAAGCATTCTCTGAAACCCCTTTCTGTTCTCCGCATTCAACTAACAGACTTGAGCCTTACATTTGAAGGAGCAGTTCTGAAACACTCTTTGTGTAGAAACTGCCAGTGGATATTCGGAGCGCTAAGTGGGTAATAGTCCAAAAAGGAGTATCTTCAACTAAATACTACAAAGAAGCATTCTGTGAAACTTCTTTCTGTTCTGTGCATTCAACTAAGAGAGTTGAACCTTACATTTGATTGAGCCGTTCTGAAACACTCTTTCTGTAGAAACTACAATTGGACATTCTGAGCGCTAAGATGCCTATATTGGGAAAAATAATATCTTCAAATAAAAACTAAACAGAAGAATTTTTTGAAACTTATTTCTGATATGTGCATTCAGCTAACATAGTTAAACCATACTTTTGATTGCGCAGTTCAGAACACTCTTTCTGTAGAAAATGCAAGTGGACATTCGAAGCGCTAAGAGGGTAATAGTGGAAAAAGGAATATATTCAAATATAAACTACACAGAAGCATTCTGTGAAACTTCTTTCTGTTCTGTGCATTCAACCACCAGGGTTGAAACTTACTTTTGATTGAGCCGTTCTGAAGTACTATTTCTGTAGAAACTGCAATTGGACATTCGGAGCGCTAAGAGGCCTATATTGGGAAAAAGAATATCTACAAATAAAAACTACACAGTAGCATTCTGTGAAACTTCTTTCTGATCTGAGCATTCAGCTAACAGAGTTAAACCATACTTTTGATTGAGCAGTTTTGAAACACTCTGTCTATAGAAAATGCAACTGGACATTCGTAGCGCTAAGTGGGTAATAGTGGAAAAAAGAATATGTTCAAATATAAACTACACAGAAGCATTGTATGAAACATCTTTCTTTTCTGTGCATTCAACTAACAGAGTTGAACCTTACTTTTGATTGAGCCGTTCTGAAACACTCTTTCTGTAGAAACTGCAATTGGACATTCTGAGCGCTAAGAGGTCTATATGGGGAAAAAGAATGTCTACAAATAAAAACTACACAGAAGAATTGTGTGAAACTTCTTTCTATTCTGTTTGTTCAACTAAAAGAGTTGAACCTTAGTTTTGATTGAGCCGGTCTGAAACACTCTTTCTGTAGAAAATGCAAGTGGAGATTCGGAGCGCTAAGAGGGTAATAGTGGAAAAAGGAATGTCTCCAAATATAAACTACACAGAATCATTCTGTGAAACTTCTTTCTGATCTGTGCATTCAGCTAACAGAGTTAAACCATACTTTTGATTGAGCAGATCTGAACACTCTTTCTGTAGAAAATGCAACTGGACATTTGGAGCGCTAAGAGGGTAGTAGTGGAAAAAGGAATATATTCAAATATAAACTACACAGAAGCATTCTGTGAAACTTCTTTCTGATCTGAGCATTCAGCTAACAGAGTTAAACCATACTTTTGATTGAGCAGTTTTGAAACACTCTGTCTGTAGAAAATGCAACTGTACATTCGTAGCGCTAAGTGGGTAATAGTGGAAAAAAGAATATGTTCAAATATAAACTACACAGAAGCATTGTATGAAACTTCTTTCTGTTCTGTGCATTCAACTAACAGAGTTGAACCTTACTTTTGATTGAGCTGTTCTGAAACAGTCTTTCTGTAGAAACTGCAATTGGACATTCTGAGCGCTAAGAGGCCTATATTGTGAAAAATAATATCTTCAAATAAAAAATACCCAGAAGCATTGTGTGAAACTTCTTTCTGTTCTGTTCATTCAACTAAAAGAGTTGAACCTTATTTTTGATTGAGCCGTTCTGAAACACTCTTTCTGTAGAAAACGCAAGTGGAGATTCGGAGCGCTAAGACGGTAATATTGGAAAAGGAATATATTCAAATATAAACTACACAGAAGCATTGTGTGAAACTTCTTTCTGTTCTGTGCATTCAACTAACAGAGTTGAACCTTACTTTTGATTGAGTCGTTCTGAAACACTCTTTCTGTAGAAATTGCAATTGGACATTCTGAGCGCTAAGACGCCTATATTGGGAAAAATAATATCTTCAAATGAAAAATACACAGATGCATTCTGTGAAACTTATTTCTGATCTGTAAATTCAGTTAACAGAGCTAAACCATATTTTTGATTGAGCAGTTATGAAACACTCTTTTTGTAGAAAATGCAAGTGGACATTCGGAGCGCTAAGTGGGTAATAGTGGAAAAAGGAATATATTCAAATATAAACTACACAGTAGCATTCTGTGAAACTTCCTCCTGTTCTGTGCATTCAACTAACAGAGTTGAACCTTACTTTTTATTGAGCCGTTCTGAAACTCTCTTTCTGTAGAAACTGCAATTGGACATTCTAAGCGCTAAGAGGCCTACATTGGGAAAAAGAACATCTTCAAATAAAAACTACACAGATGCATTCTGTGAAACTTATTTCTGATATGTAAATTCAGTTAACAGAGCTAAACCATATTTTTGATTGAGCAGTTATGAAACACTCTTTTTGTAGAAAATGCAAGTGGACATTCGGAGCGCTAAGATTGTAATAGAGGAAAAAGGAATATCTCCAATTAAAAACTACACAGAAGCATTCTCTGAAACCCCTTTCTGTTCTCCGCATTCAACTAACAGATTTGAGCCTTACATTTGAAGGAGCAGTTCTGAAACACTCTTTGTGTAGAAACTGCCAGTGGATATTCGGAGCGCTAAGTGGGTAATAGTCCAAAAAGGAGTATCTTCAACTAAATACTACAAAGAAGCATTCTGTGAAACTTCTTTCTGTTCTGTGCATTCAACTAAGAGAGTTGAACCTTACATTTGATTGAGCCGTTCTGAAACACTCTTTCAGTAGAAAATGCAATCGGACATTCTGAGCTCTAAGAGGCCTATATTGGCAAAAATAATATCTTCAAATAAAAACTACACAGAAGCATTGTTTGAAACTTATTTCTGATATGTGCATTCAGCTAACAGAGTTAAACCATACTTTTGATTGCGCAGTTCCGAACACTCTTTCTGTAGAAAATGCAAGTGGACATTCGGAGCACTAAGAGGGTAATAGTGGAAAAAGGAATATATTCAAATATAAACTACACAGTAGCATTCTGTGAAACTTCTTTCTGTTCTGTGCATTCAACGAACAGATGTGAACCTTACTTTTGATTGAGCCGTTCTGAAACACTCTATCAGTAGAAACTGCAATTGGACATTCTGAGCGCTAAGAGGCCTACATTGGGAAAAAAATATCTTCAAATAAAAACTACACAGATGCATTCTGTGAAACTTATTTCTGATCTGTAAATTCAGTTAACAGAGCAAAACCATATTTTTGATTGAGCAGTTACGAAACACGCTTTTGTAGAAAATTCAAGCGGACATTCGGAGCGCTAAGATTGTAATAGAGGAAAAAGGAATATCTCCAATTAAAAACTACACAGAAGCATTCTCTGAAACCCCTTTCTGTTCTCCGCATTCAGCTAACAGAATTGAGCCTTACTTTTGAAGGAGCAGTTCTGAAACACTCTTTGTGTAGAAACTGCCAGTGGATATTCGGAGCGCTAAGTGTGTAATAGTCCAAAAAGGAGTATCTACAACTAAATACTACACAGAAACATTCTGTGAAACTTCTTTCTGTTCTGTGCATTCAACTAAGAGAGTTGAACCTTACATTTGATTGAGCCGTTCTGAAACACTCTTTCTGTAGAAACTGCAATTGGACATTCTGAGCGCTAAGAGGCCTATATTGGGAAAAAGAATATCTACAAATAAAAACTACACAGAAGCATTCTGTGAAAGTTCTTCCTGTTCTGTTCACTCAACTAAAATAGTTGAACCTTAGTTTTGATTGAGCGGTTCTGAAACACTCTTTCTTTAGTAAATGCAAGTGGAGATTCGGAGCGCTAAGAGTGTAATAGTGGAAAAAGGAATGTCTTCAAATATAAACTACACAGAATCATTCTGTGAAACATCTTGCTGATCTGTGCATTCAGCTAACATAGTTAAACCATACTTTTGATTGAGCAGATCTGAACACTCTTTCTGTAGAAAATGCAACTGGACATTTGGAGCGCTAAGAGGGAAGTAGTGGAAAAAGGAATATATTCAAATATAAACTACACAGAAGCATTCTGTGAAACATCTTTCTGATCTGTGCATTCAGCTAACAGAGATAAACCATACTTTTGATTGAGCAGTTTTGAAACACTCTGTGTGTAGAAAATGCAACTGGACATTCGTAGCGCTAAGTGGGTAATAGTGGAAAAAAGAACATGTTCAAATATAAACTACACAGAAGCATTGTATGGAACTTCTTTCTGTTCTGTGCATTCAACTAACAGAGTTGAACCTTACTTTTGATTGAGCCGTTCTGAAACACTCTTTCTGTAGAAACTGCAATTGGACATTCTGAGCGCTAATAGGCCTATATTGGGAAAAATAATATCTTCAAATAAAAACTACACAGAAGCATTGTGTGAAACTTATTTCTGATATGTGCATTCAGCTAACAGAGTTAAACCATACTTTTGATTGCGTAGTTCCGTACACTCTTTCTGTAGAATATGCAAGTGGACATTCGGAGCGCTAAGAGGGTAATAGTGGAAAAAGGAATATATTCAAATATAAACTACACAGTAGCATTCTGTGAAACTTCTTTCTGTTCTGTGCATTCAACGAACAGATATGAACCTTACTTTTGATTGAGCCGTTCTGAAACACTCTATCAGTAGAAACTGCAACTGGACATTCTGAGCGCTAAGAGGCCTACATTGGGAAAAAAATATCTTCAAATAAAAACTACACAGATGCATTCTGTGAAACTTATTTCTGATCTGTAAATTCAGTTAACAGAGCTAAACCATATTTTTGATTGAGCAGTTACGAAACACGCTTTTTGTAGAAAATGCAAGTGGACATTCGGAGCGCTAAGATTGTAATAGAGGAAAAAGGAATATCTACAATTAAAAACTACACAGAAGCATTCTCTGAAACCCCTTTCTGTTCTCCGCATTCAGCTAACAGAATTGAGCCTTACTTTTGAAGGAGCAGTACTGAAACACTCTTTGTGTAGAAACTGCCAGTGGATATTCGGAGCGCTAAGTGGGTAATAGTCCAAAAAGGAGTATCTTCAACTAAATACTACACAGAAGCATTCTGTGAAACTTCTTTCTGTTCTGTGCATTCAACTAAGAGAGTTGAACCTTACATTAGATTGAGCCGTTCTGAAACACTCTTTCTGTAGAAACTGCAATTGGACATTCTGAGCGCTAAGAGGCCTATATTGGGAAAAATAATATCTTCAAATAAAAACTACACAGAAGCATTGTTTGAAAGTTATTTCTGATATGTGCATTAAGCTAACAGAGTTAAACCATACTTTTGATTGCGCAGTTCAGAACACTCTTTCTGTAGAAAATGCAAGTGGACATTCGGAGCGCTAAGAGGGTAATAGTGGAAAAAGGAATATATTCAAATATAAACTACACAGAAGCATTCTGTGAAACTTCTTTCTGTTCTGTGCATTCAACTACCAGGGTTGAACCTCACTTTTGATTGAGCCGTTCTGAAGCACTCTTTCTGTAGAAACTGCAATTGGACATTCTGAGCGCTAAGAGGCCTATATTGGGAAAAAGTATATCTACAAATAAAAACTACACAGAAGCATTCTGTGAAAGTTCTTTCTGTTCTGTTCATTCAACTAAAATAGTTGAACCTTAGTTTTGATTGAGCCGTTCTGAAACACTCTTTCTGTAGAAAATGCAATTGGAGATTCGGAGCGCTAAGAGGGTATTAGTGGAAAAAGGAATGTCTTCAAATGTAAACTACACAGAATCATTCTGTGAAACATCTTTCTGATCTGTGCATTCAGCTAACAGAGATAAACCATACTTTTGATTGAGCAGTTTTGAAACACTCTGTCTGTAGAAAATGCAATTGGACATTCGGAGCGCTAAGTGGGTAATAATGGAAAAAGGAATATGTTCAAATATAAACTACACAAAAGCATTGTATGAAACTTCTTTCTGTTCTGTGCATTCAACTAACACAGTTGAAACTTACTTTTGATTTAGCCGTTCTGAAACACTCTTTCTGTTGAAACTGCAATTGGACATTCTGAGCGCCAAGAGGCCTATATTGGGAAAAGTAATATCTTCAAATAAAAACTACACAGCAGCATTGTGTGAAACTTATTTCTGATATGTGCATTCAGCTAACAGAGTTAAACCATACTTTTGATTGAGCCGTTCTGAACACTCTTTCTGTAGAAAATGCAAGTGGACATGCGGAACGCTAAGAGGGTAATAGTGGAAATAGGAATATATTCAAATATAAACTACACAGAAGCATTCTGTGAAACTACTTTCTGTTCTGTGCATTCAACTAACAGAGTTGAACCTTACTTTTGATTGAGCCGTTCTGAAACACTCTTTCTTTAGAAACAGGAATTGGACATTCTAAGCGCCAAGAGGCCTACATTGGGAAAAAGAATATCTTCAAATAAAAACTACACAGAAGCATTCTGTGAAACTTATTTCTGATCTGTGCATTCAGTTAACAGAGCTAAACCATACTTTTGATTGAGCAGTTATGAAACACTCTTTGTGTAGAAAATGCAAGTGGACATTCGGAGCGCTAAGATTGTAATAGAGGAAAAAGGAATATCTCCAAATAAAAACTACACAGAAGCATTCTCAGAAACTCCTTTCTGTTCTCTGAATTCAACTAACAGAGTTTAGCCTTACTTTGAAGGAACAGTTCTGAAACACTCTTTGTGTAGAAACTGCAAGTGGATATTCAGAGAGCTAAGTGGGTAATAGTCAAAAAAGGAATATCTTCAACTAAATTCGACACAGAATCGTTCTGTGAAACCTCTTTCTGTTCTGTGCATTCAACTAAAAGAGGTGAATCTTACTTTTCATTGAGCCGTTCTGAAACACTCTTTCTATAGAAACTGCAATTGGACATTCTGAGCGCTAAGAGGCCTATATTGGTAAAAAGAATATCTTCATATAAACACTACACAGAAGCATTCTGTGAAACTTCTTTCTGATCTGTGCATTCAGCTAACGGAGTTAAAACATACTTCTGATTGAGCAGTTGTGAACACACTTTCTGTAGAAAATGCAACTGGATATTTGGAGCGCTAAGAGGGTAGTAGTGGAAAAAGGAATATATTCAAATATAAACTACACAGAAGCATTGTATGAAACTACTTTCTCTTCTGTGCATTCAACTAACAGAGTTGAACCTTATTTTTGATTGAGCCGTTCTGAAACACTCTTTCTGTAGAAAATGCAAGTGGATATTAGGAGCGCTAAGACGGTAATAATGGAAAAGGAATATATTCAAATATAAACTACACAGAAGCATTCGGTGAAACTTCTTTCTGTTCTGTGCATTCAACAAACTGAGTTGAACCTTACTTTTGATGGAGCCGTTCTGAAACACTCTTTCTGTAGAAACTGCAATTGGACATTCTGAGCGCTAAGAGGCCTATAATGGGAAAAAGAATATCTTCAAATAAAAACTACACGGAAGAATTCTGTGAAACTTATTTCTGATATGGGCATTCAAATAATACAGTAAATCCATACTTTTGATTGAGCCGTTCTGAACACTCTTTCTGTAGAAAATGCAAGTGGACATTCGGAGCGCTAAGAGGGTAATACTGGAAAAAGTAATACCTTCAAATATGAACTACACTGAATCATTATATGAAATTTCTTTCTGATCTGTGCATTCAGCTAACAGAGTTAAACCATACTTTTCATTGAGCAGATCTGAACACTCTTTCTGTAGAAAATGCAACTGGACATTTGGAGCGCTAAGAGGGTAGTAGTGGAAAAAGAATATATTCAAATATAAACTACACAGAAGCATTCTGTTAAACTTCTTTCTGATCTGAGCATTCAGCTAACAGAGTGAAACCATACTTTTGATTGAGCAGTTTTGAAACACTCTGTCTGTAGAAAATGCAACTGGACATTCGGAGCGCTAAGTGGGTAATAGTGGAAAAACTAATATGTTCAAATATAAACTACACAGAAGCATTGTATGAAACATATTTCTGTTCTGTACATTCAACTAACAGCGTTGAACCTTACTTTTGATTGAGCCGTTCTTAAACACTCTTTCTGTAGAAACTGTAATTGGACATTGTGAGCGCTAGGAGGCCTATATTGCGAAAAATAATATATTCAAATAAAAACTACACAGAAGCATTGTGTGAAACTTATTTGTGATATGTGCATTCAGCTAACAGAGTTAAACCATACATTTGATTGCGCAGTTCTGAACACTCCTTATGTAGAAAATGCAAGTGGACATTCGGAGCGCTAAGAGGGTAATAGTGGAAAAAGCAATATATTCAAATATAAACTACACAGAAGCATTCTGTGAAACTTCTTTCTGATCTCTGCATTCAACTAACTGAGATAAACCTTGCTTTTGATTGAGCCGTTCTGAAACACTCTTTCTGTAGAAAATGAAAGTGGACATTCTGAGCGCTAAGAGGCCTATATTGGGAAAAAGAATATCTACACATAAAAACTACACAGAATCATTCTGTGAAACTTCTTTCTGTTCTGTGCATTCAACTAAAAGTTTTGAACCTTAGTTTTGATTGAGCCGTTCTGAAACACTCTTTCTGTAGAAAACGCAAGTGGACATTCGGAGCGCTAAGATTGTAATAGTGGAAAAAGGAATATCTCCAAATAAAAACTACACAGAAGCATTGTGTGAAACTCCTTTCTGTTCTCTGCATTCAACTAACAGAGCTGAACCTTACTTTTGAAGGAGCAGTTCTGAAACACTCTTTGTGTATGACCTGCCAGTGGACATTCGGAGCGCTAAGACGGTAATAGTCGAAAAAGGAATATCTTCAACTAAATACTACACAGAAGCATTCTGTGAAACTTCTTTCTGTTCTGTGCATTCATCTAAAAGAGTTGAACCTTAGTTTTGATTGAGCCGTTCTTAAACACTCTTTCTGTAGAAAATGAAAGTGGAGATTCGGAGCGCTAAGAGGGTAATAGTGGAAAAAGCAATATATTCAAACATAAACTACACAGAAGCATTCTGTTAAACTTCTTTCTGATCTCTGCATTCAACTAACTGAGATAAACCTTGCTTTTGATTGAGCCATTCTGAAACACTCTTTCTGTAGAAAATGCAATTGGATATTCTGAGCGCTAAGAGGCCTATATTGGGAAAAAGAATATCTACACATTAAAACTACACAGAAGCATTCTGTGAAACTTCTTTCTGTTCTGTGCATTCAACTAAAAGAGTTGAACCTTAGTTTTGATTGAGCCGTTCTGAAACACTCTTTCTGTAGAAAATGAAAGTGGAGATTCGGAGTGCTAAGTGGGTAATAGTGGAAAAAGGAATATCTTCAAATATAAACTACACAGAATCATTCTGTGAAACTACTTTCTGATCTGTGCATTCAGCTAACAGAGTTAAAACATACTTTTGATTGAGCAGTTCTGAACACTCTTTCTGTAGAAAATGCAATTGGACATTTGGAGCGCTAAGAGGGTAGTAGTAGAAAAAGGTATATATTCAATATAAACTACACAGAAGCATTCTGTGAAACTTCTTTCTGATCTGAGCATTCAGCTAACAGAGTTAAACCATACTTTTGATTGAGCAGTTTTGAAACACTCTGTCTATAGAAAATGCAATTGGACATTCGGAGCGCTAAGAGGGTAGTAGTAGAAAAAGGTATATATTCAATATAAACTACACAGAAGCATTCTGTGAAACTTCTTTCTGATCTGAGCATTCAGCTAACAGAGTTAAACCATACTTTTGATTGAGCAGTTTTGAAACACTCTGTCTATAGAAAATGCAATTGGACATTCTGAGAGCTAAGAGGCCTACTTTGGGAAAAAGAATATCTTCAAATAAAAACTACACAGAAGCATTCTGTGAAACTTATTTCTGATCTGTGCATTCAGTTAACAGAGCTAAACCATACTTTTGATTGAGCAGTTATGAGAGACTCTTTGTGTAGAAAATGCAAGTGGACCTTCGGAGCGCTAAGATTGTAATAGAGGAAAAAGGAATATCTCCAAATAAAAACTACACAGAAGCATTCTCTGAAACCCCTTTCTGTTCTCTGCATTCAACTAACAGAGTTTAGCCTTACTTTTGAAGGAGCAGTTCTGAAACACTCTTTGTGTAGAAACTGGAAGTGGATATTCGGAGTGCTAAGTGGGTAATAGTCAAAAAAGTAATATCTTCAACTAAATTCTACAGAGAAGCATTCTGTGAAACTTCTTTCTGTACTGTGCATTCAACTAAAAGAGGTGAACCTTACTTTTCATTGAGCCGTTCTGAAACACTCTTTCTATAGAACCTGCAGTTGGACATTCTGAGCGCTAAGAGGCCTATATTGGTAAAAAGAATATCTTCATATAAACACTACACAGAAGCATTCTGTGAAACTTCTTTCTGATCTGTGCATTCAGCTAACAGAGTTAAACCATACTTTTGATTGAGCAGTTCTGAAACACTCTTTCTGTAGAAAATGCAACTGGACATTTGGAGCGCTAAGTGGGTAATAGTGGAAAAAGGAATATCGTCAAATATAAACTACACAGAATCATTCTGTGAAACTTGTTTCTGATCTGTGCATTCAGCTTACAGAACTAAACCATACTTTTGATTGAGCAGTTCTGAACACTCTTTCTGTAGAAAATGCAACTGGATATTAGGATCGCTAAGTGGGTAGTAGTGGAAAAAGTAATATATTCAAATATAAACTACACAGAAGCATTGTATGAAACGTCTTTCTGTTCTGTACATTCAACTAACAGAGTTGAACCTTATTTTTGATTGAGCCGTTCTGAAACACGCTTTCTGTAGAAAATGCAAGTGGATATTCGGAGCGCTAAGATGGTAATACTGGAAAAAGAATATATTAAACTATAAACTACACAGAAGCATTCTGTGAAACTTCTTTCTGTTCTGTGCATTCAACTAACTGAGTTGAACCTTACTTTTGATGGAGCCGTTTTGAAACACTCTTTCTGTAGAAACTGCAATTGGACATTCTGAGAGCTAAGAGGCCTATATTGGGAAAAAGAATATCTTCAAATAAAAACTACATGGAAGAATTCTGTGAAACTTATTTCTGATATGGGCATTCAAATAATACAGTAAAACCATACTTTTGATTGAGCCGTTCTGAACACTCTTTCTGTAGAAAATGCAAGTGGACATTCGGAGCGCTAAGAGGGTAATACTGGAAAAAGTAATACCTTCAAATATGAACTACACAGAATCATTCTGTGAAATTTCTTTCTGATCTGTGCATTCAGCTAACAGAGTTAAACCATACTTTTGATTGAGCAGTTCTGAGCACTCTTTCTGTAGAAAATGCAACTGGACATTTGGAGCGCTAAGAGGGTAGTAGTGGAAAAAGAATATACTCAAATATAAACTACACAGAAGCATTCTGTTAAACTTCTTTCTGATATGAGCATTCAGCTAACAGAGTGAAACCATACTTTTGATTGAGCAGTTTTCAAACACTCTGTAGAAAATGCAACTGGACATTCGGAGCGCTAAGTGGGTAATATTGGAAAAAGGAATATGTTCAAATATAAACTACACAGAAGCATTGTATGAAACATATTTCTGTTCTGTACATTCAACTAACAGCGTTGAACCTTACTTTTGATTGAGCCGTTCTTAAACACTCTTTCTGTAGAAACTGTAATTGGACATTGTGAGCGCTAGGAGGCCTATATTGCGAAAAATAATATATTCAAATAAAAACTACACAGAAGCATTGTGTGAAACTTATTTGTGATATGTGCATTCAGCTAACAGAGTTAAACCATACGTTTGATTGCGCAGGTCTGAACACTCCTTCTGTAGAAAATGCAAGTGGACATTCGGAGCGCTAAGAGGGTAATAGTGGAAAAAGCAATATATTCAAATATAAACTACACAGAAGCATTCTGTGAAACTTCTTTCTGATCTCTGCATTCAACTAACTGAGATAAACCTTGCTTTTGATTGAGCCGTTCTGAAACACTCTTTCTGTAGAAAATGCAATTGGACATTCTGAGCGCTAAGAGGCCTATATTGGGAAAAAGAATATCTACACATAAAAACTACACAGAAGCATTCTGTGAAACTTCTTTCTGTTCTGTGCATTCAACTAAAAGTGTTGAACCTTAGTTTTGATTGAGCCGTTCTGAAACACTCTTTCTGTAGAAAATGCAAGTGGACATTCGGAGCGCTAAGATTGTAATAGTGGAAAAAGGAATATCTCCAAATAAAAACTACACAGAAGCATTCTCTGAAACTCCTTTCTGTTCTCTGCATTCAACTAACAGAGCTGAACCTTACTTTTGAAGGAGCAGTTCTGAAACACTCTTTGTGTAGGAACTGCCAGTGGACATTCGGAGCGCTAAGACGGTAATAGTCGAAAAAGGAATATCTTCAACTAAATACTACAAAGAAGCATTCTGTGAAACTTCTTTCTGTTCTGTGCATTCAACTAAAAGAATTGAACCTTAGTTTTGATTGAGTCGTTCTGAAACACTCTTTCTGTAGAAAATGAAAGTGGAGATTCGGAGCGCTAAGAGGGTAATAGTGGAAAAAGCAATATATTCAAACATAAACTACACAGAAGCATTCTGTGAAACTTCTTTCTGATCTCTGCATTCAACTAACTGAGATAAACCTTGCTTTTGATTGAGCCGTTCTGAAACACTCTTTCTGTAGAAAATGCAATTGGATATTCTGAGCGCTAAGAGGCCTATATTGGGAAAAAGAATATCTACACATTAAAACTACACAGAAGCATTCTGTGAAACTACTTTCTGTTCTGTGCATTCAACTAAAAGAGTTGAACCTTAGTTTTGATTGAGCCGTTCTGAAACACTCTTTCTGTAGAAAATGAAAGTGGAGATTCGAAGCGCTAAGTAGGTAATAGTGGAAAAAGGAATATCTTCAAATATAAACTACACAGAATCATTCTGTGAAACTACTTTCTGATCTGTGCATTCAGCTAACAGAGTTAAAACATACTTTTGATTGAGCAGTTCTGAACACTCTTTCTGTAGAAAATGCAATTGGACATTTGGAGCGCTAAGAGGGTAGTAGTAGAAAAAGCTATATATTCAATATAAACTACACAGAAGCATTCTGTGAAACTTCTTTCTGATCTGAGCATTCAGCTAACAGAGTTAAACCATACTTTTGATTGAGCAGTTTTGAAAATCTCTGTCTATAGAAAATGCAATTGGACATTCGGAGCGCTAAGAGGGTAGTAGTAGAAAAAGGTATATATTCAATATAAACTACACAGAAGCATTCTGTGAAACTTCTTTCTGATCTGAGCATTCAGCTAACAGAGTTAAACCATACTTTTGATTGAGCAGTTTTGAAACACTCTGTCTATAGAAAATGCAATTGGACATTCGGAGCGCTAAGTGGGTAATAATGGAAAAAGGAATATGTTCAAATATAAACTACACAGAAGCATTGTATGAAACTTCTTTCTGTTCTGTGCATTCAACTAACAGAGTTGAAACTTACTTTTGATTGAGCCGTTCTGAAACACTCTTTCTGTAGAAACTGCAATTGGACATTCTGAGAGCTAAGAGGCCTACTTTGGGAAAAAGAATATCTTCAAATAAAAACTACACAGAAGCATTCTGTGAAACTTATTTCTGATCTGTGCATTCAGTAAACAGAGCTAAACCATACTTTTGATTGAGCAGTTATGAGAGACTCTTTGTGTAGAAAATGCAAGTGGACCTTCGGAGCGCTAAGATTGTAATAGAGGAAAAAGGAATATCTCCAAATAAAAACTACACAGAAGCATTCTCTGAAACCTCTTTCTGTTCTCTGCATTCAACTAACAGAGTTTAGCCTTACTTTTGAAGGAGCAGTTCTGAAACCCTCTTTGTGTAGAAACTGGAAGTGGATATTCGGAGTGCTAAGTGGGTAATTGTCAAAAAAGTAATATATTCAACTAAATTCTACAGAGAAGCATTCTGTGAAACTTCTTTCTGTACTGTGCATTCAACTAAAAGAGGTGAACCTTACTTTTCATTGAGCCGTTCTGAAACACTGTTTCTATAGAAACTGCAGTTGGACATTCTGAGCGTTAAGAGGCCTATATTGGTAAAAAGAATATCTTCATATAAACACTACACAGAAGCATTCTGTGAAACTTCTTTCTGATCTGTGCATTCAGCTAACAGAGTTAAACCATACTTTTGATTGAGCAGTTCTGAAACACTCTTTCTGTAGAAAATGCAACTGGACATTTGGAGCGCTAAGTGGGTAATAGTGGAAAAAGGAATATCTTCAAATATAAACTACACAGAATCATTCTGTGAAACTTGTTTCTGATCTGTGCATTCAGCTTACAGAATTAAACCATACTTTTGATTGAGCAGTTCTGAACACTCTTTCTGTAGAAAATGCAACTGGATATTAGGATCGCTAAGTGGGTAGTAGTGGAAAAAGTAATATATTCAAATATAAACTACACAGAAGCATTGTATGAAACTTCTTTCTGTTCTGTGAATTCAACTAACAGAGTTGAACCTTATTTTTGATTGAGCCGTTCTGAAACACGCTTTCTGTAGAAAATGCAAGTGGATATTCGGAGCGCTAAGACGGTAATACTGGAAAAAGAATATATTCAACTATAAACTACACAGAAGGATTCTGTGAAACTTCTTTCTGTTCTGTGCATTCAACTAACTGAGTTGAACCTTACTTTTGATGGAGCCGTTTTGAAACACTCTTTCTGTAGAAACTGCAATTGGACATTCTGAGAGCTAAGAGGCCTATATTGGGAAAAAGAATATCTTCAAATAAAAACTACATGGAAGAATTCTGTGAAACTTATTTCTGATATGGGCATTCAAATAATACAGTAAAACCATACTTTTGATTGAGCCGTTCTGAACACTCTTTCTGTAGAAAATGCAAGTGGACATTCGGAGCGCTAAGAGGGTAATACTGGAAAAAGTAATACCTTCAAATATGAACTACACTGAATCATTCTGTGAAATTTCTTTCTGATCTGTGCATTCAGCTAACAGAGTTAAACCATACTTTTGATTGAGCAGTTCTGAACACTCTTTCTGTAGAAAATGCAACTGGACATTTGGAGCGCTAAGAGGGTAGTAGTGGAAAAAGAATATATTCAAATATAAACTACACAGAAGCATTCTGTTAAACTTCTTTCTGATATGAGCATTCAGCTAACAGAGTGAAACCATACTTTTGATTGAGCAGTTTTGAAACACTCTGTCTGTAGAAAATGCAACTGGACATTCGGAGCGCTAAGTGGGTAATAGTGGAAAAAGGAATATGTTCAAATATAAACTACACAGAAGCATTGTATGAAACATATTTCTGTTCTGTACATTCAACTAACAGCGTTGAACCTTACTTTTGATTGAGCCGTTCTTAAACACTCTTTCTGTAGAAACTGTAATTGGACATTGTGAGCGCTAGGAGGCCTCTATTGCGAAAAATAATATATTCAAATAAAAACTACACAGAAGCATTGTGTGAAACTTATTTGTGATATGTGCATTCAGCTAACAGAGTTAAACCATACATTTGATTGCGCAGTTCTGAACACTCCTTCTGTAGAAAATGCAAGTGGACATTCGGAGCGCTAAGAGGGTAATAGTGGAAAAAGCAATATATTCAAATATAAACTACATAGAAGCATTCTGTGAAACTTCTTTCTGATCTCTGCATTCAACTAACTGAGATAAACCTTGCTTTTGATTGAGCCGTTCTGAAACACTCTTTCTGTAGAAAATGCAATTGGACATTCTGAGCGCTAAGAGGCCTATATTGGGAAAAAGAATATCTACACATAAAAACTACACAGAAGTATTCTGTGAAACTTCTTTCTGTTGTGTGCATTCAACTAAAAGTGTTGAACCTTAGTTTTGATTGAGCCGTTCTGAAACACTCTTTCTGTAGAAAACGCAAGTGGACATTCGGAGCGCTAAGATTGTAATAGTGGAAAAAGGAATATCTCCAAATAAAAACTACACAGAAGCATTCTCTGAAACTCCTTTCTGTTCTCTGCATTCAACTAACAGAGCTGAACCTTACTTTTGAAGGAGCAGTTCTGAAACACTCTTTGTGTAGGAACTGCCAGTGGACATTCGGAGCGCTAAGACGGTAATAGTTGAAAAAGGAATATCTTCAACTAAATACTACACAGAAGCATTCTGTGAAACTTCTTTCTGTTCTGTGCATTCAACTAAAAGAGTTGAACCTTAGTTTTGATTGAGCCGTTCTGAAACACTCTTTCTGTAGAAAATGAAAGTGGAGATTCGGAGCGCTAAGAGGGTAATAGTGGAAAAAGCAATATATTCAAACATAAACTACACAGAAGCATTCTGTGAAACTTCTTTCTGATCTCTGCATTCAACTAACTGAGATAAACCTTGCTTTTGATTGAGCCGTTCTGAAACACTCTTTCTGTAGAAAATGCAATTGGATATTCTGAGCGCTAAGAGGCCTATATTGGGAAAAAGAATATCTACACATTAAAACTACACAGAAGCATTCTGTGAAACTTCTTTCTGTTCTGTGCATTCAACTAAAAGAGTTGAACCTTAGTTTTGATTGAGCCGTTCTGAAACACTCTTTCTGTAGAAAATGAAAGTGGAGATTCGGAGCGCTAAGTGGGTAATAGTGGAAAAAGGAATATCTTCAAATATAAACTACACAGAATCGTTCTGTGAAACTACTTTCTGATCTGTGAATTCAGCTAACAGAGTTAAATCATACTTTTGATTGAGCAGTTCTGAACACTCTTTCTGTAGAAAATGCAATTGGACATTTGGAGCGCTAAGAGGGTAGTAGTAGAAAAAGGTATATATTCAATATAAACTACACAGAAGCATTCTGTGAAACTTCTTTCTGATCTGAGCATTCAGCTAACAGAGTTAAACCATACTTTTGATTGAGCAGTTTTGAAACACTCTGTCTATAGAAAATGCAATTGGACATTCGGAGCGCTAAGTGGGTAATAATGGAAAAAGGAATATGTTCAAATATAAACTACACAGAAGCATTGTATGAAACTTCTTTCTGTTCTGTGCATTCAACTAACAGAGTTGAAACTTACTTTTGATTGAGCCGTTCTGAAACACTCTTTCTGTAGAAACTGCAATTGGACATTCTGAGAGCTAAGAGGCCTACTTTGGGAAAAAGAATATCTTCAAATAAAAACTACACAGAAGCATTCTGTGAAACTTATTTCTGATCTGTGCATTCAGTTAACAGAGCTAAACCATACTTTTGATTGAGCAGTTATGAAACACTCTTTGTGTAGAAAATGCAAGTGGACATTCGGAGCGCTAAGATTGTAATAGAGGAAAAAGGAATATCTCCAAATAAAAACTACACAGAAGCATTCTCAGAAACTCCTTTCTGTTCTCTGAATTCAACTAACAGAGTTTAGCCTTACTTTGAAGGAACAGTTCTGAAACACTCTTTGTGTAGAAACTGCAAGTGGATATTCAGAGAGCTAAGTGGGTAATAGTCAAAAAAGGAATATCTTCAACTAAATTCGACACAGAATCGTTCTGTGAAACCTCTTTCTGTTCTGTGCATTCAACTAAAAGAGGTGAATCTTACTTTTCATTGAGCCGTTCTGAAACACTCTTTCTATAGAAACTGCAATTGGACATTCTGAGCGCTAAGAGGCCTATATTGGGAAAAATAATATCTTCAAAAAAAAAATTCAAAGATGCATTCTGTGAAACTTATTTCTGATCTGTAAATTCAGTTAACAGAGCTAAACCATATTTTTGATTGAGCAGTTATGAAACACTCTTTTTGTAGAAAGTGCAAGTGGACATTCAGAGCGCTAAGAGGGTAATAGTGGAAAAAGGAATATATTCAAATATAAACTACACAGTAGCATTCTGTGAAACTTCTTTCTGTTCTGTGCATTCAACTAACAGAGTTAAACCTTACTTTTGATTGAGCCGTTCTGAAACACTCTTTCTGTAGAAACTGCAATTGGACATTCTAAGCGCTAAGAGGCCTACATTGGGAAAAAGAATATCTTCAAATAAAAACTACACAGATGCATTCTGTGAAACTTATTTCTGATCTGTAAATTCAGTTAACAGAGCTAAACCATATTTTTGATTGAGCAGTTATGAAACACTCTTTTTGTAGAAAATGCAAGTGGACATTCCGAGCGCTAAGTTTGTAAAAGAGGAAATGGAATATCTCCAATTAAAAACTACACAGAAGCATTCTCTGAAACCCCTTTCTGTTCTCCGCATTCAACTAACAGGTTTGAGCCTTACTTTTGAAGGAGCAGTTCTGAAACACACTTTGTGTAGAAACTGCCAGTGGATATTCGAAGCGCTAAGTGGGTAATAGTCCAAAAAGGAGTATCTTCAACTACATACTACACAGAAGCATTCTGTGAAACTACTTTCTGTTCTGTGCATTCAACTACGAGATTTGAACCTTACATTTTATTGAGCCGTTCTGAAACACTCTTTCTGTAGAAACTGCAATTGGACATTCTGAGCGCTAAGAGGCCTATATTGGGAAAAATTATATCTTCAAATAAAAACTACACAGAAGCATTGTTTGAAACTTATTTCTGATATGTGCATTCAGCTAACAGAGTTAAACCATACTTTTGATTGCGCAGTTCCGTATACTCTTTCTGTAGACAATGCAAGTGGACATTCGGAGCGCTAAGATTGTAATAGTGGAAAAAGGAATATATTCAAATTTAAACTACACAGAAGCATTCTGTGAATCTTCTTTCTGTTCTGTGCATTCACATAACAGAATTGAACCTTACTTTTGATTGAGCCGTTCTGAAACACTCTTTCTGTAGAAACTGCAATTGTACATTCTAAGCGCTAAGAGGCCTCCATTGGGAAAAATAATATCTTCAAATAAAAACTACACAGATGCATTCTGTGAAACTTATTTCTGATCTGTAAATTCAGTTAATAGAGCTAAACCATATTTTTGATTGAGCAGTTATGAAACACTCTTTTTGTAGAAAATGCAAGTGGACATTCGGAGCGCTAAGATTGTAATAGAGGAAAAAGGAATATCTCCAATTATAAACTACACAGAAGCATTCTCTGAAACCCCTTTCTGTTCACCGCATTCAACTAACAGAGTTGAGCCTTACTTTTGAAGGAGCAGTTCTGAAACACTCTTTGTGTAGAAACTGCCAGTGGATATTCGGAGCGCTAAGTGGGTAATAGTCCAAAAAGGAGTAACTTCAACTAAATACTACACAGAAGCATTCTGTGAAACTACTTTCTGTTCTGTGCATTCAACTAACAGAGTTGAACCTTACATTTGATTGAGCCCTTCTGAAACACTCTTTCTGTAGAAACTGCAATTGGACATTCTGAGCGCTAAGAGGCCTATATTGGGAAAAATAATATCTTCAAATAAAAACTACAC
Source organism: Symphalangus syndactylus (assembly GCF_028878055.3). Lineage (NCBI taxonomy): Eukaryota > Metazoa > Chordata > Mammalia > Primates > Hylobatidae > Symphalangus > Symphalangus syndactylus. The sequence continues at coordinate 112,020,065 of NC_072437.2, read as the reverse complement.
AGAAGCATTGTTTGAAACTTATTTCTGATATGTCCATTCAGCTAACAGAGTTAAACCATACTTTTGATTGCGCAGTTCAGAACACTCTTTCTGTAGAAAATGCAAGTGGACATTCGGAGCGCTAAGAGGGTAATAGTGGAAAAAGGAATATATTCAAATATAAACTACACAGAAGCATTCTGTGAAACTTCTTTCTGTTCTGTGCATTCAACTACCAGGGTTGAACCTTACTTTGATTGAGCCGTTCAGAAACACTCTTTCTGTAGAAACTGCAATTGTACATTCTAAGCGCTAAGAATCCTACATTGGGAAAAAGAATATCTTCAAATAAAATCTACACAGATGCATTCTGTGAAACTTATTTCTTATCTGTAAATTCAGTTAACAGAGCTAAACCATATTTTTGATTGAGCAGTTATGAAACACTCTTTTTGTAGAAAATGCAAGTGGAGATTCGGAGCGCTAAGATTGTAATAGAGGAAATGGAATATCTCCAATTAAAAACTACACAGAAGCATTCTCTGAAACCCCTTTCTGTTCTCCGCATTCAACTAACAGAGTTGAGCCTTACTTTTGAAGGAGCAGTACTGAAACACTCTTTGTGTAGAAACTGCCAGTGGATATTCGGAGCGCTAAGTGGGTAATAGTCCAAAAAGGAGTATCTTCATCTAAATACTACACAGAAGCATTCTGTGAAACTACTTTCTGTTCTGTGCATTCAACTAAGAGAGTTGAACCTTACATTTGATTGAGCCGTTCTGAAACACTCTTTCTGTAGAAACTATAATTGGTCAATCTGAGCGCTAAGAGGCCTATATTGGGAAAAATAATATCTTCAAATAAAAACTACACAGAAGCATTTTTTGAAACTTATTTCTGATATGTGCATTCAGCTAACATAGTTAAACCATACTTTTGATTGCGCAGTTCAGAACACTCTTTCTGTAGAAAATGCAAGTGGACATTCGAAGCGCTAAGAGGGTAATATTGGAAAAAGGAATATATTCAAATATAAACTACACAGAAGCATTCTGTGAAACTTCTTTCTGTTCTGTGCATTCAACTACCAGGGTTGAACCTTACTTTGATTGAGCCGTTCAGAAACACTCTTTCTGTAGAAACTGCAATTGTACATTCTAAGCGCTAAGAGGCCTACATTGGGAAAAAGAATATCTTCAAATAAAATCTACACAGATGCATTCTGTGAAACTTATTTCTTATCTGTAAATTCAGTTAACAGAGCTAAACCATATTTTTGATTGAGCAGTTATGAAACACTCTTTTTGTAGAAAATGCAAGTGGAGATTCGGAGCGCTAAGATTGTAATAGAGGAAATGGAATATCTCCAATTAAAAACTACACAGAAGCATTCTCTGAAACCCCTTTCTGTTCTCCGCATTCAACTAACAGAGTTGAGCCTTACCTTTGAAGGAGCAGTTCTGAAACACTCTTTGTGTAGAAACTGCCAGTGGATATTCGGAGCGCTAAGTGGGTAATAGTCCAAAAAGGAGTATCTTCATCTAAATACTACACAGAAGCATTCTGTGAAACTACTTTCTGTTCTGTTTGTTCAACTAAAAGAGTTGAACCTTAGTTTTGATTGAGCCGTTCTGAAACACTCTTTCTGTAGAAAATGCAAGTGGAGATTCGGAGCGCTAAAAGGGTAATAGTGGAAAAAGGAATGTCTTCAAATATAAACTACACAGAATCATTCTGTGAAACATCTTTCTGATCTGTGCATTCAGCTAACAGAGTTAAACCATACTTTTGATTGAGCAGATCCGAACACTCTTTCTGTAGAAAATGCAACTGGACATTTGGAGCGCTAAGAGGGTAGTAGTGGAAAAAGGAATATATTCAAATATAAACTACACAGAAGCATTCTGTGAAACTGCTTTCTGATCTGAGCATTCAGCTAACAGAGTTAAACCATACTTTTGATTGAGCAGTTTTGAAACACTCTGTCTGTAGAAAATGCAACTGGACATTCGTAGCGCTAAGTGGGTAATAGTGGAAAAAAGAATATGTTCAAATATAAACTACACAGAAGCATTGTATGAAACAACTTTCTGTTCTGTGCATTCAACTAACAGAGTTGAACCTAACGTTTGATTTAGCCGTTCTGAAACACTCTTTCTGTAGAAACTGCAATTGGACATTCTGAGCGCTAAGAGGCCTATATTGGGAAAAATAATATCTTCAAATAAAAACCACACAGAAGCATTGTGTGAAACTTATTTCTGATCTGTGCATTCAGCTAACAGAGTTAAACCATACTTTTGATTGCGCAGTTTTGAAACACTCTGTCTATAGAAAATGCAATTGGACATTCGGAGCGCTAAGTGGGTAATAATGGAAAAAGGAATATGTTCAAATATAAACTACACAGAAGCATTGTATGAAACTTCTTTCTGTTCTGTGCATTCAACTAACAGAGTTGAAACTTACTTTTGATTGAGCCGTTCTGAAACACTCTTTCTGTAGAAACTGCAATTGGACATTCTGAGAGCTAAGAGGCCTACTTTGGGAAAAAGAATATCTTCAAATAAAAACTACACAGAAGCATTCTGTGAAACTTATTTCTGATCTGTGCATTCAGTAAACAGAGCTAAACCATACTTTTGATTGAGCAGTTATGAGAGACTCTTTGTGTAGAAAATGCAAGTGGACCTTCGGAGCGCTAAGATTGTAATAGAGGAAAAAGGAATATCTCCAAATAAAAACTACACAGAAGCATTCTCTGAAACCTCTTTCTGTTCTCTGCATTCAACTAACAGAGTTTAGCCTTACTTTTGAAGGAGCAGTTCTGAAACCCTCTTTGTGTAGAAACTGGAAGTGGATATTCGGAGTGCTAAGTGGGTAATAGTCAAAAAAGTAATATATTCAACTAAATTCTACAGAGAAGCATTCTGTGAAACTTCTTTCTGTACTGTGCATTCAACTAAAAGAGGTGAACCTTACTTTTCATTGAGCCGTTCTGAAACACTGTTTCTATAGAAACTGCAGTTGGACATTCTGAGCGTTAAGAGGCCTATATTGGTAAAAAGAATATCTTCATATAAACACTACACAGAAGCATTCTGTGAAACTTCTTTCTGATCTGTGCATTCAGCTAACAGAGTTAAACCATACTTTTGATTGAGCAGTTCTGAAACACTCTTTCTGTAGAAAATGCAACTGGACATTTGGAGCGCTAAGTGGGTAATAGTGGAAAAAGGAATATCTTCAAATATAAACTACACAGAATCATTCTGTGAAACTTGTTTCTGATCTGTGCATTCAGCTTACAGAATTAAACCATACTTTTGATTGAGCAGTTCTGAACACTCTTTCTGTAGAAAATGCAACTGGATATTAGGATCGCTAAGTGGGTAGTAGTGGAAAAAGTAATATATTCAAATATAAACTACACAGAAGCATTGTATGAAACTTCTTTCTGTTCTGTGAATTCAACTAACAGAGTTGAACCTTATTTTTGATTGAGCCGTTCTGAAACACGCTTTCTGTAGAAAATGCAAGTGGATATTCGGAGCGCTAAGACGGTAATACTGGAAAAAGAATATATTCAACTATAAACTACACAGAAGGATTCTGTGAAACTTCTTTCTGTTCTGTGCATTCAACTAACTGAGTTGAACCTTACTTTTGATGGAGCCGTTTTGAAACACTCTTTCTGTAGAAACTGCAATTGGACATTCTGAGAGCTAAGAGGCCTATATTGGGAAAAAGAATATCTTCAAATAAAAACTACATGGAAGAATTCTGTGAAACTTATTTCTGATATGGGCATTCAAATAATACAGTAAAACCATACTTTTGATTGAGCCGTTCTGAACACTCTTTCTGTAGAAAATGCAAGTGGACATTCGGAGCGCTAAGAGGGTAATACTGGAAAAAGTAATACCTTCAAATATGAACTACACTGAATCATTCTGTGAAATTTCTTTCTGATCTGTGCATTCAGCTAACAGAGTTAAACCATACTTTTGATTGAGCAGTTCTGAACACTCTTTCTGTAGAAAATGCAACTGGACATTTGGAGCGCTAAGAGGGTAGTAGTGGAAAAAGAATATATTCAAATATAAACTACACAGAAGCATTCTGTTAAACTTCTTTCTGATATGAGCATTCAGCTAACAGAGTGAAACCATACTTTTGATTGAGCAGTTTTGAAACACTCTGTCTGTAGAAAATGCAACTGGACATTCGGAGCGCTAAGTGGGTAATAGTGGAAAAAGGAATATGTTCAAATATAAACTACACAGAAGCATTGTATGAAACATATTTCTGTTCTGTACATTCAACTAACAGCGTTGAACCTTACTTTTGATTGAGCCGTTCTTAAACACTCTTTCTGTAGAAACTGTAATTGGACATTGTGAGCGCTAGGAGGCCTCTATTGCGAAAAATAATATATTCAAATAAAAACTACACAGAAGCATTGTGTGAAACTTATTTGTGATATGTGCATTCAGCTAACAGAGTTAAACCATACATTTGATTGCGCAGTTCTGAACACTCCTTCTGTAGAAAATGCAAGTGGACATTCGGAGCGCTAAGAGGGTAATAGTGGAAAAAGCAATATATTCAAATATAAACTACATAGAAGCATTCTGTGAAACTTCTTTCTGATCTCTGCATTCAACTAACTGAGATAAACCTTGCTTTTGATTGAGCCGTTCTGAAACACTCTTTCTGTAGAAAATGCAATTGGACATTCTGAGCGCTAAGAGGCCTATATTGGGAAAAAGAATATCTACACATAAAAACTACACAGAAGTATTCTGTGAAACTTCTTTCTGTTGTGTGCATTCAACTAAAAGTGTTGAACCTTAGTTTTGATTGAGCCGTTCTGAAACACTCTTTCTGTAGAAAACGCAAGTGGACATTCGGAGCACTAAGATTGTAATAGTGGAAAAAGGAATATCTCCAAATAAAAACTACACAGAAGCATTCTCTGAAACTCCTTTCTGTTCTCTGCATTCAACTAACATAGCTGAACCTTACTTTTGAAGGAGCAGTTCTGAAACACTCTTTGTGTAGGAACTGCCAGTGGACATTCGGAGCGCTAAGACGGTAATAGTTGAAAAAGGAATATCTTCAACTAAATACTACACAGAAGCATTCTGTGAAACTTCTTTCTGTTCTGTGCATTCAACTAAAAGAGTTGAACCTTAGTTTTGATTGAGCCGTTCTGAAACACTCTTTCTGTAGAAAATGAAAGTGGAGATTCGGAGCGCTAAGAGGGTAATAGTGGAAAAAGCAATATATTCAAACATAAACTACACAGAAGCATTCTGTGAAACTTCTTTCTGATCTCTGCATTCAACTAACTGAGATAAACCTTGCTTTTGATTGAGCCGTTCTGAAACACTCTTTCTGTAGAAAATGCAATTGGATATTCTGAGCGCTAAGAGGCCTATATTGGGAAAAAGAATATCTACACATTAAAACTACACAGAAGCATTCTGTGAAACTTCTTTCTGTTCTGTGCATTCAACTAAAAGAGTTGAACCTTAGTTTTGATTGAGCCGTTCTGAAACACTCTTTCTGTAGAAAATGAAAGTGGAGATTCGGAGCGCTAAGTGGGTAATAGTGGAAAAAGGAATATCTTCAAATATAAACTACACAGAATCGTTCTGTGAAACTACTTTCTGATCTGTGAATTCAGCTAACAGAGTTAAATCATACTTTTGATTGAGCAGTTCTGAACACTCTTTCTGTAGAAAATGCAATTGGACATTTGGAGCGCTAAGAGGGTAGTAGTAGAAAAAGGTATATATTCAATATAAACTACACAGAAGCATTCTGTGAAACTTCTTTCTGATCTGAGCATTCAGCTAACAGAGTTAAACCATACTTTTGATTGAGCAGTTTTGAAACACTCTGTCTATAGAAAATGCAATTGGACATTCGGAGCGCTAAGTGGGTAATAATGGAAAAAGGAATATGTTCAAATATAAACTACACAGAAGCATTGTATGAAACTTCTTTCTGTTCTGTGCATTCAACTAACAGAGTTGAAACTTACTTTTGATTGAGCCGTTCTGAAACACTCTTTCTGTAGAAACTGCAATTGGACATTCTGAGAGCTAAGAGGCCTACTTTGGGAAAAAGAATATCTTCAAATAAAAACTACACAGAAGCATTCTGTGAAACTTATTTCTGATCTGTGCATTCAGTTAACAGAGCTAAACCATACTTTTGATTGAGCAGTTATGAAACACTCTTTGTGTAGAAAATGCAAGTGGACATTCGGAGCGCTAAGATTGTAATAGAGGAAAAAGGAATATCTCCAAATAAAAACTACACAGAAGCATTCTCAGAAACTCCTTTCTGTTCTCTGAATTCAACTAACAGAGTTTAGCCTTACTTTGAAGGAACAGTTCTGAAACACTCTTTGTGTAGAAACTGCAAGTGGATATTCAGAGAGCTAAGTGGGTAATAGTCAAAAAAGGAATATCTTCAACTAAATTCGACACAGAATCGTTCTGTGAAACCTCTTTCTGTTCTGTGCATTCAACTAAAAGAGGTGAATCTTACTTTTCATTGAGCCGTTCTGAAACACTCTTTCTATAGAAACTGCAATTGGACATTCTGAGCGCTAAGAGGCCTATATTGGGAAAAATAATATCTTCAAAAAAAAAATTCAAAGATGCATTCTGTGAAACTTATTTCTGATCTGTAAATTCAGTTAACAGAGCTAAACCATATTTTTGATTGAGCAGTTATGAAACACTCTTTTTGTAGAAAGTGCAAGTGGACATTCAGAGCGCTAAGAGGGTAATAGTGGAAAAAGGAATATATTCAAATATAAACTACACAGTAGCATTCTGTGAAACTTCTTTCTGTTCTGTGCATTCAACTAACAGAGTTAAACCTTACTTTTGATTGAGCCGTTCTGAAACACTCTTTCTGTAGAAACTGCAATTGGACATTCTAAGCGCTAAGAGGCCTACATTGGGAAAAAGAATATCTTCAAATAAAAACTACACAGATGCATTCTGTGAAACTTATTTCTGATCTGTAAATTCAGTTAACAGAGCTAAACCATATTTTTGATTGAGCAGTTATGAAACACTCTTTTTGTAGAAAATGCAAGTGGACATTCCGAGCGCTAAGTTTGTAAAAGAGGAAATGGAATATCTCCAATTAAAAACTACACAGAAGCATTCTCTGAAACCCCTTTCTGTTCTCCGCATTCAACTAACAGGTTTGAGCCTTACTTTTGAAGGAGCAGTTCTGAAACACACTTTGTGTAGAAACTGCCAGTGGATATTCGAAGCGCTAAGTGGGTAATAGTCCAAAAAGGAGTATCTTCAACTACATACTACACAGAAGCATTCTGTGAAACTACTTTCTGTTCTGTGCATTCAACTACGAGATTTGAACCTTACATTTTATTGAGCCGTTCTGAAACACTCTTTCTGTAGAAACTGCAATTGGACATTCTGAGCGCTAAGAGGCCTATATTGGGAAAAATTATATCTTCAAATAAAAACTACACAGAAGCATTGTTTGAAACTTATTTCTGATATGTGCATTCAGCTAACAGAGTTAAACCATACTTTTGATTGCGCAGTTCCGTATACTCTTTCTGTAGACAATGCAAGTGGACATTCGGAGCGCTAAGATTGTAATAGTGGAAAAAGGAATATATTCAAATTTAAACTACACAGAAGCATTCTGTGAATCTTCTTTCTGTTCTGTGCATTCACATAACAGAATTGAACCTTACTTTTGATTGAGCCGTTCTGAAACACTCTTTCTGTAGAAACTGCAATTGTACATTCTAAGCGCTAAGAGGCCTCCATTGGGAAAAATAATATCTTCAAATAAAAACTACACAGATGCATTCTGTGAAACTTATTTCTGATCTGTAAATTCAGTTAATAGAGCTAAACCATATTTTTGATTGAGCAGTTATGAAACACTCTTTTTGTAGAAAATGCAAGTGGACATTCGGAGCGCTAAGATTGTAATAGAGGAAAAAGGAATATCTCCAATTATAAACTACACAGAAGCATTCTCTGAAACCCCTTTCTGTTCACCGCATTCAACTAACAGAGTTGAGCCTTACTTTTGAAGGAGCAGTTCTGAAACACTCTTTGTGTAGAAACTGCCAGTGGATATTCGGAGCGCTAAGTGGGTAATAGTCCAAAAAGGAGTAACTTCAACTAAATACTACACAGAAGCATTCTGTGAAACTACTTTCTGTTCTGTGCATTCAACTAACAGAGTTGAACCTTACATTTGATTGAGCCCTTCTGAAACACTCTTTCTGTAGAAACTGCAATTGGACATTCTGAGCGCTAAGAGGCCTATATTGGGAAAAATAATATCTTCAAATAAAAACTACACAGAAGCATTGTTTGAAACTTATTTCTGATATGTCCATTCAGCTAACAGAGTTAAACCATACTTTTGATTGCGCAGTTCAGAACACTCTTTCTGTAGAAAATGCAAGTGGACATTCGGAGCGCTAAGAGGGTAATAGTGGAAAAAGGAATATATTCAAATATAAACTACACAGAAGCATTCTGTGAAACTTCTTTCTGTTCTGTGCATTCAACTACCAGGGTTGAACCTTACTTTGATTGAGCCGTTCAGAAACACTCTTTCTGTAGAAACTGCAATTGTACATTCTAAGCGCTAAGAATCCTACATTGGGAAAAAGAATATCTTCAAATAAAATCTACACAGATGCATTCTGTGAAACTTATTTCTTATCTGTAAATTCAGTTAACAGAGCTAAACCATATTTTTGATTGAGCAGTTATGAAACACTCTTTTTGTAGAAAATGCAAGTGGAGATTCGGAGCGCTAAGATTGTAATAGAGGAAATGGAATATCTCCAATTAAAAAGTACACAGAAGCATTCTCTGAAACCCCTTTCTGTTCTCCGCATTCAACTAACAGAGTTGAGCCTTACTTTTGAAGGAGCAGTACTGAAACACTCTTTGTGTAGAAACTGCCAGTGGATATTCGGAGCGCTAAGTGGGTAATAGTCCAAAAAGGAGTATCTTCATCTAAATACTACACAGAAGCATTCTGTGAAACTACTTTCTGTTCTGTGCATTCAACTAAGAGAGTTGAACCTTACATTTGATTGAGCCGTTCTGAAACACTCTTTCTGTAGAAACTATAATTGGTCATTCTGAGCGCTAAGAGGCCTATATTGGGAAAAATAATATCTTCAAATAAAAACTACACAGAAGCATTTTTTGAAACTTATTTCTGATATGTGCATTCAGCTAACATAGTTAAACCATACTTTTGATTGCGCAGTTCAGAACACTCTTTCTGTAGAAAATGCAAGTGGACATTCGAAGCGCTAAGAGGGTAATATTGGAAAAAGGAATATATTCAAATATAAACTACACAGAAGCATTCTGTGAAACTTCTTTCTGTTCTGTGCATTCAACTACCAGGGTTGAACCTTACTTTGATTGAGCCGTTCAGAAACACTCTTTCTGTAGAAACTGCAATTGTACATTCTAAGCGCTAAGAGGCCTACATTGGGAAAAAGAATATCTTCAAATAAAATCTACACAGATGCATTCTGTGAAACTTATTTCTTATCTGTAAATTCAGTTAACAGAGCTAAACCATATTTTTGATTGAGCAGTTATGAAACACTCTTTTTGTAGAAAATGCAAGTGGAGATTCGGAGCGCTAAGATTGTAATAGAGGAAATGGAATATCTCCAATTAAAAACTACACAGAAGCATTCTCTGAAACCCCTTTCTGTTCTCCGCATTCAACTAACAGAGTTGAGCCTTACCTTTGAAGGAGCAGTTCTGAAACACTCTTTGTGTAGAAACTGCCAGTGGATATTCGGAGCGCTAAGTGGGTAATAGTCCAAAAAGGAGTATCTTCATCTAAATACTACACAGAAGCATTCTGTGAAACTACTTTCTGTTCTGTTTGTTCAACTAAAAGAGTTGAACCTTAGTTTTGATTGAGCCGTTCTGAAACACTCTTTCTGTAGAAAATGCAAGTGGAGATTCGGAGCGCTAAAAGGGTAATAGTGGAAAAAGGAATGTCTTCAAATATAAACTACACAGAATCATTCTGTGAAACATCTTTCTGATCTGTGCATTCAGCTAACAGAGTTAAACCATACTTTTGATTGAGCAGATCCGAACACTCTTTCTGTAGAAAATGCAACTGGACATTTGGAGCGCTAAGAGGGTAGTAGTGGAAAAAGGAATATATTCAAATATAAACTACACAGAAGCATTCTGTGAAACTGCTTTCTGATCTGAGCATTCAGCTAACAGAGTTAAACCATACTTTTGATTGAGCAGTTTTGAAACACTCTGTCTGTAGAAAATGCAACTGGACATTCGTAGCGCTAAGTGGGTAATAGTGGAAAAAAGAATATGTTCAAATATAAACTACACAGAAGCATTGTATGAAACAACTTTCTGTTCTGTGCATTCAACTAACAGAGTTGAACCTTACGTTTGATTTAGCCGTTCTGAAACACTCTTTCTGTAGAAACTGCAATTGGACATTCTGAGCGCTAAGAGGCCTATATTGGGAAAAATAATATCTTCAAATAAAAACCACACAGAAGCATTGTGTGAAACTTATTTCTGATCTGTGCATTCAGCTAACAGAGTTAAAACATACTTTTGATTGAGCAGATCTGAACACTCTTTCTGTAGAAAATGCAACTGGACATTTGGAGCGCTAAGAGAGTAGTAGTGGAAAAAGGAATATATTCAAATATAAACTACACAGTAGCATTCTGTGAAACTTCTTTCTGTTCTGTGCATTCAACTACCAGGGTTGAACCTTACTTTGATTGAGCCGTTCAGAAACACTCTTTCTGTAGAAACTGCAATTGGACATTCTAAGCGCTAAGAGGCCTACATTGGGAAAAAGAATATCTTCAAATAAAAACTACACAGATGCATTCTGTGAAACTTATTTCTTATCTGTAAATTCAGTTAACAGAGCTAAACCATATTTTTGATTGAGCAGTTATGAAACACTCTTTTTGTAGAAAATGCAAGTGGACATTCGGAGCGCTAAGATTGTAATAGAGGAAATGGAATATCTCCAATTAAAAACTACACAGAAGCATTCTCTGAAACCCCTTTCTGTTCTCCGCATTCAACTAACAGAGTTGAGCCTTACTTTTGAAGGAGCAGTCCTGAAACACTCTTTGTGTAGAAACTGCCAGTGGATATTCGGAGCGCTAAGTGGGTAATAGTCCAAAAAGGAGTATCTTCATCTAAATACTACACAGAAGCATTCTGTGAAACTTCTTTCTGTTCTGTGCATTCAACTAACAGAGTTGAACCTTACATTTGATTGAGCCGTTCTGAAACACTCTTTCTGTAGAAACTACAATTGGACATTCTGAGCGCTAAGATGCCTATATTGGGAAAAATAATATCTTCAAATAAAAACTACACAGAAGAATTTTTTGAAACTTATTTCTGATATGTGCATTCAGCTAACATAGTTAAACCATACTTTTGATTGCGCAGTTCAGAACACTCTTTCTGTAGAAAATGCAAGTGGACATTCGAAGCGCTAAGAGGGTAATAGTGGAAAAAGGAATATATTCAAATATAAACTACACAGAAGCATTCTGTGAAACTTCTTTCTGTTCTGTGCATTCAACCACCAGGGTTGAAACTTACTTTTGATTGAGCCGTTCTGAAGTACTCTTTCTGTAGAAACTGCAATTGGACATTCGGAGCGCTAAGAGGCATATATTGGGAAAAAGAATATCTACAAATAAAAACTACACAGTAGCATTCTGTGAAACTTCTTTCTGATCTGAGCATTCAGCTAACAGAGTTAAACCATACTTTTGATTGAGCAGTTTTGAAACACTCTGTCTATAGAAAATGCAACTGGACATTCGTAGCGCTAAGTGGGTAATAGTGGAAAAAAGAATATGTTCAAATATAAACTACACAGAAGCATTGTATGAAACTTCTTTCTTTTCTGTGCATTCAACTAACAGAGTTGAACCTTACTTTTGATTGAGCCGTTCTGAAACACTCTTTCTGTAGAAACTGCAATTGGACATTCTGAGCGCTAAGAGGTCTATATGGGGAAAAAAATGTCTACAAATAAAAACTACACAGAAGAATTGTGTGAAAATTCTTTCTGTTCTGTTTGTTCAACTAAAAGAGTTGAACCTTAGTTTTGATTGAGCCGGTCTGAAACACTCTTTCTGTAGAAAATGCAAGTGGAGATTCGGAGCGCTAAGAGGGTAATAGTGGAAAAAGGAATGTCTCCAAATATAAACTACACAGAATCATTCTGTGAAACTTCTTTCTGATCTGTGCATTCAGCTAATAGAGTTAAACCATACTTTTGATTGAGCAGATCTGAACACTCTTTCTGTAGAAAATGCAACTGGACATTTGGAGCGCTAAGAGGGGAGTAGTGGAAAAAGGAATATATTCAAATATAAACTACACAGAAGCATTCTGTGAAACTTCTTTCTGATCTGAGAATTCAGCTAACAGAGTTAAACCATACTTTTGATTGAGCAGTTTTGAAACACTCTGTCTGTAGAAAATGCAACTGGACATTCGTAGCGCTAAGTGGGTAATAGTGGAAAAAAGAATATGTTCAAATATAAACTACACAGAAGCATTGTATGAAACTTCTTTCTGTTCTGTGCATTCAACTAACAGAGTTGAACCTTACTTTTGATTGAGCTGTTCTGAAACAGTCTTTCTGTAGAAACTGCAATTGGACATTCTGAGCGCTAAGAGGCCTATATTGTGAAAAATAATATCTTCAAATAAAAAATACCCAGAAGCATTGTGTGAAACTTCTTTCTGTTCTCTTCATTCAACTAAAAGAGTTGAACCTTATTTTTGATTGAGCCGTTCTGAAACACTCTTTCTGTAGAAAACGCAAGTGGAGATTCGGAGCGCTAAGACGGTAATATTGGAAAAGGAATATATTCAAATATAAACTACACAGAAGCATTGTGTGAAACTTCTTTCTGTTCTGTGCATTCAACTAACAGAGTTGAACCTTACTTTTGATTGAGTCGTTCTGAAACACTCTTTCTGTAGAAACTGCAATTGGACATTCTGAGCGCTAAGACGCCTATATTGGGAAAAATAATATCTTCAAATGAAAAATACACAGATGCATTCTGTGAAACTTATTTCTGATCTGTAAATTCAGTTAACAGAGCTAAACCATATTTTTGATTGAGCAGTTATGAAACACTCTTTTTGTAGAAAATGCAAGTGGACATTCGGAGCGCTAAGTGGGTAATAGTGGAAAAAGGAATATATTCAAATATAAACTACACAGTAGCATTCTGTGAAACTTCCTCCTGTTCTGTGCATTCAACTAACAGAGTTGAACCTTACTTTTTATTGAGCCGTTCTGAAACTCTCTTTCTGTAGAAACTGCAATTGGACATTCTAAGTGCTAAGAGGCCTACATTGGGAAAAAGAACATCTTCAAATAAAAACTACACAGATGCATTCTGTGAAACTTATTTCTGATATGTAAATTCAGTTAACAGAGCTAAACCATATTTTTGATTGAGCAGTTATGAAACACTCTTTTTGTAGAAAATGCAAGTGGACATTCGTAGCGCTAAGATTGTAATAGAGGAAAAAGTAATATCTCCAATTAAAAACTACACAGAAGCATTCTCTGAAACCCCTTTCTGTTCTCCGCATTCAACTAACAGATTTGAGCCTTACATTTGAAGGAGCAGTTCTGAAACACTCTTTGTGTAGAAACTGCCAGTGGATATTCGGAGCGCTAAGTGGGTAATAGTCCAAAAAGGAGTATCTTCAACTAAATACTACAAAGAAGCATTCTGTGAAACTTCTTTCTGTTCTGTGCATTCAACTAAGAGAGTTGAACCTTACATTTGATTGAGCCGTTCTGAAACACTCTTTCAGTAGAAAATGCAATCGGACATTCTGAGCTCTAAGAGGCCTATATTGGCAAAAATAATATCTTCAAATAAAAACTACACAGAAGCATTGTTTGAAACTTATTTCTGATATGTGCATTCAGCTAACAGAGTTAAACCATACTTTTGATTGCGCAGTTCCGAACACTCTTTCTGTAGAAAATGCAAGTGGACATTCGGAGCGCTAAGAGGGTAATAGTGGAAAAAGGAATATATTCAAATATAAACTACACAGTAGCATTCTGTGAAACTTCTTTCTGTTCTGTGCATTCAACGAACAGATGTGAACCTTACTTTTGATTGAGCCGTTCTGAAACACTCTATCAGTAGAAACTGCAATTGGACATTCTGAGCGCTAAGAGGCCTACATTGGGAAAAAAATATCTTCAAATAAAAACTACACAGATGCATTCTGTGAAACTTATTTCTGATCTGTAAATTCAGTTAACAGAGCAAAACCATATTTTTGATTGAGCAGTTACGAAACACGCTTTTGTAGAAAATTCAAGCGGACATTCGGAGCGCTAAGATTGTAATAGAGGAAAAAGGAATATCTCCAATTAAAAACTACACAGAAGCATTCTCTGAAACCCCTTTCTGTTCTCCGCATTCAGCTAACAGAATTGAGCCTTACTTTTGAAGGAGCAGTTCTGAAACACTCTTTGTGTAGAAACTGCCAGTGGATATTCGGAGCGCTAAGTGTGTAATAGTCCAAAAAGGAGTATCTTCAACTAAATACTACACAGAAACATTCTGTGAAACTTCTTTCTGTTCTGTGCATTCAACTAAGAGAGTTGAACCTTACATTTGATTGAGCCGTTCTGAAACACTCTTTCTGTAGAAACTGCAATTGGACATTCTGAGCGCTAAGAGGCCTATATTGGGAAAAAGAATATCTACAAATAAAAACTACACAGAAGCATTCTGTGAAAGTTCTTTCTGTTCTGTTCACTCAACTAAAATAGTTGAACCTTAGTTTTGATTGAGCCGTTCTGAAACACTCTTTCTTTAGTAAATGCAAGTGGAGATTCGGAGCGCTAAGAGTGTAATAGTGGAAAAAGGAATGTCTTCAAATATAAACTACACAGAATCATTCTGTGAAACATCTTTCTGATCTGTGCATTCAGCTAACATAGTTAAACCATACTTTTGATTGAGCAGATCTGAACACTCTTTCTGTAGAAAATGCAACTGGACATTTGGAGCGCTAAGAGGGAAGTAGTGGAAAAAGGAATATATTCAAATATAAACTACACAGAAGCATTCTGTGAAACATCTTTCTGATCTGTGCATTCAGCTAACAGAGATAAAACATACTTTTGATTGAGCAGTTTTGAAACACTCTGTGTGTAGAAAATGCAACTGGACATTCGTAGCGCTAAGTGGGTAATAGTGGAAAAAAGAATATGTTCAAATATAAACTACACAGAAGCATTGTATGGAACTTCTTTCTGTTCTGTGCATTCAACTAACAGAGTTGAACCTTACTTTTGATTGAGCCCTTCTGAAACACTCTTTCTGTAGAAACTGCAATTGGACATTCTGAGCGCTAAGAGGCCTATATTGGGAAAAATAATATCTTCAAATAAAAACTACACAGAAGCATTGTGTGAAACTTATTTCTGATATGTGCATTCAGCTAACAGAGTTAAACCATACTTTTGATTGCGTAGTTCCGTACACTCTTTCTGTAGAAAATGCAAGTGGACATTCGGAGCGCTAAGAGGGTAATAGTGGAAAAAGGAATATATTCAAATATAAACTACACAGTAGCATTCTGTGAAACTTCTTTCTGTTCTGTGCATTCAACGAACAGATATGAACCTTACTTTTGATTGAGCCGTTCTGAAACACTCTATCAGTAGAAACTGCAATTGGACATTCTGAGCGCTAAGAGGCCTACATTGGGAAAAAAATATCTTCAAATAAAAACTACACGGATGCATTCTGTGAAACTTATTTCTGATCTGTAAATTCAGTTAACAGAGCTAAACCATATTTTTGATTGAGCAGTTACGAAACACGCTTTTTGTAGAAAATGCAAGTGGACATTCGGAGCGCTAAGATTGTAATAGAGGAAAAAGGAATATCTACAATTAAAAACTACACAGAAGCATTCTCTGAAACCCCTTTCTGTTCTCCGCATTCAGCTAACAGAATTGAGCCTTACTTTTGAAGGAGCAGTACTGAAACACTCTTTGTGTAGAAACTGCCAGTGGATATTCGGAGCGCTAAGTGGGTAATAGTCCAAAAAGGAGTATCTTCAACTAAATACTACACAGAAGCATTCTGTGAAACTTCTTTCTGTTCTGTGCATTCAACTAAGAGAGTTGAACCTTACATTAGATTGAGCCGTTCTGAAACACTCTTTCTGTAGAAACTGCAATTGGACATTCTGAGCGCTAAGAGGCCTATATTGGGAAAAATAATATCTTCAAATAAAAACTACACAGAAGCATTGTTTGAAAGTTATTTCTGATATGTGCATTAAGCTAACAGAGTTAAACCATACTTTTGATTGCGCAGTTCAGAACACTCTTTCTGTAGAAAATGCAAGTGGACATTCGGAGCGCTAAGAGGGTAATAGTGGAAAAAGGAACATATTCAAATATAAACTACACAGAAGCATTCTGTGAAACTTCTTTCTGTTCTGTGCATTCAACTACCAGGGTTGAACCTCACTTTTGATTGAGCCGTTCTGAAGCACTCTTTCTGTAGAAACTGCAATTGGACATTCTGAGCGCTAAGAGGCCTATATTGGGAAAAAGTATATCTACAAATAAAAACTACACAGAAGCATTCTGTGAAAGTTCTTTCTGTTCTGTTCATTCAACTAAAATAGTTGAACCTTAGTTTTGATTGAGCCGTTCTGAAACACTCTTTCTGTAGAAAATGCAATTGGAGATTCGGAGCGCTAAGAGGGTATTAGTGGAAAAAGGAATGTCTTCAAATGTAAACTACACAGAATCATTCTGTGAAACATCTTTCTGATCTGTGCATTCAGCTAACAGAGATAAACCATACTTTTGATTGAGCAGTTTTGAAACACTCTGTCTGTAGAAAATGCAATTGGACATTCGGAGCGCTAAGTGGGTAATAATGGAAAAAGGAATATGTTCAAATATAAACTACACAAAAGCATTGTATGAAACTTCTTTCTGTTCTGTGCATTCAACTAACACAGTTGAAACTTACTTTTGATTTAGCCGTTCTGAAACACTCTTTCTGTTGAAACTGCAATTGGACATTCTGAGCGCCAAGAGGCCTATATTGGGAAAAGTAATATCTTCAAATAAAAACTACACAGCAGCATTGTGTGAAACTTATTTCTGATATGTGCATTCAGCTAACAGAGTTAAACCATACTTTTGATTGAGCCGTTCTGAACACTCTTTCTGTAGAAAATGCAAGTGGACATGCGGAACGCTAAGAGGGTAATAGTGGAAAAAGGAATATATTCAAATATAAACTACACAGAAGCATTCTGTGAAACTACTTTCTGTTCTGTGCATTCAACTAACAGAGTTGAACCTTACTTTTGATTGAGCCGTTCTGAAACACTCTTTCTTTAGAAACAGGAATTGGACATTCTAAGTGCCAAGAGGCCTACATTGGGAAAAAGAATATCTTCAAATAAAAACTACACAGAAGCATTCTGTGAAACTTATTTCTGATCTGTGCATTCAGTTAACAGAGCTAAACCATACTTTTGATTGAGCAGTTATGAAACACTCTTTGTGTAGAAAATGCAAGTGGACATTCGGAGCGCTAAGATTGTAATAGAGGAAAAAGGAATATCTCCAAATAAAAACTACACAGAAGCATTCTCAGAAACTCCTTTCTGTTCTCTGAATTCAACTAACAGAGTTTAGCCTTACTTTGAAGGAACAGTTCTGAAACACTCTTTGTGTAGAAACTGCAAGTGGATATTCAGAGAGCTAAGTGGGTAATAGTCAAAAAAGGAATATCTTCAACTAAATTCGACACAGAATCGTTCTGTGAAACCTCTTTCTGTTCTGTGCATTCAACTAAAAGAGGTGAATCTTACTTTTCATTGAGCCGTTCTGAAACACACTTTCTATAGAAACTGCAATTGGACATTCTGAGCGCTAAGAGGCCTATATTGGTAAAAAGAATATCTTCATATAAACACTACACAGAAGCATTCTGTGAAACTTCTTTCTGATCTGTGCATTCAGCTAACGGAGTTAAAACATACTTCTGATTGAGCAGTTGTGAACACACTTTCTGTAGAAAATGCAACTGGATATTTGGAGCGCTAAGAGGGTAGTAGTGGAAAAAGGAATATATTCAAATATAAACTACACAGAAGCATTGTATGAAACTACTTTCTCTTCTGTGCATTCAACTAACAGAGTTGAACCTTATTTTTGATTGAGCCGTTCTGAAACACTCTTTCTGTAGAAAATGCAAGTGGATATTAGGAGCGCTAAGACGGTAATACTGGAAAAGGAATATATTCAAATATAAACTACACAGAAGCATTCGGTGAAACTTCTTTCTGTTCTGTGCATTCAACAAACTGAGTTGAACCTTACTTTTGATGGAGCCGTTCTGAAACACTCTTTCTGTAGAAACTGCAATTGGACATTCTGAGCGCTAAGAGGCCTATAATGGGAAAAAGAATATCTTCAAATAAAAACTACATGGAAGAATTCTGTGAAACTTATTTCTGATATGGGCATTCAAATAATACAGTAAATCCATACTTTTGATTGAGCCGTTCTGAACACTCTTTCTGTAGAAAATGCAAGTGGACATTCGGAGCGCTAAGAGGGTAATACTGGAAAAAGTAATACCTTCAAATATGAACTACACTGAATCATTATATGAAATTTCTTTCTGATCTGTGCATTCAGCTAACAGAGTTAAACCATACTTTTCATTGAGCAATTCTGAACACTCTTTCTGTAGAAAATGCAACTGGACATTTGGAGCGCTAAGAGTGTAGTAGTGGAAAAAGAATATATTCAAATATAAACTACACAGAAGCATTCTGTTAAACTTCTTTCTGATCTGAGCATTCAGCTAACAGAGTGAAACCATACTTTTGATTGAGCAGTTTTGAAACACTCTGTCTGTAGAAAATGCAACTGGACATTTGGAGCGCTAAGTGGGTAATAGTGGAAAAAGGAATATGTTCAAATATAAACTACACAGAAGCATTGTATGAAACATATTTCTGTTCTGTACATTCAACTAACAGCGTTGAACCTTACTTTTGATTGAGCCGTTCTTAAACACTCTTTCTGTAGAAACTGTAATTGGACATTGTGAGCGCTAGGAGGCCTATATTGCGAAAAATAATATATTCAAATAAAAACTACACAGAAGCATTGTGTGAAACTTATTTGTGATATGTGCATTCAGCTAACAGAGTTAAACCATACATTTGATTGCGCAGTTCTGAACAATCCTTATGTAGAAAATGCAAGTGGACATTCGGAGCGCTAAGAGGGTAATAGTGGAAAAAGCAATATATTCAAATATAAACTACACAGAAGCATTCTGTGAAACTTCTTTCTGATCTCTGCATTCAACTAACTGAGATAAACCTTGCTTTTGATTGAGCCGTTCTGAAACACTCTTTCTGTAGAAAATGCAATTGGACATTCTGAGCGCTAAGAGGCCTATATTGGGAAAAAGAATATCTACACATGAAAACTACACAGAAGCATTCTGTGAAACTTCTTTCTGTTCTGTGCATTCAACTAAAAGTTTTGAACCTTAGTTTTGATTGAGCCGTTCTGAAACACTCTTTCTGTAGAAAACGCAAGTGGACATTCGGAGCGCTAAGATTGTAATAGTGGAAAAAGGAATATCTCCAAATAAAAACTACACAGAAGCATTCTGTGAAACTCCTTTCTGTTCTCTGCATTCAACTAACAGAGCTGAACCTTACTTTTGAAGGAGCAGTTCTGAAACACTCTTTGTGTATGAACTGCCAGTGGACATTCGGAGCGCTAAGACGGTAATAGTCGAAAAAGGAATATCTTCAACTAAATACTACACAGAAGCATTCTGTGAAACTTCTTTCTGTTCTGTGCATTCATCTAAAAGAGTTGAACCTTAGTTTTGATTGAGCCGTTCTTAAACACTCTTTCTGTAGAAAATTAAAGTGGAGATTCGGAGCGCTAAGAGGGTAATAGTGGAAAAAGCAATATATTCAAACATAAACTACACAGAAGCATTCTGTGAAACTTCTTTCTGATCTCTGCATTCAACTAACTGAGATAAACCTTGCTTTTGATTGAGCCATTCTGAAACACTCTTTCTGTAGAAAATGCAATTGGATATTCTGAGCGCTAAGAGGCCTATATTGGGAAAAAGAATATCTACACATTAAAACTACACAGAAGCATTCTGTGAAACTTCTTTCTGTTCTGTGCATTCAACTAAAAGAGTTGAACCTTAGTTTTGATTGAGCCGTTCTGAAACACTCTTTCTGTAGAAAATGAAAGTGGAGATTCGGAGCGCTAAGTGGGTAATAGTGGAAAAAGGAATATCTTCAAATATAAACTACACAGAATCATTCTGTGAAACTACTTTCTGATCTGTGCATTCAGCTAACAGAGTTAAAACATACTTTTGATTGAGCAGTTCTGAACACTCTTTCTGTAGAAAATGCAATTGGACATTTGGAGCGCTAAGAGGGTAGTAGTAGAAAAAGGTATATATTCAATATAAACTACACAGAAGCATTCTGTGAAACTTCTTTCTGATCTGAGCATTCAGCTAACAGAGTTAAACCATACTTTTGATTGAGCAGATTTGAAACACTCTGTCTATAGAAAATGCAATTGGACATTCGGAGCGCTAAGAGGGTAGTAGTAGAAAAAGGTATATATTCAATATAAACTACACAGAAGCATTCTGTGAAACTTCTTTCTGATCTGAGCATTCAGCTAACAGAGTTAAACCATACTTTTGATTGAGCAGTTTTGAAACACTCTGTCTATAGAAAATGCAATTGGACATTCGGAGCGCTAAGTGGGTAATAATGGAAAAAGGAATATGTTCAAATATAAACTACACAGAAGCATTGTATGAAACTTCTTTCTGTTCTGTGCATTCAACTAACAGAGTTGAAACTTACTTTTGATTGAGCCGTTCTGAAACACTCTTTCTGTAGAAACTGCAATTGGACATTCTGAGAGCTAAGAGGCCTACTTTGGGAAAAAGAATATCTTCAAATAAAAACTACACAGAAGCATTCTGTGAAACTTATTTCTGATCTGTGCATTCAGTAAACAGAGCTAAACCATACTTTTGATTGAGCAGTTATGAGAGACTCTTTGTGTAGAAAATGCAAGTGGACCTTCGGAGCGCTAAGATTGTAATAGAGGAAAAAGGAATATCTCCAAATAAAAACTACACAGAAGCATTCTCTGAAACCTCTTTCTGTTCTCTGCATTCAACTAACAGAGTTTAGCCTTACTTTTGAAGGAGCAGTTCTGAAACACTCTTTGTGTAGAAACTGGAAGTGGATATTCGGAGTGCTAAGTGGGTAATAGTCAAAAAAGTAATATATTCAACTAAATTCTACAGAGAAGCATTCTGTGAAACTCCTTTCTGTACTGTGCATTCAACTAAAAGAGGTGAACCTTACTTTTCATTGAGCCGTTCTGAAACACTGTTTCTATAGAAACTGCAGTTGGACATTCTGAGCGTTAAGAGGCCTATATTGGTAAAAAGAATATCTTCATATAAACACTACACAGAAGCATTCTATGAAACTTCTTTCTGATCTGTGCATTCAGCTAACAGAGTTAAACCATACTTTTGATTGAGCAGTTCTGAAACACTCTTTCTGTAGAAAATGCAACTGGACATTTGGAGCGCTAAGTGGGTAATAGTGGAAAAAGGAATATCTTCAAATATAAACTACACAGAATCATTCTGTGAAACTTGTTTCTGATCTGTGCATTCAGCTTACAGAATTAAACCATACTTTTGATTGAGCAGTTCTGAACACTCTTTCTGTAGAAAATGCAACTGGATATTAGGATCGCTAAGTGGGTAGTAGTGGAAAAAGTAATATATTCAAATATAAACTACACAGAAGCATTGTATGAAACTTCTTTCTGTTCTGTGAATTCAACTAACAGAGTTGAACCTTATTTTTGATTGAGCCGTTCTGAAACACGCTTTCTGTAGAAAATGCAAGTGGATATTCGGAGCGCTAAGACGGTAATACTGGAAAAAGAATATATTCAACTATAAACTACACAGAAGGATTCTGTGAAACTTCTTTCTGTTCTGTGCATTCAACTAACTGAGTTGAACCTTACTTTTGATGGAGCCGTTTTGAAACACTCTTTCTGTAGAAACTGCAATTGGACATTCTGAGAGCTAAGAGGCCTATATTGGGAAAAAGAATATCTTCAAATAAAAACTACATGGAAGAATTCTGTGAAACTTATTTCTGATATGGGCATTCAAATAATACAGTAAAACCATACTTTTGATTGAGCCGTTCTGAACACTCTTTCTGTAGAAAATGCAAGTGGACATTCGGAGCGCTAAGAGGGTAATACTGGAAAAAGTAATACCTTCAAATATGAACTACACTGAATCATTCTGTGAAATTTCTTTCTGATCTGTGCATTCAGCTAACAGAGTTAAACCATACTTTTGATTGAGCAGTTCTGAACACTCTTTCTGTAGAAAATGCAACTGGACATTTGGAGCGCTAAGAGGGTAGTAGTGGAAAAAGAATATATTCAAATATAAACTACACAGAAGCATTCTGTTAAACTTCTTTCTGATATGAGCATTCAGCTAACAGAGTGAAACCATACTTTTGATTGAGCAGTTTTGAAACACTCTGTCTGTAGAAAATGCAACTGGACATTCGGAGCGCTAAGTGGGTAATAGTGGAAAAAGGAATATGTTCAAATATAAACTACACAGAAGCATTGTATGAAACATATTTCTGTTCTGTACATTCAACTAACAGCGTTGAACCTTACTTTTGATTGAGCCGTTCTTAAACACTCTTTCTGTAGAAACTGTAATTGGACATTGTGAGCGCTAGGAGGCCTCTATTGCGAAAAATAATATATTCAAATAAAAACTACACAGAAGCATTGTGTGAAACTTATTTGTGATATGTGCATTCAGCTAACAGAGTTAAACCATACATTTGATTGCGCAGTTCTGAACACTCCTTCTGTAGAAAATGCAAGTGGACATTCGGAGCGCTAAGAGGGTAATAGTGGAAAAAGCAATATATTCAAATATAAACTACACAGAAGCATTCTGTGAAACTTCTTTCTGATCTCTGCATTCAACTAACTGAGATAAACCTTGCTTTTGATTGAGCCGTTCTGAAACACTCTTTCTGTAGAAAATGCAATTGGACATTCTGAGCGCTAAGAGGCCTATATTGGGAAAAAGAATATCTACACATAAAAACTACACAGAAGCATTCTGTGAAACTTCTTTCTGTTGTGTGCATTCAACTAAAAGTGTTGAACCTTAGTTTTGATTGAGCCGTTCTGAAACACTCTTTCTGTAGAAAACGCAAGTGGACATTCGGAGCGCTAAGATTGTAATAGTGGAAAAAGGAATATCTCCAAATAAAAACTACACAGAAGCATTCTCTGAAACTCCTTTCTGTTCTCTGCATTCAACTAACAGAGCTGAACCTTACTTTTGAAGGAGCAGTTCTGAAACACTCTTTGTGTAGGAACTGCCAGTGGACATTCGGAGCGCTAAGACGGTAATAGTTGAAAAAGGAATATCTTCAACTAAATACTACACAGAAGCATTCTGTGAAACTTCTTTCTGTTCTGTGCATTCAACTAAAAGAGTTGAACCTTAGTTTTGATTGAGCCGTTCTGAAACACTCTTTCTGTAGAAAATGAAAGTGGAGATTCGGAGCGCTAAGAGGGTAATAGTGGAAAAAGCAATATATTCAAACATAAACTACACAGAAGCATTCTGTGAAACTTCTTTCTGATCTCTGCATTCAACTAACTGAGATAAACCTTGCTTTTGATTGAGCCGTTCTGAAACACTCTTTCTGTAGAAAATGCAATTGGATATTCTGAGCGCTAAGAGGCCTATATTGGGAAAAAGAATATCTACACATTAAAACTACACAGAAGCATTCTGTGAAACTTCTTTCTGTTCTGTGCATTCAACTAAAAGAGTTGAACCTTAGTTTTGATTGAGCCGTTCTGAAACACTCTTTCTGTAGAAAATGAAAGTGGAGATTCGGAGCGCTAAGTGGGTAATAGTGGAAAAAGGAATATCTTCAAATATAAACTACACAGAATCGTTCTGTGAAACTACTTTCTGATCTGTGAATTCAGCTAACAGAGTTAAATCATACTTTTGATTGAGCAGTTCTGAACACTCTTTCTGTAGAAAATGCAATTGGACATTTGGAGCGCTAAGAGGGTAGTAGTAGAAAAAGGTATATATTCAATATAAACTACACAGAAGCATTCTGTGAAACTTCTTTCTGATCTGAGCATTCAGCTAACAGAGTTAAACCATACTTTTGATTGAGCAGTTTTGAAACACTCTGTCTATAGAAAATGCAATTGGACATTCGGAGCGCTAAGTGGGTAATAATGGAAAAAGGAATATGTTCAAATATAAACTACACAGAAGCATTGTATGAAACTTCTTTCTGTTCTGTGCATTCAACTAACAGAGTTGAAACTTACTTTTGATTGAGCCGTTCTGAAACACTCTTTCTGTAGAAACTGCAATTGGACATTCTGAGAGCTAAGAGGCCTACTTTGGGAAAAAGAATATCTTCAAATAAAAACTACACAGAAGCATTCTGTGAAACTTATTTCTGATCTGTGCATTCAGTTAACAGAGCTAAACCATACTTTTGATTGAGCAGTTATGAGAGACTCTTTGTGTAGAAAATGCAAGTGGACCTTCGGAGCGCTAAGATTGTAATAGAGGAAAAAGGAATATCTCCAAATAAAAACTACACAGAAGCATTCTCTGAAACCCCTTTCTGTTCTCTGCATTCAACTAACAGAGTTTAGCCTTACTTTTGAAGGAGCAGTTCTGAAACACTCTTTGTGTAGAAACTGGAAGTGGATATTCGTAGTGCTAAGTGGGTAATAGTCAAAAAAGTAATATCTTCAACTAAATTCTACAGAGAAGCATTCTGTGAAACTTCTTTCTGTACTGTGCATTCAACTAAAAGAGGTGAACCTTACTTTTCATTGAGCCGTTCTGAAACACTCTTTCTATAGAAACTGCAGTTGGACATTCTGAGCGTTAAGAGGCCTATATTGGTAAAAAGAATATCTTCATATAAACACTACACAGAAGCATTCTATGAAACTTCTTTCTGATCTGTGCATTCAGCTAACAGAGTTAAACCATACTTTTGATTGAGCAGTTCTGAAACACTCTTTCTGTAGAAAATGCAACTGGACATTTGGAGCGCTAAGTGGGTAATAGTGGAAAAAGGAATATCTTCAAATATAAACTACACAGAATCATTCTGTGAAACTTGTTTCTGATCTGTGCATTCAGCTTACAGAATTAAACCATACTTTTGATTGAGCAGTTCTGAACACTCTTTCTGTAGAAAATGCAACTGGATATTAGGATCGCTAAGTGGGTAGTAGTGGAAAAAGTAATATATTCAAATATAAACTACACAGAAGCATTGTATGAAACTTCTTTCTGTTCTGTGAATTCAACTAACAGAGTTGAACCTTATTTTTGATTGAGCCGTTCTGAAACACGCTTTCTGTAGAAAATGCAAGTGGATATTCGGAGCGCTAAGACGGTAATACTGGAAAAAGAATATATTCAACTATAAACTACACAGAAGGATTCTGTGAAACTTCTTTCTGTTCTGTGCATTCAACTAACTGAGTTGAACCTTACTTTTGATGGAGCCGTTTTGAAACACTCTTTCTGTAGAAACTGCAATTGGACATTCTGAGAGCTAAGAGGCCTATATTGGGAAAAAGAATATCTTCAAATAAAAACTACATGGAAGAATTCTGTGAAACTTATTTCTGATATGGGCATTCAAATAATACAGTAAAACCATACTTTTGATTGAGCCGTTCTGAACACTCTTTCTGTAGAAAATGCAAGTGGACATTCGGAGCGCTAAGAGGGTAATACTGGAAAAAGTAATACCTTCAAATATGAACTACACTGAATCATTCTGTGAAATTTCTTTCTGATCTGTGCATTCAGCTAACAGAGTTAAACCATACTTTTGATTGAGCAGTTCTGAACACTCTTTCTGTAGAAAATGCAACTGGACATTTGGAGCGCTAAGAGGGTAGTAGTGGAAAAAGAATATATTCAAATATAAACTACACAGAAGCATTCTGTTAAACTTCTTTCTGATATGAGCATTCAGCTAACAGAGTGAAACCATACTTTTGATTGAGCAGTTTTGAAACACTCTGTCTGTAGAAAATGCAACTGGACATTCGGAGCGCTAAGTGGGTAATAGTGGAAAAAGGAATATGTTCAAATATAAACTACACAGAAGCATTGTATGAAACATATTTCTGTTCTGTACATTCAACTAACAGCGTTGAACCTTACTTTTGATTGAGCCGTTCTTAAACACTCTTTCTGTAGAAACTGTAATTGGACATTGTGAGCGCTAGGAGGCCTCTATTGCGAAAAATAATATATTCAAATAAAAACTACACAGAAGCATTGTGTGAAACTTATTTGTGATATGTGCATTCAGCTAACAGAGTTAAACCATACATTTGATTGCGCAGTTCTGAACACTCCTTCTGTAGAAAATGCAAGTGGACATTCGGAGCGCTAAGAGGGTAATAGTGGAAAAAGCAATATATTCAAATATAAACTACACAGAAGCATTCTGTGAAACTTCTTTCTGATCTCTGCATTCAACTAACTGAGATAAACCTTGCTTTTGATTGAGCCGTTCTGAAACACTCTTTCTGTAGAAAATGCAATTGGACATTCTGAGCGCTAAGAGGCCTATATTGGGAAAAAGAATATCTACACATAAAAACTACACAGAAGCATTCTGTGAAACTTCTTTCTGTTGTGTGCATTCAACTAAAAGTGTTGAACCTTAGTTTTGATTGAGCCGTTCTGAAACACTCTTTCTGTAGAAAACGCAAGTGGACATTCGGAGCGCTAAGATTGTAATAGTGGAAAAAGGAATATCTCCAAATAAAAACTACACAGAAGCATTCTCTGAAACTCCTTTCTGTTCTCTGCATTCAACTAACAGAGCTGAACCTTACTTTTGAAGGAGCAGTTCTGAAACACTCTTTGTGTAGGAACTGCCAGTGGACATTCGGAGCGCTAAGACGGTAATAGTTGAAAAAGGAATATCTTCAACTAAATACTACACAGAAGCATTCTGTGAAACTTCTTTCTGTTCTGTGCATTCAACTAAAAGAGTTGAACCTTAGTTTTGATTGAGCCGTTCTGAAACACTCTTTCTGTAGAAAATGAAAGTGGAGATTCGGAGCGCTAAGAGGGTAATAGTGGAAAAAGCAATATATTCAAACATAAACTACACAGAAGCATTCTGTGAAACTTCTTTCTGATCTCTGCATTCAACTAACTGAGATAAACCTTGCTTTTGATTGAGCCGTTCTGAAACACTCTTTCTGTAGAAAATGCAATTGGATATTCTGAGCGCTAAGAGGCCTATATTGGGAAAAAGAATATCTACACATTAAAACTACACAGAAGCATTCTGTGAAACTTCTTTCTGTTCTGTGCATTCAACTAAAAGAGTTGAACCTTAGTTTTGATTGAGCCGTTCTGAAACACTCTTTCTGTAGAAAATGAAAGTGGAGATTCGGAGCGCTAAGTGGGTAATAGTGGAAAAAGGAATATCTTCAAATATAAACTACACAGAATCGTTCTGTGAAACTACTTTCTGATCTGTGAATTCAGCTAACAGAGTTAAATCATACTTTTGATTGAGCAGTTCTGAACACTCTTTCTGTAGAAAATGCAATTGGACATTTGGAGCGCTAAGAGGGTAGTAGTAGAAAAAGGTATATATTCAATATAAACTACACAGAAGCATTCTGTGAAACTTCTTTCTGATCTGAGCATTCAGCTAACAGAGTTAAACCATACTTTTGATTGAGCAGTTTTGAAACACTCTGTCTATAGAAAATGCAATTGGACATTCGGAGCGCTAAGTGGGTAATAATGGAAAAAGGAATATGTTCAAATATAAACTACACAGAAGCATTGTATGAAACTTCTTTCTGTTCTGTGCATTCAACTAACAGAGTTGAAACTTACTTTTGATTGAGCCGTTCTGAAACACTCTTTCTGTAGAAACTGCAATTGGACATTCTGAGAGCTAAGAGGCCTACTTTGGGAAAAAGAATATCTTCAAATAAAAACTACACAGAAGCATTCTGTGAAACTTATTTCTGATCTGTGCATTCAGTTAACAGAGCTAAACCATACTTTTGATTGAGCAGTTATGAGAGACTCTTTGTGTAGAAAATGCAAGTGGACCTTCGGAGCGCTAAGATTGTAATAGAGGAAAAAGGAATATCTCCAAATAAAAACTACACAGAAGCATTCTCTGAAACCCCTTTCTGTTCTCTGCATTCAACTAACAGAGTTTAGCCTTACTTTTGAAGGAGCAGTTCTGAAACACTCTTTGTGTAGAAACTGGAAGTGGATATTCGTAGTGCTAAGTGGGTAATAGTCAAAAAAGTAATATCTTCAACTAAATTCTACAGAGAAGCATTCTGTGAAACTTCTTTCTGTACTGTGCATTCAACTAAAAGAGGTGAACCTTACTTTTCATTGAGCCGTTCTGAAACACTCTTTCTATAGAAACTGCAGTTGGACATTCTGAGCGCTAAGAGGCCTATATTGGTAAAAAGAATATCTTCATATAAACACTACACAGAAGCATTCTGTGAAACTTCTTTCTGATCTGTGCATTCAGCTAACAGAGTTAAACCATACTTTTGATTGAGCAGTTCTGAAACACTCTTTCTGTAGAAAATGCAACTGGACATTTGGAGCGCTAAGTGGGTAATAGTGGAAAAAGGAATATCGTCAAATATAAACTACACAGAATCATTCTGTGAAACTTGTTTCTGATCTGTGCATTCAGCTTACAGAACTAAACCATACTTTTGATTGAGCAGTTCTGAACACTCTTTCTGTAGAAAATGCAACTGGATATTAGGATCGCTAAGTGGGTAGTAGTGGAAAAAGTAATATATTCAAATATAAACTACACAGAAGCATTGTATGAAACGTCTTTCTGTTCTGTGCATTCAACTAACAGAGTTGAACCTTATTTTTGATTGAGCCGTTCTGAAACACGCTTTCTGTAGAAAATGCAAGTGGATATTCGGAGCGCTAAGATGGTAATACTGGAAAAAGAATATATTCAACTATAAACTACACAGAAGCATTCTGTGAAACTTCTTTCTGTTCTGTGCATTCAACTAACTGAGTTGAACCTTACTTTTGATGGAGCCGTTTTGAAACACTCTATCTGTAGAAACTGCAATTGGACATTCTGAGAGCTAAGAGGCCTATATTGGGAAAAAGAATATCTTCAAATAAAAACTACACGGAAGAATTCTGTGAAACTTATTTCTGATATGGGCATTCAAATAATACAGTAAAACCATACTTTTGATTGAGCCGTTCTGAACACTCTTTCTGTAGAAAATGCAAGTGGACATTCGGAGCGCTAAGAGGGTAATACTGGAAAAAGTAATACCTTCAAATATGAACTACACAGAATCATTCTGTGAAATTTCTTTCTGATCTGTGCATTCAGCTAACAGAGTTAAACCATACTTTTGATTGAGCAGTTCTGAGCACTCTTTCTGTAGAAAATGCAACTGGACATTTGGAGCGCTAAGAGGGTAGTAGTGGAAAAAGAATATATTCAAATATAAACTACACAGAAGCATTCTGTTAAACTTCTTTCTGATATGAGCATTCAGCTAACAGAGTGAAACCATACTTTTGATTGAGCAGTTTTGAAACACTCTGTAGAAAATGCAACTGGACATTCGGAGCGCTAAGTGGGTAATATTGGAAAAAGGAATATGTTCAAATATAAACTACACAGAAGCATTGTATGAAACATATTTCTGTTCTGTACATTCAACTAACAGCGTTGAACCTTACTTTTGATTGAGCCGTTCTTAAACACTCTTTCTGTAGAAACTGTAATTGGACATTGTGAGCGCTAGGAGGCCTATATTGCGAAAAATAATATATTCAAATAAAAACTACACAGAAGCATTGTGTGAAACTTATTTGTGATATGTGCATTCAGCTAACAGAGTTAAACCATACATTTGATTGCGCAGGTCTGAACACTCCTTCTGTAGAAAATGCAAGTGGACATTCGGAGCGCTAAGAGGGTAATAGTGGAAAAAGCAATATATTCAAATATAAACTACACAGAAGCATTCTGTGAAACTTCTTTCTGATCTCTGCATTCAACTAACTGAGATAAACCTTGCTTTTGATTGAGCCGTTCTGAAACACTCTTTCTGTAGAAAATGCAATTGGACATTCTGAGCGCTAAGAGGCCTATATTGGGAAAAAGAATATCTACACATAAAAACTACACAGAAGCATTCTGTGAAACTTCTTTCTGTTGTGTGCATTCAACTAAAAGTGTTGAACCTTAGTTTTGATTGAGCCGTTCTGAAACACTCTTTCTGTAGAAAACGCAAGTGGACATTCGGAGCGCTAAGATTGTAATAGTGGAAAAAGGAATATCTCCAAATAAAAACTACACAGAAGCATTCTCTGAAACTCCTTTCTGTTCTCTGCATTCAACTAACAGAGCTGAACCTTACTTTTGAAGGAGCAGTTCTGAAACACTCTTTGTGTAGGAACTGCCAGTGGACATTCGGAGCGCTAAGACGGTAATAGTTGAAAAAGGAATATCTTCAACTAAATACTACACAGAAGCATTCTGTGAAACTTCTTTCTGTTCTGTGCATTCAACTAAAAGAGTTGAACCTTAGTTTTGATTGAGCCGTTCTGAAACACTCTTTCTGTAGAAAATGAAAGTGGAGATTCGGAGCGCTAAGAGGGTAATAGTGGAAAAAGCAATATATTCAAACATAAACTACACAGAAGCATTCTGTGAAACTTCTTTCTGATCTCTGCATTCAACTAACTGAGATAAACCTTGCTTTTGATTGAGCCGTTCTGAAACACTCTTTCTGTAGAAAATGCAATTGGATATTCTGAGCGCTAAGAGGCCTATATTGGGAAAAAGAATATCTACACATTAAAACTACACAGAAGCATTCTGTGAAACTTCTTTCTGTTCTGTGCATTCAACTAAAAGAGTTGAACCTTAGTTTTGATTGAGCCGTTCTGAAACACTCTTTCTGTAGAAAATGAAAGTGGAGATTCGGAGCACTAAGTGGGTAATAGTGGAAAAAGGAATATCTTCAAATATAAACTACACAGAATCGTTCTGTGAAACTACTTTCTGATCTGTGAATTCAGCTAACAGAGTTAAATCATACTTTTGATTGAGCAGTTCTGAACACTCTTTCTGTAGAAAATGCAATTGGACATTTGGAGCGCTAAGAGGGTAGTAGTAGAAAAAGGTATATATTCAATATAAACTACACAGAAGCATTCTGTGAAACTTCTTTCTGATCTGAGCATTCAGCTAACAGAGTTAAACCATACTTTTGATTGAGCAGTTTTGAAACACTCTGTCTATAGAAAATGCAATTGGACATTCGGAGCGCTAAGTGGGTAATAATGGAAAAAGGAATATGTTCAAATATAAACTACACAGAAGCATTGTATGAAACTTCTTTCTGTTCTGTGCATTCAACTAACAGAGTTGAAACTTACTTTTGATTGAGCCGTTCTGAAACACTCTTTCTGTAGAAACTGCAATTGGACATTCTGAGAGCTAAGAGGCCTACTTTGGGAAAAAGAATATCTTCAAATAAAAACTACACAGAAGCATTCTGTGAAACTTATTTCTGATCTGTGCATTCAGTTAACAGAGCTAAACCATACTTTTGATTGAGCAGTTATGAGAGACTCTTTGTGTAGAAAATGCAAGTGGACCTTCGGAGCGCTAAGATTGTAATAGAGGAAAAAGGAATATCTCCAAATAAAAACTACACAGAAGCATTCTCTGAAACCCCTTTCTGTTCTCTGCATTCAACTAACAGAGTTTAGCCTTACTTTTGAAGGAGCAGTTCTGAAACACTCTTTGTGTAGAAACTGGAAGTGGATATTCGGAGTGCTAAGTGGGTAATAGTCAAAAAAGTAATATCTTCAACTAAATTCTACAGAGAAGCATTCTGTGAAACTTCTTTCTGTACTGTGCATTCAACTAAAAGAGGTGAACCTTACTTTTCATTGAGCCGTTCTGAAACACTCTTTCTATAGAAACTGCAGTTGGACATTCTGAGCGCTAAGAGGCCTATATTGGTAAAAAGAATATCTTCATATAAACACTACACAGAAGCATTCTGTGAAACTTCTTTCTGATCTGTGCATTCAGCTAACAGAGTTAAACCATACTTTTGATTGAGCAGTTCTGAAACACTCTTTCTGTAGAAAATGCAACTGGACATTTGGAGCGCTAAGTGGGTAATAGTGGAAAAAGGAATATCGTCAAATATAAACTACACAGAATCATTCTGTGAAACTTGTTTCTGATCTGTGCATTCAGCTTACAGAACTAAACCATACTTTTGATTGAGCAGTTCTGAACACTCTTTCTGTAGAAAATGCAACTGGATATTAGGATCGCTAAGTGGGTAGTAGTGGAAAAAGTAATATATTCAAATATAAACTACACAGAAGCATTGTATGAAACGTCTTTCTGTTCTGTGCATTCAACTAACAGAGTTGAACCTTATTTTTGATTGAGCCGTTCTGAAACACGCTTTCTGTAGAAAATGCAAGTGGATATTCGGAGCGCTAAGATGGTAATACTGGAAAAAGAATATATTCAACTATAAACTACACAGAAGCATTCTGTGAAACTTCTTTCTGTTCTGTGCATTCAACTAACTGAGTTGAACCTTACTTTTGATGGAGCCGTTTTGAAACACTCTATCTGTAGAAACTGCAATTGGACATTCTGAGAGCTAAGAGGCCTATATTGGGAAAAAGAATATCTTCAAATAAAAACTACACGGAAGAATTCTGTGAAACTTATTTCTGATATGGGCATTCAAATAATACAGTAAAACCATACTTTTGATTGAGCCGTTCTGAACACTCTTTCTGTAGAAAATGCAAGTGGACATTCGGAGCGCTAAGAGGGTAATACTGGAAAAAGTAATACCTTCAAATATGAACTACACAGAATCATTCTGTGAAATTTCTTTCTGATCTGTGCATTCAGCTAACAGAGTTAAACCATACTTTTGATTGAGCAGTTCTGAGCACTCTTTCTGTAGAAAATGCAACTGGACATTTGGAGCGCTAAGAGGGTAGTAGTGGAAAAAGAATATATTCAAATATAAACTACACAGAAGCATTCTGTTAAACTTCTTTCTGATATGAGCATTCAGCTAACAGAGTGAAACCATACTTTTGATTGAGCAGTTTTGAAACACTCTGTAGAAAATGCAACTGGACATTCGGAGCGCTAAGTGGGTAATATTGGAAAAAGGAATATGTTCAAATATAAACTACACAGAAGCATTGTATGAAACATATTTCTGTTCTGTACATTCAACTAACAGCGTTGAACCTTACTTTTGATTGAGCCGTTCTTAAACACTCTTTCTGTAGAAACTGTAATTGGACATTGTGAGCGCTAGGAGGCCTATATTGCGAAAAATAATATATTCAAATAAAAACTACACAGAAGCATTGTGTGAAACTTATTTGTGATATGTGCATTCAGCTAACAGAGTTAAACCATACATTTGATTGCGCAGGTCTGAACACTCCTTCTGTAGAAAATGCAAGTGGACATTCGGAGCGCTAAGAGGGTAATAGTGGAAAAAGCAATATATTCAAATATAAACTACACAGAAGCATTCTGTGAAACTTCTTTCTGATCTCTGCATTCAACTAACTGAGATAAACCTTGCTTTTGATTGAGCCGTTCTGAAACACTCTTTCTGTAGAAAATGCAATTGGACATTCTGAGCGCTAAGAGGCCTATATTGGGAAAAAGAATATCTACACATAAAAACTACACAGAAGCATTCTGTGAAACTTCTTTCTGTTCTGTGCATTCAACTAAAAGTGTTGAACCTTAGTTTTGATTGAGCCGTTCTGAAACACTCTTTCTGTAGAAAATGCAAGTGGACATTCGGAGCGCTAAGATTGTAATAGTGGAAAAAGGAATATCTCCAAATAAAAACTACACAGAAGCATTCTCTGAAACTCCTTTCTGTTCTCTGCATTCAACTAACAGAGCTGAACCTTACTTTTGAAGGAGCAGTTCTGAAACACTCTTTGTGTAGGAACTGCCAGTGGACATTCGGAGCGCTAAGACGGTAATAGTCGAAAAAGGAATATCTTCAACTAAATACTACAAAGAAGCATTCTGTGAAACTTCTTTCTGTTCTGTGCATTCAACTAAAAGAATTGAACCTTAGTTTTGATTGAGTCGTTCTGAAACACTCTTTCTGTAGAAAATGAAAGTGGAGATTCGGAGCGCTAAGAGGGTAATAGTGGAAAAAGCAATATATTCAAACATAAACTACACAGAAGCATTCTGTGAAACTTCTTTCTGATCTCTGCATTCAACTAACTGAGATAAACCTTGCTTTTGATTGAGCCGTTCTGAAACACTCTTTCTGTAGAAAATGCAATTGGATATTCTGAGCGCTAAGAGGCCTATATTGGGAAAAAGAAAATCTACACATTAAAACTACACAGAAGCATTCTGTGAAACTACTTTCTGTTCTGTGCATTCAACTAAAAGAGTTGAACCTTAGTTTTGATTGAGCCGTTCTGAAACACTCTTTCTGTAGAAAATGAAAGTGGAGATTCGGAGCGCTAAGTAGGTAATAGTGGAAAAAGGAATATCTTCAAATATAAACTACACAGAATCATTCTGTGAAACTACTTTCTGATCTGTGCATTCAGCTAACAGAGTTAAAACATACTTTTGATTGAGCAGTTCTGAACACTCTTTCTGTAGAAAATGCAATTGGACATTTGGAGCGCTAAGAGGGTAGTAGTAGAAAAAGCTATATATTCAATATAAACTACACAGAAGCATTCTGTGAAACTTCTTTCTGATCTGAGCATTCAGCTAACAGAGTTAAACCATACTTTTGATTGAGCAGTTTTGAAACACTCTGTCTATAGAAAATGCAATTGGACATTCGGAGCGCTAAGAGGGTAGTAGTAGAAAAAGGTATATATTCAATATAAACTACACAGAAGCATTCTGTGAAACTTCTTTCTGATCTGAGCATTCAGCTAACAGAGTTAAACCATACTTTTGATTGAGCAGTTTTGAAACACTCTGTCTATAGAAAATGCAATTGGACATTCGGAGCGCTAAGTGGGTAATAATGGAAAAAGGAATATGTTCAAATATAAACTACACAGAAGCATTGTATGAAACTTCTTTCTGTTCTGTGCATTCAACTAACAGAGTTGAAACTTACTTTTGATTGAGCCGTTCTGAAACACTCTTTCTGTAGAAACTGCAATTGGACATTCTGAGAGCTAAGAGGCCTACTTTGGGAAAAAGAATATCTTCAAATAAAAACTACACAGAAGCATTCTGTGAAACTTATTTCTGATCTGTGCATTCAGTAAACAGAGCTAAACCATACTTTTGATTGAGCAGTTATGAGAGACTCTTTGTGTAGAAAATGCAAGTGGACCTTCGGAGCGCTAAGATTGTAATAGAGGAAAAAGGAATATCTCCAAATAAAAACTACACAGAAGCATTCTCTGAAACCTCTTTCTGTTCTCTGCATTCAACTAACAGAGTTTAGCCTTACTTTTGAAGGAGCAGTTCTGAAACACTCTTTGTGTAGAAACTGAAAGTGGATATTCGGAGTGCTAAGTGGGTAATAGTCAAAAAAGTAATATATTCAACTAAATTCTACAGAGAAGCATTCTGTGAAACTTCTTTCTGTACTGTGCATTCAACTAAAAGAGGTGAACCTTACTTTTCATTGAGCCGTTCTGAAACACTGTTTCTATAGAAACTGCAGTTGGACATTCTGAGCGTTAAGAGGCCTATATTGGTAAAAAGAATATCTTCATATAAACACTACACAGAAGCATTCTGTGAAACTTCTTTCTGATCTGTGCATTCAGCTAACAGAGTTAAACCATACTTTTGATTGAGCAGTTCTGAAACACTCTTTCTGTAGAAAATGCAACTGGACATTTGGAGCGCTAAGTGGGTAATAGTGGAAAAAGGAATATCTTCAAATATAAACTACACAGAATCATTCTGTGAAACTTGTTTCTGATCTGTGCATTCAGCTTACAGAATTAAACCATACTTTTGATTGAGCAGTTCTGAACACTCTTTCTGTAGAAAATGCAACTGGATATTAGGATCGCTAAGTGGGTAGTAGTGGAAAAAGTAATATATTCAAATATAAACTACACAGAAGCATTGTATGAAACTTCTTTCTGTTCTGTGAATTCAACTAACAGAGTTGAACCTTATTTTTGATTGAGCCGTTCTGAAACACGCTTTCTGTAGAAAATGCAAGTGGATATTCGGAGCGCTAAGACGGTAATACTGGAAAAAGAATATATTCAACTATAAACTACACAGAAGGATTCTGTGAAACTTCTTTCTGTTCTGTGCATTCAACTAACTGAGTTGAACTTTACTTTTGATGGAGCCGTTTTGAAACACTCTTTCTGTAGAAACTGCAATTGGACATTCTGAGAGCTAAGAGGCCTATATTGGGAAAAAGAATATCTTTAAATAAAAACTACATGGAAGAATTCTGTGAAACTTATTTCTGATATGGGCATTCAAATAATACAGTAAAACCATACTTTTGATTGAGCCGTTCTGAACACTCTTTCTGTAGAAAATGCAAGTGGACATTCGGAGCGCTAAGAGGGTAATACTGGAAAAAGTAATACCTTCAAATATGAACTACACTGAATCATTCTGTGAAATTTCTTTCTGATCTGTGCATTCAGCTAACAGAGTTAAACCATACTTTTGATTGAGCCGTTCTGAACACTCTTTCTGTAGAAAATGCAACTGGACATTTGGAGCGCTAAGAGGGTAGTAGTGGAAAAAGAATATATTCAAATATAAACTACACAGAAGCATTCTGTTAAACTTCTTTCTGATATGAGCATTCAGCTAACAGAGTGAAACCATACTTTTGATTGAGCAGTTTTGAAACACTCTGTCTGTAGAAAATGCAACTGGACATTCGGAGCGCTAAGTGGGTAATAGTGGAAAAAGGAATATGTTCAAATATAAACTACACAGAAGCATTGTATGAAACATATTTCTGTTCTGTACATTCAACTAACAGCGTTGAACCTTACTTTTGATTGAGCCGTTCTTAAACACTCTTTCTGTAGAAACTGTAATTGGACATTGTGAGCGCTAGGAGGCCTCTATTGCGAAAAATAATATATTCAAATAAAAACTACACAGAAGCATTGTGTGAAACTTATTTGTGATATGTGCATTCAGCTAACAGAGTTAAACCATACATTTGATTGCGCAGTTCTGAACAATCCTTCTGTAGAAAATGCAAGTGGACATTCGGAGCGCTAAGAGGGTAATAGTGGAAAAAGCAATATATTCAAATATAAACTACACAGAAGCATTCTGTGAAACTTCTTTCTGATCTCTGCATTCAACTAACTGAGATAAACCTTGCTTTTGATTGAGCCGTTCTGAAACACTCTTTCTGTATAAAATGCAATTGGACATTCTGAGCGCTAAGAGGCCTATATTGGGAAAAAGAATATCTACACATAAAAACTACACAGAAGCATTCTGTGAAACTTCTTTCTGTTGTGTGCATTCAACTAAAAGTGTTGAACCTTAGTTTTGATTGAGCCGTTCTGAAACACTCTTTCTGTAGAAAACGCAAGTGGACATTCGGAGCGCTAAGATTGTAATAGAGGAAAAAGGAATATCTCCAAATAAAAACTACACAGAAGCATTCTCTGAAACCCCTTTCTGTTCTCTGCATTCAACTAACAGAGTTTAGCCTTACTTTTGAAGGAGCAGTTCTGAAACACTCTTTGTGTAGAAACTGGAAGTTGATATTCGGAGTGCTAAGTGGGTAATAGTCAAAAAAGAAATATCTTCAACTAAATTCTACAGAGAAGCATTCTGTGAAACTTCTTTCTGTACTGTGCATTCAACTAAAAGAGGTGAACCTTACTTTTCATTGAGCCGTTCTGAAACACTCTTTCTATAGAAACTGCAGTTGGACATTCTGAGCGTTAAGAGGCCTATATTGGTAAAAAGAATATCTTCATATAAACACTACACAGAAGCATTCTGTGAAACTTCTTTCTGATCTGTGCATTCAGCTAACAGAGTTAAACCATACTTTTGATTGAGCAGTTCTGAAACACTCTTTCTGTTGAAAATGCAACTGGACATTTGGAGCGCTAAGTGGGTAATAGTGGAAAAAGGAATATCTTCAAATATAAACTACACAGAATAATTCTGTGAAACTTGTTTCTGATCTGTGCATTCAGCTTACAGAATTAAACCATACTTTTGATTGAGCAGTTCTGAACACTCTTTCTGTAGAAAATGCAACTGGATATTAGGTTCGCTAAGTGGGTAGTAGTGGAAAAAGTAATATATTCAAATATAAACTACACAGAAGCATTGTATGAAACTTCTTTCTGTTCTGTGCATTCAACTAACAGAGTTGAACCTTATTTTTGATTGAGCCGTTCTGAAACACACTTTCTGTAGAAAATGCAAGAGGATATTCGGAGCGCTAAGACGGTAATACTGGAAAAAGAATATATTCAACTACAAACTACACAGAAGCATTCTGTGAAACTTCTTTCTGTTCTGTGCATTCAACTAACTGAGTTGAACCTTACTTTTGATGGAGCCGTTTTGAAACACTCTTTCTGTAGAAACTGCAATTGGACATTCTGAGTGCTAAGAGGCCTATATTGGGAAAAAGAATATCTTCAAAAAAAAACTACACAGAAGAATTCTGTGAAACTTATTTCTGATATGGGCATTCAAATAATAGTGTAAAACCTTACTTTTGATTGAGCCGTTCTGAACACTCTTTCTGTAGAAAATGCAAGTGGACATTCGGAGCGCTAAGAGGGTAATACTGGAAAAAGTAATACCTTCAAATATGAACTACACAGAATCATTCTGTGAAATTTCTTTCTGATCTGTGCATTCAGCTAACAGAGTTAAACCATACTTTTGATTGAGCAGTTCAGAACACTCTTTCTGTAGAAAATGCAACTGGACATTTGGAGCGCTAAGAGGGTAGTAGTGGAAAAAGAATATATTCAAATATAAACTACACAGAAGCATTCTGTTAAACTTGTTTCTGATCTGAGCATTCAGCTAACAGAGAGAAACCATACTTTTGATTGAGCAGTTTTGAAACACTCTGTCTGTAGAAAATGCAACTGGACATTCGGATCGGTAAGTTGGTAATAGTGGAAAAAGGAATATGTTCAAATATAAACTACACAGAAGCATTGTATGAAACATATTTCTGTTCTGCACATTCAACTAACAGAGTTGAACCTTACTTTTGATTGAGCCGTTCTTAAACACTCTTTCTGTAGAAACTGTAATTGGACATTGTGAGCGCTAGGAGGCCTATATTGGGAAAAATAATATCTTCAAATAAAAACTACACAGAAGCATTGTGTGAAACTTATTTGTGATATGTGCATTCAGCTAACAGGGTTCAACCATACATTTGATTGCGCAGTTCTGAACACTCTTTCTGTAGAAAATGCAAGTGGACATTCGGAGTGCTAAGAGGGTAATAGTGGAAAAAGCAATATATTCAAATATAAACTACACAGAAGCATTCTGTGAAACTTCTTTCTGATCTCTGCATTCAAATAACTGAGTTAAACCTTGCTTTTGATTGAGCCGTTCTGAAACACTCTTTCTGTAGAAAATGCAATT
The DNA here is from genome assembly GCF_028878055.3 of Symphalangus syndactylus. Classification (NCBI taxonomy): domain Eukaryota; kingdom Metazoa; phylum Chordata; class Mammalia; order Primates; family Hylobatidae; genus Symphalangus; species Symphalangus syndactylus. The sequence continues at coordinate 111,980,046 of NC_072437.2, read as the reverse complement.
GGACATTCTTAGCGCTAAGAGGCCTATATTGGGAAAAAGAATATCTACACATAAAAACTACACAGAAACATTCTGTGAAACTTCTTTCTGTTCTGTGCATTCAACTAAAAGAGTTGAACACTAGTTTTGATTGAGCCGTTCTGAAACACTCTTTCTGTAGAAAATGAAAGTGGAGATTCGGAGCGCTAAGAGGGTAATAGTGGAAAAAGGAATATATTCAAATATAAATTACACAGAAGCATTCTGTGAAACTTCTTTCTGATCTCTGCATTCAACTAACTGAGTTAAAACTTGCTTTTGATTGAGCCGTTCTGAAACACTATTTCTGTAGAAAATGCAATTGGACATTCTGAGCGCTAAGAGGCCTATATTGGGAAAAATAATATCTACACATGAAAACTACACAGAAGCATTCTGTGAAACTTCTTTCTGTTCTGTGAATTCAACTAAAAGTGTTGAACCTTAGTTTTGATTGAGCCGTTCTGAAACACTCTTTCTGAAGAAAATGCAAGTGGACATTCGGAGCGCTACGATTGTAATAGTGAAAAAAGGAATTTCTCCAAATGAAAACTACACAGAAGCATTCTCTGAAACTTCTTTCTGTTCTCTGAATTCAACTAACAGAGCTGAGCCTTACTTTTGAAAGAGCAGTTCTGAAACACTCTTTGTGTAGGAACTGCCAGTGGACATTCGGAGCGGTAAGACGGTAATGGTCGAAAAAGGAATATCTTCAACTAAATACTACACAGAAGCATTCTGTGAAACTTCTTTCTGTTCTGTGCATTCAACTAAAAGAGTTGAACATTAGTTTTGATTGAGCCGTTCTGAAACACTCTTTCTGTAGAAAATGAAAGTGGAGATTTGGAGCGCTAATAGTGTGATAGTGGAAAAAGGAATATCTTCAAATATAAACTACACAGAATCATTCTGTGAAACTTCTTTCTGATCTGAGCATTCAGGTAACAGAGTTAAAACATACTTTTGATTGAGCAGTTCTGAACACTCTTTCTGTAGAAAATGCAACTGGACATTTTGAGCGCTAAGAGGGTAGTAGTGGAAAAAGTATATATTCAAATATAAACTACACAGAAGCATTCTGTGAAACTTCTTTCTGATCTGAGCATTCAGCTAACAGAGTTAAACCATACTTTTGATTGAGCAGTTTTGAAACACTCTGTCTGTAGAAAATGCAACTGGACATTCGTAGCGCTAAGTGGGTTATAGTGGAAAAAAGAATATGTTCAAATATAAACTACACAGAAGCATTGTATGAAACTTCTTTCTGTTCTGTGCATTCAACTAACAGAGTTGAACCTTACTTTTGATTGAGCCGTTCTGAAACACTCTTTCTGTATTAACTGCAATTGGACATTTTGAGAGCTAAGAGGCCTACACTGGGAAAAAGAATATCTTCAAATAAAAACTACACAGAAGCATTCTGTGAAACATATTTCTGAACTGTGCATTCAGTTAACAGAGCTAAACCATACTTTTGATTGAGCAGTTATGAGACTCTTCGTGTAGAAAATGCAAGTGGACCTTCGGAGCGCTAAGATTGTAATAGAGGAAAAAGGAATATTTCCAAATAAAAACTACACAGAAGCATTCTCTGAATCTCCTTTCTGTTCTCTGCATTCAACTAACAGAGTTGAGCCTTACTTTTGAAGGAGCAGTTCTGAAACAATCTTTGTGTTGAAACTGCAAATGGATATTCGGAGCGCTAAGTGGGTAATAGTGGAAAAAAGGAATATATTCAAATATAAACTACACAGTAGCATTCTGTGAAACTTCTTTCTGTTCTGTGCATTCAACTAACAGAGTTGAACCTTACTTTTGATTGAGCCGTTCTGAAACACTCTTTCTATAGGAACTGCAATTGGACATTCTGAGCGCTAAGAGGCCTATATTGGTAAAAAGAATATCTTCATATAAACACTACACAGAAGCATTCTGTGAAACTTCTTTCTGATCTGAGCATTCAGCTAACAGAGTTAAACCATACTTTTGATTGAGCAGCTTTGAAAAACTCTGTCTGTAGAAAATGCAATTGGACATTCGGAGCGCTAAGTGGGTAATAATGGAAAAAGGAATATGTTCAAATATAAACTACACAGAAGCATTGTATGAAACTTCTTTCTGTTCTGTGCATTCTACTAACAGATTTGAAACTTACTTTTGATTGAGCCGTTCTGAAACACTTTCTGTAGAAACTGCAATTGGACATTCTGAGCGCTAAGAGGCCTATATTGGGAAAAATAATATCTTCAAATAAAAATTACACAGCAGTATTGTGTGAAACTTAGTTCTGATATGTGCATTCAGCTAACAGAGTTAAACCATACTTTTGATTGAGCAGTTCTGAACACTCTTTCTGTAGAAAATGCAACTGGACATTTGGAGCGCTAAGAGGGTAGTAGTAGAAAAAGAATATATTCAAATATAAACTACAGAGAAACATTCTGTGAAACTTTTTCTGATCTGAGCATTCAGCTAACAGAGTTAAACCATACTTTTGATTGAGCAGTTTTGAAACACTCTGTCTGTAGAAAATGCAACTGGACATTCGGAGCGCTAAGTGGGTAATAGTGGAAAAACGAATATGTTCAAATATAAACTACACAGAAGCATTGTATGAAACAACTTTGTGTTCTGTACATTCAACTAACAGAGTTGAACCTTACTTTTGATTGAGCCGTTCTTAAACACTGTTTCTGTAGAAACTGTAATTGGACATTCTGAGCGCTAAGAGGCCTATATTGGTAAAAAGTATATTTTCATATAAACACTACACAGAAGCATTCTGTGAAACTTCTTTCTGATCTGGGCATTCAGCTAACAGAGTTAAACCATACTTTTGATTGAGCAGTTCTGAAACACTCTTTCTGTAGAAAATGCTACAGGACATTTGGAGCGCTAAGTGGGTAATAGTGGAAAAAGGAATATCTTCAAATATCAACTACACAGAATCATTCTGTGAAACTTATTTCTGATCTGTGCATTCAGCTAACAGAGTTAAACCATACTTTTGATTGAGCAGTTCTGAACACTCTTTCTGTGGAAAATGCAACTGGACATTTGGAGCGCTAAAAGGGTAGTAGTGGAAAAAGGAATGTCTTCAAATAAGCTACACAGAAGCATTGTATGGAACTTCTTTCTGTTCTGTGCATTCAACTAACAGATTTGAACCTTATTTTTGATTGAGCCGTTCTGAAACACTCTTTCTGTAGAAAATGCAAGTGGATATTCGCAGTGCTAAGACGGTAATACTGGAAAAGGAATATATTCAAATATAAACTACACAGAAGCATTCTGTGAAACTTCTTTCTGTTCTGTGCATTCAAATAACTGAGTTGAACCTTACTTTTGATGGAGGGGTTCTGAAACACTCTTTCTGTAGAAACTGCAATTGGACATTCTGAGAGCTAAGAGGCCTATATTGGGAAAAAGAATATCTTCAAATAAAAATTACACAGAAGCATTCTGTGAAACTTATTTCTGATATGGGCATTCAACTAACAGAGTAAAACCATACTTTTGATTGAGCAGTTCTGAACACTCTTTCTGTAGAAAATGCAACTGGACATTTGGAGCGCTAAGAGGGTAGTAGTGGAAAAAGAAATATATTCAAATATAAACTTCACAGAAGCATTCTGTGAAAGTACTTTCTGATCTGAGCATTCAGCTAACAGAGTTAAACCATACTTTTGACTGAGCAGTTTTGAAACACTCTGTCCGTAGAAAATTCAACTGGACATTCGGAGCGCTAAGTTGGTAATAGTGGAAAAAGGAATATGTTCAAATATAAATTACACAGAAGCATTGTATGAAACATCTTTCTGTTCTGTACATTCAACTAACTGAGTTGAACCTTGCTTTTGATTGAGCCGTTCTGACACTCTTTCTGTAGAAACTGCATTTGGACATTATGAGCCCAAAGAGGCCTATATAGGGAAAAATAATATATTCAAATAAAAACGACACAGAAGCATTGTGTGAAACTTACTTCTGATATGTGCATTCAGCTAACAGAGTTAAACCATACTTTTGATTGCGCAGTTCTGAACACTCTTTCTGTAGAAAATGCAAGTGGACATTCGGAGCGCTAAGAGGGTAATAGTGGAAAAAGCAATATACTCAAATATAAACTACACAGAAGCATTCTGTGAAACTTCCTTCTGTTCTCTGCATTCAACTAACTGAGTTGAACCTTGCTTTTGATTGAGCCGTTATGGAACACTCTTTCTGTAGCAAATGCAATTGGACATTCTGAGCGCTAAGAGGCCTATATTGGGAAAAAGAATATCTACAAATAAAAACTACACAGAATCATTCCGTGAAACTACTTTCTGTTCTGTGCATTCAACTAAAAGTGTTCAACCTTAGTTTTGATTGAGCCGTTCTGAAACACTGTTTCTGTAGAAAATGCAAGAGGACATTCGGAGCGCTAAGATAGTAATAGTGGAAAAAGGAATATATCCAAATAAAAACTACACAGAAGCATTCTCTGAAACTCCTTTCTGTTCTCTGCATTCAACTAACAGAGCTGAGCCTTACTTTTGAAGGAGCAGTTCTGAAACACTCTTTGTGTAGAAACTGCCAGTGGAGATTCAGAGCGCTAAGAGGGTAATAGTCGAAAAAGGAATATCTTCAACTAAATACTACACAGAAGCCTTCTGTGAAACTTCTTTCTGTTCTGTTCATTCAACTAAAGAGCTGAACCTTAGTTTTGATTGAGCCGTTCTGAAACACTCTTTCTGTAGAAAATGAAAGTGGAGATTCGGAGCGCTAAGAGGGTAATAGTGGAAAAATGATTATCTTCAAATATAAACTACACAGAATCATTCTGTGAAACTTCTTTCTGATATGTGCATTCAGCTAACAGAGTTAAACCATACTTTTGATAGTGCAGTTCTGAACACTCTTTCTGTAGAAAATGCAACTGGACATTTGGAGCGCTAAGAGGGTAGTAGTGGAAAAAGGAATATATTCAAATATAAGCTACACAGAAGCATTCTGTGAAACTTCTTTCTGATCTGAGCATTCAGCTAACAGAGTTAAACCATACTTTTGATTGCGCAGTTCTGAACACTCTTTCTGTAGAAAATGCAAGTGGACATTCGGAGCGCTAATACGGTAATAGTGGAAAAATTAATATATTCAATTATAAACTACACAGAAGCATTGTATGAAACTTCATTCTCTTCTGCGCATTAAACTAACAGAGTTGAAACTTATTTTTGATTCAGCCGTTCTGAAACACTCTTTCTGTAGAAAATGCAAGTGGATATTCTGAGCGCTAAGACGGTAATACTGGAAAACGAATATATTCAAATATAAACTACACAGAAGCATTCTGTGAAACTTCTTTCTGTTCTGTGCATTCAACTAACTGAGTTGAACCTTACTTTTGATGGAGCCGTTCTGAAACACTCTTTCTTTAGAAACTGCAATTGGACATTCTGAGCGCTAAGAGGCCTATATTGGGAAAAAGAATATCTTCAAATAAAAACTACACAGAAGCATTCTGTGAAACTTATTTCTGATATGTGCATTCAACTAATAGAGTAAAACCACACTTTTGATTGAGCAGTTCTGAACACTCTTTCTGTAGAAAATGCAAGTGGACATTGGGAGCTCTAAGAGGGTAATACTGGAAATAGTAATATCTTCAAATATAAACTACACAGAAGCATTCTGTGAAACTTCTTTCTGATCTGAGCATTCAGCTAACAGAGTTAAACCATACTTTTGACTGTGCAGTTTTGAAACACTCTGTCTGTAGAAAATGCAACTGGACATTCGGAGCGCTAAGTGGGTAATAGTGGAAAAAGGAATATGTTCAAATATAAACTACACAGAAGCATTGTATGAAACTTCTTTCTGTTCTGTGCATTCAACTAACAGAGTTGAACCTTACTTTTGATTTAGCCGTTGTGAAACACTGTTTCTGTAGAAACTGCAATTGGACATTCTGACCGCTAAAAGGCCTATATTGGGAAAAAGAATATCTACAAATTAAATTTACACAGAAACATTCTGTGAAACTTATTTCTGATATGTGCATTCAACTAACAGAGTTAAACCATACTTTTGATTGCGCAGTTCTGAACACTCTTTCTGTAGAAAATGCAAGTGGACATTCGGAGCGCTAAGAGGGTAATAGTGGAAAAAGCAATATACTCAAATATAAACTACACAGAAGCATTCTGTGAAACTTCTTTCTGTTCTCTGCATTCAACTAACTGAGTTGAACCTTGCTTTTGATTGAGCCGTTCTGGAACACTCTTTCTGTAGAAAATGCAATTGGACATTCTGAGCGCTAAGAGGCCTATATTGGGAAAAAGAATATCTACAAATAAAAACTACACAGAAGCATTCTGTGAAACTTCTTTCTATTCTGTGCATTCAACTAAATGTGTTGAACCTTAGTTTTGATTGAGCCGTTCTGAAACACTCTTTCTGTAGGAAATGCAAGTGGACATTCCGAGCGCTAAGATAGTAATAGTGAAAAAAGGAATATCTCCAAATAAAAACTACACAGAAGCATTCTCTGAAACTCCTTTCTGTTCTCTGCATTCAACTAACAGAGCTGAGCCTTACTTTTGAAGGAGCAGTTCTGAAACACTCTTTGTGTAGAAACTGCCGGTGGAAATTCAGAGCGCTAAGAGGGTAATAGTCGAAAAAGGAATATCTTCAACTAAATACTACACAGAAGCATTCTGTGAAACTGCTTTCTGTTCTGTGCATTCAATTAAAAGAGTTGAAACTTAGTTTTGATTGAGCCGTTCTGAAACACTCTTTCTGTAGAAAAGGAAAGTGGAGATTCGTAGCGCTAAGAGGATAATAGTGGAAAAAGGATTATATTCAAATATAAACTACACAGAATCATTCTGTGAAACTTCTATCTGATATGTGCATTCAGCTAACAGAGTTAAACCATACTTTTGATAGAGCAGTTCTGAACACTCTTTCTGTAGAAAATGCAACTGGACATTTGGAGCGCTAAGAGGGTTGTAATGGAAAAAGGAATATATTCAAATATAAGCTACACAGAAGCATTCTGTGAAACTTCTTTCTGATCTGAGCACTCAGCTAACAGAGTTAAACCATACTTTTGATTGAGGAGATTTGAAACTCTCTGTCTGTACAAAATGCAACTGGACATTCGGAGCGCTAAGTGGGTAATAATGGAAAAAGGAATATGTTCAAATATAAACTACACAGAAGCATTGTATGAAACATCTTTCTGTTCTGTGCATTCAACTAACAGAGTTGAACCTTACTTTCGATTGAGCCGTTCTGAAACACTCTTTCTGTAGAAACTGCAATTGGACATTCTGAGCTCTAAGAGGCCTATATTGGGAAAAATAATATCTTCAAATAAAAACTACACAGCAGCATTGTGTGAAACTTATTTCTGATATGTGCATTCAGCTAACAGAGTTAAACCATACTTTGGATTGCGCAGTTCTGAACACTCTTTCTGTAGAAAATGCAAGTGGACATTCGGAGCGCTAATACGGTAATAGTGGAAAAAGGAATATATTCAATTATAAACTACACAGAAGCATTCTGTTAAACTTCTTTCTGTTCTGTGCATTCAACTAACTGAGTTGAACCTTACTGTTGATGGAGCCGTTGTGAAACACTGTTTCTGTAGAAACTGCAATTGGACATTCTGACCGCTAAAAGGCCTATATTGGGAAAAGGAATATCTACAAATAAAAACTACACAGAAGCATTCTGTGAAACTTCTTTCGGATCTGTGCATTTAACTAACAGAGTAAAACCATACTTTTGATTGAGCCGTTCTGAACACTCTTTCTGTAGAAAATGCAAGTGGACATTCGGAGCGCTAAGAGGGTAATAGTTGAAAAAGGAATATATTCAAATATAAACTACACAGAAGCATTCTGTGAAACTTCTTTCTGTTCTGTGCATTCAACTAACAGAGTTGAACCTTACTTTTGATTGAGCCGTTCTGAAACACTCTTTCTGTAGAAACTGCAATTGGACTTTCTAAGCGTTAAGAGGCCTATATTGGGAAAAAGAATGTCTACAAATAAAAACTACACAGAAGCATTCTGTGAAACTTCTTTCTGTTGTGTGCATTCAACTAAAAGTGTTGAACCTTAGTTTTGATTGAGCCGTTCTGAAACACTCTTTCTGTAGAAAACGCAAGTGGACATTCGGAGCGCTAAGATTGTAATAGTGGAAAAAGGAATATCTCCAAATAAAAACTACACAGAAGCATTCTCTGAAACTCCTTTCTGTTCTCTGCATTCAACTAACAGAGCTGAACCTTACTTTTGAAGGAGCAGTTCTGAAACACTCTTTGTGTAGGAACTGCCAGTGGACATTCGGAGCGCTAAGACGGTAATAGTTGAAAAAGGAATATCTTCAACTAAATACTACACAGAAGCATTCTGTGAAACTTCTTTCTGTTCTGTGCATTCAACTAAAAGAGTTGAACCTTAGTTTTGATTGAGCCGTTCTGAAACACTCTTTCTGTAGAAAATGAAAGTGGAGATTCGGAGCGCTAAGAGGGTAATAGTGGAAAAAGCAATATATTCAAACATAAACTACACAGAAGCATTCTGTGAAACTTCTTTCTGATCTCTGCATTCAACTAACTGAGATAAACCTTGCTTTTGATTGAGCCGTTCTGAAACACTCTTTCTGTAGAAAATGCAATTGGATATTCTGAGCGCTAAGAGGCCTATATTGGGAAAAAGAATATCTACACATTAAAACTACACAGAAGCATTCTGTGAAACTTCTTTCTGTTCTGTGCATTCAACTAAAAGAGTTGAACCTTAGTTTTGATTGAGCCGTTCTGAAACACTCTTTCTGTAGAAAATGAAAGTGGAGATTCGGAGCACTAAGTGGGTAATAGTGGAAAAAGGAATATCTTCAAATATAAACTACACAGAATCGTTCTGTGAAACTACTTTCTGATCTGTGAATTCAGCTAACAGAGTTAAATCATACTTTTGATTGAGCAGTTCTGAACACTCTTTCTGTAGAAAATGCAATTGGACATTTGGAGCGCTAAGAGGGTAGTAGTAGAAAAAGGTATATATTCAATATAAACTACACAGAAGCATTCTGTGAAACTTCTTTCTGATCTGAGCATTCAGCTAACAGAGTTAAACCATACTTTTGATTGAGCAGTTTTGAAACACTCTGTCTATAGAAAATGCAATTGGACATTCGGAGCGCTAAGTGGGTAATAATGGAAAAAGGAATATGTTCAAATATAAACTACACAGAAGCATTGTATGAAACTTCTTTCTGTTCTGTGCATTCAACTAACAGAGTTGAAACTTACTTTTGATTGAGCCGTTCTGAAACACTCTTTCTGTAGAAACTGCAATTGGACATTCTGAGAGCTAAGAGGCCTACTTTGGGAAAAAGAATATCTTCAAATAAAAACTACACAGAAGCATTCTGTGAAACTTATTTCTGATCTGTGCATTCAGTTAACAGAGCTAAACCATACTTTTGATTGAGCAGTTATGAGAGACTCTTTGTGTAGAAAATGCAAGTGGACCTTCGGAGCGCTAAGATTGTAATAGAGGAAAAAGGAATATCTCCAAATAAAAACTACACAGAAGCATTCTCTGAAACCCCTTTCTGTTCTCTGCATTCAACTAACAGAGTTTAGCCTTACTTTTGAAGGAGCAGTTCTGAAACACTCTTTGTGTAGAAACTGGAAGTGGATATTCGGAGTGCTAAGTGGGTAATAGTCAAAAAAGTAATATCTTCAACTAAATTCTACAGAGAAGCATTCTGTGAAACTTCTTTCTGTACTGTGCATTCAACTAAAAGAGGTGAACCTTACTTTTCATTGAGCCGTTCTGAAACACTCTTTCTATAGAAACTGCAGTTGGACATTCTGAGCGCTAAGAGGCCTATATTGGTAAAAAGAATATCTTCATATAAACACTACACAGAAGCATTCTGTGAAACTTCTTTCTGATCTGTGCATTCAGCTAACAGAGTTAAACCATACTTTTGATTGAGCAGTTCTGAAACACTCTTTCTGTAGAAAATGCAACTGGACATTTGGAGCGCTAAGTGGGTAATAGTGGAAAAAGGAATATCGTCAAATATAAACTACACAGAATCATTCTGTGAAACTTGTTTCTGATCTGTGCATTCAGCTTACAGAACTAAACCATACTTTTGATTGAGCAGTTCTGAACACTCTTTCTGTAGAAAATGCAACTGGATATTAGGATCGCTAAGTGGGTAGTAGTGGAAAAAGTAATATATTCAAATATAAACTACACAGAAGCATTGTATGAAACGTCTTTCTGTTCTGTGCATTCAACTAACAGAGTTGAACCTTATTTTTGATTGAGCCGTTCTGAAACACGCTTTCTGTAGAAAATGCAAGTGGATATTCGGAGCGCTAAGATGGTAATACTGGAAAAAGAATATATTCAACTATAAACTACACAGAAGCATTCTGTGAAACTTCTTTCTGTTCTGTGCATTCAACTAACTGAGTTGAACCTTACTTTTGATGGAGCCGTTTTGAAACACTCTATCTGTAGAAACTGCAATTGGACATTCTGAGAGCTAAGAGGCCTATATTGGGAAAAAGAATATCTTCAAATAAAAACTACACGGAAGAATTCTGTGAAACTTATTTCTGATATGGGCATTCAAATAATACAGTAAAACCATACTTTTGATTGAGCCGTTCTGAACACTCTTTCTGTAGAAAATGCAAGTGGACATTCGGAGCGCTAAGAGGGTAATACTGGAAAAAGTAATACCTTCAAATATGAACTACACAGAATCATTCTGTGAAATTTCTTTCTGATCTGTGCATTCAGCTAACAGAGTTAAACCATACTTTTGATTGAGCAGTTCTGAGCACTCTTTCTGTAGAAAATGCAACTGGACATTTGGAGCGCTAAGAGGGTAGTAGTGGAAAAAGAATATATTCAAATATAAACTACACAGAAGCATTCTGTTAAACTTCTTTCTGATATGAGCATTCAGCTAACAGAGTGAAACCATACTTTTGATTGAGCAGTTTTGAAACACTCTGTAGAAAATGCAACTGGACATTCGGAGCGCTAAGTGGGTAATATTGGAAAAAGGAATATGTTCAAATATAAACTACACAGAAGCATTGTATGAAACATATTTCTGTTCTGTACATTCAACTAACAGCGTTGAACCTTACTTTTGATTGAGCCGTTCTTAAACACTCTTTCTGTAGAAACTGTAATTGGACATTGTGAGCGCTAGGAGGCCTATATTGCGAAAAATAATATATTCAAATAAAAACTACACAGAAGCATTGTGTGAAACTTATTTGTGATATGTGCATTCAGCTAACAGAGTTAAACCATACATTTGATTGCGCAGGTCTGAACACTCCTTCTGTAGAAAATGCAAGTGGACATTCGGAGCGCTAAGAGGGTAATAGTGGAAAAAGCAATATATTCAAATATAAACTACACAGAAGCATTCTGTGAAACTTCTTTCTGATCTCTGCATTCAACTAACTGAGATAAACCTTGCTTTTGATTGAGCCGTTCTGAAACACTCTTTCTGTAGAAAATGCAATTGGACATTCTGAGCGCTAAGAGGCCTATATTGGGAAAAAGAATATCTACACATAAAAACTACACAGAAGCATTCTGTGAAACTTCTTTCTGTTCTGTGCATTCAACTAAAAGTGTTGAACCTTAGTTTTGATTGAGCCGTTCTGAAACACTCTTTCTGTAGAAAATGCAAGTGGACATTCGGAGCGCTAAGATTGTAATAGTGGAAAAAGGAATATCTCCAAATAAAAACTACACAGAAGCATTCTCTGAAACTCCTTTCTGTTCTCTGCATTCAACTAACAGAGCTGAACCTTACTTTTGAAGGAGCAGTTCTGAAACACTCTTTGTGTAGGAACTGCCAGTGGACATTCGGAGCGCTAAGACGGTAATAGTCGAAAAAGGAATATCTTCAACTAAATACTACAAAGAAGCATTCTGTGAAACTTCTTTCTGTTCTGTGCATTCAACTAAAAGAATTGAACCTTAGTTTTGATTGAGTCGTTCTGAAACACTCTTTCTGTAGAAAATGAAAGTGGAGATTCGGAGCGCTAAGAGGGTAATAGTGGAAAAAGCAATATATTCAAACATAAACTACACAGAAGCATTCTGTGAAACTTCTTTCTGATCTCTGCATTCAACTAACTGAGATAAACCTTGCTTTTGATTGAGCCGTTCTGAAACACTCTTTCTGTAGAAAATGCAATTGGATATTCTGAGCGCTAAGAGGCCTATATTGGGAAAAAGAAAATCTACATATTAAAACTACACAGAAGCATTCTGTGAAACTACTTTCTGTTCTGTGCATTCAACTAAAAGAGTTGAACCTTAGTTTTGATTGAGCCGTTCTGAAACACTCTTTCTGTAGAAAATGAAAGTGGAGATTCGGAGCGCTAAGTAGGTAATAGTGGAAAAAGGAATATCTTCAAATATAAACTACACAGAATCATTCTGTGAAACTACTTTCTGATCTGTGCATTCAGCTAACAGAGTTAAAACATACTTTTGATTGAGCAGTTCTGAACACTCTTTCTGTAGAAAATGCAATTGGACATTTGGAGCGCTAAGAGGGTAGTAGTAGAAAAAGCTATATATTCAATATAAACTACACAGAAGCATTCTGTGAAACTTCTTTCTGATCTGAGCATTCAGCTAACAGAGTTAAACCATACTTTTGATTGAGCAGTTTTGAAACACTCTGTCTATAGAAAATGCAATTGGACATTCGGAGCGCTAAGAGGGTAGTAGTAGAAAAAGGTATATATTCAATATAAACTACACAGAAGCATTCTGTGAAACTTCTTTCTGATCTGAGCATTCAGCTAACAGAGTTAAACCATACTTTTGATTGAGCAGTTTTGAAACACTCTGTCTATAGAAAATGCAATTGGACATTCGGAGCGCTAAGTGGGTAATAATGGAAAAAGGAATATGTTCAAATATAAACTACACAGAAGCATTGTATGAAACTTCTTTCTGTTCTGTGCATTCAACTAACAGAGTTGAAACTTACTTTTGATTGAGCCGTTCTGAAACACTCTTTCTGTAGAAACTGCAATTGGACATTCTGAGAGCTAAGAGGCCTACTTTGGGAAAAAGAATATCTTCAAATAAAAACTACACAGAAGCATTCTGTGAAACTTATTTCTGATCTGTGCATTCAGTAAACAGAGCTAAACCATACTTTTGATTGAGCAGTTATGAGAGACTCTTTGTGTAGAAAATGCAAGTGGACCTTCGGAGCGCTAAGATTGTAATAGAGGAAAAAGGAATATCTCCAAATAAAAACTACACAGAAGCATTCTCTGAAACCTCTTTCTGTTCTCTGCATTCAACTAACAGAGTTTAGCCTTACTTTTGAAGGAGCAGTTCTGAAACACTCTTTGTGTAGAAACTGAAAGTGGATATTCGGAGTGCTAAGTGGGTAATAGTCAAAAAAGTAATATATTCAACTAAATTCTACAGAGAAGCATTCTGTGAAACTTCTTTCTGTACTGTGCATTCAACTAAAAGAGGTGAACCTTACTTTTCATTGAGCCGTTCTGAAACACTGTTTCTATAGAAACTGCAGTTGGACATTCTGAGCGTTAAGAGGCCTATATTGGTAAAAAGAATATCTTCATATAAACACTACACAGAAGCATTCTGTGAAACTTCTTTCTGATCTGTGCATTCAGCTAACAGAGTTAAACCATACTTTTGATTGAGCAGTTCTGAAACACTCTTTCTGTAGAAAATGCAACTGGACATTTGGAGCGCTAAGTGGGTAATAGTGGAAAAAGGAATATCTTCAAATATAAACTACACAGAATCATTCTGTGAAACTTGTTTCTGATCTGTGCATTCAGCTTACAGAATTAAACCATACTTTTGATTGAGCAGTTCTGAACACTCTTTCTGTAGAAAATGCAACTGGATATTAGGATCGCTAAGTGGGTAGTAGTGGAAAAAGTAATATATTCAAATATAAACTACACAGAAGCATTGTATGAAACTTCTTTCTGTTCTGTGAATTCAACTAACAGAGTTGAACCTTATTTTTGATTGAGCCGTTCTGAAACACGCTTTCTGTAGAAAATGCAAGTGGATATTCGGAGCGCTAAGACGGTAATACTGGAAAAAGAATATATTCAACTATAAACTACACAGAAGGATTCTGTGAAACTTCTTTCTGTTCTGTGCATTCAACTAACTGAGTTGAACTTTACTTTTGATGGAGCCGTTTTGAAACACTCTTTCTGTAGAAACTGCAATTGGACATTCTGAGAGCTAAGAGGCCTATATTGGGAAAAAGAATATCTTTAAATAAAAACTACATGGAAGAATTCTGTGAAACTTATTTCTGATATGGGCATTCAAATAATACAGTAAAACCATACTTTTGATTGAGCCGTTCTGAACACTCTTTCTGTAGAAAATGCAAGTGGACATTCGGAGCGCTAAGAGGGTAATACTGGAAAAAGTAATACCTTCAAATATGAACTACACTGAATCATTCTGTGAAATTTCTTTCTGATCTGTGCATTCAGCTAACAGAGTTAAACCATACTTTTGATTGAGCAGTTCTGAACACTCTTTCTGTAGAAAATGCAACTGGACATTTGGAGCGCTAAGAGGGTAGTAGTGGAAAAAGAATATATTCAAATATAAACTACACAGAAGCATTCTGTTAAACTTCTTTCTGATATGAGCATTCAGCTAACAGAGTGAAACCATACTTTTGATTGAGCAGTTTTGAAACACTCTGTCTGTAGAAAATGCAACTGGACATTCGGAGCGCTAAGTGGGTAATAGTGGAAAAAGGAATATGTTCAAATATAAACTACACAGAAGCATTGTATGAAACATATTTCTGTTCTGTACATTCAACTAACAGCGTTGAACCTTACTTTTGATTGAGCCGTTCTTAAACACTCTTTCTGTAGAAACTGTAATTGGACATTGTGAGCGCTAGGAGGCCTCTATTGCGAAAAATAATATATTCAAATAAAAACTACACAGAAGCATTGTGTGAAACTTATTTGTGATATGTGCATTCAGCTAACAGAGTTAAACCATACATTTGATTGCGCAGTTCTGAACAATCCTTCTGTAGAAAATGCAAGTGGACATTCGGAGCGCTAAGAGGGTAATAGTGGAAAAAGCAATATATTCAAATATAAACTACACAGAAGCATTCTGTGAAACTTCTTTCTGATCTCTGCATTCAACTAACTGAGATAAACCTTGCTTTTGATTGAGCCGTTCTGAAACACTCTTTCTGTATAAAATGCAATTGGACATTCTGAGCGCTAAGAGGCCTATATTGGGAAAAAGAATATCTACACATAAAAACTACACAGAAGCATTCTGTGAAACTTCTTTCTGTTGTGTGCATTCAACTAAAAGTGTTGAACCTTAGTTTTGATTGAGCCGTTCTGAAACACTCTTTCTGTAGAAAACGCAAGTGGACATTCGGAGCGCTAAGATTGTAATAGAGGAAAAAGGAATATCTCCAAATAAAAACTACACAGAAGCATTCTCTGAAACCCCTTTCTGTTCTCTGCATTCAACTAACAGAGTTTAGCCTTACTTTTGAAGGAGCAGTTCTGAAACACTCTTTGTGTAGAAACTGGAAGTTGATATTCGGAGTGCTAAGTGGGTAATAGTCAAAAAAGAAATATCTTCAACTAAATTCTACAGAGAAGCATTCTGTGAAACTTCTTTCTGTACTGTGCATTCAACTAAAAGAGGTGAACCTTACTTTTCATTGAGCCGTTCTGAAACACTCTTTCTATAGAAACTGCAGTTGGACATTCTGAGCGTTAAGAGGCCTATATTGGTAAAAAGAATATCTTCATATAAACACTACACAGAAGCATTCTGTGAAACTTCTTTCTGATCTGTGCATTCAGCTAACAGAGTTAAACCATACTTTTGATTGAGCAGTTCTGAAACACTCTTTCTGTTGAAAATGCAACTGGACATTTGGAGCGCTAAGTGGGTAATAGTGGAAAAAGGAATATCTTCAAATATAAACTACACAGAATAATTCTGTGAAACTTGTTTCTGATCTGTGCATTCAGCTTACAGAATTAAACCATACTTTTGATTGAGCAGTTCTGAACACTCTTTCTGTAGAAAATGCAACTGGATATTAGGTTCGCTAAGTGGGTAGTAGTGGAAAAAGTAATATATTCAAATATAAACTACACAGAAGCATTGTATGAAACTTCTTTCTGTTCTGTGCATTCAACTAACAGAGTTGAACCTTATTTTTGATTGAGCCGTTCTGAAACACACTTTCTGTAGAAAATGCAAGAGGATATTCGGAGCGCTAAGACGGTAATACTGGAAAAAGAATATATTCAACTACAAACTACACAGAAGCATTCTGTGAAACTTCTTTCTGTTCTGTGCATTCAACTAACTGAGTTGAACCTTACTTTTGATGGAGCCGTTTTGAAACACTCTTTCTGTAGAAACTGCAATTGGACATTCTGAGTGCTAAGAGGCCTATATTGGGAAAAAGAATATCTTCAAAAAAAAACTACACAGAAGAATTCTGTGAAACTTATTTCTGATATGGGCATTCAAATAATAGTGTAAAACCTTACTTTTGATTGAGCCGTTCTGAACACTCTTTCTGTAGAAAATGCAAGTGGACATTCGGAGCGCTAAGAGGGTAATACTGGAAAAAGTAATACCTTCAAATATGAACTACACAGAATCATTCTGTGAAATTTCTTTCTGATCTGTGCATTCAGCTAACAGAGTTAAACCATACTTTTGATTGAGCAGTTCAGAACACTCTTTCTGTAGAAAATGCAACTGGACATTTGGAGCGCTAAGAGGGTAGTAGTGGAAAAAGAATATATTCAAATATAAACTACACAGAAGCATTCTGTTAAACTTGTTTCTGATCTGAGCATTCAGCTAACAGAGAGAAACCATACTTTTGATTGAGCAGTTTTGAAACACTCTGTCTGTAGAAAATGCAACTGGACATTCGGATCGGTAAGTTGGTAATAGTGGAAAAAGGAATATGTTCAAATATAAACTACACAGAAGCATTGTATGAAACATATTTCTGTTCTGCACATTCAACTAACAGAGTTGAACCTTACTTTTGATTGAGCCGTTCTTAAACACTCTTTCTGTAGAAACTGTAATTGGACATTGTGAGCGCTAGGAGGCCTATATTGGGAAAAATAATATCTTCAAATAAAAACTACACAGAAGCATTGTGTGAAACTTATTTGTGATATGTGCATTCAGCTAACAGGGTTCAACCATACATTTGATTGCGCAGTTCTGAACACTCTTTCTGTAGAAAATGCAAGTGGACATTCGGAGTGCTAAGAGGGTAATAGTGGAAAAAGCAATATATTCAAATATAAACTACACAGAAGCATTCTGTGAAACTTCTTTCTGATCTCTGCATTCAAATAACTGAGTTAAACCTTGCTTTTGATTGAGCCGTTCTGAAACACTCTTTCTGTAGAAAATGCAATTGGACATTCTTAGCGCTAAGAGGCCTATATTGGGAAAAAGAATATCTACACATAAAAACTACACAGAAACATTCTGTGAAACTTCTTTCTGTTCTGTGCATTCAACTAAAAGAGTTGAACACTAGTTTTGATTGAGCCGTTCTGAAACACTCTTTCTGTAGAAAATGAAAGTGGAGATTCGGAGCGCTAAGAGGGTAATAGTGGAAAAAGGAATATATTCAAATATAAATTACACAGAAGCATTCTGTGAAACTTCTTTCTGATCTCTGCATTCAACTAACTGAGTTAAAACTTGCTTTTGATTGAGCCGTTCTGAAACACTATTTCTGTAGAAAATGCAATTGGACATTCTGAGCGCTAAGAGGCCTATATTGGGAAAAATAATATCTACACATGAAAACTACACAGAAGCATTCTGTGAAACTTCTTTCTGTTCTGTGAATTCAACTAAAAGTGTTGAACCTTAGTTTTGATTGAGCCGTTCTGAAACACTCTTTCTGAAGAAAATGCAAGTGGACATTCGGAGCGCTACGATTGTAATAGTGAAAAAAGGAATTTCTCCAAATGAAAACTACACAGAAGCATTCTCTGAAACTTCTTTCTGTTCTCTGAATTCAACTAACAGAGCTGAGCCTTACTTTTGAAAGAGCAGTTCTGAAACACTCTTTGTGTAGGAACTGCCAGTGGACATTCGGAGCGGTAAGACGGTAATGGTCGAAAAAGGAATATCTTCAACTAAATACTACACAGAAGCATTCTGTGAAACTTCTTTCTGTTCTGTGCATTCAACTAAAAGAGTTGAACATTAGTTTTGATTGAGCCGTTCTGAAACACTCTTTCTGTAGAAAATGAAAGTGGAGATTTGGAGCGCTAATAGTGTGATAGTGGAAAAAGGAATATCTTCAAATATAAACTACACAGAATCATTCTGTGAAACTTCTTTCTGATCTGAGCATTCAGGTAACAGAGTTAAAACATACTTTTGATTGAGCAGTTCTGAACACTCTTTCTGTAGAAAATGCAACTGGACATTTTGAGCGCTAAGAGGGTAGTAGTGGAAAAAGTATATATTCAAATATAAACTACACAGAAGCATTCTGTGAAACTTCTTTCTGATCTGAGCATTCAGCTAACAGAGTTAAACCATACTTTTGATTGAGCAGTTTTGAAACACTCTGTCTGTAGAAAATGCAACTGGACATTCGTAGCGCTAAGTGGGTTATAGTGGAAAAAAGAATATGTTCAAATATAAACTACACAGAAGCATTGTATGAAACTTCTTTCTGTTCTGTGCATTCAACTAACAGAGTTGAACCTTACTTTTGATTGAGCCGTTCTGAAACACTCTTTCTGTATTAACTGCAATTGGACATTTTGAGAGCTAAGAGGCCTACACTGGGAAAAAGAATATCTTCAAATAAAAACTACACAGAAGCATTCTGTGAAACATATTTCTGAACTGTGCATTCAGTTAACAGAGCTAAACCATACTTTTGATTGAGCAGTTATGAGACTCTTCGTGTAGAAAATGCAAGTGGACCTTCGGAGCGCTAAGATTGTAATAGAGGAAAAAGGAATATTTCCAAATAAAAACTACACAGAAGCATTCTCTGAATCTCCTTTCTGTTCTCTGCATTCAACTAACAGAGTTGAGCCTTACTTTTGAAGGAGCAGTTCTGAAACAATCTTTGTGTTGAAACTGCAAATGGATATTCGGAGCGCTAAGTGGGTAATAGTGGAAAAAAGGAATATATTCAAATATAAACTACACAGTAGCATTCTGTGAAACTTCTTTCTGTTCTGTGCATTCAACTAACAGAGTTGAACCTTACTTTTGATTGAGCCGTTCTGAAACACTCTTTCTATAGGAACTGCAATTGGACATTCTGAGCGCTAAGAGGCCTATATTGGTAAAAAGAATATCTTCATATAAACACTACACAGAAGCATTCTGTGAAACTTCTTTCTGATCTGAGCATTCAGCTAACAGAGTTAAACCATACTTTTGATTGAGCAGCTTTGAAAAACTCTGTCTGTAGAAAATGCAATTGGACATTCGGAGCGCTAAGTGGGTAATAATGGAAAAAGGAATATGTTCAAATATAAACTACACAGAAGCATTGTATGAAACTTCTTTCTGTTCTGTGCATTCTACTAACAGATTTGAAACTTACTTTTGATTGAGCCGTTCTGAAACACTTTCTGTAGAAACTGCAATTGGACATTCTGAGCGCTAAGAGGCCTATATTGGGAAAAATAATATCTTCAAATAAAAATTACACAGCAGTATTGTGTGAAACTTAGTTCTGATATGTGCATTCAGCTAACAGAGTTAAACCATACTTTTGATTGAGCAGTTCTGAACACTCTTTCTGTAGAAAATGCAACTGGACATTTGGAGCGCTAAGAGGGTAGTAGTAGAAAAAGAATATATTCAAATATAAACTACAGAGAAACATTCTGTGAAACTTTTTCTGATCTGAGCATTCAGCTAACAGAGTTAAACCATACTTTTGATTGAGCAGTTTTGAAACACTCTGTCTGTAGAAAATGCAACTGGACATTCGGAGCGCTAAGTGGGTAATAGTGGAAAAACGAATATGTTCAAATATAAACTACACAGAAGCATTGTATGAAACAACTTTGTGTTCTGTACATTCAACTAACAGAGTTGAACCTTACTTTTGATTGAGCCGTTCTTAAACACTGTTTCTGTAGAAACTGTAATTGGACATTCTGAGCGCTAAGAGGCCTATATTGGTAAAAAGTATATTTTCATATAAACACTACACAGAAGCATTCTGTGAAACTTCTTTCTGATCTGGGCATTCAGCTAACAGAGTTAAACCATACTTTTGATTGAGCAGTTCTGAAACACTCTTTCTGTAGAAAATGCTACAGGACATTTGGAGCGCTAAGTGGGTAATAGTGGAAAAAGGAATATCTTCAAATATCAACTACACAGAATCATTCTGTGAAACTTATTTCTGATCTGTGCATTCAGCTAACAGAGTTAAACCATACTTTTGATTGAGCAGTTCTGAACACTCTTTCTGTGGAAAATGCAACTGGACATTTGGAGCGCTAAAAGGGTAGTAGTGGAAAAAGGAATGTCTTCAAATAAGCTACACAGAAGCATTGTATGGAACTTCTTTCTGTTCTGTGCATTCAACTAACAGATTTGAACCTTATTTTTGATTGAGCCGTTCTGAAACACTCTTTCTGTAGAAAATGCAAGTGGATATTCGCAGTGCTAAGACGGTAATACTGGAAAAGGAATATATTCAAATATAAACTACACAGAAGCATTCTGTGAAACTTCTTTCTGTTCTGTGCATTCAAATAACTGAGTTGAACCTTACTTTTGATGGAGGGGTTCTGAAACACTCTTTCTGTAGAAACTGCAATTGGACATTCTGAGAGCTAAGAGGCCTATATTGGGAAAAAGAATATCTTCAAATAAAAATTACACAGAAGCATTCTGTGAAACTTATTTCTGATATGGGCATTCAACTAACAGAGTAAAACCATACTTTTGATTGAGCAGTTCTGAACACTCTTTCTGTAGAAAATGCAACTGGACATTTGGAGCGCTAAGAGGGTAGTAGTGGAAAAAGAAATATATTCAAATATAAACTTCACAGAAGCATTCTGTGAAAGTACTTTCTGATCTGAGCATTCAGCTAACAGAGTTAAACCATACTTTTGACTGAGCAGTTTTGAAACACTCTGTCCGTAGAAAATTCAACTGGACATTCGGAGCGCTAAGTTGGTAATAGTGGAAAAAGGAATATGTTCAAATATAAATTACACAGAAGCATTGTATGAAACATCTTTCTGTTCTGTACATTCAACTAACTGAGTTGAACCTTGCTTTTGATTGAGCCGTTCTGACACTCTTTCTGTAGAAACTGCATTTGGACATTATGAGCCCAAAGAGGCCTATATAGGGAAAAATAATATATTCAAATAAAAACGACACAGAAGCATTGTGTGAAACTTACTTCTGATATGTGCATTCAGCTAACAGAGTTAAACCATACTTTTGATTGCGCAGTTCTGAACACTCTTTCTGTAGAAAATGCAAGTGGACATTCGGAGCGCTAAGAGGGTAATAGTGGAAAAAGCAATATACTCAAATATAAACTACACAGAAGCATTCTGTGAAACTTCCTTCTGTTCTCTGCATTCAACTAACTGAGTTGAACCTTGCTTTTGATTGAGCCGTTATGGAACACTCTTTCTGTAGCAAATGCAATTGGACATTCTGAGCGCTAAGAGGCCTATATTGGGAAAAAGAATATCTACAAATAAAAACTACACAGAATCATTCCGTGAAACTACTTTCTGTTCTGTGCATTCAACTAAAAGTGTTCAACCTTAGTTTTGATTGAGCCGTTCTGAAACACTGTTTCTGTAGAAAATGCAAGAGGACATTCGGAGCGCTAAGATAGTAATAGTGGAAAAAGGAATATATCCAAATAAAAACTACACAGAAGCATTCTCTGAAACTCCTTTCTGTTCTCTGCATTCAACTAACAGAGCTGAGCCTTACTTTTGAAGGAGCAGTTCTGAAACACTCTTTGTGTAGAAACTGCCAGTGGAGATTCAGAGCGCTAAGAGGGTAATAGTCGAAAAAGGAATATCTTCAACTAAATACTACACAGAAGCCTTCTGTGAAACTTCTTTCTGTTCTGTTCATTCAACTAAAGAGCTGAACCTTAGTTTTGATTGAGCCGTTCTGAAACACTCTTTCTGTAGAAAATGAAAGTGGAGATTCGGAGCGCTAAGAGGGTAATAGTGGAAAAATGATTATCTTCAAATATAAACTACACAGAATCATTCTGTGAAACTTCTTTCTGATATGTGCATTCAGCTAACAGAGTTAAACCATACTTTTGATAGTGCAGTTCTGAACACTCTTTCTGTAGAAAATGCAACTGGACATTTGGAGCGCTAAGAGGGTAGTAGTGGAAAAAGGAATATATTCAAATATAAGCTACACAGAAGCATTCTGTGAAACTTCTTTCTGATCTGAGCATTCAGCTAACAGAGTTAAACCATACTTTTGATTGCGCAGTTCTGAACACTCTTTCTGTAGAAAATGCAAGTGGACATTCGGAGCGCTAATACGGTAATAGTGGAAAAATTAATATATTCAATTATAAACTACACAGAAGCATTGTATGAAACTTCATTCTCTTCTGCGCATTAAACTAACAGAGTTGAAACTTATTTTTGATTCAGCCGTTCTGAAACACTCTTTCTGTAGAAAATGCAAGTGGATATTCTGAGCGCTAAGACGGTAATACTGGAAAACGAATATATTCAAATATAAACTACACAGAAGCATTCTGTGAAACTTCTTTCTGTTCTGTGCATTCAACTAACTGAGTTGAACCTTACTTTTGATGGAGCCGTTCTGAAACACTCTTTCTTTAGAAACTGCAATTGGACATTCTGAGCGCTAAGAGGCCTATATTGGGAAAAAGAATATCTTCAAATAAAAACTACACAGAAGCATTCTGTGAAACTTATTTCTGATATGTGCATTCAACTAATAGAGTAAAACCACACTTTTGATTGAGCAGTTCTGAACACTCTTTCTGTAGAAAATGCAAGTGGACATTGGGAGCTCTAAGAGGGTAATACTGGAAATAGTAATATCTTCAAATATAAACTACACAGAAGCATTCTGTGAAACTTCTTTCTGATCTGAGCATTCAGCTAACAGAGTTAAACCATACTTTTGACTGTGCAGTTTTGAAACACTCTGTCTGTAGAAAATGCAACTGGACATTCGGAGCGCTAAGTGGGTAATAGTGGAAAAAGGAATATGTTCAAATATAAACTACACAGAAGCATTGTATGAAACTTCTTTCTGTTCTGTGCATTCAACTAACAGAGTTGAACCTTACTTTTGATTTAGCCGTTGTGAAACACTGTTTCTGTAGAAACTGCAATTGGACATTCTGACCGCTAAAAGGCCTATATTGGGAAAAAGAATATCTACAAATTAAATTTACACAGAAACATTCTGTGAAACTTATTTCTGATATGTGCATTCAACTAACAGAGTTAAACCATACTTTTGATTGCGCAGTTCTGAACACTCTTTCTGTAGAAAATGCAAGTGGACATTCGGAGCGCTAAGAGGGTAATAGTGGAAAAAGCAATATACTCAAATATAAACTACACAGAAGCATTCTGTGAAACTTCTTTCTGTTCTCTGCATTCAACTAACTGAGTTGAACCTTGCTTTTGATTGAGCCGTTCTGGAACACTCTTTCTGTAGAAAATGCAATTGGACATTCTGAGCGCTAAGAGGCCTATATTGGGAAAAAGAATATCTACAAATAAAAACTACACAGAAGCATTCTGTGAAACTTCTTTCTATTCTGTGCATTCAACTAAATGTGTTGAACCTTAGTTTTGATTGAGCCGTTCTGAAACACTCTTTCTGTAGGAAATGCAAGTGGACATTCCGAGCGCTAAGATAGTAATAGTGAAAAAAGGAATATCTCCAAATAAAAACTACACAGAAGCATTCTCTGAAACTCCTTTCTGTTCTCTGCATTCAACTAACAGAGCTGAGCCTTACTTTTGAAGGAGCAGTTCTGAAACACTCTTTGTGTAGAAACTGCCGGTGGAAATTCAGAGCGCTAAGAGGGTAATAGTCGAAAAAGGAATATCTTCAACTAAATACTACACAGAAGCATTCTGTGAAACTGCTTTCTGTTCTGTGCATTCAATTAAAAGAGTTGAAACTTAGTTTTGATTGAGCCGTTCTGAAACACTCTTTCTGTAGAAAAGGAAAGTGGAGATTCGTAGCGCTAAGAGGATAATAGTGGAAAAAGGATTATATTCAAATATAAACTACACAGAATCATTCTGTGAAACTTCTATCTGATATGTGCATTCAGCTAACAGAGTTAAACCATACTTTTGATAGAGCAGTTCTGAACACTCTTTCTGTAGAAAATGCAACTGGACATTTGGAGCGCTAAGAGGGTTGTAATGGAAAAAGGAATATATTCAAATATAAGCTACACAGAAGCATTCTGTGAAACTTCTTTCTGATCTGAGCACTCAGCTAACAGAGTTAAACCATACTTTTGATTGAGGAGATTTGAAACTCTCTGTCTGTACAAAATGCAACTGGACATTCGGAGCGCTAAGTGGGTAATAATGGAAAAAGGAATATGTTCAAATATAAACTACACAGAAGCATTGTATGAAACATCTTTCTGTTCTGTGCATTCAACTAACAGAGTTGAACCTTACTTTCGATTGAGCCGTTCTGAAACACTCTTTCTGTAGAAACTGCAATTGGACATTCTGAGCTCTAAGAGGCCTATATTGGGAAAAATAATATCTTCAAATAAAAACTACACAGCAGCATTGTGTGAAACTTATTTCTGATATGTGCATTCAGCTAACAGAGTTAAACCATACTTTGGATTGCGCAGTTCTGAACACTCTTTCTGTAGAAAATGCAAGTGGACATTCGGAGCGCTAATACGGTAATAGTGGAAAAAGGAATATATTCAATTATAAACTACACAGAAGCATTCTGTTAAACTTCTTTCTGTTCTGTGCATTCAACTAACTGAGTTGAACCTTACTGTTGATGGAGCCGTTGTGAAACACTGTTTCTGTAGAAACTGCAATTGGACATTCTGACCGCTAAAAGGCCTATATTGGGAAAAGGAATATCTACAAATAAAAACTACACAGAAGCATTCTGTGAAACTTCTTTCGGATCTGTGCATTTAACTAACAGAGTAAAACCATACTTTTGATTGAGCCGTTCTGAACACTCTTTCTGTAGAAAATGCAAGTGGACATTCGGAGCGCTAAGAGGGTAATAGTTGAAAAAGGAATATATTCAAATATAAACTACACAGAAGCATTCTGTGAAACTTCTTTCTGTTCTGTGCATTCAACTAACAGAGTTGAACCTTACTTTTGATTGAGCCGTTCTGAAACACTCTTTCTGTAGAAACTGCAATTGGACTTTCTAAGCGTTAAGAGGCCTACATTGTTAAAAAGAATATCTTCAAATAAAAACTACACAGAAGCATTCTGTGAAACTTATTTCTGATCTGTGCATTCAGTTAAGAGAGCTAAACCATACTTTTGATTGAGCAGTTATGAAACACTCTTTGTGTAGAAAATGCAAGTGGACCTTCGGAGCGCTAAGATTGTAATAGGGGAAAAAGGAATATCTCCAAATAAAAACCACACAGAAGCATTCTCTGAAACTCCTTTCTGTTCTCTGAATTCAACCAACAGAGTTTAGCCTTACTTTTGAAGGAGCAGTTCTGAAACACTCTTTGTGTAGAAACTGCCAGTGGACATTCGGAGCGCTAAGTGGGTAATAGTCAATAAAGATATATCTTCAACTAAATACTACACAGAAGCATTCTTTGAAACTTCTTTCTGTTCTGTGCATTCAACTAAAAGAGGTGAACCTTACTTTTCATTGAGCCGTTCTGAAACACTCTTTCTATAGAAACTTCAATTGGACATTCTGAGCGCTAAGAGGCCTATATTGGTAAAAAGAATATTTTCATATAAACACTACACAGAAGCATTCTGTGAAACTTCTTTCTGATCTGTGCATTCAGCTAACAGAGTTAAACCATACTTTTGATTGAGCAGTTCTGAAACACTCTTTCTGTTGAAAATGCTACTGGACATTTGGAGCACTAAGTGGGTAATAGTGGATAAAGGAATATCTTCAAATATAAACTACACAGAATCATTCTGTGAAACTTCTTTCTGATCTGTGCATTCAGCTAACATAGTTAAACCATACTTTTGATTGAGCAGTTCTGAACACTCTTTCTGTAGAAAATGCAACTGGACATTTGGAGCGCTAAGAGGGTAGTAGTGGAAAAAGGAATATATTCAAATATAAACTACACAGAAGCATTGTATGAAACTTCTTTCTCTTCTGTGCATTCAACTAACAGAGTTGAACCTTATTTTTGATTGAGCCGTTCTGAAGCACTCTTTCTGTAGAAAATGCAAGTGGATATTCGCAGCGCTAAGACGGTAATACTGGAAAAGGAATATATTCAAATATAAACTACACAGAAGCATTCTGTGAAACTTATTTCTGTTCTGTGCATTCAACTAACTGAGTTGAACCTTACTTTTGATGGAGCCGTTCTGAAAAGCTCTTTCTGTAGAAACTGCAATTGGACATTCTGAGCGCTAAGAGGCCTATATTTTGAAAAAGAATATCTTCAAATAAAAACTACACAGAAGCATTCTGTGAAACTTATTTCGGATATGGGCATTCAACTAATAGAGTAAAACCATACTTTTGATTGAGCCGTTCTGAACACTCTTTCTGTAGAAAATGCAATTGGACATTCTGAGCGCTAAGAGGGTAATACTAGAAAAAGTAATATCTTCAAATATAAACTACACAGAATCATTCTGTGAAACTTCTTTCTGATCTGTGCATTCAGCTAACAGAATTAAACCATACTTTTCATTGAGCAGTTCTGAACACTCTTTCTGTAGAAAATGCAACTAGACATTTGGAGCGATAAGAGGGTAGTAGTGGAAAAAGGAATATATTCAAATATAAACTACACGGAAGCATTCTGTGAAACTTCTTTCTGATCTGAGCATTCAGCTAACAGAGTTAAACCATACTTTTGATTGAGCAGTTTTGAAACACTCTGTCTGTAGGAAATGCAACTGGACATTCGTAGCGCTAAGTGGGTAATAGTGGAAAAGGGAATATGTTCAAATATAAACTACACAGAAGCATTGTATGAAACACCTTTCTGTTCTGTACACTCAACTAACAGAGTTGAACCTTAGTTTTGATTGAGCCATTCTGAAACACTCTTTCTGTAGAAAATGCAAGTGGACATTCGGAGCGCTAAGTTAGTAATAGTGGAAAAAGGAATATCTCCAAATAAAAACTACACAGAAGCATTCTCTGAAACTCCTTTCTGTTCTCTGCATTCAACTAACAGAGCTGAGCCTTACTTTTGGAGGAGCAGTTCTGAAACACTCTTTTTGTAGAAACTGCCAGTGGAAATTCAGAGCGCTAAGAGGGTAATAGTCGAAAAAGGAATATCTTCAACTAAATACTACACAGAAGCATTCTGTGAAACTTCTTTCTGTTCTGTGCATTCAACTAAAAGAGTTGAACCTTTGTTTTGATTGAGCCATTCTGAAACACTCTTTCTGTAGAAAATGAAAGTGGAGATTCGGAGCGCTAAGAGGGTAATAGTGGAAAAAGGATTATCTTCAAATATAAACTACACAGAATCATTCTGTGAAACTTCTTTCTGATATGTGCATTCAGCTAACAGAGTTAAACCATACTTTTGATAGTGCAGTTCTGAACACTCTTTGTGTAGAAAATGCAACTGGACATTTGGAGCGCTAAGAGGGTAGTATTGGAAAAAGGAATATATTCAAATATAAGCTACACAGAAGCATTCTGTGAAACTTCTTTCTGTTCTGTACATTCAACTAACAGAGTTGAAACTTACTTTTGATTGAGCCGTTCTGAAACACTCTTTCTGTAGAAACTGCAATTGGACATTCTGAGCCCTAAGAGGCCTATATTGGGAAAAATAATATATTCAAATAAAAACTACACAGAGGCATTGTGTGAAACTTATTTCTGATATGTGCATTCAGCTAACAGAGTTAAACCATACTTTTGATTGCGCAGTTCTGAACACTCTTTCTGTAGAAAATGCAAGTTGAAATTCGGAGCGCTAAGAGGGTAATAGTGGAAAAAGCAATATACTCAAATATAAACTACAAAGAAGCATTCTGTGAAACTTCTTTCTGTTCTCTGCATTCAACTAACTGAGTTGAACCTTGCTTTTGATTGAGCCGTTCTGGAACACTCTTTCTGTAGAAAATGCAATTGGACATTCTGAGCGCTAAGAGGCCTATAATGGGAAAAATAATTTCTACAAATAAAAACTACACAGAAGCATTCTGTGAAACTTCTTTCTGTTCTGTGCATTCAACTAAAAGTGTTGAACCTTAGTTTTGATTGAGCCGTTCTGAAACACTCTTTCTGTAGAAAATGCAAGTGGACATTCGGAGCGCTAAATTAGTAATAGTGGAAAAAGGAATATCTCCATATAAAAACTACACAGAAGCATTCTCTGAAACTCCTTTCTGTTCTCGGCATTCAAGTAACAGAGCTGAGCCTTACTTTTGGAGGAGCAGTTCTGAAACACTCTTTGTGTAGAAACTGCCAGTGGAAATTCAGAGCGCTAAGAGGGTAATAGTCGAAAAAGGAATATCTTCAACTAAATACTACACAGAAGCATTCTGTGAAACTTCTTTCTGTTCTGTGCATTCAACTAAAAGAGTTGAAACTTAGTTTTGATTGAGCCGTTCTGAAACACTCTTTCTTTAGACAATGAAAGTGGAGATTCGGAGCGCTAAGAGGGTAATAGTGGAAAAAGGATTATCTTCAAATATAAACTACACAGAATCATTCTGTGAAACTTCTTTCTGATATGTGCATTCAGCTAACAGAGTTAAACCATACTTGTAATTGAGCAGTTCTGAACACTCTTTCTGTAGAAAATGCAACTGGACATTTGGAGCGCTAAGAGGGTAGTAGTGGAAAAAGGTATATATTCAAATATAAGCTACACAGAAGCATTCTGTGAAACTTCTTTCTGATCTGAGCATTCCGCTAACAGAGTTAAACCTTACTTTTGATTGAGGAGATTTGAAACACTCTGACTGTAGAAAATGCAACTGGACATTCGGAGCGCTAAGCGGGTAATATTGGAAAAAGGAATATGTTCAAATATAAACAACACAGAAGCATTGTATGAAACTTCTTTCTGTTCTGTGCATTCAACTAACAGAGTTGAACCTTACTTTTGATTGAGCCGTTCTGAAACACTCTTTCTGTAGAAACTGCAATTGGACATTCTCAGCTCTAAGAGGCCTATATTGGGAATGATAATATCTTCAAATAAAAACTACACAGCAGCATTGTGTGAAACTTATTTCTGATATGTGCATTCAGCTAACAGAGTTAAACCATACTTTTGATTGCACAGTTCTGAACACTCCTTCTGTAGAAAATGCAAGTGGACATTCGGAGCGCTAATACGGTAATAGTGGAAAAAGGAATATATTCAATTATAAACTACACAGAAGCATTCTGTGAAACTTCTTTCGGATCTGTGCATTCAACTAACAGAGTAAAACCATAGTTTTGATTGAGCCGTTCTGAACACTCTTTCTGTACAAAATGCAAGTGGACTTTCGGAGCGCTAAGAGCGTAATAGTTGAAAAAGGAATATATTCAAATATAAACTACACAGAAGCATTCTGTGAAACTTCTTTCTGTTCTGTGCATTCAACTAACAGAGTTGAACCTTACTTTTGATTGAGCCGTTCTGAAACACTCTTTCTGTAGAAACTGCAATTGGACTTTCTAAGCGCTAAGAGGCCTACATTGTTAAAAAGAATATCTTCAAATAAAAACTACACAGAAGCATTCTGTGAAACATATTTCTGATATGTGCATTCAGTTAACAGAGCTAAACCATACTTTTGATTGAGCAGTTATGAAACACTCTTTGTGTAGAAAATATAAGTGGACCTTCGGAGCGCTAAGATTGTAATAGGGGAAAAAGGATTATCTCCAAATAAAAACCACACAGAAGCATTCTCTGAAACTCCTTTCTGTTCTCTGAATTCAACTAATAGAGTTGAGCCTTACTTTTGAAGGAACAGTTCTGAAACACTCTTTGTGTAGAAACTGCCAGTGGACATTCAGAGCGCTAAGTGGGTAATAGTCAATAAAGTAATATCTTCAACTAAATACTACACAGAAGCATTCTGTGAAACTACTTTCTGTTCTGTGCATTCAACTAAAGGAGGTGAACCTTACTTTTCATTGAGCCGTTCTGAAACACTCTTTCTATAGAAACTGCAATTGGACATTCTGAGCGCTAAGAAGCCTATATTGGTAAAAAGAATATTTTCTTATAAACACTACACAGAAGCATTCTGTGAAACTTCTTTCTGATCTGTGCATTCAGCTAACAGAGTTAAGCCATACTTTGGATTGAGCAGTTCTGAAACACTCTTTCTGTAAAAAATGCTACTGGACATTTGGAGCGCTAAGTGGGTAATAGTGGAAAAAGGAATATCTTCAAATATAAACTACACAGAATCATTCTGTGAAACTTCTCTCTGATCTGTGCATTCAGCTAACAGAGTTAAAGCATACTTCTGATTGAGCAGTTCTGAACACTCTTTCTGTAGAAAATGCAACTGGACATTTGGAGCGCTAAGATGGTAGTAGTGGAAAAAGTAATATATTCAAATATAAAATACACAGAAGCATTGTATGAAACTCCTTTCTCTTCTGTGCATTTAACTAACAGAGTTGAACCTTATTTTTGATTGAGCCGTTCTGAAACACTCTTTCTTTAGAAAATGCAAGTGGATATTCGCAGCGCTAAGACGGTAATACTGGAAAAGGAATATATTCAAATATAAACTACACAGAAGCATTCTGTGAAACTTATTTCTGTTCTGTGCATTCAACTAACTGAGTTGAACCTTACTTTTGATGGAGCCATTCTGAAAATCTCTTTCTGTAGAAACTGCAGTTGGACATTCTGAGCGCTAAGAGGCCTATATTTTGAAAAAGAATATCTTCAAATAAAAACTACACAGAAGCATTCCGTGAAACTTATTTTGGATATGGGCATTCAACTAATAGAGTAAAACCATACTTTTGATTGAGCCGTTCTGAACACTCTTTCTGTAGAAAATGCAAGTGGACATTCTGAGCGCTAAGAGGGTAATACTAGAAAAAGTAATATCTTCAAATATAAACTACACAGAATCATTCTGGGAAACTTCTTTCTGATCTGTGCATTCAGCTAACAGAATTAAACCATACTTTTCATTGAGCATTTCTGAACACTCTTTCTGTAGAAAATGCAACTAGACATTTGGAGCGATAAGAGGGTAGTAGTGGAAAAAGGAATATATTCAAATATAAACTACACGGAAGCATTCTGTGAAACTTCTTTCTGATCTGAGCATTCAGCTAACAGAGTTAAACCATACTTTTGACTGAGCAGTTTTGAAACACTCTGTCTGTAGAAAATGCAACTGGACATTCGGAGCGCTAAGTGGGTAATAGTGGAAAAAGGAATATGTTCAAATATAAACTACACAGAAGCATTGTATGAAACATCTTTCTGTTCTGTACATTCAACTAACAGAGTTGAAACTTACTTTTGATTGAGCCGTTCTGAAACACTCTTTCTGTAGAAACTGCAATTGGACATTCTGAGCCCTAAGAGGCCTATATTGGGAAAAATAATATATTCAAATAAAAACTACACAGAGGCATTGTGTGAAACTTATTTCTGATATGTGCATTCAGCTAACAGAGTTAAACCATACTTTTGATTACGCAGTTCTGAACACTCTTTCTGTAGAAAATGCAAGTTGAAATTCGGAGCGCTAAGAGGGTAATAGTGGAAAAAGCAATATACTCAAATATAAACTACAAAGAAGCATTCTGTGAAACTTGTTTCTGTTCTCTGCATTCAACTAACTGAGTTGAACCTTGCTTTTGATTGAGCCGTTCTGGAACACTCTTTCTGTAGAAAATGCAATTGGACATTCTGAGCGCTAAGAGGCCTATATTGGGAAAAATAATATCTACAAATAAAAACTACACAGAAGCATTCTGTGAAACTTCTTTCTGTTCTGTGCATTCAACTAAAAGTGTTGAACCTTAGTTTTGATTGAGCCGTTCTGAAACACTCTTTCTGTAGAAAATGCAAGTGGACATTCGGAGCGCTAAGTTAGTAATAGTGGAAAAAGGAATATCTCCATATAAAAACTACACAGAAGCATTCTCTGAAACTCCTTTCTGTTCTCTGCATTCAACTAACAGAGCTGAGCCTTACTTTGGAGGAGCAGTTCTGAAACACTCTTTGTGTAGAAACTGCCAGTGGAAATTCAGAGCGCTAAGAGGGTAATAGTCGAAAAAGGAATATCTTCAACTAAATACTACACAGAAGCATTCTGTGAAACTTCTTTCTGTTCTGTGCATTCAACTAAAAGAGTTGAAACTTAGTTTTGATTGAGCCGTTCTGAAAAACTCTTTCTGTAGACAATGAAAGTGGAGATTCGGAGCGCTAAGAGGGTAATAGTGGAAAAAGGATTATCTTCAAATATAAACTACACAGAATCATTCTGTGAAACTTCTTTCTGATATGTGCATTCAGCTAACAGAGTTAAACCATACTTTTGATTGAGCAGTTCTGAACACTCTTTCTGTAGAAAATGCAACTGGACATTTGGAGCGCTAAGAGGGTAGTAGTGGAAAAAGGAATATACTCAAATATAAGCTACACAGAAGCATTCTGTGAAACTTCTTTCTGATCTGAGCATTCCGCTAACAGAGTTAAACCATACTTTTGATTGAGGAGATTTGAAACACTCTGACTGTAGAAAATGCAACTGGACATTCGGAGCGCTAAGTGGGTAATAATGGAAAAAGGAATATGTTCAAATATAAACAACACAGAAGCATTGTATGAAAATTCTTTCTGTTCTGTGCATTCAACTAACAGAGTTGAACCTTACTTATGATTGAGCCGTTCTGAAACACTCTTTCTGTAGAAACTGCAATTGGACATTCTCAGCTCTAAGAGGCCTATATTGGGAATAATAATATCTTCAAATAAAAACTACACAGCAGCATTGTGTGTAACTTATTTCTGATATGTGCATTCAGCTAACAGAGTTAAACCATACTTTTGATTGCACAGTTCTGAACACTCTTTCTGTAGAAAATGCAAGTGGACATTCGGAGCGCTAATACGGTAATAGTGGAAAAAGGAATATATTCAATTATAAACTACACAGAAGCATTCTGTGAAACTTCTTTCTGTTCTGTGCATTCAACTAACTGAGTTGAACCTTACTTTTGATGGAGCCGTTGTGAAACACTCTTTCTGTAGAAACTGCAATTGGACATTCTGACCGCTAAAAGGCCTATATTGGGAAAAAGAATATCTACAAATAAAAACTACACAGAAGCATTCTGTGAAACTTCTTTCGGATCTGTGCATTCAACTAACAGAGTAAAACCATACTTTTGATTGAGCCGTTCTGAACACTCTTTCTGTAGAAAATGCAAGTGGACATTCGGAGCGCTAGGAGGGTAATAGTTGAAAAAGGAATATATTCAAATATAAACTACACAGAAGCATTCTGTGAAACTTCTTTCTGTTCTGTGCATTCAACTAACAGAGTTGAACCTTACTTTTGATTGAGCCGTTCTGAAACACTCTTTCTGTAGAAACTGCAATTGGACTTTCTAAGCGCTAAGAGGCCTACATTGTTAAAAAGAATATCTTCAAATTAAAACTACACAGAAGCATTCTGTGAAACATATTTCTGATACGTGCATTCAGTTAACAGAGCTAAACCATACTTTTGATTGAGCAGTTATGAAACACTCTTTGTGTAGAAAATATAAGTGGACCTTCGGAGCGCTAAGATTGTAATAGGGGAAAAAGGATTATCTCCAAATAAAAACCACACAGAAGCATTCTCTGAAACTCCTTTCTGTTTTCTGAATTCAACTAACAGAGTTGAGCCTTACTTTTGAAGGAACAGTTCTGAAACACTCTTTGTGTAGAAACTGCCAGTGGACATTCGGAGGGCTAAGTGGGTAATAGTCAATAAAGGAATATCTTCAACTAAATACTACAAAGAAGCATTCTGTGAAACTACTTTCTGTTCTGTGCATTCAAATAAAAGAGGTGAACCTTACTTTTCATTGAGCCGTTCTGAAACACTCTTTCTATAGAAACTGCAATTGGACATTCTGAGCGCTAAGAGGCCTATATTGGTAAAAAGAATATTTTCATATAAACACTACACAGAAGCATTCTGTGAAACTTCTTTCTGATCTGTGCATTCAGCTAACAGAGTTAAACCACACTTTGGATTGAGCAGTTCTGAAACACTCTTTCTGTAGAAAATGCTACTGGACATTTGGAGCGCTATGTGGGTAATAGTGGAAAAAGGAATATCTTCAAATTTAAACTACACAGAATCATTCTGTGAAACTTCTTTCTGATCTGTGCATTCAGCTAACAGAGTTAAAGCATACTTTTGATTGAGCAGTTCTGAACACTCTTTGTGTAGAAATTCAACTGGACATTTGGAGCGCTAAGAGGGTAGTAGTGGAAAAAGTAATATATTCATATATAAACTACACAGAAGAATTGTATGAAACTCATTTCTCTTCTGTGCATTTAACTAACAGAGTTGAACCTTGTTTTTGATTGAGCCGTTCTGAAACACTCTTTCTTTAGAAAATGCAAGTGGATATTCGCAGCGCTAAGACGGTAATACTGGAAAAGGAATATATTCAAATATAAACTACACAGAAGCATTCTGTGAAACTTATTTCTGTTCTGTGCATTCAACTAACTGAGTTGAACCTTACTTTTGATGGAGCCGTTCTGAAAAGCTCTTTCTGTAGAAACTGCAATTGGACATTCTGAGCACTAAGAGGCCTATATTTTGAAAAAGAATATCTTCAAATAAAAACTACACAGAAGCATTCTGTGAAACTTATTTCGGATATGGGCATTCAACTAATAGAGTAAAACCATACTTTTGATTGAGCCGTTCTGAACACTCTTTCTGTAGAAAATGCAAGTGGACATTCTGAGCGCTAAGAGGGTAATACTAGAAAAAGTAATATCTTCAAATATAAACTACACAGAATCATTCTGTGAAACTTCTTTCTGATCTGTGCATTCAGCTAACAGAATTAAACCATACTTTTCATTGAGCAGTTCTGAACACTCTTTCTGTAGAAAATGCAACTAGACATTTGGAGCGATAAGAGGGTAGTAGTGGAAAAAGGAATATATTCAAATATAAACTACACGGAAGCATTCTGTGAAACTTCTTTCTGATCTGAGAATTCAGCTAACAGAGTTAAACCATACTTTTGATTGAGCAGTTCTGAACACTCTTTCTGTAGAAAATGCAACTGGACATTTGGAGCGCTAAGAGGGTAGTAGTAGAAAAAGAATATATTCAAATATAAACTACAGAGAAACATTCTGTGAAACTTTTTCTGATCTGAGCATTCAGCTAACAGAGTTAAACCATACTTTTGATTGAGCAGTTTTGAAACACTCTGTCTGTAGAAAATGCAACTGGACATTCGGAGCGCTAAGTGGGTAATAGTGGAAAAACGAATATGTTCAAATATAAACTACACAGAAGCATTGTATGAAACAACTTTGTGTTCTGTACATTCAACTAACAGAGTTGAACCTTACTTTTGATTGAGCCGTTCTTAAACACTGTTTCTGTAGAAACTGTAATTGGACATTCTGAGCGCTAAGAGGCCTATATTGGTAAAAAGTATATTTTCATATAAACACTACACAGAAGCATTCTGTGAAACTTCTTTCTGATCTGGGCATTCAGCTAACAGAGTTAAACCATACTTTTGATTGAGCAGTTCTGAAACACTCTTTCTGTAGAAAATGCTACAGGACATTTGGAGCGCTAAGTGGGTAATAGTGGAAAAAGGAATATCTTCAAATATCAACTACACAGAATCATTCTGTGAAACTTATTTCTGATCTGTGCATTCAGCTAACAGAGTTAAACCATACTTTTGATTGAGCAGTTCTGAACACTCTTTCTGTGGAAAATGCAACTGGACATTTGGAGCGCTAAAAGGGTAGTAGTGGAAAAAGGAATGTCTTCAAATAAGCTACACAGAAGCATTGTATGGAACTTCTTTCTGTTCTGTGCATTCAACTAACAGATTTGAACCTTATTTTTGATTGAGCCGTTCTGAAACACTCTTTCTGTAGAAAATGCAAGTGGATATTCGCAGTGCTAAGACGGTAATACTGGAAAAGGAATATATTCAAATATAAACTACACAGAAGCATTCTGTGAAACTTCTTTCTGTTCTGTGCATTCAAATAACTGAGTTGAACCTTACTTTTGATGGAGGGGTTCTGAAACACTCTTTCTGTAGAAACTGCAATTGGACATTCTGAGAGCTAAGAGGCCTATATTGGGAAAAAGAATATCTTCAAATAAAAATTACACAGAAGCATTCTGTGAAACTTATTTCTGATATGGGCATTCAACTAACAGAGTAAAACCATACTTTTGATTGAGCAGTTCTGAACACTCTTTCTGTAGAAAATGCAACTGGACATTTGGAGCGCTAAGAGGGTAGTAGTGGAAAAAGAAATATATTCAAATATAAACTTCACAGAAGCATTCTGTGAAAGTACTTTCTGATCTGAGCATTCAGCTAACAGAGTTAAACCATACTTTTGACTGAGCAGTTTTGAAACACTCTGTCCGTAGAAAATTCAACTGGACATTCGGAGCGCTAAGTTGGTAATAGTGGAAAAAGGAATATGTTCAAATATAAATTACACAGAAGCATTGTATGAAACATCTTTCTGTTCTGTACATTCAACTAACTGAGTTGAACCTTGCTTTTGATTGAGCCGTTCTGACACTCTTTCTGTAGAAACTGCATTTGGACATTATGAGCCCAAAGAGGCCTATATAGGGAAAAATAATATATTCAAATAAAAACGACACAGAAGCATTGTGTGAAACTTACTTCTGATATGTGCATTCAGCTAACAGAGTTAAACCATACTTTTGATTGCGCAGTTCTGAACACTCTTTCTGTAGAAAATGCAAGTGGACATTCGGAGCGCTAAGAGGGTAATAGTGGAAAAAGCAATATACTCAAATATAAACTACACAGAAGCATTCTGTGAAACTTCCTTCTGTTCTCTGCATTCAACTAACTGAGTTGAACCTTGCTTTTGATTGAGCCGTTATGGAACACTCTTTCTGTAGCAAATGCAATTGGACATTCTGAGCGCTAAGAGGCCTATATTGGGAAAAAGAATATCTACAAATAAAAACTACACAGAATCATTCCGTGAAACTACTTTCTGTTCTGTGCATTCAACTAAAAGTGTTCAACCTTAGTTTTGATTGAGCCGTTCTGAAACACTGTTTCTGTAGAAAATGCAAGAGGACATTCGGAGCGCTAAGATAGTAATAGTGGAAAAAGGAATATATCCAAATAAAAACTACACAGAAGCATTCTCTGAAACTCCTTTCTGTTCTCTGCATTCAACTAACAGAGCTGAGCCTTACTTTTGAAGGAGCAGTTCTGAAACACTCTTTGTGTAGAAACTGCCAGTGGAGATTCAGAGCGCTAAGAGGGTAATAGTCGAAAAAGGAATATCTTCAACTAAATACTACACAGAAGCCTTCTGTGAAACTTCTTTCTGTTCTGTTCATTCAACTAAAGAGCTGAACCTTAGTTTTGATTGAGCCGTTCTGAAACACTCTTTCTGTAGAAAATGAAAGTGGAGATTCGGAGCGCTAAGAGGGTAATAGTGGAAAAATGATTATCTTCAAATATAAACTACACAGAATCATTCTGTGAAACTTCTTTCTGATATGTGCATTCAGCTAACAGAGTTAAACCATACTTTTGATAGTGCAGTTCTGAACACTCTTTCTGTAGAAAATGCAACTGGACATTTGGAGCGCTAAGAGGGTAGTAGTGGAAAAAGGAATATATTCAAATATAAGCTACACAGAAGCATTCTGTGAAACTTCTTTCTGATCTGAGCATTCAGCTAACAGAGTTAAACCATACTTTTGATTGCGCAGTTCTGAACACTCTTTCTGTAGAAAATGCAAGTGGACATTCGGAGCGCTAATACGGTAATAGTGGAAAAATTAATATATTCAATTATAAACTACACAGAAGCATTGTATGAAACTTCATTCTCTTCTGCGCATTAAACTAACAGAGTTGAAACTTATTTTTGATTCAGCCGTTCTGAAACACTCTTTCTGTAGAAAATGCAAGTGGATATTCTGAGCGCTAAGACGGTAATACTGGAAAACGAATATATTCAAATATAAACTACACAGAAGCATTCTGTGAAACTTCTTTCTGTTCTGTGCATTCAACTAACTGAGTTGAACCTTACTTTTGATGGAGCCGTTCTGAAACACTCTTTCTTTAGAAACTGCAATTGGACATTCTGAGCGCTAAGAGGCCTATATTGGGAAAAAGAATATCTTCAAATAAAAACTACACAGAAGCATTCTGTGAAACTTATTTCTGATATGTGCATTCAACTAATAGAGTAAAACCACACTTTTGATTGAGCAGTTCTGAACACTCTTTCTGTAGAAAATGCAAGTGGACATTGGGAGCTCTAAGAGGGTAATACTGGAAATAGTAATATCTTCAAATATAAACTACACAGAAGCATTCTGTGAAACTTCTTTCTGATCTGAGCATTCAGCTAACAGAGTTAAACCATACTTTTGACTGTGCAGTTTTGAAACACTCTGTCTGTAGAAAATGCAACTGGACATTCGGAGCGCTAAGTGGGTAATAGTGGAAAAAGGAATATGTTCAAATATAAACTACACAGAAGCATTGTATGAAACTTCTTTCTGTTCTGTGCATTCAACTAACAGAGTTGAACCTTACTTTTGATTTAGCCGTTGTGAAACACTGTTTCTGTAGAAACTGCAATTGGACATTCTGACCGCTAAAAGGCCTATATTGGGAAAAAGAATATCTACAAATTAAATTTACACAGAAACATTCTGTGAAACTTATTTCTGATATGTGCATTCAACTAACAGAGTTAAACCATACTTTTGATTG
Organism: Symphalangus syndactylus; assembly: GCF_028878055.3. Taxonomy (NCBI): domain Eukaryota; kingdom Metazoa; phylum Chordata; class Mammalia; order Primates; family Hylobatidae; genus Symphalangus; species Symphalangus syndactylus. The sequence continues at coordinate 111,940,699 of NC_072437.2, read as the reverse complement.
CGCAGTTCTGAACACTCTTTCTGTAGAAAATGCAAGTGGACATTCGGAGCGCTAAGAGGGTAATAGTGGAAAAAGCAATATACTCAAATATAAACTACACAGAAGCATTCTGTGAAACTTCTTTCTGTTCTCTGCATTCAACTAACTGAGTTGAACCTTGCTTTTGATTGAGCCGTTCTGGAACACTCTTTCTGTAGAAAATGCAATTGGACATTCTGAGCGCTAAGAGGCCTATATTGGGAAAAAGAATATCTACAAATAAAAACTACACAGAAGCATTCTGTGAAACTTCTTTCTATTCTGTGCATTCAACTAAATGTGTTGAACCTTAGTTTTGATTGAGCCGTTCTGAAACACTCTTTCTGTAGGAAATGCAAGTGGACATTCCGAGCGCTAAGATAGTAATAGTGAAAAAAGGAATATCTCCAAATAAAAACTACACAGAAGCATTCTCTGAAACTCCTTTCTGTTCTCTGCATTCAACTAACAGAGCTGAGCCTTACTTTTGAAGGAGCAGTTCTGAAACACTCTTTGTGTAGAAACTGCCGGTGGAAATTCAGAGCGCTAAGAGGGTAATAGTCGAAAAAGGAATATCTTCAACTAAATACTACACAGAAGCATTCTGTGAAACTGCTTTCTGTTCTGTGCATTCAATTAAAAGAGTTGAAACTTAGTTTTGATTGAGCCGTTCTGAAACACTCTTTCTGTAGAAAAGGAAAGTGGAGATTCGTAGCGCTAAGAGGATAATAGTGGAAAAAGGATTATATTCAAATATAAACTACACAGAATCATTCTGTGAAACTTCTATCTGATATGTGCATTCAGCTAACAGAGTTAAACCATACTTTTGATAGAGCAGTTCTGAACACTCTTTCTGTAGAAAATGCAACTGGACATTTGGAGCGCTAAGAGGGTTGTAATGGAAAAAGGAATATATTCAAATATAAGCTACACAGAAGCATTCTGTGAAACTTCTTTCTGATCTGAGCACTCAGCTAACAGAGTTAAACCATACTTTTGATTGAGGAGATTTGAAACTCTCTGTCTGTACAAAATGCAACTGGACATTCGGAGCGCTAAGTGGGTAATAATGGAAAAAGGAATATGTTCAAATATAAACTACACAGAAGCATTGTATGAAACATCTTTCTGTTCTGTGCATTCAACTAACAGAGTTGAACCTTACTTTCGATTGAGCCGTTCTGAAACACTCTTTCTGTAGAAACTGCAATTGGACATTCTGAGCTCTAAGAGGCCTATATTGGGAAAAATAATATCTTCAAATAAAAACTACACAGCAGCATTGTGTGAAACTTATTTCTGATATGTGCATTCAGCTAACAGAGTTAAACCATACTTTGGATTGCGCAGTTCTGAACACTCTTTGTGTAGAAAATGCAAGTGGACATTCGGAGCGCTAATACGGTAATAGTGGAAAAAGGAATATATTCAATTATAAACTACACAGAAGCATTCTGTTAAACTTCTTTCTGTTCTGTGCATTCAACTAACTGAGTTGAACCTTACTGTTGATGGAGCCGTTGTGAAACACTGTTTCTGTAGAAACTGCAATTGGACATTCTGACCGCTAAAAGGCCTATATTGGGAAAAGGAATATCTACAAATAAAAACTACACAGAAGCATTCTGTGAAACTTCTTTCGGATCTGTGCATTTAACTAACAGAGTAAAACCATACTTTTGATTGAGCCGTTCTGAACACTCTTTCTGTAGAAAATGCAAGTGGACATTCGGAGCGCTAAGAGGGTAATAGTTGAAAAAGGAATATATTCAAATATAAACTACACAGAAGCATTCTGTGAAACTTCTTTCTGTTCTGTGCATTCAACTAACAGAGTTGAACCTTACTTTTGATTGAGCCGTTCTGAAACACTCTTTCTGTAGAAACTGCAATTGGACTTTCTAAGCGTTAAGAGGCCTACATTGTTAAAAAGAATATCTTCAAATAAAAACTACACAGAAGCATTCTGTGAAACTTATTTCTGATCTGTGCATTCAGTTAAGAGAGCTAAACCATACTTTTGATTGAGCAGTTATGAAACACTCTTTGTGTAGAAAATGCAAGTGGACCTTCGGAGCGCTAAGATTGTAATAGGGGAAAAAGGAATATCTCCAAATAAAAACCACACAGAAGCATTCTCTGAAACTCCTTTCTGTTCTCTGAATTCAACCAACAGAGTTTAGCCTTACTTTTGAAGGAGCAGTTCTGAAACACTCTTTGTGTAGAAACTGCCAGTGGACATTCGGAGCGCTAAGTGGGTAATAGTCAATAAAGATATATCTTCAACTAAATACTACACAGAAGCATTCTTTGAAACTTCTTTCTGTTCTGTGCATTCAACTAAAAGAGGTGAACCTTACTTTTCATTGAGCCGTTCTGAAACACTCTTTCTATAGAAACTTCAATTGGACATTCTGAGCGCTAAGAGGCCTATATTGGTAAAAAGAATATTTTCATATAAACACTACACAGAAGCATTCTGTGAAACTTCTTTCTGATCTGTGCATTCAGCTAACAGAGTTAAACCATACTTTTGATTGAGCAGTTCTGAAACACTCTTTCTGTTGAAAATGCTACTGGACATTTGGAGCACTAAGTGGGTAATAGTGGATAAAGGAATATCTTCAAATATAAACTACACAGAATCATTCTGTGAAACTTCTTTCTGATCTGTGCATTCAGCTAACATAGTTAAACCATACTTTTGATTGAGCAGTTCTGAACACTCTTTCTGTAGAAAATGCAACTGGACATTTGGAGCGCTAAGAGGGTAGTAGTGGAAAAAGGAATATATTCAAATATAAACTACACAGAAGCATTGTATGAAACTTCTTTCTCTTCTGTGCATTCAACTAACAGAGTTGAACCTTATTTTTGATTGAGCCGTTCTGAAGCACTCTTTCTGTAGAAAATGCAAGTGGATATTCGCAGCGCTAAGACGGTAATACTGGAAAAGGAATATATTCAAATATAAACTACACAGAAGCATTCTGTGAAACTTATTTCTGTTCTGTGCATTCAACTAACTGAGTTGAACCTTACTTTTGATGGAGCCGTTCTGAAAAGCTCTTTCTGTAGAAACTGCAATTGGACATTCTGAGCGCTAAGAGGCCTATATTTTGAAAAAGAATATCTTCAAATAAAAACTACACAGAAGCATTCTGTGAAACTTATTTCGGATATGGGCATTCAACTAATAGAGTAAAACCATACTTTTGATTGAGCCGTTCTGAACACTCTTTCTGTAGAAAATGCAATTGGACATTCTGAGCGCTAAGAGGGTAATACTAGAAAAAGTAATATCTTCAAATATAAACTACACAGAATCATTCTGTGAAACTTCTTTCTGATCTGTGCATTCAGCTAACAGAATTAAACCATACTTTTCATTGAGCAGTTCTGAACACTCTTTCTGTAGAAAATGCAACTAGACATTTGGAGCGATAAGAGGGTAGTAGTGGAAAAAGGAATATATTCAAATATAAACTACACGGAAGCATTCTGTGAAACTTCTTTCTGATCTGAGCATTCAGCTAACAGAGTTAAACCATACTTTTGATTGAGCAGTTTTGAAACACTCTGTCTGTAGGAAATGCAACTGGACATTCGTAGCGCTAAGTGGGTAATAGTGGAAAAGGGAATATGTTCAAATATAAACTACACAGAAGCATTGTATGAAACACCTTTCTGTTCTGTACACTCAACTAACAGAGTTGAACCTTAGTTTTGATTGAGCCATTCTGAAACACTCTTTCTGTAGAAAATGCAAGTGGACATTCGGAGCGCTAAGTTAGTAATAGTGGAAAAAGGAATATCTCCAAATAAAAACTACACAGAAGCATTCTCTGAAACTCCTTTCTGTTCTCTGCATTCAACTAACAGAGCTGAGCCTTACTTTTGGAGGAGCAGTTCTGAAACACTCTTTTTGTAGAAACTGCCAGTGGAAATTCAGAGCGCTAAGAGGGTAATAGTCGAAAAAGGAATATCTTCAACTAAATACTACACAGAAGCATTCTGTGAAACTTCTTTCTGTTCTGTGCATTCAACTAAAAGAGTTGAACCTTTGTTTTGATTGAGCCATTCTGAAACACTCTTTCTGTAGAAAATGAAAGTGGAGATTCGGAGCGCTAAGAGGGTAATAGTGGAAAAAGGATTATCTTCAAATATAAACTACACAGAATCATTCTGTGAAACTTCTTTCTGATATGTGCATTCAGCTAACAGAGTTAAACCATACTTTTGATAGTGCAGTTCTGAACACTCTTTGTGTAGAAAATGCAACTGGACATTTGGAGCGCTAAGAGGGTAGTATTGGAAAAAGGAATATATTCAAATATAAGCTACACAGAAGCATTCTGTGAAACTTCTTTCTGTTCTGTACATTCAACTAACAGAGTTGAAACTTACTTTTGATTGAGCCGTTCTGAAACACTCTTTCTGTAGAAACTGCAATTGGACATTCTGAGCCCTAAGAGGCCTATATTGGGAAAAATAATATATTCAAATAAAAACTACACAGAGGCATTGTGTGAAACTTATTTCTGATATGTGCATTCAGCTAACAGAGTTAAACCATACTTTTGATTGCGCAGTTCTGAACACTCTTTCTGTAGAAAATGCAAGTTGAAATTCGGAGCGCTAAGAGGGTAATAGTGGAAAAAGCAATATACTCAAATATAAACTACAAAGAAGCATTCTGTGAAACTTCTTTCTGTTCTCTGCATTCAACTAACTGAGTTGAACCTTGCTTTTGATTGAGCCGTTCTGGAACACTCTTTCTGTAGAAAATGCAATTGGACATTCTGAGCGCTAAGAGGCCTATAATGGGAAAAATAATTTCTACAAATAAAAACTACACAGAAGCATTCTGTGAAACTTCTTTCTGTTCTGTGCATTCAACTAAAAGTGTTGAACCTTAGTTTTGATTGAGCCGTTCTGAAACACTCTTTCTGTAGAAAATGCAAGTGGACATTCGGAGCGCTAAATTAGTAATAGTGGAAAAAGGAATATCTCCATATAAAAACTACACAGAAGCATTCTCTGAAACTCCTTTCTGTTCTCGGCATTCAAGTAACAGAGCTGAGCCTTACTTTTGGAGGAGCAGTTCTGAAACACTCTTTGTGTAGAAACTGCCAGTGGAAATTCAGAGCGCTAAGAGGGTAATAGTCGAAAAAGGAATATCTTCAACTAAATACTACACAGAAGCATTCTGTGAAACTTCTTTCTGTTCTGTGCATTCAACTAAAAGAGTTGAAACTTAGTTTTGATTGAGCCGTTCTGAAACACTCTTTCTTTAGACAATGAAAGTGGAGATTCGGAGCGCTAAGAGGGTAATAGTGGAAAAAGGATTATCTTCAAATATAAACTACACAGAATCATTCTGTGAAACTTCTTTCTGATATGTGCATTCAGCTAACAGAGTTAAACCATACTTGTAATTGAGCAGTTCTGAACACTCTTTCTGTAGAAAATGCAACTGGACATTTGGAGCGCTAAGAGGGTAGTAGTGGAAAAAGGTATATATTCAAATATAAGCTACACAGAAGCATTCTGTGAAACTTCTTTCTGATCTGAGCATTCCGCTAACAGAGTTAAACCTTACTTTTGATTGAGGAGATTTGAAACACTCTGACTGTAGAAAATGCAACTGGACATTCGGAGCGCTAAGTGGGTAATATTGGAAAAAGGAATATGTTCAAATATAAACAACACAGAAGCATTGTATGAAACTTCTTTCTGTTCTGTGCATTCAACTAACAGAGTTGAACCTTACTTTTGATTGAGCCGTTCTGAAACACTCTTTCTGTAGAAACTGCAATTGGACATTCTCAGCTCTAAGAGGCCTATATTAGGAATGATAATATCTTCAAATAAAAACTACACAGCAGCATTGTGTGAAACTTATTTCTGATATGTGCATTCAGCTAACAGAGTTAAACCATACTTTTGATTGCACAGTTCTGAACACTCCTTCTGTAGAAAATGCAAGTGGACATTCGGAGCGCTAATACGGTAATAGTGGAAAAAGGAATATATTCAATTATAAACTACACAGAAGCATTCTGTGAAACTTCTTTCGGATCTGTGCATTCAACTAACAGAGTAAAACCATAGTTTTGATTGAGCCGTTCTGAACACTCTTTCTGTACAAAATGCAAGTGGACTTTCGGAGCGCTAAGAGCGTAATAGTTGAAAAAGGAATATATTCAAATATAAACTACACAGAAGCATTCTGTGAAACTTCTTTCTGTTCTGTGCATTCAACTAACAGAGTTGAACCTTACTTTTGATTGAGCCGTTCTGAAACACTCTTTCTGTAGAAACTGCAATTGGACTTTCTAAGCGCTAAGAGGCCTACATTGTTAAAAAGAATATCTTCAAATAAAAACTACACAGAAGCATTCTGTGAAACATATTTCTGATATGTGCATTCAGTTAACAGAGCTAAACCATACTTTTGATTGAGCAGTTATGAAACACTCTTTGTGTAGAAAATATAAGTGGACCTTCGGAGCGCTAAGATTGTAATAGGGGAAAAAGGATTATCTCCAAATAAAAACCACACAGAAGCATTCCCTGAAACTCCTTTCTGTTCTCTGAATTCAACTAATAGAGTTGAGCCTTACTTTTGAAGGAACAGTTCTGAAACACTCTTTGTGTAGAAACTGCCAGTGGACATTCAGAGCGCTAAGTGGGTAATAGTCAATAAAGTAATATCTTCAACTAAATACTACACAGAAGCATTCTGTGAAACTACTTTCTGTTCTGTGCATTCAACTAAAGGAGGTGAACCTTACTTTTCATTGAGCCGTTCTGAAACACTCTTTCTATAGAAACTGCAATTGGACATTCTGAGCGCTAAGAAGCCTATATTGGTAAAAAGAATATTTTCTTATAAACACTACACAGAAGCATTCTGTGAAACTTCTTTCTGATCTGTGCATTCAGCTAACAGAGTTAAGCCATACTTTGGATTGAGCAGTTCTGAAACACTCTTTCTGTAAAAAATGCTACTGGACATTTGGAGCGCTAAGTGGGTAATAGTGGAAAAAGGAATATCTTCAAATATAAACTACACAGAATCATTCTGTGAAACTTCTCTCTGATCTGTGCATTCAGCTAACAGAGTTAAAGCATACTTCTGATTGAGCAGTTCTGAACACTCTTTCTGTAGAAAATGCAACTGGACATTTGGAGCGCTAAGATGGTAGTAGTGGAAAAAGTAATATATTCAAATATAAAATACACAGAAGCATTGTATGAAACTCCTTTCTCTTCTGTGCATTTAACTAACAGAGTTGAACCTTATTTTTGATTGAGCCGTTCTGAAACACTCTTTCTTTAGAAAATGCAAGTGGATATTCGCAGCGCTAAGACGGTAATACTGGAAAAGGAATATATTCAAATATAAACTACACAGAAGCATTCTGTGAAACTTATTTCTGTTCTGTGCATTCAACTAACTGAGTTGAACCTTACTTTTGATGGAGCCATTCTGAAAATCTCTTTCTGTAGAAACTGCAGTTGGACATTCTGAGCGCTAAGAGGCCTATATTTTGAAAAAGAATATCTTCAAATAAAAACTACACAGAAGCATTCCGTGAAACTTATTTTGGATATGGGCATTCAACTAATAGAGTAAAACCATACTTTTGATTGAGCCGTTCTGAACACTCTTTCTGTAGAAAATGCAAGTGGACATTCTGAGCGCTAAGAGGGTAATACTAGAAAAAGTAATATCTTCAAATATAAACTACACAGAATCATTCTGGGAAACTTCTTTCTGATCTGTGCATTCAGCTAACAGAATTAAACCATACTTTTCATTGAGCATTTCTGAACACTCTTTCTGTAGAAAATGCAACTAGACATTTGGAGCGATAAGAGGGTAGTAGTGGAAAAAGGAATATATTCAAATATAAACTACACGGAAGCATTCTGTGAAACTTCTTTCTGATCTGAGCATTCAGCTAACAGAGTTAAACCATACTTTTGACTGAGCAGTTTTGAAACACTCTGTCTGTAGAAAATGCAACTGGACATTCGGAGCGCTAAGTGGGTAATAGTGGAAAAAGGAATATGTTCAAATATAAACTACACAGAAGCATTGTATGAAACATCTTTCTGTTCTGTACATTCAACTAACAGAGTTGAAACTTACTTTTGATTGAGCCGTTCTGAAACACTCTTTCTGTAGAAACTGCAATTGGACATTCTGAGCCCTAAGAGGCCTATATTGGGAAAAATAATATATTCAAATAAAAACTACACAGAGGCATTGTGTGAAACTTATTTCTGATATGTGCATTCAGCTAACAGAGTTAAACCATACTTTTGATTACGCAGTTCTGAACACTCTTTCTGTAGAAAATGCAAGTTGAAATTCGGAGCGCTAAGAGGGTAATAGTGGAAAAAGCAATATACTCAAATATAAACTACAAAGAAGCATTCTGTGAAACTTGTTTCTGTTCTCTGCATTCAACTAACTGAGTTGAACCTTGCTTTTGATTGAGCCGTTCTGGAACACTCTTTCTGTAGAAAATGCAATTGGACATTCTGAGCGCTAAGAGGCCTATATTGGGAAAAATAATATCTACAAATAAAAACTACACAGAAGCATTCTGTGAAACTTCTTTCTGTTCTGTGCATTCAACTAAAAGTGTTGAACCTTAGTTTTGATTGAGCCGTTCTGAAACACTCTTTCTGTAGAAAATGCAAGTGGACATTCGGAGCGCTAAGTTAGTAATAGTGGAAAAAGGAATATCTCCATATAAAAACTACACAGAAGCATTCTCTGAAACTCCTTTCTGTTCTCTGCATTCAACTAACAGAGCTGAGCCTTACTTTGGAGGAGCAGTTCTGAAACACTCTTTGTGTAGAAACTGCCAGTGGAAATTCAGAGCGCTAAGAGGGTAATAGTCGAAAAAGGAATATCTTCAACTAAATACTACACAGAAGCATTCTGTGAAACTTCTTTCTGTTCTGTGCATTCAACTAAAAGAGTTGAAACTTAGTTTTGATTGAGCCGTTCTGAAAAACTCTTTCTGTAGACAATGAAAGTGGAGATTCGGAGCGCTAAGAGGGTAATAGTGGAAAAAGGATTATCTTCAAATATAAACTACACAGAATCATTCTGTGAAACTTCTTTCTGATATGTGCATTCAGCTAACAGAGTTAAACCATACTTTTGATTGAGCAGTTCTGAACACTCTTTCTGTAGAAAATGCAACTGGACATTTGGAGCGCTAAGAGGGTAGTAGTGGAAAAAGGAATATACTCAAATATAAGCTACACAGAAGCATTCTGTGAAACTTCTTTCTGATCTGAGCATTCCGCTAACAGAGTTAAACCATACTTTTGATTGAGGAGATTTGAAACACTCTGACTGTAGAAAATGCAACTGGACATTCGGAGCGCTAAGTGGGTAATAATGGAAAAAGGAATATGTTCAAATATAAACAACACAGAAGCATTGTATGAAAATTCTTTCTGTTCTGTGCATTCAACTAACAGAGTTGAACCTTACTTATGATTGAGCCGTTCTGAAACACTCTTTCTGTAGAAACTGCAATTGGACATTCTCAGCTCTAAGAGGCCTATATTGGGAATAATAATATCTTCAAATAAAAACTACACAGCAGCATTGTGTGTAACTTATTTCTGATATGTGCATTCAGCTAACAGAGTTAAACCATACTTTTGATTGCACAGTTCTGAACACTCTTTCTGTAGAAAATGCAAGTGGACATTCGGAGCGCTAATACGGTAATAGTGGAAAAAGGAATATATTCAATTATAAACTACACAGAAGCATTCTGTGAAACTTCTTTCTGTTCTGTGCATTCAACTAACTGAGTTGAACCTTACTTTTGATGGAGCCGTTGTGAAACACTCTTTCTGTAGAAACTGCAATTGGACATTCTGACCGCTAAAAGGCCTATATTGGGAAAAAGAATATCTACAAATAAAAACTACACAGAAGCATTCTGTGAAACTTCTTTCGGATCTGTGCATTCAACTAACAGAGTAAAACCATACTTTTGATTGAGCCGTTCTGAACACTCTTTCTGTAGAAAATGCAAGTGGACATTCGGAGCGCTAGGAGGGTAATAGTTGAAAAAGGAATATATTCAAATATAAACTACACAGAAGCATTCTGTGAAACTTCTTTCTGTTCTGTGCATTCAACTAACAGAGTTGAACCTTACTTTTGATTGAGCCGTTCTGAAACACTCTTTCTGTAGAAACTGCAATTGGACTTTCTAAGCGCTAAGAGGCCTACATTGTTAAAAAGAATATCTTCAAATTAAAACTACACAGAAGCATTCTGTGAAACATATTTCTGATACGTGCATTCAGTTAACAGAGCTAAACCATACTTTTGATTGAGCAGTTATGAAACACTCTTTGTGTAGAAAATATAAGTGGACCTTCGGAGCGCTAAGATTGTAATAGGGGAAAAAGGATTATCTCCAAATAAAAACCACACAGAAGCATTCTCTGAAACTCCTTTCTGTTTTCTGAATTCAACTAACAGAGTTGAGCCTTACTTTTGAAGGAACAGTTCTGAAACACTCTTTGTGTAGAAACTGCCAGTGGACATTCGGAGGGCTAAGTGGGTAATAGTCAATAAAGGAATATCTTCAACTAAATACTACAAAGAAGCATTCTGTGAAACTACTTTCTGTTCTGTGCATTCAAATAAAAGAGGTGAACCTTACTTTTCATTGAGCCGTTCTGAAACACTCTTTCTATAGAAACTGCAATTGGACATTCTGAGCGCTAAGAGGCCTATATTGGTAAAAAGAATATTTTCATATAAACACTACACAGAAGCATTCTGTGAAACTTCTTTCTGATCTGTGCATTCAGCTAACAGAGTTAAACCACACTTTGGATTGAGCAGTTCTGAAACACTCTTTCTGTAGAAAATGCTACTGGACATTTGGAGCGCTATGTGGGTAATAGTGGAAAAAGGAATATCTTCAAATTTAAACTACACAGAATCATTCTGTGAAACTTCTTTCTGATCTGTGCATTCAGCTAACAGAGTTAAAGCATACTTTTGATTGAGCAGTTCTGAACACTCTTTGTGTAGAAATTCAACTGGACATTTGGAGCGCTAAGAGGGTAGTAGTGGAAAAAGTAATATATTCATATATAAACTACACAGAAGAATTGTATGAAACTCATTTCTCTTCTGTGCATTTAACTAACAGAGTTGAACCTTGTTTTTGATTGAGCCGTTCTGAAACACTCTTTCTTTAGAAAATGCAAGTGGATATTCGCAGCGCTAAGACGGTAATACTGGAAAAGGAATATATTCAAATATAAACTACACAGAAGCATTCTGTGAAACTTATTTCTGTTCTGTGCATTCAACTAACTGAGTTGAACCTTACTTTTGATGGAGCCGTTCTGAAAAGCTCTTTCTGTAGAAACTGCAATTGGACATTCTGAGCACTAAGAGGCCTATATTTTGAAAAAGAATATCTTCAAATAAAAACTACACAGAAGCATTCTGTGAAACTTATTTCGGATATGGGCATTCAACTAATAGAGTAAAACCATACTTTTGATTGAGCCGTTCTGAACACTCTTTCTGTAGAAAATGCAAGTGGACATTCTGAGCGCTAAGAGGGTAATACTAGAAAAAGTAATATCTTCAAATATAAACTACACAGAATCATTCTGTGAAACTTCTTTCTGATCTGTGCATTCAGCTAACAGAATTAAACCATACTTTTCATTGAGCAGTTCTGAACACTCTTTCTGTAGAAAATGCAACTAGACATTTGGAGCGATAAGAGGGTAGTAGTGGAAAAAGGAATATATTCAAATATAAACTACACGGAAGCATTCTGTGAAACTTCTTTCTGATCTGAGAATTCAGCTAACAGAGTTAAACCATACTTTTGATTGAGCAGTTCTGAACACTCTTTCTGTAGAAAATGCAACTGGACATTTGGAGCGCTAAGAGGGTAGTAGTAGAAAAAGAATATATTCAAATATAAACTACAGAGAAACATTCTGTGAAACTTTTTCTGATCTGAGCATTCAGCTAACAGAGTTAAACCATACTTTTGATTGAGCAGTTTTGAAACACTCTGTCTGTAGAAAATGCAACTGGACATTCGGAGCGCTAAGTGGGTAATAGTGGAAAAACGAATATGTTCAAATATAAACTACACAGAAGCATTGTATGAAACAACTTTGTGTTCTGTACATTCAACTAACAGAGTTGAACCTTACTTTTGATTGAGCCGTTCTTAAACACTGTTTCTGTAGAAACTGTAATTGGACATTCTGAGCGCTAAGAGGCCTATATTGGTAAAAAGTATATTTTCATATAAACACTACACAGAAGCATTCTGTGAAACTTCTTTCTGATCTGGGCATTCAGCTAACAGAGTTAAACCATACTTTTGATTGAGCAGTTCTGAAACACTCTTTCTGTAGAAAATGCTACAGGACATTTGGAGCGCTAAGTGGGTAATAGTGGAAAAAGGAATATCTTCAAATATCAACTACACAGAATCATTCTGTGAAACTTATTTCTGATCTGTGCATTCAGCTAACAGAGTTAAACCATACTTTTGATTGAGCAGTTCTGAACACTCTTTCTGTGGAAAATGCAACTGGACATTTGGAGCGCTAAAAGGGTAGTAGTGGAAAAAGGAATGTCTTCAAATAAGCTACACAGAAGCATTGTATGGAACTTCTTTCTGTTCTGTGCATTCAACTAACAGATTTGAACCTTATTTTTGATTGAGCCGTTCTGAAACACTCTTTCTGTAGAAAATGCAAGTGGATATTCGCAGTGCTAAGACGGTAATACTGGAAAAGGAATATATTCAAATATAAACTACACAGAAGCATTCTGTGAAACTTCTTTCTGTTCTGTGCATTCAAATAACTGAGTTGAACCTTACTTTTGATGGAGGGGTTCTGAAACACTCTTTCTGTAGAAACTGCAATTGGACATTCTGAGAGCTAAGAGGCCTATATTGGGAAAAAGAATATCTTCAAATAAAAATTACACAGAAGCATTCTGTGAAACTTATTTCTGATATGGGCATTCAACTAACAGAGTAAAACCATACTTTTGATTGAGCAGTTCTGAACACTCTTTCTGTAGAAAATGCAACTGGACATTTGGAGCGCTAAGAGGGTAGTAGTGGAAAAAGAAATATATTCAAATATAAACTTCACAGAAGCATTCTGTGAAAGTACTTTCTGATCTGAGCATTCAGCTAACAGAGTTAAACCATACTTTTGACTGAGCAGTTTTGAAACACTCTGTCCGTAGAAAATTCAACTGGACATTCGGAGCGCTAAGTTGGTAATAGTGGAAAAAGGAATATGTTCAAATATAAATTACACAGAAGCATTGTATGAAACATCTTTCTGTTCTGTACATTCAACTAACTGAGTTGAACCTTGCTTTTGATTGAGCCGTTCTGACACTCTTTCTGTAGAAACTGCATTTGGACATTATGAGCCCAAAGAGGCCTATATAGGGAAAAATAATATATTCAAATAAAAACGACACAGAAGCATTGTGTGAAACTTACTTCTGATATGTGCATTCAGCTAACAGAGTTAAACCATACTTTTGATTGCGCAGTTCTGAACACTCTTTCTGTAGAAAATGCAAGTGGACATTCGGAGCGCTAAGAGGGTAATAGTGGAAAAAGCAATATACTCAAATATAAACTACACAGAAGCATTCTGTGAAACTTCCTTCTGTTCTCTGCATTCAACTAACTGAGTTGAACCTTGCTTTTGATTGAGCCGTTATGGAACACTCTTTCTGTAGCAAATGCAATTGGACATTCTGAGCGCTAAGAGGCCTATATTGGGAAAAAGAATATCTACAAATAAAAACTACACAGAATCATTCCGTGAAACTACTTTCTGTTCTGTGCATTCAACTAAAAGTGTTCAACCTTAGTTTTGATTGAGCCGTTCTGAAACACTGTTTCTGTAGAAAATGCAAGAGGACATTCGGAGCGCTAAGATAGTAATAGTGGAAAAAGGAATATATCCAAATAAAAACTACACAGAAGCATTCTCTGAAACTCCTTTCTGTTCTCTGCATTCAACTAACAGAGCTGAGCCTTACTTTTGAAGGAGCAGTTCTGAAACACTCTTTGTGTAGAAACTGCCAGTGGAGATTCAGAGCGCTAAGAGGGTAATAGTCGAAAAAGGAATATCTTCAACTAAATACTACACAGAAGCCTTCTGTGAAACTTCTTTCTGTTCTGTTCATTCAACTAAAGAGCTGAACCTTAGTTTTGATTGAGCCGTTCTGAAACACTCTTTCTGTAGAAAATGAAAGTGGAGATTCGGAGCGCTAAGAGGGTAATAGTGGAAAAATGATTATCTTCAAATATAAACTACACAGAATCATTCTGTGAAACTTCTTTCTGATATGTGCATTCAGCTAACAGAGTTAAACCATACTTTTGATAGTGCAGTTCTGAACACTCTTTCTGTAGAAAATGCAACTGGACATTTGGAGCGCTAAGAGGGTAGTAGTGGAAAAAGGAATATATTCAAATATAAGCTACACAGAAGCATTCTGTGAAACTTCTTTCTGATCTGAGCATTCAGCTAACAGAGTTAAACCATACTTTTGATTGCGCAGTTCTGAACACTCTTTCTGTAGAAAATGCAAGTGGACATTCGGAGCGCTAATACGGTAATAGTGGAAAAATTAATATATTCAATTATAAACTACACAGAAGCATTGTATGAAACTTCATTCTCTTCTGCGCATTAAACTAACAGAGTTGAAACTTATTTTTGATTCAGCCGTTCTGAAACACTCTTTCTGTAGAAAATGCAAGTGGATATTCTGAGCGCTAAGACGGTAATACTGGAAAACGAATATATTCAAATATAAACTACACAGAAGCATTCTGTGAAACTTCTTTCTGTTCTGTGCATTCAACTAACTGAGTTGAACCTTACTTTTGATGGAGCCGTTCTGAAACACTCTTTCTTTAGAAACTGCAATTGGACATTCTGAGCGCTAAGAGGCCTATATTGGGAAAAAGAATATCTTCAAATAAAAACTACACAGAAGCATTCTGTGAAACTTATTTCTGATATGTGCATTCAACTAATAGAGTAAAACCACACTTTTGATTGAGCAGTTCTGAACACTCTTTCTGTAGAAAATGCAAGTGGACATTGGGAGCTCTAAGAGGGTAATACTGGAAATAGTAATATCTTCAAATATAAACTACACAGAAGCATTCTGTGAAACTTCTTTCTGATCTGAGCATTCAGCTAACAGAGTTAAACCATACTTTTGACTGTGCAGTTTTGAAACACTCTGTCTGTAGAAAATGCAACTGGACATTCGGAGCGCTAAGTGGGTAATAGTGGAAAAAGGAATATGTTCAAATATAAACTACACAGAAGCATTGTATGAAACTTCTTTCTGTTCTGTGCATTCAACTAACAGAGTTGAACCTTACTTTTGATTTAGCCGTTGTGAAACACTGTTTCTGTAGAAACTGCAATTGGACATTCTGACCGCTAAAAGGCCTATATTGGGAAAAAGAATATCTACAAATTAAATTTACACAGAAACATTCTGTGAAACTTATTTCTGATATGTGCATTCAACTAACAGAGTTAAACCATACTTTTGATTGCGCAGTTCTGAACACTCTTTCTGTAGAAAATGCAAGTGGACATTCGGAGCGCTAAGAGGGTAATAGTGGAAAAAGCAATATACTCAAATATAAACTACACAGAAGCATTCTGTGAAACTTCTTTCTGTTCTCTGCATTCAACTAACTGAGTTGAACCTTGCTTTTGATTGAGCCGTTCTGGAACACTCTTTCTGTAGAAAATGCAATTGGACATTCTGAGCGCTAAGAGGCCTATATTGGGAAAAAGAATATCTACAAATAAAAACTACACAGAAGCATTCTGTGAAACTTCTTTCTATTCTGTGCATTCAACTAAATGTGTTGAACCTTAGTTTTGATTGAGCCGTTCTGAAACACTCTTTCTGTAGGAAATGCAAGTGGACATTCCGAGCGCTAAGATAGTAATAGTGAAAAAAGGAATATCTCCAAATAAAAACTACACAGAAGCATTCTCTGAAACTCCTTTCTGTTCTCTGCATTCAACTAACAGAGCTGAGCCTTACTTTTGAAGGAGCAGTTCTGAAACACTCTTTGTGTAGAAACTGCCGGTGGAAATTCAGAGCGCTAAGAGGGTAATAGTCGAAAAAGGAATATCTTCAACTAAATACTACACAGAAGCATTCTGTGAAACTGCTTTCTGTTCTGTGCATTCAATTAAAAGAGTTGAAACTTAGTTTTGATTGAGCCGTTCTGAAACACTCTTTCTGTAGAAAAGGAAAGTGGAGATTCGTAGCGCTAAGAGGATAATAGTGGAAAAAGGATTATATTCAAATATAAACTACACAGAATCATTCTGTGAAACTTCTATCTGATATGTGCATTCAGCTAACAGAGTTAAACCATACTTTTGATAGAGCAGTTCTGAACACTCTTTCTGTAGAAAATGCAACTGGACATTTGGAGCGCTAAGAGGGTTGTAATGGAAAAAGGAATATATTCAAATATAAGCTACACAGAAGCATTCTGTGAAACTTCTTTCTGATCTGAGCACTCAGCTAACAGAGTTAAACCATACTTTTGATTGAGGAGATTTGAAACTCTCTGTCTGTACAAAATGCAACTGGACATTCGGAGCGCTAAGTGGGTAATAATGGAAAAAGGAATATGTTCAAATATAAACTACACAGAAGCATTGTATGAAACATCTTTCTGTTCTGTGCATTCAACTAACAGAGTTGAACCTTACTTTCGATTGAGCCGTTCTGAAACACTCTTTCTGTAGAAACTGCAATTGGACATTCTGAGCTCTAAGAGGCCTATATTGGGAAAAATAATATCTTCAAATAAAAACTACACAGCAGCATTGTGTGAAACTTATTTCTGATATGTGCATTCAGCTAACAGAGTTAAACCATACTTTGGATTGCGCAGTTCTGAACACTCTTTGTGTAGAAAATGCAAGTGGACATTCGGAGCGCTAATACGGTAATAGTGGAAAAAGGAATATATTCAATTATAAACTACACAGAAGCATTCTGTTAAACTTCTTTCTGTTCTGTGCATTCAACTAACTGAGTTGAACCTTACTGTTGATGGAGCCGTTGTGAAACACTGTTTCTGTAGAAACTGCAATTGGACATTCTGACCGCTAAAAGGCCTATATTGGGAAAAGGAATATCTACAAATAAAAACTACACAGAAGCATTCTGTGAAACTTCTTTCGGATCTGTGCATTTAACTAACAGAGTAAAACCATACTTTTGATTGAGCCGTTCTGAACACTCTTTCTGTAGAAAATGCAAGTGGACATTCGGAGCGCTAAGAGGGTAATAGTTGAAAAAGGAATATATTCAAATATAAACTACACAGAAGCATTCTGTGAAACTTCTTTCTGTTCTGTGCATTCAACTAACAGAGTTGAACCTTACTTTTGATTGAGCCGTTCTGAAACACTCTTTCTGTAGAAACTGCAATTGGACTTTCTAAGCGTTAAGAGGCCTACATTGTTAAAAAGAATATCTTCAAATAAAAACTACACAGAAGCATTCTGTGAAACTTATTTCTGATCTGTGCATTCAGTTAAGAGAGCTAAACCATACTTTTGATTGAGCAGTTATGAAACACTCTTTGTGTAGAAAATGCAAGTGGACCTTCGGAGCGCTAAGATTGTAATAGGGGAAAAAGGAATATCTCCAAATAAAAACCACACAGAAGCATTCTCTGAAACTCCTTTCTGTTCTCTGAATTCAACCAACAGAGTTTAGCCTTACTTTTGAAGGAGCAGTTCTGAAACACTCTTTGTGTAGAAACTGCCAGTGGACATTCGGAGCGCTAAGTGGGTAATAGTCAATAAAGATATATCTTCAACTAAATACTACACAGAAGCATTCTTTGAAACTTCTTTCTGTTCTGTGCATTCAACTAAAAGAGGTGAACCTTACTTTTCATTGAGCCGTTCTGAAACACTCTTTCTATAGAAACTTCAATTGGACATTCTGAGCGCTAAGAGGCCTATATTGGTAAAAAGAATATTTTCATATAAACACTACACAGAAGCATTCTGTGAAACTTCTTTCTGATCTGTGCATTCAGCTAACAGAGTTAAACCATACTTTTGATTGAGCAGTTCTGAAACACTCTTTCTGTTGAAAATGCTACTGGACATTTGGAGCACTAAGTGGGTAATAGTGGATAAAGGAATATCTTCAAATATAAACTACACAGAATCATTCTGTGAAACTTCTTTCTGATCTGTGCATTCAGCTAACATAGTTAAACCATACTTTTGATTGAGCAGTTCTGAACACTCTTTCTGTAGAAAATGCAACTGGACATTTGGAGCGCTAAGAGGGTAGTAGTGGAAAAAGGAATATATTCAAATATAAACTACACAGAAGCATTGTATGAAACTTCTTTCTCTTCTGTGCATTCAACTAACAGAGTTGAACCTTATTTTTGATTGAGCCGTTCTGAAGCACTCTTTCTGTAGAAAATGCAAGTGGATATTCGCAGCGCTAAGACGGTAATACTGGAAAAGGAATATATTCAAATATAAACTACACAGAAGCATTCTGTGAAACTTATTTCTGTTCTGTGCATTCAACTAACTGAGTTGAACCTTACTTTTGATGGAGCCGTTCTGAAAAGCTCTTTCTGTAGAAACTGCAATTGGACATTCTGAGCGCTAAGAGGCCTATATTTTGAAAAAGAATATCTTCAAATAAAAACTACACAGAAGCATTCTGTGAAACTTATTTCGGATATGGGCATTCAACTAATAGAGTAAAACCATACTTTTGATTGAGCCGTTCTGAACACTCTTTCTGTAGAAAATGCAATTGGACATTCTGAGCGCTAAGAGGGTAATACTAGAAAAAGTAATATCTTCAAATATAAACTACACAGAATCATTCTGTGAAACTTCTTTCTGATCTGTGCATTCAGCTAACAGAATTAAACCATACTTTTCATTGAGCAGTTCTGAACACTCTTTCTGTAGAAAATGCAACTAGACATTTGGAGCGATAAGAGGGTAGTAGTGGAAAAAGGAATATATTCAAATATAAACTACACGGAAGCATTCTGTGAAACTTCTTTCTGATCTGAGCATTCAGCTAACAGAGTTAAACCATACTTTTGATTGAGCAGTTTTGAAACACTCTGTCTGTAGGAAATGCAACTGGACATTCGTAGCGCTAAGTGGGTAATAGTGGAAAAGGGAATATGTTCAAATATAAACTACACAGAAGCATTGTATGAAACACCTTTCTGTTCTGTACACTCAACTAACAGAGTTGAACCTTAGTTTTGATTGAGCCATTCTGAAACACTCTTTCTGTAGAAAATGCAAGTGGACATTCGGAGCGCTAAGTTAGTAATAGTGGAAAAAGGAATATCTCCAAATAAAAACTACACAGAAGCATTCTCTGAAACTCCTTTCTGTTCTCTGCATTCAACTAACAGAGCTGAGCCTTACTTTTGGAGGAGCAGTTCTGAAACACTCTTTTTGTAGAAACTGCCAGTGGAAATTCAGAGCGCTAAGAGGGTAATAGTCGAAAAAGGAATATCTTCAACTAAATACTACACAGAAGCATTCTGTGAAACTTCTTTCTGTTCTGTGCATTCAACTAAAAGAGTTGAACCTTTGTTTTGATTGAGCCATTCTGAAACACTCTTTCTGTAGAAAATGAAAGTGGAGATTCGGAGCGCTAAGAGGGTAATAGTGGAAAAAGGATTATCTTCAAATATAAACTACACAGAATCATTCTGTGAAACTTCTTTCTGATATGTGCATTCAGCTAACAGAGTTAAACCATACTTTTGATAGTGCAGTTCTGAACACTCTTTGTGTAGAAAATGCAACTGGACATTTGGAGCGCTAAGAGGGTAGTATTGGAAAAAGGAATATATTCAAATATAAGCTACACAGAAGCATTCTGTGAAACTTCTTTCTGTTCTGTACATTCAACTAACAGAGTTGAAACTTACTTTTGATTGAGCCGTTCTGAAACACTCTTTCTGTAGAAACTGCAATTGGACATTCTGAGCCCTAAGAGGCCTATATTGGGAAAAATAATATATTCAAATAAAAACTACACAGAGGCATTGTGTGAAACTTATTTCTGATATGTGCATTCAGCTAACAGAGTTAAACCATACTTTTGATTGCGCAGTTCTGAACACTCTTTCTGTAGAAAATGCAAGTTGAAATTCGGAGCGCTAAGAGGGTAATAGTGGAAAAAGCAATATACTCAAATATAAACTACAAAGAAGCATTCTGTGAAACTTCTTTCTGTTCTCTGCATTCAACTAACTGAGTTGAACCTTGCTTTTGATTGAGCCGTTCTGGAACACTCTTTCTGTAGAAAATGCAATTGGACATTCTGAGCGCTAAGAGGCCTATAATGGGAAAAATAATTTCTACAAATAAAAACTACACAGAAGCATTCTGTGAAACTTCTTTCTGTTCTGTGCATTCAACTAAAAGTGTTGAACCTTAGTTTTGATTGAGCCGTTCTGAAACACTCTTTCTGTAGAAAATGCAAGTGGACATTCGGAGCGCTAAATTAGTAATAGTGGAAAAAGGAATATCTCCATATAAAAACTACACAGAAGCATTCTCTGAAACTCCTTTCTGTTCTCGGCATTCAAGTAACAGAGCTGAGCCTTACTTTTGGAGGAGCAGTTCTGAAACACTCTTTGTGTAGAAACTGCCAGTGGAAATTCAGAGCGCTAAGAGGGTAATAGTCGAAAAAGGAATATCTTCAACTAAATACTACACAGAAGCATTCTGTGAAACTTCTTTCTGTTCTGTGCATTCAACTAAAAGAGTTGAAACTTAGTTTTGATTGAGCCGTTCTGAAACACTCTTTCTTTAGACAATGAAAGTGGAGATTCGGAGCGCTAAGAGGGTAATAGTGGAAAAAGGATTATCTTCAAATATAAACTACACAGAATCATTCTGTGAAACTTCTTTCTGATATGTGCATTCAGCTAACAGAGTTAAACCATACTTGTAATTGAGCAGTTCTGAACACTCTTTCTGTAGAAAATGCAACTGGACATTTGGAGCGCTAAGAGGGTAGTAGTGGAAAAAGGTATATATTCAAATATAAGCTACACAGAAGCATTCTGTGAAACTTCTTTCTGATCTGAGCATTCCGCTAACAGAGTTAAACCTTACTTTTGATTGAGGAGATTTGAAACACTCTGACTGTAGAAAATGCAACTGGACATTCGGAGCGCTAAGTGGGTAATATTGGAAAAAGGAATATGTTCAAATATAAACAACACAGAAGCATTGTATGAAACTTCTTTCTGTTCTGTGCATTCAACTAACAGAGTTGAACCTTACTTTTGATTGAGCCGTTCTGAAACACTCTTTCTGTAGAAACTGCAATTGGACATTCTCAGCTCTAAGAGGCCTATATTAGGAATGATAATATCTTCAAATAAAAACTACACAGCAGCATTGTGTGAAACTTATTTCTGATATGTGCATTCAGCTAACAGAGTTAAACCATACTTTTGATTGCACAGTTCTGAACACTCCTTCTGTAGAAAATGCAAGTGGACATTCGGAGCGCTAATACGGTAATAGTGGAAAAAGGAATATATTCAATTATAAACTACACAGAAGCATTCTGTGAAACTTCTTTCGGATCTGTGCATTCAACTAACAGAGTAAAACCATAGTTTTGATTGAGCCGTTCTGAACACTCTTTCTGTACAAAATGCAAGTGGACTTTCGGAGCGCTAAGAGCGTAATAGTTGAAAAAGGAATATATTCAAATATAAACTACACAGAAGCATTCTGTGAAACTTCTTTCTGTTCTGTGCATTCAACTAACAGAGTTGAACCTTACTTTTGATTGAGCCGTTCTGAAACACTCTTTCTGTAGAAACTGCAATTGGACTTTCTAAGCGCTAAGAGGCCTACATTGTTAAAAAGAATATCTTCAAATAAAAACTACACAGAAGCATTCTGTGAAACATATTTCTGATATGTGCATTCAGTTAACAGAGCTAAACCATACTTTTGATTGAGCAGTTATGAAACACTCTTTGTGTAGAAAATATAAGTGGACCTTCGGAGCGCTAAGATTGTAATAGGGGAAAAAGGATTATCTCCAAATAAAAACCACACAGAAGCATTCCCTGAAACTCCTTTCTGTTCTCTGAATTCAACTAATAGAGTTGAGCCTTACTTTTGAAGGAACAGTTCTGAAACACTCTTTGTGTAGAAACTGCCAGTGGACATTCAGAGCGCTAAGTGGGTAATAGTCAATAAAGTAATATCTTCAACTAAATACTACACAGAAGCATTCTGTGAAACTACTTTCTGTTCTGTGCATTCAACTAAAGGAGGTGAACCTTACTTTTCATTGAGCCGTTCTGAAACACTCTTTCTATAGAAACTGCAATTGGACATTCTGAGCGCTAAGAAGCCTATATTGGTAAAAAGAATATTTTCTTATAAACACTACACAGAAGCATTCTGTGAAACTTCTTTCTGATCTGTGCATTCAGCTAACAGAGTTAAGCCATACTTTGGATTGAGCAGTTCTGAAACACTCTTTCTGTAAAAAATGCTACTGGACATTTGGAGCGCTAAGTGGGTAATAGTGGAAAAAGGAATATCTTCAAATATAAACTACACAGAATCATTCTGTGAAACTTCTCTCTGATCTGTGCATTCAGCTAACAGAGTTAAAGCATACTTCTGATTGAGCAGTTCTGAACACTCTTTCTGTAGAAAATGCAACTGGACATTTGGAGCGCTAAGATGGTAGTAGTGGAAAAAGTAATATATTCAAATATAAAATACACAGAAGCATTGTATGAAACTCCTTTCTCTTCTGTGCATTTAACTAACAGAGTTGAACCTTATTTTTGATTGAGCCGTTCTGAAACACTCTTTCTTTAGAAAATGCAAGTGGATATTCGCAGCGCTAAGACGGTAATACTGGAAAAGGAATATATTCAAATATAAACTACACAGAAGCATTCTGTGAAACTTATTTCTGTTCTGTGCATTCAACTAACTGAGTTGAACCTTACTTTTGATGGAGCCATTCTGAAAATCTCTTTCTGTAGAAACTGCA
The DNA here is from genome assembly GCF_028878055.3 of Symphalangus syndactylus. Classification (NCBI taxonomy): domain Eukaryota; kingdom Metazoa; phylum Chordata; class Mammalia; order Primates; family Hylobatidae; genus Symphalangus; species Symphalangus syndactylus. Next base: position 111,917,466 of record NC_072437.2, on the reverse strand, counting down.
GTTGGACATTCTGAGCGCTAAGAGGCCTATATTTTGAAAAAGAATATCTTCAAATAAAAACTACACAGAAGCATTCCGTGAAACTTATTTTGGATATGGGCATTCAACTAATAGAGTAAAACCATACTTTTGATTGAGCCGTTCTGAACACTCTTTCTGTAGAAAATGCAAGTGGACATTCTGAGCGCTAAGAGGGTAATACTAGAAAAAGTAATATCTTCAAATATAAACTACACAGAATCATTCTGGGAAACTTCTTTCTGATCTGTGCATTCAGCTAACAGAATTAAACCATACTTTTCATTGAGCATTTCTGAACACTCTTTCTGTAGAAAATGCAACTAGACATTTGGAGCGATAAGAGGGTAGTAGTGGAAAAAGGAATATATTCAAATATAAACTACACGGAAGCATTCTGTGAAACTTCTTTCTGATCTGAGCATTCAGCTAACAGAGTTAAACCATACTTTTGACTGAGCAGTTTTGAAACACTCTGTCTGTAGAAAATGCAACTGGACATTCGGAGCGCTAAGTGGGTAATAGTGGAAAAAGGAATATGTTCAAATATAAACTACACAGAAGCATTGTATGAAACATCTTTCTGTTCTGTACATTCAACTAACAGAGTTGAAACTTACTTTTGATTGAGCCGTTCTGAAACACTCTTTCTGTAGAAACTGCAATTGGACATTCTGAGCCCTAAGAGGCCTATATTGGGAAAAATAATATATTCAAATAAAAACTACACAGAGGCATTGTGTGAAACTTATTTCTGATATGTGCATTCAGCTAACAGAGTTAAACCATACTTTTGATTACGCAGTTCTGAACACTCTTTCTGTAGAAAATGCAAGTTGAAATTCGGAGCGCTAAGAGGGTAATAGTGGAAAAAGCAATATACTCAAATATAAACTACAAAGAAGCATTCTGTGAAACTTGTTTCTGTTCTCTGCATTCAACTAACTGAGTTGAACCTTGCTTTTGATTGAGCCGTTCTGGAACACTCTTTCTGTAGAAAATGCAATTGGACATTCTGAGCGCTAAGAGGCCTATATTGGGAAAAATAATATCTACAAATAAAAACTACACAGAAGCATTCTGTGAAACTTCTTTCTGTTCTGTGCATTCAACTAAAAGTGTTGAACCTTAGTTTTGATTGAGCCGTTCTGAAACACTCTTTCTGTAGAAAATGCAAGTGGACATTCGGAGCGCTAAGTTAGTAATAGTGGAAAAAGGAATATCTCCATATAAAAACTACACAGAAGCATTCTCTGAAACTCCTTTCTGTTCTCTGCATTCAACTAACAGAGCTGAGCCTTACTTTGGAGGAGCAGTTCTGAAACACTCTTTGTGTAGAAACTGCCAGTGGAAATTCAGAGCGCTAAGAGGGTAATAGTCGAAAAAGGAATATCTTCAACTAAATACTACACAGAAGCATTCTGTGAAACTTCTTTCTGTTCTGTGCATTCAACTAAAAGAGTTGAAACTTAGTTTTGATTGAGCCGTTCTGAAAAACTCTTTCTGTAGACAATGAAAGTGGAGATTCGGAGCGCTAAGAGGGTAATAGTGGAAAAAGGATTATCTTCAAATATAAACTACACAGAATCATTCTGTGAAACTTCTTTCTGATATGTGCATTCAGCTAACAGAGTTAAACCATACTTTTGATTGAGCAGTTCTGAACACTCTTTCTGTAGAAAATGCAACTGGACATTTGGAGCGCTAAGAGGGTAGTAGTGGAAAAAGGAATATACTCAAATATAAGCTACACAGAAGCATTCTGTGAAACTTCTTTCTGATCTGAGCATTCCGCTAACAGAGTTAAACCATACTTTTGATTGAGGAGATTTGAAACACTCTGACTGTAGAAAATGCAACTGGACATTCGGAGCGCTAAGTGGGTAATAATGGAAAAAGGAATATGTTCAAATATAAACAACACAGAAGCATTGTATGAAAATTCTTTCTGTTCTGTGCATTCAACTAACAGAGTTGAACCTTACTTATGATTGAGCCGTTCTGAAACACTCTTTCTGTAGAAACTGCAATTGGACATTCTCAGCTCTAAGAGGCCTATATTGGGAATAATAATATCTTCAAATAAAACTACACAGCAGCATTGTGTGTAACTTATTTCTGATATGTGCATTCAGCTAACAGAGTTAAACCATACTTTTGATTGCACAGTTCTGAACACTCTTTCTGTAGAAAATGCAAGTGGACATTCGGAGCGCTAATACGGTAATAGTGGAAAAAGGAATATATTCAATTATAAACTACACAGAAGCATTCTGTGAAACTTCTTTCTGTTCTGTGCATTCAACTAACTGAGTTGAACCTTACTTTTGATGGAGCCGTTGTGAAACACTCTTTCTGTAGAAACTGCAATTGGACATTCTGACCGCTAAAAGGCCTATATTGGGAAAAAGAATATCTACAAATAAAAACTACACAGAAGCATTCTGTGAAACTTCTTTCGGATCTGTGCATTCAACTAACAGAGTAAAACCATACTTTTGATTGAGCCGTTCTGAACACTCTTTCTGTAGAAAATGCAAGTGGACATTCGGAGCGCTAGGAGGGTAATAGTTGAAAAAGGAATATATTCAAATATAAACTACACAGAAGCATTCTGTGAAACTTCTTTCTGTTCTGTGCATTCAACTAACAGAGTTGAACCTTACTTTTGATTGAGCCGTTCTGAAACACTCTTTCTGTAGAAACTGCAATTGGACTTTCTAAGCGCTAAGAGGCCTACATTGTTAAAAAGAATATCTTCAAATTAAAACTACACAGAAGCATTCTGTGAAACATATTTCTGATACGTGCATTCAGTTAACAGAGCTAAACCATACTTTTGATTGAGCAGTTATGAAACACTCTTTGTGTAGAAAATATAAGTGGACCTTCGGAGCGCTAAGATTGTAATAGGGGAAAAAGGATTATCTCCAAATAAAAACCACACAGAAGCATTCTCTGAAACTCCTTTCTGTTTTCTGAATTCAACTAACAGAGTTGAGCCTTACTTTTGAAGGAACAGTTCTGAAACACTCTTTGTGTAGAAACTGCCAGTGGACATTCAGAGGGCTAAGTGGGTAATAGTCAATAAAGGAATATCTTCAACTAAATACTACAAAGAAGCATTCTGTGAAACTACTTTCTGTTCTGTGCATTCAAATAAAAGAGGTGAACCTTACTTTTCATTGAGCCGTTCTGAAACACTCTTTCTATAGAAACTGCAATTGGACATTCTGAGCGCTAAGAGGCCTATATTGGTAAAAAGAATATTTTCATATAAACACTACACAGAAGCATTCTGTGAAACTTCTTTCTGATCTGTGCATTCAGCTAACAGAGTTAAACCACACTTTGGATTGAGCAGTTCTGAAACACTCTTTCTGTAGAAAATGCTACTGGACATTTGGAGCGCTATGTGGGTAATAGTGGAAAAAGGAATATCTTCAAATTTAAACTACACAGAATCATTCTGTGAAACTTCTTTCTGATCTGTGCATTCAGCTAACAGAGTTAAAGCATACTTTTGATTGAGCAGTTCTGAACACTCTTTGTGTAGAAATTCAACTGGACATTTGGAGCGCTAAGAGGGTAGTAGTGGAAAAAGTAATATATTCATATATAAACTACACAGAAGAATTGTATGAAACTCATTTCTCTTCTGTGCATTTAACTAACAGAGTTGAACCTTGTTTTTGATTGAGCCGTTCTGAAACACTCTTTCTTTAGAAAATGCAAGTGGATATTCGCAGCGCTAAGACGGTAATACTGGAAAAGGAATATATTCAAATATAAACTACACAGAAGCATTCTGTGAAACTTATTTCTGTTCTGTGCATTCAACTAACTGAGTTGAACCTTACTTTTGATGGAGCCGTTCTGAAAAGCTCTTTCTGTAGAAACTGCAATTGGACATTCTGAGCACTAAGAGGCCTATATTTTGAAAAAGAATATCTTCAAATAAAAACTACACAGAAGCATTCTGTGAAACTTATTTCGGATATGGGCATTCAACTAATAGAGTAAAACCATACTTTTGATTGAGCCGTTCTGAACACTCTTTCTGTAGAAAATGCAAGTGGACATTCTGAGCGCTAAGAGGGTAATACTAGAAAAAGTAATATCTTCAAATATAAACTACACAGAATCATTCTGTGAAACTTCTTTCTGATCTGTGCATTCAGCTAACAGAATTAAACCATACTTTTCATTGAGCAGTTCTGAACACTCTTTCTGTAGAAAATGCAACTAGACATTTGGAGCGATAAGAGGGTAGTAGTGGAAAAAGGAATATATTCAAATATAAACTACACGGAAGCATTCTGTGAAACTTCTTTCTGATCTGAGAATTCAGCTAACAGAGTTAAACCATACTTTTGATTGAGCAGTTCTGAACACTCTTTCTGTAGAAAATGCAACTGGACATTTGGAGCGCTAAGAGGGTAGTAGTAGAAAAAGAATATATTCAAATATAAACTACAGAGAAACATTCTGTGAAACTTTTTCTGATCTGAGCATTCAGCTAACAGAGTTAAACCATACTTTTGATTGAGCAGTTTTGAAACACTCTGTCTGTAGAAAATGCAACTGGACATTCGGAGCGCTAAGTGGGTAATAGTGGAAAAACGAATATGTTCAAATATAAACTACACAGAAGCATTGTATGAAACAACTTTGTGTTCTGTACATTCAACTAACAGAGTTGAACCTTACTTTTGATTGAGCCGTTCTTAAACACTGTTTCTGTAGAAACTGTAATTGGACATTCTGAGCGCTAAGAGGCCTATATTGGTAAAAAGTATATTTTCATATAAACACTACACAGAAGCATTCTGTGAAACTTCTTTCTGATCTGGGCATTCAGCTAACAGAGTTAAACCATACTTTTGATTGAGCAGTTCTGAAACACTCTTTCTGTAGAAAATGCTACAGGACATTTGGAGCGCTAAGTGGGTAATAGTGGAAAAAGGAATATCTTCAAATATCAACTACACAGAATCATTCTGTGAAACTTATTTCTGATCTGTGCATTCAGCTAACAGAGTTAAACCATACTTTTGATTGAGCAGTTCTGAACACTCTTTCTGTGGAAAATGCAACTGGACATTTGGAGCGCTAAAAGGGTAGTAGTGGAAAAAGGAATGTCTTCAAATAAGCTACACAGAAGCATTGTATGGAACTTCTTTCTGTTCTGTGCATTCAACTAACAGATTTGAACCTTATTTTTGATTGAGCCGTTCTGAAACACTCTTTCTGTAGAAAATGCAAGTGGATATTCGCAGTGCTAAGACGGTAATACTGGAAAAGGAATATATTCAAATATAAACTACACAGAAGCATTCTGTGAAACTTCTTTCTGTTCTGTGCATTCAAATAACTGAGTTGAACCTTACTTTTGATGGAGGGGTTCTGAAACACTCTTTCTGTAGAAACTGCAATTGGACATTCTGAGAGCTAAGAGGCCTATATTGGGAAAAAGAATATCTTCAAATAAAAATTACACAGAAGCATTCTGTGAAACTTATTTCTGATATGGGCATTCAACTAACAGAGTAAAACCATACTTTTGATTGAGCAGTTCTGAACACTCTTTCTGTAGAAAATGCAACTGGACATTTGGAGCGCTAAGAGGGTAGTAGTGGAAAAAGAAATATATTCAAATATAAACTTCACAGAAGCATTCTGTGAAAGTACTTTCTGATCTGAGCATTCAGCTAACAGAGTTAAACCATACTTTTGACTGAGCAGTTTTGAAACACTCTGTCCGTAGAAAATTCAACTGGACATTCGGAGCGCTAAGTTGGTAATAGTGGAAAAAGGAATATGTTCAAATATAAATTACACAGAAGCATTGTATGAAACATCTTTCTGTTCTGTACATTCAACTAACTGAGTTGAACCTTGCTTTTGATTGAGCCGTTCTGACACTCTTTCTGTAGAAACTGCATTTGGACATTATGAGCCCAAAGAGGCCTATATAGGGAAAAATAATATATTCAAATAAAAACGACACAGAAGCATTGTGTGAAACTTACTTCTGATATGTGCATTCAGCTAACAGAGTTAAACCATACTTTTGATTGCGCAGTTCTGAACACTCTTTCTGTAGAAAATGCAAGTGGACATTCGGAGCGCTAAGAGGGTAATAGTGGAAAAAGCAATATACTCAAATATAAACTACACAGAAGCATTCTGTGAAACTTCCTTCTGTTCTCTGCATTCAACTAACTGAGTTGAACCTTGCTTTTGATTGAGCCGTTCTGGAACACTCTTTCTGTAGCAAATGCAATTGGACATTCTGAGCGCTAAGAGGCCTATATTGGGAAAAAGAATATCTACAAATAAAAACTACACAGAATCATTCCGTGAAACTACTTTCTGTTCTGTGCATTCAACTAAAAGTGTTCAACCTTAGTTTTGATTGAGCCGTTCTGAAACACTGTTTCTGTAGAAAATGCAAGAGGACATTCGGAGCGCTAAGATAGTAATAGTGGAAAAAGGAATATATCCAAATAAAAACTACACAGAAGCATTCTCTGAAACTCCTTTCTGTTCTCTGCATTCAACTAACAGAGCTGAGCCTTACTTTTGAAGGAGCAGTTCTGAAACACTCTTTGTGTAGAAACTGCCAGTGGAGATTCAGAGCGCTAAGAGGGTAATAGTCGAAAAAGGAATATCTTCAACTAAATACTACACAGAAGCCTTCTGTGAAACTTCTTTCTGTTCTGTTCATTCAACTAAAGAGCTGAACCTTAGTTTTGATTGAGCCGTTCTGAAACACTCTTTCTGTAGAAAATGAAAGTGGAGATTCGGAGCGCTAAGAGGGTAATAGTGGAAAAATGATTATCTTCAAATATAAACTACACAGAATCATTCTGTGAAACTTCTTTCTGATATGTGCATTCAGCTAACAGAGTTAAACCATACTTTTGATAGTGCAGTTCTGAACACTCTTTCTGTAGAAAATGCAACTGGACATTTGGAGCGCTAAGAGGGTAGTAGTGGAAAAAGGAATATATTCAAATATAAGCTACACAGAAGCATTCTGTGAAACTTCTTTCTGATCTGAGCATTCAGCTAACAGAGTTAAACCATACTTTTGATTGCGCAGTTCTGAACACTCTTTCTGTAGAAAATGCAAGTGGACATTCGGAGCGCTAATACGGTAATAGTGGAAAAATTAATATATTCAATTATAAACTACACAGAAGCATTGTATGAAACTTCATTCTCTTCTGCGCATTAAACTAACAGAGTTGAAACTTATTTTTGATTCAGCCGTTCTGAAACACTCTTTCTGTAGAAAATGCAAGTGGATATTCTGAGCGCTAAGACGGTAATACTGGAAAACGAATATATTCAAATATAAACTACACAGAAGCATTCTGTGAAACTTCTTTCTGTTCTGTGCATTCAACTAACTGAGTTGAACCTTACTTTTGATGGAGCCGTTCTGAAACACTCTTTCTTTAGAAACTGCAATTGGACATTCTGAGCGCTAAGAGGCCTATATTGGGAAAAAGAATATCTTCAAATAAAAACTACACAGAAGCATTCTGTGAAACTTATTTCTGATATGTGCATTCAACTAATAGAGTAAAACCACACTTTTGATTGAGCAGTTCTGAACACTCTTTCTGTAGAAAATGCAAGTGGACATTGGGAGCTCTAAGAGGGTAATACTGGAAATAGTAATATCTTCAAATATAAACTACACAGAAGCATTCTGTGAAACTTCTTTCTGATCTGAGCATTCAGCTAACAGAGTTAAACCATACTTTTGACTGTGCAGTTTTGAAACACTCTGTCTGTAGAAAATGCAACTGGACATTCGGAGCGCTAAGTGGGTAATAGTGGAAAAAGGAATATGTTCAAATATAAACTACACAGAAGCATTGTATGAAACTTCTTTCTGTTCTGTGCATTCAACTAACAGAGTTGAACCTTACTTTTGATTTAGCCGTTGTGAAACACTGTTTCTGTAGAAACTGCAATTGGACATTCTGACCGCTAAAAGGCCTATATTGGGAAAAAGAATATCTACAAATTAAATTTACACAGAAACATTCTGTGAAACTTATTTCTGATATGTGCATTCAACTAACAGAGTTAAACCATACTTTTGATTGCGCAGTTCTGAACACTCTTTCTGTAGAAAATGCAAGTGGACATTCGGAGCGCTAAGAGGGTAATAGTGGAAAAAGCAATATACTCAAATATAAACTACACAGAAGCATTCTGTGAAACTTCTTTCTGTTCTCTGCATTCAACTAACTGAGTTGAACCTTGCTTTTGATTGAGCCGTTCTGGAACACTCTTTCTGTAGAAAATGCAATTGGACATTCTGAGCGCTAAGAGGCCTATATTGGGAAAAAGAATATCTACAAATAAAAACTACACAGAAGCATTCTGTGAAACTTCTTTCTATTCTGTGCATTCAACTAAATGTGTTGAACCTTAGTTTTGATTGAGCCGTTCTGAAACACTCTTTCTGTAGGAAATGCAAGTGGACATTCCGAGCGCTAAGATAGTAATAGTGAAAAAAGGAATATCTCCAAATAAAAACTACACAGAAGCATTCTCTGAAACTCCTTTCTGTTCTCTGCATTCAACTAACAGAGCTGAGCCTTACTTTTGAAGGAGCAGTTCTGAAACACTCTTTGTGTAGAAACTGCCGGTGGAAATTCAGAGCGCTAAGAGGGTAATAGTCGAAAAAGGAATATCTTCAACTAAATACTACACAGAAGCATTCTGTGAAACTGCTTTCTGTTCTGTGCATTCAATTAAAAGAGTTGAAACTTAGTTTTGATTGAGCCGTTCTGAAACACTCTTTCTGTAGAAAAGGAAAGTGGAGATTCGTAGCGCTAAGAGGATAATAGTGGAAAAAGGATTATATTCAAATATAAACTACACAGAATCATTCTGTGAAACTTCTATCTGATATGTGCATTCAGCTAACAGAGTTAAACCATACTTTTGATAGAGCAGTTCTGAACACTCTTTCTGTAGAAAATGCAACTGGACATTTGGAGCGCTAAGAGGGTTGTAATGGAAAAAGGAATATATTCAAATATAAGCTACACAGAAGCATTCTGTGAAACTTCTTTCTGATCTGAGCACTCAGCTAACAGAGTTAAACCATACTTTTGATTGAGGAGATTTGAAACTCTCTGTCTGTACAAAATGCAACTGGACATTCGGAGCGCTAAGTGGGTAATAATGGAAAAAGGAATATGTTCAAATATAAACTACACAGAAGCATTGTATGAAACATCTTTCTGTTCTGTGCATTCAACTAACAGAGTTGAACCTTACTTTCGATTGAGCCGTTCTGAAACACTCTTTCTGTAGAAACTGCAATTGGACATTCTGAGCTCTAAGAGGCCTATATTGGGAAAAATAATATCTTCAAATAAAAACTACACAGCAGCATTGTGTGAAACTTATTTCTGATATGTGCATTCAGCTAACAGAGTTAAACCATACTTTGGATTGCGCAGTTCTGAACACTCTTTCTGTAGAAAATGCAAGTGGACATTCGGAGCGCTAATACGGTAATAGTGGAAAAAGGAATATATTCAATTATAAACTACACAGAAGCATTCTGTTAAACTTCTTTCTGTTCTGTGCATTCAACTAACTGAGTTGAACCTTACTGTTGATGGAGCCGTTGTGAAACACTGTTTCTGTAGAAACTGCAATTGGACATTCTGACCGCTAAAAGGCCTATATTGGGAAAAAGAATATCTACAAATAAAAACTACACAGAAGCATTCTGTGAAACTTCTTTCGGATCTGTGCATTTAACTAACAGAGTAAAACCATACTTTTGATTGAGCTGTTCTGAACACTCTTTCTGTAGAAAATGCAAGTGGACATTCGGAGCGCTAAGAGGGTAATAGTTGAAAAAGGAATATATTCAAATATAAACTACACAGAAGCATTCTGTGAAACTTCTTTCTGTTCTGTGCATTCAACTAACAGAGTTGAACCTTACTTTTGATTGAGCCGTTCTGAAACACTCTTTCTGTAGAAACTGCAATTGGACTTTCTAAGCGTTAAGAGGCCTACATTGTTAAAAAGAATATCTTCAAATAAAAACTACACAGAAGCATTCTGTGAAACTTATTTCTGATCTGTGCATTCAGTTAAGAGAGCTAAACCATACTTTTGATTGAGCAGTTATGAAACACTCTTTGTGTAGAAAATGCAAGTGGACCTTCGGAGCGCTAAGATTGTAATAGGGGAAAAAGGAATATCTCCAAATAAAAACCACACAGAAGCATTCTCTGAAACTCCTTTCTGTTCTCTGAATTCAACCAACAGAGTTTAGCCTTACTTTTGAAGGAGCAGTTCTGAAACACTCTTTGTGTAGAAACTGCCAGTGGACATTCGGAGCGCTAAGTGGGTAATAGTCAATAAAGATATATCTTCAACTAAATACTACACAGAAGCATTCTTTGAAACTTCTTTCTGTTCTGTGCATTCAACTAAAAGAGGTGAACCTTACTTTTCATTGAGCCGTTCTGAAACACTCTTTCTATAGAAACTTCAATTGGACATTCTGAGCGCTAAGAGGCCTATATTGGTAAAAAGAATATTTTCATATAAACACTACACAGAAGCATTCTGTGAAACTTCTTTCTGATCTGTGCATTCAGCTAACAGAGTTAAACCATACTTTTGATTGAGCAGTTCTGAAACACTCTTTCTGTTGAAAATGCTACTGGACATTTGGAGCACTAAGTGGGTAATAGTGGATAAAGGAATATCTTCAAATATAAACTACACAGAATCATTCTGTGAAACTTCTTTCTGATCTGTGCATTCAGCTAACATAGTTAAACCATACTTTTGATTGAGCAGTTCTGAACACTCTTTCTGTAGAAAATGCAACTGGACATTTGGAGCGCTAAGAGGGTAGTAGTGGAAAAAGGAATATATTCAAATATAAACTACACAGAAGCATTGTATGAAACTTCTTTCTCTTCTGTGCATTCAACTAACAGAGTTGAACCTTATTTTTGATTGAGCCGTTCTGAAGCACTCTTTCTGTAGAAAATGCAAGTGGATATTCGCAGCGCTAAGACGGTAATACTGGAAAAGGAATATATTCAAATATAAACTACACAGAAGCATTCTGTGAAACTTATTTCTGTTCTGTGCATTCAACTAACTGAGTTGAACCTTACTTTTGATGGAGCCGTTCTGAAAAGCTCTTTCTGTAGAAACTGCAATTGGACATTCTGAGCGCTAAGAGGCCTATATTTTGAAAAAGAATATCTTCAAATAAAAACTACACAGAAGCATTCTGTGAAACTTATTTCGGATATGGGCATTCAACTAATAGAGTAAAACCATACTTTTGATTGAGCCGTTCTGAACACTCTTTCTGTAGAAAATGCAATTGGACATTCTGAGCGCTAAGAGGGTAATACTAGAAAAAGTAATATCTTCAAATATAAACTACACAGAATCATTCTGTGAAACTTCTTTCTGATCTGTGCATTCAGCTAACAGAATTAAACCATACTTTTCATTGAGCAGTTCTGAACACTCTTTCTGTAGAAAATGCAACTAGACATTTGGAGCGATAAGAGGGTAGTAGTGGAAAAAGGAATATATTCAAATATAAACTACACGGAAGCATTCTGTGAAACTTCTTTCTGATCTGAGCATTCAGCTAACAGAGTTAAACCATACTTTTGATTGAGCAGTTTTGAAACACTCTGTCTGTAGGAAATGCAACTGGACATTCGTAGCGCTAAGTGGGTAATAGTGGAAAAGGGAATATGTTCAAATATAAACTACACAGAAGCATTGTATGAAACACCTTTCTGTTCTGTACACTCAACTAACAGAGTTGAACCTTAGTTTTGATTGAGCCATTCTGAAACACTCTTTCTGTAGAAAATGCAAGTGGACATTCGGAGCGCTAAGTTAGTAATAGTGGAAAAAGGAATATCTCCAAATAAAAACTACACAGAAGCATTCTCTGAAACTCCTTTCTGTTCTCTGCATTCAACTAACAGAGCTGAGCCTTACTTTTGGAGGAGCAGTTCTGAAACACTCTTTTTGTAGAAACTGCCAGTGGAAATTCAGAGCGCTAAGAGGGTAATAGTCGAAAAAGGAATATCTTCAACTAAATACTACACAGAAGCATTCTGTGAAACTTCTTTCTGTTCTGTGCATTCAACTAAAAGAGTTGAACCTTTGTTTTGATTGAGCCATTCTGAAACACTCTTTCTGTAGAAAATGAAAGTGGAGATTCGGAGCGCTAAGAGGGTAATAGTGGAAAAAGGATTATCTTCAAATATAAACTACACAGAATCATTCTGTGAAACTTCTTTCTGATATGTGCATTCAGCTAACAGAGTTAAACCATACTTTTGATAGTGCAGTTCTGAACACTCTTTGTGTAGAAAATGCAACTGGACATTTGGAGCGCTAAGAGGGTAGTATTGGAAAAAGGAATATATTCAAATATAAGCTACACAGAAGCATTCTGTGAAACTTCTTTCTGTTCTGTACATTCAACTAACAGAGTTGAAACTTACTTTTGATTGAGCCGTTCTGAAACACTCTTTCTGTAGAAACTGCAATTGGACATTCTGAGCCCTAAGAGGCCTATATTGGGAAAAATAATATATTCAAATAAAAACTACACAGAGGCATTGTGTGAAACTTATTTCTGATATGTGCATTCAGCTAACAGAGTTAAACCATACTTTTGATTGCGCAGTTCTGAACACTCTTTCTGTAGAAAATGCAAGTTGAAATTCGGAGCGCTAAGAGGGTAATAGTGGAAAAAGCAATATACTCAAATATAAACTACAAAGAAGCATTCTGTGAAACTTCTTTCTGTTCTCTGCATTCAACTAACTGAGTTGAACCTTGCTTTTGATTGAGCCGTTCTGGAACACTCTTTCTGTAGAAAATGCAATTGGACATTCTGAGCGCTAAGAGGCCTATAATGGGAAAAATAATTTCTACAAATAAAAACTACACAGAAGCATTCTGTGAAACTTCTTTCTGTTCTGTGCATTCAACTAAAAGTGTTGAACCTTAGTTTTGATTGAGCCGTTCTGAAACACTCTTTCTGTAGAAAATGCAAGTGGACATTCGGAGCGCTAAATTAGTAATAGTGGAAAAAGGAATATCTCCATATAAAAACTACACAGAAGCATTCTCTGAAACTCCTTTCTGTTCTCGGCATTCAAGTAACAGAGCTGAGCCTTACTTTTGGAGGAGCAGTTCTGAAACACTCTTTGTGTAGAAACTGCCAGTGGAAATTCAGAGCGCTAAGAGGGTAATAGTCGAAAAAGGAATATCTTCAACTAAATACTACACAGAAGCATTCTGTGAAACTTCTTTCTGTTCTGTGCATTCAACTAAAAGAGTTGAAACTTAGTTTTGATTGAGCCGTTCTGAAACACTCTTTCTTTAGACAATGAAAGTGGAGATTCGGAGCGCTAAGAGGGTAATAGTGGAAAAAGGATTATCTTCAAATATAAACTACACAGAATCATTCTGTGAAACTTCTTTCTGATATGTGCATTCAGCTAACAGAGTTAAACCATACTTGTAATTGAGCAGTTCTGAACACTCTTTCTGTAGAAAATGCAACTGGACATTTGGAGCGCTAAGAGGGTAGTAGTGGAAAAAGGTATATATTCAAATATAAGCTACACAGAAGCATTCTGTGAAACTTCTTTCTGATCTGAGCATTCCGCTAACAGAGTTAAACCTTACTTTTGATTGAGGAGATTTGAAACACTCTGACTGTAGAAAATGCAACTGGACATTCGGAGCGCTAAGTGGGTAATATTGGAAAAAGGAATATGTTCAAATATAAACAACACAGAAGCATTGTATGAAACTTCTTTCTGTTCTGTGCATTCAACTAACAGAGTTGAACCTTACTTTTGATTGAGCCGTTCTGAAACACTCTTTCTGTAGAAACTGCAATTGGACATTCTCAGCTCTAAGAGGCCTATATTGGGAATGATAATATCTTCAAATAAAAACTACACAGCAGCATTGTGTGAAACTTATTTCTGATATGTGCATTCAGCTAACAGAGTTAAACCATACTTTTGATTGCACAGTTCTGAACACTCCTTCTGTAGAAAATGCAAGTGGACATTCGGAGCGCTAATACGGTAATAGTGGAAAAAGGAATATATTCAATTATAAACTACACAGAAGCATTCTGTGAAACTTCTTTCGGATCTGTGCATTCAACTAACAGAGTAAAACCATAGTTTTGATTGAGCCGTTCTGAACACTCTTTCTGTACAAAATGCAAGTGGACTTTCGGAGCGCTAAGAGCGTAATAGTTGAAAAAGGAATATATTCAAATATAAACTACACAGAAGCATTCTGTGAAACTTCTTTCTGTTCTGTGCATTCAACTAACAGAGTTGAACCTTACTTTTGATTGAGCCGTTCTGAAACACTCTTTCTGTAGAAACTGCAATTGGACTTTCTAAGCGCTAAGAGGCCTACATTGTTAAAAAGAATATCTTCAAATAAAAACTACACAGAAGCATTCTGTGAAACATATTTCTGATATGTGCATTCAGTTAACAGAGCTAAACCATACTTTTGATTGAGCAGTTATGAAACACTCTTTGTGTAGAAAATATAAGTGGACCTTCGGAGCGCTAAGATTGTAATAGGGGAAAAAGGATTATCTCCAAATAAAAACCACACAGAAGCATTCTCTGAAACTCCTTTCTGTTCTCTGAATTCAACTAATAGAGTTGAGCCTTACTTTTGAAGGAACAGTTCTGAAACACTCTTTGTGTAGAAACTGCCAGTGGACATTCAGAGCGCTAAGTGGGTAATAGTCAATAAAGTAATATCTTCAGCTAAATACTACACAGAAGCATTCTGTGAAACTACTTTCTGTTCTGTGCATTCAACTAAAGGAGGTGAACCTTACTTTTCATTGAGCCGTTCTTAAACACTCTTTCTATAGAAACTGCAATTGGACATTCTGAGCGCTAAAAAGCCTATATTGGTAAAAAGAATATTTTCTTATAAACACTACACAGAAGCATTCTGTGAAACTTCTTTCTGATCTGCGCATTCAGCTAACAGAGTTAAGCCATACTTTGGATTGAGCAGTTCTGAAACACTCTTTCTGTAAAAAATGCTACTGGACATTTGGAGCGCTAAGTGGGTAATAGTGGAAAAAGGAATATCTTCAAATATAAACTACACAGAATCATTCTGTGAAACTTCTCTCTGATCTGTGCATTCAGCTAACAGAGTTAAAGCATACTTCTGATTGAGCAGTTCTGAACACTCTTTCTGTAGAAAATGCAACTGGACATTTGGAGCGCTAAGATGGTAGTAGTGGAAAAAGTAATATATTCAAATATAAAATACACAGAAGCATTGTATGAAACTCCTTTCTCTTCTGTGCATTTAACTAACAGAGTTGAACCTTATTTTTGATTGAGCCGTTCTGAAACACTCTTTCTTTAGAAAATGCAAGTGGATATTCGCAGCGCTAAGACGGTAATACTGGAAAAGGAATATATTCAAATATAAACTACACAGAAGCATTCTGTGAAACTTATTTCTGTTCTGTGCATTCAACTAACTGAGTTGAACCTTACTTTTGATGGAGCCATTCTGAAAATCTCTTTCTGCAGAAACTGCAGTTGGACATTCTGAGCGCTAAGAGGCCTATATTTTGAAAAAGAATATCTTCAAATAAAAACTACACAGAAGCATTCCGTGAAACTTATTTCGGATATGGGCATTCAACTAATAGAGTAAAACCATACTTTTGATTGAGCCGTTCTGAACACTCTTTCTGTAGAAAATGCAAGTGGACATTCTGAGCGCTAAGAGGGTAATACTAGAAAAAGTAATATCTTCAAATATAAACTACACAGAATCATTCTGGGAAACTTCTTTCTGATCTGTGCATTCAGCTAACAGAATTAAACCATACTTTTCATTGAGCATTTCTGAACACTCTTTCTGTAGAAAATGCAACTAGACATTTGGAGCGATAAGAGGGTAGTAGTGGAAAAAGGAATATATTCAAATATAAACTACACGGAAGCATTCTGTGAAACTTCTTTCTGATCTGAGCATTCAGCTAACAGAGTTAAACCATACTTTTGACTGAGCAGTTTTGAAACACTCTGTCTGTAGAAAATGCAACTGGACATTCGGAGCGCTAAGTGGGTAATAGTGGAAAAAGGAATATGTTCAAATATAAACTACACAGAAGCATTGTATGAAACATCTTTCTGTTCTGTACATTCAACTAACAGAGTTGAAACTTACTTTTGATTGAGCCGTTCTGAAACACTCTTTCTGTAGAAACTGCAATTGGACATTCTGAGCCCTAAGAGGCCTATATTGGGAAAAATAATATATTCAAATAAAAACTACACAGAGGCATTGTGTGAAACTTATTTCTGATATGTGCATTCAGCTAACAGAGTTAAACCATACTTTTGATTGCGCAGTTCTGAACACTCTTTCTGTAGAAAATGCAAGTTGAAATTCGGAGCGCTAAGAGGGTAATAGTGGAAAAAGCAATATACTCAAATATAAACTACAAAGAAGCATTCTGTGAAACTTGTTTCTGTTCTCTGCATTCAACTAACTGAGTTGAACCTTGCTTTTGATTGAGCCGTTCTGGAACACTCTTTCTGTAGAAAATGCAATTGGACATTCTGAGCGCTAAGAGGCCTATATTGGGAAAAATAATATCTACAAATAAAAACTACACAGAAGCATTCTGTGAAACTTCTTTCTGTTCTGTGCATTCAACTACAAGTGTTGAACCTTAGTTTTTATTGAGCCGTTCTGAAACACTCTTTCTGTAGAAAATGCAAGTGGACATTCGGAGCGCTAAGTTAGTAATAGTGGAAAAAGGAATATCTCCATATAAAAACTACACAGAAGCATTCTCTGAAACTCCTTTCTGTTCTCTGCATTCAACTAACAGAGCTGAGCCTTACTTTGGAGGAGCAGTTCTGAAACACTCTTTGTGTAGAAACTGCCAGTGGAAATTCAGAGCGCTAAGAGGGTAATAGTCGAAAAAGGAATATCTTCAACTAAATACTACACAGAAGCATTCTGTGAAACTTCTTTCTGTTCTGTGCATTCAACTAAAAGAGTTGAAACTTAGTTTTGATTGAGCCGTTCTGAAAAACTCTTTCTGTAGACAATGAAAGTGGAGATTCGGAGCGCTAAGAGGGTAATAGTGGAAAAAGGATTATCTTCAAATATAAACTACACAGAATCATTCTGTGAAACTTCTTTCTGATATGTGCATTCAGCTAACAGAGTTAAACCATACTTTTGATTGAGCAGTTCTGAACACTCTTTCTGTAGAAAATGCAACTGGACATTTGGAGCGCTAAGAGGGTAGTAGTGGAAAAAGGAATATACTCAAATATAAGCTACACAGAAGCATTCTGTGAAACTTCTTTCTGATCTGAGCATTCCGCTAACAGAGTTAAACCATACTTTTGATTGAGGAGATTTGAAACACTCTGACTGTAGAAAATGCAACTGGACATTCGGAGCGCTAAGTGGGTAATAATGGAAAAAGGAATATGTTCAAATATAAACAACACAGAAGCATTGTATGAAAATTCTTTCTGTTCTGTGCATTCAACTAACAGAGTTGAACCTTACTTTTGATTGAGCCGTTCTGAAACACTCTTTCTGTAGAAACTGCAATTGGACATTCTCAGCTCTAAGAGGCCTATATTGGGAATAATAATATCTTCAAATAAAAACTACACAGCAGCATTGTGTGTAACTTATTTCTGATATGTGCATTCAGCTAACAGAGTTAAACCATACTTTTGATTGCACAGTTCTGAACACTCTTTCTGTAGAAAATGCAAGTGGACATTCGGAGCGCTAATACGGTAATAGTGGAAAAAGGAATATATTCAATTATAAACTACACAGAAGCATTCTGTGAAACTTCTTTCTGTTCTGTGCATTCAACTAACTGAGTTGAACCTTACTTTTGATGGAGCCGTTGTGAAACACTCTTTCTGTAGAAACTGCAATTGGACATTCTGACCGCTAAAAGGCCTATATTGGGAAAAAGAATATCTACAAATAAAAACTACACAGAAGCATTCTGTGAAACTTCTTTCGGATCTGTGCATTCAACTAACAGAGTAAAACCATACTTTTGATTGAGCCGTTCTGAACACTCTTTCTGTAGAAAATGCAAGTGGACATTCGGAGCGCTAGGAGGGTAATAGTTGAAAAAGGAATATATTCAAATATAAACTACACAGAAGCATTCTGTGAAACTTCTTTCTGTTCTGTGCATTCAACTAACAGAGTTGAACCTTACTTTTGATTGAGCCGTTCTGAAACACTCTTTCTGTAGAAACTGCAATTGGACTTTCTAAGCGCTAAGAGGCCTACATTGTTAAAAAGAATATCTTCAAATAAAAACTACACAGAAGCATTCTGTGAAACATATTTCTGATATGTGCATTCAGTTAACAGAGCTAAACCATACTTTTGATTGAGCAGTTATGAAACACTCTTTGTGTAGAAAATATAAGTGGACCTTCGGAGCGCTAAGATTGTAATAGGGGAAAAAGGATTATCTCCAAATAAAAACCACACAGAAGCATTCTCTGAAACTCCTTTCTGTTTTCTGAATTCAACTAACAGAGTTGAGCCTTACTTTTGAAGGAACAGTTCTGAAACACTCTTTGTGTAGAAACTGCCAGTGGACATTCGGAGGGCTAAGTGGGTAATAGTCAATAAAGGAATATCTTCAACTAAATACTACAAAGAAGCATTCTGTGAAACTACTTTCTGTTCTGTGCATTCAACTAAAAGAGGTGAACCTTACTTTTCATTGAGCCGTTCTGAAACACTCTTTCTATAGAAACTGCAATTGGACATTCTGAGCGCTAAGAGGCCTATATTGGTAAAAAGAATATTTTCATATAAACACTACACAGAAGCATTCTGTGAAACTTCTTTCTGATCTGTGCATTCAGCTAACAGAGTTAAACCACACTTTGGATTGAGCAGTTCTGAAACACTCTTTCTGTAGAAAATGCTACTGGACATTTGGAGCGCTATGTGGGTAATAGTGGAAAAAGGAATATCTTCAAATTTAAACTACACAGAATCATTCTGTGAAACTTCTTTCTGATCTGTGCATTCAGCTAACAGAGTTAAAGCATACTTTTGATTGAGCAGTTCTGAACACTCTTTGTGTAGAAATTCAACTGGACATTTGGAGCGCTAAGAGGGTAGTAGTGGAAAAAGTAATATATTCATATATAAACTACACAGAAGAATTGTATGAAACTCATTTCTCTTCTGTGCATTTAACTAACAGAGTTGAACCTTGTTTTTGATTGAGCCGTTCTGAAACACTCTTTCTTTAGAAAATGCAAGTGGATATTCGCAGCGCTAAGACGGTAATACTGGAAAAGGAATATATTCAAATATAAACTACACAGAAGCATTCTGTGAAACTTATTTCTGTTCTGTGCATTCAACTAACTGAGTTGAACCTTACTTTTGATGGAGCCGTTCTGAAAAGCTCTTTCTGTAGAAACTGCAATTGGACATTCTGAGCACTAAGAGGCCTATATTTTGAAAAAGAATATCTTCAAATAAAAACTACACAGAAGCATTCTGTGAAACTTATTTCGGATATGGGCATTCAACTAATAGAGTAAAACCATACTTTTGATTGAGCCGTTCTGAACACTCTTTCTGTAGAAAATGCAAGTGGACATTCTGAGCGCTAAGAGGGTAATACTAGAAAAAGTAATATCTTCAAATATAAACTACACAGAATCATTCTGTGAAACTTCTTTCTGATCTGTGCATTCAGCTAACAGAATTAAACCATACTTTTCATTGAGCAGTTCTGAACACTCTTTCTGTAGAAAATGCAACTAGACATTTGGAGCGATAAGAGGGTAGTAGTGGAAAAAGGAATATATTCAAATATAAACTACACGGAAGCATTCTGTGAAACTTCTTTCTGATCTGAGAATTCAGCTAACAGAGTTAAACCATACTTTTGACTGAGCAGTTTTGAAACACTCTGTCTGTAGAAAATGCAACTGGACATTCGGAGCGCTAAGTGGGTAATAGTGGAAAAAGGAATATGTTCAAATATAAACTACACAGAAGCATTGTATGAAACACCTTTCTGTTCTGTACATTCAACTAACAGAGTTGAACCTTAGTTTTGATTGAGCCGTTCTGAAACACTCTTTCTGTAGAAAATGCAAGTGGACATTCGGAGCGCTAAGTTAGTAATAGTGGAAAATGGAATATCTCCAAATAAAAACTACACAGCAGCATTCTCTGAAACTCCTTTCTGTTCTCTGCATTCAACTAACAGAGCTGAGCCTTACTTTTGGAGGAGCAGTTCTGAAACACTCTTTGTGTAGAAACTGCCAGTGGAAATTCAGAGCGCTAAGAGGGTAATAGTCGAAAAAGGAATATCTTCAACTAAATACTACACAGAAGCATTCTGTGAAACTTCTTTCTGTTCTGTGCATTCAACTAAAAGAGTTGAACCTTAGTTTTGATTGAGCCGTTCTGAAACACTCTTTCTTTAGAAAATGAAAGTGGAGATTCGGAGCGCTAAGAGGGTAATAGTGGAAAAAGGATTATCTTCAAATATAAACTACACAAAATCATTCTGTGAAACTTCTTTCTGATATGTGCATTCAGCTAACAGAGTTAAACCATACTTTTGATAGTGCAGTTCTGAACACTCTTTCTGTAGAAAATGCAACTGGACATTTGGAGCGCTAAGAGGGTAGTATTGGAAAAAGGAATATATTCAAATATAAGCTACACAGAAGCATTCTGTGAAACTTCTTTCTGATCTGAGCATTCCGCTAACAGAGTTAAACCATACTTTTGATTGAGGGGATTTGAAACACTCTGACTGTAGAAAATGCAACTGGACATTCGGAGCGCTAAGTGGGTAATAATGGAAAAAGGAATATGTTCAAATATAAACAACACAGAAGCATTGTATGAAACTTCTTTCTGTTCTGTGCATTCAACTAACAGAGTTGAACCTTACTTTTGATTGAGCCGTTCTGAAACACTCTTTCTGTAGAAACTGCAATTGGACATTCTCAGCTCTAAGAGGCCTATATTGGGAATAATAATATCTTCAAATAAAAACTACACAGCAGAATTGTGTGAAACTTATTTCTGATATGTGCATTCAGCTAACAGAGTTAAACCATACTTTTGATTGCGCAGTTCTGAACACTCTTTCTGTAGAAAATGCAAGTGGACATTCGGAGCGCTAAGTTGGCAGCAATATGCAGGGAAACCATACCTCCAACTGAGTGGATAAGCCTCCAACTGAGTGGATAAGCCTCCTTCATAAGTGGACCGAGGATTGTTCTTGTTGGGCCTGTGCTCTGATTTGGAGACAAAGAACCAGGTATAACCACTATTGCTGCATATACACAGCAGGCAGTAACGTATATTCTGATCCTGCCATTGTCTTTCTTAAACTGACCAGGAGTCCTTATCATAAAGTTCAAATCCCCTTCCATTATCTTCCTGTTTCAGCTGATACCACTGTCCTCTGGACTAAGCCCCAGGCACATTAAGTTTCTAAGTTGACATTTTTAATTAAGTTTTAAAGACATATTTGGAGAATTTTTTAATGCACAAGTATATGTCCAGCTCAAATAATTCCACTTTCAATGTGCTTTCCTGGGTTTCTTGAATGCCATTGAGAAATTACAGTACATATAAAGAAAATAGAAAAGAAATAGTAATCTTTGAATCAATGATTAGCGAAAAAAAAACAGCAAAAGCTAAAGCTTTTCAGCAATTAAGTTCACCAATTTCAGTAAATAACTCAAGTGAAAAAAATTAATTTATCTACTTGAAAATGGCTAATGCATAGTCAAAGATTAAAATGTTGGAAATAAATTTTCTTCTTCCACGCCAACCTTTAAGGAAAATATTATTGAACTCTTCTGGAACACAAAATCTTTGCAACCAGCATTATTATGTATATTATCCACTTACATTAAATTAAAACTCTATATGCATGAGGGAATGTTTCTTCAAATATTAACCATAAATAGAAATTAGAAAAATGTATAAAATTAGGTTGTATATTTCATTCCTAAGATTTTCTAGACTGGGTTTTCTGAAAGATGCAACACCATTCTCTTGATATTCTACAAATAGAAACACGCTACCCCAGAGCATTGGGTTCAGAACGTGCTACCCCAGAAGATGGCACCTTCACATTTGAGAAAATCACAAAGGAGAAAGGTCTCTGACCTTCTCCAATCCTTCTTCTCTGAAGCAAGCTGTAAAAGAATCTGATCTTCAGCTGGGTGCGGTGGCTCACTCCTGTAATCTCAGCACTTTGGGACGCCGAGGTGGGTGGATCACGAGGTCAGGAGATTGAGACCATCCTGGCTAACACGGTGAAACCTCGTCTCTACTAAAAATACAAAAAATTATCCGGGTGTGGTGGTGGCACCTGTAGTCCCAGCTACTCGGGAGGCTGAGGTAGGAAAACGGTGTGAACCCGGGAGGTGGAGCTTGCAGTGAGCGGAGATCACGCCACTGCCCTCCAGCCTGGGCGACAGAGCGAGACTCTGTCTCAAAAAAAAAATAAAAAAAGAATCTGATCTTCCTCTGAATTATGTGATAAGAGCCTCATGTGCCTCATATCTGGAGACAAGGAATGTCACACTGGGACACAGAAAATGATATGAACAAACAGGCCTTGCTAAGTTCCCCCAGCTTATTACCATTAGATCATACTCCTTCTGTTCAATCATGCTTCCTCATGACTGTCTACTCCCCATCCAACCTAAGCATAAATATTCATAGATTTCGCCATTTCTTTGGGTCTTCATTTCTGAAGGTCCACATGTCACATAAAATTTACATTAAATAAATATGTATGCTTTTCTGTTGTTAAACTGCCTTTTGTTATAGGTGCTTCAGCCATGAACCTAGTGATGTATGAGAAAAAAAAAATCCCTTCTACCCTACACTAACAAGGAAGGACGAGAGAGAGAATTCTAATTTCTTACCATAGGTATTCAATGTGATGAGAGGGTGGTCATTTGATGTATAAAATTAGGAATTCATTCTAAAACATGTTTGAAACTTTTGTTTACTTTATTGCAGAGGAAGGGGCAAGTTTGGTGCTCCAAATTCCTGTTTTATTTGCCATCATAGAAAGGATTTGAATTTGCAAGACACTTCAGAAAAGTCTGATTTTTTTTTCACTTTAAATGTGGTATTGTGGTTACCGTAATGAGGTGGCATCGACACTGCTAATACTTACCCTTTGGAGTTTACCCCAAGGCTTTACCATAAGACATCATCCAGATCACTGTGCTTTCTTTTAAAAAACAAGTCTTTATTAAAAAGAAAAGCACAAACTAGACCATCACAAATAGAAATTAGTAATAGCCAGAAACGTATTTAGCAGCGATATTTTTTCTTTTTCTTTTTTAACAGTCTTGCTCTGTCTCTCAGGCTGGAGTGCAGTGGCGTGATCTCGGCTCACTGTAACCTCCACCTCCCAGGTTCAAGCAATTCTCCTGCCTCAGCCTCCCAGAGTAGTTGTAACTAGAGGTATCCACCACCACACCCAGGTAATTTGCATATTTTTAGTAGAGTTGGGGTATCACTATGTTGGCCAAGCTGGTCTTGAACTCCTGACCTCAGGTGACCCGCCTACGAAAGTGCTGGGATTACAGGAGTGAGGCACTGCACCCAGACTTATTTAACATCAGTTCTAAACATTGTTGACACATTGCAGTATCTAATTTTCTCTAGTATCCTTAATTAATTATATAATGTGACTTTTGAAGAATTCTTATATACATTAAGATAAAGTTCAAGAAGGCCATTAGCAAAGGATTTTAAAAAGAGTAGTTTTTTTACAAAGATTTTCCATTTTAAACAGATTTTTCTTATAAAATAAATTTCTCCATGTCTTTTAAAAATACGAAACTTGGCTCCCATTAAATATGCTCATTTTTAGTTACCCATGGGATACCCTTACTTATCTATGATAACAGATACTTGTCATAATTTCCTGTATACTCCTAATGTCAGAGGTATGTTTACAAGTGGTATCATTTACTTCTGGATTTCATTTCCAGCTATTTAACCTCCAGATTCATGATAAAGCATTTTTAAGATTATCTCTGAAAACAATACCTGCTTTTTATTTACTCAAAATATATCTACACTTAACATAAGTACACTTTGGATAAGCAGTTATTTTTAGGCAAACTTTTACTAAGATAAGTATATGACAACATAAATAATGGAGGATATCCATGTGTAGCTAAAAGTGAAAATATTTACTTTACCTGGAAGATGTGTTTTTTTTTAAAAAAAAACCCTGAAACAATTGATTTCATGCAAAAAAAGTGCTAAAAGAAAAATGCGTAATCTCTGTATGATAAAAACATTTTCTCGAGCTGTGCAAATGACCTTGTTGATTTTTATTTTATCTAAGAATGATTTTAATATGCAATAATACAACTTACAGCAACATATAACAATGCATTTAATAGTAATGCACAAAAGTAACAAAGCAATGCAGATAAAAATGTTATACTGAACTCATCATTTGACATACTTCCTGTATTAGAATAATTTGCTGAATAATGTCAATTATCAAAACATGTAGCTGCTATGTAGTCCCTTAAAAACTGATATTTCCAGCATGTATATAATACACATATAAGTATATTCGTGTTGAACATAGCTTTAGTACTTTTTATATTTTTTTAAAAAGAAATTGTATGCCTTTTGTTCAAAACCACTATAACTTACTTGACCTGTGTGTGATTTTTATTTTCCGTTAAAATATTTAATTTCCAATATAGTTTGGATGTAGGACAGTCTGCATTTTAGGAAGCAAAAAAATAAATTTTAGAAAGGTAAAATATCAAAGCCAGTTTTGTAGTAATAGTGATGTCTAAAAGTTGAAATAGTAGCTGTCATTAAATGAGCACCTACTATATTTCAGGCACTAAACTGGATTCTTATAGACTCTTTAATAATAATATCATACATTATAAATGTGAAATTTTAGACTGCAAAGTACATAATTTGCTAAAAGTCACAGATGTAATAAACTGTCAATCCAGAATTTGAACTTAAATCTTTTGGCTGCAGAGAGGAAAACAAAAGAACGGTAGGTAAATAGCTAGATGAATCCGTTGACTGACAGTCGTATCAGCTTCCCTTTACTGAATGCTGATCTCATCACACCAGTATAACTTTGTAAAATGTGTTTATTATTTCCATGTTCAAAGTGAGTGACTTAAGGCTAAAAATGATAAGAAATGTGTCCTTGATGGCAGCTATCACTGGAAGATCCAGAATTTTAACCAATATTTCACTATCCAGTATTACTCATTTCAAAGCACTCAGCCTTTCTGCTATCACATACAATTTCCACTTCAAGTAACAAATTCAAATATAATCGGTACAAAGTTTATCCTACCCTGAAAATGAAATGTATAATATTCAAGAACAACTTGATGATTCACATCTGAGAAAACATAGTACTCTCAAAGTGACAAATACTGAATAAATAAATATTACCTCTGTATTGGATGTCTAAAAATGAGTAAGGACAAGATACTTCAAGCTGGAAAAATTAGAATGCAAACAAAAGACAACGGAGAAACCAAACATAGCTGGTCACATATGTATTTTTGTAACGATTTTTAAGTCTGGGAGTCTTGTTTCCTAAGCAAACATTTATTTTTTTGTCAGCCAGAAGTTTATATCTCCCTAGATTATGTAAAATACTGAAAAAAGAAATATGAAAACTTTATTTTTAGTTGTGTCATCAAACAGTGCCTTACATATTTGAATGACTACACTTTCAAAAGCTGCCAAACTTTAATTTCTTCTGTTAGTATCTATATCTACACATATTCAACATTCAAAGTAAGGAATCTTGTAGTGTGTGTTATATTGTTCAAGTATTGATGATTTTGTTGCAACTCTGGGAACACTTTTTAGCCCCTGAAGCCTGAATTAGGGGTATCTATATAGAGAGGAAATTATTGGCTTATCAAAAGTGTGCATAGATTCTGTAGGTCAAGTCTATCCATCATAGACTTCCTAAAAGGTGGATTAGATTTGAAGCTCTCCCAATTTATTTTGTTATGGTTTATTGGCACATTCATTTTGCACAACTGTTTATACAAAATAAATGGCTGCTGATATCTTAAGCCCCTCCATTAGTGGAGTCCAATTCACCATCTAAGATAACAAAAACATAGGAATCTTCAGTTCCTACTGCTACCATTACAGAAGGCTCAAGCTGTAGAATATTTGATGCTTTCTGCTCTCAAAGTTCTGATCCAGTCCTTTCTCTTACATAACATCTGTCCATGGCCTTGCTCAGAGGGACCCAGTGCTCATTCAAAGATCCCTTTATTGTGGTGAATGTTTAATTTCTTACTAATATTCATTCAAATGCAATACATGTATAGTTACATTCAGTCTGTGCTGCTATAATGGAATATAAGAGACTGGGCAATTTGTAGAGATTCTTCATGGTTCTGGAAACTGGAAAATCCAAGATGCAAAGGCAAGTGTCTGGTGAGGACCTTCTTTCTGTGTCATCTCATGGTGGAAGGTGAGACAGCAAGAGATTGAACTCCCAGCTTTAAGTTATTTTAAATCAGCATGAATCTGTTCACAAGGCTTCAGCCTTCATGACCTAAACACCTCCCATTGGGCCCCACCTCCCAACAGTGGTTCATTGGATTATGTTCCAACACATGCCTTTTGGAGGGACACAGCCAAACGATAATGATATATAACAGCATTTTCTAAGTGTTCATTTTGATGAATTTTGACAAATGTTTACAGTAGTGTAACAACCACTTCAATGGAGACGTTTCATCCTAAAAATTCCCTTGTTCTATAGATTCAATTTTTATATTCTTCTGAAATTTTATGCTGAAATCTAATACCCAATATAATGGTATTGCGAGTTGGAGGCTTTGGAAGGTGATTAGATCATAAGAACAGAGACTTAATCAAAGGAGTTAGTGCTTTTTATAAGAGACCCTGGAGATATCCCGTCCTTCTACAATGTGAGGAGACAAAAGAATGACAGCCACCTCTGAATCAGGAAGTGAGTCATTACCAGGCACTGAATCTGTCAGTAACGTGAATTTGAACTTCTGGTCACCAAAACTGTGAAAAATAAATTTTGGTTGTTTATAAACTACCCAGTCTATGATATTCTGTTACAGCAACCTAAAGTACTATGTTACCTGGTGCCCCTTTGTAATCAGTCCTCGCCCCCAACCTGACACCTAGCCCCTGTCTACCCCACTCAGATTTGGGTGGCTACAGTTTTGGCTATTAAATAATGTCACAAAAATTGAATCATATACTATGTAGCTTTGATTGTTTTTTATTGAGTTTACTTAATGCGTTGGAGATTTATTCATGCTGTTACATATGTCTATATTGTATTTTTTTATCGCAAACTAGTGTTCCATTTGATTATACCTTTACTAATACATGGGCCTCTGGATTATTTCTAGTTTAAGGCCATGCAAATAAAGTTGCTATAAACATTAGCAAATGGGTCTCTGTATGAACATGCTTTTATTTCTCTTGGGTAAACATCCAGGAATTGACAGTTGAGTCATATGATAAATGTATATTTAAATTTAAAAGAAACTTCCCTATTGTTATCCAAAGCAACTATACCACTGATGTTTCTACATATCCTCATCAGTACTCCGTCTTCTGTGATTTGATTATAGCCGTCCTAGTAGCTGTATAGAGCATCTCATTGCAGTTTTAATTGCATTTTCCTAATGACTAGTGGCGTTAAGCAAATTTTCACTGCTTATTTGCCATTGGTATATACAGTGGTTCCACGTTCTCCGTGAGAGATTAATTCTAGAACCCTGATGGATGCCAAAATCCAGAAATGCTAAAATTCCAACATTGGTCCTGTATAACCTGGGAAAATTAAAACTGAGCCCTCTGCATCCTTGGGCTGCCCAATCTGGGAATACTATATTTTCTATCCATAGTTGGTTGAATCTGTGAATGCGGAGCTCGTACACAGGAAAGGCCAACTATATTTTTTGAAAGTCCAGTTTTTAGTCTGTTTCTACCAGTTATAAAAATTTCCAGTTCGCATATATGGAAACTGTTTTTATGTGGATGGCTGAGGATTCTTTTGGAAAAACATACTGTCAAGAAAAGAACATAGGGATTATAAGCCTGACTCTATAGCAAAATCTGATTTTTTAAAAAGAAATTTTTATTAAAATGTCTAAAAAACACTGGGGCCCTGTTGACATCACTTGGATACCCGGCTGGTATAATCTATGACAGTATAAAGAACCCGTCTATGTACTCTTCCATGGAATATGAGATGTTGAGGACTTTGGCATGTCGGTAGTTATGTCCACTGGTATTTATTTAGGCAGAGTATGGGGGGTTGCCAGGATTAAGAGAGGGCATAGGGTCAAGTGTGCATCCTGAGAAGCCATAAACAGAAAAGAAAGTGTAACCTAGTAAACCGTGCAGTTCCCGCAGGAATCTGGCAGGAATGGGACACAGTGGGCCCAGCATGGTCTACCAACCCCCTGCCGAATCCTTGAAATTCCTTCTGAAAACCTCCAGAAAGAAAGGACAGAGTACTGCATAGAGGGTTGAAGGTTCTGGTTTCTCCTGGCTCTTGTTTCTGTTTACGATTTGTATCTGTAGTAGTTTCCTGGGACTGCCCTAACAAAACAGCGCACAGTGGGTGGCTTAACCATAAGTGTACTGTCTCAGAGTTCTGGAAGGCAGAAGTCTAAAATCATGGTGTTGAAAAGGTGGCTCCTTCTGAGAGCCACAAGGAAAAAGCTATTCCAGAGAAGTCTCTCTCCTTATGTCATGCAGCTTTGGGTGTTTCTTGGTGTTTTAGTCTGTTCTCCTGCTGCTCATGAAGACATACCAGAGACTGGATAATTTATACAGAAAAAGAGGTTTAATGAACTCACAGTTCCATGTGCTGGGAAGGCCTCATAGTCATGGCAGAAGACGAAAGGCTCATTTCACATGGCGGCAGGCAAGAGAGAATGAGAACCAAGCAAAGAGGAGACCCCTTATCAAACCAACAGATCTTGTGAGACTCATTCACCACCACAAGAACAGTATGGGGAAAACCACCCCGTGATTCAATGATCTCTCACCAGATCCCTCCCACAACACATGGGAGTTACGGAAACTACAACCATGATTCAATTACCTCCCCCAAATCCCTCCCACAACACATGGGAGTTACAGGAGCTAAGACAGACCATATCGCTTGGCTTATCAATGGCATTCTTCCTGTGTCTTCACATCGCCTTCTCTGTATACCTATCTTTCCATGTGTCCACATTTCTCCTTTTTGTAACTACAGAGTCATATTGGATTGGGCCCATCCTAATGACTTCATCCTGACTTGGTCATCTGCAAAGGCTGTATTTCCATACAAGGTCACATTCACAGCTACTGGAATTACTGCCTCATTATTTGCTGAAGGTACACAATTCAACCCATAACACTGTCAGTCTAGTAATTGTGCCCTTTTAGGTAATTTCTGTTTTCTACTCATAATTTAAAATGAAAGCATCTTGAAATTATAAAAGACAATAGTGCTAAGAGAAAATTTCCATCAACCTATGATTTTAAACTCTTCAAAGTGCTAAGAGAAAATATCCATCAATCTATTATTTTAAACCTTTCTAAATTATTAAGAGTAAGACATATAAAATAAGATAATTTTCAGGACAGCCATGGTTGTTCATGCGTGTAATCTCAGCACTTTGGGAGGCTCGGGAGAGCAGACTGCTTGAGCTCAAGAGTTCAAGACCAGCCTGGACAAGATAGTGAAACTTCATTTCTACTAAAAATACAAACAATTAGCCTGGTGTGGGCATGGTGGCAAATGCCTGTAGTCCCAGTTACCCAAGAGGCTGAGGTGGGAGACCTGCTTGAGCCCAGAAAGTCAAGGCTGCAGTGAACCATGATTGCACCACAGCACTGCAGCCTGGGTGACAGCCTGAGACCCTGCCACATACACACACACACATATTCAAATAAATGATTGAGTTTACATACCAAAGAGCACCAAAATATATGCTTCAATGAGAAGAAAAGAGTGAGATCTAAGTGGCACTGAGTTATACAGAAACTTGAAAACACGTTGGTGTATCTAAATAATCAATAACCAAAGTAACAGCAATAATAACATTAAGGATAATGACTATTTAGCTTGGAATTTAAAAAACAATACATAATTATATTTACAAATTGCAATAATATAAAAACTGGAAGAGATGATCATATCTAAAATTTTCTACAGCCTTTAAATTGTTCAGGTAGAAGGAGATGATTGTTTCAAGTTGTACTTTGCTAATGCAACCTTGTGCTTCATTAGTGCTAATGCACTTTGTTCAACATTTAATAACTAAAGAGCAATGAAAAGCGACACAGATTAAATGGAAAAGGAAATATACAAACAACACACCCCCCAAAAATATGCAATCAAGTCAATGAAAAGCAGAAAACAAACGAAAAAAGTAAAGAAGTAAAAATACAGTGAAATTTTATTAAAGATGCAGAAATATATCCATATGTGTCAAAATCATATTTAGTATAAATACATTAAGTTCACTATTAAAAGACAGAGAGTACAAGCTATAATGACAAAGGATTTTTACACGCTGAGGGACATAAAATGATATGCCAAAATTTAGATTGTATAGTGACATTAATATCTCATTAAATATGCTGGAGCAAAATCTGAAATATATTCAAAAATTAACTTTGGGAGCCCGAGGTGGGTGGATCAAGAGGTCAGCAGATCGAGACCATCCTGGCTAACATGGTGAAATACCATCTCTACTAAAAATACAAAAAATTAGCCAGGCATGGTGGCAGGCGCCTGTAGTCCCAGCTACTAGGGAGGCTGAGGCAGGAGAACAGGGTGAACCCGGGAGGTGGAGCTTGCAGTGAGCCGAGATCGTGCCCCTGCACTCCAGCCTGGGCGACAGAGCCAGATTCCATCTCAAAAAAAAAAAAAAAAAAAAAAAAAAAAAGCTTTCCAGTTGAAATATCTTTATAACGTAATATTGAATTCTCATGGCTAAGGAAAAATAATTTTATAATTAATCAGGTCTAAATAAAATAAATTAAATACTGAAAGGGCAAAAAATTATCTTAAAGCTTTTACACTTCAATGCTCAGTTTTGCTGTGAACCTAAAACTGTTTTAAAATTAAATTATGTTAAATAGAAATAATTATTTGTGGGACATTTAATGTTTCTTGATTAACCCTTGGACTTGTAGAGATTTTAACTTAGAACAGGCATAAAAATTGTAACAATTGTTATTGTGAATAGAATAGAATATTGTTCTGAGAACAGTAAATATTTCTTGAGAATTTCGATGTGTCCGAGGCTGGAATATTTTCACATATTGTTTAACTCTTTTGTCTTATATACTATTTTGTCTTTAAAACAATCAGATGAGGAAAATGAGGCTCAGATAGCAACTAGCCTGACCCAAATCACACAGCTAGAAAGCAGAGGATGCAGGATTTAAACCCAGAACCTGTTTGACTATTCACTACACTCTACCACCTCCAAGGAACGTGGTGCGTATATGATACTTGAGGACATATCAACAGTCACGACTAAGATTTAGTAAAACGGTGGAGAAATGAAGACAATGTTGAAAGAGAAAGAGTTCTAAGCCAACCACAATTAAAGTCTGAGTATGAAGAAGTCATGCAAAATATTTAACAATTTTACAAATGAAGAAGATGAGGCTAAGAGAGAATTCATTGCTTGCCTTATCGGACATCACAGTCCTCACTAATTATTTTAGTTTGTGTTTTCTTTCACATGTCTTGAAACTTGCACCATCCTATAATAGTCACTAGAATTTAGTACTTAATTTTTCTCTCGTTTCTGTGCATCTGTGCATGGAGAGGGATACCCCTGCTGCATGCTGATAGAAACTGACATTGTTTGAAAACACCTACTTTCATTTCCTAAATATGTGACTTCAAATATAACATAATTAAATATATAAATACTTAGGATATTTTTCTCTCTCTTAAAATTTATCTTAGCTTTGCAGGCCATAAGCTCAGAAATATGTGTTCCTTGTAAAAGCCACCATCTTGACCTCTTATTCTCCAACCATTAGCACAGTAAGTGTGCATTTAAACAGTTAACTAGCTATGAAATTGTTGGTAGAGGAGTTCTACAAAAACTGCAATGTATTAAAATCCTGTTTGGTCACAACTTTCTGAGGGAGGGAAGAAAACTTCATATGAGTTATGGCGATGTAATTTATGTTGATTATAAGAAAAAATTTGTTTAGGCCAATAAAATTCAAATTAACAAAGCACATTCAGAAACGAGGTTTAAAACATAAATAGCATGAAATAGGGGAGATTAGAGCTAATATTTTCCAGGAGCTAAATAAACACACAAGCTCATATAGCATTTATTGTAAAGGTTAGAAGAGAAATCTAATTCAATATATTTAATGTACATGTAGAATGATTAGAATCTGTCTGGTTCTTGATAAATATAATCTAAAGAATTAGTTTAGACATCTTTCTCCCATCTTCAGTCAGAGTTTTATAAATTAATGAAATTATCTATTATCATTTCATCTTAGATGTCATAAGACTTTGGAAACAGGGGGTATTAGGGACTAATTTACAACACATAAATAGCTTGAACAGGTGGTACTTAATACCATCACAGATACTGGTCACTGGGTAGAGTTCACAGTTATGGAAGTGAATGCCAATTAGAAAAATGTTCATATCCTCATCACTGAGTAAACTTAAACTAAGTGAAAAGACACCACTTGCCAGGTGCAGTGGCTCAGGCCTGTAATCCCAGCACTTTGGGAGGCCGAGGCAGGCAGATCACGAGGTCAGGAGATCGAGACCATCCTGGCTAACAGGGTGAAACCCCGTCTCTACTAAAAATGCAAAAAAAAAAATTAGCCAGGCGTGGTTGCGGACAACTGTAGTCCCAGCTACTCGGGAGGCTGAGGCAGGAGAATGGTGTGAACCCGGGAGGCGGAGCTTGCAGTGAGCCGAGATTGCACCACTGCACTCCAGCCTGGGCGACAGAGCGAGACTCCGTCTCAGGAAAAAAAAAAAAGAATGGACGAATACAAATGCCTTTAATTCCGTTCAGACTTAAGACTTCACAGTTCTCAGAGACACCAAAGAAATTCTTTCCAAAAGTTTTTTTTGCAGAGATATATTTAAAGGCATAATTATATTTTTAAGAGCTTCCCAGATTGTAACAAATATAAGTAACTTCAACTAGCAAATAAGAAATTCATAAATGTAGCTAGCTGCTCAGTATTGCTGATTTGATATCATTTGATATCTTCGAAGTGTACCAACATTTAATGAGGATATAACTGAGTGAATCCTGCAACAGAAATATTAACATATGTGCTAAAATGAGCTATAATGGATATATATATTTCCAATGTCATTTAGAGCAAATACTTATATTAATCAGGCTGAATTATATGACTCCTACATTGAATCTTTGAACAATTGAGTTACAGTGGCAAATAATAGACAAATAAAGAAATGACATAATTAGATCATAAACTGATTTAGTAGTCTTATATAATTTTTATGTAGAGCCTGAAGGAAGAGTGCTGATCATGAAATAGTATCCTAAAAGAATGCAGCTATTACTTAATAATACAAGGAAATCAGAAAATTTGTCAAGGATCATGCAGCATAGTGAGTAGTGATGATTTACATATATCTGAATAGATGATTTACATATATCAGAATAGATGATTTACATATATCAGAACTGATGATTTACATATATCAGAACTGATGATTTACATATATCAGAATAGATGATTTACATATATCAGAATTGATGACTTACATATATCAGAATATTCATCCCTTAACTTAACTACTCATAGATAACAACTTGAGCATTGTGAAATGTTGTTTTCTCTCTGAGGTATTCTTTCAGATCCTACATACCAGTGAAACTACTGACATCAGCTCCTCCGAAGGGCTCCAGGAGAAGCTGACTCACTAAAGGGTGAAGTTTCTATATCCTGGTGATTTAAGATTTAATCCCCCTAACCCAAACCAGTCAGTGACCCCATTTATCCAGCCCCTGGTCCTCTACAATCCCTTCACCCCAACCAAGTACTCTCTGGAAAGACAGATTTGAGGGTGCTCGCATCTCCTCACTCAGCTGTCCTGCAATCATTAAACTCCTTCTTTACTGCAAACTCTGTTTATCAATTTATCAGACTGTGACTGCACAGCAGTCAGAGAATACAAACACGTGAGTCCTGTATCATTTATAAATATTTAACTTTTATATATATTTAACTTCTATACACATAATTGACTATTTTGTATATTACTATTAGTAGGTAATAATAATATTTATATTTCCTCCATAGGTAGCTTCTGGGGCATTTCTGCCTGGTAAATTTTATTCTTTAATGACAAAGACTAAAGTAAGTAACTTTAAAATATTATTGAGAATTTTTTTTCTATTGATGGGACACTGAATTTGTAGGTAGAAATAAAAACCTAGCTTTTTACTAAACTTAATTTTAAACACAATTCAAAATATAAATATAAAATTAAGAATTTCCAAAATTAAACTTAGTTTTAGAAACTCACATAAGCAAGTGTAATACTGAAGAGCAAAGAAACTGTGGTCTACAAAAAAAATTATAAGTAATTCATGAAATCTAAGGGCTAATTTGTGAAGTAAATTAGGAGGATATTTTATGCTGTAGCACCATCCTAGAGACCAAGAG
Organism: Symphalangus syndactylus; assembly: GCF_028878055.3. Taxonomy (NCBI): domain Eukaryota; kingdom Metazoa; phylum Chordata; class Mammalia; order Primates; family Hylobatidae; genus Symphalangus; species Symphalangus syndactylus. The sequence continues at coordinate 111,882,549 of NC_072437.2, read as the reverse complement.
AATCGCTCTAGGAAAACCTGCTCAACTCTTTTTAACCAGAAATTCTTTCTTTCTCCAGAAATCCCTTTCAGGTAATGCCTAATAATATCTCACTGAACATGTATTAGAAATCGTAGTTTAATTTTTAATTAAATAATTCAGTGAAAATATATTAATTGTAAAGATAAATTTTAACACATATGGGAATACTAGACTTACGGTGGTCATCAACCCAAAATGCTACAAAATTACATGGAATGGTTAGTTTGGCAAAAATAAATATCAACACTACCACCAAAAACCTAGGTTTCAAAAAGAAATACAAGAAGCATTCCAAAATGTTAAAAATTTTTCATTTGTCTACTTTCTAAATGCTCTTTAAAATACTTATGTCATCATAATTTTGAAGTTTAAAAGTAAAGAAATAGTTCTCCTAGTTAATATACTGCCTTAAAGTTACTCTGGCTCACAAACAGAACAAATCAAAGCATGACTTGACAGCCGTCAAATTACAGGAAATTGAAGCTAAATGAAATTGGACACCTCACCTCATCTAAACTCCTTACTTTATAAGAAGGAAAAGCCTCACAAAATGTTGAGGTCATTTAGCTTAAAGTCATCAGGTGAGTTAGAGATAATCTGAGAACACCACTTTTTTTCTCTTTGTTACTATTCTCTCATGAAATTTTGCCTGAAAACAGGTCTACTAAAGATAGAAGAATTTGTAATGAAGATGAATATATATCATTGTCTTTCTGCTTAGGGTTGTTCAATATTTTCCCATTGATAATATATAAAATCCTACCTACTTTGACCTCCTATCATTGCCTTTCTGCTTAGGGTTGTTCAATATTTTCCCATTGATAATATATAAAATCCTACCTACTTTGACCCCCTATCATTGCCTTTCTGCTTAGGGTTGTTCAATATTTTCCCATTGATAATATATAAAATCCTACCTACTTTGACCTCCTCTCCCACCATTTCCTTGCTATCTCCTAGAACTTCATTCTTGACTCCAAAGCTGCACCCTCCTGCATCAGTTTCTTTTGTTTGAAATCTTCAGCCCTTCATAAATTTCATCCACCAAACTCCTATTTATCCTTTAACTCCCTATTATTTTTTCTTACACTGCCACATTTTCCTTCATTAGCACATATCCAATTTAAAGTTATATAGTTTGAGTTTTTGCTTGACTTTCTGTTTCTCCATTAAAGCATAAGCTCCACAAAAGCAAGTATCATGTCTGATTTAACAGGGTATATTCTATTCTTATAAGAGTGCTGCCACGTAAGTGTCAATGAATGTTTGTGAAATAAATGAAGGACTAAAGGAGTGACTGAACAAATAAAAATAAGTTCTCTGTGTGTATTGTATGTGTGAATAAGATTTTGAGTTTGGCCAAGGCAGTTAATCACATATTAACAACTCATTAAAGTTTATTGCTATGAGGTACACAATTGGTTCAACACCAAATTCTAAGATGAAACAAGGTTTGTGTTCAGAAATATAGTGTCACTTTTTCTAATATCAGTTGCCCTCCAACTATCAGCATGACACATGCAAACCATTGATACGTGTTTTTCTGTTTTTTTTTTTGTATTGAAGATACAACATGAAGGAAAATTATTATATTTCTAATAGGAAGTCCTGTTCTAAATGACAACAAATCTGAGCGTGAACACATTTGTTTAAAAGAGAGAGATTAAAAAGATGAGATTCTGTTTGTACAGTATATAACTGAAGAGAGTTGTATCTAGCAATTTGACAAGAAAGGTGAAACAGAACATTAACCTGAGCACACAAGTTCAGCTAATGATCTGGGATGGGGAGTTGTGGGTAGAGAGGAGGACAAAGACGAAAGACAACCGTTTACCCCAAGTTACTCTCCAAAGATGAGAAAAAGCCCTCTTAGTAATGTCTTTCAAAATCTAACTACTTTCAAGAACACATCGATAAGATACAGAGAGATAACAATCAAGTTGGACAGTAACTTAAAAGTCAGATGTCTTTTTAAGCATAAGTAACTTAGAACTGTAAAGTAAAAAACACTAAATGTCATTGACTTTAAAGTGGATACTGAAGAAAAAGAAAACCCTTCTATTAAAAACTAGACTACATGCAGTAACTTATGTAGAAAACTTAGCATAAATATTTATACAAAATTGCCCTACCCTATTTTATTAAAGTATGACATTATAAATTAAGAGAAAATCATTTTAAAAATGAGTTATATTTTAGGCCTTTTTTCTCAAAATGAGTTTCATAAATTGATATGGTTATTAGCATAGGAATTTCAATAATAGGAACAAAGAAACCAAAAGAAAATGTGTGTGTGTGTATGTATACAATTACCTGGCATTCCAACTTCAACATGTTTAAAAATATTTCAGTAAAAAATGTTAGATTTATTTTAAGGTAGTTTGTAAGATATTTATTAGGTTTATTTGTAGGCCTTGCACACTAAGTTAAGCAACACTATCATAAAATAAATTATTTAATAATGAAACAGAAACTCAAAGCTTCATATTATAATTAAATAAACTCTAAAGTATCTAGTAACTTCAACTGTATCCCTAAAATAACATCAGGTCTACAGTGTGTATCAACTTGCCCAGAGAAAACGCAACAATGAAAGAAAGAAAGAGATATCTATTTTTTTCATAAAAGATCAACACACTTTGTCCAATTTTTTTGTCCAACTGCTATCAAGTGGGCCAACGCTAATGGCAAATAAAAGAGCTGCCATTCAACATGCATTCTAGTAGTGAATATTAACTGACTACTCTGTGAAAGCAGTGTTCGTTGAACAAATAAAAGAATCTTTGCCTGCGTGACGCTTATATTTTGGTCACTTTACATTTTACTGGAGGAAACGTGAAGAATAGAATACCAGCAATATTAACAACATTATCCCACTAGAAGGTCTCCAGTGACTGATACTTTCAGACTCATGTCAATGACCCTATATGATCTTTATATTCCAAGGAGCATGGCAATGGATTTTAACATTTCCAAATTAAAAGGTAATGGTAAAGTAATGATAACCAACACAAAAATGACTCCCTGGAAACGACAGCAACTCATTTCAAATGGCTTTGGAATGCCATTAGGACAGTACCTTTTTCTTTGTAATGCAAAAGTCTCACAATCCAGAGAGCAGGTCTTGTGAATTTTGTGAATTTTGATGAGAGGTAAGGCATTACAGAAAGACCCAAAAGTCATGCTCCAGATTCCGGCAATATAGCTAGTAGGACAGACACAGAGTACATAGTTTTACTACTGATCACAGTGATTTAGAGATTGGAACCCATAGTTCTGTGAGATCAGGCATCACTTCAAGATAAATTTACATTTTTAATAAATGCAAACTTTGGCTCAGCTAAACAAGGTACCTTGGGCTATATTAACTGTAGATAGATAAATTTGGCGTAATTAACCCTTGCACAGTCTAAACATACCATGTGCCAAAAATGATGTAAAGCACTGAATATGTGAGATAAAGTATGATGAATTCCATTGACAAATACAGGCAATAGCTTCCATTTAATTGAGAAGAAACCGTATACCTAGCACAAGTCTTTTTCTGTGCATTAACTTTTCATAATACAACTATATGAAGTATATAGTATAAAATAGTATATGAAACTATTTTATATATAAATAAAGGTGTTTCCAAAGGTTAAGAAAGGGCACGGTGAGAGTGAGAAGCACAGTCTGGGTGGGCAGGACAATCTAGTTGTCTATCTGTGCTTTAAACTCCAATAAACATCATCTCCCACACCACGGCATCTAACTCAGAGTCACATTTCAATTGCCAGCAAATGGAAGCCTCATAAACCCAAAATGTGAACGGCAATGAAGTTCATAGAGCACGCTTTGAGTGCACAGAGTATCTTTGCAAACATTATCTTTTTTTATTACACTTTATGTTTTAGGGTACATGTGCACAACGTGGAGGTTTGTTACAGATGTATACATGTGCCATGTAGGTGTGCTGCACCCATTAACTCATCATTTAACATTAGGTATATCTCCTATTGCTATCCCTTCCCCTCCCCCCAAACATTATCTTTTAAGACTTTCACAATCACGCCATGAGATTATTCCCATATCAAAAAGTAGGAAATGAAAGCCTGGAAAGAAGTTATATTGACATTAAACTGCTCTCAAACCCAAGTGTACAAATGATTCTTCTTGCAAAGAAATTCATATTCTACACAAAGTTCTATTTCAAAATGAATTCTGGAATTCAATTAAACACTCATCTGAAAAACGAGAGCTTAAGTGGAAATTCCTCACTGGTATTCAAGCAAATAAATTAAATAATGATATTAAACCTACATCTAATCTCTTATTATTACATATTCAAAGTTTGCTATACAGCTACCACTAAGTTATACATTTCCAGTGACACAAACCATAAAATGAATTTGTTTCTATTGGTACTAGCAAAAAAAAAAAAAAACCTGCGTAGACAGCAAAAGGGTCAATCTACTAATTTATCTTCTAATAACTTTCCACCCAGGAGCATTCGTCCCTCTCATTAGACAGTTGTTCTATGCTTCTTTTTTTCACATTCTAATTGCCTCACCTGAACCAAAAAAAGAATGTGGATCTAGGATCAATACCTTTTGAAAAGTCATTTATTTCATTATATTATTTTTTCATATATCTGCATTATTGCATAGAATACCTGATTGGTCTTATGCTAAGTTTTTCATGTAACATTACCTCTGCAAGATGTTAATAAGTATCCTTCCAAAAATGTTTGAAAAATCTTGGGTAAAACATATTACGTAAGTTCCTGTTTTATAGTTTTCCAAGAGTTTTACTATCCTTGGCCAATGACAAAATTCAAAGCAGAGATACAGTACACAACTTTTGTAAAACTTACCTATTTTTCTTATAAGACTGTGGCTTTGTTTTGTTTTGTTTTGAACTTCTTTTCTGTGATGTGACATGAGACTGTGTGTTGAGTTAGGGGTGGGGACATACATTAACAGAGGTTTAGGAACTGCTTTGCTAAAGCAAGTTTGAGGAGAAAATGGGGAGACTAATACAAGATTTTCCTTTAAGCAGTGGGAGTTGAAGGGGTAGGTGGTTTTTGGAGAAAGAAGAGACCCATTCATGGCACAGGCTTCTTTATGTTTCTGCTCTGTGTGATACTTAATGAGGATACAGACATTCACTTCCTCTATTTCCCACCCCTGGCCGGGGGTAACCCAAAGGTACCTGATAAAGACACAGCCTTATAGCTGTATCAAGTATCCCTGAGTGTGTTAGGACTGGAGAGGCCTAAGGAATAAAAAACATACATGCATTAAATGGAACAAATACAGAGAAGAAGAAAACTCAGACATGGTACATTAATTGTGTACCTTTCCTTACAACCCAGCACATCACAGGGTACATGACCTGCTTCCTTTTGACCTGCTTCCTTTATGTTCACTGCATGAACAGGGAAGGGGGTTGGGGTACACGTGGGAGATAATTGTGTTTACTATGTACCTGGTATTAATACATCTATAGAGACAATTGGAATGACTATACTGGAGAAACAGCAAGAGAAGAACTGAAAAGGCTAAAACAAATACTTGGTTCTCTAAAAAATACTCCAAAGGATTTCTCATGTCTGACAAATTACATTTTAGTCTAATAGTAATAAGTGACCAAAACTAAGGTGATTTGATAAATATCATAAGGTATTTTACAGTGAAATTGATATCTATACGTATTGCTTATAAAGCTCAGTAATCTGTTCTTGAATTGAGAAATTACTGAGACAACATCAAAAGCTGTCATTTTTGTTTCTATGTTGTCGTTGTTATTGTTTGTGAGGTCAGAGCTTCTAAACTTTATGACTGTTTGAAAGGGGCCTATATAGACCTTGCCTGAATATTAAGTCATGTGAAATGATAAAAAGCTTTCTGATTTATTGGGTTAGACAAAGAAAAAATTGAGAAATTGAGCATCATTAAAATTAAAGACTTTTGTTATTAAAACTGTGCTTAGAATGAAAACAAAAGCCACAGGTTGGGAGAAAATTTTTTCAAAACATATTCAAAACATTTTCAAAACATATCAGATAAATTACTGGTATTTAAAGTATACAGAGAACTCGAAAATAAGAAAGAAAACAACTCATTTAAAAAATAGTCCAAAGGTCTAAATACAGCTGTCAAATGGGGATTTTGAAGTTACTAGTCATGTATCATTAGGGAACTGCAAGTCACAGCAACCGTGAGATATTATTACATGACTATTAAAATGACCAATATCCAAAAGTCTGATGATACCAAAAGCTGGCAAATGTGAGGAGAAACAGGAACTTTTATTCATTGCTGGTGAGAATGCAGAATAGTACAGCTACTTTGGCAGTCAGTTTGGCAGTTTCTTATAAAACTAAACATACTCCTACCACACAACCCAGCAATTACATTCCCGGTATTTACTTAAAGGATTTGAAAACTTACATGCACACAAAAGCCTTCTTCCCATGAATGTTACAGGAGCCTTATTCATGATCACTAAAATCGAAATGTCCTTCAGGAAGTGAATGGAAAAATAAACTGTGGTATATCCAGGCAATGGAATAGTATTCTGTCAAGCTACAGAAGACACACAGGAACCTTTAAATGCATATTGCCAAGTGAAAGAAGCCAGTCTGAAAAGTCTACATACCGTATGATTCAACTACATGACCTTCTGGAGAAAGCAAAACTATGGAGACAGTAAAGAGATCAGTGGCTATTAGGGATTTGGAGGAGATTTGTGCAGTCTAAACATGTCATGTGCCAACAATGACGTAAAGATATGTGAGATAAAGTATGACGAATTCTATTGACAAACACACGCAATGGCTTCCATTTAACTGAGAAGAAACCATATACCTAGCACAAGTCTTTTTCTGTGCATTAACTTTTTGTAATACAACTATATGAAGTTATAGCCTATTTTATATATGAATAAAAGCATTTCCAAAGGTTAAGAAAGGGCACAGTGAGAGTGAGAAGCACAGTCTGGGTAGGCAGGTCAATCTAGTTTTCTATCTGTGCTTTAAACTGCTATAACCATCAACTCAATCTACTAATTTATCTTCTACATAAATTAGTAGAGGAAACGATGAACGGATGGAGCAAGGAAGAATTTTAGGAGAGTGAATCCTTTATTCTGTATGACACTGTAATGAGGATTATTTGTCATTACACATTTGACAAAACCTATAGAATTCATAAGACAAGGAGTAAACTCTAATACAAACTACATACTTTAGTCAATAGTAATGTACCAATATTGACTCATCAACTATAACAAATGTACCACACTATTGCAAGATGTTAAAAATCGGGGAAATTGGGGTAGAGGCTGAGGATGACGTGTGAATGCTTATTCACTTCTTTCTACAAACCTAAAATTGCTTTTAAAGAGTCAATAAAAATTAAAACAAGGCAGGGTTTTCATGCAATGGAAAAAAACACACAACTTTAGTAAGTGACTCATAATTATGCTTATGCCACTTTGCTAGATTACACTTCATTAATAAATATAGTTTCATTCTTTATGTTATAAAGCAGAATAAAGTCAGATATCTAGAGAAATTGATTTTAATGATTAGAGTAAAAGCATTTTCACCTCCAACGTCAGAATGAGTTCTTCAGAATCAGTCCATTTTATAGTTTAAATCAATCATTGATTTTAAAAAAATATTGAGAAAAACTTTAACTTCACTTTTTCCATCAAACTCAATGTCATGACAGCATTGTCATTTCAATCTAGGATTAAAACCTATTTCTGGACCCAGTGGACTTACTGTGATAGATTCTGAAAATGTCAGACGTTAAAGTCCAGTCTTTGATCTGCTGTCCTCTGCAGTTTTCAAAAGGTCAGTTTATCCTGCTTCTTTTCTCTCTTTTTCATATATCTTGCACTTCAGCTTAATATTAGTATTAAGCTAAATTTCTTATTTTATTTTGATTGATAAAGGAAAACAGATTGTTTCAATACAGTTACTGAGAATAAGCAGCAAAACGTACTTATAAAGTACACAAGAGAGCTATAAGATAAAAATTTGTTCAAAAAAAGATTTGGAAATTTTTATTGCATGAATGTTCAAATGGAAAGGAAAACTTTCTGGATTCTTTTTCCACCACACAGGAGTAGCAGCACTAAAGTAGTGAATAATGTCCGTTCAATTGGTAGTTTTCATGTATTTCTGATATCAGAAATGGACTGTTAGTAACTAGTTTTAAAAGCAGAGCATTTTTGTGCATGGCATTCCCCTGAATTCCAAAGCCCAAACTTAACTTAGGCTAATTTCTCTCTGCTGGGAGCCCCATTAATTTCTCATAGATAACATTTCATATATATGCGGCATTCTGATGATGTAAAGGAATTCACACCTTATGGGCCTACAAGCCAAATTTAATCAATGGCTTGCTTCATATGGCTGAGAGCTAAAAATTGTTTTGGCATTTTGGAAGTGTTTAAAGAAGGAGAAGGAAGGGGAGAAGAAGAATGAGTAGATGAAGGAGAGACAGAGACTACATATGGCCAGCAAAGCCTATAATATTTACTGTCTAGTTGTTTACACAAAGAACTTTTCCAATCTTGAACAAAACACACACATTTTCGTTATGCCAAAAAAGGACTACAATAAGTCTTCACTTAACATCATTGACAGGTGCTTGAAAACTGGTCATAGGTATATATATTTATGGTCACGTGATGTTTTGATACACGCATACGGAGGGATAAATTGGGGATGGTTAATTGGTACAAAAATACAGTCAGCGAAACCCATTTTACCATAGGTTGACATCAAAAGAGTTCAGCTTCTATGGCTTTTGGTAACTAAAACGTCAACAAACTTGTAAATAAAGATCAAAACACTTCTAATATTAAATGCTGAAATAAATTTCAGCTATTCATACGTTTAAGATTAATAAAAGCTAGTAAAATCATTATTTACCTACTTATTTCAGTTTAGGGTTGCAGTTGACCGCAGCCTATCCTGTCAGCTCAGGACGCAATGTGGGAACCAGCCCTGGACAGGGTGCCGTCGCATTGCAGGTGCACTCACACATACCCACAGTTACTCAGACTGGGACCACATAGACACGTCAATCAACCTCACATGCACAGCCTTGGGAAGTGAGAGGAAACTGGAGCATCCAGAGAATATCAATGCAGACATGGGGAGAATACATAAGCTCTACACAGACAGTGAACCCCAATTGGAATCAATTTGTTTTTTCTCATCAACATCATAATGAAATGACATTGAATGAAACGTCGTTATTCAAAGACCTGTTGTACTCAGTTCTAAACATTTCAGAATTAAGAGATCTACACACATCCTCTTCTATATAATGGAGTGGGTCTCTTAAAATTTCCTGGCAACATACTCTTAGCCTGCCTAGGAAACACTTTAGAATACAACTGCATTATAATAAATTTTCATATTCTATTCATATCTTCATATTTCTCCCTCTACTTATTAAGGTATAGTCTTGTATATGTAATCCTTCAGTTCCTGAACAAGGTGAACATATGATCTCATGATGTGTGTTTTAATTTCTTAACTTTGTTGAGATTTGGGAATGTGAGGATGATGGAAAGGAAAGAAAGGAATTCAGCAGCTATAAAAGAAATCTGACCTTTAATTTTTTTATTGAATTTGTTTCTTGTTTTATTTTTCCTTCCTTTGCACAAATGAGAACTTCTAGTTTTACAAAGGGTACCATCAACTTTAGGACAAAAATTTGTATTTGTGGCATAACACAAGTTGGAGACACAATGATTTAGAGATTGCATATCAATTTTATCAAATAAATGTGATAAAGTAGGTGATATGCACACACACACACATTTGTAGTGACAAAACCATTGACACAGATACCCAGATGGCACTTAATGTACTTTCAGCCTTAAATTCTTTCTCAAGGACAAGCCATTTGTTTGCAAATGATTTAGCATTCAAAAATGATTAAACACGGGAAAAAATGCATTGCACATAAAGTTCAGATTACAAGTGAATTAAAGTCACACTAATATAACTATAATTTATAATGAATTCAAATGGCTTTCAGAAGGGTCATCTGTGGAAGGTGAAGAGCAATCTGAATTTATTTTTCTGGTAACTGGTCACAGCAATGTTTTCTAGACTAGTGAGTGAGTGCTCATACAGCACCATGTGTGTTCAACAACACATAAAGTTGGATGACAAAATCTACTTTAGTGAGAAGGTAGCTATTTCCAGGGGCACCAATAGTAATGTCAGTTTTGAGTCTTGGGTTTGCTTTTGTTTGTTTACAAGGCGATGAAATGTTTAAGGAAAAAATAAATTCTACCAATCCATGTTGAGTGAACATTTCAATCCTTGTAAAGACCAAAGTCAGCTGCCACCATGCCATGCAAACCTTATAGTACATGACATGTTAAGTCGGTAACCTCGAAAGGGACTTCTGAGAAGCTATGAGTAAAAGGCACATACAAAATGCCTCTGAGATGAATTCACAAATGAAATGGAAAAGGATAACTGTGTACATCCAAGAAGAATAGTAATTAACAGAAAACAAGAACACTTCTAAATTGAAAGAATCCCTAAAGTAAAAGAAGACCAAAGAAAAAGAAATAAAGATGAGAAGTGAAATGAGGCGGAAATGGTGAGCGACAAGGAGATACACTGAGAAAAAAAGTAGCTAAAGTTAGTGTGTTATTATTTCAGCAAAATTAAGTATATCAATACTGAGAAATATGACTTGAAATAGATTCAGTACCTCAAGCAGAAACATAAACAAATAACATCTGGGTTTTTCTTTTGATAACCAGTATTTTAAATACAAAAATCTAAAAATTTTGTCTTTGTGTAAGAGTTACACATTTATCATACCAATCAATAACAAAAAGGCGCTATAAATACTGTATGGAAATAAATGTCCTAACAGATGTTAACCAGACATCAGTCTTCACCGGTAAGGATTAGATTTGAAGGTGTTTGCAGATAATTAAAACTTGTTTTTATAACATAACTTAGCAGCTAAGTAGTATAATGAAAATGGGATATTCAAATTATAAGATATAAAATATTAAAGATAGAAGAACATGTTTATTTTTTCAATATAAATATTGTTACAGCTCAGAGAAACAGTATGAAATCTCAGGGCTCATGAAAGGCCACATTCTAGAGATAGTGATTGACAGGTATGGTAATTCCCCTACAGCGTGGTGCCTGTTGTCATGGAGTAGCATGTCTCCTACAGGGTACTACCAGCAGGTTCATGTAGGAAGAGCCAATAGTCCATGTGAGAAACCCCGGAAGGCTAAAGATAGAAGGAAATATTTGTGCCACGTTGAAGAGCAAGTTCACCAGGTGAATTGGCATGTGGCTAGGGTACAACTTCCCATACATATATAAATAATGAAACACACAAAAAATTATCAGAAAAGTATTTTATTATTATTAGAGTCACGATTAGCACTCTCCTCATCAGGAGAGTTTTAGGTTTTTTCTAGCCCTACTCTATACTTTTTAAACACAGTCTCCAAGTTTCAAAATAAAAGTTTCTTATTTTTAATTCAAATCTCAATTAAAATAAAACAAAAACCGAAAATGTAGAAGTTCCTTATTTTGACCATCTATATATCATACACAACAAAAAGACTGATAAAATTCCACTAAACACAACAGCTAGATCCGTATTCCCGTTACTGCTTAAGCCCATTCCAATAAGGATTTTATACCAAATCTGCCCTTGCCAAGGCTACCTGGGGCCTTCATTTTATTATTTGCAATGGACAATTTTAACTTCACATCCATGTTGGCTTCCTTACATCCTAGATGCACATACAGCCAGATTTTTTCCATCAGATGTGATTTGATCCTCCAAATTCGGAATGCCTTGATGACCTCCTCTTTATCTAAAGATCACTTTAAAAAGCCTGAAGTATTTGGCTCTTCCCTAAATCTTTGGCCAGATGTAATGTCATCCTCCCATTGGCTTTCTTTGTCCAAACTACATTAGCCTTATCTCAGATCTTCAAACAAGTTATATTTCCTGCCTAAGATCTTTCTATGAGTGAGTGAAAGGTGTGACGAAGATAGTTCCTCTTTGCCCCCAAAGGTTTCATTGATCACGCTGATAATGAATTTACTGTTATTTTAATCTCTTACTGTTATACTCAGGCTTAAATTCTCTACCCTACACACTTCAGTTGACATAATTTTAATTTCCACTGTGATGCTTCTCTCTCTTCTGTCAACACTCTCTCCTCACAGGGTTTCATCCAGATCAGGAGTCAGTAACATTTTTGACAAAGAGCCAGATAGTAAATATTGTAGGCTTTGTGTTGCCAAGAGGCAAATTTATGGAACTTTCCCTGCTGAAAAATTTCCCTGTATTTTACATTTTAGACTTATAAATGCCACACGTACTTATAACTCATGAGCCATACAAAAATAGGTGGCAGACCAGATCTGGCTCATGGGCTATAATAGTTTTCCAACCCCTCACCTAGATTCATGACTTTAGGCATGCTCTATAGGCTACGATGATCTAACTCACATCTCTAGCCAAGTCAACTTGTCAGTGCCTACTTGATGTCTCCACTTGGATTCTAACTAGCGTCTTAATTTAAGATTAAAAAATGTAAAATCAATCACACATACGCACCTACCCACACCTCTGTCACTTGCAAACTGCCTCATGTCATCAAGACTTTGCCATATCACTAAAAGTGACCATAATCCCCCATGTCCCTAAATCCAAATACCTTGATATAATTCTTGCTCAGTAAATTCAATCATCTTCAAATCAACTTCCAATCTCAACTGATTTTCTCCAACTTTATTGCTACACTCATAATCCCAACTACCATCATCCTTCAACTGGACAGGTGCAATAGTCAGCTAAATGAACCCCCTTCCTTCACTAGTGTACCCTTCCACAATAGTACACCCTCCTAAGAGCTAACCTCATCGTATCACACATCCATCATACACTTTTCAATGTAGTTAATTTATATTCACATTTTGATATAAGATCTAGATTTGGTCCCTGAGAACACTCATGTAATCTCTCTCCATGCTCTTCCTTCATGGACATTCCAGCCAAACCGGCCTTCTTTTCTTTGTAAGAAACTATCAAGCTCTCTTTTTAAATTACAGAATCTTTATATCTGCCCTTCTTTCTGCTCAGAGCACCCCAGATCTTCAAAGTACCTTCCTCTTTGTCTTCACTCAACTCTCAAATGAAATATTACCTCCTCAGAGAGAAAAATGCTCTGAAATACCTACAGCCAGATCAGTGCCTTCCTCCTTGACAGTTTTACTCAGCCATGTTATCACATGTAATCTTCTTCGTAGTAGTGTACTTTATAGCCCTTCACACCATTGCTTTTTTTAGGTATTTGTATGTCTTCCTCCTCTTTCCCTCCTCACTACAGTATAGCCAATTGTGTCTTTGCCTTCTTCACTGCTATATCCCCTAGTGCCTGGTAGGCTTTCTATAAACAGCCATTTATTGACTTATTGACTACATGTATATGCTAATCCTTTTTACTAATTGTTGTTACACTATAAATTTCTCTTCTCCCTCTCTTCGCTTCCCACTTCTCATGTCCCTTGATGCTTCCTACTCAATATTAACATGGACATCATTTTGTGTCTTCAGCATTTCTCTTTTCATTATATTATGATAGGTTAATTTTCCTAAGAAAACACTATTTTGACAAAAGCAAAGCATTAAAGTAAAGCAGCATAGGATCAATTTTTTCCTATTGAAAAGGAAACACCATCTTTCCGAGAAGACAATTCCACCAGGAAACAAAAAAAACACACACATTTCCGGTAAGTCCTAGTTCCCAAGACTTGAAGCCAGTATGTTTTTCCACTTTCAAGTATCCTTGACTGTAGAGATAAAAGGTATCCACTTAGAGATATTAACTCATTACCACTGCCTAAATTTGGTTTCCAGAAACACAACTTAATATGACATCAATGGATGTGATAATCATTTGAAAGTAGCTTTATCAAAATCATCCAACAGAACAAGTTACTTTCCTAATTAGCATCCTCGGTTAAATACCTAAATCTGATGAATAATAAGTTATGCATTATGCTAAATTGCATTGGCTCACTATCTTAGAATGCTTTCAAACTAATTAAAAATGAGATATTCAGTGATGAGAAACATAAAAAGATAAAAACCTATTTCAATCAGTTTAAATTAGAATTTAACATTTCTTCAATACGCTCTTTTGTAGTCAATTGCAAGAGTAATAAAGCAAAATTATTGAGTCTATAATAGTGACCGTTCAAAATTCATAGTGAATTATTAAAAAGAAAACTAAGGTCCCTGCCAACTTTCCACCTCACTTCAAAGCATAGCCAAGGTCATTACAACAGCAAGTAAAAGACTCCACACAATTCCCACTTCTTCGCCTCTATACTGTTACTTCTGGAATCTTCTACTGCTCCAAATTGTGTGTTTGCTCCAGACTCAGCAGTTCTCACCACCTTGTTCTTCCAATTGCCATCTTCTCTGTGCGGCCTTTCTTGACTACCCAGTTAAAAATTATCCTATCAAAATTATCTGATCCCCATCCAGGATTACTTTTCACCATCTAACTTACGATACTTTGCATATTTATGTGGCTCATTGTCTGTTATCTGTCTCCCTAAGTTAGAATGCGAGCTTCATGATGGCAGAGTTTTGGTCAATTTCCTTCACTCAATAATTCCTGACCCAAAGTAAACACTTCATAAGTATTTTTTGAATATACTAATATATAGTCCGAATTATCAAGGAACTTATAAATAAATAAAGACACAACCCAGCATATAGTGCAGCTTGAGAAATGTTGATAGTGTGGTACAGGAGGAGGTATGTAAACTATGAGAAGCAACAGTTAAATAAGAAGCAATCCAGAAAGACACACAGTGTGGGTGACATCTGAGTTAAAGGACAGAAGGTAAGAAGATAACCAGATGGAGAAAAGAGAGGAAGATCTTACAAACAAGCATCAGAAGTTACCATAAGAAAAGCAAGTACAAAATCATCAGAAGAAAAACAATTGCATCCCAGTTATTACCACAAACATAATTAACTATGAAAACCCAGAACAGTTCATGCTTTGATAATGCTAAAGTTGATACGTAGATTAAGATGTGATATAACAATCTGCAAATCTTAGTTTTCAGAAAACCTTTTTAGGCAAGATATGATGATTTAAGGAAGAAAAGTTGCTGATGGATGAGGCATGTTGTCCCTTAAAGACAAACACTATGAAGACTGCGTACAGCCTTTATAATGGAAAGGTGCCACGTTTTTTCTTTTTTAAGTCCTTGGAATCTCAGTTGGCAACTTTGAAATTCATGTGTAATTCATGAGTTTTTTAAAAGAAATGTAATAAGTAACACAAGTGATTCTAGAGCTTGTCTTTAGGCTGAGGTAGATATTGGCATTATAAATTGAAGTGCTAGAAAGGAACAATAAGAATTAAGAATAAGCAGTAATTTCTGCCAAGATCTGTGGCACCCAGTCTCACACATAAGGCTTTTTGGAATCTCTTGGTTTCCAAGGTTCAGGCTCTCATACTTTAGTTTGTACATAAAGGACTTAAGTTATTCTTAAAGCACAGTTTTAGCACTTCACACCAGGAGATGGTTATGAGACTGATCACAGGATAAAGTGAAATAGGATGTGTGCCTACTTGTAGAAGGAACCTCGTTCCTTTTGCCATTCTATTCCTACTTTTCTGGCAGGAAAGTCCTAGAAAAAATTTCATATACAGATTAATTTTAAACAATTTACATTATATTTTACTATTAATAGCTTCTAGAATATCTTAGCTTAGGCTGGCCCTGGTGGCTCACACTTGAAATCCCAGAATTTTGGGAGGCTGAAGTGGGCGGATCAACTGAAGTCAGGAGTTTGAGACTAGCCTAGCCAACATGGTCAAACCTAGTCTCTACTAAAAATCCAAAAATTAGCCGGGTGTGGTGATGCGTACCTGTAATCCCAGCTACACAGGAGGCTGAGGCAGGAGAACCATTGAGCCTGGGAGGTGGAGGCCGCAGTGAGCCAAGATTGTGTCACTGCACTCCAGCCTGGGCAACAGAGCAAGACTCTGTCTCACAAAAACAAAAAACAAACAAACAAAAAAAGAGTATCTTAGCTTATATATTTCTCACATCTGATCCTACCACTTTACTTCTTTTTTCCTGTTTATACCAATTATTTCTATTCCTCTTTACATATAGGCAGAAAGATAAGACTAAAATGTGTCATAGACAATGACATCTAGTAAATTGACGTATTCTTCATGTTTAATTCCACAACAGATTTCAAATACAACCAAAATCTCCAAATAAAATCTTAATTCTAAATCGAGTGCTTGTACAGTCTTCAAATATGTTCAAATAGAACATCAAAGCTCAATAAAAATAGTTATATCACTTGGGATGGTGTTTAAAATATTTTTTCCTAAATAAATTCAGCTTCAGAGGATGAGAAAACCTTCGTTAGGAGATGTTTTAAAGAACAAATTAAGTTAAATGTGAAGGAAATCATACTTTATTTTGTTGAATAGTAAGATTTTTTTGTTGCTATTGTGAATTAATGCCATCCAAATATTGAGTGATGTAATTCAATTTAGTAAAAGAAAAAAGTCTAAATTATCAACTTCTTTCCTTATAAAAATGAAATATGCTATAACTTGCATTTTTTCCATGGCAATGACCCTGATGATCAGAGAGGTTAAAACCTAAAAACATTTAAAATCATCTAATCTAAATTATAAAAAAGAAATCCCTTTCTTCAGAAAAAATAATTTTTTAAGGAAGCACTCATAAACAAATCTCTACTAGTAGATATACAGCATACACATCTCTTACTATCTCCCATGCAGACTGCATAAAAAGGCGTGCTGGCTACTTTTAAGAAAACAACATTCAGATGTCTGGAAAGTATCTGAAATGCATGATTAATCTACACAGATAATTTTCTCAAGAAACCAAATTTTGAAGACAAGTAATTCAAAAGTCTATTGTCTATAAAGTAAATCCGCTGGTATACTTAAACTGCTGTAATCCTTTCTCTGTTTACCTTATAGTGTGCACCTCTCAAGCTATGGGAATGCATGTCTTCTCTAAGAAGAGCTGACTTCTTTTGTAGGAAAAAGCTGTTGGAAATGACTGTTAGGATTTCAAATGTTTGGGAGTGTGTATTCATGTGGGTTTTACGTGTTGAATATTTGCATTTGTAATTTTAAGATGCTTAAATCAAAAACTAAAATGACCTATGCAACATAATTCTGCCATAGGATAAATTAAATTCAATTAAATGTTCCCATACAAATTATTATCTACCACAATGTAAAAATATTTATATATCACAAAGATGTAAGAAACACTGACTTCTATTATACAGCAGAGTTCAATTTCACTACTACTTAGCTTGATGATATTTTAAGGTCATGTCTCTTGGAATACACATTCAATATTCATTGCCAAACGTCTGAGCTCACCTCTCTTGAAGCAATATTCAATTATCAAAGGAAAATAATTTACCAAGCAACCTCACAAAACACAAACTCTAGGTAGCATCAAGGTTTTTCAAAGTGATTATTCCTTACTGGTCGAGATCCTAAGATATTAAAACTCATAGATCACATGATCTGAGATTTTCTAATTGAAAAGCTGTAGCTGTAAACCTTTCATTCAAAGTCGGATACTACTTTCAGCTGTCAAAAGAATTATGCAATCACTTAAACTTCTGGAATGAAAGAGAAAATGAAGGGAACAATAAAAGTAACTGAAATGCACTGAGAAATGAACATAAGGAACCAAATGGAGGCAAAGACAGAGAGAGAAAGAGAGAGGGCTGTTTATCGAACCTTCCCTTCTTGAGTGGGTTTTCTCTGATATCTCTAGAGAACAATTGGATGTGTAACAATGAAATACAAAACACAAGATACTGTCTTCGTATAATTACTTGTAATGATTCCAAGATGGCATAATTTGAGAACTTGCTAAATAGGACAACAAAGTGATCTGCTTTTCCAAAATTTTGCCCCTTACCTTATATATTATTTCATGGTGAAGATCAATAAAACTGAAAATTGGAATTGCCAGATATTATCAGATTTTATTTTTTGAATGCTTAACAGCTGACCCAAAATCTGGTCATAAAAATGGAAGTTAAATTAAATTGTCCTCAAAATTTAAGTTTGCTACATTTGTAAGAACCACTTGCTTCTTCAAAATCTCAAACTTTCTCATATCTAGCAGCAAATTGAAATTAGGAATTTAAGCATGTAAATTCATCATGGAAACCAAATTGATTAAAATTTTCTGTGTATTCATGATAATGTTTAAAATTTTTGCTACATTTAAACCCTAAGTTAGTTACAAAAACCCTAAAATTATGCTTGTTTAAAAACTTGGGCTAACTTGCTTTTGAAAACATACTGACATATTCGTTCCATTCTTCTTATAATTATTTTTTTGTCACTCCCAAGCAGCACACCATTGTATATATCCCCAAAACGGCACTTCTTTGTTAAAGCCATTAGGACAGAAATATTTTTGAGCCAGATGCAATGGCTCATGCCTGTAATGTCAGTACTTTGGGAGGCCTAGGTTAGAGGACTGCTTGAGGATAGGAGTTTGTGACCTGCCTGGGCAACATAGCAAGACCCAGTCTTTACAAATGAAATGAAAATAAAATATAAAATAAACTGGCTGGACAAAGTAGTGCACACCTGTGGTCATAGCTACCAGGAGGCTGAGATGAGAGGACCATATGAACCCAGGAGTTTGGGGCTGAGAATGAGCTATGACTGCACCACTGCACTTCAGCCAGAACTATGGGTTGGTGAGTTAGAAATAAGTTCTCAGTTTTGAATATAATAACTGCTCCTGGCACTCCCCAGAATGAGCTGGGTTTTCCTTTGCCTCTCTATAGTCCCTCTTCCTCAGGAAATACCCCCATGGTTCTGCCCGCTGTGCTATTAATTACACCAATGCTTATTATATGTCAGTTCAGTTTTATCTAGATTCTCCCAAAGTCAGTGCTGAACTTAGTTGTTTGAAAATGTATATATTGTAATAGTTACCAAAAAGACCAAATACAGCTAGATATTTATGCTATTTGTTTTATTTCCATCGTAGGTATATTTCCTTTTAAAATTCATATATATCTTTCTCTAAGGATTGTCTCCGTTTTCAGATGTTAAGCACTTTCTCATGCACACACCACCTAAGCAGCAAAGACAGAGTCCACGTCAGGGAATGTCACATTCAGGATAAGTACCTATTATTCTGTAACTCAGAAGTAGGAAAATGGATGTCCTCAAGCAGATGCTTTTCTTGACAGATACAAAAATTTGACAAGGATCACTGACTGACTTCCAACCCACCATTCATCACTTTTATCTTATTTTGACCCTAAGGGTCCCAGAGGGATAATGGCACTACATTCCTATTTAGAATTCAGATTTCAGATTGCATTTCTTATATCATTGTTTATAAGTAGTGGTTGCACACAGTCGCGATAATACTATGACATTAATCTACATTCCTCGTTAAATCGATTTTTGTCTTCCGTTTTTGAGCTTAGCTACAATTTCTCACACGGTTTCTCTAGGAAGATTCCTCAATGACTGAAACATTTAGAACATGGTCGATTCATAAATACGACACTGGGATTCCCCAATGACTGAAACATTTTGAACATGGTCCATTCATAAATACGACACTGGGATTCCCCAATGACTGAAACATTTAGAACATGGTCCACTCATAAATACGACACTGGGATTCCCCAATGACTGAAACATTTAGAACATGGTCCATTCATAAATACGACACTGGGATTCCCCAATGACTGAAACTTTTAGAACATGGTCCATTCATAAATATGACATTGGGATTCCCCAATGACTGAAACATTTAGAACATGGTCCATTCATAAATATGACATTGGGATTCCCCAATGATTGAAAAATTTAGAACATGGTCTATTCATAAATATGAAGAGCTTGTGTAGAAAGTATAATTTACTTATCCTATTATGCTTGAGAAATTATGTGAAATAATGTGAAAATAATCTTAAAACATTTGCATGCATATTTGCTGCAAGAGTCATCTTTCATTGATACTTAATCATAATCATGGACATGGTGGGTCCCAATAACCAATATTTAATGCAAGACTGTAAATTTAATAGAGAGAAAACCTTATTTATAAATTTTCATGTGTTCTTTTCTTGACAATAAGGAGCTGTGAGATTTGTATTTTAAAAGATACTTAGTAATAAAAACTTTAATTTTTAAAACTTTTATTTTTAAATTCTGCTTAATTGCATAAAAGTTAAAAGGTAATATTTAATATTTAATGAGGCTTATTGAGCTAAATGATGATATGCAGCTTGGGTTATACTTGCAATTATAAGATTTGCTCATTATACCTAAGCAATCTCCTTCACTCAATCTAGCTACCACTAAGGAAGCAAAATTCCCTGAATCATAGTATCAAAGCATTCCATTATGTTTTCTATTAAGTTGTTTTGTTCTTTGAATCATTGTCTATTTTAATTTATCCTTTTAGAAAGAAAACAAATTACTTAACTTGCATTTCCCACTAGAAGCTTCACTACAGCTAGACTTGGAATTGATTTCAGGCCATTTTTTAATAAATGATGGTCCCTAGTGAAAGATAGAATACTTGAGCCATCAATATTGAGTAAATAAAAGGGTTTGGGTAAATAAGAGAGAAGATACCTATTTTTCTCAAATATTTTAAATATCTAATAACCTATTCCTCATCTAAAACAAGCCACAATTACTGGAAATGATGGTCAGAGGAAGGTATTAGCAACCCTGTGTAATACTACATGTCATGTTGGATCACTATTACAGAGAAACAGATGTCATGCTGCATTTTAGTAATTCTACACATCACCAGAGAAATAGACAACTCTTATAGCCAAAGAAATCCAACGTAGCTACTGTCTACATATTCTTGTTTTAGACCTTTGGTGAAAAAAACTACTATGTGTATTGAATATATTTTACATTAGTTTTATCACAAAAGAAAAATGAGAATTCTATTAGATGCAAATACAAATTCTGAATGACAGGAAAGAAAAATTAAAATCAAAGCTGATCTTAATTAACAAAATGTATTATCTGCTTACATGTATATACAACTGTTCATATACAAAGGCACAGATGCATTTGTGGTTTTGAAAAAATATCTATTTCATTTCAAATCTTCATTGAACAATATTACATATGGCAAGAAAACTGATCTTTTTGAAGGATCTTTTAAAAAGTGTTAAACTTTATTAGATACTCCAAACTAGCAAAGCTCAACTTCATCACAATTATATAATAACACTGCACACTTTCAATTTTATCTGGAGAAATATATCTATCCCTTGAAATAACTCTGTAAACTTCCTGCTCACAGATTTCATTTCAAGCCTTGAAAATGCAGAAAATCAATGCTGAATATACTTGCCCCCAAAGGAAAAGAAAATTTCAGGGGTGTCAGGATGTTTTATCACATAAAGTACAGAATTGCAATTTGTATATGAGCAGGCAACACACCTCCAAAAATAATACAATACTTATCAAAAAATACATTCACAGATACTAGATTTGGCACAAACCACTCCATACAGCTATTGATGAAATCAGTATTGAAAGCCTTATTCCAAAATCTATGGCCCTTTTCTACTCTCCAACTGACATTTCAGGATGCCACCACCTTGCAGCTCCACTCTCTCATTAATTTCCCCTAAATACCCTTGGCAGAAGAACGAGAAACGTCACATTTTTCATTTAATTTCTAAAGAACATCACATCCTTTAAGAATAGGTTCTTGAAATTTTAAAATGTTAAACATAAAAACCCTAAAGAGACAAACATCCAAAAACATAAAAACCCTAAACAGACAAACGTCCAAAAACTTTTCTTCAAAATCACAACAACTTTATATGCTACGTGTTCCTGTAAAATACCACATACACAAACTCACAGGCACACCCACCCACCCAAAACCCACACACTCGAATTTATATGGCCTCGTAATACCTCACATATATATACATGTCACCAAATGCAACAGAGACACACGCATATATATGGCCTCATAATACCTCACATATATATACATATCATCAATTACAACAGAGAAAAGCCAATTTCAGAAACATGGCTTCAATTTTGATGCATTTACTCACACTTAATTCTATTTCAATTTAACTGCAGAGATATTACAATACCCTGTAACAAAAACCTGACGGAAGATTGTAACAAATTGCTTAAACATCAAACCAAACACTAAACATAATTTCATCACAAAGTGAAACTCGCATCCAACTCGCAAAGAATTAGAAAATCCTTGCACTTACCTTGGCCTTGTCCATTCCCCAGATGACCCCAAAACACCACCGTCATCATCAACAGCCCCGGAGCCCACGTCCACATCCTTCTAGTGACACGCTCGTGTCTTCTGGCCATTGCATCTTAAACTCTGCATATTCAGTGGGGTGGATGTGAAAGTACAATAAATTACATTCTTAGAGAAATACACTACGACTCAAATCCCATATCTAATATGCACTGTGCATTTCTGAATTATCCTGCCTACAAGGAGGTACATTTGAAAATCATGCTTCCCTTTAGGGTTGTCATATTGATGATTAATACGAAAGCTCATTCATTTTTAATCTTTAAGCATTCATCTGAATTCCATTTTTAATATCATTTTCCAAAACAGGCCACTTAACCTATGAATGTTAAAAAGTACTCCCGATATACATATTGGAGTTCAGTCAAGCAAAAGCATGGTGTATGGACACTACTTAAGTATAACTTGATATTTAGGCAAATTGATGAATTTAACATACCATGTAATCTCTACATATATACAAAAGGACTTTTCAACACATTTATGTAAGTTTTGCATAAATACCCTTGAAAATATTCTCAAGTTTTAAGTGGTATTCTAATTATGTCAGTAATTTTAACTGAATAAAGAGATGCATCATGTGCAAAAACTAATCTTGTTTACTTAAAATTGAGAGTAAAATTAATTATAGAAGGTACAAAACACTTGTAATTTTGATTTCAGATATATGACCCACAGGAACCTTCATATATACAAATATTATACACATATATGACAATGTATATTTGAATGTTCATTTTGAAACTGCTTTTCATACTGATACATGAAAATACTTAAATGTCCACCAAAGCAAGGTTATTTATTCATACATTTGAATGATATACAGTAGCTCAAAAGAATAAACTTGAGTTGCATGTACTAATATGGATAAGTGTCCAAAATGAATAGTGAAGCAAAACTAGCAAATTTAATAATGATAAGTTCAAAATTACACCTTTCATATGTAAACATGTGCAATAGTTAAAACTATAAATTTTATGTTGCATAAATATATAATACAGTATAATAACGCATAAGAATGAGAAACACCTTCAAGACTAAAGTTAGGAAATTACAAGACTACAATTTAAATGGTTAGTAGGTGGAATTTTAAATCAGAGGTTACTCCTAAATCCCAATTTTTCCACAGTTGACAAAATAACGGAGTTAAGAAAAATAAACTTAATGATTTCCAGAATGAA
Source organism: Symphalangus syndactylus (assembly GCF_028878055.3). NCBI lineage: Eukaryota > Metazoa > Chordata > Mammalia > Primates > Hylobatidae > Symphalangus > Symphalangus syndactylus. Next base: position 111,858,909 of record NC_072437.2, on the reverse strand, counting down.
TGCTTTATTCAAAATGCTACGTAATTACAATTCTAATAAACTTGCAAGGGAATCCAGTCACCCAGAAATTTTTTATGCCTTTCTCCTACATCACGAAAGGGGAAGATTTAATTACCAACTTTGCATTACTTAACGTCAGACTCATAGTATCAGAGCTAAAGAGAAATTTAAGAAACACCTAACTCAACCTCTCCATTTTAAATGACCAAATGAGTTGAGAAGGTTACAATGACATTTCTAAGTTCATATGTAAAAACAGAATTTTGATGACAATGACAGTTTAAGTACTAATAAACACTCCTGGAAAAGTTACTGTAATCCAGGTTATTTTACTGTGCTAAATGCCTTACATTCTTTACCCAATTCAGTTTTCACAGAAATCCTATGAACAAAGCACTTCCAAAATTTACCACTTCACAGCTAAGAAAACAAGGCTTAGAGAAATGCTACACGATCCCCTAGTCATGAGGTTAGTAGGTACCACTGTGGAGACTGAGGCAAAACACGACGATTTCAAAGCCTATGCTCTGAACAAGTAAACACTAAGCAGGAATTTAGTTCTAGATCTCCCAGTTGTAGTCCAATAATCAGCCAAAAAATGGTGCTGAGAAGAGGGGAAAGAAAGATGTCTTGTATGTGGAGCCTCATGTATTTGATCCCAAATACATCTTCATATTGAAAATCATTAGAGCACAAGGCAAAAGAATTATTAGTTTGTTTCTAAAATCATCAACCTTTCCCAAGTTGAACATACAAATATATTTTATCATATATATACTATATGTGTGTATAGCGTGTGTTTATCTAAGTATTCCTGTGGTTTATATATCTGGATGTGGAATTACAAGTGTTTTGTGGTTTAATTTTATTTATTATTATACTTTGAGTTTTGGGGTACATGTGCACAATGTGCAGGTTTGTTACATATGTATCCATGTGCCATGTTGATGTGCTGCACCCATTAACTCGTCATATAGCATTAGGTGTATCTCCTAATGCTGTCCCTGCCCCCTCCCCCCACCCCACCACAGTCCCCAGAGTGTGATGTTCCCCTTCCTGTGTCCACGTGTTCTCATTGTCTCCCTCTGTTGCTCTGGCTGGAGTCAGTGGTGTGATCATAGCTCACTGCAGACTCCAAGTCCTAGGCTCAAGCGATACTTTTGCCTCGGCCTCTCAAGTAGCTCGGACTACAGGCACGCACCACCATCCCCGGCTAATTTTTTTACAGAGATGGGTCCCACCGTGTTGCTTGACTGGTCTCAGCCTCCTTAAGTCAAGGGATCCTCCCACCTGGACTTCCGAAAGCACTGAGATTACAGGTGTCAGCCACCGTGCGTTTTTTGATTTCTTCAATTAATTTTACTTATACACTTGATTACACAAGATTAATTTTGTGTACATAATGAATCTCTTTTGAGGTTTAAGTTACTGATTAATTAGAGTACCACTTAACAAGGGTGTCATCCCAGCACTTTGGGAGGCTGAAGTGGGCGGCTCACCTGAGGTCAGGCATGAGCCACCGTGCCCGGCTTACACACATTCTTTTCACTCCTGCTTGCAGATCTCTGTTCCCTTCTAATTCCAGTGGAACCACTTTCACTTAGTATCAAAATATCCAGATCCACTCATCAAAGTGTAAATAATCCTCCAGCAAATTACCTTTGCAAATCTATTTTTATGTAATATTTCCTTAACTTCTTCTTACCTACATCCAGTAGTCATTTTACAAGGCAGAATTTTTTCTATTTTATATAGAACTGAGGCAGTATTTGAAAAAAATCTCAAAACACTCTTCAGGAAGGACTGGCATCTAAAACACCAGTTCCAATATATATTTCAGTAACATTTTAAAGGACAGATGCTTTTCAAAATGTTATTATAATTTAAAAAAATGTAACCTTCCTCTCTGAGTTCATGTTTATGGAAAACTAATATTTCATAAATGCCAAGTTACTATGATGTATTATCTAAATGCTGCCCCTGCCATTCTATAAATACAAAAATCATAACCTTCTAACTAACTTTGGTATTAGTCAACAACTGTGCTGATGAAAAGTAAAATCAATTCATTTAAAATAATTTTCCATGAACAAAATCAAGTAACTTGTAAGTAGTATGGTAGATGAACCAAAAAATAAAGTAACATTAACCAGAAAGACATGCCATGGACTTCTCTAATCTTTTTTTGGAACACCCTTTTCATGCATATGAAAATAAAAATTAAATATAAAATACCTACTTTATGTATGTACTTTTACTTGTGTCTATTGTTCTTTAAAGATTAAAATAACTCCTAAAGCCTGGATAGCTGAGCCCATTGTGCTCTTCTGCCCATAAAATAGATCGGATGTGCAGTGAAAGAGGTAAAACTTAGGCTTTCAGGTTAGTTATGACGATGGAAACACAATTCTATTCAATAGTGTTCATCTTGGTCTTTCAAATGTTTAAGGTCACAAGGCAAAAGAGAACAGACTTTAAGAATGTTCGTGTATTACTTCTCGTCTTACCCAATAGCTACATTAGTTCAATTAGGCCAGTGTTTTGGAGTAAACAGCACTGTGAAATGTGTCGTGGAGTCCGGAGGCTCCACCACCTACCTCCATGTAGTTGTTCTGTCCGATGGAGCCTAGAGTAATACCTTAGGAGATGCATTACATCTACAGGTACCAACCAGGAAGGGTAGTCTTGAATTAAATGGCTTTAGAACACGTTATAAGAGCAAATCGAAGCTTCTAGGTATTAGAACCACTTCAATCACAGAGCGTCTCTGGGTTCTATCTGTGGCCAGCATCAAGTATCTGTCTGCCCTCCCCGAATGCTTTCTCTCATCATGTGGATCTTCTAGATGGTCTTATTCTTCCCCAGCCAGCCAACTTGATCAACAAGCCTAGGTATATTAGATATGTATAAAGTTGGTTCTTAAATAAAGTCCATTTCTGTATCTAGGTAAGTAATGTCTTCAGACTTACAATTTCATTGATATCTAGAAAGAGTGACTCTAGTTAGCTTCTAGTGTCAGTTTTTCTAGCAGCTTCTTTAAAAACAAAAATCCTCTCTGGAACAAAGCTTCCTTGCAAGTATTGCTGTTGGCAATAGTCCTCTTTACTGAAATGCTTATCCGGTGAAACTTGCGCTGTGCCAGTGAGCCTGCAGGTTGATGGTCCTTTTGTTCAACTTCTCCATTATAAAGCAACCTCTCTGATCACCCTTTTAAAACTAAAGACCAAAGAATCAAATGAGATCAGGAAGTGACCAGAGCTCACAGGTCATCAACTCCTCTTCTTAGCATATTATAGCACACAGTCTAAGCCCGAAAAACACAGCAGAACCCATTACAGCTCTCGAGTTCCAGTTATTAACATTGATTTTTTCCAATGGGAAATTTTCATTAGAAGCTATCACAGGACTCACATTCAGTAATAACTTAGATTAGGATACATACTGGAGCCTTTGTCCTTAGAGTAGGTGCCACTGAGTCACTATTAAAAGGAGTCTTTTTGATCTTAGTAAATTCTCACAGGGCTTATCTCAGTCTAAACTGTAACTGGCCTTTACTAGTGATGTCATGTGTAGTTCAAATTAATATTGTAATGTATATAAATTGTATATATAGGTATAATACATGCATGTATTTACAATTATTTATTTTATTTTATTTTTTAATAAGATAAAAGTTAGAGGTTAAAATATGACTCTAGGCCATTGTGCTTTAGAATGAAGAGCACAGACATGGGTTGGAAATGTAAATTTTGGCCCAATTTAATTTCTGTGACAAATTCATTAATGTCTTCAAGGTTCAGGCTCTATGTATGAGACAAATGAAAACAGCTCTAAGATTCCTGAAAACCCTAAAATATTAAAATTCCACTCTGCCATTAGTTCAGATAAATCATTTGCCAATTTGCCCCACAAGAACCAGGCATCTTTAAATGGTAACATAACATGCACTTCTCTCTCCCAAAGTGTGGTGCATAAACGTTCTGCTTCTCAATAACACAGGATGCCTGCTAAAATGTGCTGTCAGGGGGATTAGTAAGGAAATGTTGTATCAAAACCTCTGCAGATGTGGCCCTGAAATACACATTGTAATAAATCCTCCAGGCCTCTCAAGTTAGGAATAACTGGTTTATAAAATTGTACTTACTTAAAAATTATAGATAAACAGATTTCACCGTAACCCATTCTTTCTGTTCTGAATGAAATAAGGCTCTATATTCAGACTGAATTTTCAGTGAAAAACAACTTAAAATAGTGACAAATCATCTATAAGTTTAAATGAATATAACTAGGAGACCTGAAAACTCAGGTTTAGCAGTCATCTTCCAACAGTTTGAGAGCCCACAGGAGCCACAGAGCCCTCATGTCTCTCCAGAGAAGCAGGGTGATTCTTCCCCCTAAACACCATGCAATTCTTGAAGTGAGTGAAAGCATCCCTGCTCACACTGATACCCTCTCAAGTGAACTCAAAGTTAAGCCATCTCCAGCCAGACCAGATATCCTGGCCCATATCTCATTCATTAATATATGTTGAGAAGCCTTTGTTTCTTGGAAACTACATGAAGTGAATAGGCTGTGGACTCCACTGGACATAGTGGTCTATATTTAACCAATTCCCTTCACACATATGTATCAGATGCTCTCTTAGTTACGGAGCTGCAGTGGTGAATAAGAAAGCCACAGTCCTGTACTCCCAGGGTTTCAATTCTGAAGACGAAGACAGGCACAGAAACCCAACTGAGCAAAGAGAAGAGATTATTACAAAATGTGTTCACATGCAAAGTGAAGCAAGGGACTGAATATACAACAAGGGTTTTGGGGCGAACATTAGATACAATCTTAATTCAGATTATATAAGATTCATACATATAATTTTTATATATAGATATATTAATTTGGGCCGGGCGTGGTGGCTTATGCCTGTAATCCCAGCATTTTGGGAGGACAAGGCGGATGGATCACTTCAGTCCAGGAGTTTCAGACCAGTCTGATCAACATGGCAAAACCCCATCTCTACTAAAAATAAAAAAGTTAGCCGGGTGTAGTGGTGTGCGCTTGTAGTCCCAGCTACTCAGGAGGCTGAGAAAGGAAAACTGCTTGAACCCAGGAGGCAGAGGTTTCAGTGAGCCAAGATTGTGCCACTGCACTCCAGCCTGGGTGACACAGCAAGACCCTGTCTCAAAAGAAAAAGAAAAAAAGAAATATTAATTTGGATTATACAGATTCTAACCACTTCTTCCAAGTGAGAATATTTAAGGTAAGACCTGAGAATAAAAAGAGTTAGCTTTTCATACACTACAGAAAGATTCGTCTTTTAGGAAAAACCCCCAGTGTTCATGGACCCTAATATATGAGCAAGATCTTGGCATGTAGAAGAAACCTGTGAATTGGATGAAATGAAAAACTGAAAAGTAGGAATCTGGATGAAGTACAGAAGGGAGAAAGACTAATGTGAGACGTGGCTGAAAGAGAAGGATATGTGAAACAGTACAGGTCTTCATTAGTAATGATGAGGAACATAAATGTTAGTCCAAGTACACCAGAAAAGTGGGAGAGTTGGAAACTGAAAGACATGTTAAGAGATCACTTTGGTTTCTCTGTAGCTAACAGGGTGTAGGAGATTAAGAATTAAAGTAGGTTGACTAAGGATGACCTAAGAAAATAAGCATAGGTAAGAAAATATGTGGCTCTGGCTAGGCTGGGGACATTGGAAATCAAAAGAGGTGGAGGAAATTACAGATGTATTTGGAACCAAAATATTTTTTAAATGAATGTTGAATTGGATATTGTCAGAATATTGAGGAAGGGCCAAAAATGACTTATAAGCGTCTAGCATGGCTGGCAGTGCCACTTACTGACATGTGGGAAACCAGGACATGTTACCTCTGAATTATTCGAGTGCTATTGTCATGTAAATCATCAACTCCCAGAATAAAGGTCTGGGCCAAACTCTAAGACTGGAAATTATGAGCTGTTTAGTAGTGTTTAGAGCTTAGAGAGAGTATGTGTGTGGAGAGAAAAGAAGAGCAATTAGGACAGAACCCTTAGAAACATCAATATTTAAAATTTGGGAAGAGAAACAGAAACAAATAAATTGTGGGAAAATGAAGCTCAGGGTAGTTGCAAGGGAATGCTAAAAATGAACTATGGCATTTGAGGAGGAAAACGTGGAAACTGAAAGCAAGAGAGTACGGATGGATCGTGAGGGAGCAGCAGCAGCTGTGTCCTAAGAAGAGTCTCAGTGAAAATGAAGGGTTGTAGGAATGAGGACATCTGGGCCAACGAGCTGGCAAGGAGTGATGTCCAGGAGGCAGAATATTTGCATCTAGATCCTGGTGGTATATACCCTTATAGAAAATGTTTCAGATTTGATGACAATAAAGTGGAGGAAAGAAAAAAAGTAATGGAAATAAAGATGTCAAAAAACGGGGAACCGAGGTTTGTACTGGTCCTTTCACGTGAAAGCTGAGCCACTAAAATGATGGCTGAACTTGCCTGAAGATGATATTGAGCAAAAGATCTACAGCCTTAAATAAATGGCAAGAGGCCAGGTGCAGTGGATCATGCCTGTAATCCCAGAACTTTGGGGGGCTGAGGCAGGCATATCACCTGAGGTCAGGAGTTCGAGACCAGCCTGGCCAACATGGCGAAACCCCGTCTCTACCAAAAATACAAAAATTAGCTGGGTGTGGTGGTATGCACCTGTAATCCCAGTTACTCAGGAACCTGAGGCAGGAGAATCACTTGAAACCGGGAGGAGGAGGTTGCAGTGAGCCGAGATCACACCATTACACTCCAGCATGGGTGACAGAGCAAGACTCCATCTCAAAAAAAAAAAAAAATAAGACCAGAGTGCCCAGGAGGGAGGTCTGTTGATGATGGTAATACCAAAGGGGCATGGCCGATATTTCCAAGGGGTTTGAGTTTCAAAGGAACAGTCTAATTTGCAAGGAGCGGAGAAATTAACAGTCTAGAAGTTGTAACGGGAACCAAGAACAACCACCTCGGCTTCCAGCCATAGGTATGTGGAGGGTGAGAAAAAGACCTGTCTCAATTTATGAAAGCTAGAGGAAAAACTGCACTTTAGTATCAACCAACTTTTGTTTTAAGATAATTACAAACCAATATGGAACTTAGCAAGAGTCAATTTTGACAGTTTCCTGCAGCTTAGTAAATTCTGCACAAAATTAAGATTTAACACAAAAGTAGAGAAAAATTTTAATGGCATAGCACATTTCTTCACAATTCCTTAAACCAAATAATTCCCTGTTCTTCTAACTCTCACCTTACACTATCAACTAGGCTTCTTATTCAATGAACGGTTTAAGTCTACTAAGACACACACACACACACACACACACACACGTCTTATCCAGCTGCAGATCTCATTTTTGAAGGTACATTGAAAGTACATAGATCATTCTATAATCATCAACTATGAAGATTGTGAGCAACTGGAACAAGTATTCTTGGAAAAGAAGTTTCCTGTGTATAAGAAAAAAAAGAGTCCAACTCTGGGAACTGACTTGGCTGAGTCATCATTATATGCCACTGGCAAGAAATCAAGAAGTAACTCAGGACTGATAAACTTTGTTAAAGGAAATGGAAACAGCCTATCTGTGAGGCTTAATTCTTGATAATCTGGCCAAGATATAGCATCTGGATAAGAGTTCACTGACTCAACTAAATTTTGTGAAGGTGAAGTACTTGTTAAAATGAAAGATCTATTTAGAGAGAAATAAGTAGACATAATGTCTGCACTATGGATAGGTGTATACCTGTTTTTTGCAAAAACAGTTTGTATCTTTGAAATGCTGGTTTGCCCTGGACAGAGCTAACTTAAATAGAGACCTGGCGCGGTGGTTCATGCCTGTAATCCCAGCACTTTGGGAGGCCGAGGAGGGTGGATCATGAGGTCAGGAGATCGAGACCATCCTGGCTAACACGGTGAAACCCCGTCTGTACTAAAAATGCAAAAAATTAGCCGGGCATGGTGGCGGGCACCTGTAGTCCCAGCTACTCTGGAGGCTGAGGCAGGAGAATGGTGTGAACCCGGGAGGCGGAGCTTGCAGTGAGCCGAGATCGCGCCACTGCACTCCAGCCGGGTGACAGAGAGAAACTCCGTCCCCAAAATATATATATATAGTTTTTTTATATATATATGTATATATACCCAAAGGATTATAAGTCATGCTGCTATAAAGACACATGCACACGTATGTTTATTGTGGCACTATTCACAATAGCAAAGACTTGGAACCAACCCAAACGTCCAACGATGATAGACTGGATTAAGAAAATGTGGCTGGATACATATGTAACAAACCTGCACATTGTGCATATGTACCCTAAAACCTAAAGTATAATAAAAAAAAAAGAAAATGTGGCACATATACACCATGGAATACTATGCAGCCATAAAAAAGGATGAGTTCATGTCCTTTGTAGACACATGGATGAAGCTGGAAACCATAATTCTCAGCAAACTATCACAAGGACAAAAAAAACCAAACGCTGCATGTTCTCACTCATAGGTGTGAATTGAACAATGAGAACACATGGACCCAGGAAGGGGAACATCACACTCCGGGGCCTGTCATGGGGTGGGGTGAGGGGGAGGGACAGCATTTGGAGATATACCTAATGTAAATGATGAGTTACTGGGTGCAGCACACCAACAGGGCACATGTATACATATGTAACAAACCTGCACGTTGTGCACATGTGTCCTAGAACTTAAAGTATATATATATATATATATATATATATATATATATATATATAAAGAGAAAACCATTAAAGAAAGGCTATAATACACAGGAACACACAGACATACATACACCTGTGTGTCTATATCTTCAGTTATCACACTTTTTCTATACAGACTCCACACGAGACAAACATGTTACATTTTATGAGAAACTATAAGTGGAAAGAGGAGAATTTGTGAAATCAATATAGAATGTTCCTTGTTTAGCATAATTCTAACTGTTTCTCATTAGAGGTCTGAGTATCAATCTGTATTATATGTGGCCATGCTGGCATTTGGGAAATTCCACAAGAAACTTTTTAAATATGAATTTGGAAAAGGGAAAAGGATTTTTAAAGTGTCTTTTTTTGTTCTGCATTCTATGTGGAACATCTATTTTGTGCTAACTGCTCGTGTTAGCTTGTGATTGCCTGTGACTATGTGGAAGATATACTTTACGTGACTATGTGAGCAATAGTCTTAAAGTTAAGAAATCTAAAATTTGGTTGGTTTAGTTGCTAATTAGGTAAATTACCTTGTAATGGTTACTTAACCTCTCAAAGATTAATTATCTTCAGTGGTACATTGAAGGTTCCATTCATATTGATTTTAGTAGACTTATCCTACTAAAAAGTAAATTTAACAGAAATTATTCTAGACCTCATTATTTCAGGAGACCCCACCCCAGCTTTTATTCCTAACTTCAAGAAATGCAGAGAAATTTAAAAATTCGATGTTCTCCCAATTCAACAGAATATAACTGAACTAAATCGATTTATGTATAATTCATTATTTCAACCTTTAACGCTATATCCGAGCGGTTTGTTTTCACCATAAAGTTATAGCTGTTTAGGCCAATAATTAAAGAGGACCTTGATAGAGAATGACAAGAGAGGATGATCACCCTATTGTCTATCTTCCAGCTGTTTTCAATGCCCTGAAGTTTTATTCACACCCAAATATTAGAATCTTATCTGAGAGAGCGTACTCAAATGATGAATCATGCTAATTTCTCAAGAAAAGTGTTACAGAATAATAAATGCCTTTCTGGTCAAAGCACTGATGCTCTGGAAATAATCTTTATCCAAATGAGGTACAGGAATTGTTAGGACTATTAAAAGTTTGTATATGATATCTGCCAGGTTCGACTGAGCTTCACTTAAAATCTACCATATTAGGGCCAAGTGTAATGACTCAAATTAGTGAACTTAAAAATTGTTTTAAAATGTTTCCTGGAGACATTTCAAATATTGCTCTCTGATTTATCACTGTTACTTTTGCTGAATTCAATTTGATGCCAAGATTTATTCAGATTAATCAAATGCCATAAACTCTGATACCTAATGTTCCTTAACACCTTAAGAACTTTTAAACAGATCAAATGTTGAAGATACGCTTTTAGTGAAACTGTACCTAAGCACATGAATTCTATTGAATATAGCTTTTTAGAAGACTAACAAAGAAAGAAGACTTAGGAAATTCGGAAACATTTTTTAAACCTTCTAGAGGGAATTAAACTACTGAAAAATAATTTCAATTGGTGAATCTAATGGCATTAATCAGAAGATAAGAAAAAAGTAACCATAAAACTTTATGGGGGTAATATTTGCTATGAGGATCAGGAAAAACAACTAATGGATATTAGGCTTAATATCTGGGTGATGAAATAAACTGTACAAGCAATCCCATGGCATAAGCTTACCTCTGTAACAAACCTACACTTGTACCCCTGAACTTAAAAGTTAAAATTTAAATAAATAACGTTGTGCTATTAATTTCAACCAGAGCCTTTCCAAGGTGCAGGGAACTTTTGAGAATTTTATTTCTTGCAAAAGGAAACTTGATTCCTTGCTTAGGGCCTTCCTAGGAAAACCTCTATTCTTTGGAGAAGCATCATACTCCTACAAGATTTAAGGACCATCATATTTGTCAGACTTTTTTTCTGTTTTACTGTGAGCAGTTTACAGAACATAAAGAAAAATCAAATCCGAAGGTGCACTACACGTGTTTTATCAAAAGGAACATTTTTGTGTACTTTTAAGAAAATACGACAAATTGAGTTTTCTGACCTATTACCAAGTTAGACATCTTGAGTGAATTGAATCTGTTGTAATCCTGTTTGGTTTTCATCCCATGGCTCTGGAAAACTGACATTTATCTCCAATTTTTCAACTCTGCTTCTTTCCAGTACCTCATCTATACGACTATTATAGTACTTTTCATCTGCTTCTACCACTACACTATGGCTGCATTACTTTTAACACAGTGTCCCACATGTTACCCATTTCTACCTTATATAAAGAGTAGAAATTGAATTGTAATTGAGTATCCAGTTGCCTCATATTCAGGTCTTCAACTGAAATAACTCCAGCTATCTCAAAACTTCAACCCTCTCTGGAAGTATTGGACCAAATTATCCCAGATTATAGCACTCTCAGGCTAAAATTACTAATGCTTCTATAGTTTCAGAGACTGTATCAGGTTATTCAACACAACATTCCATGCACCATTCCAGCCTCATATAATCAGAGGACACTTAGACGACTTTAATAGCCTTCAAAAGACACCCTCCTCTTTTACTTATATATATATTTATTTATCTATTTATTTAATGGAGACAAGGTCTCACTCTGTCACCCAGACTGGAGCGCAGTGGCATAATCACGGTCCACCGCAGCCTGCACCTGCCGGGCTCCGATCCTTCCACCGCAGCCTCCTGAGTGGCTGGGACCACAGGCGCCGCCACCACGTCTGCCTGGTTTTTGTATTTTTGTGGAGATGGGGTTTCACATGTTGCCCAGGCTGATCTGAGACTCCTGGGCTCAAGAGATCCACCTGCCCCAGCCTCCCAAAGTGCTGGGATTACATGAACGAGCCATTGTGCCCAGCCGGTCCCGCCCGGTTTTTAACCTTCGTACTGTTTATATAATCATCCTTCACAAAATAGAACACTTCATTACTCGATGGTTCTCATTATTCTAATATGAAGAACTATATTAAGAAAATAAATTCCTGGCCGGGCGTGGTGGCTCACACTTGTAATCCCAGCACTTTGGGAGGCCGAGGCGGGCGGATCACGAGGTCAGGAGATCGAGACCACGGTGAAACCCCGTCTCTACTAAAAATACAGAAAATTAGCCGGCGTGGTGGCGGCGCCTGTAGTCCCAGCTACTCGGGAGGCTGAGGCAGGAGAATGGCGGGAACCCGGGAGGCAGAGCATGCAGTGAGCCGAGATCGCGCCACTGCACTCCAGCCTGGGCGACAGAGCCAGACTCCAGCTCAGACAAAAAAATAAATCAATAAATTTCCAATATTTCCTAGCATATCCAATTTAATTCTATACATCACATAAAAATAAAAGCCGTCTTACTGTGTTAGTTTCTTACTGCTGTTACAGTAAATTAACATAAACTCAGAGGCTTAAAACAACACATTTTTTTTCTTTATACTTCTGGGGGTCAGAAGTCCAAAATGGGTCTTAGTGTGCTAAAATCAAGGTATCATCAAGTGTATATTTTGTCTAGAGATTCCAGGAGAGAATTCACCAGGTTTGAGGGGTCACATGTATCCCTGAGCTCTTGGCCTCTGCACATCTTGGACACAGCACATCACTTCAGCCTCGGCTCCAGTTTCCCCAAGCTCTTCTGCTCACTCTGGTCTCTCCGCCTTCCTGTCTGAAGGTTCTTTGTGACTACAGTGGGCCCACCTAGATAATTCAGGATAATCGCTCCAGTTTAAGGTGAGGTGATTAGCAATCTTAATTCCACCTCTAACCATAATGCTTCCATGCTGCCTAACAACACATTCAAAAGGTCATCCTGCTAAGGGTCATTATTCTACCTACACACTAAGTGACTGAGAAAAAGTAAAGTTATCTATCATGCCTTACCTATGGCGAGGAAATAATAACTTATAATGATTTATCTACGAAAACCTGTTTTTAAAAGCTTTGGTCCTAGTCTATTGATTAAAGTTTTGGTATATTCCAGATAAATTTCATGTCCTTGATGCTAACACATTGTGCACAGTAGATGGCCTTTTTAAAATAGTACTGCATAAAGGAATATTTAAGGTTGTCTGGACAATAGAAAAGGAACTTTAGTTGCTATGCCACAAAAGGCCGGATTTCTGCACATTACACCTCCTACCAGTGCACACATGTGCCAAACTCCTTCCTGAAAGCCTGGTTTATGTTTCCTATGTGCTTAGCAATAGTTTTACTCTCACGACTGTTTATATTAAGTCCTATTTTTTAAAGCATATCCTCATTTGTTTGTTTTCCTGAGCCTCTGAACTGGATTTCATCTGGTATGTATTGCACAGGTTTGCACACTTGATTGTACGCTACCTAAAAGCATCCTCTTGTGTTCTGGACACGGTTATTTTTCTCCATGGTAAGGTGATAAGTGACTTCTCTGAGGACTTGCCACCTTAGAATGCAGTGGTGACATCACCTGCTCAGGCTCTGTCTGCAATGTGGAATTTAGTATTTTCCAACTTCTGGTCTAACTTGAACTTCATAATTAAGCAGAGCCGCCTTTTGAGGGAACAGTAGGGTGTCTGCCCCTAAACGTCTGTGTAAATGCAGAGACACATTTGGGAACATAACTGACTTTTACGTACAGAAGCCAGATGCATTTCATGACCATGCATGCTTAGGGAAGCAAGTTCATCTCATCTATCACAATAAGCATCTGTGCCACTAAATTCCACTGCAGGATACTTTTCACACTTAGACAACAAAACATTTAAGGAAATAAAAGCTCTTTCCAATAAAAATGTGCATCAAATACTGTGTGTATGTTTAAAAAAAAACCTTCCTCTATAAGATAAGGCCACAGGAACTACTAAAAAAGCATTCTTGAAATACATTTTCTGATAGGAATCTAGGCCCTTGCCTTATATAAGATTTAAGGAAAGTGATGTGTGTGTCTTTATACTTGAAAGGCTGTTTTCAACAGCAAAGGGTATGCTTTGAGGTATCAATATAGTTTTGAGAATGCAAAAGTTTAAAAGAAATGGAATGCATATTCTCCAGGTATGAATATGCAATTGTCATTATTTTCCTACCATCTACTAGATTAGAAACAGAAGAAAAATTATGGAAATGTCTGTTTTCCCTCAATAGGAGTACCTATTTATTAAAGTTAATTAATTACTATTCTTTAAACATTTTCAAAATAGACTCATAAGTGACAACTTTCAGAGAAAACAAGGGTTTTTGGATGTAAATATTTACTTATAACATGGATAAAATAATTTTGTTAAATATTAACTCCATATTCATAATGTTCTCTATTGTTTTTGCATTTTGTTTAACAATAGAGAATCTAAGACATTTAGTGTTCATGAGTTTCATACAGTTTCCTGTCAATGTACTTTGTCTTTTTTTTATTGGACTACTAATCATTTATTTATGATTTGTTGGAACTACTCATATTTTAAATATGTCAAGTGAACTGCAAGCACTTGTTGCTGATTTGATATTTGCTTTTTACACATATTCATTGTATCCTCTGAAAAAGAAAAGTTTTATATTTTAACAAATTCCAATCCATAAATTTTTTTTTAAATTTTCTGTTATTGGTTAGGGCTATGTTTGGATATTTAATTTTAACTGTAATGTTGCAAGTGATATTTGTCTATGGTATTTTTTCTTTATATTTTGGAAAAGTGTATTTGACATCCACTATGGAATTAATATTTATTAATGACATATTATACCTTTGTGCAACTATAAAATACATATAGCCAATTATCTGAACACCATTTTATGAACTGTTTATCACTTATCCACTGATTTGAAACACTATCTTTATCATATATTGGATTTTAGGTTTATCGAGATTATGTAACATGAAATTATTTAATTATGAAATTATGTGAATTCAAGCATGACAGTCAGCTCTTCTTCCCCACCACTACCCTGTAAAAGGATGGATGGAATAATTGCTTCCCTATGGCTTAAGTGTATGAGAGGTATACAACATGGTCTTGATGAAGTGGGAACTACACAGAAACTGTTTTTGGTCCTGAAATGTACTCCAGCTTTACCAATTTGTTCTACACATATACCATTGAGGGTAGAAGCTGAATTTTGCTAATGATTATATTTACACTACTTAACATTGTGCCAGATACTGAGTAGATGCTTAGAAACATGTTTAATGACTTGTTTTATTGCTAGAGACCTAATTATCTGCTGTAGTGGTGCTATCTCATTCAGAATCATTTTGACCAGCCTTTCTCCATCATGAATAAAACACTTATTTACACACTTGTGTACATGCACATGTGCATAGAAACACACACACCCTTTGCAGAGACAAACTGCATCGAAAGCATGTACAAACATTATAGTATTTTTGTTGATTCTGACCTGATTCTGATTCTATTGTATACATTTTCATTCTGATCACAATAACAATAAAAATAGAAAACTATAAGTTGTGAAGCTGGAAGATGCAGAACATGAAAGATCGAATTACCAATTTTTTTTTCTATTTTCTTTAGTTGGCTGCTGATAAAATCAGAAAAGAAATGGACACAAAAATGAAAGTATGCAATGTGTGTGCGTGTGTGTGTGTGTGTATCACATGCACTCGTTTCCATGATGTACATATGGAATTTCATAACCAGCCAAACTAAGCTTCATAAGTGAATGAGAAATAAAATCCTTTACAGACAAGCAGATGCTGACAGATTTAGTCACCATCAGACCTGCCTTCCAAGAGCTCCTAAAGGAAGCACTAAACATGGAAAGGAAAAACCAGTACCAGCCTCTGCAAAAACACACCAAAATATATAAACCAATGAAACTAGGAAGAAACTGCTTCAACTAATGTGCAGAATAACCAGCTAACATCATGATGACAGGACCAAATTCACACATAACAATATTAACGGTAAATATAAATGAGCTAAATGCCCCAATTAAAAGACATACACTGGCAAATTGGATAAAGAGTCAATACCCACAGGTGTGCTGTATTCAGGAGACACATCTCACTTGCAAGGTCACACATAGGCTCAAAATAAAGGGATGGAGGAATATTTACCAAGCAAATGGAAAGAAAGAAAAAAAAAGCAGGAGTTGCAATCCTAGTCTCTAATAAAACAGACTTTAAACCAACAAGGATAAAAAAGGACAAAGAAGGGCATTACATAGTAGTAAAGGGATCAATGCAACAAGAAGAGCTAAGTATCCTAAATATATATATATGCCAAATACAGGAGCACCAGGATTCATAAAACGAGTTCCTAGAGACCTACAAGGAGACTTAGACTCCCACACAATAATAGTGGGAAACTTTAACAACCCACTATCAATATTAGACAGATCAACAAGAAAGGAAATTAACAAGGATATTCAGACTTGAACTCAGCTCTGGTCCAAGTGGACCTAATAGATACCTACAGAACTCTCCACCCCAAATCAACAGAATATACATTCTTCTCAGCACCACATAGCACTTATTCTAAAATCAACCACATAATTGGAAGTAAAACACTCCTCAGCAAATGCAAAAGAATGAAAATCATAACAAACAATCTCTCACACCACAGTGTAATCAAATTAGAACTCAGAATTAAGAAGCTCACTCAAAACTGCACAACTACATGGAAACTGAACAACCTGCTTATGAATGACTACTGGGTAAATAGCAAAATTAAGGCAGAAATAAATAAGTTCTTTGAAACCAATGAGAACAAAGACACAACATATCAGAATTTCTGGGATACAGTTAAAACAGTGTTTAGAGGGAAATTTACAGCATTAAATGTCCACATTAGAAAGTGGGAAAGATCTAAAATAGACACCCTAACATCACAATCAAAAGAAGCAATGGAAAACACATTAAAAACCTAGTATAAAACAAGAAATAACTAAGATCACAGCAGAACCGAATGGGAGAGAAACACAAAAAAACCTTCAAAAAAAAATCAATGAATCTAAGAGTGGGTTTTTTGAAAAGATTAACAAAATAGATAGACCGGTAGCCAGACTAACAAGGAAGAAAAGAGAGAAAGATCAAATAGACACATTAAAAAACGATAAAGGGGATATCACCACTGATCCCACAGAAATGCAAACTATTATTAGAGAATACTGTAAACACCTCTACACAAATAAACTAGAAAATCTAGAAGAAATGGATAAAGTCCTGGACACATACACCCTCCCAAGACTAAAGCAGGAAGAAGTCAAATCCCTGAATAGACCAATAACAAGTTCTGAAATTGACTCAGTAATTACTAGCCTACCAACCAAAAAAAGCCCAGGACCAGATGTCTTCACAGCCGAGTTCTACCAGAGGTACAAAGAGGAGCTGGTACCATTCCTTCTGAAACTATTCTGAACAATAGAAAAAGAAAGACTCCTCCCTAAATCATTTTATGAGGCCAGCATCACTCTGATTCCAAAACCTGGCGGAGACCCAATAGAAAAAGAAAATTTCAGGCCAATATCACTGATGAACATCGATGCGAAAATCCTGAATAAAATACTGGCAAGAGAATCCAGCAGCACATCAAAAACTTATCCACCACGATCAAGTTGGCTTCATGCCTGGCATGAAAGGCTGGTTCAACATATGCAAATCAATAAACATAATCCATCACATAAACAGAACCAATGACAAAAACCACATGATTATCTCAATAGATGCAGAAAAGGCCTTCAATAAAATTCAACACCCCTCATACTAAAAACTCTCAATAAACTAGGTATTGATGGAACATATCTCACAAAAATAAGAGCTATTTATGACAAATGCATAGCTAATATCATGCTAAATGGCCGAAAGCTGGAAGCATTACCTTTGAAAACTGGCCCAAGAGTAGGATGCCCTCTCTCCCCACTCTTATCAACATAGTATTGGAAGTTCTGGCCAGGGCAATCGAGTAAGAGAAAGAAATAAAAGCATGCAAATAGGAAGAGAGGAAATCAAATTGTCTCTGTCTGCAGATGACATGATTGTATATTTACAAAACGCCACCACCTCAGCCCAAAAATTCCTTAACCTGATAAGCAACTTTGGCAAAGTCTCAGGATATAAAATTAATGTTCAAAAATCACAATCATTCTTATATACCAATAACAGACAAGCAGAGAGCCAAATCATTAGTAAACTCCCATTCACAATTGCTATAAAGAAAACAAAATACCTAGGAATACAACCTACAAGGGATGTGAAGGACCTCTTCAAAGAAAACTACAAACCAGAGCTCAGGGAAATGACAGGACACAAACATATAGAGAAACACTCCATCCTCATGGATAGGAAGACTCAATATCATGAAAATGGCCATATTGCCCAAAGTAATTTATAGATTCAATGCTATTCCCATCAAGCTACCATTGACTTTCTTCACAGAACTAGAAAAAAACTATGTTAAATTTCATATGGAAGCAAAAAAGAGCCTGTGGAGCCAAGGCTAACCTAAGCAAAAAGAACAAAGCTGGAGGCATGACGCTGCCTGACTTCAAACTATATTACAAAGCTAAAGTAACCAAAACAGCATGGTGCTAATACCAAAACAGATATATAGACCAATGAAACAGAATAGAGGCCTCAGAAATAACACCACACATCTACAACAATCTGATCTTCAACAAACCTGACAAAAGCAAGCAATGGGGAAAGGATTCCCTATGTAATTAATGGCGCTGGGAAAACTGGGTAGCCATATGCAGAAAAGAGAAACTAGACCCCTTCATTATACCTTATAAAAGAATTAACTCAAGGTGGATTAAAAACATAAATGTAAAACCTAAAACTATAAAAACCCTAGAAGAAAACCTAGGCAATATGATTCAGGACATAGGTGTGGGCAAAGACTTCATGACTAAATCACCAACAGCACTTGAAACAACAGCCAAAATTGACAGATGGAATCTAATCAAACTAAAGAGCTTCTGCTCAGTAAAATAAACTATCACAAGAGTGAACAGGCAACCTACAAAATATGAGAAAATTTTTGCAATCTATCCATCTGACAAAGGTCTAATATCCAGAATCTAGAAGGAACTTAAACAAATTTACAAGAAAAAAAAAACAAACAACCCCATCAAAAAGTGGGCAAAGGATATGAACAGACACTCCTCAAAAGAAGATATGTATATGGCCAATAAACATATGAAAAAAGCTCATTATCACTGTTCATTAGAGAAATGCAAATCAAAACCACAATGACATACCATCTCACACCAGTTAGAATGGTGATCATTAAAAATTCTGGAAACAGCAGATGCTGGAGAAGATGCAGAGAAATAGGAACACTTTTACACTGTTGGTGGGCTTGTAAAATAGTTCAACCATTGTGGAATACAATGTGGTGATTCCTCAAGGATATAAAACCAGAAATACCATTTGACCCAGCAATCCCATTACTGGGTATATACCAAAGGATTATACATCATTCTACTCTAAAGACACATGTACATATATGTTTATCATGGGACTATTTACAATAGCAAATACTTGGAACCAACATAATGCCCATCAATGATAGACTGGATGAAGAAAATGTGGCACATATTCACCATGGAATACTACACAGCCATAAAAAAGGATGAGTTCACGTCCTTTGCGGGGATATGGATGAAGCTGGAAACCATCATCCTCAGCAAACTAACACAGGAACAGAAAACCAAACACTGCATGTTCTCACTCATAAGTGGGTGCTGAACAATGAGAACATGTTGACACAGGGAGAGGAACATCACACACTGGGGTCTGTAGGTGGGTGTGGGGAAAGGGGAGGGAGAGCATTAGGACAAATAGCTAATGCATGTGGAGCTTAAAACCTAGATGACGGGTTGATGGGTGCAGCAAATTACCATGGCACAAGTATACCTATGTAACAAACCTGCATGTTCAGCACATGTATCCCAGAACTTAAAGTAAAATTTTAAAAAATGAAAGTATGCAATATGTGTATGTGTGTGTATACATACATATAAAACAAGCACTCATTTTCATTTTGTACATATATGCACATTATGAGTGTGAATATATGTTAAATAATATCCTATCAGTTTTGTATTTGTAACACATATATGTACATGCATATACAACAAATAGAGGTGTTTTGCATAATAATTTCATTTATATTCATTTCATCAGCTAAGAACTAAAAAGAATTTAAATCAAAATCAATTATTCATTTACAGGTGTTTTTAACCATCATCTCCCCCTTTATCTTCAGTTTTATGCCTCCTTGTATTTCCATTTTGTGACTTTTTTGCCATAAATTATACATATTTGGAACAGTCACTTTAAGAAATTCAATCTTTGGATAAGATCTCTAAGATTGATTTAGTATGAATACGTGTGTGGGCACACACTTGACAAAGAAAGGTCAGTTATAAATATATGTGTACACTTATCAAAATAATTCACATAAAACCTCTGAATAAAATTATCTGTATGCTTTTTCTGTCAATAAAAGCAATATAGTATAATTCTTGGTAGTAAACCTGTTTGTTTTCATTCTGTTGCCTACCATGTGAGCTGCCATGTTGGTATAAAACATCGATCATTTGATATTTTACTACAGCAAATAATAGTGATCCCCACGAAATAATAAATAAATCAGTGAGTTTCACGGAAATAAGTTTTTGGATGGATCAGATAATTTGAAGTTGTTAGTTTATTCTCCAGCAAGGTGAAAGAAAAAAGCTGTTAGTTTGTTCTCTATCAGGTGATCGAAGATGAAAACTAAAGTTCTCAAGGCCAGTGCATAATAATGGTGCCGTATTCTGTGCATCAATCACCATTACCAAATACCTATATTGCCAAATATTTCATGTACCGCTTTAGTGGTGATTAATCAATGTGCCATGGCACTGAAACTGAAACGAGACTTTGTAGTACAAGTGATATTCAAAGGGTTTTGAAAATTTATCAGCTCTATAGATATAGATGAAAATTTATCATCATCTATCTAGAAATCCTGTTTTTATAAATGTTACCTAGCCAAATATTGGTTTTATTTACTTAATATTTAGAAAACATGAGTTTAGTAAAAATTGTTCAGATTTTCTTAATGTAGTGTGTGAAATTACTATGTAATTATACAAGAAATATGCTACACAGCTGAATACACAAAGAGGTCAGCAGAGGGAGCAAAAGGTGCCTTTCCCCTATAATCCACAGCAACATCACCCGCTCTTCTCTCTACATCATCGATGTATGTTATCTAAAGTCCTGTGCAAATGCCACCTCAACACAAGTCCTCTAGCCTTGCCTTCTTATCAGAAGCAGCTCGAAAGCCCCGATAATTCTAGAACCACTGAAAAATACACACTTGTTGCAAGGATTGAAAAGCCTCATATTGCAAATTCAGAATTCACAGTACTGAAAAAATTCATAATTTTTTAAAGTTACAATACTGTGAACTATACAAAATGAATTATGCTGGGATCCGATGACTCTCTTCATTCCAGCCTATCTTATATTTTCTCATTCATTTCTCCACATAGTCACAACAACAGACTCACTATTACATTTCATTAATGGCTATTTTATAATAAATGATCTCAATAGCATTTCTGAAACCTCTGCTGTTCTGGTTTTACAGAACTCTTGAATTTTTGAATGAGTTAGTTTTTGATTGAAAAAGACCTGACTCTTATGCTTAGAAAAGCCATCATTTCTTTCTGTAAGCTTTCCGTCTTCTATAAGCTTTACATGTTCCATAAGCAAACATTCGCTGGTTTTGTGATCAAACTAGAGAGGCAAATTCAGTTAATAATAACAACGTCATTTATCATCCTCAAATCTAGTGTTATGGATAATACGATCTCCACAAGGAGACGGTTGCACGAGCGACAAGAGAAAGACAATCAACAGTCTTTTACTCATACCAAGATATGTCCACACACACTTGTTTCAACAGTCAAAGTAACGCCATATGTCCCCAGTGATGTGGGTGGGCAAAAGGAACAGTTGGCCTGCTAATGAGGGCCATATGTACACGCAGCCTATCGTACCATCCTTCTTACTTATGGTTGCTGAAAACTCAGTGGAAGAGCTTGCTCTGAGGAATGGCATGGCTGGAGGAGGAGAGGCTTCCTTAAGAGCAGGAAAGGACCATTTGTTGTACAACTACTGTATCTCTGAAACTGGGAGCTAAAGATATGCATGTACGTTACTCATTCTTATTAAGAGTTACTTACGCATCCGTAGAGTTCTTTACTCCAGTTTCACCTTCTTTCACTAAATTCTTTTGCATTTATGTGCAAAGGGATTTTGGGCCCTTTTCAAAAATTACTTTTCCTAATCAATCTTGTTAATTTGATGTTCATTTACATCGGCTTCTCTTTATTTTTAGCTTGATTTCCAGAAAAATTGTACTTTCTTTGACATTGTTAAATGTTACAATATTAAAAGAAATGAAAAAGACTTAAAAACTTAGAATATTTGAATGAGGGTTTCTGGAAGGCAGAGAGAACAATAAGGCAAAAGTACTTACTGCACTACTGTTCCAAAGTAAAAGAAAAACAAAGATTTTAAAAATGATTATAGCAGCTTTGTATCTCAACCAGGGTTTCCTTTGAAATTTCTACAACTGCAAACACTATTCAGCAATTTGCACTGATTATAAAATTTATTGTTTTAAGGTCAATTGTGATACTATGATCAGATAATATAATTTACTTTACTCTTAATGGCTTCATTTTGACAACTGAGGGAGCTTTCAGGAAGGACAACGCTTCCTGCACAACAACCAGTAAAGCAGGTCACATCCATTTTCAATCTAATTTTAAGAAAAATGAAGGACAAACTACTTGTGAGGCAGCAAGAATTCATTTGCATTAAATTAATTTGAACAGGGCATTTCAAGTTCTCTCTGGCAACAATGGAATAAAGGGGAAAATGAATCTATCTTATGCAATGATCCTCTTCTAGGTTACAGAAAGATTTGAAAGGCTGACATGACCATTGCTAAATTTCTTCTAGAAGTCTATGATTAGTGTCATAGATATAACTCATGAGATAAAATATTCACAAAGAATGTCTGTGAACTGCATCAATTGTGATGGAACTACTGTCTAACATCCCTTTGAAAAGTTATATTCTGCAAAGGTTAAAAAACACCAACCTTTCGATGCTTTCTTATATGGATGAGCTTTTGTCAACAAGAACTAAGCTTCACAATTAAGCACTATGGAAGATAATGTTCTAGGTTAATTTAAACCTAACTAATCCAGGACTTGGCCTTGATAAATAATGGGTTTAATTAATATTTTTGACCCTAGCAGTGCAAATACTTTTACTTATATTTTACTAAAGCTAGTTTTGACAAATCTAAGGGTATTTAATTTATCAGTATCTGTTGTCAGATGAAAACTTCCCCATCAATACCTTCTAATGGTTCAAAAATAAACTGTTACCCCCACAGATACATTGTTTTTCCATGCGTAAGCAAGTACATTAATTTCAGGGTCTCAAGGCATAAAAGTGATATTACCACTTGTGATAGGCTGCATAATAGTCCCAAAAGATGTTCTTCACCTAATCTCCCGGCCCTGGGAATGTGCTGCCTTACACAGCCAAAGGACTTGTAGATACGATTCATTTAAGGATCTGGAGACAAGGTGATTATCCCAGATCATCCACGTGAGTCCAAAGTAATCACAGGAGTCCTTAGATGAAGTGGAGAGAAGGACTCAAAGTTAAAGGAGGAGACAGCGCGGAGACAGAAACAGAAATAAAAGCAACGCACCTTGAAAATGGAGGAATGGGGAAAAGACAATGAAGACAGGTGCCACCAGAAGCAGAAAATGCAAGAGAATGGATTCTCCCCTCAGCACCTCCAGAAGGAACCCACACTGCAGACACATTGACTTAGCCATATTAAAGTGATTTTGGACTTCTGACCTTTGAAACTGCAAGACAATAAATATGTGTTAAGTTATGTAAATGTGTCGTAATTTGTTATAGCAGCAGTAATACAACTAATACACCACTACAATAAGCAAAGGAAATAAAGTGCAATAGTGACAAACTTAAGGGTTTCCAGGAAAGAGAAACGAAGTGGTAAACTCAATCACAGGATTATATTAGTAACTGTAGTATATGTTACTTGCTTACCCTTTCAATCACATTATTGCTGTAATTATCATTATCATCCAATCAATATGATTACACCAGTATGTATAACTTAGACATGAAAATTTTTTTCTATTTCACTCTTCCCATAATTCCATGCAGCTACCCCTAAGCAACTATGTATCTGATGAAGCTAATATTTTCAGGGAAAATCTTCCATGTTAAGCAGAAAATTTACATCTAAAATTAAATTCTTTTAAGCCAGTCTGGGGACAATACCTAGAAAATTCAAACATTACTTCTCAAGAATACCACTAGCAGTGAATTTGTGACGCTATCTTCCACCAACTGAATCAAAATTAATTTTAAATATTTTCAAAGCAATATTTTAAAAAATCGTGTACACATTTTTTCCTCTTGGTAAAAATAAACCACTTCTCAACCATCCATTATATTTATGTTAGTTACATGAAGTCCATACATGAATTATCATACCACAAATAGAAAACTATTTAAATAGAAAAATCTCACTTGGTGCTGACAGAATGACAGCATAAAACTGTTAAGCATGAGGAGAAAGTTGTTTGCAGTGTAAATATTTCCCTTTTCCTATCAAAGTGTGTCCTGTGATCTAGCGCTCTTCTCTCCACATGCTTAAGTACAGCAAAAGTTATAAAAACACTCATTCTAGTTTTCTATACTTTAATGGTTGTAGAACATCAGAAGAGAATTGGGAGATGGGAATGTTTTGTGCTTGACATTGCATTTGAGGGGAAAATAAAAACTTGGACATAATATGTGGGATGTCTCCACAGTAATACATGGGAGGGCAAGAAAAAAATGCTATCAAATTTCTACCATGCGCTGAGCCCCTTATATCAACAAATATCCAGCCTTTCTAACGTACTAACAACCACTCTTCATAGCAAGTATTCTATTCCCAGCTTGTAGGTAAGAAACAAAGCTTCAGAAAGGGATCTTCACCAATTTCACACAGTCAATAAAAGGCAGAACTAGGGCAAATATCAATAATAAAAATAGCAATCTAATCCTAATTGGACCTGGCACTGTTCTAAGAAGAAAATCATTAACAAAGGATTTTGAGTTACCACACTCTTAGTCTCCCCGTTTTACAAAAGAAGCAACTGGGGTAAAGTGAAGCTATGCCGTTTCTTTTCAAGCTCATATACCTAACAAGATACCACTTTAATCATGGGTCTCTGATAGATCGTGTACCTCATTTCTAGCGTTTGCTGAGATTTTTCTTATTAACCCTAAGCAAGTATTTGATCCCTGGTAAGTATGCTGTAATTTTTTCACCGCTCATTCTTATCACGGTTCTTCAAGAAAAGTACAGTTCAACACATTTGTCCTATTTGGTTACAAATTTTGAAATTCAAAATATGTATCACACTAAGCTGTTAGCTCCATTTGGAATTTTAAAAAACTAAATTTTTCACTCAGTTAAAAAAAATTGCATTGTTTACTCCCATATCTACAATATAGCTTATAAGTGTATATTTGTATTGAAAACATAATTTTCTACAACTTTTATAATATTTAAATATTATTTAAGGTTTTAATAATATTTAAATATTTAAATAATACATTTAAAAACATAGTTCAACAAGTCCGAATAATCCATCACTTACTTATGACAGAATATTTGTTCAGTATCTTCTGTTTGTTCACTCTTGTGTAATATATCCTATTTTAAGAATCAAAAACTTCTCTTAATGTCAACACTACAGCCTCTTCACAATTCCTACTTATTCCTAATTACCCTTCAGGAGCAAATAAAATGAATTTATCCCAAATTTCTTTGCTTTGAAACAACTTCAGTGAAAATGGTGGTTGTCAACCATATCTACCATTCATATATCCCATTGTTTTCTGCATTAAATTTCATCTAATACTCCTTATGCCATCAGTGTCACTACAAAGGGGGACAGGGGATGAATCTCATCATGAACAAAGGTATATACACTAGATCTTAGGATGTTCAATCATTTCCTTACTCTATTATGTCCCATCTGAACTACTCATATTAAAATGAGCAACTATATGAACATGGTACTTTTAAGAAAAGATGTTCAAAAATTAATTCATATCTTGTACAAATTGGTATCCAAGAAATCATGACCTAATAGGCATCACATATGTGAATGAAAAAATTCACTTTCAGCAATGAATGTTGATGACACTCCTTTAGCAAGAGTTGTACCGAGCTACCCACAACTCCTCAGCACTCACTATTCTCATACATGCGGTCGGACAATGTCCAAGGGTGCAGTGATTCTGTCCAGAGGCTTTTCTGGGCCGTTAGAGCTGTCTCAGCCTGTGTACAGGGTTATACAGACACTCTAGGGCATTCATGACTCTGATCACTGGAGCAGCCCTGTACTAACTGCAAATTTATGGAGGAAACTTTCAAGTCCTCTTGCCCCCCAGTTGGGGTAACTCTGTTACCTATTTCATGTGGTCTCAGTTCTCCAACAAAAATGATCTCGGCCTGCTCATCTTACTTCCATTTCACTACATGGCATAACTAGAAGTTGACTAGGTATTCTGCTTTAATGTATATGCAAAGCCCTCTTGTTCAGGAATGTTTGTAGAATAATATTTCTAAATTAGGAATACAATTGGTCTTGTTCTTTCCTGAGGGATAAAATGTCATCTCTCTTCTTCTCTCCCTCTCTCCTTTCTTCCTAACTCAGCTAACCCTCTATCTGAAAGAATTACAAAGGAAGAAATCTAGGGCATTGTTTAGCATTCTCAGGAGGATTGGAAATGTTGGAATGACAGCGAGTATCACACATACACTGCTTGAAGTATTTTGTAGGATCCAAGGGAAGAGAAAATTTTGACATTCCAGAAAATTTAAGTCATCCTTTTAATATCAGGACCAGAAAGAAACAGGTCACACGGGCAAGAGCCATAAAACTAATTATCTTGACTCTTTCCAGAATACCTGAGCTATAAATGTACAGGGAATCCTGTAATCAGATGCAAAGTTGTGTATAATATACTTAGTTCCCAAATGTAACTAGGAATTTTATGTATATAATGTGAAAAATCGTTCCAAAGTATTTGAGACTCCAAAAACTTTCCTAGCTAGCATTCAATATTCTTGCTTAACTTCTCCTTATACCCCTAACTGTATTGAGCATGTATAGACACACAAAAGCTAGGATCAACTATTACCGCTTAAGAAAGAAAAGGAGGAAAAAGGCTGTATTATAGGGATTTAGTTTTCTTCCTCAACTCTTGAAGAAGCCTATTTGTATCAGCCCGTGTCAGACAACAAAGTACTTATCAATAAAGTTTTATGAATGTGGTCACATATGAAATATAAGAGCATTCAGTTTCTACCTCTCCTTTTCTCATAAATCCTACATCAGATAGACATTAGCTATATCTGCCAATGTTTCCACGGAATCTTAAAGACTATTCACTGCAAAGCTGGCAGTGTAGCCTGAAAGCAAGTTATGTCTGCGTTGCAACTTCACACTAAGTGGTTTAAAAATACAACTAAATGTGGCCTGTCTTTATCTTGATTATAAGACATAAATTATCCCAAGAATATTCTTAGTAAAAATTGGGTCTCCCGGTCAAGCCACTTCTATTAAGAAGGACACAGGTCAGTTTTTAGGAGTTTAGGTGTTATTTGGAAGTTAGGAGCATCTAAATATGGAATATAACTCCATTAAATTATAGTATATTTTATATCAAAGAGAAACGACAAAAATAAGAAATGTTTTAAGTATTTTTTCGTATAGCGTGTTCATATATAATTACTTCAGTAGTCTCAATGTAGTCATGCAATTGTTTGGGTAAAGAACTAAACTTGAAGTTAAATAGCATAGGTCTGAATTCTTATGGTTTATAACATTCATATATTTTATATGTTCCAGAATAATATGTAATTTCTAAGTTTATAACATAATAATTACAGAAATCTAGGTAAAGTAATACTTCTGTGACACAGTCTCTTCATCTACAAAATGGAATATTGCTTTTCTCCTTAAATTTATATTAAAAATTGGAGAAGTAATATATGTGAAAGAACCTTACATTAAATATGCAAGTTTTATTTGTTGAATTCAAACAGTCATTAAAGAACAAAATAAAACATTACATTTGGATTAACAAAGTAGATACATATATCTCAATCTGAGAAACCTTTAAGCTCTCTTGACCATAAAATGACATTGGATCCTATAAGAGAGTTTGGTAAATATTTGAAAGATATTTCAATTTCACACCTAAATGTTGATTCTGACATTTATTTCCTAAACTTATCATTTGTATACTTACCTGCTATTAAATCCACAGGGGTCATGTCACTAACTGTATGCCCACCGATTTTATTGAGAGGTATTCAGCAAGGCCCACAAAGTAAGTATTGAATTTTTTTAAAAAACAGACCCAAAACACCTAAAAGCAAAACACTTAGTAAATTCTTATAATCATGAAGATCACAAATTAGTGCTATTAGTAAGAAAGAAACTTCTAAACCAAATAAAGTCCTAATACCTCCAACGAATTTTGTCTCTCTGATACACACACACACGATTAAAAAAAAAATGAAGGAAATGTAAAAAAATAAATAAATGAAGGAAGTTCTGTGGGAAATGTCCATAATTTCATGCCCAGAATTTCCCTATCAATCTCTTTCCCCAAAGTTCTTCCGAGAAAATAAAGTTGCCTTTCTCTCAACGTTAACTCATCACTTTTCTCATAGCATTTTCAAAAGAAATATTTCCTGTCAGCCGGCCACTTAAACTTTGTGCTGTTAAAGAAATCCAAAAAGGTATCAATTTTGCAACAAAGGATAAAGAGGAGACGAAGTGAACCAACATGGCTTTTAAGCTAAATTGCCGTCACCTGTCACAGGTTGTCTAGCGAGCCTCAAGTTCCCTCTAATAAGCTTATGGAGGGTGCGGAGCAAAGGCACCTCAAGGTGCTCTGCGGGTTTTCCCCTGGTAAATTAGGCTGAAAGGAAAAGAGTCCCACCCCCCACCCCCAAACTTGGAGACCAGGGCTGCCCTGCCGAATGCTGTGCCCAGACCTCCTACTTCCACGCCCTTCCAGTCCTTTCCTCGGCTTGGAAAATTGGGCATGAGGCAAGCAAAAGGAAGGACAGAAGGCCAAAACGGGCATCCGGGAAGCCAAATTTCTGTCTCAAAAGCTCGTCTAGAAACGCGTACATAGCGCGTGCCTTGCGGACATCTCCTAAAACCCCGTTCACTGAAGCTAATTCCTCCCGAACGCCCCCACGCCGGCTGAGGATCGCAACCGCCCATCCGCCCCTCCAGCCTGTGCAGCCGCCCCCAAAACCTCCCGTGAATCGGGAAATGTCAAGGCAGCAGCGCTTGGGGAGCCGAGCAGCCTCGCCAGTTCCAAGTCTCTGGTTCCAGACCCCTCGCTTCGCCTCTTTGGGGAACTCACCTGGAGTCAGGTTTAGATGGCAGCCTCCACCCAGGGGACCGGGAAGCGGCCCCGGGAAGCGCCGCCGCGTCCTGTGAATAACGAGCGCAGCGCAGCGGAGCAGCTCCCCCTGGACTGGCCGCTCCCCGATTCCTCCCGCTCTGTCCGGGAACCGTCCCTCCGTTCTTTCCTCTCCCTCCCCTGCCTGCAGCCGCCGCGCTCCCTCCTCCTGCTGGCGGCTCAGGGCTGTGCTTCCGCCTCCCTCCTGCGGGCGCACGAGCTGCCCGCGCTGCTAATGAGCAGGCTCCAGGCTCCGCCCGGCCAGGGGTGCGCACACACCCCACGCCGGAGACGAGCTCCCGGGAGCGGAGCTATGGATACGCCTGGTGCGGCCGCTGGAGAAATGAACTGGAGGAGGCATCCAGCATCTCACACTTTCTGGCCACTCAGCTTAACTAAGCCATAACCCCAGACTTCTTCCTAAATCTCCAGTAATTTACAGGTGCTGAAAAGTCAATGAGGGGTTTGAGCACAATCTGTGTTAACAGTATTGCCAGTATAGACATGCTAATCTGGCTAGATTCTAGGGATGAAATGTTCAAGGGACGGTATATGATTCTTTCTGGTGGTTATTTTGACATATTTTGGCTATACTTACAGATCTGTAAAATAAACCAGCAATCTTCTAATCATGACAACACAGATTCCTAATTGAAGGCAGCTGATACTTATTAAATACCAGGCTCTGTTTAATAGGCTCTTCTTTCCCAGCTGATCTTTACTACAATTCTGTGAGCACTACTAGCACCCCTATTCTATATTTTAAGAATTTGTGTTTAACTTTTAAAACAAGACGGTCTTAAAACAAGACTAAGGATCATGTCCAACCTTGCAGAGATTCTAAGTTTCTGAGCCTAAATAATAACTGAAATCTGTAGCTCCCACAACCCATAGCCTGTGTATAATGTGTTGCAGCATCTTGGATGGTACTGTGTAACTGAACCAACAAAGATAATAGGACCATCAGCAAATACACACCACGAGACTAATGAATACCTAGAATCCTAGTGAGACTTGTAAATAGTCAAGCACCCTAAGTAACAATAGTTCAAGTGCATGCTAAACATGGTGATTACTTATAAAAGAACAGCAACCAGTATGAGTGAAGACAGGCAAATAATGTTCAAAATGTTCAGAATCAATGTCCAGCCACTTATGAGT
Organism: Symphalangus syndactylus; assembly: GCF_028878055.3. NCBI lineage: Eukaryota > Metazoa > Chordata > Mammalia > Primates > Hylobatidae > Symphalangus > Symphalangus syndactylus. The sequence continues at coordinate 111,828,453 of NC_072437.2, read as the reverse complement.
TGAATTCCCCACTCTAAAAAGGAGGCCAGATGTGATGTATTCTAAGAAGTCTACAATGGGCGTGGTCTTTTCGCAACCAAAAAGGGCTTTTTAAACACTTATTTCCCATTAAGAATATGCAATAGCTAATTAATATTAAATCTGAAAATCAGTGATAATTTATTTCAACTAACCTTACATGAAAAAATCATTACTCATTCAAGCTTTTAGAATTAGATTAAATAGCATTGAGTATCAAATTTACTTCAACCCATAGAAATAATAGACAGTTAATTAATAAAGTAAGTAATTTAATTAACTTTACTTTTGTGTCATGATGTATTTTTCCTTAGGAAAAGGATAAGACATTTTTTCCATGGTATAAAATACTAGAATATGACTTTTATATTTTTCTTCATGAAGATTAAAGAATTAATAAAATAAGTACAGACATATTGTCAACAAATCTATCCAGATCATTCATTCTCCACTCAAGAAATTATGCTAGGCAAGCTTTATTTCTCCATATGTACAAGGCAATTCAGAGGTCAAAAATTTGAAAACACTTCAATGAACATCAACCATTAATTAACTAAGAGTAGATTTTATTTATAAACAACTTTAAAAGACTATAAAAAAGGTATAACAAACTTCTACTTTATCCGTACTGCTACTCCTGTTGAACACAAAGATATATAATTATAGTTTTCTCCCTATTTAAAATATTTATTGATTCTGGCATAATAATGTCATACTCATCCCTCAATAATCAGTGTACATGGAACCAGAAATCTTTTCTTTCACCTAGTCAATTGAAGTATTTCTGTGTTTTGCATGTTAACACTCTATTTATTCTGTGTTTCTAGTGCTTATCCTCAAAATTTTTATAGTTCCGTTCACATATGAATTCTACCAATCAGCACTATATATAAATAATGCAACGTATAAAATGTGTTAAATAAATGGATGTAAGATTTATGCTAAATTTTTCACATAGTAAGTACTTCAAAACCCTTATTATTTTTCCTTAAGCTTTTATGTGCATATATTTTATCTCTCCAACTAAAGAATAAACTTCTAAATAAGAAGAGTTTTGTCTATAAATTTTACGCATTTTAATACATTATTAATCTAAAACCTTGGACTAGAGTTTGGAATTCTTTTATGTATTCATTTATTGATTCAAAAAATAGGTGTCCATGCCATTTTTTCTAAACCTTGTGCAAGATGTAGGGTATACAATGATGTCCAGACTTTAGAGTCCTTGACCTCATGGCGTTTAAAGTGCAGTAATGTACAGTAATTTTAAAATCTATTTATTATTATTTAAAACAATCAATGAATACATTCTTGTCGAAAATAACTGAAAAGTCTGTCTGAATTCCCTGGCCAAGGCCAAAACATGAAAGCAAAAGAGCTGCCTGAAAACAGTGCAAGCCACTCTCCAGAGGGTTTCTCTGTTGAAACAGCACATCGCATTATGGAAATAATGAGAAAAATTAGTAACTGTGCAAACGACAACACATATGCATCTTTGTGGTTTCTGACCTTTTAGCATCGTCGAAGCAAGACCACAAACCTTTCAACACCAGGCGTGGTATTAATCTTGCACAGAATATAATGTTTTCACATATTTTATTCTGATTTCCTACAAAGTAATTTCAATTTCTAGCTAAAGCTAATGGATTTTTCTAGTGAAAACATTGTGTACCGAATGACTTTCCAGTGAGATCCACGTACCATGCGCCATTTTCATGTTCGTGCTCATTTCTCTGAAGTCTGTTTGCCTTTAATTCACCATAATGAAATTCCTTGTGTACTTTTATTGGCAACCATTGCATAGTGACACTTGCATCCAAATGTAATTCCATTTGAGCTTGGCAGTGTTTGCTTTTTTATCAGAAGAGGAAAGTTAGAGGGAACAAGGGGCAAAGATGTGTGTAAGAATATCTGAGGGACCATCACAGCATCATCACAAATTCAAGATTTTTTTGAAACATTAGACAAGGGACTCACAGCCATGCCCTGGGATGGCTGAAACACTTCACAACCTGCTCATGTTTATGACCAAAATCATCACCTAAAATGAATTCAATGTGTCAATATCATAATATTGTTTGTGTATAAGTAATCATGAAGCAGTTAGGGAAGGGAGTATAATCTAGTAAGAAATTGGAACAAAAAGTGTTAGACAAAATTCAAGAAGATTTAAAAGAAGAAAATTAACCTGTCTGATCTGAACAGAATTGGAAAAGCACATCAATCATAGCTCTATACATTGACCATAGACTTAAAGCATAACATAAAAATAAAGAAGGCAGATAACTCAGGAAAACATTTCTATTAAATCTACTCCGTAAAGTTTTCCCATACTTTTATTTTACTAACAGGAGCATACATTTAAATCTGACAAAATCATATATATTTTGTTGATTCAATTTGTAGCAGATAGAGGAGCATGTCCCAGTGCTATGACAGTGAGTTGTCACTATAACATACCACTGCTTTACATCTTACCCACAGGCTAAAATGCTTACCCCTAGAGTCGTGACTTTGTATATGACAGGAGATTGCTACTAAAAGTAAATATATTTGGCTGAAGGGTAGATACAACTTTAGGCCATTATATCATTCACTAAAATTTAGCTGGCATTTACATATTTACCTGCTTAGTTCATATGACAAATATGTTTGAGAGACTGCCATATACAAAAAAAAAAGATGGAACCATCTTACAAATTTAGAGATTACTTAAAGAAATGGAACTGAAGGGTTAACTGTGATGGCAAGAATGAAGAGAGCAAAACCAGAGGGTACTTCAAGGAGAACAGGCATGAGAGAGGCATTATAATTTGGAGGGTGCTATGATTTGAACCTATGTGCCCATCCAAAGTTTGTATGTTGAAACTAAAATCCCAGGACAATGACATCAAGAGATGGGGCTTTTGGTTAAGTGATTAAATGAAGAAGGATCCACCCTCATGAATGAGATAAACGTCCTCGTAAAAGATGCTTTAGAGGAATGCCGGGCTCCTCAGTCTCTTCTGCCATGTCGTTACATTGTCCGTTTTTGCCCACTTTTGTCACGTGAAGACGAAGCAAGAAGGTGCCACCTCGGGACCAACTGCCAAATCTCCACTGCCTTGATTTCGGACTTCTCAGCCCCAGAACTGTGAGAAATACATTTCTGTTTTTTATGAATTACTCAATCTGTGGCATTTTGTTATAGCAGCATACAGACAAAAACAGGGTAAACAGCCTGGTGAGAGTGGATATTTTAGAAACTTGAGATGATTCAATGTCGCTGATTCTCCATTTTCTCATATGTAAAATGAAGGAAATAATGCTGATTACTTCATAGTTCATTGTACAAATTAAATTAACTATGTAAATAAAGCAATATAGTTCCTTTTATCTAGTATACATTGTTTAAGTGTTGTTGTCATTACATGAGGAAAACAAGAACTTCCCCAAACAGAAGGATGTGGGAACCAAAACTAAGATATAAGAAAGGACCAAAGTTCACTGTGACAATCTGGTCAAGCGCTGGTTAGGGAAGATAGCATAATGTTACGCATAGATATTATTTGAGGATAATTTTCCTCCACCCCGAACTCCTCTAGCACTTTCCCTACGTCTTTCATTGCACTTCTTCATTTGTCTCTTTAATTACGGTTATTTATATAAATCTTTTAGCTTCCTACAAAAATAAGCTTGTAGTGGGACAGATTCTTGAGGATCTATGTCAAAGCAATTTTTCTATTTCCTACAGCAAGTAACCCAGTAGTAATCACACAGAATTTGTTAAAAGAATAAACATAGGAAGATTAATTTCCATTTTTTTCTTTGCTAATTTTTAATCAGAATTATACCATTGTTAGGGAGGGAGAAATTATAAATTGAGGACATGAGTATTAACATTTAAATCTGTTATTCTGCTTTATTTTAGAGCTTGCCATGTTTTGTGATTAAAAAAAGAAACAGGACATTCTATATAGGTGTTGCAAAACGTGTGGTCTGTTGGTGAACTAGCAGCACCAGCATTACCAAGATTTCCTTAGTTTGCAGGGCTACTGAGTCAGAATTCGCATTTTGACAAAACTCCAGGTGATTCATGCTCTGCATTTAAGTTGGAGAAGCACTGTTCTATAGTTCTCCTTATGTCCTAAATGCATTGTCAGTGAAAGAAAATACTATACGTATGATAATAATAACGGTAATATTAACAAAAATGTAACTATTAGTAATTTTCTATGCTCTCCCAGATACTAAGTCCTTTATTTAATACTTGTGATATTTCTGCGAAGTTGCAATTGATATCACCTACTAAACTGATACTCAGAAATCTGAGGTAATTCTCCAAGGTCACAAAGCTAGTGAATCACAAACCAGATTTTTAAACTCTTGCTGCTTCATTCCAAAGACTAAACCGTTTCTAACTCACGGTTAATACATTTGCTTCTGCCTTCCATTTCCTAAATATGGTTTCCTTTCTATTTCATTAGCTTTACTTATACATGACTGATTTTTAACCCTCTCTAACATTTGCAGAATATGGTGTACTATGGTTAATAAGGACAATACCAAGTAATATCATGTTGAGAAAGCGTGCAGAAGTAGCATCAAAAAACAGACTTTTTCCAAAATGTTTACTAAAAACTTTCAATAAAAACAAGATTTTCTACTTAGAATTTCTACCTTGCATAACTCAAATGGAGCATGACTATTAAAATGACAAATAGATTCCGTACTTGCCTAAGAGCTAAGAATAAGAATTGCTATATAAAAAAGCATAAATATGCCATATGAATGACATGTATAAGAATCATGGGAGTGCTATTTGGTATTTAGTATTTAGTTCCATTCTGCAGCATGATCAAAAAGAAGCATCTGTATAGTTCACTGTGCATTATAGCACAATAAATCACCTCATTAGGCTCAGATATATGTAAAGATTTACAGTCTGGGAAAGTCCACTAGATATTCTTAATCACTTCTTAGACTGTACTGTCCCCCATATTTCTCTTTTTCTATAGAAAGGTTGCACATGGAAAGGCTTTATTTGAAATCCAGCAATGAATGGAATGTCTGTGAAGCAAGAAATAGATGGAAATTGACATTTTAAAAGAAAGTTTGGCTTCTGAAGAGATACAGCTGTGACCTTGGTCTTTTTGTTGGAGAGAAGTATTCCCTAGCCTTACTGTACTATTTTTCCCAAAGCACCCTCTCTATTGTTCTCCCTTCATCTCTGGCTCGTATCATATGGCCCCTCCCTCATTCTATCTGGTGAGTTCTGAGAAAAATGCTTAAATTCTGCAGAGAAGATTGAGAACAATGCTAAATATTCCTCAGAGAAGCAAAATATTATGTTAACAGTTTATATTTTCACATGAAATTGTCTATCTCTTCTCTCTGTCTCATGTGTGTATGTGTGTATGTGTGTATGTGTATATATATATATATAATATACAGTAGATATGTATATATAGAGTATAATATTCAGTATATATGTATATATAGTATAATATACCGTATATATGTATATATATACAGTGTGTGTGTGTGTATATATATATACATATATATATGTATATATATACTACCATTTACCTCCCAGGCTATACGTCCTGACATCTTAAAAGTAGAAAGCCCTCACAGGCCGCGGTTGCTCATGACTGTAATCCCAGCACTTTGAGAGGCCGAGGCGTGCAGATCACCTGAGGTCGGGAGTTCAAGACCAGCCTGACCAACATGGTGAAACCCCATCTCTACTAAAAATACAAAAAATTAGCTGGGCGTTGTGTTGCGCACCTGTAATCCCAGCTACTCAGGAGGTGGAGGCAGGAGAATCACATGAACCCGGGAGTCGGAGGTTGTGTGAGCCGAGACCATGACATTGCACTGCAGCCTGGGCAATGAGAGCAAAACTCCATCAGAAAAAGAAAGGTGGATAGGCCTTAAAAGACTTTTGAAAATGAGATTTGTCGAATATTTATTAGAGATGAAGAAAATAAGTGCGGACCCACACGTAACTTGTCTGAGGTCACAGAAGTAGGGACCCACACGTAACTTGTCTGAGGTCACAGAGGTAGTCATGCTGCAGCAGCCTTATTGGTTTTCCTCTATGACATGCATTATTATTGTTTTTGATCATTTCAAGAGGTTTCTAGTCGATAGTGGGACAAAATTTCTAATTTGGGAACCTAATTTTCTCTGCAAATCTTCTTTACATCTCTAGCTTATTAATACACCTCAGAAGTGTTACAGGAATTAATTCGCAGGATTTTGAAGAATATTTTGAGGTATGCTGGGAAAAATCATGTCAAGTATCAATGATTAGAAACTAAACAATCAATATTAGATATTGTAAAATTATATTTAATCTTCCATATGGCATAAATAAGTTATTTTAATGTACAGTCGTTGTACTTTGTAAACTTGCATATAAAATATTTGAAAAAATAACTTTCAATATGTAAAATGTAAATATACAAAGGAAAGCATCGGAAAAAATAGATAAAAATAATCAGGCTAAGAAAACACTACAGTGTCACCCTCAGAAGACTATAGAAGGATTCTCACCCTCGAGAAACAGAGGAACTTGAACATGGAAATGACCCTCTGCTGGCCATACTGATTATGGTACATAATTTTAAAAGGCTTTTAGAGAGAAGGGAAATGTTTTATTATGCATTCAGCACAGTGTTATGGTGATGTTTCTTAACTATCAGCTATTTTTAAAATTCCTATAATCTTTCTATAGATGACAAAGTTACATAAATATGAAGGATAAGAAGGGCCCCTGCAAACCTGATAATACAATTCTCTTTTCAATGATAACGTATATCTAAGCGCGCATCTCCTAATCATATTGATGTGCATTAAGTGTTCTTTTACCTACACCTGTCAAAGTGGCTAAAGTAATTCTTCATGAGGAGATAATTTTTTTCTTTAGGTGACTTTTTCCGCATAATACCCTAACATTTCCAATTCCAACATTCTCGAAAAAGTTTACATGATATACATATACAATTACTAAAATTTTGGCGGCATAAATAATTTAAATGGACTTTACTTCAAAGATAATATTTACTTTTAAAGTTGTAAACCTTTGAATCATCAATTAATTAGAATTATCTTTTTCTTTATAAATAAAGTTTTTTGTCCCTACATATTTATGATTTGGAAATTTTCACCTGGAAAATTTCATTTTCAGTTGGATGCCTGGTCTTTAGTATAAAATTCAGTATTTCAATTTCAATATAATTTTTTGATTGATTTTAATGCAGAGAACAGAAAGGAATATCTTCAAATATAAACTACACAGAATCATTCTGTGAAACTTCTTTCTGATCTGTGCATTCAGCTAACAGAGTTAAACCGTACATTTGATTGAGCAGTTCTGAACACTCTTTCTGTAGAAAATGCAACTGGACATTTGGAGCGCTAAGAGGGTAGTAGTGGAAAAAGGAATATATTCAAATATAAAGTACACAGAAGCATTCTGTGAAATTTCTTTCTGTTCTCTGCAACTTCTTTCTGTTCTCTGCATTCAACTAACAGAGTTGAGCCTTACTTTTGAAGGAGCAGTTCTGAAACACTCTTTGTGTAGAAACTGAAATTGGACATTCGGAGAGCTAAGAGGATAATAGTCGAAAAAGGAATATCTTCAGCTAAATACTACACAGAAGCATTCTGTGAAACTTATTTCTGATATGTGAATTCAACTAACAGAGTAAAACCATACTTTTGATTGAGCCGTTATGAACACTCTTTCTGAAGAAAATGCAAGTGGACATTCGGAGCACTAAGAAGGTAATACTGGAAAAAGGAATATATTCAAATATAAACTACACAGAAGAATTCTGTGAAACTTCTTTCTGTTCTGTGCATTCAAATAACAGAGTTGAACCTTACTTTTGATTGAGCCATTCTGAAACACTCTTTCTGTAGAAAATTCAATTGGACAATCTGAGCGATAAGAGGCCTATATTGGGAAAAAGTATATCTTCAAATAAAAACTACACAGAAGCATTCTGTGAAACTTTTTCTGATCTGTGCATTCAGCTAACAGAGTTAAATCATACATTTGATTGATCAGTTCTGAACACTCTTTCTGTAGAAAATGCAACTGGACATTTGGAGCGCTAAGACGGTAGTAGTGCAAAAAGGAATATATTCCAATATAAACTACACAGAAGCATTCTGTGAAACTTCTTTCTGTTCTGTGCATTCAACTAACATAGTTGAACCTTACTTTTGATTGAGCCTTTCTGAAACACTCTTTCTGTAGAAACTGCAATTGGACATTCTGAGCGCTAAGAGGCCTATATTGGTAAAAAGAATAACTTCATATAAACACTACACAGCAGCATTCTGTGAAACTTCTTTCTGATCTGTGCATTCAGCTAACAGAGTTAAACCATACTTTTGATTGAGCAGTTCTGAAACACTCTTTCTGTAGAAAATGCAACTGGACATTCAGAGCGCTAAGTGGGTAATAGTGGAAAATGGAATATCTTCAAATATAAACTACACAGAAGAATTCTGTGAAACTTATTTCTGATCTGTGCATTCACCTAACAGAGTTAAACCATACTTTTGATAGAGCAGTTCTGAACACACTTTCTGTAGAAAATGCAAGTGGACATTCGGAGATCTAAGAGGGTAACAGTGGAAAAAGGAATATCTTCAAATATAAACTACACAGAAGCAATCTGTGAAACTACATTCTGTTCTGTGCATTCAACTAACAGAGTTGAACCTTAATTTTGATTGAGCAGTTCTGAAACACTCTTTCTGTAGAAACTGTAATTGGATTTCTGAACGCTAAGAGGCCTATATTGAGAAAAATAATATCTTCAAATAAAAACTACAGAGATGCATTCTCTGAAACTTCTTTCTGTTCTGTGCATTCAGCTAACAGAATTAAACGATACATTTGATTAAGCAGTTCTGAAACACTCTTTCTGTAGAAAATGCAAGTGGACATTCGGTGTGCTAAGTTGGTAATTGTGGAAAAAGGAATATCTTCAAATAAAAACTACACAGAGGCATTCTCTGAAACTTCTTTCTGTTCTCTGCATTCAACTAACAGAGTTGAGCCTTATTTTTGAAGGAGCAGCCCTGAAACACACTTTCTGTAGAAACTGCAAGTGGACATTCCGAGCGCTACTAGGGTAATAGTGGAAAAAGGAATACCTTCAAATAAATACTACACAGAAGCAATCTGTGAAACTACTTTCTGTTCTGTGAATTCAACTAAAAGTGTTGAACCCTACTTTTCATTTTGCCGTTCTGAAACACTCTTTCTGTAGAAACTGCAATTGGATATTTGGAGCGCTAAGAGGCCTATATTTGAAAAAGGACTATCTTCAAATAAAAACTATACAGAAGCATTCTGTGAAACTTCGTACTGATATGTGCATTCAGCTAACAGAGATACACAAACTTTTGATTGAGCCGTTCTGAACACTCTTTTTGTAGAAAATGCAGGTGGACATTCGGAGCGCTAAGAGGGTAATACTGAAAAAAGGAATATATTCAAATATAAACTACACAGAAGCATTCTGTGAAGCTTCTTTCTGTTCTTTGCATTCAACTTACAGTGTTGAGCATTACTTTTGAAGGAGCAGTTCTGAAAAACACTTTGTGTAGAAACTGCCAGTGGACATTCGGAGCGCTAAGAGGGTAATATTCGAAAAAGGAATATCTTCAACTAAATACTACACAGAAGCCTTCTCTGAAACTTATTTCTGATATGTGCATATAACTAACAGAGTGAAACCATATTTTAGATTGAGCCGTTCTGAACACTCTTTATGTAGAAAATGCAAGTGGACATTCGGAGCGCTAAGAGGGTAATAGTGCAAAAAGGAATATATTCAAATATAAACTACTCAGAAGCATTCTGTGAAACTTCTTTTTGTTCTGTGCATTCAACTAACAGAGTTGAACCTTACTTTTGATTCAGCCGTTCTGAAACACTCTTTCTGTAGAAACTGCAATTTAACATACTGAGCGCTATGATGCCTATATTGGGATAAAGAATATCTTCAAATAAAAACTACACAGATGCATTCTGTGAAACTTCTTTCTTATCTGTGCATTCAGCTAACAGAGTTAAACGATACTTTTGATTTAGCAGTTCTGAAACACTCTTTCTGTAGAAAATGCAAGTGGTCATTTGGTGCACTAAGATGGTAATTGTGGAAAAAGGAATATCTTCAAATAAAAACTACAAAGAGGCATTCTCTGAAACTTGTTTCTGTTCTCTGCTTTCAACTAACAGGGTTGAGCCTTATTTTTGAAGGAGCAGTCCTGAAACACTCTTTCTGTAGAAACTGCAAGTGGACATTCGGAGCGCTAAGAGGGTAATAGTGGAAAAAGGAATATCTTCAAATAAATACTACACAGAAGCATTCTGTGAAACTACTCTCTGTTCTGTGCATTCAACTAAATGAGTTGAACCCTACTTTTGATTGAGCCATTCTGAAACACTCTTTCTGTAGAAACTGCAATTGGATATTCGGAGCGCTAAGAGGCCTATATTGGAAAAAGGACTATCTTCAAATAAAAACTACACAGAAGCATTCCGTGAAACTTCGTACTGCTCTGTGCATTCAGCTAACAGAATTAAACCATACTTTTGATTGACCAGTTCGGAAACACTCATTCTGTAGAAAATGCAAGTGGACATTCGGAGCGCTTAGAAGGTAATAGTGGAAAAAGGAACATCTTCAAATATAAACTACACAGAAGCATTCTATGAAACTTCTTTCTGTTCCGTTCATTCAACTAACAGAGTTGAACCTTACATTTGATTAAGCAGTTCAGAAACACTCTTTCTGTAGATACTGCAATTGGACATTCTGAGCGCTAAGACTCCTATATTGGAGAAAGGAATATCTTCAAATAAAAAGTACACAGAAGCATTCTGTGAAAATTCTTTCTGATCTGTGCATTCAGCTAACAGAGTTAAACCATACTTTGGATTGAGCAGTTCTGAACACTCTTTCTGTAGAAAATGCAAGTGGACATTCGGAGCGCTGAGGGTAATACTGAAAAAGGGAATATATTCAAATATAAACTACACAGAGGCATTCTGTGAAACTCCTTTCTGTTCTCTGCATTCAACTAACAGAGTTGAGCCCTACTTTTGAAGGAGCAGTTCTGAAACACTCTTTGTTTAGAAACTGAAATTGGACATTCGGAGAGCTAAGAGGATAATAGTCGAAAAAGGAATATCTTCAACAAAATACTACACGGAAGGATTCTGTGAAACTTATTTCTGATATGTGCATTCAAATAACAGAGTAAAACCATACTTTTGATTGAGCCGTTCAGGACACACTTTCTGTAGAAAATACAAGTGGACATTCGGAGCACTAAGAGGGTAATACTGGAAAAAGGAATATATTCAAATATAAACTACACAGAAGCATTCTGTGAAAATTCTTGCTGTTCTGTGCATTCAAGTAACAGAGTTGAACCTTACTTTTGATTGAGCCTTTCTGAAACTCTCTTTCTGTAGAAATTGCAAGTGGACATTCGGAGCGCTAAGATGGCAATAGTGGAAAAAGGAATACATTCAAATATAAACTACACAGAAGAATTCTGTGAAACTTCTTTCTGTTCTGTGCATTCAACTAACAGAGTTGAACCTTACTTTTGATTGAGCCTTCTGAAACACTCATTTTGTAGAAACGGCAATTGGACATTCTGAGCGCTAAGTGGCCTATATTGGGAAAAAGAATATCTCCAAATAAAAACTACTCAGAAGCATTCTGTGAAACTTATTTCTGATCTGTGCATTCAGCTAACAGAGTTAAACCATACTTTTGATTGAGAAGTTATGAGACACTCTTTCTGTAGAAAACGCAAGTGGACATTCGGAGCGCTAAAATTGTATTAGTGGAAAAAGGAATATCCCCAAATTAAAACTACACAGAAGCATTCTCTGAAACTCCTTTCTGTTCTCTGCATTCAACTAACAGATTTGAGCCTTACTTTGAAGGAGCTGTTCTGAAACACTCTTTGTGTAGAAACTGCCAGTGGACATTCGGAACGCTAAGAGGGTAATAGTCGAAAAAGGAATATCTATAACTAAATACTACACAGAAGCATTCTGTGAAACTTCTTTCTGTTCTGTGCATTCAACTAAACGAGTTCAACCTTACTTTTGATTGAGCCGTTCTGAAACACACTTTCTGTAGAAAATGCAAGTGGTGATTCGGAGCGCTAAGAGGGTAATAGTGGAAAAAGGAATATCTTCAAATATAAACTACACAGAAGCATTCTCTGAAACTTCTTTCTGTTCCGTGCATTCAACTAACAGTATTGAACCTTACTTTTGATTGAGCAGTTCTGAAATTCTCTTTCTGTAGATACTGCAATTGGACATTCTGAGCGCTAAGAGACCTATATTGGAAAAAGGAATATCTTCAAATAAAAACTACACAGAAGAATTCTGTGAAACTTCTTTCTGATCTGTGCATTCAACTAACAGAGTTAAACCATACTTTTGATGGAGCAGTTCTGAACACTCTTTCTGTAGAAAATGCAAGTGGACATTCCGAGCTCTAAGAGGGTAATAGTGGAAAAAGTAATATCGTCAAATATGAACTACAGAGAAGCATTCTGTGAAACTACTTTCTGTTCTGTGCATTGAAATAGCAGAGTTGAACCTTACTATTGAAAGAGCCATTCTGAAACACTCTTTCTGTAGAAACTGCAATTGGACAATCTGAGCACTAAGAGGCCTATATTGGGAAAAAGTATATCTTCAAATAAAAACTACACAGAAGCATTCTGTGCAACTTCTTTCTAATCTGTGCATTCAGCTAAGAGAGTTAAATCATACATTTGATTGAGCAGTTCTGAACACTCTTTCTGTAGAAAATGCAACTGGACATTTGGAGCGCTAAGAGGGTAGTGGTGGAAAAAGTAATATATTCAAATATAAACTACACAGAAGCATTCTGTGAAACTACTTTCTGTTCTGTGCATTCAACTAACAGGGTTGAACCTTACTTTTGATTGAGCCTTTCTGAAACTCTCTTTCTGTAGAAATTGCAATTGGATATTCTGAGCGCTAAGAGGCCTATATTGGTAAAAAGAATATCTTCATATAAACATTACACCGCAGCATTCTGTGAAACTTCTTTCTGTTCTGTGCATTCAGCTAACAGAGTTAAACCATTCTTTTGACTGAGCAGTTCTGAAACACTCTTTCTGTAGAAAATGCAACTGGAGATTCAGAGCGCTAAGTGGGTAATAGTGGAAAATGGAATATCTTCAAATATAAACTACACTGAAGAATTCTGTGAAACTTCTTTCTGATCTGTGCATTCACCTAACAGGGTTAAACCACACTTATGATTGAGCAGTTCTGAACACTCCTTCTGTAGAAAATGCAACTGGACATTTGGAGCGCTAAGAGGTTACTGGTGGAAAAAGGAATACCTTCAAATAAATACTACACAGAAGCATTCTGTGAAACTTCTTTCCGTTCTGTGAATTCAACTAAAAGAGTTGAACCCTACTTTTCATTGAGGCGTTCTGAAACACTTTTTCTGTAGAAACTGAAATTGGATATTCGGAGCGCTAAGAGGCCTATATTTGGGAAAGGACTATCTTCAAATAAAAACTACACAGAAACATTCTGTGAAACTTCGTACTGATCTGTGCATTCAGCTAACAGAGTTAAACCATACTTTTGATTGAGCAGTTCGGAAACACACTTTCTGTAGAAAATGCAAGTGGACATTCGGAGAGCTTAGAAGGTAATAGTGGAAAAAGGAATATCTTCAAATATAAACTACACAGAATCATTCTCTGAAACTTCTTTCTGTTCTGTTCATTCAACTAAAAGAGTTGAACCTTACTTTTGATTGAGCCTTTCTGAAACACTCTCTCTGTAGAAACTGCAATTGGATATTCTGTGCGCTAAGAGGCCTATATTGGTAAAAAGAATAACTTCATATAAACACTACACAGCAGCATTCTGTGAAACTTCTTTCTAATCTGTGCATTCAGCTAACAGAGTTAAACCATACTTTTGATTGAGCAGTTCTGAAACACTCTTTCTGTAGAAAATGCAACTGGACATTCAGAGCGCTAAGTGGGTAATCGTGGAAAATGGAATATCTTCAAATATAAACTACACAGAAAAATTCTGTGAAACTTATTTCTGATCTGTGCATTCACCTAAAGAGTTAAAACATACTTTTGATAGAGCAGTTCTGAACACACTTTCTGTAGAAAATGCAAGTGGACATTCTGAGCTCTAAGAGGGTAACGGTGGAAAAAGGAATATCTTCAAATACAAACTACACAGAAGCAATCTGTGAAACTACATTCTGTTCTGTGCATTCAACTAAGAGATTTGTACCTTAGTATTGATTGAGACGTTCTGAAACACTCTTTCTGTAGAAAATGCAAGTGGAGATTTGGAGCGCTAAGAGGGTAATAGTGGAAAAAGGAATGTCTTCAAATATAAACTACACTGAATCATTCTGTGAAACTTCTTTCTAATCTGTGCATTCAGCTAACAGAGTTAAACCATACTTTTGATTGAGCAGATCTGAACACTCTTTCTGTAGAAAATGCAACTGGACATTTGGAGCGCTAAGAGGGTAGTAGTGGAAAAAGGAATATATTCAAATATAAACTACACAGAAGCATTCTGTGAAACTTTTTCTGATCTGAGCATTCAGCTAACAGAGTTAAACCATACTTTTGATTGAGCAGTTTTGAAACACTCTGTCTGTAGAAAATGCAACTGGACATTCGTAGCGCTAAGTGGGTAATAGTGGAAAAAAGAATATGTTCAAATATAAACTACACAGAAGCATTGTATGAAACTTCTTTCTGTTCTGTGCATTCAACTAACAGAGTTGAACCTTACTTTTGATTGAGCCGTTCTGAAACACTCTTTCTGTAGAAACTGCAATTGGACATTCTGAGTGCTAAGAGGCCTATCTTGGGAAAAATAATATCTTCAAATAAAAACTACACAGAAGCATTGTGTGAAACTTATTTCTGATATGTGCATTCAGCTAACAGAGTTAAACCATACTTTGGATTGAGCAGTTCTGAACACTCTTTCTGTAGAAAATGCAAGTGGACATTCGGAGCGCTAAGAGGGTAATACTGAAAAAGGGAATATATTCAAATATAAACTACACAGAGGCATTCTGTGAAACTCCTTTCTGTTCTCTGCATTCAACTAACAGAGTTGAGCCCTACTTTTGAAGGAGCAGTTCTTAAACACTCTTTGTTTAGAAACTGAAATTGGACATTCGGAGAGCTAAGAGGATAATAGTCGAAAAAGGAATATCTTCAACAAAATACTACACGGAAGGATTCTGTGAAACTTATTTATGATATGTGCATTCAAATAACAGAATAAAACCATACTTTTGATTGAGCCGTTCAGAACACTCTTTCTGTAGAAAATGCAAGTGGACATTCGGAGCACTAAGAGGGTAATACTGGAAAAAGGAATATATTCAAATATAAACTAAACAGAAGCATTCTGTGAAACTTCTTGCTGTTCTGTGCATTCAAGTAACAGAGTTGAACCTTACTTTTGATTGAGCCTTTCTGAAACTCTCTTTCTGTAGAAAATGCAAGAGGACATTCGGAGCGCTAAGATGGTAATAGTGGAAAAAGGAATACATTGAAATATAAACTACAGAGAAGCATTCTGTGAAACTTCTTTCTGTTCGGTGCATTCAACTAACAGAGTTGAACCTTACTTTTGATTGAGCCGTTCTGAAACACACTTTCTGTAGAAAATGCAAGTGGTGATTCGGAGCGCTAAGAGGGTAATAGTGGAAAAAGGAATATCTTCAAATATAAACTACACAGAAGCATTCTCTGAAACTTCTTTCTCTTCCGTGCATTCAACTAACAGTATTGAACCTTACTTTTGATTGAGCAGTTCTGAAATTCTCTTTCTGTAGATACTGCAAATGGACATTCTGAGCGCTAAGAGACCTATATTGGAAAAAGGAATATCTTCAAATAAAAACTACACAGAAGAATTCTGTGAAACTTCTTTCTGATCTGTGCATTCAACTAACAGAGTTAAACCATACTTTTGATGGAGCAGTTCTGAACACTCTTTCTGTAGAAAATGCAAGTGGACATTCCGAGCTCTAAGAGGGTAATAGTGGAAAAAGTAATATCGTCAAATATGAACTACAGAGAAGCATTCTGTGAAACTACTTTCTGTTCTGTGCATTGAAATAGCAGAGTTGAAACTTACTATTGAAAGAGCCATTCTGAAACACTCTTTCTGTAGAAACTGCAATTGGACAATCTGAGCACTAAGAGGCCTATATTGGGAAAAAGTATATCTTCAAATAAAAACTACACAGAAGCATTCTGTGCAACTTCTTTCTAATCTGTGCATTCAGCTAAGAGAGTTAAATCATACATTTGATTGAGCAGTTCTGAACACTCTTTCTGTAGAAAATGCAACTGGACATTTGGAGCGCTAAGAGGGTAGTGGTGGAAAAAGTAATATATTCAAATATAAACTACACAGAAGCATTCTGTGAAACTACTTTCTGTTCTGTGCATTCAACTAACAGGGTTGAACCTTACTTTTGATTGAGCCTTTCTGAAACTCTCTTTCTGTAGAAATTGCAATTGGATATTCTGAGCGCTAAGAGGCCTATATTGGTAAAAAGAATATCTTCATATAAACATTACACCGCAGCATTCTGTGAAACTTCTTTCTGTTCTGTGCATTCAGCTAACAGAGTTAAACCATTCTTTTGACTGAGCAGTTCTGAAACACTCTTTCTGTAGAAAATGCAACTGGAGATTCAGAGCGCTAAGTGGGTAATAGTGGAAAATGGAATATCTTCAAATATAAACTACACTGAAGAATTCTGTGAAACTTCTTTCTGATCTGTGCATTCACCTAACAGGGTTAAACCACACTTATGATTGAGCAGTTCTGAACACTCCTTCTGTAGAAAATGCAACTGGACATTTGGAGCGCTAAGAGGTTACTGGTGGAAAAAGGAATACCTTCAAATAAATACTACACAGAAGCATTCTGTGAAACTTCTTTCCGTTCTGTGAATTCAACTAAAAGAGTTGAACCCTACTTTTCATTGAGGCGTTCTGAAACACTTTTTCTGTAGAAACTGAAATTGGATATTCGGAGCGCTAAGAGGCCTATATTTGGGAAAGGACTATCTTCAAATAAAAACTACACAGAAACATTCTGTGAAACTTCGTACTGATCTGTGCATTCAGCTAACAGAGTTAAACCATACTTTTGATTGAGCAGTTCGGAAACACACTTTCTGTAGAAAATGCAAGTGGACATTCGGAGAGCTTAGAAGGTAATAGTGGAAAAAGGAATATCTTCAAATATAAACTACACAGAATCATTCTCTGAAACTTCTTTCTGTTCTGTTCATTCAACTAAAAGAGTTGAACCTTACTTTTGATTGAGCCTTTCTGAAACACTCTCTCTGTAGAAACTGCAATTGGATATTCTGTGCGCTAAGAGGCCTATATTGGTAAAAAGAATAACTTCATATAAACTCTACACAGCAGCATTCTGTGAAACTTCTTTCTAATCTGTGCATTCAGCTAACAGAGATAAACCATACTTTTGATTGAGCAGTTCTGAAACACTCTTTCTGTAGAAAATGCAACTGGACATTCAGAGCGCTAAGTGGGTAATCGTGGAAAATGGAATACCTTCAAATATAAACTACACAGAAAAATTCTGTGAAACTTATTTCTGATCTGTGCATTCACCTAAAGAGTTAAAACATACTTTTGATAGAGCAGTTCTGAACACACTTTCTGTAGAAAATGCAAGTGGACATTCTGAGCTCTAAGAGGGTAACGGTGGAAAAAGGAATATCTTCAAATACAAACTACACAGAAGCAATCTGTGAAACTACATTCTGTTCTGTGCATTCAACTAAGAGATTTGAACCTTAGTATTGATTGAGACGTTCTGAAACACTCTTTCTGTAGAAAATGCAAGTGGAGATTTGGAGCGCTAAGAGGGTAATAGTGGAAAAAGGAATGTCTTCAAATATAAACTACACTGAATCATTCTGTGAAACTTCTTTCTAATCTGTGCATTCAGCTAACAGAGTTAAACCATACTTTTGATTGAGCAGATCTGAACACTCTTTCTGTAGAAAATGCAACTGGACATTTGGAGCGCTAAGAGGGTAGTAGTGGAAAAAGGAATATATTCAAATATAAACTACACAGAAGCATTCTGTGAAACTTTTTCTGATCTGAGCATTCAGCTAACAGAGTTAAACCATACTTTTGATTGAGCAGTTTTGAAACACTCTGTCTGTAGAAAATGCAACTGGACATTCGTAGCGCTAAGTGGGTAATAGTGGAAAAAAGAATATGTTCAAATATAAACTACACAAAAGCATTGTATGAAACTTCTTTCTGTTCTGTGCATTCAACTAACAGAGTTGAACCTTACTTTTGATTGAGCCGTTCTGAAACACTCTTTCTGTAGAAACTGCAATTGGACATTCTGAGTGCTAAGAGGCCTATCTTGGGAAAAATAATATCTTCAAATAAAAACTACACAGAAGCATTGTGTGAAACTTATTTCTGATATGTGCATTCAGCTAACAGAGTTAAACCATACTTTGGATTGAGCAGTTCTGAACACTCTTTCTGTAGAAAATGCAAGTGGACATTCGGAGCGCTAAGAGGGTAATACTGAAAAAGGGAATATATTCAAATATAAACTACACAGAGGCATTCTGTGAAACTCCTTTCTGTTCTCTGCATTCAACTAACAGAGTTGAGCCCTACTTTTGAAGGAGCAGTTCTTAAACACTCTTTGTTTAGAAACTGAAATTGGACATTCGGAGAGCTAAGAGGATAATAGTCGAAAAAGGAATATCTTCAACAAAATACTACACGGAAGGATTCTGTGAAACTTATTTATGATATGTGCATTCAAATAACAGAATAAAACCATACTTTTGATTGAGCCGTTCAGAACACTCTTTCTGTAGAAAATGCAAGTGGACATTCGGAGCACTAAGAGGGTAATACTGGAAAAAGGAATATATTCAAATATAAACTAAACAGAAGCATTCTGTGAAACTTCTTGCTGTTCTGTGCATTCAAGTAACAGAGTTGAACCTTACTTTTGATTGAGCCTTTCTGAAACTCTCTTTCTGTAGAAAATGCAAGAGGACATTCGGAGCGCTAAGATGGTAATAGTGGAAAAAGGAATACATTGAAATATAAACTACAGAGAAGCATTCTGTGAAACTTCTTTCTGTTCGGTGCATTCAACTAACAGAGTTGAACCTTACTTTTGATTGAGCCTTCTGAAACACTCATTCTGTAGAAACGGCAATTGGACATTCTGAGTGCTAAGTGGCCTATATTGGGAAAAAGAATATCTCCAAATAAAAACTACTCAGAAGCATTCTGTGAAACTTATTTCTGATCTGTGCATTCAGCTAACAGAATTAAACCATACTTTTGATTGGGAAGTTATGAGACACTCTTTCTGTAGAAAACGCAAGTGGACATTCGGAGCGCTAAAATTGTATTAGTGGAAAAAGGAATATCCCCAAATTAAAACTACACAGAAGCCTTCTCTGAAACTCCTTTCTGTTCTCTGCATTCAACTAACTGATTTGAGCCTTACTTTGAAGGAGCTGTTCTCAAACAATCTTTGTGTAGAAACTGCCAGTGGACATTCGGAATGCTAAGAGGGTAATAGTCGAAAAAGGAATATCTATAACTAAATACTACACAGAAGCATTCTGTGAAACTTCTTTCTGTTCTGTGCATTCAACTAAAAGAGTTCAACCTTACTTTTGATTGAGCCGTTCTGAAACACTCTTTCTGTAGAAAATGCAAGTGGTGATTCGGAGCGCTAAGAGGGTAATAGTGGAAAAAGGAATATCTTCAAATATAAACTACACAGAAGCATTCTCTGAAACTTCTTTCTGTTCCGTGCATTCAACTAACAGTATTGAACCTTACTTTTGATTGAGCAGTTCTGAAACTCTCTTTCTGTAGATACTGCAATTGGACATTCTGAGCGCTAAGAGACCTATATTGGAAAAAGGAATATCTTCAAATAAAAACTACACAGAAGAATTCTGTGAAACTTCTTTCTGATCTGTGCATTCAACTAACAGAGTTAAACCCTACTTTTGATGGAGCAGTTCTGAACACTCTTTCTGTAGAAAATGCAAGTGGACATTCCGAGCTCTAAGAGGGTAATAGTGGAAAAAGTAATACCGTCAAATATGAACTACAGAGAAGCATTCTGTGAAACTACTTTCTGTTCTGTGCATTGAAATAGCAGAGTTGAACCTTACTTTTGAAAGAGCCATTCTGAAACACTCTTTCTGTAGAAACTGCAATTGGACAATCTGAGCACTAAGAGGCCTATATTGGGAAAAAGTATATCTTCAAATAAAAACTACACAGAAGCATTCTGTGCAACTTCTTTCTAATCTGTGCATTCAGCTAAGAGAGTTAAAACATACATTTGATTGAGCAGTTCTGAACACTCTTTCTGTAGAAAATGCAACTGGACATTTGGAGCGCTAAGAGGGTAGTAGTGGAAAAAGTAATATATTCAAATATAAACTACACAGAAGCATTCTGTGAAACTACTTTCTGTTCTGTGCATTCAACTAACAGAGTTGAACCTTACTTTTGATTGAGCCTTTCTGAAACACTGTTTCTGTAGAAACTGCAATTGGACATTCTGAGCGCTAAGACTCCTATATTGGAGAAAGGAATATCTTCAAATAAAAAGTACACAGAAGCATTCTGTGAAAATTCTTGCTGATCTGTGCATTCAGCTAACAGAGTTAAACCATACTTTGGATTGAGCAGTTCTGAACACTCTTTCTGTAGAAAATGCAAGTGGACATTCGGAGCGCTAAGAGGGTAATACTGAAAAAGGGAATATATTCAAATATAAACTACACAGGGGCATTCTGTGAAACTCCTTTCTGTTCTCTGCATTCAACTAAGAGAGTTGAGCCCTACTTTTGAAGGAGCAGTTCTGAAACACTCTTTGTTTAGAAACTGAAATTGGACATTCGGAGAGCTAAGAGGATAATAGTCGAAAAAGGAATATCTTCAACAAAATACTACACGGAAGGATTCTGTGAAACTTATTTCTGATATGTGCATTCAAATAACAGAGTAAAACCATACTTTTGATTGAGCCGTTCAGAACACTCTTTCTGTAGAAAATGCAACTGGACATTCAGAGCGCTAAGTGGGTAATAGTGGAAAATGGAATATCTTCAAATATAAACTACACAGAAAAATTCTGTGAAACTTATTTCTGATCTGTGCATTCACCTAAAGTGTTAAAACATACTTTTGATAGAGCAGTTCTGAACACACTTTCTGTAGAAAATGCAAGTGGACATTCTGAGCTCTAAAAAGGGGAACAGTGGAAAAAGGAATATCTTCAAATACAAACTACACAGAAGCAATCTGTGAAACTACATTCTGTTCTGTGCATTCAACTAACAGAGTTGAACCTTACTTTTGATTGAGCCGTTCTGAAACACTCTTTCTGTAGAAACTGCAAATGGACATTCTGAGTGCTAAGAGGCCTATATTGGGAAAAATAATATCTTCAAATAAAAACTACACAGAAGCATTGTGTGAAACTTATTTCTGATATGTGCATTCAGCTAACAGAGTTAAACCATACTTTTGATTGCGCAATTCCGAACACTCTTTCTGTAGAAAATGCAAGTGGACATTCGGAGCGCTAAGAGGGTAATAGTGGAAAAAGGAATATATTCAAATATAAACTACACAGTAGCATTCTGTGAAACTTCTTTCTGTTCTGTGCATTCAGCTAACAGAGTTGAACCTTACTTTTGATTGAGCCGTTCTGAAACACTCTTTCTGTAGAAACTGCAATTGGACATTCTAAGCGCTAAGAGGCCTACATTGGGAAAAAGAATATCTTCAAATAAAAACTACACAGATGCATTCTGTGAAACTTATTTCTGATCTGTAAATTCAGTTAACAGAGCTAAACCATATTTTTGATTGAGCAGTTATGAAACACTCTTTTTGTAGAAAATGCAAGTGGACATTCGGAGCGCTAAGATTGTAATAGAGGAAAAAGGAATATCTCCAATTAAAAACTACACAGAAGAATTCTCTGAAACCCCTTTCTGTTCTCCGCATTCAACTAACAGAGTTGAGCCTTACTTTTGAAGGAGCAGTTCTGAAACACTCTTTGTGTAGAAACTGCCAGTCGATATTCTAAGCGCTAAGTGGGTAATAGTCCAAAAAGGAGTATCTTCAACTAAATACTGCACAGAAGCATTCTGTGAAACTACTTTCTGTTCTGTGTATTCAACTAAGAAAGTTGAACCTTACATTTGATTGAGCCGTTCTGAAACACTCTTTCTGTAGAAACTGCAATTGGACATTCTGAGCGCTGAGAGGCCTATATTGGGAAAAATAATATCTTCAAATAAAAACTACACAGAAGCATTTTTTGAAACTTTTGTCTGATATATGCATTCAGCTAACAGAGTTAAACCATAATTTGATTGCGCAGTTCAGAACACTCTTTCTGTAGAAAATGCAATTGGACATTCTGAGCGCTAAGAGGCCTATATTGGGAAAAAGAATGTCTACAAATAAAAACTACACAGAACTATTCTGTGAAACTACTTTCTGTTCTGTTCATTCAACTAAAAGAGTTGAACCTTAGTTTTGATTGAGCCATTCTGAAACACTCTCTCTGTAGAAAATGCAAGTGGAGATTTGGAGCGCTAAGAGGGTAACAGTGGAAAAAGGCATGTCTTCAAATATAGACTACACAGAATCATTCTGTGGAACTTCTTTCTGATCTGTGCATTCAGCTAACAGAGTTAAACCATACTTTTGATTGAGCAGATCTGAACACTCTTTCTGTAGAAAATGCAACTGGACATTTGGAGCGCTAAGGGGGTAGTAGTGGAAAAAAGAATATGTTCAAATATAAACTACACAGAATCATTGTATGAAACTTCTTTCTGTTCTGTGCATTCAACTAAGAGTGTTGAACCTTACATTTGATTGAGCCGTTCTGAAACACTCTTTCTGTAGAAACAGCAATTGGACATTCTGAGCGTTAAGAGACCTATATTGGGAAAAATAATATCTTCAAATAAAAACTACACAGAAGCATTGTTTGAAACTTATTTCTGATATGTGCATTCAGCTAACAGAGTTAAACCATACTTTTGATTGCGAAGTTCAGAACACTCTTTATGTAGAAAATGCAAGTGGACATTCGGAGCGCTAAGAGGGTAATAGTGGAAAAAGGAATATTTACAAATAAAAACTACACAGAAGAATTCTGTGAAACTTCTTTCTGTTTTTGCATTCAACTACCAGGGTTGAACCTTACTTTAGATTGAGCCGTTCTGAAACACTCTTTCTGTAGAAACTGCAATTGGACATTCTGAGCGCTAAGAGGCCTATATTGGGAAAAAGAATATCTACAAATAAAAACTACACAGAAGCATTCTGTGAAACTTCTTTCTGTTCTGTTCATTCAACTAAAACAGTTGAACCTTAGCTTTGAATGTGCCGTTCTGAAACACTCTTTCTGTAGAAAATGCAAGTGGAGATTCGGAGCGCTAAAGGGTAATAGTGGAAAAAGGAATGTCTTCAAATATAAACTACACAGAATCATTCTGTGAAACTTCTTTCTGATCTGTGCATTCAGCTAACAGTGTTAAACCATACTTTTGATTGAGCAGATCTGAACACTCTTTCTGTAGAAAATGCAAATGGACATTTGGAGTGCTAAGAGGGTATTCGTGGAAAAAGGAATATATTCAAATATAAACTACACAGAACCATTCTGTGAAACTTCTTTCTGATCTGAGCATTCAGCTAACAGAGTTAAACCATACTTTTGATTGCGCAGTTCAGAACACACTTTCTGTAGAAAATGCAAGTGGACATTCGGAGCGCTAAGAGGTTAATAGTGGAGAAAGGAATGTCTTCAAATATAAACTACACAGAATCATTCTGTGAAACTTCTTTCTGATCTGTGCATTCAGCTAACAGAGTTAAACCATACTTTTGATTGAGCAGATCTGAACACACTTTCTGTAGATAATGCAACTGGACATTTGGAGCGCTAAGAGGGTAGTAGTGGAAAAAGGAATATATACAAATATAAACTACACAGAAGCATTCTGTGAAACTTCTTTCTGATCTGAGCATTCAGCTAACAGAGTTAAACCATACTTTTGATTGAGCAGTTTTGAAACACTCTGTCTGTAGAAAATGCAACTGGACATTCGTAGCGCTAAGTGGGTAATAGTGGAAAAAAGAATATGTTCAAATATAAGCTACACAGAAGCATTGTATGAAACTTCTTTCTGTTCTGTGCATTCAACTAACAGAGTTGAACCTTACTTTTGATTGAGCCTTTCTGAAACACTCTTTCTGTAGAAACTGCAATTGGACATTCTGAGCGCTAAGAGGCCTCTATTGGGAAAAATAATATCTTCAAATAAAAACTACACAGAAGCATTTTGTGAAAATTATTTCTGATATGTTCATTAAGCTAACAGAGTTAAACCATACTTTTGATTGGGCAGTTCCGAACACTCTTTCTGTAGAAAATGCAACTGGACATTCGGAGCGCTAAGAGGGTAATAGTGGAAAAAGGAATGTATTCAAATATAAACTACACAGAAGGATTCTGTGAAACTTCTTTCTGTTCTGTGCATTCAACTACCAGGGTTGAACCTTACTTTAGATTGAGCCCTTCTTAAACACTCTTTCTGTAGAAACTGCAATTGTACATTCTGAGCTCTAAGAGGACTATATTGGGAAAAAGAATATCTACAAATGAAAACTACACAGAAGCATTCTGTGAAACTTCTTTCTGTTCTGTTCATTCAACTAAAAGAGTTGAACCTTAATTTTGATTGAGCCGTTCTGAAACACACTTTCTGTAGTAAATGCAAGTGGAGATTCGGAGTGCTAAGAAGGTAATAGTGGAAAAACGAATGTCTTCAAATATAAACTACACAGAATCATCCTCTGAAACTTCTTTCTGATCTGTGCATTCAGCTAACAGAGTTAAACCATACTTTTGATTGAGCAGATCTGAACACTCTTTCTGTAGAAAATGCAACTGGACATTTGGAGCGCTAAGAGCGTAGTAGTGGAAAAAGGAATATATTCAAATATAAACTACACAGAAGCATTCTGTGAAACTTCTTTCTGATCTGAGCATTCAGCTAACAGAGTTAAACCATACTTTTGATTGAGCAGTTTTGAAACACTCTGTCTGTAGAAAATGCAACTGGACATTCGTAGCGCTAAGTGGGTAATAGTGGAAAAAAGAATATGTTCAAATATAAACTACACAGAAGCATTGTATGAAACTTCTTTCTGTTCTGTGCATTCAACTAACAAAGTTGAACCTTACATTTGATTGAGCCGTTCTGAAACCGTCTTTCTGTAGAAACTGCAATTGGACATTCTGAGCGCTAAGAGGCCTATATTGGGAAAAATAATATCTTCAAATAAAAACTACACAGAAGAATTGTGTGAAACTTATTTCTGATATGTGCATTCAGCTTACAGAGTTAAACCATACTTTTGATTGCGCAGTTCCGAACACTCTTTCCGTAGAAAAGGCAAGTGGACATTCGGAGCGCTAAGAGGGTAATAGTGGAAAAAGGAATATATTCAAATATAAACTACACGGTAGCATTCTGTGAAACTACTTTCTGTTCTGTGCATTCATCTAACAGGGTTGAACCTTACTTTTGATTGAGCCGTTCTGAAACACTCTTTCTGTAGAAACTGCAATTGGACATGCTAAGCGCTAAGAGGCCTACATTGGGAAAAAGAATATCTTCAAATAAAAACTACACAGATGCATTCTGTGAAACTTATTTCTGATCTGTAAATTCAGTTAACAGAGCTAAACCATATTTTTGATTGTGCAGTTATGAAACTCTCTTTTTGTAGAAAATGCAAGTGGACATTCGGAGCGCTAAGATTGTAATAGAGGAAAAAGAATATCTCCAATTAAAAACTACACAGAAGCATTCTCTGAAACACCTTTCTGTTCTCCGCATACAACTAACAGAGTTGAGCATTACTTTTGAAGGAGCAGTTGTGAAACACTCTTTGTGTAGAAACTGCCAGTGGATATTCGGAGCGCTAAGTGGGTAATAGTCCAAAAAGGAGTATCTTCAACTAAATACTACACAGAATCATTCTGTGAAACTTCTTTCTGTTCTGTGCATTCAACTAAGAGAGTTGAACCTTACATTTGATTGAGCCGTTCTGAAACACTCTTTCTGTAGAAACTGCAATTGGACATTCTGAGCGCTAAGAGGCCTATATTGGGAAAAATAATATCTTCAAATAAAAACTACACAGAAGCATTGTGTGAAACTTATTTCTGATATGTGCATTCAGCTAACAGAGTTAAACCATACTTTTGATTGTGCAGTTCCGAACACTCTTTCTGTAGAACATGCAAGTGGACATTCGGAGCGCTAAGAGGGTAATAGTGGAAAAAGGAATATATTCAAATATAAACTACACAGTAGTATTCTGTTAAACTTCTTTCTGTTCTGTGCATTCAACTAACAGAGTTGAACCTTACTTTTGATTGAGCCGTTCTGAAACACTCTTTCTGTAGAAACTGCAATTGGACATTCTGAGCGCTAAGAGGCCTACATTGGGGAAAAGAATATCTTCAAATAAAAACTACACAGATGCATTCTGTGAAACTTATTTCTGATCTGTAAATTCAGTTAACAGAGCTAAACCATATTTTTGATTGAGCAGTTATGAAACACTCTTTTTGTAGAAAATGCAAGTGGACATTCGGAGCGCTAAGATTGTAATAGAGGAAAAAGGAATATCTCCAATTAAAAACTTCACAGAAGCATTCTCTGAAACACCTTTCTGTTCTGCGCATTCAACTAACAGAGTTGAGCCTTACTTTTGAAGGAGAAGTTCTGAAACATACTTTGTGTAGTAACTGCCAGTGGATATTCGGAGCGCTAAGTGGGTAATAGTCCAAAAAGGAGTATCTTCATCTAAATACTACACAGAAGCATTCTGTGAAACTCCTTTGTGTTCTGTGCATTCAACTAAGAGAGTTGAAACTTACATTTGATTGAGCCGTTCTGAAACACTCTTTCTGTAGAAACTGCAATTGGACATTCTGAGCGCTAAGAGTCCTATATTGGGAAAAATAATATCTTCAAATAAAAACTACACAGAAGCATTGTTTGAAACTTATTTCTGATATGTGCATTCAGCTAACAGAGTTAAACCATACTTTTGATTGCGCAGTTCCGTACACTCTTTCTGTAGAAAATGCAAGTTGACATTCGGAGCGCTAAGAGGGTAATAGTGGAAAAAGGAATATATTCAAATATAAACTACACAGAAGCATTCTGTGAAACTACTTTCTGTTCTGTGCATTCAACTACCAGGGTTGAACTTTACTTTTGATTGAGCCGTTCTGAAACACTCTTTGTGTAGAAACTGCAATTGGACATTCTGAGCGCTAAGAGGACTATATTGGGAAAAAGAATATCTACAAATAAAAACTACACAGAAGCATTCTGTGAAACTTCTTTCTCTTCAGTTCATTCAAATAAAAGAGTTGAACTTTGGTTTTGATTAAGCCGTTCTGAAACACTCTTTCTGTAGAAAATGCAAGTGGAGATTCGGAGCGCTAAGGGGGTAATAGTGGAAAAAGGAATGTCTTCAAATCTAAACTACACAGAATCATTCTATGAAACTTCTTTGTGATCTGTGCATTCAGCTAACAGAGTTAAACCATACTTTTGATTGAGCAGATCTGAACACTCTTTCTGTAGAAAATGCAACTGGACATTTAGAGCGCTAAGAGGGTAGTACTGGAAAAAGGAATATATTCAAATATAAACTACACAGAAGCATTCTGTGAAACTACTTTCTGATCTGAGCATTCAGCTAACAGAGTTAAACCATACTTTTGATTGAGCAGTTTTGAAACACTCTGTCTGTAGAAAATGCAACTGGACATTCGTAGCGCTAAGTGGGTAATAGTGGAAAAAAGAATATGTTCAAATATAAACTACACAGAAGCATTGTATGAAACTTCTTTCTGTTCTGTGCATTCAACTAACAGAGTTGAACCTTACTTTTGATTGAGCCGTTCTGAAACACTCTTTCTGTAGAAACTGCAATTGGACATTCTGAGCGCTAAGGGGCCTATATTGGGAAAAATAATATCTTCAAATAAAAACTACAGAGAAGCATTGTGAGAAACTTATTTCTGATATGTGCATTCAGCTAACAGAGTTAAACCATACTTTTGATTGCGCAGTTCCGAACACTCTTTCTGTAGAAAATGCAAGTGGACATTCGGAGCGCTAAGAGGGTAATAGTGGAAAAAGGAATATACTCAAATATACACTACACAGTAGCATTCTCTGAAACTTCTTTCTGTTCTGTGCATTCAACTAAAAGTGTTGAACCTGACTTTTGATTGATCCGTTCTGAAACACTCTTTCTGAAGAAACTGCAATTGGACATTCTAAGCTCTAAGAGGCCTACCTTTGGAAAAAGAATATCTTCAAATAAAAACTACACAGATGCATTCTGTGAAACTTATTTCTGATCTGTAAATTCAGTTAACAGAGCTAAACCATATTTTTGATTGAGCAGTTATGAAACACACTTTTTGTAGAAAATGCAAGTGGACATTCGGAGCGCAAAGATTGTAATAGAGGAAAAAGGAAGATCTCCAATTAAAAACTACACAGAAGCATTCTCTGAAACCCCTTTCTGTTCTCCGCATTCAACTAACAGAGTTGAGCCTTACTTTTGAAGGAGCAGTTCTGAAACACTCTTTGTGTAGAAACTGCCAGTGGATATTCGGAGCGCTAAGTGGGTAATAGTCCAAAAAGGAGTATCTTCAACTAAATACTACACAGAAGCATTCTGTGAAACTTCTTTCTGTTCTGTGCATTCAACTACCAGGGTTGAACCTTACTTTTGATTGAGCCGTTCTGAAACACTCTTTCTGTAGAAACTGCAATTGGACATTCTGAGCGCTAAGAGGACTATATTGGGAAAAAGAATATCTACAAATTAAAACTACACAGAAGCATTCTGTGAAACTTCTTTATGTTCTGTTCATTCAACTAAAAGAGTTGAACCTTAGTTTTGATTGAGCCCTTCTGAAACACTCTTTCTGTAGAAAATGCAAGTGGAGATTCGGAGCGCTAAGAGGGTAATAGTGGAAAAAGGAATGTCTTCAAATAAAAACTACACAGAATCATTCTGTGAGACTTCCTTCTGATCTGTGCATTCAGCTAACAGAGTTAAACCATACTTTTGATTGAGCAGATCTGAACACTCTTTCTGCAGGAAATGCAACTGGACATTTGGAGCGCTATGAGGGTAGTCGTGGAAAAAGGAATATATTCAAATATAAACTACACAGAAGCATTCTGTGAAACTTGTTTCTGATCTGAGCATTCAGCTAACAGAGTTAAACCATACTTTTGATTGAGCAGTTTTGAAACACTCTGTCTGTAGAAAATGCAACTGGACATTCGTAGCGCTATGTGGGTAATAGTGGAAAAAAGAATATGTTCAAATATAATCTACACAGAAGCATTGTATGAAACTCCTTTCTGTTCTGTGCATTCAACTAACAGAGTTGAACCTTACTTTTGATTGAGCCTTTCTGAAACACTCTTTCTGTAGAAACTGCAATTGGACATTCTGAGCGCTAAGAGGCCTATACTGGGAAAAATAATATCTTCAAATAAAAACTACACAGAAGCATTGTGTGAAACTTATTTCTGATATGTGCATTCAGCTAACAGAGTTAAACCATACTTTTGATTGCGCAGTTCCGAACACTCTTTCTGTAGAACATGCAAGTGGACATTCGGAGCGCTAAGAGTGTAATAGTGGAAAAAGGAATATATTCAAATATAAAATACACAGTAGTATTCTGTGAAACTTCTTTCTGTTCTGTGCATTCAACTAACAGAGTTGAACCTTACTTTTGATTGAGCCGTTCTGAAACACTCTTTCTGTAGAAACTGCAATTGGACATTCTAAGCGCTAAGAGGCCTACATTTTGAAAAAGAATATCTTCAAATAAAAACTACACAGATGCATTCTGTGAAACTTATTTCTGATCTGTAAATTCAGTTAACAGAGCTAAACCATATTTGTGATTGAGCAGTTATGAAACACTCTTTTTGTAGTAAATGCAAGTGGACATTCGGAGCGCTAAGATTGTAATAGAGGAAAAAGGAATATCTCCAATTAAAAACTACACAGAAGCATTCTCTGAAACACATTTCTGTTCTCCGCATTCAACTAACAGAGTTGAGCCTTACTTTTGAAGGAGCAGTTCTGAAACACACTTTGTGTAGAAACTGCCAGTGGATATTCGGAGCGCTAAGTAGGTAATAGTCCAAAAAGGAGTATCTTCAACTAAATACTACACAGAAGCATTCTTTGAAACTCTTTCTGTTCTGTGCATTCAACTAAGAGAGTTGAAACTTACATTTGATTGAGCCGTTCTGAAACACTCTTTCTGTAGAAACTGCAATTGGACATTCTGAGTGCTAAGAGGCCTATATTGGGAAAAATAATATCTTCAAATAAAAACTACACAGAAGCATTGTTTGAAACTTATTTCTGATATGTGCATTCAGCTAACAGAGTTAAACCATACTTTTGATTGCGCAGTTCCGTACACTCTTTCTGTAGAAAATGCAAGTTGACATTAGGAGCGCTAAGAGGGTAATAGTGGAAAAAGGAATATATTCAAATATAAACTACACAGAAGCATTCTGTGAAACTACTTTCTGTTCTGTGCATTCAACTACCAGGGTTGAACCTTACTTTTGATTGAGCCGTTCTGAAACACTCTTTGTGTAGAAACTGCAATTGGACATTCTGTGCGCTAAGAGGCCTATATTGGGAAAAAGAATATCTACAAATAAAAACTACACAGAAGCATTCTGTGAAACTTCTTTCTGTTCAGTTCTTTCAACTAAAAGAGTTGAACTTTGGTTTTGATTGAGCCGTTCTGAAACATTCTTTCTGTAGAAAATGCAAGTGGAGAATCGGAGCGCTAAGAGGGTAATAGTGGAAAAAGGAATGTGTTCAAATATAAACTACACAGAATCATTCTATGAAACTTCTTTGTGATCTGTGCATTCAGCTAACAGAGTTAAACCATACTTTTGATTGAGCAGATCTGAACACTCTTTCTGTAGAAAATGCAACTGGACATTTGGAGCGCTAAGAGTGTAGTAGTGGAAAAAGGAATATATACAAATATAAACTACACAGAAGCATTCTGTGAAACTACTTTCTGATCTGAGCATTCAGCTAACAGAGTTAAACCATATTTTGATTGAGCAGTTTTGAAACACTCTGTCTGTAGAACATGCAACTGGACATTCGTAGCGCTAAGTGGGTAATAGTGGAAAAAAGAATATGTTCAAATACAAACTACACAGAAGCATTGTATGAAACTTCTTTCTGTTCTGTGCATTCAACTAACAGAGTTGAAATTTACTTTTGATTGAGCCGTTCTGAAACACTCTTTCTGTAGAAACTGCAATTGGACATTCTGAGCGCTAAGAGGCCTATATTGGGAAAAATAATATCTTCAAATAAAAACTACACAGAAGCATTGTGAGAAACTTATTTCTGATATGTGCATTCAGCTAACAGAGTTAAACCATACTTTTGATTGCGCAGTTCTGAACACTCTTTCTGTAGAAAATGCAAGTGGACATTCCGAGCGCTAAGAGGGTAATAGTGGAAAAAGGAATATATTCAAATATAAACTACACAGTAGCATTCTGTGAAACTTCTTTCTGTTCTGTGCATTCAACTAACAGAGTTCAAACTTACTTTTGATTGAGCCGTTCTGAAACACTCTTTTTGTAGAAACTGCAATTGGACATGCTAAGCGCTAAGAGGCCTACATTGGGAAAAAGTATATCTTCAAATAAAAACTACACAGATGCATTCTGTGAAACTTATTTCTGATCTGTAAATTCAGTTAACAGAGCTAAAACATATTTTTCATTGAGCAGTTATGAAACACTCTTTTTGTAGAAAATGCAAGTGGACATTCGGAGCGCTAAGATTGTAATAGAGGAAAAAGGAATATCTCCCATTAAAAACTACACAGAAGCATTCTCTGAAACCCCTTTCTGTTCTTCGCATTCAACTAACAGAGTTGAGCCTTACTTTTGAAGGAGCAGTTCTGAAACGCTCTTTGTGTAGAATCTGCCAGTGTATATTCGGAGCGCTAAGTTGGTAATAGTCCAAAAAGGAGTATCTTCAACTAAATACTACACAGAAGCATTCTGTGAAACTTCTTTCTGTTCTGTGCATTCAACTAAGAGAGTTGAACCTTACATTTGATTGAGCCGTTCTGAAACACTCTTTCTGTAGAAACTGCAATTGGACATTCTGAGCGCTAAGAGGTCTATATTGGGAAATATAATATCTTCAAATAAAAACTACACAGAAGCATTGTTTGAAACTTATTTCTGATATGTGCATTCAGCTAACAGAGTTAAACCATACTTTTGATTGCGCAGTTCAGAACACTCTTTCTGTAGAAAATGCAAGTGGACATTCGGAGCGCTAAGAGGGTCATATTGGAAAAAGGAATATATTCAAATATAAACTACACAGAAGCATTCTGTGAAACTTCTTTCTGTTCTGTGCATTCAACAACCAGGGTTGAATCTTACTTTTGATTGAGCCGTTCTGAAACACTCTTTCTGTAGAAACTGCAATTGGACATTCTGAGCGCTAAGTGGCCTATATTGGGAAAAAGAATATCTACAAATAAAAACTACACAGAAGCATTCTGTGAAACTTCTTTCTGTTCAGTTCATTCAACTAAAAGAGTTGAACCTTAGTTTTGATTGAGCCATTCTGAAACACTCTTTCTGTAGAAAATGCAAGTGGAGATTCGGAGCGCTAAGAGGGTAATAGTGGAAAAAGGAATGTCTTCAAATATAAACTACACAGAATCATTCTATGAAACTTCTTTCTGATCTGTGCATTCAGCTAACACAGTTAAACCATACTTTTGATTGAGCAGATCTGAACACTCTTTCTGTAGAAAATGCAACTGGACATTTGGAGCGCTAAGAGCGTAGTAGTGGAAAAAGGAATATATTCAAATATAAACTACACAGAAGCATTCTGTGAAACGTCTATCTGATCTGAGCATTCAGCTAACAGAGTTAAACCATACTTTTGATTGAGCAGTTTTGAAAAACTCTGTCTGTACAAAATGCAACTGGACATTCGTAGCGCTAAGTGGGCAAAAGTGGAAAAAAGAATATGTTCAAATATAAACTACACAGAAGCATTGTATGAAACTTCTTTCTGTTCTGTGCATTCAACTAACAGAGTTGAACCTTACTTTTGATTGAGCCTTTCTGAAACACTCTTTCTGTAGAAACTGCAATTGGACATTCTGAGCGCTAAGAGGCCTATATTGGGAAAAATAATATCTTCAAATAAAAACTACACAGAAGCATTGTGTGAAACTTATTTCTGATATGTGCATTCAGCTAACAGAGTTAAACCATACTTTTGATTGTGCAGTTCCGAACACTCTTTCCGTAGAAAAGGCAAGTGGACATTCGGAGCGCTAAGAGGGTAATAGTGGAAAAAGGAATATATTCAAATATAAACTACACAGTAGCATTCTGTGAAACTTCTTTGTGTTCTGTGCATTCAACTAACAGATTTGAACCTTACTTTTGATTGAGCCGTTCTGAAACACTCTTTCTGTAGAAACTGCAATTGGACAAGCTAAGCGCTAAGAGGCCTACATTGGGAAAAAGACTATCTTCAAATAAAAACTACACAGATGCATTCTGTGAAACTTATTTCTGATCTGTAAATTCAGTTAACAGAGCTAAACCATATTTTTGATTGAGCAGTTATGAAACACTCTTTTTGTAGAAAATGCAAGTGGACATTCGGAGCGCTAAGATTGTAATAGAGGAAAAAGAAATATCTCCAATTAAAAACTACACAGAAGCATTCTCTGAAACACCTTTCTATTCTCCGCATTCAACTAACAGAGTTGAGCCTTACATTTGAAGGAGCAATTCTGAAACACTCTTTGTGTAGAAACTGCCAGTGGATATTCGGAGCGCTAAGTGGGTAATAGTCCAAAAAGGAGTATCTTCAACTAAATACTACACAGAAGCATTCTGTGAAACTTCTTTCTGTTCTGTGCATTCAACTAAGAGAGTTGAACCTTATATTTGATTGAGCCGTTCTGAAACACTCTTTCTGTAGAAACTGCAATTGGACATTCTGAGCGCTAAGGGGTCTATATTGGGAAAAATAATATCTTCAAATAAAAACTACACAGAAGCATTGTTTGAAACTTATTTCTGATATGTGCATTCAGCTAACAGAGTTAAACCATACTTTTGATTGCGCAGTTCAGAACACTCTTTCTGTAGAAAATGCAAGTGGACATTCGGAGCACTAAGAGGGTAATAGTGGAAAAAGGAATATATTCAAATACAAACTACACAGAAGCATTCTGTGAAACTTCTTTCTGTTCTGTGCATTCAACTACCAGGGTTGAACGTTACTTTTGATTGAGCCGTTCTGAAACACTCTTTCTGTAGAAACTGCAATAGGACATTCTGAGCGCTAAGAGGCCTATATTGGGAAAAAGAATATCTACAAATAAAAACTACACAGAAGCACTCTGTGAAACTTCTTTCTGTTCAGTTCATTCAACAAAAGGAGTTGAACCTTAGTTTTGATTGAGCCGTTCTGAAACACTCTTTCTGTAGAAAATGCAACTGGACATTTGGAGCGCTAAGAGGGTAGTAGTGGATAAAGGAATATATTCAAATATAAACTACACAGAAGCATTCTGTGAAACTTCTTTCTGATCTGAGCATTCAGCTAACAGAGTTAAACCATACTTTGATTGAGCAGTTTTGAAACACTCTGTCTGTAGAAAATGCAACTGGACATTCGTAGCGCTAAGTGGGTAATAGTGGAAAAAAGAATATGTTCAAATATAAACTACACAGAAGCATTGTATGAAACTTCTTTCTGTTCTGTGCATTCAACTAACAGAGTTGAACCTTACTTTTGACTGACCCGTTCTGAAACACTCTTTCTGTAGAAACTGCAATTGGACATTCTGAGAGCTAAGAGACCTATATTGGGAAAAAGAATGTCTACAAATAAAAACTACACAGAAGTATTCTGTGAAACTTCTTTCTGTTCTGTTCATTCAACTAAAAGAGTTGAACCTTAGTTTTGATTGAGCCGTTCTGAAACACTCTTTCTGTAGAAAATGCAAGTGGAGATTCGGAGCGCTAAGAGGGTAATAGTGGAAAAAGGAATGTCTTCAAATATAAACTTCACAGATTCATTCTGTGAAACTTCTTTCTGATCTGTGCATTCAGCTAACAGAGTTAAACCATACTTTTGATTGAGCAGATCTGAACACTCTTCCTGTAGAAAATGACACTGGACATTTGGAGCGCTAAGAGGGTAGTAGTGGAAAAAGGAATATATTCAAATATAAACTACACAGAAGCATTCTGTGAAACTTCTTTCTGATCTGAGCATTCAGCTAACAAAATTAAACCATACTTTTGATTGAGCAGTTTTGAAACAATCTGTCTGTAGAAAATGCAACTGGACATTCGTAGCGCTAAGTGGGTAATAGTGGAAAAAAGAATATGTTCAAATATAAACTACACTGAAGCATTGTATGAAACTTCTTTCTGTTCTGTGCATTCAACTAACAGAGTTGAACATTACTTTTGATTGAGACGTTCTGAAACACTCTTTCTGTAGAAAGTGCAATTGGACATTCTGAGCACTAAGAGGCATATATTGGGAAAAAGAATATCTACAAATAAAAACTACACAGAAGCATTCTGTGAAACTTCTTTCTGTTCTGTGCATTCAGCAAAGAGAGTTGAACCTTACATTTGATTGAGCCGTTCTGAAACACTCTTTCTGTAGAAAATGCAATTGGACATTCTGAGCGCTAAGAGGCCTACATTGGGAAAAATAATATCTTCAAATAAAAACTACACAGATGCATTCTGTGAAACTTATTTCTGATCTGTAAATTCAGTTAACAGAGATAAAACATATTTTTTATTGAGCAGTTATGAAACACTCTTTTTGTAGAAAATGCAAGTGGAGATTCGGAGCGCTAAGAGGGTAATAGTGGAAAAAGGAATGTCTCCAAATATAAACTACACAGAACCATTCTGTGAAACTTCTTTCTGATCTGTGCATTCAGCTAACAGACTTAAACCATACTTTTGATTGAGCAGATCTGAACACTCTTTCTGTAGAAAATGCAACTGGACATTTGGAGCGCTAAGAGAGTAGTAGTGGAAAAAGGAATATATTCAAATATAAACTACACAGAAGCATTCTGTGAAACTTCTTTGTGATCTGAGCATTCAGCTAACAGAGTTAAACCATACTTTTGATTGAGCAGATCTGAACACTCTTTCTGTAGAAAATGCAACTGGACATTTGGAGCGCTAAGAGCGTAGTAGTGGAAAAAGTAATATATTCAAATATAAACTACACAGAAGCATTTTGTGAAACTTCTTTCTGATCTGAGCATTCAGCTAACAGAGTTAAACCATACTTTTGATTGAGCAGTTTTGAAACACTCTGTCTGTAGAAAATGCAACTGGACATTCGTAGCGCTAAGTGGGTAATAGTGGAAAAAAGAATATGTTCAAATATGAACTACACAGAAGCATTGTATGAAACTTCTTTCTGTTCTGTGCATTCAACTAACAGAGTTGAACCTTACTTTTGATTGAGCCGTTCTGAAACACTCTTTCTGTAGAAACTGCAATTGGACATTCTGAGGGCTAGGAGGCCTATATTGGGAAAAAGAATGTCTACAAATAAAAACTACACAGAAGAATTGTGTGAAACTTCTTTCTGTTCTGTTTGTTCAGCTAAAAGAGTTGAACCTTAGTTTTGATTGAGCCGTTCTGAAACACTCTTTCTGTAGAAAATGCAAGTGGAGATTCGGAGCGCTAAGAGGGTAATAGTGGAAAAAGGAATGTCTCCAAATATAAACTACACAGAATCATTCTGTGAAACTTCTTTCTGATCTGTGCATTCAGCTAACAGAGTTAAACCATACTTTTGATTGAGCAGATCTGAACACTCTTTCTGTAGAAAATGCAACTGGACATTTGGAGCGCTAAGAGAGTAGTAGTGGAAAAAGGAATATATTCAAATATAAACTACACAGAAGCATTCTGTGAAACTTCTTTCTGATCTGAGCATTCAGCTAACAGAGTTAAACCATACTTTTGATTGAGCAGTTTTGAAACACTCTGTCTGTAGAAAATGCAACTGGACATTCGTAGCACTAAGTGGGTAATAGTGGAAAAAAGAATATGTTCAAATATAAACTACACAGAAGCATTGTATGAAACTTCTTTCTGTTCTGTGCATTCAACTAACAGAGTTGAACCTTACTTTTGATTGAGCCTTTCTGAAACACTCTTTCTGTAGAAACTGCAATTGGACATTCTGAGCGCTAAGAGGCCTCTATTGGGAAAAATAATATCTTCAAATAAAAACTACACAGAAGCATTGTGTGAAACTTATTTCTGATATGTTCATTAAGCTAACAGAGTTAAACCATACCTTTGATTGCGCAGTTCTGAACACTCTTTCTGTAGAAAATGCAAGTGGACATTCGGAGCGCTAAGAGGGTAATAGTGGAAAAAGGAATATATTCAAATATAAACTACACAGTAGCATTCTGTGAAAATTCTTTCTGTTCTGTGCATTCAACTAACAGAGTTGAACCTTACTTTTGATTGAGCCGTTCTGAAACACTCTTTCTGTACAAACTGCAATTGGACATGCTAAGCGCTAAGAGGCCTACATTGGGAAAAAGAATATCTTCAAATAAAAACTACACAGATGCATTCTGTGAAACTTATTTCTGATCTGTAAATTCAGTTAACAGAGATAAAACATATTTTTGATTGAGCAGTTATGAAACACTCTTTTTGTAGAAAATGCAAGTGGAGATTCGGAGCGCTAAGTGGGTAATAGTGGAAAAAGGAATGTCTTCAAATATAAACTACACAGAATCATTCGGTGAAACTTCTTTCTGATCTGTGCATTCAGCTAACAGAGTTAAACCATACTTTTGATTGAGCAGATCTGAACACTCTTTCTTTAGAAAATGCAACTGGACATTTGGAGCGCTAAGAGCGTAGTAGTGGAAAAAGGAATATATTCAAATATAAACTACACAGAAGCTTTCTGTGAAACTTCTTTCTGATCTGAGCATTCAGCTAACGGAGTTAAACCATACTTTGATTGAGCAGTTTTGAAAAACTCTGTCTGTAGAAAATGCAACTGGACATTCGTAGCGCTAAGTGGGTAATAGTGGAAAAAAGAATATGTTCAAATATGAACTACACAGAAGCATTGTATGAAAATACTTTCTGTTCTGTGCATTCAACTAACAGAGTTGAACCTTACTTTTGATTGAGCCGTTCTGAAACACTCTTTCTGTAGAAACTGCAATTGGACATTCTGAGCGCTAAGAGGCCTATATTGGGAAAAAGAATGTCTACAAATAAAAACTACACAGAAGAATTGTGTGAAACTTCTTTCTGTTCTGTTTGTTCAACTAAAAGAGTTGAACCTTAGTTTTGATTGAGCCGTTCTGAAACACTCTTTCTGTAGAAAATGCAAGTGGAGATTCGGAGCGCTAAGAGGGTAATAGTGGAAAAAGGAATGTCTCCAAATATAAACTACACAGAATCATTCTGTGAAACTTCTTTCTGATATGTGCATTCAGCTAACAGAGTTAAACCATACTTTTGATTGAGCAGATCTGAACACTCTTTCTGTAGAAAATGCAACTGGACATTTGGAGCGCTAAGAGAGTAGTAGTGGAAAAAGGAATATATTCAAATATAAACTACACAGAAGCATTCTGTGAAACTTCTTTCTGATCTGAGCATTCAGCTAACAGAGTTAAACCATACTTTTGATTGAGCAGTTTTGAAACACTCTGTCTGTAGAAAATGCAACTGGACATTCGTAGCGCTAAGTGGGTAATAGTGGAAAAAAGAATATGTTCAAATATAAGCTACACAGAAGCATTGTATGAAACTTCTTTCTGTTCTGTACATTCAACTAACAGAGTTGAACCTTACTTTTGATTGAGCCTTTCTGAAACACTCTTTCTGTAGAAACTGCAATTGGACATTCTGAGTGCTAAGAGGCCTGTATTGGGAAAAATAATATCTTCAAATAAAAACTACACAGAAGCATTGTGTGAAACTTATTTCTGATATGTTCATTAAGCTAACAGAGTTAAACCATACTTTTGATTGCGCAGTTCTGAACACTCTTTCTGTAGAAAATGCAAGTGGACATTCGGAGCGCTAAGAGGGTAATAGTGGAAAAAGGAATATATTCAAATATAAACTACACAGTAGCATTCTGTGAAAAATCTTTCTGTTCTGTGCATTCAACTAACAGAGTTGAACCTTACTTTTGATTGAGCCGTTCTGAAACACTCTTTCTGTAGAAACTGCAATTGGACATGCTAAGCGGTAAGAGGCCTACATTGGGAAAAAGAATATCTTCAAATAAAAACTACACAGATGCATTCTGTGAAACTTATTTCTGATCTGTAAATTCAGTTAACAGAGATAAAACATATTTTTGATTGAGCAGTTATGAAACACTCTTTTTGTAGAAAATGCAAGTGGAGATTCGGAGCGCTAAGAGGGTAATAGTGGAAAAAGGAATGTCTTCAAATATAAACTACACAGAATCATTCGGTGAAACTTCTTTCTGATCTGTGCATTCAGCTAACAGAGTTAAACCATACTTTTGATTGAGCAGATCTGAACACTCTTTCTTTAGAAAATGCAACTGGACATTTGGAGCGCTAAGAGCGTAGTAGTGGAAAAAGGAATATACTCAAATATAAACTACACAGAAGCTTTCTGTGAAACTTCTTTCTGATCTGAGCATTCAGCTAACGGAGTTAAACCATACTTTTGATTGAGCAGTTTTGAAACACTCTGTCTGTAGAAAATGCAACTGGACATTCGTAGCGCTAAGTGGGTAATAGTGGAAAAAAGAATATGTTCAAATATGAACTACACAGAAGCATTGTATGAAAATACTTTCTGTTCTGTGCATTCAACTAACAGAGTTGAACCTTACTTTTGATTGAGCCGTTCTGAAACACTCTTTCTGTAGAAACTGCAATTGGACATTCTGAGCGCTAAGATGCCTATATTGGGAAAAAGAATGTCTACAAATAAAAACTACACAGAAGAATTGTGTGAAACTTCTTTCTGTTCTGTTTGTTCAACTAAAAGAGTTGAACCTTAGTTTTGATTGAGCTGTTCTGAAACACTCTTTCTGTAGAAAATGCAAGTGGAGATTCGGAGCGCTAAGAGGGTAATAGTGGAAAAAGGAATGTCTCCAAATATAAACTACACAGAATCATTCTGTGAAACTTCTTTCTGATATGTGCATTCAGCTAACAGAGTTAAACCATACTTTTGATTGAGCAGATCTGAACACTCTTTCTGTAGAAAATGCAACTGGACATTTGGAGCGCTAAGAGAGTAGTAGTGGAAAAAGGAATATATTCAAATATAAACTACACAGAAGCATTCTGTGAAACTTCTTTCTGATCTGAGCATTCAGCTAACAGAGTTAAACCATACTTTTGATTGAGCAGTTTTGAAACACTCTGTCTGTAGAAAATGCAACTGGACATTCGTAGCGCTAAGTGGGTAATAGTGGAAAAAAGAATATGTTCAAATATAAGCTACACAGAAGCATTGTATGAAACTTCTTTCTGTTCTGTACATTCAACTAACAGAGTTGAACCTTACTTTTGATTGAGCCTTTCTGAAACACTCTTTCTGTAGAAACTGCAATTGGACATTCTGAGTGCTAAGAGGCCTGTATTGGGAAAAATAATATCTTCAAATAAAAACTACACAGAAGCATTGTGTGAAACTTATTTCTGATATGTTCATTAAGCTAACAGAGTTAAACCATACTTTTGATTGCGCAGTTCTGAACACTCTTTCTGTAGAAAATGCAAGTGGACATTCGGAGCGCTAAGAGGGTAATAGTGGAAAAAGGAATATATTCAAATATAAACTACACAGTAGCATTATGTGAAAAATCTTTCTGTTCTGTGCATTCAACTAACAGAGTTGAACCTTACTTTTGATTGAGCCGTTCTGAAACACTCTTTCTGTAGAAACTGCAATTGGACATGCTAAGCGGTAAGAGGCCTACATTGGGAAAAAGAATATCTTCAAATAAAAACTACACAGATGCATTCTGTGAAACTTATTTCTGATCTGTAAATTCAGTTAACAGAGATAAAACATATTTTTGATTGAGCAGTTATGAAACACTCTTTTTGTAGAAAATGCAAGTGGAGATTCGGAGCGCTAAGTGGGTAATAGTGGAAAAAGGAATGTCTTCAAATATAAACTACACAGAATCATTCGGTGAAACTTCTTTCTGATCTGTGCATTCAGCTAACAGAGTTAAACCATACTTTTGATTGAGCAGATCTGAACACTCTTTCTGTAGAAAATGCAACTGGACATTTGGAGCGCTAAGAGCGTAGTAGTGGAAAAAGGAATATATTCAAATATAACCTACACAGAAGCCTTCTGTGAAACTTCTTTCTGATCTGAGCATTCAGCTAACAGAGTTAAACCATACTTTTGATTGAACAGTTTTGAAACACTCTGTCTGTAGAAAATGCAACTGGACATTCGTAGCGCTAAGTGGGTAATAGTGGAAAAAAGAATATGTTCAAATATAAGCTACACAGAAGCATTGTATGAAACTTCTTTCTGTTCTGTACATTCAACTAACAGAGTTGAACCTTACTTTTAATTGAGCCTTTCTGAAACACTCTTTCTGTAGAAACTGCAATTGTACATTCTGAGCGCTTAGAGGCCTCTATTGGGAAAAATAATATCTTCAAATAAAAACTACACAGAAGCATTGTGTGAAACTTATTTCTGATATGTTCATTAAGCTAACAGAGTTAAACCATACTTTTGATTGCGCAGTTCTGAACACACTTTCTGTAGAAAATGCAAGTGGACATTCGGAGCGCTAAGAGGGTAATAGTGGAAAAAGGAATATATTCAAATATAAACTACACAGTAGCATTCTGTGAAAATTCTTTCTGTTCTGTGCATTCAACTAACAGAGTTGAACCCTACTTTTGATTGAGCCGTTCTGAAACACTCTTTCTGTAGAAACTGCAATTGGACATGCTAAGCGCTAAGAGGCCTACATTGGGAAAAAGAATATCTTCAAATAAAAACTACACAGATGCATTCTGTGAAACTTATTTCTGATCTGTAAATTCAGTTAACAGAGATAAAACATATTTTTGATTGAGCAGTTATGAAACACTCTTTTTGTAGAAAATGCAAGTGGAGATTCGGAGCGCTAAGAGGGTAATAGTGGAAAAAGGAATGTCTTCAAATATAAACTACACAGAATCATTCGGTGAAACTTCTTTCTGATCTGTGCATTCAGCTAACATAGTTAAACCATAGTTTTCATTGAGCAGATCTGAACACTCTTTCTGTTGAAAATGCAACTGGACATTTGGAGCGCTAAGAGCGTAGTAGTGGAAAAAGGAATATATTCAAATATAAACTACACAGAAGCATTCTGTGAAACTTCTTTCCGATCTGAGCATTCAGCTAACAGAATTAAACCATACTTTTGATTGAGCAGTTTTGAAACACTCTGTCTGTAGAAAATGCAACTGGACATTCGTAGCGCTAAGTGGGTAATAGTGGAAAAAAGAATGTGTTCAAATATAAACTACACAGAAGCATTGTATGAAACTTCTTTCTGTTCTGTGCATTCAACTAACAGAGTTGAACCTTACTTTTGATTGAGCCGTTCTGAAACACTCTTTCTGTAGAAACTGCAATTGGACATTCTGAGCGCTAAGAGGCCTATATTGGGAAAAAGAATGTCTACAAATAAAAACTACACAGAAGGATTGTGTGAAACTTCTTTCTGTTCTGTTTGTTCAACTAAAAGAGTTGAACCTTAGTTTTGATTGAGCCGTTCTGAAACACTCTTTCTGTAGAAAATGCAAGTGGAGATTCGGAGAGCTAAGAGGGTAATAGTGGAAAAAGGAATGTCTCCAAATATAAACTACACAGAATCATTCTGTGAAACTTCTTTCTGATCTGTGCATTCAGCTAACAGAGTTAAACCATACTTTTGATTGAGCAGATCTGAACACTCTTTCTGTAGAAAATGCAACTGGACATTTGGAGCGCTAAGAGATTAGTAGTGGAAAAAGGAATATATTCAAATA
Source organism: Symphalangus syndactylus (assembly GCF_028878055.3). Taxonomy (NCBI): domain Eukaryota; kingdom Metazoa; phylum Chordata; class Mammalia; order Primates; family Hylobatidae; genus Symphalangus; species Symphalangus syndactylus. The sequence continues at coordinate 111,784,973 of NC_072437.2, read as the reverse complement.
TAAACTACACAGAAGCATTCTGTGAAAATTCTTTCTGATCTGAGCATTCAGCTAACAGAGTTAAACCATACTTTTGATTGAGCAGTTTTGAAACACTCTGTCTGTAGAAAATGCAACTGGACGTTCGTAGCGCTAAGTGGGTAATAGTGGAAAAAAGAATATGTTCAAATATAAACTACACAGAAGCATTGTATGAAACTTCTTTCTGTTCTGTGCATTCAACTAACAGAGTTGAACCTTACTTTTGATTGAGCCTTTCTGAAACACTCTTTCTGTAGAAACTGCAATTGGACATTCTGAGCGCTAAGAGGCCTCTATTGGGAAAAATAATATCTTCAAATAAAAACTACACAGAAGCATTGTGTGAAAATTATTTCTGATATGTTCATTAAGCTAACAGAGTTAAACCATACTTTTGATTGCGCAGTTCTGAACACTCTTTCTGTAGAAAATGCAAGTGGACATTCGGAGCGCTAAGAGGGTAATAGTGGAAAAAGGAATATATTCAAATATAAACTACACAGTAGCATTCTGTGAAAAATCTTTCTGTTCTTTGCATTCAACTAACAGAGTTGAACCTTACTTTTGATTGAGCCGTTCTGAAACACTGTTTCTGTAGAAACTGCAATTGGACATGCTAAGCGCTAAGAGGCCTACATTGGGAAAAAGAATATCTTCAAATAAAAACTACACAGATGCATTCTGTGAAACTTATTTCTGATCTGTAAATTCAGTTAACAGAGATAAAACATATTTTTGATTGAGCAGTTACGAAACACTCTTTTTGTAGAAAATGCAAGTGGAGATTCGGAGCGCTAAGAGGGTAATAGTGGAAAAAGGAATGTCTTCAAATATAAACTACACAGAATCATTCGGTGAAACTTCTTTCTGATCTGTGCATTCAGCTAACAGAGTTAAACCATACTTTTGATTGAGCAGATCTGAACACTCTTTCTGTAGAAAATGCAACTGGACATCTGGAGCGCTGAGAGCGTAGTAGTGGAAAAAGGAATATATTCAAATATAACCTACACAGAAGCCTTCTGTGAAACTTCTTTCTGATCTGAGCATTCAGCTAACAGAGTTAAACCATACTTTTGATTGAGCAGTTTTGAAACACTCTGTCTGTAGAAAATGCAACTGGACATTCGTAGCGCTAAGTGGGTAATAGTGGAAAAAAGAATATGTTCAAATATAAGCTACACAGAAGCATTGTATGAAACTTCTTTCTGTTCTGTACATTCAACTAACAGAGTTGAACCTCACTTTTAATTGAGCCTTTCTGAAACACTCTTTCTGTAGAAACTGCAATTGGACATTCTGAGCGCTAAGAGGCCTCTATTGGGAAAAATAATATCTTCAAATAAAAACTACACAGAAGCATGGTGTGAAACTTATTTCTGATATGTTCATTAAGCTAACAGAGTTAAACCATACTTTTGATTGCACAGTTCTGAACACTCTTTCTGTAGAAAATGCAAGTGGACATTCGGAGCGCTAAGAGGGTATTAGTGGAAAAAGGAATATATTCAAATATAAACTAGACAGTAGCATTATGTGAAAATTCTTTCTGTTCTGTGCATTCAACTAACAGAGTTGAACCCTACTTTTGATTGAGCCGTTCTGAAACACTCTTTCTGTAGAAAATGCAATTGGACATGCTAAGCGCTAAGAGGCCTACATTGGGAAAAAGAATATCTTCAAATAAAAACTACACAGATGCATTCTGTGAAACTTATTTCTGATCTGTAAATTCAGTTAACAGAGATAAAACATATTTTTGATTGAGCAGTTATGAAACACTCTTTTTGTAGAAAATGCAAGTGGAGATTCGGAGCGCTAAGAGGGTAATAGTGGAAAAAGGAATGTCTTCAAATATAAACTACACAGAATCATTCGGTGAAACTTCTTTCTGATCTGTGCATTCAGCTAACATAGTTAAACCATAGTTTTGATTGAGCAGATCTGAACACTCTTTCTGTTGAAAATGCAACTGGACATTTGGATCGCTAAGAGCGTAGTAGTGGAAAAAGGAATATATTCAAATATAAACTACACAGAAGCATTCTGTGAAACTTCTTTCTGATCTGGGCATTCAGCTAACAGAGTTAAACCATACTTTTGATTGAGCAGTTTCGAAACACTCTGTCTGTAGAAAATGCAACTGGACATTCGTAGCGCTAAGTGGGTAATAGTGGAAAAAAGAATATGTCCAAATATAAACTACACAGAAGCATTGTATGAAACTTCTTTCTGTTCTGTGCATTCAACTAACATAGTTGAACCTTACTTTTGATTGAGCCGTTCTGAAACACTCTTTCTGTAGAAACTGCAATTGGACATTCTGAGCGCTAAGAGGCCTATATTCGGAAAAAGAATGTCTACAAATAAACACTACCAGAAGAATTGTGTGAAACTTCTTTCTGTTCTGTTTGTTCAACTAAAAGAGTTGAACCTTAGTTTTGATTGAGCCGTTCTGAAACACTCTTTCTGTAGAAAATGCAAGTGGAGATTCGGAGCGCTAAGAGGGTAATAGTGGAAAAAGGAATGTCTCCAAATATAAACTACACAGAATCATTCTGTGAAACTTCTTTCTGATCTGTGCATTCAGCTAACAGAGTTAAACCATACTTTTGATTGAGCAGATCTGAACACTCTTTCTGTAGAAAATGCAACTGGACATTTGGAGCGCTAAGAGAGTAGTAGTGGAAAAAGGAATATATTCAAATATAAACTACACAGAAGCATTCTGTGAAACTTCTTTCTGATCTGAGCATTCAGCTAACAGAGTTAAACCATACTTTTGATTGAGCAGTTTTGAAACACTCTGTCTGTAGAAAATGCAACTGGACATTCGTAGCACTAAGTGGGTAATAGTGGAAAAAAGAATATGTTCAAATATAAACTACACAGAAGCATTGTATGAAACTTCTTTCTGTTCTGTGCATTCAACTAACAGAGTTGAACCTTACTTTTGATTGAGCCTTTCTGAAACACTCTTTCTGTAGAAACTGCAATTGGACATTCTGAGCGCTAAGAGGCCTCTATTGGGAAAAATAATATCTTCAAATAAAAACTACACAGAAGCATTGTGTGAAACTTATTTCTGATATGTTCATTAAGCTAACAGAGTTAAACCATACCTTTGATTGCGCAGTTCTGAACACTCTTTCTGTAGAAAATGCAAGTGGACATTCGGAGCGCTAAGAGGGTAATAGTGGAAAAAGGAATATATTCAAATATAAACTACACAGTAGCATTCTGTGAAAATTCTTTCTGTTCTGTGCATTCAACTAACAGAGTTGAACCTTACTTTTGATTGAGCCGTTCTGAAACACTCTTTCTGTACAAACTGCAATTGGACATGCTAAGCGCTAAGAGGCCTACATTGGGAAAAAGAATATCTTCAAATAAAAACTACACAGATGCATTCTGTGAAACTTATTTCTGATCTGTAAATTCAGTTAACAGAGATAAAACATATTTTTGATTGAGCAGTTATGAAACACTCTTTTTGTAGAAAATGCAAGTGGAGATTCGGAGCGCTAAGTGGGTAATAGTGGAAAAAGGAATGTCTTCAAATATAAACTACACAGAATCATTCGGTGAAACTTCTTTCTGATCTGTGCATTCAGCTAACAGAGTTAAACCATACTTTTGATTGAGCAGATCTGAACACTCTTTCTTTAGAAAATGCAACTGCACATTTGGAGCGCTAAGAGCGTAGTAGTGGAAAAAGGAATATATTCAAATATAAACTACACAGAAGCTTTCTGTGAAACTTCTTTCTGATCTGAGCATTCAGCTAACAGAATTAAACCATACTTTTGATTGAGCAGTTTTGAAACACTCTGTCTGTAGAAAATGCAACTGGACATTCGTAGCGCTAAGTGGGTAATAGTGGAAAAAAGAATATGTTCAAATATAAACTACACAGAAGCATTGTATGAAACTTCTTTCTGTTCTGTGCATTCAACTAACAGAGTTGAACCTTACTTTTGATTGAGCCGTTCTGAAACACTCTTTCTGTAGAAACTGCAATTGGACATTCTGAGCGCTAAGAGGCCTATATTGGGAAAAAGAATGTCTAAAAATAAAAACTATACAGAAGGATTGTGTGAAACTTCTTTCTGTTCTGTTTGTTCAACTAAAAGAGTTGAACCTTAGTTTTGATTGAGCCGTTCTGAAACACTCTTTCTGTAGAAAATGCAAGTGGAGATTCGGAGCGCTAAGAGGGTAATAGTGGAAAAAGGAATGTCTCCAAATATAAACTACACAGAATCATTCTGTGAAACTCCTTTCTGATCTGTGCATTCAGCTAACAGAGTTAAACCATACTTTTGATTGAGCAGATCTGAACACTCTTTCTGTAGAAAATGCAACTGGACATTTGGAGCGCTAAGAGAGTAGTAGTGGAAAAAGGAATATATTCAAATATAAACTACACAGAAGCATTCTGTGAAACTTCTTTCTGATCTGAGCATTCAGCTAACAGAGTTAAAACATACATTTGATTGAGCAGTTTTGAAACACTCTGTCTGTAGAAAATGCAACGGGACATTCGTAGCGCTAAGTGGGTAATAGTGGAAAAAAGAATATGTTCAAATATAAACTACACAGAAGCATTGTATGAAACTTCTTTCTGTTCTGTGCATTCAACTAACAGAGTTGAACCTTACTTTTGATTGAGCCGTTCTGAAACACTCTTTCTGTAGAAACTGCAATTGGACATTCTGAGCGCTAAGAGGCCTATATTGGGAAAAAGAATGTCTACAAATAAAAACTACACAGAAGAATTTTGTGAAACTTCTTTCTGTTCTGTTTGTTCAACTAAAAGAGTTGAACCTTAGTTTTGATTGAGCCGTTCTGAAACACACTTTCTGTAGAAAATGCAAGTGGAGATTCGGAGCGCTAAGAGGGTAATAGTGGAAAAAGGAATGTCTCCAAATATAAACTACACAGAATCATTCTGTGAAACTTCTTTCTGATCTGTGCATTCAGCTAACAGTGTTAAACCATACTTTTGATTGAGCAGATCTGAACACTCTTTCTGTAGAAAATGCAACTGGACATTTGGAGCGCTAAGAGAGTAGTAGTGGAAAAAGGAATATATTCAAATATAAACTACACAGAAGCATTCTGTGAAACTTCTTTCTGATCTGAGCATTCAGCTAACAGAGTTAAACCATACTTTTGATTGAGCAGTTTTGAAACACTCTGTCTGTAGAAAATGCAACTGGACATTCGTAGCGCTAAGTGGGTAATAGTGGAAAAAAGAATATGTTCAAATATAAGCTACACAGAAGCATTGTATGAAACTTCTTTCTGTTCTGTACATTCAACTAACAGAGTTGAACCTTACTTTTAATTGAGCCTTTCTGAAACACTCTTTCTGTAGAAACTGCAATTGGACATTCTGAGCGCTAAGAGGCCTCTATTGGGAAAAATAATATCTTCAAATAAAAACTACACAGAAGCATTGTGTGAAACTTATTTCTGATATGTTCTTTAAGCTAAGAGAGTTAAACCATGCTTTTGATTGCGCAGTTCTGAACACTCTTTCTGTAGAAAATGCAAGTGGACATTCGGAGCGCTAAGAGGGTAATAGTGGAAAAAGGAATATATTCAAATATAAACTACACAGTAGCATTCTGTGAAAATTCTTTCTGTTCTGTGCATTCAACTAACAGAGTTGAATCTTAATTTTGATTGAGCCGTTCTGAAACACTCTTTCTGTAGAAACTGCAATTGGACATGCTAAGCGCTAAGAGGCCTACATTGGGAAAAAGAATATCTTCAAATAAAAACTACACAGATGCATTCTGTGAAACTTATTTCTGATCTGTAAATTCAGTTAACAGAGATAAAACATATTTTTGATTGAGCAGTTATGAAACACTCTTTTTGTAGAAAATGCAAGTGGAGATTCGGAGCGCTAAGAGGGTAATAGTGGAAAAAGGAATGCCTTCAAATATAAACTACACAGAATCATTCGGTGAAACTTCTTTCTGATCTGTGCATTCAGCTAACATAGTTAAACCATAGTTTTGATTGAGCAGATCTGAACACTCTTTCTGTTGAAAATGCAACTGGACATTTTAAGCGCTAAGAGCGTAGTAGTGGAAAAAGGAATATATTCAAATATAAACTACACAGAAGCATTCTGTGAAACTTCTTTCTGATCTGAGCATTCAGCTAACAGAATTAAACCATACTTTTGATTGAGCAGTTTTGAAACACTCTGTCTGTAGAAAATGCAACTGGACATTCGTAGCGCTAAGTGGGTAATAGTGGAAAAAAGAATATGTTCAAATATAAACTACACAGAAGCATTGTATGAAAATTCTTTCTGTTCTGTGCATTCAACTAACAGAGTTGAACCTTACTTTTGATTGAGCCGTTCTGAAACACTGTTTCTGTAGAAACTGCAATTGGACATTCTGAGCGCTAAGAGGCCTATATTGGGAAAAAGAATGTCTACAAATAAAAACTACACAGAAGGATTGTGTGAAACTCCTTTCTGTTCTGTTTGTTCAACTAAAAGAGTTGAACCTTAGTTTTGATTGAGCCGTTCTGAAACACTCTTTCTGTAGAAAATGCAAGTGGAGATTCGGAGCGCTAAGAGGGTAATAGTGGAAAAAGGAATGTCTCCAAATATAAACTACACAGAATCATTCTGTGAAACTTCTTTCTGATCTGTGCATTCAGCTAACAGTGTTAAACCATACTTTTGATTGAGCAGATCTGAACACTCTTTCTGTAGAAAATGCAACTGGACATTTGGAGCGCTAAGAGAGTAGTAGTGGAAAAAGGAATATATTCAAATATAAACTACACAGAAGCATTCTGTGAAACTTCTTTCTGATCTGAGCATTCAGCTAACAGAGTTAAACCATACTTTTGATTGAGCAGTTTTGAAACACTCTGTCTGTAGAAAATGCAACTGGACATTCGTAGCACTAAGTGGGTAATAGTGGAAAAAAGAATATGTTCAAATATAAACTACACAGAAGCATTGTATGAAACTTCTTTCTGTTCTGTGCATTCAACTAACAGAGTTGAACCTTACTTTTGATTGAGCCTTTCTGAAACACTCTTTCTGTAGAAACTGCAATTGGACATTCTGAGCGCTAAGAGGCCTCTATTGGGAAAAATAATATCTTCAAATAAAAACTACACAGAAGCATTGTGTGAAACTTATTTCTGATATGTTCATTAAGCTAACAGAGTTAAACCATACCTTTGATTGCGCAGTTCTGAACACTCTTTCTGTAGAAAATGCAAGTGGACATTCGGAGCGCTAAGAGGGTAATAGTGGAAAAAGGAATATATTCAAATATAAACTACACAGTAGCATTCTGTGAAAATTCTTTCTGTTCTGTGCATTCAACTAACAGAGTTGAACCTTACTTTTGATTGAGCCGTTCTGAAACACTCTTTCTGTACAAACTGCAATTGGACATGCTAAGCGCTAAGAGGCCTACATTGGGAAAAAGAATATCTTCAAATAAAAACTACACAGATGCATTCTGTGAAACTTATTTCTGATCTGTAAATTCAGTTAACAGAGATAAAACATATTTTTGATTGAGCAGTTATGAAACACTCTTTTTGTAGAAAATGCAAGTGGAGATTCGGAGCGCTAAGTGGGTAATAGTGGAAAAAGGAATGTCTTCAAATATAAACTACACAGAATCATTCGGTGAAACTTCTTTCTGATCTGTGCATTCAGCTAACAGAGTTAAACCATACTTTTGATTGAGCAGATCTGAACACTCTTTCTTTAGAAAATGCAACTGGACATTTGGAGCGCTAAGAGCGTAGTAGTGGAAAAAGGAATATATTCAAATATAAACTACACAGAAGCTTTCTGTGAAACTTCTTTCTGATCTGAGCATTCAGCTAACGGAGTTAAACCATACTTTTGATTGAGCAGTTTTGAAAAACTCTGTCTGTAGAAAATGCAACTGGACATTCGTAGCGCTAAGTGGGTAATAGTGGAAAAAAGAATATGTTCAAATATGAACTACACAGAAGCATTGTATGAAAATACTTTCTGTTCTGTGCATTCAACTAACAGAGTTGAACCTTACTTTTGATTGAGCCGTTCTGAAACACTCTTTCTGTAGAAACTGCAATTGGACATTCTGAGCGCTAAGAGGCCTATATTGGGAAAAAGAATGTCTACAAATAAAAACTACACAGAAGAATTGTGTGAAACTTCTTTCTGTTCTGTTTGTTCAACTAAAAGAGTTGAACCTTAGTTTTGATTGAGCTGTTCTGAAACACTCTTTCTGTAGAAAATGCAAGTGGAGATTCGGAGCGCTAAGAGGGTAATAGTGGAAAAAGGAATGTCTCCAAATATAAACTACACAGAATCATTCTGTGAAACTTCTTTCTGATATGTGCATTCAGCTAACAGAGTTAAACCATACTTTTGATTGAGCAGATCTGAACACTCTTTCTGTAGAAAATGCAACTGGACATTTGGAGCGCTAAGAGAGTAGTAGTGGAAAAAGGAATATATTCAAATATAAACTACACAGAAGCATTCTGTGAAACTTCTTTCTGATCTGAGCATTCAGCTAACAGAGTTAAACCATACTTTTGATTGAGCAGTTTTGAAACACACTGTCTGTAGAAAATGCAACTGGACATTCGTAGCGCTAAGTGGGTAATAGTGGAAAAAAGAATATGTTCAAATATAAGCTACACAGAAGCATTGTATGAAACTTCTTTCTGTTCTGTACATTCAACTAACAGAGTTGAACCTTACTTTTGATTGAGCCTTTCTGAAACACTCTTTCTGTAGAAACTGCAATTGGACATTCTGAGTGCTAAGAGGCCTGTATTGGGAAAAATAATATCTTCAAATAAAAACTACACAGAAGCATTGTGTGAAACTTATTTCTGATATGTTCATTAAGCTAACAGAGTTAAACCATACTTTTGATTGCGCAGTTCTGAACACTCTTTCTGTAGAAAATGCAAGTGGACATTCAGAGCGCTAAGAGGGTAATAGTGGAAAAAGGAATATATTCAAATATAAACTACACAGTAGCATTCTGTGAAAAATCTTTCTGTTCTGTGCATTCAACTAACAGAGTTGAACCTTACTTTTGATTGAGCCGTTCTGAAACACTCTTTCTGTAGAAACTGCAATTGGACATGCTAAGCGGTAAGAGGCCTACATTGGGAAAAAGAATATCTTCAAATAAAAACTACACAGATGCATTCTGTGAAACTTATTTCTGATCTGTAAATTCAGTTAACAGAGATAAAACATATTTTTGATTGAGCAGTTATGAAACACTCTTTTTGTAGAAAATGCAAGTGGAGATTCGGAGCGCTAAGAGGGTAATAGTGGAAAAAGGAATGTCTTCAAATATAAACTACACAGAATCATTCGGTGAAACTTCTTTCTGATCTGTGCATTCAGCTAACAGAGTTAAACCATACTTTTGATTGAGCAGATCTGAACACTCTTTCTGTAGAAAATGCAACTGGACATTTGGAGCGCTAAGAGCGTAGTAGTGGAAAAAGGAATATATTCAAATATAACCTACACAGAAGCCTTCTGTGAAACTTCTTTCTGATCTGAGCATTCAGCTAACAGAGTTAAACCATACTTTTGATTGAACAGTTTTGAAACACTCTGTCTGTAGAAAATGCAACTGGACATTCGTAGCGCTAAGTGGGTAATAGTGGAAAAAAGAATATGTTCAAATATAAGCTACACAGAAGCATTGTATGAAACTTCTTTCTGTTCTGTACATTCAACTAACAGAGTTGAACCTTACTTTTAATTGAGCCTTTCTGAAACACTCTTTCTGTAGAAACTGCAATTGTACATTCTGAGCGCTTAGAGGCCTCTATTGGGAAAAATAATATCTTCAAATAAAAACTACACAGAAGCATTGTGTGAAACTTATTTCTGATATGTTCATTAAGCTAACAGAGTTAAACCATACTTTTGATTGCGCAGTTCTGAAAACACTTTCTGTAGAAAATGCAAGTGGACATTCGGAGCGCTAAGAGGGTAATAGTGGAAAAAGGAATATATTCAAATATAAACTACACAGTAGCATTCTGTGAAAATTCTTTCTGTTCTGTGCATTCAACTAACAGAGTTGAACCCTACTTTTGATTGAGCCGTTCTGAAACACTCTTTCTGTAGAAACTGCAATTGGACATGCTAAGCGCTAAGAGGCCTACATTGGGAAAAAGAATATCTTCAAATAAAAACTACACAGATGCATTCTGTGAAACTTATTTCTGATCTGTAAATTCAGTTAACAGAGATAAAACATATTTTTGATTGAGCAGTTATGAAACACTCTTTTTGTAGAAAATGCAAGTGGAGATTCGGAGCGCTAAGAGGGTAATAGTGGAAAAAGGAATGTCTTCAAATATAAACTACACAGAATCATTCGGTGAAACTTCTTTCTGATCTGTGCATTCAGCTAACATAGTTAAACCATAGTTTTCATTGAGCAGATCTGAACACTCTTTCTGTTGAAAATGCAACTGGACATTTGGAGCGCTAAGAGCGTAGTAGTGGAAAAAGGAATATATTCAAATATAAACTACACAGAAGCATTCTGTGAAACTTCTTTCTGTTCTGTGCATTCAACTAACAGAGTTGAACCTTACTTTTGATTGAGCCGTTCTGAAACACTCTTTCTGTAGAAACTGCAATTGGACATTCTGAGCGCTAAGAGGCCTATATTGGGAAAAAGAATGTCTACAAATAAAAACTACACAGAAGGATTGTGTGAAACTTATTTCTGTTCTGTTTGTTCAACTAAAAGAGTTGAACCTTAGTTTTGATTGAGCCGTTCTGAAACACTCTTTCTGTAGAAAATGCAAGTGGAGATTCGGAGAGCTAAGAGGGTAATAGTGGAAAAAGGAATGTCTCCAAATATAAACTACACAGAATCATTCTGTGAAACTTCTTTCTGATCTGTGCATTCAGCTAACAGAGTTAAACCATACTTTTGATTGAGCAGATCTGAACACTCTTTCTGTAGAAAATGCAACTGGACATTTGGAGCGCTAAGAGATTAGTAGTGGAAAAAGGAATATATTCAAATATAAACTACACAGAAGCATTCTGTGAAAATTCTTTCTGATCTGAGCATTCAGCTAACAGAGTTAAACCATACTTTTGATTGAGCAGTTTTGAAACACTCTGTCTGTAGAAAATGCAACTGGACGTTCGTAGCGCTAAGTGGGTAATAGTGGAAAAAAGAATATGTTCAAATATAAACTACACAGAAGCATTGTATGAAACTTCTTTCTGTTCTGTGCATTCAACTAACAGAGTTGAACCTTACTTTTGATTGAGCCTTTCTGAAACACTCTTTCTGTAGAAACTGCAATTGGACATTCTGAGCGCTAAGAGGCCTCTATTGGGAAAAATAATATCTTCAAATAAAAACTACACAGAAGCATTGTGTGAAAATTATTTCTGATATGTTCATTAAGCTAACAGAGTTAAACCATACTTTTGATTGCGCAGTTCTGAACACTCTTTCTGTAGAAAATGCAAGTGGACATTCGGAGCGCTAAGAGGGTAATAGTGGAAAAAGGAATATATTCAAATATAAACTACACAGTAGCATTCTGTGAAAAATCTTTCTGTTCTTTGCATTCAACTAACAGAGTTGAACCTTACTTTTGATTGAGCCGTTCTGAAACACTGTTTCTGTAGAAACTGCAATTGGACATGCTAAGCGCTAAGAGGCCTACATTGGGAAAAAGAATATCTTCAAATAAAAACTACACAGATGCATTCTGTGAAACTTATTTCTGATCTGTAAATTCAGTTAACAGAGATAAAACATATTTTTGATTGAGCAGTTACGAAACACTCTTTTTGTAGAAAATGCAAGTGGAGATTCGGAGCGCTAAGAGGGTAATAGTGGAAAAAGGAATGTCTTCAAATATAAACTACACAGAATCATTCGGTGAAACTTCTTTCTGATCTGTGCATTCAGCTAACAGAGTTAAACCATACTTTTGATTGAGCAGATCTGAACACTCTTTCTGTAGAAAATGCAACTGGACATTTGGAGCGCTGAGAGCGTAGTAGTGGAAAAAGGAATATATTCAAATATAACCTACACAGAAGCCTTCTGTGAAACTTCTTTCTGATCTGAGCATTCAGCTAACAGAGTTAAACCATACTATTGATTGAGCAGTTTTGAAACACTCTGTCTGTAGAAAATGCAACTGGACATTCGTAGCGCTAAGTGGGTAATAGTGGAAAAAAGAATATGTTCAAATATAAGCTACACAGAAGCATTGTATGAAACTTCTTTCTGTTCTGTACATTCAACTAACAGAGTTGAACCTCACATTTAATTGAGCCTTTCTGAAACACTCTTTCTGTAGAAACTGCAATTGGACATTCTGAGCGCTAAGAGGCCTCTATTGGGAAAAATAATATCTTCAAATAAAAACTACACAGAAGCATTGTGTGAAAATTATTTCTGATATGTTCATTAAGCTAACAGAGTTAAACCATACTTTTGATTGCACAGTTCTGAACACTCTTTCTGTAGAAAATGCAAGTGGACATTCGGAGCGCTAAGAGGGTATTAGTGGAAAAAGGAATATATTCAAATATAAACTAGACAGTAGCATTATGTGAAAATTCTTTCTGTTCTGTGCATTCAACTAACAGAGTTGAACCCTACTTTTGATTGAGCCGTTCTGAAACACTCTTTCTGTAGAAAATGCAATTGGACATGCTAAGCGCTAAGAGGCCTACATTGGGAAAAAGAATATCTTCAAATAAAAACTACACCGATGCATTCTGTGAAACTTATTTCTGATCTGTAAATTCAGTTAACAGAGATAAAACATATTTTTGATTGAGCAGTTATGAAACACTCTTTTTGTAGAAAATGCAAGTGGAGATTCGGAGCGCTAAGAGGGTAATAGTGGAAAAAGGAATGTCTACAAATATAAACTACACAGAATCATTCGGTGAAACTTCTTTCTGATCTGTGCATTCAGCTAACATAGTTAAACCATAGTTTTGATTGAGCAGATCTGAACACTCTTTCTGTTGAAAATGCAACTGGACATTTGGATCGCTAAGAGCGTAGTAGTGGAAAAAGGAATATATTCAAATATAAACTACACAGAAGCATTCTGTGAAACTTCTTTCTGATCTGGGCATTCAGCTAACAGAGTTAAACCATACTTTTGATTGAGCAGTTTCGAAACACTCTGTCTGTAGAAAATGCAACTGGACATTCATAGCGCTAAGTGGGTAATAGTGGAAAAAAGAATATGTCCAAATATAAACTACACAGAAGCATTGTATGAAACTTCTTTCTGTTCTGTGCATTCAACTAACATAGTTGAACCTTACTTTTGATTGAGCCGTTCTGAAACACTCTTTCTGTAGAAACTGCAATTGGACATTCTGAGCGCTAAGAGGCCTATATTCGGAAAAAGAATGTCTACAAATAAACACTACCAGAAGAATTGTGTGAAACTTCTTTCTGTTCTGTTTGTTCAACTAAAAGTGTTGAACCTTAGTTTTGATTGAGCCGTTCTGAAACACTCTTTCTGTAGAAAATGCAAGTGGAGATTCGGAGCGCTAAGAGGGTAATAGTGGAAAAAGGAATGTCTCCAAATATAAACTACACAGAATCATTCTGTGAAACTTCTTTCTGATCTGTGCATTCAGCTAACAGAGTTAAACCATACTTTTGATTGAGCAGATCTGAACACTCTTTCTGTAGAAAATGCAACTGGACATTTGGAGCGCTAAGAGAGTAGTAGTGGAAAAAGGAATATATTCAAATATAAACTACACAGAAGCATTCTGTGAAACTTCTTTCTGATCTGAGCATTCAGCTAACAGAGTTAAACCATACTTTTGATTGAGCAGTTTTGAAACACTCTGTCTGTAGAAAATGCAACTGGACATTCGTAGCGCTAAGTGGGTAATAGTGGAAAAAAGAATATGTTCAAATATAAACTACACAGAAGCATTGTATGAAACTTCTTTCTGTTCTGTGCATTCAACTAACAGAGTTGAACCTTACTTTTGATTGAGCCGTTCTGAAACACTCTTTCTGTAGAAACTGCAATTGGACATTCTGAGCGCTAAGAGGCCTCTATTGGGAAAAATAATATCTTCAAATAAAAACTACACAGAAGCATTGTGTGAAACTTATTTCTGATATGTTCATTAAGCTAACAGAGTTAAACCATACTTTTGATTGCGCAGTTCTGAACACTCTTTCTGTAGAAAATGCAAGTGGACATTTGGAGCGCTAAGAGGGTAATGGTGGAAAAAGGAATATATTCAAATATAAACTACACAGTAGCATTCTGTGAAAATTTTTTCTGTTCTGTGCATTCAACTAACAGAGTTGAACCTTACTTTTGATTGAGCCGTTCTGAAACACTCTTTCTGTAGAAACTGCAATTGGACATGCTAAGCGCTAAGATGCCTACATTGGGAAAAATAATATCTTCAAATAAAAACTACACAGATGCATTCTGTGAAACTTATTTCTGATCTGTAAATTCAGTTAACAGAGATAAAACATATTTTTGATTGAGCAGTTATGAAACACTCTTTTTGTAGAAAATGCAAGTGGAGATTCGGAGGGCTAAGAGGGTAATAGTGGAAAAAGGTATGTCTTCAAATATAAACTACACAGAATCATTCGGTGAAACTTCTTTCTGATCTGTGCATTCAGCTAACAGAGTTAAACCATACTTTTGATTGAGCAGATCTGAACACTCTTTCTGTTGAAAATGCAACTGGACATTTGGAGCGCTAAGAGCGTAGTAGTGGAAAAAGGAATATATTCAAATATAAACTACACAGAAGCATTCTGTGAAACTTCTTTCTGATCTGAGCATACAGCTAACAGAGTTAAACCATACTTTTGATTGAGCAGTTTTGAAACACTCTGTCTGTAGGAAATGCAACTGGACATTCGTAGCGCTAAGTGGGTAATAGTGGAAAAGAGAATATGTCCAAATATAAACTACACAGAAGCATTGTATGAAACTTCTTTCTGTTCTGTGCATTCAACTAACAGAGTTGAACCTTACTTTTGATTGAGCCGTTCTGAAACACTCTTTCTGTAGAAACTGCAATTGGACATTCTGAGCGCTAAGAGGCCTATATTGGGAAAAAGAATGTCTACAAATAAAAACTACACAGAAGAATTGTGTGAAACTTCTTTCTGTTCTGTTTGTTCAACTAAAAGAGTTGAACCTTAGTTTTGATTGAGCCGTTCTGAAACACTCTTTCTGTAGAAAATGCAAGTGGAGATTCGGAACGCTAAGAGGGTAATAGTGGAAAAAGGAATGTCTCCAAATATAAACTACACAGAATCATTCTGTGAAACTTCTTTCTGATCTGTGCATTCAGCTAACAGAGTTAAACCATACTTTTGATTGAGCAGATCTGAACACTCTTTCTGTAGAAAATGCAACTGGACATTTGGAGCGCTAAGAGAGTAGTAGTGGAAAAAGGAATATATTCAAATATAAACTACACAGAAGCATTCTGTGAAACTTCTTTCTGATCTGAGCATTCAGCTAACAGAGTTAAACCATACTTATGATTGAGCAGTTTTGAAACACTCTGTCTGTAGAAAATGCAACTGGACATTCGTAGCGCTAAGTGGGTAATAGTGGAAAAAAGAATATGTTCAAATATAAACTACACAGAAGCATTGTATGAAACATCTTTCTGTTCTGTGCATTCAACTAACAGAGTTGAACCTTACTTTTGATTGAGCCTTTCTGAAACACTCTTTCTGTAGAAACTGCAATTGGACATTCTGAGCGCTAAGAGGCCTATATTGGGAAAAATAATATCTTCAAATAAAAACTACACAGAAGCATTGTGTGAAACTTATTTCTGATATGTTCATTAAGCTAACAGAGTTAAACCATACTTTTGATTGCGCAGTTCTGAACACTCTTTCTGCAGAAAATGCAAGTGGACATTCGGAGCGCTAAGAGGGTAATAGTGGAAAAAGAATATATTCAAATATAAACTACACAGTAGCATTCTGTGAAAATACTTTCTGTTCTGTGCATTCAACTAACAGAGTTGAACCTTACTTTTGATTGAGCCGTTCTGAAACACTCTTTCTGTAGAAACTGCAATTGGACATGCTAAGCGCTAAGAGGCCTACATTGGGAAAAAGAATATCTTCATATAAAAACTACACAGATGCATTCTGTGAAACTTATTTCTGATCTGTAAATTCAGTTAACGAGATAAAACATATTTTTGATTGAGCAGTTATGAAACACTCTTTTTGTAGAAAATGCAAGTGGAGATTCGGAGCGCTAAGAGGGTAATAGTGGAAAAAGGAATGTCTTCAAATATAAACTACACAGAATCATTCGGTGAAACTTCTTTCTGATCGGTGCGTTCAGCTAACAGAGTTAAACCATACTTTTGATTGAGCAGATCTGAACACTCTTTCTGTTGAAAATGCAACTGGACATTTGGAGCGCTAAGAGCGTAGTAGAGGAAAAAGTAATATATTCAAATATAAACTACACAGAAGCATTCTGTGAAACTTCTTTCTGATCTGGGCATTCAGCTAACAGAGTTAAACCATACTTTTGATTGAGCAGTTTCGAAACACTCTGTCTGTAGAAAATGCAACTGGACATTCGTAGCGCTAAGTGGGTAATAGTGGAAAAAAGAATATGTCCAAATATAAACTACACAGAAGCATTGTATGAAACTTCTTTCTGTTCTGTGCATTCAACTAACATAGTTGAACCTTACTTTTGATTGAGCCGTTCTGAAACACTCTTTCTGTAGAAACTGCAATTGGACATTCTGAGCGCTAAGAGGCCTATATTCGGAAAAAGAATGTCTACAAATAAACACTACACAGAAGAATTGTGTGAAACTTCTTTCTGTTCTGTTTGTTCAACTAAAAGAGTTGAACCTTAGTTTTGATTGAGCCGTTCTGAAACACTCTTTATGTAGAAAATGCAAGTGGATATTCGGAGCGCTAAGAGGGTAATAGTGGAAAAAGGAATGTCTCCAAATATAAACTACACAGAATCATTCTGTGAAACTTCTTTCTGATCTGTGCATTCAGCTAACAGAGTTAAACCATACTTTTGATTGAGCAGATCTGAACACTCTTTCTGTAGAAAATGCAACTGGACATTTGGAGCGCTAAGAGAGTAGTAGTGGAAAAAGGAATATATTCAAATATAAACTACACAGAAGCATTCTGTGAAACTTCTTTCTGATCTGAGCATTCAGCTAACAGAGTTAAACCATACTTTTGATTGAGCAGTTTTGAAACACTCTGTCTGTAGAAAATGCAACTGGACATTCGTAGCGCTAAGTGGGTAATAGTGGAAAAAAGAATATGTTCAAATATAAACTACACAGAAGCATTGTATGAAACTTCTTTCTGTTCTGTGCATTCAACTAACAGAGTTGAACCTTACTTTTGATTGAGCCGTTCTGAAACACTCTTTCTGTAGAAACTGCAATTGGACATTCTGAGCGCTAAGAGGCCTCTATTGGGAAAAAGAATGTCTACAAATAAAAACTACACAGAAGAATTGTGTGAAACTTTTTTCTATTCTGTTTGTTCAACTAAAAGAGTTGAACCTTAGTTTTGATTGAGCCGTTCTGTAACAGTCTTTCTGTACAAAATGCAAGTGGAGATTCGGAGCGCTAAGAGGGTAATAGTGGAAAAAGGAATGTCTCCAAATATAAACTACACAGAATCATTCTGTGAAACTTCTTTCTGATCTGTGCATTCAGCTAACAGAGTTAAACCATACTTTTGATTGAGCAGATCTGAACACTCTTTCTGTAGAAAATGCAACTGGACATTTGGAGCGCTAAGAGAGTAGTAGTGGAAAAAGGAATATATTCAAATATAAACTACACAGAAGCATTCTGTGAAACTTCTTTCTGATCTGAGCATTCAGCTTACAGAGTTAAACCATACTTTTGATTGAGCAGTTTTGAAACACTCTGTCTGTAGAAAATGCAACTGGACATTCGTAGCGCTAATTGGGTAATAGTGGAAAAAAGAATATGTTCAAATATAAACTACACAGAAGCATTGTATGAAACTTCTTTCTGTTCTGTGCATTCAACTAACAGAGTTGAACCTTACTTTTGATTGAGCCTTTCTGAAACACTCTTTCTGTAGAAACTGCAATTGGACATTCTGAGCGCTAAGAGGCCTCCATTGGGAAAAATAATATCTTCAAATAAAAACTACACAGAAGCATTGTGTGAAACTTATTTCTGATATGTTCATTAAGCTAACAGAGTTAAACCATACTTTTGATTGCGCAGTTCTGAACACTCTTTCTGTAGAAAATGCAAGTGGACATTCGGAGCGCTAAGAGGGTAATAGTGGAAAAAGGAATATATTCAAATATAAACTACACAGTAGCATTCTGTGAAAATTCTTTCTGTTCTGTGCATTCAACTAACAGAGTTGAACCTTAATTTTGATTGAGCCGTTCTGAAACACTCTTTCTGTAGAAACTGCAATTGGACATGCTAAGCGCTAAGAGGCCTACATTGGGAAAAAGAATATCTTCAAATAAAAACTACACAGATGCATTCTGTGAAACTTATTTCTGATCTGTAAATTCAGTTAACAGATATAAAACATATTTTTGATTGAGCAGTTACGAAACACTCTTTTTGTAGAAAATGCAAGTGGAGATTCGGAGCGCTAAGAGGGTAATAGTGGAAAAAGGAATGTCTTCAAATATAAACTACACAGAATCATTCGGTGAAACTTCTTTCTGATCTGTGCATTCAGCTAACAGAGTTAAACCATACTTTTGATTGAGCAGATCTGAACACTCTTTCTGTAGAAAATGCAACTGGACATTTGGAGCGCTGAGAGCGTAGTAGTGGAAAAAGGAATATATTCAAATATAACCTACACAGAAGCCTTCTGTGAAACTTCTTTCTGATCTGAGCATTCAGCTAACAGAGTTAAACCATACTTTTGATTGAGCAGTTTTGAAACACTCTGTCTGTAGAAAATGCAACTGGACATTCGTAGCGCTAAGTGGGTAATAGTGGAAAAAAGAATATGTTCAAATATAAGCTACACAGAAGCATTGTATGAAACTTCTTTCTGTTCTGTACATTCAACTAACAGAGTTGAACCTCACATTTAATTGAGCCTTTCTGAAACACTCTTTCTGTAGAAACTGCAATTGGACATTCTGAGCGCTAAGAGGCCTCTATTGGGAAAAATAATATCTTCAAATAAAAACTACACAGAAGCATTGTGTGAAAATTATTTCTGATATGTTCATTAAGCTAACAGAGTTAAACCATACTTTTGATTGCACAGTTCTGAACACTCTTTCTGTAGAAAATGCAAGTGGACATTCGGAGCGCTAAGAGGGTATTAGTGGAAAAAGGAATATATTCAAATATAAACTAGACAGTAGCATTATGTGAAAATTCTTTCTGTTCTGTGCATTCAACTAACAGAGTTGAACCCTACTTTTGATTGAGCCGTTCTGAAACACTCTTTCTGTAGAAAATGCAATTGGACATGCTAAGCGCTAAGAGGCCTACATTGGGAAAAAGAATATCTTCAAATAAAAACTACACCGATGCATTCTGTGAAACTTATTTCTGATCTGTAAATTCAGTTAACAGAGATAAAACATATTTTTGATTGAGCAGTTATGAAACACTCTTTTTGTAGAAAATGCAAGTGGAGATTCGGAGCGCTAAGAGGGTAATAGTGGAAAAAGGTATGTCTTCAAATATAAACTACACAGAATCATTCGGTGAAACTTCTTTCTGATCTGTGCATTCAGCTAACAGAGTTAAACCATACTTTTGATTGAGCAGTTTCGAAACACTCTGTCTGTAGAAAATGCAACTGGACATTCGTAGCGCTAAGTGGGTAATAGTGGAAAAAAGAATATGTCCAAATATAAACTACACAGAAGCATTGTATGAAACTTCTTTCTGTTCTGTGCATTCAACTAACATAGTTGAACCTTACTTTTGATTGAGCCGTTCTGAAACACTCTTTCTGTAGAAACTGCAATTGGACATTCTGAGCGCTAAGAGGCCTATATTGGGAAAAAGAATGTCTACAAATAAAAACTACACAGAAGAATTGTGTGAAACTTCTTTCTGTTCTGTTTGTTCAACTAAAAGAGTTGAACCTTAGTTTTGATTGAGCCGTTCTGAAACACTCTTTATGTAGAAAATGCAAGTGGAGATTCGGAGCGCTAAGAGGGTAATAGTGGAAAAAGGAATGTCTCCAAATATAAACTACACAGAATCATTCTGTGAAACTTCTTTCTGATCTGTGCATTCAGCTAACAGAGTTAAACCATACTTTTGATTGAGCAGATCTGAACACTCTTTCTGTAGAAAATGCAACTGGACATTTGGAGCGCTAAGAGAGTAGTAGTGGAAAAAGGAATATATTCAAATATAAACTACACAGAAGCATTCTGTGAAACTTCTTTCTGATCTGAGCATTCAGCTAACAAAGTTAAACCATACTTTTGATTGAGCAGTTTTGAAACACTCTGTCTGTAGAAAATGCAACTGGACATTCGTAGCGCTAAGTGGGTAATAGTGGAAAAAAGAATATGTTCAAATATAAACTACACAGAAGCATTGTATGAAACTTCTTTCTGTTCTGTGCATTCAACTAACAGAGTTGAACCTTACTTTTGATTGAGCCGTTCTGAAACACTCTTTCTGTAGAAACTGCAATTGGACATTCTGAGCGCTAAGAGGCCTATATTGGGAAAAAGAATGTCTACAAATAAAAACTACACAGAAGAATTGTGTGAAACTTCTTTCTGTTCTGTTTGTTCAACTAAAAGAGTTGAACCTTAGTTTTGATTGAGCCGTTCTGAAACACTCTTTCTGTAGAAAATGCAAGTGGACATTCGGAGCGCTAAGAGGGTAATAGTGGAAAAAGGAATATATTCAAATATAAACTACACAGTAGCATTCTGTGAAAATTCTTTCTGTTCTGTGCATTCAACTAACAGAGTTGAACCTTACTTTTGATTGAGCCGTTCTGAAACACTCTTTCGGTAGAAACTGCAATTGGACATGCTAAGCGCTAAGAGGCCTACATTGGGAAAAAGAATATCTTCAAATAAAAACTACACAGATGCATTCTGTGAAACTTATTTCTGATCTGTAAATTCAGTTAACAGAGATAAAACATATTTTTGATTGAGCAGTTATGAAACACTCTTTTTGTAGAAAATGCAAGTGGCGATTCGGAGCGCTAAGAGGGTAATAGTGGAAAAAGGAATGTCTCCAAATATAAACTACACAGAATCATTCTGTGAAACTTCTTTCTGATCTGTGCATTCAGCTAACAGAGTTAAACCATACTTTTGATTGAGCAGATCTGAACACTCTTTCTGTAGAAAATGCAACTGGACATTTGGAGCGCTAAGAGAGTAGTAGTGGAAAAAGGAATATATTCAAATATAAACTACACAGAAGCATTCTGTGAAACTTCTTTCTGATCTGAGCATTCAGCTAACAGAGTTAAACCATACTTATGATTGAGCAGTTTTGAAACACTCTGTCTGTAGAAAAGGCAACTGGACATTCGTAGCGCTAACTGGGTAATAGTGGAAAAAAGAATATGTTCAAATATAAACTACACAGAAGCATTGTATGAAACACCTTTCTGTTCTGTGCATTCAACTAACAGAGTTGAACCTTACTTTTGATTGAGCCGTTCTGAAACACTCTTTCTGTAGAAACTGCAATTGGACATTCTGAGCGCTAAGAGGCCTCTATTGGGAAAAATAATATCTTCAAATAAAAACTACACAGAAGCATTGTGTGAAACTTATTTCTGATATGTTCATTAAGCTAACAGAGTTAAACCATACTTTTGATTGCGCAGTTCTGAACACTCTTTCTGTAGAAAATGCAAGTGGACCTTTGGAGCGCTAAGAGGGTAATGGTGGAAAAAGGAATATATTCAAATATAAACTACACAGTAGCATTCTGTGAAAATTCTTTCTGTTCTGTGCATTCAACTAACAGAGTTGAACCTTACTTTTGATTGAGCCGTTCTGGAACACTCTTTCTGTAGAAACTGCAATTGGACATGCTAAGCGCTAAGATGCCTACATTGGGAAAAAAAATATCTTCAAATAAAAACTACACAGATGCATTCTGTGAAACTTATTTCTGATCTGTAAATTCAGTTAACAGAGATAAAACATATTTTTGATTGAGCAGTTATGAAACACTCTTTTTGTAGAAAATGCAAGTGGAGATTCGGAGCGCTAAGAGGGTAATAGTGGAAAAAGGTATGTCTTCAAATACAAACTACACAGAATCATTCGGTGAAACTTCTTTCTGATCTGTGCATTCAGCTAACAGAGTTAAACCATACTTTTGATTGAGCAGATCTGAACACTCTTTCTGTTGAAAATGCAACTGGACATTTGGAGCGCTAAGAGCGTAGTAGTGGAAAAAGGAATATATTCAAATATAAACTACACAGAAGCATTCTGTGAAACTTCTTTCTGATCTGAGCATACAGCCAACAAAGTTAAACCATACTTTTGATTGAGCAGTTTTGAAACACTCTGTCTGTAGAAAATGCAACTGGACATTCGTAGCGCTAAGTGGGTAATAGTGGAAAAGAGAATATGTCCAAATATAAACTACACAGAAGCATTGTATGAAACTTCTTTCTGTTCTGTGCATTCAACTAACAGAGTTGAACCTTACTTTTGATTGAGCCGTTCTGAAACACTCTTTCTGTAGAAACTGCAATTGGACATTCTGAGCGCTAAGAGGCCTATATTGGGAAAAAGAATGTCTACAAATAAAAACTACACAGAAGAATTGTGTGAAACTTCTTTCTGTTCTGTTTGTTCAACTAAAAGAGTTGAACCTTAGTTTTGATTGAGCCGTTCTGAAACACTCTTTCTGTAGAAAATGCAAGTGGAGATTCGGAGCGCTAAGAGGGTAATAGTGGAAAAAGGAATATATTCAAATATAAACTACACAGTAGCATTCTGTGAAAATTCTTTCTGTTCTGTGCATTCAACTAACAGAGTTGAACCTTACTTTTGATTGAGCCGTTCTGAAACACTCTTTCGGTAGAAACTGCAATTGGACATGCTAAGCGCTAAGAGGCCTACATTGGGAAAAAGAATATCTTCAAATAAAAACTACACAGATGCATTCTGTGAAACTTATTTCTGATCTGTAAATTCAGTTAACAGAGATAAAACATATTTTTGATTGAGCAGTTATGAAACACTCTTTTTGTAGAAAATGCAAGTGGCGATTCGGAGCGCTAAGAGGGTAATAGTGGAAAAAGGAATGTCTCCAAATATAAACTACACAGAATCATTCTGTGAAACTTCTTTCTGATCTGTGCATTCAGCTAACAGAGTTAAACCATACTTTTGATTGAGCAGATCTGAACACTCTTTCTGTAGAAAATGCAACTGGACATTTGGAGCGCTAAGAGAGTAGTAGTGGAAAAAGGAATATATTCAAATATAAACTACACAGAAGCATTCTGTGAAACTTCTTTCTGATCTGAGCATTCAGCTAACAGAGTTAAACCATACTTATGATTGAGCAGTTTTGAAACACTCTGTCTGTAGAAAAGGCAACTGGACATTCGTAGCGCTAACTGGGTAATAGTGGAAAAAAGAATATGTTCAAATATAAACTACACAGAAGCATTGTATGAAACACCTTTCTGTTCTGTGCATTCAACTAACAGAGTTGAACCTTACTTTTGATTGAGCCGTTCTGAAACACTCTTTCTGTAGAAACTGCAATTGGACATTCTGAGCGCTAAGAGGCCTCTATTGGGAAAAATAATATCTTCAAATAAAAACTACACAGAAGCATTGTGTGAAACTTATTTCTGATATGTTCATTAAGCTAACAGAGTTAAACCATACTTTTGATTGCGCAGTTCTGAACACTCTTTCTGTAGAAAATGCAAGTGGACCTTTGGAGCGCTAAGAGGGTAATGGTGGAAAAAGGAATATATTCAAATATAAACTACACAGTAGCATTCTGTGAAAATTCTTTCTGTTCTGTGCATTCAACTAACAGAGTTGAACCTTACTTTTGATTGAGCCGTTCTGAAACACTCTTTCTGTAGAAACTGCAATTGGACATGCTAAGCGCTAAGATGCCTACATTGGGAAAAAAAATATCTTCAAATAAAAACTACACAGATGCATTCTGTGAAACTTATTTCTGATCTGTAAATTCAGTTAACAGAGATAAAACATATTTTTGATTGAGCAGTTATGAAACACTCTTTTTGTAGAAAATGCAAGTGGAGATTCGGAGCGCTAAGAGGGTAATAGTGGAAAAAGGTATGTCTTCAAATACAAACTACACAGAATCATTCGGTGAAACTTCTTTCTGATCTGTGCATTCAGCTAACAGAGTTAAACCATACTTTTGATTGAGCAGATCTGAACACTCTTTCTGTTGAAAATGCAACTGGACATTTGGAGCGCTAAGAGCGTAGTAGTGGAAAAAGGAATATATTCAAATATAAACTACACAGAAGCATTCTGTGAAACTTCTTTCTGATCTGAGCATACAGCCAACAAAGTTAAACCATACTTTTGATTGAGCAGTTTTGAAACACTCTGTCTGTAGAAAATGCAACTGGACATTCGTAGCGCTAAGTGGGTAATAGTGGAAAAGAGAATATGTCCAAATATAAACTACACAGAAGCATTGTATGAAACTTCTTTCTGTTCTGTGCATTCAACTAACAGAGTTGAACCTTACTTTTGATTGAGCCGTTCTGAAACACTCTTTCTGTAGAAACTGCAATTGGACATTCTGAGCGCTAAGAGGCCTATATTGGGAAAAAGAATGTCTACAAATAAAAACTACACAGAAGAATTGTGTGAAACTTCTTTCTGTTCTGTTTGTTCAACTAAAAGAGTTGAACCTTAGTTTTGATTGAGCCGTTCTGAAACACTCTTTCTGTAGAAAATGCAAGTGGAGATTCGGAGCGCTAAGAGGGTAATAGTGGAAAAAGGAATGCCTCCAAATATAAACTACACAGAATCATTCTGTGAAACTTCTTTCTGATCTGTGCATTCAGCTAACAGAGTTAAACCATACTTTTGATTGAGCAGATCTGAACACTCTTTCTGTAGAAAATGCAACTGGACATTTGGAGCGCTAAGAGAGTAGTAGTGGAAAAAGGAATATATTCAAATATAAACTACACAGAAGCATTCTGTGAAACTTCTTTCTGATCTGAGCATTCAGCTAACAGAGTTAAACCATACTTATGATTGAGCAGTTTTGAATCACTCTGTCTGTAGAAAATGCAACTGGACATTCGTAGCTCTCAGTGGGTAATAGTGGAAAAAAGAATATGTTCAAATATAAACTACACAGAAGCATTGTATGAAACATCTTTCTGTTCTGTGCATTCAACTAACAGAGTTGAACCTTACTTTTGATTGAGCCTTTCTGAAACACTCTTTCTGTAGAAACTGCAATTGGACATTCTGAGCGCTAAGAGGCCTATATTGGGAAAAATAATATCTTCAAATAAAAACTACACAGAAGCATTGTGTGAAACTTATTTCTGTTCTGTTTGTTCAACTAAAAGAGTTGAACCTTAGTTTTGATTGAGCCGTTCTGAAACACTCTTTCTGTAGAAAATGCAAGTGGACATTCGGAGCGCTAAGAGGGTAATAGTGGAAAAAGGAATATATTCAAATATAAACTACACAGTAGCATTCTGTGAAAATTCTTTCTGTTCTGTGCATTCAACTAACAGAGTTGAACCTTACTTTTGATTGAGCCGTTCTGAAACACTCTTTCGGTAGAAACTGCAATTGGACATGCTAAGCGCTAAGAGGCCTACATTGGGAAAAAGAATATCTTCAAATAAAAACTACACAGATGCATTCTGTGAAACTTATTTCTGATCTGTAAATTCAGTTAACAGAGATAAAACATATTTTTGATTGAGCAGTTATGAAACACTCTTTTTGTAGAAAATGCAAGTGGCGATTCGGAGCGCTAAGAGGGTAATAGTGGAAAAAGGAATGTCTTCAAATATAAACTACACAGAATCATTCGGTGAAACTTCTTTCTGATCTGTGCATTCAGCTAACAGAGTTAAACCATATTTTTGATAGAGCAGATCTGAACACTCTTTCTGTTGAAAATGCAACTGGACATTTGGAGCGCTAAGAGCGTAGTAGTGGAAAAAGGAATATATTCAAATATAAACTACACAGAAGCATTCTGTGAAACTTCTTTCTGATCTGAGCATTCAGCTAACAGAGTTAAACCATACTTTTGATTGAGCAGTTTTGAAACAATCTGTCTGTAGAAAATGCAACTGGACATTCGTAGCGCTAAGTGGGTAATAGTGGAAAAAAGAATATGTTCAAATATAAACTACACAGAAGCATTGTATGAAACTTCTTTCTGTTCTGTGCATTCAACTAACAGAGTTGAACCTTACTTTTGATTGAGCCGTTCTGAAACACTCTTTCTGTAGAAACTGCAATTGGACATTCTGAGCGCTAAGAGGCCTATATTGGGAAAAAGAATATCTACAAATAAAAACTACACAGAAGAATTGTGTGAAACTTCTTTCTGTTCTGTTTGTTCAACTAAAAGAGTTGAACCTTAGTTTTGATTGAGCCGTTCTGTAACAGTCTTTCTGTAGAAAATGCAAGTGGAGATTCGGAGCGCTAAGAGGGTAATAGAGGAAAAAGGAATGTCTCCAAATATAAACTACACAGAATCATTCTGTGAAACTTCTTTCTGATCTGTGCATTCAGCTAACAGAGTTAAACCATACTTTTGATTGAGCAGATCTGAACACTCTTTCTGTAGAAAATGCAACTGGACATTTGGAGCGCTAAGAGAGTAGTAGTGGAAAAAGGAATATATTCAAATATAAACTACACAGAAGCATTCTGTGAAACTTCTTTCTGATCTGAGCATTCAGCTTACAGAGTTAAACCATACTTTTGATTGAGCAGTTTTGAAACACTCTGTCTGTAGAAAATGCAACTGGACATTCCTAGCGCTAAGTGGGTAATAGTGGAAAAAAGAATATGTTCAAATATAAACTACACAGAAGCATTGTATGAAACTTCTTTCTGTTCTGTGC
Source organism: Symphalangus syndactylus (assembly GCF_028878055.3). Taxonomy (NCBI): domain Eukaryota; kingdom Metazoa; phylum Chordata; class Mammalia; order Primates; family Hylobatidae; genus Symphalangus; species Symphalangus syndactylus. The sequence continues at coordinate 111,757,788 of NC_072437.2, read as the reverse complement.
ATTCAACTAACAGAGTTGAACCTTACTTTTGATTGAGCCTTTCTGAAACACTCTTTCTGTAGAAACTGCAATTGGACATTCTGAGCGCTAAGAGGCCTCCATTGGGAAAAATAATATCTTCAAATAAAAACTACACAGAAGCATTGTGTGAAACTTATTTCTGATATGTTCATTAAGCTAACAGAGTTAAACCATACTTTTGATTGCGCAGTTCTGAACACTCATTCTGTAGAAAATGCAAGTGGACATTCGGAGCGCTAAGAGGGTAATAGTGGAAAAAGGAATATATTCAAATATAAACTACACAGTAGCATTCTGTGAAAATTCTTTCTGTTCTGTGCATTCAACTAACAGAGTTGAACCTTACTTTTGATTGAGCCGTTCTGAAACACTCTTTCTGTAGAAACTGCAATTGGACATGCTAAGCGCTAAGAGGCCTACATTGGGAAAAAGAATATCTTCAAATAAAAACTACACAGATGCATTCTGTGAAACTTATTTCTGATCTGTAAATTCAGTTAACAGATATAAAACATATTTTTGATTGAGCAGTTATGAAACACTCTTTTTGTAGAAAATGCAAGTGGAGATTCGGAGCGCTAAGAGGGTAACAGTGGAAAAAGGAATGTCTTCAAATATAAACTACACAGAATCATTCTTTGAAACTTCTTTCTGATCTGTGCATTCCGCTAACAGAGTTAAACCATACTTTTGATTGAGCAGATCTGAACACTCTTTCTGTAGAAAATGCAACTGGACATTTGGAGCGCTAAGAGCGTAGTAGTGGAAAAAGGAATATATTCAAATATAAACTACACAGAAGCATTCTGTGAAACTTCTTTCTGATCTGGGCATTCAGCTAACAGAGTTAAACCATACTTTTGATTGAGCAGTTTTGAAACACTCTGTCTGTAGAAAATGCAACTGGACATTCGTAGCGCTAAGTGGGTAATAGTGGAAAAAAGAATATGTCCAAATATAAACTACACAGAAGCATTGTATGAAACTTCTTTCTGTTCTGTGCATTCAACTAACAGAGTTGAACCTTACTTTTGATTGAGCCGTTCTGAAACACTCTTTCTGTAGAAACTGCAATTGGACATTCTGAGCGCTAAGAGGCCTATATTCGGAAAAAGAATGTCTACAAATAAACACTACACAGAAGAATTGTGTGAAACTTCTTTCTGTTCTGTTTGTTCAACTAAAAGAGTTGAACCTTAGTTTTGATTGAGCCGTTCTGAAACACTCTTTATGTAGAAAATGCAAGTGGAGATTCGGAGCGCTAAGAAGGTAATAGTGGAAAAAGGAATGTCTCCAAATATAAACTACACAGAATCATTCTGTGAAACTTCTTTCTGATCTGTGCATTCAGCTAACAGAGTTAAACCATACTTTTGATTGAGCAGATCTGAACACTCTTTCTGTAGAAAATGCAACTGGACATTTGGAGCGCTAAGAGAGTAGTAGTGGAAAAAGGAATATATTCAAATATAAACTACACAGAAGCATTCTGTGAAACTTCTTTCTGATCTGAGCATTCAGCTAACAGAGTTAAACCATACTTTTGATTGAGCAGTTTTGAAACACTCTGTCTGTAGAAAATGCAACTGGACATTCGTAGCGCTAAGTGGGTAATAGTGGAAAAAAGAATATGTTCAAATATAAACTACACAGAAGCATTGTATGAAACTTCTTTCTGTTCTGTGCATTCAACTAACAGAGTTGAACCTTACTTTTGATTGAGCCGTTCTGAAACACTCTTTCTGTAGAAACTGCAATTGGACATTCTGAGCGCTAAGAGGCCTATATTGGGAAAAAGAATGTCTACAAATAAAAACTACACAGATGAATTGTGTGAAACTTCTTTCTGTTCTGTTTGTTCAACTAAAAGAGTTGAACCTTAGTTTTGATTGAGCCGTTCTGTAACAGTCTTTCTGTAGAAAATGCAAGTGGAGATTCGGAGCGCTAAGAGGGTAATAGTGGAAAAAGGAATGTCTCCAAATATAAACTACACAGAATCATTCTGTGAAACTTCTTTCTGATCTGTGCATTCAGCTAACAGTGTTAAACCATACTTTTGATTGAGCAGATCTGAACACTCTTTCTGTAGAAAATGCAACTGGACATTTGGAGCGCTAAGAGAGTAGTAGTGGAAAAAGGAATATATTCAAATATAAACTACACAGAAGCATTCTGTGAAACTTCTTTCTGATCTGAGCATTCAGCTTACAGAGTTAAACCATACATTTGATTGAGCAGTTTTGAAACACTCTGTCTGTAGAAAATGCAACTGGACATTCCTAGCGCTAAGTGGGTAATAGTGGAAAAAAGAATATGTTCAAATATAAACTACACAGAAGCATTGTATGAAACTTCTTTCTGTTCTGTGCATTCAACTAATAGAGTTGAACCTTACTTTTGATTGAGCCTTTCTGAAACCCTCTTTCTGTAGAAACTGCAATTGGACATTCTGAGCGCTAAGAGGCCTCCATTGGGAAAAATAATATCTTCAAATAAAAACTACACAGAAGCATTGTGTGAAACTTATTTCTGATATGTTCATTAAGCTAACAGAGTTAAACCATACTTTTGATTGCGCAGTTCTGAACACTCTTTCTGTAGAAAATGCAACTGGACATTTGGAGCGCTAAGAGAGTAGTAGTGTAAAAAGGAATATATTCAAATATAAACTACACAGAAGCATTCTGTGAATCTTCTTTCTGATCTGAGCATTCAGCTAACAGAGTTAAACCATACTTATGATTGAGCAGTTTTGAAACACTCTGTCTGTAGAAAATGCAACTGGACATTCGTAGCGCTAAGTGGGTAATAGTGGAAAAAAGAATATGTTCAAATATAAACTACACAGAAGCATTGTATGAAACACCTTTCTGTTCTGTGCATTCAACTAACAGAGTTGAACCTTACTTTTGATTGAGCCTTTCTGAAACACTCTTTCTGTAGAAACTGCAATTGGACATTCTGAGCGCTAAGAGGCCTATATTGGGAAAAATAATATCTTCAAATAAAAACTACACAGAAGCATTGTGTGAAACTTATTTCTGATATGTTCATTAAGCTAACAGAGTTAAACCATACTTTTGATTGCGCAGTTCTGAACACTCTTTCTGCAGAAAATGCAAGTGGACATTCGGAGCGCTAAGAGTGTAATAGTGGAAAAAGGAATATATTCAAATATAAACTACACAGTAGCATTCTGTGAAAATTCTTTCTGTTTTGTGCATTCAACTAACAGAGTTGAACCTTACTTTTGATTGAGCCGTTCTGAAACACTCTTTCTGTAGAAACTGCAATTGGACATGCTAAGCGCTAAGAGGCCTACATTGGGAAAAAGAATATCTTCAAATAAAAACTACACAGATGCATTCTGTGAAACTTATTTCTGATCTGTAAATTCAGTTAACGAGATAAAACATATTTTTGATTGAGCAGTTATGAAACACTCTTTTTGTAGAAAATGCAAGTGGAGATTCGGAGCGCTAAGAGGGTAATAGTGGAAAAAGGAATGTCTTCAAATATAAACTACACAGAATCATTCGGTGAAACTTCTTTCTGATCTGTGCATTCAGCTAACAGTGTTAAACCGTACTTTTGATTGAGCAGATCTGAACACTCTTTCTGTTGAAAATGCAACTGGACATTTGGAGCGCTAAGAGCGTAGTAGTGGAAATAGGAATATATTCAAATATAAACTACACAGAAGCATTCTGTGAAACTTCTTTCTGATCTGAGCATTCAGCTAACAGAGTTAAACCATACTTTTGATTGAGCAGTTTTGAAACACTCTGTCTGTAGAAAATGCAACTGGACATTCGTAGCGCTAAGTGGGTAATAGTGGAAAAAAGAATATGTTCAAATATAAACTACACAGAAGCATTGTATGAAACTTCTTTCTGTTCTGTGCATTCAACTAACAGAGTTGAACCTTACTTTTGATTGAGCCGTTCTGAAACACTCTTTCTGTAGAAACTGCAATTGGACATGCTAAGCGCTAAGAGGCCTATATTGGGAAAAAGAATGTCTTCAAATAAAAACTACACAGATGCATTCTTTGAAACTTATTTCTGATCTGTAAATTCAGTTAACAGATATAAAACATATTTTTGATTGAGCAGTTATGAATCACTCTTTTTGTAGAAAATGCAAGTGGAGATTCGGAGCGCTAAGAGGGTAACAGTGGAAAAAGGAATGTCTTCAAATATAAACTACACAGAATCATTCTTTGAAACTTCTTTCTGATCTGTGCATTCAGCTAACAGAGTTAAACCATACTTTTGATTGAGCAGATCTGAACACTCTTTCTGTAGAAAATGCAACTGGACATTTGGAGCGCTAAGAGCGTAGTAGTGGAAAAAGGAATATATTCAAATATAAACTACACAGAAGCATTCTGTGAAACTTCTTTCTGATCTGGGCATTCAGCTAACAGAGTTAAACCATACTTTTGATTGAGCAGTTTCAAAACACTCTGTCTGTAGAAAATGCAACTGGACATTCGTAGCGCTAAGTGGGTAATAGTGGAAAAAAGAATATGTCCAAATATAAACTACACAGAAGCATTGTATGAAACTTCTTTCTGTTCTGTGCATTCAACTAACAGAGTTGAACCTTACTTTTGATTGAGCCGTTCTGAAACACTCTTTCTGTAGAAACTGCAATTGGACATTCTGAGCGCTAAGAGGCCTCTATTGGGAAAAATAATATCTTCAAATAAAAACTACACAGAAGCATTGTGTGAAACTTATTTCTGATATGTTCATTAAGCTAACAGAGTTAAACCATACTTTTGATTGCGCAGTTCTGAACACTCTTTCTGTAGAAAATGCAAGTGGACATTTGGAGCGCTAAGAGGGTAATGGTGGAAAAAGGAATATATTCAAATATAAACTACACAGTAGCATTCTGTGAAAATTCTTTCTGTTCTGTGCATTCAACTAACAGAGTTGAACCTTACTTTTGATTGAGCCGTTCTGAAACACTCTTTCTGTAGAAACTGCAATTGGACATGCTAAGCGCTAAGATGCCTACATTGGGAAAAATAATATCTTCAAATAAAAACTACACAGATGCATTCTGTGAAACTTATTTCTGATCTGTAAATTCAGTTAACAGAGATAAAACATATTTTTGATTGAGCAGTTATGAAACACTCTTTTTGTAGAAAATGCAAGTGGAGATTCGGAGCGCTAAGAGGGTAATAGTGGAAAAAGGTATGTCTTCAAATATAAACTACACAGAATCATTCGGTGAAACTTCTTTCTGATCTGTGCATTCAGCTAACAGAGTTAAACCATACTTTTGATTGAGCAGATCTGAACACTCTTTCTGTTGAAAATTCAACTGTACATTTGGAGCGCTCAGAGCGTAGTAGTGGAAAAAGGAATATATTCAAATATAAACTACACAGAAGCATTCTGTGAAACTTCTTTCTGATCTGAGCATACAGCTAACAGAGTTAAACCATACTTTTGATTGAGCAGTTTTGAAACACTCTGTCTGTAGAAAATGCAACTGGACATTCGTAGCGCTAAGTGGGTAATAGTGGAAAAGAGAATATGTCCAAATATAAACTACACAGAAGCATTGTATGAAACTTCTTTCTGTTCTGTGCATTCAACTAACAGAGTTGAACCTTACTTTTGATTGAGCCGTTCTGAAACACTCTTTCTGTAGAAACTGCAATTGGACATTCTGAGCGCTAAGAGGCCTATATTGGGAAAAAGAATGTCTACAAATAAAAACTACACAGAAGAATTGTGTGAAAATTCTTTCTGTTCTGTTTGTTCAACTAAAAGAGTTGTACCTTAGTTTTGATTGAGCCGTTCTGAAACAATCTTTCTGTAGAAAATGCAAGTGGAGATTCGGAACGCTAAGAGAGTAATAGTGGAAAAAGAAATGTCTCCAAATATAAACTACACAGAATCATTCTGTGAAACTTCTTTCTGATCTTTGCATTCAGCTAAAAGAGTTAAACCATACTTTTGATTGAGCAGATCTGAACACTCTTTCTGTAGAAAATGCAACTGGACATTTGGAGCGCTAAGAGAGTAGTAGTGGAAAAAGGAATATATTCAAATATAAACTACACAGAAGCATTCTGTGAATCTTCTTTCTGATCTGAGCATTCAGCTAACAGAGTTAAACCATACTTATGATTGAGCAGTTTTGAAACACTCTGTCTGTAGAAAATGCAACTGGACATTCGTAGCGCTAAGTGGGTAATAGTGGAAAAAAGAATATGTTCAAATATAAACTACACAGAAGCATTGTATGAAACACCTTTCTGTTCTGTGCATTCAACTAACAGAGTTGAACCTTACTTTTGATTGAGCCTTTCTGAAACACTCTTTCTGTAGAAACTGCAATTGGACATTCTGAGCGCTAAGAGGCCTATATTGGGAAAAATAATATCTTCAAATAAAAACTACACAGAAGCATTGTGTGAAACTTATTTCTGATATGTTCATTAAGCTAACAGAGTTAAACCATACTTTTGATTGCGCAGTTCTGAACACTCTTTCTGCAGAAAATGCAAGTGGACATTCGGAGCGCTAAGAGTGTAATAGTGGAAAAAGGAATATATTCAAATATAAACTACACAGTAGCATTCTGTGAAAATTCTTTCTGTTTTGTGCATTCAACTAACAGAGTTGAACCTTACTTTTGATTGAGCCGTTCTGAAACACTCTTTCTGTAGAAACTGCAATTGGACATGCTAAGCGCTAAGAGGCCTACATTGGGAAAAAGAATATCTTCAAATAAAAACTACACAGATGCATTCTGTGAAACTTATTTCTGATCTGTAAATTCAGTTAACGAGATAAAACATATTTTTGATTGAGCAGTTATGAAACACTCTTTTTGTAGAAAATGCAAGTGGAGATTCGGAGCGCTAAGAGGGTAATAGTGGAAAAAGGAATGTCTTCAAATATAAACTACACAGAATCATTCGGTGAAACTTCTTTCTGATCTGTGCATTCAGCTAACAGTGTTAAACCATACTTTTGATTGAGCAGATCTGAACACTCTTTCTGTTGAAAATGCAACTGGACATTTGGAGCGCTAAGAGCGTAGTAGTGGAAATAGGAATATATTCAAATATAAACTACACAGAAGCATTCTGTGAAACTTCTTTCTGATCTGAGCATTCAGCTAACAGAGTTAAACCATACTTTTGATTGAGCAGTTTTGAAACACTCTGTCTGTAGAAAATGCAACTGGACATTCGTAGCGCTAAGTGGGTAATAGTGGAAAAAAGAATATGTTCAAATATAAACTACACAGAAGCATTGTATGAAACTTCTTTCTGTTCTGTGCATTCAACTAACAGAGTTGAACCTTACTTTTGATTGAGCCGTTCTGAAACACTCTTTCTGTAGAAACTGCAATTGGACATGCTAAGCGCTAAGAGGCCTATATTGGGAAAAAGAATGTCTTCAAATAAAAACTACACAGATGCATTCTGTGAAACTTATTTCTGATCTGTAAATTCAGTTAACAGATATAAAACATATTTTTGATTGAGCAGTTATGAATCACTCTTTTTGTAGAAAATGCAAGTGGAGATTCGGAGCGCTAAGAGGGTAACAGTGGAAAAAGGAATGTCTTCAAATATAAACTACACAGAATCATTCTTTGAAACTTCTTTCTGATCTGTGCATTCAGCTAACAGAGTTAAACCATACTTTTGATTGAGCAGATCTGAACACTCTTTCTGTAGAAAATGCAACTGGACATTTGGAGCGCTAAGAGCGTAGTAGTGGAAAAAGGAATATATTCAAATATAAACTACACAGAAGCATTCTGTGAAACTTCTTTCTGATCTGGGCATTCAGCTAACAGAGTTAAACCATACTTTTGATTGAGCAGTTTCGAAACACTCTGTCTGTAGAAAATGCAACTGGACATTCGTAGCGCTAAGTGGGTAATAGTGGAAAAAAGAATATGTCCAAATATAAACTACACAGAAGCATTGTATGAAACTTCTTTCTGTTCTGTGCATTCAACTAACAGAGTTGAACCTTACTTTTGATTGAGCCGTTCTGAAACACTCTTTCTGTAGAAACTGCAATTGGACATTCTGAGCGCTAAGAGGCCTATATTCGGAAAAAGAATGTCTACAAATAAACACTACACAGAAGAATTGTGTGAAACTACTTTCTGTTCTGTTTGTTCAACTAAAAGAGTTGAACCTTAGTTTTGATTGAGCCGTTCTGAAACACTCTTTCTGTAGAAAATGCAAGTGGAGATTCGGAGCGCTAAGAGGGTAATAGTGGAAAAAGGAATATCTCCAAATATAAACTACACAGAATCATTCTGTGAAACTTCTTTCTGATCTGTGCATTCAGCTAACAGAGTTAAACCATACTTTTGATTGAGCAGATCTGAACACTCTTTCTGTAGAAAATGCAACTGGACATTTGGAGCGCTAAGAGAGTAGTAGTGGAAAAAGGAATATATTCAAATATAAACTACACAGAAGCATTCTGTGAAACTTCTTTCTGATCTGAGCATTCAGCTAACAGAGTTAAACCATACTTTTGATTGAGCAGTTTTGAAACACTCTGTCTGTAGAAAATGCAACTGGACATTCGTAGCGCTAAGTGGGTAATAGTGGAAAAAAGAATATGTTCAAATATAAACTACACAGAAGCATTGTATGAAACTTCTTTCTGTTCTGTGCATTCAACTAACAGAGTTGAACCTTACTTTTGATTGAGCCGTTCTGAAACACTCTTTTTGTAGAAACTGCAATTGGACATTCTGAGCGCTAAGAGGCCTATATTGGGAAAAAGAATGTCTACAAATAAAAACTACACAGAAGAATTGTGTGAAACTTCTTTCTGTTCTGTTTGTTCAACTAAAAGAGTTGAACCTTAGTTTTGATTGAGCCGTTCTGAAACACTCTTTCTGTAGAAAATGCAAGTGGAGATTCGGAGCGCTAAGAGGGTAATAGTGGAAAAAGGAATGTCTCCAAATATAAACTACACAGAATCATTCTGTGAAACTTCTTTCTGATCTGTGCATTGAGCTAACAGAGTTAAACCACACTTTTGATTGAGCAGATCTGAACACTCTTTCTGTAGAAAATGCAACTGGACATTTGGAGCGCTAAGAGAGTAGTAGTGGAAAAAGGAATATATTCAAATATAAACTACACAGAAGCATTCTGTGAAACTTCTTTCTGATCTGAGCATTCAGCTAACAGAGTTAAACCATACTTATGATTGAGCAGTTTTGAAACACTCTGTCTGTAGAAAATGCAACTGGACATTCGTAGCGCTAAGTGGGTAATAGTGGAAAAAAGAATATGTTCAAATATAAACTACACAAAAGCATTGTATGAAACATCTTTCTGTTCTGTGCATTCAACTAACAGAGTTGAACCTTACTTTTGATTGAGCCTTTCTGAAACACTCTTTCTGTAGAAACTGCAATTGGACATTCTGAGCGCTAAGAGGCCTATATTGGGAAAAATAATATCTTCAAATAAAAACTACACAGAAGCATTGTGTGAAACTTATTTCTGATATGTTCATTAAGCTAACAGAGTTAAACCATACTTTTGATTGCGCAGTTCTGAACACTCTTTCTGCAGAAAATGCAAGTGGACATTCGGAGCGCTAAGAGGGTAATAGTGGAAAAAGGAATATATTCAAATATAAACTACACAGTAGCATTCTGTGAAAATTCTTTCTGTTCTGTGCATTCAACTAACAGAGTTGAACCTTACTTTTGATTGAGCCGTTCTGAAACACTCTTTCTGTAGAAACTGCAATTGGACATGCTAAGCGCTAAGAGGCCTACATTGGGAAAAAGAATATCTTCAAATAAAAACTACACAGATGCATTCTGTGAAACTTATTTCTGATCTGTAAATTCAGTTAACGAGATAAAACATATTTTTGATTGAGCAGTTATGAAACACTCTTTTTGTAGAAAATGCAAGTGGAGATTCGGAGCGCTAAGAGGGTAATAGTGGAAAAAGGAATGTCTTCAAATATAAACTACACAGAATCATTCGGTGAAACTTTTTTCTGATCTGTGCATTCAGCTAACAGTGTTAAACCATACTTTTGATTGAGCAGATCTGAACACTCTTTCTGTTGAAAATGCAACTGGACATTTGGAGCGCTAAGAGCGTAGTAGTGGAAATAGGAATATATTCAAATATAAACTACACAGAAGCATTCTGTGAAACTTCTTTCTGATCTGAGCATTCAGCTAACAGAGTTAAACCATACTTTTGATTGAGCAGTTTTGAAACACTCTGTCTGTAGAAAATGCAACTGGACATTCGTAGCGCTAAGTGGGTAATAGTGGAAAAAAGAATATGTTCAAATATAAACTACACAGAAGCATTGTATGAAACTTCTTTCTGTTCTGTGCATTCAACTAACAGAGTTGAACCTTACTTTTGATTGAGCCGTTCTGAAACACTCTTTCTGTAGAAACTGCAATTGGACATGCTAAGCGCTAAGAGGCCTATATTGGGAAAAAGAATGTCTTCAAATAAAAACTACACAGATGCATTCTGTGAAACTTATTTCTGATCTGTAAATTCAGTTAACAGATATAAAACATATTTTTGATTGAGCAGTTATGAATCACTCTTTTTGTAGAAAATGCAAGTGGAGATTCGGAGCACTAAGAGGGTAACAGTGGAAAAAGGAATGTCTTCAAATATAAACTACACAGAATCATTCTTTGAAACTTCTTTCTGATCTGTGCATTCAGCTAACAGAGTTAAACCATACTTTTGATTGAGCAGATCTGAACACTCTTTCTGTAGAAAATGCAACTGGACATTTGGAGCGCTAAGAGCTTAGTAGTGGAAAAAGGAATATATTCAAATATAAACTACACAGAAGCATTGTGTGAAACTTATTTCTGATATGTTCATTAAGCTAACAGAGTTAAACCATACTTTTGATTGCGCAGTTCTGAACACTCTTTCTGTAGAAAATGCAAGTGGACATTTGGAGCGCTAAGAGGGTAATGGTGGAAAAAGGAATATATTCAAATATAAATTACACAGTAGCATTCTGTGAAAATTCTTTCTGTTCTGTGCATTCAACTAACAGAGTTGAACCTTACTTTTGATTGAGCCGTTCTGAAACACTCTTTCGGTAGAAACTGCAATTGGACATTCTGAGCGCTAAGAGGCCTATATTGGGAAAAATAATATCTTCAAATAAAAACTACACAGAAGCATTGTGTGAAACTTATTTCTGATATGTTCATTAAGCTAACAGAGTTAAACCATACTTTTGATTGCGCAGTTCTGAACACTCTTTCTGCAGAAAATGCAAGTGGACATTCGGAGCGCTAAGAGTGTAATAGTGGAAAAAGGAATATATTCAAATATAAACTACACAGTAGCATTCTGTGAAAATTCTTTCTGTTTTGTGCATTCAACTAACAGAGTTGAACCTTACTTTTGATTGAGCCGTTCTGAAACACTCTTTCTGTAGAAACTGCAATTGGACATGCTAAGCGCTAAGAGGCCTACATTGGGAAAAAGAATATCTTCAAATAAAAACTACACAGATGCATTCTGTGAAACTTATTTCTGATCTGTAAATTCAGTTAACGAGATAAAACATATTTTTGATTGAGCAGTTATGAAACACTCTTTTTGTAGAAAATGCAAGTGGAGATTCGGAGCGCTAAGAGGGTAATAGTGGAAAAAGGAATGTCTTCAAATATAAACTACACAGAATCATTCGGTGAAACTTCTTTCTGATCTGTGCATTCAGCTAACAGTGTTAAACCATACTTTTGATTGAGCAGATCTGAACACTCTTTCTGTTGAAAATGCAACTGGACATTTGGAGCGCTAAGAGCGTAGTAGTGGAAATAGGAATATATTCAAATATAAACTACACAGAAGCATTCTGTGAAACTTCTTTCTGATCTGAGCATTCAGCTAACAGAGTTAAACCATACTTTTGATTGAGCAGTTTTGAAACACTCTGTCTGTAGAAAATGCAACTGGACATTCGTAGCGCTAAGTGGGTAATAGTGGAAAAAAGAATATGTTCAAATATAAACTACACAGAAGCATTGTATGAAACTTCTTTCTGTTCTGTGCATTCAACTAACAGAGTTGAACCTTACTTTTGATTGAGCCGTTCTGAAACACTCTTTCTGTAGAAACTGCAATTGGACATGCTAAGCGCTAAGAGGCCTATATTGGGAAAAAGAATGTCTTCAAATAAAAACTACACAGATGCATTCTGTGAAACTTATTTCTGATCTGTAAATTCAGTTAACAGATATAAAACATATTTTTGATTGAGCAGTTATGAAACACTCTTTTTGTAGAAAATGCAAGTGGAGATTCGGAGCGCTAAGAGGGTAACAGTGGAAAAAGGAATGTCTTCAAATATAAACTACACAGAATCATTCTTTGAAACTTCTTTCTGATCTGTGCATTCAGCTAACAGAGTTAAACCATACTTTTGATTGAGCAGATCTGAACACTCTTTCTGTAGAAAATGCAACTGGACATTTGGAGCGCTAAGAGCGTAGTAGTGGAAAAAGGAATATATTCAAATATAAACTACACAGAAGCATTCTGTGAAACTTCTTTCTGATCTGGGCATTCAGCTAACAGAGTTAAACCATACTTTTGATTGAGCAGTTTCGAAACACTCTGTCTGTAGAAAATGCAACTGGACATTCGTAGCGCTAAGTGGGTAATAGTGGAAAAAAGAATATGTCCAAATATAAACTACACAGAAGCATTGTATGAAACTTCTTTCTGTTCTGTGCATTCAACTAACAGAGTTGAACCTTACTTTTGATTGAGCCGTTCTGAAACACTCTTTCTGTAGAAACTGCAATTGGACATTCTGAGCGCTAAGAGGCCTATATTCGGAAAAAGAATGTCTACAAATAAACACTACACAGAAGAATTGTGTGAAACTTCTTTCTGTTCTGTTTGTTCAACTAAAAGAGTTGAACCTTAGTTTTGATTGAGCCGTTCTGAAACACTCTTTATGTAGAAAATGCAAGTGGAGATTCGGAGCGCTAAGAGGGTAATAGTGGAAAAAGGAATGTCTCCAAATATAAACTACACAGAATCATTCTGTGAAACTTCTTTCTGATCTGTGCATTCAGCTAACAGAGTTAAACCATACTTTTGATTGAGCAGATCTGAACACTCTTTCTGTAGAAAATGCAACTGGACATTTGGAGCGCTAAGAGAGTAGTAGTGGGAAAAGGAATATATTCAAATATAAACTACACAGAAGCATTCTGTGAAACTTCTTTCTGATCTGAGCATTCAGCTAACAGAGTTAAACCATACTTTTGATTGAGCAGTTTTGAAACACTCTGTCTGTAGAAAAGGCAACTGGACATTCGTAGCGCTAAGTGGGTAATAGTGGAAAAAAGAATATGTTCAAATATAAACTACACAGAAGCATTGAATGAAACATCTTTCTGTTCTGTGCATTCAACTAACAGAGTTGAACCTTACTTTTGATTGAGCCGTTCTGAAACACTCTTTCTGTAGAAACTGCAATTGGACATTCTGAGCGCTAAGAGGCCTCTATTGGGAAAAATAATATCTTCAAATAAAAACTACACAGAAGCATTGTGTGAAACTTATTTCTGATATGTTCATTAAGCTAACAGAGTTAAACCATACTTTTGATTGCGCAGTTCTGAACACTCTTTCTGTAGAAAATGCAAGTGGACATTTGGAGCGCTAAGAGGGTAATGGTGGAAAAAGGAATATATTCAAATATAAACTACACAGTAGCATTCTGTGAAAATTCTTTCTGTTCTGTGCATTCAACTAACAGAGTTGAACCTTACTTTTGATTGAGCCGTTCTGAAACACTCTTTCTGTAGAAACTGCAATTGGACATGCTAAGCGCTAAGATGCCTACATTGGGAAAAATAATATCTTCAAATAAAAACTACACAGATGCATTCTGTGAAACTTATTTCTGATCTGTAAATTCAGTTAACAGAGATAAAACATATTTTTGATTGAGCAGTTATGAAACACTCTTTTTGTAGAAAATGCAAGTGGAGATTCGGAGCGCTAAGAGGGTAATAGTGGAAAAAGGTATGTCTTCAAATATAAACTACACAGAATCATTCGGTGAAACTTCTTTCTGATCTGTGCATTCAGCTAACAGAGTTAAACCATACTTTTGATTGAGCAGATCTGAACACTCTTTCTGTTGAAAATGCAACTGTACATTTGGAGCGCTCAGAGCGTAGTAGTGGAAAAAGGAATATATTCAAATATAAACGACACAGAAGCATTCTGTGAAACTTCTTTCTGATCTGAGCATACAGCTAACAGAGTTAAACCATACTTTTGATTGAGCAGTTTTGAAACACTCTGTCTGTAGAAAATGCAACTGGACATTCGTAGCGCTAAGTGGGTAATAGTGGAAAAGAGAATATGTCCAAATATAAACTACACAGAAGCATTGTATGAAACTTCTTTCTGTTCTGTGCATTCAACTAACAGAGTTGAACCTTACTTTTGATTGAGCCGTTCTGAAACACTCTTTCTGTAGAAACTGCAATTGGACATTCTGAGCGCTAAGAGGCCTATATTGGGAAAAAGAATGTCTACAAATAAAAACTACACAGAAGAATTGTGTGAAAATTCTTTCTGTTCTGTTTGTTCAACTAAAAGAGTTGTACCTTAGTTTTGATTGAGCCGTTCTGAAACAATCTTTCTGTAGAAAATGCAAGTGGAGATTCGGAACGCTAAGAGAGTAATAGTGGAAAAAGAAATGTCTCCAAATATAAACTACACAGAATCATTCTGTGAAACTTCTTTCTGATCTTTGCATTCAGCTAAAAGAGTTAAACCATACTTTTGATTGAGCAGATCTGAACACTCTTTCTGTAGAAAATGCAACTGGACATTTGGAGCGCTAAGAGAGTAGTAGTGGAAAAAGGAATATATTCAAATATAAACTACACAGAAGCATTCTGTGAATCTTCTTTCTGATCTGAGCATTCAGCTAACAGAGTTAAACCATACTTATGATTGAGCAGTTTTGAAACACTCTGTCTGTAGAAAATGCAACTGGACATTCGTAGCGCTAAGTGGGTAATAGTGGAAAAAAGAATATGTTCAAATATAAACTACACAGAAGCATTGTATGAAACACCTTTCTGTTCTGTGCATTCAACTAACAGAGTTGAACCTTACTTTTGATTGAGCCTTTCTGAAACACTCTTTCTGTAGAAACTGCAATTGGACATTCTGAGCGCTAAGAGGCCTATATTGGGAAAAATAATATCTTCAAATAAAAACTACACAGAAGCATTGTGTGAAACTTATTTCTGATATGTTCATTAAGCTAACAGAGTTAAACCATACTTTTGATTGCGCAGTTCTGAACACTCTTTCTGCAGAAAATGCAAGTGGACATTCGGAGCGCTAAGAGTGTAATAGTGGAAAAAGGAATATATTCAAATATAAACTACACAGTAGCATTCTGTGAAAATTCTTTCTGTTTTGTGCATTCAACTAACAGAGTTGAACCTTACTTTTGATTGAGCCGTTCTGAAACACTCTTTCTGTAGAAACTGCAATTGGACATGCTAAGCGCTAAGAGGCCTACATTGGGAAAAAGAATATCTTCAAATAAAAACTACACAGATGCATTCTGTGAAACTTATTTCTGATCTGTAAATTCAGTTAACGAGATAAAACATATTTTTGATTGAGCAGTTATGAAACACTCTTTTTGTAGAAAATGCAAGTGGAGATTCGGAGCGCTAAGAGGGTAATAGTGGAAAAAGGAATGTCTTCAAATATAAACTACACAGAATCATTCGGTGAAACTTCTTTCTGATCTGTGCATTCAGCTAACAGTGTTAAACCATACTTTTGATTGAGCAGATCTGAACACTCTTTCTGTTGAAAATGCAACTGGACATTTGGAGCGCTAAGAGCGTAGTAGTGGAAATAGGAATATATTCAAATATAAACTACACAGAAGCATTCTGTGAAACTTCTTTCTGATCTGAGCATTCAGCTAACAGAGTTAAACCATACTTTTGATTGAGCAGTTTTGAAACACTCTGTCTGTAGAAAATGCAACTGGACATTCGTAGCGCTAAGTGGGTAATAGTGGAAAAAAGAATATGTTCAAATATAAACTACACAGAAGCATTGTATGAAACTTCTTTCTGTTCTGTGCATTCAACTAACAGAGTTGAACCTTACTTTTGATTGAGCCGTTCTGAAACACTCTTTCTGTAGAAACTGCAATTGGACATGCTAAGCGCTAAGAGGCCTATATTGGGAAAAAGAATGTCTTCAAATAAAAACTACACAGATGCATTCTGTGAAACTTATTTCTGATCTGTAAATTCAGTTAACAGATATAAAACACATTTTTGATTGAGCAGTTATGAATCACTCTTTTTGTAGAAAATGCAAGTGGAGATTCGGAGCGCTAAGAGGGTAACAGTGGAAAAAGGAATGTCTTCAAATATAAACTACACAGAATCATTCTTTGAAACTTCTTTCTGATCTGTGCATTCAGCTAACAGAGTTAAACCATACTTTTGATTGAGCAGATCTGAACACTCTTTCTGTAGAAAATGCAACTGGACATTTGGAGCGCTAAGAGCGTAGTAGTGGAAAAAGGAATATATTCAAATATAAACTACACAGAAGCATTCTGTGAAACTTCTTTCTGATCTGGGCATTCAGCTAACAGAGTTAAACCATACTTTTGATTGAGCAGTTTCGAAACACTCTGTCTGTAGAAAATGCAACTGGACATTCGTAGCGCTAAGTGGGTAATAGTGGAAAAAAGAATATGTCCAAATATAAACTACACAGAAGCATTGTATGAAACTTCTTTCTGTTCTGTGCATTCAACTAACAGAGTTGAACCTTACTTTTGATTGAGCCGTTCTGAAACACTCTTTCTGTAGAAACTGCAATTGGACATTCTGAGCGCTAAGAGGCCTATATTCGGAAAAAGAATGTCTACAAATAAACACTACACAGAAGAATTGTGTGAAACTACTTTCTGTTCTGTTTGTTCAACTAAAAGAGTTGAACCTTAGTTTTGATTGAGCCGTTCTGAAACACTCTTTCTGTAGAAAATGCAAGTGGAGATTCGGAGCGCTAAGAGGGTAATAGTGGAAAAAGGAATATCTCCAAATATAAACTACACAGAATCATTCTGTGAAACTTCTTTCTGATCTGTGCATTCAGCTAACAGAGTTAAACCATACTTTTGATTGAGCAGATCTGAACACTCTTTCTGTAGAAAATGCAACTGGACATTTGGAGCGCTAAGAGAGTAGTAGTGGAAAAAGGAATATATTCAAATATAAACTACACAGAAGCATTCTGTGAAACTTCTTTCTGATCTGAGTATTCAGCTAACAGAGTTAAACCATACTTTTGATTGAGCAGTTTTGAAACACTCTGTCTGTAGAAAATGCAACTGGACATTCGTAGCGCTAAGTGGGTAATAGTGGAAAAAAGAATATGTTCAAATATAAACTACACAGAAGCATTGTATGAAACTTCTTTCTGTTCTGTGCATTCAACTAACAGAGTTGAACCTTACTTTTGATTGAGCCGTTCTGAAACACTCTTTTTGTAGAAACTGCAATTGGACATTCTGAGCGCTAAGAGGCCTATATTGGGAAAAAGAATGTCTACAAATAAAAACTACACAGAAGAATTGTGTGAAACTGCTTTCTGTTCTGTTTGTTCAACTAAAAGAGTTGAACCTTAGTTTTGATTGAGCCGTTCTGAAACACTCTTTCTGTAGAAAATGCAAGTGGAGATTCGGAGCGCTAAGAGGGTAATAGTGGAAAAAGGAATGTCTCCAAATATAAACTACACAGAATCATTCTGTGAAACTTCTTTCTGATCTGTGCATTGAGCTAACAGAGTTAAACCACACTTTTGATTGAGCAGATCTGAACACTCTTTCTGTAGAAAATGCAACTGGACATTTGGAGCGCTAAGAGAGTAGTAGTGGAAAAAGGAATATATTCAAATATAAACTACACAGAAGCATTCTGTGAAACTTCTTTCTGATCTGAGCATTCAGCTAACAGAGTTAAACCATACTTATGATTGAGCAGTTTTGAAACACTCTGTCTGTAGAAAATGCAACTGGACATTCGTAGCGCTAAGTGGGTAATAGTGGAAAAAAGAATATGTTCAAATATAAACTACACAAAAGCATTGTATGAAACATCTTTCTGTTCTGTGCATTCAACTAACAGAGTTGAACCTTACTTTTGATTGAGCCTTTCTGAAACACTCTTTCTGTAGAAACTGCAATTGGACATTCTGAGCGCTAAGAGGCCTATATTGGGAAAAATAATATCTTCAAATAAAAACTACACAGAAGCATTGTGTGAAACTTATTTCTGATATGTTCATTAAGCTAACAGAGTTAAACCATACTTTTGATTGCGCAGTTCTGAACACTCTTTCTGCAGAAAATGCAAGTGGACATTCGGAGCGCTAAGAGGGTAATAGTGGAAAAAGGAATATATTCAAATATAAACTACACAGTAGCATTCTGTGAAAATTCTTTCTGTTCTGTGCATTCAACTAACAGAGTTGAACCTTACTTTTGATTGAGCCGTTCTGAAACACTCTTTCTGTAGAAACTGCAATTGGACATGCTAAGCGCTAAGAGGCCTACATTGGGAAAAAGAATATCTTCAAATAAAAACTACACAGATGCATTCTGTGAAACTTATTTCTGATCTGTAAATTCAGTTAACGAGATAAAACATATTTTTGATTGAGCAGTTATGAAACACTCTTTTTGTAGAAAATGCAAGTGGAGATTCGGAGCGCTAAGAGGGTAATAGTGGAAAAAGGAATGTCTTCAAATATAAACTACACAGAATCATTCGGTGAAACTTTTTTCTGATCTGTGCATTCAGCTAACAGTGTTAAACCATACTTTTGATTGAGCAGATCTGAACACTCTTTCTGTTGAAAATGCAACTGGACATTTGGAGCGCTAAGAGCGTAGTAGTGGAAATAGGAATATATTCAAATATAAACTACACAGAAGCATTCTGTGAAACTTCTTTCTGATCTGAGCATTCAGCTAACAGAGTTAAACCATACTTTTGATTGAGCAGTTTTGAAACACTCTGTCTGTAGAAAATGCAACTGGACATTCGTAGCGCTAAGTGGGTAATAGTGGAAAAAAGAATATGTTCAAATATAAACTACACAGAAGCATTGTATGAAACTTCTTTCTGTTCTGTGCATTCAACTAACAGAGTTGATCCTTACTTTTGATTGAGCCGTTCTGAAGCACTCTTTCTGTAGAAACTGCAATTGGACATGCTAAGCGCTAAGAGGCCTATATTGGGAAAAAGAATGTCTTCAAATAAAAACTACACAGATGCATTCTGTGAAACTTATTTCTGATCTGTAAATTCAGTTAACAGATATAAAACATATTTTTGATTGAGCAGTTATGAATCACTCTTTTTGTAGAAAATGCAAGTGGAGATTCGGAGCACTAAGAGGGTAACAGTGGAAAAAGGAATGTCTTCAAATATAAACTACACAGAATCATTCTTTGAAACTTCTTTCTGATCTGTGCATTCAGCTAACAGAGTTAAACCATACTTTTGATTGAGCAGATCTGAACACTCTTTCTGTAGAAAATGCAACTGGACATTTGGAGCGCTAAGAGCTTAGTAGTGGAAAAAGGAATATATTCAAATATAAACTACACAGAAGCATTGTGTGAAACTTATTTCTGATATGTTCATTAAGCTAACAGAGTTAAACCATACTTTTGATTGCGCAGTTCTGAACACTCTTTCTGTAGAAAATGCAAGTGGACATTTGGAGCGCTAAGAGGGTAATGGTGGAAAAAGGAATATATTCAAATATAAATTACACAGTAGCATTCTGTGAAAATTCTTTCTGTTCTGTGCATTCAACTAACAGAGTTGAACCTTACTTTTGATTGAGCCGTTCTGAAACACTCTTTCGGTAGAAACTGCAATTGGACATGCTAAGCGCTAAGAGGCCTACATTGGGAAAAAGAATATCTTCAAATAAAAACTACACAGATGCATTCTGTGAAACATATTTCTGATCTGTAAATTCAGTTAACAGAGATAAAACATATTTTTGATTGAGCAGTTATGAAACACTCTTTTTGTAGAAAATGCAAGTGGCGATTCGGAGCGCTAAGTGGGTAATAGTGGAAAAAGGAATGTCTTCAAACATAAACTACACAGAATCATTCGCTGAAACTTCTTTCTGATCTGTGCATTCAGCTAACAGAGTTAAACCATATTTTTGATTGAGCAGATCTGAACACTCTTTCTGTTGAAAATGCAACTGGACCTTTGGAGCGCTAAGAGCGTAGTAGTGGAAAAAGGAATATATTCAAATATAAACTACACAGAAGCATTCTGTGAAACTTCTTTCTGATCTGAGCATTCAGCTAACAGAGTTAAACCATACTTTTGATTGAGCAGTTTTGAAACACTCTGTCTGTAGAAAATGCAACTGGACATTCGTAGCGCTAAGTGGGTAATAGTGGAAAAAAGAATATATTCAAATATAAACTACACAGAAGCATTGTATGAAACTTCTTTCTGTTCTGTGCATTCAACTAACAGAGTTGAACCTTACTTTTGATTGAGCCGTTCTGAAACACTCTTTCTGTAGAAACTGCAATTGGACATTCTGAGCGCTAAGAGGCCTATATTGGGAAAAAGAATGTCTACAAATAAAAACTACACAGAAGAATTGTGTGAAACTTCTTTCTGTTCTGTTTGTTCAACTAAAAGAGTTGAACCTTAGTTTTGATTGAGCCGTTCTGTAACAGTCTTTCTGTAGAAAATGCAAGTGGAGATTCGGAGCGCTAAGAGGGTAATAGTGGAAAAAGGAATGTCTCCAAATATAAACTACACAGAATCATTCTGTGAAACTTCTTTCTGATCTGTGCATTCAGCTAACAGAGTTAAACCATACTTTTGATTGAGCAGATCTGAACACTCTTTCTGTAGAAAATGCAACTGGACATTTGGAGCGCTAAGAGCTTAGTAGTGGAAAAAGGAATATATTCAAATATAAACTACACAGAAGCATTGTGTGAAACTTATTTCTGATATGTTCATTAAGCTAACAGAGTTAAACCATACTTTTGATTGCGCAGTTCTGAACACTCTTTCTGTAGAAAATGCAAGTGGACATTTGGAGCGCTAAGAGGGTAATGGTGGAAAAAGGAATATATTCAAATATAAATTACACAGTAGCATTATGTGAAAATTCTTTCTGTTCTGTGCATTCAACTAACAGAGTTGAACCTTACTTTTGATTGAGCCGTTCTGAAACACTCTTTCGGTAGAAACTGCAATTGGACATGCTAAGCGCTAAGAGGCCTACATTGGGAAAAAGAATATCTTCAAATAAAAACTACACAGATGCATTCTGTGAAACATATTTCTGATCTGTAAATTCAGTTAACAGAGATAAAACATATTTTTGATTGAGCAGTTATGAAACACTCTTTTTGTAGAAAATGCAAGTGGCGATTCGGAGCGCTAAGTGGGTAATAGTGGAAAAAGGAATGTCTTCAAATATAAACTACACAGAATCATTCGCTGAAACTTCTTTCTGATCTGTGCATTCAGCTAACAGAGTTAAACCATATTTTTGATTGAGCAGATCTGAACACTCTTTCTGTTGAAAATGCAACTGGACCTTTGGAGCGCTAAGAGCGTAGTAGTGGAAAAAGGAATATATTCAAATATAAACTACACAGAAGCATTCTGTGAAACTTCTTTCTGATCTGAGCATTCAGCTAACAGAGTTAAACCATACTTTTGATTGAGCAGTTTTGAAACACTCTGTCTGTAGAAAATGCAACTGGACATTCGTAGCGCTAAGTGGGTAATAGTGGAAAAAAGAATATATTCATATATAAACTACACAGAAGCATTGTATGAAACTTCTTTCTGTTCTGTGCATTCAACTAACTGAGTTGAACCTTACTTTTGATTGAGCCGTTCTGAAACACTCTTTCTGTAGAAACTGCAATTGGACATTCTGAGCGCTAAGAGGCCTATATTGGGAAAAAGAATGTCTACAAATAAAAACTACACAGAAGAATTGTGTGAAACTTCTTTCTGTTCTGTTTGTTCAACTAAAAGAGTTGAACCTTAGTTTTGATTGAGCCGTTCTGTAACAGTCTTTCTGTAGAAAATGCAAGTGGAGATTCGGAGCGCTAAGAGGGTAATAGTGGAAAAAGGAATGTCTCCAAATATAAACTACACAGAATCATTCTGTGAAACTTCTTTCTGATCTGTGCATTCAGCTAACAGAGTTAAACCATACTTTTGATTGAGCAGATCTGAACACTCTTTCTGTAGAAAATGCAACTGGACATTTGGAGCGCTAAGAGAGTAGTAGTGGAAAAAGGAATATATTCAAATATAAACTACACAGAAGCATTCTGTGAAACTTCTTTCTGATCTGAGCATTCAGCTTACAGAGTTAAACCATACTTTTGATTGAGCAGTTTTGAAACACTCTGTCTGTAGAAAATGCAACTGGACATTCGTAGCGCTAAGTGGGTAATAGTGGAAAAAAGAATATGTTCAATTATAAACTACACAGAACCATTGTATGAAACTTCTTTCTGTTCTGTGCATTCAACTAACAGAGTTGAACCTTACTTTTGATTGAGCCTTTCTGAAACACTCTTTCTGTAGAAACTGCAATTGGACATTCTGAGCGCTAAGAGGCCTCTATTGGGAAAAATAATATCTTCAAATAAAAACTACACAGAAGCATTGTGTGAAACTGATTTCTGATATGTTCATTAAGCTAACAGAGTTAAACCATACTTTTGATTGCGCAGTTCTGAACACTCTTTCTGTAGAAAATGCAAGTGGACATTCGGAGCGCTAAGAGGGTAATAGTGGAAAAAGGAATATATTCAAATATAAACTACACAGTAGCATTCTGTGAAAATTCTTTCTGTTCTGTGCATTCAACTAACAGAGTTGAACCTTACTTTTGATTGAGCCGTTCTGAAACACTCTTTCTGTAGAAACTGCAATTGGACATGCTAAGCGCTAAGAGGCCTACATTGGGAAAAAGAATATCTTCAAATAAAAACTACACAGATGCATTCTGTGAAACTTATTTCTGATCTGTAAATTCAGTTAACAGAGATAAAACATATTTTTGATTGAGCAGTTATGAAACACTCTTTTTGTAGAAAATGCAAGTGGAGATTCGGAGCGCTATGAGGGTAATAGTGGAAAAAGAAATGTCTTCAAATATAAACTACACAGAATCATTCGGTGAAACTTCTTTCTGATCTGTGCATTCAGCTAACAGAGCTAAACCATACTTTTGATTGAGCAGATCTGAACACTCTTTCTGTAGAAAATGCAACTGGACATTTGGAGCGCTAAGAGCGTAGTAGTGGAAAAAGGAATATATTCAAATATAAACTACACAGAAGCATTCTGTGAAACTTCTTTCTGATCTGAGCATACAGCTAAGAGTTAAACCATACTTTTGATTGAGCAGTTTTGAAACACTCTGTCTGTAGAAAATGCAACTGGACATTCGTAGCGCTAAGTGGGTAATAGTGGAAAAGAGAATATGTTCAAATATAAACTACACAGAAGCATTGTATGAAACTTCTTTCTGTTCTGTGCATTCAACTAACAGAGTTGAACCTTACTTTTGATTGAGCCGTTCTGAAACACTCCTTCTGTAGAAACTGCAATTGGACATTCTGAGCGCTAAGAGGCCTATATTGGGAAAAAGAATGTCTACAAATAAAAACTACACAGAAGAATTGTGTGAAACTTCTTTCTGTTCTGTTTGTTCAACTAAAAGATTTGAACCTTAGTTTTGATTGAGCCGTTCTGAAACACTCTTTCTGTAGAAAATGCAAGTGGAGATTCGGAGCGCTAAGAAGGTAATAGTGGAAAAAGGAATGTCTCCAAATATAAACTACACAGAATCATTCTGTGAAACATCTTTCTGATCTGTGCATTCAGCTAACAGAGTTAAACCATACTTTTGATTGAGCAGATCTGAACACTCTTTCTGTAGAAAATGCAACTGGACATTTGGAGCACTAAGAGAGTAGTAGTGGAAAAAGGAATATATTCAAATATAAACTACACAGAAGCATTCTGTGAAACTTCATTCTGATCTGAGCATTCAGCTTACAGAGTTAAACCATACTTTTGATTGAGCAGATTTGAAACACTCTGTCTGTAGAAAATGCAACTGGACATTCCTAGCGCTAAGTGGGTAATAGTGGAAAAAAGAATATGTTCAAATATAAACTACACAGAAGCATTGTATGAAACTTCTTTCTGTTCTGTGCATTCAACTAACAGAGTTGAACCTTACTTTTGATTGAGCCTTTCTGAAACACTCTTTCTGTAGAAACTGCAATTGGACATTCTGAGCGCTAAGAGGCCTCCATTGGGAAAAATAATATCTTCAAATAAAAACTACACAGAAGCATTGTGTGAAACTTATTTCTGATATGTTCATTAAGCTAACAGAGTTAAACCATACTTTTGATTGCGCAGTTCTGAACACTCTTTCTGTAGAAAATGCAAGTGGACATTCGGAGCGCTAAGAGGGTAATAGTGGAAAAAGGAATATATTCAAATATAAACTACACAGTAGCATTCTGTGAAAATTCTTTCTGTTCTGTGCATTCAACTAACAGAGTTGAACCTTACTTTTGATTGAGCCGTTCTGAAACACTCTTTCTGTAGAAACTGCAATTGGACATGCTAAGCGCTAAGAGGCCTACATTGGGATAAAGAATATCTTCAAATAAAAACTACACAGATGCATTCTGTGAAACTTATTTCTGATCTGTAAATTCAGTTAACAGATATAAAACATATTTTTGATTGAGCAGTTATGAAACACTCTTTTTGTAGAAAATGCAAGTGGAGATTCGGAGCGCTAAGAGGTTAACAGTGGAAAAAGGAATGTCTTCAAATATAAACTACACAGAATCATTCTTTGAAACTTCTTTCTGATCTGTGCATTCAGCTAACAGAGTTAAACCATACTTTTGATTGAGCAGATCTGAACACTCTTTCTGTAGAAAATGCAACTGGACATTTGGAGCGCTAAGAGCGTAGTAGTGGAAAAAGGAATATATTCAAATATAAACTACACAGAAGCATTCTGTGAAAATTCTTTCTGATCTGGGCATTCAGCAAACAGTGTTAAACCATACTTTTGATTGAGCAGTTTCGAAACACTCTGTCTGTAGAAAATGCAACTGGACATTCGTAGCGCTAAGTGGGTAATAGTGGAAAAAAGAATATGTCCAAATAAAAACTACACAGAAGCATTGTATGAAACTTCTTTCTGTTCTGTGCATTCAACTAACAGAGTTGAACCTTACTTTTGATTGAGCCGTTCTGAAACACTCTTTCTGTAGAAACTGCAATTGGACATTCTGAGCGCTAAGAGGCCTATATTGGGAAAAAGAATGTCTACAAATAAAAACTACACAGAAGAATTGTGTGAAACTTCTTTCTGTTCTGTTTGTTCAACTAAAAGAGGTGAACATTAATTTTGATTGAGCCGTTCTGAAACACTCTTTCTGTAGAAAATGCAAGTGGAGATTCGGAGCGCTAAGAGGGTAATAGTGGAAAAAGGAATGTCTCCAAATATAAACTACACAGAATCATTCTGTGAAACTTCTTTCTGATCTGTGCATTCAGCTAACAGAGTTAAACCATACTTTTGATTGAGCAGATCTGAACACTCTTTCTGTAGAAAATGCAACTGGACATTTGGAGCGCTAAGAGAGTAGTAGTGGAAAATGGAATATATTCAAATATAAACTACACAGAAGCATTCTGTGAAACTTCTTTCTGATCTGAGCATTCAGCTAACAGAGTTAAACCATACTTATGATTGAGCAGTTTTGAAACACTCTGTCTGTAGAAAAGGCAACTGGACATTCGTAGCGCCAAGTGGGTAATAGTGGAAAAAAGAATATGTTCAAATATAAACTACACAGAAGCATTGTATGAAACATCTTTCTGTTCTGTGCATTCAACTAACAGAGTTGAACCTTACTTTTGATTGAGCCGTTCTGAAACACTCTTTGTGTAGAAACTGCAATTGGACATTCTGAGCGCTAAGAGGCCTCTATTGGGAAAAATAATATCTTCAAATAAAAACTACACAGAAGCATTGTGTGAAACTTATTTCTGATATGTTCATTAAGCTAACAGAGTTAAACCATACTTTTGATTGCGCAGTTCTGAACACTCTTTCTGTAGAAAATGCAAGTGGACATTTGGAGCGCTAAGAGGGTAATGGTGGAAAAAGGAATATATTCAAATATAAACTACACAGTAGCATTCTGTGAAAATTCTTTCTGTTCTGTGCATTCAACTAACAGAGTTGAACCTTACTTTTGATTGAGCCGTTCTGAAACACTCTTTCTGTAGAAACTGCAATTGGACATGCTAAGCGCTAAGATGCCTACATTGGGAAAAATAATATCTTCAAATAAAAACTACACAGATGCATTCTGTGAAACTTATTTCTGATCCGTAAATTCAGTTAACAGAGATAAAACATATTTTTGATTGTGCAGTTATGAAACACTCTTTTTGTAGAAAATGCAAGTGGAGATTCGGAGCGCTAAGAGGGTAATAGTGGAAAAAGGTATGTCTTCAAATATAAACTACACAGAATCATTCGGTGAAACTTCTTTCTGATCTGTGCATTCAGCTAACAGAGTTAAACCATACTTTTGATTGAGCAGATCTGAACACTCTTTCTGTTGAAAATGCAACTGGACATTTGGAGCGCTAAGTGCGTAGTAGTGGAAAAAGGAATATATTCAAATATAAACTACACAGAAGCATTCTGTGAAACTTCTTTCTGATCTGAGCATACAGCTAACAGAGTTAAACCATACTTTTGATTGAGCAGTTTTGAAACACTCTGTCTGTAGAAAATGCAACTGGACATTCGTAGCGCTAAGTGCGTAATAGTGGAAAAAAGAATATGTTCAAATATAAACTACACAGAAGCATTGTATGAAACTTCTTTCTGTTCTGTGCATTCAACTAACAGAGTTGAACCTTACTTTTGATTGAGCCGTTCTGAAACACTCTTTCGGTAGAAACTGCAATTGGACATGCTAAGCGCTAAGAGGCCTACATTGGGAAAAAGAATATCTTCAAATAAAAACTACACAGATGCATTCTGTGAAACTTATTTCTGATCTGTAAATTCAGTTAACAGAGATAAAACATATTTTTGATTGAGCAGTTATGAAACACTCTTTTTGTAGAAAATGCAAGTGGCGATTCGGAGCGCTAAGAGGGTAACAGTGGAAAAAGGAATGTCTTCAAATATTAACTACACAGAATCATTCGGTGAAACTTCTTTCTGATCTGTGCATTCAGCTAACAGAGTTAAACCATACTTTTGATTGAGCAGATCTGAACACTCTTTCTGTAGAAAATGCAACTGGACATTTGGAGTGCTAAGAGCGTAGTAGTGGAAAAAGGAATATATTCAAATATAAACTACACAGAAGCATTCTGTGAAACTTCTTTCTGATCTGGGCATTCAGCTAACAGATTTAAACCATACTTTTGATTGAGCAGTTTTGAAACACTCTGTCTGTAGAAAATGCAACTGGACATTCGTAGCGCTAAGTGGGTAATAGTGGAAAAAAGAATATGTACAAATATAAACTACACAGAAGCATTGTATGAAACTACTTTCTGTTCTGTGCATTCAACTAACAGAGTTGAACCTTACTTTTGATTGAGCCGTTCTGAAACACTCTTTCTGTAGAAACTGCAATTGGACATTCTGAGCGCTAAGAGGCCTATATTGGGAAAAAGAATGTCTACAAATAAACACTACACAGAAGAATTGTGTGAAACTTCTTTCTGTTCTGTTTGTTCAACTAAAAGAGTTGAACCTTAATTTTGATTGAGCCGTTCTGAAACACTCTTTCTGTAGAAAATGCAAGTGGAGATTCGGAGCGCTAAGAGGGTAATAGTGGAAAAAGGAATGTCTCCAAATATAAACTACACAGAATCATTCTGTGAAACTTCTTTCTGATCTGTGCATTCAGCTAACAGAGTTAAACCATACTTTTGATTGAGCAGATCTGAACACTCTTTCTGTAGAAAATGCAACTGGACATTTGGAGCGCTAAGAGAGTAGTAGTGGAAAAAGGAATATATTCAAATATAAACTACACAGAAGCATTCTGTGAAACTTCTTTCTGATCTGAGCATTCAGCTAACAGAGTTAAACCATACTTATGATTGAGCAGTTTTGAAACACTCTGTCTGTAGAAAAGGCAACTGGACATTCGTAGCGCTAAGTGGGTAATAGTGGAAAAAAGAATATGTTCAAATATAAACTACACAGAACCATTGTATGAAACATCTTTCTGTTCTGTGCATTCAACTAACAGAGTTGAACCTTACTTTTGATTGAGCCATTCTGAAACACTCTTTCTGTAGAAACTGCAATTGGACATTCTGAGCGCTAAGAGGCCTATATTGGGAAAAATTATATCTTCAAATAAAAACTACACAGAAGCATTGTGTGAAACTTATTTCTGATATGTTCATTAAGCTAACAGAGTTAAACCATACTTTTGATTGCGCAGTTCTGAACACTCTTTCTGTAGAAAATGCAAGTGGACATTCGGAGCGCTAAGAGGGTAATAGTGGAAAAAGGAATATATACAAATATAAACTACACAGTAGCATTCTGTGAAAATTCTTTCTGTTCTGTGCATTCAACTAACAGAGTTGAACCTTACTTTTGATTGAGCCGTTCTGAAACACTCTTTCGGTAGAAACTGCAATTGGACATGCTAAGCGCTAAGAGGCCTACATTGGGAAAAAGAATATCTTCAAATAAAAACTACACAGATGCATTCTATGAAACTTATTTCTGATCTGTAAATTCAGTTAACAGAGATAAAACATATTTTTGATTGAGCAGTTATGAAACACTCTTTTTGTAGAAAATGCAAGTGGCGATTCGGAGCGCTAAGAGGGTAATAGTGGAAAAAGGAATGTCTTCAAATATAAACTACACAGAATCATTCGGTGAAACTTCTTTCTGATCTGTGCATTCAGCTAACAGAGTTAAACCATATTTTTGATTGAGCAGATCTGAACACTCTTTCTGTTGAAAATGCAGCTGGACATTTGGAGCGCTAAGAGCGTAGTAGTGGAAAAAGGAATATATTCAAATATAAACTACACAGAAGCATTCTGTGAAACTTCTTTCTGATCTGAGCATTCAGCTAACAGAGTTAAACCATACTTTTGATTGAGCAGTTTTGAAACACTCTGTCTGTAGAAAATGCAACTGGACATTCGTAGCGCTAAGTGGGTAATAGTGGAAAAAAGAATATGTTCAAATATAAACTACACAGAAGCATTGTATG
Source organism: Symphalangus syndactylus (assembly GCF_028878055.3). Taxonomy (NCBI): domain Eukaryota; kingdom Metazoa; phylum Chordata; class Mammalia; order Primates; family Hylobatidae; genus Symphalangus; species Symphalangus syndactylus. Next base: position 111,728,287 of record NC_072437.2, on the reverse strand, counting down.
AAACTTCTTTCTGTTCTGTGCATTCAACTAACAGAGTTGAACCTTACTTTTGATTGAGCCGTTCTGAAACACTCTTTCTGTAGAAACTGCAATTGGACATTCTGAGCGCTAAGAGGCCTATATTGGGAAAAAGAATGTCTACAAATAAAAACTACACAGAAGAATTGTGTGAAACTTCTTTCTGTTCTGTTTGTTCAACTAAAAGAGTTGAACCTTAGTTTTGATTGAGCCGTTCTGAAACACTCTTTCTGTAGAAAATGCAAGTGGAGATTCGGAACGCTAAGAGGGTAATAGTGGAAAAAGGAATGTCTCCAAATATAAACTACACAGAATCATTCTGTGAAACTTCTTTCTGATCTGTGCATTCAGCTAACAGAGTTAAACCATACTTTTGATTGAGCAGATCTGAACACTCTTTCTGTAGAAAATGCAACTGGACATTTGGAGCGCTAAGAGAGTAGTAGTGGAAAAAGGAATATATTCAAATATAAACTACACAGAAGCATTCTGTGAAACTTCTTTCTGATCTGAGCATTCAGCTAACAGAGTTAAACCATACTTATGATTGAGCAGTTTTGAAACACTCTGTCTGTAGAAAATGCAACTGGACATTCGTAGCGCTAAGTGGGTAATAGTGGAAAAAAGAATATGTTCAAATATAAACTACACAGAAGCATTGTATGAAACATCTTTCTGTTCTGTGCATTCAACTAACAGAGTTGAACCTTACTTTTGATTGAGCCTTTCTGAAACACTCTTTCTGTAGAAACTGCAATTGGACATTCTGAGCGCTAAGAGGCCTATATTGGGAAAAATAATATCTTCAAATAAAAACTACACAGAAGCATTGTGTGAAACTTATTTCTGATATGTTCATTAAGCTAACAGAGTTAAACCATACTTTTGATTGCGCAGTTTTGAACACTCTTTCTGCAGAAAATGCAAGTGGACATTCGGAGCGCTAAGAGGGTAATAGTGGAAAAAGGAATATATTCAAATATAAACTACACAGTAGCATTCTGTGAAAATTCTTTCTGTTCTGTGCATTCAACTAACAGAGTTGAACCTTACTTTTGATTGAGCCGTTCTGAAACACTCTTTCTGTAGAAACTGCAATTGGACATGCTAAGCGCTAAGAGGCCTACATTGGGAAAAAGAATATCTTCAAATAAAAACTACACAGATGCATTCTGTGAAACTTATTTCTGATCTGTAAATTCAGTTAACGAGATAAAACATATTTTTGATTGAGCAGTTATGAAACACTCTTTTTGTAGAAAATGCAAGTGGAGATTCGGAGCGCTAAGAGGGTAATAGTGGAAAAAGGAATGTCTTCAAATATAAACTACACAGAATCATTCGGTGAAACTTCTTTCTGATCTGTGCATTCAGCTAACAGTGTTAAACCATACTTTTGATTGAGCAGATCTGAACACTCTTTCTGTTGAAAATGCAACTGGACATTTGGAGCGCTAAGAGCGTAGTAGTGGAAATAGGAATATATTCAAATATAAACTACACAGAAGCATTCTGTGAAACTTCTTTCTGATCTGAGCATTCAGCTAACAGAGTTAAACCATACTTTTGATTGAGCAGTTTTGAAACACTCTGTCTGTAGAAAATGCAACTGGACATTCGTAGCGCTAAGTGCGTAATAGTGGAAAAAAGAATATGTTCAAATATAAACTACACAGAAGCATTGTATGAAACTTCTTTCTGTTCTGTGCATTCAACTAACAGAGTTGAACCTTACTTTTGATTGAGCCGTTCTGAAACACTCTTTCTGTAGAAACTGCAATTGGACATTCTGAGCGCTAAGAGGCCTATATTGGGAAAAAGAATGTCTACAAATAAAAACTACACAGAAGAATTGTGTGAAACTTCTTTCTGTTCTGTTTGTTCAACTAAAAGAGTTGAACCTTAGTTTTGATTGAGCCGTTCTGAAACACTCTTTCTGTAGAAAATGCAAGTGGAGATTCGGAGCGCTAAGAGGGTAATAGTGGAAAAAGGAATGTCTCCAAATATAAACTACACAGAATCATTCTGTGAAACTTCTTTCTGATCTGTGCATTCAGCTAACAGAGTTAAACCATACTTTTGATTGAGCAGATCTGAACACTCTTTCTGTAGAAAATGCAACTGGACATTTGGAGCGCTAAGAGAGTAGTAGTGGAAAAAGGAATATATTCAAATATAAACTACACAGAAGCATTCTGTGAAACTTCTTTCTGATCTGAGCATTCAGCTTACAGAGTTAAACCATACTTTTGATTGAGCAGTTTTGAAACACTCTGTCTGTAGAAAATGCAACTGGACATTCGTAGCGCTAAGTGGGTAATAGTGGAAAAAAGAATATGTTCAAATATAAACTACACAGAAGCATTGTATGAAACTTCTTTCTGTTCTGTGCATTCAACTAACAGAGTTGAACCTTACTTTTGATTGAGCCTTTCTGAAACACTCTTTCTGTAGAAACTGCAATTGGACATTCTGAGCGCTAAGAGGCCTATATTGGGAAAAAGAATGTCTACAAATAAAAACTACACAGAAGAATTGTGTGAAACTTCTTTCTGTTCTGTTTGTTCAACTAAAAGAGTTGAACCTTAGTTTTGATTGAGCCGTTCTGAAACACTCTTTCTGTAGAAAATGCAAGTGGAGATTCGGAGCGCTAAGAGGGTAATAGTGGAAAAAGGAATGTCTCCAAATATAAACTACACAGAATCATTCTGTGAAACTTCTTTCTGATCTGTGCATTCAGCTAACAGAGTTAAACCATACTTTTGATTGAGCAGATCTGAACACTCTTTCTGTAGAAAATGCAACTGGACATTTGGAGCGCTAAGAGAGTAGTAGTGGAAAAAGGAATATATTCAAATATAAACTACACAGAAGCATTCTGTGAAACTTCTTTCTGATCTGAGCATTCAGCTTACAGAGTTAAACCATACTTTTGATTGAGCAGTTTTGAAACACTCTGTCTGTAGAAAATGCAACTGGACATTCGTAGCGCTAAGTGGGTAATAGTGGAAAAAAGAATATGTTCAAATATAAACTACACAGAAGCATTGTATGAAACTTCTTTCTGTTCTGTGCATTCAACTAACAGAGTTGAACCTTACTTTTGATTGAGCCTTTCTGAAACACTCTTTCTGTAGAAACTGCAATTGGACATTCTGAGCGCTAAGAGGCCTCTATTGGGAAAAATAATATCTTCAAATAAAAACTACACAGAAGCATTGTGTGAAACTTATTTTTGATATGTTCATTAAGCTAACAGAGTTAAACCATACTTTTGATTGCGCAGTTCTGAACACTCTTTCTGTAGAAAATGCAAGTGGACATTCGGAGCGCTAAGAGGGTAATAGTGGAAAAAGGAATATATTCACATATAAACTACACAGTAGCATTCTGTGAAAATTCTTTCTGTTCTGTGCATTCAACTAACAGAGTTGAACCTTACTTTTGATTGAGCCGTTCTGAAACACTCTTTCTGTAGAAACTGCAATTGGACATGCTAAGCGCTAAGAGGCCTACATTGGGAAAAAGAATATCTTCAAATAAAAACTACACAGATGCATTCTGTGAAACTTATTTCTGATCTGTAAATTCAGTTAACAGATATAAAACATATTTTTGATTGAGCAGTTATGAAACACTCTTTTTGTAGAAAATGCAAGTGGAGATTCGGAGCGCTAAGAAGGTAACAGTGGAAAAAGGAATGTCTTCAAATATAAACTACACAGAATCATTCGGTGAAACTTCTTTCTGATCTGTGCATTCAGCTAACAGAGTTAAATCATACTTTTGATTGAGCAGATCTGAACACTCTTTCTGTAGAAAATGCAACTGGACATTTGGAGCGCTAAGAGCGTAGTAGTGGAAAAAGGAATATATTCAAATATAAACTACACAGAAGCATTCTGTGAAACTTCTTTCTGATCTGGGCATTCAGCTAACAGAGTTAAACCATACTTTTGATTGAGCAGTTTTGAAACACTCTGTCTGTAGAAAATGCAACTGGACATTCGTAGCGCTAAGTGGGTTATAGTGGAAAAAAGAATATGTCCAAATATAAACTACACAGAAGCATTGTATGAAACTACATTCTGTTCTGTGCATTCAACTAACAGAGTTGAACCTTACTTTTGATTGAGCCGTTCTGAAACACTCTTTCTGTAGAAACTGCAATTGGACATTCTGAGCGCTAAGAGGCCTATATTGGGAAAAAGAATGTCTACAAATAAACACTACACAGAAGAATTGTGTGAAACTTCTTTCTGTTCTGTTTGTTCAACTAAAAGAGTTGAACCTTAGTTTTGATTGAGCCGTTCTGAAACACTCTTTCTGTAGAAAATGCAAGTGGAGATTCGGAGCGCTAAGAGGGTAATAGTGGAAAAAGGAATGTCTCCAAATATAAACTACACAGAATCATTCTGTGAAACTTCTTTCTGATCTGTGCATTCAGCTAACAGAGTTAAACTATACTTTTGATTGAGCAGATCTGAACACTCTTTCTGTAGAAAATGCAACTGGACATTTGGAGCGCTACGAGAGTAGTACTGGAAAAAGGAATATATTCAAATATAAACTACACAGAAGCATTCTGTGAAACTTCTTTCTGATCTGAGCATTCAGCTAACAGAGTTAAACCATACTTTTGATTGAGCAGTTTTGAAACCCTCTGTCTGTAGAAAATGCAACTGGACATTCGTAGCGCTAAGTGGGTAATAGTGGAAAAAAGAATATGTTCAAATATAAACTACACAGAAGCATTGTATGAAACTTCTTTCTGTTCTGTGCATTCAACTAACAGAGTTGAACCTTACTTTTGATTGAGCCGTTCTGAAACACTCTTTCTGTAGAAACTGCAATTGGACATTCTGAGCGCTAAGAGGCCTATATTGGGAAAAAGAATGTCTACAAATAAAAACTACACAGAAGAATTGTGTGAAACTTCTTTCTGTTCTGTTTGTTCAACTAAAAGAGTTGAACCTTAGTTTTGATTGAGCCGTTCTGAAACACTCTTTCTGTAGAAAATGCAAGTGGAGATTCGGAGCGCTAAGAGGGTAATAGTGGAAAAAGGAATGTCTCCAAATATAAACTACACAGAATCATTCTGTGAAACTTCTTTCTGATCTGTGCATTCAGCTAACAGGGTTAAACCATACTTTTGATTGAGCAGATCTGAACACTCTTTCTGTAGAAAATGCAACTGGACATTTGGAGCGCTAAGAGAGTAGTAGTGGAAAAAGGAATATATTCAAATATAAACTACACAGAAGCATTCTGTGAAACTTCTTTCTGATCTGAGCATTCAGCTAACAGAGTTAAACCATACTTATGATTGAGCAGTTTTGAAACACTCTGTCTGTAGAAAAGGCAACTGGACATTCGTAGCGCTAAGTGGGTAATAGTGGAAAAAAGAATATGTTCAAATATAAACTACACAGAAGCATTGTATGAAAAATCTTTCTGTTCTGTGCATTCAACTAACAGAGTTGAACCTTACTTTTGATTGAGCCTTTCTGAAACACTCTTTCTGTAGTAACTGCAATTGGACATTCTGAGCGCTAAGAAGTCTCTATTGGGAAAAATAATATCTTCAAATAAAAACTACACAGAAGCATTGTGTGAAACTTATTTCTGATATGTTCATTAAGCTAACAGAGTTAAACCATACTTTTGATTGCGCAGTTCTGAACACTCTTTCTGTAGAAAATGCAAGTGGACATTCGGAGCGCTAAGAGGGTAATAGTGGAAAAAGGAATATATTCAAATATAAACTACACAGTAGCATTCTGTGAAAATTCTTTCTGTTCTGTGCATTCAACTAACAGAGTTGAACCTTACTTTTGATTGAGCCGTTCTGAAACACTCTTTCGGTAGAAACTGCAATTGGACATGCTAAGCGCTAAGAGGCCTACATTGGGAAAAAGAATATCTTCAAATAAAAACTACACAGATGCATTCTGTGAAACTTATTTCTGATCTGTAAATTCAGTTAACAGAGATAAAACATATTTTTGATTGAGCAGTTATGAAACACTCTTTTTGTAGAAAATGCAAGTGGCGATTCGGAGCGCTAAGAGGGTAATAGTGGAAAAAGGAATGTCTTCAAATATAAACTACACAGAATCATTCGGTGAAACTTCTTTCTGATCTGTGCATTCAGCTAACAGAGTTAAAACATATTTTTGATTGAGCAGATCTGAACACTCTTTCTGTTGAAAATGCAACTGGACATTTGGAGCGCTAAGAGCGTAGTAGTGGAAAAAGGAATATATTCAAATATAAACTACACAGAAGCATTCTGTGAAACTTCTTTCTGATCTGAGCATTCAGCTAACAGAGTTAAACCATACTTTTGATTGAGCAGTTTTGAAACACTCTGTCTGTAGAAAATGCAACTGGACATTCGTAGCGCTAAGTGGGTAATAGTGGAAAAAAGAATATGTTCAAATATAAACTACACAGAAGCATTGTATGAAACTTCTTTCTGTTCTGTGCATTCAACTAACAGAGTTGAACCTTACTTTTGATTGAGCCGTTCTGAAACACTCTTTCTGTAGAAACTGCAATTGGACATTCTGAGCGCTAAGAGGCCTATATTGGGAAAAAGAATGTCTACAAATAAAAACTACACAGAAGAATTGTGTGAAACTTCTTTCTGTTCTGTTTGTTCAACTAAAAGAGTTGAACCTTAGTTTTGATTGAGCCGTTCTGTAACAGTCTTTCTGTAGAAAATGCAAGTGGAGATTCGGAGCGCTAAGAGGGTAATAGTGGAAAAAGGAATGTCTCCAAATATAAACTACACAGAATCATTCTGTGAAACTTCTTTCTGATCTGTGCATTCAGCTAACAGAGTTAAACCATACTTTTGATTGAGCAGATCTGAACACTCTTTCTGTAGAAAATGCAACTGGACATTTGGAGCGCTAAGAGAGTAGTAGTGGAAAAAGGAATGTATTCAAATATAAACTACACAGAAGCATTCTGTGAAACTTCTTTCTGATCTGAGCATTCAGCTTACAGAGTTAAACCATACTTTTGATTGAGCAGTTTTGAAACACTCTGTCTGTAGAAAATGCAACTGGACATTCGTAGCGCTAAGTGGGTAATAGTGGAAAAAAGAATATGTTCAAATATAAACTACACAGAAGCATTGTATGAAACTTCTTTCTGTTCTGTGCATTCAACTAACAGAGTTGAACCTTATTTTTGATTGAGCCTTTCTGAAACACTCTTTCTGTAGAAACTGCAATTGGACATTCTGAGCGCTAAGAGGCCTCTATTGGGAAAAATAATATCTTCAAATAAAAACTACACAGAAGCATTGTGTGAAACTTATTTTTGATATGTTCATTAAGCTAACAGAGTTAAACCATACTTTTGATTGCGCAGTTCTGAACACTCTTTCTGTAGAAAATGCAAGTGGACATTCGGAGCGCTAAGAGGGTAATAGTGGAAAAAGGAATATATTCAAATATAAACTACACAGTAGCATTCTGTGAAAATTCTTTCTGTTCTGTGCATTCAACTAACAGAGTTGAACCTTACTTTTGATTGAGCCGTTCTGAAACACTCTTTCTGTAGAAACTGCAATTGGACATGCTAAGCGCTAAGAGGCCTACATTGGGAAAAAGAATATCTTCAAATAAAAACTACACAGATGCATTCTGTGAAACTTATTTCTGATCTGTAAATTCAGTTAACAGATATAAAACATATTTTTGATTGAGCAGTTATGAAACACTCTTTTTGTAGAAAATGCAAGTGGAGATTCGGAGCGCTAAGAAGGTAACAGTGGAAAAAGGAATGTCTTCAAATATAAACTACACAGAATCATTCGGTGAAACTTCTTTCTGATCTGTGCATTCAGCTAACAGAGTTAAATCATACTTTTGATTGAGCAGATCTGAACACTCTTTCTGTAGAAAATGCAACTGGACATTTGGAGCGCTAAGAGCGTAGTAGTGGAAAAAGGAATATATTCAAATATAAACTACACAGAAGCATTCTGTGAAACTTCTTTCTGATCTGGGCATTCAGCTAACAGAGTTAAACCATACTTTTGATTGAGCAGTTTTGAAACACTCTGTCTGTAGAAAATGCAACTGGACATTCGTAGCGCTAAGTGGGTAATAGTGGAAAAAAGAATATGTCCAAATATAAACTACACAGAAGCATTGTATGAAACTACTTTCTGTTCTGTGCATTCAACTAACAGAGTTGAACCTTACTTTTGATTGAGCCGTTCTGAAACACTCTTTCTGTAGAAACTGCAATTGGACATTCTGAGCGCTAAGAGGCCTATATTGGGAAAAAATGTCTACAAATAAACACTACACAGAAGATTTGTGTGAAACTTCTTTCTGTTCTGTTTGTTCAACTAAAAGAGTTGAACCTTAGTTTTGATTGAGCCGTTCTGAAACACTCTTTCTGTAGAAAATGCAAGTGGAGATTCGGAGCGCTAAGAGGGTAATAGTGGAAAAAGGAATGTCTCCAAATATAAACTACAAAGAATCATTCTGTGAAACTTCTTTCTGATCTGTGCATTCAGCTAACAGAGTTAAACCATACTTTTGATTGAGCAGATCTGAACACTCTTTCTGTAGAAAATGCAACTGGACATTTGGAGCGCTAAGAGAGTAGTACTGGAAAAAGGAATATATTCAAATATAAACTACACAGAAGCATTCTGTGAAACTTCTTTCTGATCTGAGCATTCAGCTAACAGAGTTAAACCATACTTTTGATTGAGCAGTTTTGAAACACTCTGTCTGTAGAAAATGCAACTGGACATTCGTAGCGCTAAGTGGGTAATAGTGGAAAAAAGAATATGTTCAAATATAAACTACACAGAAGCATTGTATTAAACTTCTTTCTTTTCTGTGCTTTCAACTAACAGAGTTGAACCTTACTTTTGATTGAGCCGTTCTGAAACACTCTTTCTGTAGAAACTGCAATTGGACATTCTGAGCGCTAAGAGGCCTCTATTGGGAAAAATAAAATCTTCAAATAAAAACTACACAGAAGCATTGTGTGAAATTTATTTCTGATATGTTCATTAAGCTAACAGAGTTAAACCATACTTTTGATTGCGCAGTTCTGAACACTCTTTCTGTAGAAAATGCAAGTGGACATTCGGAGCGCTAAGAGGGTAATAGTGGAAAAAGGAATATATTCAAATATAAACTACACAGTAGCATTCTGTGAAAATTCTTTCTGTTCTGTGCATTCAACTAACAGAGTTGAACCTTACTTTTGATTGAGCCGTTCTGAAACACTCTTTCTGTAGAAACTGCAATTGGACATGCTAAGCGCTAAGAGGCCTACATTGGGAAAAAGAATATCTTCAAATAAAAACTACACAGATGCATTCTGTGAAACTTATTTCTGATCTCTAAATTCAGTTAACAGAGATAAAACATATTTTTGATTGAGCAGTTATGAAACACTCTTTTTGTAGAAAATGCAAGTGGAGATTCGGAGCGCTATGAGGGTAATAGTGGAAAAAGGAATGTCTTCAAATATAAACTACACAGAATCATTCGGTGAAACTTCTTTCTGATCTGTGCATTCAGCTAACAGAGCTAAACCATACTTTTGATTGAGCAGATCTGAACACTCTTTCTGTAGAAAATGCAACTGGACATTTGGAGCGCTAAGAGCGTAGTAGTGGAAAAAGGAATATATTCAAATATAAACTACACAGAAGCATTCTGTGAAACTTCTTTCTGATCTGAGCATACAGCTAAGAGTTAAACCATACTTTTGATTGAGCAGTTTTGAAACACTCTGTCTGTAGAAAATGCAACTGGACATTCGTAGCGCTAAGTGGGTAATAGTGGAAAAGAGAATATGTTCAAATATAAACTACACAGAAGCATTGTATGAAACTTCTTTCTGTTCTGTGCATTCAACTAACAGAGTTGAACCTTACTTTTGATTGAGCCGTTCTGAAACACTCTTTCTGTAGAAACTGCAATTGGACATTCTGAGCGCTAAGAGGCCTATATTGGGAAAAAGAATGTCTACAAATAAAAACTACACAGAAGAATTGTGTGAAACTTCTTTCTGTTCTGTTTGTTCAACTAAAAGAGTTGAACCTTAGTTTTGATTGAGCCGTTCTGAAACACTCTTTCTGTAGGAAATGCAAGTGGAGATTCGGAGCGCTAAGAGGGTAATAGTGGAAAAAGGAATGTCTCCAAATATAAACTACACAGAATCATTCGGTGAAACTTCTTTCTGATCTGTGCATTCAGCTAACAGAGTTAAACCATACTTTTGATTGAGCAGATCTGAACACTCTTTCTGTTGAAAATGCAACTGGACATTTGGAGCGCTAAGAGCGTAGTAGTGGAAAAAGGAATATATTCAAATATAAACTACACAGAAGCATTCTGTGAAACATCTTTCTGATCTGAGCATTCAGCTAACAGAGTTAAACCATACTTTTTATTGAGCAGTTTTGAAACACTCTGTCTGTAGAAAATGCAACTGGACATTCGGAGCGCTAAGTGGGTAATAGTGGAAAAAAGAATATGTTCAAATATAAACTACACAGAAGCATTGTATGAAACTACTTTCTGTTCTGTGCATTCAACTAACAGAGTTGAACCTTACTTTTGATTGAGCCGTTCTGAAACCCTCTTTCTGTAGAAACTGCAATTGGACATTCTGAGCGCTAAGAGGCCTATATTGGGAAAAAGAATGTCTACCAATAAAAACTACACAGAAGAATTGTGTGAAACTTCTTTCTGTTCTGTTTGTTCAACTAAAAGAGTTGAACCTTAGTTTTGATTGAGCCGTTCTGAAACACTCTTTCTGTAGGAAATGCAAGTGGAGATTCCGAGCGCTAAGAGGGTAATAGTGGAAAAAGGAATGTCTCCAAATATAAACTACACAGAATCATTCGGTGAAACTTCTTTCTGATCTGTGCATTCAGCTAACAGAGTTAAACCATACTTTTGATTGAGCAGATCTGAACACTCTTTCTGTTGAAAATGCAACTGGACATTTGGAGCGCTAAGAGCGTAGTAGTGGAAAAAGGAATATATTCAAATATAAACTACACAGAAGCATTCTGTGAAACATCTTTCTGATCTGAGCATTCAGCTAACAGAGTTAAACCATACTTTTGATTGAGCAGTTTTGAAACACTCTGTCTGTAGAAAATGCAACTGGACATTCGGAGCGCTAAGTGGGTAATAGTGGAAAAAAGAATATGTTCAAATATAAACTACACAGAAGCATTGTATGAAACTTCTTTCTGTTCTGTGCATTCAACTAACAGAGTTGAACCTTACTTTTGATTGAGCCGTTCTGAAACCCTCTTTCTGTAGAAACTGCAATTGGACATTCTGAGCGCTAAGAGGCCTATATTGGGAAAAAGAATGTCTACCAATAAAAACTACACAGAAGAATTGTGTGAAACTTCTTTCTGTTCTGTTTGTTCAACTAAAAGTGTTGAACCTTAGTTTTGATTGAGCCGTTCTGAAACACTCTTTCTGTAGAAAATGCAAGTGGAGATTCGGAGCGCTAAGAGGGTAATAGTGGAAAAAGGAATGTCTCCAAATATAAACTACACAGAATCATTCTGTGAAACTTCTTTCTGATCTGTGCATTCAGCTAACAGAGTTAAACCATACTTTTGGTTGAGCAGATCTGAACACTCTTTCTGTAGAAAATGCAACTGGACATTTGGAGCGCTAAGAGAGTAGTACTGGAAAAAGGAATATATTCAAATATAAACTACACAGAAGCATTCTGTGAAACTTCTTTCTGATCTGAGCATTCAGCTAACAGAGTTAAACCATACTTTTGATTGAGCAGTTTTGAAACGCTCTGTCTGTAGAAAATGCAACTGGACATTCGTAGCGCTAAGTGGGTAATAGTGGAAAAAAGAATATGTTCAAATATAAACTACACAGAAGCATTGTATGAAACTTCTTTCTTTTCTGTGCTTTCAACTAACAGAGTTGAACCTTACTTTTGATTGAGCCGTTCTGAAACACTCTTTCTGTAGAAACTGCAATTGGACATTCTGAGCGCTAAGAGGCCTCTATTGGGAAAAATAAAATCTTCAAATAAAAAATTCACAGAAGCATTGTGTGAAACTTATTTCTGATATGTTCATTAAGCTAACAGAGTTAAACCATACTTTTGATTGCGCAGTTCTGAACACTCTTTCTGTAGAAAATGCAAGTGGACATTCGGAGCGCTAAGAGGGTAATAGTGGAAAAAGGAATATATTCAAATATAAACTACACAGTAGCATTCTGTGAAAATTCTTTCTGTTCTGTGCATTCAACTAACAGAGTTGAACCTTACTTTTGATTGAGCCGTTCTGAAACACTCTTTCTGTAGAAACTGCAATTGGACATGCTAAGCGCTAAGAGGCCTACATTGGGAAAAAGAATATCTTCAAATAAAAACTACACAGATGCATTCTGTGAAACTTATTTCTGATCTGTAATTTCAGTTAACAGAGATAAAACATATTTTTGATTGAGCAGTTATGAAACACTCTTTTTGTAGAAAATGCAAGTGGAGATTCGGAGCGCTAAGAGGGTAACAGTGGAAAAAGGAATGTCTTCAAATATAAACTACACAGAATCATTCGGTGAAACTTCTTTCTGATCTGTGCATTCAGCTAACAGAGTTAAACCATACTTTTGATTGAGCAGATCTGAACACTCTTTCTGTAGAAAATGCAACTGGACATTTGGAGCGCTAAGAGCGTAGTAGTGGAAAAAGGAATATATTCAAATATAAACTACACAGAAGCATTCTGTGAAACTTCTTTCTGATCTGGGCATTCAGCTAACAGAGTTAAACCATACTTTTGATTGAGCAGTTTTGAAACACTCTGTCTGTAGAAAATGCAACTGGACATTCGTAGCGCTAAGTGGGTAATAGTGGAAAAAAGAATATGTACAAATATAAACTACACAGAAGCATTGTATGAAACTACTTTCTGTTCTGTGCATTCAACTAACAGAGTTGAACCTTACTTTTGATTGAGCCGTTCTGAAACACTCTTTCTGTAGAAACTGCAATTGGACATTCTGAGCGCTAAGAGGCCTATATTGGGAAAAAGAATGTCTACAAATAAACACTACACAGAAGAATTGTGTGAAACTTCTTTCTGTTCTGTTTGTTCAACTAAAAGAGTTGAACCTTAGTTTTGATTGAGCCGTTCTGAAACACTCTTTCTGTAGAAAATGCAAGTGGAGATTCGGAGCGCTAAGAGGGTAATAGTGGAAAAAGGAATGTCTCCAAATATAAACTACACAGAATCATTCTGTGAAACTTCTTTCTGATCTGTGCATTCAGCTAACAGAGTTAAACCATACTTTTGATTGAGCAGATCTGAACACTCTTTCTGTAGAAAATGCAACTGGACATTTGGAGCGCTAAGAGAGTAGTAGTGGAAAAAGGAATATATTCAAATATAAACTACACAGAAGCATTCTGTGAAACTTCTTTCTGATCTGAGCATTCAGCTAACAGAGTTAAACCATACTTATGATTGAGCAGTTTTGAAACACTCTGTCTGTAGAAAAGGCAACTGGACATTCGTAGCGCTAAGTGGGTAATAGTGGAAAAAAGAATATGTTCAAATATAAACTACACAGAAGCATTGTATGAAACACCTTTCTGTTCTGTGCATTCAACTAACAGAGTTGAACCTTACTTTTGATTGAGCCTTTCTGAAACACTCTTTCTGTAGAAACTGCAATTGGACATTCTGAGCGCTAAGAGGCCTCTATTGGGAAAAATAATATCTTCAAATAAAAACTACACAGAAGCATTGTGTGAAACTTATTTCTGATATGTTCATTAAGCTAACAGAGTTAAACCATACTTTTGATTGCGCAGTTCTGAACACTCTTTCTGTAGAAAATGCAAGTGGACATTCGGAGCGCTAAGAGGGTAATAGTGGAAAAAGGAATATATTCAAATATAAACTACACAGTAGCATTCTGTGAAAATTCTTTCTGTTCTGTGCATTCAACTAACAGAGTTGAACCTTACTTTTGATTGAGCCGTTCTGAAACACTCTTTCGGTAGAAACTGCAATTGGACATGCTAAGCGCTAAGAGGCCTACATTGGGAAAAAGAATATCTTCAAATAAATACTACACAGATGCATTCTGTGAAACTTATTTCTGATCTGTAATTTCAGTTAACAGAGATAAAACATATTTTTGATTGAGCAGTTATGAAACACTCTTTTTGTAGAAAATGCAAGTGGCGATTCGGAGCGCTAAGAGGGTAATAGTGGAAAAAGGAATGTCTTCAAATATAAACTACACAGAATCATTCGGTGAAACTTCTTTCTGATCTGTGCATTCAGCTAACAGAGTTAAACCATATTTTTGATTGAGCAGATCTGAACACTCTTTCTGTTGAAAATGCAACTGGACATTTGGAGCGCTAAGAGCGTAGTAGTGGAAAAAGGAATATATTCAAATATAAACTACACAGAAGCATTCTGTGAAACTTCTTTCTGATCTGAGCATTCAGCTAACAGAGTTAAACCATACTTTTGATTGAGCAGTTTTGAAACACTCTGTCTGTAGAAAATGCAACTGGACATTCGTAGCGCTAAGTGGGTAATAGTGGAAAAAAGAATATGTTCAAATATAAACTACACAGAAGCATTGTATGAAACTTCTTTCTGTTCTGTGCATTCAACTAACAGGGTTGAACCTTACTTTTGATTGAGCCGTTCTGAAACACTCTTTCTGTAGAAACTGCAATTGGACATTCTGAGCGCTAAGAGGCCTATATTGGGAAAAAGAATGTCTACAAATAAAAACTACACAGAAGAATTGTGTGAAACTTCTTTCTGTTCTGTTTGTTCAACTAAAAGAGTTGAACCTTAGTTTTGATTGAGCCGTTCTGTAACAGTCTTTCTGTAGAAAATGCAAGTGGAGATTCGGAGCGCTAAGAGGGTAATAGTGGAAAAAGGAATGTCTCCAAATATAAACTACACAGAATCATTCTGTGAAACTTGTTTCTGATCTGTGCATTCAGCTAACAGAGTTAAACCATACTTTTGATTGAGCAGATCTGAACACTCTTTCTGTAGAAAATGCAACTGGACATTTGGAGCGCTAAGAGAGTAGTAGTGGAAAAAGGAATATATTCAAATATAAACTACACAGAAGCATTCTGTGAAACTTCTTTCTGATCTGAGCATTCAGCTTACAGAGTTAAACCATACTTTTGATTGAGCAGTTTTGAAACACTCTGTCTGTAGAAAATGCAACTGGACATTCGTAGCGCTAAGTGGGTAATAGTGGAAAAAAGAATATGTTCAAATATAAACTACACAGAAGCATTGTATGAAACTTCTTTCTGTTCTGTGCATTCAACTAACAGAGTTGAACCTTACTTTTGATTGAGCCTTTCTGAAACACTCTTTCTGTAGAAACTGCAATTGGACATTCTGAGCGCTAAGAGGCCTCTATTGGGAAAAATAATATCTTCAAATAAAAACTACACAGAAGCATTGTGTGAAACTTATTTTTGATATGTTCATTAAGCTAACAGAGTTAAACCATACTTTTGATTTCGCAGTTCTGAACACTCTTTCTGTAGAAAATGCAAGTGGACATTCGGAGCGCTAAGAGGGTAATAGTGGAAAAAGGAATATATTCAAATATAAACTACACAGTAGCATTCTGTGAAAATTCTTTCTGTTCTGTGCATTCAACTAACAGAGTTGAACCTTACTTTTGATTGAGCCGTTCTGAAACACTCTTTCTGTAGAAACTGCAATTGGACATGCTAAGCGCTAAGAGGCCTACATTGGGAAAAAGAATATCTTCAAATAAAAACTACACAGATGCATTCTGTGAAACTTATTTCTGATCTGTAAATTCAGTTAACAGATATAAAACATATTTTTGATTGAGCAGTTATGAAACACTCTTTTTGTAGAAAATGCAAGTGGAGATTCGGAGCGCTAAGAAGGTAACAGTGGAAAAAGGAATGTCTTCAAATATAAACTACACAGAATCATTCGGTGAAACTTCTTTCTGATCTGTGCATTCAGCTAACAGAGTTAAATCATACTTTTGATTGAGCAGATCTGAACACTCTTTCTGTAGAAAATGCAACTGGACATTTGGAGCGCTAAGAGCGTAGTAGTGGAAAAAGGAATATATTCAAATATAAACTACACAGAAGCATTCTGTGAAACTTCTTTCTGATCTGGGCATTCAGCTAACAGAGTTAAACCATACTTTTGATTGAGCAGTTTTGAAACACTCTGTCTGTAGAAAATGCAACTGGACATTCGTAGCGCTAAGTGGGTAATAGTGGAAAAAAGAATATGTACAAATATAAACTACACAGAAGCATTGTATGAAACTACTTTCTGTTCTGTGCATTCAACTAACAGAGTTGAACCTTACTTTTGATTGAGCCGTTCTGAAACACTCTTTCTGTAGAAACTGCAATTGGATATTCTGAGCGCTAAGAGGCCTATATTGGGAAAAAGAATGTCTACAAATAAACACTACACAGAAGAATTGTGTGAAACATCTTTCTGTTCTGTTTGTTCAACTAAAAGAGTTGAACCTTAGTTTTGATTGAGCCGTTCTGAAACACTCTTTCTGTAGAAAATGCAAGTGGAGATTCGGAGCGCTAAGAGGGTAATAGTGGAAAAAGGAATGTCTCCAAATATAAACTACACAGAATCATTCTGTGAAACTTCTTTCTGATCTGTGCATTCAGCTAACAGAGTTAAACCATACTTTTGATTGAGCAGATCTGAACACTCTTTCTGTAGAAAATGCAACTGGACATTTGGAGCGCTAAGAGAGTAGTAGTGGAAAAAGGAATATATTCAAATATAAACTACACAGAAGCATTCTGTGAAACTTCTTTCTGATCTGAGCATTCAGCTTACAGAGTTAAACCATACTTTTGATTGAGCAGTTTTGAAACCCTCTGTCTGTAGAAAATGCAACTGGACATTCCTAGCGCTAAGTGGGTAATAGTGGAAAAAAGAATATGTTCAAATATAAACTACACAGAAGCATTGTATGAAACTTCTTTCTGTTCTGTGCATTCAACTAACAGAGTTGAACCTTACTTTTGATTGAGCCTTTCTGAAACACTCTTTCTGTAGAAACTGCAATTGGACATTCTGAGCGCTAAGAGGCCTCCATTGGGAAAAATAATATCTTCAAATAAAAACTACACAGAAGCATTGTGTGAAACTTATTTCTGATATGTTCATTAAGCTAACAGAGTTAAACCATACTTTTGATTGCGCAGTTCTGAACACTCTTTCTGTAGAAAATGCAAGTGGACATTCGGAGCGCTAAGAGGGTAATAGTGGAAAAAGGAATATATTCAAATATAAACTACAAAGTAGCATTCTGTGAAAATTCTTTCTGTTCTGTGCATTCAACTAACAGAGTTGAACCTTACTTTTGATTGAGCCGTTCTGAAACACTCTTTCTGTAGAAACTGCAATTGGACATGCTAAGCGCTAAGAGGCCTACATTGGGAAAAAGAATATCTTCAAATAAAAACTACACAGATGCATTCTGTGAAACTTATTTCTGATCTGTAAATTCAGTTAACAGAGATAAAACATATTTTTGATTGAGCAGTTATGAAACACTCTTTTTGTAGAAAATGCAAGTGGAGATTCGGAGCGCTAAGAGGGTAATAGTGGAAAAAGGAATGTCTTCAAATATAAACTACACAGAATCATTCGGTGAAACTTCTTTCTGATCTGTGCATTCAGCTAACAGAGTTAAACCATACTTTTGATTGAGCAGATCTGAACACTCTTTCTGTTGAAAATGCAACTGGACATTTGGAGCGCTAAGAGCGTAGTAGTGGAAAAAGGAATATATTCAAATATAAACTACACAGAAGCATTCTGTGAAACTTCTTTCTGATCTGAGCATTCAGCTAAAAGAGTTAAACGATACTTTTGATTGAGCAGTTTTGAAACACTCTGTCTGTAGAAAATGCAACTGGACATTCGTAGCGCTAAGTGGGTAATAGTGGAAAAAAGAATATGTTCAAATATAAACTACACAGAAGCATTTTATGAAACTTCTTTCTGTTCTGTGCATTCAACTAACAGAGTTGAACCTTACTTTTGATTGAGCCTTTCTGAAACACTCTTTCTGTAGAAACTGCAATTGGACATTCTGAGCGCTAAGAGGCCTCTATTGGGAAAAATAATATCTTCAAATAAAAACTACACAGAAGCATTGTGTGAAACTTATTTCTGATATGTTCATTAAGCTAACAGAGTTAAACCATACTTTTGATTGCGCAGTTCTGAACACTCTTTCTGTAGAAAATGCAAGTGGACATTCGGAGCGCTAAGAGGGTAATAGTGGAAAAAGGAATATATTCAAATATAAACTACACAGTAGCATTCTGTGAAAATTCTTTCTGTTCTGTGCATTCAACTAACAGAGTTGAACCTTACTTTTGATTGAGCCGTTCTGAAACACTCTTTCTGTAGAAACTGCAATTGGACATGCTAAGCGCTAAGAGGCCTACATTGGGAAAAAGAATATCTTCAAATAAAAACTACACAGATGCATTCTGTGAAACTTATTTCTGATCTGTAAATTCAGTTAACAGAGATAAAACATATTTTTGATTGAGCAGTTATGAAACACTCTTTTTGTAGAAAATGCAAGTGGAGATTTGGAGCGCTAAGAGGGTAATAGTGGAAAAAGGAATGTCTTCAAATATAAACTACACAGAATCATTCGGTGAAACTTCTTTCTGATCTGTGCATTCAGCTAACAGAGTTAAACCATACTTTTGATTGAGCAGATCTGAACACTCTTTCTGTTGAAAATGCAACTGGACATTTGGAGCGCTAAGAGCGTAGTAGTGGAAAAAGGAATATATTCAAATATAAACTACACAGAAGCATTCTGTGAAACATCTTTCTGATCTGAGCATTCAGCTAACAGAGTTAAACCATACTTTTGATTGAGCAGTTTTGAAACACTCTGTCTGTAGAAAATGCAACTGGACATTCGGAGCGCTAAGTGGGTAATAGTGGAAAAAAGAATATGTTCAAATATAAACTACACAGAAGCATTGTATGAAACTTCTTTCTGTTCTGTGCATTCAACTAACAGAGTTGAACCTTACTTTTGATTGAGCCGTTCTGAAACCCTCTTTCTGTAGAAACTGCAATTGGACATTCTGAGCGCTAAGAGGCCTATATTGGGAAAAAGAATGTCTACCAATAAAAACTACACAGAAGAATTGTGTGAAACTTCTTTCTGTTCTGTTTGTTCAACTAAAAGTGTTGAACCTTAGTTTTGATTGAGCCGTTCTGAAACACTCTTTCTGTAGAAAATGCAAGTGGAGATTCGGAGCGCTAAGAGGGTAATAGTGGAAAAAGGAATGTCTCCAAATATAAACTACACAGAATCATTCTGTGAAACTTCTTTCTGATCTCTGTATTCAGCTAACAGAGTTAAACCATACTTTTGGTTGAGCAGATCTGAACACTCTTTCTGTAGAAAATGCAACTGGACATTTGGAGCGCTAAGAGAGTAGTACTGGAAAAAGGAATATATTCAAATATAAACTACACAGAAGCATTCTGTGAAACTTCTTTCTGATCTGAGCATTCAGCTAACAGAGTTAAACCATACTTTTCATTGAGCAGTTTTGAAACGCTCTGTCTGTAGAAAATGCAACTGGACATTCGTAGCGCTAAGTGGGTAATAGTGGAAAAAAGAATATGTTCAAATATAAACTACACAGAAGCATTGTATGAAACATCTTTCTGTTCTGTGCATTCAACTAACAGAGTTGAACCTTACTTTTGATTGAGCCTTTCTGAGACACTCTTTCTGTAGAAACTGCAATTGGACATTCTGAGCGCTAAGAGGCCTCTATTGGGAAAAATAATATCTTCAAATAAAAACTACACAGAAGCATTGTGTGAAACTTATTTCTGATATGTTCATTAAGCTAACAGAGTTAAACCATACTTTTGATTGCGCAGTTCTGAACACTCTTTCTGTAGAAAATGCAAGTGGACATTCGGAGCGCTAAGAGGGTAATAGTGGAAAAAGGAATATATTCAAATATAAACTACACAGTAGCATTCTGTGAAAATTCTTTCTGTTCTGTGCATTCAACTAACAGAGTTGAACCTTACTTTTGATTGAGCCGTTCTGAAACACTCTTTCGGTAGAAACTGCAATTGGACATGCTAAGCGCTAAGAGGCCTACATTGGGAAAAAGAATATCTTCAAATAAATACTACACAGATGCATTCTGTGAAACTTATTTCTGATCTGTAAATTCAGTTAACAGAGATAAAACATATTTTTGATTGAGCAGTTATGAAACACTCTTTTTGTAGAAAATGCAAGTGGCGATTCGGAGCGCTAAGAGGGTAATAGTGGAAAAAGGAATGTCTTCAAATATAAACTACACAGAATCATTCGGTGAAACTTCTTTCTGATCTGTGCATTCAGCTAACAGAGTTAAACCATATTTTTGATTGAGCAGATCTGAACACTCTTTCTGTTGAAAATGCAACTGGACATTTGGAGCGCTAAGAGCGTAGTAGTGGAAAAAGGAATATATTCAAATATAAACTACACAGAAGCATTCTGTGAAACTTCTTTCTGATCTGAGCATTCAGCTAACAGAGTTAAACCATACTTTTGATTGAGCAGTTTTGAAACACTCTGTCTGTAGAAAATGCAACTGGACATTCGTAGCGCTAAGTGGGTAATAGTGGAAAAAAGAATATGTTCAAATATAAACTACACAGAAGCATTGTATGAAACTTCTTTCTGTTCTGTGCATTCAACTAACAGAGTTGAACCTTACTTTTGATTGAGCCGTTCTGAAACACTCTTTCTGTAGAAACTGCAATTGGACATTCTGAGCGCTAAGAGGCCTATATTGGGAAAAAGAATGTCTACAAATAAACACTACACAGAAGAATTGTGTGAAACATCTTTCTGTTCTGTTTGTTCAACTAAAAGAGTTGAACCTTAGTTTTGATTGAGCCGTTCTGAAACACTCTTTCTGTAGAAAATGCAAGTGGAGATTCGGAGCGCTAAGAGGGTAATAGTGGAAAAAGGAATGTCTCCAAATATAAACTACACAGAATCATTCTGTGAAACTTCTTTCTGATCTGTGCATTCAGCTAACAGAGTTAAACCATACTTTTGATTGAGCAGATCTGAACACTCTTTCTGTAGAAAATGCAACTGGACATTTGGAGCGCTACGAGAGTAGTACTGGAAAAAGGAATATATTCAAATATAAACTACACAGAAGCATTCTGTGAAACTTCTTTCTGATCTGAGCATTCAGTTAACAGAGTTAAACCATACTTTTGATTGAGCAGTTTTGAAACACTCTGTCTGTAGAAAATGCAACTGGACATTCGTAGCGCTAAGTGGGTAATAGTGGAAAAAAGAATATGTTCAAATATAAACTACACAGAAGCATTGTATGAAACTTCTTTCTGTTCTGTGCATTCAACTAACAGAGTTGAACCTTACTTTTGATTGAGCTGTTCTGAAACACTCTTTCTGTAGAAACTGCAATTGGACATTCTGAGCGCTAAGAGGCCTATATTGGGAAAAAGAATGTCTACAAATAAAAACTACACAGAAGAATTGTGTGAAACTTCTTTCTGTTCTGTTTGTTCAACTAAAAGAGTTGAACCTTAGTTTTGATTGAGCCGTTCTGAAACACTCTTTCTGTAGAAAATGCAAGTGGAGATTCGGAGCGCTAAGAGGGTAATAGTGGAAAAAGGAATATCTCCAAATATAAACTACACAGAATCATTCTGTGAAACTTCTTTCTGATCTGTGCATTCATCTAACAGAGTTAAACCATACTTTTGATTGAGCAGATCTGAACACTCTTTCTGTAGAAAATGCAACTGGACATTTGGAGCGCTAAGAGAGTAGTAGTGGAAAAAGGAATATATTCAAATATAAACTACACAGAAGCATTCTGTGAAACTTCTTTCTGATCTGAGCATTCAGCTAACAGAGTTAAACCATACTTATGATTGAGCAGTTTTGAAACACTCTGTCTGTAGAAAAGGCAACTGGACATTCGTAGCGCTAAGTGGGTAATAGTGGAAAAAAGAATATGTTCAAATATAAACTACACAGAAGCATTGTATGAAACATCTTTCTGTTCTGTGCATTCAACTAACAGAGTTGAACCTTACTTTTGATTGAGCCTTTCTGAAACACTCTTTCTGTAGAAACTGCAATTGGACATTCTGAGCGCTAAGAGGCCTCTATTGGGAAAAATAATATCTTCAAATAAAAACTACACAGAAGTATTGTGTGAAACTTATTTCTGATATGTTCATTAAGCTAACAGAGTTAAACCATACTTTTGATTGCGCAGTTCTGAACACTCTTTCTGTAGAAAATGCAAGTGGACATTCGGAGCGCTAAGAGGGTAATAGTGGAAAAAGGAATATATTCAAATATAAACTACACAGTAGCATTCTGTGAAAATTCTTTCTGTTCTGTGCATTCAACTAACAGAGTTGAACCTTACTTTTGATTGAGCCGTTCTGAAACACTCTTTCGGTAGAAACTGCAATTGGACATGCTAAGCGCTAAGAGGCCTACATTGGGAAAAAGAATATATTCAAATAAAAACTACACAGATGCATTCTGTGAAACTTATTTCTGATCTATAAATTCAGTTAACAGATATAAAACATATTTTTGATTGAGCAGTTATGAAACACTCTTTTTGTAGAAAATGCAAGTGGAGATTCGGAGCGCTAAGAAGGTAACAGTGGAAAAAGGAATGTCTTCAAATATAAACTACACAGAATCATTCGGTGAAACTTCTTTCTGATCTGTGCATTCAGCTAACAGAGTTAAATCATACTTTTGATTGAGCAGATCTGAACACTCTTTCTGTAGAAAATGCAACTGGACATTTGGAGCGCTAAGAGCGTAGTAGTGGAAAAAGGAATATATTCAAATATAAACTACACAGAAGCATTCTGTGAAACTTCTTTCTGATCTGGGCATTCAGCTAACAGAGTTAAACCATACTTTTGATTGAGCAGTATTGAAACACTCTGTCTGTAGAAAATGCAACTGGACATTCGTAGCGCTAAGTGGGTAATAGTGGAAAAAAGAATATGTCCAAATATAAACTACACAGAAGCATTGTATGAAACTACTTTCTGTTCTGTGCATTCAACTAACAGAGTTGAACCTTACTTTTGATTGAGCCGTTCTGAAACACTCTTTCTGTAGAAACTGCAATTGGACATTCTGAGCGCTAAGAGGCCTATATTGGGAAAAAGAATGTCTACAAATAAACACTACACAGAAGAATTGTGTGAAACTTCTTTCTGTTCTGTTTGTTCAACTAAAAGAGTTGAACCTTAGCTTTGATTGAGCCGTTCTGAAACACTCTTTCTGTAGAAAATGCAAGTGGAGATTCAGAGCGCTAAGAGGGTAATAGTGGAAAAAGGAATGTCTCCAAATATAAACTACACAGAATCATTCTGTGAAACTTCTTTCTGATCTGTGCATTCAGCTAACAGAGTTAAACCATACTTTTGATTGAGCAGATCTGAACACTCTTTCTGTAGAAAATGCAACTGGACATTTGGAGCGCTAAGAGAGTAGTACTGGAAAAAGGAATATATTCAAATATAAACTACACAGAAGCATTCTGTGAAACTTCTTTCTGATCTGAGCATTCAGCTAACAGAGTTAAACCATACTTTTGATTGAGCAGTTTTGAAACACTCTGTCTGTAGAAAATGCAACTGGACATTCGTAGCGCTAAGTGGGTAATAGTGGAAAAAAGAATATGTTCAAATATAAACTACACAGAAGCATTGTATGAAACCTCTTTCTTTTCTGTGCTTTCAACTAACAGAGTTGAACCTTACTTTTGATTGAGCCGTTCTGAAACACTCTTTCTGTAGAAACTGCAATTGGACATTCTGAGCGCTAAGAGGCCTCTATTGGGAAAAATAAAATCTTCAAATAAAAACTACACAGAAGCATTGTGTGAAACTTATTTCTGATATGTTCATTAAGCTAACAGAGTTAAACCATACTTTTGATTGCGCAGTTCTGAACACTCTTTCTGTAGAAAATGCAAGTGGACATTCGGAGCGCTAAGAGGGTAATAGTGGAAAAAGGAATATATTCAAATATAAACTACACAGTAGCATTCTGTGAAAATTCTTTCTGTTCTGTGCATTCAACTAACAGAGTTGAACCTTACTTTTGATTGAGCCGTTCTGAAACACTCTTTCTGTAGAAACTGCAATTGGACATGCTAAGCGCTAAGAGGCCTACATTGGGAAAAAGAATATCTTCAAATAAAAACTACACAGATGCATTCTGTGAAACTTATTTCTGATCTCTAAATTCAGTTAACAGAGATAAAACATATTTTTGATTGAGCAGTTATGAAACACTCTTTTTGTAGAAAATGCAAGTGGAGATTCGGAGCGCTATGAGGTTAATAGTGGAAAAAGGAATGTCTTCAAATATAAACTACACAGAATCATTCGGTGAAACTTCTTTCTGATCTGTGCATTCAGCTAACAGAGCTAAACCATACTTTTGATTGAGCAGATCTGAACACTCTTTCTGTAGAAAATGCAACTGGACATTTGGAGCGCTAAGAGCGTAGTAGTGGAAAAAGGAATATATTCAAATATAAACTACACAGAAGCATTCTGTGAAACTTCTTTCTGATCTGAGCATACAGCTAAGAGTTAAACCATACTTTTGATTGAGCAGTTTTGAAACACTCTGTCTGTAGAAAATGCAACTGGACATTCGTAGCGCTAAGTGGGTAATAGTGGAAAAGAGAATATGTTAAAATATAAACTACACAGAAGCATTGTATGAAACTACTTTCTGTTCTGTGCATTCAACTAACAGAGTTGAACCTTACTTTTGATTGAGCCGTTCTGAAACACTCTTTCTGTACAAACTGCAATTGGACATTCTGAGCGCTAAGAGGCCTATATTGGGAAAAAGAATGTCTACAAATAAAAACTACACAGAAGAATTGTGTGAAACTTCTTTCTGTTCTGTTTGTTCAACTAAAAGAGTTGAACCTTAGTTTTGATTGAGCCGTTCTGAAACACTCTTTCTGTAGGAAATGCAAGTGGAGATTCGGAGCGCTAAGAGGGTAATAGTGGAAAAAGGAATGTCTCCAAATATAAACTACACAGAATCATTCTGTGAAACTTCTTTCTGATCTGTGCATTCAGCTAACAGAGTTAAACCATACTTTTGATAGAGCAGATCTGAACACTCTTTCTGTAGAAAATGCAACTGGACATTTGGAGCGCTAAGAGAGTAGTAGTGGAAAAAGGAATATATTCCAATATAAACTACACAGAAGCATTCTGTGAAACTTCTTTCTGATCTGAGCATTCAGCTTACAGAGTTAAACCATACTTTTGATTGAGCAGTTTTGAAACCCTCTGTCTGTAGAAAATGCAACTGGACATTCCTAGCGCTAAGTGGGTAATAGTGGAAAAAAGAATATGTTCAAATATAAACTACACAGAAGCATTGTATGAAACTTCTTTCTGTTCTGTGCATTCAACTAACAGAGTTGAACCTTACTTTTGATTGAGCCTTTCTGAAACACTCTTTCTGTAGAAACTGCAATTGGACATTCTGAGCGCTAAGAGGCCTCCATTGGGAAAAATAATATCTTCAAATAAAAACTACACAGAAGCATTGTGTGAAACTTATTTCTGATATGTTCATTAAGCTAACAGAGTTAAACCATACTTTTGGTTGCGCAGTTCTGAACACTCTTTCTGTAGAAAATGCAAGTGGACATTCGGAGCGCTAAGAGGGTAATAGTGGAAAAAGGAATATATTCAAATATAAACTACACAGTAGCATTCTGTGAAAATTCTTTCTGTTCTGTGCATTCAACTAACAGAGTTGAACCTTACTTTTGATTGAGCCGTTCTGAAACACTCTTTCTGTAGAAACTGCAATTGGACATGCTAAGCGCTAAGAGGCCTACATTGGGAAAAAGAATATCTTCAAATAAAAACTACACAGATGCATTCTGTGAAACTTATTTCTGATCTGTAAATTCAGTTAACAGAGATAAAACATATTTTTGATTGAGCAGTTATGAAACACTCTTTTTGTAGAAAATGCAAGTGGAGATTCGGAGCGCTAAGAGGGTAATAGTGGAAAAAGGAATGTCTTCAAATATAAACTACACAGAATCATTCGGTGAAACTTCTTTCTGATCTGTGCATTCAGCTAACAGAGTTAAACCATACTTTTGATTGAGCAGATCTGAACACTCTTTCTGTTGAAAATGCAACTGGACATTTGGAGCGCTAAGAGCGTAGTAGTGGAAAAAGGAATATATTCAAATATAAACTACACAGAAGCATTCTGTGAAACTTCTTTCTGATCTGAGCATTCAGCTAACAGAGTTAAACGATACTTTTGATTGAGCAGTTTTGAAACACTCTGTCTGTAGAAAATGCAACTGGACATTCGTAGCGCTAAGTGGGTAATAGTGGAAAAAAGATTATGTTCAAATATAAACTACACAGAAGCATTGTATGAAACTTCTTTCTGTTCTGTGCATTCAACTAACAGAGTTGAACCTTACTTTTGATTGAGCCTTTCTGAAACACTCTTTCTGTAGAAACTGCAATTGGACATTCTGAGCGCTAAGAGGCCTATATTGGGAAAAAGAATGTCTACCAATAAAAACTACACAGAAGAATTGTGTGAAACTTCTTTCTGTTCTGTTTGTTCAACTAAAAGTGTTGAACCTTAGTTTTGATTGAGCCGTTCTGAAACACTCTTTCTGTAGAAAATGCAAGTGGAGATTCGGAGCGCTAAGAGGGTAATAGTGGAAAAAGGAATGTCTCCAAATATAAACTACACAGAATCATTCTGTGAAACTTCTTTCTGATCTGTGCATTCAGCTAACAGAGTTAAACCATACTTTTGATTGAGCAGATCTGAACACTCTTTCTGTAGAAAATGCAACTGGACATTTGGAGCGCTAAGAGAGTAGTAGTGGAAAAAGGAATATATTCAAATATAAACTACACAGAAACATTCTGTGAAACTTCTTTCTGATCTGAGCATTCAGCTAACAGAGTTAAACCATACTTTTGATTGAGCAGTTTTGAAACACTCTGTCTGTAGAAAATGCAACTGGACATTCGTAGCGCTAAGTGGGTAATAGTGGAAAAAAGAATATGTTCAAATATAAACTACACAGAAGCATTGTATGAAACTTCTTTCTGTTCTGTGCATTCAAATAACAGAGTTGAACCTTACTTTTGATTGAGCCTTTCTGAAACACTCTTTCTGTAGAAACTGCAATTGGACATTCTGAGCGCTAAGAGGCCTCTATTGGGAAAAATAATATCTTCAAATAAAAACTACACAGAAGCATTGTGTGAAACTTATTTCTGATATGTTCATTAAGCTAACAGAGTTAAACCATACTTTGATTGCGCAGTTCTGAACACTCTTTCTGTAGAAAATGCAATTGGACATTCGGAGCGCTAAGAGGGTAATAGTGGAAAAAGGAATATATTCAAATATAAACTACACAGTAGCATTCTGTGAAAATTCTTTCTGTTCTGTGCATTCAACTAACAGAGTTGAACCTTACTTTTGATTGAGCCGTTCTGAAACACCCTTTCTGTAGAAACTGCAATTGGACATGCTAAGCGCTAAGAGGCCTACATTGGGAAAAAGAATATCTTCAAATAAAAACTACACAGATGCATTCTGTGGAACTTATTTCTGATCTGTAAATTCAGTTAACAGAGATAAAACATATTTTTGATTGAGCAGTTATGTAACACTCTTTTTGTAGAAAATGCAAGTGGAGATTCGGAGCGCTAAGGGGGTAATAGTGGAAAAAGGAATGTCTTCAAATATAAACTACACAGAATCATTCGGTGAAACTTCTTTCTGATCTGTGCATTCAGCTAACAGAGTTAAACCATAGTTTTGATTGAGCAGATCTGAACACTCTTTCTGTAGAAAATGCAACTGGACATTTGGAGCGCTAAGAGCGTAGTAGAGGAAAAAGGAATATATTCAAATATAAACTACACAGAAGCATTCTGTGAAACTTCTTTCTGATCTGAGCATTCAGCTAACAGAGTTAAACCATACTTTTGATTGAGCAGTTTTGAAACACTCTGTCTGTAGAAAATGCACCTGGACATTCGTAGCGCTAAGTGGGTAATAGTGGAAAAAAGAATATGTTCAAATATAAACTACACAGAAGCATTGTATGAAACTTCTTTCTGTTCTGTGCATTCAACTAACAGAGTTGAACCTTACTTTTGATTGAGCCGTTCTGAAACACTCTTTCTGTAGAAACAGCAATTGGACATTCTGAGCGCTAAGAGGCCTATATTGGGAAAAAGTATGTCTACAAATAAAAACTACACAGAAGAATTGTGTGAAACTTCTTTCTGTTCTGTTTGTTCAACTAAAAGATTTGAACCTTAGTTTTGATTGAGCCGTTCTGAAACACTCTTTCTGTAGAAAATGCAAGTGGAGATTCGGAGCGCTAAGAGGGTAATAGTGGAAAAAAGGAATGTCTCCAAATATAAACTACACAGAATAATTCTGTGAAACTTCTTTCTGATCTGTGCATTCAGCTAACAGAGTTAAACCATACTTTTGATTGAGCAGATCTGAACACTCTTTCTGTTGAAAATGCAACTGGACATTTGGAGCGCTAAGAGGGTAGTAGTGGAAAAAGGAATATATTCAAATATAAACTACACAGAAGCATTCTGTGAAACTTCTTTCTGATCTGTGCATTCAGCTAACAGAGTTAAACCATACTTTTGATTGAGCAGATCTGAACACTCTTTCTGTTGAAAATGCAACTGGACATTTGGAGCGCTAAGAGGGTACTAGTGGAAAAAGGAATATATTCAAATATAAACTACACAGAAGCATTCTGTGAAACTTCTTTCTGATCTGAGCATTCAGCTAACAGAGTTAAACCATACTTTTGATTGAGCAGTTTTGAAATACTCTGTCTGTAGAAAAGGCAACTGGATATTCGTAGCGCTAAGTGGGTAATAGTGGAAAAAAGTATATGTTCAAATATAAACTACACAGAAGCATTGTATGAAACTTCTTTCTGTTCTGTGCATTCAACTAACAGAGTTGAACCTTACTTTTGATTGCGCCTTTCTGAAACACTCTTTCTGTAGAAACTGCAATTGGACATTCTGAGCGCGAAGAGGCCTATATTGGGAAAAATAATATCTTCAAATAAAAAATACACAGAAGCATTGTGTGAAACTTATTTCTGATATGTTCATTAAGCTAACAGAGTTAAACCATACTTTTGATTGCGCAGTTCTGAACACTCTTTCTGTAGAAAATGCAAGTGGACATTCGGAGCGCTAAGAGGGTAATAGTGGAAAAAGGAATATATTCAAATATAAACTACACAGTAGCATTCTGTGAAAATTCTTTCTGTTCTGTGCATTCAACTAACAGAGTTGAACCTTACTTTTGATTGAGCCGTTCTGAAACACTCTTTCTGTAGAAACTGCAATTGGACATGCAAAGCGCTAAGAGGCCTACATTGGGAAGAAGAATATTTTCAAATAAAAACTACACAGATGCATTCTGTGAAACTTATTTCTGATCTGTAAATTCAGTTAACAGAGATAAAATATATTTTTGATTGAGCAGTTATGAAACACTCTTTTTGTAGAAAATGCAAGTGGAGATTCGGAGCGCTAAGAGGGTAATAGTGGAAAAAGGATTGTCTTCAAATATAAACTACACAGAATCATTCGGTGAAACTTCTTTCTGATCTGTGCATTCAGCTAACAGAGTTAAACCATACTTTTGATTGAGCAGATCTGAACACTCTTTCTGTTGAAAATGCAACTGGACATTTGGAGCGCTAAGAGCGTAGTAGTGGAAAAAGGAATATATTCAAATATAAACTACACAGAAGCATTCTGTGAAACTTCTTTCTGATCTGATCATTCAGCAAACAGAGTTAAACCATACTTTTGATTGAGCAGTTTTGAAACACTCTGTCTGTAGAAAATGCAACTGGACATTCGTAGCGCTAAGTGGGTAATAGTGGAAAAAAGAATATGTTCAAATATAAACTACACAGAAGCATTGTATGAAACTTCTTTCTGTTCTGTGCATTCAACTAACAGAGTTGAACCTTACTTTTGATTGAGCCGTTCTGAAACCCTCTTTCTGTAGAAACTGCAATTGGACATTCTGAGCGCTAAGAGGCCTATATTGGGAAAAAGAATGTCTACCAATAAAAACTACACAGAAGAATTGTGTGAAACTTCTTTCTGTTCTGTTTGTTCAACTAAAAGTGTTGAACCTTAGTTTTGATTGAGCCGTTCTGAAACACTCTTTCTGTAGAAAATGCAAGTGGAGATTCGGAGCGCTAAGAGGGTAATAGTGGAAAAAGGAATGTCTCCAAATATAAACTACACAGAATCATTCTGTGAAACTTCTTTCTGATCTGTGCATTCAGCTAACAGAGTTAAACCATACTTTTGATTGAGCAGATCTGAACACTCTTTCTGTAGAAAATGCAACTGGACATTTGGAGCGCTAAGAGAGTAGTAGTGGAAAAAGGAATATATTCAAATATAAACTACACAGAAACATTCTGTGAAACTTCTTTCTGATCTGAGCATTCAGCTAACAGAGTTAAACCATACTTTTGATTGAGCAGTTTTGAAACACTCTGTCTGTAGAAAATGCAACTGGACATTCGTAGCGCTAAGTGGGTAATAGTGGAAAAAAGAATATGTTCAAATATAAACTACACAGAAGCATTGTATGAAACTTCTTTCTGTTCTGTGCATTCAACTAACAGAGTTGAACCTTACTTTTGATTGAGCCTTTCTGAAACACTCTTTCTGTAGAAACTGCAATTGGACATTCTGAGCGCTAAGAGGCCTCTATTGGGAAAAATAATATCTTCAAATAAAAACTACACAGAAGCATTGTGTGAAACTTATTTCTGATATGTTCATTAAGCTAACAGAGTTAAACCATACTTTGATTGCGCAGTTCTGAACACTCTTTCTGTAGAAAATGCAATTGGACATTCGGAGCGCTAAGAGGGTAATAGTGGAAAAAGGAATATATTCAAATATAAACTACACAGTAGCATTCTGTGAAAATTCTTTCTGTTCTGTGCATTCAACTAACAGAGTTGAACCTTACTTTTGATTGAGCCGTTCTGAAACACTCTTTCTGTAGAAACTGCAATTGGACATGCTAAGCGCTAAGAGGCCTACATTGGGAAAAAGAATATCTTCAAATAAAAACTACACAGATGCATTCTGTGGAACTTATTTCTGATCTGTAAATTCAGTTAACAGAGATAAAACATATTTTTGATTGAGCAGTTATGTAACACTCTTTTTGTAGAAAATGCAAGTGGAGATTCGGAGCGCTAAGGGGGTAATAGTGGAAAAAGGAATGTCTTCAAATATAAACTACACAGAATCATTCGGTGAAACTTCTTTCTGATCTGTGCATTCAGCTAACAGAGTTAAACCATAGTTTTGATTGAGCAGATCTGAACACTCTTTCTGTAGAAAATGCAACTGGACATTTGGAGCGCTAAGAGCGTAGTAGAGGAAAAAGGAATATATTCAAATATAAACTACACAGAAGCATTCTGTGAAACTTCTTTCTGATCTGAGCATTCAGCTAACAGAGTTAAACCATACTTTTGATTGAGCAGTTTTGAAACACTCTGTCTGTAGAAAATGCACCTGGACATTCGTAGCGCTAAGTGGGTAATAGTGGAAAAAAGAATATGTTCAAATATAAACTACACAGAAGCATTGTATGAAACTTCTTTCTGTTCTGTGCATTCAACTAACAGAGTTGAACCTTACTTTTGATTGAGCCGTTCTGAAACACTCTTTCTGTAGAAACAGCAATTGGACATTCTGAGCGCTAAGAGGCCTATATTGGGAAAAAGTATGTCTACAAATAAAAACTACACAGAAGAATTGTGTGAAACTTCTTTCTGTTCTGTTTGTTCAACTAAAAGATTTGAACCTTAGTTTTGATTGAGCCGTTCTGAAACACTCTTTCTGTAGAAAATGCAAGTGGAGATTCGGAGCGCTAAGAGGGTAATAGTGGAAAAAAGGAATGTCTCCAAATATAAACTACACAGAATAATTCTGTGAAACTTCTTTCTGATCTGTGCATTCAGCTAACAGAGTTAAACCATACTTTTGATTGAGCAGATCTGAACACTCTTTCTGTTGAAAATGCAACTGGACATTTGGAGCGCTAAGAGGGTAGTAGTGGAAAAAGGAATATATTCAAATATAAACTACACAGAAGCATTCTGTGAAACTTCTTTCTGATCTGTGCATTCAGCTAACAGAGTTAAACCATACTTTTGATTGAGCAGATCTGAACACTCTTTCTGTTGAAAATGCAACTGGACATTTGGAGCGCTAAGAGGGTACTAGTGGAAAAAGGAATATATTCAAATATAAACTACACAGAAGCATTCTGTGAAACTTCTTTCTGATCTGAGCATTCAGCTAACAGAGTTAAACCATACTTTTGATTGAGCAGTTTTGAAATACTCTGTCTGTAGAAAAGGCAACTGGATATTCGTAGCGCTAAGTGGGTAATAGTGGAAAAAAGTATATGTTCAAATATAAACTACACAGAAGCATTGTATGAAACTTCTTTCTGTTCTGTGCATTCAACTAACAGAGTTGAACCTTACTTTTGATTGCGCCTTTCTGAAACACTCTTTCTGTAGAAACTGCAATTGGACATTCTGAGCGCGAAGAGGCCTATATTGGGAAAAATAATATCTTCAAATAAAAAATACACAGAAGCATTGTGTGAAACTTATTTCTGATATGTTCATTAAGCTAACAGAGTTAAACCATACTTTTGATTGCGCAGTTCTGAACACTCTTTCTGTAGAAAATGCAAGTGGACATTCGGAGCGCTAAGAGGGTAATAGTGGAAAAAGGAATATATTCAAATATAAACTACACAGTAGCATTCTGTGAAAATTCTTTCTGTTCTGTGCATTCAACTAACAGAGTTGAACCTTACTTTTGATTGAGCCGTTCTGAAACACTCTTTCTGTAGAAACTGCAATTGGACATGCAAAGCGCTAAGAGGCCTACATTGGGAAGAAGAATATTTTCAAATAAAAACTACACAGATGCATTCTGTGAAACTTATTTCTGATCTGTAAATTCAGTTAACAGAGATAAAATATATTTTTGATTGAGCAGTTTTGAAACACTCTTTTTGTAGAAAATGCAAGTGGAGATTCGGAGCGCTAAGAGGGTAATAGTGGAAAAAGGATTGTCTTCAAATATAAACTACACAGAATCATTCGGTGAAACTTCTTTCTGATCTGTGCATTCAGCTAACAGAGTTAAACCATACTTTTGATTGAGCAGATCTGAACACTCTTTCTGTTGAAAATGCAACTGGACATTTGGAGCGCTAAGAGCGTAGTAGTGGAAAAAGGAATATATTCAAATATAAACTACACAGAAGCATTCTGTGAAACTTCTTTCTGATCTGATCATTCAGCAAACAGAGTTAAACCATACTTTTGATTGAGCAGTTTTGAAACACTCTGTCTGTAGAAAATGCAACTGGACATTCGTAGCGCTAAGTGGGTAATAGTGGAAAAAAGAATATGTTCAAATAGAAACTACACAGAAGCATTGTATGAAACTTCTTTCTGTTCTGTGCATTCAACTAACAGAGTTGAACCTTACTTTTGATTGAGCCGTTCTGAAACCCTCTTTCTGTAGAAACTGCAATTGGACATTCTGAGCGCTAAGAGGCCTATATTGGGAAAAAGAATGTCTACCAATAAAAACTACACAGAAGAATTGTGTGAAACTTCTTTCTGTTCTGTTTGTTCAACTAAAAGTGTTGAACCTTAGTTTTGATTGAGCCCTTCTGAAACACTCTTTCTGTAGAAAATGCAAGTGGAGATTCGGAGCGCTAAGAGGGTAATAGTGGAAAAAGGAATGTCTCCAAATATAAACTACACAGAATCATTCTGTGAAACTTCTTTCTGATCTGTGCATTCAGCTAACAGAGTTAAACCATACTTTTGATTGAGCAGATCTGAACACTCTTTCTGTAGAAAATGCAACTGGACATTTGGAGCGCTAAGAGAGTAGTAGTGGAAAAAGGAATATATTCAAATATAAACTACACAGAAACATTCTGTGAAACTTCTTTCTGATCTGAGCATTCAGCTAACAGAGTTAAACCATACTTTTGATTGAGCAGTTTTGAAACACTCTGTCTGTAGAAAATGCAACTGGACATTCGTAGCGCTAAGTGGGTAATAGTGGAAAAAAGAATATGTTCAAATATAAACTACACAGAAGCATTGTATGAAACTTCTTTCTGTTCTGTGCATTCAACTAACAGAGTTGAACCTTACTTTTGATTGAGCCTTTCTGAAACACTCTTTCTGTAGAAACTGCAATTGGACATTCTGAGCGCTAAGAGGCCTCTATTGGGAAAAATAATATCTTCAAATAAAAACTACACAGAAGCATTGTGTGAAACTTATTTCTGATATGTTCATTAAGCTAACAGAGTTAAACCATACTTTGATTGCGCAGTTCTGAACACTCTTTCTGTAGAAAATGCAATTGGACATTCGGAGCGCTAAGAGGGTAATAGTGGAAAAAGGAATATATTCAAATATAAACTACACAGTAGCATTCTGTGAAAATTCTTTCTGTTCTGTGCATTCAACTAACAGAGTTGAACCTTACTTTTGATTGAGCCGTTCTGAAACACTCTTTCTGTAGAAACTGCAATTGGACATGCTAAGCGCTAAGAGGCCTACATTGGGAAAAAGAATATCTTCAAATAAAAACTACACAGATGCATTCTGTGGAACTTATTTCTGATCTGTAAATTCAGTTAACAGAGATAAAACATATTTTTGATTGAGCAGTTATGTAACACTCTTTTTGTAGAAAATGCAAGTGGAGATTCGGAGCGCTAAGGGGGTAATAGTGGAAAAAGGAATGTCTTCAAATATAAACTACACAGAATCATTCGGTGAAACTTCTTTCTGATCTGTGCATTCAGCTAACAGAGTTAAACCATAGTTTTGATTGAGCAGATCTGAACACTCTTTCTGTAGAAAATGCAACTGGACATTTGGAGCGCTAAGAGCGTAGTAGAGGAAAAAGGAATATATTCAAATATAAACTACACAGAAGCATTCTGTGAAACTTCTTTCTGATCTGAGCATTCAGCTAACAGAGTTAAACCATACTTTTGATTGAGCAGTTTTGAAACACTCTGTCTGTAGAAAATGCACCTGGACATTCGTAGCGCTAAGTGGGTAATAGTGGAAAAAAGAATATGTTCAAATATAAACTACACAGAAGCATTGTATGAAACTTCTTTCTGTTCTGTGCATTCAACTAACAGAGTTGAACCTTACTTTTGATTGAGCCGTTCTGAAACACTCTTTCTGTAGAAACAGCAATTGGACATTCTGAGCGCTAAGAGGCCTATATTGGGAAAAAGTATGTCTACAAATAAAAACTACACAGAAGAATTGTGTGAAACTTCTTTCTGTTCTGTTTGTTCAACTAAAAGATTTGAACCTTAGTTTTGATTGAGCCGTTCTGAAACACTCTTTCTGTAGAAAATGCAAGTGGAGATTCGCAGCGCTAAGAGGGTAATAGTGGAAAAAAGGAATGTCTCCAAATATAAACTACACAGAAGAATTCTGTGAAACTTCTTTCTGATCTGTGCATTCAGCTAACAGAGTTAAACCATACTTTTGATTGAGCAGATCTGAACACTCTTTCTGTTGAAAATGCAACTGGACATTTGGAGCGCTAAGAGGGTAGTAGTGGAAAAAGGAATATATTCAAATATAAACTACACAGAAGCATTCTGTGAAACTTCTTTCTGATCTGTGCATTCAGCTAACAGAGTTAAACCATACTTTTGATTGAGCAGATCTGAACACTCTTTCTGTTGAAAATGCAACTGGACATTTTGAGCGCTAAGAGGGTAGTAGTGGAAAAAGGAATATATTCAAATATAAACTACACAGAAGCATTCTGTGAAACTTCTTTCTGATCTGAGCATTCAGCTAACAGAGTTAAACCATACTTTTGATTGAGCAGTTTTGAAATACTCTGTCTGTAGAAAAGGCAACTGGATATTCGTAGCGCTAAGTGGGTAATAGTGGAAAAAAGTATATGTTCAAATATAAACTACACAGAAGCATTGTATGAAACTTCTTTCTCTTCTGTGCATTCAACTAACAGAGTTGAACCTTACTTTTGATTGC
This sequence comes from Symphalangus syndactylus, assembly GCF_028878055.3. Classification (NCBI taxonomy): domain Eukaryota; kingdom Metazoa; phylum Chordata; class Mammalia; order Primates; family Hylobatidae; genus Symphalangus; species Symphalangus syndactylus. Next base: position 111,691,879 of record NC_072437.2, on the reverse strand, counting down.
GCCTTTCTGAAACACTCTTTCTGTAGAAACTGCAATTGGACATTCTGAGCGCGAAGAGGCCTATATTGGGAAAAATAATATCTTCAAATAAAAAATACACAGAAGCATTGTGTGAAACTTATTTCTGATATGTTCATTAAGCTAACAGAGTTAAACCATACTTTTGATTGCGCAGTTCTGAACACTCTTTCTGTAGAAAATGCAAGTGGACATTCGGAGCGCTAAGAGGGTAATAGTGGAAAAAGGAATATATTCAAATATAAACTACACAGTAGCATTCTGTGAAAATTCTTTCTGTTCTGTGCATTCAACTAACAGAGTTGAACCTTACTTTTGATTGAGCCGTTCTGAAACACTCTTTCTGTAGAAACTGCAATTGGACATGCAAAGCGCTAAGAGGCCTACATTGGGAAGAAGAATATTTTCAAATAAAAACTACACAGATGCATTCTGTGAAACTTATTTCTGATCTGTAAATTCAGTTAACAGAGATAAAATATATTTTTGATTGAGCAGTTATGAAACACTCTTTTTGTAGAAAATGCAAGTGGAGATTCGGAGCGCTAAGAGGGTAATAGTGGAAAAAGGATTGTCTTCAAATATAAACTACACAGAATCATTCGGTGAAACTTCTTTCTGATCTGTGCATTCAGCTAACAGAGTTAAACCATACTTTTGATTGAGCAGATCTGAACACTCTTTCTGTTGAAAATGCAACTGGACATTTGGAGCGCTAAGAGCGTAGTAGTGGAAAAAGGAATATATTCAAATATAAACTACACAGAAGCATTCTGTGAAACTTCTTTCTGATCTGATCATTCAGCAAACAGAGTTAAACCATACTTTTGATTGAGCAGTTTTGAAACACTCTGTCTGTAGAAAATGCAACTGGACATTCGTAGCGCTAAGTGGGTAATAGTGGAAAAAAGAATATGTTCAAATATAAACTACACAGAAGCATTGTATGAAACTTCTTTCTGTTCTGTGCATTCAACTAACAGAGTTGAACCTTACTTTTGATTGAGCCGTTCTGAAACACTCTTTCTGTAGAAACTGCAATTGGACATTCTGAGCGCTAAGAGGCCTATATTGGGAAAAATTATGTCTACAAATAAAAACTACACAGAAGAATTGTGTGAAACTTCTTTCTGTTCTGTTTGTTCAATTAAAAGATTTGAACCTTAGTTTTGATTGAGCCGTTCTGAAACACTCTTTCTGTAGAAAATGCAAGTGGAGATTCGGAGCGCTAAGAGCGTAATAGTGGAAAAAAGGAATGTCTCCAAATATAAACTACACAGAATCATTCTGTGAAACTTCTTTCTGATCTGTGCATTCAGCTAACAGAGTTAAACCATACTTTTGATTGAGCAGATCTGAACACTCTTTCTGTAGAAAATGCAACTGGACATTTGGAGCGCTAAGAGGGTAGTAGTGGAAAAAGGAATATATTCAAATATAAACTACACAGAAGCATTCTGTGAAACTTCTTTCTGATCTGAGCATTCAGCTAACAGAGTTAAACCATACTTTTGATTGAGCAGTTTTGAAACACTCTGTCTGTAGAAAATGCAACTGGACATTCGTAGCGCTAAGTGGGTAATAGTGGAAAAAACTATATGTTCAAATATAAACTACACAGAAGCATTGTATGAAACTTCTTTCCGTTCTGTGCATTCAACTAACAGAGTTGAACCTTACTTTTGATTGAGCCTTTCTGAAACACTCTTTCTGTAGAAACTGCAATTGGACATTCTGAGCGCTAAGAGGCCTCTATTGGGAAAAATAATATCTACAAATAAAAACTACACAGAAGCATTGTGTGAAACTTATTTCTGATATGTTCATTAAGCTAACAGAGTTAAACCATACATTGATTGCGCAGTTCTGAACACTCTTTCTGTAGAAAATGCAAGTGGACATTCGGAGCGCTAAGAGGGTAATAGTGGAAAAAGGAATATATTCAAATATAAACTACACAGTAGCATTCTGTGAAAATTCTTTCTGTTCTGTGCATTCAACTAACAGAGTTGAACCTTACTTTTGATTGAGCCGTTCTGAAACACTCTTTCTGTAGAAACTGCAATTGGACATGCTAAGCGCTAAGAGGCCTACATTGGGAAGAAGAATATCTTCAAATAAAAACTACACAGATGCATTCTGTGAAACTTATTTCTGATCTGTAAATTCAGTTAACAGAGATAAAACATATTTTTGATTGAGCAGTTATGAAACACTCTTTTTGTAGAAAATGCAAGTGGAGATTCGGAGCGCTAAGAGGGTAATAGTGGAAAAAGGAATGTCTTCAAATATAAACTACACAGAATCATTCGGTGAAACTTCTTTCTGATCTGTGCATTCAGCTAACAGAGTTAAACCATACTTTTGATTGAGCAGATCTGAACACTCTTTCTGTTGAAAATGCAACTGGACATTTGGAGCGCTTAGAAAGTAGTAGTGGAAAAAGGAATATATTCAAATATAAACTACACAGAAGCATTCTGTGAAACTTCTTTCTGATCTGAGCATTCAGCTAACAGAGTTAAACCATACTTTTGATTGAGCAGTTTTGAAACACTCTGTCTGTAGAAAATGCAACTGGACATTCGTAGCGCTAAGTGGGTAATAGTGGAAAAAAGAATATGTTCAAATATAAAGTACACAGAAACATTGTATGAAACTTCTTTCTGTTCTGTGCATTCAACTAACAGAGTTGAACCTTACTTTTGATTGAGCCGTTCTGAAACACACTTTCTGTAGAAACTGCAATTGGACATTCTGAGCGCTAAGAGGCCTATATTGGGAAAAAGAATGTCTACAAATAAAAACTACACAGAAGAATTGTGTGAAACTTCTTTCTGTTCTGTTTGTTCAACTAAAAGAGTTGAACCTTAGTTTTGATTGAGCCGTTCTGTAACAGTCTTTCTGTAGAAAATGCAAGTGGAGATTCGGAGCGCTAAGAGGGTAATAGTGGAAAAAGGAATGTCTCCAAATATAAACTACACAGAATCATTCTGTGAAACTTCTTTCTGATCTGTGCATTCAGCTAACAGAGTTAAACCATACTTTTGATTGAGCAGATCTGAACACTCTTTCTGTAGAAAATGCAACTGGACATTTGGAGCGCTAAGAAAGTAGTAGTGGAAAAAGGAATATATTCAAATATAAACTACACAGAAGCATTCTGTGAAACTTCTTTCTGATCTGAGCATTCAGCTAACAGAGTTAAACCATACTTTTGATTGAGCAGTTTTGAAACTGTCTGTAGAAAATGCAACTGGACATTCGTAGCGCTAAGTGGGTTATAGTGGAAAAAAGAATATGTTCAAATATAAACTACACAGAAGCATTGTATAAAACTTCTTTCTGTTCTGTGCATTCAACTAACAGAGTTGAACCTTACTTTTGATTGAGCCATTCTGAAACACTCTTTCTGTAGAAACTGCAAATGGATATTCTGAGCGCTAAGAGGCCTATATTGGGAAAAAGAATGTCTACAAATAAAAACTACACAGAAGAATTGTGTGAAACTTCTTTCTGTTCTGTTTTTTCAACTAAAAGAGTTGAACCTTAGTTTTGATTGAGCCGTTCTTAAACACTCTTTCTGTAGAAAATGCAAGTGGAGATTCGGAGTGCTAAGAGGGTAATAGTGGAAAAAGTAATGTCTCCAAATATAAACTACACAGAATCATTCTGTGAAACTTCTTTCTGATCTGTGCATTCAGCTAACAGAGTTAAACCATACTTTTGATTGAGCAGATCTGAACACTCTTTCTGTAGAAAATGCAACCGGACATTTGGAGCGCTAAGAGAATAGTAATGGAAAAAGGAATATATTCAAATATAAACTACACAGAAGCATTCTGTGAAACTTCTTTCTGATCTGAGCATTCAGCTAACAGAGTTAAACCATACTTTTGATTGAGCAGTTTTGAAACACTCTGTCTGTAGAAAATGCAACTGGACATTCGTAGCGCTAAGTGGGTAATAGTGGAAAAAAGAGTATGTTCAGATATAAACTACACAGAAGCATTGTATGAAACTTCTTTCTGTTCTGTGCATTCAACTAACAAAGTTGAACCTTATTTTTGATTGAGCCTTTCTGAAACACTCTTTCTGTAGAAACTGCAATTGGACATTCTGAGCGCTAAGAGGCCTCTATTGGGAAAAAGAATATCTTCAAATAAAAACTACACAGATGCATTCTGTGAAACTTATTTCTGATCTGTAACTTCAGTTAACAGAGATAAAACATATTTTTGATTGAGCAGTTATGAAACACTCTTTTTGTAGAAAATGTAAGTGGAGATTCGGAGCGCTAAGAGGGTAATAGTGGAAAAAGGAATGTCTTCAAATATAAACTACACAGAATCATTCGGTGAAACTTCTTTCTGATCTGTGCATTCAGCTAACAGAGTTAAACCATACTTTTGATTGAGCAGATCTGAACACTCTTTCTGTAGAAAATGCAACTGGACATTTGGAGCGCTAAGAGCGTAGTAGTGGAAAAAGGAATATATTCAAATATAAACTACACAGAAGCATTCTGTGAAACTTCTGTCTGATCTGAGCATTCAGCTAACAGATTTAAACCATACTTTTGATTGAGCAGTTTTGAAACACTCTGTCTGTAGAAAATGCAACTGGACATTCGTAGCGCTAAGTGGGTAATAGTGGAAAAAAGAATATGTTCAAATATAAACTACACAGAAGCATTGTATGAAACTTCTTTCTGTTCTGTGCATTCAACTAACAGAGTTGAACCTTACTTTTGATTGAGCCGTTCTGAAACACTCTTTCTGTAGAAACTGCAATTGGACATTCTGAGCGCTAAGAGGCCTATATTGTGAAAAAGAATGTCTACAAATAATAACTACACAGAAGAATTGTGTGAAACTTCTTTCTGTTCTGTTTGTTCAACTAAAAGAGTTGAACCTTAGTTTTGATTGAGCCGTTCTGAAACACTCTTTCTGTAGAAAATGCAAGTGGAGATTCGGAGCGCTAAGAGGGTAATAGTGGAAAAAGGAATGTCTCCAAATATAAACTACACAGAATCATTCTGTGAAACTTCTTTCTGATCTGTGCATTCAGCTAACAGAGTTAAACCATACTTTTGATTGAGCAGTTTTGAAACACTCTGTCTGTAGAAAATGCAACTGGACATTCGTAGCGCTAAGTGGGTAATAGTGGAAAAATGAATATGTTCAAATATAAACTACACAGAAGCATTGTAGGAAATTTCTTTCTGTTCTGTGCATTCAACTAACAGAGTTGAACCTTACTTTTGATTGAGCCGTTCTGAAACACTCTTTCTGTAGAAACTGCAATTGGACATGCTAAGCGCTAAGAGGCCTACATTGGGAAAAAGAATATCTTCAAATAAAAACTACACAGATGCATTCTGTGAAACTTATTTCTGATCTGTAAATTAGGTTAACAGAGATAAAACATATTTTTGATGGAGCAGTTATGAAACACTCTTTTTGTAGAAAATGCAAGTGGAGATTCGGAGCGCTAAGAGAGTAATAGTGGAAAAAGGAATGTCTTCAAATATAAACTACACAGAATCATTCGGTGAAACTTCTTTCTGATCTGTGCATTCAGCTAACAGAGTTAAACCATACTTTTGATTGAGCAGATCTGAACACTCTTTCTGTAGAAAATGCAACTGGACATTTGGAGCGCTAAGAGCGTAGTAGTGGAAAAATGAATATGTTCAAATATAAACTACACAGAAGCATTGTATGAAATTTCTTTCTGTTCTGTGCATTCAACTAACAGAGTTGAACCTTACTTTTGATTGAGCCGCTCTGAAACACTCTTTCTGTAGGAACTGCAATTGGACATGCTAAGCGCTAAGAGGCCTACATTGGGAAGAAGAATATCTTCAAATAAAAACTACACAGATGCATTCTGTGAAACTTATTTCTGATCTGTAAATTCAGTTAACAGAGATAAAACATACTTTTGATTGAGCAGTTATGAAACACTCTTTTTGTAGAAAATGCAAGTGGAGATTCGGAGCGCTAAGAGGGTAATAGTGGAAAAAGGAATGTCTTCAAATATAAACTACACAGAAACATTCGGTGAAACTTCTTTCTGATCTGTGAATTCAGCTAACAGATTTAAACCATACTTTTGATTGAGCAGATCTGAACCATCTTTTTGTTGAAAATGCAACTGGACATTTGGAGCGCTAAGAGCGTAGTAGTGGAAAAAGTAATATATTCAAATATAAACTACACAGAAGCATTCTGTGAAACTTCTTTCTGATCTGGTCATTCAGCTAACAGAGTTAAACCATACTTTTGATTGAGCAGTTTTGAAACACTCTGTCTGTAGAAAATGCAACTGGACATTCGTAGCGCTAAGTGGGTAATAGTGGAAAAAAGAATATGTTCAAATATAAACTACACAGAAGCATTGTATGAAACTTCTTTCTGTTCTGTGCATTCAACTAACAGAGTTGAATCTTACTTTTGATTGAGCCTTTCTGAAACACACTTTCTGTAGAAACTGCAATTGGACATTCTGAGCGCTAAGAGGCCTATATTGGGAAAAAGAATGTCTACAAATAAAAACTACACAGAAGAATTGTGTGAAACTTCTTTCTGTTCTGTTTGTTCAACTAAAAGTGTTGAACCTTAGTTTTGATTGAGCCGTTCTGAAACACTCTTTCTGTAGAAAATGCAAGTGGAGATTCGGAGCGCTAAGAGGGTAATAGTGGAAAAAGGAATGTCTCCAAATATAAACTACACAGAATCATTCTGTGAAACTTCTTTCTGATCTGTGCATTCAGCTAACAGAGTTAAACCATACTTTGATTGAGCAGATCTGAACACTCTTTCTGTAGAAAATGCAACTGGACATTTGGAGCGCTAAGAGAGTAGTAGTGGAAAAAGGAATATATTCAAATATAAACTACACAGAAACATTCTGTGAAACTTCTTTCTGATCTGAGCATTCAGCTAACAGAGTTAAACCATACTTTTGATTGAGCAGTTTTGAAACACTCTGTCTGTAGAAAATGCAACTGGACATTCGTAGCGCTAAGTGGGTAATAGTGGAAAAAAGAATATGTTCAAATATAAACTACACAGAAGCATTGTATGAAACTTCTTTCTGTTCTGTGCATTCAACTAACAGAGTTGAACCTTACTTTTGATTGAGCCTTTCTGAAACACTCTTTCTGTAGAAACTGCAATTGGACATTCTGAGCGCTAAGAGGCCTCTATTGGGAAAAATAATATCTTCAAATAAAAACTACACAGAAGCATTGTGTGAAACTTATTTCTGATATGTTCATTAAGCTAACAGAGTTAAACCATACTTTTGATTGCGCAGTTCTGAACACTCTTTCTGTAGAAAATGCAATTGGACATTCGGAGCGCTAAGAGGGTAATAGTGGAAAAAGGAATATATTCAAATATAAACTACACAGTAGCATTCTGTGAAAATTCTTTCTGTTCTGTGCATTCAACTAACAGAGTTGAACCTTACTTTTGATTGAGCCGTTCTGAAACACTCTTTCTGTAGAAACTGCAATTGGACATGCTAAGCGCTAAGAGGCCTACATTGGGAAAAAGAATATCTTCAAATAAAAACTACACAGATGCATTCTGTGGAACTTATTTCTGATCTGTAAATTCAGTTAACAGAGATAAAACATATTTTTGATTGAGCAGTTATGTAACACTCTTTTTGTAGAAAATGCAAGTGGAGATTCGGAGCGCTAAGGGGGTAATAGTGGAAAAAGGAATGTCTTCAAATATAAACTACACAGAATCATTCGGTGAAACTTCTTTCTGATCTGTGCATTCAGCTAACAGAGTTAAACCATAGTTTTGATTGAGCAGATCTGAACACTCTTTCTGTAGAAAATGCAACTGGACATTTGGAGCGCTAAGAGCGTAGTAGAGGAAAAAGGAATATATTCAAATATAAACTACACAGAAGCATTCTGTGAAACTTCTTTCTGATCTGAGCATTCAGCTAACAGAGTTAAACCATACTTTTGATTGAGCAGTTTTGAAACACTCTGTCTGTAGAAAATGCACCTGGACATTCGTAGCGCTAAGTGGGTAATAGTGGAAAAAAGAATATGTTCAAATATAAACTACACAGAAGCATTGTATGAAACTTCTTTCTGTTCTGTGCATTCAACTAACAGAGTTGAACCTTACTTTTGATTGAGCCGTTCTGAAACACTCTTTCTGTAGAAACAGCAATTGGACATTCTGAGCGCTAAGAGGCCTATATTGGGAAAAAGTATGTCTACAAATAATAACTACACAGAAGAATTGTGTGAAACTTCTTTCTGTTCTGTTTGTTCAACTAAAAGATTTGAACCTTAGTTTTGATTGAGCCGTTCTGAAACACTCTTTCTGTAGAAAATGCAAGTGGAGATTCGGAGCGCTAAGAGGGTAATAGTGGAAAAAAGGAATGTCTCCAAATATAAACTACACAGAATAATTCTGTGAAACTTCTTTCTGATCTGTGCATTCAGCTAACAGAGTTAAACCATACTTTTGATTGAGCAGATCTGAACACTCTTTCTGTAGAAAATGCAACTGGACATTTGGAGCGCTAAGAGGGTAGTAGTGGAAAAAGGAATATATTCAAATATAAACTACACAGAAGCATTCTGTGAAACTTCTTTCTGATCTGAGCATTCAGCTAACAGAGTTAAACCATACTTTTGATTGAGCAGTTTTGAAATACTCTGTCTGTAGAAAAGGCAACTGGATATTCGTAGCGCTAAGTGGGTAATAGTGGAAAAAAGTATATGTTCAAATATAAACTACACAGAAGCATTGTATGAAACTTCTTTCTGTTCTGTGCATTCAACTAACAGAGTTGAACCTTACTTTTGATTGCGCCTTTCTGAAACACTCTTTCTGTAGAAACTGCAATTGGACATTCTGAGCGCGAAGAGGCCTATATTGGGAAAAATAATATCTTCAAATAAAAACTACACAGAAGCATTGTGTGAAACTTATTTCTGATATGTTCATTAAGCTAACAGAGTTAAACCATACTTTTGATTGCGCAGTTCTGAACACTCTTTCTGTAGAAAATGCAAGTGGACATTCGGAGCGCTAAGAGGGTAATAGTGGAAAAAGGAATATATTCAAATATAAACTACACAGTAGCATTCTGTGAAAATTCTTTCTGTTCTGTGCATTCAACTAACAGAGTTGAACCTTACTTTTGATTGAGCCGTTCTGAAACACTCTTTCTGTAGAAACTGCAATTGGACATGCTAAGCGCTAAGAGGCCTACATTGGGAAGAAGAATATTTTCAAATAAAAACTACACAGATGCATTCTGTGAAACTTATTTCTGATCTGTAAATTCAGTTAACAGAGATAAAATATATTTTTGATTGAGCAGTTATGAAACACTCTTTTTGTAGAAAATGCAAGTGGAGATTCGGAGCGCTAAGAGGGTAATAGTGGAAAAAGGACTGTCTTCAAATATAAACTACACAGAATCATTCGGTGAAACTTCTTTCTGATCTGTGCATTCAGCTAACAGAGTTAAACCATACTTTTGATTGAGCAGATCTGAACACTCTTTTTGTTGAAAATGCAACTGGACATTTGGAGCGCTAAGAGCGTAGTAGTGGAAAAAGGAATATATTCAAATATAAACTACACAGAAGCATTCTGTGAAACTTCTTTCTGATCTGGTCATTCAGCTAACAGAGTTAAACCATACTTTTGATTGAGCAGTTTTGAAACACTCTGTCTGTAGAAAATGCAACTGGACATTCGTAGCGCTAAGTGGGTAATAGTGGAAAAAAGAATATGTTCAAATATAAACTACACAGAAGCATTGTATGAAACTTCTTTCTGTTCTGTGCATTCAACTAACAGAGTTGAATCTTACTTTTGATTGAGCCTTTCTGAAACACACTTTCTGTAGAAACTGCAATTGGACATTCTGAGCGCTAAGAGGCCTATATTGGGAAAAAGAATGTCTACAAATAAAAACTACGCAGAAGAATTGTGTGAAACTTCTTTCTGTTCTGTTTGTTCAACTAAAAGTGTTGAACCTTAGTTTTGATTGAGCCGTTCTGAAACACTCTTTCTGTAGAAAATGCAAGTGGAGATTCGGAGCGCTAAGAGGGTAATAGTGGAAAAAGGAATGTCTCCAAATATAAACTACACAGAATCATTCTGTGAAACTTCTTTCTGATCTGTGCATTCAGCTAACAGAGTTAAACCATACTTTTGATTGAGCAGATCTGAACACTCTTTCTGTAGAAAATGCAACTGGACATTTGGAGCGCTAAGAGAGTAGTAGTGGAAAAAGGAATATATTCAAATATAAACTACACAGAAACATTCTGTGAAACTTCTTTCTGATCTGAGCATTCAGCTAACAGAGTTAAACCATACTTTTGATTGAGCAGTTTTGAAACACTCTGTCTGTAGAAAATGCAACTGGACATTCGTAGCGCTAAGTGGGTAATAGTGGAAAAAAAATATGTTCAAATATAAACTACACAGAAGCATTGTATGAAACTTCTTTCTGTTCTGTGCATTCAACTAACAGAGTTGAACCTTACTTTTGATTGAGCCTTTCTGAAACACTCTTTCTGTAGAAACTGCAATTGGACATTCTGAGCGCTAAGAGGCCTCTATTGGGAAAAATAATATCTTCAAATAAAAACTACACAGAAGCATTGTGTGAAACTTATTTCTGATATGTTCATTAAGCTAACAGAGTTAAACCATACTTTTGATTGCGCAGTTCTGAACACTCTTTCTGTAGAAAATGCAATTGGACATTCGGAGCGCTAAGAGGGTAATAGTGGAAAAAGTAATATATTCAAATATAAACTACACAGTAGCATTCTGTGAAAATTCTTTCTGTTCTGTGCATTCAACTAACAGAGTTGAACCTTACTTTTGATTGAGCCGTTCTGAAACACTCTTTCTGTAGAAACTGCAATTGGACATGCTAAGCGCTAAGAGGCCTACATTGGGAAAAAGAATATCTTCAAATAAAAACTACACAGATGCATTCTGTGGAACTTATTTCTGATCTGTAAATTCAGTTAACAGAGATAAAACATATTTTTGATTGAGCAGTTATGTAACACTCTTTTTGTAGAAAATGCAAGTGGAGATTCGGAGCGCTAAGGGGGTAATAGTGGAAAAAGGAATGTCTTCAAATATAAACTACACAGAATCATTCGGTGAAACTTCTTTCTGATCTGTGCATTCAGCTAACAGAGTTAAACCATAGTTTTGATTGAGCAGATCTGAACACTCTTTCTGTAGAAAATGCAACTGGACATTTGGAGCGCTAAGAGCGTAGTAGAGGAAAAAGGAATATATTCAAATATAAACTACACAGAAGCATTCTGTGAAACTTCTTTCTGATCTGAGCATTCAGCTAACAGAGTTAAACCATACTTTTGATTGAGCAGTTTTGAAACACTCTGTCTGTAGAAAATGCACCTGGACATTCGTAGCGCTAAGTGGGTAATAGTGGAAAAAAGAATATGTTCAAATATAAACTACACAGAAGCATTGTATGAAACTTCTTTCTGTTCTGTGCATTCAACTAACAGAGTTGAACCTTACTTTTGATTGAGCCGTTCTGAAACACTCTTTCTGTAGAAACAGCAATTGGACATTCTGAGCGCTAAGAGGCCTATATTGGGAAAAAGTATGTCTACAAATAAAAACTACACAGAAGAATTGTGTGAAACTTCTTTCTGTTCTGTTTGTTCAACTAAAAGATTTGAACCTTAGTTTTGATTGAGCCGTTCTGAAACACTCTTTCTGTAGAAAATGCAAGTGGAGATTCGGAGCGCTAAGAGGGTAACAGTGGAAAAAAGGAATGTCTCCAAATATAAACTACACAGAATAATTCTGTGAAACTTCTTTCTGATCTGTGCATTCAGCTAACAGAGTTAAACCATACTTTTGATTGAGCAGATCTGAACACTCTTTCTGTAGAAAATGCAACTTGACATTTGGAGCGCTAAGAGGGTAGTAGTGGAAAAAGGAATATATTCAAATATAAACTACACAGAAGCATTCTGTGAAACTTATTTCTGATCTGAGCATTCAGCTAACAGAGTTAAACCATACTTTTGATTGAGCAGTTTTGAAATACTCTGTCTGTAGAAAAGGCAACTGGATATTCGTAGCGCTAAGTGGGTAATAGTGGAAAAAAGTATATGTTCAAATATAAACTACACAGAAGCATTGTATGAAACTTCTTTCTGTTCTGTGCATTCAACTAACAGAGTTGAACCTTACTTTTGATTGCGCCTTTCTGAAACACTCTTTCTGTAGAAACTGCAATTGGACATTCTGAGCACGAAGAGGCCTATATTGGGAAAAATAATATCTTCAAATAAAAAATACACAGAAGCATTGTGTGAAACTTATTTCTGATATGTTCATTAAGCTAACAGAGTTAAACCATACTTTTGATTGCGCAGTTCTGAACACTCTTTCTGTAGAAAATGCAAGTGGACATTCGGAGCGCTAAGAGGGTAATAGTGGAAAAAGGAATATATTCAAATATAAACTACACAGTAGAATTCTGTGAAAATTCTTTCTGTTCTGTGCATTCAACTAACAGAGTTGAACCTTACTTTTGATTGAGCCGTTCTGAAACACTCTTTCTGTAGAAACTGCAATTGGACATGCTAAGCGCTAAGAGGCCTACATTGGGAAGAAGAATATTTTCAAATAAAAACTACACAGATGCATTCTGTGAAACTTATTTCTGATCTGTAAATTCAGTTAACAGAGATAAAATATATTTTTGATTGAGCAGTTATGAAACACTCTTTTTGTAGAAAATGCAAGTGGAGATTCGGAGCGCTAAGAGGGTAATAGTGGAAAAAGGACTGTCTTCAAATATAAACTACACAGAATCATTCGGTGAAACTTCTTTCTGATCTGTGCATTCAGCTAACAGAGTTAAACCATACTTTTGATTGAGCAGATCTGAACACTCTTTCTGTTGAAAATGCAACTGGACATTTGGAGCGCTAAGAGCGTAGTAGTGGAAAAAGGAATATATTCAAATATAAACTACACAGAAGCATTCTGTGAAACTTCTTTCTGATCTGATCATTCAGCAAACAGAGTTAAACCATACTTTTGATTGAGCAGTTTTGAAACACTCTGTCTGTAGAAAATGCAACTGGACATTCGTAGCGCTAAGTGGGTAATAGTGGAAAAAAGAATATGTTCAAATATAAACTACACAGAAGCATTGTATGAAACTTCTTTCTGTTCTGTGCATTCAACTAACAGAGTTGAACCTTACTTTTGATTGAGCCGTTCTGAAACACTCTTTCTGTAGAAACTGCAATTGGACATTCTGAGCGCTAAGAGGCCTATATTGGGAAAAATTATGTCTACAAATAAAAACTACACAGAAGAATTGTGTGAAACTTCTTTCTGTTCTGTTTGTTCAACTAAAAGATTTGAACCTTAGTTTTGATTGAGCCGTTCTGAAACACTCTTTCTGTAGAAAATGCAAGTGGAGATTCGGAGCGCTAAGAGGGTAATAGTGGAAAAAAGGAATGTCTCCAAATATAAACTACACAGAATCATTCTGTGAAACTTCTTTCTGATCTGTGCATTCAGCTAACAGAGTTAAACCATACTTTTGATTGAGCAGATCTGAACAATCTTTCTGTAGAAAATGCAACTGGACATTTGGAGCGCTAAGAGGGTAGTAGTGGAAAAAGGAATATATTCAAATATAAACTACACAGAAGCATTCTGTGAAACTTCTTTCTGATCTGAGCATTCAGCTAACAGAGTTAAACCATACTTTTGATTGAGCAGTTTTGAAACACTCTGTCTGTAGAAAATGCAACTGGACATTCGTAGCGCTAAGTGGGTAATAGTGGAAAAAACTATATGTTCAAATATAAACTACACAGAAGCATTGTATGAAACTTCTTTCCGTTCTGTGCATTCAACTAACAGAGTTGAACCTTACTTTTGATTGAGCCTTTCTGAAACACTCTTTCTGTAGAAACTGCAATTGGACATTCTGAGCGCTAAGAGGCCTCTATTGGGAAAAATAATATCTACAAATAAAAACTACACAGAAGCATTGTGTGAAACTTATTTCTGATATGTTCATTAAGCTAACAGAGTTAAACCATACATTGATTGCGCAGTTCTGAACACTCTTTCTGTAGAAAATGCAAGTGGACATTCGGAGCGCTAAGAGGGTAATAGTGGAAAAAGGAATATATTCAAATATAAACTACACAGTAGCATTCTGTGAAAATTCTTTCTGTTCTGTGCATTCAACTAACAGAGTTGAACCTTACTTTTGATTGAGCCGTTCTGAAACACTCTTTCTGTAGAAACTGCAATTGGACATGCTAAGCGCTAAGAGGCCTACATTGGGAAGAAGAATATCTTCAAATAAAAACTACACAGATGCATTCTGTGAAACTTATTTCTGATCTGTAAATTCAGTTAACAGAGATAAAACATATTTTTGATTGAGCAGTTATGAAACACTCTTTTTGTAGAAAATGCAAGTGGAGATTCGGAGCGCTAAGAGGGTAATAGTGGAAAAAGGAATGTCTTCAAATATAAACTACACAGAATCATTCGGTGAAACTTCTTTCTGATCTGTGCATTCAGCTAACAGAGTTAAACCATACTTTTGATTGAGCAGATCTGAACACTCTTTCTGTTGAAAATGCAACTGGACATTTGGAGCGCTTAGAAAGTAGTAGTGGAAAAAGGAATATATTCAAATATAAACTACACAGAAGCATTCTGTGAAACTTCTTTCTGATCTGAACATTCAGCTAACAGAGTTAAACCATACTTTTGATTGAGCAGTTTTGAAACACTCTGTCTGTAGAAAATGCAACTGGACATTCGTAGCGCTAAGTGGGTAATAGTGGAAAAAAGAATATGTTCAAATATAAAGTACACAGAAACATTGTATGAAACTTCTTTCTGTTCTGTGCATTCAACTAACAGAGTTGAACCTTACTTTTGATTGAGCCGTTCTGAAACACACTTTCTGTAGAAACTGCAATTGGACATTCTGAGCGCTAAGAGGCCTATATTGGGAAAAAGAATGTCTACAAATAAAAACTACACAGAAGAATTGTGTGAAACTTCTTTCTGTTCTGTTTGTTCAACTAAAAGAGTTGAACCTTAGTTTTGATTGAGCCGTTCTGTAACAGTCTTTCTGTAGAAAATGCAAGTGGAGATTCGGAGCGCTAAGAGGGTAATAGTGGAAAAAGGAATGTCTCCAAATATAAACTACACAGAATCATTCTGTGAAACTTCTTTCTGATCTGTGCATTCAGCTAACAGAGTTAAACCATACTTTTGATTGAGCAGATCTGAACACTCTTTCTGTAGAAAATGCAACTGGACATTTGGAGCGCTAAGAAAGTAGTAGTGGAAAAAGGAATATATTCAAATATAAACTACACAGAAGCATTCTGTGAAACTTCTTTCTGATCTGAGCATTCAGCTAACAGAGTTAAACCATACTTTTGATTGAGCAGTTTTGAAACACTCTGTCTGTAGAAAATGCAACTGGACATTCGTAGCGCTAAGTGGGTTATAGTGGAAAAAAGAATATGTTCAAATATAAACTACACAGAAGCATTGTATAAAACTTCTTTCTGTTCTGTGCATTCAACTAACAGAGTTGAACCTTACTTTTGATTGAGCCGTTCTGAAACACTCTTTCTGTAGAAACTGCAAATGGATATTCTGAGCGCTAAGAGGCCTATATTGGGAAAAAGAATGTCTACAAATAAAAACTACACAGAACAATTGTGTGAAACTTCTTTCTGTTCTGTTTTTTCAACTAAAAGAGTTGAAACTTAGTTTTGATTGAGCCGTTCTTAAACACGCTTTCTGTAGAAAATGCAAGTGGAGATTCGGAGTGCTAAGAGGGTAATAGTGGAAAAAGTAATGTCTCCAAATATAAACTACACAGAATCATTCTGTGAAACTTCTTTCTGATCTGTGCATTCAGCTAACAGAGTTAAACCATACATTTGATTGAGCAGACCTGAACACTCTTTCTGTAGAAAATGCAACCGGACATTTGGAGCGCTAAGAGAATAGTAATGGAAAAAGGAATATATTCAAATATAAACTACACAGAAGCATTCTGTGAAACTTCTTTCTGATCTGAGCATTCAGCTAACAGAGTTAAACCATACTTTTGATTGAGCAGTTTTGAAACACTCTGTCTGTAGAAAATGCAACTGGACATTCGTAGCGCTAAGTGGGTAATAGTGGAAAAAAGAGTATGTTCAGATATAAACTACACAGAAGCATTGTATGAAACTTCTTTCTGTTCTGTGCATTCAACTAACAAAGTTGAACCTTATTTTTGATTGAGCCTTTCTGAAACACTCTTTCTGTAGAAACTGCAATTGGACATTCTGAGCGCTAAGAGGCCTCTATTGGGAAAAATAATATCTTCATATAAAAACTACACAGATGCATTCTGTGAAACTTATTTCTGATCTGTAACTTCAGTTAACAGAGATAAAACATATTTTTGATTGAGCAGTTATGAAACACTCTTTTTGCAGAAAATGCAAGTGGAGATTCGGAGCGCTAAGAGGGTAATAGTGGAAAAAGGAATGTCTTCAAATATAAACTACACAGAATCATTCTGTGAAACTTCTTTCTGATCTGTGCATTCAGCTAACAGAGTTAAACCATACTTTTGATTGAGCAGTTTTGAAACACTCTGTCTGTAGAAAATGCAACTGGACATTCGTAGCGCTAAGTGGGTAATAGTGGAAAAATGAATATGTTCAAATATAAACTACACAGAAGCATTGTATGAAATTTCTTTCTGTTCTGTGCATTCAACTAACAGAGTTGAACCTTACTTTTGATTGAGCCGTTCTGAAACACTCTTTCTGTAGAAACTGCAATTGGACATGCTAAGCGCTAAGAGGCCTACATTGGGAAAAAGAATATCTTCAAATAAAAACTACACAGATGCATTCTGTGAAACTTATTTCTGATCTGTAAATTAGGTTAACAGAGATAAAACATATTTTTGATGAAGCAGTTATGAAACACTCTTTTTGTAGAAAATGCAAGTGGAGATTCGGAGCGCTAAGACAGTAATAGTGGAAAAAGGAATGTCTTCAAATATAAACTACACAGAATCATTCGGTGAAACTTCTTTCTGATCTGTGCATTCAGCTAACAGAGTTAAACCATACTTTTGATTGAGCAGATCTGAACACTCTTTCTGTAGAAAATGCAACTGGACATTTGGAGCGCTAAGAGCGTAGTAGTGGAAAAATGAATATGTTCAAATATAAACTACACAGAAGCATTGTATGAAATTTCTTTCTGTTCTGTGCATTCAACTAACAGAGTTGAACCTTACTTTTGATTGAGCCGCTCTGAAACACTCTTTCTGTAGGAACTGCAATTGGACATGCTAAGCGCTAAGAGGCCTACATTGGGAAGAAGAATATCTTCAAATAAAAACTACACAGATGCATTCTGTGAAACTTATTTCTGATCTGTAAATTCAGTTAACAGAGATAAAACATACTTTTGATTGAGCAGTTATGAAACACTCTTTTTGTAGAAAATGCAAGTGGAGATTCGGAGCGCTAAGAGGGTAATAGTGGAAAAAGGAATGTCTTCAAATATAAACTACACAGAAACATTCGGTGAAACTTCTTTCTGATCTGTGAATTCAGCTAACAGATTTAAACCATACTTTTGATTGAGCAGATCTGAACCATCTTTTTGTTGAAAATGCAACTGGACATTTGGAGCGCTAAGAGCGTAGTAGTGGAAAAAGGAATATATTCAAATATAAACTACACAGAAGCATTCTGTGAAACTTCTTTCTGATCTGGTCATTCAGCTAACAGAGTTAAACCATACTTTTGATTGAGCAGTTTTGAAACACTCTGTCTGTAGAAAATGCAACTGGACATTCGTAGCGCTAAGTGGGTAATAGTGGAAAAAAGAATATGTTCAAATATAAACTACACAGAAGCATTGTATGAAACTTCTTTCTGTTCTGTGCATTCAACTAACAGAGTTGAATCTTACTTTTGATTGAGCCTTTCTGAAACACACTTTCTGTAGAAACTGCAATTGGACATTCTGAGCGCTAAGAGGCCTATATTGGGAAAAAGAATGTCTACAAATAAAAACTACACAGAAGAATTGTGTGAAACTTCTTTCTGTTCTGTTTGTTCAACTAAAAGAGTTGAACCTTAGTTTTGATTGAGCCGTTCTGTAACAGTCTTTCTGTAGAAAATGCAAGTGGAGATTCGGAGCGCTAAGAGGGTAATAGTGGAAAAAGGAATGTCTCCAAATATAAACTACACAGAATCATTCTGTGAAACTTCTTTCTGATCTGTGCATTCAGCTAACAGAGTTAAACCATACTTTTGATTGAGCAGATCTGAACACTCTTTCTGTAGAAAATGCAACTGGACATTTGGAGCGCTAAGAGAGTAGTAGTGGAAAAAGGAATATATTCAAATATAAACTACACAGAAGCATTCTGTGAAACTTCTTTCTGATCTGAGCATTCAGCTAACAGAGTTAAACCATACTTTTGATTGAGCAGTTTTGAAACACTCTGTCTGTAGAAAATGCAACTGGACATTCGTAGCGCTAAGTGGGTAATAGTGGAAAAAAGAATATGTTCAAATATAAACTACACAGAAGCATTGTATGAAACTTCTTTCTGTTCTGTGCATTCAACTAACAGAGTTGAACCTTACTTTTGATTGAGCCGTTCTGAAACACTCTTTCTGTAGAAACTGCAATTGGATATTCTGAGCGCTAAGAGGCTTATATTGGGAAAAAGAATGTCTACAAATAAAAACTACACAGAAGAATTGTGTGAAACTTCTTTCTGTTCTGTTTTTTCAACTAAAAGAGTTGAACCTTAGTTTTGATTGAGCCGTTCTTAAACACTCTTTCTGTAGAAAATGCAAGTGGAGATTCGGAGTGCTAAGAGGGTAATAGTGGAAAAAGGAATGTCTCCAAATATAAACTACACAGAATCATTCTGTGAAACTTCTTTCTGATCTGTGCATTCAGCTAACAGAGTTAAACCATACTTTTGATTGAGCAGATCTGAACACTCTTTCTGTAGAAAATGCAACTGGACATTTGGAGCGCTAAGAGAGTAGTAATGGAAAAAGGAATATATTCAAATATAAACTACACAGAAGCATTCTGTGAAACTTCTTTCTGATCTGAGCATTCAGCTAACAGAGTTAAACCATACTTTTGATTGAGCAGTTTTGAAACACTCTGTCTGTAGAAAATGCAACTGGACATTCATAGCGCTAAGTGGGTAATAGTGGAAAAAAGAGTATGTTCAGATATAAACTACACAGAAGCATTGTATGAAACTTCTTTCTGTTCTGTGCATTCATCTAACAGAGTTGAACCTTACTTTTGATTGAGCCTTTCTGAAACACTCTTTCTGTAGAAACTGCAATTGGACATTCTGAGCGCTAAGAGGCCTCTATTGGGAAAAATAATATCTTCAAATAAAAACTACACAGAAGCATTGTGTGAAACTTACTTCTGATATGTTCATTAAGCTAACAGAGTTAAACCATACTTTTGATTGCGCAGTTCTGAACACTCTTTCTGTAGAAAATGCAAGTGGACATTCGGAGCGCTAAGAGGCTAATAGTGGAAAAAGGAATATATTCAAATATAAACTACACAGTAGCATTCTGTGAAAATTCTTTCTGTTCTGTGCATTCAACTAACAGAGTTGAACCTTACTTTTGATTGAGCCGTTCTGAAACACTCTTTCTGTAGAAACTGTAATTGGACATGCTAAGTGCTAAGAGGCCTACATTAGGAAAAAGAATATCTTCAAATAAAAACTACACAGATGCATTCTGTGAAACTTATTTCTGATCTGCAAATTCAGTTAACAGAGATAAAACATATTTTTGATTGAGCAGTTATGAAACACTCTTTTTGTAGAAAATGCAAGTGGAGATTCGGAGCGCTAAGAGGGTAATAGTGGAAAAAGGAATGTCTTCAAATATAAACTACACAGAATCATTCGGTGAAACTTCTTTCTGATCTGTGCATTCAGCTAACAGAGTTAAACCATACTTTTGATTGAGCAGATCTGAACACTCTTTCTGTAGAAAATGCAACTGGACATTTGGAGTGCTAAGAGCGTAGTAGTGGAAAAAGGAATATATTCAAATATAAACTACACAGAAGCATTCTGTGAAACTTCTTTCTGATCTGAGCATTCAGCTAACAGATTTAAACCATACTTTTGATTGAGCAGTTTTGAAACACTCTGTCTGTAGAAAATGCAACTGGACATTCGTAGCGCTAAGTGGGTAATAGTGGAAAAAAGAATATGTTCAAATATAAACTACACAGAATCATTGTATGAAACTTCTTTCTGTTCTGTGCATTCAACTAACAGAGTTGAACCTTACTTTTGATTGAGCCGTTCTGAAACACTCTTTCTGTAGAAACTGCAATTGGACATTCTGAGCGCTAAGAGGCCTATATTGGGAAAAAGAATGTCTACAAATAAAAACTACACAGAAGAATTGTGTGAAACTTATTTCTGTTCTGTTTGTTCAACTAAAAGAGTTGAACCTTAGTTTTGATTGAGCCGTTCTGTAACAGTCTTTCTGTAGAAAATGCAAGTGGAGATTCGGAGCGCTAAGAGGGTAATAGTGGAAAAAGGAATGTCTCCAAATATAAACTACACAGAATCATTCTGTGAAACTTCTTTCTGATCTGTGCATTCAGCTAACAGTGTTAAACCATACTTTTGATTGAGCAGATCTGAACACTCTTTCTGTAGAAAATGCAACTGGACATTTGGAGCGCTAAGAGATTAGTAGTGGAAAAAGGAATATATTCAAATATAAACTACACAGAAGCATTCTGTGAAACTTCTTTCTGATCTGAGCATTCAGCTAACAGAGTTAAACCATACTTTTGATTGAGCAGTTTTGAAACACTCTGTCTGTAGAAAATGCAACTGGACATTCGTAGCGCTAAGTGGGTTATAGTGGAAAAAAAAATATGTTCAAATATAAACTACACAGAAGCATTGTATAAAACTTCTTTCTGTTCTGTGCATTCAACTAACAGAGTTGAACCTTACTTTTGATTGAGCCGTTCTGAAACACTCTTTCTGTAGAAACTGCAAATGGATATTCTGAGCGCTAAGAGGCCTATATTGGGAAAAAGAATGTCTACAAATAAAAACTACACAGAAGAATTGTGTGAAACTTCTTTCTGTTCTGTTTTTTCAACTAAAAGAGTTGAACCTTAGTTTTGATTGAGCCGTTCTTAAACACTCTTTCTGTAGAAAATGCAAGTGGAGATTCGGAGTGCTAAGAGGGAAATAGTGGAAAAAGTAATGTCTCCAAATATAAACTACACAGAATCATTCTGTGAAACTTCTTTCTGATCTGTGCATTCAGCTAACAGAGTTAAACCATACTTTTGATTGAGCAGATCTGAACACTCTTTCTGTAGAAAATGCAACCGGACATTTGGAGCGCTAAGAGAATAGTAATGGAAAAAGGAATATATTCAAATATAAACTACACAGAAGCATTCTGTGAAACTTCTTTCTGATCTGAGCATTCAGCTAACAGAGTTAAACCATACTTTTGATTGAGCAGTTTTGAAACACTCTGTCTGTAGAAAATGCAACTGGACATTCGTAGCGCTAAGTGGGTAATAGTGGAAAAAAGAATATGTTCAAATATAAACTACACAGAAGCATTGTATGAAACTTCTTTCTGTTCTGTGCATTCAACTAACAGAGTTGAACCTTACTTTTGATTGAGCCGTTCTGAAACACTCTTTCTGTAGAAACTGCAATTGGATATTCTGAGCGCTAAGAGGCCTATATTGGGAAAAAGAATGTCTACAAATAAAAACTACACAGAAGAATTGTGTGAAACTTCTTTCTGTTCTGTTTTTTCAACTAAAAGAGTTGAACCTTAGTTTTGATTGAGCCGTTCTTAAACACTCTTTCTGTAGAAAATGCAAGTGGAGATTCGGAGTGCTAAGAGGGTAATAGTGGAAAAAGGAATGTCTCCAAATATAAACTACACAGAATCATTCTGTGAAACTTCTTTCTGATCTGTGCATTCAGCTAACAGAGTTAAACCATACTTTTGATTGAGCAGATCTGAACACTCTTTCTGTAGAAAATGCAACTGGACATTTGGAGCGCTAAGAGAGTAGTAATGGAAAAAGGAATATATTCAAATATAAACTACACAGAAGCATTCTGTGAAACTTCTTTCTGATCTGAGCATTCAGCTAACAGAGTTAAACCATACTTTTGATTGAGCAGTTTTGAAACACTCTGTCTGTAGAAAATGCAACTGGACATTCGTAGCGCTAAGTGGGTAATAGTGGAAAAAAGAGTATGTTCAGATATAAACTACACAGAAGCATTGTATGAAACTTCTTTCTGTTCTGTGCATTCAACTAACAGAGTTGAACCTTACTTTTGATTGAGCCTTTCTGAAACACTCTTTCTGTAGAAACTGCAATTGGACATTCTGAGCGCTAAGAGGCCTCTATTGGGAAAAATAATATCTTCAAATAAAAACTACACAGAAGCATTGTGTGAAACTTACTTCTGATATGTTCATTAAGCTAACAGAGTTAAACCATACTTTTGATTGCGCAGTTCTGAACACTCTTTCTGTAGAAAATGCAAGTGGACATTCGGAGCGCTAAGAGGCTAATAGTGGAAAAAGGAATATATTCAAATATAAACTACACAGTAGCATTCTGTGAAAATTCTTTCTGTTCTGTGCATTCAACTAACAGAGTTGAACCTTACTTTTGATTGAGCCGTTCTGAAACACTCTTTCTGTAGAAACTGCAATTGGACATGCTAAGTGCTAAGAGGCCTACATTAGGAAAAAGAATATCTTCAAATAAAAACTACACAGATGCATTCTGTGAAACTTATTTCTGATCTGCAAATTCAGTTAACAGAGATAAAACATATTTTTGATTGAGCAGTTATGAAACACTCTTTTTGTAGAAAATGCAAGTGGAGATTCGGAGCGCTAAGAGGGTAATAGTGGAAAAAGGAATGTCTTCAAATATAAACTACACAGAATCATTCGGTGAAACTTCTTTCTGATCTGTGCATTCAGCTAACAGAGTTAAACCATACTTTTGATTGAGCAGATCTGAACACTCTTTCTGTAGAAAATGCAACTGGACATTTGGAGTGCTAAGAGCGTAGTAGTGGAAAAAGGAATATATTCAAATATAAACTACACAGAAGCATTCTGTGAAACTTCTTTCTGATCTGAGCATTCAGCTAACAGATTTAAACCATACTTTTGATTGAGCAGTTTTGAAACACTCTGTCTGTAGAAAATGCAACTGGACATTCGTAGCGCTAAGTGGGTAATAGTGGAAAAAAGAATATGTTCAAATATAAACTACACAGAATCATTGTATGAAACTTCTTTCTGTTCTGTGCATTCAACTAACAGAGTTGAACCTTACTTTTGATTGAGCCGTTCTGAAACACTCTTTCTGTAGAAACTGCAATTGGACATTCTGAGCGCTAAGAGGCCTATATTGGGAAAAAGAATGTCTACAAACAAAAACTACACAGAAGAATTGTGTGAAACTTATTTCTGTTCTGTTTGTTCAACTAAAAGAGTTGAACCTTAGTTTTGATTGAGCCGTTCTGTAACAGTCTTTCTGTAGAAAATGCAAGTGGAGATTCGGAGCGCTAAGAGGGTAATAGTGGAAAAAGGAATGTCTCCAAATATAAACTACACAGAATCATTCTGTGAAACTTCTTTCTGATCTGTGCATTCAGCTAACAGTGTTAAACCATACTTTTGATTGAGCAGATCTGAACACTCTTTCTGTAGAAAATGCAACTGGACATTTGGAGCGCTAAGAGATTAGTAGTGGAAAAAGGAATATATTCAAATATAAACTACACAGAAGCATTCTGTGAAACTTCTTTCTGATCTGAGCATTCAGCTAACAGAGTTAAACCATACTTTTGATTGAGCAGTTTTGAAACACTCTGTCTGTAGAAAATGCAACTGGACATTCGTAGCGCTAAGTGGGTTATAGTGGAAAAAAGAATATGTTCAAATATAAACTACACAGAAGCATTGTATAAAATTTCTTTCTGTTCTGTGCATTCAACTAACAGAGTTGAACCTTACTTTTGATTGAGCCGTTCTGAAACACTCTTTCTGTAGAAACTGCAAATGGATTTTCTGAGCGCTAAGAGGCCTATATTGGGAAAAAGAATGTCTACAAATAAAAACTACACAGAAGAATTGTGTGAAACTTCTTTCTGTTCTGTTTTTTCAACTAAAAGAGTTGAACCTTAGTTTTGATTGAGCCGTTCTTAAACACTCTTTCTGTAGAAAATGCAAGTGGAGATTCGGAGTGCTAAGAGGGTAATAGTGGAAAAAGTAATGTCTCCAAATATAAACTACACAGAATCATTCTGTGAAACTTCTTTCTGATCTGTGCATTCAGCTAACAGAGTTAAACCATACTTTTGATTGAGCAGATCTGAACACTCTTTCTGTAGAAAATGCAACCGGACATTTGGAGCGCTAAGAGAATAGTAATGGAAAAAGGAATATATTCAAATATAAACTACACAGAAGCATTCTGTGAAACTTCTTTCTGATCTGAGCATTCAGCTAACAGAGTTAAACCATACTTTTGATTGAGCAGTTTTGAAACACTCTGTCTGTAGAAAATGCAACTGGACATTCGTAGCGCTAAGTGGGTAATAGTGGAAAAAAGAGTATGTTCAGATATAAACTACACAGAAGCATTGTATGAAACTTCTTTCTGTTCTGTGCATTCAACTAACAGAGTTGAACCTTACTTTTGATTGAGCCTTTCTGAAACACTCTTTCTGTAGAAACTGCAATTGGACATTCTGAGCGCTAAGAGGCCTCTATTGGGAAAAATAATATCTTCAAATAAAAACTACACAGAAGCATTGTGTGAAACTTACTTCTGATATGTTCATTAAGCTAACAGAGTTAAACCATACTTTTGATTGCGCAGTTCTGAACACTCTTTCTGTAGAAAATGCAAGTGGACATTCGGAGCGCTAAGAGGGTAATAGTGGAAAAAGGAATATATTCAAATATAAACTACACAGTAGCATTCTGTGAAAATTCTTTCTGTTCTGTGCATTCAACTAACAGAGTTGAACCTTACTTTTGATTGAGCCGTTCTGAAACACTCTTTCTGTAGAAACTGCAATTGGACATGCTAAGCGCTAAGAGGCCTACATTGGGAAAAAGAATATCTTCAAATAAAAACTACACAGATGCATTCTGTGAAACTTATTTCTGATCTGTAACTTCAGTTAACAGAGATAAAACATATTTTTGATTGAGCAGTTATGAAACACTCTTTTTGTAGAAAATGCAAGTGGAGATTCGGAGCGCTAAGAGGGTAATAGTGGAAAAAGGAATGTCTTCAAATATAAACTACACAGAATCATTCGGTGAAACTTCTTTCTGATCTGTGCATTCAGCTAACATAGTTAAACCATACTTTTGATTGAGCAGATCTGAACACTCTTTCTGTAGAAAATGCAACTGGACATTTGGAGCGCTAAGAGCGTAGTAGTGGAAAAAGGAATATATTCAAATATAAACTACACAGAAGCATTCTGTGAAACTTCTGTCTGATCTGAGCATTCAGCTAACAGATTTAAACCATACTTTTGATTGAGCAGTTTTGAAACACTCTGTCTGTAGAAAATGCAACTGGACATTCGTAGCGCTAAGTGGGTAATAGTGGAAAAAAGAATATGTTCAAATATAAACTACACAGAAGCATTGTATGAAACTTCTTTCTGTTCTGTGCATTCAACTAACAGAGTTGAACCTTACTTTTGATTGAGCCGTTCTGAAACACTCTTTCTGTAGAAACTGCAATTGGACATTCTGAGCGCTAAGAGGCCTATATTGTGAAAAAGAATGTCTACAAATAATAACTACACAGAAGAATTGTGTGAAACTTCTTTCTGTTCTGTTTGTTCAACTAAAAGAGTTGAACCTTAGTTTTGATTGAGCCGTTCTGAAACACTCTTTCTGTAGAAAATGCAAGTGGAGATTCGGAGCGCTAAGAGGGTAATAGTGGAAAAAGGAATGTCTCCAAATATAAACTACACAGAATCATTCTGTGAAACTTCTTTCTGATCTGTGCATTCAGCTAACAGAGTTAAACCATACTTTTGATTGAGCAGATCTGAACACTCTTTCTGTAGAAAATGCAACCGGACATTTGGAGCGCTAAGAGAATAGTAATGGAAAAAGGAATATATTCAAATATAAACTACACAGAAGCATTCTGTGAAACTTCTTTCTGATCTGAGCATTCAGCTAACAGAGTTAAACCATAGTTTTGATTGAGCAGTTTTGAAACACTCTGTCTGTAGAAAATGCAACTGGACATTCGTAGCGCTAAGTGGGTAATAGTGGAAAAAAGAGTATGTTCAGATATAAACTACACAGAAACATTGTATGAAACTTCTTTCTGTTCTGTGCATTCAACTAACAGAGTTGAACCTTACTTTTGATTGAGCCTTTCTGAAACACTCTTTCTGTAGAAACTGCAATTGGACATTCTGAGCGCTAAGAGGCCTCTATTGGGAAAAATAATACCTTCAAATAAAAACTACACAGAAGCATTGTGTGAAACTTACTTCTGATATGTTCATTAAGCTAACAGAGTTAAACCATACTTTTGATTGCGCAGTTCTGAACACTCTTTCTGTAGAAAATGCAAGTGGACATTCGGAGCGCTAAGAGGGTAATAGTGGAAAAAGGAATATATTCAAATATAAACTACACAGTAGCATTCTGTGAAAATTCTTTCTGTTCTGTGCATTCAACTAACAGAGTTGAACCTTACTTTTGATTGAGCCGTTCTGAAACACTCTTTCTGTAGAAACTGCAATTGGACATGCTAAGCGCTAAGAGGCCTACATTGGGAAAAAGAATATCTTCAAATAAAAACTACACAGATGCATTCTGTGAAACTTATTTCTGATCTGTAACTTCAGTTAACAGAGATAAAACATATTTTTGATTGAGCAGTTATGAAACACTCTTTTTGTAGAAAATGCAAGTGGAGATTCGGAGCGCTAAGAGGGTAATAGTGGAAAAAGGAATGTCTTCAAATATAAACTACACAGAATCATTCGGTGAAACTTCTTTCTGATCTGTGCATTCAGCTAACAGAGTTAAACCATACTTTTGATTGAGCAGAGCTGAACACTCTTTCTGTAGAAAATGCAACTGGACATTTGGAGCGCTAAGAGCGTAGTAGTGGAAAAAGGAATATATTCAAATATAAACTACACAGAAGCATTCTGTGAAACTTCTGTCTGATCTGAGCATTCAGCTAACAGATTTAAACCATACTTTTGATTGAGCAGTTTTGAAACACTCTGTCTGTAGAAAATGCAACTGGACATTCGTAGCGCTAAGTGGGTAATAGTGGAAAAAAGAATATGTTCAAATATAAACTACACAGAAGCATTGTATGAAACTTCTTTCTGTTCTGTGCATTCAACTAACAGAGTTGAACCTTACTTTTGATTGAGCCGTTCTGAAACACTCTTTCTGTAGAAACTGCAATTGGACATTCTGAGCGCTAAGAGGCCTATATTGTGAAAAAGAATGTCTACAAATAATAACTACACTGAAGAATTGTGTGAAACTTCTTTCTGTTCTGTTTGTTCAACTAAAAGAGTTGAACCTTAGTTTTGATTGAGCCGTTCTGAAACACTCTTTCTGTAGAAAATGCAAGTGGAGATTCGGAGCGCTAAGAGGGTAATAGTGGAAAAAGGAATGTCTCCAAATATAAACTACACAGAATCATTCTGTGAAACTTCTTTCTGATCTGTGCATTCAGCTAACAGAGTTAAACCATACTTTTGATTGAGCAGATCTGAACACTCTTTCTGTAGAAAATGCAACTGGACATTTGGAGCGCTAAGAGAGTAGTAGTGGAAAAAGGAATATATTCAAATATAAACTACACAGAAGCATTCTGTGAAACTTCTTTCTGATCTGAGCATTCAGCTAACAGAGTTAAACCATACTTTTGATTGAGCAGTTTTGAAACACTCTGTCTGTAGAAAATGCAACTGGACATTCGTAGCGCTAAGTGGGTAATAGTGGAAAAAAGAATATGTTCAAATATAAACTACACAGAAGCATTGTATGAAACTTCTTTCTGTTCTGTGCATTCAACTAACAGAGTTGAACCTTACTTTTGATTGAGCCGTTCTGAAACACTCTTTCTGTAGAAACTGCAATTGGACATTCTGAGCGCTAAGAGGCCTATATTGTGAAAAAGAATGTCTACAAATAATAACTACACAGAAGAATTGTTTTAAACTTCTTTCTGTTCTGTTTGTTCAACTAAAAGAGTTGAACCTTAGTTTTGATTGAGCCGTTCTGAAACACTCATTCTGTAGAAAATGCAAGTGGAGATTCGGAGCGCTAAGAGGGTAATAGTGGAAAAAGGAATGTCTCCAAATATAAACTACACAGAATCATTCTGTGAAACTTCTTTCTGATCTGTGCATTCAGCTAACAGAGTTAAACCATACTTTTGATTGAGCAGATCTGAACACTCTTTCTGTAGAAAATTCAACTGGACACTTGGAGCGCTAAGAGAGTAGTAGTGGAAAAAGGAATATATTCAAATATAAACTACACAGAAGCATTCTGTGAAACTTCTTTCTGATCTGAGCATTCAGCTAACAGAGTTAAACCATACTTTTGATTGAGCAGTTTTGAAACACTCTGTCTGTAGAAAATGCAACTGGACATTCGTAGCGCTAAGTGGGTAATAGTGGAAAAAAGAATATGTTCAAATATAAACTACACAGAAGCATTGTATGAAACTTCTTTCTGTTCTGTGCATTCAACTAACAGAGTTGAACCTTACTTTTGATTGAGCCTTTCTGAAACACTCTTTCTGTAGAAACTGCAATTGGACATTCTGAGCACTAAGAGGCCTCTATTGGGAAAAATAATATCTTCAAATAAAAACTACACAGAAGCATTGTGTGAAACTTATTTCTGATATGTTCATTAAGCTAACAGAGTTAAACCATACTTTTGATTGCGCAGTTCTGAACACTCTTTCTGTAGAAAATGCAAGTGGACATTCGGAGCGCTAAGAGGGTAATAGTGGAAAAAGGAATATATTCAAATATAAACTACACAGTAGCATTCTGTGAAAATTCTTTCTGTTCTGTGCATTCAACTAACAGAGTTGAACCTTACTTTTGATTGAGCCGTTCTGAAACACTCTTTCTGTAGAAACTGCAATTGGACATGCTAAGCCCTAAGAGGCCTACTTTGGGAAAAAGAATATCTTCAAATAAAAACTACACAGATGCATTCTGTGAAACTTATTTCTGATCTGTAAATTAGGTTAACAGAGATAAAACATATTTTTGATGGAGCAGTTATGAAACACTCTTTTTGTAGAAAATGCAAGTGGAGATTCGGAGCGCTAAGAGGGTAATAGTGGAAAAAGGAATGTCTTCAAATGTAAACTACACAGAATCATTCGGTGAAACTTCTTTCTGATCTGTGCATTCAGCTAACAGAGTTAAACCATACTTTTGATTGAGCAGATCTGAACACTCTTTCTGTAGAAAATGCAACTGGACATTTGGAGCGCTAAGAGCGTAGTAGTGGAAAAACGAATATATTCAAATATAAACTACACAGAAGCATTCTGTGAAACTTCTTTCTGATCTGAGCATTCAGCTAACAGAGTTAAACCATACTTTTGATTGAGCAGTTTTGAAACACTCTGTCTGTAGAAAATGCAACTGGACATTCGTAGCGCTAAGTGGGTAATAGTGGAGAAAAGAATATGTTCAAATATAAACTACACAGAAGCATTGTATGAAACTTCTTTCTGTTCTGTGCATTCAACTAACAGAGTTGAACCTTACTTTTGATTGAGCCGTTCTGAAACACTCTTTCTGTAGAAACTGCAATTGGACATTCTGAGCGCTAAGAGGCCTATATTGGGAAAAAGAATGTCTACAAATAAAAACTACACAGAAGAATTGTGTGATACTTCTTTCTGTTCTGTTTGTTCAACTAAAAGAGTTGAACCTTAGTTTTGATTGAGCCGTTCTGAAACACTGTTTCTGTAGAAAATGCAAGTGGAGATTCGGAGCGCTAAGAGGGTAATAGTGGAAAAAGGAATGTCTCCAAATATAAACTACACAGAATCATTCGGTGAAACTTCTTTCTGATCTGTGCATTCAGCTAACAGATTTAAACCATACTTTTGATTGAGCAGATCTGAACACTCTTTCTGTAGAAAATGCAACCGGATATTTGGAGCGCTAAGAGAATAGTAATGGAAAAAGGAATATATTCAAATATAAACTACACAGAAGCATTCTGTGAAACTTCTTTCTGATCTGAGCATTCAGCTAACAGAGTTAAACCATACTTTTGATTGAGCAGTTTTGAAACACTCTGTCTGTAGAAAATGCAACTGGACATTCGTAGCGCTAAGTGGGTAATAGTGGAAAAAAGAGTATGTTCAGATATAAACTACACAGAAGCATTGTATGAAACTTCTTTCTGTTCTGTGCATTCAACTAACAGAGTTGAACCTTACTTTTGATTGAGCCTTTCTGAAACACTCTTTCTGTAGAAACTGCAATTGGACATTCTGAGCGCTAAGAGGCCTCTATTGGGAAAAATAATAACTTCAAATAAAAACTACACAGAAGCATTGTGTGAAACTCACTTCTGATATGTTCATTAAGCTAACAGAGTTAAACCATACTTTTGATTGCGCAGTTCTGAACACTCTTTCTGTAGAAAATGCAAGTGGACATTCGGAGCGCTAAGAGGGTAATAGTGGAAAAAGGAATATATTCAAATATAAACTACACAGTAGCATTCTGTGAAAATTCTTTCTGTTCTGTGCATTCAACTAACAGAGTTGAACCTTACTTTTGATTGAGCCGTTCTGAAACACTCTTTCTGTAGAAACTGCCATTGGACATGCTAAGCGCTAAGAGGCCTACATTGGGAAAAAGAATATCTTCAAATAAAAACTACACAGATGCATTCTGTGAAACTTATTTCTGATCTGTAACTTCAGTTAACAGAGATAAAACATATTTTTGATTGAGCAGTTATGAAACACTCTTTTTGTAGAAAATGCAAGTGGAGATTCGGAGCGCTAAGAGGGTAATAGTGGAAAAAGGAATGTCTTCAAATATAAACTACACAGAATCATTCGGTGAAACTTCTTTCTGATCTGTGCATTCAGCTAACAGAGTTAAACCATACTTTTGATTGAGCAGATCTGAACACTCTTTCTGTAGAAAATGCAACTGGACATTTGGAGCGCGAAGAGCGTAGTAGTGGAAAAAGGAATATATTCAAATATAAACTACACAGAAGCATTCTGTGAAACTTCTGTCTGATCTGAGCATTCAGCTAACAGATTTAAACCATACTTTTGATTGAGCAGTTTTGAAACACTCTGTCTGTAGAAAATGCAACTGGACATTCGTAGCGCTAAGTGGGTAATAGTGGAAAAAAGAATATGTTCAAATATAAACTACACAGAAGCATTGTATGAAACTTCTTTCTGTTCTGTGCATTCAACTAACAGAGTTGAACCTTACTTTTGATTGAGCCGTTCTGAAACACTCTTTCTGTAGAAACTGCAATTGGACATTCTGAGCGCTAAGAGGCCTATATTGTGAAAAAGAATGTCTACAAATAATAACTACACTGAAGAATTGTGTGAAACTTCTTTCTGTTCTGTTTGTTCAACTAAAAGAGTTGAACCTTAGTTTTGATTGAGCCGTTCTGAAACACTCTTTCTGTAGAAAATGCAAGTGGAGATTCGGAGCGCTAAGAGGGTAATAGTGGAAAAAGGAATGTCTCCAAATATAAACTACACAGAATCATTCTGTGAAACTTCTTTCTGATCTGTGCATTCAGCTAACAGAGTTAAACCATACTTTTGATTGAGCAGATCTGAACACTCTTTCTGTAGAAAATGCAACTGGACATTTGGAGCGCTAAGAGAGTAGTAGTGGAAAAAGGAATATATTCAAATATAAACTACACAGAAGCATTCTGTGAAACTTCTTTCTGATCTGAGCATTCAGCTAACAGAGTTAAACCATACTTTTGATTGAGCAGTTTTGAAACACTCTGTCTGTAGAAAATGCAACTGGACATTCGTAGCGCTAAGTGGGTAATAGTGGAAAAAAGAATATGTTCAAATATAAACTACACAGAAGCATTGTATGAAACTTCTTTCTGTTCTGTGCATTCAACTAACAGAGTTGAACCTTACTTTTGATTGAGCCGTTCTGAAACACTCTTTCTGTAGAAACTGCAATTGGACATTCTGAGCGCTAAGAGGCCTATATTGTGAAAAAGAATGTCTACAAATAATAACTACACAGAAGAATTGTGTTAAACTTCTTTCTGTTCTGTTTGTTCAACTAAAAGAGTTGAACCTTAGTTTTGATTGAGCCGTTCTGAAACACTCTTTCTGTAGAAAATGCAAGTGGAGATTCGGAGCGCTAAGAGGGTAATAGTGGAAAAAGGAATGTCTCCAAATATAAACTACACAGAATCATTCTGTGAAACTTCTTTCTGATCTGTGCATTCAGCTAACAGAGTTAAACCATACTTTTGATGGAGCAGATCTGAACACTCTTTCTGTAGAAAATTCAACTGGACACTTGGAGCGCTAAGAGAGTAGTAGTGGAAAAAGGAATATATTCAAATATAAACTACACAGAAGCATTCTGTGAAACTTCTTTCTGATCTGAGCATTCAGCTAACAGAGTTAAACCATACTTTTGATTGAGCAGTTTTGAAACACTCTGTCTGTAGAAAATGCAACTGGACATTCGTAGCGCTAAGTGGGTAATAGTGGAAAAAAGAATATGTTCAAATATAAACTACACAGAAGCATTGTATGAAACTTCTTTCTGTTCTGTGCATTCAACTAACAGAGTTGAACCTTACTTTTGATTGAGCCTTTCTGAAACACTCTTTCTGTAGAAACTGCAATTGGACATTCTGAGCACTAAGAGGCCTCTATTGGGAAAAATAATATCTTCAAATAAAAACTACACAGAAGCATTGTGTGAAACTTATTTCTGATATGTTCATTAAGCTAACAGAGTTAAACCATACTTTTGATTGCGCAGTTCTGAACACTCTTTCTGTAGAAAATGCAAGTGGACATTCGGAGCGCTAAGAGGGTAATAGTGGAAAAAGGAATATATTCAAATATAAACTACACAGTAGCATTCTGTGAAAATTCTTTCTGTTCTGTGCATTCAACTAACAGAGTTGAACCTTACTTTTGATTGAGCCGTTCTGAAACACTCTTTCTGTAGAAACTGCAATTGGACATGCTAAGCCCTAAGAGGCCTACTTTGGGAAAAAGAATATCTTCAAATAAAAACTACACAGATGCATTCTGTGAAACTTATTTCTGATCTGTAAATTAGGTTAAAAGAGATAAAACATATTTTTGATGGAGCAGTTATGAAACACTCTTTTTGTAGAAAATGCAAGTGGAGATTCGGAGCGCTAAGAGGGTAATAGTGGAAAAAGGAATGTCTTCAAATGTAAACTACACAGAATCATTCGGTGAAACTTCTTTCTGATCTGTACATTCAGCTAACAGAGTTAAACCATACTTTTGATTGAGCAGATCTGAACACTCTTTCTGTAGAAAATGCAACTGGACATTTGGAGCGCTAAGAGCGTAGTAGTGGAAAAACGAATATATTCAAATATAAACTACACAGAAGCATTCTGTGAAACTTCTTTCTGATCTGAGCATTCAGCTAACAGAGTTAAACCATACTTTTGATTGAGCAGTTTTGAAACACTCTGTCTGTAGAAAATGCAACTGGACATTCGTAGCGCTAAGTGGGTAATAGTGGAAAAAAGAATATGTTCAAATATAAACTACACAGAAGCATTGTATGAAACTTCTTTCTGTTCTGTGCATTCAACTAACAGAGTTGAACCTTACTTTTGATTGAGCCGTTCTGAAACACTCTTTCTGTAGAAACTGCAATTGGACATTCTGAGCGCTAAGAGGCCTATATTGGGAAAAAGAATGTCTACAAATAAAAACTACACAGAAGAATTGTGTGATACTTCTTTCTGTTCTGTTTGTTCAACTAAAAGAGTTGAACCTTAGTTTTGATTGAGCCGTTCTGAAACACTGTTTCTGTAGAAAATGCAAGTGGAGATTCGGAGCGCTAAGAGGGTAATAGTGGAAAAAGGAATGTCTCCAAATATAAACTACACAGAATCATTCGGTGAAACTTCTTTCTGATCTGTGCATTCAGCTAACAGATTTAAACCATACTTTTGATTGAGCAGATCTGAACACTCTTTCTGTAGAAAATGCAACCGGATATTTGGAGCGCTAAGAGAATAGTAATGGAAAAAGGAATATATTCAAATATAAACTACACAGAAGCATTCTGTGAAACTTCTTTCTGATCTGAGCATTCAGCTAACAGAGTTAAACCATACTTTTGATTGAGCAGTTTTGAAACACTCTGTCTGTAGAAAATGCAACTGGACATTCGTAGCGCTAAGTGGGTAATAGTGGAAAAAAGAGTATGTTCAGATATAAACTACACAGAAGCATTGTATGAAACTTCTTTCTGTTCTGTGCATTCAACTAACAGAGTTGAACCTTACTTTTGATTGAGCCTTTCTGAAACACTCTTTCTGTAGAAACTGCAATTGGACATTCTGAGCACTAAGAGGCCTCTATTGGGAAAAATAATATCTTCAAATAAAAACTACACAGAAGCATTGTGTGAAACTTACTTCTGATATGTTCATTAAGCTAACAGAGTTAAACCATACTCTTGATTGCGCAGTTCTGAACACTCTTTCTGTAGAAAATGCAAGTGGACATTCGGAGCGCTAAGAGGGTAATAGTGGAAAAAGGAATATATTCAAATATAAACTACACAGTAGCATTCTGTGAAAATTCTTTCTGTTCTGTGCATTCAACTAACAGAGTTGAACCTTACTTTTGATTGAGCCGTTCTGAAACACTCTTTCTGTAGAAACTGCAATTGGACATGCTAAGCGCTAAGAGGCCTACATTGGGAAAAAGAATATCTTCAAATAAAAACTACACAGATGCATTCTGTGAAACTTATTTCTGATCTGTAACTTCAGTTAACAGAGATAAAACATATTTTTGATTGAGCAGTTATGAAACACTCTTTTTGTAGAAAATGCAAGTGGAGATTCGGAGCGCTAAGAGGGTAATAGTGGAAAAAGGAATGTCTTCAAATATAAACTACACAGAATCATTCGGTGAAACTTCTTTCTGATCTGTGCATTCAGCTAACAGAGTTAAACCATACTTTTGATTGAGCAGATCTGAACACTCTTTCTGTAGAAAATGCAACTGGACATTTGGAGCGCTAAGAGCGTAGTAGTGGAAAAAGGAATATATTCAAATATAAACTACACAGAAGCATTCTGTGAAACTTCTGTCTGATCTGAGCATTCAGCTAACAGATTTAAACCATACTTTTGATTGAGCAGTTTTGAAACACTCTGTCTGTAGAAAATGCAACTGGACATTCGTAGCGCTAAGTGGGTAATAGTGGAAAAAAGAATATGTTCAAATATAAACTACACAGAAGCATTGTATGAAACTTCTTTCTGTTCTGTGCATTCAACTAACAGAGTTGAACCTTACTTTTGATTGAGCCGTTCTGAAACACTCTTTCTGTAGAAACTGCAATTGGACATTCTGAGCGCTAAGAGGCCTATATTGTGAAAAAGAATGTCTACAAATAATAACTACACTGAAGAATTGTGTGAAACTTCTTTCTGTTCTGTTTGTTCAACTAAAAGAGTTGAACCTTAGTTTTGATTGAGCCGTTCTGAAACACTCTTTCTGTAGAAAATGCAAGTGGAGATTCGGAGCGCTAAGAGGGTAATAGTGGAAAAAGGAATGTCTCCAAATATAAACTACACAGAATCATTCTGTGAAACTTCTTTCTGATCTGTGCATTCAGCTAACAGAGTTAAACCATACTTTTGATTGAGCAGATCTGAACACTCTTTCTGTAGAAAATGCAACTGGACATTTGGAGCGCTAAGAGAGTAGTAGTGGAAAAAGGAATATATTCAAATATAAACTACACAGAAGCATTCTGTGAAACTTCTTTCTGATCTGAGCATTCAGCTAACAGAGTTAAACCATACTTTTGATTGAGCAGTTTTGAAACACTCTGTCTGTAGAAAATGCAACTGGACATTCGTAGCGCTAAGTGGGTAATAGTGGAAAAAAGAATATGTTCAAATATAAACTACACAGAAGCATTGTATGAAACTTCTTTCTGTTCTGTGCATTCAACTAACAGAGTTGAACCTTACTTTTGATTGAGCCGTTCTGAAACACTCTTTCTGTAGAAACTGCAATTGGACATTCTGAGCGCTAAGAGGCCTATATTGTGAAAAAGAATGTCTACAAATAATAACTACACAGAAGAATTGTGTTAAACTTCTTTCTGTTCTGTTTGTTCAACTAAAAGAGTTGAACCTTAGTTTTGATTGAGCCGTTCTGAAACACTCTTTCTGTAGAAAATGCAAGTGGAGATTCGGAGCGCTAAGAGGGTAATAGTGGAAAAAGGAATGTCTCCAAATATAAACTACACAGAATCATTCTGTGAAACTTCTTTCTGATCTGTGCATTCAGCTAACAGAGTGAAACCATACTTTTGATTGAGCAGATCTGAACACTCTTTCTGTAGAAAATTCAACTGGACACTTGGAGCGCTAAGAGAGTAGTAGTGGAAAAAGGAATATATTCAAATATAAACTACACAGAAGCATTCTGTGAAACTTCTTTCTGATCTGAGCATTCAGCTAACAGAGTTAAACCACACTTTTGATTGAGCAGTTTTGAAACACTCTGTCTGTAGAAAATGCAACTGGACATTCGTAGCGCTAAGTGGGTAATAGTGGAAAAAAGAATATGTTCAAATATAAACTACACAGAAGCATTGTATGAAACTTCTTTCTGTTCTGTGCATTCAACTAACAGAGTTGAACCTTACTTTTGATTGAGCCTTTCTGAAACACTCTTTCTGTAGAAACTGCAATTGGACATTCTGAGCACTAAGAGGCCTCTATTGGGAAAAATAATATCTTCAAATAAAAACTACACAGAAGCATTGTGTGAAACTTATTTCTGATATGTTCATTAAGCTAACAGAGTTAAACCATACTTTTGATTGCGCAGTTCTGAACACTCTTTCTGTAGAAAATGCAAGTGGACATTCGGAGCGCTAAGAGGGTAATAGTGGAAAAAGGAATATATTCAAATATAAACTACACAGTAGCATTCTGTGAAAATTCTTTCTGTTCTGTGCATTCAACTAACAGAGTTGAACCTTACTTTTGATTGAGCCATTCTGAAACACTCTTTCTGTAGAAACTGCAATTGGACATGCTAAGCCCTAAGAGGCCTACTTTGGGAAAAAGAATATCTTCAAATAAAAACTACACAGATGCATTCTGTGAAACTTATTTCTGATCTGTAAATTAGGTTAACAGAGATAAAACATATTTTTGATGGAGCAGTTATGAAACACTCTTTTTGTAGAAAATGCAAGTGGAGATTCGGAGCGGTAAGAGGGTAATAGTGGAAAAAGGAATGTCTTCAAATGTAAACTACACAGAATCATTCGGTGAAACTTCTTTCTGATCTGTGCATTCAGCTAACAGAGTTAAACCATACTTTTGATTGAGCAGATCTGAACAATCTTTCTGTAGAAAATGCAACTGGACATTTGGAGCGCTAAGAGCGTAGTAGTGGAAAAACGAATATATTCAAATATAAACTACACAGAAGCATTCTGTGAAACTTCTTTCTGATCTGAGCATTCAGCTAACAGAGTTAAACCATACTTTTGATTGAGCAGTTTTGAAACACTCTGTCTGTAGAAAATGCAACTGGACATTCGTAGCGCTAAGTGGGTAATAGTGGAAAAAAGAATATGTTCAAATATAAACTACACAGAAGCATTGTATGAAACTTCTTTCTGTTCTGTGCATTCAACTAACAGAGTTGAACCTTACTTTTGATTGAGCCGTTCTGAAACACTCTTTCTGTAGAAACTGCAATTGGACATTCTGAGCGCTAAGAGGCCTATATTGGGAAAAAGAATGTCTACAAATAAAAACTACACAGAAGAATTGTGTGATACTTCTTTCTGTTCTGTTTGTTCAACTAAAAGAGTTGAACCTTAGTTTTGATTGAGCCGTTCTGAAACACTGTTTCTGTAGAAAATGCAAGTGGAGATTCGGAGCGCTAAGAGGGTAATAGTGGAAAAAGGAATGTCTCCAAATATAAACTACACAGAATCATTCGGTGAAACTTCTTTCTGATCTGTGCATTCAGCTAACAGATTTAAACCATACTTTTGATTGAGCAGATCTGAACACTCTTTCTGTAGAAAATGCAACCGGATATTTGGAGCGCTAAGAGAATAGTAATGGAAAAAGGAATATATTCAAATATAAACTACACAGAAGCATTCTGTGAAACTTCTTTCTGATCTGAGCATTCAGCTAACAGAGTTAAACCATACTTTTGATTGAGCAGTTTTGAAACACTCTGTCTGTAGAAAATGCAACTGGACATTCGTAGCGCTAAGTGGGTAATAGTGGAAAAAAGAGTATGTTCAGATATAAACTACACAGAAGCATTGTATGAAACTTCTTTCTGTTCTGTGCATTCAACTAACAGAGTTGAACCTTACTTTTGATTGAGCCTTTCTGAAACACTCTTTCTGTAGAAACTGCAATTGGACATTCTGAGCGCTAAGAGGCCTATATTGGGAAAAATAATATCTTCAAATAAAAACTACACAGAAGCATTGTGTGAAACTTACTTCTGATATGTTCATTAAGCTAACAGAGTTAAACCATACTTTTGATTGCGCAGTTCTGAACACTCTTTCTGTAGAAAATGCAAGTGGACATTCGGAGCGCTAAGAGGGTAATAGTGGAAAAAGGAATATATTCAAATATAAACTACACAGTAGCATTCTGTGAAAATTCTTTCTGTTCTGTGCATTCAACTAACAGAGTTGAACCTTACTTTTGATTGAGCCGTTCTGAAACACTCTTTCTGTAGAAACTGCAATTGGACATGCTAAGCGCTAAGAGGCCTACATTGGGAAAAAGAATATCTTCAAATAAAAACTACACAGATGCATTCTGTGAAACTTATTTCTGATCTGTAACTTCAGTTAACAGAGATAAAACATATTTTTGATTGAGCAGTTATGAAACACTCTTTTTGTAGAAAATGCAAGTGGAGATTCGGAGCGCTAAGAGGGTAATAGTGGAAAAAGGAATGTCTTCAAATATAAACTACACAGAATCATTCGGTGAAACTTCTTTCTGATCTGTGCATTCAGCTAACAGAGTTAAACCATACTTTTGATTGAGCAGATCTGAACACTCTTTCTGTAGAAAATGCAACTGGACATTTGGAGCGCTAAGAGCGTAGTAGTGGAAAAAGGAATATATTCAAATATAAACTACACAGAAGCATTCTGTGAAACTTCTGTCTGATCTGAGCATTCAGCTAACAGATTTAAACCATACTTTTGATTGAGCAGTTTTGAAACACTCTGTCTGTAGAAAATGCAACTGGACATTCGTAGCGCTAAGTGGGTAATAGTGGAAAAAAGAATATGTTCAAATATAAACTACACAGAAGCATTGTATGAAACTTCTTTCTGTTCTGTGCATTCAACTAACAGAGTTGAACCTTACTTTTGATTGAGCCGTTCTGAAACACTCTTTCTGTAGAAACTGCAATTGGACATTCTGAGCGCTAAGAGGCCTATATTGTGAAAAAGAATGTCTACAAATAATAACTACACTGAAGAATTGTGTGAAACTTCTTTCTGTTCTGTTTGTTCAACTAAAAGAGTTGAACCTTAGTTTTGATTGAGCCGTTCTGAAACACTCTTTCTGTAGAAAATGCAAGTGGAGATTCGGAGCGCTAAGAGGGTAATAGTGGAAAAAGGAATGTCTCCAAATATAAACTACACAGAATCATTCTGTGAAACTTCTTTCTGATCTGTGCATTCAGCTAACAGAGTTAAACCATACTTTTGATTGAGCAGATCTGAACACTCTTTCTGTAGAAAATGCAACTGGACATTTGGAGCGCTAAGAGAGTAGTAGTGGAAAAAGGAATATATTCAAATATAAACTACACAGAAGCATTCTGTGAAACTTCTTTCTGATCTGAGCATTCAGCTAACAGAGTTAAACCATACTTTTGATTGAGCAGTTTTGAAACACTCTGTCTGTAGAAAATGCAACTGGACATTCGTAGCGCTAAGTGGGTAATAGTGGAAAAAAGAATATGTTCAAATATAAACTACACAGAAGCATTGTATGAAACTTCTTTCTGTTCTGTGCATTCAACTAACAGAGTTGAACCTTACTTTTGATTGAGCCGTTCTGAAACACTCTTTCTGTAGAAACTGCAATTGGACATTCTGAGCGCTAAGAGGCCTATATTGTGAAAAAGAATGTCTACAAATAATAACTACACAGAAGAATTGTGTTAAACTTCTTTCTGTTCTGTTTGTTCAACTAAAAGAGTTGAACCTTAGTTTTGATTGAGCCGTTCTGAAACACTCTTTCTGTAGAAAATGCAAGTGGAGATTCGGAGCGCTAAGAGGGTAATAGTGGAAAAAGGAATGTCTCCAAATATAAACTACACAGAATCATTCTGTGAAACTTCTTTCTGATCTGTGCATTCAGCTAACAGAGTTAAACCATACTTTTGATTGAGCAGATCTGAACACTCTTTCTGTAGAAAATTCAACTGGACACTTGGAGCGCTAAGAGAGTAGTAGTGGAAAAAGGAATATATTCAAATA
Source organism: Symphalangus syndactylus (assembly GCF_028878055.3). NCBI lineage: Eukaryota > Metazoa > Chordata > Mammalia > Primates > Hylobatidae > Symphalangus > Symphalangus syndactylus. The sequence goes on along the minus strand of NC_072437.2, from coordinate 111,650,821 downwards.
TAAACTACACAGAAGCATTCTGTGAAACTTCTTTCTGATCTGAGCATTCAGCTAACAGAGTTAAACCATACTTTTGATTGAGCAGTTTTGAAACACTCTGTCTGTAGAAAATGCAACTGGACATTCGTAGCGCTAAGTGGGTAATAGTGGAAAAAAGAATATGTTCAAATATAAACTACACAGAAGCATTGTATGAAACTTCTTTCTGTTCTGTGCATTCAACTAACAGAGTTGAACCTTACTTTTGATTGAGCCTTTCTGAAACACTCTTTCTGTAGAAACTGCAATTGGACATTCTGAGAACTAAGAGGCCTCTATTGGGAAAAATAATATCTTCAAATAAAAACTACACAGAAGCATTGTGTGAAACTTATTTCTGATATGTTCATTAAGCTAACAGAGTTAAACCATACTTTTGATTGCGCAGTTCTGAACACTCTTTCTGTAGAAAATGCAAGTGGACATTCGGAGCGCTAAGAGGGTAATAGTGGAAAAAGGAATATATTCAAATATAAACTACACAGTAGCATTCTGTGAAAATTCTTTCTGTTCTGTGCATTCAACTAACAGAGTTGAACCTTACTTTTGATTGAGCCGTTCTGAAACACTCTTTCTGTAGAAACTGCAATTGGACATGCTAAGCCCTAAGAGGCCTACTTTGGGAAAAAGAATATCTTCAAATAAAAACTACACAGATGCATTCTGTGAAACTTATTTCTGATCTGTAAATTAGGTTAAAAGAGATAAAACATATTTTTGATGGAGCAGTTATGAAACACTCTTTTTGTAGAAAATGCAAGTGGAGATTCGGAGCGCTAAGAGGGTAATAGTGGAAAAAGGAATGTCTTCAAATGTAAACTACACAGAATCATTCGGTGAAACTTCTTTCTGATCTGTACATTCAGCTAACAGAGTTAAACCATACTTTTGATTGAGCAGATCTGAACACTCTTTCTGTAGAAAATGCAACTGGACATTTGGAGCGCTAAGAGCGTAGTAGTGGAAAAACGAATATATTCAAATATAAACTACACAGAAGCATTCTGTGAAACTTCTTTCTGATCTGAGCATTCAGCTAACAGAGTTAAACCATACTTTTGATTGAGCAGTTTTGAAACACTCTGTCTGTAGAAAATGCAACTGGACATTCGTAGCGCTAAGTGGGTAATAGTGGAAAAAAGAATATGTTCAAATATAAACTACACAGAAGCATTGTATGAAACTTCTTTCTGTTCTGTGCATTCAACTAACAGAGTTGAACCTTACTTTTGATTGAGCCGTTCTGAAACACTCTTTCTGTAGAAACTGCAATTGGACATTCTGAGCGCTAAGAGGCCTATATTGGGAAAAAGAATGTCTACAAATAAAAACTACACAGAAGAATTGTGTGATACTTCTTTCTGTTCTGTTTGTTCAACTAAAAGAGTTGAACCTTAGTTTTGATTGAGCCGTTCTGAAACACTGTTTCTGTAGAAAATGCAAGTGGAGATTCGGAGCGCTAAGAGGGTAATAGTGGAAAAAGGAATGTCTCCAAATATAAACTACACAGAATCATTCGGTGAAACTTCTTTCTGATCTGTGCATTCAGCTAACAGATTTAAACCATACTTTTGATTGAGCAGATCTGAACACTCTTTCTGTAGAAAATGCAACCGGATATTTGGAGCGCTAAGAGAATAGTAATGGAAAAAGGAATATATTCAAATATAAACTACACAGAAGCATTCTGTGAAACTTCTTTCTGATCTGAGCATTCAGCTAACAGAGTTAAACCATACTTTTGATTGAGCAGTTTTGAAACACTCTGTCTGTAGAAAATGCAACTGGACATTCGTAGCGCTAAGTGGGTAATAGTGGAAAAAAGAGTATGTTCAGATATAAACTACACAGAAGCATTGTATGAAACTTCTTTCTGTTCTGTGCATTCAACTAACAGAGTTGAACCTTACTTTTGATTGAGCCTTTCTGAAACACTCTTTCTGTAGAAACTGCAATTGGACATTCTGAGCACTAAGAGGCCTCTATTGGGAAAAATAATATCTTCAAATAAAAACTACACAGAAGCATTGTGTGAAACTTACTTCTGATATGTTCATTAAGCTAACAGAGTTAAACCATACTCTTGATTGCGCAGTTCTGAACACTCTTTCTGTAGAAAATGCAAGTGGACATTCGGAGCGCTAAGAGGGTAATAGTGGAAAAAGGAATATATTCAAATATAAACTACACAGTAGCATTCTGTGAAAATTCTTTCTGTTCTGTGCATTCAACTAACAGAGTTGAACCTTACTTTTGATTGAGCCGTTCTGAAACACTCTTTCTGTAGAAACTGCAATTGGACATGCTAAGCGCTAAGAGGCCTACATTGGGAAAAAGAATATCTTCAAATAAAAACTACACAGATGCATTCTGTGAAACTTATTTCTGATCTGTAACTTCAGTTAACAGAGATAAAACATATTTTTGATTGAGCAGTTATGAAACACTCTTTTTGTAGAAAATGCAAGTGGAGATTCGGAGCGCTAAGAGGGTAATAGTGGAAAAAGGAATGTCTTCAAATATAAACTACACAGAATCATTCGGTGAAACTTCTTTCTGATCTGTGCATTCAGCTAACAGAGTTAAACCATACTTTTGATTGAGCAGATCTGAACACTCTTTCTGTAGAAAATGCAACTGGACATTTGGAGCGCTAAGAGCGTAGTAGTGGAAAAAGGAATATATTCAAATATAAACTACACAGAAGCATTCTGTGAAACTTCTGTCTGATCTGAGCATTCAGCTAACAGATTTAAACCATACTTTTGATTGAGCAGTTTTGAAACACTCTGTCTGTAGAAAATGCAACTGGACATTCGTAGCGCTAAGTGGGTAATAGTGGAAAAAAGAATATGTTCAAATATAAACTACACAGAAGCATTGTATGAAACTTCTTTCTGTTCTGCGCATTCAACTAACAGAGTTGAACCTTACTTTTGATTGAGCCGTTCTGAAACACTCTTTCTGTAGAAACTGCAATTGGACATTCTGAGCGCTAAGAGGCCTATATTGTGAAAAAGAATGTCTACAAATAATAACTACACTGAAGAATTGTGTGAAACTTCTTTCTGTTCTGTTTGTTCAACTAAAAGAGTTGAACCTTAGTTTTGATTGAGCCGTTCTGAAACACTCTTTCTGTAGAAAATGCAAGTGGAGATTCGGAGTGCTAAGAGGGTAATAGTGGAAAAAGGAATGTCTCCAAATATAAACTACACAGAATCATTCTGTGAAACTTCTTTCTGATCTGTGCATTCAGCTAACAGAGTTAAACCATACTTTTGATTGAGCAGATCTGAACACTCTTTCTGTAGAAAATGCAACTGGACATTTGGAGCGCTAAGAGAGTAGTAGTGGAAAAAGGAATATATTCAAATATAAACTACACAGAAGCATTCTGTGAAACTTCTTTCTGATCTGAGCATTCAGCTAACAGAGTTAAACCATACTTTTGATTGAGCAGTTTTGAAACACTCTGTCTGTAGAAAATGCAACTGGACATTCGTAGCGCTAAGTGGGTAATAGTGGAAAAAAGAATATGTTCAAATATAAACTACACAGAAGCATTGTATGAAACTTCTTTCTGTTCTGTGCATTCAACTAACAGAGTTGAACCTTACTTTTGATTGAGCCGTTCTGAAACACTCTTTCTGTAGAAACTGCAATTGGACATTCTGAGCGCTAAGAGGCCTATATTGTGAAAAAGAATGTCTACAAATAATAACTACACAGAAGAATTGTGTTAAACTTCTTTCTGTTCTGTTTGTTCAACTAAAAGAGTTGAACCTTAGTTTTGATTGAGCCGTTCTGAAACACTCTTTCTGTAGAAAATGCAAGTGGAGATTCGGAGCGCTAAGAGGGTAATAGTGGAAAAAGGAATGTCTCCAAATATAAACTACACAGAATCATTCTGTGAAACTTCTTTCTGATCTGTGCATTCAGCTAACAGAGTTAAACCATACTTTTGATTGAGCAGATCTGAACACTCTTTCTGTAGAAAATTCAACTGGACACTTGGAGCGCTAAGAGAGTAGTAGTGGAAAAAGGAATATATTCAAATATAAACTACACAGAAGCATTCTGTGAAACTTCTTTCTGATCTGAGCATTCAGCTAACAGAGTTAAACCACACTTTTGATTGAGCAGTTTTGAAACACTCTGTCTGTAGAAAATGCAACTGGACATTCGTAGCGCTAAGTGGGTAATAGTGGAAAAAAGAATATGTTCAAATATAAACTACACAGAAGCATTGTATGAAACTTCTTTCTGTTCTGTGCATTCAACTAACAGAGTTGAACCTTACTTTTGATTGAGCCTTTCTGAAACACTCTTTCTGTAGAAACTGCAATTGGACATTCTGAGCACTAAGAGGCCTCTATTGGGAAAAATAATATCTTCAAATAAAAACTACACAGAAGCATTGTGTGAAACTTATTTCTGATATGTTCATTAAGCTAACAGAGTTAAACCATACTTTTGATTGCGCAGTTCTGAACACTCTTTCTGTAGAAAATGCAAGTGGACATTCGGAGCGCTAAGAGGGTAATAGTGGAAAAAGGAATATATTCAAATATAAACTACACAGTAGCATTCTGTGAAAATTCTTTCTGTTCTGTGCATTCAACTAACAGAGTTGAACCTTACTTTTGATTGAGCCATTCTGAAACACTCTTTCTGTAGAAACTGCAATTGGACATGCTAAGCCCTAAGAGGCCTACTTTGGGAAAAAGAATATCTTCAAATAAAAACTACACAGATGCATTCTGTGAAACTTATTTCTGATCTGTAAATTAGGTTAACAGAGATAAAACATATTTTTGATGGAGCAGTTATGAAACACTCTTTTTGTAGAAAATGCAAGTGGAGATTCGGAGCGGTAAGAGGGTAATAGTGGAAAAAGGAATGTCTTCAAATGTAAACTACACAGAATCATTCGGTGAAACTTCTTTCTGATCTGTGCATTCAGCTAACAGAGTTAAACCATACTTTTGATTGAGCAGATCTGAACAATCTTTCTGTAGAAAATGCAACTGGACATTTGGAGCGCTAAGAGCGTAGTAGTGGAAAAACGAATATATTCAAATATAAACTACACAGAAGCATTCTGTGAAACTTCTTTCTGATCTGAGCATTCAGCTAACAGAGTTAAACCATACTTTTGATTGAGCAGTTTTGAAACACTCTGTCTGTAGAAAATGCAACTGGACATTCGTAGCGCTAAGTGGGTAATAGTGGAAAAAAGAATATGTTCAAATATAAACTACACAGAAGCATTGTATGAAACTTCTTTCTGTTCTGTGCATTCAACTAACAGAGTTGAACCTTACTTTTGATTGAGCCGTTCTGAAACACTCTTTCTGTAGAAACTGCAATTGGACATTCTGAGCGCTAAGAGGCCTATATTGGGAAAAAGAATGTCTACAAATAAAAACTACACAGAAGAATTGTGTGATACTTCTTTCTGTTCTGTTTGTTCAACTAAAAGAGTTGAACCTTAGTTTTGATTGAGCCGTTCTGAAACACTGTTTCTGTAGAAAATGCAAGTGGAGATTCGGAGCGCTAAGAGGGTAATAGTGGAAAAAGGAATGTCTCCAAATATAAACTACACAGAATCATTCGGTGAAACTTCTTTCTGATCTGTGCATTCAGCTAACAGATTTAAACCATACTTTTGATTGAGCAGATCTGAACACTCTTTCTGTAGAAAATGCAACCGGATATTTGGAGCGCTAAGAGAATAGTAATGGAAAAAGGAATATATTCAAATATAAACTACACAGAAGCATTCTGTGAAACTTCTTTCTGATCTGAGCATTCAGCTAACAGAGTTAAACCATACTTTTGATTGAGCAGTTTTGAAACACTCTGTCTGTAGAAAATGCAACTGGACATTCGTAGCGCTAAGTGGGTAATAGTGGAAAAAAGAGTATGTTCAGATATAAACTACACAGAAGCATTGTATGAAACTTCTTTCTGTTCTGTGCATTCAACTAACAGAGTTGAACCTTACTTTTGATTGAGCCTTTCTGAAACACTCTTTCTGTAGAAACTGCAATTGGACATTCTGAGCGCTAAGAGGCCTCTATTGGGAAAAATAATATCTTCAAATAAAAACTACACAGAAGCATTGTGTGAAACTTACTTCTGATATGTTCATTAAGCTAACAGAGTTAAACCATACTTTTGATTGCGCAGTTCTGAACACTCTTTCTGTAGAAAATGCAAGTGGACATTCGGAGCGCTAAGAGGGTAATAGTGGAAAAAGGAATATATTCAAATATAAACTACACAGTAGCATTCTGTGAAAATTCTTTCTGTTCTGTGCATTCAACTAACAGAGTTGAACCTTACTTTTGATTGAGCCGTTCTGAAACACTCTTTCTGTAGAAACTGCAATTGGACATGCTAAGCGCTAAGAGGCCTACATTGGGAAAAAGAATATCTTCAAATAAAAACTACACAGATGCATTCTGTGAAACTTATTTCTGATCTGTAACTTCAGTTAACAGAGATAAAACATATTTTTGATTGAGCAGTTATGAAACACTCTTTTTGTAGAAAATGCAAGTGGAGATTCGGAGCGCTAAGAGGGTAATAGTGGAAAAAGGAATGTCTTCAAATATAAACTACACAGAATCATTCGGTGAAACTTCTTTCTGATCTGTGCATTCAGCTAACAGAGTTAAACCATACTTTTGATTGAGCAGATCTGAACACTCTTTCTGTAGAAAATGCAACTGGACATTTGGAGCGCTAAGAGCGTAGTAGTGGAAAAAGGAATATATTCAAATATAAACTACACAGAAGCATTCTGTGAAACTTCTGTCTGATCTGAGCATTCAGCTAACAGATTTAAACCATACTTTTGATTGAGCAGTTTTGAAACACTCTGTCTGTAGAAAATGCAACTGGACATTCGTAGCGCTAAGTGGGTAATAGTGGAAAAAAGAATATGTTCAAATATAAACTACACAGAAGCATTGTATGAAACTTCTTTCTGTTCTGTGCATTCAACTAACAGAGTTGAACCTTACTTTTGATTGAGCCGTTCTGAAACACTCTTTCTGTAGAAACTGCAATTGGACATTCTGAGCGCTAAGAGGCCTATATTGTGAAAAAGAATGTCTACAAATAATAACTACACTGAAGAATTGTGTGAAACTTCTTTCTGTTCTGTTTGTTCAACTAAAAGAGTTGAACCTTAGTTTTGATTGAGCCGTTCTGAAACACTCTTTCTGTAGAAAATGCAAGTGGAGATTCGGAGCGCTAAGAGGGTAATAGTGGAAAAAGGAATGTCTCCAAATATAAACTACACAGAATCATTCTGTGAAACTTCTTTCTGATCTGTGCATTCAGCTAACAGAGTTAAACCATACTTTTGATTGAGCAGATCTGAACACTCTTTCTGTAGAAAATGCAACTGGACATTTGGAGCGCTAAGAGAGTAGTAGTGGAAAAAGGAATATATTCAAATATAAACTACACAGAAGCATTCTGTGAAACTTCTTTCTGATCTGAGCATTCAGCTAACAGAGTTAAACCATACTTTTGATTGAGCAGTTTTGAAACACTCTGTCTGTAGAAAATGCAACTGGACATTCGTAGCGCTAAGTGGGTAATAGTGGAAAAAAGAATATGTTCAAATATAAACTACACAGAAGCATTGTATGAAACTTCTTTCTGTTCTGTGCATTCAACTAACAGAGTTGAACCTTACTTTTGATTGAGCCGTTCTGAAACACTCTTTCTGTAGAAACTGCAATTGGACATTCTGAGCGCTAAGAGGCCTATATTGTGAAAAAGAATGTCTACAAATAATAACTACACAGAAGAATTGTGTTAAACTTCTTTCTGTTCTGTTTGTTCAACTAAAAGAGTTGAACCTTAGTTTTGATTGAGCCGTTCTGAAACACTCTTTCTGTAGAAAATGCAAGTGGAGATTCGGAGCGCTAAGAGGGTAATAGTGGAAAAAGGAATGTCTCCAAATATAAACTACACAGAATCATTCTGTGAAACTTCTTTCTGATCTGTGCATTCAGCTAACAGAGTTAAACCATACTTTTGATTGAGCAGATCTGAACACTCTTTCTGTAGAAAATTCAACTGGACACTTGGAGCGCTAAGAGAGTAGTAGTGGAAAAAGGAATATATTCAAATATAAACTACACAGAAGCATTCTGTGAAACTTCTTTCTGATCTGAGCATTCAGCTAACAGAGTTAAACCATACTTTTGATTGAGCAGTTTTGAAACACTCTGTCTGTAGAAAATGCAACTGGACATTCGTAGCGCTAAGTGGGTAATAGTGGAAAAAAGAATATGTTCAAATATAAACTACACAGAAGCATTGTATGAAACTTCTTTCTGTTCTGTGCATTCAACTAACAGAGTTGAACCTTACTTTTGATTGAGCCTTTCTGAAACACTCTTTCTGTAGAAACTGCAATTGGACATTCTGAGCACTAAGAGGCCTCTATTGGGAAAAATAATATCTTCAAATAAAAACTACACAGAAGCATTGTGTGAAACTTATTTCTGATATGTTCATTAAGCTAACAGAGTTAAACCATACTTTTGATTGCGCAGTTCTGAACACTCTTTCTGTAGAAAATGCAAGTGGACATTCGGAGCGCTAAGAGGGTAATAGTGGAAAAAGGAATATATTCAAATATAAACTACACAGTAGCATTCTGTGAAAATTCTTTCTGTTCTGTGCATTCAACTAACAGAGTTGAACCTTACTTTTGATTGAGCCGTTCTGAAACACTCTTTCTGTAGAAACTGCAATTGGACATGCTAAGCCCTAAGAGGCCTACTTTGGGAAAAAGAATATCTTCAAATAAAAACTACACAGATGCATTCTGTGAAACTTATTTCTGATCTGTAAATTAGGTTAACAGAGATAAAACATATTTTTGATGGAGCAGTTATGAAACACTCTTTTTGTAGAAAATGCAAGTGGAGATTCGGAGCGCTAAGAGGGTAATAGTGGAAAAAGGAATGTCTTCAAATGTAAACTACACAGAATCATTCGGTGAAACTTCTTTCTGATCTGTGCATTCAGCTAACAGAGTTAAACCATACTTTTGATTGAGCAGATCTGAACACTCTTTCTGTAGAAAATGCAACTGGACATTTGGAGCGCTAAGAGCGTAGTAGTGGAAAAACGAATATATTCAAATATAAACTACACAGAAGCATTCTGTGAAACTTCTTTCTGATCTGAGCATTCAGCTAACAGAGTTAAACCATACTTTTGATTGAGCAGTTTTGAAACACTCTGTCTGTAGAAAATGCAACTGGACATTCGTAGCGCTAAGTGGGTAATAGTGGAAAAAAGAATATGTTCAAATATAAACTACACAGAAGCATTGTATGAAACTTCTTTCTGTTCTGTGCATTCAACTAACAGAGTTGAACCTTACTTTTGATTGAGCCGTTCTGAAACACTCTTTCTGTAGAAACTGCAATTGGACATTCTGAGCGCTAAGAGGCCTATATTGGGAAAAAGAATGTCTACAAATAAAAACTACACAGAAGAATTGTGTGATACTTCTTTCTGTTCTGTTTGTTCAACTAAAAGAGTTGAACCTTAGTTTTGATTGAGCCGTTCTGAAACACTGTTTCTGTAGAAAATGCAAGTGGAGATTCGGAGCGCTAAGAGGGTAATAGTGGAAAAAGGAATGTCTCCAAATATAAACTACACAGAATCATTCGGTGAAACTTCTTTCTGATCTGTGCATTCAGCTAACAGATTTAAACCATACTTTTGATTGAGCAGATCTGAACACTCTTTCTGTAGAAAATGCAACCGGATATTTGGAGCGCTAAGAGAATAGTAATGGAAAAAGGAATATATTCAAATATAAACTACACAGAAGCATTCTGTGAAACTTCTTTCTGATCTGAGCATTCAGCTAACAGAGTTAAACCATACTTTTGATTGAGCAGTTTTGAAACACTCTGTCTGTAGAAAATGCAACTGGACATTCGTAGCGCTAAGTGGGTAATAGTGGAAAAAAGAGTATGTTCAGATATAAACTACACAGAAGCATTGTATGAAACTTCTTTCTGTTCTGTGCATTCAACTAACAGAGTTGAACCTTACTTTTGATTGAGCCTTTCTGAAACACTCTTTCTGTAGAAACTGCAATTGGACATTCTGAGCGCTAAGAGGCCTCTATTGGGAAAAATAATATCTTCAAATAAAAACTACACAGAAGCATTGTGTGAAACTTACTTCTGATATGTTCATTAAGCTAACAGAGTTAAACCATACATTTGATTGCGCAGTTCTGAACACTCTTTCTGTAGAAAATGCAAGTGGACATTCGGAGCGCTAAGAGGGTAATAGTGGAAAAAGGAATATATTCAAATATAAACTACACAGTAGCATTCTGTGAAAATTCTTTCTGTTCTGTGCATTCAACTAACAGAGTTGAACCTTACTTTTGATTGAGCCGTTCTGAAACACTCTTTCTGTAGAAACTGCAATTGGACATGCTAAGCGCTAAGAGGCCTACATTGGGAAAAAGAATATCTTCAAATAAAAACTACACAGATGCATTCTGTGAAACTTATTTCTGATCTGTAACTTCAGTTAACAGAGATAAAACATATTTTTGATTGAGCAGTTATGAAACACTCTTTTTGTAGAAAATGCAAGTGGAGATTCGGAGCGCTAAGAGGGTAATAGTGGAAAAAGGAATGTCTTCAAATATAAACTACACAGAATCATTCGGTGAAACTTCTTTCTGATCTGTGCATTCAGCTAACAGAGTTAAACCATACTTTTGATTGAGCAGATCTGAACACTCTTTCTGTAGAAAATGCAACTGGACATTTGGAGCGCTAAGAGCGTAGTAGTGGAAAAAGGAATATATTCAAATATAAACTACACAGAAGCATTCTGTGAAACTTCTGTCTGATCTGAGCATTCAGCTAACAGATTTAAACCATACTTTTGATTGAGCAGTTTTGAAACACTCTGTCTGTAGAAAATGCAACTGGACATTCGTAGCGCTAAGTGGGTAATAGTGGAAAAAAGAATATGTTCAAATATAAACTACACAGAAGCATTGTATGAAACTTCTTTCTGTTCTGTGCATTCAACTAACAGAGTTGAACCTTACTTTTGATTGAGCCGTTCTGAAACACTCTTTCTGTAGAAACTGCAATTGGACATTCTGAGCGCTAAGAGGCCTATATTGTGAAAAAGAATGTCTACAAATAATAACTACACTGAAGAATTGTGTGAAACTTCTTTCTGTTCTGTTTGTTCAACTAAAAGAGTTGAACCTTAGTTTTGATTGAGCCGTTCTGAAACACTCTTTCTGTAGAAAATGCAAGTGGAGATTCGGAGCGCTAAGAGGGTAATAGTGGAAAAAGGAATGTCTCCAAATATAAACTACACAGAATCATTCTGTGAAACTTCTTTCTGATCTGTGCATTCAGCTAACAGAGTTAAACCATACTTTTGATTGAGCAGATCTGAACACTCTTTCTGTAGAAAATGCAACTGGACATTTGGAGCGCTAAGAGAGTAGTAGTGGAAAAAGGAATATATTCAAATATAAACTACACAGAAGCATTCTGTGAAACTTCTTTCTGATCTGAGCATTCAGCTAACAGAGTTAAACCATACTTTTGATTGAGCAGTTTTGAAACACTCTGTCTGTAGAAAATGCAACTGGACATTCGCAGCGCTAAGTGGGTAATAGTGGAAAAAAGAATATGTTCAAATATAAACTACACAGAAGCATTGTATGAAACTTCTTTCTGTTCTGTGCATTCAACTAACAGAGTTGAACCTTACTTTTGATTGAGCCGTTCTGAAACACTCTTTCTGTAGAAACTGCAATTGGACATTCTGAGCGCTAAGAGGCCTATATTGTGAAAAAGAATGTCTACAAATAATAACTACACAGAAGAATTGTGTTAAACTTCTTTCTGTTCTGTTTGTTCAACTAAAAGAGTTGAACCTTAGTTTTGATTGAGCCGTTCTGAAACACTCTTTCTGTAGAAAATGCAAGTGGAGATTCGGAGCGCTAAGAGGGTAATAGTGGAAAAAGGAATGTCTCCAAATATAAACTACACAGAATCATTCTGTGAAACTTCTTTCTGATCTGTGCATTCAGCTAACAGAGTTAAACCATACTTTTGATTGAGCAGATCTGAACACTCTTTCTGTAGAAAATTCAACTGGTCACTTGGAGCGCTAAGAGAGTAGTAGTGGAAAAAGGAATATATTCAAATATAAACTACACAGAAGCATTCTGTGAAACTTCTTTCTGATCTGAGCATTCAGCTAACAGAGTTAAACCATACTTTTGATTGAGCAGTTTTGAAACACTCTGTCTGTAGAAAATGCAACTGGACATTCGTAGCGCTAAGTGGGTAATAGTGGAAAAAAGAATATGTTCAAATATAAACTACACAGAAGCATTGTATGAAACTTCTTTCTGTTCTGTGCATTCAACTAACAGAGTTGAACCTTACTTTTGATTGAGCCTTTCTGAAACACTCTTTCTGTAGAAACTGCAATTGGACATTCTGAGCACTAAGAGGCCTCTATTGGGAAAAATAATATCTTCAAATAAAAACTACACAGAAGCATTGTGTGAAACTTATTTCTGATATGTTCATTAAGCTAACAGAGTTAAACCATACTTTTGATTGCGCAGTTCTGAACACTCTTTCTGTAGAAAATGCAAGTGGACATTCGGAGCGCTAAGAGGGTAATAGTGGAAAAAGGAATATATTCAAATATAAACTACACAGTAGCATTCTGTGAAAATTCTTTCTGTTCTGTGCATTCAACTAACAGAGTTGAACCTTACTTTTGATTGAGCCGTTCTGAAACACTCTTTCTGTAGAAACTGCAATTGGACATGCTAAGCCCTAAGAGGCCTACTTTGGGAAAAAGAATATCTTCAAATAAAAACTACACAGATGCATTCTGTGAAACTTATTTCTGATCTGTAAATTAGGTTAACAGAGATAAAACATATTTTTGATGGAGCAGTTATGAAACACTCTTTTTGTAGAAAATGCAAGTGGAGATTCGGAGCGCTAAGAGGGTAATAGTGGAAAAAGGAATGTCTTCAAATGTAAACTACACAGAATCATTCGGTGAAACTTCTTTCTGATCTGTGCATTCAGCTAACAGAGTTAAACCATACTTTTGATTGAGCAGATCTGAACACTCTTTCTGTAGAAAATGCAACTGGACATTTGGAGCGCTAAGAGCGTAGTAGTGGAAAAACGAATATATTCAAATATAAACTACACAGAAGCATTCTGTGAAACTTCTTTCTGATCTGAGCATTCAGCTAACAGAGTTAAACCATACTTTTGATTGAGCAGTTTTGAAACACTCTGTCTGTAGAAAATGCAACTGGACATTCGTAGCGCTAAGTGGGTAATAGTGGAAAAAAGAATATGTTCAAATATAAACTACACAGAAGCATTGTATGAAACTTCTTTCTGTTCTGTGCATTCAACTAACAGAGTTGAACCTTACTTTTGATTGAGCCTTTCTGAAACACTCTTTCTGTAGAAACTGCAATTGGACATTCTGAGCGCTAAGAGGCCTCTATTGGGAAAAATAATATCTTCAAATAAAAACTACACAGAAGCATTGTGTGAAACTTACTTCTGATATGTTCATTAAGCTAACAGAGTTAAACCATACTTTTGATTGCGCAGTTCTGAACACTCTTTCTGTAGAAAATGCAAGTGGACATTCGGAGCGCTAAGAGGGTAATAGTGGAAAAAGGAATATATTCAAATATAAACTACACAGTAGCATTCTGTGAAAATTCTTTCTGTTCTGTGCATTCAACTAACAGAGTTGAACCTTACTTTTGATTGAGCCGTTCTGAAACACTCTTTCTGTAGAAACTGCAATTGGACATGCTAAGCGCTAAGAGGCCTACATTGGGAAAAAGAATATCTTCAAATAAAAACTACACAGATGCATTCTGTGAAACTTATTTCTGATCTGTAACTTCAGTTAACAGAGATAAAACATATTTTTGATTGAGCAGTTATGAAACACTCTTTTTGTAGAAAATGCAAGTGGAGATTCGGAGCGCTAAGAGGGTAATAGTGGAAAAAGGAATGTCTTCAAATATAAACTACACAGAATCATTCGGTGAAACTTCTTTCTGATCTGTGCATTCAGCTAACAGAGTTAAACCATACTTTTGATTGAGCAGATCTGAACACTCTTTCTGTAGAAAATGCAACTGGACATTTGGAGCGCTAAGAGCGTAGTAGTGGAAAAAGGAATATATTCAAATATAAACTACACAGAAGCATTCTGTGAAACTTCTGTCTGATCTGAGCATTCAGCTAACAGATTTAAACCATACTTTTGATTGAGCAGTTTTGAAACACTCTGTCTGTAGAAAATGCAACTGGACATTCGTAGCGCTAAGTGGGTAATAGTGGAAAAAAGAATATGTTCAAATATAAACTACACAGAAGCATTGTATGAAACTTCTTTCTGTTCTGTGCATTCAACTAACAGAGTTGAACCTTACTTTTGATTGAGCCGTTCTGAAACACTCTTTCTGTAGAAACTGCAATTGGACATTCTGAGCGCTAAGAGGCCTATATTGTGAAAAAGAATGTCTACAAATAATAACTACACTGAAGAATTGTGTGAAACTTCTTTCTGTTCTGTTTGTTCAACTAAAAGAGTTGAACCTTAGTTTTGATTGAGCCGTTCTGAAACACTCTTTCTGTAGAAAATGCAAGTGGAGATTCGGAGCGCTAAGAGGGTAATAGTGGAAAAAGGAATGTCTCCAAATATAAACTACACAGAATCATTCTGTGAAAATTCTTTCTGATCTGTGCATTCAGCTAACAGAGTTAAACCATACTTTTGATTGAGCAGATCTGAACACTCTTTCTGTAGAAAATGCAACTGGACATTTGGAGCGCTAAGAGAGTAGTAGTGGAAAAAGGAATATATTCAAATATAAACTACACAGAAGCATTCTGTGAAACTTCTTTCTGATCTGAGCATTCAGCTAACAGAGTTAAACCATACTTTTGATTGAGCAGTTTTGAAACACTCTGTCTGTAGAAAATGCAACTGGACATTCGTAGCGCTAAGTGGGTAATAGTGGAAAAAAGAATATGTTCATATATAAACTACACAGAAGCATTGTATGAAACTTCTTTCTGTTCTGTGCATTCAACTAACAGAGTTGAACCTTACTTTTGATTGAGCCGTTCTGAAACACTCTTTCTGTAGAAACTGCAATTGGACATTCTGAGCGCTAAGAGGCCTATATTGTGAAAAAGAATGTCTACAAATAATAACTACACAGAAGAATTGTGTTAAACTTCTTTCTGTTCTGTTTGTTCAACTAAAAGAGTTGAACCTTAGTTTTGATTGAGCCGTTCTGAAACACTCTTTCTGTAGAAAATGCAAGTGGAGATTCGGAGCGCTAAGAGGGTAATAGTGGAAAAAGGAATGTCTCCAAATATAAACTACACAGAATCATTCTGTGAAACTTCTTTCTGATCTGTGCATTCAGCTAACAGAGTTAAACCATACTTTTGATTGAGCAGATCTGAACACTCTTTCTGTAGAAAATTCAACTGGACACTTGGAGCGCTAAGAGAGTAGTAGTGGAAAAAGGAATATATTCAAATATAAACTACACAGAAGCATTCTGTGAAACTTCTTTCTGATCTGAGCATTCAGCTAACAGAGTTAAACCATACTTTTGATTGAGCAGTTTTGAAACACTCTGTCTGTAGAAAATGCAACTGGACATTCGTAGCGCTAAGTGGGTAATAGTGGAAAAAAGAATATGTTCAAATATAAACTACACAGAAGCATTGTATGAAACTTCTTTCTGTTCTGTGCATTCAACTAACAGAGTTGAACCTTACTTTTGATTGAGCCTTTCTGAAACACTCTTTCTGTAGAAACTGCAATTGGACATTCTGAGCACTAAGAGGCCTCTATTGGGAAAAATAATATCTTCAAATAAAAACTACACAGAAGCATTGTGTGAAACTTATTTCTGATATGTTCATTAAGCTAACAGAGTTAAACCATACTTTTGATTGCGCAGTTCTGAACACTCTTTCTGTAGAAAATGCAAGTGGACATTCGGAGCGCTAAGAGGGTAATAGTGGAAAAAGGAATATATTCAAATATAAACTACACAGTAGCATTCTGTGAAAATTCTTTCTGTTCTGTGCATTCAACTAACAGAGTTGAACCTTACTTTTGATTGAGCCGTTCTGAAACACTCTTTCTGTAGAAACTGCAATTTTACATGCTAAGCCCTAAGAGGCCTACTTTGGGAAAAAGAATATCTTCAAATAAAAACTACACAGATGCATTCTGTGAAACTTATTTCTGATCTGTAAATTAGGTTAACAGAGATAAAACATATTTTTGATGGAGCAGTTATGAAACACTCTTTTTGTAGAAAATGCAAGTGGAGATTCGGAGCGCTAAGAGGGTAATAGTGGAAAAAGGAATGTCTTCAAATGTAAACTACACAGAATCATTCGGTGAAACTTCTTTCTGATCTGTGCATTCAGCTAACAGAGTTAAACCATACTTTTGATTGAGCAGATCTGAACACTCTTTCTGTAGAAAATGCAACTGGACATTTGGAGCGCTAAGAGCGTAGTAGTGGAAAAACGAATATATTCAAATATAAACTACACAGAAGCATTCTGTGAAACTTCTTTCTGATCTGAGCATTCAGCTAACAGAGTTAAACCATACTTTTGATTGAGCAGTTTTGAAACACTCTGTCTGTAGAAAATGCAACTGGACATTCGTAGCGCTAAGTGGGTAATAGTGGAAAAAAGAATATGTTCAAATATAAACTACACAGAAGCATTGTATGAAACTTCTTTCTGTTCTGTGCATTCAACTAACAGAGTTGAACCTTACTTTTGATTGAGCCGTTCTGAAACACTCTTTCTGTAGAAACTGCAATTGGACATTCTGAGCGCTAAGAGGCCTATATTGGGAAAAAGAATGTCTACAAATAAAAACTACACAGAAGAATTGTGTGATACTTCTTTCTGTTCTGTTTGTTCAACTAAAAGAGTTGAACCTTAGTTTTGATTGAGCCGTTCTGAAACACTGTTTCTGTAGAAAATGCAAGTGGAGATTCGGAGCGCTAAGAGGGTAATAGTGGAAAAAGGAATGTCTCCAAATATAAACTACACAGAATCATTCGGTGAAACTTCTTTCTGATCTGTGCATTCAGCTAACAGATTTAAACCATACTTTTGATTGAGCAGATCTGAACACTCTTTCTGTAGAAAATGCAACCGGATATTTGGAGCGCTAAGAGAATAGTAATGGAAAAAGGAATATATTCAAATATAAACTACACAGAAGCATTCTGTGAAACTTCTTTCTGATCTGAGCATTCAGCTAACAGAGTTAAACCATACTTTTGATTGAGCAGTTTTGAAACACTCTGTCTGTAGAAAATGCAACTGGACATTCGTAGCGCTAAGTGGGTAATAGTGGAAAAAAGAGTATGTTCAGATATAAACTACACAGAAGCATTGTATGAAACTTCTTTCTGTTCTGTGCATTCAACTAACAGAGTTGAACCTTACTTTTGATTGAGCCTTTCTGAAACACTCTTTCTGTAGAAACTGCAATTGGACATTCTGAGCGCTAAGAGGCCTCTATTGGGAAAAATAATATCTTCAAATAAAAACTACACAGAAGCATTGTGTGAAACTTACTTCTGATATGTTCATTAAGCTAACAGAGTTAAACCATACTTTTGATTGCGCAGTTCTGAACACTCTTTCTGTAGAAAATGCAAGTGGACATTCGGAGCGCTAAGAGGGTAATAGTGGAAAAAGGAATATATTCAAATATAAACTACACAGTAGCATTCTGTGAAAATTCTTTCTGTTCTGTGCATTCAACTAACAGAGTTGAACCTTACTTTTGATTGAGCCGTTCTGAAACACTCTTTCTGTAGAAACTGCAATTGGACATGCTAAGCGCTAAGAGGCCTACATTGGGAAAAAGAATATCTTCAAATAAAAACTACACAGATGCATTCTGTGAAACTTATTTCTGATCTGTAACTTCAGTTAACAGAGATAAAACATATTTTTGATTGAGCAATTATGAAACACTCTTTTTGTAGAAAATGCAAGTGGAGATTCGGAGCGCTAAGAGGGTAATAGTGGAAAAAGGAATGTCTTCAAATATAAACTACACAGAATCATTCGGTGAAACTTCTTTCTGATCTGTGCATTCAGCTAACAGAGTTAAACCATACTTTTGATTGAGCAGATCTGAACACTCTTTCTGTAGAAAATGCAACTGGACATTTGGAGCGCTAAGAGCGTAGTAGTGGAAAAAGGAATATATTCAAATATAAACTACACAGAAGCATTCTGTGAAACTTCTGTCTGATCTGAGCATTCAGCTAACAGATTTAAACCATACTTTTGATTGAGCAGTTTTGAAACACTCTGTCTGTAGAAAATGCAACTGGACATTCGTAGCGCTAAGTGGGTAATAGTGGAAAAAAGAATATGTTCAAATATAAACTACACAGAAGCATTGTATGAAACTTCTTTCTGTTCTGTGCATTCAACTAACAGAGTTGAACCTTACTTTTGATTGAGCCGTTCTGAAACACTCTTTCTGTAGAAACTGCAATTGGACATTCTGAGCGCTAAGAGGCCTATATTGTGAAAAAGAATGTCTACAAATAATAACTACACTGAAGAATTGTGTGAAACTTCTTTCTGTTCTGTTTGTTCAACTAAAAGAGTTGAACCTTAGTTTTGATTGAGCCGTTCTGAAACACTCTTTCTGTAGAAAATGCAAGTGGAGATTCGGAGCGCTAAGAGGGTAATAGTGGAAAAAGGAATGTCTCCAAATATAAACTACACAGAATCATTCTGTGAAACTTCTTTCTGATCTGTGCATTCAGCTAACAGAGTTAAACCATACTTTTGATTGAGCAGATCTGAACACTCTTTCTGTAGAAAATGCAACTGGACATTTGGAGCGCTAAGAGAGTAGTAGTGGAAAAAGGAATATATTCAAATATAAACTACACAGAAGCATTCTGTGAAACTTCTTTCTGATCTGAGCATTCAGCTAACAGAGTTAAACCATACTTTTGATTGAGCAGTTTTGAAACACTCTGTCTGTAGAAAATGCAACTGGACATTCGTAGCGCTAAGTGGGTAATAGTGGAAAAAAGAATATGTTCAAATATAAACTACACAGAAGCATTGTATGAAACTTCTTTCTGTTCTGTGCATTCAACTAACAGAGTTGAACCTTACTTTTGATTGAGCCGTTCTGAAACACTCTTTCTGTAGAAACTGCAATTGGACATTCTGAGCGCTAAGAGGCCTATATTGTGAAAAAGAATGTCTACAAATAATAACTACACAGAAGAATTGTGTTAAACTTCTTTCTGTTCTGTTTGTTCAACTAAAAGAGTTGAACCTTAGTTTTGATTGAGCCGTTCTGAAACACTCTTTCTGTAGAAAATGCAAGTGGAGATTCGGAGCGCTAAGAGGGTAATAGTGGAAAAAGGAATGTCTCCAAATATAAACTACACAGAATCATTCTGTGAAACTTCTTTCTGATCTGTGCATTCAGCTAACAGAGTTAAACCATACTTTTGATTGAGCAGATCTGAACACTCTTTCTGTAGAAAATTCAACTGGACACTTGGAGCGCTAAGAGAGTAGTAGTGGAAAAAGGAATATATTCAAATATAAACTACACAGAAGCATTCTGTGAAACTTCTTTCTGATCTGAGCATTCAGCTAACAGAGTTAAACCATACTTTTGATTGAGCAGTTTTGAAACACTCTGTCTGTAGAAAATGCAACTGGACATTCGTAGCGCTAAGTGGGTAATAGTGGAAAAAAGAATATGTTCAAATATAAACTACACAGAAGCATTGTATGAAACTTCTTTCTGTTCTGTGCATTCAACTAACAGAGTTGAACCTTACTTTTGATTGAGCCTTTCTGAAACACTCTTTCTGTAGAAACTGCAATTGGACATTCTGAGCACTAAGAGGCCTCTATTGGGAAAAATAATATCTTCAAATAAAAACTACACAGAAGCATTGTGTGAAACTTATTTCTGATATGTTCATTAAGCTAACAGAGTTAAACCATACTTTTGATTGCGCAGTTCTGAACACTCTTTCTGTAGAAAATGCAAGTGGACATTCGGAGCGCTAAGAGGGTAATAGTGGAAAAAGGAATATATTCAAATATAAACTACACAGTAGCATTCTGTGAAAATTCTTTCTGTTCTGTGCATTCAACTAACAGAGTTGAACCTTACTTTTGATTGAGCCGTTCTGAAACACTCTTTCTGTAGAAACTGCAATTGGACATGCTAAGCCCTAAGAGGCCTACTTTGGGAAAAAGAATATCTTCAAATAAAAACTACACAGATGCATTCTGTGAAACTTATTTCTGATCTGTAAATTAGGTTAACAGAGATAAAACATATTTTTGATGGAGCAGTTATGAAACACTCTTTTTGTAGAAAATGCAAGTGGAGATTCGGAGCGCTAAGAGGGTAATAGTGGAAAAAGGAATGTCTTCAAATGTAAACTACACAGAATCATTCGGTGAAACTTCTTTCTGATCTGTGCATTCAGCTAACAGAGTTAAACCATACTTTTGATTGAGCAGATCTGAACACTCTTTCTGTAGAAAATGCAACTGGACATTTGGAGCGCTAAGAGCGTAGTAGTGGAAAAACGAATATATTCAAATATAAACTACACAGAAGCATTCTGTGAAACTTCTTTCTGATCTGAGCATTCAGCTAACAGAGTTAAACCATACTTTTGATTGAGCAGTTTTGAAACACTCTGTCTGTAGAAAATGCAACTGGACATTCGTAGCGCTAAGTGGGTAATAGTGGAAAAAAGAATATGTTCAAATATAAACTACACAGAAGCATTGTATGAAACTTCTTTCTGTTCTGTGCATTCAACTAACAGAGTTGAACCTTACTTTTGATTGAGCCGTTCTGAAACACTCTTTCTGTAGAAACTGCAATTGGACATTCTGAGCGCTAAGAGGCCTATATTGGGAAAAAGAATGTCTACAAATAAAAACTACACAGAAGAATTGTGTGATACTTCTTTCTGTTCTGTTTGTTCAACTAAAAGAGTTGAACCTTAGTTTTGATTGAGCCGTTCTGAAACACTGTTTCTGTAGAAAATGCAAGTGGAGATTCGGAGCGCTAAGAGGGTAATAGTGGAAAAAGGAATGTCTCCAAATATAAACTACACAGAATCATTCGGTGAAACTTCTTTCTGATCTGTGCATTCAGCTAACAGATTTAAACCATACTTTTGATTGAGCAGATCTGAACACTCTTTCTGTAGAAAATGCAACCGGATATTTGGAGCGCTAAGAGAATAGTAATGGAAAAAGAAATATATTCAAATATAAACTACACAGAAGCATTCTGTGAAACTTCTTTCTGATCTGAGCATTCAGCTAACAGAGTTAAACCATACTTTTGATTGAGCAGTTTTGAAACACTCTGTCTGTAGAAAATGCAACTGGACATTCGTAGCGCTAAGTGGGTAATAGTGGAAAAAAGAGTATGTTCAGATATAAACTACACAGAAGCATTGTATGAAACTTCTTTCTGTTCTGTGCATTCAACTAACAGAGTTGAACCTTACTTTTGATTGAGCCTTTCTGAAACACTCTTTCTGTAGAAACTGCAATTGGACATTCTGAGCGCTAAGAGGCCTCTATTGGGAAAAATAATATCTTCAAATAAAAACTACACAGAAGCATTGTGTGAAACTTACTTCTGATATGTTCATTAAGCTAACAGAGTTAAACCATACTTTTGATTGCGCAGTTCTGAACACTCTTTCTGTAGAAAATGCAAGTGGACATTCGGAGCGCTAAGAGGGTAATAGTGGAAAAAGGAATATATTCAAATATAAACTACACAGTAGCATTCTGTGAAAATTCTTTCTGTTCTGTGCATTCAACTAACAGAGTTGAACCTTACTTTTGATTGAGCCGTTCTGAAACACTCTTTCTGTAGAAACTGCAATTGGACATGCTAAGCGCTAAGAGGCCTACATTGGGAAAAAGAATATCTTCAAATAAAAACTACACAGATGCATTCTGTGAAACTTATTTCTGATCTGTAACTTCAGTTAACAGAGATAAAACATATTTTTGATTGAGCAGTTATGAAACACTCTTTTTGTAGAAAATGCAAGTGGAGATTCGGAGCGCTAAGAGGGTAATAGTGGAAAAAGGAATGTCTTCAAATATAAACTACACAGAATCATTCGGTGAAATTTCTTTCTGATCTGTGCATTCAGCTAACAGAGTTAAACCATACTTTTGATTGAGCAGATCTGAACACTCTTTCTGTAGAAAATGCAACTGGACATTTGGAGCGCTAAGAGCGTAGTAGTGGAAAAAGGAATATATTCAAATATAAACTACACAGAAGCATTCTGTGAAACTTCTGTCTGATCTGAGCATTCAGCTAACAGATTTAAACCATACTTTTGATTGAGCAGTTTTGAAACACTCTGTCTGTAGAAAATGCAACTGGACATTCGTAGCGCTAAGTGGGTAATAGTGGAAAAAAGAATATGTTCAAATATAAACTACACAGAAGCATTGTATGAAACTTCTTTCTGTTCTGTGCATTCAACTAACAGAGTTGAACCTTACTTTTGATTGAGCCGTTCTGAAACACTCTTTCTGTAGAAACTGCAATTGGACATTCTGAGCGCTAAGAGGCCTATATTGTGAAAAAGAATGTCTACAAATAATAACTACACTGAAGAATTGTGTGAAACTTCTTTCTGTTCTGTTTGTTCAACTAAAAGAGTTGAACCTTAGTTTTGATTGAGCCGTTCTGAAACACTCTTTCTGTAGAAAATGCAAGTGGAGATTCGGAGCGCTAAGAGGGTAATAGTGGAAAAAGGAATGTCTCCAAATATAAACTACACAGAATCATTCTGTGAAACTTCTTTCTGATCTGTGCATTCAGCTAACAGAGTTAAACCATACTTTTGATTGAGCAGATCTGAACACTCTTTCTGTAGAAAATGCAACTGGACATTTGGAGCGCTAAGAGAGTAGTAGTGGAAAAAGGAATATATTCAAATATAAACTACACAGAAGCATTCTGTGAAACTTCTTTCTGATCTGAGCATTCAGCTAACAGAGTTAAACCATACTTTTGATTGAGCAGTTTTGAAACACTCTGTCTGTAGAAAATGCAACTGTACATTCGTAGCGCTAAGTGGGTAATAGTGGAAAAAAGAATATGTTCAAATATAAACTACACAGAAGCATTGTATGAAACTTCTTTCTGTTCTGTGCATTCAACTAACAGAGTTGAACCTTACTTTTGATTGAGCCGTTCTGAAACACTCTTTCTGTAGAAACTGCAATTGGACATTCTGAGCGCTAAGAGGCCTATATTGTGAAAAAGAATGTCTACAAATAATAACTACACAGAAGAATTTTGTTAAACTTCTTTCTGTTCTGTTTGTTCAACTAAAAGAGTTGAACCTTAGTTTTGATTGAGCCGTTCTGAAACACTCTTTCTGTAGAAAATGCAAGTGGAGATTCGGAGCGCTAAGAGGGTAATAGTGGAAAAAGGAATGTCTCCAAATATAAACTACACAGAATCATTCTGTGAAACTTCTTTCTGATCTGTGCATTCAGCTAACAGAGTTAAACCATACTTTTGATTGAGCAGATCTGAACACTCTTTCTGTAGAAAATTCAACTGGACACTTGGAGCGCTAAGAGAGTAGTAGTGGAAAAAGGAATATATTCAAATATAAACTACACAGAAGCATTCTGTGAAACTTCTTTCTGATCTGAGCATTCAGCTAACAGAGTTAAACCATACTTTTGATTGAGCAGTTTTGAAACACTCTGTCTGTAGAAAATGCAACTGGACATTCGTAGCGCTAAGTGGGTAATAGTGGAAAAAAGAATATGTTCAAATATAAACTACACAGAAGCATTGTATGAAACTTCTTTCTGTTCTGTGCATTCAACTAACAGAGTTGAACCTTACTTTTGATTGAGCCTTTCTGAAACACTCTTTCTGTAGAAACTGCAATTGGACATTCTGAGCACTAAGAGGCCTCTATTGGGAAAAATAATATCTTCAAATAAAAACTACACAGAAGCATTGTGTGAAACTTATTTCTGATATGTTCATTAAGCTAACAGAGTTAAACCATACTTTTGATTGCGCAGTTCTGAACACTCTTTCTGTAGAAAATGCAAGTGGACATTCGGAGCGCTAAGAGGGTAATAGTGGAAAAAGGAATATATTCAAATATAAACTACACAGTAGCATTCTGTGAAAATTCTTTCTGTTCTGTGCATTCAACTAACAGAGTTGAACCTTACTTTTGATTGAGCCGTTCTGAAACACTCTTTCTGTAGAAACTGCAATTGGACATGCTAAGCCCTAAGAGGCCTACTTTGGGAAAAAGAATATCTTCAAATAAAAACTACACAGATGCATTCTGTGAAACTTATTTCTGATCTGTAAATTAGGTTAACAGAGATAAAACATATTTTTGATGGAGCAGTTATGAAACACTCTTTTTGTAGAAAATGCAAGTGGAGATTCGGAGCGCTAAGAGGGTAATAGTGGAAAAAGGAATGTCTTCAAATGTAAACTACACAGAATCATTCGGTGAAACTTCTTTCTGATCTGTGCATTCAGCTAACAGAGTTAAACCATACTTTTGATTGAGCAGATCTGAACACTCTTTCTGTAGAAAATGCAACTGGACATTTGGAGCGCTAAGAGCGTAGTAGTGGAAAAACGAATATATTCAAATATAAACTACACAGAAGCATTCTGTGAAACTTCTTTCTGATCTGAGCATTCAGCTAACAGAGTTAAACCATACTTTTGATTGAGCAGTTTTGAAACACTCTGTCTGTAGAAAATGCAACTGGACATTCGTAGCGCTAAGTGGGTAATAGTGGAAAAAAGAATATGTTCAAATATAAACTACACAGAAGCATTGTATGAAACTTCTTTCTGTTCTGTGCATTCAACTAACAGAGTTGAACCTTACTTTTGATTGAGCCGTTCTGAAACACTCTTTCTGTAGAAACTGCAATTGGACATTCTGAGCGCTAAGAGGCCTATATTGGGAAAAAGAATGTCTACAAATAAAAACTACACAGAAGAATTGTGTGATACTTCGTTCTGTTCTGTTTGTTCAACTAAAAGAGTTGAACCTTAGTTTTGATTGAGCCGTTCTGAAACACTGTTTCTGTAGAAAATGCAAGTGGAGATTCGGAGCGCTAAGAGGGTAATAGTGGAAAAAGGAATGTCTCCAAATATAAACTACACAGAATCATTCGGTGAAACTTCTTTCTGATCTGTGCATTCAGCTAACAGATTTAAACCATACTTTTGATTGAGCAGATCTGAACACTCTTTCTGTAGAAAATGCAACCGGATATTTGGAGCGCTAAGAGAATAGTAATGGAAAAAGGAATATATTCAAATATAAACTACACAGAAGCATTCTGTGAAACTTCTTTCTGATCTGAGCATTCAGCTAACAGAGTTAAACCATACTTTTGATTGAGCAGTTTTGAAACACTCTGTCTGTAGAAAATGCAACTGGACATTCGTAGCGCTAAGTGGGTAATAGTGGAAAAAAGAGTATGTTCAGATATAAACTACACAGAAGCATTGTATGAAACTTCTTTCTGTTCTGTGCATTCAACTAACAGAGTTGAACCTTACTTTTGATTGAGCCTTTCTGAAACACTCTTTCTGTAGAAACTGCAATTGGACATTCTGAGCGCTAAGAGGCCTCTATTGGGAAAAATAATATCTTCAAATAAAAACTACACAGAAGCATTGTGTGAAACTTACTTCTGATATGTTCATTAAGCTAACAGAGTTAAACCATACTTTTGATTGCGCAGTTCTGAACACTCTTTCTGTAGAAAATGCAAGTGGACATTCGGAGCGCTAAGAGGGTAATAGTGGAAAAAGGAATATATTCAAATATAAACTACACAGTAGCATTCTGTGAAAATTCTTTCTGTTCTGTGCATTCAACTAACAGAGTTGAACCTTACTTTTGATTGAGCCGTTCTGAAACACTCTTTCTGTAGAAACTGCAATTGGACATGCTAAGCGCTAAGAGGCCTACATTGGGAAAAAGAATATCTTCAAATAAAAACTACACAGATGCATTCTGTGAAACTTATTTCTGATCTGTAACTTCAGTTAACAGAGATAAAACATATTTTTGATTGAGCAGTTATGAAACACTCTTTTTGTAGAAAATGCAAGTGGAGATTCGGAGCGCTAAGAGGGTAATAGTGGAAAAAGGAATGTCTTCAAATATAAACTACACAGAATCATTCGGTGAAACTTCTTTCTGATCTGTGCATTCAGCTAACAGAGTTAAACCATACTTTTGATTGAGCAGATCTGAACACTCTTTCTGTAGAAAATGCAACTGGACATTTGGAGCGCTAAGAGCGTAGTAGTGGAAAAAGGAATATATTCAAATATAAACTACACAGAAGCATTCTGTGAAACTTCTGTCTGATCTGAGCATTCAGCTAACAGATTTAAACCATACTTTTGATTGAGCAGTTTTGAAACACTCTGTCTGTAGAAAATGCAACTGGACATTCGTAGCGCTAAGTGGGTAATAGTGGAAAAAAGAATATGTTCAAATATAAACTACACAGAAGCATTGTATGAAACTTCTTTCTGTTCTGTGCATTCAACTAACAGAGTTGAACCTTACTTTTGATTGAGCCGTTCTGAAACACTCTTTCTGTAGAAACTGCAATTGGACATTCTGAGCGCTAAGAGGCCTATATTGTGAAAAAGAATGTCTACAAATAATAACTACACTGAAGAATTGTGTGAAACTTCTTTCTGTTCTGTTTGTTCAACTAAAAGAGTTGAACCTTAGTTTTGATTGAGCCGTTCTGAAACACTCTTTCTGTAGAAAATGCAAGTGGAGATTCGGAGCGCTAAGAGGGTAATAGTGGAAAAAGGAATGTCTCCAAATATAAACTACACAGAATCATTCTGTGAAACTTCTTTCTGATCTGTGCATTCAGCTAACAGAGTTAAACCATACTTTTGATTGAGCAGATCTGAACACTCTTTCTGTAGAAAATGCAACTGGACATTTGGAGCGCTAAGAGAGTAGTAGTGGAAAAAGGAATATATTCAAATATAAACTACACAGAAGCATTCTGTGAAACTTCTTTCTGATCTGAGCATTCAGCTAACAGAGTTAAACCATACTTTTGATTGAGCAGTTTTGAAACACTCTGTCTGTAGAAAATGCAACTGGACATTCGTAGCGCTAAGTGGGTAATAGTGGAAAAAAGAATATGTTCAAATATAAACTACACAGAAGCATTGTATGAAACTTCTTTCTGTTCTGTGCATTCAACTAACAGAGTTGAACCTTACTTTTGATTGAGCCGTTCTGAAACACTCTTTCTGTAGAAACTGCAATTGGACATTCTGAGCGCTAAGAGGCCTATATTGTGAAAAAGAATGTCTACAAATAATAACTACACAGAAGAATTGTGTTAAACTTCTTTCTGTTCTGTTTGTTCAACTAAAAGAGTTGAACCTTAGTTTTGATTGAGCCGTTCTGAAACACTCTTTCTGTAGAAAATGCAAGTGGAGATTCGGAGCGCTAAGAGGGTAATAGTGGAAAAAGGAATGTCTCCAAATATAAACTACACAGAATCATTCTGTGAAACTTCTTTCTGATCTGTGCATTCAGCTAACAGAGTTAAACCATACTTTTGATTGAGCAGATCTGAACACTCTTTCTGTAGAAAATTCAACTGGACACTTGGAGCGCTAAGAGAGTAGTAGTGGAAAAAGGAATATATTCAAATATAAACTACACAGAAGCATTCTGTGAAACTTCTTTCTGATCTGAGCATTCAGCTAACAGAGTTAAACCATACTTTTGATTGAGCAGTTTTGAAACACTCTGTCTGTAGAAAATGCAACTGGACATTCGTAGCGCTAAGTGGGTAATAGTGGAAAAAAGAATATGTTCAAATATAAACTACACAGAAGCATTGTATGAAACTTCTTTCTGTTCTGTGCATTCAACTAACAGAGTTGAACCTTACTTTTGATTGAGCCTTTCTGAAACACTCTTTCTGTAGAAACTGCAATTGGACATTCTGAGCACTAAGAGGCCTCTATTGGGAAAAATAATATCTTCAAATAAAAACTACACAGAAGCATTGTGTGAAACTTATTTCTGATATGTTCATTAAGCTAACAGAGTTAAACCATACTTTTGATTGCGCAGTTCTGAACACTCTTTCTGTAGAAAATGCAAGTGGACATTCGGAGCGCTAAGAGGGTAATAGTGGAAAAAGGAATATATTCAAATATAAACTACACAGTAGCATTCTGTGAAAATTCTTTCTGTTCTGTGCATTCAACTAACAGAGTTGAACCTTACTTTTGATTGAGCCGTTCTGAAACACTCTTTCTGTAGAAACTGCAATTGGACATGCTAAGCCCTAAGAGGCCTACTTTCGGAAAAAGAATATCTTCAAATAAAAACTACACAGATGCATTCTGTGAAACTTATTTCTGATCTGTAAATTAGGTTAACAGAGATAAAACATATTTTTGATGGAGCAGTTATGAAACACTCTTTTTGTAGAAAATGCAAGTGGAGATTCGGAGCGCTAAGAGGGTAATAGTGGAAAAAGGAATGTCTTCAAATGTAAACTACACAGAATCATTCGGTGAAACTTCTTTCTGATCTGTGCATTCAGCTAACAGAGTTAAACCATACTTTTGATTGAGCAGATCTGAACACTCTTTCTGTAGAAAATGCAACTGGACATTTGGAGCGCTAAGAGCGTAGTAGTGGAAAAACGAATATATTCAAATATAAACTACACAGAAGCATTCTGTGAAACTTCTTTCTGATCTGAGCATTCAGCTAACAGAGTTAAACCATACTTTTGATTGAGCAGTTTTGAAACACTCTGTCTGTAGAAAATGCAACTGGACATTCGTAGCGCTAAGTGGGTAATAGTGGAAAAAAGAATATGTTCAAATATAAACTACACAGAAGCATTGTATGAAACTTCTTTCTGTTCTGTGCATTCAACTAACAGAGTTGAACCTTACTTTTGATTGAGCCGTTCTGAAACACTCTTTCTGTAGAAACTGCAATTGGACATTCTGAGCGCTAAGAGGCCTATATTGGGAAAAAGAATGTCTACAAATAAAAACTACACAGAAGAATTGTGTGATACTTCTTTCTGTTCTGTTTGTTCAACTAAAAGAGTTGAACCTTAGTTTTGATTGAGCCGTTCTGAAACACTGTTTCTGTAGAAAATGCAAGTGGAGATTCGGAGCGCTAAGAGGGTAATAGTGGAAAAAGGAATGTCTCCAAATATAAACTACACAGAATCATTCGGTGAAACTTCTTTCTGATCTGTGCATTCAGCTAACAGATTTAAACCATACTTTTGATTGAGCAGATCTGAACACTCTTTCTGTAGAAAATGCAACCGGATATTTGGAGCGCTAAGAGAATAGTAATGGAAAAAGGAATATATTCAAATATAAACTACACAGAAGCATTCTGTGAAACTTCTTTCTGATCTGAGCATTCAGCTAACAGAGTTAAACCATACTTTTGATTGAGCAGTTTTGAAACACTCTGTCTGTAGAAAATGCAACTGGACATTCGTAGCGCTAAGTGGGTAATAGTGGAAAAAAGAGTATGTTCAGATATAAACTACACAGAAGCATTGTATGAAACTTCTTTCTGTTCTGTGCATTCAACTAACAGAGTTGAACCTTACTTTTGATTGAGCCTTTCTGAAACACTCTTTCTGTAGAAACTGCAATTGGACATTCTGAGCGCTAAGAGGCCTCTATTGGGAAAAATAATATCTTCAAATAAAAACTACACAGAAGCATTGTGTGAAACTTACTTCTGATATGTTCATTAAGCTAACAGAGTTAAACCATACTTTTGATTGCGCAGTTCTGAACACTCTTTCTGTAGAAAATGCAAGTGGACATTCGGAGCGCTAAGAGGGTAATAGTGGAAAAAGGAATATATTCAAATATAAACTACACAGTAGCATTCTGTGAAAATTCTTTCTGTTCTGTGCATTCAACTAACAGAGTTGAACCTTACTTTTGATTGAGCCGTTCTGAAACACTCTTTCTGTAGAAACTGCAATTGGACATGCTAAGCGCTAAGAGGCCTACATTGGGAAAAAGAATATCTTCAAATAAAAACTACACAGATGCATTCTGTGAAACTTATTTCTGATCTGTAACTTCAGTTAACAGAGATAAAACATATTTTTGATTGAGCAGTTATGAAACACTCTTTTTGTAGAAAATGCAAGTGGAGATTCGGAGCGCTAAGAGGGTAATAGTGGAAAAAGGAATGTCTTCAAATATAAACTACACAGAATCATTCGGTGAAACTTCTTTCTGATCTGTGCATTCAGCTAACAGAGTTAAACCATACTTTTGATTGAGCAGATCTGAACACTCTTTCTGTAGAAAATGCAACTGGACATTTGGAGCGCTAAGAGCGTAGTAGTGGAAAAAGGAATATATTCAAATATAAACTACACAGAAGCATTCTGTGAAACTTCTGTCTGATCTGAGCATTCAGCTAACAGATTTAAACCATACTTTTGATTGAGCAGTTTTGAAACACTCTGTCTGTAGAAAATGCAACTGGACATTCGTAGCGCTAAGTGGGTAATAGTGGAAAAAAGAATATGTTCAAATATAAACTACACAGAAGCATTGTATGAAACTTCTTTCTGTTCTGTGCATTCAACTAACAGAGTTGAACCTTACTTTTGATTGAGCCGTTCTGAAACACTCTTTCTGTAGAAACTGCAATTGGACATTCTGAGCGCTAAGAGGCCTATATTGTGAAAAAGAATGTCTACAAATAATAACTACACTGAAGAATTGTGTGAAACTTCTTTCTGTTCTGTTTGTTCAACTAAAAGAGTTGAACCTTAGTTTTGATTGAGCCGTTCTGAAACACTCTTTCTGTAGAAAATGCAAGTGGAGATTCGGAGCGCTAAGAGGGTAATAGTGGAAAAAGGAATGTCTCCAAATATAAACTACACAGAATCATTCTGTGAAACTTCTTTCTGATCTGTGCATTCAGCTAACAGAGTTAAACCATACTTTTGATTGAGCAGATCTGAACACTCTTTCTGTAGAAAATTCAACTGGACACTTGGAGCGCTAAGAGAGTAGTAGTGGAAAAAGGAATATATTCAAATATAAACTACACAGAAGCATTCTGTGAAACTTCTTTCTGATCTGAGCATTCAGCTAACAGAGTTAAACCATACTTTTGATTGAGCAGTTTTGAAACACTCTGTCTGTAGAAAATGCAACTGGACATTCGTAGCGCTAAGTGGGTAATAGTGGAAAAAAGAATATGTTCAAATATAAACTACACAGAAGCATTGTATGAAACTTCTTTCTGTTCTGTGCATTCAACTAACAGAGTTGAACCTTACTTTTGATTGAGCCTTTCTGAAACACTCTTTCTGTAGAAACTGCAATTGGACATTCTGAGCACTAAGAGGCCTCTATTGGGAAAAATAATATCTTCAAATAAAAACTACACAGAAGCATTGTGTGAAACTTATTTCTGATATGTTCATTAAGCTAACAGAGTTAAACCATACTTTTGATTGCGCAGTTCTGAACACTCTTTCTGTAGAAAATGCAAGTGGACATTCGGAGCGCTAAGAGGGTAATAGTGGAAAAAGGAATATATTCAAATATAAACTACACAGTAGCATTCTGTGAAAATTCTTTCTGTTCTGTGCATTCAACTAACAGAGTTGAACCTTACTTTTGATTGAGCCGTTCTGAAACACTCTTTCTGTAGAAACTGCAATTGGACATGCTAAGCCCTAAGAGGCCTACTTTGGGAAAAAGAATATCTTCAAATAAAAACTACACAGATGCATTCTGTGAAACTTATTTCTGATCTGTAAATTAGGTTAACAGAGATAAAACATATTTTTGATGGAGCAGTTATGAAACACTCTTTTTGTAGAAAATGCAAGTGGAGATTCGGAGCGCTAAGAGGGTAATAGTGGAAAAAGGAATGTCTTCAAATGTAAACTACACAGAATCATTCGGTGAAACTTCTTTCTGATCTGTGCATTCAGCTAACAGAGTTAAACCATACTTTTGATTGAGCAGATCTGAACACTCTTTCTGTAGAAAATGCAACTGGACATTTGGAGCGCTAAGAGCGTAGTAGTGGAAAAACGAATATATTCAAATATAAACTACACAGAAGCATTCTGTGAAACTTCTTTCTGATCTGAGCATTCAGCTAACAGAGTTAAACCATACTTTTGATTGAGCAGTTTTGAAACACTCTGTCTGTAGAAAATGCAACTGGACATTCGTAGCGCTAAGTGGGTAATAGTGGAAAAAAGAATATGTTCAAATATAAACTACACAGAAGCATTGTATGAAACTTCTTTCTGTTCTGTGCATTCAACTAACAGAGTTGAACCTTACTTTTGATTGAGCCGTTCTGAAACACTCTTTCTGTAGAAACTGCAATTGGACATTCTGAGCGCTAAGAGGCCTATATTGGGAAAAAGAATGTCTACAAATAAAAACTACACAGAAGAATTGTGTGATACTTCTTTCTGTTCTGTTTGTTCAACTAAAAGAGTTGAACCTTAGTTTTGATTGAGCCGTTCTGAAACACTGTTTCTGTAGAAAATGCAAGTGGAGATTCGGAGCGCTAAGAGGGTAATAGTGGAAAAAGGAATGTCTCCAAATATAAACTACACAGAATCATTCGGTGAAACTTCTTTCTGATCTGTGCATTCAGCTAACAGATTTAAACCATACTTTTGATTGAGCAGATCTGAACACTCTTTCTGTAGAAAATGCAACCGGATATTTGGAGCGCTAAGAGAATAGTAATGGAAAAAGGAATATATTCAAATATAAACTACACAGAAGCATTCTGTGAAACTTCTTTCTGATCTGAGCATTCAGCTAACAGAGTTAAACCATACTTTTGATTGAGCAGTTTTGAAACACTCTGTCTGTAGAAAATGCAACTGGACATTCGTAGCGCTAAGTGGGTAATAGTGGAAAAAAGAGTATGTTCAGATATAAACTACACAGAAGCATTGTATGAAACTTCTTTCTGTTCTGTGCATTCAACTAACAGAGTTGAACCTTACTTTTGATTGAGCCTTTCTGAAACACTCTTTCTGTAGAAACTGCAATTGGACATTCTGAGCGCTAAGAGGCCTCTATTGGGAAAAATAATATCTTCAAATAAAAACTACACAGAAGCATTGTGTGAAACTTACTTCTGATATGTTCATTAAGCTAACAGAGTTAAACCATACTTTTGATTGCGCAGTTCTGAACACTCTTTCTGTAGAAAATGCAAGTGGACATTCGGAGCGCTAAGAGGGTAATAGTGGAAAAAGGAATATATTCAAATATAAACTACACAGTAGCATTCTGTGAAAATTCTTTCTGTTCTGTGCATTCAACTAACAGAGTTGAACCTTACTTTTGATTGAGCCGTTCTGAAACACTCTTTCTGTAGAAACTGCAATTGGACATGCTAAGCGCTAAGAGGCCTACATTGGGAAAAAGAATATCTTCAAATAAAAACTACACAGATGCATTCTGTGAAACTTATTTCTGATCTGTAACTTCAGTTAACAGAGATAAAACATATTTTTGATTGAGCAGTTATGAAACACTCTTTTTGTAGAAAATGCAAGTGGAGATTCGGAGCGCTAAGAGGGTAATAGTGGAAAAAGGAATGTCTTCAAATATAAACTACACAGAATCATTCGGTGAAACTTCTTTCTGATCTGTGCATTCAGCTAACAGAGTTAAACCATACTTTTGATTGAGCAGATCTGAACACTCTTTCTGTAGAAAATGCAACTGGACATTTGGAGCGCTAAGAGCGTAGTAGTGGAAAAAGGAATATATTCAAATATAAACTACACAGAAGCATTCTGTGAAACTTCTGTCTGATCTGAGCATTCAGCTAACAGATTTAAACCATACTTTTGATTGAGCAGTTTTGAAACACTCTGTCTGTAGAAAATGCAACTGGACATTCGTAGCGCTAAGTGGGTAATAGTGGAAAAAAGAATATGTTCAAATATAAACTACACAGAAGCATTGTATGAAACTTCTTTCTGTTCTGTGCATTCAACTAACAGAGTTGAACCTTACTTTTGATTGAGCCGTTCTGAAACACTCTTTCTGTAGAAACTGCAATTGGACATTCTGAGCGCTAAGAGGCCTATATTGTGAAAAAGAATGTCTACAAATAATAACTACACTGAAGAATTGTGTGAAACTTCTTTCTGTTCTGTTTGTTCAACTAAAAGAGTTGAACCTTAGTTTTGATTGAGCCGTTCTGAAACACTCTTTCTGTAGAAAATGCAAGTGGAGATTCGGAGCGCTAAGAGGGTAATAGTGGAAAAAGGAATGTCTCCAAATATAAACTACACAGAATCATTCTGTGAAACTTCTTTCTGATCTGTGCATTCAGCTAACAGAGTTAAACCATACTTTTGATTGAGCAGATCTGAACACTCTTTCTGTAGAAAATGCAACTGGACATTTGGAGCGCTAAGAGAGTAGTAGTGGAAAAAGGAATATATTCAAATATAAACTACACAGAAGCATTCTGTGAAACTTCTTTCTGATCTGAGCATTCAGCTAACAGAGTTAAACCATACTTTTGATTGAGCAGTTTTGAAACACTCTGTCTGTAGAAAATGCAACTGGACATTCGTAGCGCTAAGTGGGTAATAGTGGAAAAAAGAATATGTTCAAATATAAACTACACAGAAGCATTGTATGAAACTTCTTTCTGTTCTGTGCATTCAACTAACAGAGTTGAACCTTACTTTTGATTGAGCCGTTCTGAAACACTCTTTCTGTAGAAACTGCAATTGGACATTCTGAGCGCTAAGAGGCCTATATTGTGAAAAAGAATGTCTACAAATAATAACTACACAGAAGAATTGTGTTAAACTTCTTTCTGTTCTGTTTGTTCAACTAAAAGAGTTGAACCTTAGTTTTGATTGAGCCGTTCTGAAACACTCTTTCTGTAGAAAATGCAAGTGGAGATTCGGAGCGCTAAGAGGGTAATAGTGGAAAAAGGAATGTCTCCAAATATAAACTACACAGAATCATTCTGTGAAACTTCTTTCTGATCTGTGCATTCAGCTAACAGAGTTAAACCATACTTTTGATTGAGCAGATCTGAACACTCTTTCTGTAGAAAATTCAACTGGACACTTGGAGCGCTAAGAGAGTAGTAGTGGAAAAAGGAATATATTCAAATATAAACTACACAGAAGCATTCTGTGAAACTTCTTTCTGATCTGAGCATTCAGCTAACAGAGTTAAACCATACTTTTGATTGAGCAGTTTTGAAACACTCTGTCTGTAGAAAATGCAACTGGACATTCGTAGCGCTAAGTGGGTAATAGTGGAAAAAAGAATATGTTCAAATATAAACTACACAGAAGCATTGTATGAAACTTCTTTCTGTTCTGTGCATTCAACTAACAGAGTTGAACCTTACTTTTGATTGAGCCTTTCTGAAACACTCTTTCTGTAGAAACTGCAATTGGACATTCTGAGCACTAAGAGGCCTCTATTGGGAAAAATAATATCTTCAAATAAAAACTACACAGAAGCATTGTGTGAAACTTATTTCTGATATGTTCATTAAGCTAACAGAGTTAAACCATACTTTTGATTGCGCAGTTCTGAACACTCTTTCTGTAGAAAATGCAAGTGGACATTCGGAGCGCTAAGAGGGTAATAGTGGAAAAAGGAATATATTCAAATATAAACTACACAGTAGCATTCTGTGAAAATTCTTTCTGTTCTGTGCATTCAACTAACAGAGTTGAACCTTACTTTTGATTGAGCCGTTCTGAAACACTCTTTCTGTAGAAACTGCAATTGGACATGCTAAGCCCTAAGAGGCCTACTTTGGGAAAAAGAATATCTTCAAATAAAAACTACACAGATGCATTCTGTGAAACTTATTTCTGATCTGTAAATTAGGTTAACAGAGATAAAACATATTTTTGATGGAGCAGTTATGAAACACTCTTTTTGTAGAAAATGCAAGTGGAGATTCGGAGCGCTAAGAGGGTAATAGTGGAAAAAGGAATGTCTTCAAATGTAAACTACACAGAATCATTCGGTGAAACTTCTTTCTGATCTGTGCATTCAGCTAACAGAGTTAAACCATACTTTTGATTGAGCAGATCTGAACACTCTTTCTGTAGAAAATGCAACTGGACATTTGGAGCGCTAAGAGCGTAGTAGTGGAAAAACGAATATATTCAAATATAAACTACACAGAAGCATTCTGTGAAACTTCTTTCTGATCTGAGCATTCAGCTAACAGAGTTAAACCATACTTTCGATTGAGCAGTTTTGAAACACTCTGTCTGTAGAAAATGCAACTGGACATTCGTAGCGCTAAGTGGGTAATAGTGGAAAAAAGAATATGTTCAAATATAAACTACACAGAAGCATTGTATGAAACTTCTTTCTGTTCTGTGCATTCAACTAACAGAGTTGAACCTTACTTTTGATTGAGCCGTTCTGAAACACTCTTTCTGTAGAAACTGCAATTGGACATTCTGAGCGCTAAGAGGCCTATATTGGGAAAAAGAATGTCTACAAATAAAAACTACACAGAAGAATTGTGTGATACTTCTTTCTGTTCTGTTTGTTCAACTAAAAGAGTTGAACCTTAGTTTTGATTGAGCCGTTCTGAAACACTGTTTCTGTAGAAAATGCAAGTGGAGATTCGGAGCGCTAAGAGGGTAATAGTGGAAAAAGGAATGTCTCCAAATATAAACTACACAGAATCATTTGGTGAAACTTCTTTCTGATCTGTGCATTCAGCTAACAGATTTAAACCATACTTTTGATTGAGCAGATCTGAACCATCTTTTTGTTGAAAATGCAACTGGACATTTGGAGCGCTAAGAGCGTAGTAGTGGAAAAAGGAATATATTCAAATATAAACTACACAGAAGCATTCTGTGAAACTTCTTTCTGATCTGGTCATTCAGCTAACAGAGTTAAACCATACTTTTGATTGAGCAGTTTTGAAACACTCTGTCTGTAGAAAATGCAACTGGACATTCGTAGCGCTAAGTGGGTAATAGTGGAAAAAAGAATATGTTCAAATATAAACTACACAGAAGCATTGTATGAAACTTCTTTCTGTTCTGTGCATTCAACTAACAGAGTTGAATCTTACTTTTGATTGAGCCTTTCTGAAACACACTTTCTGTAGAAACTGCAATTGGACATTCTGAGCGCTAAGAGGCCTATATTGGGAAAAAGAATGTCTACAAATAAAAACTACACAGAAGAATTGTGTGAAACTTCTTTCTGTTCTGTTTGTTCAACTAAAAGAGTTGAACCTTAGTTTTGATTGAGCCGTTCTGTAACAGTCTTTCTGTAGAAAATGCAAGTGGAGATTCGGAGCGCTAAGAGGGTAATAGTGGAAAAAGGAATGTCTCCAAATATAAACTACACAGAATCATTCTGTGAAACTTCTTTCTGATCTGTGCATTCAGCTAACAGAGTTAAACCATACTTTTGATTGAGCAGATCTGAACACTCTTTCTGTAGAAAATGCAACTGGACATTTGGAGCGCTAAGAGAGTAGTAGTGGAAAAAGGAATATATTCAAATATAAACTACACAGAAGCATTCTGTGAAACTTCTTTCTGATCTGAGCAGTCAGCTAACAGAGTTAAAACATACTTTTGATTGAGCAGTTTTGAAACACTCTGTCTGTAGAAAATGCAACTGGACATTCGTAGCGCTAAGTGGGTAATAGTGGAAAAAAGAATATGTTCAAATATAAACTACACAGAAGCATTGTATGAAACTTCTTTCTGTTCTGTGCATTCAACTAACAGAGTTGAACCTTACTTTTGATTGAGCCGTTCTGAAACACTCTTTCTGTAGAAACTGCAATTGGATATTCTGAGCGCTAAGAGGCCTATATTGGGAAAAAGAATGTCTACAAATAAAAACTACACAGAAGAATTGTGTGAAACTTCTTTCTGTTCTGTTTTTTCAACTAAAAGAGTTGAACCTTAGTTTTGATTGAGCCGTTCTGAAACACTCTTTCTGTAGAAAATGCAAGTGGAGATTCGGAGTGCTAAGAGGGTAATAGTGGAAAAAGGAATGTCTCCAAATATAAACTACACAGAATCATTCTGTGAAACTTCTTTCTGATCTGTGCATTCAGCTAACAGAGTTAAACCATACTTTTGATTGAGCAGATCTGAACACTCTTTCTGTAGAAAATGCAACTGGACATTTGGAGCGCTAAGAGAGTAGTAATGGAAAAAGGAATATATTCAAATATAAACTACACAGAAGCATTCTGTGAAACTTCTTTCTGATCTGAGCATTCAGCTAACAGAGTTAAACCATACTTTTGATTGAGCAGTTTTGAAACACTCTGTCTGTAGAAAATGCAACTGGACATTCGTAGCGCTAAGTGGGTAATAGTGGAAAAAAGAGTATGTTCAGATATAAACCACACAGAAGCATTGTATGAAACTTCTTTCTGTTCTGTGCATTCAACTAACAGAGTTGAACCTTACTTTTGATTGAGCCTTTCTGAAACACTCTTTCTGTAGAAACTGCAATTGGACATTCTGAGCGCTAGGAGGCCTCTATTGGGAAAAATAATATCTTCAAATAAAAACTACACAGAAGCATTGTGTGAAACTTACTTCTGATATGTTCATTAAGCTAACAGAGTTAAACCATACTTTTGATTGCGCAGTTCTGAACACTCTTTCTGTAGAAAATGCAAGTGGACATTCGGAGCGCTAAGAGGCTAATAGTGGAAAAAGGAATATATTCAAATATAAACTACACAGTAGCATTCTGTGAAAATTCTTTCTGTTCTGTGCATTCAACTAACAGGGTTGAACCTTAATTTTGATTGAGCCGTTCTGAAACACTCTTTCTGTAGAAACTGCAATTGGACATGCTAATTGCTAAGAGGCCTACATAAGGAAAAAGAATATCTTCAAATAAAAACTACACAGATGCATTCTGTGAAACTTATTTCTGATCTGCAAATTCAGTTAACAGAGATAAAACATATTTTTGATTGAGCAGTTATGAAACACTCTTTTTGTAGAAAATGCAAGTGGAGATTCGGAGCGCTAAGAGGGTAATAGTGGAAAAAGGAATGTCTTCAAATATAAACTACACAGAATCATTCGGTGAAACTTCTTTCTGATCTGTGCATTCAGCTAACAGAGTTAAACCATACTTTTGATTGAGCAGATCTGAACACTCTTTCTGTAGAAAATGCAACTGGACATTTGGAGTGCTAAGAGCGTAGTAGTGGAAAAAGGAATATATTCAAATATAAACTACACAGAAGCATTCTGTGAAACTTCTTTCTGATCTGAGCATTCAGCTAACAGATTTAAACCATACTTTTGATTGAGCAGTTTTGAAACACTCTGTCTGTAGAAAATGCAACTGGACATTCGTAGCGCTAAGTGGGTAATAGTGGAAAAAAGAATATGTTCAAATATAAACTACACAGAAGCATTGTATGAAACTTCTTTCTGTTCTGTGCATTCAACTAACAGAGTTGAACCTTACTTTTGATTGAGCCGTTCTGAAACACTCTTTCTGTAGAAACTGCAATTGGACATTCTGAGCGCTAAGAGGCCTATATTGGGAAAAAGAATGTCTACAAATAAAAACTACACAGAAGAATTGTGTGAAACTACTTTCTGTTCTGTTTGTTCAACTAAAAGAGTTGAACCTTAGTTTTGATTGAGCCGTTCTGAAACACTCTTTCTGTAGAAAATGCAAGTGGAGATTCGGAGCGCTAAGAGGGTAATAGTGGAAAAAGGAATGTCTCCAAATATAAACTACACAGAATCATTCTGTGAAACTTCTTTCTGATCTGTGCATTCAGCTAACAGAGTTAAACCATACTTTTGATTGAGCAGATCTGAACACTCTTTCTGTAGAAAATGCAACTGGACATTTGGAGCGCTAAGAGAGTAGTAGTGGAAAAAGGAATATATTCAAATATAAACTACACAGAAGCATTCTGTGAAACTTCTTTCTGATCTGAGCATTCAGCTAACAGAGTTAAACCATACTTTTGATTGAGCAGTTCTGAAACACTCTGTCTGTAGAAAATGCAACTGGACATTCGTAGCGCTAAGTGGGTAATAGTGGAAAAAAGAGTATGTTCAGATATAAACTACACAGAAGCATTGTATGAAACTTCTTTCTGTTCTGTGCATTCAACTAACAGAGTTGAACCTTACTTTTGATTGAGCCTTTCTGAAACACTCTTTCTGTAGAAACTGCAATTGGACATTCTGAGCGCTAAGAGGCCTCTATTGGCAAAAATAATATCTTCAAATAAAAACTACACAGAAGCATTGTGTGAAACTTACTTCTGATATGTTCATTAAGCTAACAGAGTTAAACCATACTTTTGATTGCGCAGTTCTGAACACTCTTTCTGTAGAAAATGCAAGTGGACATTCGGAGCGCTAAGAGGGTAATAGTGGAAAAAGGAATATATTCAAATATAAACTACACAGTAGCATTCTGAGAAAATTCTTTCTGTTCTGTGCATTCAACTAACAGAGTTGAACCTTACTTTTGAATGAGCCGTTCTGAAACACTCTTTCTGTAGAAACTGCAATTGGACATGCTAAGCGCTAAGAGGCCTACATTGGGAAAAAGAATATCTTCAAATAAAAACTACACAGATGCATTCTGTGAAACTTATTTCTGATCTGTAAATTCAGTTAACAGAGATAAAACATATTTTTGATTGAGCAGTTATGAAACACTCTTTTTGTAGAAAATGCAAGTGGAGATTCGGAGCGCTAAGAGGGTAATAGTGGAAAAAGGAATGTCTTCAAAAATAAACTGCACAGAATCATTCGGTGAAACTTCTTTCTGATCTGTGCATTCAGCTAACAGAGTTAAACCATACTTTTGATTGAGCAGATCTGAACACTCTTTCTGTAGAAAATGCAACTGGACATTTGGAGCGCTAAGAGCGTAGTAGTGGAAAAAGGAATATATTCAAATATAAACTACACAGAAGCATTCTGTGAAAATTCTTTCTGATCTGAGCATTCAGCTAACAGAGTTAAACCATACTTTTGATTGAGCAGTTTTGAAACACTCTGTCTGTAGAAAATGCAACTGGACATTCGTAGCGCTAAGTGGGTAATAGTGGAAAAAAGAATATGTTCAAATATAAAGTACACAGAAGCATTGTATGAAACTTCTTTCTGTTCTGTGCATTCAACTAACAGAGTTGAACCTTACTTTTGATTGAGCCTTTCTGAAACACTCTTTCTGTAGAAACTGCAATTGGACATTCTGAGCGCTAAGAGGCCTCTATTGGGAAAAATAATATCTTCAAATAAAAACTACACAGAAGCATTGTGTGAAACTTATTTCTGATATGTTCATTAAGCTAACAGAGTTAAACCATCCTTTTGATTGCGCAGTTCTGAACACTCTTTCTGTAGAAAATGCAAGTGGACATTCGGAGCGCTAAGAGGGTAATAGTGGAAAAAGGAATATATTCAAATATAAACTACACAGTAGCATTCTGTGAAAACCCTTACTGTTCTGTGCATTCAGCTTACAGAGTTGAACCTTACTTTTGATTGAACCGTTCTGAAACACTCTTTCTGTAGAAACTGCAATTGGACATGCTAAGCGCTAAGAGGCCTACATTGGGAAAAAGAATATCTTCAAATAAAAACTACACAGATGCATTCTGTGAAAATTATTTCTGATCTGTAAATTCAGTTAACAGAGATAAAACATATTTTTGATTGAGCAGTTATGAAACACTCTTTTTGTAGAAAATGCAAGTGGAGATTCGGAGCGCTAAGAGGGTAATAGTGGAAAAAGGAATGTCTTCAAATATAAACTACACAGAATCATTCGGTGAAACTTCTTTCTGATCTGTGCATTCAGCTAACAGAGTTAAACCATACTTTTGATTGAGCAGATCTGAACACTCTTTCTGTAGAAAATGCAACTGGACATTTGGAGCGCTAAGAGCGTAGTAGTGGAAAAAGGAATATATTCAAATATAAACTACACAGAAGCATTCTGTGAAACTTCTTTCTGATCTGAGCATTCAGCTAACAGGGTTAAACCATACTTTTGATTGAGCAGTTTTGAAACACTCTGTCTGTAGAAAATGCAACTGGACATTCGTAGCGCTAAGTGGGTAATAGTGGAAAAAATAATATGTTCAAATATAAACTACACAGAAGCATTCTGTGAAATTTCTTTCTGTTCTGTGCATTCAACTAACAGAGTTGAACCTTACTTTTGATTGAGCCGTTCTGATACACTCTTTCTGTAGAAACTGCAATTGGACATTCTGAGCGCTAAGAGGCCTATATTGGGAAAAAGAATTTCTACAAATAAAAACTACACAGAAGAATTGTGTGAAACTACTTTCTGTTTTGTTTGTTCAACTAATAGAGTTGAACCTTAGTTTTGATTGAGCCGTTCTGAAACACTCTTTCTGTAGAAAATGCAAGTGGAGATTCGGAGCGCTAAGAGGGTAATAGTGGAAAAAGGAATGTCTCCAAATATAAACTACACAGAATCATTCTGTGAAACTTCTTTCTGATCTGTGCATTCAGCTAACAGAGTTAAACCATACTTTGATTTAGCAGATCTGAACACTCTTTCCGTAGAAAATGCAACTGTACATTTGGAGCGCTAAGAGAGTAGTAGTGGAAAAAGGAATATATTCAAATATAAATTACACAGAAGCATTCTGTGAAACTTCTTTCTGATCTGAGCATTCAGCTAACAGAGTTAAACCATACTTTTGATTGAGCAGTTTTGAAACACTCTGTCTGTAGAAAATGCAACTGGACATTCGTAGCGCTAAGTGGGTAATAGCGGAGAAAAGAATATGTTCAAATATAAACTACACAGAAGCATTGTATGAAACTTCTTTCTGTTCTGTGCATTCAACTAACAGAGTTGAACCTTACTTTTGATTGAGCCTTTCTGAAACACTCTTTCTGTAGAAATTGCAATTGGACATTCTGAGCGCTAAGAGGCCTCCATTGGGAAAAATAATATCTTCAAATAAAAACTACACAGAAGCATTGTGTGAAACTTATTTCTGATATGTTCATTAAGCTAACAGAGTTAAACCATACTTTTGATTGCGCAGTTCTGAACACTCTTTCTGTAGACAATGCAAGTGGACATTCGGAGCGCTAAGAGGGTAATAGTGGAAAAAGGAATATATGCAAATATAAACTACACAGTAGCATTCTGTGAAAACTCTTTCTGTTCTGTGCATTCAGCTAACAGAGTTGAACCTTACTTTTGATTGAGCCGTTCTGAAACACTCTTTCTGTAGAAACTGCAATTGGACATGCTAAGCGCTAAGAGGCCTACATTGGGAAAAAGAATATCTTCAAATAAAAACTACACAGATGCATTCTGTGAAACTTATTTCTGATCTGTAAATTCAGTTAACAGAGATAAAACATATTTTTGATTGAGCAGTTATGAAACACTCTTTTT
Organism: Symphalangus syndactylus; assembly: GCF_028878055.3. Classification (NCBI taxonomy): domain Eukaryota; kingdom Metazoa; phylum Chordata; class Mammalia; order Primates; family Hylobatidae; genus Symphalangus; species Symphalangus syndactylus. The sequence goes on along the minus strand of NC_072437.2, from coordinate 111,607,018 downwards.
GTAGAAAATGCAAGTGGAGATTCGGAGCGCTAAGAGGGTAATAGTGGAAAAAGGAATGTCTTCAAATATAAACTACACAGAATCATTCGGTGAAACTTCTTTCTGATCTGTGCATTCAGCTAACAGAGTTAAACCATACTTTTGATTGAGCAGATCTGAACACTCTTTCTGTAGAAAATGCAACTGGACTTTTGGAGCGCTAAGAGCGTAGTAGTGGAAAAAGGAATATATTCAAATATAAACTACACAGAAGCATTCTGTGAAATTTGTTTCTGATCTGAGCATTCAGCTAACAGAGTTAAACCATACTTTTGATTGAGCAGTTTTGAAACACTCTGTCTGTAGAAAATGCAACTGGACATTCGTAGCGCTAAGTGGGTAATAGTGGAAAAAATAATATGTTCAAATATAAACTACACAGAAGCATTCTGTGAAACTTCTTTCTGTTCTGTGCATTCAACTAACAGAGTTGAACATTACTTTTGATTGAGCCGTTCTGAAACACTGTTTCTGTAGAAACTGCAATTGTACATTCTGAGCGCTAAGAGGCCTATATTGGGAAAAAGAATGTCTACAAATAAAAACTACACAGAAGAATTGTGTGAAACTTCTTTCTGTTCTGTTTGTTCAAATAAAAGAGTTGAACCATTGTTTTGATTGAGCCGTTCTGAAACACTCTTTCTGTAGAAAATGCAAGTGGAGATTCGGAGCGCTAAGAGGGTAATAGTGGAAAAAGGAATGTCTCCAAATATAAACTACACAGAATCATTCTGTGAAACTTCTTTCTGATCTGTGCATTCAGCTAACAGAGTTAAACCATACTTTTGATTGAGCAGATCTGAACACTCTTTCTGTAGAAAATGCAACTGGACATTTGGAGCGCTAAGAGAGTAGTAGTGGAAAAAGGAATATATTCAAATATAAACTACACAGAAGCATTCTGTGAAACTTCTTTCTGATCTGAGCATTCAGCTAACAGAGTTAAACCATACTTTTGATTGAGCAGTTTTGAAACACTCTGTCTGTAGAAAATGCAACTGGACATTCGTAGCGCTAAGTGGGTAATAGTGGAAAAAAGAGTATGTTCAAATATAAACTACACAGAAGCATTGTATGAAACTTCTTTCTGTTCTGTGCATTCAAATAACAGAGTTGAACCTTAGTTTTGATTGAGCCTTTCTGAAACACTCTTTCTGTAGAAACTGCAATTGGACATTCTGAGCGCTAAGAGGCCTCTATTGGGAAAAATAATATCTTCAAATAAAAACTACACAGAAGCATTGTGTGAAACTTATTTCTGATATGTTCATTAAGCTAACAGAGTTAAACCATACTTTTGATTGCGCAGTTCTGAACACTCTTTCTGTAGAAAATGCAAGTGGACATTCGTAGCGCTAAGTGGGTAATAGTGGAAAAAAGAATATGTTCAAATATAAACTACACAGAAGCATTGTATGAAACTTCTTTCTGTTCTGTGCATTCAACTAACAGAGTTGAACCTTACTTTTGATTGAGCCTTTCTGAAACACTCTTTCTGTAGAAACTGCAATTGGACATTCTGAGCGCTAAGAGGCCTCTATTGGGAAAAAAAATATCTTCAAATAAAAACTACACAGAAGCATTGTGTGAAACTTATTTCTGATATGTTCATTAAGCTAACAGAGTTAAACCATACTTTTGATTGCGCAGTTCTGAACACTCTTTCTGTAGAAAATGCAAGTGGACATTCGGAGCGCTAAGACGGTAATAGTGGAAAAAGGAATATATGCAAATATAAACTACACAGTAGCATTCTGTGAAAATTCTTTCTGTTCTGTGCATTCAACAAACAGTGTTGAACCTTACTTTTGATTGAGCCGTTCTGAAACACTCTTTCTGTAGAAACTGCAATTGGACATGCTAAGCGCTAAGAGGCCTACATTGGGAAAAAGAATATCTTCAAATAAAAACTACACTGATGCATTCTGTGAAACTTATTTCTGATCTGTAAATTCAGTTAACAGAGATAAAACATATTTTTGATTGAGCAGTTATGAAACACTCTTTTTGTAGAAATTGCAAGTGGAGATTCGGAGCGCTAAGAGGGTAATAGTGGAAAAAGGAATGTCTTCAAATATAAACTACACAGAATAATTCGGTGAAACTTCGTTCTGATCTGTGCATTCAGCTAACAGAGTTAAACCATACTTTTGATTGAGCAGATCTGAACACTCTTTCTGTAGAAAATGCAACTGGACATTTGGAGGGCTAAGAGCGTAGTAGTGGAAAAAGGAATATATTCAAATATAAACTACACAGAAGCATTCTGTGAAACTTCTTTCTGATCTGAGCATTCAGCTAACAGAGTTAAACCATACTTTTGATTGAGCAGTTTTGAAACACTCTGTCTGTAGAAAATGCAACTGGACATTCGTAGGGCTAAGTGGGTAATAGTGGAAAAAAGAATATGTTCAAATATAAACTACACAGAAGCATTGTATGAAACTCCTTTCTGTTCTGTACATTCAACTAACAGAGTTGAACCTTACTTTTGATTGAGCCGTTCTGAAACACTCCTTCTGTAGAAACTGCAATTGGACATTCTGAGCGCTAAGAGGCCTATATTGGGAAAAGGAATGTCTACAAATAAAAACTAAACAGAAGAATTGTGTGAAACTTCTTTCTGTTCTGTTTGTTCAACTAAAAGAGTTGAACCTTAATTTTGATTGAGCCGTTCTGAAACACTCTTTCTGTAGAAAATGCAAGTGGAGATTCGGAGCGCTAAGAGGGTAATAGTGGAAAAAGGAATGTCTCCAAATATAAACTACACAGAATCATTCTGTGAAACTTCTTTCTGATCTGTGCATTCAGCTAACAGAGTTAAACCATACTTTTGATTGAGCAGATCTGAGCACTCTTTCTGTAGAAAATGCAACAGGACATTTGGAGCTCTAAGAGCGTAGTAGTGGAAAAAGGAATATATTCAAATATAAACTACACAGAAGCATTCTGTGAAACTTCTTTCTGATCTGAGCATTCAGATAACAGAGTTAAACCATACTTTTGATTGAGCAGTTTTGAAACACTCTGTCTGTAGAAAATGCAACTGGACATTCGTAGCGCTAAGTGGGTAATAGTGGAAAAACGAATATGTTCAAATATAAACTACACAGAAGCATTGTATGAAACTTCTTTCTGTTCTGTGCATTCAATTAACAGAGTTGAACCTTACTTTTGCTTGAGCCGTTCTGAAACACTCTTTCTGTAGAAACTGCAATTGGACATTCTGAGCGCTAAGAGGCCTATATTGGGAAAAGGAATGTCTTCAAATAAAAACTACACAGAAGAATTGTGTGAAACTTCTTTCTGTTCTGTTTGTTCAACTAAAAGAGTTGAACCTTAGTTTTGATTGAGCCGTTCTGAAACACTCTTTCTGTAGAAAATGCAAGTGGAGATTCGGAGCGCTAAGAGGGTAATAGTGGAAAAAGTAATGTCTCCAAATATAAACTACACAGAATCATTCTGTGAAACTTCTTTCTGATCTGTGCATTCAGCTAACAGAGTTAAACCATACTTTTGATTGAGCAGATCTGAACACTCTTTCTGTAGCAAATGCAACTGGACATTTGGAGCGCTAAGAGAGTAGTAGTGGAAAAAGGAATATATTCAAATATAAACTACACAGAAGCATTCTGTGAAACTTCTTTCTGATCTGAGCATTCAGCTAACAGAGTTAAACCATACTTTTGATTGAGCAGATCTGAACACTCTTTCTGTAGAAAATGCAACTGGACATTTAGAGCGCTAAGAGAGTAGTAGTGGAAAAAGGAATATATTCAAATATAAACTACACAGAAGCATTCTGTGAAACTTCTTTCTGAACTGAGCATTCAGCTAACAGAGTTAAACCATACTTTTGATTGAGCAGTTTTGAAACACTCTGTCTGTAGAAAATGCAACTGGACATTCGTAGCGCTAAGTGGGTAATAGTGGAAAAAAGAATATGTTCAAATATAAACTACACAGAAGCATTGTATGAAACATCTTTCTGTTCTGTGCATTCAACTAACAGAGTTGAACCTTACTTTTGATTGAGCCGTTCTGAAACACTCTTTCTGTAGAAACTGCAATTGGACATTCTGAGCGCTAAGAGGCCTCTATTGGGAAAAATAATATCTTCAAATAAAAACTACACAGAAACATTGTGTGAAACTTATTTCTGATATGTTCATTAAGCTAACAGAGTTAAACCATACTTTTGATTGCGCAGTTCTGAACACTCTTTCTGTAGAAAATGCAAGTGGACATTCGGAGCGCTAAGAGTGTAATAGTGGAAAAAGGAATATATTCAAATATAAACTACACAGTAGCATTCTGTGAAAATTCTTTCTGTTCTGTGCATTCAACTAACAGAGTTGAACCTTACTTTTGATTGAGCCGTTCTGAAACACTGTTTCTGTAGAAAATGCAATTGGACATGCTAAGCGCTAAGAGGCCTACATTGGGAAAAAGAATATCTTCAAATAAAAACTACACAGATGCATTCTGTGAAACTTATTTCTGATCTGTAAATTCAGTTAACAGAGATAAAAGATATTTTTGATTGAGCAGTTATGAAACACTCTTTTTGTAGAAAATGCAAGTTGAGATTCGGAGCGCTAAGAGGGTAATAGTGGAAAAAGGAATGTCTCCAAATATAAACTACACAGAATCATTCTGAGAAACTTCTTTCTGATCTGTGCATTCAGATAACAGAGTTAAACCGTACTTTTGATTGAGCAGATCTGAACACTCTTTCTGTAGAAAATGCAACTGGACATTTGGAGCGCTAAGAGAGTAGTAGTGGAAAAAGGAATATATTCAAATATAAACAACACAGAAGCAGTCTGTGAAACTTCTTTCTGATCTGAGCATTCAGCTAACAGAGTTAAACCATACTTTTGATTGAGCAGTTTTGAAACACTCTGTCTGTAGAAAATGCAACTGGACATTCGTAGCGCTAAGTGGGTAATAGTGGAAAAAAGAATATGTTCAAATATAATCTACACAGAAGCATTGTATGAAACTTCTTTCTGTTCTGTGCATTCAACTAAAAGAGTTGAACCTTACTTTTGATTGAGCCTTTCTGAAACACTCTTTCTGTAGAAACTGCAATTGGACATTCTGAGCGCTAAGAGGCCTATATTGGGAAAAATAATATCTTCAAATAAAAACTACACAGAAGCATTGTGTGAAACTTATTTCTGATATGTTCATTAAGCTAACAGAGTTAAACCATACTTTTGATTGCGCAGTTCTGAACACTCTTTGTGTAGAAAATGCAAGTGGACATTCGGAGCGCTAAGAGGGTAATAGTGGAAAAAGGAATATATTCAAATATAAACTACACAGTAGCATTCTGTGAAAATTCTTTCTGTTCTGTGCATTCAACTAACAGAGTTGAACCTAACTTTTGATTGAGCCGTTCTGAAACACTCTTTCTGTAGAAACTGCAAGTGGACATGCTAAGCGCTAAGAGGCCTACATTGGGAAAAAGAATATCTTCAAATAACAACTAAACAGATGCATTCTGTGAAACTTATTTCTGATCTGTAAATTCAGTTAACAGAGATAAAACATATTTTTGATTGAGCAGTTATGAAACACTCTTTTTGTAGAAAATGCAAGTGGAGATTCGGAGCGCTAAGAGGATAATAGTGGAAAAAGGAATGTCTTCAAATATAAACTACACAGAATCATTCGGTGAAACTTCTTTCTGATCTGTGCATTCAGCTAACAGAGTTAAACCATACTTTTGATTGAGCAGATCTGAACACTCTTTCTGTTGAAAATGCAACTGGACATTTGGAGCGCTAAGAGCGTAGTAGTGGAAAAAGGAATATATTCAAATATAAACTACACAGAAGCATTCTGTGAAACTTCTTTCTGATCTGGGCATTCAGCTAACAGAGTTAAACCATACTTTTGATTGAGCAGTTTCGAAACACTCTGTCTGTAGAAAATGCAACTGGACATTCGTAGCGCTAAGTGGGTAATAGTGGAAAAGAGAATATGTTCAAATATAAACTACACAGAAGCATTGTATGAAACTTCTTTCTGTTCTGTGCATTCAACTAACAGAGTTGAACCTTACTTTTGATTGAGCCGTTCTGAAACAATCTTTCTGTAGAAGCTGCAATTGGATATTCTGAGCGCTAAGAGGCCTATATTGGGAAAAAGAATGTCTACAAATAAAAACTACACAGAAGAATTGTGTGAAACTTCTTTCTGTTCTGTTTGTTCAACTAAAAGGTTTGAACGTTAGTCTTGATTGAGCCGTTCTGAAACACTCTTTCTGTAGAAAATGCAAGTGGAGATTCGGAGCGCTAAGAGGGTAATAGTGGAAAAAGGAATGTCTCCAAATATAAACTACACAGAATCATTCTGTGAAACTTCTTTCTGATCTGTGCATTCAGCTAACAGAGTTAAACCATACTTTTGATTGAGCAGATCTGAACACTCTTTCTGTAGAAAATGCAACTGGACATTTGGAGCGCTAAGAGAGTAGTAGTGGAAAAAGGAATATATTCAAATATAAACAACACAGAAGCATTCTGTGAAACTTCTTTCTGATCTGAGCATTCAGCTAACAGAGTTAAACCATACTTTTGATTGAGCAGTTTTGAAACACTCTGTCTGTAGAAAATGCAACTGGACATTCGTAGCGCTAAGTGGGTAATAGTGGAAAAAAGAATATGTTCAAATATAAACTACACAGAAGCATTGTATGAAACTTCTTTCTGTTCTGTGCATTCAACTAAAAGAGTTGAACCTTACTTTTGATTGAGCCTTTCTGAAACACTCTTTCTGTAGAAACTGCAATTGGACATTCTGAGCGCTAAGAGGCCTATATTGGGAAAAATAATATCTTCAAATAAAAACTACACAGAAGCATTGTGTGAAACTTATTTCTGATATGTTCATTAAGCTAACAGAGTTAAACCATACTTTTGATTGCGCAGTTCTGAACACTCTTTGTGTAGAAAATGCAAGTGGACATTCGGAGCGCTAAGAGGGTAATAGTGGAAAAAGGAATATATTCAAATATAAACTACACAGTAGCATTCTGTGAAAATTCTTTCTGTTCTGTGCATTCAACTAACAGAGTTGAACCTAACTTTTGATTGAGCCGTTCTGAAACACTCTTTCTGTAGAAACTGCAAGTGGACATGCTAAGCGCTAAGAGGCCTACATTGGGAAAAAGAATATCTTCAAATAAAAACTAAACAGATGCATTCTGTGAAACTTATTTCTGATCTGTAAATTCAGTTAACAGAGATAAAACATATTTTTGATTGAGCAGTTATGAAACACTCTTTTTGTAGAAAATGCAAGTGGAGATTCGGAGCGCTAAGAGGATAATAGTGGAAAAAGGAATGTCTTCAAATATAAACTACACAGAATCATTCGGTGAAACTTCTTTCTGATCTGTGCATTCAGCTAACAGAGTTAAACCATACTTTTGATTGAGCAGATCTGAACACTCTTTCTGTTGAAAATGCAACTGGACATTTGGAGCGCTAAGAGCGTAGTAGTGGAAAAAGGAATATATTCAAATATAAACTACACAGAAGCATTCTGTGAAACTTCTTTCTGATCTGAGCATTCAGCTAACAGAGTTAAACCATACTTTTGATTGAGCAGTTTTGAAACACTCTGTCTGTAGAAAATGCAACTGGACATTCGTAGCGCTAAGTGGGTAATAGTGGAAAAAAGAATATTTTCAAATATAAACTACACAGAAGCATTGTATGAAACTTCTTTCTGTTCTGTGCATTCAACTAACAGAGTTGAACCTTACTTTTGATTGAGCCGTTCTGAAACACTCTTTCTGTAGAAACTGCAATTGGACATTCTGAGCGCTAAGAGGCCTATATTGGGAAAAAGAATGTCTACAAATAAAAACCACACAGAAGAATTGTGTGAAACTTCTTTCTGTTCTGTTTGTTCAACTAAAAGAGTTGAACCTTAGTTTTGATTGAGCCGTTCTGTAACAGTCTTTCTGTAGAAAATGCAAGTGGAGATTCGAAGCGCTAAGAGGGTAATAGTGGAAAAAGGAATGTCTCCAAATATAAACTACACAGAATCATTCTGTGAAACTTCTTTCTGATCTGTGCATTCAGCTAACAGAGTTAAACCATACTTTTGATTGAGCAGATCTGAACACTCTTTCTGTAGAAAATGCAACTGGACATTTGGAGCGCTAAGAGAGTAGTAGTGGAAAAAGGAATATATTCAAATATAAACTACACAGAAGCATTCTGTGAAACTTCTTTCTGATCTGAGCATTCAGCTTACAGAGTTAAACCATACTTTTGATTGAGCAGTTTTGAAACACTCTGTCTGTAGAAAATGCAACTGGACATTCGTAGCGCTAAGTGGGTAATAGTGGAAAAAAGAATATGTTCAAATATAAACTACACAGAAGCATTGTATGAAACTTCTTTCTGTTCTGTGCATTCAACTAACAGAGTTGAACCTTACTTTTGATTGAGCCGTTCTGAAACACTCTTTCTGTAGAAACTGCAATTGGACATTCTGAGCGCTAAGAGGCCTCTATTGGGAAAAATAATATCTTCAAATAAAAACTACACAGAAGCATTGTGTGAAACTTATTTCTGATATGTTCATTAAGCTAACAGAGTTAAACCATACTTTTGATTGCGCAGTTCTGAACACTCTTTCTGTAGAAAATGCAAGTAGACATTCGGAGCGCTAAGAGGGTAATAGTGGAAAAAGGAATATATTCAAATATAAACTACACAGTAGCATTCTGTGAAAATTCTTTCTGTTCTGTGCATTCAACTAACAGAGTTGAACCTTACTTTTGATTGAGCCGTTCTGAAACACTCTTTCTGTAGAAACTGCAATTGGACATGCTAAGCGCTAAGAGGCCTACATTGGGAAAAAGAATATCTTAAAATAAAAACTACACAGATGCATTCTGTGAAACATATTTCTGATCTGTAAATTCAGTTAACAGAGATAAAACATATTTTTTATTGAGTAGTTATGAAACACTCTTTTTGTAGAAAATGCAAGTGGAGATTCGGAGCGCTAAGAGGGTAATAGTGGAAAAAGGAATGTCTTCAAATATAAACTACACAGAATCATTCGGTGAAACTTCTTTCTGATCTGTGCATTCAGCTAACAGAGTTAAACCATACTTTTGATTGAGCAGATCTGAACACTATTTCTGTTGAAAATGCAACTGGACATTTGGAGCGCTAAGAGCGTAGTAGTGGAAAAAGGAATATATTCAAATATAAACTACACAGAAGCATTCTGTGAAACTTCTTTCTGATCTGAGCATTCAGCTAACAGAGTTAAACCATACTTTTGATTGAGCAGTTTTGAAACACTCTGTCTGTAGAAAATGCAACTGGACATTCGTAGCGCTAAGTGGGTAATAGTGGAAAAAAGAATATGTTCAAATATAAACTACACAGAAGCATTGTATGAAACTTCTTTCTGTTCTGTGCATTCAACTAACAGAGTTGAACCTTACTTTTGATTGAGCCGTTCTGAAACACTCTTTCTGTAGAAACTGCAATTGGACATTCTGAGCGCTAAGATGCCTCTATTGGGATAAATAATATCTTCAAATAAAAACTACACAGAAGCATTGTGTGAAACTTATTTCTGATATGTTCATTAAGCTAACAGAGTTAAACCATACTTTTGATTGCGCAGTTCTGAACACTCTTTCTGTAGAAAATGCAAGTGTACATTCGGAGCGCTAAGAGGGTAATAGTGGAAAAAGGAATATATTCAAATATAAACTACACAGTAGCATTCTGTGAAAATTATTTCTGTTCTGTGCATTCAACTAACAGAGTTGAACCTTACTTTTGATTGAGCCTTTCTGAAACACTCTTTCTGTAGAAACTGCAATTGGACATTCTGAGCGCTAAGAGGCCTCTATTGGGAAAAATAATATCTTCAAATAAAAACTACACAGAAGCATTGTGTGAAACTTATTTCTGATATGTTCATTAAGCTAACAGAGTTAAACCATACTTTTGATTGCGCAGTTCTGAACACTCTTTCTGTAGAAAATGCAAGTGGACATTCGTAGCGCTAAGTGGGTAATAGTGGAAAAAAGAATATGTTCAAATATAAACTACACAGAAGCATTGTATGAAACTTCTTTCTGTTCTGTGCATTCAACTAACAGAGTTGAACCTTACTTTTGATTGAGCCTTTCTGAAACACTCTTTCTGTAGAAACTGCAATTGGACATTCTGAGCGCTAAGAGGCCTCTATTGGGAAAAAAAATATCTTCAAATAAAAACTACACAGAAGCATTGTGTGAAACTTATTTCTGATATGTTCATTAAGCTAACAGAGTTAAACCATACTTTTGATTGCGCAGTTCTGAACACTCTTTCTGTAGAAAATGCAAGTGGACATTCGGAGCGCTAAGAGGGTAATAGTGGAAAAAGGAATATATGCAAATATAAACTACACAGTAGCATTCTGTGAAAATTCTTTCTGTTCTGTGCATTCAACAAACAGTGTTGAACCTTACTTTTGATTGAGCCGTTCTGAAACACTCTTTCTGTAGAAACTGCAATTGGACATGCTAAGCGCTAAGAGGCCTACATTGGGAAAAAGAATATCTTCAAATAAAAACTACACTGATGCATTCTGTGAAACTTATTTCTGATCTGTAAATTCAGTTAACAGAGATAAAACATATTTTTGATTGAGCAGTTATGAAACACTCTTTTTGTAGAAATTGCAAGTGGAGATTCGGAGCGCTAAGAGGGTAATAGTGGAAAAAGGAATGTCTTCAAATATAAACTACACAGAATAATTCGGTGAAACTTCGTTCTGATCTGTGCATTCAGCTAACAGAGTTAAACCATACTTTTGATTGAGCAGATCTGAACACTCTTTCTGTAGAAAATGCAACTGGACATTTGGAGGGCTAAGAGCGTAGTAGTGGAAAAAGGAATATATTCAAATATAAACTACACAGAAGCATTCTGTGAAACTTCTTTCTGATCTGAGCATTCAGCTAACAGAGTTAAACCATACTTTTGATTGAGCAGTTTTGAAACACTCTGTCTGTAGAAAATGCAACTGGACATTCGTAGCGCTAAGTGGATAATAGTGGAAAAAAGAATATGTTCAAATATAAACTACACAGAAGCATTGTATGAAACTTCTTTCTGTTCTGTGCATTCAAATAACAGAGTTGAACCTTACTTTTGATTGAGCCGTTCTGAAACACTCTTTCTGTAGAAACTGCAATTGGACATTCTGAGCGCTAAGAGGCCTATATTGGGAAAAGGAATGTCTACAAATAAAAATTAAACAGAAGAATTGTGTGAAACTTCTTTATGTTCTGTTTGTTCAACTAAAAGAGTTGAACCTTAGTTTTGATTGAGCCGTTCTGAAACACTCTTTCTGTAGAAAATGCAAGTGGAGATTCGGAGCGCTAAGAGGGTAATAGTGGAAAAAGGAATGTCTCCAAATATAAACTACACAGAATCATTCTGTGAAACTTATTTCTGATCTGTGCATTCAGATAACAGAGTTAAACCATACTTTTGATTGAGCAGATCTGAGCACTCTTTCTGTAGAAAATGCAACAGGACATTTGGAGCTCTAAGAGCGTAGTAGTGGAAAAAGGAATATATTCAAATATAAACTACACAGAAGCATTCTGTGAAACTTCTTTCTGATCTGAGCATTCAGATAACAGAGTTAAACCATACTTTTGATTGAGCAGTTTTGAAACACTCTGTCTGTAGAAAATGCAACTGGACATTCGTAGCGCTAAGTGGGTAATAGTGGAAAAACGAATATGTTCAAATATAAACTACACAGAAGCATTGTATGAAACTTCTTTCTGTTCTGTGCATTCAATTAACAGAGTTGAACCTTACTTTTGATTGAGCCGTTCTGAAACACTCTTTCTGTAGAAACTGCAATTGTACATTCTGAGCGCTAAGAGGCCTATATTGGGAAAAGGAATGTCTACAAATAAAAACTACACAGAAGAATTGTGTGAAACTTCTTTCTGTTCTGTTTGTTCAACTAAAAGAGTTGAACCTTAGTTTTGATTGAGCCGTTCTGAAACACTCTTTCTGTAGAAAATGCAAGTGGAGATTCGGAGCGCTAAGAGGGTAATAGTGGAAAAAGTAATGTCTCCAAATATAAACTACACAGAATCATTCTGTGAAACTTCTTTCTGATCTGTGCATTCAGCTAACAGAGTTAAACCATACTTTTGATTGAGCAGATCTGAACACTCTTTCTGTAGAAAATGCAACTGGACATTTGGAGCGCTAAGAGAGTAGTAGTGGAAAAAGGAATATATTCAAATATAAACTACACAGAAGCATTCTGTGAAACTTCTTTCTGATCTGAGCATTCAGCTAACAGAGTTAAACCATACTTTTGATTGAGCAGTTTTGAAACACTCTGTCTGTAGAAAATGCAACTGGACATTCCTAGCTTAAGTGAGTAATAGTGGAAAAAAGAATAGGTTCAAATATAAACTACACAGAAGCATTGTATGAAACTTCTTTCTGTTCTGTGCATTCAACTAACAGAGTTGAACCTTACTTTTGATTGAGCCTTTCTGAAACACTCTTTCTGTAGAAACTGCAATTGGACATTCTGAGCGCTAAGAGGCCTCTATTGGGAAAAATAATATCTTCAAATAAAAACTACGCAGAAGCATTGTGTGAAACTTATTTCTGATATGTTCATTAAGCTAACAGAGTTAAACCATACTTTTGATTGCGCAGTTCTGAACACTCTTTCTGTAGAAAATGCAAGTGGACATTCGGAGCGCTAAGAGGGTAATAGTGGAAAAAGGAATATATGCAAATATAAACTACACAGTAGCATTCTGTGAAAATTCTTTCTGTTCTGTGCATTCAACTAACAGAGTTGAACCTTACTTTTGATTGAGCCGTTCTGAAACACTCTTTCTGTAGAAACTGCAATTGGACATGCTAAGCGCTAAGAGGCCTACATTGGGAAAAAGAATATCTTCAAATAAAAACTACACAGATGCACTCTGTGAAACTTATTTCTGATCTGTAAATTCAGTTAACAGTGATAAAACATATTTTTGATTGAGCAGTTATGAAACACTCTTTTTGTAGAAAATGCAGGTGGAGATTCGGAGCGCTAAGAGTTTAATAGTGGAAAAAGGAATGTCTTCAAATACAAACTACACAGAATCATTCGGTGAAACTTCTTTCTGATCTGTGCATTCAGCTAACAGAGTTAAACCATACTTTTGACTGAGCAGTTTTGAAACACTCTGTCTGTAGAAAATGCAACTGGACATTCGTAGCGCTAAGTGGGTAATAGTGGAAAAAAAATATGTTCAAATATAAACTACACAGAAGCATTGTATGAAACTTCTTTCTGTTCTGTGCATTCAACTAACAGAGTTGAACCTTACTTTTGATTGAGCCTTTCTGAAACACTCTTTCTGTAGAAACTGCAATTGGACATTCTGAGTGCTAAGAGGCCTCTATTGGGAAAAATAATATCTTCAAATAAAAACTACACAGAAGCATTGTGTGAAACTTATTTCTGATATGTTCATTAAGCTAACAGAGTTAAACCATACTTTTGATTGCGCAGTTCTGAACACTCTTTCTGTAGAAAATGCAAGTGGACATTCGGAGCGCTAAGAGGGTAATAGTGGAAAAAGGAATATATGCAAATATAAACTACACAGTAGCATTCTGTGAAAATTCTTTCTGTTCTGTGCATTCAACAGTGTTGAACCTTACTTTTGATTGAGCCGTTCTGAAACACTCTTTCTGTAGAAACTGCAATTGGACATGCTAAGCGCTAAGAGGCCTACATTGGGAAAAAGAATATCTTCAAATAAAAACTACACTGATGCATTCTGTGAAACTTATTTCTGATCTGTAAATTCAGTTAACAGAGATAAAACATATTTTTGATTGAGCAGTTATGAAACACTCTTTTTGTAGAAATTGCAAGTGGAGATTCGGAGCGCTAAGAGGGTAATAGTGGAAAAAGGAATGTCTTCAAATATAAACTACACAGAATAATTCGGTGAAACTTCGTTCTGATCTGTGCATTCAGCTAACAGAGTTAAACCATACTTTTGATTGAGCAGATCTGAACACACTTTCTGTAGAAAATGCAACTGGACATTTGGAGGGCTAAGAGCGTAGTAGTGGAAAAAGGAATATATTCAAATATAAACTACACAGAAGCATTCTGAGAAACTTCTTTCTGATCTGAGCATTCAGGTAACAGAGTTATACCATACTTTTGATTGAGCAGTTTTGAAACACTCTGTCTGTAGAAAATGCAACTGGACATTCGTAGCGCTAAGTGGGTAATAGTGGAAAAAAGAATATGTTCAAATATAAACTACACAGAAGCATTGTATGAAACTTCTTTCTGTTCTGTGCATTCAACTAACAGAGTTGAACCTTACTTTTGATTGAGCCGTTCTGAAACACTCTTTCTGTAGAAACTGCAATTGGACATTCTGAGCGCTAAGAGGCCTATATTGGGAAAAGGAATGTCTACAAATAAAAACTAAACAGAAGAATTGTGTGAAACTTCTTTCTGTTCTGTTTGTTCAACTAAAAGAGTTGAACCTTAGTTTTGATTGAGCCGTTCTGAAACACTCTTTCTGTAGAAAATGCAAGTGGAGATTCGGAGCGCTAAGTGGGTAATAGTGGAAAAAGGAATGTCTCCAAATATAAACTACACAGAATCATTCTGTGAAACTTCTTTCTGATCTGTGCATTCAGCTAACAGAGTTAAACCATACTTTTGATTGGGCAGATCTGAACACTCTTTCTGTAGAAAATGCAACTGGACATTTGGAGCGCTAAGAGAGTAGTAGTGGAAAAAGGAATATATTCAAATATAAACTACACAGAAGCATTCTGTGAAACTTCTTTCTGATCTGAGCATTCAGCTAACAGAGTTAAACCATACTTTTGATTGAGCAGTTTTGAAACACTCTGTCTCTAGAAAATGCAACTGGACATTCGTAGCGCTAAGTGGCTAATAGTGGAAAAAAGAATATGTTCAAATATAAACTACACAGAAGCATTGTATGAAACTTCTTTCTGTTCTGTGCATTCAAATAACAGAGTTGAACCTTACTTTTGATTGAGCCTTTCTGAAACACTCTTTCTGTAGAAACTGCAATTGGACATTCTGAGCGCTAAGAGGCCTCTATTGGGAAAAATAATATCTTCAAATAAAAACTACACAGAAGCATTGTGTGAAACTTATTTCTGATATGTTCATTAAGCTAACAGAGTTAAACCGTACTTTTGATTGCGCAGTTCTGAACACTCTTTCTGTAGAAAATGCAAGTGGACATTCGGAGCGCTAAGAGGGTAATAGTGGAAAAAGGAATATATTCAAATATAAACTACACAGAAGCATTCTGTGAAACTTCTTTCTGATCTGAGCATTCAGCTAACAGAGTTAAACCATACTTTTGATTGAGCAGTTTTGAAACACTCTGTCTGTAGAAAATGCAACTGGACATTCGTAGCGCTAACTGGGTAATAGTGGAAAAAAAATATGTTCAAATATAAACTACACAGAAGCATTGTATGAAACTTCTTTCTGTTCTGTGCATTCATCTAACAGAGTTGAACCTTACTTTTGATTGAGCCTTTCTGAAACACTCTTTCTGTAGAAACTGCAATTGGACATTCTGAGCGCTAAGAGGCCTATATTGGGAAAAATAATATCTTCAAATAAAAACTACACAGAAGCATTGTGTGAAACTTATTTCTGATATGTTCATTAAGCTAACAGAGTTAAACCATACTTTTGATTGCGCAGTTGTGAACACTCTTTCTGTAGAAAATGCAAGTGGACATTCGGAGCGCTAAGAGGGTAATAGTGGAAAAATTAATGTCTCCAAATATAAACTACACAGAATCATTCTGTGAAACTTCTTTCTGTTCTGTGCGTTCAACTAACAGAGTTGAACCTTACTTTTGATTGAGCCGTTCTGAAACACTCTTTCTGTAGAAACTGTAATTAGACATGCTAAGCGCTAAGAGGCCTACATTGGGAAAAAGAATATCTTCAAATAAAAACTACACAGATGCATTCTGTGAAACTTATTTCTGATCTGTAAATTCAGTTAACAGAGATAAAACATATTTTTGATTGAGCAGTTATGAAACACTCTTTTTGTAGAAAATGCAAGCGGAGATTCGGAGCGCTAAGAGGGTAATAGTGGAAAAAGGAATGTCTCCAAATATAAACTACAGAGAATCATTCGGTGTAACTTCTTTCTGATCTGTGCATTCAGCTAACAGAGTTAAACCATACTTTTGATTGAGCAGATCTGAACACTCTTTCTGTAGAAAATGCAACTGGACATTTGGAGCGCTAAGAGCGTAGTAGTGGAAAAAGGAATATATTCAAATATAAACTACACAGAAGCATTCTGTGAAACTTCTTTCTGATCTGAGCATTCAGATAACAGAGTTAAACCATACTTTTGATTGAGCAGTTTTGAAACACTCTGTCTGTAGGAAATGCAACTGGACATTCGTAGCGCTAAGTGGGTAATAGTGGAAAAAAGAATATGTTCAAATATAAACTACACAGAAGCATTGTATGAAACTTCTTTCTGTTCTGTGCATTCAACTAACAGAGTTGAACCTTACTTTTGATTGAGCCTTTCTGAAACACTCTTTCTGTAGAAAATGCAATTGGACATTCTGAGCGCTAAGAGGCCTCTATTGGGAAAAATAATATCTTCAAATAAAAACAACACAGAAGCATTATGTGAAACTTATTTCTGATATGTTCATTAAGCTAACAGAGTTAAACCATACTTTTGATTGCGCAGTTCTGAACACTCTTTCTGTAGAAAATGCAAGTGGACATTCGGAGCGCTAAGAGGGTAATAGTGGAAAAAGGAATATATTCAAATATAAACTACACAGTAGCATTCTGTGAAAATTCTTTCTGTTCTGTGCATTCAACTAACAGAGTTGAACCTTACTTTTGATTGAGCCGTTCTGAAACACTCTTTCTGTAGAAACTGCAATTGGACATGCTAAGCGCTAAGAGGCCTACATTGGGAAAAAGAATATCTTCAAATAAAAACTACACAGATGCATTCTGTGAAACTTATTTCTGATCTGTAAATTCAGTTAACAGAGATAAAACATATTTTTGATTGAGCAGTTATGAAACACTCTTTTTGTAGAAAATGCAAGTGGAGATTCGGAGCGCTAAGAGGGTAATAGTGGAAAAAGGAATGTCTTCAAATATAAACTACAGAGAATCATTCGGTGAAACTTCTTTCTGATCTGTGCATTCAGCTAACAGAGTTAAACCATACTTTTGATTGAGCAGATCTGAACACTCTTTCTGTAGAAAATGCAACTGGACATTTGGAGCGCTAAGAGCGTAGTAGTGGAAAAAGGAATATATTCAAATATAAACTACACAGAAGCATTCTGTGAAACTTCTTTCTGATCTGAGCATTCAGCTAACAGAGTTAAACCATACTTTTGATTGAGCAGTTTTGAAACACTCTGTCTGTAGAAAATGCAACTGGACATTCGTAGCGCTAAGTGGCTAATAGTGGAAAAAAGAATATGTTCAAATATAAATTACACAGAAGCATTGTATGAAACACCTTTCTGTTCTGTGCATTCAACTAACAGAGGTGAACCTTACTGTTGATTGAGCCTTTCTGAAACTCTTTTTCTGTAGAAACTGCAATTGGATATTCTGAGCGCTAAGAGGCCTCTGTTGGGAAAAATAATATCTTCAAATAAAAACTACACAGAAGCATTGTGTGAAACTTATTTCTGATATGTTCATTAAGCTAACAGAGTTAAACCATACTTTTGATTTCGCAGTTCTGAACACTCTTTCTGTAGAAAATGCAAGTGGACATTCAGAGAGCTAAGAGGGTAATAGTGGAAAAAGGAATGTCTCCAAATATAAACTACACAGAATCATTCTGTGAAACTTCTTTCTGATCTGTGCATTCAGCTAACAGAGTTAAACCATACTTTTGATTGAGCAGATCTGAACACTCTTTCTGTAGAAAATGCAACTGGACATTTGGAGCGCTAAGAGAGTAGTAGTGGAAAAAGGAATATATTCAAATATAAACTACACAGAAGCATTCTGGGAAACTTCTTTCTGATCTGAGCATTCAGCTAACAGAGTTAAACCATACTTTTGATTGTGCAGTTTTGAAACACTCTGTCTGTAGAAAATGCAACTGGACATTCGTAGCGCTAAGTGGCTAATAGTGGAAAAAAGAATATGTTCAAATATAAACTACACAGAAGCATTGTATGAAACTCCTTTCTGTTCTGTGCATTCAACTAACAGAGTTGAACCTTACTTTTGATTGAGCCCTTCTGAAACACTCTTTCTGTAGAAACTGCAATTGGACATTCTGAGCGCTAAGAGGCCTATATTGGGAAAAAGAATGTCTACAAATAAAAACTACACAGAAGAATTGTGTGAAACTTCTTTCTGTTCTGTTTGTTCAACTAAAAGTGTTGAACTTTAGTTTTGATTGAGCCGTTCTGAAACACTCTTTCTGTAGAAAATGCAAGTGGAGATTCGGAGCGCTAAGAGGGTAATAGTGGAAAAAGGAATGTCTCCAAATATAAACCACACAGAACCATTCTGTGAAACTTCTTTCTGAACTGTGCATTCAGCTAACAGAGTTAAACCATACTTTTGATTGAGCAGATCTGAACACTCTTTCTGTAGAAAATGCAACTGGACATTTGGAGCGCTAAGAGAGTAGTAGTGGAAAAAGGAATATATTCAAATATAAACTACACAGAAGCATTCTGTGAAACTTCTTTCTGATCTGAGCATTCAGCTAACAGAGTTAAACCATACTTTTGATTGAGCAGTTTTGAAACACTCTGTCTGTAGAAAATGCAACTGGACATTCGTAGCGCTAACTGGGTAATAGTGGAAAAAAAATATGTTCAAATATAAACTACACAGAAGCATTGTATGAAACTTCTTTCTGTTCTGTGCATTCAACTAACAGAGTTGAACCTTACTTTTGATTGAGCCTTTCTGAAACACTCTTTCTGTAGAAACTGCAATTGGACATTCTGAGCGCTAAGAGGCCTATATTGGGAAAAATAATATCTTCAAATAAAAACTACACAGAAGCATTGTGTGAAACTTATTTCTGATATGTTCATTAAGCTAACAGAGTTAAACCATACTTTTGATTGCGCAGTTCTGAACACTCTTTCTGTAGAAAATGCAAGTGGACATTCGGAGCGCTAAGAGGGTAATAGTGGAAAAAGGAATGTCTCCAAATATAAACTACACAGAATCATTCTGTGAAACTTCTTTCTGTTCTGTGCGTTCAACTAACAGAGTTGAACCTTAATTTTGATTGAGCCGTTCTGAAACACTCTTTCTGTAGAAACTGCAATAAGACATGCTAAGCGCTAAGAGGCCTACATTGGGAAACAGAATATCTTCAAATAAAAACTACACAGATGCATTCTGTGAAACTTATTTCTGATCTGTAAATTCAGTTAACAGAGATAAAACATATTTTTGATTGAGCAGTTATGAAACACTCTTTTTGTAGAAAATGCAAGCGGAGATTCGGAGCGCTAAGAGGGTAATAGTGGAAAAAGGAATGTCTCCAAATATAAACTACAGAGAATCATTCGGTGTAACTTCTTTCTGATCTGTGCATTCAGCTAACAGAGTTAAACCATACTTTTGATTGAGCAGATCTGAACACTCTTTCTGTAGAAAATGCAACTGGACATTTGGAGCGCTAAGAGCGTAGTAGTGGAAAAAGGAATATATTCAAATATAAACTACACAGAAGCATTCTGTGAAACTTCTTTCTGATCTGATCATTCAGATAACAGAGTTAAACCATACTTTTGATTGAGCAGTTTTGAAACACTCTGTCTGTAGGAAATGCAACTGGACATTCGTAGCGCTAAGTGGGTAATAGTGGAAAAAAGAATATGTTCAAATATAAACTACACAGAAGCATTGTATGAAACTTCTTTCTGTTCTGTGCATTCAACTAACAGAGTTGAACCTTACTTTTGATTGAGCCGTTCTGAAACACTCTTTCTGTAGAAACTGCAATTGGACATTCTGAGCGCTAAGAGGCCTATATTGGGAAAAAGAATGTCTACAAATAAAAACTACACAGAAGAATTGTGTGAAACTTCTTTCTGTTCTGTTTGTTCAACTAAAAGTGTTGAACTTTAGTTTTGATTGAGCCGTTCTGAAACACTCTTTCTGTAGAAAATGCAAGTGGAGATTCGGAGCGCTAAGAGGGTAATAGTGGAAAAAGGAATGTCTCCAAATATAAACCACACAGAACCATTCTGTGAAACTTCTTTCTGAACTGTGCATTCAGCTAACAGAGTTAAACCATACTTTTGATTGAGCAGATCTGAACACTCTTTCTGTAGAAAATGCAACTGGACATTTGGAGCGCTAAGAGAGTAGTAGTGGAAAAAGGAATATATTCAAATATAAACTACACAGAAGCATTCTGTGAAATTTCTTTCTGATCTGAGCATTCAGCTAACAGAGTTAAACCATACTTTTGATTGAGCAGTTTTGAAACACTCTGTCTGTAGAAAATGCAACTGGACATTCGTAGCGCTAACTGGGTAATAGTGGAAAAAAAATATGTTCAAATATAAACTACACAGAAGCATTGTATGAAACTTCTTTCTGTTCTGTGCATTCAACTAACAGAGTTGAACCTTACTTTTGATTGAGCCTTTCTGAAACACTCTTTCTGTAGAAACTGCAATTGGACATTCTGAGCGCTAAGAGGCCTATATTGGGAAAAATAATATCTTCAAATAAAAACTACACAGAAGCATTGTGTGAAACTTATTTCTGATATGTTCATTAAGCTAACAGAGTTAAACCATACTTTTGATTGCGCAGTTCTGAACACTCTTTCTGTAGAAAATGCAAGTGGACATTCGGAGCGCTAAGAGGGTAATAGTGGAAAAAGGAATGTCTCCAAATATAAACTACACAGAATCATTCTGTGAAACTTCTTTCTGTTCTGTGCGTTCAACTAACAGAGTTGAACCTTAATTTTGATTGAGCCGTTCTGAAACACTCTTTCTGTAGAAACTGCAATAAGACATGCTAAGCGCTAAGAGGCCTACATTGGGAAAAAGAATATCTTCAAATAAAAACTACACAGATGCATTCTGTGAAACTTATTTCTGATCTGTAAATTCAGTTAACAGAGATAAAACATATTTTTGATTGAGCAGTTATGAAACACTCTTTTTGTAGAAAATGCAAGCGGAGATTCGGAGCGCTAAGAGGGTAATAGTGGAAAAAGGAATGTCTCCAAATATAAACTACAGAGAATCATTCGGTGTAACTTCTTTCTGATCTGTGCATTCAGCTAACAGAGTTGAACCATACTTTTGATTGAGCAGATCTGAACACTCTTTCTGTAGAAAATGCAACTGGACATTTGGAGCGCTAAGAGCGTAGTAGTGGAAAAAGGAATATATTCAAATATAAACTACACAGAAGCATTCTGTGAAACTTCTTTCTGATCTGAGCATTCAGATAACAGAGTTAAACCATACTTTTGATTGAGCAGTTTTGAAACACTCTGTCTGTAGGAAATGCAACTGGACATTCGTAGCGCTAAGTGGGTAATAGTGGAAAAAAGAATATGTTCAAATATAAACTACACAGAAGCATTGTATGAAACTTCTTTCTGTTCTGTGCATTCAACTAACAGAGTTGAACCTTACTTTTGATTGAGCCGTTCTGAAACACTCTTTCTGTAGAAACTGCAATTGGACATTATGAGCGCTAAGAGGCTTATATTGGGAAAAAGAATGTCTACAAATAAAAACTACACAGAAGAATTGTGTGAAACTTCTTTCTGTTCTGTTTGTTCAACTAAAAGTGTTGAACCTTAGTTTTGATTGAGCCGTTCTGAAACACTCTTTCTGTAGAAACTGCAATTGGACATTCTGAGCGCTAAGAGTCCTCTATTGGGAAAAATAATATCTTCAAATAAAAACTACACAGAAGAATAGTGTGAAACTTATTTCTGATATGTTCATTAAGCTAACAGAGTTAAACCATACTTTTGATTGCGCAGTTCTGAGCACTCTTTCTGTAGAAAATGCAAGTGGACATTCGGAGCGCTAAGAGGGAAATAGTGGAAAAAGGAATATATTCAAATATAAACTACACAGTAGCATTCTGTGAAAATTCTTTCTGTTCTGTGCATTCAACTAACAGAGTTGAACCTTACTTTTGATTGAGCCGTTCTGAAACACTCTTTCTGTAGAAACTGCAATTGGACATGCTAAGCGCTAAGAGGCCTACATTGGGAAAAAGAATATCTTCAAATAAAAACTACACAGATTCATTCTGTGAAACTTATTTCTGATCTGTAAATTCAGTTAACAGAGATAAAACATATTTTTGATTGAGCAGTTATGAAACACTCTTTTTGTAGAAAATGCAAGTGCAGATTCGGAGCGCTAAGAGGGTAATAGTGGAAAAAGGAATGTCTCCAAATATAAACTACAGAGAATCATTCGGTGAAACTTCTTTCTGATCTGTGCATTCAGCTAACAGAGTTAAACCATACTTTTGATTGAGCAGATCTGAACACTCTTTCTGTAGAAAATGCAACTGGACATTTGGAGCGCTAAGAGCGTAGTAGTGGAAAAAGGAATATATTCAAATATAAACTACACAGAAGCATTCTGTGAAACTTCTTTCTGATCTGAGCATTCAGCTAACAGAGTTAAACCATACTTTTGATTGAGCAGTTTTGAAACACTCTGTCTGTAGAAAATGCAACTGGACATTCGTAGCGCTAAGTGGGTAATAGTGGAAAAAAGAATATGTTCAAATATAAACTACACAGAAGCATTGTATGAAACTTCTTTCTGTTCTGTGCATTCAACTAACAGAGTTGAACTTTACTTTTGATTGAGCCTTTCTGAAACACTCTTTCTGTAGAAACTGCAATTGGACATTCTGAGCGCTAAGAGGCCTACATTGGGAAAAATAATATCTTCAAATAAAAACTACACAGAAGCATTGTGTGAAACTTATTTCTGATATGTTCATTAAGCTAACAGAGTTAAACCATACTTTTGATTGCGCAGTTCTGAACACTCTTTCTGTAGAAAATGCAAGTGGACATTCGGAGCGCTAAGAGGGTAATAGTGGAAAATGGAATATATTCAAATATAAACTACACAGTAGCATTCTGTGAAACTTCTTTCTGTTCTGTGCATTCAAATAACAGTGTTGAACCTTAATTTTGATTGAGCCGTTCTGAAACACTCTTTCTGTAGAAACTGCAATTGGACATGCTAAGCGCTAAGAGGCCTACATTGGGAAAAAGAATATCTTCAAATAAAAACTACACAGATGCATTCTGTGAAACTTATTTCTGATCTGTAAATTCAGTTAACAGAGATAAAACATATTTTTGATTGAGCAGTTATGAAACACTCTTTTTGTAGAAAATGCAAGTGGGGATTCGGAGCGCTAAGTGGGTAATAGTGGAAAAAGGAATGTCTCCAATTATAAAATACAGAGAATCATTCGGTGAAACTTCTTTCTGATCTGTGCATTCAGCTAACAGAGTTCAACCATACTTTTGATTGAGCAGATCTGAGCACTCTTTCTGTAGAAAATGCAACTGGACATTTGGAGCGCTAAGAGCGTAGTAGTGGAAAAAGTAATATATTCAAATATAAACTACACAGAAGCATTCTGTGAAACTTCTTTCTGATCTGAGCATTCAGCTAACAGAGTTAAACCATACTTTTGATTGAGCAGTTTTGAAACACTCTCTCTGTAGAAAATGCAACTGGACATTCGTAGCACTAAGTGGGTAATAGTGGAAAAAAGAATATGTTCAAATATAAACTACACAGAATCATTGTATGAAACATCTTTCTGTTCTGTGCATTCAACTAACAGAGTTGAACCTTACTTTTGATTGAGCCGTTCTGAAACACTCTTTCTGTAGAAACTGCAATTGGACATTCTGAGCGCTAAGAGGCCTATATTGGGAAAAAGAATGTCTACAAATAAAAACTACACAGAAGAATTGTGTGAAACTTCTTTCTGTTCTGTTTGTTCAACTAAAAGAGTTGAACCTTAGTTTTGATTGAGCCGTTCTGAAACACTCTTTCTGTACAAAATGCAAGTGGAGATTCGGAGCGCTAAGAGGGTAATAGTGGAAAAAGGAATGTCTCCAAATATAAACTACACAGAATCATTCGGTGAAACTTCTTTCTGATCTGTGCATTCAGCTAACAGAGTTAAACCATACTTTTGATTGAGCAGATCTGAACAATCTTTCTGTAGAAAATGCAACTGGACATTTGGAGCGCTAAGAGAGTAGTAGTGGAAAAAGTAATATATTCAAATATAAACTACACAGAAGCATTCTGTGAAACTTCTTTCTGATCTGAGCATTCAGCTAACAGAGTTAAACCATACTTTTGATTGAGCAGTTTTGAAACACTCTGTCTGTAGAAAATGCAACTGGACATTCGTAGCGCTAAGTGGGTCATAGTGGAAAAAAGAATATGTTCAAATATAAACTACACAGAAGCACTGTATGAAACTTCTTTCTGTTCTGTGCATTCCACTAACAGAGTTGAACCTTACTTTTGATTGAGCCTTTCTGAAACACTCTTTCTGTAGAAACTGCAATTGGACATTCTGAGCGCTAAGAGGCCTCTATTGGGAAAAATAATATCTTCAAATAAAAACTACACAGAAGCATTGTGTGAAACTTATTTCTGATATGTTCATTAAGCTAACAGAGTTAAACCATACTTTTGATTGCGCAGTTCTGAACACTCTTTCTGTAGAAAATGCAAGTGGACATTCGGAGCGCTAAGAGGGTAATAGTGGAAAAAGGAATATATTCAAATATAAACTACACAGTAGCATTCTGTGAAAATTCTTTCTGTTCTGTGCATTCAACTAACAGAGTTGAACCTTACTTTTGATTGAGCCGTTCTGAAACACTCTTTCTGTAGAAACTGCAATTGTACATGCTAAGTGCTAAGAGGCCTACATTGGGAAAAAGAATATCTTCAAATAAAAACTACACAGATGCATTCTGTGAAACTTATTTCTGATCTGTAAATTCAGTTAACAGAGATAAAACATATTTTTGATTGAGCAGTTATGAAACACTCTTTGTGTAGAAAATGCAAGTGGAGATTCGGAGCGCTAAGAGGGTAATAGTGGAAAAAGGAATGTCTTCAAATATAAACTACAGAGAATCATTCGGTGAAACTTCTTTCTGATCTGTGCATTCAGCTAACAGAGTTAAAACATACTTTTGATTGAGCAGATCTGAACGCTCTTTCTGTAGAAAATGCAACTGGACATTTGGAGCGCTAAGAGTGTAGTAGTGGAAAAAGGAATATATTCAAATATAAACTACACAGAAGCATTCTGTGAAACTTCTTTCTGATCTGAGCATTCAGCTAACAGAGTTAAACCATACTTTTGATTGAGCAGTTTTGAAACACTCTGTCTGTAGGAAATGCAACTGGACATTCGTAGCGCTAAGTGGGTAATAGTGGAAAAAAGAATATGTTCAAATATAAACTACACAGAAGCATTGTATGAAACTTCTTTCTGTTCTGTGCATTCAACTAACAGAGTTGAACCTTACTTTTGATTGAGCCGTTCTGAAACACTCTTTCTGTAGAAACTGCAATTGGACATTCTGAGCGCTAAGAGGCCTATATTGGGAAAAAGAATGTCTACAAATAAAAACTACACAGAAGAATTGTGTGAAACTTCTTTCTGTTCTGTTTGTTCAACTAAAAGAGTTGAACCTTAGTTTTGATTGAGCCGTTCTGAAACACTCTTTGTGTAGAAAATGCAAGTGGAGATTCGGAGCGCTAAGAGGGTAATAGTGGAAAAAGGAATGTCTCCAAATATAAACTACACAGAATCATTCTGTGAAACTTCTTTCTGATCTGTGCATTCAGCTAACAGAGTTAAACCATACTTTTGATTCAGCAGATCTGAACACTCTTTCTGTAGAAAATGCAACTGGACATTCTGAGCGCTAAGAGCGTAGTAGTGGAAAAAGGAATATATTCAAATATAAACTACACAGAAGCATTCTGTGAAACTTCTTTCTGATCTGAGCATTCAGCTAACAGAGTTAAACCATACTTTTGATTGAGCAGTTTTGAAACTCTCTGTCTGTAGAAAATGCAACTGGACATTCGTAGCGCTAAGTGGGTAATAGTGGAA
The DNA here is from genome assembly GCF_028878055.3 of Symphalangus syndactylus. NCBI lineage: Eukaryota > Metazoa > Chordata > Mammalia > Primates > Hylobatidae > Symphalangus > Symphalangus syndactylus. The sequence continues at coordinate 111,580,693 of NC_072437.2, read as the reverse complement.
AAAAGAATATGTTCAAATATAAACTACACAGAAGCATTGTATGAAACTTCTTTCTGTTCTGTGCATTCAACTAACAGAGTTGACCCTTACTTTTGATTGAGCCTTTCTGAAACACTCTTTCTGTAGAAACTGCAATTGGACATTCTGAGCGCTAAGAGGCCTATATTGGGAAAATGAATGTCTACAAATAAAAACTACCCAGTAGAATTGTGTGAAACTTCTTTCTGTTCTGTTTGTTCAACTAAAAGAGTTGAACCTTAGTTTTGATTGAGCCGTTCTGAAACACTCTTTGTGTAGAAAATGCAACTGGAGATTCGGAGCGCTAAGAGGGTAATAGTGGAAAAAGGAATGTCTCCAAATATAAACTACACAGAATCGTTCTGTGAAACTTCTTTCTGATCTGTGCATTCAGCTAACAGAGTTAAACCATACTTTTGATTCAGCAGATCTGAACACTCTTTCTGTAGAAAATGCAACTGGACATTCGGAGCGCAAAGAGCGTAGTAGTGGAAAAAGGAATATATTCAAATATAAACTACACAGAAGCATTCTGTGAAACTTCTTTCTGATCTGAGCATTCAGCTAACAGAGTTAAACCATACTTTTGATTGAGCAGTTTTGAAACACTCTGTCTGTAGAAAATGCAACTGGACATTCGTAGCGCTAAGTGGGTCATAGTGGAAAAAATAATATGTTAAAATATAAACTACACAGAAGCACTGTATGAAACTTCTTTCTGTTCTGTGCATTCCACTAACAGAGTTGAACCTTACTTTTGATTGAGCCTTTCTGAAACACTCTTTCTGTAGAAACTGCAATTGGACATTCTGAGCGCTAAGAGGCCTCTATTGGGAAAAATAATATCTTCAAATAAAAACTACACAGAAGCATTGTGTGAAACTTATTTCTGATATGTTCATTAAGCTAACAGAGTTAAACCATACTTTTGATTGCGCAGTTCTGAACACTCTTTCTGTAGAAAATGCAAGTGGACATTCGGAGCGCTAAGAGGGTAATAGTGGAAAAAGGAATATATTCAAATATAAACTACACAGTAGCATTCTGTGAAAATTCTTTCTGTTCTGTGCATTCAACTAACAAAGTTGAACCTTACTTTTGATTGAGCCGTTCTGAAACACTCTTTCTGTAGAAACTGCAATTGTACATGCTAAGTGCTAAGAGGCCTACATTGGGAAAAAGAATATCTTCAAATAAAAACTACACAGATGCATTCTGTGAAACTTATTTCTGATCTGTAAATTCAGTTAACAGAGATAAAACATATTTTTGATTGAGCAGTTATGAAACACTCTTTGTGTAGAAAATGCAAGTGGAGATTCGGAGCGCTAAGAGGGTAATAGTGGAAAAAGGAATGTCTTCAAATATAAACTACAGAGAATCATTCGGTGAAACTTCTTTCTGATCTGTGCATTCAGCTAACAGAGTTAAACCATACTTTTGATTGAGCAGATCTGAACACTCTTTCTGTAGAAAATGCAACTGGACATTTGGAGCGCTAAGAGCGTAGTAGTGGAAAAAGGAATATATTCAAATATAAACTACACAGAAGCATTCTGTGAAACTTCTTTCTGATCTGAGCATTCAGCAAACAGAGTTAAACCATACTTTTGATTGAGCAGTTTTGAAACACTCTGTCTGTAGAAAATGCAACTGGACATTCGTAGCGCTAAGTGGGTAATAGTGGAAAAAAGAATATGTTCAAATATAAACTACACAGAATCATTGTATGAAACTTCTTTCTGTTCTGTGCATTCAACTAACAGAGTTGAACTTTACTTTTGATTGAGCCTTTCTGAAACACTCTTTCTGTAGAAACTGCAATTGGACATTCTGAGCGCTAAGAGGCCTACATTGGGAAAAATAATATCTTCAAATAAAAACTACACAGAAGCATTGTGTGAAACTTATTTCCAATATGTTCATTAAGCTAACAGAGTTAAACCATACTTTTGATTGCGCAGTTCTGAACACTCTTTCTGTAGAAAATGCAAGTGGACATTCGGAGCGCTAAGAGGGTAATAGTGGAAAATGGAATATATTCAAATATAAACTACACAGTAGCATTCTGTGAAACTTCTTTCTGTTCTGTGCGTTCAACTAACAGTGTTGAACCTTACTTTTGATTGAGACGTTCTGAAACACACTTTCTGTAGAAACTGCAATTGGACATGCTAAGCGCTTAGAGGCCTACATTGGGAAAAAGAATATCTTCAAATAAAAACTACACAGATGCATTCTGTGAAAATTATTTCTGATCTGTAAATTCAGTTAACAGAGATAAAACATATTTTTGATTGGGCAGTTATGAAACACTCTTTTTGTAGAAAATGCAAGTGGAGATTCGGAGCGCTAAGAGGGTAATAGTGGAAAAAGGAATGTCTCCAATTATAAACTACAGAGAATCATTCGGTGAAACTTCTTTCTGATCTGTGCATTCAGCTAACAGAGTTAAACCATACTTTTGATTGAGCAGATCTGAACACTCTTTCTGTAGAAAATGCAACTGGACATTTGGAGCGCTAAGAGCGTAGTAGTGGAAAAAGGAATATATTCAAATATAAACTACACAGAAGCATTCTGTGAAACTTCTTTCTGATCTGAGCATTCAGCTAACAGAGTTAAACCATACTTTTGATTGAGCAGTTTTGAAACACTCTGTCTGTAGAAAATGCAACTGGACATTCGTAGCACTAAGTGGGTAATAGTGGAAAAAAGAATATGTTCAAATATAAACTACACAGAATCATTGTATGAAACTTCTTTCTGTTCTGTGCATTCAACTAACAGAGTTGAACCTTACTTTTGATTGAGCCGTTCTGAAACACACTTTCTGTAGAAACTGCAATTGGACATTCTGAGCGCTAAGAGGCCTATATTGGGAAAAAGAATGTCTACAAATAAAAACTACACCGAAGAATTGTGTGAAACTTCTTTCTGTTCTGTTTGTTCAACTAAAAGAGTTGAACCTTAGTTTTGATTGAGCCGTTCTGAAACACTCTTTCTGTAGAAAATGCAAGTGGAGATTCGGAGCGCTAAGAGGGTAATAGTGGAAAAAGGAATGTCTCCAAATATAAACTACACAGAATCATTCGGTGAAACTTCTTTCTGATCTGTGCATTCAGCTAACAGAGTTAAACCATACTTTTGATTGAGCAGATCTGAACACTCTTTCTGTAGAAAATGCAACTGGACATTTGGAGCGCTAAGAGAGTAGTAGTGGAAAAAGTAATATATTCAAATATAAACTACACAGAAGCATTCTGTGAAACTTCTTTCTGATCTGAGCATTCAGCTAACAGAGTTAAACGATACTTTTGATTGAGCAGTTTTGAAACACTCTGTCTGTAGAAAATGCAACTGAACATTCGTAGCGCTAAGTGGGTCATAGTGGAAAAAAGAATATGTTTAAATATAAACTACACAGAAGCACTGTATGAAACTTATTTCTGTTCTGTGCATTCCACTAACAGAGTTGAACCTTACTTTTGATTGAGCCTTTCTGAAACACTCTTTCTGTAGAAACTGCAATTGGACATTCTGAGCGCTAAGAGGCCTCTATTGGGAAAAATAATATCTTCAAATAAAAACTACACAGAAGCATTGTGTGAAACTTATTTCTGATATGTTCATTAAGCTAACAGAGTTAAACCATACTTTTGATTGCGCAGTTCTGAACACACTTTCTGTAGAAAATGCAAGTGGACATTCGGAGCGCTAAGAGGGTAATAGTGGAAAAAGGAATATATTCAAATATAAACTACACAGTAGCATTCTGTGAAAATTCTTTCTGTTCTGTGCATTCAACTAACAAAGTTGAACCTTACTTTTGATTGAGCCGTTCTGAAACTCTCTTTCTGTAGAAACTGCAATTGGACATGCTAAGCGCTAAGAGGCCTACATTGGGAAAAAGAATATCTTCAAATAAAAACTACACAGATGCATTCTGTGAAACTTATTTCTGATCTGTAAATTCAGTTAACAGAGATAAAACATATTTTTGATTGAGCAGTTATGAAACACTCTTTGTGTAGAAAATGCAAGTGGAGATTCGGAGCGCTAAGAGGGTAATAGTGGAAAAAGGAATGTCTTCAAATATAAACTACAGAGAATCATTCGGTGAAACTTCTTTCTGATCTGTGCATTCAGCTAACAGAGTTAAACCATACTTTTGATTGAGCAGATCTGAACGCTCTTTCTGTAGAAAATGCAACTGGACATTTGGAGCGCTAAGAGTGTAGTAGTGGAAAAAGGAATATATTCAAATATAACTACACAGAAGCATTCTGTGAAACTTCTTTCTGATCTGAGCATTCAGCTAACAGAGTTAAACCATACTTTTGATTGAGCAGTTTTGAAACACTCTGTCTGTAGAAAATGCAACTGGACATTCGTAGCGCTAAGTGGGTAATAGTGGAAAAAATAATATGTTCAAATATAAACTACACAGAAGCATTGTATGAAACTTCTTTCTGTTCTGTGCATTCAACTAACAGAGTTGAACCTTACTTTTGATTGAGCCTTTCTGAAACACTCTTTCTGTAGAAACTGCAATTGGACATTCTGAGCGCTAAGAGGCCTATATTGGGAAAAAGAATGTCTACAAATAAAAACTACCCAGAAGAATTGTGTGAAACTTCTTTCTGTTCTGTTTGTTCAACTAAAAGAGTTGAACCTTAGTTTTGATTGAGCAGTTCTGAAACACTCTTTGTGTAGAAAATGCAAGTGGAGATTCGGAGCGCTAAGAGGGTAATAGTGGAAAAAGGAATGTCTCCAAATATAAACTACACAGAATCATTCTGTGAAACTTCTTTCTGATCTGTGCATTCAGCTAACAGAGTTAAACCATACATTTGATTCAGCAGATCTGAACACTCTTTCTGTAGAAAATGCAACTGGACATTCGGAGCGCTAAGAGCGTAGTAGTGGAAAAAGGAATATATTCAAATATAAACTACACAGAAGCATTCTGTGAAACTTCTTTCTGATCTGAGCATTCAGCTAACAGAGTTAAACCATACTTTTGATTGAGCAGTTTTGAAACACTCTGTCTGTAGAAAATGCAACTGGACATTCGTAGCGCTAAGTGGGTAATAGTGGAAAAAAGAATATGTTCAAATATAAACTACACAGAAGCATTGTATGAAACTTCTTTCTGTTCTGTGCATTCAACTAACAGAGTTGAACCTTACTTTTGATTGAGCCTTTCTGAAACACTCTTTCTGTAGAAACTGCAATTGGACATTCTGAGCGCTAAGAGGCCTCTATTGGGAAAAATAATATCTTCAAATAAAAACTACACAGAAGCATTGTGTGAAACTTATTTCTGATATGTTCATTAAGCTAACAGAGTTAAACCATACTTTTGATTGCGCAGTTCTGAACACTCTTTCTGTAGAAAATGCAAGTGGACATTCGGAGCGCTAAGAGGGTAATAGTGGAAAAAGGAATATATTCAAATATAAACTACACTGTAGCATTCTGTGAAAATTCTTTCTGTTCTGTGCATTCAACTAACAGAGTTGAACCTTACTTTTGATAGAGCCGTTCTGAAACACTCTTTCTGTAGAAACTGCAATTGGACATGCTAAGCGCTAAGAGGCCTACATTGGGAAAAAGAATATCTTCAAATAAAAACTACACAGATGCATTCTGTGAAACTTATTTCTGATCTGTAAATTCAGTTAACAGAGATAAAACATATTTTTGATTGAGCCGTTATGAAACACTCTTTTTGTAGAAAATGCAAGTGGAGATTCGGAGCGCTATGTGGGTAATAGTGGAAAAAGGAATGTCTTCAAATATAAACTACAGAGAATCATTCGGTGAAACTTCTTCCTGATCTGTGCATTCAGCTAACAGAGTTAAACCATACTTTTGATTGAGCAGATCTGAACACTCTTTCTGTAGAAAATGCAACTGGACATTTGGAGCGCTAAGAGCGTAGTAGTGGAAAAAGGAATATATTCAAATATAAACTACACAGAAGCATTCTGTGAAACTTCTTTCTGATCTGAGCATTCAGCTAACAGAGTTAAACCATACTTTTGATTGAGCAGTTTTGAAACACTCTGTCTGTAGAAAATGCAACTGGACATTCGTAGCACTAAGTGGGTAATAGTGGAAAAAAGAATATGTTCAAATATAAACTACACAGAATCATTGTATGAAACTTCTTTCTGTTCTGTGCATTCAACTAACAGAGTTGAACCTTACTTTTGATTGAGCCGTTCTGAAACACACTTTCTGTAGAAACTGCAATTGGACATTCTGAGCGCTAAGAGGCCTATATTGGGAAAAAGAATGTCTACAAATAAAAACTACACCGAAGAATTGTGTGAAACTTCTTTCTGTTCTGTTTGTTCAACTAAAAGAGTTGAACCTTAGTTTTGATTGAGCCGTTCTGAAACACTCTTTCTGTAGAAAATGCAAGTGGAGATTCGGAGCGCTAAGAGGGTAATAGTGGAAAAAGGAATGTCTCCAAATATAAACTACACAGAATCATTCGGTGAAACTTCTTTCTGATCTGTGCATTCAGCTAACAGAGTTAAACCATACTTTTGATTGAGCAGATCTGAACACTCTTTCTGTAGAAAATGCAACTGGACATTTGGAGCGCTAAGAGAGTAGTAGTGGAAAAAGTAATATATTCAAATATAAACTACACAGAAGCATTCTGTGAAACTTCTTTCTGATCTGAGCATTCAGCTAACAGAGTTAAACGATACTTTTGATTGAGCAGTTTTGAAACACTCTGTCTGTAGAAAATGCAACTGAACATTCGTAGCGCTAAGTGGGTCATAGTGGAAAAAAGAATATGTTTAAATATAAACTACACAGAAGCACTGTATGAAACTTATTTCTGTTCTGTGCATTCCACTAACAGAGTTGAACCTTACTTTTGATTGAGCCTTTCTGAAACACTCTTTCTGTAGAAACTGCAATTGGACATTCTGAGCGCTAAGAGGCCTCTATTGGGAAAAATAATATCTTCAAATAAAAACTACACAGAAGCATTGTGTGAAACTTATTTCTGATATGTTCATTAAGCTAACAGAGTTAAACCATACTTTTGATTGCGCAGTTCTGAACACACTTTCTGTAGAAAATGCAAGTGGACATTCGGAGCGCTAAGAGGGTAATAGTGGAAAAAGGAATATATTCAAATATAAACTACACAGTAGCATTCTGTGAAAATTCTTTCTGTTCTGTGCATTCAACTAACAAAGTTGAACCTTACTTTTGATTGAGCCGTTCTGAAACTCTCTTTCTGTAGAAACTGCAATTGGACATGCTAAGCGCTAAGAGGCCTACATTGGGAAAAAGAATATCTTCAAATAAAAACTACACAGATGCATTCTGTGAAACTTATTTCTGATCTGTAAATTCAGTTAACAGAGATAAAACATATTTTTGATTGAGCAGTTATGAAACACTCTTTGTGTAGAAAATGCAAGTGGAGATTCGGAGCGCTAAGAGGGTAATAGTGGAAAAAGGAATGTCTTCAAATATAAACTACAGAGAATCATTCGGTGAAACTTCTTTCTGATCTGTGCATTCAGCTAACAGAGTTAAACCATACTTTTGATTGAGCAGATCTGAACGCTCTTTCTGTAGAAAATGCAACTGGACATTTGGAGCGCTAAGAGTGTAGTAGTGGAAAAAGGAATATATTCAAATATAACTACACAGAAGCATTCTGTGAAACTTCTTTCTGATCTGAGCATTCAGCTAACAGAGTTAAACCATACTTTTGATTGAGCAGTTTTGAAACACTCTGTCTGTAGAAAATGCAACTGGACATTCGTAGCGCTAAGTGGGTAATAGTGGAAAAAATAATATGTTCAAATATAAACTACACAGAAGCATTGTATGAAACTTCTTTCTGTTCTGTGCATTCAACTAACAGAGTTGAACCTTACTTTTGATTGAGCCTTTCTGAAACACTCTTTCTGTAGAAACTGCAATTGGACATTCTGAGCGCTAAGAGGCCTATATTGGGAAAAAGAATGTCTACAAATAAAAACTACCCAGAAGAATTGTGTGAAACTTCTTTCTGTTCTGTTTGTTCAACTAAAAGAGTTGAACCTTAGTTTTGATTGAGCAGTTCTGAAACACTCTTTGTGTAGAAAATGCAAGTGGAGATTCGGAGCGCTAAGAGGGTAATAGTGGAAAAAGGAATGTCTCCAAATATAAACTACACAGAATCATTCTGTGAAACTTCTTTCTGATCTGTGCATTCAGCTAACAGAGTTAAACCATACATTTGATTCAGCAGATCTGAACACTCTTTCTGTAGAAAATGCAACTGGACATTCGGAGCGCTAAGAGCGTAGTAGTGGAAAAAGGAATATATTCAAATATAAACTACACAGAAGCATTCTGTGAAACTTCTTTCTGATCTGAGCATTCAGCTAACAGAGTTAAACCATACTTTTGATTGAGCAGTTTTGAAACACTCTGTCTGTAGAAAATGCAACTGGACATTCGTAGCGCTAAGTGGGTAATAGTGGAAAAAAGAATATGTTCAAATATAAACTACACAGAAGCATTGTATGAAACTTCTTTCTGTTCTGTGCATTCAACTAACAGAGTTGAACCTTACTTTTGATTGAGCCTTTCTGAAACACTCTTTCTGTAGAAACTGCAATTGGACATTCTGAGCGCTAAGAGGCCTCTATTGGGAAAAATAATATCTTCAAATAAAAACTACACAGAAGCATTGTGTGAAACTTATTTCTGATATGTTCATTAAGCTAACAGAGTTAAACCATACTTTTGATTGCGCAGTTCTGAACACTCTTTCTGTAGAAAATGCAAGTGGACATTCGGAGCGCTAAGAGGGTAATAGTGGAAAAAGGAATATATTCAAATATAAACTACACTGTAGCATTCTGTGAAAATTCTTTCTGTTCTGTGCATTCAACTAACAGAGTTGAACCTTACTTTTGATAGAGCCGTTCTGAAACACTCTTTCTGTAGAAACTGCAATTGGACATGCTAAGCGCTAAGAGGCCTACATTGGGAAAAAGAATATCTTCAAATAAAAACTACACAGATGCATTCTGTGAAACTTATTTCTGATCTGTAAATTCAGTTAACAGAGATAAAACATATTTTTGATTGAGCCGTTATGAAACACTCTTTTTGTAGAAAATGCAAGTGGAGATTCGGAGCGCTATGTGGGTAATAGTGGAAAAAGGAATGTCTTCAAATATAAACTACAGAGAATCATTCGGTGAAACTTCTTCCTGATCTGTGCATTCAGCTAACAGAGTTAAACCATACTTTTGATTGAGCAGATCTGAACACTCTTTCTGTAGAAAATGCAACTGGACATTTGGAGCGCTAAGAGCGTAGTAGTGGAAAAAGTAATATATTCAAATATAAACTACACAGAAGCATTCTGTGAAACTTCTTTCTGATCTGAGCATTCAGCTAACAGAGTTAAACCATACTTTTGATTGAGCAGTTTTGAAACACTCTGTCTGTAGAAAATGCAACTGGACATTCGTAGCGCTAAGTGGGTAATAGTGGAAAAAAGAATATGTTCAAATATAAACTACACAGAATCATTGTATGAAACTTCTTTCTGTTCTGTGCATTCAACTAACAGAGTTGAACTTTACTTTTGATTGAGCCTTTCTGAAACACTCTTTCTGTAGAAACTGCAATTGGACATTCTGAGCGCTAAGAGGCCTACATTGGGAAAAATAATATCTTCAAATAAAAACTACACAGAAGCATTGTGTGAAACTTATTTCTGATATGTTCATTAAGCTAACAGAGTTAAACCATACTTTTGATTGCGCAGTTCTGAACACTCTTTCTGTAGAAAATGCAAGTGGACATTCGGAGCGCTAAGACGGTAATAGTGGAAAATGGAATATATTCAAATATAAACTACACAGTAGCATTCTGTGAAACTTCTTTCTGTTCTGTGCGTTCAACTAACAGTGTTGAACCTTACTTTTGATTGAGCCGTTCTGAAACACTCTTTCTGTAGAAACTGCAATTGGACATGCTAAGCGCTAAGAGGCCTACATTGGGAAAAAGAATATCTTCAAATAAAAACTACACAGATGCATTCTGTGAAACTTATTTCTGATCTGTAAATTCAGTTAACAGAGATAAAACATATTTTTGATTGAGCAGATATGAAACACTCTTTTTGTAGAAAATGCAAGTGGAGATTCGGAGCGCTAAGAGGGTAATAGTGGAAAAAGGAATGTCTCCAATTATAAACTACAGAGAATCATTCGGTGAAACTTCTTTCTGATCTGTGCATTCAGCTAACAGAGTTAAACCATACTTTTGATTGAGCAGATCTGAACAGTCTTTCTGTAGAATATGCAACTGGACATTTGGAGCGCTAAGAGCGTAATAGTGGAAAAAGTAATATATTCAAATATAAACTACACAGAAGCATTCTGTGAAACTTTTTTCTGATCTGAGCATTCAGCTAACAGAGTTAAACCATACTTTTGATTGAGCAGTTTTGAAACACTCTGTCTGTAGAAAATGCAACTGGACATTCGTAGCACTAAGTGGGTAATAGTGGAAAAAAGAATATGTTCAAATATAAACTACACAGAATCATTGTATGAAACTTCTTTCTGTTCTGTGCATTCAACTAACAGAGTTGAACTTACTTTTGATTGAGCCGTTCTGAAACACTCTTTCTGTAGAAACTGCAATTGGACATTCTGAGCGCTAAGAGGCCTATATTGGGAAAAACAATGTCTACAAATAAAAACTACACAGAAGAATTGTGTGAAACTTCTTTCTGTTCTGTTTGTTCAACTAAAAGAGTTGAACCTTAGTTTTGATTGAGCCGTTCTGAAACACTCTTTCTGTAGAAAATGCAAGTGGAGATTCGGAGCGCTAAGAGGGTAGTAGTGGAAAAAGGAATGTCTCCAAATATAAACTACACAGAATCATTCGGTGAAACTTCTTTCTGATCTGTGCATTCAGCTAACAGAGTTAAACCATACTTTTGATTGAGCAGATCTGAACACTCTTTCTGTAGAAAATGCAACTGGACATTTGGAGCGCTAAGAGAGTAGTAGTGGAAAAAGGAATATATTCAAATATAAACTACACAGAAGCATTCTGTGAAACTTCTTTCTGATCTGAGCATTCAGCTAACAGAGTTAAACCATACTTTTGATTGAGCAGTTTTGAAACACTCTGTCTGTAGAAAATGCAACTGGACATTCGTAGCGCTAAGTGGGTAATAGTGGAAAAAAGAATATGTTCAAATATAAACTACACAGAAGCACTGTATGAACCTTCTTTCTGTTCTGTGCATTCAACTAACAGAGTTGAACCTTACTTTTGATTGAGCCTTTCTGAAACACTCTTTCTGTAGAAACTGCAATTGGACATTCTGAGCGCTAAGAGGCCTCTATTGGGAAAAATAATATCTTCAAATAAAAACTACACAGAAGCATTGTGTGAAACTTATTTCTGATATGTTCATTAAGCTAACAGAGTTAAACCATGCTTTTGATTGCGCAGTTCTGAACACTCTTTCTGTAGAAAATGCAAGTGGACATTCGGAGCGCTAAGAGGGTAATAGTGGAAAAAGGAATATATTCAAATATAAACTACACAGTAGCATTCTGTGAAAATACTTTCTGTTCTGTGCATTCAACTAACAGAGTTGAACCTTACTTTTGATTGAGCCGTTCTGAAACACTCTTTCTGTAGAAACTGCAATTGGACATGCTAAGCGCAAAGAGGCCTACATTGGGAAAAAGAATATCTTCAAATAAAAACTACACAGATGCATTCTGTGAAACTTATTTCTGATCTGTAAATTCAGTTAACAGAGATAAAACATATTTTTGATTGAGCAGTTATGAAACACTCTTTGTGTAGAAAATGCAAGTGGAGATTCGGAGCGCTAAGAGGGTAATAGTGGAAAAAGGAATGTCTTCAAATATAAACTACAGAGAATCATTCGGTGAAACTTCTTTCTGATCTGTGCATTCAGCTAACAGAGTTAAACCATACTTTTGATTGAGCATATCTGAACACTCTTTCTGTAGAAAATGCAACTGGACATTTGGAGCGCTAAGAGCGTAGTAGTGGAAAAAGGAATATATTCAAATATAAACTACACAGAAGCATTCTGTGAAACTTCTTTCTGATCTGAGCATTCAGCTAACAGAGTTAAACCATACTTTTGATTGAGCAGTTTTGAAACACTCTGTCTGTAGGAAATGCAACTGGACATTCGTAGCACTAAGTGGGTAATAGTGGAAAAAAGAATATGTTCAAATATAAACTACACAGAAGCATTGTATGAAACTTCTTTCTGTTCTGTGCATTCAACTAACAGAGTTGAACCTTACTTTTGATTGAGCCGTTCTGAAACACTCTTTCTGTAGAAACTGCAATTGGACATTCTGAGCGCTAAGAGGCCTATATTGGGAAAAAGAATGTCTACAAATAAAAACTACACAGAAGAATTGTGTGAAACTTCTTTCTGTTCTGTTTGTTCAACTAAAAGAGTTGAACCTTAGTTTTGATTGAGCCGTTCTGAAACACTCTTTGTGTAGAAAATGCAAGTGGAGATTCGGAGCGCTAAGAGGGTAATAGTGGAAAAAGGAATGTCTACAAATATAAACTACACAGAATCATTCTGTGAAACTTCTTTCTGATCGGTGCATTCAGCTAACAGAATTAAACCATACTTTTGATTCAGCAGATCTGAACACTCTTTCTGTAGAAAATGCAACTGGACATTCGGAGCGCTAAGAGCGTAGTAGTGGAAAAAGGAATATATTCAAATATAAACTACACAGAAGCATTCTGTGAAACTACTTTCTGATCTGAACATTCAGCTAACAGAGTTAAACCATACTTTTGATTGAGCAGTTTTGAAACTCTCTGTCTGTAGAAAATGCAACTGGACATTCGTAGGGCTAAGTGGGTAATAGTGGAAAAAAGAATATGTTCAAATATAAACTACACAGAAGCATTGTATGAAACTTCTTTCTGTTCTGTGCATTCAACTAACAGAGTTGAACCTTACTTTTGATTGAGCCTTTCTGAAACACTCTTTCTGTAGAAACTGCAATTGGACATTCTGAGCGCTAAGAGGCCTCTATTGGGAAAAATAATATCTTCAAATAAAAACTACACAGAAGCATTGTGTGAAACTTATTTCTGATATGTTCATTAAGCTAACAGAGTTAAACCATACTTTTGATTGCGCAGTTCTGAACACTCTTTCTGTAGAAAATGCAAGTGGACATTCGGAGCGCTAAGAGGGTAATAGTGGAAAATGGAATATATTCAAATATAAACTACACAGTAGCATTCTGTGAAACTTCTTTCTGTTCTGTGCGTTCAACTAACAGTGTTGAACCTTACTTTTGATTGAGACGTTCTGAAACACTCTTTCTGTAGAAACTGCAATTGGACATGCTAAGCGCTTAGAGGCCTACATTGGGAAAAAGAATATCTTCAAATAAAAACTACACAGATGCATTCTGTGAAAATTATTTCTGATCTGTAAATTCAGTTAACAGAGATAAAACATATTTTTGATTGGGCAGTTATGAAACACTCTTTTTGTAGAAAATGCAAGTGGAGATTCGGAGCGCTAAGAGGGTAATAGTGGAAAAAGGAATGTCTCCAATTATAAACTACAGAGAATCATTCGGTGAAACTTCTTTCTGATCTGTGCATTCAGCTAACAGAGTTAAACCATACTTTTGATTGAGCAGATCTGAACACTCTTTCTGTAGAAAATGCAACTGGACATTTGGAGCGCTAAGAGCGTAGTAGTGGAAAAAGGAATATATTCAAATATAAACTACACAGAAGCATTCTGTGAAACTTCTTTCTGATCTGAGCATTCAGCTAACAGAGTTAAACCATACTTTTGATTGAGCAGTTTTGAAACACTCTGTCTGTAGAAAATGCAACTGGACATTCGTAGCACTAAGTGGGTAATAGTGGAAAAAAGAATATGTTCAAATATAAACTACACAGAATCATTGTATGAAACTTCTTTCTGTTCTGTGCATTCAACTAACAGAGTTGAACCTTACTTTTGATTGAGCCGTTCTGAAACACACTTTCTGTAGAAACTGCAATTGGACATTCTGAGCGCTAAGAGGCCTATATTGGGAAAAAGAATGTCTACAAATAAAAACTACACCGAAGAATTGTGTGAAACTTCTTTCTGTTCTGTTTGTTCAACTAAAAGAGTTGAACCTTAGTTTTGATTGAGCCGTTCTGAAACACTCTTTCTGTAGAAAATGCAAGTGGAGATTCGGAGCGCTAAGAGGGTAATAGTGGAAAAAGGAATGTCTCCAAATATAAACTACACAGAATCATTCGGTGAAACTTCTTTCTGATCTGTGCATTCAGCTAACAGAGTTAAACCATACTTTTGATTGAGCAGATCTGAACACTCTTTCTGTAGAAAATGCAACTGGACATTTGGAGCGCTAAGAGAGTAGTAGTGGAAAAAGTAATATATTCAAATATAAACTACACAGAAGCATTCTGTGAAACTTCTTTCTGATCTGAGCATTCAGCTAACAGAGTTAAACGATACTTTTGATTGAGCAGTTTTGAAACACTCTGTCTGTAGAAAATGCAACTGAACATTCGTAGCGCTAAGTGGGTCATAGTGGAAAAAAGAATATGTTTAAATATAAACTACACAGAAGCACTGTATGAAACTTCTTTCTGTTCTGTGCATTCCACTAACAGAGTTGAACCTTACTTTTGATTGAGCCTTTCTGAAACACTCTTTCTGTAGAAACTGCAATTGGACATTCTGAGCGCTAAGAGGCCTCTATTGGGAAAAATAATATCTTCAAATAAAAACTACACAGAAGCATTGTGTGAAACTTATTTCTGATATGTTCATTAAGCTAACAGAGTTAAACCATACTTTTGATTGCGCAGTTCTGAACACACTTTCTGTAGAAAATGCAAGTGGACATTCGGAGCGCTAAGAGGGTAATAGTGGAAAAAGGAATATATTCAAATATAAACTACACAGTAGCATTCTGTGAAAATTCTTTCTGTTCTGTGCATTCAACTAACAAAGTTGAACCTTACTTTTGATTGAGCCGTTCTGAAACTCTCTTTCTGTAGAAACTGCAATTGGACATGCTAAGCGCTAAGAGGCCTACATTGGGAAAAAGAATATCTTCAAATAAAAACTACACAGATGCATTCTGTGAAACTTATTTCTGATCTGTAAATTCAGTTAACAGAGATAAAACATATTTTTGATTGAGCAGTTATGAAACACTCTTTGTGTAGAAAATGCAAGTGGAGATTCGGAGCGCTAAGAGGGTAATAGTGGAAAAAGGAATGTCTTCAAATATAAACTACAGAGAATCATTCGGTGAAACTTCTTTCTGATCTGTGCATTCAGCTAACAGAGTTAAACCATACTTTTGATTGAGCAGATCTGAACGCTCTTTCTGTAGAAAATGCAACTGGACATTTGGAGCGCTAAGAGTGTAGTAGTGGAAAAAGGAATATATTCAAATATAACTACACAGAAGCATTCTGTGAAACTTCTTTCTGATCTGAGCATTCAGCTAACAGAGTTAAACCATACTTTTGATTGAGCAGTTTTGAAACACTCTGTCTGTAGAAAATGCAACTGGACATTCGTAGCGCTAAGTGGGTAATAGTGGAAAAAATAATATGTTCAAATATAAACTACACAGAAGCATTGTATGAAACTTCTTTCTGTTCTGTGCATTCAACTAACAGAGTTGAACCTTACTTTTGATTGAGCCTTTCTGAAACACTCTTTCTGTAGAAACTGCAATTGGACATTCTGAGCGCTAAGAGGCCTATATTGGGAAAAAGAATGTCTACAAATAAAAACTACCCAGAAGAATTGTGTGAAACTTCTTTCTGTTCTGTTTGTTCAACTAAAAGAGTTGAACCTTAGTTTTGATTGAGCAGTTCTGAAACACTCTTTGTGTAGAAAATGCAAGTGGAGATTCGGAGCGCTAAGAGGGTAATAGTGGAAAAAGGAATGTCTCCAAATATAAACTACACAGAATCATTCTGTGAAACTTCTTTCTGATCTGTGCATTCAGCTAACAGAGTTAAACCATACATTTGATTCAGCAGATCTGAACACTCTTTCTGTAGAAAATGCAACTGGACATTCGGAGCGCTAAGAGCGTAGTAGTGGAAAAAGGAATATATTCAAATATAAACTACACAGAAGCATTCTGTGAAACTTCTTACTGATCTGAGCATTCAGCTAACAGAGTTAAACCATACTTTTGATTGAGCAGTTTTGAAACACTCTGTCTGTAGAAAATGCAACTGGACATTCGTAGCGCTAAGTGGGTAATAGTGGAAAAAAGAATATGTTCAAATATAAACTACACAGAAGCATTGTATGAAACTTCTTTCTGTTCTGTGCATTCAACTAACAGAGTTGAACCTTACTTTTGATTGAGCCTTTCTGAAACACTCTTTCTGTAGAAACTGCAATTGGACATTCTGAGCGCTAAGAGGCCTCTATTGGGAAAAATAATATCTTCAAATAAAAACTACACAGAAGCATTGTGTGAAACTTATTTCTGATATGTTCATTAAGCTAACAGAGTTAAACCATACTTTTGATTGCGCAGTTCTGAACACTCTTTCTGTAGAAAATGCAAGTGGACATTCGGAGCGCTAAGAGGGTAATAGTGGAAAAAGGAATATATTCAAATATAAACTACACTGTAGCATTCTGTGAAAATTCTTTCTGTTCTGTGCATTCAACTAACAGAGTTGAACCTTACTTTTGATAGAGCCGTTCTGAAACACTCTTTCTGTAGAAACTGCAATTGGACATGCTAAGCGCTAAGAGGCCTACATTGGGAAAAAGAATATCTTCAAATAAAAACTACACAGATGCATTCTGTGAAACTTATTTCTGATCTGTAAATTCAGTTAACAGAGATAAAACATATTTTTGATTGAGCCGTTATGAAACACTCTTTTTGTAGAAAATGCAAGTGGAGATTCGGAGCGCTATGTGGGTAATAGTGGAAAAAGGAATGTCTTCAAATATAAACTACAGAGAATCATTCGGTGAAACTTCTTCCTGATCTGTGCATTCAGCTAACAGAGTTAAACCATACTTTTGATTGAGCAGATCTGAACACTCTTTCTGTAGAAAATGCAACTGGACATTTGGAGCGCTAAGAGCGTAGTAGTGGAAAAAGTAATATATTCAAATATAAACTACACAGAAGCATTCTGTGAAACTTCTTTCTGATCTGAGCATTCAGCTAACAGAGTTAAACCATACTTTTGATTGAGCAGTTTTGAAACACTCTGTCTGTAGAAAATGCAACTGGACATTCGTAGCGCTAAGTGGGTAATAGTGGAAAAAAGAATATGTTCAAATATAAACTACACAGAATCATTGTATGAAACTTCTTTCTGTTCTGTGCATTCAACTAACAGAGTTGAACTTTACTTTTGATTGAGCCTTTCTGAAACACTCTTTCTGTAGAAACTGCAATTGGACATTCTGAGCGCTAAGAGGCCTACATTGGGAAAAATAATATCTTCAAATAAAAACTACACAGAAGCATTGTGTGAAACTTATTTCTGATATGTTCATTAAGCTAACAGAGTTAAACCATACTTTTGATTGCGCAGTTCTGAACACTCTTTCTGTAGAAAATGCAAGTGGACATTCGGAGCGCTAAGACGGTAATAGTGGAAAATGGAATATATTCAAATATAAACTACACAGTAGCATTCTGTGAAACTTCTTTCTGTTCTGTGCGTTCAACTAACAGTGTTGAACCTTACTTTTGATTGAGCCGTTCTGAAACACTCTTTCTGTAGAAACTGCAATTGGACATGCTAAGCGCTAAGAGGCCTACATTGGGAAAAAGAATATCTTCAAATAAAAACTACACAGATGCATTCTGTGAAACTTATTTCTGATCTGTAAATTCAGTTAACAGAGATAAAACATATTTTTGATTGAGCAGATATGAAACACTCTTTTTGTAGAAAATGCAAGTGGAGATTCGGAGCGCTAAGAGGGTAATAGTGGAAAAAGGAATGTCTCCAATTATAAACTACAGAGAATCATTCGGTGAAACTTCTTTCTGATCTGTGCATTCAGCTAACAGAGTTAAACCATACTTTTGATTGAGCAGATCTGAACAGTCTTTCTGTAGAATATGCAACTGGACATTTGGAGCGCTAAGAGCGTAATAGTGGAAAAAGTAATATATTCAAATATAAACTACACAGAAGCATTCTGTGAAACTTTTTTCTGATCTGAGCATTCAGCTAACAGAGTTAAACCATACTTTTGATTGAGCAGTTTTGAAACACTCTGTCTGTAGAAAATGCAACTGGACATTCGTAGCACTAAGTGGGTAATAGTGGAAAAAAGAATATGTTCAAATATAAACTACACAGAATCATTGTATGAAACTTCTTTCTGTTCTGTGCATTCAACTAACAGAGTTGAACTTACTTTTGATTGAGCCGTTCTGAAACACTCTTTCTGTAGAAACTGCAATTGGACATTCTGAGCGCTAAGAGGCCTATATTGGGAAAAACAATGTCTACAAATAAAAACTACACAGAAGAATTGTGTGAAACTTCTTTCTGTTCTGTTTGTTCAACTAAAAGAGTTGAACCTTAGTTTTGATTGAGCCGTTCTGAAACACTCTTTCTGTAGAAAATGCAAGTGGAGATTCGGAGCGCTAAGAGGGTAGTAGTGGAAAAAGGAATGTCTCCAAATATAAACTACACAGAATCATTCGGTGAAACTTCTTTCTGATCTGTGCATTCAGCTAACAGAGTTAAACCATACTTTTGATTGAGCAGATCTGAACACTCTTTCTGTAGAAAATGCAACTGGACATTTGGAGCGCTAAGAGAGTAGTAGTGGAAAAAGGAATATATTCAAATATAAACTACACAGAAGCATTCTGTGAAACTTCTTTCTGATCTGAGCATTCAGCTAACAGAGTTAAACCATACTTTTGATTGAGCAGTTTTGAAACACTCTGTCTGTAGAAAATGCAACTGGACATTCGTAGCGCTAAGTGGGTAATAGTGGAAAAAAGAATATGTTCAAATATAAACTACACAGAAGCACTGTATGAACCTTCTTTCTGTTCTGTGCATTCAACTAACAGAGTTGAACCTTACTTTTGATTGAGCCTTTCTGAAACACTCTTTCTGTAGAAACTGCAATTGGACATTCTGAGCGCTAAGAGGCCTCTATTGGGAAAAATAATATCTTCAAATAAAAACTACACAGAAGCATTGTGTGAAACTTATTTCTGATATGTTCATTAAGCTAACAGAGTTAAACCATGCTTTTGATTGCGCAGTTCTGAACACTCTTTCTGTAGAAAATGCAAGTGGACATTCGGAGCGCTAAGAGGGTAATAGTGGAAAAAGGAATATATTCAAATATAAACTACACAGTAGCATTCTGTGAAAATACTTTCTGTTCTGTGCATTCAACTAACAGAGTTGAACCTTACTTTTGATTGAGCCGTTCTGAAACACTCTTTCTGTAGAAACTGCAATTGGACATGCTAAGCGCTAAGAGGCCTACATTGGGAAAAAGAATATCTTCAAATAAAAACTACACAGATGCATTCTGTGAAACTTATTTCTGATCTGTAAATTCAGTTAACAGAGATAAAACATATTTTTGATTGAGCAGTTATGAAACACTCTTTGTGTAGAAAATGCAAGTGGAGATTCGGAGCGCTAAGAGGGTAATAGTGGAAAAAGGAATGTCTTCAAATATAAACTACAGAGAATCATTCGGTGAAACTTCTTTCTGATCTGTGCATTCAGCTAACAGAGTTAAACCATACTTTTGATTGAGCATATCTGAACACTCTTTCTGTAGAAAATGCAACTGGACATTTGGAGCGCTAAGAGCGTAGTAGTGGAAAAAGGAATATATTCAAATATAAACTACACAGAAGCATTCTGTGAAACTTCTTTCTGATCTGAGCATTCAGCTAACAGAGTTAAACCATACTTTTGATTGAGCAGTTTTGAAACACTCTGTCTGTAGGAAATGCAACTGGACATTCGTAGCACTAAGTGGGTAATAGTGGAAAAAAGAATATGTTCAAATATAAACTACACAGAAGCATTGTATGAAACTTCTTTCTGTTCTGTGCATTCAACTAACAGAGTTGAACCTTACTTTTGATTGAGCCGTTCTGAAACACTCTTTCTGTAGAAACTGCAATTGGACATTCTGAGCGCTAAGAGGCCTATATTGGGAAAAAGAATGTCTACAAATAAAAACTACACAGAAGAATTGTGTGAAACTTCTTTCTGTTCTGTTTGTTCAACTAAAAGAGTTGAACCTTAGTTTTGATTGAGCCGTTCTGAAACACTCTTTGTGTAGAAAATGCAAGTGGAGATTCGGAGCGCTAAGAGGGTAATAGTGGAAAAAGGAATGTCTACAAATATAAACTACACAGAATCATTCTGTGAAACTTCTTTCTGATCGGTGCATTCAGCTAACAGAGTTAAACCATACTTTTGATTCAGCAGATCTGAACACTCTTTCTGTAGAAAATGCAACTGGACATTCGGAGCGCTAAGAGCGTAGTAGTGGAAAAAGGAATATATTCAAATATAAACTACACAGAAGCATTCTGTCAAACTACTTTCTGATCTGAACATTCAGCTAACAGAGTTAAACCATACTTTTGATTGAGCAGTTTTGAAACTCTCTGTCTGTAGAAAATGCAACTGGACATTCGTATGGCTAAGTGGGTAATAGTGGAAAAAAGAATATGTTCAAATATAAACTACACAGAAGCATTGTATGAAACTTCTTTCTGTTCTGTGCATTCAACTAACAGAGTTGAACCTTACTTTTGATTGAGCCTTTCTGAAACACTCTTTCTGTAGAAACTGCAATTGGACATTCTGAGCGCTAAGAGGCCTCTATTGGGAAAAATAATATCTTCAAATAAAAACTACACAGAAGCATTGTGTGAAACTTATTTCTGATATGTTCATTAAGCTAACAGAGTTAAACCATACTTTTGATTGCGCAGTTCTGAACACTCTTTCTGTAGAAAATGCAAGTGGACATTCGGAGCGCTAAGAGGGTAATAGTGGAAAAAGGAATATATTCAAATATAAACTACACAGTAGCATTCTGTGAAAATTCTTTCTGTTCTGTGCATTCAACTAACAGAGTTGAACCTTACTTTTGATTGAGCCGTTCTGAAACACTCTTTCTGTAGAAACTGCAATTGGACATGCTAAGCGCTAAGAGGCCTACATTGGGAAAAAGAATATCTTCAAATAAAAACTACACAGATGCATTCTGTGAAACTTATTTCTGATCTGTAAATTCAGTTAACAGAGATAAAACATATTTTTGATTGAGCAGTTATGAAACACTCTTTTTGTAGAAAATGCAAGTGGAAATTCGGAGCGCTAAGAGGGTAATAGTGGAAAAAGGAATGTCTTAAAATATAAACTACAGAGAATCATTCGGTGAAACTTCTTTCTGATCTGTGCATTCAGCTAACAGAGTTAAACCATACTTTTGATTGAGCAGATCTGAACACTCTTTCTGTAGAAAATGCAACTGGACATTTGGAGCGCTAAGAGCGTAGTAGTGGAAAAAGGAATATATTCAAATATAAACTACACAGAAGCATTCTGTGAAACTTCTTTCTGATCTGAGCATTCAGCTAACAGAGTTAAACCATACTTTTGATTGAGCAGTTTTGAAACACTCTGTCTGTAGAAAATGCAACTGGACATTCGTAGCGCTAAGTGGGTAATAGTGGAAAAAAGAATATGTTCCAATATAAACTACACAGAAGCATTGTATGAAACTTCTTTCTGTTCTGTGCATTCAACTAACAGAATTGAACCTTACTTTTGATTGAGCCGTTCTGAAACACTCTTTCTGTAGAAACTGAAATTGGACATTCTGAGCGCTAAGAGGCCTATATTGGGAAAAAGAATGTCTACAAATAAAAACTACACAGAAGAATTGTGTGAAACATCTTTCTGTTCTGTTTGTTCAACTAAAAGTGTTGAACCTTAGTTTTGATTGAGCCGTTCTGAAACACTCTTTCTGTAGAAAATGCAAGTGGAGATTCGGAGCGCTAAGAGGGTAATAGTGGAAAAAGGAATGTCTTCACATATAAACTACACAGAATCATTCTGTGAAACTTCTTTCTGATCTGTGCATTCAGCTAACAGCGTTAAACCATACTCTTGATTGAGCAGATCTGAACACTCTTTCTGTAGAAAATGCAACTGGACATTTGGAGCGCTAAGAGAGTACTAGTGGAAAAAGTAATATATTCAAATATAAACTACACAGAAGCATTCTGTGAAACTTCTTTCTGATCTGAACATTCAGCTAACAGAGTTAAACCATACTTTTGATTGAGCAGTTTGAAACACTCTGTCTGTAGAAAATGCAACTGGACATTCGTAGCGCTAAGTGGGTAATAGTGGAAAAAAGAATATGTTCAAATATAAACTACACAGAAGCATTGTATGAAACTTCTTTCTGTTCTGTGCATTCAACTAACAGACTTGAACCTTACTTTTGATTGAGCCTTTCTGAAACACTCTTTCTGTAGAAACTGCAATTGGACATTCTGGGCGCTAAGAGGCCTATATTGGGAAAAATAATATCTTCAAATAAAAACTACACAGAAGCATTGTGTGAAACTTATTTCTGATATGTGCATTCAGCTAACAGAGTTAAACCATACTTTTGATTGCGCAGTTCCGAACACTCTTTCCGTAGAAAATGCAAGTGGACATTCGGAGCGCAAAGAGGGTAATAGTGGAAAAAGGAATATATTCAAATATAAACTACACAGTAGCATTCTGTAAAACTTCTTTCTGTTCTGTTCATTCAACTAACAGAGTTGTACCTTACTTTTGATTGAGCCGTTCTGAATCACTCTTTCTGTAGAAACTGCAATTGGACATTCTAAGCGCTAAGAGGCCTACATTGGGAAAAAGAATATCTTCAAATAAAAACTGCACAGTTGCATTCTGTGAAACTTATTTCTGATCTGTAAATTCAGTTAACAGAGCTAAACCATATTTTTGATTGAGCAGTTATGAAACACCCTTTTTGTAGAAAATGCAAGTGGACATTCGGAGCGCTAAGATTGTAATAGAGGAAAATGAATATCTCCAATTAAAAACTGCACAGAAGCATTCTCTGAAACCACTTTCTGTTCTCCGCATTCAACTAACAGAGTTGAGCCTTACTTTTGAAGGAGCAGTTCTGAAACACTCTTTGTGTAGAAACTGCCAGTGGATATTCGGAGCGCTAAGTGGGTAATAGTCCAAAAAGTAGTATCTTCAACTAAATACTACACAGAAGCATTCTGTGAAACTACTTTCTGTTCTGTGCATTCAACTAAGAGAGTTGAACCTTACATTTGATTGAGCCGTTCTGAAACACTCTTTCTGTTGAAACTGCAATTGGACATTCTGAGCGCTAAGAGGCCTATATTGGGATAAATAATATCTTCAAATAAAAACTACACAGAAGCATTGTTTGAAACTTATTTCTGAAATGTGCATTCAGCTAACAGAGTTAAACCATACTTTTGATTCCGCAGTTCAGAACACTCTTTCTGTAGAAAATGCAAGTGGACATTCGGAGCGCTAAGAGGGTAATAGTGGAAAAAGAATATTTACAAATATAAACTACACAGAAGCATCCTGTGAAACTTCTTTCTGTTCTGTGCATTCAAATACCAGGGTTGAACCTTACTTTTGATTGAGCCGTTCTGAAACACTCTTTCTGTAGAAACTGCAATTGGACATTCTGAGCGCTAAGAGGCCTATATTGGGAAAAAGAATATCTACAAATAAAAACTACACAGAAGTATACTGTGAAAGTTCTTTCTGTTCTGTTCATTCAACTAAAAGAGTTGAACCTTAGTTTTGATTGAGCCGTTCTGAAACACTCTTTCTGTAGAACATGCAAGTGGAGATTCTGAGCGCTAAGAGGGTAATAGTGGAAAAAGGAATTTCTTCAAATATAAATTACACAGAATCATTCTGTGAAACTTCTTTCTGATCTGTGCATTCAGCGAACGGAGTTAAACCATACTTTTGATTGAGCAGATCTGAACACTCTTTCTGTAGAAAAGGCAACTGGACATTTGGAGCGCTAAGAGGGTAGTAGTGGAAAAAGGAATATATTCAAATATAAACTACACAGAAGCATTCTGTGAAACTTCTTTCTGATCTGAGCATTCAGCTAACAGAGTTAAACCATACTTTTGATTGAGCAGTTTTGAAACACTCTGTCTGTAGAAAATGCATCTCGACATTCGTAGCGCTAAGTGGGTAATAGTGGAAAAAAGAATATGTTCATATATAAACTACACAGAATCATTGTATGAAACTTCTTTCTGTTCTGTGCATTCAACTAACAGAGTTGAACCTTACTTTTGATTGAGCCTTTCTGAAACACTCTTTCTGTAGAAACTGCAATTGGACATTCTGAGCGCTAAGTGGCCTCTATTGGGAAAAAGAATATCTTCAAATAAAAACTACACAGATGAATTCTGTGAAACTTATTTCTGATCTGTAAATTCAGTTAACAGAGCTAAACCATATTTTTGATTGAGCAGTTATGAAACACTCTTTTTGTAGAAAATGCAAGTGGACATTCGGAGCGCTAAGATTGTAATAGAGGAAAAAGGAATATCTCCAATTAAAAACTACACAGAAGCATTCTCTGAAACCCCTTTCTGTTCTCCGCATTCAACTAACAGAGTTGAGTCTTACTTTTGAAGGAGCAGTTCTGAAACCCTCTTTGTGTAGAAACTGCCAGTGGATATTCGGAGCGCTAAGTGGGTAATAGTCCAAAAAGGAGTATCTTCAACTAAATACTACACAGAAGCATTCTGTGAAACTCCTTTCTGTTCTGTGCATTCAACTAAGAGAGTTGAACCTTACATTTGATTGAGCCTTTCTGAAACACTCTTTCTGTAGAAACTGCAATTGGACATTCTGAGCGCTAAGAGGCCTATATTGGGAAAAATAATATCTTCAAATAAAAACTACACAGAAGCATTGTTTGAAACTTATTTCTGATATGTGCATTCAGCTAACAGAGTTAAACCATACTTTTGATTGCGCAGTTCGGAACACTCTTTCTGTAGAAAATGCAAGTGGACATTCGGAGCGCTAAGAGGGTAATAGTGGAAAAAGGAATATATTCAAATATAAACTACACAGAAGCATTCTGTGAAACTTCTTTCTGTTCTGTGCATTCAACTACCAGGTTTGAACCTTACTTTTGATTGAGCCGTTCTGACGCAATCTTTCTGTAGAAACTGCAATTGGAGATTCTGAGCGCTAAGAGGCCTATATTGGGAAAAAGAATATCTACAAATAATAACTACACAGAAGCATTCCGTGAAACTACATTCTGTTCTGTTCATTCAACTAAAAGAGTTGAACCTTAGTTTTGATTGAGCCGTTCTGAAACACTCTTTCTGTAGAAAATGCAAGAGGAGATTCGGAACGCTAAGAGGGTAACAGTGGAAAAAGGAATGTCTTCAAATATAAACTACACAGAATCATTCTGTGAAACATCTTTCTGATCTGTGCATTCAGCTAACAGAGTTAAAACATACTTTTGATTGAGCAGATCTGAACACTCTTTCTGTAGAAAATGCAACTGGACATTTGGAGCGCTAAGAGGGTATTAGTGGAAAAGGGAATATATTCAAATATAAACTACACAGAAGCATTCTGTGAAACTTCTTTCTGATCTGAGCATTCAGCTAACAGAGTTAAACCATACTTTTGATTGAGCAGTTTTGAAACACTCTGTCTGTAGAAAATGCAAATGGACATTCGTAGCGTTAAGTGGGTAATAGTGGAAAAAAGAATATGTTCAAATATAAACTACACAGAAGCATTGTATGAAATTTCTTTCTGTTCTGTGCATTCAACTAACAGAGTTGAACCTTACTTTTGATTGAGAAGTTCTGAAACACTCTTTCTGTAGAAACTGCAATTGGACATTCTGAGCGCTAAGAGGCCTATATTGGGAAAAATAATATCTTCAAATAAAAACTAGAGAGAAGCATTGTGTGAAACTTATTTCTGATATGTGCATTCAGCTAACAGAGTTAAACCATACTTTTGATTGCGCAGTTCCGTACACTCTTTCTGTAGAAAATGCAAGTGGACATTCGGAGCGCTAAGAGGGTAATCGTGGAAAAAGGAATATATTCAAATATAAACTACACAGTAGCATTCTGTGAAACTTCTTTCTGTTCTGTGCATTCAACTAACATTGTTGAACCTTACTTTTGATTGAGCCGTTCTGAAACACTCTTTCTGTAGAAACTGCAATTGGACATTCTAAGCGCTAAGAGGCCTACATTGGGAAAATGAATATCTTCAAATAAAAACTACACAGATGCATTCTGTGAAACTTATTTCTGATCTGTAAATTCAGTTAACAGAGCTAAACCATATTTTTGATTGAGCAGTTATGAAACACTCTTTTTGTAGAAAATGCAAGTGGACATTCGGAGCGCTAAGATTGTAATAGAGGAAAAAGGAATATCTCCAATTAAAAACTACACAGAAGCATTCTCTGAAACCCCTTTCTGTTCTCCGCATTCAACTAACAGAGTTGAGCCTTACTTTTGAAGGAGCAGTTCTGAAACACTCTTTGTGCAGAAACTGCCAGTGGATATTCGGAGCGCTAAGTGGGTAATAGTCCAAAAAGGAGTATCTTCAACTAAATACTACACAGAAGCATTCTGTGAAACTCCTTTCTGTTCTGTGCATTCAACTAAGAGAGTTGAACCTTACATTTGATTGATCCTTTCTGAAACACTCTTTCTGTATAAACTGCAATTGGACATTCTGAGCGCTAAGAGGCCTATATTGGGAAAAATAATATCTTCAAATAAAAACTACACAGAAGCATTGTTTGAATCTTATTTCTGATATGTGCATTCAGCTAACAGAGTTAAACCATACTTTTGATTGCGCAGTTCAGAACACTCTTTCTGTAGAAAATGCAAGTGGACATTTGGAGCGCTAAGAGGGTAGTAGTGGAAAAGGGAATATATTCAAATATAAACTACACAGAAGCATTCTGTGAAACTTCTTTCTGATCTGAGCATTCAGCTAACAGAGTTAAACCATACTTTTGATTGAGCAGTTTTGAAACACTCTGTCTGTAGAAAATGCAACTGGACATTCGTAGCGCTAAGTGGGTAATAGTGGAAAAAAGAATATGTTCAAATATAAACTACACAGAAGCATTGTATGAAATTTCTTTCTGTTCTGTGCATTCAACTAACAGAGTTGAACCTTACTTTTGATTGAGCCGTTCTGAAACACTCTTTCTGTAGAAACTGCAATTGGACATTCTGAGCTCTAAGAGACCTATATTGGGAAAAATAATATCTTCACATAAAAACTACACAGAAGCATTGTGTGAAACTTATTTCTGATATGTGCATTCAGCTAACAGAGTTAAACCATACTTTTGATTGCGCAGTTCCGTACACTCTTTCTGTAGAGAATGCAAGTGGACATTCGGAGCGCTAAGAGGGTAATAGTGGAAAAAGGAATATATTCAAATATAAACTACACAGTAGCATTTTGTGAAACTTCTTTCTGTTCTGTGCATTCAACTAACAGAGTTGAACCTTACTTTTGATTGAGCCGTTCTGAAACTCTCTTTGTGTAGAAACTGAAATTGGACATTCTAAGCGTTAAGAGGCCTATATTGGGAAAAAGAATATCTTCAAATAAAAACTACACAGATGCATTCTGTGAAACTTATTACTGATCTGTAAATTCAGTTAACAGAGCTAAACCATATTTTTGATTGAGCAGTTATGAAACACTCTTTTTGTAGAAAATTCAAGTGGACATTCGGAGCGCTAAGATTGTAATAGAGGAAAAAGGAATATCTCCAATTAAAAACTACACAGAAGCATTCTCTGAAACCCCTTTCTGTTCTCCGCATTCAACTAAAAGAGTTGAGCCATACTTTTGAAGGAGCAGTTCTGAAACACTCTTTGTGTATAAACTGCCAGTGGATATTTGGAGCGCTAAGTGGGTAATAGTCCAAAAAGGAGTATCTTCAACTCAATACTACACAGAAGCATTCTCTGAAACCCCTTTCTGTTCTCCGCATTCAACTAACAGAGTTGAGCCGTACTTTTGAAGGAGCCGTTCTGAAACACTCTTTTTGTAGAAACTGCAGTTGAACATTTTGAGCGCTAAGAGGCCTATATTGGGAAAAATAATATCTTCAAATAAAAACTACACAGAAGCATTGTGTGAAACTTATTTCTGATATGTGCATTAAGCTAACAGAGTTAAACCATACTTTTGATTGCGCAGTTCCGAACACTCTTTCTGTAGCTTATGCAAGTGGACATTCGGAGCGCTAAGAGGGTAATAGTGGAAAAAGGAATATATTCAAATATAAACTACACAGTACCATTCTGTGAAACTTCTTTCTCTTCTGTGCATTCAACTAACAGAGTTGAACCTTACTTTTGATTGAGCCGTTCTGAAACACTCTTTCTGTAGAAACTGCAATTGGACATTCTGAGCGCTAAGAGGCCTATATTGGGAAAAAAAATATCTACAAATAAAAACTACACAGAAGCATTCTGTGAAACTTCTTTCTCTTCTGTTCATTCAACTAAAAGTGTTGAACCTTAGTTTTGATTGAGCCGTTCTGAAACACTCTTTCTGTAGAAAATGCAAGTGGAGATTCGGAGCGCTAAGAGGTTAATAGTGGAAAAAGGAATGTCTTCAAGTATAAACTACACAGAAGCATTCTGTGAAACTTCTTTCTGATCTGAGCATTCAGCTAACAGAGTTAAACCATACTTTTGATTGAGCAGTTTTGAAACACTCTGTCTGTAGAAAATGCACCAGGACATTCGTAGCGCTAAGTGGGTAATAGTGGAAAAAAGAATATGTTCAAATATAAACTACACAGAAGCATTGTATGAAACTTCTTTCTGTTCTCTGCATTCAACTAACAGAGTTGAACCTTACTTTTGATTGAGCCTTTCTGAAACACTCTTTCTGTAGAAACTGCAATTGGACATTCTGAGCGCTAAGAGGCCTATATTGGGAAAAATAATATCTTCAAATAAAAACTACACAGAAGCATTGTGTGTAACTTATTTCTGATATGTGCATTCAGCTAACAGAGTTAAACCATACTTTTGATTGCGCAGTTCCGTACACTCTTTCTGTAGAAAATGCAAGTGGACATTCGGAGCGCTAAGAGGGTAATAGTGGAAAAAGGAATATATTCAAATATAAACTACACAGTAGCATTCTGTGAAACTTCTTTCTGTTCTGTGCATTCAACTAACAGAGTTGAACCTTACTTTGATTGAGCCGTTCTGAAACACTCTTTCTGTAGAAACTGCAATTGGACATTCTAAGCGCTAACAGGCCTACATTGGGAAAATGAATATCTTCAAATAAAAACTACACAGATGCATTCTGTGAAACTTATTTCTGTTCTGTTCATTCAACTAAAAGAGTTGAACCTTAGTTTTGATTGAGCCGTTCTGAAACACTCTTTCTGTAGAAAATGCAAGAGGAGATTCGGAACGCTAAGAGGGTAACAGTGGAAAAAGGAATGTCTTCAAATATAAACTACACAGAATCATTCTGTGAAACATCTTTCTGATCTGTGCATTCAGCTAACAGAGTTAAACCATACTTTTGATTGAGCAGATCTGAACACTCTTTCTGTAGAAAATGCAACTGGACATTTGGAGCGCTAAGAGGGTAGTAGTGGAAAAGGGAATATATTCAAATATAAACTACACAGAAGCATTCTGTGAAACTTCTTTCTGATCTGAGCATTCAGCTAACAGAGTTAAACCATACTTTTGATTGAGCAGTTTTGAAACACTCTGTAGAAAATGCAAATGGACATTCGTAGCGCTAAGTGGGTAATAGTGGAAAAAAGAATATGTTCAAATATAAACTACACAGAAGCATTGTATGAAATTTCTTTCTGTTCTGCGCATTCAACTAACAGAGTTGAACCTTACTTTTGATTGAGCCGTTCTGAAACACTCTTTCTGTAGAAACTGCAATTGGACATTCTGAGTGCTAAGACGCCTATATTGGGAAAAATAATATCTTCAAATAAAAAATACACAGTTGCATTCTGTGAAACTTATTTCTGATCTGTAAATTCAGTTAACAGAGCTAAACCATATTTTTGATTGAGCAGTTATGAAACACTCTTTTTGTAGAAAATGCAAGCGGACATTCGGAGCGCTAAGAGGGTAATAGTGGAAAAAGGAATATATTCAAATATAAACTACACAGTAGCATTCTGTGAAACTTCTTTCTGTTCTGTGCATTCAACTAACAGAGTTGAACCTTACTTTTTATTGAGCCGTTCTGAAACACTCTTTCTGTAGAAACTGCAATTGGACATGCTAAGCGCTAAGAGGCCTACATTGGGAAAAAGAACATCTTCAAATAAAAACTACACAGATGCATTCTGTGAAACTTATTTCTGATATGTAAATTCAGTTAACAAAGCTAAACCATATTTTTGGTTGAGCAGTTATGAAACACTCTTTTTGTAGAAAATGCAAGTGGACATTCGGAGCGCTAAGATTGTAATAGAGGAAAAAGAAATATCTCCAATTAAAAACTACACAGAAGCATTCTCTGAAACCCCTTTCTGTTCTCCGCATTCAACTAACAGATTTGAGCCTTACTTTTGAAGGAGCAGTTCTGAAACACTCTTTGTGTAGAAACTGCCAGTGGATATTCGGAGCGCTAAGTGGGTAATAGTCCAAAAAGTAATATCTTCAACTAAATACTACACAGGATCATTCTGTGAAACTTCTTTCTGTTCTGTGCATTCAACTAAGAGAGTTGAACCTTACATTTGATTAAGCCGTTCTGAAACACTCTTTCTGTAGAAACTGCAATTGGACATTCTGAGCGCTAAGAGGCCTATATTGGCAAAAATAATATCTTCCAATAAAAACTACACAGAAGCATTGTTTGAAACTTATTTCTGCTATGTGCATTCAGCTAACAGAGTTAAACCATACTTTTGATTGCGCAGATCAGAACACTCTTTCTGTAGAAAATGCAAGTGTACATTCGGAGCGCTAAGAGGGTAATAGTGGAAAAAGGAATATATTCAAATATAAACTACACAGAAGCATTCTGTGAAACTTCTTTCTGTTCTGTGCATTCAACTACCAGGGTTGAACCTTACTTTTGATTGAGCCGTTCTGAAGCACTCTTTCTGTAGAAACTGCAATTGGACATTCTGAGCGCTAAGAGGCCTATATTGGGAAAAAAAATCTACAAATAAAAACTACACAGAAGCATTCTGTGAAACTTCTTTCTGTTCTGTTCATTCAACTAAAAGAGTTGAACCTTAGTTTTGATTGAGCCGTTCTGAAACACTTTTTCTGTAGAAAATGCAAGTGGAGATTCGCAGCGCTAAGACGGTAATAGTGGAAAAAGGAATGTCTTCAAATATAAACTACACAAAATCATTCTGTGAAACATATTTCTGATCTGTGCATTCAGCTAACAGAGTTAAACCATACTTTTGATTGAGCAGATCTGAACACTCTTTCTGTAGAAAATGCAAGTGTACATTTGGAGCCCTAAGAGGGTAGTAGTGGAAAAAGGAATATATTCAAATATAAACTACACAGAAGCATTCTGTGAAACTTCTTTCTGATCTGAGCATTCAGCTAACAGAGTTAAACCATACTATTGATTGAGCAGTTTTGAAACACTCTGTCTGTAGAAAATGCAACTGGACATTCGTAGCGCTAAGTGGGTAATAGTGGAAAAAAGAATATGTTCAAATATAAACTACACAGAAGCATTGTATGAAACTTCTTTCTGTTCTGTGCATTCAACTAACAGAGTTGAACCTTACTTTTGATTGAGCCGTTCTGAAACACTCTTTCTATAGAAACTGCAATTGGACATTCTGAGCGCTAAGAGGCCTATATTGGGAAAAATAATATCTTCAAATAAAAACTACACAGAAGCATTGTGTGAAACTTATTTCTGATATGTGCATTCAGCTAACAGAGTTAAACCATACTTTTGATTGCGCAGTTCCGATCACTCTTTCTGTAGAAAATGCAAGTGGACATTCGGAGCGCTAAGAGGGTAATAGTGTAAAAAGGAATATATTCAAATATAAACTACACAGTAGCATTCTGTGAAACTTCTTTCTGTTCTGTGCATTCAACGAACAGAGTTGAACCTTACTTTTGATTGAGCCGTTCTGAAGCACTCTTTCTGTAGAAACTGCAATTGGACATTCTGAGCGCTAAGAGGCCTACATTGGGAAAAAGAATATCTTCAAATAAAAACTACACAGAAGCATTCTGTGAAACTTATTTCTGATCTGTGCATTCAGTTAACAGAGCTAAACCATACTTTTGATTGAGCAGTTATGAAACACTCTTTGTGTAGAAAATGCAATTGGACCTTCGGAGCGCTAAGATTGTAATAGAGGAAAAAGGAATATCTCCAAATAAAAACTACACAGAAGCATTCTCAGAAACTCCTTTCCGTTCTCTGAATTCAACTAACAGAGTTTAGCCTTACTTTTGAAGGAACAGTTCTGAAACACTCTTTGTGTAGAAACTGCAAGTGGATATTCAGAGCGCTAAGTGGGTAATAGTCAAAAAAGGAATATCTTCAACTAAATTCGACACAGAATCATTCTGTGAAACTTCTTTCTGTTCTGTGCATTCAAGTAAAAGAGGTGAACCTTACTTTTCATTGAGCCGTTCTGAAACACTCTTTCTATAGAAACTGCA
The DNA here is from genome assembly GCF_028878055.3 of Symphalangus syndactylus. NCBI lineage: Eukaryota > Metazoa > Chordata > Mammalia > Primates > Hylobatidae > Symphalangus > Symphalangus syndactylus. The sequence goes on along the minus strand of NC_072437.2, from coordinate 111,547,796 downwards.
ATTGGACATTCTGAGCGCTAAGAGGCCTATATTGGTAAAAAGAATATCTTCATATAAACACTACACAGAAGCATTCTGTGAAACTTCTTTCTGATCTGTGCATTCAGCTAACGGAGTTAAACCATACTTCTGATTGAGCCAAATAACGAATTCCTTTAAGCATAGATATATATATACACATATATACACATATATATATACATATATACATACGCACACATATATACACATATATATACACACACTCACATACATATACATGTATATATACACACATACATACTTATATACACTTTTATACCTGCCAAGAAAGGTAAGTTTGTCACTGCTTAGAGATTGCTGAAAGCAAAATGAAAGAGTTCCATCAAGTGGTCATATCAAGACACAGCAGTTTGTATTTCACCAATAGAAAGAGGAAAACAATTTCTCTGAAATCTAGTTCAGACATAGATTTCTAACCGAGCTATTAAAATTTTATGCCATGCAACATTAAAAAACACAATTAAATGCATTTTAAACATTATTACTAATTCATTTTCCAATTCATTTTTAAACTGCAAAGAAAATAGAAACTATGTGATTTTTATTTTTTATCTTTTTCATAACGAATACTCTCTCCATATAGTTTGCAGTTGAAAATGCGTGGTTATAATCTTAATTTGCATGTTAGTCATTTTTTTAAATTAGCAGGTAAACCACAGGTAATACTAAACTAAGTATTTGGATTGCACCGAAAATTCAGAAACTAACTACTTGCAAATGACCTATACATCTTAAAATAGTACAAAATAAATACAAAGAAAACTCTACTCAAGGTTGTTTTAAAAAATAAAATAAGTTATAAAACATAAACATGAGTTAACTTGCTTCTTTTAACAATCTATAGTTTTTGCCTTGCCAAATTTCATCTCCTTCATAAAGACAGACAAAACAGGCATCTTTCTTTTTAAAGTATAATTGATTTAAGGGGTCATTTTCTCATTATTTTGGAAAAACCATCATGGCTTATTTTAATGTTATAAATGCTACTTCTAAATATATATTACAGATTAAGATTTGTTTCTTGCTTAATAAAGCAGTAGTTCATTTAAGCAACCATTGTTTAATTAAACTTTCTGAATATTATATATATATTACTAATGAGATGAGGTTAAACAATAGATTTTTATATAAAACCTATGAAATATATATTATCTAGACATAAAATTGGAAGCAATGTATTTAATGATTAAGATCATGGATTTTGGCATCAGAGAGATTTGATTTGAATCTAATCTCTTCCACTTTTTTTCTCTGTAACCTGGAGCAATGACAAGCGTACTTTGTTTCATTGCACTTTTCTTGTAGATGTTGTGTTTTTTACAAATTGAAGGTTTGTGGCCAGCCTGCCTTGAGCAATTCTATCCACACTATTTTTTCCAACAGTATGTGCTCACTTTTGGTTTCTGGGTCACAGTTCAATACTTCTCACAATATTTCAGATTTTATCATTGTCATTATATTACTTATGGTTATCTGTGATCAATGATCTTTTATGTCACTATTGTAATTGTGGGACACCATACACTCTGCACATATAAGATAGCAAACTTAATTAATATCATGTGTGTTCCCACTTCTTCAGCAGCTAGCTGTTCTTCCATCTCTCTTCTTCTCCTCAAGCCTCACTATTCCCTGAGACACAACAATATTAAAATTAGACCAAGTAATAACCCTGCAATGGCCTGTAAGTGTTCAAGTGAGAAGAAAAGCATCATACATCTCCCACTTTAAGTCAAAAGCTGGAAATGATTAAACTTAATGAAGAAGGCATGTTGAAAGCTGAGAGAGGCTAAAAGCTAGGTCTCTTATAACAAACAGCCAACTTATGAACACAAAGGAAAAGTTCTTGAAGGTAATTGACAGTGCTACTACAGTGAACAAATGAACGATGAAGAATATAAAACAGGCTTGTTGCTGATATGGAGAACGTTTTATCAGTCTGGATAGAAAATCAAACCAACTACAACAAGGCCCAAATTATCTTCAATTCTCTTCAGGCTGAGAGAAATGAAGAAGAAAAGTTGGAAACTAGAAGAAGTTGGTTGATAATTTTTAAGGAAAGAAGCCATCCCAAAATAAAAGAAAAAGTGCAAGGTGAAGTAGTAGCATGTGCTGATGTAGAAGCTTTAGCACATAATCTGGAAAATCTAGCTAAGATAATAGATGAAGTTTGTTACACTAAACAAGAGATTTTCAGTGTAGATGAAACAGACTTATATTGAAAGAAGATGCTGTCTAGGACGTTCATGGCTAGAAAATAAGTCAATGCCTGGCTTTAAAGCTTCAGTGCACAGGGTGACACTCTTGGTAGGGGCTAATGCAGCTGGTAAATTGAAGTTGAAGCCAATACTGATTAACGATTCTGAAAATAGCAAGAATTATGCTAAATCTACTGTGCCTGTACTCTATAAATGGAGCAAAGTCTGAATGACAGCATATCTGTTAACAGTATGGTATACTGGATATTTTTATCCCGCTCTTGAGACCTACTGCTCAGAAAAAAAAGAGTCCTTTCAAAATATTGCTGTTCATTGACAATGTACCTGACCACCCAAGAGTTCCGATGGAGGTGAACAAGGATATTAGTGTTTCTAAGCTCGTTAACACAACATCCATTCTGTAGCCTCTGAATCAAAGAGTAATTTCAACTTTCAAGTTTTATTACATAAGAACTAAACATGGTAAGGTTATTGCTGCCATAATGACTACTCTGATTAATCTGGGTAAAATAAATTGAAAATCTTCAGGAAAGGATTCACCACTCTAGATGACACTAAGGACATTTGTGATTCCTGGGAGGAGTCCAAAATATCAACAATAACAGGAGTTTAGAAGAAGTTGAGTCCAACTCTCACAGATGACCTTGAGGGGTTTAACTCTTCAGTGGAAGTAAATGCGGATGTGGTGGAATCAGCAAGACAACTAGAATTAGAACTGGAGCCTGAAAATGTGACTGAGTTGCTGCAGTTTCAAGATACAATTTTAATGCATTAGGATTTGTTTCTTAGAGATGAGCAAAGAAAGTCGTTCCTTGAGATAGAATCTACTCCTGGTAATGATGCTGTGAACATTCTTCAAATAACAACAAAGAATTTAGAATATTACAGAAACTTAGTTGATAAAGCAGTGGTAGAATTTGGGTTTGAAAGAAGTTCTACTGTGGGGAAAAAGCTATCAAACAGCATCACGTTACAAAAAAAAAAAAAAATCTTTCATGAAAGGAAAAGTCAACCAATGTGGCAAACTTCATTGCTGCCTTGTTAGAAGAAATTGCCACAGCCACATTAACTTTAAGAAACCACCACCCTGATTGGTCAGCTGCCACCAACACTTGGACCAAACCCTTTACCTGTGAAAAATCACAACTTGATGAAGGAACAGATAATCATTAGCATTTTAGCAATAAAGTATTTTAAAATTAAAGTATGTGCATTGTTTTTTAGACATACTTCTATTGCACACTCAGCTGCTTATATTGTAATGTAAACATGACTTTTTTATGCATTGGAAAACCAACAAACTTGTATGACTCACTTTATTGCAATGTTTGCTTTACTGCAGTGGTCTGGAACTGAATCTGTAATATCTCCAAGGTATGCCTGTATATCTTCATGTATAATAGGGAAGTAATTCTACTGATACAGGTATGGTAGAGCTTAGATAATGTCTCTTATATCAAGCATCTAGATTAGTAGCTGACTATCATCAAAATGAAAACACATGTTTGTGAATTAATATTTCCACTGTTCTATCTTGTTATTGGTAGGTGAGAGTGGTGGTGAACTTTCACCTCAAATTGTTTGATTTAAATAGTTGAAAAAATATAAACAAGTAAGGAGACAAAAGACAAATGTATTGCTTCTATGATGACAATACGATCATATTTCTTCTGAGTGCTCTATGACCTTCCTCCAATCTAAGCAATATTTCCATTTCTACTAGAAGCCAGAGAGATTCACACTGTTACCCTTCTTTCTGTCTTTTGGAAATTTGCAGTGATAATAAGTTGATTTAAAATCCTTACTTAATATCAAGAACAACTCTTCCTGTCAACATGGTAATAAAATGAACACTGAGGATGAAGAGAGAGAGAATGATAAAGTGCATTCAGTAAAACATAAACAAGTAAAGGATGTGGGCGCAAGGTATATAGGAAGTATTAATAGTTGTACTCCTCTCACATATTTTGTCATGTGTGAAATAATTCAAAAGTAAGATGTAAGTAAACCTAAAAGAAAAACTAAAACTCCCTTTAGGAAACCTAAAAGTGAATAGATTCACACTTCAACAAACTTTTGACGATATGTCAGCAAGATGGAAAATAACTACAAAAGGAAAGCTGCAGATACAAGAAGAAATGTTGAGTGAAGAACATGGAAAGCATGTAGATAAACCACAGGGTCTGTGTGAAATAACAAAAAAATTAAATTTGGGAATACAGAAAGGATATAATTAAAATATGGGACAATAAGTAAGACTAGCAGGTGATTTGATTTTTATGATTCTAAGGTCCCTATGTTATATAAAGAAGGAATAGAGAAAATGATTAATGTAGACTTTAAGTAAATAAATCTGTTAAAATTTCATGGTAACTATTAAAAGAATAAAGAGGGAAATAGAATTTAAATAAAAACTTCATGTAAAAGATGCAGAAAAAGTGATAAAAAGTAAAAGCGATGAAGCAAAAGAGGAACATACAAAACAAGAAATAGGATGGTAATGAATCCAAATATATCAGCAATCCTAATAAATGTAAATAAATTAACTTTCTAGTTAAAGGTTAAATTCAATAAAAGATAAGATCCAGGATTATACTATCGAAGAATCACACATGAAAATAAAAACATGGAAAAACTGATACACAAAGGATAAGAAATTAGGCAGCTTAAATATTAGTCAAAGGAAAGCTGGTGTATCTATATTAATATTATAGAGTGAAGTCTTTAAGGCACAAAGCATCATATAGAATGGAAAACATCATAAAACAATGATAATTATACACTCATTTCAACTTTGATGCCTCTAATAACTTGCCTCAAAACATATAAAGAAGTCAACAAACCCATCATACCAAGGAATACACAGTGTTCTCAGGTACGCACGGAACTTCAGAGAAAGCCGAACCACATGGGGAAGACATAATGCACATATCAGCCAATTCCAAGGAATTATCAGACAGATATACTTCTCTTAGCACAACGAAGTTCAAAGTCAGAAAAAAACATTTTTTTTTGAAAAATTTGTAGATTTGGAAATAGGAAAGCATATTTAAAACATACAAGAAAGCAATAAAGTCTGAAAACCGATAAATTCAACAGTTAACTTAAGATATTAGGGAAAATATAAGAAACCCAAGCAGAAGAAATGCAATTATAAAAACCAACAATAATAATGAATGAAATAGTAAATAGAGATACAGCAGATTAAAACAAAAAGATTAACAAATCGAAAGGCTAATTCTTATATATTTAATATATGTGTGTGTCTAATCTACTCTCAATATTAAACTATTAATCCTTTCTTTCCTAAATATATATCAACAATGATTGTTATATTTTTTCTATTTTTATATTTACACAGGGAAATGTGATATTCACCATGTTTCACTTAGTGTTTTTTAACTCAGTATCATTTTTGAGGCCAATTTTGAGACCCATGTGTATAGAGAGATACTTTATCCCTTTTAACTCTTGCCCAGTAATATATAGATTAAATTTTTATCCATCTATCCCCCATTTGCTATCTACTAATAGTATTTCAAAGCACATCCCTGAATTTTCCTATGCATCTCTGTTACACGTTACCCTAAAGAGAAATGACAAGCTTTTTAGAGAAGTGGCATACTCAATTTCCCTAAATGTTGGCAAATTGATTATTTAAATGGCATTTAGCAGAAAATCTAACAAAACATTTTTCTTCACATTAAAAAAGAAATCCTTAAATTGCTTCTTAGTTTCTATAAAAATGGAAGAGTGGAGAAGTATTCAGGGCTTTATGTTTTATTCAATTGGATCAATATCCTCCATAATCCTGTGAATCACCTTTTTAAAAAATTTGTAAAACTTAAGACAATATTTTATAGTTTTGCTCCACATTGTTTGAAATTTAGAAACTTTTATTTCTAATTAGATTGCTATGACATTAAGTGTGTGTGTGTGTGATTGGTAGGTATATAAATTATCTACTACATGCAAGATATAAAAATATGATAAAGTGTTTGGACCTTACCCTTAGAAAACAATATCTCAATAACTGTGGTGTGGCTGAGATGATGTTCAGGTATCATCTCATATTTGCCTACATTTCTAAGTTTATTTCTACATTGCCAAGTTTGTCACTATAACATGGCCATTTCCTGTATAGGAGACAGATGCTCTTTAGGTGTGTCCATCATAAAACTAGTTTAATAAATCAGGACACGTTGAAAATAAAATAAGCCTCAAGCATAAAGCAGGACCAATCCTTGAACAAAGTGTATATTCAATATATACTCCATTGGCTTCAATAGTGAAAATATACTGTGAGCTGTCACAAAGTTGGTAGGCTCTGATCCCCAGCGGGTACTGTGCCTGTCCTTTGCATAACTAGAGGGATTGTTAGTCCTCTTTGCATACATCACGATTGTTAATAAAGTGACATTTGTCAAAATGAGTAAGCACCTGTTGCCATGGAAGGTGCCATAAGCAAGATTATAAAACAAATTGTTGTAGTTGGCTAGGAACCAGGAGGAAGATGAACACCAGAAGAAAAGGCATTCTTTCCTTAATTCCTCATACCCATTTTACAATGCATTGCATACAGTTGTTTATGCAGAACACAGGCTGTTTTCTTTTTTTCTGAAACCTCATGTAACCGATGGTATTTTAAATGAGCTCTAATACAAAATGCCTCACACACTGCTATCCTATGCCTCATTTAACCCATTATATGGGTTCCCTCTTGAAACATTTAGTCTTCATTTGTCTATTTTTCCTGTAACTTATTTTTAGGAATAGAAAAATCATGTCCTGGGAAGCATGTCTTCTGGCACATATTTAAAATACCTAAGGGGGCTCAGGTAACATCAAGACCCTAGTAGGTGCAGACGGGTCCCCACCAATATCTTGGCATTTTATTTCAATTATTTACTATCTTTCAATATGGCCCACAGCATGAAGATTTTGCATATACCAGTTTATTTTTTAATTGAAAATTGAAATAATACCAATACTCATAAAAAAATCCATTCAATTCTATTCAGTAAACAGTCTTCCTCTTCATGCCAGTAGATATCTGTAACTCTTTCCCCAGGTTCCTTATTTAAAGTATCTTTACCAAAAAAAGCAGACAGGCTTCAAATAACCGTCTGACATTGGAGAATGACAATATTTTTTCTTGTGAATTAGCATCCTAGCTAGGCACTGATATGAGATATACTGACATAGCTTTCCTGCCAAATCTCATTCTTGTATTGTTCATGAATAGATTCATTATTTTGGTACAAAGACTTTAAATATCAAGTTTAATTGATCTTTTATATCACACTTCTCCAGAATTTTTTACTGAAGGATAAATTTGTTCCTCTAAAAAGCACAGCCTGTCCCGAGCAGATGCATGCCATTAAAAAAAAAAAAAATCACATAAATGTCTTCTTTTGGTTCTATCACAGCCTAACATATGAATCCATGTTTATTGTGGTAATGATTCAAACTAGTAAAATGGGGTATAATTTTTGTTTGTATTATAATTGCAGTGCTCCTCATTTCTAGGTACCCCATACTGGCTATTCTCATGTTTTATGTGAATCTCAGGGTGCATTGACTAGCTCTGTGATCTTGGAAAAAATGACTGGCTGCAAAAAGTTCTCTCATTTCTTCTGCCAATCCCATTCTCTGAAGAGGAAAATGTAAGACTATGTGTGCAAAAATTCTAAGACACTGAGAGTCCAAAGAAAATAGAGAATAGATATTTAAGCTTGAGACCAGAAAGCATTTGTGATTATTAAGACTGAATTCTTGTGACTTTGAGTCAGAATGGCTTGTTTTTAGTTGGAAGTTATCTTCTAGATCCTTATTCTCTGATTATATGCAATTTGGAAATGTCCTACATAAAAACTGCTGCCTAACTTGTCACCTGGTTTTCTTCCAATGCACAGAAAGAACTAGAAGCCCTGCAACAAATGGATTATGTGCACCATCTGGCCATTTTGTGTCGCATACTAAATTTTAAACTAAAAATGCCTTTCTTCTTCCCATACTAGAACATAAGAAATTTGCTATCTTTTCTGGCTTGATGTATAACTTAATTTATTTGTTAATATAAGTTGTTGATGGCTAAAATTGTGTAAAATGTAGTTATACATAATTTTTAGCTTCAAAGTCACAAATTTTGTCACTTTATTATGGAGGAATTGCAAATATCTCTAGGGTATAAACTCAGCCTGATTTCTGGATATCTGTTTTTTTCTATTTGCAACTTCAAATATGTGTGTAACGCCATTGCGAACTCTCAATTTTGTTAGGTGTCTTTCAAGTATATATGAGAAGTTAACATATGCATATTTTATATAATTTTTACATGTAAGTGCATATGAGTTCCTCTGAACTTTGAGAAACTAAACTGTCCAGAAAGGTATGTTTTTACATGTAGCCATTTGTAATTTGGTAACCACAGGAAATGTAAATCTGAAAATAACTATAAAACAGTTAAGGATAAGTATATAGTGTGATTCTTTTCCTTATCTAATATAAATTTTTAAAGCCACAGGAAAAGGAGCCGAAGACTGGACTATAACAGGTTTGGAGGCTATGAATACATAGAATGATACCAATTTATGGAAATACAGATTGATATTAGCTCATGTTATTGAGGGCCTACTCTTTGCCTTTTTTGTGTATGTATGTATGTATGTCTTTATTTATTTATTTCTGTATTTATTTATTTTTAGAGACAGGGTCTCACTCTGTGGTTCAGATTGGAGGGCAGTAGCGCGATCACAGCTCACTGCAACCTCAACCGCCCAGGCCTAAGCAATCCTTCTGCTACAGCCTCCCAAGTAGCTGGGACTACAGGCACGTGCCACTGCACCCAGCTAAATTTAAAAATATTTTGTAGAAACTGGGTCGTTCCCTGTTGCCCAGGCTGATCTTGAACTCCCGGGCTAAAGCGATCGTCCCACCTGGGCCTCCCAAATTGCGGGGATTACACGCACAAGCCACCGTGCCCAGCCACCATTGCCTTTATACATATTACCTCATTTAAATATGCATTTTTCCAATGGAAGGAACTGGAGCTTAGATAAATTCTATACCTCTCAAAATAACACCACGTGGATTTTTAAAAAAATCTTTAAGCATTTACCTACTTATTTATTTGGCTAATGGGAAAAAAAAGCTCCCAGTCACAAACATCCCCCGTCACAAACATCACGATCCATGATGATAGAGCAAAATCAGATATGCTAAATTTAGCCAAATGTATTGCATACAGTAGGTCATCAATACATGCTTATTGAATTAATTAAAATCCAACTTGAAAAGGAAATTGACCCTGTCAAATATTTGTATATTTTATCTCATCAAATTTAGTTGTGTGTGAGCCAAAGAAAACATATGAAAAGTGTTTTATTTTGCAGGGACAGATGTATAAAATATTATCTAATTTTAATATACTAAAGGCATAGTTATAGTTTTCCTTTAAACATCATTTTGACCTTAATGATGTGACTTACTATTTTACCCTCCAAAAACAGTACACTTTATAATTATAATTGCTGGAACACGCCACTTTCTAGAATTATGAAAAATAATTCATTACACATAAAGGCTTTATTTTGGAATGAATAAATGAATGTTGGCTGTCATCGTAATTTGTGCCTCCCGAAAGATTGGTTTCCTACCTCTAGATAGAGAGAAAATAAAATTTAATCTTTAAGAATTCACATTTCTTGTTTGGCAAGAGTTTGTATTGCTACTAATTAGCTGAAATAGAAATTAAAGAATCTCGGCTACATTGAACAACTGGGCTTTGAATGTCTAAAACTGTTTCCTCAGAAGAGAACAGGTGATGTCATTGCATCAAGTCACTGGGATGAATTGCTGAAAGGGAGATGCATGGAAACAATATCGTACCCTCAAAATTTCCATTGAGGAGCACAATGTCTCCATATACACTATTACCAGTTTCCCTTCAGAATTTTCTCTATGTCTGCTTTTAATTATCCCAAATTCATTTATCCCCCCTATTTAAGTTCCCCCTCCCTCTTCCCCTATATTTCCCCTTGAACCTATCTTTTCTGTATCCATTGCAGAGAGATCACTTCGTTGTAACTGAATACAGATCTGAATGCTTACCACTTGCAGAGTCCAATTCACAAGAGTGAGGTCTGGTGGAAAGAAAGGGATTTTACTAACCAAAACTAGTAAAGGGGATGTGGCCGGATTCCCATCCAAAGCAACCACTTCAATTTTGGGGGTGAGGGTAGGAGTTTAAGTGTGGAAAAATTGATAAGGAAGGCGCGCAAAATTGTGCTGAGTACAATGTCTGTGTGTCTTGCTCTGGTGGCTATTTTGTGTCTCAGTCCTCCTGAATCACGAGCTGGCAGCATCTCAACAATGGCGGGGTTGTTGACTAGCCAGCCACCTTGAAATAATCTTGGGAATTTTGCAGCTGAGTCTCCAAGCTTCCTTTGTCAGACTCAAGATTAGCCCCTGCAACTTCTAAGAAGGCATATAGACGACAGCATACAATTAGATAAATGTGAAGGGAGTATACATGGTAGGAAAGGGAGGGATATGGAGTCTATTTTATGGCTAAGAGAAAAGGCTTCTACAGTTTTCTTCAAGGTTTTATCTTGAAACCCAAGACTAAAAAAAATAAAATGCATTTTGAAGTTAAGCTATCTGGTTTTTTAATGATTTATAGCTCTGGGGGTCTTCTCTTTTCTAAATATCCCCAAGCCCTAGGATGTATTTTGGGCAATAATTTGTACTAAATATGTGAGTTCAAAATGAGATATTTATTTACCTTGTACTTTATGTTGCAAATTTCCTAAAACTGTGATTTTAACAATCTACACGTTTATATTTATGTGATGGTTTTGTTAATTTCATTTCAACACTTTTCTCCAACAAGTGGATTTATACAAAACTGACAATGTGAATCTTCTTCAGCATCCCCCTTCAACATCTTAATAGGATAAAATGAATCATAATTTTAAACTACATTTCTTAATTTAAAGAAAAAATTTATGTGGACATATTCACATTCAAGGTGAGTATCCAGCAAACAGTAAATCAGGCAGGTGGTTATGTTGGGAAATGGTAGCAAAATATTTACAATTGATGCCATATGGCTTTCAGCCTAGTAGGGCCAACTAGCTGTGTTCAATGACTCTGGGGAAATTAAGCTGTTTGAAGGTCATTAATGCTAATTCTAAACCTCTGGGGCAGTGACAGGAAGTTGGCAGCAATATGCAGGGAAACCATACCTCCAACTGAGTGGATAAGCCTCCTTCATAAGTGGACCGAGGATTGTTCTTGTTGGGCCTGTGCTCTGATTTGGAGACAAAGAACCAGGTATAACCACTATTGCTGCATATACACAGCAGGCAGTAACGTATATTCTGATCCTGCCATTGTCTTTCTTAAACTGACCAGGAGTCCTTATCATAAAGTTCAAATCCCCTTCCATTATCTTCCTGTTTCAGCTGATACCACTGTCCTCTGGACTAAGCCCCAGGCACATTAAGTTTCTAAGTTGACATTTTTAATTAAGTTTTAAAGACATATTTGGAGAATTTTTTAATGCACAAGTATATGTCCAGCTCAAATAATTCCACTTTCAATGTGCTTTCCTGGGTTTCTTGAATGCCATTGAGAAATTACAGTACATATAAAGAAAATAGAAAAGAAATAGTAATCACTGAATCAATGATTAGCGAAAAAAAAACAGCAAAAGCTAAAGCTTTTCAGCAATTAAGTTCACCAATTTTCAGTAAATAACTCAAGTGAAAAAAATTAATTTATCTACTTGAAAATGGCTAATGCAGAGTCAAAGATTAAAATGTTGGAAATAAATTTTCTTCTTCCACGCCAACCTTTAAGGAAAATATTATTGAACTTTTCTGGAACACAAAATCTTTGCAACCAGCATTATTATGTATATTATCCACTTACATTAAATTAAAACTCTATATGCATGAGGGAATGTTTCTTCAAATATTAACCATAAATAGAAATTAGAAAAATGTATAAAATTAGGTTGTATATTTCATTCCTAAGATTTTCTAGACTGGGTTTTCTGAAAGATGCAACACCATTCTCTTGATATTCTACAAATAGAAACACGCTACCCCAGAGCATTGGGTTCAGAACGTGCTACCCCAGAAGATGGCACCTTCACATTTGAGAAAATCACAAAGGAGAAAGGTCTCTGACCTTCTCCAATCCTTCTTCTCTGAAGCAAGCTGTAAAAGAATCTGATCTTCAGCTGGGTGCGGTGGCTCACTCCTGTAATCCCAGCACTTTGGGACGCCGAGGTGGGTGGATCACGAGGTCAGGAGATTGAGACCATCCTGGCTAACACGGTGAAACCTCGTCTCTACTAAAAATACAAAAAATTATCCGGGTGTGGTGGTGGCACCTGTAGTCCCAGCTACTCGGGAGGCTGAGGTAGGAAAACGCTGTGAACCCGGGAGGTGGAGCTTGCAGTGAGCAGAGATCACGCCACTGCCCTCCAGCCTGGGCGACAGAGCGAGACTCTGTCTCAAAAAAAAAATAAAAAAAGAATCTGATCTTCCTCTGAAGTATGTGATAAGAGCCTCATGTGCCTCATATCTGGAGACAAGGAATGTCACACTGGGACACAGAAAATAATATGAACAAACAGGCCTTGCTAAGTTCCCCCAGCTTATTACCATTAGATCATACTCCTTCTGTTCAATCATGCTTCCTCATGACTGTCTACTCCCCATCCAACCTAAGCATAAATATACATAGATTTCGCCATTTCTTTGGGTCTTCATTTCTGAAGGTCCACATGTCACATAAAATTTACATTAAATAAATATGTATGCTTTTCTGTTGTTAAACTGCCTTTTGTTATAGGTGCTTCAGCCATGAACCTAGTGATGGATGAGAAAAAAAAATCCCTTCTACCCTACACTAACAAGGAAGGACGAGAGAGAGAATTCTAATTTCTTACCATAGGTATTCAATGTGATGAGAGGGTGGTCATTTGATGTATAAAATTAGGAATTCATTCTAAAACATGTTTGAAACTTTTGTTTACTTTATTGCAGAGGAAGGGGCAAGTTTGGTGCTCCAAATTCCTGTTTTATTTGCCATCATAGAAAGGATTTGAATTTGCAAGACACTTCAGAAAAGTCTGATTTTTTTTTTCACTTTAAATGTGGTATTGTGGTTACCGTAATGAGGTGGCATCGACACTGCTAATACTTACCCTTTGGAGTTTACCCCAAGGCTTTACCATAAGACATCATCCAGATCACTGTGCTTTCTTTTAAAAAACAAGTCTTTATTAAAAAGAAAAGCACAAACTAGACCATCACAAATAGAAATTAGTAATAGCCAGAAACGTATTTAGCAGCGATATTTTTTCTTTTTTTTTTTTAACAGTCTTGCTCTGTCTCTCAGGCTGGAGTGCAGTGGCGTGATCTCGGCTCACTGTAACCTCCACCTCCCAGGTTCAAGCAATTCTCCTGCCTCAGCCTCCCAGAGTAGTTGTAACTAGAGGTATCCACCACCACACCCAGGTAATTTGCATATTTTTAGTAGAGTTGGGGTATCACCATGTTGGCCAAGCTGGTCTTGAACTCCTGACCTCAGGTGACCCGCCTACGAAAGTGCTGGGATTACAGGAGTGAGGCACTGCACCCAGACTTATTTAACATCAGTTCTAAACATTGTTGACACATTGCAGTATCTAATTTTCTCTAGTATCCTTAATTAATTATATAATGTGACTTTTGAAGAATTCTTATATACATTAAGATAAAGTTCAAGAAGGCCATTAGCAAAGGATTTTAAAAAGAGTAGTTTTTTTACAAAGATTTTCCATTTTAAACAGATTTTTCTTATAAAATAAATTTCTCCATGTCTTTTAAAAATACGAAACTTGGCTCCCATTAAATATGCTCATTTTTAGTTACCCATGGGATACCCTTACTTATCTATGATAACAGATACTTGTCATAATTTCCTGTATACTCCTAATGTCAGAGGTATGTTTACAAGTGGTATCATTTACTTCTGGATTTCATTTCCAGCTATTTAACCTCCAGATTCATGATAAAGCATTTTTAAGATTATCTCTGAAAACAATACCTGCTTTTTATTTACTCAAAATATATCTACACTTAACATAAGTACACTTTGGATAAGCAGTTATTTTTAGGCAAACTTTTACTAAGATAAGTATATGACAACATAAATAATGGAGGATATCCATGTGTAGCTAAAAGTGAAAATATTTACTTTACCTGGAAGATGGGTTTTTTTTAAAAAAAAAACCCTGAAACAATTGATTTCATGCAAAAAAAGTGCTAAAAGAAAAATGCGTAATCTCTGTATGATAAAAACATTTTCTCGAGCTGTGCAAATGACCTTGTTGATTTTTATTTTATCTAAGAATGATTTTAATATGCAATAATACAACTTACAGCAACATATAACAATGCATTTAATAGTAATGCACAAAAGTAACAAAGCAATGCAGATAAAAATGTTATACTGAACTCATCATTTGACATACTTCCTGTATTAGAATAATTTGCTGAATAATGTCAATTATCAAAACATGTAGCTGCTATGTAGTCCCTTAAAAACTGATATTTCCAGCATGTATATAATACACATATAAGTATATTCGTGTTGAACATAGCTTTAGTACTTTTTATATTTTTTTAAAAAGAAATTGTATGCCTTTTGTTCAAAACCACTATAACTTACTTGACCTGTGTGTGATTTTTATTTTCCGTTAAAATATTTAATTTCCAATATAGTTTGGATGTAGGACAGTCTGCATTTTAGGAAGCAAAAAAATAAATTTTAGAAAGGTAAAATATCAAAGCCAGTTTTGTAGTAATAGTGATGTCTAAAAGTTGAAATAGTAGCTGTCATTAAATGAGCACCTACTATATTTCAGGCACTAAACTGGATTCTTATAGACTCTTTAATAATAATATCATACATTATAAATGTGAAATTTTAGACTGCAAAGTACATAATTTGCTAAAAGTCACAGATGTAATAAACTGTCAATCCAGAATTTGAACTTAAATCTTTTGGCTGCAGAGAGGAAAACAAAAGAACGGTAGGTAAATAGCTAGATGAATCCGTTGACTGACAGTCGTATCAGCTTCCCTTTACTGAATGCTGATCTCATCACACCAGTATACCTTTGTAAAATGTGTTTATTATTTCCATGTTCAAAGTGAGTGACTTAAGGCTAAAAATGATAAGAAATGTGTCCTTGATGGCAGCTATCACTGGAAGATCCAGAATTTTAACCAATATTTCACTATCCAGTATTACTCATTTCAAAGCACTCAGCCTTTCTGCTATCACATACAATTTCCACTTCAAGTAACAAATTCAAATATAATCGGTACAAAGTTTATCCTACCCTGAAAATGAAATGTATAATATTCAAGAACAACTTGATGATTCACATCTGAGAAAACATAGTACTCTCAAAGTGACAAATACTGAATAAATAAATATTACCTCTGTATTGGATGTCTAAAAATGAGTAAGGACAAGATACTTCAAGCTGGAAAAATTAGAATGCAAACAAAAGACAACGGAGAAACCAAACATAGCTGGTCACATATGTATTTTTGTAACGATTTTTAAGTCTGGGAGTCTTGTTTCCTAAGCAAACATTTATTTTTTTGTTAGCCAGAAGTTTATATCTCCCTAGATTATGTAAAATACTGAAAAAAGAAATATGAAAACTTTATTTTTAGTTGTGTCATCAAACAGTGCCTTACATATTTGAATGACTACACTTTCAAAAGCTGCCAAACTTTAATTTCTTCTGTTAGTATCTATATCTACACATATTCAACATTCAAAGTAAGGAATCTTGTAGTGTGTGTTATATTGTTCAAGTATTGATGATTTTGTTGCAACTCTGGGAACACTTTTTAGCCCCTGAAGCCTGAATTAGGGGTATCTATATAGAGAGGAAATTATTGGCTTATCAAAAGTGTGCATAGATTCTGTAGGTCAAGTCTATCCATCATAGACTTCCTAAAAGGTGGATTAGATTTGAAGCTCTCCCAATTTATTTTGTTATGGTTTATTGGCACATTCATTTTGCACAACTGTTTATACAAAATAAATGGCTGCTGATATCTTAAGCCCCTCCATTAGTGGAGTCCAATTCACCATCTAAGATAACAAAAACATAGGAATCTTCAGTTCCTACTGCTACCATTACAGAAGGCTCAAGCTGTAGAATATTTGATGCTTTCTGCTCTCAAAGTTCTGATCCAGTCCTTTCTCTTACATAACATCTGTCCATGGCCTTGCTCAGAGGGACCCAGTGCTCATTCAAAGATCCCTTTATTGTGGTGAATGTTTAATTTCTTACTAATATTCATTCAAATGCAATACATGTATAGTTACATTCAGTCTGTGCTGCTATAATGGAATATAAGAGACTGGGCAATTTGTAGAGATTCTTCATGGTTCTGGAAACTGGAAAATCCAAGATGCAAAGGCAAGTGTCTGGTGAGGACCTTCTTTCTGTGTCATCTCATGGTGGAAGGTGAGACAGCAAGAGATTGAACTCCCAGCTTTAAGTTATTTTAAATCAGCATGAATCTGTTCACAAGGCTTCAGCCTTCATGACCTAAACACCTCCCATTGGGCCCCACCTCCCAACAGTGGTTCATTGGATTATGTTCCAACACATGCCTTTTGGAGGGACACAGCCAAACGATAATGATATATAACAGCATTTTCTAAGTGTTCATTTTGATGAATTTTGACAAATGTTTACAGTAGTGTAACAACCACTTCAATGGAGACGTTTCATCCTAAAAATTCCCTTGTTCTATAGATTCAATTTTTATATTCTTCTGAAATTTTATGCTGAAATCTAATACCCAATATAATGGTATTGCGAGTTGGAGGCTTTGGAAGGTGATTAGATCATAAGAACAGAGACTTAATCAAAGGAGTTAGTGCTTTTTATAAGAGACCCTGGAGATATCCCGTCCTTCTACAATGTGAGGAGACAAAAGAATGACAGCCACCTCTGAATCAGGAAGTGAGTCATTACCAGGCACTGAATCTGTCAGTAACGTGAATTTGAACTTCTGGTCACCAAAACTGTGAAAAATAAATTTTGGTTGTTTATAAACTACCCAGTCTATGATATTCTGTTACAGCAACCTAAAGTACTATGTTACCTGGTGCCCCTTTGTAATCAGTCCTCGCCCCCAACCTGACACCTAGCCCCTGTCTACCCCACTCAGATTTGGGTGGCTACAGTTTTGGCTATTAAATAATGTCACAAAAATTGAATCATATACTATGTAGCTTTGATTGTTTTTTATTGAGTTTACTTAATGCGTTGGAGATTTATTCATGCTGTTACATATGTCTATATTGTATTTTTTTATCGCAAACTAGTGTTCCATTTGATTATACCTTTACTAATACATGGGCCTCTGGATTATTTCTAGTTTAAGGCCATGCAAATAAAGTTGCTATAAACATTAGCAAATGGGTCTCTGTATGAACATGCTTTTATTTCTCTTGGATAAACATCCAGGAATTGACAGTTGAGTCATATGATAAATGTATATTTAAATTTAAAAGAAACTTCCCTATTGTTATCCAAAGCAACTATACCACTGATGTTTCTACATATCCTCATCAGTACTCCGTCTTCTGTGATTTGATTATAGCCGTCCTAGTAGCTGTATAGAGCATCTCATTGCAGTTTTAATTGCATTTTCCTAATGACTAGTGGCGTTAAGCAAATTTTCACTGCTTATTTGCCATTGGTATATACAGTGGTTCCACGTTCTCCGTGAGAGATTAGTTCTAGAACCCTGATGGATGCCAAAATCCAGAAATGCTAAAATTCCAACATTGGTCCTGTATAACCTGGGAAAATTAAAACTGAGCCCTCTGCATCCTTGGGCTGCCCAATCTGGGAATACTATATTTTCTATCCATAGTTGGTTGAATCTGTGAATGCGGAGCTCGTACACAGGAAAGGCCAACTATATTTTTTGAAAGTCCAGTTTTTAGTCTGTTTCTACCAGTTATAAAAATTTCCAGTTCGCATATATGGAAACTGTTTTTATGTGGATGGCTGAGGATTCTTTTGGAAAAACATACTGTCAAGAAAAGAACATAGGGATTATAAGCCTGACTCTATAGCAAAATCTGATTTTTTAAAAAGAAATTTTTATTAAAATGTCTAAAAAACACTGGGGCCCTGTTGACATCACTTGGATACCCGGCTGGTATAATCTATGACAGTATAAAGAGCCCGTCTATGTACTCTTCCATGGAATATGAGATGTTGAGGACTTTGGCATGTCGGTAGTTATGTCCACTGGTATTTATTTAGGCAGAGTATGGGGGGTTGCCAGGATTAAGAGAGGGCATAGGGTCAAGTGTGCATCCTGAGAAGCCATAAACAGAAAAGAAAGTGTAACCTAGTAAACCGTGCAGTTCCCGCAGGAATCTGGCAGGAATGGGACACAGTGGGCCCAGCATGGTCTACCAACCCCCTGCCGAATCCTTGAAATTCCTTCTGAAAACCTCCAGAAAGAAAGGACAGAGTACTGCATAGAGGGTTGAAGGTTCTGGTTTCTCCTGGCTCTTGTTTCTGTTTACGATTTGTATCTGTAGTAGTTTCCTGGGACTGCCCTAACAAAACAGCGCACAGTGGGTGGCTTAACCATAAGTGTACTGTCTCAGAGTTCTGGAAGGCAGAAGTCTAAAATCATGGTGTTGAAAAGGTGGCTCCTTCTGAGAGCCACAAGGAAAAAGCTATTCCAGAGAAGTCTCTCTCCTTATGTCATGCAGCTTTGGGTGTTTCTTGGTGTTTTAGTCTGTTCTCCTGCTGCTCATGAAGACATACCAGAGACTGGATAATTTATACAGAAAAAGAGGTTTAATGAACTCACAGTTCCATGTGCTGGGAAGGCCTCATAGTCATGGCAGAAGACGAAAGGCTCATTTCACATGGCGGCAGGCAAGAGAGAATGAGAACCAAGCAAAGAGGAGACCCCTTATCAAACCAACAGATCTTGTGAGACTCATTCACCACCACAAGAACAGTATGGGGAAAACCACCCCGTGATTCAATGATCTCTCACCAGATCCCTCCCACAACACATGGGAGTTACGGAAACTACAACCATGATTCAATTACCTCCCCCAAATCCCTCCCACAACACATGGGAGTTACAGGAGCTAAGACAGACCATATCGCTTGGCTTATCAATGGCATTCTTCCTGTGTCTTCACATCGCCTTCTCTGTATACCTATCTTTCCCTGTGTCCACATTTCTCCTTTTTGTAACTACAGAGTCATATTGGATTGGGCCCATCCTAATGACTTCATCCTGACTTGGTCATCTGCAAAGGCTGTATTTCCATACAAGGTCACATTCACAGCTACTGGAATTACCGCCTCATTATTTGCTGAAGGTACACAATTCAACCCATAACACTGTCAGTCTAGTAATTGTGCCCTTTTAGGTAATTTCTGTTTTCTACTCATAATTTAAAATGAAAGCATCTTGAAATTATAAAAGACAATAGTGCTAAGAGAAAATTTCCATCAACCTATGATTTTAAACTCTTCAAAGTGCTAAGAGAAAATATCCATCAATCTATTATTTTAAACCTTTCTAAATTATTAAGAGTAAGATATATAAAATAAGATAATTTTCAGGACAGCCATGGTTGTTCATGCGTGTAATCTCAGCACTTTGGGAGGCTCGGGAGAGCAGACTGCTTGAGCTCAAGAGTTCAAGACCAGCCTGGACAAGATAGTGAAACTTCATTTCTACTAAAAATACAAACAATTAGCCTGGTGTGGGCATGGTGGCAAATGCCTGTAGTCCCAGTTACCCAAGAGGCTGAGGTGGGAGACCTGCTTGAGCCCAGAAAGTCAAGGCTGCAGTGAACCATGATTGCACCACAGCACTGCAGCCTGGGTGACAGCCTGAGACCCTGCCACATACACACACACACATATTCAAATAAATGATTGAGTTTACATACCAAAGAGCACCAAAATATATGCTTCAATGAGAAGAAAAGAGTGAGATCTAAGTGGCACTGAGTTATACAGAAACTTGAAAACACGTTGGTGTATCTAAATAATCAATAACCAAAGTAACAGCAATAATAACATTAAGGATAATGACTATTTAGCTTGGAATTTAAAAAACAATACATAATTATATTTACAAATTGCAATAATATAAAAACTGGAAGAGATGATCATATCTAAAATTTTCTACAGCCTTTAAATTGTTCAGGTAGAAGGAGATGATTGTTTCAAGTTGTACTTTGCTAATGCAACCTTGTGCTTCATTAGTGCTAATGCACTTTGTTCAACATTTAATAACTAAAGAGCAATGAAAAGCGACACAGATTAAATGGAAAAGGAAATATACAAACAACACACCCCCCAAAAATATGCAATCAAGTCAATGAAAAGCAGAAAACAAACGAAAAAAGTAAAGAAGTAAAAATACAGTGAAATTTTATTAAAGATGCAGAAATATATCCATATGTGTCAAAATCATATTTAGTATAAATACATTAAGTTCACTATTAAAAGACAGAGAGTACAAGCTATAATGACAAAGGATTTTTACACGCTGAGGGACATAAAATGATATGCCAAAATTTAGATTGTATAGTGACATTAATATCTCATTAAATATGCTAGAGCAAAATCTGAAATATATTCAAAAATTAACTTTGGGAGCCCGAGGTGGGTGGATCAAGAGGTCAGCAGATCGAGACCATCCTGGCTAACATGGTGAAATACCATCTCTACTAAAAATACAAAAAATTAGCCAGGCATGGTGGCAGGCGCCTGTAGTCCCAGCTACTAGGGAGGCTGAGGCAGGAGAACAGGGTGAACCCGGGAGGTGGAGCTTGCAGTGAGCCGAGATCGTGCCCCTGCACTCCAGCCTGGGCGACAGAGCCAGATTCCATCTCAAAAAAAAAAAAAAAAAAAAAAAAAAAGCTTTCCAGTTGAAATATCTTTATAACGTAATATTGAATTCTCATGGCTAAGGAAAAATAATTTTATAATTAATCAGGTCTAAATAAAATAAATTAAATACTGAAAGGGCAAAAAATTATCTTAAAGCTTTTACACTTCAATGCTCAGTTTTGCTGTGAACCTAAAACTGTTTTAAAATTAAATTATGTTAAATAGAAATAATTATTTGTGGGACATTTAATGTTTCTTGATTAACCCTTGGACTTGTAGAGATTTTAACTTAGAACAGGCATAAAAATTGTAACAATTGTTATTGTGAATAGAATAGAATATTGTTCTGAGAACAGTAAATATTTCTTGAGAATTTCGATGTGTCCGAGGCTGGAATATTTTCACATATTGTTTAACTCTTTTGTCTTATATACTATTTTGTCTTTAAAACAATCAGATGAGGAAAATGAGGCTCAGATAGCAACTAGCCTGACCCAAATCACACAGCTAGAAAGCAGAGGATGCAGGATTTAAACCCAGAACCTGTTTGACTATTCACTACACTCTACCACCTCCAAGGAACGTGGTGCGTATATGATACTTGAGGACATATCAACAGTCACGACTAAGATTTAGTAAAACGGTGGAGAAATGAAGACAATGTTGAAAGAGAAAGAGTTCTAAGCCAACCACAATTAAAGTCTGAGTATGAAGAAGTCATGCAAAATATTTAACAATTTTACAAATGAAGAAGATGAGGCTAAGAGAGAATTCATTGCTTGCCTTATCGGACATCACAGTCCTCACTAATTATTTTAGTTTGTGTTTTCTTTCACATGTCTTGAAACTTGCACCATCCTATAATAGTCACTAGAATTTAGTACTTAATTTTTCTCTCGTTTCTGTGCATCTGTGCATGGAGAGGGATACCCCTGCTGCATGCTGATAGAAACTGACATTGTTTGAAAACACCTACTTTCATTTCCTAAATATGTGACTTCAAATATAACATAATTAAATATATAAATACTTAGGATATTTTTCTCTCTCTTAAAATTTATCTTAGCTTTGCAGGCCATAAGCTCAGAAATATGTGTTCCTTGTAAAAGCCACCATCTTGACCTCTTATTCTCCAACCATTAGCACAGTAAGTGTGCATTTAAACAGTTAACTAGCTATGAAATTGTTGGTAGAGGAGTTCTACAAAAACTGCAATGTATTAAAATCCTGTTTGGTCACAACTTTCTGAGGGAGGGAAGAAAACTTCATATGAGTTATGGCGATGTAATTTATGTTGATTATAAGAAAAAATTTGTTTAGGCCAATAAAATTCAAATTAACAAAGCACATTCAGAAACGAGGTTTAAAACATAAATAGCATGAAATAGGGGAGATTAGAGCTAATATTTTCCAGGAGCTAAATAAACACACAAGCTCATATAGCATTTATTGTAAAGGTTAGAAGAGAAATCTAATTCAATATATTTAATGTACATGTAGAATGATTAGAATCTGTCTGGTTCTTGATAAATATAATCTAAAGAATTAGTTTAGACATCTTTCTCCCATCTTCAGTCAGAGTTTTATAAATTAATGAAATTATCTATTATCATTTCATCTTAGATGTCATAAGACTTTGGAAACAGGGGGTATTAGGGACTAATTTACAACACATAAATAGCTTGAACAGGTGGTACTTAATACCATCACAGATACTGGTCACTGGGTAGAGTTCACAGTTATGGAAGTGAATGCCAATTAGAAAAATGTTCATATCCTCATCACTGAGTAAACTTAAACTAAGTGAAAAGACACCACTTGCCAGGTGCAGTGGCTCAGGCCTGTAATCCCAGCACTTTGGGAGGCCGAGGCAGGCAGATCACGAGGTCAGGAGATCGAGACCATCCTGGCTAACAGGGTGAAACCCCGTCTCTACTAAAAATGCAAAAAAAAAAAAATTAGCCAGGCGTGGTTGCGGACAACTGTAGTCCCAGCTACTCGGGAGGCTGAGGCAGGAGAATGGTGTGAACCCGGGAGGCGGAGCTTGCAGTGAGCCGAGATTGCACCACTGCACTCCAGCCTGGGCGACAGAGCGAGACTCCGTCTCAGGAAAAAAAAAAAAGAATGGACGAATACAAATGCCTTTAATTCCGTTCAGACTTAAGACTTCACAGTTCTCAGAGACACCAAAGAAATTCTTTCCAAAAGTTTTTTTTGCAGAGATATATTTAAAGGCATAATTATATTTTTAAGAGCTTCCCAGATTGTAACAAATATAAGTAACTTCAACTAGCAAATAAGAAATTCATAAATGTAGCTAGCTGCTCAGTATTGCTGATTTGATATCATTTGATATCTTCGAAGTGTACCAACATTTAATGAGGATATAACTGAGTGAATCCTGCAACAGAAATATTAACATATGTGCTAAAATGAGCTATAATGGATATATATATTTCCAATGTCATTTAGAGCAAATACTTATATTAATCAGGCTGAATTATATGACTCCTACATTGAATCTTTGAACAATTGAGTTACAGTGGCAAATAATAGACAAATAAAGAAATGACATAATTAGATCATAAACTGATTTAGTAGTCTTATATAATTTTTATGTAGAGCCTGAAGGAAGAGTGCTGATCATGAAATAGTATCCTAAAAGAATGCAGCTATTACTTAATAATACAAGGAAATCAGAAAATTTGTCAAGGATCATGCAGCATAGTGAGTAGTGATGATTTACATATATCTGAATAGATGATTTACATATATCAGAATAGATGATTTACATATATCAGAACTGATGATTTACATATATCAGAACTGATGATTTACATATATCAGAATAGATGATTTACATATATCAGAATTGATGACTTACATATATCAGAATATTCATCCCTTAACTTAACTACTCATAGATAACAACTTGAGCATTGTGAAATGTTGTTTTCTCTCTGAGGTATTCTTTCAGATCCTACATACCAGTGAAACTACTGACATCAGCTCCTCCGAAGGGCTCCAGGAGAAGCTGACTCACTAAAGGGTGAAGTTTCTATATCCTGGTGATTTAAGATTTAATCCCCCTAACCCAAACCAGTCAGTGACCCCATTTATCCAGCCCCTGGTCCTCTACAATCCCTTCACCCCAACCAAGTACTCTCTGGAAAGACAGATTTGAGGGTGCTCGCATCTCCTCACTCAGCTGTCCTGCAATCATTAAACTCCTTCTTTACTGCAAACTCTGTTTATCAATTTATCAGACTGTGACTGCACAGCAGTCAGAGAATACAAACACGTGAGTCCTGTATCATTTATAAATATTTAACTTTTATATATATTTAACTTCTATACACATAATTGACTATTTTGTATATTACTATTAGTAGGTAATAATAATATTTATATTTCCTCCATAGGTAGCTTCTGGGGCATTTCTGCCTGGTAAATTTTATTCTTTAATGACAAAGACTAAAGTAAGTAACTTTAAAATATTATTGAGAATTTTTTTTCTATTGATGGGACACTGAATTTGTAGGTAGAAATAAAAACCTAGCTTTTTACTAAACTTAATTTTAAACACAATTCAAAATATAAATATAAAATTAAGAATTTCCAAAATTAAACTTAGTTTTAGAAACTCACATAAGCAAGTGTAATACTGAAGAGCAAAGAAACTGTGGTCTACAAAAAAAATTATAAGTAATTCATGAAATCTAAGGGCTAATTTGTGAAGTAAATTAGGAGGATATTTTATGCTGTAGCACCATCCTAGAGACCAAGAGAATCGCTCTAGGAAAACCTGCTCAACTCTTTTTAACCAGAAATTCTTTCTTTCTCCAGAAATCCCTTTCAGGTAATGCCTAATAATATCTCACTGAACATGTATTAGAAATCGTAGTTTAATTTTTAATTAAATAATTCAGTGAAAATATATTAATTGTAAAGATAAATTTTAACACATATGGGAATACTAGACTTACGGTGGTCATCAACCCAAAATGCTACAAAATTACATGGAATGGTTAGTTTGGCAAAAATAAATATCAACACTACCACCAAAAACCTAGGTTTCAAAAAGAAATACAAGAAGCATTCCAAAATGTTAAAAATTTTTCATTTGTCTACTTTCTAAATGCTCTTTAAAATACTTATGTCATCATAATTTTGAAGTTTAAAAGTAAAGAAATAGTTCTCCTAGTTAATATACTGCCTTAAAGTTACTCTGGCTCACAAACAGAACAAATCAAAGCATGACTTGACAGCCGTCAAATTACAGGAAATTGAAGCTAAATGAAATTGGACACCTCACCTCATCTAAACTCCTTACTTTATAAGAAGGAAAAGCCTCACAAAATGTTGAGGTCATTTAGCTTAAAGTCATCAGGTGAGTTAGAGATAATCTGAGAACACCACTTTTTTTCTCTTTGTTACTATTCTCTCATGAAATTTTGCCTGAAAACAGGTCTACTAAAGATAGAAGAATTTGTAATGAAGATGAATATATATCATTGTCTTTCTGCTTAGGGTTGTTCAATATTTTCCCATTGATAATATATAAAATCCTACCTACTTTGACCTCCTATCATTGCCTTTCTGCTTAGGGTTGTTCAATATTTTCCCATTGATAATATATAAAATCCTACCTACTTTGACCCCCTATCATTGCCTTTCTGCTTAGGGTTGTTCAATATTTTCCCATTGATAATATATAAAATCCTACCTACTTTGACCTCCTCTCCCACCATTTCCTTGCTATCTCCTAGAACTTCATTCTTGACTCCAAAGCTGCACCCTCCTGCATCAGTTTCTTTTGTTTGAAATCTTCAGCCCTTCATAAATTTCATCCACCAAACTCCTATTTATCCTTTAACTCCCTATTATTTTTTCTTACACTGCCACATTTTCCTTCATTAGCACATATCCAATTTAAAGTTATATAGTTTGAGTTTTTGCTTGACTTTCTGTTTCTCCATTAAAGCATAAGCTCCACAAAAGCAAGTATCATGTCTGATTTAACAGGGTATATTCTATTCTTATAAGAGTGCTGCCACGTAAGTGTCAATGAATGTTTGTGAAATAAATGAAGGACTAAAGGAGTGACTGAACAAATAAAAATAAGTTCTTTGTGTGTATTGTATGTGTGAATAAGATTTTGAGTTTGGCCAAGGCAGTTAATCACATATTAACAACTCATTAAAGTTTATTGCTATGAGGTACACAATTGGTTCAACACCAAATTCTAAGATGAAACAAGGTTTGTGTTCAGAAATATAGTGTCACTTTTTCTAATATCAATTGCCCTCCAACTATCAGCATGACACATGCAAACCATTGATACGTGTTTTTCTGTTTTTTTTTTGTATTGAAGATACAACATGAAGGAAAATTATTATATTTCTAATAGGAAGTCCTGTTCTAAATGACAACAAATCTGAGCGTGAACACATTTGTTTAAAAGAGAGAGATTAAAAAGATGAGATTCTGTTTGTACAGTATATAACTGAAGAGAGTTGTATCTAGCAATTTGACAAGAAAGGTGAAACAGAACATTAACCTGAGCACACAAGTTCAGCTAATGATCTGGGATGGGGAGTTGTGGGTAGAGAGGAGGACAAAGACGAAAGACAACCGTTTACCCCAAGTTACTCTCCAAAGATGAGAAAAAGCCCTCTTAGTAATGTCTTTCAAAATCTAACTACTTTCAAGAACACATCGATAAGATACAGAGAGATAACAATCAAGTTGGACAGTAACTTAAAAGTCAGATGTCTTTTTAAGCATAAGTAACTTAGAACTGTAAAGTAAAAAACACTAAATGTCATTGACTTTAAAGTGGATACTGAAGAAAAAGAAAACCCTTCTATTAAAAACTAGACTACATGCAGTAACTTATGTAGAAAACTTAGCATAAATATTTATACAAAATTGCCCTACCCTATTTTATTAAAGTATGACATTATAAATTAAGAGAAAATCATTTTAAAAATGAGTTATATTTTAGGCCTTTTTTCTCAAAATGAGTTTCATAAATTGATATGGTTATTAGCATAGGAATTTCAATAATAGGAACAAAGAAACCAAAAGAAAATGTGTGTGTGTGTATGTATACAATTACCTGGCATTCCAACTTCAACATGTTTAAAAATATTTCAGTAAAAAATGTTAGATTTATTTTAAGGTAGTTTGTAAGATATTTATTAGGTTTATTTGTAGGCCTTGCACACTAAGTTAAGCAACACTATCATAAAATAAATTATTTAATAATGAAACAGAAACTCAAAGCTTCATATTATAATTAAATAAACTCTAAAATATCTAGTAACTTCAACTGTATCCCTAAAATAACATCAGGTCTACAGTGTGTATCAACTTGCCCAGAGAAAACGCAACAATGAAAGAAAGAAAGAGATATCTATTTTTTCATAAAAGATCAACACACTTTGTCCAATTTTTTTGTCCAACTGCTATCAAGTGGGCCAACGCTAATGGCAAATAAAAGAGCTGCCATTCAACATGCATTCTAGTAGTGAATATTAACTGACTACTATGTGAAAGCAGTGTTCGTTGAACAAATAAAAGAATCTTTGCCTGCGTGACGCTTATATTTTGGTCACTTTACATTTTACTGGAGGAAACGTGAAGAATAGAATACCAGCAATATTAACAACATTATCCCACTAGAAGGTCTGCAGTGACTGATACTTTCAGACTCATGTCAATGACCCTATATGATCTTTATATTCCAAGGAGCATGGCAATGGATTTTAACATTTCCAAATTAAAAGGTAATGGTAAAGTAATGATAACCAACACAAAAATGACTCCCTGGAAACGACAGCAACTCATTTCAAATGGCTTTGGAATGCCATTAGGACAGTACCTTTTTCTTTGTAATGCAAAAGTCTCACAATCCAGAGAGCAGGTCTTGTGAATTTTGTGAATTTTGATGAGAGGTAAGGCATTACAGAAAGACCCAAAAGTCATGCTCCAGATTCCGGCAATATAGCTAGTAGGACAGACACAGAGTACATAGTTTTACTACTGATCACAGTGATTTAGAGATTGGAACCCATAGTTCTGTGAGATCAGGCATCACTTCAAGATAAATTTACATTTTTAATAAATGCAAACTTTGGCTCAGCTAAACAAGGTACCTTGGGCTATATTAACTGTAGATAGATAAATTTGGCGTAATTAACCCTTGCACAGTCTAAACATACCATGTGCCAAAAATGATGTAAAGCACTGAATATGTGAGATAAAGTATGATGAATTCCATTGACAAATACAGGCAATAGCTTCCATTTAATTGAGAAGAAACCGTATACCTAGCACAAGTCTTTTTCTGTGCATTAACTTTTCATAATACAACTATATGAAGTATATAGTATAAAATAGTATATGAAACTATTTTATATATAAATAAAGGTGTTTCCAAAGGTTAAGAAAGGGCACGGTGAGAGTGAGAAGCACAGTCTGGGTGGGCAGGACAATCTAGTTGTCTATCTGTGCTTTAAACTCCAATAAACATCATCTCCCACACCACGGCATCTAACTCAGAGTCACATTTCAATTGCCAGCAAATGGAAGCCTCATAAACCCAAAATGTGAACGGCAATGAAGTTCATAGAGCACGCTTTGAGTGCACAGAGTATCTTTGCAAACATTATCTTTTTTTATTACACTTTATGTTTTAGGGTACATGTGCACAACGTGGAGGTTTGTTACAGATGTATACATGTGCCATGTAGGTGTGCTGCACCCATTAACTCATCATTTAACATTAGGTATATCTCCTATTGCTATCCCTTCCCCTCCCCCCAAACATTATCTTTTAAGACTTTCACAATCACGCCATGAGATTATTCCCATATCAAAAAGTAGGAAATGAAAGCCTGGAAAGAAGTTATATTGACATTAAACTGCTCTCAAACCCAAGTGTACAAATGATTCTTCTTGCAAAGAAATTCATATTCTACACAAAGTTCTATTTCAAAATGAATTCTGGAATTCAATTAAACACTCATCTGGAAAACGAGAGCTTAAGTGGAAATTCCTCACTGGTATTCAAGCAAATAAATTAAATAATGATATTAAACCTACATCTAATCTCTTATTATTACATATTCAAAGTTTGCTATACAGCTACCACTAAGTTATACATTTCCAGTGACACAAACCATAAAATGAATTTGTTTCTATTGGTACTAGCAAAAAAAAAAAAAACCTGCGTAGACAGCAAAAGGGTCAATCTACTAATTTATCTTCTAATAACTTTCCACCCAGGAGCATTCGTCCCTCTCATTAGACAGTTGTTCTATGCTTCTTTTTTTCACATTCTAATTGCCTCACCTGAACCAAAAAAAGAATGTGGATCTAGAATCAATACCTTTTGAAAAGTCATTTATTTCATTATATTATTTTTTCATATATCTGCATTATTGCATAGAATACCTGATTGGTCTTATGCTAAGTTTTTCATGTAACATTACCTCTGCAAGATGTTAATAAGTATCCTTCCAAAAATGTTTGAAAAATCTTGGGTAAAACATATTACGTAAGTTCCTGTTTTATAGTTTTCCAAGAGTTTTACTATCCTTGGCCAATGACAAAATTCAAAGCAGAGATACAGTACACAACTTTTGTAAAACTTACCTATTTTTCTTATAAGACTGTGGCTTTGTTTTGTTTTGTTTTGAACTTCTTTTCTGTGATGTGACATGAGACTGTGTGTTGAGTTAGGGGTGGGGACATACATTAACAGAGGTTTAGGAACTGCTTTGCTAAAGCAAGTTTGAGGAGAAAATGGGGAGACTAATACAAGATTTTCCTTTAAGCAGTGGGAGTTGAAGGGGTAGGTGGTTTTTGGAGAAAGAAGAGACCCATTCATGGCACAGGCTTCTTTATGTTTCTGCTCTGTGTGATACTTAATGAGGATACAGACATTCACTTCCTCTATTTCCCACCCCTGGCCGGGGGTAACCCAAAGGTACCTGATAAAGACACAGCCTTATAGCTGTATCAAGTATCCCTGAGTGTGTTAGGACTGGAGAGGCCTAAGGAATAAAAAACATACATGCATTTAATGGAACAAATACAGAGAAGAAGAAAACTCAGACATGGTACATTAATTGTGTACCTTTCCTTACAACCCAGCACATCACAGGGTACATGACCTGCTTCCTTTTGACCTGCTTCCTTTATGTTCACTGCATGAACAGGGAAGGGGGTTGGGGTACACGTGGGAGATAATTGTGTTTACTATGTACCTGGTATTAATACATCTATAGAGACAATTGGAATGACTATACTGGAGAAACAGCAAGAGAAGAACTGAAAAGGCTAAAACAAATACTTGGTTCTCTAAAAAATACTCCAAAGGATTTCTCATGTCTGACAAATTACATTTTAGTCTAATAGTAATAAGTGACCAAAACTAAGGTGATTTGATAAATATCATAAGGTATTTTACTGTGAAATTGATATCTATACGTATTGCTTATAAAGCTCAGTAATCTGTTCTTGAATTGAGAAATTACTGAGACAACATCAAAAGCTGTCATTTTTGTTTCTATGTTGTCGTTGTTATTGTTTGTGAGGTCAGAGCTTCTAAACTTTATGACTGTTTGAAAGGGGCCTATATAGACCTTGCCTGAATATTAAGTCATGTGAAATGATAAAAAGCTTTCTGATTTATTGGGTTAGACAAAGAAAAAATTGAGAAATTGAGCATCATTAAAATTAAAGACTTTTGTTATTAAAACTGTGCTTAGAATGAAAACAAAAGCCACAGGTTGGGAGAAAATTTTTTCAAAACATATTCAAAACATTTTCAAAACATATCAGATAAATTACTGGTATTTAAAGTATACAGAGAACTCGAAAATAAGAAAGAAAACAACTCATTTAAAAAATAGTCCAAAGGTCTAAATACAGCTGTCAAATGGGGATTTTGAAGTTACTAGTCATGTATCATTAGGGAACTGCAAGTCACAGCAACCGTGAGATATTATTACATGACTATTAAAATGACCAATATCCAAAAGTCTGATGATACCAAAAGCTGGCAAATGTGAGGAGAAACAGGAACTTTTATTCATTGCTTGTGAGAATGCAGAATAGTACAGCTACTTTGGCAGTCAGTTTGGCAGTTTCTTATAAAACTAAACATACTCCTACCACACAACCCAGCAATTACATTCCCGGTATTTACTTAAAGGATTTGAAAACTTACATGCACACAAAAGCCTTCTTCCCATGAATGTTACAGGAGCCTTATTCATGATCACTAAAATCGAAATGTCCTTCAGGAAGTGAATGGAAAAATAAACTGTGGTATATCCAGGCAATGGAATAGTATTCTGTCAAGCTACAGAAGACACACAGGAACCTTTAAATGCATATTGCCAAGTGAAAGAAGCCAGTCTGAAAAGTCTACATACCGTATGATTCAACTACATGACCTTCTGGAGAAAGCAAAACTATGGAGACAGTAAAGAGATCAGTGGCTATTAGGGATTTGGAGGAGATTTGTGCAGTCTAAACATGTCATGTGCCAACAATGACGTAAAGATATGTGAGATAAAGTATGACGAATTCTATTGACAAACACACGCAATGGCTTCCATTTAACTGAGAAGAAACCATATACCTAGCACAAGTCTTTTTCTGTGCATTAACTTTTTGTAATACAACTATATGAAGTTATAGCCTATTTTATATATGAATAAAAGCATTTCCAAAGGTTAAGAAAGGGCACAGTGAGAGTGAGAAGCACAGTCTGGGTAGGCAGGTCAATCTAGTTTTCTATCTGTGCTTTAAACTGCTATAACCATCAACTCAATCTACTAATTTATCTTCTACATAAATTAGTAGAGGAAACGATGAACGGATGGAGCAAGGAAGAATTTTAGGAGAGTGAATCCATTATTCTGTATGACACTGTAATGAGGATTATTTGTCATTACACATTTGACAAAACCTATAGAATTCATAAGACAAGGAGTAAACTCTAATACAAACTACATACTTTAGTCAATAGTAATGTACCAATATTGACTCATCAACTATAACAAATGTACCACACTATTGCAAGATGTTAAAAATCGGGGAAATTGGGGTAGAGGCTGAGGATGACGTGTGAATGCTTATTCACTTCTTTCTACAAACCTAAAATTGCTTTTAAAGAGTCAATAAAAATTAAAACAAGGCAGGGTTTTCATGCAATCGAAAAAAACACACAACTTTAGTAAGTGACTCATAATTATGCTTATGCCACTTTGCTAGATTACACTTCATTAATAAATATAGTTTCATTCTTTATGTTATAAAGCAGAATAAAGTCAGATATCTAGAGAAATTGATTTTAATGATTAGAGTAAAAGCATTTTCACCTCCAACGTCAGAATGAGTTCTTCAGAATCAGTCCATTTTATAGTTAAATCAATCATTGATTTTAAAAAAATATTGAGAAAAACTTTAACTTCACTTTTTCCATCAAACTCAATGTCATGACAGCATTGTCATTTCAATCTAGGATTAAAACCTATTTCTGGACCCAGTGGACTTACTGTGATAGATTCTGAAAATGTCAGACGTTAAAGTCCAGTCTTTGATCTGCTGTCCTCTGCAGTTATCAAAAGGTCAGTTTATCCTGCTTCTTTTCTCTCTTTTTCATATATCTTGCACTTCAGCTTAATATTAGTATTAAGCTAAATTTCTTATTTTATTTTGATTGATAAAGGAAAACAGATTGTTTCAATACAGTTACTGAGAATAAGCAGCAAAACGTACTTATAAAGTACACAAGAGAGCTATAAGATAAAAATTTGTTCAAAAAAAGATTTGGAAATTTTTATTGCATGAATGTTCAAATGGAAAGGAAAACTTTCTGGATTCTTTTTCCACCACACAGGAGTAGCAGCACTAAAGTAGTGAATAATGTCCGTTCAATTGGTAGTTTTCATGTATTTCTGATATCAGAAATGGACTGTTAGTAACTAGTTTTAAAAGCAGAGCATTTTTGTGCATGGCATTCCCCTGAATTCCAAAGCCCAAACTTAACTTAGGCTAATTTCTCTCTGCTGGGAGCACCATTAATTTCTCATAGATAACATTTCATATATATGCGGCATTCTGATGATGTAAAGGAATTCACACCTTATGGGCCTACAAGCCAAATTTAATCAATGGCTTGCTTCATATGGCTGAGAGCTAAAAATTGTTTTGGCATTTTGGAAGTGTTTAAAGAAGGAGAAGGAAGGGGAGAAGAAGAATGAGTAGATGAAGGAGAGACAGAGACTACATATGGCCAGCAAAGCCTATAATATTTACTGTCTAGTTCTTTACACAAAGAACTTTTCCAATCTTGAACAAAACACACACATTTTCGTTATGCCAAAAAAGGACTACAATAAGTCTTCACTTAACATCATTGACAGGTGCTTGAAAACTGGTCATAGGTATATATATTTATGGTCACGTGATGTTTTGATACACGCATACGGAGGGATAAATTGGGGATGGTTAATTGGTACAAAAATACAGTCAGCGAAACCCATTTTACCATAGGTTGACATCAAAAGAGTTCAGCTTCTATGGCTTTTGGTAACTAAAACGTCAACAAACTTGTAAATAAAGATCAAAACACTTCTAATATTAAATGCTGAAATAAATTTCAGCTATTCATATGTTTAAGATTAATAAAAGCTAGTAAAATCATTATTTACCTACTTATTTCAGTTTAGGGTTGCAGTTGACCGCAGCCTATCCTGTCAGCTCAGGACGCAATGTGGGAACCAGCCCTGGACAGGGTGCCGTCGCATTGCAGGTGCACTCACACATACCCACATTTACTCAGACTGGGACCACATAGACACGTCAATCAACCTCACATGCACAGCCTTGGGAAGTGAGAGGAAACTGGAGCATCCAGAGAATATCAATGCAGACATGGGGAGAATACATAAGCTCTACACAGACAGTGAACCCCAATTGGAATCAATTTGTTTTTTCTCATCAACATCATAATGAAATGACATTGAATGAAACGTCGTTATTCAAAGACCTGTTGTACTCAGTTCTAAACATTTCAGAATTAAGAGATCTACACACATCCTCTTCTATATAATGGAGTGGGTCTCTTAATATTTCCTGGCAACATACTCTTAGCCTGCCTAGGAAACACTTTAGAATACAACTGCATTATGATAAATTTTCATATTCTATTCATATCTTCATATTTCTCCCTCTACTTATTAAGGTATAGTCTTGTATATGTAATCCTTCAGTTCCTGAACAAGGTGAACATATGATCTCATGATGTGTGTTTTAATTTCTTAACTTTGTTGAGATTTGGGAATGTGAGGATGATGGAAAGGAAAGAAAGGAATTCAGCAGCTATAAAAGAAATCTGACCTTTAATTTTTTTATTGAATTTGTTTCTTGTTTTATTTTTCCTTCCTTTGCACAAATGAGAACTTCTAGTTTTACAAAGGGTTCCATCAACTTTAGGACAAAAATTTGTATTTGTGGCATAACACAAGTTGGAGACACAATGATTTAGAGATTGCATATCAATTTTATCAAATAAATGTGATAAAGTAGGTGATATGCACACACACACACATTTGTAGTGACAAAACCATTGACACAGATACCCAGATGGCACTTAATGTACTTTCAGCCTTAAATTCTTTCTCAAGGACAAGCCATTTGTTTGCAAATGATTTAGCATTCAAAAATGATTAAACACGGGAAAAAATGCATTGCACATAAAGTTCAGATTACAAGTGAATTAAAGTCACACTAATATAACTATAATTTATAATGAATTCAAATGGCTTTCAGAAGGGTCATCTGTGGAAGGTGAAGAGCAATCTGAATTTATTTTTCTGGTAACTGGTCACAGCAATGTTTTCTAGACTAGTGAGTGAGTGCTCATACCATGTGTGTTCAACAACACATAAAGTTGGATGACAAAATCTACTTTAGTGAGAATGTAGCTATTTCCAGGGGCACCAATAGTAATGTCAGTTTTGAGTCTTGGGTTTGCTTTTGTTTGTTTACAAGGCGATGAAATGTTTAAGGAAAAAATAAATTCTACCAATCCATGTTGAGTGAACATTTCAATCCTTGTAAAGATCAAAGTCAGCTGCCACCATGCCATGCAAACCTTATAGTACATGACATGTTAAATCGGTAACCTCGAAAGGGACTTCTGAGAAGCTATGAGTAAAAGGCACATACAAAATGCCTCTGAGATGAATTCACAAATGAAATGGAAAAGGATAACTGTGTACATCCAAGAAGAATAGTAATTAACAGAAAACAAGAACACTTCTAAATTGAAAGAATCCCTAAAGTAAAAGAAGACCAAAGAAAAAGAAATAAAGATGAGAAGTGAAATGAGGCGGAAATGGTGAGCGACAAGGAGATACATTGAGAAAAAAAGTAGCTAAAGTTAGTGTGTTATTATTTCAGCAAAATTAAGTATATCAATACTGAGAAATATGACTTGAAATAGATTCAGTACCTCAAGCAGAAACATAAACAAATAACATCTGGGTTTTTCTTTCGATAACCAGTATTTTAAATACAAAAATCTAAAAATTTTGTCTTTGTGTAAGAGTTACACATTTATCATACCAATCAATAACAAAAAGGCGCTATAAATACTGTATGGAAATAAATGTCCTAACAGATGTTAACCAGACATCAGTCTTCACCGGTAAGGATTAGATTTGAAGGTGTTTGCAGATAATTAAAACTTGTTTTTATAACATAACTTAGCAGCTAAGTAGTATAATGAAAATGGGATATTCAAATTATAAGATATAAAATATTAAAGATAGAAGAACATGTTTATTTTTTCAATATAAATATTGTTACAGCTCAGAGAAACAGTATGAAATCTCAGGGCTCATGAAAGGCCACATTCTAGAGATAGTGATTGACAGGTATGGTAATTCCCCTACAGCGTGGTGCCTGTTGTCATGGAGTAGCATGTCTCCTACAGGGTACTACCAGCAGGTTCATGTAGGAAGAGCCAATAGTCCATGTGAGAAACCCCGGAAGGCTAAAGATAGAAGGAAATATTTGTGCCACGTTGAAGAGCAAGTTCACCAGGTGAATTGGCATGTGGCTAGGGTACAACTTCCCATACATATATAAATAATGAAACACACAAAAAATTATCAGAAAAGTATTTTATTATTATTAGAGTCATGATTAGCACTCTCCTCATCAGGAGAGTTTTAGGTTTTTTTCTAGCCCTACTCTATACTTTTTAAACACAGTCTCCAAGTTTCAAAATAAAAGTTTCTTATTTTTAATTCACATCTCAATTAAAATAAAACAAAAACCGAAAATGTAGAAGTTCCTTATTTTGACCATCTATATATCATACACAACAAAAAGACTGATAAAATTCCACTAAACACAACAGCTAGATCCGTATTCCCGTTACTGCTTAAGCCCATTCCAATAAGGATTTTATACCAAATCTGCCCTTGCCAAGGCTACCTGGGGCCTTCATTTTATTATTTGCAATGGACAATTTTAACTTCACATCCATGTTGGCTTCCTTACATCCTAGATGCACATACAGCCAGATTTTTTCCATCAGATGTGATTTGATCCTCCAAATTCGGAATGCCTTGATGACCTCCTCTTTATCTAAAGATCACTTTAAAAAGCCTGAAGTATTTGGCTCTTCCCTAAATCTTTGGCCAGATGTAATGTCATCCTCCCATTGGCTTTCTTTGTCCAAACTACATTAGCCTTATCTCAGATCTTCAAACAAGTTATATTTCCTGCCTAAGATCTTTCTATGAGTGAGTGAAAGGTGTGACGAAGATAGTTCCTCTTTGCCCCCAAAGGTTTCATTGATCACGCTGATAATGAATTTACTGTTATTTTAATCTCTTACTGTTATACTCAGGGTTAAATTCTCTACCCTACACACTTCAGTTGACATAATTTTAATTTCCACTGTGATGCTTCTCTCTCTTCTGTCAACACTCTCTCCTCACAGGGTTTCATCCAGATCAGGAGTCAGTAACATTTTTGACAAAGAGCCAGATAGTAAATATTGCAAGCTTTGTGTTGCCAAGAGGCAAATTTGTGGAACTTTCCCTGCTGAAAAATTTCCCTGTATTTTACATTTTAGACTTATAAATGCCACACGTACTTATAACTCATGAGCCATACAAAAATAGGTGGCAGACCAGATCTGGCTCATGGGCTATAATAGTTTTCCAACCCCTCACCTAGATTCATGACTTTAGGCATGCTCTATAGGCTACGATGATCTAACTCACATCTCTAGCCAAGTCAACTTGTCAGTGCCTACTTGATGTCTCCACTTGGATTCTAACTAGCGTCTTAATTTAAGATTAAAAAATGTAAAATCAATCACACATACGCACCTACCCACACCTCTGTCACTTGCAAACTGCCTCATGTCATCAAGACTTTGCCATATCACTAAAAGTGACCATAATCCCCCATGTCCCTAAATCCAAATACCTTGATATAATTCTTGCTCAGTAAATTCAATCATCTTCAAATCAACTTCCAATCTCAACTGATTTTCTCCAACTTTATTGCTACACTCATAATCCCAACTACCATCATCCTTCAACTGGACAGGTGCAATAGTCAGCTAAATGAACCCCCTTCCTTCACTAGTGTACCCTTCCACAATAGTACACCCTCCT
The DNA here is from genome assembly GCF_028878055.3 of Symphalangus syndactylus. Classification (NCBI taxonomy): domain Eukaryota; kingdom Metazoa; phylum Chordata; class Mammalia; order Primates; family Hylobatidae; genus Symphalangus; species Symphalangus syndactylus. Next base: position 111,509,820 of record NC_072437.2, on the reverse strand, counting down.
AAGAGCTAACCTCATCGTATCACACATCCATCATACACTTTTCAATGTAGTTAATTTATATTCACATTTTGATATAAGATCTAGATTTGGTCCCTGAGAACACTCATGTAATCTCTCTCCATGCTCTTCCTTCATGGACATTCCAGCCAAACCGGCCTTCTTTTCTTTGTAAGAAACTATCAAGCTCTCTTTTTAAATTACAGAATCTTTATATCTGCCCTTCTTTCTGCTCAGAGCACCCCAGATCTTCAAAGTACCTTCCTCTTTGTCTTCACTCAACTCTCAAATGAAATATTACCTCCTCAGAGAGAAAAATGCTCTGAAATACCTACAGCCAGATCAGTGCCTTCCTCCTTGACAGTTTTACTCAGCCATGTTATCACATGTAATCTTCTTCGTAGTAGTGTACTTTATAGCCCTTCACACCATTGCTTTTTTTAGGTATTTGTATGTCTTCCTCCTCTTTCCCTCCTCACTACAGTATAGCCAATTGTGTCTTTGCCTTCTTCACTGCTATATCCCCTAGTGCCTGGTAGGCTTTCTATAAACAGCCATTTATTGACTTATTGACTACATGTATATGCTAATCCTTTTTACTAATTGTTGTTACACTATAAATTTCTCTTCTCCCTCTCTTCGCTTCCCTCTTCTCATGTCCCTTGATGCTTCCTACTCAATATTAACATGGACATCATTTTGTGTCTTCAGCATTTCTCTTTTCATTATATTATGATAGGTTAATTTTCCTAAGAAAACACTATTTTGACAAAAGCAAAGCATTAAAGTAAAGCAGCATAGGATCAATTTTTTCCTATTGAAAAGGAAACACCATCTTTCCGAGAAGACAATTCCACCAGGAAACAAAAAAAACACACACATTTCCGGTAAGTCCTAGTTCCCAAGACTTGAAGCCAGTATGTTTTTCCACTTTCAAGTATCCTTGACTGTAGAGATAAAAGGTATCCACTTAGAGATATTAACTCATTACCACTGCCTAAATTTGGTTTCCAGAAACACAACTTAATATGACATCAATGGATGTGATAATCATTTGAAAGTAGCTTTATCAAAATCATCCAACAGAACAAGTTACTTTCCTAATTAGCATCCTCGGTTAAATACCTAAATCTGATGAATAATAAGTTATGCATTATGCTAAATTGCATTGGCTCACTATCTTAGAATGCTTTCAAACTAATTAAAAATGAGATATTCAGTGATGAGAAACATAAAAAGATAAAAACCTATTTCAATCAGTTTAAATTAGAATTTAACATTTCTTCAATACGCTCTTTTGTAGTCAATTGCAAGAGTAATAAAGCAAAATTATTGAGTCTATAATAGTGACCGTTCAAAATTCATAGTGAATTATTAAAAAGAAAACTAAGGTCCCTGCCAACTTTCCACCTCACTTCAAAGCATAGCCAAGGTCATTACAACAGCAAGTAAAAGACTCCACACAATTCCCACTTCTTTGCCTCTATACTGTTACTTCTGGAATCTTCTACTGCTCCAAATTGTGTGTTTGCTCCAGACTCAGCAGTTCTCACCACCTTGTTCTTCCAATTGCCATCTTCTCTGTGCGGCCTTTCTTGACTACCCAGTTAAAAATTATCCTATCAAAATTATCTGATCCCCATCCAGGATTACTTTTCACCATCTAACTTACGATACTTTGCATATTTATGTGGCTCATTGTCTGTTATCTGTCTCCCTAAGTTAGAATGCGAGCTTCATGATGGCAGAGTTTTGGTCAATTTCCTTCACTCAATAATTCCTGACCCAAAGTAAACACTTCATAAGTATTTTTTGAATATACTAATATATAGTCCGAATTATCAAGGAACTTATAAATAAATAAAGACACAACCCAGCATATAGTGCAGCTTGAGAAATGTTGATAGTGTGGTACAGGAGGAGGTATGTAAACTATGAGAAGCAACAGTTAAATAAGAAGCAATCCAGAAAGACACACAGTGTGGGTGACATCTGAGTTAAAGGACAGAAGGTAAGAAGATAACCAGATGGAGAAAAGAGAGGAAGATCTTACAAACAAGCATCAGAAGTTACCATAAGAAAAGCAAGTACAAAATCATCAGAAGAAAAACAATTGCATCCCAGTTATTACCACAAACACAATTAACTATGAAAACCCAGAACAGTTCATGCTTTGATAATGCTAAAGTTGATACGTAGATTAAGATGTGATATAACAATCTGCAAATCTTAGTTTTCAGAAAACCTTTTTAGGCAAGATATGATGATTTAAGGAAGAAAAGTTGCTGATGGATGAGGCATGTTGTCCCTTAAAGACAAACACTATGAAGACTGCGTACAGCCTTTATAATGGAAAGGTGCCACGTTTTTTCTTTTTTAAGTCCTTGGAATCTCAGTTGGCAACTTTGAAATTCATGTGTAATTCATGAGTTTTTTAAAAGAAATGTAATAAGTAACACAAGTGATTCTAGAGCTTGTCTTTAGGCTGAGGTAGATATTGGCATTATAAATTGAAGTGCTAGAAAGGAACAATAAGAATTAAGAATAAGCAGTAATTTCTGCCAAGATCTGTGGCACCCAGTCTCACACATAAGGCTTTTTGGAATCTCTTGGTTTCCAAGGTTCAGGCTCTCATACTTTAGTTTGTACATAAAGGACTTAAGTTATTCTTAAAGCACAGTTTTAGCACTTCACACCAGGAGATGGTTATGAGACTGATCACAGGATAAAGTGAAATAGGATGTGTGCCTACTTGTAGAAGGAACCTCGTTCCTTTTGCCATTCTATTCCTACTTTTCTGGCAGGAAAGTCCTAGAAAAAATTTCATATACAGATTAATTTTAAACAATTTACATTATATTTTACTATTAATAGCTTCTAGAATATCTTAGCTTAGGCTGGCCCTGGTGGCTCACACTTGAAATCCCAGAATTTTGGGAGGCTGAAGTGGGCGGATCAACTGAAGTCAGGAGTTTGAGACTAGCCTAGCCAACATGGTCAAACCTAGTCTCTACTAAAAATCCAAAAATTAGCCGGGTGTGGTGATGCGTACCTGTAATCCCAGCTACACAGGAGGCTGAGGCAGGAGAACCATTGAGCCTGGGAGGTGGAGGCCGCAGTGAGCCAAGATTGTGTCACTGCACTCCAGCCTGGGCAACAGAGCAAGACTCTGTCTCACAAAAACAAAAAACAAACAAACAAAAAAAGAGTATCTTAGCTTATATATTTCTCACATCTGATCCTACCACTTTACTTCTTTTTTCCTGTTTATACCAATTATTTCTATTCCTCTTTACATATAGGCAGAAAGATAAGACTAAAATGTGTCATAGACAATGACATCTAGTAAATTGACGTATTCTTCATGTTTAATTCCACAACAGATTTCAAATACAACCAAAATCTCCAAATAAAATCTTAATTCTAAATTGAGTGCTTGTACAGTCTTCAAATATGTTCAAATAGAACATCAAAGCTCAATAAAAATAGTTATATCACTTGGGATGGTGTTTAAAATATTTTTTCCTAAATAAATTCAGCTTCAGAGGATGAGAAAACCTTCGTTAGGAGATATTTTAAAGAACAAATTAAGTTAAATGTGAAGGAAATCATACTTTATTTTGTTGAATAGTAAGATTTTTTTGTTGCTATTGTGAATTAATGCCATCCAAATATTGAGTGATGTAATTCAATTTAGTAAAAGAAAAAAGTCTAAATTATCAACTTCTTTCCTTATAAAAATGAAATATGCTATAACTTGCATTTTTTCCATGGCAATGACCCTGATGATCAGAGAGGTTAAAACCTAAAAACATTTAAAATCATCTAATCTAAATTATAAAAAAGAAATCCCTTTCTTCAGAAAAAATAATTTTTTAAGGAAGCACTCATAAACAAATCTCTACTAGTAGATATACAGCATACACATCTCTTACTATCTCCCATGCAGACTGCATAAAAAGGCGTGCTGGCTACTTTTAAGAAAACAACATTCAGATGTCTGGAAAGTATCTGAAATGCATGATTAATCTACACAGATAATTTTCTCAAGAAACCAAATTTTGAAGACAAGTAATTCAAAAGTCTATTGTCTATAAAGTAAATCCGCTGGTATACTTAAACTGCTGTAATCCTTTCTCTGTTTACCTTATAGTGTGCACCTCTCAAGCTATGGGAATGCATGTCTTCTCTAAGAAGAGCTGACTTCTTTTGTAGGAAAAAGCTGTTGGAAATGACTGTTAGGATTTCAAATGTTTGGGAGTGTGTATTCATGTGGGTTTTACGTGTTGAATATTTGCATTTGTAATTTTAAGATGCTTAAATCAAAAACTAAAATGACCTATGCAACATAATTCTGCCATAGGATAAATTAAATTCAATTAAATGTTCCCATACAAATTATTATCTACCACAATGTAAAAATATTTATATATCACAAAGATGTAAGAAACACTGACTTCTATTATACAGCAGAGTTCAATTTCACTACTACTTAGCTTGATGATATTTTAAGGTCATGTCTCTTGGAATACACATTCAATATTCATTGCCAAACGTCTGAGCTCACCTCTCTTGAAGCAATATTCAATTATCAAAGGAAAATAATTTACCAAGCAACCTCACAAAACACAAACTCTAGGTAGCATCAAGGTTTTTCAAAGTGATTATTCCTTACTGGTCGAGATCCTAAGATATTAAAACTCATAGATCACATGATCTGAGATTTTCTAATTGAAAAGCTGTAGCTGTAAACCTTTCATTCAAAGTCGGATACTACTTTCAGCTGTCAAAAGAATTATGCAATCACTTAAACTTCTGGAATGAAAGAGAAAATGAAGGGAACAATAAAAGTAACTGAAATGCACTGAGAAATGAACATAAGGAACCAAATGGAGGCAAAGACAGAGAGAGAGAGAGAGAGGGCTGTTTATCTAACCTTCCCTTCTTGAGTGGGTTTTCTCTGATATCTCTAGAGAACAATTGGATGTGTAACAATGAAATACAAAACACAAGATACTGTCTTCGTATAATTACTTGTAATGATTCCAAGATGGCATAATTTGAGAACTTGCTAAATAGGACAACAAAGTGATCTGCTTTTCCAAAATTTTGCCCCTTAGCTTATATATTATTTCATGGTGAAGATCAATAAAACTGAAAATTGGAATTGCCAGATATTATCAGATTTTATTTTTTGAATGCTTAACAGCTGACCCAAAATCTGGTCATAAAAATGGAAGTTAAATTAAATTGTCCTCAAAATTTAAGTTTGCTACATTTGTAAGAACCACTTGCTTCTTCAAAATCTCAAACTTTCTCATATCTAGCAGCAAATTGAAATTAGGAATTTAAGCATGTAAATTCATCATGGAAACCAAATTGATTAAAATTTTCTGTGTATTCATGATAATGTTTAAAATTTTTGCTACATTTAAACCCTAAGTTAGTTACAAAAACCCTAAAATTATGCTTGTTTAAAAACTTGGGCTAACTTGCTTTTGAAAACATACTGACATATTCGTTCCATTCTTCTTATAATTATTTTTTTGTCACTCCCAAGCAGCACACCATTGTATATATCCCCAAAACGGCACTTCTTTGTTAAAGCCATTAGGACAGAAATATTTTTGAGCCAGATGCAATGGCTCATGCCTGTAATGTCAGTACTTTGGGAGGCCTAGGTTAGAGGACTGCTTGAGGATAGGAGTTTGTGCCCTGCCTGGGCAACATAGCAAGACCCAGTCTTTACAAATGAAATGAAAATAAAATATAAAATAAACTGGCTGGACAAAGTAGTGCACACCTGTGGTCATAGCTACCAGGAGGCTGAGATGAGAGGACCATATGAACCCAGGAGTTTGGGGCTGAGAATGAGCTATGACTGCACCACTGCACTTCAGCCAGAACTATGGGTTGGTGAGTTAGAAATAAGTTCTCAGTTCTGAATATAATAACTGCTCCTGGCACTCCCCAGAATGAGCTGGGTTTTCTTTTGCCTCTCTATAGTCCCTCTTCCTCAGGAAATACCCCCATGGTTCTGCCCGCTGTGCTATTAATTACACCAATGCTTATTATATGTCAGTTCAGTTTTATCTAGATTCTCCCAAAGTCAGTGCTGAACTTAGTTGTTTGAAAATGTATATATTGTAATAGTTACCAAAAAGACCAAATACAGCTAGATATTTATGCTATTTGTTTTATTTCCATCGTAGGTATATTTCCTTTTAAAATTCATATATATATTTCTCTAAGGATTGTCTCCGTTTTCAGATGTTAAGCACTTTCTCATGCACACACCACCTAAGCAGCAAAGACAGAGTCCACGTCAGGGAATGTCACATTCAGGATAAGTACCTATTATTCTGTAACTCAGAAGTAGGAAAATGGATGTCCTCAAGCAGATGCTTTTCTTGACAGATACAAAAATTTGACAAGGATCACTGACTGACTTCCAACCCACCATTCATCACTTTTATCTTATTTTGACCCTAAGGGTCCCAGAGGGATAATGGCACTACATTCCTATTTAGAATTCAGATTTCAGATTGCATTTCTTATATCATTGTTTATAAGTAGTGGTTGCACACAGTCGCGATAATACTATGACATTAATCTACATTCCTCGTTAAATCGATTTTTGTCTTCCGTTTTTGAGCTTAGCTACAATTTCTCACACGGTTTCTCTAGGAAGATTCCTCAATGACTGAAACATTTAGAACATGGTCGATTCATAAATACGACACTGGGATTCCCCAATGACTGAAACATTTTGAACATGGTCCATTCATAAATACGACACTGGGATTCCCCAATGACTGAAACATTTAGAACATGGTCCACTCATAAATACGACACTGGGATTCCCCAATGACTGAAACATTTAGAACATGGTCCATTCATAAATACGACACTGGGATTCCCCAATGACTGAAACTTTTAGAACATGGTCCATTCATAAATATGACATTGGGATTCCCCAATGACTGAAACATTTAGAACATGGTCCATTCATAAATATGACATTGGGATTCCCCAATGATTGAAAAATTTAGAACATGGTCTATTCATAAATATGAAGAGCTTGTGTAGAAAGTATAATTTACTTATCCTATTATGCTTAAGAAATTATGTGAAATAATGTGAAAATAATCTTAAAACATTTGCATGCATATTTGCTGCAAGAGTCATCTTTCATTGATACTTAATCATAATCATGGACATGGTGGGTCCCAATAACCAATATTTAATGCAAGACTGTAAATTTAATAGAGAGAAAACCTTATTTATAAATTTTCATGTGTTCTTTTCTTGACAATAAGGAGCTGTGAGATTTGTATTTTAAAAGATACTTAGTAATAAAAACTTTAATTTTTAAAACTTTTATTTTTAAATTCTGCTTAATTGCATAAAAGTTAAAAGGTAATATTTAATATTTAATGAGGCTTATTGAGCTAAATGATGATATGCAGCTTCGGTTATACTTGCAATTATAAGATTTGCTCATTATACCTAAGCAATCTCCTTCACTCAATCTAGCTACCACTAAGGAAGCAAAATTCCCTGAATCATAGTATCAAAGCATTCCATTATGTTTTCTATTAAGTTGTTTTGTTCTTTGAATCATTGTCTATTTTAATTTATCCTTTTAGAAAGAAAACAAATTACTTAACTTGCATTTCCCACTAGAAGCTTCACTACAGCTAGACTTGGAATTGATCTCAGGCCATTTTTTAATAAATGATGGTCCCTAGTGAAAGATAGAATACTTGAGCCATCAATATTGAGTAAATAAAAGGGTTTGGGTAAATAAGAGAGAAGATACCTATTTTTCTCAAATATTTTAAATATCTAATAACCTATTCCTCATCTAAAACAAGCCACAATTACTGGAAATGATGGTCAGAGGAAGGTATTAGCAACCCTGTGTAATACTACATGTCATGTTGGATCACTATTACAGAGAAACAGTTGTCATGCTGCATTTTAGTAATTCTACACATCACCAGAGAAATAGACAACTCTTATAGCCAAAGAAATCCAACGTAGCTACTGTCTACATATTCTTGTTTTAGACCTTTGGTGAAAAAAACTACTATGTGTATTGAATATATTTTACATTAGTTTTATCACAAAAGAAAAATGAGAATTCTATTAGATGCAAATACAAATTCTGAATGACAGGAAAAAAAATTAAAATCAAAGCTGATCTTAATTAACAAAATGTATTATCTGCTTACATGTATATACAACTGTTCATATACAAAGGCACAGATGCATTTGTGGTTTTGAAAAAATATCTATTTCATTTCAAATCTTCATTGAACAATATTACATATGGCAAGAAAACTGATCTTTTTGAAGGATCTTTTAAAAAGTGTTAAACTTTATTAGATACTCCAAACTAGCAAAGCTCAACTTCATCACAATTATATAATAACACTGAACACTTTCAATTTCATCTGGAGAAATATATCTATCCCTTGAAATAACTCTGTAAACTTCCTGCTCACAGATTTCATTTCAAGCCTTGAAAATGCAGAAAATCAATGCTGAATATACTTGCCCCGAAAGGAAAAGAAAATTTCAGGGGTGTCAGGATGTTTTATCACATAAAGTACAGAATTGCAATTTGTATATGAGCAGGCAACACACCTCCAAAAATAATACAATACTTATCACAAAATACATTCACAGATACTAGATTTGGCACAAACCACTCCATACAGCTATTGATGAAATCAGTATTGAAAGCCTTATTCCAAAATCTACGGCCCTTTTCTACTCTCCAACTGACATTTCAGGATGCCACAACCTTGCAGCTCCACTCTCTCATTAATTTCCCCTAAATACCCTTGGCAGAAGAACGAGAAACGTCACATTTTTCATTTAATTTCTAAAGAACATCACATCCTTTAAGAATAGGTTCTTGAAATTTTAAAATGTTAAACATAAAAACCCTAAAGAGACAAACATCCAAAAACATAAAAACCCTAAACAGACAAACGTCCAAAAACTTTTCTTCAAAATCACAACAACTTTATATGCTACGTGTTCCTGTAAAATACCACATACACAAACTCACAGGCACACCCACCCACCCAAAACCCACACACTCGAATTTATATGGCCTCGTAATACCTCACATATATATACATGTCACCAAATGCAACAGAGACACACGCATATATATGGCCTCATAATACCTCACATATATATACATATCATCAATTACAACAGAGAAAAGCCAATTTCAGAAACATGGCTTCAATTTTGATGCATTTACTCACACTTAATTCTATTTCAATTTAACTGCAGAGATATTACAATACCCTGTAACAAAAACCTGACGGAAGATTGTAACAAATTGCTTAAACATCAAACCAAACACTAAACATAATTTCATCACAAAGTGAAATTCGCATCCAACTCGCAAAGAATTAGAAAATCCTTGCACTTACCTTGGCCTTGTCCATTCCCCAGATGACCCCAAAACACCACCGTCATCATCAACAGCCCCGGAGCCCACGTCCACATCCTTCTAGTGACACGCTCGTGTCTTCTGGCCATTGCATCTTAAACTCTGCATATTCAGTGGGGTGGATGTGAAAGTACAATAAATTACATTCTTAGAGAAATACACTACGACTCAAATCCCATATCTAATATGCACTGTGCATTTCTGAATTATCCTGCCTACAAGGAGGTACATTTGAAAATCATGCTTCCCTTTAGGGTTGTCATATTGATGATTAATACGAAAGCTCATTCATTTTTAATCTTTAAGCATTCATCTGAATTCCATTTTTAATATCATTTTCCAAAACAGGCCACTTAACCTATGAATGTTAAAAAGTACTCCCGATATACATATTGGAGTTCAGTCAAGCAAAAGCATGGTGTATGGACACTACTTAAGTATAACTTGATATTTAGGCAAATTGATGAATTTAACATACCATGTAATCTCTACATATATACAAAAGGACTTTTCAACACATTTATGTAAGTTTTGCATAAATACCCTTGAAAATATTCTCAAGTTTTAAGTGGTATTCTAATTATGTCAGTAATTTTAACTGAATAAAGAGATGCATCATGTGCAAAAACTAATCTTGTTTACTTAAAATTGAGAGTAAAATTAATTATAGAAGGTACAAAACACTTGTAATTTTGATTTCAGATATATGACCCACAGGAACCTTCATATATACAAATATTATACACATATATGACAATGTATATTTGAATGTTCATTTTGAAACTGCTTTTCATACTGATACATGAAAATACTTAAATGTCCACCAAAGCAAGGTTATTTATTCATACATTTGAATGATATACAGTAGCTCAAAAGAATAAACTTGAGTTGCATGTACTAATATGGATAAGTGTCCAAAATGAATAGTGAAGCAAAACTAGCAAATTTAATAATGATAAGTTCAAAATTACACCTTTCATATGTAAACATGTGCAATAGTTAAAACTATAAATTTTATGTTGCATAAATATATAATACAGTATAATAACGCATAAGAATGAGAAACACCTTCAAGACTAAAGTTAGGAAATTACAAGACTACAATTTAAATGGTTAGTAGGTGGAATTTTAAATCAGAGGTTACTCCTAAATCCCAATTTTTCCACAGTTGACAAAATAACGGAGTTAAGAAAAATAAACTTAATGATTTCCAGAATGAATGCTTTATTCAAAATGCTACGTAATTACAATTCTAATAAACTTGCAAGGGAATCCAGTCACCCAGAAATTTTTTATGCCTTTCTCCTACATCACGAAAGGGGAAGATTTAATTACCAACTTTGCATTACTTAACGTCAGACTCATAGTATCAGAGCTAAAGAGAAATTTAAGAAACACCTAACTCAACCTCTCCATTTTAAATGACCAAATGAGTTGAGAAGGTTACAATGACATTTCTAAGTTCATATGTAAAAACAGAATTTTTATGACAATGACAGTTTAAGTACTAATAAACACTCCTGGAAAAGTTACTGTAATCCAGGTTATTTGACTGTGCTAAATGCCTTACATTCTTTACCCAATTCAGTTTTCACAGAAATCCTATGAACAAAGCACTTCCAAAATTTACCACTTCACAGCTAAGAAAACAAGGCTTAGAGAAATGCTACACGATCCCCTAGTCATGAGGTTAGTAGGTACCACTGTGGAGACTGAGGCAAAACAGGACGATTTCAAAGCCTATGCTCTGAACAAGTAAACACTAAGCAGGAATTTAGTTCTAGATCTCCCAGTTGTAGTCCAATAATCAGCCAAAAAATGGTGCTGAGAAGAGGGGAAAGAAAGATGTCTTGTATGTGGAGCCTCATGTATTTGATCCCAAATACATCTTCATATTGAAAATCATTAGAGCACAAGGCAAAAGAATTATTAGTTTGTTTCTAAAATCATCAACCTTTCCCAAGTTGAACATACAAATATATTTTATCATATATATACTATATGTGTGTATAGCGTGTGTTTATCTAAGTATTCCTGTGGTTTATATATCTGGATGTGGAATTACAAGTGTTTTGTGGTTTATTATTTATTTATTATTATACTTTGAGTTTTGGGGTACATGTGCACAATGTGCAGGTTTGTTACATATGTATCCATGTGCCATGTTGATGTGCTGCACCCATTAACTCGTCATATAGCATTAGGTGTATCTCCTAATGCTGTCCCTGCCCCCTCCCCCCACCCCACCACAGTCCCCAGAGTGTGATGTTCCCCTTCCTGTGTCCACGTGTTCTCATTGTCTCCCTCTGTTGCTCTGGCTGGAGTCAGTGGTGTGATCATAGCTCACTGCAGACTCCAAGTCCTAGGCTCAAGCGATACTTTTGCCTCGGCCTCTCAAGTAGCTCGGACTACAGGCACGCACCACCATCCCCGGCTAATTTTTTTACAGAGATGGGTCCCACCGTGTTGCTTGACTGGTCTCAGCCTCCTTAAGTCAAGGGATCCTCCCACCTGGACTTCCGAAAGCACTGAGATTACAGGTGTCAGCCACCGTGCGTTTTTTGATTTCTTCAATTAATTTTACTTATACACTTGATTACACAAGATTAATTTTGTGTACATAATGAATCTCTTTTGAGGTTTAAGTTACTGATTAATTAGAGTACCACTTAACAAGCGTGTCATCCCAGCACTTTGGGAGGCTGAAGTGGGCGGCTCACCTGAGGTCAGGCATGAGCCACCGTGCCCGGCTTACACACATTCTTTTCACTCCTGCTTGCAGATCTCTGTTCCCTTCTAATTCCAGTGGAACCACTTTCACTTAGTATCAAAATATCCAGATCCACTCATCAAAGTGTAAATAATCCTCCAGCAAATTACCTTTGCAAATCTATTTTTATGTAATATTTCCTTAACTTCTTCTTACCTACATCCAGTAGTCATTTTACAAGGCAGAATTTTTTCTATTTTATATAGAACTGAGGCAGTATTTGAAAAAAATCTCAAAACACTCTTCAGGAAGGACTGGCATCTAAAACACCAGTTCCAATATATATTTCAGTAACATTTTAAAGGACAGATGCTTTTCAAAATGTTATTATAATTTAAAAAAAATGTAACCTTCCTCTCTGAGTTCATGTTTATGGAAAACTAATATTTCATAAATGCCAAGTTACTATGATGTATTATCTAAATGCTGCCCCTGCCATTCTATAAATACAAAAATCATAACCTTCTAACTAACTTTGGTATTAGTCAACAACTGTGCTGATGAAAAGTAAAATCAATTCATTTAAAATAATTTTCCATGAACAAAATCAAGTAACTTGTAAGTAGTATGGTAGATGAACCAAAAAATAAAGTAACATTAACCAGAAAGACATGCCATGGACTTCTCTAATCTTTTTTTGGAACACCCTTTTCATGCATATGAAAATAAAAATTAAATATAAAATACCTACTTTATGTATGTACTTTTACTTGTGTCTATTGTTCTTTAAAGATTAAAATAACTCCTAAAGCCTGGATAGCTGAGCCCATTGTGCTCTTCTGCCCATAAAATAGATCGGATGTGCAGTGAAAGAGGTAAAACTTAGGCTTTCAGGTTAGTTATGACGATGGAAACACAATTCTATTCAATAGTGTTCATCTTGGTCTTTCAAATGTTTAAGGTCACAAGGCAAAAGAGAACAGACTTTAAGAATGTTCGTGTATTACTTCTCGTCTTACCCAATAGCTACATTAGTTCAATTAGGCCAGTGTTTTGGAGTAAACAGCACTGTGAAATGTGTCGTGGAGTCCGGAGGCTCCACCACCTACCTCCATGTAGTTGTTCTGTCCGATGGAGCCTAGAGTAATACCTTAGGAGATGCATTACATCTACAGGTACCAACCAGGAAGGGTAGTCTTGAATTAAATGGCTTTAGAACACGTTATAAGAGCAAATCGAAGCTTCTAGGTATTAGAACCACTTCAATCACAGAGCGTCTCTGGGTTCTATCTGTGGCCAGCATCAAGTATCTGTCTGCCCTCCCCGAATGCTTTCTCTCATCATGTGGATCTTCTAGATGGTCTTATTCTTCCCCAGCCAGCCAACTTGATCAACAAGCCTAGGTATATTAGATATGTATAAAGTTGGTTCTTAAATAAAGTCCATTTCTGTATCTAGGTAAGTAATGTCTTCAGACTTACAATTTCATTGATATCTAGAAAGAGTGACTCTAGTTAGCTTCTAGTGTCAGTTTTTCTAGCAGCTTCTTTAAAAACAAAAATCCTCTCTGGAACAAAGCTTCCTTGTAAGTATTGCTGTTGGCAATAGTCCTCTTTACTGAAATGCTTATCCGGTGAAACTTGCGCTGTGCCAGTGAGCCTGCAGGTTGATGGTCCTTTTGTTCAACTTCTCCATTATAAAGCAACCTCTCTGATCACCCTTTTAAAACTAAAGACCAAAGAATCAAATGAGATCAGGAAGTGACCAGAGCTCACAGGTCATCAACTCCTCTTCTTAGCATATTATAGCACACAGTCTAAGCCCGAAAAACACAGCAGAACCCATTACAGCTCTCGAGTTCCAGTTATTAACATTGATTTTTTCCAATGGGAAATTTTCATTAGAAGCTATCACAGGACTCACATTCAGTAATAACTTAGATTAGGATACATACTGGAGCCTTTGTCCTTAGAGTAGGTGCCACTGAGTCACTATTAAAAGGAGTCTTTTTGATCTTAGTAAATTCTCACAGGGCTTATCTCAGTCTAAACTGTAACTGGCCTTTACTAGTGATGTCATGTGTAGTTCAAATTAATATTGTAATGTATATAAATTGTATATATAGGTATAATACATGCATGTATTTACAATTATTTATTTTATTTTATTTTTTAATAAGATAAAAGTTAGAGGTTAAAATATGACTCTAGGCCATTGTGCTTTAGAATGAAGAGCACAGACATGGGTTGGAAATGTAAATTTTGGCCCAATTTAATTTCTGTGACAAATTCATTAATGTCTTCAAGGTTCAGGCTCTATGTATGAGACAAATGAAAACAGCTCTAAGATTCCTGAACACCCTAAAATATTAAAATTCCACTCTGCCATTAGTTCAGATAAATCATTTGCCAATTTGCCCCACAAGAACCAGGCATCTTTAAATGGTAACATAGCATGCACTTCTCTCTCCCAAAGTGTGGTGCATAAACGTTCTGCTTCTCAATAACACAGGATGCCTGCTAAAATGTGCTGTCAGGGGGATTAGTAAGGAAATGTTGTATCAAAACTTCTGCAGATGTGGCCCTGAAATACACATTGTAATAAATCCTCCAGGCCTCTCAAGTTAGGAATAACTGGTTTATAAAATTGTACTTACTTAAAAATTATAGATAAACAGATTTCACCGTAACCCATTCTTTCTGTTCTGAATGAAATAAGGCTCTATATTCAGACTGAATTTTCAGTGAAAAACAACTTAAAATAGTGACAAATCATCTATAAGTTTAAATGAATATAACTAGGAGACCTGAAAACTCAGGTTTAGCAGTCATCTTCCAACAGTTTGAGAGCCCACAGGAGCCACAGAGCCCTCATGTCTCTCCAGAGAAGCAGGGTGATTCTTCCCCCTAAACACCATGCAATTCTTGAAGTGAGTGAAAGCATCCCTGCTCACACTGATACGCTCTCAAGTGAACTCAAAGTTAAGCCATCTCCAGCCAGACCAGATATCCTGGCCCATATCTCATTCATTAATATATGTTGAGAAGCCTTTGTTTCTTGGAAACTACATGAAGTGAATAGGCTGTGGACTCCACTGGACCTAGTGGTCTATATTTAACCAATTCCCTTCACACATATGTATCAGATGCTCTCTTAGTTACGGAGCTGCAGTGGTGAATAAGAAAGCCACAGTCCTGTACTCCCAGGGTTTCAATTCTGAAGACGAAGACAGGCACAGAAACCCAACTGAGCAAAGAGAAGAGATTATTACAAAATGTGTTCACATGCAAAGTGAAGCAAGGGACTGAATATACAACAAGGGTTTTGGGGCGAACATTAGATACAATCTTAATTCAGATTATATAAGATTCATACATATAATTTTTATATATAGATATATTAATTTGGGCCGGGCGTGGTGGCTTATGCCTGTAATCCCAGCATTTTGGGAGGCCAAGGCGGATGGATCACTTCAGTCCAGGAGTTTCAGACCAGTCTGATCAACATGGCAAAACCCCATCTCTACTAAAAATAAAAAAGTTAGCCGGGTGTAGTGGTGTGCGCTTGTAGTCCCAGCTACTCAGGAGGCTGAGAAAGGAAAACTGCTTGAACCCAGGAGGCAGAGGTTTCAGTGAGCCAAGATTGTGCCACTGCACTCAGGCCTGGGTGACACAGCAAGACCCTGTCTCAAAAGAAAAAGAAAAAAAGAAATATTAATTTGGATTATACAGATTCTAACCACTTCTTTCAAGTGAGAATATTTAAGGTAAGACCTGAGAATAAAAAGAGTTAGCTTTTCATACACTACAGAAAGATTCGTCTTTTAGGAAAAACCCCCAGTGTTCATGGACCCTAATATATGAGCAAGATCTTGGCATGTAGAAGAAACCTGTGAATTGGATGAAATGAAAAACTGAAAAGTAGGAATCTGGATGAAGTACAGAAGGGAGAAAGACTAATGTGAGACGTGGCTGAAAGAGAAGGATATGTGAAACAGTACAGGTCTTCATTAGTAATGATGAGGAACATAAATGTTAGTCCAAGTACACCAGAAAAGTGGGAGAGTTGGAAACTGAAAGACATGTTAAGAGATCACTTTGGTTTCTCTGTAGCTAACAGGGTGTAGGAGATTAAGAATTAAAGTAGGTTAACTAAGGATGACCTAAGAAAATAAGCGTAGGTAAGAAAATATGTGGCTCTGGCTAGGCTGGGGACATTGGAAATCAAAAGAGGTGGAGGAAATTACAGATGTATTTGGAACCAAAATATTTTTTAAATGAATGTTGAATTGGATATTGTCAGAATATTGAGGAAGGGCCAAAAATGACTTATAAGCGTCTAGCATGGCTGGCAGTGCCACTTACTGACATGTGGGAAACCAGGACATGTTACCTCTGAATTATTCGAGTGCTATTGTCATGTAAATCATCAACTCCCAGAATAAAGGTCTGGGCCAAACTCTAAGACTGGAAATTATGAGCTGTTTAGTAGTGTTTAGAGCTTAGAGAGAGTATGTGTGTGGAGAGAAAAGAAGAGCAATTAGGACAGAACCCTTAGAAACATCAATATTTAAAATTTGGGAAGAGAAACAGAAACAAATAAATTGTGGGAAAATGAAGCTCAGGGTAGTTGCAAGGGAATGCTAAAAATGAACTATGGCATTTGAGGAGGAAAACGTGGAAACTGAAAGCAAGAGAGTACGGATGGATCGTGAGGGAGCAGCAGCAGCTGTGTCCTAAGAAGAGTCTCAGTGAAAATGAAGGGTTGTAGGAATGAGGACATCTGGGCCAACGAGCTGGCAAGGAGTGATGTCCAGGAGGCAGAATATTTGCATCTAGATCCTGGTGGTATATACCCTTATAGAAAATGTTTCAGATTTGATGACAATAAAGTGGAGGAAAGAAAAAAAGTAATGGAAATAAAGATGTCAAAAAACGGGGAACCGAGGTTTGTACTGGTCCTTTCACGTGAAAGCTGAGCCACTAAAATGATGGCTGAACTTGCCTGAAGATGATATTGAGCAAAAGATCTACAGCCTTAAATAAATGGCAAGAGGCCAGGTGCAGTGGATCATGCCTGTAATCCCAGAACTTTGGGGGGCTGAGGCAGGCATATCACCTGAGGTCAGGAGTTCGAGACCAGCCTGGCCAACATGGCGAAACCCCGTCTCTACCAAAAATACAAAAATTAGCTGGGTGTGGTGGTATGCACCTGTAATCCCAGTTACTCAGGAACCTGAGGCAGGAGAATCACTTGAAACCGGGAGGAGGAGGTTGCAGTGAGCCGAGATCACACCATTACACTCCAGCATGGGTGACAGAGCAAGACTCCATCTCAAAAAAAAAAAAAAATAAGACCAGAGTGCCCAGGAGGGAGGTCTGTTGATGATGGTAATACCAAAGGGGCATGGCCGATATTTCCAAGGGGTTTGAGTTTCAAAGGAACAGTCTAATTTGCAAGGAGCGGAGAAATTAACAGTCTAGAAGTTGTAACGGGAACCAAGAACAACCACCTCGGCTTCCAGCCATAGGTATGTGGAGGGTGAGAAAAAGACCTGTCTCAATTTATGAAAGCTAGAGGAAAAACTGCACTTTAGTATCAACCAACTTTTGTTTTAAGATAATTACAAACCAATATGGAACTTAGCAAGAGTCAATTTTGACAGTTTCCTGCAGCTTAGTAAATTCTGCACAAAATTAAGATTTAACACAAAAGTAGAGAAAAATTTTAATGGCATAGCACATTTCTTCACAATTCCTTAAACCAAATAATTCCCTGTTCTTCTAACTCTCACCTTACACTATCAACTAGGCTTCTTATTCAATGAACGGTTTAAGTCTACTAAGACACACACACACACACACACACACACGTCTTATCCAGCTGCAGATCTCATTTTTGAAGGTACACTGAAAGTACATAGATCATTCTATAATCATCAACTATGAAGATTGTGAGCAACTGGAACAAGTATTCTTGGAAAAGAAGTTTCCTGTGTATAAGAAAAAAAAGAGTCCAACTCTGGGAACTGACTTGGCTGAGTCATCATTATATGCCACTGGCAAGAAATCAAGAAGTAACTCAGGACTGATAAACTTTGTTAAAGGAAATGGAAACAGCCTATCTGTGAGGCTTAATTCTTGATAATCTGGCCAAGATATAGCATCTGGATAAGAGTTCACTGACTCAACTAAATTTTGTGAAGGTGAAGTACTTGTTAAAATGAAAGATCTATTTAGAGAGAAATAAGTAGACATAATGTCTGCACTATGGATAGGTGTATACCTGTTTTTTGCAAAAACAGTTTGTATCTTTGAAATGCTGGTTTGCCCTGGACAGAGCTAACTTAAATAGAGACCTGGCGCGGTGGTTCATGCCTGTAATCCCAGCACTTTGGGAGGCCGAGGAGGGTGGATCATGAGGTCAGGAGATCGAGACCATCCTGGCTAACACGGTGAAACCCCGTCTGTACTAAAAATGCAAAAAATTAGCCGGGCATGGTGGCGGGCACCTGTAGTCCCAGCTACTCTGGAGGCTGAGGCAGGAGAATGGTGTGAACCCGGGAGGCGGAGCTTGCAGTGAGCCGAGATCACGCCACTGCACTCCAGCTGGGTGACAGAGAGAAACTCCGTCCCCAAAATATATATATATATAGTTTTTTTATATATATATGTATATATACCCAAAGGATTATAAGTCATGCTGCTATAAAGACACATGCACACGTATGTTTATTGTGGCACTATTCACAATAGCAAAGACTTGGAACCAACCCAAACGTCCAACGATGATAGACTGGATTAAGAAAATGTGGCTGGATACATATGTAACAAACCTGCACATTGTGCATATGTACCCTAAAACCTAAAGTATAATAAAAAAAAAAGAAAATGTGGCACATATACACCATGGAATACTATGCAGCCATAAAAAAGGATGAGTTCATGTCCTTTGTAGACACATGGATGAAGCTGGAAACCATAATTCTCAGCAAACTATCACAAGGACAAAAAAAACCAAACGCTGCATGTTCTCACTCATAGGTGTGAATTGAACAATGAGAACACATGGACCCAGGAAGGGGAACATCACACTCCGGGGCCTGTCATGGGGTGGGGTGAGGGGGAGGGACAGCATTTGGAGATATACCTAATGTAAATGATGAGTTACTGGGTGCAGCACACCAACATGGCACATGTATACATATGTAACAAACCTGCACGTTGTGCACATGTGTCCTAGAACTTAAAGTATATATATATATATATATGTATATATATATATATATATACATATATATATATACAAATATAAAGAGAAAACCATTAAAGAAAGGCTATAATACACAGGAACACACAGACATACATACACCTGTGTGTCTATATCTTCAGTTATCACACTTTTTCTATACAGACTCCACACGAGACAAACATGTTACATTTTATGAGAAACCATAAGTGGAAAGAGGAGAATTTGTGAAATCAATATAGAATGTTCCTTGTTTAGCATAATTCTAACTGTTTCTCATTAGAGGTCTGAGTATCAATCTGTATTATATGTGGCCATGCTGGCATTTGGGAAATTCCACAAGAAACTTTTTAAATATGAATTTGGAAAAGGGAAAAGGATTTTTAAAGTGTCTTTTTTTGTTCTGCATTCTATGTGGAACATCTATTTTGTGCTAACTGCTCGTGTTAGCTTGTGATTACCTGTGACTATGTGGAAGATATACTTTACGTGACTATGTGAGCAATAGTCTTAAAGTTAAGAAATCTAAAATTTGGTTGGTTTAGTTGCTAATTAGGTAAATTACCTTGTAATGGTTACTTAACCTCTCAAAGATTAATTATCTTCAGTGGTACATTGAAGGTTCCATTCATATTGATTTTAGTAGACTTATCCTACTAAAAAGTAAATTTAACAGAAATTATTCTAGACCTCATTATTTCAGGAGACCCCACCCCAGCTTTTATTCCTAACTTCAAGAAATGCAGAGAAATTTAAAAATTCGATGTTCTCCCAATTCAACAGAATATAACTGAACTAAATCGATTTATGTATAATTCATTATTTCAACCTTTAACGCTATATCCGAGCGGTTTGTTTTCACCATAAAGTTATAGCTGTTTAGGCCAATAATTAAAGAGGACCTTGATAGAGAATGACAAGAGAGGATGATCGCCCTATTGTCTATCTTCCAGCTGTTTTCAATGCCCTGAAGTTTTATTCACACCCAAATATTAGAATCTTATCTGAGAGAGCGTACTCAAATGATGAATCATGCTAATTTCTCAAGAAAAGTGTTACAGAATAATAAATGCCTTTCTGGTCAAAGCACTGATGCTCTGGAAATAATCTTTATCCAAATGAGGTACAGGAATTGTTAGGACTATTAAAAGTTTGTATATGATATCTGCCAGGTTCGACTGAGCTTCACTTAAAATCTACCATATTAGGGCCAAGTGTAATGACTCAAATTAGTGAACTTAAAAATTGTTTTAAAATGTTTCCTGGAGACATTTCAAATATTGCTCTCTGATTTATCACTGTTACTTTTGCTGAATTCAATTTGATGCCAAGATTTATTCAGATTAATCAAATGCCATAAACTCTGATACCTAATGTTCCTTAACACCTTAAGAACTTTTAAACAGATCAAATGTTGAAGATACGCTTTTAGTGAAACTGTACCTAAGCACATGAATTCTATTGAATATAGCTTTTTAGAAGACTAACAAAGAAAGAAGACTTAGGAAATTCGGAAACATTTTTTAAACCTTCTAGAGGGAATTAAACTACTGAAAAATAATTTCAATTGGTGAATCTAATGGCATTAATCAGAAGATAAGAAAAAAGTAACCATAAAACTTTATGGGGGTAATATTTGCTATGAGGATCAGGAAAAACAACTAATGGATATTAGGCTTAATATCTGGGTGATGAAATAAACTGTACAACCAATCCCATGGCATAAGCTTACCTCTGTAACAAACCTACACTTGTACCCCTGAACTTAAAAGTTAAAATTTAAATAAATAACGTTGTGCTATTAATTTCAACCAGAGCCTTTCCAAGGTGCAGGGAACTTTTGAGAATTTTATTTCTTGCAAAAGGAAACTTGATTCCTTGCTTAGGGCCTTCCTAGGAAAACCTCTATTCTTTGGAGAAGCATCATACTCCTACAAGATTTAAGGACCATCATATTTGTCAGACTTTTTTTCTGTTTTACTGTGAGCAGTTTACAGAACATAAAGAAAAATCAAATCCGAAGGTGCACTACACGTGTTTTATCAAAAGGAACATTTTTGTGTACTTTTAAGAAAATACGACAAATTGAGTTTTCTGACCTATTACCAAGTTAGACATCTTGAGTGAATTGAATCTGTTGTAATCCTGTTTGGTTTTCATCCCATGGCTCTGGAAAACTGACATTTATCTCCAATTTTTCAACTCTGCTTCTTTCCAGTACCTCATCTATACGACTATTATAGTACTTTTCATCTGCTTCTACCACTACACTATGGCTGCATTACTTTTAACACAGTGTCCCACATGTTACCCATTTCTACCTTATATAAAGAGTAGAAATTGAATTGTAATTGAGTATCCAGTTGCCTCATATTCAGGTCTTCAACTGAAATAACTCCAGCTATCTCAAAACTTCAACCCTCTCTGGAAGTATTGGACCAAATTATCCCAGATTATAGCACTCTCAGGCTAAAATTACTAATGCTTCTATAGTTTCAGAGACTGTATCAGGTTATTCAACACAACATTCCATGCACCATTCCAGCCTCATATAATCAGAGGACACTTAGACGACTTTAATAGCCTTCAAAAGACACCCTCCTCTTTTACTTATATATATATTTATTTATCTATTTATTTAATGGAGACAAGGTCTCACTCTGTCACCCAGACTGGAGCGCAGTGGCATAATCACGGTCCACCGCAGCCTGCACCTGCCGGGCTCCGATCCTTCCACCGCAGCCTCCTGAGTGGCTGGGACCACAGGCGCCGCCACCACGTCTGCCTGGTTTTTGTATTTTTGTGGAGATGGGGTTTCACATGTTGCCCAGGCTGATCTGAGACTCCTGGGCTCAAGAGATCCACCTGCCCCGGCCTCCCAAAGTGCTGGGATTACATGAACGAGCCATTGTGCCCAGCCGGTCCCGCCCGGTTTTTAACCTTCGTACTGTTTATATAATCATCCTTCACAAAATAGAACACTTCATTACTCGATGGTTCTCATTATTCTAATATGAAGAACTATATTAAGAAAATAAATTCCTGGCCGGGCGCGGTGGCTCACACTTGTAATCCCAGCACTTTGGGAGGCCGAGGCGGGCGGATCACGAGGTCAGGAGATCGAGACCACGGTGAAACCCCGTCTCTACTAAAAATACAGAAAATTAGCCGGCGTGGTGGCGGCGCCTGTAGTCCCAGCTACTCGGGAGGCTGAGGCAGGAGAATGGCGGGAACCCGGGAGGCAGAGCATGCAGTGAGCCGAGATCGCGCCACTGCACTCCAGCCTGGGCGACAGAGCCAGACTCCAGCTCAGACAAAAAAATAAATCAATAAATTTCCAATATTTCCTAGCATATCCAATTTAATTCTATACATCACATAAAAATAAAAGCCGTCTTACTGTGTTAGTTTCTTACTGCTGTTACAGTAAATTAACATAAACTCAGAGGCTTAAAACAACACATTTTTTTTCTTTATACTTCTGGGGGTCAGAAGTCCAAAATGGGTCTTAGTGTGCTAAAATCAAGGTATCATCAAGTGTATATTTTGTCTAGAGATTCCAGGAGAGAATTCACCAGGTTTGAGGGGTCACATGTATCCCTGAGCTCTTGGCCTCTGCACATCTTGGACACAGCACATCACTTCAGCCTCGGCTCCAGTTTCCCCAAGCTCTTCTGCTCACTCTGGTCTCTCCGCCTTCCTGTCTGAAGGTTCTTTGTGACTACAGTGGGCCCACCTAGATAATTCAGGATAATCGCTCCAGTTTAAGGTGAGGTGATTAGCAATCTTAATTCCACCTCTAACCATAATGCTCCCATGCTGCCTAACAACACATTCAAAAGGTCATCCTGCTAAGGGTCATTATTCTACCTACACACTAAGTGACTGAGAAAAAGTAAAGTTATCTATCATGCCTTACCTATGGCGAGGAAATAATAACTTATAATGATTTATCTACGAAAACCTGTTTTTAAAAGCTTTGGTCCTAGTCTATTGATTAAAGTTTTGGTATATTCCAGATAAATTTCATGTCCTTGATGCTAACACATTGTGCACAGTAGATGGCCTTTCTAAAATAGTACTGCATAAAGGAATATTTAAGGTTGTCTGGACAATAGAAAAGGAACTTTAGTTGCTATGCCACAAAAGGCCGGATTTCTGCACATTACACCTCCTACCAGTGCACACATGTGCCAAACTCCTTCCTGAAAGCCTGGTTTATGTTTCCTATGTGCTTAGCAATAGTTTTACTCTCACGACTGTTTATATTAAGTCCTATTTTTTAAAGCATATCCTCATTTGTTTGTTTTCCTGAGCCTCTGAACTGGATTTCATCTGGTATGTATTGCACAGGTTTGCACACTTGATTGTACGCTACCTAAAAGCATCCTCTTGTGTTCTGGACACGGTTATTTTTCTCCATGGTAAGGTGATAAGTGACTTCTCTGAGGACTTGCCACCTTAGAATGCAGTGGTGACATCACCTGCTCAGGCTCTGTCTGCAATGTGGAATTTAGTATTTTCCAACTTCTGGTCTAACTTGAACTTCATAATTAAGCAGAGCCGCCTTTTGAGGGAACAGTAGGGTGTCTGCCCCTAAACGTCTGTGTAAATGCAGAGACACATTTGGGAACATAACTGACTTTTACGTACAGAAGCCAGATGCATTTCATGACCATGCATGCTTAGGGAAGCAAGTTCATCTCATCTATCACAATAAGCATCTGTGCCACTAAATTCCACTGCAGGATACTTTTCACACTTAGACAACAAAACATTTAAGGAAATAAAAGCTCTTTCCAATAAAAATGTGCATCAAATACTGTGTGTATGTTTAAAAAAAAACCTTCCTCTATAAGATAAGGCCACAGGAACTACTAAAAAAGCATTCTTGAAATACATTTTCTGATAGGAATCTAGGCCCTTGCCTTATATAAGATTTAAGGAAAGTGATGTGTGTGTCTTTATACTTGAAAGGCTGTTTTCAACAGCAAAGGGTATGCTTTGAGGTATCAACATAGTTTTGAGAATGCAAAAGTTTAAAAGAAATGGAATGCATATTCTCCAGGTATGAATATGCAATTGTCATTATTTTCCTACCATCTACTAGATTAGAAACAGAAGAAAAATTATGGAAATGTCTGTTTTCCCTCAATAGGAGTACCTATTTATTAAAGTTAATTAATTACTATTCTTTAAACATTTTCAAAATAGACTCATAAGTGACAACTTTCAGAGAAAACAAGGGTTTTTGGATGTAAATATTTACTTATAACATGGATAAAATAATTTTGTTAAATATTAACTCCATATTCATAATGTTCTCTATTGTTTTTGCATTTTGTTTAACAATAGAGAATCTAAGACATTTAGTGTTCATGAGTTTCATACAGTTTCCTGTCAATGTACTTTGTCTTTTTTTTATTGGACTACTAATCATTTATTTATGATTTGTTGGAACTACTCATATTTTAAATATGTCAAGTGAACTGCAAGCACTTGTTGCTGATTTGATATTTGCTTTTTACACATATACATTGTATCCTCTGAAAAAGAAAAGTTTTATATTTTAACAAATTCCAATCCATAAATTTTTTTTTAAATTTTCTGTTATTGGTTAGGGCTATGTTTGGATATTTAATTTTAACCGTAATGTTGCAAGTGA
This sequence comes from Symphalangus syndactylus, assembly GCF_028878055.3. Taxonomy (NCBI): domain Eukaryota; kingdom Metazoa; phylum Chordata; class Mammalia; order Primates; family Hylobatidae; genus Symphalangus; species Symphalangus syndactylus. Next base: position 111,484,722 of record NC_072437.2, on the reverse strand, counting down.
TATTTGTCTATGGTATTTTTTCTTTATATTTTGGAAAAGTGTATTTGACATCCACTATGGAATTAATATTTATTAATGACATATTATACCTTTGTGCAACTATAAAATACATATAGCCAATTATCTGAACACCATTTTATGAACTGTTTATCACTTATCCACTGATTTGAAACACTATCTTTATCATATATTGGATTTTAGGTTTATCGAGATTATGTAACATGAAATTATTTAATTATGAAATTATGTGAATTCAGGCATGACAGTCAGCTCTACTTCCCCACCACTACCCTGTAAAAGGATGGATGGAATAATTGCTTCCCTATGGCTTAAGTGTATGAGAGGTATCCAACATGGTCTTGATGAAGTGGGAACTACACAGAAACTGTTTTTGGTCCTGAAATGTACTCCAGCTTTACCAATTTGTTCTACACATATACCATTGAGGGTAGAAGCTGAATTTTGCTAATGATTATATTTACACTACTTAACATTGTGCCAGATACTGAATAGATGCTTAGAAACATGTTTAATGACTTGTTTTATTGCTAGAGACCTAATTATCTGCTGTAGTGGTGCTATCTCATTCAGAATCATTTTGACCAGCCTTTCTCCATCATGAATAAAACACTTATTTACACACTTGTGTACATGCACATGTGCATAGAAACACACACACCCTTTGCAGAGACAAACTGCATCGAAAGCATGTACAAACATTATAGTATTTTTGTTGATTCTGACCTGATTCTGATTCTATTGTATACATTTTCATTCTGATCACAATAACAATAAAAATAGAAAACTATAAGTTGTGAAGCTGGAAGATGCAGAACATGAAAGATCGAATTACCAATTTTTTTTTTCTATTTTCTTTAGTTGGCTGCTGATAAAATCAGAAAAGAAATGGACACAAAAATGAAAGTATGCAATGTGTGTGCGTGTGTGTGTGTGTGTATCACATGCACTCGTTTCCATGATGTACATATGGAATTTCATAACCAGCCAAACTAAGCTTCATAAGTGAATGAGAAATAAAATCCTTTACAGACAAGCAGATGCTGACAGATTTAGTCACCATCAGACCTGCCTTCCAAGAGCTCCTAAAGGAAGCACTAAACATGGAAAGGAAAAACCAGTACCAGCCTCTGCAAAAACACACCAAAATATATAAACCAATGAAACTAGGAAGAAACTGCTTCAACTAATGTGCAGAATAACCAGCTAACATCATGATGACAGGACCAAATTCACACATAACAATATTAACGGTAAATATAAATGAGCTAAATGCCCCAATTAAAAGACATACACTGGCAAATTGGATAAAGAGTCAATACCCACAGGTGTGCTGTATTCAGGAGACACATCTCACTTGCAAGGTCACACATAGGCTCAAAATAAAGGGATGGAGGAATATTTACCAAGCAAATGGAAAGAAAGAAAAAAAAAGCAGGAGTTGCAATCCTAGTCTCTAATAAAACAGACTTTAAACCAACAAGGATAAAAAAGGACAAAGAAGGGCATTACATAGTAGTAAAGGGATCAATGCAACAAGAAGAGCTAAGTATCCTAAATATATATATATGCCAAATACAGGAGCACCAGGATTCATAAAACGAGTTCCTAGAGACCTACAAGGAGACTTAGACTCCCACACAATAATAGTGGGAAACTTTCACAACGCACTATCAATATTAGACAGATCAACAAGAAAGGAAATTAACAAGGATATTCAGACTTGAACTCAGCTCTGGTCCAAGTGGACCTAATAGATACCTACAGAACTCTCCACCCCAAATCAACAGAATATACATTCTTCTCAGCACCACATAGCACTTATTCTAAAATCAACCACATAATTGGAAGTAAAACACTCCTCAGCAAATGCAAAAGAATGAAAATCATAACAAACAATCTCTCAAACCACAGTGTAATCAAATTAGAACTCAGAATTAAGAAGCTCACTCAAAACTGCACAACTACATGGAAACTGAACAACCTGCTTATGAATGACTACTGGGTAAATAGCAAAATTAAGGCAGAAATAAATAAGTTCTTTGAAACCAATGAGAACAAAGACACAACATATCAGAATTTCTGGGATACAGTTAAAACAGTGTTTAGAGGGAAATTTACAGCATTAAATGTCCACATTAGAAAGTGGGAAAGATCTAAAATAGACACCCTAACATCACAATCAAAAGAAGCAATGGAAAACACATTAAAAACCTAGTATAAAACAAGAAATAACTAAGATCACAGCAGAACCGAATGGGAGAGAAACACAAAAAAACCTTCAAAAAAAAATCAATGAATCTAGGAGTGGGTTTTTTGAAAAGATTAACAAAATAGATAGACCGGTAGCCAGACTAACAAGGAAGAAAAGAGAGAAAGATCAAATAGACACATTAAAAAACGATAAAGGGGATATCACCACTGATCCCACAGAAATACAAACTATTATTAGAGAATACTGTAAACACCTCTACACAAATAAACTAGAAAATCTAGAAGAAATGGATAAAGTCCTGGACACATACACCCTCCCAAGACTAAAGCAGGAAGAAGTCAAATCCCTGAATAGACCAATAACAAGTTCTGAAATTGACTCAGTAATTACTAGCCTACCAACCAAAAAAAGCCCAGGACCAGATGTCTTCACAGCCGAGTTCTACCAGAGGTACAAAGAGGAGCTGGTACCATTCCTTCTGAAACTATTCTGAACAATAGAAAAAGAAAGACTCCTCCCTAAATCATTTTATGAGGCCAGCATCACTCTGATTCCAAAACCTGGTGGAGACCCAATAGAAAAAGAAAATTTCAGGCCAATATCACTGATGAACATCGATGCGAAAATCCTGAATAAAATACTGGCAAGAGAATCCAGCAGCACATCAAAAACTTATCCACCACGATCAAGTTGGCTTCATGCCTGGCATGCAAGGCTGGTTCAACATATGCAAATCAATAAACATAATCCATCACATAAACAGAACCAATGACAAAAACCACATGATTATCTCAATAGATGCAGAAAAGGCCTTCAATAAAGTTCAACACCCCTCATACTAAAAACTCTCAATAAACTAGGTATTGATGGAACATATCTCACAAAAATAAGAGCTATTTATGACAAATGCATAGCTAATATCATGCTAAATGGCCAAAAGCTGGAAGCATTACCTTTGAAAACTGGCCCAAGAGTAGGATGCCCTCTCTCCCCACTCTTATCAACATAGTATTGGAAGTTCTGGCCAGGGCAATCGAGTAAGAGAAAGAAATAAAAGCATGCAAATAGGAAGAGAGGAAATCAAATTGTCTCTGTCTGCAGATGACATGATTGTATATTTACAAAACGCCACCACCTCAGCCCAAAAATTCCTTAACCTGATAAGCAACTTTGGCAAAGTCTCAGGATATAAAATTAATGTGCAAAAATCACAATCATTCTTATATACCAATAACAGACAAGCAGAGAGCCAAATCATTAGTAAACTCCCATTCACAATTGCTATAAAGAAAACAAAATACCTAGGAATACAACCTACAAGGGATGTGAAGGACCTCTTCAAAGAAAACTACAAACCAGAGCTCAAGGAAATGACAGGACACAAACATATAGAGAAACACTCCATCCTCATGGATAGGAAGACTCAATATCATGAAAATGGCCATATTGCCCAAAGTAATTTATAGATTCAATGCTATTCCCATCAAGCTACCATTGACTTTCTTCACAGAACTAGAAAAAAACTATGTTAAATTTCATACGGAAGCAAAAAAGAGCCTGTGGAGCCAAGGCTAACCTAAGCAAAAAGAACAAAGCTGGAGGCATGACGCTGCCTGACTTCAAACTATATTACAAAGCTAAAGTAACCAAAACAGCATGGTGCTAATACCAAAACAGATATATAGACCAATGAAACAGAATAGAGGCCTCAGAAATAACACCACACATCTACAACAATCTGATCTTCAACAAACCTGACAAAAGCAAGCAATGGGGAAAGGATTCCCTATGTAATTAATGGCGCTGGGAAAACTGGGTAGCCATATGCAGAAAAGAGAAACTAGACCCCTTCATTATACCTTATAAAAGAATTAACTCAAGGTGGATTAAAAACATAAATGTAAAACCTAAAACTATAAAAACCCTAGAAGAAAACCTAGGCAATATGATTCAGGACATAGGTGTGGGCAAAGACTTCATGACTAAATCACCAACAGCACTTGAAACAACAGCCAAAATTGACAGATGGAATCTAATCAAACTAAAGAGCTTCTGCTCAGTAAAATAAACTATCACAAGAGTGAACAGGCAACCTACAAAATATGAGAAAATTTTTGCAATCTATCCATCTGACAAAGGTCTAATATCCAGAATCTAGAAGGAACTTAAACAAATTTACAAGAAAAAAAAAACAAACAACCCCATCAAAAAGTGGGCAAAGGATATGAACAGACACTCCTCAAAAGAAGATATGTATATGGCCAATAAACATATGAAAAAAGCTCATTATCACTGTTCATTAGAAAAATGCAAATCAAAACCACAATGACATACCATCTCACACCAGTTAGAATGGTGATCATTAAAAATTCTGGAAACAGCAGATGCTGGAGAAGATGCAGAGAAATAGGAACACTTTTACACTGTTGGTGGGCTTGTAAAATAGTTCAACCATTGTGGAATACAATGTGGTGATTCCTCAAGGATATAAAACCAGAAATACCATTTGACCCAGCAATCCCATTACTGGGTATATACCAAAGGATTATACATCATTCTACTCTAAAGACACATGTACATATATGTTTATCATGGGACTATTTACAATAGCAAAGACTTGGAACCAACATAATGCCCATCAATGATAGACTGGATGAAGAAAATGTGGCACATATTCACCATGGAATACTACACAGCCATAAAAAAGGATGAGTTCACGTCCTTTGCGGGGATATGGATGAAGCTGGAAACCATCATCCTCAGCAAACTAACACAGGAACAGAAAACCAAACACTGCATGTTCTCACTCATAAGTGGGTGCTGAACAATGAGAACATGTTGACACAGGGAGAGGAACATCACACACTGGGGTCTGTAGGTGGGTGTGGGGAAAGGGGAGGGAGAGCATTAGGACAAATAGCTAATGCATGTGGAGCTTAAAACCTAGATGACGGGTTGATGGGTGCAGCAAATTACCATGGCACAAGTATACCTATGTAACAAACCTGCATGTTCAGCACATGTATCCCAGAACTTAAAGTAAAATTTTAAAAAATGAAAGTATGCAATATGTGTATGTGTGTGTATACATACATATAAAACAAGCACTCATTTTCATTATGTACATATATGCACATTATGAGTGTGAATATATGTTAAATAATATCCTATCAGTTTTGTATTTGTAACACATATACGTACATGTATATACAACAAATAGAGGTGTTTTGCAAAATAATTTCATTTATATTCATTTCATCAGCTAAGAACTAAAAAGAATTTAAATCAAAATCAATTATTCATTTACAGGTGTTTTTAACCATCATCTCCCCCTTTATCTTCAGTTTTATGCCTCCTTGTATTGCCATTTTGTGACTTTTTTGCCATAAATTATACATATTTGGAACAGTCACTTTAAGAAATTCAATCTTTGGATAAGATCTCTAAGATTGATTTAGTATGAATACGTGTGTGGGCACACACTTGACAAAGAAAGGTCAGTTATAAATATATGTGTACACTTATCAAAATAATTCACATAAAATCTCTGAATAAAATTATCTGTATGCTTTTTCTGTCAATAAAAGCAATATAGTATAATTCTTGGTAGTAAACCTGTTTGTTTTCATTCTGTTGCCTACCATGTGAGCTGCCATGTTGGTATAAAACATCGATCATTTGATATTTTACTACAGCAAATAATAGTGATCCCCACGAAATAATAAATAAATCAGTGAGTTTCACGGAAATAAGTTTTTGGATGGATCAGATAATTTGAAGTTGTTAGTTTATTCTCCAGCAAGGTGAAAGAAAAAAGCTGTTAGTTTGTTCTCTATCAGGTGATCGAAGATGAAAACTAAAGTTCTCAAGGCCAGTGCATAATAATGGTGCCGTATTCTGTGCATCAATCACCATTACCAAATACCTATATTGCCAAATATTTCATGTACCGCTTTAGTGGTGATTAATCAATGTGCCATGGCACTGAAACTGAAACGAGACTTTGTAGTACAAGTGATATTCAAAGGGTTTTGAAAATTTATCAGCTCTATAGATATAGATGAAAATTTATCATCATCTATCTAGAAATCCTGTTTTTATAAATGTTACCTAGCCAAATATTGGTTTTATTTACTTAATATTTAGAAAACATGAGTTTAGTAAAAATTGTTCAGATTTTCTTAATGTAGTGTGTGAAATTACTATGTAATTATACAAGAAATATGCTACACAGCTGAATACACAAAGAGGTCAGCAGAGGGAGCAAAAGGTGCCTTTCCACTATAATCCACAGCAACATCACCCGCTCTTCTCTCTACATCATCGATGTATGTTATCTAAAGTCCTGTGCAAATCCAACCTCAACACGAGTCCTGTAGCCTTGCCTTCTTATCAGAAGCAGCTCGAAAGCCCCGATAATTCTAGAACCACTGAAAAATACACACTTGTTGCAAGGATTGAAAAGCCTCATATTGCAAATTCAGAATTCACAGTACTGAAAAAATTCATAATTTTTTTAAAGTTACAATACTGTGAACTATACAAAATGAATTATGTTGGGATCCGATGACTCTCTTCATTCCAGCCTATCTTATATTTTCTCATTCATTTCTCCACATAGTCACAACAACAGACTCACTATTACATTTCATTAATGGCTATTTTATAATAAATGATCTCAATAGCATTTCTGAAACCTCTGCTGTTCTGGTTTTACAGAACTCTTGAATTTTTGAATGAGTTAGTTTTTGATTGAAAAAGACCTGACTCTTATGCTTAGAAAAGCCATCATTTCTTTCTGTAAGCTTTCCGTCTTCTATAAGCTTTACATGTTCCATAAGCAAACATTCGCTGGTTTGGTGATCAAACTAGAGAGGCAAATTCAGTTAATAATAACAACGTCATTTATCATCCTCAAATCTAGTGTTATGGATAATACGATCTCCACAAGGAGACGGTTGCACGAGCGACAAGAGAAAGACAATCAACAGTCTTCTACTCATACCAAGATATGTCCACACACACTTGTTTCAACAGTCAAAGTAACGCCATATGTCCCCAGTGATGTGGGTGGGCAAAAGGAACAGTTGGCCTGCTAATGAGGGCCATATGTACACGCAGCCTATCGTACCATCCTTCTTACTTATGGTTGCTGAAAACTCAGTGGAAGAGCTTGCTCTGAGGAATGGCATGGCTGGAGGAGGAGAGGCTTCCTTAAGAGCAGGAAAGGACCATTTGTTGTACAACTACTGTATCTCTGAAACTGGGAGCTAAAGATATGCATGTATGTTACTCATTCTTATTAAGAGTTACTTACGCATCCGTAGAGTTCTTTACTCCAGTTTCACCTTCTTTCACTAAATTCTTTTGCATTTATGTGCAAAGGGATTTTGGGCCCTTTTCAAAAATTACTTTTCCTAATCAATCTTGTTAATTTGATGTTCATTTACATCGGCTTCTCTTTATTTTTAGCTTGATTTCCAGAAAAATTATACTTTCTTTGACATTGTTAAATGTTACAATATTAAAAGAAATGAAAAAGACTTAAAAACTTAGAATATTTGAATGAGGGTTTCTGGAAGGCAGAGAGAACAATAAGGCAAAAGTACTTACTGCACTACTGTTCCAAAGTAAAAGAAAAACAAAGATTTTAAAAATGATTATAGCAGCTTTGTATCTCCACCAGGGTTTCCTTTGAAATTTCTACAACTGCAAACACTATTCAGCAATTTGCACTGATTATAAAATTTATTGTTTTAAGGTCAATTGTGATACTATGATCAGATAATATAATTTACTTTACTCTTAATGGCTTCATTTTGACAACTGAGGGAGCTTTCAGGAAGGACAACGCTTCCTGCACAACAACCAGTAAAGCAGGTCACATCCATTTTCAATCTAATTTTAAGAAAAATGAAGGACAAACTACTTGTGAGGCAGCAAGAATTCATTTGCATTAAATTAATTTGAACAGGGCATTTCAAGTTCTCTCTGGCAACAATGGAATAAAGGGGAAAATGAATCTATCTTATGCAATGATCCTCTTCTAGGTTACAGAAAGATTTGAAAGGCTGACATGACCATTGCTAAATTTCTTCTAGAAGTCTATGATTAGTGTCATAGATATAACTCATGAGATAAAATATTCACAAAGAATGTCTGTGAACTGCATCAATTGTGATGGAACTACTGTCTAACATCCCTTTGAAAAGTTATATTCTGCAAAGGTTAAAAAAACACCAACCTTTCGATGCTTTCTTATATGGATGAGCTTTTGTCAACAAGAACTAAGCTTCACAATTAAGCACTATGGAAGATAATGTTCTAGGTTAATTTAAACCTAACTAATCCAGGACTTGGCCTTGATAAATAATGGGTTTAATTAATATTTTTGACCCTAGCAGTGCAAATACTTTTACTTATATTTTACTAAAGCTAGTTTTGACAAATCTAAGGGTATTTAATTTATCAGTATCTGTTGTCAGATGAAAACTTCCCCATCAATACCTTCTAATGGTTCAAAAATAAACTGTTACCCCCACAGATACATTGTTTTTCCATGCGTAAGCAAGTACATTAATTTCAGGGTCTCAAGGCATAAAAGTGATATTACCACTTGTGATAGGCTGCATAATAGTCCCAAAAGATGTTCTTCACCTAATCTCCCGGCCCTGGGAATGTGCTGCCTTACACAGCCAAAGGACTTGTAGATACGATTCATTTAAGGATCTGGAGACAAGGTGATTATCCCAGATCATCCACGTGAGTCCAAAGTAATCACAGGAGTCCTTAGATGAAGTGGAGAGAAGGACTCAAAGTTAAAGGAGGAGACAGCGCGGAGACAGAAACAGAAACAAAAGCAACGCACCTTGAAAATGGAGGAATGGGGAAAAGACAATGAAGACAGGTGCCACCAGAAGCAGAAAATGCAAGAGAATGGATTCTCCCCTCAGCACCTCCAGAAGGAACCCACACTGCAGACACATTGACTTAGCCATATTAAAGTGATTTTGGACTTCTGACCTTTGAAACTGCAAGACAATAAATATGTGTTAAGTTATGTAAATGTGTCGTAATTTGTTATAGCAGCAGTAATACAACTAATACACCACTACAATAAGCAAAGGAAATAAAGTGCAATAGTGACAAACTTAAGGGTTTCCAGGAAAGAGAAACGAAGTGGTAAACTCAATCACAGGATTATATTAGTAACTGTAGTATATGTTACTTGCTTACCCTTTCAATCACATTATTGCTGTAATTATCATTATCATCCAATCAATATGATTACACCAGTATGTATAACTTAGACATGAAAATTTTTTTCTATTTCACTCTTCCCATAATTCCATGCAGCTACCCCTAAGCAACTATGTATCTGATGAAGCTAATATTTTCAGGGAAAATCTTCCATGTTAAGCAGAAAATTTACATCTAAAATTAAATTCTTTTAAGCCAGTCTGGGGACAATACCTAGAAAATTCAAACATTACTTCTCAAGAATACCACTAGCAGTGAGTTTGTGACGCTATCTTCCACCAACTGAATCAAAATTAATTTTAAATATTTTCAAAGCAATATTTTAAAAAATCGTGTACACATTTTTTCCTCTTGGTAAAAATAAACCACTTCTCAACCATCCATTATATTTATGTTAGTTACATGAGGTCCATACATGAATTATCATACCACAAATAGAAAACTATTTAAATAGAAAAATCTCACTTGGTGCTGACAGAATGACAGCATAAAACTGTTAAGCATGAGGAGAAAGTTGTTTGCAGTGTAAATATTTCCCTTTTCCTATCAAAGTGTGTCCTGTGATCTAGCGCTCTTCTCTCCACATGCTTAAGTACAGCAAAAGTTATAAAAACACTCATTCTAGTTTTCTATACTTTAATGGTTGTAGAACATCAGAAGAGAATTGGGAGATGGGAATGTTTTGTGCTTGACATTGCATTTGAGGGGAAAATAAAAACTTGGACATAATATGTGGGATGTCTCCACAGTAATACATGGGAGGGCAAGAAAAAAATGCTATCAAATTTCTACCATGCGCTGAGCCCCTTATATCAACAAATATCCAGCCTTTCTAATGTACTAACAACCACTCTTCATAGCAAGTATTCTATTCCCAGCTTGTAGGTAAGAAACAAAGCTTCAGAAAGGGATCTTCACCAATTTCACACAGTCAATAAAAGGCAGAACTAGGGCAAATATCAATAATAAAAATAGCAATCTAATCCTAATTGGACCTGGCACTGTTCTAAGAAGAAAATCATTAACAAAGGATTTTGAGTTACCACACTCTTAGTCTCCCCGTTTTACAAAAGAAGCAACTGGGGTAAAGTGAAGCTATGCCATTTCTTTTCAAGCTCATATACCTAACAAGATACCACTTTAATCATGGGTCTCTGATAGATCGTGTACCTCATTTCTAGCGTTTGCTGAGATTTTTCTTATTAACCCTAAGCAAGTATTTGATCCCTGGTAAGTATGCTGTAATTTTTTCACCGCTCATTCTTATCACGGTTCTTCAAGAAAAGTACAGTTCAACACATTTGTCCTATTTGGTTACAAATTTTGAAATTCAAAATATGTATCACACTAAGCTGTTAGCTCCATTTGGAATTTTAAAAAACTAAATTTTTCACTCAGTTAAAAAAAATTGCATTGTTTACTCCCATATCTACAATATAGCTTATAAGTGTATATTTGTATTGAAAACATAATTTTCTACAACTTTTATAATATTTAAATATTATTTAAGGTTTTAATAATATTTAAATATTTAAATAATACATTTAAAAACATAGTTCAACAAGTCCGAATAATCCATCACTTACTTATGACAGAATATTTGTTCAGTATCTTCTGTTTGTTCACTCTTGTGTAATATATCCTATTTTAAGAATCAAAAACTTCTCTTAATGTCAACACTACAGCCTCTTCACAATTCCTACTTATTCCTAATTACCCTTCAGGAGCAAATAAAATGAATTTATCCCAAATTTCTTTGCTTTGAAACAACTTCAGTGAAAATGGTGGTTGTCAACCATATCTACCATTCATATATCCCATTGTTTTCTGCATTAAATTTCATCTAATACTCCTTATGCCATCAGTGTCACTACAAAGGGGGACAGGGGATGAATCTCATCATGAACAAAGGTATATACACTAGATCTTAGGATGTTCAATCATTTCCTTACTCTATTATGTCCCATCTGAACTACTCATATTAAAATGAGCAACTATATGAACATGGTACTTTTAAGAAAGGATGTTCAAAAATTAATTCATATCTTGTACAAATTGGTATCCAAGAAATCATGACCTAATAGGCATCACATATGTGAATGAAAAAATTCACTTTCAGCAATGAATGTTGATGACACTCCTTTAGCAAGAGTTGTACCGAGCTACCCACAACTCCTCAGCACTCACTATTCTCATACATGCGGTCGGACAATGTCCAAGGGTGCAGTGATTCTGTCCAGAGGCTTTTCTGGGCCGTTAGAGCTGTCTCAGCCTGTGTACAGGGTTATACAGACACTCTAGGGCATTCATGACTCTGATCACTGGAGCAGCCCTGTACTAACTGCAAATTTATGGAGGAAACTTTCAAGTCCTCTTGCCCCCCAGTTGGGGTAACTCTGTTACCTATTTCATGTGGTCTCAGTTCTCCAACAAAAATGATCTCGGCCTGCTCATCTTACTTCCATTTCACTACATGGCATAACTAGAAGTTGACTAGGTATTCTGCTTTAATGTATATGCAAAGCCCTCTTGTTCAGGAATGTTTGTAGAATAATATTTCTAAATTAGGAATACAATTGGTCTTGTTCTTTCCTGAGGGATAAAATGTCATCTCTCTTCTTCTCTCCCTCTCTCCTTTCTTCCTAACTCAGCTAACCCTCTATCTGAAAGAATTACAAAGGAAGAAATCTAGGGCATTGTTTAGCATTCTCAGGAGGATTGGAAATGTTGGAATGACAGCGAGTATCACACATACACTGCTTGAAGTATTTTGTAGGATCCAAGGGAAGAGAAAATTTTGACATTCCAGAAAATTTAAGTCATCCTTTTAATATCAGGACCAGAAAGAAACAGGTCACACGGGCAAGAGCCATAAAACTAATTATCTTGACTCTTTCCAGAATACCTGAGCTATAAATGTACAGGGAATCCTGTAATCAGATGCAAAGTTGTGTATAATATACTTAGTTCCCAAATGTAACTAGGAATTTTATGTATATAATGTGAAAAATCGTTCCAAAGTATTTGAGACTCCAAAAACTTTCCTAGCTAGCATTCAATATTCTTGCTTAACTTCTCCTTATACCCCTAACTGTATTGAGCATGCATAGACACACAAAAGCTAGGATCAACTATTACCGCTTAAGAAAGAAAAGGAGGAAAAAGGCTGTATTATAGGGATTTAGTTTTCTTCCTCAACTCTTGAAGAAGCCTATTTGTATCAGCCCGTGTCAGACAACAAAGTACTTATCAATAAAGTTTTATGAATGTGGTCACATATGAAATATAAGAGCATTCAGTTTCTACCTCTCCTTTTCTCATAAATCCTACATCAGATAGACATTAGCTATATCTGCCAATGTTTCCACGGAATCTTAAAGACTATTCACTGCAAAGCTGGCAGTGTAGCCTGAAAGCAAGTTATGTCTGCGTTGCAACTTCACACTAAGTGGTTTAAAAATACAACTAAATGTGGCCTGTCTTTATCTTGATTATAAGACATAAATTATCCCAAGAATATTCTTAGTAAAAATTGGGTCTCCCGGTCAAGCCACTTCTATTAAGAAGGACACAGGTCAGTTTTTAGGAGTTTAGGTGTTATTTGGAAGTTAGGAGCATCTAAATATGGAATATAACTCCATTAAATTATAGTATATTTTATATCAAAGAGAAACGACAAAAATAAGAAATGTTTTAAGTATTTTTTCGTATAGCGTGTTCATATATAATTACTTCAGTAGTCTCAATGTAGTCATGCAATTGTTTGGGTAAAGAACTAAACTTGAAGTTAAATAGCATAGGTCTGAATTCTTATGGTTTATAACATTCATATATTTTATATGTTCCAGAATAATATGTAATTTCTAAGTTTATAACATAATAATTACAGAAATCTAGGTAAAGTAATACTTCTGTGACACAGTCTCTTCATCTACAAAATGGAATATTGCTTTTCTCCTTAAATTTATATTAAAAATTGGAGAAGTAATATATGTGAAAGAACCTTACATTAAATATGCAAGTTTTATTTGTTGAATTCAAACAGTCATTAAAGAACAAAATAAAACATTACATTTGGATTAACAAAGTAGATACATATATCTCAATCTGAGAAACCTTTAAGCTTTCTTGACCATAAAATGACATTGGATCCTATAAGAGAGTTTGGTAAATATTTGAAAGATATTTCAATTTCACACCTAAATGTTGATTCTGACATTTATTTCCTAAACTTATCATTTGTATACTTACCTGCTATTAAATCCACAGGGGTCATGTCACTAACTGTATGACCACCGATTTTATTGAGAGGTATTCAGCAAGGCCCACAAAGTAAGTATTGAATTTTTTTAAAAAACAGACCCAAAACACCTAAAAGCAAAACACTTAGTAAATTCTTATAATCATGAAGATCACAAATTAGTGCTATTAGTAAGAAAGAAACTTCTAAACCAAATAAAGTCCTAATACCTCCAACGAATTTTGTCTCTCTGATACACACACACACGATTAAAAAAAAAATGAAGGAAATGTAAAAAAATAAATAAATGAAGGAAGTTCTGTGGGAAATGTCCATAATTTCATGCCCAGAATTTCCCTATCAATCTCTTTCCCCAAAGTTCTTCCGAGAAAATAAAGTTGCCTTTCTCTCAACGTTAACTCATCACTTTTCTCATAGCATTTTCAAAAGAAATATTTCCTGTCAGCCGGCCACTTAAACTTTGTGCTGTTAAAGAAATCCAAAAAGGTATCAATTTTGCAACAAAGGATAAAGAGGAGACGAAGTGAACCAACATGGCTTTTAAGCTAAATTGCCGTCACCTGTCACAGGTTGTCTAGCGAGCCTCAAGTTCCCTCTAATAAGCTTATGGAGGGTGCGGAGCAAAGGCACCTCAAGGTGCTCTGCGGGTTTTCCCCTGGTAAATTAGGCTGAAAGGAAAAGAGTCCCACCCCCCACCCCCAAACTTGGAGACCAGGGCTGCCCTGCCGAATGCTGTGCCCAGACCTCCTACTTCCACGCCCTTCCAGTCCTTTCCTCGGCTTGGAAAATTGGGCATGAGGCAAGCAAAAGGAAGGACAGAAGGCCAAAACGGGCATCCGGGAAGCCAAATTTCTGTCTCAAAAGCTCATCTAGAAATGCGTACATAGCGCGTGCCTTGCGGACATCTCCTAAAACCCCGTTCACTGAAGCTAATTCCTCCCGAACGCCCCCACGCCGGCTGAGGATCGCAACCGCCCATCCGCCCCTCCAGCCTGTGCAGCCGCCCCCAAAACCTCCCGTGAATCGGGAAATGTCAAGGCAGCAGCGCTTGGGGAGCCGAGCAGCCTCGCCAGTTCCAAGTCTCTGGTTCGAGACCCCTCGCTTCGCCTCTTTGGGGAACTCACCTGGAGTCAGGTTTAGATGGCAGCCTCCACCCAGGGGACCGGGAAGCGGCCCCGGGAAGCGCCGCCGCGTCCTGTGAATAACGAGCGCAGCGCAGCGGAGCAGCTCCCCCTGGACTGGCCGCTCCCCGATTCCTCCCGCTCTGTCCGGGAACCGTCCCTCCGTTCTTTCCTCTCCCTCCCCTGCCTGCAGCCGCCGCGCTCCCTCCTGCTGCTGGCGGCTCAGGGCTGTGCTTCCGCCTCCCTCCTGCGGGCGCACGAGCTGCCCGCGCTGCTAATGAACAGGCTCCAGGCTCCGCCCGGCCAGGGGTGCGCACACACCCCACGCCGGAGACGAGCTCCCGGGAGCGGAGCTATGGATACGCCTGGTGCGGCCGCTGGAGAAATGAACTGGAGGAGGCATCCAGCATCTCACACTTTCTGGCCACTCAGCTTAACTAAGCCATAACCCCAGACTTCTTCCTAAATCTCCAGTAATTTACAGGTGCTGAAAAGTCAATGAGGGGTTTGAGCACAATCTGTGTTAACAGTATTGCCAGTATAGAGATGCTAATCTGGCTAGATTCTAGGGATGAAATGTTCAAGGGACGGTATATGATTCTTTCTGGTGGTTATTTTGACATATTTTGGCTATACTTAGAGATCTGTAAAATAAACCAGCAATCTTCTAATCATGACAACACAGATTCCTAATTGAAGGCAGCTGATACTTATTAAATACCAGGCTCTGTTTAATAGGCTCTTCTTTCCCAGCTGATCTTTACTACAATTCTGTGAGCACTACTAGCACCCCTATTCTATATTTTAAGAATTTGGGTTTAACTTTTAAAACAAGACGGTCTTAAAACAAGACTAAGGATCATGTCCAACCTTGCAGAGATTCTAAGTTTCTGAGCCTAAATAATAACTGAAATCTGTAGCTCCCACAACCCATAGCCTGTGTATAATGTGTTGCAGCATCTTGGATGGTACTGTGTAACTGAACCAACAAAGATAATAGGACCATCAGCAAATACACACCACGAGACTAATGAATACCTAGAATCCTAGTGAGACTTGTAAATAGTCAAGCACCCTAAGTAACAATAGTTCAAGTGCATGCTAAACATGGTGATTACTTATAAAAGAACAGCAACCAGTATGAGTGAAGACAGGCAAATAATGTTCAAAATGTTCAGAATCAATGTCCAGCCACTTATGAGTTGAATTCCCCACTCTAAAAAGGAGGCCAGATGTGATGTATTCTAAGAAGTCTACAATGGGCGTGGTCTTTTCGCAACCAAAAAGGGCTTTTTAAACACTTATTTCCCATTAAGAATATGCAATAGCTAATTAATATTAAATCTGAAAATCAGTGATAATTTATTTCAACTAACCTTACATGAAAAAATCATTACTCATTCAAGCTTTTAGAATTAGATTAAATAGCATTGAGTATCAAATTTATTTCAACCCATAGAAATAATAGACAGTTAATTAATAAAGTAAGTAATTTAATTAACTTTACTTTTGTGTCATGATGTATTTTTCCTTAGGAAAAGGATAAGACATTTTTTCCATGGTATAAAATACTAGAATATGACTTTTATATTTTTCTTCATGAAGATTAAAGAATTAATAAAATAAGTACAGACATATTGTCAACAAATCTATCCAGATCATTCATTCTCCACTCAAGAAATTATGCTAGGCAAGCTTTATTTCTCCATATGTACAAGGCAATTCAGAGGTCAAAAATTTGAAAACACTTCAATGAACATCAACCATTAATTAACTAAGAGTAGATTTTATTTATAAACAACTTTAAAAGACTATAAAAAAGGGATAACAAACTTCTACTTTATCAGTACTGCTACTCCTGTTGAACACAAAGATATATAATTATAGTTTTCTCCCTATTTAAAATATTTATTGATTCTGGCATAATAATGTCATACTCATCCCTCAATAATCAGTGTACATGGAACCAGAAATCTTTTCTTTCACCTAGTCAATTTAAGTATTTCTGTGTTTTGCATGTTAACACTCTATTTATTCTGTGTTTCTAGTGCTTATCCTCAAAATTTTTATAGTTCCGTTCACATATGAATTCTACCAATCAGCACTATATATAAATAATGCAACGTATAAAATGTGTTAAATAAATGGATGTAAGATTTATGCTAAATTTTTCACATAGTAAGTACTTCAAAACCCTTATTATTTTTCCTTAAGCTTTTATGTGCATATATTTTATCTCTCCAACTAAAGAATAAACTTCTAAATAAGAAGAGTTTTGTCTATAAATTTTACGCATTTTAATACATTATTAATCTAAAACCTTGGACTAGAGTTTGGAATTCTTTTATGTATTCATTTATTGATTCAAAAAATAGGTGTCCATGCCATTTTTTCTAAACCTTGTGCAAGATGTAGGGTATACAATGATGTCCAGACTTTAGAGTCCTTGACCTCATGGCGTTTAAAGTGCAGTAATGTACAGTAATTTTAAAATCTATTTATTATTATTTAAAACAATCAATGAATACATTCTTGTCTAAAATAACTGAAAAGTCTGTCTGAATTCCCTGGCCAAGGCCAAAACATGAAAGCAAAAGAGCTGCCTGAAAACAGTGCAAGCCACTCTCCAGAGGGTTTCTCTGTTGAAACAGCACATCGCATTATGGAAATAATGAGAAAAATTAGTAACTGTGCAAACGACAACACATATGCATCTTTGTGGTTTCTGACCTTTTAGCATCGTCGAAGCAAGACCACAAACCTTTCAACACCAGGCGTGGTATTAATCTTGCACAGAATATAATGTTTTCACATATTTTATTCTGATTTCCTACAAAGTAATTTCAATTTCTAGCTAAAGCTAATGGATTTTTCTAGTGAAAACATTGTGTACCGAATGACTTTCCAGTGAGATCCGCGTACCATGCGCCATTTTCATGTTCGTGCTCATTTCTCTGAAGTCTGTTTGCCTTTAATTCACCATAATGAAATTCCTTGTGTACTTTTATTGGCAACCATTGCATAGTGACACTTGCATCCAAATGTAATTCCATTTGAGCTTGGCAGTGTTTGCTTTTTTATCAGAAGAGGAAAGTTAGAGGGAACAAGGGGCAAAGATGTGTGTAAGAATATCTGAGGGACCATCACAGCATCATCACAAATTCAAGATTTTTTTGAAACATTAGACAAGGGACTCACAGCCATGCCCTGGGATGGCTGAAACACTTCACAACCTGCTCATGTTTATGACCAAAATCATCACCTAAAATGAATTCAATGTGTCAATATCATAATATTGTTTGTGTATAAGTAATCATGAAGCAGTTAGGGAAGGGAGTATAATCTAGTAAGAAATTGGAACAAAAAGTGTTAGACAAAATTCAAGAAGATTTAAAAGAAGAAAATTAACCTGTCTGATCTGAACAGAATTGGAAAAGCACATCAATCATAGCTCTATACATTGACCATAGACTTAAAGCATAACATAAAAATAAAGAAGGCAGATAACTCAGGAAAACATTTCTATTAAATCTACTCCGTAAAGTTTTCCCATACTTTTATTTTACTAACAGGAGCATACATTTAAATCTGACAAAATCATATATATTTTGTTGATTCAATTTGTAGCAGATAGAGGAGCATGTCCCAGTGCTATGACAGTGAGTTGTCACTATAACATACCACTGCTTTACATCTTACCCACAGGCTAAAATGTTTACCCCTAGAGTCGTGACTTTGTATATGACAGGAGATTGCTACTAAAAGTAAATATATTTGGCTGAAGGGTAGATACAACTTTAGGCCATTATATCATTCACTAAAATTTAGCTGGCATTTACATATTTACCTGCTTAGTTCATATGACAAATATGTTTGAGAGACTGCCATATACAAAAAAAAAAAGATGGAACCATCTTACAAATTTAGAGATTACTTAAAGAAATGGAACTGAAGGGTTAACTGTGATGGCAAGAATGAAGAGAGCAAAACCAGAGGGTACTTCAAGGAGAACAGGCATGAGAGAGGCATTATAATTTGGAGGGTGCTCTGATTTGAACCTATGTGCCCATCCAAAGTTTGTATGTTGAAACTAAAATCCCAGGACAATGACATCAAGAGATGGGGCTTTTGGTTAAGTGATTAAATGAAGAAGGATCCACCCTCATGAATGAGATAAACGTCCTCGTAAAAGATGCTTTAGAGGAATGCCGGGCTCCTCAGTCTCTTCTGCCATGTCGTTACATTGTCCGTTTTTGCCCACTTTTGTCACGTGAAGACGAAGCAAGAAGGTGCCACCTCGGGACCAACTGCCAAATCTCCACTGCCTTGATTTCGGACTTCTCAGCCCCAGAACTGTGAGAAATACATTTCTGTTTTTTATGAATTACTCAATCTGTGGCATTTTGTTATAGCAGCATACAGACAAAAACAGGGTAAACAGCCTGGTGAGAGTGGATATTTTAGAAACTTGAGATGATTCAATGTCGCTGATTCTCCATTTTCTCATATGTAAAATGAAGGAAATAATGCTGATTACTTCATAGTTCATTGTACAAATTAAATTAACTATGTAAATAAAGCAATATAGTTCCTTTTATCTAGTATACATTGTTTAAGTGTTGTTGTCATTACATGAGGAAAACAAGAACTTCCCCAAACAGAAGGATGTGGGAACCAAAACTAAGATATAAGAAAGGACCAAAGTTCACTGTGACAATCTGGTCAAGCGCTGGTTAGGGAAGATAGCATAATGTTACGCATAGATATTATTATAGGATAATTTTCCTCCACCCCGAACTCCTCTAGCACTTTCCCTACGTCTTTCATTGCACTTCTTCATTTGTCTCTTTAATTACGGTTATTTATATAAATCTTTTAGCTTCCTACAAAAATAAGCTTGTAGTGGGACAGATTCTTGAGGATCTATGTCAAAGCAATTTTTCTATTTCCTACAGCAAGTAACCCAGTAGTAATCACACAGAATTTGTTAAAAGAATAAACATAGGAAGATTAATTTCCATTTTTTTCTTTGCTAATTTTTAATCAGAATTATACCATTGTTAGGGAGGGAGAAATTATAAATTGAGGACATGAGTATTAACATTTAAATCTGTTATTCTGCTTTATTTTAGAGCTTGCCATGTTTTGTGATTAAAAAAAGAAACAGGACATTCTATATAGCTGTTGCAAAACGTGTGGTCTGTTGGTGAACTAGCAGCACCAGCATTATCAAGATTTCCTTAGTTTGCAGGGCTACTGAGTCAGAATTCGCATTTTGACAAAACTCCAGGTGATTCATGCTCTGCATTTAAGTTGGAGAAGCACTGTTCTATAGTTCTCCTTATGTCCTAAATGCATTGTCAGTGAAAGAAAATACTATACGTATGATAATAATAACGGTAATATTAACAAAAATGTAACTATTAGTAATTTTCTATGCTCTCCCAGATACTAAGTCCTTTATTTAATACTTGTGATATTTCTGCGAAGTTGCAATTGATATCACCTACTAAACTGATACTCAGAAATCTGAAGTAATTCTCCAAGGTCACAAAGCTAGTGAATCACAAACCAGATTTTTAAACTCTTGCTGCTTCATTCCAAAGACTAAACCGTTTCTAACTCACGGTTAATACATTTGCTTCTGCCTTCCATTTCCTAAATATGGTTTCCTTTCTATTTCATTAGCTTTACTTATACATGACTGATTTTTAACCCTCTCTAACATTTGCAGAATATGGTGTACTATGGTTAATAAGGACAATACCAAGTAATATCATGTTGAGAAAGCGTGCAGAAGTAGCATCAAAAAACAGACTTTTTCCAAAATGTTTACTAAAAACTTTCAATAAAAACAAGATTTTCTACTTAGAATTTCTACCTTGCATAACTCAAATGGAGCATGATTATTAAAATGACAAAAAGATTCCGTAATTGCCTAAGAGCTAAGAATAAGAATTGCTATATAAAAAAGCATAAATATGCCATATGAATGACATGTATAAGAATCATGGGAGTGCTATTTGGTATTTAGTATTTAGTTCCATTCTGCAGCATGATCAAAAAGAAGCATCTGTATAGTTCACTGTGCATTATAGCACAATAAATCACCTCATTAGGCTCAGATATATGTAAAGATTTACAGTCTGGGAAAGTCCACTAGATATTCTTAATCACTTCTTAGACTGTACTGTCCCCCATATTTCTCTTTTTCTATAGAAAGGTTGCACATGGAAAGGCTTTATTTGAAATCCAGCAATGAATGGAATGTCTGTGAAGCAAGAAATAGATGGAAATTGACATTTTAAAAGAAAGTTTGGCTTCTGAAGAGATACAGCTGTGACCTTGGTCTTTTTGTTGGAGAGAAGTATTCCCTAGCCTTACTGTACTATTTTTCCCAAAGCACCCTCTCTATTGTTCTCCCTTCATCTCTGGCTCGTATCATATGGCCCCTCCCTCATTCTATCTGGTGAGTTCTGAGAAAAATGCTTAAATTCTGCAGAGAAGATTGAGAACAATGCTAAATATTCCTCAGAGAAGCAAAATATTATGTTAACAGTTTATATTTTCACATGAAATTGTCTATCTCTTCTCTCTGTCTCATGTGTGTATGTGTGTATGTGTGTATGTGTATATATATATATATAATATACAGTAGATATGTATATATAGAGTATAATATTCAGTATATATGTATATATAGTATAATATACCGTATATATGTATATATATACAGTGTGTGTGTGTATATATATATACATATATATATATATATATATTTATATGTATACTACCATTTACCTCCCAGGCTATACGTCCTGACATCTTAAAAGTAGAAAGCCCTCACAGGCCGCGGTTGCTCATGCCTGTAATCCCAGCACTTTGAGAGGCCGAGGCGTGCAGATCACCTGAGGTCGGGAGTTCAAGACCAGCCTGACCAACATGGTGAAACCCCATCTCTACTAAAAATACAAAAAATTAGCTGGGCGTTGTGTTGCGCACCTGTAATCCCAGCTACTCAGGAGGTGGAGGCAGGAGAATCACATGAACCCGGGAGTCGGAGGTTGTGTGAGCCGAGACCATGACATTGCACTGCAGCCTGGGCAATGAGAGCAAAACTCCATCTGAAAAATAAAGGTGGATAGGCCTTAAAAGACTTTTGAAAATGAGATTTGTCAAATATTTATTAGAGATGAAGAAAATAAGTGCGGACCCACACGTAACTTGTCTGAGGTCACAGAAGTAGGGACCCACACGTAACTTGTATGAGGTCACAGAGGTAGTCATGCTGCAGCAGCCTTATTGGTTTTCCTCTATGACATGCATTATTATTGTTTTTGATCATTTCAAGAGGTTTCTAGTCGATAGTGGGACAAAATTTCTAATTTGGGAACCTAATTTTCTCTGCAAATCTTCTTTACATCTCTAGCTTATTAATACACCTCAGAAGTGTTACAGGAATTAATTCGCAGGATTTTGAAGAATATTTTGAGGTATGCTGGGAAAAATCATGTCAAGTATCAATGATTAGAAACTAAACAATCAATATTAGATATTGTAAAATTATATTTAATCTTCCATATGGCATAAAGAAGTTATTTTAATGTACAGTCGTTGTACTTTGTAAATTTGCATATAAAATATTTGAAAAAATAACTTTCAATATGTAAAATGTAAATATACAAAGGAAAGGATCGGAAAAAATAGATAAAAATAATCAGGCTAAGAAAACACTACAGTGTCACCCTCAGAAGACTATAGAAGGATTCTCACCCTCGAGAAACAGAGGAACTTGAACATGGAAATGACCCTCTGCTGGCCATACTGATTATGGTACATAATTTTAAAAGGCTTTTAGAGAGAAGGGAAATGTTTTATTATGCATTCAGCACAGTGTTATGGTGATGTTTCTTAACTATCAGCTATTTTTAAAATTCTTATAATCTTTCTATAGATGACAAAGTTACATAAATATGAAGGATAAGAAGGGCCCCTGCAAACCTGATAATACAATTCTCTTTTCAATGATAACGTATTTCTAAGCGCGCATCTCCTAATCATATTGATGTGCATTAACTGTTCTTTTACCTACACCTGTCAAAGTGGCTAAAGTAATATTTCATGAGGAGATAATTTTTTCCTTTAGGTGATTTTTTCCGCATAATACTCTAACATTTCCAATTCCATCTTTCTCGAAAAAGTTTACATGATATACATATACAATTACTAAAATTTTGGCGGCATAAATAATTTAAAAGGACTTTACTTCAAAGATAATATTTACTTTTAAAGTTGTAAACCTTTGAATCATCAATTAATTAGAATTATCTTTTTCTTTATAAATAAAGTTTTTTGTCCCTACATATTTATGATTTGGAAATTTTCACCTGGAAAATTTCATTTTCAGTTGTATGCCTTGTCTTTAGTATAAAATTCAGTATTTCAATTTCAATATAATTTTTTGATTGATTTTAATGCAGAGAACAGAAAGGAATATCTTCAAATATAAACTACACAGAATCATTCTGTGAAACATCTTTCTGATCTGTGCATTCAGCTAACAGAGTTAAACTGTACTTTTGATTGAGCAGTTCTGAACATTCTTTCTGTAGAAAATGCAACTGGACATTTGCAGCGCTAAGAGGGTAGTAGTGGAAAAAGGAATATATTCAAATATAAAGTAAACAGAAGCATTCTGTGAAATTTCTTTCTGTTCTCTGCAACTTCTTTCTGTTCTCTGCATTCAACTAACAGAGTTGAGCCTTACTTTTGAAGGAGCAGTTCCGAAACACTCTTTGTGTAGAAACTGAAATTGGACATTCGGAGAGCTAAGAGGATAAAAGTCGAAAAAGGAATATCTTCAGCTAAATACTACACAGAAGCATTCTGTGAAACTTATTTCTGATATGTGCATTCAACTAACAGAGTAAAACCATACTTTTGATTGAGCCATTATGAACACTCTTTCTGAAGAAAATGCAAGTGGACATTCGGAGCACTAAGAAGGTAATACAGGAAAAAGGAATATATTCAAATATAAACTACACAGAAGAATTCTGTGAAACTTCTTTCTGTTCTGTGCATTCAACTAACAGAGTTGAACCTTACTTTTGATTGAGCCGTCCTGAAACACTCATTCTGTAGAAACTGCAATTGGACATTCTGAGCGCTAAGTGGCCTATATTGGGAAAAAGAATATCTCCAAATAAAAACTACTCAGAAGAATTCTGTGAAACTTATTTCTGATCTGTGCATTCAGCTAACAGAGTTAAACCATACTTTTGATTGAGCAGTTATTAAACACTGTTTCTGTAGGAAATGCAAGTGGACATTAGGAGCGCTAAGATTGTAATAGTGGAAAAAGGAATATCCCCAAATAAAAACTACACAGAAGCATTCTCTGAAACTCCTTTCTGTTCTCTGCATTAAACTAACAGAGTTGAGCCTTACTTTTGAAGGAGCTGTTCTGAAACACTCTTTGTGTAGAAACTGCCAGTGGACATTCGGAACGCTAAGAGGGTAATAGTCGAAAAAGGAATATCTTCAACTAAATACTAAACAGAAGCATTCTGTGAAACTTCTTTCTTTTCTGTGCATTCAACTAAAAGAGTTGAACCTTACTTTTGATTGAGCCGTTCTGAAACACTCTTTCTGTAGAAAATGCAAGTGGTGATTCGGAGCGCTAAGAGGGTAATAGAGGAAAAAGGAATATCTTCAAATATAAACTACACAGAAGCATTCTGTAGAACTTCTTTCTGTTCCTTGCATTCAACTAACAATATTGAACCTTACTTTTGATTGACCAGTTCTGAAACTCTCTTTCTGTAGATACTGCAATTGGAAATTCTGAACGCTAAGAGTCCTATATTGGAAAAAGGAATATCTTCAAATAAAAACTACACAAAAGAATTCTGTGAAACTTCTTTCTGATCTGTGCATTCAACTAACAGTTAAACCATACTTTTGATTGAGCAGTTCTGAACACTCTTTCTGTAGAAAATGCAAGTGGACATTCGGAGCTCTAAGAGGGTAATAGTGGAAAAAGTAATATCGTCAAATAAGAACTACAGACAAGCATTCTGTGAAACTACTTTCTGTTCTGTGCATTCAAATAACAGAGTTGAACCTTACTTTTGATAGAGCCATTCTGAAACACTCTTTCTGTAGAAAATTCAATTGGACAATCTGAGCGATAAGAGGCCTATATTGGGAAAAAGAATATCTTCAAATAAAAACTACACAGAAGCATTCTGTGACACTTTTTCTGATCTGTGCATTCAGCTAACAGAGTTAAATCATACATTTGATTGATCAGTTCTGAACACTCTTTCTGTAGAAAATACAACTGGACATTTGGAGCGCTAAGAGGGTAGTAGTGCAAAAAGGAATATATTCAAATATAAACTACACAGAAGCATTCTGTGAAACTTGTTTCTGTTCTGTGCATTCAACTAACATAGTTGAACCGTACTTTTGATTGAGCCTTTCTGAAACACTCTTTCTGTAGAAAATGCAATTGGACATTCTGAGCGCTAAGAGGCCTATATTGGTAAAAAGAATATCTTCATATAAACACTACACAGCAGCATTCTGTGAAACCTCTTTCTGATCTGTGCATTCAGCTAACAGAGTTAAACCATACTTTTGATTGAGCAGTTCTGAAACACTCTTTCTGTAGAAAATGCAACTGGACATTCAGAGCGCTAAGTGGGTAATAGTGGAAAATGGAATATCTTCAAATATAAACTACACAGAAGAATTCTGTGAAACTTATTTCTGATCTGTGCATTCACCTAACACAGTTAAACCATACTTTTGATAGAGCAGTTCTGAACACACTTTCTGTAGAAAATGTAAGTGGACATTCGGAGATCTAAGAGGATTATATTGGTAAAAAGAATATCTTCATATAAACACTACACAGCAGCATTCTGTGAAGCTTCTTTCTGATCTGTGCATTCAGCTAACAGAGTTAAACCATACTTTTGATTGAGCAGTTCTGAAACACTCTTTCTGTAGAAAATGCAACTGGACATTCAGAGCACTAAGTGGGTAATAGTGGAAAATGTAATATATTCAAATATAAACTACACAGAAGCATTCTGTGAAACTACATTCTGTTCTGTGCATTCATCTAACAGAGTTGAACCTTAATATTGATTGAGCAGTTCTGAAACACTCTTTCTGTAGAAAGTGTAATTGGATTTCTGAACGCTAAGAGTCCTATATTGAGAAAAATAATATCTTCAAATAAAAACTACAGAGATGCATTCTCTGAAACTACTTTCTGATCTGTGCATTCAGCTAACAGAATTAAATGATACATTTGATTTAGCAGTTCTAAAACACTCTTTCTGTAGAAAATGCAAGTGGACATTCGGTGCACTAAGTTGGTAATTGTGGAAAAAGTAATATCTTCAAATAAAAACTACACAGAGGCATTCTCTGAAACTTCTTTCTGTTCTCTGCATTCAACAAACAGAGCTGAGCCTTATTTTTGAAGGAGCAGCCCTGAAACACACTTTCTGTAGAAACTGCAAGTGGACATTCCGAGCGCTACTAGGGTAATAGTGGAAAAAGGAATACCTTCAAATAAATACTACACAGAAGCAATCTGTGAAACTACTTTCTGTTCTGTGAATTCAACAAAAAGTGTTGAACCCTACTTTTCATTTTGCCGTTCTGAAACACTCTTTCTGTAGAAACTGCAATTGGATATTCGGAGCGCTAAGAGGCCTATATTTGAAAAAGGACTATCTTCAAATAAAAACTACACAGCAGCATTCTGTGAAACTTCGTACTGGTATGTGCATTCAGCTAACAGAGATAAACCATACTTTTGATTGAGCAGTTCTGAACACTCTTTTTGTAGAAAATGCAGGTGGACATTCGGAGCGCTAAGAGGGTAATACTGAAAAAAGGAATATATTCAAATATAAACTACACAGAAGCATTCTGTGAAACTTCTTTCTGTTCTCTGCATTCAACTTACAGTGTTGAGCATTACTTTTGAAGGAGCAGTTCTGAAAAACTCTTTGTGTAGAAACTGCCAGTGGACATTCGGAGCGCTAAGAGGTTAATATTCAAAAAAGATATATCTTCAACTAAATACTACACAGAAGCCTTCTCTGAAACTTATTTCTGATATGTGCATTTTACTAACAGAGTAAAACCATATTTTTGATTGAGCCATTCTGAACACTCTTTATGTAGAAAATACAAGTGGACATTCGGAGCGCTAAGAGGGTAATAGTGGAAAAAGGAATATATTCAAATATAAACTACTGAGAAGCATTCTGTGAAACTTCTTTTTGTTCTGTGCATTCAACTAACAGAGTTGAACCTTACTTTTGATTGAGCCGTTCTGAAACACTCTTTCTGTAGAAACTGCAATTTAACATACTGAGCGCTATGATGCCTATATTGGGATAAAGAATATCTTAAAATAAAAACTAAACAGATGCATTCTGTGAAACTTCTTTCTTATCTGTGCATTCAGCTAACAGAGTTAAACGATACTTTTGATTTAGCAGTTCTGAAACACTCTTTCTGTAGAAAATGCAAGTGGTCATTCGGTGCGCTAAGATGGTAATTGTGGAAAAAGGAATATCTTCAAATAAAAACTACACAGAGGCATTCTCTGAAACTTGTTTCTGTTCTCTGCTTTCAACTAACAGGGTTGAGCCTTATTTTTGAAGGAGCAGTCCTGAAACACTCTTTCTGTAGAAACTGCAAGTGGACATTCGGAGCGCTAAGAGGGTAATAGTGGAAAAAGGAATATATTCAAATAAATACTACACAGAAGCATTCTGTGAAACTACTTTCTGTTCTGTGCATTCAACTAAAAGAGTTGAACCCTACTTTTGATTGAGCCATTCTGAAACACTCTTTCTGTAGAAACTGCAATTGGATATTCGGAGCGCTAAGAGGCCTATATTGGAAAAAGGACTATCTTCAAATAAAAACTACACAGAAGCATTCCGTGAAACTTCGTACTGATCTGTGCATTCAGCTAACAGAATTAAACCATACTTTTGATTGAGCAGTTCGGAAACACTCTTTCTGTAGAAAATGCAAGTGGACATTCGGAGCGCTTAGAAGGTAATAGTGGAAAAAGGAACATCTTCAAATATAAACTACACAGAAGCATTCTATGAAACTTCTTTCTGTTCCGTTCATTCAACTAACAGAGTTGAACCTTACATTTGATTGAGCAGTTCAGAAACACTCTTTCTGTAGATACTGCAATTGGACATACTGAGCGCTAAGACTCCTATATTGGAGAAAGGAATGTCTTCAAATAAAAAGTACACAGAAGCATTCTGTGAAAATTCTTTCTGATCTGTGCATTCAGCTAACAGAGTTAAACCATACTTTTGATTGAGCAGTTCTGAACACTCTTTCTGTAGAAAATGCAAGTGGACATTCGGAGCGCTAAGAGGGTAATACTGAAAAAGGGAATATATTCAAATATAAACTACACAGAGGCATTCTGTGTAACTCCTTTCTGTTCTCTGCATTCAACTAACAGAGTTGAGCCCTACTTTTGAAGGAGCAGTTCTGAAACACTCTTTGTGTAGAAACTGAAATTGGACATTCGGAGAGCTAAGAGGATAATAGTCGAAAAAGGAATATCTTCAACAAAATACTACACGGAAGGATTCTGTGAAACTTATTTCTGATATGTGCATTCAAATAACAGAGTAAAACCATACTTTTGATTGAGCCGTTCTGAACACTCTTTCTGTAGAAAATGCAAGTGGACATTCGGAGCACTAAGAGGGTAATACTGGAAAAAGGAATATATTCAAATATAAACTACACAGAAGCATTCTGTGAAACTTCTTGCTGTTCTGTGCATTCAAGTAACAGAGTTGAACCTTACTTTTGATGGAACCGTTCTGAAACCCTCTTTCTGTAGAAAATGCAAGTGGACATTCGGAGCGCTAAGATGGTAATATTGGAAAAAGGAATACATTCAAATATAAACTACACAGAAGCATTCTGTGAAACTTCTTTCTGTTCTGTGCATTCAACTAACAGAGTTGAACCTTACTTTTGATTGAGCCTTCTGAAACACTCATTCTGTAGAAACTGCAATTGGACATTCTGAGCGCTAAGTGGCCTATATTGGGAAAAAGAATATCTCCAAATAAAAACTACTCAGAAGCATTCTGTGAAACTTATTTCTGATCTGTGCATTCAGCTAACAGAGTTAAACGATACTTTTGATTGAGAATTTATGAGACACTCTTTCTGTAGAAAATGCAAGTGGACATTCGGAGCGCTAAGATTGTATTAGTGGAAAAAGGAATATCCCCAAATTAAAACTACACAGAAGCATTCTCTGAAACTCTTTTCTGTTCTCTGCATTCAACTAACAGATTTGAGCCTTACTTTGAAGGAGCTGTTCTGAAACACTCATTGTGTAGAAACTGCCAGTGGACATTCGGAACGCTAAGAGGGTAATAGTTGAAAAAGGAATATCTATAACTAAATACTACACAGAAGCATTCTGTGAAACTTCTTTCTGTTCTGTTCATTCAACTAAAAGAGTTGAACCTTACTTTTGATTGAGCCGTTCTGAAACACTCTTTCTGTAGAAAATGCAAGTGGTGATTCGGAGCGCTAAGAGGGTAATAGTGAAAAAAGGAATATCTTCAAATATAAACTACACAGAAGCATTCTCTGAAACTTCTTTCTGTTCCGTGCATTCAACTAACAGTATTGAACCTTACTTTTGATTGAGCAGTTCTGAAACTCTCTTTCTGCAGATACTGCAATTGGACATTCTGAGCGCTAAGAGACCTATATTGGAAAAAGGAATATCTTCAAATAAAAACTACACAGAAGAATTCTGTGAAACTTCTTTCTGATCTGTGCATTCAACTAACAGAGTTAAACCATACTTTTGATTGAGCAGTTCTGAACACTCTTTCTGTAGAAAATGCAAGTGGACATTCGGAGCTCTAAGTGGGTAATACTGGAAAAAGTAATATCGTCAAATATGAGTTACAGAGAAGCATTCTGTGAAACTACTTTCTGTTCTGTGCATTCAAATAACAGAGTTGAGCCCTACTTTTGAAGGAGCAGTTCTGAAACACTCTTTGTGTAGAAACTGCAATTGGACAATCTGAGCGCTAGAGGCCTATATTGGGAAAAAGAATATCTTCAAATAAAAACTACACAGAAGCATTCTGTGCAACTTCTTTCTAATCTGTGCATTCAGCTAAGAGAGTTAAATCATACATTTGATTGAGCAGTTCTGAACACTCTTTCAGTAGAAAATGCAACTGGACATTTGGAGCGCTAAGAGGGTAGTATTGGAAAAAGAAATATATTCAAATATAAACTACACAGAAGCATTCTGTGAAACTTCTTTTTGTTCTGTGCATTCAACTAACATAGTTGAACCTTACTTTTGATTGAGCTTTTCTGAAACACCCTTTCTGTAGAAACTGCAATTGGACATTCTGAGCGCTAAGAGGCCTATATTGGTAAAAAGAATATCTTCATATAAACATTACACCGCAGCATTCTGTGAAACTTCTTTCTGTTCTGTGAATTCAGCTAACACAGTTAAACCATTCTTTTGATTGAGCAGTTCTGAAACAATCTTTCTGTAGATAATGCAACTGGAGATTCAGAGCGCTAAGTGGGTAATAGTGAAAAATGGAATATCTTCAAATATAAACTACACAGAAGAATTCTGTGAAACTTCTTTCTGATCTGTGCATTCACCTAACAGGGTTAAACCACACTTATGTTTGAGCAGTTCTGAACACTCCTTCTGTAGAAAATGCAACTGGACATTTGGAGCGCTAAGAGGTTAATAGTGGAAAAAGGAATACCTTCAAATAAATACTACACAGAAGCATTCTGTGAAACTTCTTTCTGTTCTGTGAATTCAACTAAAAGAGTTGAACCCTACTTTTCATTGAGCCGTTCTGAAACACTCTTTCTGTAAAAACTGCAATTGGATATTCGGAGCGCTAAGAGGCCTATATATGAGAAAGGACTATCTTCAAATGAAAACTACAGAGAAACATTCTGTGAAACTTCGTACTGATCTGTGCATTCAGCTAACAGAGTTAAACCATACTTTTGATTGAGCAGTTCGGAAACACTCTTTCTGTAGAAAATGCAAGTGGACATTCGGAGCGCTTAGAAGGTAATAGTGGAAAAAGGAATATCTTCAAATATAAACTACACAGAATCATTCTCTGAAACTTCTTTCTGTTCTGTTCATTCAACTAACAGAGTTGAACCTTACTTTTGATTGAGCCTTTCTGAAACACTCTTTCTGTAGAAACTGCAATTGGACATTCTGTGAGCTAAGAGGCCTATATTGGTAAAAATAATATCTCCATATAAACACTACACAGCAGCATTCTGTGAAACATCTTTCTGATCTGTGCATTCAGCTAACAGAGCTAAACCATACTTTTGATTGAGCAGTTCTGAAACACTCTTTCTGTAGAAAATGCAACTGGACATTCAGAGAGCTAAGTGGGTAATAGTGGAAAATGGAATATCTTCATATATAAACTACACAGAAGAATTCTGTGAAACTTATTTCTGATCTGTGCATTCACCTAACAGAGTTAAATCATACTTTTGATAGAGCAGTTCTCAACACACTTTCTGTAGAAAATGCAAGTGGACATTCTGAGCTCTAAGAGGGTAACAGTGGAAAAAGGAATATGTTCAAATACAAACTACACAGAAGCAATCTGTGAAACTACATTCTGTTCTGTGCATTCAACTAACAGATTTGAAACTTAGATTTGATTGAGCCGTTCTGAAACACTCTTTCTGTAGAAAATGCAAGTGGAGATTCGGAGCGCTAAGAGGGTAATAGTGGAAAATGGAATGTCTTCAAATATAAACTGCACAGAATGATTCTGTGAAACTTCTTTCTGATCTGTGCATTAAGCTAACAGAGTTAAACCATACTTTTGATTGAGCAGATCTGAACACTCTTTCTGTAGAAAATGCAACTGGACATTTGGAGCGCTAAGAGAGTAGTAGTGGAAAAAGGAATATATTCAAATATAAACTACACAGAAGCATTCTGTGAAACTTCTTTCTGATCTGAGCATTCAGCTAACAGAGTTAAACCATACTTTTGATTGAGCAGTTTTGAAACACTCTGTCTGTAGAAAATGCAACTGGTCATTCGTAGCGCTAAGTGGGTAATATTGGAAAAAAGAATATGTTCAAATATAAACTACACAGAAGCATTGTATGAAACTTCTTTCTGTTCTGTGCATTCAACTAACAGAGTTGAACCTTACTTTTGATTGAGCCGTTCTGAAACACTCTTTCTGTAGAAACTGCAATTGGACATTCTAAGCGCTAAGAGGCCTACATTGGGAAAAATAATATCTTCAAATAAAAACTACACAGATGCATTCTGTGAAACTTATTTCTGATCTGTAAATTCAGTTAACAGAGCTAAACCATATTTTTGATTGAGCAGTTGTGAAACACTCTTTTTGTAGAAAATGCAAGTGGACATTCGGAGCGCTAAGATTGTAATAGAGGAAAAAGGAATATCTCCAATTAAAAACTACACAGAAGCATTCTCTGAAACCCCTTTCTGTTCTCCGCATTCAACTAACAGTGTTGAGACTTACTTTTGAAGGAGCAGTTCTGAAACACTCTTTGTGTAGAAACTGCCAGTGGATATTCGGAGCGCTAAGTGGGTAATAGTCCAAAAAGTAGTATCTTCAACTAAATACTACACAGAAGCATTCTGTGAAACTTCTTTCTGTTCTGTGCATTCAACTAAGAAAGTTGAACCTTACATTTGATTGAGCCGTTCTGAAACACTCTTTCTGTAGAAAGTGCTATTGGACATTCTGAGCGCTAAGAGGCCTATATTGGGAAAAATAATATCTTCAAATTAAAACTACACAGAAGCATTGTTTGAAACTTATTTCTGATATGTGCATTCTGCTACCAGAGTTAAACCATACTTTTGATTGCGCAGTTCAGAACACTCTTTCTGTAGAAAATGCAAGTGGACATTCGGAGCGCTAAGAGGGTAATAGTGGAAAAAGGAATATATTCAAATATAAACTACACAGAAGCATTCTGTGAAACTTCCTTCTGTTCTGTGCATTCAACTACCAGGGTTGAACCTAACTTTTGATTGAGCCGTTCTGAAACACTCTTTCTGTAGGAACTGCAATTGGACATTCTGAGCGCTAAGAGGCCTATATTGGGAAAAAGAATATCTACAAATAAAAACTACACAGAAGCATTCTGTGAAACTTCTTTCTGTTCTGTTCATTCAACTAAAAGATTTGAACCTTAGTTTTGATTGAGCCGTTCTGAAACACTCTTTCTGTAGAAAATGCAAGTGGAGATTCGGAGCGCTAAGAGGGTAATAGTGGAAAAAGGAATGTCTTCAAATATAAACTACAAAGAATCATTCTGTGAAACTTCTTTCTCATCTGTGCATTCAGCTAACAGAGTTAAACCATACTTTTGATAGAGCAGATCTGAACACTCTTTCTGTAGAAAATGCAACTGGACATTTGGAGCGCTAAGAGGGTAGTAGTGGAAAAAGGAATATATTCAAATATAAACTACACAGAAGCATTCTGTGAAACTTCTTTCTGATCTGAGCATTCAGCTAACAGAGTTAAACCATACTTTTGATTGAGCAGGTTTGAAACACTCTGTCTGTAGAAAATGCAACTGGACATTCGTAGCGCTAATTGGGTAATAGTGGAAAAAAGAATATGTTCAAATATAAACTACACAGAAGCATTGTATGAAACATCTTTCTGTTCTGTGCATTCAGCTAACAGAGTTGAACCTTACTTTTGATTGAGCCGTTCTGGAACACTCTTTCTGTAGAAACTGCAATTGGACATTCTGAGCGCTAAGAGGCCTATATTGGGAAAAATAGTATCTTCAATTAAAAACTACACAGAAGCATTGTGTGAAACTTATTTCTGATGTGTGCATTCAGCTAACAGAGTTAAAACATACTTTTGATTGCGCAGTTCCGAACACTCTTTCTGTAGAAAATGCAAGTGGACATTCGGAGCGCTAAGAGGGTAATAGTGGAAAAAGGAATATATTCAAATATAAACTACACAGTAGCATTCTGTGAAAGTTCTTTCTGTTCTGTGCATTCAACTAACAGAGTTGAACCTTACTTTTGATTGAGCCGTTCTGAAACATTCTTTTTGTAGTAACTGCAATTGGACATTCTAAGCGCTAAGAGGCCTACACTGGGAAAAAGAATATCTTCAAATAAAAACTACACAGATGCATTCTGTGAAACTTATTTCTGATCTGTAAATTCAGAAAACAGAGCTAAACCATATTTTTGATTGAGCAGTTATGAAACAATCTTTTTGTAGAAAATGCAAGTGGACATTCGGAGCACTAAGATTGTAATAGAGGAAAAAGGGATATCTCCAATTAAAAACTACACAGAAGCATTCTCTGAAACCCCTTTCTGTTCTCCGAATTCAACTAACAGAGTTGAGCCTTACTTTTGAAGGAGCAGTTCTGAAACACTCTTTGTGTAGAAACTGCCAGTGGATATTCGGAGCGCTAAGTGTGTAATAGTCCAAAAAGGAGTATCTTCAACTAAATACTACACAGAAGCATTCAGTGAAACTTCTTTCTGTTCTGTGCATTCAACTAAGAGAGTTGAACCTTATATTTGATTGAGCCGTTCTGAAACACTCTTTCTGTAGAAACTGCAATTGGACATTCTGAGCGCTAAGAGGCCTATATTGGGAAAAATAATATCTTCAAATAAAAATTACACAGAAGCATTGTTTGAAACTTATTTCTGATATGTGCATTCAGCTAACAGAGTTAAACCATACTTTTGATTGCGCAGTTCAGAACACTCTTTCTGTAGAAAATGCAAGTGGACATTCGGAGCGCTAAGAGGGTAATAGTGGAAAAAGGGATATATTCAAATATAAACTACACAGTAGCATTCTGTGAAACTTCTTTCTCTTCTGTGCATTCAACTAACAGTGTTGAACCTTACTTTTGATTGAGCCGTTCTGAAACACTCTTTCTGTAGAAACTGCAATTGGACATTCTAAGCGCTAAGAGGCCTACATTGGGAAAAAGAATATCTTCAAATAAAAACTACACAGATGCATTCTGTGAAACTTATTTCTGATCTGTAAATTCAGTTAGCAGAGCTAAACCATATTTTTGATTGTGCAGTTGTGAAACACTCTTTTTGTAGAAAATGCAAGTGGACATTCGGAGCGCTAAGATTGTAATAGAGGAAAAAGGAATATCTCCAATTAAAAACTACACAGAAGCATTCTCTGAAACCCCTTTCTGTTCTCCGCATTCAACTAACAGAGTTGAGCCTTACTTTTGAAGGAGCAGTTCTGAAACACTCTTTGTGTAGAAACTGCCAGTGGATATTCGGAGCGCTAAGTGGGTAATAGTCCAAAAAGTAGTATCTTCAACTAAATACTACACAGAAGCATTCTGTGAAACTTCTTTCTGTTCTGCGCATTCAACTAAGAAAGTTGAACCTTACATTTGATTGAGCCGTTCTGAAACACTCTTTCTGTAGAAACTGCTATTGGACATTCTGAGCGCTAAGAGGCCTATATTGGGAAAAATAATATCTTCAAATAAAAACTACACAGAAGCATTGTTTGAAACTTATTTCTGATATGTGCATTCTGCTACCAGAGTAAAACCATACTTTTGATTGCGCAGTTCAGAACACTCTTTCTGTAGAAAATGCAAGTGGACATTCGGAGCGCTAAGAGGGTAATAGTGGAAAAAGGAATATATTCAAATATAAACTACACAGAAGCATTCTGTGAAACGTCCTTCTGTTCTGTGCATTCAACTACCAGGGTTGAACCTTACTTTTGATTGAGCCGTTCTGAAACACTCTTTCTGTAGAAACTGCAATTGGACATTCTGAGCGCTAAGAGGCCTATATTGGGAAAAAGAATATCTACAAATAAAAACTACACAGAAGCATTCTGTGAAACTTCTTTCTGTTCTGTTCATTCATCTAAAAGATTTGAACCTTAGTTTTGATTGAGCCGTTCTGAACACTCTTTCTGTAGAAAATGCAATTGGACATGCTAAGCGCTAAGAGGCCTACATTGGGAAAAAGAATATCTTCAAATAAAAACTACACAGATGCATTCTGTGAAACTTATTTCTGATCTGTAAATTCAGTTAACAGAGATAAAACATATTTTTGATTGAGCAGTTATGAAACACTCTTTCTGTAGAAAATGCAACTGGACATTCAGAGAGCTAAGTGGGTAATAGTGGAAAATGGAATATCTTCATATATAAACTACACAGAAGAATTCTGTGAAACTTATTTCTGATCTGTGCATTCACCTAACAGAGTTAAATCATACTTTTGATAGAGCAGTTCTGAACACACTTTCTGTAGAAAATGCAAGTGGACATTCTGAGCTCTAAGAGGGAAACAGTGGAAAAAGGAATATCTTCAAATACAAACTACACAGAAGCAATCTGTGAAACTACATTCTGTTCTGTGCATTCAACTAACAGATTTGAAACTTAGATTTGATTGAGCCGTTCTGAAACACTCTTTCTGAAGAAAATGCAAGTGGAGATTAGGAGCGCTAAGAGGGTAATAGTGGAAAATGGAATGTCTTCAAATATAAACTGCACAGAATGATTCTGTGAATCTTCTTTCTGATCTGTGCATTAAGCTAACAGAGTTAAACCATACTTTTGATTCAGCAGATCTCAACATTCTTTCTGTAGAAAATGCAACTGGACATTTGGAGCGCTAAGAGGGTAGTAGTGGAAAAAGGAATATATTCAAATATAAACTACACAGAAGCATTCTGTGAAACTTCTTTCTAATCTGAGCATTCAGCTAACAGAGTTAAACCATACTTTTGATTGAGCAGTTTTGAAACACTCTGTCTGTAGAAAATGCAACTGGTCATTCGTAGCGCTAAGTGGGTAATATTGGAAAAAAGAATATGTTCAAATATAAACTAAACAGAAGCATTGTATGAAACTTCTTTCTGTTCTGTGCATTGAACTAAAAGAGTTGAACCTTACTTTTGATTGAGCCGTTCTGAAACACTCTTTCTGTAGAAACTGCAATTGGACATTCTAAGCGCTAAGAGGCCTACATTGGGAAAAATAATATCTTCAAATAAAAACTACACAGATGCATTCTGTGAAACTTATTTCTGATCTGTAAATTCAGATAACAGAGCTAAACCATATTTTTGATTGAGCAGTTATGAAACACTCTTTTTGTAGAAAATGCAAGTGGACATTCGGAGCGCTAAGATTGTAATAGAGGAAAAAGGAATATCTCCAATTAAAAACTACACAGAAGCATTCTCTGAAACCCCTTTCTGTTCTCCGCATTCAACTAAGAGAGTTGAGCCTTACTTTCGAAGGAGCAGTTCTGAAACACTCTTTGTGTAGAAACTGCCAGTGGATATTCGGAGCGCTAAGTGGGTAATAGTCCAAAAAGGAGTATCTTCAACTAAATACTACACAGAAGCATTCTGTGAAACTTCTTTCTGTTCAGTGCATTCAACTAAGAGAGTTGAACCTTACATTTCATTGAGCCGTTCCGAAACACTCTTTCTGTAGAAACTGGAATTGGACATTCTGAGTGCTAAGAGGCCTATATTGGGAAAAATAATGTCTTCAAATAAAAACTACACAGAAGCATTGTTTGAAACTTATTTCTGATATGTGCATTCAGCTAACAGAGTTAAACCATACTTTTGATTGCGCAGTTCAGAACACTCTTTCTGTAGAAAATGCAAGTGGACATTCGGAGCGCTAAGAGGGTAATAGTGGAAAAAGGAATATATTCAAATATAAACTACACAGAAGCATTCTGTGAAACTTCCTTCTGTTCTGTGCATTCAACTACCAGGGTTGAACCTTACTTTTGATTGAGCCGCTCTGAAACACTCTTTCTGTAGAAACTGCAATTGGACATTCTGAGCGCTAAGAGGCATATATTGGGAAAAAGAATATCTACAAATAAAAACTACACAGAAGCATTCTGTGAAACTTCTTTCTGTTCTGTTCATTCATCTAAAAGATTTGAACCTTAGTTTTGATTGAGCCGTTCTGAAACACTCTTTCTGTAGAAAATGCAAGTGGAGATTCGGAGCGCTAAGAGGGTAATAGTGGAAAAAGGAATGTCTTCAAATATAAACTACACAGAATCATTCTGTGAAACTTCTTTCTGATCTGTGCATTCAACTAACAGAATTAAACCATACTTTTGATAGAGCAGATCTGAACACTCTTTCTGTAGAAAATGCAACTGGACATTTGGAGCGCTAAGAGGGTAGTAGTGGAAAAAGGAATATATTCAAATATAAACTACACAGAAGCATTCTGTGAAACTTCTTTCTGATCTGAGCATTCAGCTAACAGAGTTAAACCATACTTTTGATTGAGCAGTTTTGAAACACTCTGTCTGTAGAAAATGCAACTGGACATTCGTAGCGCTAAGTGGGTAATAGTGGAAAAAAGAATATGTTCAAATATAAACTACACAGAAGCATTGTATGAAACATCTTTCTGTTCTGTGCATTCAGCTAACAGAGTTGAACCTTACTTTTGATTGAGCCGTTCGGGAACACTCTTTCTGTAGAAACTGCAATTGGACATTCTGAGCGCCAAGAGGCCTATATTGGGAAAAAAAATATCTTCAAATAAAAACTACACAGAAGCATTGTGTGAAACTTATTTCTGATGTTTGCATTCAGCTAACAGAGTTAAACCATACTTTTGATTGCGCAGTTCCGAACATTCTTTCTGTAGAAAATGCAAGTGGACATTTGGAGCACTAAGAGGGTAATAGTGGAAAAAGGAATATATTCAAATATAAACTACACAGTAGCATTCTGTGAAACTTCTTTCTGTTCTGTGCA
Organism: Symphalangus syndactylus; assembly: GCF_028878055.3. Classification (NCBI taxonomy): domain Eukaryota; kingdom Metazoa; phylum Chordata; class Mammalia; order Primates; family Hylobatidae; genus Symphalangus; species Symphalangus syndactylus. Next base: position 111,445,917 of record NC_072437.2, on the reverse strand, counting down.
TTCAACTAACAGAGTTGAACCTTACTTTTGATTGAGCCGTTCTGAAACACTCTTTTTGTAGAAACTGCAATTGGACATTCTAAACGCTAAGAGGCCTACACTGGGAAAAAGAATATCTTCAAATAAAAACTACACAGATGCATTCTGTGAAACTTATTTCTGATCTGTAAATTCAGTTAACAGAGCTAAATCATATTTTTAATTGAGCAGTTATGAAATACTCTTTTTGTTGAAAATGCAAGTGGACATTCGGAGCGCTAAGATTGTAATAGAGGAAAAAGGAATATCTCCAATTAAAAACTACACAGAAGCATTCTCTGAAACCCCCTCAGTTCTCCGCATTCAAATAACAGAGTTGAGCCTTACTTTTGAAGGAGCAGTTCTGAAACACTCTTTGTGTAGAGACTGCTAGTGGATATTCGGAGCGCTAAGTGTGTAATAGTCCAAAAAGGAGTATCTTCAACTAAATACTACACAGAAGCATTCAGTGAAACTTCTTTCTGTTCTGTGCATTCAACTAAGAGAGTTGAACCTTACATTTGATTCAGCCGTTCTGAAACACTCTTTGTGTAGAAACTGCAATTGGACATTCTGAGCGCTAAGAGGCCTATATTGGGAAAAATAATATCTTCAAATAAAAATTACACAGAAGCATTGTTTGAAACTTATTTCTGATATGTGCATTCAGCTAACAGAGTTAAACCGTACTTTTGATTGCGCAGTTCAGAACACTCTTTCTGTAGAAAATGCAAGTGGACATTCGGAGCGCTAAGAGGGTAATATTGGAAAAAAGAATATGTTCAAATATAAACTACACAGAAGCATTGTATGAAACTTCTTTCTGTTCTGTGCATTCAACTGAAAGAGTTGAACCTTACTTTTGATTGAGCCGTTCTGAAACACTCTTTCTGTAGAAACTGCAATTGGACATTCTAAGCGCTAAGAGGCCTACATTGGGAAAAATAATATCTTCAAATAAAAACTACACAGATGCATTCTGTGAAACTTATTTCTGATCTGTAAATTCAGATAACAGAGCTAAACCATATTTTTGATTGAGCAGTTATGAAACACTCTTTTTGTAGAAAATGCAAGTGGACATTCGGAGCGCTAAGATTGTAATAGAGGAAAAAAGAATATCTCCAATTAAAAACTACACAGAAGCATTCTCTGAAACCCCTTTCTGTTCTCCGCATTCAACTAAGAGAGTTGAGCCTTACTTTCGAAGGAGCAGTTCTGAAACACTCTTTGTGTAGAAACTGCCAGTGGATATTCGGAGCGCTAAGTGTTTAATAGTCCAAAAAGAAGTATCTTCAACTAAATACTACACAGAAGCATTCAGTGAAACCTCTTTCTGTTCTGTGCATTCAACTAAGAGAGTTGAACCGTATATTTGATTGAGCCGTTCTGAAACACTCTTTCTGTAGAAACTGCAATTGGACATTCTAAACGCTAAGAGGCCTACACTGGGAAAAAGAATATCTTCAAATAAAAACTACACAGATGCATTCTGTGAAACTTATTTCTGATCTGTAAATTCAGTTAACAGAGCTAAATCATATTTTTAATTGAGCAGTTATGAAATACTCTTTTTGTTGAAAATGCAAGTGGACATTCGGAGCGCTAAGATTGTAATAGAGGAAAAAGGAATATCTCCAATTGAAAACTACACAGAAGCATTCTCTGAAACCCCCTCAGTTCTCCGCATTCAAATAACAGAGTTGAGCCTTACTTTTGAAGGAGCAGTTCTGAAACACTCTTTGTGTAGAGACTGCTAGTGGATATTCGGAGCGCTAAGTGTGTAATAGTCCAAAAAGGAGTATCTTCAACTAAATACTACACAGAAGCATTCAGTGAAACTTCTTTCTGTTCTGTGCATTCAACTAAGAGAGTTGAACCTTACATTTGATTCAGCCGTTCTGAAACACTCTTTGTGTAGAAACTGCAATTGGACATTCTGAGCGCTAAGAGGCCTATATTGGGAAAAATAATATCTTCAAATAAAAATTACACAGAAGCATTGTTTGAAACTTATTTCTGATATGTGCATTCAGCTAACAGAGTTAAACCGTACTTTTGATTGCGCAGTTCAGAACACTCTTTCTGTAGAAAATGCAAGTGGACATTCGGAGCGCTAAGAGGGTAATATTGGAAAAAAGAATATGTTCAAATATAAACTACACAGAAGCATTGTATGAAACTTCTTTCTGTTCTGTGCATTCAACTGAAAGAGTTGAACCTTACTTTTGATTGAGCCGTTCTGAAACACTCTTTCTGTAGAAACTGCAATTGGACATTCTAAGCGCTAAGAGGCCTACATTGGGAAAAATAATATCTTGAAATAAAAACTACACAGATGCATTCTGTGAAACTTATTTCTGATCTGTAAATTCAGATAACAGAGCTAAACCATATTTTTGATTGAGCAGTTATGAAACACTCTTTTTGTAGAAAATGCAAGTGGACATTCGGAGCGCTAAGATTGTAATAGAGGAAAAAAGAATATCTCCAATTAAAAACTACACAGAAGCATTCTCTGAAACCCCTTTCTGTTCTCCGCATTCAACTAAGAGAGTTGAGCCTTACTTTCGAAGGAGCAGTTCTGAAACACTCTTTGTGTAGAAACTGCCAGTGGATATTCGGAGCGCTAAGTGTTTAATAGTCCAAAAAGAAGTATCTTCAACTAAATACTACACAGAAGCATTCAGTGAAACCTCTTTCTGTTCTGTGCATTCAACTAAGAGAGTTGAACCTTATATTTGATTGAGCCGTTCTGAAACACTCTTTCTGTAGAAACTGCAATTGGACATTCTGAGCGCTAAGAGGCCTATATTGGGAAAAATAATATCTTCAAATAAAAATTACACAGAAGCATTGTTTGAAACTTATTTCTGATATGTGCATTCAGCTAACAGAGTTAAACCATACTTTTGATTGCGCAGTTCAGAACACTCTTTCTGTAGAAAATGCAAGTGGACATTCGGAGCGCTAAGAGGGTAGTAGTGGAAAAAGGGATATATTCAAATATAAACTACACAGTAGCATTCTGTGAAACTTCTTTCTCTTCTGTGCATTCAACTAACAGTGTTGAACCTTACTTTTGATTAAGCCGTTCTGAAACACTCTTTCTGTAGAAACTGCAATTGGACATTCTAAGCGCTAAGAGGCCTACATTGGGAAAAAGAATATCTTCAAATAAAAACTACACAGATGCGTTCTGTGAAACTTATTTCTGATCTGTAAATTCAGTTAACAGAGCTAAACCATATTTTTGATTGAGCAGTTGTGAAACACTCTTTTTGTAGAAAATGCAAGTGGACATTCGGAGCGCTAAAATTGTAATAGAGGAAAAAGGAATATCTCCAATTAAAAACTACACAGAAGCATTCTCTGAAACCCCTTTCTGTTCTCCGCATTCAACTAACAGAGTTGAGCCTTACTTTTGAAGGAGCAGTTCTGAAACAATCTTTGTGTAGAAACTGCCAGTGGATATTCGGAGCGCTAAGTGGGTAATAGTACAAAAAGTAGTATCTTCAACTAAATACTACACAGAAGCATTCTGTGAAACTTCTTTCTGTTCTGTGCATTCAACTAAGAAAGTTGAACCTTATATTTGATTGAGCCGTTCTGAAACACTCTTTCTGTAGAAACTGCAATTGGACATTCTGAGCGCTAAGAGGCCTATATTGGGAAAAATAATATCTTCAAATAAAAACTACACAGAAGCATTGTTTGAAACTTATTTCTGATATGTGCATTCAGCTAACAGAGTTAAACCATACTTTTGATTGCGCAGTTCAGAACACTGTTTCTGTAGAAAATGCAAGTGGACATTCGGAGCGCTAAGAGGGTAATAGTGGAAAAAGGAATATATTCAAATATAAACTACACAGAAGCATTCTGTGAAACTTACTTCTGTTCTGTGCATTCAACTACCAGGGTTGAACCTTACTTTTGATTGAGCCGTTCTGAAACACTCTTTCTGTAGAAACTGCAATTGGACATTCTGAGCGCTAAGAGGCCTATATTGGGAAAAAGAATATCTACAAATAAAAACTACACAGAAGCATTCTGTGAAACTTTTTCTGTTCTGTTCATTCATCTAAAAGATTTGAACCTTAGTTTTGATTGAGCCGTTCTGAAACACTCTTTCTGTAGAAAATGCAATGGAGATTCGGAGCGCTAAGAGGGTAATAGTGGAAAAAGGAATGTCTTCAAATATAAACTACACAGAATCATTCTGTGAAACTTCTTTCTGATCTGTGCATTCAGCTAACACAGTTAAACCATACTTTTGATAGAGCAGATCTGAACACTCTTTCTGTAGAAAATGCAACTGGACATTTGGAGCGCTAAGAGGGTAGTAGTGGAAAAAGGAATATATTCAAATATAAACTACACAGAAGCATTCTGTGAAACTTCTTTCTGATCTGAGCATTCAGCTAACAGAGTTAAACCATACTTTTGATTGAGCAGTTTTGAAACACTCTGTCTGTAGAAAATGCAAATGGACATTCGTAGCGCTAAGTGGGTAATAGTGGAAAAAAGAATATGTTCAAATATAAACTACACAGAAGCATTGTATAAAACATCTTTCTGATCTGTGCATTCAGCTACCAGAGTTGAACCTTACTTTTGATTGAGCCGTTCGGGAACACTCTTTCTGTAGAAACTGCAATTGGACATTCTGAGCGCCAAGAGGCCTATATTGGGAAAAAAAATATCTTCAAAAAAAAACTACACAGAAGCATTGTGTGAAACTTATTTCTGATGTGTGCATTCAGCTAACAGAGTTAAACCATACTTTTGATTGCGCAGTTCCGAACATTCTTTCTGTAGAAAATGCAAGTGGACATTCGGAGCGCTAAGAGGGTAATAGTGGAAAAAGGAATATATTCAAATATAAACTACACAGTAGCATTCTGTGAAACTTCTTTCTGTTCTGTGCATTCAACTAACAGAGTTGAACCTTACTTTTGATTGAGCCGTTCTGAAACACTCTTTTTGTAGAAACTGCAATTGGACATTCTAAGCGCTAAGAGGCCAACATTGGGGAAAAGAATATCTTCAAATAAAAACTACACAGATGCATTCTGTGAAACTTATTTCTGATCTGTAAATTCAGTTAACAGAGCTAAACCATATTTTTGATTGAGCAGTTGTGAAACACCCTTTTTGTAGAAAATGCAAGTGGACATTCGGAGCGCTAAGATTGTAATAGAGGAAAAAGGAATATCTCCAATTAAAAACTACACAGAAGCATTCTCTGAAACCCCTTTCTGTCCTCCGCATTCAACTAAGTGAGTTGAGCCTTACTTTCGAAGGAGCAGTTCTGAAACACTCTTTGTGTAGAAACTGCCAGTGGATATTCGGACCGCTAAGTGGGTAATAGTCCAAAAAGGAGTATCTTCAACTAAATACTACACAGAAGCATTCTGTGAAACTTTTTTCTGTTCTGTGCATTCAACTAAGAGAGTTGAACCTTACATTTCATTGAGCCGTTCTGAAACACTCTTTCTGTAGAAACTGGAATTGGACATTCTGAGTGCTAAGAGGCCTATATTGGGAAAAATAATATCTTCAAATAAAAACTACACAGAAGCATTGTTTTAAACTTATTTCTGATATGTGCATTCAGCTAACAGAGTGAAACCATACTTTTGATTGCGCAGTTCAGAACACTCTTTCTGTGGAAAATGCAAGTGGACATTCGAAGCTCTATGAGGGTAAGATTGGAAAAAGGAATATATTCAAATATAAACTACACAGTAGCATTCTGTGAAACTTCTTTCTGTTCTGTTCATTCAACTAAAAGAGTTGAACCTTAGTTTTGATTGAGCCGTTCTGAAACACTCTTTCTGTAGAAACTGCAATTGGACATTCTGAGCGCTAAGAGGCCTATATTGGGAAAGAGAATATCTACAAATAAAAACTACACAGAAGCATTCTGTGAAACTTCTTTTTGTTCTGTTCATTCAACTAAAAGAGTTGAACCTTAGTTTTGATTGAGCCGTTCTGAAATACTCTTTCTGTAGAAAATGCAAGTGGAGATTCGGAGCGCTAAGAGGGTAATAGTGGAAAAAGTAATGTCTTCAAATATAAACTACACAGAATCATTCGGTGAAACTTATTTCTGATCTGTGCATTCAGCTAACAGAGTTAAACCATACTTTTGATTGAGCAGATCTGAACACTCTTTCTGTAGAAAATGCAACTGGATATTTGGAGCGCTAAGAGGGTAGTAGTGGAAAAGGAATATATTCAAATATAAACTACACAGAAGCATTCTGTGAAACTTCTTTCTGATCTGAGCATTCAGCTAACAGAGTTAAACCATACTTTTGATTGAGCAGTTTTGAAACACTCTGTCTGTAGAAAATGCAACTGGACATTCGTAGCGCTAAGTGGGTAATAGTGGAAAAAAGAATATGTTCAAATATAAACTACACAGAACCATTGTATGAAACTTCTTTCTGTTCTGTGCATTCAACTAACAGAGTTGAACCTTACTTTTGATTGAGCCTTTCTGAAACACTCTTTCTGTAGAAAATGCAATTGGACATTCTGAGCGCTAAGAGGCCTATATTGGGAAAAATAATATCTTCAAATAAAAACTACACAGAAGCATTGTGTGAGACTTATTTCTGATATGTGCATTCACTTAACAGAGTTAAACCATACTTTTGATTGCGCAGTTCCGAACACTCTTTCTGTAGAAAATGCAAGTTGACATTCGGAGCGCTAAGAGGGTAATAGTGGAAAAAGGAATATATTCAAATATAAACTACACAGTAGAATTCTGTGAAACTTCTTTCTGTTCTGTGCATTCAACTAACAGAGTTGAACCTTACTTTTGATTGAGCCGTACTTAAACACTCTTTCTGTAGAAACTGCAATTTTAAATTCTAAGGGCTAAGAGGACTACATTGGGAAAAAGAATATCTTCAAAAAAAAACTACACAGATGCATTCTGTGAAACTTATTTCTGATCTGTAAATTCAGTTAAAAGAGCTAAACCATATTTTTGATTGTGCAGTTATGAAGCACTCTTTTTGTAGAAAATGCAAGTGGACATTCGGAGCGCTAAGATTGTAATAGAGGAAAAAGGAATATCTCCAATTAAAAACTACACAGAAGCATTCTTGAAACCCCTTTCTGTTCTCCGCATTCAACTAACAGAGTTGAGCCTTACTTTTGAAGGAGCAGTTCTGAAACACTCTTTGTGTAGAAACTGCCAGTGGATATTCGGAACGCTAAGTGGGTAATAGTCCAAAAAGGAGTATTTTCAACTAAATACTACACAGAAGCATTCTGTGAAACTTCTTTCTGTTCTGTGCATTCAACTAAGAGAGTTGAACCTTACATTTGATTGAGCCGTTCTGAAACACTCTTTCTGTAGAAACTGCAATTGGACATTCTGAGCGCTAAGAGGCCTATATTGGGAAAAATAATATCTTCAAATAAAAACTACACAGAAGCATTGTTTGAAACTTATTTCTGATATGTGCATTCAGCTAACAGAGTTAAACCATACTTTTGATTGCGCAGTTCAGAACAATCTTTCTGTAGAAAATGCAAGTGGACATTCGGAGCGCTAAGAGGGTAATAGTGGAAAAAGGAATATATTCAAATATAAACTACACAGAAGCATTCTGTGAAACATCTTTCTGTTCTATGCATTCAATTTCCAGGGTTGAACCTTACTTATGATTGAGCCGTTCTGAAACACTCTTTCTGTAGAAACTGCAAATGGACATTCTGAGCGCTAAGAGGCCTATATTGGGAAAATGAATATCTACAAATAAAAAGTACACAGAAGCATTCTGTGAAACTTCTTTCTGTTCTGTTCATTCAACAAAAAGAGTTGTACCTTAGTTTTGATTGAGCCGTTCTGAAACACTCTTTCTGTAGAAACTGCAATTGGACATTCTGAGCGCTAAGAGGCCTATATTGGGAAAAAGAATATCTACAAATAAAAACTAAACAGAAGCATTCTGTGATACTTATTTCTGAGCTGTGCATTCAGCTAACAGAGTTAAACCATACTTTTGATTGAGCAGATCTGAACACTCTTTCTATAGAAAATGCAACTGGACATTTGGAGAGCTAAGAGGGTAGTAGTGGAAAAAGTAATATATTCAAATATAAACTACACAGAAGCATTCTGTGAAAATTCTTTCTGATCTGAGCATTAAGCTAACAGAGTTAAACCATACTTTTGATTGAGCAGTTTTGAAACACTCTGTCTGTAGAAAATGCAACTGGACATTCGTAGCGATAAGTGGGTAATAGTGGAAAAAAGAATATGTTCAAATATAAACTACACAGAAGCATTGTATGAAACTTCTTTCTGTTCTGTGCATTCAACTAACAGAGTTGAACCTGACTTTTGATTGAGCCGTTCTGAAACACTCTTTCTGTAGAAACTGCAATTGGACATTCTGAGCGCTAAGAGGCCTATATAGGGAAAAAGAATATCTACAAATAAAAACTACACAGAAGCATTCTGTGAAACTTCATACTGTTCTGTTCATTCAACTAAAAGAGTTGAACCTTACTTTTGATTGAGCCGTTCTGAAACACTCTTTCTGTAGAAACTGCAATTGGACATTCTGAGCGCTAAGAGGCCTATATTGGGAAAAATAATATCTTCAAATAAAAACTACACAGAAGCATTGTGTGAAACTTATTTCTGATATGTGCATTCAGCTAACAGAGTTAAACCATACTTTTGATGGCGCAGTTCCGAACACTATTTCTGTAGAAAATGCAAGTGGACATTCGGAGCGCTAAGAGGGTAATAGTGGAAAAAGGAATATATTCAAATATAACCTACACAGTAGCATTCTGTGAAACTACTTTCTGTTCTGTGCATTCAACTAACAGAGTTGAACCTTACTTTTGATTGAGCCATTCTGAAACACTCTTTTTGTAGAAACTGCAATTGGACATTCTAAGCGCTAAGAGGCCTACATTGGGAATAAGAATATCTTCAAATAAAAACTAAACAGATGCATTCTGTGAAACTTATTTATGATCTGTAAATTCAGTTAACAGAGCTTAACCATATTTTTGATTGGGCAGTTATGAAATACTCTTTTTGTTGAAAATGCAAGTGGACAGTCGGAGCGCTAAGATTGTAATAGAGGAAAAAGGAATATCTCCAATTAAAAACTACACAGAAGCATTCTCTGAAACCCCCTATGTTCTCCGCATTCAACTAACAGAGTTGAACCTTACTTTTGAAGGAGCAGTTCTGAAACACTGTTTTTGTAGAAACTGCCAGTGGATATTCGGAGCGCTAAGTGGGTAATAGTCCAAAAAGGAGTATCTTCAACTAAACACTACACAGAAGCATTCTGTGAAACTTCTTTCTGTTCTGTGCATTCAACTAAGAGAGTTGAACCTTACATTTGATTGAGCCGTTCTGAAACACTCTTTCTGTAGAAACTGCAATTGGACATTCTGAGCGCGAAGAGGCCTATATTGGGAAAAATAATATCTTCAAATAAAAACTACACAGAAGCATTGTTTGAAACTTATTTCTGATATGTGCATTCAGCAAACAGAGTTAAACCATACTTTTGATTGCGCAGTTCAGAACACTCTTTTGTAGAAAATGCAAGTGGACATTCGGAGCGCTAAGAGGGTAATATTGGAAATGGAATATATACAAATATAAACTACACAGAAGCATTCTGTGAAACGTCTTTCTGTTCTGTGCATTCAAATACCGGGGTTGAACCTTACTTTTGATTGAGCCGTTCTGAAACACTCTTTCTGTAGAAACTGCAATTGGACATTCTGAGCGCTAAGAGGCCTATATTGGGAAAAAGAATATCTACAAATAAAAACTACACAGAAGCATTCTGTGAAACTTCTTTCTGTTCTGTTCATTCAACTAAAAGTGTTGAACCTTTGTTTTGATTGAGCCGTTCTGAAACACTCTTTCTGTAGAAAATGCAAGTGGAGATTCGGAGCGCTAAGAGGGTAATAGTGGAAAAAGGAATGTCTTCAAATATAAACTACACAGAATCATTCTGTGAAAGTACTTTCTGATCTGTGCATTCAGCTAACAGAGTTAAACCATACTTTTGATTGAGCAGATCTGAACACTCTTTCTGTAGAAAATGCAACTGGACATTTGGAGCGCTAAGAGGGTAGTAGTGGAAAAAGGAATATATTCAAATATAAACAACACAGAAGCATTCTGTGAAACTTCTTTCTGATCTGAGCATTCAGCTAACAGAGTTAAACCATACTTTTGATTGCGCAGTTCTGAACACTCTTTCTGTAGAAAATGCAAGTGGACATTCGGAGCGCTAAGAGGGTAATTGTGGAAAAAGGGATATATTCAAATATAAACTACACAGTAGCATTCTGTGAAACTTCTTTCTGTTCTGTGCATTCAACTAAAAGGGTTGAACCTTACTTTTGATTGAGCCGTTCTGAAACACTCTTTCTGTAGAAACTGCAATTGGACATTCTAAGCGCTAAGAGGCCTACATTGGGAAAAAGAATATCTTCAAATAAAAACTACACAGATGCATTCTGTGAAACTTATTTCTGATCTGTAAATTCAGTAAACAGAGCTAAACCATATTTTTGATTGAGCAGTTATGAAACAATCTTTTTGTAGAAAATGCAAGTGGACATTCGGAGCACTAAGATTGTAATAGAGGAAAAAGGGATATCTCCACTTAAAAACTACACAGAAGCATTCTCTGAAACCCCTTTCTGTTCTCCGCATTCAACTAACAGAGTTGAGCCTTACTTTTGAAGGAGCAGTTCTGAAACACTCTTTGTGTAGAATCTGCCTGTGGATATTTGGAGCGCTAAGTGTGTAATAGTCCAAAAAGGAGTATCTTCAACTAAATACTACACAGAGGCATTCAGTGAAACTTCTTTCTGTTCTGTGCATTCAACTAAGAGGGTTGAACCTTACATTTGATTCAGCCGTTCTGAAACACTCTTTCTGTAGAAACTGCAATTGGATATTCTGAGCGCTAAGAGGCCTATATTGGGAAAAATAATATCTTCAAATAAAAATTACACAGAAGCATTGTTTGAAACTTATTTCTGATATGTGCATTCAGCTAACAGAGTTAAACCATACTTTGGATTGCGCAGTTCAGAACACTCTTTCTGTAGAAAATGCAAGTGGACATTCGGAGCGCTAAGAGGGTAATAGTGGAAAAAGGGATATATTCAAATATAAACTACACAGTAGCATTCTGTGAAACTTCTTTCTCTTCTGTGCATTCAACTAACAGTGTTGAACCTTACTTTTGATTGAGCCGTTCTGAAACACTCTTTCTGTAGAAACTGCAATTGGACATTCTAAGCACTAAGAGGCCTACATTGGGAAAAAGAATATCTTCAAATAAAAACTACACAGATGCATTCTGTGAAACTTATTTCTGATCTGTAAATTCAGTTAACAGAGCTAAACCATATTTTTGATTGAGCAGTTGTGAAACACTCTTTTTGTAGAAAATGCAAGTGGACATTCGGAGCGCTAAGATTGTAATAGAGGAAAAAGGAATATCTCCAATTAAAAACTACACAGAAGCATTCTCTGAAACCCCTTTCTGTTCTCCGCATTCAACTAACAGAGTTGAGCCTTACTTTTGAAGGAGCAGTTCTGAAACAATCTTTGTGTAGAAACTGCCAGTGGATATTCGGAGCGCTAAGTGGGTAATAGTACAAAAAGTAGTATCTTCAACTAAATACCACACAGAAGCATTCTGTGAAACTTCTTTCTGTTCTGTGCATTCAACTAAGAAAGTTGAACCTTACATTTGATTGAGCCGTTCTGAAACACTCTTTCTGTAGAAACTGCAATTGGACATTCTGAGCGCTAAGAGGCCTATATTGGGAAAAATAATATCTTCAAATAAAAATTACACAGAAGCATTGTTTGAAACTTATTTCTGATATGTGCATTCAGCTAACAGAGTTAAACCATACTTTTGATTGCGCAGTTCAGAACACTCTTTCTGTAGAAAATGCAAGTGGACATTCGGAGCGCTAAGAGGGTAATAGTGGAAAAAGGAATATATTCAAATATAAACTACACAGAAGCATTCTGTGAAACTTCCTTCTGTTCTGTGCATTCAACTACCAGGGTTGAACCTTACTTTTGATTGAGCCGTTCTGAAACACTCTTTCTGTAGAAACTGCAATTGGACATTCTGAGCGCTAAGAGGCCTATATTGGGAAAAAGAATATCTACAAATAAAAACTACACTGAAGCATTCTGTGAAACTTCTTTCTGTTCTGTTCATTCAACTAAAAGATTTGAACCTTAGTTTTGATTGAGCCGTTCTGAAACACTCTTTCTGTAGAAAATGCAAGTGTAGATTCGGAGCGCTAAGAGGGTAATAGTGGAAAAAGGAATGTCTCCAAATATAAACTACACAGAATCATTCTGTGAAACTTCTTTCTGATCTGTGCATTCAGCTAACAGAGTTAAACCATACTTTTGATAGAGCAGATCTGAACACTCTTTCTGTAGAAAATGCAACTGGACATTTGGAGCGCTAAGAGGGTAGTAGTGGAAAAAGGAATATATTCAAATATAAACTACACAGAAGCATTCTGTGAAACTTCTTTCTGATCTGAGCATTCAGCTAACAGAGTTAAACCATACTTTTGATTGAGCAGTTTTGAAACACTCTGTCTGTAGAAAATGCAACTGGACATTCGTAGCGCTAAGTGGGTAATAGTGGAAAAAAGAATATGTTCAAATATAAACTACACAGAAGCATTGTATGAAACATCCTTCTGTTCTGTGCATTCAGCTAACAGAGTTGAACCTTACTTCTGATTGAGCCGTTCTGGAACACTCTTTCTGTAGAAACTGCAATTGGACATTCTGAGCGCTAAGAGGCCTATATTGGGAAAAAAAATATCTTCAAATAAAAACTACACAGAAGCATTGTGTGAAACTTATTTCTGATGTGTGGATTTAGCTAACAGAGTTAAACCATGCTTTTGATTGCGCAGTTCCGAACACTCTTTCTGTAGAAAATGCTAGTGGACATTCGGAGCGCTAAGAGGGTAATAGTGGAAAAAGGAATATATTCAAATATAAACTACACAGTAGCATTCTGTGAAACTTCTTTCTGTTCTGTGCATTCAACTAACAGAGTTGAACCTTACTTTTGATTGAGCCGTTCTGAAACATTCTTTTTGTAGAAACTGCAATTGGACATTCTAAGCGCTAAGAGGCTTACACTGGGAAAAAGAATATCTTCAAATAAAAACTACACAGATGCATTCTGTGAAACTTATTTCTGATCTGTATATTCAGTTAACAGAGCTAAACCATATTTTTGATTGAGCAGTTGTGAAACACACTTTTTGTAGAAAATGCAAGTGGACATTCGGAGCGCTAAGATTGTAATAGAGGAAAAAGGAATATCTCCAATTAAAAACTACACAGAAGCATTCTCTGAAACCACTTTCTGTTCTCCGCATTCAACTAACAGAGTTGAGCCTTACTTTTGAAGGAGCATTTCTGAAACACTCTTTGTGTAGAAACTGCCAGTGGATATTCGGAGCGCTAAGTGGGTAATAGTCCAAAAAGTAGTATCTTCAACTAAATACCACACAGAAGCATTCTGTGAAACTTCTTTCTGTTCTGTGCATTCATCTAAGAAAGTTGAACCTTACATTTGATTGAGCCGTTCTGAAACACTCTTTCTGTAGAAACTGCAATTGGACATTCTGAGCGCTAAGAGGCCTATATTGAGAAAAATAATATCTTCAAATAAAAACTACACAGAAGCATTGTTTGAAACTTATTTCTGATATGTGCATTCAGCTAACAGAGTTAAACCATACTTTTGATTGCGCAGTTCAGAACACTCTTTCTGTAGAAAATGCAAGTGGACATTCGGAGCGCTAAGAGGGTAATTGTGGAAAAAGGGATATATTCAAATATAAACTACACAGTAGCATTCTGTGAAACTTCTTTCTGTTCTGTGCATTCAACTAAAAGAGTTGAACCTTACTTTTGATTGAGCCGTTCTGAAACACTCTTTCTGTAGAAACTGCAATTGGACATTCTAAGCGCTAAGAGGCCTACATTGGGAAAAAGAATATCTTCAAATAAAAACTACACAGATGCATTCTGTGAAACTTATTTCTGATCTGTAAATTCAGTAAACAGAGCTAAACCATATTTTTGATTGAGCAGTTATGAAACCATCTTTTTGTAGAAAATGCAAGTGGACATTCGGAGCACTAAGATTGTAATAGAGGAAAAAGGGATATCTCCACTTAAAAACTACACAGAAGCATTCTCTGAAACCCCTTTCTGTTCTCCGCATTCAACTAACAGAGTTGAGCCTTACTTTTGAAGGAGCAGTTCTGAAACACTCTTTGTGTAGAATCTGCCAGTGGATATTTGGAGCGCTAAGTGTTTAATAGTCCAAAAAGGAGTATCTTCAACTAAATACTACACAGAGGCATTCAGTGAAACTTCTTTCTGTTCTGTGCATTCAACTAAGAGAGTTGAACCTTACATTTGATTCAGCCGTTCTGAAACACTCTTTCTGTAGAAACTGCAATTGGATATTCTGAGCGCTAAGAGGCCTATATTGGGAAAAATAATATCTTCAAATAAAAATTACACAGAAGCATTGTTTGAAACTTATTTCTGATATGTGCATTCAGCTAACAGAGTTAAACCATACTTTGGATTGCGCAGTTCAGAACACTCTTTCTGTAGAAAATGCAAGTGGACATTCGGAGCGCTAAGAGGGTAATAGTGGGAAAAGGGATATATTCAAATATAAACTACACAGTAGCATTCTGTGAAACTTCTTTCTCTTCTGTGCATTCAACTAACAGTGTTGAACCTTACTTTTGATTGAGCCGTTCTGAAACACTCTTTCTGTAGAAACTGCAATTGGACATTCTAAGCACTAAGAGGCCTACATTGGGAAAAAGAATATCTTCAAATAAAAACTACACAGATGCATTCTGTGAAACTTATTTCTGATCTGTAAATTCAGTTAACAGAGCTAAACCATATTTTTGATTGAGCAGTTGTGAAACACTCTTTTTGTAGAAAATGCAAGTGGACATTCGGAGCGCTAAGATTGTAATAGAGGAAAAAGGAATATCTCCAATTAAAAACTACACAGAAGCATTCTCTGAAACCCCTTTCTGTTCTCCGCATTCAACTAACAGAGTTGAGCCTTACTTTTGAAGGAGCAGTTCTGAAACAATCTTTGTGTAGAAACTGCCAGTGGATATTCGGAGCGCTAAGTGGGTAATAGTACAAAAAGTAGTATCTTCAACTAAATACCACACAGAAGCATTCTGTGAAACTTCTTTCTGTTCTGTGCATTCAACTAAGAAAGTTGAACCTTACATTTGATTGAGCCGTTCTGAAACACTCTTTCTGTAGAAACTGCAATTGGACATTCTGAGCGCTAAGAGGCCTATATTGGGAAAAATAATATCTTCAAATAAAAACTACACAGAAGCATTGTTTGAAACTTATTTCTGATATGTGCATTCAGCTAACAGAGTTAAACCATACTTTTGATTGCGCAGTTCAGAACACTCTTTCTGTAGAAAATGCAAGTGGACATTCGGAGCGCTAAGAGGGTAATAGTGGAAAAAGGAATATATTCAAATATAAACTACACAGAAGCATTCTGTGAAACTTCCTTCTGTTCTGTGCATTCAACTACCAGGGTTGAACCTTACTTTTGATTGAGCCGTTCTGAAACACTCTTTCTGTAGAAACTGCAATTGGACATTCTGAGCGCTAAGAGGCCTTTATTGGGAAAAAGAATATCTACAAATAAAAACTACACAGAAGCATTCTGTGAAACTTCTTTCTGTTCTGTTCATTCAACTAAAAGATTTGAACCTTAGTTTTGATTGAGCCGTTCTGAAACACTCTTTCTGTAGAAAATGCAAGTGGAGATTCGGAGCGCTAAGAAGGTAATAGTGGAAAAAGGAATGTCTTCAAATATAAACTACACAGAATCATTCTGTGAAACTTCTTTCTGATCTGTGCATTCAGCTAACAGAGTTAAACCATACTTTTGATAGAGCAGATCTGAACACTCTTTCTGTAGAAAATGCAACTGGACATTTGGAGCGCTAAGAGGGTAGTAGTGGAAAAAGGAATATATTCAAATATAAACTACACAGAAGCATTCTGTGAAACTTCTTTCTGATCTGAGCATTCAGCTAACAGAGTTAAACCATACCTTTGATTGAGCAGTTTTGAAACACTCTGTCTGTAGAAAATGCAACTGGACATTCGTAGCGCTAAGTGGGTAATAGTGGAAAAAAGAATATGTTCAAATATAAACTACACAGAAGCATTGTATGAAACATCCTTCTGTTCTGTGCATTCAGCTAACAGAGTTGAACCTTACTTCTGATTGAGCCGTTCTGGAACACTCTTTCTGTAGAAACTGCAATTGGACATTCTGAGCGCTAAGAGGCCTATATTGGGAAAAAAAATATCTTCAAATAAAAACTACACAGAAGCATTGTGTGAAACTTATTTCTGATGTGTGGATTTAGCTAACAGAGTTAAACCATGCTTTTGATTGCGCAGTTCCGAACACTCTTTCTGTAGAAAATGCTAGTGGACATTCGGAGCGCTAAGAGGGTAATAGTGGAAAAAGGAATATATTCAAATATAAACTACACAGTAGCATTCTGTGAAACTTCTTTCTGTTCTGTGCATTCAACTAACAGAATTGAACCTTACTTTTGATTGAGCCGTTCTGAAACATTCTTTATGTAGAAACTGCAATTGGACATTCTATGCGCTAAGAGGCTTACACTGGGAAAAAGAATATCTTCAAATAAAAACTACACAGATGCATTCTGTGAAACTTATTTCTGATCTGTAAATTCAGTTAACAGAGCTAAACCATATTTTTGATTGAGCAGTTATGAAACAATCTTTTTGTAGAAAATGCAAGTGGACATTCGGAGCACTAAGATTGTAATAGAGGAAAAAGGGATATCTCCAATTAAAAACTACACAGAAGCATTCTCTGAAACCCCTTTCTGTTCTCCGAATTCAACTAACAGAGTTGAGCCTTACTTTTCAAGGAGCAGTTCTGAAACACTCTTTGTGTAGAAACTGCCAGTGGATATTCGGAGCGCTAAGTGTGTAATAGTCCAAAAAGGAGTATCTTCAACTAAATACTACACAGAAGCATTCAGTGAAACCTCTTTCTGTTCTGTGCATTCAACTAAGAGAGTTGAACCTTATATTTGATTGAGCCGTTCTGAAACACTCTTTCTGTAGAAACTGCAATTGGACATTCTGAGCGCTAAGAGACCTATATTGGGAAAAATAATATCTTCAAATAAAAATTACACAGAAGCATTGTTTGAAACTTATTTCTGATATGTGCATTCAGCTAACAGAGTTAAACCATACTTTTGATTGCGCAGTTCAGAACACTCTTTCTGTAGAAAATGCAAGTGGACATTCGGAGCGCTAAGAGGGTAATAGTGGAAAAAGTGATATATTCAAATATAAACTACACAGTAGCATTCTGTGAAACTTCTTTCTCTTCTGTGCATTCAACTAACAGTGTTGAACCTTACTTTTGATTGAGCCGTTCTGAAACACTCTTTCTGTAGAAACTGCAATTGGACATTCTAAGCGCTAAGAGGCCTACATTGGGAAAAAGAATATCTTCAAATAAAAACTACACAGATGCATTCTGTGAAACTTATTTCTGATCTGTATATTCAGTTAACAGAGCTAAACCATATTTTTGATTGAGCAGTTGTGAAACACTCTTTTTGTAGAAAATGCAAGTGGACATTCGGAGCGCTAAGATTGTAATAGAGGAAAAAGGAATATCTCCAATTAAAAACTACACAGAAGCATTCTCTGAAACCCCTTTCTGTTCTCCGCATTCAACTAACAGAGTTGAGCCTTACTTTTGAAGGAGCAGTTCTGAAACACTCTTTGTGTAGATACTGCCAGTGGATATTCGGAGCGCTAAGTGGGTAATAGTCCAAAAAGTAGTATCTTCAACTAAATACCACACAGAAGCATTCTGTGAAACTTCTTTCTGTTCTGTGCATTCATCTAAGAAAGTTGAACCTTACATTTGATTGAGCCGTTCTGAAACACTCTTTCTGTAGAAACTGCAATTGGACATTCTGAGCGCAAAGAGGCCTATATTGGGAAAAAGAATGTCTACAAATAAAAACTACACAGAAGAATTGTGTGAAACTTCTTTCTGTTCTGTTTGTTCAACTAAAAGAGTTGAACCTTAGTTTTGATTGAGCCGTTCTGAAACACTCTTTCTGTAGAAAATACAAGTGGAGATTCGGAGCGCCAAGAGGGTAATAGTGGAAAAAGGAATGTCTCCAAATATAAACTACACAGAATCATTCTGTGAAACTTCTTTCTGATGTGTGCATTCAGCTAACAGAGTTAAACCATACTTTTGATTGAGCAGATCTGAACACTCTTTCTGTAGAAAATGCAACTGGACATTTGGAGCGCTAAGAGAGTAGTAGTGGAAAAAGGAATATATTCAAATATAAACTACACAGAAGCATTCTGTGAAACTTCTTTCTGATCTGAGCATTCAGCTAACAGAGTTAAACCATACTTTTGATTGAGCAGTTTTGAAACACTCTGTAGAAAATGCAACTGGACATTCGTAGCGCTAAGTGGGTAATAGTGGAAAAAAGAATATGTTCAAATATAAACTACACAGAAGCATTGTATGAAACTTCTTTCTGTTCTGTGCATTCAACTAACAGAGTTGAACCTTACTTTTGATTGAGCCTTTCTGAAACACTCTTTCTGTAGAAACTGCAATTGGACATTCTGAGCGCTAAGAGGCCTACATTGGGAAAAAGAATATCTTCAAATAAAAACTACACAGATGCATTCTGTGAAACTTATTTCTGATCTGTAAATTCAGTAAACAGAGCTAAACCATATTTTTGATTGAGCAGTTATGAAACCATCTTTTTGTAGAAAATGCAAGTGGACATTCGGAGCACTAAGATTGTAATAGAGGAAAAAGGGATATCTCCACTTAAAAACTACACAGAAGCATTCTCTGAAACCCCTTTCTGTTCTCCGCATTCAACTAACAGAGTTGAGCCTTACTTTTGAAGGAGCAGTTCTGAAACACTCTTTGTGTAGAATCTGCCAGTGGATATTTGGAGCGCTAAGTGTTTAATAGTCCAAAAAGGAGTATCTTCAACTAAATACTACACAGAGGCATTCAGTGAAACTTCTTTCTGTTCTGTGCATTCAACTAAGAGAGTTGAACCTTACATTTGATTCAGCCGTTCTGAAACACTCTTTCTGTAGAAACTGCAATTGGATATTCTGAGCGCTAAGAGGCCTATATTGGGAAAAATAATATCTTCAAATAAAAATTACACAGAAGCATTGTTTGAAACTTATTTCTGATATGTGCATTCAGCTAACAGAGTTAAACCATACTTTGGATTGCGCAGTTCAGAACACTCTTTCTGTAGAAAATGCAAGTGGACATTCGGAGCGCTAAGAGGGTAATAGTGGAAAAAGGGATATATTCAAATATAAACTACACAGTAGCATTCTGTGAAACTTCTTTCTCTTCTGTGCATTCAACTAACAGTGTTGAACCTTACTTTTGATTGAGCCGTTCTGAAACACTCTTTCTGTAGAAACTGCAATTGGACATTCTAAGCACTAAGAGGCCTACATTGGGAAAAAGAATATCTTCAAATAAAAACTACACAGATGCATTCTGTGAAACTTATTTCTGATCTGTAAATTCAGTTAACAGAGCTAAACCATATTTTTGATTGAGCAGTTGTGAAACACTCTTTTTGTAGAAAATGCAAGTGGACATTCGGAGCGCTAAGATTGTAATAGAGGAAAAAGGAATATCTCCAATTAAAAACTACACAGAAGCATTCTCTGAAACCCCTTTCTGTTCTCCGCATTCAACTAACAGAGTTGAGCCTTACTTTTGAAGGAGCAGTTCTGAAACAATCTTTGTGTAGAAACTGCCAGTGGATATTTGGAGCGCTAAGTGGGTAATAGTACAAAAAGTAGTATCTTCAACTAAATACCACACAGAAGCATTCTGTGAAACTTCTTTCTGTTCTGTGCATTCAACTAAGAAAGTTGAACCTTACATTTGATTGAGCCGTTCTGAAACACTCTTTCTGTAGAAACTGCAATTGGACATTCTGAGCGCTAAGAGGCCTATATTGGGAAAAATAATATCTTCAAATAAAAACTACACAGAAGCATTGTTTGAAACTTATTTCTGATATGTGCATTCAGCTAACAGAGTTAAACCATACTTTTGATTGCGCAGTTCAGAACACTCTTTCTGTAGAAAATGCAAGTGGACATTCGGAGCGCTAAGAGGGTAATAGTGGAAAAAGGAATATATTCAAATATAAACTACACAGAAGCATTCTGTGAAACTTCCTTCTGTTCTGTGCATTCAACTACCAGGGTTGAACCTTACTTTTGATTGAGCCGTTCTGAAACACTCTTTCTGTAGAAACTGCAATTGGACATTCTGAGCGCTAAGAGGCCTATATTGGGAAAAAGAATATCTACAAATAAAAACTACACAGAAGCATTCTGTGAAACTTCTTTCTGTTCTGTTCATTCAACTAAAAGATTTGAACCTTAGTTTTGATTGAGCCGTTCTGAAACACTCTTTCTGTAGAAAATGCAAGTGGAGATTCGGAGCGCTAAGAGGGTAATAGTGGAAAAAGGAATGTCTTCAAATATAAACTACACAGAATCATTCTGTGAAACTTCTTTCTGATCTGTGCATTCAGCTAACAGAGTTAAACCATACTTTTGATAGAGCAGATCTGAACACTCTTTCTGTAGAAAATGCAACTGGACATTTGGAGCGCTAAGAGGGTAGTAGTGGAAAAAGGAATATATTCAAATATAAACTACACAGAAGCATTCTGTGAAACTTCTTTCTGATCTGAGCATTCAGCTAACAGAGTTAAACCATACTTTTGATTGAGCAGTTTTGAAACACTCTGTCTGTAGAAAATGCAACTGGACATTCGTAGCGCTAAGTGGGTAATAGTGGAAAAAAGAATATGTTCAAATATAAACTACACAGAAGCATTGTATGAAACATCCTTCTGTTCTGTGCATTCAGCTAACAGAGTTGAACCTTACTTCTGATTGAGCCGTTCTGGAACACTCTTTCTGTAGAAACTGCAATTGGACATTCTGAGCGCTAAGAGGCCTATATTGGGAAAAAAAATATCTTCAAATAAAAACTACACAGAAGCATTGTGTGAAACTTATTTCTGATGTGTGGATTTAGCTAACAGAGTTAAACCATGCTTTTGATTGCGCAGTTCCGAACACTCTTTCTGTAGAAAATGCTAGTGGACATTCGGAGCGCTAAGAGGGTAATAGTGGAAAAAGGAATATATTCAAATATAAACTACACAGTAGCATTCTGTGAAACTTCTTTCTGTTCTGTGCATTCAACTAACAGAGTTGAACCTTACTTTTGATTGAGCCGTTCTGAAACATTCTTTTTGTAGAAACTGCAATTGGACATTCTATGCGCTAAGAGGCTTACACTGGGAAAAAGAATATCTTCAAATAAAAACTACACAGATGCATTCTGTGAAACTTATTTCTGATCTGTAAATTCAGTTAACAGAGCTAAACCATATTTTTGATTGAGCAGTTATGAAACAATCTTTTTGTAGAAAATGCAAGTGGACATTCGGAGCACTAAGATTGTAATAGAGGAAAAAGGGATATCTCCAATTAAAAACTACACAGAAGCATTCTCTGAAACCCCTTTCTGTTCTCCGAATTCAACTAACAGAGTTGAGCCTTACTTTTGAAGGAGCAGTTCTGAAACACTCTTTGTGTAGAAACTGCCAGTGGATATTCGGAGCGCTAAGTGTGTAATAGTCCAAAAAGGAGTATCTTCAACTAAATACTACACAGAAGCATTCAGTGAAACCTCTTTCTGTTCTGTGCATTCAACTAAGAGAGTTGAACCTTATATTTGATTGAGCCGTTCTGAAACACTCTTTCTGTAGAAACTGCAATTGGACATTCTGAGCGCTAAGAGGCCTATATTGGGAAAAATAATATCTTCAAATAAAAATTACACAGAAGCATTGTTTGAAACTTATTTCTGATATGTGCATTCAGCTAACAGAGTTAAACCATACTTTTGATTGCGCAGTTCAGAACACTCTTTCTGTAGAAAATGCAAGTGGACATTCGGAGCGCTAAGAGGGTAATAGTGGAAAAAGTGATATATTCAAATATAAACTACACAGTAGCATTCTGTGAAACTTCTTTCTCTTCTGTGCATTCAACTAACAGTGTTGAACCTTACTTTTGATTGAGCCATTCTGAAACACTCTTTCTGTAGAAACTGCAATTGGACATTCTAAGCGCTAAGAGGCCTACATTGGGAAAAAGAATATCTTCAAATAAAAACTACACAGATGCATTCTGTGAAACTTATTTCTGATCTGTATATTCAGTTAACAGAGCTAAACCATATTTTTGATTGAGCAGTTGTGAAACACTCTTTTTGTAGAAAATGCAAGTGGACATTCGGAGCGCTAAGATTGTAATAGAGGAAAAAGGAATATCTCCAATTAAAAACTACACAGAAGCATTCTCTGAAACCCCTTTCTGTTCTCCGCATTCAACTAACAGAGTTGAGCCTTACTTTTGAAGGAGCAGTTCTGAAACACTCTTTGTGTAGAAACTGCCAGTGGATATTCGGAGCGCTAAGTGGGTAATAGTCCAAAAAGTAGTATCTTCAACTAAATACCACACAGAAGCATTCTGTGAAACTTCTTTCTGTTCTGTGCATTCATCTAAGAAAGTTGAACCTTACATTTGATTGAGCCGTTCTGAAACACTCTTTCTGTAGAAACTGCAATTGGACATTCTGAGCGCAAAGAGGCCTATATTGGGAAAAAGAATGTCTACAAATAAAAACTACACAGAAGAATTGTGTGAAACTTCTTTCTGTTCTGTTTGTTCAACTAAAAGAGTTGAACCTTAGTTTTGATTGAGCCGTTCTGAAACACTCTTTCTGTAGAAAATACAAGTGGAGATTCGGAGCGCCAAGAGGGTAATAGTGGAAAAAGGAATGTCTCCAAATATAAACTACACAGAATCATTCTGTGAAACTTCTTTCTGATGTGTGCATTCAGCTAACAGAGTTAAACCATACTTTTGATTGAGCAGATCTGAACACTCTTTCTGTAGAAAATGCAACTGGACATTTGGAGCGCTAAGAGAGTAGTAGTGGAAAAAGGAATATATTCAAATATAAACTACACAGAAGCATTCTGTGAAACTTCTTTCTGATATGAGCATTCAGCTAACAGAGTTAAACCATACTTTTGATTGAGCAGTTTTGAAACACTCTGTAGAAAATGCAACTGGACATTCGTAGCGCTAAGTGGGTAATAGTGGAAAAAAGAATATGTTCAAATATAAACTACACAGAAGCATTGTATGAAACTTCTTTCTGTTCTGTGCATTCAACTAACAGAATTGAACCTTACTTTTGATTGAGCCTTTCTGAAACACTCTTTCTGTAGAAACTGCAATTGGACATTCTGAGCGCTAAGAGGCCTCTATTGGGAAAAATAATATCTTCAAATAAAAACTACACAGAAGCATTGTGTGAAACTTATTTCTGATATGTTCATTAAGCAAACAGAGTTAAACCATACTTTTGATTGCGCAGTTCTGAACACTCTTTCTGTAGAAAATGCAAGTGGACATTCGGAGCGCTAAGAGGGTAATAGTGGAAAAAGGAATATATTCAAATATAAACTACACAGTAGCATTCTGTGAAAATTCTTTCTGTTCTGTGCATTCAACTAACAGAGTTGAACCTTACTTTTGATTGAGCCGTGCTGAAACACTCTTTATGTAGAAACTGCAAATGGACATGCTAAGCGCTAAGAGGCCTACATTGGGAAAAAGAATATCTTCAAATAAAAACTACACAGATGCATTCTGTGAAACTTATTTCTGATCTGTAAATTCAGTTAAAAGAGATAAAACATATTTTTGATTGAGCAGTTATGAAACACTCTTTTTGTAGAAAATGCAAGTGGAGATTCGGAGCGCTAAGAGGGTAATAGTGGAAAAAGGAATGTCTTCAAATATAAACTACACAGAATCATTCGGTGAAACTTCATTCTGATCTGTGCATTCAGCTAAAAGAGTTAAACAATACTTTTGATTGAGCAGATCTGAACAGTCTTTCTGTAGAAAATGCAACTGGACATTTGGAGCGCTAAGAGCGTAGTAGTGGAAAAAGTAATATATTCAAATATAAACTACACAGAAGCATTCTGTGAAACTTCTTTCTGATCTGAGCATTCAGCTAACAGAGTTAAACCATACTTTTGATTGAGCAGTTTTGAAACACTCTGTCTGTAGAAAATGCAACTGGACATTCGTAGCGCTAAGTGGGTAATAGTGGAAAAAAGAATATGTTCAAATATAAACTACACAGAAGCATTGTATGAAACTTCTTTCTGTTCTGTGCATTCAACTAACAGAGTTGAACCTTACTTTTGATTGAGCCGTTCTGAAACACTCTTTCTGTAGAAACTGCAATTGGACATTCTGAGCGCTAAGAGGCCTATATTGGGAAAAAGAATGTCTACAAATAAAAACTACACAGAAGAATTGTGTGAAACTTCTTTCTGTTCTGTTTGTTTAACTAAAAGAGTTGAACCTTAGTTTTTATTGAGCCGTTCTGAAACACTCTTTCTGTAGAAAATGCAAGTGGAGATTCGGAGCGCTAAGAGGGTACTAGTGGAAAAAGGAATGTCTCCAAATATAAACTACACAGAATCATTCTGTGAAACTTCTTTCTGATCTGTGCATTCAGCTAACAGAGTTAAACCATACTTTTGATTGAGCAGATCTGAACACTCTTTCTGTAGAAAATGCAACTGGACATTTGGAGCGCTAAGAGAGTAGTAGTGGAAAAAGGAATATATTCAAATATAAACTACACAGAAGCATTCTGTGAAACTTCTTTCTGATCTGAGCATTCAGCTAACAGAGTTAAACCATACTTTTGATTGAGCAGTTTTGAAACACTCTGTCTGTAGAAAATGCAACTGGACATTCGTAGCGCTAAGTGGGTAATAGTGGAAAAAAGAATATGTTCAAATATAAACTACACAGAAGCATTGTATGAAACTTCTTTCTGTTCTGTGCATTCAACTAAAAGAGTTGAACCTTACTTTTGATTGAGCCTTTCTGAAACACTCTTTCTGTAGAAACTGCAATTGGACATTCTGAGCGCTAAGAGGCCTCTATTGGGAAAAATAATATCTTCAAATAAAAACTACACAGAAGCATTGTGTGAAACTTATTTCTGATATGTTCATTAAGCTAACAGAGTTAAACCATACTTTTGATTGCGCAGTTCTGAACACTCTTTCTGTAGAAAATGCAAGTGGACATTCGGAGCGCTAAGAGGGTAATAGTGGAAAAAGGAATATATTCAAATATAAACTACACAGTAGCATTCTGTGAAAATTCTTTCTGTTCTGTGCATTCAACTAACAGAGTTGAACCTTACTTTTGATTGAGCCGTTCTGAAACACTCTTTCTGTAGAAACTGCAATTGGACATGCTAAGCGCTAAGAGGCCTACATTGGGAAAAAGAATATCTTCAAATAAAAACTACACAGATGCATTCTGTGAAACTTATTTCTGATCTGTAAATTCAGTTAACAGAGATAAAACATATTTTTGATTAAGCAGTTATGAAACAATCTTTTTGTAGAAAATGCAAGTGGAGATTCGGAGCGCTAAGAGGGTAATAGTGGAAAAAGGAATGTCTTCAAATATAAACTACACAGAATCATTCGGTGAAACTTCTTTCTGATCTGTGCATTCAGCTAACAGAGTTAAACCATACTTTTGATTCAGCAGATCTGAACACTCTTTCTGTAGAAAATGCAACTGGACATTTGGAGCGCTAAGAGCGTAGTAGTGGAAAAAGGAATATATTCAAATATAAACTACACAGAAGCATTCTGTGAAACTTCATTCTGATCTGAGCATTCAGCTAACAGAGTTAAACCATACTTTTGATTGAGCAGTTTTGAAACACTCTATCTGTACAAAATGCAACTGGACATTCGTAGCGCTAAGTGGGTAATAGTGGAAAAAAGAATATGTTCAAATATAAACTACACAGAAGCATTGTATGAAACTTCTTTCTGTTCTGTGCATTCAACTAACAGAGTTGAACCTTACTTTTGATTGAGCCGTTCTGAAACACTCTTTCTGTAGAAACTGCAATTGGACATTCTGAGCGCAAAGAGGCCTATATTGGGAAAAAGAATGTCTACAAATAAAAACTACACAGAAGAATTGTGTGAAACTTCTTTCTGTTCTGTTTGTTCAACTAAAAGAGTTGAACCTTAGTTTTGATTGAGCCGTTCTGAAACACTCTTTCTGTAGAAAATACAAGTGGAGATTCGGAGCGCCAAGAGGGTAATAGTGGAAAAAGGAATGTCTCCAAATATAAACTACACAGAATCATTCTGTGAAACTTCTTTCTGATCTGTGCATTCAGCTAACAGAGTTAAACCATACTTTTGATTGAGCAGATCTGAACACTCTTTCTGTAGAAAATGCAACTGGACATTTGGAGCGCTAAGAGAGTAGTAGTGGAAAAAGGAATATATTCAAATATAAACTACACAGAAGCATTCTGTGAAACTTCTTTCTGATCTGAGCATTCAGCTAACAGAGTTAAACCATACTTTTGATTGAGCAGTTTTGAAACACTCTGTCTGTAGAAAATGCAACTGGACATTCGTAGCGCTAAGTGGGTAATAGTGGAAAAAAGAATATGTTCAAATATAAACTACACAGAAGCATTGTATGAAACTTCTTTCTGTTCTGTGCATTCAACTAACAGAGTTGAACCTTACTTTTGATTGAGCCTTTCTGAAACACTCTTTCTGTAGAAACTGCAATTGGACATTCTGAGCGCTAAGAGGCCTCTATTGGGAAAAATAATATCTTCATATAAAAACTACACAGAAGCATTGTGTGAAACTTATTTCTGATATGTTCATTAAGCTAACAGAGTTAAACCATACTTTTGATTGCGCAGTTCTGAACACTCTTTCTGTAGAAAATGCAAGTGGACATTCGGAGCGCTAAGAGGGTAATAGTGGAAAAAGGAATATATTCAAATATAAACTACACAGTAGCATTCTGTGAAAATTCTTTCTGTTCTGTGCATTCAACTAACAGAGTTGAACCTTACTTTTGATTGAGCCGTTCTGAAACACTCTTTCTGTAGAAACTGCAATTGGACATGCTAAGCGCTAAGAGGCCTACATTGGGAAAAAGAATATCTTCAAATAAAAACTACACAGATGCATTCTGTGAAACTTATTTCTGATCTGTAAATTCAGTTAACAGAGATAAAACATATTTTTGATTGAGCAGTTATGAAACACTCTTTTTGTAGAAAATGCAAGTGGAGATTCGGAGCGCTAAGAGGGTAATAGTGGAAAAAGGAATGTCTTCAAATATAAACTACAGAGAATCATTCGGTGAAACTTCTTTCTGATCTGTGCATTCAGCTAACAGAGTTAAACCATACTTTTGATTGAGCAGATCTGAACACTCTTTCTGTAGAAAATGCAACTGGACATTTGGAGCGCTAAGAGCGTAGTAGTGGAAAAAGTAATATATTCAAATATAAACTACACAGAAGCATTCTGTGAAACTTCTTTCTGATCTGAGCATTCAGCTAACAGAGTTAAACCATACTTTTGATTGAGCAGTTTTGAAACACTCTGTCTGTAGAAAATGCAACTGGACATTCGTAGCGCTAAGTGGGTAATAGTGCAAAAAAGAATATGTTCAAATATAAACTACACAGAAGCATTGTATGAAACTTCTTTCTGTTCTGTGCATTCAACTAACAGAGTTGAACCTTACTTTTGATTGAGCCGTTCTGAAACACTCTTTCTGTAGAAACTGCAATTGGACATTCTGAGCGCTAAGAGGCCTATATTGGGAAAAAGAATGTCTACAAATAAAAACTACACAGAAGAATTGTGTGAAACTTCTTTCTGTTCTGTTTGTTCAACTAAAAGAGTTGAACCTTAGTTTTGATTGAGCCGTTCTGAAACACTCTTTCTGTAGAAAATGCAAGTGGAGATTCGGAGCGCTAAGAGGGTAATAGTGGAAAAAGGAATGTCTCCAAATATAAACTACACAGAATCATTCTGTGAAACTTCTTTCTGATCTGTGCATTCAGCTAACAGAGTTAAACCATACTTTTGATTGAGCAGATCTGAGCACTCTTTCTGTAGAAAATGCAACTGGACATTTGGAGCGCTAAGGGAGTAGTAGTGGAAAAGGGAATATATTCAAATATAAACTACACAGAAGCATTCTGTGAAACTTCTTTCTTATCTGAGCATTCAGCTAACAGAGTTAAACCATACTTTTGATTGAGCAGTTTTGAAACACTCTGTCTGTAGAAAATGCAACTGGACATTCGTAGCGCTAAGTGGGTAATAGTGGAAAAAAGAATATGTTCAAATATAAACTACACAGAAGCATTGTATGAAACTTCTTTCTGTTCTGTGCATTCAACTAACAGAGTTGAACCTTACTTTTGATTGAGCCTTTCTGAAACACTCTTTCTGTAGAAACTGCAATTGGACATTCTGAGCGCTAAGAGGCCTCTATTGGGAAAAATAATATCTTCAAATAAAAACTACACAGAAGCATTGTGTGAAACTTATTTCTGATATATTCATTAAGCTAACGGAGTTAAACCATACTTTTGATTGCGCAGTTCTGAACACTCTTTCTGTAGAAAATGCAAGTGGACATTCGGAGCGCTAAGAGGGTAATAGTGGAAAAAGGAATATATTCAAATATAAACTACACAGTAGCATTCTGTGAAAATTCTTTCTGTTCTGTGCATTCAACTAACAGAGTTGAACCTTACTTTTGATTGAGCCGTTCTGAAACACTCTTTCTGTAGAAACTGCAATTGGACATGCTAAGCGCTAAGAGGCCTACATTGGGAAAAAGAATATCTTCAAATAAAAACTACACAGATGCATTCTGTGAAACTTATTTCTGATCTGTAAATTCAGTTAACAGAGATAAAACATATTTTTGATTGAGCAGTTATGAAACACTCTTTTTGTAGAAAATGCAAGTGGAGATTCGGAGCGCTAAGAGGGTAATAGTGGAAAAAGGAATGTCTTCAAATATAAACTACACAGAATCATTCGGTGAAACTTCATTCTGATCTGTGCATTCAGCTAACAGAGTTAAACAATACTTTTGATTGAGCAGATCTGAACACTCTTTCTGTAGAAAATGCAACTGGACATTTGGAGCGCTAAGAGCGTAGTAGTGGAAAAAGGAATATATTCAAATATAAACTACACAGAAGCATTCTGTGAAACTTCTTTCTGATCTGAGCATTCAGCTAACAGATTTAAACCATACTTTTGATTGAGCAGTTTTGAAACACTCTGTCTGTAGAAAATGCAACTGGACATTCGTAGCGCTAAGTGGGTAATAGTGGAAAAAAGAATATGTTCAAATATAAACTACACAGAAGCATTGTATGAAACTCCTTTCTGTTCTGTGCATTCAACTAACAGAGTTGAACCTTACTTTTGATTGAGCCGTTCTGAAACACTCTTTCTGTAGAAACTGCAATTGGACATTCTGAGCGCTAAGAGGCCTATATTGGGAAAAAGAATGTCTACAAATAAAAACTACACACAAGAATTGTGTGAAACTTCTTTCTGTTCTGTTTGTTTAACTAAAAGAGTTGAACCTTAGTTTTGATTGAGCCGTTCTGAAACACTCTTTCTGTAGAAAATGCAAGTGGAGATTCGGAGCGCTAAGGGGGTAATAGTGGAAAAAGGAATGTCTATAATTATAAACTACACAGAATCATTCTGTGAAACTTCTTTCTGATCTGTGCATTCAGCTAACAGAGTTAAACCATACTTTTGATTGAGCAGATCTGAACACTCTTTCTGTAGAAAATGCAACTGGACATTTGGGGCGCTAAGAGAGTAGTAGTGGAAAAAGGAATATATTCAAATATAAACTACACAGAAGCATTCTGTGAAACTTCTTTCTGATCTGAGCATTCAGCTAACAGAGTTAAACCATACTTTTGATTGAGCAGTTTTGAAACACTCTGTCTGTAGAAAATGCAACTGGACATTCGTAGCGCTAAGCGGGTAATAGTGGAAAAAAGAATATGTTCAAATATAAACTACACAGAAGCATTGTATGAAACTCCTTTCTGTTCTGTGCATTCAACTAACAGAGTTGAACCTTACTTTTGATTGAGCCTTTCTGAAACACTCTTTCTGTAGAAACTGCAATTGGACATTCTGAGCGCTAAGAGGCCTCTATTGGGAAAAATAATATCTTCAAATAAAAACTACACAGAAGCATTGTGTGAAACTTATTTCTGATATGTTCATTAAGCTAACAGAGTTAAACCATACTTTTGATTGCGCAGTTCTGAACACTCTTTCTGTAGAAAATGCAAGTGGACATTCGGAGCGCTAAGAGGGTAATACTGGAAAAAGGAATATATTCAAATATAAACTACACAGTAGCATTCTGTGAAAATTCTTTCTGTTCTGTGCATTCAACTAACAGAGTTGAACCTTACTTTTGATTGAGCCGTTCTGAAACACTCTTTCTGTAGAAACTGCAATTGGACATGCTAAGCGCTAAGAGGCCTACATTGGGAAAAAGAATATCTTCAAATAACTACACAGATGCATTCTGTGAAACTTATTTCTGATCTGTAAATTCAGTTAACAGAGATAAAACATATTTTTGATTGAGCAGTTATGAAACACTCTTTTTGTAGAAAATGCAAGTGGAGATTCGGAGCTCTAAGAGGGTAATAGTGGAAAAAGGAATGTCTTCAAATATAAACTACACAGAATCATTCGGTGAAACTTCTTTCTGATCTGTGCATTCAGCTAACAGAGTTAAACCATACTTTTGATTGAGCAGATCTGAACACTCTTTCTGTAGAAAATGCAACTGGACATTTGGAGCGCTAAGAGCGTAGTAGTGGAAAAAGGAATATATTCAAATATAAACTACACAGAAGCATTCTGTGAAACTACTTTCTGATCTGAGCATTCAGCTAACAGAGTTAAACCATACTTTTGATTGAGCAGTTTTGAAACACTCTGTCTGTAGAAAATGCAACTGGACATTCGTAGCGCTAAGTGGGTAATAGTGGAAAAAAGAATATGTTCCAATATAAACTACACAGAAGCATTGTATGAAACTTCTTTCTGTTCTGTGCATTCAACTAACAGAGTTGAACCTTACTTTTGATTAAGCCGTTCTGAAACACTCTTTCTGTAGAAACTGCAATTGGACATTCTGAGCGCTAAGAGGCCTATATTGGGAAAAAGAATGTCTACAAATAAAAACTACACAGAAGTATTGTGTGAAACTACTTTCTGTTCTGTTTGTTCAACTAAAAGAGTTTTACCTTAGTTTTGATAGAGCCGTTCTGAAACACTCTTTCTGTAGAAAATGCAAGTGGAGATTCGGAGCGCTAAGAGGGTAATAGTGGAAAAAGGAATGTCTCCAAATATAAACTACACAGAATCATTCTGTGAAACTTCTTTCTGATCTGTGCATTCAGCTAACAGAGTTAAACCATACTTTTGATTGATCAGATCTGAACACTCTTTCTGTAGAAAATGCAACTGGACATTTGGAGCGCTAAGAGAGTAGTAGTGGAAAAAGGAATATATTCAAATATAAACTACACAGAAGCATTCTGTGAAACTTCTTTCTGATCTGAGCATTCAGCTAACAGAGTTAAACCATACTTTTGATTGAGCAGTTTTGAAACACTCTGTCTGTAGAAAATGCAACTGGACATTCATAGCGCTAAGTGGGTAATAGTGGAAAAAAGAATATGTTCAAATATAAACTACACAGAAGCATTGTATGAAACTTCTTTCTGTTCTGTGCATTCAACTAACAGAGTTGAACCTTACTTTTGATTGAGCCTTTCTGAAACACTCTTTCTGTAGAAATTGCAATTGGACATTCTGAGCGCTAAGAGGCCTCTATTGGGAAAAATAATATCTTCAAATAAAAACTACACAGAAGCATTGTGTGAAACTTATTTCTGATATGTTTATTAAGCTAACAGAGTTAAACCATACTTTTGATTGCGCAGTTCTGAACACTCTTTCTGTAGAAAATGCAAGTGGACATTCGGAGCGCTAAGTGGGTAATACTGGAAAAAGGAATATATTCAAATATAAACTACACAGTAGCATTCTGTGAAAATTCTTTCTGTTCTGTGCATTCAACTAACAGAGTTGAACCTTACTTTTGATTGAGCCGATCTGAAACACTCTTTCTGTAGAAACTGCAATTGGACATGCTAAGAGCTAAGAGGCCTACATTGGGAAAAAGAATATCTTCAAATAAAAACTACACAGATGCATTCTGTGAAATTTATTTCTGATCTGTAAATTCAGTTAACAGAGATAAAACATATTTTTGATTGAGCAGTTATGAAACACTCTTTTTGTAGAAAATGCAAGTGGAGATTCGGAGCGCTAAGAGGGTAATAGTGGAAAAAGGAATGTCTTCAAATATAAACTACACAGAATCATTCGGTGAAACTTCTTTCTGATCTGTGCATTCAGCTAACAGAGTTAAACCATACTTTTGATTGAGCAGATCTGAACACTCTTTCTGTAGAAAATGCAACTGGACATTTGGAGCGCTAAGAGCGTAGTAGTGGAAAAAGGAATATATTCAAATATAAACTACACAGAAGCATTCTGTGAAACTTCTTTCTGATCTGAGCATTCAGCTAACAGAGTTAAACCATACTTTTGATGGAGCAGTTTTGAAACACTCTGTCTGTAGAAAATGCAACTGGACATTCGTAGCGCTAAGTGGGTAATAGTGGAAAAAAGAATATGTTCAAATATAAACTACACAGAAGCATTGTATGAAACTTCTTTCTGTTCTGTTCATTCAACTAACAGAGTTGAACCTTACTTTTGATTGAGCCGTTCTGAAACACTCTTTCTGTAGAAACTGCAATTGGACATTCTGAGTTATTGCGAAAAAGAATGTCTACAAATAAAAACTACACAGAAGAATTGTGTGAAACTTCTTTCTGTTCTGTTTGTTCAACTAAAAGAGTTGAACCTTAGTTTTGATTGAGACGTTCTGAAACACTCTTTCTGTAGAAAATGCAAGTGGAGATTCGGAGCGCTAAGAGGGTAATAGTGGAAAAAGGAATGTCTCCAAATATAAACTACACAGAATCATTCTGTGAAACTTCTTTCTGATCTGTGCATTCAGCTAACAGAGTTAAACGATACTTTTGATTGAGCAGATCTGAACACTCTTTCTGTAGAAAATGCAACTGGACATTTGGAGCGCTAAGAGAGTAGTAGATTAAAAAAGGAATATATTGAAATATAAACTACACAGAAGCATTCTGTGAAACTTCTTTCTGATCTGAGCATTCAGCTAACAGAGTTAAACCATACTTTTGATTGAGCAGTTTTGAAACACTCTGTCTGTAGAAAATGCAACTGGACATTCGTAGCGCTAAGTGGGTAATAGTGGAAAAAAGAATATGTTCAAATATAAACTACACAGAATCATTGTATGAAACTTCTTTCTGTTCTGTGCATTCAACTAACAGAGTTGAACCTTACTTTTGATTGAGCCTTTCTTAAACACTCTTTCTGTAGAAACTGCAATTGGATATTCTGAGCGCTAAGAGGCCTCTATTGGGAAAAATAATATCTTCAAATAAAAACTACACAGAAGCATTGTGTGAAACTTATTTCTGATATGTTCATTAAGCTAACAGAGTTAAACCATGCTTTTGATTGCACAGTTCTGAACACTCTTTCTGTAGAAAATGCAAGTGGACATTCGGAGCGCTAAGAGGGTAATAGTGGAAAAAGGAATATATTCAAATATAAACTACACAGTAGCATTCTGTGAAAATTCTTTCGGTTCTGTGCATTCAAATAACAGAGTTGAACCTTACTTTTGATTGAGCCGTTCTGAAACACTCTTTCTGTAGAAACTGCAATTGGACATGCTAAGCGCTAAGAGGCCTACATTGGGAAAAAGAATATCTTCAAATAAAAACTACACAGATGCATTTTGTGAAACTTATTTCTGATCTGTAAATTCAGTTAACCGAGATAAAACATATTTTTGATTGAGCAGTTATGAAACACTCTTTTTGTTGAAAATGCAAGTGGAGATTCGGAGCGCTAAGAGGGTAATAGTGGAAAAAGGAATGTCTTCAAATATAAACTACACAGAATCATTCGGTGAAATTTGTTTCTGATCTGTGCATTCAGCTAACATAGTTAAACCATACTTTTGATTGAGCAGATCTGAACACTCTTTCTGTAGAAAATGCAACTGGACATTTGGAGCGCTAAGAGCGTAGTAGTGGAAAAAGGAATATATTCAAATATAAACTACACAGAAGCATTCTGTGAAACTTCTTTCTGATCTGAGCATTCAGCTAACAGAGTTAAACCATACTTTTGATGGAGCAGTTTTGAAACACTCTGTCTGTAGAAAATGCAACTGGACATTCGTAGCGCTATGTGGGTAATAGTGGAAAAAAGAATATGTTCAAATATACACTACACAGAAGCATTGTATGAAACTTCTTTCTGTTCTGTGCATTCAACTAACAGAGTTGAACCTTACTTTTGATTGAGCCGTTCTGAAACACTCTTTCTGTAGAAACTGCAATTGGACATTCTGAGCGCAAAGAGGCCTATATTGCGAAAAAGAATGTCTACAAATAAAAACTACACAGAAGAATTGTGTGAAACTTCTTTCTGTTCTGTTTGTTCAACTAAAAGAGTTGAACCTTAGTTTTGATTGAGACGTTCTGAAACACTCTTTCTGTAGAAAATGCAAGTGGAGATTCGGAGCGCTAAGAGGGTAATAGTGGAAAAAGGAATGTCTCCAAATATAAACTACACAGAATCATTCTGTGAAACTTCTTTCTGATCTGTGCATTCAGCTAACAGAGTTAAACGATACTTTTGATTGAGCAGATCTGAACACTCTTTCTGTAGAAAATGCAACTGGACATTTGGAGCGCTAAGAGAGTAGTAGTGGAAAAAGGAATATATTCAAATATAAACTACACAGAAGCATTCTGTGAAACTTCTTTCTGATCTG
This sequence comes from Symphalangus syndactylus, assembly GCF_028878055.3. Classification (NCBI taxonomy): domain Eukaryota; kingdom Metazoa; phylum Chordata; class Mammalia; order Primates; family Hylobatidae; genus Symphalangus; species Symphalangus syndactylus. Next base: position 111,410,609 of record NC_072437.2, on the reverse strand, counting down.
AGCATTCAGCTAACAGAGTTAAACCATACTTTTGATTGAGCAGTTTTGAAACACTCTGTCTGTAGAAAATGCAACTGGACATTCGTAGCGCTAAGTGGGTAATAGTGGAAAAAAGAATATGTTCAAATATAAACTACACAGAAGCATTGTATGAAACTTCTTTCTGTTCTGTGCATTCAACTCACAGAGTTGAACCTTACTTTTGATTGAGCTTTTCTGAAACACTCTTTCTGTAGAAACTGCAATTGGACATTCTGAGCACTAAGAGGCCTCTATTGGGAAAAATAATATCCTCAAATAAAAACTACACAGAAGCATTGTGTGAAACTTATTTCTGATATGTTCATTAAGCTAACAGAGTTAAACCATACTTTTGATTGCACAGTTCTGAACACTCTTTCTGTAGAAAATGCAAGTGGACATTCGGAGCGCTAAGAGGGTAATAGTGGAAAAAAGAATATATTCAAATATAAACTACACAGTAGCAGTCTGTGAAAATTCTTTCTGTTCTGTGCATTCAACTAACAGAGTTGAACCTTACTTTTGATTGAGCCGTTCTGAAACACTCTTTCTGTAGAAACTGCAATTGGACATGCTAAGCGCTAAGAGGCCTACATTGGGAAAAAGAATATCTTCAAATAAAAACTACACAGATGCATTCTGTGAAACTTATTTCTGATCTGTAAATTCAGTTAACAGAGGTAAAACATATTTTTGATTGACCAGTTATGAAACACTCTTTTTGTAGAAAATGCAAGTGGAGATTCGGAGCGCTAAGTGGGTAATAGTGGAAAAAGGAGTGTCTTCAAATATAAACTACACAGAATCATTCGGTGAAACTTCTTTCTGATCTGTGCATTCAGCTAACAGAGTTAAACCATACTTTTGATTGAGCAGATCTGAACACTCTTTCTGTAGAAAATGCAACTGGACATTTGGAGCGCTAAGAGCGTAGTAGTGGAAAAAGGAATATATTCAAATATAAACTACACAGAAGCATTCTGTGAAACTTCTTTCTGATCTGAGCATTCAGCTAACAGAGTTAAACCATACTTTTGATTGAGCAGTTTTGAAACACTCTGTCTGTAGAAAATGCAACTGGACATTCGTAGCGCTAAGTGGGTAATAGTGGAAAAAAGAATATATTCAAATATAAACTACACAGAATCATTGTATGAAACTTCTTTCTGTTCTGTGCATTCAACTAACAGAGTTCAACCTTACTTTTGATTGAGCCTTTCTGAAACACTCTTTCTGTAGAAACTGCAATTGGACATTGTGAGCGCTAAGAGGCCTCTATTGGGAAAAATAATATCTTCAAATAAAAACTACACAGAAGCATTGTGTGAAACTTATTTCTGATATGTTCATTAAGCTAACAGAGTTAAACCATACTTTTGATTGCACAGTTCTGAACACTCTTTCTGTAGAAAATGCAAGTGGACATTCGGAGCGCTAAGAGGGTAATAGTGGAAAAAGGAATATATTCAAATATAAACTACACAGTAGCATTCTGTGAAAATTCTTTCGGTTCTGTGCATTCAACTAACAGAGTTGAACCTTACTTTTGATTGAGCCGTTCTGAAACACTCTTTCTGTAGAAACTGCAATTGGACATGCTAAGCGCTAAGAGGCCTACATTGGGAAAAAGAATATCTTCAAATAAAAACTACACAGATGCATTCTGTGAAACTTATTTCTGATCTGTAAATTCAGTTAACAGAGATAAAACATATTTTTGATTGAGCAGTTATGAAACACTCTTTTTGTTGAAAATGCAAGTGGAGATTCGGAGCGCTAAGAGGGTAATAGTGGAAAAAGTAATGTCTTCAAATATAAACTACACAGAATCATTCGGTGAAATTTCTTTCTGATCTGTGCATTCAGCTAACATAGTTAAACCATACTTTTGATTGAGCAGATCTGAACACTCTTTCTGTAGAAAATGCAACTGGACATTTGGAGCGCTAAGAGCGTAGTAGTGGAAAAAGTAATATATTCAAATATAAACTACACAGAAGCATTCTGTGAAACTTCTTTCTGATCTGAGCATTCAGCTAACAGAGTTAAACCATACTTTTGATGGAGCAGTTTTGAAACACTCTGTCTGTAGAAAATGCAACTGGACATTCGTAGCGCTAAGTGGGTAATAGTGGAAAAAAGAATATGTTCAAATATACACTACACAGAAGCATTGTATGAAACTTCTTTCTGTTCTGTGCATTCAACTAACAGAGTTGAACCTTACTTTTGATTGAGCCGTTCTGAAACACTCTTTCTGTAGAAACTGCAATTGGACATTCTGAGCGCAAAGAGGCCTATATTGCGAAAAAGAATGTCTACAAATAAAAACTACACAGAAGAATTGTGTGAAACATCTTTCTGTTCTGTTTGTTCAACTAAAAGAGTTGAACCTTAGTTTTGATTGAGACGTTCTGAAACACTCTTTCTGTAGAAAATGCAAGTGGAGATTCGGAGCGCTAAGAGGGTAATAGTGGAAAAAGGAATGTCTCCAAATATAAACTACACAGAATCATTCTGTGAAACTTCTTTCTGATCTGTGCATTCAGCTAACAGAGTTAAACGATACTTTTGAATGGGCAGATCTGAACACTCTTTCTGTAGAAAATGCAACTGGACATTTGGAGCGCTAAGAGAGTAGTAGTGGAAAAAGGAATATATTCAAATATAAACTACACAGAAGCATTCTGTGAAACTTCTTTCTGATCTGAGCATTCAGCTAACAGAGTTAAACCATACTTTTGATTGAGAAGTTTTGAAACACTCTGTCTGTAGAAAATGCAACTGGACATTCGTAGCGCTAAGTGGGTAATAGTGGAAAAAAGAATATGTTCAAATATAAACTACACAGAAGCATTGTATGAAACTTCTTTCTGTTCTGTGCATTCAACTCACAGAGTTGAACCTTACTTTTGATTGAGCTTTTCTGAAACACTCTTTCTGTAGAAACTGCAATTGGACTTTCTGAGCGCTAAGAGGCCTCTATTGGGAAAAATAATATCTTCAAATAAAAACTACACAGAAGCATTGTGTGAAACTTATTTCTGATATGTTCATTAAGCTAACAGAGTTAAACCATACTTTTGATTGCGCAGTTCTGAACACTCTTTCTGTAGAAAATGCAAGTGGACATTCGGAGCGCTAAGAGGGTAATAGTGGAAAAAAGAATATATTCAAATATAAACTACACAGTAGCAGTCTGTGAAAATTCTTTCTGTTCTGTGCATTCAACTAACAGAGTTGAACCTTACTTTTGATTGAGCCGTTCTGAAACACTCTTTCTGTAGAAACTGCAATTGGACATGCTAAGCGCTAAGAGGCCTATATTGGGAAAAAGAATATCTTCAAATAAAAACTACACAGATGCATTCTGTGAAACTTATTTCTGATCTGTAAATTCAGTTAACAGAGGTAAAACATATTTTTGATTGAGCAGTTATGAAACACTCTTTTTGTAGAAAATGCAAGTGGAGATTCGGAGCGCTAAGTGGGTAATAGTGGAAAAAGGAGTGTCTTCAAATATAAACTACACAGAATTTTTCGGTGAAACTTCTTTCTGATCTGTGCATTCAGCTAACAGAGTTAAACCATACTTTTGATTGAGCAGATCTGAACACTCTTTCTGTAGAAAATGCAACTGGACATTTGGAGCGCTAAGAGCGTAGTAGTGGAAAAAGTAATATATTCAAATACAAACTACACAGAAGCATTCTGTGAAACTTCTTTCTGATCTGAGCATTCAGCTAACAGAGTTAAACCATACATTTGATGGAGCTGTTTTGAAACACTCTGTCTGTAGAAAATGCAACTGGACATTCGTAGCGCTAAGTGGGTAATAGTGGAAAAAAGAATATGTTCAAATATAAACTACACAGAAGCATTGTATGAAACTTCTTTCTGTTCTGTGCATTCAACTAACAGAGTTGAACGTTACTTTTGATTGAGCCGTTCTGAAACACTCTTTCTGTAGAAACTGCAATTGGACATTCTGAGTTATTGCGAAAAAGAATGTCTACAAATAAAAACTACACAGAAGAATTGTGTGAAACTTCTTTCTGTTCTGTTTGTTCAACTAAAAGAGTTGAACCTTAGTTTTGATTGAGACGTTCTGAAACACTCTTTCTGTAGAAAATGCAAGTAGAAATTCGGAGCGCTAAGAGGTTAATAGTGGAAAAAGGAATGTCTCCAAATATAAACTACACAGAATCATTCTGTGAAACTTCTTTCTGATCTGTGCATTCAGCTAACAGAGTTAAACGATACTTTTGATTGAGCAGATCTGAACACTCTTTCTGTAGAAAATGCAACTGGACATTTGGAGCGCTAAGAGAGTAGTAGATTAAAAAAAGAATATATTGAAATATAAACTACACAGAAGCATTCTGTGAAACTTCTTTCTGATCTGAGCATTCAGCTAACAGAGTTAAACCATACTTTTGATTGAGCAGTTTTGAAACACTCTGTCTGTAGAAAATGCAACTGGACATTCGTAGCGCTAAGTGGGTAATAGTGGAAAAAAGAATATGTTCAAATATAAACTACACAGAATCATTGTATGAAACTTCTTTCTGTTGTGTGCATTCAACTAACAGAGTTGAACCTTACTTTTGATTGAGCCTTTCTGAAACACTCTTTCTGTAGAAACTTCAATTGGACATTCTGAGCGCTAAGAGGCCTCTATTGGGAAAAATAATATCTTCAAATAAAAACTACACAGAAGCATTGTGTGAAACTTATTTCTGGTATGTTCATTAAGCTAACAGAGTTAAACCATGCTTTTGATTGCACAGTTCTGAACACTCTTTCTGTAGAAAATGCAAGTGGACAATCGGAGCGCTAAGAGGCTAATAGTGGAAAAAGTAATATATTCAAATATAAACTACACAGTAGCATTCTGTGAAAATTCTTTCGGTTCTGTGCATTCAACTAACAGAGTTGAACCTTACTTTTGATTGAGCCATTCTGAAACACTCTTTCTGTAGAAACTGCAATTGGACATGCTAAGCGCTAAGAGGCCTACATTGGGAAAAAGAATATCTTCAAATAAAAACTACACAGATGCATTCTGTGAAACTTATTTCTGATCTGTAAATTCAGTTAACAGAGATAAAACATATTTTTGATTGAGCAGTTATGAAACACTCTTTTTGTTGAAAATGCAAGTGGAGATTCGGAGCGCTAAGAGGGTAATAGTGGAAAAAGGAATGTCTTCAAATATAAACTACACAGAATCATTCGGTGAAACTTCTTTCTGATCTGTGCATTCAGCTAACAGAGTTAAACCATACTTTTGATTGAGCAGATCTGAACACTCTTTCTGTAGAAAATGCAACTGGACATTTGGAGCGCTAAGAGCGTAGTAGTGGAAAAAGGAATATATTCAAATATAAACTACACAGAAGCATTCTGTGAAACTTCTTTCTGATCTGAGCATTCCGCTAACAGAGTTAAACCATACTTTTGATGGAGCAGTTTTGAAACACTCTGTCTGTAGAAAATGCAACTGGACATTCGTAGCGCTAAGTGGGCAATAGTGGAAAAAATAATATGTTCAAATATAAACTACACAGAAGCATTGTATGAAACTTCTTTCTGTTCTGTGCATTCAACTAACAGAGTTGAACCTTACTTTTGATTGAGCCGTTCTGAAACACTCTTTCTGTAGAAACTGCAATTGGACATTCTGAGCGCAAAGAGGCCTATATTGCGAAAAAGAATGTCTACAAATAAAAACTACACAGAAGAATTGTGTGAAACTTCTTTCTGTTCTGTTTGTTCAACTAAAAGAGTTGAACCTTAGTTTTGATTGAGACGTTCTGAAACATTCTTTCTGTAGAAAATGCAAGTGGAGATTCGGAGCGCTAAGAGGGTAATAGTGGATAAAGGAATGTCTCCAAATATAAAATACACAGAATCATTCTGTGAAACTTCTTTCTGATCTGTGCATTCAGCTAACAGAGTTAAACGATACTTTTGATTGAGCAGATCTGAACAATCTTTCTGTAGAAAATGCAACTGGACATTTGGAGCGCTAAGAGAGTAGTAGATTAAAAAAGGAATATATTGAAATATAAACTACACAGAAGCATTCTGTGAAACTTCTTTCTGATCTGAGCATTCAGCTAACAGAATTAAACCATACTTTTGATTGAGCAGTTTTGAAACACTCTGTCTGTAGAAAATGCAACTGGACATTCGTAGCGCTAAGTGGGTAATAGTGGAAAAAAGAATATGTTCAAATATAAACTACACAGAATCATTGTATGAAACTTCTTTCTGTTCTGTGCATTCAACTAACAGAGTTCAACCTTACTTTTGATTGAGCCTTTCTGAAACACTCTTTCTGTAGAAACTGCAATTGGACATTCTGAGCGCTAAGAGGCCTCTATTGGGAAAAATAATATCTTCAAATAAAAACTACACAGAAGCATTGTGTGAAACTTATTTCTGATATGTTCATTAAGCTAACAGAGTTAAACCATACTTTTGATTGCAGAGTTCTGAACACTCTTTCTGTAGAAAATGCAAGAGGACATTCGGAGCGCTAAGAGGGTAATAGTGGAAAAAGGAATATATTCAAATATAAACTACACAGTAGCATTCTGTGAAAATTCTTTCGGTTCTGTGCATTCAACTAACAGAGTTGAACCTTACTTTTGATTGAGCCGTTCTGAAACACTCTTTCTGTAGAAACTGCAATTGGACATGCTAAGCGCTAAGAGGCCTACATTGGGAAAAAGAATATCTTCAAATAAAAACTACACAGATGCATTCTGTGAAACTTATTTCTGATCTGTAAATTCAGTTAACAGGGATAAAACATATTTTTGATTGAGCAGTTATGAAGCACTCTTTTTGTTGAAAATGCAAGTGGAGATTCGGAGCGCTAAGAGGGTAATAGTGGAAAAAGTAATGTCTTCAAATATAAACTACACAGAATCATTCGGTGAAATTTCTTTCTGATCTGTGCATTCAGCTAACAGAGTTAAACGATACTTTTGATTGAGCAGATCTGAACACTCTTTCTGTAGAAAATGCAACTGGACATTTGGAGCGCTAAGAGAGTAGTAGATTAAAAAAAAAATATATTGAAATATAAACTACACAGAAGCATTCTGTGAAACTTCTTTCTGATCTGAGCATTCAGCTAACAGAGTTAAACCATAATTTGATTGAGCAGTTTTGAAAAACTCTGTCTGTAGAAAATGCAACTGGACATTCGTAGTGCTAAGTGGGTAATAGTGGAAAAAAGAATATGTTCAAATATAAACTACACAGAATCATTGTATGAAACTTCTTTCTGTTGTGTGCATTCAACTAACAGAGTTGAACCTTACTTTTGATTGAGCCTTTCTGAAACACTCTTTCTGTAGAAACTGCAATTGGACATTCTGAGCGCTAAGAGGCCTCTATTGGGAAAAATAATATCTTCAAATAAAAACTACACAGAAGCATTGTGTGAAACTTATTTCTGGTATGTTCATTAAGCTAACAGAGTTAAACCATGCTTTTGATTGCACAGTTCTGAACACTCTTTCTGTAGAAAATGCAAGTGGACATTCGGAGCGCTAAGAGGGTAATAGTGGAAAAAGTAATATATTCAAATATAAACTACACAGTAGCATTCTGTGAAAATTCTTTCGGTTCTGTGCATTCAACTAACAGAGTTGAACCTTACTTTTGATTGAGCCGTTCTGAAACACTCTTTCTGTAGAAAGTGCAATTGGACATGCTAAGCGCTAAGAGGCCTACATTGGGAAAAAGAATATCTTCAAATAAAAACTACACAGATGCATTCTGTGAAACTTATTTCTGATCTGTAAATTCAGTTAACAGAGATAAAACATATTTTTGATTGAGCAGTTATGAAACACTCTTTTTGTTGAAAATGCAAGTGGAGATTCGGAGCGCTAAGAGGGTAATAGTGGAAAAAGGAATGTCTTCAAATATAAACTACACAGAATCATTCGGTGAAACTTCTTTCTGATCTGTGCATTCAGCTAACAGAGTTAAACCATACTTTTGATTGAGCAGATCTGAACACTCTTTCTGTAGAAAATGCAACTGGACATTTGGAGCGCTAAGAGCGTAGTAGTGGAAAAAGGAATATATTCAAATATAAACTACACAGAAGCATTCTGTGAAACTTCTTTCTGATCTGAGCATTCCGCTAACAGAGTTAAACCATACTTTTGATGGAGCAGTTTTGAAACACTCTGTCTGTAGAAAATGCAACTGGACATTCGTAGCGCTAAGTGGGTAATAGTGGAAAAAATAATATGTTCAAATATAAACTACACAAAAGCATTGTATGAAACTTCTTTCTGTTCTGTGCATTCAACTAACAGAGTTGAACCTTACTTTTGATTGAGCCGTTCTGAAACACTCTTTCTGTAGAAACTGCAATTGGACATTCTGAGCGCAAAGAGGCCTATATTGCGAAAAAGAATGTCTACAAATAAAAACTACACAGAAGAATTGTGTGAAACTTCTTTCTGTTCTGTTTGTTCAACTAAAAGAGTTGAACCTTAGTTTTGATTGAGACGTTCTGAAACACTCTTTCTGTAGAAAATGCAAGTGGAGATTCGGAGCGCTAAGAGGGTAATAGTGGATAAAGGAATGTCTCCAAATATAAAATACACAGAATCATTCTGTGAAACTTCTTTCTGATCTGTGCATTCAGCTAACAGAGTTAAACGATACTTTTGATTGAGCAGATCTGAACAATCTTTCTGTAGAAAATGCAACTGGACATTTGGAGCGCTAAGAGAGTAGTAGATTAAAAAAGGAATATATTGAAATATAAACTACACAGAAGCATTCTGTGAAACTTCTTTCTGATCTGAGCATTCAGCTAACAGAATTAAACCATACTTTTGATTGAGCAGTTTTGAAACACTCTGTCTGTAGAAAATGCAACTGGACATTCGTAGCGCTAAGTGGGTAATAGTGGAAAAAAGAATATGTTCAAATATAAACTACACAGAATCATTGTATGAAACTTCTTTCTGTTCTGTGCATTCAACTAACAGAGTTCAACCTTACTTTTGATTGAGCCTTTCTGAAACACTCTTTCTGTAGAAACTGCAATTGGACATTCTGAGCGCTAAGAGGCCTCTATTGGGAAAAATAATATCTTCAAATAAAAACTACACAGAAGCATTGTGTGAAACTTATTTCTGATATGTTCATTAAGCTAACAGAGTTAAACCATACTTTTGATTGCAGAGTTCTGAACACTCTTTCTGTAGAAAATGCAAGTGGACATTCGGAGCGCTAAGAGGGTAATAGTGGAAAAAGGAATATATTCAAATATAAACTACACAGTAGCATTCTGTGAAAATTCTTTCGGTTCTGTGCATTCAACTAACAGAGTTGAACCTTACTTTTGATTGAGCCGTTCTGAAACACTCTTTCTGTAGAAACTGCAATTGGACATGCTAAGCGCTAAGAGGCCTACATTGGGAAAAAGAATATCTTCAAATAAAAACTACACAGATGCATTCTGTGAAACTTATTTCTGATCTGTAAATTCAGTTAACAGAGATAAAACATATTTTTGATTGAGCAGTTATGAAACACTCTTTTTGTTGAAAATGCGAGTGGAGATTCGGAGCGCTAAGAGGGTAATAGTGGAAAAAGTAACGTCTTCAAATATAAACTACACAGAATCATTCGGTGAAATTTCTTTCTGATCTGTGCATTCAGCTAACAGAGTTAAACCATACTTTTGATTGAGCAGATCTGAACACTCCTTCTGTAGAAAATGCAACTGGACATTTGGAGCGCTAAGAGCGTAGTAGTGGAAAAAGGAATATATTCAAATATAAACTACACAGAAGCATTCTGTGAAATTTCTTCTGATCTGAGCATTCAGCTAACAGAGTTAAACCATACTTTTGATGGAGCAGTTTTGAAACACTCTGTCTGTAGAAAATGCAACTGGACATTCGTAGCGCTAAGTGGGTAAGAGTGGAAAAAAGAATATGTTCAAATATAAACTACACAGAAGCATTGTATGAAACTTCTTTCTGTTCTGTGCATTCAACTAACAGAGTTCAACCTTACTTTTGATTGAGCCGTTCTGAAACACTCTTTCTGTAGAAACTGCAATTGGACATTCTGAGCGCAAAGAGGCCTATATTGGGAAAAAGAATGTCTACAAATAAAAACTACACAGAAGAATTGTGTGAAATTTCTTTCTGTTCTGTTTGTTCAACAAAAAGAGTTGAACCTTAGTTTTGATTGAGACGTTCTGAACACTCTTTCTGTAGAAAATGCAAGTGGAGATTCGGAGCGCTAAGAGGGTAATAGTGGAAAAAGGAATGTCTCCAAATATAAACTACACAGAATCATTCTGTGAAACTTCTTTCTGATCTGTGCATTCAGCTAACAGAGTTAAACCATACTTTTGATTGAGCAGATCTGAACACTCTTTCTGTAGAAAATGCAACTGGACATTTGGAGCGCTAAGAGAGTAGTAGATTAAAAAAGGAATATATTCAAATATAAACTACACAGAAGCATTCTGTGAAACTTCTTTCTGATCTGAGCATTCAGCTAACAGAGTTAAACAATACTTTGGATTGAGCAGATCTGAACACTCTTTCTGTAGAAAATGCAACTGGACATTTGGAGCGCTAAGAGCGTAGTAGTGGAAAAAGGAATATATTCAAATATAAACTACACAGAAGCATTCTGTGAAACTTCTTTCTGATCTGAGCATTCAGCTAACAGAGTTAAACCATACTTTTGATTGAGCAGTTTTGAAACACTCTGTCTGTAGAAAATGCAACTGGACCTTCGTAGCGCTAAGTGGGTAATTGTGGAAAAAAGAATATGTTCAAATATAAACTACACAGAAGCATTGTATGAAACTTCTTTCTGTTCTGTGCATTCAACTAACAGATTTGAACCTTACTTTTGATTGAGCCTTTCTGAAACACTCTTTCTGTAGAAACTGCAATTGGACATTCTGAGCGCTAAGAGGCCTATATTGGGAAAAATAATATCTTCAAATAAAAAATACACAGAAGCATTGCGTGAAACTTATTTCTGATATGTTCATTAAGTTAACAGAGTTAAACCATACTTTTGATTGCGCAGTTCTGAACACTCTTTTTGTAGAAAATGCAAGTGGACATTCGGAGCGCTAAGAGGTTAATAGTGGAAAAAGGAATATATTCAAATATAAACTACACAGTAGCATTCTGTGAAAATTCCTTCTGTTCTGTGCATTCAACTAACAGAGTTGAACCTTACTTTTGATTGAGCCGTTCTGAAACACTCTTTCTGTAGAAACTGCAATTGGACATGCTAAGCGCTAAGAGGCCTACATTGGGAAAAAGAATATCTTCAAATAAAAACTACACAGATGCATTCTGTGAAACTTATTTCTGATCTGTAAATTCAGTTAGCAGAGCAAAAACATATTTTTGATTGAGCAGTTATGAAACACTCTTTTTGTAGAAAATGCAAGTGGAGATTCGGAGCGCTAAGAGGGTAATAGTGGAAAAAGGAATGTCTTCAAATATAAACTACACAGAATCATTCGGTGAAACTTCTTTCTGATCTGTGCATTCAGCTAACAGAGTTAAACCATACTTTTGATTGATCAGATCTGAACACTCTTTCTGTAGAAAATGCAACTGGACATTTGGAGCGCTAAGAGCGTAGTAGTGGAAAAAGGAATATATTCAAATATAAACTACACAGAAGCATTCTGTGAAACTTCTTTCTGATCTGAGCATTCAGCTAACAGAGTTAAACCATACTTTTGATTGAGCAGTTTTGAAACACTCTGTCTGTAGAAAATGCAACTGGACATTCGTAGCGCTAAGTGGGTAATAGTGGAAAAAAGAATATGTTCAAATATAAACTACACAGAAGCATTGTATGAAACTTCTTTCTGTTCTGTGCATTCAACTAACAGAGTTGAACCTTACTTTTGATTGAGCCATTCTGAAACACTCTTTCTGTAGAAACTGCAATTGGACATTCTGAGCACTAAGAGGCCTATATTGGGAAAAAGAATGTCTACAAATAAAAACTACACAGAAGAATTGTGTGAAACTTCTTTCTGTTCTGTTTGTTCAACTAAAAGAGTTAAACCTTAGTTTTGATTGAGCCGTTCTGAAACACTCTTTCTGTAGAAAATGCAAGTGGAGATTCGGAGCGCTAAGAGGGTAATAGTGGAAAAAGGAATGTCTCCAAATATAAACTACACAGAATCATTCTGTGAAACTTCTTTCTGATCTGTGCATTCAGCTAACAGAGTTAAACCATATTTTGATTGAGCAGATCTGAACACTCTTTCTGTAGAAAATGCAACTGGACATTTGGAGCGCTAAGAGCGTAGTAGTGGAAAAAGGAATATATTCAAATATAAACTACACAGAAGCATTCTGTGAAACTTCTTTCTGATCTGAGCATTCCGCTAACAGAGTTAAACCATACTTTTGATGGAGCAGTTTTGAAACACTCTGTCTGTAGAAAATGCAACTGGACATTCGTAGCGCTAAGTGGGTAATAGTGGAAAAAATAATATGTTCAAATATAAACTACACAAAAGCATTGTATGAAACTTCTTTCTGTTCTGTGCATTCAACTAACAGAGTTGAACCTTACTTTTGATTGAGCCGTTCTGAAACACTCTTTCTGTAGAAACTGCAATTGGACATTCTGAGCGCAAAGAGGCCTATATTGCGAAAAAGAATGTCTACAAATAAAAACTACACAGAAGAATTGTGTGAAACTTCTTTCTGTTCTGTTTGTTCAACTAAAAGAGTTGAACCTTAGTTTTGATTGAGACGTTCTGAAACACTCTTTCTGTAGAAAATGCAAGTGGAGATTCGGAGCGCTAAGAGGGTAATAGTGGATAAAGGAATGTCTCCAAATATAAAATACACAGAATCATTCTGTGAAACTTCTTTCTGATCTGTGCATTCAGCTAACAGAGTTAAACGATACTTTTGATTGAGCAGATCTGAACAATCTTTCTGTAGAAAATGCAACTGGACATTTGGAGCGCTAAGAGAGTAGTAGATTAAAAAAGGAATATATTGAAATATAAACTACACAGAAGCATTCTGTGAAACTTCTTTCTGATCTGAGCATTCAGCTAACAGAATTAAACCATACTTTTGATTGAGCAGTTTTGAAACACTCTGTCTGTAGAAAATGCAACTGGACATTCGTAGCGCTAAGTGGGTAATAGTGGAAAAAAGAATATGTTCAAATATAAACTACACAGAATCATTGTATGAAACTTCTTTCTGTTCTGTGTATTCAACTAACAGAGTTCAACCTTACTTTTGATTGAGCCTTTCTGAAACACTCTTTCTGTAGAAACTGCAATTGGACATTCTGAGCGCTAAGAGGCCTCTATTGGGAAAAATAATATCTTCAAATAAAAACTACACAGAAGAATTGTGTGAAACTTATTTCTGATATGTTCATTAAGCTAACAGAGTTAAACCATACTTTTGATTGCAGAGTTCTGAACACTCTTTCTGTAGAAAATGCAAGTGGACATTCGGAGCGCTAAGAGGGTAATAGTGGAAAAAGGAATATATTCAAATATAAACTACACAGTAGCATTCTGTGAAAATTCTTTCGGTTCTGTGCATTCAACTAACAGAGTTGAACCTTACTTTTGATTGAGCCGTTCTGAAACACTCTTTCTGTAGAAACTGCAATTGGACATGCTAAGCGCTAAGAGGCCTACATTGGGAAAAAGAATATCTTCAAATAAAAACTACACAGATGCATTCTGTGAAACTTATTTCTGATCTGTAAATTCAGTTAACAGAGATAAAACATATTTTTGATTGAGCAGTTATGAAACACTCTTTTTGTTGAAAATGCAAGTGGAGATTCGGAGCGCTAAGAGGGTAATAGTGGAAAAAGTAATGTCTTCAAATATAAACTACACAGAATCATTCGGTGAAATTTCTTTCTGATCTGTGCATTCAGCTAACATAGTTAAACCATACTTTTGATTGAGCAGATCTGAACACACTTTCTGTAGAAAATGCAACTGGACATTTGGAGCGCTAAGAGCGTAGTAGTGGAAAAAGGAATATATTCAAATATAAACTACACAGAAGCATTCTGTGAAACTTCTTCTGATCTGAGCATTCAGCTAACAGAGTTAAACCATACTTTTGATGGAGCAGTTTTGAAACACTCTGTCTGTAGAAAATGCAACTGGACATTCGTAGCGCTAAGTGGGTAAGAGTGGAAAAAAGAATATGTTCAAATATAAACTACACAGAAGCATTGTATGAAACTTCTTTCTGTTCTGTGCATTCAACTAACAGAGTTCAACCTTACTTTTGATTGAGCCGTTCTGAAACACTCTTTCTGTAGAAACTGCAATTGGACATTCTGAGCGCAAAGAGGCCTATATTGGGAAAAAGAATGTCTACAAATAAAAACTACACAGAAGAATTGTGTGAAATTTCTTTCTGTTCTGTTTGTTCAACAAAAAGAGTTGAACCTTAGTTTTGATTGAGACGTTCTGAACACTCTTTCTGTAGAAAATGCAAGTGGAGATTCGGAGCGCTAAGAGGGTAATAGTGGAAAAAGGAATGTCTCCAAATATAAACTACACAGAATCATTCTGTGAAACTTCTTTCTGATCTGTGCATTCAGCTAACAGAGTTAAACCATACTTTTGATTGAGCAGATCTGAACACTCTTTCTGTAGAAAATGCAACTGGACATTTGGAGCGCTAAGAGAGTAGTAGATTAAAAAAGGAATATATTCAAATATAAACTACACAGAAGCATTCTGTGAAACTTCTTTCTGATCTGAGCATTCAGCTAACAGAGTTAAACAATACTTTGGATTGAGCAGATCTGAACACTCTTTCTGTAGAAAATGCAACTGGACATTTGGAGCGCTAAGAGCGTAGTAGTGGAAAAAGGAATATATTCAAATATAAACTACACAGAAGCATTCTGTGAAACTTCTTTCTGATCTGAGCATTCAGCTAACAGAGTTAAACCATACTTTCGATTGAGCAGTTTTGAAACACTCTGTCTGTAGAAAATGCAACTGGACCTTCGTAGCGCTAAGTGGGTAATTGTGGAAAAAAGAATATGTTCAAATATAAACTACACAGAAGCATTGTATGAAACTTCTTTCTGTTCTGTGCATTCAACTAACAGAGTTGAACCTTACTTTTGATTGAGCCATTCTGAAACACTCTTTCTGTAGAAACTGCAATTGGACATTCTGAGCGCTAAGAGGCCTATATTGGGAAAAAGAATGTATACAAATAAAAACTACACAGAAGAATTGTGTGAAACTTCTTTCTGTTCTGTTTGTTCAACTAAAAGAGTTAAACCTTAGTTTTGATTGAGCCGTTCTGAAACACTCTTTCTGTAGAAAATGCAAGTGGAGATTCGGAGCGCTAAGAGGGTAATAGTGGAAAAAGGAATGTCTCCAAATATAAACTACACAGAATCATTCTGTGAAACTTCTTTCTGATCTGTGCATTCAGCTAACAGAGTTAAACCATACTTTTGATTGAGCAGATCTGAACACTCTTTCTGTAGAAAATGCAACTGGACATTTGGAGCGCTAAGAGATTAGTAGTGGAAAAAGGAATATATTCAAATATAAACTACACAGAAGCATTCTGTGAAACTTCTTTCTGATCTGAGCATTCAGCTAACAGAGTTAAACCATACTTTTGATTGAGCAGTTTTGAAACACTCTGTCTGTAGAAAATGCAACTGGACATTCGTAGCGCTAAGTGGGTAATAGTGGAAAAAAGAATATGTTCAAATATAAACTACACAGAAGCATTGTATGAAACTTCTTTCTGTTCTGTGCATTCAACTAACAGAGTTGAACCTTACTTTTGATTGAGCCTTTCTGAAA
Organism: Symphalangus syndactylus; assembly: GCF_028878055.3. NCBI lineage: Eukaryota > Metazoa > Chordata > Mammalia > Primates > Hylobatidae > Symphalangus > Symphalangus syndactylus. The sequence goes on along the minus strand of NC_072437.2, from coordinate 111,394,696 downwards.
CTCTCTTTCTGTAGAAACTGCAATTGGTCATTCTGAGCGCTAAGAGGCCTCTATTGGGAAAAATAATATCTTCAAATAAAAACTACACAAAAGCATTGTGTGAAACTTATTTCTGATATGTTCATTAAGCTAACAGAGTTAAACCATACTTTTGATTGCGCAGTTCTGAACACTCTTTCTGTAGAAAATGCAAGTGGACATTCGGAGCGCTAAGAGGGTAATAGTGGAAAAAGGAATATATTCAAATATAAACTACACAGTAGCATTCTGTGAAAATTCTTTCTGTTCTGTGCATTCAACTAACAGAGTTGAACCTTACTTTTGATTGAGCCGTTCTGAAACACTCTTTCTGTAGAAACTGCAATTGGACATGCTAAGCGCTAAGAGGCCTACATTGGGAAAAAGAATATCTTCAAATAAAAACTACACAGATGCATTCTGTGAAACTTATTTCTGATCTGTAAATTCAGTTAACAGAGATAAAACATATTTTTGATTGAGCAGTTATGAAACACTCTTTTTGTAGAAAATGCAAGTGTAGATTCGGAGCGCTAAGAGGGTAATAGTGGAAAAAGGAATGTCTTCAAATATAAACTACACAGAATCATTCTGTGAAACTTCTTTCTGATCTGTGCATTCAGCTAACAGAGTTAAACCATACTTTTGATTGAGCAGTTCTGAACACTCTTTCTGTAGAAAATGCAACTGGACATTTGGAGCGCTAAGAGAGTAGTAGTGGAAAAAGGAATATATTCAAATATAAACTACACAGAAGCATTCTGTGAAACTTCTTTCTGATCTGAGCATTCAGCTAACAGAGTTAAACCATACATTTGATTGAGCAGTTTTGAAACACTCTGTCTGTAGAAAATGCAACTGGACATTCGTAGCGCTAATTGGGTAATAGTGGAAAAAATAATATGTTCAAATATAAACTACACAGAAGCATTGTATGAAACTACTTTCTGTTCTGTGCATTCAACTAACAGAGTTGAACCTTACTTTTGATTGAGCCTTTCTGAAACACTCTTTCTGTAGAAACTGCAATTGGACATTCTGAGCGCTAAGAGGCCTCTATTGGGAAAAATAATATCTTCAAATAAAAACTACACAGAAGCATTGTGTGAAACTTATTTCTGATATGTTCATTAATCTAACAGAGTTAAACCATACTTTTGATTGCGCAGTTCTGAACACTCTTTCTGTAGAAAATGCAAGTGGACATTCGGAGCGCTAAGAAGGTAATAGTGGAAAAAGGAATATATTCAAATATAAACTACACAGTAGCATTCTGTGAAAATTCTTTCTGTTCTGTGCATTCAACTAACAGAGTTCAACCTTACTTTTGATTGAGCCTTTCTGAAACACTCTTTCTGTAGAAACTGCAATTGGACATTCTGAGCGCTAAGAGGCCTCTATTGGGAAAAATAATATCTTCAAATAAAAACTACACAGAAGCATTGTGTGAAACTTATTTCTGATATGTTCATTAAGCTAACAGAGTTAAACCATACTTTTGATTGCAGAGTTCTGAACACTCTTTCTGTAGAAAATGCAAGTGGACATTCGGAGTGCTAAGAGGGTAATAGTGGAAAAAGGAATATATTCAAATATAAACTACACAGTAGCATTCTGTGAAAATTCTTTCGGTTCTGTGCATTCAACTAACAGAGTTGAACCTTACTTTTGATTGAGCCGTTCTGAAACACTCTTTCTGTAGAAACTGCAATTGGACATGCTAAGCGCTAAGAGGCCTACATTGGGAAAAAGAATATCTTCAAATAAAAACTACACAGATGCATTCTGTGAAACTTATTTCTGATCTGTAAATTCAGTTAACAGAGATAAAACATATTTTTGATTGAGCAGTTATGAAACACTCTTTTTGTTGAAAATGCAAGTGGAGATTCGGAGCGCTAAGAGGGTAATAGTGGAAAAAGTAATGTCTTCAAATATAAACTACACAGAATCATTCGGTGAAATTTCTTTCTGATCTGTGCATTCAGCTAACATAGTTAAACCATACTTTTGATTGAGCAGATCTGAACACTCTTTCTGTAGAAAATGCAACTGGACATTTGGAGCGCTAAGAGCGTAGTAGTGGAAAAAGGAATATATTCAAATATAAACTACACAGAAGCATTCTGTGAAACTTCTTCTGATCTGAGCATTCAGCTAACAGAGTTAAACCATACTTTTGATGGAGCAGTTTTGAAACACTCTGTCTGTAGAAAATGCAACTGGACATTCGTAGCGCTAAGTGGGTAAGAGTGGAAAAAAGAATATGTTCAAATATAAACTACACAGAAGCATTGTATGAAACTTCTTTCTGTTCTGTGCATTCAACTAACAGAGTTCAACCTTACTTTTGATTGAGCCGTTCTGAAACACTCTTTCTGTAGAAACTGCAATTGGACATTCTGAGCGCAAAGAGGCCTATATTGGGAAAAAGAATGTCTACAAATAAAAACTACACAGAAGAATTGTGTGAAATTTCTTTCTGTTCTGTTTGTTCAACAAAAAGAGTTGAACCTTAGTTTTGATTGAGACGTTCTGAACACTCTTTCTGTAGAAAATGCAAGTGGAGATTCGGAGCGCTAAGAGGGTAATAGTGGAAAAAGGAATGTCTCCAAATATAAACTACACAGAATCATTCTGTGAAACTTCTTTCTGATCTGTGCATTCAGCTAACAGAGTTAAACCATACTTTTGATTGAGCAGATCTGAACACTCTTTCTGTAGAAAATGCAACTGGACATTTGGAGCGCTAAGAGAGTAGTAGATTAAAAAAGGAATATATTCAAATATAAACTACACAGAAGCATTCTGTGAAACTTCTTTCTGATCTGAGCATTCAGCTAACAGAGTTAAACAATACTTTGGATTGAGCAGATCTGAACACTCTTTCTGTAGAAAATGCAACTGGACATTTGGAGCGCTAAGAGCGTAGTAGTGGAAAAAGGAATATATTCAAATATAAACTACACAGAAGCATTCTGTGAAACTTCTTTCTGATCTGAGCATTCAGCTAACAGAGTTAAACCATACTTTTGATTGAGCAGTTTTGAAACACTCTGTCTGTAGAAAATGCAACTGGACCTTCGTAGCGCTAAGTGGGTAATTGTGGAAAAAAGAATATGTTCAAATATAAACTACACAGAAGCATTGTATGAAACTTCTTTCTGTTCTGTGCATTCAACTAACAGATTTGAACCTTACTTTTGATTGAGCCTTTCTGAAACACTCTTTCTGTAGAAACTGCAATTGGACATTCTGAGCGCTAAGAGGCCTATATTGGGAAAAATAATATCTTCAAATAAAAAATACACAGAAGCATTGCGTGAAACTTATTTCTGATATGTTCATTAAGTTAACAGAGTTAAACCATACTTTTGATTGCGCAGTTCTGAACACTCTTTTTGTAGAAAATGCAAGTGGACATTCGGAGCGCTAAGAGGTTAATAGTGGAAAAAGGAATATATTCAAATATAAACTACACAGTAGCATTCTGTGAAAATTCCTTCTGTTCTGTGCATTCAACTAACAGAGTTGAACCTTACTTATGATTGAGCCGTTCTGAAACACTCTTTCTGTAGATACTGCAATTGGACATGCTAAGCGCTAAGAGGCCTACATTGGGAAAAAGAATATCTTCAAATAAAAACTACACAGATGCATTCTGTGAAACTTATTTCTGATCTGTAAATTCAGTTAGCAGAGCAAAAACATATTTTTGATTGAGCAGTTATGAAACACTCTTTTTGTAGAAAATGCAAGTGGAGATTCGGAGCGCTAAGAGGGTAATAGTGGAAAAAGGAATGTCTTCAAATATAAACTACACAGAATCATTCGGTGAAACTTCTTTCTGATCTGTGCATTCAGCTAACAGAGTTAAACCATACTTTTGATTGATCAGATCTGAACACTCTTTCTGTAGAAAATGCAACTGGACATTTGGAGCGCTAAGAGCGTAGTAGTGGAAAAAGGAATATATTCAAATATAAACTACACAGAAGCATTCTGTGAAACTTCTTTCTGATCTGAGCATTCAGCTAACAGAGTTAAACCATACTTTTGATTGAGCAGTTTTGAAACACTCTGTCTGTAGAAAATGCAACTGGACATTCGTAGCGCTAAGTGGGTAATAGTGGAAAAAAGAATATGTTCAAATATAAACTACACAGAAGCATTGTATGAAACTTCTTTCTGTTCTGTGCATTCAACTAACAGAGTTGAACCTTACTTTTGATTGAGCCATTCTGAAACACTCTTTCTGTAGAAACTGCAATTGGACATTCTGAGCGCTAAGAGGCCTATATTGGGAAAAAGAATGTCTACAAATAAAAACTACACAGAAGAATTGTGTGAAACTTCTTTCTGTTCTGTTTGTTCAACTAAAAGTGTTAAACCTTAGTTTTGATTGAGCCGTTCTGAAACACTCTTTCTGTAGAAAATGCAAGTGGAGATTCGGAGCGCTAAGAGGGTAATAGTGGAAAAAGGAATGTCTCCAAATATAAACTACACAGAATCATTCTGTGAAACTTCTTTCTGATCTGTGCATTCAGCTAACAGAGTTAAACCATACTTTTGATTGAGCAGATCTGAACACTCTTTCTGTAGAAAATGCAACTGGACATTTGGAGCGCTAAGAGCGTAGTAGTGGAAAAAGGAATATATTCAAATATAAACTACACAGAAGCATTCTGTGAAACTTCTTTCTGATCTGAGCATTCCGCTAACAGAGTTAAACCATACTTTTGATGGAGCAGTTTTGAAACACTCTGTCTGTAGAAAATGCAACTGGACATTCGTAGCGCTAAGTGGGTAATAGTGGAAAAAATAATATGTTCAAATATAAACTACACAAAAGCATTGTATGAAACTTCTTTCTGTTCTGTGCATTCAACTAACAGAGTTGAACCTTACTTTTGATTGAGCCGTTCTGAAACACTCTTTCTGTAGAAACTGCAATTGGACATTCTGAGCGCAAAGAGGCCTATATTGCGAAAAAGAATGTCTACAAATAAAAACTACACAGAAGAATTGTGTGAAACTTCTTTCTGTTCTGTTTGTTCAACTAAAAGAGTTGAACCTTAGTTTTGATTGAGACGTTCTGAAACACTCTTTCTGTAGAAAATGCAAGTGGAGATTCGGAGCGCTAAGAGGGTAATAGTGGATAAAGGAATGTCTCCAAATATAAAATACACAGAATCATTCTGTGAAACTTCTTTCTGATCTGTGCATTCAGCTAACAGAGTTAAACGATACTTTTGATTGAGCAGATCTGAACAATCTTTCTGTAGAAAATGCAACTGGACATTTGGAGCGCTAAGAGAGTAGTAGATTAAAAAAGAATATATTGAAATATAAACTACACAGAAGCATTCTGTGAAACTTCTTTCTGATCTGAGCATTCAGCTAACAGAATTAAACCATACTTTTGATTGAGCAGTTTTGAAACACTCTGTCTGTAGAAAATGCAACTGGACATTCGTAGCGCTAAGTGGGTAATAGTGGAAAAAAGAATATGTTCAAATATAAACTACACAGAATCATTGTATGAAACTTCTTTCTGTTCTGTGCATTCAACTAACAGAGTTCAACCTTACTTTTGATTGAGCCTTTCTGAAACAGTCTTTCTGTAGAAACTGCAATTGGACATTCTGAGCGCTAAGAGGCCTCTATTGGGAAAAATAATATCTTCAAATAAAAACTACACAGAAGCATTGTGTGAAACTTATTTCTGATATGTTCATTAAGCTAACAGAGTTAAACCATACTTTTGATTGCAGAGTTCTGAACACTCTTTCTGTAGAAAATGCAAGTGGACATTCGGAGCGCTAAGAGGGTAATAGTGGAAAAAGGAATATATTCAAATATAAACTACACAGTAGCATTCTGTGAAAATTCTTTCGGTTCTGTGCATTCAACTAACAGAGTTGAACCTTACTTTTGATTGAGCCGTTCTGAAACACTCTTTCTGTAGAAACTGCAATTGGACATGCTAAGCGCTAAGAGGCCTACATTGGGAAAAATAATATCTTCAAATAAAAACTACACAGATGCATTCTGTGAAACTTATTTCTGATCTGTAAATTCAGTTAACAGAGATAAAACATATTTTTGATTGAGCAGTTATGAAACACTCTTTTTGTTGAAAATGCAAGTGGAGATTCGGAGCGCTAAGAGGGTAATAGTGGAAAAAGTAATGTCTTCAAATATAAACTACACAGAATCATTCGGTGAAATTTCTTTCTGATCTGTGCATTCAGCTAACATAGTTAAACCATACTTTTGATTGAGCAGATCTGAACACTCTTTCTGTAGAAAATGCAACTGGACATTTGGAGCGCTAAGAGCGTAGTAGTGGAAAAAGGAATATATTCAAATATAAACTACACAGAAGCATTCTGTGAAACTTCTTCTGATCTGAGCATTCAGCTAACAGAGTTAAACCATACTTTTGATGGAGCAGTTTTGAAACACTCTGTCTGTAGAAAATGCAACTGGACATTCGTAGCGCTAAGTGGGTAAGAGTGGAAAAAAGAATATGTTCAAATATAAACTACACAGAAGCATTGTATGAAACTTCTTTCTGTTCTGTGCATTCAACTAACAGAGTTCAACCTTACTTTTGATTGAGCCGTTCTGAAACACTCTTTCTGTAGAAACTGCAATTGGACATTCTGAGCGCAAAGAGGCCTATATTGGGAAAAAGAATGTCTACAAATAAAAACTACACAGAAGAATTGTGTGAAATTTCTTTCTGTTCTGTTTGTTCAACAAAAAGAGTTGAACCTTAGTTTTGATTGAGACGTTCTGAACACTCTTTCTGTAGAAAATGCAAGTGGAGATTCGGAGCGCTAAGAGGGTAATAGTGGAAAAAGGAATGTCTCCAAATATAAACTACACAGAATCATTCTGTGAAACTTCTTTCTGATCTGTGCATTCAGCTAACAGTGTTAAACCATAATTTTGATTGAGCAGATCTGAACACTCTTTCTGTAGAAAATGCAACTGGACATTTGGAGCGCTAAGAGAGTAGTAGATTAAAAAAGGAATATATTCAAATATAAACTACACAGAAGCATTCTGTGAAACTTCTTTCTGATCTGAGCATTCAGCTAACAGAGTTAAACAATACTTTGGATTGAGCAGATCTGAACACTCTTTCTGTAGAAAATGCAACTGGACATTTGGAGCGCTAAGAGCGTAGTAGTGGAAAAAGGAATATATTCAAATATAAACTACACAGAAGCATTCTGTGAAACTTCTTTCTGATCTGAGCATTCAGCTAACAGAGTTAAACCATACTTTTGATTGAGCAGTTTTGAAACACTCTGTCTGTAGAAAATGCAACTGGACCTTCGTAGCGCTAAGTGGGTAATTGTGGAAAAAAGAATATGTTCAAATATAAACTACACAGAAGCATTGTATGAAACTTCTTTCTGTTCTCTGCATTCAACTAACAGATTTGAACCTTACTTTTGATTGAGCCTTTCTGAAACACTCTTTCTGTAGAAACTGCAATTGGACATTCTGAGCGCTAAGAGGCCTATATTGGGAAAAATAATATCTTCAAATAAAAAATACACAGAAGCATTGCGTGAAACTTATTTCTGATATGTTCATTAAGTTAACAGAGTTAAACCATACTTTTGATTGCGCAGTTCTGAACACTCTTTTTGTAGAAAATGCAAGTGGACATTCGGAGCGCTAAGAGGTTAATAGTGGAAAAAGGAATATATTCAAATATAAACTACACAGTAGCATTCTGTGAAAATTGTTTCTGTTCTGTGCATTCAACTAACAGAGTTGAACCTTACTTTGGATTGAGCCGTTCTGAAACACTCTTTCTGTAGAAAATGCAATTGGACATGCTAAGCGCTAAGAGGCCTACATTGGGAAAAAGAATATCTTCAAATAAAAACTACACAGATGCATTCTGTGAAACTTATTTCTGATCTGTAAATTCAGTTAGCAGAGCAAAAACATATTTTTGATTGAGCAGTTATGAAACACTCTTTTTGTAGAAAATGCAAGTGGAGATTCGGAGCGCTAAGAGGGTAATAGTGGAAAAAGGAATGTCTTCAAATATAAACTACACAGAATCATTCGGTGAAACTTCTTTCTGATCTGTGCATTCAGCTAACAGAGTTAAACCATACTTTTGATTGATCAGATCTGAACACTCTTTCTGTAGAAAATGCAACTGGACATTTGGAGCGCTAAGAGCGTAGTAGTGGAAAAAGGAATATATTCAAATATAAACTACACAGAAGCATTCTGTGAAACTTCTTTCTGATCTGAGCATTCAGCTAACAGAGTTAAACCATACTTTTGATTGAGCAGTTTTGAAACACTCTGTCTGTAGAAAATGCAACTGGACATTCGTAGCGCTAAGTGGGTAATAGTGGAAAAAAGAATATGTTCAAATATAAACTACACAGAAGCATTGTATGAAACTTCTTTCTGTTCTGTGCATTCAACTAACAGAGTTGAACCTTACTTTTGATTGAGCCATTCTGAAACACTCTTTCTGTAGAAACTGCAATTGGACATTCTGAGCGCTAAGAGGCCTATATTGGGAAAAAGAATGTATACAAATAAAAACTACACAGAAGAATTGTGTGAAACTTCTTTCTGTTCTGTTTGTTCAACTAAAAGAGTTAAACCTTAGTTTTGATTGAGCCGTTCTGAAACACTCTTTCTGTAGAAAATGCAAGTGGAGATTCGGAGCGCTAAGAGGGTAATAGTGGAAAAAGGAATGTCTCCAAATATAAACTACACAGAATCATTCTGTGAAACTTCTTTCTGATCTGTGCATTCAGCTAACAGAGTTAAACCATACTTTTGATTGAGCAAATCTGAACACTCTTTCTGTAGAAAATGCAACTGGACATTTGGAGCGCTAAGAGATTAGTAGTGGAAAAAGGAATATATTCAAATATAAACTACACAGAAGCATTCTGTGAAACTTCTTTCTGATCTGAGCATTCAGCTAACAGAGTTAAACCATACTTTTGATTGAGCAGTTTTGAAACACTCTGTCTGTAGAAAATGCAACTGGACATTCGTAGCGCTAAGTGGGTAATAGTGGAAAAAAGAATATGTTCAAATATAAACTACACAGAAGCATTGTATGAAACTTCTTTCTGTTCTGTGCATTCAACTAACAGAGTTGAACCTTACTTTTGATTGAGCCTTTCTGAAACTCTCTTTCTGTAGAAACTGCAATTGGTCATTCTGAGCGCTAAGAGGCCTCTATTGGGAAAAATAATATCTTCAAATAAAAACTACACAGAAGCATTGTGTGAAACTTATTTCTGATATGTTCATTAAGCTAACAGAGTTAAACCATACTTTGGATTGCGCAGTTCTGAACACTCTTTCTGTAGAAAATGCAAGTGGACATTCGGAGCGCTAAGAGGGTAATAGTGGAAAAAGGAATATATTCAAATATAAACTACACAGTAGCATTCTGTGAAAATTCTTTCTGTTCTGTGCATTCAACTAACAGAGTTGAACCTTACTTTTGATTGAGCCGTTCTGAAACACTCTTTCTGTAGAAACTGCAATTGGACATGCTAAGCGCTAAGAGGCCTACATTGGGAAAAAGAATATCTTCAAATAAAAACTACACAGATGCATTCTGTGAAACTTATTTCTGATCTGTAAATTCAGTTAACAGAGATAAAACATATTTTTGATTGAGCAGTTATGAAACACTCTTTTTGTAGAAAATGCAAGTGTAGATTCGGAGCGCTAAGAGGGTAATAGTGGAAAAAGGAATGTCTTCAAATATAAACTACACAGAATCATTCTGTGAAACTTCTTTCTGATCTGTGCATTCAGCTAACAGAGTTAAACCATACTTTTGATTGAGCAGTTCTGAACACTCTTTCTGTAGAAAATGCAACTGGACATTTGGAGCGCTAAGAGAGTAGTAGTGGAAAAAGGAATATATTCAAATATAAACTACACAGAAGCATTCTGTGAAACTTCTTTCTGATCTGAGCATTCAGCTAACAGAGTTAAACCATACATTTGATTGAGCAGTTTTGAAACACTCTGTCTGTAGAAAATGCAACTGGACATTCGTAGCGCTAATTGGGTAATAGTGGAAAAAATAATATGTTCAAATATAAACTACACAGAAGCATTGTATGAAACTACTTTCTGTTCTGTGCATTCAACTAACAGAGTTGAACCTTACTTTTGATTGAGCCTTTCTGAAACACTCTTTCTGTAGAAACTGCAATTGGACATTCTGAGCGCTAAGAGGCCTCTATTGGGAAAAATAATATCTTCAAATAAAAACTACACAGAAGCATTGTGTGAAACTTATTTCTGATATGTTCATTAATCTAACAGAGTTAAACCATACTTTTGATTGCGCAGTTCTGAACACTCTTTCTGTAGAAAATGCAAGTGGACATTCGGAGCGCTAAGAAGGTAATAGTGGAAAAAGGAATATATTCAAATATAAACTACACAGTAGCATTCTGTGAAAATTCTTTCTGTTCTGTGCATTCAACTAACAGAGTTCAACCTTACTTTTGATTGAGCCTTTCTGAGACACTCTTTCTGTAGAAACTGCAATTGGACATTCTGAGCGCTAAGAGGCCTCTATTGGGAAAAATAATATCTTCAAATAAAAACTACACAGAAGCATTGTGTGAAACTTATTTCTGATATGTTCATTAAGCTAACAGAGTTAAACCATACTTTTGATTGCAGAGTTCTGAACACTCTTTCTGTAGAAAATGCAAGTGGACATTCGGAGCGCTAAGAGGGTAATAGTGGAAAAAGGAATATATTCAAATATAAACTACACAGTAGCATTCTGTGAAAATTCTTTTTGTTCTGTGCATTCAACTAACAGAGTTGAACCTTACTTTTGATTGAGCCGTTCTGAAACACTCTTTCTGTAGAAACTGCAATTGGACATGCTAAGCGCTAAGAGGCCTACATTGGGAAAAAGAATATCTTCAAATAAAAACTACACAGATGCATTCTGTGAAACTTATTTCTGATCTGTAAATTCAGTTAACAGAGATAAAACATATTTTTGATTGAGCAGTTATGAAACACTCTTTTTGTTGAAAATGCAAGTGGAGATTCGGAGCGCTAAGAGGGTAATAGTGGAAAAAGTAATGTCTTCAAATATAAACTACACAGAATCATTCGGTGAAATTTCTTTCTGATCTGTGCATTCAGCTAACATAGTTAAACCATACTTTTGATTGAGCAGATCTGAACACTCTTTCTGTAGAAAATGCAACTGGACATTTGGAGCGCTAAGAGCGTAGTAGTGGAAAAAGGAATATATTCAAATATAAACTACACAGAAGCATTCTGTGAAACTTCTTCTGATCTGAGCATTCAGCTAACAGAGTTAAACCATACTTTTGATGGAGCAGTTTTGAAACACTCTGTCTGTAGAAAATGCAACTGGACATTCGTAGCGCTAAGTGGGTAAGAGTGGAAAAAAGAATATGTTCAAATATAAACTACACAGAAGCATTGTATGAAACTTCTTTCTGTTCTGTGCATTCAACTAACAGAGTTCAACCTTACTTTTGATTGAGCCGTTCTGAAACACTCTTTCTGTAGAAACTGCAATTGGACATTCTGAGCGCAAAGAGGCCTATATTGGGAAAAAGAATGTCTACAAATAAAAACTACACAGAAGAATTGTGTGAAATTTCTTTCTGTTCTGTTTGTTCAACAAAAAGAGTTGAACCTTAGTTTTGATTGAGACGTTCTGAACACTCTTTCTGTAGAAAATGCAAGTGGAGATTCGGAGCGCTAAGAGGGTAATAGTGGAAAAAGGAATGTCTCCAAATATAAACTACACAGAATCATTCTGTGAAACTTCTTTCTGATCTGTGCATTCAGCTAACAGAGTTAAACCATACTTTTGATTGAGCAGATCTGAACACTCTTTCTGTAGAAAATGCAACTGGACATTTGGAGCGCTAAGAGAGTAGTAGATTAAAAAAGGAATATATTCAAATATAAACTACACAGAAGCATTCTGTGAAACTTCTTTCTGATCTGAGCATTCAGCTAACAGAGTTAAACAATACTTTGGATTGAGCAGATCTGAACACTCTTTCTGTAGAAAATGCAACTGGACATTTGGAGCGCTAAGAGCGTAGTAGTGGAAAAAGGAATATATTCAAATATAAACTACACAGAAGCATTCTGTGAAACTTCTTTCTGATCTGAGCATTCAGCTAACAGAGTTAAACCATACTTTTGATTGAGCAGTTTTGAAACACTCTGTCTGTAGAAAATGCAACTGGACCTTCGTAGCGCTAAGTGGGTAATTGTGGAAAAAAGAATATGTTCAAATATAAACTACACAGAAGCATTGTATGAAACTACTTTCTGTTCTGTGCATTCAACTAACAGATTTGAACCTTACTTTTGATTGAGCCTTTCTGAAACACTCTTTCTGTAGAAACTGCAATTGGACATTCTGAGCGCTAAGAGGCCTATATTGGGAAAAATAATATCTTCAAATAAAAAATACACAGAAGCATTGCGTGAAACTTATTTCTGATATGTTCATTAAGTTAACAGAGTTAAACCATACTTTTGATTGCGCAGTTCTGAACACTCTTTTTGTAGAAAATGCAAGTGGACATTCGGAGCGCTAAGAGGTTAATAGTGGAAAAAGGAATATATTCAAATATAAACTACACAGTAGCATTCTGTGAAAATTCTTTCTGTTCTGTGCATTCAACTAACAGAGTTGAACCTTACTTTTGATTGAGCCGTTCTGAAACACTCTTTCTGTAGAAACTGCAATTGGACATGCTAAGCGCTAAGAGGCCTACATTGGGAAAAAGAATATCTTCAAATAAAAACTACACAGATGCATTCTGTGAAACTTATTTCTGATCTGTAAATTCAGTTAGCAGAGCAAAAACATATTTTTGATTGAGCAGTTATGAAACACTCTTTTTGTAGAAAATGCAAGTGGAGATTCGGAGCGCTAAGAGGGTAATAGTGGAAAAAGGAATGTCTTCAAATATAAACTACACAGAATCATTCGGTGAAACTTCTTTCTGATCTGTGCATTCAGCTAACAGAGTTAAAACATACTTTTGATTGATCAGATCTGAACACTCTTTCTGTAGAAAATGCAACTGGACATTTGGAGCGCTAAGAGCGTAGTAGTGGAAAAAGGAATATATTCAAATATAAACTACACAGAAGCATTCTGTGAAACTTCTTTCTGATCTGAGCATTCAGCTAACAGAGTTAAACCATACTTTTGATTGAGCAGTTTTGAAACACTCTGTCTGTAGAAAATGCAACTGGACATTCGTAGCGCTAAGTGGGTAATAGTGGAAAAAAGAATATGTTCAAATATAAACTACACAGAAGCATTGTATGAAACTTCTTTCTGTTCTGTGCATTCAACTAACAGAGTTGAACCTTACTTTTGATTGAGCCATTCTGAAACACTCTTTCTGTAGAAACTGCAATTGGACATTCTGAGCGCTAAGAGGCCTATATTGGGAAAAAGAATGTCTACAAATAAAAACTACACAGAAGAATTGTGTGAAACTTCTTTCTGTTCTGTTTGTTCAACTAAAAGAGTTAAACCTTAGTTTTGATTGAGCCGTTCTGAAACACTCTTTCTGTAGAAAATGCAAGTGGAGATTCGGAGCGCTAAGAGGGTAATAGTGGAAAAAGGAATGTCTCCAAATATAAACTACACAGAATCATTCTGTGAAACTTCTTTCTGATCTGTGCATTCAGCTAACAGAGTTAAACCATACTTTTGATTGAGCAGATCTGAACACTCTTTCTGTAGAAAATGCAACTGGACATTTGGAGCGCTAAGAGATTAGTAGTGGAAAAAGGAATATATTCAAATATAAACTACACAGAAGCATTCTGTGAAACTTCTTTCTGATCTGAGCATTCAGCTAACAGAGTTAAACCATACTTTTGATTGAGCAGTTTTGAAACACTCTGTCTGTAGAAAATGCAACTGGACATTCGTAGCGCTAAGTGGGTAATAGTGGAAAAAAGAATATGTTCAAATATAAACTACACAGAAGCATTGTATGAAACTTCTTTCTGTTCTGTGCATTCAACTAACAGAGTTGAACCTTACTTTTGATTGAGCCTTTCTGAAACTCTCTTTCTGTAGAAACTGCAATTGGTCATTCTGAGCGCTAAGAGGCCTCTATTGGGAAAAATAATATCTTCAAATAAAAACTACACAGAAGCATTGTGTGAAACTTATTTCTGATATGTTCATTAAGCTAACAGAGTTAAACCATACTTTTGATTGCGCAGTTCTGAACACTCTTTCTGTAGAAAATGCAAGTGGACATTCGGAGCGCTAAGAGGGTAATAGTGGAAAAAGGAATATATTCAAATATAAACTACACAGTAGCATTCTGTGAAAATTCTTTCTGTTCTGTGCATTCAACTAACAGAGTTGAACCTTACTTTTGATTGAGCCGTTCTGAAACACTCTTTCTGTAGAAACTGCAATTGGACATGCTAAGCGCTAAGAGGCCTACATTGGGAAAAAGAATATCTTCAAATAAAAACTACACAGATGCATTCTGTGAAACTTATTTCTGATCTGTAAATTCAGTTAACAGAGATAAAACATATTTTTGATTGAGCAGTTATGAAACACTCTTTTTGTTGAAAATGCAAGTGGAGATTCGGAGCGCTAAGAGGGTAATAGTGGAAAAAGTAATGTCTTCAAATATAAACTACACAGAATCTTTCGGTGAAATTTCTTTCTGATCTGTGCATTCAGCTAACATAGTTAAACCATACTTTTGATTGAGCAGATCTGAACACTCTTTCTGTAGAAAATGCAACTGGACATTTGGAGCGCTAAGAGCGTAGTAGTGGAAAAAGGAATATATTCAAATATAAACTACACAGAAGCATTCTGTGAAACTTCTTCTGATCTGAGCATTCAGCTAACAGAGTTAAACCATACTTTTGATGGAGCAGTTTTGAAACACTCTGTCTGTAGAAAATGCAACTGGACATTCGTAGCGCTAAGTGGGTAAGAGTGGAAAAAAGAATATGTTCAAATATAAACTACACAGAAGCATTGTATGAAACTTCTTTCTGTTCTGTGCATTCAACTAACAGAGTTCAACCTTACTTTTGATTGAGCCGTTCTGAAACACTCTTTCTGTAGAAACTGCAATTGGACATTCTGAGCGCAAAGAGGCCTATATTGGGAAAAAGAATGTCTACAAATAAAAACTACACAGAAGAATTGTGTGAAATTTCTTTCTGTTCTGTTTGTTCAACAAAAAGAGTTGAACCTTAGTTTTGATTGAGACGTTCTGAACACTCTTTCTGTAGAAAATGCAAGTGGAGATTCGGAGCGCTAAGAGGGTAATAGTGGAAAAAGGAATGTCTCCAAATATAAACTACACAGAATCATTCTGTGAAACTTCTTTCTGATCTGTGCATTCAGCTAACAGAGTTAAACCATACTTTTGATTGAGCAGATCTGAACACTCTTTCTGTAGAAAATGCAACTGGACATTTGGAGCGCTAAGAGAGTAGTAGATTAAAAAAGGAATATATTCAAATATAAACTACACAGAAGCATTCTGTGAAACTTCTTTCTGATCTGAGCATTCAGCTAACAGAGTTAAACAATACTTTGGATTGAGCAGATCTGAACACTCTTTCTGTAGAAAATGCAACTGGACATTTGGAGCGCTAAGAGCGTAGTAGTGGAAAAAGGAATATATTCAAATATAAACTACACAGAAGCATTCTGTGAAACTTCTTTCTGATCTGAGCATTCAGCTAACAGAGTTAAACCATACTTTTGATTGAGCAGTTTTGAAACACTCTGTCTGTAGAAAATGCAACTGGACCTTCGTAGCGCTAAGTGGGTAATTGTGGAAAAAAGAATATGTTCAAATATAAACTACACAGAAGCATTGTATGAAACTTCTTTCTGTTCTGTGCATTCAACTAACAGATTTGAACCTTACTTTTGATTGAGCCTTTCTGAAACACTCTTTCTGTAGAAACTGCAATTGGACATTCTGAGCGCTAAGAGGCCTATATTGGGAAAAATAATATCTTCAAATAAAAAATACAGAGAAGCATTGCGTGAAACTTATTTCTGATATGTTCATTAAGTTAACAGAGTTAAACCATACTTTTGATTGCGCAGTTCTGAACACTCTTTTTGTAGAAAATGCAAGTGGACATTCGGAGCGCTAAGAGGTTAATAGTGGAAAAAGGAATATATTCAAATATAAACTACACAGTAGCATTCTGTGAAAATTCTTTCTGTTCTGTGCATTCAACTAACAGAGTTGAACCTTACTTTTGATTGAGCCGTTCTGAAACACTCTTTCTGTAGAAACTGCAATTGGACATGCTAAGCGCTAAGAGGCCTACATTGGTAAAAAGAATATCTTCAAATAAAAACTACACAGATGCATTCTGTGAAACTTATTTCTGATCTGTAAATTCAGTTAGCAGAGCAAAAACATATTTTTGATTGAGCAGTTATGAAACACTCTTTTTGTAGAAAATGCAAGTGGAGATTCGGAGCGCTAAGAGGGTAATAGTGGAAAAAGGAATGTCTTCAAATATAAACTACACAGAATCATTCGGTGAAACTTCTTTCTGATCTGTGCATTCAGCTAACAGAGTTAAACCATACTTTTGATTGATCAGATCTGAACACTCTTTCTGTAGAAAATGCAACTGGACATTTGGAGCGCTAAGAGCGTAGTAGTGGAAAAAGGAATATATTCAAATATAAACTACACAGAAGCATTCTGTGAAACTTCTTTCTGATCTGAGCATTCAGCTAACAGAGTTAAACCATACTTTTGATTGAGCAGTTTTGAAACACTCTGTCTGTAGAAAATGCAACTGGACATTCGTAGCGCTAAGTGGGTAATAGTGGAAAAAAGAATATGTTAAAATATAAACTACACAGAAGCATTGTATGAAACTTCTTTCTGTTCTGTGCATTCAACTAACAGAGTTGAACCTTACTTTTGATTGAGCCATTCTGAAACACTCTTTCTGTAGAAACTGCAATTGGACATTCTGAGCGCTAAGAGGCCTATATTGGGAAAAAGAATGTCTACAAATAAAAACTACACAGAAGAATTGTGTGAAACTTCTTTCTGTTCTGTTTGTTCAACTAAAAGAGTTAAACCTTAGTTTTGATTGAGCCGTTCTGAAACACTCTTTCTGTAGAAAATGCAAGTGGAGATTCGGAGCGCTAAGAGGGTAATAGTGGAAAAAGGAATATATTCAAATATAAACTACACAGTAGCATTTTGTGAAAATACTTTGTGTTCTGTGCATTCAACTAACAGAGTTGAACCTTACTTTTGATTGAGCCGTTCTGAAACACTCTTTCTGTAGAAACTGCAATTGGACATGCTAAGCGCTAAGAGGCCTACATTGGGAAAAAGAATATCTTCAAATTAAAACTACACAGATGCATTCTGTGAAACTTATTTCTGATCTGTAAATTCAGTTAACAGAGATAAAACATATTTTTGATTGAGCAGTTATGAAACACTCTTTTTGTAGAAAATGCAAGTGGAGATTCGAAGCGCTAAGAGGGTAATAGTGGAAAAAGGAATGTCTTCAAATATAAACTACACAGAATCATTCGGTGAAACTTCTTTCTGATCTGTGCATTCAGCTAACAGATTTAAACCATACTTTTGATTGAGCAGATCTGAACACTCTTTCTGTAGAAAATGCAACTGGACATTTGGAGCGCTAAGAGCGTAGTAGTGGAAAAAGGAATATATTCAAATATAAACTACACAGAAGCATTCTGTGAAACTTCTTTCTGATCTGAGCATTCAGCTAACAGGGTTAAACCATACTTTTGATTGAGCAGTTTTGAAACACTCTGTCTGTAGAAAATGCAACTGGACATTCGTAGCGCTAAGTGGGTAATATTGGAAAAAAGAATATGTTCAAATATAAACTACACAGAAGCATTGTATGAAACTTCTTTCTGTTCTGTGCATTCAACTAACAGAGTTGAACCTTACTTTTGATTGAGCCGTTCTGAAACACTCTTTCTGTAGAAACTGCAATTGGACATTCTGAGCGCTAGGGGGCCTATATTGGGAAAAAGAATGTCTACAAATGAAAACTACACAGAAGAATTGTGTGAAACTTCTTTCTGTTCTGTTTGTTCAACTAAAAGAGTTGAACCTTAGTTTTGATTGAGCCGTTCGGAAACACTCTTTCTGTAGAAAATGCAAGTGGAGATTCGGAGCGCTAAGAGGGTATTAGTGGATAAAGGAATGTCTCCAAATATAAACTACACAGAATCATTCTGTGAAACTTCTTTCTGATCTGTGCATTCAGCTAACAGAGTTAAACCATACTTTTGATTGAGCAGATCTGAACACTCTTTCTGTAGAAAATGCAACTGGACATTTGGAGCGCTAAGAGAGTAGTAGTGGAAAAAGGAATATATTCAAATATAAACTACACAGAAGCATTCTGTGAAACTTCTTTCTGATCTGAGCATTCAGCTAACAGAGTTAAACCATACTTTTGATTGAGCAGTTTTGAAACACTCTGTCTGTAGAAAATGCAACTGGACATTCGTAGCGCTAATTGGGTAATAGTGGAAAAAAGAATATGTTCAAATATAAACTACACAGAAGCATTGTATGAAACTTCTTTCTGTTCTGTGCATTCAACTAACAGAGTTGAACCTTACTTTTGATTGAGCCTTTCTGAAACACTCTTTCTGTAGAAACTGCAATTGGACATTCTGAGCGCTAAGAGGCCTCTATTGGGAAAAATAATATCTTCAAATAAAAACTACACAGAAGCATTGTGTGAAACTTATTTCTGATATGTTCATTAAGCTAACAGAGTTAAAACATACTTTTGATTGCGCAGTTCTGAACACTCTTTCTGTAGAAAATGCAAGTGGACATTCGGAGCGCTAAGAAGGTAATAGTGGAAAAAGGAATATATTCAAATATAAACTACACAGTAACATTCAGTGAAAATTCTTTCTGTTCTGTGCATTCAACTAACAGAGTTGAACCTTACTTTTGATTGAGCCGTTCTGAAACACTCTTTCTGTAGAAACTGCAATTGGACATTCTGAGCGCTAAGAGGCCTATATTGGGAAAAAGAATGTCTACAAATAAAAACTACACAGAAGAATTGTGTGAAACTACTTTCTGTTCTGTTTGTTCAACTAAAGAGTTGAACCTTAGTTTTGATTGAGCCGTTCTGAAACACTCTTTCTGTAGAAAATGCAAGTGGAGATTCGGAGCGCTAAGAGGGTAATAGTGGAAAAAGGAATGTCTCCAAATATAAACTACACAGAATGATTCTGTGAACCTTCTTTCTGATCAGTGCATTCAGCTAACAGAGATAAACCATACTTTTGATTGAGCAGATCTGAACACTCTTTCTGTAGAAAATGCAACTGGACATTTGGAGCGTTAAGAGAGTAGTAGTGGAAAAAGGAATATATTCAATTATAAACTACACAGAAGCATTCTGTGAAACTTCTTTCTGATCTGAGCATTCAGCTAACAGAGTTAAACCATACTTTTGATTGAGCAGTTTTGAAACACTCTGTCTGTAGAAAATGCAACTGGACATTCGTAGCGCTAAGTGGGTAATAGTGGAAAAAAGAATATGTTCAAATATAAACTACACAGAACCATTGTATGAAACTTCTTTCTGTTCTGTGCATTCAACTAACAGAGTTGAACCTTACTTTTGATTGAGCCTTTCTGAAACTCTCTTTCTGTAGAAACTGCAATTGGACATTCTGAGCGCTAAGAGGCCTCTATTGGGAAAAATAATATCTTCAAATAAAAACTACACAGAAGCATTGTGTGAAACTTATTTCTGATATGTTCATTAAGCTAACAGAGTTAAACCATACTTTTGATTGCGCAGTTCTGAACACTCTTTCTGTAGAAAATGCAAGTGGACATTCGGAGCGCTAAGAGGGTAATAGTGGAAAAAGGAATATATTCAAATATAAACTACACAGTAGCATTCTGTGAAAATTCTTTCTGTTCTGTGCATTCAACTAACAGAGTTGAACCTTACTTTTGATTGAGCCGTTCTGAAACACTCTTTCTGTAGAAACTGCAATTGGACATGCTAAGCGCTAAGAGGCCTACATTGGGAAAAAGAATATCTTCAAATAAAAACTACACAGATGCATTCTGTGAAACTTATTTCTGATCTGTAAATTCAGTTAACAGAGATAAAACATATTTTTTATTGAGCAGTTATGAAACACTCTTTTTGTAGAAAATGCAAGT
The DNA here is from genome assembly GCF_028878055.3 of Symphalangus syndactylus. NCBI lineage: Eukaryota > Metazoa > Chordata > Mammalia > Primates > Hylobatidae > Symphalangus > Symphalangus syndactylus. The sequence goes on along the minus strand of NC_072437.2, from coordinate 111,374,366 downwards.
GGAGATTCGGAGCGCTAAGAGGGTAATAGTGGAAAAAGGAATGTCTTCAAATATAAACTACACAGAATCATTCGGTGAAACTTCTTTCTGATCTGTGCATTCAGCTAACAGAGTTAAACCATGCTTTTGATTGAGCAGATCTGAACACTCTTTCTGTAGAAAATGCAACTGGACATTTGGAGCGCTAAGAGAGTAGTAGTGGAAAAAGGAATATATTCAAATATAAACTACACAGAAGCATTCTGTGAAACTTCTTTCTGATCTGAGCATTCAGCTAACAGAGTTAAACCATACTTTTGATTGAGCAGTTTTGAAACACTCTGTCTGTAGAAAATGCAACTGGACATTCATAGCGCTAAGTGGGTAATAGTGGAAAAAAGAATATGTTCAAATATAAACTACACAGAAGCATTGTATGAAACTTCTTTCTGTTCTGTGCATTCAACTAACAGAGTTGAACCTTACTTTTTATTGAGCCTTTCTGAAACACTCTTTCTCTAGAAACTGCAATTGGACATTGTGAGCGCTATGAGGCCTCTATTGGGGAAAAAAATATCTTCAAATAAAAACTACACAGAAGCATTGTGTGAAACTTATTTCTGATATGTTCATTAAGCTAACAGAGTTAAACCATACTTTTGATTGCGCAGTTCTGAACACTCTTTCTGTAGAAAATGCAAGTGGACATTCGGAGCGCTAAGAGGGTAATAGTGGAAAAAGGAATATATCCAAATATAAACTACACAGTAGCATTCTGTGAAAATTCTTTCTGTTCTGTGCATTCAACTAACAGAGTTGAACCTTACTTTTGATTGAGCCGTTCTGAAACACTCTTTCTGTAGAAACTGCAATTGGACATGCTAAGCGCTAAGAGGCCTACATTGGGAAAAAGAATATCTTCAAATAAAAACTACACAGATGCATTCTGTGAAACTTATTTCTGATCTGTAAATTCAGTTAACAGAGATAAAACATATTTTTTATTGAGCAGTTATGAAACACTCTTTTTGTAGAAAATGCAAGTGGAGATTCGGAGCGCTAAGAGGGTAATAGTGGAAAAAGGAATGTCTTCAAATATAAACTACACAGAATCATTCGGTGAAACTTCTTTCTGATCTGTGCATTCAGCTAACAGAGTTAAACCATGCTTTTGATTGAGCAGATCTGAACACTCTTTCTGTAGAAAATGCAACTGGACATTTGGAGCGCTAAGAGAGTAGTAGTGGAAAAAGGAATATATTCAAATATAAACTACACAGAAGCATTCTGTGAAACTTCTTTCTGATCTGAGCATTCAGCTAACAGAGTTAAACCATACTTTTGATTGAGCAGTTTTGAAACACTCTGTCTGTAGAAAATGCAACTGGACATTCATAGCGCTAAGTGGGTAATAGTGGAAAAAAGAATATGTTCAAATATAAACTACACAGAAGCATTGTATGAAACTTCTTTCTGTTCTGTGCATTCAACTAACAGAGTTGAACCTTACTTTTTATTGAGCCTTTCTGAAACACTCTTTCTCTAGAAACTGCAATTGGACATTGTGAGCGCTATGAGGCCTCTATTGGGGAAAAAAATATCTTCAAATAAAAACTACACAGAAGCATTGTGTGAAACTTATTTCTGATATGTTCATTAAGCTAACAGAGTTAAACCATACTTTTGATTGCGCAGTTCTGAACACTCTTTCTGTAGAAAATGCAAGTGGACATTCGGAGCGCTAAGAGGGTAATAGTGGAAAAAGGAATATATCCAAATATAAACTACACAGTAGCATTCTGTGAAAATTCTTTCTGTTCTGTGCATTCAACTAACAGAGTTGAACCTTACTTTTGATTGAGCCGTTCTGAAACACTCTTTCTGTAGAAACTGCAATTGGACATGCTAAGCGCTAAGAGGCCTACATTGGGAAAAAGAATATCTTCAAATAAAAACTACACAGATGTATTCTGTGAAACTTATTTCTGATCTGTAAATTCAGTTAACAGAGATAAAACATATTTTTGATTGAGCAGTTATGAAACACTCTTTTTGTAGAAAATGCAAGTGGAGATTCGAAGCGCTAAGAGGGTAATAGTGGAAAAAGGAATGTCTTCAAATATAAACTACACAGAATCATTCGGTGAAACTTCTTTCTGATCTGTGCATTCAGCTAACAGATTTAAACCACACTTTTGATTGAGCAGATCTGAACACTCTTTCTGTAGAAAATGCAACTGGACATTTGGAGCGCTAAGAGCGTAGTAGTGGAAAAAGGAATATATTCAAATATAAACTACACAGAAGCATTCTGTGAAACTTCTTTCTGATCTGAGCATTCAGCTAACAGGGTTAAACCATACTTTTGATTGAGCAGTTTTGAAACACTCTGTCTGTAGAAAATGCAACTGGACATTCGTAGCGCTAAGTGGGTAATATTGGAAAAAAGAATATGTTCAAATATAAACTACACAGAAGCATTGTATGAAACTTCTTTCTGTTCTGTGCATTCAACTAACAGAGTTGAACCTTACTTTTGATTGAGCCGTTCTGAAACACTCTTTCTGTAGAAACTGCAATTGGACATTCTGAGCGCTAGGGGGCCTATATTGGGAAAAAGAATGTCTACAAATGAAAACTACACAGAAGAATTGTGTGAAACTTCTTTCTGTTCTGTTTGTTCAACTAAAAGAGTTGAACCTTAGTTTTGATTGAGCCGTTCGGAAACACTCTTTCTGTAGAAAATGCAAGTGGAGATTCGGAGCGCTAAGAGGGTATTAGTGGATAAAGGAATTTCTCCAAATATAAACTACACAGAATCATTCTGTGAAACTTCTTTCTGATCTGTGCATTCAGCTAACAGAGTTAAACCATACTTTTGATTGAGCAGATCTGAACACTCTTTCTGTAGAAAATGCAACTGGACATTTGGAGCGCTAAGAGAGTAGTAGTGGAAAAAGGAATATATTCAAATATAAACTACACAGAAGCATTCTGTGAAACTTCTTTCTGATCTGAGCATTCAGCTAACAGAGTTAAACCATACTTTTGATTGAGCAGTTTTGAAACACTCTGTCTGTAGAAAATGCAACTGGACATTCGTAGCGCTAATTGGGTAATAGTGGAAAAAAGAATATGTTCAAATATAAACTACACAGAAGCATTGTATGAAACTTCTTTCTTTTCTGTGCATTCAACTAACAGAGTTGAACCTTACTTTTGATTGAGCCTTTCTGAAACACTCTTTCTGTAGAAACTGCAATTGGACATTCTGAGCGCTAAGAGGCCTCTATTGGGAAAAATATTATCTTCAAATAAAAACTACACAGAAGCATTGTGTGAAACTTATTTCTGATATGTTCATTAAGCTAACAGAGTTAAAACATACTTTTGATTGCGCAGTTCTGAACACTCTTTCTGTAGAAAATGCAAGTGGACATTCGGAGCGCTAAGAAGGTAATAGTGGAAAAAGGAATATATTCAAATATAAACTACACAGTAGCATTCTGTGAAAATTCTTTCTGTTCTGTGCATTCAACTAACAGAGTTGAACCTTACTTTTGATTGAGCCGTTCTGAAACACTCTTTCTGTAGAAACTGCAATTGGACATTCTGAGCGCTAAGAGGCCTATATTGGGAAAAAGAATGTCTACAAATAAAAACTACACAGAAGAATTGTGTGAAACTACTTTCTGTTCTGTTTGTTCAACTAAAGAGTTGAACCTTAGTTTTGATTGAGCCGTTCTGAAACACTCTTTCTGTAGAAAATTCAAGTGGAGATTCGGAGCGCTAAGAGGGTAATAGTGGAAAAAGGAATGTCTCCAAATATAAACTACACAGAATGATTCTGTGAACCTTCTTTCTGATCAGTGCATTCAGCTAACAGAGTTAAACCATACTTTTGATTGAGCAGATCTGAACACTCTTTCTGTAGAAAATGCAACTGGACATTTGGAGCGCTAAGAGAGTAGTAGTGGAAAAAGGAATATATTCAATTATAAACTACACAGAAACATTCTGTGAAACTTCTTTCTGATCTGAGCATTCAGCTAACAGAGTTAAACCATACTTTTGATTGAGCAGTTTTGAAACACTCTGTCTGTAGAAAATGCAACTGGACATTCGTAGCGCTAAGTGGGTAATAGTGGAAAAAAGAATATGTTCAAATATAAACTACACAGAAGCATTGTATGAAACTTCTTTCTGTTCTGTGCATTCAACTAACAGAGTTGAACCTTACTTTTGATTGAGCCTTTCTGAAACTCTCTTTCTGTAGAAACTGCAATTGGACATTCTGAGCGCTAAGAGGCCTCTATTGGGAAAAATAATATCTTCAAATAAAAACTACACAGAAGCATTGTGTGAAACTTATTTCTGATATGTTCATTAAGCTAACAGAGTTAAACCATACTTTTGATTGCGCAGTTCTGAACACTCTTTCTGTAGAAAATGCAAGTGGACATTCGGAGCGCTAAGAGGGTAATAGTGGAAAAAGGAATATATTCAAATATAAACTACACAGTAGCATTCTGTGAAAATTCTTTCTGTTCTGTGCATTCAACTAACAGAGTTGAACCTTACTTTTGATTGAGCCGTTCTGAAACACTCTTTCTGTAGAAACTGCAATTGGACATGCTAAGCGCTAAGAGGCCTACATTGGGAAAAAGAATATCTTCAAATAAAAACTACACAGATGCATTCTGTGAAACTTATTTCTGATCTGTAAATTCAGTTAACAGAGATAAAACATATTTTTTATTGAGCCGTTATGAAACACTCTTTTTGTAGAAAATGCAAGGGGAGATTCGGAGCGCTAAGAGGGTAATAGTGGAAAAAGGAATGTCTTCAAATATAAACTACACAGAATCATTCGGTGAAACTTCTTTCTGATCTGTGCATTCAGCTAACAGAGTTAAACCATGCTTTTGATTGAGCAGATCTGAACACTCTTTCTGTAGAAAATGCAACTGGACATTTGGAGCGCTAAGAGAGTAGTAGTGGAAAAAGGAATATATTCAAATATAAACTACACAGAAGCATTCTGTGAAACTTCTTTCTGATCTGAGCATTCAGCTAACAGAGTTAAACCATACTTTTGATTGAGCAGTTTTGAAACACTCTGTCTGTAGAAAATGCAACTGGACATTCATAGCGCTAAGTGGGTAATAGTGGAAAAAAGAATATGTTCAAATATAAACTACACAGAAGCATTGTATGAAACTTCTTTCTGTTCTGTGCATTCAACTAACAGAGTTGAACCTTACTTTTTATTGAGCCTTTCTGAAACACTCTTTCTCTAGAAACTGCAATTGGACATTGTGAGCGCTATGAGGCCTCTATTGGGGAAAAAAATATCTTCAAATAAAAACTACACAGAAGCATTGTGTGAAACTTATTTCTGATATGTTCATTAAGCTAACAGAGTTAAACCATACTTTTGATTGCGCAGTTCTGAACACTCTTTCTGTAGAAAATGCAAGTGGACATTCGGAGCGCTAAGAGGGTAATAGTGGAAAAAGGAATATATCCAAATATAAACTACACAGTAGCATTCTGTGAAAATTCTTTCTGTTCTGTGCATTCAACTAACAGAGTTGAACCTTACTTTTGATTGAGCCGTTCTGAAACACTCTTTCTGTAGAAACTGCAATTGGACATGCTAAGCGCTAAGAGGCCTACATTGGGAAAAAGAATATCTTCAAATAAAAACAACACAGATGCATTCTGTGAAACTTATTTCTGATCTGTAAATTCAGTTAACAGAGATAAAACATATTTTTTATTGAGCAGTTATGAAACACTCTTTTTGTAGAAAATGCAAGTGGAGATTCGGAGCGCTAAGAGGGTAATAGTGGAAAAAGGAATGTCTTCAAATATAAACTACACAGAATCATTCGGTGAAACTTCTTTCTGATCTGTGCATTCAGCTAACAGAGTTAAACCATGCTTTTGATTGAGCAGATCTGAACACTCTTTCTGTAGAAAATGCAACTGGACATTTGGAGCGCTAAGAGAGTAGTAGTGGAAAAAGGAATATATTCAAATATAAACTACACAGAAGCATTCTGTGAAACTTCTTTCTGATCTGAGCATTCAGCTAACAGAGTTAAACCATACTTTTGATTGAGCAGTTTTGAAACACTCTGTCTGTAGAAAATGCAACTGGACATTCATAGCGCTAAGTGGGTAATAGTGGAAAAAAGAATATGTTCAAATATAAACTACACAGAAGCATTGTATGAAACTTCTTTCTGTTCTGTGCATTCAACTAACAGAGTTGAACCTTACTTTTTATTGAGCCTTTCTGAAACACTCTTTCTCTAGAAACTGCAATTGGACATTGTGAGCGCTATGAGGCCTCTATTGGGGAAAAAAATATCTTCAAATAAAAACTACACAGAAGCATTGTGTGAAACTTATTTCTGATATGTTCATTAAGCTAACAGAGTTAAACCATACTTTTGATTGCGCAGTTCTGAACACTCTTTCTGTAGAAAATGCAAGTGGACATTCGGAGCGCTAAGAGGGTAATAGTGGAAAAAGGAATATATCCAAATATAAACTACACAGTAGCATTCTGTGAAAATTCTTTCTGTTCTGTGCATTCAACTAACAGAGTTGAACCTTACTTTTGATTGAGCCGTTCTGAAACACTCTTTCTGTAGAAACTGCAATTGGACATGCTAAGCGCTAAGAGGCCTACATTGGGAAAAAGAATATCTTCAAATAAAAACTACACAGATGTATTCTGTGAAACTTATTTCTGATCTGTAAATTCAGTTAACAGAGATAAAACATATTTTTGATTGAGCAGTTATGAAACACTCTTTTTGTAGAAAATGCAAGTGGAGATTCGAAGCGCTAAGAGGGTAATAGTGGAAAAAGGAATGTCTTCAAATATAAACTACACAGAATCATTCGGTGAAACTTCTTTCTGATCTGTGCATTCAGCTAACAGATTTAAACCACACTTTTGATTGAGCAGATCTGAACACTCTTTCTGTAGAAAATGCAACTGGACATTTGGAGCGCTAAGAGCGTAGTAGTGGAAAAAGGAATATATTCAAATATAAACTACACAGAAGCATTCTGTGAAACTTCTTTCTGATCTGAGCATTCAGCTAACAGGGTTAAACCATACTTTTGATTGAGCAGTTTTGAAACACTCTGTCTGTAGAAAATGCAACTGGACATTCGTAGCGCTAAGTGGGTAATATTGGAAAAAAGAATATGTTCAAATATAAACTACACAGAAGCATTGTATGAAACTTCTTTCTGTTCTGTGCATTCAACTAACAGAGTTGAACCTTACTTTTGATTGAGCCGTTCTGAAACACTCTTTCTGTAGAAACTGCAATTGGACATTCTGAGCGCTAGGGGGCCTATATTGGGAAAAAGAATGTCTACAAATGAAAACTACACAGAAGAATTGTGTGAAACTTCTTTCTGTTCTGTTTGTTCAACTAAAAGAGTTGAACCTTAGTTTTGATTGAGCCGTTCGGAAACACTCTTTCTGTAGAAAATGCAAGTGGAGATTCGGAGCGCTAAGAGGGTATTAGTGGATAAAGGAATTTCTCCAAATATAAACTACACAGAATCATTCTGTGAAACTTCTTTCTGATCTGTGCATTCAGCTAACAGAGTTAAACCATACTTTTGATTGAGCAGATCTGAACACTCTTTCTGTAGAAAATGCAACTGGACATTTGGAGCGCTAAGAGAGTAGTAGTGGAAAAAGGAATATATTCAAATATAAACTACACAGAAGCATTCTGTGAAACTTCTTTCTGATCTGAGCATTCAGCTAACAGAGTTAAACCATACTTTTGATTGAGCAGTTTTGAAACACTCTGTCTGTAGAAAATGCAACTGGACATTCGTAGCGCTAATTGGGTAATAGTGGAAAAAAGAATATGTTCAAATATAAACTACACAGAAGCATTGTATGAAACTTCTTTCTTTTCTGTGCATTCAACTAACAGAGTTGAACCTTACTTTTGATTGAGCCTTTCTGAAACACTCTTTCTGTAGAAACTGCAATTGGACATTCTGAGCGCTAAGAGGCCTCTATTGGGAAAAATATTATCTTCAAATAAAAACTACACAGAAGCATTGTGTGAAACTTATTTCTGATATGTTCATTAAGCTAACAGAGTTAAAACATACTTTTGATTGCGCAGTTCTGAACACTCTTTCTGTAGAAAATGCAAGTGGACATTCGGAGCGCTAAGAAGGTAATAGTGGAAAAAGGAATATATTCAAATATAAACTACACAGTAGCATTCTGTGAAAATTCTTTCTGTTCTGTGCATTCAACTAACAGAGTTGAACCTTACTTTTGATTGAGCCGTTCTGAAACACTCTTTCTGTAGAAACTGCAATTGGACATTCTGAGCGCTAAGAGGCCTATATTGGGAAAAAGAATGTCTACAAATAAAAACTACACAGAAGAATTGTGTGAAACTACTTTCTGTTCTGTTTGTTCAACTAAAGAGTTGAACCTTAGTTTTGATTGAGCCGTTCTGAAACACTCTTTCTGTAGAAAATTCAAGTGGAGATTCGGAGCGCTAAGAGGGTAATAGTGGAAAAAGGAATGTCTCCAAATATAAACTACACAGAATGATTCTGTGAACCTTCTTTCTGATCAGTGCATTCAGCTAACAGAGTTAAACCATACTTTTGATTGAGCAGATCTGAACACTCTTTCTGTAGAAAATGCAACTGGACATTTGGAGCGCTAAGAGAGTAGTAGTGGAAAAAGGAATATATTCAATTATAAACTACACAGAAGCATTCTGTGAAACTTCTTTCTGATCTGAGCATTCAGCTAACAGAGTTAAACCATACTTTTGATTGAGCAGTTTTGAAACACTCTGTCTGTAGAAAATGCAACTGGACATTCGTAGCGCTAAGTGGGTAATAGTGGAAAAAAGAATATGTTCAAATATAAACTACACAGAAGCATTGTATGAAACTTCTTTCTGTTCTGTGCATTCAACTAACAGAGTTGAACCTTACTTTTGATTGAGCCTTTCTGAAACTCTCTTTCTGTAGAAACTGCAATTGGACATTCTGAGCGCTAAGAGGCCTCTATTGGGAAAAATAATATCTTCAAATAAAAACTACACAGAAGCATTGTGTGAAACTTATTTCTGATATGTTCATTAAGCTAACAGAGTTAAACCATACTTTTGATTGCGCAGTTCTGAACACTCTTTCTGTAGAAAATGCAAGTGGACATTCGGAGCGCTAAGAGGGTAATAGTGGAAAAAGGAATATATTCAAATATAAACTACACAGTAGCATTCTGTGAAAATTCTTTCTGTTCTGTGCATTCAACTAACAGAGTTGAACCTTACTTTTGATTGAGCCGTTCTGAAACACTCTTTCTGTAGAAACTGCAATTGGACATGCTAAGCGCTAAGAGGCCTACATTGGGAAAAAGAATATCTTCAAATAAAAACTACACAGATGCATTCTGTGAAACTTATTTCTGATCTGTAAATTCAGTTAACAGAGATAAAACATATTTTTTATTGAGCCGTTATGAAACACTCTTTTTGTAGAAAATGCAAGGGGAGATTCGGAGCGCTAAGAGGGTAATAGTGGAAAAAGGAATGTCTTCAAATATAAACTACACAGAATCATTCGGTGAAACTTCTTTCTGATCTGTGCATTCAGCTAACAGAGTTAAACCATGCTTTTGATTGAGCAGATCTGAACACTCTTTCTGTAGAAAATGCAACTGGACATTTGGAGCGCTAAGAGAGTAGTAGTGGAAAAAGGAATATATTCAAATATAAACTACACAGAAGCATTCTGTGAAACTTCTTTCTGATCTGAGCATTCAGCTAACAGAGTTAAACCATACTTTTGATTGAGCAGTTTTGAAACACTCTGTCTGTAGAAAATGCAACTGGACATTCATAGCGCTAAGTGGGTAATAGTGGAAAAAAGAATATGTTCAAATATAAACTACACAGAAGCATTGTATGAAACTTCTTTCTGTTCTGTGCATTCAACTAACAGAGTTGAACCTTACTTTTTATTGAGCCTTTCTGAAACACTCTTTCTCTAGAAACTGCAATTGGACATTGTGAGCGCTATGAGGCCTCTATTGGGGAAAAAAATATCTTCAAATAAAAACTACACAGAAGCATTGTGTGAAACTTATTTCTGATATGTTCATTAAGCTAACAGAGTTAAACCATACTTTTGATTGCGCAGTTCTGAACACTCTTTCTGTAGAAAATGCAAGTGGACATTCGGAGCGCTAAGAGGGTAATAGTGGAAAAAGGAATATATCCAAATATAAACTACACAGTAGCATTCTGTGAAAATTCTTTCTGTTCTGTGCATTCAACTAACAGAGTTGAACCTTACTTTTGATTGAGCCGTTCTGAAACACTCTTTCTGTAGAAACTGCAATTGGACATTCTGAGCGCTAGGAGGCCTATATTGGGAAAAAGAATGTCTACAAATAAAAACTACACAGAAGAATTGTGTGAAACTTCTTTCTGTTCTGTTTGTTCAACTAAAAGAGTTGAACCTTAGTTTTGATTGAGCCGTTCTGAAACACTCTTTCTGTAGAAAATGCAAGTTGATATTCGGAGCGCTAAGAGGGTAATAGTGGAAAAAGGAATGTCTCCAAATATAAACTACACAGAATCATTCTGTGAAACTTCTTTCTGATCTGTGCATTCAGCTAACAGACTTAAACCATACTTTTGATTGAGCAGATCTGAACACTCTTTCTGTAGAAAATGCAACTGGACATTTGGAGCGCTAAGAGAGTAGTAGTGGAAAAAGGAATATATTCAAATATAAACCACACAGAAGCATTCTGTGAAACTTCTTTCTGATCTGAGCATTCAGCTAACAGAGTTAAACCATACTTTTGATTGAGCAGTTTTGAAACACTCTGTCTGTAGAAAATGCAACTGGACATTCGTAGCGCTAAGTGGGTAATAGTGGAAAAAAGAATATGTTCAAATATAAACTACACAGAAGCATTGTATGAAACTTCTTTCTGTTCTGTGCATTCAACTAGCAGAGTTGAACCTTACTTTTTTTTTTTTTTTTTTTTTTTTTTTTTTTTTTTTTTTTTTTTTTTTTGAGACGGAGTCTCGCTCTGTCGCCCTGGCTAGAGTGCAGTGGCGCGATCTCGGCTCACTGCAAGCTCCGCCTCCCGGGTTCACGCCATTCTCCTGCCTCAGCCTCTCCGAGTAGCTGGGACTACAGGCGCCCGCCACCGCACCCGGCTAATTTTTTTTTTGTATTTTTAGTAGAGACGGGGTTTCACCGTGGTCTCGATCTCCTGACCTCGTGATCCGCCCGCCTCGGCCTCCCAAAGTGCTGGGATTACAAGCGTGAGCCACCGCGCCCGGCTGAAACTTACTTTTGATTGAGCCTTTCTGAAACACTCTTTCTGTAGAAACTGAAATTGGACATTCTGAGCGCTAAGAGGCCTCTATTGGTTAAAATAATATCTTCAAATAAAAACTACACAGAAGCATTGTGTGAAACTTATTTCTGATATATTCATTAAGCTAACAGAGTTAAACCATACTTTTGATTGCGCAGTTCTGAACACTCTTTCTGTAGAAAATGCAAGTGGACATTCGGAGCGCTAAGAGGGTAATAGTGGAAAAAGGAATATATTCAAATATAAACTACACAGTAGCATTCTGTGAAAATTCTATCTGTTCTGTGCATTCAACTAACAGAGTTGAACCTTACTTTTGATTGAGCCGTTCTGAAACACTCTTTCTGTAGAAACTGCAATTGGACATGCTAAGCGCTAAGAGGCCTACATTGGGAAAAAGAATATCTTCAAATAAAAACTACACAGATGCATTCTGTGAAACTTATTTCTGATCTGTAAATTCAGTTAACAGAGATAAAACATATTTTTGATTGAGCAGTTATGAAACACTCTTTTTGTAGAAAATGCAAGTGGAGATTCGGAGCGCTAAGAGGGTAATAGTGGAAAAAGGAATGTCTTCAAATATAAACTACACAGAATCATTCGGTGAAACTTCTTTCTGATCTGTGCATTCAGCTAACAGAGTTAAACCATACTTTTGATTGAGCAGATCTGAACACTCTTTCTGTAGAAAATGCAACTGGACATTTGGAGCGTTAAGAGCGTAGTAGTGGAAAAAGGAATATATTCAAAAATAAACTACACAGAAGCATTCTGTGAAACTTCTTTCTGATCTGAGCATTCAACTAACAGAGTTAAACCATACTTTTGATTGAGCAGTTTTGAAACACTCTGTCTGTAGAAAATGCAACTGGACATTCGTAGCGCTAAGTGGGTAATAGTGGAAAAAAGAATATGTTCAAATATAAACTACACAGAAGCATTGTATGAAACTCCTTTCTGTTCTGTGCATTCAACTAACAGAGTTGAACCTTACTTTTGATTGAGCCGTTCTGAAACACTCTTTCTGTAGAAACTGCAATTGGACATTCTGAGCGCTAGGAGGCCTATATTGGGAAAAAGAATGTCTACAAATAAAAACTACACAGAAGAATTGTGTGAAATTTCTTTCTGTTCTGTTTGTTCAACTAAAAGAGTTGAACCTTAGTTTTGATTGAGCCGTTCTGAAACACTCTTTCTGTAGAAAATGCAAGTGGAGATTCGGAGCGCTAAGAGGGTAATAGTGGAAAAAGGAATGTCTCCAAATATAAACTACACAGAATCATTCTGTGAAAATTCTTTCTGATCTGTGCATTCAGCTAACAGAGTTAAACCATACTTTTGATTGAGCAGATCTGAACACTCTTTCTGTAGAAAATGCAACTGGACATTTGGAGCGCTAAGAGAGTAGTAGTGGAAAAAGGAATATATTCAAATATAAACCACACAGAAGCATTCTGTGAAACTTCTTTCTGATCTGAGCATTCAGCTAACAGAGTTAAACCATACTTTTGATTGAGCAGTTTTGAAACACTCTGTCTGTAGAAAATGCAACTGGACATTCGTAGCGCTAAGTGGGTAATAGTGGAAAAAAGAATATGTTCAAATATAACTACACAGAAGCATTGTATGAAACTACTTTCTGTTCTGTGCATTCAACTAACAGAGTTGAACCTTACATTTGATTGACCCTTTCTGAAACACTCTTTCTGTAGAAACTGAAATTGGACATTCTGAGCGCTAAGAGGCCTCTATTGGGAAAAATAATATCTTCAAATAAAAACTACACAGAAGCATTGTGTGAAACTTATTTCTGATATGTTCATTAAGCTAACAGAGTTAAACCATACTTTTGATTGCGCAGTTCTGAACACTCTTTCTGTAGAAAATGCAAGTGGACATTCGGAGCGCTAAGAGGGTAATAGTGGAAAAAGGAATATATTCAAATATAAACTACACAGTAGCATTCTGTGAAAATTCTTTCTGTTCTGTGCATTCAACTAACAGAGTTGAACCTTACTTTTGATTGAGCCGTTCTGAAACACTCTTTCTGTAGAAACTGCAATTGGACATGCTAAGCGCTAAGAGGCCTACATTGGGAAAAAGAATATCTTCAAATAAAAACTACACAGATGCATTCTGTGAAACTTATTTCTGATCTGTAAATTCAGTTAAGAGAGATAAAACATATTTTTGATTGAGCAGTTATGAAACACACTTTCTGTAGAAAATGCAAGTGGAGATTCCGAGTGCTAAGAGGGTAATAGTGGAAAAAGGAATGTCTTCAAATATAAACTACACAGAATCATTCGGTGAAACTTCTTTCTGATCTGTGCATTCAGCTAACAGAGTTAAACCATACTTTTGATTGAGCAGATCTGAACACTCTTTCTGTAGATAATGCAACTGGACATTTGGAGCGCTAAGAGAGTAGTAGTGTAAAAAGGAATATATTCAAATAAAAACTACACAGAAGCATTCTGTGAAACTTCTTTCTGATCTGAGCATTCAGCTAACAGAGTTAAACCATACTTTTGATTGAGCAGTTTTGAAACACTCTGTCTGTAGAAAATGCAACTGGACATTCGTAGCGCTAAGTGGGTAATAGTGGAAAAAAGAATATGTTCAAATATAAACTACACAGAAGCATTGTATGAAACTTCTTTCTGTTCTGTGCATTCAACTAACAGAGTTGAACCTTACTTTTGATTGAGCCTTTCTGAAACACTCTTTCTGTAGAAACTGCAATTGGACATTCTGAGCGCTAAGTGGCCTCTATTGGGAAAAATAATATCTTCAAATAAAAACTACACAGAAGCATTGTGGGAAACTTATTTCTGATATGTTCATTAAGCTAAAAGAGTTAAACCATACTTTTGAATGCGCAGTTCCGAACACTCTTTCTGTAGAAAATGCAAGTGGACATTCCGAGCGCTAAGAGGGTAATAGTGGAAAAAGGAATATATTCAAATATAAACTACACAGAAACATTCTGTGAAATTTCTTTCTGATCTGAGCATTCAGCTAACAGATTTAAACCATACTTTTGATTGAGCAGTTTTGAAACACTCTGTCTGTAGAAAATGCAACTGGACATTCGTAGTGCTAAGTGGGTAATAGTGGAAAACAGAATATGTTCAAATATAAACTACACAGAAGCATTGTATGAAACCTCTTTCTGTTCTGTGCATTCAACTAACAGAGTTGAACCTTACTTTTGATTGAGCCGTTCTGAAACACTCTTTCTGTAAAAACTGCAATTGGACATTCTGAGCGCTAGGAGGCCTATATTGGGAAAAAGAATGTCTGCAAATAAAAACTACACAGAAGAATTGTGTGAAACTTCTTTCTGTTCTGTTTGTTCAACTAAAAGAGTTGAACCTTAGTTTTGATTGAGCCGTTCTGAAACACTCTTTCTGTAGAAAATGCAAGTGGAGATTCGGAGCGCTAAGAGTGTAATAGTGGAAAAAGGAATGTCTCCAAATATAAACTACACAGAATCATTCTGTGAAACTTCTTTCTGATCTGTGCATTCAGCTAACAGAGTTAAACCATACTTTTGATTGAGCAGATCTGAAAACTCTTTCTGTAGAAAATGCAACTGGACATTTGGAGCGCTAAGAGAGTAGTAGTGTAAAAAGGAATATATTCAAATATAAACTACACAGAAGCATTCTGTGAAACTTCTTTCTGATCTGAGCATTCAGCTAACAGAGTTAAACCATACTTTTGATTGAGCAGTTTTGAAACACTCTGTCTGTAGAAAATGCAACTGGACATTCGTAGCGCTAAGTGGGTAATAGTGGAAAAAAGAATATGTTCAAATATAAACTACACAGAAGCATTGTATGAAACTACTTTCTGTTCTGTGCATTCAACTAACAGAGTTGAACCTTACTTTTGATTGAGCCTTTCTGAAACACTCTTTCTGTAGAAACTGCAATTGGACATTCTGAGCGCTAAGTGGCCTCTTTTGGGAAAAATAATATCTTCAAATAAAAACTACACAGAAGCATTGTGGGAAACTTATTTCTGATATGTTCATTAAGCTAAAAGAGTTAAACCATACTTTTGATTGCGCAGTTCCGAACACTGTTTCTGTAGAAAATGCAAGTGGACATTCCGAGCGCTAAGAGGGTAATAGTGGAAAAAGGAATATATTCAAATATAAACTACACAGTAGCATTCTTTGAAAATTCTTTCTGTTCTGTGCATTCAACTAACAGAGTTGAACCTTACTTTTGATTGAGCCGTTCTGAAACACTCTTTCTGTAGAAACTGCAATTGGACATGCTAAGCGCTAAGAGGCCTACATTGGGAAAAAGAATATCTTCAAATAAAAACTACACAGATGCATTCTGTGAAACATATTTCTGATCTGTAAATTCAGTTAACAGAGATAAAACATATTTTTGATTGAGCAGTTATGAAACACTCTTTTTGTAGAAAATGCAAGTGGATATTCCGAGCGCTAAGAGGGTAATAGTGGAAAAAGGAATGTCTACAAATATAAACTACACAGAATCATTCGGTGAAACATCTTTCCGATCTGTGCATTCAGCTAACAGAGTTAAACCATACTTTTGATTGAGCAGATCTGAACACTCTTTCTGTAGAAAATGCAACTGGACATTTGGAGCGCTAAGAGCGTAGTAGTGGAAAAAGGAATATATTCAAATATAAACTACACAGAAGCATTCTGTGAAACTTCTTTCTGATCTGAGCATTCAGCTAACAGAGTTAAACCATACTTTTGATTGAGCAGTTTTGAAACACTCTGTCTGTAGAAAATGCAACTGGACATTCGTAGCGCTAAGTGGGTAATAGTGGACAAAAGAATATGTTCAAATATAAACTACACAGAAGCATTGTATGAAACTTCTTTCTGTTCTGTGCATTCAACTAACAGAGTTGAACCTTACTTTTGATTGAGCCGTTCTGAAACACTCTTTCTGTAAAAACTGCAATTGGACATTCTGAGCGCTAGGAGGCCTATATTGGGGAAAAGAATGTCTACAAATAAAAACTACACAGAAGAATTGTGTGAAACTTCTTTCTATTCTGTTTGTTCAACTAAAAGAGTTGAACCTTAGTTTTGATTGAGCCGTTCTGAAACACTCTTTCTGTAGAAAATGCAAGTGGAGATTCGGAGCGCTAAGAGGGTAATAGTGGAAAAAGGAATGTCTCCAAATATAAACTACACAGAATCATTCTGTGAAACTTCTTTCTGATCTGTGCATTCAGCTAACAGAGTTAAACCATACTTTTGATTGAGCAGATCTGAACACTCTTTCTGTAGAAAATGCAACTGGACATTTGGAGCGCTAAGAGAGTAGTAGTCGAAAAAGGAATATATTCAAATATAAACTACACAGTAGCATTCTGTGAAAATTCTTTCTGTTCTGTGCATTCAACTAACAGAGTTGAACCTTACTTTTGATTGAGCCGTTCTGAAACACTCTTTCTGTAGAAACTGCAATTGGACATTCTGAGCGCTAAGAGGCCTATATTGGGAAAAAGAATGTCTACAAATAAAAACTACACAGAAGAATTGTGTGAAACTTCTTTCTGTTCTGTTTGTTCAACTAAAAGATTTGAACCTTAATTTTGATTGAGCCGTTCTGAAACACTCTTTCTGTAGAAAATGCAAGTGGAGATCGGAGCGCTAAGAGGGTAATAGTGGAAAAAGGAATGTCTCCAAATATAAACTACACAGAATCATTCTGTGAAACTTCTTTCTGATCTGTGCATTCAGCTAACAGGGTTAAACCATACTTTTGATTGAGCAGATCTGAACACTGTTTCTGTAGAAAATGCAACTGGACATTTCGAGCGCTAAGAGCGTATTAGTGGAAAAAGGAATATATTCAAATATTAACTACACAGAAGCATTCTGTGAAACTTCTTTCTGATCTGAGCATTCAGCTAACAGAGTTAAACCATACTTTTGATTGAGCAGTTTTGAAACACTCTGTCTGTAGAAAATGCAACTGGACATTCATAGCGCTAAGTGGGTAATAGTGGAAAAAAGAATATGTTCAAATATAAACTACACAGAAGCATTGTATGAAACTTCTTTCTGTTCTGTGCATTCAACTAACAGAGTTGAACCTTACTTTTGATTGAGCCGTTCTGAAACACTCTTTCTGTAAAAACTACAATTGGACATTCTGAGCGCTAGGAGGCCTATATTGGGAAAAAGAATGTCTACAAATAAAAACTACACAGAAGAATTGTGTGAAACTTCTTTCTATTCTGTTTGTTCAACTAAAAGAGTTGAACCTTAGTTTTGATTGAGCCGTTCTGAAACACTCTTTCTGTAGAAAATGCAAGTGGAGATTCGGAGCGCTAAGAGGGTAATAGTGGAAAAAGGAATGTCTTCAAATATAAACTACACAGAATCACTCTGTGAAACTTCTTTCTGATCTGTGCATTCAGCTAACAGAGTTAAACCATACTTTTGATTGAGCAGATCTGAACACTCTTTCTGTAGAAAATGCAACTGGACATTTTGAGCGCTAAGAGAGTAGTAGTCGAAAAAGGAATATATTCAAATATAAACTACACAGAAGCATTCTGTGAAACTACTTTCAGATCTGAGCATTCAGCTAACAGAGTTAAACCATACTTTTGATTGAGCAGTTTTGAAACACTCTGTCTGTAGAAAATGCAACTGGACATTCGTAGCGCTAAGTGGGTAATAGTGGAAAAAAGAATATGTACAAATATAAACTACACAGAAGCATTGTATGAAACTTCTTTCTGTTCTGTGCATTCAACTAACAGAGTTGAACCTTACTTTTGATTGAGCCTTTCTGAAACACTCTTTCTGTAGAAACTGCAATTGGACATTCTGAGCGCTAAGAGGCCTCTACTGGGAAAAATAATATCTTCAAATAAAAACTACACAGAAGCATTGTGTGAAACTTATTTCTGATATGTTCATTAAGCTAACAGAGTTAAACCATACTTTTGATTGCGCAGTTCTGAACACTCTTTCTGTAGAAAATGCAAGTGTACATTCCGAGCGCTAAGAGGGTAATAGTGGAAAAAGGAATATATTCAAATATAAACTACACAGTAGCATTCTGTGAAAATTCTTTCTGTTCTGTGCATTCAACTAACAGAGTTGAACCTTACTTTTGATTGAGCCGTTCTGAAACACTCTTTCTGTAGAAACTGCAATTGGACATGCTAAGCGCTAAGAGGCCTACATTGGGAAAAAGAATATCTTCAAATAAAAACTACACAGATGCATTCTGTGAAACTTATTTCTGATCTGTAAATTCAGTTAACAGAGATAAATCATATTTTTGATTGAGCAGTTATGAAACACTCTTTTTGTAGAAAATGCAAGTGGAGATTCGGAGCGCTAAGAGGGTAATAGTGGAAAAAGGAATGTCTTCAAATATAAACTACACAGAATCATTCGGTGAAACTTCTTTCTGATCTGTGCATTCAGCTAACAGAGTTAAACCATACTTTTGATTGAGCAGATCTGAACACTCTTTCTGTAGAAAATGCAACTGGACATTTGGAGCGCTAAGAGCGTAGTAGTGGAAAAAGGAATATATTCAAATATAAACTACACAGAAGCATTCTGTGAAACTTCTTTCTGATCTGAGCATTCAGCTAACAGAGTTAAACCATACTTTTGCTTGCGCAGTTTTGAAACACTCTGTCTGTAGAAAATGCAACTGGACATTCGTAGCGCTAAGTGGGTAATGGTGGAAAAAAGAATATGTTCAAATATAAACTACACAGAAGCATTGTATGAAACTTCTTTCTGTTCTGTGCATTCAACTAACAGAGTTGAACCTTACTTTTGATTGAGCCGTTCTGAAACACTCTTTCTGTAGAAACTGCAATTGGACATTCTTAGCGCTCGGAGGCCTATATTGGGAAAATGAATGTCTACAAAAAAAACTACACAGAAGAATTGTGTGAAACTTCTTTCTGTTCTGTTTGTTCAACTAAAAGAGTTGAACCTTAGTTTTGATTGAGCCGTTCTGAAACACTCTTTCTGTAGAAAATGCAAGTGGAGATTCGGAGCGCTAAGAGGGTAATAGTGGAAAAACGAATGTCTCCAAATATAAACTACACAGAATCATTCTGTGAAACTTCTTTCTGATCTGTGCATTCAGCTAACAGAGTTAAACCATACTTTAGATTGAGCAGATCTGAACACTCTTTCTGTAGAAAATGCAACTGGACATTTGGAGCGCTAAGAGAGTAGTAGTGGAAAAAGGAATATATTCAAAAATAACTACACAGAAGCATTCTGTGAAACTTCTTTCTGATCTGAGCATTCAGCTAACAGAGTTAAACCATACTTTTGATTGAGCAGTTTTGAAACACTCTGTTTGTAGAAAATGCAACTGGACATTCGTAGCGCTAAGTGGGTAATAGTGGAAAAAAGAATATGTTCAAATATAAACTACACAGAAGCATTGTATGAAACTTCTTTCTGTTCTGTGCATTCAACTAACAGAGTTGAACCTTACTTTTGATTGAGCCTTTCTGAAACACTCTTTCTGTAGAAACTGCAATTGGACATTCTGAGCGCTAAGAGGCCTATATTGGGAAAAATAATATCTTCAAATAAAAACTACACAGAAGTATTGTGTGAAACTTATTTCTGATATGTTCATTAAGCTAACAGAGTTAAAACATACTTTTGATTGCGCAGTTCTGAACACACTTTCTGTAGAAAATGCAAGTGGACATTCGGAGCGCTAAGAGGGTAATAGTGGAAAAAGGAATATATTCAAATATAAACTACACAGTAGCATTCTGTGAAAATTCTTTCTGTTCTGTGCATTCAACTAACAGAGTTGAACCTTACTTTTGATTGAGCTGTTCTGAAACACTCTTTCTGTAGAAACTTCAATTGGACATGCTAAGCGCTAAGAGGCCTACATTGGGAAAAAGAATATCTTCAAATAAAAACTACACAGATGCATTCTGTGAAACTTATTTCTGATCTGTAAATTCAGTTAACAGAGATAAAACATATTTTTGATTGAGCAGTTATGAAACACTCTTTTTGTAGAAAATGCAAGTGGAGATTCGGAGCGCTAAGAGGGTAATAGTGGAAAAAGGAATGTCTTCAAATATAAACTACACAGAATCATTCGGTGAAACTTATTTCTGATCTGTGCATTCAGCTAACAGAGTTAAACCATACTTTTGATTGAGCAGATCTGAACACTCTTTCTGTAGAAAATGCAACTGGACATTTGGAGCGCTAAGAGCGTAGTAGTGGAAAAAGGAATATATTCAAATATAAACTAAACAGAAGCATTCTGTGAAACTTCTTTCTGATCTCAGCATTCAGCTAACAGAGTTAAACCATACTTTTGATTGAGCAGTTTTGAAACACTCTGTCTGTAGAAAATGCAACTGGACATTCGTAGCGCTAAGTTGGTAATGGTGGAAAAAAGAATATGTTCAAATATAAACTACACAGAAGCATTGTATGAAACTTCTTTCTGTTCTGTGCATTCAACTAACAGAGTTGAACCTTACTTTTGATTGAGCCTTTCTGAAACACTCTTTCTGTAGAAACTGCAATTGGACATTCTTAGCGCTAGGAGGCCTATATTGGGAAAATGAATCTCTACAAATAAAAACTACACAGAAGAATTGTGTGAAACTTCTTTCTGTTCTGTTTGTTCAACTCAAAGAGTTGAACCTTAGTTTTGATTGAGCCGTTCTGAAACACTCTTTCTGTAGAAAATGCAAGTGGAGATTCGGAGCGCTAAGAGGGTAATAGTGGAAAAAGGAATGTCTCCAAATATAAACTACACAGAATCATTCTGTGAAACTTCTTTCTGATCTGTGCATTCAGTTAACAGAGTTAAACCATACTTTTGATTGAGCAGATCTGAACACTCTTTCTGTAGAAAATGCAACTGGACATTTGGAGCGCTAAGAGAGTAGTAGTGGAAAAAGGCATATATTCAAATATAAACTACACAGAAGCATTCTGTGAAACTTCTTTCTGATCTGAGCATTCAGCTAACAGAGTTAAACCATACTTTTGATTGAGCAGTTTTGAAACACTCTGTCTGTAGAAAATGCAACTGGACATTCGTAGCGCTAAGTGGGTAATAGTGGAAAAAAGAATATGTTCAAATATAAACTACACAGAAGCATTGTATGAAACTTCTTTCTGTTCTGTGCATTCAACAAACAGAGTTGAACCTTACTTTTGATTGAGCCTTTCTGAAACACTCTTTCTGTAGAAACTGCAATTGGACATTCTGAGCGCTAAGAGGCCTCTATTGGGAAAAATAATATCTTCAAATAAAAACTACACAGAAGAATTGTGTGAAACTTATTTCTGATATGTTCATTAAGCTAACAGAGTTAAACCATACTTTTGATTGCGCAGTTCTGAACACTCTTTCTGTAGAAAATGCAAGTGGACATTCGGAGCGCTAAGAGGGTAATAGTGGAAAAAGGAATATATTCAAATATAAACTACACAGTAGCATTCTGTGAAAATTCTTTCTGTTCTGTGCATTCAACTAACAGAGTTGAACCTTACTTTTGATTGAGCCGTTCTGAAACACTCTTTCTGTAGAAACTTCAATTGGACATGCTAAGCGCTAAGAGGCCTACATTGGGAAAAAGAATATCTTCAAATAAAAACTACACAGATGCATTCTGTGAAACTTATTTCTGATCTGTAAATTCAGTTAACAGAGATAAAACATATTTCTGATTGAGCAGTTATGAAACACTCTTTTTGTAGAAAATGCAAGTGGAGATTCGGAGCGCTAAGAGGGTAATAGTGGAAAAAGGAATGTCTTCAAATATAAACTACACAGAATCATTCGGTGAAACTTCTTTCTGATCTGTGCATTCAGCTAACAGAGTTAAACCATACTTTTGATTGAGCAGATCTGAACACTCTTTCTGTAGAAAATGCAACTGGACATTTGGAGCGCTAAGAGCGTAGTAGTGGAAAAAGGAATATATTCAAATATAAACTAAACAGAAGCATTCTGTGAAACTTCTTTCTGATCTGAGCATTCAGCTAACAGAGTTAAACCATACTTTTGATTGAGCAGTTTTGAAACACTCTGTCTGTAGAAAATGCAACTGGACATTCGTAGCGCTAAGTGGGTAATGGTGGAAAAAAGAATATGTTCAAATATAAACTACACAGAAGCATTGTATGAAACTTCTTTCTGTTCTGTGCATTCAACTAACAGAGTTGAACCTTACTTTTGATTGAGCCTTTCTGAAACACTCTTTCTGTAGAAACTGCAATTGGACATTCTTAGCGCTAGGAGGCCTATATTGGAAAAATGAATGTCTACAAATAAAAACTAAACAGAAGAATTGTGTGAAACTTCTTTCTGTTCTGTTTGTTCAACTAAAAGATTTGAACCTTAGTTTTGATTGAGCCGTTCTGAAACACTCTTTCTGTAGAAAATGCAAGTGGAGATTCGGAGCGCTAAGAGGGTAATAGTGGAAAAAGGAATGTCTCCAAATATAAACTACACAGAATCATTCTCTGAAACTTCTTTCTGATCTGTGCATTCAGCTAACAGAGTTAAACCATACTTTTGATTGAGCAGATCTGAACACTCTTTCTGTAGAAAATGCAACTGGACATTTGGAGCGCTAAGAGAGTAGTAGTAGAAAAAGGAATATATTCAAATATAAACTACACAGAAGCATTCTGTGAAACTTCTTTCTGATCTGAGCATTCAGCTAACAGAGTTAAACCATACTTTTGATTGAGCAGTTTTGAAACACTCTGTCTGTAGAAAATGCAACTGGACATTCGTAGCGCTAAGTGGGTAATAGTGGAAAAAAGAATATGTTCAAATATAAACTACACAGAAGCATTGTATGAAAATTCTTTCTGTTCTGTGCATTCAACTAACAGAGTTGAACCTTACTTTTGATTGAGCCTTTCTGAAACACTCTTTCTGTAGAGACTGCAATTGGACATTCTGAGCGCTAAGAGGCCTATATTGGGAAAAATAATATCTTCAAATAAAAACTTCACAGAAGCATTGTGTGAAACTTATTTCTGATATGTTCATTAAGCTAACAGAGTTAAACCATACTTTTGATTGCGCAGTTCTGAACACTCTTTCTGTAGAAAATGCAAGTGGACATTCGGAGCGCTAAGAGGGTAATAGTGGAAAAAGGAATATATTCAAATATAAACTACACAGTAGCATTCTGTGAAAATTCTTCCTGTTCTGTGCGTTCAACTAACAGAGTTGAACCTTACTTTTGATTGAGCCGTTCTGAAACACTCTTTCTGTAGAAACTGCAATTGGACATGCTAAGCGCTAAGAGGCCTACATTGGGAAAAAGAATATCTTCAAATAAAAACTACACAGATGCATTCTGTGAAACTTATTTCTGATCTGTAAATTCAGTTAACAGAGATAAAACATATTTTTGATTGAGCAGTTATGAAACACTCTTTTTGTAGAAAATGCAAGTGGAGATTCGGAGCGCTAAGAGGGTAATAGTGGAAAAAGGAATGTCTTCAAATATAAACTACACAGAATCATTCGGTGAAACTTCTTTCTGATCTGTGCATTCAGCTAACAGAGTTAAACCATACTTTTGATTGAGCAGATCTGAACACTCTTTCTGTAGAAAATGCAACTGGACATTTGGAGCGCTAAGAGCGTAGTAGTGGAAAAAGGAATATATTCAAATATAAACTACACAGAAGCATTCTGTGAAACTTCTTTCTGATCTGAGCATTCAGCTAACAGAGTTAAACCATACTTTTGCTTGCGCAGTTTTGAAACACTCTGTCTGTAGAAAATGCAACTGGACATTCGTAGCGCTAAGTGGGTAATGGTGGAAAAAAGAATATGTTCAAATATAAACTACACAGAAGCATTGTATGAAACTTCTTTCTGTTCTGTGCATTCAACTAACAGAGTTGAACCTTACTTTTGATTGAGCCGTTCTGAAACACTCTTTCTGTAGAAACTGCAGTTGGACATTCTTAGCGCTAGGAGGCCTATATTGGGAAAATGAATGTCTACAAAAAAAACTACACAGAAGAATTGTGTGAAACTTCTTTCTGTTCTGTTTGTTCAACTAAAAGAGTTGAACCTTAGTTTTGATTGAGCCGTTCTGAAACACTCTTTCTGTAGAAAATGCAAGTGGAGATTCGGAGCGCTAAGAGGGTAATAGTGGAAAAAGGAATGTCTCCAAATATAAACTACACAGAATCATTCTGTGAAACTTCTTTCTGATCTGTGCATTCAGCTAACAGAGTTAAACCATACTTTTGATTGAGCAGATCTGAACACTCTTTCTGTAGAAAATGCAACTGGACATTTGGAGCGCTAAGAGAGTAGTAGTGGAAAAATGAATATATTCAAAAATAACTACACAGAAGCATTCTGTGAAACTTCTTTCTGATCTGAGCATTCAGCTAACAGAGTTAAACCATACTTTTGATTGAGCAGTTTTGAAACACTCTGTCTGTAGAAAATGCAACTGGACATTCGTAGCGCTAAGTGGGTAATAGTGGAAAAAAGAATATGTTCAAATATAAACTACACAGAAGCATTGTATGAAACTTCTTTCTGTTCTGTGCATTCAACTAACAGAGTTGAACCTTACTTTTGATTGAGCCTTTCTGAAACACTCTTTCTGTAGAAACTGCAATTGGACATTCTGAGCGCTAAGAGGCCTATATTGGGAAAAATAATATCTTCAAATAAAAACTACACAGAAGTATTGTGTGAAACTTATTTCTGATATGTTCATTAAGCTAACAGAGTTAAAACATACTTTTGATTGCGCAGTTCTGAACACACTTTCTGTAGAAAATGCAAGTGGACATTCGGAGCGCTAAGAGGGTAATGGTGGAAAAAGGAATATATTCAAATATAAACTACACAGTAGCATTCTGTGAAAATTCTTTCGGTTCTGTGCATTCAACTAACAGAGTTGAACCTTACTTTTGATTGAGCCGTTCTGAAACACTCTTTCTGTAGAAACTTCAATTGGACATGCTAAGCGCTAAGAGGCCTACATTGGGAAAAAGAATATCTTCAAATAAAAACTACACAGATGCATTCTGTGAAACTTATTTCTGATCTGTAAATTCAGTTAACAGAGATAAAACATATTTTTGATTGAGCAGTTATGAAACACTCTTTTTGTAGAAAATGCAAGTGGAGATTCGGAGCGCTAAGAGGTTAATAGTGGAAAAAGGAATGTCTTCAAATATAAACTACACAGAATCATTCGGTGAAACTTCTTTCTGATCTGTGCATTCAGCTAACAGAGTTAAACCATACTTTTGATTGAGCAGATCTGAACACTCTTTCTGTAGAAAATGCAACTGGACATTTGGAGCGCTAAGAGCGTAGTAGTGGAAAAAGGAATATATTCAAATATAAACTAAACAGAAGCATTCTGTGAAACTTCTTTCTGATCTCAGCATTCAGCTAACAGAGTTAAACCATACTTTTGATTGAGCAGTTTTGAAACACTCTGTCTGTAGAAAATGCAACTGGACATTCGTAGCGCTAAGTTGGTAATGGTGGAAAAAAGAATATGTTCAAATATAAACTACACAGAAGCATTGTATGAAACTTCTTTCTGTTCTGTGCATTCAACTAACAGAGTTGAACCTTACTTTTGATTGAGCCGTTCTGAAACACTCTTTCTGTAGAAACTGCAATTGGACATTCTTAGCGCTAGGAGGCCTATATTGGGAAAATGAATCTCTACAAATAAAAACTACACAGAAGAATTGTGTGAAACTTCTTTCTGTTCTGTTTGTTCAACTCAAAGAGTTGAACCTTAGTTTTGATTGAGCCGTTCTGAAACACTCTTTCTGTAGAAAATGCAAGTGGAGATTCGGAGCGCTAAGAGGGTAATAGTGGAAAAAGGAATGTCTCCAAATATAAACTACACAGAATCATTCTGTGAAACTTCTTTCTGATCTGTGCATTCAGCTAACAGAGTTAAACCATACTTTTGATTGAGCAGATCTGAACACTCTTTCTGTAGAAAATGCAACTGGACATTTGGAGCGCTAAGAGAGTAGTAGTGGAAAAAGGCATATATTCAAATATAAACTACACAGAAGCATTCTGTGAAACTTCTTTCTGATCTGAGCATTCAGCTAACAGAGTTAAACCATACTTTTGATTGAGCAGTTTTGAAACACTCTGTCTGTAGAAAATGCAACTGGACATTCGTAGCGCTAAGTGGGTAATAGTGGAAAAAAGAATATGTTCAAATATAAACTACACAGAAGCATTGTATGAAACTTCTTTCTGTTCTGTGCATTCAACAAAC
The DNA here is from genome assembly GCF_028878055.3 of Symphalangus syndactylus. NCBI lineage: Eukaryota > Metazoa > Chordata > Mammalia > Primates > Hylobatidae > Symphalangus > Symphalangus syndactylus. Next base: position 111,347,647 of record NC_072437.2, on the reverse strand, counting down.
AGAGTTGAACCTTACTTTTAATTGAGCCTTTCTGAAACACTCTTTCTGTAGAAACTGCAATTGGACATTCTGAGCGCTAAGAGGCCTCTATTGGGAAAAATAATATCTTCAAATAAAAACTACACAGAAGAATTGTGTGAAACTTATTTCTGATATGTTCATTAAGCTAACAGAGTTAAACCATACTTTTGATTGCGCAGTTCTGAACACTCTTTCTGTAGAAAATGCAAGTGGACATTCGGAGCGCTAAGAGGGTAATAGTGGAAAAAGGAATATATTCAAATATAAACTACACAGTAGCATTCTGTGAAAATTCTTTCTGTTCTGTGCATTCAACTAACAGAGTTGAACCTTACTTTTGATTGAGCCGTTCTGAAACACTCTTTCTGTAGAAACTTCAATTGGACATGCTAAGCGCTAAGAGGCCTACATTGGGAAAAAGAATATCTTCAAATAAAAACTACACAGATGCATTCTGTGAAACTTATTTCTGATCTGTAAATTCAGTTAACAGAGATAAAACATATTTCTGATTGAGCAGTTATGAAACACTCTTTTTGTAGAAAATGCAAGTGGAGATTCGGAGCGCTAAGAGGGTAATAGTGGAAAAAGGAATGTCTTCAAATATAAACTACACAGAATCATTCGGTGAAACTTCTTTCTGATCTGTGCATTCAGCTAACAGAGTTAAACCATACTTTTGATTGAGCAGATCTGAACACTCTTTCTGTAGAAAATGCAACTGGACATTTGGAGCGCTAAGAGCGTAGTAGTGGAAAAAGGAATATATTCAAATATAAACTAAACAGAAGCATTCTGTGAAACTTCTTTCTGATCTGAGCATTCAGCTAACAGAGTTAAACCATACTTTTGATTGAGCAGTTTTGAAACACTCTGTCTGTAGAAAATGCAACTGGACATTCGTAGCGCTAAGTGGGTAATGGTGGAAAAAAGAATATGTTCAAATATAAACTACACAGAAGCATTGTATGAAACTTCTTTCTGTTCTGTGCATTCAACTAACAGAGTTGAACCTTACTTTTGATTGAGCCTTTCTGAAACACTCTTTCTGTAGAAACTGCAATTGGACATTCTTAGCGCTAGGAGGCCTATATTGGAAAAATGAATGTCTACAAATAAAAACTAAACAGAAGAATTGTGTGAAACTTCTTTCTGTTCTGTTTGTTCAACTAAAAGATTTGAACCTTAGTTTTGATTGAGCCGTTCTGAAACACTCTTTCTGTAGAAAATGCAAGTGGAGATTCGGAGCGCTAAGAGGGTAATAGTGGAAAAAGGAATGTCTCCAAATATAAACTACACAGAATCATTCTCTGAAACTTCTTTCTGATCTGTGCATTCAGCTAACAGAGTTAAACCATACTTTTGATTGAGCAGATCTGAACACTCTTTCTGTAGAAAATGCAACTGGACATTTGGAGCGCTAAGAGAGTAGTAGTAGAAAAAGGAATATATTCAAATATAAACTACACAGAAGCATTCTGTGAAACTTCTTTCTGATCTGAGCATTCAGCTAACAGAGTTAAACCATACTTTTGATTGAGCAGTTTTGAAACACTCTGTCTGTAGAAAATGCAACTGGACATTCGTAGCGCTAAGTGGGTAATAGTGGAAAAAAGAATATGTTCAAATATAAACTACACAGAAGCATTGTATGAAAATTCTTTCTGTTCTGTGCATTCAACTAACAGAGTTGAACCTTACTTTTGATTGAGCCTTTCTGAAACACTCTTTCTGTAGAGACTGCAATTGGACATTCTGAGCGCTAAGAGGCCTATATTGGGAAAAATAATATCTTCAAATAAAAACTTCACAGAAGCATTGTGTGAAACTTATTTCTGATATGTTCATTAAGCTAACAGAGTTAAACCATACTTTTGATTGCGCAGTTCTGAACACTCTTTCTGTAGAAAATGCAAGTGGACATTCGGAGCGCTAAGAGGGTAATAGTGGAAAAAGGAATATATTCAAATATAAACTACACAGTAGCATTCTGTGAAAATTCTTCCTGTTCTGTGCGTTCAACTAACAGAGTTGAACCTTACTTTTGATTGAGCCGTTCTGAAACACTCTTTCTGTAGAAACTGCAATTGGACATGCTAAGCGCTAAGAGGCCTACATTGGGAAAAAGAATATCTTCAAATAAAAACTACACAGATGCATTCTGTGAAACTTATTTCTGATCTGTAAATTCAGTTAACAGAGATAAAACATATTTTTGATTGAGCAGTTATGAAACACTCTTTTTGTAGAAAATGCAAGTGGAGATTCGGAGCGCTAAGAGGGTAATAGTGGAAAAAGGAATGTCTTCAAATATAAACTACACAGAATCATTCGGTGAAACTTCTTTCTGATCTGTGCATTCAGCTAACAGAGTTAAACCATACTTTTGATTGAGCAGATCTGAACACTCTTTCTGTAGAAAATGCAACTGGACATTTGGAGCGCTAAGAGCGTAGTAGTGGAAAAAGGAATATATTCAAATATAAACTACACAGAAGCATTCTGTGAAACTTCTTTCTGATCTGAGCATTCAGCTAACAGAGTTAAACCATACTTTTGCTTGCGCAGTTTTGAAACACTCTGTCTGTAGAAAATGCAACTGGACATTCGTAGCGCTAAGTGGGTAATGGTGGAAAAAAGAATATGTTCAAATATAAACTACACAGAAGCATTGTATGAAACTTCTTTCTGTTCTGTGCATTCAACTAACAGAGTTGAACCTTACTTTTGATTGAGCCGTTCTGAAACACTCTTTCTGTAGAAACTGCAATTGGACATTCTTAGCGCTAGGAGGCCTATATTGGGAAAATGAATGTCTACAAAAAAAACTACACAGAAGAATTGTGTGAAACTTCTTTCTGTTCTGTTTGTTCAACTAAAAGAGTTGAACCTTAGTTTTGATTGAGCCGTTCTGAAACACTCTTTCTGTAGAAAATGCAAGTGGAGATTCGGAGCGCTAAGAGGGTAATAGTGGAAAAAGGAATGTCTCCAAATATAAACTACACAGAATCATTCTGTGAAACTTCTTTCTGATCTGTGCATTCAGCTAACAGAGTTAAACCATACTTTTGATTGAGCAGATCTGAACACTCTTTCTGTAGAAAATGCAACTGGACATTTGGAGCGCTAAGAGAGTAGTAGTGGAAAAATGAATATATTCAAAAATAACTACACAGAAGCATTCTGTGAAACTTCTTTCTGATCTGAGCATTCAGCTAACAGAGTTAAACCATACTTTTGATTGAGCAGTTTTGAAACACTCTGTCTGTAGAAAATGCAACTGGACATTCGTAGCGCTAAGTGGGTAATAGTGGAAAAAAGAATATGTTCAAATATAAACTACACAGAAGCATTGTATGAAACTTCTTTCTGTTCTGTGCATTCAACTAACAGAGTTGAACCTTACTTTTGATTGAGCCTTTCTGAAACACTCTTTCTGTAGAAACTGCAATTGGACATTCTGAGCGCTAAGAGGCCTATATTGGGAAAAATAATATCTTCAAATAAAAACTACACAGAAGTATTGTGTGAAACTTATTTCTGATATGTTCATTAAGCTAACAGAGTTAAAACATACTTTTGATTGCGCAGTTCTGAACACACTTTCTGTAGAAAATGCAAGTGGACATTCGGAGCGCTAAGAGGGTAATGGTGGAAAAAGGAATATATTCAAATATAAACTACACAGTAGCATTCTGTGAAAATTCTTTCGGTTCTGTGCATTCAACTAACAGAGTTGAACCTTACTTTTGATTGAGCCGTTCTGAAACACTCTTTCTGTAGAAACTTCAATTGGACATGCTAAGCGCTAAGAGGCCTACATTGGGAAAAAGAATATCTTCAAATAAAAACTACACAGATGCATTCTGTGAAACTTATTTCTGATCTGTAAATTCAGTTAACAGAGATAAAACATATTTTTGATTGAGCAGTTATGAAACACTCTTTTTGTAGAAAATGCAAGTGGAGATTCGGAGCGCTAAGAGGGTAATAGTGGAAAAAGGAATGTCTTCAAATATAAACTACACAGAATCATTCGGTGAAACTTCTTTCTGATCTGTGCATTCAGCTAACAGAGTTAAACCATACTTTTGATTGAGCAGATCTGAACACTCTTTCTGTAGAAAATGCAACTGGACATTTGGAGCGCTAAGAGCGTAGTAGTGGAAAAAGGAATATATTCAAATATAAACTAAACAGAAGCATTCTGTGAAACTTCTTTCTGATCTCAGCATTCAGCTAACAGAGTTAAACCATACTTTTGATTGAGCAGTTTTGAAACACTCTGTCTGTAGAAAATGCAACTGGACATTCGTAGCGCTAAGTTGGTAATGGTGGAAAAAAGAATATGTTCAAATATAAACTACACAGAAGCATTGTATGAAACTTCTTTCTGTTCTGTGCATTCAACTAACAGAGTTGAACCTTACTTTTGATTGAGCCGTTCTGAAACACTCTTTCTGTAGAAACTGCAATTGGACATTCTTAGCGCTAGGAGGCCTATATTGGGAAAATGAATCTCTACAAATAAAAACTACACAGAAGAATTGTGTGAAACTTCTTTCTGTTCTGTTTGTTCAACTCAAAGAGTTGAACCTTAGTTTTGATTGAGCCGTTCTGAAACACTCTTTCTGTAGAAAATGCAAGTGGAGATTCGGAGCGCTAAGAGGGTAATAGTGGAAAAAGGAATGTCTCCAAATATAAACTACACAGAATCATTCTGTGAAACTTCTTTCTGATCTGTGCATTCAGCTAACAGAGTTAAACCATACTTTTGATTGAGCAGATCTGAACACTCTTTCTGTAGAAAATGCAACTGGACATTTGGAGCGCTAAGAGAGTAGTAGTGGAAAAAGGCATATATTCAAATATAAACTACACAGAAGCATTCTGTGAAACTTCTTTCTGATCTGAGCATTCAGCTAACAGAGTTAAACCATACTTTTGATTGAGCAGTTTTGAAACACTCTGTCTGTAGAAAATGCAACTGGACATTCGTAGCGCTAAGTGGGTAATAGTGGAAAAAAGGATATGTTCAAATATAAACTACACAGAAGCATTGTATGAAACTTCTTTCTGTTCTGTGCATTCAACTAACAGAGTTGAACCTTACTTTTGATTGAGCCTTTCTGAAACACTCTTTCTGTAGAAACTGCAATTGGACATTCTGAGCGCTAAGAGGCCTATATTGGGAAAAATAATATCTTCAAATAAAAACTACACAGAAGTATTGTGTGAAACTTATTTCTGATATGTTCATTAAGCTAACAGAGTTAAAACATACTTTTGATTGCGCAGTTCTGAACACACTTTCTGTAGAAAATGCAAGTGGACATTCGGAGCGCTAAGAGGGTAATGGTGGAAAAAGGAATATATTCAAATATAAACTACACAGTAGCATTCTGTGAAAATTCTTTCGGTTCTGTGCATTCAACTAACAGAGTTGAACCTTACTTTTGATTGAGCCGTTCTGAAACACTCTTTCTGTAGAAACTTCAATTGGACATGCTAAGCGCTAAGAGGCCTACATTGGGAAAAAGAATATCTTCAAATAAAAACTACACAGATGCATTCTGTGAAACTTATTTCTGATCTGTAAATTCAGTTAACAGAGATAAAACATATTTTTGATTGAGCAGTTATGAAACACTCTTTTTGTAGAAAATGCAAGTGGAGATTCGGAGCGCTAAGAGGGTAATAGTGGAAAAAGGAATGTCTTCAAATATAAACTACACAGAATCATTCGGTGAAACTTCTTTCTGATCTGTGCATTCAGCTAACAGAGTTAAACCATACTTTTGATTGAGCAGATCTGAACACTCTTTCTGTAGAAAATGCAACTGGACATTTGGAGCGCTAAGAGCGTAGTAGTGGAAAAAGGAATATATTCAAATATAAACTAAACAGAAGCATTCTGTGAAACTTCTTTCTGATCTCAGCATTCAGCTAACAGAGTTAAACCATACTTTTGATTGAGCAGTTTTGAAACACTCTGTCTGTAGAAAATGCAACTGGACATTCGTAGCGCTAAGTTGGTAATGGTGGAAAAAAGAATATGTTCAAATATAAACTACACAGAAGCATTGTATGAAACTTCTTTCTGTTCTGTGCATTCAACTAACAGAGTTGAACCTTACTTTTGATTGAGCCGTTCTGAAACACTCTTTCTGTAGAAACTGCAATTGGACATTCTTAGCGCTAGGAGGCCTATATTGGGAAAATGAATCTCTACAAATAAAAACTACACAGAAGAATTGTGTGAAACTTCTTTCTGTTCTGTTTGTTCAACTCAAAGAGTTGAACCTTAGTTTTGATTGAGCCGTTCTGAAACACTCTTTCTGTAGAAAATGCAAGTGGAGATTCGGAGCGCTAAGAGGGTAATAGTGGAAAAAGGAATGTCTCCAAATATAAACTACACAGAATCATTCTGTGAAACTTCTTTCTGATCTGTGCATTCAGCTAACAGAGTTAAACCATACTTTTGATTGAGCAGATCTGAACACTCTTTCTGTAGAAAATGCAACTGGACATTTGGAGCGCTAAGAGAGTAGTAGTGGAAAAAGGCATATATTCAAATATAAACTACACAGAAGCATTCTGTGAAACTTCTTTCTGATCTGAGCATTCAGCTAACAGAGTTAAACCATACTTTTGATTGAGCAGTTTTGAAACACTCTGTCTGTAGAAAATGCAACTGGACATTCGTAGCGCTAAGTGGGTAATAGTGGAAAAAAGGATATGTTCAAATATAAACTACACAGAAGCATTGTATGAAACTTCTTTCTGTTCTGTGCATTCAACTAACAGAGTTGAACCTTACTTTTGATTGAGCCTTTCTGAAACACTCTTTCTGTAGAAACTGCAATTGGACATTCTGAGCGCTAAGAGGCCTATATTGGGAAAAATAATATCTTCAAATAAAAACTACACAGAAGTATTGTGTGAAACTTATTTCTGATATGTTCATTAAGCTAACAGAGTTAAAACATACTTTTGATTGCGCAGTTCTGAACACACTTTCTGTAGAAAATGCAAGTGGACATTCGGAGCGCTAAGAGGGTAATGGTGGAAAAAGGAATATATTCAAATATAAACTACACAGTAGCATTCTGTGAAAATTCTTTCGGTTCTGTGCATTCAACTAACAGAGTTGAACCTTACTTTTGATTGAGCCGTTCTGAAACACTCTTTCTGTAGAAACTTCAATTGGACATGCTAAGCGCTAAGAGGCCTACATTGGGAAAAAGAATACCTTCAAATAAAAACTACACAGATGCATTCTGTGAAACTTATTTCTGATCTGTAAATTCAGTTAACAGAGATAAAACATATTTTTGATTGAGCAGTTATGAAACACTCTTTTTGTAGAAAATGCAAGTGGAGATGCGGAGCGCTAAGAGGGTAATAGTGGAAAAAGGAATGTCTTCAAATATAAACTACACAGAATCATTCGGTGAAACTTCTTTCTGATCTGTGCATTCAGCTAACAGAGTTAAACCATACTTTTGATTGAGCAGATCTGAACACTCTTTCTGTAGAAAATGCAACTGGACATTTGGAGCGCTAAGAGCGTAGTAGTGGAAAAAGGAATATATTCAAATATAAACTAAACAGAAGCATTCTGTGAAACTTCTTTCTGATCTCAGCATTCAGCTAACAGAGTTAAACCATACTTTTGATTGAGCAGTTTTGAAACACTCTGTCTGTAGAAAATGCAACTGGACATTCGTAGCGCTAAGTTGGTAATGGTGGAAAAAAGAATATGTTCAAATATAAACTACACAGAAGCATTGTATGAAACTTCTTTCTGTTCTGTGCATTCAACTAACAGAGTTGAACCTTACTTTTGATTGAGCCGTTCTGAAACACTCTTTCTGTAGAAACTGCAATTGGACATTCTTAGCGCTAGGAGGCCTATATTGGGAAAATGAATCTCTACAAATAAAAACTACACAGAAGAATTGTGTGAAACTTCTTTCTGTTCTGTTTGTTCAACTCAAAGAGTTGAACCTTAGTTTTGATTGAGCCGTTCTGAAACACTCTTTCTGTAGAAAATGCAAGTGGAGATTCGGAGCGCTAAGAGGGTAATAGTGGAAAAAGGAATGTCTCCAAATATAAACTACACAGAATCATTCTGTGAAACTTCTTTCTGATCTGTGCATTCAGCTAACAGAGTTAAACCATACTTTTGATTGAGCAGATCTGAACACTCTTTCTGTAGAAAATGCAACTGGACATTTGGAGCGCTAAGAGAGTAGTAGTGGAAAAAGGCATATATTCAAATATAAACTACACAGAAGCATTCTGTGAAACTTCTTTCTGATCTGAGCATTCAGCTAACAGAGTTAAACCATACTTTTGATTGAGCAGTTTTGAAACACTCTGTCTGTAGAAAATGCAACTGGACATTCGTAGCGCTAAGTGGGTAATAGTGGAAAAAAGAATATGTTCAAATATAAACTACACAGAAGCATTGTATGAAACTTCTTTCTGTTCTGTGCATTCAACTAACAGAGTTGAACCTTACTTTTGATTGAGCCTTTCTGAAACACTCTTTCTGTAGAAACTGCAATTGGTCATTCTGAGCGCTAACAGGCCTCTATTGGGAAAAATAATATCTTCAAATAAAAACTACACAGAAGTATTGTGTGAAACTTATTTCTGATATGTTCATTAAGCTAACAGAGTTAAACCATACTTTTGATTGCGCAGTTCTGAACACTCTTTCTGTAGAAAATGCAAGTGGACATTCGGAGCGCTAAGAGGGTAATAGTGGAAAAAGGAATATATTCAAATATAAACTACACAGTAGCATTCTGTGAAAATTCTTTCTGTTCTGTGCATTCAACTAACAGAGTTGAACCTTACTTTTGATTGAGCCGTTCTGAAACACTCTTTCTGTAGAAACTGCAATTGGACATGCTAAGCGCTAAGAGGCCTACATTGGGAAAAAGAATATCTTCAAATAAAAACTACACAGATGCATTCTGTGAAACTTATTTCTGATCTGTAAATTCAGTTAACAGAGATAAATCATATTTTTGATTGAGCAGTTATGAAACACTCTTTTTGTAGAAAATGCAAGTGGAGATTCGGAGCACTAAGAGGGTAATAGTGGAAAAAGGAATGTCTTCAAATATAAACTACACAGAATCATTCGGTGAAACTTCTTTCTGATCTGTGCATTCAGCTAACAGAGTTAAACCATACTTTTGATTGAGCAGATCTGAACACTCTTTCTGTAGAAAATGCAACTGGACATTTGGAGCGCTAAGAGCGTAGTAGTGGAAAAAGGAATATATTCAAATATAAACTACACAGAAGCATTCTGTGAAACTTCTTTCTGATCTGAGCATTCAGCTAACAGAGTTAAACCATACTTTTGCTTGCGCAGTTTTGAAACACTCTGTCTGTAGAAAATGCAACTGGACATTCGTAGCGCTAAGTGGGTAATGGTGGAAAAAAGAATATGTTCAAATATAAACTACACAGAAGCATTGTATGAAACTTCTTTCTGTTCTGTGCATTCAACTAACAGAGTTGAATCTTACTTTTGATTGAGCCGTTCTGAAACACTCTTTCTGTAGAAACTGCAATTGGACATTCTTAGCGCTAGGAGGCCTATATTGGGAAAATGAATGTCTACAAAAAAAACTACACAGAAGAATTGTGTGAAACTTCTTTCTGTTCTGTTTGTTCAACTAAAAGAGTTGAACCTTAGTTTTGATTGAGCCGTTCTGAAACACTCTTTCTGTAGAAAATGCAAGTGGAGATTCAGAGCGCTAAGAGGGTAATAGTGGAAAAAGGAATGTCTCCAAATATAAACTACACAGAATCATTCTGTGAAACTTCTTTCTGATGTGTGCATTCAGCTAACAGAGTTAAACCATACTTTTGATTGAGCAGATCTGAACACTCTTTCTGTAGAAAATGCAACTGGACATTTGGAGCGCTAAGAGAGTAGTAGTAGAAAAAGGAATATATTCAAATATAAACTACACAGAAGCATTCTGTGAAACTTCTTTCTGATCTGAGCATTCAGCTAACAGAGTTAAACCATACTTTTGATTGAGCAGTTTTGAAACACTCTGTCTGTAGAAAATGCAACTGGACATTCGTAGCGCTAAGTGGGTAATAGTGGAAAAAAGAATATGTTCAAATATAAACTACACAGAAGCATTGTATGAAAATTCTTTCTGTTCTGTGCATTCAACTAACAGAGTTGAACCTTACTTTTGATTGAGCCTTTCTGAAACACTCTTTCTGTAGAGACTGCAATTGGACATTCTGAGCGCTAAGAGGCCTATATTGGGAAAAATAATATCTTCAAATAAAAACTTCACAGAAGCATTGTGTGAAACTTATTTCTGATATGTTCATTAAGCTAACAGAGTTAAACCATACTTTTGATTGCGCAGTTCTGAACACTCTTTCTGTAGAAAATGCAAGTGGACATTCGGAGCGCTAAGAGGGTAATAGTGGAAAAAGGAATATATTCAAATATAAACTACACAGTAGCATTCTGTGAAAATTCTTTCTGTTCTGTGCGTTCAACTAACAGAGTTGAACCTTACTTTTGATTGAGCCGTTCTGAAACACTCTTTCTGTAGAAACTGCAATTGGACATGCTAAGCGCTAAGAGGCCTACATTGGGAAAAAGAATATCTTCAAATAAAAACTACACAGATGCATTCTGTGAAACTTATTTCTGATCTGTAAATTCAGTTAACAGAGATAAAACATATTTTTGATTGAGCAGTTATGAAACACTCTTTTTGTAGAAAATGCAAGTGGAGATTCGGAGCGCTAAGAGGGTAATAGTGGAAAAAGGAATGTCTTCAAATATAAACTACACAGAATCATTCGGTGAAACTTCTTTCTGATCTGTGCATTCAGCTAACAGAGTTAAACCATACTTTTGATTGAGCAGATCTGAACACTCTTTCTGTAGAAAATGCAACTGGACATTTGGAGCGCTAAGAGCGTAGTAGTGGAAAAAGGAATATATTCAAATATAAACTACACAGAAGCATTCTGTGAAACTTCTTTCTGATCTGAGCATTCAGCTAACAGAGTTAAACCATACTTTTGCTTGCGCAGTTTTGAAACACTCTGTCTGTAGAAAATGCAACTGGACATTCGTAGCGCTAAGTGGGTAATGGTGGAAAAAAGAATATGTTCAAATATAAACTACACAGAAGCATTGTATGAAACTTCTTTCTGTTCTGTGCATTCAACTAACAGAGTTGAACCTTACTTTTGATTGAGCCGTTCTGAAACACTCTTTCTGTAGAAACTGCAATTGGACATTCTTAGCGCTAGGAGGCCTATATTGGGAAAATGAATGTCTACAAAAAAAACTACACAGAAGAATTGTGTGAAACTTCTTTCTGTTCTGTTTGTTCAACTAAAAGAGTTGAACCTTAGTTTTGATTGAGCCGTTCTGAAACACTCTTTCCGTAGAAAATGCAAGTGGAGATTCGGAGCGCTAAGAGGGTAATAGTGGAAAAAGGAATGTCTCCAAATATAAACTACACAGAATCATTCTGTGAAACTTCTTTCTGATCTGTGCATTCAGCTAACAGAGTTAAACCATACTTTTGATTGAGCAGATCTGAACACTCTTTCTGTAGAAAATGCAACTGGACATTTGGAGCGCTAAGAGAGTAGTAGTGGAAAAATGAATATATTCAAAAATAACTACACAGAAGCATTCTGTGAAACTTCTTTCTGATCTGAGCATTCAGCTAACAGAGTTAAACCATACTTTTGATTGAGCAGTTTTGAAACACTCTGTCTGTAGAAAATGCAACTGGACATTCGTAGCGCTAAGTGGGTAATAGTGGAAAAAAGAATATGTTCAAATATAAACTACACAGAAGCATTGTATGAAACTTCTTTCTGTTCTGTGCATTCAACTAACAGAGTTGAACCTTACTTTTGATTGAGCCTTTCTGAAACACTCTTTCTGTAGAAACTGCAATTGGACATTCTGAGCGCTAAGAGGCCTATATTGGGAAAAATAATATCTTCAAATAAAAACTACACAGAAGTATTGTGTGAAACTTATTTCTGATATGTTCATTAAGCTAACAGAGTTAAAACATACTTTTGATTGCGCAGTTCTGAACACACTTTCTGTAGAAAATGCAAGTGGACATTCGGAGCGCTAAGAGGGTAATGGTGGAAAAAGGAATATATTCAAATATAAACTACACAGTAGCATTCTGTGAAAATTCTTTCGGTTCTGTGCATTCAACTAACAGAGTTGAACCTTACTTTTGATTGAGCCGTTCTGAAACACTCTTTCTGTAGAAACTTCAATTGGACATGCTAAGCGCTAAGAGGCCTACATTGGGAAAAAGAATATCTTCAAATAAAAACTACACAGATGCATTCTGTGAAACTTATTTCTGATCTGTAAATTCAGTTAACAGAGATAAAACATATTTTTGATTGAGCAGTTATGAAACACTCTTTTTGTAGAAAATGCAAGTGGAGATTCGGAGCGCTAAGAGGGTAATAGTGGAAAAAGGAATGTCTTCAAATATAAACTACACAGAATCATTCGGTGAAACTTCTTTCTGATCTGTGCATTCAGCTAACAGAGTTAAACCATACTTTTGATTGAGCAGATCTGAACACTCTTTCTGTAGAAAATGCAACTGGACATTTGGAGCGCTAAGAGCGTAGTAGTGGAAAAAGGAATATATTCAAATATAAACTAAACAGAAGCATTCTGTGAAACTTCTTTCTGATCTCAGCATTCAGCTAACAGAGTTAAACCATACTTTTGATTGAGCAGTTTTGAAACACTCTGTCTGTAGAAAATGCAACTGGACATTCGTAGCGCTAAGTTGGTAATGGTGGAAAAAAGAATATGTTCAAATATAAACTACACAGAAGCATTGTATGAAACTTCTTTCTGTTCTGTGCATTCAACTAACAGAGTTGAACCTTACTTTTGATTGAGCCGTTCTGAAACACTCTTTCTGTAGAAACTGCAATTGGACATTCTTAGCGCTAGGAGGCCTATATTGGGAAAATGAATCTCTACAAATAAAAACTACACAGAAGAATTGTGTGAAACTTCTTTCTGTTCTGTTTGTTCAACTCAAAGAGTTGAACCTTAGTTTTGATTGAGCCGTTCTGAAACACTCTTTCTGTAGAAAATGCAAGTGGAGATTCGGAGCGCTAAGAGGGTAATAGTGGAAAAAGGAATGTCTCCAAATATAAACTACACAGAATCATTCTGTGAAACTTCTTTCTGATCTGTGCATTCAGCTAACAGAGTTAAACCATACTTTTGATTGAGCAGATCTGAACACACTTTCTGTAGAAAATGCAACTGGACATTTGGAGCGCTAAGAGAGTAGTAGTGGAAAAAGGCATATATTCAAATATAAACTACACAGAAGCATTCTGTGAAACTTCTTTCTGATCTGAGCATTCAGCTAACAGAGTTAAACCATACTTTTGATTGAGCAGTTTTGAAACACTCTGTCTGTAGAAAATGCAACTGGACATTCGTAGCGCTAAGTGGGTAATAGTGGAAAAAAGGATATGTTCAAATATAAACTACACAGAAGCATTGTATGAAACTTCTTTCTGTTCTGTGCATTCAACTAACAGAGTTGAACCTTACTTTTGATTGAGCCTTTCTGAAACACTCTTTCTGTAGAAACTGCAATTGGACATTCTGAGCGCTAAGAGGCCTATATTGGGAAAAATAATATCTTCAAATAAAAACTACACAGAAGTATTGTGTGAAACTTATTTCTGATATGTTCATTAAGCTAACAGAGTTAAAACATACTTTTGATTGCGCAGTTCTGAACACACTTTCTGTAGAAAATGCAAGTGGACATTCGGAGCGCTAAGAGGGTAATGGTGGAAAAAGGAATATATTCAAATATAAACTACACAGTAGCATTCTGTGAAAATTCTTTCGGTTCTGTGCATTCAACTAACAGAGTTGAACCTTACTTTTGATTGAGCCGTTCTGAAACACTCTTTCTGTAGAAACTTCAATTGGACATGCTAAGCGCTAAGAGGCCTACATTGGGAAAAAGAATATCTTCAAATAAAAACTACACAGATGCATTCTGTGAAACTTATTTCTGATCTGTAAATTCAGTTAACAGAGATAAAACATATTTTTGATTGAGCAGTTATGAAACACTCTTTTTGTAGAAAATGCAAGTGGAGATTCGGAGCGCTAAGAGGGTAATAGTGGAAAAAGGAATGTCTTCAAATATAAACTACACAGAATCATTCGGTGAAACTTCTTTCTGATCTGTGCATTCAGCTAACAGAGTTAAACCATACTTTTGATTGAGCAGATCTGAACACTCTTTCTGTAGAAAATGCAACTGGACATTTGGAGCGCTAAGAGCGTAGTAGTGGAAAAAGGAATATATTCAAATATAAACTAAACAGAAGCATTCTGTGAAACTTCTTTCTGATCTCAGCATTCAGCTAACAGAGTTAAACCATACTTTTGATTGAGCAGTTTTGAAACACTCTGTCTGTAGAAAATGCAACTGGACATTCGTAGCGCTAAGTTGGTAATGGTGGAAAAAAGAATATGTTCAAATATAAACTACACAGAAGCATTGTATGAAACTTCTTTCTGTTCTGTGCATTCAACTAACAGAGTTGAACCTTACTTTTGATTGAGCCGTTCTGAAACACTCTTTCTGTAGAAACTGCAATTGGACATTCTTAGCGCTAGGAGGCCTATATTGGGAAAATGAATCTCTACAAATAAAAACTACACAGAAGAATTGTGTGAAACTTCTTTCTGTTCTGTTTGTTCAACTCAAAGAGTTGAACCTTAGTTTTGATTGAGCCGTTCTGAAACACTCTTTCTGTAGAAAATGCAAGTGGAGATTCGGAGCGCTAAGAGGGTAATAGTGGAAAAAGGAATGTCTCCAAATATAAACTACACAGAATCATTCTGTGAAACTTCTTTCTGATCTGTGCATTCAGCTAACAGAGTTAAACCATACTTTTGATTGAGCAGATCTGAACACTCTTTCTGTAGAAAATGCAACTGGACATTTGGAGCGCTAAGAGAGTAGTAGTGGAAAAAGGCATATATTCAAATATAAACTACACAGAAGCATTCTGTGAAACTTCTTTCTGATCTGAGCATTCAGCTAACAGAGTTAAACCATACTTTTGATTGAGCAGTTTTGAAACACTCTGTCTGTAGAAAATGCAACTGGACATTCGTAGCGCTAAGTGGGTAATAGTGGAAAAAAGAATATGTTCAAATATAAACTACACAGAAGCATTGTATGAAACTTCTTTCTGTTCTGTGCATTCAACTAACAGAGTTGAACCTTACTTTTGATTGAGCCTTTCTGAAACACTCTTTCTGTAGAAACTGCAATTGGTCATTCTGAGCGCTAAGAGGCCTCTATTGGGAAAAATAATATCTTCAAATAAAAACTACACAGAAGTATTGTGTGAAACTTATTTCTGATATGTTCATTAAGCTAACAGAGTTAAACCATACTTTTGATTGCGCAGTTCTGAACACTCTTTCTGTAGAAAATGCAAGTGGACATTCGGAGCGCTAAGAGGGTAATAGTGGAAAAAGGAATATATTCAAATATAAACTACACAGTAGCATTCTGTGAAAATTCTTTCTGTTCTGTGCATTCAACTAACAGAGTTGAACCTTACTTTTGATTGAGCCGTTCTGAAACACTCTTTCTGTAGAAACTGCAATTGGACATGCTAAGCGCTAAGAGGCCTACATTGGGAAAAAGAATATCTTCAAATAAAAACTACACAGATGCATTCTGTGAAACTTATTTCTGATCTGTAAATTCAGTTAACAGAGATAAATCATATTTTTGATTGAGCAGTTATGAAACACTCTTTTTGTAGAAAATGCAAGTGGAGATTCGGAGCACTAAGAGGGTAATAGTGGAAAAAGGAATGTCTTCAAATATAAACTACACAGAATCATTCGGTGAAACTTCTTTCTGATCTGTGCATTCAGCTAACAGAGTTAAACCATACTTTTGATTGAGCAGATCTGAACACTCTTTCTGTAGAAAATGCAACTGGACATTTGGAGCGCTAAGAGCGTAGTAGTGGAAAAAGGAATATATTCAAATATAAACTACACAGAAGCATTCTGTGAAACTTCTTTCTGATCTGAGCATTCAGCTAACAGAGTTAAACCATACTTTGGCTTGCGCAGTTTTGAAACACTCTGTCTGTAGAAAATGCAACTGGACATTCGTAGCGCTAAGTGGGTAATGGTGGAAAAAAGAATATGTTCAAATATAAACTACACAGAAGCATTGTATGAAACTTCTTTCTGTTCTGTGCATTCAACTAACAGAGTTGAATCTTACTTTTGATTGAGCCGTTCTGAAACACTCTTTCTGTAGAAACTGCAATTGGACATTCTTAGCGCTAGGAGGCCTATATTGGGAAAATGAATGTCTACAAAAAAAACTACACAGAAGAATTGTGTGAAACTTCTTTCTGTTCTGTTTGTTCAACTAAAAGAGTTGAACCTTAGTTTTGATTGAGCCGTTCTGAAACACTCTTTCTGTAGAAAATGCAAGTGGAGATTCAGAGCGCTAAGAGGGTAATAGTGGAAAAAGGAATGTCTCCAAATATAAACTACACAGAATCATTCTGTGAAACTTCTTTCTGATGTGTGCATTCAGCTAACAGAGTTAAACCATACTTTTGATTGAGCAGATCTGAACACTCTTTCTGTAGAAAATGCAACTGGACATTTGGAGCGCTAAGAGAGTAGTAGTGGAAAAAGGAATATATTCAAATATAAACTACACAGAAGCATTCTGTGAAACTTCTTTCTGATCTGAGCATTCAGCTAACAGAGTTAAACCATACTTTTGATTGAGCAGTTTTGAAACACTCTGTCTGTAGAAAATGCAACTGGACATTCGTAGCGCTAAGTGGGTAATAGTGGAAAAAAGAATATGTTCAAATATAAACTACACAGAAGCATTGTATGAAACTTCTTTCTGTTCTGTGCATTCAACTAACAGAGTTGAACCTTACTTTTGATTGAGCCTTTCTGAAACACTCTTTCTGTAGAAACTGCAATTGGACATTCTGAGCGCTAAGAGGCCTATATTGGGAAAAATAATATCTTCAAATAAAAACAACACAGAAGTATTGTGTGAAACTTATTTCTGATATGTTCATTAAGCTAACAGAGTTAAAACATACTTTTGATTGCGCAGTTCTGAACACACTTTCTGTAGAAAATGCAAGTGGACATTCGGAGCGCTAAGAGGGTAATAGTGGAAAAAGGAATATATTCAAATATAAACTACACAGTAGCATTCTGTGAAAATTCTTTCTGTTCTGTGCATTCAACTAACAGAGTTGAACCTTACTTTTGATTGAGCCGTTCTGAAACACTCTTTCTGTAGAAACTTCAATTGGATATGCTAAGCGCTAAGAGGCCTACATTGGGAAAAAGAATATCTTCAAATAAAAACTACACAGATGCATTCTGTGAAACTTATTTCTGATCTGTAAATTCAGTTAACAGAGATAAAACATATTTTTGATTGAGCAGTTATGAAACACTCTTTTTGTAGAAAATGCAAGTGGAGATTCGGAGCGCTAAGAGGGTAATAGTGGAAAAAGGAATGTCTTCAAATATAAACTACACAGAATCATTCGGTGAAACTTCTTTCTGATCTGTGCATTCAGCTAACAGAGTTAAACCATACTTTTGATTGAGCAGATCTGAACACTCTTTCTGTAGAAAATGCAACTGGACATTTGGAGCGCTAAGAGCGTAGTAGTGGAAAAAGGAATATATTCAAATATAAACTAAACAGAAGCATTCTGTGAAACTTCTTTCTGATCTCAGCATTCAGCTAACAGAGTTAAACCATACTTTTGATTGAGCAGTTTTGAAACACTCTGTCTGTAGAAAATGCAACTGGACATTCGTAGCGCTAAGTTGGTAATCGTGGAAAAAAGAATATGTTCAAATATAAACTACACAGAAGCATTGTATGAAACTTCTTTCTGTTCTGTGCATTCAACTAACAGAGTTGAACCTTACTTTTGATTGAGCCGTTCTGAAACACTCTTTCTGTAGAAACTGCAATTGGACATTCTTAGCGCTAGGAGGCCTATATTGGGAAAATGAATCTCTACAAATAAAAACTACACAGAAGAATTGTGTGAAACTTCTTTCTGTTCTGTTTGTTCAACTCAAAGAGTTGAACCTTAGTTTTGATTGAGCCGTTCTGAAACACTCTTTCTGTAGAAAATGCAAGTGGAGATTCGGAGCGCTAAGAGGGTAATAGTGGAAAAAGGAATGTCTCCAAATATAAACTACACAGAATCATTCTGTGAAACTTCTTTCTGATCTGTGCATTCAGCTAACAGAGTTAAACCATACTTTTGATTGAGCAGATCTGAACACTCTTTCTGTAGAAAATGCAACTGGACATTTGGAGCGCTAAGAGAGTAGTAGTGGAAAAAGGCATATATTCAAATATAAACTACACAGAAGCATTCTGTGAAACTTCTTTCTGATCTGAGCATTCAGCTAACAGAGTTAAACCATACTTTTGATTGAGCAGTTTTGAAACACTCTGTCTGTAGAAAATGCAACTGGACATTCGTAGCGCTAAGTGGGTAATAGTGGAAAAAAGAATATGTTCAAATATAAACTACACAGAAGCATTGTATGAAACTTCTTTCTGTTCTGTGCATTCAACTAACAGAGTTGAACCTTACTTTTGATTGAGCCTTTCTGAAACACTCTTTCTGTAGAAACTGCAATTGGACATTCTGAGCGCTAAAAGGCCTCTATTGGGAAAAATAATATCTTCAAATAAAAACTACACAGAAGTATTGTGTGAAACTTATTTCTGATATGTTCATTAAGCTAACAGAGTTAAACCATACTTTTGATTGCGCAGTTCTGAACACTCTTTCTGTAGAAAATGCAAGTGGACATTCGGAGCGCTAAGAGGGTAATAGTGGAAAAAGGAATATATTCAAATATAAACTACACAGTAGCATTCTGTGAAAATTCTTTCTGTTCTGTGCATTCAACTAACAGAGTTGAACCTTACTTTTGATTGAGGGGTTCTGAAACACTCTTTCTGTAGAAACTTCAATTGGACATGCTAAGCGCTAAGAGGCCTACATTGGGAAAAAGAATATCTTCAAATAAAAACTACACAGATGCATTCTGTGAAACTTATTTCTGATCTGTAAATTCAGTTAACAGAGATAAAACATATTTCTGATTGAGCAGTTATGAAACACTCTTTTTGTAGAAAATGCAAGTGGAGATTCGGAGCGCTAAGAGGGTAATAGTGGAAAAAGGAATGTCTTCAAATATAAACTACACAGAATCATTCTGTGAAACTTCTTTCTGATCTGTGCATTCAGCTAACAGAGTTAAACCATACTTTTGATTGAGCAGATCTGAACACTCTTTCTGTAGAAAATGCAACTGGACATTTGGAGCGCTAAGAGAGTAGTAGTCGAAAAAGGAATATATTCAAATATAAACTACACAGAAGCATTCTGTGAAACTTCTTTCAGATCTGAGCATTCAGCTAACAGAGTTAAACCATACTTTTGATTGAGCAGTTTTGAAACACTCTGTCTGTAGAAAATGCAACTGGACATTCGTAGCGCTAAGTGGGTAATAGTGGAAAAAAGAATATGTACAAATATAAACTACACAGAAGCATTGTATGAAACTTCTTTCTGTTCTGTGCATTCAACTAACAGAGTTGAACCTTACTTTTGATTGAGCCTTTCTGAAACACTCTTTCTGTAGAAACTGCAACTGGACATTCTGAGCGCTAAGAGGCCTCTATTGGGAAAAATAATATCTTCAAATAAAAACTACACAGAAGCATTGTGTGAAACTTATTTCTGATATGTTCATTAAGCTAACAGAGTTAAACCATACTTTTGATTGCGCAGTTCTGAACACTCTTTCTGTAGAAAATGCAAGTGGACATTCCGAGCGCTAAGAGGGTAATAGTGGAAAAAGGAATATATTCAAATATAAACTACACAGTAGCATTCTGTGAAAATTCTTTCTGTTCTGTGCATTCAACTAACAGAGTTGAACCTTACTTTTGATTGAGCCGTTCTGAAACACTCTTTCTGTAGAAACTGCAATTGGACATGCTAAGCGCTAAGAGGCCTACATTGGGAAAAAGAATATCTTCAAATAAAAACTACACAGATGCATTCTGTGAAACTTATTTCTGATCTGTAAATTCAGTTAACAGAGATAAATCATATTTTTGATTGAGCAGTTATGAAACACTCTTTTTGTAGAAAATGCAAGTGGAGATTCGGAGCACTAAGAGGGTAATAGTGGAAAAAGGAATGTCTTCAAATATAAACTACACAGAATCATTCGGTGAAACTTCTTTCTGATCTGTGCATTCAGCTAACAGAGTTAAACCATACTTTTGATTGAGCAGATCTGAACACTCTTTCTGTAGAAAATGCAACTGTACATTTGGAGCGCTAAGAGCGTAGTAGTGGAAAAAGGAATATATTCAAATATAAACTACACAGAAGCATTCTGTGAAACTTCTTTCTGATCTGAGCATTCAGCTAACAGAGTTAAACCATACTTTTGCTTGCGCAGTTTTGAAACACTCTGTCTGTAGAAAATGCAACTGGACATTCGTAGCGCTAAGTGGGTAATGGTGGAAAAAAGAATATGTTCAAATATAAACTACACAGAAGCATTGTATGAAACTTCTTTCTGTTCTGTGCATTCAACTAACAGAGTTGAACCTTACTTTTGATTGAGCCGTTCTGAAACACTCTTTCTGTAGAAACTGCAATTGGACATTCTTAGCGCTAGGAGGCCTATATTGGGAAAATGAATGTCTACAAAAAAAACTACACAGAAGAATTGTGTGAAACTTCTTTCTGTTCTGTTTGTTCAACTCAAAGAGTTGAACGTTAGTTTTGATTGAGCCGTTCTGAAACACTCTTTCTGTAGAAAATGCAAGTGGAGATTCGGAGCGCTAAGAGGGTAATAGTGGAAAAAGGAATGTCTCCAAATATAAACTACACAGAATCATTCTGTGAAACTTCTTTCTGATCTGTGCATTCAGCTAACAGAGTTAAACCATACTTTTGATTGAGCAGATCTGAACACTCTTTCTGTAGAAAATGCAACTGGACATTTGGAGCGCTAAGAGAGTAGTAGTGGAAAAAGGCATATATTCAAATATAAACTACACAGAAGCATTCTGTGAAACTTCTTTCTGATCTGAGCATTCAGCTAACAGAGTTAAACCATACTTTTGATTGAGCAGTTTTGAAACACTCTGTCTGTAGAAAATGCAACTGGACATTCGTAGCGCTAAGTGGGTAATAGTGGAAAAAAGAATATGTTCAAATATAAACTACACAGAAGCATTGTATGAAACTTCTTTCTGTTCTGTGCATTCAACTAACAGAGTTGAACCTTACTTTTGATTGAGCCTTTCTGAAACACTCTTTCTGTAGAAACTGCAATTGGACATTCTGAGCGCTAAGAGGCCTCTATTGGGAAAAATAATATCTTCAAATAAAAACTACACAGAAGTATTGTGTGAAACTTATTTCTGATATGTTCATTAAGCTAACAGAGTTAAACCATACTTTTGATTGCGCAGTTCTGAACACTCTTTCTGTAGAAAATGCAAGTGGACATTCGGAGCGCTAAGAGGGTAATAGTGGAAAAAGGAATATATTCAAATATAAACTACACAGTAGCATTCTGTGAAAATTCTTTCTGTTCTGTGCATTCAACTAACAGAGTTGAACCTTACTTTTGATTGAGCCGTTCTGAAACACTCTTTCTGTAGAAACTTCAATTGGACATGCTAAGCGCTAAGAGGCCTACATTGGGAAAAAGAATATCT
The DNA here is from genome assembly GCF_028878055.3 of Symphalangus syndactylus. Classification (NCBI taxonomy): domain Eukaryota; kingdom Metazoa; phylum Chordata; class Mammalia; order Primates; family Hylobatidae; genus Symphalangus; species Symphalangus syndactylus. The sequence goes on along the minus strand of NC_072437.2, from coordinate 111,325,697 downwards.
TCAAATAAAAACTACACAGATGCATTCTGTGAAACTTATTTCTGATCTGTAAATTCAGTTAACAGAGATAAAACATATTTCTGATTGAGCAGTTATGAAACACTCTTTTTGTAGAAAATGCAAGTGGAGATTCGGAGCGCTAAGAGGGTAATAGTGGAAAAAGGAATGTCTTCAAATATAAACTACACAGAATCATTCTGTGAAACTTCTTTCTGATCTGTGCATTCAGCTAACAGAGTTAAACCATACTTTTGATTGAGCAGATCTGAACACTCTTTCTGTAGAAAATGCAACTGGACATTTGGAGCGCTAAGAGAGTAGTAGTCGAAAAAGGAATATATTCAAATATAAACTACACAGAAGCATTCTGTGAAACTTCTTTCAGATCTGAGCATTCAGCTAACAGAGTTAAACCATACTTTTGATTGAGCAGTTTTGAAACACTCTGTCTGTAGAAAATGCAACTGGACATTCGTAGCGCTAAGTGGGTAATAGTGGAAAAAAGAATATGTACAAATATAAACTACACAGAAGCATTGTATGAAACTTCTTTCTGTTCTGTGCATTCAACTAACAGAGTTGAACCTTACTTTTGATTGAGCCTTTCTGAAACACTCTTTCTGTAGAAACTGCAACTGGACATTCTGAGCGCTAAGAGGCCTCTATTGGGAAAAATAATATCTTCAAATAAAAACTACACAGAAGCATTGTGTGAAACTTATTTCTGATATGTTCATTAAGCTAACAGAGTTAAACCATACTTTTGATTGCGCAGTTCTGAACACTCTTTCTGTAGAAAATGCAAGTGGACATTCCGAGCGCTAAGAGGGTAATAGTGGAAAAAGGAATATATTCAAATATAAACTACACAGTAGCATTCTGTGAAAATTCTTTCTGTTCTGTGCATTCAACTAACAGAGTTGAACCTTACTTTTGATTGAGCCGTTCTGAAACACTCTTTCTGTAGAAACTGCAATTGGACATGCTAAGCGCTAAGAGGCCTACATTGGGAAAAAGAATATCTTCAAATAAAAACTACACAGATGCATTCTGTGAAACTTATTTCTGATCTGTAAATTCAGTTAACAGAGATAAATCATATTTTTGATTGAGCAGTTATGAAACACTCTTTTTGTAGAAAATGCAAGTGGAGATTCGGAGCACTAAGAGGGTAATAGTGGAAAAAGGAATGTCTTCAAATATAAACTACACAGAATCATTCGGTGAAACTTCTTTCTGATCTGTGCATTCAGCTAACAGAGTTAAACCATACTTTTGATTGAGCAGATCTGAACACTCTTTCTGTAGAAAATGCAACTGTACATTTGGAGCGCTAAGAGCGTAGTAGTGGAAAAAGGAATATATTCAAATATAAACTACACAGAAGCATTCTGTGAAACTTCTTTCTGATCTGAGCATTCAGCTAACAGAGTTAAACCATACTTTTGCTTGCGCAGTTTTGAAACACTCTGTCTGTAGAAAATGCAACTGGACATTCGTAGCGCTAAGTGGGTAATGGTGGAAAAAAGAATATGTTCAAATATAAACTACACAGAAGCATTGTATGAAACTTCTTTCTGTTCTGTGCATTCAACTAACAGAGTTGAACCTTACTTTTGATTGAGCCGTTCTGAAACACTCTTTCTGTAGAAACTGCAATTGGACATTCTTAGCGCTAGGAGGCCTATATTGGGAAAATGAATGTCTACAAAAAAAACTACACAGAAGAATTGTGTGAAACTTCTTTCTGTTCTGTTTGTTCAACTCAAAGAGTTGAACGTTAGTTTTGATTGAGCCGTTCTGAAACACTCTTTCTGTAGAAAATGCAAGTGGAGATTCGGAGCGCTAAGAGGGTAATAGTGGAAAAAGGAATGTCTCCAAATATAAACTACACAGAATCATTCTGTGAAACTTCTTTCTGATCTGTGCATTCAGCTAACAGAGTTAAACCATACTTTTGATTGAGCAGATCTGAACACTCTTTCTGTAGAAAATGCAACTGGACATTTGGAGCGCTAAGAGAGTAGTAGTGGAAAAAGGCATATATTCAAATATAAACTACACAGAAGCATTCTGTGAAACTTCTTTCTGATCTGAGCATTCAGCTAACAGAGTTAAACCATACTTTTGATTGAGCAGTTTTGAAACACTCTGTCTGTAGAAAATGCAACTGGACATTCGTAGCGCTAAGTGGGTAATAGTGGAAAAAAGAATATGTTCAAATATAAACTACACAGAAGCATTGTATGAAACTTCTTTCTGTTCTGTGCATTCAACTAACAGAGTTGAACCTTACTTTTGATTGAGCCTTTCTGAAACACTCTTTCTGTAGAAACTGCAATTGGACATTCTGAGCGCTAAGAGGCCTCTATTGGGAAAAATAATATCTTCAAATAAAAACTACACAGAAGTATTGTGTGAAACTTATTTCTGATATGTTCATTAAGCTAACAGAGTTAAACCATACTTTTGATTGCGCAGTTCTGAACACTCTTTCTGTAGAAAATGCAAGTGGACATTCGGAGCGCTAAGAGGGTAATAGTGGAAAAAGGAATATATTCAAATATAAACTACACAGTAGCATTCTGTGAAAATTCTTTCTGTTCTGTGCATTCAACTAACAGAGTTGAACCTTACTTTTGATTGAGCCGTTCTGAAACACTCTTTCTGTAGAAACTTCAATTGGACATGCTAAGCGCTAAGAGGCCTACATTGGGAAAAAGAATATCTTCAAATAAAAACTACACAGATGCATTCTGTGAAACTTATTTCTGATCTGTAAATTCAGTTAACAGAGATAAAACATATTTCTGATTGAGCAGTTATGAAACACTCTTTTTGTAGAAAATGCAAGTGGAGATTCGGAGCGCTAAGAGGGTAATAGTGGAAAAAGGAATGTCTTCAAATATAAACTACACAGAATCATTCGGTGAAACTTCTTTCTGATCTGTGCATTCAGCTAACAGAGTTAAACCATACTTTTGATTGAGCAGATCTGAACACTCTTTCTGTAGAAAATGCAACTGGACATTTGGAGCGCTAAGAGCGTAGTAGTGGAAAAAGGAATATATTCAAATATAAACTAAACAGAAGCATTCTGTGAAACTTCTTTCTGATCTGAGCATTCAGCTAACAGAGTTAAACCATACTTTTGATTGAGCAGTTTTGAAACACTCTGTCTGTAGAAAATGCAACTGGACATTCGTAGCGCTAAGTGGGTAATGGTGGAAAAAAGAATATGTTCAAATATAAACTACACAGAAGCATTGTATGAAACTTCTTTCTGTTCTGTGCATTCAACTAACAGAGTTGAACCTTACTTTTGATTGAGCCTTTCTGAAACACTCTTTCTGTAGAAACTGCAATTGGACATTCTTAGCGCTAGGAGGCCTATATTGGAAAAATGAATGTCTACAAATAAAAACTAAACAGAAGAATTGTGTGAAACTTCTTTCTGTTCTGTTTGTTCAACTAAAAGTGTTGAACCTTAGTTTTGATTGAGCCGTTCTGAAACACTCTTTCTGTAGAAAATGCAAGTGGAAATTCGGAGCGCTAAGAGGGTAATAGTGGAAAAAGGAATGTCTCCAAATATAAACTACACAGAATCATTCTCTGAAACTTCTTTCTGATCTGTGCATTCAGCTAACAGAGTTAAACCATACTTTTGATTGAGCAGATCTGAACACTCTTTCTGTAGAAAATGCAACTGGACATTTGGAGCGCTAAGATAGTAGTAGTGGAAAAAGGAATATATTCAAATATAAACTACACAGAAGCATTCTGTGAAACTTCTTTCTGATCTGAGCATTCAGCTAACAGAGTTAAACCATACTTTTGATTGAGCAGTTTTGAAACACTCTGTCTGTAGAAAATGCAACTGGACATTCGTAGCGCTAAGTGGGTAATAGTGGAAAAAAGAATATGTTCAAATATAAACTACACAGAAGCATTGTATGAAAATTCTTTCTGTTCTGTGCATTCAACTAACAGAGTTGAACCTTACTTTTGATTGAGCCTTTCTGAAACACTCTTTCTGTAGAAACTGCAATTGGACATTCTGAGTGCTAAGAGGCCTGTATTGGGAAAAATAATATCTTCAAATAAAAACTACACAGAAGCATTGTGTGAAACTTATTTCTGATATGTTCATTAAGCTAACAGAGTTAAACCATACTTTTGATTGCGCAGTTCTGAACTCTCTTTCTGTAGAAAATGCAAGTGGACATTCGGAGCGCTAAGAGGGTAATAGTGGAAAAAGGAATATATTCAAATATAAACTACACAGTAGCATTCTGTGAAAATTCTTTCTGTTCTGTGCATTCAACTAACAGAGTTGAACCTTACTTTTGATTGAGCCGTTCTGAAACACTCTTTCTGTAGAAACTGCAATTGGACATGCTAAGCGCTAAGAGGCCTACATTGGGAAAAAGAATATCTTCAAATAAAAACTACACAGATGCATTCTGTGAAACTTATTTCTGATCTGTAAATTCAGTTAACAGAGATAAAACATATTTTTGATTGAGCAGTTATGAAACACTCTTTTTGTAGAAAATGCAAGTGGAGATTCGGAGCGCTAAGAGGGTAATAGTGGAAAAAGGAATGTCTTCAAATATAAACTACACAGAATCATTCGGTGAAACTTCTTTCTGATCTGTGCATTCAGCTAACAGAGTTAAACCATACTTTTGATTGAGCAGATCTGAACACTCTTTCTGTAGAAAATGCAACTGGACATTTGGGGCGCTAAGAGTGTAGTAGTGGAAAAAGGAATATATTCAAATATAAACTAAACAGAAGCATTCTGTGAAACTACTTTCTGATCTGAGCATTCAGCTAACAGAGTTAAACCATACTTTTGATTGAGCAGTTTTGAAACACTCTGTCTGTAGAAAATGCAACTGGACATTCGTAGCGCTAAGTGGGTAATGGTGGAAAAAAGAATATGTTCAAATATAAACTACACAGAAGCATTGTATGAAACTTCTTTCTGTTCTGTGCATTCAACTAACAGAGTTGAACCTTACTTTTGATTGAGCCGTTCTGAAACACTCTTTCTGTAGAAACTGCAATTGGACATTCTTAGCGCTAGGAGTCCTATATTGGGAAAATGAATCTCTACAAATAAAAACTACACAGAAGAATTGTGTGAAACTTCTTTCTGTTCTGTTTGTTCAACTAAAAGAGTTGAACCTTAGTTTTGATTGAGCCGTTGTGAAACACTCTTTCTGTAGAAAATGCAAGTGGAGATTCGGAGCGCTAAGAGGGTAATAGTGGAAAAGGAATGTCTCCAAATATAAACTACACAGAATCATTCTGTGAAACTTCTTTCTGATCTGTGCATTCAGCTAACAGAGTTAAACCATACTTTTGATTGAGCAGATCTGAACACTCTTTCTGTAGAAAATGCAACTGGACATTTGGAGCGCTAAGAGAGTAGTAGTGGAAAAAGGAATATATTCAAATATAAACTACACAGAAGCATTCTGTGAAACTTCTTTCTGATCTGAGAGTTCAGCTAACAGAGTTAAACCATACTTTTGATTGAGCAGTTTTGAAACACTCTGTCTGTAGAAAATGCAACTGGACATTCGTAGCGCTAAGTGGGTAATAGTGGAAAAAATAATATGTTCAAATATAAACTACACAGAAGCATTGTATGAAACTACTTTCTGTTCTGTGCATTCAACTAACAGAGTTGAACCTTACTTTTGATTGAGCCTTTCTGAAACACTCTTTCTGTAGAAACTGCAATTGGACATTCTGAGCGCTAAGAGGCCTCTATTGGGAAAAATAATATCTTCAAATAAAAACTACAGAGAAGCATTTTGTGAAAGTTATTTCTGATATGTTCATTAAGCTAACAGAGTTAAACCATACTTTTGATTGCGCACTTCTGAACACTCTTTCTGTAGAAAATGCAAGTGGACATTCGGAGCGCTAAGAGGGTAAGTGTGGAAAAAGGAATATATTCAAATATAAACTACACAGTAGCATTCTGTGAAAATTCTTTCTGTTCTGTGCATTCAACTAACAGAGTTGAACCTTACTTTTGATTGAGCCGTTCTGAAACACTCTTTCTGTTGAAACTGCAATTGGACATGCTAAGCGCTAAGAGGCCTACAATGGGAAAAAGAATATCTTCAATAAAAACTACACAGATGCATTCTGTGAAACTTATTTCTGATCTGTAAATTCAGTTAACAGAGATAAAACATATTTTTGATTGAGCAGTTATGAAACACTCTTTTTGTAGAAAATGCAAGTGGAGATTCAGAGCGCTAAGAGGGTAATAGTGGAAAAAGGAATGTCTTCAAATATAAACTACACAGAATCATTCGGTGAAACTTCTTTCTGATCTGTGCATTCAGCTAACAGAGTTAAACCATACTTTTGATTGAGCAGATCTGAACACTCTTTCTGTAGAAAATGCAACTGGACATTTGGAGCGCTAAGAGCGTAGTAGTGGAAAAAGGAATATATTCAAATATAAACTAAACAGAAGCATTCTGTGAAACTTCTTTCTGATCTGAGCATTCAGCTAACAGAGTTAAACCATACTTTTGATTGAGCAGTTTTGAAACACTCTGTCTGTAGAAAATGCAACTGGACATTCGTAGCGCTAAGTGGGTAATGGTGGAAAAAAGAATATGTTCAAATATAAACTACACAGAAGCATTGTATGAAACTTCTTTCTGTTCTGTGCATTCAACTAACAGAGTTGAACCTTACTTTTGATTGAGCCTTTCTGAAACACTCTTTCTGTAGAAACTGCAATTGGACATTCTTAGCGCTAGGAGGCCTATATTGGATAAATGAATGTCTACAAATAAAAACTAAACAGTAGAATTGTGTGAAACTTCTTTCTGTTCTGTTTGTTCAACTAAAAGAGTTGAACCTTAGTTTTGATTGAGCCGTTCTGAAACACTCTTTCTGTAGAAAATGCAAGTGGAGATTCGGAGCGCTAAGAGGGTAATAGTGGAAAAAGGAATGTCTCCAAATATAAACTACACAGAATCATTCTCTGAAACTTCTTTCTGATCTGTGCATTCAGCTAACAGAGTTAAACCATACTTTTGATTGAGCAGATCTGAACACTCTTTCTGTAGAAAATGCAAATGGACATTTGGAGCGCTAAGAGAGTAGTAGTGGAAAAAGGAATATATTCAAATATAAACTACACAGAAGCATTCTGTGAAACTTCTTTCTGATCTGAGCATTCAGCTAACAGAGTTAAACCATACTTTTGATTGAGCAGTTTTGAAACACTCTGTCTGTAGAAAATGCAACTGGACATTCTTAGCGCTAAGTGGGTAATAGTGGAAAAAAGAATATGTTCAAATATAAACTACACAGAAGCATTGTATGAAAATTCTTTCTGTTCTGTGCATTCAACTAACAGAGTTGAACCTTACTTTTGATTGAGCCTTTCTGAAACACTCTTTCTGTAGAAACTGCAATTGGACATTCTGAGCGCTAAGAGGCCTCTATTGGGAAAAATAATATCTTCAAATAAAAACTACACAGAAGCATTGTGTGAAACTTATTTCTGATATGTTCATTAAGCTAACAGAGTTAAACCATACTTTTGATTGCGCAGTTCTGAACTCTCTTTCTGTAGAAAATGCAAGTGGACATTCGGAGCGCTAAGAGGGTAATAGTGGAAAAAGGAATATATTCAAATATAAACTACACAGTAGCATTCTGTGAAAATTCTTTCTGTTCTGTGCATTCAACTAACAGAGTTGAACCTTACTTTTGATTGAGCCGTTCTGAAACACTCTTTCTGTAGAAACTGCAATTGGACATGCTAAGCGCTAAGAGGCCTACATTGGGAAAAAGAATATCTTCAAATAAAAACTACACAGATGCATTCTGTGAAACTTATTTCTGATCTGTAAATTCAGTTAACAGAGATAAAACGTATTTTTGATTGAGCAGTTATGAAACACTCTTTTTGTAGAAAATGCAAGTGGAGATTCGGAGCGCTAAGAGGGTAATAGTGGAAAAAGGAATGTCTTCAAATATAAACTACACAGAATCATTCGGTGAAACTTCTTTCTGATCTGTGCATTCAGCTAACAGAGTTAAACCATACTTTTGATTGAGCAGATCTGAACACTCTTTCTGTAGAAAATGCAACTGGACATTTGGGGCGCTAAGAGTGTAGTAGTGGAAAAAGGAATATATTCAAATATAAACTAAACAGAAGCATTCTGTGAAACTTCTTTCTGATCTGAGCATTCAGCTAACAGAGTTAAACCATACTTTTGATTGAGCAGTTTTGAAACACTCTGTCTGTAGAAAATGCAACTGGACATTCGTAGCGCTAAGTGGGTAATGGTGGAAAAAAGAATATGTTCAAATATAAACTACACAGAAGCATTGTATGAAACTTCTTTCTGTTCTGTGCATTCAACTAACAGAGTTGAACCTTACTTTTGATTGAGCCGTTCTGAAACACTCTTTCTGTAGAAACTGCAATTGGACATTCTTAGCGCTAGGAGGCCTATATTGGGAAAATGAATCTCTACAAATAAAAACTACACAGAAGAATTGTGTGAAACTTCTTTCTGTTCTGTTTGTTCAACTAAAAGTGTTGAACCTTAGTTTTGATTGAGCCGTTGTGAAACACTCTTTCTGTAGAAAATGCAAGTGGAGATTCGGAGCGCTAAGAGGGTAATAGTGGAAAAGGAATGTCTCCAAATATAAACTACACAGAATCATTCTGTGAAACTTCTTTCTGATCTGTGCATTCAGCTAACAGAGTTAAACCATACTTTTGATTGAGCAGATCTGAACACTCTTTCTGTAGAAAATGCAACTGGACATTTGGAGCGCTAAGAGAGTAGTAGTGGAAAAAGGAATATATTCAAATATAAACTACACAGAAGCATTCTGTGAAACTTCTTTCTGATCTGAGAGTTCAGCTAACAGAGTTAAACCATACTTTTGATTGAGCAGTTTTGAAACACTCTGTCTGTAGAAAATGCAACTGGACATTCGTAGCGCTAAGTGGGTAATAGTGGAAAAAAGAATATGTTCAAATATAAACTACACAGAAGCATTGTATGAAACATCTTTCTGTTCTGTGCATTCAACTAACAGAGTTGAACCTTACTTTTGATTGAGCCTTTCTGAAACACTCTTTCTGTAGAAACTGCAATTGGACATTCTGAGCGCTAAGAGGCCTCTATTGGGAAAAATAATATCTTCAAATAAAAACTACAGAGAAGCATTGTGTGAAACTTATTTCTGATATGTTCATTAAGCTAACAGAGTTAAACCATACTTTTGATTGCGCACTTCTGAACACTCTTTCTGTAGAAAATGCAAGTGGACATTCGGAGCGCTAAGAGGGTAAGAGTGGAAAAAGGAATATATTCAAATATAAACTACACAGTAGCATTCTGTGAAAATTCTTTCTGTTCTGTGCATTCAACTAACAGAGTTGAACCTTACTTTTGATTGAGCCGTTCTGAAACACTCTTTCTGTTGAAACTGCAATTGGACATGCTAAGCGCTAAGAGGCCTACAATGGGAAAAAGAATATCTTCAATAAAAACTACACAGATGCATTCTGTGAAACTTATTTCTGATCTGTAAATTCAGTTAACAGAGATAAAACATATTTTTGATTGAGCAGTTATGAAACACTCTTTTTGTAGAAAATGCAAGTGGAGATTCGGAGCGCTAAGAGGGTAATAGTGGAAAAAGGAATGTCTTCAAATATAAACTACACAGAATCATTCGGTGAAACTTCTTTCTGATCTGTGCATTCAGCTAACAGAGTTAAACCATACTTTTGATTGAGCAGATCTGAACACTCTTTCTGTAGAAAATGCAACTGGACATTTGGAGCGCTAAGAGCGTAGTAGTGGAAAAAGGAATATATTCAAATATAAACTAAACAGAAGCATTCTGTGAAACTTCTTTCTGATCTGAGCATTCAGCTAACAGAGTTAAACCATACTTTTGATTGAGCAGTTTTGAAACACTCTGTCTGTAGAAAATGCAACTGGACATTCGTAGCGCTAAGTGGGTAATGGTGGAAAAAAGAATATGTTCAAATATAAACTACACAGAAGCATTGTATGAAACTTCTTTCTGTTCTGTGCATTCAACTAACAGAGTTGAACCTTACTTTTGATTGAGCCTTTCTGAAACACTCTTTCTGTAGAAACTGCAATTGGACATTCTTAGCGCTAGGAGGCCTATATTGGAAAAATGAATGTCTACAAATAAAAACTAAACAGAAGAATTGTGTGAAACTTCTTTCTGTTCTGTTTGTTCAACTAAAAGAGTTGAACCTTAGTTTTGATTGAGCCGTTCTGAAACACTCTTTCTGTAGAAAATGCAAGTGGAGATTCGGAGCGCTAAGAGGGTAATAGTGGAAAAAGGAATGTCTCCAAATATAAACTACACAGAATCATTCTCTGAAACTTCTTTCTGATCTGTGCATTCAGCTAACAGAGTTAAACCATACTTTTGATTGAGCAGATCTGAACACTCTTTCTGTAGAAAATGCAACTGGACATTTGGAGCGCTAAGAGAGTAGTAGTGGAAAAAGGAATATATTCAAATATAAACTACACAGAAGCATTCTGTGAAACTTCTTTCTGATCTGAGCATTCAGCTAACAGAGTTAAACCATACTTTTGATTGAGCAGTTTTGAAAAACTCTGTCTGTAGAAAATGCAACTGGACATTCGTAGCGCTAAGTGGGTAATAGTGGAAAAAAGAATATGTTCAAATATAAACTACACAGAAGCATTGTATGAAAATTCTTTCTGTTCTGTGCATTCAACTAACAGAGTTGAACCTTACTTTTGATTGAGCCTTTCTGAAACACTCTTTCTGTAGAAACTGCAATTGGACATTCTGAGCGCTAAGAGGCCTCTATTGGGAAAAATAATATCTTCAAATAAAAACTACACAGAAGCATTGTGTGAAACTTATTTCTGATATGTTCATTAAGCTAACAGAGTTAAACCATACTTTTGATTGCGCAGTTCTGAACTCTCTTTCTGTAGAAAATGCAAGTGGACATTCGGAGCGCTAAGAGGGTAATAGTGGAAAAAGGAATATATTCAAATATAAACTACACAGTAGCATTCTGTGAAAATTCTTTCTGTTCTGTGCATTCAACTAACAGAGTTGAACCTTACTTTTGATTGAGCCGTTCTGAAACACTCTTTCTGTAGAAACTGCAATTGGACATGCTAAGCGCTAAGAGGCCTACATTGGGAAAAAGAATATCTTCAAATAAAAACTACACAGATGCATTCTGTGAAACTTATTTCTGATCTGTAAATTCAGTTAACAGAGATAAAACATATTTTTGATTGAGCAGTTATGAAACACTCTTTTTGTAGAAAATGCAAGTGGAGATTCGGAGCGCTAAGAGGGTAATAGTGGAAAAAGGAATGTCTTCAAATATAAACTACACAGAATCATTCGGTGAAACTTCTTTCTGATCTGTGCATTCAGCTAACAGAGTTAAACCATACTTTTGATTGAGCAGATCTGAACACTCTTTCTGTAGAAAATGCAACTGGACATTTGGGGCGCTAAGAGTGTAGTAGTGGAAAAAGGAATATATTCAAATATAAACTAAACAGAAGCATTCTGTGAAACTACTTTCTGATCTGAGCATTCAGCTAACAGAGTTAAACCATACTTTTGATTGAGCAGTTTTGAAACACTCTGTCTGTAGAAAATGCAACTGGACATTCGTAGCGCTAAGTGGGTAATGGTGGAAAAAAGAATATGTTCAAATATAAACTACACAGAAGCATTGTATGAAACTTCTTTCTGTTCTGTGCATTCAACTAACAGAGTTGAACCTTACTTTTGATTGAGCCGTTCTGAAACACTCTTTCTGTAGAAACTGCAATTGGACATTCTTAGCGCTAGGAGGCCTATATTGGGAAAATGAATCTCTACAAATAAAAACTACACAGAAGAATTGTGTGAAACTTCTTTCTGTTCTGTTTGTTCAACTAAAAGAGTTGAACCTTAGTTTTGATTGAGCCGTTGTGAAACACTCTTTCTGTAGAAAATGCAAGTGGAGATTCGGAGCGCTAAGAGGGTAATAGTGGAAAAGGAATGTCTCCAAATATAAACTACACAGAATCATTCTGTGAAACTTCTTTCTGATCTGTGCATTCAGCTAACAGAGTTAAACCATACTTTTGATTGAGCAGATCTGAACACTCTTTCTGTAGAAAATGCAACTGGACATTTGGAGCGCTAAGAGAGTAGTAGTGGAAAAAGGAATATATTCAAATATAAACTACACAGAAGCATTCTGTGAAACTTCTTTCTGATCTGAGAGTTCAGCTAACAGAGTTAAACCATACTTTTGATTGAGCAGTTTTGAAACACTCTGTCTGTAGAAAATGCAACTGGACATTCGTAGCGCTAAGTGGGTAATAGTGGAAAAAATAATATGTTCAAATATAAACTACACAGAAGCATTGTATGAAACTACTTTCTGTTCTGTGCATTCAACTAACAGAGTTGAACCTTACTTTTGATTGAGCCTTTCTGAAACACTCTTTCTGTAGAAACTGCAATTGGACATTCTGAGCGCTAAGAGGCCTCTATTGGGAAAAATAATATCTTCAAATAAAAACTACAGAGAAGCATTGTGTGAAAGTTATTTCTGATATGTTCATTAAGCTAACAGAGTTAAACCATACTTTTGATTGCGCACTTCTGAACACTCTTTCTGTAGAAAATGCAAGTGGACATTCGGAGCGCTAAGAGGGTAAGTGTGGAAAAAGGAATATATTCAAATATAAACTACACAGTAGCATTCTGTGAAAATTCTTTCTGTTCTGTGCATTCAACTAACAGAGTTGAACCTTACTTTTGATTGAGCCGTTCTGAAACACTCTTTCTGTTGAAACTGCAATTGGACATGCTAAGCGCTAAGAGGCCTACAATGGGAAAAAGAATATCTTCAATAAAAACTACACAGATGCATTCTGTGAAACTTATTTCTGATCTGTAAATTCAGTTAACAGAGATAAAACATATTTTTGATTGAGCAGTTATGAAACACTCTTTTTGTAGAAAATGCAAGTGGAGATTCAGAGCGCTAAGAGGGTAATAGTGGAAAAAGGAATGTCTTCAAATATAAACTACACAGAATCATTCGGTGAAACTTCTTTCTGATCTGTGCATTCAGCTAACAGAGTTAAACCATACTTTTGATTGAGCAGATCTGAACACTCTTTCTGTAGAAAATGCAACTGGACATTTGGAGCGCTAAGAGCGTAGTAGTGGAAAAAGGAATATATTCAAATATAAACTAAACAGAAGCATTCTGTGAAACTTCTTTCTGATCTGAGCATTCAGCTAACAGAGTTAAACCATACTTTTGATTGAGCAGTTTTGAAACACTCTGTCTGTAGAAAATGCAACTGGACATTCGTAGCGCTAAGTGGGTAATGGTGGAAAAAAGAATATGTTCAAATATAAACTACACAGAAGCATTGTATGAAACTTCTTTCTGTTCTGTGCATTCAACTAACAGAGTTGAACCTTACTTTTGATTGAGCCTTTCTGAAACACTCTTTCTGTAGAAACTGCAATTGGACATTCTTAGCGCTAGGAGGCCTATATTGGAAAAATGAATGTCTACAAATAAAAACTAAACAGTAGAATTGTGTGAAACTTCTTTCTGTTCTGTTTGTTCAACTAAAAGAGTTGAACCTTAGTTTTGATTGAGCCGTTCTGAAACACTCTTTCTGTAGAAAATGCAAGTGGAGATTCGGAGCGCTAAGAGGGTAATAGTGGAAAAAGGAATGTCTCCAAATATAAACTACACAGAATCATTCTCTGAAACTTCTTTCTGATCTGTGCATTCAGCTAACAGAGTTAAACCATACTTTTGATTGAGCAGATCTGAACACTCTTTCTGTAGAAAATGCAAATGGACATTTGGAGCGCTAAGAGAGTAGTAGTGGAAAAAGGAATATATTCAAATATAAACTACACAGAAGCATTCTGTGAAACTTCTTTCTGATCTGAGCATTCAGCTAACAGAGTTAAACCATACTTTTGATTGAGCAGTTTTGAAACACTCTGTCTGTAGAAAATGCAACTGGACATTCTTAGCGCTAAGTGGGTAATAGTGGAAAAAAGAATATGTTCAAATATAAACTACACAGAAGCATTGTATGAAAATTCTTTCTGTTCTGTGCATTCAACTAACAGAGTTGAACCTTACTTTTGATTGAGCCTTTCTGAAACACTCTTTCTGTAGAAACTGCAATTGGACATTCTGAGCGCTAAGAGGCCTCTATTGGGAAAAATAATATCTTCAAATAAAAACTACACAGAAGCATTGTGTGAAACTTATTTCTGATATGTTCATTAAGCTAACAGAGTTAAACCATACTTTTGATTGCGCAGTTCTGAACTCTCTTTCTGTAGAAAATGCAAGTGGACATTCGGAGCGCTAAGAGGGTAATAGTGGAAAAAGGAATATATTCAAATATAAACTACACAGTAGCATTCTGTGAAAATTCTTTCTGTTCTGTGCATTCAACTAACAGAGTTGAACCTTACTTTTGATTGAGCCGTTCTGAAACACTCTTTCTGTAGAAACTGCAATTGGACATGCTAAGCGCTAAGAGGCCTACATTGGGAAAAAGAATATCTTCAAATAAAAACTACACAGATGCATTCTGTGAAACTTATTTCTGATCTGTAAATTCAGTTAACAGAGATAAAACGTATTTTTGATTGAGCAGTTATGAAACACTCTTTTTGTAGAAAATGCAAGTGGAGATTCGGAGCGCTAAGAGGGTAATAGTGGAAAAAGGAATGTCTTCAAATATAAACTACACAGAATCATTCGGTGAAACTTCTTTCTGATCTGTGCATTCAGCTAACAGAGTTAAACCATACTTTTGATTGAGCAGATCTGAACACTCTTTCTGTAGAAAATGCAACTGGACATTTGGGGCGCTAAGAGTGTAGTAGTGGAAAAAGGAATATATTCAAATATAAACTAAACAGAAGCATTCTGTGAAACTTCTTTCTGATCTGAGCATTCAGCTAACAGAGTTAAACCATACTTTTGATTGAGCAGTTTTGAAACACTCTGTCTGTAGAAAATGCAACTGGACATTCGTAGCGCTAAGTGGGTAATGGTGGAAAAAAGAATATGTTCAAATATAAACTACACAGAAGCATTGTATGAAACTTCTTTCTGTTCTGTGCATTCAACTAACAGAGTTGAACCTTACTTTTGATTGAGCCGTTCTGAAACACTCTTTCTGTAGAAACTGCAATTGGACATTCTTAGCGCTAGGAGGCCTATATTGGGAAAATGAATCTCTACAAATAAAAACTACACAGAAGAATTGTGTGAAACTTCTTTCTGTTCTGTTTGTTCAACTAAAAGTGTTGAACCTTAGTTTTGATTGAGCCGTTGTGAAACACTCTTTCTGTAGAAAATGCAAGTGGAGATTCGGAGCGCTAAGAGGGTAATAGTGGAAAAGGAATGTCTCCAAATATAAACTACACAGAATCATTCTGTGAAACTTCTTTCTGATCTGTGCATTCAGCTAACAGAGTTAAACCATACTTTTGATTGAGCAGATCTGAACACTCTTTCTGTAGAAAATGCAACTGGACATTTGGAGCGCTAAGAGAGTAGTAGTGGAAAAAGGAATATATTCAAATATAAACTACACAGAAGCATTCTGTGAAACTTCTTTCTGATCTGAGAGTTCAGCTAACAGAGTTAAACCATACTTTTGATTGAGCAGTTTTGAAACACTCTGTCTGTAGAAAATGCAACTGGACATTCGTAGCGCTAAGTGGGTAATAGTGGAAAAAAGAATATGTTCAAATATAAACTACACAGAAGCATTGTATGAAACATCTTTCTGTTCTGTGCATTCAACTAACAGAGTTGAACCTTACTTTTGATTGAGCCTTTCTGAAACACTCTTTCTGTAGAAACTGCAATTGGACATTCTGAGCGCTAAGAGGCCTCTATTGGGAAAAATAATATCTTCAAATAAAAACTACAGAGAAGCATTGTGTGAAACTTATTTCTGATATGTTCATTAAGCTAACAGAGTTAAACCATACTTTTGATTGCGCACTTCTGAACACTCTTTCTGTAGAAAATGCAAGTGGACATTCGGAGCGCTAAGAGGGTAAGAGTGGAAAAAGGAATATATTCAAATATAAACTACACAGTAGCATTCTGTGAAAATTCTTTCTGTTCTGTGCATTCAACTAACAGAGTTGAACCTTACTTTTGATTGAGCCGTTCTGAAACACTCTTTCTGTTGAAACTGCAATTGGACATGCTAAGCGCTAAGAGGCCTACAATGGGAAAAAGAATATCTTCAATAAAAACTACACAGATGCATTCTGTGAAACTTATTTCTGATCTGTAAATTCAGTTAACAGAGATAAAACATATTTTTGATTGAGCAGTTATGAAACACTCTTTTTGTAGAAAATGCAAGTGGAGATTCGGAGCGCTAAGAGGGTAATAGTGGAAAAAGGAATGTCTTCAAATATAAACTACACAGAATCATTCGGTGAAACTTCTTTCTGATCTGTGCATTCAGCTAACAGAGTTAAACCATACTTTTGATTGAGCAGATCTGAACACTCTTTCTGTAGAAAATGCAACTGGACATTTGGAGCGCTAAGAGCGTAGTAGTGGAAAAAGGAATATATTCAAATATAAACTAAACAGAAGCATTCTGTGAAACTTCTTTCTGATCTGAGCATTCAGCTAACAGAGTTAAACCATACTTTTGATTGAGCAGTTTTGAAACACTCTGTCTGTAGAAAATGCAACTGGACATTCGTAGCGCTAAGTGGGTAATGGTGGAAAAAAGAATATGTTCAAATATAAACTACACAGAAGCATTGTATGAAACTTCTTTCTGTTCTGTGCATTCAACTAACAGAGTTGAACCTTACTTTTGATTGAGCCTTTCTGAAACACTCTTTCTGTAGAAACTGCAATTGGACATTCTTAGCGCTAGGAGGCCTATATTGGAAAAATGAATGTCTACAAATAAAAACTAAACAGAAGAATTGTGTGAAACTTCTTTCTGTTCTGTTTGTTCAACTAAAAGAGTTGAACCTTAGTTTTGATTGAGCCGTTCTGAAACACTCTTTCTGTAGAAAATGCAAGTGGAGATTCGGAGCGCTAAGAGGGTAATAGTGGAAAAAGGAATGTCTCCAAATATAAACTACACAGAATCATTCTCTGAAACTTCTTTCTGATCTGTGCATTCAGCTAACAGAGTTAAACCATACTTTTGATTGAGCAGATCTGAACACTCTTTCTGTAGAAAATGCAACTGGACATTTGGAGCGCTAAGAGAGTAGTAGTGGAAAAAGGAATATATTCAAATATAAACTACACAGAAGCATTCTGTGAAACTTCTTTCTGATCTGAGCATTCAGCTAACAGAGTTAAACCATACTTTTGATTGAGCAGTTTTGAAAAACTCTGTCTGTAGAAAATGCAACTGGACATTCGTAGCGCTAAGTGGGTAATAGTGGAAAAAAGAATATGTTCAAATATAAACTACACAGAAGCATTGTATGAAAATTCTTTCTGTTCTGTGCATTCAACTAACAGAGTTGAACCTTACTTTTGATTGAGCCTTTCTGAAACACTCTTTCTGTAGAAACTGCAATTGGACATTCTGAGCGCTAAGAGGCCTCTATTGGGAAAAATAATATCTTCAAATAAAAACTACACAGAAGCATTGTGTGAAACTTATTTCTGATATGTTCATTAAGCTAACAGAGTTAAACCATACTTTTGATTGCGCAGTTCTGAACTCTCTTTCTGTAGAAAATGCAAGTGGACATTCGGAGCGCTAAGAGGGTAATAGTGGAAAAAGGAATATATTCAAATATAAACTACACAGTAGCATTCTGTGAAAATTCTTTCTGTTCTGTGCATTCAACTAACAGAGTTGAACCTTACTTTTGATTGAGCCGTTCTGAAACACTCTTTCTGTAGAAACTGCAATTGGACATGCTAAGCGCTAAGAGGCCTACATTGGGAAAAAGAATATCTTCAAATAAAAACTACACAGATGCATTCTGTGAAACTTATTTCTGATCTGTAAATTCAGTTAACAGAGATAAAACGTATTTTTGATTGAGCAGTTATGAAACACTCTTTTTGTAGAAAATGCAAGTGGAGATTCGGAGCGCTAAGAGGGTAATAGTGGAAAAAGGAATGTCTTCAAATGTAAACTACACAGAATCATTCGGTGAAACTTCTTTCTGATCTGTGCATTCAGCTAACAGAGTTAAACCATACTTTTGATTGAGCAGATCTGAACACTCTTTCTGTAGAAAATGCAACTGGACATTTGGGGCGCTAAGAGTGTAGTAGTGGAAAAAGGAATATATTCAAATATAAACTAAACAGAAGCATTCTGTGAAACTTCTTTCTGATCTGAGCATTCAGCTAACAGAGTTAAACCATACTTTTGATTGAGCAGTTTTGAAACACTCTGTCTGTAGAAAATGCAACTGGACATTCGTAGCGCTAAGTGGGTAATGGTGGAAAAAAGAATATGTTCAAATATAAACTACACAGAAGCATTGTATGAAACTTCTTTCTGTTCTGTGCATTCAACTAACAGAGTTGAACCTTACTTTTGATTGAGCCGTTCTGAAACACTCTTTCTGTAGAAACTGCAATTGGACATTCTTAGCGCTAGGAGGCCTATATTGGGAAAATGAATCTCTACAAATAAAAACTACACAGAAGAATTGTGTGAAACTTCTTTCTGTTCTGTTTGTTCAACTAAAAGTGTTGAACCTTAGTTTTGATTGAGCCGTTGTGAAACACTCTTTCTGTAGAAAATGCAAGTGGAGATTCGGAGCGCTAAGAGGGTAATAGTGGAAAAGGAATGTCTCCAAATATAAACTACACAGAATCATTCTGTGAAACTTCTTTCTGATCTGTGCATTCAGCTAACAGAGTTAAACCATACTTTTGATTGAGCAGATCTGAACACTCTTTCTGTAGAAAATGCAACTGGACATTTGGAGCGCTAAGAGAGTAGTAGTGGAAAAAGGAATATATTCAAATATAAACTACACAGAAGCATTCTGTGAAACTTCTTTCTGATCTGAGAGTTCAGCTAACAGAGTTAAACCATACTTTTGATTGAGCAGTTTTGAAACACTCTGTCTGTAGAAAATGCAACTGGACATTCGTAGCGCTAAGTGGGTAATAGTGGAAAAAAGAATATGTTCAAATATTAACTACACAGAAGCATTGTATGAAACTTCTTTCTGTTCTGTGCATTCAACTAACAGAGTTGAACCTTACTTTTGATTGAGCCTTTCTGAAACACTCTTTCTGTAGAAACTGCAATTGGACATTCTGAGCGCTAAGAGGCCTCTATTGGGAAAAAAAATATCTTCAAATAAAAACTACAGAGAAGCATTGTGTGAAACTTATTTCTGATATGTTCATTAAGCTAACAGAGTTAAAACATACTTTTGATTGCGCACTTCTGAACACTCTTTCTGTAGAAAATGCAAGTGGACATTCGGAGCGCTAAGAGGGTAAGAGTGGAAAAAGGAATATATTCAAATATAAACTACACAGTAGCATTCTGTGAAAATTCTTTCTGTTCTGTGCATTCAACTAACAGAGTTGAACCTTACTTTTGATTGAGCCGTTCTGAAACACTCTTTCTGTTGAAACTGCAATTGGACATGCTAAGCGCTAAGAGGCCTACAATGGGAAAAGAATATCTTCAATAAAAACTACACAGATGCATTCTGTGAAACTTATTTCTGATCTGTAAATTCAGTTAACAGAGATAAAACATATTTTTGATTGAGCAGTTATGAAACACTCTTTTTGTAGAAAATGCAAGTGGAGATTCGGAGCGCTAAGAGGGTAATAGTGGAAAAAGGAATGTCTTCAAATATAAACTACACAGAATCATTCGGTGAAACTTCTTTCTGATCTGTGCATTCAGCTAACAGAGTTAAACCATACTTTTGATTGAGCAGATCTGAACACTCTTTCTGTAGAAAATGCAACTGGACATTTGGAGCGCTAAGAGCGTAGTAGTGGAAAAAGGAATATATTCAAATATAAACTAAACAGAAGCATTCTGTGAAACTTCTTTCTGATCTGAGCATTCAGCTAACAGAGTTAAACCATACTTTTGATTGAGCAGTTTTGAAACACTCTGTCTGTAGAAAATGCAACTGGACATTCGTAGCGCTAAGTGGGTAATGGTGGAAAAAAGAATATGTTCAAATATAAACTACACAGAAGCATTGTATGAAACTTCTTTCTGTTCTGTGCATTCAACTAACAGAGTTGAACCTTACTTTTGATTGAGCCTTTCTGAAACACTCTTTCTGTAGAAACTGCAATTGGACATTCTTAGCGCTAGGAGGCCTATATTGGAAAAATGAATGTCTACAAATAAAAACTAAACAGAAGAATTGTGTGAAACTTCTTTCTGTTCTGTTTGTTCAACTAAAAGAGTTGAACCTTAGTTTTGATTGAGCCGTTCTGAAACACTCTTTCTGTAGAAAATGCAAGTGGAGATTCGGAGCGCTAAGAGGGTAATAGTGGAAAAAGGAATGTCTCCAAATATAAACTACACAGAATCATTCTCTGAAACTTCTTTCTGATCTGTGCATTCAGCTAACAGAGTTAAACCATACTTTTGATTGAGCAGATCTGAACACTCTTTCTGTAGAAAATGCAACTGGACATTTGGAGCGCTAAGAGAGTAGTAGTGGAAAAAGGAATATATTCAAATATAAACTACACAGAAGCATTCTGTGAAACTTCTTTCTGATCTGAGCATTCAGCTAACAGAGTTAAACCATACTTTTGATTGAGCAGTTTTGAAAAACTCTGTCTGTAGAAAATGCAACTGGACATTCGTAGCGCTAAGTGGGTAATAGTGGAAAAAAGAATATGTTCAAATATAAACTACACAGAAGCATTGTATGAAAATTCTTTCTGTTCTGTGCATTCAACTAACAGAGTTGAACCTTACTTTTGATTGAGCCTTTCTGAAACACTCTTTCTGTAGAAACTGCAATTGGACATTCTGAGCGCTAAGAGGCCTCTATTGGGAAAAATAATATCTTCAAATAAAAACTACACAGAAGCATTGTGTGAAACTTATTTCTGATATGTTCATTAAGCTAACAGAGTTAAACCATACTTTTGATTGCGCAGTTCTGAACTCTCTTTCTGTAGAAAATGCAAGTGGACATTCGGAGCGCTAAGAGGGTAATAGTGGAAAAAGGAATATATTCAAATATAAACTACACAGTAGCATTCTGTGAAAATTCTTTCTGTTCTGTGCATTCAACTAACAGAGTTGAACCTTACTTTTGATTGAGCCGTTCTGAAACACTCTTTCTGTAGAAACTGCAATTGGACATGCTAAGCGCTAAGAGGCCTACATTGGGAAAAAGAATATCTTCAAATAAAAACTACACAGATGCATTCTGTGAAACTTATTTCTGATCTGTAAATTCAGTTAACAGAGATAAAACGTATTTTTGATTGAGCAGTTATGAAACACTCTTTTTGTAGAAAATGCAAGTGGAGATTCGGAGCGCTAAGAGGGTAATAGTGGAAAAAGGAATGTCTTCAAATATAAACTACACAGAATCATTCGGTGAAACTTCTTTCTGATCTGTGCATTCAGCTAACAGAGTTAAACCATACTTTTGATTGAGCAGATCTGAACACTCTTTCTGTAGAAAATGCAACTGGACATTTGGGGCGCTAAGAGTGTAGTAGTGGAAAAAGGAATATATTCAAATATAAACTAAACAGAAGCATTCTGTGAAACTTCTTTCTGATCTGAGCATTCAGCTAACAGAGTTAAACCATACTTTTGATTGAGCAGTTTTGAAACACTCTGTCTGTAGAAAATGCAACTGGACATTCGTAGCGCTAAGTGGGTAATGGTGGAAAAAAGAATATGTTCAAATATAAACTACACAGAAGCATTGTATGAAACTTCTTTCTGTTCTGTGCATTCAACTAACAGAGTTGAACCTTACTTTTGATTGAGCCTTTCTGAAACACTCTTTCTGTAGAAACTGCAATTGGACATTCTTAGCGCTAGGAGGCCTATATTGGAAAAATGAATGTCTACAAATAAAAACTAAACAGAAGAATTGTGTGAAACTTCTTTCTGTTCTGTTTGTTCAACTAAAAGAGTTGAACCTTAGTTTTGATTGAGCCGTTCTGAAACACTCTTTCTGTAGAAAATGCAAGTGGAGATTCGGAGCGCTAAGAGGGTAATAGTGGAAAAAGGAATGTCTCCAAATATAAACTACACAGAATCATTCTCTGAAACTTCTTTCTGATCTGTGCATTCAGCTAACAGAGTTAAACCATACTTTTGATTGAGCAGATCTGAACACTCTTTCTGTAGAAAATGCAACTGGACATTTGGAGCGCTAAGAGAGTAGTAGTGGAAAAAGGAATATATTCAAATATAAACTACACAGAAGCATTCTGTGAAACTTCTTTCTGATCTGAGCATTCAGCTAACAGAGTTAAACCATACTTTTGATTGAGCAGTTTTGAAACACTCTGTCTGTAGAAAATGCAACTGGACATTCGTAGCGCTAAGTGGGTAATAGTGGAAAAAAGAATATGTTCAAATATAAACTACACAGAAGCATTTTATGAAAATTCTTTCTGTTCTGTGCATTCAACTAACAGAGTTGAACCTTACATTTGATTGAGCCTTTCTGAAACACTCTTTCTGTAGAAACTGCAATTGGACATTCTGAGCGCTAAGAGGCCTCTATTGGGAAAAATAATATCTTCAAATAAAAACTACACAGAAGCATTGTGTGAAACTTATTTCTGATATGTTCATTAAGCTAACAGAGTTAAACCATACTTTTGATTGCGCAGTTCTGAACTCTCTTTCTGTAGAAAATGCAAGTGGACATTCGGAGCGCTAAGAGGGTAATAGTGGAAAAAGGAATATATTCAAATATAAACTACACAGTAGCATTCTGTGAAAATTCTTTCTGTTCTGTGCATTCAACTAACAGAGATGAACCTTACTTTTGATTGAGCCGTTCTGAAACACTCTTTCTGTAGAAACTGCAATTGGACATGCTAAGCGCTAAGAGGCCTACATTGGGAAAAAGAATATCTTCAAATAAAAACTACACAGATGCATTCTGTGAAACTTATTTCTGATCTGTAAATTCAGTTAACAGAGATAAAACATATTTTTGATTGAGCAGTTATGAAACACTCTTTTTGTAGAAAATGCAAGTGGAGATTCGGAGCGCTAAGAGGGTAATAGTGGAAAAAGGAATGTCTTCAAATATAAACTACACAGAATCATTCGGTGAAACTTCTTTCTGATCTGTGCATTCAGCTAACAGAGTTAAACCATACTTTTGATTGAGCAGATCTGAACACACTTTCTGTAGAAAATGCAACTGGACATTTGGGGCGCTAAGAGTGTAGTAGTGGAAAAAGGAATATATTCAAATATAAACTAAACAGAAGCATTCTGTGAAACTTCTTTCTGATCTGAGCATTCAGCTAACAGAGTTAAACCATACTTTTGATTGAGCAGTTTTGAAACACTCTGTCTGTAGAAAATGCAACTGGACATTCGTAGCGCTAAGTGGGTAATGGTGGAAAAAAGAATATGTTCAAATATAAACTACACAGAAGCATTGTATGAAACTTCTTTCTGTTCTGTGCATTCAACTAACAGAGTTGAACCTTACTTTTGATTGAGCCGTTCTGAAACACTCTTTCTGTAGAAACTGCAATTGGACATTCTTAGCGCTAGGAGGCCTATATTGGGAAAATGAATCTCTACAAATAAAAACTACACAGAAGAATTGTGTGAAACTTCTTTCTGTTCTGTTTGTTCAACTAAAAGAGTT
Organism: Symphalangus syndactylus; assembly: GCF_028878055.3. NCBI lineage: Eukaryota > Metazoa > Chordata > Mammalia > Primates > Hylobatidae > Symphalangus > Symphalangus syndactylus. The sequence goes on along the minus strand of NC_072437.2, from coordinate 111,301,742 downwards.
GAACCTTAGTTTTGATTGAGCCGTTGTGAAACACTCTTTCTGTAGAAAATGCAAGTGGAGATTCGGAGCGCTAAGAGGGTAATAGTGGAAAAGGAATGTCTCCAAATATAAACTACACAGAATCATTCTGTGAAACTTCTTTCTGATCTGTGCATTCAGCTAACAGAGTTAAACCATACTTTTGATTGAGCAGATCTGAACACTCTTTCTGTAGAAAATGCAACTGGACATTTGGAGCGCTAAGAGAGTAGTAGTGGAAAAAGGAATATATTCAAATATAAACTACACAGAAGCATTCTGTGAAACTTCTTTCTGATCTGAGAGTTCAGCTAACAGAGTTAAACCATACTTTTGATTGAGCAGTTTTGAAACACTCTGTCTGTAGAAAATGCAACTGGACATTCGTAGCGCTAAGTGGGTAATAGTGGAAAAAAGAATATGTTCAATATAAACTACACAGAAGCATTGTATGAAACTTCTTTCTGTTCTGTGCATTCAACTAACAGAGTTGAACCTTACTTTTGATTGAGCCTTTCTGAAACACTCTTTCTGTAGAAACTGCAATTGGACATTCTGAGCGCTAAGAGGCCTCTATTGGGAAAAATAATATCTTCAAATAAAAACTACAGAGAAGCATTGTGTGAAACTTATTTCTGATATGTTCATTAAGCTAACAGAGTTAAACCATACTTTTGATTGCGCACTTCTGAACACTCTTTCTGTAGAAAATGCAAGTGGACATTCGGAGCGCTAAGAGGGTAAGAGTGGAAAAAGGAATATATTCAAATATAAACTACACAGTAGCATTCTGTGAAAATTCTTTCTGTTCTGTGCATTCAACTAACAGAGTTGAACCTTACTTTTGATTGAGCCGTTCTGAAACACTCTTTCTGTTGAAACTGCAATTGTACATGCTAATCGCTAAGAGGCCTACAATGGGAAAAAGAATATCTTCAATAAAAACTACACAGATGCATTCTGTGAAACTTATTTCTGATCTGTAAATTCAGTTAACAGAGATAAAACATATTTTTGATTGAGCAGTTATGAAACACTCTTTTTGTAGAAAATGCAAGTGGAGATTCGGAGCGCTAAGAGGGTAATAGTGGAAAAAGGAATGTCTTCAAATATAAACTACACAGAATCATTCGGTGAAACTTCTTTCTGATCTGTGCATTCAGCTAACAGAGTTAAACCATACTTTTGATTGAGCAGATCTGAACACTCTTTCTGTAGAAAATGCAACTGGACATTTGGAGCGCTAAGAGCTTAGTAGTGGAAAAAGGAATATATTCAAATATAAACTAAACAGAAGCATTCTGTGAAACTTCTTTCTGATCTGAGCATTCAGCTAACAGAGTTAAACCATACTTTTGATTGAGCAGTTTTGAAACACTCTGTCTGTAGAAAATGCAACTGGACATTCGTAGCGCTAAGTGGGTAATGGTGGAAAAAAGAATATGTTCAAATATAAACTACACAGAAGCATTGTATGAAACTTCTTTCTGTTCTGTGCATTCAACTAACAGAGTTGAACCTTACTTTTGATTGAGCCTTTCTGAAACACTCTTTCTGTAGAAACTGCAATTGGACATTCTTAGCGCTAGGAGGCCTATATTGGAAAAATGAATGTCTACAAATAAAAACTAAACAGAAGAATTGTGTGAAACTTCTTTCTGTTCTGTTTGTTCAACTAAAAGAGTTGAACCTTAGTTTTGATTGAGCCGTTCTGAAACACTCTTTCTGTAGAAAATGCAAGTGGAGATTCGGAGCGCTAAGAGGGTAATAGTGGAAAAAGGAATGTCTCCAAATATAAACTGCACAGAATCATTCTCTGAAACTTCTTTCTGATCTGTGCATTCAGCTAACAGAGTTAAACCATACTTTTGATTGAGCAGATCTGAACACTCTTTCTGTAGAAAATGCAACTGGACATTTGGAGCGCTAAGAGAGTAGTAGTGGAAAAAGGAATATATTCAAATATAAACTACACAGAAGCATTCTGTGAAACTTCTTTCTGATCTGAGCATTCAGCTAACAGAGTTAAACCATACTTTTGATTGAGCAGTTTTGAAACACTCTGTCTGTAGAAAATGCAACTGGACATTCGTAGCGCTAAGTGGGTAATAGTGGAAAAAAGAATATGTTCAAATATAAACTACACAGAAGCATTGTATGAAAATTCTTTCTGTTCTGTGCATTCAACTAACAGAGTTGAACCTTACTTTTGATTGAGCCTTTCTGAAACACTCTTTCTGTAGAAACTGCAATTGGACATTCTGAGCGCTAAGAGGCCTCTATTGGGAAAAATAATATCTTCAAATAAAAACTACACAGAAGCATTGTGTGAAACTTATTTCTGATATGTTCATTAAGCTAACAGAGTTAAACCATACTTTTGATTGCGCAGTTCTGAACTCTCTTTCTGTAGAAAATGCAAGTGGACATTCGGAGCGCTAAGAGGGTAATAGTGGAAAAAGGAATATATTCAAATATAAACTACACAGTAGCATTCTGTGAAAATCCTTTCTGTTCTGTGCATTCAACTAACAGATTTGAACCTTACTTTTGATTGAGCCGTTCTGAAACACTCTTTCTGTAGAAACTGCAATTGGACATGCTAAGCGCTAAGAGGCCTACATTGGGAAAAAGAATATCTTCAAATAAAAACTACACAGATGCATTCTGTGAAACTTATTTCTGATCTGTAAATTCAGTTAACAGAGATAAAACATATTTTTGATTGAGCAGTTATGAAACACTCTTTTTGTAGAAAATGCAAGTGGAGATTCGGAGCGCTAAGAGGGTAATAGTGGAAAAAGGAATGTCTTCAAATATAAACTACACAGAATCATTCGGTGAAACTTCTTTCTGATCTGTGCATTCAGCTAACAGAGTTAAACCATACTTTTGATTGAGCAGATCTGAACACTCTTTCTGTAGAAAATGCAACTGGACATTTGGGGCGCTAAGAGTGTAGTAGTGGAAAAAGGAATATATTCAAATATAAACTAAACAGAAGCATTCTGTGAAACTTCTTTCTGATCTGAGCATTCAGCTAACAGAGTTAAACCATACTTTTGATTGAGCAGTTTTGAAACACTCTGTCTGTAGAAAATGCAACTGGACATTCGTAGCGCTAAGTGGGTAATGGTGGAAAAAAGAATATGTTCAAATATAAACTACACAGAAGCATTGTATGAAACTTCTTTCTGTTCTGTGCATTCAACTAACAGAGTTGAACCTTACTTTTGATTGAGCCGTTCTGAAACACTCTTTCTGTAGAAACTGCAATTGGACATTCTTAGCGCTAGGAGGCCTATATTGGGAAAATGAATCTCTACAAATAAAAACTACACAGAAGAATTGTGTGAAACTTCTTTCTGTTCTGTTTGTTCAACTAAAAGAGTTGAACCTTAGTTTTGATTGAGCCGTTGTGAAACACTCTTTCTGTAGAAAATGCAAGTGGAGTTTCGGAGCGCTAAGAGGGTAATAGTGGAAAAGGAATGTCTCCAAATATAAACTACACAGAATCATTCTGTGAAACTTCTTTCTGATCTGTGCATTCAGCTAACAGAGTTAAACCATACTTTTGATTGAGCAGATCTGAACACTCTTTCTGTAGAAAATGCAACTGGACATTTGGAGCGCTAAGAGAGTAGTAGTGGAAAAAGGAATATATTCAAATATAAACTACACAGAAGCATTCTGTGAAACTCCTTTCTGATCTGAGAGTTCAGCTAACAGAGTTAAACCATACTTTTGATTGAGCAGTTTTGAAACACTCTGTCTGTAGAAAATGCAACTGGACATTCGTAGCGCTAAGTGGGTAATAGTGGAAAAAAGAATATGTTCTAATATAAACTACACAGAAGCATTGTATGAAACTTCTTTCTGTTCTGTGCATTCAACTAACAGAGTTGAACCTTACTTTTGATTGAGCCTTTCTGAAACACTCTTTCTGTAGAAACTGCAATTGGACATTCTGAGCGCTAAGAGGCCTCTATTGGGAAAAATAATATCTTCAAATAAAAACTACAGAGAAGCATTGTGTGAAACTTATTTCTTATATGTTCATTAAGCTAACAGAGTTAAACCATACTTTTGATTGCGCACTTCTGAACACTCTTTCTGTAGAAAATGCAAGTGGACATTCGTAGCGCTAAGAGGGTAATAGTGGAAAAAGGAATATATTCAAATATAAACTACACAGTAGCATTCTGTGAAAATTCTTTCTGTTCTGTGCATTCAACTAACAGAGTTGAACCTTACTTTTGATTGAGCCGTTCTGAAACACTCTTTCTGTTGAAACTGCAATTGGACATGCTAAGCGCTAAGAGGCCTACAATGGGAAAAAGAATATCTTCAATAAAAACTACACAGATGCATTCTGTGAAACTTATTTCTGATCTGTAAATTCAGTTAACAGAGATAAAACATATTTTTGATTGAGCAGTTATGAAACACTCTTTTTGTAGAAAATGCAAGTGGAGATTCGGAGCGCTAAGAGGGTAATAGTGGAAAAAGGAATGTCTTCAAATATAAACTACACAGAATCATTCGGTGAAACTACTTTCTGATCTGTGCATTCAGCTAACAGAGTTAAACCATACTTTTGATTGAGCAGATCTGAACACTCTTTCTGTAGAAAATGCAACTGGACATTTGGAGCGCTAAGAGAGTAGTAGTGGAAAAAGGAATATATTCAAATATAAACTACACAGAAGCATTCTGTGAAACTTCTTTCTGATCTGAGCATTCAGCTAACATAGTTAAACCATGCTTTTGATTGAGCAGTTTTGAAACACTCTGTCTGTAGGAAATGCAACTGGACATTCGTAGCGCTAAGTGGGTAATAGTGGAAAAAAGAATATGTTCAAATATAAACTACACAGAAGCATTGTATGAAACTTCTTTCTGTTCTGTGCATTCAACTAACAGAGTTGAACCTTACTTTTGATTGAGCCGTTCTGAAACACTCTTTCTGTTGAAACGGCAATTGGACATTCTGAGCGCTAAGAGGCCTATATTGGGAAAAAGAATGTCTACAAATAAAAACTACACAGAAGAATTGTGTGAAACTTCTTTCTGTTCTGTTTGTTCAACTAAAAGAGTTGAACCTTAGTTTTGATTGAGCCGTTCTGAAACACTCTTTCTGTAGAAAATGCAAGTGGGGATTCAGAGCGCTAAGAGGGTAATAGCGGAAAAAGTAATGTCTCCAAATATAAACTACACAGAATCATTCTGTGAAACTTCTTTCTGATCTGTGCATTCAGCTAACAGAGTTAAACCATACTTTTGATTGAGCAGATCTGAACACTCTTTCTGTAGAAAATGCAACTGGACATTTGGAGCGCTAAGAGAGTAGTAGTGGAAAAAGGAATATATTCAAATATAAACTACACAGAAGCATTCTGTGAAACTTCTACCTGATCTGAGCATTCAGCTAACAGAGTTAAACCATACTTTTCATTGAGCCGTTTTGAAACACTCTGTCTGTAGAAAATGCAACTGGACATTCGTAGCGCTAAGTGGGTAATAGTGGAAAAAAGAATATGCTCAAATATAAACTACACAGAAGCATTGTATGAAACTTCTTTCTGTTCTGTGCATTCAACTAACAGAGTTGAACCTTACATTTGATTGAGCCTTTCTGAAACACTCTTTCTGTAGAAACTGCAATTGGACATTCTGAGCGCTAAGAGGCCTCTATTGGGAAAAATAATATCTTCAAATAAAAACTACACAGAATAATTGTGTGAAACTTATTTCTGATATGTTCATTAAGCTAACAGAGTTAAACCATACTTTTGATTGCGCAGTTCTGAACACTCTTTCTGTAGAAAATGCAAGTGGACATTCGGAGCGCTAAGAGGGTATTAGTGGAAAAAGGAATGTATTCAAATATAAACTACACAGTAGCATTCTGTGAAAATACTTTCTGTTCTGTGCATTCAACTAACAGAGTTGAACCTTACTTTTGATTGAGCCGTTCTGAAACACTCTTTCTGTAGAAACTGCAATTGGACATGCTAAGCGCTAAGAGGCCTACATTGGGAAAAAGAATATCTTCAAATAAAAACTACACAGATGCATTCTGTGAAACTTATTTCTGATCTGTAAATTCAGTTAACAGAGATAAAACATATTTTTGATTGAGCAGTTATGAAACACTCTTTTTGTAGAAAATGCAATTGGAGATTCGGAGCGCTAAGAGGGTAATAGTGGAAAAAGGAATGTCTTCAAATATAAACTACACAGAATCATTCGGTGAAACTTCTTTCTGATCTGTGCATTCAGCTAACAGAGTTAAACCATACTTTTGATTGAGCAGATCTGAACACTCTTTCTGTAGAAAATGCAACTGGACATTTGGGGCGCTAAGAGTGTAGTAGTGGAAAAAGGAATATATTCAAATATAAACTAAACAGAAGCATTCTGTGAAACTTCTTTCTGATCTGAGCATTCAGCTAACAGAGTTAAACCATACTTTTGATGGAGCAGTTTTGAAACACTCTGTCTGTAGAAAATGCAACTGGACATTCGTAGCGCTAAGTGGGTAATGGTGGAAAAAAGAATATGTTCAAATATAAACTACACAGAAGCATTGTATGAAACTTCTTTCTGTTCTGTGCATTCAACTAACAGAGTTGAACCTTACTTTTGATTGAGCCGTTCTGAAACACTCTTTCTGTAGAAACTGCAATTGGACATTCTTAGCGCTAGGAGGCCTATATTGGGAAAATGAATCTCTACAAATAAAAACTACACAGAAGAATTGTGTGAAACTTCTTTCTGTTCTGTTTGTTCAACTAAAAGAGTTGAACCTTAGTTTTGATTGAGCCGTTCTGAAACACTCTTTCTGTAGAAAATGCAAGTGGAGATTCGGAGTGCTAAGAGGGTAATAGTGGAAAAAGGAATGTCTCCAAATATAAACTACACAGAATCATTCTGTGAAACTTCTTTCTGATCTGTGCATTCAGCTAACAGAGTTAAACCATACTTTTGATTGAGCAGATCTGAACACTCTTTCTGTAGAAAATGCAACAGGACATTTGGAGCGCTAAGAGAGTAGTAGTGGAAAAAGGAATATACTCAAATATAAACTACACAGAAGCATTCTGTGAAAATTCTTTCTGATCTGAGCATTCAGCTAACAGAGTTAAACCATACTTTTGATTGAGCAGTTTTGAAACACTCTGTCTGTAGAAAATGCAACTGGACATTCGTAGCGCTAAGTGGGTAATAGTGGAAAAAAGAATATGTTCAAATATAAACTACACAGAAGCATTGTATGAAACTTCTTTCTGTTCTGTGCATTCAACTAACAGAGTTGAACCTTACTTTTGATTGAGCCTTTCTGAAACACTCTTTCTGTAGAGACTGCAATTGGACATTCTGAGCGCTAAGAGGCCTATATTGGGAAAAATAATATCTTCAAATAAAAACTTCACAGAAGCATTGTGTGAAACTTATTTCTGATATGTTCATTAAGCTAACAGAGTTAAACCATACTTTTGATTGCGCAGTTCTGAACACTATTTCTGTAGAAAATGCAAGTGGACTTTCCGAGCGCTAAGATGGTAATAGTGGAAAAAGTAATATATTCAAATATAAACTACACAGTAGCATTCTGTGAAAATTCTTTCTCTTCTGTGCGTTCAACTAACAGAGTTGAACCTTACTTTTGATTGAGCCGTTCTGAAACACTCTTTCTGTAGAAACTGCAATTGGACATGCTAAGCGCTAAGAGGCCTACATTGGGAAAAAGAATATCTTCAAATAAAAACTACACATATGCATTCTGTGAAACTTATTTCTGATCTGTAAATTCACTTAACAGAGATAAAACATATTTTTGACTGAGCAGTTATGAAACACTGTTTTTGTAGAAAATGCAAGTGGAGATTCGGAGCGCTAAGAGGGTAATAGTGGAAAAAGGAATGTCTTCAAATATAAACTACACAGAATCATTCGATGAAACTTCTTTCTGATCTGTGCATTCAGCTAACAGAGTTAAACCATACTTTTGATTGAGCAGATCTGAACACTCTTTCTGTAGAAAATGCAACTGGACATTTGGAGCGCTAAGAGCGTAATAGTGGATAAAGGAATATATTCAAATATAAACTACACAGAAGCATTCTGTGAAACTTATTTCTGATCTGAGCATTCAGCTAACAGAGTTAAACCATACTTTTGATTGAGCAGTTTTGAAACACTCTGTCTGTAGAAAATGCAACTGGACATTCGTAGCGCTAAGTGGGTAATAGTGGAAAAAATAATATGTTCAAATATAAACTACACAGAAGCATTGTATGAAACTTCTTTCTGTTCTGTGCATTCAACTAACAGAGTTGAACCTTACTTTTGATTGAGCCGTTCTGAAACACTCTTTCTGTAGAAACTGCAATTGGACATTCTGAGCGCTAAGAGGCCTATATTGGGAAAAGGAATGTCTACAAATAAAATCTACACAGAAGAATTGTGTGAAACTTCTTTCTGTTCTGTTTGTTCAACTAAAAGAGTTGAACTTTAGTTTTGATTGAGCCGTTCTGAAACACTCTTTCTGTAGAAAATGCAAGTGGAGATTCGGAGAGCTAAGAGGGTAATAGTGGAAAAAGGAATGTCTACAAATATAAACTACACAAAATCATTCTGTGAAACTTCTTTCTGATCTGTGCATTCAGCTAACAGAGTTAAACCATACTTTTGATTGAGCAGATCTGAACACTCTTTCTGTAGAAAATGCAACTGGACATTTGGAGCGCTAAGAGAGTAGTAGTGGAAAAAGGAATATATTCAAATATAAACTACACAGAAGCATTCTGTGAAACTTCTTTCTGATCTGAGCATTCAGCTAACAGAGTTAAACCATACTTTTGATTGAGCAGTTTTGAAACACTCTGTCTGCAGAAAATGCAACTGGACATTCGTAGCGCTAAGTGGGTAATAGTGGAAAAAAGAATATGTTCAAATATAAACTACACAGAAGCATTGTATGAAACTTCTTTCTGTTCTGTGCATTCAACTAACAGAGTTGAACCTTACTTTTGATTGAGCCGTTCTGAAACACTCTTTCTGTAGAAACTGCAATTGGACATTCTGAGCGCTAAGAGGCCTATATTGGGAAAAAGAATGTCTACAAATAAAAACTACACAGAAGAATTGTGTGAAACTTATTTCTGTTCTGTTTGTTCAACTGAAAGAGTTGAACCTTAGTTTTGATTGAGCCGTTCTGAAACACTCTTTCTGTAGAAAATGCAAGTGGAGATTCGGAGCGCTAAGAGGGTAATAGTGGAAAAAGGAATGTCTCCAAATATAAACTACACAGAATCATTCTGTGAAACTTCTTTCTGATCTGTGCATTCAGCTAACAGAGTTAAACCATACTTTTGATTGAGCAGATCTGAACACTCTTTCTGTAGAAAATGCAACTGGACATTTGGAGCGCTAAGAGAGTAGTAGTGGAAAAAGGAATATATTCAAATATAAACTACACAGAAGCATTCTGTGAAACTTCTTTCTGATCTGAGCATTCAGCTAACAGAGTTAAACCATACTTTTGATTGAGCAGTTTTGAAACACTCTCTCTGTAGAAAATGCAACTGGACATTCGTAGCGCTAAGTGGGTAATAGTGGAAAAAAGAATATGTTCAAATATAGACTACACAGAAGCATTGTATGAAACTACTTTCTGTTCTGTGCATTCAACTAACAGAGTTGAACCTTACTTTTGATTGAGCCTTTCTGAAACACTCTTTCTGTAGAAACTGCAATTGGACATTCTGAGCGCTAAGAGGCCTATATTGGGAAAAATAATATCTTCAAATAAAAACTACACAGAAGCATTGTGTGAAACTTATTTCTGATATGTTCATTAAGCTAACAGAGTTAAACCATACTTTTGATTGCGCAGTTCTGAACACTCTTTCTGTAGAAAATGCAAGTGGACATTCTGAGCGCTAAGAGGGTTATAGTGGAAAAAGGAATATATTCAAATATAAACTACACAGTAGCATTCTGTGAAAATTCTTTCTGTTCTGTGCATTCAACTAACAGAGTTGAACCTTACTTTTGATTGAGCCGTTCCGAAACACTCTTTCTGTAGAAACTGCAATTGGACATGCTAAGCGCTAAGAGGCCTACATTGGGAAAAAGAATATCTTCAAATAAAAACTACACAGATGCATTCTGTGAAACTTATTTCTGATCTGTAAATTCAGTTAGCAGAGCAAAAACATATTTTTGATTGAGCAGTTATGAAACACTCTTTTTGTAGAAAATGAAAGTGGAGATTCGGAGCGCTAAGAGGGTAATAGTGGAAAAAGGAATGTCTTCAAATATAAACTACACAGAATCATTCGGTGAAACTTCTTCCTGATCTGTGCATTCAGCTAACAGAGTTAAACCATACTTTTGATTGAGCAGATCTGAACACTCTTTCTGTAGAAAATGCAACTGGACATTTGGAGCGCTAAGAGCGTAGTAGTGGTAAAAGGAATATATTCAAATATAAACTACACAGAAGCATTCTGTGAAACTTCTTTCTGATCTCAGCATTCAGCTAACAGAGTTAAACCATACTTTTGATTGAGCAGTTTTGAAACACTCTGTCTGTAGAAAATGCAACTGGACATTCGTAGCGCTGAGTGGGTAATAGTGGAAAAAAGAATATGTTCATATATAAACTACACAGAAGCATTGTATGAAACTTCTTTCTGTTCTGTGCATTCAACTAACAGAGTTGAACCTTATTTTTGATTGAGCCGTTCTGAAACACTCTTTCTGTAGAAACTGCAATTGGACATTCTGAGTGCTAAGAGGCCTATATTGGGAAAAAGAATGTCTACAAATAAAAACTACACAGAAGAATTGTGTGAAACTTCTTTCTGTTCTGTTTGTTCAACTAAAAGAGTTGAACCTTAGTTTTGATTGAGCCGTTCTGAAACACTCTTTCTGTAGAAAATGCAAGTGGAGATTCGGAGCGCTAAGAGGGTAATAGTGGAAAAAGGAATGTCTCCAAATATAAACTACACAGAATCATTCTGTGAAACTTCTTTCTGATCTGTGCATTCAGCTAACAGAGTTAAACCATACTTTTGATTGAGCAGATCTGAACACTCTTTCTGTAGAAAATGCAACAGGACATTTGGAGCGCTAAGAGAGTAGTAGTGGAAAAAGGAATATACTCAAATATAAACTACACAGAAGCATTCTGTGAAAATTCTTTCTGATCTGAGCATTCAGCTAACAGAGTTAAACCATACTTTTGATTGAGCAGTTTTGAAACACTCTGTCTGCAGAAAATGCAACTGGACATTCGTAGCGCTAAGTGGGTAATAGTGGAAAAAAGAATATGTTCAAATATAAACTACACAGAAGCATTGTATGAAACTTCTTTCTGTTCTGTGCATTCAACTAACAGAGTTGAACCTTACTTTTGATTGAGCCGTTCTGAAACACTCTTTCTGTAGAAACTGCAATTGGACATTCTGAGCGCTAAGAGGCCTATATTGGGAAAAAGAATGTCTACAAATAAAAACTACACAGAAGAATTGTGTGAAACTTATTTCTGTTCTGTTTGTTCAACTGAAAGAGTTGAACCTTAGTTTTGATTGAGCCGTTCTGAAACACCCTTTCTGTAGAAAATGCAAGTGGAGATTCGGAGCGCTAAGAGGGTAATAGTGGAAAAAGGAATGTCTCCAAATATAAACTACACAGAATCATTCTGTGAAACTTCTTTCTGATCTGTGCATTCAGCTAACAGAGTTAAACCATACTTTTGATTGAGCAGATCTGAACACTCTTTCTGTAGAAAATGCAACTGGACATTTGGAGCGCTAAGATAGTAGTAGTGGAAAAAGGAATATATTCAAATATAAACTACACAGAAGCATTCTGTGAAACTTCTTTCTGATCTGAGCATTCAGCTAACAGAGTTAAACCATACTTTTGATTGAGCAGTTTTGAAACACTCTCTCTGTAGAAAATGCAACTGGACATTCGTAGCGCTAAGTGGGTAATAGTGGAAAAAAGAATATGTTCAAATATAGACTACACAGAAGCATTGTATGAAACTACTTTCTGTTCTGTGCATTCAACTAACAGAGTTGAACCTTACTTTTGATTGAGCCTTTCTGAAACACTCTTTCTGTAGAAACTGCAATTGGACATTCTGAGCGCTAAGAGGCCTATATTGGGAAAAATAATATCTTCAAATAAAAACTACACAGAAGCATTGTGTGAAACTTATTTCTGATATGTTCATTAAGCTAACAGAGTTAAACCATACTTTTGATTGCGCAGTTCTGAACACTCTTTCTGTAGAAAATGCAAGTGGACATTCTGAGCGCTAAGAGGGTAATAGTGGAAAAAGGAATATATTCAAATATAAACTACACAGTAGCATTCTGTGAAAATTCTTTCTGTTCTGTGCATTCAACTAACAGAGTTGAACCTTACTTTTGATTGAGCCGTTCTGAAACACTCTTTCTGTAGAAACTGCAATTGGACATGCTAAGCGCTAAGAGGCCTACATTGGGAAAAAGAATATCTTCAAATAAAAACTACACATATGCATTCTGTGAAACTTATTTCTGATCTGTAAATTCACTTAACAGAGATAAAACATATTTTTGATTGAGCAGTTATGAAACACTGTTTTTGTAGAAAATGCAAGTGGAGATTCGGAGCGCTAAGAGGGTAATAGTGGAAAAAGGAATGTCTTCAAATATAAACTACACAGAATCATTCGGTGAAACTTCTTTCTGATCTGTGCATTAAGCTAACAGAGTTAAACCATACTTTTGATTGAGCAGATCTGAACACTCTTTCTGTAGAAAATGCAACTGGACATTTGGAGCGCTAAGAGCGTAGTAGTGGAAAAAGGAATATATTCAAATATAAACTACACAGAAGCATTCTGTGAAACTTATTTCTGATCTGAGCATTCAGCTAACAGAGTTAAACCATACTTTTGATTGAGCAGTTTTGAAACACTCTGTCTGTAGAAAATGCAACTGGACATTCGTAGCGCTAAGTGGGTAATAGTGGAAAAAATAATATGTTCAAATATAAACTACACAGAAGCATTGTATGAAACTTCTTTCTGTTCTGTGCATTCAACTAACAGAGTTGAACCTTACTTTTGATTGAGCCGTTCTGAAACACTCTTTCTGTAGAAACTGCAATTGGACATTCTGAGCGCTAAGAGGCCTATATTGGGAAAAAGAATGTCTACAAATAAAAACTACACAGAAGAATTGTGTGAAACTTATTTCTGTTCTGTTTGTTCAACTGAAAGAGTTGAACCTTAGTTTTGATTGAGCCGTTCTGAAACACTCTTTCTGTAGAAAATGCAAGTGGAGATTCGGAGCGCTAAGAGGGTAATAGTGGAAAAAGGAATGTCTCCAAATATAAACTACACAGAATCATTCTGTGAAACTTCTTTCTGATCTGTGCATTCAGCTAACAGAGTTAAACCATACTTTTGATTGAGCAGATCTGAACACTCTTTCTGTAGAAAATGCAACTGGACATTTGGAGCGCTAAGAGAGTAGTAGTGGAAAAAGGAATATATTCAAATATAAACTACACAGAAGCATTCTGTGAAACTTCTTTCTGATCTGAGCATTCAGCTAACAGAGTTAAACCATACTTTTGATTGAGCAGTTTTGAAACACTCTCTCTGTAGAAAATGCAACTGGACATTCGTAGCGCTAAGTGGGTAATAGTGGAAAAAAGAATATGTTCAAATATAGACTACACAGAAGCATTGTATGAAACTACTTTCTGTTCTGTGCATTCAACTAACAGAGTTGAACCTTACTTTTGATTGAGCCTTTCTGAAACACTCTTTCTGTAGAAACTGCAATTGGACATTCTGAGCGCTAAGAGGCCTATATTGGGAAAAATAATATCTTCAAATAAAAACTACACAGAAGAATTGTGTGAAACTTATTTCTGATATGTTCATTAAGCTAACAGAGTTAAACCATACTTTTGATTGCGCAGTTCTGAACACTCTTTCTGTAGAAAATGCAAGTGGACATTCTGAGCGCTAAGAGGGTAATAGTGGAAAAAGGAATATATTCAAATATAAACTACACAGTAGCATTCTGTGAAAATTCTTTCTGTTCTGTGCATTCAACTAACAGAGTTGAACCTTACTTTTGATTGAGCCGTTCTGAAACACTCTTTCTGTAGAAACTGCAATTGGACATGCTAAGCGTTAAGAGGCCTACATTGGGAAAAAGAATATCTTCAAATAAAAACTACACAGATGCATTCTGTGAAACTTATTTCTGATCTGTAAATTCAGTTAGCAGAGCAAAAACATATTTTTGATTGAGCAGTTATGAAACACTCTTTTTGTAGAAAATGAAAGTGGAGATTCGGAGCGCTAAGAGGGTAATAGTGGAAAAAGGAATGTCTTCAAATATAAACTACACAGAATCATTCGGTGAAACTTCTTCCTGATCTGTGCATTCAGCTAACAGAGTTAAACCATACTTTTGATTGAGCAGATCTGAACACTCTTTCTGTAGAAAATGCAACTGGACATTTGGAGCGCTAAGAGCGTAGTAGTGGTAAAAGGAATATATTCAAATATAAACTACACAGAAGCATTCTGTGAAACTTCTTTCTGATCTCAGCATTCAGCTAACAGAGTTAAACCATACTTTTGATTGAGCAGTTTTGAAACACTCTGTCTGTAGAAAATGCAACTGGACATTCGTAGCGCTGAGTGGGTAATAGTGGAAAAAAGAATATGTTCAAATATAAACTACACAGAAGCATTGTATGAAACTTCTTTCTGTTCTGTGCATTCAACTAACAGAGTTGAACCTTATTTTTGATTGAGCCGTTCTGAAACACTCTTTCTGTAGAAACTGCAATTGGACATTCTGAGTGCTAAGAGGCCTATATTGGGAAAAAGAATGTCTACAAATAAAAACTACACAGAAGAATTGTGTGAAACTTCTTTCTGTTCTGTTTGTTCAACTAAAAGAGTTGAACCTTAGTTTTGATTGAGCCGTTCTGAAACACTCTTTCTGTAGAAAATGCAAGTGGAGATTCGGAGCGCTAAGAGGGTAATAGTGGAAAAAGGAATGTCTCCAAATATAAACTACACAGAATCATTCTGTGAAACTTCTTTCTGATCTGTGCATTCAGCTAACAGAGTTAAACCATACTTTTGATTGAGCAGATCTGAACACTCTTTCTGTAGAAAATGCAACAGGACATTTGGAGCGCTAAGAGAGTAGTAGTGGAAAAAGGAATATACTCAAATATAAACTACACAGAAGCATTCTGTGAAAATTCTTTCTGATCTGAGCATTCAGCTAACAGAGTTAAACCATACTTTTGATTGAGCAGTTTTGAAACACTCTGTCTGCAGAAAATGCAACTGGACATTCGTAGCGCTAAGTGGGTAATAGTGGAAAAAAGAATATGTTCAAATATAAACTACACAGAAGCATTGTATGAAACTTCTTTCTGTTCTGTGCATTCAACTAACAGAGTTGAACCTTACTTTTGATTGAGCCGTTCTGAAACACTCTTTCTGTAGAAACTGCAATTGGACATTCTGAGCGCTAAGAGGCCTATATTGGGAAAAAGAATGTCTACAAATAAAAACTACACAGAAGAATTGTGTGAAACGTATTTCTGTTCTGTTTGTTCAACTGAAAGAGTTGAACCTTAGTTTTGATTGAGCCGTTCTGAAACACTCTTTCTGTAGAAAATGCAAGTGGAGATTCGGAGCGCTAAGAGGGTAATAGTGGAAAAAGGAATGTCTCCAAATATAAACTACACAGAATCATTCTGTGAAACTTCTTTCTGATCTGTGCATTCAGCTAACAGAGTTAAACCATACTTTTGATTGAGCAGATCTGAACACTCTTTCTGTAGAAAATGCAACTGGACATTTGGAGCGCTAAGAGAGTAGTAGTGGAAAAAGGAATATATTCAAATATAAACTACACAGAAGCATTCTGTGAAACTTCTTTCTGATCTGAGCATTCAGCTAACAGAGTTAAACCATACTTTTGATTGAGCAGTTTTGAAACACTCTCTCTGTAGAAAATGCAACTGGACATTCGTAGCGCTAAGTGGGTAATAGTGGAAAAAAGAATATGTTCAAATATAGACTACACAGAAGCATTGTATGAAACTACTTTCTGTTCTGTGCATTCAACTAACAGAGTTGAACCTTACTTTTGATTGAGCCTTTCTGAAACACTCTTTCTGTAGAAACTGCAATTGGACATTCTGAGCGCTAAGAGGCCTATATTGGGAAAAATAATATCTTCAAATAAAAACTACACAGAAGCATTGTGTGAAACTTATTTCTGATATGTTCATTAAGCTAACAGAGTTAAACCATACTTTTGATTGCGCAGTTCTGAACACTCTTTCTGTAGAAAATGCAAGTGGACATTCTGAGCGCTAAGAGGGTAATAGTGGAAAAAGGAATATATTCAAATATAAACTACACAGTAGCATTCTGTGAAAATTCTTTCTGTTCTGTGCATTCAACTAACAGAGTTGAACCTTACTTTTGATTGAGCCGTTCTGAAACACTCTTTCTGTAGAAACTGCAATTGGACATGCTAAGCGCTAAGAGGCCTACATTGGGAAAAAGAATATCTTCAAATAAAAACTACACATATGCATTCTGTGAAACTTATTTCTGATCTGTAAATTCACTTAACAGAGATAAAACATATTTTTGATTGAGCAGTTATGAAACACTGTTTTTGTAGAAAATGCAAGTGGAGATTCGGAGCGCTAAGAGGGTAATAGTGGAAAAAGGAATGTCTTCAAATATAAACTACACAGAATCATTCGGTGAAACTTCTTTCTGATCTGTGCATTAAGCTAACAGAGTTAAACCATACTTTTGATTGAGCAGATCTGAACACTCTTTCTGTAGAAAATGCAACTGGACATTTGGAGCGCTAAGAGCGTAGTAGTGGAAAAAGGAATATATTCAAATATAAACTACACAGAAGCATTCTGTGAAACTTATTTCTGATCTGAGCATTCAGCTAACAGAGTTAAACCATACTTTTGATTGAGCAGTTTTGAAACACTCTGTCTGTAGAAAATGCAACTGGACATTCGTAGCGCTAAGTGGGTAATAGTGGAAAAAATAATATGTTCAAATATAAACTACACAGAAGCATTGTATGAAACTTCTTTCTGTTCTGTGCATTCAACTAACAGAGTTGAACCTTACTTTTGATTGAGCCGTTCTGAAACACTCTTTCTGTAGAAACTGCAATTGGACATTCTGAGCGCTAAGAGGCCTATATTGGGAAAAAGAATGTCTACAAATAAAATCTACACAGAAGAATTGTGTGAAACTTCTTTCTGTTCTGTTTGTTCAACTAAAAGAGTTGAACTTTAGTTTTGATTGAGCCGTTCTGAAACACTCTTTCTGTAGAAAATGCAAGTGGAGATTCGGAGAGCTAAGAGGGTAATAGTGGAAAAAGGAATGTCTCCAAATATAAACTACACAAAATCATTCTGTGAAACTTCTTTCTGATCTGTGCATTCAGCTAACAGAGTTAAACCATACTTTTGATTGAGCAGATCTGAACACTCTTTCTGTAGAAAATGCAACTGGACATTTGGAGCGCTAAGAGCGTAGTAGTGGAAAAAGGAATATAATCAAATATAAACTACACAGAATCATTCTGTGAAACTTCTTTCTGATCTGTGCATTCAGCTAACAGAGTTAAACCATACTTTTGATTGAGCAGATCTGAACACTCTTTCTGTAGAAAATGCAACTGGACATTTGGAGCGCTAAGAGAGTAGTAGTGGAAAAAGGAATATATTCAAATATAAACTACACAGAAGCATTCTGTGAAACTTCTTTCTGATCTGAGCATTCAGCTAACAGAGTTAAACCATACTTTTGATTGAGCAGTTTTGAAACACTCTGTCTGTAGAAAATGCAACTGGACATTCGTAGCGCTAAGTGGGTAATAGTGGAAAAAAGAATATGTTCAAATATAGACTACACAGAAGCATTGTATGAAACTACTTTCTGTTCTGTGCATTCAACTAACAGAGTTGAACCTTACTTTTGATTGAGCCTTTCTGAAACACTCTTTCTGTAGAAACTGCAATTGGACATTCTGAGCGCTAAGAGGCCTATATTGGGAAAAATAATATCTTCAAATAAAAACTACACAGAAGCATTGTGTGAAACTTATTTCTGATATGTTCATTAAGCTAACAGAGTTAAACCATACTTTTGATTGCGCAGTTCTGAACACTCTTTCTGTAGAAAATGCAAGCGGACATTCTGAGCGCTAAGAGGGTAATAGTGGAAAAAGGAATATATTCAAATATAAACTACACAGTATCATTCTGTGAAAATTCTTTCTGTTCTGTGCATTCAACTAACAGAATTGAACCTTACTTTTGATTGAGCCGTTCTGAAACACTCTTTCTGTAGAAACTGCAATTGGACATGCTAAGCGCTAAGAGGCCTACATTGGGAAAAAGAATATCTTCAAATAAAAACTACACAGATGCATTCTGTGAAACTTATTTCTGATCTGTAAATTCAGTTAGCAGAGCAAAAACATATTTTTGATTGAGCAGTTATGAAACACTCTTTTTGTAGAAAATGAAAGTGGAGATTCGGAGCGCTAAGAGGGTAATAGTGGAAAAAGGAATGTCTTCAAATATAAACTACACAGAATCATTCGGTGAAACTTCTTCCTGATCTGTGCATTCAGCTAACAGAGTTAAACCATACTTTTGATTGAGCAGATCTGAACACTCTTTCTGTAGAAAATGCAACTGGACATTTGGAGCGCTAAGAGCGTAGTAGTGGTAAAAGGAATATATTCAAATATAAACTACACAGAAGCATTCTGTGAAACTTCTTTCTGATCTGAGCATTCAGCTAACAGAGTTAAACCATACTTTTGATTGAGCAGTTTTGAAACACTCTGTCTGTAGAAAATGCAACTGGACATTCGTAGCGCTGAGTGGGTAATAGTGGAAAAAAGAATATGTTCAAATATAAACTACACAGAAGCATTGTATGAAACTTCTTTCTGTTCTGTGCATTCAACTAACAGAGTTGAACCTTATTTTTGATTGAGCCGTTCTGAAACACTCTTTCTGTAGAAACTGCAATTGGACATTCTGAGCGCTAAGAGGCCTATATTGGGAAAAAGAATGTCTACAAATAAAAACTACACAGAAGAATTGTGTGAAACTTATTTCTGTTCTGTTTGTTCAACTGAAAGAGTTGAACCTTAGTTTTGATTGAGCCGTTCTGAAACACTCTTTCTGTAGAAAATGCAAGTGGAGATTCGGAGCGCTAAGAGGGTAATAGTGGAAAAAGGAATGTCTCCAAATATAAACTACACAGAATCATTCTGTGAAACTTCTTTCTGATCTGTGCATTCAGCTAACAGAGTTAAACCATACTTTTGATTGAGCAGATCTGAACACTCTTTCTGTAGAAAATGCAACTGGACATTTGGAGCGCTAAGAGAGTAGTAGTGGAAAAAGGAATATATTCAAATATAAACTACACAGAAGCATTCTGTGAAACTTCTTTCTGATCTGAGCATTCAGCTAACAGAGTTAAACCATACTTTTGATTGAGCAGTTTTGAAACACTCTGTCTGTAGAAAATGCAACTGGACATTCGTAGCGCTAAGTGGGTAATAGTGGAAAAAAGAATATGTTCAAATATAGACTACACAGAAGCATTGTATGAAACTACTTTCTGTTCTGTGCATTCAACTAACAGAGTTGAACCTTACTTTTGATTGAGCCTTTCTGAAACACTCTTTCTGTAGAAACTGCAATTGGACATTCTGAGCGCTAAGAGGCCTATATTGGGAAAAATAATATCTTCAAATAAAAACTACACAGAAGCATTGTGTGAAACTTATTTCTGATATGTTCATTAAGCTAACAGAGTTAAACCATACTTTTGATTGCGCAGTTCTGAACACTCTTTCTGTAGAAAATGCAAGTGGACATTCTGAGCGCTAAGAGGGTAATAGTGGAAAAAGGAATATATTCAAATATAAACTACACAGTAGCATTCTGTGAAAATTCTTTCTGTTCTGTGCATTCAACTAACAGAGTTGAACCTTACTTTTGATTGAGCCGTTCTGAAACACTCTTTCTGTAGAAACTGCAATTGGACATGCTAAGCGCTAAGAGGCCTACATTGGGAAAAAGAATATCTTCAAATAAAAACTACACAGATGCATTCTGTGAAACTTATTTCTGATCTGTAAATTCAGTTAGCAGAGCAAAAACATATTTTTGATTGAGCAGTTATGAAACACTCTTTTTGTAGAAAATGAAAGTGGAGATTCGGAGCGCTAAGAGGGTAATAGTGGAAAAAGGAATGTCTTCAAATATAAACTACACAGAATCATTCGGTGAAACTTCTTCCTGATCTGTGCATTCAGCTAACAGAGTTAAACCATACTTTTGATTGAGCAGATCTGAACACTCTTTCTGTAGAAAATGCAACTGGACATTTGGAGCGCTAAGAGCGTATTAGTGGTAAAAGGAATATATTCAAATATAAACTACACAGAAGCATTCTGTGAAACTTCTTTCTGATCTCAGCATTCAGCTAACAGAGTTAAACCATACTTTTGATTGAGCAGTTTTGAAACACTCTGTCTGCAGAAAATGCAACTGGACATTCGTAGCGCTGAGTGGGTAATAGTGGAAAAAAGAATATGTTCAAATATAAACTACACAGAAGCATTGTATGAAACTTCTTTCTGTTCTGTGCATTCAACTAACAGAGTTGAACCTTATTTGTGATTGAGCCGTTCTTAAACACTCTTTCTGTAGAAACTGCAATTGGACATTCTGAGCGCTAAGAGGCCTATATTGGGAAAAAGAATGTCTACAAATAAAAACTACACAGAAGAATTGTGTGAAACTTATTTCTGTTCTGTTTGTTCAACTGAAAGAGTTGAACCTTAGTTTTGATTGAGCCGTTCTGAAACACTCTTTCTGTAGAAAATGCAAGTGGAGATTCGGAGCGCTAAGAGGGTAATAGTGGAAAAAGGAATGTCTCCAAATATAAACTACACAGAATCATTCTGTGAAACTTCTTTCTGATCTGTGCATTCAGCTAACAGAGTTAAACCATACTTTTGATTGAGCAGATCTGAACACTCTTTCTGTAGAAAATGCAACTGGACATTTGGAGCGCTAAGAGAGTAGTAGTGGAAAAAGGAATATATTCAAATATAAACTACACAGAAGCATTCTGTGAAACTTCTTTCTGATCTGAGCATTCAGCTAACAGAGTTAAACCATACTTTTGATTGAGCAGTTTTGAAACACTCTGTCTGTAGAAAATGCAACTGGACATTCGTAGCGCTAAGTGGGTAATAGTGGAAAAAAGAATATGTTCAAATATAGACTACACAGAAGCATTGTATGAAACTACTTTCTGTTCTGTGCATTCAACTAACAGAGTTGAAACTTACTTTTGATTGAGCCTTTCTGAGACACTCTTTCTGTAGAGACTGCAATTGGACATTCTGAGCGCTAAGAGGCCTATATTGGGAAAAATAATATCTTCAAATAAAAACTACACAGAAGCATTGTGTGAAACTTATTTCTGATATGTTCATTAAGCTAACAGAGTTAAACCATACTTTTGATTGCGCAGTTCTGAACACTCTTTCTGTAGAAAATGCAAGTGGACATTCTGAGCGCTAAGAGGGTAATAGTGGAAAAAGGAATATATTCAAATATAAACTACACAGTAGCATTCTGTGAAAATTCTTTCTGTTCTGTGCATTCAACTAACAGAGTTGAACCTTACTTTTGATTGAGCCGTTCTGAAACACTCTTTCTGTAGAAACTGCAATTGGTCATGCTAAGCGCTAAGAGGCCTACATTGGGAAAAAGAATATCTTCAAATAAAAACTACACAGATGCATTCTGTGAAACTTATTTCTGATCTGTAAATTCAGTTAGCAGAGCAAAAACATATTTTTGATTGAGCAGTTATGAAACACTCTTTTTGTAGAAAATGAAAGTGGAGATTCGGAGCGCTAAGAGGGTAATAGTGGAAAAAGGAATGTCTTCAAATATAAACTACACAGAATCATTCGGTGAAACTTCTTCCTGATCTGTGCATTCAGCTAACAGAGTTAAACCATACTTTTGATTGAGCAGATCTGAACACTCTTTCTGTAGAAAATGCAACTGGACATTTGGAGCGCTAAGAGCGTAGTAGTGGTAAAAGGAATATATTCAAATATAAACTACACAGAAGCATTCTGTGAAACTTCTTTCTGATCTCAGCATTCAGCTAACAGAGTTAAACCATACTTTTGATTGAGCAGTTTTGAAACACTCTGTCTGTAGAAAATGCAACTGGACATTCGTAGCGCTGAGTGGGTAATAGTGGAAAAAAGAATATGTTCAAATATAAACTACACAGAAGCATTGTATGAAACTTCTTTCTGTTCTGTGCATTCAACTAACAGAGTTGAACCTTATTTTTCATTGAGCCGTTCTGAAACACTCTTTCTGTAGAAACTGCAATTGGACATTCTGAGCGCTAAGAGGCCTATATTGGGAAAAAGAATGTCTACAAATAAAAACTACACAGAAGAATTGTGTGAAACTTCTTTCTGTTCTGTTTGTTCAACTAAAAGAGTTGAACCTTAGTTTTGATTGAGCCGTTCTGAAACACTCTTTCTGTAGAAAATGCAAGTGGAGATTCGGAGCGCTAAGAGGGTAATAGTGGAAAAAGGAATGTCTCCAAATATAAACTACACAGAATCATTCTGTGAAACTTCTTTCTGATCTGTGCATTCAGCTAACAGAGTTAAACCATACTTTTGATTGAGCAGATCTGAACACTCTTTCTGTAGAAAATGCAACAGGACATTTGGAGCGCTAAGAGAGTAGTAGTGGAAAAAGGAATATACTCAAATATAAACTACACAGAAGCATTCTGTGAAAATTCTTTCTGATCTGAGCATTCAGCTAACAGAGTTAAACCATACTTTTGATTGAGCAGTTTTGAAACACTCTGTCTGTAGAAAATGCAACTGGACATTCGTAGCGCTAAGTGGGTAATAGTGGAAAAAAGAATATGTTCAAATATAAACTACACAGAAGCATTGTATGAAACTTCTTTCTGTTCTGTGCATTCAACTAACAGAGTTGAACCTTACTTTTGATTGAGCCTTTCTGAAACACTCTTTCTGTAGAGACTGCAATTGGACATTCTGAGCGCTAAGAGGCCTATATTGGGAAAAATAATATCTTCAAATAAAAACTTCACAGAAGCATTGTGTGAAACTTATTTCTGATATGTTCATTAAGCTAACAGAGTTAAACCATACTTTTGATTGCGCAGTTCTGAACACTATTTCTGTAGAAAATGCAAGTGGACATTCGGAGCGCTAAGATGGTAATAGTGGAAAAAGGAATATATTCAAATATAAACTACACAGTAGCATTCTGTGAAAATTCTTTCTCTTCTGTGCGTTCAACTAACAGAGTTGAACCTTACTTTTGATTGAGCCGTTCTGAAACACTCTTTCTGTAGAAACTGCAATTGGACATGCTAAGCGCTAAGAGGCCTACATTGGGAAAAAGAATATCTTCAAATAAAAACTACACATATGCATTCTGTGAAACTTATTTCTGATCTGTAAATTCACTTAACAGAGATAAAACATATTTTTGATTGAGCAGTTATGAAACACTGTTTTTGTAGAAAATGCAAGTGGAGATTCGGAGCGCTAAGAGGGTAATAGTGGAAAAAGGAATGTCTTCAAATATAAACTACACAGAATCATTCGGTGAAACTTCTTTCTGATCTGTGCATTAAGCTAACAGAGTTAAACCATACATTTGATTGAGCAGATCTGAACACTCTTTCTGTAGAAAATGCAACTGGACATTTGGAGCGCTAAGAGCGTAGTAGTGGAAAAAGGAATATATTCAAATATAATCTACACAGAAGCATTCTGTGAAACTTATTTCTGATCTGAGCATTCAGCTAACAGAGTTAAACCATACTTTTGATTGAGCAGTTTTGAAACACTCTGTCTGTAGAAAATGCAACTGGACATTCGTAGCGCTAAGTGGGTAATAGTGGAAAAAAAATATGTTCAAATATAAACTACACAGAAGCATTGTATGAAACTTCTTTTTGTTCTGTGCATTCAACTAACAGAGTTGAACCTTACCTTTGATTAAGCCGTTCTGAAACACTCTTTCTGTAGAAACTGCAATTGGACATTCTGAGCGCTAAGAGGCCTATATTGGGAAAAAGAATGTGTACAAATAAAAACTACACAGAAGAATTGTGTGAAACTTCTTTCTGTTCTGTTTGTTCAACTGAAAGTGTTGAACCTTAGTTTTCATTGAGCTGTTCTGCAACACTCTTTCTGTAGAAAATGCAAGTGGAGATTCGGAGCGCTAAGAGGGTAATAGTGGAAAAAGGAATGTCTCCAAATATAAACTACACAGAATCATTCTGTGAAACTTCTTTCTGATCTGTGCATTCAGCTAACAGAGTTAAACCATACTTTTGATTGAGCTGATCTGAACACTCTTTCTGTAGAAAATGCAACAGGACATTTGGAGCGCTAAGAGAGTAGTAGTGGAAAAAGGAATATACTCAAATATAAACTACACAGAAGCATTCTGTGAAACTTCTTTCTGATCTGAGCATTCAGCTAACAGAGTTAAACCATACTTTTGATTGAGCAGTTTTGAAACACTCTGTCTGTAGAAAATGCAACTGGACATTCGTAGCGCTAAGTGGGTAATAGTGGAAAAAAGAATATGTTCAAATATAAACTACACAGAAGCATTGTATGAAACTTCTTTCTGTTCTGTGCATTCAACTAACAGAGTTGAACCTTACTTTTGATTGAGCCTTTCTGAAACACTCTTTCTGTAGAGACTGCAATTGGACATTCTGAGCGCTAAGAGGCCTATATTGGGAAAAAAAATATCTTCAAATAAAAACTTCACAGAAGCATTGTGTGAAACTTATTTCTGATATGTTCATTAAGCTAACAGAGTTAAACCATACTTTTGATTGCGCAGTTCTGAACACTATTTCTGTAGAAAATGCAAGTGGACATTCGGAGCGCTAAGATGGTAATAGTGGAAAAAGGAATATATTCAAATATAAACTACACAGTAGCATTCTGTGAAAATTCTTTCTCTTTTGTGCGTTCAACTAACAGAGTTGAACCTTACTTTTGATTGAGCCGTTCTGAAACACTCTTTCTGTAGAAACTGCAATTGGACATGCTAAGCGCTAAGAGGCCTACATTGGGAAAAAGAACATCTTCAAATAAAAACTACACAGATGCATTCTGTGAAACTTATTTCTGATCTGTAAATTCACTTAACAGAGATAAAACATATTTTTGATTGAGCAGTTATGAAACACTGTTTTTGTAGAAAATGCAAGTGGAGATTCAGAGCTCTAAGAGGGTAATAGTGGAAAAAGGAATGTCTTCAAATATAAACTACACAGAATCATTCGGTGAAACTTCTTTCTGATCTGTGCATTCAGCTAACAGAGTTAAACCATACTTTTGATTGAGCAGATCTGAACACTCTTTCTGTAGAAAATGCAACTGGACATTTGGAGCGCTAAGAGCGTAGTAGTGGAAAAAGGAATATATTCAAATGTAAACTACACAGAAGCATTCTGTGAAACTTCTTTCTGATCTGAGCATTCAGCTAACAGAGTTAAACCATACTTTTGATTGAGGAGTTTTGAAACACTCTGTCTGTAGAAAATGTAACTGGACATTCGTAGCGCTAAGTGGGTAATAGTGGAAAAAATAATATGTTCAAATATAAACTACACAGAAGCATTGTATGAAACTTCTTTCTGTTCCGTGCATTCAACTAACAGAGTTGAACCTTACTTTTGATTGAGCCGTTCTGAAACACTCTTTCTGTAGAAACTGCAATTGGACATTCTGAGCGCTAAGAGGCCTATAGTGGGAAAAAGAATATCTAC
The DNA here is from genome assembly GCF_028878055.3 of Symphalangus syndactylus. Taxonomy (NCBI): domain Eukaryota; kingdom Metazoa; phylum Chordata; class Mammalia; order Primates; family Hylobatidae; genus Symphalangus; species Symphalangus syndactylus. Next base: position 111,275,698 of record NC_072437.2, on the reverse strand, counting down.
AAATAAAAACTACACAGAAGAATTGTGTGAAACTTCTTTCTGTTCTGTTTGTTCAAATAAAAGAGTTGAACTTTAGTTTTGATTGAGCCGTTCTGAAACACTCTTTCTGTAGAAAATGCAAGTGGAGATTCGGAGAGCTAAGAGGGTAATAGTGGAAAAAGGAATGTCTCCAAATATAAACTACACAAAATCATTCTGTGAAACTTCTTTCTGATCTGTGCATTCAGCTAACAGAGTTAAATCATACTTTTGATTGAGCAGATCTGAACACTATTTCTGTAGAAAATGCAACTGGACATTTGGAGCGCTAAGAGAGTAGTAGTGGAAAAAGGAATATATTCAAATATAAACTACACAGAAGCATTCTGTGAAACTTCTTTCTGATCTGAGCATTCAGCTAACAGAGTTAAACCATACTTTTGATTGAGCAGCTTTGAAACACTCTGTCTGCAGAAAATGCAACTGGACATTCGTAGCGCTAAGTGGGTAATAGTGGAAAAAAGAATATGTTCAAATATAAACTACACAGAAGCATTGTATGAAACTTCTTTCTGTTCTGTGCATTCAACTAACAGAGTTGAACCTTACTTTTGATTGAGCCGTTCTGAAACACTCTTTCTGTAGAAACTGCAATTGGACATTCTGAGCGCTAAGAGGCCTATATTGGGAAAAATAATGTCTACAAATAAAAACTACACAGAAGAATTGTGTGAAACTTATTTCTGTTCTGTTTGTTCAACTGAAAGAGTTGAACCTTAGTTTTGATTGAGCCGTTCTGAAACACTCTTTCTGTAGAAAATGCAAGTGGAGATTCGGAGCGCTAAGAGGGTAATAGTGGAAAAAGGAATGTCTCCAAATATAAACTACACAGAATCATTCTGTGAAACTTCTTTCTGATCTGTGCATTCAGCTAACAGAGTTAAACCATACTTTTGATTGAGCAGATCTGAACACTCTTTCTGTAGAAAATGCAACTGGACATTTGGAGCGCTAAGAGAGTAGTAGTGGAAAAAGGAATATATTCAAATATAAACTACACAGAAGCATTCTGTGAAACTTCTTTCTGATCTGAGCATTCAGCTAACAGAGTTAAACCATACTTTTGATTGAGCAGTTTTGAAACACTCTGTCTGTAGAAAATGCAACTGGACATTCGTAGCGCTAAGTGGGTAATAGTGGAAAAAAGAATATGTTCAAATATAGACTACACAGAAGCATTGTATGAAACTACTTTCTGTTCTGTGCATTCAACTAACAGAGTTGAACCTTACTTTTGATTGAGCCTTTCTGAAACACTCTTTCTGTAGAAACTGCAATTGGACATTCTGAGCGCTAAGAGGCCTATATTGGGAAAAATAATATCTTCAAATAAAAACTACACAGAAGCATTGTGTGAAACTTATTTCTGATATGTTCATTAAGCTAACAGAGTTAAACCATACTTTTGATTGCGCAGTTCTGAACACTCTTTCTGTAGAAAATGCAAGTGGACATTCGGAGCGCTAAGAGTGTAATAGTGGAAAAAGGAATATATTCAAATATAAACTACACAGTAGCATTCTGTGAAAATTCTTTCTGTTCTGTGCATTCAACTAACAGAGTTGAACCTTACTTTTGATTGAGCCGTTCTGAAACACTCTTTCTGTAGAAACTGCAATTGGACATGCTAAGCGCTAAGAGGCCTACATTGGGAAAAAGAATATCTTCAAATAAAAACTACACAGATGCATTCTGTGAAACTTATTTCTGATCTGTAAATTCAGTTAGCAGAGCAAAAACATATTTTTGATTGAGCAGTTATGAAACACTCTTTTTGTAGAAAATGAAAGTGGAGATTCTGAGCGCTAAGAGGGTAATAGTGGAAAAAGGAATGTCTTCAAATATAAACTACACAGAATCATTCGGTGAAACTTCTTCCTGATCTGTGCATTCAGCTAACAGAGTTAAACCATACTTTTGATTGAGCAGATCTGAACACTCTTTCTGTAGAAAATGCAACTGGACATTTGGAGCGCTAAGAGCGTAGTAGTGGTAAAAGGAATATATTCAAATATAAACTACACAGAAGCATTCTGTGAAACTTCTTTCTGATCTCAGCATTCAGCTAACAGAGTTAAACCATACTTTTGATTGAGCAGTTTTGAAACACTCTGTCTGTAGAAAATGCAACTGGACATTCGTAGCGCTAAGTGGTTAATAGTGGAAAAAAGAATATGTTCAAATATAAACTACACAGAAGCATTGTATGAAACTTCTTTCTGTTCTGTGCATTCAACTAACAGAGTTGAACCTTATTTTTGATTGAGCCGTTCTGAAACACTCTTTCTGTACAAACTGCAATTGGACATTCTGAGCGGTAAGAGGCCTATATTGGGAAAAAGAATGTCTACAAATAAAAACTACACAGAAGAATTGTGTGAAACTTCTTTCTGTTCTGTTTGTTCAACTAAAAGAGTTGAACCTTAGTTTTGATTGAGCCGTTCTGAAACACTCTTTCTGTAGAAAATGCAAGTGGAGATTCGGAGCGCTAAGAGGGTAATAGTGGAAAAAGGAATGTCTCCAAATATAAACTACACAGAATCATTCTGTGAAACTTCTTTCTGATCTGTGCATTCAGCTAACAGAGTTAAACCATACTTTTGATTGAGCAGATCTGAACACTCTTTCTGTAGAAAATGCAACAGGACATTTGGAGCGCTAAGAGAGTAGTAGTGGAAAAAGGAATATACTCAAATATAAACTACACAGAAGCATTCTGTGAAACTTCTTTCTGATCTGAGCATTCGGCTAACAGAGTTAAACCATACTTTTGATTGAGCAGTTTTGAAACACTCTGTCTGTAGAAAATGCAACTGGACATTCGTAGCGCTAAGTGGGTAATAGTGGAAAAAAGAATATGTTCAAATATAGACTACACAGAAGCATTGTATGAAACTACTTTCTGTTCTGTGCATTCAACTAACAGAGTTGAACCTTACTTTTGATTGAGCCTTTCTGAAACACTCTTTCTGTAGAAACTGCAATTGGACATTCTGAGCGCTAAGAGGCCTATATTGGGAAAAATAATATCTTCAAATAAAAACTACACAGAAGCATTGTGTGAAACTTATTTCTGATATGTTCATTAAGCTAACAGAGTTAAACCATACTTTTGATTGCGCAGTTCTGAACACTCTTTCTGTAGAAAATGCAAGTGGACATTCGGAGCGCTAAGAGTGTAATAGTGGAAAAAGGAATATATTCAAATATAAACTACACAGTAGCATTCTGTGAAAATTCTTTCTGTTCTGTGCATTCAACTAACAGAGTTGAACCTTACTTTTGATTGAGCCGTTCTGAAACACTCTTTCTGTAGAAACTGCAATTGGACATGCTAAGCGCTAAGAGGCCTACATTGGGAAAAAGAATATCTTCAAATAAAAACTACACAGATGCATTCTGTGAAACTTATTTCTGATCTGTAAATTCAGTTAGCAGAGCAAAAACATATTTTTGATTGAGCAGTTATGAAACACTCTTTTTGTAGAAAATGAAAGTGGAGATTCGGAGCGCTAAGAGGGTAATAGTGGAAAAAGGAATGTCTTCAAATATAAACTACACAGAATCATTCGGTGAAACTTCTTCCTGATCTGTGCATTCAGCTAACAGAGTTAAACCATACTTTTGATTGAGCAGATCTGAACACTCTTTCTGTAGAAAATGCAACTGGACATTTGGAGCGCTAAGAGCGTAGTAGTGGTAAAAGGAATATATTCAAATATAAACTACACAGAAGCATTCTGTGAAACTTCTTTCTGATCTCAGCATTCAGCTAACAGAGTTAAACCATACTTTTGATTGAGCAGTTTTGAAACACTCTGTCTGTAGAAAATGCAACTGGACATTCGTAGCGCTAAGTGGTTAATAGTGGAAAAAAGAATATGTTCAAATATAAACTACACAGAAGCATTGTATGAAACTTCTTTCTGTTCTGTGCATTCAACTAACAGAGTTGAACCTTATTTTTGATTGAGCCGTTCTGAAACACTCTTTCTGTAGAAACTGCAATTGGACATTCTGAGCGGTAAGAGGCCTATATTGGGAAAAAGAATGTCTACAAATAAAAACTACACAGAAGAATTGTGTGAAACTTCTTTCTGTTCTGTTTGTTCAACTAAAAGAGTTGAACCTTAGTTTTGATTGAGCCGTTCTGAAACACTCTTTCTGTAGGAAATGCAAGTGGAGATTCGGAGCGCTAAGAGGGTAATAGTGGAAAAAGGAATGTCTCCAAATATAAACTACACAGAATCATTCTGTGAAACTTCTTTCTGATCTGTGCATTCAGCTAACAGAGTTAAACCATACTTTTGATTGAGCAGATCTGAACACTCTTTCTGTAGAAAATGCAACAGGACATTTGGAGCGCTAAGAGAGTAGTAGTGGAAAAAGGAATATACTCAAATATAAACTACACAGAAGCATTCTGTGAAAATTCTTTCTGATCTGAGCATTCAGCTAACAGAGTTAAACCATACTTTTGATTGAGCAGTTTTGAAACACTCTGTCTGTAGAAAATGCAACTGGACATTCGTAGCGCTAAGTGGGTAATAGTGGAAAAAAGAATATGTTCAAATATAAACTACACAGAAGCATTGTATGAAACTTCTTTCTGTTCTGTGCATTCAACTAACAGAGTTGAACCTTACTTTTGATTGAGCCTTTCTGAAACACTCTTTCTGTAGAGACTGCAATTGGACATTCTGAGCGCTAAGAGGCCTATATTGGGAAAAATAATATCTTCAAATAAAAACTTCACAGAAGCATTGTGTGAAACTTATTTCTGATATGTTCATTAAGCTAACAGAATTAAACCATACTTTTGATTGCGCAGTTCTGAACACTATTTCTGTAGAAAATGCAAGTGGACATTCGGAGCGCTAAGATGGTAATAGTGGAAAAAGGAATATATTCAAATATAAACTACACAGTAGCATTCTGTGAAAATACTTTCTCTTCTGTGCGTTCAACTAACAGAGTTGAACCTTACTTTTGATTGAGCCGTTCTGAAACACTCTTTCTGTAGAAACTGCAATTGGACATGCTAAGAGCTAAGAGGCCTACATTGGGAAAAAGAATATCTTCAAATAAAAACTACACAGATGCATTCTGTGAAACTTATTTCTGATCTGTAAATTCACTTAACAGAGATAAAACATATTTTTGATTGAGCAGTTATGAAACACTGTTTTTGTAGAAAATGCAAGTGGAGATTCGGAGCGCTAAGAGGGTAATAGTGGAAAAAGGAATGTCTTCAAATATAAACTACACAGAATCATTCGGTGAAACTTCTTTCTGATCTGTGCATTAAGCTAACAGAGTTAAACCATACTTTTGATTGAGCAGATCTGAACACTCTTTCTGTAGAAAATGCAACTGGACATTTGGAGCGCTAAGAGCGTAGTAGTGGAAAAAGGAATATATTCAAATATAAACTACACAGAAGCATTCTGTGAAACTTCTTTCTGATCTGAGCATTCAGCTAACAGAGTTAAACCATACTTTTGATTGAGCAGTTTTGAAACACTCTGTCTGTAGAAAATGCAACTGGACATTCGTAGCGCTAAGTGGGTAATAGTGGAAAAAAGAATATGTTCAAATATAGACTACACAGAAGCATTGTATGAAACTACTTTCTGTTCTGTGCATTCAACTAACAGAGTTGAACCTTACTTTTGATTGAGCCTTTCTGAAACACTCTTTCTGTAGAAACTGCAATTGGACATTCTGAGCGCTAAGAGGCCTATATTGGGAAAAATAATATCTTCAAATAAAAACTACACAGAAGCATTGTGTGAAACTTATTTCTGATATGTTCATTAAGCTAACAGAGTTAAACCATACTTTTGATTGCGCAGTTCTGAACACTCTTTCTGTAGAAAATGCAAGTGGACATTCGGAGCGCTAAGAGTGTAATAGTGGAAAAAGGAATATATTCAAATATAAACTACACAGTAGCATTCTGTGAAAATTCTTTCTGTTCTGTGCATTCAACTAACAGAGTTGAACCTTACTTTTGATTGAGCCGTTCTGAAACACTCTTTCTGTAGAAACTGCAATTGGACATGCTAAGCGCTAAGAGGCCTACATTGGGAAAAAGAATATCTTCAAATAAAAACTACACAGATGCATTCTGTGAAACTTATTTCTGATCTGTAAATTCAGTTAGCAGAGCAAAAACATATTTTTGATTGAGCAGTTATGAAACACTCTTTTTGTAGAAAATGAAAGTGGAGATTCGGAGCGCTAAGAGGGTAATAGTGGAAAAAGGAATGTCTTCAAATATAAACTACACAGAATCATTCGGTGAAACTTCTTCCTGATCTGTGCATTCAGCTAACAGAGTTAAACCATACTTTTGATTGAGCAGATCTGAACACTCTTTCTGTAGAAAATGCAACTGGACATTTGGAGCGCTAAGAGCGTAGTAGTGGTAAAAGGAATATATTCAAATATAAACTACACAGAAGCATTCTGTGAAACTTCTTTCTGATCTCAGCATTCAGCTAACAGAGTTAAACCATACTTTTGATTGAGCAGTTTTGAAACACTCTGTCTGTAGAAAATGCAACTGGACATTCGTAGCGCTAAGTGGTTAATAGTGGAAAAAAGAATATGTTCAAATATAAACTACACAGAAGCATTGTATGAAACTTCTTTCTGTTCTGTGCATTCAACTAACAGAGTTGAACCTTATTTTTGATTGAGCCGTTCTGAAACACTCTTTCTGTACAAACTGCAATTGGACATTCTGAGCGGTAAGAGGCCTATATTGGGAAAAAGAATGTCTACAAATAAAAACTACACAGAAGAATTGTGTGAAACTTCTTTCTGTTCTGTTTGTTCAACTAAAAGAGTTGAACCTTAGTTTTGATTGAGCCGTTCTGAAACACTCTTTCTGTAGAAAATGCAAGTGGAGATTCGGAGCGCTAAGAGGGTAATAGTGGAAAAAGGAATGTCTCCAAATATAAACTACACAGAATCATTCTGTGAAACTTCTTTCTGATCTGTGCATTCAGCTAACAGAGTTAAACCATACTTTTGATTGAGCAGATCTGAACACTCTTTCTGTAGAAAATGCAACAGGACATTTGGAGCGCTAAGAGAGTAGTAGTGGAAAAAGGAATATACTCAAATATAAACTACACAGAAGCATTCTGTGAAACTTCTTTCTGATCTGAGCATTCAGCTAACAGAGTTAAACCATACTTTTGATTGAGCAGTTTTGAAACACTCTGTCTGTAGAAAATGCAACTGGACATTCGTAGCGCTAAGTGGGTAATAGTGGAAAAAAGAATATGTTCAAATATAGACTACACAGAAGCATTGTATGAAACTACTTTCTGTTCTGTGCATTCAACTAACAGAGTTGAACCTTACTTTTGATTGAGCCTTTCTGAAACACTCTTTCTGTAGAAACTGCAATTGGACATTCTGAGCGCTAAGAGGCCTATATTGGGAAAAATAATATCTTCAAATAAAAACTACACAGAAGCATTGTGTGAAACTTATTTCTGATATGTTCATTAAGCTAACAGAGTTAAACCATACTTTTGATTGCGCAGTTCTGAACACTCTTTCTGTAGAAAATGCAAGTGGACATTCGGAGCGCTAAGAGTGTAATAGTGGAAAAAGGAATATATTCAAATATAAACTACACAGTAGCATTCTGTGAAAATTCTTTCTGTTCTGTGCATTCAACTAACAGAGTTGAACCTTACTTTTGATTGAGCCGTTCTGAAACACTCTTTCTGTAGAAACTGCAATTGGACATGCTAAGCGCTAAGAGGCCTACATTGGGAAAAAGAATATCTTCAAATAAAAACTACACAGATGCATTCTGTGAAACTTATTTCTGATCTGTAAATTCAGTTAGCAGAGCAAAAACATATTTTTGATTGAGCAGTTATGAAACACTCTTTTTGTAGAAAATGAAAGTGGAGATTCGGAGCGCTAAGAGGGTAATAGTGGAAAAAGGAATGTCTTCAAATATAAACTACACAGAATCATTCGGTGAAACTTCTTCCTGATCTGTGCATTCAGCTAACAGAGTTAAACCATACTTTTGATTGAGCAGATCTGAACACTCTTTCTGTAGAAAATGCAACTGGACATTTGGAGCGCTAAGAGCGTAGTAGTGGTAAAAGGAATATATTCAAATATAAACTACACAGAAGCATTCTGTGAAACTTCTTTCTGATCTCAGCATTCAGCTAACAGAGTTAAACCATACTTTTGATTGAGCAGTTTTGAAACACTCTGTCTGTAGAAAATGCAACTGGACATTCGTAGCGCTAAGTGGTTAATAGTGGAAAAAAGAATATGTTCAAATATAAACTACACAGAAGCATTGTATGAAACTTCTTTCTGTTCTGTGCATTCAACTAACAGAGTTGAACCTTATTTTTGATTGAGCCGTTCTGAAACACTCTTTCTGTAGAAACTGCAATTGGACATTCTGAGCGGTAAGAGGCCTATATTGGGAAAAAGAATGTCTACAAATAAAAACTACACAGAAGAATTGTGTGAAACTTCTTTCTGTTCTGTTTGTTCAACTAAAAGAGTTGAACCTTAGTTTTGATTGAGCCGTTCTGAAACACTCTTTCTGTAGGAAATGCAAGTGGAGATTCGGAGCGCTAAGAGGGTAATAGTGGAAAAAGGAATGTCTCCAAATATAAACTACACAGAATCATTCTGTGAAACTTCTTTCTGATCTGTGCATTCAGCTAACAGAGTTAAACCATACTTTTGATTGAGCAGATCTGAACACTCTTTCTGTAGAAAATGCAACAGGACATTTGGAGCGCTAAGAGAGTAGTAGTGGAAAAAGGAATATACTCAAATATAAACTACACAGAAGCATTCTGTGAAAATTCTTTCTGATCTGAGCATTCAGCTAACAGAGTTAAACCATACTTTTGATTGAGCAGTTTTGAAACACTCTGTCTGTAGAAAATGCAACTGGACATTCGTAGCGCTAAGTGGGTAATAGTGGAAAAAAGAATATGTTCAAATATAAACTACACAGAAGCATTGTATGAAACTTCTTTCTGTTCTGTGCATTCAACTAACAGAGTTGAACCTTACTTTTGATTGAGCCTTTCTGAAACACTCTTTCTGTAGAGACTGCAATTGGACATTCTGAGCGCTAAGAGGCCTATATTGGGAAAAATAATATCTTCAAATAAAAACTTCACAGAAGCATTGTGTGAAACTTATTTCTGATATGTTCATTAAGCTAACAGAATTAAACCATACTTTTGATTGCGCAGTTCTGAACACTATTTCTGTAGAAAATGCAAGTGGACATTCGGAGCGCTAAGATGGTAATAGTGGAAAAAGGAATATATTCAAATATAAACTACACAGTAGCATTCTGTGAAAATACTTTCTCTTCTGTGCGTTCAACTAACAGAGTTGAACCTTACTTTTGATTGAGCCGTTCTGAAACACTCTTTCTGTAGAAACTGCAATTGGACATGCTAAGAGCTAAGAGGCCTACATTGGGAAAAAGAATATCTTCAAATAAAAACTACACAGATGCATTCTGTGAAACTTATTTCTGATCTGTAAATTCACTTAACAGAGATAAAACATATTTTTGATTGAGCAGTTATGAAACACTGTTTTTGTAGAAAATGCAAGTGGAGATTCGGAGCGCTAAGAGGGTAATAGTGGAAAAAGGAATGTCTTCAAATATAAACTACACAGAATCATTCGGTGAAACTTCTTTCTGATCTGTGCATTAAGCTAACAGAGTTAAACCATACTTTTGATTGAGCAGATCTGAACACTCTTTCTGTAGAAAATGCAACTGGACATTTGGAGCGCTAAGAGCGTAGTAGTGGAAAAAGGAATATATTCAAATATAAACTACACAGAAGCATTCTGTGAAACTTCTTTCTGATCTGAGCATTCAGCTAACAGAGTTAAACCATACTTTTGATTGAGCAGTTTTGAAACACTCTGTCTGTAGAAAATGCAACTGGACATTCGTAGCGCTAAGTGGGTAATAGTGGAAAAAAGAATATGTTCAAATATAGACTACACAGAAGCATTGTATGAAACTACTTTCTGTTCTGTGCATTCAACTAACAGAGTTGAACCTTACTTTTGATTGAGCCTTTCTGAAACACTCTTTCTGTAGAAACTGCAATTGGACATTCTGAGCGCTAAGAGGCCTATATTGGGAAAAATAATATCTTCAAATAAAAACTACACAGAAGCATTGTGTGAAACTTATTTCTGATATGTTCATTAAGCTAACAGAGTTAAACCATACTTTTGATTGCGCAGTTCTGAACACTCTTTCTGTAGAAAATGCAAGTGGACATTCGGAGCGCTAAGAGTGTAATAGTGGAAAAAGGAATATATTCAAATATAAACTACACAGTAGCATTCTGTGAAAATTCTTTCTGTTCTGTGCATTCAACTAACAGAGTTGAACCTTACTTTTGATTGAGCCGTTCTGAAACACTCTTTCTGTAGAAACTGCAATTGGACATGCTAAGCGCTAAGAGGCCTACATTGGGAAAAAGAATATCTTCAAATAAAAACTACACAGATGCATTCTGTGAAACTTATTTCTGATCTGTAAATTCAGTTAGCAGAGCAAAAACATATTTTTGATTGAGCAGTTATGAAACACTCTTTTTGTAGAAAATGAAAGTGGAGATTCGGAGCGCTAAGAGGGTAATAGTGGAAAAAGGAATGTCTTCAAATATAAACTACACAGAATCATTCGGTGAAACTTCTTCCTGATCTGTGCATTCAGCTAACAGAGTTAAACCATACTTTTGATTGAGCAGATCTGAACACTCTTTCTGTAGAAAATGCAACTGGACATTTGGAGCGCTAAGAGCGTAGTAGTGGTAAAAGGAATATATTCAAATATAAACTACACAGAAGCATTCTGTGAAACTTCTTTCTGATCTCAGCATTCAGCTAACAGAGTTAAACCATACTTTTGATTGAGCAGTTTTGAAACACTCTGTCTGTAGAAAATGCAACTGGACATTCGTAGCGCTAAGTGGGTAATAGTGGAAAAAAGAATATGTTCAAATATAAACTACACAGAAGCATTGTATGAAACTTCTTTCTGTTCTGTGCATTCAACTAACAGAGTTGAACCTTACTTTTGATTGAGCCTTTCTGAAACACTCTTTCTGTAGAGACTGCAATTGGACATTCTGAGCGCTAAGAGGCCTATATTGGGAAAAATAATATCTTCAAATAAAAACTTCACAGAAGCATTGTGTGAAACTTATTTCTGATATGTTCATTAAGCTAACAGAATTAAACCATACTTTTGATTGCGCAGTTCTGAACACTATTTCTGTAGAAAATGCAAGTGGACATTCGGAGCGCTAAGATGGTAATAGTGGAAAAAGGAATATATTCAAATATAAACTACACAGTAGCATTCTGTGAAAATACTTTCTCTTCTGTGCGTTCAACTAACAGAGTTGAACCTTACTTTTGATTGAGCCGTTCTGAAACACTCTTTCTGTAGAAACTGCAATTGGACATGCTAAGAGCTAAGAGGCCTACATTGGGAAAAAGAATATCTTCAAATAAAAACTACACAGATGCATTCTGTGAAACTTATTTCTGATCTGTAAATTCACTTAACAGAGATAAAACATATTTTTGATTGAGCAGTTATGAAACACTGTTTTTGTAGAAAATGCAAGTGGAGATTCGGAGCGCTAAGAGGGTAATAGTGGAAAAAGGAATGTCTTCAAATATAAACTACACAGAATCATTCGGTGAAACTTCTTTCTGATCTGTGCATTAAGCTAACAGAGTTAAACCATACTTTTGATTGAGCAGATCTGAACACTCTTTCTGTAGAAAATGCAACTGGACATTTGGAGCGCTAAGAGCGTAGTAGTGGAAAAAGGAATATATTCAAATATAAACTACACAGAAGCATTCTGTGAAACTTCTTTCTGATCTGAGCATTCAGCTAACAGAGTTAAACCATACTTTTGATTGAGCAGTTTTGAAACACTCTGTCTGTAGAAAATGCAACTGGACATTCGTAGCGCTAAGTGGGTAATAGTGGAAAAAAGAATATGTTCAAATATAGACTACACAGAAGCATTGTATGAAACTACTTTCTGTTCTGTGCATTCAGCTAACAGAGTTGAACCTTACTTTTGATTGAGCCTTTCTGAAACACTCTTTCTGTAGAAACTGCAATTGGACATTCTGAGCGCTAAGAGGCCTATATTGGGAAAATTAATATCTTCAAATAAAAACTACACAGAAGCATTGTGTGAAACTTATTTCTGATATGTTCATTAAGCTAACAGAGTTAAACCATACTTTTGATTGCGCAGTTCTGAACACTCTTTCTGTAGAAAATGCAAGTGGACATTCGGAGCGCTAAGAGTGTAATAGTGGAAAAAGGAATATATTCAAATATAAACTACACAGTAGCATTCTGTGAAAATTCTTTCTGTTCTGTGCATTCAACTAACAGAGTTGAACCTTACTTTTGATTGAGCCGTTCTGAAACACTCTTTCTGTAGAAACTGCAATTGGACATGCTAAGCGCTAAGAGGCCTACATTGGGAAAAAGAATATCTTCAAATAAAAACTACACAGATGCATTCTGTGAAACTTATTTCTGATCTGTAAATTCAGTTAGCAGAGCAAAAACATATTTTTGATTGAGCAGTTATGAAACACTCTTTTTGTAGAAAATGAAAGTGGAGATTCGGAGCGCTAAGAGGGTAATAGTGGAAAAAGGAATGTCTTCAAATATAAACTACACAGAATCATTCGGTGAAACTTCTTCCTGATCTGTGCATTCAGCTAACAGAGTTAAACCATACTTTTGATTGAGCAGATCTGAACACTCTTTCTGTAGAAAATGCAACTGGACATTTGGAGCGCTAAGAGCGTAGTAGTGGTAAAAGGAATATATTCAAATATAAACTACACAGAAGCATTCTGTGAAACTTCTTTCTGATCTCAGCATTCAGCTAACAGAGTTAAACCATACTTTTGATTGAGCAGTTTTGAAACACTCTGTCTGTAGAAAATGCAACTGGACATTCGTAGCGCTAAGTGGTTAATAGTGGAAAAAAGAATATGTTCAAATATAAACTACACAGAAGCATTGTATGAAACTTCTTTCTGTTCTGTGCATTCAACTAACAGAGTTGAACCTTATTTTTGATTGAGCCGTTCTGAAACACTCTTTCTGTACAAACTGCAATTGGACATTCTGAGCGGTAAGAGGCCTATATTGGGAAAAAGAATGTCTACAAATAAAAACTACACAGAAGAATTGTGTGAAACTTCTTTCTGTTCTGTTTGTTCAACTAAAAGAGTTGAACCTTAGTTTTGATTGAGCCGTTCTGAAACACTCTTTCTGTAGAAAATGCAAGTGGAGATTCGGAGCGCTAAGAGGGTAATAGTGGAAAAAGGAATGTCTCCAAATATAAACTACACAGAATCATTCTGTGAAACTTCTTTCTGATCTGTGCATTCAGCTAACAGAGTTAAACCATACTTTTGATTGAGCAGATCTGAACACTCTTTCTGTAGAAAATGCAACAGGACATTTGGAGCGCTAAGAGAGTAGTAGTGGAAAAAGGAATATACTCAAATATAAACTACACAGAAGCATTCTGTGAAACTTCTTTCTGATCTGAGCATTCAGCTAACAGAGTTAAACCATACTTTTGATTGAGCAGTTTTGAAACACTCTGTCTGTAGAAAATGCAACTGGACATTCGTAGCGCTAAGTGGGTAATAGTGGAAAAAAGAATATGTTCAAATATAGACTACACAGAAGCATTGTATGAAACTACTTTCTGTTCTGTGCATTCAACTAACAGAGTTGAACCTTACTTTTGATTGAGCCGTTCTGAAACACTCTTTCTGTAGAAACTGCAATTGGACATTCTGAGCGCTAAGAGGCCTATATTGGGAAAAAGAATGTCTACAAATAAAATCTACACAGAAGAATTGTGTGAAACTTCTTTCTGTTCTGTTTGTTCAACTAAAAGAATTGAACTTTAGTTTTGATTGAGCCGTTCTGAAACACTCTTTCTGTAGAAAATGCAAGTGGAGATTCGTAGAGCTAAGAGGGTAATAGTGGAAAAAGGAATGTCTCCAAATACAAACTACACAGAATCATTCGGTGAAACTTCTTTCTGATCTGTGCATTCAGCTAACAGAGTTAAACCATACTTTTCATTGAGCAGATCTGAACACTCTTTCTGTAGAAAATGAAACTGGACAATTGGAGCGCTAAGAGCGTAGTAGTGGAAAAAGGAATATATTCAAATATAAACTACACAGAAGCATTCTGTGAAACTTCTTTCTGATCTGAGCATTCAGCTAACAGAGTTAAACCATACTTTTGATTGAGCAGTTTTGAAACACTCTGTCTGTAGAACATGCAACTGGACATTCGTAGCGCTAAGTGGGTAATAGTGGAAAAAAAATATGTTCAAATATAAACTACACTGAAGCATTGTATGAAACTACTTTCTGTACTGTGCATTCAACTAACAGAGTTGAACCTTACCTTTGATTGAGCCATTCTGAAACACTCTTTCTGTAGAAACTACAATTGGACATTCTGAGCGCTAAGAGGCCTATATTGGGAAAAAGAATGTGTACAAATAAAAACTACACAGAAGAATTGTGTGAAACTTCTTTCTGTTCTGTTTGTTCAACTGAAAGTGTTGAACCTTAGTTTTCATTGAGCTGTTCTGCAACACTCTTTCTGTAGAAAATGCAAGTGGAGATTCGGAGCGCTAAGAGGGTAATAGTGGAAAAAGGAATGTCTCCAAATATAAACTACACAGAATCATTCTGTGAAACTTCTTTCTGATCTGTGCATTCAGCTAACAGAGTTAAACCATACTTTTGATTGAGCTGATCTGAACACTCTTTCTGTAGAAAATGCAACAGGACATTTGGAGCGCTAAGAGAGTAGTAGTGGAAAAAGGAATATACTCAAATATAAACTACACAGAAGCATTCTGTGAAACTTCTTTCTGATCTGAGCATTCAGCTAACAGAGTTAAACCATACTTTTGATTGAGCAGTTTTGAAACACTCTGTCTGTAGAAAATGCAACTGGACATTCGTAGCGCTAAGTGGGTAATAGTGGAAAAAAGAATATGTTCAAATATAAACTACACAGAAGCATTGTATGAAACATCTTTCTGTTCTGTGCATTCAACTAACAGAGTTGAACCTTACTTTTGATTGAGCATTTCTGAAACACTCTTTCTGTAGAGACTGCAATTGGACATTCTGAGCGCTAAGAGGCCTATATTGGGAAAAAAAATATCTTCAAATAAAAACTTCACAGAAGCATTGTGTGAAACTTATTTCTGATATGTTCATTAAGCTAACAGAGTTAAACCATACTTTTGATTGCGCAGTTCTGAACACTATTTCTGTAGAAAATGCAAGTGGACATTCGGAGCGCTAAGATGGTAATAGTGGAAAAAGGAATATATTCAAATATAAACTACACAGTAGCATTCTGTGAAAATTCTTTCTCTTCTGTGCGTTCAACTAACAGAGTTGAACCTTACTTTTGATTGAGCCGTTCTGAAACACTCTTTCTGTAGAAACTGCAATTGGACATGCTAAGCGCTAAGAGACCTACATTGGGAAAAAGAATATCTTCAAATAAAAACTACACAGATGCATTCTGTGAAACTTATTTCTGATCTGTAAATTCACTTAACAGAGATAAAACATATTTTTGATTGAGCAGTTATGAAACACTGTTTTTGTAGAAAATGCAAGTGGAGATTCGGAGCGCTAAGAGGGTAATAGTGGAAAAAGGAATGTCTTCAAATATAAACTACACAGAATCATTCGGTGAAACTTCTTCCTGATCTGTGCATTCAGCTAACAGAGTTAAACCATACTTTTGATTGAGCAGATCTGAACACTTTTTCTGTAGAAAATGCAACTGGACATTTGGAGCGCTAAGAGCGTAGTAGTGGAAAAAGGAATATATTCAAATATAAACTACACAGAAGCATTCTGTGAAACTTCTTTCTGTTCTGTGCATTCAACTAACAGAGTTGAACCTTACTTTTGGTGGAGCCGTTCTGAAACACTCTTTCTGTAGAAACTGCAATTGGACATTCTGAGCGCTAAGAGGCCTATATTGGGAAAAAGAATGTCTACAAATAAAATCTACACAGAAGAATTGTGTGAAACTTCTTTCTGTTCTGTTTGTTCAACTAAAAGAGTTGAACTTTAGTTTTGATTGAGCCGTTCTGAAACACTCTTTCTGTAGAAAATTCAAGTGGAGATTCGGAGAGCTAAGAGGGTAATAGTGGAAAAAGGAATGTCTCCAAATATAAACTACACAAAATCATTCTGTGAAACTTCTTTCTGATCTGTGCATTCAGCTAACAGGGTTAAACCATACTTTTGATTGAGAAGATCTGAACACTCTTTCTGTAGAAAATGCAACTGGACATTTGGAGCGCTAAGAGAGTAGTAGTGGAAAAAGGAATATATTCAAATATAAACTACACAGAAGCATTCTGTGAAACTTCTTTCTGATCTGAGCATTCAGCTAACAGAGTTAAACCATACTTTTGATTGAGCAGTTTTGAAACACTCTGTCTGTAGAAAATGCAACTGGACATTCGTAGCGCTAAGTGGGTAATAGTGGAGAAAAGAATATGTTCAAATATAAACTACACAGAATCATTGTATGAAACTACTTTCTGTTCTGTGCATTCAACTAACAGAGTTGAACCTTACTTTTGATTGAGCCTTTCTGAAGCACTCTTTCTGTAGAAACTGCAATTGGACATTCTGAGCGCTAAGAGGCCTATATTGGGAAAAATAATATCTTCAAATAAAAACTACACAGAAGCATTGTGTGAAACTTATTTCTGATATGTTCATTAAGCTAACAGAGTTAAACCATACTTTTGATTGCGCAGTTCTGAACACTCTTTCTGTAGAAAATGCAAGTGGACATTCTGAGCGCTAAGAGGGTAATAGTGGAAAAAGGAATATATTCAAATATAAACTACACAGTAGCATTCTGTGAAAATTCTTTCTGTTCTGTGCATTCAACTAACAGAGTTGAACCTTACTTTTGATTGTGCCGTTCTGAAACACTCTTTCTGTAGAAACTGCAATTGGACATGCTAAGCGCTAAGAGGCCTATATTGGGAAAAAAATATCTTCAAATAAAAACTACACAGATGCATTCTGTGAAACTTATTTCTGATCTGTAAATTCAGTTAGCAGAGATAAAACATATTTTTGATTGAGCAGTTATGAAACACTCTTTTTGTAGAAAATGCAAGTGGAGATTCGGAGCGCTAAGAGGGTAATAGTGGAAAAAGGAATGTCTTCAAATACAAACTACACAGAATCATTCGGTGAAACTTCTTTCTGATCTGTGCATTCAGCTAACAGAGTTAAACCATACTTTTCATTGAGCAGATCTGAACACTCTTTCTGTAGAAAATGAAACTGGACATTTGGAGCGCTAAGAGCGTAGTAGTGGAAAAAGGAATATATTCAAATATAAACTACACAGAAGCATTCTGTGAAACTTCTTTCTGATCTGAGCATTCAGCTAACAGAGTTAAACCATACTTTTGATTGAGCAGTTTTGAAACACTCTGTCTGTAGAACATGCAACTGGACATTCGTAGCGCTAAGTGGGTAATAGTGGAAAAAAAATATGTTCAAATATAAACTATACTGAAGCATTGTATGAAACTTCTTTCTGTACTGTGCATTCAACTAACAGAGTTGAACCTTACCTTTGATTGAGCCGTTCTGAAACACTCTTTCTGTAGAAACTACAATTGGACATTCTGAGCGCTAAGAGGCCTATATTGGGAAAAAGAATGTGTACAAATAAAAACTACACAGAAGAATTGTGTGAAACTTCTTTCTGTTCTGTTTGTTCCACTGAAAGAGTTGAACCTTAGTTTTCATTGAGCTGTTCTGCAACACTCTTTCTGTAGAAAATGCAAGTGGAGATTCGGAGCGCTAAGAGGGTAATAGTGGAAAAAGGAATGTCTCCAAATATAAACTACACAGAATCATTCTGTGAAACTTCTTTCTGATCTGTGCATTCAGCTAACAGAGTTAAACCATACTTTTGATTGAGCTGATCTGAACACTCTTTCTGTAGAAAATGCAACAGGACATTTGGAGCGCTAAGAGAGTAGTAGTGGAAAAAGGAATATACTCAAATATAAACTACACAGAAGCATTCTGTGAAACTTCTTTCTGATCTGAGCATTCAGCTAACAGAGTTAAACCATACTTTTGATTGAGCAGTTTTGAAACACTCTGTCTGTAGAAAATGCAACTGGACATTCGTAGCGCTAAGTGGGTAATAGTGGAAAAAAGAATATGTTCAAATATAAACTACACAGAAGCATTGTATGAAAATTCTTTCTGTTCTGTGCATTCAACTAACAGAGTTGAACCTTACTTTTGATTGAGCCTTTCTGAAACACTCTTTCTGTAGAGACTGCAATTGGACATTCTGAGCGCTAAGAGGCCTATATTGGGAAAAATAATATCTTCAAATAAAAACTTCACAGAAGCATTGTGTGAAACTTATTTCTGATATGTTCATTAAGCTAACAGAGTTAAACCATACTTTTGATTGCGCAGTTCTGAACACTATTTCTGTAGAAAATGCAAGTGGACATTCGGAGCGCTAAGATGGTAATAGTGGAAAAAGAATATATTCAAATATAAACTACACAGTAGCATTCTGTGAAAATTCTTTCTCTTCTGTGCGTTCAACTAACAGAGTTGAACCTTACTTTTGATTGAGCCGTTCTGAAACACTCTTTCTGTAGAAACTGCAATTGGACATGCTAAGCGCTAAGAGGCCTACATTGGGAAAAAGAATATCTTCAAATAAAAACTACACAGATGCATTCTGTGAAACTTATTTCTGATCTGTAAATTCACTTAACAGAGATAAAACATATTTTTGATTGAGCAGTTATGAAACACTGTTTTTGTAGAAAATGCAAGTGGAGATTCGGAGCGCTAAGAGGGTAATAGTGGAAAAAGGAATGTCTTCAAATATAAACTACACAGAATCATTCGGTGAAACTTCTTTCTGATCTGTGCATTCAGCTAACAGAGTTAAACCATACTTTTGATTCAGCAGATCTGAACACTCTTTCTGTAGAAAATGCAACTGGACATTTGGAGCGCTAAGAGCGTAGTAGTGGAAAAAGGAATATATTCAAATGTAAACTACACAGAAGCATTCTGTGAAACTTCTTTCTGATATGAGCATTCAGCTAACAGAGTTAAACCATACTTTTGATTGAGCAGTTTTGAAACACTCTGTCTGTAGAAAATGTAACTGGACATTCGTAGCGCTAAGTGGGTAATAGTGGAAAAAATAATATGTTCAAATATAAACTACACAGAAGCATTGTATGAAACTTCTTTCTGTTCTGTGCATTCAACTAACAGAGTTGAACCTTACTTTTGATTGAGCCGTTCTGAAACACTCTTTCTGTAGAAACTGCAATTGGACATTCTGAGCGCTAAGAGGCCTATAGTGGGAAAAAGAATGTCTACAAATAAAAACTACACAGAAGAATTGTGTGAAACTTCTTTCTGTTCTGTTTGTTCAACTAAAAGAGTTGAACTTTAGTTTTGATTGAGCCGTTCTGAAACACTCTTTCTGTAGAAAATGCAAGTGGAGATTCGGAGAGCTAAGAGGGTAATAGTGGAAAAAGGAATGTCTCCAAATATAAAGTACACAAAATCATTCTGTGAAACTTCTTTCTGATCTGTGCATTCAGCTAACAGAGTTAAACCATACTTTTGATTGAGCAGATCTGAACACTCTTTCTGTAGAAAATGCAACTGGACATTTGGAGCGCTAAGAGAGTAGTAGTGGAAAAAGGAATATATTCAAATATAAACTACACAGAAGCATTCTGTGAAACTTCTTACTGATCTGAGCATTCAGCTAACAGAGTTAAACCATACTTTTGATTGAGCAGTTTTGAAACACTCTGTCTGTAGAAAATGCAACTGGACATTCGTAGCGCTAAGTGGGTAATAGTGGAAAAAAGAATATGTTCAAATATAAACTACACAGAATCATTGTATGAAACTACTTTCTGTTCTGTGCATTCAACTAACAGAGTTGAACCTTACTTTTGATTGAGCCTTTCTGAAACACTCTTTCTGTAGAAACTGCAATTGGACATTCTGAGCGCTAAGAGGCCTATATTCGGAAAAATAATATCTTCAAATAAAAACTACACAGAAGCATTGTGTGAAACTTATTTCTGATATGTTCATTAAGCTAACAGAGTTAAACCATACTTTTGATTGCGCAGTTCTGAACACTCTTTCTGTAGAAAATGCAAGTGGACATTCTGAGCGCTAAGAGGGTAATAGTGGAAAAAGGAATATATTCAAATATAAACTACACAGTAGCATTCTGTGAAAATTCTTTCTGTTCTGTGCATTCAACTAACAGAGTTGAACCTTACTTTTGATTGAGCCGTTCTGAAACACTCTTTCTGTAGAAACTGCAATTGGACATGCTAAGCGCTAAGAGGCCTACATTGGGAAAAAGAATATCTTCAAATAAAAACTACACAGATGCATTCTGTGAAACTTATTTCTGATCTGTAAATTCAGTTAGCAGAGATAAAACATATTTTTGATTGAGCAGTTATGAAACACTCTTTTTGTAGAAAATGCAAGTGGAGATTCGGAGCGCTAAGAGGGTAATAGTGGAAAAAGGAATGTCTTCAAATACAAACTACACAGAATCATTCGGTGAAACTTCTTTCTGATCTGTGCATTCAGCTAACAGAGTTAAACCATACTTTTCATTGAGCAGATCTGAACACTCTTTCTGTAGAAAATGCAACTGGACATTTGGAGCGCTAAGAGCGTAGTAGTGGAAAAAGGAATATATACAAATGTAAACTACACAGAAGCATTCTGTGAAACTTCTTTCTGATCTGAGCATTCAGCTAACAGAGTTAAACCATACTTTTGATTGAGCAGTTTTGAAACACTCTGTCTGTAGAAAATGTAACTGGACATTCGTAGCGCTAAGTGGGTAATAGTGGAAAAAATAATATGTTCAAATATAAACTACACAGAAGCATTGTATGAAACTTCTTTCTGTTCTGTGCATTCAACTAACAGAGTTGAACCTTACTTTTGATTGAGCCGTTCTGAAACACTCTTTCTGTAGAAACTGCAATTGGACATTCTGAGCGCTAAGAGGCCTATAGTGGGAAAAAGAATGTCTACAAATAAAAACTACACAGAAGAATTGTGTGAAACTTCTTTCTGTTCTGTTTGTTCAACTAAAAGAGTTGAACTTTAGTTTTGATTGAGCCGTTCTGAAACACTCTTTCTGTAGAAAATGCAAGTGGAGATTCGGAGAGCTAAGAGGGTAATAGTGGAAAAAGGAATGTCTCCAAATATAAACTACACAAAATCATTCTGTGAAACTTCTTTCTGATCTGTGCATTCAGCTAACAGAGTTAAACCATACTTTTGATTGAGCAGATCTGAACACTCTTTCTGTAGAAAATGCAACTGGACATTTGGAGCGCTAAGAGATTAGTAGTGGAAAAAGGAATATATTCAAATATAAACTACACAGAAGCATTCTGTGAAACTTCTTACTGATCTGAGCATTCAGCTAACAGAGTTAAACCATACTTTTGATTGAGCAGTTTTGAAACACTCTGTCTGTAGAAAATGCAACTGGACATTCGTAGCGCTAAGTGGGTAATAGTGGAAAAAAGAATATGTTCAAATATAAACTACACAGAATCATTGTATGAAACTACTTTCTGTTCTGTGCATTCAACTGACAGAGTTGAACCTTACTTTTGATTGAGCCTTTCTGAAACACTCTTTCTGTAGAAACTGCAATTGGACATTCTGAGCGCTAAGAGGCCTATATTCGGAAAAATAATATCTTCAAATAAAAACTACACAGAAGAATTGTGTGAAACTTATTTCTGATATGTTCATTAAGCTAACAGATTTAAACCATACTTTTGATTGCGCAGTTCTGAACACTCTTTCTGTAGAAAATGCAAGTGGACATTCTGAGCGCTAAGAGGGTAATAGTGGAAAAAGGAATATATTCAAATATAAACTACACAGTAGCATTCTGTGAAAATTCTTTCTGTTCTGTGCATTCAACTAACAGAGTTGAACCTTACTTTTGATTGAGCCGTTCTGAAACACTCTTTCTGTAGAA
This sequence comes from Symphalangus syndactylus, assembly GCF_028878055.3. Taxonomy (NCBI): domain Eukaryota; kingdom Metazoa; phylum Chordata; class Mammalia; order Primates; family Hylobatidae; genus Symphalangus; species Symphalangus syndactylus. The sequence continues at coordinate 111,253,398 of NC_072437.2, read as the reverse complement.
ACTGCAATTGGACATGCTAAGCGCTAAGAGGCCTACATTGGGAAAAAGAATATCTTCAAATAAAAACTACACAGATGCATTCTGTGAAACTTATTTCTGATCTGTAAATTCAGTTAGCAGAGATAAAACATATTTTTGATTGAGCAGTTATGAAACACTCTTTTTGTAGAAAATGCAAGTGGAGATTCGGAGCGCTAAGAGGGTAATAGTGGAAAAAGGAATGTCTTCAAATACAAACTACACAGAATCATTCGGTGAAACTTCTTTCTGATCTGTGCATTCAGCTAACAGAGTTAAACCATACTTTTCATTGAGCAGATCTGAACACTCTTTCTGTAGAAAATGAAACTGGACATTTGGAGCGCTAAGAGCGTAGTAGTGGAAAAAGGAATATATTCAAATATAAACTACACAGAAGCATTCTGTGAAACTTCTTTCTGATCTGAGCATTCAGCTAACAGAGTTAAACCATACTTTTGATTGAGCAGTTTTGAAACACTCTGTCTGTAGAACATGCAACTGGACATTCGTAGCGCTAAGTGGGTAATAGTGGAAAAAATAATATGTTCAAATATAAACTACACAGAAGCATTGTATGAAACTTCTTTCTGTTCCGTGCATTCAACTAACAGAGTTGAACCTTACTTTTGATTGAGCCGTTCTGAAACACTCTTTCTGTAGAAACTGCAATTGGACATTCTGAGCGCTAAGAGGCCTATATTGGGAAAAAGAATGTCTACAAATAAAAACTACACAGAAGAATTGTGTGAAACTTCTTTCTGTTCTGTTTGTTCAACTAAAAGAGTTGAACTTTAGTTTTGATTGAGCCGTTCTGAAACACTCTTTCTGTAGAAAATGCAAGTGGAGATTCGGAGAGCTAAGAGGGTAATAGTGGAAAAAGGAATGTCTCCAAATATAAACTACACAAAATCATTCTGTGAAACTTCTTTCTGATCTGTGCATTCAGCTAACAGAGTTAAACCATACTTTTGATTGAGCAGATCTGAACACTCTTTCTGTAGAAAATGCAACTGGACATTTGGAGCGCTAAGAGAGTAGTAGTGGAAAAAGGAATATATTCAAATATAAACTACACAGAAGCATTCTGTGAAACTTCTTTCTGATCTGAGCATTCAGCTAACAGAGTTAAACCATACTTTTGATTGAGCAGTTTTGAAACACTCTGTTTGTAGAAAATGCAACTGGACATTCGTAGCGCTAAGTGGGTAATAGTGGAGAAAAGAATATGTTCAAATATAAACTACACAGAATCATTGTATGAAACTACTTTCTGTTCTGTGCATTCAACTAACAGAGTTGAACCTTACTTTTGATTGAGCCTTTCTGAAGCACTCTTTCTGTAGAAACTGCAATTGGACATTCTGAGCGCTAAGAGGCCTATATTGGGAAAAATAATATCTTCAAATAAAAACTACACAGAAGCATTGTGTGAAACTTATTTCTGATATGTTCATTAAGCTAACAGAGTTAAACCATACTTTTGATTGCGCAGTTCTGAACACTCTTTCTGTAGAAAATGCAAGTGGACATTCTGAGCGCTAAGAGGGTAATAGTGGAAAAAGGAATATATTCAAATATAAACTACACAGTAGCATTCTGTGAAAATTCTTTCTGTTCTGTGCATTCAACTAACAGAGTTGAACCTTACTTTTGATTGAGCCGTTCTGAAACACTCTTTCTGTAGAAACTGCAATTGGACATGCTAAGCGCTAAGAGGCCTATATTGGGAAAAAGAATATCTTCAAATAAAAACTACACAGATGCATTCTGTGAAACTTATTTCTGATCTGTAAATTCAGTTAGCAGAGATAAAACATATTTTTGATTGAGCAGTTATGAAACACTATTTTTGTAGAAAATGCAAGTGGAGATTCGGAGCGCTAAGAGGGTAATAGTGGAAAAAGGAATGTCTTCAAATACAAACTACACAGAATCATTCGGTGAAACTTCTTTCTGATCTGTGCATTCAGCTAACAGAGTTAAAACATACTTTTCATTGAGCAGATCTGAACACTCTTTCTGTAGAGAATGAAACTGGCCATTTGGAGCGCTAAGAGCGTAGTAGTGGAAAAAGGAATATATTCAAATATAAACTACACAGAAGCATTCTGTGAAACTTCTTTCTGATCTGAGCATTCAGCTAACAGAGTTAAACCATACTTTTGATTGAGCAGTTTTGAAACACTCTGTCTGTAGAACATGCAACTGGACATTCGTAGCGCTAAGTGGGTAATAGTGGAAAAATATATGTTCAAATATAAACTACACTGAAGCATTGTATGAAACTTCTTTCTGTTCTGTGCATTCAACTAACAGAGTTGAACCTTACCTTTGATTGAGCCGTTCTGAAACACTCTTTCTGTAGAAACTGCAATTGGACATTCTGAGCGCTAAGAGGCCTATATTGGGAAAAAGAATGTCTACAAATAAAAACTAAACAGAAGAATTGTGTGAAACATATTTCTGTTCTGTTTGTTCAACTGAAAGAGTTGAACCTTAGTTTTGATTGAGCTGTTCTGCAACACTCTTTCTGTAGAAAATGCAAGTGGAGATTCGGAGCGCTAAGAGGGTAATAGTGGAAAAAGGAATGTCTCCAAATATAAACTACACAGAATCATTCTGTGAAACTTCTTTCTGATCTGTGCATTCAGCTAACAGAGTTAAACCATACTTTCGATTGAGCAGATCTGAACACTCTTTCTGTAGAAAATGCAACTGGACATTTGGAGCGCTAAGAGAGTAGTAGTGGAAAAAGGAATATATTCAAATATAAACTACACAGAAGCATTCTGTGAAACTTCTTTCTGATCTGAGCATTCAGCTAATAGCGTTAAACAATACTTTTGATTGAGCAGTTTTGAAACACTCTGTCTGTAGAAAATGCAACTGGACATTCGTAGCGCTAAGTGGGTAATAGTGGAAAAAAGAATATGTTCAAATATAAACTACACAGAAGCATTGTATGAAACTTCTTTCTGTTCTGTGCATTCAACTAACAGAGTTCAACCTTATTTTGATTGAGCCTTTCTGAAACACTCTTTCTGTAGAAACTGCAATTGGACCTTCTGAGCGCTAAGAGGCCTCTATTGGGAAAAATAATATCTTCAAATAAAAACTACACAGAAGCATTGTGTGAAACTTATTTCTGATATGTTCATTAAGCTAACAGAGTTAAACCATACTTTTGATTGCGCAGTTCTGAACACTCATTCTGTAGAAAATGCAAGTGGACATTCGGAGCGCTAAGAGGGTAATAGTGGAAAAAGGAATATATTCAAATATAAACTACACAGTAGCATTCTGTGAAAATTCTTTCTGTTCTGTGCATTCAACTAACAGAGTTGAACCTTACATTTGATTCAGCCGTTCTGAAACACTCTTTCTGTAGAAACTGCAATTGGACATGCTAAGCGCTAAGAGGCCTACATTGAGAAAAAGAATATCTTCAAATAAAAACTACACAGATGCATTCTGTGAAACTTATTTCTGATCTGTAAATTCAGTTAGCAGAGATAAAACATATTTTTAATTGAGCAGTTATGAAACACTCTTTTTGTAGAAAATGCAAGTGGAGATTCGGAGCGCTAAGAGGGTAATAGTGGAAAAAGGAATGTCTTCAAATACAAACTACACAGAAGCATTGTATGAAACTTCTTTCTGTTCTGTGCATTCAACTAACAGAGTTCAACCTTATTTTGATTGAGCCTTTCTGAAACACTCTTTCTGTAGAAACTGCAATTGGACCTTCTGAGCGCTAAGAGGCCTCTATTGGGAAAAATAATATCTTCAAATAAAAACTACACAGAAGCATTGTGTGAAACTTATTTCTGATATGTTCATTAAGCTAACAGAGTTAAACCATACTTTTGATTGGGCAGTTCTGAACACTCTTTATGTAGAAAATGCAAGTGGACATTCGGAGCGCTAAGAAGGTAATAGTGGAAAAAGGAATATATTCAAATATAAACTACACAGTAGCATTCTGTGAAAATTCTTTCTGTTCTGTGCATTCAACTAACAGATTTGAACCTTACTTTTGATTGAGCCGTTCTGAAACACTCTTTCTGTAGAAACTGCAATTGGACATGCTAAGCGCTAAGAGGCCTACATTGGGAAAAAGAATATCTTCAAATAAAAACTACACAGATGCATTCTGTGAAACTTATTTCTGATCTGTAAATTCAGATAACAGAGATAAAACATATTTTTGATTGAGCAGTTATGAAACACTCTTTTTGTAGAAAATGCAAGTGGAGATTCGGAGCGCTAAGAGGGTAATAGTGGAAAAGGAATGTCTTCAAATATAAACTACACAGAATCATTCGGTGAAACTTCTTTCTGATCTGTGCATTCAGCTAACAGTGTTAAACCATACTTTTGATTGATCAGATCTGAACACTCTTTCTGTAGAAAATGCAACTGGACATTTGGAGCGCTAAGAGCGTAGTAGTGGAAAAAGGAATATATTCAAATATAAACTACACAGAAGCATTCTGTGAAACTTCTTTCTGATCTGAGCATTCAGCTAACAGAGTTAAACCATACTTTTGATTGAGCAGTTTTGAAACACTCTGTCTGTAGAAAATGCAACTGGACATTCGTAGCGCTAAGTGGGTAATAGTGGAAAAAAGAATATGTTCAAATATAAACTACACAGAAGCATTGTATGAAACTTCTTTCTGTTCTGTGCATTCAACTAACAGAGTTGAACCTTACTTTTGATTGAGCCGTTCTGAAACACTCTTTCTGTAGAAACTGCAATTGGACATGCTAAGTGCTAAGAGGCCTACATTGGGAAAAAGAATATCTTCAAATAAAAACTACACAGATGCATTCTGTGAAAATTATTTCTGATCTGTAAATTCAGTTAACAGAGATAAAGCATATTTTTGATTGAGCAGTTATGAAACACTCTTTTTGTAGAAAATGCAAGTGGAGATTCGGAGCGCTAAGAGGGTAATAGTGGAAAAGGAATGTCTTCAAATATAAACTACACAGAATCATTCGGTGAAACTTCTTTCTGATCTGTGCATTCAGCTAACAGTGTTAAACCATACTTTTGATTGATCAGATCTGAACACTCTTTCTGTAGAAAATGCAACTGGACATTTGGAGCGCTAAGAGCGTAGTAGTGGAAAAAGGAATATATTCAAATATAAACTACACAGAAGCATTCTGTGAAACTTCTTTCTGATCTGAGCATTCAGCTAACAGAGTTAATCCATACTTTTGATTGAGCAGTTTTGAAACACTCTGTCTGTAGAAAATGCAACTGGACATTCGTAGCGCTAAGTGGGTAATAGTGGAAAAAAGAATATGTTCAAATATAAACTACACAGAAGCATTGTATGAAAATTCTTTCTGTTCTGTGCATTCAACTAACAGAGTTGAACCTTACTTTTGATTGAGCCGTTCTGAAACACTCTTTCTGTAGAAACTGCAATTGGACATTCTGAGCGCTAGGAGGCCTATATTGGGAAAAAGAATGTCTACAAATAAAAACTACACAGAAGAATTGTGTGAAACTTCTTTCTGTTCTGTTTGTTCAACTAAAAGAGTTGAACCTTTGTTTTGATTGAGCCGTTCTGAAACACTCTTTCTGTAGAAAATGCAATTGGAGATTCGGAGCGCTAAGAGGGTAATAGTGGATAAAGGAATGTCTCCAAATATAAACTACACAGAATCATTCTGTGAAACTTCTTTCTGATCTGTGCATTCAGCTAACAGAGTTAAACCATACTTTTGATTGAGCAGATCTGAACACTCTTTCTGTAGAAAATGCAACTGGACATTTGGAGCGCTAAGAGAGTAGTAGTGGAAAAAGGAATATATTCAAATATAAACTACACAGAAGCATTCTGTGAAACTTCTTTCTGATCTGAGCATTCAGCTAACAGAGTTAAACCATACTTTTGATTGAGCAGTTTTGAAACACTCTGTCTGTAGAAAATGCAACTGGACATTCGTAGCGCTAATTGGGTAATAGTGGAAAAAATAATATGTTCAAATATAAACTACACAGAAGCATTGTATGAAACTACTTTCTGTTCTGTGCATTCAACTAACAGAGTTGAACCTTACTTTTGATTGAGCCTTTCTGAAACACTCTTTCTGTAGAAACTGCAATTGGACATTCTGAGCGCTAAGAGGCCTCTATTGGGAAAAATAATATCTTCAAATAAAAACTACACAGAAGAATTGTGTGAAACTTATTTCTGATATGTTCATTAAGCTAACAGAGTTAAACCATACTTTTGATTGGGCAGTTCTGAACACTCTTTATGTAGAAAATGCAAGTGGACATTCGGAGCGCTAAGAAGGTAATAGTGGAAAAAGGAATATATTCAAATATAAACTACACAGTAGCATTCTGTGAAAATACTTTCTGTTCTCTGCATTCAACTAACAGAGTTGAACCTTACTTTTGATTGAGCCGTTCTGAAACACTCTTTCTGTAGAAACTGCAATTGGACATGCTAAGCGCTAAGAGGCCTACATTGGGAAAAAGAATATCTTCAAATAAAAACTACACAGATGCATTCTGTGAAACTTATTTCTGATGTGTAAATTCAGTTAACAGAGATAAAACATATTTTTGATTGAGCAGTTATGAAACACTCTTTTTGTAGAAAATGCAAGTGGAGATTCGGAGCGCTAAGATGGTAATAGGGGAAAAGGAATGTCTTCAAATATAAACTTCACAGAATCATTCGGTGTAACTTCTTTCTGCTCTGTGCATTCAGCTAACAGTGTTAAACCATACTTTTGATTGAGCAGATCTGAACACTCTTTCTGTAGAAAATGCAACTGGACATTTGGAGCGCTAAGAGCGTGTTAGTGGAAAAAGGAATATATTCAAATATAAACTACACAGAAGCATTCTGTGAAACTTCTTTCTGATCTGAGCATTCAGCTAACAGAGTTAAACCATACTTTTGATTGAGCAGTTTTGAAACACTCTGTCTGTAGAAAATGCAACTGGACATTCGTAGCGCTAAGTGGGTAATAGTGGAAAAAACAATATGTTCAAATATAAACTACACAGAAGCATTGTATGAAACTTCTTTCTGTTCTGTGCATTCAACTAACAGAGTTGAACCTTACTTTTGATTGAGCCGTTCTGAAACACTCTTTCTGTAGAAACTGCAATTGGACATTCTGAGCGCTAGGAGGCCTATATTGGGAAAAAGAATGTCTACAAATAAAAACTACACAGAAGAATTGTGTGAAACTTCTTTCTGTTCTGTTTGTTCAACTAAAAGATTTGAACCTTAGTTTTGATTGAGCCGTTCTGAAACACTCTTTCTGTAGAAAATGCAAGTGGAGATTCGGAGCGCTAAGAGGGTAATAGTGGATAAAGGAATTTCTCCAAATATAAACTACACAGAATCATTCTGTGAAACTTCTTTCTGATCTGTGCATTCAGCTAACAGAGTTAAACCATACTTTTGATTGAGCAGATCTGAACACTCTTTCTGTAGAAAATGCAACTGGACATTTGGAGCGCTAAGAGAGTAGTAGTGGAAAAAGGAATATATTCAAATATAAACTACACAGAAGCATTCTGTGAAACTTCTTTCTGATCTGAGCATTCAGCTAACAGAGTTAAACCATACTTTTGATTGAGCAGTTTTGAAACACTCTGTCTGTAGAAAATGCAACTGGACATTCGTAGCGCTAATTGGGTAATAGTGGAAAAAATAATATGTTCAAATATAAACTACACAGAAGCATTGTATGAAACTTCTTTCTGTTCTGTGCATTCAACTAACAGAGTTGAACCTTACTTTTGATTGAGCCTTTCTGAAACACTCTTTCTGTAGAAACTGCAATTGGACATTCTGAGCGCTAAGAGGCCTCTATTGGGAAAAATAATATCTTCAAATAAAAACTACACAGGAGCATTGTGTGAAACTTCTTTCTGTTCTGTTTGTTCAACTAAAAGAGTTGAACCTTAGTTTTGATTGAGCCGTTCTGAAACACTCTTTCTGTAGAAAATGCAAGTGGAGATTCGGAGCGCTAAGAGGGTAATAGTGGAAAAAGGAATATATTCAAATATAAACTACACAGTAGCATTCTGTGAAAATTCTTTCTGTTCTGTGCATTCAACTAACAGAGTTGAACCTTACTTTTGATTGAGCCGTTCTGAAACACTCTTTCTGTAGAAACTGCAATTGGACATGCTAAGCGCTAAGAGGCCTACATTGGGAAAAAGAATATCTTCAAATAAAAACTACACAGATGCATTCTGTGAAACTTATTTCTGATGTGTAAATTCAGTTAACAGAGATAAAACATATTTTTGATTGAGCAGTTATGAAACACTCTTTTTGTAGAAAATGCAAGTGGAGATTCGGAGCGCTAAGATGGTAATAGGGGAAAAGGAATGTCTTCAAATATAAACTACACAGAATCATTCGGTGAAACTTCTTTCTGATCTGTGCATTCAGCTAACAGTGTTAAACCATACTTTTGATTGAGCAGATCTGAACACTCTTTCTGTAGAAAATGCAACTGGACATTTGGAGCGCTAAGAGCGTATTAGTGGAAAAAGGAATATATTCAAATATAAACTACACAGAAGCATTCTGTGAAACTTCTTTCTGATCTGAGCATTCAGCTAACAGAGTTAAACCATACTTTTGATTGAGCAGTTTTGAAACACTCTGTCTGTAGAAAATGCAACTGGACATTCGTAGCGCTAAGTGGGTAATAGTGGAAAAAAGAATATGTTCAAATATAAACTACACAGAAGCATTGTATGAAACTTCTTTCTGTTCTGTGCATTCAACTAACAGAGTTGAACCTTACTTTTGATTGAGCCGTTCTGAAACACTCTTTCTGTAGAAATTGCAATTGGACATTCTGAGCGCTAGGAGGCCTATATTGGGAAAAAGAATGTCTACAAATAAAAACTACACAGAAGAATTGTGTGAAACTTCTTTCTGTTCTGTTTGTTCAACTAAAAGAGTTGAACCTTAGTTTTGATTGAGCCGTTCTGAAACACTCTTTCTGTAGAAAATGCAAGTGGAGATTCGGAGCGCTAAGAGGGTAATAGTGGAAAAGGAATGTCTTCAAATATAAACTACACAGAATCATTCGGTGAAACTTCTTTCTGATCTGTGCATTCAGCTAACAGTGTTAAACCATACTTTTGATTGATCAGATCTGAACACTCTTTCTGTAGAAAATGCAACTGGACATTTGGAGCGCTAAGAGCGTAGTAGTGGAAAAAGGAATATATTCAAATATAAACTACACAGAAGCATTCTGTGAAACTTCTTTCTGATCTGAGCATTCAGCTAACAGAGTTAAACCATACTTTTGATTGAGCAGTTTTGAAACACTCTGTCTGTAGAAAATGCAACTGGACATTCGTAGCGCTAAGTGGGTAATAGTGGAAAAAAGAATATGTTCAAATATAAACTACACAGAAGCATTGTATGAAACTTCTTTCTGTTCTGTGCATTCAACTAACAGAGTTGAACCTTACTTTTGATTGAGCCGTTCTGAAACACTCTTTCTGTAGAAACTGCAATTGGACATGCTAAGTGCTAAGAGGCCTACATTGGGAAAAAGAATATCTTCAAATAAAAACTACACAGATGCATTCTGTGAAAATTATTTCTGATCTGTAAATTCAGTTAACAGAGATAAAACATATTTTTGATTGAGCAGTTATGAAACACTCTTTTTGTAGAAAATGCAAGTGGAGATTCGGAGCGCTAAGAGGGTAATAGTGGAAAAGGAATGTCTTCAAATATAAACTACACAAAATCATTCGGTGAAACTTCTTTCTGATCTGTGCATTCAGCTAACAGTGTTAAACCATACTTTTGATTGATCAGATCTGAACACTCTTTCTGTAGAAAATGCAACTGGACATTTGGAGCGCTAAGAGCGTAGTAGTGGAAAAAGGAATATATTCAAATATAAACTACACAGAAGCATTCTGTGAAACTTCTTTCTGATCTGAGCATTCAGCTAACAGAGTTAATCCATACTTTTGATTGAGCAGTTTTGAAACACTCTGTCTGTAGAAAATGCAACTGGACATTCGTAGCGCTAAGTGGGTAATAGTGGAAAAAAGAATATGTTCAAATATAAACTACACAGAAGCATTGTATGAAACTTCTTTCTGTTCTGTGCATTCAACTAACAGAGTTGAACCTTACTTTTGATTGAGCCGTTCTGAAACACTCTTTCTGTAGAAACTGCAATTGGACATTCTGAGCGCTAGGAGGCCTATATTGGGAAAAAGAATGTCTACAAATAAAAACTACACAGAAGAATTGTGTGAAACTCCTTTCTGTTCTGTTTGTTCAACTAAAAGAGTTGAACCTTAGTTTTGATTGAGCCGTTCTGAAACACTCTTTCTGTAGAAAATGCAAGTGGAGATTCGGAGCGCTAAGAGGGTAATAGTGGATAAAGGAATTTCTCCAAATATAAACTACACAGAATCATTCTGTGAAACTTCTTTCTGATCTGTGCATTCAGCTAACAGAGTTAAACCATACTTTTGATTGAGCAGATCTGAACACTCTTTCTGTAGAAAATGCAACTGGACATTTGGAGCGCTAAGAGAGTAGTAGTGGAAAAAGGAATATATTCAAATATAAACTACACAGAAGCATTCTGTGAAACTTCTTTCTGATCTGAGCATTCAGCTAACAGAGTTAAACCATACTTTTGATTGAGCAGTTTTGAAACACTCTGTCTGTAGAAAATGCAACTGGACATTCGTAGCGCTAATTGGGTAATAGTGGAAAAAATAATATGTTCAAATATAAACTACACAGAAGCATTGTATGAAACTACTTTCTGTTCTGTGCATTCAACTAACAGAGTTGAACCTTACTTTTGATTGAGCCTTTCTGAAACACTCTTTCTGTAGAAACTGCAATTGGACATTCTGAGCGCTAAGAGGCCTCTATTGGGAAAAATAATATCTTCAAATAAAAACTACACAGAAGAATTGTGTGAAACTTATTTCTGATATGTTCATTAAGCTAACAGAGTTAAACCATACTTTTGATTGGGCAGTTCTGAACACTCTTTATGTAGAAAATGCAAGTGGACATTCGGAGCGCTAAGAAGGTAATAGTGGAAAAAGGAATATATTCAAATATAAACTACACAGTAGCATTCTGTGAAAATTCTTTCTGTTCTCTGCATTCAACTAACAGAGTTGAACCTTACTTTTGATTGAGCCGTTCTGAAACACTCTTTCTGTAGAAACTGCAATTGGACATGCTAAGCGCTAAGAGGCCTACATTGGGAAAAAGAATATCTTCAAATAAAAACTACACAGATGCATTCTGTGAAACTTATTTCTGATGTGTAAATTCAGTTAACAGAGATAAAACATATTTTTGATTGAGCAGTTATGAAACACTCTTTTTGTAGAAAATGCAAGTGGAGATTCGGAGCGCTAAGATGGTAATAGGGGAAAAGGAATGTCTTCAAATATAAACTACACAGAATCATTCGGTGAAACTTCTTTCTGCTCTGTGCATTCAGCTAACAGTGTTAAACCATACTTTTGATTGAGCAGATCTGAACACTCTTTCTGTAGAAAATGCAACTGGACATTTGGAGCGCTAAGAGCGTATAAGTGGAAAAAGGAATATATTCAAATATAAACTACACAGAAGCATTCTGTGAAACTTCTTTCTGATCTGAGCATTCAGCTAACAGAGTTAAACCATACTTTTGATTGAGCAGTTTTGAAACACTCTGTCTGTAGAAAATGCAACTGGACATTCGTAGCGCTAAGTGGGTAATAGTGGAAAAAACAATATGTTCAAATATGAACTACACAGAAGCATTGTATGAAACTTCTTTCTGTTCTGTGCATTCAACTAACAGAGTTGAACCTTACTTTTGATTGAGCCGTTCTGAAACACTCTTTCTGTAGAAACTGCAATTGGACATTCTGAGCGCTAGGAGGCCTATATTGGGAAAAAGAATGTCTACAAATAAAAACTACACAGAAGAATTGTGTGAAACTTCTTTCTGTTCTGTTTGTTCAACTAAAAGAGTTGAACCTTAGTTTTGATTGAGCCGTTCTGAAACACTCTTTCTGTAGAAAATGCAAGTGGAGATTCGGAGCGCTAAGAGGGTAATAGTGGATAAAGGAATTTCTCCAAATATAAACTACACAGAATCATTCTGTGAAACTTCTTTCTGATCTGTGCATTCAGCTAACAGAGTTAAACCATACTTTTGATTGAGCAGATCTGAACACTCTTTCTGTAGAAAATGCAACTGGACATTTGGAGCGCTAAGAGAGTAGTAGTGGAAAAAGGAATATATTCAAATATAAACTACACAGAAGCATTCTGTGAAACTTCTTTCTGATCTGAGCATTCAGCTAACAGAGTTAAACCATACTTTTGATTGAGCAGTTTTGAAACACTCTGTCTGTAGAAAATGCAACTGGACATTCGTAGCGCTAATTGGGTAATAGTGGAAAAAATAATATGTTCAAATATAAACTACACAGAAGCATTGTATGAAACTTCTTTCTGTTCTGTGCATTCAACTAACAGAGTTGAACCTTACTTTTGATTGAGCCTTTCTGAAACACTCTTTCTGTAGAAACTGCAATTGGACATTCTGAGCGCTAAGAGGCCTCTATTGGGAAAAATAATATCTTCAAATAAAAACTACACAGGAGCATTGTGTGAAACTTCTTTCTGTTCTGTTTGTTCAACTAAAAGAGTTGAACCTTAGTTTTGATTGAGCCGTTCTGAAACACTCTTTCTGTAGAAAATGCAAGTGGAGATTCGGAGCGCTAAGAGGGTAATAGTGGAAAAAGGAATATATTCAAATATAAACTACACAGTAGCATTCTGTGAAAATTCTTTCTGTTCTGTGCATTCAACTAACAGAGTTGAACCTTACTTTTGATTGAGCCGTTCTGAAACACTCTTTCTGTAGAAACTGCAATTGGACATGCTAAGCGCTAAGAGGCCTACATTGGGAAAAAGAATATCTTCAAATAAAAACTACACAGATGCATTCTGTGAAACTTATTTCTGATGTGTAAATTCAGTTAACAGAGATAAAACATATTTTTGATTGAGCAGTTATGAAACACTCTTTTTGTAGAAAATGCAAGTGGAGATTCGGAGCGCTAAGATGGTAATAGGGGAAAAGGAATGTCTTCAAATATAAACTACACAGAATCATTCGGTGAAACTTCTTTCTGCTCTGTGCATTCAGCTAACAGTGTTAAACCATACTTTTGATTGAGCAGATCTGAACACTCTTTCTGTAGAAAATGCAACTGGACATTTGGAGCGCTAAGAGCGTATTAGTGGAAAAAGGAATATATTCAAATATAAACTACACAGAAGCATTCTGTGAAACTTCTTTCTGATCTGAGCATTCAGCTAACAGAGTTAAACCATACTTTTGATTGAGCAGTTTTGAAACACTCTGTCTGTAGAAAATGCAACTGGACATTCGTAGCGCTAAGTGGGTAATAGTGGAAAAAACAATATGTTCAAATATAAACTACACAGAAGCATTGTATGAAACTTCTTTCTGTTCTGTGCATTCAACTAACAGAGTTGAACCTTACTTTTGATTGAGCCGTTCTGAAACACTCTTTCTGTAGAAATTGCAATTGGACATTCTGAGCGCTAGGAGGCCTATATTGGGAAAAAGAATGTCTACAAATAAAAACTACACAGAAGAATTGTGTGAAACTTCTTTCTGTTCTGTTTGTTCAACTAAAAGAGTTGAACCTTAGTTTTGATTGAGCCGTTCTGAAACACTCTTTCTGTAGAAAATGCAAGTGGAGATTCGGAGCGCTAAGAGGGTAATAGTGGAAAAGGAATGTCTTCAAATATAAACTACACAGAATCATTCGGTGAAACTTCTTTCTGATCTGTGCATTCAGCTAACAGTGTTAAACCATACTTTTGATTGATCAGATCTGAACACTCTTTCTGTAGAAAATGCAACTGGACATTTGGAGCGCTAAGAGCGTAGTAGTGGAAAAAGGAATATATTCAAATATAAACTACACAGAAGCATTCTGTGAAACTTCTTTCTGATCTGAGCATTCAGCTAACAGAGTTAAACCATACTTTTGATTGAGCAGTTTTGAAACACTCTGTCTGTAGAAAATGCAACTGGACATTCGTAGCGCTAAGTGGGTAATAGTGGAAAAAAGAATATGTTCAAATATAAACTACACAGAAGCATTGTATGAAACTTCTTTCTGTTCTGTGCATTCAACTAACAGAGTTGAACCTTACTTTTGATTGAGCCGTTCTGAAACACTCTTTCTGTAGAAACTGCAATTGGACATGCTAAGTGCTAAGAGGCCTACATTGGGAAAAAGAATATCTTCAAATAAAAACTACACAGATGCATTCTGTGAAAATTATTTCTGATCTGTAAATTCAGTTAACAGAGATAAAACATATTTTTGATTGAGCAGTTATGAAACACTCTTTTTGTAGAAAATGCAAGTGGAGATTCGGAGCGCTAAGAGGGTAATAGTGGAAAAGGAATGTCTTCAAATATAAACTACACAAAATCATTCGGTGAAACTTCTTTCTGATCTGTGCATTCAGCTAACAGTGTTAAACCATACTTTTGATTGATCAGATCTGAACACTCTTTCTGTAGAAAATGCAACTGGACATTTGGAGCGCTAAGAGCGTAGTAGTGGAAAAAGGAATATATTCAAATATAAACTACACAGAAGCATTCTGTGAAACTTCTTTCTGATCTGAGCATTCAGCTAACAGAGTTAATCCATACTTTTGATTGAGCAGTTTTGAAACACTCTGTCTGTAGAAAATGCAGCTGGACATTCGTAGCGCTAAGTGGGTAATAGTGGAAAAAAGAATATGTTCAAATATAAACTACACAGAAGCATTGTATGAAACTTCTTTCTGTTCTGTGCATTCAACTAACAGAGTTGAACCTTACTTTTGATTGAGCCGTTCTGAAACACTCTTTCTGTAGAAACTGCAATTGGACATTCTGAGCGCTAGGAGGCCTATATTGGGAAAAAGAATGTCTACAAATAAAAACTACACGGAAGAATTGTGTGAAACTCCTTTCTGTTCTGTTTGTTCAACTAAAAGAGTTGAACCTTTGTTTTGATTGAGCCGTTCTGAAACACTCTTTCTGTAGAAAATGCAAGTGGAGATTCGGAGCGCTAAGAGGGTAATAGTGGATAAAGGAATGTCTCCAAATATAAACTACACAGAATAATTCTGTGAAACTTCTTTCTGATCTGTGCATTCAGCTAACAGAGTTAAACCATACTTTTGATTGAGCAGATCTGAACACTCTTTCTGTAGAAAATGCAACTGGACATTTGGAGCGCTAAGAGAGTAGTAGTGGAAAAAGGAATATATTCAAATATAAACTACACAGAAGCATTCTGTGAAACTTCTTTCTGATCTGAGCATTCAGCTAACAGAGTTAAACCATACTTTTGATTGAGCAGTTTTGAAACACTCTGTCTGTAGAAAATGCAACTGGACATTCGTAGCGCTAATTGGGTAATAGTGGAAAAAATAATATGTTCAAATATAAACTACACAGAAGCATTGTATGAAACTACTTTCTGTTCTGTGCATTCAACTAACAGAGTTGAACCTTACTTTTGATTGAGCCTTTCTGAAACACTCTTTCTGTAGAAACTGCAATTGGACATTCTGAGCGCTAAGAGGCCTCTATTGGGAAAAATAATATCTTCAAATAAAAACTACACAGAAGAATTGTGTGAAACTTATTTCTGATATGTTCATTAAGCTAACAGAGTTAAACCATACTTTTGATTGGGCAGTTCTGAACACTCTTTATGTAGAAAATGCAAGTGGACATTCGGAGCGCTAAGAAGGTAATAGTGGAAAAAGGAATATATTCAAATATAAACTACACAGTAGCATTCTGTGAAAATTCTTTCTGTTCTCTGCATTCAACTAACAGAGTTGAACCTTACTTTTGATTGAGCCGTTCTGAAACACTCTTTCTGTAGAAACTGCAATTGGACATGCTAAGCGCTAAGAGGCCTACATTGGGAAAAAGAATATCTTCAAATAAAAACTACACAGATGCATTCTGTGAAACTTATTTCTGATGTGTAAATTCAGTTAACAGAGATAAAACATATTTTTGATTGAGCAGTTATGAAACACTCTTTTTGTAGAAAATGCAAGTGGAGATTCGGAGCGCTAAGATGGTAATAGGGGAAAAGGAATGTCTTCAAATATAAACTACACAGAATCATTCGGTGAAACTTCTTTCTGCTCTGTGCATTCAGCTAACAGTGTTAAACCATACTTTTGATTGAGCAGATCTGAACACTCTTTCTGTAGAAAATGCAACTGGACATTTGGAGCGCTAAGAGCGTATAAGTGGAAAAAGGAATATATTCAAATATAAACTACACAGAAGCATTCTGTGAAACTTCTTTCTGATCTGAGCATTCAGCTAACAGAGTTAAACCATACTTTTGATTGAGCAGTTTTGAAACACTCTGTCTGTAGAAAATGCAACTGGACATTCGTAGCGCTAAGTGGGTAATAGTGGAAAAAACAATATGTTCAAATATGAACTACACAGAAGCATTGTATGAAACTTCTTTCTGTTCTGTGCATTCAACTAACAGAGTTGAACCTTACTTTTGATTGAGCCGTTCTGAAACACTCTTTCTGTAGAAACTGCAATTGGACATTCTGAGCGCTAGGAGGCCTATATTGGGAAAAAGAATGTCTACAAATAAAAACTACACAGAAGAATTGTGTGAAACTTCTTTCTGTTCTGTTTGTTCAACTAAAAGAGTTGAACCTTAGTTTTGATTGAGCCGTTCTGAAACACTCTTTCTGTAGAAAATGCAAGTGGAGATTCGGAGCGCTAAGAGGGTAATAGTGGATAAAGGAATTTCTCCAAATATAAACTACACAGAATCATTCTGTGAAACTTCTTTCTGATCTGTGCATTCAGCTAACAGAGTTAAACCATACTTTTGATTGAGCAGATCTGAACACTCTTTCTGTAGAAAATGCAACTGGACATTTGGAGCGCTAAGAGAGTAGTAGTGGAAAAAGGAATATATTCAAATATAAACTACACAGAAGCATTCTGTGAAACTTCTTTCTGATCTGAGCATTCAGCTAACAGAGTTAAACCATACTTTTGATTGAGCAGTTTTGAAACACTCTGTCTGTAGAAAATGCAACTGGACATTCGTAGCGCTAATTGGGTAATAGTGGAAAAAATAATATGTTCAAATATAAACTACACAGAAGCATTGTATGAAACTTCTTTCTGTTCTGTGCATTCAACTAACAGAGTTGAACCTTACTTTTGATTGAGCCTTTCTGAAACACTCTTTCTGTAGAAACTGCAATTGGACATTCTGAGCGCTAAGAGGCCTCTATTGGGAAAAATAATATCTTCAAATAAAAACTACACAGGAGCATTGTGTGAAACTTCTTTCTGTTCTGTTTGTTCAACTAAAAGAGTTGAACCTTAGTTTTGATTGAGCCGTTCTGAAACACTCTTTCTGTAGAAAATGCAAGTGGAGATTCGGAGCGCTAAGAGGGTAATAGTGGAAAAAGGAATATATTCAAATATAAACTACACAGTAGCATTCTGTGAAAATTCTTTCTGTTCTGTGCATTCAACTAACAGAGTTGAACCTTACTTTTGATTGAGCCGTTCTGAAACACTCTTTCTGTAGAAACTGCAATTGGACATGCTAAGCGCTAAGAGGCCTACATTGGGAAAAAGAATATCTTCAAATAAAAACTACACAGATGCATTCTGTGAAACTTATTTCTGATGTGTAAATTCAGTTAACAGAGATAAAACATATTTTTGATTGAGCAGTTATGAAACACTCTTTTTGTAGAAAATGCAAGTGGAGATTCGGAGCGCTAAGATGGTAATAGGGGAAAAGGAATGTCTTCAAATATAAACTACACAGAATCATTCGGTGAAACTTCTTTCTGCTCTGTGCATTCAGCTAACAGTGTTAAACCATACTTTTGATTGAGCAGATCTGAACACTCTTTCTGTAGAAAATGCAACTGGACATTTGGAGCGCTAAGAGCGTATTAGTGGAAAAAGGAATATATTCAAATATAAACTACACAGAAGCATTCTGTGAAACTTCTTTCTGATCTGAGCATTCAGCTAACAGAGTTAAACCATACTTTTGATTGAGCAGTTTTGAAACACTCTGTCTGTAGAAAATGCAACTGGACATTCGTAGCGCTAAGTGGGTAATAGTGGAAAAAACAATATGTTCAAATATAAACTACACAGAAGCATTGTATGAAACTTCTTTCTGTTCTGTGCATTCAACTAACAGAGTTGAACCTTACTTTTGATTGAGCCGTTCTGAAACACTCTTTCTGTAGAAATTGCAATTGGACATTCTGAGCGCTAGGAGGCCTATATTGGGAAAAAGAATGTCTACAAATAAAAACTACACAGAAGAATTGTGTGAAACTTCTTTCTGTTCTGTTTGTTCAACTAAAAGAGTTGAACCTTAGTTTTGATTGAGCCGTTCTGAAACACTCTTTCTGTAGAAAATGCAAGTGGAGATTCGGAGCGCTAAGAGGGTAATAGTGGAAAAGGAATGTCTTCAAATATAAACTACACAGAATCATTCGGTGAAACTTCTTTCTGATCTGTGCATTCAGCTAACAGTGTTAAACCATACTTTTGATTGATCAGATCTGAACACTCTTTCTGTAGAAAATGCAACTGGACATTTGGAGCGCTAAGAGCGTAGTAGTGGAAAAAGGAATATATTCAAATATAAACTACACAGAAGCATTCTGTGAAACTTCTTTCTGATCTGAGCATTCAGCTAACAGAGTTAAACCATACTTTTGATTGAGCAGTTTTGAAACACTCTGTCTGTAGAAAATGCAACTGGACATTCGTAGCGCTAAGTGGGTAATAGTGGAAAAAAGAATATGTTCAAATATAAACTACACAGAAGCATTGTATGAAACTTCTTTCTGTTCTGTGCATTCAACTAACAGAGTTGAACCTTACTTTTGATTGAGCCGTTCTGAAACACTCTTTCTGTAGAAACTGCAATTGGACATGCTAAGTGCTAAGAGGCCTACATTGGGAAAAAGAATATCTTCAAATAAAAACTACACAGATGCATTCTGTGAAAATTATTTCTGATCTGTAAATTCAGTTAACAGAGATAAAACATATTTTTGATTGAGCAGTTATGAAACACTCTTTTTGTAGAAAATGCAAGTGGAGATTCGGAGCGCTAAGAGGGTAATAGTGGAAAAGGAATGTCTTCAAATATAAACTACACAAAATCATTCGGTGAAACTTCTTTCTGATCTGTGCATTCAGCTAACAGTGTTAAACCATACTTTTGATTGATCAGATCTGAACACTCTTTCTGTAGAAAATGCAACTGGACATTTGGAGCGCTAAGAGCGTAGTAGTGGAAAAAGGAATATATTCAAATATAAACTACACAGAAGCATTCTGTGAAACTTCTTTCTGATCTGAGCATTCAGCTAACAGAGTTAATCCATACTTTTGATTGAGCAGTTTTGAAACACTCTGTCTGTAGAAAATGCAACTGGACATTCGTAGCGCTAAGTGGGTAATAGTGGAAAAAAGAATATGTTCAAATATAAACTACACAGAAGCATTGTATGAAACTTCTTTCTGTTCTGTGCATTCAACTAACAGAGTTGAACCTTACTTTTGATTGAGCCGTTCTGAAACACTCTTTCTGTAGAAACTGCAATTGGACATTCTGAGCGCTAGGAGGCCTATATTGGGAAAAAGAATGTCTACAAATAAAAACTACACGGAAGAATTGTGTGAAACTCCTTTCTGTTCTGTTTGTTCAACTAAAAGAGTTGAACCTTTGTTTTGATTGAGCCGTTCTGAAACACTCTTTCTGTAGAAAATGCAAGTGGAGATTCGGAGCGCTAAGAGGGTAATAGTGGATAAAGGAATGTCTCCAAATATAAACTACACAGAATAATTCTGTGAAACTTCTTTCTGATCTGTGCATTCAGCTAACAGAGTTAAACCATACTTTTGATTGAGCAGATCTGAACACTCTTTCTGTAGAAAATGCAACTGGACATTTGGAGCGCTAAGAGAGTAGTAGTGGAAAAAGGAATATATTCAAATATAAACTACACAGAAGCATTCTGTGAAACTTCTTTCTGATCTGAGCATTCAGCTAACAGAGTTAAACCATACTTTTGATTGAGCAGTTTTGAAACACTCTGTCTGTAGAAAATGCAACTGGACATTCGTAGCGCTAATTGGGTAATAGTGGAAAAAATAATATGTTCAAATATAAACTACACAGAAGCATTGTATGAAACTACTTTCTGTTCTGTGCATTCAACTAACAGAGTTGAACCTTACTTTTGATTGAGCCTTTCTGAAACACTCTTTCTGTAGAAACTGCAATTGGACATTCTGAGCGCTAAGAGGCCTCTATTGGGAAAAATAATATCTTCAAATAAAAACTACACAGAAGAATTGTGTGAAACTTATTTCTGATATGTTCATTAAGCTAACAGAGTTAAACCATACTTTTGATTGGGCAGTTCTGAACACTCTTTATGTAGAAAATGCAAGTGGACATTCGGAGCGCTAAGAAGGTAATAGTGGAAAAAGGAATATATTCAAATATAAACTACACAGTAGCATTCTGTGAAAATTCTTTCTGTTCTCTGCATTCAACTAACAGAGTTGAACCTTACTTTTGATTGAGCCGTTCTGAAACACTCTTTCTGTAGAAACTGCAATTGGACATGCTAAGCGCTAAGAGGCCTACATTGGGAAAAAGAATATCTTCAAATAAAAACTACACAGATGCATTCTGTGAAACTTATTTCTGATGTGTAAATTCAGTTAACAGAGATAAAACATATTTTTGATTGAGCAGTTATGAAACACTCTTTTTGTAGAAAATGCAAGTGGAGATTCGGAGCGCTAAGATGGTAATAGGGGAAAAGGAATGTCTTCAAATATAAACTACACAGAATCATTCGGTGAAACTTCTTTCTGCTCTGTGCATTCAGCTAACAGTGTTAAACCATACTTTTGATTGAGCAGATCTGAACACTCTTTCTGTAGAAAATGCAACTGGACATTTGGAGCGCTAAGAGCGTATAAGTGGAAAAAGGAATATATTCAAATATAAACTACACAGAAGCATTCTGTGAAACTTCTTTCTGATCTGAGCATTCAGCTAACAGAGTTAAACCATACTTTTGATTGAGCAGTTTTGAAACACTCTGTCTGTAGAAAATGCAACTGGACATTCGTAGCGCTAAGTGGGTAATAGTGGAAAAAACAATATGTTCAAATATGAACTACACAGAAGCATTGTATGAAACTTCTTTCTGTTCTGTGCATTCAACTAACAGAGTTGAACCTTACTTTTGATTGAGCCGTTCTGAAACACTCTTTCTGTAGAAACTGCAATTGGACATTCTGAGCGCTAGGAGGCCTATATTGGGAAAAAGAATGTCTACAAATAAAAACTACACAGAAGAATTGTGTGAAACTTCTTTCTGTTCTGTTTGTTCAACTAAAAGAGTTGAACCTTAGTTTTGATTGAGCCGTTCTGAAACACTCTTTCTGTAGAAAATGCAAGTGGAGATTCGGAGCGCTAAGAGGGTAATAGTGGATAAAGGAATTTCTCCAAATATAAACTACACAGAATCATTCTGTGAAACTTCTTTCTGATCTGTGCATTCAGCTAACAGAGTTAAACCATACTTTTGATTGAGCAGATCTGAACACTCTTTCTGTAGAAAATGCAACTGGACATTTGGAGCGCTAAGAGAGTAGTAGTGGAAAAAGGAATATATTCAAATATAAACTACACAGAAGCATTCTGTGAAACTTCTTTCTGATCTGAGCATTCAGCTAACAGAGTTAAACCATACTTTTGATTGAGCAGTTTTGAAACACTCTGTCTGTAGAAAATGCAACTGGACATTCGTAGCGCTAATTGGGTAATAGTGGAAAAAATAATATGTTCAAATATAAACTACACAGAAGCATTGTATGAAACTTCTTTCTGTTCTGTGCATTCAACTAACAGAGTTGAACCTTACTTTTGATTGAGCCTTTCTGAAACACTCTTTCTGTAGAAACTGCAATTGGACATTCTGAGCGCTAAGAGGCCTCTATTGGGAAAAATAATATCTTCAAATAAAAACTACACAGGAGCATTGTGTGAAACTTCTTTCTGTTCTGTTTGTTCAACTAAAAGAGTTGAACCTTAGTTTTGATTGAGCCGTTCTGAAACACTCTTTCTGTAGAAAATGCAAGTGGAGATTCGGAGCGCTAAGAGGGTAATAGTGGAAAAAGGAATATATTCAAATATAAACTACACAGTAGCATTCTGTGAAAATTCTTTCTGTTCTGTGCATTCAACTAACAGAGTTGAACCTTACTTTTGATTGAGCCGTTCTGAAACACTCTTTCTGTAGAAACTGCAATTGGACATGCTAAGCGCTAAGAGGCCTACATTGGGAAAAAGAATATCTTCAAATAAAAACTACACAGATGCATTCTGTGAAACTTATTTCTGATGTGTAAATTCAGTTAACAGAGATAAAACATATTTTTGATTGAGCAGTTATGAAACACTCTTTTTGTAGAAAATGCAAGTGGAGATTCGGAGCGCTAAGATGGTAATAGGGGAAAAGGAATGTCTTCAAATATAAACTACACAGAATCATTCGGTGAAACTTCTTTCTGCTCTGTGCATTCAGCTAACAGTGTTAAACCATACTTTTGATTGAGCAGATCTGAACACTCTTTCTGTAGAAAATGCAACTGGACATTTGGAGCGCTAAGAGCGTATTAGTGGAAAAAGGAATATATTCAAATATAAACTACACAGAAGCATTCTGTGAAACTTCTTTCTGATCTGAGCATTCAGCTAACAGAGTTAAACCATACTTTTGATTGAGCAGTTTTGAAACACTCTGTCTGTAGAAAATGCAACTGGACATTCGTAGAGCTAAGTGGGTAATAGTGGAAAAAACAATATGTTCAAATATAAACTACACAGAAGCATTGTATGAAACTTCTTTCTGTTCTGTGCATTCAACTAACAGAGTTGAACCTTACTTTTGATTGAGCCGTTCTGAAACACTCTTTCTGTAGAAACTGCAATTGGACATTCTGAGCGCTAGGAGGCCTATATTGGGAAAAAGAATGTCTACAAATAAAAACTACACAGAAGAATTGTGTGAAACTTCTTTCTGTTCTGTTTGTTCAACTAAAAGAGCTGAACCTTAGTTTTGATTGAGCCGTTCTGAAACACTCTTTCTGTAGAAAATGCAAGTGGAGATTCGGAGCGCTAAGAGGGTAATAGTGGATAAAGGAATTTCTCCAAATATAAACTACACAGAATCATTCTGTGAAACTTCTTTCTGATCTGTGCATTCAGCTAACAGAGTTAAACCATACTTTTGATTGAGCAGATCTGAACACTCTTTCTGTAGAAAATGCAACTGGACATTTGGAGCGCTAAGAGAGTAGTAGTGGAAAAAGGAATATATTCAAATATAAACTACACAGAAGCATTCTGTGAAACTTCTTTCTGATCTGAGCATTCAGCTAACAGAGTTAAACCATACTTTTGATTGAGCAGTTTTGAAACACTCTGTCTGTAGAAAATGCAACTGGACATTCGTAGCGCTAATTGGGTAATAGTGGAAAAAATAATACGTTCAAATATAAACTACACAGAAGCATTGTATGAAACTTCTTTCTGTTCTGTGCATTCAACTAACAGAGTTGAACCTTACTTTTGATTGAGCCTTTCTGAAACACTCTTTCTGTAGAAACTGCAATTGGACATTCTGAGCGCTAAGAGGCCTCTATTGGGAAAAATAATATCTTCAAATAAAAACTACACAGGAGCATTGTGTGAAACTTCTTTCTTTTCTGTTTGTTCAACTAAAAGAGTTGAACCTTAGTTTTGATTGAGCCGTTCTGAAACACTCTTTCTGTAGAAAATGCAAGTGGAGATTCGGAGCGCTAAGAGGGTAATAGTGGATAAAGGAATGTCTCCAAATATAAACTACACAGAATCATTCTGTGAAACTTCTTTCTGATCTGTGCATTCAGCTAACAGAGTTAAACCATACTTTTGATTGAGCAGATCTGAACACTCTTTCTGTAGAGAATGCAACTGGACATTTGGAGCGCTAAGAGAGTAGTAGTGGAAAAAGGAATATATTCAAATATAAACTACACAGAAGCATTCTGTGAAACTTCTTTCTGATCTGAGCATTCAGCTAACAGAGTTAAACCATACTTTTGATTGAGCAGTTTTGAAACACTGTCTGTAGAAAATGCAACTGGACATTCGTAGCGCTAATTGGGTAATAGTGGAATAAATAATATGTTCAAATATAAACTACACAGAAGCATTGTATGAAACTTCTTTCGGTTCTGTGCATTCAACTAACAGAGTTGAACCTTACTTTTGATTGAGCCTTTCTGAAACACTCTTTCTGTAGAAACTGCAATTGGACATTCTGAGCGCTAAGAGGCCTCTATTGGGAAAAATAATATCTTCAAATAAAAACTACACAGAAGCATTGTGTGAAACTTATTCCTGATATGTTCATTAAGCTAACAGAGTTAAATCATACTTTTGATTGCGCAGTTCTGAACACTCTTTCTGTAGGAAATGCAAGTGGACATTCGGAGCGCTAAGAGGGTAATAGTGGAAAAAGGAATATATTCAAATATAAAGTACACAGTAGCATTCTGTGAAAATTCTTTCTGTTCTGTGCATTCAACTAACAGAGTTGAACCTTACTTTTGATTGAGCCGTTCTGAAACACTCTTTCTGTAGAAACTGCAATTGGACATGCTAAGCGCTAAGAGGCCTACATTGGGAAAAAGAATATCTTCAAATAAAAACTACACAGATGCATTCTGTGAAACTTATTTCTGATGTGTAAATTCAGTTAACAGAGATAAAACATATTTTTGATTGAGCAGTTATGAAACACTCTTTTTGTAGAAAATGCAAGTGGAGATTCGGAGCGCTAAGAGGGTAATAGGGGAAAAGGAATGTCTTCAAATATAAACTACACAGAATCATTCGGTGAAACTTCTTTCTGATCTGTGCTTTCAGCTAACAGTGTTAAACCATACTTTTGATTGAGCAGATCTGAACACTCTTTCTGTAGAAAATGCAACTGGACATTTGGAGCGCTAAGAGCGTATTAGTGGAAAAAGGAATATATTCAAATATAAACTACACAGAAGCATTCTGTGAAACTTCTTTCTGATCTGAGCATTCAGCTAACAGAGTTAAACCATACTTTTGATTGAGCAGTTTTGAAACACTCTGTCTGTAGAAAATGCAACTGGACATTCGTAGCGCTAAGTGGGTAATAGTGGAAAAAACAATATGTTCAAATATAAACTACACAGAAGCATTGTATGAAACTTCTTTCTGTTCTGTGCATTCAACTAACAGAGTTGAACCTTACTTTTGAATGAGCCGTTCTGAAACACTCTTTCTGTAGAAACTGCAATTGGACATTCTGAGCGCTAGGAGGCCTATATTGGGAAAAAGAATGTCTACAAATAAAAACTACACAGAAGAATTGTGTGAAACTTCTTTCTGTCCTGTTTGTTCAACTAAAAGAGTTGAACTTTAGTTTTGATTGAGCCGTTCTGAAACACTCTTTCTGTAGAAAATGCAAGTGGAGATTCGGAGCGCTAAGAGGGTAATAGTGGATAAAGGAATGTCTCCATATATAAACTACACAGAATCATTCTGTGAAACTTCTTTCTGATCTGTGCATTCAGCTAAGAGAGTTAAACCATACTTTTGATTGAGCAGATCTGAACACTCTTTCTGTAGAAAATGCAACTGGACATTTGGAGCGCTAAGAGAGTAGTAGTGGAAAAAGTAATATATTCAAATATAAACTACACAGAAGCATTCTGTGAAACTTCTTTCTGATCTGAGCATTCAGCTAACAGAGTTAAACCATACTTT
Source organism: Symphalangus syndactylus (assembly GCF_028878055.3). Taxonomy (NCBI): domain Eukaryota; kingdom Metazoa; phylum Chordata; class Mammalia; order Primates; family Hylobatidae; genus Symphalangus; species Symphalangus syndactylus. Next base: position 111,227,333 of record NC_072437.2, on the reverse strand, counting down.
TGATTGAGCAGTTTTGAAACACTCTGTCTGTAGAAAATGCAACTGGACATTCGTAGCGCTAATTGGGTAATAGTGGAAAAAATCATATGTTCAAATATAAACTACACAGAAGCATTGTATGAAACTTCTTTCTGTTCTGTGCATTCAACTAACAGAGTTGAACCTTAATTTTGATTGAGCCTTTCTGAAACACTCTTTCTGTAGAAACTGCAATTGGACATTCTGAGCGCTAAGAGGCCTCTATTGGGAAAAATAATATCTTCAAATAAAAACTACACAGGAGCATTTTGTGAAACTTCTTTCTGTTCTGTTTGTTCAACTAAAAGAGTTGAACCTTAGTTTTGATTGAGCCGTTCTGAAACACTCTTTCTGTAGAAAATGCAAGTGGAGATTCGGAGCGCTAAGAGGGTAATAGTGGATAAAGGAATGTCTCCAAATATAAACTACACAGAATCATTCTGTGAAACTTCTTTCTGATCTGTGCATTCAGCTAACAGAGTTAAACCATACTTTTGATTGAGCAGATCTGAACACTCTTTCTGTAGAGAATGCAACTGGACATTTGGAGCGCTAAGAGAGTAGTAGTGGAAAAAGGAATATATTCAAATATAAACTACACAGAAGCATTCTGTGAAACTTCTTTCTGATCTGAGCATTCAGCTAACAGAGTTAAACCATACTTTTGATTGAGCAGTTTTGAAACACTCTGTCTGTAGATAATGCAACTAGACATTCGTAGCGCTAATTGGGTAATAGTGGAATAAATAATATTTTCAAATATAAACTACACAGAAGCATTGTATGAAACTTCTTTCTGTTCTGTGCATTCAAGTAACAGAGTTGAAACTTCCTTTGATTGAGCCTTTCTGAAACACTCTTTCTGTAGAAACTGCAATTGGACATTCTGAGCGCTAAGAGGCCTCTATTGGGAAAAATAATATCTTCAAATAAAAACTACACAGAAGCATTGTGTGAAACTTATTCCTGATATGTTCATTAAGCTAACAGAGTTAAACCATACTTTTGATTGCGCAGTTCTGAACACTCTTTATGTAGAAAATGCAAGTGGACATTCGGAGCGCTAAGAGGGTAATAGTGGAAAAAGGAATATATTCAAATATAAACTACACAGTAGCATTCTGTGAAAATTCTTTCTGTTCTATGCATTCAACTAACAGAGTTGAACCTTACTTTTGATTGAGCCGTTCTGAAACACTCTTTCTGTAGAAACTGCAATTGGACATGCTAAGCGCTAAGAGGCCTACATTGGGAAAAAGAATATCTTCAAATAAAAACTACACAGATGCATTCTGTGAAACTTATTTCTGATCTGTAAATTCAGATAACAGAGATAAATCATATTTTTGATTGAGCAGTTATGAAACACTCTTTTTGTAGAAAATGCAAGTGGAGATTCGGAGCGCTAAGAGGGTAATAGTGGAAAAAGGAATGTCTTCAATTATAAACTACACAGAATCATTCGGTGAAACTTCTTTCTGATCTGTGCATTCAGCTAACAGAGTTAAACCATACTTTTGATTGAGCAGATCTGAACACTCTTTCTGTAGAAAATGCAACTGGACATTTGGAGCGCTAAGAGCGTAGTAGTGGAAAAAGGAATATATTCAAATATAAACTACACAGAAGCATTCTGTGAAACTTCTTTCTGATCTGAGCATTCAGCTAACAGATTTAAACCATACTTTTGATTGAGCAGTTTTGAAACACTCTGTCTGTAGAAAATGCAACTGGACATTCGTAGCGCTAAGTGGGTAATAGTGGAAAAAAGAATATGTTCAAATATAAACTACACAGAAGCATTGTATGAAACTTCTTTCTGTTCTGTGCATTCAACTAACAGGGTTGAACCTTACTTTTGATTGAGCCGTTCTGAAACACTCTTTCTGTAGAAACTGCAATTGGACATTCTGAGCGCTAGGAGGCCTATATTGGGAAAAAGAATGTCTACAAATAAAAACTACACAGAAGAATTGTGTGAAACTTTTTTCTGTTCTGTTTGTTCAACTAAAAGAGTTGAACCTTTGTTTTGATTGAGCCGTTCTGAAACACTCTTTCTGTAGAAAATGCAAGTGGAGATTCGGAGCGCTAAGAGGGTAATAGTGGATAAAGGAATGTCTCCAAATATAAACTACACAGAATCATTCTGTGAAACTTCTTTCTGATCTGTGCATTCAGCTAACAGAGTTAAACCATACTTTTGATTGAGCAGATCTGAACACTCTTTCTGTAGAAAATGCAACTGGACATTTGGAGCGCTAAGAGAGTAGTAGTGGAAAAAGGAATATATTCAAATATAAACTACACAGAAGCATTCTGTGAAACTTCTTTCTGATCTGAGCATTCAGCTAACAGAGTTAAACCATACTTTTGATTGAGCAGTTTTGAAACACTCTGTCTGTAGAAAATGCAACTGGACATTCGTAGCGCTAATTGGGTAATAGTGGAAAAAAGAATATGTTCAAATATAAACTACACAGAAGCATTGTATGAAACTTCTTTCTGTTCTGTGCATTCAACTAACAGAGTTGAACCTTACTTTTGATTGAGCCTTTCTGAAACACTCTTTCTGTAGAAACTGCAATTGGACATTCTGAGCGCTAAGAGGCCTCTATTGGGAAAAATAATATCTTCAAATAAAAACTACACAGGAGCATTGTGTGAAACTTCTTTCTGTTCTGTTTGTTCAACTAAAAGAGTTGAACCTTAGTTTTGATTGAGCCGTTCTGAAACACTCTTTCTGTAGAAAATGCAAGTGGAGATTCGGAGCGCTAAGAGGGTAATAGTGGAAAAAGGAATATATTCAAATATAAACTACACAGTAGCATTCTGTGAAAATTCTTTCTGTTCTGTGCATTCAACTAACAGAGTTGAACCTTACTTTTGATTGAGCCGTTCTGAAACACTCTTTCTGTAGAAACTGCAATTGGACATGCTAAGCGCTAAGAGGCCTACATTGGGAAAAAGAATATCTTCAAATAAAAACTACACAGATGCATTCTGTGAAACTTATTTCTGATGTGTAAATTCAGTTAACAGAGATAAAACATATTTTTGATTGAGCAGTTATGAAACACTCTTTTTGTGGAAAATGCAAGTGGAGATTCGGAGCGCTAAGATGGTAATAGGGGAAAAGGAATGTCTTCAAATATAAACTACACAGAATCATTCGGTGAAACTTCTTTCTGCTCTGTGCATTCAGCTAACAGTGTTAAACCATACTTTTGATTGAGCAGATCTGAACACTCTTTCTGTAGAAAATGCAACTGGACATTTGGAGCGCTAAGAGCGTATTAGTGGAAAAAGGAATATATTCAAATATAAACTACACAGAAGCATTCTGTGAAACTTCTTTCTGATCTGAGCATTCAGCTAACAGAGTTAAACCATACTTTTGATTGAGCAGTTTTGAAACACTCTGTCTGTAGAAAATGCAACTGGACATTCGTAGAGCTAAGTGGGTAATAGTGGAAAAAACAATATGTTCAAATATAAACTACACAGAAGCATTGTATGAAACTTCTTTCTGTTCTGTGCATTCAACTAACAGAGTTGAACCTTACTTTTGATTGAGCCGTTCTGAAACACTCTTTCTGTAGAAACTGCAATTGGACATTCTGAGCGCTAGGAGGCCTATATTGGGAAAAAGAATGTCTACAAATAAAAACTACACAGAAGAATTGTGTGAAACTTCTTTCTGTTCTGTTTGTTCAACTAAAAGAGCTGAACCTTAGTTTTGATTGAGCCGTTCTGAAACACTCTTTCTGTAGAAAATGCAAGTGGAGATTCGGAGCGCTAAGAGGGTAATAGTGGATAAAGGAATTTCTCCAAATATAAACTACACAGAATCATTCTGTGAAACTTCTTTCTGATCTGTGCATTCAGCTAACAGAGTTAAACCATACTTTTGATTGAGCAGATCTGAACACTCTTTCTGTAGAAAATGCAACTGGACATTTGGAGCGCTAAGAGAGTAGTAGTGGAAAAAGGAATATATTCAAATATAAACTACACAGAAGCATTCTGTGAAACTTCTTTCTGATCTGAGCATTCAGCTAACAGAGTTAAACCATACTTTTGATTGAGCAGTTTTGAAACACTCTGTCTGTAGAAAATGCAACTGGACATTCGTAGCGCTAATTGGGTAATAGTGGAAAAAATAATACGTTCAAATATAAACTACACAGAAGCATTGTATGAAACTTCTTTCTGTTCTGTGCATTCAACTAACAGAGTTGAACCTTACTTTTGATTGAGCCTTTCTGAAACACTCATTCTGTAGAAACTGCAATTGGACATTCTGAGCGCTAAGAGTCCTCTATTGGGAAAAATAATATCTTCAAATAAAAACTACACAGGAGCATTGTGTGAAACTTCTTTCTTTTCTGTTTGTTCAACTAAAAGAGTTGAACCTTAGTTTTGATTGAGCCGTTCTGAAACACTCTTTCTGTAGAAAATGCAAGTGGAGATTCGGAGCGCTAAGAGGGTAATAGTGGATAAAGGAATGTCTCCAAATATAAACTACACAGAATCATTCTGTGAAACTTCTTTCTGATCTGTGCATTCAGCTAACAGAGTTAAACCATACTTTTGATTGAGCAGATCTGAACACTCTTTCTGTAGAGAATGCAACTGGACATTTCGAGCGCTAAGAGAGTAGTAGTGGAAAAAGGAATATATTCAAATATAAACTACACAGAAGCATTCTGTGAAACTTCTTTCTGATCTGAGCATTCAGCTAACAGAGTTAAACCATACTTTTGATTGAGCAGTTTTGAAACACTGTCTGTAGAAAATGCAACTGGACATTCGTAGCGCTAATTGGGTAATAGTGGAATAAATAATATGTTCAAATATAAACTACACAGAAGCATTGTATGAAACTTCTTTCGGTTCTGTGCATTCAACTAACAGAGTTGAACCTTACTTTTGATTGAGCCTTTCTGAAACACTCTTTCTGTAGAAACTGCAATTGGACATTCTGAGCGCTAAGAGGCCTCTATTGGGAAAAATAATATCTTCAAATAAAAACTACACAGAAGCATTGTGTGAAACTTATTCCTGATATGTTCATTAAGCTAACAGAGTTAAATCATACTTTTGATTGCGCAGTTCTGAACACTCTTTCTGTAGGAAATGCAAGTGGACATTCGGAGCGCTAAGAGGGTAATAGTGGAAAAAGGAATATATTCAAATATAAACTACACAGTAGCATTCTGTGAAAATTCTTTCTGTTCTGTGCATTCAACTAACAGAGTTGAACCTTACTTTTGATTGAGCCGTTCTGAAACACTCTTTCTGTAGAAACTGCAATTGGACATGCTAAGCGCTAAGAGGCCTACATTGGGAAAAAGAATATCTTCAAATAAAAACTACACAGATGCATTCTGTGAAACTTATTTCTGATGTGTAAATTCAGTTAACAGAGATAAAACATATTTTTGATTGAGCAGTTATGAAACACTCTTTTTGTAGAAAATGCAAGTGGAGATTCGGAGCGCTAAGAGGGTAATAGGGGAAAAGGAATGTCTTCAAATATAAACTACACAGAATCATTCGGTGAAACTTCTTTCTGATCTGTGCTTTCAGCTAACAGTGTTAAACCATACTTTTGATTGAGCAGATCTGAACACTCTTTCTGTAGAAAATGCAACTGGACATTTGGAGCGCTAAGAGCGTATTAGTGGAAAAAGGAATATATTCAAATATAAACTACACAGAAGCATTCTGTGAAACTTCTTTCTGATCTGAGCATTCAGCTAACAGAGTTAAACCATACTTTTGATTGAGCAGTTTTGAAACACTCTGTCTGTAGAAAATGCAACTGGACATTCGTAGCGCTAAGTGGGTAATAGTGGAAAAAACAATATGTTCAAATATAAACTACACAGAAGCATTGTATGAAACTTCTTTCTGTTCTGTGCATTCAACTAACAGAGTTGAACCTTACTTTTGAATGAGCCGTTCTGAAACACTCTTTCTGTAGAAACTGCAATTGGACATTCTGAGCGCTAGGAGGCCTATATTGGGAAAAAGAATGTCTACAAATAAAAACTACACAGAAGAATTGTGTGAAACTTCTTTCTGTCCTGTTTGTTCAACTAAAAGAGTTGAACTTTAGTTTTGATTGAGCCGTTCTGAAACACTCTTTCTGTAGAAAATGCAAGTGGAGATTCGGAGCGCTAAGAGGGTAATAGTGGATAAAGGAATGTCTCCATATATAAACTACACAGAATCATTCTGTGAAACTTCTTTCTGATCTGTGCATTCAGCTAAGAGAGTTAAACCATACTTTTGATTGAGCAGATCTGAACACTCTTTCTGTAGAAAATGCAACTGGACATTTGGAGCGCTAAGAGAGTAGTAGTGGAAAAAGTAATATATTCAAATATAAACTACACAGAAGCATTCTGTGAAACTTCTTTCTGATCTGAGCATTCAGCTAACAGAGTTAAACCATACTTTTGATTGAGCAGTTTTGAAACACTCTGTCTGTAGAAAATGCAACTGGACATTCGTAGCGCTAATTGGGTAATAGTGGAAAAAATAATATGTTCAAATATAAACTACACAGAAGCATTGTATGAAACTTCTTTCTGTTCTGTGCATTCAACTAACAGAGTTGAACCTTAATTTTGATTGAGCCTTTCTGAAACACTCTTTCTGTAGAAACTGCAATTGGACATTCTGAGCGCTAAGAGGCCTCTATTGGGAAAAATAATATCTTCAAATAAAAACTACACAGGAGCATTTTGTGAAACTTCTTTCTGTTCTGTTTGTTCAACTAAAAGAGTTGAACCTTAGTTTTGATTGAGCCGTTCTGAAACACTCTTTCTGTAGAAAATGCAAGTGGAGATTCGGAGCGCTAAGAGGGTAATAGTGGATAAAGGAATGTCTCCAAATATAAACTACACAGAATCATTCTGTGAAACTTCTTTCTGATCTGTGCATTCAGCTAACAGAGTTAAACCATACTTTTGATTGAGCAGATCTGAACACTCTTTCTGTAGAGAATGCAACTGGACATTTGGAGCGCTAAGAGAGTAGTAGTGGAAAAAGGAATATATTCAAATATAAACTACACAGAAGCATTCTGTGAAACTTCTTTCTGATCTGAGCATTCAGCTAACAGAGTTAAACCATACTTTTGATTGAGCAGTTTTGAAACACTCTGTCTGTAGATAATGCAACTGGACATTCGTAGCGCTAATTGGGTAATAGTGGAATAAATAATATTTTCAAATATAAACTACACAGAAGCATTGTATGAAACTTCTTTCTGTTCTGTGCATTCAAGTAACAGAGTTGAAACTTCCTTTGATTGAGCCTTTCTGAAACACTCTTTCTGTAGAAACTGCAATTGGACATTCTGAGCGCTAAGAGGCCTCTATTGGGAAAAATAATATCTTCAAATAAAAACTACACAGAAGCATTGTGTGAAACTTATTCCTGATATGTTCATTAAGCTAACAGAGTTAAACCATACTTTTGATTGCGCAGTTCTGAACACTCTTTATGTAGAAAATGCAAGTGGACATTCGGAGCGCTAAGAGGGTAATAGTGGAAAAAGGAATATATTCAAATATAAACTACACAGTAGCATTCTGTGAAAATTCTTTCTGTTCTATGCATTCAACTAACAGAGTTGAACCTTACTTTTGATTGAGCCGTTCTGAAACACTCTTTCTGTAGAAACTGCAATTGGACATGCTAAGCGCTAAGAGGCCTACATTGGGAAAAAGAATATCTTCAAATAAAAACTACACAGATGCATTCTGTGAAACTTATTTCTGATCTGTAAATTCAGATAACAGAGATAAATCATATTTTTGATTGAGCAGTTATGAAACACTCTTTTTGTAGAAAATGCAAGTGGAGATTCGGAGCGCTAAGAGGGTAATAGTGGAAAAAGGAATGTCTTCAATTATAAACTACACAGAATCATTCGGTGAAACTTCTTTCTGATCTGTGCATTCAGCTAACAGAGTTAAACCATACTTTTGATTGAGCAGATCTGAACACTCTTTCTGTAGAAAATGCAACTGGACATTTGGAGCGCTAAGAGCGTAGTAGTGGAAAAAGGAATATATTCAAATATAAACTACACAGAAGCATTCTGTGAAACTTCTTTCTGATCTGAGCATTCAGCTAACAGATTTAAACCATACTTTTGATTGAGCAGTTTTGAAACACTCTGTCTGTAGAAAATGCAACTGGACATTCGTAGCGCTAAGTGGGTAATAGTGGAAAAAAGAATATGTTCAAATATAAACTACACAGAAGCATTGTATGAAACTTCTTTCTGTTCTGTGCATTCAACTAACAGGGTTGAACCTTACTTTTGATTGAGCCGTTCTGAAACACTCTTTCTGTAGAAACTGCAATTGGACATTCTGAGCGCTAGGAGGCCTATATTGGGAAAAAGAATGTCTACAAATAAAAACTACACAGAAGAATTGTGTGAAACTTTTTTCTGTTCTGTTTGTTCAACTAAAAGAGTTGAACCTTTGTTTTGATTGAGCCGTTCTGAAACACTCTTTCTGTAGAAAATGCAAGTGGAGATTCGGAGCGCTAAGAGGGTAATAGTGGATAAAGGAATGTCTCCAAATATAAACTACACAGAATCATTCTGTGAAACTTCTTTCTGATCTGTGCATTCAGCTAACAGAGTTAAACCATACTTTTGATTGAGCAGATCTGAACACTCTTTCTGTAGAAAATGCAACTGGACATTTGGAGCGCTAAGAGAGTAGTAGTGGAAAAAGGAATATATTCAAATATAAACTACACAGAAGCATTCTGTGAAACTTCTTTCTGATCTGAGCATTCAGCTAACAGAGTTAAACCATACTTTTGATTGAGCAGTTTTGAAACACTCTGTCTGTAGAAAATGCAACTGGACATTCGTAGCGCTAATTGGGTAATAGTGGAAAAAAGAATATGTTCAAATATAAACTACACAGAAGCATTGTATGAAACTTCTTTCTGTTCTGTGCATTCAACTAACAGAGTTGAACCTTACTTTTGATTGAGCCTTTCTGAAACACTCTTTCTGTAGAAACTGCAATTGGACATTCTGAGCGCTAAGAGGCCTCTATTGGGAAAAATAATATCTTCAAATAAAAACTACACAGGAGCATTGTGTGAAACTTCTTTCTGTTCTGTTTGTTCAACTAAAAGAGTTGAACCTTAGTTTTGATTGAGCCGTTCTGAAACACTCTTTCTGTAGAAAATGCAAGTGGAGATTCGGAGCGCTAAGAGGGTAATAGTGGAAAAAGGAATATATTCAAATATAAACTACACAGTAGCATTCTGTGAAAATTCTTTCTGTTCTGTGCATTCAACTAACAGAGTTGAACCTTACTTTTGATTGAGCCGTTCTGAAACACTCTTTCTGTAGAAACTGCAATTGGACATGCTAAGCGCTAAGAGGCCTACATTGGGAAAAAGAATATCTTCAAATAAAAACTACACAGATGCATTCTGTGAAACTTATTTCTGATGTGTAAATTCAGTTAACAGAGATAAAACATATTTTTGATTGAGCAGTTATGAAACACTCTTTTTGTAGAAAATGCAAGTGGAGATTCGGAGCGCTAAGATGGTAATAGGGGAAAAGGAATGTCTTCAAATATAAACTACACAGAATCATTCGGTGAAACTTCTTTCTGCTCTGTGCATTCAGCTAACAGTGTTAAACCATACTTTTGATTGAGCAGATCTGAACACTCTTTCTGTAGAAAATGCAACTGGACATTTGGAGCGCTAAGAGCGTATAAGTGGAAAAAGGAATATATTCAAATATAAACTACACAGAAGCATTCTGTGAAACTTCTTTCTGATCTGAGCATTCAGCTAACAGAGTTAAACCATACTTTTGATTGAGCAGTTTTGAAACACTCTGTCTGTAGAAAATGCAACTGGACATTCGTAGCGCTAAGTGGGTAATAGTGGAAAAAACAATATGTTCAAATATGAACTACACAGAAGCATTGTATGAAACTTCTTTCTGTTCTGTGCATTCAACTAACAGAGTTGAACCTTACTTTTGATTGAGCCGTTCTGAAACACTCTTTCTGTAGAAACTGCAATTGGACATTCTGAGCGCTAGGAGGCCTATATTGGGAAAAAGAATGTCTACAAATAAAAACTACACAGAAGAATTGTGTGAAACTTCTTTCTGTTCTGTTTGTTCAACTAAAAGAGTTGAACCTTAGTTTTGATTGAGCCGTTCTGAAACACTCTTTCTGTAGAAAATGCAAGTGGAGATTCGGAGCGCTAAGAGGGTAATAGTGGATAAAGGAATTTCTCCAAATATAAACTACACAGAATCATTCTGTGAAACTTCTTTCTGATCTGTGCATTCAGCTAACAGAGTTAAACCATACTTTTGATTGAGCAGATCTGAACACTCTTTCTGTAGAAAATGCAACTGGACATTTGGAGCGCTAAGAGAGTAGTAGTGGAAAAAGGAATATATTCAAATATAAACTACACAGAAGCATTCTGTGAAAATTCTTTCTGTTCTGTGCATTCAACTAACAGAGTTGAACCTTACTTTTGATTGAGCCGTTCTGAAACACTCTTTCTGTAGAAACTGCAATTGGACATGCTAAGCGCTAAGAGGCCTACATTGGGAAAAAGAATATCTTCAAATAAAAACTACACAGATGCATTCTGTGAAACTTATTTCTGATGTGTAAATTCAGTTAACAGAGATAAAACATATTTTTGATTGAGCAGTTATGAAACACTCTTTTTGTAGAAAATGCAAGTGGAGATTCGGAGCGCTAAGATGGTAATAGGGGAAAAGGAATGTCTTCAAATATAAACTACACAGAATCATTCGGTGAAACTTCTTTCTGCTCTGTGCATTCAGCTAACAGTGTTAAACCATACTTTTGATTGAGCAGATCTGAACACTCTTTCTGTAGAAAATGCAACTGGACATTTGGAGCGCTAAGAGCGTATTAGTGGAAAAAGGAATATATTCAAATATAAACTACACAGAAGCATTCTGTGAAACTTCTTTCTGATCTGAGCATTCAGCTAACAGAGTTAAACCATACTTTTGATTGAGCAGTTTTGAAACACTCTGTCTGTAGAAAATGCAACTGGACATTCGTAGCGCTAAGTGGGTAATAGTGGAAAAAACAATATGTTCAAATATAAACTACACAGAAGCATTGTATGAAACTTCTTTCTGTTCTGTGCATTCAACTAACAGAGTTGAACCTTACTTTTGAATGAGCCGTTCTGAAACACTCTTTCTGTAGAAACTGCAATTGGACATTCTGAGCGCTAGGAGGCCTATATTGGGAAAAAGAATGTCTACAAATAAAAACTACACAGAAGAATTGTGTGAAACTTCTTTCTGTCCTGTTTGTTCAACTAAAAGAGTTGAACTTTAGTTTTGATTGAGCCGTTCTGAAACACTCTTTCTGTAGAAAATGCAAGTGGAGATTCGGAGCGCTAAGAGGGTAATAGTGGATAAAGGAATGTCTCCATATATAAACTACACAGAATCATTCTGTGAAACTTCTTTCTGATCTGTGCATTCAGCTAAGAGAGTTAAACCATACTTTTGATTGAGCAGATCTGAACACTCTTTCTGTAGAAAATGCAACTGGACATTTGGAGCGCTAAGAGAGTAGTAGTGGAAAAAGGAATATATTCAAATATAAACTACACAGAAGCATTCTGTGAAACTTCTTTCTGATCTGAGCATTCAGCTAACAGAGTTAAACCATACTTTTGATTGAGCAGTTTTGAAACACTCTGTCTGTAGAAAATGCAACTGGACATTCGTAGCGCTAATTGGGTAATAGTGGAAAAAATAATATGTTCAAATATAAACTACACAGAAGCATTGTATGAAACTTCTTTCTGTTCTGTGCATTCAACTAACAGAGTTGAACCTTAATTTTGATTGAGCCTTTCTGAAACACTCTTTCTGTAGAAACTGCAATTGGACATTCTGAGCGCTAAGAGGCCTCTATTGGGAAAAATAATATCTTCAAATAAAAACTACACAGGAGCATTTTGTGAAACTTCTTTCTGTTCTGTTTGTTCAACTAAAAGAGTTGAACCTTAGTTTTGATTGAGCCGTTCTGAAACACTCTTTCTGTAGAAAATGCAAGTGGAGATTCGGAGCGCTAAGAGGGTAATAGTGGATAAAGGAATGTCTCCAAATATAAACTACACAGAATCATTCTGTGAAACTTCTTTCTGATCTGTGCATTCAGCTAACAGAGTTAAACCCTACTTTTGATTGAGCAGATCTGAACACTCTTTCTGTAGAGAATGCAACTGGACATTTGGAGCGCTAAGAGAGTAGTAGTGGAAAAAGGAATATATTCAAATATAAACTACACAGAAGCATTCTGTGAAACTTCTTTCTGATCTGAGCATTCAGCTAACAGAGTTAAACCATACTTTTGATTGAGCAGTTTTGAAACACTGTCTGTAGAAAATGCAACTGGACATTCGTAGCGCTAATTGGGTAATAGTGGAATAAATAATATGTTCAAATATAAACTACACAGAAGCATTGTATGAAACTTCTTTCGGTTCTGTGCATTCAACTAACAGAGTTGAACCTTACTTTTGATTGAGCCTTTCTGAAACACTCTTTCTGTAGAAACTGCAATTGGACATTCTGAGCGCTAAGAGGCCTCTATTGGGAAAAATAATATCTTCAAATAAAAACTACACAGAAGCATTGTGTGAAACTTATTCCTGATATGTTCATTAAGCTAACAGAGTTAAATCATACTTTTGATTGCGCAGTTCTGAACACTCTTTCTGTAGGAAATGCAAGTGGACATTCGGAGCGCTAAGAGGGTAATAGTGGAAAAAGGAATATATTCAAATATAAACTACACAGTAGCATTCTGTGAAAATTCTTTCTGTTCTGTGCATTCAACTAACAGAGTTGAACCTTACTTTTGATTGAGCCGTTCTGAAACACTCTTTCTGTAGAAACTGCAATTGGACATGCTAAGCGCTAAGAGGCCTACATTGGGAAAAAGAATATCTTCAAATAAAAACTACACAGATGCATTCTGTGAAACTTATTTCTGATGTGTAAATTCAGTTAACAGAGATAAAACATATTTTTGATTGAGCAGTTATGAAACACTCTTTTTGTAGAAAATGCAAGTGGAGGTTCGGAGCGCTAAGAGGGTAATAGGGGAAAAGGAATGTCTTCAAATATAAACTACACAGAATCATTCGGTGAAACTTCTTTCTGATCTGTGCTTTCAGCTAACAGTGTTAAACCATACTTTTGATTGAGCAGATCTGAACACTCTTTCTGTAGAAAATGCAACTGGACATTTTGAGCGCTAAGAGCGTATTAGTGGAAAAAGGAATATATTCAAATATAAACTACACAGAAGCATTCTGTGAAACTTCTTTCTGATGTGAGCATTCAGCTAACAGAGTTAAACCATACTTTTGATTGAGCAGTTTTGAAACACTCTGTCTGTAGAAAATGCAACTGGACATTCGTAGCGCTAAGTGGGTAATAGTGGAAAAAACAATATGTTCAAATATAAACTACACAGAAGCATTGTATGAAACTTCTTTCTATTCTGTGCATTCAACTAACAGAGTTGAACCTTACTTTTGAATGAGCCGTTCTGAAACACTCTTTCTGTAGAAACTGCAATTGGACTTTCTGAGCGCTAGGAGGCCTATATTGGGAAAAAGAATGTCTACAAATAAAAACTACACAGAAGAATTGTGTGAAACTTCTTTCTGTCCTGTTTGTTCAACTAAAAGAGTTGAACTTTAGTTTTGATTGAGCCGTTCTGAAACACTCTTTCTGTAGAAAATGCAAGTGGAGATTCGGAGCGCTAAGAGGGTAATAGTGGATAAAGGAATGTCTCCATATATAAACTACACAGAATCATTCTGTGAAACTTCTTTCTGATCTGTGCATTCAGCTAAGAGAGTTAAACCATACTTTTGATTGAGCAGATCTGAACACTCTTTCTGTAGAAAATGCAACTGGACATTTGGAGCGCTAAGAGAGTAGTAGTGGAAAAAGGAATATATTCAAATATAAACTACACAGAAGCATTCTGTGAAACTTCTTTCTGATCTGAGCATTCAGCTAACAGAGTTAAACCATACTTTTGATTGAGCAGTTTTGAAACACTCTGTCTGTAGAAAATGCAACTGGACATTCGTAGCGCTAATTGGGTAATAGTGGAAAAAATAATATGTTCAAATATAAACTACACAGAAGCATTGTATGAAACTTCTTTCTGTTCTGTGCATTCAACTAACAGAGTTGAACCTTAATTTTGATTGAGCCTTTCTGAAACACTCTTTCTGTAGAAACTGCAATTGGACATTCTGAGCGCTAAGAGGCCTCTATTGGGAAAAATAATATCTTCAAATAAAAACTACACAGGAGCATTTTGTGAAACTTCTTTCTGTTCTGTTTGTTCAACTAAAAGAGTTGAACCTTAGTTTTGATTGAGCCGTTCTGAAACACTCTTTCTGTAGAAAATGCAAGTGGAGATTCGGAGCGCTAAGAGGGTAATAGTGGATAAAGGAATGTCTCCAAATATAAACTACACAGAATCATTCTGTGAAACTTCTTTCTGATCTGTGCATTCAGCTAACAGAGTTAAACCATACTTTTGATTGAGCAGATCTGAACACTCTTTCTGTAGAGAATGCAACTGGACATTTGGAGCGCTAAGAGAGTAGTAGTGGAAAAAGGAATATATTCAAATATAAACTACACAGAAGCATTCTGTGAAACTTCTTTCTGATCTGAGCATTCAGCTAACAGAGTTAAACCATACTTTTGATTGAGCAGTTTTGAAACACTCTGTCTGTAGATAATGCAACTGGACATTCGTAGCGCTAATTGGGTAATAGTGGAATAAATAATATTTTCAAATATAAACTACACAGAAGGATTGTATGAAACTTCTTTCTGTTCTGTGCATTCAAGTAACAGAGTTGAAACTTCCTTTGATTGAGCCTTTCTGAAACACTCTTTCTGTAGAAACTGCAATTGGACATTCTGAGCGCTAAGAGGCCTCTATTGGGAAAAATAATATCTTCAAATAAAAACTACACAGAAGCATTGTGTGAAACTTATTCCTGATATGTTCATTAAGCTAACAGAGTTAAACCATACTTTTGATTGCGCAGTTCTGAACACTCTTTCTGTAGAAAATGCAAGTGGACATTCGGAGCGCTAAGAGGGTAATAGTGGAAAAAGGAATATATTCAAATATAAACTACACAGTAGCATTCTGTGAAAATTCTTTCTGTTCTATGCATTCAACTAACAGAGTTGAACCTTACTTTTGATTGAGCCGTTCTGAAACACTCTTTCTGTAGAAACTGCAATTGGACATGCTAAGCGTTAAGAGGCCTACATTGGGAAAAAAATATCTTCAAATAAAAACTACACAGATGCATTCTGTGAAACTTATTTCTGATCTGTAAATTCAGATAACAGAGATAAATCATATTTTTGATTGAGCAGTTATGAAACACTCTTTTTGTAGAAAATGCAAGTGGAGATTCGGAGCGCTAAGAGGGTAATAGTGGAAAAAGGAATGTCTTCAATTATAAACTACACAGAATCATTCGGTGAAACTTCTTTCTGATCTGTGCATTCAGCTAACAGAGTTAAACCATACTTTTGATTGAGCAGATCTGAACACTCTTTCTGTAGAAAATGCAACTGGACATTTGGAGCGCTAAGAGCGTAGTAGTGGAAAAAGGAATATATTCAAATATAAACTACACAGAAGCATTCTGTGAAACTTCTTTCTGATCTGAGCATTCAGCTAACAGATTTAAACCATACTTTTGATTAAGCAGTTTTGAAACACTCTGTCTGTAGAAAATGCAACTGGACATTCGTAGCGCTAAGTGGGTAATAGTGGAAAAAAGAATATGTTCAAATATAAACTACACAGAAGCATTGTATGAAACTACTTTCTGTTCTGTGCATTCAACTAACAGGGTTGAACCTTACTTTTGATTGAGCCGTTCTGAAACACTCTTTCTGTAGAAACTGCAATTGGACATTCTGAGCGCTAGGAGGCCTATATTGGGAAAAAGAATGTCTACAAATAAAAACTACACAGAAGAATTGTGTGAAACTTTTTTCTGTTCTGTTTGTTCAACTAAAAGAGTTGAACCTTTGTTTTGATTGAGCCGTTCTGAAACACTCTTTCTGTAGAAAATGCAAGTGGAGATTCGGAGCGCTAAGAGGGTAATAGTGGATAAAGGAATGTCTCCAAATATAAACTACACAGAATCATTCTGTGAAACTTCTTTCTGATCTGTGCATTCAGCTAACAGAGTTAAACCATACTTTTGATTGAGGAGATCTGAACACTCTTTCTGTAGAAAATGCAACTGGACATTTGGAGCGCTAAGAGAGTAGTAGTGGAAAAAGGAATATATTCAAATATAAACTACACAGAAGCATTCTGTGAAACTTCTTTCTGATCTGACCATTCAGCTAACAGAGTTAAACCATACTTTTGATTGAGCAGTTTTGAAACAGTCTGTCTGTAGACAATGCAACTGGACATTCGTAGCGCTAATTGGGTAATAGTGGAAAAAAGAATATGTTCAAATATAAACTACACAGAAGCATTGTATGAAACTTCCTTCTGTTCTGTGCATTCAACAAACAGAGTTGAACCTTACTTTTGATTGAGCCTTTCTGAAACACTCTTTCTGTAGAAACTGCAATTGGACATTCTGAGCGCTAAGAGGCCTCTATTGGGAAAAATAATATCTTCAAATAAAAACTACACAGAAGCATTGTGTGAAACTTATTTCTGATATGTTCATTAAGCTAACAGAGTTAAACCATACTTTTGATTGCGCAGTTCTGAACACACTTTATGTAGAAAATGCAAGTGGACATTCGGAGCGCTAAGAAGGTAATAGTGGAAAAAGGAATATATTCAAATATAAACTACACAGTAGCATTCTGTGAAAATTCTTTCTGTTCTGTGCATTCAACTAACAGAGTTGAACCTTACTTTTGATTGAGCCGTTCTGAAACACTCTTTCTGTAGAAACTGCAATTGGATATTCTGAGCGCTAGGAGGCCTATATTGGGAAAAAGAATGTCTACAAATAAAAACTACACAGAAGAATTGTGTGAAACTTCTTTCTGTCCTGTTTGTTCAACTAAAAGAGTTGAACCTTAGTTTTGATTGAGCCGTTCTGAAACACTCTTTCTGTAGAAAATGCAAGTGGAGATTCGGAGCGCTAAGAGGGTAATAGTGGATAAAGGAATGTCTCCATATATAAACTACACAGAATCATTCTGTGAAACTTCTTTCTGATCTGTGCATTCAGCTAAGAGAGTTAAACCATACTTTTGATTGAGCAGATCTGAACACTCTTTCTGTAGAGAATGCAACTGGACATTTGGAGCGCTAAGAGAGTAGTAGTGGAAAAAGGAATATATTCAAATATAAACTACACAGAAGCATTCTGTGAAACTTCTTTCTGATCTGAGCATTCAGCTAACAGAGTTAAACCATACTTTTGATTGAGCAGTTTTGAAACACTCTGTCTGTAGATAATGCAACTGGACATTCGTAGCGCTAATTGGGTAATAGTGGAATAAATAATATTTTCAAATATAAACTACACAGAAGCATTGTATGAAACTTCTTTCTGTTCTGTGCATTCAAGTAACAGAGTTGAAACTTCCTTTGATTGAGCCTTTCTGAAACACTCTTTCTGTAGAAACTGCAATTGGACATTCTGAGCGCTAAGAGGCCTCTATTGGGAAAAATAATATCTTCAAATAAAAACTACACAGAAGCATTGTGTGAAACTTATTCCTGATATGTTCATTAAGCTAACAGAGTTAAACCATACTTTTGATTGCGCAGTTCTGAACACTCTTTCTGTAGAAAATGCAAGTGGACATTCGGAGCGCTAAGAGGGTAATAGTGGAAAAAGGAATATATTCAAATATAAACTACACAGTAGCATTCTGTGAAAATTCTTTCTGTTCTATGCATTCAACTAACAGAGTTGAACCTTACTTTTGATTGAGCCATTCTGAAACACTCTTTCTGTAGAAACTGCAATTGGACATGCTAAGCGCTAAGAGGCCTACATTGGGAAAAAGAATATCTTCAAATAAAAACTACACAGATGCATTCTGTGAAACTTATTTCTGATCTGTAAATTCAGATAAGAGATAAATCATATTTTTGATTGAGCAGTTATGAAACACTCTTTTTGTAGAAAATGCAAGTGGAGATTCGGAGCGCTAAGAGGGTAATAGTGGAAAAAGGAATGTCTTCAATTATAAACTACACAGAATCATTCGGTGAAACTTCTTTCTGATCTGTGCATTCAGCTAACAGAGTTAAACCATACTTTTGATTGAGCAGATCTGAACACTCTTTCTGTAGAAAATGCAACTGGACATTTGGAGCGCTAAGAGCGTAGTAGTGGAAAAAGGAATATATTCAAATATAAACTACACAGAAGCATTCTGTGAAACTTCTTTCTGATCTGAGCATTCAGCTAACAGATTTAAACCATACTTTTGATTGAGCAGTTTTGAAACACTCTGTCTGTAGAAAATGCAACTGGACATTCGTAGCGCTAAGTGGGTAATAGTGGAAAAAAGAATATGTTCAAATATAAACTACACAGAAGCATTGTATGAAACTACTTTCTGTTCTGTGCATTCAACTAACAGGGTTGAACCTTACTTTTGATTGAGCCGTTCTGAAACACTCTTTCTGTAGAAACTGCAATTGGACATTCTGAGCGCTAGGAGGCCTATATTGGGAAAAAGAATGTCTACAAATAAAAACTACACAGAAGAATTGTGTGAAACTTTTTTCTGTTCTGTTTGTTCAACTAAAAGAGTTGAACCTTTGTTTTGATTGAGCCGTTCTGAAACACTCTTTCTGTAGAAAATGCAAGTGGAGATTCGGAGCGCTAAGAGGGTAATAGTGGATAAAGGAATGTCTCCAAATATAAACTACACAGAATCATTCTGTGAAACTTCTTTCTGATCTGTGCATTCAGCTAACAGAGTTAAACCATACTTTTGATTGAGCAGATCTGAACACTCTTTCTGTAGAAAATGCAACTGGACATTTGGAGCGCTAAGAGAGTAGTAGTGGAAAAAGGAATATATTCAAATATAAACTACACAGAAGCATTCTGTGAAACTTCTTTCTGATCTGACCATTCAGCTAACAGAGTTAAACCATACTTTTGATTGAGCAGTTTTGAAACAGTCTGTCTGTAGACAATGCAACTGGACATTCGTAGCGCTAATTGGGTAATAGTGGAAAAAAGAATATGTTCAAATATAAACTACACAGAAGCATTGTATGAAACTTCTTTCTGTTCTGTGCATTCAACAAACAGAGTTGAACCTTACTTTTGATTGAGCCTTTCTGAAACACTCTTTCTGTAGAAACTGCAATTGGACATTCTGAGCGCTAAGAGGCCTCTATTGGGAAAAATAATATCTTCAAATAAAAACTACACAGAAGCATTGTGTGAAACTTATTTCTGATATGTTCATTAAGCTAACAGAGTTAAACCATACTTTTGATTGCGCAGTTCTGAACACACTTTATGTAGAAAATGCAAGTGCACATTCGGAGCGCTAAGAAGGTAATAGTGGAAAAAGGAATATATTCAAATATAAACTACACAGTAGCATTCTGTGAAAATTCTTTCTGTTCTGTGCATTCAACTAACAGAGTTGAACGTTACTTTTGATTGAGCCGTTCTGAAACACTCTTTCTGTAGAAACTGCAATTGGACATGCTAAGCGCTAAGAGGCCTACATTGGGAAAAAGAATATCTTCAAATAAAAACTACACAGATGCATTCTGTGAAACTTATTTCTGATGTGTAAATTCAGTTAACAGAGATAAAACATATTTTTGATTGAGCAGTTATGAAACACTCTTTTTGTAGAAAATGCAAGTGGAGATTCGGAGCGCTAAGAGGGTAATAGGGGAAAAGGAATGTCTTCAAATATAAACTACACAGAATCATTCGGTGAAACTTCTTTCTGATCTGTGCATTCAGCTAACAGTGTTAAACCATACTTTTGATTGAGCAGATCTGAACACTCTTTCTGTAGAAAATGCAACTGGACATTTGGAGCGCTAAGAGCGTATTAGTGGAAAAAAGAATATATTCAAATATAAACTACACAGAAGCATTCTGTGAAACTTCTTTCTGATCTGAGCATTCAGCTAACAGAGTTAAACCATACTTTTGATTGAGCAGTTTTGAAACACTCTGTCTGTAGAAAATGCAACTGGACATTCGTAGCGCTAAGTGGGTAATAGTGGAAAAAACAATATGTTCAAATATAAACTACACAGAAGCATTGTATGAAACTTCTTTCTGTTCTGTGCATTCATCTAACAGAGTTTAACCTTACTTTTGATTGAGCCGTTCTGAAACACTCTTTCTGTAGAAACTGCAATTGGACATTCTGAGCGCTAGGAGGCCTATATTGGGAAAAAGAATGTCTACAAATAAAAACTACACAGAAGAATTGTGTGAAACTTCTTTCAGTTCTGTTTGTTCAACTAAAAGAGTTGAACCTTAGTTTTGATTGAGCCGTTCTGAAACACTCTTTCTGTAGAAAATGCAAGTGGAGATTCGGAGCGCTAAGAGGGTAATAGTGGATAAAGGAATGTCTCCAAATATAAACTACACAGAATCATTCTGTGAAACTTCTTTCTGATCTGTGCATTCAGCTAACAGAGTTAAACCATACTTTTGATTGAGCAGATCTGAACACTCTTTCTGTAGAAAATGCAACTGGACATTTGGAGCGCTAAGAGAGTAGTAGTGGAAAAAGGAATATATTCAAATATAAACTACACAGAAGCATTCTGTGAAACTTCTTTCTGATCTGAGCATTCAGCTAACAGAGTTAAACCATACTTTTGATTGAGCAGTTTTGAAACACTCTGTCTGTAGAAAATGCAACTGGACATTCGTAGCGCTAATTGGGTATTAGTGGAAAAAAGAATATGTTCAAATATAAACTACACAGAAGCATTGTATGAAACTTCTTTCTGTTCTGTGCATTCAACAAACAGAGTTGAACCTTACTTTTGATTGAGCCTTTCTGAAACACTCTTTCTGTAGAAACTGCAATTGGACATTCTGAGCGCTAAGAGGCCTCTATTGGGAAAAATAATATCTTCAAATAAAAACTACACAGGAGCATTGTGTGAAACTTCTTTCTGTTCTGTTTGTTCAACTAAAAGAATTGAACCTTAGTTTTGATTGAGCCGTTCTGAAACACTCTTTCTGTAGAAAATGCAAGTGGAGATTCGGAGCGCTAAGAGGGTAATAGTGGATAAAGGAATGTCTCCAAATATAAACTACACAGAATCATTCTGTGAAACTTCTTTCTGATCTGTGCATTCAGCTAACAGAGTTAAACCATACTTTTGATTGAGCAGATCTGAACACTCTTTCTGTAGAGAATGCAACTGGACATTTGGAGCGCTAAGAGAGTAGTAGTGGAAAAAGGAATATATTCAAATATAAACTACACAGAAGCATTCTGTGAAACTTCTTTCTGATCTGAGCATTCAGCTAACAGAGTTAAACCATACTTTTGATTGAGCAGTTTTGAAACACTCTGTCTGTAGAAAATGCAACTGGACATTCGTAGCGCTAATTGGGTAATAGTGGAATAAATAATATGTTCAAATATAAACTACACAGAAGCATTGTATGAAACTTCTTTCTGTTCTGTGCATTCAAGTAACAGAGTTGAGACTTACTTTTGATTGAGCCTTTCTGAAACACTCTTTCTGTAGAAAGTGCAATTGGACATTCTAAGCGCTAAGAGGCCTCTATTGGGAAAAATAATATCTTCAAATAAAAACTACACAGAAGCATTGTGTGAAACTTATTCCTGATATGTTCATTAAGCTAACAGAGTTAAACCATACTTTTGATTGCGCAGTTCTGAACACTCTTTCTGTAGAAAATGCAAGTGGACATTCGGAGCGCTAAGAGGGTAATAGTGGAAAAAGGAATATATTCAAATATAAACTACACAGTAGCATTCTGTGAAAATTCTTTCTGTTCTATGCATTCAACTAACAGAGTTGAACCTTACTTTTGATTGAGCCGTTCTGAAACACTCTTTCTGTAGAAACTGCAATTGGACATGCTAAGCGCTAAGAGGCCTACATTGGGAAAAAGAATATCTTCAAATAAAAACTACACAGATGCATTCTGTGAAACTTATTTCTGATCTGTAAATTCAGTTAACAGAGATAAAACATATTTTTGATTGAGCAGTTACGAAACACTCTTTTTGTAGAAAATGCAAGCGGAGATTCGGAGCGCTAAGAGGGTAATAGTGGAAAAGAAATGTCTTCAAATATAAACTACACAGAATCATTCGGTGAAACTTCTTTCTGATCTGTGCATTCAGCTAACAGTGTTAAAACATACTTTTGATTGAGCAGATCTGAAAAATCTTTCTGTAGAAAATGCAACTGGACATTTGGAGCGCTAAGAGCGTAGTAGTGGAAAAAGGAATATATTCAAATATAAACTACACAGAAGCATTCTGTGAAACTTCTTTCTGATCTGAGCATTCAGCTAACAGAGTTAAACCATACTTTTGATTGAGCAGTTTTGAAACACTCTGTCTGTAGAAAATGCAACTGGACATTCGTAGCGCTAAGTGGGTAATAGTGGAAAAAAGAATATGTTCAAATATAAACTACACAGAAGCATTGTATGAAACTTCTTTCTGTTCTGTGCATTCAACTAACAGAGTTGAACCTTACTTTTGATTGAGCCGTTCTGAAACACTCTTTCTGTAGAAAGTGCAATTGGACATTCTGAGCGCTAGGAGGCCTATATTGGGAAAAAGAACGTCTACAAATAAAAACTACACAGAAGAATTGTCTGAAACTTCTTTCTGTTCTGTTTGTTCAACTAAAAGAGTTGAACCTTAGTTTTGATTGAGCCGTTCTGAAACACTCTTTCTGTAGAAAATGCAAGTGGAGATTCGGAGCGCTAAGAGGGTAATAGTGGATAAAGGAATGTCTCCAAATATAAACTACACAGAATCATTCTGTGAAACTTCTTTCTGATCTGTGCATTCAGCTAACAGAGTTAAACCATACTTTTGATTGAGCAGATCTGAACACTCTTTCTGTAGAAAATGCAACTGGACATTTGGAGCGCTAAGAGAGTAGTAGTGGAAAAAGGAATATATTCAAATATAAACTACACAGAAGCATTCTGTGAAACTTCTTTCTGATCTGAGCATTCAGCTAACAGAGTTAAACCATACTTTTGATTGAGCAGTTTTGAAACACTCTGTCTGTAGAAAATGCAACTGGACATTCGTAGCGCTAAGTGGGTAACTGTGGAAAAAAGAATATGTTCAAATATAAACTACACAGAAGCATTCTATGAAACTTCTTTCTGTTCTGTGCATTCAACTAACAGAGTTGAACCTTACTTTTGATTGAGCCTTTCTGAAACACTCTTTCTGTAGAAACTGCAATTGGACATTCTGAGCGCTAAGAGGCCTCTATTGGGAAAAATAATATCTTAAAATAAAAACTACACAGAAGCATTGTGTGAAACTTATTTCTGATATGTTCATTAAGCTAACAGAGTTAAACCATACTTTTGATTGCGCAGTTCTGAACACTCTTTATGTAGACAATGCAAGTGGACATTCGGAGCGCTAAGAAGGTAATAGTGGAAAAAGGAATATATTCAAATATAAACTACACAGGAGCATTCTGTGAAAATTCTTTCTGTTCTGTGCATACAACTAACAGAGTTGAACCTTACTTTTGATTGAGCCGTTCTGAAACACTCTTTCTGTAGAAACTGCAATTGGACATGCTAAGCGCTAAGAGGCCTACATTGGGAAAAAGAATATCTTCAAATAAAAACTACACAGATGCATTCTGTGAAACTTATTTCTGATCTGTAAATTCAGTTAACAGAGATAAAACATATTTTTGATTGAGCAGTTATGAAACACTCTTTTTGTAGAAAATGCAAGTGGAGATTCGGAGCGCTAAGAGGGTAATAGTGGAAAAGGAATGTCTTCAAATATAAACTACACAGAATCATTCGGTGAAACTTCTTTCTGATCTGTGCATTCAGCTAACAGTGTTAAACCATACTTTTGATTGAGCAGATCTGAACACTCTTTCTGTAGAAAATGCAACTGGACATTTGGAGCGCTAAGAGCGTAGTAGTGGAAAAAGGAATATATTCAAATATAAACTACGCAGAAGCATTCTGTGAAACTTCTTTCTGATCTGAGCATTCAGCTAACAGAGTTAAACCATACTTTTGATTGAGCAGTTTTGAAACACTCTGTCTGTAGAAAATGCAACTGGACATTCGTAGCGCTAAGTGGGTAATAGTGGAAAAAAGAATATGTTCAAATATAAACTACACAGAAGCATTGTATGAAACTTCTTTCTGTTCTGTGCATTCAACTAACAGAATTGAACCTTACATTTGATTGAGCCGTTCTGAAACACTCTTTCTGTAGAAACTGCAATTGGACATTCTGAGCGCTAGGAGGCCTCTATTGGGAAAAATAATATCTTCAAATAAAAACTACACAGAAGCATTGTGTGAAACTTATTTCTGATATGTTCATTAAGCTAACAGAGTTAAACCATACTTTTGATTGCGCAGTTCTGAACAAACTTTATGTAGAAAATGCAAGTGGACATTCGGAGCGCTAAGAAGGTAATAGTGGAAAAAGGAATATATTCAAATATAAACTACACAGTAGCATTCTGTGAAAATTCTTTCTGTTCTGTGCATTCAACTAACAGAGTTGAACCTTACTTTTGATTGAGCCGTTCTGAAACACTCTTTCTGTAGAAACTGCAATTGGACATGCTAAGCGCTAAGAGGCCTACATTGGGAAAAAGAATATCTTCAAATAAAAACTACACAGATGCATTCTGTGAAACTTATTTCTGATCTGTAAATTCAGTTAACAGAGATAAAACATATTTTTGATTGAGCAGTTATGAAACACTCTTTTTGTAGAAAATGCAAGTGGAGATTCGGAGCGCTTAGAGGGTAATAGGGGAAAAGGAATGTCTTCAAATATAAACTACACAGAATCATTCGGTGAAACTTCTTTCTGATCTGTGCATTCAGCTAACAGTGTTAAACCATACTTTTGATTGAGCTGATCTGAACACTCTTTCTGTAGAAAATGCAACTGGACATTTGGAGCGCTAAGAGAGTATTAGTGGAAAAAGGAATATATTCAAATATAAACTACACAGAAGCATTCTGTGAAACTTCTTTCTGATCTGAGCATTCAGCTAACAGAGTTAAACCATACTTTTGATTGAGCAGTTTTGAAACACTCTGTCTGTAGAAAATGCAACTGGACATTCGTAGCGCTAAGTGGGTAATAGTGGAAAAAACAATATGTTCAAATATAAACTACACAGAAGCATTGTATGAAACTTCTTTCTGTTCTGTGCATTCAACTAACAGAGTTGAACCTTACTTTTGATTGAGCCGTTCTGAAACACTCTTTCTGTAGAAACTGCAATTGGACATTCTGAGCGCTAGGAGGCCTATATTGGGAAAAAGAATGTCTACAAATAAAAACTACACAGAAGAATTGTGTGAAACTTCTTTCTGTTCTGTTTGTTCAACTAAAAGAGTTGAACCTTAGTTTTGATTGAGCCATTCTGAAACACTCTTTCTGTAGAAAATGCAAGTGGAGATTCGGAGCGCTAAGAGGGTAATAGTGGATAAAGGAATGTCTCCAAATATAAACTACACAGAATCATTCTGTGAAACTTCTTTCTGATCTGTGCATTCAGCTAACAGAGTTAAACCATACTTTTGATTGAGCAGATCTGAACACTCTTTCTGTAGAAAATGCAACTGGACATTTGGAGCGCTAAGAGAGTAGTAGTGGAAAAAGTAATATATTCAAATATAAACTACACAGAAGCATTCTGTGAAACTTCTTTCTGATCTGAGCATTCAGCTAACAGAGTTAAACCATACTTTTGATTGAGCAGTTTTGAAACACTCTGTCTGTAGAAAATGCAACTGGACATTCGTAGCGCTAATTGGGTAATAGTGGAAAAAAGAATATGTTCAAATATAAACTACACAGAAGCATTGTATGAAACTTCTTTCTGTTCTGTGCATTCAACTAACAGAGTTGAACCTTACTTTTGATTGAGCCTTTCTGAAACACTCTTTCTGTAGAAACTGCAATTGGACATTCTGAGCGCTAAGAGGCGTCTATTGGGAAAAATAATATCTTCAAATAAAAACTACACAGAAGCATTGTGTGAAACTTCTTTCTGTTCTGTTTGTTCAACTAAAAGAGTTGAACCTTAGTTTTGATTGAGCCGTTCTGAAACACTCTTTCTGTAGAAAATGCAAGTGGAGATTCGGAGCGCTAAGAGGGTAATAGTGGATAAAGGAATGTCTCCAAATATAAACTACACAGAAACATTCTGTGAAACTTCTTTCTGATCTGTGCATTCAGCTAACAGAGTTAAACCATACTTTTGATTGAGCAGATCTGAACACTCTTTCTGTAGAGAATGCAACTGGACATTTGGAGCGCTAAGAGAGTAGTAGTGGAAAAAGGAATATATTCAAATATAAACTACACAGAAGCATTCTGTGAAACTTCTTTCTGATGTGAGCATTCAGCTAACAGAGTTAAACCATACTTTTGATTGAGCAATTTTGAAACACTCTCTGTAGAATATGCAACTGGACATTCGTAGCGCTAATTGGGTAATAGTGGAATAAATAATATGTTCAAATATAAACTACACAGAAGCATTGTATGAAACTTCTTTCTGTTCTGTGCATTCAACTAACAGAGTTGAACCTTACTTTTGATTGAGCCTTTCTGAAACACTCTTTCTGTAGAAACTGCAATTGGACATTCTGAGCGCTAAGAGGCCTCTATTGGGAAAAATAATATCTTCAAATAAAAACTACACAGAAGCATTGTGTGAAACTTATTCCTGATATGTTCATTAAGCTAACAGAGTTAAACCATACTTTTGATAGCGCTGTTCTGAACACTCTTTCTGTAGAAAATGCAAGTGGACATTCGGAGCGCTAAGAGGGTAATAGTGGAAAAAGGAATATATTCAAATATAAACTGCACAGTAGCATTCTGTGAAAATTCTTTCTGTTCTATGCATTCAACTAAGAGAGTTGAACCTTACTTTTGATTGAGCCGTTCTGAAACACTCTTTCTGTAGAAACTGCAATTGGACATGCTAAGCGCTAAGAGGCCTACATTGGGAAAAAGAATATCTTCAAATAAAAACTACACAGATGCATTCTGTGAAACTTATTTCTGATCTGTAAATTCAGATAACAGAGATAAATCATATTTTTGATTCAGCAGTTATGAAACACTCTTTTTGTAGAAAATGCAAGTGGAGATTCGGAGCGCTAAGAGGGTAATAGTGGAAAAAGGAATGTCTTCAAATATAAACTACACAGAATCATTCGGTGAAACTTTCTGATCTGTGCATTCAGCTAACAGAGTTAAACCATACTTTTGATTGAGAAGATCTGAACACTCTTTCTGTAGAAAATGCAACTGGACATTTGGAGCGCTAAGAGCGTAGTAGTGGAAAAAGGAATATATTCAAATATAAACTACACAGAAGCATTCTGTGAAACTTCTTTCTGATCTGAGCATTCAGCTAACAGAGTTAAACCATACTTTTGATTGAGCAGTTTTGAAACACTCTGTCTGTAGAAAATGCAACTGGACATTCGTAGCGCTAAGTGGGTAATAGTGGAAAAAAGAATATGTTCAAATATAAACTACACAGAAGCATTGTATGAAACTTCTTTCTGTTCTGTGCATTCAACTAACAGAGTTGAACCTTACTTTTGATTGAGCCGTTCTGAAACACTCTTTCTGTAGAAACTGCAATTGGACATTCTGAGCGCTAGGAAGCCTATATTGGGAAAAAGAATGTCTACAAATAAAAACTACACAGAAGAATTGTGTGAAACTTTTTTCTGTTCTGTTTGTTCAACTAAAAGAGTTGAACCTTAGTTTTGATTGAGCCGTTCTGAAACACTCTTTCTGTAGAAAATGCAAGTGGAGATTCGGAGCGCTAAGAGGGTAATAGTGGATAAAGGAATGTCTCCAAATATAAACTACACAGAATCATTCTGTGAAACTTCTTTCTGATCTGTGCATTCAGCTAACAGAGTTAAACCATACTTTTGATTGAGCAGATCTGAACACCCTTTCTGTAGAAAATGCAACTGGACATTTGGAGCGCTAAGAGAGTAGTAGTGGAAAAAGGAATATATTCAAATATAAACTACACAGAAGCATTCTGTGAATCTTCTTTCTGATCTGAGCATTCAGCTAACAGAGTTAAACCATACTTTTGATTGAGCAGTTTTGAAACACTCTGTCTGTAGAAAATGCAACTGGACATTCGTAGCGCTAATTGGGTAATAGTGGAAAAAAGAATATGTTCAAATATAAACTACACAGAAGCATTGTATGAAACTTCTTTCTGTTCTGTGCATTCAACAAACAGAGTTGAACCTTACTTTTGATTGAGCCTTTCTGAAACACTCTTTCTGTAGAAACTGCAATTGGACATTCTGAGCGCTAAGAGGCCTCTATTGGGAAAAATAATATCTTCAAATAAAAACTACACAGAAGCATTGTGTGAAACTTATTTCTGATATGTTCATTAAGCTAACAGAGTTAAACCATACTTTTGATTGCGCAGTTCTGAACACACTTTATGTAGAAAATGCAAGTGGACATTCAGAGCGCTAAGAAGGTAATAGTGGAAAAAGGAATATATTCAAATATAAACTACACAGTAGCATTCTGTGAAAATTCTTTCTGTTCTGTGCATTCAACTAACAGAGTTGAACCTTACTTTTGATTGAGCCGTTCTGAAACACTCTTTCTGTAGAAACTGCAATTGGACATGCTAAGCGCTAAGAGGCCTACATTGGGAAAAAGAATATCTTCAAATAAAAACTTCACAGATGCATTCTGTGAAACTTATTTCTGATGTGTAAATTCAGTTAACAGAGATAAAACATATTTTTGATTGAGCAGTTATGAAACACTCTTTTTGTAGAAAATGCAAGTGGAGATTCGGAGCGCTAAGAGGGTAATAGGGGAAAAGGAATGTCTTCAAATATAAACTACACAGAATCATTCGGTGAAACTTCTTTCTGATCTGTGCATTCAGCTAACAGTGTTAAACCATACTTTTGATTGAGCAGATCTGAACACTCTTTCTGTAGAAAATGCAACTGGACATTTGGAGCGCTAAGAGCGTATTAGTGGAAAAAGGAATATATTCAAATATAAACTACACAGAAGCATTCTGTGAAACTTCTTTCTGATCTGAGCATTCAGCTAACAGAGTTAAACCATACTTTTGATTGAGCAGTTTTGAAACACTCTGTCTGTAGAAAATGCAACTGGACATTTGTAGCGCTAAGTGGGTAATAGTGGAAAAAAGAATATGTTCAAATATAAACTACACAGAAGCATTGTATGAAACTTCTTTCTGTTCTGTGCATTCAACTAAAAAAGTTGAACCTTACTTTTGATTGAGCCGTTCTGAAACACTCTTTCTGTAGAAACTGCAATTGGACATTCTGAGTGCTAGGAGGCCTATATTGGGAAAAAGAATGTCTACAAATAAAAACTACACAGAAGAATTGTGTGAAACTTCTTTCTGTTCTGTTTGTTCAACTAAAAGAGTTGAACCTTAGTTTTGATTGAGCCGTTCTGAAACACTCTTTCTGTAGAAAATGCAAGTGGAGATTCGGAGCGCTAAGAGGGTAATAGTGGATAAAGGAATGTCTCCAAATATAAACTACACAGAATCATTCTGTGAAACTTCTTTCTGATCTGTGCATTCAGCTAACAGAGTTAAACCATACTTTTGATTGAGCAGATCTGAACACTCTTTCTGTAGAAAATGCAACTGGACATTTGGAGCGCTAAGAGAGTAGTAGTGGAAAAAGGAATATATTCAAATATAAACTACACAGAAGCATTCTGTGAAACTTCTTTCTGATCTGAGCATTCAGCTAACAGAGTTAAACCATACTTTTGATTGAGCAGTTTTGAAACACTCTGTCTGTAGAAAATGCAACTGGACATTCGTAGCGCTAATTGGGTAATAGTGGAAAAAATAATATGTTCAAATATAAACTACACAGAAGCATTGTATGAAACTTCTTTCTGTTCTGTGCATTCAACTAACAGAGTTGAACCTTAGTTTTGATTCAGCCTTTCTGAAACACTCTTTCTGTAGAAACTGCAATTGGACATTCTGAGCGCTAAGAGGCCTCTATTGGGAAAAATAATATCTTCAAATAAAAACTACACAGAAGCATTGTGTGAAACTTATTTCTGATATGTTCATTAAGCTAACAGAGTTAAACCATACTTTTGATTGCGCAGTTCTGAACACTCTTTATGTAGACAATGCAAGTGGACTTTCGGAGCGCTAAGAAGGTAATAGTGGAAAAAGGAATATATTCAAATATAAACTACACAGTAGCATTCTGTGAAAATTCTTTCTGCTCTGTGCATTCAACTATCAGAGTTGAACCTTACTTTTGATTGAGCCGTTCTGAAACACTCTTTCGGTAGAAACTGCAATTGGACATGCTAAGCGCTAAGAGGCCTACATTGGGAAAAAGAATATCTTCAAATAAAAACTACACAGATGCATTCTGTGAAACTTATTTCTGATCTGTAAATTCAGTTAACAGAGATAAAACATATTTTTGATTGAGCAGTTACGAAACACTCTTTTTGTAGAAAATGCAAGCGGAGATTCGGAGCGCTAAGAGGGTAATAGTGGAAAAGAAATGTCTTCAAATATAAACTACACAGAATCATTCGGTGAAACTTCTTTCTGATCTGTGCATTCAGCTAACAGTGTTAAAACATACTTTTGATTGAGCAGATCTGAAAAATCTTTCTGTAGAAAATGCAACTGAACATTTGGAGCGCTAAGAGCGTAGTAGTGGAAAAAGGAATATATTCAAATATAAACTACACAGAAGCATTCTGTGAAACTTCTTTCTGATCTGAGCATTCAGCTAACAGAATTAAACCATACTTTTGATTGAGCAGTTTTGAAACACTCTGTCTGTAGAAAATGCAACTGGACATTCGTAGCGCTAAGTGGGTAATAGTGGAAAAAAGAATATGTTCAAATATAAACTACACAGAAGCATTGTATGAAACATCTTTCTGTTCTGTGCATTCAACTAACAGAGTTGAACCTTACTTTTGATTGAGCCGTTCTGAAACACTCTTTCTGTAGAAACTGCAATTGGACATTCTGAGCGCTAGGAGGCCTATATTGGGAAAAAGAATGTCTACAAATAAAAACTACACAGAAGAATTGTGTGAAACTTCTTTCTGTTCTGTTTGTTCAACTACAAGAGTTGGACCTTAGTTTTGATTGAGCCGTTCTGAAACACTATTTCTGTAGAAAATGCAAGTGGAGATTCGGAGCGCTAAGAGGGTAATAGTGGATAAAGGAATGTCTCCAAATATAAACTACACAGAATCATTCTGTGAAACTTCTTTCTGATCTGTGCATTCAGCTAACAGAGTTAAACCATACTTTGGATTGAGCAGATCTGAACACCCTTTCTGTAGAAAATGCAACTGGACATTTGGAGCGCTAAGAGAGTAGTAGTGGAAAAAGGAATATATTCAAATATAAACTACACAGAAGCATTCTGTGAATCTTCTTTCTGATCTGAGCATTCAGCTAACAGAGTTAAACCATACTTTTGATTGAGCAGTTTTGAAACACTCTGTCTGTAGAAAATGCAACTGGACATTCGTAGCGCTAATTGGGTAATAGTGGAAAAAAGAATATGTTCAAATATAAACTACACAGAAGCATTGTATGAAACTTCTTTCTGTTCTGTGCATTCAACAAACAGAGTTGAACCTTACTTTTGATTGAGCCTTTCTGAAACACTATTTCTGTAGAAACTGCAATTGGACATTCTGAGCGCTAAGAGGCCTCTATTGGGAAAAATAATATCTTCAAATAAAAACTACACAGAAGCATTGTGTGAAACTTATTTCTGATATGTTCATTAAGCTAACAGAGTTAAACCATACTTTTGATTGCGCAGTTCTGAACACACTTTATGTAGAAAATGCAAGTGGACATTCAGAGCGCTAAGAAGGTAATAGTGGAAAAAGGAATATATTCAAATATAAACTACACAGTAGCATTCTGTGAAAATTCTTTCTGTTCTCTGCATTCAACTAACAGAGTTGAACCTTACTTTTGATTGAGCCGTTCTGAAACACTCTTTCTGTAGAAACTGCAATTGGACATGCTAAGCGCTAAGAGGCCTACATTGGGAAAAAGAATATCTTCAAATAAAAACTTCACAGATGCATTCTGTGAAACTTATTTCTGATGTGTAAATTCAGTTAACAGAGATAAAACATATTTTTGATTGAGCAGTTATGAAACACTCTTTTTGTAGAAAATGCAAGTGGAGATTCGGAGCGCTAAGAGGGTAATAGGGGAAAAGGAATGTCTTCAAATATAAACTACACAGAATCATTCGGTGAAACTTCTTTCTGATCTGTGCATTCAGCTAACAGTGTTAAACCATACTTTTGATTGAGCAGATCTGAACACCCTTTCTGTAGAAAATGCAACTGGACATTTGGAGCGCTAAGAGAGTATTAGTGGAAAAAGGAATATATTCAAATATAAACTACACAGAAGCATTCTGTGAAACTTCTTTCTGATCTGAGCATTCAGCTAACAGAGTTAAACCATACTTTTGATTGAGCAGTTTTGAAACACTCTGTCTGTAGAAAATGCAACTGGACATTCGTAGCGCTAAGTGGGTAATAGTGGAAAAAACAATATGTTCAAATATGAACTACACAGAAGCATTGTATGAAACTTCTTTCTGTTCTGTGCATTCAACTAAAAAAGTTGAACCTTACTTTTGATTGAGCCGTTCTGAAACACTCTTTCTGTAGAAACTGCAATTGGACATTCTGAGTGCTAGGAGGCCTATATTGGGAAAAAGAATGTCTACAAATAAAAACTACCCAGAAGAATTGTGTGAAACTTCTTTCTGTTCTGTTTGTTCAACTAAAAGAGTTGAACCTTAGTTTTGATTGAGCCGTTCTGAAACACTCTTTCTGTAGAAAATGCAAGTGGAGATTCGGAGCGCTAAGAGGGTAATAATGGATAAAGGAATGTCTCCAAATATAAACTACACAGAATCATTCTGTGAAACTTCTTTCTGATCTGTGCATTCAGCTAACAGAGTTAAACCATACTTTTGATTGAGCAGATCTGAACACTCTTTCTGTAGAAAATGCAACTGGACATTTGGAGCGCTAAGAGAGTAGTAGTGGAAAAAGGAATATATTCAAATATAAACTACACAGAAGCATTCTGTGAAACTTCTTTCTGATCTGAGCATTCAGCTAACAGAGTTAAACCATACTTTTGATTGAGCAGTTTTGAAACACTCTGTCTGTAGAAAATGCAACTGGACATTCGTAGCGCTAATTGGGTAATAGTGGAAAAAATAATATGTTCAAATATAAACTACACAGAAGCATTGTATGAAACTTCTTTCTGTTCTGTGCATTCAACTAACAGAGTTGAACCTTACTTTTGATTCAGCCTTTCTGAAACACTCTTTCTGTAGAAACTGCAATTGGACATTCTGAGCGCTAAGAGGCCTCTATTGGGAAAAATAATATCTTCAAATAAAAACTACACAGAAGCATTGTGTGAAACTTATTTCTGATATGTTCATTAAGCTAACAGAGTTAAACCATACTTTTGATTGCGCAGTTCTGAACACTCTTTATGTAGACAATGCAAGTGGACTTTCGGAGCGCTAAGAAGGTAATAGTGGAAAAAGGAATATATTCAAATATAAACTACACAGTAGCATTCTGTGAAAATTCTTTCTGCTCTGTGCATTCAACTATCAGAGTTGAACCTTACTTTTGATTGAGCCGTTCTGAAACACTCTTTCGGTAGAAACTGCAATTGGACATGCTAAGCGCTAAGAGGCCTACATTGGGAAAAAGAATATCTTCAAATAAAAACTACACAGATGCATTCTGTGAAACTTATTTCTGATCTGTAAATTCAGTTAACAGAGATAAAACATATTTTTGATTGAGCAGTTACGAAACACTCTTTTTGTAGAAAATGCAAGCGGAGATTCGGAGCGCTAAGAGGGTAATAGTGGAAAAGAAATGTCTTCAAATATAAACTACACAGAATCATTCGGTGAAACTTCTTTCTGATCTGTGCATTCAGCTAACAGTGTTAAAACATACTTTTGATTGAGCAGATCTGAAAAATCTTTCTGTAGAAAATGCAACTGGACATTTGGAGCGCTAAGAGCGTAGTAGTGGAAAAAGGAATATATTCAAATATAAACTACACAGAAGCATTCTGTGAAACTTCTTTCTGATCTGAGCATTCAGCTAACAGAATTAAACCATACTTTTGATTGAGCAGTTTTGAAACACTCTGTCTGTAGAAAATGCAACTGGACATTCGTAGCGCTAAGTGGGTAATAGTGGAAAAAAGAATATGTTCAAATATAAACTACACAGAAGCATTGTATGAAACATCTTTCTGTTCTGTGCATTCAACTAACAGAGTTGAACCTTACTTTTGATTGAGCCGTTCTGAAACACTCTTTCTGTAGAAACTGCAATTGGACATTCTGAGCGCTAGGAGGCCTATATTGGGAAAAAGAATGTCTACAAATAAAAACTACACAGAAGAATTGTGTGAAACTTCTTTCTGTTCTGTTTGTTCAACTACAAGAGTTGGACCTTAGTTTTGATTGAGCCGTTCTGAAACACTATTTCTGTAGAAAATGCAAGTGGAGATTCGGAGCGCTAAGAGGGTAATAGTGGATAAAGGAATGTCTCCAAATATAAACTACACAGAATCATTCTGTGAAACTTCTTTCTGATCTGTGCATTCAGCTAACAGAGTTAAACCATACTTTTGATTGAGCAGATCTGAACACCCTTTCTGTAGAAAATGCAACTGGACATTTGGAGCGCTAAGAGAGTAGTAGTGGAAAAAGGAATATATTCAAATATAAACTACACAGAAGCATTCTGTGAATCTTCTTTCTGATCTGAGCATTCAGCTAACAGAGTTAAACCATACTTTTGATTGAGCAGTTTTGAAACACTCTGTCTGTAGAAAATGCAACTGGACATTCGTAGCGCTAATTGGGTAATAGTGGAAAAAAGAATATGTTCAAATATAAACTACACAGAAGCATTGTATGAAACTTCTTTCTGTTCTGTGCATTCAACAAACAGAGTTGAACCTTACTTTTGATTGAGCCTTTCTGAAACACTCTTTCTGTAGAAACTGCAATTGGACATTCTGAGCGCTAAGAGGCCTCTATTGGGAAAAATAATATCTTCAAATAAAAACTACACAGAAGCATTGTGTGAAACTTATTTCTGATATGTTCATTAAGCTAACAGAGTTAAACCATACTTTTGATTGCGCAGTTCTGAACACACTTTATGTAGAAAATGCAAGTGGACATTCAGAGCGCTAAGAAGGTAATAGTGGAAAAAGGAATATATTCAAATATAAACTACACAGTAGCATTCTGTGAAAATTCTTTCTGTTCTCTGCATTCAACTAACAGAGTTGAACCTTACTTTTGATTGAGCCGTTCTGAAACACTCTTTCTGTAGAAACTGCAATTGGACATGCTAAGCGCTAAGAGGCCTACATTGGGAAAAAGAATATCTTCAAATAAAAACTTCACAGATGCATTCTGTGAAACTTATTTCTGATGTGTAAATTCAGTTAACAGAGATAAAACATATTTTTGATTGAGCAGTTATGAAACACTCTTTTTGTAGAAAATGCAAGTGGAGATTCGGAGCGCTAAGAGGGTAATAGGGGAAAAGGAATGTCTTCAAATATAAACTACACAGAATCATTCGGTGAAACTTCTTTCTGATCTGTGCATTCAGCTAACAGTGTTAAACCATACTTTTGATTGAGCAGATCTGAACACTCTTTCTGTAGAAAATGCAACTGGACATTTGGAGCGCTAAGAGAGTATTAGTGGAAAAAGGAATATATTCAAATATAAACTACACAGAAGCATTCTGTGAAACTTCTTTCTGATCTGAGCATTCAGCTAACAGAGTTAAACCATACTTTTGATTGAGCAGTTTTGAAACACTCTGTCTGTAGAAAATGCAACTGGACATTCGTAGCGCTAAGTGGGTAATAGTGGAAAAAACAATATGTTCAAATATGAACTACACAGAAGCATTGTATGAAACTTCTTTCTGTTCTGTGCATTCAACTAAAAAAGTTGAACCTTACTTTTGATTGAGCCGTTCTGAAACACTCTTTCTGTAGAAACTGCAATTGGACATTCTGAGTGCTAGGAGGCCTATATTGGGAAAAAGAATGTCTACAAATAAAAACTACCCAGAAGAATTGTGTGAAACTTCTTTCTGTTCTGTTTGTTCAACTAAAAGAGTTGAACCTTAGTTTTGATTGAGCCGTTCTGAAACACTCTTTCTGTAGAAAATGCAAGTGGAGATTCGGAGCGCTAAGAGGGTAATAATGGATAAAGGAATGTCTCCAAATATAAACTACACAGAATCATTCTGTGAAACTTCTTTCTGATCTGTGCATTCAGCTAACAGAGTTAAACCATACTTTTGATTGAGCAGATCTGAACACTCTTTCTGTGGAAAATGCAACTGGACATTTGGAGCGCTAAGAGAGTAGTAGTGGAAAAAGGAATATATTCAAATATAAACTACACAGAAGCATTCTGTGAAACTTCTTTCTGATCTGAGCATTCAGCTAACAGAGTTAAACCATACTTTTGATTGAGCAGTTTTGAAACACTCTGTCTGTAGAAAATGCAACTGGACATTCGTAGCGCTAATTGGGTAATAGTGGAAAAAATAATATGTTCAAATATAAACTACACAGAAGCATTGTATGAAACTTCTTTCTGTTCTGTGCATTCAACTAACAGAGTTGAACCTTACTTTTGATTCAGCCTTTCTGAAACACTCTTTCTGTAGAAACTGCAATTGGACATTCTGAGCGCTAAGAGGCCTCTATTGGGAAAAATAATATCTTCAAATAAAAACTACACAGAAGCATTGTGTGAAACTTATTTCTGATATGTTCATTAAGCTAACAGAGTTAAACCATACTTTTGATTGCGCAGTTCTGAACACTCTTTATGTAGACAATGCAAGTGGACTTTCGGAGCGCTAAGAAGGTAATAGTGGAAAAAGGAATATATTCAAATATAAACTACACAGTAGCATTCTGTGAAAATTCTTTCTGCTCTGTGCATTCAACTATCAGAGTTGAACCTTACTTTTGATTGAGCCGTTCTGAAACACTCTTTCGGTAGAAACTGCAATTGGACATGCTAAGCGCTAAGAGGCCTACATTGGGAAAAAGAATATCTTCAAATAAAAACTACACAGATGCATTCTGTGAAACTTATTTCTGATCTGTAAATTCAGTTAACAGAGATAAAACATATTTTTGATTGAGCAGTTACGAAACACTCTTTTTGTAGAAAATGCAAGCGGAGATTCGGAGCGCTAAGAGGGTAATAGTGGAAAAGAAATGTCTTCAAATATAAACTACACAGAATCATTCGGTGAAACTTCTTTCTGATCTGTGCATTCAGCTAACAGTGTTAAAACATACTTTTGATTGAGCAGATCTGAAAAATCTTTCTGTAGAAAATGCAACTGGACATTTGGAGCGCTAAGAGCGTAGTAGTGGAAAAAGGAATATATTCAAATATAAACTACACAGAAGCATTCTGTGAAACTTCTTTCTGATCTGAGCATTCAGCTAACAGAGTTAAACCATACTTTTGATTGAGCAGTTTTGAAACACTCTGTCTGTAGAAAATGCAACTGGACATTCGTAGCGCTAAGTGGGTAATAGTGGAAAAAAGAATATGTTCAAATATAAACTACACAGAAGCATTGTATGAAACATCTTTCTGTTCTGTGCATTCAACTAACAGAGTTGAACCTTACTTTTGATTGAGCCGTTCTGAAACACTCTTTCTGTAGAAACTGCAATTGGACATTCTGAGCGCTAGGAGGCCTATATTGGGAAAAAGAATGTCTACAAATAAAAACTACACAGAAGAATTGTGTGAAACTTCTTTCTGTTCTGTTTGTTCAACTACAAGAGTTGGACCTTAGTTTTGATTGAGCCGTTCTGAAACACTCTTTCTGTAGAAAATGCAAGTGGAGATTCGGAGCGCTAAGAGGGTAATAGTGGATAAAGGAATGTCTCCAAATATAAACTACACAGAATCATTCTGTGAAACTTCTTTCTGATCTGTGCATTCAGCTAACAGAGTTAAACCATACTTTTGATTGAGCAGATCTGAACACTCTTTCTGTAGAAAATGCAACTGGACATTTGGAGCGCTAAGAGAGTAGTAGTGGAAAAAGGAATATATTCAAATATAAACTACACAGAAGCATTCTGTGAAACTTCTTTCTGATCTGAGCATTCAGCTAACAGAGTTAAACCATACTTTTGATTGAGCAGTTTTGAAACACTCTGTCTGTAGAAAATGCAACTGGACATTCGTAGCGCTAATTGGGTAATAGTGGAAAAAATAATATGTTCAAATATAAACTACACAGAAGCATTGTATGAAACTTCTTTCTGTTCTGTGCATTCAACTAACAGAGTTGAACCTTACTTTTGATTGAGCTTTTCTGAAACACTCTTTCTGTAGAAACTGCAATTGGACATTCTGAGCGCTAAGAGGCCTCTATTGGGAAAAATAATATCTTCAAATAAAAACTACACAGAAGCATTGTGTGAAACTTATTTCTGATATGTTCATTAAGCTAACAGAGTTAAACCATACTTTTGATTGCGCAGTTCTGAACACTCTTTATGTAGACAATGCAAGTGGACATTCGGAGCGCTAAGAAGGTAATAGTGGAAAAAGGAATATATTCAAATATAAACTACACAGTAGCATTCTGTGAAAATTCTTTCTGTTCTGTGCATTCAACTAACAGAGTTGAACCTTACTTTTGATTGAGCCGTTCTGAAACACTCTTTCTGTAGAAACTGCAATTGGACATGCTAAGCGCTAAGAGGCCTACATTGGGAAAAAGAATATCTTCAAATAAAAACTACACAGATGCATTCTGTGAAACTTATTTCTGATCTGTAAATACAGTTAACAGAGATAAAACATATTTTTGATTGAGCAGTTATGAAACACTCTTTTTGTAGAAAATGCAAGTGGAGATTCGGAGCGCTAAGAGGGTAATAGTGGAAAAGGAATGTCTTCAAATATAAACTACACAGAATCATTCGGTGAAACTTCTTTCTGATCTGTGCATTCAGCTAACAGTGTTAAACCATACTTTTGATTGAGCAGATCTGAACACTCTTTCTGTAGAAAATGCAACTGGACATTTGGAGCGCTAAGAGCGTAGTAGTGGAAAAAGGAATATATTCAAATATAAACTACGCAGAAGCATTCTGTGAAACTTCTTTCTGATCTGAGCATTCAGCTAACAGAGTTAAACCATACTTTTGATTGAGCAGTTTTGAAACACTCTGTCTGTAGAAAATGCAACTGGACATTCGTAGCGCTAAGTGGGTAATAGTGGAAAAAACAATATGTTCAAATATAAACTACACAGAAGCATTGTATGAAACTTCTTTCTGTTCTGTTCATTCAACTAAAAAAGTTGAACCTTACTTTTGATTGAGCCGTTCTGAAACACTCTTTCTGTAGAAACTGCAATTGGACATTCTGAGTGCCAGGAGGCCTTTATTGGGAAAAAGAATGTCTACAAATAAAAACTACACAGAAGAATTGTGTGAAACTTCTTTCTGTTCTGTTTGTTAAACTAAAAGAGTTGAACCTTAGTTTTGATTGAGCCGTTCTGAAACACTCTTTCTGTAGAAAATGCAAGTGGAGATTCGGAGCGCTAAGAGGGTAATAGTGGATAAAGGAATGTCTCCAAATATAAACTACACAGAATCATTCTGTGAAACTTCTTTCTGATCTGTGCATTCAGCTAACAGAGTTAAACCATACTTCTGATTGAGCAGATCTGAACACTCTTTCTGTAGAAAATGCAACTGGACATTTGGAGCGCTAAGAGAGTAGTAGTGGAAAAAGGAATATATTCAAATATAAACTACACAGAAGCATTCTGTGAAACTTCTTTCTGATCTGAGCATTCAGCTAACAGAGTTAAACCATACTTTTGATTGAGCAGTTTTGAAACACTCTGTCTGTAGAAAATGCAACTGGACATTCGTAGCGCTAATTGGGTAATAGTGGAAAAAATAATATGTTC
This sequence comes from Symphalangus syndactylus, assembly GCF_028878055.3. NCBI lineage: Eukaryota > Metazoa > Chordata > Mammalia > Primates > Hylobatidae > Symphalangus > Symphalangus syndactylus. The sequence continues at coordinate 111,186,814 of NC_072437.2, read as the reverse complement.
AAATATAAACTACACAGAAGCATTGTATGAAACTTCTTTCTGTTCTGTGCATTCAACTAACAGAGTTGAACCTTACTTTTGATTCAGCCTTTCTGAAACACTCTTTCTGTAGAAACTGCAATTGGACATTCTGAGCGCTAAGAGGCCTCTATTGGGAAAAATAATATCTTCAAATAAAAACTACACAGAAGCATTGTGTGAAACTTATTTCTGATATGTTCATTAAGCTAACAGAGTTAAACCATACTTTTGATTGCGCAGTTCTGAACACTCTTTATGTAGACAATGCAAGTGGACATTCGGAGCGCTAAGAAGGTAATAGTGGAAAAAGGAATATATTCAAATATAAACTACACAGTAGCATTCTGTGAAAATTCTTTCTGTTCTGTGCATTCAACTAACAGAGTTGAACCTTACTTTTGATTGAGCCGTTCTGAAACACTCTTTCTGTAGAAACTGCAATTGGACATGCTAAGCGCTAAGAGGCCTACATTGGGAAAAAGAATATCTTCAAATAAAAACTACACAGATGCATTCTGTGAAACTTATTTCTGATCTGTAAATACAGTTAACAGAGATAAAACATATTTTTGATTGAGCAGTTATGAAACACTCTTTTTGTAGAAAATGCAAGTGGAGATTCGGAGCGCTAAGAGGGTAATAGTGGAAAAGGAATGTCTTCAAATATAAACTACACAGAATCATTCGGTGAAACTTCTTTCTGATCTGTGCATTCAGCTAACAGTGTTAAACCATACTTTTGATTGAGCAGATCTGAACACTCTTTCTGTAGAAAATGCAACTGGACATTTGGAGCGCTAAGAGCGTAGTAGTGGAAAAAGGAATATATTCAAATATAAACTACGCAGAAGCATTCTGTGAAACTTCTTTCTGATCTGAGCATTCAGCTAACAGAGTTAAACCATACTTTTGATTGAGCAGTTTTGAAACACTCTGTCTGTAGAAAATGCAACTGGACATTCGTAGCGCTAAGTGGGTAATAGTGGAAAAAATAATATGTTCAAATATAAACTACACAGAAGCATTGTATGAAACTTCTTTCTGTTCTGTGCATTCAACTAACAGAATTGAACCTTACATTTGATTGAGCCGTTCTGAAACACTCTTTCTGTAGAAACTGCAATTGGACATTCTGAGCGCTAGGAGGCCTCTATTGGGAAAAATAATATCTTCAAATAAAAACTACAGAGAAGCATTGTGTGAAACTTATTTCTGATATGTTCATTAAGCTAACAGAGTTAAACCATACTTTTGATTGCGCAGTTCTCAACAAACTTTATGTAGAAAATGCAAGTGGACATTCGGAGCGCTAAGAAGGTAATAGTGGAAAAAGGAATATATTCAAATATAAACTACACAGTAGCATTCTGTGAAAATTCTTTCTGTTCTGTGCATTCAACTAACAGAGTTGAACCTTACTTTTGATTGAGCCGTTCTGAAACACTCTTTCTGTAGAAACTGCAATTGGACATGCTAAGCGCTAAGAGGCCTACATTGGGAAAAAGAATATCTTCAAATAAAAACTACACAGATGCATTCTGTGAAACTTATTTCTGATCTGTAAATTCAGTTAACAGAGATAAAACATATTTTTGATTGAGCAGTTATGAAACACTCTTTTTGTAGAAAATGCAAGTGGATATTCGGAGCGCTAAGAGGGTAATAGGGGAAAAGGAATGTCTTCAAATATAAACTACACAGAATCATTCGGTGAAACTTCTTTCTGATCTGTGCATTCAGCTAACAGTGTTAAACCATACTTTTGATTGAGCAGATCTGAACACTCTTTCTGTAGAAAATGCAACTGGACATTTGGAGCGCTAAGAGCGTATTAGTGGAAAAAGGAATATATTCAAATATAAACTACACAGAAGCATTCTGTGAAACTTCTTTCCGATCTGAGCATTCAGCTAACAGAGTTAAACCATACTTTTGATTGAGCAGTTTTGAAACACTCTGTCTGTAGAAAATGCAACTGGACATTCGTAGCGCTAAGTGGGTAATAGTGGAAAAAAAATATGTTCAAATATAAACTACACAGAAGCATTGTATGAAACTTCTTTCTGTTCTGTGCATTCAACTAACAGAGTTGAACCTTACTTTTGATTGAGCCGTTCTGAAACACTCTTTCTGTAGAAACTGCAATTGGACATTCTGAGCGCTAGGAGGCCTATATTGGGAAAAAGAATGTCTACAAATAAAAACTACACAGAAGAATTGTGTGAAACTTCTTTCTGTTCTGTTTGTTCAACTAAAAGAGTTGAACCTTAGTTTTGATTGAGCCGTTCTGAAACACTCTTTCTGTAGAAAATGCAAGTGGAGATTCGGAGCGCTAAGAGGGTAATAGTGGATAAAGGAATGTCTCCAAATATAAACTACACAGAATCATTCTGTGAAACTTCTTTCTGATCTGTGCATTGAGCTAACAGAGTTAAACCATACTTTTGATTGAGCAGATCTGAACACTCTTTCTGTAGAAAATGCAACTGGACATTTGGAGCGCTAAGAGAGTAGTAGTGGAAAAAGGAATATATTCAAATATAAACTACACAGAAGCATTCTGTGAAACTTCTTTCTGATCTGAGCATTCAGCTAACAGAGTTAAACCATACTTTTGATTGAGCAGTTTTGAAACACTCTGTCTGTAGAAAATGCAACTGGACATTCGTAGCGCTAATTGGGTAATAGTGGAAAAAATAATATGTTCAAATATAAACTACACAGAAGCATTGTATGAAACTCCTTTCTGTTCTGTGCATTCAACTAACAGAGTTGAACCTTTCTTTTGATTGAGCCTTTCTGAAACACTCTTTCTGTAGAAACTGCAATTGGACATTCTGAGCGCTAAGAGGCCTCTATTGGGAAAAATAATATCTTCAAATAAAAACTACACAGAAGCATTGTGTGAAACTTCTTCCTGTTCTGTTTGTTCAACTAAAAGAGTTGAACCTTAGTTTTGATTGAGCCGTTCTGAAACACTCTTTCTGTAGAAAATGCAAGTGGAGATTCGGAGCGCTAAGAGGGTAATAGTGGATAAAGGAATGTCTCCAAATATAAACTACACAGAATCATTCTGTGAAACTTCTTTCTGATCTGTGCATTCAGCTAACAGAGTTAAACCATACTTTTGATTGAGCAGATCTGAACACTCTTTCTGTAGAGAATGCAACTGGACATTTGGAGCGCTAAGAGAGTAGTAGTGGAAAAAGGAATATATTCAAATATAAACTACACAGAAGCATTCTGTGAAACTTCTTTCTGATCTGAGCATTCAGCTAACAGAGTTAAACCATACTTTTGATTGAGCAATTTTGAAACACTGTCTGTAGAAAATGCAACTGGACATTCGTAGCGCTAATTGGGTAATAGTGGAATAAATAATATGTTCAAATATAAACTACACAGAAGCATTGTATGAAACTTCTTTCTGTTCTGTGCATTCAACTAACAGAGTTGAACCTTACTTTTGATTGAGCCTTTCTGAAACACTCTTTCTGTAGAAACTGCAATTGGACATTCTGAGCGCTAAGAGGCCTCTATTGGGAAAAATAATATCTTCAAATAAAAACTACACAGAAGCATTGTGTGAAACTTATTCCTGATATGTTCATTAAGCTAACAGAGTTAAACCATACTTTTGATTGCGCAGTTCTGAACACTCTTTCTGTAGAAAATGCAAGTGGACATTCGGAGCGCTAAGAGGGTAATAGTGGAAAAAGGAATATATTCAAATATAAACTACACAGTAGCATTCTGTGAAAATTCTTTCTGTTCTATGCATTCAACTAACAGAGTTGAACCTTACTTTTGATTGAGCCGTTCTGAAACACTCTTTCTGTAGAAACTGCAATTGGACATGCTAAGCGCTAAGAGGCCTACATTGGGAAAAAGAATATCTTCAAATAAAAACTACACAGATGCATTCTGTGAAACTTATTTATGATCTGTAAATTCAGATAACAGAGATAAATCATATTTTTGATTGAGCAGTTATGAAACACTCTTTTTGTAGAAAATGCAAGTGGAGATTCGGAGCGCTAAGAGGGTAATAGTGGAAAAAGGAATGTCTTCAAATATAAACTACACAGAATCATTCGGTGAAACTTCTTTCTGATCTGTGCATTCAGCTAACAGAGTTAAACCATACTTTTGATTGAGCAGATCTGAACACTCTTTCTGTAGAAAATGCAACTGGACATTTTGAGCGCTAAGAGCGTAGTAGTGGAAAAAGGAATATATTCAAATATAAACTACACAGAAGCATTCTGTGAAACTTCTTTCTGATCTGAGCATTCAGCTAACAGAGTTAAACCATACTTTTGATTGAGCAGTTTTGAAACACTCTGCCTGTAGAAAATGCAACTGGACATTCGTAGCGCTAAGTGGGTAATAGTGGAAAAAAGAATATGTTCAAATATAAACTACACAGAAGCATTGTATGAAACTTCTTTCTGTTCTGTGCATTCAACTAACAGATTTGAACCTTACTTTTGATTGAGCCGTTCTGAAACACTCTTTCTGTAGAAACTGCAATTGGACATTCTGAGCGCTAGGAAGCCTATATTGGGAAAAAGAATGTCTACAAATAAAAACTACACAGAAGAATTGTGTGAAACTTTTTTCTGTTCTGTTTGTTCAACTAAAAGAGTTGAACCTTAGTTTTGATTGAGCCGTTCTGAAACACTGTTTCTGTAGAAAATGCAAGTGGAGATTCGGAGCGCTAAGAGTGTAATAGTGGATAAAGGAATGTCTCCAAATATAAACTACACAGAATCATTCTGTGAAACTTCTTTCTGATCTGTGCATTCAGCTAACAGAGTTAAACCATACTTTTGATTGAGCAGATCTGAACACTCTTTCTGTAGAAAATGCAACTGGACATTTGGAGCGCTAAGAGAGTAGTAGTGGAAAAAGGAATATATTCAAATATAAACTACACAGAAGCATTCTGTGAAACTTCTTTCTGATCTGAGCATTCAGCTAACAGAGTTAAACCATACTTTTGATTGAGCAGTTTTGAAACACTCTGTCTGTAGAAAATGCCACTGGACATTCGTAGCGCTAATTGGGTAATAGTGGAAAAAATAATATGTTCAAATATAAACTACACAGAAGCATTGTATGAAACTCCTTTCTGTTCTGTGCATTCAACTAACAGAGTTGAACCTTACTTTTGATTGAGCCTTTCTGAAACACTCTTTCTGTAGAAACTGCAATTGGACATTCTGAGCGCTAAGAGGCCTCTATTGGGAAAAATAATATCTTCAAATAAAAACTACACAGAAGCATTGTGTGAAACTTATTTCTGATATGTTCATTAAGCTAACAGAGTTAAACCATACTTTTGATTGCGCAGTTCTGAACACTCTTTATGTAGACAATGCAAGTGGACATTCGGAGCGCTAAGAAGGTAATAGTGGAAAAAGGAATATATTCAAATATAAACTACACAGTAGCATTCTGTGAAAATTCTTTCTGTTCTGTGCATTCAACTAACAGAGTTGAACCTTACTTTTGATTGAGCCGTTCTGAAACACTCTTTCTGTAGAAACTGCAATTGGACATGCTAAGCGCTAAGAGGCCTACATTGGGAAAAAGAATATCTTCAAATAAAAACTACACAGATGCATTCTGTGAAACTTATTTCTGATCTGTAAATACAGTTAACAGAGATAAAACATATTTTTGATTGAGCAGTTATGAAACACTCTTTTTGTAGAAAATGCAAGTGGAGATTCGGAGCGCTAAGAGGGTAATAGTGGAAAAGGAATGTCTTCAAATATAAACTACACAGAATCATTCGGTGAAACTTCTTTCTGATCTGTGCATTCAGCTAACAGTGTTAAACCATACTTTTGATTGAGCAGATCTGAACACTCTTTCTGTAGAAAATGCAACTGGACATTTGGAGCGCTAAGAGCGTAGTAGTGGAAAAAGGAATATATTCAAATATAAACTACGCAGAAGCATTCTGTGAAACTTCTTTCTGATCTGAGCATTCAGCTAACAGAGTTAAACCATACTTTTGATTGAGCAGTTTTGAAACACTCTGTCTGTAGAAAATGCAACTGGACATTCGTAGCGCTAAGTGGGTAATAGTGGAAAAATTAATATGTTCAAATATAAACTACACAGAAGCATTGTATGAAACTTCTTTCTGTTCTGTGCATTCAACTAACAGAATTGAACCTTACATTTGATTGAGCCGTTCTGAAACACTCTTTCTGTAGAAACTGCAATTGGACATTCTGAGCGCTAGTAGGCCTCTATTGGGAAAAATAATATCTTCAAATAAAAACTACACAGAAGCATTGTGTGAAACTTATTTCTGATATGTTCATTAAGCTAACAGAGTTAAACCATACTTTTGATTGCGCAGTTCTCAACAAACTTTATGTAGAAAATGCAAGTGGACATTCGGAGCGCTAAGAAGGTAATAGTGGAAAAAGGAATATATTCAAATATAAACTACACAGTAGCATTCTGTGAAAATTCTTTCTGTTCTGTGCATTCAACTAACAGAGTTGAACCTTACTTTTGATTGAGCCGTTCTGAAACACTCTTTCTGTAGAAACTGCAATTGGACATGCTAAGCGCTAAGAGGCCTACATTGGGAAAAAGAATATCTTCAAATAAAAACTACACAGATGCATTCTGTGAAACTTATTTCTGATCTGTAAATTCAGTTAACAGAGATAAAACATATTTTTGATTGAGCAGTTATGAAACACTCTTTTTGTAGAAAATGCAAGTGGATATTCGGAGCGCTAAGAGGGTAATAGGGGAAAAGGAATGTCTTCAAATATAAACTACACAGAATCATTCGGTGAAACTTCTTTCTGATCTGTGCATTCAGCTAACAGTGTTAAACCATACTTTTGATTGAGCAGATCTGAACACGCTTTCTGTAGAAAATGCAACTGGACATTTGGAGCGCTAAGAGCGTATTAGTGGAAAAAGGAATATATTCAAATATAAACTACACAGAAGCATTCTGTGAAACTTCTTTCCGATCTGAGCATTCAGCTAACAGAGTTAAACCATACTTTTGATTGAGCAGTTTTGAAACACTCTGTCTGTAGAAAATGCAACTGGACATTCGTAGCGCTAAGTGGGTAATAGTGGAAAAAAAATATGTTCAAATATAAACTACACAGAAGCATTGTATGAAACTTCTTTCTGTTCTGTGCATTCAACTAACAGAGTTGAACCTTACTTTTGATTGAGCCGTTCTGAAACACTCTTTCTGTAGAAACTGCAATTGGACATTCTGAGCGCTAGGAGGCCTATATTGGGAAAAAGAATGTCTACAAATAAAAACTACACAGAAGAATTGTGTGAAACTTCTTTCTGTTCTGTTTGTTCAACTAAAAGAGTTGAACCTTAGTTTTGATTGAGCCGTTCTGAAACACTCTTTCTGTAGAAAATGCAAGTGGAGATTCGGAGCGCTAAGAGGGTAATAGTGGATAAAGGAATGTCTCCAAATATAAACTACACAGAATCATTCTGTGAAACTTCTTTCTGATCTGTGCATTCAGCTAACAGAGTTAAACCATACTTTTGATTGAGCAGATCTGAACACTCTTTCTGTAGAAAATGCAACTGGACATTTGGAGCGCTAAGAGAGTAGTAGTGGAAAAAGGAATATATTCAAATATAAACTACACAGAATCATTCTGTGAAACTTCTTTCTGATCTGAGCATTCAGCTAACAGAGTTAAACCATACTTTTGATTGAGCAGTTTTGAAACACTCTGTCTGTAGAAAATGCAACTGGACATTCGTAGCGCTAATTGGGTAATAGTGGAAAAAATAATATGTTCAAATATAAACTACACAGAAGCATTGTATGAAACTCCTTTCTGTTCTGTGCATTCAACTAACAGAGTTGAACCTTTCTTTTGATTGAGCCTTTCTGAAACACTCTTTCTGTAGAAACTGCAATTGGACATTCTGAGCGCTAAGAGGCCTCTATTGGGAAAAATAATATCTTCAAATAAAAACTACACAGAAGCATTGTGTGAAACTTATTCCTGATATGTTCATTAAGCTAACAGAGTTAAACCATACTTTTGATTGCGCAGTTCTGAACACTCTTTCTGTAGAAAATGCAAGTGGACATTCGGAGCGCTAAGAGGGTAATAGTGGAAAAAGGAATATATTCAAATATAAACTACACAGTAGCATTCTGTGAAAATTCTTTCTGTTCTATGCATTCAACTAACAGAGTTGAACCTTACTTTTGATTGAGCCGTTCTGAAACACTCTTTCTGTAGAAACTGCAATTGGACATGCTAAGCGCTAAGAGGCCTACATTGGGAAAAAGAATATCTTCAAATAAAAACTACACAGATGCATTCTGTGAAACTTATTTATGATCTGTAAATTCAGATAACAGAGATAAATCATATTTTTGATTGAGCAGTTATGAAACACTCTTTTTGTAGAAAATGCAAGTGGAGATTCGGAGCGCTAAGAGGGTAATAGTGGAAAAAGGAATGTCTTCAAATATAAACTACACAGAATCATTCGGTGAAACTTCTTTCTGATCTGTGCATTCAGCTAACAGAGTTAAACCATACTTTTGATTGAGCAGATCTGAACACTCTTTCTGTAGAAAATGCAACTGGACATTTTGAGCGCTAAGAGCGTAGTAGTGGAAAAAGGAATATATTCAAATATAAACTACACAGAAGCATTCTGTGAAACTTCTTTCTGATCTGAGCATTCAGCTAACAGAGTTAAACCATACTTTTGATTGAGCAGTTTTGAAACACTCTGCCTGTAGAAAATGCAACTGGACATTCGTAGCGCTAAGTGGGTAATAGTGGAAAAAAGAATATGTTCAAATATAAACTACACAGAAGCATTGTATGAAACTTCTTTCTGTTCTGTGCATTCAACTAACAGATTTGAACCTTACTTTTGATTGAGCCGTTCTGAAACACTCTTTCTGTAGAAACTGCAATTGGACATTCTGAGCGCTAGGAAGCCTATATTGGGAAAAAGAATGTCTACAAATAAAAACTACACAGAAGAATTGTGTGAAACTTTTTTCTGTTCTGTTTGTTCAACTAAAAGAGTTGAACCTTAGTTTTGATTGAGCCGTTCTGAAACACTGTTTCTGTAGAAAATGCAAGTGGAGATTCGGAGCGCTAAGAGTGTAATAGTGGATAAAGGAATGTCTCCAAATATAAACTACACAGAATCATTCTGTGAAACTTCTTTCTGATCTGTGCATTCAGCTAACAGAGTTAAACCATACTTTTGATTGAGCAGATCTGAACACTCTTTCTGTAGAAAATGCAACTGGACATTTGGAGCGCTAAGAGAGTAGTAGTGGAAAAAGGAATATATTCAAATATAAACTACACAGAAGCATTCTGTGAAACTTCTTTCTGATCTGAGCATTCAGCTAACAGAGTTAAACCATACTTTTGATTGAGCAGTTTTGAAACACTCTGTCTGTAGAAAATGCCACTGGACATTCGTAGCGCTAATTGGGTAATAGTGGAAAAAATAATATGTTCAAATATAAACTACACAGAAGCATTGTATGAAACTCCTTTCTGTTCTGTGCATTCAACTAACAGAGTTGAACCTTACTTTTGATTGAGCCTTTCTGAAACACTCTTTCTGTAGAAACTGCAATTGGACATTCTGAGCGCTAAGAGGCCTCTATTGGGAAAAATAATATCTTCAAATAAAAACTACACAGAAGCATTGTGTGAAACTTATTTCTGATATGTTCATTAAGCTAACAGAGTTAAACCATACTTTTGATTGCGCAGTTCTGAACACTCTTTATGTAGACAATGCAAGTGGACATTCGGAGCGCTAAGAAGGTAATAGTGGAAAAAGGAATATATTCAAATATAAACTACACAGTAGCATTCTGTGAAAATTCTTTCTGTTCTGTGCATTCAACTAACAGAGTTGAACCTTACTTTTGATTGAGCCGTTCTGAAACACTCTTTCTGTAGAAACTGCAATTGGACATGCTAAGCGCTAAGAGGCCTACATTGGGAAAAAGAATATCTTCAAATAAAAACTACACAGATGCATTCTGTGAAACTTATTTCTGATCTGTAAATACAGTTAACAGAGATAAAACATATTTTTGATTGAGCAGTTATGAAACACTCTTTTTGTAGAAAATGCAAGTGGAGATTCGGAGCGCTAAGAGGGTAATAGTGGAAAAGGAATGTCTTCAAATATAAACTACACAGAATCATTCGGTGAAACTTCTTTCTGATCTGTGCATTCAGCTAACAGTGTTAAACCATACTTTTGATTGAGCAGATCTGAACACTCTTTCTGTAGAAAATGCAACTGGACATTTGGAGCGCTAAGAGCGTAGTAGTGGAAAAAGGAATATATTCAAATATAAACTACGCAGAAGCATTCTGTGAAACTTCTTTCTGATCTGAGCATTCAGCTAACAGAGTTAAACCATACTTTTGATTGAGCAGTTTTGAAACACTCTGTCTGTAGAAAATGCAACTGGACATTCGTAGCGCTAAGTGGGTAATAGTGGAAAAATTAATATGTTCAAATATAAACTACACAGAAGCATTGTATGAAACTTCTTTCTGTTCTGTGCATTCAACTAACAGAATTGAACCTTACATTTGATTGAGCCGTTCTGAAACACTCTTTCTGTAGAAACTGCAATTGGACATTCTGAGCGCTAGTAGGCCTCTATTGGGAAAAATAATATCTTCAAATAAAAACTACACAGAAGCATTGTGTGAAACTTATTTCTGATATGTTCATTAAGCTAACAGAGTTAAACCATACTTTTGATTGCGCAGTTCTCAACAAACTTTATGTAGAAAATGCAAGTGGACATTCGGAGCGCTAAGAAGGTAATAGTGGAAAAAGGAATATATTCAAATATAAACTACACAGTAGCATTCTGTGAAAATTCTTTCTGTTCTGTGCATTCAACTAACAGAGTTGAACCTTACTTTTGATTGAGCCGTTCTGAAACACTCTTTCTGTAGAAACTGCAATTGGACATGCTAAGCGCTAAGAGGCCTACATTGGGAAAAAGAATATCTTCAAATAAAAACTACACAGATGCATTCTGTGAAACTTATTTCTGATCTGTAAATTCAGTTAACAGAGATAAAACATATTTTTGATTGAGCAGTTATGAAACACTCTTTTTGTAGAAAATGCAAGTGGATATTCGGAGCGCTAAGAGGGTAATAGGGGAAAAGGAATGTCTTCAAATATAAACTACACAGAATCATTCGGTGAAACTTCTTTCTGATCTGTGCATTCAGCTAACAGTGTTAAACCATACTTTTGATTGAGCAGATCTGAACACTCTTTCTGTAGAAAATGCAACTGGACATTTGGAGCGCTAAGAGCGTATTAGTGGAAAAAGGAATATATTCAAATATAAACTACACAGAAGCATTCTGTGAAACTTCTTTCCGATCTGAGCATTCAGCTAACAGAGTTAAACCATACTTTTGATTGAGCAGTTTTGAAACACTCTGTCTGTAGAAAATGCAACTGGACATTCGTAGCGCTAAGTGGGTAATAGTGGAAAAAAAATATGTTCAAATATAAACTACACAGAAGCATTGTATGAAACTTCTTTCTGTTCTGTGCATTCAACTAACAGAGTTGAACCTTACTTTTGATTGAGCCGTTCTGAAACACTCTTTCTGTAGAAACTGCAATTGGACATTCTGAGCGCTAGGAGGCCTATATTGGGAAAAAGAATGTCTACAAATAAAAACTACACAGAAGAATTGTGTGAAACTTCTTTCTGTTCTGTTTGTTCAACTAAAAGAGTTGAACCTTAGTTTTGATTGAGCCGTTCTGAAACACTCTTTCTGTAGAAAATGCAAGTGGAGATTCGGAGCGCTAAGAGGGTAATAGTGGATAAAGGAATGTCTCCAAATATAAACTACACAGAATCATTCTGTGAAACTTCTTTCTGATCTGTGCATTCAGCTAACAGAGTTAAACCATACTTTTGATTGAGCAGATCTGAACACTCTTTCTGTAGAAAATGCAACTGGACATTTGGAGCGCTAAGAGAGTAGTAGTGGAAAAAGGAATATATTCAAATATAAACTACACAGAAGCATTCTGTGAAACTTCTTTCTGATCTGAGCATTCAGCTAACAGAGTTAAACCATACTTTTGATTGAGCAGTTTTGAAACACTCTGTCTGTAGAAAATGCAACTGGACATTCGTAGCGCTAATTGGGTAATAGTGGAAAAAATAATATGTTCAAATATAAACTACACAGAAGCATTGTATGAAACTCCTTTCTGTTCTGTGCATTCAACTAACAGAGTTGAACCTTTCTTTTGATTGAGCCTTTCTGAAACACTCTTTCTGTAGAAACTGCAATTGGACATTCTGAGCGCTAAGAGGCCTCTATTGGGAAAAATAATATCTTCAAATAAAAACTACACAGAAGCATTGTGTGAAACTTCTTCCTGTTCTGTTTGTTCAACTAAAAGAGTTGAACCTTAGTTTTGATTGAGCCGTTCTGAAACACTCTTTCTGTAGAAAATGCAAGTGGAGATTCGGAGCGCTAAGAGGGTAATAGTGGATAAAGGAATGTCTCCAAATATAAACTACACAGAATCATTCTGTGAAACTTCTTTCTTATCTGTGCATTCAGCTAACAGAGTTAAACCATACTTTTGATTGAGCAGATCTGAACACTCTTTCTGTAGAGAATGCAACTGGACATTTGGAGCGCTAAGAGAGTAGTAGTGGAAAAAGGAATATATTCAAATATAAACTACACAGAAGCATTCTGTGAAACTTCTTTCTGATCTGAGCATTCAGCTAACAGAGTTAAACCATACTTTTGATTGAGCAATTTTGAAACACTGTCTGTAGAAAATGCAACTGGACATTCGTAGCGCTAATTGGGTAATAGTGGAATAAATAATATGTTCAAATATAAACTACACAGAAGCATTGTATGAAACTTCTTTCTGTTCTGTGCATTCAACTAACAGAGTTGAACCTTACTTTTGATTGAGCCTTTCTGAAACACTCTTTCTGTAGAAACTGCAATTGGACATTCTGAGCGCTAAGAGGCCTCTATTGGGAAAAATAATATCTTCAAATAAAAACTACACAGAAGCATTGTGTGAAACTTATTCCTGATATGTTCATTAAGCTAACAGAGTTAAACCATACTTTTGATTGCGCAGTTCTGAACACTCTTTCTGTAGAAAATGCAAGTGGACATTCGGAGCGCTAAGAGGGTAATAGTGGAAAAAGGAATATATTCAAATATAAACTACACAGTAGCATTCTGTGAAAATTCTTTCTGTTCTATGCATTCAACTAACAGAGTTGAACCTTACTTTTGATTGAGCCGTTCTGAAACACTCTTTCTGTAGAAACTGCAATTGGACATGCTAAGCGCTAAGAGGCCTACATTGGGAAAAAGAATATCTTCAAATAAAAACTACACAGATGCATTCTGTGAAACTTATTTATGATCTGTAAATTCAGATAACAGAGATAAATAATATTTTTGATTGAGCAGTTATGAAACACTCTTTTTGTAGAAAATGCAAGTGGAGATTCGGAGCGCTAAGAGGGTAATAGTGGAAAAAGGAATGTCTTCAAATATAAACTACACAGAATCATTCGGTGAAACTTCTTTCTGATCTGTGCATTCAGCTAACAGAGTTAAACCATACTTTTGATTGAGCAGATCTGAACACTCTTTCTGTAGAAAATGCAACTGGACATTTGGAGCGCTAAGAGCGTAGTAGTGGAAAAAGGAATATATTCAAATATAAACTACACAGAAGCATTCTGTGAAACTTCTTTCTGATCTGAGCATTCAGCTAACAGAGTTAAACCATACTTTTGATTGAGCAGTTTTGAAACACTCTGTCTGTAGAAAATGCAACTGGACATTCGTAGCGCTAAGTGGGTAATAGTGGAAAAAAGAATATGTTCAAATATAAACTACACAGAAGCATTGTATGAAACTTCTTTCTGTTCTGTGCATTCAACTAACAGAGTTGAACCTTACTTTTGATTCAGCCTTTCTGAAACACTCTTTCTGTAGAAACTGCAATTGGACATTCTGAGCGCTAAGAGGCCTCTATTGGGAAAAATAATATCTTCAAATAAAAACTACACAGAAGCATTGTGTGAAACTTATTTCTGATATGTTCATTAAGCTAACAGAGTTAAACCATACTTTTGATTGCGCAGTTCTGAACACTCTTTATGTAGACAATGCAAGTGGACATTCGGAGCGCTAAGAAGGTAATAGTGGAAAAAGGAATATATTCAAATATAAACTACACAGTAGCATTCTGTGAAAATTCTTTCTGTTCTGTGCATTCAACTAACAGAGTTGAACCTTACTTTTGATTGAGCCGTTCTGAAACACTCTTTCTGTAGAAACTGCAATTGGACATGCTAAGCGCTAAGAGGCCTACATTGGGAAAAAGAATATCTTCAAATAAAAACTACACAGATGCATTCTGTGAAACTTATTTCTGATCTGTAAATACAGTTAACAGAGATAAAACATATTTTTGATTGAGCAGTTATGAAACACTCTTTTTGTAGAAAATGCAAGTGGAGATTCGGAGCGCTAAGAGGGTAATAGTGGAAAAGGAATGTCTTCAAATATAAACTACACAGAATCATTCGGTGAAACTTCTTTCTGATCTGTGCATTCAGCTAACAGTGTTAAACCATACTTTTGATTGAGCAGATCTGAACACTCTTTCTGTAGAAAATGCAACTGGACATTTGGAGCGCTAAGAGCGTAGTAGTGGAAAAAGGAATATATTCAAATATAAACTACGCAGAAGCATTCTGTGAAACTTCTTTCTGATCTGAGCATTCAGCTAACAGAGTTAAACCATACTTTTGATTGAGCAGTTTTGAAACACTCTGTCTGTAGAAAATGCAACTGGACATTCGTAGCGCTAAGTGGGTAATAGTGGAAAAAATAATATGTTCAAATATAAACTACACAGAAGCATTGTATGAAACTTCTTTCTGTTCTGTGCATTCAACTAACAGAATTGAACCTTACATTTGATTGAGCCGTTCTGAAACACTCTTTCTGTAGAAACTGCAATTGGACATTCTGAGCGCTAGGAGGCCTCTATTGGGAAAAATAATATCTTCAAATAAAAACTACACAGAAGCATTGTGTGAAACTTATTTCTGATATGTTCATTAAGCTAACAGAGTTAAACCATACTTTTGATTGCGCAGTTCTCAACAAACTTTATGTAGAAAATGCAAGTGGACATTCGGAGCGCTAAGAAGGTAATAGTGGAAAAAGGAATATATTCAAATATAAACTACACAGTAGCATTCTGTGAAAATTCTTTCTGTTCTGTGCATTCAACTAACAGAGTTGAACCTTACTTTTGATTGAGCCGTTCTGAAACACTCTTTCTGTAGAAACTGCAATTGGACATGCTAAGCGCTAAGAGGCCTACATTGGGAAAAAGAATATCTTCAAATAAAAACTACACAGATGCATTCTGTGAAACTTATTTCTGATCTGTAAATTCAGTTAACAGAGATAAAACATATTTTTGATTGAGCAGTTATGAAACACTCTTTTTGTAGAAAATGCAAGTGGATATTCGGAGCGCTAAGAGGGTAATAGGGGAAAAGGAATGTCTTCAAATATAAACTACACAGAATCATTCGGTGAAACTTCTTTCTGATCTGTGCATTCAGCTAACAGTGTTAAACCATACTTTTGATTGAGCAGATCTGAACACTCTTTCTGTAGAAAATGCAACTGGACATTTGGAGCGCTAAGAGCGTATTAGTGGAAAAAGGAATATATTCAAATATAAACTACACAGAAGCATTCTGTGAAACTTCTTTCCGATCTGAGCATTCAGCTAACAGAGTTAAACCATACTTTTGATTGAGCAGTTTTGAAACACTCTGTCTGTAGAAAATGCAACTGGACATTCGTAGCGCTAAGTGGGTAATAGTGGAAAAAAAATATGTTCAAATATAAACTACACAGAAGCATTGTATGAAACTTCTTTCTGTTCTGTGCATTCAACTAACAGAGTTGAACCTTACTTTTGATTGAGCCGTTCTGAAACACTCTTTCTGTAGAAACTGCAATTGGACATTCTGAGCGCTAGGAGGCCTATATTGGGAAAAAGAATGTCTACAAATAAAAACTACACAGAAGAATTGTGTGAAACTTCTTTCTGTTCTGTTTGTTCAACTAAAAGAGTTGAACCTTAGTTTTGATTGAGCCGTTCTGAAACACTCTTTCTGTAGAAAATGCAAGTGGAGATTCGGAGCGCTAAGAGGGTAATAGTGGATAAAGGAATGTCTCCAAATATAAACTACACAGAATCATTCTGTGAAACTTCTTTCTGATCTGTGCATTCAGCTAACAGAGTTAAACCATACTTTTGATTGAGCAGATCTGAACACTCTTTCTGTAGAAAATGCAACTGGACATTTGGAGCGCTAAGAGAGTAGTAGTGGAAAAAGGAATATATTCAAATATAAACTACACAGAAGCATTCTGTGAAACTTCTTTCTGATCTGAGCATTCAGCTAACAGAGTTAAACCATACTTTTGATTGAGCAGTTTTGAAACACTCTGTCTGTAGAAAATGCAACTGGACATTCGTAGCGCTAATTGGGTAATAGTGGAAAAAATAATATGTTCAAATATAAACTACACAGAAGCATTGTATGAAACTCCTTTCTGTTCTGTGCATTCAACTAACAGAGTTGAACCTTTCTTTTGATTGAGCCTTTCTGAAACACTCTTTCTGTAGAAACTGCAATTGGACATTCTGAGCGCTAAGAGGCCTCCATTGGGAAAAATAATATCTTCAAATAAAAACTACACAGAAGCATTGTGTGAAACTTCTTCCTGTTCTGTTTGTTCAACTAAAAGAGTTGAACCTTAGTTTTGATTGAGCCGTTCTGAAACACTCTTTCTGTAGAAAATGCAAGTGGAGATTCGGAGCGCTAAGAGGGTAATAGTGGATAAAGGAATGTCTCCAAATATAAACTACACAGAATCATTCTGTGAAACTTCTTTCTGATCTGTACATTCAGCTAACAGAGTTAAACCATACTTTTGATTGAGCAGATCTGAACACTCTTTCTGTAGAGAATGCAACTGGACATTTGGAGCGCTAAGAGAGTAGTAGTGGAAAAAGGAATATATTCAAATATAAACTACACAGAAGCATTCTGTGAAACTTCTTTCTGATCTGAGCATTCAGCTAACAGAGTTAAACCATACTTTTGATTGAGCAATTTTGAAACACTGTCTGTAGAAAATGCAACTGGACATTCGTAGCGCTAATTGGGTAATAGTGGAATAAATAATATGTTCAAATATAAACTACACAGAAGCATTGTATGAAACTTCTTTCTGTTCTGTGCATTCAACTAACAGAGTTGAACCTTACTTTTGATTGAGCCTTTCTGAAACACTCTTTCTGTAGAAACTGCAATTGGACATTCTGAGCGCTAAGAGGCCTCTATTGGGAAAAATAATATCTTCAAATAAAAACTACACAGAAGCATTGTGTGAAACTTATTCCTGATATGTTCATTAAGCTAACAGAGTTAAACCATACTTTTGATTGCGCAGTTCTGAACACTCTTTCTGTAGAAAATGCAAGTGGACATTCGGAGCGCTAAGAGGGTAATAGTGGAAAAAGGAATATATTCAAATATAAACTACACAGTAGCATTCTGTGAAAATTCTTTCTGTTCTATGCATTCAACTAACAGAGTTGAACCTTACTTTTGATTGAGCCGTTCTGAAACACTCTTTCTGTAGAAACTGCAATTGGACATGCTAAGCGCTAAGAGGCCTACATTGGGAAAAAGAATATCTTCAAATAAAAACTACACAGATGCATTCTGTGAAACTTATTTATGATCTGTAAATTCAGATAACAGAGATAAATCATATTTTTGATTGAGCAGTTATGAAACACTCTTTTTGTAGAAAATGCAAGTGGAGATTCGGAGCGCTAAGAGGGTAATAGTGGAAAAAGGAATGTCTTCAAATATAAACTACACAGAATCATTCGGTGAAACTTCTTTCTGATCTGTGCATTCAGCTAACAGAGTTAAACCATACTTTTGATTGAGCAGATCTGAACACTCTTTCTGTAGAAAATGCAACTGGACATTTTGAGCGCTAAGAGCGTAGTAGTGGAAAAAGGAATATATTCAAATATAAACTACACAGAAGCATTCTGTGAAACTTCTTTCTGATCTGAGCATTCAGCTAACAGAGTTAAACCATACTTTTGATTGAGCAGTTTTGAAACACTCTGCCTGTAGAAAATGCAACTGGACATTCGTAGCGCTAAGTGGGTAATAGTGGAAAAAAGAATATGTTCAAATATAAACTACACAGAAGCATTGTATGAAACTTCTTTCTGTTCTGTGCATTCAACTAACAGATTTGAACCTTACTTTTGATTGAGCCGTTCTGAAACACTCTTTCTGTAGAAACTGCAATTGGACATTCTGAGCGCTAGGAAGCCTATATTGGGAAAAAGAATGTCTACAAATAAAAACTACACAGAAGAATTGTGTGAAACTTTTTTCTGTTCTGTTTGTTCAACTAAAAGAGTTGAACCTTAGTTTTGATTGAGCCGTTCTGAAACACTGTTTCTGTAGAAAATGCAAGTGGAGATTCGGAGCGCTAAGAGTGTAATAGTGGATAAAGGAATGTCTCCAAATATAAACTACACAGAATCATTCTGTGAAACTTCTTTCTGATCTGTGCATTCAGCTAACAGAGTTAAACCATACTTTTGATTGAGCAGATCTGAACACTCTTTCTGTAGAAAATGCAACTGGACATTTGGAGCGCTAAGAGAGTAGTAGTGGAAAAAGGAATATATTCAAATATAAACTACACAGAAGCATTCTGTGAAACTTCTTTCTGATCTGAGCATTCAGCTAACAGAGTTAAACCATACTTTTGATTGAGCAGTTTTGAAACACTCTGTCTGTAGAAAATGCCACTGGACATTCGTAGCGCTAATTGGGTAATAGTGGAAAAAATAATATGTTCAAATATAAACTACACAGAAGCATTGTATGAAACTCCTTTCTGTTCTGTGCATTCAACTAACAGAGTTGAACCTTACTTTTGATTGAGCCTTTCTGAAACACTCTTTCTGTAGAAACTGCAATTGGACATTCTGAGCGCTAAGAGGCCTCTATTGGGAAAAATAATATCTTCAAATAAAAACTACACAGAAGCATTGTGTGAAACTTATTTCTGATATGTTCATTAAGCTAACAGAGTTAAACCATACTTTTGATTGCGCAGTTCTGAACACTCTTTATGTAGACAATGCAAGTGGACATTCGGAGCGCTAAGAAGGTAATAGTGGAAAAAGGAATATATTCAAATATAAACTACACAGTAGCATTCTGTGAAAATTCTTTCTGTTCTGTGCATTCAACTAACAGAGTTGAACCTTACTTTTGATTGAGCCGTTCTGAAACACTCTTTCTGTAGAAACTGCAATTGGACATGCTAAGCGCTAAGAGGCCTACATTGGGAAAAAGAATATCTTCAAATAAAAACTACACAGATGCATTCTGTGAAACTTATTTCTGATCTGTAAATACAGTTAACAGAGATAAAACATATTTTTGATTGAGCAGTTATGAAACACTCTTTTTGTAGAAAATGCAAGTGGAGATTCGGAGCGCTAAGAGGGTAATAGTGGAAAAGGAATGTCTTCAAATATAAACTACACAGAATCATTCGGTGAAACTTCTTTCTGATCTGTGCATTCAGCTAACAGTGTTAAACCATACTTTTGATTGAGCAGATCTGAACACTCTTTCTGTAGAAAATGCAACTGGACATTTGGAGCGCTAAGAGCGTAGTAGTGGAAAAAGGAATATATTCAAATATAAACTACGCAGAAGCATTCTGTGAAACTTCTTTCTGATCTGAGCATTCAGCTAACAGAGTTAAACCATACTTTTGATTGAGCAGTTTTGAAACACTCTGTCTGTAGAAAATGCAACTGGACATTCGTAGCGCTAAGTGGGTAATAGTGGAAAAATTAATATGTTCAAATATAAACTACACAGAAGCATTGTATGAAACTTCTTTCTGTTCTGTGCATTCAACTAACAGAATTGAACCTTACATTTGATTGAGCCGTTCTGAAACACTCTTTCTGTAGAAACTGCAATTGGACATTCTGAGCGCTAGTAGGCCTCTATTGGGAAAAATAATATCTTCAAATAAAAACTACACAGAAGCATTGTGTGAAACTTATTTCTGATATGTTCATTAAGCTAACAGAGTTAAACCATACTTTTGATTGCGCAGTTCTCAACAAACTTTATGTAGAAAATGCAAGTGGACATTCGGAGCGCTAAGAAGGTAATAGTGGAAAAAGGAATATATTCAAATATAAACTACACAGTAGCATTCTGTGAAAATTCTTTCTGTTCTGTGCATTCAACTAACAGAGTTGAACCTTACTTTTGATTGAGCCGTTCTGAAACACTCTTTCTGTAGAAACTGCAATTGGACATGCTAAGCGCTAAGAGGCCTACATTGGGAAAAAGAATATCTTCAAATAAAAACTACACAGATGCATTCTGTGAAACTTATTTCTGATCTGTAAATTCAGTTAACAGAGATAAAACATATTTTTGATTGAGCAGTTATGAAACACTCTTTTTGTAGAAAATGCAAGTGGATATTCGGAGCGCTAAGAGGGTAATAGGGGAAAAGGAATGTCTTCAAATATAAACTACACAGAATCATTCGGTGAAACTTCTTTCTGATCTGTGCATTCAGCTAACAGTGTTAAACCATACTTTTGATTGAGCAGATCTGAACACTCTTTCTGTAGAAAATGCAACTGGACATTTGGAGCGCTAAGAGCGTATTAGTGGAAAAAGGAATATATTCAAATATAAACTACACAGAAGCATTCTGTGAAACTTCTTTCCGATCTGAGCATTCAGCTAACAGAGTTAAACCATACTTTTGATTGAGCAGTTTTGAAACACTCTGTCTGTAGAAAATGCAACTGGACATTCGTAGCGCTAAGTGGGTAATAGTGGAAAAAAAATATGTTCAAATATAAACTACACAGAAGCATTGTATGAAACTTCTTTCTGTTCTGTGCATTCAACTAACAGAGTTGAACCTTACTTTTGATTGAGCCGTTCTGAAACACTCTTTCTGTAGAAACTGCAATTGGACATTCTGAGCGCTAGGAGGCCTATATTGGGAAAAAGAATGTCTACAAATAAAAACTACACAGAAGAATTGTGTGAAACTTCTTTCTGTTCTGTTTGTTCAACTAAAAGAGTTGAACCTTAGTTTTGATTGAGCCGTTCTGAAACACTCTTTCTGTAGAAAATGCAAGTGGAGATTCGGAGCGCTAAGAGGGTAATAGTGGATAAAGGAATGTCTCCAAATATAAACTACACAGAATCATTCTGTGAAACTTCTTTCTGATCTGTGCATTCAGCTAACAGAGTTAAACCATACTTTTGATTGAGCAGATCTGAACACTCTTTCTGTAGAAAATGCAACTGGACATTTGGAGCGCTAAGAGAGTAGTAGTGGAAAAAGGAATATATTCAAATATAAACTACACAGAAGCATTCTGTGAAACTTCTTTCTGATCTGAGCATTCAGCTAACAGAGTTAAACCATACTTTTGATTGAGCAGTTTTGAAACACTCTGTCTGTAGAAAATGCAACTGGACATTCGTAGCGCTAATTGGGTAATAGTGGAAAAAATAATATGTTCAAATATAAACTACACAGAAGCATTGTATGAAACTCCTTTCTGTTCTGTGCATTCAACTAACAGAGTTGAACCTTTCTTTTGATTGAGCCTTTCTGAAACACTCTTTCTGTAGAAACTGCAATTGGACATTCTGAGCGCTAAGAGGCCTCTATTGGGAAAAATAATATCTTCAAATAAAAACTACACAGAAGCATTGTGTGAAACTTCTTCCTGTTCTGTTTGTTCAACTAAAAGAGTTGAACCTTAGTTTTGATTGAGCCGTTCTGAAACACTCTTTCTGTAGAAAATGCAAGTGGAGATTCGGAGCGCTAAGAGGGTAATAGTGGATAAAGGAATGTCTCCAAATATAAACTACACAGAATCATTCTGTGAAACTTCTTTCTGATCTGTGCATTCAGCTAACAGAGTTAAACCATACTTTTGATTGAGCAGATCTGAACACTCTTTCTGTAGAGAATGCAACTGGACATTTGGAGCGCTAAGAGAGTAGTAGTGGAAAAAGGAATATATTCAAATATAAACTACACAGAAGCATTCTGTGAAACTTCTTTCTGATCTGAGCATTCAGCTAACAGAGTTAAACCATACTTTTGATTGAGCAATTTTGAAACACTCTCTGTAGAAAATGCAACTGGACATTCGTAGCGCTAATTGGGTAATAGTGGAATAAATAATATGTTCAAATATAAACTACACAGAAGCATTGTATGAAACTTCTTTCTGTTCTGTGCATTCAACTAACAGAGTTGAACCTTACTTTTGATTGAGCCTTTCTGAAACACTCTTTCTGTAGAAACTGCAATTGGACATTCTGAGCGCTAAGAGGCCTCTATTGGGAAAAATAATATCTTCAAATAAAAACTACACAGAAGCATTGTGTGAAACTTATTCCTGATATGTTCATTAAGCTAACAGAGTTAAACCATACTTTTGATTGCGCAGTTCTGAACACTCTTTCTGTAGAAAATGCAAGTGGACATTCGGAGCGCTAAGAGGGTAATAGTGGAAAAAGGAATATATTCAAATATAAACTACACAGTAGCATTCTGTGAAAATTCTTTCTGTTCTATGCATTCAACTAACAGAGTTGAACCTTACTTTTGATTGAGCCGTTCTGAAACACTCTTTCTGTAGAAACTGCAATTGGACATGCTAAGCGCTAAGAGGCCTACATTGGGAAAAAGAATATCTTCAAATAAAAACTACACAGATGCATTCTGTGAAACTTATTTATGATCTGTAAATTCAGATAACAGAGATAAATAATATTTTTGATTGAGCAGTTATGAAACACTCTTTTTGTAGAAAATGCAAGTGGAGATTCGGAGCGCTAAGAGGGTAATAGTGGAAAAAGGAATGTCTTCAAATATAAACTACACAGAATCATTCGGTGAAACTTCTTTCTGATCTGTGCATTCAGCTAACAGAGTTAAACCATACTTTTGATTGAGCAGATCTGAACACTCTTTCTGTAGAAAATGCAACTGGACATTTGGAGCGCTAAGAGCGTAGTAGTGGAAAAAGGAATATATTCAAATATAAACTACACAGAAGCATTCTGTGAAACTTCTTTCTGATCTGAGCATTCAGCTAACAGAGTTAAACCATACTTTTGATTGAGCAGTTTTGAAACACTCTGTCTGTAGAAAATGCAACTGGACATTCGTAGCGCTAAGTGGGTAATAGTGGAAAAAAGAATATGTTCAAATATAAACTACACAGAAGCATTGTATGAAACTTCTTTCTGTTCTGTGCATTCAACTAACAGAGTTGAACCTTACTTTTGATTCAGCCTTTCTGAAACACTCTTTCTGTAGAAACTGCAATTGGACATTCTGAGCGCTAAGAGGCCTCTATTGGGAAAAATAATATCTTCAAATAAAAACTACACAGAAGCATTGTGTGAAACTTATTTCTGATATGTTCATTAAGCTAACAGAGTTAAACCATACTTTTGATTGCGCAGTTCTGAACACTCTTTATGTAGACAATGCAAGTGGACATTCGGAGCGCTAAGAAGGTAATAGTGGAAAAAGGAATATATTCAAATATAAACTACACAGTAGCATTCTGTGAAAATTCTTTCTGTTCTGTGCATTCAACTAACAGAGTTGAACCTTACTTTTGATTGAGCCGTTCTGAAACACTCTTTCTGTAGAAACTGCAATTGGACATGCTAAGCGCTAAGAGGCCTACATTGGGAAAAAGAATATCTTCAAATAAAAACTACACAGATGCATTCTGTGAAACTTATTTCTGATCTGTAAATACAGTTAACAGAGATAAAACATATTTTTGATTGAGCAGTTATGAAACACTCTTTTTGTAGAAAATGCAAGTGGAGATTCGGAGCGCTAAGAGGGTAATAGTGGAAAAGGAATGTCTTCAAATATAAACTACACAGAATCATTCGGTGAAACTTCTTTCTGATCTGTGCATTCAGCTAACAGTGTTAAACCATACTTTTGATTGAGCAGATCTGAACACTCTTTCTGTAGAAAATGCAACTGGACATTTGGAGCGCTAAGAGCGTAGTAGTGGAAAAAGGAATATATTCAAATATAAACTACGCAGAAGCATTCTGTGAAACTTCTTTCTGATCTGAGCATTCAGCTAACAGAGTTAAACCATACTTTTGATTGAGCAGTTTTGAAACACTCTGTCTGTAGAAAATGCAACTGGACATTCGTAGCGCTAAGTGGGTAATAGTGGAAAAAATAATATGTTCAAATATAAACTACACAGAAGCATTGTATGAAACTTCTTTCTGTTCTGTGCATTCAACTAACAGAATTGAACCTTACATTTGATTGAGCCGTTCTGAAACACTCTTTCTGTAGAAACTGCAATTGGACATTCTGAGCGCTAGGAGGCCTCTATTGGGAAAAATA
Organism: Symphalangus syndactylus; assembly: GCF_028878055.3. Lineage (NCBI taxonomy): Eukaryota > Metazoa > Chordata > Mammalia > Primates > Hylobatidae > Symphalangus > Symphalangus syndactylus. The sequence goes on along the minus strand of NC_072437.2, from coordinate 111,162,095 downwards.
ATATCTTCAAATAAAAACTACACAGAAGCATTGTGTGAAACTTATTTCTGATATGTTCATTAAGCTAACAGAGTTAAACCATACTTTTGATTGCGCAGTTCTCAACAAACTTTATGTAGAAAATGCAAGTGGACATTCGGAGCGCTAAGAAGGTAATAGTGGAAAAAGGAATATATTCAAATATAAACTACACAGTAGCATTCTGTGAAAATTCTTTCTGTTCTGTGCATTCAACTAACAGAGTTGAACCTTACTTTTGATTGAGCCGTTCTGAAACACTCTTTCTGTAGAAACTGCAATTGGACATGCTAAGCGCTAAGAGGCCTACATTGGGAAAAAGAATATCTTCAAATAAAAACTACACAGATGCATTCTGTGAAACTTATTTCTGATCTGTAAATTCAGTTAACAGAGATAAAACATATTTTTGATTGAGCAGTTATGAAACACTCTTTTTGTAGAAAATGCAAGTGGATATTCGGAGCGCTAAGAGGGTAATAGGGGAAAAGGAATGTCTTCAAATATAAACTACACAGAATCATTCGGTGAAACTTCTTTCTGATCTGTGCATTCAGCTAACAGTGTTAAACCATACTTTTGATTGAGCAGATCTGAACACTCTTTCTGTAGAAAATGCAACTGGACATTTGGAGCGCTAAGAGCGTATTAGTGGAAAAAGGAATATATTCAAATATAAACTACACAGAAGCATTCTGTGAAACTTCTTTCCGATCTGAGCATTCAGCTAACAGAGTTAAACCATACTTTTGATTGAGCAGTTTTGAAACACTCTGTCTGTAGAAAATGCAACTGGACATTCGTAGCGCTAAGTGGGTAATAGTGGAAAAAAAATATGTTCAAATATAAACTACACAGAAGCATTGTATGAAACTTCTTTCTGTTCTGTGCATTCAACTAACAGAGTTGAACCTTACTTTTGATTGAGCCGTTCTGAAACACTCTTTCTGTAGAAACTGCAATTGGACATTCTGAGCGCTAGGAGGCCTATATTGGGAAAAAGAATGTCTACAAATAAAAACTACACAGAAGAATTGTGTGAAACTTCTTTCTGTTCTGTTTGTTCAACTAAAAGAGTTGAACCTTAGTTTTGATTGAGCCGTTCTGAAACACTCTTTCTGTAGAAAATGCAAGTGGAGATTCGGAGCGCTAAGAGGGTAATAGTGGATAAAGGAATGTCTCCAAATATAAACTACACAGAATCATTCTGTGAAACTTCTTTCTGATCTGTGCATTCAGCTAACAGAGTTAAACCATACTTTTGATTGAGCAGATCTGAACACTCTTTCTGTAGAAAATGCAACTGGACATTTGGAGCGCTAAGAGAGTAGTAGTGGAAAAAGGAATATATTCAAATATAAACTACACAGAAGCATTCTGTGAAACTTCTTTCTGATCTGAGCATTCAGCTAACAGAGTTAAACCATACTTTTGATTGAGCAGTTTTGAAACACTCTGTCTGTAGAAAATGCAACTGGACATTCGTAGCGCTAATTGGGTAATAGTGGAAAAAATAATATGTTCAAATATAAACTACACAGAAGCATTGTATGAAACTCCTTTCTGTTCTGTGCATTCAACTAACAGAGTTGAACCTTTCTTTTGATTGAGCCTTTCTGAAACACTCTTTCTGTAGAAACTGCAATTGGACATTCTGAGCGCTAAGAGGCCTCCATTGGGAAAAATAATATCTTCAAATAAAAACTACACAGAAGCATTGTGTGAAACTTCTTCCTGTTCTGTTTGTTCAACTAAAAGAGTTGAACCTTAGTTTTGATTGAGCCGTTCTGAAACACTCTTTCTGTAGAAAATGCAAGTGGAGATTCGGAGCGCTAAGAGGGTAATAGTGGATAAAGGAATGTCTCCAAATATAAACTACACAGAATCATTCTGTGAAACTTCTTTCTGATCTGTACATTCAGCTAACAGAGTTAAACCATACTTTTGATTGAGCAGATCTGAACACTCTTTCTGTAGAGAATGCAACTGGACATTTGGAGCGCTAAGAGAGTAGTAGTGGAAAAAGGAATATATTCAAATATAAACTACACAGAAGCATTCTGTGAAACTTCTTTCTGATCTGAGCATTCAGCTAACAGAGTTAAACCATACTTTTGATTGAGCAATTTTGAAACACTGTCTGTAGAAAATGCAACTGGACATTCGTAGCGCTAATTGGGTAATAGTGGAATAAATAATATGTTCAAATATAAACTACACAGAAGCATTGTATGAAACTTCTTTCTGTTCTGTGCATTCAACTAACAGAGTTGAACCTTACTTTTGATTGAGCCTTTCTGAAACACTCTTTCTGTAGAAACTGCAATTGGACATTCTGAGCGCTAAGAGGCCTCTATTGGGAAAAATAATATCTTCAAATAAAAACTACACAGAAGCATTGTGTGAAACTTATTCCTGATATGTTCATTAAGCTAACAGAGTTAAACCATACTTTTGATTGCGCAGTTCTGAACACTCTTTCTGTAGAAAATGCAAGTGGACATTCGGAGCGCTAAGAGGGTAATAGTGGAAAAAGGAATATATTCAAATATAAACTACACAGTAGCATTCTGTGAAAATTCTTTCTGTTCTATGCATTCAACTAACAGAGTTGAACCTTACTTTTGATTGAGCCGTTCTGAAACACTCTTTCTGTAGAAACTGCAATTGGACATGCTAAGCGCTAAGAGGCCTACATTGGGAAAAAGAATATCTTCAAATAAAAACTACACAGATGCATTCTGTGAAACTTATTTATGATCTGTAAATTCAGATAACAGAGATAAATCATATTTTTGATTGAGCAGTTATGAAACACTCTTTTTGTAGAAAATGCAAGTGGAGATTCGGAGCGCTAAGAGGGTAATAGTGGAAAAAGGAATGTCTTCAAATATAAACTACACAGAATCATTCGGTGAAACTTCTTTCTGATCTGTGCATTCAGCTAACAGAGTTAAACCATACTTTTGATTGAGCAGATCTGAACACTCTTTCTGTAGAAAATGCAACTGGACATTTGGAGCGCTAAGAGCGTAGTAGTGGAAAAAGGAATATATTCAAATATAAACTACACAGAAGCATTCTGTGAAACTTCTTTCTGATCTGAGCATTCAGCTAACAGAGTTAAACCATACTTTTGATTGAGCAGTTTTGAAACACTCTGTCTGTAGAAAATGCAACTGGACATTCGTAGCGCTAAGTGGGTAATAGTGGAAAAAAGAATATGTTCAAATATAAACTACACAGAAGCATTGTATGAAACTTCTTTCTGTTCTGTGCATTCAACTAACAGAGTTGAACCTTACTTTTGATTCAGCCTTTCTGAAACACTCTTTCTGTAGAAACTGCAATTGGACATTCTGAGCGCTAAGAGGCCTCTATTGGGAAAAATAATATCTTCAAATAAAAACTACACAGAAGCATTGTGTGAAACTTATTTCTGATATGTTCATTAAGCTAACAGAGTTAAACCATACTTTTGATTGCGCAGTTCTGAACACTCTTTATGTAGACAATGCAAGTGGACATTCGGAGCGCTAAGAAGGTAATAGTGGAAAAAGGAATATATTCAAATATAAACTACACAGTAGCATTCTGTGAAAATTCTTTCTGTTCTGTGCATTCAACTAACAGAGTTGAACCTTACTTTTGATTGAGCCGTTCTGAAACACTCTTTCTGTAGAAACTGCAATTGGACATGCTAAGCGCTAAGAGGCCTACATTGGGAAAAAGAATATCTTCAAATAAAAACTACACAGATGCATTCTGTGAAACTTATTTCTGATCTGTAAATACAGTTAACAGAGATAAAACATATTTTTGATTGAGCAGTTATGAAACACTCTTTTTGTAGAAAATGCAAGTGGAGATTCGGAGCGCTAAGAGGGTAATAGTGGAAAAGGAATGTCTTCAAATATAAACTACACAGAATCATTCGGTGAAACTTCTTTCTGATCTGTGCATTCAGCTAACAGTGTTAAACCATACTTTTGATTGAGCAGATCTGAACACTCTTTCTGTAGAAAATGCAACTGGACATTTGGAGCGCTAAGAGCGTAGTAGTGGAAAAAGGAATATATTCAAATATAAACTACGCAGAAGCATTCTGTGAAACTTCTTTCTGATCTGAGCATTCAGCTAACAGAGTTAAACCATACTTTTGATTGAGCAGTTTTGAAACACTCTGTCTGTAGAAAATGCAACTGGACATTCGTAGCGCTAAGTGGGTAATAGTGGAAAAAATAATATGTTCAAATATAAACTACACAGAAGCATTGTATGAAACTTCTTTCTGTTCTGTGCATTCAACTAACAGAATTGAACCTTACATTTGATTGAGCCGTTCTGAAACACTCTTTCTGTAGAAACTGCAATTGGACATTCTGAGCGCTAGGAGGCCTCTATTGGGAAAAATAATATCTTCAAATAAAAACTACACAGAAGCATTGTGTGAAACTTATTTCTGATATGTTCATTAAGCTAACAGAGTTAAACCATACTTTTGATTGCGCAGTTCTCAACAAACTTTATGTAGAAAATGCAAGTGGACATTCGGAGCGCTAAGAAGGTAATAGTGGAAAAAGGAATATATTCAAATATAAACTACACAGTAGCATTCTGTGAAAATTCTTTCTGTTCTGTGCATTCAACTAACAGAGTTGAACCTTACTTTTGATTGAGCCGTTCTGAAACACTCTTTCTGTAGAAACTGCAATTGGACATGCTAAGCGCTAAGAGGCCTACATTGGGAAAAAGAATATCTTCAAATAAAAACTACACAGATGCATTCTGTGAAACTTATTTCTGATCTGTAAATTCAGTTAACAGAGATAAAACATATTTTTGATTGAGCAGTTATGAAACACTCTTTTTGTAGAAAATGCAAGTGGATATTCGGAGCGCTAAGAGGGTAATAGGGGAAAAGGAATGTCTTCAAATATAAACTACACAGAATCATTCGGTGAAACTTCTTTCTGATCTGTGCATTCAGCTAACAGTGTTAAACCATACTTTTGATTGAGCAGATCTGAACACTCTTTCTGTAGAAAATGCAACTGGACATTTGGAGCGCTAAGAGCGTATTAGTGGAAAAAGGAATATATTCAAATATAAACTACACAGAAGCATTCTGTGAAACTTCTTTCCGATCTGAGCATTCAGCTAACAGAGTTAAACCATACTTTTGATTGAGCAGTTTTGAAACACTCTGTCTGTAGAAAATGCAACTGGACATTCGTAGCGCTAAGTGGGTAATAGTGGAAAAAAAATATGTTCAAATATAAACTACACAGAAGCATTGTATGAAACTTCTTTCTGTTCTGTGCATTCAACTAACAGAGTTGAACCTTACTTTTGATTGAGCCGTTCTGAAACACTCTTTCTGTAGAAACTGCAATTGGACATTCTGAGCGCTAGGAGGCCTATATTGGGAAAAAGAATGTCTACAAATAAAAACTACACAGAAGAATTGTGTGAAACTTCTTTCTGTTCTGTTTGTTCAACTAAAAGAGTTGAACCTTAGTTTTGATTGAGCCGTTCTGAAACACTCTTTCTGTAGAAAATGCAAGTGGAGATTCGGAGCGCTAAGAGGGTAATAGTGGATAAAGGAATGTCTCCAAATATAAACTACACAGAATCATTCTGTGAAACTTCTTTCTGATCTGTGCATTCAGCTAACAGAGTTAAACCATACTTTTGATTGAGCAGATCTGAACACTCTTTCTGTAGAAAATGCAACTGGACATTTGGAGCGCTAAGAGAGTAGTAGTGGAAAAAGGAATATATTCAAATATAAACTACACAGAAGCATTCTGTGAAACTTCTTTCTGATCTGAGCATTCAGCTAACAGAGTTAAACCATACTTTTGATTGAGCAGTTTTGAAACACTCTGTCTGTAGAAAATGCAACTGGACATTCGTAGCGCTAATTGGGTAATAGTGGAAAAAATAATATGTTCAAATATAAACTACACAGAAGCATTGTATGAAACTCCTTTCTGTTCTGTGCATTCAACTAACAGAGTTGAACCTTTCTTTTGATTGAGCCTTTCTGAAACACTCTTTCTGTAGAAACTGCAATTGGACATTCTGAGCGCTAAGAGGCCTCCATTGGGAAAAATAATATCTTCAAATAAAAACTACACAGAAGCATTGTGTGAAACTTCTTCCTGTTCTGTTTGTTCAACTAAAAGAGTTGAACCTTAGTTTTGATTGAGCCGTTCTGAAACACTCTTTCTGTAGAAAATGCAAGTGGAGATTCGGAGCGCTAAGAGGGTAATAGTGGATAAAGGAATGTCTCCAAATATAAACTACACAGAATCATTCTGTGAAACTTCTTTCTGATCTGTACATTCAGCTAACAGAGTTAAACCATACTTTTGATTGAGCAGATCTGAACACTCTTTCTGTAGAGAATGCAACTGGACATTTGGAGCGCTAAGAGAGTAGTAGTGGAAAAAGGAATATATTCAAATATAAACTACACAGAAGCATTCTGTGAAACTTCTTTCTGATCTGAGCATTCAGCTAACAGAGTTAAACCATACTTTTGATTGAGCAATTTTGAAACACTGTCTGTAGAAAATGCAACTGGACATTCGTAGCGCTAATTGGGTAATAGTGGAATAAATAATATGTTCAAATATAAACTACACAGAAGCATTGTATGAAACTTCTTTCTGTTCTGTGCATTCAACTAACAGAGTTGAACCTTACTTTTGATTGAGCCTTTCTGAAACACTCTTTCTGTAGAAACTGCAATTGGACATTCTGAGCGCTAAGAGGCCTCTATTGGGAAAAATAATATCTTCAAATAAAAACTACACAGAAGCATTGTGTGAAACTTATTCCTGATATGTTCATTAAGCTAACAGAGTTAAACCATACTTTTGATTGCGCAGTTCTGAACACTCTTTCTGTAGAAAATGCAAGTGGACATTCGGAGCGCTAAGAGGGTAATAGTGGAAAAAGGAATATATTCAAATATAAACTACACAGTAGCATTCTGTGAAAATTCTTTCTGTTCTATGCATTCAACTAACAGAGTTGAACCTTACTTTTGATTGAGCCGTTCTGAAACACTCTTTCTGTAGAAACTGCAATTGGACATGCTAAGCGCTAAGAGGCCTACATTGGGAAAAAGAATATCTTCAAATAAAAACTACACAGATGCATTCTGTGAAACTTATTTATGATCTGTAAATTCAGATAACAGAGATAAATCATATTTTTGATTGAGCAGTTATGAAACACTCTTTTTGTAGAAAATGCAAGTGGAGATTCGGAGCGCTAAGAGGGTAATAGTGGAAAAAGGAATGTCTTCAAATATAAACTACACAGAATCATTCGGTGAAACTTCTTTCTGATCTGTGCATTCAGCTAACAGAGTTAAACCATACTTTTGATTGAGCAGATCTGAACACTCTTTCTGTAGAAAATGCAACTGGACATTTGGAGCGCTAAGAGCGTAGTAGTGGAAAAAGGAATATATTCAAATATAAACTACACAGAAGCATTCTGTGAAACTTCTTTCTGATCTGAGCATTCAGCTAACAGAGTTAAACCATACTTTTGATTGAGCAGTTTTGAAACACTCTGCCTGTAGAAAATGCAACTGGACATTCGTAGCGCTAAGTGGGTAATAGTGGAAAAAAGAATATGTTCAAATATAAACTACACAGAAGCATTGTATGAAACTTCTTTCTGTTCTGTGCATTCAACTAACAGATTTGAACCTTACTTTTGATTGAGCCGTTCTGAAACACTCTTTCTGTAGAAACTGCAATTGGACATTCTGAGCGCTAGGAAGCCTATATTGGGAAAAAGAATGTCTACAAATAAAAACTACACAGAAGAATTGTGTGAAACTTTTTTCTGTTCTGTTTGTTCAACTAAAAGAGTTGAACCTTAGTTTTGATTGAGCCGTTCTGAAACACTGTTTCTGTAGAAAATGCAAGTGGAGATTCGGAGCGCTAAGAGTGTAATAGTGGATAAAGGAATGTCTCCAAATATAAACTACACAGAATCATTCTGTGAAACTTCTTTCTGATCTGTGCATTCAGCTAACAGAGTTAAACCATACTTTTGATTGAGCAGATCTGAACACTCTTTCTGTAGAAAATGCAACTGGACATTTGGAGCGCTAAGAGAGTAGTAGTGGAAAAAGGAATATATTCAAATATAAACTACACAGAAGCATTCTGTGAAACTTCTTTCTTATCTGAGCATTCAGCTAACAGAGTTAAACCATACTTTTGATTGAGCAGTTTTGAAACACTCTGTCTGTAGAAAATGCCACTGGACATTCGTAGCGCTAATTGGGTAATAGTGGAAAAAATAATATGTTCAAATATAAACTACACAGAAGCATTGTATGAAACTCCTTTCTGTTCTGTGCATTCAACTAACAGAGTTGAACCTTACTTTTGATTGAGCCTTTCTGAAACACTCTTTCTGTAGAAACTGCAATTGGACATTCTGAGCGCTAAGAGGCCTCTATTGGGAAAAATAATATCTTCAAATAAAAACTACACAGAAGCATTGTGTGAAACTTATTTCTGATATGTTCATTAAGCTAACAGAGTTAAACCATACTTTTGATTGCGCAGTTCTGAACACTCTTTATGTAGACAATGCAAGTGGACATTCGGAGCGCTAAGAAGGTAATAGTGGAAAAAGGAATATATTCAAATATAAACTACACAGTAGCATTCTGTGAAAATTCTTTCTGTTCTGTGCATTCAACTAACAGAGTTGAACCTTACTTTTGATTGAGCCGTTCTGAAACACTCTTTCTGTAGAAACTGCAATTGGACATGCTAAGCGCTAAGAGGCCTACATTGGGAAAAAGAATATCTTCAAATAAAAACTACACAGATGCATTCTGTGAAACTTATTTCTGATCTGTAAATACAGTTAACAGAGATAAAACATATTTTTGATTGAGCAGTTATGAAACACTCTTTTTGTAGAAAATGCAAGTGGAGATTCGGAGCGCTAAGAGGGTAATAGTGGAAAAGGAATGTCTTCAAATATAAACTACACAGAATCATTCGGTGAAACTTCTTTCTGATCTGTGCATTCAGCTAACAGTGTTAAACCATACTTTTGATTGAGCAGATCTGAACACTCTTTCTGTAGAAAATGCAACTGGACATTTGGAGCGCTAAGAGCGTAGTAGTGGAAAAAGGAATATATTCAAATATAAACTACGCAGAAGCATTCTGTGAAACTTCTTTCTGATCTGAGCATTCAGCTAACAGAGTTAAACCATACTTTTGATTGAGCAGTTTTGAAACACTCTGTCTGTAGAAAATGCAACTGGACATTCGTAGCGCTAAGTGGGTAATAGTGGAAAAATTAATATGTTCAAATATAAACTACACAGAAGCATTGTATGAAACTTCTTTCTGTTCTGTGCATTCAACTAACAGAATTGAACCTTACATTTGATTGAGCCGTTCTGAAACACTCTTTCTGTAGAAACTGCAATTGGACATTCTGAGCGCTAGTAGGCCTCTATTGGGAAAAATAATATCTTCAAATAAAAACTACACAGAAGCATTGTGTGAAACTTATTTCTGATATGTTCATTAAGCTAACAGAGTTAAACCATACTTTTGATTGCGCAGTTCTCAACAAACTTTATGTAGAAAATGCAAGTGGACATTCGGAGCGCTAAGAAGGTAATAGTGGAAAAAGGAATATATTCAAATATAAACTACACAGTAGCATTCTGTGAAAATTCTTTCTGTTCTGTGCATTCAACTAACAGAGTTGAACCTTACTTTTGATTGAGCCGTTCTGAAACACTCTTTCTGTAGAAACTGCAATTGGACATGCTAAGCGCTAAGAGGCCTACATTGGGAAAAAGAATATCTTCAAATAAAAACTACACAGATGCATTCTGTGAAACTTATTTCTGATCTGTAAATTCAGTTAACAGAGATAAAACATATTTTTGATTGAGCAGTTATGAAACACTCTTTTTGTAGAAAATGCAAGTGGATATTCGGAGCGCTAAGAGGGTAATAGGGGAAAAGGAATGTCTTCAAATATAAACTACACAGAATCATTCGGTGAAACTTCTTTCTGATCTGTGCATTCAGCTAACAGTGTTAAACCATACTTTTGATTGAGCAGATCTGAACACTCTTTCTGTAGAAAATGCAACTGGACATTTGGAGCGCTAAGAGCGTATTAGTGGAAAAAGGAATATATTCAAATATAAACTACACAGAAGCATTCTGTGAAACTTCTTTCCGATCTGAGCATTCAGCTAACAGAGTTAAACCATACTTTTGATTGAGCAGTTTTGAAACACTCTGTCTGTAGAAAATGCAACTGGACATTCGTAGCGCTAAGTGGGTAATAGTGGAAAAAAAATATGTTCAAATATAAACTACACAGAAGCATTGTATGAAACTTCTTTCTGTTCTGTGCATTCAACTAACAGAGTTGAACCTTACTTTTGATTGAGCCGTTCTGAAACACTCTTTCTGTAGAAACTGCAATTGGACATTCTGAGCGCTAGGAGGCCTATATTGGGAAAAAGAATGTCTACAAATAAAAACTACACAGAAGAATTGTGTGAAACTTCTTTCTGTTCTGTTTGTTCAACTAAAAGAGTTGAACCTTAGTTTTGATTGAGCCGTTCTGAAACACTCTTTCTGTAGAAAATGCAAGTGGAGATTCGGAGCGCTAAGAGGGTAATAGTGGATAAAGGAATGTCTCCAAATATAAACTACACAGAATCATTCTGTGAAACTTCTTTCTGATCTGTGCATTCAGCTAACAGAGTTAAACCATACTTTTGATTGAGCAGATCTGAACACTCTTTCTGTAGAAAATGCAACTGGACATTTGGAGCGCTAAGAGAGTAGTAGTGGAAAAAGGAATATATTCAAATATAAACTACACAGAAGCATTCTGTGAAACTTCTTTCTGATCTGAGCATTCAGCTAACAGAGTTAAACCATACTTTTGATTGAGCAGTTTTGAAACACTCTGTCTGTAGAAAATGCAACTGGACATTCGTAGCGCTAATTGGGTAATAGTGGAAAAAATAATATGTTCAAATATAAACTACACAGAAGCATTGTATGAAACTCCTTTCTGTTCTGTGCATTCAACTAACAGAGTTGAACCTTTCTTTTGATTGAGCCTTTCTGAAACACTCTTTCTGTAGAAACTGCAATTGGACATTCTGAGCGCTAAGAGGCCTCTATTGGGAAAAATAATATCTTCAAATAAAAACTACACAGAAGCATTGTGTGAAACTTCTTCCTGTTCTGTTTGTTCAACTAAAAGAGTTGAACCTTAGTTTTGATTGAGCCGTTCTGAAACACTCTTTCTGTAGAAAATGCAAGTGGAGATTCGGAGCGCTAAGAGGGTAATAGTGGATAAAGGAATGTCTCCAAATATAAACTACACAGAATCATTCTGTGAAACTTCTTTCTGATCTGTGCATTCAGCTAACAGAGTTAAACCATACTTTTGATTGAGCAGATCTGAACACTCTTTCTGTAGAGAATGCAACTGGACATTTGGAGCGCTAAGAGAGTAGTAGTGGAAAAAGGAATATATTCAAATATAAACTACACAGAAGCATTCTGTGAAACTTCTTTCTGATCTGAGCATTCAGCTAACAGAGTTAAACCATACTTTTGATTGAGCAATTTTGAAACACTGTCTGTAGAAAATGCAACTGGACATTCGTAGCGCTAATTGGGTAATAGTGGAATAAATAATATGTTCAAATATAAACTACACAGAAGCATTGTATGAAACTTCTTTCTGTTCTGTGCATTCAACTAACAGAGTTGAACCTTACTTTTGATTGAGCCTTTCTGAAACACTCTTTCTGTAGAAACTGCAATTGGACATTCTGAGCGCTAAGAGGCCTCTATTGGGAAAAATAATATCTTCAAATAAAAACTACACAGAAGCATTGTGTGAAACTTATTCCTGATATGTTCATTAAGCTAACAGAGTTAAACCATACTTTTGATTGCGCAGTTCTGAACACTCTTTCTGTAGAAAATGCAAGTGGACATTCGGAGCGCTAAGAGGGTAATAGTGGAAAAAGGAATATATTCAAATATAAACTACACAGTAGCATTCTGTGAAAATTCTTTCTGTTCTATGCATTCAACTAACAGAGTTGAACCTTACTTTTGATTGAGCCGTTCTGAAACACTCTTTCTGTAGAAACTGCAATTGGACATGCTAAGCGCTAAGAGGCCTACATTGGGAAAAAGAATATCTTCAAATAAAAACTACACAGATGCATTCTGTGAAACTTATTTATGATCTGTAAATTCAGATAACAGAGATAAATAATATTTTTGATTGAGCAGTTATGAAACACTCTTTTTGTAGAAAATGCAAGTGGAGATTCGGAGCGCTAAGAGGGTAATAGTGGAAAAAGGAATGTCTTCAAATATTAACTACACAGAATCATTCGGTGAAACTTCTTTCTGATCTGTGCATTCAGCTAACAGAGTTAAACCATACTTTTGATTGAGCAGATCTGAACACTCTTTCTGTAGAAAATGCAACTGGACATTTGGAGCGCTAAGAGCGTAGTAGTGGAAAAAGGAATATATTCAAATATAAACTACACAGAAGCATTCTGTGAAACTTCTTTCTGATCTGAGCATTCAGCTAACAGAGTTAAACCATACTTTTGATTGAGCAGTTTTGAAACACTCTGTCTGTAGAAAATGCAACTGGACATTCGTAGCGCTAAGTGGGTAATAGTGGAAAAAAGAATATGTTCAAATATAAACTACACAGAAGCATTGTATGAAACTTCTTTCTGTTCTGTGCATTCAACTAACAGATTTGAACCTTACTTTTGATTGAGCCGTTCTGAAACACTCTTTCTGTAGAAACTGCAATTGGACATTCTGAGCGCTAGGAAGCCTATATTGGGAAAAAGAATGTCTACAAATAAAAACTACACAGAAGAATTGTGTGAAACTTTTTTCTGTTCTGTTTGTTCAACTAAAAGAGTTGAACCTTAGTTTTGATTGAGCCGTTCTGAAACACTGTTTCTGTAGAAAATGCAAGTGGAGATTCGGAGCGCTAAGAGTGTAATAGTGGATAAAGGAATGTCTCCAAATATAAACTACACAGAATCATTCTGTGAAACTTCTTTCTGATCTGTGCATTCAGCTAACAGAGTTAAACCATACTTTTGATTGAGCAGATCTGAACACTCTTTCTGTAGAAAATGCAACTGGACATTTGGAGCGCTAAGAGAGTAGTAGTGGAAAAAGGAATATATTCAAATATAAACTACACAGAAGCATTCTGTGAAACTTCTTTCTGATCTGAGCATTCAGCTAACAGAGTTAAACCATACTTTTGATTGAGCAGTTTTGAAACACTCTGTCTGTAGAAAATGCAACTGGACATTCGTAGCGCTAATTGGGTAATAGTGGAAAAAAGAATATGTTCAAATATAAACTACACAGAAGCATTGTATGAAACTTCTTTCTGTTCTGTGCATTCAACAAACAGAGTTGAACCTTACTTTTGATTGAGCCTTTCTGAAACACTCTTTCTGTAGAAACTGCAATTGGACATTCTGAGCGCTAAGAGGCCTCTATTGGGAAAAATAATATCTTCAAATAAAAACTAAACAGAAGCATTGTGTGAAACTTATTTCTGATATGTTCATTAAGCTAACAGAGTTAAACCATACTTTTGATTGCGCAGTTCTGAACACACTTTATGTAGAAAATGCAAGTGGACATTCGGAGCGCTAAGAAGGTAATAGTGGAAAAAGGAATATATTCAAATATAAACTACACAGTAGCATTCTGTGAAAATTCTTTCTGTTCTGTGCATTCAACTAACAGAGTTGAACCTTACTTTTGATTGAGCCGTTCTGAAACACTCTTTCTGTAGAAACTGCAATTGGACATGCTAAGCGCTAAGAGGCCTACATTGGGAAAAAGAATATCTTCAAATAAAAAGTACACAGATGCATTCTGTGAAACTTATTTCTGATGTGTAAATTCAGTTAACAGAGATAAAACATATTTTTGATTGAGCAGTTATGAAACACTCTTTTTGTAGAAAATGCAAGTGGAGATTCGGAGCGCTAAGAGGGTAATAGGGGAAAAGGAATGTCTTCAAATATAAACTACACAGAATCATTCGGTGAAACTTCTTTCTGATCTGTGCATTCAGCTAACAGTGTTAAACCATACTTTTGATTGAGCAGATCTGAACACTCTTTCTGTAGAAAATGCAACTGGACATTTGGAGCGCTAAGAGCGTATTAGTGGAAAAAGGTATATATTCAAATATAAACTACACAGAAGCATTCTGTGAAACGTCTTTCTGATCTGAGCATTCAGCTAACAGAGTTAAACCATACTTTTGATTGAGCAGTTTTGAAACACTCTGTCTGTAGAAAATGCAACTGGACATTCGTAGCGCTAAGTGGGTAATAGTGGAAAAAGCAATATGTTCAAATATAAACTACACAGAAGCATTGTATGAAACTTCTTTCTGTTCTGTGCATTCAACTAACAAAGTTGAACCTTACTTTTGATTGAGCCGTTCTGAAACACTCTTTCTGTAGAAACTGCAATTGGACATTCTGAGCGCTAGGAGGCCTATATTGGGAAAAAGAATGTCTACAAATAAAAACTACACAGAAGAATTGTGTGAAACTTCTTTCTGTTCTGTTTGTTCAACTAAAAGAGTTGAACCTTAGTTTTGATTGAGCCGTTCTGAAACACTCTTTCTGTAGAAAATGCAAGTGGAGATTCGGAGCGCTAAGAGGGTAATAGTGGATAAAGGAATGTCTCCAAATATAAACTACACAGAATCATTCTGTGAAACTTCTTTCTGATCTGTGCATTCAGCTAACAGCGTTAAACCATACTTTTGATTGAGCAGATCTGAACACTCTTTCTGTAGAAAATGCAACTGGACATTTGGAGCGCTAAGAGAGTAGTAGTGGAAAAAGGAATATATTCAAATATAAAATACACAGAAGCATTCTGTGAAACTTCTTTCTGATCTGAGCATTCAGCTAACAGAGTTAAACCATACTTTTGATTGAGCAGTTTTGAAACACTCTGTCTGTAGAAAATGCAACTGGACATTCGTAGCGCTAATTGGGTAATAGTGGAAAAAAGAATATGTTCAAATATAAACTACACAGAAGCATTGTATGAAACTTCTTTCTGTTCTGTGCATTCAACTAACAGAGTTGAACCTTACTTTTGATTGAGCCTTTCTGAAACACTCTTTCTGTAGAAACTGCAATTGGACATTCTGAGCGCTAAGAGGCCTCTATTGGGAAAAATAATATCTTCAAATAAAAACTACACAGAAGCATTGTGTGAAACTTATTTCTGATATGTTCATTAAGCTAACAGAGTTAAACCATACTTTTGATTGCGCAGTTCTGAACACTCTTTATGTAGACAATGCAAGTGGACATTCGGAGCGCTAAGAAGGTAATAGTGGAAAAAGGAATATATTCAAATATAAACTACACAGTAGCATTCTGTTAAAATTCTTTCTGCTCTGTGCATTCAACTAACAGAGGTGAACCTTACTTTTGATTGAGCCGTTCTGAAACACTCTTTCTGTAGAAACTGCTATTGGACATGCTAAGCGCTAAGAGGCCTACATTGGGAAAAAGAATATCTTCAAATAAAAACTACACAGATGCATTCTGTGAAACTTATTTCTGATCTGTAAATTCAGTTAACAGAGATAAAACATATTTTTGATTGAGCAGTTACAAAACACTCTTTTTGTAGAAAATGCAAGCGGAGATTCGGAGCGCTAAGAGGGTAATAGTGGAAAAGAAATGTCTTCAAATATAAACTACACAGAATCATTCGGTGAAACTTCTTTCTGATCTGTGCATTCAGCTAACAGTGTTAAACCATACTTTTGATTGAGCAGATCTGAACAATCTTTCTGTAGAAAATGCAACTGGACATTTGGAGCGCTAAGAGCGTAGTAGTGGAAAAAGGAATATATTCAAATATAAACTACACAGAAGCATTCTGTGAAACTTCTTTCTGATCTGAGCATTCAGCTAACAGAGTTAAACCATACTTTTGATTGAGCAGTTTTGAAACACTCTGTCTGTAGAAAATGCAACTGGACATTCGTAGCGCTAAGTGGGTAATAGTGGAAAAAAGAATATGTTCAAATATAAACTACACAGAAGCATTGTATGAAACTTCTTTCTGTTCTGTGCATTCAAGTAACAGAGTTGAACCGTACTTTTGATTGAGCCGTTCTGAAACACTCTTTCTGTAGAAACTGCAATTGGACATTCTGAGCGCTAGGAGGCCTATATTGGGAAAAAGAATGTCTACAAATAAAAACTACACAGAAGTATTGTGTGAAACTTCTTTCTGTTCTGTTTGTTCAACTAAAAGAGTTGAACCTTAGTTTTGATTGAGCCGTTCTGAAACACTCTTTCTGTAGAAAATGCAAGTGGAGATTCGGAGCGCTAAGAGGGTAATAGTGGATAAAGGAATGTCTCCAAATATAAACTACACAGAATCATTCTGTGAAACTTCTTTCTGATCTGTGCATTCAGCTAACAGAGTTAAACCATACTTTTGATTGAGCAGATCTGAACACTCTTTCTGTAGAAAATGCAACTGGACATTTGGAGCGCTAAGAGAGTAGTAGTGGAAAAAGGAATATATTCAAATATAAACTACACAGAAGCATTCAGTGAAACTTCTTTCTGATCTGAGCATTCAGCTAACAGAGTTAAACCATACTTTTGATTGAGCAGTTTTGAAACACTCTGTCTGTAGAAAATGCAACTGGACATTCGTAGCGCTAATTGGGTAATAGTGGAAAAAATAATATGTTCAAATATAGACTACACAGAAGCATTGTATGAAACTACTTTCTGTTCTGTGCATTCAACTAACAGAGTTGAACCTTACTTTTGATTGAGCCTTTCTGAAACACTCTTTCTGTAGAAACTGCAATTGGACATTCTGAGCGCTAAGAGGCCTCTATTGGGAAAAATAATATCTTCAAATAAAAACTACACAGAAGCATTGTGTGAAACTTATTTCTGATATGTTCATTAAGCTAACAGAGTTAAACCATACTTTTGATTGCGCAGTTCTGAACACTCTTTATGTTGAAAATGCAAGTGGACATTCGGAGCGCTAAGAAGGTAATAGTGGAAAAATGAATATATTCAAATATAAACTACACAGTAGCATTCTGTGAAAATTCTTTCTGTTCTGTGCATTCAACTAACAGAGTTGAACCTTACTTTTGATTGAGCCGTTCTGAAACACTCTTTCTGTAGAAACTGCAATTGGACATGCTAAGCGCTAAGAGGCCTACATTGGGAAAAAGAATATCTTCAAATAAAAACTACACAGATGCATTCTGTGAAACTTATTTCTGATCTGTAAATTCAGTTAACAGAGATAAAACATATTTTTGATTGAGCAGTTATGAAACACTCTTTTTGTAGAAAATGCAAGTGGAGATTCGGAGCGCTAAGAGGGTAATAGTGGAAAAGGAATGTCTTCAAATATAAACTACACAGAATCATTCGGTGAAACTTCTTTCTGATCTGTGCATTCAGCTAACAGTGTTAAACCATACTTTTGATTGAGCAGATCTGAACACTCTTTCTGTAGAAAATGCAACTGGACATTTGGAGCGCTAAGAGCGTAGTAGTGGAAAAAGGAATGTATTCAAATATAAACTACGCAGAAGCATTCTGTGAAACTTCTTTCTGATCTGAGCATTCAGCTAACAGAGTTAAACCATACTTTTAATTGAGCAGTTTTGAAACACTCTGTCTGTAGAAAATGCAACTGGACATTCGTAGCGCTAAGTGGGTAATAGTGGAAAAAAGAATATGTTCAAATATAAACTACACAGAAGCATTGTATGAAACTTCTTTCTGTTCTGTGCATTCAACTAACAGAATTGAACCTTACTTTTGATTGAGCCGTTCTGAAACACTCTTTCTGTAGAAACTGCAATTGGACATTCTGAGCGCTAGGAGGCCTATATTGGGAAAAAGAATGTCTACAAATAAAAACTACACAGAAGAATTGTGTGAAACTTCTTTCTGTTCTGTTTGTTCAACTAAAAGAGTTGAACCTTAGTTTTGATTGAGCCGTTCTGAAACACTCTTTCTGTAGAAAATGCAAGTGGAGATTCGGAGCGCTAAGAGGGTAATAGTGGATAAAGGAATGTCTCCAAATATAAACAACACAGAATCATTCTGTGAAACTTCTTTCTGATCTGTGCATTCAGCTAACAGATTTAAACCATACTTTTGATTGAGCAGATCTGAACACTCTTTCTGTAGAAAATGCAACTGGACATTTGGAGCGCTAAGAGAGTAGTAGTGGAAAAAGGAATATATTCAAATATAAACTACACAGAAGCATTCAGTGAAACTTCTTTCTGATCTGAGCATTCAGCTAACAGAGTTAAACCATACTTTTGATTGAGCAGTTTTGAAACACTCTGTCTGTAGAAAATGCAACTGGACATTCGTAGCGCTATTTGGGTAATAGTGGAAAAAATAATATGTTCAAATATAAACTACACAGAAGCATTGTATGAAACTACTTTCTGTTCTGTGCATTCAACTAACAGAGTTGAACCTTACTTTTGATTGAGCCTTTCTGAAACACTCTTTCTGTAGAAACTGCAATTGGACCTTCTGAGCGCTAAGAGGCCTCTATTGGGAAAAATAATATCTTCAAATAAAAACTACACAGAAGCATTGTGTGAAACTTATTTCTGATATGTTCATTAAGCTAACAGAGTTAAACCATACTTTTGATTGCGCAGTTCTGAACACTCTTTATGTAGAAAATGCAAGTGGACATTCGGAGCGCTAAGAAGGTAATAGTGGAAAAAGGAATATATTCAAATATAAACTACACAGTAGCATTCTGTGAAAATTCTTTCTGTTCTGTGCATTCAACTAACAGAGTTGAACCTTACTTTTGATTGAGCCGTTCTGAAACACTCTTTCTGTAGAAACTGCAATTGGACATGCTAAGCGCTAAGAGGCCTACATTGGGAAAAAGAATATCTTCAAATAAAAACTACACAGATGCATTCTGTGAAACTTATTTCTGATCTGTAAATTCAGTTAACAGAGATAAAACATATTTTTGATTGAGCAGTTATGAAACACTCTTTTTGTAGAAAATGCAAGTGGAGATTCGGAGCGCTAAGAGGGTAATAGTGGAAAAGGAATGTCTTCAAATATAAACTACACAGAATCATTCGGTGAAACTTCTTTCTGATCTGTGCATTCAGCTAACAGTGTTAAACCATACTTTTGATTGAGCAGATCTGAACACTCTTTCTGTAGAAAATGCAACTGGACATTTGGAGCGCTAAGAGCGTAGTAGTGGAAAAAGGAATATATTCAAATATAAACTACGCAGAAGCATTCTGTGAAACTTCTTTCTGATCTGAGCATTCAGCTAACAGAGTTAAACCATACTTTTGATTGAGCAGTTTTGAAACACTCTGTCTGTAGAAAATGCAACTGGACATTCGTAGCGCTAAGTGGGTAATAGTGGAAAAATTAATATGTTCAAATATAAACTACACAGAAGCATTGTATGAAACTTCTTTCTGTTCTGTGCATTCAACTAACAGAATTGAACCTTACATTTGATTGAGCCGTTCTGAAACACTCTTTCTGTAGAAACTGCAATTGGACATTCTGAGCGCTAGTAGGCCTCTATTGGGAAAAATAATATCTTCAAATAAAAACTACACAGAAGCATTGTGTGAAACTTATTTCTGATATGTTCATTAAGCTAACAGAGTTAAACCATACTTTTGATTGCGCAGTTCTCAACAAACTTTATGTAGAAAATGCAAGTGGACATTCGGAGCGCTAAGAAGGTAATAGTGGAAAAAGGAATATATTCAAATATAAACTACACAGTAGCATTCTGTGAAAATTCTTTCTGTTCTGTGCATTCAACTAACAGAGTTGAACCTTACTTTTGATTGAGCCGTTCTGAAACACTCTTTCTGTAGAAACTGCAATTGGACATGCTAAGCGCTAAGAGGCCTACATTGGGAAAAAGAATATCTTCAAATAAAAACTACACAGATGCATTCTGTGAAACTTATTTCTGATCTGTAAATTCAGTTAACAGAGATAAAACATATTTTTGATTGAGCAGTTATGAAACACTCTTTTTGTAGAAAATGCAAGTGGATATTCGGAGCGCTAAGAGGGTAATAGGGGAAAAGGAATGTCTTCAAATATAAACTACACAGAATCATTCGGTGAAACTTCTTTCTGATCTGTGCATTCAGCTAACAGTGTTAAACCATACTTTTGATTGAGCAGATCTGAACACTCTTTCTGTAGAAAATGCAACTGGACATTTGGAGCGCTAAGAGCGTATTAGTGGAAAAAGGAATATATTCAAATATAAACTACACAGAAGCATTCTGTGAAACTTCTTTCCGATCTGAGCATTCAGCTAACAGAGTTAAACCATACTTTTGATTGAGCAGTTTTGAAACACTCTGTCTGTAGAAAATGCAACTGGACATTCGTAGCGCTAAGTGGGTAATAGTGGAAAAAAAATATGTTCAAATATAAACTACACAGAAGCATTGTATGAAACTTCTTTCTGTTCTGTGCATTCAACTAACAGAGTTGAACCTTACTTTTGATTGAGCCGTTCTGAAACACTCTTTCTGTAGAAACTGCAATTGGACATTCTGAGCGCTAGGAGGCCTATATTGGGAAAAAGAATGTCTACAAATAAAAACTACACAGAAGAATTGTGTGAAACTTCTTTCTGTTCTGTTTGTTCAACTAAAAGAGTTGAACCTTAGTTTTGATTGAGCCGTTCTGAAACACTCTTTCTGTAGAAAATGCAAGTGGAGATTCGGAGCGCTAAGAGGGTAATAGTGGATAAAGGAATGTCTCCAAATATAAACTACACAGAATCATTCTGTGAAACTTCTTTCTGATCTGTGCATTCAGCTAACAGAGTTAAACCATACTTTTGATTGAGCAGATCTGAACACTCTTTCTGTAGAAAATGCAACTGGACATTTGGAGCGCTAAGAGAGTAGTAGTGGAAAAAGGAATATATTCAAATATAAACTACACAGAAGCATTCTGTGAAACTTCTTTCTGATCTGAGCATTCAGCTAACAGAGTTAAACCATACTTTTGATTGAGCAGTTTTGAAACACTCTGTCTGTAGAAAATGCAACTGGACATTCGTAGCGCTAATTGGGTAATAGTGGAAAAAATAATATGTTCAAATATAAACTACACAGAAGCATTGTATGAAACTCCTTTCTGTTCTGTGCATTCAACTAACAGAGTTGAACCTTTCTTTTGATTGAGCCTTTCTGAAACACTCTTTCTGTAGAAACTGCAATTGGACATTCTGAGCGCTAAGAGGCCTCTATTGGGAAAAATAATATCTTCAAATAAAAACTACACAGAAGCATTGTGTGAAACTTCTTCCTGTTCTGTTTGTTCAACTAAAAGAGTTGAACCTTAGTTTTGATTGAGCCGTTCTGAAACACTCTTTCTGTAGAAAATGCAAGTGGAGATTCGGAGCGCTAAGAGGGTAATAGTGGATAAAGGAATGTCTCCAAATATAAACTACACAGAATCATTCTGTGAAACTTCTTTCTGATCTGTGCATTCAGCTAACAGAGTTAAACCATACTTTTGATTGAGCAGATCTGAACACTCTTTCTGTAGAGAATGCAACTGGACATTTGGAGCGCTAAGAGAGTAGTAGTGGAAAAAGGAATATATTCAAATATAAACTACACAGAAGCATTCTGTGAAACTTCTTTCTGATCTGAGCATTCAGCTAACAGAGTTAAACCATACTTTTGATTGAGCAATTTTGAAACACTCTCTGTAGAAAATGCAACTGGACATTCGTAGCGCTAATTGGGTAATAGTGGAATAAATAATATGTTCAAATATAAACTACACAGAAGCATTGTATGAAACTTCTTTCTGTTCTGTGCATTCAACTAACAGAGTTGAACCTTACTTTTGATTGAGCCTTTCTGAAACACTCTTTCTGTAGAAACTGCAATTGGACATTCTGAGCGCTAAGAGGCCTCTATTGGGAAAAATAATATCTTCAAATAAAAACTACACAGAAGCATTGTGTGAAACTTATTCCTGATATGTTCATTAAGCTAACAGAGTTAAACCATACTTTTGATTGCGCAGTTCTGAACACTCTTTCTGTAGAAAATGCAAGTGGACATTCGGAGCGCTAAGAGGGTAATAGTGGAAAAAGGAATATATTCAAATATAAACTACACAGTAGCATTCTGTGAAAATTCTTTCTGTTCTATGCATTCAACTAACAGAGTTGAACCTTACTTTTGATTGAGCCGTTCTGAAACACTCTTTCTGTAGAAACTGCAATTGGACATGCTAAGCGCTAAGAGGCCTACATTGGGAAAAAGAATATCTTCAAATAAAAACTACACAGATGCATTCTGTGAAACTTATTTATGATCTGTAAATTCAGATAACAGAGATAAATAATATTTTTGATTGAGCAGTTATGAAACACTCTTTTTGTAGAAAATGCAAGTGGAGATTCGGAGCGCTAAGAGGGTAATAGTGGAAAAAGGAATGTCTTCAAATATAAACTACACAGAATCATTCGGTGAAACTTCTTTCTGATCTGTGCATTCAGCTAACAGAGTTAAACCATACTTTTGATTGAGCAGATCTGAACACTCTTTCTGTAGAAAATGCAACTGGACATTTGGAGCGCTAAGAGCGTAGTAGTGGAAAAAGGAATATATTCAAATATAAACTACACAGAAGCATTCTGTGAAACTTCTTTCTGATCTGAGCATTCAGCTAACAGAGTTAAACCATACTTTTGATTGAGCAGTTTTGAAACACTCTGTCTGTAGAAAATGCAACTGGACATTCGTAGCGCTAAGTGGGTAATAGTGGAAAAAAGAATATGTTCAAATATAAACTACACAGAAGCATTGTATGAAACTTCTTTCTGTTCTGTGCATTCAACTAACAGAGTTGAACCTTACTTTTGATTCAGCCTTTCTGAAACACTCTTTCTGTAGAAACTGCAATTGGACATTCTGAGCGCTAAGAGGCCTCTATTGGGAAAAATAATATCTTCAAATAAAAACTACACAGAAGCATTGTGTGAAACTTATTTCTGATATGTTCATTAAGCTAACAGAGTTAAACCATACTTTTGATTGCGCAGTTCTGAACACTCTTTATGTAGACAATGCAAGTGGACATTCGGAGCGCTAAGAAGGTAATAGTGGAAAAAGGAATATATTCAAATATAAACTACACAGTAGCATTCTGTGAAAATTCTTTCTGTTCTGTGCATTCAACTAACAGAGTTGAACCTTACTTTTGATTGAGCCGTTCTGAAACACTCTTTCTGTAGAAACTGCAATTGGACATGCTAAGCGCTAAGAGGCCTACATTGGGAAAAAGAATATCTTCAAATAAAAACTACACAGATGCATTCTGTGAAACTTATTTCTGATCTGTAAATACAGTTAACAGAGATAAAACATATTTTTGATTGAGCAGTTATGAAACACTCTTTTTGTAGAAAATGCAAGTGGAGATTCGGAGCGCTAAGAGGGTAATAGTGGAAAAGGAATGTCTTCAAATATAAACTACACAGAATCATTCGGTGAAACTTCTTTCTGATCTGTGCATTCAGCTAACAGTGTTAAACCATACTTTTGATTGAGCAGATCTGAACACTCTTTCTGTAGAAAATGCAACTGGACATTTGGAGCGCTAAGAGCGTAGTAGTGGAAAAAGGAATATATTCAAATATAAACTACGCAGAAGCATTCTGTGAAACTTCTTTCTGATCTGAGCATTCAGCTAACAGAGTTAAACCATACTTTTGATTGAGCAGTTTTGAAACACTCTGTCTGTAGAAAATGCAACTGGACATTCGTAGCGCTAAGTGGGTAATAGTGGAAAAAATAATATGTTCAAATATAAACTACACAGAAGCATTGTATGAAACTTCTTTCTGTTCTGTGCATTCAACTAACAGAATTGAACCTTACATTTGATTGAGCCGTTCTGAAACACTCTTTCTGTAGAAACTGCAATTGGACATTCTGAGCGCTAGGAGGCCTCTATTGGGAAAAATAATATCTTCAAATAAAAACTACACAGAAGCATTGTGTGAAACTTATTTCTGATATGTTCATTAAGCTAACAGAGTTAAACCATACTTTTGATTGCGCAGTTCTCAACAAACTTTATGTAGAAAATGCAAGTGGACATTCGGAGCGCTAAGAAGGTAATAGTGGAAAAAGGAATATATTCAAATATAAACTACACAGTAGCATTCTGTGAAAATTCTTTCTGTTCTGTGCATTCAACTAACAGAGTTGAACCTTACTTTTGATTGAGCCGTTCTGAAACACTCTTTCTGTAGAAACTGCAATTGGACATGCTAAGCGCTAAGAGGCCTACATTGGGAAAAAGAATATCTTCAAATAAAAACTACACAGATGCATTCTGTGAAACTTATTTCTGATCTGTAAATTCAGTTAACAGAGATAAAACATATTTTTGATTGAGCAGTTATGAAACACTCTTTTTGTAGAAAATGCAAGTGGATATTCGGAGCGCTAAGAGGGTAATAGGGGAAAAGGAATGTCTTCAAATATAAACTACACAGAATCATTCGGTGAAACTTCTTTCTGATCTGTGCATTCAGCTAACAGTGTTAAACCATACTTTTGATTGAGCAGATCTGAACACTCTTTCTGTAGAAAATGCAACTGGACATTTGGAGCGCTAAGAGCGTATTAGTGGAAAAAGGAATATATTCAAATATAAACTACACAGAAGCATTCTGTGAAACTTCTTTCCGATCTGAGCATTCAGCTAACAGAGTTAAACCATACTTTTGATTGAGCAGTTTTGAAACACTCTGTCTGTAGAAAATGCAACTGGACATTCGTAGCGCTAAGTGGGTAATAGTGGAAAAAAAATATGTTCAAATATAAACTACACAGAAGCATTGTATGAAACTTCTTTCTGTTCTGTGCATTCAACTAACAGAGTTGAACCTTACTTTTGATTGAGCCGTTCTGAAACACTCTTTCTGTAGAAACTGCAATTGGACATTCTGAGCGCTAGGAGGCCTATATTGGGAAAAAGAATGTCTACAAATAAAAACTACACAGAAGAATTGTGTGAAACTTCTTTCTGTTCTGTTTGTTCAACTAAAAGAGTTGAACCTTAGTTTTGATTGAGCCGTTCTGAAACACTCTTTCTGTAGAAAATGCAAGTGGAGATTCGGAGCGCTAAGAGGGTAATAGTGGATAAAGGAATGTCTCCAAATATAAACTACACAGAATCATTCTGTGAAACTTCTTTCTGATCTGTGCATTCAGCTAACAGAGTTAAACCATACTTTTGATTGAGCAGATCTGAACACTCTTTCTGTAGAAAATGCAACTGGACATTTGGAGCGCTAAGAGAGTAGTAGTGGAAAAAGGAATATATTCAAATATAAACTACACAGAAGCATTCTGTGAAACTTCTTTCTGATCTGAGCATTCAGCTAACAGAGTTAAACCATACTTTTGATTGAGCAGTTTTGAAACACTCTGTCTGTAGAAAATGCAACTGGACATTCGTAGCGCTAATTGGGTAATAGTGGAAAAAATAATATGTTCAAATATAAACTACACAGAAGCATTGTATGAAACTCCTTTCTGTTCTGTGCATTCAACTAACAGAGTTGAACCTTTCTTTTGATTGAGCCTTTCTGAAACACTCTTTCTGTAGAAACTGCAATTGGACATTCTGAGCGCTAAGAGGCCTCTATTGGGAAAAATAATATCTTCAAATAAAAACTACACAGAAGCATTGTGTGAAACTTCTTCCTGTTCTGTTTGTTCAACTAAAAGAGTTGAACCTTAGTTTTGATTGAGCCGTTCTGAAACACTCTTTCTGTAGAAAATGCAAGTGGAGATTCGGAGCGCTAAGAGGGTAATAGTGGATAAAGGAATGTCTCCAAATATAAACTACACAGAATCATTCTGTGAAACTTCTTTCTGATCTGTGCATTCAGCTAACAGAGTTAAACCATACTTTTGATTGAGCAGATCTGAACACTCTTTCTGTAGAGAATGCAACTGGACATTTGGAGCGCTAAGAGAGTAGTAGTGGAAAAAGGAATATATTCAAATATAAACTACACAGAAGCATTCTGTGAAACTTCTTTCTGATCTGAGCATTCAGCTAACAGAGTTAAACCATACTTTTGATTGAGCAATTTTGAAACACTGTCTGTAGAAAATGCAACTGGACATTCGTAGCGCTAATTGGGTAATAGTGGAATAAATAATATGTTCAAATATAAACTACACAGAAGCATTGTATGAAACTTCTTTCTGTTCTGTGCATTCAACTAACAGAGTTGAACCTTACTTTTGATTGAGCCTTTCTGAAACACTCTTTCTGTAGAAACTGCAATTGGACATTCTGAGCGCTAAGAGGCCTCTATTGGGAAAAATAATATCTTCAAATAAAAACTACACAGAAGCATTGTGTGAAACTTATTCCTGATATGTTCATTAAGCTAACAGAGTTAAACCATACTTTTGATTGCGCAGTTCTGAACACTCTTTCTGTAGAAAATGCAAGTGGACATTCGGAGCGCTAAGAGGGTAATAGTGGAAAAAGGAATATATTCAAATATAAACTACACAGTAGCATTCTGTGAAAATTCTTTCTGTTCTATGCATTCAACTAACAGAGTTGAACCTTACTTTTGATTGAGCCGTTCTGAAACACTCTTTCTGTAGAAACTGCAATTGGACATGCTAAGCGCTAAGAGGCCTACATTGGGAAAAAGAATATCTTCAAATAAAAACTACACAGATGCATTCTGTGAAACTTATTTATGATCTGTAAATTCAGATAACAGAGATAAATCATATTTTTGATTGAGCAGTTATGAAACACTCTTTTTGTAGAAAATGCAAGTGGAGATTCGGAGCGCTAAGAGGGTAATAGTGGAAAAAGGAATGTCTTCAAATATAAACTACACAGAATCATTCGGTGAAACTTCTTTCTGATCTGTGCATTCAGCTAACAGAGTTAAACCATACTTTTGATTGAGCAGATCTGAACACTCTTTCTGTAGAAAATGCAACTGGACATTTGGAGCGCTAAGAGCGTAGTAGTGGAAAAAGGAATATATTCAAATATAAACTACACAGAAGCATTCTGTGAAACTTCTTTCTGATCTGAGCATTCAGCTAACAGAGTTAAACCATACTTTTGATTGAGCAGTTTTGAAACACTCTGCCTGTAGAAAATGCAACTGGACATTCGTAGCGCTAAGTGGGTAATAGTGGAAAAAAGAATATGTTCAAATATAAACTACACAGAAGCATTGTATGAAACTTCTTTCTGTTCTGTGCATTCAACTAACAGATTTGAACCTTACTTTTGATTGAGCCGTTCTGAAACACTCTTTCTGTAGAAACTGCAATTGGACATTCTGAGCGCTAGGAAGCCTATATTGGGAAAAAGAATGTCTACAAATAAAAACTACACAGAAGAATTGTGTGAAACTTTTTTCTGTTCTGTTTGTTCAACTAAAAGAGTTGAACCTTAGTTTTGATTGAGCCGTTCTGAAACACTGTTTCTGTAGAAAATGCAAGTGGAGATTCGGAGCGCTAAGAGTGTAATAGTGGATAAAGGAATGTCTCCAAATATAAACTACACAGAATCATTCTGTGAAACTTCTTTCTGATCTGTGCATTCAGCTAACAGAGTTAAACCATACTTTTGATTGAGCAGATCTGAACACTCTTTCTGTAGAAAATGCAACTGGACATTTGGAGCGCTAAGAGAGTAGTAGTGGAAAAAGGAATATATTCAAATATAAACTACACAGAAGCATTCTGTGAAACTTCTTTCTGATCTGAGCATTCAGCTAACAGAGTTAAACCATACTTTTGATTGAGCAGTTTTGAAACACTCTGTCTGTAGAAAATGCCACTGGACATTCGTAGCGCTAATTGGGTAATAGTGGAAAAAA
Organism: Symphalangus syndactylus; assembly: GCF_028878055.3. Lineage (NCBI taxonomy): Eukaryota > Metazoa > Chordata > Mammalia > Primates > Hylobatidae > Symphalangus > Symphalangus syndactylus. The sequence goes on along the minus strand of NC_072437.2, from coordinate 111,133,959 downwards.
TAATATGTTCAAATATAAACTACACAGAAGCATTGTATGAAACTCCTTTCTGTTCTGTGCATTCAACTAACAGAGTTGAACCTTACTTTTGATTGAGCCTTTCTGAAACACTCTTTCTGTAGAAACTGCAATTGGACATTCTGAGCGCTAAGAGGCCTCTATTGGGAAAAATAATATCTTCAAATAAAAACTACACAGAAGCATTGTGTGAAACTTATTTCTGATATGTTCATTAAGCTAACAGAGTTAAACCATACTTTTGATTGCGCAGTTCTGAACACTCTTTATGTAGACAATGCAAGTGGACATTCGGAGCGCTAAGAAGGTAATAGTGGAAAAAGGAATATATTCAAATATAAACTACACAGTAGCATTCTGTGAAAATTCTTTCTGTTCTGTGCATTCAACTAACAGAGTTGAACCTTACTTTTGATTGAGCCGTTCTGAAACACTCTTTCTGTAGAAACTGCAATTGGACATGCTAAGCGCTAAGAGGCCTACATTGGGAAAAAGAATATCTTCAAATAAAAACTACACAGATGCATTCTGTGAAACTTATTTCTGATCTGTAAATACAGTTAACAGAGATAAAACATATTTTTGATTGAGCAGTTATGAAACACTCTTTTTGTAGAAAATGCAAGTGGAGATTCGGAGCGCTAAGAGGGTAATAGTGGAAAAGGAATGTCTTCAAATATAAACTACACAGAATCATTCGGTGAAACTTCTTTCTGATCTGTGCATTCAGCTAACAGTGTTAAACCATACTTTTGATTGAGCAGATCTGAACACTCTTTCTGTAGAAAATGCAACTGGACATTTGGAGCGCTAAGAGCGTAGTAGTGGAAAAAGGAATATATTCAAATATAAACTACGCAGAAGCATTCTGTGAAACTTCTTTCTGATCTGAGCATTCAGCTAACAGAGTTAAACCATACTTTTGATTGAGCAGTTTTGAAACACTCTGTCTGTAGAAAATGCAACTGGACATTCGTAGCGCTAAGTGGGTAATAGTGGAAAAATTAATATGTTCAAATATAAACTACACAGAAGCATTGTATGAAACTTCTTTCTGTTCTGTGCATTCAACTAACAGAATTGAACCTTACATTTGATTGAGCCGTTCTGAAACACTCTTTCTGTAGAAACTGCAATTGGACATTCTGAGCGCTAGTAGGCCTCTATTGGGAAAAATAATATCTTCAAATAAAAACTACACAGAAGCATTGTGTGAAACTTATTTCTGATATGTTCATTAAGCTAACAGAGTTAAACCATACTTTTGATTGCGCAGTTCTCAACAAACTTTATGTAGAAAATGCAAGTGGACATTCGGAGCGCTAAGAAGGTAATAGTGGAAAAAGGAATATATTCAAATATAAACTACACAGTAGCATTCTGTGAAAATTCTTTCTGTTCTGTGCATTCAACTAACAGAGTTGAACCTTACTTTTGATTGAGCCGTTCTGAAACACTCTTTCTGTAGAAACTGCAATTGGACATGCTAAGCGCTAAGAGGCCTACATTGGGAAAAAGAATATCTTCAAATAAAAACTACACAGATGCATTCTGTGAAACTTATTTCTGATCTGTAAATTCAGTTAACAGAGATAAAACATATTTTTGATTGAGCAGTTATGAAACACTCTTTTTGTAGAAAATGCAAGTGGATATTCGGAGCGCTAAGAGGGTAATAGGGGAAAAGGAATGTCTTCAAATATAAACTACACAGAATCATTCGGTGAAACTTCTTTCTGATCTGTGCATTCAGCTAACAGTGTTAAACCATACTTTTGATTGAGCAGATCTGAACACTCTTTCTGTAGAAAATGCAACTGGACATTTGGAGCGCTAAGAGCGTATTAGTGGAAAAAGGAATATATTCAAATATAAACTACACAGAAGCATTCTGTGAAACTTCTTTCCGATCTGAGCATTCAGCTAACAGAGTTAAACCATACTTTTGATTGAGCAGTTTTGAAACACTCTGTCTGTAGAAAATGCAACTGGACATTCGTAGCGCTAAGTGGGTAATAGTGGAAAAAAAATATGTTCAAATATAAACTACACAGAAGCATTGTATGAAACTTCTTTCTGTTCTGTGCATTCAACTAACAGAGTTGAACCTTACTTTTGATTGAGCCGTTCTGAAACACTCTTTCTGTAGAAACTGCAATTGGACATTCTGAGCGCTAGGAGGCCTATATTGGGAAAAAGAATGTCTACAAATAAAAACTACACAGAAGAATTGTGTGAAACTTCTTTCTGTTCTGTTTGTTCAACTAAAAGAGTTGAACCTTAGTTTTGATTGAGCCGTTCTGAAACACTCTTTCTGTAGAAAATGCAAGTGGAGATTCGGAGCGCTAAGAGGGTAATAGTGGATAAAGGAATGTCTCCAAATATAAACTACACAGAATCATTCTGTGAAACTTCTTTCTGATCTGTGCATTCAGCTAACAGAGTTAAACCATACTTTTGATTGAGCAGATCTGAACACTCTTTCTGTAGAAAATGCAACTGGACATTTGGAGCGCTAAGAGAGTAGTAGTGGAAAAAGGAATATATTCAAATATAAACTACACAGAAGCATTCTGTGAAACTTCTTTCTGATCTGAGCATTCAGCTAACAGAGTTAAACCATACTTTTGATTGAGCAGTTTTGAAACACTCTGTCTGTAGAAAATGCAACTGGACATTCGTAGCGCTAATTGGGTAATAGTGGAAAAAATAATATGTTCAAATATAAACTACACAGAAGCATTGTATGAAACTCCTTTCTGTTCTGTGCATTCAACTAACAGAGTTGAACCTTTCTTTTGATTGAGCCTTTCTGAAACACTCTTTCTGTAGAAACTGCAATTGGACATTCTGAGCGCTAAGAGGCCTCTATTGGGAAAAATAATATCTTCAAATAAAAACTACACAGAAGCATTGTGTGAAACTTCTTCCTGTTCTGTTTGTTCAACTAAAAGAGTTGAACCTTAGTTTTGATTGAGCCGTTCTGAAACACTCTTTCTGTAGAAAATGCAAGTGGAGATTCGGAGCGCTAAGAGGGTAATAGTGGATAAAGGAATGTCTCCAAATATAAACTACACAGAATCATTCTGTGAAACTTCTTTCTGATCTGTGCATTCAGCTAACAGAGTTAAACCATACTTTTGATTGAGCAGATCTGAACACTCTTTCTGTAGAGAATGCAACTGGACATTTGGAGCGCTAAGAGAGTAGTAGTGGAAAAAGGAATATATTCAAATATAAACTACACAGAAGCATTCTGTGAAACTTCTTTCTGATCTGAGCATTCAGCTAACAGAGTTAAACCATACTTTTGATTGAGCAATTTTGAAACACTGTCTGTAGAAAATGCAACTGGACATTCGTAGCGCTAATTGGGTAATAGTGGAATAAATAATATGTTCAAATATAAACTACACAGAAGCATTGTATGAAACTTCTTTCTGTTCTGTGCATTCAACTAACAGAGTTGAACCTTACTTTTGATTGAGCCTTTCTGAAACACTCTTTCTGTAGAAACTGCAATTGGACATTCTGAGCGCTAAGAGGCCTCTATTGGGAAAAATAATATCTTCAAATAAAAACTACACAGAAGCATTGTGTGAAACTTATTCCTGATATGTTCATTAAGCTAACAGAGTTAAACCATACTTTTGATTGCGCAGTTCTGAACACTCTTTCTGTAGAAAATGCAAGTGGACATTCGGAGCGCTAAGAGGGTAATAGTGGAAAAAGGAATATATTCAAATATAAACTACACAGTAGCATTCTGTGAAAATTCTTTCTGTTCTATGCATTCAACTAACAGAGTTGAACCTTACTTTTGATTGAGCCGTTCTGAAACACTCTTTCTGTAGAAACTGCAATTGGACATGCTAAGCGCTAAGAGGCCTACATTGGGAAAAAGAATATCTTCAAATAAAAACTACACAGATGCATTCTGTGAAACTTATTTATGATCTGTAAATTCAGATAACAGAGATAAATAATATTTTTGATTGAGCAGTTATGAAACACTCTTTTTGTAGAAAATGCAAGTGGAGATTCGGAGCGCTAAGAGGGTAATAGTGGAAAAAGGAATGTCTTCAAATATAAACTACACAGAATCATTCGGTGAAACTTCTTTCTGATCTGTGCATTCAGCTAACAGAGTTAAACCATACTTTTGATTGAGCAGATCTGAACACTCTTTCTGTAGAAAATGCAACTGGACATTTGGAGCGCTAAGAGCGTAGTAGTGGAAAAAGGAATATATTCAAATATAAACTACACAGAAGCATTCTGTGAAACTTCTTTCTGATCTGAGCATTCAGCTAACAGAGTTAAACCATACTTTTGATTGAGCAGTTTTGAAACACTCTGTCTGTAGAAAATGCAACTGGACATTCGTAGCGCTAAGTGGGTAATAGTGGAAAAAAGAATATGTTCAAATATAAACTACACAGAAGCATTGTATGAAACTTCTTTCTGTTCTGTGCATTCAACTAACAGATTTGAACCTTACTTTTGATTGAGCCGTTCTGAAACACTCTTTCTGTAGAAACTGCAATTGGACATTCTGAGCGCTAGGAAGCCTATATTGGGAAAAAGAATGTCTACAAATAAAAACTACACAGAAGAATTGTGTGAAACTTCTTTCTGTTCTGTTTGTTCAACTAAAAGAGTTGAACCTTAGTTTTGATTGAGCCGTTCTGAAACACTGTTTCTGTAGAAAATGCAAGTGGAGATTCGGAGCGCTAAGAGTGTAATAGTGGATAAAGGAATGTCTCCAAATATAAACTACACAGAATCATTCTGTGAAACTTCTTTCTGATCTGTGCATTCAGCTAACAGAGTTAAACCATACTTTTGATTGAGCAGATCTGAACACTCTTTCTGTAGAAAATGCAACTGGACATTTGGAGCGCTAAGAGAGTAGTAGTGGAAAAAGGAATATATTCAAATATAAACTACACAGAAGCATTCTGTGAAACTTCTTTCTGATCTGAGCATTCAGCTAACAGAGTTAAACCATACTTTTGATTGAGCAGTTTTGAAACACTCTGTCTGTAGAAAATGCAACTGGACATTCGTAGCGCTAATTGGGTAATAGTGGAAAAAAGAATATGTTCAAATATAAACTACACAGAAGCATTGTATGAAACTTCTTTCTGTTCTGTGCATTCAACAAACAGAGTTGAACCTTACTTTTGATTGAGCCTTTCTGAAACACTCTTTCTGTAGAAACTGCAATTGGACATTCTGAGCGCTAAGAGGCCTCTATTGGGAAAAATAATATCTTCAAATAAAAACTAAACAGAAGCATTGTGTGAAACTTATTTCTGATATGTTCATTAAGCTAACAGAGTTAAACCATACTTTTGATTGCGCAGTTCTGAACACACTTTATGTAGAAAATGCAAGTGGACATTCGGAGCGCTAAGAAGGTAATAGTGGAAAAAGGAATATATTCAAATATAAACTACACAGTAGCATTCTGTGAAAATTCTTTCTGTTCTGTGCATTCAACTAACAGAGTTGAACCTTACTTTTGATTGAGCCGTTCTGAAACACTCTTTCTGTAGAAACTGCAATTGGACATGCTAAGCGCTAAGAGGCCTACATTGGGAAAAAGAATATCTTCAAATAAAAAGTACACAGATGCATTCTGTGAAACTTATTTCTGATGTGTAAATTCAGTTAACAGAGATAAAACATATTTTTGATTGAGCAGTTATGAAACACTCTTTTTGTAGAAAATGCAAGTGGAGATTCGGAGCGCTAAGAGGGTAATAGGGGAAAAGGAATGTCTTCAAATATAAACTACACAGAATCATTCGGTGAAACTTCTTTCTGATCTGTGCATTCAGCTAACAGTGTTAAACCATACTTTTGATTGAGCAGATCTGAACACTCTTTCTGTAGAAAATGCAACTGGACATTTGGAGCGCTAAGAGCGTATTAGTGGAAAAAGGTATATATTCAAATATAAACTACACAGAAGCATTCTGTGAAACGTCTTTCTGATCTGAGCATTCAGCTAACAGAGTTAAACCATACTTTTGATTGAGCAGTTTTGAAACACTCTGTCTGTAGAAAATGCAACTGGACATTCGTAGCGCTAAGTGGGTAATAGTGGAAAAAGCAATATGTTCAAATATAAACTACACAGAAGCATTGTATGAAACTTCTTTCTGTTCTGTGCATTCAACTAACAAAGTTGAACCTTACTTTTGATTGAGCCGTTCTGAAACACTCTTTCTGTAGAAACTGCAATTGGACATTCTGAGCGCTAGGAGGCCTATATTGGGAAAAAGAATGTCTACAAATAAAAACTACACAGAAGAATTGTGTGAAACTTCTTTCTGTTCTGTTTGTTCAACTAAAAGAGTTGAACCTTAGTTTTGATTGAGCCGTTCGGAAACACTCTTTCTGTAGAAAATGCAAGTGGAGATTCGGAGCGCTAAGAGGGTAATAGTGGATAAAGGAATGTCTCCAAATATAAACTACACAGAATCATTCTGTGAAACTTCTTTCTGATCTGTGCATTCAGCTAACAGCGTTAAACCATACTTTTGATTGAGCAGATCTGAACACTCTTTCTGTAGAAAATGCAACTGGACATTTGGAGCGCTAAGAGAGTAGTAGTGGAAAAAGGAATATATTCAAATATAAAATACACAGAAGCATTCTGTGAAACTTCTTTCTGATCTGAGCATTCAGCTAACAGAGTTAAACCATACTTTTGATTGAGCAGTTTTGAAACACTCTGTCTGTAGAAAATGCAACTGGACATTCGTAGCGCTAATTGGGTAATAGTGGAAAAAAGAATATGTTCAAATATAAACTACACAGAAGCATTGTATGAAACTTCTTTCTGTTCTGTGCATTCAACTAACAGAGTTGAACCTTACTTTTGATTGAGCCTTTCTGAAACACTCTTTCTGTAGAAACTGCAATTGGACATTCTGAGCGCTAAGAGGCCTCTATTGGGAAAAATAATATCTTCAAATAAAAACTACACAGAAGCATTGTGTGAAACTTATTTCTGATATGTTCATTAAGCTAACAGAGTTAAACCATACTTTTGATTGCGCAGTTCTGAACACTCTTTATGTAGACAATGCAAGTGGACATTCGGAGCGCTAAGAAGGTAATAGTGGAAAAAGGAATATATTCAAATATAAACTACACAGTAGCATTCTGTTAAAATTCTTTCTGCTCTGTGCATTCAACTAACAGAGGTGAACCTTACTTTTGATTGAGCCGTTCTGAAACACTCTTTCTGTAGAAACTGCTATTGGACATGCTAAGCGCTAAGAGGCCTACATTGGGAAAAAGAATATCTTCAAATAAAAACTACACAGATGCATTCTGTGAAACTTATTTCTGATCTGTAAATTCAGTTAACAGAGATAAAACATATTTTTGATTGAGCAGTTACAAAACACTCTTTTTGTAGAAAATGCAAGCGGAGATTCGGAGCGCTAAGAGGGTAATAGTGGAAAAGAAATGTCTTCAAATATAAACTACACAGAATCATTCGGTGAAACTTCTTTCTGATCTGTGCATTCAGCTAACAGTGTTAAACCATACTTTTGATTGAGCAGATCTGAACAATCTTTCTGTAGAAAATGCAACTGGACATTTGGAGCGCTAAGAGCGTAGTAGTGGAAAAAGGAATATATTCAAATATAAACTACACAGAAGCATTCTGTGAAACTTCTTTCTGATCTGAGCATTCAGCTAACAGAGTTAAACCATACTTTTGATTGAGCAGTTTTGAAACACTCTGTCTGTAGAAAATGCAACTGGACATTCGTAGCGCTAAGTGGGTAATAGTGGAAAAAAGAATATGTTCAAATATAAACTACACAGAAGCATTGTATGAAACTTCTTTCTGTTCTGTGCATTCAAGTAACAGAGTTGAACCGTACTTTTGATTGAGCCGTTCTGAAACACTCTTTCTGTAGAAACTGCAATTGGACATTCTGAGCGCTAGGAGGCCTATATTGGGAAAAAGAATGTCTACAAATAAAAACTACACAGAAGTATTGTGTGAAACTTCTTTCTGTTCTGTTTGTTCAACTAAAAGAGTTGAACCTTAGTTTTGATTGAGCCGTTCTGAAACACTCTTTCTGTAGAAAATGCAAGTGGAGATTCGGAGCGCTAAGAGGGTAATAGTGGATAAAGGAATGTCTCCAAATATAAACTACACAGAATCATTCTGTGAAACTTCTTTCTGATCTGTGCATTCAGCTAACAGAGTTAAACCATACTTTTGATTGAGCAGATCTGAACACTCTTTCTGTAGAAAATGCAACTGGACATTTGGAGCGCTAAGAGAGTAGTAGTGGAAAAAGGAATATATTCAAATATAAACTACACAGAAGCATTCAGTGAAACTTCTTTCTGATCTGAGCATTCAGCTAACAGAGTTAAACCATACTTTTGATTGAGCAGTTTTGAAACACTCTGTCTGTAGAAAATGCAACTGGACATTCGTAGCGCTAATTGGGTAATAGTGGAAAAAATAATATGTTCAAATATAGACTACACAGAAGCATTGTATGAAACTACTTTCTGTTCTGTGCATTCAACTAACAGAGTTGAACCTTACTTTTGATTGAGCCTTTCTGAAACACTCTTTCTGTAGAAACTGCAATTGGACATTCTGAGCGCTAAGAGGCCTCTATTGGGAAAAATAATATCTTCAAATAAAAACTACACAGAAGCATTGTGTGAAACTTATTTCTGATATGTTCATTAAGCTAACAGAGTTAAACCATACTTTTGATTGCGCAGTTCTGAACACTCTTTATGTTGAAAATGCAAGTGGACATTCGGAGCGCTAAGAAGGTAATAGTGGAAAAATGAATATATTCAAATATAAACTACACAGTAGCATTCTGTGAAAATTCTTTCTGTTCTGTGCATTCAACTAACAGAGTTGAACCTTACTTTTGATTGAGCCGTTCTGAAACACTCTTTCTGTAGAAACTGCAATTGGACATGCTAAGCGCTAAGAGGCCTACATTGGGAAAAAGAATATCTTCAAATAAAAACTACACAGATGCATTCTGTGAAACTTATTTCTGATCTGTAAATTCAGTTAACAGAGATAAAACATATTTTTGATTGAGCAGTTATGAAACACTCTTTTTGTAGAAAATGCAAGTGGAGATTCGGAGCGCTAAGAGGGTAATAGTGGAAAAGGAATGTCTTCAAATATAAACTACACAGAATCATTCGGTGAAACTTCTTTCTGATCTGTGCATTCAGCTAACAGTGTTAAACCATACTTTTGATTGAGCAGATCTGAACACTCTTTCTGTAGAAAATGCAACTGGACATTTGGAGCGCTAAGAGCGTAGTAGTGGAAAAAGGAATGTATTCAAATATAAACTACGCAGAAGCATTCTGTGAAACTTCTTTCTGATCTGAGCATTCAGCTAACAGAGTTAAACCATACTTTTAATTGAGCAGTTTTGAAACACTCTGTCTGTAGAAAATGCAACTGGACATTCGTAGCGCTAAGTGGGTAATAGTGGAAAAAAGAATATGTTCAAATATAAACTACACAGAAGCATTGTATGAAACTTCTTTCTGTTCTGTGCATTCAACTAACAGAATTGAACCTTACTTTTGATTGAGCCGTTCTGAAACACTCTTTCTGTAGAAACTGCAATTGGACATTCTGAGCGCTAGGAGGCCTATATTGGGAAAAAGAATGTCTACAAATAAAAACTACACAGAAGAATTGTGTGAAACTTCTTTCTGTTCTGTTTGTTCAACTAAAAGAGTTGAACCTTAGTTTTGATTGAGCCGTTCTGAAACACTCTTTCTGTAGAAAATGCAAGTGGAGATTCGGAGCGCTAAGAGGGTAATAGTGGATAAAGGAATGTCTCCAAATATAAACAACACAGAATCATTCTGTGAAACTTCTTTCTGATCTGTGCATTCAGCTAACAGATTTAAACCATACTTTTGATTGAGCAGATCTGAACACTCTTTCTGTAGAAAATGCAACTGGACATTTGGAGCGCTAAGAGAGTAGTAGTGGAAAAAGGAATATATTCAAATATAAACTACACAGAAGCATTCAGTGAAACTTCTTTCTGATCTGAGCATTCAGCTAACAGAGTTAAACCATACTTTTGATTGAGCAGTTTTGAAACACTCTGTCTGTAGAAAATGCAACTGGACATTCGTAGCGCTATTTGGGTAATAGTGGAAAAAATAATATGTTCAAATATAAACTACACAGAAGCATTGTATGAAACTACTTTCTGTTCTGTGCATTCAACTAACAGAGTTGAACCTTACTTTTGATTGAGCCTTTCTGAAACACTCTTTCTGTAGAAACTGCAATTGGACCTTCTGAGCGCTAAGAGGCCTCTATTGGGAAAAATAATATCTTCAAATAAAAACTACACAGAAGCATTGTGTGAAACTTATTTCTGATATGTTCATTAAGCTAACAGAGTTAAACCATACTTTTGATTGCGCAGTTCTGAACACTCTTTATGTAGAAAATGCAAGTGGACATTCGGAGCGCTAAGAAGGTAATAGTGGAAAAAGGAATATATTCAAATATAAACTACACAGTAGCATTCTGTGAAAATTCTTTCTGTTCTGTGCATTCAACTAACAGAGTTGAACCTTACTTTTGATTGAGCCGTTCTGAAACACTCTTTCTGTAGAAACTGCAATTGGACATGCTAAGCGCTAAGAGGCCTACATTGGGAAAAAGAATATCTTCAAATAAAAACTACACAGATGCATTCTGTGAAACTTATTTCTGATCTGTAAATTCAGTTAACAGAGATAAAACATATTTTTGATTGAGCAGTTATGAAACACTCTTTTTGTAGAAAATGCAAGTGGAGATTCGGAGCGCTAAGAGGGTAATAGTGGAAAAGGAATGTCTTCAAATATAAACTACACAGAATCATTCGGTGAAACTTCTTTCTGATCTGTGCATTCAGCTAACAGTGTTAAACCATACTTTTGATTGAGCAGATCTGAACACTCTTTCTGTAGAAAATGCAACTGGACATTTGGAGCGCTAAGAGCGTAGTAGTGGAAAAAGGAATATATTCAAATATAAACTACGCAGAAGCATTCTGTGAAACTTCTTTCTGATCTGAGCATTCAGCTAACAGAGTTAAACCATACTTTTGATTGAGCAGTTTTGAAACACTCTGTCTGTAGAAAATGCAACTGGACATTCGTAGCGCTAAGTGGGTTATAGTGGAAAAAAGAATATGTTCAAATATAAACTACACAGAAGCATTGTATGAAACTTCTTTCTGTTCTGTGCATTCAACTAACAGAATTGAACCTTACTTTTGATTGAGCCGTTCTGAAACACTCTTTCTGTAGAAACTGCAATTGGACATTCTGAGCGCTAGGAGGCCTATATTGGGAAAAAGAATGTCTACAAATAAAAACTACACAGAAGAATTGTGTGAAACTTCTTTCTGTTCTGTTTGTTCAACTAAAAGAGTTGAACCTTAGTTTTGATTGAGCCGTTCTGAAACACTCTTTCTGTAGAAAATGCAACTGGAGATTCGGAGCGCTAAGAGGGTAATAGTGGATAAAGGAATGTCTCCAAATATAAACTACACAGAATCATTCTGTGAAACTTCTTTCTGATCTGTGCATTCAGCTAACAGAGTTAAACCATACTTTTGATTGAGCAGATCTGAACAGTCTTTCTGTAGAGAATGCAACTGGACATTTGGAGAGCTAAGAGAGTATTAGTGGAAAAAGGAATATATTCAAATATAAACTACACAGAAGCATTCTGTGAAACTTCTTTCTGATCTGAGCGTTCAGCTAACAGAGTTAAACCATACTTTTGATTGAGCAGTTTTGAAACACTCTGTCTGTAGAAAATGCAACTGGACATTCGTAGCGCTAAGTGGGTAATTGTGGAAAAAATAATATGTTCAAATATAAACTACACAGAAGCATTGTATGAAACTTCTTTCTGTTCTGTGCATTCAACTAACAGAGTTGAACCTTACTTTTGATTGAGCCTTTCTGAAACACTCTTTCTGTAGAAACTGCAATTGGACATTCTGAGCGCTAAGAGGCCTCTACTGGGAAAAATAATATCTTCAAATAAAAACTACACAGAAGCATTGTGTGAAACTTATTTCTGATATGTTCATTAAGCTAACAGAGTTAAACCATACTTTTGATTGCGCAGTTCTGAACACTCTTTATGTAGAAAATGCAAGTGGACATTCGGAGCGTTAAGAAGGTAATAGTGGAAAAAGGAATATATTCAAATATAAACTACACAGTAGCATTCTGTGAAAATTCTTTCTGTTCTGTGCATTCAACTAACAGAGTTGAACCTTACTTTTGATTGAGCCGTTCTGAAACACTCTTTCTGTAGAAACTGCTATTGGACATGCTAAGCGCTAAGAGGCCTACATTGGGAAAAAGAATATCTTCAAATAAAAACTACACAGATGCATTCTGTGAAACTTATTTCTGATCTGTAAATTCAGTTAACAGAGATAAAACATATTTTTGATTGAGCAGTTATGAAACACTCTTTTTGTAGAAAATGCAAGTGGAGATTCGGAGCGCTAAGTGGGTAATAGTGGAAAAGGAATGTCTTCAAATATAAACTACACAGAATCATTCGGTGAAACTTCTTTCTGATCTGTGCATTCAGCTAACAGTGTTAAACCATACTTTTGATTGAGCAGATCTGAACACTCTTTCTGTAGAAAATGCAACTGGACATTTGGAGCGCTAAGAGCGTAGTAGTGGAAAAAGGAATATATTCAAATATAAACTACGCAGAAGCATTCTGTGAAACTTCTTTCTGATCTGAGCATTCAGCTAACAGAGTTAAACCATACTTTTGATTGAGCAGTTTTGAAACACTCTGTCTGTAGAAAATGCAACTGGACATTCGTAGCGCTAAGTGGGTAATAGTGGAAAAAAGAATATGTTCAAATATAAACTACACAGAAGCATTGTATGAAACTTCTTTCTGTTCTGTGCATTCAACTAACAGAATTGAACCTTACTTTTGATTGAGCCGTTCTGAAACACTCTTTCTGTAGAAACTGCAATTGGACATTCTGAGCGCTAGGAGGCCTATATTGGGAAAAAGAATGTCTACAAATAAAAACTACACAGAAGAATTGTGTGAAACTTCTTTCTGTTCTGTTTGTTCAACTAAAAGAGTTGAACCTTAGTTTTGATTGAGCCGTTCTGAAACACTCTTTCTGTAGAAAATGCAACTGGAGATTCGGAGCGCTAAGAGGGTAATAGTGGATAAAGGAATGTCTCCAAATATAAACTACACAGAATCATTCTGTGAAACTTTTTTCTGATCTGTGCATTCAGCTAACAGAGTTAAACCATACTTTTGATTGAGCAGATCTGAACACTCTTTCTGTAGAGAATGCAACTGGACATTTGGAGAGCTAAGAGAGTAGTAGTGGAAAAAGGAATATATTCAAATATAAACTACACAGAAGCATTCTGTGAAACTTCTTTCTGATCTGAGCATTCAGCTAACAGAGTTAAACCATACTTTTGATTGAGCAGTTTTGAAACACTCTGTCTGTAGAAAATGCAACTGGACATTCGTAGCGCTAATTGGGTAATAGTGGAAAAAAGAATATGTTCAAATATAAACTACACAGAAGCATTGTATGAAACTTCTTTCTGTTCTTTGCATTCAACTAACAGAGTTGAACCTTACTTTTGATTGAGCCTTTCTGAAACACTCTTTCTGTAGGAACTGCAATTGGACATTCTGAGCGCTAAGAGGCCTCTATTGGGAAAAATAATATCTTCAAATAAAAACTACACAGAAGCATTGTGTGAAACTTATTTCTGATATGTTCATTAAGCTAACAGAGTTAAACCATACTTTTGATTGCGCAGTTCTGAACACTCTTTATGTAGACAATGCAAGTGGACTTTCGGAGCGCTAAGAAGGTAATAGTGGAAAAAGGAATATATTCAAATATAAACTACACAGTAGCATTCTGTGAAAATTCTTTCTGCTCTGTGCATTCAACTAACAGAGTTGAACCTTACTTTTGATTGAGCCGTTCTGAAACACTCTTTCTGTAGGAACTGCTATTGGACATGCTAAGCGCTAAGAGGCCTACATTGGGAAAAAGAATATCTTCAAATAAAAACTACACAGATGCATTCTGTGAAACTTATTTCTGATCTGTAAATTCAGTTAACAGAGATAAAACATATTTTTGATTGAGCAGTTACAAAACACTCTTTTTGTAGAAAATGCAAGCTGAGATTCGGAGCGCTAAGAGGGTAATAGTGGAAAAGAAATGTCTTCAAATATAAACTACACAGAATCATTCGGTGAAACTTCCTTCTGATCTGTGCATTCAGCTAACAGTGTTAAACCATACTTTTGATTGAGCAGATCTGAACAATCTTTCTGTAGAAAATGCAACTGGACATTTGGAGCGCTAGGAGCGTAGTAGTGGAAAAAGGAATATATTCAAATATAAACTACACAGAAGCATTCTGTGAAACTTCTTTCTGATCTGAGCATTCAGCTAACAGAGTTAAACCATACTTTTGATTGAGCAGTTTTGAAACACTCTGTCTGTAGAAAATGCAACTGGACATTCGTAGCGCTAAGTGGGTAATAGTGGAAAAAAGAATATGTTCAATTATAAACTACACAGAAGCATTGTATGAAACTTCTTTCTGTTCTGTGCATTCAACTAACAGAGTTGAACCTTACTTTTGATTGAGCCGTTCTGAAACACTCTTTCTGTAGAAACTGCAATTGGACATTCTGAGCGCTAGGAGGCCTATATTGGGAAAAAGAATGTCTACAAATAAAAACTACACAGAAGAATTGTGTGAAACTTCTTTCTGTTCTGTTTGTTCAACTAAAAGAGTTGAACCTTAGTTTTGATTGAGCCGTTCTGAAACACTCTTTCTGTAGAAAATGCAAGTGGAGATTCGGAGCGCTAAGAGGGTAATAGTGGATAAAGGAATGTCTCCAAATATAAACTACACAGAATCATTCTGTGAAACTTCTTTCTGATCTGTGCATTCAGCTAACAGAGTTAAACCATACTTTTGATTGAGCAGATCTGAAAACTCTTTCTGTAGAAAATGCAACTGGACATTTGGAGCGCTAAGAGAGTAGTAGTGGAAAAAGGAATATATTCAAATATAAACTACACAGAAGCATTCAGTGAAACTTCTTTCTGATCTGAGCATTCAGCTAACAGAGTTAAACCATACATTTGATTGAGCAGTTTTGAAACACTCTGTCTGTAGAAAATGCAACTGGACATTCGTAGCGCTAATTGGGTAATAGTGGAAAAAATAATATGTTCAAATATAAACTACACAGAAGCATTGTATGAAACTACTTTCTGTTCTGTGCATTCAACTAACAGAGTTGAACCTTACTTTTGATTGAGCCTTTCTGAAACACTCTTTCTGTAGAAACTGCAATTGGACATTCTGAGCGCTAAGAGGCCTCTATTGGGAAAAATAATATCCTCAAATAAAAACTACACAGAAGCATTGTGTGAAACTTATTTCTGATATGTTCATTCAGCTAACAGAGTTAAACCATACTTTTGATTGCACAGTTCTGAACACTCTTTATGTAGAAAATGCAAGTGGACATTCGGAGCGCTAAGAAGGTAATAGTGGAAAAATGAATATATTCAAATATAAACTACACAGTAGCATTCTGTGAAAATTCTTTCTGTTCTGTGCATTCAACTAACAGAGTTGAACCTTACTTTTGATTGAGCCGTTCTGAAACACTCTTTCTGTAGAAACTGCAATTGGACATGCTAAGCGCTAAGAGGCCTACATTGGGAAAAAGAATATCTTCAAATAAAAACTACACAGATGCATTCTGTGAAACTTATTTCTGATCTGTAAATTCAGTTAACAGAGATAAAACATATTTTTGATTGAGCAGTTATGAAACACTCTTTTTGTAGAAAATGCAAGTGGAGATTCGGAGCGCTAAGAGGGTAATAGTGGAAAAGGAATGTCTTCAAATATAAACTACACAGAATCATTCGGTGAAACTTCTTTCTGATCTGTGCATTCAGCTAACAGTGTTAAACCATACTTTTGATTGAGCAGATCTGAACACTCTTTCTGTAGAAAATGCAACTGGACATTTGGAGCGCTAAGAGCGTAGTAGTGGAAAAAGGAATATATTCAAATATAAACTACGCAGAAGCATTCTGTGAAACTTCTTTCTGATCTGAGCATTCAGCTAACAGAGTTAAACCATACTTTTGATTGAGCAATTTTGAAACACTCTGTCTGTAGAAAATGCAACTGGACATTCGTAGCGCTAAGTGGGTAATAGTGGAAAAAAGAATATGTTCAAATATAAACTACACAGAAGCATTGTATGAAACTTCTTTCTGTTCTGTGCATTCAACTAACAGAATTGAACCTTACTTTTGATTGAGCCGTTCTGAAACACTCTTTCTGTAGAAACTGCAATTGGACATTCTGAGCACTAGGAGGCCTATATTGGGAAAAAGAATGTCTACAAATAAAAACTACACAGAAGAATTGTGTGAAACTTCTTTCTGTTCTGTTTGTTCAACTAAAAGAGTTGAACCTTAGTTTTGATTGAGCCGTTCTGAAACACTCTTTCTGTAGAAAATGCAAGTGGAGATTCGGAGCGCTAAGAGGGTAATAGTGGATAAAGGAATGTCTCCAAATATAAACTACACAGAATCATTCTGTGAAACTTCTTTCTGATCTGTGCATTCAGCTAACAGAGTTAAACCATACTTTTGATTGAGCAGATCTGAACACTCTTTCTGTAGAAAATGCAACTGGACATTTGGAGCGCTAAGAGAGAAGTAGTGGAAAAAGGAATATATTCAAATATAAACTACACAGAAGCATTCAGTGAAACTTCTTTCTGATCTGAGCATTCAGCTAACAGAGTTAAACCATACTTTTGATTGAGCAGTTTTGAAACACTCTGTCTGTAGAAAATGCAACTGGACATTCGTAGCGCTAATTGGGTAATAGTGGAAAAAATAATATGTTCAAATATAAACTACACAGAAGCATTGTATGAAACTACTTTCTGTTCTGTGCATTCAACTAACAGAGTTGAACCTTACTTTTGATTGAGCCTTTCTGAAACACTCTTTCTGTAGAAACTGCAATTGGACATTCTGAGCGCTAAGAGGCCTCTATTGGGAAAAATAATATCTTCAAATAAAAACTACACAGAAGAATTGTGTGAAACTTATTTCTGATATGTTCATTAAGCTAACAGAGTTAAACCATACTTTTGATTGCGCAGTTCTGAACACTCTTTATGTAGAAAATGCAAGTGGACATTCGGAGCCCTAAGAAGGTAATAGTGGAAAAATGAATATATTCAAATATAAACTACACAGTAGCACTCTGTGAAAATACTTTCTGTTCTGTGCATTCAACTAACAGAGTTGAACCTTACTTTTGATTGAGCCGTTCTGAAACACTCTTTCTGTAGAAACTGCAATTGGACATGCTAAGCGCTAAGAGGCCTACATTGGGAAAAAGAATATCTTCAAATAAAAACTACACAGATGCATTCTGTGAAACTTATTTCTGATCTGTAAATTCAGTTAACAGGGATAAAACTTATTTTTGATTGAGCAGTTATGAAACACTCTTTTTGTAGAAAATGCAAGTGGAGATTCGGAGCGCTAAGAGGGTAATAGTGGAAAAGGAATGTCTTCAAATATAAACTACACAGAATCATTCGGTGAAACTTCTTTCTGATCTGTGCATTCAGCTAACAGTGTTAAACCATACTTTTGATTGAGCAGATCTGAACACTCTTTCTGTAGAAAATGCAACTGGACATTTGGAGCGCTAAGAGCGTAGTAGTGGAAAAAGGAATATATTCATATATAAACTACGCAGAAGCATTCTGTGAAACTTCTTTCTGATCTGAGCATTCAGCTAACAGAGTTAAACCATACTTTTGATTGAGCAGTTTTGAAACACTCTGTCTGTAGAAAATGCAACTGGACATTCGTAGCGCTAAGTGGGTAATAGTGGAAAAAAGAATATGTTCAAATATAAACTACACAGAAGCATTGTATGAAACTTCTTTCTGTTCTGTGCATTCAACTAACAGAATTGAACCTTACTTTTGATTGAGCCGTTCTGAAACACTCTTTCTGTAGAAACTGCAATTGGACATTCTGAGCGCTAGGAGGCCTATATTGGGAAAAAGAATGTCTACTAATAAAAACTACACAGAAGAATTGTGTGAAACTTCTTTCTGTTCTGTTTGTTCAGCTAAAAGAGTTGAACCTTAGTTTTGATTGAGCCGTTCTGAAACACTCTTTCTGTAGAAAATGCAAGTGGAGATTCGGAGAGCTAAGAGGGTAATAGTGGATAAAGGAATGTCTCCAAATATAAACTACACAGAATCATTCTGTGAAAATTCTTTCTGATCTGTGCATTCAGCTAACAGAGTTAAACCATACTTTTGATTGAGCAGATCTGAACACTCTTTCTGTAGAAAATGCAACTGGACATTTGGAGCGCTAAGAGAGTAGTAGTGGAAAAAGGAATATATTCAAATATAAACTACACAGAAGCATTCTGTGAAACTTCTTTCTGATCTGAGCATTCAGCTAACAGAGTTAAACCATACTTTTGATTGAGCAGTTTTGAAACACTCTGTAGAAAATGCAACTGGACATTCGTAGCGCTAAGTGGGTAATAGTGGAAAAAAGAATATGTTCAAATATAAACTACACAGAAGCATTGTATGAAACTTCTTTCTGTTCTGTGCATTCAACTAACAGAGTTGAACCTTACTTTTGATTGAGCCTTTCTGAAACACTCTTTCTGTAGAAACTGCAATTGGACATTCTGAGCGCTAAGAGGCCTATATTGGGAAATATAATATCTTCAAATAAAAACTACACAGAAGCATTGTGTGAAACTTATTTCTGATATGTTCATTAAGCTAACAGAGTTAAACCATACTTTTGATTGCGCAGTTCTGAACACTCTTTCTGTAGAAAATGCAAGTGGACATTTGGAGCGCTAAGAGGGTAATAGTGGAAAAAGGAATATATTCAAATATAAACTACACAGTAGCATTCTGTGAAAATTCTTTCTGTTCTGTGCATTCAACTAACAGAGTTGAACCTTACTTTGGATTGAGCCGTTCTGAAACACTCTTTCTGTAGAAACTGCAATTGGACATGCTAAGCGCTAAGAGGCCTACATTGGGAAAAATAATATCTTCAAATAAAAACTACACAGATGCATTCTGTGAAACTTATTTCTGATATGTAAATTCAGTTAACAGAGATAAAACATATTTTTGATTGAGTAGTTATGAAACACTCTTTTTGTAGAAAATGGAAGTGGAGATTCGGAGCGCTAAGAGGGTAATAGTGGAAAAGGAATGTCTTCAAATATAAACTACACAGAATCATTCGGTGAACCTCCTTTCTGATCTGTGCATTCAGCTAACAGAGTTAAACCATACTTTTGATTGAGCAGATCTGAACACTCTTTCTGTAGAAAATGCAACTGGACATTTGGAGCGCTAAGAGCGTAGTAGTGGAAAAAGGAATATATTCAAATATAAACTACACAGAATCATTCTGTGAAACTTCTTTCTGATCTGAGCATTCAGCTAACAGAGTTAAACCATACTTTTGATTGAGCAGTTTTGAAACACTCTGTCTGTAGAAAATGCAACTGGACATTCGTAGCGCTAAGTAGGTAATAGTGGAAAAAAGAATATGTTCAAATATAAACTACACAGAAGCATTGTATGAAACTTCTTTCTGTTCTGTGCATTCAACTAACAGAGTTGAACCTTACTTTTGATTCAGCCTTTCTGAAACACTCTTTCTGTAGAAAATGCAATTGGACATTCTGAGCGCTAAGAGGCCTCTATTGGGAAAAATAATATCTTCAAATGAAAACTACACAGAAGCATTGTGTGAAACTTATTCCTGATATGTTCATTAAGCTAACAGAGTTAAACCATACTTTTGATTGCGCAGTTCTGAACACTCTTTCTGTAGAAAATGCAAGTGGACATTCGGAGCGCTAAGAGGGTAATAGTGGAAAAAGGAATATATTCAAATATAAACTACACAGTAGCATTCTGTGAAAATTCTTTCTGTTCTGTGCATTCAACTAACAGAGTTGAACCTTACTTTTTATTGAGCCGTTCTGAAACACTCTTTCTGTAGAAACTGTAATTGGACATGCTAAGCGCTAAGAGGCCTACATTGGGAAAAAGAATATCTTCAAATAAAAACTACACAGATGCATTCTGTGAAACTTATTTCTGATCTGTAAATTCAGATAACAGAGATAAATCATATTTTTGATTGAGCAGTTATGAAACACTCTTTTTGTAGAAAATACAAGTGGAGATTCGGAGCGCTAAGAGGGTAATAGTGGAAAAAGTAATGTCTTCAAATATAAACTACACAGAATCATTCGGTGAAACTCCTTTCTGATCTGTGCATTCAGCTAACAGAGTTAAACCATACTTTTGATTGAGCAGATCTGAACACTCTTTCTGTAGAAAATGCAACTGGACATTTGGAGCGCTAAGAGCGTAGTAGTGGAAAAAGGAATATATTCAAATATAAACTACACAGAAGCATTCTGTGAAACTTCTTTCTGATCTGAGCATTCAGCTAACAGAGTTAAACCATACTTTTGATTGAGCAGTTTTGAAACACTCTGTCTGTAGAAAATGCAACTGGACTTTCGTAGCGCTAAGTGGGTAATAGTGGAAAAAATAATATGTTCAAATATAAACTACACAGAAGCATTGTATGAAACTTCTTTCTGTTCTGTGCATTCAACTAACAGAGTTGAACCTTACTTTTGATTCAGCCTTTCTGAAACACTCTTTCTGTAGAAACTGCAATTGGACATTCTGAGCGCTAAGAGGCCTATATTGGGAAAAATAATATCTTCAAATAAAAACTACACAGAAGCATTGTGTGAAACTTATTTCTGATATGTTCATTAAGCTAACAGAGTTAAACCATACTTTTGATTGCGCAGTTCTGAACACTCTTTATGTAGAAAATGCAAGTGGACATTCGGAGCGCTAAGAGGGTAATAGTGGAAAAAGGAATATATTCAAATATAAACTACACAGTAGCATTCTGTGAAAATTCTTCCTGTTCTGTGCATTCAACTAACAGAGTTGAACCTTACTTTTGATTGAGCCGTTCTGAAACACTCTTTCTGTAGAAACTGCAATTGGACATGCTAAGCGCTAAGAGGCCTACATTGGGAAAAAGAATATCTTCAAATAAAAACTACACAGATGCATTCTGTGAAACTTATTTCTGATCTGTAAATTCAGTTAACAGAGATAAAACATATTTTTGATTGAGCAGTTATGAAACACTCTTTTTGTAGAAAATGCAAGTGGAGATTCGGAGCGTTAAGAGGGTAATAGTGGAAAAAGGAATGTCTTCAAATATAAACTACACAGAATCATTCGGTGAAACTTCTTTCTGATCTGTGCATTCAGCTAACAGAGTTAAACCATACTTTTGATTGAGCAGATCTGAACACTCTTTCTGTAGAAAATGCAACTGGACATTTGGAGCGCTAAGAGAGTAGTAGTGGAAAAAGGAATATATTCAAATATAAACTACACAGAAGCATTTTGTGAAACTTTTTTCTGATCTGAGCATTCAGCTAACAGAGTTAAACCATACTTTTGATTGAGCAGTTTTGAAACACTCTGTCTGTAGAAAATGCAACTGGACATTCGTAGCGCTAAGTGGGTAATAGTGGAAAAAAGAATATGTTCAAATATAAACTACACAGAAGCATTGTATGAAACTTCTTTCTGTTCTGTGCATTCAACTAACAGAGTTGAACCTTACTTTTGATTGAGCCTTTCTGAAACACTCTTTCTGTAGAAACTGCAATTGGACATTCTGAGCGCTAAGAGGCCTATATTGGGAAAAATAATATCTTCAAATAAAAACTACACAGAAGCATTGCGTGAAACATATTTCTGATATGTTCATTAAGCTAACAGAGTTAAACCATACTTTTGAATGCGCAGTTCTGAACACTCTTTCTGTAGAAAATGCAAGTGGACATTCGGAGCGCTAAGAGGGTAATAGTAGAAAAAGGAATATATTCAAATATAAACTACACAGTAGCATTCTGTGAAAATACTTTCTGTTCTGTGTATTCAACTAACAGAGTTGAACCTTACTTTTGATTGAGCCGTCCTGAAACACTCTTTCTGTAGAAACTGTAATTGGACATGCTAAGCGCTAAGAGGCCTACATTGGGAAAAAGAATATCTTCAAATAAAAACTACACAGATGCATTCTGTGAAACTTATTTCTGATCTGTAAATTCAGATAACAGAAATAAATCATATTTTTGATTGAGCAGTTATGAAACACTCTTTTTGTAGAAAATACAAGTGGAGATTCGGAGCGCTAAGAGGGTAATAGTGGAAAAAGTAATGTCTTCAAATATAAACTACACAGAATCATTCGGTGAAACTCCTTTCTGATCTGTGCATTCAGCTAACAGAGTTAAACCATACTTTTGATTGAGCAGATCTGAACACTCTTTCTGTAGAAAATGCAACTGGACATTTGGAGCGCTAAGAGCGTAGTAGTGGAAAAAGGAATATATTCAAATATAAACTACACAGAAGCATTCTGTGAAACTTCTTTCTGATCTGAGCATTCAGCTAACAGAGTTAAACCATACTTTTGATTGAGCAGTTTTGAAACACTCTGTCTGTAGAAAATGCAACTGGACTTTCGTAGCGCTAAGTGGGTAATAGTGGAAAAAAGAATATGTTCAAATATAAACTACACAGAAGCATTGTATGAAACTTCTTTCTGTTCTGTGCATTCAACTAACAGAGTTGAACCTTACTTTTGATTCAGCCTTTCTGAAACACTCTTTCTGTAGAAACTGCAATTGGACATTCTGAGCGCTAAGAGGCCTATATTGGGAAAAATAATATCTTCAAATAAAAACTACACAGAAGCATTGTGTGAAACTTATTTCTGATATGTTAATTAAGCTAACAGAGTTAAACCATACTTTTGATTGCGCAGTTCTGAACACTCTTTATGTAGAAAATGCAAGTGGACATTCGGAGCGCTAAGAGGGTAATAGTGGAAAAAGGAATATATTCAAATGTAAACTACACAGTAGCATTCTGTGAAAATTCTTCCTGTTCTGTGCATTCAACTAACAGAGTTGAACCTTACTTTTGATTGAGCCGTTCTGAAACACTCTTTCTGTAGAAACTGCAATTGGACATGCTAAGCGCTAAGAGGCCTACATTGGGAAAAAGTATATCTTCAAATAAAAACTACACAGATGCATTCTGTGAAACTTATTTCTGATCTGTAAATTCAGTTAACAGAGATAAAACATATTTTTGATTGAGCAGTTATGAAACACTGTTTTTGTAGAAAATGCAAGTGGAGATTCGGAGCGTTAAGAGGGTAATAGTGGAAAAAGGAATGTCTTCAAATATAAACTACACAGAATCATTCGGTGAAACTTCTTTCTGATCTGTGCATTCAGCTAACAGAGTTAAACCATACTTTTGATTGAGCAGATCTGAACACTCTTTCTGTAGAAAATGCAACTGGACATTTGGAGCGCTAAGAGAGTAGTAGTGGAAAAAGGAATATATTCAAATATAAACTACACAGAAGCAGTTTGTGAAACTTCTTTCTGATCTGAGCATTCAGCTAACAGAGTTAAACCATACTTTTGATTGAGCAGTTTTGAAACACTCTGTCTGTAGAAAATGCAACTGGACATTCGTAGCGCTAAGTGGGTAATAGTGGAAAAAAGAATATGTTCAAATATAAACTACACAGAAGCATTGTATGAAACTTCTTTCTGTTCTGTGCATTCAACTAACAGAGTTGAACCTTACTTTTGATTGAGCCTTTCTGAAACACTCTTTCTGTAGAAACTGCAATTGGACATTCTGAGCGCTAAGAGGCCTATATTGGGAAAAATAATATCTTCAAATAAAAACTACACAGAAGCATTGCGTGAAACATATTTCTGATATGTTCATTAAGCTAACAGAGTTAAACCATACTTTTGAATGCGCAGTTCTGAACACTCTTTCTGTAGAAAATGCAAGTGGACATTCGGAGCGCTAAGAGGGTAATAGTAGAAAAAGGAATATATTCAAATATAAACTACACAGTAGCATTCTGTGAAAATTCTTTCTGTTCTGTGCATTCAACTAACAGAGTTGAACCTTACTTTTGATTGAGCCGTTCTGAAACACTCTTTCTGTAGAAACTGCAATTGGACATGCTAAGCGCTAAGAGGCCTACATTGGGAAAAAGAATATCTTCAAATAAAAACTACACAGATGCATTCTGTGAAACTTATTTCTGATCTGTAAATTCAGTTAACAGAGATAAAACATATTTTTGATTGAGCAGTTATGAAACACTCTTTTTGTAGAAAATGCAAGTGGAGATTCGGAGCGCTAAGAGGGTAATAGTGGAAAAGGAATGTCTTCAAATATAAACTACACAGAATCATTCGGTGAAACTTCTTTCTGATCTGTGCATTCAGCTAACAGAGTTAAACCATACTTTTGATTGAGCAGTTTTGAAACACTCTGTAGAAAATGCAACTGGACATTCGTAGCGCTAAGTGGGTAATAGTGGAAAAAAGAATATGTTCAAATATAAACTACACAGAAGCATTGTATGAAACTTCTTTCTGTTCTGTGCATTCAACTAACAGAGTTGAACCTTACTTTTGATTGAGCCGTTCTGAAACACTCTTTCTGTAAAAACTGCAATTGGACATTCTGAGCGCTAGGAGGCCTATATTGGGAAAAAGAATGTCTACAAATAAAAACTACACAGAAGAATTGTGTGAAACTTCTTTCTGTTCTGTTTGTTCAACTAAAAGAGTTGAACATTAGTTTTGATTGAGCCGTTCTGAAACACTCTTTCTGTAGAAAATGCAAGTGGAGTTTCGGAGCGCTAAGAGGGTAATAGTGGAAAAAGGAATGTCTCCAAATATAAACTACACAGAATCATTCTGTGAAACTACTTTCTGATCTGTGCATTCAGCTAACAGTGTTAAACCATACTTTTGATTGAGCAGATCTGAACACTCTTTCTGTAGAAAATGCAACTGGACATTTGGAGCGCTAAGAGAGTAGTAGTGGAAAAAGGAATATATTCAAATATAAACTACACAGAAGCATTCTGTTAAACTTCTTTCTGATCTGAGCATTCAGCTAACAGATTTAAACCATACTTTTGATTGAGCAGTTTTGAAAAACTCTGTCTGTAGAAAATGCAACTGGACATTCGTAGCGCTAAGTGGGTAATAGTGAAAAAAAGAATATGTTCAAATATAAACTACACAGAAACATTGTATGAAACTGCTTTCTGTTCTGTGCATTCAACTAACAGAGTTGAACCTTACTATTGATTGAGCCTTTCTGAAACACTCTTTCTGTAGAAACTGCAATTGGACATTCTGAGCGCTAAGAGGCCTCTATTGGGAAAAATAATCTCTTCAAATAAAAACTACACAGAAGCATTGTGTGAAACTTATTTCTGATATGTTCTTTAAGCTAACAGGGTTAAACCATACTTTTGATTGCGCAGTTCTGAACACTCTTTCTGTAGAAAATGCAAGTGGACATTCGGAGCACTAAGAAGGTAATAGTGGAAAAAGGAATATATTCAAACATAAACTACACAGTAGCATTCTGTTAAATTTCTTTCTGTTCTGTGCCTTCAACTAACAGAGTTGAACCTTACTGTTGATTGAGCCGTTCTGAAACACTCTTTCTTTAGAAACTGCAATTGGACATGCTAAGCCTTAAGAGGCCTACATTGGGAAAAAGAATATCTTCAAATAAAAACTACACAGATGCATTCTGTGAAACTTATTTCTGATCTGTAAATTCAGTTAACAGAGATAAAACATATTTTTGATTGAGCAGTTATGAAACACTCTTTTTGTAGAAAATGCAAGTGGAGATTCGGAGCGCTAAGAGGGTAATAGTGGAAAAAGGAATGTCTTCAAATATAAACTACACAGAATCATTCGGTGAAACTTCTTTCTGATCTGTGCATTCAGCTAACAGAGTTAAACCACACTTTTGATTGAGCAGATCTGAACACTCTTTCTGTAGAAAATGCAACTGGACATTTGGAGCGCTAAGGGCGTAGTAGTGGAAAAAGGAATATATTCAAATATAAACTACGCAGAAGCATTCTGTGAAACTTCTTTCTGATCTGAGCATTCAGCTAACAGAGTTAAACCATACTTTTGATTGAGCAGTTTTGAAACACTCTGTCTGTAGAAAATGCAACTGGACATTCGTAGCGCTAAGTGGGTAATAGTGGAAAAAAGAATATGTTCAAATATAAACTACACAGAAGCATTGTATGAAACTTCTTTCTGTTCTGTG
Source organism: Symphalangus syndactylus (assembly GCF_028878055.3). Classification (NCBI taxonomy): domain Eukaryota; kingdom Metazoa; phylum Chordata; class Mammalia; order Primates; family Hylobatidae; genus Symphalangus; species Symphalangus syndactylus. The sequence goes on along the minus strand of NC_072437.2, from coordinate 111,107,465 downwards.
CATTCAACTAACAGAGTTGAACCTTATTTTTGATTGAGCCGTTCTGAAACACTCTTTCTGTAGAAACTGCAATTGGACATTCTGAGCGCTAGGAGGCCTATATTGGGAAAAAGAATGTCTACAAATAAAAACTACACAGAAGAATTGTGTGAAACTTCTTTCTGTTCTGTTTGTTCAACTAAAAGAGTTGAACCTTAGTTTTGATTGAGCCGTTCTGAAACACTCTTTCTGTAGAAAATGCAAGTGGAGATTCGGAGCGCTAAGAGGGTAATAGTGGATAAAGGAATGTCTCCAAATATAAACTACACAGAATCATTCTGTGAAACTTCTTTCTGATCTGTGCATTCAGCTAACAGAGTTAAACCATACTTTTGATTGAGCAGATCTGAACACTCTTTCTGTAGAAAATGCAACTGGACATTTGGAGCGCTAAGAGAGTAGTAGTGGAAAAAGGAATATATTCAAATATAAACTACACAGAAGCATTCTGTGAAACTTCTTTCTGATCTGAGCATTCAGCTAACAGAGTTAAACCATACTTTTGATTGAGCAGTTTTGAAACACTCTGTCTGTAGAAAATGCAACTGGACATTCGTAGCGCTAATTGGGTAATAGTGGAAAAAGTAATATGTTCAAATATAAACTACACAGAAGCATTGTATGAAACTTCTTTCTGTTCTGTGCATTCAACTAACAGAGTTGAACCTTACTTTTGATTGAGCCTTTCTGAAACACTCTTTCTGTAGAAACTGCAATTGGACATTCTGAGCGCTAAGAGGCCTCTATTGGGAAAAATAATATCTTCAAATAAAAACTACACAGAAGCATTGTGGGAAACTTATTTCTGATATGTTCATTAAGCTAACAGAGTTAAACCATATTTTGATTGCGCAGTTCTGAACATTCTTTCTGTAGAAAATGCAAGTGGACATTCGGAGCACTAAGAAGGTAATAGTGGAAAAAGGAATATATTCAAACATAAACTACACAGTAGCATTCTGTGAAATTTCTTTCTGTTCTGTGCATTCAACTAACAGAGTTGAACCTTACTTTTGATTGAGCCATTCTGAAACACTCTTTCTGTAGAAACTGCAATTGGACATGCTAAGCGCTAAGAGGCCTACATTGGGAAAAAGAATATCTTCAAATAAAAACTACACAGATGCATTCTGTGAAACTTATTTCTGATCTGTAAATTCAGTTAACAGAGATAAAACATATTTTTGATTGAGCAGTTATGAAACACTCTTTTTGTAGAAAATGCAAGTGGAGATTCGGAGCGCTAAGAAGGTAATAGTGGAAAAGGAATGTCTTCAAATATAAACTACACAGAATCATTCGGTGAAACTTCTTTCTGATCTGTGCATTCAGCTAACAGAGTTAAACCATACTTTTGATTGAGCAGATCTGAACACTCTTTCTGTAGAAAATGCAACTGGACATTTGGAGCGCTAAGAGCGTAGTAGTGGAAAAAGGAATATATTCAAAAAAAACTACACAGAAGCATTCTGTGAAACTTCTTTCTGATCTGAGCATTCAGCTAACAGAGTTAAACCATACTTTTGATTGAGCAGTTTTGAAACACTCTGTAGAAAATGCAACTGGACATTCGTAGCGCTAAGTGGGTAATAGTGGAAAAAAGAATATGTTCAAATATAAACTACACAGAAGCATTGTATGAAACTTCTTTCTGTTCTGTGCATTCAACTAACAGAGTTGAACCTTACTTTTGATTGAGCCGTTCTGAAACACTCTTTCTGTAGAAACTGCAATTGGACATTCTGAGCGCTAGGAGGCCTATATTGGGAAAAAGAATGTCTACAAATAAAAACTACACAGAAGAATTGTGTGAAACTTCTTTCTGTTCTGTTTGTTCAACTAAAAGGGTTGAACCTTAGTTTTGATTGAGATGTTCTGAAACACTCTTTCTGTAGAAAATGCAAGTGGAGATTCGGAGCGCTAAGAGGGTAATAGTGGAAAAAGGAATATATTCAAATATAAACTACACAGTAGCATTCTGTGAAAATTCTTTCTGTTCTGTGCATTCAACTAACAGAGTTGAACCTTACTTTTTATTGAGCCGTTCTGAAACACTCTTTCTGTAGAAACTGTAATTGGACATGCTAAGCGCTAAGAGGCCTACATTGGGAAAAACAATATCTTCAAATAAAAACTACACAGATGCATTCTGTGAAACTTATTTCTGATCTGTAAATTCAGATAACAGAGATAAATCATATTTTTGATTGAGCAGTTATGAAACACTCTTTTTGTAGAAAATACAAGTGGAGATTCGGAGCGCTAAGAGGGTAATAGTGGAAAAAGTAATGTCTTCAAATATAAACTACACAGAATCATTCGGTGAAACTCCTTTCTGATCTGTGCATTCAGCTAACAGAGTTAAACCATACTTTTGATTGAGCAGATCTGAACACTCTTTCTGTAGAAAATGCAACTGGACATTTTGAGCGCTAAGAGCGTAGTAGTGGAAAAAGGAATATATTCAAATATAAACTACACAGAAGCATTCTGTGAAACTTCTTTCTGATCTGAGCATTCAGCTAACAGAGTTAAACCATACTTTTGATTGAGCAGTTTTGAAACACTCTGTCTGTAGAAAATGCAACTGGACTTTCGTAGCGCTAAGTGGGTAATAGTGGAAAAAATAATATGTTCAAATATAAACTACACAGAAGCATTGTATGAAACTTCTTTCTGTTCTGTGCATTCAACTAACAGAGTTGAACCTTACTTTTGATTCAGCCTTTCTGAAACACTCTGTCTGTAGAAACTGCAATTGGACATTCTGAGCGCTAAGAGGCCTCTATTGGGAAAAATAATATCTTCAAATAAAAACTACACAGAAGCATTTTGTGAAACTTATTTCTGATATGTTCATTAAGCTAACAGAGTTAAACCATACTTTTGATTGCGCAGTTCTGAACACTCTTTATGTAGAAAATGCAAGTGGACATTCGGAGCGCTAAGAGGGTAATAGTGGAAAAAGGAATATATTCAAATATAAACTACACAGTAGCATTCTGTGAAAATTCTTCCTGTTCTGTGCATTCAACTAACAGAGTTGAACCTTACTTTTGATTGAGCCGTTCTGAAACACTCTTTCTGTAGAAACTGCAATTGGACATGCTAAGCGCTAAGAGGCCTACATTGGGAAAAAGAATATCTTCAAATAAAAACTACACAGATGCATTCTGTGAAACTTATTTCTGATCTGTAAATTCAGTTAACAGAGATAAAACATATTTTTGATTGAGCAGTTATGAAACACTCTTTTTGTAGAAAATGCAAGTGGAGATTCGGAGCGTTAAGAGGGTAATAGTGGAAAAAGGAATGTCTTCAAATATAAACTACACAGAATCATTCGGTGAAACTTCTTTCTGATCTGTGCATTCAGCTAACAGAGTTAAACCATACTTTTGATTGAGCAGATCTGAACACTCTTTCTGTAGAAAATGCAACTGGACATTTGGAGCGCTAAGAGAGTAGTAGTGGAAAAAGGAATATATTCAAATATAAACTACACAGAAGCATTTTGTGAAACTTCTTTCTGATCTGAGCATTCAGCTAACAGAGTTAAACCATACTTTTGATTGAGCAGTTTTGAAACACTCTGTCTGTAGAAAATGCAACTGGACATTCGTAGCGCTAAGTGGGTAATAGTGGAAAAAAGAATATGTTCAAATATAAACTACACAGAAGCATTGTATGAAACTTCTTTCTGTTCTGTGCATTCAACTAACAGAGTTGAACCTTACTTTTGATTGAGCCTTTCTGAAACACTCTTTCTGTAGAAACTGCAATTGGACATTCTGAGCGCTAAGAGGCCTATATTGGGAAAAATAATATCTTCAAATAAAAACTACACAGAAGCATTGCGTGAAACATATTTCTGATATGTTCATTAAGCTAACAGAGTTAAACCATACTTTTGAATGCGCAGTTCTGAACACTCTTTCTGTAGAAAATGCAAGTGGACATTCGGAGCGCTAAGAGGCTAATAGTAGAAAAAGGAATATATTCAAATATAAACTACACAGTAGCATTCTGTGAAAATACTTTCTGTTCTGTGCATTCAACTAACAGAGTTGAACCTTACTTTTGATTGAGCCGTTCTGAAACACTCTTTCTGTAGAAACTGTAATTGGACATGCTAAGCGCTAAGAGGCCTACATTGGGAAAAAGAATATCTTCAAATAAAAACTACACAGATGCATTCTGTGAAACTTATTTCTGATCTGTAAATTCAGATAACAGAGATAAATCATATTTTTGATTGAGCAGTTATGAAACACTCTTTTTGTAGAAAATACAAGTGGAGATTCGGAGCGCTAAGAGGGTAATAGTGGAAAAAGTAATGTCTTCAAATATAAACTACACAGAATCATTCGGTGAAACTCCTTTCTGATCTGTGCATTCAGCTAACAGAGTTAAACCATACTTTTGATTGAGCAGTTTTGAAACACTCTGTAGAAAATGCAACTGGACATTCGTAGCGCTAAGTGGGTAATAGTGGAAAAAAGAATATGTTCAAATATAAACTACACAGAAGCATTGTATGAAACTTCTTTCTGTTCTGTGCATTCAACAAACAGAGTTGAACCTTACTTTTGATTGAGCCGTTCTGAAACACTCTTTCTGTAAAAACTGCAATTGGACATTCTGAGCGCTAGGAGGACTATATTGGGAAAAAGAATGTCTACAAATAAAAACTACACAGAAGAATTGTGTGAAACTTCTTTCTGTTCTGTTTGTTCAACTAAAAGAGTTGAACATTAGTTTTGATTGAGCCGTTCTGAAACACTCTTTCTGTAGAAAATGCAAGTGGAGTTTCGGAGCGCTAAGAGGGTAATAGTGGAAAAAGGAATGTCTCCAAATATAAACTACACAGAATCATTCTGTGAAACTTCTTTCTGATCTGTGCATTCAGCTAACAGTGTTAAACCATACTTTTGATTGAGCAGATCTGAACACTCTTTCTGTAGAAAATGCAACTGGACATTTGGAGCGCTAAGAGAGTAGTAGTGGAAAAAGGAATATATTCAAATATAAACTACACAGAAGCATTCTGTTAAACTTCTTTCTGATCTGAGCATTCAGCTAACAGAGTTAAACCATACTTTTGATTGAGCAGTTTTGAAAAACTCTGTCTGTAGAAAATGCAACTGGACATTCGTAGCGCTAAGTGGGTAATAGTGAAAAAAAGAATATGTTCAAATATAAACTACACAGAAACATTGTATGAAACTGCTTTCTGTTCTGTGCATTCAACTAACAGAGTTGAACCTTACTATTGATTGAGCCTTTCTGAAACACTCTTTCTGTAGAAACTGCAATTGGACATTCTGAGCGCTAAGAGGCCTCTATTGGGAAAAATAATATCTTCAAATAAAAACTACACAGAAGCATTGTGTGAAACTTATTTCTGATATGTTCTTTAAGCTAACAGGGTTAAACCATACTTTTGATTGCGCAGTTCTGAACACTCTTTCTGTAGAAAATGCAAGTGGACATTCGGAGCACTAAGAAGGTAATAGTGGAAAAAGGAATATATTCAAACATTAACTACACAGTAGCATTCTGTGAAATTTCTTTCTGTTCTGTGCATTCAACTAACAGAGTTGAACCTTACTGTTGATTGAGCCGTTCTGAAACACTCTTTCTGTAGAAACTGCAATTGGACATGCTAAGCCTTAAGAGGCCTACATTGGGAAAAAGAATATCTTCAAATAAAAACTACACAGATGCATTCTGTGAAACTTATTTCTGATCTGTAAATTCAGTTAACAGAGATAAAACATATTTTTGATTGAGCAGTTATGAAACACTCTTTTTGTAGAAAATGCAAGTGGAGATTCGGAGCGCTAAGAGGGTAATAGTGGAAAAAGGAATGTCTTCAAATATAAACTACACAGAATCATTCGGTGAAACTTCTTTCTGATCTGTGCATTCAGCTAACAGAGTTAAACCACACTTTTGATTGAGCAGATCTGAACACTCTTTCTGTAGAAAATGCAACTGGACATTTGGAGCGCTAAGGGCGTAGTAGTGGAAAAAGGAATATATTCAAATATAAACTACGCAGAAGCATTCTGTGAAACTTCTTTCTGATCTGAGCATTCAGCTAACAGAGTTAAACCATACTTTTGATTGAGCAGTTTTGAAACACTCTGTCTGTAGAAAATGCAACTGGACATTCGTAGCGCTAAGTGGGTAATAGTGGAAAAAAGAATATGTTCAAATATAAACTACACAGAAGCATTGTATGAAACTTCTTTCTGTTCTGTGCATTCAACTAACAGAGTTGAACCTTATTTTTGATTGAGCCGTTCTGAAACACTCTTTCTGTAGAAACTGCAATTGGACATTCTGAGCGCTAGGAGGCCTATATTGGGAAAAAGAATGTCTACAAATAAAAACTACACAGAAGAATTGTGTGAAACTTCTTTCTGTTCTGTTTGTTCAACTAAAAGAGTTGAACCTTAGTTTTGATTGAGCCGTTCTGAAACACTCTTTCTGTAGAAAATGCAAGTGGAGATTCGGAGCGCTAAGAGGGTAATAGTGGATAAAGGAATGTCTCCAAATATAAACTACACAGAATCATTCTGTGAAACTTCTTTCTGATCTGTGCATTCAGCTAACAGAGTTAAACCATACTTTTGATTGAGCAGATCTGAACACTCTTTCTGTAGAAAATGCAACTGGACATTTGGAGCGCTAAGAGAGTAGTAGTGGAAAAAGGAATATATTCAAATATAAACTACACAGAAGCATTCTGTGAAACTTCTTTCTGATCTGAGCATTCAGCTAACAGAGTTAAACCATACTTTTGATTGAGCAGTTTTGAAACACTCTGTCTGTAGAAAATGCAACTGGACATTCGTAGCGCTAATTGGGTAATAGTGGAAAAAGTAATATGTTCAAATATAAACTACACAGAAGCATTGTATGAAACTTCTTTCTGTTCTGTGCATTCAACTAACAGAGTTGAACCTTACTTTTGATTGAGCCTTTCTGAAACACTCTTTCTGTAGAAACTGCAATTGGACATTCTGAGCGCTAAGAGGCCTCTATTGGGAAAAATAATATCTTCAAATAAAAACTACACAGAAGCATTGTGGGAAACTTATTTCTGATATGTTCATTAAGCTAACAGAGTTAAACCATATTTTGATTGCGCAGTTCTGAACATTCTTTCTGTAGAAAATGCAAGTGGACATTCGGAGCACTAAGAAGGTAATAGTGGAAAAAGGAATATATTCAAACATAAACTACACAGTAGCATTCTGTGAAATTTCTTTCTGTTCTGTGCATTCAACTAACAGAGTTGAACCTTACTTTTGATTGAGCCATTCTGAAACACTCTTTCTGTAGAAACTGCAATTGGACATGCTAAGCGCTAAGAGGCCTACATTGGGAAAAAGAATATCTTCAAATAAAAACTACACAGATGCATTCTGTGAAACTTATTTCTGATCTGTAAATTCAGTTAACAGAGATAAAACATATTTTTGATTGAGCAGTTATGAAACACTCTTTTTGTAGAAAATGCAAGTGGAGATTCGGAGCGCTAAGAAGGTAATAGTGGAAAAGGAATGTCTTCAAATATAAACTACACAGAATCATTCGGTGAAACTTCTTTCTGATCTGTGCATTCAGCTAACAGAGTTAAACCATACTTTTGATTGAGCAGATCTGAACACTCTTTCTGTAGAAAATGCAACTGGACATTTGGAGCGCTAAGAGCGTAGTAGTGGAAAAAGGAATATATTCAAAAAAAACTACACAGAAGCATTCTGTGAAACTTCTTTCTGATCTGAGCATTCAGCTAACAGAGTTAAACCATACTTTTGATTGAGCAGTTTTGAAACACTCTGTAGAAAATGCAACTGGACATTCGTAGCGCTAAGTGGGTAATAGTGGAAAAAAGAATATGTTCAAATATAAACTACACAGAAGCATTGTATGAAACTTCTTTCTGTTCTGTGCATTCAACTAACAGAGTTGAACCTTACTTTTGATTGAGCCGTTCTGAAACACTCTTTCTGTAGAAACTGCAATTGGACATTCTGAGCGCTAGGAGGCCTATATTGGGAAAAAGAATGTCTACAAATAAAAACTACACAGAAGAATTGTGTGAAACTTCTTTCTGTTCTGTTTGTTCAACTAAAAGGGTTGAACCTTAGTTTTGATTGAGATGTTCTGAAACACTCTTTCTGTAGAAAATGCAAGTGGAGATTCGGAGCGCTAAGAGGGTAATAGTGGAAAAAGGAATATATTCAAATATAAACTACACAGTAGCATTCTGTGAAAATTCTTTCTGTTCTGTGCATTCAACTAACAGAGTTGAACCTTACTTTTTATTGAGCCGTTCTGAAACACTCTTTCTGTAGAAACTGTAATTGGACATGCTAAGCGCTAAGAGGCCTACATTGGGAAAAACAATATCTTCAAATAAAAACTACACAGATGCATTCTGTGAAACTTATTTCTGATCTGTAAATTCAGATAACAGAGATAAATCATATTTTTGATTGAGCAGTTATGAAACACTCTTTTTGTAGAAAATACAAGTGGAGATTCGGAGCGCTAAGAGGGTAATAGTGGAAAAAGTAATGTCTTCAAATATAAACTACACAGAATCATTCGGTGAAACTCCTTTCTGATCTGTGCATTCAGCTAACAGAGTTAAACCATACTTTTGATTGAGCAGATCTGAACACTCTTTCTGTAGAAAATGCAACTGGACATTTGGAGCGCTAAGAGCGTAGTAGTGGAAAAAGGAATATATTCAAATATAAACTACACAGAAGCATTCTGTGAAACTTCTTTCTGATCTGAGCATTCAGCTAACAGAGTTAAACCATACTTTTGATTGAGCAGTTTTGAAACACTCTGTCTGTAGAAAATGCAACTGGACTTTCGTAGCGCTAAGTGGGTAATAGTGGAAAAAATAATATGTTCAAATATAAACTACACAGAAGCATTGTATGAAACTTCTTTCTGTTCTGTGCATTCAACTAACAGAGTTGAACCTTACTTTTGATTCAGCCTTTCTGAAACACTCTTTCTGTAGAAACTGCAATTGGACATTCTGAGCGCTAAGAGGCCTCTATTGGGAAAAATAATATCTTCAAATAAAAACTACACAGAAGCATTTTGTGAAACTTATTTCTGATATGTTCATTAAGCTAACAGAGTTAAACCATACTTTTGATTGCGCAGTTCTGAACACTCTTTATGTAGAAAATGCAAGTGGACATTCGGAGCGCTAAGAGGGTAATAGTGGAAAAAGGAATATATTCAAATATAAACTACACAGTAGCATTCTGTGAAAATTCTTCCTGTTCTGTGCATTCAACTAACAGAGTTGAACCTTACTTTTGATTGAGCCGTTCTGAAACACTCTTTCTGTAGAAACTGCAATTGGACATGCTAAGCGCTAAGAGGCCTACATTGGGAAAAAGAATATCTTCAAATAAAAACTACACAGATGCATTCTGTGAAACTTATTTCTGATCTGTAAATTCAGTTAACAGAGATAAAACATATTTTTGATTGAGCAGTTATGAAACACTCTTTTTGTAGAAAATGCAAGTGGAGATTCGGAGCGTTAAGAGGGTAATAGTGGAAAAAGGAATGTCTTCAAATATAAACTACACAGAATCATTCGGTGAAACTTCTTTCTGATCTGTGCATTCAGCTAACAGAGTTAAACCATACTTTTGATTGAGCAGATCTGAACACTCTTTCTGTAGAAAATGCAACTGGACATTTGGAGCGCTAAGAGAGTAGTAGTGGAAAAAGGAATATATTCAAATATAAACTACACAGAAGCATTTTGTGAAACTTCTTTCTGATCTGAGCATTCAGCTAACAGAGTTAAACCATACTTTTGATTGAGCAGTTTTGAAACACTCTGTCTGTAGAAAATGCAACTGGACATTCGTAGCGCTAAGTGGGTAATAGTGGAAAAAAGAATATGTTCAAATATAAACTACACAGAAGCATTGTATGAAACTTCTTTCTGTTCTGTGCATTCAACTAACAGAGTTGAACCTTACTTTTGATTGAGCCTTTCTGAAACACTCTTTCTGTAGAAACTGCAATTGGACATTCTGAGCGCTAAGAGGCCTATATTGGGAAAAATAATATCTTCAAATAAAAACTACACAGAAGCATTGCGTGAAACATATTTCTGATATGTTCATTAAGCTAACAGAGTTAAACCATACTTTTGAATGCGCAGTTCTGAACACTCTTTCTGTAGAAAATGCAAGTGGACATTCGGAGCGCTAAGAGGCTAATAGTAGAAAAAGGAATATATTCAAATATAAACTACACAGTAGCATTCTGTGAAAATACTTTCTGTTCTGTGCATTCAACTAACAGAGTTGAACCTTACTTTTGATTGAGCCGTTCTGAAACACTCTTTCTGTAGAAACTGTAATTGGACATGCTAAGCGCTAAGAGGCCTACATTGGGAAAAAGAATATCTTCAAATAAAAACTACACAGATGCATTCTGTGAAACTTATTTCTGATCTGTAAATTCAGATAACAGAGATAAATCATATTTTTGATTGAGCAGTTATGAAACACTCTTTTTGTAGAAAATACAAGTGGAGATTCGGAGCGCTAAGAGGGTAATAGTGGAAAAAGTAATGTCTTCAAATATAAACTACACAGAATCATTCGGTGAAACTCCTTTCTGATCTGTGCATTCAGCTAACAGAGTTAAACCATACTTTTGATTGAGCAGTTTTGAAACACTCTGTAGAAAATGCAACTGGACATTCGTAGCGCTAAGTTGGTAATAGTGGAAAAAAGAATATGTTCAAATATAAACTACACAGAAGCATTGTATGAAACTTCTTTCTGTTCTGTGCATTCAACTAACAGAGTTGAACCTTACTTTTGATTGAGCCGTTCTGAAACACTCTTTCTGTAAAAACTGCAATTGGACATTCTGAGCGCTAGGAGGACTATATTGGGAAAAAGAATGTCTACAAATAAAAACTACACAGAAGAATTGTGTGAAACTTCTTTCTGTTCTGTTTGTTCCACTAAAAGAGTTGAACATTAGTTTTGATTGAGCCGTTGTGAAACACTCTTTCTGTAGAAAATGCAAGTGGAGTTTCGGAGCGCTAAGAGGGTAATAGTGGAAAAAGGAATGTCTCCAAATATAAACTACACAGAATCATTCTGTGAAACTTCTTTCTGATCTGTGCATTCAGCTAACAGTGTTAAACCATACTTTTGATTGAGCAGATCTGAACACTCTTTCTGTAGAAAATGCAACTGGACATTTGGAGCGCTAAGAGAGTAGTAGTGGAAAAAGGAATATATTCAAATATAAACTACACAGAAGCATTCTGTTAAACTTCTTTCTGATCTGAGCATTCAGCTAACAGAGTTAAACCATACATTTGATTGAGCAGTTTTGAAAAACTCTGTCTGTAGAAAATGCAACTGGACATTCGTAGCGCTAAGTGGGTAATAGTGAAAAAAAGAATATGTTCAAATATAAACTACACAGAAACATTGTATGAAACTGCTTTCTGTTCTGTGCATTCAACTAACAGAGTTGAACCTTACTATTGATTGAGCCTTTCTGAAACACTCTTTCTGTAGAAACTGCAATTGGACATTCTGAGCGCTAAGAGGCCTCTATTGGGAAAAATAATATCTTCAAATAAAAACTACACAGAAGCATTGTGTGAAACTTATTTCTGATATGTTCTTTAAGCTAACAGGGTTAAACCATACTTTTGATTGCGCAGTTCTGAACACTCTTTCTGTAGAAAATGCAAGTGGACATTCGGAGCACTAAGAAGGTAATAGTGGAAAAAGGAATATATTCAAACATTAACTACACAGTAGCATTCTGTGAAATTTCTTTCTGTTCTGTGCATTCAACTAACAGAGTTGAACCTTACTGTTGATTGAGCCGTTCTGAAACACTCTTTCTGTAGAAACTGCAATTGGACATGCTAAGCCTTAAGAGGCCTACATTGGGAAAAAGAATATCTTCAAATAAAAACTACACAGATGCATTCTGTGAAACTTATTTCTGATCTGTAAATTCAGTTAACAGAGATAAAACATATTTTTGATTGAGCAGTTATGAAACACTCTTTTTGTAGAAAATGCAAGTGGAGATTCGGAGCGCTAAGAGGGTAATAGTGGAAAAAGGAATGTCTTCAAATATAAACTACACAGAATCATTCGGTGAAACTTCTTTCTGATCTGTGCATTCAGCTAACAGAGTTAAACCACACTTTTGATTGAGCAGATCTGAACACTCTTTCTGTAGAAAATGCAACTGGACATTTGGAGCGCTAAGAGCGTAGTAGTGGAAAAAGGAATATATTCAAATATAAACTACACAGAAGCATTCTGTGAAACTTCTTTCTGATCTGAGCATTCAGCTAACAGAGTTAAACCATACTTTTGATTGAGCAGTTTTGAAACACTCTGTCTGTAGAAAATGCAACTGGACATTCGTAGCGCTAAGTGGGTAATAGTGGAAAAAAGAATATGTTCAAATATAAACTACACAGAAGCATTTTATGAAACTTCTTTCTGTTCTGTGCATTCAACTAACAGAGTTGAACCTTATTTTTGATTGAGCCGTTCTGAAACACTCTTTCTGTAGAAACTGCAATTGGACATTCTGAGCGCTAGGAGGCCTATATTGGGAAAAAGAATGTCTACAAATAAAAACTACACAGAAGAATTGTGTGAAACTTCTTTCTGTTCTGTTTGTTCAACTAAAAGAGTTGAACCTTAGTTTTGATTGAGCCGTTCTGAAACACTCTTTCTGTAGAAAATGCAAGTGGAGATTCGGAGCGCTAAGAGGGTAATAGTGGATAAAGGAATGTCTCCAAATATAAACTACACAGAATCATTCTGTGAAACTTCTTTCTGATCTGTGCATTCAGCTAACAGAGTTAAACCATACTTTTGATTGAGCAGATCTGAACACTCTTTCTGTAGAAAATGCAACTGGACATTTGGAGCGCTAAGAGAGTAGTAGTGGAAAAAGGAATATATTCAAATATAAACTACACAGAAGCATTCTGTGAAACTTCTTTCTGATCTGAGCAGTCAGCTAACAGAGTTAAACCATACTTTTGATTGAGCAGTTTTGAAACACTCTGTCTGTAGAAAATGCAACTGGACATTCGTAGCGCTAATTGGGTAATAGTGGAAAAAGTAATATGTTCAAATATAAACTACACAGAAGCATTGTATGAAACTTCTTTCTGTTCTGTGCATTCAACTAACAGAGTTGAACCTTACTTTTGATTGAGCCTTTCTGAAACACTCTTTCTGTAGAAACTGCAATTGGACATTCTGAGCGCTAAGAGGCCTCTATTGGGAAAAATAATATCTTCAAATAAAAACTACACAGAAGCATTGTGGGAAACTTATTTCTGATATGTTCATTAAGCTAACAGAGTTAAACCATATTTTGATTGCGCAGTTCTGAACATTCTTTCTGTAGAAAATGCAAGTGGACATTCGGAGCACTAAGAAGGTAATAGTGGAAAAAGGAATATATTCAAACATAAACTACACAGTAGCATTCTGTGAAATTTCTTTCTGTTCTGTGCATTCAACTAACAGAGTTGAACCTTACTTTTGATTGAGCCGTTCTGAAACACTCTTTCTGTAGAAACTGCAATTGGACATGGTAAGCGCTAAGAGGCCTACATTGGGAAAAAGAATATCTTCAAATAAAAACTACACAGATGCATTCTGTGAAACTTATTTCTGATCTGTAAATTCAGTTAACAGAGATAAAACATATTTTTGATTGAGCAGTTATGAAACACTCTTTTTGTAGAAAATGCAAGTGGAGATTCGGAGCGCTAAGAGGGTAATAGTGGAAAAGGAATGTCTTCAAATATAAACTACACAGAATCATTCGGTGAAACTTCTTTCTGATCTGTGCATTCAGCTAACAGTGTTAAACCATACTTTTGATTGAGCAGATCTGAACACTCTTTCTGTAGAAAATGCAACTGGACATTTGGAGCGCTAAGAGCGTAGTAGTGGAAAAAGGAATATATTCAAATATAAACTACGCAGAAGCATTCTGTGAAACTTCTTTCTGATCTGAGCATTCAGCTAACAGAGTTAAACCATACTTTTGATTGAGCAGTTTTGAAACACTCTGTCTGTAGAAAATGCAACTGGACATTCGTAGCGCTAAGTGGGTAATAGTGGAAAAAATAATATGTTCAATATAAACTACACAGAAGCATTGTATGAAACTTCTTTCTGTTCTTTGCATTCAACTAACAGAATTGAACCTTACTTTTGATTGAGCCGTTCTGAAACACTCTTTCTGTAGAAACTGCAATTGGACATTCTGAGCGCTAGGAGGCCTATATTGGGAAAAAGAATGTCTACAAATAAAAACTACACAGAAGAATTGTGTGAAACTTCTTTCTGTTCTGTTTGTTCAACTAAAAGAGTTGAACCTTAGTTTTGATTGAGCCGTTCTGAAACACTCTTTCTGTAGAAAATGCAACTGGAGATTCGGAGCGCTAAGAGGGTAATAGTGGATAAAGGAATGTCTCCAAATATAAACTACACAGAATCATTCTGTGAAACTTCTTTCTGATCTGTGCATTCAGCTAACAGAGTTAAACCATATTTTTGATTGAGCAGATCTGAACACTCTTTCTGTAGAAAATGCAACTGGACATTTGGAGCGCTAAGAGAGTAGTAGTGGAAAAAGGAATATATTCAAATATAAACTACACAGAAGCATTCTGTGAAACTTCTTTCTGATCTGAGCATTCAGCTAACAGAGTTAAACCATACTTTTGATTGAGCAGTTTTGAAACACTCTGTCTGTAGAAAATGCAACTGGACATTCGTAGCGCTAAGTGGGTAATAGTGGAAAAAAGAATATTTTCAAATATAAACTACACAGAAGCATTGTATGAAACTTCTTTCTGTTCTGTGCATTCAACTAACAGAGTTGAACCTTACTTTTGATTTAGCCGTTCTGAAACACTCTTTCTGTAGAAACTGCAATTGGACATTCTGAGCGCTAGGAGGCCTATATTGGGAAAAAGAATGTCTACAAATAAAAACTACACAGAAGAATTGTGTGAAACTTCTTTCTGTTCTGTTTGTTCAGCTAAAAGAGTTGAACCTTAGTTTTGATTGAGCCGTTCTGAAACACTCTTTCTGTAGAAAATGCAAGTGGAGATTCGGAGAGCTAAGAGGGTAATAGTGGATAAAGGAATGTCTCCAAATATAAACTACACAGAATCATTCTGTGAAAATTCTTTCTGATCTGTGCATTCAGCTAACAGAGTTAAACCATACTTTTGATTGAGCAGATCTGAACACTCTTTCTGTAGAAAATGCAACTGGACAT
Organism: Symphalangus syndactylus; assembly: GCF_028878055.3. NCBI lineage: Eukaryota > Metazoa > Chordata > Mammalia > Primates > Hylobatidae > Symphalangus > Symphalangus syndactylus. The sequence continues at coordinate 111,092,045 of NC_072437.2, read as the reverse complement.
TTGGAGCGCTAAGAGAGTAGTAGTGGAAAAAGGAATATATTCAAATATATACTACACAGAAGCATTCTGTGAAAATTCTTTCTGATCTGAGCATTCAGCTAACAGAGTTAAACCATACTTTTGATTGAGCAGTTTTGAAACACTCTGTCTGTAGAAAATGCAACTGGACATTCGTAGCGCTAAGTGGGTAATAGTGGAAAAAAGAATATGTTCAAATATAAACTACACAGAAGCATTGTATGAAACTTCTTTCGGTTCTGTGCATTCAACTAACAGAGTGGAACCTTACTTTTGATTGAGCCTTTCTGAAACACTCTTTCTGTAGAAACTGCAATTGGACATTCTGAGCGCTAAGAGGCCTATATTGGGAAAAATAATATCTTCAAATAAAAACTACACAGAAGCATTGCGTGAAACATATTTCTGATATGTTCATTAAGCTAACAGAGTTAAACCATACTTTTGATTGCGCAGTTCTGAACACTCTTTCTGTAGAAAATGCAAGTGGACATTCGGAGCGCTAAGAGGGTAATAGTAGAAAAAGGAATATATTCAAATATAAACTACACAGTAGCATTCTGTGAAAATTCTTTCTGTTCTGTGCATTCAACTAACAGAGTTGAACCTTACTTTTGATTGAGCCGTTCTGAAACACTCTTTCTGTAGAAACTGCAATTGGACATGCTAAGCGCTAAGAGGCCTACATTGGGAAAAATAATATCTTCAAATAAAAACTACACAGATGCATTCTGTGAAACTTATTTCTGATCTGTAAATTCAGTTAACAGAGATAAAACATATTTTTGATTGAGCAGTTATGAAACACTCTTTTTGTAGAAAATGCAAGTGGAGATTCGGAGCGCTAAGAGGGTAATAGTGGAAAAGGAATGTCTTCAAATATAAACTACACAGAATCATTCGGTGAAACTTCTTTCTGATCTGTGCATTCAGCTAACAGTGTTAAACCATACTTTTGATTGAGCAGATCTGAACACTCTTTCTGTAGAAAATGCAACTGGACATTTGGAGCGCTAAGAGCGTAGTAGTGGAAAAAGGAATATATTCAAATATAAACTACACAGAAGCATTCTGTGAAACTTCTTTCTGATCTGAGCATTCAGCTAACAGAGTTAAACCATACTTTTGATTGAGCAGTTTTGAAACACTCTGTCTGTAGAAAATGCAACTGGACATTCGTAGCGCTAAGTGGGTAATAGTGGAAAAAAAATATGTTCAAATATAAAATACACAGAAGCATTGTATGAAAATTCTTTCTGTTCTGTGCATTCAACTAACAGAGTTGAACCTTACTTTTGATTGAGCCTTTCTGAAACACTCTTTCTGTAGAAACTGCAATTGGACATTCTGAGCGCTAAGAGGCCTCTATTGGGAAAAATAATATCTTCAAATGAAAACTACACAGAAGCATTGTGTGAAACTTATTCCTGATATGTTCATTAAGCTAACAGAGTTAAACCATACTTTTGATTGCGCAGTTCTGAACACTCTTTCTGTAGAAAATGCAAGTGGACATTCGGAGCGCTAAGAGGGTAATAGTGGAAAAAGGAATATATTCAAATGTAAACTACACAGTAGCATTCTGTGAAAATTCTTTCTGTTCTGTGCATTCAACTAACAGAGTTGAACCTTACTTTTGATTGAGCCGTTCTGAAACACTCTTTCTGTAGAAACTGTAATAGGACATGCTAAGCGCTAAGAGGCCTACATTGGGAAAAAGAATATCTTCAAATAAAAACTACACAGATGCATTCTGTGAAACTTATTTCTGATCTGTAAATTCAGATAACAGAGATAAATCATATTTTTGATTGAGCAGTTATGAAACACTCTTTTTGTAGAAAATACAAGTGGAGATTCGGAGCGCTAAGAGGGTAATAGTGGAAAAAGTAATGTCTTCAAATATAAACTACACAGAATCATTCGGTGAAACTCCTTTCTGATCTGTGCATTCAGCTAACAGAGTTAAACCATACTTTTGATTGAGCAGATCTGAACACTCTTTCTGTAGAAAATGCAACTGGACATTTGGAGCGCTAAGAGCGTAGTAGTGGAAAAAGGAATATATTCAAATATAAACTACACAGAAGCATTCTGTGAAACTTCTTTCTGATCTGAGCATTCAGCTAACAGAGTTAAACCATACTTTTGATTGAGCAGTTTTGAAACACTCTGACTGTAGAAAATGCAACTGGACTTTCGTTGCGCTAAGTGGGTAATAGTGGAAAAAAGAATATGTTCAAATATAAACTACACAGAAGCATTGTATGAAACTTCTTTCGGTTCTATGCATTCAACTAACAGAGTTGAACCTTACTTTTGATTCAGCCTTTCTGAAACACTCTTTCTGTAGAAACTGCAATTGGACATTCTGAGCGCTAAGAGGCCTATATTGGGAAAAATAATATCTTCAAATAAAAACTACACAGAAGCATTGTGTGAAACTTATTTCTGATATGTTCATTAAGCTAACAGAGTTAAACCATACTTTTGATTGCGCAGTTCTGAACACTCTTTATGTAGAAAATGCAAGTGGACATTCGGAGCGCTAAGAGGGTAATAGTGGAAAAAGGAATATATTCAAATATAAACTACACAGTAGCATTCTGTGAAAATTCTTCCTGTTCTGTGCATTCAACTAACAGAGTTGAACCTTACTTTTGATTGAGCCGTTCTGAAACACTCTTTCTGTAGAAACTGCAATTGGACATGCTAAGAGCTAAGAGGCCTACATTGGGAAAAAGAATATCTTCAAATAAAAACTACACAGATGCATTCTGTGAAACTTATTTCTGATCTGTAAATTCAGTTAACAGAGATAAAACATATTTTTGATTGAGCAGTTATGAAACACTCTTTTTGTAGAAAATGCAAGTGGAGATTCGGAGCGTTAAGAGGGTAATAGTGGAAAAAGGAATGTCTTCAAATATAAACTACACAGAATCATTCGGTGAAACTTCTTTCTGATCTGTGCATTCAGCTAACAGAGTTAAACCATACTTTTGATTGAGCAGATCTGAACACTCTTTCTGTAGAAAATGCAACTGGACATTTGGAGCGCTAAGAGAGTAGTAGTGGAAAAAGGAATATATTCAAATATAAACTACACAGAAGCATTTTGTGAAACTTCTTTCTGATCTGAGCATTCAGCTAACAGAGTTAAACCATACTTTTGATTGAGCAGTTTTGAAACACTCTGTCTGTAGAAAATGCAACTGGACATTCGTAGCGCTAAGTGGGTAATAGTGGAAAAAAGAATATGTTCAAATATAAACTACACAGAAGCATTGTATGAAACTTCTTTCTGTTCTGTGCATTCAACTAACAGAGTTGAACCTTACTTTTGATTGAGCCTTTCTGAAACACTCTTTCTGTAGAAACTGCAATTGGACATTCTGAGCGCTAAGAGGCCTATATTGGGAAAAATAATATCTTCAAATAAAAACTACACAGAAGCATTGCGTGAAACATATTTCTGATATGTTCATTAAGCTAACAGAGTTAAACCATACTTTTGATTGCGCAGTTCTGAACACTCTTTCTGTAGAAAATGCAAGTGGACATTCGGAGCGCTAAGAGGGTAATAGTAGAAAAAGGAATATATTCAAATATAAACTACACAGTAGCATTCTGTGAAAATTCTTTCTGTTCTGTGCATTCAACTAACAGAGTTGAACCTTACTTTTGATTGAGCCGTTCTGAAACACTCTTTCTGTAGAAACTGCAATTGGACATGCTAAGCGCTAAGAGGCCTACATTGGGAAAAAGAATATCTTCAAATAAAAACTACACAGATGCATTCTGTGAAACTTATTTCTGATCTGTAAATTCAGATAACTGAGATAAATCATATTTTTGATTGAGCAGTTATGAAACACTCTTTTTGTAGAAAATACAAGTGGAGATTCGGAGCGCTAAGAGGGTAATAGTGGAAAAAGTAATGTCTTCAAATATAAACTACACAGAATCATTCGGTGAAACTCCTTTCTGATCTGTGCATTCAGCTAACAGAGTTAAACCATACTTTTGATTGAGCAGATCTGAACACTCTTTCTGTAGAAAATGCAACTGGACATTTGGAGCGCTAAGAGCGTAGTAGTGGAAAAAGGAATATATTCAAATATAAACTACACAGAAGCATTCTGTGAAACTTCTTTCTGATCTGAGCATTCAGCTAACAGAGTTAAACCATACTTTTGATTGAGCAGTTTTGAAACACTCTGTCTGTAGAAAATGCAACTGGACTTTCGTAGCGCTAAGTGGGTAATAGTGGAAAAAAGATTATGTTCAAATATAAACTACACAGAAGCATTGTATGAAACTTCTTTCTGTTCTGTGCATTCAACTAACAGAGTTGAACCTTACTTTTGATTCAGCCTTTCTGAAACACTCTTTCTGTAGAAAATGCAATTGGACATTCTGAGCGCTAAGAGGCCTATATTGGGAAAAATAATATCTTCAAATAAAAACTACACAGAAGCATTGTGTGAAACTTATTTCTGATATGTTCATTAAGCTAACAGAGTTAAACCATACTTTTGATTGCGCAGTTCTGAACACACTTTATGTAGAAAATGCAAGTGGACATTCGGAGCGCTAAGAGGGTAATAGTGGAAAAAGGAATATATTCAAATATAAACTACACAGTAGCATTCTGTGAAAATTCTTCCTGTTCTGTGCATTCAACTAACAGAGTTGAACCTTACTTTTGATTGAGCCGTTCTGAAACACTCTTTCTGTAGAAACTGCAATTGGACATGCTAAGCGCTAAGAGGCCTACATTGGGAAAAAGAATATCTTCAAATAAAAACTACACAGATGCATTCTGTGAAACTTATTTCTGATCTGTAAATTCAGTTAACAGAGATAAAACATATTTTTGATTGAGCAGTTATGAAACACTCTTTTTGTAGAAAATGCAAGTGGAGATTCGGAGCGTTAAGAGGGTAATAGTGGAAAAAGGAATGTCTTCAAATATAAACTACACAGAATCATTCGGTGAAACTTCTTTCTGATCTGTGCATTCAGCTAACAGAGTTAAACCATACTTTTGATTGAGCAGATCTGAACACTCTTTCTGTAGAAAATGCAACTGGACATTTGGAGCGCTAAGAGAGTAGTAGTGGAAAAAGGAATATATTCAAATATAAACTACACAGAAGCATTTTGTGAAACTTCTTTCTGATCTGAGCATTCAGCTAACAGAGTTAAACCATACTTTTGATTGAGCAGTTTTGAAACACTCTGTCTGTAGAAAATGCAACTGGACATTCGTAGCGCTAAGTGGGTAATAGTGGAAAAAAGAATATGTTCAAATATAAACTACACAGAAGCATTGTATGAAACTTCTTTCTGTTCTGTGCATTCAACTAACAGAGTTGAACCTTACTTTTGATTGAGCCTTTCTGAAACACTCTTTCTGTAGAAACTGCAATTGGACATTCTGAGCGCTAAGAGGCCTCTATTGGGAAAAATAATATCTTCAAATAAAAACTACACAGAAGCATTGCGTGAAACATATTTCTGATATGTTCATTAAGCAAACAGAGTTAAACCATACTTTTGAATGCGCAGTTCTGAACACTCTTTCTGTAGAATATGCAAGTGGACATTCGGAGCGCTAAGAGGGTAATAGTAGAAAAAGGAGTATATTCAAATATAAACTACACAGTAGCATTCTGTGAAAATTCTTTCTGTTCTGTGCATTCAACTAACAGAGTTGAACCTTACTTTTGATTGAGCCGTTCTGAAACACTCTTTCTGTAGAAACTGCAATTGGACATGCTAAGCGCTAAGAGGCCTACATTGGGAAAAAGAATATCTTCAAATAAAAACTACACAGATGCATTCTGTGAAACTCATTTCTGATCTGTAAATTCAGTTAACAGAGATAAAACATATTTTTGATTGAGCAGTTATGAAACACTCTTTTTGTAGAAAATGCAAGTGGAGATTCGGAGCGCTAAGAGGGTAATAGTGGAAAAGGAATGTCTTCAAATATAAACTACACAGAATCATTCGGTGAAACTTCTTTCTGATCTGTGCATTCAGCTAACAGAGTTAAACCATACTTTTGATTGAGCAGTTTTGAAACACTCTGTAGAAAATGCAACTGGACATTCGTAGCGCTAAGTGGGTAATAGTGGAAAAAAGAATATGTTCAAATATAAACTACACAGAAGCATTGTATGAAACTTCTTTCTGTTCTGTGCATTCAACTAACAGAGTTGAACCTTACTTTTGATTGAGCCGTTCTGAAACACTCTTTCTGTAAAAACTGCAATTGGACATTCTGAGCGCTAGGAGGCCTATATTGGGAAAAAGAATGTCTACAAATAAAAACTACACAGAAGAATTGTGTGAAACTTCTTTCTGTTCTGTTTGTTCAACTAAAAGAGTTGAACATTAGTTTTGATTGAGCCGTTCTGAAACACTCTTTCTGTAGAAAATGCAAGGGGAGATTCGGAGCGCTAAGAGGGTAATAGTGGAAAAAGGAATGTCTCCAAATATAAACTACACAGAATCATTCTGTGAAACTTCTTTCTGATCTGTGCATTCAGCTAACACTGTTAAACCATACTTTTGATTGAGCAGATCTGAACACTCTTTCTGTAGAAAATGCAACTGGACATTTGGAGCGCTAAGAGAGTAGTAGTGGAAAAAGGAATATATTCAAATATAAACTACACAGAAGCATTCTGTTAAACTTCTTTCTGATCTGAGCATTCAGCTAACAGAGTTAAAACATACTTTTGATTGAGCAGTTTTGAAAAACTCTGTCTGTAGAAAGTGCAACTGGACATTCGTAGCGCTAAGTGGGTAATAGTGAAAAAAAGAATATGTTCAAATATAAACTACACAGAAGCATTGTATGAAACTACTTTCTGTTCTGTGCATTCAACTAACAGAGTTGAACCTTACTATTGATTGAGCCTTTCTGAAACACTCTTTCTGTAGAAACTGCAATTGGACATTCTGAGTGCTAAGAGGCCTCTATTGGGAAAAATAATATCTTCAAATAAAAACTACACAGAAGCATTGTGTGAAACTTATTTCTGATATGTTCTTTAAGCTAACAGGGTTAAACCATACTTTTGATTGCGCAGTTCTGAACACTCTTTCTGTAGAAAATGCAAGTGGACATTCGGAGCACTAAGAAGGTAATAGTGGAAAAAGGAATATATTCAAACATAAACTACACAGTAGCATTCTGTGAAATTTCTTTCTGTTCTGTGCATTCAACTAACAGAGTTGAACCTTACTGTTGATTGAGCCGTTCTGAAACACTCTTTCTGTAGAAACTGCAATTGGACATGCTAAGCCTTAAGAGGCCTACATTGGGAAAAAGAATATCTTCAAATAAAAACTACACAGATGCATTCTGTGAAACTTATTTCTGATCTGTAAATTCAGTTAACAGAGATAAAACATATTTTTGATTGAGCAGTTATGAAACACTCTTTTTGTAGAAAATGCAAGTGGAGATTCGGAGCGCTAAGAGGGTAATAGTGGAAAAAGGAATGTCTTCAAATATAAACTACACAGAATCATTCGGTGAAACTTCTTTCAGATCTGTGCATTCAGCTAACAGAGTTAAACCACACTTTTGATTGAGCAGATCTGAACACTCTTTCTGTAGAAAATGCAACTGGACATTTGGAGCGCTAAGAGCGTAGTAGTGGAAAAAGGAATATATTCAAATATAAACTACACAGAAGCATTCTGTGAAACTTCTTTCTGATCTGAGCATTCAGCTAACAGAGTTAAACCATACTTTTGATTGAGCAGTTTTGAAACACTCTGTCTGTAGAAAATGCAACTGGACATTCGTAGCGCTAAGTGGGTAATAGTGGAAAAAAGAATATGTTCAAATATAAACTACACAGAAGCATTGTATGAAACTTCTTTCTGTTCTGTGCATTCAACTAACAGAGTTGAACCTTATTTTTGATTGAGCCGTTCTGAAACACTCTTTCTGTAGAAACTGCAATTGGACATTCTGAGCGCTAGGAGGCCTATATTGGGAAAAAGAATGCCTACAAATAAAAACTACACAGAAGAATTGTGTGAAACTTCTTTCTGTTCTGTTTGTTCAACTAAAAGAGTTGAACCTTAGTTTTGATTGAGCCGTTCTGAAACACTCTTTCTGTAGAAAATGCAAGTGGAGATTCGGAGCGCTAAGAGGGTAATAGTGGATAAAGGAATGTCTCCAAATATAAACTACACAGAATCATTCTGTGAAACTTCTTTCTGATCTGTGCATTCAGCTAACAGAGTTAAACCATACTTTAGATTGAGCAGATCTGAACACTCTTTCTGTAGAAAATGCAACTGGACATTTGGAGCGCTAAGAGAGTAGTAGTGGAAAAAGGAATATATTCAAATATAAACTACACAGAAGCATTCTGTGAAACTTCTTTCTGATCTGAGCATTCAGCTAACAGAGTTAAACCATACTTTTGATTGAGCAGTTTTGAAACACTCTGTCTGTAGAAAATGCAACTGGACATTCGTAGCGCTAATTGGGTAATAGTGGAAAAAGTAATATGTTCAAATATAAACTACACAGAAGCATTGTATGAAACTTCTTTCTGTTCTGTGCATTCAACTAACAGAGTTGAACCTTACTTTTGATTGAGCCTTTCTGAAACACTCTTTCTGTAGAAACTGCAATTGGACATTCTGAGCGCTAAGAGGCCTCTATTGGGAAAAATAATATCTTCAAATAAAAACTACACAGAAGCATTGTGGGAAACTTATTTCTGATATGTTCATTAAGCTAACAGAGTTAAACCATACTTTTGATTGCGCAGTTCTGAACATTCTTTCTGTAGAAAATGCAAGTGGACATTCGGAGCACTAAGAAGGTAATAGTGGAAAAAGGAATATATTCAAACATAAACTACACAGTAGCATTCTGTGAAATTTCTTTCTGTTCTGTGCATTCAACTAACAGAGTTGAACCTTACTTTTGATTGAGCCGTTCTGAAACACTCTTTCTGTAGAAACTGCAATTGGACATGCTAAGCGCTAAGAGGCCTACATTGGGAAAAAGAATATCTTCAAATAAAAACTACACAGATGCATTCTGTGAAACTTATTTCTGATCTGTAAATTCAGTTAACAGAGATAAAACATATTTTTGATTGAGCAGTTATGAAACACTCTTTTTGTAGAAAATGCAAGTGGAGATTCGGAGCGCTAAGAGGGTAATAGTGGAAAAGGAATGTCTTCAAATATAAACTACACAGAATCATTCGGTGAAACTTCTTTCTGATCCGTGCATTCAGCTAACAGAGTTAAACCATACTTTTGATTGAGCAGATCTGAACACTCTTTCTGTAGAAAATGCAACTGGACATTTGGAGCGCTAAGAGCGTAGTAGTGGAAAAAGGAATATATTCAAAAAAAACTACACAGAAGCATTCTGTGAAACTTCTTTCTGATCTGAGCATTCAGCTAACAGAGTTAAACCATACTTTTGATTGAGCAGTTTTGAAACACTCTGTAGAAAATGCAACTGGACATTCGTAGCGCTAAGTGGGTAATAGTGGAAAAAAGAATATGTTCAAATATAAACTACACAGAAGCATTGTATGAAACTTCTTTCTGTTCTGTGCATTCAACTAACAGAGTTGAACCTTACTTTTGATTGAGCCGTTGTGAAACACTCTTTCTGTAGAAACTGCAATTGGACATTCTGAGCGGTAGGAGGCCTATATTGGGAAAAAGAATGTCTACAAATAAAAACTACACAGAAGAATTGTGTGAAACTTCTTTCTGTTCTGTTTGTTCAACTAAAAGAGTTGAACCTTAGTTTTGATTGAGCCGTTCTGAAACACTCCTTCTGTAGAAAATGCAAGTGGAGATTCGGAGCGCTAAGAGGGTAATAGTGGATAAAGGAATGTCTCCAAATATAAACTACACAGAATCATTCTGTGAAACTTCTTTCTGATCTGTGCATTCAGCTAACAGAGTTAAACCATACTTTTGATTGAGCAGATCTGAACACTCTTTCTGTAGAAAATGCAACTGGACATTTGGAGCGCTAAGAGAGTAGTAGTGGAAAAAGGAATATATTCAAATATAAACTACACAGAAGCATTCTGTGAAACTTCTTTCTGATCTGAGCTTTCAGCTAACAGAGTTAAACCATACTTTTGATTGAGCAGTTTTGAAACACTCTGTCTGTAGAAAATGCAACTGGACATTCGTAGCGCTAAGTGGGTAATAGTGAAAAAAATAATATGTTCAAATATAAACTACACAGAAGCATTGTATGAAACTTCTTTCTGTTCTGTGCATTCAACTAACAGAGTTGAACCTTACTTTTGATTGAGCCTTTCTGAAACACTCTTTCTGTAGAAACTGCAATTGGACATTCTGAGCGCTAAGAGGCCTCTATTGGGAAAAATAATATCTTCAAATAAAAACTACACAGAAGCATTGTGGGAAACTTATTTCTGATATGTTCATTAAGCTAACAGAGTTAAACCATACTTTTGATTGCGCAGTTCTGAACAGTCTTTCTGTAGAAAATGCTAGTGGACATTCGGAGCACTAAGAAAGTAATAGTGGAAAAAGGAATATATTCAAACATAAACTACACAGTAGCATTCTGTGAAATTTCTTTCTGTTCTGTGCATTCAACTAACAGAATTGAACCTTACTTTTGATTGAGCCGTTCTGAAACACTCTTTCTGTAGAAACTGCAATTGGACATGCTAAGCGCTAAGAGGCCTACATTGGGAAAAAGAATATCTTCAAATAAAAACTACACAGATGCATTCTGTGAAACTTATTTCTGATCTGTAATTTCAGTTAACAGAGATAAAACATATTTTTGATTGAGCAGATATGAAACACTCTTTTTGTAGAAAATGCAAGTGGAGATTCGGAGCGCTAAGAGGGTAATAGTGGAAAAGGAATGTCTTCAAATATAAACTACACAGAATCATTCGGTGAAACTTCTTTCTGATCTGTGAATTCAGCTAACAGAGTTAAACCATACTTTTGATTGAGCAGATCTGAACACTCTTTCTGTAGAAAATGCAACTGGACATTTGGAGCGCTAAGAGCGTAGTAGTGGAAAAAGGAATATATTCAAAAAAAACTACACAGAAACATTCTGTGAAACTTCTTTCTGATCTGAGCATTCAGCTAACAGAGTTAAACCATACTTTTGATTGAGCAGTTTTGAAACACTCTGTAGAAAATGCAACTGGACATTCGTAGCGCTAAGTGGGTAATAGTGGAAAAAAGAATATGTTCAAATATAAACTACACAGAAGCATTGTATGAAACTTCTTTCTGTTCTGTGCATTCAACTAACAGAGTTGAACTTTACTTTTGATTGAGCCGTTCTGAAACACTCCTTCTGCAGAAACTGCAATTGGACATTCTGAGCGGTAGGAGGCCTATATTGGGAAAAAGAATGTCTACAAATAAAAACTACACAGAAGAATTGTGTGAAACTTCTTTCTGTTCTGTTTGTTCAACTAAAAGAGTTGAACCTTAGTTTTGATTGAGCCGTTCTGAAACACTCTTTCTGTAGAAAATGCAAGTGGAGATTCGGAGCGCTAAGAGGGTAATAGTGGATAAAGGAATGTCTCCAAATATAAACTACACAGAATCATTCTGTGAAACTTCTTTCTGATCTGTGCATTCAGCTAACAGAGTTAAACCATACTTTTGATTGAGCAGATCTGAACACTCTTTCTGTAGAAAATGCAACTGGACATTTGGAGCGCTAAGAGAGTAGTAGTGGAAAAAGGAATATATTCAAATATAAACTACACAGAAGCATTCTGTGAAACTTCTTTCTGATCTGAGCTTTCAGCTAACAGAGTTAAACCATACTTTTGATTGAGCTGTTTTGAAACACTCTGTCTGTAGAAAATGCAACTGGACATTCGTAGCGCTAAGTGGGTAATAGTGAAAAAAAGAATATGTTCAAATATAAACTACACAGAAGCATTGTATGAAACTACTTTCTGTTCTGTGCATTCAACTAACAGAGTTGAACCTTAATTTTGATTGAGCCTTTCTGAAACACTCTTTCTGTAGAAACTGCAATTGGACATTCTGAGCGCTAAGAGGCCTCTATTGGGAAAAATAATATCTTCAAATAAAAACTACACAGAAGCATTGTGTGAAACTTATTTCTGATATGTTCATTAAGCTAACAGAGTTAAACCATACTTTTGATTGCGCAGTTCTGAACACTCTTTCTGTAGAAAATGGAAGTGGACATTCGGAGCGCTAAGAGGGTAATAGTGGAAAAAGGAATATATTCAAATATAAACTACACAGTAGCATTCTGTGAAAATACTTTCTGTTCTGTGCATTCAACTAACAGAGTTGAACCTTACTTTTGATTGAGCCGTTCTGAAACACTCTTTCTGTAGAAACTGCAATTGGACATGGTAAGCGCTAAGAGGCCTACATTGGGAAAAAGAATATCTTCAAATAAAAACTACACAGATGCATTCTGTGAAACTTATTTCTGATCTGTAAATTCAGTTAACAGAGATAAAACATATTTTTGATTGAGCAGTTATGAAACACTCTTTTTGTAGAAAATGCAAGTGGAGATTCGGAGCGCTAAGAGGGTAATAGTGGAAAAAGGAATGTCTTCATATATAAACTACACAGAATCATTCGGTGAAACTACTTTCTGATCTGTGCATTCAGCTAACAGAGTTAAACCATACTTTTGATTGAGCAGATCTGAACACTCTTTCTGTAGAAAATGCAACTGGACATTTGGAGCGCTAAGAGCGTAGTAGTGGAAAAAGGAATATATTCAAAAAAAACTACACAGAAGCATTCTGTGAAACTTCTTTCTGATCTGAGCATTCAGCTAACAGAGTTAAACCATACTTTTGATTGAGCAGTTTTGAAACACTCTGTAGAAAATGCAACTGGACATTCGTAGCGCTAAGTGGGTAATAGTGGAAAAAAGAATATGTTCAAATATAAACTACACAGAAGCATTGTATGAAACTTCTTTCTGTTCTGTGCATTCAACTAACAGAGTTGAACCTTACTTTTGATTGAGCCGTTGTGAAACACTCTTTCTGTAGAAACTGCAATTGGACATTCTGAGCGCTAGGAGGCCTATATTGGGAAAAAGAATGTCTACAAATAAAAACTACACAGAAGAATTGTGTGAAACTTCTTTCTGTTCTGTTTGTTCAACTAAAAGAGTTGAACCTTAGTTTTGATTGAGCCGTTCTGAAACACTCTTTCTGTAGAAAATGCAAGTGGAGATTCGGAGCGCTAAGAGGGTAATAGTGGATAAAGGAATGTCTCCAAATATAAACTACACAGAATCATTCTGTGAAACTTCTTTCTGATCTGTGCATTCAGCTAACAGAGTTAAACCATATTTTTGATTGAGCAGATCTGAACACTCTTTCTGTAGAAAATGCAACTGGACATTTGGAGCGCTAAGAGAGTAGTAGTGGAAAAAGGAATATATTCAAATATAAACTACACAGAAGCATTCTGTGAAACTTCTTTCTGATCTGAGCATTCAGCTAACAGAGTTAAACCATACTTTTGATTGAGCAGTTTTGAAACACTCTGTCTGTAGAAAATGCAACTGGACATTCGTAGCGCTAATTGGGTAATAGTGGAAAAAATAATATGTTCAAATATAAACTACACAGAAGCATTGTATGAAACTTCTTTCTGTTCTGTGCATTCAACTAACAGAGTTGAACCTTACTTTTGATTGAGCCTTTCTGAAACACTCTTTCTGTAGAAACTGCAATTGGACATTCTGAGCGCTAAGAGGCCTCTATTGGGAAAAATAATATCTTCAAATAAAAACTACACAGAAGCATTGTGGGAAACTTATTTCTGATATGTTCATTAAGCTAACAGAGTTAAACCATACTTTTGATTGCGCAGTTCTGAACAGTCTTTCTGTAGAAAATGCTAGTGGACATTCGGAGCACTAAGAAGGTAATAGTGGAAAAAGGAATATATTCAAACATAAACTACACAGTAGCATTCTGTGAAATTTCTTTCTGTTCTGTGCATTCAACTAACAGAGTTGAACCTTACTTTTGATTGAGCCGTTCTGAAACACTCTTTCTGTAGAAACTGCAATTGGACATGCTAAGCGCTAAGAGGCCTACATTGGGAAAAAGAATATCTTCAAATAAAAACTACACAGATGCATTCTGTGAAACTTATTTCTGATCTGTAATTTCAGTTAACAGAGATGAAACATATTTTTGATTGAGCAGATATGAAACACTCTTTTTGTAGAAAATGCAAGTGGAGATTCGGAGCGCTAAGAGGGTAATAGTGGAAAAGGAATGTCTTCAAATATAAACTACACAGAATCATTCGGTGAAACTTCTTTCTGATATGTGAATTCAGCTAACAGAGTTAAACCATACTTTTGATTGAGCAGATCTGAACACTCTTTCTGTAGAAAATGCAACTGGACATTTGGAGCGCTAAGAGCGTAGTAGTGGAAAAAGGAATATATTCAAAAAAAACTACACAGAAACATTCTGTGAAACTTCTTTCTGATCTGAGCATTCAGCTAACAGAGTTAAACCATACTTTTGATTGAGCAGTTTTGAAACACTCTGTAGAAAATGCAACTGGACATTCGTAGCGCTAAGTGGGTAATAGTGGAAAAAAGAATATATTCAAATATAAACTACACAGAAGCATTGTATGAAACTTCTTTCTGTTCTGTGCATTCAACTAACAGAGTTGAACTTTACTTTTGATTGAGCCGTTCTGAAACACTCCTTCTGCAGAAACTGCAATTGGACATTCTGAGCGGTAGGAGGCCTATATTGGGAAAAAGAATGTCTACAAATAAAAACTACACAGAAGAATTGTGTGAAACTTCTTTCTGTTCTGTTTGTTCAACTAAAAGAGTTGAACCTTAGTTTTGATTGAGCCGTTCTGAAACACTCTTTCTGTAGAAAATGCAAGTGGAGATTCGGAGCGCTAAGAGGGTAATAGTGGATAAAGGAATGTCTCCAAATATAAACTACACAGAATCATTCTGTGAAACTTCTTTCTGATCTGTGCATTCAGCTAACAGAGTTAAACCATACTTTTGATTGAGCAGATCTGAACACTCTTTCTGTAGAAAATGCAACTGGACATTTGGAGCGCTAAGAGAGTAGTAGTGGAAAAAGGAATATATTCAAATATAAACTACACAGAAGCATTCTGTGAAACTTCTTTCTGATCTGAGCTTTCAGCTAACAGAGTTAAACCATACTTTTGATTGAGCAGTTTTGAAACACTCTGTCTGTAGAAAATGCAACTGGACATTCGTAGCGCTAAGTGGGTAATAGTGAAAAAAAGAATATGTTCAAATATAAACTACACAGAAGCATTGTATGAAACTACTTTCTGTTCTGTGCATTCAACTAACAGAGTTGAACCTTAATTTTGATTGAGCCTTTCTGAAACACTCTTTCTGTAGAAACTGCAATTGGACATTCTGAGCGCTAAGAGGCCTCTATTGGGAAAAATAATATCTTCAAATAAAAACTACACAGAAGCATTGTGTGAAACTTATTTCTGATATGTTCATTAAGCTAACAGAGTTAAACCATACTTTTGATTGCGCAGTTCTGAACACTCTTTCTGTAGAAAATGGAAGTGGACATTCGGAGCGCTAAGAGGGTAATAGTGGAAAAAGGAATATATTCAAATATAAACTACACAGTAGCATTCTGTGAAAATACTTTCTGTTCTGTGCATTCAACTAACAGAGTTGAACCTTACTTTTGATTGAGCCGTTCTGAAACACTCTTTCTGTAGAAACTGCAATTGGACATGGTAAGCGCTAAGAGGCCTACATTGGGAAAAAGAATATCTTCAAATAAAAACTACACAGATGCATTCTGTGAAACTTATTTCTGATCTGTAAATTCAGTTAACAGAGATAAAACATATTTTTGATTGAGCAGTTATGAAACACTCTTTTTGTAGAAAATGCAAGTGGAGATTCGGAGCGCTAAGAGGGTAATAGTGGAAAAAGGAATGTCTTCAAATATAAACTACACAGAATCATTCGGTGAAACTTCTTTCTGATCTGTGCATTCAGCTAACAGAGTTAAACCATACTTTTGATTGAGCAGATCTGAACACTCTTTCTGTAGAAAATGCAACTGGACATTTGGAGCGCTAAGAGCGTAGTAGTGGAAAAAGGAATATATTCAAAAAAAACTACACAGAAGCATTCTGTGAAACTTCTTTCTGATCTGAGCATTCAGCTAACAGAGTTAAACCATACTTTTGATTGAGCAGTTTTGAAACACTCTGTAGAAAATGCAACTGGACATTCGTAGCGCTAAGTGGGTAATAGTGGAAAAAAGAATATGTTCAAATATAAACTACACAGAAGCATTGTATGAAACTTCTTTCTGTTCTGTGCATTCAACTAACAGAGTTGAACCTTACTTTTGATTGAGCCGTTGTGAAACACTCTTTCTGTAGAAACTGCAATTGGACATTCTGAGCGCTAGGAGGCCTATATTGGGAAAAAGAATGTCTACAAATAAAAACTACACAGAAGAATTGTGTGAAACTTCTTTCTGTTCTGTTTGTTCAACTAAAAGAGTTGAACCTTAGTTTTGATTGAGCCGTTCTGAAACACTCTTTCTGTAGAAAATGCAAGTGGAGATTCGGAGCGCTAAGAGGGTAATAGTGGATAAAGGAATGTCTCCAAATATAAACTACACAGAATCATTCTGTGAAACTTCTTTCTGATCTGTGCATTCAGCTAACAGAGTTAAACCATATTTTTGATTGAGCAGATCTGAACACTCTTTCTGTAGAAAATGCAACTGGACATTTGGAGCGCTAAGAGAGTAGTAGTGGAAAAAGGAATATATTCAAATATAAACTACACAGAAGCATTCTGTGAAACTTCTTTCTGATCTGAGCATTCAGCTAACAGAGTTAAACCATACTTTTGATTGAGCAGTTTTGAAACACTCTGTCTGTAGAAAATGCAACTGGACATTCGTAGCGCTAATTGGGTAATAGTGGAAAAAATAATATGTTCAAATATAAACTACACAGAAGCATTGTATGAAACTTCTTTCTGTTCTGTGCATTCAACTAACATAGTTGAACCTTACTTTTGATTGAGCCTTTCTGAAACACTCTTTCTGTAGAAACTGCAATTGGACTTTCTGAGCGCTAAGAGGCCTCTATTGGGAAAAATAATATCTTCAAATAAAAACTACACAGAAGCATTGTGGGAAACTTATTTCTGATATGTTCATTAAGCTAACAGAGTTAAACCATACTTTTGATTGCGCAGTTCTGAACACTCTTTCTGTAGAAAATGCTAGTGGACATTCGGAGCACTAAGAAGGTAATAGTGGAAAAAGGAATATATTCAAACATAAACTACACAGTAGCATTCTGTGAAATTTCTTTCTGTTCTGTGCATTCAACTAACAGAGTTGAACCTTACTTTTGATTGAGCCGTTC
Organism: Symphalangus syndactylus; assembly: GCF_028878055.3. Taxonomy (NCBI): domain Eukaryota; kingdom Metazoa; phylum Chordata; class Mammalia; order Primates; family Hylobatidae; genus Symphalangus; species Symphalangus syndactylus. Next base: position 111,074,534 of record NC_072437.2, on the reverse strand, counting down.
TGAAACACTCTTTCTGTAGAAACTGCAATTGGACATGCTAAGCGCTAAGAGGCCTACATTGGGAAAAAGAATATCTTCAAATAAAAACTACACAGATGCATTCTGTGAAACTTATTTCTGATCTGTAATTTCAGTTAACAGAGATAAAACATATTTTTGATTGAGCAGATATGAAACACTCTTTTTGTAGAAAATGCAAGTGGAGATTCGGAGCGCTAAGAGGGTAATAGTGGAAAAGGAATGTCTTCAAATATAAACTACACAGAATCATTCGGTGAAACTTCTTTCTGATCTGTGAATTCAGCTAACAGAGTTAAACCATACTTTTGATTGAGCAGATCTGAACACTCTTTCTGTAGAAAATGCAACTGGACATTTGGAGCGCTAAGAGCGTAGTAGTGGAAAAAGGAATATATTCAAAAAAAACTACACAGAAACATTCTGTGAAACTTCTTTCTGATCTGAGCATTCAGCTAACAGAGTTAAACCATACTTTTGATTGAGCAGTTTTGAAACACTCTGTAGAAAATGCAACTGGACATTCGTAGCGCTAAGTGGGTAATAGTGGAAAAAAGAATATGTTCAAATATAAACTACACAGAAGCATTGTATGAAACTTCTTTCTGTTCTGTGCATTCAACTAACAGAGTTGAACTTTACTTTTGATTGAGCCGTTCTGAAACACTCCTTCTGCAGAAACTGCAATTGGACATTCTGAGCGGTAGGAGGCCTATATTGGGAAAATAATGTCTACAAATAAAAACTACACAGAAGAATTGTGTGAAACTTCTTTCTGTTCTGTTTGTTCAACTAAAAGAGTTGAACCTTAGTTTTGATTGAGCCGTTCTGAAACACTCTTTCTGTAGAAAATGCAAGTGGAGATTCGGAGCGCTAAGAGGGTAATAGTGGATAAAGGAATGTCTCCAAATATAAACTACACAGAATCATTCTGTGAAACTTCTTTCTGATCTGTGCATTCAGCTAACAGAGTTAAACCATACTTTTGATTGAGCAGATCTGAACACTCTTTCTGTAGAAAATGCAACTGGACATTTGGAGCGCTAAGAGAGTAGTAGTGGAAAAAGGAATATATTCAAATATAAACTACACAGAAGCATTCTGTGAAACTTCTTTCTGATCTGAGCTTTCAGCTAACAGAGTTAAACCATACTTTTGATTGAGCAGTTTTGAAACACTCTGTCTGTAGAAAATGCAACTGGACATTCGTAGCGCTAAGTGGGTAATAGTGAAAAAAAGAATATGTTCAAATATAAACTACACAGAAGCATTGTATGAAACTACTTTCTGTTCTGTGCATTCAACTAACAGAGTTGAACCTTAATTTTGATTGAGCCTTTCTGAAACACTCTTTCTGTAGAAACTGCAATTGGACATTCTGAGCGCCAAGAGGCCTCTATTGGGAAAAATAATATCTTCAAATAAAAACTACACAGAAGCATTGTGTGAAACTTATTTCTGATATGTTCATTAAGCTAACAGAGTTAAACCATACTTTTGATTGCGCAGTTCTGAACACTCTTTCTGTAGAAAATGGAAGTGGACATTCGGAGCGCTAAGAGGGTAATAGTGGAAAAAGGAATATATTCAAATATAAACTACACAGTAGCATTCTGTGAAAATACTTTCTGTTCTGTGCATTCAACTAACAGAGTTGAACCTTACTTTTGATTGAGCCGATCTGAAACACTCTTTCTGTAGAAACTGCAATTGGACATGGTAAGCGCTAAGAGGCCTACATTGGGAAAAAGAATATCTTCAAATAAAAACTACACAGATGCATTCTGTGAAACTTATTTCTGATCTGTAAATTCAGTTAACAGAGATAAAACATATTTTTGATTGAGCAGTTATGAAACACTCTTTTTGTAGAAAATGCAAGTGGAGATTCGGAGCGCTAAGAGGGTAATAGTGGAAAAAGGAATGTCTTCAAATATAAACTACACAGAATCATTCGGTGAAACTTCTTTCTGATCTGTGCATTCAGCTAACAGAGTTAAACCATACTTTTGATTGAGCAGATCTGAACACTCTTTCTGTAGAAAATGCAACTGGACATTTGGAGCGCTAAGAGCGTAGTAGTGGAAAAAGGAATATATTCAAATATAAACTACACAGAAGCATTCTGTGAAACTTCTTTCTGATCTGAGCATTCAGCTAACAGAGTTAAACCATACTTTTGATTGAGGAGTTTTGAAACACTCTGTCTGTAGAAAATGCAACTGGATATTCGTAGCGCTAAGTGGGTAATGGTGGAAAAAAGAATATGTTCAAATATAAACTACACAGAAGCATTGTATGAAACATCTTTCTGTTCTGTGCATTCAACTAACAGAGTTGAACCTTACTTATGATTGAGCCGTTCTGAAACACTCTTTCTGTAGAAACTGCAATTGGACATTCTTAGCGCTAGGAGGCCTATATTGGGGAAAAGAATGTCTACAAATAAAAACTACACAGAAGAATTGTGTGAAACTTCTTTCTGTTCTGTTTGTTCAACTAAAAGAGTAGAACCTTAGTTTTGATTGAGCCGTTCTGAAACACTCTTTCTGTAGAAAATGCAAGTGGAGATTCGGAGCGCTAAGAGGGTAATAGTGGAAAAAGGAATGTCTTCAAATATAAACTACACAGAATCATTCGGTGAAACTTCTTTCTGTTCTGTGCATTCAACAAACAGATTTGAACCTTCCTTTTGATTGAGCCGTTCTGAAACACTCTTTCTGTAGAAACTGCAATTGGACATTCTGAGCGCTAGGAGGCCTATATTGGGAAAAAGAATGTCTACAAATAAAAACTACACAGAAGAATTGTGTGAAACTTCTTTCTGTTCTGTTTATTCAACTAAAAGAGTTGAACCTTAGTTTTGATTGAGCCGTTCTGAAACACTCTTTCTGTAGAAAATGCAAGTGGAGATTCGGAGCGCTAAGAGGATAATAGTGGATAAAGGAATGTCTCCAAATATAAACTACACAGAATCATTCTGTGAAACTTCTTTCTGATCTGTGCATTCAGCTAACAGAGTTAAACCATACTTTTGATTGAGCAGATCTGAACACTCTTTCTGGAGAAAATGCAACTGGACATTTGGAGCGCTAAGAGCGTAGTAGTGGAAAAAGGAATATATTCAAGTATAAACTACACAGAAGCATTCTGTGAAACTTCTTTCTGATCTGAGCATTCAGCTAACAGAGTTAAACCATACTTTTGATTGAGCAGTTTTGAAACACTCTGTCTGTAGAAAATGCAACTGGACATTCGTAGCGCTAATTGGGTAATAGTGGAAAAAATAATATGTTCAAATATAAACTACACAGAAGCATTGTATGAAACTTCTTTCTGTTCTGTGCATTCAACTAACAGAGTTGAACCTTACTTTTGATTGAGCCTTTCTGAAACACTCTTTCTGTAGAAACTGCAATTGGACATTCTGAGCGCTAAGAGGCCTCTATTGGGAAAAATAATATCTTCAAATAAAAACTACACAGAAGCATTGTGTGAAACTTATTTCTGATATGTTCATTAAGCTAACAGAGTTAAACCATACTTTTGATTGCGCAGTTCTGAACACTCTTTCTGTAAAAAATGCAAGTGGACATTCGGAGCGCTAAGAAGGTAATAGTGGAAAAAGGAATATATTCAAATATAAACTACACAGTAGCATTCTGTGAAAATTCTTTCTGTTCTGTGCATTCAACTAACAGAGTTGAACCTTACTTTTGATTGAGCCGTTCTGAAACACTCTTTCTGTAGAAACTGCAATTGGACATGCTAAGCGCTAAGAGGCCTACATTGGGAAAAAGAATATCTTCAAATAAAAACTACACAGATGCATTCTGTGAAACTTATTTCTGATCTGTAAAGTCAGTTAACAGAGATAAAACATATTTTTGATTGAGCAGTTATGAAACACTCTTTTTGTAGAAAATGCAAGTGGAGATTCGGAGCGCTAAGAGGGTAATAGTGGAAAAAGGAATGTCTTCAAATATAAAATACACAGAATCATTGGGGGAAACTTTTTTCTGATCTGTGCATTCAGCTAACAGAGTTAAACCATACTTTTGATTGAGCAGATCTGAACACTCTTTCTGTAGAAAATGCAAATGGACATTTGGAGCGCTAAGAGCGTAGTAGTGGAAAAAGGAATATATTCAAATATAAACTACACAGAAGCATTCTGTGAAACTTCTTTCTGATCTGAGCATTCAGCTAACAGAGTTAAACCATACTTTTGATTGAGCAGTTTTGAAACACTCTGTCTGTAGAAAATGCAACTGGACATTCGTAGCGCTAATTGGGTAATAGTGGAAAAAAGAATATGTTCAAATATAAACTACACAGAAGCATTGTATGAAACTTCTTTCTGTTCTGTGCATTCAACTAACAGAGTTGAACCTTACTTTTGATTGAGCCTTTCTGAAACACTCTTTCTGTAGAAACTGCAATTGGACATTCTGAGCGCTAAGAGGCCTATATTGGGAAAAATAATATCTTCAAATAAAAACTACACAGAAGCATTGCGTGAAAATTATTTCTGATATATTCATTAAGCTAACAGAGTTAAACCATACTTTAGATTGCGCAGTTCTGAACACTCTTTCTGTAGAAAATGCAAGTGGACATTCGGAGCGCTAAGAGGGTAATAGTGGAAAAAGGAATATATTCAAACATAAACTACACAGTAGCATTCTGTGAAAATTCTTTGTGTTCTGTGCATTCAACTAACAGAGTTGAACCTTACTTTTGATTGAGCCGTTCTGAAACACTCTTTCTGTAGAAACTGCAATTGGACATGCTAAGTGCTAAGAGGCCTACATTGGGAAAAATAATATCTTCAAATAAAAACTACACAGATGCATTCTCTGAAACTTATTTCTGATCTGTAAATTCAGTTAACAGAGATAAAACATATTTTTGATTGAGCAGTTATGAAACACTCTTTTTGTAGAAAATGCAAGTGGAGATTCGGAGCGCTAAGAGGGTAATAGTGGAAAAAGGAATGTCTTCAAATATAAACTACACAGAATCATTCGGTGAAACTTCTTTCTGATCTGTGCATTCAGCTAACAGAGTTAAACCATACTTTTGATTGAGCAGATCTGAACACTCTTTCTGTAGAAAATGCAACTGGACATTTTGAGCGCTAAGAGCGTAGTAGTGGAAAAAGGAATATATTCAAATATAAACTACACAGAAGCATTCTGTGAAACTTCTTTCTGATCTGAGCATTCAGCTAACAGAGTTAAACCATACTTTTGATTGAGCAGTTTTGAAACACTCTGTCTGTAGAAAATGCAACTGGACATTCGTAGCGCTAAGTGGGTAATAGTGGAAAAAAGAATATGTTCAAATATAAACTACACAGAAGCATTGTATGAAACTTCTTTCTGTTCTGTGCATTCAACTAACAGAGTTGAACCTTACTTTTGATTGAGCCGTTCTGAAACACTCTTTCTGTAGAAACTGCAATTGGACATTCTGAGCGCTAGGAGGCCTATATTGGGAAAAAGAATGTCTACAAATAAAAACTACACAGAAGAATTGTGTGAAACTTCTTTCTGTTCTGTTTGTTCAACTAAAAGAGTTGAACCTTAGTTTTGATTGAGCCGTTCTGAAACACTCTTTCTGTAGAAAATGCAAGTGGAGATTCGGAGCGCTAAGAGGGTAATAGTGGATAAATGAATGTCTCCAAATATAAACTACACAGAATCATTCTGTGAAACTTCTTTCTGATCTGTGCATTCAGCTAACAGAGTTAAACCATACTTTTGATTGAGCAGATCTGAACACTCTTTCTGGAGAAAATGCAACTGGACATTTGGAGCGCTAAGAGAGTAGTAGTGGAAAAAGGAATATATTCAAATATAAACTACACAGAAGCATTCTGTGAAACTTCTTTCTGATCTGAGCATTCAGCTAACAGAATTAAACCATACTTTTGATTGAGCAGTTTTGAAACACTCTGTCTGTAGAAAATGCAACTGGACATTCGTAGCGCTAAGTGGGTAATAGTGAAAAAAATAATATGTTCAAATATAAACTACACAGAAGCATTGTATGAAACTACTTTCTGTTCTGTGCATTCAACTAACAGAGTTGAACCTTAATTTTGATTGAGCCTTTCTGAAACACTCTTTCTGTAGAAACTGCAATTGGACATTCTGAGCGCTAAGAGGCCTCTATTGGGAAAAATAATATCTTTAAATAAAAACTACACAGAAGCATTGTGTGAAACTTATTTCTGATATGTTCATTAAGCTAACAGAGTTAAACCATACTTTTGATTGCGCAGTTCTGAACACTCTTTCTGTAGAAAATGGAAGTGGACATTCGGAGCGCTAAGAGGGTAATAGTGGAAAAAGGAATATATTCAAATATAAACTACACAGTAGCATTCTGTGAAAATACTTTCTGTTCTGTGCATTCAACTAACAGAGTTGAACCTTACTTTTGATTGAGCCGTTCTGAAACACTCTTTCTGTAGAAACTGCAATTGGACATGGTAAGCGCTAAGAGGCCTACATTGGGAAAAAGAATATCTTCAAATAAAAACTACACAGATGCATTCTGTGAAACTTATTTCTGATCTGTAATTTCAGTTAACAGAGATAAAACATATTTTTGATTGAGCAGATATGAAACACTCTTTTTGTAGAAAATGCAAGTGGAGATTCGGAGCGCTAAGAGGGTAATAGTGGAAAAGGAATGTCTTCAAATATAAACTACACAGAATCATTCGGTGAAACTTCTTTCTGATCTGTGAATTCAGCTAACAGAGTTAAACCATACTTTTGATTGAGCAGATCTGAACACTCTTTCTGTAGAAAATGCAACTGGACATTTGGAGCGCTAAGAGCGTAGTAGTGGAAAAAGGAATATATTCAAAAAAAACTACACAGAAACATTCTGTGAAACTTCTTTCTGATCTGAGCATTCAGCTAACAGAGTTAAACCATACTTTTGATTGAGCAGTTTTGAAACACTCTGTAGAAAATGCAACTGGACATTCGTAGCGCTAAGTGGGTAATAGTGGAAAAAAGAATATGTTCAAATATAAACTACACAGAAGCATTGTATGAAACTTCTTTCTGTTCTGTGCATTCAACTAACAGAGTTGAACTTTACTTTTGATTGAGCCGTTCTGAAACACTCCTTCTGCAGAAACTGCAATTGGACATTCTGAGCGGTAGGAGGCCTATATTGGGAAAAAGAATGTCTACAAATAAAAACTACACAGAAGAATTGTGTGAAACTTCTTTCTGTTCTGTTTGTTCAACTAAAAGAGTTGAACCTTAGTTTTGATTGAGCCGTTCTGAAACACTCTTTCTGTAGAAAATGCAAGTGGAGATTCGGAGCGCTAAGAGGGTAATAGTGGATAAAGGAATGTCTCCAAATATAAACTACACAGAATCATTCTGTGAAACTTCTTTCTGATCTGTGCATTCAGCTAACAGAGTTAAACCATACTTTTGATTGAGCAGATCTGAACACTCTTTCTGTAGAAAATGCAACTGGACATTTGGAGCGCTAAGAGAGTAGTAGTGGAAAAAGGAATATATTCAAATATAAACTACACAGAAGCATTCTGTGAAACTTCTTTCTGATCTGAGCTTTCAGCTAACAGAGTTAAACCATACTTTTGATTGAGCAGTTTTGAAACACTCTGTCTGTAGAAAATGCAACTGGACATTCGTAGCGCTAAGTGGGTAATAGTGAAAAAAAGAATATGTTCAAATATAAACTACACAGAAGCATTGTATGAAACTACTTTCTGTTCTGTGCATTCAACTAACAGAGTTGAACCTTAATTTTGATTGAGCCTTTCTGAAACACTCTTTCTGTAGAAACTGCAATTGGACATTCTGAGCGCTAAGAGGCCTCTATTGGGAAAAATAATATCTTCAAATAAAAACTACACAGAAGCATTGTGTGAAACTTATTTCTGATATGTTCATTAAGCTAACAGAGTTAAACCATACTTTTGATTGCGCAGTTCTGAACACTCTTTCTGTAGAAAATGGAAGTGGACATTCGGAGCGCTAAGAGCGTAATAGTGGAAAAAGGAATATATTCAAATATAAACTACACAGTAGCATTCTGTGAAAATACTTTCTGTTCTGTGCATTCAACTAACAGAGTTGAACCTTACTTTTGATTGAGCCGTTCTGAAACACTCTTTCTGTAGAAACTGCAATTGGACATGGTAAGCGCTAAGAGGCCTACATTGGGAAAAAGAATATCTTCAAATAAAAACTACACAGATGCATTCTGTGAAACTTATTTCTGATCTGTAAATTCAGTTAACAGAGATAAAACATATTTTTGATTGAGCAGTTATGAAACACTCTTTTTGTAGAAAATGCAAGTGGAGATTCGGAGCGCTAAGAGGGTAATAGTGGAAAAAGGAATGTCTTCAAATATAAACTACACAGAATCATTCGGTGAAACTTCTTTCTGATCTGTGCATTCAGCTAACAGAGTTAAACCATACTTTTGATTGAGCAGATCTGAACACTCTTTCTGTAGAAAATGCAACTGGACATTTGGAGCGCTAAGAGCGTAGTAGTGGAAAAAGGAATATATTCAAAAAAAACTACACAGAAGCATTCTGTGAAACTTCTTTCTGATCTGAGCATTCAGCTAACAGAGTTAAACCATACTTTTGATTGAGCAGTTTTGAAACACTCTGTAGAAAATGCAACTGGACATTGGTAGCGCTAAGTGGGTAATAGTGGAAAAAAAATATGTTCAAATATAAACTACACAGAAGCATTGTATGAAACTTCTTTCTGTTCTGTGCATTCAACTAACAGAGTTGAACCTTACTTTTGATTGAGCCGTTGTGAAACACTCTTTCTGTAGAAACTGCAATTGGACATTCTGAGCGCTAGGAGGCCTATATTGGGAAAAAGAATGTCTACAAATAAAAACTACACAGAAGAATTGTGTGAAACTTCTTTCTGTTCTGTTTGTTCAACTAAAAGAGTTGAACCTTAGTTTTGATTGAGCCGTTCTGAAACACTCTTTCTGTAGAAAATGCAAGTGGAGATTCGGAGCGCTAAGAGGGTAATAGTGGATAAAGGAATGTCTCCAAATATAAACTACACAGAATCATTCTGTGAAACTTCTTTCTGATCTGTGCATTCAGCTAACAGAGTTAAACCATATTTTTGATTGAGCAGATCTGAACACTCTTTCTGTAGAAAATGCAACTGGACATTTGGAGCGCTAAGAGAGTAGTAGTGGAAAAAGGAATATATTCAAATATAAACTACACAGAAGCATTCTGTGAAACTTCTTTCTGATCTGAGCATTCAGCTAACAGAGTTAAACCATACTTTTGATTGAGCAGTTTTGAAACACTCTGTCTGTAGAAAATGCAACTGGACATTCGTAGCGCTAATTGGGTAATAGTGGAAAAAATAATATGTTCAAATATAAACTACACAGAAGCATTGTATGAAACTTCTTTCTGTTCTGTGCATTCAACTAACAGAGTTGAACCTTACTTTTGATTGAGCCTTTCTGAAACACTCTTTCTGTAGAAACTGCAATTGGACATTCTGAGCGCTAAGAGGCCTCTATTGGGAAAAATAATATCTTCAAATAAAAACTACACAGAAGCATTGTGGGAAACTTATTTCTGATATGTTCATTAAGCTAACAGAGTTAAACCATACTTTTGATTGCGCAGTTCTGAACAGTCTTTCTGTAGAAAATGCTAGTGGACATTCGGAGCACTAAGAAGGTAATAGTGGAAAAAGGAATATATTCAAACATAAACTACACAGTAGCATTCTGTGAAATTTCTTTCTGTTCTGTGCATTCAACTAACAGAGTTGAACCTTACTTTTGATTGAGCCGTTCTGAAACACTCTTTCTGTAGAAACTGCAATTGGACATGCTAAGCGCTAAGAGGCCTACATTGGGAAAAAGAATATCTTCAAATAAAAACTACACAGATGCATTCTGTGAAACTTATTTCTGATCTGTAATTTCAGTTAACAGAGATAAAACATATTTTTGATTGAGCAGATATGAAACACTCTTTTTGTAGAAAATGCAAGTGGAGATTCGGAGCGCTAAGAGGGTAATAGTGGAAAAGGAATGTCTTCAAATATAAACTACACAGAATCATTCGGTGAAACTTCTTTCTGATCTGTGAATTCAGCTAACAGAGTTAAACCATACTTTTGATTGAGCAGATCTGAACACTCTTTCTGTAGAAAATGCAACTGGACATTTGGAGCGCTAAGAGCGTAGTAGTGGAAAAAGGAATATATTCAAAAAAAACTACACAGAAACATTCTGTGAAACTTCTTTCTGATCTGAGCATTCAGCTAACAGAGTTAAACCATACTTTTGATTGAGCAGTTTTGAAACACTCTGTAGAAAATGCAACTGGACATTCGTAGCGCTAAGTGGGTAATAGTGGAAAAAAGAATATGTTCAAATATAAACTACACAGAAGCATTGTATGAAACTTCTTTCTGTTCTGTGCATTCAACTAACAGAGTTGAACTTTACTTTTGATTGAGCCGTTCTGAAACACTCCTTCTGCAGAAACTGCAATTGGACATTCTCAGCGGTAGGAGGCCTATATTGGGAAAATAATGTCTACAAATAAAAACTACACAGAAGAATTGTGTGAAACTTCTTTCTGTTCTGTTTGTTCAACTAAAAGAGTTGAACCTTAGTTTTGATTGAGCCGTTCTGAAACACTCTTTCTGTAGAAAATGCAAGTGGAGATTCGGAGCGCTAAGAGGGTAATAGTGGATAAAGGAATGTCTCCAAATATAAACTACACAGAATCATTCTGTGAAACTTCTTTCTGATCTGTGCATTCAGCTAACAGAGTTAAACCATACTTTTGATTGAGCAGATCTGAACACTCTTTCTGTAGAAAATGCAACTGGACATTTGGAGCGCTAAGAGAGTAGTAGTGGAAAAAGGAATATATTCAAATATAAACTACACAGAAGCATTCTGTGAAACTTCTTTCTGATCTGAGCTTTCAGCTAACAGAGTTAAACCATACTTTTGATTGAGCAGTTTTGAAACACTCTGTCTGTAGAAAATGCAACTGGACATTCGTAGCGCTAAGTGGGTAATAGTGAAAAAAAGAATATGTTCAAATATAAACTACACAGAAGCATTGTATGAAACTACTTTCTGTTCTGTGCATTCAACTAACAGAGTTGAACCTTACTTTTGATTGAGCCTTTCTGAAACACTCTTTCTGTAAAAACTGCAATTGGACATTCTGAGCGCTAAGAGGCCTCTATTGGGAAAAATAATATCTTCAAATAAAAACTACACAGAAGCATTGTGTGAAACTTATTTCTGATATGTTCATTAAGCTAACAGAGTTAAACCATACTTTTGATTGCGCAGTTCTGAACACTCTTTCTGTAGAAAATGGAAGTGGACATTCGGAGCGCTAAGAGGGTAATAGTGGAAAAAGGAATATATTCAAATATAAACTACACAGTAGCATTCTGTGAAAATACTTTCTGTTCTGTGCATTCAACTAACAGAGTTGAACCTTACTTTTGATTGAGCCGATCTGAAACACTCTTTCTGTAGAAACTGCAATTGGACATGGTAAGCGCTAAGAGGCCTACATTGGGAAAAAGAATATCTTCAAATAAAAACTACACAGATGCATTCTGTGAAACTTATTTCTGATCTGTAAATTCAGTTAACAGAGATAAAACATATTTTTGATTGAGCAGTTATGAAACACTCTTTTTGTAGAAAATGCAAGTGGAGATTCGGAGCGCTAAGAGGGTAATAGTGGAAAAAGGAATGTCTTCAAATATAAACTACACAGAATCATTCGGTGAAACTTCTTTCTGATCTGTGCATTCAGCTAACAGAGTTAAACCATACTTTTGATTGAGCAGATCTGAACACTCTTTCTGTAGAAAATGCAACTGGACATTTGGAGCGCTAAGAGCGTAGTAGTGGAAAAAGGAATATATTCAAATATAAACTACACAGAAGCATTCTGTGAAACTTCTTTCTGATCTGAGCATTCAGCTAACAGAGTTAAACCATACTTTTGATTGAGGAGTTTTGAAACACTCTGTCTGTAGAAAATGCAACTGGATATTCGTAGCGCTAAGTGGGTAATGGTGGAAAAAAGAATATGTTCAAATATAAACTACACAGAAGCATTGTATGAAACATCTTTCTGTTCTGTGCATTCAACTAACAGAGTTGAACCTTACTTATGATTGAGCCGTTCTGAAACACTCTTTCTGTAGAAACTGCAATTGGACATTCTTAGCGCTAGGAGGCCTATATTGGGGAAAAGAATGTCTACAAATAAAAACTACACAGAAGAATTGTGTGAAACTTCTTTCTGTTCTGTTTGTTCAACTAAAAGAGTAGAACCTTAGTTTTGATTGAGCCGTTCTGAAACACTCTTTCTGTAGAAAATGCAAGTGGAGATTCGGAGCGCTAAGAGGGTAATAGTGGAAAAAGGAATGTCTTCAAATATAAACTACACAGAATCATTCGGTGAAACTTCTTTCTGTTCTGTGCATTCAACAAACAGATTTGAACCTTCCTTTTGATTGAGCCGTTCTGAAACACTCTTTCTGTAGAAACTGCAATTGGACATTCTGAGCGCTAGGAGGCCTATATTGGGAAAAAGAATGTCTACAAATAAAAACTACACAGAAGAATTGTGTGAAACTTCTTTCTGTTCTGTTTATTCAACTAAAAGAGTTGAACCTTAGTTTTGATTGAGCCGTTCTGAAACACTCTTTCTGTAGAAAATGCAAGTGGAGATTCGGAGCGCTAAGAGGATAATAGTGGATAAAGGAATGTCTCCAAATATAAACTACACAGAATCATTCTGTGAAACTTCTTTCTGATCTGTGCATTCAGCTAACAGAGTTAAACCATACTTTTGATTGAGCAGATCTGAACACTCTTTCTGGAGAAAATGCAACTGGACATTTGGAGCGCTAAGAGCGTAGTAGTGGAAAAAGGAATATATTCAAGTATAAACTACACAGAAGCATTCTGTGAAACTTCTTTCTGATCTGAGCATTCAGCTAACAGAGTTAAACCATACTTTTGATTGAGCAGTTTTGAAACACTCTGTCTGTAGAAAATGCAACTGGACATTCGTAGCGCTAATTGGGTAATAGTGGAAAAAATAATATGTTCAAATATAAACTACACAGAAGCATTGTATGAAACTTCTTTCTGTTCTGTGCATTCAACTAACAGAGTTGAACCTTACTTTTGATTGAGCCTTTCTGAAACACTCTTTCTGTAGAAACTGCAATTGGACATTCTGAGCGCTAAGAGGCCTCTATTGGGAAAAATAATATCTTCAAATAAAAACTACACAGAAGCATTGTGTGAAACTTATTTCTGATATGTTCATTAAGCTAACAGAGTTAAACCATACTTTTGATTGCGCAGTTCTGAACACTCTTTCTGTAAAAAATGCAAGTGGACATTCGGAGCGCTAAGAAGGTAATAGTGGAAAAAGGAATATATTCAAATATAAACTACACAGTAGCATTCTGTGAAAATTCTTTCTGTTCTGTGCATTCAACTAACAGAGTTGAACCTTACTTTTGATTGAGCCGTTCTGAAACACTCTTTCTGTAGAAACTGCAATTGGACATGCTAAGCGCTAAGAGGCCTACATTGGGAAAAAGAATATCTTCAAATAAAAACTACACAGATGCATTCTGTGAAACTTATTTCTGATCTGTAAAGTCAGTTAACAGAGATAAAACATATTTTTGATTGAGCAGTTATGAAACACTCTTTTTGTAGAAAATGCAAGTGGAGATTCGGAGCGCTAAGAGGGTAATAGTGGAAAAAGGAATGTCTTCAAATATAAAATACACAGAATCATTGGGGGAAACTTTTTTCTGATCTGTGCATTCAGCTAACAGAGTTAAACCATACTTTTGATTGAGCAGATCTGAACACTCTTTCTGTAGAAAATGCAAATGGACATTTGGAGCGCTAAGAGCGTAGTAGTGGAAAAAGGAATATATTCAAATATAAACTACACAGAAGCATTCTGTGAAACTTCTTTCTGATCTGAGCATTCAGCTAACAGAGTTAAACCATACTTTTGATTGAGCAGTTTTGAAACACTCTGTCTGTAGAAAATGCAACTGGACATTCGTAGCGCTAATTGGGTAATAGTGGAAAAAAGAATATGTTCAAATATAAACTACACAGAAGCATTGTATGAAACTTCTTTCTGTTCTGTGCATTCAACTAACAGAGTTGAACCTTACTTTTGATTGAGCCTTTCTGAAACACTCTTTCTGTAGAAACTGCAATTGGACATTCTGAGCGCTAAGAGGCCTATATTGGGAAAAATAATATCTTCAAATAAAAACTACACAGAAGCATTGCGTGAAAATTATTTCTGATATATTCATTAAGCTAACAGAGTTAAACCATACTTTAGATTGCGCAGTTCTGAACACTCTTTCTGTAGAAAATGCAAGTGGACATTCGGAGCGCTAAGAGGGTAATAGTGGAAAAAGGAATATATTCAAACATAAACTACACAGTAGCATTCTGTGAAAATTCTTTGTGTTCTGTGCATTCAACTAACAGAGTTGAACCTTACTTTTGATTGAGCCGTTCTGAAACACTCTTTCTGTAGAAACTGCAATTGGACATGCTAAGTGCTAAGAGGCCTACATTGGGAAAAATAATATCTTCAAATAAAAACTACACAGATGCATTCTCTGAAACTTATTTCTGATCTGTAAATTCAGTTAACAGAGATAAAACATATTTTTGATTGAGCAGTTATGAAACACTCTTTTTGTAGAAAATGCAAGTGGAGATTCGGAGCGCTAAGAGGGTAATAGTGGAAAAAGGAATGTCTTCAAATATAAACTACACAGAATCATTCGGTGAAACTTCTTTCTGATCTGTGCATTCAGCTAACAGAGTTAAACCATACTTTTGATTGAGCAGATCTGAACACTCTTTCTGTAGAAAATGCAACTGGACATTTTGAGCGCTAAGAGCGTAGTAGTGGAAAAAGGAATATATTCAAATATAAACTACACAGAAGCATTCTGTGAAACTTCTTTCTGATCTGAGCATTCAGCTAACAGAGTTAAACCATACTTTTGATTGAGCAGTTTTGAAACACTCTGTCTGTAGAAAATGCAACTGGACATTCGTAGCGCTAAGTGGGTAATAGTGGAAAAAAGAATATGTTCAAATATAAACTACACAGAAGCATTGTATGAAACTTCTTTCTGTTCTGTGCATTCAACTAACAGAGTTGAACCTTACTTTTGATTGAGCCGTTCTGAAACACTCTTTCTGTAGAAACTGCAATTGGACATTCTGAGCGCTAGGAGGCCTATATTGGGAAAAAGAATGTCTACAAATAAAAACTACACAGAAGAATTGTGTGAAACTTCTTTCTGTTCTGTTTGTTCAACTAAAAGAGTTGAACCTTAGTTTTGATTGAGCCGTTCTGAAACACTCTTTCTGTAGAAAATGCAAGTGGAGATTCGGAGCGCTAAGAGGGTAATAGTGGATAAATGAATGTCTCCAAATATAAACTACACAGAATCATTCTGTGAAACTTCTTTCTGATCTGTGCATTCAGCTAACAGAGTTAAACCATACTTTTGATTGAGCAGATCTGAACACTCTTTCTGGAGAAAATGCAACTGGACATTTGGAGCGCTAAGAGAGTAGTAGTGGAAAAAGGAATATATTCAAATATAAACTACACAGAAGCATTCTGTGAAACTTCTTTCTGATCTGAGCATTCAGCTAACAGAATTAAACCATACTTTTGATTGAGCAGTTTTGAAACACTCTGTCTGTAGAAAATGCAACTGGACATTCGTAGCGCTAAGTGGGTAATAGTGAAAAAAATAATATGTTCAAATATAAACTACACAGAAGCATTGTATGAAACTACTTTCTGTTCTGTGCATTCAACTAACAGAGTTGAACCTTAATTTTGATTGAGCCTTTCTGAAACACTCTTTCTGTAGAAACTGCAATTGGACATTCTGAGCGCTAAGAGGCCTCTATTGGGAAAAATAATATCTTCAAATAAAAACTACACAGAAGCATTGTGTGAAACTTATTTCTGATATGTTCATTAAGCTAACAGAGTTAAACCATACTTTTGATTGCGCAGTTCTGAACACTCTTTCTGTAGAAAATGGAAGTGGACATTCGGAGCGCTAAGAGGGTAATAGTGGAAAAAGGAATATATTCAAATATAAACTACACAGTAGCATTCTGTGAAAATACTTTCTGTTCTGTGCATTCAACTAACAGAGTTGAACCTTACTTTTGATTGAGCCGTTCTGAAACACTCTTTCTGTAGAAACTGCAATTGGACATGGTAAGCGCTAAGAGGCCTACATTGGGAAAAAGAATATCTTCAAATAAAAACTACACAGATGCATTCTGTGAAACTTATTTCTGATCTGTAAATTCAGTTAACAGAGATAAAACATATTTTTGATTGAGCAGTTATGAAACACTCTTTTTGTAGAAAATGCAAGTGGAGATTCGGAGCGCTAAGAGGGTAATAGTGGAAAAAGGAATGTCTTCAAATATAAACTACACAGAATCATTCGGTGAAACTTCTTTCTGATCTGTGCATTCAGCTAACAGAGTTAAACCATACTTTTGATTGAGCAGATCTGAACACTCTGTCTGTAGAAAATGCAACTGGACATTTGGAGCGCTAAGAGCGTAGTAGTGGAAAAAGGAATATATTCAAATATAAACTACACAGAAGCATTCTGTGAAACTTCTTTCTGATCTGAGCATTCAGCTAACAGAGTTAAACCATACTTTTGATTGAGCAGTTTTGAAACACTCTGTCTGTAGAAAATGCAACTGGATATTCGTAGCGCTAAGTTGGTAATGGTGGAAAAAAGAATATGTTCAAATATAAACTACACAGAAGCATTGTATGAAACATCTTTCTGTTCTGTGCATTCAACTAACAGAGTTGAAACTTACTTATGATTGAGCCGTTCGGAAACACTCTTTCTGTAGAAACTGCAATTGGACATTCTTAGCGCTAGGAGGCCTATATTGGGGAAAAGAATGTCTACAAATAAAAACTACACAGAAGAATTGTGTGAAACTTCTTTCTGTTCTGTTTGTTCAACTAAAAGAGTAGAACCTTAGTTTTGATTGAGCCGTTCTGAAACACTCTTTCTGTAGAAAATGCAAGTGGAGATTCGGAGCGCTAAGAGGGTAATAGTGGAAAAAGGAATGTCTTCAAATATAAACTACACAGAATCATTCGGTGAAACTTCTTTCTGTTCTGTGCATTCAACAAACAGATTTGAACCTTCCTTTTGATTGAGCCGTTCTGAAACACTCTTTCTGTAGAAACTGCAATTGGACATTCTGAGCGCTAGGAGGCCTATATTGGGAAAAAGAATGTCTACAAATAAAAACTACACAGAAGAATTGTGTGAAACTTCTTTCTGTTCTGTTTATTCAACTAAAAGAGTTGAACCTTAGTTTTGATTGAGCCGTTCTGAAACACTCTTTCTGTAGAAAATGCAAGTGGAGATTCGGAGCGCTAAGAGGGTAATAGTGGATAAAGGAATGTCTCCAAATATAAACTACACAGAATCATTCTGTGAAACTTCTTTCTGATCTGTGCATTCAGCTAACAGAGTTAAACCATACTTTTGATTGAGCAGATCTGAACACTCTTTCTGGAGAAAATGCAACTGGACATTTGGAGCGCTAAGAGCGTAGTAGTGGAAAAAGGAATATATTCAAGTATAAACTACACAGAAGCATTCTGTGAAACTTCTTTCTGATCTGAGAATTCAGCTAACAGAGTTATACCATACTTTTGATTGAGCAGTTTTGAAACACTCTGTCTGTAGAAAATGCAACTGGACATTCGTAGCGCTAATTGGGTAATAGTGGAAAAAATAATATGTTCAAATATAAACTACACAGAAGCATTGTATGAAACTTCTTTCTGTTCTGTGCATTCAACTAACAGAGTTGAACCTTACTTTTGATTGAGCCTTTCTGAAACACTCTTTCTGTAGAAACTGCAATTGGACATTCTGAGCGCTAAGAGGCCTCTATTGGGAAAAATAATATCTTCAAATAAAAACTACACAGAAGCATTGTGTGAAACTTATTTCTGATATGTTCATTAAGCTAACAGAGTTAAACCATACTTTTGATTGCGCAGTTCTGAACACTCTTTCTGTAAAAAATGCAAGTGGACATTCGGAGCGCTAAGAAGGTAATAGTGGAAAAAGGAATATATTCAAATATAAACTACACAGTAGCATTCTGTGAAAATTCTTTCTGTTCTGTGCATTCAACTAACAGAGTTGAACCTTACTTTTGATTGAGCCGTTCTGAAACACTCTTTCTGTAGAAACTGCAATTGGACATGCTAAGCGCTAAGAGGCCTACATTGGGAAAAAGAATATCTTCAAATAAAAACTACACAGATGCATTCTGTGAAACTTATTTCTGATCTGTAAAGTCAGTTAACAGAGATAAAACATATTTTTGATTGAGCAGTTATGAAACACACTTTTTGTAGAAAATGCAAGTGGAGATTCGAAGCGCTAAGAGGGTAATAGTGGAAAAAGGAATGTCTTCAAATATAAAATACACAGAATCATTGGGGGAAACTTTTTTCTGATCTGTGCATTCAGCTAACAGAGTTAAACCATACTTTTGATTGAGCAGATCTGAACACTCTTTCTGTAGAAAATGCAAATGGACATTTGGAGCGCTAAGAGCGTAGTAGTGGAAAAAGGAATATATTCAAATATAAACTACACAGAAGCATTCTGTGAAACTTCTTTCTGATCTGAGCATTCAGCTAACAGAGTTAAACCATACTTTTGATTGAGCAGTTTTGAAACACTCTGTCTGTAGAAAATGCAACTGGACATTCGTAGCGCTAATTGGGTAATAGTGGAAAAAAGAATATGTTCAAATATAAACTACACAGAAGCATTGTATGAAACTTCTTTCTGTTCTGTGCATTCAACTAACAGAGTTGAACCTTACTTTTGATTGAGCCTTTCTGAAACACTCTTTCTGTAGAAACTGCAATTGGACATTCTGAGCGCTAAGAGGCCTATATTGGGAAAAATAATATCTTCAAATAAAAACTACACAGAAGCATTGCGTGAAAATTATTTCTGATATATTCATTATGCTAACAGAGTTAAACCATACTTTAGATTGCGCAGTTCTGAACACTCTTTCTGTAGAAAATGCAAGTGGACATTCGGAGCGCTAAGAGGGTAATAGTGGAAAAAGGAATATATTCAAACATAAACTACACAGTAGCATTCTGTGAAAATTCTTTGTGTTCTGTGCATTCAACTAACAGAGTTGAACCTTACTTTTGATTGAGCCGTTCTGAAACACTCTTTCTGTAGAAACTGCAATTGGACATGCTAAGCGCTAAGAGGCCTACATTGGGAAAAATAATATCTTCAAATAAAAACTACACAGATGCATTCTCTGAAACTTATTTCTGATCTGTAAATTCAGTTAACAGAGATAAAACATATTTTTGATTGAGCAGTTATGAAACACTCTTTTTGTAGAAAATGCAAGTGGAGATTCGGAGCGCTAAGAGGGTAATAGTGGAAAAAGGAATGTCTTCAAATATAAACTACACAGAATCATTCGGTGAAACTTCTTTCTGATCTGTGCATTCAGCTAACAGAGTTAAACCATACTTTTGATTGAGCAGATCTGAACACTCTTTCTGTAGAAAATGCAACTGGACATTTGGAGCGCTAAGAGCGTAGTAGTGGAAAAAGGAATATATTCAAATATAAACTACACAGAAGCATTCTGTGAAACTTCTTTCTGATCTGAGCATTCAGCTAACAGAGTTAAACCATACTTTTGATTGAGCAGTTTTGAAACACTCTGTCTGTAGAAAATGCAACTGGACATTCGTAGCGCTAAGTGGGTAATAGTGGAAAAAAGAATATGTTCAAATATAAACTACACAGAAGCATTGTATGAAACTTCTTTCTGTTCTGTGCATTCAACTAACAGAGTTGAACCTTACTTTTGATTGAGCCGTTCTGAAACACTCTTTCTGTAGAAACTGCAATTGGACATTCTGAGCGCTAGGAGGCCTATATTGGGAAAAAGAATGTCTACAAATAAAAACTACACAGAAGAATTGTGTGAAACTTCTTTCTGTTCTGTTTGTTCAACTAAAAGAGTTGAACCTTAGTTTTGATTGAGCCGTTCTGAAACACTCTTTCTGTAG
Source organism: Symphalangus syndactylus (assembly GCF_028878055.3). Classification (NCBI taxonomy): domain Eukaryota; kingdom Metazoa; phylum Chordata; class Mammalia; order Primates; family Hylobatidae; genus Symphalangus; species Symphalangus syndactylus. Next base: position 111,054,226 of record NC_072437.2, on the reverse strand, counting down.
AAAATGCAAGTGGAGATTCGGAGCGCTAAGAGGGTAATAGTGGATAAATGAATGTCTCCAAATATAAACTACACAGAATCATTCTGTGAAACTTCTTTCTGATCTGTGCATTCAGCTAACAGAGTTAAACCATACTTTTGATTGAGCAGATCTGAACACTCTTTCTGGAGAAAATGCAACTGGACATTTGGAGCGCTAAGAGAGTAGTAGTGGAAAAAGGAATATATTCAAATATAAACTACACAGAAGCATTCTGTGAAACTTCTTTCTGATCTGAGCATTCAGCTAACAGAGTTAAACCATACTTTTGATTGAGCAGTTTTGAAACACTCTGTCTGTAGAAAATGCAACTGGACATTCGTAGCGCTAATTGGGTAATAGTGGAAAAAATAATATGTTCAAATATAAACTACACAGAAGCATTGTATGAAACTTCTTTCTGTTCTGTGCATTCAACTAACAGAGTTGAACCTTACTTTTGATTGAGCCTTTCTGAAACACTCTTTCTGTAGAAACTGCAATTGGACATTCTGAGCGCTAAGAGGCCTCTATTGGGAAAAATAATATCTTCAAATAAAAACTACACAGAAGCATTGCGTGAAAATTATTTCTGATATATTCATTAAGCTAACAGAGTTAAACCATACTTTAGATTGCGCAGTTCTGAACACTCTTTCTGTAGAAAATGCAAGTGGACATTCGGAGCGCTAAGAGGGTAATAGTGGAAAAAGGAATATATTCAAACATAAACTACACAGTAGCATTCTGTGAAAATTCTTTGTGTTCTGTGCATTCAACTAACAGAGTTGAACCTTACTTTTGATTGAGCCGTTCTGAAACACTCTTTCTGTAGAAACTGCAATTGGACATGCTAAGCGCTAAGAGGCCTACATTGGGAAAAATAATATCTTCAAATAAAAACTACACAGATGCATTCTCTGAAACTTATTTCTGATCTGTAAATTCAGTTAACAGAGATAAAACATATTTTTGATTGAGCAGTTATGAAACACTCTTTTTGTAGAAAATGCAAGTGGAGATTCGGAGCGCTAAGAGGGTAATAGTGGAAAAAGGAATGTCTTCAAATATAAACTACACAGAATCATTCGGTGAAACTTCTTTCTGATCTGTGCATTCAGCTAACAGAGTTAAACCATACTTTTGATTGAGCAGATCTGAACACTCTTTCTGTAGAAAATGCAACTGGACATTTGGAGCGCTAAGAGCGTAGTAGTGGAAAAAGGAATATATTCAAATATAAACTACACAGAAGCATTCTGTGAAACTTCTTTCTGATCTGAGCATTCAGCTAACAGAGTTAAACCATACTTTTGATTGAGCAGTTTTGAAACACTCTGTCTGTAGAAAATGCAACTGGACATTCGTAGCGCTAAGTGGGTAATAGTGGAAAAAAGAATATGTTCAAATATAAACTACACAGAAGCATTGTATGAAACTTCTTTCTGTTCTGTGCATTCAACTAACAGAGTTGAACCTTACTTTTGATTGAGCCGTTCTGAAACACTCTTTCTGTAGAAACTGCAATTGGACATTCTGAGCGCTAGGAGGCCTATATTGGGAAAAAGAATGTCTACAAATAAAAACTACACAGAAGAATTGTGTGAAACTTCTTTCTGTTCTGTTTGTTCAACTAAAAGAGTTGAACCTTAGTTTTGATTGAGCCGTTCTGAAACACTCTTTCTGTAGAAAATGCAAGTGGAGATTCGGAGCGCTAAGAGGGTAATAGTGGATAAATGAATGTCTCCAAATATAAACTACACAGAATCATTCTGTGAAACTTCTTTCTGATCTGTGCATTCAGCTAACAGAGTTAAACCATACTTTTGATTGAGCAGATCTGAACACTCTTTCTGGAGAAAATGCAACTGGACATTTGGAGCGCTAAGAGAGTAGTAGTGGAAAAAGGAATATATTCAAATATAAACTACACAGAAGCATTCTGTGAAACTTCTTTCTGATCTGAGCATTCAGCTAACAGAGTTAAACCATACTTTTGATTGAGCAGTTTTGAAACACTCTGTCTGTAGAAAATGCAACTGGACATTCGTAGCGCTAATTGGGTAATAGTGGAAAAAATAATATGTTCAAATATAAACTACACAGAAGCATTGTATGAAACTTCTTTCTGTTCTGTGCATTCAACTAACAGAGTTGAACCTTACTTTTGATTGAGCCTTTCTGAAACACTCTTTCTGTAGAAACTGCAATTGGACATTCTGAGCGCTAAGAGGCCTCTATTGGGAAAAATAATATCTTCAAATAAAAACTACACAGAAGCATTGTGTGAAACTTATTTCTGATATGTTCATTAAGCTAACAGAGTTAAACCATACTTTTGATTGCGCAGTTCTGAACACTCTTTCTGTAAAAAATGCAAGTGGACATTCGGAGCGCTAAGAAGGTAATAGTGGAAAAAGGAATATATTCAAATATAAACTACACAGTAGCATTCTGTGAAAATTCTTTCTGTTCTGTGCATTCAACTAACAGAGTTGAACCTTACTTTTGATTGAGCCGTTCTGAAACACTCTTTCTGTAGAAACTGCAATTGGACATGCTAAGCGCTAAGAGGCCTACATTGGGAAAAAGAATATCTTCAAATAAAAACTACACAGATGCATTCTGTGAAACTTATTTCTGATCTGTAAATTCAGTTAACAGAGATAAAACATATTTTTGATTGAGCAGTTATGAAACACTCTTTTTGTAGAAAATGCAAGTGGAGATTCGGAGCACTAAGAGGGTAATAGTGGAAAAAGGAATGTCTTCAAATATAAACTACACAGAATCATTCGGTGAAACTTCTTTCTGATCTGTGCATTCAGCTAACAGAGTTAAACCATACTTTTGATTGAGCAGATCTGAACACTCTTTCTGTAGAAAATGCAACTGGACATTTGGAGCGCTAAGAGCGTAGTAGTGGAAAAAGGAATATATTCAAATATAAACTACACAGAAGCATTCTGTGAAACTTCTTTCTGATCTGAGCATTCAGCTAACAGAGTTAAACCATACTTTTGATTGAGCAGTTTTGAAACACTCTGTCTGTAGAAAATGCAACTGGACATTCGTAGCGCTAAGTGTGTAATAGTGGAAAAAAGAATATGTTCAAATATGAACTACACAGAAGCATTGTATGAAACTTCTTTCTGTTCTGTGCATTCAACTAACAGAGTTGAACCTTACTTTTGATTGAGCCTTTCTGAAACACTCTTTCTGTAGAAACTGCAATTGGACATTCTGAGCGCTAAGAGGCCTATATTGGGAAAAATAATATCTTCAAATAAAAACTACACAGAAGCATTGCGTGAAACTTATTTCTGATATGTTCATTAAGCTAACAGAGTTAAACCATACTTTTGATTGCGCAGTTCTGAACACTCTTTCTGTAGAAAATGCAAGTGGACATTCGGAGCGCTAAGAGGGTAATAGTGGAAAAAGGAATATATTCAAATATAAACTACACAGTAGCATTCTGTGAAAATTCTTTCTGTTCTGTGCATTCAACTAACAGAGTTGAAACTTACTTTTGATTGAGCCGTTCTGAAACACTCTTTCTGTAGAAACTGCAATTGGACATGCTAAGCGCTAAGAGGCCTACATTGGGAAAAATAATATCTTCAAATAAAAACTACACAGATGCATTCTGTGAAACTTATTTCTGATCTGTAAATTCAGTTAACAGAGATAAAACATATTTTTGATTGAGCAGTTATGAAACACTCTTTTTGTAGAAAATGCAAGTGGAGATTCGGAGCGCTAAGAGGGTAATAGTGGAAAAAGGAATGTCTTCAAATATAAACTACACAGAATCATTCGGTGAAACTTCTTTCTGATCTGTGCATTCAGCTAACAGAGTTAAACCATACTTTTGATTGAGCAGATCTGAACACTCTTTCTGTAGAAAATGCAACTGGACATTTGGAGCGCTAAGAGCGTAGTAGTGGAAAAAGGAATATATTCAAATATAAACTACACAGAAGCATTCTGTGAAACTTCTTTCTGATCTGAGCATTCAGCTAACAGAGTTAAACCATACTTTTGATTGAGCAGTTTTGAAACACTCTGTCTGTAGAAAATGCAACTGGACATTCGTAGCGCTAAGTGGGTAATAGTGGAAAAAAGAATATGTTCAAATATAAACTACACAGAAGCATTGTATGAAACTTCTTTCTGTTCTGTGCATTCAACTAACAGAGTTGAACCTTACTTTTGATTGAGCCTTTCTGAAACACTCTTTCTGTAGAAACTGCAATTGGACATTCTGAGCGCTAAGAGGCCTATATTGGGAAAAATAATATCTTCAAATAAAAACTACACAGAAGCATTGCGTGAAACTTATTTCTGATATGTTCGTTAAGCTAACAGAGTTAAACCATACTTTTGATTGCGCAGTTCTGAACACTCTTTCTGTAGAAAATGCAAGTGGACATTCGGAGCGCTAAGAGGGTAATAGTGGAAAAAGGAATATATTCAAACATAAACTACACAGTAGCATTCTGTGAAAATTCTTTGTGTTCTGTGCATTCAACTAACAGAGTTGAACCTTACTTTTGATTGAGCCGTTCTGAAACACTCTTTCTGTAGAAACTGCAATTGGACATGCTAAGCGCTAAGAGGCCTACATTGGGAAAAATAATATCTTCAAATAAAAACTACACAGATGCATTCTGTGAAACTTATTTCTGATCTGTAAATTCAGTTAACAGAGATAAAACATATTTTTGATTGAGCAGTTATGAAACACTGTTTTTGTAGAAAATGCAAGTGGAGATTCGGAGCGCTAAGAGGGTAATAGTGGAAAAAGGAATGTCTTCAAATATAAACTACACAGAATCATTCGGTGAAACTTCTTTCTGATCTGTGCATTCAGCTAACAGAGTTAAACCATACTTTTGATTGAGCAGATCTGAACACTCTTTCTGTAGAAAATGCAACTGGACATTTGGAGCGCTAAGAGCGTAGTAGTGGAAAAAGGAATATATTCAAATATAAACTACACAGAAGCATTCTGTGAAACTTCTTTCTGATCTGAGCATTCAGCTAACAGAGTTAAACCATACTTTTGATTGAGCAGTTTTGAAACACTCTGTCTGTAGAAAATGCAACTGGACATTCGTAGCGCTAAGTGGGTAATAGTGGAAAAAATAATATGTTCAAATATAAACTACACAGAAGCATTGTATGAAACTTCTTTCTGTTCTGTGCATTCAACTAACAGAGTTGAACCTTACTTTTGATTGAGCCTTTCTGAAACACTCTTTCTGTAGAAACTGCAATTGGACATTCTGAGCGCTAAGAGGCCTCTATTGGGAAAAATAATATCTTCAAATAAAAACTACACAGAAGCATTGTGTGAAACTTATTTCTGATATGTTCATTAAGCTAACAGAGTTAAACCATACTTTTGATTGCGCAGTTCTGAACACTCTTTCTGTAAAAAATGCAAGTGGACATTCGGAGCGCTAAGAAGGTAATAGTGGAAAAAGGAATATATTCAAATATAAACTACACAGTAGCATTCTGTGAAAATTCTTTCTGTTCTGTGCATTCAACTAACAGAGTTGAACCTTACTTTTGATTGAGCCGTTCTGAAACACTCTTTCTGTAGAAACCGCAATTGGACATGCTAAGCGCTAAGAGGCCTACATTGGGAAAAAGAATATCTTCAAATAAAAACTACACAGATGCATTCTGTGAAACTTATTTCTGATCTGTAAAGTCAGTTAACAGAGATAAAACATATTTTTGATTGAGCAGTTATGAAACACTCTTTTTGTAGAAAATGCAAGTGGAGATTCGAAGCGCTAAGAGGGTAATAGTGGAAAAAGGAATGTCTTCAAATATAAAATACACAGAATCATTGGGGGAAACTTTTTTCTGATCTGTGCATTCAGCTAACAGAGTTAAACCATACTTTTGATTGAGCAGATCTGAACACTCTTTCTGTAGAAAATGCAAATGGACATTTGGAGCGCTAAGAGCGTAGTAGTGGAAAAAGGAATATATTCAAATATAAACTACACAGAAGCATTCTGTGAAACTTCTTTCTGATCTGAGCATTCAGCTAACAGAGTTAAACCATACTTTTGATTGAGCAGTTTTGAAACACTCTGTCTGTAGAAAATGCAACTGGACATTCGTAGCGCTAATTGGGTAATAGTGGAAAAAAGAATATGTTCAAATATAAACTACACAGAAGCATTGTATGAAACTTCTTTCTGTTCTGTGCATTCAACTAACAGAGTTGAACCTTACTTTTGATTGAGCCTTTCTGAAACACTCTTTCTGTAGAAACTGCAATTGGACATTCTGAGCGCTAAGAGGCCTATATTGGGAAAAATAATATCTTCAAATAAAAACTACACAGAAGCATTGCGTGAAAATTATTTCTGATATATTCATTAAGCTAACAGAGTTAAACCATACTTTAGATTGCGCAGTTCTGAACACTCTTTCTGTAGAAAATGCAAGTGGACATTCGGAGCGCTAAGAGGGTAATAGTGGAAAAAGGAATATATTCAAACATAAACTACACAGTAGCATTCTGTGAAAATTCTTTGTGTTCTGTGCATTCAACTAACAGAGTTGAACCTTACTTTTGATTGAGCCGTTCTGAAACACTCTTTCTGTAGAAACTGCAATTGGACATGCTAAGCGCTAAGAGGCCTACATTGGGAAAAATAATATCTTCAAATAAAAACTACACAGATGCATTCTCTGAAACTTATTTCTGATCTGTAAATTCAGTTAACAGAGATAAAACATATTTTTGATTGAGCAGTTATGAAACACTCTTTTTGTAGAAAATGCAAGTGGAGATTCGGAGCGCTAAGAGGGTAATAGTGGAAAAAGGAATGTCTTCAAATATAAACTACACAGAATCATTCGGTGAAACTTCTTTCTGATCTGTGCATTCAGCTAACAGAGTTAAACCATACTTTTGATTGAGCAGATCTGAACACTCTTTCTGTAGAAAATGCAACTGGACATTTGGAGCGCTAAGAGCGTAGTAGTGGAAAAAGGAATATATTCAAATATAAACTACACAGAAGCATTCTGTGAAACTTCTTTCTGATCTGAGCATTCAGCTAACAGAGTTAAACCATACTTTTGATTGAGCAGTTTTGAAACACTCTGTCTGTAGAAAATGCAACTGGACATTCGTAGCGCTAAGTGGGTAATAGTGGAAAAAAGAATATGTTCAAATATAAACTACACAGAAGCATTGTATGAAACTTCTTTCTGTTCTGTGCATTCAACTAACAGAGTTGAACCTTACTTTTGATTGAGCCGTTCTGAAACACTCTTTCTGTAGAAACTGCAATTGGACATTCTGAGCGCTAGGAGGCCTATATTGGTAAAAAGAATGTCTACAAATAAAAACTACACAGAAGAATTGTGTGAAACTTCTTTCTGTTCTGTTTGTTCAACTAAAAGAGTTGAACCTTAGTTTTGATTGAGCCGTTCTGAAACACTCTTTCTGTAGAAAATGCAAGTGGAGATTCGGAGCGCTAAGAGGGTAATAGTGGATAAATGAATGTCTCCATATATAAACTACACAGAATCATTCTGTGAAACTTCTTTCTGATCTGTGCATTCAGCTAACAGAGTTAAACCATACTTTTGATTGAGCAGATCTGAACACTCTTTCTGGAGAAAATGCAACTGGACATTTGGAGCGCTAAGAGCGTAGTAGTGGAAAAAGGAATATATTCAAATATAAACTACACAGAAGCATTCTGTGAAACTTCTTTCTGATCTGAGCATTCAGCTAACAGAGTTAAACCATACTTTTGATTGAGCAGTTTTGAAACACTCTGTCTGTAGAAAATGCAACTGGACATTCGTAGCGCTAATTGGGTAATAGTGGAAAAAATAATATGTTCAAATATAAACTACACAGAAGCATTGTATGAAACTTCTTTCTGTTCTGTGCATTCAACTAACAGAGTTGAACCTTACTTTTGATTGAGCCTTTCTGAAACACTCTTTCTGTAGAAACTGCAATTGGACATTCTGAGCGCTAAGAGGCCTCTATTGGGAAAAATAATATCTTCAAATAAAAACTACACAGAAGCATTGTGTGAAACTTATTTCTGATATGTTCATTAAGCTAACAGAGTTAAACCATACTTTTGATTGCGCAGTTCTGAACACTCTTTCTGTAAAAAATGCAAGTGGACATTCGGAGCGCTAAGAAGGTAATAGTGGAAAAAGGAATATATTCAAATATAAACTACACAGTAGCATTCTGTGAAAATTCTTTCTGTTCTGTGCATTCAACTAACAGAGTTGAACCTTACTTTTGATTGAGCCGTTCTGAAACACTCTTTCTGTAGAAACTGCAATTGGACATGCTAAGCGCTAAGAGGCCTACATTGGGAAAAAGAATATCTTCAAATAAAAACTACACAGATGCATTCTGTGAAACTTATTTCTGATCTGTAAATTCAGTTAACAGAGATAAAACATATTTTTGATTGAGCAGTTATGAAACACTCTTTTTGTAGAAAATGCAAGTGGAGATTCGGAGCACTAAGAGGGTAATAGTGGAAAAAGGAATGTCTTCAAATATAAACTACACAGAATCATTCGGTGAAACTTCTTTCTGATCTGTGCATTCAGCTAACAGAGTTAAACCATACTTTTGATTGAGCAGATCTGAACACTCTTTCTGTAGAAAATGCAACTGGACATTTGGAGCGCTAAGAGCGTAGTAGTGGAAAAAGGAATATATTCAAATATAAACTACACAGAAGCATTCTGTGAAACTTCTTTCTGATCTGAGCATTCAGCTAACAGAGTTAAACCATACTTTTGATTGAGCAGTTTTGAAACACTCTGTCTGTAGAAAATGCAACTGGACATTCGTAGCGCTAAGTGTGTAATAGTGGAAAAAAGAATATGTTCAAATATGAACTACACAGAAGCATTGTATGAAACTTCTTTCTGTTCTGTGCATTCAACTAACAGAGTTGAACCTTACTTTTGATTGAGCCTTTCTGAAACACTCTTTCTGTAGAAACTGCAATTGGACATTCTGAGCGCTAAGAGGCCTATATTGGGAAAAATAATATCTTCAAATAAAAACTACACAGAAGCATTGCGTGAAACTTATTTCTGATATGTTCATTAAGCTAACAGAGTTAAACCATACTTTTGATTGCGCAGTTCTGAACACTCTTTCTGTAGAAAATGCAAGTGGACATTCGGAGCGCTAAGAGGGTAATAGTGGAAAAAGGAATATATTCAAATATAAACTACACAGTAGCATTCTGTGAAAATTCTTTCTGTTCTGTGCATTCAACTAACAGAGTTGAAACTTACTTTTGATTGAGCCGTTCTGAAACACTCTTTCTGTAGAAACTGCAATTGGACATGCTAAGCGCTAAGAGGCCTACATTGGGAAAAATAATATCTTCAAATAAAAACTACACAGATGCATTCTGTGAAACTTATTTCTGATCTGTAAATTCAGTTAACAGAGATAAAACATATTTTTGATTGAGCAGTTATGAAACACTCTTTTTGTAGAAAATGCAAGTGGAGATTCGGAGCACTAAGAGGGTAATAGTGGAAAAAGGAATGTCTTCAAATATAAACTACACAGAATCATTCGGTGAAACTTCTTTCTGATCTGTGCATTCAGCTAACAGAGTTAAACCATACTTTTGATTGAGCAGATCTGAACACTCTTTCTGTAGAAAATGCAACTGGACATTTGGAGCGCTAAGAGCGTAGTAGTGGAAAAAGGAATATATTCAAATATAAACTACACAGAAGCATTCTGTGAAACTTCTTTCTGATCTGAGCATTCAGCTAACAGAGTTAAACCATACTTTTGATTGAGCAGTTTTGAAACACTCTGTCTGTAGAAAATGCAACTGTACATTCGTAGCGCTAAGTGTGTAATAGTGGAAAAAAGAATATGTTCAAATATGAACTACACAGAAGCATTGTATGAAACTTCTTTCTGTTCTGTGCATTCAACTAACAGAGTTGAACCTTACTTTTGATTGAGCCGTTCTGAAACACTCTTTCTGTAGAAACTGCAATTGGACATTCTGAGCGCTAGGAGGCCTATATTGGTAAAAAGAATGTCTACAAATAAAAACTACACAGAAGAATTGTGTGAAACTTCTTTCTGTTCTGTTTGTTCAAATAAAAGAGTTGAACCTTAGTTTTGATTGAGCCGTTCTGAAACACTCTTTCTGTAGAAAATGCAAGTGGAGATTCGGAGCGCTAAGAAGGTAATAGTGGATAAATGAATGTCTCCATATATAAACTACACAGAATCATTCTGTGAAACTTCTTTCTGATCTGTGCATTCAGCTAACAGAGTTAAACCATACTTTTGATTGAGCAGATCTGAACACTCTTTCTGGAGAAAATGCAACTGGACATTTGGAGCGCTAAGAGAGTAGTAGTGGAAAAAGGAATATATTCAAATATAAACTACACAGAAGCATTCTGTGAAACTTCTTTCTGATCTGAGCATTCAGCTAACAGAGTTAAACCATACTTTTGATTGAGCAGTTTTGAAACACTCTGTCTGTAGAAAATGCAACTGGACATTCGTAGCGCTAATTGGGTAATAGTGGAAAAAATAATATGTTCAAATATAAACTACACAGAAGCATTGTATGAAACTTCTTTCTGTTCTGTGCATTCAACTAACAGAGTTGAACCTTACTTTTGATTGAGCCTTTCTGAAACACTCTTTCTGTAGAAACTGCAATTGGACATTCTGAGCGCTAAGAGGCCTCTATTGGGAAAAATAATATCTTCAAATAAAAACTACACAGAAGCATTGTGTGAAACTTATTTCTGATATGTTCATTAAGCTAACAGAGTTAAACCATACTTTTGATTGCGCAGTTCTGAACACTCTTTCTGTAAAAAATGCAAGTGGACATTCGGAGCGCTAAGAAGGTAATAGTGGAAAAAGGAATATATTCAAATATAAACTACACAGTAGCATTCTGTGAAAATTCTTTCTGTTCTGTGCATTCAACTAACAGAGTTGAACCTTACTTTTGATTGAGCCGTTCTGAAACACTCTTTCTGTAGAAACTGCAATTGGACATGCTAAGCGCTAAGAGGCCTACATTGGGAAAAAGAATATCTTCAAATAAAAACTACACAGATGCATTCTGTGAAACTTATTTCTGATCTGTAAATTCAGTTAACAGAGATAAAACATATTTTTGATTGAGCAGTTATGAAACACTCTTTTTGTAGAAAATGCAAGTGGAGATTCGGAGCACTAAGAGGGTAATAGTGGAAAAAGGAATGTCTTCAAATATAAACTACACAGAATCATTCGGTGAAACTTCTTTCTGATCTGTGCATTCAGCTAACAGAGTTAAACCATACTTTTGATTGAGCAGATCTGAACACTCTTTCTGTAGAAAATGCAACTGGACATTTGGAGCGCTAAGAGCGTAGTAGTGGAAAAAGGAATATATTCAAATATAAACTACACAGAAGCATTCTGTGAAACTTCTTTCTGATCTGAGCATTCAGCTAACAGAGTTAAACCATACTTTTGATTGAGCAGTTTTGAAACACTCTGTCTGTAGAAAATGCAACTGGACATTCGTAGCGCTAAGTGTGTAATAGTGGAAAAAAGAATATGTTCAAATATGAACTACACAGAAGCATTGTATGAAACTTCTTTCTGTTCTGTGCATTCAACTAACAGAGTTGAACCTTACTTTTGATTGAGCCTTTCTGAAACACTCTTTCTGTAGAAACTGCAATTGGACATTCTGAGCGCTAAGAGGCCTATATTGGGAAAAATAATATCTTCAAATAAAAACTACACAGAAGCATTGCGTGAAACTTATTTCTGATATGTTCATTAAGCTAACAGAGTTAAACCATACTTTTGATTGCGCAGTTCTGAACACTCTTTCTGTAGAAAATGCAAGTGGACATTCGGAGCGCTAAGAGGGTAATAGTGGAAAAAGGAATATATTCAAATATAAACTACACAGTAGCATTCTGTGAAAATTCTTTCTGTTCTGTGCATTCAACTAACAGAGTTGAAACTTACTTTTGATTGAGCCGTTCTGAAACACTCTTTCTGTAGAAACTGCAATTGGACATGCTAAGCGCTAAGAGGCCTACATTGGGAAAAATAATATCTTCAAATAAAAACTACACAGATGCATTCTGTGAAACTTATTTCTGATCTGTAAATTCAGTTAACAGAGATAAAACATATTTTTGATTGAGCAGTTATGAAACACTCTTTTTGTAGAAAATGCAAGTGGAGATTCGGAGCGCTAAGAGGGTAATAGTGGAAAAAGGAATGTCTTCAAATATAAACTACACAGAATCATTCGGTGAAACTTCTTTCTGATCTGTGCATTCAGCTAACAGAGTTAAACCATACTTTTGATTGAGCAGATCTGAACACTCTTTCTGTAGAAAATGCAACTGGACATTTGGAGCGCTAAGAGCGTAGTAGTGGAAAAAGGAATATATTCAAATATAAACTACACAGAAGCATTCTGTGAAACTTCTTTCTGATCTGAGCATTCAGCTAACAGAGTTAAACCATACTTTTGATTGAGCAGTTTTGAAACACTCTGTCTGTAGAAAATGCAACTGGACATTCGTAGCGCTAAGTGGGTAATAGTGGAAAAAAGAATATGTTCAAATATAAACTACACAGAAGCATTGTATGAAACTTCTTTCTGTTCTGTGCATTCAACTAACAGAGTTGAACCTTACTTTTGATTGAGCCTTTCTGAAACACTCTTTCTGTAGAAACTGCAATTGGACATTCTGAGCGCTAAGAGGCCTATATTGGGAAAAATAATATCTTCAAATAAAAACTACACAGAAGCATTGCGTGAAACTTATTTCTGATATGTTCATTAAGCTAACAGAGTTAAACCATACTTTTGATTGCGCAGTTCTGAACACTCTTTCTGTAGAAAATGCAAGTGGACATTCGGAGCGCTAAGAGGGTAATAGTGGAAAAAGGAATATATTCAAACATAAACTACACAGTAGCATTCTGTGAAAATTCTTTGTGTTCTGTGCATTCAACTAACAGAGTTGAACCTTACTTTTGATTGAGCCGTTCTGAAACACTCTTTCTGTAGAAACTGCAATTGGACATGCTAAGCGCTAAGAGGCCTACATTGGGAAAAATAATATCTTCAAATAAAAACTACACAGATGCATTCTGTGAAACTTATTTCTGATCTGTAAATTCAGTTAACAGAGATAAAACATATTTTTGATTGAGCAGTTATGAAACACTGTTTTTGTAGAAAATGCAAGTGGAGATTCGGAGCGCTAAGAGGGTAATAGTGGAAAAAGGAATGTCTTCAAATATAAACTACACAGAATCATTCGGTGAAACTTCTTTCTGATCTGTGCATTCAGCTAACAGAGTTAAACCATACTTTTGATTGAGCAGATCTGAACACTCTTTCTGTAGAAAATGCAACTGGACATTTGGAGCGCTAAGAGCGTAGTAGTGGAAAAAGGAATATATTCAAATATAAACTACACAGAAGCATTCTGTGAAACTTCTTTCTGATCTGAGCATTCAGCTAACAGAGTTAAACCATACTTTTGATTGAGCAGTTTTGAAACACTCTGTCTGTAGAAAATGCAACTGGACATTCGTAGCGCTAAGTGGGTAATAGTGGAAAAAAGAATATGTTCAAATATAAACTACACAGAAGCATTGTATGAAACTTCTATCTGTTCTGTGCATTCCACTAACAGAGTTGAACCTTACTTTTGATTGAGCCGTTCTGAAACACTCTTTCTGTAGAAACTGCAATTGGACATTCTGAGCGCTAGGAGGCCTATATTGGGAAAAAGAATGTCTACAAATAAAAACTACACAGAAGAATTGTGTGAAACTTCTTTCTGTTCTGTTTGTTCAACTAAAAGAGTTGAACCTTAGTTTTGATTGAGCCGTTCTGAAACACTCTTTCTGTAGAAAATGCAAGTGCAGATTCGGAGCGCTAAGAGGGTAATAGTGGATAAATGAATGTCTCCAAATATAAACTACACAGAATCATTCTGTGAAACTTCTTTCTGATCTGTGCATTCAGCTAACAGAGTTAAACCATACTTTTGATTGAGCAGATCTGAACACTCTTTCTGGAGAAAATGCAACTGGACATTTGGAGCGCTAAGAGAGTAGTAGTGGAAAAAGGAATATATTCAAATATAAACTACACAGAAGCATTCTGTGAAACTTCTTTCTGATCTGAGCAATCAGCTAACAGAGTTAAACCATACTTTTGATTGAGCAGTTTTGAAACACTCTGTCTGTAGAAAATGCAACTGGACATTCGTAGCGCTAATTGGGTAATAGTGGAAAAAATAATATGTTCAAATATAAACTACACAGAAGCATTGTATGAAACTTCTTTCTGTTCTGTGCATTCAACTAACAGAGTTGAACCTTACCTTTGATTGAGCCTTTCTGAAACACTCTTTCTGTAGAAACTGCAATTGGACATTCTGAGCGCTAAGAGGCCTCTATTGGGAAAAATAATATCTTCAAATAAAAACTACACAGAAGCATTGTGTGAAACTTATTTCTGATATGTTCATTAAGCTAACAGAGTTAAACCATACTTTTGATTGCGCAGTTCTGAACACTCTTTCTGTAAAAAATGCAAGTGGACATTCGGAGCGCTAAGAAGGTAATAGTGGAAAAAGGAATATATTCAAATATAAACTACACAGTAGCATTCTGTGAAAATTCTTTCTGTTCTGTGCATTCAACTAACAGAGTTGAACCTTACTTTTGATTGAGCCGTTCTGAAACACTCTTTCTGTAGAAACTGCAATTGGACATGCTAAGCGCTAAGAGGCCTACATTGGGAAAAAGAATATCTTCAAATAAAAACTACACAGATGCATTCTGTGAAACTTATTTCTGATCTGTAAATTCAGTTAACAGAGATAAAACATATTTTTGATTGAGCAGTTATGAAACACTCTTTTTGTAGAAAATGCAAGTGGAGATTCGGAGCACTAAGAGGGTAATAGTGGAAAAAGGAATGTCTTCAAATATAAACTACACAGAATCATTCGGTGAAACTTCTTTCTGATCTGTGCATTCAGCTAACAGAGTTAAACCATACTTTTGATTGAGCAGATCTGAACACTCTTTCTGTAGAAAATGCAACTGGACATTTGGAGCGCTAAGAGCGTAGTAGTGGAAAAAGGAATATATTCAAATATAAACTACACAGAAGCATTCTGTGAAACTTCTTTCTGATCTGAGCATTCAGCTAACAGAGTTAAACCATACTTTTGATTGAGCAGTTTTGAAACACTCTGTCTGTAGAAAATGCAACTGGACATTCGTAGCGCTAAGTGTGTAATAGTGGAAAAAAGAATATGTTCAAATATGAACTACACAGAAGCATTGTATGAAACTTCTTTCTGTTCTGTGCATTCAACTAACAGAGTTGAACCTTACTTTTGATTGAGCCTTTCTGAAACACTCTTTCTGTAGAAACTGCAATTGGACATTCTGAGCGCTAAGAGGCCTATATTGGGAAAAATAATATCTTCAAATAAAAACTACACAGAAGCATTGCGTGAAACTTATTTCTGATATGTTCATTAAGCTAACAGAGTTAAACCATACTTTTGATTGCGCAGTTCTGAACACTCTTTCTGTAGAAAATGCAAGTGGACATTCGGAGCGCTAAGAGGGTAATAGTGGAAAAAGGAATATATTCAAATATAAACTACACAGTAGCATTCTGTGAAAATTCTTTCTGTTCTGTGCATTCAACTAACAGAGTTGAAACTTACTTTTGATTGAGCCGTTCTGAAACACTCTTTCTGTAGAAACTGCAATTGGACATGCTAAGCGCTAAGAGGCCTACATTGGGAAAAATAATATCTTCAAATAAAAACTACACAGATGCATTCTGTGAAACTTATTTCTGATCTGTAAATTCAGTTAACAGAGATAAAACATATTTTTGATTGAGCAGTTATGAAACACTCTTTTTGTAGAAAATGCAAGTGGAGATTCGGAGCGCTAAGAGGGTAATAGTGGAAAAAGGAATGTCTTCAAATATAAACTACACAGAATCATTCGGTGAAACTTCTTTCTGATCTGTGCATTCAGCTAACAGAGTTAAACCATACTTTTGATTGAGCAGATCTGAACACTCTTTCTGTAGAAAATGCAACTGGACATTTGGAGCGCTAAGAGCGTAGTAGTGGAAAAAGGAATATATTCAAATATAAACTACACAGAAGCATTCTGTGAAACTTCTTTCTGATCTGAGCATTCAGCTAACAGAGTTAAACCATACTTTTGTTTGAGCAGTTTTGAAACACTCTGTCTGTAGAAAATGCAACTGGACATTCGTAGCGCTAAGTGGGTAATAGTGGAAAAAAGAATATGTTCAAATATAAACTACACAGAAGCATTGTATGAAACTTCTTTCTGTTCTGTGCATTCAACTAACAGAGTTGAACCTTACTTTTGATTGAGCCTTTCTGAAACACTCTTTCTGTAGAAACTGCAATTGGACATTCTGAGCGCTAAGAGGCCTATATTGGGAAAAATAATATCTTCAAATAAAAACTACACAGAAGCATTGCGTGAAACTTATTTCTGATATGTTCATTAAGCTAACAGAGTTAAACCATACTTTTGATTGCGCAGTTCTGAACACTCTTTCTGTAGAAAATGCAAGTGGACATTCGGAGCGCTAAGAGGGTAATAGTGGAAAAAGGAATATATTCAAACATAAACTACACAGTAGCATTCTGTGAAAATTCTTTGTGTTCTGTGCATTCAACTAACAGAGTTGAACCTTACTTTTGATTGAGCCGTTCTGAAACACTCTTTCTGTAGAAACTGCAATTGGACATGCTAAGCGCTAAGAGGCCTACATTTTGGAAAAATAATATCTTCAAATAAAAACTACACAGATGCATTCTGTGAAACTTATTTCTGATCTGTAAATTCAGTTAACAGAGATAAAACATATTTTTGATTGAGCAGTTATGAAACACTCTTTTTGTAGAAAATGCAAGTGGAGATTCGGAGCGCTAAGAGGGTAATAGTGGAAAAAGGAATGTCTTCAAATATAAACTACACAGAATCATTCGGTGAAACTTCTTTCTGATCTGTGAATTCAGCTAACAGAGTTAAACCATACTTTTGATTGAGCAGATCTGAACACTCTTTCTGTAGAAAATGCAACTGGACATTTGGAGCGCTAAGAGCGTAGTAGTGGAAAAAGGAATATATTCAAATATAAACTACACAGAAGCATTCTGTGAAACTTCTTTCTGATCTGAGCATTCAGCTAACAGAGTTAAACCATACTTTTGATTGAGCAGTTTTGAAACACTCTGTCTGTAGAAAATGCAACTGGACATTCGTAGCGCTAAGTGGGTAATAGTGGAAAAAAGAATATGTTCAAATATAAACTACACAGAAGCATTGTATGAAACTTCTTTCTGTTCTGTGCATTCCACTAACAGAGTTGAACCATACTTTTGATTGAGCCGTTCTGAAAAACTCTTTCTGTAGAAACTGCAATTGGACATTCTGAGCGCTAGGAGGCCTATATTGGGAAAAAGAATGTCTACAAATAAAAACTACACAGAAGAATTGGGTGAAACTTCTTTCTGTTCTGTTTGTTCAACTAAAAGAGTTGAACCTTAGTTTTGATTGAGCCGTTCTGAAACACTCTTTCTGTAGAAAATGCAAGTGGAGATTCGGAGCGCTAAGAGGGTAATAGTGGAAAAAGGAATGTCTCCAAATATAAACTACACAGAATCATTCTGTGAAACTTCTTTCTGATCTGTGCATTAAGCTAACAGAGTTAAACCATACTTTTGATTGAGCAGATCTGAACACTCTTTCTGTAGAAAATGCAACTGGACATTTGGAGCGCTAAGAGAGTAGTAGTGGAAAAAGGAATGTCTCCAAATATAAACTACACAGAAGCATTCTGTGAAACTTCTTTCTGATCTGAGCATTCAGCTAACAGAGTTAAACCATACTTTTGATTGAGCAGTTTTGAAACACTCTGTCTGTAGAAAATGCAACTGGACATTCGTAGCGCTAAGTGGGTAATAGTGGAAAAAAGAATATGTTCAAATATAAACTACACAGAAGCATTGTATGAAACTTCTTTCTGTTCTGTGCATTCAACTAACAGAGTTGAACTTTACTTTTGATTGAGCCTTTCTGAAACACTCTTTCTGTAGAAACTGCAATTGGACATTCTGAGCGCTAAGAGTCCTCTATTGGGAAAAATAATATCTTCAAATAAAAACTACACAGAAGCATTGTGTGAAACTTATTTCTGATATGTTCATTAAGCTAACAGAGTTAAACCATACTTTTGATTGCGCAGTTCTGAACACTCTTTCTGTAGAAAATGCAAGTGGACATTCGGAGCGCTAAGAGGGTAATAGTGGAAAAAGGAATATATTCAAATATAAACTACACAGTAGCATTCTGTGAAAATTCTTTGTGTTCTGTGCATTCAACTAACAGAGTTGAACCTTACTTTTGATTGAGCCGTTCTGAAACACTCTTTCTGTAGAAACTGCAATTGGACATGCTAAGCGCTAAGAGGCCTACATTGGGAAAAAGAATATCTTCAAATAAAAACTACACAGATGCATTCTGTGAAACTTATTTCTGATGTGTAAATTCAGTTAACAGAGATAAAACATATTTTTGATTGAGCAGTTATGAAACACTCTTTTTGTAGAAAATGCAAGTAGAGATTCGGAGCGCTAAGAGGGTAGTAGTGGAAAAAGGAATGTCTTCAAATATAAACTACACAGAATCATTCGGTGAAACTTCTTTCTGATCTGTGCATTCAGATAACGGAGTTAAACCATACTTTTGATTGAGCAGATCTGAACCCTCTTTCTGTAGAAAATGCAACTGGACATTTGGAGCGCTAAGAGCGTAGTAGTGGAAAAAGGAATATATTCAAATATAAACTACACAGAAGCATTCTGTGAAACTTCTTTCTGATCTGAGCATTCAGCTAACAGAGTTAAACCATACTTTTGATTGAGCAGTTTTGAAACACTCTGTCTGTAGAAAATGCAACTGGACATTCGTAGCGCTAAGTGGGTAATAGTGGAAAAAAAATATGTTCAAATATAAACTACACAGAAGCATTGTATGAAACTTCTTTCTGTTCTGTGCATTCAACTAACAGAGTTGAACCTTACTTTTGATTGAGCCTTTCTGAAACACTCTTTCTGTAGAAACTGCAATTGGACATTCTGAGCGCTAAGAGGCCTCTATTGGGAAAAATAATATCTTCAAATAAAAACTACACAGAAGAATTGTGTGAAACTTATTCCTGATATGTTCATTAAGCTAACAGAGTTAAACCATACTTTTGATTGCGCAGTTCTGAACACTCTTTCTGTAGAAAATGCAAGTGGACATTCGGAGCGCTAAGAGGGTAATAGTGGAAAAAGGAATATATTCAAATATAAACTACACTGTAGCATTCTGTGAAAATTCTTTCTGTTCTGTGCATTCAACTAGCAGAGTTGAACCTTACTTTTGATTGAGCCGTTCTGAAACACTCTTTCTGTAGAAACTGCAATTGGACATGCTAAGCGCTAAGAGGCCTACATTGAGAAAAAGAATATCTTCAAATAAAAACTACACAGATGCATTCTGTGAAACTTATTTCTGATCTGTAAATTCAGTTAACAGAGATAAAACATATTTTTGATTGAGCAGTTATGAAACACTCTTTTTGTAGAAAATGCAAGTGGAGATTCGGAGCGCTAAGAGGGTAATAGTGGAAAAAGGAATGTCTTCAAATATAAACTACACAGAATCATTCGGTGAAACTTCTTTCTGATCTGTGAATTCAGCTAACAGAGTTAAACCATACTTTTGATTGAGCAGATCTGAACACTCTTTCTGTAGAAAATGCAACTGGACATTTGGAGCGCTAAGAGCGTAGTAGTGGAAAAAGGAATATATTCAAATATAAACTACACAGAAGCATTCTGTGAAACTTCTTTCTGATCTGAGCATTCAGCTAACAGAGTTAAACCATACTTTTGATTGAGCAGTTTTGAAACACTCTGTCTGTAGAAAATGCAACTGGACATTCGTAGCGCTAAGTGGGTAATAGTGGAAAAAAGAATATGTTCAAATATAAACTACACAGAAGCATTGTATGAAACTTCTTTCTGTTCTGTGCATTCCACTAACAGAGTTGAACCATACTTTTGATTGAGCCGTTCTGAAAAACTCTTTCTGTAGAAACTGCAATTGGACATTCTGAGCGCTAGGAGGCCTATATTGGGAAAAAGAATGTCTACAAATAAAAACTACACAGAAGAATTGTGTGAAACTTCTTTCTGTTCTGTTTGTTCAACTAAAAGAGTTGAACCTTAGTTTTGATTGAGCCGTTCTGAAACACTCTTTCTGTAGAAAATGCAAGTGGAGATTCGGAGCGCTAAGAGGGTAATAGTGGAAAAAGGAATGTCTCCAAATATAAACTACACAGAATCATTCTGTGAAACTACTTTCTGATCTGTGCATTCAGCTAACAGAGTTAAACCATACTTTTGATTGAGCAGATCTGAACACTCTTTCTGTAGAAAATGCAACTGGACATTTGGAGCGCTAAGAGAGTAGTAGTGGAAAAAGGAATGTCTCCAAATATAAACTACACAGAAGCATTCTGTGAAACTTCTTTCTGATCTGAGCATTCAGCTAACAGAGTTAAACCATACTTTTGATTGAGCAGTTTTGAAACACTCTGTCTGTAGAAAATGCAACTGGACATTCGTAGCGCTAAGTGGGTAATAGTGGAAAAAAGAATATGTTCAAATATAAACTACACAGAAGCATTGTATGAAACTTCTTTCTGTTCTGTGCATTCAACTAACAGAGTTGAACTTTACTTTTGATTGAGCCTTTCTGAAACACTCTTTCTGTAGAAACTGCAATTGGACATTCTGAGCGCTAAGAGTCCTCTATTGGGAAAAATAATATCTTCAAATAAAAACTACACAGAAGCATTGTGTGAAACTTATTTCTGATATGTTCATTAAGCTAACAGAGTTAAACCATACTTTTGATTGCGCAGTTCTGAACACTCTTTCTGTAGAAAATGCAAGTGGACATTCGGAGCGCTAAGAGGGTAATAGTGGAAAAAGGAATATATTCAAATATAAACTACACAGTAGCATTCTGTGAAAATTCTTTGTGTTCTGTGCATTCAACTAACAGAGTTGAACCTTACTTTTGATTGAGCCGTTCTGAAACACTCTTTCTGTAGAAACTGCAATTGGACATGCTAAGCGCTAAGAGGCCTACATTGGGAAAAAGAATATCTTCAAATAAAAACTACACAGATGCATTCTGTGAAACTTATTTCTGATGTGTAAATTCAGTTAACAGAGATAAAACATATTTTTGATTGAGCAGTTATGAAACACTCTTTTTGTAGAAAATGCAAGTGGAGATTCGGAGCGCTAAGAGGGTAGTAGTGGATAAAGGAATGTCTTCAAATATAAACTACACAGAATCATTCGGTGAAACTTCTTTCTGATCTGTGCATTCAGATAACGGAGTTAAACCATACTTTTGATTGAGCAGATCTGAACCCTCTTTCTGTAGAAAATGCAACTGGACATTTGGAGCGCTAAGAGCGTAGTAGTGGAAAAAGGAATATATTCAAATATAAACTACACAGAAGCATTCTGTGAAACTTCTTTCTGATCTGAGCATTCAGCTAACAGAGTTAAACCATACTTTTGATTGAGCAGTTTTGAAACACTCTGTCTGTAGAAAATGCAACTGGACATTCGTAGCGCTAAGTGGGTAATAGTGGAAAAAAAATATGTTCAAATATAAACTACACAGAAGCATTGTATGAAACTTCTTTCTGTTCTGTGCATTCAACTAACAGAGTTGAACCTTACTTTTGATTGAGACTTTCTGAAACACTCTTTCTGTAGAAACTGCAATTGGACATTCTGAGCGCTAAGAGGCCTCTATTGGGAAAAATAATATCTTCAAATAAAAACTACACAGAAGAATTGTGTGAAACTTATTCCTGATATGTTCATTAAGCTAACAGAGTTAAACCATACTTTTGATTGCGCAGTTCTGAACACTCTTTCTGTAGAAAATGCAAGTGGACATTCGGAGCGCTAAGAGGGTAATAGTGGAAAAAGGAATATATTCAAATATAAACTACACTGTAGCATTCTGTGAAAATTCTTTCTGTTCTGTGCATTCAACTAGCAGAGTTGAACCTTACTTTTGATTGAGCCGTTCTGAAACACTCTTTCTGTAGAAACTGCAATTGGACATGCTAAGCGCTAAGAGGCCTACATTGAGAAAAAGAATATCTTCAAATAAAAACTACACAGATGCATTCTGTGAAACTTATTTCTGATCTGTAAATTCAGTTAACAGAGATAAAACATATTTTTGATTGAGCAGTTATGAAACACTCTTTTTGTAGAAAATGCAAGTGGAGATTCGGAGCGCTAAGAGGGTAATAGTGGAAAAAGGAATGTCTTCAAATATAAACTACACTGAATCATTCGGTGAAACTTCTTTCTGATCTGTGCATTCAGCTAACAGAGTTAAGCCATACTTTTGATTGAGCAGATCTGAACACTCTTTCTGTAGAAAATGCAACTGGACATTTGGAGTGCTAAGAGCGTAGTAGTGGAAAAAGGAATATATTCAAATATAAACTACACAGAAGCATTCTGTGAAACTTCTTTCTGATCTGAGCATTCAGCTAACAGAGTTAAACCATACTTTTGATTGAGCAGTTTTGAAACACTCTGTCTGTAGAAAATGCAACTGGACATTCGTAGCGCTAAGTGGGTAATAGTGGAAAAAAGAATATGTTCAAATATAAACTACACAGAAGCATTGTATGAAACTTCTTTCTGTTCTGTGCATTCAACTAACAGGGTTGAACCTTACTTTTGATTGAGCCTTTCTGAAACACTCTTTCTGTAGAAACTGCAATTGGACATTCTGAGCGCTAAGAGGCCTCTATTGGGAAAAATAATATCTTCAAATAAAAACTACACAGAAGCATTGTGTGAAACTTATTCCTGATATGTTCATTAAGCTAACAGAGTTAAACCATACATTAGATTGCGCAGTTCTGAACACTCTTTCTGTAGAAAATGCAAGTGGACATTTGGAGCGCTAAGAGGGTAATAGTGGAAAAAGGAATATATTCAAATATAAACTACACAGTAGCATTCTGTGAAAATTCTTTCTGTTCTGTGCATTCAACTAACAGAGTTGAACCTTACTTTTGATTGAGCCGTTCTGAAACACTCTTTCTGTAGAAACTGCAATTGGACATGCTAAGCGCTAAGAGGCCTACATTGGGAAAAAGAATATCTTCAAATAAAAACTACACAGATGCATTCTGTGAAACTTATTTCTGATCTGTAAATTCAGTTAACAGAGATAAAACATATTTTTGATTGAGCAGTTATGAAACACTCTTTTTGTAGAAAATGCAAGTGGAGATTCGGAGCGCTAAGAGGCTAATAGTGGAAAAAGGAATGTCTTCAAATATAAACTACACAGAATCATTCGGTGAAACTTCTTTCTGATCTGTGCATTCAGCTAACAGAGTTAAACCATACTTTTGATTGAGCAGATCTGAACACTCTTTCTGTAGAAAATGCAACTGGACATTTGGAGCGCTAAGAGCGTAGTAGTGGAAAAAGGAATATATTCAAATATAAACTACACAGAAGCATTCTGTGAAACTTCTTTCTGATCTGAGCATTCAGCTAACAGAGTTAAACCATACTTTTGATTGAGCAGTTTTGAAACACTCTGTCTGTAGAAAATGCAACTGGACATTCGTAGCGCTAAGTGGGTAATAGTGGAAAAAAGAATATGTTCAAATATAAACTACACAGAAGCATTGTATGAAACTTATTTCTGTTCTGTGCATTCAACTAACAGAGTTGAACCTTACTTTTGATTGAGCCGTTCTGAAACACTCTTTCTGTAGAAACTGCAATTGGACATTCTGAGCGCTAGGAGGCCTATATTGGGAAAAAGAATGTCTACAAATAAAAACTACACAGAAGAATTGTGTGAAACTTCTTTCTGTTCTGTTTGTTCAACTAAAAGAGTTGAACCTTAGTTTTGATTGAGCCGTTCTGAAACACTCTTTCTGTAGAAAATGCAAGTGGAGATTCGGAGCGCTAAGAGGGTAATAGTGGAAAAAGGAATGTCTCCAAATATAAACTACACAGAATCATTCTGTGAAACTTCTTTCTGATCTGTGCATTCAGCTAACAGAGTTAAACCATACTTTTGATTGAGCAGATCTGAACACTCTTTCTGTAGAAAACGCAACTGGACATTTGGAGCGCTAAGAGAGTAGTAGTGGAAAAAGGAATATATTCAAATATAAACTACACAGAAGCATTCTGTGAAACTTCTTTCTGATCTGAGCATTCAGCTAACAGAGTTAAACCATACTTTTGATTGAGCAGTTTTGAAACACTCTGTCTGTAGAAAATGCAACTGGACATTCGTAGCGCTAAGTGGGTAATAGTGGAAAAAAGAATATGTTCAAATATAAACTACACAGAAGCATTGTATGAAACTTCTTTCTGTTCTGTGCATTCAACTAACAGAGTTGAACCTTACTTTTGATTGAGCCTTTCTGAAACACTCTTTCTGTAGAAACTGCAATTGGACATTCTGAGCGCTAAGAGGCCTCCATTGGGAAAAATAATATCTTCAAATAAAAACTACACAGAAGCATTGTGTGAAACTTATTTCTGATATGTTCATTAAGCTAACAGAGTTAAACCATACTTTTGATTGCGCAGTTCTGAACACACTTTCTGTAGAAAATGCAAGTGGACATTCGGAGCGCTAAGAGGTTAATAGTGGAAAAAGGAATATATTCAAATATAAACTACACAGTAGCATTCTGTGAAAATTCTTTGTGTTCTGTGCATTCAACTAACAGAGTTGAACCTTACTTTTGATTGAGCCGTTCTGAAACACTCTTTCTGTAGAAACTGCAATTGGACATGCTAAGCGCTAAGAGGCCTTCATTGGGAAAAAGTATATCTTCAAATAAAAACTACACAGATGCATTCTGTGAAACTTATTTCTGATCTGTAAATTCAGTTAACAGAGATAAAACATATTTTTGATTGAGCAGTTATGAAACACTCTTTTTGTAGAAAATGCAAGTGGAGATTCGGAGCGCTAAGAGGGTAATAGTGGAAAAAGGAATGTCTTCAAATATAAACTACACAGAATCATTCGGTGAAACTTCTTTCTGATCTGTGCATTCAGCTAACAGAGTTAAGCCATACTTTTGATTGAGCAGATCTGAACACTCTTTCTGTAGAAAATGCAACTGGACATTTGGAGCGCTAAGAGCGTAGTAGTGGAAAAAGGAATATATTCAAATATAAACTACACAGAAGCATTCTGTGAAACTTCTTTCTGATCTGAGCATTCAGCTAACAGAGTTAAACCATACTTTTGATTGAGCAGTTTTGAAACACTCTGTCTGTAGAAAATGCAACTGGACATTCGTAGCGCTAAGTGGGTAATAGTGGAAAAAAGAATATGTTCAAATATAAACTACACAGAAGCATTGTATGAAACTTCTTTCTGTTCTGTGCATTCAACTAACAGAGTTGAACCTTACTTTTGATTGAGCCTTTCTGAAACACTCTTTCTGTAGAAACTGCAATTGGACATTCTGAGCGCTAAGAGGCCTCTATTGGGAAAAATAATATCTTCAAATAAAAACTACACAGAAGCATTGTGTGAAACTTATTCCTGATATGTTCATTAAGCTAACAGAGTTAAACCATACATTAGATTGCGCAGTTCTGAACACTCTTTCTGTAGAAAATGCAAGTGGACATTCGGAGCGCTAAGAGGGTAATAGTGGAAAAAGGAATATATTCAAATATAAACTACACAGTAGCATTCTGTGAAAATACTTTCTGTTCTGTGCATTCAACTAACAGAGTTGAACCTTACTTTTGATTGATCCGTTCTGAAACACTCTTTCTGTAGAAACTGCAATTGGACATGCTAAGCGCTAAGAGGCCTACATTGGGAAAAAGAATATCTTCAAATAAAAACTACACAGATGCATTCTCTGAAACTTATTTCTGATCTGTAAATTCAGTTAACAGAGATAAAACATATTTTTGATTGAGCAGTTATGAAACACTCTTTTTGTAGAAAATGCAAGTGGAGATTCGGAGCGCTAAGAGGCTAATAGTGGAAAAAGGAATGTCTTCAAATATAAACTACACAGAATCATTCGGTGAAACTTCATTCTGATCTGTGCATTCAGCTAACAGAGTTAAACCATACTTTTGATTGAGCAGATCTGAACACTCTTTCTGTAGAAAATGCAACTGGACATTTGGAGCGCTAAGAGCGTAGTAGTGGAAAAATGAATATATTCAAATATAAACTACACAGAAGCATTCTGTGAAACTTCTTTCTGATCTGAGCATTCAGCTAACAGAGTTAAACCATACTTTTGATTGAGCAGTTTTGAAACACTCTGTCTGTAGAAAATGCAACTGGACATTCGTAGCGCTAAGTGGGTAATAGTGGAAAAAAGAATATGTTCAAATATAAACTACACAGAAGCATTGTATGAAACTTCTTTCTGTTCTGTGCATTCAACTAACAGAGTTGAACCTTACTTTTGATTGAGCCGTTCTGAAACACTCTTTCTGTAGAAACTGCAATTGGACATTCTGAGCGCTAGGAGGCCTATATTGGGAAAAAGAATGTCTACAAATAAAAACTACACAGAAGAATTGTGTGAAACTTCTTTCTGTTCTGTTTGTTCAACTAAAAGAGTTGAACCTTAGTTTTGATTGAGCCGTTCTGAAACACTCTTTCTGTAGAAAATGCAAGTGGAGATTCGGAGCGCTAAGAGGGTAATAGTGGAAAAAGGAATGTCTCCAAATATAAACTACACAGAATCATTCGGTGAAACTTCTTTCTGATCTGTGCATTCAGCTAACAGAGTTAAACCATACTTTTGATTGAGCAGATCTGAACACTCTTTCTGTAGAAAACGCAACTGGACATTTGGAGCGCTAAGAGAGTAGTAGTGGAAAAAGGAATATATTCAAATATAAACTACACAGAAGCATTCTGTGAAACTTCTTTCTGATCTGAGCATTCAGCTAACAGAGTTAAACCATACTTTTGATTGAGCAGTTTTGAAACACTCTGTCTGTAGAAAATGCAACTGGACATTCGTAGCGCTAAGTGGGTAATAGTGGAAAAAAGAATATGTTCAAATATAAACTACACAGAAGCATTGTATGAAACTTCTTTCTGTTCTGTGCATTCAACTAACAGAGTTGAACCTTACTTTTGATTGAGCCTTTCTGAAACGCTCTTTCTGTAGAAACTGCAATTGGACATTCTGAGCGCTAAGAGGCCTCCATTGGGAAAAATAATATCTTCAAATAAAAACTACACAGAAGCATTGTGTGAAACTTATTTCTGATATGTTCATTAAGCTAACAGATTTAAACCATACTTTTGATTGCGCAGTTCTGAACACTCTTTCTGTAGAAAATGCAAGTGGACATTCGGAGCGCTAAGAGGGTAATGGTGGAAAAAGGAATATATTCAAATATAAACTACACTGTAGCATTCTGTGAAAATTCTTTCTGTTCTGTGCATTCAACTAGCAGAGTTGAACCTTACTTTTGATTGAGCCGTTCTGAAACACTCTTTCTGTAGAAACTGCAATTGGACATGCTAAGCGCTAAGAGGCCTACATTGAGAAAAAGAATATCTTCAAATAAAAACTACACAGATGCATTCTGTGAAACTTATTTCTGATCTGTAAATTCAGTTAACAGAGATAAAACATATTTTTGATTGAGCAGTTATGAAACACTCTTTTTGTAGAAAATGCAAGTGGAGATTCGGAGCGCTAAGAGGGTAATAGTGGAAAAAGGAATGTCTTCAAATATAAACTACACTGAATCATTCGGTGAAACTTCTTTCTGATCTGTGCATTCAGCTAACAGAGTTAAGCCATACTTTTGATTGAGCAGATCTGAACACTCTTTCTGTAGAAAATGCAACTGGACATTTGGAGCGCTAAGAGCGTAGTAGTGGAAAAAGGAATATATTCAAATATAAACTACACAGAAGCATTCTGTGAAACTTCTTTCTGATCTGAGCATTCAGCTAACAGAGTTAAACCATACTTTTCATTGAGCAGTTTTGAAACACTCTGTCTGTAGAAAATGCAACTGGACATTCGTAGCGCTAAGTGGGTAATAGTGGAAAAAAGAATATGTTCAAATATAAACTACACAGAAGCATTGTATGAAACTTCTTTCTGTTCTGTGCATTCAACTAACAGATTTGAACCTTACTTTTGATTGAGCCTTTCTGAAACACTCTTTCTGTAGAAACTGCAATTGGACATTCTGAGCGCTAAGAGGACTCTATTGGGAAAAATAATATCTTCAAATAAAAACTACACAGAAGCATTGTGTGAAACTTATTCCTGATATGTTCATTAAGCTAACAGAGTTAAACCATACATTAGATTGCGCAGTTCTGAACACTCTTTCTGTAGAAAATGCAAGTGGACATTCGGAGCGCTAAGAGGGTAATAGTGGAAAAAGGAATATATTCAAATATAAACTACACTGTAGCATTCTGTGAAAATTCTTTCTGTTCTGTGCATTCAACTAGCAGAGTTGAACCTTACTTTTGATTGAGCCGTTCTGAAACACTCTTTCTGTAGAAACTGCAATTGGACATGCTAAGCGCTAAGAGGCCTACATTGAGAAAAAGAATATCTTCAAATAAAAACTACACAGATGCATTCTGTGAAACTTATTTCTGATCTGTAAATTCAGTTAACAGAGATAAAACATATTTTTGATTGAGCAGTTATGAAACACTCTTTTTGTAGAAAATGCAAGTGGAGATTCGGAGCGCTAAGAGGGTAATAGTGGAAAAAGGAATGTCTTCAAATATAAACTACACTGAATCATTCGGTGAAACTTCTTTCTGATCTGTGCATTCAGCTAACAGAGTTAAGCCATACTTTTGATTGAGCAGATCTGAACACTCTTTCTGTAGAAAATGCAACTGGACATTTGGAGCGCTAAGAGCGTAGTAGTGGAAAAAGTAATATATTCAAATATAAACTACACAGAAGCATTCTGTGAAACTTCTTTCTGATCTGAGCATTCAGCTAACAGAGTTAAACCATACTTTTGATTGAGCAGTTTTGAAACACTCTGTCTGTAGAAAATGCAACTGGACATTCGTAGCGCTAAGTGGGTAATAGTGGAAAAAAGAATATGTTCAAATATAAACTACACAGAAGCATTGTATGAAACTTCTTTCTGTTCTGTGCATTCAACTAACAGAGTTGAACCTTACTTTTGATTGAGCCTTTCTGAAACACTCTTTCTGTAGAAACTGCAATTGGACATTCTGAGCGCTAAGAGGCCTCTATTGGGAAAAATAATATCTTCAAATAAAAACTACACAGAAGCATTGTGTGAAACTTATTCCTGATATGTTCATTAAGCTAACAGAGTTAAACCATACATTAGATTGCGCAGTTCTGAACACTCTTTCTGTAGAAAATGCAAGTGGACATTCGGAGCGCTAAGAGGGTAATAGTGGAAAAAGGAATATATTCAAATATAAACTACACAGTAGCATTCTGTGAAAATACTTTCTGTTCTGTGCATTCAACTAACAGAGTTGAACCTTACTTTTGATTGAGCCGTTCTGAAACACTCTTTCTGTAGAAACTGCAATTGGACATGCTAAGCGCTAAGAGGCCTACATTGGGAAAAAGAATATCTTCAAATAAAAACTACACAGATGCATTCTCTGAAACTTATTTCTGATCTGTAAATTCAGTTAACAGAGATAAAACATATTTTTGATTGAGCAGTTATGAAACACTCTTTTTGTAGAAAATGCAAGTGGAGATTCGGAGCGCTAAGAGGCTAATAGTGGAAAAAGGAATGTCTTCAAATATAAACTACACAGAATCATTCGGTGAAACTTCATTCTGATCTGTGCATTCAGCTAACAGAGTTAAACCATACTTTTGATTGAGCAGATCTGAACACTCTTTCTGTAGAAAATGCAACTGGACATTTGGAGCGCTAAGAGCGTAGTAGTGGAAAAAGGAATATATTCAAATATAAACTACACAGAAGCATTCTGTGAAACTTCTTTCTGATCTGAGCATTCAGCTAACAGAGTTAAACCATAATTTTGATTGAGCAGTTTTGAAACACTCTGTCTGTAGAAAATGCAACTGGACATTCGTAGCGCTAAGTGGGTAATAGTGGAAAAAAGAATATGTTCAAATATAAACTACACAGAAGCATTGTATGAAACTTCTTTCTGTTCTGTGCATTCAACTAACAGAGTTGAACCTTACTTTTGATTGAGCCGTTCTGAAACACTCTTTCTGTAGAAACTGCAATTGGACATTCTGAGCGCTAGGAGGCCTATATTGGGAAAAAGAATGTCTACAAATAAAAACTACACAGAAGAATTGTGTGAAACTACTTTCTGTTCTGTTTGTTCAACTAAAAGAGTTGAACCTTAGTTTTGATTGAGCCGTTCTGAAACACTCTTTCTGTAGAAAATGCAAGTGGAGATTCGGAGCGCTAAGAGGGTAATAGTGGAAAAAGGAATGTCTCCAAATATAAACTACACAGAATCATTCGGTGAAACTTCTTTCTGATCTGTGCATTCAGCTAACAGAGTTAAACCATACTTTTGATTGAGCAGATCTGAACACTCTTTCTGTAGAAAACGCAACTGGACATTTGGAGCGCTAAGAGAGTAGTAGTGGAAAAAGGAATATATTCAAATATAAACTACACAGAAGCATTCTGTGAAACTTCTTTCTGATCTGAGCATTCAGCTAACAGAGTTAAACCATACTTTTGATTGAGCAGTTTTGAAACACTCTGTCTGTAGAAAATGCAACTGGACATTCGTAGCGCTAAGTGGGTAATAGTGGAAAAAAGAATATGTTCAAATATAAACTACA
Source organism: Symphalangus syndactylus (assembly GCF_028878055.3). Classification (NCBI taxonomy): domain Eukaryota; kingdom Metazoa; phylum Chordata; class Mammalia; order Primates; family Hylobatidae; genus Symphalangus; species Symphalangus syndactylus. The sequence continues at coordinate 111,023,090 of NC_072437.2, read as the reverse complement.
CAGAAGCATTGTATGAAACTTCTTTCTGTTCTGTGCATTCAACTAACAGAGTTGAACCTTACTTTTGATTGAGCCTTTCTGAAACGCTCTTTCTGTAGAAACTGCAATTGGACATTCTGAGCGCTAAGAGGCCTCCATTGGGAAAAATAATATCTTCAAATAAAAACTACACAGAAGCATTGTGTGAAACTTATTTCTGATATGTTCATTAAGCTAACAGAGTTAAACCATACTTTTGATTGCGCAGTTCTGAACACTCTTTCTGTAGAAAATGCAAGTGGACATTCGGAGCGCTAAGAGGGTAATAGTGGAAAAAGGAATATATTCAAATATAAACTACACTGTAGCATTCTGTGAAAATTCTTTCTGTTCTGTGCATTCAACTAGCAGAGTTGAACCTTACTTTTGATTGAGCCGTTCTGAAACACTCTTTCTGTAGAAACTGCAATTGGACATGCTAAGCGCTAAGAGGCCTACATTGAGAAAAAGAATATCTTCAAATAAAAACTACACAGATGCATTCTGTGAAACTTATTTCTGATCTGTAAATTCAGTTAACAGAGATAAAACATATTTTTGATTGAGCAGTTATGAAACACTCTTTTTGTAGAAAATGCAAGTGGAGATTCGGAGCGCTAAGAGGGTAATAGTGGAAAAAGGAATGTCTTCAAATATAAACTACACTGAATCATTCGGTGAAACTTCTTTCTGATCTGTGCATTCAGCTAACAGAGTTAAGCCATACTTTTGATTGAGCAGATCTGAACACACTTTCTGTAGAAAATGCAACTGGACATTTGGAGCGCTAAGAGCGTAGTAGTGGAAAAAGGAATATATTCAAATATAAACTACACAGAAGCATTCTGTGAAACTTCTTTCTGATCTGAGCATTCAGCTAACAGAGTTAAACCATACTTTTGATTGAGCAGTTTTGAAACACTCTGTCTGTAGAAAATGCAACTGGACATTCGTAGCGCTAAGTGGGTAATAGTGGAAAAAAGAATATGTTCAAATATAAACTACACAGAAGCATTGTATGAAACTTCTTTCTGTTCTGTGCATTCAACTAACAGAGTTGAACCTTACTTTTGATTGAGCCTTTCTGAAACACTCTTTCTGTAGAAACTGCAATTGGACATTCTGAGCGCTAAGAGGACTCTATTGGGAAAAATAATATCTTCAAATAAAAACTACACAGAAGCATTGTGTGAAACTTATTCCTGATATGTTCATTAAGCTAACAGAGTTAAACCATACATTAGATTGCGCAGTTCTGAACACTCTTTCTGTAGAAAATGCAAGTGGACATTCGGAGCGCTAAGAGGGTAATAGTGGAAAAAGGAATATATTCAAATATAAACTACACAGTAGCATTCTGTGAAAATACTTTCTGTTCTGTGCATTCAACTAACAGAGTTGAACCTTACTTTTGATTGAGCCGTTCTGAAACACTCTTTCTGTAGAAACTGCAATTGGACATGCTAAGCGCTAAGAGGCCTACATTGGGAAAAAGAATATCTTCAAATAAAAACTACACAGATGCATTCTCTGAAACTTATTTCTGATCTGTAAATTCAGTTAAGAGAGATAAAACATATTTTTGATTGAGCAGTTATGAAACACTCTTTTTGTAGAAAATGCAAGTGGAGATTCGGAGCGCTAAGAGGCTAATAGTGGAAAAAGGAATGTCTTCAAATATAAACTACACAGAATCATTCGGTGAAACTTCATTCTGATCTGTGCATTCAGCTAACAGAGTTAAACCATACTTTTGATTGAGCAGATCTGAACACTCTTTCTGTAGAAAATGCAACTGGACATTTGGAGCGCTAAGAGCGTATTAGTGGAAAAAGGAATATATTCAAATATAAACTACACAGAAGCATTCTGTGAAACTACTTTCTGATCTGAGAATTCAGCTAACAGAGTTAAACCATACTTTTGATTGAGCAGTTTTGAAACACTCTGTCTGTAGAAAATGCAACTGGACATTCGTAGCGCTAAGTGGGTAATAGTGGAAAAAAGAATATGTTCAAATATAAACTACACAGAAGCATTGTATGAAACTTCTTTCTGTTCTGTGCATTCAACTAACAGAGTTGAACCTTACTTTTGATTGAGCCGTTCTGAAACACTCTTTCTGTAGAAACTGCAATTGGACATTCTGAGCGCTAGGAGGCCTATATTGGGAAAAAGAATGTCTACAAATAAAAACTACACAGAAGAATTGTGTGAAACTTCTTTCTGTTCTGTTTGTTCAACTAAAAGAGTTGAACATTAGTTTTGATTGAGCCGTTCTGAAACACTCTTTCTGTAGAAAATGCAAGTGGAGATTCGGAGCGCTAAGAGGGTAATAGTGGAAAAAGGAATGTCTCCAAATATAAACTACACAGAATCATTCGGTGAAACTTTTTTCTGATCTGTGCATTCAGCTAACAGAGTTAAACCATACTTTTGATTGAGCAGATCTGAACACTCTTTCTGTAGAAAACGCAACTGGACATTTGGAGCGCTAAGAGAGTAGTAGTGGAAAAAGGAATATATTCAAATATAAACTACACAGAAGCATTCTGTGAAACTTCTTTCTGATCTGAGCATTCAGCTAACAGAGTTAAACCATACTTTTGATTGAGCAGTTTTGAAACACTCTGTCTGTAGAAAATGCAACTGGACATTCGTAGCGCTAAGTGGGTAATAGTGGAAAAAAGAATATGTTCAAATATAAACTACACAGAAACATTGTATGAAACTTCTTTCTGTTCTGTGCATTCAACTAACAGAGTTGAACCTTACTTTTGATTGAGCCTTTCTGAAACGCTCTTTCTGTAGAAACTGCAATTGGACATTCTGAGCGCTAAGAGGCCTCCATTGGGAAAAATAATATCTTCAAATAAAAACTACACAGAAGCATTGTGTGAAACTTATTTCTGATATGTTCATTAAGCTAACAGAGTTAAACCATACTTTTGATTGCGCAGTTCTGAACACTCTTTCTGTAGAAAATGCAAGTGGACATTCGGAGCGCTAAGAGGGTAATAGTGGAAAAAGGAATATATTCAAATATAAACTACACTGTAGCATTCTGTGAAAATTCTTTCTGTTCTGTGCATTCAACTAGCAGAGTTGAACCTTACTTTTGATTGAGCCGTTCTGAAACACTCTTTCTGTAGAAACTGCAATTGGACATGCTAAGCGCTAAGAGGCCTACATTGAGAAAAAGAATATCTTCAAATAAAAACTACACAGATGCATTCTGTGAAACTTATTTCTGATCTGTAAATTCAGTTAACAGAGATAAAACATATTTTTGATTGAGCAGTTATGAAACACTCTTTTTGTAGAAAATGCAAGTGGAGATTCGGAGCGCTAAGAGGGTAATAGTGGAAAAAGGAATGTCTTCAAATATAAACTACACTGAATCATTCGGTGAAACTTCTTTCTGATCTGTGCATTCAGCTAACAGAGTTAAGCCATACTTTTGATTGAGCAGATCTGAACACTCTTTCTGTAGAAAATGCAACTGGACATTTGGAGCGCTAAGAGCGTAGTAGTGGAAAAAGGAATATATTCAAATATAAACTACACAGAAGCATTCTGTGAAACTTCTTTCTGATCTGAGCATTCAGCTAACAGAGTTAAACCATACTTTTGATTGAGCAGTTTTGAAACACTCTGTCTGTAGAAAATGCAACTGGACATTCGTAGCGCTAAGTGGGTAATAGTGGAAAAAAGAATATGTTCAAATATAAACTACACAGAAGCATTGTATGAAACTTCTTTCTGTTCGGTGCATTCAACTAACAGAGTTGAACCTTACTTTTGATTGAGCCTTTCTGAAACACTCTTTCTGTAGAAACTGCAATTGGACATTCTGAGCGCTAAGAGGCCTCTATTGGGAAAAATAATATCTTCAAATAAAAACTACACAGAAGCATTGTGTGAAACTTATTCCTGATATGTTCATTAAGCTAACAGAGTTAAACCATACATTAGATTGCGCAGTTCTGAACACTCTTTCTGTAGAAAATGCAAGTGGACATTCGGAGCGCTAAGAGGGTAATAGTGGAAAAAGGAATATATTCAAATATAAACTACACAGTAGCATTCTGTGAAAATACTTTCTGTTCTGTGCATTCAACTAACAGAGTTGAACCTTACTTTTGATTGAGCCGTTCTGAAACACTCTTTCTGTAGAAACTGCAATTGGACATGCTAAGCGCTAAGAGGCCTACATTGGGAAAAAGAATATCTTCAAATAAAAACTACACAGATGCATTCTCTGAAACTTATTTCTGATCTGTAAATTCAGTTAACAGAGATAAAACATATTTTTGATTGAGCAGTTATGAAACACTCTTTTTGTAGAAAATGCAAGTGGAGATTCGGAGCGCTAAGAGGCTAATAGTGGAAAAAGGAATGTCTTCAAATATAAACTACACAGAATCATTCGGTGAAACTTCATTCTGATCTGTGCATTCAGCTAACAGAGTTAAACCATACTTTTGATTGAGCAGATCTGAACACTCTTTCTGTAGAAAATGCAACTGGACATTTGGAGCGCTAAGAGCGTAGTAGTGGAAAAAGGAATATATTCAAATATAAACTACACAGAAGCATTCTGTGAAACTTCTTTCTGATCTGAGCATTCAGCTAACAGAGTTAAACCATACTTTTGATTGAGCAGTTTTGAAACACTCTGTCTGTAGAAAATGCAACTGGACATTCGTAGCGCTAAGTGGGTAATAGTGGAAAAAAGAATATGTTCAAATATAAACTACACAGAAGCATTGTATGAAACTTCTTTCTGTTCTGTGCATTCAACTAACAGAGTTGAACCTTACTTTTGATTGAGCCGTTCTGAAACACTCTTTCTGTAGAAACTGCAATTGGACATTCTGAGCGCTAGGAGGCCTATATTGGGAAAAAGAATGTCTACAAATAAAAACTACACAGAAGAATTGTGTGAAACTTCTTTCTGTTCTGTTTGTTCAACTAAAAGAGTTGAACCTTAGTTTTGATTGAGCCGTTCTGAAACACTCTTTCTGTAGAAAATGCAAGTGGAGATTCGGAGCGCTAAGAGGGTAATAGTGGAAAAAGGAATGTCTCCAAATATAAACTACACAGAATCATTCGGTGAAACTTCTTTCTGATCTGTGCATTCAGCTAACAGAGTTAAAACATACTTTTGATTGAGCAGATCTGAACACTCTTTCTGTAGAAAACGCAACTGGACATTTGGAGCGCTAAGAGAGTAGTAGTGGAAAAAGGAATATATTCAAATATAAACTACACAGAAGCATTCTGTGAAACTTCTTTCTGATCTGAGCATTCAGCTAACAGAGTTAAACCATACTTTTGATTGAGCAGTTTTGAAACACTCTGTCTGTAGAAAATGCAACTGGACATTCGTAGCGCTAAGTGGGTAATAGTGGAAAAAAGAATATGTTCAAATATAAACTACACAGAAGCATTGTATGAAACTTCTTTCTGTTCTGTGCATTCAACTAACAGAGTTGAACCTTACTTTTGATTGAGCCTTTCTGAAACGCTCTTTCTGTAGAAACTGCAATTGGACATTCTGAGCGCTAAGAGACCTCCATTGGGAAAAATAATATCTTCAAATAAAAACTACACAGAAGCATTGTGTGAAACTTATTTCTGATATGTTCATTAAGCTAACAGAGTTAAACCATACTTTTGATTGCGCAGTTCTGAACACTCTTTCTGTAGAAAATGCAAGTGGACATTCGGAGCGCTAAGAGGTTAATAGTGGAAAAAGGAATATATTCAAATATAAACTACACAGTAGCATTCTGTGAAAATTCTTTGTGTTCTGTGCATTCAACTAACAGAGTTGAACCTTACTTTTGATTGAGCCGTTCTGAAACACTCTTTCTGTAGAAACTGCAATTGGACATGCTAAGCGCTAAGAGGCCTTCATTGGGAAAAAGAATATCTTCAAATAAAAACTACACAGATGCATTCTGTGAAACTTATTTCTGATCTGTAAATTCAGTTAACAGAGAAAAAACATATTTTTGATTGAGCAGTTATGAAACACTCTTTTTGTAGAAAATGCAAGTGGAGATTCGGAGCTCTAAGAGGGTAATAGTGGAAAAAGGAATGTCTTCAAATATAAACTACACAGAATCATTCGGTGAAACTTCTTTCTGATCTGTGCATTCAGCTAACAGAGTTAAGCCATACTGTTGATTGAGCAGATCTGAACACTCTTTCTGTAGAAAATGCAACTGGACATTTGGAGCGCTAAGAGCGTAGTAGTGGAAAAAGCAATATATTCAAATATAAACTACACAGAAGCATTCTGTGAAACTTCTTTCTGATCTGAGCATTCAGCTAACAGAGTTAAACCATACTTTTGATTGAGCAGTTTTGAAACACTCTGTCTGTAGAAAATGCAACTGGACATTCGTAGCGCTAAGTGGGTAATAGTGGAAAAAAGAATATGTTCAAATATAAACTACACAGAAGCATTGTATGAAACTTCTTTCTGTTCTGTGCATTCAACTAACAGAGGTGAACCTTACTTTTGATTGAGCCTTTCTGAAACACTCTTTCTGTAGAAACTGCAATTGGACATTCTGAGCGCTAAGAGGCCTCTATTGGGAAAAATAATATCTTCAAATAAAAACTACACAGAAGCATTGTGTGAAACTTATTCCTGATATGTTCATTAAGCTAACAGAGTTAAACCATACTTTTGATTGCGCAGTTCTGAACACTCTTTCTGTAGAAAATGCAAGTGGACATTCGGAGCGCTAAGAGGGTAATAGTGGAAAAAGGAATATATTCAAATATAAACTACACAGTAGCATTCTGTGAAAATTCTTTCTGTTCTGTGCATTCAACTAGCAGAGTTGAACCTTACTTTTGATTGAGCCGTTCTGAAACACTCTTTCTGTAGAAACTGCAATTGGACATGCTAAGCGCTAAGAGGCCTACATTGAGAAAAAGAATATCTTCAAATAAAAACTACACAGATGCATTCTGTGAAACTTATTTCTGATCTGTAAATTCAGTTAACAGAGATAAAACATATTTTTGATTGAGTAGTTATGAAACACTCTTTTTGTAGAAAATGCAAGTGGAGATTCGGAGCGCTAAGAGGGTAATAGTGGAAAAAGGAATGTCTTCAAATATAAACTACACTGAATCATTCGGTGAAACTTCTTTCTGATCTGTGCATTCAGCTAACAGAGTTAAGCCATACTTTTGATTGAGCAGATCTGAACACTCTTTCTGTAGAAAATGCAACTGGACATTTGGAGCGCTAAGAGCGTAGTAGTGGAAAAAGGAATATATTCAAATATAAACTACACAGAAGCATTCTGTGAAACTTCTTTCTGATCTGAGCATTCAGCTAACAGAGTTCAACCATACTTTTGATTGAGCAGTTTTGAAACACTCTGTCTGTAGAAAATGCAACTGGACATTCGTAGCGCTAAGTGGGTAATAGTGGAAAAAAGAATATGTTCAAATATAAACTACACAGAAGCATTGTATGAAACTTCTTTCTGTTCTGTGCATTCAACTAACAGAGTTGAACCTTACTTTTGATTGAGCCTTTCTGAAACACTCTTTCTGTAGAAACTGCAATTGGACATTCTGAGCGCTAAGAGGCCTCTATTGGGAAAAATAATATCTTCAAATAAAAACTACACAGAAGCATTGTGTGAAACTTATTCCTGATATGTTCATTAAGCAAACAGAGTTAAACCATACATTAGATTGCGCAGTTCTGAACACTCTTTCTGTAGAAAATGCAAGTGGACATTCGGAGCGCTAAGAGGGTAATAGTGGAAAAAGGAATATATTCAAATATAAACTACACAGTAGCATTCTGTGAAAATTCTTTCTGTTCTGTGCATTCAACTAACAGAGTTGAACCTTACTTTTGATTGAGCCGTTCTGAAACACTCTTTCTGTAGAAACTGCAATTGGACATGCTAAGCGCTAAGAGGCCTACATTGGGAAAAAGAATATCTTCAAATAAAAACTACACAGATGCATTCTCTGAAACTTATTTCTGATCTGTAAATTCAGTTAACAGAGATAAAACATATTTTTGATTGAGCAGTTATGAAACACTCTTTTTGTAGAAAATGCAAGTGGAGATTCGGAGCGCTAAGAGGCTAATAGTGGAAAAAGGAATGTCTTCAAATATAAGCTACACAGAATCATTCGGTGAAACTTCATTCTGATCTGTGCATTCAGCTAACAGAGTTAAACCATACTTTTGATTGAGCAGATCTGAACACTCTTTCTGTAGAAAATGCAACTGGACATTTGGAGCGCTAAGAGCGTAGTAGTGGAAAAAGGAATATATTCAAATATAAACTACACAGAAGCATTCTGTGAAACTTCTTTCTGATCTGAGCATTCAGCTAACAGAGTTAAACCATACTTTTGATTGAGCAGTTTTGAAACACTCTGTCTGTAGAAAATGCAACTGGACATTCGTAGCGCTAAGTGGGTAATAGTGGAAAAAAGAATATGTTCAAATATAAACTACACAGAAGCATTGTATGAAACTTCTTTCTGTTCTGTGCATTCAACTAACAGAGTTGAACCTTACTTTTGATTGAGCCGTTCTGAAACACTCTTTCTGTAGAAACTGCAATTGGACATTCTGAGCGCTAGGAGGCCTATATTGGGAAAAAGAATGTCTACAAATAAAAACTACACAGAAGAATTGTGTGAAACTTCTTTCTGTTCTGTTTGTTCAACTAAAAGAGTTGAACCTTAGTTTTGATTGAGCCGTTCTGAAACACTCTTTCTGTAGAAAATGCAAGTGGAGATTCGGAGCGCTAAGAGGGTAATAGTGGAAAAAGGAATGTCTCCAAATATAAACTACACAGAATCATTCTGTGAAACTTCTTTCTGATCTGTGCATTCAGCTAACAGAGTTAAACCATAATTTTGATTGAGCAGATCTGAACACTCTTTCTGTAGAAAACGCAACTGGACATTTGGAGCGCTAAGAGAGTAGTAGTGGAAAAAGGAATATATTCAAATATAAACTACACAGAAGCATTCTGTGAAACTTCTTTCTGATCTGAGCATTCAGCTAACAGAGTTAAACCATACTTTTGATTGAGCAGTTTTGAAACACTCTGTCTGTAGAAAATGCAACTGGACATTCGTAGCGCTAAGTGGGTAATAGTGGAAAAAAGAATATGTTCAAATATAAACTACACAGAAGCATTGTATGAAACTTCTTTCTGTTCTGTGCATTCAACTAACAGAGTTGAACCTTACTTTTGATTGAGCCTTTCTGAAACACTCTTTCTGTAGAAACTGCAATTGGACATTCTGAGCGCTAAGAGGCCTATATTGGGAAAAATAATATCTTCAAATAAAAACTACACAGAAGCATTGTGTGAAACTTATTTCTGATATGTTCATTAAGCTAACAGAGTTAAACCATACTTTTGATTGCGCAGTTCTGAACACTCTTTCTGTAGAAAATGCAAGTGGACATTCGGAGCGCTAAGAGGTTAATAGTGGAAAAAGGAATGTCTCCAAATATAAACTACACAGAATCATTCTGTGTAACTTCTTTCTGATCTGTGCATTCAGCTAACAGAGTTAAACCATACTTTTGATTGAGCAGATCTGAACACTCTTTCTGTAGAAAATGCAACTGGACATTTGGAGCGCTAAGAGCGTAGTAGTGGAAAAAGGAATATATTCAAATATAAACTACACAGAAGCATTCTGTGAAACTTCTTTCTGATCTGAGCATTCAGCTAACAGAGTTAAACCATACTTTTGATTGAGCAGTTTTGAAACACTCTGTCTGTAGAAAATGCAACTGGACATTCGTAGCGCTAAGTGGGTAATAGGGGAAAAAAGAATATGTTCAATTATAAACTACACAGAAGCATTGTATGAAACTTCTTTCTGTTCTGTGCATTCAACTAACAGAGTTGAACCTTACTTTTGATTGAGCCTTTCTGAAACACTCTTTCTGTAGAAACTGCAATTGGACATTCTGAGCGCTAAGAGGCCTATATTGGGAAAAATAATATCTTCAAATAAAAACTACACAGAAGCATTGCGTGAAACTTATTTCTGATATGTTCATTAAGCTAACAGAATTAAACCATACTTTTGATTGCGCAGTTCTGAACACTCTTTCTGTAGAAAATGCAAGTGGACATTCGGAGCGCTAAGAGTGTAATAGTGGAAAAAGGAATATATTCAAATATAAACTACACAGTAGCATTCTGTGAAAATTCTTTCTGTTCTGTGCATTCAACTAACAGAGTTGTACCTTACTTTTGATTGAGCCGTTCTGAAACACTCTTTCTGTAGAAACTGCAATTGGACATGCTAAGCGCTAAGAGGCCTACATTGGGAAAAAGAATATCTTCAAATAAAAACTACACAGATGCATTCTGTGAAACTTATTTCTGATCTGTAAATTCAGTTAACAGAAATAAAACATATTTTTGATTGAGCAGTTATGAAACACTCTTTTTGTAGAAAATGCAAGTGGAGATTCGGAGCGCTAATAGGGTAATAGTGGAAAAAGGAATGTCTTCAAATATAAACTACACAGAATCATTCGGTGAAACTTCTTTCTGATCTGTGCATTCAGCTAACGGAGTTAAACCATACTTTTGATTGAGCAGATCTGAACACTCTTTCTGGAGAAAATGCAACTGGACATTTGGAGCGCTAAGAGCGTAGTAGTGGAAAAAGGAATATATTCAAATATAAACTACACAGAAGCATTCTGTGAAACTTCTTTCTGATCTGAGCATTCAGCTAACAGAGTTAAACCATACTTTTGATTGAGCAGTTTTGAAACACTCTGTCTGTAGAAAATGCAACTGGACATTCGTAGCGCTAAGTGGGTAATAGTGGAAAAAAAATATGTTCAAATATAAACCACACAGAAGCATTGTATGAAACTTCTTTCTGTTCTGTGCATTCAACTAACAGAGTTGAACCTTACCTTTGATTGAGCCTTTCTGAAACACTCTTTCTGTAGAAACTGCAATTGGACATTCTGAGCGCTAAGAGGCCTCTATTGGGAAAAATAATATCTTCAAATAAAAAGTACACAGAACCATTGTGTGAAACTTATTCCTGATATGTTCATTAAGCTAACAGAGTTAAACCATACTTTTGATTGAGCAGATCTGAACACTCTTTCTGTAGAAAATGCAACTGGACATTTGGAGCGCTTAGAGCGTAGTAGTGGAAAAAGGAATATATTCAAATATAAACTACACAGAAGCATTCTGTGAAACTTCTTTCTGATCTGAGCATTCAGCTAACAGAGTTAAACCATACTTTTGATTGAGCAGTTTTGAAACACTCTGTCTGTAGAAAATGCAACTGGACATTCGTAGCGCTAAGTGGGTAATAGTGGAAAAAAGAATATGTTCAAATATAAACTACACAGAAGCATTGTATGAAACTTCTTTCTGTTCTGTGCATTCAACTAACAGAGTTGAACCTTACTTTTGATTGAGTCGTTCTGAAACACTCTTTCTGTAGAAACTGCAATTGGACATTCTGAGCGCTAGGAGGCCTATATTGGGAAAAAGAATGTCTACAAATAAAAACTACACAGAAGAATTGTGTGAAACTTCTTTCTGTTCTGTGTGTTCAACTAAAAGAGTTGAACCTTAGTTTTGATTGAGCCGTTCTGAAACACTCTTTCTGTAGAAAATGCAAGTGGACATTCGGAGCGCTAAGAGGGTAATAGTGGAAAAAGGAATGTCTCCAAATATAAACTACACAGAATCATTCTGTGAAACTTCTTTCTGATCTGTGCATTCAGATAACAGAGTTAAACCATACTTTTGATTGAGCAGATCTGAACACTCTTTCTGTAGAAAATGCAACTGGACATTTGGAGCGCTAAGAGAGTAGTAGTGGAAAAAGGAATATATTCAAACATAAACTACACAGAAGCAATCTGTGAAACTTCTTTCTGATCTGAGCATTCAGCTAACAGAGTTAAACCATACTTTTGATTGAGCAGTTTTGAAACACTCTGTCTGTAGAAAATGCAACTGGACATTCGTAGCGCTAAGTGGGTAATAGTGGAAAAAAGAATATGTTCAAATATAAACTACACAGAAGCATTGTATGAAACTTCTTTCTGTTCTGTGCATTCAACTAACAGAGTTGAACCTTACTTTTGATTGAGCCTTTCTGAAACACTCTTTCTGTAGAAACTGCAATTGGACATTCTGAGCGCTAAGAGTCCTCTATTGGGAAAAATAATATCTTCAAATAAAAACTACACAGAAGCATTGTGTGAAACTTATTTCTGATATGTTCATTAAGCTAACAGAGTTAAACCATACTTTTGATTGCGCAGTTCTGAACACTCTTTCTGTAGAAAATGCAAGTGGACATTCGGAGCGCTAAGAGGTTAATAGTGGAAAAAGGAATATATTCAAATATAAACTACACAGTAGCATTCTGTGAAAATTCTTTGTGTTCTGTGCATTCAACTAACAGAGTTGAACCTTACTTTTGATTGAGCCGTTCTGAAACACTGTTTCTGTAGAAACTGCAATTGGACATGCTAAGCGCTAAGAGGCCTACATTGGGAAAAAGAATATCTTCAAATAAAAACTACACAGATGCATTCTGTGAAACTTATTTCTGATCTGTAAATTCAGTTAACAGAGATAAAACATATTTTTGATTGAGCAGTTATGAAACACTCTTTTTGTAGAAAATGCAAGTGGAGATTCGGAGCGCTAAGAGGTTAATAGTGGAAAAAGGAATGTCTTCAAATATAAACTACACAGAATCATTCGGTGAAACTTCTTTCTGATCTGTGCATTCAGCTAACAGAGTTAAGCCATACTTTTGATTGAGCAGATCTGAACACTCTTTCTGTAGAAAATGCAACTGGACATTTGGAGCGCTAAGAGCGTAGTAGTGGAAAAAGGAATATATTCAAATATAAACTACACAGAAGCATTCTGTGAAACTTCTTTCTGATCTGAGCATTCAGCTAACAGAGTTAAACCATACTTTTGATTGAGCAGTTTTGAAACACTCTGTCTGTAGAAAATGCAACTGGACATTCGTAGCGGTAAGTGGGTAATAGTGGACAAAAGAATATGTTCAAATATAAACTACACAGAAGCATTGTATGAAACTTCTTTCTGTTCTGTGCATTCAACTAACAGAGTTGAACCTTACTTTTGATTGAGCCGTTCTGAAACACTCTTTCTGTAGAAACTGCAATTGGACATTCTGAGCGCTAAGAGGCCTATATTGGGAAAAAGAATGTCTACAAATAAAAACTACACAGAAGAATTGTGTGAAACTTCTTTCTGTTCTGTTTGTTCAACTAAAAGTGTTGAACCTTAGTTTTGATTGAGCCGTTCTGAAACACTCTTTCTGTAGAAAATGCAATTGGAGATTCGGAGCGCTAAGAGGGTAATAGTGGAAAAAGGAATGTCTCCAAATATAAACTACACAGAATCATTCTGTGAAACTTCTTTCTGATCTGTGCATTCAACTAACAGAGTTGAACCTTACCTTTGATTGAGCCTTTCTGAAACACTCTTTCTGTAGAAACTGCAATTGGACATTCTGAGCGCTAAGAGGCCTCTATTGGGAAAAATAATATCTTCAAATAAAAACTACACAGAAGCATTGTGTGAAACTTATTCCTGATATGTTCATTAAGCTAACGGAGTTAAACCATACTTTTGATTGCGCAGTTCTGAACACTCTTTCTGTAGAAAATGCAAGTGGACATTCGGAGCGCTAAGAGGGTAATAGTGGAAAAAGGAATATATTCAAATATAAACTACACAGTAGCATTCTGTGAAAATTCTTTCTGTTCTGTGCATTCAACTAGCAGAGTTGAACCTTACTTTTGATTGAGCCGTTTTGAAACACTCTTTCTGTAGAAACTGCAATTGGACATGCTAAGCGCTAAGAGGCCTACATTGAGAAAAAGAATATCTTCAAATAAAAACTACACAGATGCATTCTGTGAAACTTATTTCTGATCTGTATATTCAGTTAACAGAGATAAAACATATTTTTGATTGAGCAGTTATGAAACACTCTTTTTGTAGAAAATGCAAGTGGAGATTCGGAGCGCTAAGAGGGTAATAGTGGAAAAAGGAATGTCTTCAAATATAAACTACACTGAATCATTCGGTGAAACTTCTTTCTGATCTGTGCATTCAGCTAACAGAGTTAAGCCATACTTTTGATTGAGCAGATCTGAACACTCTTTCTGTAGAAAATGCAACTGGACATTTGGAGCGCTAAGAGCGTAGTAGTGGAAAAAGGAATATATTCAAATATAAAATACACAGAAGCATTCTGTGAAACTTCTTTCTGATCTGAGCATTCAGCTAACAGAGTTAAACCATACTTTTGATTGAGCAGTTTTGAAACACTCTGTCTGTAGAAAATGCAACTGGACATTCGTAGCGGTAAGTGGGTAATAGTGGACAAAAGAATATGTTCAAATATAAACTACACAGAAGCATTGTATGAAACTTCTTTCTGTTCTGTGCATTCAACTAACAGGGTTGAACCTTACTTTTGATTGAGCCGTTCTGAAACACTCTTTCTGTAGAAACTGCAATTGGACATTCTGAGCGCTAAGAGGCCTATATTGGGAAAAAGAATATCTACAAATAAAAACTACACAGAAGAATTGTGTGAAACTACTTTCTGTTCTGTTTGTTCAACTAAAAGTGTTGAACCTTAGTTTTGATTGAGCCGTTCTGAAACACTCTTTCTGTAGAAAATGCAAGTGGACATTCGGAGCGCTAAGAGGGTAATAGTGGAAAAAGGAATGTCTCCAAATATAAACTACACAGAATCATTCTGTGAAACTTCTTTCTGATCTGTGCATTCAGCTAACAGAGTTAAACCATACTTTTGATTGAGCAGATCTGAACACTCTTTCTGTAGAAAATGCAACTGGACATTTGGAGCGCTAAGAGAGTAGTAGTGGAAAAAGGAATATATTCAAATATAAACTACACAGAAGCATTCTGTGAAACTTCTTTCTGATCTGAGCATTCAGCTAACAGAGTTAAACCATACTTTTGATTGAGCAGTTTTGAAACACTCTGTCTGTAGAAAATGCAACTGGACATTCGTAGCGCTAAGTGGGTAATAGTGGAAAAAAGAATATGTTCAAATATAAACTACACAGAAGCATTGTATGAAACTTCTTTCTGTTCTGTGCATTCAACTAACAGAGTTGAACCTTACTTTTGATTGAGCCTTTCTGAAACACTCTTTCTGTAGAAACTGCAATTGGACATTCTGAGCGCTAAGAGTCCTCTATTGGGAAAAATAATATCTTCAAATAAAAACTACACAGAAGCATTGTGTGAAACTTATTTCTGATATGTTCATTAAGCTAACAGAGTTAAACCATACTTTTGATTGCGCAGTTCTGAACACTCTTTCTGTAGAAAATGCAAGTGGACATTCGGAGCGCTAAGAGGGTAATAGTGGAAAAAGGAATATATTCAAATATAAACTACACAGTAGCATTCTGTGAAAATTCTTTGTGTTCTGTGCATTCAACTAACAGAGTTGAACCTTACTTTTGATTGAGCCTTTCTGAAACACTCTTTCTGTAGAAACTGCAATTGGACATGCTAAGCGCTAAGAGGCCTACATTGGGAAAAAGAATATCTTCAAATAAAAACTACACAGATGCATTCTGTGAAACTTATTTCTGATCTGTAAATTCAGTTAACAGAGATAAAACATATTTTTGATTGAGCAGTTATGAAACACTCTTTTTGTAGAAAATGCAAGTGGAGATTCGGAGCGCTAAGAGGGTAATAGTGGAAAAAGGAATGTCTTCAAATATAAACTACACAGAATCATTCGGTGAAACTTCTTTCTGATCTGTGCATTCAGCTAACAGAGTTAAGCCATACTTTTGATTGAGCAGATCTGAACACTCTTTCTGTAGAAAATGCAACTGGACATTTCGAGCGCTAAGAGCGTAGTAGTGGAAAAAGCAATATATTCAAATATAAACTACACAGAAGCATTCTGTGAAACTTCTTTCTGATCTGAGCATTCAGCTAACAGAGTTAAACCATACTTTTGATTGAGCAGTTTTGAAACACTCTGTCTGTAGAAAATGCAACTGGACATTCGTAGCGCTAAGTGGGTAATAGTGGACAAAAGAATATGTTCAAATATAAACTACACAGAAGCATTGTATGAAACTTCTTTCTGTTCTGTGCATTCAACTAACAGAGTTGAACCTTACTTTTGATTGAGCCGTTCTGAAACACTCTTTCTGTAGAAACTGCAATTGGACATTCTGAGCCCTAAGACGCCTATATTGGGAAAAAGAATGTCTACAAATAAAAACTACACAGAAGAATTGTGTGAAACTTCTTTCTGTTCTGTTTGTTCAACTAAAAGTGTTGAACCTTAGTTTTGATTGAGCCGTTCTGAAACACTCTTTCTGTAGAAAATGCAAGTGGAGATTCGGAGCGCTAAGAGGGTAATAGTGGAAAAAGGAATGTCTCCAAATATAAACTACACAGAATCATTCTGTGTAACTTCTTTCTGATCTGTGCATTCAGCTAACAGAGTTAAAACATACTTTTGATTGAGCAGATCTGAACACTCTTTCTGTAGAAAATGCAACTGGACATTTGGAGCGCTAAGAGAGTAGTAGTGGAAAAAGGAACATATTCAAATATAAACTACACAGAAGCATTCTGTGAAACTTCTTTCTGATCTGAGCATTCAGCTAACAGAGTTAAACCATACTTTTGATTGAGCAGTTTTGAAACACTCTGTCTGTAGAAAATGCAACTGGACATTCGTAGCGCTAAGTGGGTAATAGTGGAAAAAAGAATATGTTCAATTATAAACTACACAGAAGCATTGTATGAAACTTCTTTCTGTTCTGTGCATTCAACTAACAGAGTTGAACCTTACTTTTGATTGAGCCTTTCTGAAACCCTCTTTCTGTAGAAACTGCAATTGGACATTCTGAGCGCTAAGAGGCCTATATTGGGAAAAATAATATCTTCAAATAAAAACTACACAGAAGCATTGCGTGAAACTTATTTCTGATATGTTCATTAAGCTAACAGAATTAAACCATACTTTTGATTGCGCAGTTCTGAACACTCTTTCTGTAGAAAATGCAAGTGGACATTCGGAGCGCTAAGAGGGTAATAGTGGAAAAAGGAATATATTCAAATATAAACTACACAGTAGCATTCTGTGAAAATTCTTTCTGTTCTGTGCATTCAACTAACAGAGTTGAACCTTACTTTTGATTGAGCCGTTCTGAAACACTCTTTCTGTAGAAACTGCAATTGGACATGCTAAGCGCTAAGAGGCCTACATTGGGAAAAAGAATATCTTCAAATAAAAACTACACAGATGCATTCTGTGAAACTTATTTCTGATCTGTAAATTCAGTTAACAGAGATAAAACATATTTTTGATTGAGCAGTTATGAAACACTCTTTTTGTAGAAAATGCAAGTGGAGATTCGGAGCGCTAATAGGGTAATAGTGGAAAAAGGAATGTCTTCAAATATAAACTACACAGAATCATTCGGTGAAACTTCTTTCTGATCTGTGCATTCAGCTAACGGAGTTAAACCATACTTTTGATTGAGCAGATCTGAACACTCTTTCTGGAGAAAATGCAACTGGACATTTGGAGCGCTAAGAGCGTAGTAGTGGAAAAAGGAATATATTCAAATATAAACTACACAGAAGCATTCTGTGAAAATTCTTTCTGATCTGAGCATTCAGCTAACAGAGTTAAACCATACTTTTGATTGAGCAGTTTTGAAACACTCTGTCTGTAGAAAATGCAACTGGACATTCGTAGCGCTAAGTGGGTAATAGTGGAAAAAAAATATGTTCAAATATAAACTACACAGAAGCATTGTATGAAACTTCTTTCTGTTCTGTGCATTCAACTAACAGAGTTGAACCTTACTTTTGATTGAGCCTTTCTGAAACACTCTTTCTGTAGAAACTGCAATTGGACATTCTGAGCGCTAAGAGGCCTCTGTTGGGAAAAATAATATCTTCAAATAAAAACTACACAGAAGCATTGTGTGAAACTTATTCCTGATATGTTCATTAAGCTAACAGAGTTAAACCATACTTTTGATTGAGCAGATCTGAACACTCTTTCTGTAGATAATGCAACTGGACATTTGGAGCGCTTAGAGCGTAGTAGTGGAAAAAGGAATATATTCAAATATAAACTACACAGAAGCATTCTGTGAAACTTCTTTCTGATCTGAGCATTCAGCTAACAGAGTTAAACCATACTTTTGATTGAGCAGTTTTGAAACACTCTGTCTGTAGAAAATGCAACTGGACATTCGTAGCGCTAAGTGGGTAATAGTGGAAAAAAGAATATGTTCAAATATAAACTACACAGAAGCATTGTATGAAACTTCTTTCTGTTCTGTGCATTCAACTAACAGAGTTGAACCTTACTTTTGATTGAGTCGTTCTGAAACACTCTTTCTGTAGAAACTGCAATTGGACATTCTGAGCGCTAGGAGGCCTATATTGGGAAAAAGAATGTCTACAAATAAAAACTACACAGAAGAATTTTGTGAAACTTCTTTCTGTTCTGTTTGTTCAACTAAAAGAGTTGAACCTTAGTTTTGATTGAGCCGTTCTGAAACACTCTTTCTGTAGAAAATGCAAGTGGACATTCGGAGCGCTAAGAGGGTAATAGTGGAAAAAGGAATGTCTCCAAATATAAACTACACAGAATCATTCTGTGAAACTTCTTTCTGATCTGTGCATTCAGCTAACAGAGTTAAACCATACTTTTGATTGAGCAGATCTGAACACTCTTTCTGTAGAAAATGCAACTGGACATTTGGAGCGCTAAGAGAGTAGTAGTGGAAAAAGGAATATATTCAAATATAAACTACACAGAAGCATTCTGTGAAACTTCTTTCTGATCTGAGCATTCAGCTAACAGAGTTAAACCATACTTTTGATTGAGCAGTTTTGAAACACTCTGTCTGTAGAAAATGCAACTGGACATTCGTAGCGCTAAGTGGGTAATAGTGGAAAAAAGAATATGTTCAAATATAAACTACACAGAAGCATTGTATGAAACTTCTTTCTGTTCTGTGCATTCAACTAACAGAGTTGGACCTTACTTTTGATTGAGCCTTTCTGAAACACTCTTTCTGTAGAAACTGCAATTGGACATTCTGAGCGCTAAGAGTCATCTATTGGGAAAAATAATATCTTCAAATAAAAACTACACAGAAGCATTGTGTGAAACTTATTTCTGATATGTTCATTAAGCTAACAGAGTTAAACCATACTTTTGATTGCGCAGTTCTGAACACTCTTTCTGTAGAAAATGCAAGTGGACATTCGGAGCGCTAAGAGGTTAATAGTGGAAAAAGGAATATATTCAAATATAAACTACACAGTAGCATTCTGTGAAAATTCTTTGTGTTCTGTGCATTCAACTAACAGAGTTGAACCTTACTTTTGATTGAGCCGTTCTGAAACACTCTTTCTGTAGAAAATGCAATTGGACATGCTAAGCGCTAAGAGGCCTACATTGGGAAAAAGAATATCTTCAAATAAAAACTACACAGATGCATTCTGTGAAACTTATTTCTGATCTGTAAATTCAGTTAACAGAGATAAAACATATTTTTGATTGAGCAGTTATGAAACACTCTTTTTGTAGAAAATGCAAGTGGAGATTCTTAGCGCTAAGAGGGTAATAGTGGAAAAAGGAATGTCTTCAAATATAAACTACACAGAATCATTCAGTGAAACTTCTTTCTGATCTGTGCATTCAGCTAACAGAGTTAAGCCATACTTTTGATTGAGCAGATCTGAACACTCTTTCTGTAGAAAATGCAACTGGACATTTGGAGCGCTAAGAGCGTAGTAGTGGAAAAAGCAATATATTCAAATATAAACTACACAGAAGCATTCTGTGAAACTTCTTTCTGATCTGAGCATTCAGCTAACAGAGTTAAACCATACTTTTGATTGAGCAGTTTTGAAACACTCTGTCTGTAGAAAATGCAACTGGACATTCGTAGCGCTAAGTGGGTAATAGTGGACAAAAGAATATGTTCAAATATAAACTACACAGAAGCATTGTATGAAACTTCTTTCTGTTCTGTGCATTCAACTAACAGAGTTGAACCTTACTTTTGATTGAGCCGTTCTGAAACACTCTTTCTGTAGAAACTGCAATTGGACATTCTGAGCGCTAAGAGGCCTATATTGGGAAAAAGAATGTCTACAAATAAAAACTACACAGAAGAATTGTGTGAAACTTCTTTCTGTTCTGTTTGTTCAACTAAAAGTGTTGAACCTTAGTTTTGATTGAGCCGTTCTGAAACACTCTTTCTGTAGAAAATGCAATTGGAGATTCGGAGCGCTAAGAGGGTAATAGTGGAAAAAGGAATGTCTCCAAATATAAACTACACAGAATCATTCTGTGAAACTTCTTTCTGATCTGTGCATTCAACTAACAGAGTTGAACCTTACCTTTGATTGAGCCTTTCTGAAACACTCTTTCTGTAGAAACTGCAATTGGACATTCTGAGCGCTAAGAGGCCTCTATTGGGAAAAATAATATCTTCAAATAAAAACTACACAGAAGCATTGTGTGAAACTTATTCCTGATATGTTCATTAAGCTAACAGAGTTAAACCATACTTTTGATTGCGCAGTTCTGAACACTCTTTCTGTAGAAAATGCAAGTGGACATTCTGAGCGCTAAGAGGGTAATAGTGGAAAAAGGAATATATTCAAATATAAACTACACAGTAGCATTCTGTGAAAATTCTTTCTGTTCTGTGCATTCAACTAGCAGAGTTGAACCTTACTTTTGATTGAGCCGTTTTGAAACACTCTTTCTGTAGAAACTGCAATTGGACATGCTAAGCGCTAAGAAGCCTACATTGAGAAAAAGAATATCTTCAAATAAAAACTACACAGATGCATTCTGTGAAACTTATTTCTGATCTGTATATTCAGTTAACAGAGATAAAACATATTTTTGATTGAGCAGTTATGAAACACTCTTTTTGTAGAAAATGCAAGTGGAGATTCGGAGCGCTAAGAGGGTAATAGTGGAAAAAGGAATGTCTTCAAATATAAACTACACTGAATCATTCGGTGAAACTTCTTTCTGATCTGTGCATTCAGCTAACAGAGTTAAGCCATACTTTTGATTGAGCAGATCTGAACACTCTTTCTGTAGAAAATGCAACTGGACATTTGGAGCGCTAAGAGCGTAGTAGTGGAAAAAGGAATATATTCAAATATAAACTACACAGAAGCATTCTGTGAAACTTCTTTCTGATCTGAGCATTCAGCTAACAGAGTTAAACCATACTTTTGATTGAGCAGTTTTGAAACACTCTGTCTGTAGAAAATGCAACTGGACATTCGTAGCGCTAAGTGGGTAATTGTGGACAAAAGAATATGTTCAAATATAAACTACACAGAAGCATTGTATGAAACTTCTTTCTGTTCTGTGCATTCAACTAACAGGGTTGAACCTTACTTTTGATTGAGCCGTTCTGAAACACTCTTTCTGTAGAAACTGCAATTGGACATTCTCAGCGCTAAGAGGCCTATATTGGGAAAAAGAATGTCTACAAATAAAAACTACACAGAAGAATTGTGTGAAACTACTTTCTGTTCTGTTTGTTCAACTAAAAGTGTTGAACCTTAGTTTTGATTGAGCCGTTCTGAAACACTCTTTCTGTAGAAAATGCAAGTGGACATTCGGAGCGCTAAGAGGGTAATAGTGGAAAAAGGAATGTCTCCAAATATAAACTACACAGAATCATTCTGTGAAACTTCTTTCTGATCTGTGCATTCAGCTAACAGAGTTAAACCATACTTTTGATTGAGCAGATCTGAACACTCTTTCTGTAGAAAATGCAACTGGACATTTGGAGCGCTAAGAGAGTAGTAGTGGAAAAAGGAATATATTCAAATATAAACTACACAGAAGCATTCTGTGAAACTTCTTTCTGATCTGAGCATTCAGCTAACAGAGTTAAACCATACTTTTGATTGAGCAGTTTTGAAACACTCTGTCTGTAGAAAATGCAACTGGACATTCGTAGCGCTAAGTGGGTAATAGTGGAAAAAAGAATATGTTCAAATATAAACTACACAGAAGCATTGTATGAAACTTCTTTCTGTTCTGTGCATTCAACTAACAGAGTTGGACCTTACTTTTAATTGAGCCTTTCTGAAACACTCTTTCTGTAGAAACTGCAATTGGACATTCTGAGCGCTAAGAGTCCTCTATTGGGAAAAATAATATCTTCAAATAAAAACTACACAGAAGCATTGTGTGAAACTTATTTCTGATATGTTCATTAAGCTAACAGAGTTAAACCATACTTTTGATTGCGCAGTTCTGAACACTCTTTCTGTAGAAAATGCAAGTGGACATTCGGAGCGCTAAGAGGTTAATAGTGGAAAAAGGAATATATTCAAATATAAACTACACAGTAGCATTCTGTGAAAATTCTTTGTGTTCTGTGCATTCAACTAACAGAGTTGAACCTTACTTTTGATTGAGCCGTTCTGAAACACTCTTTCTGTAGAAACTGCAATTGGACATGCTAAGCGCTAAGAGGCCTACATTGGGAAAAAGAATATCTTCAAATAAAAACTACACAGATGCATTCTGTGAAACTTATTTCTGATCTGTAAATTCAGTTAACAGAGATAAAACATATTTTTGATTGAGCAGTTATGAAACACTCTTTTTGTAGAAAATGCAAGTGGAGATTCGGAGCGCTAAGAGGGTAATAGTGGAAAAAGGAATGTCTTCAAATATAAACTACACAGAATCATTCGGTGAAACTTCTTTCTGATCTGTGCATTCAGCTAACAGAGTTAAGCCATACTTTTGATTGAGCAGATCTGAACACTCTTTCTGTAGAAAATGCAACTGGACATTTGGAGCGCTAAGAGCGTAGTAGTGGAAAAAGCAATATATTCAAATATAAACTACACAGAAGCATTCTGTGAAACTTCTTTCTGATCTGAGCATTCAGCTAACAGAGTTAAACCATACTTTTGATTGAGCAGTTTTGAAACACTCTGTCTGTAGAAAATGCAACTGGACATTCGTAGCGGTAAGTGGGTAATAGTGGACAAAAGAATATGTTCAAATATAAACTACACAGAAGCATTGTATGAAACTTCTTTCTGTTCTGTGCATTCAACTAACAGAGTTGAACCTTACTTTTGATTGAGCCGTTCTGAAACACTCTTTCTGTAGAAACTGCAATTGGACATTCTGAGCGCTAAGAGGCCTATATTGGGAAAAAGAATGTCTACAAATAAAAACTACACAGAAGAATTGTGTGAAACTTCTTTCTGTTCTGTTTGTTCAACTAAAAGTGTTGAACCTTAGTTTTGATTGAGCCGTTCTGAAACACTCTTTCTGAAGAAAATGCAATTGGAGATTCGGAGCGCTAAGAGGGTAATAGTGGAAAAAGGAATGTCTCCAAATAAAAACTACACAGAATCATTCTGTGAAACTTCTTTCTGATCTGTGCATTCAACTAACAGAGTTGAACCTTACCTTTGATTGAGCCTTTCTGAAACACTCTTTCTGTAGAAACTGCAATTGGACATTCTGAGCGCTAAGAGGCCTCTATTGGGAAAAATAATATCTTCAAATAAAAACTACACAGAAGCATTGTGTGAAACTTATTCCTGATATGTTCATTAAGCTAACAGAGTTAAACCATACTTTTGATTGCGCAGTTCTGAACACTCTTTCTGTAGAAAATGCAAGTGGACATTCGGAGCGCTAAGAGGGTAATAGTGGAAAAAGGAATATATTCAAATATAAACTACACAGTAGCATTCTGTGAAAATTCTTTCTGTTCTGTGCATTCAACTAGCAGAGTTGAACCTTACTTTTGATTGAGCCGTTTTGAAACACTCTTTCTGTAGAAACTGCAATTGGACATGCTAAGCGCTAAGAAGCCTACATTGAGAAAAAGAATATCTTCAAATAAAAACTACACAGATGCATTCTGTGAAACTTATTTCTGATCTGTATATTCAGTTAACAGAGATAAAACATATTTTTGATTGAGCAGTTATGAAACACTCTTTTTGTAGAAAATGCAAGTGGAGATTCGGAGCGCTAAGAGGGTAATAGTGGAAAAAGGAATGTCTTCAAATATAAACTACACTGAATCATTCGGTGAAACTTCTTTCTGATCTGTGCATTCAGCTAACAGAGTTAAGCCATACTTTTGATTGAGCAGATCTGAACACTCTTTCTGTAGAAAATGCAACTGGACATTTGGAGCGCTAAGAGCGTAGTAGTGGAAAAAGGAATATATTCAAATATAAACTACACAGAAGCATTCTGTGAAACTTCTTTCTGATCTGAGCATTCAGCTAACAGAGTTAAACCATACTTTTGATTGAGCAGTTTTGAAACACTCTGTCTGTAGAAAATGCAACTGGACATTCGTAGCGCTAAGTGGGTAATTGTGGACAAAAGAATATGTTCAAATATAAACTACACAGAAGCATTGTATGAAACTTCTTTCTGTTCTGTGCATTCAACTAACAGGGTTGAACCTTACTTTTGATTGAGCCGTTCTGAAACACTCTTTCTGTAGAAACTGCAATTGGACATTCTCGGCGCTAAGAGGCCTATATTGGGAAAAAGAATGTCTACAAATAAAAACTACACAGAAGAATTGTGTGAAACTACTTTCTGTTCTGTTTGTTCAACTAAAAGTGTTGAACCTTAGTTTTGATTGAGCCGTTCTGAAACACTCTTTCTGTAGAAAATGCAAGTGGACATTCGGAGCGCTAAGAGGGTAATAGTGGAAAAAGGAATGTCTCCAAATATAAACTACACAGAATCATTCTGTGAAACTTCTTTCTGATCTGTGCATTCAGCTAACAGAGTTAAACCATACTTTTGATTGAGCAGATCTGAACACTCTTTCTGTAGAAAATGCAACTGGACATTTGGAGCGCTAAGAGAGTAGTAGTGGAAAAAGGAATATATTCAAATATAAACTACACAGAAGCATTCTGTGAAACTTCTTTCTGATCTGAGCATTCAGCTAACAGAGTTAAACCATACTTTTGATTGAGCAGTTTTGAAACACTCTGTCTGTAGAAAATGCAACTGGACATTCGTAGCGCTAAGTGGGTAATAGTGGAAAAAAGAATATGTTCAAATATAAACTACACAGAAGCATTGTATGAAACTTCTTTCTGTTCTGTGCATTCAACTAACAGAGTTGAACCTTACTTTTGATTGAGCCTTTCTGAAACACTCTTTCTGTAGAAACTGCAATTGGACATTCTGAGCGCTAAGAGTCCTCTATTGGGAAAAATAATATCTTCAAATAAAAACTACACAGAAGCATTGTGTGAAACTTATTTCTGATATGTTCATTAAGCTAACAGAGTTAAACCATACTTTTGATTGCGCAGTTCTGAACACTCTTTCTGTAGAAAATGCAAGTGGACATTCGGAGCGCTAAGAGGTTAATAGTGGAAAAAGGAATATATTCAAATATAAACTACACAGTAGCATTCTGTGAAAATTCTTTGTGTTCTGTGCATTCAACTAACAGAGTTGAACCTTACTTTTGATTGAGGCGTTCTGAAACACTCTTTCTGTAGAAAATGCAATTGGACATGCTAAGCGCTAAGAGGCCTACATTGGGAAAAAGAATATCTTCAAATAAAAACTACACAGATGCATTCTGTGAAACTTATTTCTGATCTGTAAATTCAGTTAACAGAGATAAAACATATTTTTGATTGAGCAGTTATGAAACACTCTTTTTGTAGAAAATGCAAGTGGAGATTCGGAGCGCTAAGAGGGTAATAGTGGAAAAAGGAATGTCTTCAAATATAAACTACACAGAATCATTCGGTGAAACTTCTTTCTGATCTGTGCATTCAGCTAACAGAGTTAAGCCATACTTTTGATTGAGCAGATCTGAACACTCTTTCTGTAGAAAATGCAACTGGACATTTGGAGCGCTAAGAGCGTAGTAGTGGAAAAAGCAATATATTCAAATATAAACTACACAGAAGCATTCTGTGAAACTTCTTTCTGATCTGAGCATTCAGCTAACAGAGTTAAACCATACTTTTGATTGAGCAGTTTTGAAACACTCTGTCTGTAGAAAATGCAACTGGACATTCGTAGCGGTAAGTGGGTAATAGTGGACAAAGAATATGTTCAAATATAAACTACACAGAAGCATTGTATGAAACTTCTTTCTGTTCTGTGCATTCAACTAACAGAGTTGAACCTTACTTTTGATTGAGCCGTTCTGAAACACTCTTTCTGTAGAAACTGCAATTGGACATTCTGAGCGCTAAGAGGCCTATATTGGGAAAAAGAATGTCTACAAATAAAAACTACACAGAAGAATTGTGTGAAACTTCTTTCTGTTCTGTTTGTTCAACTAAAAGTGTTGAACCTTAGTTTTGATTGAGCCGTTCTGAAACACTCTTTCTGTAGAAAATGCAATTGGAGATTCGGAGCGCTAAGAGGGTAATAGTGGAAAAAGGAATGTCTCCAAATATAAACTACACAGAATCATTCTGTGAAACTTCTTTCTGATCTGTGCATTCAACTAACAGAGTTGAACCTTACCTTTGATTGAGCCTTTCTGAAACACTCTTTCTGTAGAAACTGCAATTGGACATTCTGAGCGCTAAGAGGCCTCTATTGGGAAAAATAATATCTTCAAATAAAAACTACACAGAAGCATTGTGTGAAACTTATTCCTGATATGTTCATTAAGCTAACAGAGTTAAACCATACTTTTGATTGCGCAGTTCTGAACACTCTTTCTGTAGAAAATGCAAGTGGACATTCTGAGCGCTAAGAGGGTAATAGTGGAAAAAGGAATATATTCAAATATAAACTACACAGTAGCATTCTGTGAAAATTCTTTCTGTTCTGTGCATTCAACTAGCAGAGTTGAACCTTACTTTTGATTGAGCCGTTTTGAAACACTCTTTCTGTAGAAACTGCAATTGGACATGCTAAGCGCTAAGAAGCCTACATTGAGAAAAAGAATATCTTCAAATAAAAACTACACAGATGCATTCTGTGAAACTTATTTCTGATCTGTATATTCAGTTAACAGAGATAAAACATATTTTTGATTGAGCAGTTATGAAACACTCTTTTTGTAGAAAATGCAAGTGGAGATTCGGAGCGCTAAGAGGGTAATAGTGGAAAAAGGAATGTCTTCAAATATAAACTACACTGAATCATTCGGTGAAACTTCTTTCTGATCTGTGCATTCAGCTAACAGAGTTAAGCCATACTTTTGATTGAGCAGATCTGAACACTCTTTCTGTAGAAAATGCAACTGGACATTTGGAGCGCTAAGAGCGTAGTAGTGGAAAAAGGAATATATTCAAATATAAACTACACAGAAGCATTCTGTGAAACTTCTTTCTGATCTGAGCATTCAGCTAACAGAGTTAAACCATACTTTTGATTGAGCAGTTTTGAAACACTCTGTCTGTAGAAAATGCAACTGGACATTCGTAGCGCTAAGTGGGTAATTGTGGACAAAAGAATATGTTCAAATATAAACTACACAGAAGCATTGTATGAAACTTCTTTCTGTTCTGTGCATTCAACTAACAGGGTTGAACCTTACTTTTGATTGAGCCGTTCTGAAACACTCTTTCTGTAGAAACTGCAATTGGACATTCTCAGCGCTAAGAGGCCTATATTGGGAAAAAGAATGTCTACAAATAAAAACTACACAGAAGAATTGTGTGAAACTACTTTCTGTTCTGTTTGTTCAACTAAAAGTGTTGAACCTTAGTTTTGATTGAGCCGTTCTGAAACACTCTTTCTGTAGAAAATGCAAGTGGACATTCGGAGCGCTAAGAGGGTAATAGTGGAAAAAGGAATGTCTCCAAATATAAACTACACAGAATCATTCTGTGAAACTTCTTTCTGATCTGTGCATTCAGCTAACAGAGTTAAACCATACTTTTGATTGAGCAGATCTGAACACTCTTTCTGTAGAAAATGCAACTGGACATTTGGAGCGCTAAGAGAGTAGTAGTGGAAAAAGGAATATATTCAAATATAAACTACACAGAAGCATTCTGTGAAACTTCTTTCTGATCTGAGCATTCAGCTAACAGAGTTAAACCATACTTTTGATTGAGCAGTTTTGAAACACTCTGTCTGTAGAAAATGCAACTGGACATTCGTAGCGCTAAGTGGGTAATAGTGGAAAAAAGAATATGTTCAAATATAAACTACACAGAAGCATTGTATGAAACTTCTTTCTGTTCTGTGCATTCAACTAACAGAGTTGGACCTTACTTTTGATTGAGCCTTTCTGAAACACTCTTTCTGTAGAAACTGCAATTGGACATTCTGAGCGCTAAGAGTCCTCTATTGGGAAAAATAATATCTTCAAATAAAAACTACACAGAAGCATTGTGTGAAACTTATTTCTGATATGTTCATTAAGCTAACAGAGTTAAACCATACTTTTGATTGCGCAGTTCTGAACACTCTTTCTGTAGAAAATGCAAGTGGACATTCGGAGCGCTAAGAGGTTAATAGTGGAAAAAGGAATATATTCAAATATAAACGACACAGTAGCATTCTGTGAAAATTCTTTGTGTTCTGTGCATTCAACTAACAGAGTTGAACCTTACTTTTGATTGAGCCGTTCTGAAACACTCTTTCTGTAGAAACTGCAATTGGACATGCTAAGCGCTAAGAGGCCTACATTGGGAAAAAGAATATCTTCAAATAAAAACTACACAGATGCATTCTGTGAAACTTATTTCTGATCTGTAAATTCAGTTAACAGAGATAAAACATATTTTTGATTGAGCAGTTATGAAACACTCTTTTTGTAGAAAATGCAAGTGGAGATTCGGAGCGCTAAGAGGGTAATAGTGGAAAAAGGAATGTCTTCAAATATAAACTACACAGAATCATTCGGTGAAACTTCTTTCTGATCTGTGCATTCAGCTAACAGAGTTAAGCCATACTTTTGATTGAGCAGATCTGAACACTCTTTCTGTAGAAAATGCAACTGGACATTTGGAGCGCTAAGAGCGTAGTAGTGGAAAAAGCAATATATTCAAATATAAACTACACAGAAGCATTCTGTGAAACTTCTTTCTGATCTGAGCATTCAGCTAACAGAGTTAAACCATACTTTTGATTGAGCAGTTTTGAAACACTCTGTCTGTAGAAAATGCAACTGGACATTCGTAGCGGTAAGTGGGTAATAGTGGACAAAAGAATATGTTCAAATATAAACTACACAGAAGCATTGTATGAAACTTCTTTCTGTTCTGTGCATTCAACTAACAGAGTTGAACCTTACTTTTGATTGAGCCGTTCTGAAACACTCTTTCTGTAGAAACTGCAATTGGACATTCTGAGCGCTAAGAGGCCTATATTGGGAAAAAGAATGTCTACAAATAAAAACTACACAGAAGAATTGTGTGAAACTTCTTTCTGTTCTGTTTGTTCAACTAAAAGTGTTGAACCTTAGTTTTGATTGAGCCGTTCTGAAACACTCTTTCTGAAGAAAATGCAATTGGAGATTCGGAGCGCTAAGAGGGTAATAGTGGAAAAAGGAATGTCTCCAAATATAAACTACACAGAATCATTCTGTGAAACTTCTTTCTGATCTGTGCATTCAACTAACAGAGTTGAACCTTACCTTTGATTGAGCCTTTCTGAAACACTCTTTCTGTAGAAACTGCAATTGGACATTCTGAGCGCTAAGAGGCCTCTATTGGGAAAAATAATATCTTCAAATAAAAACTACACAGAAGCATTGTGTGAAACTTATTCCTGATATGTTCATTAAGCTAACAGAGTTAAACCATACTTTTGATTGCGCAGTTCTGAACACTCTTTCTGTAGAAAATGCAAGTGGACATTCGGAGCGCTAAGAGGGTAATAGTGGAAAAAGGAATATATTCAAATATAAACTACACAGTAGCATTCTGTGAAAATTCTTTCTGTTCTGTGCATTCAACTAGCAGAGTTGAACCTTACTTTTGATTGAGCCGTTTTGAAACACTCTTTCTGTAGAAACTGCAATTGGACATGCTAAGCGCTAAGAAGCCTACATTGAGAAAAAGAATATCTTCAAATAAAACTACACAGATGCATTCTGTGAAACTTATTTCTGATCTGTATATTCAGTTAACAGAGATAAAACATATTTTTGATTGAGCAGTTATGAAACACTCTTTTTGTAGAAAATGCAAGTGGAGATTCGGAGCGCTAAGAGGGTAATAGTGGAAAAAGGAATGTCTTCAAATATAAACTACACTGAATCATTCGGTGAAACTTCTTTCTGATCTGTGCATTCAGCTAACAGAGTTAAGCCATACTTTTGATTGAGCAGATCTGAACACTCTTTCTGTAGAAAATGCAACTGCACATTTGGAGCGCTAAGAGCGTAGTAGTGGAAAAAGGAATATATTCAAATATAAACTACACAGAAGCATTCTGTGAAACTTCTTTCTGATCTGAGCATTCAGCTAACAGAGTTAAACCATACTTTTGATTGAGCAGTTTTGAAACACTCTGTCTGTAGAAAATGCAACTGGACATTCGTAGCGCTAAGTGGGTAATTGTGGACAAAAGAATATGTTCAAATATAAACTACACAGAAGCATTGTATGAAACTTCTTTCTGTTCTGTGCATTCAACTAACAGGGTTGAACCTTACTTTTGATTGAGCCGTTCTGAAACACTCTTTCTGTAGAAACTGCAATTGGACATTCTCAGCGCTAAGAGGCCTATATTGGGAAAAAGAATGTCTACAAATAAAAACTACACAGAAGAATTGTGTGAAACTACTTTCTGTTCTGTTTGTTCAACTAAAAGTGTTGAACCTTAGTTTTGATTGAGCCGTTCTGAAACACTCTTTCTGTAGAAAATGCAAGTGGACATTCGGAGCGCTAAGAGGGTAATAGTGGAAAAAGGAATGTCTCCAAATATAAACTACACAGAATCATTCTGTGAAACTTCTTTCTGATCTGTGCATTCAGCTAACAGAGTTAAACCATACTTTTGATTGAGCAGATCTGAACACTCTTTCTTTAGAAAATGCAACTGGACATTTGGAGCGCTAAGAGCGTAGTAGTGGAAAAAGCAATATATTCAAATATAAACTACACAGAAGCATTCTGTGAAACTTCTTTCTGATCTGAGCATTCAGCTAACAGAGTTAAACCATACTTTTGATTGAGCAGTTTTGAAACACTCTGTCTGTAGAAAATGCAACTGGACATTCGTAGCGGTAAGTGGGTAATAGTGGACAAAAGAATATGTTCAAATATAAACTACACAGAAGCATTGTATGAAACTGCTTTCTGTTCTGTGCATTCAACTAACAGAGTTGAACCTTACTTTTGATTGAGCCGTTCTGAAACACTCTTTCTGTAGAAACTGCAATTGGACATTCTGAGCGCTAAGAGGCCTATATTGGGAAAAAGAATGTCTACAAATAAAAACTACACAGAAGAATTGTGTGAAACTTCTTTCTGTTCTGTTTGTTCAACTAAAAGTGTTGAACCTTAGTTTTGATTGAGCCGTTCTGAAACACTCTTTCTGTAGAAAATGCAATTGGAGATTCGGAGCGCTAAGAGGGTAATAGTGGAAAAAGGAATGTCTCCAAATATAAACTACACAGTAGCATTCTGTGAAACTTCTTTCTGATCTGTGCATTCAACTAACAGAGTTGAACCTTACCTTTGATTGAGCCTTTCTGAAACACTCTTTCTGTAGAAACTGCAATTGGACATTCTGAGCGCTAAGAGGCCTCTATTGGGAAAAATAATATCTTCAAATAAAAACTACACAGAAGCATTGTGTGAAACTTATTCCTGATATGTTCATTAAGCTAACAGAGTTAAACCATACTTTTGATTGCGCAGTTCTGAACACTCTTTCTGTAGAAAATGCAAGTGGACATTCTGAGCGCTAAGAGGGTAATAGTGGAAAAAGGAATATATTCAAATATAAACTACACAGTAGCATTCTGTGAAAATTCTTTCTGTTCTGTGCATTCAACTAGCAGAGTTGAACCTTACTTTTGATTGAGCCGTTTTGAAACACTCTTTCTGTAGAAACTGCAATTGGACATGCTAAGCGCTAAGAAGCCTACATTGAGAAAAAGAATATCTTCAAATAAAAACTACACAGATGCATTCTGTGAAACTTATTTCTGATCTGTATATTCAGTTAACAGAGATAAAACATATTTTTGATTGAGCAGTTATGAAACACTCTTTTTGTAGAAAATGCAAGTGGAGATTCGGAGCGCTAAGAGGGTAATAGTGGAAAAAGGAATGTCTTCAAATATAAACTACACTGAATCATTCGGTGAAACTTCTTTCTGATCTGTGCATTCAGCTAACAGAGTTAAGCCATACTTTTGATTGAGCAGATCTGAACACTCTTTCTGTAGAAAATGCAACTGGACATTTGGAGCGCTAAGAGCGTAGTAGTGGAAAAAGGAATATATTCAAATATAAACTAAACAGAAGCATTCTGTGAAACTTCTTTCTGATCTGAGCATTCAGCTAACAGAGTTAAACCATACTTTTGATTGAGCAGTTTTGAAACACTCTGTCTGTAGAAAATGCAACTGGACATTCGTAGCGCTAAGTGGGTAATTGTGGACAAAAGAATATGTTCAAATATAAACTACACAGAAGCATTGTATGAAACTTCTTTCTGTTCTGTGCATTCAACTAACAGGGTTGAACCTTACTTTTGATTGAGCCGTTCTGAAACACTCTTTCTGTAGAAACTGCAATTGGACATTCTCAGCGCTAAGAGGCCTATATTGGGAAAAAGAATGTCTACAAATAAAAACTACACAGAAGAATTGTGTGAAACTACTTTCTGTTCTGTTTGTTCAACTAAAAGTGTTGAACCTTAGTTTTGATTGAGCCGTTCTGAAACACTCTTTCTGTAGAAAATGCAAGTGGACATTCGGAGCGCTAAGTGGGTAATAGTGGAAAAAGGAATGTCTCCAAATATAAACTACACAGAATCATTCTGTGAAACTTCTTTCTGATCTGTGCATTCAGCTAACAGAGTTAAACCATACTTTTGATTGAGCAGATCTGAACACTCTTTCTGTAGAAAATGCAACTGGACATTTGGAGCGCTAAGAGAGTAGTAGTGGAAAAAGGAATATATTCAAATATAAACTACACAGAAGCATTCTGTGAAACTTCTTTCTGATCTGAGCATTCAGCTAACAGAGTTAAACCATACTTTTGATTGAGCAGTTTTGAAACACTCTGTCTGTAGAAAATGCAACTGGACATTCGTAGCGCTAAGTGGGTAATAGTGGAAAAAAGAATATGTTCAAATATAAACTACACAGAAGCATTGTATGAAACTTCTTTCTGTTCTGTGCATTCAACTAACAGAGTTGGACCTTACTTTTGATTGAGCCTTTCTGAAACACTCTTTCTGTAGAAACTGCAATTGGACATTCTGAGCGCTAAGAGTCCTCTATTGGGAAAAATAATATCTTCAAATAAAAACTACACAGAAGCATTGTGTGAAACTTATTTCTGATATGTTCATTAAGCTAACAGAGTTAAACCATACTTTTGATTGCGCAGTTCTGAACACTCTTTCTGTAGAAAATGCAAGTGGACATTCGGAGCGCTAAGAGGTTAATAGTGGAAAAAGGAATATATTCAAATATAAACTACACAGTAGCATTCTGTGAAAATTCTTTGTGTTCTGTGCATTCAACTAACAGAGTTGAACCTTACTTTTGATTGAGCCGTTCTGAAACACTCTTTCTGTAGAAACTGCAATTGGACATGCTAAGCGCTAAGAGGCCTACATTGGGAAAAAGAATATCTTCAAATAAAAACTACACAGATGCATTCTGTGAAACTTATTTCTGATCTGTAAATTCAGTTAACAGAGATAAAACATATTTTTGATTGAGCAGTTATGAAACACTCTTTTTGTAGAAAATGCAAGTGGAGATTCGGAGCGCTAAGAGGGTAATAGTGGAAAAAGGAATGTCTTCAAATATAAACTACACAGAATCATTCGGT
The DNA here is from genome assembly GCF_028878055.3 of Symphalangus syndactylus. Classification (NCBI taxonomy): domain Eukaryota; kingdom Metazoa; phylum Chordata; class Mammalia; order Primates; family Hylobatidae; genus Symphalangus; species Symphalangus syndactylus. Next base: position 110,988,939 of record NC_072437.2, on the reverse strand, counting down.
GAAACTTCTTTCTGATCTGTGCATTCAGCTAACAGAGTTAAGCCATACTTTTGATTGAGCAGATCTGAACACTCTTTCTGTAGAAAATGCAACTGGACATTTGGAGCGCTAAGAGCGTAGTAGTGGAAAAAGCAATATATTCAAATATAAACTACACAGAAGCATTCTGTGAAACTTCTTTCTGATCTGAGCATTCAGCTAACAGAGTTAAACCATACTTTTGATTGAGCAGTTTTGAAACACTCTGTCTGTAGAAAATGCAACTGGACATTCGTAGCGGTAAGTGGGTAATAGTGGACAAAAGAATATGTTCAAATATAAACTACACAGAAGCATTGTATGAAACTTCTTTCTGTTCTGTGCATTCAACTAACAGAGTTGAACCTTACTTTTGATTGAGCCGTTCTGAAACACTCTTTCTGTAGAAACTGCAATTGGACATTCTGAGCGCTAAGAGGCCTATATTGGGAAAAAGAATGTCTACAAATAAAAACTACACAGAAGAATTGTGTGAAACTTCTTTCTGTTCTGTTTGTTCAACTAAAAGTGTTGAACCTTAGTTTTGATTGAGCCGTTCTGAAACACTCTTTCTGAAGAAAATGCAATTGGAGATTCGGAGCGCTAAGAGGGTAATAGTGGAAAAAGGAATGTCTCCAAATATAAACTACACAGAATCATTCTGTGAAACTTCTTTCTGATCTGTGCATTCAATTAACAGAGTTGAACCTTACCTTTGATTGAGCCTTTCTGAAACACTCTTTCTGTAGAAACTGCAATTGGACATTCTGAGCGCTAAGAGGCCTCTATTGGGAAAAATAATATCTTCAAATAAAAACTACACAGAAGCATTGTGTGAAACTTATTCCTGATATGTTCATTAAGCTAACAGAGTTAAACCATACTTTTGATTGCGCAGTTCTGAACACTCTTTCTGTAGAAAATGCAAGTGGACATTCGGAGCGCTAAGAGGGTAATAGTGGAAAAAGGAATATATTCAAATATAAACTACACAGTAGCATTCTGTGAAAATTCTTTCTGTTCTGTGCATTCAACTAGCAGAGTTGAACCTTACTTTTGATTGAGCCGTTTTGAAACACTCTTTCTGTAGAAACTGCAATTGGACATGCTAAGCGCTAAGAAGCCTACATTGAGAAAAAGAATATCTTCAAATAAAACTACACAGATGCATTCTGTGAAACTTATTTCTGATCTGTATATTCAGTTAACAGAGATAAAACATATTTTTGATTGAGCAGTTATGAAACACTCTTTTTGTAGAAAATGCAAGTGGAGATTCGGAGCGCTAAGAGGGTAATAGTGGAAAAAGGAATGTCTTCAAATATAAACTACACTGAATCATTCGGTGAAACTTCTTTCTGATCTGTGCATTCAGCTAACAGAGTTAAGCCATACTTTTGATTGAGCAGATCTGAACACTCTTTCTGTAGAAAATGCAACTGGACATTTGGAGCGCTAAGAGCGTAGTAGTGGAAAAAGGAATATATTCAAATATAAACTACACAGAAGCATTCTGTGAAACTTCTTTCTGATCTGAGCATTCAGCTAACAGAGTTAAACCATACTTTTGATTGAGCAGTTTTGAAACACTCTGTCTGTAGAAAATGCAACTGGACATTCGTAGCGCTAAGTGGGTAATTGTGGACAAAAGAATATGTTCAAATATAAACTACACAGAAGCATTGTATGAAACTTCTTTCTGTTCTGTGCATTCAACTAACAGGGTTGAACCTTACTTTTGATTGAGCCGTTCTGAAACACTCTTTCTGTAGAAACTGCAATTGGACATTCTCAGCGCTAAGAGGCCTATATTGGGAAAAAGAATGTCTACAAATAAAAACTACACAGAAGAATTGTGTGAAACTACTTTCTGTTCTGTTTGTTCAACTAAAAGTGTTGAACCTTAGTTTTGATTGAGCCGTTCTGAAACACTCTTTCTGTAGAAAATGCAAGTGGACATTCGGAGCGCTAAGAGGGTAATAGTGGAAAAAGGAATGTCTCCAAATATAAACTACACAGAATCATTCTGTGAAACTTCTTTCTGATCTGTGCATTCAGCTAACAGAGTTAAACCATACTTTTGATTGAGCAGATCTGAACACTCTTTCTTTAGAAAATGCAACTGGACATTTGGAGCGCTAAGAGCGTAGTAGTGGAAAAAGCAATATATTCAAATATAAACTACACAGAAGCATTCTGTGAAACTTCTTTCTGATCTGAGCATTCAGCTAACAGAGTTAAACCATACTTTTGATTGAGCAGTTTTGAAACACTCTGTCTGTAGAAAATGCAACTGGACATTCGTAGCGGTAAGTGGGTAATAGTGGACAAAAGAATATGTTCAAATATAAACTACACAGAAGCATTGTATGAAACTGCTTTCTGTTCTGTGCATTCAACTAACAGAGTTGAACCTTACTTTTGATTGAGCCGTTCTGAAACACTCTTTCTGTAGAAACTGCAATTGGACATTCTGAGCGCTAAGAGGCCTATATTGGGAAAAAGAATGTCTACAAATAAAAACTACACAGAAGAATTGTGTGAAACTTCTTTCTGTTCTGTTTGTTCAACTAAAAGTGTTGAACCTTAGTTTTGATTGAGCCGTTCTGAAACACTCTTTCTGTAGAAAATGCAATTGGAGATTCGGAGCGCTAAGAGGGTAATAGTGGAAAAAGGAATGTCTCCAAATATAAACTACACAGTAGCATTCTGTGAAACTTCTTTCTGATCTGTGCATTCAACTAACAGAGTTGAACCTTACCTTTGATTGAGCCTTTCTGAAACACTCTTTCTGTAGAAACTGCAATTGGACATTCTGAGCGCTAAGAGGCCTCTATTGGGAAAAATAATATCTTCAAATAAAAACTACACAGAAGCATTGTGTGAAACTTATTCCTGATATGTTCATTAAGCTAACAGAGTTAAACCATACTTTTGATTGCGCAGTTCTGAACACTCTTTCTGTAGAAAATGCAAGTGGACATTCTGAGCGCTAAGAGGGTAATAGTGGAAAAAGGAATATATTCAAATATAAACTACACAGTAGCATTCTGTGAAAATTCTTTCTGTTCTGTGCATTCAACTAGCAGAGTTGAACCTTACTTTTGATTGAGCCGTTTTGAAACACTCTTTCTGTAGAAACTGCAATTGGACATGCTAAGCGCTAAGAAGCCTACATTGAGAAAAAGAATATCTTCAAATAAAAACTACACAGATGCATTCTGTGAAACTTATTTCTGATCTGTATATTCAGTTAACAGAGATAAAACATATTTTTGATTGAGCAGTTATGAAACACTCTTTTTGTAGAAAATGCAAGTGGAGATTCGGAGCGCTAAGAGGGTAATAGTGGAAAAAGGAATGTCTTCAAATATAAACTACACTGAATCATTCGGTGAAACTTCTTTCTGATCTGTGCATTCAGCTAACAGAGTTAAGCCATACTTTTGATTGAGCAGATCTGAACACTCTTTCTGTAGAAAATGCAACTGGACATTTGGAGCGCTAAGAGCGTAGTAGTGGAAAAAGGAATATATTCAAATATAAACTACACAGAAGCATTCTGTGAAACTTCTTTCTGATCTGAGCATTCAGCTAACAGAGTTAAACCATACTTTTGATTGAGCAGTTTTGAAACACTCTGTCTGTAGAAAATGCAACTGGACATTCGTAGCGCTAAGTGGGTAATTGTGGACAAAAGAATATGTTCAAATATAAACTACACAGAAGCATTGTATGAAACTTCTTTCTGTTCTGTGCATTCAACTAACAGGGTTGAACCTTACTTTTGATTGAGCCGTTCTGAAACACTCTTTCTGTAGAAACTGCAATTGGACATTCTCAGCGCTAAGAGGCCTATATTGGGAAAAAGAATGTCTACAAATAAAAACTACACAGAAGAATTGTGTGAAACTACTTTCTGTTCTGTTTGTTCAACTAAAAGTGTTGAACCTTAGTTTTGATTGAGCCGTTCTGAAACACTCTTTCTGTAGAAAATGCAAGTGGACATTCGGAGCGCTAAGTGGGTAATAGTGGAAAAAGGAATGTCTCCAAATATAAACTACACAGAATCATTCTGTGAAACTTCTTTCTGATCTGTGCATTCAGCTAACAGAGTTAAACCATACTTTTGATTGAGCAGATCTGAACACTCTTTCTGTAGAAAATGCAACTGGACATTTGGAGCGCTAAGAGAGTAGTAGTGGAAAAAGGAATATATTCAAATATAAACTACACAGAAGCATTCTGTGAAACTTCTTTCTGATCTGAGCATTCAGCTAACAGAGTTAAACCATACTTTTGATTGAGCAGTTTTGAAACACTCTGTCTGTAGAAAATGCAACTGGACATTCGTAGCGCTAAGTGGGTAATAGTGGAAAAAAGAATATGTTCAAATATAAACTACACAGAAGCATTGTATGAAACTTCTTTCTGTTCTGTGCATTCAACTAACAGAGTTGGACCTTACTTTTGATTGAGCCTTTCTGAAACACTCTTTCTGTAGAAACTGCAATTGGACATTCTGAGCGCTAAGAGTCCTCTATTGGGAAAAATAATATCTTCAAATAAAAACTACACAGAAGCATTGTGTGAAACTTATTTCTGATATGTTCATTAAGCTAACAGAGTTAAACCATACTTTTGATTGCGCAGTTCTGAACACTCTTTCTGTAGAAAATGCAAGTGGACATTCGGAGCGCTAAGAGGTTAATAGTGGAAAAAGGAATATATTCAAATATAAACTACACAGTAGCATTCTGTGAAAATTCTTTGTGTTCTGTGCATTCAACTAACAGAGTTGAACCTTACTTTGATTGAGCCGTTCTGAAACACTCTTTCTGTAGAAACTGCAATTGGACATGCTAAGCGCTAAGAGGCCTACATTGGGAAAAAGAATATCTTCAAATAAAAACTACACAGATGCATTCTGTGAAACTTATTTCTGATCTGTAAATTCAGTTAACAGAGATAAAACATATTTTTGATTGAGCAGTTATGAAACACTCTTTTTGTAGAAAATGCAAGTGGAGATTCGGAGCGCTAAGAGGGTAATAGTGGAAAAAGGAATGTCTTCAAATATAAACTACACAGAATCATTCGGTGAAACTTCTTTCTGATCTGTGCATTCAGCTAACAGAGTTAAACCATACTTTTGATTGAGCAGATCTGAACACTCTTTCTGTAGAAAATGCAAGTGGACATTTTGAGCGCTAAGAGCGTAGTGGTGGAAAAAGGAATATATTCAAATATAAACTACACAGAAGCATTCTGTGAAACTTCTTTCTGATCTGAGCATTCAGCTAACAGAGTTAAACCATACTTTTGATTGAGCAGTTTTGAAACACTCTGTCTGTAGAAAATGCAACTGGACATTCGTAGCGCTAAGTGGGTAATAGTGGAAAAAAGAATATGTTCAAATATAAACTACACAGAAGCATTGTATGAAACATCTTTCTGTTCTGTGCATTCAACTAACAGAGTTGAACCTTACCTTTGATTGAGCCTTTCTGAAACACTCTTTCTGTAGAAACTGCAATTGGACATTCTGAGCGCTAAGAGGCCTCTATTGGGAAAAATAATATCTTCAAATAAAAACTACACAGAAGCATTGTGTGAAACTTATTCCTGATATGTTCATTAAGCTAACAGAGTTAAACCATACTTTTGATTGCGCAGTTCTGAACACTCTTTCTGTAGAAAATGCAAGTGGACATTCTGAGCGCTAAGAGGGTAATAGTGGAAAAAGGAATATATTCAAATATAAACTACACAGTAGCATTCTGTGAAAATTCTTTCTGTTCTGTGCATTCAACTAGCAGAGTTGAACCTTACTTTTGATTGAGCCGTTTTGAAACACTCTTTCTGTAGAAACTGCAATTGGACATGCTAAGCGCTAAGAAGCCTACATTGAGAAAAAGAATATCTTCAAATAAAAACTACACAGATGCATTCTGTGAAACTTATTTCTGATCTGTATATTCAGTTAACAGAGATAAAACATATTTTTGATTGAGCAGTTATGAAACACTCTTTTTGTAGAAAATGCAAGTGGAGATTCGGAGCGCTAAGAGGGTAATAGTGGAAAAAGGAATGTCTTCAAATATAAACTACACTGAATCATTCGGTGAAACTTCTTTCTGATCTGTGCATTCAGCTAACAGAGTTAAGCCATACTTTTGATTGAGCAGATCTGAACACTCTTTCTGTAGAAAATGCAACTGGACATTTGGAGCGCTAAGAGCGTAGTAGTGGAAAAAGGAATATATTCAAATATAAACTACACAGAAGCATTCTGTGAAACTTCTTTCTGATCTGAGCATTCAGCTAACAGAGTTAAACCATACTTTTGATTGAGCAGTTTTGAAACACTCTGTCTGTAGAAAATGCAACTGGACATTCGTAGCGCTAAGTGGGTAATTGTGGACAAAAGAATATGTTCAAATATAAACTACACAGAAGCATTGTATGAAACTTCTTTCTGTTCTGTGCATTCAACTAACAGGGTTGAACCTTACTTTTGATTGAGCCGTTCTGAAACACTCTTTCTGTAGAAACTGCAATTGGACATTCTCAGCGCTAAGAGGCCTATATTGGGAAAAAGAATGTCTACAAATAAAAACTACACAGAAGAATTGTGTGAAACTACTTTCTGTTCTGTTTGTTCAACTAAAAGTGTTGAACCATAGTTTTGATTGAGCCGTTCTGAAACACTCTTTCTGTAGAAAATGCAAGTGGACATTCGGAGCGCTAAGTGGGTAATAGTGGAAAAAGGAATGTCTCCAAATATAAACTACACAGAATCATTCTGTGAAACTTCTTTCTGATCTGTGCATTCAGCTAACAGAGTTAAACCATACTTTTGATTGAGCAGATCTGAACACTCTTTCTGTAGAAAATGCAACTGGACATTTGGAGCGCTAAGAGAGTAGTAGTGGAAAAAGGAATATATTCAAATATAAACTACACAGAAGCATTCTGTGAAACTTCTTTCTGATCTGAGCATTCAGCTAACAGAGTTAAACCATACTTTTGATTGAGCAGTTTTGAAACACTCTGTCTGTAGAAAATGCAACTGGACATTCGTAGCGCTAAGTGGGTAATAGTGGAAAAAAGAATATGTTCAAATATAAACTACACAGAAGCATTGTATGAAACTTCTTTCTGTTCTGTGCATTCAACTAACAGAGTTGGACCTTACTTTTGATTGAGCCTTTCTGAAACACTCTTTCTGTAGAAACTGCAATTGGACATTCTGAGCGCTAAGAGTCCTCTATTGGGAAAAATCATATCTTCAAATAAAAACTACACAGAAGCATTGTGTGAAACTTATTTCTGATATGTTCATTAAGCTAACAGAGTTAAACCATACTTTTGATTGCGCAGTTCTGAACACTCTTTCTGTAGAAAATGCAAGTGGACATTCGGAGCGCTAAGAGGTTAATAGTGGAAAAAGGAATATATTCAAATATAAACTACACAGTAGCATTCTGTGAAAATTCTTTGTGTTCTGTGCATTCAACTAACAGAGTTGAACCTTACTTTTGATTGAGCCGTTCTGAAACACTCTTTCTGTAGAAACTGCAATTGGACATGCTAAGCGCTAAGAGGCCTACATTGGGAAAAAGAATATCTTCAAATAAAAACTACACAGATGCATTCTGTGAAACTTATTTCTGATCTGTAAATTCAGTTAACAGAGATAAAACATATTTTTGATTGAGCAGTTATGAAACACTCTTTTTGTAGAAAATGCAAGTGGAGATTCGGAGCGCTAAGAGGGTAATAGTGGAAAAAGGAATGTCTTCAAATATAAACTACACAGAATCATTCGGTGAAACTTCTTTCTGATCTGTGCATTCAGCTAACAGAGTTAAGCCATACTTTTGATTGAGCAGATCTGAACACTCTTTCTGTAGAAAATGCAACTGGACATTTGGAGCGCTAAGAGCGTAGTAGTGGAAAAAGCAATATATTCAAATATAAACTACACAGAAGCATTCTGTGAAACTTCTTTCTGATCTGAGCATTCAGCTAACAGAGTTAAACCATACTTTTGATTGAGCAGTTTTGAAACACTCTGTCTGTAGAAAATGCAACTGGACATTCGTAGCGGTAAGTGGGTAATAGTGGACAAAAGAATATGTTCAAATATAAACTACACAGAAGCATTGTATGAAACTTCTTTCTGTTCTGTGCATTCAACTAACAGAGTTGAACCTTACTTTTGATTGAGCCGTTCTGAAACACTCTTTCTGTAGAAACTGCAATTGGACATTCTGAGCGCTAAGAGGCCTATATTGGGAAAAAGAATGTCTACAAATAAAAACTACACAGAAGAATTGTGTGAAACTTCTTTCTGTTCTGTTTGTTCAACTAAAAGTGTTGAACCTTAGTTTTGATTGAGCCGTTCTGAAACACTCTTTCTGAAGAAAATGCAATTGGAGATTCGGAGCGCTAAGAGGGTAATAGTGGAAAAAGGAATGTCTCCAAATATAAACTACACAGAATCATTCTGTGAAACTTCTTTCTGATCTGTGCATTCAACTAACAGAGTTGAACCTTACCTTTGATTGAGCCTTTCTGAAACACTCTTTCTGTAGAAACTGCAATTGGACATTCTGAGCGCTAAGAGGCCTCTATTGGGAAAAATAATATCTTCAAATAAAAACTACACAGAAGCATTGTGTGAAACTTATTCCTGATATGTTCATTAAGCTAACAGAGTTAAACCATACTTTTGATTGCGCAGTTCTGAACACTCTTTCTGTAGAAAATGCAAGTGGACATTCGGAGCGCTAAGAGGGTAATAGTGGAAAAAGGAATATATTCAAATATAAACTACACAGTAGCATTCTGTGAAAATTCTTTCTGTTCTGTGCATTCAACTAGCAGAGTTGAACCTTACTTTTGATTGAGCCGTTTTGAAACACTCTTTCTGTAGAAACTGCAATTGGACATGCTAAGCGCTAAGAAGCCTACATTGAGAAAAAGAATATCTTCAAATAAAAACTACACAGATGCATTCTGTGAAACTTATTTCTGATCTGTATATTCAGTTAACAGAGATAAAACATATTTTTGATTGAGCAGTTATGAAACACTCTTTTTGTAGAAAATGCAAGTGGAGATTCGGAGCGCTAAGAGGGTAATAGTGGAAAAAGGAATGTCTTCAAATATAAACTACACTGAATCATTCGGTGAAACTTCTTTCTGATCTGTGCATTCAGCTAACAGAGTTAAGCCATACTTTTGATTGAGCAGATCTGAACACTCTTTCTGTAGAAAATGCAACTGGACATTTGGAGCGCTAAGAGCGTAGTAGTGGAAAAAGGAATATATTCAAATATAAACTACACAGAAGCATTCTGTGAAACTTCTTTCTGATCTGAGCATTCAGCTAACAGAGTTAAACCATACTTTTGATTGAGCAGTTTTGAAACACTCTGTCTGTAGAAAATGCAACTGGACATTCGTAGCGCTAAGTGGGTAATTGTGGACAAAAGAATATGTTCAAATATAAACTACACAGAAGCATTGTATGAAACTTCTTTCTGTTCTGTGCATTCAACTAACAGGGTTGAACCTTACTTTTGATTGAGCCGTTCTGAAACACTCTTTCTGTAGAAACTGCAATTGGACATTCTCAGCGCTAAGAGGCCTATATTGGGAAAAAGAATGTCTACAAATAAAAACTACACAGAAGAATTGTGTGAAACTTCTTTCTGTTCTGTTTGTTCAACTAAAAGTGTTGAACCTTAGTTTTGATTGAGCCGTTCTGAAACACTCTTTCTGTAGAAAATGCAAGTGGACATTCGGAGCGCTAAGAGGGTAATAGTGGAAAAAGGAATGTCTCCAAATATAAACTACACAGAATCATTCTGTGAAACTTCTTTCTGATCTGTGCATTCAGCTAACAGAGTTAAACCATACTTTTGATTGAGCAGATCTGAACACTCTTTCTGTAGAAAATGCAACTGGACATTTGGAGCGCTAAGAGAGTAGTAGTGGAAAAAGGAATATATTCAAATATAAACTACACAGAAGCATTCTGTGAAACTTCTTTCTGATCTGAGCATTCAGCTAACAGAGTTAAACCATACTTTTGATTGAGCAGTTTTGAAACACTCTGTCTGTAGAAAATGCAACTGGACATTCGTAGCGCTAAGTGGGTAATAGTGGAAAAAAGAATATGTTCAAATATAAACTACACAGAAGCATTGTATGAAACTTCTTTCTGTTCTGTGCATTCAACTAACAGAGTTGAACCTTACTTTTGATTGAGCCTTTCTGAAACACTCTTTCTGTAGAAACTGCAATTGGACATTCTGAGCGCTAAGAGTCCTCTATTGGGAAAAATAATATCTTCAAATAAAAACTACACAGAAGCATTGTGTGAAACTTATTTCTGATATGTTCATTAAGCTAACAGAGTTAAACCATACTTTTGATTGCGCAGTTCTGAACACTCTTTCTGTAGAAAATGCAAGTGGACATTCGGAGCGCTAAGAGGTTAATAGTGGAAAAATGAATATATTCAAATATAAACTACACAGTAGCATTCTGTGAAAATTCTTTGTGTTCTGTGCATTCAACTAACAGAGTTGAACCTTACTTTTTATTGAGCCGTTCTGAAACACTCTTTCTGTAGAAACTGCAATTGGACATGCTAAGCGCTAAGAGGCCTACATTGGGAAAAAGAATATCTTCAAATAAAAACTACACAGATGCATTCTGTGAAACTTATTTCTGATCTGTAAATTCAGTTAACAGAGATAAAACATATTTTTGATTGAGCAGTTATGAAACACTCTTTTTGTAGAAAATGCAAGTGGAGATTCGGAGCGCTAAGAGGGTAATAGTGGAAAAAGGAATGTCTTCAAATATAAACTACACAGAATCATTCGGTGAAACTTCTTTCTGATCTGTGCATTCAGCTAACAGAGTTAAGCCATACTTTTGATTGAGCAGATCTGAACACTCTTTCTGTAGAAAATGCAACTGGACATTTGGAGCGCTAAGAGCGTAGTAGTGGAAAAAGCAATATATTCAAATATAAACTACACAGAAGCATTCTGTGAAACTTCTTTCTGATCTGAGCATTCAGCTAACAGAGTTAAACCATACTTTTGATTGAGCAGTTTTGAAACACTCTGTCTGTAGAAAATGCAACTGGACATTCGTAGCGGTAAGTGGGTAATAGTGGACAAAAGAATATGTTCAAATATAAACTACACAGAAGCATTGTATGAAACTTCTTTCTGTTCTGTGCATTCAACTAACAGAGTTGAACCTTACTTTTGATTGAGCCGTTCTGAAACACTCTTTCTGTAGAAACTGCAATTGGACATTCTGAGCGCTAAGAGGCCTATATTGGGAAAAAGAATGTCTACAAATAAAAACTACACAGAAGAATTGTGTGAAACTTCTTTCTGTTCTGTTTGTTCAACTAAAAGTGTTGAACCTTAGTTTTGATTGAGCCGTTCTGAAACACTCTTTCTGTAGAAAATGCAATTGGAGATTCGGAGCGCTAAGAGGGTAATAGTGGAAAAAGGAATGTCTCCAAATATAAACTACACAGAATCATTCTGTGAAACTTCTTTCTGATCTGTGCATTCAACTAACAGAGTTGAACCTTACCTTTGATTGAGCCTTTCTGAAACACTCTTTCTGTAGAAACTGCAATTGGACATTCTGAGCGCTAAGAGGCCTCTATTGGGAAAAATAATATCTTCAAATAAAAACTACACAGAAGCATTGTGTGAAACTTATTCCTGATATGTTCATTAAGCTAACAGAGTTAAACCATACTTTTGATTGCGCAGTTCTGAACACTCTTTCTGTAGAAAATGCAAGTGGACATTCGGAGCGCTAAGAGGGTAATAGTGGAAAAAGGAATATATTCAAATATAAACTACACAGTAGCATTCTGTGAAAATTCTTTCTGTTCTGTGCATTCAACTAGCAGAGTTGAACCTTACTTTTGATTGAGCCGTTTTGAAACACTCTTTCTGTAGAAACTGCAATTGGACATGCTAAGCGCTAAGAGGCCTACATTGAGAAAAAGAATATCTTCAAATAAAAACTACACAGATGCATTCTGTGAAACTTATTTCTGATCTGTATATTCAGTTAACAGAGATAAAACATATTTTTGATTGAGCAGTTATGAAACACTCTTTTTGTAGAAAATGCAAGTGGAGATTCGGAGCGCTAATAGGCTAATAGTGGAAAAAGGAATGTCTTCAAATATAAACTACACTGAATCATTCGGTGAAACTTCTTTCTGATCTGTGCATTCAGCTAACAGAGTTAAGCCATACTTTTGATTGAGCAGATCTGAACACTCTTTCTGTAGAAAATGCAACTGGACATTTGGAGCGCTAAGAGCGTAGTAGTGGAAAAAGGAATATATTCAAATATAAACTACACAGAAGCATTCTGTGAAACTTCTTTCTGATCTGAGCATTCAGCTAACAGAGTTAAACCATACTTTTGATTGAGCAGTTTTTCAACACTCTGTCTGTAGAAAATGCAACTGGACATTCGTAGCGCTAAGTGGGTAATAGTGGACAAAAGAATATGTTCAAATATAAACTACACAGAAGCATTGTATGAAACTTCTTTCTGTTCTGTGCATTCAACTAACAGGGTTGAACCTTACTTTTGATTGAGCCGTTCTGAAACACTCTTTCTGTAGAAACTGCAATTGGACATTCTCAGCGCTAAGAGGCCTATATTGGGAAAAAGAATGTCTACAAATAAAAACTACACAGAAGAATTGTGTGAAACTTCTTTCTGTTCTGTTTGTTCAACTAAAAGTGTTGAACCTTAGTTTTGATTGAGCCGTTCTGAAACACTCTTTCTGTAGAAAATGCAAGTGGACATTCGGAGCGCTAAGAGGGTAATAGTGGAAAAAGGAATGTCTCCAAATATAAACTACACAGAATCATTCTGTGAAACTTCTTTCTGATCTGTGCATTCAGCTAACAGAGTTAAACCATACTTTTGATTGAGCAGATCTGAACACTCTTTCTGTAGAAAATGCAACTGGACATTTGGAGCGCTAAGAGAGTAGTAGTGGAAAAAGGAATATATTCAAATATAAACTACACAGAAGCATTCTGTGAAACTTCTTTCTGATCTGAGCATTCAGCTAACAGAGTTAAACCATACTTTTGATTGAGCAGTTTTGAAACACTCTGTCTGTAGAAAATGCAACTGGACATTCGTAGCGCTAAGTGGGTAATAGTGGAAAAAAGAATATGTTCAAATATAAACTACACAGAAGCATTGTATGAAACTTCTTTCTGTTCTGTGCATTCAACTAACAGAGTTGAACCTTACTTTTGATTGAGCCTTTCTGAAACACTCTTTCTGTAGAAACTGCAATTGGACATTCTGAGCGCTAAGAGGCCTCTATTGGGAAAAATAATATCTTCAAATAAAAACTACACAGAAGCATTGTGTGAAACTTATTTCTGATATGTTCATTAAGCTAACAGAGTTAAACCATACTTTTGATTGCGCAGTTCTGAACACTCTTTCTGTAGAAAATGCAAGTGGACATTCGGAGCGCTAAGAGGGTAATAGTGGAAAAAGGAATATATTCAAATATAAACTACACAGTAGCATTCTGTGAAAATTCTTTGTGTTCTGTGCATTCAACTAACAGAGTTGAACCTTACTTTTGATTGAGCCGTTCTGAAACACTCTTTCTGTAGAAACTGCAATTGGACATGCTAAGCGCTAAGAGGCCTACATTGGGAAAAAGAATATCTTCAAATAAAAACTACACAGATGCATTCTGTGAAACTTATTTCTGATCTGTAAATTCAGTTAACAGAGATAAAACATATTTTTGATTGAGCAGTTATGAAACACTCTTTTTGTAGAAAATGCAAGTGGAGATTCGGAGCGCTAAGAGGGTAATAGTGGAAAAAGGAATGTCTTCAAATATAAACTACACAGAATCATTCGGTGAAACTTCTTTCTGATCTGTGCATTCAGCTAACAGAGTTAAGCCATACTTTTGATTGAGCAGATCTGAACACTCTTTCTGTAGAAAATGCAACTGGACATTTGGAGCGCTAAGAGCGTAGTAGTGGAAAAAGCAATATATTCAAATATAAACTACACAGAAGCATTCTGTGAAACTTCTTTCTGATCTGAGCATTCAGCTAACAGAGTTAAACCATACTTTTGATTGAGCAGTTTTGAAACACTCTGTCTGTAGAAAATGCAACTGGACATTCGTAGCGGTAAGTGGGTAATAGTGGACAAAAGAATATGTTCAAATATAAACTACACAGAAGCATTGTATGAAACTTCTTTCTGTTCTGTGCATTCAACTAACAGAGTTGAACCTTACTTTTGATTGAGCCGTTCTGAAACACTCTTTCTGTAGAAATTGCAATTGGACATTCTGAGCGCTAAGAGGCCTATATTGGGAAAAAGAATGTCTACAAATAAAAACTACACAGAAGAATTGTGTGAAACTTCTTTCTGTTCTGTTTGTTCAACTAAAAGTGTTGAACCTTAGTTTTGATTGAGCTGTTCTGAAACACTCTTTCTGTAGAAAATGCAATTGGAGATTCGGAGCGCTAAGAGGGTAATAGTGGAAAAAGGAATGTCTCCAAATATAAACTACACAGAATCATTCTGTGAAACTTCTTTCTGATCTGTGCATTCAACTAACAGAGTTGAACCTTACCTTTGATTGAGCCTTTCTGAAACACTCTTTCTGTAGAAACTGCAATTGGACATTCTGAGCGCTAAGAGGCCTCTATTGGGAAAAATAATATCTTCAAATAAAAACTACACAGAAGCATTGTGTGAAACTTATTCCTGATATGTTCATTAAGCTAACAGAGTTAAACCATACTTTTGATTGCGCAGTTCTGAACACTCTTTCTGTAGAAAATGCAAGTGGACATTCGGAGCGCTAAGAGGGTAATAGTGGAAAAAGGAATATATTCAAATATAAACTACACAGTAGCATTCTGTGAAAATTCTTTCTGTTCTGTGCATTCAACTAGCAGAGTTGAACCTTACTTTTGATTGAGCCGTTTTGAAACACTCTTTCTGTAGAAACTGCAATTGGACATGCTAAGCGCTAAGAGGCCTACATTGAGAAAAAGAATATCTTCAAATAAAAACTACACAGATGCATTCTGTGAAACTTATTTCTGATCTGTATATTCAGTTAACAGAGATAAAACATATTTTTGATTGAGCAGTTATGAAACACTCTTTTTGTAGAAAATGCAAGTGGAGATTCGGAGCGCTAAGAGGGTAATAGTGGAAAAAGGAATGTCTTCAAATATAAACTACACTGAATCATTCGGTGAAACTTCTTTCTGATCTGTGCATTCAGCTAACAGAGTTAAGCCATACTTTTGATTGAGCAGATCTGAACACTCTTTCTGTAGAAAATGCAACTGGACATTTGGAGCGCTAAGAGCGTAGTAGTGGAAAAAGGAATATATTCAAATATAAACTACACAGAAGCATTCTGTGAAACTTCTTTCTGATCTGAGCATTCAGCTAACAGAGTTAAAACATACTTTAGATTGAGCAGTTTTGAAACACTCTGTCTGTAGAAAATGCAACTGGACATTCGTAGCGGTAAGTGGGTAATAGTGGACAAAAGAATATGTTCAAATATAAACTACACAGAAGCATTGTATGAAACTTCTTTCTGTTCTGTGCATTCAACTAACAGAGTTGAACCTTACTTTTGATTGAGCCGTTCTGAAACACTCTTTCTGTAGAAACTGCAATTGGACATTCTGAGCGCTAAGAGGCCTATATTGGGAAAAAGAATGTCTACAAATAAAAACTACACAGAAGAATTGTGTGAAACTTCTTTCTGTTCTGTTTGTTCAACTAAAAGTGTTGAACCTTAGTTTTGATTGAGCCGTTCTGAAACACTCTTTCTGTAGAAAATGCAATTGGAGATTCGGAGCGCTAAGAGGGTAATAGTGGAAAAAGGAATGTCTCCAAATATAAACTACACAGAATCATTCTGTGAAACTTCTTTCTGATCTGTGCATTCAACTAACAGAGTTGAACCTTACCTTTGATTGAGCCTTTCTGAAACACTCTTTCTGTAGAAACTGCAATTGGACATTCTGAGCGCTAAGAGGCCTCTATTGGGAAAAATAATATCTTCAAATAAAAACTACACAGAAGCATTGTGTGAAACTTATTCCTGATATGTTCATTAAGCTAACAGAGTTAAACCATACTTTTGATTGCGCAGTTCTGAACACTCTTTCTGTAGAAAATGCAAGTGGACATTCGGAGCGCTAAGAGGGTAATAGTGGAAAAAGGAATATATTCAAATATAAACTACACAGTAGCATTCTGTGAAAATACTTTCTGTTCTGTGCATTCAACTAGCAGAGTTGAACCTTACTTTTGATTGAGCCGTTTTGAAACACTCTTTCTGTAGAAACTGCAATTGGACATGCTA
The DNA here is from genome assembly GCF_028878055.3 of Symphalangus syndactylus. Taxonomy (NCBI): domain Eukaryota; kingdom Metazoa; phylum Chordata; class Mammalia; order Primates; family Hylobatidae; genus Symphalangus; species Symphalangus syndactylus. The sequence continues at coordinate 110,972,447 of NC_072437.2, read as the reverse complement.
AGCGCTAAGAGGCCTACATAGAGAAAAAGAATATCTTCAAATAAAAACTACACAGATGCATTCTGTGAAACTTATTTCTGATCTGTATATTCAGTTAACAGAGATAAAACATATTTTTGATTGAGCAGTTATGAAACACACTTTTTGTAGAAAATGCAAGTGGAGATTCGGAGCGCTAAGAGGGTAATAGTGGAAAAAGGAATGTCTTCAAATATAAACTACACTGAATCATTCGGTGAAACTTCTTTCTGATCTGTGCATTCAGCTAACAGAGTTAAGCCATACTTTTGATTGAGCAGATCTGAACACTCTTTCTGTAGAAAATGCAACTGGACATTTGGAGCGCTAAGAGCTTAGTAGTGGAAAAAGGAATATATTCAAATATAAACTACACAGAAGCATTCTGTGAAACTTCTTTCTGATCTGAGCATTCAGCTAACAGAGTTAAACCATACTTTTGATTGAGCAGTTTTGAAACACTCTGTCTGTAGAAAATGCAACTGGACATTCGTAGCGCTAAGTGGGTAATAGTGGACAAAAGAATATGTTCAAATATAAACTACACAGAAGCATTGTATGAAACTTCTTTCTGTTCTGTGCATTCAACTAACAGAGTTGAACCTTACTTTTGATTGAGCCTTTCTGAAACACTCTTTCTGTAGAAACTGCAATTGGACATTCTAAGCGCTAAGAGGACTATATTGGGAAAAATAATATCTTCAAATAAAAACTACACAGAAGCATTGCGTGAAACTTATTTCTGATATGTTCATTAAGCTAACAGAGTTAAACCATACTTTTGATTGCGCAGTTCTGAACACTCTTTCTGTAGAAAATGCAAGTGGACATTCGGAGCGCTAAGAGGGTAATAGTGGAAAAAGGAATATATTCAAATATAAACTACACAGTAGCATTCTGTGAAAATTCTTTCTGTTCTGTGCATTCAACTAACAGAGTTGAACCTTACTTTTGATTGAGCCGTTCTGAAACACTCTTTCTGTAGAAACTGCAATTGGACATGCTAAGCGCTAAGAGGCCTACATTGGGAAAAAGAATATCTTCAAATAAAAACTACACAGATGCATTCTGTGAAACTTATTTCTGATCTGTAAATTCAGTTAACAGAGATAAAACATATTTTTGATTGAGCAGTTATGAAACACTCTTTTTGTAGAAAATGCAAGTGGAGATTCGGAGCGCTAATAGGGTAATAGTGGAAAAAGGAATGTCTTCAAATATAAACTACACAGAATCATTCGGTGAAACTTCTTTCTGATCTGTGCATTCAGCTAACAGAGTTAAACCATACTTTTGATTGAGCAGATCTGAACACTCTTTCTGTAGAAAATGCAACTGGACATTTGGAGCGCTAAGAGCGTAGTAGTGGAAAAATGAATATTTTCAAATATAAACTACACAGAAGCATTCTGTGAAACTTCTTTCTGATCTGAGCATTCAGCTAACAGAGTTAAACCATACGTTTGATTGAGCAGTTTTGAAACACTCTGTCTGTAGAAAATGCAACTGGACATTCGTATCGCTAAGTGGGTAATAGTGGAAAAAAGAATATGTTCAAATACAAACTACACAGAAGCATTGTATGAAACTTCTTTCTGTTCTGTGCATTCAACTAACAGAGTTGAACCTTACTTTTGATTGAGCCGTTCTGAAACACTCTTTCTGTAGAAACTGCAATTGGACATTCTGAGCGCTAGGAGGCCTATATTGGGAAAAAGAATGTCTACAAATAAAAACTACACAGAAGAATTGTGTGAAACTTCTTTCTGTTCTGTTTGTTCAACTAAAAGAGTTGAACCTTAGATTTGATTGAGCCGTTCTGAAACACTCTTTCTGTAGAAAATGCAAGTGGAGATTCGGAGCGCTAAGAGGGTATTAGTGGAAAAAGGAATGTCTCCAAATATAAACTACACAGAATCATTCTGTGAAACTTCTTTCTGATCTGTGCATTCAGCTAACAGAGTTAAACCATACTTTTGATTGAGCAGATCTGAACACTCTTTCTGTAGAAAATGCAACTGGACATTTGGAGCGCTAAGAGAGTAGTAGTGGAAAAAGGAATATATTCAAATATAAACTACACAGAAGCATTCTGTGAAACTTCTTTCTCATCTGAGCATTCAGCTAACAGAGTTAAACCATACTTTTGATTGAGCAGTTTTGAAACACTCTGTCTGTAGAAAATGCAACTGGACATTCGTAGCGCTAAGTGGGTAATAGTGGAAAAAAGAATATGTTCAAATATAAACTACACAGAAGCATTGTATGAAACTTCTTTCTGTTCTGTGCATTCAACTAACAGAGGTGAACCTTACTTTTGATTGAGCCTTTCTGAAGCACTCTTTCTGTAGAAACTGCAATTGGACATCCTGAGCGCTAAGAGTCCTCTATTGGGAAAAATAATATCTTCAAATAAAAACTACACAGAAGCATTTTGTGAAACTTATTTCTGATATGTTCATTAAGCTAACAGAGTTAAACCATACTTTTGATTGCGCAGTTCTGAACACTCTTTCTGTAGAAAATGCAAGTGGACATTCGGAGCGCTAAGAGGGTAATAGTGGAAAAAGGAATATATTCAAATATAAACTACACAGTAGCATTCTGTGAAAATTCTTTCTGTTCTGTGCATTCAACTAACAGAGTTGAACCTTACTTTTGATTGAGCCGTTCTGAAACACTCTTTCTGTAGAAACTGCAATTGGACATGCTAAGCGCTAAGAGGCCTACATTGGGAAAAAGAATATCTTCAAATAAAAACTACACAGATGCATTCTGTGAAACATATTTCTGATCTGTAAATTCAGTTAACAGAGATAAAACATATTTTTGATTGAGCAGTTATGAAACACTCTTTTTGTAGAAAATGCAAGTGGAGATTCGGAGCGCTAAGAGGGTAATAGTGGAAAAAGGAATGTCTTCAAATATAAACTACACAGAATCATTCGGTGAAACTTCTTTCTGATCTGTGCATTCAGCTAACAGAGTTAAGCCATACTTTTGATTGAGCAGATCTGAACACTCTTTCTGTAGAAAATGCAACTGGACATTTGGAGCGCTAAGAGCGTAGTAGTGGAAAAAGGAATATATTCAAATATAAACTACACAGAAGCATACTGTGAAACTTCTTTCTGATCTGAGCATTCAGCTAACAGAGTTAAACCATACTTTTGATTGAGCAGTTTTGAAACACTCTGTCTGTAGAAAATGCAACTGGACATTCGTAGCGCTAAGTGGGTAATAGTGGACAAAAGAATATGTTCAAATATAAACTACACAGAAGCATTGTATGAAACTTCTTTCTGTTCTGTGCATTCAACTAACAGAGTTGAACCTTACTTTTGATTGAGCCGTTCTGAAACACTCTTTATGTAGAAACTGCAATTGGACATTCTGAGCGCTAAGAGGCCTATATTGGGAAAAAGAATGTCTACAAATAAAAACTACACAGAAGAATTGTGTGAAACTTCTTTCTGTTCTGTTTGTTCAACTAAAAGTGTTGAACCTTAGTTTTGATTGAGCCGTTCTGAAACACTCCTTCTGTAGAAAATGCAAGTGGAGATTCGGAGCGCTAAGAGGGTAATAGTGGAAAAAGCAATGTCTCCAAATATAAACTACACAGAATCATTCTGTGAAACTTCTTTCTGATCTGTGCATTCAGCTAACAGAGTTAAACCATACTTTTGATTGAGCAGATCTGAACACTCTTTCTGTAGAAAATGCAACTGGACATTTGGAGCGCTAAGAGAGTAGTAGTGGAAAAAGGAATATATTCAAATATAAACTACACAGAAGCATTCTGTGAAACTTCTTTCTGATCTGAGCATTCAGCTAACAGAGTTAAACCATACTTTTGATTGAGCAGTTTTGAAACACTCTGTCTGTAGAAAATGCAACTGGACATTCGTAGCGCTAAGTGGGTAATAGTGGAAAAAAGAATATGTTCAATTATAAACTACACAGAAGCATTGTATGAAACTTCTTTCTGTTCTGTGCATTCAACTAACAGAGTTGAACCTTACTTTTGATTGAGCCTTTCTGAAACACTCTTTCTGTAGAAACTGCAATTGGACATTCTAAGCGCTAAGAGGACTATATTGGGAAAAATAATATCTTCAAATAAAAACTACACAGAAGCATTGCGTGAAACTTATTTCTGATATGTTCATTAAGCTAACAGAGTTAATCCATACTTTTGATTGCGCAGTTCTGAACACTGTTTCTGTAGAAAATGCAAGTGGACATTCGGAGCGCTAAGAGGGTAATAGTGGAAAAAGGAATATATTCAAATATAAACTACACAGTAGCATTCTGTGAAAATTCTTTGTGTTCTGTGCATTCAACTAACAGAGTTGAACCTTACTTTTGATTGAGCCGTTCTGAAACACTCTTTCTGTAGAAACTGTAATTGGACATGGTAAGCGCTAAGAGGCCTACATTGGGAAAAAGAATATCTTCAAATAAAAACTACACCGATGCATTCTGTGAAACTTATTTCTGATCTGTAAATTCAGTTAACAGAGATAAAACATATTTTTTATTGAGCAGTTATGAAACACTCTTTTTGTAGAAAATGCAAGTGGAGATTCGGAGCGCTAAGAGGGTAATAGTGGAAAAAGGAATGTCTTCAAATATAAACTACACTGAATCATTCGGTGAAACTTCTTTCTGATCTGTGCATTCAGCTAACAGAGTTAAGCCATACTTTTGATTGAGCAGATCTGAACACTCTTTCTGTAGAAAATGCAACTGGACATTTGGAGCGCTAAGAGCTTAGTAGTGGAAAAAGGAATATATTCAAATATAAACTACACAGAAGCATTCTGTGAAACTTCTTTCTGATCTGAGCATTCAGCTAACAGAGTTAAACCATACTTTTGATTGAGCAGTTTTGAAACACTCTGTCTGTAGAAAATGCAACTGGACATTCGTAGCGCTAAGTGGGTAATAGTGGACAAAAGAATATGTTCAAATATAAACTACACAGAAGCATTGTATGAAACTTCTTTCTGTTCTGTGCATTCAACTAACAGAGTTGAACCTTACTTTTGATTGAGCCTTTCTGAAACACTCTTTCTGTAGAAACTGCAATTGGACATTCTAAGCGCTAAGAGGACTATATTGGGAAAAATAATATCTTCAAATAAAAACTACACAGAAGCATTGCGTGAAACTTATTTCTGATATGTTCATTAAGCTAACAGAGTTAAACCATACTTTTGATTGCGCAGTTCTGAACACTCTTTCTGTAGAAAATGCAAGTGGACATTCGGAGCGCTAAGAGGGTAATAGTGGAAAAAGGAATATATTCAAATATAAACTACACAGTAGCATTCTGTGAAAATTCTTTCTGTTCTGTGCATTCAACTAACAGAGTTGAACCTTACTTTTGATTGAGCCGTTCTGAAACACTCTTTCTGTAGAAACTGCAATTGGACATGCTAAGCGCTAAGAGGCCTACATTGGGAAAAAGAATATCTTCAAATAAAAACTACACAGATGCATTCTGTGAAACTTATTTCTGATCTGTAAATTCAGTTAACAGAGATAAAACATATTTTTGATTGAGCAGTTATGAAACACTCTTTTTGTAGAAAATGCAAGTGGAGATTCGGAGCGCTAATAGGGTAATAGTGGAAAAAGGAATGTCTTCAAATATAAACTACACAGAATCATTCGGTGAAACTTTTTTCTGATCTGTGCATTCAGCTAACAGAGTTAAACCATACTTTTGATTGAGCAGATCTGAACACTCTTTCTGTAGAAAATGCAACTGGACATTTGGAGCGCTAAGAGCGTAGTAGTGGAAAAATGAATATTTTCAAATATAAACTACACAGAAGCATTCTGTGAAACTTCTTTCTGATCTGAGCATTCAGCTAACAGAGTTAAACCATACGTTTGATTGAGCAGTTTTGAAACACTCTGTCTGTAGAAAATGCAACTGGACATTCGTAGCGCTAAGTGGGTAATAGTGGAAAAAAGAATATGTTCAAATACAAACTACACAGAAGCATTGTATGAAACTTCTTTCTGTTCTGTGCATTCAACTAACAGAGTTGAACCTTACTTTTGATTGAGCCGTTCTGAAACACTCTTTCTGTAGAAACTGCAATTGGACATTCTGAGCGCTAGGAGGCCTATATTGGGAAAAAGAATGTCTACAAATAAAAACTACACAGAAGAATTGTGTGAAACTTCTTTCTGTTCTGTTTGTTCAACTAAAAGAGTTGAACCTTAGATTTGATTGAGCCGTTCTGAAACACTCTTTCTGTAGAAAATGCAAGTGGAGATTCGGAGCGCTAAGAGGGTATTAGTGGAAAAAGGAATGTCTCCAAATATAAACTACACAGAATCATTCTGTGAAACTTCTTTCTGATCTGTGCATTCAGCTAACAGAGTTAAACCATACTTTTGATTGAGCAGATCTGAACACTCTTTCTGTAGAAAATGCAACTGGACATTTGGAGCGCTAAGAGAGTAGTAGTGGAAAAAGGAATATATTCAAATATAAACTACACAGAAGCATTCTGTGAAACTTCTTTCTCATCTGAGCATTCAGCTAACAGAGTTAAACCATACTTTTGATTGAGCAGTTTTGAAACACTCTGTCTGTAGAAAATGCAACTGGACATTCGTAGCGCTAAGTGGGTAATAGTGGAAAAAAGAATATGTTCAAATATAAACTACACAGAAGCATTGTATGAAACTTCTTTCTGTTCTGTGCATTCAACTAACAGAGGTGAACCTTACTTTTGATTGAGCCTTTCTGAAGCACTCTTTCTGTAGAAACTGCAATTGGACATCCTGAGCGCTAAGAGTCCTCTATTGGGAAAAATAATATCTTCAAATAAAAACTACACAGAAGCATTTTGTGAAACTTATTTCTGATATGTTCATTAAGCTAACAGAGTTAAACCATACTTTTGATTGCGCAGTTCTGAACACTCTTTCTGTAGAAAATGCAAGTGGACATTCGGAGCGCTAAGAGGGTAATAGTGGAAAAAGGAATATATTCAAATATAAACTACACAGTAGCATTCTGTGAAAATTCTTTCTGTTCTGTGCATTCAACTAACAGAGTTGAACCTTACTTTTGATTGAGCCGTTCTGAAACACTCTTTCTGTAGAAACTGCAATTGGACATGCTAAGCGCTAAGAGGCCTACATTGGGAAAAAGAATATCTTCAAATAAAAACTACACAGATGCATTCTGTGAAACATATTTCTGATCTGTAAATTCAGTTAACAGAGATAAAACATATTTTTGATTGAGCAGTTATGAAACACTCTTTTTGTAGAAAATGCAAGTGGAGATTCGGAGCGCTAAGAGGGTAATAGTGGAAAAAGGAATGTCTTCAAATATAAACTACACAGAATCATTCGGTGAAACTTCTTTCTGATCTGTGCATTCAGCTAACAGAGTTAAGCCATACTTTTGATTGAGCAGATCTGAACACTCTTTCTGTAGAAAATGCAACTGGACATTTGGAGCGCTAAGAGCGTAGTAGTGGAAAAAGGAATATATTCAAATATAAACTACACAGAAGCATACTGTGAAACTTCTTTCTGATCTGAGCATTCAGCTAACAGAGTTAAACCATACTTTTGATTGAGCAGTTTTGAAACACTCTGTCTGTAGAAAATGCAACTGGACATTCGTAGCGCTAAGTGGGTAATAGTGGACAAAAGAATATGTTCAAATATAAACTACACAGAAGCATTGTATGAAACTTCTTTCTGTTCTGTGCATTCAACTAACAGAGTTGAACCTTACTTTTGATTGAGCCGTTCTGAAACACTCTTTATGTAGAAACTGCAATTGGACATTCTGAGCGCTAAGAGGCCTATATTGGGAAAAAGAATGTCTACAAATAAAAACTACACAGAAGAATTGTGTGAAACTTCTTTCTGTTCTGTTTGTTCAACTAAAAGTGTTGAACCTTAGTTTTGATTGAGCCGTTCTGAAACACTCCTTCTGTAGAAAATGCAAGTGGAGATTCGGAGCGCTAAGAGGGTAATAGTGGAAAAAGCAATGTCTCCAAATATAAACTACACAGAATCATTCTGTGAAACTTCTTTCTGATCTGTGCATTCAGCTAACAGAGTTAAACCATACTTTTGATTGAGCAGATCTGAACACTCTTTCTGTAGAAAATGCAACTGGACATTTGGAGCGCTAAGAGAGTAGTAGTGGAAAAAGGAATATATTCAAATATAAACTACACAGAAGCATTCTGTGAAACTTCTTTCTGATCTGAGCATTCAGCTAACAGAGTTAAACCATACTTTTGATTGAGCAGTTTTGAAACACTCTGTCTGTAGAAAATGCAACTGGACATTCGTAGCGCTAAGTGGGTAATAGTGGAAAAAAGAATATGTTCAATTATAAACTACACAGAAGCATTGTATGAAACTTCTTTCTGTTCTGTGCATTCAACTAACAGAGTTGAACCTTACTTTTGATTGAGCCTTTCTGAAACACTCTTTCTGTAGAAACTGCAATTGGACATTCTGAGCGCTAAGAGGCCTATATTGGGAAAAATAATATCTTCAAATAAAAACTACACAGAAGCATTGCGTGAAACTTATTTCTGATATGTTCATTAAGCTAACAGAGTTAATCCATACTTTTGATTGCGCAGTTCTGAACACTGTTTCTGTAGAAAATGCAAGTGGACATTCGGAGCGCTAAGAGGGTAATAGTGGAAAAAGGAATATATTCAAATATAAACTACACAGTAGCATTCTGTGAAAATTCTTTGTGTTCTGTGCATTCAACTAACAGAGTTGAACCTTACTTTTGATTGAGCCGTTCTGAAACACTCTTTCTGTAGAAACTGTAATTGGACATGGTAAGCGCTAAGAGGCCTACATTGGGAAAAAGAATATCTTCAAATAAAAACTACACCGATGCATTCTGTGAAACTTATTTCTGATCTGTAAATTCAGTTAACAGAGATAAAACATATTTTTGATTGAGCAGTTATGAAACACTCTTTTTGTAGAAAATGCAAGTGGAGATTCGGAGCGCTAAGAGGGTAATAGTGGAAAAAGGAATGTCTTCAAATATAAACTACACAGAATCATTCGGTGAAACTTCTTTCTGATCTGTGCATTCAGCTAACAGAGTTAAACCATACTTTTGATTGAGCAGATCTGAACACTCTTTCTTTTTTTTTTTTTTTTTTTTTTTTTTTTTTTTTTTTTTGAGACGGAGTCTCGCTCTGTCGCCCAGGCTGGAGTGCAGTGGCGCGATCTCGGCTCACTGCAAGCTCCGCCTCCTGGGTTCACGCCATTCTCCTGCCTCAGCCTCTCTGAGTAGCTGGGACTACAGGCGCCCGCCACGACGCCCGGCTAATTTTTTTTTTTGTATTTTTAGTAGAGACGGGGTTTCACCGTGGTCTCGATCTCCTGACCTCGTGATCCGCCCGCCTCGGCCTCCCAAAGTGCTGGGATTACAAGCGTGAGCCACCGCGCCCGGCCCTGAACACTCTTTCTGTAGAAAATGCAACTGGACATTTGGAGCGCTAAGAGAGTAGTAGTGGAAAAAGGAATATATTCAAATATAAACTACACAGAAGCATTCTGTGAAACTTCTTTCTGATCAGAGCATTCAGCTAACAGAGTTAAACCATACTTTTGATTGAGCAGTTTTGAAACACTCTGTCTGTAGAAAATGCAACTGGACATTCGTAGCGCTAAGTGGGTAATTGTGGAAAAAAGAATATGTTCAAATATAAACTACACAGAAGCAGTGTATGAAACTTCATTCTGTTCTGTGCATTCAACTAACAGAGTTGAACCTTACTTTTGATTGAGCCTTTCTGAAACACTCTTTCTGTAGAAACTGCAATTGGACATTCTGAGCGCTAAGAGGGTAATAGTGGAAAAAGGAATATATTCAAATATAAACTACACAGTAGCATTCTGTGAAAATTCTTTCTGTTCTGTGCATTCAACTAACAGAGTTGAACCTTACTTTTGATTGAGCCGTTCTGAAACACCCTTTCTGTAGAAACTGCAATTGGACATGCTAAGCGCTAAGAGGCCTACATTGGGAAAAAGAATATCTTCAAATAAAAACTACACAGATGCATTCTGTGAAACTTATTTCTGATCTGTAAATTCAGTTAACAGAGATAAAACATATTTTTGATTGAGCAGTTATGAAACACTCTTTTTGTAGAAAATGCAAGTGGAGATTCGGAGCGCTAATAGGGTAATAGTGGAAAAAGGAATGTCTTCAAATATAAACTACACAGAATCATTCGTGAAACTTCTTTCTGATCTGTGCATTCAGCTAACAGAGTTAAACCATACTTTTGATTGAGCAGATCTGAACACTCTTTCTGTAGAAAATGCAACTGGACATTTGGAGCGCTAAGAGCGTAGTAGTGTAAAAAGGAATATATTCAAATATAAACTACACAGAAGCATTCTGTGAAACTTCTTTCTGATCTGAGCATTCAGCTAACAGAGTTAAACCATACTTTTGATTGAGCAGTTTTGAAATACTCTGTCTGTAGAAAATGCAACTGGACATTCGTAGCGCTAAGTGGGTAATAGTGGAAAAAAGAATATGTTCAAATAGAAACTACACAGAAGCATTGTATGAAACTCCTTTCTGTTCTGTGCATTCAACTAACAGAGTTGAACCTTACTTTTGATTGAGCCTTTCTGAAACACTCTTTCTGTAGAAACTGCAATTGGACATTCTAAGCGCTAAGAGGCCTATATTGGGAAAAATAATATCTTCAAATAAAAACTACACAGAAGCATTGCGTGAAACTTATTTCTGATATGTTCATTAAGCTAACAGAGTTAAACCATACTTTTGATTGCGCAGTTCTGAACACTCTTTCTGTAGAAAATGCAAGTGGACATTCGGAGCGCTAAGAGGGTAATAGTGGAAAAAGGAATATATTCAAATATAAACTACACAGTAGCATTCTGTGAAAATTCTTTGTGTTCTGTGCATTCAACTAACAGAGTTGAACCTTACTTTTGATTGAGCCGTTCTGCAACACTCTTTCTGTAGAAACTGTAATTGGACATGGTAAGCGCTAAGAGGCCTACATTGGGAAAAAGAATATCTTCAAATAAAAACTACACCGATGCATTCTGTGAAACTTATTTCTGATCTGTAAATTCAGTTAACAGAGATAAAACATATTTTTGATTGAGCAGTTATGAAACACTCTTTTTGTAGAAAATGCAAGTGGAGATTCGGAGCGCTAAGAGGGTAATAGTGGAAAAAGGAATGTCTTCAAATATAAACTACACAGAATCATTCGGTGAAACTTCTTTCTGATCTGTGCATTCAGCTAACAGAGTTAAACCATACTTTTGATTGAGCAGATCTGAACACTCTTTCTGTAGAAAATGCAACTGGACATTTGGAGCGCTAAGAGAGTAGTAGTGGAAAAAGGAATATATTCAAATATAAACTACACAGAAGCATTCTGTGAAACTTCTTTCTGATCAGAGCATTCAGCTAACAGAGTTAAACCATACTTTTGATTGAGCAGTTTTGAAACACTCTGTCTGTAGAAAATGCAACTGGACATTCGTAGCGCTAAGTGGGTAATTGTGGAAAAAAGAATATGTTCAAATATAAACTACACAGAAGCAGTGTATGAAACTTCATTCTGTTCTGTGCATTCAACTAACAGAGTTGAACCTTACTTTTGATTGAGCCTTTCTGAAACACTCTTTCTGTAGAAACTGCAATTGGACATTCTGAGCGCTAAGAGGGTAATAGTGGAAAAAGGAATATATTCAAATATAAACTACACAGTAGCATTCTGTGAAAATTCTTTCTGTTCTGTGCATTCAACTAACAGAGTTGAACCTTACTTTTGATTGAGCCGTTCTGAAACACTCTTTCTGTAGAAACTGCAATTGGACATGCTAAGCGCTAAGAGGCCTACATTGGGAAAAAGAATATCTTCAAATAAAAACTACACAGATGCATTCTGTGAAACTTATTTCTGATCTGTAAATTCAGTTAACAGAGATAAAACATATTTTTGATTGAGCAGTTATGAAACACTCTTTTTTTAGAAAATGCAAGTGGAGATTCGGAGCGCTAATAGGGTAATAGTGGAAAAAGGAATGTCTTCAAATATAAACTACACAGAATCATTCGGTGAAACTTCTTTCTGATCTGTGCATTCAGCTAACAGAGTTAAACCATACTTTTGATTGAGCAGATCTGAACACTCTTTCTGTAGAAAATGCAACTGGACATTTGGAGCGCTAAGAGCGTAGTAGTGGAAAAATGAATATTTTCAAATATAAACTACACAGAAGCATTCTGTGAAACTTCTTTCTGATCTGAGCATTCAGCTAACAGAGTTAAACCATACTTTTGATTGAGCAGTTTTGAAACACTCTGTCTGTAGAAAATGCAACTGGACATTCGTAGCGCTAAGTGGGTAATAGTGGAAAAAAGAATATGTTCAAATATAAACTACACAGAAGCATTGTATGAAACTTCTTTCTGTTCTGTGCATTCAACTAACAGAGTTGAACCTTACTTTTGATTGAGCCGTTCTGAAACACTCTTTCTGTAGAAACTGCAATTGGACATTCTGAGCGCTAGGAGGCCTATATTGGGAAAAAGAATGTCTACAAATAAAAACTACACAGAAGAATTGTGTGAAACTTCTTTCTGTTCTGTTTGTTCAACTAAAAGATTTGAACCTTAGATTTGATTGAGCCGTTCTGAAACACTCTTTCTGTAGAAAATGCAAGTGGAGATTCGGAGCGCTAAGAGGGTATTAGTGGAAAAAGGAATGTCTCCAAATATAAACTACACAGAATCATTCTTTGAAACTTCTTTCTGATCTGTGCATTCAGCTAACAGAGTTAAACCATACTTTTGATTGAGCAGATCTGAACACTCTTTCTGTAGAAAATGCAACTGGACATTTGGAGCGCTAAGAGAGTAGTAGTGGAAAAAGGAATATATTCAAATATAAACTACACAGAAGCATTCTGTGAAACTTCTTTCTCATCTGAGCATTCAGCTAACAGAGTTAAACCATACTTTTGATTGAGCAGTTTTGAAACACTCTGTCTGTAGAAAATGCAACTGGACATTCGTAGCGCTAAGTGGGTAATAGTGGAAAAAAGAATATGTTCAAATATAAACTACACAGAAGCATTGTATGAAACTACTTTCTGTTCTGTGCATTCAACTAACAGAGGTGAACCTTACTTTTGATTGAGCGTTTCTGAAGCACTCTTTCTGTAGAAACTGCAATTGGACATCCTGAGCGCTAAGAGTCCTCTATTGGGAAAAATAATATCTTCAAATAAAAACTACACAGAAGCATTTTGTGAAACTTATTTCTGATATGTTCATTAAGCTAACAGAGTTAAACCATACTTTTGATTGCGCAGTTCTGAACACTCTTTCTGTAGAAAATGCAAGTGGACATTCGGAGCGCTAAGAGGGTAATAGTGGAAAAAGGAATATATTCAAATATAAACTACACAGTAGCATTCTGTGAAAATTCTTTCTGTTCTGTGCATTCAACTAACAGAGTTGAACCTTACTTTTGATTGAGCCGTTCTGAAACACTCTTTCTGTAGAAACTGCAATTGGACATGCTAAGCGCTAAGAGGCCTACATTGGAAAAAAGAATATCTTCAAATAAAAACTACACAGATGCATTCTGTGAAACATATTTCTGATCTGTAAATTCAGTTAACAGAGATAAAACATATTTTTGATTGAGCAGTTATGAAACACTCTTTTTGTAGAAAATGCAAGTGGAGATTCGGAGCGCTAAGAGGGTAATAGTGGAAAAAGGAATGTCTTCAAATATAAACTACACAGAATCATTCGGTGAAACTTCTTTCTGATCTGTGCATTCAGCTAACAGAGTTAAGCCATACTTTTGATTGAGCAGATCTGAACACTCTTTCTGTAGAAAATGCAACTGGACATTTGGAGCGTTAAGAGCGTAGTAGTGGAAAAAGGAATATATTCAAATATAAACTACACAGAAGCATACTGTGAAACTTCTTTCTGATCTGAGCATTCAGCTAACAGAGTTAAACCATACTTTTGATTGAGCAGTTTTGAAACACTCTGTCTGTAGAAAATGCAACTGGACATTCGTAGCGCTAAGTGGGTAATAGTGGACAAAAAATATGTTCAAATATAAACTACACAGAAGCATTGTATGAAACTTCTTTCTGTTCTGTGCATTCAACTAGCAGAGTTGAACCTTACTTTTGATTGAGCCGTTCTGAAACACTCTTTATGTAGAAACTGCAATTGGACATTCTGAGCGCTAAGAGGCCTATATTGGGAAAAAGAATGTCTACAAATAAAAACTACACAGAAGAATTGTGTGAAACTTCTTTCTGTTCTGTTTGTTCAACTAAAAGTGTTGAACCTTAGTTTTGATTGAGCCGTTCTGAAACACTCTTTCTGTAGAAAATGCAAGTGGAGATTCTGAGCGCTAAGAGGGTAATAGTGGAAAAAGCAATGTCTCCAAATATAAACTACACAGAATCATTCTGTGAAACTTCTTTCTGATCTGTGCATTCAGCTAACAGAGTTAAACCATACTTTTGATTGAGCAGATCTGAACACTCTTTCTGTAGAAAATGCAACTGGACATTTGGAGCGCTAAGAGAGTAGTAGTGGAAAAAGGAATATATTCAAATATAAACTACACAGAAGCATTCTGTGAAACTTTTTTCTGATCTGAGCATTCAGCTAACAGAGTTAAACCATACTTTTGATTGAGCAGTTTTGAAACACTCTGTCTGTAGAAAATGCAACTGGACATTCGTAGCGCTAAGTGGGTAATAGTGGAAAAAAGAATATGTTCAATTATAAACTACACAGAAGCATTGTATGAAACTTCTTTCTGTTCTGTGCATTCAACTAACAGAGTTGAACCTTACTTTTGATTGAGCCTTTCTGAAACACTCTTTCTGTAGAAACTGCAATTGGACATTCTGAGCGCTAAGAGGCCTATATTGGGAAAAATAATATCTTCAAATAAAAACTACACAGAAGCATTGCGTGAAACTTATTTGTGATATGTTCATTAAGCTAACAGAGTTAATCCATACTTTTGATTGCGCAGTTCTGAACACTCTTTCTGTAGAAAATGCAAGTGGACATTCGGAGCGCTAAGAGGGTAATAGTGGAAAAAGGAATATATTCAAATATAAAATACACAGTAGCATTCCGTGAAAATTCTTTGTGTTCTGTGCATTCAACTAACAGAGTTGAACCTTACTTTTGATTGAGCCGTTCTGAAACACTCTTTCTGTAGAAACTGTAATTGGACATGGTAAGCGCTAAGAGGCCTACATTCGGAAAAAGAATATCTTCAAATAAAAACTACACCGATGCATTCTGTGAAACTTATTTCTGATCTGTAAATTCAGTTAACAGAGATAAAACATATTTTTGATTGAGCAGTTATGAAACACTCTTTTTGTAGAAAATGCAAGTGGAGATTCGGAGCGCTAAGAGGGTAATAGTGGAAAAAGGAATGTCTTCAAATATAAACTACACAGAATCATTCGGTGAAACTTCTTTCTGATCTGTGCATTCAGCTAACAGAGTTAAACCATACTTTTGATTGAGCAGATCTGAACACTCTTTCTGTAGAAAATGCAACTGGACATTTGGAGCGCTAAGAGAGTAGTAGTGGAAAAAGGAATATATTCAAATATAAACTACACAGAAGCATTCTGTGAAACTTCTTTCTGATCACAGCATTCAGTTAACAGAGTTAAACCATACTTTTGATTGAGCAGTTTTGAAACACTCTGTCTGTAGAAAATGCAACTGGACATTCGTAGCGCTAAGTGGGTAATTGTGGAAAAAAGAATATGTTCAAATATAAACTACACAGAAGCAGTGTATGAAACTTCATTCTGTTCTGTGCATTCAACTAACAGAGTTGAACCTTACTTTTGATTGAGCCTTTCTGAAACACTCTTTCTGTAGAAACTGCAATTGGACATTCTGAGCGCTAAGAGGGTAATAGTGGAAAAAGGAATATATTCAAATATAAACTACACAGTAGCATTCTGTGAAAATTCTTTCTGTTCTGTGCATTCAACTAACAGAGTTGAACCTTACTTTTGATTGAGCCGTTCTGAAACACTCTTTCTGTAGAAACTGCAATTGGACATGCTAAGCGCTAAGAGGCCTACATTGGGAAAAAGAATATCTTCAAATAAAAACTACACAGATGCATTCTGTGAAACTTATTTCTGATCTGTAAATTCAGTTAACAGAGATAAAACATATTTTTGATTGAGCAGTTATGAAACACTCTTTTTGTAGAAAATGCAAGTGGAGATTCGGAGCGCTAATAGGGTAATAGTGGAAAAAGGAATGTCTTCAAATATAAACTACACAGAATCATTCGGTGAAACTTCTTTCTGATCTGTGCATTCAGCTAACAGAGTTAAACCATACTTTTGATTGAGCAGATCTGAACACTCTTTCTGTAGAAAATGCAACTGGACATTTGGAGCGCTAAGAGCGTAGTAGTGGAAAAAGGAATATATTCAAATATAAACTACACAGAAGCATTCTGTGAAACTTCTTTCTGATCTGAGCATTCAGCTAACAGAGTTAAACCATACTTTTGATTGAGCAGTTTTGAAATACTCTGTCTGTAGAAAATGCAACTGGACATTCGTAGCGCTAAGTGGGTAATAGTGGAAAAAAGAATATGTTCAAATATAAACTACACAGAAGCATTGTATGAAACTTCTTTCTGTTCTGTGCATTCAACTAACAGAGTTGAACCTTACTTTTGATTGAGCCTTTCTGAAACACTCTTTCTGTAGAAACTGCAATTGGACATTCTGAGCGCTAAGAGGCCTATATTGGGAAAAATAATATCTTCAAATAAAAACTACACAGAAGCATTGTGTGAAACTTATTTCTGATATGTTCATTAAGCTAACAGAGTTAAACCATACTTTTGATTGCGCAGTTCTGAACACTCTTTCTGTAGAAAATGCAAGTGGACATTCGGAGCGCTAAGAGGGTAATAGTGGAAAAAGGTATATATTCAAATATAAACTACACAGTAGCATTCTGTGAAAATTCTTTCTGTTCTGTGCATTCAACTAACAGAGTTGAACCTTACTTTTGATTGAGCCGTTCTGAAACACTCTTTCTGTAGAAACTGCAATTGGACATGCTAAGCGCTAAGAGGCCTACATTGGGAAAAAGAATATCTTCATATAAAAACTACACAGATGCATTCTGTGAAACTTATTTCTGATCTGTAAATTCAGTTAACAGAGATAAAACATATTTTTGATTGAGCAGTTATGAAACACTCTTTTTTTAGAAAATGCATGTGGAGATTCGGAGCGCTAAGGGGGTAATAGTGGAAAAAGGAATGTCTTCAAATATAAACCACACTGAAACATTCGGTGAAATTTCTTTCTGATCTGTGCATTCAGCTAACAGAGTTAAACCATACTTTTGATTGAGCAGATCTGAACACTCTTTCTGTAGAAAATGCAACTGGACATTTGGAGCGCTAAGAGCGTAGTAGTGGAAAAAGGAATATATTCAAATATAAACTACACAGAAGCATTCTGTGAAACTTCTTTCTGATCTGAGCATTCAGCTAACAGAGTTAAACCATACTTTTGATTGAGCAGTTTTGAAACACTCTGTCTGTAGAAAATGCAACTGGACATTCGTAGCGCTAAGTGGGTAATAGTGGAAAAAAGAATATGTTCAAATATAAACTACACAGAAGCATTGTATGAAACTCCTTTCTGTTCTGTGCATTCAACTAACAGAGTTGAACCTTACTTTTGATTGAGCCGTTCTGAAACACTCTTTCTGTAGAAACTGCAATTGGACATTCTGAGCGCTATGAGGCCTATATTTTGAAAAAGAATGTCTACAAATAAAAACTACACATAAGAATTGTGTGAAACTTCTTTCTGTTCTGTTTGTTCAACTAAAAGAGTTGAACCTCAGTTTTGATTGAGCCGTTCTGAAACACTCTTTCTGTAGAAAATGCAAGTGGAGATTCGGGGCGCTAAGAGGGTAATAGTGGAAAAAGGAATGTCTCCAAATATAAACTACACAGAATCATTCTGTGAAACTTCTTTCTGATCTGTGCATTCAGCTAACAGAGTTAAACCATACTTTTGATCGAGCAGATCTGAACGCTCTTTCTGTAGAAAATGCAACTGGACATTTGGATCGCTAAGAGAGTAGTAGTGGAAAAAGGAATATATTCAAATATAAACTACACAGAAGCATTCTGTGAAACTTCTTTCTGATCTGAGCATTCAGCTAACAGAGTTAAACCATACTTTTGATTGAGCAGTTTTGAAACACTCTGTCTGTAGAAAATGCAACTGGACATTCGTAGCGCTAAGTAGGTAATAGTGGAAAAAAGAATATGTTCAAATATAAACTACACAGAAGCATTATATGAAACTTCTTTCTGTTCTGTGCATTCAACTAACAGAGTTGAACCTTACTTTTGATTGAGCCGTTCTGAAACACTCTTTCTGTAGAAACTGCAATTGGACATTCTGAGCGCTAAGAGGCCTATATTGGGAAAAAGAATGTCTACAAATAAAAACTACACAGAAGAATTGTGTGAAACTTCTTTCTGTTCTGTTTGTTCAACAAAAAGAGTTGAACCTTAGTTTTGATTGAGCCGTTCTGAAACACTCTTTCTGTAGAAAATGCAAGTGGAGATTCGGAGCGCTAAGAGGGTAATAGTGGAAAAAGGAATGTCTCCAAATATAAACTACACAGAATCATTCTGTGAAACTTCTTTCTGATCTGTGCATTCAGCTAACAGAGTTAAACCATACTTTTGATTGAGCAGATCTGAACACTCTTTCTGTAGAAAATGCAACTGGACATTTGGATCGCTAACAGAGTAGTAGTGGAAAAAGGAATATATTCAAATATAAACTACACAGAAGCATTCTGTGAAACTTCTTTCTGATCTGAGCATTCAGCTAACAGAGTTAAACCATACTTTTGATTGAGTAGTTTGGAAACACTCTGTCTGTAGAAAATGCAACTGGACATTCGTAGCGCTAAGTGGGTAATAGTGGAAAAAAGAATATGTTCAAATATAAACTACACAGAAGCATTGTATGAAACTTCTTTCTGTTCTGTGCATTCAACTAACAGAGTTGAACCTTACTTTTGATTGAGCCTTTCTGAAACACTCTTTCTGTAGAAACTGCAATTGGACATTCTGAGCGCTAAGAGGCCTCTATTGGGAAAAATAATATCTTCAAATAAAAACTACACAGAAGCATTGTGTGAAACTTATTTCTGATATGTTCATTAAGCTAACAGAGTTAAACCATACTTTTGATTGCGCAGTTCTGAACACTCTTTCTGTAGAAAATGCAAGTGGACATTCGGAGCGCTAAGAGGGTAATAGTGGAAAAAGGAATATATTCAAATATAAACTACACAGTAGCATTCTGTGAAAATTCTTTCTGTTTTGTGCATTCAACTAACAGAGTTGAACCTTACTTTTGATTGAGCCGTTCTGAAACACTCTTTCTGTAGAAACTGCAATTGGACATTCTAAGCGCTAAGAGGCCTACATTGGGAAAAAGAATATCTTCAAATAAAAACTACACAGATGCATTCTGTGAAACTTATTTCTGATCTGTAAATTCAGTTAACAGAGATAAAACATATTTTTGATTGAGCAGTTATGAAACACTCTTTTTGTAGAAAATGCAAGTGGAGATTCGGAGCGCTAAGCGGGTAATATTGGAAAAAGGAATGTCTTCAAATATAAACTACATAGAATCATTCGGTGAAACATCTTTCTGATCTGTGCATTCAGCTAACAGAGTTAAACCATACTTTTGATTGAGCAGATCTGAACACTCTTTCTGTAGAAAATGCAACTGGACATTTGGAGCGCTAAGAGCGTAGTAGTGGAAAAAGGAATATATTCAAATATAAACTACACAGAAGCATTCTGTGAAACTTCTTTCTGATCTGAGCATTCAGCTAACAGAGTTAAACCATACTTTTGATTGAGCAGTTTCGAAACACTCTGTCTGTAGAAAATGCAACTGGACATTCGTAGCGCTAAGTGGGTAATAGTGGAAAAAAGAATATGTTCAAATATAAACTACACAGAAGCATTGTATGAAACTTCTTTCTGTTCTGTGCATTCAACTAACAGAGTTGAACCTTACTTTTGATTGAGCCGTTCTGAAACACTCTTTCTGTAGAAACTGCAATTGGACATTCTGAGCGCTAAGAGGCCTATATTGGGAAAAAGAATGTCTACAAATAAAAACTACACAGAAGAATTGTGTGAAACTTCTTTCTGTTCTGTTTGTTCAACTAAAAGAGTTGAACCTTAGTTTTGATTGAGCCGTTCTGAAACACTCTTTCTGTAGAAAATGCAAGTGGAGATTCGGAGCGCTAAGAGGGTAATAGTGGAAAAAGGAATGTCTCCAAATATAAACTACACAGAATCATTCTGTGAAACTTCTTTCTGATCTGTGCATTCAGCTAACAGAGTTAAACCATACTTTTGATCGAGCAGATCTGAACACTCTTTCTGTAGAAAATGCAACTGGACATTTGGAGCGCTAAGAGAGTAGTAGTGGAAAAAGGAATATATTCAAATATAAACTACACAGAAGCATTCTGTGAAACTTCTTTCTGATCTGAGCATTCAGCTAACAGAGTTAAACCATACTTTTGATTGAGCAGTTTTGAAACACTCTGTCTGTAGAAAATGCAACTGGACATTCGTAGCGCTAAGTGGGTAACTGTGGAAAAAAGAATATGTTCAAATATAAACTACACAGAAGCAGTGTATGAACCTTCATTCTTTTCTGTGCATTCAACTAACAGAGTTGAACCTTACTTTTGATTGAGCCTTTCTGAAACACTCTTTCTGTAGAAACTGCAATTGGACATTCTGAGCGCTAAGAGGCCTCTATTGGGAAAAATAATATCTTCAAATAAAAACTACACAGAAGCATTGTGTGAAAGTTATTTCTGATATGTTCATTAAGCTAACAGAGTTAAACCATACTTTTGATTGCGCAGTTCTGAACACTCTTTCTGTAGAAAATGCAAGTGGACATTCCGAGCGCTAAGAGGGTAATAGTGGAAAAAGGAATATATTCAAATATAAACTACACAGTAGCATTCTGTGAAACTTCTTTCTGATCTGTGCATTCAGCTAACAGAGTTAAACCATACTTTTGATTGAGCCGTTCTGAAACACTCTTTCTGTAGAAACTGCAATTGGACATGCTAAGCGCTAAGAGGCCTACATTGGGAAAAAGAATATCTTCATATAAAAACTACACAGATGCATTCTGTGAAACTTATTTCTGATCTGTAAATTCAGTTAACAGAGATAAAACATATTTTTGATTGAGCAGTTATGAAACACTCTTTTTTTAGAAAATGCAAGTGGAGATTCGGAGCGCTAAGGGGGTAATAGTGGAAAAAGGAATGTCTTCAAATATAAACCACACTGAAACATTCGGTGAAATTTCTTTCTGATCTGTGCATTCAGCTAACAGAGTTAAACCATACTTTTGATTGAGCAGATCTGAACACTCTTTCTGTAGAAAATGCAACTGGACATTTGGAGCGCTAAGAGCGTAGTAGTGGAAAAAGGAATATATTCAAATATAAACTACACAGAAGCATTCTGTGAAACTTCTTTCTGATCTGAGCATTCAGCTAACAGAGTTAAACCATACTTTTGATTGAGCAGTTTTGAAACACTCTGTCTGTAGAAAATGCAACTGGACATTCGTAGCGCTAAGTGGGTAATAGTGGAAAAAAGAATATGTTCAAATATAAACTACACAGAAGCATTGTATGAAACTCCTTTCTGTTCTGTGCATTCAACTAACAGAGTTGAACCTTACTTTTGATTGAGCCGTTCTGAAACACTCTTTCTGTAGAAACTGCAATTGGACATTCTGAGCGCTAAGAGGCCTATATTTTGAAAAAGAATGTCTACAAATAAAAACTACACATAAGAATTGTGTGAAACTTCTTTCTGTTCTGTTTGTTCAACTAAAAGAGTTGAACCTCAGTTTTGATTGAGCCGTTCTGAAACACTCTTTCTGTAGAAAATGCAAGTGGAGATTCGGGGCGCTAAGAGGGTAATAGTGGAAAAAGGAATGTCTCCAAATATAAACTACACAGAATCATTCTGTGAAACTTCTTTCTGATCTGTGCATTCAGCTAACAGAGTTAAACCATACTTTTGATCGAGCAGATCTGAACGCTCTTTCTGTAGAAAATGCAACTGGACATTTGGATCGCTAAGAGAGTAGTAGTGGAAAAAGGAATATATTCAAATATAAACTACACAGAAGCATTCTGTGAAACTTCTTTCTGATCTGAGCATTCAGCTAACAGAGTTAAACCATACTTTTGATTGAGCAGTTTTGAAACACTCTGTCTGTAGAAAATGCAACTGGACATTCGTAGCGCTAAGTAGGTAATAGTGGAAAAAAGAATATGTTCAAATATAAACTACACAGAAGCATTATATGAAACTTCTTTCTGTTCTGTGCATTCAACTAACAGAGTTGAACCTTACTTTTGATTGAGCCGTTCTGAAACACTCTTTCTGTAGAAACTGCAATTGGACATTCTGAGCGCTAAGAGGCCTATATTGGGAAAAAGAATGTCTACAAATAAAAACTACACAGAAGAATTGTGTGAAACTTCTTTCTGTTCTGTTTGTTCAACAAAAAGAGTTGAACCTTAGTTTTGATTGAGCCGTTCTGAAACACTCTTTCTGTAGAAAATGCAAGTGGAGATTCGGAGCGCTAAGAGGGTAATAGTGGAAAAAGGAATGTCTCCAAATATAAACTACACAGAATCATTCTGTGAAACTTCTTTCTGATCTGTGCATTCAGCTAACAGAGTTAAACCATACTTTTGATTGAGCAGATCTGAACACTCTTTCTGTAGAAAATGCAACTGGACATTTGGATCGCTAACAGAGTAGTAGTGGAAAAAGGAATATATTCAAATATAAACTACACAGAAGCATTCTGTGAAACTTCTTTCTGATCTGAGCATTCAGCTAACAGAGTTAAACCATACTTTTGATTGAGCAGTTTTGAAACACTCTGTCTGTAGAAAATGCAACTGGACATTCGTAGCGCTAAGTGGGTAATAGTGGAAAAAAGAATATGTTCAAATATAAACTACACAGAAGCATTGTATGAAACTTCTTTCTGTTCTGTGCATTCAACTAACAGAGTTGAACCTTACTTTTGATTGAGCCTTTCTGAAACACTCTTTCTGTAGAAACTGCAATTGGACATTCTGAGCGCTAAGAGGCCTCTATTGGGAAAAATAATATCTTCAAATAAAAACTACACAGAAGCATTGTGTGAAACTTATTTCTGATATGTTCATTAAGCTAACAGAGTTAAACCATACTTTTGATTGCGCAGTTCTGAACACTCTTTCTGTAGAAAATGCAAGTGGACATTCGGAGCGCTAAGAGGGTAATAGTGGAAAAAGGAATATATTCAAATATAAACTACACAGTAGCATTCTGTGAAAATTCTTTCTGTTTTGTGCATTCAACTAACAGAGTTGAACCGTACTTTTGATTGAGCCGTTCTGAAACACTCTTTCTGTAGAAACTGCAATTGGACATTCTAAGCGCTAAGAGGCCTACATTGGGAAAAAGAATATCTTCAAATAAAAACTACACAGATGCATTCTGTGAAACTTATTTCTGATCTGTAAATTCAGTTAACAGAGATAAAACATATTTTTGATTGAGCAGTTATGAAACACTCTTTTTGTAGAAAATGCAAGTGGAGATTCGGAGCGCTAAGCGGGTAATATTGGAAAAAGGAATGTCTTCAAATATAAACTACATAGAATCATTCGGTGAAACATCTTTCTGATCTGTGCATTCAGCTAACAGAGTTAAACCATACTTTTGATTGAGCAGATCTGAACACTCTTTCTGTAGAAAATGCAACTGGACATTTGGAGCGCTAAGAGCGTAGTAGTGGAAAAAGGAATATATTCAAATATAAACTACACAGAAGCATTCTGTGAAACTTCTTTCTGATCTGAGCATTCAGCTAACAGAGTTAAACCATACTTTTGATTGAGCAGTTTCGAAACACTCTGTCTGTAGAAAATGCAACTGGACATTCGTAGCGCTAAGTGGGTAATAGTGGAAAAAAGAATATGTTCAAATATAAACTACACAGAAGCATTGTATGAAACTTCTTTCTGTTCTGTGCATTCAACTAACAGAGTTGAACCTTACTTTTGATTGAGCCGTTCTGAAACACTCTTTCTGTAGAAACTGCAATTGGACATTCTGAGCGCTAAGAGGCCTATATTGGGAAAAAGAATGTCTACAAATAAAAACTACACAGAAGAATTGTGTGAAACTTCTTTCTGTTCTGTTTGTTCAACTAAAAGAGTTGAACCTTAGTTTTGATTGAGCCGTTCTGAAACACTCTTTCTGTAGAAAATGCAAGTGGAGATTCGGAGCGCTAAGAGGGTAATAGTGGAAAAAGGAATGTCTCCAAATATAAACTACACAGAATCATTCTGTGAAACTTCTTTCTGATCTGTGCATTCAGCTAACAGAGTTAAACCATACTTTTGATCGAGCAGATCTGAACACTCTTTCTGTAGAAAATGCAACTGGACATTTGGAGCGCTAAGAGAGTAGTAGTGGAAAAAGGAATATATTCAAATATAAACTACACAGAAGCATTCTGTGAAACTTCTTTCTGATCTGAGCATTCAGCTAACAGAGTTAAACCATACTTTTGATTGAGCAGTTTTGAAACACTCTGTCTGTAGAAAATGCAACTGGACATTCGTAGCGCTAAGTGGGTAACTGTGGAAAAAAGAATATGTTCAAATATAAACTACACAGAAGCAGTGTATGAACCTTCATTCTTTTCTGTGCATTCAACTAACAGAGTTGAACCTTACTTTTGATTGAGCCTTTCTGAAACACTCTTTCTGTAGAAACTGCAATTGGACATTCTGAGCGCTAAGAGGCCTCTATTGGGAAAAATAATATCTTCAAATAAAAACTACACAGAAGCATTGTGTGAAAGTTATTTCTGATATGTTCATTAAGCTAACAGAGTTAAACCATACTTTTGATTGCGCAGTTCTGAACACTCTTTCTGTAGAAAATGCAAGTGGACATTCCGAGCGCTAAGAGGGTAATAGTGGAAAAAGGAATATATTCAAATATAAACTACACAGTAGCATTCTGTGAAACTTCTTTCTGATCTGTGCATTCAGCTAACAGAGTTAAACCATACTTTTGATTGAGCCGTTCTGAAACACTCTTTCTGTAGAAACTGCAATTGGACATGCTAAGCGCTAAGAGGCCTACATTGGGAAAAAGAATATCTTCATATAAAAACTACACAGATGCATTCTGTGAAACTTATTTCTGATCTGTAAATTCAGTTAACAGAGATAAAACATATTTTTGATTGAGCAGTTATGAAACACTCTTTTTTTAGAAAATGCAAGTGGAGATTCGGAGCGCTAAGGGGGTAATAGTGGAAAAAGGAATGTCTTCAAATATAAACCACACTGAAACATTCGGTGAAATTTCTTTCTGATCTGTGCATTCAGCTAACAGAGTTAAACCATACTTTTGATTGAGCAGATCTGAACACTCTTTCTGTAGAAAATGCAAGTGGACATTTGGAGCGCTAAGAGCGTAGTAGTGGAAAAAGGAATATATTCAAATATAAACTACACAGAAGCATTCTGTGAAACTTCTTTCTGATCTGAGCATTCAGCTAACAGAGTTAAACCATACTTTTGATTGAGCAGTTTTGAAACACTCTGTCTGTAGAAAATGCAACTGGACATTCGTAGCGCTAAGTGGGTAATAGTGGAAAAAAGAATATGTTCAAATATAAACTACACAGAAGCATTGTATGAAACTCCTTTCTGTTCTGTGCATTCAACTAACAGAGTTGAACCTTACTTTTGATTGAGCCGTTCTGAAACACTCTTTCTGTAGAAACTGCAATTGGACATTCTGAGCGCTAAGAGGCCTATATTTTGAAAAAGAATGTCTACAAATAAAAACTACACATAAGAATTGTGTGAAACTTCTTTCTGTTCTGTTTGTTCAACTAAAAGAGTTGAACCTCAGTTTTGATTGAGCCGTTCTGAAACACTCTTTCTGTAGAAAATGCAAGTGGAGATTCGGGGCGCTAAGAGGGTAATAGTGGAAAAAGGAATGTCTCCAAATATAAACTACACAGAATCATTCTGTGAAACTTCTTTCTGATCTGTGCATTCAGCTAACAGAGTTAAACCATACTTTTGATCGAGCAGATCTGAACGCTCTTTCTGTAGAAAATGCAACTGGACATTTGGATCGCTAAGAGAGTAGTAGTGGAAAAAGGAATATATTCAAATATAAACTACACAGAAGCATTCTGTGAAACTTCTTTCTGATCTGAGCATTCAGCTAACAGAGTTAAACCATACTTTTGATTGAGCAGTTTTGAAACACTCTGTCTGTAGAAAATGCAACTGGACATTCGTAGCGCTAAGTAGGTAATAGTGGAAAAAAGAATATGTTCAAATATAAACTACACAGAAGCATTATATGAAACTTCTTTCTGTTCTGTGCATTCAACTAACAGAGTTGAACCTTACTTTTGATTGAGCCGTTCTGAAACACTCTTTCTGTAGAAACTGCAATTGGACATTCTGAGCGCTAAGAGGCCTATATTGGGAAAAAGAATGTCTACAAATAAAAACTACACAGAAGAATTGTGTGAAACTTCTTTCTGTTCTGTTTGTTCAACAAAAAGAGTTGAACCTTAGTTTTGATTGAGCCGTTCTGAAACACTCTTTCTGTAGAAAATGCAAGTGGAGATTCGGAGCGCTAAGAGGGTAATAGTGGAAAAAGGAATGTCTCCAAATATAAACTACACAGAATCATTCTGTGAAACTTCTTTCTGATCTGTGCATTCAGCTAACAGAGTTAAACCATACTTTTGATTGAGCAGATCTGAACACTCTTTCTGTAGAAAATGCAACTGGACATTTGGATCGCTAACAGAGTAGTAGTGGAAAAAGGAATATATTCAAATATAAACTACACAGAAGCATTCTGTGAAACTTCTTTCTGATCTGAGCATTCAGCTAACAGAGTTAAACCATACTTTTGATTGAGCAGTTTTGAAACACTCTGTCTGTAGAAAATGCAACTGGACATTCGTAGCGCTAAGTGGGTAATAGTGGAAAAAAGAATATGTTCAAATATAAACTACACAGAAGCATTGTATGAAACTTCTTTCTGTTCTGTGCATTCAACTAACAGAGTTGAACCTTACTTTTGATTGAGCCTTTCTGAAACACTCTTTCTGTAGAAACTGCAATTGGACATTCTGAGCGCTAAGAGGCCTCTATTGGGAAAAATAATATCTTCAAATAAAAACTACACAGAAGCATTGTGTGAAACTTATTTCTGATATGTTCATTAAGCTAACAGAGTTAAACCATACTTTTGATTGCGCAGTTCTGAACACTCTTTCTGTAGAAAATGCAAGTGGACATTCGGAGCGCTAAGAGGGTAATAGTGGAAAAAGGAATATATTCAAATATAAACTACACAGTAGCATTCTGTGAAAATTCTTTCTGTTTTGTGCATTCAACTAACAGAGTTGAACCTTACTTTTGATTGAGCCGTTCTGAAACACTCTTTCTGTAGAAACTGCAATTGGACATTCTAAGCGCTAAGAGGCCTACATTGGGAAAAAGAATATCTTCAAATAAAAACTACACAGATGCATTCTGTGAAACTTATTTCTGATCTGTAAATTCAGTTAACAGAGATAAAACATATTTTTGATTGAGCAGTTATGAAACACTCTTTTTGTAGAAAATGCAAGTGGAGATTCGGAGCGCTAAGCGGGTAATATTGGAAAAAGGAATGTCTTCAAATATAAACTACATAGAATCATTCGGTGAAACATCTTTCTGATCTGTGCATTCAGCTAACAGAGTTAAACCATACTTTTGATTGAGCAGATCTGAACACTCTTTCTGTAGAAAATGCAACTGGACATTTGGAGCGCTAAGAGCGTAGTAGTGGAAAAAGGAATATATTCAAATATAAACTACACAGAAGCATTCTGTGAAACTTCTTTCTGATCTGAGCATTCAGCTAACAGAGTTAAACCATACTTTTGATTGAGCAGTTTCGAAACACTCTGTCTGTAGAAAATGCAACTGGACATTCGTAGCGCTAAGTGGGTAATAGTGGAAAAAAGAATATGTTCAAATATAAACTACACAGAAGCATTGTATGAAACTTCTTTCTGTTCTGTGCATTCAACTAACAGAGTTGAACCTTACTTTTGATTGAGCCGTTCTGAAACACTCTTTCTGTAGAAACTGCAATTGGACATTCTGAGCGCTAAGAGGCCTATATTGGGAAAAAGAATGTCTACAAATAAAAACTACACAGAAGAATTGTGTGAAACTTCTTTCTGTTCTGTTTGTTCAACTAAAAGAGTTGAACCTTAGTTTTGATTGAGCCGTTCTGAAACACTCTTTCTGTAGAAAATGCAAGTGGAGATTCGGAGCGCTAAGAGGGTAATAGTGGAAAAAGGAATGTCTCCAAATATAAACTACACAGAATCATTCTGTGAAACTTCTTTCTGATCTGTGCATTCAGCTAACAGAGTTAAACCATACTTTTGATCGAGCAGATCTGAACACTCTTTCTGTAGAAAATGCAACTGGACATTTGGAGCGCTAAGAGAGTAGTAGTGGAAAAAGGAATATATTCAAATATAAACTACACAGAAGCATTCTGTGAAACTTCTTTCTGATCTGAGCATTCAGCTAACAGAGTTAAACCATACTTTTGATTGAGCAGTTTTGAAACACTCTGTCTGTAGAAAATGCAACTGGACATTCGTAGCGCTAAGTGGGTAACTGTGGAAAAAAGAATATGTTCAAATATAAACTACACAGAAGCAGTGTATGAACCTTCATTCTTTTCTGTGCATTCAACTAACAGAGTTGAACCTTACTTTTGATTGAGCCTTTCTGAAACACTCTTTCTGTAGAAACTGCAATTGGACATTCTGAGCGCTAAGAGGCCTCTATTGGGAAAAATAATATCTTCAAATAAAAACTACACAGAAGCATTGTGTGAAAGTTATTTCTGATATGTTCATTAAGCTAACAGAGTTAAACCATACTTTTGATTGCGCAGTTCTGAACACTCTTTCTGTAGAAAATGCAAGTGGACATTCCGAGCGCTAAGAGGGTAATAGTGGAAAAAGGAATATATTCAAATATAAACTACACAGTAGCATTCTGTGAAAATTCTTTCTGTTCTGTGCATTCAACTAACAGAGTTGAACCTTACTTTTGATTGAGCCGTTCTGAAACACTCTTTCTGTAGAAACTGCAATTGGTCATGCTAAGCGCTAAGAGGCCTACATTGGGAAAAAGAATATCTTCAAATAAAAACTACACAGATGCATTCTGTGAAACTTATTTCTGATCTGTAAATTCAGTTAACAGAGATAAAACATATTTTTGATTGAGCAGTTATGAAACACTCTTTTTGTAGAAAATGCAAGTGGAGATTCGGAGCGCTAAGAGGGTAATAGTGGAAAAAGGAATGTCTTCAAATATAAACTACACAGAATCATTCGGTGAAACTTCTTTCTGATCTGTGCATTCAGCTAACAGAGTTAAACCATACTTTTGATTGAGCAGATCTGAACACTCTTTCTGTAGAAAATGCAACTGGTCATTTGGAGCGCTAAGAGCGTAGTAGTGGAAAAAGGAATATATTCAAATATAAACTACACAGAAGCATTCTGTGAAACTTCTTTCTGATCTGAGCATTCAGCTAACAGAGTTAAACCATACTTTTGATTGAGCAGTTTTGAAATACTCTGTCTGTAGAAAATGCAACTGGACATTCGTAGCGCTAAGTGGGTAATAGTGGAAAAAAAATATGTTCAAATATAAACTACACAGAAGCATTGTATGAAACTTCTTTCTGTTCTGTGCATTCAACTAACAGAGTTGAACCTTACTTTTGATTGAGCCTTTCTGAAACACTCTTTCTGTAGAAACTGCAATTGGACATTCTGAGCGCTAAGAGGCCTATATTGGAAAAAATAATATCTTCTAATAAAAACTACACAGAAGCATTGTGTGAAACTTATTTCTGATATGTTCATTAAGCTAACAGAGTTAAACCATACTTTTGATTGCGCAGTTCTGAACACTCTTTCTGTAGAAAATGCAAGTGGACATTCGGAGCGCTAAGAGGGTAATAGTGGAAAAAGGGATATATTCAAATATAAACTACACAGTAGCATTCTGTGAAAATTCTTTCTGTTCTGTGCATTCAACTAACAGAGTTGAACCTTACTTTTGATTGAGCCGTTCTGAAACACTCTTTCTGTAGAAACTGCAATTGGACATGCTAAGCGCTAAGAGGCCTACATTGGGAAAAAGAATATCTTCAAATAAAAACTACACAGATGCATTCTGTGAAACTTATTTCAGATCTGTAAATTCAGTTAACAGAGATAAAACATATTTTTGATTGAGCAGTTATGAAACACTCTTTTTGTAGAAAATGCAAGAGGAGATTCGGAGCGCTAAGAGGGTAATAGTGGAAAAAGGAATGTCTTCAAATATAAACTACACAGAATCATTCGGTGAAACTTCTTTCTGATCTGTGCATTCAGCTAACAGAGTTAAACCATACTTTTGATTGAGCAGATCTGAACACTCTTTCTGTAGAAAATGCAAGTGGACATTTGGAGCGCTAAGAGCGTAGTAGTGGAAAAAGGAATATATTCAAATATAAACTACACAGAAGCATTCTGTGAAACTTCTTTCTGATCTGAGCATTCAGCTAACAGAGTTAAACCATACTTTTGATAGAGCAGTTTTGAAACACTCTGTCTGTAGAAAATGCAACTGGACATTCGTAGCGCTAAGTGGGTAATAGTGGAAAAAAGAATATGTTCAAATATAAACTACACAGAAGCATTGTATGAAACTTCTTTCTGTTCTGTGCATTCAACTAACAGAGTTGAACCTTACATTTGATTGAGCCGTTCTGAAACACTCTTTCTGTAGAAACTGCAATTGGACATTCTGAGCGCTAAGAGGCCTATATTGGGAAAAAGAATGTCTACAAATAAAAACTACACAGAAGAATTGTGTGAAACTTCTTTCTGTTCTGTTTGTTCAACTAAAAGAGTTGAACCTTAGTTTTGATTGAGCCGTTCTGAAACACTCTTTCTGTAGAAAATGCAAGTGGAGATTCGGAGCGCTAAGAGGGTAATAGTGGAAAAAGGAATGTCTCCAAATATAAACTACACAGAATCATTCTGTGAAACTTCTTTCTGATCTGTGCATTCAGCTAACAGAGTTAAACCATACTTTTGATCGAGCAGATCTGAACACTCTTTCTGTAGAAAATGCAACTGGACATTTGGAGCGCTAAGAGAGTAGTAGTGGAAAAAGGAATATATTCAAATATAAACTACACAGAAGCATTCTGTGAAACTTCTTTCTGATCTGAGCATTCAGCTAACAGAGTTAAACCATACTTTTGATTGAGCAGTTTTGAAACACTCTGTCTGTAGAAAATGCAACTGGACATTCGTAGCGCTAAGTGGGTAACTGTGGAAAAAAGAATATGTTCAAATATAAACTACACAGAAGCAGTGTATGAAACTTCATTCTTTTCTGTGCATTCAACTAACAGAGTTGAACCTTACTTTTGATTGAGCCTTTCTGAAACACTCTTTCGTTAGAAACTGCAATTGGACATTCTGAGCGCTAAGAGTCCTATATTGGGGAAAATAATATCTTCAAATAAAAACTACACAGAAGCATTGTGTGAAACTTATTTCTGATATGTTCATTAAGCTAACAGAGTTAAACCATACTTTTGATTGCGCAGTTCTGAACACTCTTTCTGTAGAAAATGCAAGTGGACATTCGGAGCGCTAAGAGGGTAATAGTGGAAAAAGGAATATATACAAATATAAACTACACAGTAGCATTCTGTGAAAATTCTTTCTGTTCTGTGCATTCAACTAACAGAGTTGAACCTTACTTTTGATTGAGCCGTTCTGAAATACTCTTTCTGTAGAAACTGCAATTGGACATGCTAAGCGCTAAGAGGAATAAATTGGGAAAAAGGATATCTTCAAATAAAAACTACACAGATGCATTCTGTGAAACTTATTTCTGATCTGTAAATTCAGTTAACAGAGATAAAACATATTTTTGATTGAGCAGTTATGAAACACTCTTTTTGTAGAAAATGCAAGTGGAGATTCGGAGCGCTAAGAGGGTAATAGTGGAAAAAGGAATGTCTTCAAATATAAACTACACAGAATCATTCGGTGAAACTTCTTTCTGATCTGTGCATTCAGCTAACAGAGTTAAACCATACTTTTGATTGAGCAGATCTGAACACTCTTTCTGTAGAAAATGCAACTGGACATTTGGAGCGCTAAGAGCGTAGTAGTGGAAAAAGGAATATATTCAAATATAAACTACACAGAAGCATTCTGTGAAACTTCTTTCTGATCTGAGCATTCAGCTAACAGAGTTAAACCATACTTTTGATTGAGCAGTTTTGAAACACTCTGTCTGTAGGAAATGCAACTGGACATTCGTAGCGCTAAGTGGGTAATAGTGGAAAAAGGAATATGTTCAAATATAAACTACACAGAAGCAGTGTATGAAACTTCATTATTTTCTGTGCATTCAACTAACAGAGTTGAACCTTACTTTTGATTGAGCCTTTCTGAAACACTCTTTCGTTAGAAACTGCAATTGGACATTCTGAGCGCTAAGAGGCCTCTATTGGGGAAAATAATATCTTCAAATAAAAACTACACAGAAGCATTGTGTGAAACTTATTTCTGATATGTTCATTAAGCTAACAGAGTTAAACCATACTTTTGATTGCGCAGTTCTGAACACTCTTTCTGTAGAAAATGCAGGTGGACATTCGGAGCGCTAAGAGGGTAATAGTGGAAAAAGGAATATATTCAAATATAAACTACACAGTAGCATTCTGTGAAAATTCTTTCTGTTCTGTGCATTCAACTAACAGGGTTGAACCTTACTTTTGATTGAGCCGTTCTGAAACACTCTTTCTGTAGAAACTGCAATTGGACATGCTAAGCGCTAAGAGGCCTAAATTGGGAAAAAGAATATCTTCAAGTAAAAACTACACAGATGCATTCTGTGAAACTTATTTCTGATCTGTAAATTCAGTTTACAGAGATAAAATATATTTTTGATTGAGCAGTTATGAAACACTCTTTTTGTAGAAAATGCAAGTTGAGATTCGGAGCGCTAAGTGGGTAATAGTGGAAAAAGGAATGTCTTCAAATATAAACTACACAGAATCATTCGGTGAAACTTCTTTCTCATCTGTGCATTCAGCTAACAGAGTTAAACCATACTTTTGATTGAGCAGATCTGAACATTCTTTCTGTAGAAAATGCAACTGGACATTTGGAGCGCTAAGAGCGTAGTAGTGGAAAAAGGAATATATTCAAATATAAACTACACAGAAGCATTCTGTGAAACTTCTTTCTGATCTGAGCATTCAGCTAACAGAGTTAAACCATACTTTTGATTGAGCAGTTTTGAAATACTCTGTCTGTAGAAAATGCAACTGGACATTCTTAGCGCTAAGTGGGTAATAGTGGAAAAAGAATATGTTCAAATATAAACTACACAGAAGCATTGTATGAAACTTCTTTCTGTTCTGTGCATTCAACTAACAGAATTGAACCTTACTTTTGATTGAGCCTTTCTGAAACACTCTTTCTGTAGAAACTGCAATTGGACATTCTGAGCGCTAAGAGGACTATATTGGGAAAAATAATATCTTCTAATAAAAACTACACAGAAGCATTGTGTGAAACTTATTTCTGATATGTTCATTAAGCTAACAGAGTTAAACCATACTTTTGATTGCGCAGTTCTGAACACTCTTTCTGTAGAAAATGCAAGTGGACATTCGGAGCGCTAAGAGGGTAATAGTGGAAAAAGGAATATATTCAAATATAAACTACACAGTAGCATTCTGTGAAAATTCTTTCTGTTCTGTGCATTCAACTAACAGAGTTGAACCTTACTTTTGATTGAGCCGTTCTGAAACACTCTTTCTGTAGAAACTGCAATTGGACATGCTAAGCGCTAAGAGGCCTACATTGGGAAAAAGAATATCTTCAAATAAAAACTACACAGATGCATTCTGTGAAACTTATTTCTGATCTGTAAATTCAGTTAACAGAGATAAAACATATTTTTGATTGAGCAGTTATGAAACACTCTTTTTGTAGAAAATGCAAGAGGAGATTCGGAGCGCTAAGAGGGTAATAGTGGAAAAAGGAATGTCTTCAAATATAAACTACACAGAATCATTCGGTGAAACTTCTTTCTGATCTGTGCATTCAGCTAACAGAGTTAAACCATACTTTTGATTGAGCAGATCTGAACCCTCTTTCTGTAGAAAATGCAAGTGGACATTTAGAGCGCTAAGAGCGTAGTAGTGGAAAAAGGAATATATTCAAATATAAACTACACAGAAGCATTCTGTGAAACTTCTTTCTGATCTGAGCATTCAGCTAACAGAGTTAAACCATACTTTTGATTGAGCAGTTTTGAAACACTCTGTCTGTAGAAAATGCAACTGGACATTCGTAGCGCTAAGTGGGTAATAGTGGAAAAAAGAATATGTTCAAATATAAACTACACAGAAGCATTGTATGAAACTTCTTTCTGTTCTGTGCATTCAACTAACAGAGTTGAACCTTACTTTTGATTGAGCCATTCTGAAACACTCTTTCTGTAGAAACTGCAATTGGACATTCTGAGCGCTAAGAGGCCTATATTGGGAAAAAGAATGTCTACAAATAAAAACTACACAGAAGAATTGTGTGAAACTTCTTTCTGTTCTGTTTGTTCAACTAAAAGAGTTGAACCTTAGTTTTGATTGAGCCGTTCTGAAACACTCTTTCTGTAGAAAATGCAAGTGGAGATTCGGAGCGCTAAGAGGGTAATAGTGGATAAAGGAATGTCTCCAAATATAAACTACACAGAATCATTCTGTGAAACTTCTTTCTGATCTGTGCATTCAGCTAACAGAGTTAAACCATACTTTTGATTGATCAGATCTGAACACTCTTTCTGTAGAAAATGCAACTGGACATTTGGAGCGCTAAGAGAGTAGTAGTGGAAAAAGGAATATATTCAAATATAAACTACACAGAAGCATTCTGTGAAACTTCTTTCTGATCTGAGCATTCAGCTAACAGAGTTAAACCATACTTTTGATTGAGCAGTTTTGAAATACTCTGTCTGTAGAAAATGCAACTGGACATTCGTAGCGCTAAGTGGGTAATAGTGGAAAAAAGAATATGTTCAAATAGAAACTACACAGAAGCATTGTATGAAACTTCTTTCTGTTCTGTGCATTCAACTAACAGAGTTGAACCTTACTTTTGATTGAGCCTTTCTGAAACACTCTTTCTGTAGAAACTGCAATTGGACATTCTGAGCGCTAAGAGGCCTATATTGGGGAAAATAATATCTTCAAATAAAAACTACACAGAAGCATTGTGTGAAACTTATTTCTGATATGTTCATTAAGCTAACAGAGTTAAACCATACTTTTGATTGCACAGTTCTGAACACTCTTTCTGTAGAAAATGCAAGTGGACATTCGGAGCGCTAAGAGGG
Organism: Symphalangus syndactylus; assembly: GCF_028878055.3. NCBI lineage: Eukaryota > Metazoa > Chordata > Mammalia > Primates > Hylobatidae > Symphalangus > Symphalangus syndactylus. Next base: position 110,936,605 of record NC_072437.2, on the reverse strand, counting down.
TAATAGTGGAAAAAGGAATATATTCAAATATAAACTACACAGTAGCATTCTGTGAAAATTCTTTCTGTTCTGTGCATTCAACTAACAGAGTTGAACCTTACTTTTGATTGAGCCGTTCTGAAACACTCTTTCTGTAGAAACTGCAATTGGACATGCTAAGCGCTAAGAGGCCTACATTGGGAAAAAGAATATCTTCAAATAAAAACTACACAGATGCATTCTGTGAAACTTATTTCTGATCTGTAAATTCAGTTAACAGAGATAAAACATATTTTTGATTGAGCAGTTATGAAACACTCTTTTTGTAGAAAATGCAAGTGGAGATTCGGAGCGCTAAGAGGGTAATAGTGGAAAAAGGAATGACTTCAAATATAAACTACACAGAATCATTCGGTGAAACTTCTTTCTGACCTGTGCATTCAGCTAACAGAGTTAAAACATACTTTTGATTGAGCAGATCTGAACACTCTTTCTGTAGAAAATGCAACTGGACATTTGGAGCTCTAAGAGCGTAGTAGTGGAAAAAGGAATATATTCAAATATAAACTACACAGAAGCATTCTGTGAAACTTCTTTCTGATCTGAGCATTCAGCTAACAGAGTTAAACCATACTTTTGATTGAGCAGTTTTGAAATACTCTGTCTGTAGAAAATGCAACTGGACATTCGTAGCGCTAAGTGGGTAATAGTGGAAAAAAGAATATGTTCAAATATAAACTACACAGAAGCATTGTATGAAACTACTTTCTGTTCTGTGCATTCAACTAACAGAGTTGAACCTTACATTTGATTGAGCCGTTCTGAAACACTCTTTCTGTAGAAACTGCAATTGGACATTCTGAGCGCTAAGAGGCCTATATTGGGAAAAAGAATGTCTACAAATAAAAACTACACAGAAGAATTGTGTGAAACTTCTTTCTGTTCTGTTTGTTCAACTAAAAGAGTTGAACCTTAGTTTTGATTGAGCCGTTCTGAAACACACTTTCTGTAGAAAATGCAGGTGGAGATTCGGAGCGCTAAGAGGGTAATAGTGGAAAAAGGAATGTCTCCAAATATAAACTACACAGAATCATTCTGTGAAACTTCTTTCTGATCTGTGCATTCAGCTAACAGAGTTAAACCATACTTTTGATTGATCAGATCTGAACACTCTTTCTGTAGAAAATGCAACTGGACATTTGGAGCGCTAAGAGAGTAGTAGTGGAAAAAGGAATATATTCAAATATAAACTACACAGAAGCATTCTGTGAAACTTCTTTCTGATCTGAGCATTCAGCTAACAGAGTTAAACCATACTTTTGATTGAGCAGTTTTGAAACACTCTGTCTGTAGAAAATGCAACTGGACATTCGTAGCGCTAAGTGGGTAATAGTGGAAAAAAGAATATGTTCAAATATAAACTACACAGAAGCATTGTATGAAACTTCTTTCTGTTCTGTGCATTCAACTAACAGAGTTGAACCTTACTTTTGATTGAGCCTTTCTGAAACACTCTTTCTGTAGAAACTGCAATTGGACATTCTGAGCGCTAAGAGGCCTATATTGGGGAAAATAATATCTTCAAATAAAAACTACACAGAAGCATTGTGTGAAACTTATTTCTGATATGTTCATTAAGCTAACAGAGTTAAACCATACTTTTGATTGCACAGTTCTGAACACTCTTTCTGTAGAAAATGCAAGTGGACATTCGGAGCGCTAAGAGGGTAATAGTGGAAAAAGGAATATATTCAAATATAAACTACACAGTAGCATTCTGTGAAAATTCTTTCTGTTCTGTGCATTCAACTAACAGAGTTGAACCTTACTTTTGATTGAGCCGTTCTGAAACACTCTTTCTGTAGAAACTGCAATTGGACATGCTAAGCGCTAAGAGGCCTACATTGGGAAAAAGAATATCTTCAAATAAAAACTACACAGATGCATTCTGTGAAACTTATTTCTGATCTGTAAATTCAGTTAACAGAGATAAAACATATTTTTGATTGAGCAGTTATGAAACACTCTTTTTGTAGAAAATGCAAGTGGAGATTCGGAGCGCTAAGAGGGTAATAGTGGAAAAAGGAATGACTTCAAATATAAACTACACAGAATCATTCGGTGAAACTTCTTTCTGATCTGTGCATTCAGCTAACAGAGTTAAAACATACTTTTGATTGAGCAGATCTGAACACTCTTTCTGTAGAAAATGCAACTGGACATTTGGAGCTCTAAGAGCGTAGTAGTGGAAAAAGGAATATATTCAAATATAAACTACACAGAAGCATTCTGTGAAACTTCTTTCTGATCTGAGCATTCAGCTAACAGAGTTAAACCATACTTTTGATTGAGCAGTTTTGAAATACTCTGTCTGTAGAAAATGCAACTGGACATTCGTAGCGCTAAGTGGGTAATAGTGGAAAAAAGAATATGTTCAAATATAAACTACACAGAAGCATTGTATGAAACTACTTTCTGTTCTGTGCATTCAACTAACAGAGTTGAACCTTACATTTGATTGAGCCGTTCTGAAACACTCTTTCTGTAGAAACTGCAATTGGACATTCTGAGCGCTAAGAGGCCTATATTGGGAAAAAGAATGTCTACAAATAAAAACTACACAGAAGAATTGTGTGAAACTTCTTTCTGTTCTGTTTGTTCAACTAAAAGATTTGAACCTTAGTTTTGATTGAGCCGTTCTGAAACACACTTTCTGTAGAAAATGCAGGTGGAGATTCGGAGCGCTAAGAGGGTAATAGTGGAAAAAGGAATGTCTCCAAATATAAACTACACAGAATCATTCTGTGAAACTTCTTTCTGATCTGTGCATTCAGCTAACAGAGTTAAACCATACTTTTGATTGAGCAGATCTGAACACTCTTTCTGTAGAAAATGCAACTGGACATTTGGAGCGCTAAGAGAGTAGTAGTGGAAAAAGGAATATATTCAAATATAAACTACACAGAAGCATTCTGTGAAACTTCTTTCTGATCTGAGCATTCAGCTAACAGAGTTAAACCATACTTTTGATTGAGCAGTTTTGAAACACTCTGTCTGTAGAAAATGCAACTGGACATTCGTAGCGCTAAGTGGGTAATAGTGGAAAAAAGAATATGTTCAAATATAAATTACACAGAAGCATTGTATGAAACTTCTTTCTGTTCTGTGCATTCAACTAACAGAGTTGAACCTTACTTTTGATTGAGCCTTTCTGAAACACTCTTTCTGTAGAAACTGCAATTGGACATTCTGAGCGCTAAGAGGCCTATATTGGGGAAAATAATATCTTCAAATAAAAACTACACAGAAGCATTGTGTGAAACTTATTTCTGATATGTTCATTAAGCTAACAGAGTTAAACCATACTTTTGATTGCGCAGTTCTGAACACTCTTTCTGTAGAAAATGGAAGTGGACATTCGGAGCGCTAAGAGGGTAATAGTGGAAAAAGGAATATATTCAAATATAAACTACACAGTAGCATTCTGTGAAAATTCTTTCTGTTCTGTGCATTCAACTAACAGAGTTGAACCTTACTTTTGATTGAGCCGTTCTGAAACACTCTTTCTGTAGAAACTGCATTGGGCATGCTAAGCGCTAAGAGGACTACATTGGGAAAAAGAATATCTTCAAATAAAAACTACACAGATGCATTCTGTGAAACTTATTTCAGATCTGTAAATTCAGTTAACAGAGATAAAACATATTTTTGATTGAGCAGTTATGAAACACTCTTTTTGTAGAAAATGCAAGAGGAGATTCGGAGCGCTAAGAGGGTAATAGTGGAAAAAGGAATGTCTTCAAATATAAACTACACAGAATCATTCGGTGAAACTTCTTTCTGATCTGTGCATTCAGCTAACAGAGTTAAACCATACTTTTGATTGAGCAGATCTGAACACTCTTTCTGTAGAAAATGCAAGTGGACATTTGGAGCGCTAAGAGCGTAGTAGTGGAAAAATGAATATATTCAAATATAAACTACACAGAAGCATTCTGTGAAACTTCTTTCTGATCTGAGCATTCAGCTAACAGAGTTAAACCATACTTTTGATTGAGCAGTTTTGAAACACTCTGTCTGTAGAAAATGCAACTGGACATTCGTAGCGCTAAGTGGGTAATAGTGGAAAAAATAATATGTTCAAATATAAACTACACAGAAGCATTGTATGAAACTTCTTTCTGTTCTGTGCATTCAACTAACAGAGTTGAACCTTACATTTGATTGAGCCGTTCTGAAACACTCTTTCTGTAGAAACTGCAATTGGACATTCTGAGCGCTAAGAGGCCTATATTGGGAAAAAGAATGTCTACAAATAAAAACTACACAGAAGAATTGTGTGAAACTTCTTTCTGTTCTGTTTGTTCAACTAAAAGAGTTGAACCTTAGTTTTGATTGAGCCGTTCTGAAACACTCTTTCTGTAGAAAATGCAATTGGAGATTCGGAGCGCTAAGAGGGTAATAGTGGAAAAAGGAATGTCTCCAAATATAAACTACACAGAATCATTCTGTGAAACTTCTTTCTGATCTGTGCATTCAGCTAACAGAGTTAAACCATACTTTTGATCGAGCAGATCTGAACACTCTTTCTGTAGAAAATGCAACTGGACATTTGGAGCGCTAAGAGAGTAGTAGTGGAAAAAGGAATATATTCAAATATAAACTACACAGAAGCATTCTGTGAAACTTCTTTCTGATCTGAGCATTCAGCTAACAGAGTTAAACCATACTTTTGATTGAGCAGTTTTGAAACACTCTGTCTGTAGAAAATGCAACTGGACATTCGTAGCGCTAAGTGGGTAATAGTGGAAAAAAGAATATGTTCAAATATAAACTACACAGAAGCATTGTATGAAACTTCTTTCTGTTCTGTGCATTCAACTAACAGAGTTGAACCTTACTTTTGATTGAGCCGTTCTGAAACACTCTTTCTGTACAAACTGCAATTGGACATTCTGAGCGATAAGAGGCCTATATTGGGAAAAAGAATGTCTACAAATAAAAACTACACAGAAGAATTGTGTGAAACTTCTTTCTGTTCTGTTTGTTCAACTAAAAGAGTTGAACCTTAGTTTTGATTGAGCCGTTCTGAAACACTCTTTCTGTAGAAAATGCAAGTGGAGATTCGGAGCGCTAAGAGGTTAATAGTGGAAAAAGTAATGTCTCCAAATATAAACTACACAGAATCATTCTGTGAAACTTCTTTCTGATCTGTGCATTCAGCTAACAGAGTTAAACCATACTTTTGATTGAGCAGATCTGAACACTCTTTCTGTAGAAAATGCAACCGGACATTTGGAGCGCTAAGAGCGTAGTAGTGGAAAAAGGAATATATTCAAATATAAACTACACAGAAGCATTCTGTGAAACTTCTTTCTGATCTGAGCATTCAGCTAACAGAGTTAAACCATACTTTTGATTGAGCAGTTTTGAAATACTCTGTCTGTAGAAAATGCAACTGGACATTCGTAGCGCTAAGTGGGTAATAGTGGAAAAAAGAATATGTTCAAATATAAACTACACAGAAGCATTGTATGAAACTACTTTCTGTTCTGTGCATTCAACTAACAGAGTTGAACCTTACATTTGATTGAGCCGTTCTGAAACACTCTTTCTGTGGAAACTGCAATTGGACATTCTGAGCGCTAAGAGGCCTATATTGGGAAAAAGAATGTCTACAAATAAAAACTACACAGAAGAATTGTGTGAAACTTCTTTCTGTTCTGTTTGTTCAACTAAAAGATTTGAACCTTAGTTTTGATTGAGCCGTTCTGAAACACACTTTCTGTAGAAAATGCAGGTGGAGATTCGGAGCGCTAAGAGGGTAATAGTGGAAAAAGGAATGTCTCCAAATATAAACTACACAGAATCATTCTGTGAAACTTCTTTCTGATCTGTGCATTCAGCTAACAGAGTTAAACCATACTTTTGATTGATCAGATCTGAACACTCTTTCTGTAGAAAATGCAACTGGACATTTGGAGCGCTAAGAGAGTAGTAGTGGAAAAAGGAATATATTCAAATATAAACTACACAGAAGCATTCTGTGAAACTTCTTTCTGATCTGAGCATTCAGCTAACAGAGTTAAACCATACTTTTGATTGAGCAGTTTTGAAATACTCTGTCTGTAGAAAATGCAACTGGACATTCGTAGCGCTAAGTGGGTAATAGTGGAAAAAAGAATATGTTCAAATAGAAACTACACAGAAGCATTGTATGAAACTTCTTTCTGTTCTGTGCATTCAACTAACAGAGTTGAACCTTACTTTTGATTGAGCCTTTCTGAAACACTCTTTCTGTAGAAACTGCAATTGGACATTCTGAGCGCTAAGAGGCCTATATTGGGGAAAATAATATCTTCAAATAAAAACTACACAGAAGCATTGTGTGAAACTTATTTCTGATATGTTCATTAAGCTAACAGAGTTAAACCATACTTTTGATTGCACAGTTCTGAACACTCTTTCTGTAGAAAATGCAAGTGGACATTCGGAGCGCTAAGAGGGTAATAGTGGAAAAAGGAATATATTCAAATATAAACTACACAGTAGCATTCTGTGAAAATTCTTTCTGTTCTGTGCATTCAACTAACAGAGTTGAACCTTACTTTTGATTGAGCCGTTCTGAAACACTCTTTCTGTAGAAACTGCAATTGGACATGCTAAGCGCTAAGAGGCCTACATTGGGAAAAAGAATATCTTCAAATAAAAACTACACAGATGCATTCTGTGAAACTTATTTCTGATCTGTAAATTCAGTTAACAGAGATAAAACATATTTTTGATTGAGCAGTTATGAAACACTCTTTTTGTAGAAAATGCAAGTGGAGATTCGGAGCGCTAAGAGGGTAATAGTGGAAAAAGGAATGACTTCAAATATAAACTACACAGAATCATTCGGTGAAACTTCTTTCTGATCTGTGCATTCAGCTAACAGAGTTAAAACATACTTTTGATTGAGCAGATCTGAACACTCTTTCTGTAGAAAATGCAACTGGACATTTGGAGCTCTAAGAGCGTAGTAGTGGAAAAAGGAATATATTCAAATATAAACTACACAGAAGCATTCTGTGAAACTTCTTTCTGATCTGAGCATTCAGCTAACAGAGTTAAACCATACTTTTGATTGAGCAGTTTTGAAATACTCTGTCTGTAGGAAATGCAACTGGACATTCGTAGCGCTAAGTGGGTAATAGTGGAAAAAAGAATATGTTCAAATATAAACTACACAGAAGCATTGTATGAAACTACTTTCTGTTCTGTGCATTCAACTAACAGAGTTGAACCTTACATTTGATTGAGCCGTTCTGAAACACTCTTTCTGTAGAAACTGCAATTGGACATTCTGAGCGCTAAGAGGCCTATATTGGGAAAAAGAATGTCTACAAATAAATACTACACAGAAGAATTGTGTGAAACTTCTTTCTGTTCTGTTTGTTCAACTAAAAGATTTGAACCTTAGTTTTGATTGAGCCGTTCTGAAACACACTTTCTGTAGAAAATGCAGGTGGAGATTCGGAGCGCTAAGAGGGTAATAGTGGAAAAAGGAATGTCTCCAAATATAAACTACACAGAATCATTCTGTGAAACTTCTTTCTGATCTGTGCATTCAGCTAACAGAGTTAAACCATACTTTTGATTGATCAGATCTGAACACTCTTTCTGTAGAAAATGCAACTGGACATTTGGAGCGCTAAGAGAGTAGTAGTGGTAAAAGGAATATATTCAAATATAAACTACACAGAAGCATTCTGTGAAACTTCTTTCTATTCTGAGCATTCAGCTAACAGAGTTAAACCATACTTTTGATTGAGCAGTTTTGAAACACTCTGTCTGTAGAAAATGCAACTGGACATTCGTAGCGCTAAGTGGGTAATAGTGGAAAAAAGAATATGTTCAAATATAAACTACACAGAAGCATTGTATGAAACTTCTTTCTGTTCTGTGCATTCAACTAACAGAGTTGAACCTTACTTTTGATTGAGCCTTTCTGAAACACTCTTTCTGTAGAAACTGCAATTGGACATTCTGAGCGCTAAGAGGCCTATATTGGGGAAAATAATATCTTCAAATAAAAACTACACAGAAGCATTGTGTGAAACTTATTTCTGATATGTTCATTAAGCTAACAGAGTTAAACCATACTTTTGATTGCACAGTTCTGAACACTCTTTCTGTAGAAAATGCAAGTGGACATTCGGAGCGCTAAGAGGGTAATAGTGGAAAAAGGAATATATTCAAATATAAACTACACAGTAGCATTCTGTGAAAATTCTTTCTGTTCTGTGCATTCAACTAACAGAGTTGAACCTTACTTTTGATTGAGCCGTTCTGAAACACTCTTTCTGTAGAAACTGCAATTGGACATGCTAAGCGCTAAGAGGCCTACATTGGGAAAAAGAATATCTTCAAATAAAAACTACACAGATGCATTCTGTGAAACTTATTTCTGATCTGTAAATTCAGTTAACAGAGATAAAACATATTTTTGATTGAGCAGTTATGAAACACTCTTTTTGTAGAAAATGCAAGTGGAGATTCGGAGCGCTAAGAGGGTAATAGTGGAAAAAGGAATGACTTCAAATATAAACTACACAGAATCATTCGGTGAAACTTCTTTCTGATCTGTGCATTCAGCTAACAGAGTTAAAACATACTTTTGATTGAGCAGATCTGAACACTCTTTCTGTAGAAAATGCAACTGGACATTTGGAGCTCTAAGAGCGTAGTAGTGGAAAAAGGAATATATTCAAATATAAACTACACAGAAGCATTCTGTGAAACTTCTTTCTGATCTGAGCATTCAGCTAACAGAGTTAAACCATACTTTTGATTGAGCAGTTTTGAAATACTCTGTCTGTAGAAAATGCAACTGGACATTCGTAGCGCTAAGTGGGTAATAGTGGAAAAAAGAATATGTTCAAATATAAACTACACAGAAGCATTGTATGAAACTACTTTCTGTTCTGTGCATTCAACTAACAGAGTTGAACCTTACATTTGATTGAGCCGTTCTGAAACACTCTTTCTGTAGAAACTGCAATTGGACATTCTGAGCGCTAAGAGGCCTATATTGGGAAAAAGAATGTCTACAAATAAAAACTACACAGAAGAATTGTGTGAAACTTCTTTCTGTTCTGTTTGTTCAACTAAAAGATTTGAACCTTAGTTTTGATTGAGCCGTTCTGAAACACACTTTCTGTAGAAAATGCAGGTGGAGATTCGGAGCGCTAAGAGGGTAATAGTGGAAAAAGGAATGTCTCCAAATATAAACTACACAGAATCATTCTGTGAAACTTCTTTCTGATCTGTGCATTCAGCTAACAGAGTTAAACCATACTTTTGATTGAGCAGATCTGAACACTCTTTCTGTAGAAAATGCAACTGGACATTTGGAGCGCTAAGAGAGTAGTAGTGGAAAAAGGAATATATTCAAATATAAACTACACAGAAGCATTCTGTGAAACTTCTTTCTGATCTGAGCATTCAGCTAACAGAGTTAAACCATACTTTTGATTGAGCAGTTTTGAAACACTCTGTCTGTAGAAAATGCAACTGGACATTCGTAGCGCTAAGTGGGTAATAGTGGAAAAAAGAATATGTTCAAATATAAATTACACAGAAGCATTGTATGAAACTTCTTTCTGTTCTGTGCATTCAACTAACAGAGTTGAACCTTACTTTTGATTGAGCCTTTCTGAAACACTCTTTCTGTAGAAACTGCAATTGGACATTCTGAGCGCTAAGAGGCCTATATTGGGGAAAATAATATCTTCAAATAAAAACTACACAGAAGCATTGTGTGAAACTTATTTCTGATATGTTCATTAAGCTAACAGAGTTAAACCATACTTTTGATTGCGCAGTTCTGAACACTCTTTCTGTAGAAAATGGAAGTGGACATTCGGAGCGCTAAGAGGGTAATAGTGGAAAAAGGAATATATTCAAATATAAACTACACAGTAGCATTCTGTGAAAATTCTTTCTGTTCTGTGCATTCAACTAACAGAGTTGAACCTTACTTTTGATTGAGCCGTTCTGAAACACTCTTTCTGTAGAAACTGCAATTGGGCATGCTAAGCGCTAAGAGGACTACATTGGGAAAAAGAATATCTTCAAATAAAAACTACACAGATGCATTCTGTGAAACTTATTTCAGATCTGTAAATTCAGTTAACAGAGATAAAACATATTTTTGATTGAGCAGTTATGAAACACTCTTTTTGTAGAAAATGCAAGAGGAGATTCGGAGCGCTAAGAGGGTAATAGTGGAAAAAGGAAGGTCTTCAAATATAAACTACACAGAATCATTCGGTGAAACTTCTTTCTGATCTGTGCATTCAGCTAACAGAGTTAAACCATACTTTTGATTGAGCAGATCTGAACACTCTTTCTGTAGAAAATGCAAGTGGACATTTGGAGCGCTAAGAGCGTAGTAGTGGAAAAATGAATATATTCAAATATAAACTACACAGAAGCATTCTGTGAAACTTCTTTCTGATCTGAGCATTCAGCTAACAGAGTTAAACCATACTTTTGATTGAGCAGTTTTGAAACACTCTGTCTGTAGAAAATGCAACTGGACATTCGTAGCGCTAAGTGGGTAATAGTGGAAAAAATAATATGTTCAAATATAAACTACACAGAAGCATTGTATGAAACTTCTTTCTGTTCTGTGCATTCAACTAACAGAGTTGAACCTTACATTTGATTGAGCCGTTCTGAAACACTCTTTCTGTAGAAACTGCAATTGGACATTCTGAGCGCTAAGAGGCCTATATTGGGAAAAAGAATGTCTACAAATAAAAACTACACAGAAGAATTGTGTGAAACTTCTTTCTGTTCTGTTTGTTCAACTAAAAGAGTTGAACCTTAGTTTTGATTGAGCCGTTCTGAAACACTCTTTCTGTAGAAAATGCAAGTGGAGATTCGGAGCGCTAAGAGGGTAATAGTGGAAAAAGGAATGTCTCCAAATATAAACTACACAGAATCATTCTGTGAAACTTCTTTCTGATCTGTGCATTCAGCTAACAGTGTTAAACCATACTTTTGATCGAGCAGATCTGAACACTCTTTCTGTAGAAAATGCAACTGGACATTTGGAGCGCTAAGAGAGTAGTAGTGGAAAAAGGAATATATTCAAATATAAACTACACAGAAGCATTCTGTGAAACTTCTTTCTGATCTGAGCATTCAGCTAACAGAGTTAAACCATAATTTTGATTGAGCAGTTTTGAAACACTCTGTCTGTAGAAAATGCAACTGGACATTCGTAGCGCTAAGTGGGTAACTGTGGAAAAAAGAATATGTTCAAATATAAACTACACAGAAGCAGTGTATGAAACTTCATTCTTTTCTGTGCATTCAACTAACAGAGTTGAACCTTACTTTTGATTGAGCCTTTCTGAAACACTCTTTCGTTAGAAACTGCAATTGGACATTCTGAGCGCTAAGAGGCCTATATTGGGGAAAATAATATCTTCAAATAAAAACTACACAGAAGCATTGTGTGAAACTTATTTCTGATATGTTCATTAAGCTAACAGAGTTAAACCATACTTTTGATTGCGCAGTTCTGAACACTCTTTCTGTAGAAAATGCAAGTGGACATTCGGAGCGCTAAGAGGGTAATAGTGGAAAAAGGAATATATACAAATATAAACTACACAGTAGCATTCTGTGAAAATTCTTTCTGTTCTGTGCATTCAACTAACAGAGTTGAACCTTACTTTTGATTGAGCCGTTCTGAAACACTCTTTCTGTAGAAACTGCAATTGGACATGCTAAGCGCTAAGAGGCCTACATTGGGAAAAAGAATATCTTCAAATAAAAACTACACAGATGCATTCTGTGAAACTTATTTCTGATCTGTAAATTCAGTTAACAGAGATAAAACATATTTTTGATTGAGCAGTTATGAAACACTCTTTTTGTAGAAAATGCAAGTGGAGATTCAGAGCGCTAAGGGGGTAATAGTGGAAAAAGGAATGACTTCAAATATAAACTACACAGAATCATTCGGTGAAACTTCTTTCTGATCTGTGCATTCAGCTAACAGAGTTAAAACATACTTTTGATTGAGCAGATCTGAACACTCTTTCTGTAGAAAATGCAACTGGACATTTGGAGCTCTAAGAGCGTAGTAGTGGAAAAAGGAATATATTCAAATATAAACTACACAGAAGCATTCTGTGAAACTTCTTTCTGATCTGAGCATTCAGCTAACAGAGTTAAACCATACTTTTGATTGAGCAGTTCTGAAATACTCTGTCTGTAGAAAATGCAACTGGACATTCGTAGCGCTAAGTGGGTAATAGTGGAAAAAAGAATATGTTCAAATATAAACTACACAGAAGCATTGTATGAAACTACTTTCTGTTCTGTGCATTCAAATAACAGAGTTGAACCTTACATTTGATTGAGCCGTTCTGAAACACTCTTTCTGTAGAAACTGCAATTGGACATTCTGAGCGCTAAGAGGCCTATATTGGGAAAAAGAATGTCTACAAATAAAAACTACACAGAAGAATTGTGTGAAACTTCTTTCTGTTCTGTTTGTTCAACTAAAAGATTTGAACCTTAGTTTTGATTGAGCCGTTCTGAAACACACTTTCTGTAGAAAATGCAGGTGGAGATTCGGAGCGCTAAGAGGGTAATAGTGGAAAAAGGAATGTCTCCAAATATAAAATACACAGAATCATTCTGTGAAACTTCTTTCTGATCTGTGCATTCAGCTAACAGAGTTAAACCATACTTTTGATTGATCAGATCTGAACACTCTTTCTGTAGAAAATGCAACTGGACATTTGGAGCGCTAAGAGAGTAGTAGTGGAAAAAGGAATATATTCAAATATAAACTACACAGAAGCATTCTGTGAAACTTCTTTCTATTCTGAGCATTCAGCTAACAGAGTTAAACCATACTTTTGATTGAGCAGTTTTGAAACACTCTGTCTGTAGAAAATGCAACTGGACATTCGTAGCGCTAAGTGGGTAATAGTGGAAAAAAGAATATGTTCAAATATAAACTACACAGAAGCATTGTATGAAACTTCTTTCTGTTCTGTGCATTCAACTAACAGAGTTGAACCTTACTTTTGATTGAGCCTTTCTGAAACACTCTTTCTGTAGAAACTGCAATTGGACATTCTGAGCGCTAAGAGGCCTATATTGGGGAAAATAATATCTTCAAATAAAAACTACACAGAAGCATTGTGTGAAACTTATTTCTGATATGTTCATTAAGCTAACAGAGTTAAACCATACTTTTGATTGCACAGTTCTGAACACTCTTTCTGTAGAAAATGCAAGTGGACATTCGGAGCGCTAAGAGGGTAATAGTGGAAAAAGGAATATATTCAAATATAAACTACACAGTAGCATTCTGTGAAAATTCTTTCTGTTCTGTGCATTCAACTAACAGAGTTGAACCTTACTTTTGATTGAGCCGTTCTGAAACACTCTTTCTGTAGAAACTGCAATTGGACATGCTAAGCGCTAAGAGGCCTACATTGGGAAAAAGAATATCTTCAAATAAAAACTACACAGATGCATTCTGTGAAACTTATTTCTGATCTGTAAATTCAGTTAACAGAGATAAAACATATTTTTGATTGAGCAGTTATGAAACACTCTTTTTGTAGAAAATGCAAGTGGAGATTCGGAGCGCTAAGAGGGTAATAGTGGAAAAAGGAATGACTTCAAATATAAACTACACAGAATCATTCGGTGAAACTTCTTTCTGATCTGTGCATTCAGCTAACAGAGTTAAAACATACTTTTGATTGAGCAGATCTGAACACTCTTTCTGTAGAAAATGCAACTGGACATTTGGAGCTCTAAGAGCGTAGTAGTGGAAAAAGGAATATATTCAAATATAAACTACACAGAAGCATTCTGTGAAACTTCTTTCTGATCTGAGCATTCAGCTAACAGAGTTAAACCATACTTTTGATTGAGCAGTTTTGAAATACTCTGTCTGTAGAAAATGCAACTGGACATTCGTAGCGCTAAGTGGGTAATAGTGGAAAAAAGAATATGTTCAAATATAAACTACACAGAAGCATTGTATGAAACTACTTTCTGTTCTGTGCATTCAACTAACAGAGTTGAACCTTACATTTGATTGAGCCGTTCTGAAACACTCTTTCTGTAGAAACTGCAATTGGACATTCTGAGCGCTAAGAGGCCTATATTGGGAAAAAGAATGTCTACAAATAAAAACTACACAGAAGAATTGTGTGAAACTTCTTTCTGTTCTGTTTGTTCAACTAAAAGATTTGAACCTTAGTTTTGATTGAGCCGTTCTGAAACACACTTTCTGTAGAAAATGCAGGTGGAGATTCGGAGCGCTAAGAGGGTAATAGTGGAAAAAGGAATGTCTCCAAATATAAACTACACAGAATCATTCTGTGAAACTTCTTTCTGATCTGTGCATTCAGCTAACAGAGTTAAACCATACTTTTGATTGAGCAGATCTGAACACTCTTTCTGTAGAAAATGCAACTGGACATTTGGAGCGCTAAGAGAGTATTCTTGGAAAAAGGAATATATTCAAATATAAACTACACAGAAGCATTCTGTGAAACTTCTTTCTGATCTGAGCATTCAGCTAACAGAGTTAAACCATACTTTTGATTGAGCAGTTTTGAAACACTCTGTCTGTAGAAAATGCAACTGGACATTCGTAGCGCTAAGTGGGTAATAGTGGAAAAAAGAATATGTTCAAATATAAATTACACAGAAGCATTGTATGAAACTTCTTTCTGTTCTGTGCATTCAACTAACAGAGTTGAACCTTACTTTTGATTGAGCCTTTCTGAAACACTCTTTCTGTAGAAACTGCAATTGGACATTCTGAGCGCTAAGAGGCCTATATTGGGGAAAATAATATCTTCAAATAAAAACTACACAGAAGCATTGTGTGAAACTTATTTCTGATATGTTCATTAAGCTAACAGAGTTAAACCATACTTTTGATTGCGCAGTTCTGAACACTCTTTCTGTAGAAAATGCAAGTGGACATTCGGAGCGCTAAGAGGGTAATAGTGGAAAAAGGAATATATTCAAATATAAACTACACAGTAGCATTCTGTGAAAATTCTTTCTGTTCTGTGCATTCAACTAACAGAGTTGAACCTTACTTTTGATTGAGCCGTTCTGAAACACTCTTTCTGTAGAAACTGCAATTGGGCATGCTAAGCGCTAAGAGGACTACATTGGGAAAAAGAATATCTTCAAATAAAAACTACACAGATGCATTCTGTGAAACTTATTTCAGATCTGTAAATTCAGTTAACAGAGATAAAACATATTTTTGATTGAGCAGTTATGAAACACTCTTTTTGTAGAAAATGCAAGAGGAGATTCGGAGCGCTAAGAGGGTAATAGTGGAAAAAGGAAGGTCTTCAAATATAAACTACACAGAATCATTCGGTGAAACTTCTTTCTGATCTGTGCATTCAGCTAACAGAGTTAAACCATACTTTTGATTGAGCAGATCTGAACACTCTTTCTGTAGAAAATGCAAGTGGACATTTGGAGCGCTAAGAGCGTAGTAGTGGAAAAATGAATATATTCAAATATAAACTACACAGAAGCATTCTGTGAAACTTCTTTCTGATCTGAGCATTCAGCTAACAGAGTTAAACCATACTTTTGATTGAGCAGTTTTGAAACACTCTGTCTGTAGAAAATGCAACTGGACATTCGTAGCGCTAAGTGGGTAATAGTGGAAAAAATAATATGTTCAAATATAAACTACACAGAAGCATTGTATGAAACTTCTTTCTGTTCTGTGCATTCAACTAACAGAGTTGAACCTTACATTTGATTGAGCCGTTCTGAAACACTCTTTCTGTAGAAACTGCAATTGGACATTCTGAGCGCTAAGAGGCCTATATTGGGAAAAAGAATGTCTACAAATAAAAACTACACAGAAGAATTGTGTGAAACTTCTTTCTGTTCTGTTTGTTCAACTAAAAGAGTTGAACCTTAGTTTTGATTGAGCCGTTCTGAAACACTCTTTCTGTAGAAAATGCAAGTGGAGATTCGGAGCGCTAAGAGGGTAATAGTGGAAAAAGGAATGTCTCCAAATATAAACTACACAGAATCATTCTGTGAAACTTCTTTCTGATCTGTGCATTCAGCTAACAGTGTTAAACCATACTTTTGATCGAGCAGATCTGAACACTCTTTCTGTAGAAAATGCAACTGGACATTTGGAGCGCTAAGAGAGTAGTAGTGGAAAAAGGAATATATTCAAATATAAACTACACAGAAGCATTCTGTGAAACTTCTTTCTGATCTGAGCATTCAGCTAACAGAGTTAAACCATAATTTTGATTGAGCAGTTTTGAAACACTCTGTCTGTAGAAAATGCAACTGGACATTCGTAGCGCTAAGTGGGTAACTGTGGAAAAAAGAATATGTTCAAATATAAACTACACAGAAGCAGTGTATGAAACTTCATTCTTTTCTGTGCATTCAACTAACAGAGTTGAACCTTACTTTTGATTGAGCCTTTCTGAAACACTCTTTCGTTAGAAACTGCAATTGGACATTCTGAGCGCTAAGAGGCCTATATTGGGGAAAATAATATCTTCAAATAAAAACTACACAGAAGCATTGTGTGAAACTTATTTCTGATATGTTCATTAAGCTAACAGAGTTAAACCATACTTTTGATTGCGCAGTTCTGAACACTCTTTCTGTAGAAAATGCAAGTGGACATTCGGAGCGCTAAGAGGGTAATAGTGGAAAAAGGAATATATACAAATATAAACTACACAGTAGCATTCTGTGAAAATTCTTTCTGTTCTGTGCATTCAACTAACAGAGTTGAACCTTACTTTTGATTGAGCCGTTCTGAAACACTCTTTCTGTAGAAACTGCAATTGGACATGCTAAGCGCTAAGAGGAATAAATTGGGAAAAAGAATATCTTCAAATAAAAACTACACAGATGCATTCTGTGAAACTTATTTCTGATCTGTAAATTCAGTTAACAGAGATAAAACATATTTTTGATTGAGCAGTTATGAAACACTCTTTTTGTAGAAAATGCAAGTGGAGATTCGGAGCGCTAAGAGGGTAATAGTGGAAAAAGGAATGTCTTCAAATATAAACTACACAGAATCATTCGGTGAAACTTCTTTCTGATCTGTGCATTCAGCTAACAGAGTTAAACCATACTTTTGATTGAGCAGATCTGAACACTCTTTCTGTAGAAAATGCAACTGGACATTTGGAGCGCTAAGAGCGTAGTAGTGGAAAAAGGAATATATTCAAATATAAACTACACAGAAGCATTCTGTGAAACTTCTTTCTGATCTGAGCATTCAGCTAACAGAGTTAAACCATACTTTTGATTGAGCAGTTTTGAAACACTCTGTCTGTAGGAAATGCAACTGGACATTCGTAGCGCTAAGTGGGTAATAGTGGAAAAAGGAATATGTTCAAATATAAACTACACAGAAGCAGTGTATGAAACTTCATTCTTTTCTGTGCATTCAACTAACAGAGTTGAACCTTACTTTTGATTGAGCCTTTCTGAAACACTCTTTCGTTAGAAACTGCAATTGGACATTCTGAGCGCTAAGAGGCCTATATTGGGGAAAATAATATCTTCAAATAAAAACTACACAGAAGCATTGTGTGAAACTTATTTCTGATATGTTCATTAAGCTAACAGAGTTAAACCATACTTTTGATTGCGCAGTTCTGAACACTCTTTCTGTAGAAAATGCAAGTGGACATTCGGAGCGCTAAGAGGGTAATAGTGGAAAAAGGAATATATTCAAATATAAACTACACAGTAGCATTCTGTGAAAATTCTTTCTGTTCTGTGCATTCAACTAACAGGGTTGAACCTTACTTTTGATTGAGCCGTTCTGAAACACTCTTTCTGTAGAAACTGCAATTGGACATGCTAAGCGCTAAGAGGCCTAAATTGGGAAAAAGAATATCTTCAAGTAAAAACTACACAGATGCATTCTGTGAAACTTATTTCTGATCTGTAAATTCAGTTTACAGAGATAAAACATATTTTTGATTGAGCAGTTATGAAACACTCTTTTTGTAGAAAATGCAAGTTGAGATTCGGAGCGCTAAGTGGGTAATAGTGGAAAAAGGAATGTCTTCAAATATAAACTACACAGAATCATTCGGTGAAACTTCTTTCTCATCTGTGCATTCAGCTAACAGAGTTAAACCATACTTTTGATTGAGCAGATCTGAACACTCTTTCTGTAGAAAATGCAACTGGACATTTGGAGCGCTAAGAGCGTAGTAGTGGAAAAAGGAATATATTCAAATATAAACTACACAGAAGCATTCTGTGAAACTTCTTTCTGATCTGAGCATTCAGCTAACAGAGTTAAACCATACTTTTGATTGAGCAGTTTTGAAATACTCTGTCTGTAGAAAATGCAACTGGACATTCTTAGCGCTAAGTGGGTAATAGTGGAAAAAAGAATATGTTCAAATATAAACTACACAGAAGCATTGTATGAAACTTCTTTCTGTTCTGTGCATTCAACTAACAGAGTTGAACCTTACTTTTGATTGAGCCTTTCTGAAACACTCTTTCTGTAGAAACTGCAATTGGACATTCTGAGCGCTAAGAGGACTATATTGGGAAAAATAATATCTTCTAATAAAAACTACACAGAAGCATTGTGTGAAACTTATTTCTGATATGTTCATTAAGCTAACAGAGTTAAACCATACTTTTGATTGCGCAGTTCTGAACACTCTTTCTGTAGAAAATTCAAGTGGACATTCGGAGCGCTAAGAGGGTAATAGTGGAAAAAGGAATATATTCAAATATAAACTACACAGTAGCATTCTGTGAAAATTCTTTCTGTTCTGTGCATTCAACTAACAGAGTTGAACCTTACTTTTGATTGAGCCGTTCTGAAACACTCTTTCTGTAGAAACTGCAATTGGACATGCTAAGCGCTAAGAGGCCTACATTGGGAAAAAGAATATCTTCAAATAAAAACTACACAGATGCATTCTGTGAAACTTATTTCTGATCTGTAAATTCAGTTAACAGAGATAAAACATATTTTTGATTGAGCAGTTATGAAACACTCTTTTTGTAGAAAATGCAAGAGGAGATTCGGAGCGCTAAGAGGGTAATAGTGGAAAAAGGAATGTCTTCAAATATAAACTACACAGAATCATTCGGAGAAACTTCTTTCTGATCTGTGCATTCAGCTAACAGAGTTAAACCATACTTTTGATTGAGCAGATCTGAACCCTCTTTCTGTAGAAAATGCAAGTGGACATTTAGAGCGCTAATAGCGTAGTAGTGGAAAAAGGAATATATTCAAATATAAACTACACAGAAGCATTCTGTGAAACTTCTTTCTGATCTGAGCATTCAGCTAACAGAGTTAAACCATACTTTTGATTGAGCAGTTTTGAAACACTCTGTCTGTAGAAAATGCAACTGGACATTCGTAGCGCTAAGTGGGTAATAGTGGAAAAAAGAATATGTTCAAATATAAACTACACAGAAGCATTGTATGAAACTTCTTTCTGTTCTGTGCATTCAAATAACAGAGTTGAACCTTACTTTTGATTGAGCCGTTCTGAAACACTCTTTCTGTAGAAACTGCAATTGGACATTCTGAGCGCTAAGAGGCCTATATTGGGAAAAAGAATGTCTACAAATAAAAACTACACAGAAGAATTGTGTGAAACTTCTTTCTGTTCTGTTTGTTCAACTAAAAGAGTTGAACCTTAGTTTTGATTGAGCCGTTCTGAAACACTCTTTCTGTAGAAAATGCAAGTGGAGATTCGGAGCGCTAAGAGGGTAATAGTGGAAAAAGGAATGTCTCCAAATATAAACTACACAGAATCATTCTGTGAAACTTCTTTCTGATCTGTGCATTCAGCTAACAGAGTTAAAACATACTTTTGATCGAGCAGATCTGAACACTCTTTCTGTAGAAAATGCAACCGGACATTTTGAGCGCTAAGAGAGTATTAGTGGAAAAAGGAATATATTCAAATATAAACTACACAGAAGCATTCTGTGAAACTTCTTTCTGATCTGAGCATTCAGCTAACAGAGTTAAACCATACTTTTGATTGAGCAGTTTTGAAACACTCTGTCTGTAGAAAATGCAACTGGACATTCTTAGCGCTAAGTGGGTAATAGTGGAAAAAAGAATATGTTCAAATATAAACTACACAGAAGCATTGTATGAAACTTCTTTCTGTTCTGTGCATTCAACTAACAGAGTTGAACCTTACTTTTGATTGAGCCTTTCTGAAACACTCTTTCTGTAGAAACTGCAATTGGACATTCTGAGCGCTAAGAGGCCTCTATTGGGAAAAATAATATCTTCAAATAAAAACTACACAGAAGCATTGTGTGAAACTTATTTCTGATATGTTCATTAAGCTAACAGAGTTAAACCATACTTTTGATTGCGCAGTTCTGAACACTCTTTCTGTAGAAAATGCAAGTGGACATTCGGAGCGCTAAGAGGGTAATAGTGGAAAAAGGAATATATTCAAATATAAACTACACAGTAGCATTCTGTGAAAATTCTTTCTGTTCTGTGCATTCAACTAACAGGGTTGAACCTTACTTTTGATTGAGCCGTTCTGAAACACTCTTTCTGTAGAAACTGCAATTGGACATGCTAAGCGCTAAGAGGCCTAAATTGGGAAAAAGAATATCTTCAAGTAAAAACTACACAGATGCATTCTGTGAAACTTATTTCTGATCTGTAAATTCAGTTAACAGAGATAAAACATATTTTTGATTGAGCAGTTATGAAACACTCTTTTTGTAGAAAATGCAAGTGGAGATTCGGAGCGCTAAGAGGGTAATAGTGGAAAAAGGAATGTCTTCAAATATAAACTACACAGAATCATTCGGTGAAACTTCTTTCTGATCTGTGCATTCAGCTAACAGAGTTAAACCATACTTTTGATTGAGCAGATCTGAACACTCTTTCTGTAGAAAATGCAACTGGACATTTGGAGCGCTAAGAGCGTAGTAGTGGAAAAAGGAATATATTCAAATATAAACTACACAGAAGCATTCTGTGAAACTTCTTTCTGATCTGAGCATTCAGCTAACAGAGTTAAACCATACTTTTGATTGAGCAGTTTTGAAACACTCTGTCTGTAGGAAATGCAACTGGACATTCGTAGCGCTAAGTGGGTAATAGTGGAAAAAGGAATATGTTCAAATATAAACTACACAGAAGCAGTGTATGAAACTTCATTCTTTTCTGTGCATTCAACTAACAGAGTTGAACCTTACTTTTGATTGAGCCTTTCTGAAACACTCTTTCGTTAGAAACTGCAATTGGACATTCTGAGCGCTAAGAGGCCTATATTGGGGAAAATAATATCTTCAAATAAAAACTACACAGAAGCATTGTGTGAAACTTATTTCTGATATGTTCATTAAGCTAACAGAGTTAAACCATACTTTTGATTGCGCAGTTCTGAACACTCTTTCTGTAGAAAATGCAAGTGGACATTCGGAGCGCTAAGAGGGTAATAGTGGAAAAAGGAATATATTCAAATATAAACTACACAGTAGCATTCTGTGAAAATTCTTTCTGTTCTGTGCATTCAACTAACAGGGTTGAACCTTACTTTTGATTGAGCCGTTCTGAAACACTCTTTCTGTAGAAACTGCAATTGGACATGCTAAGCGCTAAGAGGCCTAAATTGGGAAAAAGAATATCTTCAAGTAAAAACTACACAGATGCATTCTGTGAAACTTATTTCTGATCTGTAAATTCAGTTTACAGAGATAAAACATATTTTTGATTGAGCAGTTATGAAACACTCTTTTTGTAGAAAATGCAAGTTGAGATTCGGAGCGCTAAGTGGGTAATAGTGGAAAAAGGAATGTCTTCAAATATAAACTACACAGAATCATTCGGTGAAACTTCTTTCTCATCTGTGCATTCAGCTAACAGAGTTAAACCATACTTTTGATTGAGCAGATCTGAACACTCTTTCTGTAGAAAATGCAACTGGACATTTGGAGCGCTAAGAGCGTAGTAGTGGAAAAAGGAATATATTCAAATATAAACTACACAGAAGCATTCTGTGAAACTTCTTTCTGATCTGAGCATTCAGCTAACAGAGTTAAACCATACTTTTGATTGAGCAGTTTTGAAATACTCTGTCTGTAGAAAATGCAACTGGACATTCTTAGCGCTAAGTGGGTAATAGTGGAAAAAAGAATATGTTCAAATATAAACTACACAGAAGCATTGTATGAAACTTCTTTCTGTTCTGTGCATTCAACTAACAGAGTTGAACCTCACTTTTGATTGAGCCTTTCTGAAACACTCTTTCTGTAGAAACTGCAATTGGACATTCTGAGCGCTAAGAGGACTATATTGGGAAAAATAATATCTTCTAATAAAAACTACACAGAAGCATTGTGTGAAACTTATTTCTGATATGTTCATTAAGCTAACAGAGTTAAACCATACTTTTGATTGCGCAGTTCTGAACACTCTTTCTGTAGAAAATTCAAGTGGACATTCGGAGCGCTAAGAGGGTAATAGTGGAAAAAGGAATATATTCAAATATAAACTACACAGTAGCATTCTGTGAAAATTCTTTCTGTTCTGTGCATTCAACTAACAGAGTTGAACCTTACTTTTGATTGAGCCGTTCTGAAACACTCTTTCTGTAGAAACTGCAATTGGACATGCTAAGCGCTAAGAGGCCTACATTGGGAAAAAGAATATCTTCAAATAAAAACTACACAGATGCATTCTGTGAAACTTATTTCTGATCTGTAAATTCAGTTAACAGAGATAAAACATATTTTTGATTGAGCAGTTATGAAACACTCTTTTTGTAGAAAATGCAAGAGGAGATTCGGAGCGCTAAGAGGGTAATAGTGGAAAAAGGAATGTCTTCAAATATAAACTACACAGAATCATTCGGTGAAACTTCTTTCTGATCTGTGCATTCAGCTAACAGAGTTAAACCATACTTTTGATTGAGCAGATCTGAACCCTCTTTCTGTAGAAAATGCAAGTGGACATTTAGAGCGCTAATAGCGTAGTAGTGGAAAAAGGAATATATTCAAATATAAACTACACAGAAGCATTCTGTGAAACTTCTTTCTGATCTGAGCATTCAGCTAACAGAGTTAAACCATACTTTTGATTGAGCAGTTTTGAAACACTCTGTCTGTAGAAAATGCAACTGGACATTCGTAGCGCTAAGTGGGTAATAGTGGAAAAAAGAATATGTTCAAATATAAACTACACAGAAGCATTGTATGAAACTTCTTTCTGTTCTGTGCATTCAAATAACAGAGTTGAACCTTACTTTTGATTGAGCCGTTCTGAAACACTCTTTCTGTAGAAACTGCAATTGGACATTCTGAGCGCTAAGAGGCCTATATTGGGAAAAAGAATGTCTACAAATAAAAACTACACAGAAGAATTGTGTGAAACTTCTTTCTGTTCTGTTTGTTCAACTAAAAGAGTTGAACCTTAGTTTTGATTGAGCCGTTCTGAAACACTCTTTCTGTAGAAAATGCAAGTGGAGATTCGGAGCGCTAAGAGGGTAATAGTGGAAAAAGGAATGTCTCCAAATATAAACTACACAGAATCATTCTGTGAAACTTCTTTCTGATCTGTGCATTCAGCTAACAGAGTTAAAACATACTTTTGATCGAGCAGATCTGAACACTCTTTCTGTAGAAAATGCAACCGGACATTTTGAGCGCTAAGAGAGTATTAGTGGAAAAAGGAATATATTCAAATATAAACTACACAGAAGCATTCTGTGAAACTTCTTTCTGATCTGAGCATTCAGCTAACAGAGTTAAACCATACTTTTGATTGAGCAGTTTTGAAACACTCTGTCTGTAGAAAATGCAACTGGACATTCTTAGCGCTAAGTGGGTAATAGTGGAAAAAAGAATATGTTCAAATATAAACTACACAGAAGCATTGTATGAAACTTCTTTCTGTTCTGTGAATTCAACTAACAGAGTTGAACCTTACTTTTGATTGAGCCTTTCTGAAACACTCTTTCTGTAGAAACTGCAATTGGACATTCTGAGCGCTAAGAGGCCTCTATTGGGAAAAATAATATCTTCAAATAAAAACTACACAGAAGCATTGTGTGAAACTTATTTCTGATATGTTCATTAAGCTAACAGAGTTAAACCATACTTTTGATTGCGCAGTTCTGAACACTCTTTCTGTAGAAAATGCAAGTGGACATTCGGAGCGCTAAGAGGGTAATAGTGGAAAAAGGAATATATTCAAATATAAACTACACAGTAGCATTCTGTGAAAATTCTTTCTGTTCTGTGCATTCAACTAACAGGGTTGAACTTTACTTTTGATTGAGCCGTTCTGAAACACTCTTTCTGTAGAAACTGCAATTGGACATGCTAAGCGCTAAGAGGCCTAAATTGGGAAAAAGAATATCTTCAAGTAAAAACTACACAGATGCATTCTGTGAAACTTATTTCTGATCTGTAAATTCAGTTTACAGAGATAAAACATATTTTTGATTGAGCAGTTATGAAACACTCTTTTTGTAGAAAATGCAAGTTGAGATTCGGAGCGCTAAGTGGGTAATAGTGGAAAAAGGAATGTCTTCAAATATAAACTACACAGAATCATTCGGTGAAACTTCTTTCTCATCTGTGCATTCAGCTAACAGAGTTAAACCATACTTTTGATTGAGCAGATCTGAACACTCTTTCTGTAGAAAATGCAACTGGACATTTGGAGCGCTAAGAGCGTAGTAGTGGAAAAAGGAATATATTCAAATATAAACTACACAGAAGCATTCTGTGAAACTTCTTTCTGATCTGAGCATTCAGCTAACAGAGTTAAACCATACTTTTGATTGAGCAGTTTTGAAATACTCTGTCTGTAGAAAATGCAACTGGACATTCTTAGCGCTAAGTGGGTAATAGTGGAAAAAAGAATATGTTCAAATATAAACTACACAGAAGCATTGTATGAAACTTCTTTCTGTTCTGTGCATTCAACTAACAGAGTTGAACCTTACTTTTGATTGAGCCTTTCTGAAACACTCTTTCTGTAGAAACTGCAATTGGACATTCTGAGCGCTAAGAGGACTATATTGGGAAAAATAATATCTTCTAATAAAAACTACACAGAAGCATTGTGTGAAACTTATTTCTGATATGTTCATTAAGCTAACAGAGTTAAACCATACTTTTGATTGCGCAGTTCTGAACACTCTTTCTGTAGAAAATTCAAGTGGACATTCGGAGCGCTAAGAGGGTAATAGTGGAAAAAGGAATATATTCAAATATAAACTACACAGTAGCATTCTGTGAAAATTCTTTCTGTTCTGTGCATTCAACTAACAGAGTTGAACCTTACTTTTGATTGAGCCGTTCTGAAACACTCTTTCTGTAGAAACTGCAATTGGACATGCTAAGCGCTAAGAGGCCTACATTGGGAAAAAGAATATCTTCAAATAAAAACTACACAGATGCATTCTGTGAAACTTATTTCTGATCTGTAAATTCAGTTAACAGAGATAAAACATATTTTTGATTGAGCAGTTATGAAACACTCTTTTTGTAGAAAATGCAAGAGGAGATTCGGAGCGCTAAGAGGGTAATAGTGGAAAAAGGAATGTCTTCAAATATAAACTACACAGAATCATTCGGAGAAACTTCTTTCTGATCTGTGCATTCAGCTAACAGAGTTAAACCATACTTTTGATTGAGCAGATCTGAACCCTCTTTCTGTAGAAAATGCAAGTGGACATTTAGAGCGCTAATAGCGTAGTAGTGGAAAAAGGAATATATTCAAATATAAACTACACAGAAGCATTCTGTGAAACTTCTTTCTGATCTGAGCATTCAGCTAACAGAGTTAAACCATACTTTTGATTGAGCAGTTTTGAAACACTCTGTCTGTAGAAAATGCAACTGGACATTCGTAGCGCTAAGTGGGTAATAGTGGAAAAAAGAATATGTTCAAATATAAACTACACAGAAGCATTGTATGAAACTTCTTTCTGTTCTGTGCATTCAAATAACAGAGTTGAACCTTACTTTTGATTGAGCCGTTCTGAAACACTCTTTCTGTAGAAACTGCAATTGGACATTCTGAGCGCTAAGAGGCCTATATTGGGAAAAAGACTGTCTACAAATAAAAACTACACAGAAGAATTGTGTGAAACTTCTTTCTGTTCTGTTTGTTCAACTAAAAGAGTTGAACCTTAGTTTTGATTGAGCCGTTCTGAAACACTCTTTCTGTAGAAAATGCAAGTGGAGATTCGGAGCGCTAAGAGGGTAATAGTGGAAAAAGGAATGTCTCCAAATATAAACTACACAGAATCATTCTGTGAAACTTCTTTCTGATCTGTGCATTCAGCTAACAGAGTTAAAACATACTTTTGATCGAGCAGATCTGAACACTCTTTCTGTAGAAAATGCAACCGGACATTTTGAGCGCTAAGAGAGTATTAGTGGAAAAAGGAATATATTCAAATATAAACTACACAGAAGCATTCTGTGAAACTTCTTTCTGATCTGAGCATTCAGCTAACAGAGTTAAACCATACTTTTGATTGAGCAGTTTTGAAACACTCTGTCTGTAGAAAATGCAACTGGACATTCTTAGCGCTAAGTGGGTAATAGTGGAAAAAAGAATATGTTCAAATATAAACTACACAGAAGCATTGTATGAAACTTCTTTCTGTTCTGTGCATTCAACTAACAGAGTTGAACCTTACTTTTGATTGAGCCTTTCTGAAACACTCTTTCTGTAGAAACTGCAATTGGACATTCTGAGCGCTAAGAGGCCTCTATTGGGAAAAATAATATCTTCAAATAAAAACTACACAGAAGCATTGTGTGAAACTTATTTCTGATATGTTCATTAAGCTAACAGAGTTAAACCATACTTTTGATTGCGCAGTTCTGAACACTCTTTCTGTAGAAAATGCAAGTGGACATTCGGAGCGCTAAGAGGGTAATAGTGGAAAAAGGAATATATTCAAATATAAACTACACAGTAGCATTCTGTGAAAATTCTTTCTGTTCTGTGCATTCAACTAACAGGGTTGAACCTTACTTTTGATTGAGCCGTTCTGAAACACTCTTTCTGTAGAAACTGCAATTGGACATGCTAAGCGCTAAGAGGCCTAAATTGGGAAAAAGAATATCTTCAAGTAAAAACTACACAGATGCATTCTGTGAAACTTATTTCTGATCTGTAAATTCAGTTTACAGAGATAAAACATATTTTTGATTGAGCAGTTATGAAACACTCTTTTTGTAGAAAATGCAAGTTGAGATTCGGAGCGCTAAGTGGGTAATAGTGGAAAAAGGAATGTCTTCAAATATAAACTACACAGAATCATTCGGTGAAACTTCTTTCTCATCTGTGCATTCAGCTAACAGAGTTAAACCATACTTTTGATTGAGCAGATCTGAACACTCTTTCTGTAGAAAATGCACCTGGACATTTGGAGCGCTAAGAGCGTAGTAGTGGAAAAAGGAATATATTCAAATATAAACTACACAGAAGCATTCTGTGAAACTTCTTTCTGATCTGAGCATTCAGCTAACAGAGTTAAACCATACTTTTGATTGAGCAGTTTTGAAATACTCTGTCTGTAGAAAATGCAACTGGACATTCTTAGCGCTAAGTGGGTAATAGTGGAAAAAAGAATATGTTCAAATATAAACTACACAGAAGCATTGTATGAAACTTCTTTCTGTTCTGTGCATTCAACTAACAGAGTTGAACCTTACTTTTGATTGAGCCTTTCTGAAACACTCTTTCTGTAGAAACTGCAATTGGACATTCTGAGCGCTAAGAGGACTATATTGGGAAAAATAATATCTTCTAATAAAAACTACACAGAAGCATTGTGTGAAACTTATTTCTGATATGTTCATTAAGCTAACAGAGTTAAACCATACTTTTGATTGCGCAGTTCTGAACACTCTTTCTGTAGAAAATGCAAGTGGACATTCGGAGCGCTAAGAGGGTAATAGTGGAAAAAGGAATATATTCAAATATAAACTACACAGTAGCATTCTGTGAAAATTCTTTCTGTTCTGTGCATTCAACTAACAGAGTTGAACCTTACTTTTGATTGAGCCGTTCTGAAACACTCTTTCTGTAGAAACTGCAATTGGACATGCTAAGCGCTAAGAGGCCTACATTGGGAAAAAGAATATCTTCAAATAAAAACTACACAGATGCATTCTGTGAAACTTATTTCTGATCTGTAAATTCAGTTAACAGAGATAAAACATATTTTTGATTGAGCAGTTATGAAACACTCTTTTTGTAGAAAATGCAAGAGGAGATTCGGAGCGCTAAGAGGGTAATAGTGGAAAAAGGAATGTCTTCAAATATAAACTACACAGAATCATTCGGTGAAACTTCTTTCTGATCTGTGCATTCAGCTAACAGAGTTAAACCATACTTTTGATTGAGCAGATCTGAACCCTCTTTCTGTAGAAAATGCAAGTGGACATTTAGAGCGCTAATAGCGTAGTAGTGGAAAAAGGAATATATTCAAATATAAACTACACAGAAGCATTCTGTGAAACTTCTTTCTGATCTGAGCATTCAGCTAACAGAGTTAAACCATACTTTTGATTGAGCAGTTTTGAAATACTCTGTCTGTAGAAAATGCAACTGGACATTCGTAGCGCTAAGTGGGTAATAGTGGAAAAAAGAATATGTTCAAATATAAACTACACAGAAGCATTGTATGAAACTTCTTTCTGTTCTGTGCATTCAAGTAACAGAGTTGAACCTTACTTTTGATTGAGCCGTTCTGAAACACTCTTTCTGTAGAAACTGCAATTGGACATTCTGAGCGCTAAGAGGCCTATATTGGGAAAAAGAATGTCTACAAATAAAAACTACACAGAAGAATTGTGTGAAACTTCTTTCTGTTCTGTTTGTTCAACTAAAAGAGTTGAACCTTAGTTTTGATTGAGCCGTTCTGAAACACTCTTTCTGTAGAAAATGCAAGTGGAGATTCGGAGCGCTAAGAGGGTAATAGTGGAAAAAGGAATGTCTCCAAATATAAACTACACAGAATCATTCTGTGAAACTTCTTTCTGATCTGTGCATTCAGCTAACAGATTTAAAACATACTTTTGATCGAGCAGATCTGAACACTCTTTCTGTAGAAAATGCAACCGGACATTTTGAGCGCTAAGAGAGTAGTAGTGGAAAAAGGAATATATTCAAATATAAACTACACAGAAGCATTCTGTGAAACTTCTTTCTGATCTGAGCATTCAGCTAACAGAGTTAAACCATACTTTTGATTGAGCAGTTTTGAAACACTCTGTCTGTAGAAAATGCAACTGGACATTCTTAGCGCTAAGTGGGTAATAGTGGAAAAAAGAATATGTTCAAATATAAACTACACAGAAGCATTGTATGAAACTTCTTTCTGTTCTGTGCATTCAACTAACAGAGTTGAACCTTACTTTTGATTGAGCCTTTCTGAAACACTCTTTCTGTAGAAACTGCAATTGGACATTCTGAGCGCTAAGAGGCCTCTATTGGGAAAAATAATATCTTCAAATAAAAACTACACAGAAGCATTGTGTGAAACTTATTTCTGATATGTTCATTAAGCTAACAGAGTTAAACCATACTTTTGATTGCGCAGTTCTGAACACTCTTTCTGTAGAAAATGCAAGTGGACATTCGGAGCGCTAAGAGGGTAATAGTGGAAAAAGGAATATATTCAAATATAAACTACACAGTAGCATTCTGTGAAAATTCTTTCTGTTCTGTGCATTCAACTAACAGGGTTGAACCTTACTTTTGATTGAGCCGTTCTGAAACACTCTTTCTGTAGAAACTGCAATTGGACATGCTAAGCGCTAAGAGGCCTAAATTGGGAAAAAGAATATCTTCAAGTAAAAACTACACAGATGCATTCTGTGAAACTTATTTCTGATCTGTAAATTCAGTTTACAGAGATAAAACATATTTTTGATTGAGCAGTTATGAAACACTCTTTTTGTAGAAAATGCAAGTTGAGATTCGGAGCGCTAAGTGGGTAATAGTGGAAAAAGGAATGTCTTCAAATATAAACTACACAGAATCATTCGGTGAAACTTCTTTCTCATCTGTGCATTCAGCTAACAGAGTTAAACCATACTTTTGATTGAGCAGATCTGAACACTCTTTCTGTAGAAAATGCAACTGGACATTTGGAGCGCTAAGAGCGTAGTAGTGGAAAAAGGAATATATTCAAATATAAACTACACAGAAGCATTCTGTGAAACTTCTTTCTGATCTGAGCATTCAGCTAACAGAGTTAAACCATACTTTTGATTGAGCAGTTTTGAAATACTCTGTCTGTAGAAAATGCAACTGGACATTCTTAGCGCTAAGTGGGTAATAGTGGAAAAAAGAATATGTTCAAATATAAACTACACAGAAGCATTGTATGAAACTTCTTTCTGTTCTGTGCATTCAACTAACAGAGTTGAACCTTACTTTTGATTGAGCCTTTCTGAAACACTCTTTCTGTAGAAACTGCAATTGGACATTCAGAGCGCTAAGAGGACTATATTGGGAAAAATAATATCTTCTAATAAAAACTACACAGAAGCATTGTGTGAAACTTATTTCTGATATGTTCATTAAGCTAACAGAGTTAAACCATACTTTTGATTGCGCAGTTCTGAACACTCTTTCTGTAGAAAATGCAAGTGGACATTCGGAGCGCTAAGAGGGTAATAGTGGAAAAAGGAATATATTCAAATATAAACTACACAGTAGCATTCTGTGAAAATTCTTTCTGTTCTGTGCATTCAACTAACAGAGTTGAACCTTACTTTTGATTGAGCCGTTCTGAAACACTCTTTCTGTAGAAACTGCAATTGGACATGCTAAGCGCTAAGAGGCCTACATTGGGAAAAAGAATATCTTCAAATAAAAACTACACAGATGCATTCTGTGAAACTTATTTCTGATCTGTAAATTCAGTTAACAGAGATAAAACATATTTTTGATTGAGCAGTTATGAAACACTCTTTTTGTAGAAAACGCAAGTGGAGATTCGGAGCGCTAAGAGGGTAATAGTGGAAAAAGGAATGTCTTCAAATATAAACTACACAGAATCATTCGGTGAAACTTCTTTCTGATCTGTGCATTCAGCTAACAGAGTTAAACCATACTTTTGATTGAGCAGATCTGAACAATCCTTCTGTAGAAAATGCAACTGGACATTTGGAGCGCTAAGAGCGTAGTAGTGGAAAAAGGAATATATTCAAATATAAACTACACAGAAGCATTCTGTGAAACTTCTTTCTGATCTGAGCATTCAGCTAACAGAGTTAAACCATACTTTTGATTGAGCAGTTTTGAAATACTCTGTCTGTAGAAAATGCAACTGGACATTCGTAGCGCTAAGTGGGTAATAGTGGAAAAAAGAATATGTTCAAATATAAACTACACAGAAGCATTGTATGAAACTACTTTCTGTTCTGTGCATTCAACTAACAGAGTTGCACCTTACATTTGATTGAGCCGTTCTGAAACACTCTTTCTGTAGAAACTGCAATTGGACATTCTGAGCGCTAAGAGGCCTATATTGGGAAAAAGAATGTCTACAAATAAAAACTACACAGAAGAATTGTGTGAAACTTCTTTCTGTTCTGTTTGTTCAACTAAAAGATTTGAACCTTAGTTTTGATTGAGCCGTTCTGAAACACAATTTCTGTAGAAAATGCAGGTGGAGATTCGGAGCGCTAAGAGGGTAATAGTGGAAAAAGGAATGTCTCCAAATATAAACTACACAGAATCATTCTGTGAAACTTATTTCTGATCTGTGCATTCAGCTAACAGAGTTAAAACATACTTTTGATTGATCAGATCTGAACACTCTTTCTGTAGAAAATGCAACTGGACATTTGGAGCGCTAAGAGATTAGTAGTGGAAAAAGGAATATATTCAAATATAAACTACACAGAAGCATTCTGTGAAACTTCTTTCTGATCTGAGCATTCAGCTAACAGAGTTAAACCATACTTTTGATTGCGCAGTTTTGAAACACTCTGTCTGTAGAAAATGCAACTGGACATTCGTAGCGCTAAGTGGGTAATAGTGGAAAAAAGAATATGTTCAAATATAAACTACACAGAAGCATTGTATGAAACTTCTTTCTGTTCTGTGCATTCAACTAACAGAGTTGAACCTTACTTTTGATTGAGCCTTTCTGAAACACTCTTTCTGTAGAAACTGCAATTGGACATTCTGAGCGCTAAGAGGCCTATATTGGGGAAAATAATATCTTCAAATAAAAACTACACAGAAGCATTGTGTGAAACTTATTTCTGATATGTTCATTAAGCTAACAGAGTTAAACCATACTTTTGATTGCGCAGTTCTGAACACTCTTTCTGTAGAAAATGCAAGTGGACATTCGGAGCGCTAAGAGGGTAATAGTGGAAAAAGGAATATATTCAAATATAAACTACACAGTAGCATTCTGTGAAAATTCTTTCTGTTCTGTGCATTCAACTAACAGAGTTGAACCTTACTTTTGATTGAGCCGTTCTGAAACACTCTTTCTGTAGAAACTGCAATTGGGCATGCTAAGCGCTAAGAGGACTACATTGGGAAAAAGAATATCTTCAAATAAAAACTACACAGATGCATTCTGTGAAACTTATTTCAGATCTGTAAATTCAGTTAACAGAGATAAAACATATTTTTGATTGAGCAGTTATGAAACACTCTTTTTGTAGAAAATGCAAGAGGAGATTCGGAGCGCTAAGAGGGTAATAGTGGAAAAAGGAATGTCTTCAAATATAAACTACACAGAATCATTCGGTCGAACTTCTTTCTGATCTGTGCATTCAGCTAACAGAGTTAAATCATACTTTTGATTGAGCAGATCTGAACACTCTTTCTGTAGAAAATGCAAGTGGACATTTGGAGCGCTAAGAGCGTAGTAGTGGAAAAAGGAATATATTCAAATATAAACTACACAGAAGCATTCTGTGAAACTTCTTTCTGATCTGAGCATTCAGCTAACAGAGTTAAACCATACTTTTGATTGAGCAGTTTTGAAACACTCTGTCTGTAGAAAATGCAACTGGACATTAGTAGCGCTAAGTGGGTAATAGTGGAAAAAAGAATATGTTCAAATATAAACTACACAGAAGCATTGTATGAAACTTCTTTCTGTTCTGTGCATTCAACTAACAGAGTTGAACCTTACATTTGATTGAGCCGTTCTGAAACACTCTTTCTGTAGAAACTGCAATTGGACATTCTGAGCGCTAAGAGGCCTATATTGGGAAAAAGAATGTCTACAAATAAAAACTACACAGAAGAATTTTGTGAAACTTCTTTCTGTTCTGTTTGTTCAACTAAAAGAGTTGAACCTTAGTTTTGATTGAGCCGTTCTGAAACACACTTTCTGTAGAAAATGCAGGTGGAGATTCGGAGCGCTAAGAGGGTAATAGTGGAAAACGGAATGTCTCCAAATATAAACTACACAGAATCATTCTGTGAAACTTCTTTCTGATCTGTGCATTCAGCTAACAGAGTTAAACCATACTTTTGATTGAGCAGATCTGAACACTCTTTCTGTAGAAAATGCAACTGGACATTTGGAGCGCTAAGAGAGTAGTAGTGGAAAAAGGAATATATTCAAATATAAACTACACAGAAGCATTCTGTGAAACTTCTTTCTGATCTGAGCATTCAGCTAACAGAGTTAAACCATACTTTTGATTGAGCAGTTTTGAAACACTCTGTCTGTAGAAAATGCAACTGGACATTCGTAGCGCTAAGTGGGTAATAGTGGAAAAAAGAATATTTTCAAATATAAACTACACAGAAGCATTGTATGAAACTTCTTTCTGTTCTGTGCATTCAAATAACAGAGTTGAACCTTACTTTTGATTGAGCCGTTCTGAAACACTCTTTCTGTAGAAACTGCAATTGGACATTCTGAGCGCTAAGAGGCCTATATTGGGAAAAAGAATGTCTACAAATAAAAACTACACAGAAGAATTGTGTGAAACTTCTTTCTGTTCTGTTTGTTCAACTAAAAGAGTTGAACCTTAGTTTTGATTGAGCCGTTCTGAAACACCCTTTCTGTAGAAAATGCAAGTGGAGATTCGGAGCGCTAAGAGGGTAATAGTGGAAAAAGGAATGTCTCCAAATATAAACTACACAGAATCATTCTGTGAAACTTCTTTCTGATCTGTGCATTCAGCTAACAGAGTTAAACCATACTTTTGATTGAGCAGATCTGAACACTCTTTCTGTAGAAAATGCAACTGGACATTTGGAGCGCTAAGAGCGTAGTAGTGGAAAAAGGAATATATTCAAATATAAACTACACAGAAGCATTCTGTGAAACTTCTTTCTGATCTGAGCATTCAGCTAACAGAGTTAAACCATACTTTTCATTGAGCAGTTTAGAAACACTCTGTCTGTAGAAAATGCAACTGGACATTCGTAGCGCTAAGTGGGTAATAGTGGAAAAAAGAATATGTTCAAATATAAACTACACAGAAGCATTGTATGAAACTTCTTTCTGTTCTGTGCATTCAACTAACAGAGTTGAACCTTACTTTTGATTGAGCCTTTCTGAAACACTCTTTCTGTAGAAACTGCAATTGGACATTCTGAGCGCTAAGAGGCCTATATTGGGAAAAATAATACCTTCTAATAAAAACTACACAGAAGCATTGTGTGAAACTTATTTCTGATATGTTCATTAAGCTAACAGAGTTAAACCATACTTTTGATTGCGCAGTTCTGAACACTCTTTCTGTAGAAAATGCAAGTGGACATTCGGAGCGCTAAGAGGGTAATAGTGGAAAAAGGAATATATTCAAATATAAACTACACAGTAGCATTCTGTGAAAATTCTTTCTGTTCTCTGCATTCAACTAACAGAGTTGAACCTTACTTTTGATTGAGCCGTTCTGAAACACTCTTTCTGTAGAAACTGCAATTGGACATTCTGAGCGCTAAGAGGCCTATATTGGGAAAAAGAATGTCTACAAATAAAAACTACACAGAAGAATTGTGTGAAACTTCTTTCTGTTCTGTTTGTTCAACTAAAAGAGTTGAACCTTAGTTTTGATTGAGCCGTTCTGAAACACTCTTTCTGTAGAAAATGCAAGTGGAGATTCGGAGCGCTAAGAGGGTAATAGTGGAAAAAGGAATGTCTCCAAATATAAACTACACAGAATCATTCTGTGAAACTTCTTTCTGATCTGTGCATTCAGCTAACAGAGTTAAAAAATACTTTTGATTGAGCAGATCTGAACACTCTTTCTGTAGAAAATGCAACTGGACATTTGGAGCGCTAAGAGAGTAGTAGTGGAAAAAGGAATATATTCAAATATAAACTACACAGAAGCATTCTGTGAAACTTCTTTCTGATCTGAGCATTCAGCTAACAGAGTTAAACCATACTTTTGATTGAGCAGTTTTGAAACACTCTGTCTGAAGAAAATGCAACTGGACATTCGTAGCGCTAAGTGGGTAATAGTGGAAAAAGGAATATGTTCAAATATAAACTACACAGAAGCATTGTAAGAAACTTCTTTCTGTTCTGTGCATTCAACTAACAGAGTTGAACCTTACTTTTGATTGAGCCTTTCTGAAACACTCTTTCTGTAGAAACTGCAATTGGACATTCTGAGCGCTAAGAGGCCTCTATTGGGAAAAATAATATCTTCAACTAAAAACTACACAGAAGCATTGTGTGAAACTTATTTCTGATATGTTCATTAAGCTAACAGAGTTAAACCATACTTTTGATTGCGCAGTTCTGAACACTCTTTCTGTAGAAAATGCAAGTGGACATTCGGAGCGCTAAGAGGGTAATAGTGGAAAAAGGAATGTCTCCAAATATAAACTACACAGAATCATTCTGTGAAACTTCTTTCTGATCTGTGCATTCAGCTAACAGAGTTAAAACATACTTTTGATTGAGCAGATCTGAACACTCTTTCTGTAGAAAATGCAACTGGACATTTGGAGCGCTAAGAGAGTAGTAGTGGAAAAAGGAATATATTCAAATATAAACTACACAGAAGCATTCTGTGAAACTTCTTTCTGATCTGAGCATTCAGCTAACAGAGTTAAACCATACTTTTGATTCAGCAGTTTTGAAACACTCTGTCTGTAGAAAATGCAACTGGACATTCGTAGCGCTAAGTGGGTAATAGTGGAAAAAAGAATATATTCAAATATAAACTACACAGAAGCATTGTATGAAACTTCTTTCTGTTCTGTGCATTCAACTAACAGATTTGAACCTTACTTTTGATTGAGCCTTTCTGAAACACTCTTTCTGTAGAAACTGCAATTGGACATTCTGAGCGCTAAGAGGCCTATATTGGGAAAAATAATATCTTCAAATAAAAACTACACAGAAGCATTGTGTGAAACTTATTTCTCATATGTTCATTAAGCTAACAGAGTTAAACCATACTTTTGATTGCGCAGTTCTGAACACTCTTTCTGTAGAAAATGCAAGTGGACATTCGGAGCGCTAAGAGTGTAATAGTGGAAAAAGGAATATATTCAAATATAAACTACACAGTAGCATTCTGTGAAAATTCTTTCTGTTCTGTGCATTCAAGTAACAGAGTTGAACCTTACTTTTGATTGAGCCGTTCTGAAACACTCTTTCTGTAGAAACTGCAAATGGACATGCTAAGCGCTAAGAGGCCTACATTGGGAAAATGAATATCTTCAAATAAAAACTACACAGATGCATTCTGTGAAACTTATTTCTGATCTGTAAATTCAGTTAACAGAGATAAAATATATTTTTGATTGAGCAGTTATGAAACACTCTTTTTGTAGAAAATGCAAGTGGAGATTCGGAGCGCTAAGAGGGTAATAGTGGAAAAAGGAATGTCTTCAAATATAAACTACACAGAATCATTCTGTGAAACTTCTTTCTGATCTGTGCATTCAGCTAACAGAGTTAAACCATACTTTTGATTGAGCAGATCTGAACACTCTTTCTGTAGAAAATGCAACTGGACATTTGGAGCGCTAAGAGCGTAGTAGTGGAAAAAGGAATATATTCAAATATAAACTACACAGAAGCATTCTGTGAAACTTCTTTCTGATCTGAGCATTCAGCTAACAGAGTTAAACCATACTTTTGATTGAGCAGTTTTGAAACACTCTGTCTGTAGAAAATGCAACTGGACATTCGTAGCGCTAAGTGGGTAATAGTGGAAAAAAGAATATGTTCAAATATAAACTACACAGAAGCATTGTATGAAACTTCTTTCTGTTCTGTGCATTCAACTAACAGAGTTGAACCTTACTTTTGATTGAGCCTTTCTGAAACACTCTTTCTGTAGAATCTGCAATTGGACATTCTGAGCGCTAAGAGGCCTCTATTGGGAAAAATAATATCTTCAAATAAAAACTACACAGAAGCATTGTGTGAAACTTATTTCTGATATGTTCATTAAGCTAACAGAGTTAAACCATACTTTTGATTGCGCAGTTCTGAACACTCTTTCTGTAGAAAATGCAAGTGGACATTCGGAGCGCTAAGAGGCTAATAGTGGAAAAAGGAATGTCTCCAAATATAAACTACACAGAATCATTCTGTGAAACTTCTTTCTGATCTGTGCATTCAGCTAACAGAGTTAAACCATACTTTTGATTGAGCAGATCTGAACACTCTTTCTGTAGAAAATGCAACTGGACATTTGGAGCGCTAAGAGAGTAGTAGTGGAAAAAGGAATATATTCAAATATAAACTACACAGAAACATTCTGTGAAACTTCTTTCTGATCAGAGCATTCAGCTAACAGAGTTAAACCATACTTTTGATTGAGCAGTTTTGAAACACTCTGTCTGTAGAAAATGCAACTGGACATTCGTAGCGCTAAGTGGGTAATTGTGGAAAAAAGAATAGGTTCAAATATAAACTACACAGAAGCAGTGTATGAAACTTCATTCTTTTCTGTGCATTCAACTAACAGAGTTGAACCTTACTTTTGATTGAGCCTTTCTGAAACACTCTTTCGGTAGAAACTGCATTGGACATTCTGAGCGCTAAGAGGCCTCTATTGGGAAAAATAATATCTTCAAATAAAAACTACACAGAAGCATTGTGTGAAACTTATTTCTGATATGTTCATTAAGCTAACAGAGTTAAACCATACTTTTGATTGCGCAGTTCTGAACACTCTTTCTGTAGAAAATGCAAGTGGACATTCGGAGCGCTAAGAGGGTAATAGTGGAAAAAGGAATATATTCAAATATAAACTACACAGTAGCATTCTGTGAAAATTCTTTCTGTTCTGTGCATTCAACTAACAGAGTTGAACCTTACTTTTGATTGAGCCGTTCTGAAACACTCTTTCTGTAGAAACTGCAATTGGACATGCTAAGCGCTAAGAGGCCTACATTGGGAAAAAGAATATCTTCAAATAAAAACTACACAGATGCATTCTGTGAAACTTATTTCTGATCTGTAAATTCAGTTAACAGAGATAAAACATATTTTTGATTGAGCAGTTATAAACACTCTTTTTGTAGAAAATGCAAGTGGAGATTCGGAGCGCTAAGAGGGTAATAGTGGAAAAAGGAATGTCTTCAAATATAAACTACACAGAATCATTCGGTGAAACTTCTTTCTGATCTGTGCATTCAGCTAACAGAGTTAAACCATACTTTTGATTGTGCAGATCTGAACACTCTTTCTGTAGAAAATGCAACTGGACATTTGGAGCGCTAAGAGCGTAGTAGTGGAAAAATTAATATATTCAAATATAAACTACACAGAAGCATTCTGTGAAACTTCTTTCTGATCTGAGCATTCAGCTAACAGAGTTAAACCATACTTTTGATTGAGCAGTTTTGAAACACTCTGTCTGTAGAAAATGCAACTGGACATTCGTAGCGCTAAGTGGGTAATAGTGGAAAAAAGAATATGTTCAAATATAAACTACACAGAAGCATTGTATGAAACTTCTTTCTGTTCTGTGCATTCAACTAACAGAGTTGAACCTTACTTTTGATTGAGCCGTTCTGAAACACTCTTTCTGTAGAAACTGCAATTGGACATTCTGAGGCCTAAGAGGCTTATATTGGGAAAAATAATGTCTACAAATAA
Organism: Symphalangus syndactylus; assembly: GCF_028878055.3. NCBI lineage: Eukaryota > Metazoa > Chordata > Mammalia > Primates > Hylobatidae > Symphalangus > Symphalangus syndactylus. The sequence continues at coordinate 110,897,489 of NC_072437.2, read as the reverse complement.
AAACTACACAGAAGAATTGTGTGAAACTGCTTTCTGTTCTGTTTGTTCAACTAAAAGAGTTGAACCTTAGTTTTGATTGAGCCGTTCTGAAACACACTTTCTGTAGAAAATGCAAGTGGAGATTCGGAGCGCTAAGAGGGTAATAGTGGAAAAAGGAATGTCTCCAAATATAAACTACACAGAATCATTCTGTGAAACTTCTTTCTGATCTGTGCATTCAGCTAACAGAGTTAAACCATACTTTTGATTGAGCAGATCTGAACACTCTTTCTGTAGAAAATGCAACTGGACATTTGGAGCGCTAAGAGAGTAGTAGTGGAAAAAGGAATATATTCAAATATAAACTACACAGAAGCATTCTGTGAAACTTCTTTCTGATCTGAGCATTCAGCTAACAGAGTTAAACCATACTTTTGATTGAGCAGTTTTGAAACACTCTGTCTGTAGAAAATGCAACTGGACATTCGTAGCGCTAAGTGGGTAATAGTGGAAAAAAGAATATGTTCAAATATAAACTACACAGAAGCATTGTATGAAACTTCTTTCTGTTCTGTGCATTCAACTAACAGAGTTGAACCTTACTTTTGATTGAGCCTTTCTGAAACACTCTTTCTGTAGAAACTGCAATTGGACATTCTGAGCGCTAAGAGGCCTATATTGGGAAAAATAATATCTTCAAATAAAAACTACACAGAAGCATTGTGTGAAACTTATTTCTGATATGTTCATTAAGCTAACAGAGTTAAACCATACTTTTGATTGCGCAGTTCTGAACACTCTTTCTGTAGAAAATGCAAGTGGACATTCGGAGCGCTAAGAGGTTAATAGTGGAAAAAGGAATATATTCAAATATAAACTACACAGTAGCATTCTGTGAAAATTCTTTCTGTTCTGTGCATTCAAGTAACAGAGTTGAACCTTACTTTTGATTGAGCCGTTCTGAAACACTCTTTCTGTAGAAACTGCAATTGGACATGCTAAGCGCTAAGAGGCCTACATTGGGAAAAACAATATCTTCAAATAAAAACTACACAGATGCATTCTGTGAAACTTATTTCTGATCTGTAAATTCAGTTAACAGAGATAAAACATATTTTTGATTGAGCAGTTATGAAACACTCTTTTTGTAGAAAATGCAAGTGGAGATTCGGAGCGCTAAGAGGGTAATAGTGGAAAAAGGAATGTCTTCAAATATAAACTACACAGAATCATTCGGTGAAACTTCTTTCTGATCTGTGCATTCAGCTAACAGAGTTAAACCATACTTTTGATTGAGCAGATCTGAACACTCTTTCTGTAGAAAATGCAACTGGACATTTGGAGCGCTAAGAGCGTAGTAGTGGAAAAAGGAATATATTCAAATATAAACTACACAGAAGCATTCTGTGAAACTTCTTTCTGATCTGAGCATTCAGCTAACAGAGTTAAACCATACTTTTGATTGAGCAGTTTTGAAACACTCTGTCTGTAGAAAATGCAACTGGACATTCGTAGCGCTAAGTGGGTAATAGTGGAAAAAAAATATGTTCAAATATAAACTACACAGAAGCATTGTATGAAACTTCTTTCTGTTCTGTGCATTCAACTAACAGAGTTGAACCTTACTTTTGATTGAGCCGTTCTGAAACACTCTTTCTGTAGAAACTGCAATTGGACATTCTGAGCGCTAAGAGGCCTATATTGGGAAAAAGAATGTCTACAAATAAAAACTACACAGAAGAATTGTGTGAAACTTCTTTCTGTTCTGTTTGTTCAACTAAAAGAGTTGAACCTTAGTTCTGATTGAGCCGTTCTGAAACACTCTTTCTGTAGAAAATGCAATGGAGATTCGGAGCGCTAAGAGGGTAATAGTGGAAAAAGGAATATATTCAAATATAAACTACACAGTAGCATTCTGTGAAAATTCTTTCTGTTCTGTGCATTCAACTAACACAGTTGAACCTTACTTTTGATTGAGCCGTTCTGAAACACTCTTTCTGTAGAAACTGCAATTGGACATTCTGAGCGCTAAGAGGCCTATATTGGGAAAAATAATGTCTACAAATAAAAACTACGCAGAAGAATTGTGTGAAACTTCTTTCTGTTCTGTTTGTTCAACTAGAAGATTTGAACCTTAGTTTTGATTGAGCCGTTCTGAAACACACTTTCTGTAGAAAATGCAAGTGGAGATTCGGAGCGCTAAGAGGGTAATAGTGGAAAAAGGAATGTCTCCAAATATAAACTACACAGAATCATTCTGTGAAACTTCTTTCTGATCTGTGTATTCAGCTAACAGTGTTAAACCATACTTTTGATTGAGCAGATCTGAACACTCTTTGTGTAGAAAATGCAACTGAACATTTGGAGCGCTAAGAGAGTATTAGTGGAAAAAGGAATATATTCAAATATAAACTACACAGAAGCATTCTGTGAAACTTCTTTCTGATCTGAGCATTCAGCTAACAGAGTTAAACCATACTTTTGATTGAGCAGTTTTGAAACACTCTGTCTGTAGAAAATGCAACTGGACATTCGTAGCGCTAAGTGGGTAATAGTGGAAAAAAGAATATGTTCAAATATAAACTACACAGAAGCATTGTATGAAACTTCTTTCTGTTCTGTGCATTCAACTAACAGAGTTGAACCTTACTTTTGATTGAGCCTTTCTGAAACACTCTTTCTGTAGAAACTGCAATTGGACATTCTGAGCGCTAAGAGTCCTCTATTGGGAAAAATAATATCTTCAAATAAAAACTACACAGAAGCATTTTGTGAAACTTATTTCTGATATGTTCATTAAGCTAACAGAGTTAAACCATACTTTTGATTGCGCAGTTCTGAACACTCTTTCTGTAGAAAATGCAAGTGGACATTCGGAGCGCTAAGAGGGTAATAGTGGAAAAAGGAATGTCTCCAAATATAAACTACACAGAATCATTCTGTGAAACTTCTTTCTGATCTGTGCATTCAGCTAACAGAGTTAAACCATACTTTTGATTGAGCAGATCTGAACACTCTTTCTGTAGAAAATGCAACTGGACATTTGGAGCGCTAAGAGAGTAGTAGTGGAAAAAGGAATATATTCAAATATAAACTACACAGAAGCATTCTGTGAAACTTCTTTCTGATCAGAGCATTCAGCTAACAGAGTTAAACCATACTTTTGATTGAGCAGTTTTGAAACACTCTGTCTGTAGAAAATGCAACTGGACATTCGTAGCGCTAAGTGGGTAATTGTGGAAAAAAGAATAGGTTCAAATATAAACTACACAGAAGCAGTGTATGAAACTTCATTCTTTTCTGTGCATTCAACTAACAGAGTTGAACCTTACTTTTGATTGAGCCTTTCTGAAACACTCTTTCGGTAGAAACTGCAATTGGACATTCTGAGCGCTAAGAGGCCTCTATTGGGAAAAATAATATCTTCAAATAAAAACTACACAGAAGCATTGTGTGAAACTTATTTCTGATATGTTCATTAAGCTAACAGAGTTAAACCATACTTTTGATTGCGCAGTTCTGAACACTCTTTCTGTAGAAAATGCAAGTGGACATTCGGAGCGCTAAGAGGGTAATAGTGGAAAAAGGAATATATTCAAATATAAACTACACAGTAGCATTCTGTGAAAATTCTTTCTGTTCTGTGCATTCAACTAACAGAGTTGAACCTTACTTTTGATTGAGCCGTTCTGAAACACTCTTTCTGTAGAAACTGCAATTGGACATGCTAAGGGTTAAGAGGCCTACATTGGGAAAAAAATATCTTCAAATAAAAACTACACAGATGCATTCTGTGAAACTTATTTCTGATCTGTAAATTCAGTTAACAGAGATAAAACATATTTTTGATTGAGCAGTTATGAAACACTCTTTTTGTAGAAAATGCAAGTGGAGATTCGGAGCGCTAAGAGGGTAATAGTGGAAAAAGGAATGTCTTCAAATATAAACTACACAGAATCATTCGGTGAAACTTCTTTCTGATCTGTGCATTCAGCTAACAGAGTTAAACCATACTTTTGATTGAGCAGATCTGAACACTCTTTCTGTAGAAAATGCAACTGGACATTTGGAGCGCTAAGAGCGTAGTAGTGGAAAAAGGAATATATTCAAATATAAACTACACAGAAGCATTCTGTGAAACTTCTTTCTGATCTGAGCATTCAGCTAACAGAGTTAAACCATACTTTTGATTGAGCAGTTTTGAAACACTCTGTCTGTAGAAAATGCAACTGGACATTCGTAGCGCTAAGTGGGTAATAGTGGAAAAAAGAATATGTTCAAATATAAACTACACAGAAGCATTGTATGAAACTTCTTTCTGTTCTGTGCATTCAACTAACAGAGTTGAACCTTACTTTTGATTGAGCCGTTCTGAAACACTCTTTCTGTAGAAACTGCAATTGGACATTCTGAGCGCTAAGAGGCCTATATTGGGAAAAAGAATGTCTACAAATAAAAACTACACAGAAGAATTGTGTGAAACTTCTTTCTGTTCTGTTTGTTCAACTAAAAGAGTTGAACCTTAGTTTTGATTGAGCCTTTCTGAAACACTCTTTCTGTAGAAAATGCAAGTGGAGATTCGGAGCGCTAAGAGGGTAATAGTGGAAAATGGAATGTCTCCAAATATAAACTACACAGAATCATTCTGTGAAACTTCTTTCTGATCTGTGCATTCAGCTAACAGAGTTAAACCATACTTTTGATTGAGCAGATCTGAACACTCTTTCTGTAGAAAATGCAACTGGACATTTGGAGCGCTAAGAGAGTAGCAGTGGAAAAAGGAATATATTCAAATATAAACTACACAGAAGCATTCTGTGAAACTTCTTTCTGATCTGAGCATTCAGCTAACAGAGTTAAACCATACTTTTGATTGAGCAGTTTTGAAACACTCTGTCTGAAGAAAATGCAACTGGACATTCGTAGCGCTAAGTGGGTAATAGTGGAAAAAGGAATATGTTCAAATATAAACTACACAGAAGCATTGTATGAAACTTCTTTCTGTTCTGTGCATTCAACTAACAGAGTTGAACCTTACTTTTGATTGAGCCTTTCTGAAACACTCTTTCTGTAGAATCTGCAATTGGACATTCTGAGCGCTAAGAGGCCTCTATTGGGAAAAATAATATCTTCAAATAAAAACTACACAGAAGCATTGTGTGAAACTTATTTCTGATATGTTCATTAAGCTAACAGAGTTAAACCATACTTTTGATTGCGCAGTTCTGAACACTCTTTCTGTAGAAAATGCAAGTGGACATTCGGAGCGCTAAGAGGGTAATAGTGGAAAAAGGAATGTCTCCAAATATAAACTACACAGAATCATTCTGTGAAACTTCTTTCTGATCTGTGCATTCAGCTAACAGAGTTAAACCATACTTTTGATTGAGCAGATCTGAACACTCTTTCTGTAGAAAATGCAACTGGACATTTGGAGCGCTAAGAGAGTAGTAGTGGAAAAAGGAATATATTCAAATATAAACTACACAGAAGCATTCTGTGAAACTTCTTTCTGATCAGAGCATTCAGCTAACAGAGTTAAACCATACTTTTGATTGAGCAGTTTTGAAACACTCTGTCTGTAGAAAATGCAACTGGACATTCGTAGCGCTAAGTGGGTAATTGTGGAAAAAAGAATAGGTTCAAATATAAACTACACAGAAGCAGTGTATGAAACTTCATTCTTTTCTGTGCATTCAACTAACAGAGTTGAACCTTACTTTTGATTGAGCCTTTCTGAAACACTCTTTCGGTAGAAACTGCAATTGGACATTCTGAGCGCTAAGAGGCCTCTATTGGGAAAAATAATATCTTCAAATAAAAACTACACAGAAGCATTGTGTGAAACTTATTTCTGATATGTTCATTAAGCTAACAGAGTTAAACCATACTTTTGATTGCGCAGTTCTGAACACTCTTTCTGTAGAAAATGCAAGTGGACATTCGGAGCGCTAAGAGGGTAATAGTGGAAAAAGGAATATATTCAAATATAAACTACACAGTAGCATTCTGTGAAAATTCTTTCTGTTCTGTGCATTCAACTAACAGAGTTGAACCTTACTTTTGATTGAGCCGTTCTGAAACACTCTTTCTGTAGAAACTGCAATTGGACATGCTAAGCGTTAAGAGGCCTACATTGGGAAAAAAATATCTTCAAATAAAAACTACACAGATGCATTCTGTGAAACTTATTTCTGATCTGTAAATTCAGTTAACAGAGATAAAACATATTTTTGATTGAGCAGTTATGAAACACTCTTTTTGTAGAAAATGCAAGTGGAGATTCGGAGCGCTAAGAGGGTAATAGTGGAAAAAGGAATGTCTTCAAATATAAACTACACAGAATCATTCGGTGAAACTTCTTTCTGATCTGTGCATTCAGCTAACAGAGTTAAACCATACTTTTGATTGAGCAGATCTGAACACTCTTTCTGTAGAAAATGCAACTGGACATTTGGAGCGCTAAGAGCGTAGTAGTGGAAAAAGGAATATATTCAAATATAAACTACACAGAAGCATTCTGTGAAACTTCTTTCTGATCTGAGCATTCAGCTAACAGAGTTAAACCATACTTTTGATTGAGCAGTTTTGAAACACTCTGTCTGTAGAAAATGCAACTGGACATTCGTAGCGCTAAGTGGGTAATAGTGGAAAAAAGAATATGTTCAAATATAAACTACACAGAAGCATTGTATGAAACTTCTTTCTGTTCTGTGCATTCAACTAACAGAGTTGAACCTTACTTTTGATTGAGCCTTTCTGAAACACTCTTTCTGTAGAAACTGCAATTGGACATTCTGAGCGCTAAGAGGCCTCTATTGGGAAAAATAATATCTTCATATAAAAACTACACAGAAGCACTGTGTGAAACTTATTTCTGATATGTTCATTAAGCTAACAGAGTTAAACCATACTTTTGATTGCGCAGTTCTGAACACTCTTTCTGTAGAAAATGCAAGTGGACATTCGGAGCGCTAAGAGGGTAATAGTGGAAAAAGGAATATATTCAAATATAAACTACACAGTAGCATTCTGTGAAAATTCTTTCTGTTCTGTGCATTCAACTAACAGAGTTGAACCTTACTTTTGATTGAGCCGTTCTGAAACACTCTTTCTGTAGAAACTGCAATTGGACATGCTAAGCGCTAAGAGGCCTACATTGGGAAAAAGAATATCTTCAAATAAAAACTACACAGATGCATTCTGTGAAACTTATTTCTGATCTGTAAATTCAGTTAACAGAGATAAAACATATTTTTGATTGAGCAGTTATGAAACACTCTTTTTGTAGAAAACGCAAGTGGAGATTCGGAGCGCTAAGAGGGTAATAGTGGAAAAAGGAATGTCTTCAAATATAAACTACACAGAATCATTCGGTGAAACTTCTTTCTGATCTGTGCATTCAGCTAACAGAGTTAAACCATACTTTTGATTGAGCAGATCTGAACAATCCTTCTGTAGAAAATGCAACTGGACATTTGGAGCGCTAAGAGCGTAGTAGTGGAAAAAGGAATATATTCAAATATAAACTACACAGAAGCATTCTGTGAAACTTCTTTCTGATCTGAGCATTCAGCTAACAGAGTTAAACCATACTTTTGATTGAGCAGTTTTGAAATACTCTGTCTGTAGAAAATGCAACTGGACATTCGTAGCGCTAAGTGGGTAATAGTGGAAAAAAGAATATGTTCAAATATAAACTACACAGAAGCATTGTATGAAACTACTTTCTGTTCTGTGCATTCAACTAACAGAGTTGCACCTTACATTTGATTGAGCCGTTCTGAAACACTCTTTCTGTAGAAACTGCAATTGGACATTCTGAGCGCTAAGAGGCCTATATTGGGAAAAAGAATGTCTACAAATAAAAACTACACAGAAGAATTGTGTGAAACTTCTTTCTGTTCTGTTTGTTCAACTAAAAGATTTGAACCTTAGTTTTGATTGAGCCGTTCTGAAACACAATTTCTGTAGAAAATGCAGGTGGAGATTCGGAGCGCTAAGAGGGTAATAGTGGAAAAAGGAATGTCTCCAAATATAAACTACACAGAATCATTCTGTGAAACTTATTTCTGATCTGTGCATTCAGCTAACAGAGTTAAAACATACTTTTGATTGATCAGATCTGAACACTCTTTCTGTAGAAAATGCAACTGGACATTTGGAGCGCTAAGAGAGTAGTAGTGGAAAAAGGAATATATTCAAATATAAACTACACAGAAGCATTCTGTGAAACTTCTTTCTGATCTGAGCATTCAGCTAACAGAGTTAAACCATACTTTTGATTGCGCAGTTTTGAAACACTCTGTCTGTAGAAAATGCAACTGGACATTCGTAGCGCTAAGTGGGTAATAGTGGAAAAAAGAATATGTTCAAATATAAACTACACAGAAGCATTGTATGAAACTTCTTTCTGTTCTGTGCATTCAACTAACAGAGTTGAACCTTACTTTTGATTGAGCCTTTCTGTAACACTCTTTCTGTAGAAACTGCAATTGGACATTCTGAGCGCTAAGAGGACTATATTGGGGAAAATAATATCTTCAAATAAAAACTACACAGAAGCATTGTGTGAAACTTATTTCTGATATGTTCATTAAGCTAACAGAGTTAAACCATACTTTTGATTGCGCAGTTCTGAACACTCTTTCTGTAGAAAATGCAAGTGGACATTCGGAGCGCTAAGAGGGTAATAGTGGAAAAAGGAATATATTCAAATATAAACTACACAGTAGCATTCTGTGAAAATTCTTTCTGTTCTGTGCATTCAACTAACAGAGTTGAACCTTACTTTTGATTGAGCCGTTCTGAAACACTCTTTCTGTAGAAACTGCAATTGGGCATGCTAAGCGCTAAGAGGACTACATTGGGAAAAAGAATATCTTCAAATAAAAACTACACAGATGCATTCTGTGAAACTTATTTCAGATCTGTAAATTCAGTTAACAGAGATAAAACATATTTTTGATTGAGCAGTTATGAAACACTCTTTTTGTAGAAAATGCAAGAGGAGATTCGGAGCGCTAAGAGGGTAATAGTGGAAAAAGGAATGTCTTCAAATATAAACTACACAGAATCATTCGGTCAAACTTCTTTCTGATCTGTGCATTCAGCTAACAGAGTTAAATCATACTTTTGATTGAGCAGATCTGAACACTCTTTCTGTAGAAAATGCAAGTGGACATTTGGAGCGCTAAGAGCGTAGTAGTGGAAAAAGGAATATATTCAAATATAAACTACACAGAAGCATTCTGTGAAACTTCTTTCTGATCTGAGCATTCAGCTAACAGAGTTAAACCATACTTTTGATTGAGCAGTTTTGAAACACTCTGTCTGTAGAAAATGCAACTGGACATTAGTAGCGCTAAGTGGGTAATAGTGGAAAAAAGAATATGTTCAAATATAAACTACACAGAAGCATTGTATGAAACTTCTTTCTGTTCTGTGCATTCAACTAACAGAGTTGAACCTTACATTTGATTGAGCCGTTCTGAAACACTCTTTCTGTAGAAACTGCAATTGGACATTCTGAGCGCTAAGAGGCCTATATTGGGAAAAAGAATGTCTACAAATAAAAACTACACAGAAGAATTTTGTGAAACTTCTTTCTGTTCTGTTTGTTCAACTAAAAGAGTTGAACCTTAGTTTTGATTGAGCCGTTCTGAAACACACTTTCTGTAGAAAATGCAGGTGGAGATTCGGAGCGCTAAGAGGGTAATAGTGGAAAACGGAATGTCTCCAAATATAAACTACACAGAATCATTCTGTGAAACTTCTTTCTGATCTGTGCATTCAGCTAACAGAGTTAAACCATACTTTTGATTGAGCAGATCTGAACACTCTTTCTGTAGAAAATGCAACTGGACATTTGGAGCGCTAAGAGAGTAGTAGTGGAAAAAGGAATATATTCAAATATAAACTACACAGAAGCATTCTGTGAAACTTCTTTCTGATCTGAGCATTCAGCTAACAGAGTTAAACCATACTTTTGATTGAGCAGTTTTGAAACACTCTGTCTGTAGAAAATGCAACTGGACATTCGTAGCGCTAAGTGGGTAATAGTGGAAAAAAGAATATTTTCAAATATAAACTACACAGAAGCATTGTATGAAACTTCTTTCTGTTCTGTGCATTCAAATAACAGAGTTGAACCTTACTTTTGATTGAGCCGTTCTGAAACACTCTTTCTGTAGAAACTGCAATTGGACATTCTGAGCGCTAAGAGGCCTATATTGGGAAAAAGAATGTCTACAAATAAAAACTACACAGAAGAATTGTGTGAAACTTCTTTCTGTTCTGTTTGTTCAACTAAAAGAGTTGAACCTTAGTTTTGATTGAGCCGTTCTGAAACACCCTTTCTGTAGAAAATGCAAGTGGAGATTCGGAGCGCTAAGAGGGTAATAGTGGAAAAAGGAATGTCTCCAAATATAAACTACACAGAATCATTCTGTGAAACTTCTTTCTGATCTGTGCATTCAGCTAACAGAGTTAAACCATACTTTTGATTGAGCAGATCTGAACACTCTTTCTGTAGAAAATGCAACTGGACATTTGGAGCGCTAAGAGCGTAGTAGTGGAAAAAGGAATATATTCAAATATAAACTACACAGAAGCATTCTGTGAAACTTCTTTCTGATCTGAGCATTCAGCTAACAGAGTTAAACCATACTTTTCATTGAGCAGTTTAGAAACACTCTGTCTGTAGAAAATGCAACTGGACATTCGTAGCGCTAAGTGGGTAATAGTGGAAAAAAGAATATGTTCAAATATAAACTACACAGAAGCATTGTATGAAACTTCTTTCTGTTCTGTGCATTCAACTAACAGAGTTGAACCTTACTTTTGATTGAGCCTTTCTGAAACACTCTTTCTGTAGAAACTGCAATTGGACATTCTGAGCGCTAAGAGGCCTATATTGGGAAAAATAATACCTTCTAATAAAAACTACACAGAAGCATTGTGTGAAACTTATTTCGGATATGTTCATTAAGCTAACAGAGTTAAACCATACTTTTGATTGCGCAGTTCTGAACACTCTTTCTGTAGAAAATGCAAGTGGACATTCGGAGCGCTAAGAGGGTAATAGTGGAAAAAGGAGTATATTCAAATATAAACTACACAGTAGCATTCTGTGAAAATTCTTTCTGTTCTGTGCATTCAACTAACAGAGTTGAACCTTACTTTTGATTGAGCCGTTCTGAAACACTCTTTCTGTAGAAACTGCAATTGGACATTCTGAGCGCTAAGAGGCCTATATTGGGAAAAAGAATATCTACAAATAAAAACTACACAGAAGAATTGTGTGAAACTTCTTTCTGTTCTGTTTGTTCAACTAAAAGAGTTGAACCTTAGTTTTGATTGAGCCGTTCTGAAACACTCTTTCTGTAGAAAATGCAAGTGGAGATTCGGAGCGCTAAGAGGGTAATAGTGGAAAAAGGAATGTCTCCAAATATAAACTACACAGAATCATTCTGTGAAACTTCTTTCTGATCTGTGCATTCAGCTAACAGAGTTAAACCATACTTTTGATTGAGCAGATCTGAACACTCTTTCTGTAGAAAATGCAACTGGACATTTGGAGCGCTAAGAGAGTAGTAGTGGAAAAAGGAATATATTCAAATATAAACTACACAGAAGCATTCTGTGAAACTTCTTTCTGATCTGAGCATTCAGCTAACAGAGTTAAACCATACTTTTGATTGAGCAGTTTTGAAACACTCTGTCTGAAGAAAATGCAACTGGACATTCGTAGCGCTAAGTGGGTAATAGTGGAAAAAGGAATATGTTCAAATATAAACTACACAGAAGCATTGTAAGAAACTTCTTTCTGTTCTGGGCATTCAACTAACAGAGTTGAACCTTACTTTTGATTGAGGCTTTCTGAAACACTCTTTCTGTAGAAACTGCAATTGGACATTCTGAGCGCTAAGAGGCCTCTATTGGGAAAAATAATATCTTCAACTAAAAACTACACAGAAGCATTGTGTGAAACTTATTTCTGATATGTTCATTAAGCTAACAGAGTTAAACCATACTTTTGATTGCGCAGTTCTGAACACTCTTTCTGTAGAAAATGCAAGTGGACATTCGGAGCGCTAAGAGGGTAATAGTGGAAAAAGGAATGTCTCCAAATATAAACTACACAGAATCATTCTGTGAAACTTCTTTCTGATCTGTGCATTCAGCTAACAGAGTTAAAACATACTTTTGATTGAGCAGATCTGAACACTCTTTCTGTAGAAAATGCAACTGGACATTTGGAGCGCTAAGAGAGTAGTAGTGGAAAAAGGAATATATTCAAATATAAACTACACAGAAGCATTCTGTGAAACTTCTTTCTGATCTGAGCATTCAGCTAACAGAGTTAAACCATACTTTTGATTCAGCAGTTTTGAAACACTCTGTCTGTAGAAAATGCAACTGGACATTCGTAGCGCTAAGTGGGTAATAGTGGAAAAAAGAATATATTCAAATATAAACTACACAGAAGCATTGTATGAAACTTCTTTCTGTTCTGTGCATTCAACTAACAGATTTGAACCTTACTTTTGATTGAGCCTTTCTGAAACACTCTTTCTGTAGAAACTGCAATTGGACATTCTGAGCGCTAAGAGGCCTATATTGGGAAAAATAATATCTTCAAATAAAAACTACACAGAAGCATTGTGTGAAACTTATTTCTCATATGTTCATTAAGCTAACAGAGTTAAACCATACTTTTGATTGCGCAGTTCTGAACACTCTTTCTGTAGAAAATGCAAGTGGACATTCGGAGCGCTAAGAGTGTAATATTGGAAAAAGGAATATATTCACATATAAACTACACAGTAGCATTCTGTGAAAATTCTTTCTGTTCTGTGCATTCAAGTAACAGAGTTGAACCTTACTTTTGATTGAGCCGTTCTGAAACACTCTTTCTGTAGAAACTGCAAATGGACATGCTAAGCGCTAAGAGGCCTACATTGGGAAAAAGAATATCTTCAAATAAAAACTACACAGATGCATTCTGTGAAACTTATTTCTGATCTGTAAATTCAGTTAACAGAGATAAAATATATTTTTGATTGAGCAGTTATGAAACACTCTTTTTGTAGAAAATGCAAGTGGAGATTCGGAGCGCTAAGAGGGTAATAGTGGAAAAAGGAATGTCTTCAAATATAAACTACACAGAATCATTCTGTGAAACTTCTTTCTGATCTGTGCATTCAGCTAACAGAGTTAAACCATACTTTTGATTGAGCAGATCTGAACACTCTTTCTGTAGAAAATGCAACTGGACATTTGGAGCGCTAAGAGCGTAGTAGTGGAAAAAGGAATATATTCAAATATAAACTACACAGAAGCATTCTGTGAAACTTCTTTCTGATCTGAGCATTCAGCTAACAGAGTTAAACCATACTTTTGATTGAGCAGTTTTGAAACACTCTGTCTGTAGAAAATGCAACTGGACATTCGTAGCGCTAAGTGGGTAATAGTGGAAAAAAGAATATGTTCAAATATAAACTACACAGAAGCATTGTATGAAACTTCTTTCTGTTCTGTGCATTCAACTAACAGAGTTGAACCTTACTTTTGATTGAGCCTTTCTGAAACACTCTTTCTGTAGAATCTGCAATTGGACATTCTGAGCGCTAAGAGGCCTCTATTGGGAAAAATAATATCTTCAAATAAAAACTACACAGAAGCATTGTGTGAAACTTATTTCTGATATGTTCATTAAGCTAACAGAGTTAAACCATACTTTTGATTGCGCAGTTCTGAACACTCTTTCTGTAGAAAATGCAAGTGGACATTCGGAGCGCTAAGAGGCTAATAGTGGAAAAAGGAATGTCTCCAAATATAAACTACACAGAATCATTCTGTGAAACTTCTTTCTGATCTGTGCATTCAGCTAACAGAGTTAAACCATACTTTTGATTGAGCAGATCTGAACACTCTTTCTGTAGAAAATGCAACTGGACATTTGGAGCGCTAAGAGAGTAGTAGTGGAAAAAGGAATATATTCAAATATAAACTACACAGAAACATTCTGTGAAACTTCTTTCTGATCAGAGCATTCAGCTAACAGAGTTAAACCATACTTTTGATTGAGCAGTTTTGAAACACTCTGTCTGTAGAAAATGCAACTGGACATTCGTAGCGCTAAGTGGGTAATTGTGGAAAAAAGAATAGGTTCAAATATAAACTACACAGAAGCAGTGTATGAAACTTCATTCTTTTCTGTGCATTCAACTAACAGAGTTGAACCTTACTTTTGATTGAGCCTTTCTGAAACACTCTTTCGGTAGAAACTGCATTGGACATTCTGAGCGCTAAGAGGCCTCTATTGGGAAAAATAATATCTTCAAATAAAAACTACACAGAAGCATTGTGTGAAACTTATTTCTGATATGTTCATTAAGCTAACAGAGTTAAACCATACTTTTGATTGCGCAGTTCTGAACACTCTTTCTGTAGAAAATGCAAGTGGACATTCGGAGCGCTAAGAGGGTAATAGTGGAAAAAGGAATATATTCAAATATAAACTACACAGTAGCATTCTGTGAAAATTCTTTCTGTTCTGTGCATTCAACTAACAGAGTTGAACCTTACTTTTGATTGAGCCGTTCTGAAACACTCTTTCTGTAGAAACTGCAATTGGACATGCTAAGCGTTAAGAGGCCTACATTGGGAAAAAAATATCTTCAAATAAAAACTACACAGATGCATTCTGTGAAACTTATTTCTGATCTGTAAATTCAGTTAACAGAGATAAAACATATTTTTGATTGAGCAGTTATGAAACACTCTTTTTGTAGAAAATGCAAGTGGAGATTCGGAGCGCTAAGAGGGTAATAGTGGAAAAAGGAATGTCTTCAAATATAAACTACACAGAATCATTCGGTGAAACTTCTTTCTGATCTGTGCATTCAGCTAACAGAGTTAAACCATACTTTTGATTGAGCAGATCTGAACACTCTTTCTGTAGAAAATGCAACTGGACATTTGGAGCGCTAAGAGCGTAGTAGTGGAAAAAGGAATATATTCAAATATAAACTACACAGAAGCATTCTGTGAAACTTCTTTCTGATCTGAGCATTCAGCTAACAGAGTTAAACCATACTTTTGATTGAGCAGTTTTGAAACACTCTGTCTGTAGAAAATGCAACTGGACATTCGTAGCGCTAAGTGGGTAATAGTGGAAAAAAGAATATGTTCAAATATAAACTACACAGAAGCATTGTATGAAACTTCTTTCTGTTCTGTGCATTCAACTAACAGAGTTGAACCTTACTTTTGATTGAGCCGTTCTGAAACACTCTTTCTGTAGAAACTGCAATTGGACATTCTGAGCGCTAAGAGGCCTATATTGGGAAAAAGAATGTCTACAAATAAAAACTACACAGAAGAATTGTGTGAAACTTCTTTCTGTTCTGTTTGTTCAACTAAAAGAGTTGAACCTTAGTTTTGATTGAGCCTTTCTGACACACTCTTTCTGTAGAAAATGCAAGTGGAGATTCGGAGCGCTAAGAGGGTAATAGTGGAAAATGGAATGTCTCCAAATATAAACTACACAGAATCATTCTGTGAAACTTCTTTCTGATCTGTGCATTCAGCTAACAGAGTTAAACCATACTTTTGATTGAGCAGATCTGAACACTCTTTCTGTAGAAAATGCAACTGGACATTTGGAGCGCTAAGAGAGTAGCAGTGGAAAAAGGAATATATTCAAATATAAACTACACAGAAGCATTCTGTGAAACTTCTTTCTGATCTGAGCATTCAGCTAACAGAGTTAAACCATACTTTTGATTGAGCAGTTTTGAAACACTCTGTCTGAAGAAAATGCAACTGGACATTCGTAGCGCTAAGTGGGTAATAGTGGAAAAAGGAATATGTTCAAATATAAACTACACAGAAGCATTGTATGAAACTTCTTTCTGTTCTGTGCATTCAACTAACAGAGTTGAACCTTACTTTTGATTGAGCCTTTCTGAAACACTCTTTCTGTAGAATCTGCAATTGGACATTCTGAGCGCTAAGAGGCCTCTATTGGGAAAAATAATATCTTCAAATAAAAACTACACAGAAGCATTGTGTGAAACTTATTTCTGATATGTTCATTAAGCTAACAGAGTTAAACCATACTTTTGATTGCGCAGTTCTGAACACTCTTTCTGTAGAAAATGCAAGTGGACATTCGGAGCGCTAAGAGGGTAATAGTGGAAAAAGGAATGTCTCCAAATATAAACTACACAGAATCATTCTGTGAAACTTCTTTCTGATCTGTGCATTCAGCTAACAGAGTTAAACCATACTTTTGATTGAGCAGATCTGAACACTCTTTCTGTAGAAAATGCAACTGGACATTTGGAGCGCTAAGAGAGTAGTAGTGGAAAAAGGAATATATTCAAATATAAACTACACAGAAGCATTCTGTGAAACTTCTTTCTGATCAGAGCATTCAGCTAACAGAGTTAAACCATACTTTTGATTGAGCAGTTTTGAAACACTCTGTCTGTAGAAAATGCAACTGGACATTCGTAGCGCTAAGTGGGTAATTGTGGAAAAAAGAATAGGTTCAAATATAAACTACACAGAAGCAGTGTATGAAACTTCATTCTTTTCTGTGCATTCAACTAACAGAGTTGAACCTTACTTTTGATTGAGCCTTTCTGAAACACTCTTTCGGTAGAAACTGCAATTGGACATTCTGAGCGCTAAGAGGCCTCTATTGGGAAAAATAATATCTTCAAATAAAAACTACACAGAAGCATTGTGTGAAACTTATTTCTGATATGTTCATTAAGCTAACAGAGTTAAACCATACTTTTGATTGCGCAGTTCTGAACACTCTTTCTGTAGAAAATGCAAGTGGACATTCGGAGCGCTAAGAGGGTAATAGTGGAAAAAGGAATATATTCAAATATAAACTACACAGTAGCATTCTGTGAAAATTCTTTCTGTTCTGTGCATTCAACTAACAGAGTTGAACCTTACTTTTGATTGAGCCGTTCTGAAACACTCTTTCTGTAGAAACTGCAATTGGACATGCTAAGGGTTAAGAGGCCTACATTGGGAAAAAAATATCTTCAAATAAAAACTACACAGATGCATTCTGTGAAACTTATTTCTGATCTGTAAATTCAGTTAACAGAGATAAAACATATTTTTGATTGAGCAGTTATGAAACACTCTTTTTGTAGAAAATGCAAGTGGAGATTCGGAGCGCTAAGAGGGTAATAGTGGAAAAAGGAATGTCTTCAAATATAAACTACACAGAATCATTCGGTGAAACTTCTTTCTGATCTGTGCATTCAGCTAACAGAGTTAAACCATACTTTTGATTGAGCAGATCTGAACACTCTTTCTGTAGAAAATGCAACTGGACATTTGGAGCGCTAAGAGCGTAGTAGTGGAAAAAGGAATATATTCAAATATAAACTACACAGAAGCATTCTGTGAAACTTCTTTCTGATCTGAGCATTCAGCTAACAGAGTTAAACCATACTTTTGATTGAGCAGTTTTGAAACACTCTGTCTGTAGAAAATGCAACTGGACATTCGTAGCGCTAAGTGGGTAATAGTGGAAAAAAGAATATGTTCAAATATAAACTACACAGAAGCATTGTATGAAACTTCTTTCTGTTCTGTGCATTCAACTAACAGAGTTGAACCTTACTTTTGATTGAGCCGTTCTGAAACACTCTTTCTGTAGAAACTGCAATTGGACATTCTGAGCGCTAAGAGGCCTATATTGGGAAAAAGAATGTCTACAAATAAAAACTACACAGAAGAATTGTGTGAAACTTCTTTCTGTTCTGTTTGTTCAACTAAAAGAGTTGAACCTTAGTTTTGATTGAGCCTTTCTGAAACACTCTTTCTGTAGAAAATGCAAGTGGAGATTCGGAGCGCTAAGAGGGTAATAGTGGAAAATGGAATGTCTATAAATATAAACTACACAGAATCATTCTGTGAAACTTCTTTCTGATCTGTGCATTCAGCTAACAGAGTTAAACCATACTTTTGATTGAGCAGATCTGAACACTCTTTCTGTAGAAAATGCAACTGGACATTTGGAGCGCTAAGAGAGTAGCAGTGGAAAAAGGAATATATTCAAATATAAACTACACAGAAGCATTCTGTGAAACTTCTTTCTGATCTGAGCATTCAGCTAACAGAGTTAAACCATACTTTTGATTGAGCAGGTTTGAAACACTCTGTCTGAAGAAAATGCAACTGGACATTCGTAGCGCTAAGTGGGTAATAGTGGAAAAAGGAATATGTTCAAATATAAACTACACAGAAGCATTGTATGAAACTTCTTTCTGTTCTGTGCATTCAACTAACAGAGTTGAACCTTACTTTTGATTGAGCCTTTCTGAAACACTCTTTCTGTAGAATCTGCAATTGGACATTCTGAGCGCTAAGAGGCCTCTATTGGGAAAAATAATATCTTCAAATAAAAACTACACAGAAGCATTGTGTGAAACTTATTTCTGATATGTTCATTAAGCTAACAGAGTTAAACCATACTTTTGATTGCGCAGTTCTGAACACTCTTTCTGTAGAAAATGCAAGTGGACATTCGGAGCGCTAAGAGGGTAATAGTGGAAAAAGGAATGTCTCCAAATATAAACTACACAGAATCATTCTGTGAAACTTCTTTCTGATCTGTGCATTCAGCTAACAGAGTTAAACCATACTTTTGATTGAGCAGATCTGAACACTCTTTCTGTAGAAAATGCAACTGGACATTTGGAGCGCTAAGAGAGTAGTAGTGGAAAAAGGAATATATTCAAATATAAACTACACAGAAGCATTCTGTGAAACTTCTTTCTGATCAGAGCATTCAGCTAACAGAGTTAAACCATACTTTTGATTGAGCAGTTTTGAAACACTCTGTCTGTAGAAAATGCAACTGGACATTCGTAGCGCTAAGTGGGTAATTGTGGAAAAAAGAATAGGTTCAAATATAAACTACACAGAAGCAGTGTATGAAACTTCATTCTTTTCTGTGCATTCAACTAACAGAGTTGAACCTTACTTTTGATTGAGCCTTTCTGAAACACTCTTTCGGTAGAAACTGCAATTGGACATTCTGAGCGCTAAGAGGCCTCTATTGGGAAAAATAATATCTTCAAATAAAAACTACACAGAAGCATTGTGTGAAACTTATTTCTGATATGTTCATTAAGCTAACAGAGTTAAACCATACTTTTGATTGCGCAGTTCTGAACACTCTTTCTGTAGAAAATGCAAGTGGACATTCGGAGCGCTAAGAGGGTAATAGTGGAAAAAGGAATATATTCAAATATAAACTACACAGTAGCATTCTGTGAAAATTCTTTCTGTTCTGTGCATTCAAGTAACAGAGTTGAACCTTACTTTTGATTGAGCCGTTCTGAAACACTCTTTCTGTAGAAACTGCAAATGGACATGCTAAGCGCTAAGAGGCCTACATTGGGAAAAAGAATATCTTCAAATAAAAACTACACAGATGCATTCTGTGAAACTTATTTCTGATCTGTAAATTCAGTTAACAGAGATAAAATATATTTTTGATTGAGCAGTTATGAAACACTCTTTTTGTAGAAAATGCAAGTGGAGATTCGGATCGCTAAGAGGGTAATAGTGGAAAAAGGAATGTCTTCAAATATAAACTACACAGAATCATTCTGTGAAACTTCTTTCTGATCTGTGCATTCAGCTAACAGAGTTAAACCATAATTTTGATTGAGCAGATCTGAACACTCTTTCTGTAGAAAATGCAACTGGACATTTGGAGCGCTAAGAGCGTAGTAGTGGAAAAAGGAATATATTCAAATATAAACTACACAGAAGCATTCTGTGAAACTTCTTTCTGATCTGAGCATTCAGCTAACAGAGTTAAACCATACTTTTGATTGAGCAGTTTTGAAACACTCTGTCTGTAGAAAATGCAACTGGACATTCGTAGCGCTAAGTGGGTAATAGTGGAAAAAAGAATATGTTCAAATATAAACTACACAGAAGCATTGTATGAAACTTCTTTCTGTTCTGTGCATTCAACTAACAGAGTTGAACCTTACTTTTGATTGAGCCTTTCTGAAACACTCTTTCTGTAGAATCTGCAATTGGACATTCTGAGCGCTAAGAGGCCTCTATTGGGAAAAATAATATCTTCAAATAAAAACTACACAGAAGCATTGTGTGAAACTTATTTCTGATATGTTCATTAAGCTAACAGAGTTAAACCATACTTTTGATTGCGCAGTTCTGAACACTCTTTCTGTAGAAAATGCAAGTGGACATTCGGAGCGCTAAGAGGCTAATAGTGGAAAAAGGAATGTCTCCAAATATAAACTACACAGAATCATTCTGTGAAACTTCTTTCTGATCTGTGCATTCAGCTAACAGAGTTAAACCATACTTTTGATTGAGCAGATCTGAACACTCTTTCTGTAGAAAATGCAACTGGACATTTGGAGCGCTAAGAGAGTAGTAGTGGAAAAAGGAATATATTCAAATATAAACTACACAGAAACATTCTGTGAAACTTCTTTCTGATCAGAGCATTCAGCTAACAGAGTTAAACCATACTTTTGATTGAGCAGTTTTGAAACACTCTGTCTGTAGAAAATGCAACTGGACATTCGTAGCGCTAAGTGGGTAATTGTGGAAAAAAGAATAGGTTCAAATATAAACTACACAGAAGCAGTGTATGAAACTTCATTCTTTTCTGTGCATTCAACTAACAGAGTTGAACCTTACTTTTGATTGAGCCTTTCTGAAACACTCTTTCGGTAGAAACTGCATTGGACATTCTGAGCGCTAAGAGGCCTCTATTGGGAAAAATAATATCTTCAAATAAAAACTACACAGAAGCATTGTGTGAAACTTATTTCTGATATGTTCATTAAGCTAACAGAGTTAAACCATACTTTTGATTGCGCAGTTCTGAACACTCTTTCTGTAGAAAATGCAAGTGGACATTCGGAGCGCTAAGAGGGTAATAGTGGAAAAAGGAATATATTCAAATATAAACTACACAGTAGCATTCTGTGAAAATTCTTTCTGTTCTGTGCATTCAACTAACAGAGTTGAACCTTACTTTTGATTGAGCCGTTCTGAAACACTCTTTCTGTAGAAACTGCAATTGGACATGCTAAGCGTTAAGAGGCCTACATTGGGAAAAAAATATCTTCAAATAAAAACTACACAGATGCATTCTGTGAAACTTATTTCTGATCTGTAAATTCAGTTAACAGAGATAAAACATATTTTTGATTGAGCAGTTATGAAACACTCTTTTTGTAGAAAATGCAAGTGGAGATTCGGAGCGCTAAGAGGGTAATAGTGGAAAAAGGAATGTCTTCAAATATAAACTACACAGAATCATTCGGTGAAACTTCTTTCTGATCTGTGCATTCAGCTAACAGAGTTAAACCATACTTTTGATTGAGCAGATCTGAACACTCTTTCTGTAGAAAATGCAACTGGACATTTGGAGCGCTAAGAGCGTAGTAGTGGAAAAAGGAATATATTCAAATATAAACTACACAGAAGCATTCTGTGAAACTTCTTTCTGATCTGAGCATTCAGCTAACAGAGTTAAACCATACTTTTGATTGAGCAGTTTTGAAACACTCTGTCTGTAGAAAATGCAACTGGACATTCGTAGCGCTAAGTGGGTAATAGTGGAAAAAAGAATATGTTCAAATATAAACTACACAGAAGCATTGTATGAAACTTCTTTCTGTTCTGTGCATTCAACTAACAGAGTTGAACCTTACTTTTGATTGAGCCGTTCTGAAACACTCTTTCTGTAGAAACTGCAATTGGACATTCTGAGCGCTAAGAGGCCTATATTGGGAAAAAGAATGTCTACAAATAAAAACTACACAGAAGAATTGTGTGAAACTTCTTTCTGTTCTGTTTGTTCAACTAAAAGAGTTGAACCTTAGTTTTGATTGAGCCTTTCTGACACACTCTTTCTGTAGAAAATGCAAGTGGAGATTCGGAGCGCTAAGAGGGTAATAGTGGAAAATGGAATGTCTCCAAATATAAACTACACAGAATCATTCTGTGAAACTTCTTTCTGATCTGTGCATTCAGCTAACAGAGTTAAACCATACTTTTGATTGAGCAGATCTGAACACTCTTTCTGTAGAAAATGCAACTGGACATTTGGAGCGCTAAGAGAGTAGCAGTGGAAAAAGGAATATATTCAAATATAAACTACACAGAAGCATTCTGTGAAACTTCTTTCTGATCTGAGCATTCAGCTAACAGAGTTAAACCATACTTTTGATTGAGCAGTTTTGAAACACTCTGTCTGAAGAAAATGCAACTGGACATTCGTAGCGCTAAGTGGGTAATAGTGGAAAAAGGAATATGTTCAAATATAAACTACACAGAAGCATTGTATGAAACTTCTTTCTGTTCTGTGCATTCAACTAACAGAGTTGAACCTTACTTTTGATTGAGCCTTTCTGAAACACTCTTTCTGTAGAATCTGCAATTGGACATTCTGAGCGCTAAGAGGCCTCTATTGGGAAAAATAATATCTTCAAATAAAAACTACACAGAAGCATTGTGTGAAACTTATTTCTGATATGTTCATTAAGCTAACAGAGTTAAACCATACTTTTGATTGCGCAGTTCTGAACACTCTTTCTGTAGAAAATGCAAGTGGACATTCGGAGCGCTAAGAGGGTAATAGTGGAAAAAGGAATGTCTCCAAATATAAACTACACAGAATCATTCTGTGAAACTTCTTTCTGATCTGTGCATTCAGCTAACAGAGTTAAACCATACTTTTGATTGAGCAGATCTGAACACTCTTTCTGTAGAAAATGCAACTGGACATTTGGAGCGCTAAGAGAGTAGTAGTGGAAAAAGGAATATATTCAAATATAAACTACACAGAAGCATTCTGTGAAACTTCTTTCTGATCAGAGCATTCAGCTAACAGAGTTAAACCATACTTTTGATTGAGCAGTTTTGAAACACTCTGTCTGTAGAAAATGCAACTGGACATTCGTAGCGCTAAGTGGGTAATTGTGGAAAAAAGAATAGGTTCAAATATAAACTACACAGAAGCAGTGTATGAAACTTCATTCTTTTCTGTGCATTCAACTAACAGAGTTGAACCTTACTTTTGATTGAGCCTTTCTGAAACACTCTTTCGGTAGAAACTGCAATTGGACATTCTGAGCGCTAAGAGGACTCTATTGGGAAAAATAATATCTTCAAATAAAAACTACACAGAATCATTGTGTGAAACTTATTTCTGATATGTTCATTAAGCTAACAGAGTTAAACCATACTTTTTATTGCGCAGTTCTGAACACTCTTTCTGTAGAAAATGCAAGTGGACATTCGGAGCGCTAAGAGGGTAATAGTGGAAAAAGGAATATATTCAAATATAAACTACACAGTAGCATTCTGTGAAAATTCTTTCTGTTCTGTGCATTCAACTAACAGAGTTGAACCTTACTTTTGATTGAGCCGTTCTGAAACACTCTTTCTGTAGAAACTGCAATTGGACATGCTAAGGGTTAAGAGGCCTACATTGGGAAAAAAATATCTTCAAATAAAAACTACACAGATGCATTCTGTGAAACTTATTTCTGATCTGTAAATTCAGTTAACAGAGATAAAACATATTTTTGATTGAGCAGTTATGAAACACTCTTTTTGTAGAAAATGCAAGTGGAGATTCGGAGCGCTAAGAGGGTAATAGTGGAAAAAGGAATGTCTTCAAATATAAACTACACAGAATCATTCGGTGAAACTTCTTTCTGATCTGTGCATTCAGCTAACAGAGTTAAACCATACTTTTGATTGAGCAGATCTGAACACTCTTTCTGTAGAAAATGCAACTGGACATTTGGAGCGCTAAGAGCGTAGTAGTGGAAAAAGGAATATATTCAAATATAAACTACACAGAAGCATTCTGTGAAACTTCTTTCTGATCTGAGCATTCAGCTAACAGAGTTAAACCATACTTTTGATTGAGCAGTTTTGAAACACTCTGTCTGTAGAAAATGCAACTGGACATTCGTAGCGCTAAGTGGGTAATAGTGGAAAAAAGAATATGTTCAAATATAAACTACACAGAAGCATTGTATGAAACTTCTTTCTGTTCTGTGCATTCAACTAACAGAGTTGAACCTTACTTTTGATTGAGCCGTTCTGAAACACTCTTTCTGTAGAAACTGCAATTGGACATTCTGAGCGCTAAGAGGCCTATATTGGGAAAAAGAATGTCTACAAATAAAAACTACACAGAAGAATTGTGTGAAACTTCTTTCTGTTCTGTTTGTTCAACTAAAAGAGTTGAACCTTAGTTTTGATTGAGCCTTTCTGAAACACTCTTTCTGTAGAAAATGCAAGTGGAGATTCGGAGCGCTAAGAGGGTAATAGTGGAAAATGGAATGTCTCCAAATATAAACTACACAGAATCATTCTGTGAAACTTCTTTCTGATCTGTGCATTCAGCTAACAGAGTTAAACCATACTTTTGATTGAGCAGATCTGAACACTCTTTCTGTAGAAAATGCAACTGGACATTTGGAGCGCTAAGAGAGTAGCAGTGGAAAAAGGAATATATTCAAATATAAACTACACAGAAGCATTCTGTGAAACTTCTTTCTGATCTGAGCATTCAGCTAACAGAGTTAAACCATACTTTTGATTGAGCAGTTTTGAAACACTCTGTCTGAAGAAAATGCAACTGGACATTCGTAGCGCTAAGTGGGTAATAGTGGAAAAAGGAATATGTTCAAATATAAACTACACAGAAGCATTGTATGAAACTTCTTTCTGTTCTGTGCATTCAACTAACAGAGTTGAACCTTACTTTTGATTGAGCCTTTCTGAAACACTCTTTCTGTAGAATCTGCAATTGGACATTCTGAGCGCTAAGAGGCCTCTATTGGGAAAAATAATATCTTCAAATAAAAACTACACAGAAGCATTGTGTGAAACTTATTTCTGATATGTTCATTAAGCTAACAGAGTTAAACCATACTTTTGATTGCGCAGTTCTGAACACTCTTTCTGTAGAAAATGCAAGTGGACATTCGGAGCGCTAAGAGGGTAATAGTGGAAAAAGGAATGTCTCCAAATATAAACTACACAGAATCATTCTGTGAAACTTCTTTCTGATCTGTGCATTCAGCTAACAGAGTTAAACCATACTTTTGATTGAGCAGATCTGAACACTCTTTCTGTAGAAAATGCAACTGGACATTTGGAGCGCTAAGAGAGTAGTAGTGGAAAAAGGAATATATTCAAATATAAACTACACAGAAGCATTCTGTGAAACTTCTTTCTGATCAGAGCATTCAGCTAACAGAGTTAAACCATACTTTTGATTGAGCAGTTTTGAAACACTCTGTCTGTAGAAAATGCAACTGGACATTCGTAGCGCTAAGTGGGTAATTGTGGAAAAAAGAATAGGTTCAAATATAAACTACACAGAAGCAGTGTATGAAACTTCATTCTTTTCTGTGCATTCAACTAACAGAGTTGAACCTTACTTTGATTGAGCCTTTCTGAAACACTCTTTCGGTAGAAACTGCAATTGGACATTCTGAGCGCTAAGAGGCCTCTATTGGGAAAAATAATATCTTCAAATAAAAACTACACAGAAGCATTGTGTGAAACTTATTTCTGATATGTTCATTAAGCTAACAGAGTTAAACCATACTTTTGATTGCGCAGTTCTGAACACTCTTTCTGTAGAAAATGCAAGTGGACATTCGGAGCGCTAAGAGGGTAATAGTGGAAAAAGGAATATATTCAAATATAAACTACACAGTAGCATTCTGTGAAAATTCTTTCTGTTCTGTGCATTCAACTAACAGAGTTGAACCTTACTTTTGATTGAGCCGTTCTGAAACACTCTTTCTGTAGAAACTGCAATTGGACATGCTAAGCGTTAAGAGGCCTACATTGGGAAAAAAATATCTTCAAATAAAAACTACACAGATGCATTCTGTGAAACTTATTTCTGATCTGTAAATTCAGTTAACAGAGATAAAACATATTTTTGATTGAGCAGTTATGAAACACTCTTTTTGTAGAAAATGCAAGTGGAGATTCGGAGCGCTAAGAGGGTAATAGTGGAAAAAGGAATGTCTTCAAATATAAACTACACAGAATCATTCGGTGAAACTTCTTTCTGATCTGTGCATTCAGCTAACAGAGTTAAACCATACTTTTGATTGAGCAGATCTGAACACTCTTTCTGTAGAAAATGCAACTGGACATTTGGAGCGCTAAGAGCGTAGTAGTGGAAAAAGGAATATATTCAAATATAAACTACACAGAAGCATTCTGTGAAACTTCTTTCTGATCTGAGCATTCAGCTAACAGAGTTAAACCATACTTTTGATTGAGCAGTTTTGAAACACTCTGTCTGTAGAAAATGCAACTGGACATTCGTAGCGCTAAGTGGGTAATAGTGGAAAAAAGAATATGTTCAAATATAAACTACACAGAAGCATTGTATGAAACTTCTTTCTGTTCTGTGCATTCAACTAACAGAGTTGAACCTTACTTTTGATTGAGCCGTTCTGAAACACTCTTTCTGTAGAAACTGCAATTGGACATTCTGAGCGCTAAGAGGCCTATATTGGGAAAAAGAATGTCTACAAATAAAAACTACACAGAAGAATTGTGTGAAACTTCTTTCTGTTCTGTTTGTTCAACTAAAAGAGTTGAACCTTAGTTTTGATTGAGCCTTTCTGACACACTCTTTCTGTAGAAAATGCAAGTGGAGATTCGGAGCGCTAAGAGGGTAATAGTGGAAAATGGAATGTCTCCAAATATAAACTACACAGAATCATTCTGTGAAACTTCTTTCTGATCTGTGCATTCAGCTAACAGAGTTAAACCATACTTTTGATTGAGCAGATCTGAACACTCTTTCTGTAGAAAATGCAACTGGACATTTGGAGCGCTAAGAGAGTAGCAGTGGAAAAAGGAATATATTCAAATATAAACTACACAGAAGCATTCTGTGAAACTTCTTTCTGATCTGAGCATTCAGCTAACAGAGTTAAACCATACTTTTGATTGAGCAGTTTTGAAACACTCTGTCTGAAGAAAATGCAACTGGACATTCGTAGCGCTAAGTGGGTAATAGTGGAAAAAGGAATATGTTCAAATATAAACTACACAGAAGCATTGTATGAAACTTCTTTCTGTTCTGTGCATTCAACTAACAGAGTTGAACCTTACTTTTGATTGAGCCTTTCTGAAACACTCTTTCTGTAGAATCTGCAATTGGACATTCTGAGCGCTAAGAGGCCTCTATTGGGAAAAATAATATCTTCAAATAAAAACTACACAGAAGCATTGTGTGAAACTTATTTCTGATATGTTCATTAAGCTAACAGAGTTAAACCATACTTTTGATTGCGCAGTTCTGAACACTCTTTCTGTAGAAAATGCAAGTGGACATTCGGAGCGCTAAGAGGGTAATAGTGGAAAAAGGAATGTCTCCAAATATAAACTACACAGAATCATTCTGTGAAACTTCTTTCTGATCTGTGCATTCAGCTAACAGAGTTAAACCATACTTTTGATTGAGCAGATCTGAACACTCTTTCTGTAGAAAATGCAACTGGACATTTGGAGCGCTAAGAGAGTAGTAGTGGAAAAAGGAATATATTCAAATATAAACTACACAGAAGCATTCTGTGAAACTTCTTTCTGATCAGAGCATTCAGCTAACAGAGTTAAACCATACTTTTGATTGAGCAGTTTTGAAACACTCTGTCTGTAGAAAATGCAACTGGACATTCGTAGCGCTAAGTGGGTAATTGTGGAAAAAAGAATAGGTTCAAATATAAACTACACAGAAGCAGTGTATGAAACTTCATTCTTTTCTGTGCATTCAACTAACAGAGTTGAACCTTACTTTTGATTGAGCCTTTCTGAAACACTCTTTCGGTAGAAACTGCAATTGGACATTCTGAGCGCTAAGAGGACTCTATTGGGAAAAATAATATCTTCAAATAAAAACTACACAGAATCATTGTGTGAAACTTATTTCTGATATGTTCATTAAGCTAACAGAGTTAAACCATACTTTTGATTGCGCAGTTCTGAACACTCTTTCTGTAGAAAATGCAAGTGGACATTCGGAGCGCTAAGAGGGTAATAGTGGAAAAAGGAATATATTCAAATATAAACTACACAGTAGCATTCTGTGAAAATTCTTTCTGTTCTGTGCATTCAACTAACAGAGTTGAACCTTACTTTTGATTGAGCCGTTCTGAAACACTCTTTCTGTAGAAACTGCAATTGGACATGCTAAGGGTTAAGAGGCCTACATTGGGAAAAAAATATCTTCAAATAAAAACTACACAGATGCATTCTGTGAAACTTATTTCTGATCTGTAAATTCAGTTAACAGAGATAAAACATATTTTTGATTGAGCAGTTATGAAACACTCTTTTTGTAGAAAATGCAAGTGGAGATTCGGAGCGCTAAGAGGGTAATAGTGGAAAAAGGAATGTCTTCAAATATAAACTACACAGAATCATTCGGTGAAACTTCTTTCTGATCTGTGCATTCAGCTAACAGAGTTAAACCATACTTTTGATTGAGCAGATCTGAACACTCTTTCTGTAGAAAATGCAACTGGACATTTGGAGCGCTAAGAGCGTAGTAGTGGAAAAAGGAATATATTCAAATATAAACTACACAGAAGCATTCTGTGAAACTTCTTTCTGATCTGAGCATTCAGCTAACAGAGTTAAACCATACTTTTGATTGAGCAGTTTTGAAACACTCTGTCTGTAGAAAATGCAACTGGACATTCGTAGCGCTAAGTGGGTAATAGTGGAAAAAAGAATATGTTCAAATATAAACTACACAGAAGCATTGTATGAAACTTCTTTCTGTTCTGTGCATTCAACTAACAGAGTTGAACCTTACTTTTGATTGAGCCTTTCTGAAACACTCTTTCTGTAGAAACTGCAATTGGACATTCTGAGCGCTAAGAGGCCTATATTGGGAAAAAGAATGTCTACAAATAAAAACTACACAGAAGAATTGTGTGAAACTTCTTTCTGTTCTGTTTGTTCAACTAAAAGAGTTGAACCTTAGTTTTGATTGAGCCTTTCTGAAACACTCTTTCTGTAGAAAATGCAAGTGGAGATTCGGAGCGCTAAGAGGGTAATAGTGGAAAATGGAATGTCTCCAAATATAAACTACACAGAATCATTCTGTGAAACTTCTTTCTGATCTGTGCATTCAGCTAACAGAGTTAAACCATACTTTTGATTGAGCAGATCTGAACACTCTTTCTGTAGAAAATGCAACTGGACATTTGGAGCGCTAAGAGAGTAGCAGTGGAAAAAGGAATATATTCAAATATAAACTACACAGAAGCATTCTGTGAAACTTCTTTCTGATCTGAGCATTCAGCTAACAGAGTTAAACCATACTTTTGATTGAGCAGTTTTGAAACACTCTGTCTGAAGAAAATGCAACTGGACATTCGTAGCGCTAAGTGGGTAATAGTGGAAAAAGGAATATGTTCAAATATAAACTACACAGAAGCATTGTATGAAACTTCTTTCTGTTCTGTGCATTCAACTAACAGAGTTGAACCTTACTTTTGATTGAGCCTTTCTGAAACACTCTTTCTGTAGAATCTGCAATTGGACATTCTGAGCGCTAAGAGGCCTCTATTGGGAAAAATAATATCTTCAAATAAAAACTACACAGAAGCATTGTGTGAAACTTATTTCTGATATGTTCATTAAGCTAACAGAGTTAAACCATACTTTTGATTGCGCAGTTCTGAACACTCTTTCTGTAGAAAATGCAAGTGGACATTCGGAGCGCTAAGAGGGTAATAGTGGAAAAAGGAATGTCTCCAAATATAAACTACACAGAATCATTCTGTGAAACTTCTTTCTGATCTGTGCATTCAGCTAACAGAGTTAAACCATACTTTTGATTGAGCAGATCTGAACACTCTTTCTGTAGAAAATGCAACTGGACATTTGGAGCGCTAAGAGAGTAGTAGTGGAAAAAGGAATATATTCAAATATAAACTACACAGAAGCATTCTGTGAAACTTCTTTCTGATCAGAGCATTCAGCTAACAGAGTTAAACCATACTTTTGATTGAGCAGTTTTGAAACACTCTGTCTGTAGAAAATGCAACTGGACATTCGTAGCGCTAAGTGGGTAATTGTGGAAAAAAGAATAGGTTCAAATATAAACTACACAGAAGCAGTGTATGAAACTTCATTCTTTTCTGTGCATTCAACTAACAGAGTTGAACCTTACTTTTGATTGAGCCTTTCTGAAACACTCTTTCGGTAGAAACTGCAATTGGACATTCTGAGCGCTAAGAGGCCTCTATTGGGAAAAATAATATCTTCAAATAAAAACTACACAGAAGCATTGTGTGAAACTTATTTCTGATATGTTCATTAAGCTAACAGAGTTAAACCATACTTTTGATTGCGCAGTTCTGAACACTCTTTCTGTAGAAAATGCAAGTGGACATTCGGAGCGCTAAGAGGGTAATAGTGGAAAAAGGAATATATTCAAATATAAACTACACAGTAGCATTCTGTGAAAATTCTTTCTGTTCTGTGCATTCAACTAACAGAGTTGAACCTTACTTTTGATTGAGCCGTTCTGAAACACTCTTTCTGTAGAAACTGCAATTGGACATGCTAAGCGTTAAGAGGCCTACATTGGGAAAAAAAATCTTCAAATAAAAACTACACAGATGCATTCTGTGAAACTTATTTCTGATCTGTAAATTCAGTTAACAGAGATAAAACATATTTTTGATTGAGCAGTTATGAAACACTCTTTTTGTAGAAAATGCAAGTGGAGATTCGGAGCGCTAAGAGGGTAATAGTGGAAAAAGGAATGTCTTCAAATATAAACTACACAGAATCATTCGGTGAAACTTCTTTCTGATCTGTGCATTCAGCTAACAGAGTTAAACCATACTTTTGATTGAGCAGATCTGAACACTCTTTCTGTAGAAAATGCAACTGGACATTTGGAGCGCTAAGAGCTTAGTAGTGGAAAAAGGAATATATTCAAATATAAACTACAGAGAAGCATTCTGTGAAACTTCTTTCTGATCTGAGCATTCAGCTAACAGAGTTAAACCATACTTTTGATTGAGCAGTTTTGAAACACACTGTCTGTAGAAAATGCAACTGGACATTCGTAGCGCTAAGTGGGTAATAGTGGAAAAAAGAATATGTTCAAATATAAACTACACAGAAGCATTGTATGAAACTTCTTTCTGTTCTGTGCATTCAACTAACAGAGTTGAACCTTACTTTTGATTGAGCCGTTCTGAAACACTCTTTCTGTAGAAACTGCAATTGGACATTCTGAGCGCTAAGAGGCCTATATTGGGAAAAAGAATGTCTACAAATAAAAACTACACAGAAGAATTGTGTGAAACTTCTTTCTGTTCTGTTTGTTCAACTAAAAGAGTTGAACCTTAGTTTTGATTGAGCCTTTCTGAAACACTCTTTCTGTAGAAAATGCAAGTGGAGATTCGGAGCGCTAAGAGGGTAATAGTGGAAAATGGAATGTCTCCAAATATAAACTACACAGAATCATTCTGTGAAACTTCTTTCTGATCTGTGCATTCAGCTAACAGAGTTAAACCATACTTTTGATTGAGCAGATCTGAACACTCTTTCTGTAGAAAATGCAACTGGACATTTGGAGCGCTAAGAGAGTAGCAGTGGAAAAAGGAATATATTCAAATATAAACTACACAGAAGCATTCTGTGAAACTTCTTTCTGATCTGAGCATTCAGCTAACAGAGTTAAACCATACATTTGATTGAGCAGTTTTGAAACACTCTGTCTGAAGAAAATGCAACTGGACATTCGTAGCGCTAAGTGGGTAATAGTGGAAAAAGGAATATGTTCAAATATAAACTACACAGAAGCATTGTATGAAACTTCTTTCTGTTCTGTGCATTCAACTAACAGAGTTGAACCTTACTTTTGATTGAGCCTTTCTGAAACACTCTTTCTGTAGAATCTGCAATTGGACATTCTGAGCGCTAAGAGGCCTCTATTGGGAAAAATAATATCTTCAAATAAAAACTACACAGAAGCATTGTGTGAAACTTATTTCTGATATGTTCATTAAGCTAACAGAGTTAAACCATACTTTTGATTGCGCAGTTCTGAACACTCTTTCTGTAGAAAATGCAAGTGGACATTCGGAGCGCTAAGAGGGTAATAGTGGAAAAAGGAATGTCTCCAAATATAAACTACACAGAATCATTCTGTGAAACTTCTTTCTGATCTGTGCATTCAGCTAACAGAGTTAAACCATACTTTTGATTGAGCAGATCTGAACACTCTTTCTGTAGAAAATGCAACTGGACATTTGGAGCGCTAAGAGAGTAGTAGTGGAAAAAGGAATATATTCAAATATAAACTACACAGAAGCATTCTGTGAAACTTCTTTCTGATCAGAGCATTCAGCTAACAGAGTTAAACCATACTTTTGATTGAGCAGTTTTGAAACACTCTGTCTGTAGAAAATGCAACTGGACATTCGTAGCGCTAAGTGGGTAATTGTGGAAAAAAGAATAGGTTCAAATATAAACTACACAGAAGCAGTGTATGAAACTTCATTCTTTTCTGTGCATTCAACTAACAGAGTTGAACCTTACTTTTGATTGAGCCTTTCTGAAACACTCTTTCGGTAGAAACTGCAATTGGACATTCTGAGCGCTAAGAGGCCTCTATTGGGAAAAATAATATCTTCAAATAAAAACTACACAGAAGCATTGTGTGAAACTTATTTCTGATATGTTCATTAAGCTAACAGAGTTAAACCATACTTTTGATTGCGCAGTTCTGAACACTCTTTCTGTAGAAAATGCAAGTGGACATTCGGAGCGCTAAGAGGGTAATAGTGGAAAAAGGAATATATTCAAATATAAACTACACAGTAGCATTCTGTGAAAATTCTTTCTGTTCTGTGCATTCAAGTAACAGAGTTGAACCTTACTTTTGATTGAGCCGTTCTGAAACACTCTTTCTGTAGAAACTGCAAATGGACATGCTAAGCGCTAAGAGGCCTACATTGGGAAAAAGAATATCTTCAAATAAAAACTACACAGATGCATTCTGTGAAACTTATTTCTGATCTGTAAATTCAGTTAACAGAGATAAAATATATTTTTGATTGAGCAGTTATGAAACACTCTTTTTGTAGAAAATGCAAGTGGAGATTCGGAGCGCTAAGAGGGTAATAGTGGAAAAAGGAATGTCTTCAAATATAAACTACACAGAATCATTCTGTGAAACTTCTTTCTGATCTGTGCATTCAGCTAACAGAGTTAAACCATACTTTTGATTGAGCAGATCTGAACACTCTTTCTGTAGAAAATGCAACTGGACATTTGGAGCGCTAAGAGCGTAGTAGTGGAAAAAGGAATATATTCAAATATAAACTACACAGAAGCATTCTGTGAAACTTCTTTCTGATCTGAGCATTCAGCTAACAGAGTTAAACCATACTTTTGATTGAGCAGTTTTGAAACACTCTGTCTGTAGAAAATGCAACTGGACATTCGTAGCGCTAAGTGGGTAATAGTGGAAAAAAGAATATGTTCAAATATAAACTACACAGAAGCATTGTATGAAACTTCTTTCTGTTCTGTGCATTCAACTAACAGAGTTGAACCTTACTTTTGATTGAGCCTTTCTGAAACACTCTTTCTGTAGAATCTGCAATTGGACATTCTGAGCGCTAAGAGGCCTCTATTGGGAAAAATAATATCTTCAAATAAAAACTACACAGAAGCATTGTGTGAAACTTATTTCTGATATGTTCATTAAGCTAACAGAGTTAAACCATACTTTTGATTGCGCAGTTCTGAACACTCTTTCTGTAGAAAATGCAAGTGGACATTCGGAGCGCTAAGAGGCTAATAGTGGAAAAAGGAATGTCTCCAAATATAAACTACACAGAATCATTCTGTGAAACTTCTTTCTGATCTGTGCATTCAGCTAACAGAGTTAAACCATACTTTTGATTGAGCAGATCTGAACACTCTTTCTGTAGAAAATGCAACTGGACATTTGGAGCGCTAAGAGAGTAGTAGTGGAAAAAGGAATATATTCAAATATAAACTACACAGAAACATTCTGTGAAACTTCTTTCTGATCAGAGCATTCAGCTAACAGAGTTAAACCATACTTTTGATTGAGCAGTTTTGAAACACTCTGTCTGTAGAAAATGCAACTGGACATTCGTAGCGCTAAGTGGGTAATTGTGGAAAAAAGAATAGGTTCAAATATAAACTACACAGAAGCAGTGTATGAAACTTCATTCTTTTCTGTGCATTCAACTAACAGAGTTGAACCTTACTTTTGATTGAGCCTTTCTGAAACACTCTTTCGGTAGAAACTGCATTGGACATTCTGAGCGCTAAGAGGCCTCTATTGGGAAAAATAATATCTTCAAATAAAAACTACACAGAAGCATTGTGTGAAACTTATTTCTGATATGTTCATTAAGCTAACAGAGTTAAACCATACTTTTGATTGCGCAGTTCTGAACACTCTTTCTGTAGAAAATGCAAGTGGACATTCGGAGCGCTAAGAGGGTAATAGTGGAAAAAGGAATATATTCAAATATAAACTACACAGTAGCATTCTGTGAAAATTCTTTCTGTTCTGTGCATTCAACTAACAGAATTGAACCTTACTTTTGATTGAGCCGTTCTGAAACACTCTTTCTGTAGAAACTGCAATTGGACATGCTAAGCGTTAAGAGGCCTACATTGGGAAAAAAATATCTTCAAATAAAAACTACACAGATGCATTCTGTGAAACTTATTTCTGATCTGTAAATTCAGTTAACAGAGATAAAACATATTTTTGATTGAGCAGTTATGAAACACTCTTTTTGTAGAAAATGCAAGTGGAGATTCGGAGCGCTAAGAGGGTAATAGTGGAAAAAGGAATGTCTTCAAATATAAACTACACAGAATCATTCGGTGAAACTTCTTTCTGATCTGTGCATTCAGCTAACAGAGTTAAACCATACTTTTGATTGAGCAGATCTGAACACTCTTTCTGTAGAAAATGCAACTGGACATTTGGAGCGCTAAGAGCGTAGTAGTGGAAAAAGGAATATATTCAAATATAAACTACACAGAAGCATTCTGTGAAACTTCTTTCTGATCTGAGCATTCAGCTAACAGAGTTAAACCATACTTTTGATTGAGCAGTTTTGAAACACTCTGTCTGTAGAAAATGCAACTGGACATTCGTAGCGCTAAGTTGGTAATAGTGGAAAAAAGAATATGTTCAAATATAAACTACACAGAAGCATTGTATGAAACTTCTTTCTGTTCTGTGCATTCAACTAACAGAGTTGAACCTTACTTTTGATTGAGCCGTTCTGAAACACTCTTTCTGTAGAAACTGCAATTGGACATTCTGAGCGCTAAGAGGCCTATATTGGGAAAAAGAATGTCTACAAATAAAAACTACACAGAAGAATTGTGTGAAACTTCTTTCTGTTCTGTTTGTTCAACTAAAAGAGTTGAACCTTAGTTTTGATTGAGCCTTTCTGACACACTCTTTCTGTAGAAAATGCAAGTGGAGATTCGGAGCGCTAAGAGGGTAATAGTGGAAAATGGAATGTCTCCAAATATAAACTACACAGAATCATTCTGTGAAACTTCTTTCTGATCTGTGCATTCAGCTAACAGAGTTAAACCATACTTTTGATTGAGCAGATCTGAACACTCTTTCTGTAGAAAATGCAACTGGACATTTGGAGCGCTAAGAGAGTAGCAGTGGAAAAAGGAATATATTCAAATATAAACTACACAGAAGCATTCTGTGAAACTTCTTTCTGATCTGAGCATTCAGCTAACAGAGTTAAACCATACTTTTGATTGAGCAGTTTTGAAACACTCTGTCTGAAGAAAATGCAACTGGACATTCGTAGCGCTAAGTGGGTAATAGTGGAAAAAGGAATATGTTCAAATATAAACTACACAGAAGCATTGTATGAAACTTCTTTCTGTTCTGTGCATTCAACTAACAGAGTTGAACCTTACTTTTGATTGAGCCTTTCTGAAACACTCTTTCTGTAGAATCTGCAATTGGACATTCTGAGCGCTAAGAGGCCTCTATTGGGAAAAATAATATCTTCAAATAAAAACTACACAGAAGCATTGTGTGAAACTTATTTCTGATATGTTCATTAAGCTAACAGAGTTAAACCATACTTTTGATTGCGCAGTTCTGAACACTCTTTCTGTAGAAAATGCAAGTGGACATTCGGAGCGCTAAGAGGGTAATAGTGGAAAAAGGAATGTCTCCAAATATAAACTACACAGAATCATTCTGTGAAACTTCTTTCTGATCTGTGCATTCAGCTAACAGAGTTAAACCATACTTTTGATTGAGCAGATCTGAACACTCTTTCTGTAGAAAATGCAACTGGACATTTGGAGCGCTAAGAGAGTAGTAGTGGAAAAAGGAATATATTCAAATATAAACTACACAGAAGCATTCTGTGAAACTTCTTTCTGATCAGAGCATTCAGCTAACAGAGTTAAACCATACTTTTGATTGAGCAGTTTTGAAACACTCTGTCTGTAGAAAATGCAACTGGACATTCGTAGCGCTAAGTGGGTAATTGTGGAAAAAAGAATAGGTTCAAATATAAACTACACAGAAGCAGTGTATGAAACTTCATTCTTTTCTGTGCATTCAACTAACAGAGTTGAACCTTACTTTTGATTGAGCCTTTCTGAAACACTCTTTCGGTAGAAACTGCAATTGGACATTCTGAGCGCTAAGAGGCCTCTATTGGGAAAAATAATATCTTCAAATAAAAACTACACAGAAGCATTGTGTGAAACTTATTTCTGATATGTTCATTAAGCTAACAGAGTTAAACCATACTTTTGATTGCGCAGTTCTGAACACTCTTTCTGTAGAAAATGCAAGTGGACATTCGGAGCGCTAAGAGGGTAATAGTGGAAAAAGGAATATATTCAAATATAAACTACACAGTAGCATTCTGTGAAAATTCTTTCTGTTCTGTGCATTCAACTAACAGAGTTGAACCTTACTTTTGATTGAGCCGTTCTGAAACACTCTTTCTGTAGAAACTGCAATTGGACATGCTAAGGGTTAAGAGGCCTACATTGGGAAAAAAATATCTTCAAATAAAAACTACACAGATGCATTCTGTGAAACTTATTTCTGATCTGTAAATTCAGTTAACAGAGATAAAACATATTTTTGATTGAGCAGTTATGAAACACTCTTTTTGTAGAAAATGCAAGTGGAGATTCGGAGCGCTAAGAGGGTAATAGTGGAAAAAGGAATGTCTTCAAATATAAACTACACAGAATCATTCGGTGAAACTTCTTTCTGATCTGTGCATTCAGCTAACAGAGTTAAACCATACTTTTGATTGAGCAGATCTGAACACTCTTTCTGTAGAAAATGCAACTGGACATTTGGAGCGCTAAGAGCGTAGTAGTGGAAAAAGGAATATATTCAAATATAAACTACACAGAAGCATTCTGTGAAACTTCTTTCTGATCTGAGCATTCAGCTAACAGAGTTAAACCATACTTTTGATTGAGCAGTTTTGAAACACTCTGTCTGTAGAAAATGCAACTGGACATTCGTAGCGCTAAGTGGGTAATAGTGGAAAAAAGAATATGTTCAAATATAAACTACACAGAAGCATTGTATGAAACTTCTTTCTGTTCTGTGCATTCAACTAACAGAGTTGAACCTTACTTTTGATTGAGCCGTTCTGAAACACTCTTTCTGTAGAAACTGCAATTGGACATTCTGAGCGCTAAGAGGCCTATATTGGGAAAAAGAATGTCTACAAATAAAAACTACACAGAAGAATTGTGTGAAACTTCTTTCTGTTCTGTTTGTTCAACTAAAAGAGTTGAACCTTAGTTTTGATTGAGCCTTTCTGAAACACTCTTTCTGTAGAAAATGCAAGTGGAGATTCGGAGCGCTAAGAGGGTAATAGTGGAAAATGGAATGTCTCCAAATATAAACTACACAGAATCATTCTGTGAAACTTCTTTCTGATCTGTGCATTCAGCTAACAGAGTTAAACCATACTTTTGATTGAGCAGATCTGAACACTCTTTCTGTAGAAAATGCAACTGGACATTTGGAGCGCTAAGAGAGTAGCAGTGGAAAAAGGAATATATTCAAATATAAACTACACAGAAGCATTCTGTGAAACTTCTTTCTGATCTGAGCATTCAGCTAACAGAGTTAAACCATACATTTGATTGAGCAGTTTTGAAACACTCTGTCTGAAGAAAATGCAACTGGACATTCGTAGCGCTAAGTGGGTAATAGTGGAAAAAGGAATATGTTCAAATATAAACTACACAGAAGCATTGTATGAAACTTCTTTCTGTTCTGTGCATTCAACTAACAGAGTTGAACCTTACTTTTGATTGAGCCTTTCTGAAACACTCTTTCTGTAGAATCTGCAATTGGACATTCTGAGCGCTAAGAGGCCTCTATTGGGAAAAATAATATCTTCAAATAAAAACTACACAGAAGCATTGTGTGAAACTTATTTCTGATATGTTCATTAAGCTAACAGAGTTAAACCATACTTTTGATTGCGCAGTTCTGAACACTCTTTCTGTAGAAAATGCAAGTGGACATTCGGAGCGCTAAGAGGGTAATAGTGGAAAAAGGAATGTCTCCAAATATAAACTACACAGAATCATTCTGTGAAACTTCTTTCTGATCTGTGCATTCAGCTAACAGAGTTAAACCATACTTTTGATTGAGCAGATCTGAACACTCTTTCTGTAGAAAATGCAACTGGACATTTGGAGCGCTAAGAGAGTAGTAGTGGAAAAAGGAATATATTCAAATATAAACTACACAGAAGCATTCTGTGAAACTTCTTTCTGATCAGAGCATTCAGCTAACAGAGTTAAACCATACTTTTGATTGAGCAGTTTTGAAACACTCTGTCTGTAGAAAATGCAACTGGACATTCGTAGCGCTAAGTGGGTAATTGTGGAAAAAAGAATAGGTTCAAATATAAACTACACAGAAGCAGTGTATGAAACTTCATTCTTTTCTGTGCATTCAACTAACAGAGTTGAACCTTACTTTTGATTGAGCCTTTCTGAAACACTCTTTCGGTAGAAACTGCAATTGGACATTCTGAGCGCTAAGAGGCCTCTATTGGGAAAAATAATATCTTCAAATAAAAACTACACAGAAGCATTGTGTGAAACTTATTTCTGATATGTTCATTAAGCTAACAGAGTTAAACCATACTTTTGATTGCGCAGTTCTGAACACTCTTTCTGTAGAAAATGCAAGTGGACATTCGGAGCGCTAAGAGGGTAATAGTGGAAAAAGGAATATATTCAAATATAAACTACACAGTAGCATTCTGTGAAAATTCTTTCTGTTCTGTGCATTCAACTAACAGAGTTGAACCTTACTTTTGATTGAGCCGTTCTGAAACACTCTTTCTGTAGAAACTGCAATTGGACATGCTAAGCGTTAAGAGGCCTACATTGGGAAAAAAATATCTTCAAATAAAAACTACACAGATGCATTCTGTGAAACTTATTTCTGATCTGTAAATTCAGTTAACAGAGATAAAACATATTTTTGATTGAGCAGTTATGAAACACTCTTTTTGTAGAAAATGCAAGTGGAGATTCGGAGCGCTAAGAGGGTAATAGTGGAAAAAGGAATGTCTTCAAATATAAACTACACAGAATCATTCGGTGAAACTTTTTTCTGATCTGTGCATTCAGCTAACAGAGTTAAACCATACTTTTGATTGAGCAGATCTGAACACTCTTTCTGTAAAAAATGCAACTGGACATTTGGAGCGCTAAGAGCGTAGTAGTGGAAAAAGGAATATATTCAAATATAAACTACACAGAAGCATTCTGTGAAACTTCTTTCTGATCTGAGCATTCAGCTAACAGAGTTAAACCATACTTTTGATTGAGCAGTTTTGAAACACTCTGTCTGTAGAAAATGTAACTGGACATTCGTAGCGCTAAGTGGGTAATAGTGGAAAAAGAATATGTTCAAATATAAACTACACAGAAGCATTGTATGAAACTTCTTTCTGTTCTGTGCATTCAACTAACAGAGTTGAACCTTACTTTTGATTGAGCCTTTCTGAAACACTCTTTCTGTAGAAACTGCAATTGGACATTCTGAGCGCTAAGAGGCCTCTATTGGGAAAAATAATATCTTCATATAAAAACTACACAGAAGCACTGTGTGAAACGTATTTCTGATATGTTCATTAAGCTAACAGAGTTAAACCATACTTTTGATTGCGCAGTTCTGAACACTCTTTCTGTAGAAAATGCAAGTGGACATTCGGAGCGCTAAGAGGGTAATAGTGGAAAAAGGAATATATTCAAATATAAACTACACAGTAGCATTCTGTGAAAATTCTTTCAGTTCTGTGCATTCAACTAACAGAGTTGAACCTTACTTTTGATTGAGCCGTTCTGAAACACTCTTTCTGTAGAAACTGCAATTGGACATGCTAAGCGCTAAGAGGCCTACATTGGGAAAAAGAATATCTTCATATAAAAACTACACAGATGCATTCTGTGAAACTTATTTCTGATCTGTAAATTCAGTTAACAGAGATAAAACATATTTTTGATTGAGCAGTTATGAAACACTCTTTTTGTAGAAAATGCAAGTGGAGATTCGGAGCGCTAAGAGGGTAATAGTGGAAAAAGGAATGTCTTCAAATATAAACTACACAGAATCATTCGGTGAAACTTCTTTCTGTTCTGTGCATTCAGCTAACAGAGTTAAACCATACTTTTGATTGAGCAGATCTGAACACTCTTTCTGTAGAAAATGCAACTGGACATTTGGAGCGCTAAGAGCGTAGTAGTGGAAAAAGGAATATATTCAAATATAAACTACACAGAAGCATTCTGTGAAACTTCTTTCTGATCTGAGCATTCAGCTAACAGAGTTAAACCATACTTTTGATTGAGCAGTTTTGAAACACTCTGTCTGTAGAAAATGCAACTGGACATTCGTAGCGCTAAGTGGGTAATAGTGGAAAAAAGAATATGTTCAAATATAAACTACACAGAAGCATTGTATGAAACTTCTTTCTGTTCTGTGCATTCAACTAACAGAGTTGAACCTTACTTTTGATTGAGCCTTTCTGAAACACTCTTTCTGTAGAAACTGCAATTGGACATTCTGAGCGCTAAGAGGCCTATATTGGGAAAAATAATATCTTCAAATAAAAACTACACAGAAGCATTGTGTGAAACTTATTTCTGATATGTTCATTAAGCTAACAGAGTTAAACCATACTTTTGATTGCGCAGTTCTGAACACTCTTTCTGTAGAAAATGCAAGTGGACATTCGGAGCGCTAAGAGGGTAATAGTGGAAAAAGGAATATATTCAAATATAAACTACACAGTAGCATTCTGTGAAAATTCTATCTGTTCTGTGCATTCAACTAACAGAGTTGAACCTTACTTTTGATTGAGCCGTTCTGAAACACTCTTTCTGTAGAAACTGCAATTGGACATGCTAAGCGTTAAGAGGCCTACATTGGGAAAAAAATATCTTCAAATAAAAACTACACAGATGCATTCTGTGAAACTTATTTCTGATCTGTAAATTCAGTTAACAGAGATAAAACATATTTTTGATTGAGCAGTTATGAAACACTCTTTTTGTAGAAAATGCAAGTGGAGATTCGGAGCGCTAAGAGGGTAATAGTGGAAAAAGGAATGTCTTCAAATATAAACTACACAGAATCATTCGGTGAAACTTCTTTCTGATCTGTGCATTCAGCTAACAGAGTTAAACCATACTTTTGATTGAGCAGATCTGAACACTCTTTCTGTAGAAAATGCAACTGGACATTTGGAGCGCTAAGAGCGTAGTAGTGGAAAAAGGAATATATTCAAATATAAACTACACAGAAGCATTCTGTGAAACTTCTTTCTGATCTGAGCATTCAGCTAACAGAGTTAAACCATACTTTTGATTGAGCAGTTTTGAAACACTCTGTCTGTAGAAAATGCAACTGGACATTCGTAGCGCTAAGTGGGTAATAGTGGAAAAAAGTATATGTTCAAATATAAACTACACAGAAGCATTGTATGAAACTTCTTTCTGTTCTGTGCATTCAACTAACAGAGTTGAACCTTACTTTTGATTGAGCCGTTCTGAAACACTCTTTCTGTAGAAACTGCAATTGGACATTCTGAGCGCTAAGAGGCCTATATTGGG
This sequence comes from Symphalangus syndactylus, assembly GCF_028878055.3. NCBI lineage: Eukaryota > Metazoa > Chordata > Mammalia > Primates > Hylobatidae > Symphalangus > Symphalangus syndactylus. Next base: position 110,855,210 of record NC_072437.2, on the reverse strand, counting down.
AAAAAGAATGTCTACAAATAAAAACTACACAGAAGAATTGTGTGAAACTTCTTTCTGTTCTGTTTGTTCAACTAAAAGAGTTGAACCTTAGTTTTGATTGAGCCGTTCTGAAACACTCTTTCTGTAGAAAATGCAAGTGGAGATTCGGAGCGCTAAGAGGGTAATAGTGGAAAATGGAATGTCTCCAAATATAAACTACACAGAATCATTCTGTGAAACTTCTTTCTGATCTGTGCATTCAGCTAACAGAGTTAAACCATACTTTTGATTGAGCAGATCTGAACACTCTTTCTGTAGAAAATGCAACTGGACATTTGGAGCGCTAAGAGAGTAGCAGTGGAAAAAGGAATATATTCAAATATAAACTACACAGAAGCATTCTGTGAAACTTCTTTCTGATCTGAGCATTCAGCTAACAGAGTTAAACCATACTTTTGATTGAGCAGTTTTGAAACACTCTGTCTGAAGAAAATGCAACTGGACATTCGTAGCGCTAAGTGGGTAATAGTGGAAAAAGGAATATGTTCAAATATAAACTACACAGAAGCATTGTATGAAACTTCTTTCTGTTCTGTGCATTCAACTAACAGAGTTGAACCTTACTTTTGATTGAGCCTTTCTGAAACACTCTTTCTGTAGAATCTGCAATTGGACATTCTGAGCGCTAAGAGGCCTCTATTGGGAAAAATAATATCTTCAAATAAAAACTACACAGAAGCATTGTGTGAAACTTATTTCTGATATGTTCATTAAGCTAACAGAGTTAAACCATACTTTTGATTGCGCAGTTCTGAACACTCTTTCTGTAGAAAATGCAAGTGGACATTCGGAGCGCTAAGAGGGTAATAGTGGAAAAAGGAATGTCTCCAAATATAAACTACACAGAATCATTCTGTGAAACTTCTTTCTGATCTGTGCATTCAGCTAACAGAGTTAAACCATACTTTTGATTGAGCAGATCTGAACACTCTTTCTGTAGAAAATGCAACTGGACATTTGGAGCGCTAAGAGAGTAGTAGTGGAAAAAGGAATATATTCAAATATAAACTACACAGAAGCATTCTGTGAAACTTCTTTCTGATCAGAGCATTCAGCTAACAGAGTTAAACCATACTTTTGATTGAGCAGTTTTGAAACACTCTGTCTGTAGAAAATGCAACTGGACATTCGTAGCGCTAAGTGGGTAATTGTGGAAAAAAGAATAGGTTCAAATATAAACTACACAGAAGCAGTGTATGAAACTTCATTCTTTTCTGTGCATTCAACTAACAGAGTTGAACCTTACTTTTGATTGAGCCTTTCTGAAACACTCTTTCGGTAGAAACTGCAATTGGACATTCTGAGCGCTAAGAGGCCTCTATTGGGAAAAATAATATCTTCAAATAAAAACTACACAGAAGCATTGTGTGAAACTTATTTCTGATATGTTCATTAAGCTAACAGAGTTAAACCATACTTTTGATTGCGCAGTTCTGAACACTCTTTCTGTAGAAAATGCAAGTGGACATTCGGAGCGCTAAGAGGGTAATAGAGGAAAAAGGAATATATTCAAATATAAACTACACAGTAGCATTCTGTGAAAATTCTTTCTGTTCTGTGCATTCAACTAACAGAGTTGAACCTTACTTTTGATTGAGCCGTTCTGAAACACTCTTTCTGTAGAAACTGCAATTGGACATGCTAAGCCTTAAGAGGCCTACATTGGGAAAAAAATATCTTCAAATAAAAACTACACAGATGCATTCTGTGAAACTTATTTCTGATCTGTAAATTCAGTTAACAGAGATAAAACATATTTTTGATTGAGCAGTTATGAAACACTCTTTTTGTAGAAAATGCAAGTGGAGATTCGGAGCGCTAAGAGGGTAATAGTGGAAAAAGGAATGTCTTCAAATATAAACTACACAGAATCATTCGGTGAAACTTTTTTCTGATCTGTGCATTCAGCTAACAGAGTTAAACCATACTTTTGATTGAGCAGATCTGAACACTCTTTCTGTAAAAAATGCAACTGGACATTTGGAGCGCTAAGAGCGTAGTAGTGGAAAAAGGAATATATTCAAATATAAACTACACAGAAGCATTCTGTGAAACTTCTTTCTGATCTGAGCATTCAGCTAACAGAGTTAAACCATACTTTTGATTGAGCAGTTTTGAAACACTCTGTCTGTAGAAAATGTAACTGGACATTCGTAGCGCTAAGTGGGTAATAGTGGAAAAAGAATATGTTCAAATATAAACTACACAGAAGCATTGTATGAAACTTCTTTCTGTTCTGTGCATTCAACTAACAGAGTTGAACCTTACTTTTGATTGAGCCTTTCTGAAACACTCTTTCTGTAGAAACTGCAATTGGACATTCTGAGCGCTAAGAGGCCTCTATTGGGAAAAATAATATCTTCATATAAAAACTACACAGAAGCACTGTGTGAAACGTATTTCTGATATGTTCATTAAGCTAACAGAGTTAAACCATACTTTTGATTGCGCAGTTCTGAACACTCTTTCTGTAGAAAATGCAAGTGGACATTCGGAGCGCTAAGAGGGTAATAGTGGAAAAAGGAATATATTCAAATATAAACTACACAGTAGCATTCTGTGAAAATTCTTTCAGTTCTGTGCATTCAACTAACAGAGTTGAACCTTACTTTTGATTGAGCCGTTCTGAAACACTCTTTCTTTAGAAACTGCAATTGGACATGCTAAGCGCTAAGAGGCCTACATTGGGAAAAAGAATATCTTCATATAAAAACTACACAGATGCATTCTGTGAAACTTATTTCTGATCTGTAAATTCAGTTAACAGAGATAAAACATATTTTTGATTGAGCAGTTATGAAACACTCTTTTTGTAGAAAATGCAAGTGGAGATTCGGAGCGCTAAGAGGGTAATAGTGGAAAAAGGAATGTCTTCAAATATAAACTACACAGAATCATTCGGTGAAACTTCTTTCTGTTCTGTGCATTCAGCTAACAGAGTTAAACCATACTTTTGATTGAGCAGATCTGAACACTCTTTCTGTAGAAAATGCAACTGGACATTTGGAGCGCTAAGAGCGTAGTAGTGGAAAAAGGAATATATTCAAATATAAACTACACAGAAGCATTCTGTGAAACTTCTTTCTGATCTGAGCATTCAGCAAACAGAGTTAAACCATACTTTTGATTGAGCAGTTTTGAAACACTCTGTCTGTAGAAAATGCAACTGGACATTCGTAGCGCTAAGTGGGTAATAGTGGAAAAAAGAATATGTTCAAATATAAACTACACAGAAGCATTGTATGAAACTTCTTTCTGTTCTGTGCATTCAACTAACAGAGTTGAACCTTACTTTTGATTGAGCCTTTCTGAAACACTCTTTCTGTAGAAACTGCAATTGGACATTCTGAGCGCTAAGAGGCCTATATTGGGAAAAATAATATCTTCAAATAAAAACTACACAGAAGCATTGTGTGAAACTTATTTCTGATATGTTCATTAAGCTAACAGAGTTAAACCATACTTTTGATTGCGCAGTTCTGAACACTCTTTCTGTAGAAAATGCAAGTGGACATTCGGAGCGCTAAGAGGGTAATAGTGGAAAAAGGAATATATTCAAATATAAACTACACAGTAGCATTCTGTGAAAATTCTTTCTGTTCTGTGCATTCAACTAACAGAGTTGAACCTTACTTTTGATTGAGCCGTTCTGAAACACTCTTTCTGTAGAAACTGCAATTGGACATGCTAAGCGTTAAGAGGCCTACATTGGGAAAAAAATATCTTCAAATAAAAACTACACAGATGCATTCTGTGAAACTTATTTCTGATCTGTAAATTCAGTTAACAGAGATAAAACATATTTTTGATTGAGCAGTTATGAAACACTCTTTTTGTAGAAAATGCAAGTGGAGATTCGGAGCGCTAAGAGGGTAATAGTGGAAAAAGGAATGTCTTCAAATATAAACTACACAGAATCATTCGGTGAAACTTCTTTCTGATCTGTGCATTCAGCTAACAGAGTTAAACCATACTTTTGATTGAGCAGATCTGAACACTCTTTCTGTAGAAAATGCAACTGGACATTTGGAGCGCTAAGAGCGTAGTAGTGGAAAAAGGAATATATTCAAATATAAACTACACAGAAGCATTCTGTGAAACTTCTTTCTGATCTGAGCATTCAGCTAACAGAGTTAAACCATACTTTTGATTGAGCAGTTTTGAAACACTCTGTCTGTAGAAAATGCAACTGGACATTCGTAGCGCTAAGTGGGTAATAGTGGAAAAAAGTATATGTTCAAATATAAACTACACAGAAGCATTGTATGAAACTTCTTTCTGTTCTGTGCATTCAACTAACAGAGTTGAACCTTACTTTTGATTGAGCCGTTCTGAAACACTCTTTCTGTAGAAACTGCAATTGGACATTCTGAGCGCTAAGAGGCCTATATTGGGAAAAAGAATGTCTACAAATAAAAACTACACAGAAGAATTGTGTGAAACTTCTTTCTGTTCTGTTTGTTCAACTAAAAGAGTTGAACCTTAGTTTTGATTGAGCCGTTCTGAAACACTCTTTCTGTAGAAAATGCAAGTGGAGATTCGGAGCGCTAAGAGGGTAATAGTGGAAAATGGAATGTCTCCAAATATAAACTACACAGAATCATTCTGTGAAACTTCTTTCTGATCTGTGCATTCAGCTAACAGAGTTAAACCATACTTTTGATTGAGCAGATCTGAACACTCTTTCTGTAGAAAATGCAACTGGACATTTGGAGCGCTAAGAGAGTAGCAGTGGAAAAAGGAATATATTCAAATATAAACTACACAGAAGCATTCTGTGAAACTTCTTTCTGATCTGAGCATTCAGCTAACAGAGTTAAACCATACTTTTGATTGAGCAGTTTTGAAACACTCTGTCTGAAGAAAATGCAACTGGACATTCGTAGCGCTAAGTGGGTAATAGTGGAAAAAGGAATATGTTCAAATATAAACTACACAGAAGCATTGTATGAAACTTCTTTCTGTTCTGTGCATTCAACTAACAGAGTTGAACCTTACTTTTGATTGAGCCTTTCTGAAACACTCTTTCTGTAGAATCTGCAATTGGACATTCTGAGCGCTAAGAGGCCTCTATTGGGAAAAATAATATCTTCAAATAAAAACTACACAGAAGCATTGTGTGAAACTTATTTCTGATATGTTCATTAAGCTAACAGAGTTAAACCATACTTTTGATTGCGCAGTTCTGAACACTCTTTCTGTAGAAAATGCAAGTGGACATTCGGAGCGCTAAGAGGGTAATAGTGGAAAAAGGAATGTCTCCAAATATAAACTACACAGAATCATTCTGTGAAACTTCTTTCTGATCTGTGCATTCAGCTAACAGAGTTAAACCATACTTTTGATTGAGCAGATCTGAACACTCTTTCTGTAGAAAATGCAACTGGACATTTGGAGCGCTAAGAGAGTAGTAGTGGAAAAAGGAATATATTCAAATATAAACTACACAGAAGCATTCTGTGAAACTTCTTTCTGATCAGAGCATTCAGCTAACAGAGTTAAACCATACTTTTGATTGAGCAGTTTTGAAACACTCTGTCTGTAGAAAATGCAACTGGACATTCGTAGCGCTAAGTGGGTAATTGTGGAAAAAAGAATAGGTTCAAATATAAACTACACAGAAGCAGTGTATGAAACTTCATTCTTTTCTGTGCATTCAACTAACAGAGTTGAACCTTACTTTTGATTGAGCCTTTCTGAAACACTCTTTCGGTAGAAACTGCAATTGGACATTCTGAGCGCTAAGAGGCCTCTATTGGGAAAAATAATATCTTCAAATAAAAACTACACAGAAGCATTGTGTGAAACTTATTTCTGATATGTTCATTAAGCTAACAGAGTTAAACCATACTTTTGATTGCGCAGTTCTGAACACTCTTTCTGTAGAAAATGCAAGTGTACATTCGGAGCGCTAAGAGGGTAATAGTGGAAAAAGGAATATATTCAAATATAAACTACACAGTAGCATTCTGTGAAAATTCTTTCTGTTCTGTGCATTCAACTAACAGAGTTGAACCTTACTTTTGATTGAGCCGTTCTGAAACACTCTTTCTGTAGAAACTGCAATTGGACATGCTAAGCGTTAAGAGGCCTACATTGGGAAAAAAATATCTTCAAATAAAAACTACACAGATGCATTCTGTGAAACTTATTTCTGATCTGTAAATTCAGTTAACAGAGATAAAACATATTTTTGAGCAGTTATGAAACACTCTTTTTGTAGAAAATGCAAGTATAGATTCGGAGCGCTAAGAGGGTAATAGTGGAAAAAGGAATGTCTTCAAATATAAACTACACAGAATCATTCGGTGAAACTTCTTTCTGATCTGTGCATTCAGCTAACAGAGTTAAACCATACTTTTGATTGAGCAGATCTGAACACTCTTTCTGTAGAAAATGCAACTGGACATTTGGAGCGCTAAGAGCGTAGTAGTGGAAAAAGGAATATATTCAAATATAAACTACACAGAAGCATTCTGTGAAACTTCTTTCTGATCTGAGCATTCAGCTAACAGAGTTAAACCATACTTTTGATTGAGCAGTTTTGAAACACTCTGTCTGTAGAAAATGCAACTGGACATTCGTAGCGCTAAGTGGGTAATAGTGGAAAAAAGAATATGTTCAAATATAAACTACACAGAAGCATTGTATGAAACTTCTTTCTGTTCTGTGCATTCAACTAACAGAGTTGAACCTTACTTTTGATTGAGCCGTTCTGAAACACTCTTTCTGTAGAAACTGCAATTGGACATTCTGAGCGCTAAGAGGCCTATATTGGGAAAAAGAATGTCTACAAATAAAAACTACACAGAAGAATTGTGTGAAACTTCTTTCTGTTCTGTTTGTTCAACTAAAAGTGTTGAACCTTAGTTTTGATTGAGCCGTTCTGAAACACTCTCTCTGTAGAAAATGCAAGTGGAGATTCGGAGCGCTAAGAGGGTAATAGTGGAAAAAGGAATGTCTCCCAATATAAACTACACAGAATCATTCTGTGAAACTTCTTTCTGATCTGTGCATTCAGCTAACAGAGTTAAACCATACTTTTGATTGAGCAGATCTGAACACTCTTTCTGTAGAAAATGCAACTGGACATTTTGAGCGCTAAGAGAGTAGTAGTGGAAAAAGGAATATATTCAAATATAAACTACACAGAAGCATTTTGTGAAACTTATTTCTGATCTGAGCATTCAGCTAACAGAGTTAAACCATACTTTTGATTGAGCAGTTTTGAAACACTCTGTCTGTAGAAAATGCAACTGGACATTCGTAGCGCTAAGTGGGTAATAGTGGAAAAAAGAATATGTTCAAATATAAACTACACAGAAGCATTGTATGAAACTTCTTTCTGTTCTGTGCATTCAACTAACAGAGTTGAACCTTACTTTTGATTGAGCCTTTCTGAAACACTCTTTCTGTAGAAACTGCAATTGGACATTCTGAGCGCTAAGAGGCCTCTATTGGGAAAAATAATATCTTCAAATAAAAACTACACAGAAGCATTGTGTGAAACTTATTTCTGATATGTTCATTAAGCTAACAGAGTTAAACCATACTTTTGATTGCGCAGTTCTGAACACTCTTTCTGTAGAAAATGCAAGTGGACATTCGGAGCGCTAAGAGGGTAATAGTGGAAAAAGGAATATATTCAAATATAAACTACACAGTAGCATTCTGTGAAAATTCTTTCTGTTCTGTGCATTCAACTAACAGAGTTGAACCTTACTTTTGATTGAGCCGTTCTGAAACACTCTTTCTGTAGAAACTGCAATTGGACATGCTAAGCGCTAAGAGGCCTACATTGGGAAAAAGAATATCTTCAAATAAAAACTACACAGATGCATTCCGTGAAACTTATTTCTGATCTGTAAATTCAGTTAACAGAGATAAAACATATTTTTGATTGAGCAGTTATGAAACACTTTTTGTAGAAAATGCAAGTGGAGATTCGGAGCGCTAAGAGGGTAATAGTGGAAAAAGGAATGTCTTCAAATATAAACTACACAGAATCATTCGGTGAAACTTCTTTCTGATCTGTGCATTCAGCTAACAGAGTTAAACCATACTTTTGATTGAGCAGATCTGAACACTCTGTAGAAAATGCAACTGGACATTTGGAGCGCTAAGAGCGTAGTAGTGGAAAAAGGAATATATTCAAGTATAAACTACACAGAAGCATTCTGTGAAACTTCTTTCTGATCTGAGCATTCAGCTAACAGAGTTAAACCATACTTTTGATTGAGCAGTTTTGAAACACTCTGTCTGTAGAAAATGCAACTGGACATTCGTAGCGCTAAGTGGGTAATAGTAGAAAAAAGAATATGTTCAAATATAAACTACACAGAAGCATTGTATGAAACTTCTTTCTGTTCTGTGCATTCAACTAACAGAGTTGAACCTTACTTTTGATTGAGCCTTTCTGAAACACTCTTTCTGTAGAAACTGCAATTGGACATTCTGAGCGCTAAGAGGCCTATATTGGGAAAAATAATATCTTCAAATAAAAACTACACAGAAGCATTGTGTGAAACTTATTTCTGATATGTTCATTAAGCTAACAGAGTTAAACCATACTTTTGATTGCGCAGTTCTGAACACTCTTTCTGTAGAAAATGCAAGTGGACATTCGGAGCGCTAAGAGGGTAATAGTGGAAAAAGGAATATATTCAAATATAAACTACACAGTAGCATTCTGTGAAAATTCTTTCTGTTCTGTGCATTCAACTAACAGAGTTGAACCTTACTTTTGATTGAGCCGTTCTGAAACACTCTTTCTGTAGAAACTGCAATTGGACATGCTAAGCGCTAAGAGGCCTACATTGGGAAAAAGAATATATTCAAATAAAAACTACACAGATGCATTCTGTGAAACTTATTTCTGATCTGTAAATTCAGTTAACAGAGATAAAACATATTTTTGATTGAGCAGTTATGAAACACTCTTTTTGTAGAAAATGCAAGTGGAGATTCAGAGCGCTAAGAGGGTAATAGTGGAAAAAGGAATGTCTTCAAATATAAACTACACAGAATCATTCGGTGAAACTTCTTTCTGATCTGTGGATTCAGCTAACAGAGTTAAACCATAGTTTTGATTGAGCAGATCTGAACACTCTTTCTGTAGAAAATGCAACTGGACATTTGGAGCGCTAAGAGCGTAGTAGTGGAAAAAGGAATATATTCAAATATAAACTACACAGAAGCATTCTGTGAAACTTCTTTCTGATCTGAGCATTCAGCTGACAGAGTTAAACCATACTTTTGATTGAGCAGTTTTGAAACACTCTGTCTGTAGAAAATGCAACTGGACATTCGTAGCGCTAAGTGGGTAATAGTGGAAAAAAGAATATGTTCAAATATAAACTACACAGAAGCATTGTATGAAACTTCTTTCTGTTCTGTGCATTCAACTAACAGAGTTGAACCTTACTTTTGATTGAGCCGTTCTGAAACACTCTTTCTGTAGAAACTGCAATTGGACATTCTGAGCGCTAAGAGGCCTATATTGGGAAAAAGAATGTCTACAAATAAAAACTACACAGAAGAATTGTGTGAAACTTCTTTCTGTTCTGTTTGTTCAACTAAAAGAGTGGAACCTTAGTTTTGATTGAGCCGTTCTGAAACACTCTTTCTGTAGAAAATGCAAGTGGAGATTCGGAGCGCTAAGAGGGTAATAGTGGAAAAAGGAATGTCTTCAAATATAAACTACACAGAATCATTCGGTGAAACTTCTTTCTGATCTGTGCATTCAGCTAACAGAGTTAAACCATACTTTTGATTGAGCAGATCTGAACACTCTTTCTGTAGAAAATGCAACTGGACATTTGGAGCGCTAAGAGCGTAGTAGTGGAAAAAGGAATATATTCAAATATAAACTACACAGAAGCATTCTGTGAAACTTCTTTCTGATCTGAGCATTCAGCTAACAGAGTTAAACCATACTTTTGATTGAGCAGTTTTGAAACACTCTGTCTGTAGAAAATGCAACTGGACATTCGTAGCGCTAAGTGGGTAATAGTGGAAAAAAGAATATGTTCAAATATAAACTACACAGAAGCATTGTATGAAACTTCTTTCTGTTCTGTGCATTCAACTAACAGAGTTGAACCTTACTTTTGATTGAGCCGTTCTGAAACACTCTTTCTGTAGAAACTGCAATTGGACATTCTGAGCGCTAAGAGGCTTATATTGGGAAAAAGAATTTCTACAAATAAAAACTACACAGAAGAATTGTGTGAAACTTCTTTCTGTTCTGTTTGTTCAACTAAAAGAGTTGAACCTTAGTTTTGATTGAGCCGTTCTGAAACACTCTCTCTGTAGAAAATGCAAGTGGAGATTCGGAGCGCTAAGAGGGTAATAGTGGAAAAAGGAATGTCTCCCAATATAAACTACACAGAATCTTTCTGTGAAACTTCTTTCTGATCTGTGCATTCAGCTAACAGAGTTAAACCATACTTTTGATTGAGCAGATCTGAACACTCTTTCTGTTGAAAATGCAACTGGACATTTTGAGCGCTAAGAGAGTAGTAGTGGAAAAAGGAATATATTCAAATATAAACTACACAGAAGCATTTTGTGAAACTTATTTCTGATCTGAGCATTCAGCTAACAGAGTTAAACCATACTTTTGATTGAGCAGTTTTGAAACACTCTGTCTGTAGAAAATGCAACTGGACATTCGTAGCGCTAAGTGGGTAATAGTGGAAAAAAGAATATGTTCAAATATAAACTACACAGAAGCATTGTATGAAACTTCTTTCTGTTCTGTGCATTCAACTAACAGAGTTGAACCTTACTTTTGATTGAGCCTTTCTGAAACACTCTTTCTGTAGAAACTGCAATTGGACATTCTGAGCGCTAAGAGGCCTCTATTGGGAAAAATAATATCTTCAAATAAAAACTACACAGAAGCATTGTGTGAAACTTATTTCTGATATGTTCATTAAGCTAACAGAGTTAAACCATACTTTTGATTGCGCAGTTCTGAACACTCTTTCTGTAGAAAATGCAAGTGGACATTCGGAGCGCTAAGAGGGTAATAGTGGAAAAAGGAATATATTCAAATATAAACTACACAGTAGCATTCTGTGAAAATTCTTTCTGTTCTGTGCATTCAACTAACAGAGTTGAACCTTACTTTTGATTGAGCCGTTCTGAAACACTCTTTCTGTAGAAACTGCAATTGGACATGCTAAGCGCTAAGAGGCCTACATTGGGAAAAAGAATATCTTCAAATAAAAACTACACAGATGCATTCTGTGAAACTTATTTCTGATCTGTAAATTCAGTTAACAGAGATAAAACATATTTTTGATTGAGCAGTTATGAAACACTTTTTGTAGAAAATGCAAGTGGAGATTCGGAGCGCTAAGAGGGTAATAGTGGAAAAAGGAATGTCTTCAAATATAAACTACACAGAATCATTCGGTGAAACTTCTTTCTGATCTGTGCATTCAGCTAACAGAGTTAAACCATACTTTTGATTGAGCAGATCTGAACACTCTGTAGAAAATGCAACTGGACATTTGGAGCGCTAAGAGCGTAGTAGTGGAAAAAGGAATATATTCAAGTATAAACTACACAGAAGCATACTGTGAAACTTCTTTCTGATCTGAGCATTCAGCTAACAGAGTTAAACCATACTTTTGATTGAGCAGTTTTGAAACACTCTGTCTGTAGAAAATGCAACTGGACATTCGTAGCGCTAAGTGGGTAATAGTAGAAAAAAGAATATGTTCAAATATAAACTACACAGAAGCATTGTATGAAACTTCTTTCTGTTCTGTGCATTCAACTAACAGAGTTGAACCTTACTTTTGATTGAGCCTTTCTGAAACACTCTTTCTGTAGAAACTGCAATTGGACATTCTGAGCGCTAAGAGGCCTATATTGGGAAAAATAATATCTTCAAATAAAAACTACACAGAAGCATTGTGTGAAACTTATTTCTGATATGTTCATTAAGCTAACAGAGTTAAACCATACTTTTGATTGCGCAGTTCTGAACACTCTTTCTGTAGAAAATGCAAGTGGACATTCGGAGCGCTAAGAGGGTAATAGTGGAAAAAGGAATATATTCAAATATAAACTACACAGTAGCATTCTGTGAAAATTCTTTCTGTTCTGTGCATTCAACTAACAGAGTTGAACCTTACTTTTGATTGAGCCGTTCTGAAACACTCTTTCTGTAGAAACTGCAATTGGACATGCTAAGCGCTAAGAGGCCTACATTGGGAAAAAGAATATATTCAAATAAAAACTACACAGATGCATTCTGTGAAACTTATTTCTGATATGTAAATTCAGTTAACAGAGATAAAACATATTTTTGATTGAACAGTTATGAAACACTCTTTTTGTAGAAAATGCAAGTGGAGATTCGGAGCGCTAAGAGGGTAATAGTGGAAAAAGGAATGTCTTCAAATATAAACTACACAGAATCATTCGGTGAAACTTCTTTCTGATCTGTGGATTCAGCTAACAGAGTTAAACCATAGTTTTGATTGAGCAGATCTGAACACTCTTTCTGTAGAAAATGCAACTGGACATTTGGAGCGCTAAGAGCGTAGTAGTGGAAAAAGGAATATATTCAAATATAAACTACACAGAAGCATTCTGTGAAACTTCTTTCTGATCTGAGCATTCAGCTGACAGAGTTAAACCATACTTTTGATTGAGCAGTTTTGAAACACTCTGTCTGTAGAAAATGCAACTGGACATTCGTAGCGCTAAGTGGGTAATAGTGGAAAAAAGAATATGTTCAAATATAAACTACACAGAAGCATTGTATGAAACTTCTTTCTGTTCTGTGCATTCAACTAACAGAGTTGAACCTTACTTTTGATTGAGCCGTTCTGAAACACTCTTTCTGTAGAAACTGCAATTGGACATTCTGAGCGCTAAGAGGCCTATATTGGGAAAAAGAATGTCTACAAATAAAAACTACACAGAAGAATTGTGTGAAACTTCTTTCTGTTCTGTTTGTTCAACTAAAAGAGTTGAACCTTAGTTTTGATTGAGCCGTTCTGAAACACTCTTTCTGTAGAAAATGCAAGTGGAGATTCGGAGCGCTAAGAGGGTAATAGTGGAAAAAGGAATGTCTTCAAATATAAACTACACAGAATCATTCAGTGAAACTTCTTTCTGATCTGTGCATTCAGCTAACAGAGTTAAACCATACTTTTGATTGAGCAGATCTGAACACTCTTTCTGTAGAAAATGCAACTGGACATTTGGAGCGCTAAGAGCGTAGTAGTGGAAAAAGGAATATATTCAAATATAAACTACACAGAAGCATTCTGTGAAACTTCTTTCTGATCTGAGCATTCAGCTAACAGAGTTAAACCATACTTTTGATTGAGCAGTTTTGAAACACTCTGTCTGTAGAAAATGCAACTGGACATTCGTAGCGCTAAGTGGGTAATAGTGGAAAAAAGAATATGTTCAAATATAAACTACACAGAAGCATTGTATGAAACTTCTTTCTGTTCTGTGCATTCAACTAACAGAGTTGAACCTTACTTTTGATTGAGCCGTTCTGAAACACTCTTTCTGTAGAAACTGCAATTGGACATTCTGAGCGCTAAGAGGCTTATATTGGGAAAAAGAATTTCTACAAATAAAAACTACACAGAAGAATTGTGTGAAACTTCTTTCTGTTCTGTTTGTTCAACTAAAAGAGTTGAACCTTAGTTTTGATTGAGCCGTTCTGAAACACTCTCTCTGTAGAAAATGCAAGTGGAGATTCGGAGCGCTAAGAGGGTAATAGTGGAAAAAGGAATGTCTCCCAATATAAACTACACAGAATCTTTCTGTGAAACTTCTTTCTGATCTGTGCATTCAGCTAACAGAGTTAAAACATACTTTTGATTGAGCAGATCTGAACACTCTTTCTGTAGAAAATGCAACTGGACATTTTGAGCGCTAAGAGAGTAGTAGTGGAAAAAGGAATATATTCAAATATAAACTACACAGAAGCATTTTGTGAAACTTATTTCTGATCTGAGCATTCAGCTAACAGAGTTAAACCATACTTTTGATTGAGCAGTTTTGAAACACTCTGTCTGTAGAAAATGCAACTGGACATTCGTAGCGCTAAGTGGGTAATAGTGGAAAAAGAATATGTTCAAATATAAACTACACAGAAGCATTGTATGAAACTTCTTTCTGTTCTGTGCATTCAACTAACAGAGTTGAACCTTACTTTTGATTGAGCCTTTCTGAAACACTCTTTCTGTAGAAACTGCAATTGGACATTCTGAGCGCTAAGAGGCCTCTATTGGGAAAAATAATATCTTCAAATAAAAACTACACAGAAGCATTGTGTGAAACTTATTTCTGATATGTTCATTAAGCTAACAGAGTTAAACCATACTTTTGATTGCGCAGTTCTGAACACTCTTTCTGTAGAAAATGCAAGTGGACATTCGGAGCGCTAAGAGGGTAATAGTGGAAAAAGGAATATATTCAAATATAAACTACACAGTAGCATTCTGTGAAAATTCTTTCTGTTCTGTGCATTCAACTAACAGAGTTGAACCTTACTTTTGATTGAGCCGTTCTGAAACACTCTTTCTGTAGAAACTGCAATTGGACATGCTAAGCGCTAAGAGGCCTACATTGGGAAAAAGAATATCTTCAAATAAAAACTACACAGATGCATTCTGTGAAACTTATTTCTGATCTGTAAATTCAGTTAACAGAGATAAAACATATTTTTGATTGAGCAGTTATGAAACACTTTTTGTAGAAAATGCAAGTGGAGATTCGGAGCGCTAAGAGGGTAATAGTGGAAAAAGGAATGTCTTCAAATATAAACTACACAGAATCATTCGGTGAAACTTCTTTCTGATCTGTGCATTCAGCTAACAGAGTTAAACCATACTTTTGATTGAGCAGATCTGAACACTCTGTAGAAAATGCAACTGGACATTTGGAGCGCTAAGAGCGTAGTAGTGGAAAAAGGAATATATTCAAGTATAAACTACACAGAAGCATTCTGTGAAACTTCTTTCTGATCTGAGCATTCAGCTAACAGAGTTAAACCATACTTTTGATTGAGCAGTTTTGAAACACTCTGTCTGTAGAAAATGCAACTGGACATTCGTAGCGCTAAGTGGGTAATAGTAGAAAAAAGAATATGTTCAAATATAAACTACACAGAAGCATTGTATGAAACTTCTTTCTGTTCTGTGCATTCAACTAACAGAGTTGAACCTTACTTTTGATTGAGCCTTTCTGAAACACTCTTTCTGTAGAAACTGCAATTGGACATTCTGAGCGCTAAGAGGCCTATATTGGGAAAAATAATATCTTCAAATAAAAACTACACAGAAGCATTGTGTGAAACTTATTTCTGATATGTTCATTAAGCTAACAGAGTTAAACCATACTTTTGATTGCGCAGTTCTGAACACTCTTTCTGTAGAAAATGCAAGTGGACATTCGGAGCGCTAAGAGGGTAATAGTGGAAAAAGGAATATATTCAAATATAAACTACACAGTAGCATTCTGTGAAAATTCTTTCTGTTCTGTGCATTCAACTAACAGAGTTGAACCTTACTTTTGATTGAGCCGTTCTGAAACACTCTTTCTGTAGAAACTGCAATTGGACATGCTAAGCGCTAAGAGGCCTACATTGGGAAAAAGAATATATTCAAATAAAAACTACACAGATGCATTCTGTGAAACTTATTTCTGATATGTAAATTCAGTTAACAGAGATAAAACATATTTTTGATTGAACAGTTATGAAACACTCTTTTTGTAGAAAATGCAAGTGGAGATTCGGAGCGCTAAGAGGGTAATAGTGGAAAAAGGAATGTCTTCAAATATAAACTACACAGAATCATTCGGTGAAACTTCTTTCTGATCTGTGGATTCAGCTAACAGAGTTAAACCATAGTTTTGATTGAGCAGATCTGAACACTCTTTCTGTAGAAAATGCAACTGGACATTTGGAGCGCTAAGAGCGTAGTAGTGGAAAAAGGAATATATTCAAATATAAACTACACAGAAGCATTCTGTGAAACTTCTTTCTGATCTGAGCATTCAGCTGACAGAGTTAAACCATACTTTTGATTGAGCAGTTTTGAAACACTCTGTCTGTAGAAAATGCAACTGGACATTCGTAGCGCTAAGTGGATAATAGTGGAAAAAAGAATATGTTCAAATATAAACTACACAGAAGCATTGTATGAAACTTCTTTCTGTTCTGTGCATTCAACTAACAGAGTTGAACCTTACTTTTGATTGAGCCGTTCTGAAACACTCTTTCTGTAGAAACTGCAATTGGACATTCTGAGCGCTAAGAGGCCTATATTGGGAAAAAGAATGTCTACAAATAAAAACTACACAGAAGAATTGTGTGAAACTTCTTTCTGTTCTGTTTCTTCAACTAAAAGAGTTGAACCTTAGTTTTGATTGAGCCGTTCTGAAACACTCTTTCTGTAGAAAATGCAAGTGGAGATTCGGAGCGCTAAGAGGGTAATTGTGGAAAAAGGAATGTCTCCAAATATAAACTACACAGAATCATTCTGTGAAACTTCTTTCTGATCTGTGCATTCAGCTAACAGAGTTAAACCATACTTTTGATTGAGCAGATCTGAACTCTCTTTCTGTAGAAAATGCAACTGGACATTTGGAGCGCTAAGAGAGTAGTAGTGGAAAAAGGAATATATTCAAATATAAACTACACAGAAGCATTCTGTGAAACTTCTTTCTGATCAGAGCATTCAGCTAACAGAATTAAACCATACTTTTGATTGAGCAGTTTTGAAACACTCTGTCTGTAGAAAATGCAACTGGACATTCGTAGCGCTAAGTGGGTAATTGTGGAAAAAAGAATATGTTCAAATATAAACTACACAGAAGCAGTGTATGAAACTTCATTCTTTTCTGTGCATTCAACTAACAGAGTTGAACCTTACTTTTGATTGAGCCTTTCTGAAACACTCTTTCGGTAGAAACTGCAATTGGACATTCTGAGAGCTAAGAGGCCTCTATTGGGAAAAATAATATCTTCAAATAAAAACTACACAGAAGCATTGTGTGAAACTTATTTCTGATATGTTCATTAAGCTAACAGAGTTAAACCATTCTTTTGATTGCGCAGTTCTGAACACTCTTTCTGTAGAAAATGCAAGTGGACATTCGGAGCGCTAAGAGGGTAATAGTGGAAAAAGGAATATATTCAAATATAAACTACACAGTAGCATTCTGTGAAAATTCTTTCTGTTCTGTGCATTCAACTAACAGAGTTGAACCTTACTTTTGATTGAGCCGTTCTGAAACACTCTTTCTGTAGAAACTGCAATTGGACATGCTAAGCGTTAAGAGGCCTACATTGGGAAAAAAATATCTTCAAATAAAAACTACACAGATGCATTCTGTGAAGCTTATTTCTGATCTGTAAATTCAGTTAACAGAGATAAAACATATTTTTGATTGAGCAGTTATGAAACACTCTTTTTGTAGAAAATGCAAGTGGAGATTCGGAGCGCTAAGAAGGTAATAGTGGAAAAAGGAATGTCTTCAAATATAAACTACACAGAATCATTCGGTGAAACTTCTTTCTGATCTGTGCATTCAGCTAACAGAGTTAAACCATACTTTTGATTGAGCAGATCTGAACACTCTTTCTGTAGAAAATGCAACTGGACATTTGGAGCGCTAAGAGCGTAGTAGTGGAAAAAGGAATATATTCAAATATAAACTACACAGAAGCATTCTGTGAAACTTCTTTCTGATCTGAGCATTCAGCTAACAGAGTTAAACCATACTTTTGATTGAGCAGTTTTGAAACACTCTGTCTGTAGAAAATGCAACTGGACATTCGTAGCGCTAAGTGGGTAATAGTGGAAAAAAGAATATGTTCAAATATAAACTACACAGAAGCATTGTATGAAACTTCTTTCTGTTCTGTGCATTCAACTAACAGAGTTGAACCTTACTTTTGATTGAGCCTTTCTGAAACACTCTTTCTGTAGAAACTGCAATTGGACATTCTGAGCGCTAAGAGGCCTATATTGGGAAAAATAATATCTTCAAATAAAATCTACACAGAAGCACTGTGTGAAACTTATTTCTGATATGTTCATTAAGCTAACAGAGTTAAACCATACTTTTGATTGCGCAGTTCTGAACACTCTTTCTGTAGAAAATGCAAGTGGACATTCGGAGCGCTAAGAGGGTAATAGTGGAAAAAGGA
Organism: Symphalangus syndactylus; assembly: GCF_028878055.3. Classification (NCBI taxonomy): domain Eukaryota; kingdom Metazoa; phylum Chordata; class Mammalia; order Primates; family Hylobatidae; genus Symphalangus; species Symphalangus syndactylus. Next base: position 110,836,969 of record NC_072437.2, on the reverse strand, counting down.
ATATATTCAAATATAAACTACACAGTAGCATTCTGTGAAAATTCTTTCAGTTCTGTGCATTCAACTAACAGAGTTGAACCTTACTTTTGATTGAGCCGTTCTGAAACACTCTTTCTGTAGAAACTGCAATTGGACATGCTAAGCGCTAAGAGGCCTACATTGGGAAAAAGAATATCTTCATATAAAAACTACACAGATGCATTCTGTGAAACTTATTTCTGATCTGTAAATTCAGTTAACAGAGATAAAACATATTTTTGATTGAGCAGTTATGAAACACTCTTTTTGTAGAAAATGCAAGTGGAGATTCGGAGCGCTAAGTGGGTAATAGTGGAAAAAGGAATGTCTCCAAATATAAACTACACAGAAACATTCGGTGAAACAACTTTCTGATCTGTGCATTCAGCTAACAGAGTTAAACCATACTTTTGATTGAGCAGATCTGAACACTCTTTCTGTAGAATATGCAACTGGACATTTGGAGCGCTAAGAGCGTAGTAGTGGAAAAAGGAATATATTCAAATATAAACTACACAGAAGCATTCTGTGAAACTTCTTTCTGATCTGAGCATTCAGCTAACAGAGTTAAACCATACTTTTGATTGAGCAGTTTTGAAACACTCTGTCTGTAGAAAATGCAACTGGACATTCGTAGCGCTAAGTGGGTAATAGTGGAAAAAAGAATATGTTCAAATATAAACTACACAGAAGCATTGTATGAAACTTCTTTCTGTTCTGTGCATTCAACTAACAGAGTTGAACCTTACTTTTGATTGAGCCGTTCTGAAACACTCTTTCTGTAGAAACTGCAATTGGACATTCTGAGCGCTAAGAGGCCTATATTGGGAAAAAGAATGTCTACAAATAAAAACTACACAGAAGAATTGTGTGAAACTTCTTTCTGTTCTGTTTGTTCAACTAAAAGAGTTGAATCTTAGTTTTGATTGAGCCGTTCTGAAACACTCTTTCTGTAGAAAATGCAATGGAGATTCGGAGCGCTAAGAGGGTAATAGTGGAAAAAGGAATATATTCAAATATAAACTACACAGTAGCATTCTGTGAAAATTCTTTCTGTTCTGTGCATTCAACTAACAGAGTTGAACCTTACTTTTGATTGAGCCGTTCTGAAACACTCTTTCTGTAGAAACTGCAATTGGACATGCCAAACGCTAAGAGGCCTACATTGGGAAAAAGAATATCTTCAAATAAAAACTACACAGATGCATTCTGTGAAACTTATTTCTGATCTGTAAATTCAGTTAACAGAGATAAAACATATTTTTGATTGAGCAGTTATGAAACACTCTTTTTGTAGAAAATGCAAGTGGAGATTCGGAGCGCTAAGAGGGTAATATTGGAAAAAGGAATGTCTTCAAATATAAACTACACAGAATCATTCGGTGAAACTTCTTTCTGATCTGTGCATTCAGCTAACAGAGTTAAACCATACTTTTGATTGAGCAGATCTGAACACTCTTTCTGTAGAAAATGCAACTGGACATTTGGAGCGCTAAGAGCGTAGTAGTGGAAAAAGGAATATATTCAAATATAAACTACACAGAAGCATTCTGTGAAACTTCTTTCTGATCTGAGCATTCAGCTAACAGAGTAAAACCATACTTTTGATTGAGCAGTTTTGAAACACTCTGTCTGTAGAAAATGCAACTGGACATTCGTAGCGCTAAGTGGGTAATAGTGGAAAAAAGAATATGTTCAAATATAAACTACACAGAAGCATTGTATGAAACTTCTTTCTGTTCTGTGCATTCAACTAACAGAGTTGAACCTTACTTTTGATTGAGCCGTTCTGAAACACTCTTTCTGTAGAAACTGCAATTGGACATTCTGAGCGCTAAGAGGCCTATATTGGGAAAAAGAATGTCTACAAATAAAAATTACACAGAAGAATTGTGTGAAACTTCTTTCTGTTCTGTTTGTTCAACTAAAAGAGTTGAACCTTAGTTTTGATTGAGCCGTTCTGAAACACTCTCTCTGTAGAAAATGCAAGTGGAGATTCGGAGCGCTAAGAGGGTAATAGTGGAAAAAGGAATGTCTCCAAATATAAACTACACAGAATCATTCTGTGAAACTTCTTTCTGATCTGTGCATTCAGCTAACAGAGTTAAACCATACTTTTGATTGAGCAGATCTGAACACTCTTTCTGTAGAAAATGCAACTGGACATTTGGAGCGCTAAGAGTGTAGTAGTGGAAAAAGGAATATATTCAAATATAAACTACACAGAAGCATTTTGTGAAACTTATTTCTGATCTGAGCATTCAGCTAACAGAGTTAAACCATACTTTTGATTGAGCAGTTTTGAAACACTCTGTCTGTAGAAAATGCAACTGGACATTCGTAGCGCTAAGTGGGTAATAGTGGAAAAAAGAATATGTTCAAATATAAACTACACAGAAGCATTGTATGAAACTTCTTTCTGTTCTGTGCATTCAACTAACAGAGTTGAACCTTACTTTTGATTGAGCCTTTCTGAAACACTCTTTCTGTAGAAACTGCAATTGGACATTCTGAGCGCTAAGAGGCCTATATTGGGAAAAAAAATATCTTCAAATAAAAACTACACAGAAGCACTGTGTGAAACTTATTTCTGATATGTTCATTAAGCTAACAGAGTTAAACCATACTTTTGATTGCGCAGTTCTGAACACTCTTTCTGTAGAAAATGCAAGTGGACATTCGGAGCGCTAAGAGGGTAATAGTGGAAAAAGGAATATATTCAAATATAAACTACACAGTAGCATTCTGTGAAAATTCTTTCAGTTCTGTGCATTCAACTAACAGAGTTGAACCTTACTGTTGATTGAGCCGTTCTGAAACACTCTTTCTGTAGAAACTGCAATTGGACATGCTAAGCGCTAAGAGTCCTACATTGGGAAAAAGAATATCTTCATATAAAAACTACACAGATGCATTCTGTGAAACTTATTTCTGATCTGTAAATTCAGTTAACAGAGATAAAACATATTTTTGATTGAGCAGTTATGAAACACTCTTTTTGTAGAAAATGCAAGTGGAGATTCGGAGCGCTAAGAGGGTAATAGTGGAAAAAGGAATGTCTTCAAATATAAACTACACAGAATCATTCGGTGAAACTTCTTTCTGTTCTGTGCATTCAGCTAACAGAGTTAAACCATACTTTTGATTGAGCAGATCTGAACACTCTTTCTGTAGAAAATGCAACTGGACATTTGGAGCGCTAAGAGCGTAGTAGTGGAAAAAGGAATATATTCAAATATAAACTACACAGAAGCATTCTGTGAAACTTCTTTCTGATCTGAGCATTCAGCTAACAGAGTTAAACCATACTTTTGATTGAGCAGTTTTGAAACACTCTGTCTGTAGAAAATGCAACTGGACATTCGTAGCGCTAAGTGGGTAATAGTGGAAAAAAGAATATGTTCAAATATAAACTACACAGAAGCATTGTATGAAACTTCTTTCTGTTCTGTGCATTCAACTAACAGAGTTGAACCTTACTTTTGATTGAGCCGTTCTGAAACACTCTTTCTGTAGAAACTGCAATTGGACATTCTGAGCGCTAAGAGGCCTATATTGGGAAAAAGAATGTCTACAAATAAAAACTACACAGAAGAATTGTGTGAAACTTCTTTCTGTTCTGTTTGTTCAACTAAAAGAGTTGAACCTTAGTTTTGATTGAGCCGTTCTGAAACACTCTCTCTGTAGAAAATGCAAGTGGAGATTCGGAGCGCTAAGAGGGTAATAGTGGAAAAAGGAATGTCTCCCAATATAAACTACACAGAATCATTCTGTGAAACTTCTTTCTGATCTGTGCATTCAGCTAACAGAGTTAAACCATACTTTTGATTGAGCAGATCTGAACTCTCTTTCTGTAGAAAATGCAACTGGACATTTTGAGCGCTAAGAGAGTAGTAGTGGAAAAAGGAATATATTCAAATATAAACTACACAGAAGCATTTTGTGAAACTTATTTCTGATCTGAGCATTCAGCTAACAGAGTTAAACCATACTTTTGATTGAGCAGTTTTGAAACACTCTGTCTGTAGAAAATGCAACTGGACATTCGTAGCGCTAAGTGGGTAATAGTGGAAAAAAGAATATGTTCAAATATAAACTACACAGAAGCATTGTATGAAACTTCTTTCTGTTCTGTGCATTCAACTAACAGAGTTGAACCTTACTTTTGATTGAGCCTTTCTGAAACACTCTTTCTGTAGAAACTGCAATTGGACATTCTGAGCGCTAAGAGGCCTCTATTGGGAAAAATAATATCTTCAAATAAAAACTACACAGAAGCATTGTGTGAAACTTATTTCTGATATGTTCATTAAGCTAACAGAGTTAAACCATACTTTTGATTGCGCAGTTCTGAACACTCTTTCTGTAGAAAATGCAAGTGGACATTCGGAGCGCTAAGAGGGTAATAGTGGAAAAAGGAATATATTCAAATATAAACTACACGGTAGCATTCTGTGAAAATTCTTTCAGTTCTGTGCATTCAACTAACAGAGTTGAACCTTACTTTTGATTGAGCCGTTCTGAAACACTCTTTCTGTAGAAACTGCAATTGGACATGCTAAGCGCTAAGAGGCCTACATTGGGAAAAAGAATATCTTCATATAAAAACTACACAGATGCATTCTGTGAAACTTATTTCTGATCTGTAAATTCAGTTAACAGAGATAAAACATATTTTTGATTGAGCAGTTATGAAACACTCTTTTTGTAGAAAATGCAAGTGGAGATTCGGAGCGCTAAGAGGGTAATAGTGGAAAAAGGAATGTCTTCAAATATAAACTACACAGAATCATTCGGTGAAACTTCTTTCTGTTCTGTGCATTCAGCTAACAGAGTTAAACCATACTTTTGATTGAGCAGATCTGAACACTCTTTCTGTAGAAAATGCAACTGGACATTTGGAGAGCTAAGAGCGTAGTAGTGGAAAAAGGAATATATTCAAATATAAACTACACAGAAGCATTCTGTGAAACTTTTTTCTGATCTGAGCATTCAGCTAACAGAGTTAAACCATACTTTTGATTGAGCAGTTTTGAAACACTCTGTCTGTAGAAAATGCAACTGGACATTCGTAGCGCTAAGTGGGTAATAGTGGAAAAAAGAATATGTTCAAATATAAACTACACAGAAGCATTGTATGAAACTTCTTTCTGTTCTGTGCATTCAACTAACAGAGTTGAACCTTACTTTTGATTGAGCCTTTCTGAAACACTCTTTCTGTAGAAACTGCAATTGGACATTCTGAGCGCTAAGAGGCCTATATTGGGAAAAATAATATCTTCAAATAAAAACTACACAGAAGCATTGTGTGAAACTTATTTCTGATATGTTCATTAAGCTAACAGAGTTAAACCATACTTTTGATTGCGCAGTTCTGAACACTCTTTCTGTAGAAAATGCAAGTGGACATTCGGAGCACTAAGAGATTAATAGTGGAAAAAGGAATATATTCAAATATAAACTACACAGTAGCATTCTGTGAAAATTCTTTCTGTTCTGTGCATTCAACTAACAGAGTTGAACCTTACTTTTGATTGAGCCGTTCTGAAACACTCTTTCTGTAGAAACTGCAATTGGACATGCTAAACGCTAAGAGGCCTACATTGGGAAAAAGAATATCTTCAAATAAAAACTACACAGATGAATTCTGTGAAACTTATTTCTGATCTGTAAATTCAGTTAACAGAGATAAAACATATTTTTGATTGAGCAGTTATGAAACACTCTTTTTGTAGAAAATGCAAGTGGAGATTCGGAGCGCTAAGAGGGTAATAGTGGAAAAAGGAATGTCTTCAAATATAAACTACACAGAATCATTCGGTGAAACTTCTTTCTGATCTGTGCATTCAGCTAACAGATTTAAAACATACTTTTGATTGAGCAGATCTGAACACTCTTTCTGTAGAAAATGCAACTGGACATTTGGAGCGCTAAGAGCGTAGTAGTGGAAAAAGGAATATATTCAAATATAAACTACACAGAAGCATTCTGTGAAACTTCTTTCTGATCTGAGCATTCAGCTAACAGAGTTAAACCATACTTTTGATTGAGCAGTTTTGAAACACTCTGTCTGTAGAAAATGCAACTGGACATTCGTAGCGCTAAGTGGGTAATAGTGGAAAAAAGAATATGTTCAAATATAAACTACACAGAAGCATTGTATGAAACTTCTTTCTGTTCTGTGCATTCAACTAACAGAGTTGAACCTTACTTTTGATTGAGCCGTTCTGAAACACTCTTTCTGTAGAAACTGCAATTGGACATTCTGAGCGCTAAGAGGCCTATATTGGGAAAAAGAATGTCTACAAATAAAAACTACACAGAAGAATTGTGTGAAACTTCTTTCTGTTCTGTTTGTTCAACTAAAAGAGTTGAACCTTAGTTTTGATTGAGCCGTTCTGAAACACTCTCTCTGTAGAAAATGCAAGTGGAGATTCGGAGCGCTAAGAGGGTAATAGTGGAAAAAGGAATGTCTCCCAATATAAACTACACAGAATCATTCTGTGAAACTTCTTTCTGATCTGTGCATTCAGCTAACAGTGTTAAACCATACTTTTGATTGAGCAGATCTGAACACTCTTTCTGTAGAAAATGCAACTGGACAATTTGAGCGCTAAGAGAGTAGTAGTGGAAAAAGGAATATATTCAAATATAAACTACACAGAAGCATTTTGTGAAACTTATTTCTGATCTGAGCATTCAGCTAACAGAGTTAAACCATACTTTTGATTGAGCAGTTTTGAAACACTCTGTCTGTAGAAAATGCAACTGGATATTCGTAGCGCTAAGTGGGTAATAGTGGAAAAAAGAATATGTTCAAATATAAACTACACAGAAGCATTGTATGAAACTTCTTTCTGTTCTGTGCATTCAACTAACAGAGTTGAACCTTACTTTTGATTGAGCCTTTCTGAAACACTCTTTCTGTAGAAACTGCAATTGGACATTCTGAGCGCTAAGAGGCCTCTATTGGGAAAAATAATATCTTCAAATAAAAACTACACAGAAGCATTGTGTGAAACTTATTTCTGATATGTTCATTAAGCTAACAGAGTTAAACCATACTTTTGATTGCGCAGTTCTGAACACTCTTTCTGTAGAAAATGCAAGTGGACATTCGGAGCGCTAAGAGGGTAATAGTGGAAAAAGGAATATATTCAAATATAAACTACACAGTAGCATTCTGTGAAAATTCTTTCTGTTCTGTGCATTCAACTAACAGAGTTGAACCTTACTTTTGATTGAGCCGTTCTGAAACACTCTTTCTGTAGAAACTGCAATTGGACATGCTAAGCGTTAAGAGGCCTACATTGGGAAAAAAATATCTTCAAATAAAAACTACACAGATGCATTCTGTGAAACTTATTTCTGATCTGTAAATTCAGTTAACAGAGATAAAACATATTTTTGATTGAGCAGTTATGAAACACTCTTTTTGTAGAAAATGCAAGTGGAGATTCGGAGCGCTAAGAAGGTAATAGTGGAAAAAGGAATGTCTTCAAATATAAACTACACAGAATCATTCGGTGAAACTTCTTTCTGATCTGTGCATTCAGCTAACAGAGTTAAACCATACTTTTGATTGAGCAGATCTGAACACTCTTTCTGTAGAAAATGCAACTGGACATTTGGAGCGCTAAGAGCGTAGTAGTGGAAAAAGGAATATATTCAAATATAAACTACACAGAAGCATTCTGTGAAACTTCTTTCTGATCTGAGCATTCAGCTAACAGAGTTAAACCATACTTTTGATTGAGCAGTTTTGAAACACTCTGTCTGTAGAAAATGCAACTGGACATTCGTAGCGCTAAGTGGGAAATAGTGGAAAAAAGAATATGTTCAAATATAAACTACACAGAAGCATTGTATGAAACTTCTTTCTGTTCTGTGCATTCAACTAACAGAGTTGAACCTTACTTTTGATTGAGCCTTTCTGAAACACTCTTTCTGTAGAAACTGCAATTGGACATTCTGAGCGCTAAGAGGCCTATATTGGGAAAAATAATATCTTCAAATAAAATCTACACAGAAGCACTGTGTGAAACTTATTTCTGATATGTTCATTAAGCTAACAGAGTTAAACCATACTTTTGATTGCGCAGTTCTGAACACTCTTTCTGTAGAAAATGCAAGTGGACATTCGGAGCGCTAAGAGGGTAATAGTGGAAAAAGGAATATATTCAAATATAAACTACACAGTAGCATTCTGTGAAAATTCTTTCAGTTCTGTGCATTCAACTAACAGAGTTGAACCTTACTTTTGATTGAGCCGTTCTGAAACACTCTTTCTGTAGAAACTGCAATTGGACATGCTAAGCGCTAAGAGGCCTACATTGGCAAAAAGAATATCTTCATATAAAAAATACACAGATGCATTCTGTGAAACTTATTTCTGATCTGTAAATTCAGTTAACAGAGATAAAACATATTTTTGATTGAGCAGTTATGAAACACTCTTTTTGTAGAAAATGCAAGTGGAGATTCGGAGCGCTAAGAGGGTAATAGTGGAAAAAGGAATGTCTCCAAATATAAACTACACAGAAACATTCGGTGAAACAACTTTCTGATCTGTGCATTCAGCTAACAGAGTTAAACCATACTTTTGATTGAGCAGATCTGAACACTCTTTCTGTAGAATATGCAACTGGACATTTGGAGCGCTAAGAGCGTAGTAGTGGAAAAAGGAATATATTCAAATATAAACTACACAGAAGCATTCTGTGAAACTTCTTTCTGATCTGAGCATTCAGCTAACAGAGTTAAACCATACTTTTGATTGAGCAGTTTTGAAACACTCTGTCTGTAGAAAATGCAACTGGACATTCGTAGCGCTAAGTGGGTAATAGTGGAAAAAAGAATATGTTCAAATATAAACTACACAGAAGCATTGTATGAAACTTCTTTCTGTTCTGTGCATTCAACTAACAGAGTTGAACCTTACTTTTGATTGAGCCGTTCTGAAACACTCTTTCTGTAGAAACTGCAATTGGACATTCTGAGCGCTAAGAGGCCTATATTGGGAAAAAGAATGTCTACAATTAAAAACTACACAGAAGAATTGTGTGAAACTTCTTTCTGTTCTGTTTGTTCAACTAAAAGAGTTGAACCTTAGTTTTGATTGAGCCGTTCTGAAACACTCTTTCTGTAGAAAATGCAATGGAGATTCGGAGCGCTAAGAGGGTAATAGTGGAAAAAGGAATATATTCAAATATAAACTACACAGTAGCATTCTGTGAAAATTCTTTCTGTTCTGTGCATTCAACTAACAGAGTTGAACCTTACTTTTGATTGAGCCGTTCTGAAACACTCTTTCTGTAGAAACTGCAATTGGACATGCCAAACGCTAAGAGGCCTACATTGGGAAAAAGAATATCTTCAAATAAAAACTACACAGATGCATTCTGTGAAACTTATTTCTGATCTGTAAATTCAGTTAACAGAGATAAAACATATTTTTGATTGAGCAGTTATGAAACACTCTTTTTGTAGAAAATGCAAGTGGAGATTCGGAGCGCTAAGAGGGTAATATTGGAAAAAGGAATGTCTTCAAATATAAACTACACAGAATCATTCGGTGAAACTTCTTTCTGATCTGTGCATTCAGCTAACAGAGTTAAACCATACTTTTGATTGAGCAGATCTGAACACTCTTTCTGTAGAAAATGCAACTGGACATTTGGAGCGCTAAGAGCGTAGTAGTGGAAAAAGGAATATATTCAAATATAAACTACACAGAAGCATTCTGTGAAACTTCTTTCTGATCTGAGCATTCAGCTAACAGAGTTAAACCATACTTTTGATTGAGCAGTTTTGAAACACTCTGTCTGTAGAAAATGCAACTGGACATTCGTAGCGCTAAGTGGGTAATAGTGGAAAAAAGAATATGTTCAAATATAAACTACACAGAAGCATTGTATGAAACTTCTTTCTGTTCTGTGCATTCAACTAACAGAGTTGAACCTTACTTTTGATTGAGCCGTTCTGAAACACTCTTTCTGTAGAAACTGCAATTGGACATTCTGAGCGCTAAGAGGCCTATATTGGGAAAAAGAATGTCTACAAATAAAAACTACACAGAAGAATTGTGTGAAACTTCTTTCTGTTCTGTTTGTTCAACTAAAAGAGTTGAACCTTAGTTTTGATTGAGCCGTTCTGAAACACTCTCTCTGTAGAAAATGCAAGTGGAGATTCGGAGCGCTAAGAGGGTAATAGTGGAAAAAGGAATGTCTCCAAATATAAACTACACAGAATCATTCTGTGAAACTTCTTTCTGATCTGTGCATTCAGCTAACAGAGTTAAACCATACTTTTGATTGAGCAGATCTGAACACTCTTTCTGTAGAAAATGCAACTGGACATTTGGAGCGCTAAGAGTGTAGTAGTGGAAAAAGGAATATATTCAAATATAAACTACACAGAAGCATTTTGTGAAACTTATTTCTTATCTGAGCATTCAGCTAACAGAGTTAAACCATACTTTTGATTGAGCAGTTTTGAAACACTCTGTCTGTAGAAAATGCAACTGGACATTCGTAGCGCTAAGTGGGTAATAGTGGAAAAAAGAATATGTTCAAATATAAACTACACAGAAGCATTGTATGAAACTTCTTTCTGTTCTGTGCATTCAACTAACAGAGTTGAACCTTACTTTTGATTGAGCCTTTCTGAAACACTCTTTCTGTAGAAACTGCAATTGGACATTCTGAGCGCTAAGAGGCCTATATTGGGAAAAATAATATCTTCAAATAAAAACTACACAGAAGCACTGTGTGAAACTTATTTCTGATATGTTCATTAAGCTAACAGAGTTAAACCATACTTTTGATTGCGCAGTTCTGAACACTCTTTCTGTAGAAAATGCAAGTGGACATTCGGAGCGCTAAGAGGGTAATAGTGGAAAAAGGAATATATTCAAATATAAACTACACAGTAGCATTCTGTGAAAATTCTTTCAGTTCTGTGCATTCAACTAACAGAGTTGAACCTTACTTTTGATTGAGCCGTTCTGAAACACTCTTTCTGTAGAAACTGCAATTGGACATGCTAAGCGCTAAGAGTCCTACATTGGGAAAAAGAATATCTTCATATAAAAACTACACAGATGCATTCTGTGAAACTTATTTCTGATCTGTAAATTCAGTTAACAGAGATAAAACATATTTTTGATTGAGCAGTTATGAAACACTCTTTTTGTAGAAAATGCAAGTGGAGATTCGGAGCGCTAAGAGGGTAATAGTGGAAAAAGGAATGTCTTCAAATATAAACTACACAGAATCATTCGGTGAAACTTCTTTCTGTTCTGTGCATTCAGCTAACAGAGTTAAACCATACTTTTGATTGAGCAGATCTGAACACTCTTTCTGTAGAAAATGCAACTGGACATTTGGAGCGCTAAGAGCGTAGTAGTGGAAAAAGGAATATATTCAAATATAAACTACACAGAAGCATTCTGTGAAACTTCTTTCTGATCTGAGCATTCAGCTAACAGAGTTAAACCATACTTTTGATTGAGCAGTTTTGAAACACTCTGTCTGTAGAAAATGCAACTGGACATTCGTAGCGCTAAGTGGGTAATAGTGGAAAAAAGAATATGTTCAAATATAAACTACACAGAAGCATTGTATGAAACTTCTTTCTGTTCTGTGCATTCAACTAACAGAGTTGAACCTTACTTTTGATTGAGCCGTTCTGAAACACTCTTTCTGTAGAAACTGCAATTGGACATTCTGAGCGCTAAGAGGCCTATATTGGGAAAAAGAATGTCTACAAATAAAAACTACACAGAAGAATTGTGTGAAACTTCTTTCTGTTCTGTTTGTTCAACTAAAAGAGTTGAACCTTAGTTTTGATTGAGCCGTTCTGAAACACTCTCTCTGTAGAAAATGCAAGTGGAGATTCGGAGCGCTAAGAGGGTAATAGTGGAAAAAGGAATGTCTCCCAATATAAACTACACAGAATCATTCTGTGAAACTTCTTTCTGATCTGTGCATTCAGCTAACAGAGTTAAACCATACTTTTGATTGAGCAGATCTGAACTCTCTTTCTGTAGAAAATGCAACTGGACATTTTGAGCGCTAAGAGAGTAGTAGTGGAAAAAGGAATATATTCAAATATAAACTACACAGAAGCATTTTGTGAAACTTATTTCTGATCTGAGCATTCAGCTAACAGAGTTAAACCATACTTTTGATTGAGCAGTTTTGAAACACTCTGTCTGTAGAAAATGCAACTGGACATTCGTAGCGCTAAGTGGGTAATAGTGGAAAAAAGAATATGTTCAAATATAAACTACACAGAAGCATTGTATGAAACTTCTTTCTGTTCTGTGCATTCAACTAACAGAGTTGAACCTTACTTTTGATTGAGCCTTTCTGAAACACTCTTTCTGTAGAAACTGCAATTGGACATTCTGAGCGCTAAGAGGCCTCTATTGGGAAAAATAATATCTTCAAATAAAAACTACACAGAAGCATTGTGTGAAACTTATTTCTGATATGTTCATTAAGCTAACAGAGTTAAACCATACTTTTGATTGCGCAGTTCTGAACACTCTTTCTGTAGAAAATGCAAGTGGACATTCGGAGCGCTAAGAGGGTAATAGTGGAAAAAGGAATATATTCAAATATAAACTACACAGTAGCATTCTGTGAAAATTCTTTCAGTTCTGTGCATTCAACTAACAGAGTTGAACCTTATTTTGATTGAGCCGTTCTGAAACACTCTTTCTGTAGAAACTGCAATTGGACATGCTAAGCGCTAAGAGGCCTACATTGGGAAAAAGAATATCTTCATATAAAAACTACACAGATGCATTCTGTGAAACTTATTTCTGATCTGTAAATTCAGTTAACAGAGATAAAACATATTTTTGATTGAGCAGTTATGAAACACTCTTTTTGTAGAAAATGCAAGTGGAGATTCGGGGCGCTAAGAGGGTAATAGTGGAAAAAGGAATGTCTTCAAATATAAACTACACAGAATCATTCGGTGAAACTTCTTTCTGTTCTGTGCATTCAGCTAACAGAGTTAAACCATACTTTTGATTGAGCAGATCTGAACACTCTTTCTGTAGAAAATGCAACTGGACATTTGGAGCGCTAAGAGCGTAGTAGTGGAAAAAGGAATATATTCAAATATAAACTACACAGAAGCATTCTGTGAAACTTCTTTCTGCTCTGAGCATTCAGCTAACAGAGTTAAACCATACTTTTGATTGAGCAGTTTTGAAACACTCTGTCTGTAGAAAATGCAACTGGACATTCGTAGCGCTAAGTGGGTAATAGTGGAAAAAAGAATATGTTCAAATATAAACTACACAGAAGCATTGTATGAAACTTCTTTCTGTTCTGTGCATTCAACTAACAGAGTTGAACCTTACTTTTGATTGAGCCGTTCTGAAACACTCTTTCTGTAGAAACTGCAATTGGACATTCTGAGCGCTAAGAGGCCTATATTGGGAAAAAGAATGTCTACAAATAAAAACTACACAGAAGAATTGTGTGAAACTTCTTTCTGTTCTGTTTCTTCAACTAAAAGAGTTGAACCTTAGTTTTGATTGAGCCGTTCTGAAACACTCTTTCTGTAGAAAATGCAAGTGGAGATTCGGAGCGCTAAGAGGGTAATAGTGGAAAAGGGAATGTCTCCAAATATAAACTACACAGAATCATTCTGTGAAACTTCTTTCTGATCTGTGCATTCAGCTAACAGAGTTAAACCATACTTTTGATTGAGCAGATCTGAACTCTCTTTCTGTAGAAAATGCAACTGGACATTTGGAGCGCTAAGAGAGTAGTAGTGGAAAAAGGAATATATTCAAATATAAACTACACAGAAGCATTCTGTGAAACTTCTTTCTGATCAGAGCATTCAGCTAACAGAATTAAACCATACTTTTGATTGAGCAGTTTTGAAACACTCTGTCTGTATAAAATGCAACTGGACATTCGTAGCGCTAAGTGGGTAATTGTGGAAAAAAGAATATGTTCAAATATAAACTACACAGAAGCAGTGTATGAAACTTCATTCTTTTCTGTGCATTCAACTAACAGAGTTGAACCTTACTTTTGATTGAGCCTTTCTGAAACACTCTTTCGGTAGAAACTGCAATTGGACATTCTGAGCGCTAAGAGGCCTCTATTGGGAAAAATAATATCTTCAAATAAATACTACACAGAAGCATTGTGTGAAACTTATTTCTGATATGTTCATTAAGCTAACAGAGTTAAACCATACTTTTGATTGCGCAGTTCTGAACACTCTTTCTGTAGAAAATGCAAGTGGACATTCGGAGCGCTAAGAGGGTAATAGTGGAAAAAGGAATATATTCAAATATAAACTACACAGTAGCATTCTGTGAAAATTCTTTCTGTTCTGTGCATTCAACTAACAGAGTTGAACCTTACTTTTGATTGAGCCGTTCTGAAACACTCTTTCTGTAGAAACTGCAATTGGACATGTTAAGCGTTAAGAGGCCTACATTGGGAAAAAAATATCTTCAAATAAAAACTACACAGATGCATTCTGTGAAACTTATTTCTGATCTGTAAATTCAGTTAACAGAGATAAAACATATTTTTGATTGAGCAGTTATGAAACACTCTTTTTGTAGAAAATGCAAGTGGAGATTCGGAGCGCTAAGAGGGTAATAGTGGAAAAAGGAATGTCTTCAAATATAAACTACACAGAATCATTCGGTGAAACTTCTTTCTGATCTGTGCATTCAGCTAACAGAGTTAAACCATACTTTTGATTGAGCAGATGTGAACACTCTTTCTGTAGAAAATGCAACTGGACATTTGGAGCGCTAAGAGCGTAGTAGTGGAAAAAGGAATATATTCAAATATAAACTACACAGAAGCATTCTGTGAAACTTCTTTCTGATCTGAGCATTCAGCTAACAGAGTTAAACCATACTTTTGATTGAGCAGTTTTGAAACACTCTGTCTGTAGAAAATGCAACTGGACATTCGTAGCGCTAAGTGGGTAATAGTGGAAAAAAGAATATGTTCAAATATAAACTACACAGAAGCATTGTATGAAACTTCTTTCTGTTCTGTGCATTCAACTAACAGAGTTGAACCTTACTTTTGATTGAGCCTTTCTGAAACACTCTTTCTGTAGAAACTTCAATTGGACATTCTGAGCGCTAAGAGGCCTATATTGGGAAAAATAATATCTTCAAATAAAAACTACACAGAAGCACTGTGTGAAACTTATTTCTGATATGTTCATTAAGCTAACAGAGTTAAACCATACTTTTGATTGCGCAGTTCTGAACACTCTTTCTGTAGAAAATGCAAGTGGACATTCGGAGCGCTAAGAGGGTAATAGTGGAAAAAGGAATATATTCAAATATAAACTACACAGTAGCATTCTGTGAAAATTCTTTCAGTTCTGTGCATTCAACTAACAGAGTTGAACCTTACTTTTGATTGAGCCGTTCTGAAACACTCTTTCTGTAGAAACTGCAATTGGACATGCTAAGCGCTAAGAGGCCTACATTGGGAAAAAGAATATCTTCATATAAAAACTACACAGATGCATTCTGTGAAACTTATTTCTGATCGGTAAATTCAGTTAACAGAGATAAAACATATTTTTGATTGAGCAGTTATGAAACACTCTTTTTGTAGAAAATGCAAGTGGAGATTCGGAGCGCTAAGAGGGTAATAGTGGAAAAAGGAATGTCTCCAAATATAAACTACACAGAAACATTCGGTGAAACAACTTTCTGATCTGTGCATTCAGCTAACAGAGTTAAACCATACTTTTCATTGAGCAGATCTGAACACTCTTTCTGTAGAATATGCAACTGGACATTTGGAGCGCTAAGAGCGTAGTAGTGGAAAAAGGAATATATTCAAATATAAACTACACAGAAGCATTCTGTGAAACTTCTTTCTGATCTGAGCATTCAGCTAACAGAGTTAAACCATACTTTTGATTGAGCAGTTTTGAAACACTCTGTCTGTAGAAAATGCAACTGGACATTCGTAGCGCTAAGTGGGTAATAGTGGAAAAAAGAATATGTTCAAATATAAACTACACAGAAGCATTGTATGAAACTTCTTTCTGTTCTGTGCATTCAACTAACAGAGTTGAACCTTACTTTTGATTGAGCCGTTCTGAAACACTCTTTCTGTAGAAACTGCAATTGGATATTCTGAGCGCTAAGAGGCCTATATTGGGAAAAAGAATGTCTACCAATAAAAACTACACAGAAGAATTGTGTGAAACTTCTTTCTGTTCTGTTTGTTCAACTAAAAGAGTTGAACCTTAGTTTTGATTGAGCCGTTCTGAAACACTCTTTCTGTAGAAAATGCAATGGAGATTCGGAGCGCTAAGAGGGTAATAGTGGAAAAAGGAATATATTCAAATATAAACTACACAGTAGCATTCTGTGAAAATTCTTTCTGTTCTGTGCATTCAACTAACAGAGTTGAACCTTACTTTTGATTGAGCCGTTCTGAAACACTCTTTCTGTAGAAACTGCAATTGGACATGCTAAACGCTAAGAGGCCTACATTGGGAAAAAGAATATCTTCAAATAAAAACTACACAGATGAATTCTGTGAAACTTATTTCTGATCTGTAAATTCAGTTAACAGAGATAAAACATATTTTTGATTGAGCAGTTATGAAACACTCTTTTTGTAGAAAATGCAAGTGGAGATTCGGAGCGCTAAGCGGGTAATAGTGGAAAAAGGAATGTCTTCAAATATAAACTACACAGAATCATTCGGTGAAACTTCTTTCTGATCTGTGCATTCAGCTAACAGGGTTAAACCACACTTTTGATTGAGCAGATCTGAACACTCTTTCTGTAGAAAATGCAACTGGACATTTGGAGCGCTTAGAGCGTAGTAGTGGAAAAAGGAATATATTCAAATATAAACTACACAGCAGCATTCTGTGAAACTTCTTTCTGATCTGAGCATTCAGCTAACAGAGTTAAACCATACTTTTGATTGAGCAGTTTTGAAACACTCTGTCTGTAGAAAATGCAACTGGACATTCGTAGCGCTAAGTGGGTAATAGTGGAAAAAAGAATATGTTCAAATATAAACTACACAGAAGCATTGTATGAAACTTCTTTCTGTTCTGTGCATTCAACTAACAGAGTTGAACCTTACTTTTGATTGAGCCGTTCTGAAACACTCTTTCTGTAGAAACTGCAATTGGACATTCTGAGCGCTAAGAGGCCTATATTGGGAAAAAGAATGTCTACAAATAAAAACTACACAGAAGAATTGTGTGAAACTTCTTTCTGTTCTGTTTGTTCAACTAAAAGAGTTGAACCTTAGTTTTGATTGAGCCGTTCTGAAACACTCTCTCTGTAGAAAATGCAAGTGGAGATTCGGAGCACTAAGAGGGTAATAGTGGAAAAAGGAATGTCTCCCAATATAAACTACACAGAATCATTCTGTGAAACTTCTTTCTGATCTGTGCATTCAGCTAACAGTGTTAAACCATACTTTTGATTGAGCAGATCTGAACACTCTTTCTGTAGAAAATGCAACTGGACAATTTGAGCGCTAAGAGAGTAGTAGTGGAAAAAGGAATATATTCAAATATAAACTACACAGAAGCATTTTGTGAAACTTATTTCTGATCTGAGCATTCAGCTAACAGAGTTAAACCATACTTTTGATTGAGCAGTTTTGAAACACTCTGTCTGTAGAAAATGCAACTGGATATTCGTAGCGCTAAGTGGGTAATAGTGGAAAAAAGAATATGTTCAAATATAAACTACACAGAAGCATTGTATGAAACTTCTTTCTGTTCTGTGCATTCAACTAACAGAGTTGAACCTTACTTTTGATTGAGCCTTTCTGAAACACTCTTTCTGTAGAAACTGCAATTGGACATTCTGAGCGCTAAGAGGCCTCTATTGGGAAAAATAATATCTTCAAATAAAAACTACACAGAAGCATTGTGTGAAACTTATTTCTGATATGTTCATTAAGCTAACAGAGTTAAACCATACTTTTGATTGCGCAGTTCTGAACACTCTTTCTGTAGAAAATGTAAGTGGACATTCGGAGCGCTAAGAGGGTAATAGTGGAAAAAGGAATATATTCAAATATAAACTACACAGTAGCATTCTGTGAAAATTCTTTCTGTTCTGTGCATTCAACTAACAGAGTTGAACCTTACTTTTGATTGAGCCGTTCTGAAACACTCTTTCTGTAGAAACTGCAATTGGACATGCTAAGCGCTAAGAGGCCTACATTGGGAAAAAGAATATCTTCAAATAAAAACTACACAGATGCATTCTGTGAAACTTATTTCTGATCTGTAAATTCAGTTAACAGAGATAAAACATATTTTTGATTGAGCAGTTATGAAACACTTTTTGTAGAAAATGCAAGTGGAGATTCGGAGCGCTAAGAGGGTAATAGTGGAAAAAGGAATGTCTTCAAATATAAACTACACAGAATCATTCGGTGAAACTTCTTTCTGATCTGTGCATTCAGCTAACAGAGTTAAACCATACTTTTGATTGAGCAGATCTGAACACTCTGTAGAAAATGCAACTGGACATTTGGAGCGCTAAGAGCGTAGTAGTGGAAAAAGGAATATATTCAAATATAAACTACACAGAAGCATTCTGTGAAACTTCTTTCTGCTCTGAGCATTCAGCTAACAGAGTTAAACCATACTTTTGATTGAGCAGTTTTGAAACACTCTGTCTGTAGAAAATGCAACTGGACATTCGTAGCGCTAAGTGGGTAATAGTAGAAAAAAGAATATGTTCAAATATAAACTACACAGAAGCATTGTATGAAACTTCTTTCTGTTCTGTGCATTCAACTAACAGAGTTGAACCTTACTTTTGATTGAGCCTTTCTGAAACACTCTTTCTGTAGAAACTGCAATTGGACATTCTGAGCGCTAAGAGGCCTATATTGGGAAAAATAATATCTTCAAATAAAAACTACACAGAAGCATTGTGTGAAACTTATTTCTGATATGTTCATTAAGCTAACAGAGTTAAACCATACTTTTGATTGCGCAGTTCTGAACACTCTTTCTGTAGAAAATGCAAGTGGACATTCGGAGCGCTAAGAGGGTAATAGTGGAAAAAGGAATATATTCAAATATAAACTACACAGTAGCATTCTGTGAAAATTCTTTCTGTTCTGTGCATTCAACTAACAGAGTTGAACCTTACTTTTGTTTGAGCCGTTCTGAAACACTCTTTCTGTAGAAACTGCAATTGGACATGCTAAGCGCTAAGAGGCCTACATTGGGAAAAAGAATATATTCAAATAAAAACTACACAGATGCATTCTGTGAAACTTATTTCTGATCTGTAAATTCAGTTAACAGAGATAAAACATATTTTTGATTGAGCAGTTATGAAACACTCTTTTTGTAGAAAATGCAAGTGGAGATTCGGAGCGCTAAGAGGGTAATAGTGGAAAAAGGAATGTCTTCAAATATAAACTACACAGAATCATTCGGTGAAACTTCTTTCTGATCTGTGCATTCAGCTAACAGAGTTAAACCATAGTTTTGATTGAGCAGATCTGAACACTCTTTCTGTAGAAAATGCAACTGGACATTTGAAGCGCTAAGAGCGTAGTAGTGGAAAAAGGGATATATTCAAATATAAACTACACAGAAGCATTCTGTGAAACTTCTTTCTGATCTGAGCATTCAGCTGACAGAGTTAAACCATACTTTTGATTGAGCAGTTTTGAAACACTCTGTCTGTAGAAAATGCAACTGGACATTCGTAGCGCTAAGTGGGTAATAGTGGAAAAAAGAATATGTTCAAATATAAACTACACAGAAGCATTGTATGAAACTTCTTTCTGTTCTGTGCATTCAACTAACAGAGTTGAACCTTACTTTTGATTGAGCCGTTCTGAAACACTCTTTCTGTAGAAACTGCAATTGGACATTCTGAGCGCTAAGAGGCCTATATTGGGAAAAAGAATGTCTAAAAATAAAAACTACACAGAAGAATTGTGTGAAACTTCTTTCTGTTCTGTTTCTTCAACTAAAAGAGTTGAACCTTAGTTTTGATTGAGCCGTTCTGAAACACTCTTTCTGTAGAAAATGCAAGTGGAGATTCGGAGCGCTAAGAGGGTAATAGTGGAAAAAGGAATGTCTCCAAATATAAACTACACAGAATCATTCTGTGAAACTTCTTTCTGATCTGTGCATTCAGCTAACAGAGTTAAACCATACTTTTGATTGAGCAGATCTGAACTCTCTTTCTGTAGAAAATGCAACTGGACATTTGGAGCGCTAAGAGAGTAGTAGTGGAAAAAGGAATATATTCAAATATAAACTACACAGAAACATTCTGTGAAACTTCTTTCTGATCAGAGCATTCAGCTAACAGAATTAAACCATAATTTTGATTGAGCAGTTTTGAAACACTCTGTCTGTATAAAATGCAACTGGACATTCGTAGCGCTAAGTGGGTAATTGTGGAAAAAAGAATATGTTCAAATATAAACTACACAGAAGCAGTGTATGAAACTTCATTCTTTTCTGTGCATTCAACTAACAGAGTTGAACCTTACTTTTGATTGAGCCTTTCTGAAACACTCTTTCGGTAGAAACTGCAATTGGACATTCTGAGCGCTAAGAGGCCTCTATTGGGAAAAATAATATCTTCAAATAAAAACTACACAGAAGCATTGTGTGAAACTTATTTCTGATATGTTCATTAAGCTAACAGAGTTAAACCATACTTTTGATTGCGCAGTTCTGAACACTCTTTCTGTAGAAAATGCAAGTGGACATTCGGAGCGCTAAGAGGGTAATAGTGGAAAAAGGAATATATTCAAATATAAACTACACAGTAGCATTCTGTGAAAATTCTTTCTGTTCTGTGCATTCAACTAACAGAGTTGAACCTTACTTTTGATTGAGCCGTTCTGAAACACTCTTTCTGTAGAAACTGCAATTGGACATGCTAAGCGTTAAGAGGCCTACATTGGGAAAAAAATATCTTCAAATAAAAACTACACAGATGAATTCTGTGAAACTTATTTCTGATCTGTAAATTCAGTTAACAGAGATAAAACATATTTTTGATTGAGCAGTTATGAAACACTCTTTTTGTAGAAAATGCAAGTGGAGATTCGGAGCGCTAAGAGGGTAATAGTGGAAAAAGGAATGTCTTCAAATATAAACTACACAGAATCATTCGGTGAAACTTCTTTCTGATCTGTGCATTCAGCTAACAGAGTTAAACCATACTTTTGATTGAGCAGATGTGAACACTCTTTCTGTAGAAAATGCAACTGGACAATTTGAGCGCTAAGAGAGTAGTAGTGGAAAAAGGAATATATTCAAATATAAACTACACAGAAGCATTTTGTGAAACTTATTTCTGATCTGAGCATTCAGCTAACAGAGTTAAACCATACTTTTGATTGAGCAGTTTTGAAACACTCTGTCTGTAGAAAATGCAACTGGATATTCGTAGCGCTAAGTGGGTAATAGTGGAAAAAAGAATATGTTCAAATATAAACTACACAGAAGCATTGTATGAAACTTCTTTCTGTTCTGTGCATTCAACTAACAGAGTTGAACCTTACTTTTGATTGAGCCTTTCTGAAACACTCTTTCTGTAGAAACTGCAATTGGACATTCTGAGCGCTAAGAGGCCTCTATTGGGAAAAATAATATCTTCAAATAAAAACTACACAGAAGCATTGTGTGAAACTTATTTCTGATATGTTCATTAAGCTAACAGAGTTAAACCATACTTTTGATTGCGCAGTTCTGAACACTCTTTCTGTAGAAAATGTAAGTGGACATTCGGAGCGCTAAGAGGGTAATAGTGGAAAAAGGAATATATTCAAATATAAACTACACAGTAGCATTCTGTGAAAATTCTTTCTGTTCTGTGCATTCAACTAACAGAGTTGAACCTTACTTTTGATTGAGCCGTTCTGAAACACTCTTTCTGTAGAAACTGCAATTGGACATGCTAAGCGCTAAGAGGCCTACATTGGGAAAAAGAATATCTTCAAATAAAAACTACACAGATGCATTCTGTGAAACTTATTTCTGATCTGTAAATTCAGTTAACAGACATAAAACATATTTTTGATTGAGCAGTTATGAAACACTTTTTGTAGAAAATGCAAGTGGAGATTCGGAGCGCTAAGAGGGTAATAGTGGAAAAAGGAATGTCTTCAAATATAAACTACACAGAATCATTCGGTGAAACTTCTTTCTGATCTGTGCATTCAGCTAACAGAGTTAAACCATACTTTTGATTGAGCAGATCTGAACACTCTGTAGAAAATGCAACTGGACATTTGGAGCGCTAAGAGCGTAGTAGTGGAAAAAGGAATATATTCAAATATAAACTACACAGAAGCATTCTGTGAAACTTCTTTCTGCTCTGAGCATTCAGCTAACAGAGTTAAACCATACTTTTGATTGAGCAGTTTTGAAACACTCTGTCTGTAGAAAATGCAACTGGACATTCGTAGCGCTAAGTGGGTAATAGTAGAAAAAAGAATATGTTCAAATATAAACTACACAGAAGCATTGTATGAAACTTCTTTCTGTTCTGTGCATTCAACTAACAGAGTTGAACCTTACTTTTGATTGAGCCTTTCTGAAACACTCTTTCTGTAGAAACTGCAATTGGACATTCTGAGCGCTAAGAGGCCTATATTGGGAAAAATAATATCTTCAAATAAAAACTACACAGAAGCATTGTGTGAAACTTATTTCTGATATGTTCATTAAGCTAACAGAGTTAAACCATACTTTTGATTGCGCAGTTCTGAACACTCTTTCTGTAGAAAATGCAAGTGGACATTCGGAGCGCTAAGAGGGTAATAGTGGAAAAAGGAATATATTCAAATATAAACTACACAGTAGCATTCTGTGAAAATTCTTTCTGTTCTGTGCATTCAACTAACAGAGTTGAACCTTACTTTTGTTTGAGCCGTTCTGAAACACTCTTTCTGTAGAAACTGCAATTGGACATGCTAAGCGCTAAGAGGCCTACATTGGGAAAAAGAATATATTCAAATAAAAACTACACAGATGCATTCTGTGAAACTTATTTCTGATCTGTAAATTCAGTTAACAGAGATAAAACATATTTTTGATTGAGCAGTTATGAAACACTCTTTTTGTAGAAAATGCAAGTGGAGATTCGGAGCGCTAAGAGGGTAATAGTGGAAAAAGGAATGTCTTCAAATATAAACTACACAGAATCATTCGGTGAAACTTCTTTCTGATCTGTGCATTCAGCTAACAGAGTTAAACCATAGTTTTGATTGAGCAGATCTGAACACTCTTTCTGTAGAAAATGCAACTGGACATTTGAAGCGCTAAGAGCGTAGTAGTGGAAAAAGGGATATATTCAAATATAAACTACACAGAAGCATTCTGTGAAACTTCTTTCTGATCTGAGCATTCAGCTGACAGAGTTAAACCATACTTTTGATTGAGCAGTTTTGAAACACTCTGTCTGTAGAAAATGCAACTGGACATTCGTAGCGCTAAGTGGGTAATAGTGGAAAAAAGAATATGTTCAAATATAAACTACACAGAAGCATTGTATGAAACTTCTTTCCGTTCTGTGCATTCAACTAACAGAGTTGAACCTTACTTTTGATTGAGCCGTTCTGAAACACTCTTTCTGTAGAAACTGCAATTGGACATTCTGAGCGCTAAGAGGCCTATATTGGGAAAAAGAATGTCTAAAAATAAAAACTACACAGAAGAATTGTGTGAAACTTCTTTCTGTTCTGTTTCTTCAACTAAAAGAGTTGAACCTTAGTTTTGATTGAGCCGTTCTGAAACACTCTTTCTGTAGAAAATGCAAGTGGAGATTCGGAGCGCTAAGAGGGTAATAGTGGAAAAAGGAATGTCTCCAAATATAAACTACACAGAATCATTCTGTGAAACTTCTTTCTGATCTGTGCATTCAGCTAACAGAGTTAAACCATACTTTTGATTGAGCAGATCTGAACTCTCTTTCTGTAGAAAATGCAACTGGACATTTGGAGCGCCAAGAGAGTAGTAGTGGAAAAAGGAATATATTCAAATATAAACTACACAGAAACATTCTGTGAAACTTCTTTCTGATCAGAGCATTCAGCTAACAGAATTAAACCATAATTTTGATTGAGCAGTTTTGAAACACTCTGTCTGTATAAAATGCAACTGGACATTCGTAGCGCTAAGTGGGTAATTGTGGAAAAAAGAATATGTTCAAATATAAACTACACAGAAGCAGTGTATGAAACTTCATTCTTTTCTGTGCATTCAACTAACAGAGTTGAACCTTACTTTTGATTGAGCCTTTCTGAAACACTCTTTCGGTAGAAACTGCAATTGGACATTCTGAGCGCTAAGAGGCCTCTATTGGGAAAAATAATATCTTCAAATAAAAACTACACAGAAGCATTGTGTGAAACTTATTTCTGATATGTTCATTAAGCTAACAGAGTTAAACCATACTTTTGATTGCGCAGTTCTGAACACTCTTTCTGTAGAAAATGCAAGTGGACATTCGGAGCGCTAAGAGGGTAATAGTGGAAAAAGGAATATATTCAAATATAAACTACACAGTAGCATTCTGTGAAAATTCTTTCTGTTCTGTGCATTCAACTAACAGAGTTGAACCTTACTTTTGATTGAGCCGTTCTGAAACACTCTTTCTGTAGAAACTGCAATTGGACATGCTAAGCGTTAAGAGGCCTACATTGGGAAAAAAATATCTTCAAATAAAAACTACACAGATGAATTCTGTGAAACTTATTTCTGATCTGTAAATTCAGTTAACAGAGATAAAACATATTTTTGATTGAGCAGTTATGAAACACTCTTTTTGTAGAAAATGCAAGTGGAGATTCGGAGCGCTAAGAGGGTAATAGTGGAAAAAGGAATGTCTTCAAATATAAACTACACAGAATCATTCGGTGAAACTTCTTTCTGATCTGTGCATTCAGCTAACAGAGTTAAACCATACTTTTGATTGAGCAGATGTGAACACTCTTTCTGTAGAAAATGCAACTGGACATTTGGAGCGCTAAGAGCGTAGTAGTGGAAAAAGGAATATATTCAAATATAAACTACACAGAAGCATTGTATGAAACTCCTTTCTGTTCTGTGCATTCAACTAACAGAGTTGAACCTTACTTTTGATTGAGCCTTTCTGAAACACTCTTTCTGTAGAAACTGCAATTGGACATTCTGAGCGCTAAGAGGCCTCTATTGGGAAAAATAATATCTTCAAATAAAAACTACACAGAAGCATTGTGTGAAACTTATTTCTGATATGTTCATTAAGCTAACAGGGTTAAACCATACTTTTGATTGCGCAGTTCTGAACACTCTTTCTGTAGAAAATGCAAGTGGACATTCGGAGCGCTAAGAGGGTAATAGTGGAAAAAGGAATATATTCAAATATAAACTACACAGTAGCATTCTGTGAAAATTCTTTCTGTTCTGTGCATTCAACTAACAGAGTTGAAACTTACTTTTGATTGAGCCGTTCTGAAACACTCTTTCTGTAGAAACTGCAATTGGACATGCTAAGCGCTAAGAGGCCTACATTGGGAAAAAGAATATCTTCAAATAAAAACTACACAGATGCATTCTGTGAAACTTATTTCTGATCTGTAAATTCAGTTAACAGAGATAAAACATATTTTTGATTGAGCAGTTATGAAACACTTTTTGTAGAAAATGCAAGTGGAGATTCGGAGCGCTAAGAGGGTAATAGTGGAAAAAGGAATGTCTTCAAATATAAACTACACAGAATCATTCGGTGAAACTTCTTTCTGATCTGTGCATTCAGCTAACAGAGTTAAACCATACTTTTGATTGAGCAGATCTGAACACTCTGTAGAAAATGCAACTGGACATTTGGAGCACTAAGAGCGTAGTAGTGGAAAAAGGAATATATTCAAATATAAACTACACAGAAGCATTCTGTGAAACTTCTTTCTGATCTGAGCATTCAGCTAACAGAGTTAAACCATACTTTTGATTGAGCAGTTTTGAAACACTCTGTCTGTAGAAAATGCAACTGGACATTCGTAGCGCTAAGTGGGTAATAGTGGAAAAAAGAATATGTGCAAATATAAACTACACAGAAGCATTGTATGAAACTTCTTTCTGTTCTGTGCATTCAACTAACAGAGTTGAACCTTACTTTTGATTGAGCCGTTCTGAAACACTCTTTCTGTAGAAACTGCAATTGGACATTCTGAGCGCTAAGAGGCCTATATTGGGAAAAAGAATGTCTACAAATAAAAACTACACAGAAGAATTGTGTGAAACTTCTTTCTGTTCTGTTTGTTCAAATAAAAGAGTTGAACCTTAGTTTTGATTGAGCCGTTCTGAAACACACTTTCTGTAGAAAATGCAGGTGGAGATTCGGAGCGCTAAGAGGGTAATAGTGGAAAAAGGAATGTCTTCAAATATAAACTACACAGAATCATTCGGTGAAACTTCTTTCTGATCTGTGCATTCAGCTAACAGAGTTAAACCATACTTTTGATTGAGCACATCTGAACACTCTTTCTGTAGAAAATGCAACTGGACATTTGGAGCGCTAAGAGAGTAGTAGTGGAAAAAGGAATATATTCAAATATAAACTACACAGAAGCATTCTGTGAAACTTCTTTCTGATCTGAGCATTCAGCTAACAGAGTTAAACCATACTTTTGATTGAGCAGTTTTGAAACACTCTGTCTGTAGAAAATGCAACTGGACATTCGTAGCGCTAAGTGGGTAATAGTGGAAAAAAGAATATGTTCAAATATAAACTACACAGAAGCATTGTATGAAACTTCTTTCTGTTCTGTGCATTCAACTAACAGAGTTGAACCTTACTTTTGATTGAGCCTTTCTGAAACACTCTTTCTGTAGAAACTGCAATTGGACATTCTGAGCGCTAAGAGGCCTATATTGGGAAAAATAATATCTTCAAATAAAAACTACACAGAAGCATTGTGTGAAACTTATTTCTGATATGTTCATTAAGCTAACAGAGTTAAACCATACTTTTGATTGCGCAGTTCTGAACACTTTTTCTGTAGAAAATGCAAGTGGACATTCGGAGCGCTAAGAGGGTAATAGTGGAAAAAGGAATATATTCAAATATAAACTACACAGTAGCATTCTGTGAAAATACTTTCTGTTCTGTGCATTCAACTAACAGAGTTGAACCTTACTTTTGATTGAGCCGTTCTGAAACACTCTTTCTGTAGAAACTGCAGTTGGACATGCTAAGCGCTAAGAGGCCTACATTGGGAAAAAGAATATCTTCAAATAAAAACTACACAGATGCATTCTGTGAAACTTATTTCTGATCTGTAAATTCAGATATCAGAGATAAAACATATTTTTGATTGAGCAGTTATGAAACACTCTTTTTGTAGAAAATGCAAGTGGAGATTCGGAGCGCTAAGAGATTAATAGTGGAAAAAGGAATGTCTTCAAATATAAACTACACAGAATCATTCGGTGAAACTTCTTTCTGATCTGTGCATTCAGCTAACAGAGTTAAACCATACTTTTGATTGAGCAGATCTGAACACTCTTTCTGTAGAAAATGCAACTGGACATTTGGAGCGCTAAGAGCGTAGTAGTGGAAAAAGGAATATATTCAAATATGAACTACACAGAAGCATTCTGTGAAACTTCTTTCTGATCTGAGCATTCAGCTAACAGAGTTAAACCATACTTTTGATTGAGCAGTTTTGAAACACTCTTTCTGTAGAAAACGCAACTGGACATTCGTAGCGCTAAGTGGGTAATAGTGGAAAAAAGAATATGTTCAAATATAAACTACACAGAAGCATTGTATGAAACTTCTTTCTGTTCTGTGCATTCAACTAACAGAGTTGAACCTTACTTTTGATTGAGCCTTTCTGAAACGCTCTTTCTGTAGAAACTGCAATTGGACATTCTGAGCGCTAAGAGGCCTCTATTGGGAAAAATAATATCTTCAAATAAAAACTACACAGAAGCATTGTGTGAAACTTATTTCTGATATGTTCATTAAGCTAACAGAGTTAAACCATACTTTTGATTGTGCAGTTCTGAACACTCTTTCTGTAGAAAATGCAAGTGGACATTCGGAGCGCTAAGAGGGTAATAGTGGAAAAAGGAATATATTCAAATATAAACTACACAGTAGCATTCTGTGAAAATTCTTTTTGTTCTGTGCATTCAACTAACAGAGTTGAACCTTACTTTTGATTGAGCCGTTCTGAAACACTCTTTCTGTAGAAACTGCAATTGGACATGCTAAGCGCTAAGAGGCCTACATTGGGAAAAAGAATATCTTCAAATAAAAACTACACAGATGCATTCTGTGAAACTTATTTCTGATCTGTAAATTCAGATAACAGAGATAAAACATATTTTTGATTGAGCAGTTATGAAACACTCTTTTTGTAGAAAATGCAAGTGGAGATTTGGAGCGCTAAGAGGGTAATAGTGGAAAAAGGAATGTCTTCAAATATAAACTACACAGAATCATTCGGTGAAACTTCTTTCTGATCTGTGCATTCAGCTAACAGAGTTAAACCATACTTTTGATTGAGCAGATCTGAACACTCTTTCTGTAGAAAATGCAACTGGACATTTGGAGCGCTAAGAGCGTAGTAGTGGAAAAAGGAATATATTCAAATATAAACTACACAGAAGCATTCTGTGAAACTTCTTTCTGATCTGAGCTTTCAGCTAACAGAGTTAAACCATACTTTTGATTGAGCAGTTTTGAAACACTCTGTCTGTAGAAAATGCAACTGGACATTCGTAGCGCTAAGTGGGTAATAGTGGAAAAAAGAATATGTTCAAATATAAAATACACAGAAGCATTGTATGAAACTTCTTTCTGTTCTGTGCATTCAACTAACAGAGTTGAACCTTACTTTTGATTGAGCCTTTCTGAAACGCTCTTTCTGTAGAAACTGCAATTGGACATTCTGAGCGCTAAGAGGCCTACATTGGGAAAAAGAATATCTTCAAATAAAAACTACACAGATGCATTCTGTGAAACTTATTTCTGATCTGTAAATTCAGTTAACAGAGATAAAACATATTTTTGATTGAGCAGTTATGAAACACTCTTTTTGTAGAAAATGCAAGTGGAGATTCGGAGCGCTAAGAGATTAATAGTGGAAAAAGGAATGTCTTCAAATATAAACTACACAGAATCATTCGGTGAAACTTCTTTCTGATCTGTGCATTCAGCTAACAGAGTTAAACCATACTTTTGATTGAGCAGATCTGAACACTCTTTCTGTAGAAAATGCAACTGGACATTTGGAGCGCTAAGAGCGTAGTAGTGGAAAAAGGAATATATTCAAATATAAACTACACAGAAGCATTCTGTGAAACTTTTTTCTGATCTGAGCATTCAGCTAACAGAGTTAAACCATACTTTTGATTGAGCAGTTTTGAAACACTCTGTCTGTAGAAAATGCAACTTGACAATCGTAGCGCTAAGTGGGTAATAGTGGAAAAAAGTATATGTTCAAATATAAACTACACAGAAGCATTGTATGAAACTTCTTTCTGTTCTGTGCATTCAACTAACAGAGGTGAACCTTACATTTGATTGAGCCGTTCTGAAACACTCTTTCTGTAGAAAATGCAATTGGACATTCTGAGTGCTAAGAGGCCTATATTGGGAAAAAGAATGTCTACAAATAAAAACTACACAGAAGAATTGTGTGAAACTTCTTTCTGTTCTGTTTGTTCAACTAAAAGAGTTGAACCTTAGTTTTGATTGAGCCGTTCTGAAACACTCTTTCTGTAGAAAATGCAAGTGGAGATTCGGAGCGCTAAGAGGGTAATAGTGGAAAAAGGAATATCTCCAAATATAAACTACACAGAATCATTCTGTGAAACTTCTTTCTGATCTGTGCATTCAGCTAACAGAGTTAAACCATACTTTTGATTGAGCAGATCTGAACTCTCTTTCTGTAGAAAATGCAACTGGACATTTGGAGCGCTAAGAGAGTAGTAGTGGAAAAAGGAATATATTCAAATATAAACTACACAGAAGCATTCTGTGAAACTTCTTTCTGATCTGAGCATTCAGCTAACAGAGTTAAACCATACTTTTGATTGAGCAGTTTTGAAACACTCTGTCTGTAGAAAATGCAACTGGACATTCGTAGCGCTAAGTGGGTAATTGTGGAAAAAAGAATATGTTCAAATATAAACTACACAGAAGCAGTGTATGAAACTACTTTCTGTTCTGTGCATTCAACTAACAGAGTTGAACCTTACTTTGATTGAGCCTTTC
This sequence comes from Symphalangus syndactylus, assembly GCF_028878055.3. NCBI lineage: Eukaryota > Metazoa > Chordata > Mammalia > Primates > Hylobatidae > Symphalangus > Symphalangus syndactylus. The sequence continues at coordinate 110,806,680 of NC_072437.2, read as the reverse complement.
TGAAACATTCTTTCTGTAGAAACTGCAATTGGACATTCTGAGCGCTAAGAGGCCTATATTGGGAAAAATAATACCTTCAAATAAAAACTACACAGAAGCATTGTGTGAAACTTATTTCTGATATGTTCATTAAGCTAACAGAGTTAAACCATACTTTTGATTGTGCAGTTCTGAACACTCTTTCTGTAGAAAATGCAAGTGGACATTCGGAGCGCTAAGAGGGTAATAGTGGAAAAAGGAATATATTCAAATATAAACTACACAGTAGCATTCTGTGAAAATTCTTTCTGTTCTGTGCATTCAACTAACAGAGTTGAACCTTACTTTTGATTGAGCCCTTCTGAAACACTCTTTCTGTAGAAACTGCAATTGGACATGCTAAGCGCTAAGAGGCCTACATTGGGAAAAAGAATATCTTCAAATAAAAACTACACAGATGCATTCTGTGAAACTTATTTCTGATCTGTAAATTCAGATAACAGAGATAAAACATATTTTTCATTGAGCAGTTATGAAACACTCTTTTTGTAGAAAATGCAAGTGGAGATTCAGAGCGCTAAGAGGGTAATAGTGGAAAAAGTAATGTCTTCAAATATAAACTACACAGAATCATTCGGTGAAACGTCTTTCTGATCTGTGCATTCAGCTAACAGAGTTAAACCATACTTTTCATTGAGCAGATCTGAACACTCTTTCTGTAGAAAATGCAACTGGACATTTGGAGCGCTAAGAGCGTAGTAGTGGAAAAAGGAATATATTCAAATATAAACTACACAGAAGCATTCTGTGAAACTTCTTTCTGATCTGAGCATTCAGCTAACAGAGTTAAACCATACTTTTGATTGAGCAGTTTTGAAACACTCTTTCTGTAGAAAATGCAACTGGACATTCGTAGCGCTAAGTGGGTAATAGTGGAAAAAAGAATATGTTAAAATATAAACTACACAGAAGCATTGTATGAAACTTCTTTCTGTTCTGTGCATTCAACTAACAGAGTTGAACCTTACTTTTGATTGAGCCTTTCTGAAACACTCTTTCTGTAGAAACTGCAATTGGACATTCTGAGCGCTAAGAGGCCTACATTGGGAAAAAGAATATCTTCAAATAAAAACTACACAGATGCATTCTGTGAAACTTATTTCTGATCTGTAAATTCAGTTAACAGAGATAAAACATATTTTTGATTGAGCAGTTATGAAACACTCTTTTTGTAGAAAATGCAAGTGGAGATTCGGAGCGCTAAGAGGGTAATAGTGGAAAAAGGAATGTCTTCAAATATAAACTACACAGAATCATTCGGTGAAACTTCTTTCTGATCTGTGCATTCAGCTAACAGAGTTAAACCATACTTTTGATTGAGCAGATCTGAACACTCTTTCTGTAGAAAATGCAACTGGACATTTGGAGCGCTAAGATCGTAGTAGTGGAAAAAGGAATATATTCAAATATAAACTACACAGAAGCATTCTGTGAAACTTCTTTCTGATCTGAGCATTCAGCTAACAGAGTTAAACCATACTTTTGATTGAGCAGTTTTGAAACACTCTGTCTGTAGAAAATGCAATTGTACATTCGTAGCGCTAAGTGGGTAATAGTGGAAAAAAGATTATGTTCAAATATAAACTACACAGAAGCATTGTATGAAACTTCTTTCTGTTCTGTGCATTCAACTAACAGAGTTGAACCTTACTTTTGATTGAGCCGTTCTGAAACACTCTTTCTGTAGAAACTGCAATTGGACATTCTGAGCGCTAAGAGGCCTATATTGGGAAAAAGAATGTCTACAAATAAAAACTACACAGAAGAATTGTGTGAAACTTCTTTCTGTTCTGTTTGTTCAACTAAAAGAGTTGAACCTTAGTTTTGATTGAGCCGTTCTGAAACACACTTTCTGTAGAAAATGCAAGTGGAGATTCGGAGCGCTAAGAGGGTAATAGTGGAAAAAGGAATGTCTCCAAATATAAACTACACAGAATCATTCTGTGAAACTTCTTTCTGATCTGTGCATTCAGCTAATAGAGTTAAACCATACTTTTGATTGAGCAGATCTGAACACTCTTTCTGTAGAAAATGCAACTGGACATTTGGAGCGCTAAGAGAGTAGTAGTGGAAAAAGGAATATATTCAAATATAAACTACACAGAAGCATTATGTGAAACTTCTTTCTGATCTGAGCATTCAGCTAACAGAGTTAAACCATACTTTTGATTGAGCAGTTTTGAAACACTCTGTCTGTAGAAAATGCAACTGGACATTCGTAGCGCTAAGTGGGTAATAGTGGAAAAAAGAATATGTTCAAATATAAACTATACAGAAGCATTGTATGAAACTTCTTTCTGTTCTGTGCATTCAACTAACAGAGTTGAACCTTACTTTTGATTGAGCTTTCTGAAGCACTCTTTCTGTAGAAACTGCAATTGGACATTCTGAGCGCTAAGAGGCCTATATTGGGGAAAATAATATCTTCAAATAAAAACTACACAGAAGCATTGTGTGAAACTTATTTCTGATATGTTCATTAAGGTAACAGAGTTAAACCATACTTTTGATTGCGCAGTTCTGAACACTCTTTCTGTAGAAAATGCAAGTGGACATTCGGAGCGCTAAGTGGGTAATAGTGGAAAAAGGAATATATTCAAATATAAACTACACAGTAGCATTCTGTGAAAATTCTTTCTGTTCTGTGCATTCAACTAACAGAGTTGCACCTTACTTTTGATTGAGCCATTCTGAAACACTCTTTCTGTAGAAACTGCAATAGGACATGCTAAACGCTAAGAGGCCTACATTGGGAAAAAGAATATCTTCAAATAAAAACTACACAGATGCATTCTGTGAAACTTATTTCTGATCTGTAAATTCAGTTAACAGAGATAAAACATATTTTTGATTGAGCAGTTATGAAACACTCTTTTTGTAGAAAATGCAAGTGGAGATTCGGAGCGCTAAGAGGGTAATAGTGGAAAAAGAATGTCTTCAAATATAAACTACACAGAATCATTTGGTGAAACTTCTTTCTGATCTGTGCATTCAGCTAACAGAGTTAAACCATACTTTTGATTGAGCAGATCTGAACACTCTTTCTGTAGAAAATGCAACTGGACATTTGGAGCGCTAAGAGCGTAGTAGTGGAAAAAGGAATATATTCAAATATAAACTACACAGAAGCATTCTGTGAAACTTCTTTCTGATCTGAGCATTCAGCTAACTGAGTTAAACCACACTTTTGATTGAGCAGTTTTGAAACACTCTGTCTGTAGAAAATGCAACTGGACATTCGTAGCGCTAAGTGGGTAATAGTGGAAAAAAGAATGTTCAAATATAAACTACACAGAAGCATTGTATGAAACTTCTTTCTGTTCTGTGCATTCAACTAACAGAGTTGAACCTTACTTTTGATTGAGCCGTTCTGAAACACTCTTTCTGTAGAAACTGCAATTGGACATTCTGAGCGCTAAGAGGCCTATATTGGGAAAAAGAATGTCTACAAATAAAAACTACACAGAAGAATTGTGTGAAAATTCTTTCTGTTCTGTTTGTTCAACTAAAAGAGTTGAAGCTTAGTTTTGATTGAGCCGTTCTGAAACACTCTTTCTGTAGAAAATGCAATGGAGATTCGGAGCGCTAAGAGGGTAATAGTGGAAAAAGGAATATATTCAAATATAAACGACACAGTAGCATTCTGTGAAAATTCTTTCTGTTCTGTGCATTCAACTAACAGAGTTGAACCTTACTTTTGATTGAGCCGTTCTGAAACACTCTTTCTGTAGAAACTGCAATTGGACATGCTAAGCGCTAAGAGGCCTACATTGGGAAAAAGAATATCTTCAAATAAAAACTACACAGATGCATTCTGTGAAACATATTTCTGATCTGTAAATTCAGTTAACAGAGACAAAACATATTTTTGTTTGAGCAGTTATGAAACACTCTTTTTGTAGAAAATGCAAGTGGAGATTCGGAGCGCTAAGAGGGTAATAGTGGAAAAAGGAATGTCTTCAAATATAAACTACACAGAATCATTCGGTGAAACTTCTTTCTGATCTGTGCATTCAGCTAACAGAGTTAAACCATACTTTTGATTGAGCAGATCTGAACACTCTTTCTGTAGAAAATGCAACTGGACATTTGGAGCGCTAAGAGCGTAGTAGTGGAAAAAGGAATATATTCAAATATAAACTACACAGAAGCATTCTGTGAAACTTCTTTCTGATCTGAGCATTCAGCTAACTGAGTTAAACCATACTTTTGATTGAGCAGTTTTGAAACACTCTGTCTGTAGAAAATGCAACTGGACATTCGTAGCGCTAAGTGGGTAATAGTGGAAAAAAGAATATGTTCAAATATAAACTACACAGAAGCATTGTATGAAACTTCTTTCTGTTCTGTGCATTCAACTAACAGAGTTGAACCTTACTTTTGATTGAGCCGTTCTGAAACACTCTTTCTGTAGAAACTGCAATTGGACATTCTGAGCGCTAAGAGGCCTATATTGGGAAAAAGAATGTCTACAAATAAAAACTACACAAAAGAATTGTGTGAAACTTCTTTCTGTTCTGTTTGTTCAACTAAAAGAGTTGAACCTTAGTTTTGATTGAGCCGTTCTGAAACACTCTTTCTGTAGAAAATGCAATGGAGATTCGGAGCGCTAAGAGGGTAATAGTGGAAAAAGGAATATATTCAAATATAAACTACACAGTAGCATTCTGTGAAAATTCTTTCTGTTCTGTGCATTCAACTAACAGAGTTGAACCTTACTTTTGATTGAGCCGTTCTGAAACACTCTTTCTGTAGAAACTGCAATTGGACATGCTAAGCGCTAAGAGGCCTACATTGGGAAAAAGAATATCTTCAAATAAAAACTACACAGATGCATTCTGTGAAACTTATTTCTGATCTGTAAATTCAGTTAACAGAGATAAAACATATTTTTGATTGAGCAGTTATGAAACACTCTTTTTGTAGAAAATGCAAGTGGAGACTCGGAGCGCTAAGAGGGTAATAGTGGAAAATGGAATGTCTTCAAATATAAACTACACAGAATCATTCGGTGAAACTTCTTTCTGATCTGTGCATTCAGCTAACAGAGTTAAACCATACTTTTGATTGAGCAGATCTGAACACTCTTTCTGTAGAAAATGCAACTGGACATTTGGAGCGCTAAGAGCGTAGTAGTGGAAAAAGGAATATATTCAAATATAAACTACACAGAAGCATTCTGTGAAACTTCTTTCTGATCTGAGCATTCAGCTAACAGAGTTAAACCATACTTTTGATTGAGCAGTTTTGAAACACTCTGTCTGTAGAAAATGCAACTGGACATTCGTAGCGCTAAGTGGGTAATAGTGGAAAAAAGAATATGTTCAAATATAAACTACACAGAAGCATTGTATGAAACTTCTTTCTGTTCTGTGCATTGAACTAACAGAGTTGAACCTTACTTTTGATTGAGCCGATCTGAAACACTCTTTTGTAGAAACTGCAATTGGACATTCTGAGCGCTAAGAGGCCTATATTGGGAAAAAGAATGTCTACAAATAGAAACTACACAGAAGAATTGTGTGAAACTTCTTTCTGTTCTGTTTGTTCAACTAAAAGAGTTGAACCTTAGTTTTGATTGAGCCGTTCTGAAACACTCTTTCTGTAGAAAATGCAAGTGGAGATTCGGAGCGCTAAGAGGGTAATAGTGGAAAAAGGAATGTCTCCAAATATAAACTACACAGAATCATTCTGTGAAACTTCTTTCTGATCTGTGCATTCAGCTAACAGAGTTAAACCATACTTTTGATTGAGCAGATCTGAACACTCTTTGTGTAGAAAATGCAACTGGACATTTGGAGCGCTAAGAGAGTATTCTTGGAAAAAGGAATATATTCAAATATAAACTACACAGAAGCATTCTGTGAAACTTCTTTCTGATCTGAGCATTCAGCTAACAGAGTTAAACCATACTTTTGATTGAGCAGTTTTGAAACACTCTGTCTGTAGAAAATGCAACTGGACATTCGTAGCGCTAAGTGGGTAATAGTGGAAAAAAGAATAGGTTCAAATATAAACCACACAGAAGCATTGTATGAAACTTCTTTCTGTTCTGTGCATTCAACTAACAGAGTTGAACCTTAATTTTGATTGAGCCTTTCTGAAACACTCTTTCTGTAGAAACTGCAATTGGACATTCTGAGCGCTAAGAGGCCTATAATGGGAAAAACAATATATTCAAATAAAAACTACACAGTAGCATTGTGTGAAACTTATTTCTGATATGTTCATTAAGCTAACAGAGTTAAACCATACTTTTGATTGCGCAGTTCTGAACCCTCTTTCTGTAGAAAATGCAAGTGGACATTCGGAGCGCTAAGAGTGTAATAGTGAAAAAAGGAATATATTCAAATATAAACTACACAGTAGCATTCTGTGAAAATTCTTTCTGTTCTGTGCATTCAACTAACAGAGTTGAACCTTACTTTTGATTGAGCCGTTCTGAAACACTCTCTCTGTAGAAACTGCAATTGGACATGCTAAGCGCTAAGAGGCCAACATTGGGAAAAAGAATATCTTCAAATAAAAACTACACAGATGCATTCTGTGAAACTTATTTCTGATCTGTAAATTCAGTTAACAGAGATAAAACATATTTTTGATTGAGCAGTTATGAAACACTCTTTTTGTTGAAAATGCAAGTGGAGATTCGGAGCGCTAAGAGGGTAATAGTGGAAAAAGGAATGTCTTCAAATATAAACTACACAGAATCATTCGGTGAAACTTCTTTCTGATCTGTGCATTCAGCTAACAGAGTTAAACCATACTTTTGATTGAGCAGATCTGAACACTCTTTCTGTAGAAAATGCAACTGGACATTTGGAGCGCTAAGAGCGTAGTAGTGGAAAAAGGAATATATTCAAATATAAACTACACAGAATCATTCTGTGAAACTTCTTTCTGATCTGAGCATTCAGCTAACAGAGTTAAACCATACTTTTGATTGAGCAGTTTTGAAACACTCTGTCTGTAGAAAATGCAACTGGACATTCGTAGCGCTAAGTGGGTAATAGTGGAAAAAAGAATATGTTCAAATATAAACTACACAGAAGCATTGTATGAAACTTCTTTCTGTTCTGTGCATTCAACTAACAGAGTTGAACCTTACTTTTGATTGAGCCGTTCTGAAACACTCTTTCTGTAGAAACTGCAATTGGACATTCTGAGCGCTAAGAGGCCTATATTGGGAAAAAGAATGTCTACAAATAAAAACTACACAGAAGAATTGTGTGAAACTTCTTTCTGTTCTGTTTGTTCAACTAAAAGAGTTGAACCTTAGTTTTGATTGAGCCGTTCTGAAACACTCTTTCTGTAGAAAATGCAATGGAGATTCGGAGCGCTAAGTGGGTAATAGTGGAAAAAGGAATATATTCAAATATAAACTACACAGTAGCATTCTGTGAAAATTCTTTCTGTTCTGTGCATTCAACTAACAGAGTTGAACCTTACTTTTGATTGAGCCGTTCTGAAACACTCTTTCTGTAGAAACTGCAATTGGACATGCTAAGCGCTAAGAGGCCTACATTGGGAAAAAGAATATCTTCAAATAAAAACTACACAGATGCATTCTGTGAAACTTATTTCGGATCTGTAAATTCAGTTAACAGAGATAAAACATATTTTTGATTGAGCAGTTATGAAACACTCTTTTTGTAGAAAATGCAAGTGGAGATTCGGAGCGCTAAGAGGGTAATAGTGGAAAAAGGAATGTCTTCAAATATAAACTACACAGAATCATTCGGTGAAACTTCTTTCTGATCTGTGCATTCAGCTAACAGAGTTAAACCATACTTTTGATTGAGCAGATCTGAACACTCTCTGTAGAAAATGCAACTGGACATTTGGAGCGCTAAGAGCGTAGTAGTGGAAAAAGGAATATATTCAAATATAAACTACACAGAAGCATTCTGTGAAACTTCTTTCTGATCTGAGCATTCAGCTAACAGAGTTAAACCATACTTTTGATTGAGCAGTTTTGAAACACTCTGTCTGTAGAAAATGCAACTGGACATTCGTAGCGCTAAGTGGGTAATAGTGGAAAAAAGAATATGTTCAAATATAAACTACACAGAAGCATTGTATGAAACTTCTTTCTGTTCTGTGCATTGAACTAACAGAGTTGAACCTTACTTTTGATTGAGCCGTTCTGAAACACTCTTTCTGTAGAAACTGCAATTGGACATTCTGAGCGCTAAGAGGCCTATATTGGGAAAAAGAATGTCTACAAATAAAAACTACACAGAAGAATTGTGTGAAACTTCTTTCTGTTCTGTTTGTTCAACTAAAAGAGTTGAACCTTAGTTTTGATTGAGCCATTCTGAAACACTCTTTCTGTAGAAAATGCAATGGAGATTCGGAGCGCTAAGAGGGTAATAGTGGAAAAAGGAATATATTCAAATATAAACTACACAGTAGCATTCTGTGAAAATTCTTTCTGTTCTGTGCATTCAACTAACAGAGTTGAACCTTACTTTTGATTGAGCCGTTCTGAAACACTCTTTCTGTAGAAACTGCAATTGGACATGCTAAGCGCTAAGAGGCCTACATTGGGAAAAAGAATATCTTCAAATAAAAACTACACAGATGCATTCTGTGAAACTTATTTCTGATCTGTAAATTCAGTTAACAGAGATAAAACATATTTTTGATTGAGCAGTTATAAACACTCTTTTTGTAGAAAATGCAAGTGGAGATTCGGAGCGCTAAGAGGGTAATAGTGGAAAAAGGAATGTCTTCAAATATAAACTACACAGAATCATTCGGTGAAACTTCTTTCTGATCTGTGCATTCAGCTAACAGAGTTAAACCATACTTTTGATTGTGCAGATCTGAACACTCTTTCTGTAGAAAATGCAACTGGACATTTGCAGCGCTAAGAGCGTAGTAGTGGAAAAAGGAATATATTCAAATATAAACTACACAGAAGCATTCTGTGAAACTTCTTTCTGATCTGAGCATTCAGCTAACAGAGTTAAACCATACTTTTGATTGAGCAGTTTTGAAACACTCTGTCTGTAGAAAATGCAACTGGACATTCGTAGCGCTAAGTGGGTAATAGTGGAAAAAAGAATATGTTCAAATATAAACTACACAGAAGCATTGTATGAAACTTCTTTCTGTTCTGTGCATTCAACTAACAGAGTTGAACCTTACTTTTGATTGAGCCGTTCTGAAACACTCTTTCTGTAGAAACTGCAATTGGACATGCTAAGCGCTAAGAGGCCTACATTGGGAAAAAGAATATCTTCAAATAAAAACTACACAGATGCATTCTGTGAAACTTATTTCTGATCTGTAAATTCAGTTAACAGAGATAAAACATATTTTTGATTGAGCAGTTATGAAACACTCTTTTTGTAGAAAATGCAAGTGGAGATTCGGAGCGCTAACTGGGTAATAGTGGAAAAAGGAATGTCTTCAAATATAAACTACACAGAATCATTCGGTGAAACTTCTTTCTGATCTGTGCATTCAGCTAACAGAGTTAAACCATACTTTTGATTGAGCAGATCTGAACACTCTTTCTGTAGAAAATGCAACTGGACATTTGGAGCGCTAAGAGCGTAGTAGTGGAAAAAGGAATATATTCAAATATAAACTACACAGAAGCATTCTGTGAAACTTCTTTCTAATGTGAGCATTCAGCTAACAGAGTTAAACCATACTTTTGATTGAGCAGTTTTGAAACACTCTGTCTGTAGAAAATGCAACTGGACATTCGTAGCGCTAAGTGGGTAATAGTGGAAAAAAGAATATGTTCAAATATAAACTACACAGAAGCATTGTATGAAACTTCTTTCTGTTCTGTGCATTCAACTAACAGGGTTGAACCTTACTTTTGATTGAGCCGTTCTGAAACACTCTTTCTGTAGAAACTGCAATTGGACATTCTGAGCGCTAAGAGGCCTATATTGGGAAAAAGAATGTCTACAAATAAAAACTACACAGAAGAATTGTGTGAAACTCCTTTCTGTTCTGTTTGTTCAACTAAAAGAGTTGAACCTTAGTTTTGATTGAGCCGTTCTGAAACACTCTTTCTGTAGAAAATGCAATGGAGATTCGGAGCGCTAAGAGGGTAATAGTGGAAAAAGGAATATATTCAAATATAAACTACACAGTAGCATTCTGTGAAAATTCTTTCTGTTCTGTGCATTCAACTAACAGAGTTGAACCTTACTTTTGATTGAGCCGTTCTGAAACACTCTTTCTGTAGAAACTGCAATTGGACATGCTAAGCGCTAAGAGGCCTACATTGGGAAAAAGAATATCTTCAAATAAAAACTACACAGATGCATTCTGTGAAACTTATTTCTGATCTGTAAATTCAGTTAACAGAGATAAAACATATTTTTGATTGAGCAGTTATAAACACTCTTTTTGTAGAAAATGCAAGTGGAGATTCGGAGCGCTAAGAGGGTAATAGTGGAAAAAGGAATGTCTTCAAATATAAACTACACAGAATCATTCGGTGAAACTTCTTTCTGATCTGTGCATTCAGCTAACAGAGTTAAACCATACTTTTGATTGTGCAGATCTGAACACTCTTTCTGTAGAAAATGCAACTGGACATTTGGAGCGCTAAGAGCGTAGTAGTGGAAAAATTAATATATTCAAATATAAACTACACAGAAGCATTCTGTGAAACTTCTTTCTGATCTGAGCATTCAGCTAACAGAGTTAAACCATACTTTTGATTGAGCAGTTTTGAAACACTCTGTCTGTAGAAAATGCAACTGGACATTCGTAGCGCTAAGTGGGTAATAGTGGAAAAAAGAATATGTTCAAATATAAACTACACAGAAGCATTGTATGAAACTTCTTTCTGTTCTGTGCATTCAACTAACAGAGTTGAACCTTACTTTTGATTGAGCCGTTCTGAAACACTCTTTCTGTAGAAACTGCAATTGGACATTCTGAGGCCTAAGAGGCTTATATTGGGAAAAATAATGTCTACAAATAAAAACTACACAGAAGAATTGTGTGAAACTGCTTTCTGTTCTGTTTGTTCAACTAAAAGAGTTGAACCTTAGTTTTGATTGAGCCGTTCTGAAACACACTTTCTGTAGAAAATGCAAGTGGAGATTCGGAGCGCTAAGAGGGTAATAGTGGAAAAAGGAATGTCTCCAAATATAAACTACACAGAATCATTCTGTGAAACTTCTTTCTGATCTGTGCATTCAGCTAACAGAGTTAAACCATACTTTTGATTGAGCAGATCTGAACACTCTTTCTGTAGAAAATGCAACTGGACATTTGGAGCGCTAAGAGAGTAGTAGTGGAAAAAGGAATATATTCAAATATAAACTACACAGAAGCATTCTGTGAAACTTCTTTCTGATCTGAGCATTCAGCTAACAGAGTTAAACCATACTTTTGATTGAGCAGTTTTGAAACACTCTGTCTGTAGAAAATGCAACTGGACATTCGTAGCGCTAAGTGGGTAATAGTGGAAAAAAGAATATGTTCAAATATAAACTACACAGAAGCATTGTATGAAACTTCTTTCTGTTCTGTGCATTCAACTAACAGAGTTGAAACTTACTTTTGATTGAGCCTTTCTGAAACACTCTTTCTGTAGAAACTGCAATTGGACATTCTGAGCGCTAAGAGGCCTATATTGGGAAAAATAATATCTTCAAATAAAAACTACACAGAAGCATTGTGTGAAACTTATTTCTGATATGTTCATTAAGCTAACAGAGTTAAACCATACTTTTGATTGCGCAGTTCTGAACACTCTTTCTGTAGAAAATGCAAGTGGACATTCGGAGCGCTAAGAGGTTAATAGTGGAAAAAGGAATATATTCAAATATAAACTACACAGTAGCATTCTGTGAAAATTCTTTCTGTTCTGTGCATTCAAGTAACAGAGTTGAACCTTACTTTTGATTGAGCCGTTCTGAAACACTCTTTCTGTAGAAACTGCAATTGGACATGCTAAGCGCTAAGAGGCCTACATTGGGAAAAACAATATCTTCAAATAAAAACTACACAGATGCATTCTGTGAAACTTATTTCTGATCTGTAAATTCAGTTAACAGAGATAAAACATATTTTTGATTGAGCAGTTATGAAACACTCTTTTTGTAGAAAATGCAAGTGGAGATTCGGAGCGCTAAGAGGGTAATAGTGGAAAAAGGAATGTCTTCAAATATAAACTACACAGAATCATTCGGTGAAACTTCTTTCTGATCTGTGCATTCAGCTAACAGAGTTAAACCATACTTTTGATTGAGCAGATCTGAACACTCTTTCTGTAGAAAATGCAACTGGACATTTGGAGCGCTAAGAGCGTAGTAGTGGAAAAAGGAATATATTCAAATATAAACTACACAGAAGCATTCTGTGAAACTTCTTTCTGATCTGAGCATTCAGCTAACAGAGTTAAACCATACTTTTGATTGAGCAGTTTTGAAACACTCTGTCTGTAGAAAATGCAACTGGACATTCGTAGCGCTAAGTGGGTAATAGTGGAAAAAAAATATGTTCAAATATAAACTACACAGAAGCATTGTATGAAACTTCTTTCTGTTCTGTGCATTCAACTAACAGAGTTGAACCTTACTTTTGATTGAGCCGTTCTGAAACACTCTTTCTGTAGAAACTGCAATTGGACATTCTGAGCGCTAAGAGGCCTATATTGGGAAAAAGAATGTCTACAAATAAAAACTACACAGAAGAATTGTGTGAAACTTCTTTCTGTTCTGTTTGTTCAACTAAAAGAGTTGAACCTTAGTTCTGATTGAGCCGTTCTGAAACACTCTTTCTGTAGAAAATGCAATGGAGATTCGGAGCGCTAAGAGGGTAATAGTGGAAAAAGGAATATATTCAAATATAAACTACACAGTAGCATTCTGTGAAAATTCTTTCTGTTCTGTGCATTCAACTAACACAGTTGAACCTTACTTTTGATTGAGCCGTTCTGAAACACTCTTTCTGTAGAAACTGCAATTGGACATTCTGAGCGCTAAGAGGCCTATATTGGGAAAAATAATGTCTACAAATAAAAACTACGCAGAAGAATTGTGTGAAACTTCTTTCTGTTCTGTTTGTTCAACTAAAAGATTTGAACCTTAGTTTTGATTGAGCCGTTCTGAAACACACTTTCTGTAGAAAATGCAAGTGGAGATTCGGAGCGCTAAGAGGGTAATAGTGGAAAAAGGAATGTCTCCAAATATAAACTACACAGAATCATTCTGTGAAACTTCTTTCTGATCTGTGCATTCAGCTAACAGTGTTAAACCATACTTTTGATTGAGCAGATCTGAACACTCTTTGTGTAGAAAATGCAACTGAACATTTGGAGCGCTAAGAGAGTATTAGTGGAAAAAGGAATATATTCAAATATAAACTACACAGAAGCATTCTGTGAAACTTCTTTCTGATCTGAGCATTCAGCTAACAGAGTTAAACCATACTTTTGATTGAGCAGTTTTGAAACACTCTGTCTGTAGAAAATGCAACTGGACATTCGTAGCGCTAAGTGGGTAATAGTGGAAAAAAGAATATGTTCAAATATAAACTACACAGAAGCATTGTATGAAACTTCTTTCTGTTCTGTGCATTCAACTAACAGAGTTGAACCTTACTTTTGATTGAGCCTTTCTGAAACACTCTTTCTGTAGAAACTGCAATTGGACATTCTGAGCGCTAAGAGGCCTATATTGGGAAAAATAATATCTTCAAATAAAAACTACACAGAAGCATTGTGTGAAACTTATTTCTGATATGTTCTTTAAGCTAACAGAGTTAAACGATACTTTTGATTGCGCAGTTCTGAACACTCTTTCTGCAAAAAATGCAAGTGGACATTCGGAGCGCTAAGAGGGTAATAGTGGAAAAAGGAATATATACAAATATAAACTACACAGTAACATTCTGTGAAAATTCTTTCTGTTCTGTGCATTCAACTAACAGAGTTGAACCTTACTTTTGATTGAGCCGTTCTGAAACACTCTTTCTGTAGAAACTGCAATTGGATATGCTAAGCGCTAAGAGGCCTACATTGGGAAAAAGAATATCTTCAAATAAAAACTACACAGATGCATTCTGTGAAACTTATTTCTGATCTGTAAATTCAGTTAACAGAGATAAAACATATTTTTGATTGAGCAGTTATGAAACACTCTTTTTGTAGAAAATGCAAGTGGAGATTCGGAGCGCTAAGAGGGTAATAGTGGAAAAAGGAATGTCTTCAAATATAAACTACACAGAAACATTCGGTGAAACTTCTTTCTGATCTGTGCATTCAGCTAACAGAGTTAAACCATACTTTTGATTGAGCAGATCTGAACACTCTTTCTGTAGAAAATGCAACTGGACATTTGGAGCGCTAAGAGCGTAGTAGTGGAAAAAGGAATATATTCAAATATAAACTACACAGAAGCATTCTGTGAAACTTCTTTCTGATCTGAGCATTCAGCTAACAGAGTTAAACCATACTTTTGATTGAGCAGTTTTGAAACACTCTGTCTGTAGAAAATGCTACTGGACATTCGTAGCGCTAAGTGGGTAATAGTGGAAAAAAGAATATGTTCAAATATAAACTACACAGAAGCATTGTATGAAACTTCTTTCTGTTCTGTGCATTCAACTAACAGAGTTGAACCTTACTTTTGATTGAGCCGATCTGAAACACTCTTTTGTAGAAACTGCAATTGGACATTCTGAGCGCTAAGAGGCCTATATTGGGAAAAAGAATGTCTACAAATAGAAACTACACAGAAGAATTGTGTGAAACTTCTTTCTGTTCTGTTTGTTCAACTAAAAGAGTTGAACCTTAGTTTTGATTGAGCCGTTCTGAAACACTCTTTCTGTAGAAAATGCAAGTGGAGATTCGGAGCGCTAAGAGGGTAATAGTGGAAAAAGGAATGTCTCCAAATATAAACTACACAAAAGGGTCAATCTACTAATTTATCTTCTAATAACTTTCCACCCAGGAGCATTCGTCCCTCTCATTAGACAGTTGTTCTATGCTTCTTTTTTTCACATTCTAATTGCCTCACCTGAACCAAAAAAAGAATGTGGATCTAGGATCAATACCTTTTGAAAAGTCATTTATTTCATTATATTATTTTTTCATATATCTGCATTATTGCATAGAATACCTGATTGGTCTTATGCTAAGTTTTTCATGTAACATTACCTCTGCAAGATGTTAATAAGTATCCTTCCAAAAATGTTTGAAAAATCTTGGGTAAAACATATTATGTAAGTTCCTGTTTTATAGTTTTCCAAGAGTTTTACTATCCTTGGCCAATGACAAAATTCAAAGCAGAGATACAGTACACAACTTTTGTAAAACTTACCTATTTTTCTTATAAGACTGTGGCTTTGTTTTGTTTTGTTTTGAACTTCTTTTCTGTGATGTGACATGAGACTGTGTGTTGAGTTAGGGGTGGGGACATACATTAACAGAGGTTTAGGAACTGCTTTGCTAAAGCAAGTTTGAGGAGAAAATGGGGAGACTAATACAAGATTTTCCTTTAAGCAGTGGGAGTTGAAGGGGTAGGTGGTTTTTGGAGAAAGAAGAGACCCATTCATGGCACAGGCTTCTTTATGTTTCTGCTCTGTGTGATACTTAATGAGGATACAGACATTCACTTCCTCTATTTCCCACCCCTGGCCGGGGGTAACCCAAAGGTACCTGATAAAGACACAGCCTTATAGCTGTATCAAGTATCCCTGAGTGTGTTAGGACTGGAGAGGCCTAAGGAATAAAAAACATACATGCATTAAATGGAACAAATACAGAGAAGAAGAAAACTCAGACATGGTACATTAATTGTGTACCTTTCCTTACAACCCAGCACATCACAGGGTACATGACCTGCTTCCTTTTGACCTGCTTCCTTTATGTTCACTGCATGAACAGGGAAGGGGGTTGGGGTACACGTGGCAGATAATTGTGTTTACTATGTACCTGGTATTAATACATCTATAGAGACAATTGGAATGACTATACTGGAGAAACAGCAAGAGAAGAACTGAAAAGGCTAAAACAAATACTTGGTTCTCTAAAAAATACTCCAAAGGATTTCTCATGTCTGACAAATTACATTTTAGTCTAATAGTAATAAGTGACCAAAACTAAGGTGATTTGATAAATATCATAAGGTATTTTATTGTGAAATTGATATCTATACGTATTGCTTATAAAGCTCAGTAATCTGTTCTTGAATTGAGAAATTACTGAGACAACATCAAAAGCTGTCATTTTTGTTTCTATGTTGTCGTTGTTATTGTTTGTGAGGTCAGAGCTTCTAAACTTTATGACTGTTTGAAAGGGGCCTATATAGACCTTGCCTGAATATTAAGTCATGTGAAATGATAAAAAGCTTTCTGATTTATTGGGTTAGACAAAGAAAAAATTGAGAAATTGAGCATCATTAAAATTAAAGACTTTTGTTATTAAAACTGTGCTTAGAATGAAAACAAAAGCCACAGGTTGGGAGAAAATTTTTTCAAAACATATTCAAAACATTTTCAAAACATATCAGATAAATTACTGGTATTTAAAGTATACAGAGAACTCGAAAATAAGAAAGAAAACAACTCATTTAAAAAATAGTCCAAAGGTCTAAATACAGCTGTCAAATGGGGATTTTGAAGTTACTAGTCATGTATCATTAGGGAACTGCAAGTCACAGCAACCGTGAGATATTATTACATGACTATTAAAATGACCAATATCCAAAAGTCTGATGATACCAAAAGCTGGCAAATGTGAGGAGAAACAGGAACTTTTATTCATTGCTTGTGAGAATGCAGAATAGTACAGCTACTTTGGCAGTCAGTTTGGCAGTTTCTTATAAAACTAAACATACTCCTACCACACAACCCAGCAATTACATTCCCGGTATTTACTTAAAGGATTTGAAAACTTACATGCACACAAAAGCCTTCTTCCCATGAATGTTACAGGAGCCTTATTCATGATCACTAAAATCGAAATGTCCTTCAGGAAGTGAATGGAAAAATAAACTGTGGTATATCCAGGCAATGGAATAGTATTCTGTCAAGCTACAGAAGACACACAGGAACCTTTAAATGCATATTGCCAAGTGAAAGAAGCCAGTCTGAAAAGTCTACATACCGTATGATTCAACTACATGACCTTCTGGAGAAAGCAAAACTATGGAGACAGTAAAGAGATCAGTGGCTATTAGGGATTTGGAGGAGATTTGTGCAGTCTAAACATGTCATGTGCCAACAATGACGTAAAGATATGTGAGATAAAGTATGACGAATTCTATTGACAAACACATGCAATGGCTTCCATTTAACTGAGAAGAAACCATATACCTAGCACAAGTCTTTTTCTGTGCATTAACTTTTTGTAATACAACTATATGAAGTTATAGCCTATTTTATATATGAATAAAAGCATTTCCAAAGGTTAAGAAAGGGCACAGTGAGAGTGAGAAGCACAGTCTGGGTAGGCAGGTCAATCTAGTTTTCTATCTGTGCTTTAAACTGCTATAACCATCAACTCAATCTACTAATTTATCTTCTACATAAATTAGTAGAGGAAACGATGAACGGATGGAGCAAGGAAGAATTTTAGGAGAGTGAATCCATTATTCTGTATGACACTGTAATGAGGATTATTTGTCATTACACATTTGACAAAACCTACAGAATTCATAAGACAAGGAGTAAACTCTAATACAAACTACATACTTTAGTCAATAGTAATGTACCAATATTGACTCATCAACTATAACAAATGTACCACACTATTGCAAGATGTTAAAAATCGGGGAAATTGGGGTAGAGGCTGAGGATGACGTGTGAATGCTTATTCACTTCTTTCTACAAACCTAAAATTGCTTTTAAAGAGTCAATAAAAATTAAAACAAGGCAGGGTTTTCATGCAATGGAAAAAAACACACAACTTTAGTAAGTGACTCATAATTATGCTTATGCCACTTTGCTAGATTACACTTCATTAATAAATATAGTTTCATTCTTTATGTTATAAAGCAGAATAAAGTCAGATATCTAGAGAAATTGATTTTAATGATTAGAGTAAAAGCATTTTCACCTCCAACGTCAGAATGAGTTCTTCAGAATCAGTCCATTTTATAGTTAAATCAATCATTGATTTTAAAAAAATATTGAGAAAAACTTTAACTTCACTTTTTCCATCAAACTCAATGTCATGACAGCATTGTCATTTCAATCTAGGATTAAAACCTATTTCTGGACCCAGTGGACTTACTGTGATAGATTCTGAAAATGTCAGACGTTAAAGTCCAGTCTTTGATCTGCTGTCCTCTGCAGTTATCAAAAGGTCAGTTTATCCTGCTTCTTTTCTCTCTTTTTCATATATCTTGCACTTCAGCTTAATATTAGTATTAAGCTAAATTTCTTATTTTATTTTGATTGATAAGGGAAAACAGATTGTTTCAATACAGTTACTGAGAATAAGCAGCAAAACGTACTTATAAAGTACACAAGAGAGCTATAAGATAAAAATTTGTTCAAAAAAAGATTTGGAAATTTTTATTGCATGAATGTTCAAATGGAAAGGAAAACTTTCTGGATTCTTTTTCCACCACACAGGAGTAGCAGCACTAAAGTAGTGAATAATGTCCGTTCAATTGGTAGTTTTCATGTATTTCTGATATCAGAAATGGACTGTTAGTAACTAGTTTTAAAAGCAGAGCATTTTTGTGCATGGCATTCCCCTGAATTCCAAAGCCCAAACTTAACTTAGGCTAATTTCTCTCTGCTGGGAGCCCCATTAATTTCTCATAGATAACATTTCATATATATGCGGCATTCTGATGATGTAAAGGAATTCACACCTTATGGGCCTACAAGCCAAATTTAATCAATGGCTTGCTTCAGATGGCTGAGAGCTAAAAATTGTTTTGGCATTTTGGAAGTGTTTAAAGAAGGAGAAGGAAGGGGAGAAGAAGAATGAGTAGATGAAGGAGAGACAGAGACTACATATGGCCAGCAAAGCCTATAATATTTACTGTCTAGTTCTTTACACAAAGAACTTTTCCAATCTTGAACAAAACACACACATTTTCGTTATGCCAAAAAAGGACTACAATAAGTCTTCACTTAACATCATTGACAGGTGCTTGAAAACTGGTCATAGGTATATATATTTATGGTCACGTGATGTTTTGATACACGCATACGGAGGGATAAATTGGGGATGGTTAATTGGTACAAAAATACAGTCAGCGAAACCCATTTTACCATAGGTTGACATCAAAAGAGTTCAGCTTCTATGGCTTTTGGTAACTAAAACGTCAACAAACTTGTAAATAAAGATCAAAACACTTCTAATATTAAATGCTGAAATAAATTTCAGCTATTCATACGTTTAAGATTAATAAAAGCTAGTAAAATCATTATTTACCTACTTATTTCAGTTTAGGGTTGCAGTTGACCGCAGCCTATCCTGTCAGCTCAGGACGCAATGTGGGAACCAGCCCTGGACAGGGTGCCGTCGCATTGCAGGTGCACTCACACATACCCACAGTTACTCAGACTGGGACCACATAGACACGTCAATCAACCTCACATGCACAGCCTTGGGAAGTGAGAGGAAACTGGAGCCTCCAGAGAATATCAATGCAGACATGGGGAGAATACATAAGCTCTACACAGACAGTGAACCCCAATTGGAATCAATTTGTTTTTTCTCATCAACATCATAATGAAATGACATTGAATGAAACGTCGTTATTCAAAGACCTGTTGTACTCAGTTCTAAACATTTCAGAATTAAGAGATCTACACACATCCTCTTCTACATAATGGAGTGGGTCTCTTAAAATTTCCTGGCAACATACTCTTAGCCTGCCTAGGAAACACTTTAGAATACAACTGCATTATAATAAATTTTCATATTCTATTCATATCTTCATATTTCTCCCTCTACTTATTAAGGTATAGTCTTGTATATGTAATCCTTCAGTTCCTGAACAAGGTGAACATATGATCTCATGATGTGTGTTTTAATTTCTTAACTTTGTTGAGATTTGGGAATGTGAGGATGATGGAAAGGAAAGAAAGGAATTCAGCAGCTATAAAAGAAATCTGACCTTTAATTTTTTTATTGAATTTGTTTCTTGTTTTATTTTTCCTTCCTTTGCACAAATGAGAACTTCTAGTTTTACAAAGGGTACCATCAACTTTAGGACAAAAATTTGTATTTGTGGCATAACACAAGTTGGAGACACAATGATTTAGAGATTGCATATCAATTTTATCAAATAAATGTGATAAAGTAGGTGATATGCACACACACACACATTTGTAGTGACAAAACCATTGACACAGATACCCAGATGGCACTTAATGTACTTTCAGCCTTAAATTCTTTCTCAAGGACAAGCCATTTGTTTGCAAATGATTTAGCATTCAAAAATGATTAAACACGGGAAAAAATGCATTGCACATAAAGTTCAGATTACAAGTGAATTAAAGTCACACTAATATAACTATAATTTATAATGAATTCAAATGGCTTTCAGAAGGGTCATCTGTGGAAGGTGAAGAGCAATCTGAATTTATTTTTCTGGTAACTGGTCACAGCAATGTTTTCTAGACTAGTGAGTGAGTGCTCATACAGCACCATGTGTGTTCAACAACACATAAAGTTGGATGACAAAATCTACTTTAGTGAGAAGGTAGCTATTTCCAGGGGCACCAATAGTAATGTCAGTTTTGAGTCTTGGGTTTGCTTTTGTTTGTTTACAAGGCGATGAAATGTTTAAGGAAAAAATAAATTCTACCAATCCATGTTGAGTGAACATTTCAATCCTTGTAAAGACCAAAGTCAGCTGCCACCATGCCATGCAAACCTTATAGTACATGACATGTTAAATCGGTAACCTCGAAAGGGACTTCTGAGAAGCTATGAGTAAAAGGCACATACAAAATGCCTCTGAGATGAATTCACAAATGAAATGGAAAAGGATAACTGTGTACATCCAAGAAGAATAGTAATTAACAGAAAACAAGAACACTTCTAAATTGAAAGAATCCCTAAAGTAAAAGAAGACCAAAGAAAAAGAAATAAAGATGAGAAGTGAAATGAGGCGGAAATGGTGAGCGACAAGGAGATACACTGAGAAAAAAAGTAGCTAAAGTTAGTGTGTTATTATTTCAGCAAAATTAAGTATATCAATACTGAGAAATATGACTTGAAATAGATTCAGTACCTCAAGCAGAAACATAAACAAATAACACCTGGGTTTTTCTTTTGATAACCAGTATTTTAAATACAAAAATCTAAAAATTTTGTCTTTGTGTAAGAGTTACACATTTATCATACCAATCAATAACAAAAAGGCGCTATAAATACTGTATGGAAATAAATGTCCTAACAGATGTTAACCAGACATCAGTCTTCACCGGTAAGGATTAGATTTGAAGGTGTTTGCAGATAATTAAAACTTGTTTTTATAACATAACTTAGCAGCTAAGTAGTATAATGAAAATGGGATATTCAAATTATAAGATATAAAATATTAAAGATAGAAGAACATGTTTATTTTTTCAATATAAATATTGTTACAGCTCAGAGAAACAGTATGAAATCTCAGGGCTCATGAAAGGCCACATTCTAGAGATAGTGATTGACAGGTATGGTAATTCCCCTACAGCGTGGTGCCTGTTGTCATGGAGTAGCATGTCTCCTACAGGGTACTACCAGCAGGTTCATGTAGGAAGAGCCAATAGTCCATGTGAGAAACCCCGGAAGGCTAAAGATAGAAGGAAATATTTGTGCCACGTTGAAGAGCAAGTTCACCAGGTGAATTGGCATGTGGCTAGGGTACAACTTCCCATACATATATAAATAATGAAACACACAAAAAATTATCAGAAAAGTATTTTATTATTATTAGAGTCACGATTAGCACTCTCCTCATCAGGAGAGTTTTAGGTTTTTTTCTAGCCCTACTCTATACTTTTTAAACACAGTCTCCAAGTTTCAAAATAAAAGTTTCTTATTTTTAATTCAAATCTCAATTAAAATAAAACAAAAACCGAAAATGTAGAAGTTCCTTATTTTGACCATCTATATATCATACACAACAAAAAGACTGATAAAATTCCACTAAACACAACAGCTAGATCCGTATTCCCGTTACTGCTTAAGCCCATTCCAATAAGGATTTTATACCAAATCTGCCCTTGCCAAGGCTACCTGGGGCCTTCATTTTATTATTTGCAATGGACAATTTTAACTTCACATCCATGTTGGCTTCCTTACATCCTAGATGCACATACAGCCAGATTTTTTCCATCAGATGTGATTTGATCCTCCAAATTCGGAATGCCTTGATGACCTCCTCTTTATCTAAAGATCACTTTAAAAAGCCTGAAGTATTTGGCTCTTCCCTAAATCTTTGACCAGATGTAATGTCATCCTCCCATTGGCTTTCTTTGTCCAAACTACATTAGCCTTATCTCAGATCTTCAAACAAGTTGTATTTCCTGCCTAAGATCTTTCTATGAGTGAGTGAAAGGTGTGACGAAGATAGTTCCTCTTTGCCCCCAAAGGTTTCATTGATCACGCTGATAATGAATTTACTGTTATTTTAATCTCTTACTGTTATACTCAGGCTTAAATTCTCTACCCTACACACTTCAGTTGACATAATTTTAATTTCCACTGTGATGCTTCTCTCTCTTCTGTCAACACTCTCTCCTCACAGGGTTTCATCCAGATCAGGAGTCAGTAACATTTTTGACAAAGAGCCAGATAGTAAATATTGCAGGCTTTGTGTTGCCAAGAGGCAAATTTATGGAACTTTCCCTGCTGAAAAATTTCCCTGTATTTTACATTTTAGACTTATAAATGCCACACGTACTTATAACTCATGAGCCATACAAAAATAGGTGGCAGACCAGATCTGGCTCATGGGCTATAATAGTTTTCCAACCCCTCACCTAGATTCATGACTTTAGGCATGCTCTATAGGCTACGATGATCTAACTCACATCTCTAGCCAAGTCAACTTGTCAGTGCCTACTTGATGTCTCCACTTGGATTCTAACTAGCGTCTTAATTTAAGATTAAAAAATGTAAAATCAATCACACATACGCACCTACCCACACCTCTGTCACTTGCAAACTGCCTCATGTCATCAAGACTTTGCCATATCACTAAAAGTGACCATAATCCCCCATGTCCCTAAATCCAAATACCTTGATATAATTCTTGCTCAGTAAATTCAATCATCTTCAAATCAACTTCCAATCTCAACTGATTTTCTCCAACTTTATTGCTACACTCATAATCCCAACTACCATCATCCTTCAACTGGACAGGTGCAATAGTCAGCTAAATGAACCCCCTTCCTTCACTAGTGTACCCTTCCACAATAGTACACCCTCCTAAGAGCTAACCTCATCGTATCACACATCCATCATACACTTTTCAATGTAGTTAATTTATATTCACATTTTGATATAAGATCTAGATTTGGTCCCTGAGAACACTCATGTAATCTCTCTCCATGCTCTTCCTTCATGGACATTCCAGCCAAACCGGCCTTCTTTTCTTTGTAAGAAACTATCAAGCTCTCTTTTTAAATTACAGAATCTTTATATCTGCCCTTCTTTCTGCTCAGAGCACCCCAGATCTTCAAAGTACCTTCCTCTTTGTCTTCACTCAACTCTCAAATGAAATATTACCTCCTCAGAGAGAAAAATGCTCTGAAATACCTACAGCCAGATCAGTGCCTTCCTCCTTGACAGTTTTACTCAGCCATGTTATCACATGTAATCTTCTTCGTAGTAGTGTACTTTATAGCCCTTCACACCATTGCTTTGTTGAGGTATTTGTATGTCTTCCTCCTCTTTCCCTCCTCAC
The DNA here is from genome assembly GCF_028878055.3 of Symphalangus syndactylus. Lineage (NCBI taxonomy): Eukaryota > Metazoa > Chordata > Mammalia > Primates > Hylobatidae > Symphalangus > Symphalangus syndactylus. The sequence goes on along the minus strand of NC_072437.2, from coordinate 110,782,789 downwards.
TACAGTATAGCCAATTGTGTCTTTGCCTTCTTCACTGCTATATCCCCTAGTGCCTGGTAGGCTTTCTATAAACAGCCATTTATTGACTTATTGACTACATGTATATGCTAATCCTTTTTACTAATTGTTGTTACACTATAAATTTCTCTTCTCCCTCTCTTCGCTTCCCTCTTCTCATGTCCCTTGATGCTTCCTACTCAATATTAACATGGACATCATTTTGTGTCTTCAGCATTTCTCTTTTCATTATATTATGATAGGTTAATTTTCCTAAGAAAACACTATTTTGACAAAAGCAAAGCATTAAAGTAAAGCAGCATAGGATCAATTTTTTCCTATTGAAAAGGAAACACCATCTTTCCGAGAAGACAATTCCACCAGGAAACAAAACAAACACACACATTTCCGGTAAGTCCTAGTTCCCAAGACTTGAAGCCAGTATGTTTTTCCACTTTCAAGTATCCTTGACTGTAGAGATAAAAGGTATCCACTTAGAGATATTAACTCATTACCGCTGCCTAAATTTGGTTTCCAGAAACACAACTTAATATGACATCAATGGATGTGATAATCATTTGAAAGTAGCTTTATCAAAATCATCCAACAGAACAAGTTACTTTCCTAATTAGCATCCTCGGTTAAATACCTAAATCTGATGAATAATAAGTTATGCATTATGCTAAATTGCATTGGCTCACTATCTTAGAATGCTTTCAAACTAATTAAAAATGAGATATTCAGTGATGAGAAACATAAAAAGATAAAAACCTATTTCAATCAGTTTAAATTAGAATTTAACATTTCTTCAATACGCTCTTTTGTAGTCAATTGCAAGAGTAATAAAGCAAAATTATTGAGTCTATAATAGTGACCGTTCAAAATTCATAGTGAATTATTAAAAAGAAAACTAAGGTCCCTGCCAACTTTCCACCTCACTTCAAAGCATAGCCAAGGTCATTACAACAGCAAGTAAAAGACTCCACACAATTCCCACTTCTTCGCCTCTATACTGTTACTTCTGGAATCTTCTACTGCTCCAAATTGTGTGTTTGCTCCAGACTCAGCAGTTCTCACCACCTTGTTCTTCCAATTGCCATCTTCTCTGTGCGGCCTTTCTTGACTACCCAGTTAAAAATTATCCTATCAAAATTATCTGATCCCCATCCAGGATTACTTTTCACCATCTAACTTACGATACTTTGCATATTTATGTGGCTCATTGTCTGTTATCTGTCTCCCTAAGTTAGAATGCGAGCTTCATGATGGCAGAGTTTTGGTCAATTTCCTTCACTCAATAATTCCTGACCCAAAGTAAACACTTCATAAGTATTTTTTGAATATACTAATATATAGTCCGAATTATCAAGGAACTTATAAATAAATAAAGACACAACCCAGCATATAGTGCAGCTTGAGAAATGTTGATAGTGTGGTACAGGAGGAGGTATGTAAACTATGAGAAGCAACAGTTAAATAAGAAGCAATCCAGAAAGACACACAGTGTGGGTGACATCTGAGTTAAAGGACAGAAGGTAAGAAGATAACCAGATGGAGAAAAGAGAGGAAGATCTTACAAACAAGCATCAGAAGTTACCATAAGAAAAGCAAGTACAAAATCATCAGAAGAAAAACAATTGCATCCCAGTTATTACCACAAACATAATTAACTATGAAAACCCAGAACAGTTCATGCTTTGATAATGCTAAAGTTGATACGTAGATTAAGATGTGATATAACAATCTGCAAATCTTAGTTTTCAGAAAACCTTTTTAGGCAAGATATGATGATTTAAGGAAGAAAAGTTGCTGATGGATGAGGCATGTTGTCCCTTAAAGACAAACACTATGAAGACTGCGTACAGCCTTTATAATGGAAAGGTGCCACGTTTTTTCTTTTTTAAGTCCTTGGAATCTCAGTTGGCAACTTTGAAATTCATGTGTAATTCATGAGTTTTTTAAAAGAAATGTAATAAGTAACACAAGTGATTCTAGAGCTTGTCTTTAGGCTGAGGTAGATATTGGCATTATAAATTGAAGTGCTAGAAAGGAACAATAAGAATTAAGAATAAGCAGTAATTTCTGCCAAGATCTGTGGCACCCAGTCTCACACATAAGGCTTTTTGGAATCTCTTGGTTTCCAAGGTTCAGGCTCTCATACTTTAGTTTGTACATAAAGGACTTAAGTTATTCTTAAAGCACAGTTTTAGCACTTCACACCAGGAGATGGTTATGAGACTGATCACAGGATAAAGTGAAATAGGATGTGTGCCTACTTGTAGAAGGAACCTCGTTCCTTTTGCCATTCTATTCCTACTTTTCTGGCAGGAAAGTCCTAGAAAAAATTTCATATACAGATTAATTTTAAACAATTTACATTATATTTTACTATTAATAGCTTCTAGAATATCTTAGCTTAGGCTGGCCCTGGTGGCTCACACTTGAAATCCCAGAATTTTGGGAGGCTGAAGTGGGCGGATCAACTGAAGTCAGGAGTTTGAGACTAGCCTAGCCAACATGGTCAAACCTAGTCTCTACTAAAAATCCAAAAATTAGCCGGGTGTGGTGATGCGTACCTGTAATCCCAGCTACACAGGAGGCTGAGGCAGGAGAACCATTGAGCCTGGGAGGTGGAGGCCGCAGTGAGCCAAGATTGTGTCACTGCACTCCAGCCTGGGCAACAGAGCAAGACTCTGTCTCACAAAAACAAAAAACAAACAAACAAAAAAAGAGTATCTTAGCTTATATATTTCTCACATCTGATCCTACCACTTTACTTCTTTTTTCCTGTTTATACCAATTATTTCTATTCCTCTTTACATATAGGCAGAAAGATAAGACTAAAATGTGTCATAGACAATGACATCTAGTAAATTGACGTATTCTTCATGTTTAATTCCACAACAGATTTCAAATACAACCAAAATCTCCAAATAAAATCTTAATTCTAAATTGAGTGCTTGTACAGTCTTCAAATATGTTCAAATAGAACATCAAAGCTCAATAAAAATAGTTATATCACTTGGGATGGTGTTTAAAATATTTTTTCCTAAATAAATTCAGCTTCAGAGGATGAGAAAACCTTCGTTAGGAGATGTTTTAAAGAACAAATTAAGTTAAATGTGAAGGAAATCATACTTTATTTTGTTGAATAGTAAGATTTTTTTGTTGCTATTGTGAATTAATGCCATCCAAATATTGAGTGATGTAATTCAATTTAGTAAAAGAAAAAAGTCTAAATTATCAACTTCTTTCCTTATAAAAATGAAATATGCTATAACTTGCATTTTTTCCATGGCAATGACCCTGATGATCAGAGAGGTTAAAACCTAAAAACATTTAAAATCATCTAATCTAAATTATAAAAAAGAAATCCCTTTCTTCAGAAAAAATAATTTTTTAAGGAAGCACTCATAAACAAATCTCTACTAGTAGATATACAGCATACACATCTCTTACTATCTCCCATGCAGACTGCATAAACAGGCGTGCTGGCTACTTTTAAGAAAACAACATTCAGATGTCTGGAAAGTATCTGAAATGCATGATTAATCTACACAGATAATTTTCTCAAGAAACCAAATTTTGAAGACAAGTAATTCAAAAGTCTATTGTCTATAAAGTAAATCCGCTGGTATACTTAAACTGCTGTAATCCTTTCTCTGTTTACCTTATAGTGTGCACCTCTCAAGCTATGGGAATGCATGTCTTCTCTAAGAAGAGCTGACTTCTTTTGTAGGAAAAAGCTGTTGGAAATGACTGTTAGGATTTCAAATGTTTGGGAGTGTGTATTCATGTGGGTTTTACGTGTTGAATATTTGCATTTGTAATTTTAAGATGCTTAAATCAAAAACTAAAATGACCTATGCAACATAATTCTGCCATAGGATAAATTAAATTCAATTAAATGTTCCCATACAAATTATTATCTACCACAATGTAAAAATATTTATATATCACAAAGATGTAAGAAACACTGACTTCTATTATACAGCAGAGTTCAATTTCACTACTACTTAGCTTGATGATATTTTAAGGTCATGTCTCTTGGAATACACATTCAATATTCATTGCCAAACGTCTGAGCTCACCTCTCTTGAAGCAATATTCAATTATCAAAGGAAAATAATTTACCAAGCAACCTCACAAAACACAAACTCTAGGTAGCATCAAGGTTTTTCAAAGTGATTATTCCTTACTGGTCGAGATCCTAAGATATTAAAACTCATAGATCACATGATCTGAGATTTTCTAATTGAAAAGCTGTAGCTGTAAACCTTTCATTCAAAGTCGGATACTACTTTCAGCTGTCAAAAGAATTATGCAATCACTTAAACTTCTGGAATGAAAGAGAAAATGAAGGGAACAATAAAAGTAACTGAAATGCACTGAGAAATGAACATAAGGAACCAAATGGAGGCAAAGACAGAGAGAGAGAGAGAGAGGGCTGTTTATCTAACCTTCCCTTCTTGAGTGGGTTTTCTCTGATATCTCTAGAGAACAATTGGATGTGTAACAATGAAATACAAAACACAAGATACTGTCTTCGTATAATTACTTGTAATGATTCCAAGATGGCATAATTTGAGAACTTGCTAAATAGGACAACAAAGTGATCTGCTTTTCCAAAATTTTGCCCCTTACCTTATATATTATTTCATGGTGAAGATCAATAAAACTGAAAATTGGAATTGCCAGATATTATCAGATTTTATTTTTTGAATGCTTAACAGCTGACCCAAAATCTGGTCATAAAAATGGAAGTTAAATTAAATTGTCCTCAAAATTTAAGTTTGCTACATTTGTAAGAACCACTTGCTTCTTCAAAATCTCAAACTTTCTCATATCTAGCAGCAAATTGAAATTAGGAATTTAAGCATGTAAATTCATCATGGAAACCAAATTGATTAAAATTTTCTGTGTATTCATGATAATGTTTAAAATTTTTGCTACATTTAAACCCTAAGTTAGTTACAAAAACTCTAAAATTATGCTTGTTTAAAAACTTGGGCTAACTTGCTTTTGAAAACATACTGACATATTCGTTCCATTCTTCTTATAATTATTTTTTTGTCACTCCCAAACAGCACACCATTGTATATATCCCCAAAATAGCACTTCTTTGTTAAAGCCATTAAGACAGAAATATTTTGAGCCAGGTGCAATGGCTCATGCCTGTAATCTCAGTACTTTGGGAGGCCTAGGTTAGAGGACTGCTTGAGGATAGGAGTTTGTGACCTGCCTGGGCAACATAGCAAGACCCAGTCTTTACAAATGAAATGAAAATAAAATATAAAATAAACTGGCTGGGCATAGTAGTGCACACCTGTGGTCACAGCTACCAGAAGGCTGAGATGAGAGGACTATATGAACCCAGGAGTTTGGGGCTGTGAATGAGCTATGACTGCACCACTGCACTTCAGCCAGAACTATGGGTTGGTGAGTCAGAAATAAGTTCTCAGTTCTGAATATAATAACTGCTCCTGGCACTCCCCAGAATGAGCTGGGTTTTCTTTTGCCTCTCTATAGTCCCTCTTCCTCAGGAAATACCCCCATGGTTCTGCCCGCTGTGCTATTAATTACACCAATGCTTATTATATGTCAGTTCAGTTTTATCTAGATTCTCCCAAAGTCAGTGCTGAACTTAGTTGTTTGAAAATGTATATATTGTAATAGTTACCAAAAAGACAAAATACAGCTAGATATTTATGCTATTTGTTTTATTTCCATCGTAGGTATATTTCCTTTTAAAATTCATGAATATCTTTCTCTAAGGATTGTCTCCGTTTCCAGATGTTAAGCACTTTCTCATGCACACACCACCTAAGCAGCAAAGACACAGAGTCCACGTCAGGGAATGTCACATTCAGGATAAGCACCTATTATTCTGTAATTCAGAAGTAGGAAAATGGATGTCCTCAAGCAGATGCTTTTCTTGACAGATACAAAATATTGACAAGGATCATTGACTTACTTCCAACTCACCATTCATCCCTTTTCTCTTATTTTGACCCTAAGGGTCCAAGACAGATAATGGCCCTACATTCTTATTTGGAATTCAGATTTCAGACTGCATTTCTTCTATCATTGTTTATAAGTAGTGGTTGCACACAGTTGCGATAATACTATGACATTAATCTACATTCCTCGTTAAATCGATTTTTGCCTTCCATTTTTTGAGCTTAGCTACAATTTCTCACATGGTTTCTCTAGGAAGATTCCCCAATGACTGAAACATTTAGAACATGGTCCATTCATAAATATGACATTGGGATTCCCCAACGACTGAAACATTTAGAACATGGTCCATTCATAAATATGACATTGGGATTCCCCAACGACTGAAACATTTAGAACATGGTCCATTCATAAATATGATATTGGGATTCCCCAAAGACTGAAACATTTAGAACATGGTCCATTCATAAATATGACATTGGGATTCCCCAATGACAGAAACTTTTAGAACATGGTCCATTCATAAATATGACATTGGGATTCCTCAATGACTGAAACATTTAGAACATGGCCCATTCATAAATATGACATTGGGATTCCCCAATGACTGAAACATTTAGAACATGGTCTATTCATAAATATGAAGAGCTTGTGTAGAAACTATAATTTACTTATCCTATTATGCTTAAGAAATTATGTGAAATAATGTGAAAATAATCTTATAACATTTGCATGCATATTTGCTGCAAGAGTCATAATTCATTGATACTTAATCATAATCTTGGATATGGTGGGTCCCAATAACCAGTATTTCATGCAAGACTGTAAACTTAATAGAGAGAAAACCTTATTTATAAATTTTCATGTGTTCTTTTCTTGACAATAAGGAGCTGTGAGATTTGTATTTTAAAAGATACTTAGTAATAAAAACTTTAATTTTTAAAACTTTTAATTTTAAATTCTGCTTAATTGCATAAAAGTTAAAAGGTAATATTTAATATTTAATGAGGCTTATTGAGCTAAATGATGATATGCAGCTTGGGTTATACTTGCGATTATAAGATTTGCTCATTATACCTAAGCAATCTCCTTCACTCAATCTAGCTACCACAAAGGAAGCAAAATTCCCTGAATCATAATATCAAAGCATTCCATTATGTTTTCTATTAAGTTGTTTTGTTCTTTGAATCATTGTCTATTTTAATTTATCCTTTTAGAAAGAAAACAAATTACTTAATTTGCATTTCCCACTAGATGCTTCACTACAGCTAGACTTGGAATTGATTTCAGGCCATTTTTTAATAAATGATTGTCCCTAGTGAAAGATAGAGTACTTGAGACATCAATATTGAGTAAATAAAAGGGATTGGGTAAATAAGAGAGAAGATACCTATTTTTCTCAAATATTTTAAATATCTAATAACCTATTCCTCATCTAAAACAAGCCACAATTACTGGAAATGATGGTCAGAGGAAGGTTTTAGCAACCCTGTGTAATACTACATGTCATGTTGGATCGCTATTACAGAGAAACAGTTGTCATGCTGCATTTTAGTAATTCTACACATTACCAGAGAAATAGACAACTCTTATAGCCACAGAAATCCAACGTAGCTACTGTCTACATATTCTTGTTTCAGATCTTTGGTGAAAAAAACTACTATGTGTATTGAATATATTTTAGATTAGTTTTATGACAAAAAAGAAAAATGAGAATTCTATTAGATGCAAATACAAATTCTGAATGACAGGAAAGAAAAATTAAAATCAAAGCTGATCTTAATTAACAAAATGTATTATCTGCTTACATGTATATACAACTGTTCATATAAAGGCACAGATGCATTTGTGGTTTTGAAAAATATCTATTTCATTTCAAAGCTTCATTGAACAATATTACATATGGCAAGAAAACTGCTTTTTTTGAAGGATCTTTTAAAAAGTGTTAAACTTTATTAGATACTTCAAACTAGCAAAGCTCAACTTCATCACAATTATATAATAACACTGCACACTTTCAATTTTATCTGGAGAAATATACCTATCCCTTGAAATAACTCTGTAAACTTCCTGCTCACAGATTTCATTTCAAGCCTTGAAAATGCAGGAAATCAATGCCAAATATACTTGCCCCGAAAGGAAAAGAAAATTTCAGCGATGTCAGGATGTTTTATCACATAAAATACAGAATTGCAATTTGTATCTGAGCAGGCAACACACCTCCAAAAATAATACAATACTTATCACAAAATACATTCACAGATACTAGATTTGGCACAAACCACTCCATACAGCTATTGATGAAATCAGTATTGAAAGCCTTATTACAAAATCTATGGCCTTTTTCTACGCTCCAACAGACATTTCAGGATGCCACAACCTTGCAGCTCCACTCTCTCATTAATTTCCCCTAAATACACTTGGCAGAAGAATGAGAAACGTCACATTTTTCAATTAATTTCTAAAGAACATCGCATCCTTTAAGAATAGGTTCTTGAAATTTTAAAATGTAAAACATAAAAACCCTAAAGAGACAAACATCCAAAAACATAAAAACCCTAAACAGACAAACGTCCAAAAACTTTTCTTCAAAATCACGACAACTTTATATGCTACGTGTTCTTGTACAATACCACACACACAAACTCACAGGCACACCCACCCACCCAAAACCCACACACACGCATATTTATGGCCTCGTAACACCTCACATATATATACATATCACCAACTACAACAGAGACACACGCATATATATGGCTTCATAAAACCTCACATATATATACATATCATCAATTACAACAGAGAAAAGCCAATTTCAGAAAGATGGCTTCAATTTTGATGCATTTACTCACACCTAATTCTATTTCAATTTAACTGGTGCAGAGATATTACAATACCCTGTAACAAAAACCTGACGGAAGATTGTAACAAATTGCTTAAACATCAAACCAAAGACTCAACATAATTTCATCACAAAGTGAAATTCGCATCCAACTCGCAAAGAATTAGAAAATCCTTGCACTTACCTTGGCCTTGTCCATTCCCCAGATGACCCCAAAAGACCACCGTCATCATCAACAGCCCCGGAGCCCACGTCCACATCCTTCTAGTGACACGCTCGTGTCTTCTGGCCATTGCATCTTAAACTCTGCATATTCAGTGGGGTGGATGTGAAAGTACAATAAATTACATTCTTAGAGAAATACACTACGACTCAAATCCCATATCTAATATGCACTGTGCATTTCTGAATTATCCTGCCTACAAGGAGGTACATTTGAAAATCATGCTTCCCTTTAGGGTTGTCATATTGATGATTAATACGAAAGCTCATTCATTTTTAATCTTTAAGCATTCATCTGAATTCCATTTTTAATATCATTTTCCAAAACAGGCCACTTAACCTATGAATGTTAAAAAGTACTCCGGATATACATATTGGAGTTCAGTCAAGCAAAAGCATCGTGTATGGACACTACTTAAGTATAACTTGATATTTAGGCAAATTGATGAATTTAACATACCATGTAATCTCTACATATATACAAAAGGACTTTTCAACACATTTATGTAAGTTTTGCATAAATACCCTTGAAAATATTCTCAAGTTTTAAGTGGTATTCTAATTATGTCAGTAATTTTAACTGAATAAAGAGATGCATCATGTGCAAAAACTAATCTTGTTTACTTAAAATTGAGAGTAAAATTAATTATAGAAGGTACAAAACACTTGTAATTTTGATTTCAGATATATGACCCACAGGAACCTTCATACATACAAATATTATACACATATATGCAATGTATATTTGAATGTTCATTTTGAAACTGTTTTTCATACTGATACATGAAAATACTTAAATGTCCACCAAAGCAAGGTTATTTATTCATACATTTGAATGATATACAGTAGCTCAAAAGAATAAACTTGAGTTGCATGTACTAATATGGATAAGTGTCCAAAATGAATAGTGAAGCAAAATTAGCAAATTTAATAATGATAAGTTCAAAACTACACCTTTCATATGTAAACATGTGCAATAGTTAAAACTATAAATTTTATGTTGCATAAATATATAATACAGTATAATAACGCATAAGAATGATAAACACCTTCAAGACCAAAGTTAGGAAATTACAAGACTACAATTTAGATGGTTACTAGGTGGAATTGTAAATCAGAGGTTACTCCTAAATCCCAATTTTTCCACAGTTGACAAAATACGGAGTTAAGAAAAATAAACTTAATGATTTCCAGAATGAACGCTTTATTCAAAATGCTACGTAATTACAATTCTAATAAACTTGCAAGGGAATCCAGTCACCCAGAAATTTTTTATGCCTTTCTCCTACATCACGAAAGGGGAAGATTTAATTACCAACTTTGCATTACTTAACGTCAGACACATAGTATCAGAGCTAAAGAGAAATTTAAGAAACACCTAACTCAACCTCTCTATTTTAAATGACCAAATGAGTTGAGAAGGTTACAATGGCATTTCTAAGTTCATATGTAAAAACAGAATTTTGATGACAATGGCAGTTTAAGTACTAATAAACACTCCTTGAAAAGTTAATGTAATCCAGGTTATTTTACTGTGCTAAATGCCTTACATTCTTTACCCAATTCAGTTTCCACAGAAATCCTATGAACAAAGCACTTCCAAAATTTACCACTTCACAGCTAAGAAAACAAGGCTTAGAGAAATGCTACACGATCCCCTAGTCATGAGGTTAGTAGGTACCACTGTGGAGACTGAGGCAAAACAGGACGATTTCAAAGCCTATGCTCTGAACAAGTAAACACTAAGCAGGAATTTAGTTCTAGATCTCCCAGTTGTAGTCCAATAATCAGCCAAAAAATGATGCTGAGAAGAGGGAAAAGATGTCTTGTATATGGAGCCTCATATATTTGATCCCAAATAAATCTTCAAATTGAAAATCATTAGAGCACAAGGCAATAGAATTATTAGTTTGTTTCTAAAATCATCAACCTTTCCCAAGTTGAACATACAAGTATATTTTATCATACATATACTATATGTGTGTATAACGTGTGTTTATCTAAGTATTCCTGTGGTTTATATATCTGGATTTGGAATTACAAGTGTTTTGTGGTTTATTATTTATTTATTATTATACTTTGAGTTTTGGGGTACATGTGCACAACGTGCAGGTTTCTTACATATGTATCCATGTGCCATGTTGGTGTGCTGCACCCATTAACTCGTCATTTAGCATTAGGTGTATCTCCTAATGCTGTCCCTGCCCCCTCCCCCCACCCCACAACAGTCCCCAGAGTGTGATGTTCCCCTTCCTGTGTCCACGTGTTCTCATTGTCTCCCTCTGTTGCTCTGGCTGGAGTCAGTGGTGTGATCATAGCTCACTGCAGACTCCAAGTCCTAGGCTCAAGCGATACTTTTGCCTCAGCCTCTCAAGTAGCTCGGACTACAGGCACGCACCACCATCCCCGGCTAATTTTTTTACAGAGATGGGGTCCCACCGTGTTGCTTGACTGGTCTCAGCCTCCTTAAGTCAAGGGATCCTCCCACCTAGACTTCCGAAAGCACTGAGATTACAGGTGTCAGCCACCTTGCGTTTTTTGATTTCTTCAATTAATTTTACTTATACACTTGATTACACAAGATTAATTTTGTGTACATAATGAATCTCTTTTGAGGTTTAAGTTACTGATTAATTAGAGTACCACTTAACAAGCGTGTCATCCCAGCACTTTGGGAGGCTGAGGTGGGCGGCTCACCTGAGGTCAGGCATGAGCCACCGTGCCCGGCTTACACACATTCTTTTCACTCCTGCTTTCAGATCTCTATTCCCTTCTAATTCCAGTGGAACCACTTTCACTTAGTATCAAAATATCCAGATCCACTCATCAAAGTGTAAATAATCCTTCAGCAAATTACCTTTGCTAATCTACTTTTATGTAATATTTCCTTAACTTCTTCTTACCTACATCCAGTAGTCATTTTACAAGGCAGAATATTTTCTATTTTATATAGAACTGAGGCAGTATTTGAAAAAAATCTCAAAACACTCTTCAGGAAGGACTGGCATCTAAAACACCAGTTCCAATATATATTTTAGTAACATTTTAAAGGACAGATGCTTTTCAAAATGTTATTATAATTTAAAAAAATGTAACCTTCCTCTCTGAGTTCATGTTTATGGAAAACTAATATTTCATAAATGCCAAGTTACTATGATGTATTGTCTAAATGCTGCCCCTGACATTCTATAAATATAAAAATCATAACCTTCTAACTAACTTTGGTATTAGTCAACAACTGTGCTGATGAAAAGTAAAATCAATTCATTTAAAAAAAATTTTCCATGAAAAAAAAAACAAGTAACTTGTAAGTAGTAGCGTAGATGAACCAAAAAATAAAGTAACATCAACCAGAAAGACATGCCATGGATTTCTCTAATCTTTTTTTGGAACACACTTTACATGCATATGAAAATAAAAATTAAATATAAAATGCCTACTTTATGTATGTACTTTTACTTGTGTCTATTGTTCTTTAAAGGTTAAAATAACTCCTAAAGCCTGCATAGCTGAGCCCATTGTGCTCTTCTGCCCATAAAATAGATTGGATGTGCAGTGAAAGAGGTATAACTTAGGCTTTCCGATTAGTTATGACGATGGAAACACAATTCTATTCAATAGTGTTCATGTTGGTCTTTGAAATGTTTAAGGTCACAAGGCAAAAGAGAACAGACTTTAAGAATGTTCGTGTATTACTTCTCGTCTTACCCAATAGCTAGATTAGTTCAATAAGGCCAGTGTTTTGGAGTAAACAGCATTGTGAAATGTGTCGCGGAGTCCGGAGGCTCCACCACCTACCTCCAGGTAGTTGTTCTGTCCGGTGGAGCCTAGACTAATACCTTAGGAGATGCATTACATCTACAGGTACCAACTAGGAAGGGTAGTCTTGAATTAAATGGCTTTAGACACGTTATAAGAGCAAATCGAAGCTTCCAGGTATTAGAACTACTTCAATCACAGAGCGTCTCTGGGTTCTATCTGTGGCCAGCATCATGTCTCTGTCTGCCCTCCCCGAATGCTTTCTCTCATCATGTGGATCTTCTAGATGGTTTTATTCTTCCCCAGCCAGCCAACTTGATCAACAAGCCTAGGTATATTAGGTATGTATAAAGTTGGTTCTTAAATAAAGTCCATTTCTGTATCTAGGTAAGTAATGTCTTCAGACTTACAATTTCATTGATATCCATAAAGAGTGACTCTAGTTAGCTTCTAGTGTCAGTTTTCCTAGCAGCTTCTTTAAAAAAAAAAATCCTCTCTGTAACAAAGCTTCCTTGCAAGTATTGCTGTTGGCAATAGTCCTGTTTACTAAAATGCTTATCCGGTGAAACTTGCGCTGTGCCAGTGAGCCTGCAGGTTGATGGTCCTTTTGTTCAACTTCTCCATTATAAAGCAACCTCTCTGATCACCCTTTTAAAACTAAAGACCAAAGAGTCAAATGAGATCAGGAAGTGACCAGAGCTCACAGGTCATCAACTCCTCTTCTTAGCATATTATAGCACACAGTCTAAGCCCGAAAAACACAGCAGAACCCATTACAGCTCTCGAGTTCCAGTTATTAACATTGATTTTTTTCAATGGAAAATTTTCATTAGAAGCTATCACAGGACTCACATTCAGTAATAACTTAGATTAGGATACATACTGGAGCCTTTGTCCTTAGAGTAGGTACCACTGAGTCACTATTAAAAGGAGTCTTTTTGACCTTAGTAAATTCTCACAGGGCTTATCTCAGTCTAAACTGTAACTGGCCTTTACTAGTGATGTCATGTGTAATTCAAATTAATATTGTAATGTATATAAATTGTATATATAGTATAATACATGCATGTATTTACAATTATTTATTTTATTTTATTTTTTAATAAGATGAAACTTAGAGGTTAAAATATGACTCTAGGCCATTGTGCTTTAGAATGAAGAGCACAGACATGGGTTGCAAATGTAAATTTTGGCCCAATTTAATTTCTGTGACAAATTCATTAATGTCTTCAAGGTTCAGGCTGTATGTGTGAGACAAATGAAAACAGCTCTAAGATTCCTGAAAACCCTAAAGTATTAAAATTCCACTCTGCCATTAGTTCAGATAAATCATTTGCCAATTTGCCCCACAAGAACCAGGCATCTTTAAATGGTAACATAACATGCACTTCTCTCTCCCAAAGTGTAGTGCATAAACGTTCTGCTTCTGAATAACACAGGATGCCTGCTAAAATGTGCTGTCAGGGGTATTAGTAAGGAAATGTTGTATCAAAACTTCTGCAGATGTGGCCCTGAAATACACATTGTAATAAATCCTCCAGGCCTCTCAAGTTAGGAATAACTGGTTTATAAAATTGTACTTACTTAAAAATTATAGATAAACAGATTTTACCAAAACCCAGTTTTTCTGATCTGAATAAGGCCCTATATTCAGACTGACTTTTCAGTGAAAAACAACTTAAAATAGTGACAAATCATCTATAAGTTTAAATGAATATAACTAGGAGACCTGAAAACTCAGGTTTAGCAATCATCTTCCAACAGTTTGAGAGCCCACAGGAGCCACAGAGCCCTCATGTCTCCCCAGAGAAGCGGGGTGATTCTTCCCCCTAAACACCATGCAATTCTTCTTCTTTTTTTTTTTTTTGAGACGGAGTCTCGCTCTGTCACCCAGGCTGGAGTGCAGTGGTGCAATCTCGGCTCACTGCAAGCTCCGCCTCCTGTGTTCACACCGTTCTCCTGCCTCAGCCTCTCGAAGTAGCTGGGACTACAGGCGCCCGACACCACGACTGGCTAAATTTTTGTATTTTTAGTGGAGACGGGGTTTCACTGTGGTCTCGATCTTCTGCCCTCGTGATCCGCCCGCCTCGGCCTCGCAAAGTGCTGGGATTACAAGCGAGAGCCACCGCGCCCGGCCAACACCATGCAATTCTTGAAGTGAGTGAAAGCATTCCTGCTCACACTGATACCCTCTCAAGTGAACTCAAAGTTAAGCCATCTCCAGCCAGACCAGATACCCTGGCCCATATCTCATTCATTAATATATGTTGAGAAGCATTTGTTTCTTGGAAACTGCATGAAGTGAATAGGCTGTGGACTCCACTGGACCTAGTGGTCTATATTTAACCAATTCCCTTCACACATATGTATCAGATGCTCTCTTAGTTACGGAGCTGCAGTGGTGAATAAGAAAGCCACAGTCCTGTACTCCTAGGGTTTCAATTCTGAAGACGAAGACAGGCACAGAAACCCAACTGAGCAAAGAGAAGAGATTATTACAAAATGTGTTCACATGCAAAGTGAAGCAAGGGACTGAATATACAACAAGGGTGTTGGGGCGAACATTAGATATAATCTTAATTCACATTATATAAGATTCATACATATAATTTTTATATATAGATATATTAATTTGGGCCGGGCGTGGTGGCTTATGCCTGTAATGCCAGCATTTTGGGAGGCCAAGGCGGATGGATCACTTGAGTCCAGGAGTTTGAGACCAGTGTGATCAACATGGCAAAACCCCATCTCTACTAAAAATAAAAAAGTTAGCCGGGTGTAGTGGTGTGCGCTTGTAGTCCCAGCTACTCAGGAGGCTGAGAAAGGAAAACTGCTTGAACCCAGGAGGCAGAGGTTTCCGTGAGCCAAGATTGTGGCACTGCACTCCAGCCTGGGTGACACAGCAAGACCCTGTCTCAAATGAAAAAGAAAAAAAGAAATATTAATTTGGATTATACAGACTCTAACCACTTCTTTCAAGTGAGAATATTTAAGCTAAGACCTGAGAATAAAAAGAGTTAGCTTTTCATACAATACAGAAAGATTCGTCTTATAAGAAAAACCCCCAGTGTTCAAGGACCCTAATATATGAGCAAGATCTTGGCATGTAGAAGAAACCTGTGAATTGGATGAAATGAAAAACTGAAAAGTAGGAATCTGGATGAAGTACAGAAGGGAGAAAGAGTAATGTGAGACGTGGCTGAAAGAGAAGGATATGTGAAACAGTACAGGTCTTCATTAGTAATGATGAGGAACATAAATCTTAGTCCAAGTACACCAGAAAAGTGGGAGAGTTGGAAACTGAAAGACATGTTAAGAGATCACTTTGGTTTCTCTGTAGCTAACAGGGTGTCGGAGATAAGAATTAAAGTAAGTTGACTAAGGATGACCTAAGAAAATAAGCGTAGGTAAGAAAATATGTGGCTCTGGCTAGGCTGGGGACATTGGAAATCAAAATAGGTGGAGGAAATTACAGATGTATTTGGAACCAAAATATTCTTTAAATGAATGTTGAATTGGATATTGTCAGAATATTGAGGAAGGGCCAAAAATGACTTATAAGCATCTAGCATGGCTGGCAGTGCCACTTACTATCATGTGGGAAACCAGGACATGTTACCTCTGAATTATTCGAGTGCTATTGTCACGTAAATCATCAACTCCCAGAATAAAGGTCTGGACCAAACTCTAAGACTGGAAATTATTAGCTGTTTAGTAGTGTTTAGAGCTTAGAGAGAGTATGTGTGTGGAGAGAAAAGAAGAGCAATTAGGACAGAACCCTTAGAAACATCAACATTTAAAATTTGGGAAGAGAAAGAGAAACAAATAAATTGTGGGAAAATGAAGCTCAGGGTAGTTGCAAGGGAATGCTAAAAATGAACTATGGCATTTGAGGAGGAAAACGTGGAAACTGAAAGCAAGAGAGTACGGATGGATCGTGAGGGAGCAGCAGCATCTGTGTCCTAAGGAGAGTCTCAGTGAAAATGAAGGGTTGTAGGAATGAGGACATCTGGGCCAACGAGCTGGCAAGGAGTGATGTCCAGGAGGCAGAATATTTGCATCTAGATCCTGGTGGTACATACCCTTATAGAAAATGTTTCAGATTTGATGACAATAAAGTGGAGGAAAGAAAAAAAGTAATGGAAATAAAGATGTCAAAAAACGGGGAACCGAGGTTTGTACTGGTCCTTTCACGTGAAAGCTGAGCCACTAAAATGATGGCTGAACTTGCCTGAAGATGATATTGAGCAAAAGATCTAAAGCCTTAAATAAATGGCAAGAGGCCAGGTGCAGTGGATCATGCCTGTAATCCCAGCACTTTGGGGGGCTGAGGCAGGCATATCACCTGAGGTCAGGAGTTCGAGACCAGCCTGGCCAACATGGCGAAACCCCGTCTCTACCAAAAATACAAAAATTAGCTGGGTGTGGTGGTATGCACCTGTAATCCCAGTTACTCAGGAACCTGAGGCAGGAGAATCACTTGAAACCGGGAGGAGGAGGTTGCAGTGAGCCGAGATCACACCATTACACTCCAGCATGGGTGACAGAGCAAGACTCCATCTCAAAAAAAAAAAAAAAAATAAGACCAGAGTGCCCAGGAGGGAGGTCTGTTGATGATGGTAATACCAAAGGGGCATGGCTGATATTTCCAAGGGGTTTGAGTTTCAAAGGAACAGTCTAATTTGCAAGGAGCGGAGAAATTAACAGTCTAGAAGTTGTAACGGGAACCAAGAACAACCACCTCGGCTTCCAGCCATAGGTATGTGGAGGGTGAGAAAAAGACCTGTCTCAATTTATGAAAGCTAGAGGAAAAACTGCACTTTAGTATCAACCAACTTTTGTTTTAAGATAATTACAAACCAATATGGAACTTAGCAAGAGTCAATTTTGACAGTTTCCTGCAGCTTAGTAAATTCTGCACAAAATTAAGATTTAACACAAAAGTAGAGAAAAATTTTAATGGCATAGCACATTTCTTCACAATTCCTTAAACCAAATAATTCCCTGTTCTTCTAACTCTCACCTTACACTATCAACTAGGCTTCTTATTCAATGAACGGTTTAAGTCTACTAAGACACACACACACACACACACACGTCTTATCCAGCTGCAGATCTCATTTTTGAAGGTACATTGAAAGTACATAGATCATTCTATAATCATCAACTATGAAGATTGTGAGCAACTGGAACAAGTATTCTTGGAAAAGAAGTTTCCTGTGTATAAGAAAAAAAAGAGTCCAACTCTGGGAACTGACTTGGCTGAGTCATCATTATATGCCACTGGCAAGAAATCAAGAAGTAACTCAGGACTGATAAACTTTGTTAAAGGAAATGGAAACAGCCTATCTGTGAGGCTTAATTCTTGATAATCTGGCCAAGATATAGCATCTGGATAAGAGTTCACTGACTCAACTAAATTTTGTGAAGGTGAAGTACTTGTTAAAATGAAAGATCTATTTAGAGAGAAATAAGTATACATAATGTCTGCACTATGGATAGGTGTATACCTGTTTTTTGCAAAAACAGTTTGTATCTTTGAAATGCTGGTTTGCCCTGGACAGAGCTAACTTAAATAGAGACCAGGCGCGGTGGTTCATGCCTGTAATCCCAGCACTTTGGGAGGCCGAGGAGGGTGGATCATGAGGTCAGGAGATCGAGGCCATCCTGGCTAACACGGTGAAACCCCGTCTGTACTAAAAATGCAAAAAATTAGCCGGGCATGGTGGCGGGCATCTGTAGTCCCAGCTACTCTGGAGGCTGAGGCAGGAGAATGGTGTGAACCCGGGAGGCGGAGCTTGCAGTGAGCCGAGATCGCGCCACTGCACTCCAGCTGGGTGACAGAGCGAAACTCCGTCCCCAAAATATATATATATATAGTTTTTTTATATATATATGTATATATACACAAAGGATTATAAGTCATGCTGCTAAAAAGACACATGCACACGTATGTTTATTGTGGCACTATTCACAATAGCAAAGACTTGGAACCAACCCAAACGTCCAACGATGATAGACTGGATTAAGAAAATGTGGCTGGATACATATGTAACAAACCTGCACATTGTGCATATGTACCCTAAAACCTAAAGTATAATAAAAAAAAGAAAAAAAAAGAAAATGTGGCACATATACATGATGGAATACTATGCAGCCATAAAAAAGGATGAGTTCATGTCCTTTGTAGACACATGGATGAAGCTGGAAACCATAATTCTCAGCAAACTATCACAAGGACAAAAAAAAACAAACGCTGCATGTTCTCACTCATAGGTGTGAATTGAACAATGAGAACACATGGACCCAGGAAGGGGAACATCACACTCTGGGGCCTGTCATGGGGTGGGGTGAGGGGGAGGGACAGCATTTGGAGATATACCTAATGTAAATGATGAGTTACTGGGTGCAGCACACCAACATGGCACATGTATACATATGTAACAAACCTGCACGTTGTGCACATGTGTCCTAGAACTTAAAGTATATATATATATAAAGAGAAAACCATTAAAGAAAGGCTATAATACACAGGAACACACAGACATACATACACCTGTGTGTCTATATCTTCAGTTATCACACTTTTTCTATACAGACTCCACACGAGACAAACATGTTACATTTTATGAGAAACTATAAGTGGAAAGAGGAGAATTTGTGAAATCAATATAGAATGTTCCTTGTTTAGCATAATTCTAACTGTTTCTCATTAGAGGTCTGAGTATCAATTTGTATTATATGTGGCCATGCTGGCATTTGGGAAATTCCACAGGAAACTTTTTAAATATGAATTTGGAAAAGGGAAAAGGATTTTTAAAGTGTCTTTTTTTGTTCTGCATTCTATGTGGAACATCTATTTTGTGCTAACTGCTCGTGTTAGCTTGTGATTGCCTGTGACTATGTGGAAGATATACTTTACGTGACTATGTGAGCAACAGTCTTAAAGTTAAGAAATCTAAAATTTGGTTGATTTAGTTGCTAATTAGGTAAATTACCTTGTAATGGTTACTTAACCTCTCAAAGATTAATTATCTTCAGTGGTACATTGAAGGTTCCATTCATATTGATTTTAGTAGACTTATCCTACTAAAAAGTAAATTTAACAGAAATTATTCTAGACCTCATTATTTCAGGAGACCCCACCCCAGCTTTTATTCCTAACTTCAAGAAATGCAGAGAAATTTAAAAATTCGATGTTCTCCCAATTCAACAGAATATAACTGAACTAAATCGATTTATGTATAATTCATTATTTCAACCTTTAACGCTATATCCGAGCGGTTTGTTTTCACCATAAAGTTATAGCTGTTTAGGCCAATAATTAAAGAGGACCTTGATAGAGAATGACAAGAGAGGATGATCACCCTATTGTCTATCTTCCAGCTGTTTTCAATGCCCTGAAGTTTTATTCACACCCAAATATTAGAATCTTATCTGAGAGAGCGTACTCAAATGATGAATCATGCTAATTTCTCAAGAAAAGTGTTACAGAATAATAAATGCCTTTCTGGTCAAAGCACTGATGCTCTGGAAATAATCTTTATCCAAATGAGGTACAGGAATTGTTAGGACTATTAAAAGTTTGTATATGATATCTGCCAGGTTCGACTGAGCTTCACTTAAAATCTACCATATTAGGGCCAAGTGTAATGACTCAAATTAGTGAACTTAAAAATTGTTTTAAAATGTTTCCTGGAGACATTTCAAATATTGCTCTCTGATTTATCACTGTTACTTTTGCTGAATTCAATTTGATGCCAAGATTTATTCAGATTAATCAAATGCCATAAACTCTGATACCTAATGTTCCTTAACACCTTAAGAACTTTTAAACAGATCAAATGTTGAAGATACGCTTTTAGTGAAACTGTACCTAAGCACATGAATTCTATTGAATATAGCTTTTTAGAAGACTAACAAAGAAAGAAGACTTAGGAAATTCGGAAACATTTTTTAAACCTTCTAGAGGGAATTAAACTACTGAAAAATAATTTCAATTGGTGAATCTAATGGCATTAATCAGAAGATAAGAAAAAAGTAACCATAAAACTTTATGGGGGTAATATTTGCTATGAGGATCAGGAAAAACAACTAATGGATATTAGGCTTAATATCTGGGTGATGAAATAAACTGTACAACCAATCCCATGGCATAAGCTTACCTCTGTAACAAACCTACACTTGTACCCCTGAACTTAAAAGTTAAAATTTAAATAAATAACGTTGTGCTATTAATTTCAACCAGAGCCTTTCCAAGGTGCAGGGAACTTTTGAGAATTTTATTTCTTGCAAAAGGAAACTTGATTCCTTGCTTAGGGCCTTCCTAGGAAAACCTCTATTCTTTGGAGAAGCATCATACTCCTACAATATTTAAGGACCATCATATTTGTCAGACTTTTTTTCTGTTTTACTGTGAGCAGTTTACAGAACATAAAGAAAAATCAAATCCGAAGGTGCACTACACGTGTTTTATCAAAAGGAACATTTTTGTGTACTTTTAAGAAAATACGACAAATTGAGTTTTCTGACCTATTACCAAGTTAGACATCTTGAGTGAATTGAATCTGTTGTAATCCTGTTTGGTTTTCATCCCATGGCTCTGGAAAACTGACATTTATCTCCAATTTTTCAACTCTGCTTCTTTCCAGTACCTCATCTATACGACTATTATAGTACTTTTCATCTGCTTCTACCACTACACTATGGCTGCATTACTTTTAACACAGTGTCCCACATGTTACCCATTTCTACCTTATATAAAGAGTAGAAATTGAATTGTAATTGAGTATCCAGTTGCCTCATATTCAGGTCTTCAACTGAAATAACTCCAGCTATCTCAAAACTTCAACCCTCTCTGGAAGTATTGGACCAAATTATCCCAGATTATAGCACTCTCAGGCTAAAATTACTAATGCTTCTATAGTTTCAGAGACTGTATCAGGTTATTCAACACAACATTCCATGCACCATTCCAGCCTCATATAATCAGAGGACACTTAGACGACTTTAATAGCCTTCAAAAGACACCCTCCTCTTTTACTTATATATATATTTATTTATCTATTTATTTAATGGAGACAAGGTCTCACTCTGTCACCCAGACTGGAGCGCAGTGGCATAATCACGGTCCACCGCAGCCTGCACCTGCCGGGCTCCGATCCTTCCACCGCAGCCTCCTGAGTGGCTGGGACCACAGGCGCCGCCACCACATCTGCCTGGTTTTTGTATTTTTGTGGAGATGGGGTTTCACATGTTGCCCAGGCTGATCTGAGACTCCTGGGCTCAAGAGATCCACCTGCCCCGGCCTCCCAAAGTGCTGGGATTACATGAACGAGCCATTGTGCCCAGCCGGTCCCGCCCGGTTTTTAACCTTCGTACTGTTTATATAATCATCCTTCACAAAATAGAACACTTCATTACTCGATGGTTCTCATTATTCTAATATGAAGAACTATATTAAGAAAATAAATTCCTGGCCGGGCGCGGTGGCTCACACTTGTAATCCCAGCACTTTGGGAGGCCGAGGCGGGCGGATCACGAGGTCAGGAGATCGAGACCACGGTGAAACCCCGTCTCTACTAAAAATACAGAAAATTAGCCGGCGTGGTGGCGGCGCCTGTAGTCCCAGCTACTCGGGAGGCTGAGGCAGGAGAATGGCGGGAACCCGGGAGGCAGAGCATGCAGTGAGCCGAGATCGCGCCACTGCACTCCAGCCTGGGCGACAGAGCCAGACTCCAGCTCAGACAAAAAAATAAATCAATAAATTTCCAATATTTCCTAGCATATCCAATTTAATTCTATACATCACATAAAAATAAAAGCCGTCTTACTGTGTTAGTTTCTTACTGCTGTTACAGTAAATTAACATAAACTCAGAGGCTTAAAACAACACATTTTTTTTCTTTATACTTCTGGGGGTCAGAAGTCCAAAATGGGTCTTAGTGTGCTAAAATCAAGGTATCATCAAGTGTATATTTTGTCTAGAGATTCCAGGAGAGAATTCACCAGGTTTGAGGGGTCACATGTATCCCTGAGCTCTTGGCCTCTGCACATCTTGGACACAGCACATCACTTCAGCCTCGGCTCCAGTTTACCCAAGCTCTTCTGCTCACTCTGGTCTCTCCGCCTTCCTGTCTGAAGGTTCTTTGTGACTACAGTGGGCCCACCTAGATAATTCAGGATAATCGCTCCAGTTTAAGGTGAGGTGATTAGCAATCTTAATTCCACCTCTAACCATAATGCTTCCATGCTGCCTAACAACACATTCAAAAGGTCATCCTGCTAAGGGTCATTATTCTACCTACACACTAAGTGACTGAGAAAAAGTAAAGTTATCTATCATGCCTTACCTATGGCGAGGAAATAATAACTTATAATGATTTATCTACGAAAACCTGTTTTTAAAAGCTTTGGTCCTAGTCTATTGATTAAAGTTTTGGTATATTCCAGATAAATTTCATGTCCTTGATGCTAACACATTGTGCACAGTAGATGGCCTTTTTAAAATAGTACTGCATAAAGGAATATTTAAGGTTGTCTGGACAATAGAAAAGGAACTTTAGTTGCTATGCCACAAAAGGCCGGATTTCTGCACATTACACCTCCTACCAGTGCACACATGTGCCAAACTCCTTCCTGAAAGCCTGGTTTATGTTTCCTATGTGCTTAGCAATAGTTTTACTCTCACGACTGTTTATATTAAGTCCTATTTTTTAAAGCATATCCTCATTTGTTTGTTTTCCTGAGCCTCTGAACTGGATTTCATCTGGTATGTATTGCACAGGTTTGCACACTTGATTGTACGCTACCTAAAAGCATCCTCTTGTGTTCTGGACACGGTTATTTTTCTCCATGGTAAGGTGATAAGTGACTTCTCTGAGGACTTGCCACCTTAGAATGCAGTGGTGACATCACCTGCTCAGGCTCTGTCTGCAATGTGGAATTTAGTATTTTCCAACTTCTGGTCTAACTTGAACTTCATAATTAAGCAGAGCCGCCTTTTGAGGGAACAGTAGGGTGTCTGCCCCTAAACGTCTGTGTAAATGCAGAGACACATTTGGGAACATAACTGACTTTTACGTACAGAAGCCAGATGCATTTCATGACCATGCATGCTTAGGGAAGCAAGTTCATCTCATCTATCACAATAAGCATCTGTGCCACTAAATTCCACTGCAGGATACTTTTCACACTTAGACAACAAAACATTTAAGGAAATAAAAGCTCTTTCCAATAAAAATGTGCATCAAATACTGTGTGTATGTTTAAAAAAAAACCTTCCTCTATAAGATAAGGCCACAGGAACTACTAAAAAAGCATTCTTGAAATACATTTTCTGATAGGAATCTAGGCCCTTGCCTTATATAAGATTTAAGGAAAGTGATGTGTGTGTCTTTATACTTGAAAGGCTGTTTTCAACAGCAAAGGGTATGCTTTGAGGTATCAACATAGTTTTGAGAATGCAAAAGTTTAAAAGAAATGGAATGCATATTCTCCAGGTATGAATATGCAATTGTCATTATTTTCCTACCATCTACTAGATTAGAAACAGAAGAAAAATTATGGAAATGTCTGTTTTCCCTCAATAGGAGTACCTATTTATTAAAGTTAATTAATTACTATTCTTTAAACATTTTCAAAATAGACTCATAAGTGACAACTTTCAGAGAAAACAAGGGTTTTTGGATGTAAATATTTACTTATAACATGGATAAAATAATTTTGTTAAATATTAACTCCATATTCATAATGTTCTCTATTGTTTTTGCATTTTGTTTAACAATAGAGAATCTAAGACATTTAGTGTTCATGAGTTTCATACAGTTTCCTGTCAATGTACTTTGTCTTTTTTTTATTGGACTACTAATCATTTATTTATGATTTGTTGGAACTACTCATATTTTAAATATGTCAAGTGAACTGCAAGCACTTGTTGCTGATTTGATATTTGCTTTTTACACATATACATTGTATCCTCTGAAAAAGAAAAGTTTTATATTTTAACAAATTCCAATCCATAAATTTTTTTTTAAATTTTCTGTTATTGGTTAGGGCTATGTTTGGATATTTAATTTTAACCGTAATGTTGCAAGTGATATTTGTCTATGGTATTTTTTCTTTATATTTTGGAAAAGTGTATTTGACATCCACTATGGAATTAATATTTATTAATGACATATTATACCTTTGTGCAACTATAAAATACATATAGCCAATTATCTGAACACCATTTTATGAACTGTTTATCACTTATCCACTGATTTGAAACACTATCTTTATCATATATTGGATTTTAGGTTTATCGAGATTATGTAACATGAAATTATTTAATTATGAAATTATGTGAATTCAGGCATGACAGTCAGCTCTACTTCCCCACCACTACCCTGTAAAAGGATGGATGGAATAATTGCTTCCCTATGGCTTAAGTGTATGAGAGGTATCCAACATGGTCTTGATGAAGTGGGAACTACACAGAAACTGTTTTTGGTCCTGAAATGTACTCCAGCTTTACCAATTTGTTCTACACATATACCATTGAGGGTAGAAGCTGAATTTTGCTAATGATTATATTTACACTACTTAACATTGTGCCAGATACTGAATAGATGCTTAGAAACATGTTTAATGACTTGTTTTATTGCTAGAGACCTAATTATCTGCTGTAGTGGTGCTATCTCATTCAGAATCATTTTGACCAGCCTTTCTCCATCATGAATAAAACACTTATTTACACACTTGTGTACATGCACATGTGCATAGAAACACACACACCCTTTGCAGAGACAAACTGCATCGAAAGCATGTACAAACATTATAGTATTTTTGTTGATTCTGACCTGATTCTGATTCTATTGTATACATTTTCATTCTGATCACAATAACAATAAAAATAGAAAACTATAAGTTGTGAAGCTGGAAGATGCAGAACATGAAAGATCGAATTACCAATTTTTTTTTTCTATTTTCTTTAGTTGGCTGCTGATAAAATCAGAAAAGAAATGGACACAAAAATGAAAGTATGCAATGTGTGTGCGTGTGTGTGTGTGTGTATCACATGCACTCGTTTCCATGATGTACATATGGAATTTCATAACCAGCCAAACTAAGCTTCATAAGTGAATGAGAAATAAAATCCTTTACAGACAAGCAGATGCTGACAGATTTAGTCACCATCAGACCTGCCTTCCAAGAGCTCCTAAAGGAAGCACTAAACATGGAAAGGAAAAACCAGTACCAGCCTCTGCAAAAACACACCAAAATATATAAACCAATGAAACTAGGAAGAAACTGCTTCAACTAATGTGCAGAATAACCAGCTAACATCATGATGACAGGACCAAATTCACACATAACAATATTAACGGTAAATATAAATGAGCTAAATGCCCCAATTAAAAGACATACACTGGCAAATTGGATAAAGAGTCAATACCCACAGGTGTGCTGTATTCAGGAGACACATCTCACTTGCAAGGTCACACATAGGCTCAAAATAAAGGGATGGAGGAATATTTACCAAGCAAATGGAAAGAAAGAAAAAAAAAGCAGGAGTTGCAATCCTAGTCTCTAATAAAACAGACTTTAAACCAACAAGGATAAAAAAGGACAAAGAAGGGCATTACATAGTAGTAAAGGGATCAATGCAACAAGAAGAGCTAAGTATCCTAAATATATATATATGCCAAATACAGGAGCACCAGGATTCATAAAACGAGTTCCTAGAGACCTACAAGGAGACTTAGACTCCCACACAATAATAGTGGGAAACTTTCACAACCCACTATCAATATTAGACAGATCAACAAGAAAGGAAATTAACAAGGATATTCAGACTTGAACTCAGCTCTGGTCCAAGTGGACCTAATAGATACCTACAGAACTCTCCACCCCAAATCAACAGAATATACATTCTTCTCAGCACCACATAGCACTTATTCTAAAATCAACCACATAATTGGAAGTAAAACACTCCTCAGCAAATGCAAAAGAATGAAAATCATAACAAACAATCTCTCACACCACAGTGTAATCAAATTAGAACTCAGAATTAAGAAGCTCACTCAAAACTGCACAACTACATGGAAACTGAACAACCTGCTTATGAATGACTACTGGGTAAATAGCAAAATTAAGGCAGAAATAAATAAGTTCTTTGAAACCAATGAGAACAAAGACACAACATATCAGAATTTCTGGGATACAGTTAAAACAGTGTTTAGAGGGAAATTTACAGCATTAAATGTCCACATTAGAAAGTGGGAAAGATCTAAAATAGACACCCTAACATCACAATCAAAAGAAGCAATGGAAAACACATTAAAAACCTAGTATAAAACAAGAAATAACTAAGATCACAGCAGAACCGAATGGGAGAGAAACACAAAAAAACCTTCAAAAAAAAATCAATGAATCTAGGAGTGGGTTTTTTGAAAAGATTAACAAAATAGATAGACCGGTAGCCAGACTAACAAGGAAGAAAAGAGAGAAAGATCAAATAGACACATTAAAAAACGATAAAGGGGATATCACCACTGATCCCACAGAAATACAAACTATTATTAGAGAATACTGTAAACACCTCTACACAAATAAACTAGAAAATCTAGAAGAAATGGATAAAGTCCTGGACACATACACCCTCCCAAGACTAAAGCAGGAAGAAGTCAAATCCCTGAATAGACCAATAACAAGTTCTGAAATTGACTCAGTAATTACTAGCCTACCAACCAAAAAAAGCCCAGGACCAGATGTCTTCACAGCCGAGTTCTACCAGAGGTACAAAGAGGAGCTGGTACCATTCCTTCTGAAACTATTCTGAACAATAGAAAAAGAAAGACTCCTCCCTAAATCATTTTATGAGGCCAGCATCACTCTGATTCCAAAACCTGGTGGAGACCCAATAGAAAAAGAAAATTTCAGGCCAATATCACTGATGAACATCGATGCGAAAATCCTGAATAAAATACTGGCAAGAGAATCCAGCAGCACATCAAAAACTTATCCACCACGATCAAGTTGGCTTCATGCCTGGCATGCAAGGCTGGTTCAACATATGCAAATCAATAAACATAATCCATCACATAAACAGAACCAATGACAAAAACCACATGATTATCTCAATAGATGCAGAAAAGGCCTTCAATAAAGTTCAACACCCCTCATACTAAAAACTCTCAATAAACTAGGTATTGATGGAACATATCTCACAAAAATAAGAGCTATTTATGACAAATGCATAGCTAATATCATGCTAAATGGCCAAAAGCTGGAAGCATTACCTTTGAAAACTGGCCCAAGAGTAGGATGCCCTCTCTCCCCACTCTTATCAACATAGTATTGGAAGTTCTGGCCAGGGCAATCGAGTAAGAGAAAGAAATAAAAGCATGCAAATAGGAAGAGAGGAAATCAAATTGTCTCTGTCTGCAGATGACATGATTGTATATTTACAAAACGCCACCACCTCAGCCCAAAAATTCCTTAACCTGATAAGCAACTTTGGCAAAGTCTCAGGATATAAAATTAATGTGCAAAAATCACAATCATTCTTATATACCAATAACAGACAAGCAGAGAGCCAAATCTTTAGTAAACTCCCATTCACAATTGCTATAAAGAAAACAAAATACCTAGGAATACAACCTACAAGGGATGTGAAGGACCTCTTCAAAGAAAACTACAAACCAGAGCTCAAGGAAATGACAGGACACAAACATATAGAGAAACACTCCATCCTCATGGATAGGAAGACTCAATATCATGAAAATGGCCATATTGCCCAAAGTAATTTATAGATTCAATGCTATTCCCATCAAGCTACCATTGACTTTCTTCACAGAACTAGAAAAAAACTATGTTAAATTTCATACGGAAGCAAAAAAGAGCCTGTGGAGCCAAGGCTAACCTAAGCAAAAAGAACAAAGCTGGAGGCATGACGCTGCCTGACTTCAAACTATATTACAAAGCTAAAGTAACCAAAACAGCATGGTGCTAATACCAAAACAGATATATAGACCAATGAAACAGAATAGAGGCCTCAGAAATAACACCACACATCTACAACAATCTGATCTTCAACAAACCTGACAAAAGCAAGCAATGGGGAAAGGATTCCCTATGTAATTAATGGCGCTGGGAAAACTGGGTAGCCATATGCAGAAAAGAGAAACTAGACCCCTTCATTATACCTTATAAAAGAATTAACTCAAGGTGGATTAAAAACATAAATGTAAAACCTAAAACTATAAAAACCCTAGAAGAAAACCTAGGCAATATGATTCAGGACATAGGTGTGGGCAAAGACTTCATGACTAAATCACCAACAGCACTTGAAACAACAGCCAAAATTGACAGATGGAATCTAATCAAACTAAAGAGCTTCTGCTCAGTAAAATAAACTATCACAAGAGTGAACAGGCAACCTACAAAATATGAGAAAATTTTTGCAATCTATCCATCTGACAAAGGTCTAATATCCAGAATCTAGAAGGAACTTAAACAAATTTACAAGAAAAAAAAAACAAACAACCCCATCAAAAAGTGGGCAAAGGATATGAACAGACACTCCTCAAAAGAAGATATGTATATGGCCAATAAACATATGAAAAAAGCTCATTATCACTGTTCATTAGAAAAATGCAAATCAAAACCACAATGACATACCATCTCACACCAGTTAGAATGGTGATCATTAAAAATTCTGGAAACAGCAGATGCTGGAGAAGATGCAGAGAAATAGGAACACTTTTACACTGTTGGTGGGCTTGTAAAATAGTTCAACCATTGTGGAATACAATGTGGTGATTCCTCAAGGATATAAAACCAGAAATACCATTTGACCCAGCAATCCCATTACTGGGTATATACCAAAGGATTATACATCATTCTACTCTAAAGACACATGTACATATATGTTTATCATGGGACTATTTACAATAGCAAAGACTTGGAACCAACATAATGCCCATCAATGATAGACTGGATGAAGAAAATGTGGCACATATTCACCATGGAATACTACACAGCCATAAAAAAGGATGAGTTCACGTCCTTTGCGGGGATATGGATGAAGCTGGAAACCATCATCCTCAGCAAACTAACACAGGAACAGAAAACCAAACACTGCATGTTCTCACTCATAAGTGGGTGCTGAACAATGAGAACATGTTGACACAGGGAGAGGAACATCACACACTGGGGTCTGTAGGTGGGTGTGGGGAAAGGGGAGGGAGAGCATTAGGACAAATAGCTAATGCATGTGGAGCTTAAAACCTAGATGACGGGTTGATGGGTGCAGCAAATTACCATGGCACAAGTATACCTATGTAACAAACCTGCATGTTCAGCACATGTATCCCAGAACTTAAAGTAAAATTTTAAAAAATGAAAGTATGCAATATGTGTATGTGTGTGTATACATACATATAAAACAAGCACTCATTTTCATTATGTACATATATGCACATTATGAGTGTGAATATATGTTAAATAATATCCTATCAGTTTTGTATTTGTAACACATATACGTACATGCATATACAACAAATAGAGGTGTTTTGCAAAATAATTTCATTTATATTCATTTCATCAGCTAAGAACTAAAAAGAATTTAAATCAAAATCAATTATTCATTTACAGGTGTTTTTAACCATCATCTCCCCCTTTATCTTCAGTTTTATGCCTCCTTGTATTGCCATTTTGTGACTTTTTTGCCATAAATTATACATATTTGGAACAGTCACTTTAAGAAATTCAATCTTTGGATAAGATCTCTAAGATTGATTTAGTATGAATACGTGTGTGGGCACACACTTGACAAAGAAAGGTCAGTTATAAATATATGTGTACACTTATCAAAATAATTCACATAAAATCTCTGAATAAAATTATCTGTATGCTTTTTCTGTCAATAAAAGCAATATAGTATAATTCTTGGTAGTAAACCTGTTTGTTTTCATTCTGTTGCCTACCATGTGAGCTGCCATGTTGGTATAAAACATCGATCATTTGATATTTTACTACAGCAAATAATAGTGATCCCCACGAAATAATAAATAAATCAGTGAGTTTCACGGAAATAAGTTTTTGGATGGATCAGATAATTTGAAGTTGTTAGTTTATTCTCCAGCAAGGTGAAAGAAAAAAGCTGTTAGTTTGTTCTCTATCAGGTGATCGAAGATGAAAACTAAAGTTCTCAAGGCCAGTGCATAATAATGGTGCCGTATTCTGTGCATCAATCACCATTACCAAATACCTATATTGCCAAATATTTCATGTACCGCTTTAGTGGTGATTAATCAATGTGCCATGGCACTGAAACTGAAACGAGACTTTGTAGTACAAGTGATATTCAAAGGGTTTTGAAAATTTATCAGCTCTATAGATATAGATGAAAATTTATCATCATCTATCTAGAAATCCTGTTTTTATAAATGTTACCTAGCCAAATATTGGTTTTATTTACTTAATATTTAGAAAACATGAGTTTAGTAAAAATTGTTCAGATTTTCTTAATGTAGTGTGTGAAATTACTATGTAATTATACAAGAAATATGCTACACAGCTGAATACACAAAGAGGTCAGCAGAGGGAGCAAAAGGTGCCTTTCCACTATAATCCACAGCAACATCACCCGCTCTTCTCTCTACATCATCGATGTATGTTATCTAAAGTCCTGTGCAAATCCAACCTCAACACGAGTCCTGTAGCCTTGCCTTCTTATCAGAAGCAGCTCGAAAGCCCCGATAATTCTAGAACCACTGAAAAATACACACTTGTTGCAAGGATTGAAAAGCCTCATATTGCAAATTCAGAATTCACAGTACTGAAAAAATTCATAATTTTTTTAAAGTTACAATACTGTGAACTATACAAAATGAATTATGTTGGGATCCGATGACTCTCTTCATTCCAGCCTATCTTATATTTTCTCATTCATTTCTCCACATAGTCACAACAACAGACTCACTATTACATTTCATTAATGGCTATTTTATAATAAATGATCTCAATAGCATTTCTGAAACCTCTGCTGTTCTGGTTTTACAGAACTCTTGAATTTTTGAATGAGTTAGTTTTTGATTGAAAAAGACCTGACTCTTATGCTTAGAAAAGCCATCATTTCTTTCTGTAAGCTTTCCGTCTTCTATAAGCTTTACATGTTCCATAAGCAAACATTCGCTGGTTTGGTGATCAAACTAGAGAGGCAAATTCAGTTAATAATAACAACGTCATTTATCATCCTCAAATCTAGTGTTATGGATAATACGATCTCCACAAGGAGACGGTTGCACGAGCGACAAGAGAAAGACAATCAACAGTCTTCTACTCATACCAAGATATGTCCACACACACTTGTTTCAACAGTCAAAGTAACGCCATATGTCCCCAGTGATGTGGGTGGGCAAAAGGAACAGTTGGCCTGCTAATGAGGGCCATATGTACACGCAGCCTATCGTACCATCCTTCTTACTTATGGTTGCTGAAAACTCAGTGGAAGAGCTTGCTCTGAGGAATGGCATGGCTGGAGGAGGAGAGGCTTCCTTAAGAGCAGGAAAGGACCATTTGTTGTACAACTACTGTATCTCTGAAACTGGGAGCTAAAGATATGCATGTATGTTACTCATTCTTATTAAGAGTTACTTACGCATCCGTAGAGTTCTTTACTCCAGTTTCACCTTCTTTCACTAAATTCTTTTGCATTTATGTGCAAAGGGATTTTGGGCCCTTTTCAAAAATTACTTTTCCTAATCAATCTTGTTAATTTGATGTTCATTTACATCGGCTTCTCTTTATTTTTAGCTTGATTTCCAGAAAAATTATACTTTCTTTGACATTGTTAAATGTTACAATATTAAAAGAAATGAAAAAGACTTAAAAACTTAGAATATTTGAATGAGGGTTTCTGGAAGGCAGAGAGAACAATAAGGCAAAAGTACTTACTGCACTACTGTTCCAAAGTAAAAGAAAAACAAAGATTTTAAAAATGATTATAGCAGCTTTGTATCTCCACCAGGGTTTCCTTTGAAATTTCTACAACTGCAAACACTATTCAGCAATTTGCACTGATTATAAAATTTATTGTTTTAAGGTCAATTGTGATACTATG
Source organism: Symphalangus syndactylus (assembly GCF_028878055.3). Lineage (NCBI taxonomy): Eukaryota > Metazoa > Chordata > Mammalia > Primates > Hylobatidae > Symphalangus > Symphalangus syndactylus. Next base: position 110,749,898 of record NC_072437.2, on the reverse strand, counting down.
ATCAGATAATATAATTTACTTTACTCTTAATGGCTTCATTTTGACAACTGAGGGAGCTTTCAGGAAGGACAACGCTTCCTGCACAACAACCAGTAAAGCAGGTCACATCCATTTTCAATATAATTTTAAGAAAAATGAAGGACAAACTACTTGTGAGGCAGCAAGAATTCATTTGCATTAAATTAATTTGAACAGGGCATTTCAAGTTCTCTCTGGCAACAATGGAATAAAGGGGAAAATGAATCTATCTTATGCAATGATCCTCTTCTAGGTTACAGAAAGATTTGAAAGGCTGACATGACCATTGCTAAATTTCTTCTAGAAGTCTATGATTAGTGTCATAGATATAACTCATGAGATAAAATATTCACAAAGAATGTCTGTGAACTGCATCAATTGTGATGGAACTACTGTCTAACATCCCTTTGAAAAGTTATATTCTGCAAAGGTTAAAAAAACACCAACCTTTCGATGCTTTCTTATATGGATGAGCTTTTGTCAACAAGAACTAAGCTTCACAATTAAGCACTATGGAAGATAATGTTCTAGGTTAATTTAAACCTAACTAATCCAGGACTTGGCCTTGATAAATAATGGGTTTAATTAATATTTTTGACCCTAGCAGTGCAAATACTTTTACTTATATTTTACTAAAGCTAGTTTTGACAAATCTAAGGGTATTTAATTTATCAGTATCTGTTGTCAGATGAAAACTTCCCCATCAATACCTTCTAATGGTTCAAAAATAAACTGTTACCCCCACAGATACATTGTTTTTCCATGCGTAAGCAAGTACATTAATTTCAGGGTCTCAAGGCATAAAAGTGATATTACCACTTGTGATAGGCTGCATAATAGTCCCAAAAGATGTTCTTCACCTAATCTCCCGGCCCTGGGAATGTGCTGCCTTACACAGCCAAAGGACTTGTAGATACGATTCATTTAAGGATCTGGAGACAAGGTGATTATCCCAGATCATCCACGTGAGTCCAAAGTAATCACAGGAGTCCTTAGATGAAGTGGAGAGAAGGACTCAAAGTTAAAGGAGGAGACAGCGCGGAGACAGAAACAGAAACAAAAGCAACGCACCTTGAAAATGGAGGAATGGGGAAAAGACAATGAAGACAGGTGCCACCAGAAGCAGAAAATGCAAGAGAATGGATTCTCCCCTCAGCACCTCCAGAAGGAACCCACACTGCAGACACATTGACTTAGCCATATTAAAGTGATTTTGGACTTCTGACCTTTGAAACTGCAAGACAATAAATATGTGTTAAGTTATGTAAATGTGTCGTAATTTGTTATAGCAGCAGTAATACAACTAATACACCACTACAATAAGCAAAGGAAATAAAGTGCAATAGTGACAAACTTAAGGGTTTCCAGGAAAGAGAAACGAAGTGGTAAACTCAATCACAGGATTATATTAGTAACTGTAGTATATGTTACTTGCTTACCCTTTCAATCACATTATTGCTGTAATTATCATTATCATCCAATCAATATGATTACACCAGTATGTATAACTTAGACATGAAAATTTTTTTCTATTTCACTCTTCCCATAATTCCATGCAGCTACCCCTAAGCAACTATGTATCTGATGAAGCTAATATTTTCAGGGAAAATCTTCCATGTTAAGCAGAAAATTTACATCTAAAATTAAATTCTTTTAAGCCAGTCTGGGGACAATACCTAGAAAATTCAAACATTACTTCTCAAGAATACCACTAGCAGTGAGTTTGTGACGCTATCTTCCACCAACTGAATCAAAATTAATTTTAAATATTTTCAAAGCAATATTTTAAAAAATCGTGTACACATTTTTTCCTCTTGGTAAAAATAAACCACTTCTCAACCATCCATTATATTTATGTTAGTTACATGAGGTCCATACATGAATTATCATACCACAAATAGAAAACTATTTAAATAGAAAAATCTCACTTGGTGCTGACAGAATGACAGCATAAAACTGTTAAGCATGAGGAGAAAGTTGTTTGCAGTGTAAATATTTCCCTTTTCCTATCAAAGTGTGTCCTGTGATCTAGCGCTCTTCTCTCCACATGCTTAAGTACAGCAAAAGTTATAAAAACACTCATTCTAGTTTTCTATACTTTAATGGTTGTAGAACATCAGAAGAGAATTGGGAGATGGGAATGTTTTGTGCTTGACATTGCATTTGAGGGGAAAATAAAAACTTGGACATAATATGTGGGATGTCTCCACAGTAATACATGGGAGGGCAAGAAAAAAATGCTATCAAATTTCTACCATGCGCTGAGCCCCTTATATCAACAAATATCCAGCCTTTCTAATGTACTAACAACCACTCTTCATAGCAAGTATTCTATTCCCAGCTTGTAGGTAAGAAACAAAGCTTCAGAAAGGGATCTTCACCAATTTCACACAGTCAATAAAAGGCAGAACTAGGGCAAATATCAATAATAAAAATAGCAATCTAATCCTAATTGGACCTGGCACTGTTCTAAGAAGAAAATCATTAACAAAGGATTTTGAGTTACCACACTCTTAGTCTCCCCGTTTTACAAAAGAAGCAACTGGGGTAAAGTGAAGCTATGCCATTTCTTTTCAAGCTCATATACCTAACAAGATACCACTTTAATCATGGGTCTCTGATAGATCGTGTACCTCATTTCTAGCGTTTGCTGAGATTTTTCTTATTAACCCTAAGCAAGTATTTGATCCCTGGTAAGTATGCTGTAATTTTTTCACCGCTCATTCTTATCACGGTTCTTCAAGAAAAGTACAGTTCAACACATTTGTCCTATTTGGTTACAAATTTTGAAATTCAAAATATGTATCACACTAAGCTGTTAGCTCCATTTGGAATTTTAAAAAACTAAATTTTTCACTCAGTTAAAAAAAATTGCATTGTTTACTCCCATATCTACAATATAGCTTATAAGTGTATATTTGTATTGAAAACATAATTTTCTACAACTTTTATAATATTTAAATATTATTTAAGGTTTTAATAATATTTAAATATTTAAATAATACATTTAAAAACATAGTTCAACAAGTCCGAATAATCCATCACTTACTTATGACAGAATATTTGTTCAGTATCTTCTGTTTGTTCACTCTTGTGTAATATATCCTATTTTAAGAATCAAAAACTTCTCTTAATGTCAACACTACAGCCTCTTCACAATTCCTACTTATTCCTAATTACCCTTCAGGAGCAAATAAAATGAATTTATCCCAAATTTCTTTGCTTTGAAACAACTTCAGTGAAAATGGTGGTTGTCAACCATATCTACCATTCATATATCCCATTGTTTTCTGCATTAAATTTCATCTAATACTCCTTATGCCATCAGTGTCACTACAAAGGGGGACAGGGGATGAATCTCATCATGAACAAAGGTATGTACACTAGATCTTAGGATGTTCAATCATTTCCTTACTCTATTATGTCCCATCTGAACTACTCATATTAAAATGAGCAACTATATGAACATGGTACTTTTAAGAAAGGATGTTCAAAAATTAATTCATATCTTGTACAAATTGGTATCCAAGAAATCATGACCTAATAGGCATCACATATGTGAATGAAAAAATTCACTTTCAGCAATGAATGTTGATGACACTCCTTTAGCAAGAGTTGTACCGAGCTACCCACAACTCCTCAGCACTCACTATTCTCATACATGCGGTCGGACAATGTCCAAGGGTGCAGTGATTCTGTCCAGAGGCTTTTCTGGGCCGTTAGAGCTGTCTCAGCCTGTGTACAGGGTTATACAGACACTCTAGGGCATTCATGACTCTGATCACTGGAGCAGCCCTGTACTAACTGCAAATTTATGGAGGAAACTTTCAAGTCCTCTTGCCCCCCAGTTGGGGTAACTCTGTTACCTATTTCATGTGGTCTCAGTTCTCCAACAAAAATGATCTCGGCCTGCTCATCTTACTTCCATTTCACTACATGGCATAACTAGAAGTTGACTAGGTATTCTGCTTTAATGTATATGCAAAGCCCTCTTGTTCAGGAATGTTTGTAGAATAATATTTCTAAATTAGGAATACAATTGGTCTTGTTCTTTCCTGAGGGATAAAATGTCATCTCTCTTCTTCTCTCCCTCTCTCCTTTCTTCCTAACTCAGCTAACCCTCTATCTGAAAGAATTACAAAGGAAGAAATCTAGGGCATTGTTTAGCATTCTCAGGAGGATTGGAAATGTTGGAATGACAGCGAGTATCACACATACACTGCTTGAAGTATTTTGTAGGATCCAAGGGAAGAGAAAATTTTGACATTCCAGAAAATTTAAGTCATCCTTTTAATATCAGGACCAGAAAGAAACAGGTCACACGGGCAAGAGCCATAAAACTAATTATCTTGACTCTTTCCAGAATACCTGAGCTATAAATGTACAGGGAATCCTGTAATCAGATGCAAAGTTGTGTATAATATACTTAGTTCCCAAATGTAACTAGGAATTTTATGTATATAATGTGAAAAATCGTTCCAAAGTATTTGAGACTCCAAAAACTTTCCTAGCTAGCATTCAATATTCTTGCTTAACTTCTCCTTATACCCCTAACTGTATTGAGCATGCATAGACACACAAAAGCTAGGATCAACTATTACCGCTTAAGAAAGAAAAGGAGGAAAAAGGCTGTATTATAGGGATTTAGTTTTCTTCCTCAACTCTTGAAGAAGCCTATTTGTATCAGCCCGTGTCAGACAACAAAGTACTTATCAATAAAGTTTTATGAATGTGGTCACATATGAAATATAAGAGCATTCAGTTTCTACCTCTCCTTTTCTCATAAATCCTACATCAGATAGACATTAGCTATATCTGCCAATGTTTCCACGGAATCTTAAAGACTATTCACTGCAAAGCTGGCAGTGTAGCCTGAAAGCAAGTTATGTCTGCGTTGCAACTTCACACTAAGTGGTTTAAAAATACAACTAAATGTGGCCTGTCTTTATCTTGATTATAAGACATAAATTATCCCAAGAATATTCTTAGTAAAAATTGGGTCTCCCGGTCAAGCCACTTCTATTAAGAAGGACACAGGTCAGTTTTTAGGAGTTTAGGTGTTATTTGGAAGTTAGGAGCATCTAAATATGGAATATAACTCCATTAAATTATAGTATATTTTATATCAAAGAGAAACGACAAAAATAAGAAATGTTTTAAGTATTTTTTCGTATAGCGTGTTCATATATAATTACTTCAGTAGTCTCAATGTAGTCATGCAATTGTTTGGGTAAAGAACTAAACTTGAAGTTAAATAGCATAGGTCTGAATTCTTATGGTTTATAACATTCATATATTTTATATGTTCCAGAATAATATGTAATTTCTAAGTTTATAACATAATAATTACAGAAATCTAGGTAAAGTAATACTTCTGTGACACAGTCTCTTCATCTACAAAATGGAATATTGCTTTTCTCCTTAAATTTATATTAAAAATTGGAGAAGTAATATATGTGAAAGAACCTTACATTAAATATGCAAGTTTTATTTGTTGAATTCAAACAGTCATTAAAGAACAAAATAAAACATTACATTTGGATTAACAAAGTAGATACATATATCTCAATCTGAGAAACCTTTAAGCTCTCTTGACCATAAAATGACATTGGATCCTATAAGAGAGTTTGGTAAATATTTGAAAGATATTTCAATTTCACACCTAAATGTTGATTCTGACATTTATTTCCTAAACTTATCATTTGTATACTTACCTGCTATTAAATCCACAGGGGTCATGTCACTAACTGTATGCCCACCGATTTTATTGAGAGGTATTCAGCAAGGCCCACAAAGTAAGTATTGAATTTTTTTAAAAAACAGACCCAAAACACCTAAAAGCAAAACACTTAGTAAATTCTTATAATCATGAAGATCACAAATTAGTGCTATTAGTAAGAAAGAAACTTCTAAACCAAATAAAGTCCTAATACCTCCAACGAATTTTGTCTCTCTGATACACACACACACGATTAAAAAAAAAATGAAGGAAATGTAAAAAAATAAATAAATGAAGGAAGTTCTGTGGGAAATGTCCATAATTTCATGCCCAGAATTTCCCTATCAATCTCTTTCCCCAAAGTTCTTCCGAGAAAATAAAGTTGCCTTTCTCTCAACGTTAACTCATCACTTTTCTCATAGCATTTTCAAAAGAAATATTTCCTGTCAGCCGGCCACTTAAACTTTGTGCTGTTAAAGAAATCCAAAAAGGTATCAATTTTGCAACAAAGGATAAAGAGGAGACGAAGTGAACCAACATGGCTTTTAAGCTAAATTGCCGTCACCTGTCACAGGTTGTCTAGCGAGCCTCAAGTTCCCTCTAATAAGCTTATGGAGGGTGCGGAGCAAAGGCACCTCAAGGTGCTCTGCGGGTTTTCCCCTGGTAAATTAGGCTGAAAGGAAAAGAGTCCCACCCCCCACCCCCAAACTTGGAGACCAGGGCTGCCCTGCCGAATGCTGTGCCCAGACCTCCTACTTCCACGCCCTTCCAGTCCTTTCCTCGGCTTGGAAAATTGGGCATGAGGCAAGCAAAAGGAAGGACAGAAGGCCAAAACGGGCATCCGGGAAGCCAAATTTCTGTCTCAAAAGCTCATCTAGAAATGCGTACATAGCGCGTGCCTTGCGGACATCTCCTAAAACCCCGTTCACTGAAGCTAATTCCTCCCGAACGCCCCCACGCCGGCTGAGGATCGCAACCGCCCATCCGCCCCTCCAGCCTGTGCAGCCGCCCCCAAAACCTCCCGTGAATCGGGAAATGTCAAGGCAGCAGCGCTTGGGGAGCCGAGCAGCCTCGCCAGTTCCAAGTCTCTGGTTCGAGACCCCTCGCTTCGCCTCTTTGGGGAACTCACCTGGAGTCAGGTTTAGATGGCAGCCTCCACCCAGGGGACCGGGAAGCGGCCCCGGGAAGCGCCGCCGCGTCCTGTGAATAACGAGCGCAGCGCAGCGGAGCAGCTCCCCCTGGACTGGCCGCTCCCCGATTCCTCCCGCTCTGTCCGGGAACCGTCCCTCCGTTCTTTCCTCTCCCTCCCCTGCCTGCAGCCGCCGCGCTCCCTCCTCCTGCTGGCGGCTCAGGGCTGTGCTTCCGCCTCCCTCCTGCGGGCGCACGAGCTGCCCGCGCTGCTAATGAGCAGGCTCCAGGCTCCGCCCGGCCAGGGGTGCGCACACACCCCACGCCGGAGACGAGCTCCCGGGAGCGGAGCTATGGATACGCCTGGTGCGGCCGCTGGAGAAATGAACTGGAGGAGGCATCCAGCATCTCACACTTTCTGGCCACTCAGCTTAACTAAGCCATAACCCCAGACTTCTTCCTAAATCTCCAGTAATTTACAGGTGCTGAAAAGTCAATGAGGGGTTTGAGCACAATCTGTGTTAACAGTATTGCCAGCATAGAGATGCTAATCTGGCTAGATTCTAGGGATGAAATGTTCAAGGGACGGTATATGATTCTTTCTGGTGGTTATTTTGACATATTTTGGCTATACTTACAGATCTGTAAAATAAACCAGCAATCTTCTAATCATGACAACACAGATTCCTAATTGAAGGCAGCTGATACTTATTAAATACCAGGCTCTGTTTAATAGGCTCTTCTTTCCCAGCTGATCTTTACTACAATTCTGTGAGCACTACTAGCACCCCTATTCTATATTTTAAGAATTTGGGTTTAACTTTTAAAACAAGACGGTCTTAAAACAAGACTAAGGATCATGTCCAACCTTGCAGAGATTCTACGTTTCTGAGCCTAAATAATAACTGAAATCTGTAGCTCCCACAACCCATAGCCTGTGTATAATGTGTTGCAGCATCTTGGATGGTACTGTGTAACTGAACCAACAAAGATAATAGGACCATCAGCAAATACACACCACGAGACTAATGAATACCTAGAATCCTAGTGAGACTTGTAAATAGTCAAGCACCCTAAGTAACAATAGTTCAAGTGCATGCTAAACATGGTGATTACTTATAAAAGAACAGCAACCAGTATGAGTGAAGACAGGCAAATAATGTTCAAAATGTTCAGAATCAATGTCCAGCCACTTATGAGTTGAATTCCCCACTCTAAAAAGGAGGCCAGATGTGATGTATTCTAAGAAGTCTACAATGGGCGTGGTCTTTTCGCAACCAAAAAGGGCTTTTTAAACACTTATTTCCCATTAAGAATATGCAATAGCTAATTAATATTAAATCTGAAAATCAGTGATAATTTATTTCAACTAACCTTACATGAAAAAATCATTACTCATTCAAGCTTTTAGAATTAGATTAAATAGCATTGAGTATCAAATTTACTTCAACCCATAGAAATAATAGACAGTTAATTAATAAAGTAAGTAATTTAATTAACTTTACTTTTGTGTCATGATGTATTTTTCCTTAGGAAAAGGATAAGACATTTTTTCCATGGTATAAAATACTAGAATATGACTTTTATATTTTTCTTCATGAAGATTAAAGAATTAATAAAATAAGTACAGACATATTGTCAACAAATCTATCCAGATCATTCATTCTCCACTCAAGAAATTATGCTAGGCAAGCTTTATTTCTCCATATGTACAAGGCAATTCAGAGGTCAAAAATTTGAAAACACTTCAATGAACATCAACCATTAATTAACTAAGAGTAGATTTTATTTATAAACAACTTTAAAAGACTATAAAAAAGGGATAACAAACTTCTACTTTATCAGTACTGCTACTCCTGTTGAACACAAAGATATATAATTATAGTTTTCTCCCTATTTAAAATATTTATTGATTCTGGCATAATAATGTCATACTCATCCCTCAATAATCAGTGTACATGGAACCAGAAATCTTTTCTTTCACCTAGTCAATTTAAGTATTTCTGTGTTTTGCATGTTAACACTCTATTTATTCTGTGTTTCTAGTGCTTATCCTCAAAATTTTTATAGTTCCGTTCACATATGAATTCTACCAATCAGCACTATATATAAATAATGCAACGTATAAAATGTGTTAAATAAATGGATGTAAGATTTATGCTAAATTTTTCACATAGTAAGTACTTCAAAACCCTTATTATTTTTCCTTAAGCTTTTATGTGCATATATTTTATCTCTCCAACTAAAGAATAAACTTCTAAATAAGAAGAGTTTTGTCTATAAATTTTACGCATTTTAATACATTATTAATCTAAAACCTTGGACTAGAGTTTGGAATTCTTTTATGTATTCATTTATTGATTCAAAAAATAGGTGTCCATGCCATTTTTTCTAAACCTTGTGCAAGATGTAGGGTATACAATGATGTCCAGACTTTAGAGTCCTTGACCTCATGGCGTTTAAAGTGCAGTAATGTACAGTAATTTTAAAATCTATTTATTATTATTTAAAACAATCAATGAATACATTCTTGTCGAAAATAACTGAAAAGTCTGTCTGAATTCCCTGGCCAAGGCCAAAACATGAAAGCAAAAGAGCTGCCTGAAAACAGTGCAAGCCACTCTCCAGAGGGTTTCTCTGTTGAAACAGCACATCGCATTATGGAAATAATGAGAAAAATTAGTAACTGTGCAAACGACAACACATATGCATCTTTGTGGTTTCTGACCTTTTAGCATCGTCGAAGCAAGACCACAAACCTTTCAACACCAGGCGTGGTATTAATCTTGCACAGAATATAATGTTTTCACATATTTTATTCTGATTTCCTACAAAGTAATTTCAATTTCTAGCTAAAGCTAATGGATTTTTCTAGTGAAAACATTGTGTACCGAATGACTTTCCAGTGAGATCCGCGTACCATGCGCCATTTTCATGTTCGTGCTCATTTCTCTGAAGTCTGTTTGCCTTTAATTCACCATAATGAAATTCCTTGTGTACTTTTATTGGCAACCATTGCATAGTGACACTTGCATCCAAATGTAATTCCATTTGAGCTTGGCAGTGTTTGCTTTTTTATCAGAAGAGGAAAGTTAGAGGGAACAAGGGGCAAAGATGTGTGTAAGAATATCTGAGGGACCATCACAGCATCATCACAAATTCAAGATTTTTTTGAAACATTAGACAAGGGACTCACAGCCATGCCCTGGGATGGCTGAAACACTTCACAACCTGCTCATGTTTATGACCAAAATCATCACCTAAAATGAATTCAATGTGTCAATATCATAATATTGTTTGTGTATAAGTAATCATGAAGCAGTTAGGGAAGGGAGTATAATCTAGTAAGAAATTGGAACAAAAAGTGTTAGACAAAATTCAAGAAGATTTAAAAGAAGAAAATTAACCTGTCTGATCTGAACAGAATTGGAAAAGCACATCAATCATAGCTCTATACATTGACCATAGACTTAAAGCATAACATAAAAATAAAGAAGGCAGATAACTCAGGAAAACATTTCTATTAAATCTACTCCGTAAAGTTTTCCCATACTTTTATTTTACTAACAGGAGCATACATTTAAATCTGACAAAATCATATATATTTTGTTGATTCAATTTGTAGCAGATAGAGGAGCATGTCCCAGTGCTATGACAGTGAGTTGTCACTATAACATACCACTGCTTTACATCTTACCCACAGGCTAAAATGTTTACCCCTAGAGTCGTGACTTTGTATATGACAGGAGATTGCTACTAAAAGTAAATATATTTGGCTGAAGGGTAGATACAACTTTAGGCCATTATATCATTCACTAAAATTTAGCTGGCATTTACATATTTACCTGCTTAGTTCATATGACAAATATGTTTGAGAGACTGCCATATACAAAAAAAAAAAGATGGAACCATCTTACAAATTTAGAGATTACTTAAAGAAATGGAACTGAAGGGTTAACTGTGATGGCAAGAATGAAGAGAGCAAAACCAGAGGGTACTTCAAGGAGAACAGGCATGAGAGAGGCATTATAATTTGGAGGGTGCTATGATTTGAACCTATGTGCCCATCCAAAGTTTGTATGTTGAAACTAAAATCCCAGGACAATGACATCAAGAGATGGGGCTTTTGGTTAAGTGATTAAGTGAAGAAGGATCCACCCTCATGAATGAGATAAACGTCCTCGTAAAAGATGCTTTAGAGGAATGCCGGGCTCCTCAGTCTCTTCTGCCATGTCGTTACATTGTCCGTTTTTGCCCACTTTTGTCACGTGAAGACGAAGCAAGAAGGTGCCACCTCGGGACCAACTGCCAAATCTCCGCTGCCTTGATTTCGGACTTCTCAGCCCCAGAACTGTGAGAAATACATTTCTGTTTTTTATGAATTACTCAATCTGTGGCATTTTGTTATAGCAGCATACAGACAAAAACAGGGTAAACAGCCTGGTGAGAGTGGATATTTTAGAAACTTGAGATGATTCAATGTCGCTGATTCTCCATTTTCTCATATGTAAAATGAAGGAAATAATGCTGATTACTTCATAGTTCATTGTGCAAATTAAATTAACTATGTAAATAAAGCAAGCAATATAGTTCCTTTTATCTAGGATACATTGTTTAAGTGTTGTTGTCATTACATGAGGAAAACAAGAACTTCCCCAAACAGAAGGATGTGTGAACCAAAACTAAGATATAAGAAAGGACCAAAGTTCACTGTGACAATCTGGTCAAGCGCTGGTTAGGGAAGATAGCATAATGTTACGCATAGATATTATTTGAGGATAATTTTCCTCCACCCCGAACTCCTCTAGCACTTTCCCTACGTCTTTCATTGCACTTCTTCATTTGTCTCTTTATTTACGGTTATTTATATAAATCTTTCAGCTTCCTACAAAAATAAGCTTGTAGTGGGACAGATTCTTGAAGATCTATGACAAAGCAATTTTTCTAATTCCTACAGCAAGTAACCCAGTAGTAATCACACAGAATTTGTTAAAAGAATAAACATAGGAAGATTAATTTCCATTTGTTTCTTTGCTAATTTTTAATCAAAATTATACCATTGTTAGGGAGGGAGAAATTATAAATTGAGGACATGAATATTAACATTTAAATCTGTTATTCTGCTTTAATTTAGAGCTTGCCATGTTTTGTGATTAAAAAAAGAAACAGGACATTCTATATAGCTGTTGCAAAACGTGTGGTCTGTTGGTGAACTAGCAGCACCAGCATTACCAAGATTTCCTTAGTTTGCAGGACTACTGAGTCAGAATTCGCATTTTGACAAAACTCCAGGTGATTCATGCTCTGCATTTAAGTTGGAGAAGCACTGTTCTATAGTTCTCCTTATGTCCTAAATGCATTGTCAGTGAAAGAAAATACTATACGTATGATAATAATAACGGTAATATTAACAAAAATGTAACTATTAGTAATTTTCTGTGCTCTCCCAGATACTAAGTCCTTTATTTAATACTTGTGATAATTCTGCGAAGTTGCAATTGATATCACCTACTAAACTGATACTCAGAAATCTGAAGTAATTCTCCAAGGTCACAAAGCTAGTGAATCACAAACAAGATTTTTAAACTCTTGCTGCTTCATTCCAAAGACTAAACCGTTTCTAACTCACGGTTAATACATTTGCTTCTGCCTTCCATTTCCTAAATATGGTTTCCTTTCTATTTCATTAGCTTTACTTATACATGACTGATTTTTAACCCTCTCTAACATTTGCAGAATATGGTGTACTATGGTTAATAAGGACAATACCAAGTAATATCATGTTGAGAAAGCGTGCAGAAGTAGCATCAAAAACAGACTTTTTCCAAAATGTTTACTAAAAACTTTCAATAAAAACAAGATTTTCTACTTAGAATTTCTACATTGCATAACTCAAATGGAGCATGATTATTAAAATGACAAAAAAGATTCCGTAATTGCCTAAGAGCTAAGAATAAGAATTGCTATATAAAAAAGCATAAATATGCCATATGAATGACATCTATAAGAATCATGGGAGTGCTATTTGGTATTTAGCATTTAGTTCCATTCTGCAGCATGATCAAAAAGAAGCATCTGTATAGTTCACTGTGCATTATAGCACAATAAATCACCTCATTAGGCTCAGATATATGTAAAGATTTACAGTCTGGGAAAGTCCACTAGATATTCTTAATCACTTCTTAGACTGTACTGTCCCCCATATTTCTCTTTTTCTATAGAAAGGTTGCACATGGAAAGGCTTTATTTGAAATCCAGCAATGAATGGAATGTCTGTGAAGCAAGAAATAGATGGAAATTGACATTTCAAAAGAAAGTTTGGCTTCTGAAGAGATACAGCTGTGACCTTGGTCTTTTTGTTGGAGAGAAGTATTCCCTAGCCTTACTGTACTATTTTTCCCAAAGCACCCTCTCTATTGTTCTCCCTTCATCTCTGGCTCGTATCATATGGCCCCTCCCTCATTCTATCTGGTGAGTTCTGAGAAAAATGCTTAAATTCTGCAGAGAAGATTGAGAACAATGCTAAATATTCCTCAGAGAAGCAAAATATTATGTTAACAGTTTATATTTTCACATGAAATTGTCTATCTCTTCTCTCTGTCTCATGTGTGTATGTGTGTATGTGTATATATATATACAGTATAATATACAGTAGATATGTATATATAGAGTATAATATTCAGTATATATGTATATATAGTATAATATACCGTATATATGTATATATATACAGTGTGTGTGTGTGTGTGTGTGTATATATATACATATATATATATACTACCATTTACCTCCCAGGCTATACATCCTGAAATCTTAAAAGTAGAAAGCCCTCATAGGCCGCAGTTGCTCATGCCTGTAATCCCAGCACTTTGGGAGGCCGAGGCGTGCAGATCACCTGAGGTCAGGAGTTCAAGAAGAGCCTGACCAACATGGTGAAACCCCAACTCTACTAAAAATACAAAAAATTAGCTGGGCGTTGTGTTGCGCGCCTGTAATCCCAGCTACTCAGGAGGTGGAGGCAGGAGAATCACATGAACCCGGGAGTCGGAGGTTGTGTGAGCCGAGACCATGACATTGCACTGCAGCCTGGGCAATGAGAGCAAAACTCCATCTCAAAAAAAAAAGGTGGAAAGGCCTTAAAATACTTTTGAAAATGAGATTTGTCAAATATTTATTAGAGATGAAGAAAATAAGTGCGGACCCACACGTAACTTGTCTGAGGTCACAGAAGTAGGGACACTCATGTAACTTGTCTGAGGTCATAGAGGTAGTCATGCTGCAGCAGCCTTATTGGTTTTCCTCTATGACATGCATTATTATTGTTTTTGATCATTTCAAGAGGTTTCTAGTCGATAGTGGGACAAAATTTCTAATTTGGGAACCTAATTTTCTCTGCAAATCTTCTTTACATCTCTAGCTTATTAATACACCTCAGAAGTGTTACAGGAATTAATTCGCAGGATTTTGAAGAATATTTTGAGGTATGCTGGGAAAAATCATGTCAAGTATCAATGATTAGAAACTCAACAATCAATATTAGATATTGTAAAATTATATTTAAACTTCCATATGGCATAAATAAGTTATTTTAATGTACAGTCGTTGTACTTTGTAAACTTGCATATAAAATATTTGAAAAAATAACTTTCAATATGTAAAATGTAAATATACAAAGGAAAGGATCGGAAAAAATAGGTAAAAATAATCAGGCTAAGAAAACACTACAGTGTCACCCTCAGAAGACTATAGAAGGATTCTCACCCTCGAGAAACAGAGGAACTTGAACATGGAAATGACCCTCTGCTGGCCATACTGATTATGGTACATAATTTTAAAAGGCTTTTGGAGAGAAGGGAAATGTTTTATTATGCATTCAGCACAGTGTTATGGTGATGTTTCTTAACTATCAGCTATTTTTAAAATTCCCATAATCTTTCTATAGATGACAAAGTTACATAAATATGAAGGATAAGAAGGGCCCCTGCAAACCTGATAATACAATTCTCTTTTCAATGATAACGTATTTCTAAGCACGCATCTCCTAATCATATTCATGTGCATTTAGTGTTCTTTTACCTACACCGGTCAAAGTGGCTAAAGTAATCCTTCATGAGGAGATAATTTTTTCCTTTAGGTGATTTTTTCCACATAATATTCTAACATTTCCAATTCCATTTTTCTCGAAAAAGTTTACATGTTATACATATACAATTACTAAAACTTTGGCTGCATAAATAATTTAAATGGACTTTACTTCAAAGATAATATTTACTTTTAAAGTTGTAAACCTTTGAATCATCAATTAATTAGAATTATCTTTTTCCTTATAAATAAAGGTTTTTGTCCCTACATATTTATGATTTGGAAATTTTCACCTGGAAAATTTCATTTTCATTTGGATGCCTTGTCTTTACTATCAAATTCAGTATTTCAATTTCAATATAATTTTTTGATTGATTTTTACCTGAAATTATGATAAAATAAGAAAAGTGAAAAATAGAGATAAACTTTAAGTACAATGTTATTTGTGCTTAATAATAAAACCAAGAAAGTAAAATATCTAAAATAATTATAACTATTGAAATAAACAAAGTATCATGTAATGGGCGAAATATTCTTCTGGCTCGTTTTTGATTCTGACAGGTTGTTTACAGGTTCTGAAGTTCAGTTTGCTCATCTCTAACATGAGGTTGAACTAGGTATGGCTTGTTTGGCTGAACTCTGTAAAGCTGGTCAAAACGTTGCATTTGCATTCTTCTTCCTGTTACTGTATACAATAGAATCCTTCCTGTTTCTACCATGAGATTCAGAACACAGTCTCTGACCTTTCTGAATAGTTTCCAAGTCTCCTTTTTCTCCTGAAGCCTTCTCATAAACGGCTCTACCATGCACCCTTCTTGTCAACACCAAACTCGAAGTATACCTGATGTCATCCCTTCCTTTACCATCTTCCTACCTGTTTCCAATCTGTAGCTCAACCATATCAAACTTGAGAAATCTCTCTAATGCATCCATTCTGCTCATTCTCTATAATAACCACTCTAGGTCAAACCACGGCCAAACCCATCAGTTCAGTTCAATATTTTGATGGATCCCTAATGTGTCTGCATATTTCCACTTCCCCCTTCTACCATCTATACCCTAGAAAGCAAAGAGAGTAATCACCAAAAAAAGAAAAAGAAAAAGAAAACAGGAAAGGAATAACATCAGGTCATTGCCCTAGAAAAATCTTGCAGAAGCTTCCCAATACTTGTGCAAGAAAGCTCACACCCCATATTCGGACCCCCTAACTCTAAATGGGTGTATAACCTCACGTCATGCATCACTCACTTACTATGCTCCGGCCACCATGGACTTCTATTACTCCTACACGCAGAACATTCTCTTGTTAGAAGGCCTTGTCAAGTGTTCTTCTGGTTGCCAGGAAATCTCTTGTCATTTTCTCCTCTTTCAGGCCTGAGATTAATTTCCTCAAACAGGCCTTTCTTGATCCCACCTTATCTCACTTCACCTTCAACCTCTTTTAAAAATCCTCAATCTGATTTTTCTTCATAGCATATATTATAATATGTCAATATCTCGTCTATTTATGTGATTACTAATTTATGCTGAGGAGAGCCTTTTGAATAGAATCTCAATAGGCCGAGTTTCTACAACTTTGTCCTCATACCTCAATTCCCAGCACTTGGCACAGGATCGAGTACAGCAAACACTTAATGACTGGATAACGAACTATATGTAAGATAAAATCAAACCTTGTGGAATTGCAGGCATGTTCCCTTACTCTTATACTCCTATGCTTAAAGTGAAAATATATTCATGTTATATTGCCCCGAATGTCCACTTCCAGTTTCTACAGAAAGAGCGTTACACAACTCCTCAATCAAAAGTAAGGTTCAACTCTGATAGTTCAATGCACAGAACAGAAAGAAGTTTGACAGAATGATTCTGTGTAGTGTTTATATGAAGATATTCCTTTTTCCACTATAGGCCTCTAAGCGCTAAGAATGTTCACTTCCAGTTTCTACAAAAAGAGTGTTTCAGAACTGCACAATCAAAAGTAAGGATCAAATCTCTAAGTTGAATGCACATATCAGGAAGAAGTTTCACAGAATGCTTCTGTGTAGTTTTTATTTGAAGATATTCCTTTTTCCGCTATAGGCGTCTTAGCGCTCCGAATGTCCACTTGCAGTTTCTACAGAAAGAGTGTTTCTGAACTGCTCAATCAAAAGTAAGGTTCAACTCTGTTAGTTGAATGCACAGAACAGAATGAAGTTTCACAGAATGCTTCTGTGTAGTTTTTATTTGAATATATTCCTTTTTCCAATATAGGCCCCTTAGCGCTCCGAATGTCCACTTGCAGTTTCTACAGAAAGAGCGTTTCTGAACTGCTCAATCAAAAGTAAGGTTCAAATCTGTTAGTTGAATGCACAGAACAGAATGAAGTCTCACAGAATGCTTCTGTGTAGTTTTTATTTGAAGATATTCCTTTTTGCAATATAGGCCTCTTAGCTCTCCGAATGTCCAACTGCAGTTTCTACAGAAAGAGTGTTTCAGAACGACTCAATCAAAAGTAAGGTTCAAGTCTGTTAGTTGAATGCACAGAACAGAAAGAAGTTTCACAGAATTCTTCCGTGTAGTATTTATTTGAAGATAATCATTTTTCCACTGTAGCCCTCTTAGCACTCCGAATGTCCATTGCTGTTTCTACAGAAAGAGTGTTTCAGAAATGCTCAATCAAAAGTAAGGTTCAACTCTGTTAGTTGAATGAACAGAAAAGAAAAAAATTTCACAGAATGCTTCTGCGTAATTTTATTTGAAGATATTCTTTTTTCAATTATTACCCTCTTAACGCTCCGAATGTCCACTTGCAGTTTCTACAAAAAGAGTGTTTCAAAACTGCTCTAGCAAAAGTCTGGTTTAACTCTGTTAGTTGAATGCACAGATCAGAAAGAAGTTTCACAGAATGCTTCTGCGTAGTTTTTATATGAAGATATACCTTTTTCCACTATTACCCTCTTAGCGCTCTGAATGTCCACTGCAGTTTCTACAGAAACAGTGTTTCAGAAATGCTCAATCAAAAGTAAGGTTCAAATCTGTTAGTTGAATGCACAGAACAGAAAGAAGTTTCACAGAATGCTTCTGTGTAGTTTTATTTAAACATATCCGTTTTTCCACAATACGCCTGTTAGCGCTCCGAATGTCCATTTGCAGTTACTACAGAAAGAGTGTTTCTGAACTGCTAAACCAAAAGTAAGGCTCAACTCTGTTAATTGAATGAAGAGAACAGAAAGAAGTTTCAGAGAATGCTTCTGTGTAGTTTTTAATTGGAGATATTCCTTTTTTCACTATATGCCTCTTAGCGCTCCGAATGTCCACTTGCAGATTCTACAGAAAGAGTGTTTCAGAACTGCTCTATCAAAGGTAAGGTTCAACTCTGTTAGTTGAATGCACAGAACAAAAAGAAGTTTCACAGAATCCTTCTGTGTAGATTTTATTTGAAGATATTCCCTTTTCCAATATAGGCGTCTTAGCGCGCCGAATGTCCACTTGCATTTTCTACAGAAAGAGTGTTTCAGAACTGCTCAATCAAAAGTAAGGTTCAAATCTGTTATTTGAAGGCACAGAACAGAAAGAAGTTTCACAGAAGACTACTTTGTAGTTTATATTTGAAGATATTCCTTTTTCCGCTATTACCCTCTAAGCGCTCCGAACGTTCACTTGCATTTTCTACAGAAAGAGTGTTTCAGAACTGCTCAATCAAAAGTATGGTTTAACTCTCTTAGTTGAATGCACAGATCAGAAAGAAGTTTCATACAATGCTTCTGTGTAGTCTATATTTGAAGATATTCCTTTTTCCAATATAGGACTTTTAGCGTTCTGAATATCCAATTGCAGTTTCTGCAGAAAGAGTGTTTCAGAACGGCCCAATCAAAAGTAAGCTTCACATCTGTTAGTTGAATGCACAGAACAAAATGAAGATTCACAGAATGCTTCTGTGTAGTTTTTATTTGAAGATATTCCTTTTTCCAATATAGGCCTCTTAGGCCTCAGAGTGTCCACTTGTAGTTTCTACAGAAAGAGTGTTTCAGAATTGGTCAATCAAAATATGGTTTAATTCTGTTAGTTGAAAGCACAGATCAGAAAAAGTTTCCCAGAATGCGTCCGTGTAGTTTTTATTTGAAGATATTCCTTTTTCCAATATATTCCTCTTAGCGCTCCGAATGTCCAATTGCAGTTTCTACAGAAAGAGTGTTTCAGAAAGGCTCAATCAAAAGTAAGGTTCCACACTGTTAGTTGAATGCACAGAACAGAAAGAAGTTTCACAGAATGCTTCTGTGCAGTATTTATTTGAAGATATTCGTTTATCCACTATAGGCCTCTTAGCGCTCGGAATGTCCACTGCAGTTTCTACAGAAAGAGTCTTTCAGAAATGCTCAATCAAAAGTAAGGTTCAACTCTATTAGTTGAAAGCACATAACAGAAAGAAGTTTCACAGAATGCTTCTGTGTAGTATTTATTTGAAGATATTCGATTTTCCACGATTACCATCTTAGCGCTCCGAATGTCCACATGCATTTTCTACAGAAAGAGTGTTTCAGAACTGCTCAAACGAAAGTATGGATAAACTCTGTTAGTTGAATGCGAAGATCAGAAAGAAGTTTCACAGAATGCTTCTGTGTAGTTTTTATTTGAAGATATTCCTTTTTCCAATATAGGACTCTTAGTGCTCAGAATGTCCAATTGCATTATATAGAGAAAGAGTGTTTCAGAACTGCTCAATCAAAAGTAAGGCTCAACTCTGTTAGTTGAAAGCAGAGAACAGAAAGAAGTTTCAGAGAATGCTTCTGTGTAGATTTTACTTGGAGATATTCATATTTCCACTATTACCATCTTAGCGCTCCGTATGTCCACTTACATTTTCTACAGAAAGAGTGTTTCAGAACGGCTCAAACAAAAGTAAGGTTCAACTCTGTTAGTTGAGTTCACAGAACAGAAAGACGTTTCACAGAATGCTTCTGTGTAGTTTATATTTTAATATATACCTTTTTCCACTATTACCCACTTAGCGCTCCGAATGTCCACTTGCATTTTTTACAGAAAGAGTGTTCAGAACTGCTGAATCAAAAGTATTTTTTAACTCTGTTAGTTGAATGCGCAGATCAGAAAGAAGTTTCACAGAATGCTTCTGTGTAGTATTTAGTTGAAGATATTCCTTTTTGCACTGTTACCCTCTTAGCGCTCCGAATGTCCTCTTGCAGTGACTACAGAAAGAGTGTTTCAGAACTGCTCCTTGAAAAGTAAGGCTCAACTCCGTTAGTTGAATGCAGAGAACAGAAAGAAGTTTCAGAGAATGCTTCTGTGTAGTTTTTATTTGGAGATATTCCTTTTTCCACTATTACCATCTTAGCGCTCAGAATGTCCACTTGCATATTCTACAGAACGAGTGTTTCATAACTGCTCAATCAAAAGTATGGTTTAACTCAGTTAGCTGAATGCACAGATCAGAAAGAAGTTTCACAGAATGCTTCTGCGTAGTTTTTATTTGAAGATATTCTTTTTCCCAATATAGGCCTCTTAGCGCTAAGAATGACCAATTGCAGTTTTAACAGAATGAGTGTTTCAGAATGGCTCAAACAAAAGTAAGTTTCAACTCCGTTAGTTGAATGCACAGAACAGAAAGAAGTTTCACAGAATACTTCTGTGTAGTTTATATTTGAATATATTCCTTTTTCCACTATTACCCTCTTAGCGCTTCGAATGTCCACTTGCATTTTCTACAGAAAGAGTGTTCAGAAATGCTCGATCAAAAGTGTGGTTTAACACTGTTAGTTGAATGCACAGACGAGAAAGAAGTTTCACAGAATGCTTCTATTTAGTTTTATTTGAAGATATTCCTTTTTCCAATATAGGACTCTCAGCGCGCAGAATGTCCAATTGCAGTATCTACAAAAAGAGTGTTTCAGAACTGTTCCTTCAAAAGTAAGGCTCAACTCTGTTAGTTGAAAGCAGAGAACAGAAAGAAGTTGCAGAGAATGCTTCTGCGTAGTTTTTATTTGGAGATATTCCTTTATCCACTATTACCATCTTAGCGCTCCGTATGTCCACTTGCATTTTCTACAGAAAGAGTGTTTCAGAACTGCTCAATCAAAGGTATGGTTTAAATCTGTTAGCTGAATGCACAGATCAGAAAGAAGTTTCACAGAATGCTTCCGTGTAGTTTTTATTTGAAGATATTGTTTTTCCCAATATATGCCTCTTAGCACTCAGAATGTCCAATTGCAGTTTCTACAGAAAGACGGTTTCAGAAGGGCTCAATCAAAAGTAAGGTTCAACTCTGTTAGTTGAGTGCACAGAACAGAAAGCAGTTTTACAGAATGCTTCTGTGTAGTTTATATTTGAATATATTCCTTTTTCCACTATTACCCTCTTAGCGCTCCGAATGTCCACTTGCATTTTCTACAGAAGCAGTGTTCAGAACTGCTCAATCAAAAGTATTGTTTAACTCTCTTAGTTGAATGCACAGATCAGAAAGAAGTTTCACAGAATGCTTCTGTGTAGTTTTTATTTGCAGATACTTCTTTTTCAAATATAGGACACATAGCGCTCAGAATGTCCAATTGCAGTATCTACAGAAAGAGTGTTTCAATATTGCTCAATCAAAAGTAAGGTTCAACTCTGTTAGTTGAATGCACGGAACAGAAAGAAGTTTCAGAGAACGCTTCTGTGTAGTTTATATTTGAATATATTACTTTTTCCACTATTACCATCTTAGCGCTCCGAATGTCCACTTGCATTTTCTACAGAAGCAGTGTTCAGAACTGCTCAATCAAAAGTATGGTTTAACTCTGTTAGTTGAATGCACAGATCAGAAAGAAGTTTCACAGAATTCTTTTGTGTGGTTTTTATTTGAAGATATTCCTTTTTCCAATATAGGACTCTTAGCGTTCAGAATGTCCAATTGCAGTATCTACAGAAAGAGTGTTTCAGAACTGCTCCATCAAAACTAAGGTTCAACACTGTTAGCTGAATGCACCGAACAGAAAGTAGTTTCAGATAATGCTTCTGTGTAGTTTATATTTAAAGATATTCCTTTTTCCACTATTACCCTCTTTGGACTCCGAATGTCCACTTGCATTTTCTACTGAAAGTGTGTTTCAGAGCTGCTGAATCAAAAGTATGGTTTAACTCTGTTAGCTGAATGCACAGATCAGAAAGATGTTTCACAGAATACTTCTGTGTGGTTTTTATGTGAAGATAGTCCTTTTTCCAATAGAGGCCGCTTAGCGCTCCTAATATCCAATTGCAGTTTCTACAGAAAGAGTGTTTCAGAACGGCTCAATCAAAAGTAAGGTTCACCTCTTTTAGTTGAATGCACAGAACAGAAAGAAGTTTCACAGAATGCTTCTGTGTAGTATTATTTGAAGATTTTCCTTTTTCCACTCTTACTCTCTTAGCGCTCCGAATGTCCACTTGCAGTATCTACAGAAATAGTGTTTCAGAACTGCTGAATCAAAAGTAAGTTTCAACACTGTTTGTCGAAAGCACGGAACAGAAAGAAGTTTCATAGAATGCTTCTGTGTAGTTTATATTTGAAGATATTCCTTATTCCACTATTACCCTCTTATCGCTCCGAATGTCCACTTGCATTTTATACAGAAAGAGTGTTTCAGAACTGCTCAATCAAAAGTATGGTTTAACTCTGTTAGCTGAATGCACAGATCAGAAAGAAGTTTCACAGAATGCTTCTGTGTAGTTTTTATTTGAAGATATTCTTTTTCCCAATAGAGGCCTCTTAGCGCTCAGAATGTCCAATTGCAGTTTCTACAGAAAGAGTGTTTCAGAACGGCTCAACCAAAAGTAAGGTTAAAGTCTGTTAGTTGAATGCACAGAACAGAAAGAAGTTTCACAGAATGCATCTGTGTAGTTTATATTTGAAGATATTACTTTTTCCACTATTAGCCTCTTAGCGCTCCGAATGTCCACTTACAATTTCCACAGAAAGAGTGTTCAGAACTGCTCAATCAAAAGTATGGTTAACTCTGTTAGCTGAATGCACAGATCAGAAAGAAGTTTCACAGAATGCTTCTGTGTGGTTTTTATTTGAAGATAGTCCTTTTTCCAATATAGGCCGCCTAGCGCTCCTAATATCCAATTGTAGTTTCTACAGAAGAAGTGTTTCAGAACGGCTCAATCAAAAGTAAGGTTCAACTCTTTTAGTTGAATGCACAGAACAGAAAGTATTTTCACAAAATGCTTCTGTGTAGTATTTAGTTGAAGATATTCCTTTTTGCACTATTACCCTCTCAGCGCTCCGAATATCCTCCTTCAGTTATTGCAGAAAGAGTGTTTCAGAACTGCTCCTTGAAAAGTAAGGCTCAATTCCGTTAGTTGAATGCAGAGAACAGAAAGAAGTTTCAGAGAATGCTTCTGTGTAGTTTTTATTTGGAGATATTCCTTTTTCCATTATTACCATCTTAGCGCTCAGAATGTCCACTTGCATTTTCTACAGAAAGAATGTTTCCGAACTGCTCAATCAAAAGTATGGTTTAACTCAGTTAGCTGAATGCACAGATCAGAAAGTAGTTTCACAGAATGCTTCTGCGTAGTTTTTATTTGAAGATATTCTTTTTCCCAATATAGGCCTCTTAGCGCTAAGAATGACCAATTGCAGTTTTAACAGAAAGAGTGCTTCAGAACGGCACAAACAAAAGTAAGGTTCAACTCTGTTAGTTGAATTCACAGAACTGAAAGAAGTTTCACAGAATACTTCTGTGTAGTTTATATTAGAATATATTCCTTTTTCCACTATTACCCTCTTAGCGCTCCTAATGTCCACTTGCATTTTCTACAGAAAGAGTGTTCAGAAATGCTCAATCAAAAGTATGGTTTAACTCTGTTAGTTGAATGCACAGATGAGAAAGAAGTTTCACAGAATGCTTCTGTGTAGTTTTTATTTGAAGATATTCCTTTTTCCAATATAGGACTCTCAGCGCACAGAATGTCCAATTGCAGTATCAACAGAAAGAGTGTTTCAGAACTGCTCCTTCAAAAGTAAGGCTCAACTCTGTTAGTTGAAAGGAGAAAACAGAAAGAAGTATCAGAGAATGCTTCTGCGTACTTTTTATTTGGTGATATTCCTTTTTCCACTATTACCATCTTAGCGCTCCGTATGTCCACTTGCATTTTCTACAGAAAGAGTGTTTCAGAACTGCTCAATCAAAGGTATGGTTTAAATCTGTTAGCTGAATGCACAGATCAGAAAGAAGTTTCACAGAATGCTTCCGTGTAGTTTTTATTTGAAGATATTGTTTTTCCCAATATATGCCTCTTAGCACTCAGAATGTCCAATTGCAGTTTCTACAGAAAGACGGTTTCAGAAGGGCTCAATCAAAAGTAAGGTTCAACTCTGTTAGTTGAGTGCACAGAACAGAAAGCAGTTTTACAGAATGCTTCTGTGTAGTTTATATTTGAATATATTCCTTTTTCCACTATTACCCTCTTAGCGCTCCGAATGTCCACTTGCATTTTCTACAGAAGCAGTGTTCAGAACTGCTCAATCAAAAGTATTGTTTAACTCTCTTAGTTGAATGCACAGATCAGAAAGAAGTTTCACAGAATGCTTCCGTGTAGTTTTTATTTGAAGATATTGTTTTTCCCAATATATGCCTCTTAGCACTCAGAATGTCCAATTGCAGTTTCTACAGAAAGACGGTTTCAGAAGGGCTCAATCAAAAGTAAGGTTCAACTCTGTTAGTTGAGTGCACAGAACAGAAAGCAGTTTTACAGAATGCTTCTGTGTAGTTTATATTTGAATATATTCCTTTTTCCACTATTACCCTCTTAGCGCTCCGAATGTCCACTTGCATTTTCTACAGAAGCAGTGTTCAGAACTGCTCAATCAAAAGTATTGTTTAACTCTCTTAGTTGAATGCACAGATCAGAAAGAAGTTTCACAGAATGCTTCTGTGTAGTTTTTATTTGCAGATACTTCTTTTTCAAATATAGGACACATAGCGCTCAGAATGTCCAATTGCAGTATCTACAGAAAGAGTGTTTCAATATTGCTCAATCAAAAGTAAGGTTCAACTCTGTTAGTTGAATGCACGGAACAGAAAGAAGTTTCAGAGAACGCTTCTGTGTAGTTTATATTTGAATATATTACTTTTTCCACTATTACCATCTTAGCGCTCCGAATGTCCACTTGCATTTTCTACAGAAGCAGTGTTCAGAACTGCTCAATCAAAAGTATGGTTTAACTCTGTTAGTTGAATGCACAGATCAGAAAGAAGTTTCACAGAATTCTTTTGTGTGGTTTTTATTTGAAGATATTCCTTTTTCCAATATAGGACTCTTAGCGTTCAGAATGTCCAATTGCAGTATCTACAGAAAGAGTGTTTCAGAACTGCTCCATCAAAACTAAGGTTCAACACTGTTAGCTGAATGCACCGAACAGAAAGTAGTTTCAGATAATGCTTCTGTGTAGTTTATATTTAAAGATATTCCTTTTTCCACTATTACCCTCTTTGGACTCCGAATGTCCACTTGCATTTTCTACTGAAAGTGTGTTTCAGAGCTGCTGAATCAAAAGTATGGTTTAACTCTGTTAGCTGAATGCACAGATCAGAAAGATGTTTCACAGAATACTTCTGTGTGGTTTTTATGTGAAGATAGTCCTTTTTCCAATAGAGGCCGCTTAGCGCTCCTAATATCCAATTGCAGTTTCTACAGAAAGAGTGTTTCAGAACGGCTCAATCAAAAGTAAGGTTCACCTCTTTTAGTTGAATGCACAGAACAGAAAGAAGTTTCACAGAATGCTTCTGTGTAGTATTATTTGAAGATTTTCCTTTTTCCACTCTTACTCTCTTAGCGCTCCGAATGTCCACTTGCAGTATCTACAGAAATAGTGTTTCAGAACTGCTGAATCAAAAGTAAGTTTCAACACTGTTTGTCGAAAGCACGGAACAGAAAGAAGTTTCATAGAATGCTTCTGTGTAGTTTATATTTGAAGATATTCCTTATTCCACTATTACCCTCTTATCGCTCCGAATGTCCACTTGCATTTTATACAGAAAGAGTGTTTCAGAACTGCTCAATCAAAAGTATGGTTTAACTCTGTTAGCTGAATGCACAGATCAGAAAGAAGTTTCACAGAATGCTTCTGTGTAGTTTTTATTTGAAGATATTCTTTTTCCCAATAGAGGCCTCTTAGCGCTCAGAATGTCCAATTGCAGTTTCTACAGAAAGAGTGTTTCAGAACGGCTCAACCAAAAGTAAGGTTAAAGTCTGTTAGTTGAATGCACAGAACAGAAAGAAGTTTCACAGAATGCATCTGTGTAGTTTATATTTGAAGATATTACTTTTTCCACTATTAGCCTCTTAGCGCTCCGAATGTCCACTTACAATTTCCACAGAAAGAGTGTTCAGAACTGCTCAATCAAAAGTATGGTTAACTCTGTTAGCTGAATGCACAGATCAGAAAGAAGTTTCACAGAATGCTTCTGTGTGGTTTTTATTTGAAGATAGTCCTTTTTCCAATATAGGCCGCCTAGCGCTCCTAATATCCAATTGTAGTTTCTACAGAAGAAGTGTTTCAGAACGGCTCAATCAAAAGTAAGGTTCAACTCTTTTAGTTGAATGCACAGAACAGAAAGTATTTTCACAAAATGCTTCTGTGTAGTATTTAGTTGAAGATATTCCTTTTTGCACTATTACCCTCTCAGCGCTCCGAATATCCTCCTTCAGTTATTGCAGAAAGAGTGTTTCAGAACTGCTCCTTGAAAAGTAAGGCTCAATTCCGTTAGTTGAATGCAGAGAACAGAAAGAAGTTTCAGAGAATGCTTCTGTGTAGTTTTTATTTGGAGATATTCCTTTTTCCATTATTACCATCTTAGCGCTCAGAATGTCCACTTGCATTTTCTACAGAAAGAATGTTTCCGAACTGCTCAATCAAAAGTATGGTTTAACTCAGTTAGCTGAATGCACAGATCAGAAAGTAGTTTCACAGAATGCTTCTGCGTAGTTTTTATTTGAAGATATTCTTTTTCCCAATATAGGCCTCTTAGCGCTAAGAATGACCAATTGCAGTTTTAACAGAAAGAGTGCTTCAGAACGGCACAAACAAAAGTAAGGTTCAACTCTGTTAGTTGAATTCACAGAACTGAAAGAAGTTTCACAGAATACTTCTGTGTAGTTTATATTAGAATATATTCCTTTTTCCACTATTACCCTCTTAGCGCTCCTAATGTCCACTTGCATTTTCTACAGAAAGAGTGTTCAGAAATGCTCAATCAAAAGTATGGTTTAACTCTGTTAGTTGAATGCACAGATGAGAAAGAAGTTTCACAGAATGCTTCTGTGTAGTTTTTATTTGAAGATATTCCTTTTTCCAATATAGGACTCTCAGCGCACAGAATGTCCAATTGCAGTATCAACAGAAAGAGTGTTTCAGAACTGCTCCTTCAAAAGTAAGGCTCAACTCTGTTAGTTGAAAGGAGAAAACAGAAAGAAGTATCAGAGAATGCTTCTGCGTACTTTTTATTTGGTGATATTCCTTTTTCCACTATTACCATCTTAGCGCTCCGTATGTCCACTTGCATTTTCTACAGAAAGAGTGTTTCAGAACTGCTCAATCAAAGGTATGGTTTAAATCTGTTAGCTGAATGCACAGATCAGAAAGAAGTTTCACAGAATGCTTCTGTGTATTTTTTATTTGAAGATATTCTTTTTCCCAATATAGGCCTCTTAGCACTCAGAATGTCCAATTGCAGTTTGAACAGAAAGAGGGTTTCAGAACGGCTCAATCAAAAGTAAGGTTCAACTCTGTTAGTTAACTGCACAGAACAGAAAGCAGTTTTACAGAATGCTTCTGTGTAGTTTATATTTGAATATATTCCTTTTTCCACTATTACCTTCTTAGAGCTCCGAATCTCCACTTGCATTTTCTACAGAAAAAGTGTTTCAGAACGGCTCAATCAAAAGTAAGGTTCAACTCTTTTAGTTGAATGCACAGAACAGAAAGAAGTTTCACAGAATGCTTTTGTGTAGTATTTAGTTGAAGATATTCCTTTTTCCACTATTACCCTATTAGCACTCCGAATGTCCACTTGCAGTTTCTACGGAAAGTGTTTCATAACTGCTCCTTCAAAAGTAAGGCTCAACTCTGTTAGTTGAATGCAGAGAACAGAAAGAAGTTTCATAGAATTCTTCTGTGTAGTTTTTATTTGGAGATATTCCTTTTTCCACTATTACAATCTTAGCGCTCCGAATGTCCACTTGCATTTTCTACAGAAAAATTGTTTCAGAACGGCTCAATCAAAAGTATGGTTTAACTCTGTTAGTTGAATGCACAGATCAGAAAGAAGTTTCACAGAATGCTTCTGTGTAGTTTTTATTTGAAGATATTCTTTTTCCCAATATAGGCCACTTAGCGCTGAGAATGTCCACTTGCAGTTTCTGCAGAAAGAGTGTTTCAGAACAGGTCTTTCAAAAGTAAGGCTCAACTCTGTTAGTTGAATGCAGAGAACAAAAAGAAGTTTCAGAGAATGCTTCTGTATAGTTTTTATTTGGAGATATTCCTTTTTCCACTATTACCATCTTAGCGTTCCGAATGTCCACGTGCATTTTCTAGAGAAAGATTGTTTCAGAACTGCTCAATCAAAAGCACGGTTTAACTCTGTTAGCGGAATGCACAGATCAAGAAGAAGTTTCACAGAATGCTTCTGTGTACTTTTTATTTTAATATATTCTTTTTCCCAATATAGGCCTCCTAGCGCTCAGAATTTCCAATTGCAATTTCTACAAAAAGAGTGTTTCAGAACGACACAATAAAAAGTAAGGTTCAACACTGTTAGTTGAATGCACAGAACAGAAAGTAGTTTCACAGAATGATTCTGTGTAGTTTATATTTGAAGGTATTCATTTATCCACTATTACCCCCTTAGCGCTCCGAATGTCCACTTGCATTTTCTACAGAAGCAGTGTTCAGAACTGCTCAATCAAATTATGATTTAAATATGTTAGTTGAATGCACAGATCAGAAAAAAGTTTCACAGAATGCTTCTGTGTAGTTTTTATTTGCAGATACTTCTTTTTCAAATATAGGACACTTAGCGCTCAGAATGTCCAATTGCAGTATCTACAGAAAGAGTGTTTCAATATTGCTCAATCAAAAGTAAGTTTCAACTCTGTTAGTTGAATGCACGGAACAGAAAGAAGTTTCAGAGAATGCTTCTGTGTAGTTTTTATTTGGAGATATTCCTTTTTCCACTATTACAATCTTAGCGCTCCAAATGTCCACTTGCATTTTCTACAGAAAGAGTGTTTCATAACTGCTCAATCAAAAGTATGGTTTAACTCTGTTAGTTGAATGACCAGATCAGAAAGAAGTTTCACAGAATGCCTCTGTGTAGTTTTTATTTGAATATATTCTTTTTCCCAATAGAGGCCTCTTAGCGCTCAGAATGTCCAATTGCAGTATCTACAGAAAGAGTGTTGCAGAACGGCTCCATCAAAAGTATGGTTTAACTCTGTTAGCTTAATGCGCAGATCAGGAAGAAGTTTCACAGAATGCTTCTGTGTAGTTTTTATTTGAATATATTCTTTTTCCCAATATAGGCCTCTTAGCGCTCAGAATATCCAGTTGCAGTTTCTACAGAAAGAATGATTCAGAACGGCTCAAACAAAAGTAAGGTTTAACTCTGTTAGTTGAAAGCACAGAACAGAAACAAGTTTCACAGAATGATTCTGTGTAGTTTACATTTGAAGATATTCCTTTTTCCACTATTACCCTCTTAGCGCTCTGAATGTCCACTTACATTTCCTACAGAAAGAGTGTTTCAGAACTGCTCAATGAAAAGTATGGTTTAACACTGTTAGTAGAATGCACAGATCAGAAAGTAGTTTCAGAGAATGCTTCTGTGTAGTTTTTATTTGGAGATATTCCTTTTTCCACTATTACCATATTAGCGCTCCGAATGTCCACTTGCATTTTCTACAGAAAGTGTGTTTTACAACTGCTCAATCAAAAGTATGGTTTAACTCTGTTAGCTGATTGCACAGATCAGAAGAAGTTTCACAGAATGCTTCTGTGTAGTTTTTATTTGAGTATATTCATTTTCCCAATATAGGCTTCTTACCGCTCAGAATGTCCAATTGCAATTTCTACAGAAAGAGTGTTTCAGAACGGCTCAATCAAAAGTAACATTCAACCCTGTTAGTTGAATGCACAGAACAGAAAGATGTTTCACAGAATGCTTCTGTGTAGTTTATATTTGAATATACACCTTTTTCAAGTATTACCCTCCTAGCGCTCAGAATGTCCACTTGCATTTTCTACAGAAAGAGTGTTAAGAACTGCTCAATCAAAAGCATGGTTTAACTCTGTTAGTTGAATGCACAGATCAGAAAGAAGTTTCACAGAATGCTTCTATGTAGTTTTTATTTGAAGATATTCCTTTTTCCAATATGGGACTCTTAGCGCTCAGAATGTCCAATTGCAGTATCTACAGAAAGAGTGTTTCAGAACTGATCAATCAAAAGTAAGGTTCAACACTGTTAGTTGAATGCACGGAACAGAAAGAAGTTTCAGAGAATGCTTCTGTGTAGTTTATAATTGATGATATTCCTTTTTCCGCTATTACCCTCTTAGCGCTCCGAATGTCCACTTGCATTTTCTACAGAAAGAGTGTTTCAGAACTGCTCAATCAAAAGCATGGTTTAACTCTGTTAGTTGAATGCACAGATCAGAAAGAAGTTTCACAGAATTCTTCTGTGTAGATTTTATTTGAAGATATTCTTTTTCCCAATATAGGCCTCTTAGCGCTCAAAATGTGCAATTGCACTTTCTACAGAAGGAGTGTTTCAGAACGGCTCAATCAAAAGTAAGTTTCAAATCTGTTAGTTGAATGCACGGAACAGAAAGTTGTTTCACAGAATGCTTCTGTGTAGTTTGTATTTGAATATATTCCTTTTTCCACTATTACCCTCTTAGCGCTCCGAAGTCCACTTGAAATTTCTACAGAAAGGGTGTTCAGAACTGTTCAATCAAAAGTATGGTTTAAATCTGTTAGTTGAATGCACATATCCGAAAGAAGTTTCACAGAATGCTTCTGTGTAGTTTTCATTTGAAGATAATCCTTTTTCCAATATAGGAATCTTAGCGCTCAGAATGTCCAATTGCAGTATCTACAGAAAGAGTGTTTCAGAACCGCTCAATCAAATTAAGGTTCAACTCTGTTAGTTGAATGCAAGGAACAGACAGACGTTTCAGAGAATGCTTCGGTGTAATTTATATTTGAAGATAATCCTTTTTCCAGTACTACCCTC
This sequence comes from Symphalangus syndactylus, assembly GCF_028878055.3. Lineage (NCBI taxonomy): Eukaryota > Metazoa > Chordata > Mammalia > Primates > Hylobatidae > Symphalangus > Symphalangus syndactylus. Next base: position 110,718,706 of record NC_072437.2, on the reverse strand, counting down.
TTAGCGCTCCGAACGTCCACTTGCATTTTCTACAGAAAGAGTGTTTAAAAACTGCTCAATCAAAAGTATGGTTTAACTCTGTTAGCTTAATGCACACATCAGAAAGAAGTTTCACAGAATGCTTCTGTGTAGTTTTTATTTGAAGATAGTCCTTTTTCCAATATAGGCCCCTTAGCGCTCCGAATATCCAATTGCAGTTTCTACAGAAAGAGAGTTTCAGAAAGGCTCAATGAAAAGTAAGGTTCAACTCTTTTAGATGAATGCGCAGAACAGAAAGAAGTTTTACAGAATGCTTCTGTGTATTATTTATTTGAAGTTTTTCGTTTTTCTACTGTAGGCCTCTTAGCGCTCCGAATGTCCACTGCAGTTTCTACAGAAAGAGTATTTCAGAACGACTCAATGAAAAGTAAGGTTCTACTCTTTTTGTTGAATGCACAGAACAGAAAGAAGTTTCACAGAATGCTTCTGTGTTGTATTTATTTGAAGATATTCGTTTTTCCACTGTAAGCCTCTTAGCGCTCCGAATGTCCACTGCAGTTTCTACAGAAAGAGTGTTTCAGAAATGCTCAATCAAAAGTAAGCTTCAACTCTGTTACATGAATGCACAGATCAAAAGGTAGTTTCACAGAATGCTTCTGTGTAGTTTTATTTGAAAATATTCGTTTTTCCACTGTACGCCTCTTAGCGCTCCGAATGTCCACTTGCAGTTTCTACAGAAAGAGTGTTTCCGACCTGCTCAATCTAAAGTAAGGTTCAACTCTGTTAGTTTAATGCACAGATAAGAAAACAGTTTCACAGAATGCTTCTGTGTGGTTTTTAATTGAAGATATTCCTTTTTCTACCATACGCCTCTTAGCGCTCCGAATGTCCATTTGCAGTTTCTACAGAAAGAGTGTTGCAGAACTGCTCAAGCAAAAGTAATGCTCAACTCTGTTAGGTTAATGCAGAGAACTGAAGGAAGTTTCAGAGTATGCTTCTGTGTAGTTTTTATTTGGAGATATCCTTTTCCAGTATAGGCCTCTTAGCGCTCCGAATGTCCAATTGCAGTTTCTACAGAAAGAGTGTTTCAGAACTGCTCAATCAAAATATGGTTTAACTTTGTTAGCTGAATGCACAGATGAGAAAGCAGATTCACAGAATGCCTCTGTGTAGTTTTTAATTGAAGGTATTCCTTTTTCCATTATACGCCTCTTAGGGCTCCGAATGTCCAATTGCAGTTTCTACAGAAAGAGTGTTTCAGAACTGCTCAATCAAAGGTAAGGTTCAACTCTGTTAGTTGAATGCACAGAATGAAATGAATTTTCACAGAATGCTTCTGTGTAGTTTTTATTTGAAGCTATTCCTTTTTCCACTGTGGGCATCTTAGCCCTCCGAATGTCCGCTTGCAGTTTTTACACAAAGAGTGTTTCAGAACTCCTCAATCAAAAGTAAGTTTCAACTCCGTTAGTTGAATGCACAGAACAGAAAGAAGTTTCACAGAATAGTTCTCTGTAGTTTATATTTGAAGATATTCCTTTTTCCACTATTACCGTCTTACCGCTCGAATGTCCACTTGCATTTTCTACAGAAAGAGTGTTCAGAACTGCGCAATCAAAAGTATGGTTTAACTCTGTTAGTTGAATGCACAGATGAGAAAGCAGATTCACAGAATGCCTCTGTGTAGTTTTTAATTGAAGGTATTCCTTTTTCCATTATACGCCTCTTAGGGCTCCGAATGTCCACTTGCAGTTTCTACAGAAAGAGTGTTTCAGAACTGCTGAATCAAAGGTAAGGTTCAACTCTGTTAGTTGAATGCACAGAACAAAAAGAAGTTTCACAGAATGCTTCTGTGTAGTTTTTATTTGAAGATATTCCTTTTTCCACTATAGGCCTCTTAGCCCTCCAAATGTCCACTTGCATTTTCTACAGAAAGAGTATTTCAGAACTGCTCAATCAAAAGTAAGGTTCAACACTGTTAGTTGAATGCACAGAACAGAAAGAAGTTGCACAGAATGCTTCTGTGTAGTTTTATTTGAAGATATTTGTTTTTCCACTATACGCCTCTTAGCGCTCCGAATGTCCACTTGCAGTTTCTACAGAAAGAGTGTTTCAGAACTGCTCAATCAAAGGTAAGGTTCAACTCTGTTAGTTGAATGCATAGAACAAAAAGAAGTTTCACAGAATGCTTCTGTGTAGTTTTTATTTGAAGATATTCCTTTTTCCACTATAGGCGTCTTAGCGCTCCGAATGTCCACTTGCAGTTTCTACAGAAAGAGTGTTTCAGAACTGCTCAATCAAAAGTAAGGTTCAACTTTGTTAGTTGAATGTACAGAACAGAAAGAAGTTTCACAGAATGCTTCTGTGTAGTTTATATTTGAAGATATTCCTTTTTCCACTATTACCCTCTTAGCGCTCCGAATGTTCACTTGCATTTTCCACAGAAAGAGTGTTTCAGAACTGCTCTATCAAAAGTATGGTTTAACTCTGTTAGTTGAATGCACGGAACAGAAAGAAGTTTCACAGAATGCTTCTGTGTAGTTTTATATGAAGATATATTTTTTCCAGTGTACGCCTCTTTCTGCTCTGGATGTCCACTTGCAGTTTCTACAGAAAGAGTGTTTCAGATCTGCTCAATCAAAAGTAAGGCTCAACTCTGTTAGTTGAATGCAGAGAACAGAAAGAAGTTTCAGAGAATGCCTCTGTGTAGTTTTTATTTGGAGATATTCCTTTTTCCACTATAGGCCGATTAGCGCTCCAAACGTCCACTTGCAGTTTCTACAGAAAGAGTTTTTCAGAACTGCTCAATCAAAAGTAAGGTTCAACTCTGTTAGTTGAACGCACAGAATGAAATGAAGTTTCACAGAATGCTTCTGTGTAGTTTTTATTTGAAGACATTCCTTTTTCCACTGTAGGACTCTTAGCCCTCCGAATGTCTGCTTGCAGTTTCTACAGATAGAGTGTTTCAGAACTGCTCAATCAAAAGTAAGGTTCAACTCTCTTTGTTGAATGCACAGATCAAAAAAAAGTTTCACAGAATGCTTCTGTGTAGTTTATATTTGAAGATATTCCTTTTTCCACTATTACCCTCTTAGCACTCCGAATGTTCACTTGCATTTTCTACAGAAAGAGTGTTTCAGTACTGCTCTATCAAAAGTGTGGTTTAACTCTGTTAGTTGAATGCACGGATCAGAAAGAAGTTTCACAGAATGCTTCTGTGTAGTTTTATATGAATATATTTTTTTTTCCACTATGAGATGAAACAGGGTGGGAGAGTACATAGGGAGGCTCATACCCTCAGTGTGGTTGGAGAAAACAGGCTGAAAGGAGAAACGGGAGAAAGTTACAAAGGGAATCAAATGTGTTAGTACTGGAGGGAAAAGCAAATATTGAATACGACCCACAGATCTTGGATAACCCAGTGTTTGGTAGTAACTTACATGAAAGGTTTTGACAAAATAGCGGGATAGATGGAGAAAATAATAAGTAAGTGTTATATTTCCTCAGTAGAAACAAACCAACAAAAATCGTGTAATCACAGCCTGATCTTTTAACTGGCCTCCACTTAACTTGTTGCCTGGATTGGCATACATATTCCGCTGCCTGAAAACTGCCCAACACGTTTGAAACGTTCTTGCTCACTATTACACCCAGGCATTATTGCTTCACCAGCTGAGTTGTAAGGGGCCTCCAGGTGGCCTAGATTGTTCTCCTTATCGTATACATTATTTTCATTTATCAATTTGCCCTGAACATCTAATGAAATATTACGGACACCAATAACATGAACACAAACATAGCTATAGACAGTAAAAAGTAAATTGATGTCTTTTGAAAGGCTGTCATGTCTTAGATGCTAAATTTGGAGTATTTGCTTCTAATAAATAAATAGCCTGCTTTAATCATTCTGTTTTATGAATATAATATAGGGGAGCAGCTTTGATTTTGCCCTTAATCTTAAAAAACATTTAGCGAGGCATGGTGGCAGCACTTGTAGTCCCAGCTACTCAGGAGGCTGAGGCAGGAGAATGGTGTGAATCCTGGAGGTGGAGTTGCTGTGAGCCAAAATCATGCCACTGCACTCCAGCCTCGGTGACAGTGTGAGACTCCATCTCAAAAAAAAAAAAAAAAAGATCATACAAGGAGTAAATGATGATTTAGCATAAAACACAGTTCATAGAACTCAAACTTTGTTATTTTATGGGATTATACTAACCTGTTACTATTTAAAATTTACCATTTCAAAAGAAGAAATATTGGTCTGGGAAAATTGCCATTGCTTATACACAAGAATGGAGGAATCTTTTTGAGCACAACAATTCTAATGATATTCCTCATCACTGGTTCCAAAACCAAGCCCAAGGAAGGCCTGCATAGGGATAACGTGTAGAACACGCAAAAGAAACACACATCACCAGCTCCTCAACCCAGAGCTCCAAGGGAATGGCCAAGGAAGCTGTATTGTCCTAAGAAATTTGAGATTGTTTTGACTTACATTAAATCCTGCTCAATCATATGTATGTACACAGACACACACACACACACACACACACACACAGACGGTGTCATCAGTGAAGCCTCTAACAATGCATCTTGACTGGATAGATTCGACAATTAAAATGACTGGAAGAAAATAGGGCTTCATAAGTGGCACTTACTATTCACATAACACATTAAAAGGACATCTCCTAAATTAAATCTTGTCTATGATAAAAAGGCAGACAATCATGACCCAAGGCTAATTTATAACCGCAGAAATGTTCAAGACAGACCAATGCTTGCTATGTTTAGGAACTGACAAGAAAGTACAGGTCTTTATAATCTACCATTTTGCTTCATTTGATACCAGGTGACCTTCATAATGCAGGCAATAGAGAATTGCAAGATTTGTCGGAGATTTCAGGTCTTTGGAAAGCTATGCCGTTTCACAAGAACAACCGTGGAAACAGGAAGAAAGTCAACTCCCACTTAAGGCAATCAGAATTTACAAATATTCCTTCCTTCACTGAAATTTCAATAGGCACTTCAATATTATCTTTAATTAATTCTTTTGTTACAATCACACATCACATAACATTTTGGTCAAGGATGGTGCACACACATGACAGTGGTGCAATAAAATCATAACACTGTATTTTTACTGTACCTCTTCTATGTTTAGACATGTATAGATACACTTACTGTATAGATATAAGTAAGCATATAGATATACTTAACTGTTGTGTTACAATTGCCTACAGTATTCAGTGCAGTAACATGCTGCACAGGTTTGTAGCTTAGGGGGAATAGGCTATACCATATAGCATAGGTATGTAATCAGCTATAGTATCTAGGTTTGTGTAAGTAAACTCTGTGATGTTCATACAATAATAAAATTGTCCAGCAATGCATTTCTCAGACATACCCCTGTCATTAAGTGACACATGACTATGTTAGTTAACACTGAGGGAACTTCATGGGAAATGCACTCTGCAGCTCCATCATAAATAGAAACCGTTTATGTCAAAAAACACATAAAAGTATAGTTGCAAGATTACAATTCCTTCCAGATATTTCATTTAGTATCTCCACAGATCACTAACTGCCTGAATAGCATTCTTGAGTCTCCACTGCCTCACATTTGATTTCAGGTCATTCCATCAATTGTCAAAGACGCATCCAACATTAACTTTCCAATACTGGTTTGGATTGTGTCAACATTGTCATCCTGTTCCACAACAACACAAAAGGCTAACTCGGTGAGGTAACATAGACACCGATCAGTGAGATTTTGCTGACGGGTGGTACCATTTTTTAGCAAGATCAAGGGTATTCATACCTTCAGGCATATAGATAACATTGAAAAGGGCAGGTTCGTAGACAAAAAGACGATGAGGAAGGGTTATTGCAGGATACATGAGCTACGGTGTCTCCTGTTTAACCTGAGTCTGAAGAGATTCAAAGTGCAGGTGCCATGCATGCCTCTTCAATAGTTCCATGTCGATTGATTTTCTGGGCTACACTTCCCAGCATTCAAATTGCTAAATGCATATAAATGACAACTGAATATTTATAACCTGGATTTGTGCTTTTGAGTGACCTTATCTATAGTTATGTGCTTCAGTGATCTAACTTGGGGTTGACTCCAAACTTTGATAAAGACCCTGCTTATTCCTTGAGTATTGCTGCATTGACAACTGATTTAGTGAATGCCACTGTGAAAATAATAAACCTCTTGGTGAATATATTTAAACATGTCTTGTAACCTGTACACATCTTAACCAGGGATGTTACTTGATCTTTCTATGTACAGGAGTGTGTGGAGATAGAACAACATACATGATCGTAATTGCTGCCTGTGAGACTAATAGAAAATTCAAGCTAGTGAAGTATGTTTATGCATGGCACACTTCTCACCAGCAATTTTAGGAAGTTCTACCCACAACCCATATGTCTTTTGATATGTGGGTTACCTTGGAGAGAGAAAAAGGAACTCTGAACACAGGCACGAAATCCTTTAGAATTTTATCTAGAGTTGGACTTGTCCCAAAGCTTTTGTATAAACTTGCTTGATGAGCAACTGTTGTCCACTGGTACCTTCACTGTACAATCCACACACAACCAAACTTCACAACTGGAGTCCTAAATTTGCACTTTGTTTGGTAAAGTTGAATGAAAAATGGTCTTTTAAGCTTATGCTCTCTTATGAGAGCTGTTATGAGATTAATTTTACTCCAAGATATGCCAGTTAGGAAATAACTTCCAATATAATTTCACCAGCCCCCTGTGGGTGGACTAATTAGTCATACATCACACTTACTCTGGTGGTGAAATGCCTCAAAAGAAGGTCTGCAGAGTGTTGCTCTACCTAGAAGGACATGAATAAAGAGACATAAAAATCATTCATTAAGAAGGAAGAAGACTTTCCTTGCCTAGATTTTCACTTGTAGGATCCAATTAATTTTATCACTTAATATTTTGTCCTGGTGGGCATTCATTTTACAAATTTGTAAGATCAGTAGAAATGGTAACTTTCAGAAATCAAACTGTAAATATTCTGTAGACGTTGACAGAAAGAGCTATTTGGAGCTGTGCTTTTGCCAATTAGACACTCTGAGAAAATCTGTGAAAGGATGTTTTCAGGAAGTCATTGAACCCCCTAAAAATCAAGTTTATTGCTCTTACCATAAATATAAATAATTTATTATCAACCATTTTCAATATTCTAATAAGTAACCTTTATTGTTCATTTCATTGGCATGATCTACGTAGACACGTGATTTATCTTCTTTTGCAATAAATTCAGAAAATTTCCTGCCTGGAAAAGCCATGTTTTAAAATTACCACCTGTTTGATGATTTTCTTATAAAAACATTTCCACTTAAGTATCTATCTCTATTTGTCCTTTATTTTCCCTTCCATTCTAGCTCTACCCCTTGTCTCCTTTGTGTGTCTCAGGATAAGTGCCCTATAACATTATGTAATTCTGGAAACCCTTCGATACAATGTTATTACATGTAAAAAAAAAAAGTATGTTTCAGCAAACTCTTTGTTCACAGATTATCTTTGACTACTTGCCTATTAGTCAATTTTTGTAGGCTCCATATGCTATTAATTTATATTCACTTTTAGAAGAATTTTCATCAAAAGCAAAAGTCTTATGTAAATTGATTATATGCTACTTGTACTTCTGTGTATATATACACACAGAGCCACATACATATATGTAACTCCGGAGGCCTGCCTGGACTGTTTAATAACTGTCCTGAACAAGAGCAAGAAAAAGCTGGTCAAATTTCAAACAACAGGTTGAACTGGGGAGCTCACATTTTGCATAAAATAGACACTAGCGGCCTTTAAAAATTAAACATTTCTACTGTTTTAAAAAATTGTAGCCATCATAGTATGAGGAAAAAATGTAATAATCCTTTTTAATTCTTGCCATTTTATTAACCACAGAGTCCTTACGCCCTAACTTCATTGGTATCCCTTTGAGATTAAACAGAACACTGAATTTAAAATTCTGAGAAATAAATAATTACACCATTTACTTCAGGCACTCTTTCAAATTTCAAGAAATATTTTGAGAATTCATTAGCTAAATATTGCTATAATGCAGGCTAGTAATAAATGGAAATAACGAGTTCATTGTAAAGTTTAAACTCATGATGATATGATCTGGAATTTTTGTTAACCTAGAATACATAATTAGCTCTAGAGGTGAAATGAAAGACAAAATCACTTGACATATTAGTAAAAAACAAATAATGTAACTTTATAAGCTACTGCTGTTCTTTCGCTCTTGAGAACCAGTGACATCTCTAATTAGAGAACATTATGGAAAGGTTAAAGATGAGAATACATGCAGTCTGTCTACAGGAAACCTCAACTGTTCAGGTTAATGAAATGTTTGCAGAAGTCATATTAATTAGCAGGTTCACAGGAAACTAACATTTATTGTATAAATTCCATGGTAAAATGTATTAGGGCTCCAGGCACACAACTGTGCGCCATCTACGTGACCACACAGTGCCTACTTCTTTCCGTCTTTATTCATTTCTCTCCTGATGGTCTGTATGTTATTGTTACATAGTTCTAAAAATCTTCCATGAGGCAGAAATCTCATTTAATGATATAGCTTTGAAAATAAAGAAAAACAGTAGAAACTTTCTATTTTCTTATAAAGCAGAATTGTTGAATTTTCAAAGTTTCATTTATGTAGTGTCACAAGGTGACAAACGTATTTCTTTAATTCCCTCTTGTTGTTATTTTTGTGTAACATCAAACAAAGCCGTTTCTTTCATTTGAAGGTGAAAACTGCTCATCAAAATCCAGTTTAAGCTGAGGAACAAAGAACTAAATTTTGCATGAGAGATTATACACTGCATAAGTATAAAACAGGACCAGAAACAATGGTGGGTCAGCAATTTTAAAAAAGATGAACGCAGGTTATCATCAAATCAATTGTTACCAACACACCAATTCCACCTCTAGGCCAGAAAATTAGCCACTTCCCACAGGAAAACAATAATTGAAGACAAAGTTCACCAGTGAAAGTTGGTTAATTTTTTTTCCATCCTTGCATCAACTAAAATGATATCTATAGTTCCTCTTAACACTTTTCTTACTTTCAAATATCTGGGTATGCTTAATTAGCTGAGGCCATGTTTCATAGGCACATCTGGCTACAAGGGAAACTGGGCATTTGAGCCCCAATCCTAATGTTTGTAGAGTATTTAGAAATTTGAGAATTCCCTCCAAAGAAAGAGTTTTATAAAACACTGTTAGACAAAAAGTTTGAATTACAAAATGTGGTAGTAGCTCATGTCTAACTCAAATGCAGGGAAAAAAAAAACTGTAAACTCTAAAAAAAATAAATACACATTTGATGGTAATAAGAAACAGAAAATAGGCAGAAATTGTAGAATATTTGATCACTGGTGAAGTTTTTAACCATTGAATAAAGAAAAATTCCAATGATTTAAATTTGCATCAATGCAGCTTCACACCTGATGACACTCCCTGGTCTGTGCAAAATTGCATGTCTACGAGTAAAGCAGTGAGTTTTACTAGCTTGAGGAATAAGAGCACAGAGTTCCAGGCTGACAGAAAAGAAGAACTGGGAAATTTGAGTGACATGGGAGGAAATCTCACACAAGTGAAAGTCACAGAGGAGAATGTCACAGAGTAAAAATCTAAAATCAGCACTTAAACTTCATTCAGATATATGACGGCTGCTACATTTCACATTGATAAAAAGAGACTCCATAGAATCCAGCAGAAAACAACAGCTAAATTGCTAGTACAGAGCAGATATTTCAAGCATTGCATATAGCTCAGGAGTAAAAGTTTGGTGTTTGACTACACAAAGAAGACTAATATTAGAAAAGAGTCGCTCTTCAAAGGAAAATAAAAGAACCTATCTCTACAAAATATCATCCACATAATCTAACATATAATTTAACCTGTCTAGACATAGAACCAGGAAAATATGACGCATAAGAATAAAAGTAAACAATGGATTAAGACATTGAAATGGCCCACACGATGGGATTAGAAGATAAGAAATTTAAAATAAGCTATTGTAAGCATATTCAAGGATTTAAGGAATAGACGGTCATAAGAGTGAATATATGGAGAATCTCAACAGAGAAGTAAAAACGACAAAGAAATAATGGGACAAATTTTAGAACTGAGGGACAGAATATCTTATATAAAAATGACATCGTGCGCACATACCAGTAAATTAAAGATGGCAGAAAAAAACTATCAGTGAACTTAAAAAGAGATCAAGAACAATTTCCCAATACAGTTAAGAACACAGAGGAAGAAAAATAATAAAAATAGGGCCAGTCTAGAACTAATAAAATTGGAGTCCTAGAAAGAGTAGAGAAGGAGAAAATGAGACAGAAAAAGCTATTTGAAAAAGTAAAGACCAAAAGTTTTCCTAATTGTCAGCATATATCAACTTACAGGTTTAAGAAACTCAAAGAACAGAATAAAAATAAAGAAACAAATGCAGACATATCATAGTCAGACCACTGGGCAAAAAAAGAGTAAATCTTGAAAGTAGCTAAAGGGAGGGAGAAAAATAATGTACATACATGGAAACAAATAGACAGATGACCTGTCATCAGAAATGACAGTTTAAAAAGCAATGAAACCACATCTTGAAAATAAAAAAAAAAAACCTGTCAACTCCAAATTCTATAACTAGAAAAAGTAATTCTTGAGAAAATAAAGATTTATTCAGGTAAAAGAAAGCTTCGAACATCTGTCATTAGCAGACCTAAATACAAGAAATGCAAACGGAAATTTTTCGGGCTAAAGAAAGATAACAACAGATGGAAATTCTGAACTACAGGAAGCAAGGAGAAGCTCTAGGAATGGCAAGTGCATCAACATGAAAAGCTAAGGCTTTTTTCTTTTAGTTTTATAACAAACAACTGATGGTTTAAATAAAAATTTAAGTGTACTGTTGATAATGTATGTAAACTATTCTAAATTAATAGCTCTGACAGGAGACTAAACGCAACAATATTGCTGCAACATTTCTTTATGTTACATGAAAACGCTGACTGTTAACAGTAAGTGGACTGCGATAAGCCCAGGGTGCTGAATATAATCCCTAGAGAACCACCACATCATATGATGACATTCTTCTAAAATGCCAATAAAGGAATTAAAATGGAACGCCGAATATTGTTCAGTTAATATAAAAAGGCATGAAAGTAAGAACAGAGGAGCAAAAAATGAGGGAACAAATAGAACATAAGAGCAAAATAGGCCGGGCGCGGTGGCTCACGCCTGTAATCCCAGCACTTTGGGAGGCCGAGGCGGGCGGATCACGAGGTCAGGAGATCGAGACCATCCTGGCTAACACGGTGAAACCCCGTCTCTACTAAAAATACAAAAAATTAGCCGGGCGTGGTGGCGGCACATGTAGTCCCAGCTACTCGGGAGGCTGAGGCAGGATAATGGCGTGAACCCGGGAGGCGGAGCTTGCAGTGAGCTGAGATCGCGCCCCTGCACTCCAGCATGGGCGACAGAGCGAGACTCCGTCTAAAAAAAAAAAAAAAAGAAAAAAAGAAAAAAAAAGCAAAATAGCAGGCTTAAATCCAACCTTATCAATAATTATTTCAAACGTATTTTAAATACTCCAAATAAAACACAGATTGTCCATCGGTATATTCTGTTGTATGAATATACCACATTATCTTTATTCATCTGCCAATAGACGTTAATAAAAGTACCTATAAGAGATGCATGCCAAATATTATGATATAGATAAGCTGAGAGTAAAATAATTTCCAAGTATACCATGGAAACAACAAGCACAAGAAATCTTATGTGGCTATATTAATAGGAGAAAAAGTAGACCTCCAAACAAGCAATATTACAACAGAAAGCTATTTCATAATGATCAAATGTCAAGTACTTATGAAGACATAATGCTATATTGCTAACTGATAGAATAACTAAAGAAAGTTAAGATAAAATAATTTTGACAACAGCTTGACCTAATCAATATTGACCAAGACGATAGAATATATGTTCTATTATGCTACACGTGAAACATTTATCAATAGACTATAGACCACAAAATATCCCTCAAGAAGTTTCAAAACACTGTAATCATAGAAAGTATGCTTCCTGACCATAATGAAAATGAGTTGAAATGGGTAAAAACAAGCTACCCAGGAAAGTCTACACTACTGGAAGATTTAAATACACCTTAAAATGCCCTTTAGCTCAAGGAAGAAATCATGAGAAACACCTTAAAATACATTGAACTGAATACAAATAAAAATATCCTATATCAAAATGTGTGGGATAAAGTTAAGCAGACCCAGAGTAAAGTTTTTGTATAAATGCTTATTCTCAAAAAGAGAAGTTCAAAACAAGTGAACTAATTTTCTACCTTAAAAAGAAAATCTAAAACAAGAGAGCAAATTAAGTCCAAAACAAGTAGAAGAAAGGAAATAAAACAGAAATTAGAAATCAATGAGACAGAAAACAGACACAGGAGAAAATTCACATGGCCAAAAGTTAGTTCTGTGAGAAAGAAAGAAAACACAAATTATAAATATCAGGGATTAATGAGATTGTACAGTTGTAGACACAAGGGACATTAACAAGATAATGGAATATTGTAAAACATTTTATACCAATTTTCATTACTTGGATGAAAGGGTGAATTCGTTGAAAAAAATTTATAAAAAAATTCACAAGATTAAATGGAACATATGAATTGACATTTATTAAAGTAATTAATTGTCAAATACTTGCACATAAAAACATAAAACTAAAGAAAATAAAAAAATAAGCAAACTCCATATCCAAAGAGTTTTGCTGGTGAATTCTTTCAAACATTTTAAAAAAATAAAATGTTTAAATTATTTCAGAAATAAAGAAGGGGAAAATTCCAAACTTGTTTTATGAGTCAGAATTCTGATACCAAAACTACAAAACGCAGGAATGCAAAACTGATTTCAGCTTAAAGAGCTATCACCATTCTAATCTGTGATTCTAATGAATTTGGCTATCTTAGATACTTTATACACGTGGAATCACACAGTTTGTCCTTCTGTGACTGATTTCCTTTACTTAGCATTAATGTCCTCTAGGTTCATCCATGTTGCATATTGCAGGGCTTTCTGTTTTTAAAGCTGAATAATACTCCGTTGCATGAATATACCACATTTTCTTTATCTATTGATCTGCCAGTAGACATTAACCTTATTCCCACATTTTGATTTGTGTAAATAATGCTGCAATGAGCCTGAGAATCAGAGAATCATCCCAATTTCAATACTTTCAGATAAATAACCTGAAGTGAGATTGCCAGATCATATAGTAGTTCTACTTTCTTAATTTTTTTGAGGAGCCACCGTACTGCTTTCCATAGAGGCTGCACAGTTTTACATTCCCAGAAACACTGTACAAGTGTTCCAATTTCTCCCCATTGTTAACACTCATTATCTTTTTCTTTTAATAAGACCATTCTAACAGGCTTGAGGCAATATCTCTGTGGGTTTGAATTACATTTCCCAGATGATTAGTGATGCTGAGCATCTTTTTCATGTACCTGTTGGTCATTTGGATATTTCATTTGGAGAAATATCTATTGCTGATTAAAAAAAGAAAAAACTCTCAGCAAGCTAGAAAAAGAAATTTTCTCGAAGTGATGGAAAGCATCCACAACAAAACATATAAACAATATTATATTTAATGGTGAAAGCGTCAATGTTTAAACCACACAGATTAGGACAAGAAAAGGATGTGTGTGTTCGTCACCTCTATTCAACATTGTACTGGTGATTCTAGATTTTGAGTATTAATATTTAGGGGACAACTGTTGTCACTGAAGCCCAAATCTTGGTCATCCTCAGAAAAAAAAAAAAAAGTTGATTAGGTTGTATATAATCTAATTCTACTTGCTTTGGGCTTAATTTTAGAGAAATTCAATTAAGTTGCTTAATTTAAGCAACTTTTGCTTAAATTAAGCAACTTAATTGAATTTCTCTAAAATTACAGCTTGTATCAACTCTAGAATTTATTGGGCACCTCCTAGGACATAAACACTGCAATTTGGTGAGAGACATCAGGTAGGAAACAGCCTGGCTCTGACATAAATTCAACACACAGAGGGGGACACATGTTATGAGACTGACCTGCCTTCTCCATCTCATAAAAGGGGTTCTTGTTGCTGGTAACACAGATTAAACTATTTCAATTACATTCAAGATAAAAGGATTAGCAATTGTGTGTAAGATGAAAAAATCACCCCACAGGAAGACAAAAGTCTCACAAAAGGATATTTAAACTAGCCAACACTTTGAAATTTAGGCAGAGATCGCGCTTTCTGGGTGAACTAAAGTAGCAAGAACAAAGTAGAGGCTCCAATTCTAGGAAAAAGGGGCCCTAATAAGGTTTACGATCCAGAAACTCAAGAAATCCAGACAGAAGGATGCAGTCTCCGCATTCAAGGCAGTAGCAATACCTGGATTACGAAGCCAATCCCCAAAGCAGGAACTCATAAACACAAATTGGATTGAGGAAGAAGCTTGCCCACCAGAAGATTTAGGATATTACAAGGTAGAATGTGATAGAGAAAACGAGCATGGGGCTGGAAACAAAAGGGGGAAGCCCCATGATTACAACTAGAATATAACTGTCAGAGATGGTGCGGAAACAAGACTGAAGAGAGAACTCCTTAAACCCCACGTGCCTTACGTCAGGACTGATCCTGGACACAGGCTGGACAGCATAGCCTGCAAGTGCTGAGGGAGGAGGCGTGGGCTCCGCTGTGAGAAGGAGAAGGACATAGAGCTGAAAAGCAGATACGGGTCTTGAAATCGCGCAGAGGGTTTGGGCCTTCGTTGCTCTCTGCCAGCAGCTGCCAGTAGTTCTCACACTTTGGCTGGCATCAAAATCACCTGGGGCAGTGGTGGGGAGGGGGAGAGTGTTGTAAAACCACAAGTGACCAGGCAGAAAACACCTGTATGTTTTCCAATTCAGTAAGTACAGAAATATTAATTGGAACAAGGTGGAGGTCAGACATTGCTAGTGCTGTGGACTGCTCCAGGGACATAAGCATGATCTTTAGAGAAGTGGCTCTAACCAGTTGATAGCAACCACTGGACAGAGAGAGGTCCAGACCGACCGTACACAGAGACATCATGCAATTACACTTCAGCAACCTCTCCAAATAACATGTCTCTTAGTGAAACTTGGCAGGTTGAAAACTAAACCATAAAATCCAGTGGCACTTATGTATCCTAGGCACTTACATTTGTCTGGTTCTTCCACCTTGCCTTTGCTTGGTTAGAATTTTGGGTAGATAAGAGGTGGACTTACATGTGCTAGTGTGAGAACTTTGATACACTCATTTAGACATTGACCTACTATCTTGATGTTTGAAAGCTACAACCCAAAGAAATTTGTCTTTTTACATAAAACAAATTCAGCCCTTGCCTTCCTTATAGATTACATCTTCCACTAGCAGTAATAAAAATGTAACAATATGCGTAAGTCAAAGAATCTTCTTAGATCCTCTGTAGTGTTTTATTATTTAGTTGTGTGAATTAAAGTAACTCTCAAAATTTCAAGGATGCCTGAGAAGCAATTCATGTTCAAAGGCTGCCCTCTTGTGACAATGTGTTGTATGTTTTACTGTAAAAGTAATCTTATTTCACCTTATAACCTCTACAATCCAATTCATAACAGCATAAAAAGGAAATAAAACCTTACATAATTTTGAATTTTAGAAAGTACCTTGTTTATATGGCTCCTTTAGAGAATGAATAGTCAATTTGGTAAATATTCTAGTGAGTTGAAGGTTTGAATCCATCTCACTTAACTAGCTTGATGGATGTATTTCTAAACCTATACAACCCACTCCTCTGCTTCTAAAAATTAAAGTTAGCTGTAGATTGAGATGTCAGTGACACAGTTTATAGAACATAACTTAGATTGTCATCTACATTACTGTAACTACAAATACCACCCTACAGATGGAAGAATCAGTTTTATCAGTAAACATCTCTAATTGAACTACAAATGGTGTATGTCTTCTGGCTTTTACAAGCTCTTGGTCTAACGCAGGGGATATATGATGTAAAAATTACAAAACAAGGCCACGCGCGGTGGCTCACGCCTATAATCCCAGCACCTTGGGAGGCCGAGGCGGGTGGATCACAAGGTCAGGAGATCGAGACCATCCTGGCTAACACGGTGAAACCCATCTCTACTAAAAATACAAAAATTAGCTGGGTGTGGTGGCGGCGCCTGTAGTCCCAGCTACTCAGAAGGCTGAGGCAGGAGAATTGTTTGAACCCAAGACGCGGAGGTTGCAGTGAGCTGAGATTGCACCACTGACTGCAGCCTGGTGGCAGAACAAGATTCCATCTCAAAAATAAATAAATAAATAAATAAATAAATAAATAAATAAATAAAAAATATAAAATAACAGTGACTATAATGTTTTGTGATGTTAAACTTTGAGAGCTTTTTTTTTTCTTTCTTTTCCCAAGTCCCTTTCCCAGTTTCAGGAGCAGTTATTCTAAGCTCATTGACGTAAAGGAATAGAAACAAAAGGTTTGGTGGAAAAAATAATAACCTGCTATCATTTCTGTCTTTTGTTTTTTAAAAGCTTGAGCATTTGGGAGAATTTGGAAAGGTTGTGGAGTAAGTGCAAAGAAGGAATTCGCTAACAAAAATTATATAGGGTAAAATGACTTTTTTCCAGTTTAGAAAATACTCACTCCCTACATTCCTACCTTCCTTTCCCATAGTTAAGAAGAGGAAAAAGCAAAGGCCTCTTGGTAGCAGTGGTGACTTAGGCAGTTTCTTAGAAATATTCTAGAAGGCATAGTCATCTTTAAAAAAAATAGCTACAAGGATCTGTCTAAGAAGAAGGGACCATGGGCCAAATTACGAGTAGACTTTTGCATTCCAGATATGGTAAAGAAGAAGCAGGAAGCCGGTGGGCCTAAACAGGCCACACAGAAATGGACAAGGAATAGGCCAGCAGCAGCTTGTGGGGACAAGATGTCAAGCCCCAAATGTTAAACCCACCAACCATCCTCCAAATTCTGGCTCTGTTTAACAAGGCTGTGGTCTGGCACTAGGTGCCACCTCAGTGACTAAAGCATAATTCCCCGTCTCCTGGGAGTGTTGACAGCTGACTCCTGGCAACAACACTCACAGCACAGTAAAGTTCCTTCATCCAAGTTCATGTCCCTTCTCAAGGCATCCCATATCCGAGAACTGCTTGGTACACAAATATAATGGCCTGGCTTGCTTGCTCCAATTTGAGGTCATTAGGTAAACTCACCAAGATCCCTGTAGAGCGGGCTGCGGCCATGATAGTGATTGCATTTCAGCCAGCTTCCTGCTCTGCCCAATCCTATTGCTTTCACTCTTCGCAGGTGTTGGGAATATCCATTTCAACTTCCTTGCATGCAAATCTCCAACTCCGAGTCAGTTTCCTAGGACACCTGACTGGTGACATCTCTATCACTATCACAGTACTTAGAGGTGGAGCATCTTAAAATGATTTAAGGCTAACTGCCCTAAGAGCACAGACAGATGGTGGCTTAAAATAGAATTTAAGTGGCTTTAAAAAAAACATGAAAGAAGTTGACATTGCACGCTCATATGAGCTTATGGATCAAACCATGCATATGATTTCTAAGATCCATTGTGCAGTGTATATTTGCACTGTTTATAAATGACATCCCCTTGAATTGAATTCAGTGTAATTCAAAACAGTAATTTGTGGGAAAAATTAGGTATGCAGATAGCCTAGACTCTACAGAGGCACACATCATTTGGAGAATAATAGTGAACTGGCTGGTCTATGAGGGAAGAAAACAGTGAATATAGACTACTAGTGAACAAGGACATTTTCCCATATATATTCAAATTAAGGTGAATTTCTTTACAGAATTATGCCTCAGAAAAAGTATTTCCCTATATATGAATCGTCACAAGTTTTCCCACGATGAGTACTTTTGTGATTATTTTGAATAACGAAGTAATATTTAAGGAAACTCTCTTGCCCCGAATGTACTTTATGTCAATTGATGTTGCATATAGAGATCATCAGAGTGAAGCTACAAGAAAAGGAGGAACATTACTTAGCAAAGACTTAGAGAATTAGTCCTAATAGTGTGAAATCAAAATTTCAAGTGAGGGAATAAATGCAGCTTTTAATGATTACTTAAATGAAGTTTAACTGTAGCAGGATCTACAAGAAATTGGCAACCTTTGGCTCCGGTAACAGAAACTCAGGATATCTGTCTTTCAGGGCTTTTGGATTCTGCATCATATTGAGAGAGACTCCTTTAAACAAGCAATAGGAAACTTCCTGTGACAACATAATAAATTCAAAAAGTTCTGTAACTCAGACAATGTAGATAGAAGTGAGGGCTTTGGCCTAGACAGCCCTGTTCACTCAAAAGATGGATTAAACAAAGAAAAAGATATTGATATCAAAAATTCAATCGGGAATTTGATGAAAGCGTTTCATTAAATGTGATAATTTCTTAGTATATTATCTCACATATGCAATTTCCATGTGTAACAAATTAAATACAAGTAAACATTTGACTATATTATCTGCAGCATAATTTACATATCAATTTACATATTCAGTTTTGCTCACGTGAAAACTTGGATCTTCTCAAGAAGAAAATTTGTGAAATCTTTAATTCCTCATCCCCAGAAATGTAAATAAGTCAATATCAATACTGTAAGTCAATGATTTGTTCCTAGGAAGACAGTAAAAGTTTTACAAAAACGCTTTAGAGCCCTTCTCATTGTAAACCTAGAAAACAGAGAAAGGCTCTCTGATGGAAAAAGACAGACCTTAGGGAGGAGGACATTGCAATGGGAACACGCCTGACAAAAGAAACTATGTAGATTCAAATGGTGAAGGAAGACAAGGTCTTTAACAGAAAAACGATCAACCTGGAAGCATGGGGGAGTAGAAACAAATAAAGGAAAAATGAAGAGGCTTATGTAATTGTTTCGATACAGTTATCTTCAACTATACAGATCAACAACAAGGTCGATGTCAGTTGAAGGTTGGGCAGGTGGTTGCTGGATAGATGTCCTCACAGAAGTGTATTTTGTGTAAGATTGCTATGGCCTTTGTGCAAGGTTGTGGTTTTTGTGGTATTTTGTGATAGTTTTTGTTATCAGGCCTAGAAGCATGAGAACCCTCTCTTCAAGGCCTTCTCTGAATCTATTTGTCCAGGTGTTTTCCTTTTAAACATTAGTGACAGTTTTGATTCTGATAACTTTCATATCATGATCCCTAATTTCAAAAAAAAATTAAACATGTAATTTGTTAGTGATGTATTTGATAGGCTTGGATTTGTGAGTCACCTCTACTATCTATAGTGGTAGATATATCTGAGCCTGCTTACACCAGATTTGCATCAGATTTTCTCTTCAGTGGAATTGGAAGAGGGGGTTTTTGAGAAGGGGATGAAGGAATTGTGCTGCATCAGAGGTCTCCATCTAACACCACAGGGACGTTTCCTGTGCTCTTGCCAGGCCATTGTATTAGGCTGATGCAAAAGCAATTTTGCTTTCGTCATTGAAAGTAATGAGACCATGTGACTTACAATGTCTGTGCCATGACCAGCTTCTAATAGCCTCCGAGGACCCCTCTGCCCTGACACATACTGTCCTGGAACCACGTCTGCTCTGTAACACCTGAGGTAGCTGCCACCATGACCAATCCCTTCTCATCTTTACTCTACATGCAGGTAACAGTTATAATTACATCTCTGTGTATTCACAGAACAGTTAGTACATCTAGGACGTCTACAAAATTTCCCTAGCTGATTTTGGTGTTTTGGTGTCCTGGCAGCTCTAGCCATGGAGGGATGATGCTTTATGAGCATTTCTGTTGAGTTTTTTGCTTTTCCTCAGAAACTGATTCCAATTTTCCCACATATGTTTCACAATTTGTTTGAACTCATTTATTCTAAACCCATTATTTTTTGTCTATTATTTAATAGGGAGGGGGGCGAGGGATAAAAGATTACAAATAGGGTGCATACAGCAGGAGGTGTACAGCCACCCTGGGATATGACTCCGAACATCCACGGAGAGGAGAGGCTGCTATTACTCCCAATATCGCAGGGGGTGTACATCCATTCTGTGACATTGTTCTTAATATTCCAAGGCAGAGAGGTTGATATTACTCCCAATATCACAGAAAGTGTACAAACCCGTGTGATATTGTTCCTATTATCCAAAAGAAGACAAGATGATATTACCCCCCATATCGCAGGAGGTGTACACCCACTCTGTGATATTTTTCGTAATATGCAGGGCGGGAGAGGCAGAGGGGCGAGGCGCCCCCCGCGAGGTGGGGACTGAGAGCCAGCCCCTCTGCCCCCCTGGCTCTTAGGACCCGTGGTGGACTCACAGCCTGTTTACCATATTGTGACTAGTATCTTCCCCTCTGGAAATTATCAACTATTGCACAGGCGGGTGTACACCGGCTTTCTACAGAGGACGTACACCCGTCTGTATTCGAGTAACATCATCCTCTTCCTCCCTGAAGATTAACAACAGTATCACAGGGGTGTTTCTACTCCCTGCGATATTAATAACAATATCACAGAGTGGGTGAACACAGCCTGCGATGCTGGAATTATTATCATCCTCTCCCCCTCGGGATAATAGGAACAATATCACAAAAGGGGTGGACACTCCCTGCGATATTGGGAGTAACGTCATACGCTTCTTCCGTGAATGTTAGGAGCAATATCACCGGGTGGCTGTACATTCATTGCTATGTTGCAGTCATGTCATACTCTACCCGCTGGATATTAGGATCAGTGTCACAGGGTGAGTGTACACCTACTGCGATATTAAAACTAATATCATGCTGTCCATCTCTGGATATTAGGAACAATATCACAGGCAGGTGTACACCTCCTGCGGTATTAGGAGTCATAATATTGTGAATTATTAAACATCAGTCTCATTAATAACTATCAATGCTAATATTAATTCATAGTATAACGTTATTAATCATTAATGATTATTTTAAAGAGAGGATTATGCATGATTAGAATTATTACTATTAATGCCATTTTTAATATTAGTTATTAATCTTAATGTTTATCATTGTTTTATTACCAACATCCGGAATGAAATCACCCTGTGATATTGTTCTTCATATTATAGGGAGATATTGCTTCTAATATCACAGTGGGTGGACCCCTCGTGTGTATACTCTGTGACAGTGTTTTTTATATCCTAAGGAGGTATTACTCCTAATGTCACAGTGGGTGTTCACCCTGTGTTATCATTCTTATTTGACCTGACTGCCTTTTTTAACCCACACTACAGAAGGAATGGAACAGATAAAAAGATATGGAGATTGGGCCGTGCTGCCATGTGGCCGCTGCAGGACACCTTTACTATCCCTGTTTCTCAGGCTGTCGATGAAGGGATTCAGCATGGGGGTGACCACCGTGTACATCACCGAGGCCACTGCAACCTTTCTGGGGGAAGAGGACACATCTGAACTGAGGTCCCCTCCAACGCCTCTTCCATAAACCCAGCAAACAACTGACAGGTGAGACCCACAGGTGGAGAAGGCTTTATACTTCCCACCTGACGATGACAGCCTCAGAATGGAGGAAACCATTTTATAGTAAGAGGAAAGGGTCCCCGAGATGGGAAGGAACCCAAATACGGCAGCAGGAAAATACATGATTATGCTATTGGTGAAGGGGTCACAACATGCAAGGTGGGGGAGTTGAGAAGGGTCACAGAAGAAATTAGGATTTTCCGCACCCTTGAAGCAGGTCGTTACCAAGGCAATCAAGTTGTGCAGCTGGGAGTCTAGAAGACTGAGAAGAAAAAAAAAAAAAAAAAAAGACAACCAAACTAGGAAGCCACAGAAACACGGGTTCATGATGGCCGAATGATATAGAGGGTGACAGATGGCTACAAACCGGTCATAGGCCATCACACTCAGGAGCGTGTCTCTCTTCCATGCTTCGAAAAATGGCAAACAGAGACATCTGAGTCAGGCGGCCTGCCTAGGAGATGACTCTGCCGTGAGATTGGATGTCCACAATCGTCTCGGGGACCGTGGCGGAGGTGAAACCCATGTCAGGCGAGGACAGGTTGGAGAGGAAGAAGTACATGGGGGTGTGGAGGTGGGAGTCAGGGCTGATGGCCAGGATGATGAGCAGGTTCCCCAGGACCGTGACCAGGCACATGGACAGCAACAGCCCGGCGAGGGTTGGCTGCAGTTCTGGATCCCCTGAGAGTTCTAGGAGGAGGAATCTAGAGACATCGGTTCGATTCTGTGGGTCTGCATGGTTTGGACACTTTTTGCCTAGAAAAGGGGGTTGAAAAATGGGAAACAAGTAAACCAACACGCGGCATTGTGTCTGAGTTTTGGATAGAAGCAATTCACAAGTAATGTTTTCAGATTTCAGAGCAATCCACGCTCAGCAATATTTTGCAGTTCTGACAAACTCACTTGTCTTCTAATGCTTTCATCATTGATTTCTGTGTTCTTCACTTCTTGCTGTACACGCCTGCCTTAGAGACACTAGATTCAAGAATGTTCCAAGAACCAGATCATCATATATAACAAATGCGTAACTGCTAGAAAATACAGTCTATCTTGTCCTAAGAAAAATACGTAACAAAGCCGTTCTCTTCACTTGAAGAAAAAGGTTATCCTAATTAAAGGAAATTAAGAACTCAAATATTTTACTTTATTCTACTAGATCGATATAAATTCCCTTGATTAAGAACATTTATAAACACTGTATAGCAGCTGAGACTGGGCGGGGCGCGCTGGCTCACGCCTGTAATCCCAGCACTTTGGGAGGCTAAGAGTTCTAAATTGGAAAAAGGAATATCTTCAAATAAAAACTACACAAAAGCATTCTGTGAAACTACTTTCTGATCTGCGCATTCAGCTAACAGAGATAACCATACTTTTGATTGAGCTGTTCTGAAACACTCTTTCTGTAGAAAATGCAAGTGGACATTCGGAGCACTAAGAGGGTAATAGTGGAAAAAGGTATATCTGCAAATACAAACTACACAGAAGAATTCTCTGAAACTTCTTTCTGTTCCGTGCATTCGACTAACAGTGTTGAAACTTACCTTTGATTGAGCAGTTCTGAAACACTATTTTTGTATATACTGCAATTGCACATTCTGAGTGCTAAGAATCCAATATTGGATAAAGGTATATCTTCAAATAAAAACTACACAGAAGAATTCTGTGAAACTTCTTTCCAATCTGTGCATTCAACTAACAGAGTTAAACCATACTATTGATTGAGCAGTTTTTAACACTCTTTCTGTAGAAAATTCAGGTGGACATTCGGAGCGCTAAGAGGGTAATACTGGAAAAAGGAAGGTATTCAAATATAAACTACACAGAAGCATTCTGTGAAACAACTTTCTGTTCCGTGCATTCAACTAACAGCGTTGAACCTTACTTTTGATTGAGCCGTTCTGAAACACTGTTTCTGTAGAAACTGCAATTGGAAATTCTGAGCGCTAAGGGGCCTATATTGGGAAAAAGAATATCTTCAAACAAAAACTACACAGAAGCATTCTGTGAAACTTCTTTCTGATCTGTGCATTCAGCTAACAGAGTTCACCATACTTTTGATTGAGCAGTTCTGAACACTCTTTCTGTGGAAAATGTAAGTGGACATTCGGAGTGCTAAGAGGCTAATAGTGGAAAAAGTAATATCTTCAAATATAAACTACACAGATGCATTCTGTGAAACTTCTTTCTGTTCTGTGCATTCAACTAACAGAGTTGAACCTTACTTTTTATTGAGCCGTTCTGAAACACTCTTTCTGTAGAAACTGCAATTGGACATTCTGAGCGCTAAGAGGCCAATATTGGGAAAAAGAATACCTTCAAATAAAAACTACACAGAAGCATTCTGTGAAACTTCTTTCTGATCTGTGCATTCAGCTAACAGAGTTAAACCATACCTTTGATTGAGCAGTTCTGAAACACTCTTTCTGTATAAAATGCAAGTGGACATTCGGAGCGCTAAGAGGGTAATAGTGGAAAAAGGAATATCTTCAAATATAAACTACACAGAAGCATTCTATGAAACTTCTTTCTGTTCCGTGAATTCGACTAACAGTGTTGAAACTTACTTTTGATTGAGCAGTTCTGAAACAGTATTTCTGTAGATACTGCAATTGGACATTCGGAGCGCTAAGAGGGTAATAGTGGAAAAAGGAATATCTTCAACTAAATACTACACAGAAGCATTCTGTGAAACTTCTTTCTGTTGTATGCATTCAACTAAAAGAGTTGAACCTTACTTTTGATTGAGCCGTTCTGAAACACTCTTTCTGTAGAAACTGCAATTGGATATTAGGAGCGCTAAGCGGCCTCTATTGGAAAAAGGACTAACTTCAAATAAAAACCACACAGAAGTATTCTGTGAAACATCTTTCTGATCTGTGCATTCAGCTAACAGAGTTAAACCATACTTTTGATTGAGCAGCTCTGAAACACTCTTTCTGTAGAAAATGCAAGTGGACATTCGCAGTCCAAAGAGGGTAATAGTGGAAAAAGGAATATCTTCAAATATAAACTACACAGAAGCATTCTCTGAAACTACTTTCTGTTCGGTGCATTCAGCTAACAGTGTTGAACCTTAGTTTTGATGGAGCAGTTCTGAAACACTCTTTCTGTAGATACTGCAATTGGACATTCTGAACGCTAAGAGTCCTATATTGGAGAAAGGAATATCTTCAAATAAAAACCACACAAAAGAATTCTGTGAAACTTCTTTCTGATCTGTGCATTCAACTAACAGAGTTAAACCATACTTTTGATTGAGCAGTTCTTAACACTGCTTCTGTAGAAAATGCAAGTGGACATTCGGAGCGCTAAGATGGTAATAGTGGAAAAACTAGTATATTCAAATATAAACTACACAGAAGCGTTCACTGAAACTTCTTTCTGTTCCGTGCATTCAACTAACAGAGTTGAATCTTACTTTTGATTGAGCAATATTGAAACACTCTTTCTGTAGATACTGCAATTGGACATTCTGAGCGCTAAGTGTCCTATATTTGAAAAAGAAGTATCTGCAAATAAAAACTACACAGAAGCATTCTGTGAAACTTTTTTCTGATCTGTGCATTCAACTAACATATTTAAATCATAATTTGATTGAGTAGTTCTGAACACTGCTTCTGTAGAAAATGCAAGTGGACATTGGGAGCGCTAAGGGGGTAATAGTGGAAAAATGAATATCTTCAAATATAAACTACACAGAATCATTCTGTGAAACTACTTTCTGTTCTGTGCATTCAACTAACAGTGTTGAACCTTACTTTTTATTGAGTCGTTCTGAAACACTCTTTTTGTAGAAATTGCAATTGGAAATTCTGAGCGCTAGGAGGCCTATATTGGGAAAAAGAATATATTAAAATAAAAACTACACAGAAGCATTCTCTGAAACTTCTTTCTGTTCTCTGCATTCAACTAACGGAATTGAGCCTTACTTTTCAAGGAGCAGTTCTGAAACACTCTTTCTGTAGTAACTGAAGGAGGACATTCGGAGCGCTAAGAGGGTAATAGTGCAAAAAGGAATATCTTCAACTAAATATTACACAGAAGCATTCTGTGAAAATTCTTTCTGTTCTGTGCATTCAACTAGAAGAGTTGAACTTTACTTTTGATTGAGCCGTTCTGAAACACTCCTTCTGTAGAAACTACAATTGGATATTAGGAGCGCTAAGCGGCCTATATTGGAAAAAGGACTATCTTCAAATAAAAACCACACAGAAGCATTCTGTGAAAATTCTTTCTGATCTGTGCATTCAGCTAACAGAGTTAACCATACTTTTGATTGAGCAGTTCTGAACACTCTTTCTGTGGAAAATGTAAGTGGACATTCGGAGCGCTAAGAGGCTAATAGTGGAAAAAGTAGTATCTTCAAATATAAACTACACAGATGCATTCTGTGAAACTTCTTTCTGTTCTGTGCATTCAACTAACAGAGTTTAACCTTACTTTTGGTTGAGCCGTTCTGAAACACTCTTTCTGTAGAAACTGCAATTGGACATTCTGAGCGCTAAGAGGCCTATATTGGGAAAAAGAATATCTTCAAATAAAAACTACACAGAAGCATTCTGTGAAACTTCTTTCTGATCTGTGCATTCAGCTAACAGAGTTAAACCATACTTTTGATTGAGCAGTTCTGAAACACTCTTTCTGTATAAAATGCAAGTGGACATTCGGAGCGCTAAGAGGGTAATAGTGGAATAAGGAATATCTTCAAATATAAACTACACAGAAGCATTCTATGAAACTTCTTTCTTTTCCGTGCTTTCGACAAACAGTGTTGAAACTTACTTTTGATTCAGCAGTTCTGAAACACTATTTCTGTAGATACTGCAAGTGGACATTCGGAGCGCTAAGAGGGTAATAGTGGAAAAAGGAATATCTTCAACTAAATGCTACATAGAAGCATTCTGTGAAACTTCTTTCTCTTCTGTGCATTCAACTAAAAGAGGTGAACCTTACTTTTGATTGAGCCGTTCTGAAACACTCTTTCTGTAGAAACTGCAATTGGATATTAGGAGCGCTAAGCGGCCTCTATTGGAGAAAGGACTATCTTCACATAAAAACCACACAGAAGTATTCTGTGAAACATCTTTCTGATCTGTGCACTCAGCTAACAGAGTTAAACCATACTTTTGATTGAGCAGCTCTGAAACACACTTTCAGTAGAAAATGCAAGTGGACATTCGGAGTCCAAAGAGGGTAATAGTGGAAAAAGGAATATCTTCAAATATAAACTACACAGAAGCATTATCTGAAACTACTTTCTGTTCGGTGCATTCAGCTAACAGTGTTGAACCTTAGTTTTGATGGAGCAGTTCTGAAACACTCTTTCTGTAGATACTGCAATTGGACATTCTGAACGCTAAGAGTCCTATATTGGAAAAAGGAATATCTTCAAATAAAAACCACACAAAAGAATTCTGTGAAACTTCTTTCTGATCTGTGCATTCAACTAACAGAGTTAAACCATACTTTTGATTGAGCAGTTCTGAACACTGCTTCTGTAGAAAATGCAAGTGGACATTCGGAGCGCTAAGATGGTAATAGTGGAAAAAGAAATATATTCAAATATAAACTACACAGAAGCGTTCTCTGAAACTTCTTTCTGTTCCGTGCATTCAACTAACAGAGTTGAACCTTACTTTTGATTGAGCAATATTGAAACACTCTTTCTGTAGATACTGCAATTGGACATTCTGAGCGCTAAGTGTCCTATATTTGAAAAAGAAGTATCTGCAAATAAAAACTACACAGAAGCATTCTGTGAAACTTCTTTCTGATCTGTGCATTCAACTAAGAGAGTTAAACAATACTTTTGATTGAGGAGTTCGGAACACTCTTTCTGTAGAAAATGCAAGTGGACATTCGGAGCGCTAAGAGGTTAATAGTGGAAAAAGGAATATATTCAAATATAAACTACACAGAAGCATTCTGTAAAACTACTTTCTGTTCTGTGCACTCAACTAACAAAGTTGAAGCTTACTTTTGATTTAGCCCTTCTGAAACCCTCTTTCTGTAGAAACTGCAATTGGACATTCTGAGTGCTAAGAGGCATATATTGGGAAAAAGAATATCTTCAAATAAAAAGTACACAGAAGCATTCTGTGAAACTTCTTTCTGATCTGTGCATTCATCTAACAGATTTAAACCATACCTTTGATTGAGCAGTTCTGAAACACTCTTTCTGTAGAAAATGCAAGTGGACATATGGAGCGCTAAGATGGTAATGGTGGATAAAGGAATATCTCCAAATAAAAACTACGCAGAAGCATTCTCTGCAACTTCTTTCTGTTCTCTGCTTTCAACTAACAGAGTTGAGCCTTACTTTTGAAGGAGCAGTTCTGAAACACTCTTTTTGTAGATACTGCAATTGGACATTCTGCACGCTGAGAGTCCTATATTGGAAAAAGGAATATCTTCAAATAAAAACTAAAGAGAAACATTCTGTGGAACTTCTTTCTCGTCTGTGCATTCAACTAACAGTGTTAAACCACACTTTTGATTGAGCATTTCTGAACACTCTTTCTGTAGAAAATGCAAGTGGACATTCGGACCGTTAAGAGGGTAATAGTGGAAAAAGGAATATATTCAAATATAAACTACAC
This sequence comes from Symphalangus syndactylus, assembly GCF_028878055.3. NCBI lineage: Eukaryota > Metazoa > Chordata > Mammalia > Primates > Hylobatidae > Symphalangus > Symphalangus syndactylus. Next base: position 110,690,527 of record NC_072437.2, on the reverse strand, counting down.
AGAAGTATTCTGTGAAACGTCTTTCTGTTCTGTGCATTCAACTAACGGACTGGAAGCTTACTTTTGTTTGAGCCATTCTGAAACACTCTTTCTGTTAAAACTGCAATTGGTCATTCTTAGCGCTAAGAGGCCTATATTGGGAAAAAGAATATCTTCAAATAAAAACTACGCAGAAGCATTCTGTGAAACTTCTTTCTGATCTGTGCATTCAGCTCACTGAGTTAAACCATACTTTTGATTGAGCAGCTCTGAAACACTCTTTCTGTAGAATATGCAACTGGACGTTCTGAGCGCTAAGATTGTAATAGTGGAAAAAGGAATATCTCCAAATAAAAACTACACAGAAGCATTCTCTGAAACTTCTTTCTGTTCTCTGCATTCAACTAACGGAGTTGAGCCTTACTTTTCAAGGAGCAGTTCTGAAACACTCTTTCTGTAGTAACTGCAAGAGGACATTCGGAGCGCTAAGAGTGTAATAGTGCAAAAAAAAATATCTTCAACTAAATACTACACAGAAGCATTCTGTGAAACTTCTTTCTGTTCTGTGCATTCAACTAAAAGTGTTGAACCTTACTTTTGATTGAGCCGTTCTGAAACACTCATTCTGTAGAAACTGCAATTGGATATTAGGAGCGCTAATCGGTCTCTATTGGAAAAAGGACTATCTTCAAATAAAAACCACACAGAAGCATTCTGTGAAACTTCTTTCTGATCTGTGCATTCAGCTAATAGAGTAAAACCATACTTTTGAGTGAGCAGTTCTGAAACACTCATTCTGTGAAAAATGCAAGTGGACATTCGTAGTGCTAAGAGAGTAATAGTGGAAAAAGGAATATTTTCAAATATAAACTACACAGAAGCATTCTCTGAAACTTCTTTCTGTTCGGTGCATTCAACTAACAGTGTTGAACCTTACCTTTGATGGAGCAGTTCTGAAACACTCTTTCTGTAGATACTGCAATTGTACATTCTGAACGCTAAGAGTCCTCTATAGGAAAAAGTAATATCTTCAAATAAAAACCACACAAAAGGATTCTGTGAAACTTCTTTCTTATCTGTGCATTCAACTAACAGAGTTAATCCATACTTTTGATTGAGCAGTTCTGAACACTGCTTCTGTAGAAAATGCAAGTGGACATTCGGAGCGCTAAGACGGTAATATTGGAAAAAGAAATATATTCAAATATAAACTACACAGAAGCGTTCTCTGAAACTTCTTTCTGTTCCGTGCATTCAACTAACAGTGTTGAACCTTACTTTTTATTGAGCAATTCTGAAACACTCTTTCTGTAGATACTGCAATTGGACATTGTGAGCGCTAAAAGTCCTATATTTGAAAAAGTATTATCTACAAATAAAAACTACACAGAAGCATTCTGTGCAACTTCTTTCTGATATGTGCATTCAACTAACAGAGTTAGATCATATCTTTGATTGAGCAGTTCTGAACACTGCTTCTGTAGAAAATGCAAGTGGACATTCGGAATGCTAAGAGGGTAACAGTGGAAAAAGTAATATATTCAAATATAAACTACACAGAAGCATTCTCTGAAACTTCTTTCTGTTCCGTGCATTCAACTAAAAGAGTTGAACCTTGCTTTTGATTGAGCAGTTCTGAAACACTCTTTCTCTAGAAACTGCAATTGGACATTCTGAGCACTAGGAGTCCTATATTGGAAAAAGGAATAACTTCCAATAAAAACTACACAGAAGCATTCTGTGAAACTTGTTTCTGATCTGTGCATTCAACTAACAGAGTTAAACAATACTTTTGATTCAGCAGTTCTGAACACTCTTTCTGTAGAAAATGCAAGTGGGCATTCAGAGCGCTAAGAGGGTAATAGTGGAAAAAGGAATATATTCTAATATAAACTACACAGAAGTATTCTGTGAAATTTCTTTCTGTTCTGTGCATTCAACTAACAGATTTGAACCTTACATTTTTTTGAGCCGTTCTGAAACACTCTTTCTGTTAAAACTGCAATTGGTCATTCTGAGCGCTAAGAGGCCTATATTGGGAAAAAGAATATCTTCAAATTAAAACTACGCAGAAGCATTCTGTGAAACTTCTTTCTGATCTGTGCATTCAGCTAACTGAGTTAAACCATACTTTTGATTCAGCAGTTCTGAAACACTCTTTCTGTAGAAAATGCAAGTGGACATTCTGAGCGCTAAGTGGGTAATAGTGGAAAAAGGAATATCTCCAAATAAAAACTACACAGAATCATTCTCTGAAACTTCTCTCTGTTCTCTGCATTCAACTAAAGTAGTTGAGCCTTACTTTTCAAGGAGCAGTTCTGAAACACTCTTTCTGTAGTCACTGCAAGAGGACATTCGGAGCGCTAAGAGGGTAATAGTGCAAAAAGGAATATCTTCAACTAAATACTACACAGAAGCATTCTGTGAAACTTCTTTCTGATCTGTGCATTCAACTAACAGAGTTAAACAATACTTTTGATTCAGCAGTTCTGAACACTCTGTAAAAAATGCAAGTGGACATTCGGAGCGCTAAGTGGGTAATAGTGGAAAAAGCTATATATTAAAATATAAACTACACAGAAGCATTCTGTGAAACGTCTTTCTGTTCTGTGAACTCAACTAACAGAGTTGAACCTTACTTTTGATTGAGCCGTTCTGAAACACTCTTTCTGTAGAAAATGCAAGTGGACATACGGAGCGCTAAGATGGTAATAGTGGAAAAAGGAATATCTCCAAGTAAAATCTACACAGAAGCATTCTCTGAAACTTCTTTCTGTTCTCTGCTTTCAACTAACACAGTTGAGCCTTACTTTTGATTGAGCAGTTCTGAAACATTCTTTCTCTAGATACTGCAATTGGACATTCTGAGCACTAAGAGTCCTATATTGGAAAAAGGAATATCTTCAAATAAAAACTACACAGAAGCATTCTGTGAAACTTCTTTCTGATCTTCGCATTCAACTAACAGAGTTTATCCATACTTTCGTTTGAGCAGTTCTGAAACACTCTTTCTGTAGAAAATGCATGTGGACATTCGGAGCGCTAAGATGGTAATCTTGGAAAATCGAATATCTTCAAATAAATACTACACAGAATCATTCTGTGAAACTTCTTTCTGTTATGTGCTTTCAACTAATGGAGTTGAACCTTACTTTTGATTGAGCATTTCTGAAAGACTCTTTCTGTAGAAACTGCAGTGGACATTCGGAGCGCTAAGAGGCCTATAGTGGAGAAACGAATATCTTCAAATAAATACTGCACAGAAGCATTCTGTGAAACTTCTTTCTGTTCTGTGCATTCAGCTAACAGTGTGGAACCTTACTTTTGATTGAGCCGTTCTGAAACACTCTTTCTGTAGAAACTGCAATTGGACATTCGGAGCGCTAAGAGGAATATATTGGAAAAAGGAATATCTTCAAATAAAAACTACACGGAAGCATTCTGTGAAAGTTTTTTCTGATCTGTGCTTTCAACTAACAGAATTAAACCATATTTTGATTGACCAATTCTGAAACACTCTTTCTGTAGAAACTACAAGTGGACACTCCGAGGCCTAAGAGGCCTATATTGGAAAAAGGAATATCTTCAAATAAAAACTACACAGAAGCATTCTGTGAAACTTCATTTTGTTCTGTGCATTCAACTAACAGAGTTGAAGCTTACTTTTGATTGAGCCGTTCTGAAACACTCTTTCTGCAGAAACTGCAATTGGATATTCGGAACGCTAAAAGTCCTATATTGGAAAAAGGAATATCTTCAAATATAGACTACACAGAAGCATTCTGTGCAGCTTCTTTCTGATCTGTGCATTCAACTAAGAGAGTTAAACCATACTTTTGATTGAGCAGTTCTGAAACACTCTTTCTGTGGAAAATGCAAGTGAACGTTCGGAGCGCTTAGAGGGTAGTAGCGGAAAAAGGAATATCTTCAAATATAAACTACAAAGAAGTCTTCTGTGAAACTTCTTTCTGTTCTGTGCCTTCAAATAACAGATTTGAACCTTACTTTTGATTGAGCAGTTCTGAAACACTCTTTCTGTAGAAACTGCATGTGGACATTCGGCGCGCTAAGACGCCTATATTGGAAAAGGGAATATCTTCAAATAAAATCTACACAGAAGGATTCTGTGAAACTTCTTTTTGTTGTGTGCATTCAACTAACAGAGTTGAACCTTACCTTTGATAGAGCAGTTCTGAAACACTCTTTCTGTAGAATCTGCAAGTGGACATTCGGAGCGCTAAGAGGCATATAGTGAAAAAAGGAATATCTCCAATTAAAAACTACACAGAAGCATTCTCTGAAACTTCTTTCTGTTCTCTTCATTCAATTAACAGAGTTGAGCCTTATTTTTGGTTTAGCAGTTTGGAAACACTCTTTCTGTAATAACTGCAAATGGACATTCGGAGCGCTAACAGGCGTATTGTGGAAAAACGGATATGTTTAAATAAAACTACACAGAAGCATTCTGTGAAACTTCTTTCTGTTCTGTGCATTCAACTAACAGATTTGAACCTTACTTTTGATTGAGCATTTCTGAAACACTGTTTCGGTAGAAACTGCAGTGGACATTCGGAGTGCTAAGAGGGTAATAGTGGAAAAAGGTATATCTTCATATAAAAACTACGCAGAAGCATTCTGTGAAACTTCTTTCTGATCTGTGCATTCAACTAACAGATTTAACCAGACTTTTGCTAGAGCAGTTTTGAAACACTCTTTTTGTAGAAACTGCAAGTGGACATTCAGAGCGTTAAGAGGGTAATAATGGAAAAAAGAATATCTTCAAATAAAATTACGCAGAAGCATTCTGTGAAATTTTTTTCTGTTCTGTTCATTCAACTAACAGAGTTGAACCTTACTTTTGATTGAGCATTTCTGAAACACTCTTTCTGTAGAAACAGCAATGGACATTCGGAGCGCTAAGAGGGCTACAGTGGAAAAATGAATATCTTCAAATAAATACTACATGGAAGAATTCTGTGAAACTTCTTTCTGTTCTGTGCATTCAACTAACAGACTTGAACCTTACTTTTGATTGAGTCGTTCTGAAACACTCTTTCTGTAGAAACTGCAGTTGGACATTTGGAGAGCTAAGAGGCCTATATTGCAAAAACGAATATCTTCAAATAAAAACTACACAGAAGCATTCTGTGAGACTTCATTCTGTTCTGTGCATTCAACTAACAGATTTGAACTTTACTTTTGATTGAGCAGTTCAGAAACGCTCTTTCTGTAGAAACTGCAAGTGGACATTCGGAGCGCTAAGGGGCCTATATTGGAAAAAGGAATATATTCAAATAAAAACTACACAGAAGCATTCTGTGAAACTTCATTCTGTTCTGTGCATTCAACTAACAGAGTTGAACCTTACTTTTGATTGAGCAGTTCAGAAACACTCTTTCTGTAGAAACTGCAAGTGGACATTCGGAGCGCTAAGACGCCTATAGCGGAAAAAGGAATATCTTCAAATAAAAACTACACAGAAGCATTCTGTGAAACTTCTTCCTGATATGTGCATTCAACTTAGAGATTTGATCCTTACTTTTGATTGTGCAGTTCTGAAACACTCTTTTTGTAGAAACTGGAAGTGAACATTCTTAGCGCTTAGAGGCCTATAGTGGAAAAAGTAATATCTTCATATAAACACTACACAGAATCATTCTGTGAAACTTCTTTCTGTTCTGTGCGTTGAACTAACAGAGTTGAACCTTACTTTTGATTGAGGAGTTGTGAAACGCTCTTTCTGTAGAAACTGGAATTGGACATTCGGGGCAATACAACATGAATATATTTTCACTTTAAGCATGGGAGTATAACAGTAAGGGAACATGCCTGCAATTCCGCAAGGTTTGATTTTATCTTACATGTAGTTCGTTATCCAGTCAGTAAGTGTTTGCTGTACTCGATCCTGTGCCAAGTTCCGGGGATTGAGGTATGAGGACAAAGTTGTAGTAACTCGGCCTATTGAGATTCTATTCAAAAGGCTCTCCTCAGTATAAGTTAGTAAGCACATAAATAGACGAGATATTGACATATTATAATATATGCCATGAAGAAAAATCAGATTGAGGATTTTTAAAAGAGGTTGAAGGTGAAGTGAGATAAGGTGGGATCAAGAAAGGCCTGTTTGAGGAAATTAATCTCAGGCCTGAAAGAGGAGAAAATGACAAGAGATTTCCTGGCAACCAGAAGAACACATGACAAGGCCTTCTAACAAGAGAATGTTCTGCGTGTAGGAGTAATAGAAGTCCATGGTGGCCGGAGCATAGTAAGTGAGTGATGCATGACGTGAGGTTATATACCCATTTAGAGTTAGGGGGTCCGAATATGGGGTGTGAGCTTTCTTGCACAAGTATTGGGAAGCTTCTGCAAGATTTTTCTAGGGCAATAACCTGATGTTATTCCTTTCCTGTTTTCTTTTTCTTTTTCTTTTTTTGGTGATTACTCTCTTTGCTTTCTAGGGTACAGATGGTAGAAGGGGGAAGTGGAAATATGCAGACACATTAGGGATCCATCAAAATATTGAACTGAACTGATGGGTTTGGCCGTGGTTTGACCTAGAGTGGTTATTATAGAGAATGAGCAGAATGGATGCATTAGAGAGATTTCTCAAGTTTGATATGGTTGAGCTAAAGATTGGAAACAGGTAGGAAGATGGTAAAGGAAGGGATGACATCAGGTATACTTCGAGTTTGGTGTTGACAAGAAGGGTGCATGGTAGAGCCGTTTATGAGAAGGCTTCAGGAGAAAAAGGAGACTTGGAAACTTCAGAAAGGTCAGAGACTGTGTTCTGAATCTCATGGTAGAAACAGGAAGGATTCTATTGTATACAGTAACAGGAAGAAGAATGCAAATGCAACTTTTTTGACCAGCTTTACAGAGTTCAGCCAAACAAGCCATACCTAGTTCAACCTCATGTTAGAGATGAGCAAACTGAACTTCAGAACCTGTAAACAACCTGTCAGAATCAAAAACGAGCCAGAAGAATATTTCGCCCTTTACATGATACTTTGTTTATTTCAATAGTTATAATTATTTTAGATATTTTACTTTCTTGGTTTTATTATTAAGCACAAATAACATTGTACTTAAAGTTTATCTCTATTTTTCACTTTTCTTATTTTATCATAATTTCAGGTAAAAATCAATCAAAAAATTATATTGAAATTGAAATACTGAATTTGATAGTAAAGACAAGGCATCCAAATGAAAATGAAATTTTCCAGGTGAAAATTTCCAAATCATAAATATGTAGGGACAAAAACCTTTATTTATAAGGAAAAAGATAATTCTAATTAATTGATGATTCAAAGGTTTACAACTTTAAAAGTAAATATTATCTTTGAAGTAAAGTCCATTTAAATTATTTATGCCGCCAAAGTTTTAGTAATTGTATATGTATATCATGTAAACTTTTTCGAGAAAAATGGAATTGGAAATGTTAGAGTATTATGTGGAAAAAATCACCTAAAGGAAAAAATTATCTCCTCATGAAGGATTACTTTAGCCACTTTGACTGGTGTAGGTAAAAGAACACTAAATGCACATCAATATGATTAGGAGATGCGCGCTTAGAAATACGTTATCATTGAAAAGAGAATTGTATTATCAGGTTTGCAGGGGCCCTTCTTATCCTTCATATTTATGTAACTTTGTCATCTATAGAAAGATTATGGGAATTTAAAAAATAGCTGATAGTTAAGAAACATCACCATAACACTGTGCTGAATGCATAATAAAACATTTCCCTTCTCTCCAAAAGCCTTTTAAAATTATGTACCATAATCAGTATGGCCAGTAGAGGGTCATTTCCATGTTCAAGTTCCTCTGTTTCTCGAGGGTGAGAATCCTTCTATAGTCTTCTGAGGGTGACACTGTAGTGTTTTCTTAGCCTGATTATTTTTACCTATTTTTTCCAATCCTTTCCTTTGTATATTTACATTTTACATATTGAAAGTTATTTTTTCAAATATTTTATATGCAAGTTTACAAAGTACAACGACTGTACATTAAAATAACTTATTTATGCCATATGGAAGTTTAAATATAATTTTACAATATCTAATATTGATTGTTGAGTTTCTAATCATTGATACTTGACATGATTTTTCCCAGCATACCTCAAAATATTCTTCAAAATCCTGCGAATTAATTCCTGTAACACTTCTGAGGTGTATTAATAAGCTAGAGATGTAAAGAAGATTTGCAGAGAAAATTAGGTTCCCAAATTAGAAATTTTGTCCCACTATCGACTAGAAACCTCCTGAAATGATCAAAAACAATAATTATGCATGTCATAGAGGAAAACCAATAAGTCTGCTGCATCATGACTACCTCTATGACCTCAGACAAGTTACATGAGTGTCCCTACTTCTGTGACCTCAGACAAGTTACGTGTGGGTCCGCACTTATTTTCTTCATCTCTAATAAATATTTGACAAATCTCATTTTCAAAAGTATTTTAAGGCCTTTCCACCTTTTTTTTTTGAGATGGAGTTTTGCTCTCATTGCCCAGGCTGCAGTGCAATGTCATGGTCTCGGCTCACACAACCTCCGACTCCCGGGTTCATGTGATTCTCCTGCCTCCACCTCCTGAGTAGCTGGGATTACAGGCGCGCAACACAACGCCCAGCTAATTTTTTGTATTTTTAGTAGAGTTGGGGTTTCACCATGTTGGTCAGGCTCTTCTTGAACTCCTGACCTCAGGTGATCTGCACGCCTCGGCCTCCCAAAGTGCTGGGATTACAGGCGTGAGCAACTGCGGCCTATGAGGGCTTTCTACTTTTAAGATTTCAGGATGTATAGCCTGGGAGGTAAATGGTAGTATATATATATATATGTATATATATACACACACACACAGACACACTGTATATATATACATATATACGGTATATTATAATATATATACATATATACTGAATATTATACTCTATATATACATATCTACTGTATATTATACTGTATATATATATATACACATACACACATACACACATGAGACAGAGAGAAGAGATAGACAATTTCATGTGAAAATATAAACTGTTAACATAATATTTTGCTTCTCTGAGGAATATTTAGCATTGTTCTCAATCTTCTCTGCAGAATTTAAGCATTTTTCTCAGAACTCACCAGATAGAATGAGGGAGGGGCCATATGATACGAGCCAGAGATGAAGGGAGAACAATAGAGAGGGTGCTTTGGGAAAAATAGTACAGTAAGGCTAGGGAATACTTCTCTCCAACAAAAAGACCAAGGTCACAGCTGTATCTCTTCAGAAGCCAAACTTTCTTTTGAAATGTCAATTTCCATCTATTTCTTGCTTCACAGACATTCCATTCATTGCTGGATTTCAAATAAAGCCTTTCCATGTGCAACCTTTCTATAGAAAAAGAGAAATATGGGGGACAGTACAGTCTAAGAAGTGATTAAGAATATCTAGTGGACTTTCCCAGACTGTAAATCTTTACATATATCTGAGCCTAATGAGGTGATTTATTGTGCTATAATGCACAGTGAACTATACAGATGCTTCTTTTTGATCATGCTGCAGAATGGAACTAAATGCTAAATACCAAATAGCACTCCCATGATTCTTAGAGATGTCATTCATATGGCATATTTATGCTTTTTTATATAGCAATTCTTATTCTTAGCTCTTAGGCAATTACGGAATCTTTTTTGTCATTTTAATAATCATGCTCCATTTGAGTTATGCAAGGTAGAAATTCTAAGTAGAAAATCTTGTTTTTATTGAACGTTTTTAGTAAACATTTTGGAAAAAGTCTGTTTTTTGATGCTACTTCTGCACGCTTTCTCAACATGATATTACTTGGTATTGTCCTTATTAACCATAGTACACCATATTCTGCAAATATTAGAGAGGGTTAAAAATCAGTCATGTATAAGTAAAGTTAATGAAATAGAAAGGAAACCACATTTAGGAAATGGAAGGCAGAAGCAAATGTATTAACCGTGAGTTAGAAACGGTTTAGTCTTTGGAATGAAGCAGCAAGAGTTTAAAAATCTTGTTTGTGATTCACTAGCTTTGTGACCTTGGAGAATTACTTCAGATTTCTGAGTATCAGTTTAGTAGGTGATATCAATTGCAACTTCGCAGAATTATCACAAGTATTAAATAAAGGACTTAGTATCTGGGAGAGCATAGAAAATTACTAATAGTTACATTTTTGTTAATATTACCGTTATTATTATCATACGTATAGTATTTTCTTTCACTGACAATGCATTTAGGACATAAGCAGAACTATAGAACAGTGCTTCTCCAACTTAAATGCAGAGCATGAATCACCTGGAGTTTTGTCAAAATGCGAATTCTGACTCAGTAGTCCTGCAAACTAAGGAACACTTGGTAATGCTGTTGCTGCTAGTTCACCAACAGACCACACGTTTTGCAACAGCTATATAGAATGTCCTGTTTCTTTTTTTAATCACAAAACATGGCAAGCTCTAAAATAAAGCAGAATAACAGATTTAAATGTTAATATTCATGTCCTCAATTTATAATTTCTCCCTCCCTAACAATGGTATAATTCTGATTAAAAATTGGCAAAGAAAAAAATGGAAATTAATCTTCCTATGTTTATTCTTTTAACAAATTCTGGATGATTACTACTGGGTTACTTGCTGTAGGAAATAGAAAAATTGCTTTGACATAGATCCTCAAGAATCTGTCCCACTACAAGCTTATTTTTGTAGGAAGCTAAAAGATTTATATAAATAACCGTAAATAAAGAGACAAATGAAGAAGTGCAATGAAAGACGTAGGGAAAGTGCTAGAGGAGTTCGGGGTGGAGGAAAATTATCCTCAAATAATATCTATGCGTAACATTATGCTATCTTCCCTAACCAGCGCTTGACCAGATTGTCACAGTGAACTTTGGTCCTTTCTTATATCTTAGTTTTGGTTCCCAGATCCTTCTGTTTGGGGAAGTTCTTGTTTTCCTCATGTAATGACAACAACACTTAAACAATGTATCCTAGATAAAAGGAACTATATTGCTTGCTTTATTTACATAGTTAATTTAATTTTCACAATGAACTATGAAGTAATCAGCATTATTTCCTTCATTTTACATATGAGAAAATGGAGAATCAGCGACATTGAATCATCTCAAGTTTCTAAAATATCCACTCTCACCAGGCTGTTTACCCTGTTTTTGTCTGTATGCTGCTATAACAAAATGCCACAGATTGAGTAATTCATAAAAAACAGAAATGTATTTCTCACAGTTCTGGGGCTGAGAAGTCCGAAATCAAGGCAGCGGAGATTTGGCAGTTGGTCCCGAGGTGGCACCTTCTTGCTTCGTCTTCACGTGACAAAAGTGGGCAAAAACGGACAATGTAACGACATGGCAGAAGAGACTGAGGAGCCCGGCATTCCTCTAAAGCATCTTTTACGAGGACGTTTATCTCATTCATGAGGGTGGATCCTTCTTCACTTAATCACTTAACCAAAAGCCCCATCTCTTGATGTCATTGTCCTGGGATTTTAGTTTCAACATACAAACTTTGGATGGGCACATAGGTTCAAATCATAGCACCCTCCAAATTATAATGCCTCTCTCATGCCTGTTCTCCTTGAAGTACCCTCTGGTTTTGCTCTCTTCATTCTTGCCATCACAGTTTACCCATCAGTTCCATTTCTTTAAGTAATCTCTAAATTTGTAAGATGGTTCCACCTTTTTTTTTTGTATATTGCAGTCTCTCAAACATATTTGTCATATGAACTAAGCAGGTAAATATGTAAATGCCTGCTAAATTTTAGTGAATGATATAATTGCCTAAAGATGTATCTACCCTTCAGCCAAATATATTTACTTTTAGTAGCAATCTCCTGTCATATACAAAGTCACGACTCTAGGGGTAAACATTTTAGCCTGTGGGTAAGATGTAAAGCAGTGGTATGTTATAGTGACAACTCACTGTCATAGCACTGGGACATGCTCCTCTATCTGCTACAAATTGAATCAACAAAATATATATGATTTTGTCAGATTTAAATGTATGCTCCTGTTAGTAAAATAAAAGTATGGGAAAACTTTACGGAGTAGATTTAATAGAAATGTTTTCCTGAGTTATCTGCCTTCTTTATTTTTATGTTATGCTTTAAGTCTATGGTCAATGTATAGAGCTATGATTGATGTGCTTTTCCAATTCTGTTCAGATCAGACAGGTTAATTTTCTTCTTTTAAATCTTCTTGAATTTTGTCTAACACTTTTTGTTCCAATTTCTTACTAGATTATACACTCTTCCCTAACTGCTTCATGATTACTTATACACAAACAATATTATGATATTGACACATTGAATTCATTTTAGGTGATGATTTTGGTCATAAACATGAGCAGGTTGTGAAGTGTTTCAGCCATCCCAGGACATGGCTGTCAGTCCCTTGTCTAATGTTTCAAAAAAATCTTGAATTTGTGATGATGCTGTGATGGTCCCTCAGATATTCTTACACACATCTTTGCCCCTTGATCCCTATAACTTTCCTCTTCTGATAAAAAAGCAAACACTGCCAAGCTCAAATGGAATTACATTTGGATGCAAGTGTCACTATGCGATGGTTGCCAATAAAAGTACACAAGGAATTTTATTATGGTGAATTAAAGGCAAACAGACTTCAGAGAAATAAGCACGAACATGAAAATGGCGCATGGTACGCGGATCTCACTGGAAAGTCATTCGGTACACAATGTTTTCACTAGAAAAATCCATTAGCTTTAGCTAGAAATTGAAATTACTTTGTAGGAAATCAGAATAAAATATGTGAAAACATTATATTCTGTGCAAGATTAATACCACGCATGGTGTTGAAAGGTTTGTGGTCTTGCTTCGACGATGCTAAAAGGTCAGAAACCACAAAGATGCATATGTGCTGTCGTTTGCACAGTTACTAATTTTTCTCATTATTTCCATAATGCGATGTGCTGTTTCAACAGAGAAACCCTCTGGAGAGTGGCTTGCACTGTTTTCAGGCAGCTCTTTTGCTTTCATGTTTTGGCCTTGGCCAGGGAATTCAGACAGACTTTTCATTTCTTTTCGACAAGAATGTATTCACTTATTGTTTTAAATAATAATAAATAGATTTTAAAATTACTGTACATTACTGCACTTTAAACTCCATGAGGTCAAGGACTCTAAAGTCTGGACATCATTGTATACCCTACATCTTGCACAAGGTTTAGAAAAAATGGCATGGACACCTATTTTTTGAATCAATAAATGAATACATAAAAGAATTCCAAACTCTAGTCCAAGGTTTTAGATTAATAATGTATTAAAATGCGTAAAATTTATAGACAAAACTCTTCTTATTTAGAAGTTTATTCTTTAGTTGGAGAGATAAAATATATGCACATAAAAGCTTAAGGAAAAATAATAAGGGTTTTGAAGTACTTACTATGTGAAAAATTTAGCATAAACCTTACATCCATTTATTTAACACATTTTATACGTTGCATTATTTATATATAGTGCTGATTGGTAGAATTCATATGTGAACGGAACTATAAAAATTTTGAGGATAAGCACTAGAAACACAGAATAAATAGAGTGTTAACATGCAAAACACAGAAATACTTAAATTGACTAGGTGAAAGGAAAGATTTCTGGTTCCATGTACACTGATTATTGAGGGATGAGTATGACATTATTATGCCAGAATCAATAAATATTTTAAATAGGGAGAAAACTATAATTATGTATCTTTGTGTTCAACAGGAGTAGCAGTACTGATAAAGTAGAAGTTTGTTATACCTTTTTTATAGTCTTTTAAAGTTGTTTATAAATAAAATCTACTCTTAGTTAATTAATGGTTGATGTTCATTGAAGTGTTTTCAAATTTTTGACCTCTGAATTGCCTTGTACATATGGAGAAATAAAGCTTGCCTAGCATAATTTCTTGAGTGGAGAATGAATGATCTGGATAGATTTGTTGACAATAAATATGTCTGTACTTATTTTATTAATTCTTTAATCTTCATGAAGAAAAATATAAAAGTCATATTCTAGTACTTTATACCATGGAAAAAATGTCTTATCCTTTTCCTAAGAAAAAATACATCATGACACAAAAGTAAAGTTAATTAAATTACTTACTTTATTAATTAACTGTCTATTATTTCTATGGGTTGAAGTAAATTTGATACTCAATGCTATTTAATCTAATTCTAAAAGCTTGAATGAGTAATGATTTTTTCATATAAGGTTAGTTGAAATAAATTATCATTGATTTTCAGATTTAATATTAATTAGCTATTGCATATTCTTAATGGGAAATAAGTGTTTAAAAAGCCCTTTTGGTTGCAAAAAGACCACGCCCATTGTAGACTTCTTAGAATACATCACATCTGGCCTCGTTTTTAGAGTGGGGAATACAACTCATAAGTGGCTGGACATTGATTCTGAACATTTTGAACATTATTTGCCTGTCTTCACTCATACTGGTTGCTGTTCTTTTATAAGTAATCACCATGTTTAGCATGCACTTGAACTATTGTTACTTAGGGTGCTTGACTATTTACAAGTCTCACTAGGATTCTAGGTATTCATTAGTCTCGTGGTGTGTATTTGCTGATGGTCCTATTATCTTTGTTGGTTCAGTTACACAGTACCATCCAAGATGCTGCAACACATTATACACAGGGTATGGGTTGTGGGAGCTACAGATTTCAGTTATTATTTAGGCTCAGAAACTTAGAATCTCTGCAAGGTTGGACATGTTCCTTAGTCTTGTTTTAAGACCGTCTTGTTTTAAAAGTTAGTCCCAAATTCTTAAAATATAGAATAGGGGTGCTAGCAGTGCTCACAGAATTGTAGTAAAGATCAGCTGGGAAAGAAGAGCCTATTAAACAGAGCCTGGTATTTAATAAGTATCAGCTGCCTTCAATTAGGAATCTGTGTTGTGATTAGAAGATTGCTGGTTTATTTTACAGATCTGTAAGTATGGCCAAAATATGTCAAAATAACAACCAGGAAGAATCATATAACGTCCCTTGAACATTTCATCCCTAGAATCTAGCCAGATTAGCATCTCTATACTGACAATACTGTTAACACAGATTGTGCTCAAACCCCTCATTGACTTTTCAGCACCTGTAAATTACTGGAGATTTAGGAAGAAGTCTGGGGTTATGGCTTAGTTAAGCTGAGTGGCCAGAATGTGTGAGATGCTGGATGCCTCCTCCAGTTCATTTCTCCAGCGGCCGCACCAGGCGTATCCATAGCTCCGCTCCCGGGAGCTCCTCTCCGGCATGGGGCGTGTGCGCACCCCTGGCCGGGCGGAGCCTGGAGCCTGCTCATTAGCAGCGCGGGCAGCTCGTGCGCCCGCAGGAGGGAGGTGGAAGCACAGCCCTGCGCCGCCAGCAGGAGGAGGGAGCGCGGTGGCTGCAGGCAGGGGAGGGAGAGGAAAGAACGGAGGGACGGTTCCCGGACAGAGCGGGAGGAATCGGGGAGCGGCCGGTCCGGGGGGAGCTGCTCCGCTGCGCTGCGCTCGTTATTCACAGGACGCGGCGGCGCTTCCCGGTGCCGCTTCCCGGTCCCCTGGGTGGAGGCTGCCGTCTAAACATGACTCCAGGTGAGTTCCCCAAAGAGGTGAACCGAGGGGTCTCGAACCAGAGACGTGGAACTGGCGAGGCTGCTCGGCTCCCCAGGCGCTGCTGCCTTGACATTTCCCGATTCACGGGAGGTTTTGGGGGCGGCTGCACAGGCTGGAGGGGCGGATGGGCGGTTGCGACCCTCAGCCAGCGTGGGGGCGTTCGGGAGGAATTAGCTTCAGTGAACGGGGTTTTAGGAGATGTCCGCAAGGCACGCGCTATGTACGCGTTTCTAGACGAGCTTTTGAGACAGAAATTTGGCTTCCCGGATGCCCGTTTTGGCCTTCTGTCCTTCCTTTTGCTTGCCTCATGCCCAATTTTCCAAGCCGAGGAAAGGACTGGAAGGGCGTGGAAGTAGGAGATGTGCGCACAGAATGCGGCAGGGCAGCCCTGGTCTCCGAGTTTGGGGGTGGGGGGTGGGACTCTTTTCCTTTCAGCCTAATTTACCAGGGGAAAACCCGCAGAGCACCTTGAGGTGCCTTTGCTCCGCACCCTCCATAAGCTTATTAGAGGGAACTTGAGGCTCGCTAGACAGCCTGTGACAGGTGACGGCAATTTAGCTTAAAAGCCATGTTGGTTCACTTCGTCTCCTATTTATCCTTTGTTGCAAAATTGATACCTTTTTGGATTTCTTTAACAGCACAAAGTTTAAGTGGCCGGCTGACAGGAAATATTTCTTTTGAAAATGCTATGAGAAAAGTGATGAGTTAACGTTGAGAGAAAGGCAACTTTATTTTCTTGGAAGAACTTTGGGGAAAGAGATTGATAGAGAAATTCTGGGCATGAAATTATGGACATTTCCCACAGAACTTCCATCATTTATTTATTTTTTTACATTTCCTTCATTTTTTTAATCGTGTGTGTGTGTGTGTGTGTATCAGAGAGACAAAATTCCTTGGAGGTATTAGGACTTTATTTGGTTCAGAAGTTTCTTTCTTACTAATAGCACTAATTTTTGATCGTCATGATTGTAAGAATTTACTAAGTGTTTTGCTTTTAGGTGTTTTGGGTCTGTTTTTTTAAAAAATTCAATACTTACTTTGTGGGCCTTGCTGAATACCTGTCAATAAAATCGGTGGGCATACAGTTAGTCACATGACCCCTGTGGATTTAATAGCAGGTAAGTATACAAATGATAAGTTTAGGAAATAAATGTCAGAATCAACATTTAGGTGTGAAATTGAAATATCTTTCAAATATTTACCAAATTCTCTTTTAGGACCCAATGTCATTTTATGGTCAAGAGAGCTTAAAGGTTTCTCAGATTGAGATATATGTATCTACTTTGTTAATCCAAATGTAATGTTTTATTTTGTTCTTTCTTTCATGACTGTTTGAATTCAACAAATAAAACTTGCATATTTAATGTAAGGTTCTTTCACATATATTACTTCTCCAATTTTTAATATAAATTTAAGGAGAAAAGCAATATTCCATTTTGTAGATGAAGAGACTGTGTCACAGAAGTATTACTCTACCTACATTTCTGTAATTATTATGTTATAAACTTAGAAATTACATATTATTCTGGAACATATAAAATATATGAATGTTATAAACCATAAGAATTCAGACCTATGCTATTTAACTTCAAGTTTAGTTCTTTACCCAAACAATTGCATGACTACATTGAGACTACTGAAGTAATTATATATGAATATGCTATATGAAAAAATAGTTAAAACATTTCTTATTTTTCTCGTTTCTCTTTGATATAAAATATACTATAAGTTTATGGAGTTATATTCCATATTTAGATGCTCCTAACTTCCAAATAACACCTAAACTCCTAAAAACTGACCTGTGTCCTTCTTAATAGAAGTGGCTTGACAGGGAGACTCAATTTTTACTAAGAATATTCTTGGGATAATTTATGTCTTGTCAAGATAGACAGGCCACATTTAGTTGTATTTTTAAACCACTTAGTGTGAAGTTGCAACGCAGACATAACTTGCTTTCAGGCTACACTGCCAGCTTTGCAGTGAATAGTCTTTAAGATTCCGTGGAAACATTGGCAGATATAGCTAATGTATATCTGATGTAGGATTTATGAGAAAAAGAGAGGTAGAATCTGAATGCTCTTATATTTCATATGTGACCACATTCATAAAACTTTATTGATAAGTACTTTGTTGTCTGACACGGGCTGATACAAATAGGCTTCTTCAAGAGTTGAGGAAGAAAACTAAATCCCTATAATACAGCCTTTTTCCTCCTTTTCTTTCTTAAGCGGTAATAGTTGATCCTAGCTTTTGTGTGTCTATGCATGCTCAATACAGTTAGGGGTATAAGGAGAAGTTAAGCAAGAATATTGAATGCTAGCTAGGAAAGTTTTTGGAGTCTCAAATACTTTGGAAGGATTTTTCACATTATATACATAAAATTCATAGTTACATTTGGGAACTAAGTATATTATACACAACATTGCATGTGATTACAGGATTCCCTGTACATTTATAGCTCAGGTATTCTGGAAAGAGTCAACATAATTAGCTTTATGGCTCTTGCCCATGTGACCTGTTTCTTTCTGGTCCTGATATTAAAAGGATGACTTAAATTTTCTGGAATGTCAAAATTTTCTCTTCCCTCGGATCCTACAAAATACTTCAAGCAGTGTATGTGTGATACTCGCTGTCATTCCAACATTTCCAATCCTCCTGAGAATGCTAAACAATGCCCTAGATTTCTTCCTTTGTAATTCTTTCAGATAGAGGGTTAGCTGAGTTAGGAAGAAAGGAGAGAGGGAGAGAAGAAGAGAGATGACATTTTATCCCTCAGGAAAGAACAAGACCAATTGTATTCCTAATGTAGAAATATTATTCTACAAACATTCCTGAACAAGAGGGCTTTGCATATACATTAAAGCAGAATACCTAGTCAAATTCTAGTTGTGCCATGTAGTGAGATGGAAGTAAGATGAGCAGGCCGAGATCATTTTTGTTGGAGAACTGAGACCACATGAAATAGGTAACAGAGTTACCCCAACTGGGGGGCAAGAGGACTTGAAAGTTTCCTCCATAAATTTGCAGTTAGTACAGGGCTGCTCCAGTGATCAGAGTCATGAATGCCCTAGAGTGTCTGTATAACCCTGTACACAGGCTGAGACAGCTCTAACGGCCCAGAAAAGCCTCTGGACAGAATCACTGCACCCTTGGACATTGTCCGACCGCATGTATGAGAATAGTGAGTGCTGAGGAATTGTGGGTAGCTCGGTACAACTCTTGCTAAAGGAGTGTCATCAACATTCATTGCTGACAGTGAATTTTTTCATTCACATATGTGATGCCTATTAGGTCATGCTTTCTTGGATACAAATTTGTACAAGATATGAATTAATTTTTGAACATCCTTTCTTAAAAGTACCATGTTCATATAGTTGCTCATTTTAATATGAGTAGTTCAGATGGGACATAATACAGTAAGGAGATGATTGAACATCCTAAGATCTAGTGTATATACCTTTGTTCATGATGAGATTCATCCCCTGTCCCCCTTTGTAGTGACACTGATGGCATAAGGAGTATTAGATGAAATTTAATGCAGAAAACAATGGGATATATGAATGGTAGATATGGTTGACAACCACCATTTTCACTGAAGTTGTTTCAAAGCAAAGAAATTTGGGATAAATTCATTTTATTTGCTCCTGAAGGGTAATTAGGAATCAGTAGGAATTGTGAAGAGGCTGTAGTGTTGACATTAAGAGAAGTTTTGATCCTTAAAATAGGATATATTACACAAGAGTGAACAAACCGAGGATACTGAAAAAATATTCTGTCATAAGTAAGTGATGGATTATTCGGACTTGTTGAACTATGATTTTAAATGTATTATTTAAATATTTAAATATTATTAAAACCTTAAATAATATTTAAATATTATAAAAGTTGTAGAAAATTATGTTTTCAATACAAATATAGACTTATAAGCTATATTGTAGATATGGGAGTAAACAATGCAATTTTTTTTAACTGAGTGAAAAATTTAGTTTTTTAAAATTCCAAATGGAGCTAACAGCTTAGTGTGATACACATTTTGAATTTCAAAATTTGTAACCAAATAGGACAAATGTGTTGAACTGTACTTTTCTTGAAGAACCGTGATAAGAATGAGCGGTGAAAAAATTACAGCGTACTTACCAGGGATCAAATACTTGCTTAGGGTTAATAAGAAAAATCTCAGCAAACGCTAGAAATGAGGTACACGATCTATCACAGACCCATGATTAAAGTGGTATCTTGTTAGGTATATGAGCTTGAAAAGAAACGGCATAGCTTCACTTTACCTCAGTTGCTTCTTTTGTAAAACGGGGAGACTAAGAGTGTGGTAACTCAAAATCCTTTGTTAATGATTTGCTTCTTAGAACAGTGCCAGGTCCAATTAGGATGAGATTGCTATTTTTATTATTGATATTTGCCCTAGTTCTGCCTTTTATTGACTGTGTGAAACTGGTGAAGATCCCTTTCTGAAGCTTTGTTTCTTACCTACAAGCTGGGAATAGAATACCTGCTATGAAGAGTGGTTGTTAGTACTTTAGAAAGGCTGGATATTTGTTTATATAAGGGGCTCAGCGCATGGTAGAAATTTGATAGCATTTTTTGCTTGCCCTCCCATGTATTACTGTGGAGTCATCCCATATATTATGTCCAAGTTTTTATTTTCCCCTCAAATGCAATGTCAAGCACAAAACATTCCCATCTCCCAATTCTCTTATGATGTTCTACAACCATTAAAGTATAGAAAACTAGAATGAGTGTTTTTATAACTTTTGCCGTACTTAAGCATGTGGAGAGAAGAGCGCTAGATCACAGGACACACTTTGATAGGAAAAGGGAAATATTTACACCGCAAACAACTTTCTCCTCATGCTTAACAGTTTTATGCTGTCATTCTGTCAGCACCAAGTGAGATTTTTCTCTTTAAATAGTTTTCTATTTGTGGTATGATAATTCATGTATGGAGTTCATGTAATTAACATAAATATAATGGATGGTTGGGAAGTGGTTTATTTTTACCAAGAGGAAAAAATTTGTACACGATTTTTAAAAATATTGCTTTGAAAATATTTAAAATTAATTTTGATTCAGTTGGCGGAAGATAGCGTCACAAACTCACTGCTAGTGGTATTCTTGAGAAGTAATGTTTGAATTTTCTAGGTATTGTCCCCAGACTGGCTTAAAAGAATTTAATTTTAGATGTAAATTTTCTGCTTAACATGGAAGATTTTTCCCTGAAAATATTAGCTTCATCAGATACACAGTTGCTTAGGGGTAGCTGCATGGAATTATGGGAAGGGTGAAATAGAAAAAAATTTTCATGTCTAAGTTATACATACTGGTGTAATCATATTGATGGGATGATAATGATAATTACAGCAATAATGTGATGGAAAGGGTAAGCAAGTAACATATACTACAGTTACTAATATAATCCTGTGATTGAGTTTACCACTTCGTTTCTCTCTTCTGGAATCCCTTAAGTTTGTCACTATTGCACTTTATTTCCTTTGCTTATTGTAGTGGTGTATTAGTTGTATTACTGCTGCTATAACAAATTACCACACATTTACATAACTTAACACATATTTATTGTCTTGCAGTTTCAAAGGTCAGAAGTCCAAAATCACTGTAATTAGGCTAAGTCAATGTGTCTGCAGTGTGGGTTCCTTCTCGAGGTGCTGAGGGGAGAATCCATTCTCTTGCATTTTCTGCTTCTGGTGGCACCTGTCTTCATTGTCTTTTCCCCATTCCTCCATTTTCAAGGTGCGTTGCTTTTATTTCTGTTTCTGTCTCCGCGCTGTCTCCTCCTTTAACTTTGAGTCCTTCTCTCCACTTCATCTAAGGACTCCTGTGATTACTTCGGACTCACATGGATGATCTGGGATAATCACCTTCTCTCCAGATCCTTAAATGAATCGTATCTACAAGTCCTTTGGCTGTGTAAGGCAGCACATTCCCAGGGCCTGGAGATTAGGTGAAGAACATCTTTTGGGACTATTATGCAGCCTATCACAAGTGGTAATAACACTTTTATGACTTGAGACCCTGAAATTAATGTACTTGCTTACGCATGGAAAAACAATGTATCTGTGGGGGTAACAGTTTATTTTTGAACCATTAGAAGGTATTGATGGGGAAGTTTCATCTGACAACAGATACTGATAAATTAAATACCCTTAGATTTGTCAAAACTAGCTTTAGTAAAATATAAGTAAATGTATTTGCACTTCTAGGGTCAAAAATATTAATTAAACCCATTATTTATCAAGGCCAAGTCCTGGATTAGTTAGGTTTAAATTAACCTAGAACATTATCTTCCATAGTGCTTAATTGTGAAGCTTAGTTCTTGTTGACAAAATCTCATCCATATAAGAAAGCATCGAAAGGTTGGTGTTTTTTTAACCTTTGCAGAATATAACTTTTCAAAGGGATGTTAGACAGTAGTTCCATCATAATTGATGCAGTTCACAAACATTCATTGTGAATATTTTATCTCATGAGTTATATCTATGACACTAATCATAGACTTCTAGAAGAAATTTAGCAATGGTCATGTCAGCCTTTCAAATCTTTCTGTAACCTAGAAGACGATCATTGCATAAGATAGATTCATTTTCCCCTTTATTCTATTGTTGCCAGAGAGAACTTGAAATGCCCTGTTCAAATTAATTTAATGCAAATGTATTCTTGCTGCCTCACAAGTAGTTTGTCCTTCATTTTTCTTAAAATTATATTGAAAATGGATGTGACATGCTTTACTGGTTGTTGTGCAGGAAGCATTGTCCTTCCTGAAAGCTCCCTCATTTGTCAAAATGAAGCCATTAAGAGTAAAGTAAATTATATTATCTGATCATAGTATCACAATTGACCTTAAAACAATAAATTTTATAATCAGTGCAAATTGCTGAATAGTGTTTGCAGTGTTAGAAATTTCAAAGGAAACCCTGGTTGAGATACAGAGCTGCTATAATCATTTTTAAAATCTTTGTTTTTCTTTTACTTTGGAACAGTAGTGCAGTAAGTACTTTTGCCTTATTGTTCTCTCTGCCTTCCAGAAACCCTCATTCAAATATTCTAAGTTTTTAAGTCTTTTTCATTTCTTTTAATATTGTAACATTTAACAATGTCAAAGAAAGTATAATTTTTCTGGAAATCAAGCTAAAAATAAAGAGAAGCCGATGTAAATGAACATCAAATTAACAAGATTGATTAGGAAAAGTAATTTTTGAAAAGGGCCGAAAATCCCTTTGCACATAAATGCAAAAGAATTTAGTGAAAAAGGTGAAACTGGAGTAAAGAACTCTACGGATGCGTAAGTAACTCTTAATGAGAATGAGTAACGTACATGCATATCTTTAGCTCCCAGTTTCAGAGATAGAGTAGTTGTATAACAAATGGTCCTTTCCTGCTGTTAAGGAAGCCTCTCCTCCTCCAGCCATGCCATTCCTCAGAGCAAGCTCTTCCACTGAGTTTTCAGCAACCATAAGTAAGAAGGATGGTACGATAGGCTGCGTGTACATATGGCCCTCATTAGCAGGCCAACTGTTCCTTTTGCCCACCCACATCACTGGGGACATACGGCGTTACTTTGACTGTTGAAAGAAGTGTGTGTGGACATATCTTGGTATGAGTAAAAGACTGTTGATTGTCTTTCTCTTGTCGCTCGTGCAACCGTCTCCTTGTGGAGATCGTATTATCCATAACACTAGATTTGAGGATGATAAATGACGTTGTTATTATTAACTGAATTTGCCTCTCTAGTTTGATCACAAAACCAGCGAATGTTTGCTTATGGAACATGTAAAGCTTATAGAAGACGGAAAGCTTACAGAAAGAAATGATGGCTTTTCTAAGCATAAGAGTCAGGTCTTTTTCAATCAAAAACTAACTCATTCAAAAATTCAAGAGTTCTGTAAAACCAGAACAGCAGAGGTTTCAGAAATGCTATTGAGATCATTTATTATAAAATAGCCATTAATGAAATGTAATAGTGAGTCTGTTGTTGTGACTATGTGGAGAAATGAATGAGAAAATATAAGATAGGCTGGAATGAAGAGAGTCATCGGATCCCAGCATAATTCATTTTGTATAGTTCACAGTATTGTAACTTTAAAAAATTATGAATTTTTTCAGTACTGTGAATTCTGAATTTGCAATATGAGGCTTTTCAATCCTTGCAACAAGTGTGTATTTTTCAGTGGTTCTAGAATTATCGGGGCTTTCGAGCTGCTTCTGATAAGAAGGCAAGGCTAGAGGACTCGTGTTGAGGTGGCATTTGCACAGGACTTTAGATAACATACATCGATGATGTAGAGAGAAGAGCGGGTGATGTTGCTGTGGATTATAGGGGAAAGGCACCTTTTGCTCCCTCTGCTGACCTCTTTGTGTATTCAGCTGTGTAGCATATTTCTTGTATAATTACATAGTAATTTCACACACTACATTAAGAAAATCTGAACAATTTTTACTAAACTCATGTTTTCTAAATATTAAGTAAATAAAACCAATATTTGGCTAGGTAACATTTATAAAAACAGGATTTCTAGATAGATGATGATAAATTTTCATCTATATCTATAGAGCTGATAAATTTTCAAAACCCTTTGAATATCACTTGTACTACAAAGTCTCGTTTCAGTTTCAGTGCCATGGCACATTGATTAATCACCACTAAAGCGGTACATGAAATATTTGGCAATATAGGTATTTGGTAATGGTGATTGATGCACAGAATACGGCACCATTATTATGCACTGGCCTTGAGAACTTTAGTTTTCATCTTCGATCACCTGATAGAGAACAAACTAACAGCTTTTTTCTTTCACCTTGCTGGAGAATAAACTAACAACTTCAAATTATCTGATCCATCCAAAAACTTATTTCCGTGAAACTCACTGATTTATTTATTATTTCGTGGGGATCACTATTATTTGCTGTAGTAAAATATCAAATGATCGATGTTTTATACCAACATGGCAGCTCACATGGTAGGCAACAGAATGAAAACAAACAGGTTTACTACCAAGAATTATACTATATTGCTTTTATTGACAGAAAAAGCATACAGATAATTTTATTCAGAGATTTTATGTGAATTATTTTGATAAGTGTACACATATATTTATAACTGACCTTTCTTTGTCAAGTGTGTGCCCACACACGTATTCATACTAAATCAATCTTAGAGATCTTATCCAAAGATTGAATTTCTTAAAGTGACTGTTCCAAATATGTATAATTTATGGCAAAAAAGTCATAAAATGGCAATACAAGGAGGCATAAAACTGAAGATAAAGGGGGAGATGATGGTTAAAAACACCTGTAAATGAATAATTGATTTTGATTTAAATTCTTTTTAGTTCTTAGCTGATGAAATGAATATAAATGAAATTATTATGCAAAACACCTCTATTTGTTGTATATGCATGTACATATATGTGTTACAAATACAAAACTGATAGGATATTATTTAACATATATTCACACTCATAATGTGCATATATGTACAAAATGAAAATGAGTGCTTGTTTTATATGTATGTATACACACACATACACATATTGCATACTTTCATTTTTTAAAATTTTACTTTAAGTTCTGGGATACATGTGCTGAACATGCAGGTTTGTTACATAGGTATACTTGTGCCATGGTAATTTGCTGCACCCATCAACCCGTCATCTAGGTTTTAAGCTCCACATGCATTAGCTATTTGTCCTAATGCTCTCCCTCCCCTTTCCCCACACCCACCTACAGACCCCAGTGTGTGATGTTCCTCTCCCTGTGTCAACATGTTCTCATTGTTCAGCACCCACTTATGAGTGAGAACATGCAGTGTTTGGTTTTCTGTTCCTGTGTTAGTTTGCTGAGGATGATGGTTTCCAGCTTCATCCATATCCCCGCAAAGGACGTGAACTCATCCTTTTTTATGGCTGTGTAGTATTCCATGGTGAATATGTGCCACATTTTCTTCATCCAGTCTATCATTGATGGGCATTATGTTGGTTCCAAGTCTTTGCTATTGTAAATAGTCCCATGATAAACATATATGTACATGTGTCTTTAGAGTAGAATGATGTATAATCCTTTGGTATATACCCAGTAACGGGATTGCTGGGTCAAATGGTATTTCTGGTTTTATATCCTTGAGGAATCACCACATTGTATTCCACAATGGTTGAACTATTTTACAAGCCCACCAACAGTGTAAAAGTGTTCCTATTTCTCTGCATCTTCTCCAGCATCTGCTGTTTCCAGAATTTTTAATGATCACCATTCTAACTGGTGTGAGATGGTATGTCATTGTGGTTTTGATTTGCATTTCTCTAATGAACAGTGATAATGAGCTTTTTTCATATGTTTATTGGCCATATACATATCTTCTTTTGAGGAGTGTCTGTTCATATCCTTTGCCACTTTTTGATGGGGTTGTTTGTTTTTTTTTTCTTGTAAATTTGTTTAAGTTCCTTCTAGATTCTGGATATTAGACCTTTGTCAGATGGATAGATTGCAAAAATTTTCTCATATTTTGTAGGTTGCCTGTTCACTCTTGTGATAGTTTATTTTACTGAGCAGAAGCTCTTTAGTTTGATTAGATTCCATCTGTCAATTTTGGCTGTTGTTTCAAGTGCTGTTGGTGATTTAGTCATGAAGTCTTTGCCCACACCTATGTCCTGAATCATATTGCCTAGGTTTTCTTCTAGGGTTTTTATAGTTTTAGGTTTTACATTTATGTTTTTAATCCACCTTGAGTTAATTCTTTTATAAGGTATAATGAAGGGGTCTAGTTTCTCTTTTCTGCATATGGCTACCCAGTTTTCCCAGCGCCATTAATTACATAGGGAATCCTTTCCCCATTGCTTGCTTTTGTCAGGTTTGTTGAAGATCAGATTGTTGTAGATGTGTGGTGTTATTTCTGAGGCCTCTATTCTGTTTCATTGGTCTATATATCTGTTTTGGTATTAGCACCATGCTGTTTTGGTTACTTTAGCTTTGTAATATAGTTTGAAGTCAGGCAGCGTCATGCCTCCAGCTTTGTTCTTTTTGCTTAGGTTAGCCTTGGCTCCACAGGCTCTTTTTTGCTTCCATATGAAATTTAACATAGTTTTTTTCTAGTTCTGTGAAGAAAGTCAATGGTAGCTTGATGGGAATAGCATTGAATCTATAAATTACTTTGGGCAATATGGCCATTTTCATGATATTGAGTCTTCCTATCCATGAGGATGGAGTGTTTCTCTATATGTTTGTGTCCTGTCATTTCCTTGAGCTCTGGTTTGTAGTTTTCTTTGAAGAGGTCCTTCACATCCCTTGTAGGTTGTATTCCTAGGTATTTTGTTTTCTTTATAGCAATTGTGAATGGGAGTTTACTAATGATTTGGCTCTCTGCTTGTCTGTTATTGGTATATAAGAATGATTGTGATTTTTGCACATTAATTTTATATCCTGAGACTTTGCCAAAGTTGCTTATCAGGTTAAGGAATTTTTGGGCTGAGGTGGTGGCGTTTTGTAAATATACAATCATGTCATCTGCAGACAGAGACAATTTGATTTCCTCTCTTCCTATTTGCATGCTTTTATTTCTTTCTCTTACTCGATTGCCCTGGCCAGAACTTCCAATACTATGTTGATAAGAGTGGGGAGAGAGGGCATCCTACTCTTGGGCCAGTTTTCAAAGGTAATGCTTCCAGCTTTTGGCCATTTAGCATGATATTAGCTATGCATTTGTCATAAATAGCTCTTATTTTTGTGAGATATGTTCCATCAATACCTAGTTTATTGAGAGTTTTTAGTATGAGGGGTGTTGAATTTTATTGAAGGCCTTTTCTGCATCTATTGAGATAATCATGTGGTTTTTGTCATTGGTTCTGTTTATGTGATGGATTATGTTTATTGATTTGCATATGTTGAACCAGCCTTTCATGCCAGGCATGAAGCCAACTTGATCGTGGTGGATAAGTTTTTGATGTGCTGCTGGATTCTCTTGCCAGTATTTTATTCAGGATTTTCGCATCGATGTTCATCAGTGATATTGGCCTGAAATTTTCTTTTTCTATTGGGTCTCCGCCAGGTTTTGGAATCAGAGTGATGCTGGCCTCATAAAATGATTTAGGGAGGAGTCTTTCTTTTTCTATTGTTCAGAATAGTTTCAGAAGGAATGGTACCAGCTCCTCTTTGTACCTCTGGTAGAACTCGGCTGTGAAGACATCTGGTCCTGGGCTTTTTTTGGTTGGTAGGCTAGTAATTACTGAGTCAATTTCAGAACTTGTTATTGGTCTATTCAGGGATTTGACTTCTTCCTGCTTTAGTCTTGGGAGGGTGTATGTGTCCAGGACTTTATCCATTTCTTCTAGATTTTCTAGTTTATTTGTGTAGAGGTGTTTACAGTATTCTCTAATAATAGTTTGTATTTCTGTGGGATCAGTGGTGATATCCCCTTTATCGTTTTTTAATGTGTCTATTTGATCTTTCTCTCTTTTCTTCCTTGTTAGTCTGGCTACCGGTCTATCTATTTTGTTAATCTTTTCAAAAAACCCACTCCTAGATTCATTGATTTTTTTTTGAAGGTTTTTTTGTGTTTCTCTCCCATTCGGTTCTGCTGTGATCTTAGTTATTTCTTGTTTTATACTAGGTTTTTAATGTGTTTTCCATTGCTTCTTTTGATTGTGATGTTAGGGTGTCTATTTTAGATCTTTTCCACTTCCTAATGTGGACATTTAATGCTGTAAATTTCCCTCTAAACACTGTTTTAACTGTATCCCAGAAATTCTGATATGTTGTGTCTTTGTTCTCATTGGTTTCAAAGAACTTATTTATTTCTGCCTTAATTTTGCTATTTACCCAGTAGTCATTCATAAGCAGGTTGTTCAGTTTCCATGTAGTTGTGCAGTTTTGAGTGAGCTTCTTAATTCTGAGTTCTAATTTGATTACACTGTGGTGTGAGAGATTGTTTGTTATGATTTTCATTCTTTTGCATTTGCTGAGGAGTGTTTTACTTCCAATTATGTGGTTGATTTTAGAATAAGTGCTATGTGGTGCTGAGAAGAATGTATATTCTGTTGATTTGGGGTGGAGAGTTCTGTAGGTATCTATTAGGTCCACTTGGACCAGAGCTGAGTTCAAGTCTGAATATCCTTGTTAATTTCCTTTCTTGTTGATCTGTCTAATATTGATAGTGGGTTGTTAAAGTTTCCCACTATTATTGTGTGGGAGTCTAAGTCTCCTTGTAGGTCTCTAGGAACTCGTTTTATGAATCCTGGTGCTCCTGTATTTGGCATATATATATATTTAGGATACTTAGCTCTTCTTGTTGCATTGATCCCTTTACTACTATGTAATGCCCTTCTTTGTCCTTTTTTATCCTTGTTGGTTTAAAGTCTGTTTTATTAGAGACTAGGATTGCAACTCCTGCTTTTTTTTTCTTTCTTTCCATTTGCTTGGTAAATATTCCTCCATCCCTTTATTTTGAGCCTATGTGTGACCTTGCAAGTGAGATGTGTCTCCTGAATACAGCACACCTGTGGGTATTGACTCTTTATCCAATTTGCCAGTGTATGTCTTTTAATTGGGGCATTTAGCTCATTTATATTTACCGTTAATATTGTTATGTGTGAATTTGGTCCTGTCATCATGATGTTAGCTGGTTATTCTGCACATTAGTTGAAGCAGTTTCTTCCTAGTTTCATTGGTTTATATATTTTGGTGTGTTTTTGCAGAGGCTGGTACTGGTTTTTCCTTTCCATGTTTAGTGCTTCCTTTAGGAGCTCTTGGAAGGCAGGTCTGATGGTGACTAAATCTGTCAGCATCTGCTTGTCTGTAAAGGATTTTATTTCTCATTCACTTATGAAGCTTAGTTTGGCTGGTTATGAAATTCCATATGTACATCATGGAAACGAGTGCATGTGATACACACACACACACACGCACACACATTGCATACTTTCATTTTTGTGTCCATTTCTTTTCTGATTTTATCAGCAGCCAACTAAAGAAAATAGAAAAAAAAATTGGTAATTCGATCTTTCATGTTCTGCATCTTCCAGCTTCACAACTTATAGTTTTCTATTTTTATTGTTATTGTGATCAGAATGAAAATGTATACAATAGAATCAGAATCAGGTCAGAATCAACAAAAATACTATAATGTTTGTACATGCTTTTGATGCAGTTTGTCTCTGCAAAGGGTGTGTGTGTTTCTATGCACATGTGCATGTACACAAGTGTGTAAATAAGTGTTTTATTCATGATGGAGAAAGGCTGGTCAAAATGATTCTGAATGAGATAGCACCACTACAGCAGATAATTAGGTCTCTATCAATAAAACAAGTCATTAAACATGTTTCTAAGCATCTACTCAGTATCTGGCACAATGTTAAGTAGTGTAAATATAATCATTAGCAAAATTCAGCTTCTACCCTCAATGGTATATGTGTAGAACAAATTGGTAAAGCTGGAGTACATTTCAGGACCAAAAACAGTTTCTGTGTAGTTCCCACTTCATCAAGACCATGTTGTATACCTCTCATACACTTAAGCCATAGGGAAGCAATTATTCCATCCATCCTTTTACAGGGTAGTGGTGGGGAAGAAGAGCTGACTGTCATGCTTGAATTCACATAATTTCATAATTAAATAATTTCATGTTACATAATCTCGATAAACCTAAAATCCAATATATGATAAAGATAGTGTTTCAAATCAGTGGATAAGTGATAAACAGTTCATAAAGTGGTGTTCAGATAATTGGCTATATGTATTTTATAGTTGCACAAAGGTATAATATGTCATTAATAAATATTAATTCCGTAGTGGATGTCAAATACACTTTTCCAAAATATAAAGAAAAAATACCATAGACAAATATCACTTGCAACATTACGGTTAAAATTAAATATCCAAACATAGCCCTAACCAATAACAGAAAATTTAAAAAAAAATTTATGGATTGGAATTTGTTAAAATATAAAACTTTTCTTTTTCAGAGGATACAATGAATATGTGTAAAAAGCAAATATCAAATCAGCAACAAGTGCTTGCAATTCACTTGACATATTTAAAATATGAGTAGTTCCAACAAATCATAAATAAATGATTAGTAGTCCAATAAAAAAAAGACAAAGTACATTGACAGGAAACTGTATGAAACTCATGAACACTAAATGTCTTAGATTCTCTATTGTTAAACAAAATGCAAAAACAATAGAGAACATTATGAATATGGAGTTAATATTTAACAAAATTATTTTATCCATGTTATAAGTAAATATTTACATCCAAAAACCCTTGTTTTCTCTGAAAGTTGTCACTTATGAGTCTATTTTGAAAATGTTTAAAGAATAGTAATTAATTAACTTTAATAAATAGGTACTCCTATTGAGGGAAAACAGACATTTCCATAATTTTTCTTCTGTTTCTAATCTAGTAGATGGTAGGAAAATAATGACAATTGCATATTCATACCTGGAGAATATGCATTCCATTTCTTTTAAACTTTTGCATTCTCAAAACTATGTTGATACCTCAAAGCATACCCTTTGCTGTTGAAAACAGCCTTTCAAGTATAAAGACACACACATCACTTTCCTTAAATCTTATATAAGGCAAGGGCCTAGATTCCTATCAGAAAATGTATTTCAAGAATGCTTTTTTAGTAGTTCCTGTGGCCTTATCTTATAGAGGAAGGTTTTTTTTTAAACATACACACAGTATTTGATGCACATTTTTATTGGAAAGAGCTTTTATTTCCTTAAATGTTTTGTTGTCTAAGTGTGAAAAGTATCCTGCAGTGGAATTTAGTGGCACAGATGCTTATTGTGATAGATGAGATGAACTTGCTTCCCTAAGCATGCATGGGCATGAAATGCATCTGGCTTCTGTACGTAAAAGTCAGTTATGTTCCCAAATGTGTCTCTGCATTTACACAGACGTTTAGGGGCAGACACCCTACTGTTCCCTCAAAAGGCGGCTCTGCTTAATTATGAAGTTCAAGTTAGAACAGAAGTTGGAAAATAGTAAATTCCACATTGCAGACAGATCCTGAGCAGGTGATGTCACCACTGCATTCTAAGGTGGCAAGTCCTCAGAGAAGTCACTTATCACCTTACCATGGAGAAAAATAACCGTGTCCAGAACACAAGAGGATGCTTTTAGGTAGCGTACAATCAAGTGTGCAAACCTGTGCAATACATACCAGATGAAATCCAGTTCAGAGGCTCAGGAAAACAAACAAATGAGGATATGCTTTAAAAAATAGGACTTAATATAAACAGTCGTGAGAGTAAAACTATTGCTAAGCACATAGGAAACATAAACCAGGCTTTCAGGAAGGAGTTTGGCACATGTGTGCACTGGTAGGAGGTGTAATGTGCAGAAATCCGGCCTTTTGTGGCATAGCAACTAAAGTTCCTTTTCTATTGTCCAGACAACCTTAAATATTCCTTTATGCAGTACTATTTTAAAAAGGCCATCTACTGTGCACAATGTGTTAGCATCAAGGACATGAAATTTATCTGGAATATACCAAAACTTTAATCAATAGACTAGGACCAAAGCTTTTAAAAACAGGTTTTGGTAGATAAATCATTATAAGTTATTATTTCCTCGCCATAGGTAAGGCATGATAGATAACTTTACTTTTTCTCAGTCACTTAGTGTGTAGGTAGAATAATGACCCTTAGCAGGATGACCTTTTGAATGTGTTGTCAGGCAGCATGGAAGCATTATGGTTAGAGGTGGAATTAAGATTGCTAATCACCTCACCTTAAACTGGAGCGATTATCCTGAATTATCTAGGTGGGCCCACTGTAGTCACAAAGAACCTTCAGACAGGAAGGCGGAGAGACCAGAGTGAGCAGAAGAGCTTGGGTAAACTGGAGCCGAGGCTGAAGTGATGTGCTGTGTCCAAGATGTGCAGAGGCCAAGAGCTCAGGGATACATGTGACCCCTCAAACCTGGTGAATTCTCTCCTGGAATCTCTAGACAAAATATACACTTGATGATACCTTGATTTTAGCACACTAAGACCCATTTTGGACTTCTGACCCCCAGAAGTATAAAGAAAAAAAATGTGTTGTTTTAAGCCTCTGAGTTTATGTTAATTTACTGTAACAGCAGTAAGAAACTAACACAGTAAGACGGCTTTTATTTTTATGTGATGTATAGAATTAAATTGGATATGCTAGGAAATATTGGAAATTTATTGATTTATTTTTTTGTCTGAGCTGGAGTCTGGCTCTGTCGCCCAGGCTGGAGTGCAGTGGCGCGATCTCGGCTCACTGCATGCTCTGCCTCCCGGGTTCCCGCCATTCTCCTGCCTCAGCCTCCCGAGTAGCTGGGACTACAGGCGCCGCCACCACGCCGGCTAATTTTCTGTATTTTTAGTAGAGACGGGGTTTCACCGTGGTCTCGATCTCCTGACCTCGTGATCCGCCCGCCTCGGCCTCCCAAAGTGCTGGGATTACAAGTGTGAGCCACCGCGCCCGGCCAGGAATTTATTTTCTTAATATAGTTCTTCATATTAGAATAATGAGAACCATCGAGTAATGAAGTGTTCTATTTTGTGAAGGATGATTATATAAACAGTACGAAGGTTAAAAACCGGGCGGGACCGGCTGGGCACAATGGCTCGTTCATGTAATCCCAGCACTTTGGGAGGCCGGGGCAGGTGGATCTCTTGAGCCCAGGAGTCTCAGATCAGCCTGGGCAACATGTGAAACCCCATCTCCACAAAAATACAAAAACCAGGCAGACGTGGTGGCGGCGCCTGTGGTCCCAGCCACTCAGGAGGCTGCGGTGGAAGGATCGGAGCCCGGCAGGTGCAGGCTGCAGTGGACCGTGATTATGCCACTGCGCTCCAGTCTGGGTGACAGAGTGAGACCTTGTCTCCATTAAATAAATAGATAAATAAATATATATATAAGTAAAAGAGGAGGGTGTCTTTTGAAGGCTATTAAAGTCGTCTAAGTGTCCTCTGATTATATGAGGCTGGAATGGTGCATGGAATGTTGTGTTGAATAACCTGATACAGTCTCTGAAACTATAGAAGCATTAGTAATTTTAGCCTGAGAGTGCTATAATCTGGGATAATTTGGTCCAATACTTCCAGAGAGGGTTGAAGTTTTGAGATAGCTGGAGTTATTTCAGTTGAAGACCTGAATATGAGGCAACTGGATACTCAATTACAATTCAATTTCTACTCTTTATATAAGGTAGAAATGGGTAACATGTGGGACACTGTGTTAAAAGTAATGCAGCCATAGTGTAGTGGTAGAAGCAGATGAAAAGTACTATAATAGTCGTATAGATGAGGTACTGGAAAGAAGCAGAGTTGAAAAATTGGAGATAAATGTCAGTTTTCCAGAGCCATGGGATGAAAACCAAACAGGATTACAACAGATTCAATTCACTCAAGATGTCTAACTTGGTAATAGGTCAGAAAACTCAATTTGTCGTATTTTCTTAAAAGTACACAAAAATGTTCCTTTTGATAAAACACGTGTAGTGCACCTTCGGATTTGATTTTTCTTTATGTTCTGTAAACTGCTCACAGTAAAACAGAAAAAAAGTCTGACAAATATGATGGTCCTTAAATATTGTAGGAGTATGATGCTTCTCCAAAGAATAGAGGTTTTCCTAGGAAGGCCCTAAGCAAGGAATCAAGTTTCCTTTTGAAGAAATAAAATTCTCAAAAGTTCCCTGCACCTTGGAAAGGCTCTGGTTGAAATTAATAGCACAACGTTATTTATTTAAATTTTAACTTTTAAGTTCAGGGGTACAAGTGTAGGTTTGTTACAGAGGTAAGCTTATGCCATGGGATTGGTTGTACAGTTTATTTCATCACCCAGATATTAAGCCTAATATCCATTAGTTGTTTTTCCTGATCCTCATAGCAAATATTACCCCCATAAAGTTTTATGGTTACTTTTTTCTTATCTTCTGATTAATGCCATTAGATTCACCAATTGAAATTATTTTTCAGTAGTTTAATTCCCTCTAGAAGGTTTAAAAAATGTTTCCGAATTTCCTAAGTCTTCTTTCTTTGTTAGTCTTCTAAAAAGCTATATTCAATAGAATTCATGTGCTTAGGTACAGTTTCACTAAAAGCGTATCTTCAACATTTGATCTGTTTAAAAGTTCTTAAGGTGTTAAGGAACATTAGGTATCAGAGTTTATGGCATTTGATTAATCTGAATAAATCTTGGCATCAAATTGAATTCAGCAAAAGTAACAGTGATAAATCAGAGAGCAATATTTGAAATGTCTCCAGGAAACATTTTAAAACAATTTTTAAGTTCACTAATTTGAGTCATTACACTTGGCCCTAATATGGTAGATTTTAAGTGAAGCTCAGTCGAACCTGGCAGATATCATATACAAACTTTTAATAGTCCTAACAATTCCTGTACCTCATTTGGATAAAGATTATTTCCAGAGCATCAGTGCTTTGACCAGAAAGGCATTTATTATTCTGTAACACTTTTCTTGAGAAATTAGCATGATTCATCATTTGAGTACGCTCTCTCAGATAAGATTCTAATATTTGGGTGTGAATAAAACTTCAGGGCATTGAAAACAGCTGGAAGATAGACAATAGGGTGATCATCCTCTCTTGTCATTCTCTATCAAGGTCCTCTTTAATTATTGGCCTAAACAGCTATAACTTTATGGTGAAAACAAACCGCTCGGATATAGCGTTAAAGGTTGAAATAATGAATTATACATAAATCGATTTAGTTCAGTTATATTCTGTTGAATTGGGAGAACATCGAATTTTTAAATTTCTCTGCATTTCTTGAAGTTAGGAATAAAAGCTGGGGTGGGGTCTCCTGAAATAATGAGGTCTAGAATAATTTCTGTTAAATTTACTTTTTAGTAGGATAAGTCTACTAAAATCAATATGAATGGAACCTTCAATGTACCACTGAAGATAATTAATCTTTGAGAGGTTAAGTAACCATTACAAGGTAATTTACCTAATTAGCAACTAAACCAACCAAATTTTAGATTTCTTAACTTTAAGACTATTGCTCACATAGTCACGTAAAGTATATCTTCCACATAGTCACAGGCAATCACAAGCTAACACGAGCAGTTAGCACAAAATAGATGTTCCACATAGAATGCAGAACAAAAAAAGACACTTTAAAAATCCTTTTCCCTTTTCCAAATTCATATTTAAAAAGTTTCTTGTGGAATTTCCCAAATGCCAGCATGGCCACATATAATACAGATTGATACTCAGACCTCTAATGAGAAACAGTTAGAATTATGCTAAACAAGGAACATTCTATATTGATTTCACAAATTCTCCTCTTTCCACTTATAGTTTCTCATAAAATGTAACATGTTTGTCTCGTGTGGAGTCTGTATAGAAAAAGTGTGATAACTGAAGATATAGACACACAGGTGTATGTATGTCTGTGTGTTCCTGTGTATTATAGCCTTTCTTTAATGGTTTTCTCTTTATATTTATATATATATATATATATATATATACTTTAAGTTCTAGGACACATGTGCACAACGTGCAGGTTTGTTACATATGTATACATGTGCCATGTTGGTGTGCTGCACCCAGTAACTCATCATTTACATTAGGTATATCTCCAAATGCTGTCCCTCCCCCTCACCCCACCCCATGACAGGCCCCGGAGTGTGATGTTCCCCTTCCTGGGTCCATGTGTTCTCATTGTTCAATTCACACCTATGAGTGAGAACATGCAGCGTTTGGTTTTTTTTGTCCTTGTGATAGTTTGCTGAGAATTATGGTTTCCAGCTTCATCCATGTGTCTACAAAGGACATGAACTCATCCTTTTTTATGGCTGCATAGTATTCCATGGTGTATATGTGCCACATTTTCTTTTTTTTTTATTATACTTTAGGTTTTAGGGTACATATGCACAATGTGCAGGTTTGTTACATATGTATCCAGCCACATTTTCTTAATCCAGTCTATCATCGTTGGACGTTTGGGTTGGTTCCAAGTCTTTGCTATTGTGAATAGTGCCACAATAAACATACGTGTGCATGTGTCTTTATAGCAGCATGACTTATAATCCTTTGGGTATATATACATAAATATATAAAAAAACTATATATATATATTTTGGGGACGGAGTTTCTCTCTGTCACCCAGCTGGAGTGCAGTGGCGCGATCTCGGCTCACTGCAAGCTCCGCCTCCCGGGTTCACACCATTCTCCTGCCTCAGCCTCCAGAGTAGCTGGGACTACAGGTGCCCGCCACCATGCCCGGCTAATTTTTTGCATTTTTAGTACAGACGGGGTTTCACCGTGTTAGCCAGGATGGTCTCGATCTCCTGACCTCATGATCCACCCTCCTCGGCCTCCCAAAGTGCTGGGATTACAGGCATGAACCACCGCGCCAGGTCTCTATTTAAGTTAGCTCTGTCCAGGGCAAACCAGCATTTCAAAGATACAAACTGTTTTTGCAAAAAACAGGTATACACCTATCCATAGTGCAGACATTATGTCTACTTATTTCTCTCTAAATAGATCTTTCATTTTAACAAGTACTTCACCTTCACAAAATTTAGTTGAGTCAGTGAACTCTTATCCAGATGCTATATCTTGGCCAGATTATCAAGAATTAAGCCTCACAGATAGGCTGTTTCCATTTCCTTTAACAAAGTTTATCAGTCCTGAGTTACTTCTTGATTTCTTGCCAGTGGCATATAATGATGACTCAGCCAAGTCAGTTCCCAGAGTTGGACTCTTTTTTTTCTTATACACAGGAAACTTCTTTTCCAAGAATACTTGTTCCAGTTGCTCACAATCTTCATAGTTGATGATTACAGAATGATCTATGTACTTTCAATGTACCTTCAAAAATGAGATCTGCAGCTGGATAAGACGTGTGTGTGTGTGTGTGTGTGTGTGTGTCTTAGTAGACTTAAACCGTTCATTGAATAAGAAGCCTAGTTGATAGTGTAAGGTGAGAGTTAGAAGAACAGGGAATTATTTGGTTTAAGGAATTGTGAAGAAATGTGCTATGCCATTAAAATTTTTCTCTACTTTTGTGTTAAATCTTAATTTTGTGCAGAATTTACTAAGCTGCAGGAAACTGTCAAAATTGACTCTTGCTAAGTTCCATATTGGTTTGTAATTATCTTAAAACAAAAGTTGGTTGATACTAAAGTGCAGTTTTTCCTCTAGCTTTCATAAATTGAGACAGGTCTTTTTCTCACCCTCCACATACCTATGGCTGGAAGCCGAGGTGGTTGTTCTTGGTTCCCGTTACAACTTCTAGACTGTTAATTTCTCCGCTCCTTGCAAATTAGACTGTTCCTTTGAAACTCAAACCCCTTGGAAATATCGGCCATGCCCCTTTGGTATTACCATCATCAACAGACCTCCCTCCTGGGCACTCTGGTCTTATTTTTTTTTTTTTTTGAGATGGAGTCTTGCTCTGTCACCCATGCTGGAGTGTAATGGTGTGATCTCGGCTCACTGCAACCTCCTCCTCCCGGTTTCAAGTGATTCTCCTGCCTCAGGTTCCTGAGTAACTGGGATTACAGGTGCATACCACCACACCCAGCTAATTTTTGTATTTTTGGTAGAGACGGGGTTTCGCCATGTTGGCCAGGCTGGTCTCGAACTCCTGACCTCAGGTGATATGCCTGCCTCAGCCCCCCAAAGTTCTGGGATTACAGGCATGATCCACTGCACCTGGCCTCTTGCCATTTATTTAAGGCTGTAGATCTTTTGCTCAATATCATCTTCAGGCAAGTTCAGCCATCATTTTAGTGGCTCAGCTTTCACGTGAAAGGACCAGTACAAACCTCGGTTCCCCGTTTTTTGACATCTTTATTTCCATTACTTTTTTTCTTTCCTCCACTTTATTGTCATCAAATCTGAAACATTTTCTATAAGGGTATATACCACCAGGATCTAGATGCAAATATTCTGCCTCCTGGACATCACTCCTTGCCAGCTCGTTGGCCCAGATGTCCTCATTCCTACAACCCTTCATTTTCACTGAGACTCTTCTTAGGACACAGCTGCTGCTGCTCCCTCACGATCCATCCGTACTCTCTTGCTTTCAGTTTCCACGTTTTCCTCCTCAAATGCCATAGTTCATTTTTAGCATTCCCTTGCAACTACCCTGAGCTTCATTTTCCCACAATTTATTTGTTTCTGTTTCTCTTCCCAAATTTTAAATATTGATGTTTCTAAGGGTTCTGTCCTAATTGCTCTTCTTTTCTCTCCACACACATACTCTCTCTAAGCTCTAAACACTACTAAACAGCTCATAATTTCCAGTCTTAGAGTTTGGCCCAGACCTTTATTCTGGGAGTTGATGATTTACATGACAATAGCACTCGAATAATTCAGAGGTAACATGTCCTGGTTTCCCACATGTCAGTAAGTGGCACTGCCAGCCATGCTAGACGCTTATAAGTCATTTTTGGCCCTTCCTCAATATTCTGACAATATCCAATTCAACATTCATTTAAAAAATATTTTGGTTCCAAATACATCTGTAATTTCCTCCACCTCTTTTGATTTCCAATG
The DNA here is from genome assembly GCF_028878055.3 of Symphalangus syndactylus. Classification (NCBI taxonomy): domain Eukaryota; kingdom Metazoa; phylum Chordata; class Mammalia; order Primates; family Hylobatidae; genus Symphalangus; species Symphalangus syndactylus. The sequence continues at coordinate 110,651,404 of NC_072437.2, read as the reverse complement.
TCCCCAGCCTAGCCAGAGCCACATATTTTCTTACCTATGCTTATTTTCTTAGGTCATCCTTAGTCAACCTACTTTAATTCTTAATCTCCTACACCCTGTTAGCTACAGAGAAACCAAAGTGATCTCTTCACATGTCTTTCAGTTTCCAACTCTCCCACTTTTCTGGTGTACTTGGACTAACATTTATGTTCCTCATCATTACTAATGAAGACCTGTACTGTTTCACATATCCTTCTCTTTCAGCCACGTCTCACATTAGTCTTTCTCCCTTCTGTACTTCATCCAGATTCCTACTTTTCAGTTTTTCATTTCATCCAATTCACAGGTTTCTTCTACATGCCAAGATCTTGCTCATATATTAGGGTCCATGAACACTGGGGGTTTTTCCTAAAAGACGAATCTTTCTGTAGTGTATGAAAAGCTAACTCTTTTTATTCTCAGGTCTTACCTTAAATATTCTCACTTGAAAGAAGTGGTTAGAATCTGTATAATCCAAATTAATATTTCTTTTTTTCTTTTTCTTTTGAGACAGGGTCTTGCTGTGTCACCCAGGCTGGAGTGCAGTGGCACAATCTTGGCTCACTGAAACCTCTGCCTCCTGGGTTCAAGCAGTTTTCCTTTCTCAGCCTCCTGAGTAGCTGGGACTACAAGCGCACACCACTACACCCGGCTAACTTTTTTATTTTTAGTAGAGATGGGGTTTTGCCATGTTGATCAGACTGGTCTCAAACTCCTGGACTGAAGTGATCCATCCGCCTTGGCCTCCCAAAATGCTGGGATTACAGGCATAAGCCACCACGCCCGGCCCAAATTAATATATCTATATATAAAAATTATATGTATGAATCTTATATAATCTGAATTAAGATTGTATCTAATGTTCGCCCCAAAACCCTTGTTGTATATTCAGTCCCTTGCTTCACTTTGCATGTGAACACATTTTGTAATAATCTCTTCTCTTTGCTCAGTTGGGTTTCTGTGCCTGTCTTCGTCTTCAGAATTGAAACCCTGGGAGTACAGGACTGTGGCTTTCTTATTCACCACTGCAGCTCCGTAACTAAGAGAGCATCTGATACATATGTGTGAAGGGAATTGGTTAAATATAGACCACTATGTCCAGTGGAGTCCACAGCCTATTCACTTCATGTAGTTTCCAAGAAACAAAGGCTTCTCAACATATATTAATGAATGAGATATGGGCCAGGATATCTGGTCTGGCTGGAGATGGCTTAACTTTGAGTTCACTTGAGAGGGTATCAGTGTGAGCAGGGATGCTTTCACTCACTTCAAGAATTGCATGGTGTTTAGGGGGAAGAATCACCCTGCTTCTCTGGAGAGACATGAGGGCTCTGTGGCTCCTGTGGGCTCTCAAACTGTTGGAAGATGACTGCTAAACCTGAGTTTTCAGGTCTCCTAGTTATATTCATTTAAACTTATAGACGATTTGTCACTATTTTAAGTTGTTTTTCACTGAAAATTCAGTCTGAATATAGAGCCTTATTTCATTCAGAACAGAAAGAATGGGTTACGGTGAAATCTGTTTATCTATAATTTTTAAGTAAGTACAATTTTATAAACCAGTTATTCCTAACTTGAGAGGCCTGGAGGATTTATTACAATGTGTATTTCAGGGCCACATCTGCAGAAGTTTTGATACAACATTTCCTTACTAATCCCCCTGACAGCACATTTTAGCAGGCATCCTGTGTTATTGAGAAGCAGAACGTTTATGCACCACACTTTGGGAGAGAGAAGTGCATGTTATGTTACCATTTAAAGATGCCTGGTTCTTGTGGGGCAAATTGGCAAATGATTTATCTGAACTAATGGCAGAGTGGAATTTTAATATTTTAGGGTTTTCAGGAATCTTAGAGCTGTTTTCATTTGTCTCATACATAGAGCCTGAACCTTGAAGACATTAATGAATTTGTCACAGAAATTAAATTGGGCCAAAATTTACATTTCCAACCCATGTCTGTGCTCTTCATTCTAAAGCACAATGGCCTAGAGTCATATTTTAACCTCTAACTTTTATCTTATTAAAAAATAAAATAAAATAAATAATTGTAAATACATGCATGTATTATACCTATATATACAATTTATATACATTACAATATTAATTTGAACTACACATGACATCACTAGTAAAGGCCAGTTACAGTTTAGACTGAGATAAGCCCTGTGAGAATTTACTAAGATCAAAAAGACTCCTTTTAATAGTGACTCAGTGGCACCTACTCTAAGGACAAAGGCTCCAGTATGTATCCTAATCTAAGTTATTACTGAATGTGAGTCCTGTGATAGCTTCTAATGAAAATTTCCCATTGGAAAAAATCAATGTTAATAACTGGAACTCGAGAGCTGTAATGGGTTCTGCTGTGTTTTTCGGGCTTAGACTGTGTGCTATAATATGCTAAGAAGAGGAGTTGATGACCTGTGAGCTCTGGTCACTTCCTGATCTCATTTGATTCTTTGGTCTTTAGTTTTAAAAGAGTGATCAGAGAGGTTGCTTTATAATGGAGAAGTTGAACAAAAGGACCATCAACCTGCAGGCTCACTGGCACAGCGCAAGTTTCACCGGATAAGCATTTCAGTAAAGAGGACTATTGCCAACAGCAATACTTGCAAGGAAGCTTTGTTCCAGGGAGGATTTTTGTTTTTAAAGAAGCTGCTAGAAAAACTGACACTAGAAGGTAACTAGAGTCACTCTTTCTAGATATCAATGAAATTGTAAGTCTGAAGACATTACTTACCTAGATACAGAAATGGACTTTATTTAAGAACCAACTTTATACATATCTAATATACCTAGGCTTGTTGATCAAGTTGGCTGGCTGGGGAAGAATAAGACCATCTAGAAGATCCACATGATGAGAGAAAGCATTCGGGGAGGGCAGACAGATACTTGATGCTGGCCACAGATAGAACCCAGAGACGCTCTGTGATTGAAGTGGTTCTAATACCTAGAAGCTTCGATTTGCTCTTATAACGTGTTCTAAAGCCATTTAATTCAAGACTACCCTTCCTGGTTGGTACCTGTAGATGTAATGCATCTCCTAAGGTATTACTCTAGGCTCCATCGGACAGAACAACTACATGGAGGTAGGTGGTGGAGCCTCCGGACTCCACGACACATTTCACAGTGCTGTTTACTCCAAAACACTGGCCTAATTGAACTAATGTAGCTATTGGGTAAGACGAGAAGTAATACACGAACATTCTTAAAGTCTGTTCTCTTTTGCCTTGTGACCTTAAACATTTGAAAGACCAAGATGAACACTATTGAATAGAATTGTGTTTCCATCGTCATAACTAACCTGAAAGCCTAAGTTTTACCTCTTTCACTGCACATCCGATCTATTTTATGGGCAGAAGAGCACAATGGGCTCAGCTATCCAGGCTTTAGGAGTTATTTTAATCTTTAAAGAACAATAGACACAAGTAAAAGTACATACATAAAGTAGGTATTTTATATTTAATTTTTATTTTCATATGCATGAAAAGGGTGTTCCAAAAAAAGATTAGAGAAGTCCATGGCATGTCTTTCTGGTTAATGTTACTTTATTTTTTGGTTCATCTACCATACTACTTACAAGTTACTTGATTTTGTTCATGGAAAATTATTTTAAATGAATTGATTTTACTTTTCATCAGCACAGTTGTTGACTAATACCAAAGTTAGTTAGAAGGTTATGATTTTTGTATTTATAGAATGGCAGGGGCAGCATTTAGATAATACATCATAGTAACTTGGCATTTATGAAATATTAGTTTTCCATAAACATGAACTCAGAGAGGAAGGTTACATTTTTTTAAATTATAATAACATTTTGAAAAGCATCTGTCCTTTAAAATGTTACTGAAATATATATTGGAACTGGTGTTTTAGATGCCAGTCCTTCCTGAAGAGTGTTTTGAGATTTTTTTCAAATACTGCCTCAGTTCTATATAAAATAGAAAAAATTCTGCCTTGTAAAATGACTACTGGATGTAGGTAAGAAGAAGTTAAGGAAATATTACATAAAAATAGATTTGCAAAGGTAATTTGCTGGAGGATTATTTACACTTTGATGAGTGGATCTGGATATTTTGATACTAAGTGAAAGTGGTTCCACTGGAATTAGAAGGGAACAGAGATCTGCAAGCAGGAGTGAAAAGAATGTGTGTAAGCCGGGCACGGTGGCTCATGCCTGACCTCAGGTGAGCCGCCCACTTCAGCCTCCCAAAGTGCTGGGATGACACGCTTGTTAAGTGGTACTCTAATTAATCAGTAACTTAAACCTCAAAAGAGATTCATTATGTACACAAAATTAATCTTGTGTAATCAAGTGTATAAGTAAAATTAATTGAAGAAATCAAAAAACGCACGGTGGCTGACACCTGTAATCTCAGTGCTTTCGGAAGTCCAGGTGGGAGGATCCCTTGACTTAAGGAGGCTGAGACCAGTCAAGCAACACGGTGGGACCCATCTCTGTAAAAAAATTAGCCGGGGATGGTGGTGCGTGCCTGTAGTCCGAGCTACTTGAGAGGCCGAGGCAAAAGTATCGCTTGAGCCTAGGACTTGGAGTCTGCAGTGAGCTATGATCACACCACTGACTCCAGCCAGAGCAACAGAGGGAGACAATGAGAACACGTGGACACAGGAAGGGGAACATCACACTCTGGGGACTGTGGTGGGGTGGGGGGAGGGGGCAGGGACAGCATTAGGAGATACACCTAATGCTAAATGACGAGTTAATGGGTGCAGCACATCAACATGGCACATGGATACATATGTAACAAACCTGCACATTGTGCACATGTACCCCAAAACTCAAAGTATAATAATAAATAAATAATAAACCACAAAACACTTGTAATTCCACATCCAGATATATAAACCACAGGAATACTTAGATAAACACACGCTATACACACATATAGTATATATATGATAAAATATATTTGTATGTTCAACTTGGGAAAGGTTGATGATTTTAGAAACAAACTAATAATTCTTTTGCCTTGTGCTCTAATGATTTTCAATATGAAGATGTATTTGGGATCAAATACATGAGGCTCCACATACAAGACATCTTTCTTTCCCCTCTTCTCAGCACCATTTTTTGGCTGATTATTGGACTACAACTGGGAGATCTAGAACTAAATTCCTGCTTAGTGTTTACTTGTTCAGAGCATAGGCTTTGAAATCGTCCTGTTTTGCCTCAGTCTCCACAGTGGTACCTACTAACCTCATGACTAGGGGATCGTGTAGCATTTCTCTAAGCCTTGTTTTCTTAGCTGTGAAGTGGTAAATTTTGGAAGTGCTTTGTTCATAGGATTTCTGTGAAAACTGAATTGGGTAAAGAATGTAAGGCATTTAGCACAGTAAAATAACCTGGATTACAGTAACTTTTCCAGGAGTGTTTATTAGTACTTAAACTGTCATTGTCATCAAAATTCTGTTTTTACATATGAACTTAGAAATGTCATTGTAACCTTCTCAACTCATTTGGTCATTTAAAATGGAGAGGTTGAGTTAGGTGTTTCTTAAATTTCTCTTTAGCTCTGATACTATGAGTCTGACGTTAAGTAATGCAAAGTTGGTAATTAAATCTTCCCCTTTCGTGATGTAGGAGAAAGGCATAAAAAATTTCTGGGTGACTGGATTCCCTTGCAAGTTTATTAGAATTGTAATTACGTAGCATTTTGAATAAAGCATTCATTCTGGAAATCATTAAGTTTATTTTTCTTAACTCCGTTATTTTGTCAACTGTGGAAAAATTGGGATTTAGGAGTAACCTCTGATTTAAAATTCCACCTACTAACCATTTAAATTGTAGTCTTGTAATTTCCTAACTTTAGTCTTGAAGGTGTTTCTCATTCTTATGCGTTATTATACTGTATTATATATTTATGCAACATAAAATTTATAGTTTTAACTATTGCACATGTTTACATATGAAAGGTGTAATTTTGAACTTATCATTATTAAATTTGCTAGTTTTGCTTCACTATTCATTTTGGACACTTATCCATATTAGTACATGCAACTCAAGTTTATTCTTTTGAGCTACTGTATATCATTCAAATGTATGAATAAATAACCTTGCTTTGGTGGACATTTAAGTATTTTCATGTATCAGTATGAAAAGCAGTTAGAAAATGAACATTCAAATATACATTGTCATATATGTGTATAATATTTGTATATATGAAGGTTCCTGTGGGTCATATATCTGAAATCAAAATTACAAGTGTTTTGTACCTTCTATAATTAATTTTACTCTCAATTTTAAGTAAACAAGATTAGTTTTTGCACATGATGCATCTCTTTATTCAGTTAAAATTACTGACATAATTAGAATACCACTTAAAACTTGAGAATATTTTCAAGGGTATTTATGCAAAACTTACATAAATGTGTTGAAAAGTCCTTTTGTATATATGTAGAGATTACATGGTATGTTAAATTCATCAATTTGCCTAAATATCAAGTTATACTTAAGTAGTGTCCATACACCATGCTTTTGCTTGACTGAACTCCAATATGTATATCGGGAGTACTTTTTAACATTCATAGGTTAAGTGGCCTGTTTTGGAAAATGATATTAAAAATGGAATTCAGATGAATGCTTAAAGATTAAAAATGAATGAGCTTTCGTATTAATCATCAATATGACAACCCTAAAGGGAAGCATGATTTTCAAATGTACCTCCTTGTAGGCAGGATAATTCAGAAATGCACAGTGCATATTAGATATGGGATTTGAGTCGTAGTGTATTTCTCTAAGAATGTAATTTATTGTACTTTCACATCCACCCCACTGAATATGCAGAGTTTAAGATGCAATGGCCAGAAGACACGAGCGTGTCACTAGAAGGATGTGGACGTGGGCTCCGGGGCTGTTGATGATGACGGTGGTGTTTTGGGGTCATCTGGGGAATGGACAAGGCCAAGGTAAGTGCAAGGATTTTCTAATTCTTTGCGAGTTGGATGCGAATTTCACTTTGTGATGAAATTATGTTTAGTGTTTGGTTTGATGTTTAAGCAATTTGTTACAATCTTCCGTCAGGTTTTTGTTACAGGGTATTGTAATATCTCTGCAGTTAAATTGAAATAGAATTAAGTGTGAGTAAATGCATCAAAATTGAAGCCATGTTTCTGAAATTGGCTTTTCTCTGTTGTAATTGATGATATGTATATATATGTGAGGTATTATGAGGCCATATATATGCGTGTGTCTCTGTTGCATTTGGTGACATGTATATATATGTGAGGTATTACGAGGCCATATAAATTCGAGTGTGTGGGTTTTGGGTGGGTGGGTGTGCCTGTGAGTTTGTGTATGTGGTATTTTACAGGAACACGTAGCATATAAAGTTGTTGTGATTTTGAAGAAAAGTTTTTGGACGTTTGTCTGTTTAGGGTTTTTATGTTTTTGGATGTTTGTCTCTTTAGGGTTTTTATGTTTAACATTTTAAAATTTCAAGAACCTATTCTTAAAGGATGTGATGTTCTTTAGAAATTAAATGAAAAATGTGACGTTTCTCGTTCTTCTGCCAAGGGTATTTAGGGGAAATTAATGAGAGAGTGGAGCTGCAAGGTTGTGGCATCCTGAAATGTCAGTTGGAGAGTAGAAAAGGGCCATAGATTTTGGAATAAGGCTTTCAATACTGATTTCATCAATAGCTGTATGGAGTGGTTTGTGCCAAATCTAGTATCTGTGAATGTATTTTGTGATAAGTATTGTATTATTTTTGGAGGTGTGTTGCCTGCTCATATACAAATTGCAATTCTGTACTTTATGTGATAAAACATCCTGACACCCCTGAAATTTTCTTTTCCTTTCGGGGCAAGTATATTCAGCATTGATTTTCTGCATTTTCAAGGCTTGAAATGAAATCTGTGAGCAGGAAGTTTACAGAGTTATTTCAAGGGATAGATATATTTCTCCAGATAAAATTGAAAGTGTGCAGTGTTATTATATAATTGTGATGAAGTTGAGCTTTGCTAGTTTGGAGTATCTAATAAAGTTTAACACTTTTTAAAAGATCCTTCAAAAAGATCAGTTTTCTTGCCATATGTAATATTGTTCAATGAAGATTTGAAATGAAATAGATATTTTTTCAAAACCACAAATGCATCTGTGCCTTTGTATATGAACAGTTGTATATACATGTAAGCAGATAATACATTTTGTTAATTAAGATCAGCTTTGATTTTAATTTTTCTTTCCTGTCATTCAGAATTTGTATTTGCATCTAATAGAATTCTCATTTTTCTTTTGTGATAAAACTAATGTAAAATATATTCAATACACATAGTAGTTTTTTTCACCAAAGGTCTAAAACAAGAATATGTAGACAGTAGCTACGTTGGATTTCTTTGGCTATAAGAGTTGTCTATTTCTCTGGTGATGTGTAGAATTACTAAAATGCAGCATGACAACTGTTTCTCTGTAATAGCCATCCAACATGACATGTAGTATTACACAGGGTTGCTAATACCTTCCTCTGACCATCATTTCCAGTAATTGTGGCTTGTTTTAGATGAGGAATAGGTTATTAGATATTTAAAATATTTGAGAAAAATAGGTATCTTCTCTCTTATTTACCCAAACCCTTTTATTTACTCAATATTGATGGCTCAAGTATTCTATCTTTCACTAGGGACCATCATTTATTAAAAAATGGCCTGAAATCAATTCCAAGTCTAGCTGTAGTGAAGCTTCTAGTGGGAAATGCAAGTTAAGTAATTTGTTTTCTTTCTAAAAGGATAAATTAAAATAGACAATGATTCAAAGAACAAAACAACTTAATAGAAAACATAATGGAATGCTTTGATACTATGATTCAGGGAATTTTGCTTCCTTAGTGGTAGCTAGATTGAGTGAAGGAGATTGCTTAGGTATAATGAGCAAATCTTATAATTGCAAGTATAACCCAAGCTGCATATCATCATTTAGCTCAATAAGCCTCATTAAATATTAAATATTACCTTTTAACTTTTATGCAATTAAGCAGAATTTAAAAATAAAAGTTTTAAAAATTAAAGTTTTTATTACTAAGTATCTTTTAAAATACAAATCTCACAGCTCCTTATTGTCAAGAAAAGAACACATGAAAATTTATAAATAAGGTTTTCTCTCTATTAAATTTACAGTCTTGCATTAAATATTGGTTATTGGGACCCACCATGTCCATGATTATGATTAAGTATCAATGAAAGATGACTCTTGCAGCAAATATGCATGCAAATGTTTTAAGATTATTTTCACATTATTTCACATAATTTCTTAAGCATAATAGGATAAGTAAATTATACTTTCTACACAAGCTCTTCATATTTATGAATAGACCATGTTCTAAATTTTTCAATCATTGGGGAATCTCAATGTCATATTTATGAATGGACCATGTTCTAAATGTTTCAGTCATTGGGGAATCCCAATGTCATATTTATGAATGGACCATGTTCTAAAAGTATCAGTCATTGGGGAATCCCAGTGTCGTATTTATGAATGGACCATGTTCTAAATGTTTCAGTCATTGGGGAATCCCAGTGTCGTATTTATGAATGGACCATGTTCAAAATGTTTCAGTCATTGGGGAATCCCAGTGTCGTATTTATGAATCGACCATGTTCTAAATGTTTCAGTCATTGAGGAATCTTCCTAGAGAAACCGTGTGAGAAATTGTAGCTAAGCTCAAAAACGGAAGACAAAAATCGATTTAACGAGGAATGTAGATTAATGTCATAGTATTATCGCGACTGTGTGCAACCACTACTTATAAACAATGATATAAGAAATGCAATCTGAAATCTGAATTCTAAATAGGAATGTAGTGCCATTATCCCTCTGGGACCCTTAGGGCCAAAATAAGATAAAAGTGATGAATGGTGGGTTGGAAGTCAGTCAGTGATCCTTGTCAAATTTTTGTATCTGTCAAGAAAAGCATCTGCTTGAGGACATCCATTTTCCTACTTCTGAGTTACAGAATAATAGGTACTTATCCTGAATGTGACATTCCCTGACGTGGACTCTGTCTTTGCTGCTTAGGTGGTGTGTGCATGAGAAAGTGCTTAACATCTGAAAACGGAGACAATCCTTAGAGAAAGATATATATGAATTTTAAAAGGAAATATACCTACGATGGAAATAAAACAAATAGCATAAATATCTAGCTGTATTTGGTCTTTTTGGTAACTATTACAATATATACATTTTCAAACAACTAAGTTCAGCACTGACTTTGGGAGAATCTAGATAAAACTGAACTGACATATAATAAGCATTGGTGTAATTAATAGCACAGCGGGCAGAACCATGGGGGTATTTCCTGAGGAAGAGGGACTATAGAGAGGCAAAAGAAAACCCAGCTCATTCTGGGGAGTGCCAGGAGCAGTTATTATATTCAGAACTGAGAACTTATTTCTAACTCACCAACCCATAGTTCTGGCTGAAGTGCAGTGGTGCAGTCATAGCTCATTCTCAGCCCCAAACTCCTGGGTTCATATGGTCCTCTCATCTCAGCCTCCTGGTAGCTATGACCACAGGTGTGCACTACTTTGTCCAGCCAGTTTATTTTATATTTTATTTTCATTTCATTTGTAAAGACTGGGTCTTGCTATGTTGCCCAGGCAGGTCACAAACTCCTATCCTCAAGCAGTCCTCTAACCTAGGCCTCCCAAAGTACTGACATTACAGGCATGAGCCATTGCATCTGGCTCAAAAATATTTCTGTCCTAATGGCTTTAACAAAGAAGTGCCGTTTTGGGGATATATACAATGGTGTGCTGCTTGGGAGTGACAAAAAAATAATTATAAGAAGAATGGAACGAATATGTCAGTATGTTTTCAAAAGCAAGTTAGCCCAAGTTTTTAAACAAGCATAATTTTAGGGTTTTTGTAACTAACTTAGGGTTTAAATGTAGCAAAAATTTTAAACATTATCATGAATACACAGAAAATTTTAATCAATTTGGTTTCCATGATGAATTTACATGCTTAAATTCCTAATTTCAATTTGCTGCTAGATATGAGAAAGTTTGAGATTTTGAAGAAGCAAGTGGTTCTTACAAATGTAGCAAACTTAAATTTTGAGGACAATTTAATTTAACTTCCATTTTTATGACCAGATTTTGGGTCAGCTGTTAAGCATTCAAAAAATAAAATCTGATAATATCTGGCAATTCCAATTTTCAGTTTTATTGATCTTCACCATGAAATAATATATAAGCTAAGGGGCAAAATTTTGGAAAAGCAGATCACTTTGTTGTCCTATTTAGCAAGTTCTCAAATTATGCCATCTTGGAATCATTACAAGTAATTATACGAAGACAGTATCTTGTGTTTTGTATTTCATTGTTACACATCCAATTGTTCTCTAGAGATATCAGAGAAAACCCACTCAAGAAGGGAAGGTTAGATAAACAGCCCTCTCTCTCTCTCTCTCTGTCTTTGCCTCCATTTGGTTCCTTATGTTCATTTCTCAGTGCATTTCAGTTACTTTTATTGTTCCCTTCATTTTCTCTTTCATTCCAGAAGTTTAAGTGATTGCATAATTCTTTTGACAGCTGAAAGTAGTATCCGACTTTGAATGAAAGGTTTACAGCTACAGCTTTTCAATTAGAAAATCTCAGATCATGTGATCTATGAGTTTTAATATCTTAGGATCTCGACCAGTAAGGAATAATCACTTTGAAAAACCTTGATGCTACCTAGAGTTTGTGTTTTGTGAGGTTGCTTGGTAAATTATTTTCCTTTGATAATTGAATATTGCTTCAAGAGAGGTGAGCTCAGACGTTTGGCAATGAATATTGAATGTGTATTCCAAGAGACATGACCTTAAAATATCATCAAGCTAAGTAGTAGTGAAATTGAACTCTGCTGTATAATAGAAGTCAGTGTTTCTTACATCTTTGTGATATATAAATATTTTTACATTGTGGTAGATAATAATTTGTATGGGAACATTTAATTGAATTTAATTTATCCTATGGCAGAATTATGTTGCATAGGTCATTTTAGTTTTTGATTTAAGCATCTTAAAATTACGAATGCAAATATTCAACACGTAAAACCCACATGAATACACACTCCCAAACATTTGAAATCCTAACAGTCATTTCCAACAGCTTTTTCCTACAAAAGAAGTCAGCTCTTCTTAGAGAAGACATGCATTCCCATAGCTTGAGAGGTGCACACTATAAGGTAAACAGAGAAAGGATTACAGCAGTTTAAGTATACCAGCGGATTTACTTTATAGACAATAGACTTTTGAATTACTTGTCTTCAAAATTTGGTTTCTTGAGAAAATTATCTGTGTAGATTAATCATGCATTTCAGATACTTTCCAGACATCTGAATGTTGTTTTCTTAAAAGTAGCCAGCACGCCTGTTTATGCAGTCTGCATGGGAGATAGTAAGAGATGTGTATGCTGTATATCTACTAGTAGAGATTTGTTTATGAGTGCTTCCTTAAAAAATTATTTTTTCTGAAGAAAGGGATTTCTTTTTTATAATTTAGATTAGATGATTTTAAATGTTTTTAGGTTTTAACCTCTCTGATCATCAGGGTCATTGCCATGGAAAAAATGCAAGTTATAGCATATTTCATTTTTATAAGGAAAGAAGTTGATAATTTAGACTTTTTTCTTTTACTAAATTGAATTACATCACTCAATATTTGGATGGCATTAATTCACAATAGCAACAAAAAAAATCTTACTATTCAACAAAATAAAGTATGATTTCCTTCACATTTAACTTAATTTGTTCTTTAAAACATCTCCTAACGAAGGTTTTCTCATCCTCTGAAGCTGAATTTATTTAGGAAAAAATATTTTAAACACCATCCCAAGTGATATAACTATTTTTATTGAGCTTTGATGTTCTATTTGAACATATTTGAAGACTGTACAAGCACTCAATTTAGAATTAAGATTTTATTTGGAGATTTTGGTTGTATTTGAAATCTGTTGTGGAATTAAACATGAAGAATACGTCAATTTACTAGATGTCATTGTCTATGACACATTTTAGTCTTATCTTTCTGCCTATATGTAAAGAGGAATAGAAATAATTGGTATAAACAGGAAAAAAGAAGTAAAGTGGTAGGATCAGATGTGAGAAATATATAAGCTAAGATACTCTTTTTTTGTTTGTTTGTTTTTTGTTTTTGTGAGACAGAGTCTTGCTCTGTTGCCCAGGCTGGAGTGCAGTGACACAATCTTGGCTCACTGCGGCCTCCACCTCCCAGGCTCAATGGTTCTCCTGCCTCAGCCTCCTGTGTAGCTGGGATTACAGGTACGCATCACCACACCCGGCTAATTTTTGGATTTTTAGTAGAGACTAGGTTTGACCATGTTGGCTAGGCTAGTCTCAAACTCCTGACTTCAGTTGATCCGCCCACTTCAGCCTCCCAAAATTCTGGGATTTCAAGTGTGAGCCACCAGGGCCAGCCTAAGCTAAGATATTCTAGAAGCTATTAATAGTAAAATATAATGTAAGTTGTTTAAAATTAATCTGTATATGAAATTTTTTCTAGGACTTTCCTGCCAGAAAAGTAGGAATAGAATGGCCAAAGGAACGAGGTTCCTTCTACAAGTAGGCACACATCCTATTTCACTTTATCCTGTGATCAGTCTCATAACCATCTCCTGGTGTGAAGTGCTAAAACTGTGCTTTAAGAATAACTTAAGTCCTTTATGTACAAACTAAAGTATGAGAGCCTGAACCTTGGAAACCAAGAGATTCCAAAAAGCCTTATGTGTGAGACTGGGTGCCACAGATCTTGGCAGAAATTACTGCTTATTCTTAATTCTTATTGTTCCTTTCTAGCACTTCAATTTATAATGCCAATATCTACCTCAGCCTAAAGACAAGCTCTAGAATCACTTGTGTTACTTATTACATTTCTTTTAAAAAACTCATGAATTACACATGAATTTCAAAGTTGCCAACTGAGATTCCAAGGACTTAAAAAAGAAAAAACGTGGCACCTTTCCATTATAAAGGCTGTACGCAGTCTTCATAGTGTTTGTCTTTAAGGGACAACATGCCTCATCCATCAGCAACTTTTCTTCCTTAAATCATCATATCTTGCCTAAAAAGGTTTTCTGAAAACTAAGATTTGCAGATTGTTATATCACATCTTAATCTACGTATCAACTTTAGCATTATCAAAGCATGAACTGTTCTGGGTTTTCATAGTTAATTATGTTTGTGGTAATAACTGGGATGCAATTGTTTTTCTTCTGATGATTTTGTACTTGCTTTTCTTATGGTAACTTCTGATGCTTGTTTGTAAGATCTTCCTCTCTTTTCTCCATCTGGTTATCTTCTTACCTTCTGTCCTTTAACTCAGATGTCACCCACACTGTGTGTCTTTCTGGATTGCTTCTTATTTAACTGTTGCTTCTCATAGTTTACATACCTCCTCCTGTACCACACTATCAACATTTCTCAAGCTGCACTATATGCTGGGTTGTGTCTTTATTTATTTATAAGTTCCTTGATAATTCGGACTATATATTAGTATATTCAAAAAATACTTATGAAGTGTTTACTTTGGGTCAGGAATTATTGAGTGAAGGAAATTGACCAAAACTCTGCCATCATGAAGCTCGCATTCTAACTTAGGGAGACAGATAACAGACAATGAGCCACATAAATATGCAAAGTATCGTAAGTTAGATGGTGAAAAGTAATCCTGGATGGGGATCAGATAATTTTGATAGGATAATTTTTAACTGGGTAGTCAAGAAAGGCCGCACAGAGAAGATGGCAATTGGAAGAACAAGGTGGTGAGAACTGCTGAGTCTGGAGCAAACACACAATTTGGAGCAGTAGAAGATTCCAGAAGTAACAGTATAGAGGCGAAGAAGTGGGAATTGTGTGGAGTCTTTTACTTGCTGTTGTAATGACCTTGGCTATGCTTTGAAGTGAGGTGGAAAGTTGGCAGGGACCTTAGTTTTCTTTTTAATAATTCACTATGAATTTTGAACGGTCACTATTATAGACTCAATAATTTTGCTTTATTACTCTTGCAATTGACTACAAAAGAGCGTATTGAAGAAATGTTAAATTCTAATTTAAACTGATTGAAATAGGTTTTTATCTTTTTATGTTTCTCATCACTGAATATCTCATTTTTAATTAGTTTGAAAGCATTCTAAGATAGTGAGCCAATGCAATTTAGCATAATGCATAACTTATTATTCATCAGATTTAGGTATTTAACCGAGGATGCTAATTAGGAAAGTAACTTGTTCTGTTGGATGATTTTGATAAAGCTACTTTCAAATGATTATCACATCCATTGATGTCATATTAAGTTGTGTTTCTGGAAACCAAATTTAGGCAGCGGTAATGAGTTAATATCTCTAAGTGGATACCTTTTATCTCTACAGTCAAGGATACTTGAAAGTGGAAAAACATACTGGCTTCAAGTCTTGGGAACTAGGACTTACCGGAAATGTGTGTGTTTGTTTTGTTTCCTGGTGGAATTGTCTTCTCGGAAAGATGGTGTTTCCTTTTCAATAGGAAAAAATTGATCCTATGCTGCTTTACTTTAATGCTTTGCTTTTGTCAAAATAGTGTTTTCTTAGGAAAATTAACCTATCATAATATAATGAAAAGAGAAATGCTGAAGACACAAAATGATGTCCATGTTAATATTGAGTAGGAAGCATCAAGGGACATGAGAAGAGGGAAGCGAAGAGAGGGAGAAGAGAAATTTATAGTGTAACAACAATTAGTAAAAAGGATTAGCATATACATGTAGTCAATAAGTCAATAAATGGCTGTTTATAGAAAGCCTACCAGGCACTAGGGGATATAGCAGTGAAGAAGGCAAAGACACAATTGGCTATACTGTAGTGAGGAGGGAAAGAGGAGGAAGACATACAAATACCTCAACAAAGCAATGGTGTGAAGGGCTATAAAGTACACTACTACGAAGAAGATTACATGTGATAACATGGCTGAGTAAAACTGTCAAGGAGGAAGGCACTGATCTGGCTGTAGGTATTTCAGAGCATTTTTCTCTCTGAGGAGGTAATATTTCATTTGAGAGTTGAGTGAAGACAAAGAGGAAGGTACTTTGAAGATCTGGGGTGCTCTGAGCAGAAAGAAGGGCAGATATAAAGATTCTGTAATTTAAAAAGAGAGCTTGATAGTTTCTTACAAAGAAAAGAAGGCCGGTTTGGCTGGAATGTCCATGAAGGAAGAGCATGGAGAGAGATTACATGAGTGTTCTCAGGGACCAAATCTAGATCTTATATCAAAATGTGAATATAAATTAACTACATTGAAAAGTGTATGATGGATGTGTGATACGATGAGGTTAGCTCTTAGGAGGGTGTACTATTGTGGAAGGGTACACTAGTGAAGGAAGGGGGTTCATTTAGCTGACTATTGCACCTGTCCAGTTGAAGGATGATGGTAGTTGGGATTATGAGTGTAGCAATAAAGTTGGAGAAAATCAGTTGAGATTGGAAGTTGATTTGAAGATGATTGAATTTACTGAGCAAGAATTATATCAAGGTATTTGGATTTAGGGACATGGGGGATTATGGTCACTTTTAGTGATATGGCAAAGTCTTGATGACATGAGGCAGTTTGCAAGTGACAGAGGTGTGGGTAGGTGCGTATGTGTGATTGATTTTACATTTTTTAATCTTAAATTAAGACGCTAGTTAGAATCCAAGTGGAGACATCAAGTAGGCACTGACAAGTTGACTTGGCTAGAGATGTGAGTTAGATCATCGTAGCCTATAGAGCATGCCTAAAGTCATGAATCTAGGTGAGGGGTTGGAAAACTATTATAGCCCATGAGCCAGATCTGGTCTGCCACCTATTTTTGTATGGCTCATGAGTTATAAGTACGTGTGGCATTTATAAGTCTAAAATGTAAAATACAGGGAAATTTTTCAGCAGGGAAAGTTCCATAAATTTGCCTCTTGGCAACACAAAGCCTGCAATATTTACTATCTGGCTCTTTGTCAAAAATGTTACTGACTCCTGATCTGGATGAAACCCTGTGAGGAGAGAGTGTTGACAGAAGAGAGAGAAGCATCACAGTGGAAATTAAAATTATGTCAACTGAAGTGTGTAGGGTAGAGAATTTAAGCCTGAGTATAACAGTAAGAGATTAAAATAACAGTAAATTCATTATCAGCGTGATCAATGAAACCTTTGGGGGCAAAGAGGAACTATCTTCGTCACACCTTTCACTCACTCATAGAAAGATCTTAGGCAGGAAATACAACTTGTTTGAAGATCTGAGATAAGGCTAATGTAGTTTGGACAAAGAAAGCCAATGGGAGGATGACATTACATCTGGTCAAAGATTTAGGGAAGAGCCAAATACTTCAGGCTTTTTAAAGTGATCTTTAGATAAAGAGGAGGTCATCAAGGCATTCCGAATTTGGAGGATCAAATCACATCTGATGGAAAAAATCTGGCTGTATGTGCATCTAGGATGTAAGGAAGCCAACATGGATGTGAAGTTAAAATTGTCCATTGCAAATAATAAAATGAAGGCCCCAGGTAGCCTTGGCAAGGGCAGATTTGGTATAAAATCCTTATTGGAATGGGCTTAAGCAGTAACGGGAATACGGATCTAGCTGTTGTGTTTAGTGGAATTTTATCAGTCTTTTTGTTGTGTATGATATATAGATGGTCAAAATAAGGAACTTCTACATTTTCGGTTTTTGTTTTATTTTAATTGAGATTTGAATTAAAAATAAGAAACTTTTATTTTGAAACTTGGAGACTGTGTTTAAAAAGTATAGAGTAGGGCTAGAAAAAAACCTAAAACTCTCCTGATGAGGAGAGTGCTAATCGTGACTCTAATAATAATAAAATACTTTTCTGATAATTTTTTGTGTGTTTCATTATTTATATATGTATGGGAAGTTGTACCCTAGCCACATGCCAATTCACCTGGTGAACTTGCTCTTCAACGTGGCACAAATATTTCCTTCTATCTTTAGCCTTCCGGGGTTTCTCACATGGACTATTGGCTCTTCCTACATGAACCTGCTGGTAGTACCCTGTAGGAGACATGCTACTCCATGACAACAGGCACCACGCTGTAGGGGAATTACCATACCTGTCAATCACTATCTCTAGAATGTGGCCTTTCATGAGCCCTGAGATTTCATACTGTTTCTCTGAGCTGTAACAATATTTATATTGAAAAAATAAACATGTTCTTCTATCTTTAATATTTTATATCTTATAATTTGAATATCCCATTTTCATTATACTACTTAGCTGCTAAGTTATGTTATAAAAACAAGTTTTAATTATCTGCAAACACCTTCAAATCTAATCCTTACCGGTGAAGACTGATGTCTGGTTAACATCTGTTAGGACATTTATTTCCATACAGTATTTATAGCGCCTTTTTGTTATTGATTGGTATGATAAATGTGTAACTCTTACACAAAGACAAAATTTTTAGATTTTTGTATTTAAAATACTGGTTATCAAAAGAAAAACCCAGGTGTTATTTGTTTATGTTTCTGCTTGAGGTACTGAATCTATTTCAAGTCATATTTCTCAGTATTGATATACTTAATTTTGCTGAAATAATAACACACTAACTTTAGCTACTTTTTTTCTCAGTGTATCTCCTTGTCGCTCACCATTTCCGCCTCATTTCACTTCTCATCTTTATTTCTTTTTCTTTGGTCTTCTTTTACTTTAGGGATTCTTTCAATTTAGAAGTGTTCTTGTTTTCTGTTAATTACTATTCTTCTTGGATGTACACAGTTATCCTTTTCCATTTCATTTGTGAATTCATCTCAGAGGCATTTTGTATGTGCCTTTTACTCATAGCTTCTCAGAAGTCCCTTTCGAGGTTACCGATTTAACATGTCATGTACTATAAGGTTTGCATGGCATGGTGGCAGCTGACTTTGGTCTTTACAAGGATTGAAATGTTCACTCAACATGGATTGGTAGAATTTATTTTTTCCTTAAACATTTCATCGCCTTGTAAACAAACAAAAGCAAACCCAAGACTCAAAACTGACATTACTATTGGTGCCCCTGGAAATAGCTACCTTCTCACTAAAGTAGATTTTGTCATCCAACTTTATGTGTTGTTGAACACACATGGTGCTGTATGAGCACTCACTCACTAGTCTAGAAAACATTGCTGTGACCAGTTACCAGAAAAATAAATTCAGATTGCTCTTCACCTTCCACAGATGACCCTTCTGAAAGCCATTTGAATTCATTATAAATTATAGTTATATTAGTGTGACTTTAATTCACTTGTAATCTGAACTTTATGTGCAATGCATTTTTTCCCGTGTTTAATCATTTTTGAATGCTAAATCATTTGCAAACAAATGGCTTGTCCTTGAGAAAGAATTTAAGGCTGAAAGTACATTAAGTGCCATCTGGGTATCTGTGTCAATGGTTTTGTCACTACAAATGTGTGTGTGTGTGCATATCACCTACTTTATCACATTTATTTGATAAAATTGATATGCAATCTCTAAATCATTGTGTCTCCAACTTGTGTTATGCCACAAATACAAATTTTTGTCCTAAAGTTGATGGTACCCTTTGTAAAACTAGAAGTTCTCATTTGTGCAAAGGAAGGAAAAATAAAACAAGAAACAAATTCAATAAAAAAATTAAAGGTCAGATTTCTTTTATAGCTGCTGAATTCCTTTCTTTCCTTTCCATCATCCTCACATTCCCAAATCTCAACAAAGTTAAGAAATTAAAACACACATCATGAGATCATACGTTCACCTTGTTCAGGAACTGAAGGATTACATATACAAGACTATACCTTAATAAGTAGAGGGAGAAATATGAAGATATGAATAGAATATGAAAATTTATTATAATGCAGTTGTATTCTAAAGTGTTTCCTAGGCAGGCTAAGAGTATGTTGCCAGGAAATTTTAAGAGACCCACTCCATTATATAGAAGAGGATGTGTGTAGATCTCTTAATTCTGAAATGTTTAGAACTGAGTACAACAGGTCTTTGAATAACGACGTTTCATTCAATGTCATTTCATTATGATGTTGATGAGAAAAAACAAATTGATTCCAATTGGGGTTCACTGTCTGTGTAGAGCTTATGTATTCTCCCCATGTCTGCATTGATATTCTCTGGAGGCTCCAGTTTCCTCTCACTTCCCAAGGCTGTGCATGTGAGGTTGATTGACGTGTCTATGTGGTCCCAGTCTGAGTAACTGTGGGTATGTGTGAGTGCACCTGCAATGCGACGGCACCCTGTCCAGGGCTGGTTCCCACATTGCGTCCTGAGCTGACAGGATAGGCTGCGGTCAACTGCAACCCTAAACTGAAATAAGTAGGTAAATAATGATTTTACTAGCTTTTATTAATCTTAAACGTATGAATAGCTGAAATTTATTTCAGCATTTAATATTAGAAGTGTTTTGATCTTTATTTACAAGTTTGTTGACGTTTTAGTTACCAAAAGCCATAGAAGCTGAACTCTTTTGATGTCAACCTATGGTAAAATGGGTTTCGCTGACTGTATTTTTGTACCAATTAACCATCCCCAATCTATCCCTCCGTATGCGTGTATCAAAACATCACGTGACCATAAATATATATACCTATGACCAGTTTTCAAGCACCTGTCAATGATGTTAAGTGAAGACTTATTGTAGTCCTTTTTTGGCATAACGAAAATGTGTGTGTTTTGTTCAAGATTGGAAAAGTTCTTTGTGTAAAGAACTAGACAGTAAATATTATAGGCTTTGCTGGCCATATGTAGTCTCTGTCTCTCCTTCATCTACTCATTCTTCTTCTCCCCTTCCTTCTCCTTCTTTAAACACTTCAAAAATGCCAAAACAATTTTTAGCTCTCAGCCATATGAAGCAAGCCATTGATTAAATTTGGCTTGTAGGCCCATAAAGTGTGAATTCCTTTACATCATCAGAATGCCGCATATATATGAAATGTTATCTATGAGAAATTAATGGTGCTCCCAGCAGAGAGAAATTAGCCTAAGTTAAGTTTGGGCTTTGGAATTCAGGGGAATGCCATGCACAAAAATGCTCTGCTTTTAAAACTAGTTACTAACAGTCCATTTCTGATATCAGAAATACATGAAAACTACCAATTGAACGGACATTATTCACTACTTTAGTGCTGCTACTCCTGTGTGGTGGAAAAAGAATCCAGAAAGTTTTCCTTTCCATTTGAACATTCATGCAATAAAAATTTCCAAATCTTTTTTTGAACAAATTTTTATCTTATAGCTCTCTTGTGTACTTTATAAGTACGTTTTGCTGCTTATTCTCAGTAACTGTATTGAAACAATCTGTTTTCCTTTATCAATCAAAATAAAATAAGAAATTTAGCTTAATACTAATATTAAGCTGAAGTGCAAGATATATGAAAAAGAGAGAAAAGAAGCAGGATAAACTGACCTTTTGATAACTGCAGAGGACAGCAGATCAAAGACTGGACTTTAACGTCTGACATTTTCAGAATCTATCACAGTAAGTCCACTGGGTCCAGAAATAGGTTTTAATCCTAGATTGAAATGACAATGCTGTCATGACATTGAGTTTGATGGAAAAAATGAAGTTAAAGTTTTTCTCAATATTTTTTTAAAATCAATGATTGATTTAACTATAAAATGGACTGATTCTGAAGAACTCATTCTGACGTTGGAGGTGAAAATGCTTTTACTCTAATCATTAAAATCAATTTCTCTAGATATCTGACTTTATTCTGCTTTATAACATAAAGAATGAAACTATATTTATTAATGAAGTGTAATCTAGCAAAGTGGCATAAGCATAATTATGAGTCACTTACTAAAGTTGTGTGTTTTTTTCCATTGCATGAAAACCCTGCCTTGTTTTAATTTTTATTGACTCTTTAAAAGCAATTTTAGGTTTGTAGAAAGAAGTGAATAAGCATTCACACGTCATCCTCAGCCTCTACCCCAATTTCCCCGATTTTTAACATCTTGCAATAGTGTGGTACATTTGTTATAGTTGATGAGTCAATATTGGTACATTACTATTGACTAAAGTATGTAGTTTGTATTAGAGTTTACTCCTTGTCTTATGAATTCTATAGGTTTTGTCAAATGTGTAATGACAAATAATCCTCATTACAGTGTCATACAGAATAATGGATTCACTCTCCTAAAATTCTTCCTTGCTCCATCCGTTCATCGTTTCCTCTACTAATTTATGTAGAAGATAAATTAGTAGATTGAGTTGATGGTTATAGCAGTTTAAAGCACAGATAGAAAACTAGATTGACCTGCCTACCCAGACTGTGGTTCTCACTCTCACTGTGCCCTTTCTTAACCTTTGGAAATGCTTTTATTCATATATAAAATAGGCTATAACTTCATATAGTTGTATTACAAAAAGTTAATGCACAGAAAAAGACTTGTGCTAGGTATATGGTTTCTTCTCAGTTAAATGGAAGCCATTGCGTGTGTTTGTCAATAGAATTCGTCATACTTTATCTCACATATCTTTACGTCATTGTTGGCACATGACATGTTTAGACTGCACAAATCTCCTCCAAATCCCTAATAGCCACTGATCTCTTTACTGTCTCCATAGTTTTGCTTTCTCCAGAAGGTCATGTAGTTGAATCATACGGTATGTAGACTTTTCAGACTGGCTTCTTTCACTTGGCAATATGCATTTAAAGGTTCCTGTGTGTCTTCTGTAGCTTGACAGAATACTATTCCATTGCCTGGATATACCACAGTTTATTTTTCCATTCACTTCCTGAAGGACATTTCGATTTTAGTGATCATGAATAAGGCTCCTGTAACATTCATGGGAAGAAGGCTTTTGTGTGCATGTAAGTTTTCAAATCCTTTAAGTAAATACCGGGAATGTAATTGCTGGGTTGTGTGGTAGGAGTATGTTTAGTTTTATAAGAAACTGCCAAACTGACTGCCAAAGTAGCTGTACTATTCTGCATTCTCACAAGCAATGAATAAAAGTTCCTGTTTCTCCTCACATTTGCCAGCTTTTGGTATCATCAGACTTTTGGATATTGGTCATTTTAATAGTCATGTAATAATATCTCACGGTTGCTGTGACTTGCAGTTCCCTAATGATACATGACTAGTAACTTCAAAATCCCCATTTGACAGCTGTATTTAGACCTTTGGACTATTTTTTAAATGAGTTGTTTTCTTTCTTATTTTCGAGTTCTCTGTATACTTTAAATACCAGTAATTTATCTGATATGTTTTGAAAATGTTTTGAATATGTTTTGAAAAAATTTTCTCCCAACCTGTGGCTTTTGTTTTCATTCTAAGCACAGTTTTAATAACAAAAGTCTTTAATTTTAATGATGCTCAATTTCTCAATTTTTTCTTTGTCTAACCCAATAAATCAGAAAGCTTTTTATCATTTCACATGACTTAATATTCAGGCAAGGTCTATATAGGCCCTTTTCAAACAGTCATAAAGTTTAGAAGCTCTGACCTCACAAACAATAACAACGACAACATAGAAACAAAAATGACAGCTTTTGATGTTGTCTCAGTAATTTCTCAATTCAAGAACAGATTACTGAGCTTTATAAGCAATACGTATAGATATCAATTTCACAGTAAAATACCTTATGATATTTATCAAATCACCTTAGTTTTGGTCACTTATTACTATTAGACTAAAATGTAATTTGTCAGACATGAGAAATCCTTTGGAGTATTTTTTAGAGAACCAAGTATTTGTTTTAGCCTTTTCAGTTCTTCTCTTGCTGTTTCTCCAGTATAGTCATTCCAATTGTCTCTATAGATGTATTAATACCAGGTACATAGTAAACACAATTATCTCCCACGTGTACCCCAACCCCCTTCCCTGTTCATGCAGTGAACATAAAGGAAGCAGGTCAAAAGGAAGCAGGTCATGTACCCTGTGATGTGCTGGGTTGTAAGGAAAGGTACACAATTAATGTACCATGTCTGAGTTTTCTTCTTCTCTGTATTTGTTCCATTTAATGCATGTATGTTTTTTATTCCTTAGGCCTCTCCAGTCCTAACACACTCAGGGATACTTGATACAGCTATAAGGCTGTGTCTTTATCAGGTACCTTTGGGTTACCCCCGGCCAGGGGTGGGAAATAGAGGAAGTGAATGTCTGTATCCTCATTAAGTATCACACAGAGCAGAAACATAAAGAAGCCTGTGCCATGATTGGGTCTCTTCTTTCTCCAAAAACCACCTACCCCTTCAACTCCCACTGCTTAAAGGAAAATCTTGTATTAGTCTCCCCATTTTCTCCTCAAACTTGCTTTAGCAAAGCAGTTCCTAAACCTCTGTTAATGTATGTCCCCACCCCTAACTCAACACACAGTCTCATGTCACATCACAGAAAAGAAGTTCAAAACAAAACAAAACAAAGCCACAGTCTTATAAGAAAAATAGGTAAGTTTTACAAAAGTTGTGTACTGTATCTCTGCTTTGAATTTTGTCATTGGCCAAGGATAGTAAAACTCTTGGAAAACTATAAAACAGGAACTTACGTAATATGTTTTACCCAAGATTTTTCAAACATTTTTGGAAGGATACTTATTAACATCTTGCAGAGGTAATGTTACATGAAAAACTTAGCATAAGACCAATCAGGTATTCTATGCAATAATGCAGATATATGAAAAAATAATATAATGAAATAAATGACTTTTCAAAAGGTATTGATCCTAGATCCACATTCTTTTTTTGGTTCAGGTGAGGCAATTAGAATGTGAAAAAAAGAAGCATAGAACAACTGTCTAATGAGAGGGACGAATGCTCCTGGGTGGAAAGTTATTAGAAGATAAATTAGTAGATTGACCCTTTTGCTGTCTACGCAGGTTTTTTTTTTTTTTGCTAGTACCAATAGAAACAAATTCATTTTATGGTTTGTGTCACTGGAAATGTATAACTTAGTGGTAGCTGTATAGCAAACTTTGAATATGTAATAATAAGAGATTAGATGTAGGTTTAATATCATTATTTAATTTATTTGCTTGAATACCAGTGAGGAATTTCCACTTAAGCTCTCGTTTTCCAGATGAGTGTTTAATTGAATTCCAGAATTCATTTTGAAATAGAACTTTGTGTAGAATATGAATTTCTTTGCAAGAAGAATCATTTGTACCCTTGGGTTTGAGAGCAGTTTAATGTCAATATAACTTCTTTCCAGGCTTTCATTTCCTACTTTTTGATATGGGAATAATCTCATGGCGTGATTGTGAAAGTCTTAAAAGATAATGTTTGGGGGGAGGGGAAGGGATAGCAATAGGAGATATACCTAATGTTAAATGATGAGTTAATGGGTGCAGCACACCTACATGGCACATGTATACATCTGTAACAAACCTCCACGTTGTGCACATGTACCCTAAAATATAAAGTGTAATAAAAAAAGATAATGTTTGCAAAGATACTCTGTGCACTCAAAGCGTGCTCTATGAACTTCATTGCCGTTCACATTTTGGGTTTATGAGGCTTCCATTTGCTGGCAATTGAAATGTGACTCTGAGTTAGATGCCGTGGTGTGGGAGATGATGTTTATTGGAGTTTAAAGCACAGATAGACAACTAGATTGTCCTGCCCACCCAGACTGTGCTTCTCACTCTCACCGTGCCCTTTCTTAACCTTTGGAAACACCTGTATTTATATATAAAATAGTTTCATATACTATTTTATACTATATACTTCATATAGTTGTATTATGAAAAGTTAATGCACAGAAAAAGACTTGTGCTAGGTATACGGTTTCTTCTCAATTAAATGGAAGCTATTGCCTGTATTTGTCAATGGAATTCATCATACTTTATCTCACATATTCAGTGCTTTACATCATTTTTGGCACATGGTATGTTTAGACTGTGCAAGGGTTAATTACGCCAAATTTATCTATCTACAGTTAATATAGCCCAAGGTACCTTGTTTAGCTGAGCCAAAGTTTGCATTTATTAAAAATGTAAATTTATCTTGAAGTGATGCCTGATCTCACAGAACTATGGGTTCCAATCTCTAAATCACTGTGATCAGTAGTAAAACTATGTACTCTGTGTCTGTCCTACTAGCTATATTGCCGGAATCTGGAGCATGACTTTTGGGTCTTTCTGTAATGCCTTACCTCTCATCAAAATTCACAAAATTCACAAGACCTGCTCTCTGGATTGTGAGACTTTTGCATTACAAAGAAAAAGGTACTGTCCTAATGGCATTCCAAAGCCATTTGAAATGAGTTGCTGTCGTTTCCAGGGAGTCATTTTTGTGTTGGTTATCATTACTTTACCATTACCTTTTAATTTGGAAATGTTAAAATCCATTGCCATGCTCCTTGGAATATAAAGATCATATAGGGTCATTGACATGAGTCTGAAAGTATCAGTCACTGGAGACCTTCTAGTGGGATAATGTTGTTAATATTGCTGGTATTCTATTCTTCACGTTTCCTCCAGTAAAATGTAAAGTGACCAAAATATAAGCGTCACGCAGGCAAAGATTCTTTTATTTGTTCAACGAACACTGCTTTCACAGAGTAGTCAGTTAATATTCACTACTAGAATGCATGTTGAATGGCAGCTCTTTTATTTGCCATTAGCATTGGCCCACTTGATAGCAGTTGGACAAAAAAATTGGACAAAGTGTGTTGATCTTTTATGAAAAAATAGATATCTCTTTCTTTCTTTCATTGTTGCGTTTTCTCTGGGCAAGTTGATACACACTGTAGACCTGATGTTATTTTAGGGATACAGTTGAAGTTACTAGATACTTTAGAGTTTATTTAATTATAATATGAAGCTTTGAGTTTCTGTTTCATTATTAAATAATTTATTTTATGATAGTGTTGCTTAACTTAGTGTGCAAGGCCTACAAATAAACCTAATAAATATCTTACAAACTACCTTAAAATAAATCTAACATTTTTTACTGAAATATTTTTAAACATGTTGAAGTTGGAATGCCAGGTAATTGTATACATACACACACACACATTTTCTTTTGGTTTCTTTGTTCCTATTATTGAAATTCCTATGCTAATAACCATATCAATTTATGAAACTCATTTTGAGAAAAAAGGCCTAAAATATAACTCATTTTTAAAATGATTTTCTCTTAATTTATAATGTCATACTTTAATAAAATAGGGTAGGGCAATTTTGTATAAATATTTATGCTAAGTTTTCTACATAAGTTACTGCATGTAGTCTAGTTTTTAATAGAAGGGTTTTCTTTTTCTTCAGTGTCCACTTTAAAGTCAATGACATTTAGTGTTTTTTACTTTACAGTTCTAAGTTACTTATGCTTAAAAAGACATCTGACTTTTAAGTTACTGTCCAACTTGATTGTTATCTCTCTGTATCTTATCGATGTGTTCTTGAAAGTAGTTAGATTTTGAAAGACATTACTAAGAGGGCTTTTTCTCATCTTTGGAGAGTAACTTGGGGTAAACGGTTGTCTTTCGTCTTTGTCCTCCTCTCTACCCACAACTCCCCATCCCAGATCATTAGCTGAACTTGTGTGCTCAGGTTAATGTTCTGTTTCACCTTTCTTGTCAAATTGCTAGATACAACTCTCTTCAGTTATATACTGTACAAACAGAATCTCATCTTTTTAATCTCTCTCTTTTAAACAAATGTGTTCACGCTCAGATTTGTTGTCATTTAGAACAGGACTTCCTATTAGAAATATAATAATTTTCCTTCATGTTGTATCTTCAATACAAAAAAAAAAAACAGAAAAACACGTATCAATGGTTTGCATGTGTCATGCTGATAGTTGGAGGGCAACTGATATTAGAAAAAGTGACACTATATTTCTGAACACAAACCTTGTTTCATCTTAGAATTTGGTGTTGAACCAATTGTGTACCTCATAGCAATAAACTTTAATGAGTTGTTAATATGTGATTAACTGCCTTGGCCAAACTCAAAATCTTATTCACACATACAATACACACAGAGAACTTATTTTTATTTGTTCAGTCACTCCTTTAGTCCTTCATTTATTTCACAAACATTCATTGACACTTACGTGGCAGCACTCTTATAAGAATAGAATATACCCTGTTAAATCAGACATGATACTTGCTTTTGTGGAGCTTATGCTTTAATGGAGAAACAGAAAGTCAAGCAAAAACTCAAACTATATAACTTTAAATTGGATATGTGCTAATGAAGGAAAATGTGGCAGTGTAAGAAAAAATAATAGGGAGTTAAAGGATAAATAGGAGTTTGGTGGATGAAATTTATGAAGGGCTGAAGATTTCAAACAAAAGAAACTGATGCAGGAGGGTGCAGCTTTGGAGTCAAGAATGAAGTTCTAGGAGATAGCAAGGAAATGGTGGGAGAGGAGGTCAAAGTAGGTAGGATTTTATATATTATCAATGGGAAAATATTGAACAACCCTAAGCAGAAAGGCAATGATAGGGGGTCAAAGTAGGTAGGATTTTATATATTATCAATGGGAAAATATTGAACAACCCTAAGCAGAAAGGCAATGATAGGAGGTCAAAGTAGGTAGGATTTTATATATTATCAATGGGAAAATATTGAACAACCCTAAGCAGAAAGACAATGATATATATTCATCTTCATTACAAATTCTTCTATCTTTAGTAGACCTGTTTTCAGGCAAAATTTCATGAGAGAATAGTAACAAAGAGAAAAAAAGTGGTGTTCTCAGATTATCTCTAACTCACCTGATGACTTTAAGCTAAATGACCTCAACATTTTGTGAGGCTTTTCCTTCTTATAAAGTAAGGAGTTTAGATGAGGTGAGGTGTCCAATTTCATTTAGCTTCAATTTCCTGTAATTTGACGGCTGTCAAGTCATGCTTTGATTTGTTCTGTTTGTGAGCCAGAGTAACTTTAAGGCAGTATATTAACTAGGAGAACTATTTCTTTACTTTTAAACTTCAAAATTATGATGACATAAGTATTTTAAAGAGCATTTAGAAAGTAGACAAATGAAAAATTTTTAACATTTTGGAATGCTTCTTGTATTTCTTTTTGAAACCTAGGTTTTTGGTGGTAGTGTTGATATTTATTTTTGCCAAACTAACCATTCCATGTAATTTTGTAGCATTTTGGGTTGATGACCACCGTAAGTCTAGTATTCCCATATGTGTTAAAATTTATCTTTACAATTAATATATTTTCACTGAATTATTTAATTAAAAATTAAACTACGATTTCTAATACATGTTCAGTGAGATATTATTAGGCATTACCTGAAAGGGATTTCTGGAGAAAGAAAGAATTTCTGGTTAAAAAGAGTTGAGCAGGTTTTCCTAGAGCGATTCTCTTGGTCTCTAGGATGGTGCTACAGCATAAAATATCCTCCTAATTTACTTCACAAATTAGCCCTTAGATTTCATGAATTACTTATAATTTTTTTTGTAGACCACAGTTTCTTTGCTCTTCAGTATTACACTTGCTTATGTGAGTTTCTAAAACTAAGTTTAATTTTGGAAATTCTTAATTTTATATTTATATTTTGAATTGTGTTTAAAATTAAGTTTAGTAAAAAGCTAGGTTTTTATTTCTACCTACAAATTCAGTGTCCCATCAATAGAAAAAAAATTCTCAATAATATTTTAAAGTTACTTACTTTAGTCTTTGTCATTAAAGAATAAAATTTACCAGGCAGAAATGCCCCAGAAGCTACCTATGGAGGAAATATAAATATTATTATTACCTACTAATAGTAATATACAAAATAGTCAATTATGTGTATAGAAGTTAAATATATATAAAAGTTAAATATTTATAAATGATACAGGACTCACGTGTTTGTATTCTCTGACTGCTGTGCAGTCACAGTCTGATAAATTGATAAACAGAGTTTGCAGTAAAGAAGGAGTTTAATGATTGCAGGACAGCTGAGTGAGGAGATGCGAGCACCCTCAAATCTGTCTTTCCAGAGAGTACTTGGTTGGGGTGAAGGGATTGTAGAGGACCAGGGGCTGGATAAATGGGGTCACTGACTGGTTTGGGTTAGGGGGATTAAATCTTAAATCACCAGGATATAGAAACTTCACCCTTTAGTGAGTCAGCTTCTCCTGGAGCCCTTCGGAGGAGCTGATGTCAGTAGTTTCACTGGTATGTAGGATCTGAAAGAATACCTCAGAGAGAAAACAACATTTCACAATGCTCAAGTTGTTATCTATGAGTAGTTAAGTTAAGGGATGAATATTCTGATATATGTAAGTCATCAATTCTGATATATGTAAATCATCTATTCTGATATTTGTAAATCATCAGTTCTGATATATGTAAATCATCAGTTCTGATATATGTAAATCATCTATTCTGATATATGTAAATCATCTATTCAGATATATGTAAATCATCACTACTCACTATGCTGCATGATCCTTGACAAATTTTCTGATTTCCTTGTATTATTAAGTAATAGCTGCATTCTTTTAGGATACTATTTCATGATCAGCACTCTTCCTTCAGGCTCTACATAAAAATTATATAAGACTACTAAATCAGTTTATGATCTAATTATGTCATTTCTTTATTTGTCTATTATTTGCCACTGTAACTCAATTGTTCAAAGATTCAATGTAGGAGTCATATAATTCAGCCTGATTAATATAAGTATTTGCTCTAAATGACATTGGAAATATATATATCCATTATAGCTCATTTTAGCACATATGTTAATATTTCTGTTGCAGGATTCACTCAGTTATATCCTCATTAAATGTTGGTACACTTCGAAGATATCAAATGATATCAAATCAGCAATACTGAGCAGCTAGCTACATTTATGAATTTCTTATTTGCTAGTTGAAGTTACTTATATTTGTTACAATCTGGGAAGCTCTTAAAAATATAATTATGCCTTTAAATATATCTCTGCAAAAAAAACTTTTGGAAAGAATTTCTTTGGTGTCTCTGAGAACTGTGAAGTCTTAAGTCTGAACGGAATTAAAGGCATTTGTATTCATCCATTCTTTTTTTTTTTTTCCTGAGACGGAGTCTCGCTCTGTCGCCCAGGCTGGAGTGCAGTGGTGCAATCTCGGCTCACTGCAAGCTCCGCCTCCCGGGTTCACACCATTCTCCTGCCTCAGCCTCCCGAGTAGCTGGGACTACAGTTGTCCGCAACCACGCCTGGCTAATTTTTTTTTTGCATTTTTAGTAGAGAAGGGGTTTCACCCTGTTAGCCAGGATGGTCTCGATCTCCTGACCTCGTGATCTGCCTGCCTCGGCCTCCCAAAGTGCTGGGATTACAGGCCTGAGCCACTGCACCTGGCAAGTGGTGTCTTTTCACTTAGTTTAAGTTTACTCAGTGATGAGGATATGAACATTTTTCTAATTGGCATTCACTTCCATAACTGTGAACTCTACCCAGTGACCAGTATCTGTGATGGTATTAAGTACCACCTGTTCAAGCTATTTATGTGTTGTAAATTAGTCCCTAATACCCCCTGTTTCCAAAGTCTTATGACATCTAAGATGAAATGATAATAGATAATTTCATTAATTTATAAAACTCTGACTGAAGATGGGAGAAAGATGTCTAAACTAATTCTTTAGATTATATTTATCAAGAACCAGACAGATTCTAATCATTCTACATGTACATTAAATATATTGAATTAGATTTCTCTTCTAACCTTTACAATAAATGCTATATGAGCTTGTGTGTTTATTTAGCTCCTGGAAAATATTAGCTCTAATCTCCCCTATTTCATGCTATTTATGTTTTAAACCTCGTTTCTGAATGTGCTTTGTTAATTTGAATTTTATTGGCCTAAACAAATTTTTTCTTATAATCAACATAAATTACATCGCCATAACTCATATGAAGTTTTCTTCCCTCCCTCAGAAAGTTGTGACCAAACAGGATTTTAATACATTGCAGTTTTTGTAGAACTCCTCTACCAACAATTTCATAGCTAGTTAACTGTTTAAATGCACACTTACTGTGCTAATGGTTGGAGAATAAGAGGTCAAGATGGTGGCTTTTACAAGGAACACATATTTCTGAGCTTATGGCCTGCAAAGCTAAGATAAATTTTAAGAGAGAGAAAAATATCCTAAGTATTTATATATTTAATTATGTTATATTTGAAGTCACATATTTAGGAAATGAAAGTAGGTGTTTTCAAACAATGTCAGTTTCTATCAGCATGCAGCAGGGGTATCCCTCTCCATGCACAGATGCACAGAAACGAGAGAAAAATTAAGTACTAAATTCTAGTGACTATTATAGGATGGTGCAAGTTTCAAGACATGTGAAAGAAAACACAAACTAAAATAATTAGTGAGGACTGTGATGTCCGATAAGGCAAGCAATGAATTCTCTCTTAGCCTCATCTTCTTCATTTGTAAAATTGTTAAATATTTTGCATGACTTCTTCATACTCAGACTTTAATTGTGGTTGGCTTAGAACTCTTTCTCTTTCAACATTGTCTTCATTTCTCCACCGTTTTACTAAATCTTAGTCGTGACTGTTGATATGTCCTCAAGTATCATATACGCACCACGTTCCTTGGAGGTGGTAGAGTGTAGTGAATAGTCAAACAGGTTCTGGGTTTAAATCCTGCATCCTCTGCTTTCTAGCTGTGTGATTTGGGTCAGGCTAGTTGCTATCTGAGCCTCATTTTCCTCATCTGATTGTTTTAAAGACAAAATAGTATATAAGACAAAAGAGTTAAACAATATGTGAAAATATTCCAGCCTCTGACACATCGAAATTCTCAAGAAATATTTACTGTTCTCAGAACAATATTCTATTCTATTCACAATAACAATTGTTACAATTTTTATGCCTGTTCTAAGTTAAAATCTCTACAAGTCCAAGGGTTAATCAAGAAACACTAAATGTCCCACAAATAATTATTTCTATTTAACATAATTTAATTTTAAAACAGTTTTAGGTTCACAGCAAAACTGAGCATTGAAGTGTAAAAGCTTTAAGATAATTTTTTGCCCTTTCAGTATTTAATTTATTTTATTTAGACCTGATTAATTATAAAATTATTTTTCCTTAGCCATGAGAATTCAATATTACGTTATAAAGATATTTCAACTGGAAAGCTTTTTTTTTTTTTTTTTTTTTTTTTTTTTTTTTTTTTTTTTTGAGATGGAATCTGGCTCTGTCGCCCAGGCTGGAGTGCAGGGGCACGATCTCGGCTCACTGCAAGCTCCACCTCCCGGGTTCACCCTGTTCTCCTGCCTCAGCCTCCCTAGTAGCTGGGACTACAGGTGCCTGCCACCATGCCTGGCTAATTTTTTGTATTTTTAGTAGAGATGGTATTTCACCATGTTAGCCAGGATGGTCTCGATCTGCTGACCTCTTGATCCACCCACCTCGGGCTCCCAAAGTTAATTTTTGAATATATTTCAGATTTTGCTCTAGCATATTTAATGAGATATTAATGTCACTATACAATCTAAATTTTGGCATATCATTTTATGTCCCTCAGCGTGTAAAAATCCTTTGTCATTATAGCTTGTACTCTCTGTCTTTTAATAGTGAACTTAATGTATTTATACTAAATATGATTTTGACACATATGGATATATTTCTGCATCTTTAATAAAATTTCACTGTATTTTTACTTCTTTACTTTTTTCGTTTGTTTTCTGCTTTTCATTGACTTGATTGCATATTTTTGGGGGGTGTGTTGTTTGTATATTTCCTTTTCCATTTAATCTATGTCGCTTTTCATTGCTCTTTAGTTATTAAATGTTGAACAAAGTGCATTAGCACTAATGAAGCACAAGGTTGCATTAGCAAAGTACAACTTGAATCAATCATCTCCTTCTACCTGAACAATTTAAGGGCTATAGAAAATTTTAGATATGATCATCTCTTCCAGTTTTTATATTATTGCAATTTGTAAATATAATTATGTATTGTTTTTTAAATTCCAAGCTAAATAGTCATTATCCTTAATGTTATTATTGCTGTTACTTTGGTTATTGATTATTTAGATACACCAACGTGTTTTCAAGTTTCTGTATAACTCAGTGCCACTTAGATCTCACTCTTTTCTTCTCATTGAAGCATATATTTTGGTGCTCTTTGGTATGTAAACTCAATCATTTATTTGAATATGTGTGTGTGTGTATGTGGCAGGGTCTCAGGCTGTCACCCAGGCTGCAGTGCTGTGGTGCAATCATGGTTCACTGCAGCCTTGACTTTCTGGGCTCAAGCAGGTCTCCCACCTCAGCCTCTTGGGTAACTGGGACTACAGGCATTTGCCACCATGCCCACACCAGGCTAATTGTTTGTATTTTTAGTAGAAATGAAGTTTCACTATCTTGTCCAGGCTGGTCTTGAACTCTTGAGCTCAAGCAGTCTGCTCTCCCGAGCCTCCCAAAGTGCTGAGATTACACGCATGAACAACCATGGCTGTCCTGAAAATTATCTTATTTTATATATCTTACTCTTAATAATTTAGAAAGGTTTAAAATAATAGATTGATGGATATTTTCTCTTAGCACTTTGAAGAGTTTAAAATCATAGGTTGATGGAAATTTTCTCTTAGCACTATTGTCTTTTATAATTTCAAGATGCTTTCATTTTAAATTATGAGTAGAAAACAGAAATTACCTAAAAGGGCACAATTACTAGACTGACAGTGTTATGGGTTGAATTGTGTACCTTCAGCAAATAATGAGGCGGTAATTCCAGTAGCTGTGAATGTGACCTTGTATGGAAATACAGCCTTTGCAGATGACCAAGTCAGGATGAAGTCATTAGGATGGGCCCAATCCAATATGACTCTGTAGTTACAAAAAGGAGAAATGTGGACACAGGGAAAGATAGGTATACAGAGAAGGCGATGTGAAGACACAGGAAGAATGCCATTGATAAGCCAAGCGATATGGTCTGTCTTAGCTCCTGTAACTCCCATGTGTTGTGGGAGGGATTTGGGGAAGGTAATTGAATCATGGTTGTAGTTTCCGTAACTCCCATGTGTTGTGGGAGGGATCTGGTGAGAGATCATTGAATCACGGGGTGGTTTTCCCCATACTGTTCTTGTGGTGGTGAATGAGTCTCACAAGATCTGTTGGTTTGATAAGGGGTCTCCTCTTTGCTTGGTTCTCATTCTCTCTTGCCTGCCGCCATGTGAA
Source organism: Symphalangus syndactylus (assembly GCF_028878055.3). Taxonomy (NCBI): domain Eukaryota; kingdom Metazoa; phylum Chordata; class Mammalia; order Primates; family Hylobatidae; genus Symphalangus; species Symphalangus syndactylus. Next base: position 110,616,315 of record NC_072437.2, on the reverse strand, counting down.
ATGAGCCTTTCGTCTTCTGCCATGACTATGAGGCCTTCCCAGCACATGGAACTGTGAGTTCATTAAACCTCTTTTTCTGTATAAATTATCCAGTCTCTGGTATGTCTTCATGAGCAGCAGGAGAACAGACTAAAACACCAAGAAACACCCAAAGCTGCATGACATAAGGAGAGAGACTTCTCTGGAATAGCTTTTTCCTTGTGGCTCTCAGAAGGAGCCACCTTTTCAACACCATGATTTTAGACTTCTACCCTCCAGAACTCTGAGACAGTACACTTATGGTTAAGCCACCCACTGTGCGCTGTTTTGTTAGGGCAGTCCCAGGAAACTACTACAGATACAAATCGTAAACAGAAACAAGAGCCAGGAGAAACCAGAACCTTCAACCCTCTATGCAGTACTCTGTCCTTTCTTTCTGGAGGTTTTCAGAAGGAATTTCAAGGATTCGGCAGGGGGTTGGTAGACCATGCTGGGCCCACTGTGTCCCATTCCTGCCAGATTCCTGCGGGAACTGCACGGTTTACTAGGTTACACTTTCTTTTCTGTTCATGGCTTCTCAGGATGCACCCTTGACCCTATGCCCTCTCTTAATCCTGGCAACCCCCCATACTCTGCCTAAATAAATACCAGTGGACATAACTACCGACATGCCAAAGTCCTCAACATCTCATATTCCATGGAAGAGTACATAGACGGGCTTTTATACTGTCATAGATTATACCAGCCGGGTATCCAAGTGATGTCAACAGGGCCCCAGTGTTTTTTAGACATTTTAATAAAAATTTCTTTTTAAAAAATCAGATTTTGCTATAGAGTCAGGCTTATAATCCCTATGTTCTTTTCTTGACAGTATATTTTTCCAAAAGAATCCTCAGCCATCCACATAAAAACAGTTTCCATATATGCGAACTGGAAATTTTTATAACTGGTAGAAACAGACTAAAAACTGGACTTTCAAAAAATATAGTTGGCCTTTCCTGTGTACGAGCTCCGCATTCACAGATTCAACCAACTATGGATAGAAAATATAGTATTCCCAGATTGGGCAGCCCAAGGATGCAGAGGGCTCAGTTTTAATTTTCCCAGGTTATACAGGACCAATGTTGGAATTTTAGCATTTCTGGATTTTGGCATCCATCAGGGTTCTAGAACTAATCTCTCACGGAGAACGTGGAACCACTGTATATACCAATGGCAAATAAGCAGTGAAAATTTGCTTAACGCCACTAGTCATTAGGAAAATGCAATTAAAACTGCAATGAGATGCTCTATACAGCTACTAGGACGGCTATAATCAAATCACAGAAGACGGAGTACTGATGAGGATATGTAGAAACATCAGTGGTATAGTTGCTTTGGATAACAATAGGGAAGTTTCTTTTAAATTTAAATATACATTTATCATATGACTCAACTATCAATTCCTGGATGTTTACCCAAGAGAAATAAAAGCATGTTCATACAGAGACCCATTTGCTAATGTTTATAGCAACTTTATTTGCATGGCCTTAAACTAGAAATAATCCAGAGGCCCATGTATTAGTAAAGGTATAATCAAATGGAACACTAGTTTGCGATAAAAAAATACAATATAGACATATGTAACAGCATGAATAAATCTCCAACGCATTAAGTAAACTCAATAAAAAACAATCAAAGCTACATAGTATATGATTCAATTTTTGTGACATTATTTAATAGCCAAAACTGTAGCCACCCAAATCTGAGTGGGGTAGACAGGGGCTAGGTGTCAGGTTGGGGGCGAGGACTGATTACAAAGGGGCACCAGGTAACATAGTACTTTAGGTTGCTGTAACAGAATATCATAGACTGGGTAGTTTATAAACAACCAAAATTTATTTTTCACAGTTTTGGTGACCAGAAGTTCAAATTCACGTTACTGACAGACTCAGTGCCTGGTAATGACTCACTTCCTGATTCAGAGGTGGCTGTCATTCTTTGGTCTCCTCACATTGTAGAAGGACGGGATATCTCCAGGGTCTCTTATAAAAAGCACTAACTCCTTTGATTAAGTCTCTGTTCTTATGATCTAATCACCTTCCAAAGCCTCCAACTCGCAATACCATTATATTGGGTATTAGATTTCAGCATAAAATTTCAGAAGAATATAAAAATTGAATCTAGAGAACAAGGGAATTTTTAGGATGAAACGTCTCCATTGAAGTGGTTGTTACACTACTGTAAACATTTGTCAAAATTCATCAAAATGAACACTTAGAAAATGCTGTTATATATCATTATCGTTTGGCTGTGTCCCTCCAAAAGGCATGTGTTGGAACATAATCCAATGAACCACTGTTGGGAGGTGGGGCCCAATGGGAGGTGTTTAGGTCATGAAGGCTGAAGCCTTGTGAACAGATTCATGCTGATTTAAAATAACTTAAACTGGGAGTTCAATCTCTTGCTGTCTCACCTTCCACCATGAGATGACACAGAAAGAAGGTCCTCACCAGACACTTGCCTTTGCATCTTGGATTTTCCAGTTTCCAGAACCATGAAGAATCTCTACAAATTGCCCAGTCTCTTATATTCCATTATAGCAGCACAGACTGAATGTAACTATACATGTATTGCATTTGAATGAATATTAGTAAGAAATTAAACATTCACCACAATAAAGGGATCTTTGAATGAGCACTGGGTCCCTCTGAGCAAGGCCATGGACAGATGTTATGTAAGAGAAAGGACTGGATCAGAACTTTGAGAGCAGAAAGCATCAAATATTCTACAGCTTGAGCCTTCTGTAATGGTAGCAGTAGGAACTGAAGATTCCTATGTTTTTGTTATCTTAGATGGTGAATTGGACTCCACTAATGGAGGGGCTTAAGATATCAGCAGCCATTTATTTTGTATAAACAGTTGTGCAAAATGAATGTGCCAATAAACCATAACAAAATAAATTGGGAGAGCTTCAAATCTAATCCACCTTTTAGGAAGTCTATGATGGATAGACTTGACCTACAGAATCTATGCACACTTTTGATAAGCCAATAATTTCCTCTCTATATAGATACCCCTAATTCAGGCTTCAGGGGCTAAAAAGTGTTCCCAGAGTTGCAACAAAATCATCAATACTTGAACAATATAACACACACTACAAGATTCCTTACTTTGAATGTTGAATATGTGTAGATATAGATACTAACAGAAGAAATTAAAGTTTGGCAGCTTTTGAAAGTGTAGTCATTCAAATATGTAAGGCACTGTTTGATGACACAACTAAAAATAAAGTTTTCATATTTCTTTTTTCAGTATTTTACATAATCTAGGGAGATATAAACTTCTGGCTAACAAAAAAATAAATGTTTGCTTAGGAAACAAGACTCCCAGACTTAAAAATCGTTACAAAAATACATATGTGACCAGCTATGTTTGGTTTCTCCGTTGTCTTTTGTTTGCATTCTAATTTTTCCAGCTTGAAGTATCTTGTCCTTACTCATTTTTAGACATCCAATACAGAGGTAATATTTATTTATTCAGTATTTGTCACTTTGAGAGTACTATGTTTTCTCAGATGTGAATCATCAAGTTGTTCTTGAATATTATACATTTCATTTTCAGGGTAGGATAAACTTTGTACCGATTATATTTGAATTTGTTACTTGAAGTGGAAATTGTATGTGATAGCAGAAAGGCTGAGTGCTTTGAAATGAGTAATACTGGATAGTGAAATATTGGTTAAAATTCTGGATCTTCCAGTGATAGCTGCCATCAAGGACACATTTCTTATCATTTTTAGCCTTAAGTCACTCACTTTGAACATGGAAATAATAAACACATTTTACAAAGTTATACTGGTGTGATGAGATCAGCATTCAGTAAAGGGAAGCTGATACGACTGTCAGTCAACGGATTCATCTAGCTATTTACCTACCGTTCTTTTGTTTTCCTCTCTGCAGCCAAAAGATTTAAGTTCAAATTCTGGATTGACAGTTTATTACATCTGTGACTTTTAGCAAATTATGTACTTTGCAGTCTAAAATTTCACATTTATAATGTATGATATTATTATTAAAGAGTCTATAAGAATCCAGTTTAGTGCCTGAAATATAGTAGGTGCTCATTTAATGACAGCTACTATTTCAACTTTTAGACATCACTATTACTACAAAACTGGCTTTGATATTTTACCTTTCTAAAATTTATTTTTTTGCTTCCTAAAATGCAGACTGTCCTATATCCAAACTATATTGGAAATTAAATATTTTAACGGAAAATAAAAATCACACACAGGTCAAGTAAGTTATAGTGGTTTTGAACAAAAGGCATACAATTTCTTTTTAAAAAAATATAAAAAGTACTAAAGCTATGTTCAACACGAATATACTTATATGTGTATTATATACATGCTGGAAATATCAGTTTTTAAGGGACTACATAGCAGCTACATGTTTTGATAATTGACATTATTCAGCAAATTATTCTAATACAGGAAGTATGTCAAATGATGAGTTCAGTATAACATTTTTATCTGCATTGCTTTGTTACTTTTGTGCATTACTATTAAATGCATTGTTATATGTTGCTGTAAGTTGTATTATTGCATATTAAAATCACTCTTAGATAAAATAAAATCAACAAGGTCATTTGCACAGCTCGAGAAAATGTTTTTATCATACAGAGATTACGCATTTTTCTTTTAGCACTTTTTTTGCATGAAATCAATTGTTTCAGGGTTTTTTTTAAAAAAAACACATCTTCCAGGTAAAGTAAATATTTTCACTTTTAGCTACACATGGATATCCTCCATTATTTATGTTGTCATATACTTATCTTAGTAAAAGTTTGCCTAAAAATAACTGCTTATCCAAAGTGTACTTATGTTAAGTGTAGATATATTTTGAGTAAATAAAAAGCAGGTATTGTTTTCAGAGATAATCTTAAAAATGCTTTATCATGAATCTGGAGGTTAAATAGCTGGAAATGAAATCCAGAAGTAAATGATACCACTTGTAAACATACCTCTGACATTAGGAGTATACAGGAAATTATGACAAGTATCTGTTATCATAGATAAGTAAGGGTATCCCATGGGTAACTAAAAATGAGCATATTTAATGGGAGCCAAGTTTCGTATTTTTAAAAGACATGGAGAAATTTATTTTATAAGAAAAATCTGTTTAAAATGGAAAATCTTTGTAAAAAAACTACTCTTTTTAAAATCCTTTGCTAATGGCCTTCTTGAACTTTATCTTAATGTATATAAGAATTCTTCAAAAGTCACATTATATAATTAATTAAGGATACTAGAGAAAATTAGATACTGCAATGTGTCAACAATGTTTAGAACTGATGTTAAATAAGTCTGGGTGCAGTGCCTCACTCCTGTAATCCCAGCACTTTCGTAGGCGGGTCACCTGAGGTCAGGAGTTCAAGACCAGCTTGGCCAACATGGTGATACCCCAACTCTACTAAAAATATGCAAATTACCTGGGTGTGGTGGTGGATACCTCTAGTTACAACTACTCTGGGAGGCTGAGGCAGGAGAATTGCTTGAACCTGGGAGGTGGAGGTTACAGTGAGCCGAGATCACGCCACTGCACTCCAGCCTGAGAGACAGAGCAAGACTGTTAAAAAAAAAAAAGAAAAAATATCGCTGCTAAATACGTTTCTGGCTATTACTAATTTCTATTTGTGATGGTCTAGTTTGTGCTTTTCTTTTTAATAAAGACTTGTTTTTTAAAAGAAAGCACAGTGATCTGGATGATGTCTTATGGTAAAGCCTTGGGGTAAACTCCAAAGGGTAAGTATTAGCAGTGTCGATGCCACCTCATTACAGTAACCACAATACCACATTTAAAGTGAAAAAAAAAATCAGACTTTTCTGAAGTGTCTTGCAAATTCAAATCCTTTCTATGATGGCAAATAAAACAGGAATTTGGAGCACCAAACTTGCCCCTTCCTCTGCAATAAACTAAACAAAAGTTTCAAACATGTTTTAGAATGAATTCCTAATTTTATACATCAAATGACCACCCTCTCATCACATTGAATACCTATGGTAAGAAATTAGAATTCTCTCTCTCGTCCTTCCTTGTTAGTGTAGGGTAGAAGGGATTTTTTTTTCTCATCCATCACTAGGTTCATGGCTGAAGCACCTATAACAAAAGGCAGTTTAACAACAGAAAAGCATACATATTTATTTAATGTAAATTTTATGTGACATGTGGACCTTCAGAAATGAAGACCCAAAGAAATGGCGAAATCTATGTATATTTATGCTTAGGTTGGATGGGGAGTAGACAGTCATGAGGAAGCATGATTGAACAGAAGGAGTATGATCTAATGGTAATAAGCTGGGGGAACTTAGCAAGGCCTGTTTGTTCATATTACTTTCTGTGTCCCAGTGTGACATTCCTTGTCTCCAGATATGAGGCACATGAGGCTCTTATCACATACTTCAGAGGAAGATCAGATTCTTTTTTTATTTTTTTTTTGAGACAGAGTCTCGCTCTGTCGCCCAGGCTGGAGGGCAGTGGCGTGATCTCCGCTCACTGCAAGCTCCACCTCCCAGGTTCACACCGTTTTCCTACCTCAGCCTCCCGAGTAGCTGGGACTACAGGTCCCACCACCACACCCGGATGATTTTTTGTATTTTTAGTAGAGACGAGGTTTCACCGTGTTAGCCAGGATGGTCTCAATCTCCTGACCTCGTGATCCACCCACCTCGGCGTCCCAAAGTGCTGGGATTACAGGCGTGAGCCACCGCACCCAGCTGAAGATCAGATTCTTTTACAGCTTGCTTCAGAGAAGAAGGATTGGAGAAGGTCAGAGACCTTTCTCCTTTGTGATTTTCTCAAATGTGAAGGTGCCATCTTCTGGGGTAGCACGTTCTGAACCCAATGCTCTGGGGTAGCGTGTTTCTATTTGTAGAATATCAAGAGAATGGTGTTGCATCTTTCAGAAAACCCAGTCTAGAAAATCTTAGGAATGAAATATACAACCTAATTTTATACATTTTTCTAATTTCTATTTATGGTTAATATTTGAAGAAACATTCCCTCATGCATATAGAGTTTTAATTTAATGTAAGTGGATAATATACATAATAATGCTGGTTGCAAAGATTTTGTGTTCCAGAAGAGTTCAATAATATTTTCCTTAAAGTTTGGCGTGGAAGAAGAAAATTTATTTCCAACATTTTAATCTTTGACTCTGCATTAGCCATTTTCAAGTAGATAAATTAATTTTTTTCACTTGAGTTATTTACTGAAAATTGGTGAACTTAATTGCTGAAAAGCTTTAGCTTTTGCTTTTTTTTTTCGCTAATCATTGATTCAGTGATTACTATTTCTTTTCTAGTTTCTTTATATGTACTGTAATTTCTCAATGGCATTCAAGAAACCCAGGAAAGCACATTGAAAGTGGAATTATTTGAGCTGGACATATACTTGTGCATTAAAAAATTCTCCAAATATGTCTTTAAAACTTAATTAAAAATGTCAACTTAGAAACTTAATGTGCCTGGGGCTTAGTCCAGAGGACAGTGGTATCAGCTGAAACAGGAAGATAATGGAAGGGGATTTGAACTTTATGATAAGGACTCCTGGTCAGTTTAAGAAAGACAATGGCAGGATCAGAATATACGTTACTGCCTGCTGTGTATATGCAGCAATAGTGGTTATACCTGGTTCTTTGTCTCCAAATCAGAGCACAGGCCCAACAAGAACAATCCTCGGTCCACTTATGAAGGAGGCTTATCCACTCAGTTGGAGGTATGGTTTCCCTGCATATTGCTGCCAACTTCCTGTCACTGCCCCAGAGGTTTAGAATTAGCATTAATGACCTTCAAACAGCTTAATTTCCCCAGAGTCATTGAACACAGCTAGTTGGCCCTACTAGGCTGAAAGCCATATGGCATCAATTGTAAATGTTTTGCTACCATTTCCCAACATAACCACCTGCCTGATTTACTGTTTGCTGGATACTCACCTTGAATGTGAATATGTCCACATAATTTTTTTCTTTAAATTAAGAAATGTAGTTTAAAATTATGATTCATTTTATCCTATTAAGATGTTGAAGGGGGATGCTGAAGAAGATTCACATTGTCAGTTTTGTATAAATCCACTTGTTGGAGAAAAGTGTTGAAATGAAATTAACAAAACCATCACATAAATATAAACGTGTAGATTGTTAAAATTACAGTTTTAGGAAATTTGCAACATAAAGTACAAGGTAAATAAATATCTCATTTTGAACTCACATATTTAGTACAAATTATTGCCCAAAATACATCCTAGGGCTTGGGGATATTTAGAAAAGAGAAGACCCCCAGAGCTATAAATCATTAAAAAACCAGATAGCTTAACTTCAAAATGCATTTTATTTTTTTTAGTCTTGGGTTTCAAGATAAAACCTTGAAGAAAACTGTAGAAGCCTTTTCTCTTAGCCATAAAATAGACTCCATATCCCTCCCTTTCCTACCATGTATACTCCCTTCACATTTATCTAATTGTATGCTGTCGTCTATATGCCTTCTTAGAAGTTGCAGGGGCTAATCTTGAGTCTGACAAAGGAAGCTTGGAGACTCAGCTGCAAAATTCCCAAGATTATTTCAAGGTGGCTGGCTAGTCAACAACCCCGCCATTGTTGAGATGCTGCCAGCTCGTGATTCAGGAGGACTGAGACACAAAATAGCCACCAGAGCAAGACACACAGACATTGTACTCAGCACAATTTTGCGCGCCTTCCTTATCAATTTTTCCACACTTAAACTCCTACCCTCACCCCCAAAATTGAAGTGGTTGCTTTGGATGGGAATCCGGCCACATCCCCTTTACTAGTTTTGGTTAGTAAAATCCCTTTCTTTCCACCAGACCTCACTCTTGTGAATTGGACTCTGCAAGTGGTAAGCATTCAGATCTGTATTCAGTTACAACGAAGTGATCTCTCTGCAATGGATACAGAAAAGATAGGTTCAAGGGGAAATATAGGGGAAGAGGGAGGGGGAACTTAAATAGGGGGGATAAATGAATTTGTGATAATTAAAAGCAGACATAGAGAAAATTCTGAAGGGAAACTGGTAATAGTGTATATGGAGACATTGTGCTCCTCAATGGAAATTTTGAGGGTACGATATTGTTTCCATGCATCTCCCTTTCAGCAATTCATCCCAGTGACTTGATGCAATGACATCACCTGTTCTCTTCTGAGGAAACAGTTTTAGACATTCAAAGCCCAGTTGTTCAATGTAGCCGAGATTCTTTAATTTCTATTTCAGCTAATTAGTAGCAATACAAACTCTTGCCAAACAAGACATGTGAATTCTTAAAGATTAAATTTTATTTTCTCTCTATCTAGAGGTAGGAAACCAATCTTTCGGGAGGCACAAATTACGATGACAGCCAACATTCATTTATTCATTCCAAAATAAAGCCTTTATGTGTAATGAATTATTTTTCGTAATTCTAGAAAGTGGCGTGTTCCAGCAATTATAATTATAAAGTGTACTGTTTTTGGAGGGTAAAATAGTAAGTCACATCATTAAGGTCAAAATGATGTTTAAAGGAAAACTATAACTATGCCTTTAGTATATTAAAATTAGATAATATTTTATACATCTGTCCCTGCAAAATAAAACACTTTTCATATGTTTTCTTTGGCTCACACACAACTAAATTTGATGAGATAAAATATACAAATATTTGACAGGGTCAATTTCCTTTTCAAGTTGGATTTTAATTAATTCAATAAGCATGTATTGATGACCTACTGTATGCAATACATTTGGCTAAATTTAGCATATCTGATTTTGCTCTATCATCATGGATCGTGATGTTTGTGACGGGGGATGTTTGTGACTGGGAGCTTTTTTTTCCCATTAGCCAAATAAATAAGTAGGTAAATGCTTAAAGATTTTTTTAAAAATCCACGTGGTGTTATTTTGAGAGGTATAGAATTTATCTAAGCTCCAGTTCCTTCCATTGGAAAAATGCATATTTAAATGAGGTAATATGTATAAAGGCAATGGTGGCTGGGCACGGTGGCTTGTGCGTGTAATCCCCGCAATTTGGGAGGCCCAGGTGGGACGATCGCTTTAGCCCGGGAGTTCAAGATCAGCCTGGGCAACAGGGAAAGACCCAGTTTCTACAAAATATTTTTAAATTTAGCTGGGTGCAGTGGCACGTGCCTGTAGTCCCAGCTACTTGGGAGGCTGTAGCAGAAGGATTGCTTAGGCCTGGGAGGTTGAGGTTGCAGTGAGCTGTGATCGCGCTACTGCCCTCCAATCTGAACCACAGAGTGAGACCCTGTCTCTAAAAATAAATAAATACAGAAATAAATAAATAAAGACATACATACATACATACACAAAAAAGGCAAAGAGTAGGCCCTCAATAACATGAGCTAATATCAATCTGTATTTCCATAAATTGGTATCATTCTATGTATTCATAGCCTCCAAACCTGTTATAGTCCAGTCTTCGGCTCCTTTTCCTGTGGCTTTAAAAATTTATATTAGATAAGGAAAAGAATCACACTATATACTTATCCTTAACTGTTTTATAGTTATTTTCAGATTTACATTTCCTGTGGTTACCAAATTACAAATGGCTACATGTAAAAACATACCTTTCTGGACAGTTTAGTTTCTCAAAGTTCAGAGGAACTCATATGCACTTACATGTAAAAATTATATAAAATATGCATATGTTAACTTCTCATATATACTTGAAAGACACCTAACAAAATTGAGAGTTCGCAATGGCGTTACACACATATTTGAAGTTGCAAATAGAAAAAAACAGATATCCAGAAATCAGGCTGAGTTTATACCCTAGAGATATTTGCAATTCCTCCATAATAAAGTGACAAAATTTGTGACTTTGAAGCTAAAAATTATGTATAACTACATTTTACACAATTTTAGCCATCAACAACTTATATTAACAAATAAATTAAGTTATACATCAAGCCAGAAAAGATAGCAAATTTCTTATGTTCTAGTATGGGAAGAAGAAAGGCATTTTTAGTTTAAAATTTAGTATGCGACACAAAATGGCCAGATGGTGCACATAATCCATTTGTTGCAGGGCTTCTAGTTCTTTCTGTGCATTGGAAGAAAACCAGGTGACAAGTTAGGCAGCAGTTTTTATGTAGGACATTTCCAAATTGCATATAATCAGAGAATAAGGATCTAGAAGATAACTTCCAACTAAAAACAAGCCATTCTGACTCAAAGTCACAAGAATTCAGTCTTAATAATCACAAATGCTTTCTGGTCTCAAGCTTAAATATCTATTCTCTATTTTCTTTGGACTCTCAGTGTCTTAGAATTTTTGCACACATAGTCTTACATTTTCCTCTTCAGAGAATGGGATTGGCAGAAGAAATGAGAGAACTTTTTGCAGCCAGTCATTTTTTCCAAGATCACAGAGCTAGTCAATACACCCTGAGATTCACATAAAACATGAGAATAGCCAGTATGGGGTACCTAGAAATGAGGAGCACTGCAATTATAATACAAACAAAAATTATACCCCATTTTACTAGTTTGAATCATTACCACAATAAACATGGATTCATATGTTAGGCTGTGATAGAACCAAAAGAAGACATTTATGTGATTTTTTTTTTTTTAATGGCATGCATCTGCTCGAGACAGGCTGTGCTTTTTAGAGGAACAAATTTATCCTTCAGTAAAAAATTCTGGAGAAGTGTGATATAAAAGATCAATTAAACTTGATATTTAAAGTCTTTGTACCAAAATAATGAATCTATTCATGAACAATACAAGAATGAGATTTGGCAGGAAAGCTATGTCAGTATATCTCATATCAGTGCCTAGCTAGGATGCTAATTCACAAGAAAAAATATTGTCATTCTCCAATGTCAGACGGTTATTTGAAGCCTGTCTGCTTTTTTTGGTAAAGATACTTTAAATAAGGAACCTGGGGAAAGAGTTACAGATATCTACTGGCATGAAGAGGAAGACTGTTTACTGAATAGAATTGAATGGATTTTTTTATGAGTATTGGTATTATTTCAATTTTCAATTAAAAAATAAACTGGTATATGCAAAATCTTCATGCTGTGGGCCATATTGAAAGATAGTAAATAATTGAAATAAAATGCCAAGATATTGGTGGGGACCCGTCTGCACCTACTAGGGTCTTGATGTTACCTGAGCCCCCTTAGGTATTTTAAATATGTGCCAGAAGACATGCTTCCCAGGACATGATTTTTCTATTCCTAAAAATAAGTTACAGGAAAAATAGACAAATGAAGACTAAATGTTTCAAGAGGGAACCCATATAATGGGTTAAATGAGGCATAGGATAGCAGTGTGTGAGGCATTTTGTATTAGAGCTCATTTAAAATACCATCGGTTACATGAGGTTTCAGAAAAAAAGAAAACAGCCTGTGTTCTGCATAAACAACTGTATGCAATGCATTGTAAAATGGGTATGAGGAATTAAGGAAAGAATGCCTTTTCTTCTGGTGTTCATCTTCCTCCTGGTTCCTAGCCAACTACAACAATTTGTTTTATAATCTTGCTTATGGCACCTTCCATGGCAACAGGTGCTTACTCATTTTGACAAATGTCACTTTATTAACAATCGTGATGTATGCAAAGAGGACTAACAATCCCTCTAGTTATGCAAAGGACAGGCACAGTACCCGCTGGGGATCAGAGCCTACCAACTTTGTGACAGCTCACAGTATATTTTCACTATTGAAGCCAATGGAGTATATATTGAATATACACTTTGTTCAAGGATTGGTCCTGCTTTATGCTTGAGGCTTATTTTATTTTCAATGTGTCCTGATTTATTAAACTAGTTTTATGATGGACACACCTAAAGAGCATCTGTCTCCTATACAGGAAATGGCCATGTTATAGTGACAAACTTGGCAATGTAGAAATAAACTTAGAAATGTAGGCAAATATGAGATGATACCTGAACATCATCTCAGCCACACCACAGTTATTGAGATATTGTTTTCTAAGGGTAAGGTCCAAACACTTTATCATATTTTTATATCTTGCATGTAGTAGATAATTTATATACCTACCAATCACACACACACACACACACTTAATGTCATAGCAATCTAATTAGAAATAAAAGTTTCTAAATTTCAAACAATGTGGAGCAAAACTATAAAATATTGTCTTAAGTTTTACAAATTTTTTAAAAAGGTGATTCACAGGATTATGGAGGATATTGATCCAATTGAATAAAACATAAAGCCCTGAATACTTCTCCACTCTTCCATTTTTATAGAAACTAAGAAGCAATTTAAGGATTTCTTTTTTAATGTGAAGAAAAATGTTTTGTTAGATTTTCTGCTAAATGCCATTTAAATAATCAATTTGCCAACATTTAGGGAAATTGAGTATGCCACTTCTCTAAAAAGCTTGTCATTTCTCTTTAGGGTAACGTGTAACAGAGATGCATAGGAAAATTCAGGGATGTGCTTTGAAATACTATTAGTAGATAGCAAATGGGGGATAGATGGATAAAAATTTAATCTATATATTACTGGGCAAGAGTTAAAAGGGATAAAGTATCTCTCTATACACATGGGTCTCAAAATTGGCCTCAAAAATGATACTGAGTTAAAAAACACTAAGTGAAACATGGTGAATATCACATTTCCCTGTGTAAATATAAAAATAGAAAAAATATAACAATCATTGTTGATATATATTTAGGAAAGAAAGGATTAATAGTTTAATATTGAGAGTAGATTAGACACACACATATATTAAATATATAAGAATTAGCCTTTCGATTTGTTAATCTTTTTGTTTTAATCTGCTGTATCTCTATTTACTATTTCATTCATTATTATTGTTGGTTTTTATAATTGCATTTCTTCTGCTTGGGTTTCTTATATTTTCCCTAATATCTTAAGTTAACTGTTGAATTTATCGGTTTTCAGACTTTATTGCTTTCTTGTATGTTTTAAATATGCTTTCCTATTTCCAAATCTACAAATTTTTCAAAAAAAAATGTTTTTTTCTGACTTTGAACTTCGTTGTGCTAAGAGAAGTATATCTGTCTGATAATTCCTTGGAATTGGCTGATATGTGCATTATGTCTTCCCCATGTGGTTCGGCTTTCTCTGAAGTTCCGTGCGTACCTGAGAACACTGTGTATTCCTTGGTATGATGGGTTTGTTGACTTCTTTATATGTTTTGAGGCAAGTTATTAGAGGCATCAAAGTTGAAATGAGTGTATAATTATCATTGTTTTATGATGTTTTCCATTCTATATGATGCTTTGTGCCTTAAAGACTTCACTCTATAATATTAATATAGATACACCAGCTTTCCTTTGACTAATATTTAAGCTGCCTAATTTCTTATCCTTTGTGTATCAGTTTTTCCATGTTTTTATTTTCATGTGTGATTCTTCGATAGTATAATCCTGGATCTTATCTTTTATTGAATTTAACCTTTAACTAGAAAGTTAATTTATTTACATTTATTAGGATTGCTGATATATTTGGATTCATTACCATCCTATTTCTTGTTTTGTATGTTCCTCTTTTGCTTCATCGCTTTTACTTTTTATCACTTTTTCTGCATCTTTTACATGAAGTTTTTATTTAAATTCTATTTCCCTCTTTATTCTTTTAATAGTTACCATGAAATTTTAACAGATTTATTTACTTAAAGTCTACATTAATCATTTTCTCTATTCCTTCTTTATATAACATAGGGACCTTAGAATTATAAAAATCAAATCACCTGCTAGTCTTACTTATTGTCCCATATTTTAATTATATCCTTTCTGTATTCCCAAATTTAATTTTTTTGTTATTTCACACAGACCCTGTGGTTTATCTACATGCTTTCCATGTTCTTCACTCAATATTTCTTCTTGTATCTGCAGCTTTCCTTTTGTAGTTATTTTCCATCTTGCTGACATATCGTCAAAAGTTTGTTGAAGTGTGAATCTATTCACTTTTAGGTTTCCTAAAGGGAGTTTTAGTTTTTCTTTTAGGTTTACTTACATCTTACTTTTGAATTATTTCACACATGACAAAATATGTGAGAGGAGTACAACTATTAATACTTCCTATATACCTTGCGCCCACATCCTTTACTTGTTTATGTTTTACTGAATGCACTTTATCATTCTCTCTCTCTTCATCCTCAGTGTTCATTTTATTACCATGTTGACAGGAAGAGTTGTTCTTGATATTAAGTAAGGATTTTAAATCAACTTATTATCACTGCAAATTTCCAAAAGACAGAAAGAAGGGTAACAGTGTGAATCTCTCTGGCTTCTAGTAGAAATGGAAATATTGCTTAGATTGGAGGAAGGTCATAGAGCACTCAGAAGAAATATGATCGTATTGTCATCATAGAAGCAATACATTTGTCTTTTGTCTCCTTACTTGTTTATATTTTTTCAACTATTTAAATCAAACAATTTGAGGTGAAAGTTCACCACCACTCTCACCTACCAATAACAAGATAGAACAGTGGAAATATTAATTCACAAACATGTGTTTTCATTTTGATGATAGTCAGCTACTAATCTAGATGCTTGATATAAGAGACATTATCTAAGCTCTACCATACCTGTATCAGTAGAATTACTTCCCTATTATACATGAAGATATACAGGCATACCTTGGAGATATTACAGATTCAGTTCCAGACCACTGCAGTAAAGCAAACATTGCAATAAAGTGAGTCATACAAGTTTGTTGGTTTTCCAATGCATAAAAAAGTCATGTTTACATTACAATATAAGCAGCTGAGTGTGCAATAGAAGTATGTCTAAAAAACAATGCACATACTTTAATTTTAAAATACTTTATTGCTAAAATGCTAATGATTATCTGTTCCTTCATCAAGTTGTGATTTTTCACAGGTAAAGGGTTTGGTCCAAGTGTTGGTGGCAGCTGACCAATCAGGGTGGTGGTTTCTTAAAGTTAATGTGGCTGTGGCAATTTCTTCTAACAAGGCAGCAATGAAGTTTGCCACATTGGTTGACTTTTCCTTTCATGAAAGATTTTTTTTTTTTTTGTAACGTGATGCTGTTTGATAGCTTTTTCCCCACAGTACAACTTCTTTCAAACCCAAATTCTACCACTGCTTTATCAACTAAGTTTCTGTAATATTCTAAATTCTTTGTTGTTATTTGAAGAATGTTCACAGCATCATTACCAGGAGTAGATTCTATCTCAAGGAACGACTTTCTTTGCTCATCTCTAAGAAACAAATCCTAATGCATTAAAATTGTATCTTGAAACTGCAGCAACTCAGTCACATTTTCAGGCTCCAGTTCTAATTCTAGTTGTCTTGCTGATTCCACCACATCCGCATTTACTTCCACTGAAGAGTTAAACCCCTCAAGGTCATCTGTGAGAGTTGGACTCAACTTCTTCTAAACTCCTGTTATTGTTGATATTTTGGACTCCTCCCAGGAATCACAAATGTCCTTAGTGTCATCCAGAGTGGTGAATCCTTTCCTGAAGATTTTCAATTTATTTTACCCAGATTAATCAGAGTAGTCATTATGGCAGCAATAACCTTACCATGTTTAGTTCTTATGTAATAAAACTTGAAAGTTGAAATTACTCTTTGATTCAGAGGCTACAGAATGGATGTTGTGTTAACGAGCTTAGAAACACTAATATCCTTGTTCACCTCCATCGGAACTCTTGGGTGGTCAGGTACATTGTCAATGAACAGCAATATTTTGAAAGGACTCTTTTTTTTCTGAGCAGTAGGTCTCAAGAGCGGGATAAAAATATCCAGTATACCATACTGTTAACAGATATGCTGTCATTCAGACTTTGCTCCATTTATAGAGTACAGGCACAGTAGATTTAGCATAATTCTTGCTATTTTCAGAATCGTTAATCAGTATTGGCTTCAACTTCAATTTACCAGCTGCATTAGCCCCTACCAAGAGTGTCACCCTGTGCACTGAAGCTTTAAAGCCAGGCATTGACTTATTTTCTAGCCATGAACGTCCTAGACAGCATCTTCTTTCAATATAAGTCTGTTTCATCTACACTGAAAATCTCTTGTTTAGTGTAACAAACTTCATCTATTATCTTAGCTAGATTTTCCAGATTATGTGCTAAAGCTTCTACATCAGCACATGCTACTACTTCACCTTGCACTTTTTCTTTTATTTTGGGATGGCTTCTTTCCTTAAAAATTATCAACCAACTTCTTCTAGTTTCCAACTTTTCTTCTTCATTTCTCTCAGCCTGAAGAGAATTGAAGATAATTTGGGCCTTGTTGTAGTTGGTTTGATTTTCTATCCAGACTGATAAAACGTTCTCCATATCAGCAACAAGCCTGTTTTACATTCTTCATCGTTCATTTGTTCACTGTAGTAGCACTGTCAATTACCTTCAAGAACTTTTCCTTTGTGTTCATAAGTTGGCTGTTTGTTATAAGAGACCTAGCTTTTAGCCTCTCTCAGCTTTCAACGTGCCTTCTTCATTAAGTTTAATCATTTCCAGCTTTTGACTTAAAGTGGGAGATGTATGATGCTTTTCTTCTCACTTGAACACTTACAGGCCATTGCAGGGTTATTACTTGGTCTAATTTTAATATTGTTGTGTCTCAGGGAATAGTGAGGCTTGAGGAGAAGAAGAGAGATGGAAGAACAGCTAGCTGCTGAAGAAGTGGGAACACACATGATATTAATTAAGTTTGCTATCTTATATGTGCAGAGTGTATGGTGTCCCACAATTACAATAGTGACATAAAAGATCATTGATCACAGATAACCATAAGTAATATAATGACAATGATAAAATCTGAAATATTGTGAGAAGTATTGAACTGTGACCCAGAAACCAAAAGTGAGCACATACTGTTGGAAAAAATAGTGTGGGTAGAATTGCTCAAGGCAGGCTGGCCACAAACCTTCAATTTGTAAAAAACACAACATCTACAAGAAAAGTGCAATGAAACAAAGTACGCTTGTCATTGCTCCAGGTTACAGAGAAAAAAAGTGGAAGAGATTAGATTCAAATCAAATCTCTCTGATGCCAAAATCCATGATCTTAATCATTAAATACATTGCTTCCAATTTTATGTCTAGATAATATATATTTCATAGGTTTTATATAAAAATCTATTGTTTAACCTCATCTCATTAGTAATATATATATAATATTCAGAAAGTTTAATTAAACAATGGTTGCTTAAATGAATTACTGCTTTATTAAGCAAGAAACAAATCTTAATCTGTAATATATATTTAGAAGTAGCATTTATAACATTAAAATAAGCCATGATGGTTTTTCCAAAATAATGAGAAAATGGCCCCTTAAATCAATTATACTTTAAAAAGAAAGATGCCTGTTTTGTCTGTCTTTATGAAGGAGATGAAATTTGGCAAGGCAAAAACTATAGATTGTTAAAAGAAGCAAGTTAACTCATGTTTATGTTTTATAACTTATTTTATTTTTTAAAACAACCTTGAGTAGAGTTTTCTTTGTATTTATTTTGTACTATTTTAAGATGTATAGGTCATTTGCAAGTAGTTAGTTTCTGAATTTTCGGTGCAATCCAAATACTTAGTTTAGTATTACCTGTGGTTTACCTGCTAATTTAAAAAAATGACTAACATGCGAATTAAGATTATAACCACGCATTTTCAACTGCAAACTATATGGAGAGAGTATTCGTTATGAAAAAGATAAAAAATAAAAATCACATAGTTTCTATTTTCTTTGCAGTTTAAAAATGAATTGGAAAATGAATTAGTAATAATGTTTAAAATGCATTTAATTGTGTTTTTTAATGTTGCATGGCATAAAATTTTAATAGCTCGGTTAGAAATCTATGTCTGAACTAGATTTCAGAGAAATTGTTTTCCTCTTTCTATTGGTGAAATACAAACTGCTGTGTCTTGATATGACCACTTGATGGAACTCTTTCATTTTGCTTTCAGCAATCTCTAAGCAGTGACAAACTTACCTTTCTTGGCAGGTATAAAAGTGTATATAAGTATGTATGTGTGTATATATACATGTATATGTATGTGTGTGTGTGTATATATATGTATATATATGTGTGCGTATGTATATATGTATATATATATGTGTATATATGTGTATATATATATCTATGCTTAAAGGAATTCGTTATTTGGCACATTTAGTATTCTCTACCGTTTTTTATGTATGTGAATTTTATTTATTTCTATGGAGAACCACAGTGTTAGTAAGTCGACCTGTAGAAAAAGAAATAAAATTCTACTTCTTAAATAAACTCTTGTTCTCATTTCCCTCCAAGAATTTTTTGCAAAAAATTAATTTTAAATAATTCTAAATATTTAAATATAATAATATCCAAGATGTTATTTGCTTTATAATCAAACTGAAACTGTATTTCTGGAATGCCTTCAAAATTCATAGTCAGAAGCATTCACAAGGTCTTGGGAATTAGAGGGTGTTAGGTAGCTGTGGGAACTTCCTAACAATTATCCTTATTAAGAAAGATAGTTTGAGAAGGGGAGAGATTGATTTTGAAGTGAAGCTTTCAATAAAGTCATATAGAACAATTAGGAAAAACTAGAAGTGAAGGATGGGGTGAAAATCACCTTCTCTTCATTGAAAACATTGACGCTATAGGTCATCCAAGAGCTGTGGATTAGGTATCAATCATCTATTTGTGACTTTTCATTTAAACTTTCTGAAGTTTTGCATAAAATAGGGATAATCGTAAATCTCTCACGAGGCTCAGATACAATAAAACTCACTGTAGTAATACATTTGTAAACTCTAAAAACATCGTGGAACTAGTAGTTGTTGGAATGATCACATTGTTGTAAAGAAAGCCCACATTAAGCATGTCAGCATATCTCGGAGAAAAAGGCCGTCTTCGGTAACTCTACCTTACAAAATATTTTCCATGCTCTGTAGTGTCTGGCTCCTAGTCAGAAGAATCTCAAGGAAGTAAGGCCTCTTTTTTGTTTGCCATTTATTCTAAGTGATCTCTGCCACTTTAGTGGCATCTAGTCCTATGCTAATGGTGGCCAAATCATTTTTCCAGTCCAGAATCTCTACATGAACTCCACCATTCTATTAGACACTTTCTCCCCAATATTCTGGAAACTTAAATTTCTCTGTCTTAAACCAAACTCACTGTGTTTATTCTGCAAAACTGTTGCATACACTTGGCTGACAGAGTTTTTGGTTTTTAAATTGATGACCGTGATTAATTTCTCTTTTGGCTCCCCAGTACCCAGCCTACAGTAGTCAGTGACCGATTAACCATTGAATGAATGAAGTATTTTGAAGCTCAAGACACAGATTTGACCTAATGGTGATAATTTCAAACATTAATTTGTTTTATTGTGACTCTGTTAGAGATTGGCTTATACAATATTACTTTCCTAGTGATTCTTGTTTTTATCTATTTTTGGTCTACACAAGGCATTGAAAATATAAGTCACTGAATGTGCCCTCATTTTCAGAGTTTAAAAGAAACTTCATTGCTGCACTAATGATAAACATTTAATCAACCCATTTTTAGGAATAAGTTATAAAACACTATTAATGCTTTTTCTCTATATACACTTTTTCTTCTTGAATTACTGGAGTGAGGAAATTCACTTAAGAGTAATGTCTTTCAATAAGAGCAGCTGTAAGGGAAAAGCATATTTTCACTGCCAAGAAAAACTATCAGATAAAATACATTCATTGTACAAAAAAATTACAAACGATTTCTGTAGACATGCAATATGGTATGTACTATTGAATGTGTTGGGGATAAAGTAATAAACAAAAGTACATGTCCTTACATTCTTTGAGCTTGTGTGGGAAACCCAATATAAACAAATGTGCTATTTATATTTCGGTTTAAATTATTTTATTTCAGGTTGCAACAGAACTATACAAAATGTGAAGTAGGGAAGGTGATGAAGTAACAGAGGCTGCTATTTTCTAATGGGTTGTCAGAGAAGATCTGTCTAAGGGGAGACTTTATATAGATATCTGAGTGAAATGCTGGGCCAAGGCATTTCGGGAAGACATTTTGGATTGCCTCGAGAGGTCTCAAGAACCTTCCAGGGCTCTCCAGAACCCCTCTTCAGGGATCTCTGACAAGATACTGATTACAGAGATGTCTGAGGACAGAGCTGGGACAATCCAACATTTGTAGTACTGATGCAAAGAAAGCCCACCAAAAGAGATTTAGATCATTTCTATAGTTCTATAAAAATGTTTTTATGACTCCCAATTTTCATTTAGTTAGCGTATTTTTTCTTCTTCATGTCACCTTTACCCTTTGGTTGACTGTAAAGGAATCCATACACTTACGCAATGTATTCTGTAACAGCATAAGCTGTTTTCAATGATGGGAGCATCAATTTATAGGTAAGTATAACTCAATTAAAGCACATAAGTTCAGGTACTAAAATCAATACAAAGAGCATATTCTGGTACCTCCCAGTCGCCCGCCTCCGGTTTACATATGCTTAACATTTCTGGTGGACAGAATCTTGCTGCTTGTTTGGGATTCTTGACATCAGAATATTCATCGTAGAGTAGGCATGCAATGCTTTTAATTTAAATCAATAAGTTAATTTCAAGGGGCAGGGAAGTGAGCAAAAGGGGGCTTATGACCCTTTTTCCTAAAGAGCAACCAATGGTCAGCCACCATTGATTGCTACACAAGGCCACTCCTGAGATCCCAGTTCTAATATCATAAATAATCAAGTACATGAAAATAATAGAAAATGAAACCCATCCTTTTCTGACAACAGTGTCTTGCTTCTGGAGATAAAACTAATGATTTTCCCAGAAAATTTTTAAGCAACATTTGGAGGAAAAGCTAAAGAGAGATTTGAATATTATTCCTTTAGGACAGGATTGCCTGGTAACTTACAGGGCACCTATTTAAATGTGAACTTCAGATAAGCCTCTAAGTATTTAAGATGTTCTTATACTAAAAAGTTATTTGTTTTTTACATGAAATTGAAATATAAGTAGAAATCCTATATTTTTATTTGCTAAATCTGACAATCCTATGTTAGGAATACTTTAGACAGATGAGGGTAAGATACTTTCTCTGGAAACATCAAGCAAGCTATTTTTGTTAGTCCATCAATCAAAGCCAAGGAGCCAATAGGATAGATTAGTATGGCTAAATGTCTTAGGCTATTGGCAAAAATGTGTGGGTGTAGTATTTTTCAGGACAAAATAAAAGAAAGGAAGTTAGCTTTTAGATGGATGAAATGTTCTTTCTTAGCTATGATTTTATTAAAAATATACTGAGATGAGAAAATCAATCCTTTCTCAGATGAGAAGAAATCCAAACATAAGCGCAATAAAACGTGTGAAAGCAATAAAATACATGCTATAGAATTCAACCATATTCCAATATATACTGATAGAGCAAATATGAGAGAGGATAATAATACATGAAGCTAAACTATGCCCTCTTCCATGAAAAATCATAGGCTCAAATTGTCTATGGAGGGGCTAGGCCACTCATAATGACAAAAGATGAAGACATTAATAAGAGTTATATAACATTTTTGTAGTTATATTAAGCTTCTAAGTGAGGGTAAAAAGTAGCAGAAATATTCCCAACCGTGTGATAAAAACAATAAAAAATTACTACAATTGACAGAACTCCAGGATCATAAGAGACTTGTTAGATTCTAAAGGAAGTTGCTAATGAATAAGGAAAGCTGTTAAACAGGCATTGAAAGTCTCCAAAGAACTAGGGCATGCATTAAAGAAATCCTCAGGAAAATGCAATATAGTAAAATTCAGAAAAAAATGTTTAACTGTGGTGTGGTATAAAATTCCAGTGGTGTGAATTTCAGAATCAAGAATAGACCTGAGAAAGAAGAGGAGGAGGAGGAGGAGGGGGACCTTTCTAGCAAAGATCATTACCTGTCAAAACCATGAAGTCTCTTAATAAAATAAGCTACTGACTAGATTTTAAATTTGCATTGGAAATGCCATGATTATTAAAAATTTTTACATAGAAAAAGGCCTGGGTTATTTGAATGTGTTCTCTAACTCTGGTTGTGTGCTTGGAAATAAAGCCCTATCACTGGCGTTCCAACTCTGCTGTGATCCTATTTTGGGGGTTAGTTCCTGGCAGTGCTGCTATGAGCATATTTGCCAAATTGTCTAAAGACCACTTTTCTTGTTATGCAAATATCAGTTTAGTCGTCCAACTTGTGTATACAGTTCTGGAACAAGAAGCATCTGGAAAAAAAGAACATATTATGACAGTTAGCTAAAAGTGGGGGATGGTGATATTCTTTGGAGGAAAAGAATTCTATCAAGGACCTAATGTATTTAATTCTGTTCGTTAAAAACAAATTTCCAATGGTTTCAAGCCAGAAATTAATTAAAATAAAAATGGGAGTTAACATGAAATATTAACAAAACTTTATCATTTCTATTTGTTTTTGTTAACTGTGCTTAATAAGTGTTCAGAAAAAACATGGCATTATATTAATGTCTCCTAAATATTTGAAAATCTGTAATTTAGCACTTCTTACATTTCTTTATTATTATTATTATACTTTAAGTTCTAGGGTACATGTGCACAATGTGCAGGTTTGTATACATGTGCCATGTTGGTGTGCTGCACCCATTAACTCCTCATTTACGTTAGGTATTTCTCCTAATGCTATCCCTCCCCCAACCCCCCACCCCATGACAGGCTCTGGTGTGTGATATTCCCAACCCAGTGTTCAAATGTTCTCATTGTTCAATTCCCACCTGTGAGTGAGAACATGCAGTGTTTGGTCTTCTGTCCTTGCGGTAGTTTGCTCAGAATGATGGTTTCCAGCTTCATCCATGTCCCTACAAAGGACATGAACTCATCCTTTTTTACAGTTGCATAGTATTCCATGGTGTATATGTGCCACATTTTCTTAATCTAATCTATCATTGATGGACACTTGGGTTGGTTGCAAGTCTTTGCTATTGTGAATAGTGCCACAATAAACATATGTGTTCATGTCTTTATAGTAGCATGATTCATAATCCTTTGGGTATATACCCAGTAATAGAATTGCTGGGTCAAATGGTATTTCTAGTTTGAGATCCTTGAGGAATCACCACACTGTCTTCCACAATGGTTGAACTACTTTACAGTCCCACCAACAGTGTAAAATCCTTCCTATTACTCCACATCATCTCCAGCACCTGTTGTTTCCTGACTTTTTAAATGATGGCCATTCTAACTGGTGTGAGATGGTTTCTCATTGTGGTTTTGATTTGCATTTCTCTGATGACCAGTGATGATGAGCCTTTTTTCATGTGTGTGTTGGCTGAATAAAGGTCTTCCTTTGAAAAGTGTCTGTTCATATCCTTTGCCCACGTTTTGATGGGGCTGTTCGATTTTTTCTTGTAAATTTGTTAAAGTCTTCGTTGATTCTGGATATTAGCCCTTTGTCAGATGGGTAGATTGCAAAAATTTCCTCCCATTCTGTAGGTTGCCTGTTCACTCTGATGGTAGTTTCTTTTGCTGTGCAGAAGCTCTTTAGTTTAATTAGATCCCATTTGTCTATCTTGGCTTTTGTTGCCACTGCTTTTGGTGTTTTAGTCATGAAGTCCTTGCCCATGCCTATGTCCTGAATGGTATTGCCTAGGTTTTCTTCTGGGTTTTTACGGTTTTACATATAACATTTAAGTCTTTAATCCATCTTGAATTAATTTTTGTATAAGGTGTCAGGAAGGGATCCAGTTTCAGCTTTCTACATATGGCTAGCCAGTTTTCCCAGCACCATTTATTAAATAGGAAATCATTTCCCCATTTCTTGTTTTAGTCAGGTTTGTGAAAGATAAGATGGTTTTAGATGTGTGGTGGTATTTCTGAGGCCTCTGTTCTGTTCCATTCATCTATGTATCTGTTTTGGTACCAGTACCATGCTGTTTTGGTTACTGTAGCCTTGTAGTATAGTTGGAAGTCAGGTAGCATGATGCCTCCAGCTTTGTTGTTTTTGCTTAGGATTGGCTTGGCAATACGGGCTCTTTTTTGGTTCCATGTGAACTTTAAAGTAGTTTTTTTCCAATTCTGTGAAGAAAGTCATTGGTAGCTTGATGGGGATGGCATTGAATCTATAAATTACCTTGGGGAGTATGGCCATTTTCACAATAGTGATTCTTCCTATCCATGAGCATGGAATGTTCTTCCATTTGTTTGTATCCTCTTTTATTTCATTGAGCAGTGGTTTGTAGTTCTCCTTGAAGAGGTCTTTCACATCCCTTGTGAATTGGATTCTTATGTATTTTATTCTCTTTGTAGCAATTGTGAATGGGAGTTCACTCATGATTTAGCTCTCTGTCTGTTACTGGTGTATAGGAATGCTTGTGATTTTTGCACATTGATTTTGTATCCTGAGACTTTGCTGAAGTTACTTATCAGCTTAAGGAGATTTTGGGCTGAGATGATGGGGTTTTCTAAATATAAATCATGTCGTCTGCAAACAGGGACAATTTGACTTTCTCTTTTCCTAATTGAATATTTATTTCTCTTTATTTCTTTATTTCTTTCACTTGCCTGATTGCCCTGGCCAGAACTTCCAGCACTATGTTGAATAGGAGTGGTGAGAGAGGCCATCCCTGTCTTGTGCCGGTTTTCAAAGGGCATGATTCCAGTTGTTGCACATTCAGTAAGATATTGGCTGTGCGTTTGTCATAAATAGCTCTTATTATTTTGAGATACGTCCCATCAATACCAAATTTATTGAGAGTGTTTAGCACGAAGCGCTGTTGAATTTTGTCAAGGGCCTTTTCTAAATCTATTGAGATAATCATGTGGTTTTTGTCTTTGGTTCTGTTTATGTGATGGATTATATCTATTGATTTGCGTATGTTAAACCAGCATTGCATCCCAGGGATGAAGCCAAATTGATCTTGATGGATAAGCTTTTTGATGTGCTGCTGGATTCGGTTTGCCAGTATTTTACTGAGGATTTTCGCAGCGATGTTCATCAGGGATATTGGTCTCAAATTCTCTTTTTTTGTTGTGTCTCTGACAGGCTTTGGTATCAGGATGAAGCTGGCCTCATAAAATGAGTTAGGGAGGATTCCCTCTTTTCCTATTGTTTGGAATAGTTTCAGAAGGAATGGTACCAATTCCTCTTTGTACCTCTAGTAGAATTCAGCTGTGAATCCTGGACTTTTTTTGGTTGGTAGGCTATTAATTATTGCCTCAATTTCAGAGTCTGTTGTTGGTCTATTCAGGGATTCAGCATCTTTCTGGTTTAGTCTTGGGAGGGTGTATGTGTCCAGGAATTTATCCATTTCTTCTAGATTTTCTAATTTATTTGCATAGAGGCATTTATAGTATTCTCTGATGGTAGTTTGTATTTCTGTGGGATCGGTGGTGATATCCCCTTTATCATTTTTTATTGCGTCTATTTGATTCTTCTCTCTTTTCTTCTTTATTTGTCTTGCTAGCGGTCTATCAATTTTGTTGATCTTTTAAAAAAAACCAGCTCCTGGATTCATTGGTTTTTTTGAAGGGTGTTTTGTGTCTCTATTTCCTTCAGTTCTGCTCTGATCTTAGTTATTTCCTGACTTCTGCTAGCTTTGGGATGTGTTTGCTCTTGCTTCTCTTGTTCTTTTAATAGTCATGTTAGGGTGTTGATTTTAGATCTTTCCTGCTTTCTCTTGTGGGCATTTAG
This sequence comes from Symphalangus syndactylus, assembly GCF_028878055.3. Lineage (NCBI taxonomy): Eukaryota > Metazoa > Chordata > Mammalia > Primates > Hylobatidae > Symphalangus > Symphalangus syndactylus. The sequence goes on along the minus strand of NC_072437.2, from coordinate 110,589,694 downwards.
TGCTATAAATTTCCCTCTACATACTGCTTTGAATGTGTCCCAGAGATTCTGGTATGTTGTGTCTTTTTTCTCATTGGTTTCAAAGAACATCTTTATTTCTGCCTTCATTTCGTTATGTACCCAGTAGTCATTCAGGAGCAGGTTGTTCAGTTTCCATGTAGTTGTGCAGTTTTGAGTGAGTTTCTTAATCCTGAGTTCTAATTTGATTGCACTGTGGTCTGAGAGATAGTTTGTTGTGATGTGTGTTCTTTTACATTTGCTGAGGAGAAGCACTTCTTACATTTCTGATGTGAAAACTGTTTAAACACTATGGCATCCTAGTTTAAAAATTACATATTGAGTGGTCCAAACAGACCGTAAAGTTTTCAGAAAGCAATATTCATATCACGTACATTGAAGTTAGTTTCGACTGGATATTATACGATACTGCTTATTTAGGCAAGATAGTGTTTTCTTTTAATATTGCAATGTGTGATGTACTAAAGAACTTTAATGTTGAAGCTTTAAAAAGACAGAAATAAGAGAAACCCAAACACATTCTGACTGGCTGTAAAAGTAAGAATAAATAGTACTTGCAAAGCATCATAAAATGGATATAACAGCAAAAAAAAAAAAAAAAAAATGGGTAGAAATGTTATCGTTGATTTCTCTTTGTTTCCTCAAGGAGGAAAAATAACACTTTTATCATGGTTGGGACATAACTTCTAAAGAAAAACAAGTTTAGAGCTTTCTATGTATTTTCTATTTCTTTCTTTAGACAATGTTACCACGTGGTCTGGTCTAATGCAGCTGTGACACATACACATACACACACATCACCGACCAGGATATGCTGTGCTATTGCTTTTGCTTCTTCGTGTGAATATTGAAAGGCCACAGGGTCACCTTCAGCTCCTTGGACACTGGCTTCCTGTGTGTCCTGCTGTGCATATAGGGCCTGCTACCGTGGTGTTTCCTCTGAGTCCCACACGCTGTGCCATTTTTGTACGAATTGAGCCAGATATTTTCTACATGGCATCATGGTCTGCCACTGGAATTTTACACTGAAAAGTTAGCAATAAGCATTTTACTACTCATTATTATTTATATGTTGCTATGTAATAAAGCACCGCAAAGCTTAATGACTTCAAATCACAGCCATTTTATTGGGTATGATGCCATGAGACAGCAATATGGGCAGGATGAAGAAGAGAGAACTCGTCCATGATTGACATGGTTTTGGCTGGGACAGCTCAGCTGGACATAGTGGAACCCATTGTCCTCATTTGCACGTGGGGCCTGGTACTTGCTGTTGGCTGGAATGCCATGGGTCTCTTCCATGTAGATTGTGTTTCTGCCTGTGGCCTGTCACTCTCCCGTCTCTCTGTGTGGTTACCCTCCTTAATAGGAGATTCCGGAATTCTTTATTCGGAGCTGAGTTCCGAAAGGGAAAGTAGAAACTGAAGACCTGAGCTCAAAAGTCCTAGAACATAACTTCTGTGACATTTCATTGATCAAAGCAAGCCACGTGGGCAACCCAGATTCAGGAGTTAAAGAAACAGACTTCACCTCTTGACAGGAGGGTGGCAAACACCTTAGAAAACGCGCATAGGCATGACCATTGGTGGGCAGTTTTCATCACTGTAGCACACTGCTTTTATGGGAGATGTGCAGTGGCCTTTGAAATGAACAGCTGTACCCAATATCATTTTGCTTTGAATAAGGCAGGAGCATGGATTCTAATTTTTCTCCCAAGTATTCCCTGAAGGAAAAAAATTTATATATCCATTTGTGGTTATAATGTTAAATTAGTTTTAAAAGTTTACAATTTTGATATAATCTCTTCCTCCTCAAGTAGCTTAGCTGGTTAATTCAGAAGGACTAAATGCATCTATTTCTATTTTTCTCCCTGTTTGAAAATAGACAAGTCACCTGTACTAATTTTCTATGATAAGATGTGGAGACTAGGTTATATATCTTTGCAGATAAGCACGCTCAGAACTGAAAGAATAAAGTTGAAAGTATGTTGTTTCAGTAGGGAACAGTGGGAAATAATTAATAACCCACATTAGTTCTGTGTGTTGGAATGTTGTTGTGGGGGTAGGAGAAGTAATTATTTTGCAGTTAAATTAATACAAGTCTACTTCCTGATGCTTCTGCTACAGTAACTTCTTTTTGTCTTACCACCTCGAATCCATGTGTTTTGTGATGTGCCATTATCTTGCTTTAAGCTCTTCAGTTTCTTCCAGTGGCTGGTAGAAAACAGTGAAAATTCCTTAGTGTGACATTTATGAGCCTTGCCTGGTTCCAGCTGTCACTCATCATGCCCCACCTCACGGCCTGTGCCCCAGCCAATCAAACTGCCTGTAATTTTCTCAGATGGCAGTCTGGGTCAGACCTGCAAGGCTGCTCGTTCAGTGCTCTCTGTTGTAGCTTCCTTTGGTCCCGGACTTCTTTTACTCTCCCACCTCCCAGAAAACTTGGTCCAAGAACAATGCTTCTCTCTTTAACCTTAGCCAATACTGAATCTTAAGTGAATCTTCTTTATAATCGCCTCCTCTTATGTAGAAGTGACTGTTTTATCCCATGTGTGCTAATTTCCAGACCTTCATAAGTTTTATCTTTGAAGCTATAGTATACTCCTGCATTTAATTACTTACTTATCTTTTTCTATGGCTGGACTGCGGTAAATATATCTTTATTTTTTTTTTTTCTAAATCCTCTCTTCCTAGGACAATGTCTGGCGCATGTTTGGTATTGAAGAAATGAGGCTTGCTGAATTAATGCACATATGCCAAAATCCCTTTTGATAGTGAGTCTTCCTAGTAAATATTCTAGACATGTTCTAAGACAGATGCATAAGTATTATCTCAGCATGGACTTTCCCTGTATGATTCAGAACAGATTACTCAAATATGATTCTTTGTTGTTTTTTTTTTTTTTTTAATTGAGACTGGAACCATGATGAGAAGGTGAATGTGATCAGTCTGAGGATGTGCTCGGCTAGATTTCTGCAGGGTAAATTTTCTCCTCTATGCCATAAAATAACCAGCAGACTGTTTAAGAGCCACCAGGAACTCCAGTTTTTCTTTCAGAAGTCTGTTAAGACATAATGTTTGATGTGCTTGCTTTCCAAGGCATACATTAGTTGAGTGCAATTATATAAAGGAATGTTGTACCCACAAGCCATATTGCACTGAGTATGTTCTGCAGAAATGTACCTTGATATGCCACATAACACCCATACACATTTGCGGGCCTGCACTCATTATCGATTGAAAACAATCTGATCGAAAAGTGACAGTCTCGATTGCGATTTTCATTTGATCTTACAAGTTATTTCCAAGGGCCACGGTGTTGGCACATTTTTAACTCCTGTGTCTCCTTCACCCTCTAAAACAGACTTAGCCCCACCTTTTCATGGAAAAGCACAAGACCCTCAAATCATTGTGTTGTCCTAACGGCTTTCAAAGAATTACTTCCTTCGAAGTTATTTTCCTCTTTTTTTAACTTACGTTTCTAAAGCTAGAGTCAGGATAGTTGATTCTGGTGCTGAAAAAAATCAGTTAATAACCATTTTTATAAACTTCTACACATTTCTTTGGTGTAGGGTTGGTGTCGTGGAATATTGTGCATTTGGAGGTTAGAAAGAAACTGTTTCACTTCTTTTTTTTTTGAGGCAGGATCTCACTCTTGCCCAGGGTGGAGTGCAGTGGTGCGATCCCGGCTCACTGCAACCACCGCCTCCCGGGTTCAAGTGATTCTCCTGCCTCAGGCTCCCAAGTAGCTGGGATTACAGGCACCCGCCACCACGCCCAGTTAATTTTTGTATTTTTAGTAGAAATGGGGTTTCACCATGTTGGCCAGGCTGGTCTCAAACTCCTGACCTCAGGTGATCTGCCTGCCTCGGCCTCCCAAAGTGCTGGTATTACAGGTGTGAGCCAACGCGCCTGGCTGGTTCACATTTTAAATATGCAACTTTTTAACCAAATGATTTGGGGCAAGTTTCTCCTGTTTTTCTTTTTTTTTTTTGAAATAGAGTTTCATTCTTGTTGCCCAGGCTGGAGTTCAATGGCACAATCTCAGCTCACCACAACCTCTGCCTCCCAGGGTCAAGCGACTCTCCTGCCTCAGCTTCCCTAGTAGCTGGGATTACAGGCATGCGCCACCATGCCCAGCTAATTTCATGATTTTAGTAGAGACGGGGTTTCTCCATGTTGGTGAGGCTGGTCTCAGACTCCCGCCCTCAGGTGATCCGCCAGCCTCGGCCTCCCAAAGTGCTGGGATTACAGGTGTGAGCCAACGCGCCTGGCTGGTTCACATTTTAAATATGCAACTTTTTAACCAAATGATTTGGGGCAAGTTTCTCCTGTTTTTCTTTTTTTTTTTGAAATAGAGTTTCATTCTTGTTGCCCAGGCTGGAGTTCAATGGCGCAATCTCAGCTCACCACAACCTCTGCCTCCCAGGGTCAAGCGACTCTCCTGCCTCAGCTTCCCTAGTAGCTGGGATTACAGGCATGCGCCACCATGCCCAGCTAATTTCATGTTTTTAGTAGAGACGGGGTTTCTCCATGTTGGTGAGGCTGGTCTCAGACTCCCGCCCTCAGGTGATCCGCCAGCCTCGGCCTCCCAAAGTGCTGGGATTACAGGCATGAGCCACCGTGCCCAGCCATTTCTCCCCTTTTTCACATGTTTTCTCAGCTATAAAATATTTATCCCTGTAGATCTCTGTTCACCTCGAAAGTCAAGATAAAACTTTCCATTTGCTTCCCAGTATATATTTGGACATTTTGCCATAGTGAACTTACCCATGCCTGTTTTTAAGTGTGTTCATTGGTATTACTTTGGAAAAGCAATTATCTTGCCATCCTCTTTGTTGTCTTCAGATTTCTACTCCCTATTTTTCATTGAGATTTTCTTCTGCCCTCAAGTAGTACATGCTCATCCATCTCCATTGCATATCAATAGGCCTTTGAAAATAATCCTAGCTATAAATCCTGACTATTAAATAATTCAGAATTATTTACTCATCTGCATCATCCTGATTTATATTCCTATGTTTCCCACACTGTGTTCAGTGGTAGAAACACATGCTAAATTATGCATGTACATTTTCTTTTTTCTTTTTTTTTTTAGACAGAGTATCACTCTGTTGCCCAGGCTGGAGTGCACTGGCACGATCTTGGCTCACTGCAACCTCTGCCTCCTGGCTTCAAGCGATTCTGCTGCCTCAGCCTCCCAAGTAGCTGGGATTACAGGTGTCCACCACCATGCCTGGCTAATTTTTGTATTTTTACTGGAGACGGGGTTTCACCTGTGGGCTGGGCTGGTCTCAAACTCCTGACCTCGTGATCTGCCCTCCTCGGACTCCCAAAGTGCTGGGATTCACATGTTCATTTTCCAGTCACTATTTACGCATTCTTCAATCATACTGCTTTTCTCAGCGTATACATACATAAAATGTTTTCTGTGCATCAAGCCTTATTCTAGGCACTGGGGATAGACTAAAAACAAACAAAATAGGATAATCTGTTCCCCTGCCCCCTTGAAACTCACGGTCAAACAGAAGAAAAATATATGAAACAAAAGAATAAAGTAAATAATTTTGTCATTTGAATAAACACAAAGATAGAGTGATATTATAGAACAAAATCCTTAACTACTTTTGGACAATGAGTAAGAGTTTTTAAAGAAATGCCATTTAAACAGATACTTTAAAAATAAAGAAAGATTCACCGAATGACAGGGATCAAGGAGGACGTATGAATAAGTAAAATTAACCTAGAGAGGAACTTAAGGAAGAAACGTAGATCAGAATGTGCAGAGCTTTGAAAGAGTCATTTTAAGAATGTTCTTACCTTTTCTGAAGGGTACTGGGAAGATACCGAAAAGTTTCAGCAGAAGGGTAACTTGACCTCATTTGTATTTTTAAAGAAATCATTCTAGTTTCTGTTTGTGGAGCAAGAAAAAAGAAAGATTGTTTGGGAAAGAACAGGAAGTGGGGGAAGATGGTGAGTAGAATTCTACAAGTAGGTTTTGCAAATATATGTGTAGAGCTAGAAGAAATATCTGGTACAGATATAAATTTGGGTCCCTTCAGTCTATCATTATTAAAGGAAAGAATGGGAGTAGGTGAGATTGCATTGAGTGTATATTGCATGAAGAGTGGGGAAAAGAAATTATGAGAAACTTCAACACTTTAAAATTAAGTAGAAAAGTAGGACCTGGTAAGGAACAATCAAGATGCAAGAATGATAGAGCTGTGAGGAACATCCTCAGAATGAGGTTACATTGTATGATGGGTGCTGTGATCACAGCCCTCTTTAAGGGTGGTCTCAACTGCCTGCAACCAATGACTGATCAATAGACGGATATGAAGGCACAGTCTACCCGTTCCAACTAGAACTTGGCCTTTATACAACTCTGAAGTGTTATTTTACCAGTGTCCCCATAGGCTGAAGCTGCGTCCAGCCCACTTTCTCTCCTTGTCCTACCATGCTTCTCTCTACTTTCCTAGGTATTGATCCCAAGAGAATTCCATAAAAGACATCCTTCTTGTTAGTATCCATCTGACATTCTCCTTCCCTGGGAACACAACTGGTAGCACATGGAAAACTGCATGTGTGTGTGTGTGTATGTGTGTGTGTGTGTGTATCTGTGTGTGTATGTGTGTGTATGTATGTGTGTGTGTATGTGTATGTATGTGTGTGTATGTGTGTTTATGTATGTGTGTGTATGTGTGTGTATGTGTGTGTGTGTATGTGTGTGTATGTGTGTGTATGTATGTGTGTGTGTATGTGTGTGTATGTGTGTTTATGTGTGTGTGTGTATGTGTGTGTTAAAAGAGTGTGCTAGATTGTGTCTAGTAATCTTGCACAGTCAATAAATAATGTCTGCAATAGGAACAAAGTAGTGATTCGCCCTTTTGTTTCAGTAGTGAATGCAGCTAAATTGGTCAAGTCATGCCAGCAGCAATGGAATTGGACTGTGTAGAGGAATAAGAGAGGGAGACTGAGGATGGGTAATGTTGACAATCTTCCTGAAGAGCTTAGGAGGAAACACAAAATCAGGACAGTGGTAACACATGTAAAATTTGTTTCAGGTGGAAGAAATGACATTGACTTTGGAATGTTCCTCCACAGGTGGCGGAGGGGCCATAGGAAAGACTGGCGTTAGGTTGACTAGAGGAGGATGCAGCACAGTTTCCTGTCTTGGCTTTTGTTTGTTTCAGGGAAGAAAGAGACAAAGATTAAGGACAGCAGAGGGAAATACAGGTTGTGTTTGTGGTGAAAGATTAAAATAGTCATTCTGAAGGGTGATGGGTTGAATTGAGAAAATAAACGTGGTCTCTTTTTTTTTAGGCAGCATCAGGGGTTCAGTTGAGAGTAATGACAATGAATTTATACGGCACAAATGTAGGCAATCACATGTTCTACTTGTTTTCTTGTTTAATATAAATGGCCATGCATTTTGGGTTGGTTGGTAAATGGTGTTTGTGATGAAAACATCTGTTTCCCTTTTTTTTTACTCTCTTAAGAAAAATACCATTTAAAGAAAATTTAAATTACCTTGCATTTGAAAAGAACACATCAATAAGCTTATATAAACATTTTCTCTGTTGGGGAATACTTCCTAATGAATCGCATCCTTTGTCTATAGGGTAAAAGGAAAGAACATTATCTGACTAATAAGGAAGAAGGAGCTCTTTGTGAATCTATAATAATAAGCATAGATATTTGTCAGGCTAAACTTACCTGGTTGAGCCTCTATAATTAGAATATGACTGATGAAGAGAAGAAATATTTGTATATAATGTAATGAAAGGCTTTGTAAAGTTTATTTGCATAGGGGATGTAGGTGGAAGGCTGGCTCAAATTAATCAGTATTATCTGCGGAAGTGATGGCATTCCACTTCGGAGAATAAACGACATGACATCCTGTGGTTCCTTTGAATTCTGGACATTACATGAAAGGGGACATATTATTGCTCTCTTAAATAATATCCGACTTGTAATTAAAAATGAATGTAGGGTTTAATGACTTCTTTTGTCTTCTTTTTTGTGCAGAGAAAACTTCTAAAGCTCATTTTTAACATTTGCTATTCAATTTATAGATTTATAAGCCTAGTTCTTCTCTAGGTCTCTTTCATTACTGAGATTATTTTATTTTTAAAATGGGAAATTGCAGCAATTATTTTAAGGGCTTATGAATTTTTTTAATCTTGTTTACAAATGTAAGACATTTTCAAATATTTTTAAATTTATTTATAAACCTTTATAACTTATTTTTTGAGTGCTTCAAATTTAGGACAGTAAATTATTTCTGCATATCTAAATAACTTTTATAAATCTAATTAATAAAAATAGTGACCCTAAAATGCATCTAGTTGTTCCAAAATAATATATAAATACTAAAATATCAATTTAAAATACCATGTCAAAATCAAGCAAATAATTACATATTTTAAGTTTGAAATTATGAAACCATCATTCCAATTCACTAGGAATTCCAAATGTAATATATTTTATTTCACTTAAGTTCTTTAGTGTCTGCATCTACAAACAAAATTTCCCCGATAATTTTATTTTTGTAAGAACAATCAATATGGTGAATCCAAACGCTTTGCCAAATGTTCCAATATTGTTTATATTAGTAAGAAATTTAAAATCAAATATCTGTTTCAAGTACTCAACTGCATATTAGATATTGTACCTTTAAAACTCACTCTCTGCTGGGCATGGGGGCTCATGCCTGTAATCCCAGCACTTTGGAAGGCAAAGGAGGGCAGATCACCTGAGGTCAGGAGTTCAAGACCAGCCTGGCCAACCTGGAGAAACCTTGTCTCTACTAAAAATACAAAAATTAGCCGGGCGTGGTGGGGTGCATCTGTAGTGCCAGTTACTCAGGAGGCTGAGGCAGGAGAATTGCTTGAACTGGGAGGGGAGGTTGCAGTGAGCTGAGATCCCACCACTGCCCTCCAGCCTGGGCGACAGAGTGAGACTCTCTCTCAAAAAACAAAACGAAGCTTTCTCTCATAAGCGAAGTTCTCTTAAACATTACACGTATGTAGATTTCCAACACAGATTGGATCCTTTCCAATGCCAAACTATCTTTACTAGGATTTCAAATTTTTAAAGTATTTCTATGCTTAATTGGAAACCCTGCCGAGGCTAAGGAGACGTGTACACATCATGAAAGCAACGACTATCTGGTAACTGAAGATACTCACAGTACCAAACACTTAATTCTAAATCTTATGCTGTGGGAGATCATGTCATCCTGCGCGACTATGATTTATTATGACCGGAAACCTTTGCCAGGATTTTGATCTTTTTAGATTCTATTTTTTTTTCTGAGCTACTAATAAAAACTTATGTAGAGCTTTTATGTTGGTGACCCTCGGACCTCAAGGAGGAAGTTATACCACCCATTCCCTGGAGTTACTTGGAACAGATTTTCTAATTCTCCTGTCTAATCACAGAACTCTGCCCTCCCACCTACATTGGTCATTTGTCTGTATGTCGAATGCATTATTTTAGCTCTTAAGAAACATATGTGTATTTTCCAACTAAACCGTAAAACTTCGTGGGAATACCAATGAATGCCTTTTCCATCTAACTTTAAAGAACTTTGAACTTCATAGAATTTTCTATTTTTTCGTGTTCTTAATACCACAAAACACAGGTATTAATATCATATGTATTGGCATTTGGATATCTCTTATAGCTTTATCTGACATGGGTTTGAAAATTATAAGGTCATTCTATTGGCATTTATTTAATTATTGCTTATGACATTTTATGTTGATTGAGCCCTACATTTTTGGCTTTTGGAAATAAAGACTGCTGTGATTTTGTCTGTAATGGTGCAAACACATTGTCATTCATTGACATATGAATGTACTTCAAGTTTAAAAGATGTCCTGTTTCTCTTGATCATCAGAAATCTCAGAGCTGACAGCACCAGGCATGTGTGTTTGTGTGTGTGTGACAGTGAGAGAGGGAGAGAGAGAGCGAGAGAGAGAGAGATTAAAAAACACCCCAGAACATAGTAAAGTGACAGAAACAAATTAAAGATGAATTAAATTTCATCCAAACTTTAAATATGGTCATTTTGCACCTTTGAGAAAGTTGGGTAGCTTATTCTAGGAAGACCATACTGTAGAAAGGATGGAATACCTGATTAGTACATTAACGTAATTTTGAAGACATGAACTGAATAAAGTACTTGATTCTAATGCATGATATGCAGGTGTATGTAAGAACTTTGCTAATAGTTGTCTTTTTGAAACAGTAATAGATGTTTCCACGTGTGCACAGGTATGTGCGAATATCAGAGATTAAAATAGAAATGGAACCAAAAAGCTGTGCCATCATTGAAAATGTATTTGTTTAAAGACTACGTGACACTTAGGAGGCATTTTAATGCAATATTTTATGTATGCAATTATTTACATATGTTTAAGTGTTTTTTATTTGACTTCCATAAAGTTTAGATTTGTCGCAATCTTATTTTTACCCTTGAGGGAAGAGAGAGACCCTCTCATATTGTTTTATACTGTTTTATACTCAGTACCTGTTTTAAGAAAAAAACAAGGAAGTGAAATCAAAGACAGGCAGCCCAGCGCCAGACCCAAAACCAGGCCTGGGCCTGCCTGGCCTAAACCTAGTAGCTAAAAATCAACTCATGACTTAGAACCCGATGTTACCCATAGATTTCAGGCATTGTATGGAAGAACATTGTGAAACTCCCTGCCCTGTTCCGTTTCACTCTGACCACCGGTGCATGCAGCCCCTGCCACGTACCCCTTGCTTGCTCAAATCAATCACGACCCTTTCTTGTGAAATCCTTAGTGTTGTGAGCCCTTAAAAGGGACAGAAATTGTGCACTTGGGGAGCTCGGGTTTTGAGGCAGTAGCTTGCTGATGCTCCCCACTGAATAAAGCCCTTCCTTCTACAACTCGGCGTCTGAGGGGTTTTGTCTGCGGCTCATCCTGCTACACACTTAGTAGTGTCTGAATCTTGGAAAGGAAGGGGAGGGAATATCCAGATACCTTAAACGGGGTTCTCGGACTTCTAATAAACAGTTAAAATCTTACACACACGGTATTTAAAGCATACAGATGATTCTACATTTGTCCTAACAGATCATAGTGCCATGAATATTTGTCCATTAACGAACATCCCTTACGTGTAAGAACATTTTGCCACTGCGCTTTTAGTTATCTCCTTTTCACCTACTGTCCCCTGGAATAGTCTCTCCCTTTCGTTTCTCAGGGGTCTTCTTGAGCCTGAAGCTTTTATTGGGCCTCACTTTTTGCTGCTTTGTTCCTTCGCCAGTTCTGGGCCTTTTTGCTGTGTCGACTACAGGTTGAAAAAAGGAGAAAGCGCAACCCCAAGCTACTGACCTATGAGTAACAAGGTCACCGAATTCCCCTTAATCCTGCTGGTCTGATCCCCCACTCTGTGAAGACCACGGCTGGGGAAGACCTAACCTTCACTCCAGCTCGCCTGAATTTGTCAGTCTTTGATGATGGAAGCCTGAAATGCAGACCTTATACCCTAACCAATTCTTCCTCGGCCAAAAAAAAAAAAAAACCAAAAACCAAACAAAACAAAACAAAAAAACACGGCCACCTCTTTATGACCAACCATAGTTTTGGTTTATGCCTTCAAGACGCACTTATTTACTTCATCCACAATTACATTGTAGTATCACGCTAAGCCTGGAGTTAATATCAAGGAGCAAATGGCCTCTGGCCTTTTGGAATCCACATGATCTTGGAACTCTGTGGAGATTGTCTTCGGATCACTTTGCCCTGCTGTTGTCCCCCCACCCCGTGCATTTTGTCTTTTCTATCTCCTTCCCTATTGTCGTGTAAAGTTACATCACGATGTTGAGTGGTGTGTTTTACACCCCGATGTCCCATAAACAAATACTTTTAATACCCTTTTGTTGGTCTAATTTGTAAGTGACCATTTTATACGCCACAGTAAGTACCTGTAAAGTTGGAGACAAAGAAAAGAGAATTGTGTTGTTCTCGTTCTAAGAAAGGGCAGCATTAAACTCCTCCGTAACCTCTTTTCTGTATTTCCGTTTTAACAAGGGTAAAGTTATCACAAAGTAGGTGAATGTAAGCATTCTTCCCTCAAACATCTGTGTTCTTCAGCCTGTCCCACTTCACCCTTTCCAAAGAAGGGCAGGTTTTTAAATAGAAGAGAAGCAATGTTGAATAAAGAGTATATCATGACGCTCCATAATTCATATAACCTCCAGACAAGCTCTCAGGTTTATTGGTCAGAAAACACATGGTGACATTCACTACTTTTTTGTTATTATTTTAAAGATTTCTGTGAGAGTGTGGGGCTCAGTCAAACTTTGTAGGGAGAAATAAGCCACAGTCACAGAGATTCATTCATTCATTCAACACATAGCTTTGTTTCTATTATGCCCCAGTGTCCTAGGCTCTGGGGATTAGACAGTGACCAAAACTGACAGGTATTTAGCCTCATGGAGCTTAAAGCATATTGAAGGGAACAGACAAAACTCACATAGGAATGTGCGATGTGCATAAATAAAATACTTTCGGTAAGTGCCATGACTAAAATACACCGAGGGCTGACATACAGTTGCATGTTGCGTAAGAGAGACTTGCGTTAGGTAAGGTGTCTAGGTTAGCTGTCTCTGAGGAAATTGCATTTCAGCTGAGACCTAAAAGATTACAATGAGGTCGGAGAGTGTCCTAGGCAGAGATAAATAGAATGCGTAAATGACTTTACGTTGAAAAATTCCTAAGCTGTTTGAAAAACTGATAGCGGCCAAGTTGCAGGTGAAATGGATGAGAGCAAGTCAAGCTATTACCATTTTATTACAAACCACACATAGGGTCTTTAAATGTTCCAGAATTTTGATTTTTTTTATTACCTGGGAGAGAATGTAATTTTATTTTCATCAAATCTTGTTCTTATAAACTCCGTTTACATTTTGCTTTCATCTGAGTAAGCTGACCATATAGTGCCCTCGTGTGGCGTAGTGCTGTATTACACGATTAATACTGTAGACTCTTTGAGGCATGATTTTAGCAAAATTCTTTTACACCTTTTTCAGTTAATCTAAGTCACCTCTAGCTGCTCTCACTCAGACTCAAACATAGAATCTTATTTATTTGTATTGTTGTGTTTTACTACGTTCTCACATTCCACTGTGGAATGGACACGCGCCGGGAGCACAGAATCCAGTGACCTCAGGATCCAGGCAGACTGAGAACAAAAATGAGGGAGGCCAGACCAGACCTGAAACAAAGACTCCGAGAGATTTGGAGAAGCAGGTTATAGGAAAGACTTTCAATTTTATGTATTTACTTTATAAATAAGTAATGCCAAAATAAATAGCCTTGGGGATCATTGTATTTTTCAGTCTCTGTCCCCAGATTTCTACGTTTAGCAAATGTACATGGTTAATTTCTCAGTCAACACCACAAATGCTTTGTATCCTTTTGTACATTTTGACTATTTTAGAACTGATTATTTTGTGCATCAAGTTGTCTATTTCTGTTTCCAAGTTCAGCATTTTGCCACAGGTTTATTTTGGAAAGTATTTCAGGAATCTTTGTTGCTCAAAACCAAGCACTGTAGCTGGAGCTGGTTTCTTTCCTCCTCTCCCTTCCTCTCTCTTCCTTCTTCCTTCCTAAGGCTTGAGCCATTTTTCACTAGAAGAGTTTTATTTTTAATTTTATTTTTATTTATTTTTTTTGACAAATGACTGCCAGTATGCTTTATGGAATGCAGCTGTTGAACTTTATTTCCTGCTTTTCTTTGCATTAAAGTAGTCCCAAAATTGTTTTCTGAGGAACTCTTCACTTCGACTGCCAGCGCTGCTTGTGTACCTTTCAAGTCAGAAATTGAGCGGTCTGTTCAGGCCCATCTTTATCCAGCTCCTGCTTTTCACATGAGGATGTTTGTGCTACATGCAATTTTGTTGACTTTTGGAGTGTAATGCTTTGTTTGCAAATGAAAACATAGAATTACAGCTTTCCCGGTACTTGTCAGGGACTATAATCACGAATTCACTGCAGCTGGATACTTTTCAGACACGTGGATAAGATAAATAATATTTATGAAAGATGGCCTGGAGGAAACGAAGCCATCTATTCTGCATTGTTATCTAAAATCTGTTTCAAGATGAAGTGAGACCATCAAAAATGCCTAACTGGCCGGGTGCGGTGGCTCACCCCTGTAATCCCAGCACTTTGGGAGGCTGAGGTGGGCGGATCATGAGATGAGGAGATCGAGACCATCCTGGCTAACACGGTGAAACCCCGTCTCTACTAAAAACACAAAAAATTAGCCAGGCGTGGTGGCGGCGCCTGTAGTCCCAGCTACTTGGGAGGCTGAGGTGGGAGAATGGTGTGAACCCGGGAGGCGGAGCTTGCAGTGAGCCGAGATTGCACCACTGCACTCCAGCCTGGGCGACAGAGTGAGACTCTGTCTCAAAAAAAAAAAAAAAGAAAAAAGAAAAAGAAGCCTAACTGGACCACATCATACTGGGCCCAACACAGTCGCTTCTTACTGAACTGCTTTAGCCATCATAAAACCTTCTCTTCTTGAGGGGCCGTAGGAAATATTTTCTCTTATTTCATATTGGTGTTCTCCCAAATAACTAGAATATATCATGCACGGTCTTGTTACTGGTTATATTTTCTCCTTTCTGCATGTTAATTAGAAAACTCAAAGTCAAATTTGTGCTCTGCCCTGACTCAGTGCATGATTCGTCAAAGTGTCCATTTGTTCACTGACCACGTTTCTGACACCATCTTGCTTCCCTATTTTTTGTATTTTCTAAAGGTTCTTTCTAAAGAGTTTAAGTATTTTATATTGCTATATTGTATGCATTTGCAAGCAACTTAAATGCATTGGGAACAGAAGTGATAGATAAGTAGCAACCATGGGATCGCTATCGATTCTGTACCTAATTATAAGTACATAATTCCTGGCTTAACCGTCTGTAACCTAAATAAGTAAGAATTAATACACCCTATAATTCCTCGATAGCTGAAACCTCCCCCCAGATAAATTTTATAAGCCATGCTAATCCTATTTCTCAGTGCACAGAGGTTGAACTTGTGGACTAATAATGCATTAATATTCCTCATGAAAAATATAGCTAAATAGGGAGAAAGAGATGAAAAGAACCAAAAATATTCTTTTAAGGATAATATTTGATCCTCTGCATCCATTCATTAAAGCTAATATTCATTCTCCATTTCTCTCTGTCCGTCTGGTTCTATGAAAAGACCTAGCCTGCCCTCAACATGTGTGTGACATTAATAGATGTTAGTGATACAGAGATTGCCCTCAGTGCAGATTGACAGCACTGTGTGGAGGTGAGAAGGAGTCTTGTTTACCACTTAGGATCTGGATCTCTGGTCTGCTTTGTCATGCAACACAATCCTTCTGGGATTTGTAAGTGACGACAAGCCTCAGCGATAATTATATTAAAATGCTTTTAACTTAGTGTAAACATAATTTAATAAGATGTAGATGTTCAAAAGGCTAGCCTTGAATTCAGTCTTGAGACCAGAGACAATATGCCTGTGTGCATGGTGTATGTCTGGAAAGCATGTACATTCTTTGACCCCAGTTAATTTCTACGAAGAAGTGTGTTAGTCTCTGATCTAATAATCTCATCTGCAGATTACTACATTTTTATTACGATAAAGAACACCTGGGCTTTTAAAATATAGTAAGGTTATCTTACCTGGAATATTAAATATTATTGAAGTTACAACTTTGGAGAAATTATATTTTTAATGAATATGGTTATATTATACCTGTTCGTTATTAGAGTAGCCCTCAAAGTTGGTGATTTATCAATGCGTTGTTGCTGAATAACAATAGCTTTATTGAATGTTTGCTTGATACTGAGCGTTGTATTAGCGGCTTTTCATATATTATCTCATTTAGTCATCGTAAAACATTTTATGGAATGCATTGTCAACATTTTGAGAATGATAAGTGGAGTAAATTGTTTGCATTCCCTTAGGTGGGCAGGTATTTTATGCTAAAAAAAAAAAAGAAAATAGTTGCATTCACATCTCTTAACCTATATGCACACTTCCTTTGCACGGTGGGGTTTGGCAAAGCTCTATCTTCTGCTAGTGATAGGGCAATTCTGATTGAAATCATACCATTTTAGATAAAATTAAAAATTAAACTTGTATTTGTATAACTTGAAAATTGTGAATTTTTCCTGCAATGACAGGGAGGCACACATCATGATTGGCACTCAGGTTTATGTTTTAGAGTAGCAAACAGACAGTGATAAGCCAGAAAAATGAGTTTGTACGTAAACTGCAAATATTTTTACTTAATATAGTAAGCAGTAAATAATTAGTCAATGTTTTTCATCATATGAATGACAATTTGAACATGGGAATATTGCAGCCCTTATGCACTGCAGATGAGATTATGGATTGTCACACTGGTTGAAAAAACAATATGAAATTATACAATATGTTTTAAGATGCTCACAACCCCTAAAAAGCTAGCAAGGAAGCTCAGACACATGTGCATAAGGACACACAAGAGCATCCATGGCAGCTCTGTCTACGGTAACGGGGCACTGAAGATTAGCAGGAGAGCAAGTTAACAAATCATAGCATGTTTACAAATGGAATACTACACAGCAGTGTGAATGAGGGACCGGAACTGTAAATGTTAACAAGATTAATCTCAGGAACACAATGTTGAATGAAAATAGCACACCACAGAAAGATACATACTTCTTGAGTATACCTGAATAAAGTTCAAAGCATGCAACACTAAACAACATATTAGAGGCACATATGATGGTACAACTATTAATAAAAATAAAGAGGAATTAAAAACCACACAAGATACAGGATAATGGTAATCTCTTTGGGGGAGAGAGTTGTCAGGTTGAGGGACCCTCAGGGACCCTAAGGGTTTCGGCAACTTCTTTTTTTTTTATTTTTTTTTGAGACGGAGTCCCGCTCTGTCACCCAGGCTGGAGTGTAGTGGCGCGATCTCGGCTCACTTCAAGCTCCGCCTCCCGGGTTCCCGCCATTCTCCTGCCTCAGCCTCTCCGAGTAGCTGGGACTACAGGCGCCGCCACCACGCCCGGCTAATTTTTTGTATTTTTAGTAGAGACGGGGTTTCACCGTGGTCTCGATCTCCTGACCTCGTGATCCGCCCGCCTCGGCCTCCCAAAGTGCTGGGATTACAAGCGTGAGCCACCGTGCCCAGCCTCAGCAACTTCTTATTTTGAGCTGGGTAGCTAGGCGGTGGGTGTAAGGAACACCCTTTTACATTTAATCTCAGTGTCTCACGTTTATCACAAGCATTTTTTGTTTTTGCTTTTGTTTTTTTGAGACAGGGTTTTGCTGTGCTGCCCAGGCTGGAGTGCAATGATGTGACCACAGCTCACTGCTTCAGCCACGACCTCTTGGGCTCAAGCAGTCCTGTCACCTCAGCCTCTGGAGTAGCTGAGACCACAGGCGCATGCCACCACCCCTGGCTAATTTACGTGTATATATATATATTTTGTGTGTGTAGAGACAGAGTTTTCCATATTGCCCAGGCTGATCTCAAACTCCTGGACTCAAGTGATCCATCTCCCTCAGTCTCCCAAAGTGCTGGGATTACAGGCGAGAGCCACAGAGCCTGGCCACAAGCGTTCCTTTAGTGTCTATGTATTCAATATTCCAACAAGGACAAACAATGAGAAAATATTTAGACCTTAAATATTTTTCTAAGTAAAGTTATTTATATCACGCTCTTTAGAGAAGCACCTCCTCTTACTTTATTATTTACACATATTCTTCTCTGAATTTAATTCATAAAAGTTATTGTCCAGTGTCCTCTAATTTGTGCCACTTTTTTCATCAAACGAGGAAGATATGTGTGTGTCCTCGTACCCTGGGTGGCATGTTGCAAATTTTTCACTCCTGGTAGTGCATAGTCCCTCTCTGGAAATCAGGTCAATTGGTAGAGTCCTCTGTATTTCTGCCTCCTGCCCCAGTGTATTAAAAATGATAAAAAGATAGGCCTCTTCTTCTTCGTGTTGTAATACAACCCAAGCATAGCAAAGCTTTGATTAAATGAGTAGAGAATAGTTGGTAGCTGATGCTTGCTATTCCCCAGTGTGATGGTTAATAACGAGTGTCAACTTGATTGGGTTGAAAGATGCAAATAACTGTTCCTGGGTGTGTCTTTGAGGGTATTGCCAAAGGACATTAGCATTTGAGTCAGTGGACTAAGAGACACAGACCCACCGTCAATCTGAGTGGGCGCTGTCTAAGCAGCTGCCATTGTGGCTAAGACAAAAGCAGGCAGGAGAACGCAGAAGGACCAGACTGGCTAAGTCCTCAGGTCTCCATCTTTCTCCCGTGCTGGGTGCTTTCTGCCCTCGAACATCGGACTCTGAGTTCTTCAGCTTTCAGACTCTTGGATTACACCAGTGATTTGCCAGGGGCTCTCGCGTCTTCGGCCACACACTGAAGGGGACACTGCTGGCTTCCCTGCTTTTGCAGTTTGGGACTCAGACTGGCTTCCTGGGTCCTCAGCTTGCAGATGGCGTATTGGGGGCTTCACCTTAAGATCATGTGAGTCAATTCTCCTAATAAACTCCCTTTCATGCATACATCTATCCTATTAGTCCTGTCGCCCTAGAGAACCCTGACTAATACACCCAGCTAGGAGGTACAGTTAAGTTGTAAATACCACCCACAGGCTGGTTCTTGTGGCCACTGCCTCTTACAGTGTTTATTTCTCCATCGAGTTCGCAACGGCTGTGTGCTTGCTGTGCTCTCCCTCTTCTCTCTCAGTACCTGATGGCCAGAGCTGTTTCCAGATCTTTTGCCTTTATAAATGCCTTCTTCCCTCCTACAGCTGATTCCTTCCAACAGGGCTCAGCAGGTGAAAGGCAGTTCACACAATTCTTCTCTAATGAATACTGCTGTG
Organism: Symphalangus syndactylus; assembly: GCF_028878055.3. Taxonomy (NCBI): domain Eukaryota; kingdom Metazoa; phylum Chordata; class Mammalia; order Primates; family Hylobatidae; genus Symphalangus; species Symphalangus syndactylus. The sequence continues at coordinate 110,570,735 of NC_072437.2, read as the reverse complement.
ATGCTTTTTGAAATTACTAACATTCCTATCGTTTTCATTAAACAGTGAAGATAGAAGATTAAAGGCCACTATCCCTGCACAAGAGCTCCTCCTTGTGGCCTGCCCATGTTTTAAATGTGCAAACCTTGGTGATATATTGATATCCTGTGATGAGTTTATCCCACATCAACAATTGAGTTTTCTTCTGTTCTTTCGTATTTTATCACGTGTATAATTATTTTTCTCCAGATGAATCTTGTACTGTTTGTTATATTTACTTGTTCTTATATATATTGCCATATTGCCTAGGCTGGGAAAAAAATTGACGTATGCACTTACTTAGTGCCTCATTTGAAAAAAATGATTTCAGTGATATGAAACTCTAAAGTACATTTTCTTCATGTCTGTTTTCTATATTTTAAAAATGAAGTACTTTCATATGTATTCATGTCACTACAGTCATAAGTTCCCGTCCAAAGTTCCTCTGAAGAACCACCTTATCTTACACATCTCAAGGGAATTTAGCTGATGAAATAATTTGAACTACATTAATCACTGTTTCTGACAGGTAAAATGCTGAAATAAGCTTCTTGTAATGAATGTGAATTTTTTTGGGGGCTTGCAGAATATTGCAGATTAATATCACAGAAAGCATGTCTAGTTCATGCAACAATTATTTTCATGCAAATTTTGTGGGGCTTTACAAATAATACGTATTTGTTACCACTCTTCTTGACAGCAAAGAAAATAAAAATAATAAATATTTGAGAAAAGATCAGGTTCACTTATACTACATATACCACATTATCTTTCATGTCAATAGTTGCCTTGCACTTTAAACCTGTGACAAAACATGACAAATTTTAGAAGGGAAAATATTGTAAGATAAATTAATACCTCTGAAGCCTGTATTCCTATAAATTTAGTTGATAAAGCTCAGCTTATTTAGAGTTTTGAAGAGATATTTTCTCTTCAATGAAGAAATCTCCATAATTGAATGATCTAAATTTCAATGATTAAAAGTACTATTAAAAGAAAATATTTATAGAAAAGCTTTCCTTTAACAATTTTTACGTCCAAAATATGATTTATTTTTTCATGAAATGGGAATATGAATGATCATACATTCTTTTACACACACTTCATAAATTAAAAAGTTCTCAATCTATTTTAAAAACCCATATGTAAACAACAGTGTCATAGGATGTGTTAAGAACTACAGCAGTCAGAAAAAGTTAACAACCCTTGAAATGGCACAGGAAAGGACAGGATGTCTTCCAGGAAGAGGTGCCAATTCTGTTTAAAATTAAGAGACAACGGAGTAATGCAAATACTAACTTTACCCTGCAAATTGCAACATTTATCATCTAGCATCAAATGTGTATGCTGGGACTGACACATGCACGCATAGATGGTTTGTGTTCCATAATAAAGTTAATTGGTGAAATAAAATAATGGGTTTAATTTCTAGCAAAGAAATGCTTGGTTAATCTAAATTAGTAATGTTTGCTTATGGAATTTCCTACCCCAATTATTTCAGATGCTGTCCTTGAGATTCTTTTTGTTAAACTGCATGATACACATTTTGCGTGAAGTATTTTTAAAACTTAGGGTATCTCCTTATTTTCTGATTAAAGTAAAATTTCTCAGTGTTTCTGTAAGGACTTTGGCAAATACTCTTTCTGCTTTATAAAGCAAAATATAAGAACCAGAAATCTTTGTAATCCTTCACTATGTTGATGTCTTTTTACAGCAGATTTCTCAGGAATTATTGTTTGTGGTTCCAAATTGAAATTTTCCCTGCATAATCTAACATTCATATCTTCAGATCTGATGTGATAAACTGACCAATCTCTTTGTAAGTGATATTTTGTAAAACTCATTCTGTGTTTCGGACAAGGGAACACAAAGTTGTCACCTTCAAAATAGCTAATGGTCATATCACATGTTAAATTGACTGGGGAAATTCTAAACATTGAAAGTGTTCAAGTCTGGATTTTTCCTCAGGAAATATAACCTTTGGTTATTTATATTTGAAAGAAGCTAGTTTTATGAATTAAGCTTTAATTCTGAGATAATTATATGTTCATAGGCAGTTATAAGAAATAATACAGAGATATTTTATTGCCACTTGCCTAGCTTCCCGCAGTGGTCATGTAGGCCAAACTATAGGACAGTATCGTAACAAAGATGCTGACATTGATATAATCCACTGAACTTATTCAGGGTCAGTTTTACTTTTTACGTTAAAGTGCATGATTCATTTAGTTTTTGTTTTTAAAATAAAATATCTGAGGGCCAAGTCTGCTGACTTAGTTCTTTAAATTTTACAACTAATACAAAGTTACTGAGACTTACAGAGCTTTGAGAAGTGCACTGTTATTTCTAGAGTTAAATTTAAATAAAACACTTAAAGTCTGAGACTATTTTCTAGTTGTAAAAAGGTTAAAACTGCACTGTAGATGTTCTTTTCCTTTCATTTCAAAACCTAAACAATGTTCTATTATTTAAAGGTAGTTCATTAATAAGCAAAGATTTGTTACAACTGTGATGAGAATAACATGTATGTATATTTTAGCATTTGAATACATTCTACATGAAAACATTTCTTTATATTTAAACTATTATTTCATACAAATAGAAGTCAAAAGAAATGTTATCAGATGCTATAAAATAACTCTTCCATAATGTAGGATGCACTAGGAAAATAGTGAATACAATATCATGTGCTGTTTTGGCATTAGATTTTCCATACATTAAGATAAATGCGTTCATTAACTTCTTCCACCCACCTTTTTTATTTTGGAGATTGACTTCATATTACTGTGATAAGAGGCAAATTGAAATCCTGGCTTCCTGATGATATATCTTCTTGTATGAACTCTTGTTGATGTAGATTAAGTGGGCTAGCAGATACAGTAGTACTCATAAAATAGTTTTTCAGAGCTTTTTATAGTTTAATAAACATTTGCCTATTTCCCAAAAATATCGTGCAAACATACTAAATTTAAGTCAATAATCCGTACTTTATATATCTATTACCATTGTCTAACAATGTAATTTATCTATTTGAAACTAAATTGACCAAAGACATTAACAAACATATAGGGAAATTTAAGTTTTATGTCTTTATGGAAATATGTTTTAAGTCCTGCCTTTTTGTAATTGAGAGTTATATTTTTACTCGAATATTTAAATGTTATAAGTAATTACAATCATAAGGCAACCCCTATCATGAATGAATCCTGATTTGGTGAGGTGAAATGTCTTAGTTTATGTTTGTATAAATTGTATACAGTATTGTGTAATTTGTATAAAATATTTTATCTGAATTTAGTTCTTTAGTTCAGATTGAAAAACCTCTCCTGCCTAGCCCTACCTCCAATAATTGGAAAATCTACTTACTGACATGTCAAGTCACTTCTCTTGAGGAATCAACTTCTAAAAGTAGTAGTCATAGAGTGAGTTTAGACAGAAATTCAGAAACGTCAACTAAAGTTAACTATACCCCTGTTGTTCACTGTTATCATGACTTTCATTTTTCTATCCGGCCAAAAATACTTCTAGTTTTATTCCCTCCAAGTTTAATGCCTTCTTGTTTACATGCCTATTGCATGTTGTCACTTATAAGTAGGAGCTGAAGAGTAAGGACACATGGACATAAACAGAGATAACAGACACTGGGAATTCCAACAGGATTTGGATTATATATTATATTATTCACATTAAGTCCTATGAGCCTATCAGTGGAGGTGCATAATAATTATTTCAAAAATAATTTTAAACATGGAAGTTTGAAACGCATTTTTGGCATAGTTTATCAGGGAAAGTTGGAGAGAAGAGCAGAGATTTTCTAGCTGTCCTCTTGGTATGCTTGCTTATGCATTAGCTTGCATAAACTGACACATCCCGTGTCAGCCCTGAAACCCTTAAGCTGGAGTTTGGGGAGGTGAGGAATCTCTGGACATATCCTTGAGTTGATTGATTATCAGTTTGAAAGTGCAGTGTACTAGTCTGTTCTCATGCTGCTAATAAAGACACACCCGAGACTGGGTCATTTATGAAGGAAAGAGGTTTAATGGACTCACAGTTCTACATTGCTGGAGAGGCCTCACAATCATGGCTGAAGGTGAATGAGGAGCAAAGTCACATCTTACATGGCAGCAGGGAAGAGGGCATGTGCTTTATAAAACCATCAGCTCTCATGAGACTTATTCAACATCACGAGAACAGCATGGAAAATAACCACCTCCATGATTCAGTATCTCGCACGGGGTCCCTCCCACAACCTGTGGGGATTCTGGGAGCTACAATTCAAGATGAGATTTGGGTGGGGCCACAAAGCCAAACCATATCAGGCAGACCTTACTAATTGTCACCACCATCTTTTTATTGTATTTATCTTATGTCTAATTTTAGATACATAGATTATTTGTTACATGGCTATTCCATGCGTGATGGTAGGGAATGTGCTTCTAGTACACCTGTCACCCAAATGGTGAACATTATACACAATAGGCAGTTTATGAACCCTCATTCCCATCGCCCTCCCCGCTTTTGGAGTTTTCAGTGTCTGTTATCTCCATCTTTATGTCCATGTGTCCCCATTATTTAGCTCCTACTTGTGAGAATATGAAATGATTTGATTTCCTGCTTCTGGGTTTGTTCACTTAGAATAATAGCCTCTAGCTCCATCCACATTGCTGCAAAGGGCATGATTTTATTATTTTTATGACTGTATGGTATTCCATGGTGTATATATACATTTTTTAAATCTAATCAACTGTTGACTACCAGCTTTTATTTTATCTATTTATTTTTTTAATTTCATTTTTTGAGATGGAGTCTCACTCTGTTGCCAGGCTGGAATGCAGTGGTGCCATCTCGGCTAGCTGCAACCTCCACCTCCTGGGTTCAAGCGATTTTCCTGCTTCAGCCTCCCAAGTAGCTGGGACTACAGGCACCACCACCACACCCGGCTGGACCACCAGCTTTTAAAAACAAACTTGATTGACTAATTTTACTAGTTTTTGTGACTCACGACTCATTCAACACTTTGGAGATTAAAAATACATCCTCTGGTTTTGCATCCATGGATTCAACCAAGTGCTAATTGAAAATATTTGAAAAAATGAAAAACAAAAAAAGATACAAATAACACAAATTAAAAACAATACAGTATAACAACTACATAGCATTCATATTGTATTAAGTATTATAACAACTCTGTAGATAATTTAAAGTATACGGGAGGATGTGCATAGATTATATACACATATTACACCATTTTATGTAAAGGACTTGAGTATCTGCAGATTCTGAGGAGGGTCCGTTCTGGAACAAGCGCCCCACAGGTACCAAGGGATGACTGTATTCAGACTGAAACAAAATATTCTTAAACAGAAGCCATTGGCCCATATAATATAGTTCTAATACTAACCCTGCTTTTAAAACCTTTAAATTACATGATATTTTCTTTAAAAAATGGTGACTTTTTAAAAGGCACGATCATGTTGGTTGTATTTAATTTTAACTACATGTTCTAAAAGGGTCTCCAAAATAAAATCGAAAAAAAATAACCCATTCACTTTTAAAATACTGAGGTTTTGTTGCCTGTTTATAGAGGAGGTTACCAAAAAAAAAGAAAAGAAAAAGGATCTTACATGTATCACTACACTGAAGCAATTGCCTTCAGAATACTTAGCATAGACTTAAATTTGAGTCTTGTAACATTCTGAGGAACATTTATGATGGGAGGGTTGCAGATGTTTATGGCAATTTAAGGAGGTACACATCTTAAACATACATCAGTAGATTATGAATTCAGAAGTGGTGATTGGTAGCACTTTATAATCTGCAAATTGATTTGCTAAAGTCTACCCTATAATAGAGGAAAGTGTAATGTCAGATGTAGCAAATTGCAATTTTGGGGCATATGTTAATAGTATGCAGTTTCAATCCTTCATTAAAACAAAACAAAACAGCTAAAAATTATGGTCTTTTTTAAAAAAAAATAATTATGTTGTGTATGCATGTGTATGTATTTAAAATATGTTATTTACCTAAATATTCTGTCTACTTAATTTTGGAGTTCCCCAAATTTTCTAAAGACCAGTTAGAAACAAAATGAGATCTTAAAATATTTTATCATGAGCATCTGGATTTCGTTCCTTTGTGTGTAATATTTTAAGTTACCATCATCTCTCACCTTCTAGGGCCTTTTATTTATACGTGCTTCAATCTGATACTAGGCGTATGCAGGCTTATTCAAATGTGTGCCACTCACAGCCTGCAGTGCCTATGACATTGAAGGAGTTTCTTAAAGTCATTTAGACTCTCCATCCTTGGGTTTATACGACACATTTGTTACTTCAGTAATTCAGTATGAATGATCCTCAGTACCTCAGGAGGAACAAAGCTCTTATGCTTAGAGATGTTAATATTTAGAAGCTTTGGAAGGTTCGAAATACTTTAAAGGAGACAAGCATTCTCTTAAAAAGCTAGAATATTTCCATATTTCCTTTATAAACATGTTCATGGTTGATAAATAAGTCAGTTTTGGGTCACAAAAAGGGGTTGTGCTGCACACTTCTGCATTTGGAATTATCCTCAGCATAGTAAGCTTTCAGGGTGACACGTAGATGGAACTTTTTTAGAGATATATCACTTTCTCGGGAAAGTATTGTGGAGTAGAACAGATTTATAGAGCTGGAACCGTATTATACAGAGCTGTAGATCACTGCTGCTGACCAATGAGACCAGCTTTTTTTTCCCTTTTTGCAAATATTCACCAAATGTCCTTTGTTTTATCTTTCCTTGTTGAAGTAACAATTCAATTAGTTTTTTGGTCTGAAAAATAAGATCATTCCCTGTTCTAAATCATTTTTCTTGATTTTTGTTCCTAATCTCATACCATAAACAAATGTTTTTGTTTAGCTGTGTTTGTCAGGAATGACAGATTTAACAGCAAAGCATAAATGTAGATAGGTAGTTAAAAATCCAGTACAGTAAATCACTGCTATTACCATGTGTTTGTGAAGGGTTATGATTAAAAATGGAACCTGAGTGAGGTAGATAAAAGAAATCCAATAATGTTATTTTAGGAGGATAGTGTTGTAACTTTCAGAATTGTAATCATTATAAAGAGCTTTTTTTTTCCCCTTTTTTAAACTATACATTCACTTCTGGGACACATGTGCAGAATGTGAAGGTTTGTTACGTAGGTCTACACGTGCCATGGTGGATAGCTGCACCCATCAACCCATCACCTCCATTAGGCATTTCTCCTAATGCTCTCCCTCCCATAACTCCCACCCCTGACAGGCCCCAGTGTGTGATGTCCCCTCCCTGTGTCCACGTGTTCTAATTGTTCAACTCCCACTTAGGAGTGAGAACACGCGGTGTTTGGTTTTCTGTAGAGAATATTTTTAAAAGGAAAACAGATACTATAGTTATTACTACTGAATGTATTTAGAAGTTCTAATAAGTTCATATTATGAATGTAATACTGCCTTTTGCCTGAAGCACCTAGTGGGTAATTATAAAACTCATTGCGACCTAATTGATTAAATAGGTAGAGTGACAATTTCCACTTGTTGATGAACGTTACACATGAACTATCACATGTCGAAACAGCAGAAACTCTTTTTTTTTTTTTTTTTTGCTATTTGGTTGCAAGATGGTTTCTTTGCCTTTTTCTTTTAATTATTATTATACTTTAGGTTTTAGGGTCCATGTGCACAACGTGCAGGTTTGTTACATATGTATCCATGTGCCGTGTTGGTTTGCTGCACCCATTAACTCGTCATTTAACATTAGGTATATCTCCTAATGCTGTCCCTCTCCCCACCCCACAACAGTCCCCGGAGTGTGATGTTCCCCTTCCTGTGTCCATGTGTTCTCATTGTTCAATTCCCACCTATGAGTGAGAACATGTGGTGTTTGGTTTTTGTCCTTGTGACAGTTTACTGAGAATGATGGTTTCCAGCTTCATCCATGTCCCTACAAAGGACATGAACTCATCCTTTTTTATGGCTGCATAGTATTCCATGGTGTATATGTGCCACATTTTCTTAATCCAGTCTATCACTGATGGACATTTGGGTTGGTTCCAAGTCTTTGCTATTGTGAATAGTGCCTCAGTAAACATATGTGTGCATGTGTCTTTATAGTAGCAACGATTTATAATCCTTTGGGTATATGCCCAGTAATGGGATGGCTGGGTCAAATGGTATTTCTAGTTCTAGATCCCTGAGAAATCGCCACACTGACTTCCACAATCGTTGAACTAGTTTACAGTCCCACCAACAGTGTAAAAGTGTTCCTATTTATCCATTTATCCACATCCTCTCCAGCACCTGTTGTTTCCTGACTTTTTAATGATGGCCATTCTAACTGGTGTGAGATGGTATCTCACTGTGGTTTTGATTTGCATTTCTCTGATGGCCAGTGATGATGAGCATTTTTTCATGTGTTTTTTGGCTGCATAAATGTCTTCTTTTGAGAAGTGTCTTTTCATGTCCTTCACCCACTTTCTGATGGGGTTGTTTGTTTTTTTCTTGTAAATTTGTTTGAGTTCATTGTAGATTCTGGATATTAGCCCTTTGTCAGATGAGTAGGTTGTGAAAATTTTCTCCCTTTCTGTAGGTTGCCTGTTCACTCTGATGGTGGTTTCTTTTGCTGTGCAGAAGCTCTTGAGTTTAATTAGATCCCATTTGTCAATTTTGGCTTTTGTTGCCATTGCTTTTGGTGTTTTAGACATGAAATCCTTGCCCATGCCTATGTCCTGAATGGTATTACCTAGGTTTTCTTCTAGGGTTTGTATGGTTTTAGGTCTAACATGTAAGTCTTTAATCCATCTTGAATTAGTTTTTGTATAAGGTGTAAGGAAGGGATCCAGTTTCAGCTTTCTCCATATGGCTAGCCAGTTTTCCCAGCACCATTTATTAAATAGGGAATCCTTTCCCCATTTCTTGTTTTTGTCAGGTTTGTCAAAGATCAGATGGTTGTAGATGTGTGGTGTTATTTCTGAGGGCTCTGTTCTGTTCCATTGGTCTATATCTCTGTTTTGGTACCAGAGAAATTCTTTTATATATTTTTAAGACATTATCACATCAAGGTATTTTGGTGTGATTTCCAGCAGAATCGGCTAGAAAATGTTTTTTTTTAAAAAAAGAAAATGTGATTTGAGTATTTGATTATCATCACTGACTATAACTATAAATCATTTCCATGCTCTTATAATCCAAAAACTACCTGTGGGAAAATTATTAGCAATCACATCTATGCTGAATGTTCATTCATACATAAATTAAAAAGCATTTTCACACAGAGACCTGATTTTTGTGTACATCAGAAATAGAATAAAACCTAATATGGGTATTGTATTAATAATCCCATGTGGTGAAGGAACGATTAACTATATCTGTAACCATAATCTTGAGAAATATCTTACCTTTTAGTAAATAATAAAACCCATCTGCTGTTGCATCTCTCTGAGGTTTATAAAATTATGCTAGGGTTAGTTATTTTAATCAGCACAGGACATTTTGGCCCCGGATCTGTTGTCTTCTGGGAAAACATTGGCTTCCACAGAAGGTGGTCGTTTCGAAGGCTGGCAGCGATTTCTGCTGGTGACTGTCACCGAGGATTTTCATCCCTAACAATGGGAAGTGTAAATATAATCTGACTGCTGTGGCTAATTTGGGTCCCTTTACAACTGTAAATAACTAGTCCAAGGTTTTTGCTTAAGGTGTCACACCAATGTTACAACTCTTTTGAATTTTTTCAAGTCAGGAATAGACATCTCCTTCTTACTGCTGTGTGAAAGATAATTAATAGATCTTGTCTGTGACTCTTAACTTGGAAAAATGATTTGTTATGGGCAGAGAAATAACAGAGAATAAGAAATCTCAAACTTCGCCATCTCATGATCATCCCTGTTCCCACCTTGGAATTTGATTTAATGTTCTTTCACCTTGGACAGCGGTCAGTGTTTCAACATTAGAAATCCTAGAAGCATGTTCTTGCTATAGTTTCACCCCAAGGACAAGATTATTGCAAAACTCCACTCGATTTGAGGATTTTATTTTCCCTGGTATGATTTGCAGCCACCTGGAAAATGCCATGTTTATTTATGTTATTCTTCTTTATAAAGATTGCGAAAAATCAATGTCAAGGTGAATTCACATGTGCAAATTCTCAGCAACAAGTTAATTTAATGTCAAAGTTTAAAAAAAATGTCGTTATCATTCCTAAAACCAATTTTAGAAGCTGGAATTGTTTTACTGAATAAATTCAGGTAAAGTGCATGCTTCCTTTGAACACCTGCATCCTGCATCTCATGGTCAGCAACCAAGTTAATAATTAGGAAACACATGGCATTTCAGCTGAGTTGTTTGAGCTCTCTGTGTTTAAGTATAGTCTCATTATTCAGATTGTTTTTTTTCTTTTTTTGGTAAGATGTATTTTTTACTTTTAAAGGAACCTGTAGTCATTGTTTACTCTGTAACTAAAGGTGGACACAGATATAAAATATTGCTTGCCTGTATTTTCTATATTTGACCAGGAGTTATTAACAGAGTTGTTTGATAGTAGAGACATGTTCTGTTGAAATTTGTGAAAAAAACATATTTTATCTAGATGAACCTGTTTACCAAATACTTTTTGGATATACAGCTGGAAGCACCAGAAATTTCCCTCCTGGAGAAAGTAAAGTCACACTTTTTAATTGTGTTAGTTCTATGCAGCTGCTGTAACAAATTACCTCTAATGGCTTGGTGGCTAAAACCCCAGAAATCCATTATCTTAAATTATGTATCTTAGAAATTCAACAAGGGTCTCAGTGGGCTGAAATCGAGGTATCAGCAGGACTGAATTCCTTTCTGGAGGTTCTACAGGGTCCATTTCCTTTCTTTTTCTATCCGGCAGGGGCCACCCGCATTCCTTTGGTCCCACAGCATCCTCAAAGCCAGCAACACTGCTCTCTCTGTTTCTTTCTTCCATAGTCACATCTCCCTCTGACTCTCGCTCTTCAGCTTCTCTTTCCCATTTTAAAGACCATTCTGATGTCACTGGGCTTGCTGGGATGACTCTAAATAATCTACCTATTTTGAGGCCAATTGGCTAGCAATCTTAACTTTCCCTGTGCCATGTAACCTAACATATTCACAGGTGTACAGAGATTAGAATGCGGACATTCTTGGGGGATATGGCCTAGTTCTGCCCACCACAAAGATGGAGCCAACTCTTAAAACAATCTTTGAAAGGCATAACTGATTTTTGGGTGCAACAGTAAAATTTAAATATTAATAAGATAATCAAAACAGCACGTCTAAAATAATTTGTTTTAAAAGTTAACTTACAAATTTCAATTGAAACATATTTTTTTTTATCAGAAATCCTAGCAGAGTTATATGCTGTCCGACTACTTCACTAATGTGATCCCCAAACAATTACAGGTGTACGAGTCACTGTAGTTTTACGACATTAGCAAAACTTTGTACCAGGTTTTGTCAGTCACAAAACGCGAAATTTCAAATCCAAGTTTCTCCCTCCTTCATTGATAAAAAGTGAAGTCAATACTCAGTCTTACCTGGCATTCTTCTTCTTACTTGGGTTATAGGCCTGTGTTCTAGATGCAAAGGAAATTGGGTTTTTGCTTTCATCTTAGAGAAGAATTTATAAGGTGAAATTTTCCCAGACACAGGCACAGTATTCAAAGAAATGCAGATCAAAAAGCATGAACAGTGTTAGCTATAGGGCTGTCAGAACGGAATCGTTGCTTGACCCTAGCAAATCATAGCTTTGTTCTGTTTTCCCCCAGATAATGGTGAGAAATCACAGAAAACATTTGGGGAGATTTCAAAATTGTTAAAATCATATATGTTGGAGTTAATATAGGAGAAAATTATGCCTACTGATACTAATATTTGTCTATGTCATTTTTAACAATCAGAGTTCATTTAAGTGATTTTCTATTCATAAGTAAAAAATCTATTACTGTAAGTTCTTGATTAAGCTTATTAGATTCATTCATTCTAAAAGCCTGGTTACATTTTGTCACATATCAGCTCATTTAAACAACTGATACTCAAATACTTAACCTATGTTTATGCAAGGTAACACTAACTATAGTCTTTAAAGAGGGAATGAGTCACCATACTTGGCAGCTATGCAAAAGTTTTGCATTGTTAATCATGAGCGTAATGTAATGTGGCAGAGGGCATGGGGCCTTTTGAGTTACTGGGCGAAGTCTAAAAATAGCTGCCATTCACTGAGTCCAGACCGTAGACGTTGCTCTGAGAATTTTTTTATGCTGCCCTCCTCCCCCCCTTTTTTTTTTTTTGAGGCGGAGTCTCACTCTGTCACCCAGGTTGGAGTGCAGTGGCACAATCTTGGCTCACTGCAAACTCCACCTCCCGGGTTCACGCCATTCTCCTGCCTCAGCCTCCAAGTAGCTGGGACTACAGGCGCCACCACCACGCCCGGCTAATTTTTTTGTATTTTTAGTAGAGACGGGGTTTCACCGTGGTCTCGATCTCCTGACCTCGTGATCCGCTCGCCTCAGCCTCCCAAAGTGCTGGGATTACAAGCGTGAGCCACCGCGCCCGGCCTTTTTTTTTTTTTTTTTTTTGAGACAGAGTCTCACTTTGCTGCCCAGGCTGGAGTGCAGTGGTGCAACGGTGGCTGACTGCAGTCTTGACTCCCTTTGGGCTCAAGCAATCCCCCCACCTCAGACCCCCAGGTAGCTGAGACTGCAGGTGTTGCCACCACACATGACCAATTTTATTATTTTTTTTGTAGAGATGAGACCTCACTCTGCGATCCAGGCTTGTCTTGAACTCCTGGCCTCAAGCTATCCTCCCATTTCGACCTCCCAAAGTGCTGGCAATACAGGCATAAGCCACTGTACCCAGCCTGTGTTATCTTTTCTTTCTACCAAACTTTTGAGATAGGTGCTAAGCTTATTCATATACTGAGATGTAACTTGACAAAGGTCACTCAGCAGACTTATGGCAGAGTAAAATCTCTGTACATCTGTTTTGTCTCCTGTGTACATGTGCTTTGTTTAATACCCTACCTTTAAGTGGAATTGGTGTGTGTGAATATAACTAAGCAAATTATACCACAAGAGTGATCCTCTTGGGATTATTTCTTGTTACATAAGCCTCCCTTATAGCAGGCTGGAGAGTTTCCTCTAGCTTTAGAGAAGTAAGCTGCTATGTGTTGAGAGGGCCATATGGCTTGGATCTGAAGGTGGCCTCCAAGAGCTGAAAGCAACTCTCGTTGACAACCAGCAGAGAAACAGGGACGTCAGTCCTCTAACTGCAAGAAGCTGAGTTCTGCCATCAATCAGAATGAGACTGGAAAAAGACCTCCGAGTTTCATGTGAGAATTGCAGACCGGTTGACACCTTGATTTCAGACTTGTGAGACCCAGAGCAGAGGATGCAGTTGAGTCACACACTCAGATTCCTGACCCATGGAAAATGTGAAATAATACACTTGTGTTGTGTTACACTTCTAATTTTGTTGTAATCTGTTATGCAGCAAGAGGAAACTGACATATTATGAAGGTTACACAGCTGATGAGGAGTTAAGTATTTTGCTGAGGAAGCTCAGCTGCAAATCCTCTGGCCTCTCCCATTATAGATGGTTGCCTTCAAGTTCGAGGACTCAGCCGTGAACCAGTCCAGGGAACTAGCACAACCCTTGTCCTCTGGGCCAAGCTCCTAGGTAGTTCCACTCTCATTAGAGAATTACGGTTTGGTCCTCTGATGACCAAATTTAAAGACAAATTATTGGTGATTTGAAATTTATCTGAATGCTAATATATGATTAGCTCTAACAATCCTTAAAAAGAAAGAAAGATTTTCTAATAATTACTTTTATTCCTTTAGCAAATATAAGTACATCTGAATCAGGTCTTTTAAACTGATTTTCTTTTAATGAAAATAAAAGTTGGGGGCCTGAAAGAATACATACAATGTAAAAGCACAATAGAGCTAAGATATTTGAGGAAGTGTCTATTCAGGGCAGCTTGAATCTATGCTCCTGGAAATAACATTTTAAAAATAAAAAAGAGAAAGATCTAAATATTTTAAAGGGTGTATGTACCTAATAATACCTATCTTTTCCAATTTTATTTCAAATGTGCCATGCTGCCATAAAATAAAGGTAAGTTTTTTTTCTTTGTTTGTTTGTGTTTGACTTGTATATCTTTATCACAGGAGTATAACAAAGATTATATGTATAGTCATTAATCAATTTGCATTCCAGATTGTTATTATATATATATTTGCATTCCAGATTGTCCATATATAGGGAAATAGATAAGTTGAAACAACTTTCAGAAAGAAATGAAGCAAAAGTGGTTAATAAATATAATAGCATAAAAATTATTGTAAGAAACCGAAAGATTTGTAGCCCGTAAAGATTTCATTAATGTGGTGAGAGACACAGGCTCCGTATCTCTCTGTTGTCAGAGTTAACTTGATTTCCTCACAAAAAAGTGCTTTCAACAATCATTGTGGTTGCTTATCCTAGAATTATAGAATATGTTTTTCTTTGCTCAATTGTAAAGTAGTAATTAGTGCTTATTCTCAGGATATTTTAAATAATGTGCGAGAACAATTTACAATCTCAAGGAAGATGACTGCAAAGCGGCTTTTAAAACACTGTGTATATGATTCAAAAATCATTGGTAAAGACATAACAATCGTGTTGTGTTGAATACTTACTTCCAAATCGATGCCAAAGATTGTTGGCCACTAGTTAACCATATTTTGAACTATAAGAAACAAAATCTTTGGCAAATTCTGTCTGTAAAAGCATCAGAAACCTAAAAAGCCTCTACTTAGAAAATGAAATTTCCCTTATAATAACCTTTCCTCCAAAGGGTTATATTTTTGTAATGTTATGGAAGAAATAAAAATTATTTGACAAAGTAAAATTTTAAATGCCTAAAAATACAGCCTGATATGAGTTTTCACATTCATACCAATTTTTAAACTAAATATAAGCATGTGTATATATATATATACACTCACATATATGCTGCCATTTGTAGTTTTACTTAGACATGTTGATTCAGTGCAGTGGTTATTCCAAATTTTGTCTGAAATATTTTAGATTAACTATTTAAAGAATAGTCCCTGTATTGAAAAATTGTCCATCCCATGGCAGTGCAGATGATAAGCTTTCTGTACTTCTGTATTATTCCCTGCTCTCAACAGCTGCTCTTAATTGAAGCCTAGGTACGATTTAGGATTGTTTTCTTTTGCTTTGTTGTTCTAAGAATTCTCACTTTAAATCCGTCTAAGGTTACAACAGCCTCTTATCATGTAGCTTTCGTACAAATGTGACATGGTCTCATTATATTTCTGCCAATGGATTTTATCGCTTTAATAATCCTTTGCAATATTTATAGAATGTCATGATGAATCATATTATATTTATCATATCACACAATAAATAGCATGACATGCTAATAAATCATTCCAGTTTGGAGAGTGTTGAAATTATTCTTTGTAAGCTTACATCAAAATGATTAGTCAGCATCCAGTCTCTGCATTAAATCTGTAGTCTTACACCAATTTATAACTTAGAATGGATAATGCAAATGAATACTCAAAATTATTTAATTATTTGCTAATATTTTATATAAGTTAACTTCTTTAGTTGTACAAAATACTAAATTACGGAACCAAATATTTTTTATAATGAACCATTTTCTTAAGAATAATACAATAGACATAAGTCTAATAAGACTTTGCAAAAATTGAGATGTTTGTTGAACATTTTTCAAATTAGCAAGAATAAATTTAAGAGAAAACTTTATTTTAAGGATATTAGAATCCACAGAGAAGAAAGGAATAGAGAAATATGATTTAGTCTGCCAATTTTATATGTGAAAAAACATAGGCTCACCTATGTTAAGGAATGCAATCAGTTAGACTGACAAAGAAATGAAATTAGAAATTAGGTTTTCAGACATTTATCTTAGTGGTACTTTATAATAAGTTCTTTTCTGTTCTCTTTAAAATTTCATGTTGAGTTTTAAGAATTTAAGAAATAATATATAAATATTAAAAGATAATTAAGCTGATAGATATAATCAATCAAGTTAGCTTAGATTGCATCAGAATCTTTTGGAATCCGGGTGTTATCTTCTTGGCTGCGTGTTTGAAGCCAGCAATTTCTTTTCAATTGTCTTTTGCCTTAATGTGAATTCTTTATTAGCTCTTTCGAAACAAAGACACTTTCCATGGACAAATACGAGTCTCCAGCTCGATGACTGTAGGGTTCCTGAGGTTGTGTGGCTGACACAGGAAGCCCGAGGCAATAGCTGAGCAAAGTGGTTCAGGTTGTGAATTCTGGAGTCGGCTTTTTTGGTTTGAATCCCAGATTAGACACAAATCAGAAATGTGATCACAGGCCAGTTATCTGATTTTTCTAAGCCCCAGTTCCCTTCTGTTAAAAATGGGGATAATAAAGAATACAACACAGCTCACATCTGTTGTATGATTAATTATTGTATATCAAGATCAAAGGAGGACAATATCTGCATAATAATCAGCAAATAACAGCTATTGTGTATACTAGTAACAGGGACTAAGAGGAATCTTTCTGAACAAATGTTTGGAAAACATGGTAGAGATTGGCAGCCAAATTTAGTCAAATAGTTTACAGAATTCCTGCGATTCACTGCTTTTCTTTACAATAGATACCAGAGCCTTGGAAATGTTTTTTTTTAAAAAAACTATTGTTTACCTAAAGATCCATAAATATATCAGGCTCCGCACAATTAAGTAGAAAAAGAATCTTTTTTATATTATTATTATCCTGTAGCATTTATCTGTACTTGGTGTCATATCAAAAACCTTTGCGAGAGGGCCTGGTTTCTTCCAATTACAAAGTAGGAAATGTATTTATTTTGTAAACTTTCACCAGTGCTCTAGTTACCAGTATTTATTTTTGCCTTCTAGTCTTACGAGAAATCTCACTGAAAACTACAATACCCTCTAGTGTACATGATTGCATATAGTTTAAACATTGTTGTTTTAGGATTTTTATGCAAAGTAGTAAAAATTTGAGGTTAAGCCCTAAAATATCATTTTATTCATTTATCTGGCAAACTTACTGAACATGTAATATGTGATGGATAGTAATTTAGCTGCTGGATATATAGCAGTGAACGACGGGTAAAAATTTGTGTTCTCTTAAAATCTAAAGGGGTAAGACAATTATCAAAGAAAATATTTAAAACCCTTAATATGTCGTGTATTGGTGAGTGCTAAGGAGAAGAAGTACACGTGGAGGGTGGAGGGTTACAAGGTCAGGAAAGACTTCATTAAGCAGGTGAAATGTGAGCAAAGGCACAAATGAAAAGAGAAGGCAAGCCCTGCAGAATAGCCTAGTTGTTAAGAGCACAGACTTTGCAGGTACAGAGGCGTGCAGGTGTCTGGTGTGTTTGAGGGAGGGTAAGGAGTTCTGTCTGACTGGGCTGTAGTCAGCAAAAGGACAGTGAGAGCAGAAGGGGACAGCGGGGTAATGGAGCCAAATTACATAGTTCCTTGTAGGCCTCCGTAACACCTCAGGCTTTTACTTTGAATGAGATGGAAAGCCACTGAGGAGTTTGTAACCAGCCATACCTTATGGTCTGGTTTAATACGAGAAACTGTCACTGTGGGTGCCATGGAGAAGGTGCCCTAAGAGGCCACAGTGTGTTCATAGGAAATGCTAAGCCTTCTACCTGTGTGCCAGACACTGTCACCTCTCACCTAATGCAGGAACATCATTCCCCCAACTTTTCCCTTTCTTCTGCATCATCAATTCTCCTCTTGCTAATTAATAATATTCTTCATATGCAAACATGCTACAATTATTCTTATTTTAAAATACCTTTCCACATTCTACAAATCTCTCAAGATACTGCCTCCGTTCTCTGATCCTCAGAGCAAAACTCCATGCACCCATTATACCCAAATCCTTTCATCTTGGTTTTTAAAGATTCCACCCCAATCTGCCTTCTCCTTTTCTACTGTCCAAAATTTGTTGTTGCCAAGGACAACATTGATCTCCATATTCTTCAACTTTTAGTCCTTTTCACAGAATTTGACACAGGTAATCACTGACTTCTCCTTGAAACATGTTTGTCACCTGGGTTCCAGGTCACAGTATTGTCAGTTCCATTCACCTTGTTACAGCTGCTGCTTCCTGCGTTCCTTCGTTCACCACCATCTTCCTGATTTCTCAGTTACAGCACAGAAGGGATGATTCTGGCATTTATTTACTTTATTTAAATGCATTTTCTTTTTTATCTCAGATGGTGTCATGCTTTAACTCCTATGCGTATACTGCCGATTTTCAAGTGTTTAATCCCCAGCCTTCATTGTGCTGTAGAACTCTAGAATTGTACATTGAGCCACCTAGTTGATATCACTTCTTGAAATCTAATAAGTAACTCAAGGTTATTATTTGCAAAATTGACCCTCTGATTTTCTCCCTAAACCTTGTTCTGCCGCAACTTGGCCAGCTCAATAAATGACAGTTTTATTCTTCGATAATTTAAACCAAACTCTATGAAGTTATCCTTACCTGCTATTTCTAGTTTTCCCAGATTCAATCCATCAGGAAATCCTGCAAGTCTACTTTTAAACTGAATGCCTGTTGAGGTAATTTGCACTGACACTACTTGGTATAAACCACCATCAGCTCTCAATGGAATATTGCCTTAGTTTCCTGTTTGCGTCTAGAGCTGATGAAGCCGGACAGCAGGCTGATGGCTAGTTTTTTTTTTTTTCCTGAAAGAAATAAATTATTGTAATTTGGTGGGTCTTAAATAACTGACTTAGAAATTCTGTAATCTCATTAAAATTCCTACACTATTTTTTAATGAAAATTAGAAACATCCTAAACTTTGTTTAGTAAAGTCTTGACAAGTTCTTTCTGTGTGAGTTTTAATGGCGAAATCTTGTTCAAGAACAAAGAACACGTTCAGACGTGTTAGGTAAGGGAAGGTCTAAGCTAAACTCAGAGAGAAGAGGCCTATTGCTTTATTTGAATTTGTGATTCTTTGAGATTCTTAATGTCACAAAAACAAGTATAAAAAGAAACCATACAAATACCTCATTAGCCATCTAGTTTTTAATATGCTGTCTAACCAAGGGTTGCATTTCTTGAGTCAAAGGTAGCATTTTATGATTCATAGTTTCTACCATTGCTAAAATTTTAAATTTGGTCTTAACATTTGATTGGTTCTCTTTCATAATTGCAATTTCAGGGCCTATAGTTTGTCTGGGTTGATAATTATTCAGATGAATGATTTATCCATTTAGATAAACATCAACTGGTTCTAATAATTTGCAGTTACTGTTTATGTCAGGTTGCTTAATCATAAATGCTTTCTTGAGACCCCCTCTTTGTCAAAACTGTTCTTTAGATTCCCACAAAACACTTTTGGAGTTAGAATTTTCCCTATCATTTCTAAAGATAAATGGAAGAACTCAGAAATTAATTTGACCTCTTTGCTGCCTTGCCATCCTGCTTAATTACTACAGAGTTAACTATAAAAGCTATTATCTCATCAGTAACTATCTAATTTATAATATCCTATATTGAGTATAAAATGTATGAACTGGTTGGGTTATCTGGCTTTATGTTACATAATTGCCCATTCAAATTTTTATTTCAACCTGGTTTATGTGCTTTGCGACATTTCGGATATATTCGTATTTTTAGGTATTTCTCGTTTTAGTAGAGACTGATGTTCTTAAATACAAGCTTTTACTTTGATTTTTATCAGCATTGTGAGCAATTTGCTCATTTTCTAATCGGACGTTTTCAGGTCATAGAAAAATTAAGGAATGATATTGTCATTTAAATTCACTAAGAGAGTTGGAAACACCAGTAGTGATTTACAAGTTAAGGAAAGTAAACAGACGCTTTAAAAATATATATTTTTTAATGATTATATTATTATTAATTGAAAGCTGATTTTTAGGAATGGAAACAAATGTAGATTTGTGGGTTCTTAATGTCAAGCTAACACCTGTTTCTGGTAGTTTAATTTACTTTGGTTCACTGTCTTCTCCATGTAAGAGTAAAAACTGTTTTGTGGAACACACTTCAGTACCAAGAAAAGCTTGTTAATAGCTGTTCTACAGTATATATTCTCAAATTCGTGTCATGCCACATCTTTTCATATGTTGTAAGTCAGTGGTTTAGGACATTAAAAAATGATGTTTCTCAAAACACTTGTTATTTTCTCACACATACTGTGTTCTAGCATTCTAGAAGTGTTTTGGTAGATTTAAAGATTGGTTTGCTCTGTCACACTATAATCTAACAAAGTTTTCTTTGGCTTTTAAATCTAATCTCTGAGGCTGGATAGTAGGCTTTCTTTCCCCCACAAAAAAACTCTTCGTTGGATTTTTTTTCCTTGAGGCATATCAAATTCTTATTTCCTTTAGGTTATAAATAAATAGAGACTCAAAACATTGTGTCAAAACTTTTTCATATTTTACCCCCTATTTTGTGGAGAAATGTTTCGAAAAGTAGCCAATGCTATATTTCTTAGTTGTATTTTATTTTTATTTTTACTTCATATTATGTTGAATATAAAATAAAACTTGAGAGATGCATTTACCAGTTTATTCAATAAGGCCTTTTCTTTATATATACTCCTAGATAAATTTTAGCAGGAAAGTCAGAAACTTGTACTAAATTAAAGCTTAGTTTTTTTTTTGTTTTTTTTTTTTTAAGACCTACAAACTCCTCTTGTATCAGCACACTTCATATTATGGCTTAAGCTGTTATCAGAAATACTATTTCTTAATATCATATATTATTTTTAAAGCGCAAAAATTTAATACAGCTCTATTTATTAAGACCCTCACAGATCAAGAGCTGAGGGTGTTTATAAATGAAACATAAAAGATGACAGACATAGGGCCAGTGGTCTCGAGCAATGTCCATGAAACCCCAGTGCAGGAATGCAGGCAGGCCTCAGAGGTAGTAAAGTTATACTAAGAAGTAGAAAGTTGACAATTGTTTCTCTACCTATTCAGACCTCTGTTTCCTCATTTGTCAAATGAAATCAATAATAGAAAGTACCTCCCAGGACAAACGATGGGATGGATATAAAGCATTCTTACACTTTAGCACATAATAATTTTTCAGTGTTCCACAAGAAACCTTTATTTTGATTTATTTTATTTTGTCCCTATTCTTTCCCCAGTCACTTGAAATGTTGGAATGAAGGTGAGGGGACTGATCTGCTTACTGCTCTTGTGTTGTGGCTGAAATTTGTAGGGGAGGCTGCTCTCCATAATTAAGTCTAGTATCATTGTTTCATACGTGTGCCTTTAATATTTTTAAAACATTTATTTAAAAACTTAAGCCTAACTGATTTGTGAATTTCTCAGAATGAGTATTCTTCTGAAAATGTTAAATTAATAAGAAAATTAAGCACAATATAAGGAAGACATTTATATAAAAACTGAACAATAAGTTAAATTGGAGTGTAGTCAAAGGCACTTGGGATGCTAGAGCTGTTATAAGTGAGCTTTCAATTTATGTCAAGAGTCCTGGTAGATGGAAGATTAAGAGTCTTTGTATCTTACCATCTTATAAAGTAAGTTATACGGGTTCAACTAGAGAGATAAGCAGTGTCCTGACAAACGTGAATACGGGTTCCCTTTTAAAAACGTTTCTAATAAAGGCATTGCGTTGAGCTTGCCTCCAATGTGGCATCTCGGTGGAGACCTGAAGCTGAGGCTCCAGGTCCGTGGAGGTCATTTCTCACTCTTCAGTTCCATCAGATGATGTGCCAGGGGTTAGGAGAAGCTACACCCCGTCTCACATTTCAACTCTGCTGCAATGAGAAGGAAATAAGCCAAGGAAAATGCCTTACTGCGTTAAGGCAGGGGCAAGAGAGAAGAAGAGCACCATGGTTTGCTCATGATTAAAAAATATTCAGCCAGATGGCCCACAAGTAAATGTGGCCCAATTAATTGGTAATGTGTAATCAGATTAGAATCTCTTGCCTTCTTAGAGGAGTAAGAAATGGGCAAAGATATGGACAGAGGTGCCAAACATATCTTCTTTCTTAATTTCTCATCAGGAAAAATGTTGATTATGAGTAAAAAGGAAGGAATTAATTGAAGTTAAACTAATATTAAGTGAGATGGATCAATATGTTAGGTTAAATACTTGTCATTAATCTGGAGGAATTAGTATAAAGTAAAATATAAGACTGTTCATTGTAAAATAGTCAATAAAATGAATATAAAGGCACATAGCCCACATATGCTAGTTTTTTAATGAAAAAGGAAAGTTCTGTTTCAGATATGGCCCTTCAAAATATATGTAAAGAAGACACAAAATAAATTGATCAAAAAATGGTAAAGTAACATGTCAGATTACTTTTAAAAATTGTTCCTTTAAGCAAAAGTTAATGAAATGGTGGTAGTTGCATATAAAGAAAGAAATATGTGACAATAGGGTCTTTCATATTCACTAGAAACATACTTGGGGATGAGACTTAACCCATAAGGCATGAATACGAACAGAAATGGAAGACATTCAGACACAAGTGATCATTTGTGAGACATGAGATTGGTCGTATTTATCCTGCTGAGTTCTTTGTTGAAACGACATTGCTTCCCCACATGATATTTCCCACAGCCCGTCTGAATTATGCTGTGTGGAGCCGTGTCACCCAGGCTTTCTGTGCCAGGGCCACCGTGTGATGGCTCATCCAGTATCTACTATCCACTAGCCAGTAACTTCCAAGGCTGAGAGTGGCCAGGGGAGGAAGAAAGATTATGTCATTATTACCAGGAAGGCAAGGTACACTGGTGATATCTACAGCCTGAATGTTTCTACAGGAAGAGTGTTTCAGAAAGGCTCAATCAAAAATATAGTTCAACTCTTTTAGTTGAATGCAAAGAACAGAACGAAGTTTCACAGAATGCTTCTGTGTAGTTTAGATTTGAATATATTCCTTTTTCACTATTACCCTCTTAGCGCTCCGAATGTCCACTTGCATTTTCTACAGAAAGAGTGTTCAGAACTGCGCAATCAAAAGTATGGTTTAATTCTGTTAGCTGAATGCACATATCAGAAATAAGTTTCACACAATGCTTCTGTGTAGTTTTTATTTGAAGATATTATTTTTCCCAATATAGGCCTCTTGCGCGCAGAATGTACAATTGCAGTTTCTACAGAAAGAGTGTTTCAGAACGGCTCAATCAAAAGTAAGGTTCAACACTGTTAGTGGAATGCACAGAACAGAAAGAAGTTTCATACAATGCTTCTGTGTAGTTTATATTTGAACATATTCCTTTTTCCACTGTTACCCACTTAGCACTCCGAATGTCCAGTTGCATTTTCTACAGACAGAGTGTTTCAAAACTGCTCAATCAAAAGTATGGTTTAACTCTGTTAGCTCAATGCTCAGATCAGAAAGAAGTTTCACAGAATGCTTCTGTGTAGTTTATATTTGAATATATTCCTTTTTCCACTACTACCCTCTTAGCGCTCCAAATGTCCAGTTGCATTTTCTACAGAAAGAGTGTTCAGATCTGCTCAATCAAAAGTATGGTTTAACTCTGTTAGCTGAATGCACAGATCAGAAAGAAGTTTCACCGAATGATTCTGTGTAGTTTATATTTGAAGACATTCCTTTTTCCACTATTACACTCTTAGCGCTCCGAATCTCCACTTGCATTTTCTACAGAAAGAGTGTTTCAGAACGGCTCAATCAAAACTAAGGTTCAACTCTTTTAGTTGAATGCACAGAACAGAAAGAAGTTTCACAGAATGCTTCAGTGTAGTATTTAGTTGAAGATATTCCTTTTTCGACTATTACCGTCTTAGTGCTCCGAATGTCCACTGGCAGTTTCTACACAAAGAGTGTTTCAGAACTGCTACTTCAAAAGTAAGGCTCAGCTCTGTTAGTTGAATGCAGAGAACAGAAAGGAGTTTCAGAGAATGCTTCTGTGTAGTTTTTATTTGGAGATATTATATTTTCCACTATTACAATCTTAGCGCTCCGAATGTCCACTTGCATTTTCTACAGAAAGAGTGGTCAGAACTGCTCAATCAAAAGAATGGTTTAACTCTGTTAGCTGTATGAACAGATCAGAAAGAAGTTTCACAGAATGCTTCTGTGTAGTTTTTATTTGAAGAAATTCTTTTTCCCAATATAGGACACTTAGCGCTCTGAATGTCCAATTGCAGTATCTACAGAAAGAGTGTTACAGAACTGTTCAATCAAAAATAAGGTTCAATAGTGTTAGTTGAATGCACAGAACAGAAAGAAGTTTCATACAATGCTTCTGTGTAGTTTATATTTGAAGATATTCCTTTTTCCACTATTACCCACTTAGCGCTCCAAATGTCCAGTTGCATTATCTACCGAAAGAGTGTTTCAGAACTGCTCAATCAAAAGTAAGGTTCAACTCTTTTAGTTGAATGCACAGAACAGAAAGAAGTTTCACAGAATGCTTCTGTGTAGTTTATATTTGAATATATTCCTTTTTCCACTATTACCCTCTTAGCGCTCCGAATGTCCACTTGCATTTTCTACAGAAAGAGTGTTCAGAACTGCTCAAACTGTGGTTTAACTCTATTAGCTGAATGCCAATATCAGAAATAAGTTTAACAGAATGCTTCTGTGTAGATTTTATTTGAAGATATTCTTTTTCCCAATAGAGGCCTCTTAGCGCACAGAATGTCCAATTGCAGTTTCTACAGAAAGAGTGTTTCAGAACGGCTGCATCAAAAGTAAGGTTCAACTCTGTTACTTGAATGCAAAGAACAGAAAGAAGTTTCACAGAATGCTTCTGTGTAGTTTGTATTTGAATATATCCCTTTTTCCACTACTACCCTCTTAGCGCTCCAAATGTCCAGTTGCATTTTCTACAGAAAGAGTGTTCAGAGCTGCTCAATCAAAAGTATGGTTTAATTCTGTTAGCTGAATGCACAGATCAGAAAGAAGTTTCACAGAATGATTCTGTGTAGTTGATATTTGAAGATATTACTTTTTCCACTATTACCCACTTACCGCTCCAAATGTCCAGTTGCATTTTCTACAGAAAGAGTGTTTCAGAACTGCTCAATCAAAAGTATGGTTTAACTCTGTTAGTTGAATGCACAGAACAGAAAGAAGTTTCATACAATGCTTCTGTGTAGTTTATATTTGAACATATTCTTTTTTCCACTATTACCCTCTTAGCGCTACGAATGTCCAGTTGCATTTTCTACAGACAGAGTGTTTCAAAACTGCTCAATCAAAAGTATGGTTTAACTCTGTTAGCTGAATGCTCAGATCAGAAAGAAGTTTCACAGAATGCTTCTGTGTAGTTTATATTTGAATATATTCCTTTTTCCACTACTACGCTCTTAGCGCTCCAAATGTCCAGTTGCATTTTCTACAGAAAGAGTGTTCAGATCTGCTCAATCAAAAGTATGGTTTAACTCTGTTAGCTGAATGCACAGATCAGAAAGAAGTTTCACCGAATGATTCTGTGTAGTTTATATTTGAAGACATTCCTTTTTCCACTATTACCCTCTTAGCGCTCCGAATCTCCACTTGCATTTTCTACAAAAAGAGTGTTTCATAACTGCTCAATCAAAAATATGTTTTATCTCTGTTAACTGAATTTACAGATCAGAAATAAGTTTCACAGAATGCATCTGTGTAGTTTTTATTTGAAGATATTCTTTTTCCCAATGTAGGCCTCTTAGCGCTTAGCATGTCCAATTGCAGTTTCTACAGAAAGAGGGTTTCAGAACGGCTCAATCAAAAGTAAGGTTCAACTCTGTTAGTTGAATGCACAGAACAGAAAGTATTTTCACAGAATGCTACTGTGTAGTTTATATTTGAATATATTCCTTTTTCCAGTATTACCCTCTTAACGCTCCGAATGTCCACTTGCATTTTCTACAGAAAGAGTGTTCAGAACTGCGCAATCAAAAGTATGGTTTAACTCTGTTAGCTTAATGAACATATCAGTAATAAGTTTCACACAATGCTTCTGTGTAGTTTTTATTTGAAGATATTATTTTTATCAATAGAGGCCTCTTAGCGCTCAGAATGTCCAATTGCAGTTTCTACAGAAAGAGTGTTTCAGAAAGGCTCAATCAAAAGTAAGGTTCAACTCTGTTAGTTGAATGCACAGAACAGAAAGAAGTTTCATACAATGCTTCTGTGTAGTTTATATTTGAACATATTCTTTTTTCCACTATTACCCACTTAGCGCTACGAATGTCCAGTTGCATTTTCTACAGACAGAGTGTTTCAAAACTGCTCAATCAAAAGTATGGTTTAACTCTGTTAGCTGAATGCTCAGATCAGAAAGAAGTTTCACAGAATGCTTCTGTGTAGTTTATATTTGAATATATTCCTTTTTCCACTACTACTCTCTTAGCGCTCCAAATGTCCAGTTGCATTTTCTACAGAAAGAGTGTTCAGATCTGCTCAATCAAAAGTATGGTTTAACTCTGTTAGCTGAATGCACAGATCAGAAAGAAGTTTCACAGAATGATTCTGTGTAGTTTATATTTGGAGACATTCCTTTTGCCACTATAACCCTCTTAGCGCTCCGAATCTCCACTTGCATTTTCTACAGAAAGAGTGTTTCAGAACGGCTCAATCAAAACTAAGGTTCAACTCTTTTAGTTGAACAAACAGAACAGAAAGAAGTTTCACACAATTCTTCTGTGTAGTTTTTATTTGTAGACATTCTTTTTCCCAATATAGGCCTCTTAGCGCTCAGAATGTCCAATTGCAGTTTCTACAGAAAGAGTGTTTCAGAACGGCTCAATCAAAAGTAAGGTTCAACTCTGTTAGTTGAATGCACAGAACAGAAAGAAGTTTCATACAATGCTTCTGTGTAGTTTATATTTGAACATATTCTTTTTTCCACTATTACCCACTTAGCGCTACGAATGTCCAGTTGCATTTTCTACAGACAGAGTGTTTCAAAACTGCTCGATCAAAAGTATGGTTTAACTCTGTTAGCTGAATGCTCAGATCAGAAAGAAGTTTCACAGAATGCTTCTGTGTAGTTTATATTTGAATATATTCCTTTTTCCACTACTACGCTCTTAGCGCTCCAAATGTCCAGTTGCATTTTCAACAGAAAGAGTGTTCAGATCTGCTCAATCAAAAGTATGGTTTAACTCTGTCAGCTGAATGCACAGATCAGAAAGAAGTTTCACCGAATGATTCCGTGTAGTTTATATTTGAAGACATTCCTTTTTCCACTATTACCCTCTTAGCGCTCCGAATCTCCACTTGCATTTTCTACAAAAAGAGTGTTTCATAACTGCTCAATCAAAAATATGTTTTATCTCTGTTAACTGAATTTACAGATCAGAAATAAGTTTCACAGAATGCATCTGTGTAGTTTTTATTTGAAGATATTCTTTTTCCCAATGTAGGCCTCTTAGCGCTTAGCATGTCCAATTGCAGTTTCTACAGAAAGAGTGTTTCAGAACGGCTCAATCAAAAGTAAGGTTCAACTCTGTTAGTTGAATGCACAGAACAGAAAGAATTTTCACAGAATGCTACTGTGTAGTTTATATTTGAATATATTCCTTTTTCCACTATTACCCTCTTAGCGCTCCGAATGTCCACTTGCATTTTCTACAGAAAGAGTGTTCAGAACTGCGCAATCAAAAGTATGGTTTAACTCTGTTAGCTTAATGAACATATCAGAAATAAGTTTCACACAATGCTTCTGTGTAGTTTTTATTTGAAGATATTATTTTTCCCAATAGAGGCCTCTTAGCGCTCAGAATGTCCAATTGCAGTTTCTACAGAAAGAGTGTTTCAGAAAGGCTCAATCAAAAGTAAGGTTCAACTCTGTTAGTTGAATGCACAGAACAGAAAGAAGTTTCATACAATGCTTCTGTGTAGTTTATATTTGAACATATTCTTTTTTCCACTATTACCCACTTAGCGCTACGAATGTCCAGTTGCATTTTCTACAGACAGAGTGTTTCAAAACTGCTCAATCAAAAGTATGGTTTAACTCTGTTAGCTGAATGCTCAGATCAGAAAGAAGTTTCACAGAATTCTTCTGTGTAGTTTATATTTGAATATATTCCTTTTTCCACTACTACTCTCTTAGCGCTCCAAATGTCCAGTTGCATTTTCTACAGAAAGAGTGTTCAGATCTGCTCAATCAAAAGTATGGTTTAACTCTGTTAGCTGAATGCACAGATCAGAAAGAAGTTTCACCGAATGATTCTGTGTAGTTTATAGTTGAAGACATTCCTTTTTCCACTATTACCCTCTTAGCGCTCCGAATCTCCACTTGCATTTTCTACAAAAAGAGTGTTTCATAACTGCTCAATCAAAAATATGTTTTATCTCTGTTAACTGAATTTACAGATCAGAAATAAGTTTCACAGAATTCATCTGTGTAGTTTTTATTTGAAGATATTCTTTTTCCCAATGTAGGCCTCTTAGCGCTTAGCATGTCCAATTGCAGTTTCTACAGAAAGAGTGTTTCAGAATGGCTCAATCAAAAGTAAGGTTCAACTCTGTTAGTTGAATGCACAGAACAGAAAGAATTTCCACAGAATGCTACTGTGTAGTTTATATTTGAATATATTCCTTTTTCCACTATTACCCTCTTAGCGCTCCGAATGTCCACTTGCATTTTCTACAGAAAGAGTGTTCAGAACTGCGCCATCAAAAGTATGGCTTAACTCTGTTAGCTTAATAAACATATCAGAAATAAGTTTCACACAATGCTTCTGTGTAGTTTTTATTTGAAGATATTATTTTTCCCAATATAGGCCTCTTCGCGCTCAGAATGTCCAATTGCAGTTTCTACAGAAAGAGTGTTTCAGAAAGGCTCAATCAAAAGTAAGGTTCAACTCTGTTAGTTGAATGCACAGAACAGAAAGAAGTTTCATACAATGCTTCTGTGTAGTTTATATTAGAACATACTCTTTTTTCCACTGTTACCCACTTAGCGCTACGAATGTCCAGTTGCATTTTCTACAGACAGAGTGTTTCAAAACTGCTCAATCAAAAGTATGGTTTTACTCTGTTAGCTGAATGCTCAGATCAGAAAGAAGTTTCACAGAATGCTTCTGTGTAGTTTATATATGAATATATTCCTTTTTCCACTACTACTCTCTTAGCGCTCCTAATGTCCAGTTGCATTTTCTACAGAAAGAGTGTTCAGATCTGCTCAATCAAAAGTATGGTTTAACTCTGTTAGCTGAATGCACAGATCAGAAAGAAGTTTCACAGAATGTTTCTGTGTAGTTTATATTTGGAGACATTCCTTTTTCCACTATTACCCTCTTAGCGCTCCGAATCTCCACTTGCATTTTCTACAGAAAGAGTGTTTCAGAACGGCTCAATCAAAACTAAGGTTCAACTCTTTTAGTTGAACAAACAGAACAGAAAGAAGTTTCACACAATTCTTCTGTGTAGTTTTTATTTGTAGACATTCTTTTTCCCAATATAGGCCTCTTAGCGCTCAGAATGTCCAATTGCAGTTTCTACAGAAAGAGTGTTTCAGAACGGCTCAATCAAAAGTAAGGTTCAACTCTGTTAGTTGAATGCACAGAACAGAAAGAAGTTTCATACAATGCTTCTGTGTAGTTTATATTTGAACATATTCTTTTTTCCACTATTACCCACTTAGCGCTACGAATGTCCAGTTGCATTTTCTACAGACAGAGTGTTTCAAAACTGCTCAATCAAAAGTATGGTTTAACTCTGTTTGCTGAATGCTCAGATCAGAAAGAAGTTTCACAGAATGCTTCTGTGTAGTTTATATTTGAATATATTCCTTTTTCCACTACTACGCTCTTAGCGCTCCAAATATCCAGGTGCATTTTCTACAGAAAGAGTGTTCAGATCTGCTCAATCAAAAGTATGGTTTAACTCTGTTAGCTGAATGCACAGATCAGAAAGAAGTTTCACCGAATGATTCTGTGTAGTTTATATTTGAAGACATTCCTTTTTCCACTATTACCCTCTTAGCGCTCCGAATCTCCACTTGCATTTTCTACAAAAAGAGTGTTTCATAACTGCTCAATCAAAAATATGTTTTATCTCTGTTAACTGAATTTACAGATCAGAAATAAGTTTCACAGAATGCATCTGTGTAGTTTTTATTTGAAGATATTCTTTATCCCAATGTAGGCCTCTTAGCGCTTAGCATGTCCAATTGCAGTTTCTACAGAAAGAGTGTTTCAGAACGGCTCAATCAAAAGTAAGGTTCAACTCTGTTAGTTGAATGCACAGAACAGAAAGAATTTTCACAGAATGCTACTGTGTAGTTTATATTTGAATATATTCCTTTTTCCAATATTACCCTCTTAGCGCTCCGAATGTCCACTTGCATTTTCTACAGAAAGAGTGTTCAGAACTGCGCAATCAAAAGTATGGTTTAACTCTGTTAGCTTAATGAACATATCAGAAATAAGTTTCACACAATGCTTCTGTGTAGTTTTTATTTGAAGATATTATTTTTCCCAATATATGCCTCTTCACGCTCAGAATGTCCAATTGCAGTTTCTACAGAAAGAGTGTTTCAGAAAGGCTCAATCAAAAGTAAGGTTCAACTCTGTTAGTTGAATGCACAGAACAGAAAGAAGTTTCATACAATGCTTCTGTGTAGTTTATATTTGAACATATTCTTTTTTCCACTATTACTCACTTAGCGCTACGAATGTCCAGTTGCATTTTCTACAGACAGAGTGTTTCAAAACTGCTCAATCAAAAGTATGGTTTAACTCTGTTAGCTGAATGCTCAGATCAGAAAGAAGTTTCACAGAATGCTTCTGTGTAGTTTATATTTGAATATATTCCTTTTTCCACTACTACTCTCTTAGCGCTAAAAATGTCCAGTTGCATTTTCTACTGAAAGAGTGTTCAGATCTGCTCAATCAAAAGTATGGTTTAACTCTGTTAGCTGAATGCACAGATCAGAAAGAAGTTTCACATAATGATTCTGTGTAGTTTATATTTGGAGACATTCCTTTTTCCACTATTACCCCCTTAGCGCTCCGAATCTCCACTTGCATTTTCTACAGAAAGAGTGTTTCAGAACGGCTCAATCAAAACTAAGGTTCAACTCTTTTAGTTGAACAAACAGAACAGAAAGATGTTTCACACAATTCTTCTGTGTAGTTTTTATTTGTAGACATTCTTTGTCCCAATATAGGCCTCTTAGCGCTCAGAATGTCCAATTGCAGTTTCTACAGAAAGAGTGTTTCAGAACGGCTCAACCAAAAGTACGGTTCAACTCTGTTAGTTGAATGCACAGAACAGAAAGAAGTTTCATACAATGCTTCTGTGTAGTTTATATTTGAACATATTCTTTTTTCCACTATTACCCACTTAGCGCTACGAATGTCCAGTTGCATTTACAACAGACAGAGTGTTTCAAAACTGCTCAATCAAAAGTATGGTTTAACTCTGTTAGCTGAATGCTCAGATCAGAAAGAAGATTCACAGAATGCTTCTGTGTAGTTTATATTTGAATATATTCCTTTTTCCACTACTACTCTCTTAGCGCTCCAAATGTCCAGTTGCATTTTCTACAGAAAGAGTGTTCAGATCTGCTCAATCAAAAGTATGGTTTAACTCTGTTAGCTGAATGCACAGATCAGAAAGAGGTTTCACCGAATGATTCTGTGTAGTTTATATTTGAAGACATTACTTTTTCCACTATTACCCTCTTTGCGCTCCGAATCTCCACTTGCATTTTCTACAAAAAGAGTGTTTCATAACTGCTCAATTAAAAATATGTTTTATCTCTGTTAACTGAATTTACAGATCAGAAATAAGTTTCACAGAATGCATCTGTGTAGTTTTTATTTGAAGATATTCTTTTTCCCAATGTAGGCCTCTTAGCGCTTAGCATGTCCAATTGCAATTTCTACAGAAAGAGTGTTTCAGAACGGCTCAATCAAAAGTAAGGTTCAACTCTGTTAGTTGAATGCACAGAACAGAAAGAATTTTCACAGAATGCTACTGTGTAGTTTATATTTGAATATATTCCTTTTTCCACTATTACCCTCTTAGCGCTCCGAATGTCCACTTGCATTTTCTACAGAAAGAGTGTTCAGAACTGCGCAATCAAAAGTATGGTTTAACTGTGTTAGCTTAATGAACATATCAGAAATAAGTTTCACACAATGCTTCTGTGTAGTTTTTATTTGAAGATATTATTTTTCCCAATAGAGGCCTCTTAGCGCTCAGAATGTCCAATTGCAGTTTCTACAGAAAGAGTGTTTCAGAAAGGCTCAATCAAATGTAAGGTTCATCTCTGTTAGTTGAATGCACAGAACAGAAAGAAGTTTCATACAATGCTTCTGTGTAGTTTATATTTGAACATATTCTTTTTTCCACTATTACCCACTTAGCGCTACGAATGTCCAGTTGCATTTTCTACAGACAGAGTGTTTCAAAACTGCTCAATCAAAAGTATGGTTTAACTCTGTTAGCTGAACGCTCAGATCAGAAAGAAGTTTCACAGAATGCTTCTGTGTAGTTTATATTTGAATATATTCCTTTTTCCACTACTACTCTCTTAGCGCTCCAAATGTCCAGTTGCATTTTCTACAGAAAGAGTGTTCAGATCTGCTCAATCAAAAGTATGGTTTAACTCTGTTAGCTGAATGCACAGATCAGAAAGAAGTTTCACAGAATGATTCTGTGTAGTTTATATTTGGAGACATTCCTTTTTCCACTATTACCCTATTAGCGCTCCGAATCTCCACTTGCATTTTCTACAGAAAGGGTGTTTCAGAACGGCTCAATCAAAACTAAGGTTCAACTCTTTTAGTTGAACAAACAGAACAGAAAGAAGTTTCACACAATTTTTCTGTGTAGTTTTTATTTGTAGACATTCTTTTTCCCAATATAGGCCTCTTAGCGCTCAGAATGTCCAATTGCAGTTTCTACAGAAAGAGTGTTTCAGAACGGCTCAATCAAAAGTAAGGTTCAACTCTGTTAGTTGAATGCACAGAACAGAAAGAAGTTTCATACAATGCTTCTGTGTAGTTTATATTTGAACATATTCTTTTTTCCACTATTACCCACTTAGCGCTACGAATGTCCAGTTGCATTTTCTACAGACAGAGTGTTTCAAAACTGCTCAATCAAAAGTATGGTTTAACTCTGTTAGCTGAATGCTCAGATCAGAAAGAAGTTTCACAGAATGCTTCTGTGTAGTTTATATTTGAATATATTCCTTTTTCCACTACTACGCTCTTAGCGCTCCAAATGTCCAGTTGCATTTTCTACAGAAAGAGTGTTCAGATCTGCTCAATCAAAAGTATGGTTTAACTCTGTTAGCTGAATGCACAGATCAGAAAGAAGTTTCACCGAATGATTCTGTGTAGTTTATATTTGAAGACATTCCTTTTTCCACTATTACCCTCTTAGCGCTCCGAATCTCCACTTGCATTTTCTACAAAAAGAGTGTTTCATAACTGCTCAATCAAAAATATGTTTTATCTCTGTTAACTGAATTTACAGATCAGAAATAAGTTTCACAGAATGCATCTGTGTAGTTTTTATTTGAAGATATTCTTTTTCCCAATGTAGGCCTCTTAGCGCTTAGCATGTCCAATTGCAGTTTCTACAGAAAGAGTGTTTCAGAACGGCTCAATAAAAAGTAAGGTTCAACTCTGTTAGTTGAATGCACAGAACAGAAAGTATTTTCACAGAATGCTACTGTGTAGTTTATATTTGAATATATTCCTTTTTCCACTATTACCCTCTTAACGCTCCGAATGTCCACTTGCATTTTCTACAGAAAGAGTGTTCAGAACTGCGCAATCAAAAGTATGGTTGAACTCTGTTAGCTTAATGAACATATCAGTAATAAGTTTCACACAATGCTTCTGTGTAGTTTTTATTTGAAGATATTATTTTTATCAATAGAGGCCTCTTAGCGCTCAGAATGTCCAATTGCAGTTTCTACAGAAAGAGTGTTTCAGAAAGGCTCAATCAAAAGTAAGGTTCAACTCTGTTAGTTGAATGCACAGAACAGAAAGAAGTTTCATACAATGCTTCTGTGTAGTTTATATTTGAACATATTCTTTTTTCCACTATTACCCACTTAGCGCTACGAATGTCCAGTTGCATTTTCTACAGACAGAGTGTTTCAAAACTGCTCAATCAAAAGTATGGTTTAACTCTGTTTGCTGAATGCTCAGATCAGAAAGAAGTTTCACAGAATGCTTCTGTGTAGTTTATATTTGAATATATTCCTTTTTCCACTACTACGCTCTTAGCGCTCCAAATGTCCAGTTGCATTTTCTACAGAAAGAGTATTCAGATATGCTCAATCAAAAGTATGGTTTAACTCTGTTAGCTGAATGCACAGATCAGAAAGAAGTTTCACCGAATGATTCTGTGTAGTTTATATTTGAAGACATTCCTTTTTCCACTATTACCCACTTAGCGCTCCGAATCTCCACTTGCATTTTCTACAAAAAGAGTGTTTCATAACTGCTCAATCAAAAATATGTTTTATCTCTGTTAACTGAATTTACAGATCAGAAATAAGTTTCACAGGATGAATCTGTGTAGTTTTTATTTGAAGATATTCTTTTTCCCAATGTAGGCCTCTTAGCGCTTAGCATGTCCAATTGCAGTTTCTACAGAAAGAGTGTTTCAGAACGGCTCAATCAAAAGAAAGGTTCAACTCTGTTAGTTGAATGCACAGAACAGAAAGAATTTTCACAGAATGCTACTGTGTAGTTTATATTTGAATATATTCCTTTTTCCACTATTACCCTCTTAGCGCTCCGAATGTCCACTTGCATTTTCTACAGAAAGAGTGTTCAGAACTGCGCAATCAAAAGTATGGTTTAACTCTGTTAGCTTAATGAACATATCAGAAATAAGTTTCACACAATGCTTCTGTGTAGTTTTTATTTGAAGATATTATTTTTCCCAATAGAGGCCTCTTAGCGCTCAGAATGTCCAATTGCAGTTTCTACAGAAAGAGTGTTTCAGAAAGGCTCAATCAAAAGTAAGGTTCAACTCTGTTAGTTGAATGCACAGAACAGAAAGAAGTTTCATACAATGCTTCTGTGTAGTTTATATTTGAACATATTCTTTTTTCCACTATTACCCACTTAGCGCTACGAATGTCCAGTTGCATTTTCTACAGACAGAGTGTTTCAAAACTGCTCAATCAAAAGTATGGTTTTACTCTGTTAGCTGAATGCTCAGATCAGAAAGAAGTTTCACAGAATGCTTCTGTGTAGTTTATATTTGAATATATTCCTTTTTCCACTACTACTCTCTTAGCGCTCCAAATGTCCAGTTGCATTTTCTACAGAAAGAGTGTTCAGATCTGCTCAATCAAAAGTATGGTTTAACTCTGTTAGCTGAATGCACAGATCAGAAAGAAGTTTCACAGAATGATTCTGTGTAGTTTATATTTGGAGACATTCCTTTTTCCACTATTACCCCCTTAGCGCTCCGAATCTCCACTTGCATTTTCTACAGAAAGAGTGTTTCAGAACGGCTCAATCAAAACTAAGGTTCAACTCTTTTAGTTGAACAAACAGAACAGAAAGATGTTTCACACAATTCTTCTGTGTAGTTTTTATTTGTAGACATTCTTTGTCCCAATATAGGCCTCTTAGCGCTCAGAATGTCCAATTGCAGTTTCTACAGAAAGAGTGTTTCAGAACGGCTCAATCAAAAGTACGGTTCAACTCTGTTAGTTGAATGCACAGAACAGAAAGAAGTTTCATACAATGCTTCTGTGTAGTTTATATTTGAACATAATCTTTTTTCCACTATTACCCACTTAGCGCTACGAATGTCCAGTTGCATTTACAACAGACAGAGTGTTTCAAAACTGCTCAATCAAAAGTATGGTTTAACTCTGTTAGCTGAATGCTCAGATCAGAAAGAAGTTTCACAGAATGCTTCTGTGTAGTTTATATTTGAATATATTCCTTTTTCCACTACTACGCTCTTAGCGCTCCAAATGTCCAGTTGCATTTTCTACAGAAAGAGTGTTCAGATCTGCTCAATCAAAAGTATGGTTTAACTCTGTTAGCTGAATGCACAGATCAGAAAGAAGTTTCACCGAATGATTCTGTGTAGTTTATATTTGAAGACATTTCTTTTTCCACTATTACCCTCTTTGCGCTCCGAATCTCCACTTGCATTTTCTACAAAAAGAGTGTTTCATAACTGCTCAATCAAAAATATGTTTTATCTCTGTTAACTGAAATTACAGATCAGAAATAAGTTTCACAGAATGC
The DNA here is from genome assembly GCF_028878055.3 of Symphalangus syndactylus. Taxonomy (NCBI): domain Eukaryota; kingdom Metazoa; phylum Chordata; class Mammalia; order Primates; family Hylobatidae; genus Symphalangus; species Symphalangus syndactylus. Next base: position 110,534,472 of record NC_072437.2, on the reverse strand, counting down.
ATCTGTGTAGTTTTTATTTGAAGATATTCTTTTTCCCAATGTAGGCCTCTTAGCGCTTAGCATGTCCAATTGCAATTTCTACAGAAAGAGTGTTTCAGAACGGCTCAATCAAAAGTAAGGTTCAACTCTGTTAGTTGAATGCACAGAACAGAAAGAATTTTCACAGAATGCTACTGTGTAGTTTATATTTGAATATATTCCTTTTTCCACTATTACCCTCTTAGCGCTCCGAATGTCCACTTGCATTTTCTACAGAAAGAGTGTTCAGAACTGCGCAATCAAAAGTATGGTTTAACTCTGTTAGCTTAATGAACATATCAGAAATACGTTTCACACAATGCTTCTGTGTAGTTTTTATTTGAAGATATTATTTTTCCCAATAGAGGCCTCTTAGCGCTCAGAATGTCCAATTGCAGTTTCTACAGAAAGAGTGTTTCAGAAAGGCTCAATCAAAAGTAAGGTTCATCTCTGTTAGTTGAATGCACAGAACAGAAAGAAGTTTCATACAATGCTTCTGTGTAGTTTATATTTGAACATATTCTTTTTTCCACTATTACCCACTTAGCGCTACGAATGTCCAGTTGCATTTTCTACAGACAGAGTGTTTCATAACTGCTCAATCAAAAGTATGGTTTAACTCTGTTTGCTGAACGCTCAGATCAGAAAGAAGTTTCACAGAATGCTTCTGTGTAGTTTATATTTGAATATATTCCTTTTTCCACTACTACGCTCTTAGCGCTCCAAATGTCCAGTTGCATTTTCTACAGAAAGAGTGTTCAGATCTGCTCTATCAAAAGTATGGTTTAACTCTGTTAGCTGAATGCACAGATCAGAAAGAAGTTTCACCGAATGATTCTGTGTAGTTTATATTTGAAGACATTCCTTTTTCCACTATTACCCTCTTAGCGCTCCGAATCTCCACTTGCATTTTCTACAAAAAGAGTGTTTCATAACTGCTCAATCAAAAATATGTTTTATCTCTGTTAACTGAATTTACAGATCAGAAATAAGTTTCACAGAATGAATCTGTGTAGTTTTTATTTGAAGATATTCTTTTTCCCAATGTAGGCCTCTTAGCGCTTAGCATGTCCAATTGCAGTTTCTACAGAAAGAGTGTTTCAGAACGGCTCAATCAAAAGTAAGGTTCAACTCTGTTAGTTGAATGCACAGAACAGAAAGAATTTTCACAGAATGCTACTGTGTAGTTTATATTTGAATATATTCCTTTTTCCACTATTACCCTCTTAGCGCTCCGAATGTCCACTTGCATTTTCTACAGAAAGAGTGTTCAGAACTGCGCAATCAAAAGTATGGTTTAACTCTGTTAGCTTAATGAACATATCAGAAATAAGTTTCACACAATGCTTCTGTGTAGTTTTTATTTGAAGATATTATTTTTCCCAATAGAGGCCTCTTAGCGCTCAGAATGTCCAATTGCAGTTTCTACAGAAAGAGTGTTTCAGAAAGGCTCAATCAAAAGTAAGGTTCAACTCTGTTAGTTGAATGCACAGAACAGAAAGAAGTTTCATACAATGCTTCTGTGTAGTTTATAATTGAACATATTCTTTTTTCCACTATTACCCACTTAGCGCTACGAATGTCCAGTTGCATTTTCTACAGACAGAGTGTTTCAAAACTGCTCAATCAAAAGTATGGTTTTACTCTGTTAGCTGAATGCTCAGATCAGAAAGAAGTTTCACAGAATGCTTCTGTGTAGTTTATATTTGAATATATTCCTTTTTCCACTACTATTCTCTTAGCGCTCCAAATGTCCAGTTGCATTTTCTACAGAAAGAGTGTTCAGATCTGCTCAATCAAAAGTATGGTTTAACTCTGTTAGCTGAATGCACAGACCAGAAAGAAGTTTCACAGAATGATTCTGTGTAGTTTATATTTGGAGACATTCCTTTTTCCACTATTACCCCCTTAGCGCTCCGAATCTCCACTTGCATTTTCTACAGAAAGAGTGTTTCAGAACGGCTCAATCAAAACTAAGGTTCAACTCTTTTAGTTGAACAAACAGAACAGAAAGATGTTTCACACAATTCTTCTGTGTAGTTTTTATTTGTAGACATTCTTTTTCCCAATATAGGCCTCTTAGCGCTCAGAATGTCCAATTGCAGTTTCTACAGAAAGAGTGTTTCAGAACGGCTCAATCAAAAGTACGGTTCAACTCTGTTAGTTGAATGCACAGAACAGAAAGAAGTTTCATACAATGCTTCTGTGTAGTTTATATTTGAACATATTCTTTTTTCCACTATTACCCACTTAGCCCTACGAATGTCCAGTTGCATTTTCTACAGACAGAGTGTTTCAAAACTGCTCAATCAAAAGTATGGTTTAACTCTGTTAGCTGAATGCTCAGATCAGAAAGAAGTTTCACAGAATGCTTCTGTGTAGTTTATATTTGAATATATTCCTTTTTCCACTACTACGCTCTTAGCGCTCCAAATGTCCAGTTGCATTTTCTACAGAAAGAGTGTTCAGATCTGCTCAATCAAAAGTATGGTTTAACTCTGTTAGCTGAATGCACAGATCAGAAACAAGTTTCACCGAATGATTCTGTGTAGTTTATATTTGAAGACATTCCTTTTTCCACTATTACCTTCTTAGCGCTCCGAATCTCCACTTGCATTTTCTACAAAAAGAGTGTTTCATAACTGCTCAATCAAAAATATGTTTTATCTCTGTTAACTGAATTTACAGATCAGAAATAAGTTTCACAGAATGCATCTGTGTAGTTTTTATTTGAAGATATTCTTTTTCCCAATGTAGGCCTCTTAGCGCTTAGCATGTCCAATTGCAGTTTCTACAGAAAGAGTGTTTCAGAACGGCTCAATCAAAAGTAAGGTTCAACTCTGTTAGTTGAATGCACAGAACAGAAAGTATTTTCACAGAATGCTACTGTGTAGTTTATATTTGAATATATTCCTTTTTCCACTATTACCCTCTTAACGCTCCGAATGTCCACTTGCATTTTCTACAGAAAGAGTGTTCAGAACTGCGCAATCAAAAGTATGGTTTAACTCTGTTAGCTTAATGAACATATCAGAAATAAGTTTCACACAATGCTTCTGTGTAGTTTTTATTTGAAGATATTATTTTTCCCAATATAGGCCTCTTCGCGCTCAGAATGTCCAAATGCAGTTTCTACAGAAAGAGTGTTTCAGAAAGGCTCAATCAAAAGTAAGGTTCAACTCTGTTAGTTGAATGCACAGAACAGAAAGAAATTTCATACAATGCTTCTGTGTAGTTTATATTTGAACATATTCTTTTTTCCACTATTACCCACTTAGCGCTACGAATGTCCAGTTGCATTTTCTACAGACAGAGTGTTTCAAAACTGCTCAATCAAAAGTATGGTTTAACTCTGTTAGCTGAATGCTCAGATCAGAAAGAAGTTTCACAGAATGCTTCTGTGTAGTTTATATTTGAATATATTCCTTTTTCCACTACTACTCTCTTAGCGCTCCAAATGTCCAGTTGCATTTTCTACAGAAAGAGTGTTCAGATCTGCTCACTCAAAACTATGGTTTAACTCTGTTAGCTGAATGCACAGATCAGAAAGAAGTTTCACAGAATGATTCTGTGTAGTTTATATTTGGAGACATTCCTTTTTCCACTATTACCCCCTTAGCGCTCCGAATCTCCACTTGCATTTTCTACAGAAAGAGTGTTTCAGAACGGCTCAATCAAAACTAAGGTTCAACTCTTTTAGTTGAACAAACAGAACAGAAATAAGTTTCACACAATGCTTCTGTGTAGTTTTTATTTGAAGATATTATTTTTCCCAATAGAGGCCTCTTAGCGCTCAGAATGTCCAATTGCAGTTTCTATAGAAAGAGTGTTTCAGAACGGCTCAATCAAAAGTAAGGTTCAACTCTGTTAGTTGAATGCACAGAACAGAAAGTAGTTTCATACAATGCTTCTGTGTAGTTTATATTTGAACATATTCTTTTTTCCACTATTACCCACTTAGCGCTACGAATGTCCAGTTGCATTTTCTACAGACAGAGTGTTTCAAAACTGCTCAATCAAAAGTATGGTTTAACTCTGTTAGCTGAATGCTCAGATCAGAAAGAAGTTTCACAGAATGCTTCTGTGTAGTTTATATTTGAATATATTCCTTTTTCCACTACTACGCTCTTAGCGCTCCAAACTTCCAGTTGCATTTTCTACAGAAAGAGTGTTCAGATCTGCTCAATCAAAAGTATGGTTTAACTCTGTTAGCTGAATGCACAGATCAGAAAGAAGTTTCACCGAATGATTCTGTGTAGTTTATATTTGAAGACATTCCTTTTTCCACTATTACCCTCTTAGCGCACCGAATCTCCACTTGCATTTTCTACAAAAAGAGTGTTTCATAACTGCTCAATCAAAAATATGTTTTATCTCTGTTAACTGAATTTACAGATCAGAAATAAGTTTCACAGAATGTATCTGTGTAGTTTTTATTTGAAGATATTCTTTTTCCCAATGTAGGCCTCTTAGCGCTTAGCATGTCCAATTGCAGTTTCTACAGAAAGAGTGTTTCAGAACGGCTCAATCAAAAGTAAGGTTCAACTCTGTTAGTTGAATGCACAGAACAGAAAGAATTTTCACAGAATGCTACTGTGTAGTTTATATTTGAATATATTCCTTTTTCCACTATTACCCTCTTAGCGCTCCGAATGTCCACTTGCATTTTCTACAGAAAGAGTGTTCAGAACTGCGCAATCAAAAGTATGGTTTAACTCTGTTAGCTTAATGAACATATCAGAAATAAGTTTCACACAATGCTTCTGTGTAGTTTTTATTTGAAGATATTATTTTTCCCAATAGAGGCCTCTTCGCGCTCAGAATGTCCAATTGCAGTTTCTACAGAAAGAGTGTTTCAGAAAGGCTCAATCAAAAGTAAGGTTCAACTCTGTTAGTTGAATGCACAGAACAGAAAGAAGTTTCATACAATGCTTCTGTGTAGTTTATATTTGAACATATTCTTTTTTCCACTATTACCCACTTAGCGCTACGAATGTCCAGTTGCATTTTCTACAGACAGAGTGTTTCAAAACTGCTCAATCAAATGTATGGTTTAACTCTGTTAGCTGAATGCTCAGATCAGAAAGAAGTTTCACAGAATGCTTCTGTGTAGTTTATATTTGAATATATTCCTTTTTCCACTACTACTCTCTTAGCGCTCCAAATGTCCAGTTGCATTTTCTACAGAAAGAGTGTTCAGATCTGCTCAATCAAAAGTATGGTTTAACTCTGTTAGCTGAATGCACAGATCAGAAAGAAGTTTCACAGAATGATTCTGTGTAGTTTATATTTGGAGACATTCCTTTTTCCACTATTACCCTCTTAGCGCTCCGAATCTCCACTTGCATTTTCTGCAGAAAGAGTGTTTCAGAACGGCTCAATCAAAACTAAGGTTCAACTCTTTTAGTTGAACAAACAGAACAGAAAGAAGTTTCACACAATTCTTCTGTGTAGTTTTTATTTGTAGACATTCTTTTTCCCAATATAGGCCTCCTAGCGCTCAGAATGTCCAATTGCAGTTTCTAAGGAAAGAGTGTTTCAAAACGGCTCAATCAAAAGTAAGGTTCAACTCTGTTAGTTGAATGCACAGAACAGAAAGAAGTTTCATACAATGCTTCTGTGTAGTTTATATTTGAACATATTCTTTTTTCCACTATTACCCACTTAGCGCTACGAATGTCCAGTTGCATTTTCTAAAGACAGAGTGTTTCAAAACTGCTCAATCAATAGTATGGTTTAACTCTGTTAGCTGAATGCTCAGATCAGAAAGAAGTTTCACAGAATGCTTCTGTGTAGTTTATATTTGAATATATTCCTTTTTCCACTACTACGCTCTTAGCGCTCCAAATGTCCAGTTGCATTTTCAACAGAAAGAGTGTTCAGATCTGCTCAATCAAAAGTATGGTTTAACCCTGTTAGCTGAATGCACAGATCAGAAAGAAGTTTCACCGAATGATTCTGTGTAGATTATATTTGAAGACATTCCTTTTTCCACTATTACCCTCTTAGCGCTCCGAATCTCCACTTGCATTTTCTACAAAAAGTGTGTTTCATAACTGCTCAATCAAAAATATGTTTTATCTCTGTTAACTGAATTTACAGATCAGAAATAAGTTTCACAGAATGCATCTGTGTAGTTTTTATTTGAAGATATTCTTTTTCCCAATGTAGGCCTCTTAGCGCTTAGCATGTCCAATTGCAGTTTCTACAGAAAGAGTGTTTCAGAACGGCTCAATCAAAAGTAAGGTTCAACTCTGTTAGTTGAATGCACAGAACAGAAAGAATTTTCACAGAATGCTACTGTGTAGTTTATATTTGAATATATTCCTTTTTCCACTACTACAATCTTAGCGCTCCGAATGTCCACTTGCATTTTCTACAGAAAGAGTGTTCAGAACTGCGCAATCAAAAGTATGGTTTAACTCTGTTAGCTTAATGAACATATCAGAAATAAGTTTCACACAATGCTTCTGTGTAGTTTTTATTTGAAGATATTATTTTTCCCAATAGAGGCCTCTTCGCGCTCAGAATGTCCAATTGCAGTTTCTACAGAAAGAGTGTTTCAGAAAAGCTCAATCAAAAGTAAGGTTCAACTCTGTTAGTTGAATGCACAGAACAGAAAGAAGTTTCATACAATGCTTCTGTGTAGTTTATAATTGAACATATTCTTTTTTCCACTATTACCCACTTAGCGCTACGAATGTCCAGTTGCATTTTCTACAGACAGAGTTTTTCAAAACTGCTCAATCAAAAGTATGGTTTAACTCTGTTAGCTGAATGCTCAGATCAGAAAGAAGTTTCACAGAATGCTTCTGTGTAGTTTATATTTGAATATATTACTTTTTCCACTACTACTCTCTTAGCGCTCCAAATGTCCAGTTGCATTTTCTACAGAAAGAGTGTTCAGATCTGCTCAATCAAAAGTATGGTTAAACTCTGTTAGCTGAATGCACAGATCAGAAAGAAGTTTCACAGAATGATTCTGTGTAGTTTATATTTGGAGACATTCCTTTTTCCACTATTACCCCCTTAGCGCTCCGAATCCCCACTTGCATTTTCTACAGAAAGTGTTTCAGAACGGCTCAATCAAAACTAAGGTTCAACTCTTTTAGTTGAACAAACAGAACAGAAAGAAGTTTCACACAATTCTTCTGTGTAGTTTTTATTTGTAGACATTCTTTTTCCCAATATAGGCCTCTTAGCCCTCAGAATGTCCAATTGCAGTTTCTATAGAAAGAGTGTTTCAGAACGGCTCAATGAAAAGTAAGGTTCAACTCTGTTAGTTGAATGCACAGAACAGAAAGTAGTTTCATACAATGCTTCTGTGTAGTTTATATTTGAACATATTCTTTATTCCACTATTACCCACTTAGCGCTACGAATGTCCAGTTGCATTTTCTACAGACAGAGTGTTTCAAAACTGCTCAATCAAAAGTATGGTTTAACTCTGTTAGCTGAATGCTCAGATCAGAAAGAAGTTTCACAGAATGCTTCTGTGTAGTTTATATTTGAATATATTCCTTTTTCCACTACTACGCTCTTAGCGCTCCAAATTTCCAGTTGCATTTTCTACAGAAAGAGTGTTCAGATCTGCTCAATCAAAAGTATGGTTTAACTCTGTTAGCTGAATGCACAGATCAGAAAGAAGTTTCACCGAATTATTCTGTGTAGTTTATATTTGAAGACATTCCTTTTTCCACTATTACCCACTTAGCGCACCGAATCTCCACTTGCATTTTCTACAAAAAGAGTGTTTCATAACTGCTCAATCAAAAATATGTTTTATCTCTGTTAACTGAATTTACAGATCAGAAATAAGTTTCACAGAATGCATCTGTGTAGTTTTTATTTGAAGATATTCTTTTTCCCAATGTAGGCCTCTTAGCGCTTAGCATGTCCAATTGCAGTTTCTACAGAAAGAGTGTTTCAGAACGGCTCAATCAAAAGTAAGGTTCAACTCTGTTAGTTCAATGCACAGAACAGAAAGAAGTTTCATACAATGCTTCTGTGTAGTTTATATTTGAACATATTCTTTTTTCCACTATTACCCACTTAGCGCTACGAATGTCCAGTTGCATATTCTACAGACAGAGTGTTTCAAAACTGCTCAATCAAAAATATGGTTTAACTCTGTTAGCTGAATGCTCAGATCAGAAAGAAGTTTCACAGAATGCTTCTGTGTAGTTTATATTTGAATATATTCCTTTTTCCACTACTACGCTCTTAGCGCTCCAAATGTCCAGTTGCATTTTCAACAGAAAGAGTGTTCAGATCTGCTCAATCAAAAGTATGTTTTAACTCTGTTAGCTGAATGCACAGATCAGAAAGAAGTTTCACCGAATGATTCTGTGTAGTTTATATTTGAAGACATTCCTTTTTCCACTATTACCCTCTTAGCGCTCCGAATCTCCACTTGCATTTTCTACAAAAAGAGTGTTTCATAACTGCTCAATCAAAAATATGTTTTATCTCTGTTAACTGAATTTACAGATCAGAAATAAGTTTCACAGAATGCATCTGTGTAGTTTTTATTTGAAGATATTCTTTTTCCCAATGTAGGCCTCTTAGCGCTTAGCATGTCCAATTGCAGTTTCTACAGAAAGAGTGTTTCAGAATGGCTCAATCAAAAGTAAGGTTCAACTCTGTTAGTTGAATGCACAGAACAGAAAGAATTTTCACAGAATGCTACTGTGTAGTTTATATTTGAATATATTCCTTTTTCCACTATTACCCTCTTAGCGCTCCGAATGTCCACTTGCATTTTCTACAGAAAGAGTTTTCAGAACTGCGCAATCCAAAGTATGGTTTAACTCTGTTAGCTTAATGAACATATCAGAAATAAGTTTCACACAATGCTTCTGTGTAGTTTTTATTTGAAGATATTATTTTTCCCAATATAGGCCTCTTCGCGCTCAGAATGTCCAATTGCAGTTTCTACAGAAAGAGTGTTTCAGAAAGGCTCAATCAAAAGTAAGGTTCAACTCTGTTAGTTGAATGCACAGAACAGAAAGAAGTTTCATACAATGCTTCTGTGTAGTTTATATTTGAACATATTCTTTTTTCCACTATTACCCAATTAGCGCTACGAATGTGCAGTTGCATTTTCTACAGACAGAGTGTTTCAAAACTGCTCAATCAAAAGTATGGTTTAACTCTGTTAGCTGAATGCTCAGATCAGAAAGAAGTTTCACAGAATGCTTCTGTGTAGTTTATATTTGAATATATTCCTTTTTCCACTACTACTCTCTTAGCGCTCCAAATGTCCAGTTGCATTTTCTACAGAAAGAGTGTTCAGATCTGCTCAATCAAAAGTATGGTTTAACTCTGTTAGCTGAATGCTCAGATCAGAAAGAAGTTTCACAGAACGATTCTGTGTAGTTTATATTTGGAGACATTCCTTTTTCCACTATTACCCTCTTAGCGCTCCGAATCTCCACTTGCATTTTCTACAGAAAGAGTGTTTCAGAACGGCTCAATCAAAACTAAGTTTCAACACTTTTAGTTGAACAAACAGAACAGAAAGAAGTTTCACACAATTCTTCTGTGTAGTTTTTATTTGTAGACATTCTTTTTCCCAATATAGGCCTCTTAGCGCTCAGAATGTCCAATTGCAGTTTCTACAGAAAGAGTGTTTCAGAAAGGCTCAATCAAAAGTAAGGTTCAACTCTGTTAGTTGAATGCACAGACAGAAAGATGTTTCATACAATGCTTCTGTGTAGTTTATATTTGAACATATTCTTTTTTCCACTATTACCCACTTAGCGCTACGAATGTCCAGTTGCATTTTCTACAGACAGAGTGTTTCAAAACTGCTCAATCAAAAGTATGGTTTAACTCTGTTAGCTGAATGCTCAGATCAGAAAGAAGTTTCACAGAATGCTTCTGTGTAGTTTATACTTGAATATATTCCTTTTTCCACTACTACTCTCTTAGCGCTCCAAATGTCCAGTTGCATTTTCTACAGAAAGAGTGTTCAGATCTGCTCAATCAAAAGTAGGGTTTAAATCTGTTAGCTGAATGCACAGATCAGAAAGAAGTTTCACAGAATGATTCTGTGTAGTTTATATTTGGAGACATTCCTTTTTCCACTATTACCCTCTTAGCGCTCCGAATCTCCACTTACATTTTCTACAGAAAGAGTGTTTCAGAACGGCTCAATCAAAACTAAGGTTCAACTCTTTTAGTTGAACAAACAGAACAGAAAGGTGTTTCACACAATTCTTCTGTGTAGTTTTTATTTGTAGACATTCTTTTTCCCAATATAGGCCTCTTAGCGCTCAGAATGTCCAATTGCAGTTTCTACAGAAAGAGTGTTTCAGAACGGCTCAATCAAAAGTAAGGTTCAACTCTGTTAGTTGAATGCACAGAACAGAAAGAAGTTTCATACAATGCTTCTGTGTAGTTTATATTTGAACATATTCTTTATTCCACTAATACCCACTTAGCGCTACGAATGTCCAGTTGCATTTTCTACAGACAGAGTGTTTCAAAACTGCTCAATCAAAAGTATGGTTTAACTCTGTTAGCTGAATGCTCAGATCAGAAAGAAGTTTCACAGAATGCTTCTGTGTAGTTTATATTTGAATATATTCCTTTTTCCACTACTACGCTCTTAGCGCTCCAAATGTCCAGTTGCATATTCTACAGAAAGAGTGTTCAGATCTGCTCAATCAAAAGTATGGTTTAACTCTGTTAGCTGAATGCACAGATCAGAAAGAAGTTTCACCGAATGATTCTGTGTAGTTTATATTTGAAGACATTCCTTTTTCCAATATTACCCTCTTAGCGCTCCGAATCTCCACTTGCATTTTCTACAGAAAGAGTGTTTCAGAACGGCTCAATCAAAACTAAGGTTCAAATCTGTTAGCTGAATGCACAGAACAGAAAGGGTTTTCACAGAATGCTACTGTGTAGTTTATATTTGAATACATTCCTTTTTCCACTACTACTCTCTTAGCCCTCCAAATGTCCAGTTGCATTTTCTACAGAAAGAGTGTTCAGATCTGCTCAATCAAAAGTATGGTTTAACTCTGTTAGCTGAATGCACAGATCAGAAAGTAGTTTCACAGAATGATTCTGTGTAGTTTATATTTGGAGACATTCCTTTTTCCACTATTACCCTCTTAGCGCTCCGAATCTCCACTTGCATTTTCTACAGAAAGAGTGTTTCAGAACGGCTCAATCAAAACTAAGGTTCAACTCTTTTAGTTGAACAAACAGAACAGAAAGAAGTTTCACACAATTCTTCTGTGTAGTTTTTATTTGTAGACATTCTTTTTCCCAATATAGGCCTCTTAGCGCTCAGAATGTCCAATTGCAGTTTCTACAGAAAGAGTGTTTCAGAACGGCTCAATCAAAAATAAGGTTCAACTCTGTTAGTTGAATGCACAGAACAGAAAGAAGTTTCATACAATGCTTCTGTGTAGTTTATATTTGAACATATTCTTTTTTCCACTATTACCAACTTAGCGCTACGAATGTCCAGTTGCATTTTCTACAGACAGAGTGTTTCAAAACTGCTCAATCAGTAGTATGGTTTAAATCTGTTAGCTGAATGCTCAGATCAGAAAGAAGTTTCACAGAATGCTTCTGTGTAGTTTATATTTGAATATATTCCTTTTTCCACTACTACTCTATTAGCGCTCCAAATGTCCAGTTGCATTTTCAACAGAAAGAGTGTTCAGATCTGCTCAATCAAAAGTATGGTTTAACACTGTTAGCTGAATGCACAGATCAGAAAGAAGTTTCACCGAATGATTCTGTGTAGTTTATATTTGAAGACATTCCTTTTTCCACTATTACCCTCTTAGCGCTCCGAATCTCCACTTGCATTTTCTACAAAAAGAGTGTTTCATAACTGCTCAATCAAAAATATGTTTTATCTCTGTTAACTGAATTTACAGATCAGAAATAAGTTTCACAGAATGCATCTGTGTAGTTTTTATTTGAAGATATTCTTTTTCCCAATGTAGGCCTCTTAGCGCTTAGCATGTCCAATTTCAGTTTCTACAGAAAGAGTGTTTCAGAACGGCTCAATCAAAAGTAAGGTTCAACTCTGTTAGTTGAATGCACAGAACAGAAAGAATTTTCACAGAATGCTACTGTGTAGTTTATATTTGAATATATTCCTTTTTCCACTATTACCCTCTTAGCGCTCCGAATGTCCACTTGCATTTTCTACAGAAAGAGTGTTCAGAACTGCGCAATCAAAAGTATGGTTTAACTCTGTTAGCTTAATGAACATATCAGAAATAAGTTTCACACAATGCTTCTGTGTAGTTTTTATTTGAAGATATTATTTTTCCCAATAGAGGCCTCTTAGCGCTCAGAATGTCCAATTGCAGTTTCTATAGAAAGAGTGTTTCAGAACGGCTCAATCAAAAGTAAGGTTCAACTCTGTTAGTTGAATGCACAGAACAGAAAGTAGTTTCATACAATGCTTCTGTGTAGTTTATATTTGAACATATTCTTTTTTCCACTATTACCCACTTAGCGCTACGAATATCCAGTTGCATTTTCTACAGACAGAGTGTTTCAAAACTGCTCAATCAAAAGTATGGTTTAACTCTGTTAGCTGAATGCTCAGATCAGAAAGAAGTTTCACAGAATGCTTCTGTGTAGTTTATATTTGAATATATTCCTTTTTCCACTACTACGCTCTTAGCGCTCCAAACTTCCAGTTGCATTTTCTACAGAAAGAGTGTTCAGATCTGCTCAATCAAAAGTATGGTTTAACTCTGTTAGCTGAATGCACAGATCAGAAAGAAGTTTCACCGAATGATTCTGTGTAGTTTATATTTGAAGACATTCCTTTTTCCACTATTACCCTCTTAGCGCACCGAATCTCCACTTGCATTTTCTACAAAAAGAGTGTTTCATAACTGCTCAATCAAAAATATGTTTTATCTCTGTTAACTGAATTTACAGATCAGAAATAAGTTTCACAGAATGCATCTGTGTAGTTTTTATTTGAAGATATTCTTTTTCCCAATGTAGGCCTCTTAGCGCTTAGCATGTCCAATTGCAGTTTCTACAGAAAGAGTGTTTCAGAACGGCTCAATCAAAAGTAAGGTTCAACTCTGTTAGTTGAATGCACAGAACAGAAAGAAGTTTCATACAATGCTTCTGTGTAGTTTATATTTGAACATATTATTTTTTCCACTAATACCCACTTAGCGCTACGAATGTCCAGTTGCATTTTCTACAGACAGAGTGTTTCAAAACTGCTCAATCAAAAGTATGGTTTAACTCTGTTAGCTGAATGCTCAGATCAGAAAGAAGTTTCACAGAATGCTTCTGTGTAGTTTATATTTGAATATATTCCTTTTTCCACTACTACGCTCTTAGCGCTCCAAATGTCCAGTTGCATTTTCTACAGAAAGAGTGTTCAGATCTGCTCAATCAAAAGTATGGTTTAACTCTGTTAGCTGAATGCACAGATCAGAAAGAAGTTTCACAGAATGATTCTGTGTAGTTTATATTTGAAGACATTCCTTTTTCCACTATTACCCTCTTAGCGCTCCGAATCTCCACTTGCATTTTCTACAGAAAGAGTGTTTCAGAACGGCTCAATCAAAACTAAGGTTCAAATCTGTTAGCTGAATGCACAGAACAGAAAGAGTTTTCACAGAATGCTACTGTGTAGTTTATATTTGAATACATTCCTTTTTCCACTACTACTCTCTTAGCCCTCCAAATGTCCAGTTGCATTTTCTACAGAAAGAGTGTTCAGATCTGCTCAATCAAAAGTATGGTTTAACTCTGTTAGCTGAATGCACAGATCAGAAAGAAGTTTCACAGAATGATTCTGTGTAGTTTATATTTGGAGACATTCTTTTTTCCACTATTACCCTCTTAGCGCTCCGAATCTCCACTTGCATTTTCTACAGAAAGAGTGTTTCAGAACGGCTCAATCAAAACTAAGGTTCAACTCTTTTAGTTGAACAAACAGAACAGAAAGAAGTTTCACACAATTCTTCGGTGTAGTTTTTATTTGTAGACATTCTTTTTCCCAATATAGGCCTCCTAGCGCTCAGAATGTCCAATTGCAGTTTCTAAGGAAAGAGTGTTTCAAAACGGCTCAATCAAAAGTAAGGTTCAACTCTGTTAGTTGAATGCACAGAACAGAAAGAAGTTTCATACAATGCTTCTGTGTAGTTTATATTTGAACATATTCTTTTTTCCACTATTACCCACTTAGCGCTACGAATGTCCAGTTGCATTTTCTAAAGACAGAGTGTTTCAAAACTGCTCAATCAATAGTATGGTTTAACTCTGTTAGCTGAATGCTCAGATCAGAAAGAAGTTTCACAGAATGCTTCTGTGTAGTTTATATTTGAATATATTCCTTTTTCCACTACTACGCTCTTATCGCTCCAAATGTCCAGTTGCATTTTCTACAGAAAGAGTGTTCAGATCTGCTCAATCAAAAGTATGGTTTAACCCTGTTAGCTGAATGCACAGATCAGAAAGAAGTTTCACCGAATGATTCTGTGTAGATTATATTTGAAGACATTCCTTTTTCCACTATTACCCTCTTAGCGCTCCGAATCTCCACTTGCATTTTCTACAAAAAGTGTGTTTCATAACTGCTCAATCAAAAATATGTTTTATCTCTGTTAACTGAATTTACAGATCAGAAATAAGTTTCACAGAATGCATCTGTGTAGTTTTTATTTGAAGATATTCTTTTTCCCAATGTAGGCCTCTTAGCGCTTAGCATGTCCAATTGCAGTTTCTACAGAAAGAGTGTTTCAGAACGGCTCAATCAAAAGTAAGGTTCAACTCTGTTAGCTGAATGCACAGAACAGAAAGAGTTTTCACAGAATGCTACTGTGTAGTTTATATTTGAATATATTCCTTTTTCCACTATTACCCTCTTAGCGCTCCAAATGTCCACTTGCATTTTCTACAGAAAGAGTGTTCAGAACTGCGCAATCAAAAGTATGGTTTAACTCTGTTAGCTTAATGAACATATCAGAAATAAGTTTCACACAATGCTTCTGTGTACTTTTTATTTGAAGATATTATTTTTCCCAATAGAGGCCTCTTAGCGCTCAGAATGTCCAATTGCAGTTTCTACAGAAAGAGTGTTTCAGAAAGGCTCAATCAAAAGTAAGGTTAAACTCTGTTAGTTGAATGCACAGAACAGAAAGAAGTTTCATACAATGCTTCTGTGTAGTTTATATTTGAACATATTCTTTTTTCCACTATTACCCACTTAGCGCTACGAATGTCCAGTTGCATTTTCTACAGACAGAGTGTTTCAAAACTGCTCAATCAAAAGTATGGTTTAACTCTGTTAGCTGAATGCTCAGATCAGAAAGAAGTTTCACAGAATGCTTCTGTGTAGTTTATACTTGAATATATTCCTTTTTCCACTACTACTCTCTTAGCGCTCAAAATGTCCAGTTGCATTTTCTACAGAAAGAGTGTTCACATCTGCTCAATCAAAAGTATGGTTTAAATCTGTTAGCT
This sequence comes from Symphalangus syndactylus, assembly GCF_028878055.3. Classification (NCBI taxonomy): domain Eukaryota; kingdom Metazoa; phylum Chordata; class Mammalia; order Primates; family Hylobatidae; genus Symphalangus; species Symphalangus syndactylus. The sequence continues at coordinate 110,518,977 of NC_072437.2, read as the reverse complement.
GAATGCACAGATCAGAAAGAAGTTTCACAGAATGATTCTGTGTAGTTTATATTTGGAGACATTCCTTTTTCCACTATTACCCTCTTAGCGCTCCGAATCTCCACTTGCATTTTCTACAGAAAGAGTGTTTCAGAACGGCTCAATCAAAACTAAGGTTCAACTCTTTTAGTTGAACAAACAGAACAGAAAGATGTTTCACACAATTCTTCTGTGTAGTTTTTATTTGTAGACATTCTTTTTCCCAATATAGGCCTCTTAGCGCTCAGAATGTCCAATTGCAGTTTCTACAGAAAGAGTGTTTCAGAACGGCTCAATCAAAAGTAAGGTTCAACTCTGTTAGTTGAATGCACAGAACAGAAAGAAGTTTCATACAATGCTTCTGTGTAGTTTATATTTGAACATATTCTTTTTCCCACTAATACCCACTTAGCGCTACGAATGTCCAGTTGCATTTTCTACAGACAGAGTGTTTCAAAACTGCTCAATCAAAAGTATGGTTTAACTCTGTTAGCTGAATGCTCAGATCAGAAACAAGTTTCACAGAATGCTTCTGTGTAGTTTATATTTGAATATATTCCTTTTTCCACTACTACGCTCTTAGCGCTCCAAATTTCCAGTTGCATTTTCTACAGAAAGAGTGTTCAGATCTGCTCAATCAAAAGTATGGTTTAACTCTGTTAGCTGAATGCACAGATCAGAAAGAAGTTTCACCGAATTATTCTGTGTAGTTTATATTTGAAGACATTCCTTTTTCCACTATTACCCACTTAGCGCACCGAATCTCCACTTGCATTTTCTACAAAAAGAGTGTTTCATAACTGCTCAATCAAAAATATGTTTTATCTCTGTTAACTGAATTTACAGATCAGAAATAAGTTTCACAGAATGCATCTGTGTAGTTTTTATTTGAAGATATTCTTTTTCCCAATGTAGGCCTCTTAGCGCTTAGCATGTCCAATTGCAGTTTCTACAGAAAGAGTGTTTCAGAACGGCTCAATCAAAAGTAAGGTTCAACTCTGTTAGTTCAATGCACAGAACAGAAAGAAGTTTCATACAATGCTTCTGTGTAGTTTATATTTGAACATATTCTTTTTTCCACTATTACCCACTTAGCGCTACGAATGTCCAGTTGCATATTCTACAGACAGAGTGTTTCAAAACTGCTCAATCAAAAATATGGTTTAACTCTGTTAGCTGAATGCTCAGATCAGAAAGAAGTTTCACAGAATGCTTCTGTGTAGTTTATATTTTAATATATTCCTTTTTCCACTACTACGCTCTTAGCGCTCCAAATGTCCAGTTGCATTTTCAACAGAAAGAGTGTTCAGATCTGCTCAATCAAAAGTATGTTTTAACTCTGTTAGCTGAATGCACAGATCAGAAAGAAGTTTCACCGAATGATTCTGTGTAGTTTATATTTGAAGACATTCCTTTTTCCACTATTACCCTCTTAGCGCTCCGAATCTCCACTTGCATTTTCTACAAAAAGAGTGTTTCATAACTGCTCAATCAAAAATATGTTTTATCTCTGTTAACTGAATTTACAGATCAGAAATAAGTTTCACAGAATGCATCTGTGTAGTTTTTATTTGAAGATATTCTTTTTCCCAATGTAGGCCTCTTAGCGCTTAGCATGTCCAATTGCAGTTTCTACAGAAAGAGTGTTTCAGAATGGCTCAATCAAAAGTAAGGTTCAACTCTGTTAGTTGAATGCACAGAACAGAAAGAATTTTCACAGAATGCTACTGTGTAGTTTATATTTGAATATATTCCTTTTTCCACTATTACCCTCTTAGCGCTCCGAATGTCCACTTGCATTTTCTACAGAAAGAGTTTTCAGAACTGCGCAATCAAAAGTATGGTTTAACTCTGTTAGCTTAATGAACATATCAGAAATAAGTTTCACACAATGCTTCTGTGTAGTTTTTATTTGAAGATATTATTTTTCCCAATATAGGCCTCTTCGCGCTCAGAATGTCCAATTGCAGTTTCTACAGAAAGAGTGTTTCAGAAAGGCTCAATCAAAAGTAAGGTTCAACTCTGTTAGTTGAATGCACAGAACAGAAAGAAGTTTCATACAATGCTTCTGTGTAGTTTATATTTGAACATATTCTTTTTTCCACTATTACCCAATTAGCGCTACGAATGTGCAGTTGCATTTTCTACAGACAGAGTGTTTCAAAACTGCTCAATCAAAAGTATGGTTTAACTCTGTTAGCTGAATGCTCAGATCAGAAAGAAGTTTCACAGAATGCTTCTGTGTAGTTTATATTTGAATATATTCCTTTTTCCACTACTACTCTCTTAGCGCTCCAAATGTCCAGTTGCATTTTCTACAGAAAGAGTGTTCAGATCTGCTCAATCAAAAGTATGGTTTAACTCTGTTAGCTGAATGCTCAGATCAGAAAGAAGTTTCACAGAACGATTCTGTGTAGTTTATATTTGGAGACATTCCTTTTTCCACTATTACCCTCTTAGCGCTCCGAATCTCCACTTGCATTTTCTACAGAAAGAGTGTTTCAGAACGGCTCAATCAAAACTAAGTTTCAACACTTTTAGTTGAACAAACAGAACAGAAAGAAGTTTCACACAATTCTTCTGTGTAGTTTTTATTTGTAGACATTCTTTTTCCCAATATAGGCCTCTTAGCGCTCAGAATGTCCAATTGCAGTTTCTACAGAAAGAGTGTTTCAGAAAGGCTGAATCAAAAGTAAGGTTCAACTCTGTTAGTTGAATGCACAGACAGAAAGATGTTTCATACAATGCTTCTGTGTAGTTTATATTTGAACATATTCTTTTTTCCACTATTACCCACTTAGCGCTACGAATGTCCAGTTGCATTTTCTACAGACAGAGTGTTTCAAAACTGCTCAATCAAAAGTATGGTTTAACTCTGTTAGCTGAATGCTCAGATCAGAAAGAAGTTTCACAGAATGCTTCTGTGTAGTTTATACTTGAATATATTCCTTTTTCCACTACTACTCTCTTAGCGCTCCAAATGTCCAGTTGCATTTTCTACAGAAAGAGTGTTCAGATCTGCTCAATCAAAAGTAGGGTTTAAATCTGTTAGCTGAATGCACAGATCAGAAAGAAGTTTCACAGAATGATTCTGTGTAGTTTATATTTGGAGACATTCCTTTTTCCACTATTACCCTCTTAGCGCTCCGAATCTCCACTTACATTTTCTACAGAAAGAGTGTTTCAGAACGGCTCAATCAAAACTAAGGTTCAACTCTTTTAGTTGAACAAACAGAACAGAAAGATGTTTCACACAATTCTTCTGTGTAGTTTTTATTTGTAGACATTCTTTTTCCCAATATAGGCCTCTTAGCGCTCAGAATGTCCAATTGCAGTTTCTACAGAAAGAGTGTTTCAGAACGGCTCAATCAAAAGTAAGGTTCAACTCTGTTAGTTGAATGCACAGAACAGAAAGAAGTTTCATACAATGCTTCTGTGTAGTTTATATTTGAACATATTCTTTATTCCACTAATACCCACTTAGCGCTACGAATGTCCAGTTGCATTTTCTACAGACAGAGTGTTTCAAAACTGCTCAATCAAAAGTATGGTTTAACTCTGTTAGCTGAATGCTCAGATCAGAAAGAAGTTTCACAGAATGCTTCTGTGTAGTTTATATTTGAATATATTCCTTTTTCCACTACTACGCTCTTAGCGCTCCAAATGTCCAGTTGCATATTCTACAGAAAGAGTGTTCAGATCTGCTCAATCAAAAGTATGGTTTAACTCTGTTAGCTGAATGCACAGATCAGAAAGAAGTTTCACCGAATGATTCTGTGTAGTTTATATTTGAAGACATTCCTTTTTCCAATATTACCCTCTTAGCGCTCCGAATCTCCACTTGCATTTTCTACAGAAAGAGTGTTTCAGAACGGCTCAATCAAAACTAAGGTTCAAATCTGTTAGCTGAATGCACAGAACAGAAAGGGTTTTCACAGAATGCTACTGTGTAGTTTATATTTGAATACATTCCTTTTTCCACTACTACTCTCTTAGCCCTCCAAATGTCCAGTTGCATTTTCTACAGAAAGAGTGTTCAGATCTGCTCAATCAAAAGTATGGTTTAACTCTGTTAGCTGAATGCACAGATCAGAAAGAAGTTTCACAGAATGATTCTGTGTAGTTTATATTTGGAGACATTCCTTTTTCCACTATTACCCTCTTAGCGCTCCGAATCTCCACTTGCATTTTCTACAGAAAGAGTGTTTCAGAACGGCTCAATCAAAACTAAGGTTCAACTCTTTTAGTTGAACAAACAGAACAGAAAGAAGTTTCACACAATTCTTCTGTGTAGTTTTTATTTGTAGACATTCTTTTTCCCAATATAGGCCTCTTAGCGCTCAGAATGTCCAATTGCAGTTTCTACAGAAAGAGTGTTTCAGAACGGCTCAATCAAAAATAAGGTTCAACTCTGTTAGTTGAATGCACAGAACAGAAAGAAGTTTCATACAATGCTTCTGTGTAGTTTATATTTGAACATATTCTTTTTTCCACTATTACCAACTTAGCGCTACGAATGTCCAGTTGCATTTTCTACAGACAGAGTGTTTCAAAACTGCTCAATCAGTAGTATGGTTTAAATCTGTTAGCTGAATGCTCAGATCAGAAAGAAGTTTCACAGAATGCTTCTGTGTAGTTTATATTTGAATATATTCCTTTTTCCACTACTACGCTATTAGCGCTCCAAATGTCCAGTTGCATTTTCAACAGAAAGAGTGTTCAGATCTGCTCAATCAAAAGTACGGTTTAACACTGTTAGCTGAATGCACAGATCAGAAAGAAGTTTCACCGAATGATTCTGTGTAGTTTATATTTGAAGACATTCCTTTTTCCACTATTACCCTCTTAGCGCTCCGAATCTCCACTTGCATTTTCTACAAAAAGAGTGTTTCATAACTGCTCAATCAAAAATATGTTTTATCTCTGTTAACTGAATTTACAGATCAGAAATAAGTTTCACAGAATGCATCTGTGTAGTTTTTATTTGAAGATATTCTTTTTCCCAATGTAGGCCTCTTAGCGCTTAGCATGTCCAATTGCAGTTTCTACAGAAAGAGTGTTTCAGAATGGCTCAATCAAAAGTAAGGTTCAACTCTGTTAGTTGAATGCACAGAACAGAAAGAATTTTCACAGAATGCTACTGTGTAGTTTATATTTGAATATATTCCTTTTTCCACTATTACCCTCTTAGCGCTCCGAATGTCCACTTGCATTTTCTACAGAAAGAGTTTTCAGAACTGCGCAATCAAAAGTATGGTTTAACTCTGTTAGCTTAATGAACATATCAGAAATAAGTTTCACACAATGCTTCTGTGTAGTTTTTATTTGAAGATATTATTTTTCCCAATATAGGCCTCTTCGCGCTCAGAATGTCCAATTGCAGTTTCTACAGAAAGAGTGTTTCAGAAAGGCTCAATCAAAAGTAAGGTTCAACTCTGTTAGTTGAATGCACAGAACAGAAAGAAGTTTCATACAATGCTTCTGTGTAGTTTATATTTGAACATATTCTTTTTTCCACTATTACCCAATTAGCGCTACGAATGTGCAGTTGCATTTTCTACAGACAGAGTGTTTCAAAACTGCTCAATCAAAAGTATGGTTTAACTCTGTTAGCTGAATGCTCAGATCAGAAAGAAGTTTCACAGAATGCTTCTGTGTAGTTTATATTTGAATATATTCCTTTTTCCACTACTACTCTCTTAGCGCTCCAAATGTCCAGTTGCATTTTCTACAGAAAGAGTGTTCAGATCTGCTCAATCAAAAGTATGGTTTAACTCTGTTAGCTGAATGCTCAGATCAGAAAGAAGTTTCACAGAACGATTCTGTGTAGTTTATATTTGGAGACATTCCTTTTTCCACTATTACCCTCTTAGCGCTCCGAATCTCCACTTGCATTTTCTACAGAAAGAGTGTTTCAGAACGGCTCAATCAAAACTAAGTTTCAACACTTTTAGTTGAACAAACAGAACAGAAAGAAGTTTCACACAATTCTTCTGTGTAGTTTTTATTTGTAGACATTCTTTTTCCCAATATAGGCCTCTTAGCGCTCAGAATGTCCAATTGCAGTTTCTACAGAAAGAGTGTTTCAGAAAGGCTGAATCAAAAGTAAGGTTCAACTCTGTTAGTTGAATGCACAGACAGAAAGATGTTTCATACAATGCTTCTGTGTAGTTTATATTTGAACATATTCTTTTTTCCACTATTACCCACTTAGCGCTACGAATGTCCAGTTGCATTTTCTACAGACAGAGTGTTTCAAAACTGCTCAATCAAAAGTATGGTTTAACTCTGTTAGCTGAATGCTCAGATCAGAAAGAAGTTTCACAGAATGCTTCTGTGTAGTTTATACTTGAATATATTCCTTTTTCCACTACTACTCTCTTAGCGCTCCAAATGTCCAGTTGCATTTTCTACAGAAAGAGTGTTCAGATCTGCTCAATCAAAAGTAGGGTTTAAATCTGTTAGCTGAATGCACAGATCAGAAAGAAGTTTCACAGAATGATTCTGTGTAGTTTATATTTGGAGACATTCCTTTTTCCACTATTACCCTCTTAGCGCTCCGAATCTCCACTTACATTTTCTACAGAAAGAGTGTTTCAGAACGGCTCAATCAAAACTAAGGTTCAACTCTTTTAGTTGAACAAACAGAACAGAAAGATGTTTCACACAATTCTTCTGTGTAGTTTTTATTTGTAGACATTCTTTTTCCCAATATAGGCCTCTTAGCGCTCAGAATGTCCAATTGCAGTTTCTACAGAAAGAGTGTTTCAGAACGGCTCAATCAAAAGTAAGGTTCAACTCTGTTAGTTGAATGCACAGAACAGAAAGAAGTTTCATACAATGCTTCTGTGTAGTTTATATTTGAACATATTCTTTATTCCACTAATACCCACTTAGCGCTACGAATGTCCAGTTGCATTTTCTACAGACAGAGTGTTTCAAAACTGCTCAATCAAAAGTATGGTTTAACTCTGTTAGCTGAATGCTCAGATCAGAAAGAAGTTTCACAGAATGCTTCTGTGTAGTTTATATTTGAATATATTCCTTTTTCCACTACTACGCTCTTAGCGCTCCAAATGTCCAGTTGCATATTCTACAGAAAGAGTGTTCAGATCTGCTCAATCAAAAGTATGGTTTAACTCTGTTAGCTGAATGCACAGATCAGAAAGAAGTTTCACCGAATGATTCTGTGTAGTTTATATTTGAAGACATTCCTTTTTCCAATATTACCCTCTTAGCGCTCCGAATCTCCACTTGCATTTTCTACAGAAAGAGTGTTTCAGAACGGCTCAATCAAAACTAAGGTTCAAATCTGTTAGCTGAATGCACAGAACAGAAAGGGTTTTCACAGAATGCTACTGTGTAGTTTATATTTGAATACATTCCTTTTTCCACTACTACTCTCTTAGCCCTCCAAATGTCCAGTTGCATTTTCTACAGAAAGAGTGTTCAGATCTGCTCAATCAAAAGTATGGTTTAACTCTGTTAGCTGAATGCACAGATCAGAAAGAAGTTTCACAGAATGATTCTGTGTAGTTTATATTTGGAGACATTCCTTTTTCCACTATTACCCTCTTAGCGCTCCGAATCTCCACTTGCATTTTCTACAGAAAGAGTGTTTCAGAACGGCTCAATCAAAACTAAGGTTCAACTCTTTTAGTTGAACAAACAGAACAGAAAGAAGTTTCACACAATTCTTCTGTGTAGTTTTTATTTGTAGACATTCTTTTTCCCAATATAGGCCTCTTAGCGCTCAGAATGTCCAATTGCAGTTTCTACAGAAAGAGTGTTTCAGAACGGCTCAATCAAAAATAAGGTTCAACTCTGTTAGTTGAATGCACAGAACAGAAAGAAGTTTCATACAATGCTTCTGTGTAGTTTATATTTGAACATATTCTTTTTTCCACTATTACCAACTTAGCGCTACGAATGTCCAGTTGCATTTTCTACAGACAGAGTGTTTCAAAACTGCTCAATCAGTAGTATGGTTTAAATCTGTTAGCTGAATGCTCAGATCAGAAAGAAGTTTCACAGAATGCTTCTGTGTAGTTTATATTTGAATATATTCCTTTTTCCACTACTACGCTATTAGCGCTCCAAATGTCCAGTTGCATTTTCAACAGAAAGAGTGTTCAGATCTGCTCAATCAAAAGTATGGTTTAACACTGTTAGCTGAATGCACAGATCAGAAAGAAGTTTCACCGAATGATTCTGTGTAGTTTATATTTGAAGACATTCCTTTTTCCACTATTACCCTCTTAGCGCTCCGAATCTCCACTTGCATTTTCTACAAAAAGAGTGTTTCATAACTGCTCAATCAAAAATATGTTTTATCTCTGTTAACTGAATTTACAGATCAGAAATAAGTTTCACAGAATGCATCTGTGTAGTTTTTATTTGAAGATATTCTTTTTCCCAATGTAGGCCTCTTAGCGCTTAGCATGTCCAATTTCAGTTTCTACAGAAAGAGTGTTTCAGAACGGCTCAATCAAAAGTAAGGTTCAACTCTGTTAGTTGAATGCACAGAACAGAAAGAATTTTCACAGAATGCTACTGTGTAGTTTATATTTGAATATATTCCTTTTTCCACTATTACCCTCTTAGCGCTCCGAATGTCCACTTGCATTTTCTACAGAAAGAGTGTTCAGAACTGCGCAATCAAAAGTATGGTTTAACTCTGTTAGCTTAATGAACATATCAGAAATAAGTTTCACACAATGCTTCTGTGTAGTTTTTATTTGAAGATATTATTTTTCCCAATAGAGGCCTCTTAGCGCTCAGAATGTCCAATTGCAGTTTCTATAGAAAGAGTGTTTCAGAACGGCTCAATCAAAAGTAAGGTTCAACTCTGTTAGTTGAATGCACAGAACAGAAAGTAGTTTCATACAATGCTTCTGTGTAGTTTATATTTGAACATATTCTTTTTTCCACTATTACCCACTTAGCGCTACGAATGTCCAGTTGCATTTTCTACAGACAGAGTGTTTCAAAACTGCTCAATCAAAAGTATGGTTTAACTCTGTTAGCTGAATGCTCAGATCAGAAAGAAGTTTCACAGAATGCTTCTGTGTAGTTTATATTTGAATATATTCCTTTTTCCACTACTACGCTCTTAGCGCTCCAAACTTCCAGTTGCATTTTCTACAGAAAGAGTGTTCAGATCTGCTCAATCAAAAGTATGGTTTAACTCTGTTAGCTGAATGCACAGATCAGAAAGAAGTTTCACCGAATGATTCTGTGTAGTTTATATTTGAAGACATTCCTTTTTCCACTATTACCCTCTTAGCGCACCGAATCTCCACTTGCATTTTCTACAAAAAGAGTGTTTCATAACTGCTCAATCAAAAATATGTTTTATCTCTGTTAACTGAATTTACAGATCAGAAATAAGTTTCACAGAATGCATCTGTGTAGTTTTTATTTGAAGATATTCTTTTTCCCAATGTAGGCCTCTTAGCGCTTAGCATGTCCAATTGCAGTTTCTACAGAAAGAGTGTTTCAGAACGGCTCAATCAAAAGTAAGGTTCAACTCTGTTAGTTGAATGCACAGAACAGAAAGAAGTTTCATACAATGCTTCTGTGTAGTTTATATTTGAACATATTATTTTTTCCACTAATACCCACTTAGCGCTACGAATGTCCAGTTGCATTTTCTACAGACAGAGTGTTTCAAAACTGCTCAATCAAAAGTATGGTTTAACTCTGTTAGCTGAATGCTCAGATCAGAAAGAAGTTTCACAGAATGCTTCTGTGTAGTTTATATTTGAATATATTCCTTTTTCCACTACTACGCTCTTAGCGCTCCAAATGTCCAGTTGCATTTTCTACAGAAAGAGTGTTCAGATCTGCTCAATCAAAAGTATGGTTTAACTCTGTTAGCTGAATGCACAGATCAGAAAGAAGTTTCACCGAATGATTCTGTGTAGTTTATATTTGAAGACATTCCTTTTTCCACTATTACCCTCTTAGCGCTCCGAATCTCCACTTGCATTTTCTACAGAAAGAGTGTTTCAGAACGGCTCAATCAAAACTAAGGTTCAAATCTGTTAGCTGAATGCACAGAACAGAAAGAGTTTTCACAGAATGCTACTGTGTAGTTTATATTTGAATACATTCCTTTTTCCACTACTACTCTCTTAGCCCTCCAAATGTCCAGTTGCATTTTCTACAGAAAGAGTGTTCAGATCTGCTCAATCAAAAGTATGGTTTAACTCTGTTAGCTGAATGCACAGATCAGAAAGAAGTTTCACAGAATGATTCTGTGTAGTTTATATTTGGAGACATTCCTTTTTCCACTATTACCCTCTTAGCGCTCCGAATCTCCACTTGCATTTTCTACAGAAAGAGTGTTTCAGAACGGCTCAATCAAAACTAAGGTTCAACTCTTTTAGTTGAACAAACAGAACAGAAAGAAGTTTCACACAATTCTTCGGTGTAGTTTTTATTTGTAGACATTCTTTTTCCCAATATAGGCCTCCTAGCGCTCAGAATGTCCAATTGCAGTTTCTAAGGAAAGAGTGTTTCAAAACGGCTCAATCAAAAGTAAGGTTCAACTCTGTTAGTTGAATGCACAGAACAGAAAGAAGTTTCATACAATGCTTCTGTGTAGTTTATATTTGAACATATTCTTTTTTCCACTATTACCCACTTAGCGCTACGAATGTCCAGTTGCATTTTCTAAAGACAGAGTGTTTCAAAACTGCTCAATCAATAGTATGGTTTAACTCTGTTAGCTGAATGCTCAGATCAGAAAGAAGTTTCACAGAATGCTTCTGTGTAGTTTATATTTGAATATATTCCTTTTTCCACTACTACGCTCTTATCGCTCCAAATGTCCAGTTGCATTTTCTACAGAAAGAGTGTTCAGATCTGCTCAATCAAAAGTATGGTTTAACCCTGTTAGCTGAATGCACAGATCAGAAAGAAGTTTCACCGAATGATTCTGTGTAGATTATATTTGAAGACATTCCTTTTTCCACTATTACCCTCTTAGCGCTCCGAATCTCCACTTGCATTTTCTACAAAAAGTGTGTTTCATAACTGCTCAATCAAAAATATGTTTTATCTCTGTTAACTGAATTTACAGATCAGAAATAAGTTTCACAGAATGCATCTGTGTAGTTTTTATTTGAAGATATTCTTTTTCCCAATGTAGGCCTCTTAGCGCTTAGCATGTCCAATTGCAGTTTCTACAGAAAGAGTGTTTCAGAACGGCTCAATCAAAAGTAAGGTTCAACTCTGTTAGCTGAATGCACAGAACAGAAAGAGTTTTCACAGAATGCTACTGTGTAGTTTATATTTGAATATATTCCTTTTTCCACTATTACCCTCTTAGCGCTCCAAATGTCCACTTGCATTTTCTACAGAAAGAGTGTTCAGAACTGCGCAATCAAAAGTATGGTTTAACTCTGTTAGCTTAATGAACATATCAGAAATAAGTTTCACACAATGCTTCTGTGTACTTTTTATTTGAAGATATTATTTTTCCCAATAGAGGCCTCTTAGCGCTCAGAATGTCCAATTGCAGTTTCTACAGAAAGAGTGTTTCAGAAAGGCTCAATCAAAAGTAAGGTTAAACTCTGTTAGTTGAATGCACAGAACAGAAAGAAGTTTCATACAATGCTTCTGTGTAGTTTATATTTGAACATATTCTTTTTTCCACTATTACCCACTTAGCGCTACGAATGTCCAGTTGCATTTTCTACAGACAGAGTGTTTCAAAACTGCTCAATCAAAAGTATGGTTTAACTCTGTTAGCTGAATGCTCAGATCAGAAAGAAGTTTCACAGAATGCTTCTGTGTAGTTTATACTTGAATATATTCCTTTTTCCACTACTACTCTCTTAGCGCTCAAAATGTCCAGTTGCATTTTCTACAGAAAGAGTGTTCACATCTGCTCAATCAAAAGTATGGTTTAAATCTGTTAGCTGAATGCACAGATCAGAAAGAAGTTTCACAGAATGATTCTGTGTAGTTTATATTTGGAGACATTCCTTTTTCCACTATTACCCTCTTAGCGCTCCGAATCTCCACTTGCATTTTCTACAGAAAGAGTGTTTCAGAACGGCTCAATCAAAACTAAGGTTCAACTCTTTTAGTTGAACAAACAGAACAGAAAGATGTTTCACACAATTCTTCTGTGTAGTTTTTATTTGTAGACATTCTTTTTCCCAATATAGGCCTCTTAGCGCTCAGAATGTCCAATTGCAGTTTCTACAGAAAGAGTGTTTCAGAACGGCTCAATCAAAAGTAAGGTTCAACTCTGTTAGTTGAATGCACAGAACAGAAAGAAGTTTCATACAATGCTTCTGTGTAGTTTATATTTGAACATATTCTTTTTCCCACTAATACCCACTTAGCGCTACGAATGTCCAGTTGCATTTTCTACAGACAGAGTGTTTCAAAACTGCTCAATCAAAAGTATGGTTTAACTCTGTTAGCTGAATGCTCAGATCAGAAAGAAGTTTCACAGAATGCTTCTGTGTAGTTTATATTTGAATATATTCCTTTTTCCACTACTACGCTCTTAGCGCTCCAAATGTCCAGTTGCATTTTCTACAGAAAGAGTGTTCAGATCTGCTCAATCAAAAGTATGGTTTAACTCTGTTAGCTGAATGCACAGATCAGAAAGAAGTTTCACCGAATGATTCTGTGTAGTTTATATTTGAAGCCATTCCTTTTTCCACTATTACCCTCTTAGCGCTCCGAATCTCCACTTGCATTTTCTACAGAAAGAGTGTTTCAGAACGGCTCAATCAAAACTAAGGTTCAAATCTGTTAGCTGAATGCACAGAACAGAAAGAGTTTTCACAGAATGCTACTGTGTAGTTTATATTTGAATACATTCCTTTTTCCACTAATACTCTCTTAGCCCTCCAAATGTCCAGTTGCATTTTCTACAGAAAGAGTGTTCAGATCTGCTCAATCAAAAGTATGGTTTAACTCTGTTAGCTGAATGCACAGATCAGAAAGAAGTTTCACAGAATGATTCTGTGTAGTTTATATTTGGAGACATTCCTTTTTCCACTATTACCCTCTTAGCGCTCCGAATCTCCACTTGCATTTTCTACAGAAAGAGTGTTTCAGAACGGCTCAATCAAAACTAAGGTTCAACTCTTTTAGTTGAACAAACAGAACAGAAAGAAGTTTCACACAATTCTTCTGTGTAGTTTTTATTTGTAGACATTCTTTTTCCCAATATAGGCCTCTTAGCGCTCAGAATGTCCAATTGCAGTTTCTACAGAAAGAGTGTTTCAGAACGGCTCAATCAAAAGTAAGGTTCAACTCTGTTAGTTGAATGCACAGAACAGAAAGAAGTTTCATACAATGCTTCTGTGTAGTTTATATTTGAACATATTCTTTTTTCCACTATTACCCACTTAGCGCTACGAATGTCCAGTTGCATTTTCTACAGACAGAGTGTTTCAAAACTGCTCAATCAATAGTATGGTTTAAATCTGTTAGCTGTATGCTCAGATCAGAAAGAAGTTTCACAGAATGCTTCTGTGTAGTTTATATTTGAATATATTCCTTTTTCCACTACTACGCTCTTAGCGCTCCAAATGTCCAGTTGCATTTTCAACAGAAAGAGTGTTCAGATCTGCTCAATCAAAAGTATGGTTTAACTCTGTTAGCTGAATGCACAGATCAGAAAGAAGTTTCACCGAATGATTCTGTGTAGTTTATATTTGAAGACATTCCTTTTTCCACTATTACCCTCTTAGCGCTCCGAATCTCCACTTGCATTTTCTACAAAAAGTGTGTTTCATAACTGCTCAATCAAAAATATGTTTTATCTCTGTTAACTGAATTTACAGATCAGAAATAAGTTTCACAGAATGCATCTGTGTAGTTTTTATTTGAAGATATTCTTTTTCCCAATGTAGGCCTCTTAGCGCTTAGCATGTCCAATTGCAGTTTCTACAGAAAGAGTGTTTCAGAACGGCTCAATCATAAGTAAGGTTCAACTCTGTTAGCTGAATGCACAGAACAGAAAGAGTTTTCACAGAATGCTACTGTGTAGTTTATATTTGAATATATTCCTTTTTCCACTATTACCCTCTTAGCGCTCCAAATGTCCACTTGCATTTTCTACAGAAAGAGTGTTCAGAACTGCGCAATCAAAAGTATGGTTTAACTCTGTTAGCTTAATGAACATATCAGAAATAAGTTTCACACAATGCTTCTGTGTACTTTTTATTTGAAGATATTATTTTTCCCAATAGAGGCCTCTTAGCGCTCAGAATGTCCAATTGCAGTTTCTACAGAAAGAGTGTTTCAGAAAGGCTCAATCAAAAGTAAGGTTAAACTCTGTTAGTTGAATGCACAGAACAGAAAGAAGTTTCATACAATGCTTCTGTGTAGTTTATATTTGAACATATTCTTTTTTCCACTATTACCCACTTAGCGCTACGAATGTCCAGTTGCATTTTCTACAGACAGAGTGTTTCAAAACTGCTCAATCAAAAGTATGGTTTAATTCTGTTAGCTGAATGCTCAGATCAGAAAGAAGTTTCACAGAATGCTTCTGTGTAGTTTATACTTGAATATATTCCTTTTTCCACTACTACTCTCTTAGCGCTCCAAATGTCCAGTTGCATTTTCTACAGAAAGAGTGTTCACATCTGCTCAATCAAAAGTATGGTTTAAATCTGTTAGCTGAATGCACAGATCAGAAAGAAGTTTCACAGAATGATTCTGTGTAGTTTATATTTGGAGACATTCCTTTTTCCACTATTACCCTCTTAGCGCTCCGAATCTCCACTTGCATTTTCTACAGAAAGAGTGTTTCAGAACGGCTCAATCAAAACTAAGGTTCAAATCTTTTAGTTGAAGAAACAGAACAGAAAGATGTTTCACACAATTCTTCTGTGTAGTTTTTATTTGTAGACATTCTTTTTCCCAATAATGGCCTCTTAGCGCTCAGAATGTCCAATTGCAGTTTCTACAGAAAGAGTGTTTCAGAACGGCTCAATCAAAAGTAAGGTTCAACTCTGTTAGTTGAATGCACAGAACAGAAAGAAGTTTCATACAATGCTTCTGTGTAGTTTATATTTGAACATATTCTTTTTCCCACTAATACCCACTTAGCGCTACGAATGTCCAGTTGCATTTTCTACAGACAGAGTGTTTCAAAACTGCTCAATCAAAAGTATGGTTTAACTCTGTTAGCTGAATGCTCAGATCAGAAAGAAGTTTCACAGAATGCTTCTGTGTAGTTTATATTTGAATATATTCCTTTTTCCACTACTACGCTCTTAGCGCTCCAAATGTCCAGTTGCATTTTCTACAGAAAGAGTGTTCAGATCTGCTCAATCAAAAGTATGGTTTAACTCTGTTAGCTGAATGCACAGATCAGAAAGAAGTTTCACCGAATGATTCTGTGTAGTTTATATTTGAAGCCATTCCTTTTTCCACTATTACCCTCTTAGCGCTCCGAATCTCCACTTGCATTTTCTACAGAAAGAGTGTTTCAGAATGGCTCAATCAAAACTAAGGTTCAAATCTGTTAGCTGAATGCACAGAACAGAAAGAGTTTTCACAGAATGCTACTGTGTAGTTTATATTTGAATACATTCCTTTTTCCACTACTACTCTCTTAGCCCTCCAAATGTCCAGTTGCATTTTCTACAGAAAGAGTGTTCAGATCTGCTCAATCAAAAGTATGGTTTAACTCTGTTAGCTGAATGCACAGATCAGAAAGAAGTTTCACAGAATGATTCTGTGTAGTTTATATTTGGAGACATTCCTTTTTCCACTATTACCCTCTTAGCGCTCCGAATCTCCACTTGCATTTTCTACAGAAAGAGTGTTTCAGAACGGCTCAATCAAAACTAAGGTTCAACTCTTTTAGTTGAACAAACAGAACAGAAAGAAGTTTCACACAATTCTTCTGTGTAGTTTTTATTTGTAGACATTCTTTTTCCCAATATAGGCCTCTTAGCGCTCAGAATGTCCAATTGCAGTTTCTACAGAAAGAGTGTTTCAGAACGGCTCAATCAAAGGTAAGGTTCAACTCTGTTAGTTGAATGCACAGAACAGAAAGAAGTTTCATACAATGCTTCTGTGTAGTTTATATTTGAACATATTCTTTTTTCCACTATTACCCACTTAGCGCTACGAATGTCCAGTTGCATTTTCTACAGACAGAGAGTTTCAAAACTGCTCAATCAATAGTATGGTTTAAATCTGTTAGCTGTATGCTCAGATCAGAAAGAAGTTTCACAGAATGCTTCTGTGTAGTTTATATTTGAATATATTCCTTTTTCCACTACTACGCTCTTAGCGCTCCAAATGTCCAGTTGCATTTTCAACAGAAAGAGTGTTCAGATCTGCTCAATCAAAAGTATGGTTTAACTCTGTTAGCTGAATGCACAGATCAGAAAGAAGTTTCACCGAATGATTCTGTGTAGTTTATATTTGTAGACATTCCTTTTTCCACTATTACCCTCTTAGCGCTCCGAAACTCCACTTGCATTTTCTACAAAAAGAGTGTTTCATAACTGCTCAATCAAAAATATGTTTTATCTCTGTTAACTGAATTTAGAAATCAGAAATAAGTTTCACAGAATGCATCTGTGTAGTTTTTATTTGAAGATATTCTTTTTCCCAATGTAGGCCTCTTAGCGCTTAGCATGTCCAATTTCAGTTTCTACAGAAAGAGTGTTTCAGAACGGCTCAATCAAAAGTAAGGTTCAAATCTGTTAGTTGAATGCACAGAACAGAAAGAATTTTCACAGAATGCTACTGTGTAGTTTATATTTGAATATATTCCTTTTTCCACTATTACCCTCTTAGCGCTCCGAATGTCCACTTGCATTTTCTACAGAAAGAGTGTTCAGAACTGCGCAATCAAAAGTATGGTTTAACTCTGTTAGCTTAATGAACATATCAGAAATAAGTTTCACACAATGCTTCTGTGTAGTTTTTATTTGAAGATATTATTTTTCCCAATAGAGGCCACTTAGCGCTCAGAATGTCCAATTGCAGTTTCTACAGAAAGAGTGTTTCAGAAAGGCTCAATCAAAAGTAAGGTTCAACTCTGTTAGTTGAATGCACAGAACAGAAAGAAGTTTCATACAATGCTTCTGTGTAGTTTATATTTGAACATATTCTTTTTTCCACTATTACCCACTTAGCGCTACGAATGTCCAGTTGCATTTTCTACAGACAGAGTGTTTCAAAACTGCTCAATCAAAAATATGGTTTAACTCTGTTAGCTGAATGCTCAGATCAGAAAGAAGTTTCACAGAATGCTTCTGTGTAGTTTATATTTGAATATATTCCTTTTTCCACTACTACTCTCTTAGCGCTCCATATGTCCAGTTGCATTTTCTACAGAAAGAGTGTTCAGATCTGCTCAATCAAAAGTATGGTTTAACTCTGTTAGCTGAATGCACAGATCAGAAAGAAGTTTCACAGAATGATTCTGTGTAGTTTATATTTGGAGACATTCCTTTTTCCACTATTACCCTCTTAGCGCTCCGAATCTCCACTTGCATTTTCTACAGAAAGAGTGTTTCAGAACGGCTCAATCAAAACTAAGGTTCAACTCTTTTAGTTGAACAAACAGAACAGAAAGAAGTTTCACACAATTCTTCTGTGTAGTTTTTATTTGTAGACATTCTTTTTCCCAATATAGGCCTCTTAGCGCTCAGAATGTCCAATTGCAGTTTCTACAGAAAGAGTGTTTCAGAACGGCTCAATCAAAAGTAAGGTTCAACTCTGTTAGTTGAATGCACAGAACAGAAAGAAGTTTCATACAATGCTTCTGTGTAGTTTATATTTGAACATATTCTTTTTTCCACTAATACTCACTTAGCGCTACGAATGTCCAGTTGCATTTTCTACAGACAGAGTGTTTCAAAACTGCTCAATCAAAAGTATGGTTTAACTCTGTTAGCTGAATGCTCAGATCAGAAAAAAGTTTCACAGAATGCTTCTGTGTAGTTTATATTTGAATATATTCCTTTTTCCACTACTACGCTCTTAGCGCTCCAAATGTCCAGTTGCATTTTCTACAGAAAGAGTGTTCAGATCTGCTCAATCAAAAGTATGGTTTAACTCTGTTAGCTGAATGCACAGATCAGAAAGAAGTTTCACCGAATGATTCTGTGTAGTTTATATTTGAAGACATTCCTTTTTCCACTATTACCCTCTTAGCGCTCCGAATCTCCACTTGCATTTTCTACAAAAAGAGTGTTTCATAACTGCTCAATCAAAAATATGTTTTATCTCTGTTAACTGAATTTACAGATCAGAAATAAGTTTCACAGAATGCATCTGTGTAGTTTTTATTTGAAGATATTCTTTTTCCCAATGTAGGCCTCTTAGCGCTTAACATGTCCAATTTCAGTTTCTACAGAAAGAGTGTTTCAGAACGGCTCAATCAAAAGTAATGTTCAACTCTGTTAGTTGAATGCACATAACAGAAAGAATTTTCACAGAATGCTACTGTGTAGTTTATATTGGAATATATTCCTTTTTCCACTATTACCCACTTAGCGCTCCGAATGTCCACTTGCATTTTCTACAGAAAGAGTGTTCAGAACTGCGCAATCAAAAGTATGGTTTACCTCTGTTAGCTTAATGAACATATCAGAAATAAGTTATAAACAATGCTTCTGTGTAGTTTTTGTTTGAAGATATTATTTTTCCCAATATAGGCCTCTTAGCGCTCAGAATGTCCAATTGCAGTTTCTACAGAAAGAGTGTTTCAGAAAGGCTCAATCAAATGTAAGGTTCAACTCTGTTAGTTGAATGCACAGAACAGAAAGAAGTTTCATACAATGCTTCTGTGTAGTTTATATTTGAACATATTCTTTTTTCCACTATTACCCACTTAGCGCTACGAATGTCCAGTTGCATTTTCTACAGACAGAGTGTTTCAAAACTGCTCAATCAAAAGTATGGTTTAAATCTGTTACCTGAATGCTCAGATCAGAAAGAAGTTTCACAGAATGCTTCTGTGTAGTTTATATTTGAATATATTCCTTTTTCCACTACTACTCTCTTAGCACTCCAAATGTCCAGTTGCATTTTCTACAGAAAGAGTGTTCAGATCTGCTCAATCAAAAGTATGTTTTAAATCTGTTAGCTGAATGCACAGATGAGAAAGAAGTTTCACAGAATGATTCTGTGTAGTTTATATTTGGAGACATTCCTTTTTCCACTATTACCCTCTTAGCGCTCCGAATCTCCACTTGCATTTTCTACAGAAAGAGTGTTTCAGAAAGGCTCAATCATAACTAAGGTTCAACTCTTTTAGTTGAACAAACAGAACAGAAAGAAGTTTCACACAATTCTTCTGTGTAGTTTTTATTTGTAGACATTCTTTTTCCCAATATAGGCCTCTTAGCGCTCAGAATGTCCAATTGCAGTTTCTACAGAAAGAGTGTTTCAGAACGGCTCAATCAAAAGTAAGGTTCAACTCTGTTAGTTGAATGCACAGAACAGAAAGAAGTTTCATACAATGCTTCTGTGTAGTTTATAATTGAACATATTCTTTTTTCCACTATTACCCACTTAGCGCTACGAATGTCCAGTTGCATTTTCTACAGACAGAGTGTTTCAAAACTGCTCAATCAAAAGTATGGTTTAACTCTGTTAGCTGTATGCTCAGATCAGAAAGAAGTTTCACAGAATGCTTCTGTGTAGTTTATATTTGTATATATTCCTTTTTCCACTACTACGCTCTTACCGCTCCAAATGTCCAGTTGCATTTTCAACAGAAAGAGGGTTCAGATCTGCTCAATCAAAAGTATGGTTTAAATCTGTTAGCTGAATGCACAGATCAGAAAGAAGTTTCACCGAGTGATTCTGTGTTGTTTATATTTGAAGACATTCCTTTTTCCACTAATACACACTTCGCGCTCCGAATCTCCACTTGCATTTTCTACAAAAAGAGTGTTTCATAACTGCTCAATCAAAAATATGTTTTATCTCTGTTAACTGAATTTACAGATCAGAAATAAGTTTCACAGAATGCATCTGTGTAGTTTTTATTTGAAGATATTCTTTTTCCCAATGTAGGCCTCTTAGCGCTTAGCATATCCAATTGCAGTTTCTACAGAAAGAGTGTTTCAGAAAGGCTCAATCAAAAGTAAGGTTCAACTCTGTTAGTTGAATGCACAGAACAGAAAGAATTTTCACAGAATGCTACTGTGTAGTTTATATTTGAATATATTCCTTTTTCCACTATTACCCTCTTAGCGCTCCGAATGTCCACTTGCATTATCTAAAGAAAGAGTGTTCAGAACTGCGCAATCAAAAGTATGGTTTAACTCTGTTAGCTTAATGAACATATCAGAAATAAGTTTCACACAATGCTTCTGTGTAGTTTTTATTTGAAGATAATATTTTTCCCAATATAGGCCTCTTAGCGCTCAGAATGTCCAATTGCAGCTTCTACAGAAAGAGTGTTTCCGAAAGGCTCAATCAAAACTAAGGTTCAACTCTTTTAGTTGAACAAACAGAACAGAAAGAAGTTTCACACAATTCTTCTGTGTAGTTTTTATTTGTAGACATTCTTTTTCCCAATATAGGCCTCTTAGCGCTCAGAATGTCCAATTGCAGTTTCTACAGAAAGAGTGTTTCAGAACGGCTCAATCAAAAGTAAGGTTCAACTCTGTTAGTTGAATGCACAGAACAGAAAGAAGTTTCATACAATGCTTCTGTGTAGTTTATATTTGAACATATTCTTTTTTCCACTATTACCCACTTAGCGCTACGAATGTCCAGTTGCATTTTCTACAGACAGAGTGTTTCAAAACTGCTCAATCAAAAGTATGGTTTAACTCTGTTAGCTGTATGCTCAGATCAGAAAGAAGTTTCACAGAATGATTCTGTGTAGTTTATATTTGAATATATTCCTTTTTCCACTCCTACGCTCTTAGCGCTCCAAATGTCCAGTTGCATTTTCAACAGAAAGAGTGTTCAGATCTGCTCAATCAAAACTATGGTTTAACTCTGTTAGCTGAATGCACAGATCAGAAAGAAGTTTCACCGAATGATTCTGTGTAGTTTATATTTGAAGACATTCCTTTTTCCACTATTACCCTCTTAGCGCTCCGAAACTCCACTTGCATTTTCTACAAAAAGAGTGTTTCATAACTGCTCAATCAAAAATATGTTTTATCTCTGATAACTGAATTTACAGATCAGAAATAAGTTTCACAGAATGCATCTGTGTAGTTTTTATTTGAAGATATTCTTTTTCCCAATGTAGGCCTCTTAGCGCTTAGCATATCCAATTGCAGTTTCTACAGAAAGAGTGTTTCAGAAAGGCTCAATCAAAAGTAAGGTTCAACTCTGTTAGCTGAATGCACAGAACAGAAAGAAGTTTCACAGAATGATTCTGTGTAGTTTATATTTGGAGACATTCCTTTTTCCACTATTACCCTCTTAGCTCTCCGAATCTCCACTTGCATTTTCTACAGAAAGAGGGTTTCAGAACGGCTCAATCAAAACTAAGGTTCAACTCTTTTAGTTGAAGAAACAGAACAGAAAGATGTTTCACACAATTCTTCTGTGTAGTTTTTATTTGTAGACATTCTTTTTCCCAATATAGGCCTCTTAGCGCTCAGAATGTCCAATTGCAGTTTCTACAGAAAGAGTGTTTCAGAACGGCTCAATCAAAAGTAAGGTTCAACTCTGTTAGTTGAATGCACACAACAGAAAGAAGTTTCATACAATGCTTCTGTGTAGTTTATATTTGAACATATACTTTTTTCCACTATTACCCACTTAGCGCTACGCATGTCCAGTTGCATTTTCTACGGACAGAGTGTTTCAAAACTGCTCAATCAAAATTAGGGTTTAACTCTGTTAGCTGTATGCTCAGATCAGAAAGAAGTTTCACAGAATGCTTCTGTGTAGTTTATATTTGAATATATTCCTTTCTCCACTACTACGCTCTTAGCGCTCCAAATGTCCAGTTGCATTTTCAACAGAAAGAGTGTTCAGATCTGCTCAATCAAAAGTATGGTTTAACTCTGTTAGCTGAATGCACAGATCAGAAAGAAGTTTCACCGAATGATTCTGTGTAGTTTATATTTGAAGACGTTCCTTTTTCCACTATTACCCCCTTAGCGCTCCGAATCTCCACTTGCATTTTCTACAAAAAGAGTGTTTCATAACTGCTCAATCAAAAATATGTTTTATCTCTGTTAACTGAATTTACAGATCAGAAATAAGTTTCACAGAATGCATCTGTGTAGTTTTTATTTGAAGATATTATTTTTCCCAATGTAGGCCTCTTAGCGCTTAGCATGTCCAATTGCAGTTTCTACAGAAAGAGTGTTTCAGAACGGCTCAATCAAAAGTAAGGTTCAACTCTGTTAGTTGAATGCACAGAACAGAAAGAATTTTCACATAATGCTACTGTGTAGTTTATATTTGAATATATTCCTTTTTCCACTATTACCCTCTTAGCGTTCCGAATGTCCACTTGCATTTTCTACAGAAAGAGTGTTCAGAACTGCGCAATCCAAAGTATGGTTTAACTCCGTTAGCTTAATGAACATATCAGAAATAAGTTTCACACAATGCTTCTGTGTAGTTTTTATTTGAAGATATTATTTTTCCCAATAGAGGGCTCTTAGCGCTCAGAATGTCCAATTGCAGTTTCTACAGAAAGAGTGTTTCAGAAAGGCTCAATCAAAAGTAAGGTTCAACTCTGTTAGTTGAATGCACAGAACAGAAAGAAGTTTCATACAATGCTTCTGTGTAGTTTATATTTGAACATATTCTTTTTTCCACTATTACCCACTTAGCGCTACGAATGTCCAGTTGCATTTTCTACAGACAGAGTGTTTCAAAACTGCTCAATCAAAAGTATGGTTTAACTCTGTTAGCTGAATGCTCAGATCAGAAAGAAGTTTCACAGAATGCTTCTGTGTAGTTTATATTTGAATATATTCCTTTTTCCACTACTACTCTCTTAGCGCTCCAAATGTCCAGTTGCATTTTCTACAGAAAGAGTGTTCAGATCTGCTCAATCAAAAGTATGATTTAACTCTGTTATCTGAATGCACAGATCAGAAAGAAGTTTCACAGAATGATTCTGTGTAGTTTATATTTGGAGACATTCCTTTTTCCACTATTACCCTCTTAGCGCTCTGAATATCCACTTGCATTTTCTACAGAAAGAGTGTTTCAGAACGGCTCAATCAAAACTAAGGTTCAACTCTTTTAGTTGAACAAACAGAACAGAAAGAAGTTTCACACAATTTTTCTGTGTAGTTTTTATTTGTAGACATTCTTTTTCCCAATATAGGCCTCTTAGCGCTCAGAATGTCCAATTGCAGTTTCTACAGAAAGAGTGTTTCAGAACGGCTCAATCAAAAGTAAGGTTCAACTCTGTTAGTTGAATGCACAGAACAGAAAGAATTTTCACAGAATGCTTCTGTGTAGTTTATATTTGAACATATTCCTTTTTCCACTATTACCCTCTTAGCGCTCAGAATGTCCACTTGCATTTTCTACAGAAAGAGTGTGCAGAACTGCGCAATCCAAAGTATGGTTTAACTCTGTTAGCTTAATGAACATATCAGAAATAAGTTTCACACAATGCTTCTGTGTAGTTTTTATTTGAAGATATTATTTTTCCCAATAGAGGCCTCTTAGCGCTCAGAATGTCCAATTGCAGTTTCTACAGAAAGAGTTTTTCAGAAAGGCTCAATCAAATGTAAGGTTCAACTCTGTTAGTTGAATGCACAGAACAGAAAGAAGTTTCATACAATGCTTCTGTGTAGTTTATATTTGAACATATTGTTTTTTCCACTATTACCCACTTAGCGCTACGAATGTCCAGTTGCATTTCCTACAGACAGAGTGTTTCAAAACTGCTCAATCAAAAGTATGGTTTAACTCTGTTAGCTGAATGCTCAGATCAGAAAGAAGTTTCACAGAATGCTTCTGTGTAGTTTATATTTGAATATATTCCTTTTTCCACTACTACTCTCTTAGCGCTCCAAATGTCCAGTTGCATTTTCTACAGAAAGAGAGTTCAGATCTGCTCAATCAAAAGTATGGTTTAACTCTGTTAGCTGAATGCACAGATCAGAAAGAAGTTTCACAGAATGATTCTGTGTAGTTTATATTTGGAGACATTCCTTTTTCCACTATTACCCTCTTAGCTCTCCGAATCTCCACTTGCATTTTCTACAGAAAGAGTGTTTCAGAACGGCTCAATCAAAACTAAGGTTCAACTCTTTTAGTTGAACAAACAGAACAGAAAGAAGTTTCACAAAATTCTTCTGTGTAGTTTTTATTTGTAGACATTCTTTTTCCCAATATAGGCCTCTTAGCGCTCAGAATGTCCAATTGCAGTTTCTACAGAAAGAGTGTTTCAGAACGGCTCAATCAAAAGTAAGGTTCAACTCTGTTAGTTGAATGCACACAACAGAAAGAAGTTTCATACAATGCTTCTGTGTAGTTTATATTTGAACATATACTTTTTTCCACTATTACCCACTTAGCGCTACGCATGTCCAGTTGCATTTTCTACAGACAGAGTGTTTCAAAACTGCTCAATCAAAATTAGGGTTTAACTCTGTTAGCTGTATGCTCAGATCAGAAAGAAGTTTCACAGAATGCTTCTGTGTAGTTTATATTTGAATATATTCCTTTTTCCACTACTACGCTCTTAGCGCTCCAAATGTCCAGTTGCATTTTCAACAGAAAGAGTGTTCAGATCTGCTCAATCAAAAGTATGGTTTAACTCTGTTAGCTGAATGCACAGATCAGAAAGAAGTTTCACCGAATGATTCTGTGTAGTTTATATTTGAAGACGTTCCTTTTTCCACTATTACCCTCTTAGCGCTCCGAATCTCCACTTGCATTTTCTACAAAAAGAGTGTTTCATAACTGCTCAATCAAAAATATGTTTTATCTCTGTTAACTGAATTTACAGATCAGAAATAAGTTTCACAGAATGCATCTGTGTAGTTTTTATTTGAAGATATTCTTTTTCCCAATGTAGGCCTCTTAGCGCTTAGCATGTCCAATTGCAGTTTCTACAGAAAGAGTGTTTCAGAACGGCTCAATCAAAAGTAAGGTTCAACTCTGTTAGTTGAATGCACAGAACAGAAAGAATTTTCACAGAATGCTACTGTGTAGTTTATATTTGAATATATTCCTTTTTCCACTATTACCCTCTTAGCGTTCCGAATGTCCACTTGCATTTTCTACAGAAAGAGTGTTCAGAACTGCGCAATCCAAAGTATGGTTTAACTCCGTTAGCTTAATGAACATATCAGAAATAAGTTTCACACAATGCTTCTGTGTAGTTTTTATTTGAAGATATTATTTTTCCCAATAGAGGCCTCTTAGCGCTCAGAATGTCCAATTGCAGTTTCTACAGAAAGAGTGTTTCAGAAAGGCTCAATCAAAAGTAAGGTTCAACTCTGTTAGTTGAATGCACAGAACAGAAAGAAGTTTCATACAATGCTTCTGTGTAGTTTATATTTGAACATATTCTTTTTTCCACTATTACCCACTTAGCGCTACGAATGTCCAGTTGCATTTTCTACAGACAGAGTGTTTCAAAACTGCTCAATCAAAAGTATGGTTTAACTCTGTTAGCTGAATGCTCAGATCAGAAAGAAGTTTCACAGAATGCTTCTGTGTAGTTTATATTTGAATATATTCCTTTTTCCACTACTACTCTCTTAGCGCTCCAAATGTCCAGTTGCATTTTCTACAGAAAGAGTGTTCAGATCTGCTCAATCAAAAGTATGTTTTAAATCTGTTAGCTGAATGCACAGATGAGAAAGAAGTTTCACAGAATGATTCTGTGTAGTTTATATTTGGAGACATTCCTTTTTCCACTATTACCCTCTTAGCGCTCCGAATCTCCACTTGCATTTTCTACAGAAAGAGTGTTTCAGAAAGGCTCAATCATAACTAAGGTTCAACTCTTTTAGTTGAACAAACAGAACAGAAAGAAGTTTCACACAATTCTTCTGTGTAGTTTTTATTTGTAGACATTCTTTTTCCCAATATAGGCCTCTTAGCGCTCAGAATGTCCAATTGCAGTTTCTACAGAAAGAGTGTTTCAGAACGGCTCAATCAAAAGTAAGGTTCAACTCTGTTAGTTGAATGCACAGAACAGAAAGAAGTTTCATACAATGCTTCTGTGTAGTTTATAATTGAACATATTCTTTTTTCCACTATTACCCACTTAGCGCTACGAATGTCCAGTTGCATTTTCTACAGACAGAGTGTTTCAAAACTGCTCAATCAAAAGTATGGTTTAACTCTGTTAGCTGTATGCTCAGATCAGAAAGAAGTTTCAAAGAATGCTTCTGTGTAGTTTATATTTGTATATATTCCTTTTTCCACTACTACGCTCTTACCGCTCCAAATGTCCAGTTGCATTTTCAACAGAAAGCGGGTTCAGATCTGCTCAATCAAAAGTATGGTTTAAATCTGTTAGCTGAATGCACAGATCAGAAAGAAGTTTCACCGAATGATTCTGTGTTGTTTATATTTGAAGACATTCCTTTTTCCACTAATACCCACTTCGCGCTCTGAATCTCCACTTGCATTTTCTACAAAAAGAGTGTTTCATCACTGCTCAATCAAAAATATGTTTTATCTCTGTTAACTGAATTTACAGATCAGAAATAAGTTTCACAGAATGCATCTGTGTAGTTTTTATTTGAAGATATTCTTTTTCCCAATGTAGGCCTCTTAGCGCTTAGCATATCCAATTGCAGTTTCTACAGAAAGAGTGTTTCAGAAAGGCTCAATCAAAAGTAAGGTTCAACTCTGTTAGTTGAATGCACAGAACAGAAAGAATTTTCACAGAATGCTACTGTGTAGTTTATATTTGAATATATTCCTTTTTCCACTATTACCCTCTTAGCGCTCCGAATGTCCACTTGCATTTTCTAAAGAAAGAGTGTTCAGAACTGCGCAATCAAAAGTATGGTTTAACTCTGTTAGCTTAATGAACATATCAGAAATAAGTTTCACACAATGCTTCTGTGTAGTTTTTATTTGAAGATAATATTTTTCCCAATATAGGCCTCTTAGCGCTCAGAATGTCCAATTGCAGCTTCTACAGAAAGAGTGTTTCCGAAAGGCTCAATCAAAACTAAGGTTCAACTCTTTTAGTTGAACAAACAGAACAGAAAGAAGTTTCACACAATTCTTCTGTGTAGTTTTTATTTGTAGACATTCTTTTTCCCAATATAGGCCTCTTAGCGCTCAGAATGTCCAATTGCAGTTTCTACAGAAAGAGTGTTTCAGAACGGCTCAATCAAAAGTAAGGTTCAACTCTGTTAGTTGAATGCACAGAACAGAAAGAAGTTTCATACAATGCTTCTGTGTAGTTTATATTTGAACATATTCTTTTTTCCACTATTACCCACTTAGCGCTACGAATGTCCAGTTGCATTTTCTACAGACAGAGTGTTTCAAAACTGCTCAATCAAAAGTATGGTTTAACTCTGTTAGCTGTATGCTCAGATCAGAAAGAAGTTTCACAGAATGATTCTGTGTAGTTTATATTTGAATATATTCCTTTTTCCACTCCTACGCTCTTAGCGCTCCAAATGTCCAGTTGCATTTTCAACAGAAAGAGTGTTCAGATCTGCTCAATCAAAACTATGGTTTAACTCTGTTAGCTGAATGCACAGATCAGAAAGAAGTTTCACCGAATGATTCTGTGTAGTTTATATTTGAAGACATTCCTTTTTCCACTATTACCCTCTTAGCGCTCCGAAACTCCACTTGCATTTTCTACAAAAAGAGTGTTTCATAACTGCTCAATCAAAAATATGTTTTATCTCTGATAACTGAATTTACAGATCAGAAATAAGTTTCACAGAATGCATCTGTGTAGTTTTTATTTGAAGATATTTTTTTCCCAATGTAGGCCTCTTAGCGCTTAGCATATCCAATTGCAGTTTCTACAGAAAGAGTGTTTCAGAAAGGCTCAATCAAAAGTAAGGTTCAACTCTGTTAGCTGAATGCACAGAACAGAAAGAAGTTTCACAGAATGATTCTGTGTAGTTTATATTTGGAGACATTCCTTTTTCCACTATTACCCTCTTAGCTCTCCGAATCTCCACTTGCATTTTCTACAGAAAGAGGGTTTCAGAACGGCTCAATCAAAACTAAGGTTCAACTCTTTTAGTTGAAGAAACAGAACAGAAAGAAGTTTCACACAATTCTTCTGTGTAGTTTTTATTTGTAGACATTCTTTTTCCCAATATAGGCCTCTTAGCGCTCAGAATGTCCAATTGCAGTTTCTACAGAAAGAGTGTTTCAGAACGGCTCAATCAAAAGTAAGGTTCAACTCTGTTAGTTGAATGCACACAACAGAAAGAAGTTTCATACAATGCTTCTGTGTAGTTTATATTTGAACATATACTTTTTTCCACTATTACCCACTTAGCGCTACGCATGTCCAGTTGCATTTTCTACGGACAGAGTGTTTCAAAACTGCTCAATCAAAATTAGGGTTTAACTCTGTTAGCTGTATGCTCAGATCAGAAAGAAGTTTCACAGAATGCTTCTGTGTAGTTTATATTTGAATATATTCCTTTCTCCACTACTACGCTCTTAGCGCTCCAAATGTCCAGTTGCATTTTCAACAGAAAGAGTGTTCAGATCTGCTCAATCAAAAGTATGGTTTAACTCTGTTAGCTGAATGCACAGATCAGAAAGAAGTTTCACCGAATGATTCTGTGTAGTTTATATTTGAAGACGTTCCTTTTTCCACTATTACCCCCTTAGCGCTCCGAATCTCCACTTGCATTTTCTACAAAAAGAGTGTTTCATAACTGCTCAATCAAAAATATGTTTTATCTCTGTTAACTGAATTTACAGATCAGAAATAAGTTTCACAGAATGCATCTGTGTAGTTTTTATTTGAAGATATTATTTTTCCCAATGTAGGCCTCTTAGCGCTTAGCATGTCCAATTGCAGTTTCTACAGAAAGAGTGTTTCAGAACGGCTCAATCAAAAGTAAGGTTCAACTCTGTTAGTTGAATGCACAGAACAGAAAGAATTTTCACATAATGCTACTGTGTAGTTTATATTTGAATATATTCCTTTTTCCACTATTACCCTCTTAGCGTTCCGAATGTCCACTTGCATTTTCTACAGAAAGAGTGTTCAGAACTGCGCAATCCAAAGTATGGTTTAACTCCGTTAGCTTAATGAACATATCAGAAATAAGTTTCACACAATGCTTCTGTGTAGTTTTTATTTGAAGATATTATTTTTCCCAATAGAGGGCTCTTAGCGCTCAGAATGTCCAATTGCAGTTTCTACAGAAAGAGTGTTTCAGAAAGGCTCAATCAAAAGTAAGGTTCAACTCTGTTAGTTGAATGCACAGAACAGAAAGAAGTTTCATACAATGCTTCTGTGTAGTTTATATTTGAACATATTCTTTTTTCCACTATTACCCACTTAGCGCTACGAATGTCCAGTTGCATTTTCTACAGACAGAGTGTTTCAAAACTGCTCAATCAAAAGTATGGTTTAACTCTGTTAGCTGAATGCTCAGATCAGAAAGAAGTTTCACAGAATGCTTCTGTGTAGTTTATATTTGAATATATTCCTTTTTCCACTACTACTCTCTTAGCGCTCCAAATGTCCAGTTGCATTTTCTACAGAAAGAGTGTTCAGATCTGCTCAATCAAAAGTATGATTTAACTCTGTTATCTGAATGCACAGATCAGAAAGAAGTTTCACAGAATGATTCTGTGTAGTTTATATTTGGAGACATTCCTTTTTCCACTATTACCCTCTTAGCGCTCTGAATATCCACTTGCATTTTCTACAGAAAGAGTGTTTCAGAACGGCTCAATCAAAACTAAGGTTCAACTCTTTTAGTTGAACAAACAGAACAGAAAGAAGTTTCACACAATTTTTCTGTGTAGTTTTTATTTGTAGACATTCTTTTTCCCAATATAGGCCTCTTAGCGCTCAGAATGTCCAATTGCAGTTTCTACAGAAAGAGTGTTTCAGAACGGCTCAATCAAAAGTAAGGTTCAACTCTGTTAGTTGAATGCACAGAACAGAAAGAATTTTCACAGAATGCTTCTGTGTAGTTTATATTTGAACATATTCCTTTTTCCACTATTACCCTCTTAGCGCTCAGAATGTCCACTTGCATTTTCTACAGAAAGAGTGTGCAGAACTGCGCAATCCAAAGTATGGTTTAACTCTGTTAGCTTAATGAACATATCAGAAATAAGTTTCACACAATGCTTCTGTGTAGTTTTTATTTGAAGATATTATTTTTCCCAATAGAGGCCTCTTAGCGCTCAGAATGTCCAATTGCAGTTTCTACAGAAAGAGTTTTTCAGAAAGGCTCAATCAAATGTAAGGTTCAACTCTGTTAGTTGAATGCACAGAACAGAAAGAAGTTTCATACAATGCTTCTGTGTAGTTTATATTTGAACATATTGTTTTTTCCACTATTACCCACTTAGCGCTACGAATGTCCAGTTGCATTTTCTACAGACAGAGTGTTTCAAAACTGCTCAATCAAAAGTATGGTTTAACTCTGTTAGCTGAATGCTCAGATCAGAAAGAAGTTTCACAGAATGCTTCTGTGTAGTTTATATTTGAATATATTCCTTTTTCCACTACTACTCTCTTAGCGCTCCAAATGTCCAGTTGCATTTTCTACAGAAAGAGAGTTCAGATCTGCTCAATCAAAAGTATGGTTTAACTCTGTTAGCTGAATGCACAGATCAGAAAGAAGTTTCACAGAATGATTCTGTGTAGTTTATATTTGGAGACATTCCTTTTTCCACTATTACCCTCTTAGCTCTCCGAATCTCCACTTGCATTTTCTACAGAAAGAGTGTTTCAGAACGGCTCAATCAAAACTAAGGTTCAACTCTTTTAGTTGAACAAACAGAACAGAAAGAAGTTTCACAAAATTCTTCTGTGTAGTTTTTATTTGTAGACATTCTTTTTCCCAATATAGGCCTCTTAGCGCTCAGAATGTCCAATTGCAGTTTCTACAGAAAGAGTGTTTCAGAACGGCTCAATCAAAAGTAAGGTTCAACTCTGTTAGTTGAATGCACACAACAGAAAGAAGTTTCATACAATGCTTCTGTGTAGTTTATATTTGAACATATACTTTTTTCCACTATTACCCACTTAGCGCTACGCATGTCCAGTTGCATTTTCTACAGACAGAGTGTTTCAAAACTGCTCAATCAAAATTAGGGTTTAACTCTGTTAGCTGTATGCTCAGATCAGAAAGAAGTTTCACAGAATGCTTCTGTGTAGTTTATATTTGAATATATTCCTTTTTCCACTACTACGCTCTTAGCGCTCCAAATGTCCAGTTGCATTTTCAACAGAAAGAGTGTTCAGATCTGCTCAATCAAAAGTATGGTTTAACTCTGTTAGCTGAATGCACAGATCAGAAAGAAGTTTCACCGAATGATTCTGTGTAGTTTATATTTGAAGACGTTCCTTTTTCCACTATTACCCTCTTAGCGCTCCGAATCTCCACTTGCATTTTCTACAAAAAGAGTGTTTCATAACTGCTCAATCAAAAATATGTTTTATCTCTGTTAACTGAATTTACAGATCAGAAATAAGTTTCACAGAATGCATCTGTGTAGTTTTTATTTGAAGATATTCTTTTTCCCAATGTAGGCCTCTTAGCGCTTAGCATGTCCAATTGCAGTTTCTACAGAAAGAGTGTTTCAGAACGGCTCAATCAAAAGTAAGGTTCAACTCTGTTAGTTGAATGCACAGAACAGAAAGAATTTTCACAGAATGCTACTGTGTAGTTTATATTTGAATATATTCCTTTTTCCACTATTACCCTCTTAGCGTTCCGAATGTCCACTTGCATTTTCTACAGAAAGAGTGTTCAGAACTGCGCAATCCAAAGTATGGTTTAACTCCGTTAGCTTAATGAACATATCAGAAATAAGTTTCACACAATGCTTCTGTGTAGTTTTTATTTGAAGATATTATTTTTCCCAATAGAGGCCTCTTAGCGCTCAGAATGTCCAATTGCAGTTTCTACAGAAAGAGTGTTTCAGAAAGGCTCAATCAAAAGTAAGGTTCAACTCTGTTAGTTGAATGCACAGAACAGAAAGAAGTTTCATACAATGCTTCTGTGTAGTTTATATTTGAACATATTCTTTTTTCCACTATTACCCACTTAGCGCTACGAATGTCCAGTTGCATTTTCTACAGACAGAGTGTTTCAAAACTGCTCAATCAAAAGTATGGTTTAACTCTGTTAGCTGAATGCTCAGATCAGAAAGAAGTTTCACAGAATGCTTCTGTGTAGTTTATATTTGAATATATTCCTTTTTCCACTACTACTCTCTTAGCGCTCCAAATGTCCAGTTGCATTTTCTACAGAAAGAGTGTTCAGATCTGCTCAATCAAAAGTATGTTTTAAATCTGTTAGCTGAATGCACAGATGAGAAAGAAGTTTCACAGAATGATTCTGTGTAGTTTATATTTGGAGACATTCCTTTTTCCACTATTACCCTCTTAGCGCTCCGAATCTCCACTTGCATTTTCTACAGAAAGAGTGTTTCAGAAAGGCTCAATCATAACTAAGGTTCAACTCTTTTAGTTGAACAAACAGAACAGAAAGAAGTTTCACACAATTCTTCTGTGTAGTTTTTATTTGTAGACATTCTTTTTCCCAATATAGGCCTCTTAGCGCTCAGAATGTCCAATTGCAGTTTCTACAGAAAGAGTGTTTCAGAACGGCTCAATCAAAAGTAAGGTTCAACTCTGTTAGTTGAATGCACAGAACAGAAAGAAGTTTCATACAATGCTTCTGTGTAGTTTATAATTGAACATATTCTTTTTTCCACTATTACCCACTTAGCGCTACGAATGTCCAGTTGCATTTTCTACAGACAGAGTGTTTCAAAACTGCTCAATCAAAAGTATGGTTTAACTCTGTTAGCTGTATGCTCAGATCAGAAAGAAGTTTCAAAGAATGCTTCTGTGTAGTTTATATTTGTATATATTCCTTTTTCCACTACTACGCTCTTACCGCTCCAAATGTCCAGTTGCATTTTCAACAGAAAGCGGGTTCAGATCTGCTCAATCAAAAGTATGGTTTAAATCTGTTAGCTGAATGCACAGATCAGAAAGAAGTTTCACCGAATGATTCTGTGTTGTTTATATTTGAAGACATTCCTTTTTCCACTAATACCCACTTCGCGCTCTGAATCTCCACTTGCATTTTCTACAAAAAGAGTGTTTCATCACTGCTCAATCAAAAATATGTTTTATCTCTGTTAACTGAATTTACAGATCAGAAATAAGTTTCACAGAATGCATCTGTGTAGTTTTTATTTGAAGATATTCTTTTTCCCAATGTAGGCCTCTTAGCGCTTAGCATATCCAATTGCAGTTTCTACAGAAAGAGTGTTTCAGAAAGGCTCAATCAAAAGTAAGGTTCAACTCTGTTAGTTGAATGCACAGAACAGAAAGAATTTTCACAGAATGCTACTGTGTAGTTTATATTTGAATATATTCCTTTTTCCACTATTACCCTCTTAGCGCTCCGAATGTCCACTTGCATTTTCTAAAGAAAGAGTGTTCAGAACTGCGCAATCAAAAGTATGGTTTAACTCTGTTAGCTTAATGAACATATCAGAAATAAGTTTCACACAATGCTTCTGTGTAGTTTTTATTTGAAGATAATATTTTTCCCAATATAGGCCTCTTAGCGCTCAGAATGTCCAATTGCAGCTTCTACAGAAAGAGTGTTTCCGAAAGGCTCAATCAAAACTAAGGTTCAACTCTTTTAGTTGAACAAACAGAACAGAAAGAAGTTTCACACAATTCTTCTGTGTAGTTTTTATTTGTAGACATTCTTTTTCCCAATATAGGCCTCTTAGCGCTCAGAATGTCCAATTGCAGTTTCTACAGAAAGAGTGTTTCAGAACGGCTCAATCAAAAGTAAGGTTCAACTCTGTTAGTTGAATGCACAGAACAGAAAGAAGTTTCATACAATGCTTCTGTGTAGTTTATATTTGAACATATTCTTTTTTCCACTATTACCCACTTAGCGCTACGAATGTCCAGTTGCATTTTCTACAGACAGAGTGTTTCAAAACTGCTCAATCAAAAGTATGGTTTAACTCTGTTAGCTGTATGCTCAGATCAGAAAGAAGTTTCACAGAATGATTCTGTGTAGTTTATATTTGAATATATTCCTTTTTCCACTCCTACGCTCTTAGCGCTCCAAATGTCCAGTTGCATTTTCAACAGAAAGAGTGTTCAGATCTGCTCAATCAAAACTATGGTTTAACTCTGTTAGCTGAATGCACAGATCAGAAAGAAGTTTCACCGAATGATTCTGTGTAGTTTATATTTGAAGACATTCCTTTTTCCACTATTACCCTCTTAGCGCTCCGAAACTCCACTTGCATTTTCTACAAAAAGAGTGTTTCATAACTGCTCAATCAAAAATATGTTTTATCTCTGATAACTGAATTTACAGATCAGAAATAAGTTTCACAGAATGCATCTGTGTAGTTTTTATTTGAAGATATTTTTTTCCCAATGTAGGCCTCTTAGCGCTTAGCATATCCAATTGCAGTTTCTACAGAAAGAGTGTTTCAGAAAGGCTCAATCAAAAGTAAGGTTCAACTCTGTTAGCTGAATGCACAGAACAGAAAGAAGTTTCACAGAATGATTCTGTGTAGTTTATATTTGGAGACATTCCTTTTTCCACTATTACCCTCTTAGCTCTCCGAATCTCCACTTGCATTTTCTACAGAAAGAGGGTTTCAGAACGGCTCAATCAAAACTAAGGTTCAACTCTTTTAGTTGAAGAAACAGAACAGAAAGAAGTTTCACACAATTCTTCTGTGTAGTTTTTATTTGTAGACATTCTTTTTCCCAATATAGGCCTCTTAGCGCTCAGAATGTCCAATTGCAGTTTCTACAGAAAGAGTGTTTCAGAACGGCTCAATCAAAAGTAAGGTTCAACTCTGTTAGTTGAATGCACACAACAGAAAGAAGTTTCATACAATGCTTCTGTGTAGTTTATATTTGAACATATATTTTTTCCACTATTACCCACTTAGCGCTACGCATGTCCAGTTGCATTTTCTACGGACAGAGTGTTTCAAAACTGCTCAATCAAAATTAGGGTTTAACTCTGTTAGCTGTATGCTCAGATCAGAAAGAAGTTTCACAGAATGCTTCTGTGTAGTTTATATTTGAATATATTCCTTTCTCCACTACTACGCTCTTAGCGCTCCAAATGTCCAGTTGCATTTTCAACAGAAAGAGTGTTCAGATCTGCTCAATCAAAAGTATGGTTTAACTCTGTTAGCTGAATGCACAGATCAGAAAGAAGTTTCACCGAATGATTCTGTGTAGTTTATATTTGAAGACGTTCCTTTTTCCACTATTACCCCCTTAGCGCTCCGAATCTCCACTTGCATTTTCTACAAAAAGAGTGTTTCATAACTGCTCAATCAAAAATATGTTTTATCTCTGTTAACTGAATTTACAGATCAGAAATAAGTTTCACAGAATGCATCTGTGTAGTTTTTATTTGAAGATATTATTTTTCCCAATGTAGGCCTCTTAGCGCTTAGCATGTCCAATTGCAGTTTCTACAGAAAGAGTGTTTCAGAACGGCTCAATCAAAAGTAAGGTTCAACTCTGTTAGTTGAATGCACAGAACAGAAAGAATTTTCACAGAATGCTTCTGTGTAGTTTATATTTGAATATATTCCTTTTTCCACTATTACCCTCTTAGCGTTCCGAATGTCCACTTGCATTTTCTACAGAAAGAGTGTTCAGAACTGCGCAATCCAAAGTATGGTTTAACTCCGTTAGCTTAATGAACATATCAGAAATAAGTTTCACACAATGCTTCTGTGTAGTTTTTATTTGAAGATATTATTTTTCCCAATAGAGGGCTCTTAGCGCTCAGAATGTCCAATTGCAGTTTCTACAGAAAGAGTGTTTCAGAAAGGCTCAATCAAAAGTAAGGTTCAACTCTGTTAGTTGAATGCACAGAACAGAAAGAAGTTTCATACAATGCTTCTGTGTAGTTTATATTTGAACATATTCTTTTTTCCACTATTACCCACTTAGCGCTACG
The DNA here is from genome assembly GCF_028878055.3 of Symphalangus syndactylus. Taxonomy (NCBI): domain Eukaryota; kingdom Metazoa; phylum Chordata; class Mammalia; order Primates; family Hylobatidae; genus Symphalangus; species Symphalangus syndactylus. The sequence continues at coordinate 110,482,867 of NC_072437.2, read as the reverse complement.
AATGTCCAGTTGCATTTTCTACAGACAGAGTGTTTCAAAACTGCTCAATCAAAAGTATGGTTTAACTCTGTTAGCTGAATGCTCAGATCAGAAAGAAGTTTCGCAGAATGCTTCTGTGTAGTTTATATTTGAATATATTCCTTTTTCCACTACTACTCTCTTAGCGCTCCAAATGTCCAGTTGCATTTTCTACAGAAAGAGTGTTCAGATCTGCTCAATCAAAAGTATGATTTAACTCTGTTATCTCAATGCACAGATCAGAAAGAAGTTTCACAGAATGATTCTGTGTAGTTTATATTTGGAGACATTCCTTTTTCCACTATTACCCTCTTAGCGCTCTGAATATCCACTTGCATTTTCTACAGAAAGAGTGTTTCAGAACGGCTCAATCAAAACTAAGGTTCAACTCTTTTAGTTGAACAAACAGAACAGAAAGAAGTTTCACACAATTTTTCTGTGTAGTTTTTATTTGTAGACATTCTTTTTCCCAATATAGGCCTCTTAGCGCTCAGAATGTCCAATTGCAGTTTCTACAGAAAGAGTGTTTCAGAACGGCTCAATCAAAAGTAAGGTTCAACTCTGTTAGTTGAATGCACAGAACAGAAAGAATTTTCACAGAATGCTTCTGTGTAGTTTATATTTGAACATATTCCTTTTTCCACTATTACCCTCTTAGCGCTCAGAATGTCCACTTGCATTTTCTACAGAAAGAGTGTGCAGAACTGCGCAATCCAAAGTATGGTTTAACTCTGTTAGCTTAATGAACATATCAGAAATAAGTTTCACACAATGCTTCTGTGTAGTTTTTATTTGAAGATATTATTTTTCCCAATAGAGGCCTCTTAGCGCTCAGAATGTCCAATTGCAGTTTCTACAGAAAGAGTTTTTCAGAAAGGCTCAATCAAATGTAAGGTTCAACTCTGTTAGTTGAATGCACAGAACAGAAAGAAGTTTCATACAATGCTTCTGTGTAGTTTATATTTGAATATATTGTTTTTTCCACTATTACCCACTTAGCGCTACGAATGTCCAGTTGCATTTTCTACAGACAGAGTGTTTCAAAACTGCTCAATCAAAAGTATGGTTTAACTCTGTTAGCTGAATGCTCAGATCAGAAAGAAGTTTCACAGAATGCTTCTGTGTAGTTTATATTTGAATATATTCCTTTTTCCACTACTACTCTCTTAGCGCTCCAAATGTCCAGTTGCATTTTCTACAGAAAGAGAGTTCAGATCTGCTCAATCAAAAGTATGGTTTAACTCTGTTAGCTGAATGCACAGATCAGAAAGAAGTTTCACAGAATGATTCTGTGTAGTTTATATTTGGAGACATTCCTTTTTCCACTATTACCCTCTTAGCTCTCCGAATCTCCACTTGCATTTTCTACAGAAAGAGTGTTTCAGAACGGCTCAATCAAAACTAAGGTTCAACTCTTTTAGTTGAACAAACAGAACAGAAAGAAGTTTCACACAATTCTTCTGTGTAGTTTTTATTTGTAGACATTCTTTTTCCCAATATAGGCCTCTTAGCACTCAGAATGTCCAATTGCAGTTTCTACAGAAAGAGTGTTTCAGAACGGCTCAATCAAAAGTAAGGTTCAACTCTGTTAGTTGAATGCACACAACAGAAAGAAGTTTCATACAATGCTTCTGTGTAGTTTATATTTGAACATATACTTTTTTCCACTATTACCCACTTAGCGCTACGCATGTCCAGTTGCATTTTCTACAGACAGAGTGTTTCAAAACTGCTCAATCAAAATTAGGGTTTAACTCTGTTAGCTGTATGCTCAGATCAGAAAGAAGTTTCACAGAATGCTTCTGTGTAGTTTATATTTGAATATATTCCTTTTTCCACTACTACGCTCTTAGCGCTCCAAATGTCCAGTTGCATTTTCAACAGAAAGAGTGTTCAGATCTGCTCAATCAAAAGTATGGTTTAACTCTGTTAGCTGAATGCACAGATCAGAAAGAAGTTTCACCGAATGATTCTGTGTAGTTTATATTTGAAGACGTTCCTTTTTCCACTATTACCCTCTTAGCGCTCCGAATCTCCACTTGCATTTTCTACAAAAAGAGTGTTTCATAACTGCTCAATCAAAAATATGTTTTATCTCTGTTAACTGAATTTACAGATCAGAAATAAGTTTCACAGAATGCATCTGTGTAGTTTTTATTTGAAGATATTCTTTTTCCCAATGTAGGCCTCTTAGCGCTTAGCATGTCCAATTGCAGTTTCTACAGAAAGAGTGTTTCAGAACGGCTCAATCAAAAGTAAGGTTCAACTCTGTTAGTTGAATGCACAGAACAGAAAGAATTTTCACAGAATGCTACTGTGTAGTTTATATTTGAATATATTCCTTTTTCCACTATTACCCTCTTAGCGCTCCGAATGTCCACTTGCATTTTCTAAAGAAAGTGTGTTCAGAACTGCGCAATCAAAAGTATGGTTTAACTCTGTTAGCTTAATGAACATATCAGAAATAAGTTTCACACAATGCTTCTGTGTAGTTTTTATTTGAAGATAATATTTTTCCCAATATAGGCCTCTTAGCGCTCAGAATGTCCAATTGCAGCTTCTACAGAAAGAGTGTTTCCGAAAGGCTCAATCAAAACTAAGGTTCAACTCTTTTAGTTGAACAAACAGAACAGAAAGAAGTTTCACACAATTCTTCTGTGTAGTTTTTATTTGTAGACATTCTTTTTCCCAATATAGGCCTCTTAGCGCTCAGAATGTCCAATTGCAGTTTCTACAGAAAGAGTGTTTCAGAACGGCTCAATCAAAAGTAAGGTTCAACTCTGTTAGTTGAATGCACAGAACAGAAAGAAGTTTCATACAATGCTTCTGTGTAGTTTATATTTGAACATATTCTTTTTTCCACTATTACCCACTTAGCGCTACGAATGTCCAGTTGCATTTTCTACAGACAGAGTGTTTCAAAACTGCTCAATCAAAAGTATGGTTTAACTCTGTTAGCTGTATGCTCAGATCAGAAAGAAGTTTCACAGAATGATTCTGTGTAGTTTATATTTGAATATATTCCTTTTTCCACTCCTACGCTCTTAGCGCTCCAAATGTCCAGTTGCATTTTCAACAGAAAGAGTGTTCAGATCTGCTCAATCAAAACTATGGTTTAACTCTGTTAGCTGAATGCACAGATCAGAAAGAAGTTTCACCGAATGATTCTGTGTAGTTTATATTTGAAGACATTCCTTTTTCCACTATTACCCTCTTAGCGCTCCGAAACTCCACTTGCATTTTCTACAAAAAGAGTGTTTCATAACTGCTCAATCAAAAATATGTTTTATCTCTGATAACTGAATTTACAGATCAGAAATAAGTTTCACAGAATGCATCTGTGTAGTTTTTATTTGAAGATATTTTTTTCCCAATGTAGGCCTCTTAGCGCTTAGCATATCCAATTGCAGTTTCTACAGAAAGAGTGTTTCAGAAAGGCTCAATCAAAAGTAAGGTTCAACTCTGTTAGCTGAATGCACAGAACAGAAAGAAGTTTCACAGAATGATTCTGTGTAGTTTATATTTGGAGACATTCCTTTTTCCACTATTACCCTCTTAGCTCTCCGAATCTCCACTTGCATTTTCTACAGAAAGAGGGTTTCAGAACGGCTCAATCAAAACTAAGGTTCAACTCTTTTAGTTGAAGAAACAGAACAGAAAGAAGTTTCACACAATTCTTCTGTGTAGTTTTTATTTGTAGACATTCTTTTTCCCAATATAGGCCTCTTAGCGCTCAGAATGTCCAATTGCAGTTTCTACAGAAAGAGTGTTTCAGAACGGCTCAATCAAAAGTAAGGTTCAACTCTGTTAGTTGAATGCACACAACAGAAAGAAGTTTCATACAATGCTTCTGTGTAGTTTATATTTGAACATATACTTTTTTCCACTATTACCCACTTAGCGCTACGCATGTCCAGTTGCATTTTCTACGGACAGAGTGTTTCAAAACTGCTCAATCAAAATTAGGGTTTAACTCTGTTAGCTGTATGCTCAGATCAGAAAGAAGTTTCACAGAATGCTTCTGTGTAGTTTATATTTGAATATATTCCTTTCTCCACTACTACGCTCTTAGCGCTCCAAATGTCCAGTTGCATTTTCAACAGAAAGAGTGTTCAGATCTGCTCAATCAAAAGTATGGTTTAACTCTGTTAGCTGAATGCACAGATCAGAAAGAAGTTTCACCGAATGATTCTGTGTAGTTTATATTTGAAGACGTTCCTTTTTCCACTATTACCCCCTTAGCGCTCCGAATCTCCACTTGCATTTTCTACAAAAAGAGTGTTTCATAACTGCTCAATCAAAAATATGTTTTATCTCTGTTAACTGAATATACAGATCAGAAATAAGTTTCACAGAATGCATCTGTGTAGTTTTTATTTGAAGATATTATTTTTCCCAATGTAGGCCTCTTAGCGCTTAGCATGTCCAATTGCAGTTTCTACAGAAAGAGTGTTTCAGAACGGCTCAATCAAAAGTAAGGTTCAACTCTGTTAGTTGAATGCACAGAACAGAAAGAATTTTCACAGAATGCTACTGTGTAGTTTATATTTGAATATATTCCTTTTTCCACTATTACCCTCTTAGCGTTCCGAATGTCCACTTGCATTTTCTACAGAAAGAGTGTTCAGAACTGCGCAATCCAAAGTATGGTTTAACTCCGTTAGCTTAATGAACATATCAGAAATAAGTTTCACACAATGCTTCTGTGTAGTTTTTATTTGAAGATATTATTTTTCCCAATAGAGGGCTCTTAGCGCTCAGAATGTCCAATTGCAGTTTCTACAGAAAGAGTGTTTCAGAAAGGCTCAATCAAAAGTAAGGTTCAACTCTGTTAGTTGAATGCACAGAACAGAAAGAAGTTTCATACAATGCTTCTGTGTAGTTTATATTTGAACATATTCTTTTTTCCACTATTACCCACTTAGCGCTACGAATGTCCAGTTGCATTTTCTACAGACAGAGTGTTTCAAAACTGCTCAATCAAAAGTATGGTTTAACTCTGTTAGCTGAATGCTCAGATCAGAAAGAAGTTTCACAGAATGCTTCTGTGTAGTTTATATTTGAATATATTCCTTTTTCCACTACTACTCTCTTAGCGCTCCAAATGTCCAGTTGCATTTTCTACAGAAAGAGTGTTCAGATCTGCTCAATCAAAAGTATGGTTTAACTCTGTTAGCTGAATGCACAGATCAGAAAGAAGTTTCACAGAATGATTCTGTGTAGTTTATATTTGGAGACATTCCTTTTTCCACTATTACCCTCTTAGCGCTCCGAATCTCCACTTGCATTTTCTACAGAAAGAGTGTTTCAGAACGGCTCAATCAAAACTAAGGTTCAACTCTTTTAGTTGAACAAACAGAACAGAAAGAAGTTTCACACAATTCTTCTGTGTAGTTTTTATTTGTAGACATTCTTTTTCCCAATATAGGCCTCTTAGCGCTCAGAATGTCCAATTGCAGTTTCTACAGAAAGAGTGTTTCAGAACGGCTCAATCAAAAGTAAGGTTCAACTCTGTTAGTTGAATGCACACAACAGAAAGAAGTTTCATACAATGCTTCTGTGTAGTTTATATTTGAACATATACTTTTTTCCACTATTACCCACTTAGCGCTACGCATGTCCAGTTGCATTTTCTACAGACAGAGTGTTTCAAAACTGCTCAATCAAAATTAGGGTTTAACTCTGTTAGCTGTATGCTCAGATCAGAAAGAAGTTTCACAGAATGCTTCTGTGTAGTTTATATTTGAATATATTCCTTTTTCCACTACTACGCTCTTAGCGCTCCAAATGTCCAGTTGCATTTTCAACAGAAAGAGTGTTCAGATCTGCTCAATCAAAAGTATGGTTTAACTCTGTTAGCTGAATGCACAGATCAGAAAGAAGTTTCACCGAATGATTCTGTGTAGTTTATATTTGAAGACGTTCCTTTTTCCACTATTACCCTCTTAGCGCTCCGAATCTCCACTTGCATTTTCTACAAAAAGAGTGTTTCATAACTGCTCAATCAAAAATATGTTTTATCTCTGTTAACTGAATTTACAGATCAGAAATAAGTTTCACAGAATGCATCTGTGTAGTTTTTATTTGAAGATATTCTTTTTCCCAATGTAGGCCTCTTAGCGCTTAGCATGTCCAATTGCAGTTTCTACAGAAAGAGTGTTTCAGAACGGCTCAATCAAAAGTAAGGTTCAACTCTGTTAGTTGAATGCACAGAACAGAAAGAATTTTCACAGAATGCTACTGTGTAGTTTATATTTGAATATATTCCTTTTTCCACTATTACCCTCTTAGCGTTCCGAATGTCCACTTGCATTTTCTACAGAAAGAGTGTTCAGAACTGCGCAATCCAAAGTATGGTTTAACTCCGTTAGCTTAATGAACATATCATAAATAAGTTTCACACAATGCTTCTGTGTAGTTTTTATTTGAAGATATTATTTTTCCCAATAGAGGCCTCTTAGCGCTCAGAATGTCCAATTGCAGTTTCTACAGAAAGAGTGTTTCAGAAAGGCTCAATCAAAAGTAAGGTTCAACTCTGTTAGTTGAATGCACAGAACAGAAAGAAGTTTCATACAATGCTTCTGTGTAGTTTATATTTGAACATATTCTTTTTTCCACTATTACCCACTTAGCGCTACGAATGTCCAGTTGCATTTTCTACAGACAGAGTGTTTCAAAACTGCTCAATCAAAAGTATGGTTTAACTCTGTTAGCTGAATGCTCAGATCAGAAAGAAGTTTCACAGAATGCTTCTGTGTAGTTTATATTTGAATATATTCCTTTTTCCACTACTACTCTCTTAGCGCTCCAAATGTCCAGTTGCATTTTCTACAGAAAGAGTGTTCAGATCTGCTCAATCAAAAGTATGTTTTAAATCTGTTAGCTGAATGCACAGATGAGAAAGAAGTTTCACAGAATGATTCTGTGTAGTTTATATTTGGAGACATTCCTTTTTCCACTATTACCCTCTTAGCGCTCCGAATCTCCACTTGCATTTTCTACAGAAAGAGTGTTTCAGAAAGGCTCAATCATAACTAAGGTTCAACTCTTTTAGTTGAACAAACAGAACAGAAAGAAGTTTCACACAATTCTTCTGTGTAGTTTTTATTTGTAGACATTCTTTTTCCCAATATAGGCCTCTTAGCGCTCAGAATGTCCAATTGCAGTTTCTACAGAAAGAGTGTTTCAGAACGGCTCAATCAAAAGTAAGGTTCAACTCTGTTAGTTGAATGCACAGAAGAGAAAGAAGTTTCATACAATGCTTCTGTGTAGTTTATAATTGAACATATTCTTTTTTCCACTATTACCCACTTAGCGCTACGAATGTCCAGTTGCATTTTCTACAGACAGAGTGTTTCAAAACTGCTCAATCAAAAGTATGGTTTAACTCTGTTAGCTGTAGGCTCAGATCAGAAAGAAGTTTCAAAGAATGCTTCTGTGTAGTTTATATTTGTATATATTCCTTTTTCCACTACTACGCTCTTACCGCTCCAAATGTCCAGTTGCATTTTCAACAGAAAGAGGGTTCAGATCTGCTCAATCAAAAGTATGGTTTAAATCTGTTAGCTGAATGCACAGATCAGAAAGAAGTTTCACCGAATGATTCTGTGTTGTTTATATTTGAAGACATTCCTTTTTCCACTAATACCCACTTCGCGCTCCGAATCTCCACTTGCATTTTCTACAAAAAGAGTGTTTCATAACTGCTCAATCAAAAATATGTTTTATCTCTGTTAACTGAATTTACAGATCAGAAATAAGTTTCACAGAATGCATCTGTGTAGTTTTTATTTGAAGATATTCTTTTTCCCAATGTAGGCCTCTTAGCGCTTAGCATATCCAATTGCAGTTTCTACAGAAAGAGTGTTTCAGAAAGGCTCAATCAAAAGTAAGGTTCAACTCTGTTAGTTGAATGCACAGAACAGAAAGAATTTTCACAGAATGCTACTGTGTAGTTTATATTTGAATATATTCCTTTTTCCACTATTACCCTCTTAGCGCTCCGAATGTCCACTTGCATTTTCTAAAGAAAGAGTGTTCAGAACTGCGCAATCAAAAGTATGGTTTAACTCTGTTAGCTTAATGAACATATCAGAAATAAGTTTCACACAATGCTTCTGTGTAGTTTTTATTTGAAGATAATATTTTTCCCAATATAGGCCTCTTAGCGCTCAGAATGTCCAATTGCAGCTTCTACAGAAAGAGTGTTTCCGAAAGGCTCAATCAAAACTAAGGTTCAACTCTTTTAGTTGAACAAACAGAACAGAAAGAAGTTTCACACAATTCTTCTGTGTAGTTTTTATTTGTAGACATTCTTTTTCCCAATATAGGCCTCTTAGCGCTCAGAATGTCCAATTGCAGTTTCTACAGAAAGAGTGTTTCAGAACGGCTCAATCAAAAGTAAGGTTCAACTCTGTTAGTTGAATGCACAGAACAGAAAGAAGTTTCATACAATGCTTCTGTGTAGTTTATATTTGAACATATTCTTTTTTCCACTATTACCCACTTAGCGCTACGAATGTCCAGTTGCATTTTCTACAGACAGAGTGTTTCAAAACTGCTCAATCAAAAGTATGGTTTAACTCTGTTAGCTGTATGCTCAGATCAGAAAGAAGTTTCACAGAATGATTCTGTGTAGTTTATATTTGAATATATTCCTTTTTCCACTCCTACGCTCTTAGCGCTCCAAATGTCCAGTTGCATTTTCAACAGAAAGAGTGTTCAGATCTGCTCAATCAAAACTATGGTTTAACTCTGTTAGCTGAATGCACAGATCAGAAAGAAGTTTCACCGAATGATTCTGTGTAGTTTATATTTGAAGACATTCCTTTTTCCACTATTACCCTCTTAGCGCTCCGAAACTCCACTTGCATTTTCTACAAAAAGAGTGTTTCATAACTGCTCAATCAAAAATATGTTTTATCTCTGATAACTGAATTTACAGATCAGAAATAAGTTTCACAGAATGCATCTGTGTAGTTTTTATTTGAAGATATTTTTTTCCCAATGTAGGCCTCTTAGCGCTTAGCATATCCAATTGCAGTTTCTACAGAAAGAGTGTTTCAGAAAGGCTCAATCAAAAGTAAGGTTCAACTCTGTTAGCTGAATGCACAGAACAGAAAGAAGTTTCACAGAATGATTCTGTGTAGTTTATATTTGGAGACATTCCTTTTTCCACTATTACCCTCTTAGCTCTCCGAATCTCCACTTGCATTTTCTACAGAAAGAGGGTTTCAGAACGGCTCAATCAAAACTAAGGTTCAACTCTTTTAGTTGAAGAAACAGAACAGAAAGAAGTTTCACACAATTCTTCTGTGTAGTTTTTATTTGTAGACATTCTTTTTCCCAATATAGGCCTCTTAGCGCTCAGAATGTCCAATTGCAGTTTCTACAGAAAGAGTGTTTCAGAACGGCTCAATCAAAAGTAAGGTTCAACTCTGTTAGTTGAATGCACACAACAGAAAGAAGTTTCATACAATGCTTCTGTGTAGTTTATATTTGAACATATACTTTTTTCCACTATTACCCACTTAGCGCTACGCATGTCCAGTTGCATTTTCTACGGACAGAGTGTTTCAAACTGCTCAATCAAAATTAGGGTTTAACTCTGTTAGCTGTATGCTCAGATCAGAAAGAAGTTTCACAGAATGCTTCTGTGTAGTTTATATTTGAATATATTCCTTTCTCCACTACTACGCTCTTAGCGCTCCAAATGTCCAGTTGCATTTTCAACAGAAAGAGTGTTCAGATCTGCTCAATCAAAAGTATGGTTTAACTCTGTTAGCTGAATGCACAGATCAGAAAGAAGTTTCACCGAATGATTCTGTGTAGTTTATATTTGAAGACGTTCCTTTTTCCACTATTACCCCCTTAGCGCTCCGAATCTCCACTTGCATTTTCTACAAAAAGAGTGTTTCATAACTGCTCAATCAAAAATATGTTTTATCTCTGTTAACTGAATTTACAGATCAGAAATAAGTTTCACAGAATGCATCTGTGTAGTTTTTATTTGAAGATATTATTTTTCCCAATGTAGGCCTCTTAGCGCTTAGCATGTCCAATTGCAGTTTCTACAGAAAGAGTGTTTCAGAACGGCTCAATCAAAAGTAAGGTTCAACTCTGTTAGTTGAATGCACAGAACAGAAAGAATTTTCACAGAATGCTACTGTGTAGTTTATATTTGAATATATTCCTTTTTCCACTATTACCCTCTTAGCGTTCCGAATGTCCACTTGCATTTTCTACAGAAAGAGTGTTCAGAACTGCGCAATCCAAAGTATGGTTTAACTCCGTTAGCTTAATGAACATATCAGAAATAAGTTTCACACAATGCTTCTGTGTAGTTTTTATTTGAAGATATTATTTTTCCCAATAGAGGGCTCTTAGCGCTCAGAATGTCCAATTGCAGTTTCTACAGAAAGAGTGTTTCAGAAAGGCTCAATCAAAAGTAAGGTTCAACTCTGTTAGTTGAATGCACAGAACAGAAAGAAGTTTCATACAATGCTTCTGTGTAGTTTATATTTGAACATATTCTTTTTTCCACTATTACCCACTTAGCGCTACGAATGTCCAGTTGCATTTTCTACAGACAGAGTGTTTCAAAACTGCTCAATCAAAAGTATGGTTTAACTCTGTTAGCTGAATGCTCAGATCAGAAAGAAGTTTCACAGAATGCTTCTGTGTAGTTTATATTTGAATATATTCCTTTTTCCACTACTACTCTCTTAGCGCTCCAAATGTCCAGTTGCATTTTCTACAGAAAGAGTGTTCAGATCTGCTCAATCAAAAGTATGATTTAACTCTGTTATCTCAATGCACAGATCAGAAAGAAGTTTCACAGAATGATTCTGTGTAGTTTATATTTGGAGACATTCCTTTTTCCACTATTACCCTCTTAGCGCTCTGAATATCCACTTGCATTTTCTACAGAAAGAGTGTTTCAGAACGGCTCAATCAAAACTAAGGTTCAACTCTTTTAGTTGAACAAACAGAACAGAAAGAAGTTTCACACAATTTTTCTGTGTAGTTTTTATTTGTAGACATTCTTTTTCCCAATATAGGCCTCTTAGCGCTCAGAATGTCCAATTGCAGTTTCTACAGAAAGAGTGTTTCAGAACGGCTCAATCAAAAGTAAGGTTCAACTCTGTTAGTTGAATGCACAGAACAGAAAGAATTTTCACAGAATGCTTCTGTGTAGTTTATATTTGAACATATTCCTTTTTCCACTATTACCCTCTTAGCGCTCAGAATGTCCACTTGCATTTTCTACAGAAAGAGTGTGCAGAACTGCGCAATCCAAAGTATGGTTTAACTCTGTTAGCTTAATGAACATATCAGAAATAAGTTTCACACAATGCTTCTGTGTAGTTTTTATTTGAAGATATTATTTTTCCCAATAGAGGCCTCTTAGCGCTCAGAATGTCCAATTGCAGTTTCTACAGAAAGAGTTTTTCAGAAAGGCTCAATCAAATGTAAGGTTCAACTCTGTTAGTTGAATGCACAGAACAGAAAGAAGTTTCATACAATGCTTCTGTGTAGTTTATATTTGAACATATTGTTTTTTCCACTATTACCCACTTAGCGCTACGAATGTCCAGTTGCATTTTCTACAGACAGAGTGTTTCAAAACTGCTCAATCAAAAGTATGGTTTAACTCTGTTAGCTGAATGCTCAGATCAGAAAGAAGTTTCACAGAATGCTTCTGTGTAGTTTATATTTGAATATATTCCTTTTTCCACTACTACTCTCTTAGCGCTCCAAATGTCCAGTTGCATTTTCTACAGAAAGAGAGTTCAGATCTGCTCAATCAAAAGTATGGTTTAACTCTGTTAGCTGAATGCACAGATCAGAAAGAAGTTTCACAGAATGATTCTGTGTAGTTTATATTTGGAGACATTCCTTTTTCCACTATTACCCTCTTAGCTCTCCGAATCTCCACTTGCATTTTCTACAGAAAGAGTGTTTCAGAACGGCTCAATCAAAACTAAGGTTCAACTCTTTTAGTTGAACAAACAGAACAGAAAGAAGTTTCACACAATTCTTCTGTGTAGTTTTTATTTGTAGACATTCTTTTTCCCAATATAGGCCTCTTAGCGCTCAGAATGTCCAATTGCAGTTTCTACAGAAAGAGTGTTTCAGAACGGCTCAATCAAAAGTAAGGTTCAACTCTGTTAGTTGAATGCACACAACAGAAAGAAGTTTCATACAATGCTTCTGTGTAGTTTATATTTGAACATATACTTTTTTCCACTATTACCCACTTAGCGCTACGCATGTCCAGTTGCATTTTCTACAGACAGAGTGTTTCAAAACTGCTCAATCAAAATTAGGGTTTAACTCTGTTAGCTGTATGCTCAGATCAGAAAGAAGTTTCACAGAATGCTTCTGTGTAGTTTATATTTGAATATATTCCTTTTTCCACTACTACGCTCTTAGCGCTCCAAATGTCCAGTTGCATTTTCAACAGAAAGAGTGTTCAGATCTGCTCAATCAAAAGTATGGTTTAACTCTGTTAGCTGAATGCACAGATCAGAAAGAAGTTTCACCGAATGATTCTGTGTAGTTTATATTTGAAGACGTTCCTTTTTCCACTATTACCCTCTTAGCGCTCCGAATCTCCACTTGCATTTTCTACAAAAAGAGTGTTTCATAACTGCTCAATCAAAAATATGTTTTATCTCTGTTAACTGAATTTACAGATCAGAAATAAGTTTCACAGAATGCATCTGTGTAGTTTTTATTTGAAGATATTCTTTTTCCCAATGTAGGCCTCTTAGCGCTTAGCATGTCCAATTGCAGTTTCTACAGAAAGAGTGTTTCAGAACGGCTCAATCAAAAGTAAGGTTCAACTCTGTTAGTTGAATGCACAGAACAGAAAGAATTTTCACAGAATGCTACTGTGTAGTTTATATTGGAATATATTCCTTTTTCCACTATTGCCGTCTTAGCGTTCCGAATGTCCACTTGCATTTTCTACAGAAAGAGTGTTCAGAACTGCGCAATCCAAAGTATGGTTTAACTCCGTTAGCTTAATGAACATATCAGAAATAAGTTTCACACAATGCTTCTGTGTAGTTTTTATTTGAAGATATTATTTTTCCCAATAGAGGCCTCTTAGCGCTCAGAATGTCCAATTGCAGTTTCTACAGAAAGAGTGTTTCAGAAAGGCTCAATCAAAAGTAAGGTTCAACTCTGTTAGTTGAATGCACAGAACAGAAAGAAGTTTCATACAATGCTTCTGTGTAGTTTATATTTGAACATATTCTTTTTTCCACTATTACCCACTTAGCGCTACGAATGTCCAGTTGCATTTTCTACAGACAGAGTGTTTCAAAACTGCTCAATCAAAAGTATGGTTTAACTCTGTTAGCTGAATGCTCAGATCAGAAAGAAGTTTCACAGAATGCTTCTGTGTAGTTTATATTTGAATATATTCCTTTTTCCACTACTACTCTCTTAGCGCTCCAAATGTCCAGTTGCATTTTCTACAGAAAGAGTGTTCAGATCTGCTCAATCAAAAGTATGGTTTAACTCTGTTAGCTGAATGCACAGATCAGAGAGAAGTTTCACAGAATGATTCTGTGTAGTTTATATTTTTAGACATTCCTTTTTCCACTATTACCCTCTTAGCGCTCCGAATCTCCACTGGCATTTTCTACAGAAAGAGTGTTTCAGAACGGCTCAATCAAAACTAAGGTTCAACTCTTTTAGTTGAACAAACAGAACAGAAAGAAGTTTCACACAATTCTTCTGTGTAGTTTTTATTTGTAGACATTCTTTTTCCCAATATAGGCCTCTTAGCGCTCAGAATGTCCAATTGCAGTTTCTACAGAAAGAGTGTTTCAGAACGGCTCAATCAAAAGTAAGGTTCAACTCTGTTAGTTGAATGCACAGAACAGAAAGAAGTTTCATACAATGCTTCTGTGTAGTTTATATTTGTACATATTCTTTTTTCCACTATTACCCACTTAGCGCTACGAATGTCCAGTTGCATTTTCTACAGACAGAGTGTTTCAAAACTGCTCAATCAAAAGTATGGTTTAACTCTGTTAGCTGAATGCTCAGATCAGAAAGAAGTTTCACAGAATGCTTCTGTGTAGTTTATATTTGAATATATTCCTTTTTCCACTACTACGCTCTTAGCGCTCCAAATGTCCAGTTGCATTTTCTACAGAAAGAGTGTTCAGATCTGCTCAATCAAAAGTATGGTTTAACTCTGTTAGCTGAATGCACAGATCAGAAAAAAGTTTCACCGAGTGATTCTGTGTAGTTTATATTTGAAGACATTCCTTTTTCCACTATTACCCTCTTAGCGCTCCGAATCTCCACTTGCATTTTCTACAAAAAGAGTGTTTCATAACTGCTCAATCAAAAATATGTTTTATCTCTGTTAACTGAATTTACAGATCAGAAATAAGTTTCACAGAATGCATCTGTGTAGTTTTTATTTGAAGATATTCTTTTTCCCAATGTAGGCCTCTTAGCGCTTAGCATGTCCAATTGCAGTTTCTACAGAAAGAGTGTTTCAGAACGGCTCAATCAAAAGTAAGGTTCAACTCTGTTAGTTGAATGCACAGAACAGAAAGAATTTTCACAGAATGCTACTGTGTAGTTTATATTTGAATATATTCCTTTTTCCACTATTACCCTCTTAGCGCTCCGAATGTCCACTTGCGTTTTCTACAGAAAGAGTGTGCAGAACTGCGCAATCAAAAGTATGGTTTAACTCTGTTAGCTTAATGAACATATCAGAAATAAGTTTCACACAATGCTTCTGTGTAGTTTTTATTTGAAGTTATTATTTTTCCCAATAGAGGCCTCTTAGCGTTCAGAATGTCCAATTGCAGTTTCTACAGAAAGAGTGTTTCAGAAAGGCTCAATCAAAAGTAAGGTTCAACTCTGTTAGTTGAATGCACAGAACAGAAAGAAGTTTCATACAATGCTTCTGTGTAGTTTATATTTGAACATATTCTTTTTTCCACTATTACCCACTTAGCGCTACGAATGTCCAGTTTCATTTTCTACAGTCAGAGTGTTTCAAAACTGCTCAATCAAAAGTATGGTTTAACTCTGTTAGCTGAATGCTCAGATCAGAAAGAAGTTTCACAGAATGCTTCTGTGTAGTTTATATTTGAATATATTCCTTTTTCCACTACTACTCTCTTAGCGCTCCAAATGTCCATTTGCATTTTCTACAGAAAGAGAGTTCAGATCTGCTCAATCAAAAGTATGGTTTAACTCTGTTAGCTGAATGCACTGATCAGAAAGAAGTTTCACAGAATGATTCTGTGTAGTTTATATTTGGAGACATTCCTTTTTCCACTATTACCCTCTTAGCTCTCCGAATCTCCACTTGCATTTTCTACAGAAAGAGTGTTTCAGAACGGCTCAATCAAAACTAAGGTTCAACTCTTTTAGTTGAACAAACAGAACAGAAAGACGTTTCACAAAAGTCTTCTGTGTAGTTTTTATTTGTAGACATTCTTTTTCCTAATATAGGCCTCTTAGCGCTCAAAATGTCCAATTGCAGTTTCTACAGAAAGAGTGTTTCAGAACGGCTCAATCAAAAGTAAGGTTCAACTCTGTTAGTTGAATGCACAGAACAGAAAGAAGTTTCATACAATGCTTCTGTGTAGTTTATATTTGAACATATACTTTTTTCCACTATTACCCACTTAGCGCTACGCATGTCCAGTTGCATTTTCTACAGACAGAGTGTTTCAAAACTGCTCAATCAAAAGTATGGTTTAACTCTGTTAGCTGTATGCTCAGATCAGAAAGAAGTTTCACAGAATGCTTCTGTGTAGTTTATATTTGAATATATTCCTTTTTCCACTACTACGCTCTTAGCGCTCCAAATGTCCAGTTGCATTTTCAACAGAAAGAGTGTTCAGATCTGCTCAATCAAAAGTATGGTTTAACTCTGTTAGCTGAATGCACAGATCAGAAAGAAGTTTCACCGAATGATTCTGTGTAGTTTATATTTGAAGACATTCCTTTTTCCACTATTACCCTCTTAGCGCTCCGAATCTCCACTTGCATTTTCTACAAAAAGAGTGTTTCATAACTGCTCAATCAAAAATATGTTTTATCTCTGTTAACTGAATTTACAGATCAGAAATAAGTTTCACAGAATGCATCTGTGTAGTTTTTATTTGAAGATATTCTTTTTCCCAATGTAGGCCTCTTAGCGCTTAGCATGTCCAATTGCAGTTTCTACAGAAAGAGTGTTTCAGAACGGCTCAATCAAAAGTAAGGTTCAACTCTGTTAGTTGAATGCACAGAACAGAAAGAATTTTCACAGAATGCTACTGTGTAGTTTATATTTGAATATATTCCTTTTTCCACTATTACCCTCTTAGCGCTCCGAATGTCCACTTGCGTTTTCTACAGAAAGAGTGTGCAGAACTGCGCAATCAAAAGTATGGTTTAACTCTGTTAGCTTAATGAACATATCAGAAATAAGTTTCACACAATGCTTCTGTGTAGTTTTTATTTGAAGTTATTATTTTTCCCAATAGAGGCCTCTTAGCGTTCAGAATGTCCAATTGCAGTTTCTACAGAAAGAGTGTTTCAGAAAGGCTCAATCAAAAGTAAGGTTCAACTCTGTTAGTTGAATGCACAGAACAGAAAGAAGTTTCATACAATGCTTCTGTGTAGTTTATATTTGAACATATTCTTTTTTCCACTATTACCCACTTAGCGCTACGAATGTCCAGTTTCATTTTCTACAGTCAGAGTGTTTCAAAACTGCTCAATCAAAAGTATGGTTTAACTCTGTTAGCTGAATGCTCAGATCAGAAAGAAGTTTCACAGAATGCTTCTGTGTAGTTTATATTTGAATATATTCCTTTTTCCACTACTACTCTCTTAGCGCTCCAAATGTCCATTTGCATTTTCTACAGAAAGAGAGTTCAGATCTGCTCAATCAAAAGTATGGTTTAACTCTGTTAGCTGAATGCACTGATCAGAAAGAAGTTTCACAGAATGATTCTGTGTAGTTTATATTTGGAGACATTCCTTTTTCCACTATTACCCTCTTAGCTCTCCGAATCTCCACTTGCATTTTCTACAGAAAGAGTGTTTCAGAACGGCTCAATCAAAACTAAGGTTCAACTCTTTTAGTTGAACAAACAGAACAGAAAGACGTTTCACAAAAGTCTTCTGTGTAGTTTTTATTTGTAGACATTCTTTTTCCTAATATAGGCCTCTTAGCGCTCAAAATGTCCAATTGCAGTTTCTACAGAAAGAGTGTTTCAGAACGGCTCAATCAAAAGTAAGGTTCAACTCTGTTAGTTGAATGCACAGAACAGAAAGAAGTTTCATACAATGCTTCTGTGTAGTTTATATTTGAACATATACTTTTTTCCACTATTACCCACTTAGCGCTACGCATGTCCAGTTGCATTTTCTACAGACAGAGTGTTTCAAAACTGCTCAATCAAAAGTATGGTTTAACTCTGTTAGCTGTATGCTCAGATCAGAAAGAAGTTTCACAGAATGCTTCTGTGTAGTTTATATTTGAATATATTCCTTTTTCCACTACTACGCTCTTAGCGCTCCAAATGTCCAGTTGCATTTTCAACAGAAAGAGTGTTCAGATCTGCTCAATCAAAAGTATGGTTTAACTCTGTTAGCTGAATGCACAGATCAGAAAGAAGTTTCACCGAATGATTCTGTGTAGTTTATATTTGAAGACATTCCTTTTTCCACTATTACCCTCTTAGCGCTCCGAATCTCCACTTGCATTTTCTACAAAAAGAGTGTTTCATAACTGCTCAATCAAAAATATGTTTTATCTCTGTTAACTGAATTTACAGATCAGAAATAAGTTTCACAGAATGCATCTGTGTAGTTTTTATTTGAAGATATTCTTTTTCCCAATGTAGGCCTCTTAGCGCTTAGCATGTCCAATTGCAGTTTCTACAGAAAGAGTGTTTCAGAACGGCTCAATCAAAAGTAAGGTTCAACTCTGTTAGTTGAATGCACAGAACAGAAAGAATTTTCACAGAATGCTACTGTGTAGTTTATATTTGAATATATTCCTTTTTCCACTATTACCCTCTTAGCGCTCCGAATGTCCACTTGCATTTTCTACAGAAAGAGTGTTCAGAACTGCGCAATCCAAAGTATGGTTTAACTCTGTTAGCTTAATGAACATATCAGAAATAAGTTTCACACAATGCTTCTGTGTAGTTTTTATTTGAAGATATTATTTTTCCCAATAGAGGCCTCTTAGCGCTCAGAATGTCCAATTGCAGTTTCTACAGAAAGAGTGTTTCAGAAAGGCTCAATCAAAAGTAAGGTTCAACTCTGTTAGTTGAATGCACAGAACAGAAAGAAGTTTCATACAATGCTTCTGTGTAGTTTATATTTGAACATATTTTTTTTTCCACTATTACCCACTTAGCGCTACGAATGTCCAGTTGCATTTTCTACAGACAGAGTGTTTCAAAACTGCTCAATCAAAAGTATGGTTTAAATCTGTTAGCTGTATGCTCAGATCAGAAAGAAGTTTCACAGAATGCTTCTGTGTAGTTTATATTTGAATATATTCATTTTTCCACTCCTACGCTCTTAGCGCTCCAAATGTCCAGTTGCATTTTCAACAGAAAGAGTGTTCAGATCTGCTCAATCAAAAGTATGGTTTAACTCTGTTAGCTGAATGCACAGATCAGAAAGAAGTTTCACCGAATGATTCTGTGTAGTTTATATTTGAAGACATTCCTTTTTCCACTATTACCCTCTTAGCGCTCCGAATCTCCACTTGCATTTTCTACAAAAAGAGTGTTTCATAACTGCTCAATCAAAAATATGTTTTATCTCTGTTAACTGAATTTACAGATCAGAAATAAGTTTCACAGAATGCATCTGTGTAGTTTTTATTTGAAGATATTCTTTTTCCCAATGTAGGCCTCTTAGCGCTTAGCATGTCCAATTGCAGTTTCTACAGAAAGAGTTTTTCAGAACGGCTCAATCAAAAGTAAGGTTCAACTCTGTTAGTTGAATGCACAGAACAGAAAGAATTTTCACAGAATGCTACTGTGTAGTTTATATTTGAATATAATCCTTTTTCCACTATTACCCTCTTAGCGCTCAGAATGTCCACTTGCATTTTCTACAGAAAGAGTGTTCAGAACTGCGCAATCCAAAGTATGGTTTAACTCTGTTAGCTTAATGAACATATCAGAAATAAGTTTCACACAATGCTTCTGTGTAGTTTTTATTTGAAGATATTATTTTTCCCAATAGAGGCCTCTTAGCGCTCAGAATGTCCAATTGCAGTTTCTACAGAAAGAGTGTTTCAGAAAGGCTCAATCAAAAGTAAGGTTCAACTCTGTTAGTTGAATGCACAGAACAGAAAGAAGTTTCATACAATGCTTCTGTGTAGTTTATATTTGAACATATTCTTTTTTCCACTATTACCCACTTAGCGCTACGAATGTCCAGTTGCATTTTCTACAGACAGAGTGTTTCAAAACTGCTCAATCAAAAGTATGGTTTAACTCTGTTAGCTGAATGCTCAGATCAGAAAGAAGTTTCACAGAATGCTTCTGTGTAGTTTATATTTGAATATATTCCTTTTTCCACTACTACTCTCTTAGCGCTCCAAATGTCCAGTTGCATTCTCTACAGAAAGAGTGTTCAGATCTGCTCAATCAAAAGTATGGTTTAACTCTGTTAGCTGAATGCACAGATCAGAGAGAAGTTTCACAGAATGATTCTGTGTAGTTTATATTTTTAGACATTCCTTTTTCCACTATTACCCTCTTAGCGCTCCGAATCTCCACTTGCATTTTCTACAGAAAGAGTGTTTCAGAACGGCTCAATCAAAACTAAGGTTCAACTCTTTTAGTTGAACAAACAGAACAGAAAGAAGTTTCACACAATTCTTCTGTGTAGTTTTTATTTGTAGACATTCTTTTTCCCAATATAGGCCTCTTAGCGCTCAGAATGTCCAATTGCAGTTTCTACAGAAAGAGTGTTTCAGAACGGCTCAATCAAAAGTAAGGTTCAACTCTGTTAGTTGAATGCACAGAACAGAAAGAAGTTTCATACAATGCTTCTGTGTAGTTTATATTTGTACATATTCTTTTTTCCACTATTACCCACTTAGCGCTACGAATGTCCAGTTGCATTTTCTACAGACAGAGTGTTTCAAAACTGCTCAATCAAAAGTATGGTTTAACTCTGTTAGCTGAATGCTCAGATCAGAAATAAGTTTCACAGAATGCTTCTGTGTAGTTTATATTTGAATATATTCCTTTTTCCACTACTACGCTCTTAGCGCTCCAAATGTCCAGTTGCATTTTCTACAGAAAGAGTGTTCAGATCTGCTCAATCAAAAGTATGGTTTAACTCTGTTAGCTGAATGCACAGATCAGAAAGAAGTTTCACCGAGTGATTCTGTGTAGTTTATATTTGAAGAAATTCCTTTTTCCACTATTACCCTCTTAGCGCTCCGAATCTCCACTTGCATTTTCTACAAAAAGAGTGTTTCATAACTGCTCAATCAAAAATATGTTTTATCTCTGTTAACTGAATTTACAGATCAGAAATAAGTTTCACAGAATGCATCTGTGTAGTTTTTATTTGAAGATATTCTTTTTCCCAATGTAGGCCTCTTAGCGCTTAGCATGTCCAATTGCAGTTTCTACAGAAAGAGTGTTTCAGAACGGCTCAATCAAAAGTAAGGTTCAACTCTGTTAGTTGAATGCACAGAACAGAAAGAATTTTCACAGAATGCTACTGTGTAGTTTATATTTGAATATATTCCTTTTTCCACTATTACCCTCTTAGCGCTCCGAATGTCCACTTGCATTTTCTACAGAAAGAGTGTGCAGAACTGCGCAATCAAAAGTATGGTTTAACTCTGTTAGCTTAATGAACATATCAGAAATAAGTTTCACACAATGCTTCTGTGTAGTTTTTATTTGAAGATATTATTTTTATCAATAGAGGCCTCTTAGCGCTCAGAATGTCCAATTGCAGTTTCTACAGAAAGAGTGTTTCAGAAAGGCTCAATCAAAAGTAAGGTTCAACTCTGTTAGTTGAATGCACAGAACAGAAAGAAGTTTCATACAATGCTTCTGTGTAGTTTATATTTGAACATATTCTTTTTTCCACTATTACCCACTTAGCGCTACGAATGTCCAGTTGCATTTTCTACAGACAGAGTGTTTCAAAACTGCTCAATCAAAAGTATGGTTTAACTCTGTTAGCTGAATGCTCAGATCAGAAAGAAGTTTCACAGAATGCTTCTGTGTTGTTTATATTTGAATATATTCCTTTTTCCACTACTACTCTCTTAGCGCTCCAAATGTCCAGTTGCATTTTCTACAGAAAGAGTGTTCAGATCTGCTCAATCAAAAGTATGGTTTAACTCTGTTAGCTGAATGCACAGATCAGAGAGAAGTTTCACAGAATGATTCTGTGTAGTTTATATTTTTAGACATTCCTTTTTCCACTATTACCCTCTTAGCGCTCCGAATCTCCACTTGCATTTTCTACAGAAAGAGTGTTTCAGAACGGCTCAATCAGAACTAAGGTTCAACTCTTTTAGTTGAACAAACAGAACAGAAAAAGTTTCACACAATTCTTCTGTGTAGTTTTTATTTGTAGACATTCTTTTTCCCAATATAGGCCTCTTAGCGCTCAGAATGTCCAATTGCAGTTTCTACAGAAAGAGTGTTTCAGAACGGCTCAATCAAAAGTAAGGTTCAACTCTGTTAGTTGAATGCACAGAACAGAAAGAAGTTTCATACAATGCTTCTGTGTAGTTTATATTTGTACATATTCTTTTTTCCACTATTACCCACTTAGCGCTACGAATGTCCAGTTGCATTTTCTACAGACAGAGTGTTTCAAAACTGCTCAATCAAATGTATGGTTTAACTCTGTTAGCTGAATGCTCAGATCAGAAAGAAGTTTCACAGAATGCTTCTGTGTAGTTTACATTTGAATATATTCCTTTTTCCACTACTACGCTCTTAGCGCTCCAAATGTCCAGTTGCATTTTCTACAGAAAGAGTGTTCAGATCTGCTCAATCAAAAGTATGGTTTAACTCTGTTAGCTGAATGCACAGATCAGAAAGAAGTTTCACCGAGTGATTCTGTGTAGTTTATATTTGAAGACATTCCTTTTTCCACTATTACCCTCTTAGCGCTCCGAATCTCCACTTGCATTTTCTACAAAAAGAGTGTTTCATAACTGCTCAATCAAAAATATGTTTTATCTCTGTTAACTGAATTTACAGATCAGAAATAAGTTTCACAGAATGCATCTGTGTAGTTTTTATTTGAAGATATTCTTTTTCCCAATGTAGGCCTCTTAGCGCTTAGCATGTCCAATTGCAGTTTCTACAGAAAGAGTGTTTCAGAACGGCTCAATCAAAAGTAAGGTTCAACTCTGTTAGTTGAATGCACAGAACAGAAAGAATTTTCACAGAATGCTACTGTGTAGTTTATATTTGTATATATTCCTTTTTCCACTATTACCCTCTTAGCGTTCCGAATGTCCACTTGCATTTTCTACAGAAAGAGTGTTCAGAACTGCGCAATCCAAAGTATGGTTTAACTCCGTTAGCTTAATGAACATATCAGAAATAAGTTTCACACAATGCTTCTGTGTAGTTTTTATTTGAAGATATTATTTTTCCCAATAGAGGCCTCTTAGCGCTCAGAATGTCCAATTGCAGTTTCTACAGAAAGAGTGTTTCAGAAAGGCTCAATCAAAAGTAAGGTTCAACTCTGTTAGTTGAATGCACAGAACAGAAAGAAGTTTCATACAATGCTTCTGTGTAGTTTATATTTGAACATATTGTTTTTTCCACTATTACCCACTTAGCGCTACGAATGTCCAGTTGCATTTTCTACACACAGAGTGTTTCAAAACTGCTCAATCAAAATTATGGTTTAACTCTGTTAGCTGAATGCTCAGATCAGAAAGAAGTTTCACAGAATGCTTCTGTGTAGTTTATATTTGAATATATTCCTTTTTCCTCTACTACTCTCTTAGCGCTCCAAATGTCCAGTTGCATTTTCTACAGAAAGAGTGTTCAGATCTGCTCAATCAAAAGTATGGTTTAACTCTGTTAGCTGAATGCACAGATCAGAAAGAAGTTTCACAGAATGATTCTGTGTAGTTTATATTTGGAGACATTCCTTTTTCCACTATTACCCTCTTAGCGCTCCGAATCTTCACTTGCATTTTCTACAGAAAGAGTGTTTCAGAACGGCTCAATCAAAACTAAGGTTCAACTCTTTTAGTTGAACAAACAGAACAGAAAGAAGTTTCACACAATTCTTCTGTGTAGTTTTTATTTGTAGACATTCTTTTTCCCAATATAGGCCTCTTAGCGCTCAGAATGTCCAATTGCAGTTTCTACAGAAAGAGTGTTTCAGAACGGCTCAATCAAAAGTAAGGTTCAACTCTGTTAGTTGAATGCACGGAACAGAAAGAAGTTTCATACAATGCTTCTGTGTAGTTTATATTTGAACATATTCTTTTTTCCACTATTACCCACTTAGCGCTACGAATGTCCAGTTGCATTTTCTACAGACAGAGTGTTTCAAAACTGCTCAATCAAAAGTATGGTTTAACTCTGTTAGCTGAATGCTCAGATCAGAAAGAAGTTTCACAGAATGCTTCTGTGTAGTTTATATTTGAATATATTCCTTTTTCCACTAATACGCTCTTAGCGCTCCAAATGTCCAGTTGCATTTTCAACAGAAGGAGTGTTCAGATCTGCTCAATCAAAAGTATGGTTTAACTCTGTTAGCTGAATGCACAGATCAGAAAGAAGTTTCACCGAATGATTCTGTGTAGTTTATATTTGAAGACATTCCTTTTTCCACTATTACCCTCTTAGCGCTCCGAATCTCCACTTGCATTTTCTACAAAAAGAGTGTTTCATAACTGCTCAATCAAAAATATGTTTTATCTCTGTTAACTGAATTTACAGATCAGAAATAAGTTTCACAGAATGCATCTGTGTAGTTTTTATTTGAAGATATTCTTTTTCCCAATGTAGGCCTCTTAGCGCTTAGCATGTCCAATTGCAGTTTCTACAGAAAGAGTGTTTCAGAACGGCTCAATCAAAAGTAAGGTTCAACTCTGTTAGTTGAATGCACAGAACAGAAAGAATTTTCACAGAATGCTACTGTGTAGTTTATATTTGAATATATTCCTTTTTCCACTATTACCCTCTTAGCGCTCCGAATGTCCACTTGCATTTTCTACAGAAAGAGTGTGCAGAACTGCGCAATCAAAAGTATGGTTTAACTCTGTTAGCTTAATGAACATATCAGAAATAAGTTTCACACAATGCTTCTGTGTAGTTTTTATTTGAAGATATTATTTTTCCCAATAGAGGCCTCTTAGCGCTCAGAATGTCCAATTGCAGTTTCTACAGAAAGAGTGTTTCAGAAAGGCTCAATCAAAAGTAAGGTTCAACTCTGTTAGTTGAATGCACAGAACAGAAAGAAGTTTCATACAATGCTTCTGTGTAGTTTATATTTGAACATATTCTTTTTTCCACTATTACCCACTTAGCGCTACGAATGTCCAGTTTCATTTTCTACAGACAGAGTGTTTCAAAACTGCTCAATCAAAAGTATGGTTTAACTCTGTTAGCTGAATGCTCAGATCAGAAAGAAGTTTCACAGAATGCTTCTGTGTAGTTTATATTTGAATATATTCCTTTTTCC
This sequence comes from Symphalangus syndactylus, assembly GCF_028878055.3. NCBI lineage: Eukaryota > Metazoa > Chordata > Mammalia > Primates > Hylobatidae > Symphalangus > Symphalangus syndactylus. The sequence goes on along the minus strand of NC_072437.2, from coordinate 110,458,141 downwards.
ACTACTACTCTCTTAGCGCTCCAAATGTCCAGTTGCATTTTCTACAGAAAGAGAGTTCAGATCTGCTCAATCAAAAGTATGGTTTAACTCTGTTAGCTGAATGCACAGATCAGAGAGAAGTTTCACAGAATGATTCTGTGTAGTTTATATTTGTAGACATTCCTTTTTCCACTATTACCCTCTTAGCGCTCCGAATCTCCACTTGCATTTTCTACAGAAAGAGTGTTTCAGAACGGCTCAATCAAAACTAAGGTTCAACTCTTTTAGTTGAACAAACAGAACAGAAAGAAGTTTCACACAATTCTTCGGTGTAGTTTTTATTTGTAGACATTCTTTTTCCCAATATAGGCCTCTTAGCGCTCAGAATGTCCAATTGCAGTTTCTACAGAAAGAGTGTTTCAGAACGGCTCAATCAAAAGTAAGGTTCAACTCTGTTAGTTGAATGCACAGAACAGAAAGAAGTTTCATACAATGCTTCTGTGTAGTTTATATTTGTACATATTCTTTTTTCCACTATTACCCACTTAGCGCTACGAATGTCCAGTTGCATTTTCTACAGACAGAGTGTTTCAAAACTGCTCAATCAAAAGTATGGTTTAACTCTGTTAGCTGAATGCTCAGATCAGAAAGAAGTTTCACAGAATGCTTCTGTGTAGTTTATATTTGAATATATTCCTTTTTGCACTACTACGCTCTTAGCGCTCCAAATGTCCAGTTGCATTTTCTACAGAAAGAGTGTTCAGATCTGCTCAATCAAAAGTATGGTTTAACTCTGTTAGCTGAATGCACAGATCAGAAAGAAGTTTCACCGAGTGATTCTGTGTAGTTTATATTTGAAGACATTCCTTTTTCCACTATTACCCTCTTAGCGCTCCGAATCTCCACTTGCATTTTCTACAAAAAGAGTGTTTCATAACTGCTCAATCAAAAATATGTTTTATCTCTGTTAACTGAATTTACAGATCAGAAATAAGTTTCACAGAATGCATCTGTGTAGTTTTTATTTGAAGATATTCTTTTTCCCAATGTAGGCCTCTTAGCGCTTAGCATGTCCAATTGCAGTTTCTACAGAAAGAGTGTTTCAGAACGGCTCAATCAAAAGTAAGGTTCAACTCTGTTAGTTGAATGCACAGAACAGAAAGAATTTTCACAGAATGCTACTGTGTAGTTTATATTTGAATATATTCCTTTTTCCACTACTACCCTCTTAGCGTTCCGAATGTCCACTTGCATTTTCTACAGAAAGAGTGTTCAGAACTGCGCAATCCAAAGTATGGTTTAACCCCGTTAGCTTAATGAACATATCAGAAATAAGTTTCACACAATGCTTCTGTGTAGTTTTTATTTGAAGATATTATTTTTCCCAATAGAGGCCTCTTAGCGCTGAGAATGTCCAATTGCAGTTTCTACAGAAAGAGTGTTTCAGAAAGGCTCAATCAAAAGTAAGGTTCAACCCTGTTAGTTGAATGCACAGAACAGAAAGAAGTTTCATACAATGCTTCTGTGTAGTTTATATTTGAACATATTCTTTTTTCCACTATTACCCACTTAGCGCTACGAATGTCCAGTTGCATTTTCTACAGACAGAGTGTTTCAAAACTGCTCAATCAAAAGTATGGTTTAACTCTGTTAGCTGAATGCTCAGATCAGAAAGAAGTTTCACAGAATGCTTCTGTGTAGTTTATATTTGAATATATTACTTTTTCCACTACTACTCTCTTAGCGCTCCAAATGTCCAGTTGCATTTTCTACAGAAAGAGTGTTCAGATCTGCTCAATCAAAAGTATGATTTAACTCTGTTAGCTGAATGCACAGATCAGAAAGAAGTTTCACAGAATGATTCTGTGTAGTTTATATTTGGAGACATTCCTTTTTCCACTATTACCCTCTTAGCGCTCCGAATCTCCACTTGCATTTTCTACAGAAAGAGTGTTTCAGAACGGCTCAATCAAAACTAAGGTTCAACTCTTTTAGTTGAACAAACAGAACAGAAAGAAGTTTCATACAATGCTTCTGTGTAGTTTATATTTGAACATATTCTTTTTTCCACTATTACCCACTTAGCGCTACGAATGTCCAGTTGCATTTTCTACAGACAGAGTGTTTCAAAACAGCTCAATCAAAAGTATGCTTTAACTCTGTTAGCTGAATGCTCAGATCAGAAAGAAGTTTCACAGAATGCTTCTGTGTAGTTTATATTTGAATATATTCCTTTTTCCACTACTACTCTCTTAGCGCTCCAAATGTCCAGTTGCATTTTCTACAGAAAGAGTGTTCAGATCTGCTCAATCAAAAGTATGGTTTAACTCTGTTAGCTGAATGCTCAGATCAGAAAGAAGTTTCACAGAATGCTTCTGTGTTGTTTATATTTGAATATATTCTTTTTTCCACTACTACTCTCTTAGCGCTCCAAATGTCCAGTTGCATTTTCTACAGAAAGAGTGTTCAGATCTGCTCAATCAAAAGTATGGTTTAACTCTGTTAGCTGAATGCACAGATCAGAGAGAAGTTTCACAGAATGATTCTGTGTAGTTTATATTTGTGGACATTCCTTTTTCCACTATTACCCTCTTAGCGCTCCGAATCTCCACTTGCATTTTCTACAGAAAGAGTGTTTCAGAACGGCTCAATCAAAACTAAGGTTCAACTCTTTTAGTTGAACAAACAGAACAGAAAGTAGTTTCACACAATTCTTCTGTGTAGTTTTTATTTGTAGACATTCTTTTTCCCAATATAGGCCTCTTAGCGCTCAGAATGTCCAATTGCAGTTTCTACAGAAAGAGTGTTTCAGAACGGCTCAATCAAAAGTAAGGTTCAACTCTGATAGTTGAATGCACAGAACAGAAAGTAGTTTCATACAATGCTTCTGTGTAGTTTATATTTGAACATATTCTTTTTTCCACTATTACCCACTTAGCGCTACGAATGTCCAGTTGCATTTTCTACAGACAGAGTGTTTCAAAACTGCTCAATCAAAAGTATGGTTTAACTCTGTTAGCTGTATGCTCAGATCAGAAAGAAGTTTCACAGAATGCTTCTGTGTAGTTTATATTTGAATATATTCCTTTTTCCACTACTACTCTCTTAGCGCTCCAAATGTCCAGTTGCATTTTCTACAGAAAGAGTGTTCAGATCTGCTCAATCAAAAGTATGGTTTAACTCTGTTAGCTGAATGCACAGATCAGAAAGAAGTTTCACAGAATGATTCTGTGTAGTTTATATTTGTAGACATTCCTTTTTCCACTATTACCCTCTTAGCGCTCCGAATCTCCACTTGCATTTTCTACAAAAAGAGTGTTTCATAACTGCTCAATCAAAAATATGTTTTATCTCTGTTAACTGAATTTACAGATCAGAAATAAGTTTCACAGAATGCATCTGTGTAGTTTTTATTTGAAGATATTCTTTTTCGCAATGTAGGCCTCTTAGCGCTTAGCATGTCCAATTGCAGTTTCTACAGAAAGAGTGTTTCAGAACGGCTCAATCAAAAGTAAGGTTCAACTCTGTTAGTTGAATGCACAGAACAGAAAGAATTTTCACAGAATGCTACTGTCTAGTTTATATTTGAATATATTCCTTTTTCCACTATTACCCTCTTAGCGCTCCGAATGTCCACTTGCATTTTCTACAGAAAGAGTGTGCAGAACTGCGCAATCCAAAGTATGGTTTAACTCTGTTAGCTTAATGAACATATCAGAAATAAGTTTCACACAATGCTTCTGTGTAGTTTTTATTTGAAGATATTATTTTTCCCAATAGAGGCCTCTTAGCGCTCAGAATGTCCAATTGCAGTTTCTACAGAAAGAGTTTTTCAGAAAGGCTCAATCAAAAGTAAGGTTCAACTCTGTTAGTTGAATGCACAGAACAGAAAGAAGTTTCATACAATGCTTCTGTGTAGTTTATATTTGAACATATTGTTTTTTCCACTATTACCCACTTAGCGCTACGAATGTCCAGTTGCATTTTCTACAGACAGAGTGTTTCAAAACTGCTCAATCAAAAGTATGGTTTAACTCTGTTAGCTGAATGCTCAGATCAGAAAGAAGTTTCACAGAATGCTTCTGTGTAGTTTATATTTGAATATATTCCTTTTTCCACTACTAAACTCTTAGCGCTCCAAATGTCCAGTTGCATTTTCTACAGAAAGAGAGTTCAGATCTGCTCAATCAAAAGTATGGTTTAACTTTGTTAGCTGAATGCACAGATCAGAAAGAAGTTTCACAGAATGATTCTGTGTAGTTTATATTTTGAGACATTCCTTTTTCCACTATTACCCTCTTAGCTCTCCGAATCTCCACTTGCATTTTCTACAGAAAGAGTGTTTCAGAACGGCTCAATCAAAACTAAGGTTCAACTCTTTTAGTTGAACAAACAGAACAGAAAGAAGTTTCACACAATTCTTCTGTGTAGTTTTTATTTGTAGACATTCTTTTTCCCAATATAGGCCTCTTAGCGCTCAGAATGTCCAATTGCAGTTTCTACAGAAAGAGTGTTTCAGAACGGCTCAATCAAAAGTAAGGTTCAACTTTGTTATTTGAATGCACAGAACAGAAAGTAGTTTCATACAATGCTTCTGTGTAGTTTATATTTGAACATATACTTTTTTCCACTATTACCCACTTAGCGCTACGAATGTCCAGTTGCATTTTCTACAGACGGAGTGTTTCAAAACTGCTCAATCAAAAGTAGGGTTTAACTCTGTTAGCTGTATGCTCAGATCAGAAAGAAGTTTCACAGAATGCTTCTGTGTAGTTTATATTTGAATATATTCCTTTTTCCACTATTACGCTCTTAGCGCTCCAAATGTCCAGTTGCATTTTCAACAGAAAGAGTGTTCAGATCTGCTCAATCAAAAGTATGGTTTAACTCTGTTAGCTGAATGCACAGATCAGAAAGAAGTTTCACCGAATGATTCTGTGTAGTTTATATTTGAAGACATTCCTTTTTCCACTATTACCCTCTTAGCGCTCCGAATCGCCACTTGCATTTTCTACAAAAAGAGTGTTTCATAACTGCTCAATCAAAAATAGGTTTTATCTCTGTTAACTGAATTTACAGATCAGAAATAAGTTTCACAGAATGCATCTGTGTAGTTTTTATTTGAAGATATTCTTTTTCCCAATGTAGGCCTCTTAGCGCTTAGCATGTCCAATTGCAGTTTCTACAGAAAGAGTGTTTCAGAACGGCTCAATCAAAAGTAAGGTTCAACTCTGTTAGTTGAATGCACAGAACAGAAAGAATTTTCACAGAATGCTACTGTGTAGTTTATATTTGAATATATTCCTTTTTCCACTATTACCCTCTTAGCGTTCCGAATGTCCACTTGCATTTTCTACAGAAAGAGTGTTCAGAACTGCGCAATCCAATGTATGGTTTAACTCCGTTAGCTTAATGAACATATCAGAAATAAGTTTCACACAATGCTTCTGTGTAGTTTTTATTTGAAGATATTATTTTTCCCAATAGAGGCCTCTTAGCGCTGAGAATGTCCAATTGCAGTTTCTACAGAAAGAGTGTTTCAGAAAGGCTCAATCAAAAGTAAGGTTCAACTCTGTTAGTTGAATGCACAGAACAGAAAGAAGTTTCATACAATGCTTCTGTGTAGTTTATATTTGAACATATTCTTTTTTCCACTATTACCCACTTAGCGCTACGAATGTCCAGTTGCATTTTCTACAGACAGAGTGTTTCAAAACTGCTCAATCAAAAGTATGGTTTAACTCTGTTAGCTGAATGCTCAGATCAGAAAGAAGTTTCACAGAATGCTTCTGTGTAGTTTATATTTGAATATATTCCTTTTTCCACTACTACTCTCTTAGCGCTCCAAATGTCCAGTTGCATTTTCTACAGAAAGAGTGTTCAGATCTGCTCAATCAAAAGTATGATTTAACTCTGTTAGCTGAATGCACAGATCAGAAAGAAGTTTCACAGAATGATTCTGTGTAGTTTATATTTGGAGACATTCCTTTTTCCACTATTACCCTCTTAGCGCTCCGAATCTCCACTTGCATTTTCTACAGAAAGAGTGTTTCAGAACGGCTCAATCAAAACTAAGGTTCAACTCTTTTAGTTGAACAAACAGAACAGAAAGAAGTTTCATACAATGCTTCTGTGTAGTTTATATTTGAACATATTCTTTTTTCCACTATTACCCACTTAGCGCTACGAATGTCCAGTTGCATTTTCTACAGACAGAGTGTTTCAAAACAGCTCAATCAAAAGTATGCTTTAACTCTGTTAGCTGAATGCTCAGATCAGAAAGAAGTTTCACAGAATGCTTCTGTGTAGTTTATATTTGAATATATTCCTTTTTCCACTACTACTCTCTTAGCGCTCCAAATGTCCAGTTGCATTTTCTACAGAAAGAGTGTTCAGATCTGCTCAATCAAAAGTATGGTTTAACTCTGTTAGCTGAATGCTCAGATCAGAAAGAAGTTTCACAGAATGCTTCTGTGTTGTTTATATTTGAATATATTCCTTTTTCCACTACTACTCTCTTAGCGCTCCAAATGTCCAGTTGCATTTTCTACAGAAAGAGTGTTCAGATCTGCTCAATCAAAAGTATGGTTTAACTCTGTTAGCTGAATGCACAGATCAGAGAGAAGTTTCACAGAATGATTCTGTTTAGTTTATATTTGTGGACATTCCTTTTTCCACTATTACCCTCTTAGCGCTCCGAATCTCCACTTGCATTTTCTACAGAAAGAGTGTTTCAGAACGGCTCAATCAAAACTAAGGTTCAACTCTTTTAGTTGAACAAACAGAACAGAAAGAAGTTTCACACAATTCTTCTGTGTAGTTTTTATTTGTAGACATTCTTTTTCCCAATATAGGCCTCTTAGCGCTCAGAATGTCCAATTGCAGTTTCTACAGAAAGAGTGTTTCAGAACGGCTCAATCAAAAGTAAGGTTCAACTCTGATAGTTGAATGCACAGAACAGAAAGTAGTTTCATACAATGCTTCTGTGTAGTTTATATTTGAACATATTCTTTTTTCCACTATTACCCACTTAGCGCTACGAATGTCCAGTTGCATTTTCTACAGACAGAGTGTTTCAAAACTGCTCAATCAAAAGTATGGTTTAACTCTGTTAGCTGTATGCTCAGATCAGAAAGAAGTTTCACAGAATGCTTCTGTGTAGTTTATATTTGAATATATTCCTTTTTCCACTACTACTCTCTTAGCGCTCCAAATGTCCAGTTGCATTTTCTACAGAAAGAGTGTTCAGATCTGCTCAATCAAAAGTATGGTTTAACTCTGTTAGCTGAATGCACAGATCAGAAAGAAGTTTCACAGAATGATTCTGTGTAGTTTATATTTGTAGACATTCCTTTTTCCACTATTACCCTCTTAGCGCTCCGAATCTCCACTTGCATTTTCTACAAAAAGAGTGTTTCATAACTGCTCAATCAAAAATATGTTTTATCTCTGTTAACTGAATTTACAGATCAGAAATAAGTTTCACAGAATGCATCTGTGTAGTTTTTATTTGAAGATATTCTTTTTCGCAATGTAGGCCTCTTAGCGCTTAGCATGTCCAATTGCAGTTTCTACAGAAAGAGTGTTTCAGAACGGCTCAATCAAAAGTAAGGTTCAACTCTGTTAGTTGAATGCACAGAACAGAAAGAATTTTCACAGAATGCTACTGTGTAGTTTATATTTGAATATATTCCTTTTTCCACTATTACCCTCTTAGCGCTCCGAATGTCCACTTGCATTTTCTACAGAAAGAGTGTGCAGAACTGCGCAATCCAAAGTATGGTTTAACTCTGTTAGCTTAATGAACATATCAGAAATAAGTTTCACACAATGCTTCTGTGTAGTTTTTATTTGAAGATATTATTTTTCCCAATAGAGGCCTCTTAGCGCTCAGAATGTCCAATTGCAGTTTCTACAGAAAGAGTTTTTCAGAAAGGCTCAGTCAAAAGTAAGGTTCAACTCTGTTAGTTGAATGCACAGAACAGAAAGAAGTTTCATACAATGCTTCTGTGTAGTTTATATTTGAACATATTGTTTTTTCCACTATTACCCACTTAGCGCTACGAATGTCCAGTTGCATTTTCTACAGACAGAGTGTTTCAAAACTGCTCAATCAAAAGTATGGTTTAACTCTGTTAGCTGAATGCTCAGATCAGAAAGAAGTTTCACAGAATGCTTCTGTGTAGTTTATATTTGAATATATTCCTTTTTTAACTACTACTCTCTTAGCGCTCCAAATGTCCAGTTGCATTTTCTACAGAAAGAGAGTTCAGATCTGCTCAATCAAAAGTATGGTTTAACTTTGTTAGCTGAATGCACAGATCAGAAAGAAGTTTCACAGAATGATTCTGTGTAGTTTATATTTTGAGACACTCCTTTTTCCACTATTACCCTCTTAGCTCTCCGAATCTCCACTTGCATTTTCTACAGAAAGAGTGTTTCAGAACGGCTCAATCAAAACTAAGGTTCAACTCTTTTAGTTGAACAAACAGAACAGAAAGAAGTTTCACACAATTCTTCTGTGTAGTTTTTATTTGTAGACATTCTTTTTCCCAATATAGGCCTCTTAGCGCTCAGAATGTCCAATTGCAGTTTCTACAGAAAGAGTGTTTCAGAACGGCTCAATCAAAAGTAAGGTTCAACTCTGTTATTTGAATGCACAGAACAGAAAGAAGTTTCATACAATGCTTCTGTGTAGTTTATATTTGAACATATACTTTTTTCCACTATTACCCACTTAGCGCTACGAATGTCCTGTTGCATTTTCTACAGACAGAGTGTTTCAAAACTGCTCAATCAAAAGTAGGGTTTAACTCTGTTAGCTGTATGCTCAGATCAGAAAGAAGTTTCACAGAATGCTTCTGTGTAGTTTATATTTGAATATATTCCTTTTTCCACTATTACGCTCTTAGCGCTCCAAATGTCCAGTTGCATTTTCAACAGAAAGAGTGTTCAGATCTGCTCAATCAAAAGTATGGTTTAACTCTGTTAGCTGAATGCACAGATCAGAAAGAAGTTTCACCGAATGATTCTGTGTAGTTTATATTTGAAGACATTCCTTTTTCCACTATTACCCTCTTAGCGCTCCGAATCGCCACTTGCATTTTCTACAAAAAGAGTGTTTCATAACTGCTCAATCAAAAATATGTTTTATCTCTGTTAACTGAATTTACAGATCAGAAATAAGTTTCACAGAATGCATCTGTGTAGTTTTTATTTGAAGATATTCTTTTTCCCAATGTAGGCCTCTTAGCGCTTAGCATGTCCAATTGCAGTTTCTACAGAAAGAGTGTTTCAGAACGGCTCAATCAAAAGTAAGGTTCAACTCTGTTAGTTGAATGCACAGAACAGAAAGAATTTTCACAGAATGCTACTGTGTAGTTTATATTTGAATATATTCCTTTTTCCACTATTACCCTCTTAGCGTTCCGAATGTCCACTTGCATTTTCTACAGAAAGAGTGTTCAGAACTGCGCAATCCAAAGTATGGTTTAACTCCGTTAGCTTAATGAACATATCAGAAATAAGTTTCACACAATGCTTCTGTGTAGTTTTTATTTGAAGATATTATTTTTCCCAATAGAGGCCTCTTAGCGCTCAGAATGTCCAATTGCAGTTTCTACAGAAAGAGTGTTTCAGAAAGGCTCAATCAAAAGTAAGGTTCAACTCTGTTAGTTGAATTCACAGAACAGAAAGAAGTTTCATACAATGCTTCTGTGTAGTTTATATTTGAACATATTCTTTTTTCCACTATTACCCACTTAGCGCTACGAATGTCCAGTTGCATTTTCTACAGACAGAGTGTTTCAAAACTGCTCAATCAAAAGTATGGTTTAACTCTGTTAGCTGAATGCTCAGATCAGAAAGAAGTTTCACAGAATGCTTCTGTGTAGTTTATATTTGAATATATTCCTTTTTCCACTACTACTCTCTTAGCGCTCCAAATGTCCAGTTGCATTTTCTACAGAAAGAGTGTTCAGATCTGCTCAATCAAAAGTATGATTTAACTCTGTGAGCTGAATGCACAGATCAGAAAGAAGTTTCACAGAATTATTCTGTGTAGTTTATATTTGGAGACATTCCTTTTTCCACTATTACCCTCTTAGCGCTCCGAATCTCCACTTGCATTTTCTACAGAAAGAGGGTTTCAGAACGGCTCAATCAAAACTAAGCTTCAACTCTTTTAGTTGAACAAACAGAACAGAAAGAAGTTTCACACAATTCTTCTGTGTAGTTTTTATTTGTAGACATTCTTTTTCCCAATATAGGCCTCTTAGCGCTCAGAATGTCCAATTGCAGTTTCTACAGAAAGAGTGTTTCAGAACGGATCAATCAAAAGTAAGGTTCAACTCTGTTAGTTGAATGCACGGAACAGAAAGAAGTTTCATACAATGCTTCTGTGTAGTTTATATTTGAACATATTCTTTTTTCCACTATTACCCACTTAGCGCTACGAATGTCCAGTTGCATTTTCTACAGACAGAGTGTTTCAAAACTGCTCAATCAAAAGTATTTTTTAACTCTGTTAGCTGAATGCTCAGATCAGAAAGAAGTTTCACAGAATGCTTCTGTGTAGTTTATATTTGAATATATTCCTTTTTCCACTAATACGCTCTTAGCGCTCCAAAAGTCCAGTTGCATTTTCAACAGAAGGAGTGTTCAGATCTGCTCAATCAAAAGTATGGTTTAACTCTGTTAGCTGAATGCACAGATCAGAAAGAAGTTTCACCGAATGATTCTGTGTAGTTTATATTTGAAGACATTCCTTTTTCCACTATTACCCTCTTAGCGCTCCGAATCTCCACTTGCATTTTCTACAAAAAGAGTGTTTCATAACTGCTCAATCAAAAATATGTTTTATCTCTGTTAACTGAATTTACAGATCAGAAATAAGTTTCATAGAATGCATCTGTGTAGTTTTTATTTGAAGATATTCTTTTTCCCAATGTAGGCCTCTTAGCGCTTAGCATGTCCAATTGCAGTTTCTACAGAAAGAGTGTTTCATAACGGCTCAATCAAAAGTAAGGTTCAACTCTGTTAGTTGAATGCACAGAACAGAAAGAATTTTCACAGAATGCTACTGTGTAGTTTATATTTGAATATATTCCTTTTTCCACTATTACCCTCTTAGCGCTCCGAATGTCCACTTGCATTTTCTACAGAAAGAGTGTTCAGAACTGCGCAATCCAAAGTATGGTTTAACTTTGTTAGCTTAATGAACATATCAGAAATAAGTTTCACACAATGCTTCTGTGTAGTTTTTATTTGAAGATATTATTTTTCCCAATAGAGGCCTCTTAGCGCTCAGAATGTCCAATTGCAGTTTCTACAGAAAGAGTGTTTCAGAAAAGCTCAATCAAAAGTAAGGTTCAACTCTGTTAGTTGAATGCACAGAACAGAAAGAAGTTTCATACAATGCTTCTGTGTAGTTTATATTTGAACATATTTTTTTTCCACTATTACCCACTTAGCGCTACGAATGTCCAGTTGCATTTTCTACAGACAGAGTGTTTCAAAACTGCTCAATCAAAAGTATGGTTTAACTCTGTTAGCTGAATGCTCAGATCAGAAAGAAGTTTCACAGAATGCTTCTGTGTAGTTTATATTTGAATATATTCCTTTTTCCACTACTACTCTCTTAGCGCTCCAAATGTCCAGTTGCATTTTCTACAGAAAGAGTGTTCAGATCTGCTCAATCAAAAGTATGGTTTAACTCTGTTAGCTGAATGCACAGATCAGAGAGAAGTTTCACAGAATGATTCTGTGTAGTTTATATTTGTAGACATTCCTTTTTCCACTATTACCCTCTTAGTGCTCCGAATCTCCACTTGCATTTTCTACAGAAAGAGTGTTTCAGAACGGCTCAATCAAAACTAAGGTTCAACTCTTTTAGTTGAACAAACAGAACAGAAAGAAGTTTCACACAATTCTTCTGTGTAGTTTTTATTTGTAGACATTCTTTTTCCCAATATAGGCCTCTTAGCGCTCAGAATGTCCAATTGCAGTTTCTACAGAAAGAGTGTTTCAGAACGGCTCAATCAAAAGTAAGGTTCAACTCTGTTAGTTGAATGCACAGAACAGAAAGAAGTTTCATACAATGCTTCTGTGTTGTTTATATTTGAACATATATTTTTTCCACTATTACCCACTTAGCGCTACGAATGTCCAGTTGCATTTTCTACAGACAGAGTTTTTCAAACCTGCTCAATCAAAAGTAGGGTTTAACTCTGTTAGCTGTATGCTCAGATCAGAAAGAAGTTTCACAGAATGCTTCTGTGTAGTTTATATTTGAATATATTCCTTTTTCCACTACTACGCTCTTAGCGCTCCAAATGTCCAGTTGCATTTTCAACAGAAAGAGTGTTCAGATCTGCTCAATCAAAAGTATGGTTTAACTCTGTTAGCTGAATGCACAGATCAGAAAGAAGTTTCACCGAATGATTCTGTGTAGTTTATATTTGAAGACATTCCTTTTTCCACTATTACCCTCTTAGCGCTCCGAATCGCCACTTGCATTTTCTACAAAAAGAGTGTTTCATAACTGCTCAATCAAAAATATGTTTTATCTCTGTTAACTGAATTTACAGATCAGAAATAAGTTTCACAGAATGCATCTGTGTAGTTTTTATTTGAAGATATTCTTTTTCCCAATGTAGGCCTCTTAGCGCTTAGCATGTCCAATTGCAGTTTCTACAGAAAGAGTGTTTCAGAACGGCTCAATCAAAAGTAAGGTTCAACTCTGTTAGTTGAATGCACAGAACAGAAAGAATTTTCACAGAATGCTACTGTGTAGTTTATATTTGAATATATTCCTTTTTCCACTATTACCCTCTTAGCGTTCCGAATGTCCACTTGCATTTTCTACAGAAAGAGTGTTCAGAACTGCGCAATCCAAAGTATGGTTTAACTCCGTTAGCTTAATGAACATATCAGAAATAAGTTTCACACAATGCTTCTGTGTAGTTTTTATTTGAAGATATTATTTTTCCCAATAGAGGCCTCTTAGCGCTCAGAATGTCCAATTGCAGTTTCTACAGAAAGAGTGTTTCAGAAAGGCTCAATCAAAAGTAAGGTTCAACTCTGTTAGTTGAATTCACAGAACAGAAAGAAGTTTCATACAATGCTTCTGTGTAGTTTATATTTGAACATATTCTTTTTTCCACTATTACCCACTTAGCGCTACGAATGTCCAGTTGCATTTTCTACAGACAGAGTGTTTCAAAACTGCTCAATCAAAAGTATGGTTTAACTCTGTTAGCTGAATGCTCAGATCAGAAAGAAGTTTCACAGAATGCTTCTGTGTAGTTTATATTTGAATATATTCCTTTTTCCACTACTACTCTCTTAGCGCTCCAAATGTCCAGTTGCATTTTCTACAGAAAGAGTGTTCAGATCTGCTCAATCAAAAGTATGATTTAACTCTGTGAGCTGAATGCACAGATCAGAAAGAAGTTTCACAGAATTATTCTGTGTAGTTTATATTTGGAGACATTCCTTTTTCCACTATTACCCTCTTAGCGCTCCGAATCTCCACTTGCATTTTCTACAGAAAGAGGGTTTCAGAACGGCTCAATCAAAACTAAGCTTCAACTCTTTTAGTTGAACAAACAGAACAGAAAGAAGTTTCACACAATTCTTCTGTGTAGTTTTTATTTGTAGACATTCTTTTTCCCAATATAGGCCTCTTAGCGCTCAGAATGTCCAATTGCAGTTTCTACAGAAAGAGTGTTTCAGAACGGATCAATCAAAAGTAAGGTTCAACTCTGTTAGTTGAATGCACGGAACAGAAAGAAGTTTCATACAATGCTTCTGTGTAGTTTATATTTGAACATATTCTTTTTTCCACTATTACCCACTTAGCGCTACGAATGTCCAGTTGCATTTTCTACAGACAGAGTGTTTCAAAACTGCTCAATCAAAAGTATTTTTTAACTCTGTTAGCTGAATGCTCAGATCAGAAAGAAGTTTCACAGAATGCTTCTGTGTAGTTTATATTTGAATATATTCCTTTTTCCACTAATACGCTCTTAGCGCTCCAAAAGTCCAGTTGCATTTTCAACAGAAGGAGTGTTCAGATCTGCTCAATCAAAAGTATGGTTTAACTCTGTTAGCTGAATGCACAGATCAGAAAGAAGTTTCACCGAATGATTCTGTGTAGTTTATATTTGAAGACATTCCTTTTTCCACTATTACCCTCTTAGCGCTCCGAATCTCCACTTGCATTTTCTACAAAAAGAGTGTTTCATAACTGCTCAATCAAAAATATGTTTTATCTCTGTTAACTGAATTTACAGATCAGAAATAAGTTTCATAGAATGCATCTGTGTAGTTTTTATTTGAAGATATTCTTTTTCCCAATGTAGGCCTCTTAGCGCTTAGCATGTCCAATTGCAGTTTCTACAGAAAGAGTGTTTCATAACGGCTCAATCAAAAGTAAGGTTCAACTCTGTTAGTTGAATGCACAGAACAGAAAGAATTTTCACAGAATGCTACTGTGTAGTTTATATTTGAATATATTCCTTTTTCCACTATTACCCTCTTAGCGCTCCGAATGTCCACTTGCATTTTCTACAGAAAGAGTGTTCAGAACTGCGCAATCCAAAGTATGGTTTAACTTTGTTAGCTTAATGAACATATCAGAAATAAGTTTCACACAATGCTTCTGTGTAGTTTTTATTTGAAGATATTATTTTTCCCAATAGAGGCCTCTTAGCGCTCAGAATGTCCAATTGCAGTTTCTACAGAAAGAGTGTTTCAGAAAAGCTCAATCAAAAGTAAGGTTCAACTCTGTTAGTTGAATGCACAGAACAGAAAGAAGTTTCATACAATGCTTCTGTGTAGTTTATATTTGAACATATTTTTTTTCCACTATTACCCACTTAGCGCTACGAATGTCCAGTTGCATTTTCTACAGACAGAGTGTTTCAAAACTGCTCAATCAAAAGTATGGTTTAACTCTGTTAGCTGAATGCTCAGATCAGAAAGAAGTTTCACAGAATGCTTCTGTGTAGTTTATATTTGAATATATTCCTTTTTCCACTACTACTCTCTTAGCGCTCCAAATGTCCAGTTGCATTTTCTACAGAAAGAGTGTTCAGATCTGCTCAATCAAAAGTATGGTTTAACTCTGTTAGCTGAATGCACAGATCAGAGAGAAGTTTCACAGAATGATTCTGTGTAGTTTATATTTGTAGACATTCCTTTTTCCACTATTACCCTCTTAGTGCTCCGAATCTCCACTTGCATTTTCTACAGAAAGAGTGTTTCAGAACGGCTCAATCAAAACTAAGGTTCAACTCTTTTAGTTGAACAAACAGAACAGAAAGAAGTTTCACACAATTCTTCTGTGTAGTTTTTATTTGTAGACATTCTTTTTCCCAATATAGGCCTCTTAGCGCTCAGAATGTCCAATTGCAGTTTCTACAGAAAGAGTGTTTCAGAACGGCTCAATCAAAAGTAAGGTTCAACTCTGTTAGTTGAATGCACAGAACAGAAAGAAGTTTCATACAATGCTTCTGTGTTGTTTATATTTGAACATATATTTTTTCCACTATTACCCACTTAGCGCTACGAATGTCCAGTTGCATTTTCTACAGACAGAGTTTTTCAAACCTGCTCAATCAAAAGTAGGGTTTAACTCTGTTAGCTGTATGCTCAGATCAGAAAGAAGTTTCACAGAATGCTTCTGTGTAGTTTATATTTGAATATATTCCTTTTTCCACTACTACGCTCTTAGCGCTCCAAATGTCCAGTTGCATTTTCAACAGAAAGAGTGTTCAGATCTGCTCAATCAAAAGTATGGTTTAACTCTGTTAGCTGAATGCACAGATCAGAAAGAAGTTTCACCGAATGATTCTGTGTAGTTTATATTTGAAGACATTCCTTTTTCCACTATTACCCTCTTAGCGCTCCGAATCTCCACTTGCATTTTCTACAAAAAGAGTGTTTCATAACTGCTCAATCAAAAATATGTTTTATCTCTGTTAACTGAATTTACAGATCAGAAATAAGTTTCACAGAATGCATCTGTGTAGTTTTTATTTGAAGATATTCTTTTTCCCAATGTAGGCCTCTTAGCGCTTAGCATGTCCAATTGCAGTTTCTACAGAAAGAGTGTTTCAGAACGGCTCAATCAAAAGTAAGGTTCAACTCTGTTAGTTGAATGCACAGAACAGAAAGAATTTTCACAGAATGCTACTGTGTAGTTTATATTTGAATATATTCCTTTTTCCACTATTACCCTCTTAGCGTTCCGAATGTCCACTTGCATTTTCTACAGAAAGAGTGTTCAGAACTGCGCAATCCAAAGTATGGTTTAACTCCGTTAGCTTAATGAACATATCAGAAATAAGTTTCACACAATGCTTCTGTGTAGTTTTTATTTGAAGATATTATTTTTCCCATTAGAGGCCTCTTAGCGCTCAGAATGTCCAATTGCAGTTTCTACAGAAAGAGTGTTTCAGAAAGGCTCAATCAAAAGTAAGGTTCAACTCTGTTAGTTGAATGCACAGAACAGAAAGTAGTTTCATACAATGCTTCTGTGTAGTTTATATTTGAACATATTCTTTTTTCCACTATTACCCACTTAGCGCTACGAATGTCCAGTTGCATTTTCTACAGACAGAGTGTTTCAAAACTGCTCAATCAAAAGTATCGTTTAACTCTGTTAGCTGAATGCTCAGATCAGAAAGTAGTTTCACAGAATGCTTCTGTGTAGTTTATATTTGAATATATTCCTTTTTCCACTACTACTCTCTTAGCGCTCCAAATGTCCAGTTGCATTTTCTACAGAAAGAGTGTTCAGATCTGCTCAATCAAAAGTATGGTTTAACTCTGTTAGCTGAATGCACAGATCAGAAAGAAGTTTCACAGAATGATTCTGTGTAGTTTATATTTGTAGACATTCCTTTTTCCTCTATTACCCTCTTAGCGCTCCGAATCTCCACTTGCATTTTCTACAGAAAGAGTGTTTCAGAACGGCTCAATCAAAACTAAGGTTCAACTCTTTTAGTTGAACAAACAGAACAGAAAGAAGTTTCACACAATTCTTCTGTGTAGTTTTTATTTGTAGACATTCTTTTTCCCAATATAGGCCTCTTAGCGCTCAGAATGTCCAATTGCAGTTTCTACAGAAAGAGTGTTTCAGAACGGCTCAATCAAAAGTAAGGTTCAACTCTGTTAGTTGAATGCACAGAACAGAAAGAAGTTTCATACAATGATTCTGTGTAGTTTATATTTGTACATAATCTTTTTTCCACTATTACCCACTTAGCGCTACGAATGTCCAGTTGCATTTTCTACAGACAGAGTGTTTCAAAACTGCTCAATCAAAAGTATGGTTTAACTCTGTTAGCTGAATGCTCAGATCAGAAAGAAGTTTCACAGAATGCTTCTGTGTAGTTTATATTTGAATATATTCCTTTTTCCACTACTACGCTCTTAGCGCTCCAAATGTCCAGTTGCATTTTCTACAGAAAGAGTGTTCAGATCTGCTCAATCAAAAGTATGGTTTAACTCTGTTAGCTGAATGCACAGATCAGAAAGAAATTTCACCGAGTGATTCTGTGTAGTTTATATTTGAAGACATTGCTTTTTCCACTATTACCCTCTTAGCGCTCCGAATCTCCACTTGCATTTTCTACAAAAAGAGTGTTTCATAACTGCTCAATCAAAAATATGTTTTATCTCTGTTAACTGAATTTACAGATCAGAAATAAGTTTCACAGAATGCATCTGTGTAGTTTTTATTTGAAGATATTCTTTTTCCCAATGTAGGCCTCTTAGCGCTTAGCATGTCCAATTGCAGTTTCTACAGAAAGAGTGTTTCAGAACGGCTCAATCAAAAGTAAGGTTAAATTCTGTTAGTTGAATGCACAGAACAGAAAGAATTTTCACAGAATGCTACTGTGTAGTTTATATTTGAATATATTCCTTTTTCCACTATTACCCTCTTAGCGCTCCGAATGTCCACTTGCATTTTCTACAGAAAGAGTGTGCAGAACTGCGCAATCCAAAGTATGGTTTAACTCTGTTAGCTTAATGAACATATCAGAAATAAGTTTCACACAATGCTTCTGTGTAGTTTTTATTTGAAGATATTATTTTTCCCAATAGAGGCCTCTTAGCGCTCAGAATGTCCAATTGCAGTTTCTACAGAAAGAGTTTTTCAGAAAGGCTCAATCAAAAGTAAGGTTCAACTCTGTTAGTTGAATGCACAGAACAGAAAGAAGTTTCATACAATGCTTCTGTGTAGTTTATATTTGAACATATTGTTTTTTCCACTATTACCCACTTAGCGCTACGAATGTCCAGTTGCATTTTCTACAGACAGAGTGTTTCAAAACTGCTCAATCAAAAGTATGGTTTAACTCTGTTAGCTGAATGCTCAGATCAGAAAGAAGTTTCACAGAATGCTTCTGTGTAGTTTATATTTGAATATATTCCTTTTTCCACTACTACTCTCTTAGCGCTCCAAATGTCCAGTTGCATTTTCTACAGAAAGAGAGTTCAGATCTGCTCAATCAAAAGTATGGTTTAACTCTGTTAGCTGAATGCACAGATCAGAAAGAAGTTTCACAGAATGATTCTGTGTAGTTTATATTTGTAGACATTCCTTTTTCCACTATTACCCTCTTAGCTCTCCGAATCTCCACTTGCATTTTCTACAGAAAGAGTGTTTCAGAACGGCTCAATCAAAACTAAGGTTCAACTCTTTTAGTTGAACAAACAGAACAGAAAGAAGTTTCACACAATTCTTCTGTGTAGTTTTTATTTGTAGACATTCTTTTTCCCAATATAGGCCTCTTAGCGCTCAGAATGTCCAATTGCAGTTTCTACAGAAAGAGTGTTTCAGAACGGCTCAATCAAAAGTAAGGTTCAACTCTGTTAGTTGAATGCACAGAACAGAAAGAAGTTTCATACAATGCTTCTGTGTAGTTTATATTTGAACATATACTTTTTTCCACTATTACCCACTTAGCGCTACGAATGTCCAGTTGCATTTTCTACAGACAGAGTGTTTCAAAACTGCTCAATCAAAAGTAGGGTTTAACTCTGTTAGCTGTATGCTCAGATCAGAAAGAAGTTTCACAGAATGCTTCTGTGTAGTTTATATTTGAATATATTCCTTTTTCCACTACTA
This sequence comes from Symphalangus syndactylus, assembly GCF_028878055.3. Classification (NCBI taxonomy): domain Eukaryota; kingdom Metazoa; phylum Chordata; class Mammalia; order Primates; family Hylobatidae; genus Symphalangus; species Symphalangus syndactylus. Next base: position 110,439,021 of record NC_072437.2, on the reverse strand, counting down.
CGCTCTTAGCGCTCCAAATGTCCAGTTGCATTTTCAACAGAAAGAGTGTTCAGATCTGCTCAATCAAAAGTATGGTTTAACTCTGTTAGCTGAATGCACAGATCAGAAAGAAGTTTCACCGAATGATTCTGTGTAGTTTATATTTGAAGACATTCCTTTTTCCACTATTACCCTCTTAGCGCTCCGAATCTCCACTTGCATTTTCTACAAAAAGAGTGTTTCATAACTGCTCAATCAAAAATATGTTTTATCTCTGTTAACTGAATTTACAGATCAGAAATAAGTTTCACAGAATGCATCTGTGTAGTTTTTATTTGAAGATATTCTTTTTCCCAATGTAGGCCTCTTAGCGCTTAGCATGTCCAATTGCAGTTTCTACAGAAAGAGTGTTTCAGAACGGCTCAATCAAAAGTAAGGTTCAACTCCGTTAGTTGAATGCACAGAACAGAAAGAATTTTCACAGAATGCTACTGTGTAGTTTATATTTGAATATATTCCTTTTTCCACTATTACCCTCTTAGCGCTCCGAATGTCCACTTGCATTTTCTACAGAAAGAGTGTGCAGAACTGCGCAATCCAAAGTATGTTTTAACTCTGTTAGCTTAATGAACATATCAGAAATAAGTTTCACACAATGCTTCTGTGTAGTTTTTATTTGAAGATATTATTTTTCCCAATAGAGGCCTCTTAGCGCTCAGAATGTCCAATTGCAGTTTCTACAGAAAGAGTTTTTCAGAAAGGCTCAATCAAAAGTAAGGTTCAACTCTGTTAGTTGAATGCACAGAACAGAAAGAAGTTTCATACAATGCTTCTGTGTAGTTTATATTTGAACATATTTTTTTTTCCACTATTACCCACTTAGCGCTACGAATGTCCAGTTGCATTTTCTACAGACAGAGTGTTTCAAAACTGCTCAATCAAAAGTATGGTTTAACTCTGTTAGCTGAATGCTCAGATCAGAAAGAAGTTTCACAGAATGCTTCTGTGTAGTTTATATTTGAATATATTCCTTTTTCCACTACTACTCTCTTAGCGCTCCAAATGTCCAGTTGCATTTTCTACAGAAAGAGAGTTCAGATCTGCTCAATCAAAAGTATGGTTTAACTCTGTTAGCTGAATGCACAGATCAGAAAGAAGTTTCACAGAATGATTCTGTGTAGTTTATATTTGTAGACATTCCTTTTTCCACTATTACCCTCGTAGCTCTCCGAATCTCCACTTGCATTTTCTACAGAAAGAATGTTTCAGAACGGCTCAATCAAAACTAAGGTTCAACTCTTTTAGTTGAACAAACAGAACAGAAAGAAGTTTCACACAATTCTTCTGTGTAGTTTTTATTTGTAGACATTCTTTTTCCCAATATAGGCCTCTTAGCGCTCAGAATGTCCAATTGCAGTTTCTACAGAAAGAGTGTTTCAGAACGGCTCAATCAAAAGTAAGGTTCAACTCTGTTAGTTGAATGCACAGAACAGAAAGAAGTTTCATACAATGCTTCTGTGTAGTTTATATTTGAACATATACTTTTTCCACTATTACCCACTTAGCGCTACGAATGTCCAGTTGCATTTTCTACAGACAGAGTGTTTCAAAACTGCTCAATCAAAAGTAGGGTTTAACTCTGTTAGCTGTATGCTCAGATCAGAAAGAAGTTTCACAGAATGCTTCTGTGTAGTTTATATTTGAATATATTCCTTTTTCCACTACTACGCTCTTAGCGCTCCAAATGTCCAGTTGCATTTTCAACAGAAAGAGTGTTCAGATCTGCTCAATCAAAAGTATGGTTTAACTCTGTTAGCTGAATGCACAGATCAGAAAGAAGTTTCACCGAATGATTCTGTGTAGTTTATATTTGAAGACATTCCTTTTTCCACTATTACCCTCTTAGCGCTCCGAATCTCCACTTGCATTTTCTACAAAAAGAGTGTTTCATAACTGCTCAATCAAAAATATGTTTTATCTCTGTTAACTGAATTTACAGATCAGAAATAAGTTTCACAGAATGCATCTGTGTAGTTTTTATTTGAAGATATTCTTTTTCCCAATGTAGGCCTCTTAGCGCTTAGCATGTCCAATTGCAGTTTCTACAGAAAGAGTGTTTCAGAACGGCTCAATCAAAAGTAAGGTTCAACTCTGTTAGTTGAATGCACAGAACAGAAAGAATTTTCACAGAATGCTACTGTGTAGTTTATATTTGAATATATTCCTTTTTCCACTATTACCCTCTTAGCGTTCCGAATGTCCACTTGCATTTTCTACAGAAAGAGTGTTCAGAACTGCGCAATCCAAAGTATGGTTTAACTCTGTTAGCTTAATGAACATATCACAAATAAGTTTCACAAAATGCTTCTGTGTAGTTTTTATTTGAAGATATTATTTTTCCCAATAGAGGCCTCTTAGCGCTCAGAATGTCCAATTGCAGTTTCTACAGAAAGAGTGTTTCAGAAAGGCTCAATCAAAAGTAAGGTTCAACTCTGTTAGTTGAATGCACAGAACAGAAAGAAGTTTCATACAATGCTTCTGTGTAGTTTATATTTGAACATATTCTTTTTTCCAATATTACCCACTTAGCGCTACGAATGTCCAGTTGCATTTTCTACAGACAGAGTGTTTCAAAACTGCTCAATCAAAAGTATGGTTTAACTCTGTTAGCTGAATGCTCAGATCAGAAAGAAGTTTCACAGAATGCTTCTGTGTAGTTTATATTTGAATATATTCCTTTTTCCACTACTACTCTCTTAGCGCTCCAAATGTCCAGTTGCATTTTCTACAGAAAGAGTGTTCAGATCTGCTCAATCAAAAGTATGATTTAACTCTGTTAGCTGAATGCACAGATCAGAAAGAAGTTTCACAGAATGATTCTGTGTAGTTTATATTTGGAGACATTCCTTTTTCCACTATTACCCTCTTAGCACTCTGAATCTCCACTTGCATTTTCTACAGAAAGAGTGTTTCAGAACGGCTCAATCAAAACTAAGCTTCAACTCTTTTAGTTGAACAAACAGAACAGAAAGAAGTTTCACACAATTCTTCTGTGTAGTTTTTATTTGTAGACATTCTTTTTCCCAATATAGGCCTCTTAGCGCTCAGAATGTCCAATTGCAGTTTCTACAGAAAGAGTGTTTCAGAACGGATCAATCAAAAGTAAGGTTCAACTCTGTTAGTTGAATGCACGGAACAGAAAGAAGTTTCATACAATGCTTCTGTGTAGTTTATATTTGAACATATTCTTTTTTCCACTATTACCCACTTAGCGCTACGAATGTCCAGTTGCATTTTCTACAGACAGAGTGTTTCAAAACTGCTCAATCAAATGTATTTTTTAACTCTGTTAGCTGAATGCTCAGATCAGAAAGAAGTTTCACAGAATGCTTCTGTGTAGTTTATATTTGAATATATTCCTTTTTCCACTAATACGCTCTTAGCGCTCCAAAAGTCCAGTTGCATTTTCAACAGAAGGAGTGTTCAGATCTGCTCAATCAAAAGTATGGTTTAACTCTGTTAGCTGAATGCACAGATCAGAAAGAAGTTTCACCGAATGATTCTGTGTAGTTTATATTTGAAGACATTCCTTTTTCCACTATTACCCTCTTAGCGCTCCGAATCTCCACTTGCATTTTCTACAAAAAGAGTGTTTCATAACTGCTCAATCAAAAATATGTTTTATCTCTGTTAACTGAATTTACAGATCAGAAATAAGTTTCACAGAATGCATCTGTGTAGTTTTTATTTGAAGATATTCTTTTTCCCAATGTAGGCCTCTTAGCGCTTAGCATGTCCAATTGCAGTTTCTACAGAAAGAGTGTTTCAGAACGGCTCAATCAAAAGTAAGGTTCAACTCTGTTAGTTGAATGCACAGAACAGAAAGAATTTTCACAGAATGCTACTGTGTAGTTTATATTTGAATATATTCCTTTTTCCACTATTACCCTCTTAGCGCTCCGAATGTCCACTTGCATTTTCTACAGAAAGAGTGTTCAGAACTGCGCAATCCAAAGTATGGTTTAACTCTGTTAGCTTAATGAACATATCAGAAATAAGTTTCACACAATGCTTCTGTGTAGTTTTTATTTGAAGATATTATTTTTCCCAATAGAGGCCTCTTAGCGCTCAGAATGTCCAATTGCAGTTTCTACAGAAAGAGTGTTTCAGAAAAGCTCAATCAAAAGTAAGGTTCAACTCTGTTAGTTGAATGCACAGAACAGAAAGAACTTTCATACAATGCTTCTGTGTAGTTTATATTTGAACATATTTTTTTTCCACTATTACCCACTTAGCGCTACGAATGTCCAGTTGGATTTTCTACAGACAGAGTGTTTCAAAACTGCTCAATCAAAAGTATGGTTTAACTCTGTTAGCTGAATGCTCAGATCAGAAAGAAGTTTCACAGAATGCTTCTGTGTAGTTTATATTTGTAGACATTCCTTTTTCCACTATTACCCTCTTAGTGCTCCGAATATCCACTTGCATTTTCTACAGAAAGAGTGTTTCAGAACGGCTCAATCAAAACTAAGGTTCAACTCTTTTAGTTGAACAAACAAAACAGAAAGAAGTTTCACACAATTCTTCTGTGTAGTTTTTATTTGTAGACATTCTTTTTCCCAATATAGGCCTCTTAGCGCTCAGAATGTCCAATTGCAGTTTCTACAGAAAGAGTGTTTCAGAACGGCTCAATCAAAAGTAAGGTTCAACTCTGTTAGTTGAATGCACAGAACAGAAAGAAGTTTCATACAATGCTTCTGTGTAGTTTATATTTGAACATATACTTTTTTCCACTATTACCCACTTAGCGCTACGAATGTCCAGTTGCATTTTCTACAGACAGAGTGTTTCAAAACTGCTCAATCAAAAGTAGGGTTTAACTCTGTTAGCTGTATGCTCAGATCAGAAAGAAGTTTCACAGAATGCTTCTGTGTAGTTTATATTTGAATATATTCCTTTTTCCACTACTACGCTCTTAGCGCTCCAAATGTCCAGTTGCATTTTCAACAGAAAGAGTGTTCAGATCTGCTCAATCAAAAGTATGGTTTAACTCTGTTAGCTGAATGCACAGATCAGAAAGAAGTTTCACCGAATGATTCTGTGTAGTTTATATTTGAAGACATTCCTTTTTCCACTATTACCCCCTTAGCGCTCCGAATCTCCACTTGCATTTTCTACAAAAAGAGTGTTTCATAACTGCTCAATCAAAAATATGTTTTATCTCTGTTAACTGAATTTACAGATCAGAAATAAGTTTCACAGAATGCATCTGTGTAGTTTTTATTTGAAGATATTCTTTTTCCCAATGTAGGCCTCTTAGCGCTTAGCATGTCCAATTGCAGTTTCTACAGAAAGAGTGTTTCAGAACGGCTCAATCAAAAGTAAGGTTCAACTCTGTTAGTTGAATGCACAGAACAGAAAGAATTTTCACAGAATGCTACTGTGTAGTTTATATTTGAATATATTCCTTTTTCCACTATTACCCTCTTAGCGTTCCGAATGTCCACTTGCATTTTCTACAGAAAGAGTGTTCAGAACTGCGCAATCCAAAGTATGGTTTAACTCCGTTTGCTTAATGAACATATCAGAAATAAGTTTCACACAATGCTTCTGTGTAGTTTTTATTTGAAGATATTATTTTTCCCAATAGAGGCCTCTTAGCGCTCAGAATGTCCAATTGCAGTTTCTACAGAAAGAGTGTTTCAGAAAAGCTCAATCAAAAGTAAGGTTCAACTCTGTTAGTTGAATGCACAGAACAGAAAGAACTTTCATACAATGCTTCTGTGTAGTTTATATTTGAACATATTTTTTTTCCACTATTACCCACTTAGCGCTACGAATGTCCAGTTGCATTTTCTACAGACAGAGTGTTTCAAAACTGCTCAATCAAAAGTATGGTTTAACTCTGTTAGCTGAATGCTCAGATCAGAAAGAAGTTTCACAGAATGCTTCTGTGTAGTTTATATTTGTAGACATTCCTTTTTCCACTATTACCCTCTTAGTGCTCCGAATATCCACTTGCATTTTCTACAGAAAGAGTGTTTCAGAACGGCTCAATCAAAACTAAGTTTCAACTCTTTTAGTTGAACAAACAAAACAGAAAGAAGTTTCACACAATTCTTCTGTGTAGTTTTTATTTGTAGACATTCTTTTTCCCAATATAGGCCTCTTAGCGCTCAGAATGTCCAATTGCAGTTTCTACAGAAAGAGTGTTTCAGAACGGCTCAATCAAAAGTAAGGTTCAACTCTGTTAGTTGAATGCACAGAACAGAAAGAAGTTTCATACAATGCTTCTGTGTAGTTTATATTTGAACATATACTTTTTTCCACTATTACCCACTTAGCGCTACGAATGTCCAGTTGCATTTTCTACAGACAGAGTGTTTCAAAACTGCTCAATCAAAAGTAGGGTTTAACTCTGTTAGCTGTATGCTCAGATCAGAAAGAAGTTTCACAGAATGCTTCTGTGTAGTTTATATTTGAATATATTCCTTTTTCCACTACTACGCTCTTAGCGCTCCAAATGTCCAGTTGCATTTTCAACAGAAAGAGTGTTCAGATCTGCTCAATCAAAAGTATGGTTTAACTCTGTTAGCTGAATGCACAGATCAGAAAGAAGTTTCACCGAATGATTCTGTGTAGTTTATATTTGAAGACATTCCTTTTTCCACTATTACCCCCTTAGCGCTCCGAATCTCCACTTGCATTTTCTACAAAAAGAGTGTTTCATAACTGCTCAATCAAAAATATGTTTTATCTCTGTTAACTGAATTTACAGATCAGAAATAAGTTTCACAGAATGCATCTGTGTAGTTTTTATTTGAAGATATTCTTTTTCCCAATGTAGGCCTCTTAGCGCTTAGCATGTCCAATTGCAGTTTCTACAGAAAGAGTGTTTCAGAACGGCTCAATCAAAAGTAAGGTTCAACTCTGTTAGTTGAATGCACAGAACAGAAAGAATTTTCACAGAATGCTACTGTGTAGTTTATATTTGAATATATTCCTTTTTCCACTATTACCCTCTTAGCGTTCCGAATGTCCACTTGCATTTTCTACAGAAAGAGTGTTCAGAACTGCGCAATCCAAAGTATGGTTTAACTCCGTTTGCTTAATGAACATATCAGAAATAAGTTTCACACAATGCTTCTGTGTAGTTTTTATTTGAAGATATTATTTTTCCCAATAGAGGCCTCTTAGCGCTCAGAATGTCCAATTGCAGTTTCTACAGAAAGAGTGTTTCAGAAAAGCTCAATCAAAAGTAAGGTTCAACTCTGTTAGTTGAATGCACAGAACAGAAAGAACTTTCATACAATGCTTCTGTGTAGTTTATATTTGAACATATTTTTTTTCCACTATTACCCACTTAGCGCTACGAATGTCCAGTTGCATTTTCTACAGACAGAGTGTTTCAAAACTGCTCAATCAAAAGTATGGTTTAACTCTGTTAGCTGAATGCTCAGATCAGAAAGAAGTTTCACAGAATGCTTCTGTGTAGTTTATATTTGTAGACATTCCTTTTTCCACTATTACCCTCTTAGTGCTCCGAATATCCACTTGCATTTTCTACAGAAAGAGTGTTTCAGAACGGCTCAATCAAAACTAAGGTTCAACTCTTTTAGTTGAACAAACAAAACAGAAAGAAGTTTCACACAATTCTTCTGTGTAGTTTTTATTTGTAGACATTCTTTTTCCCAATATAGGCCTCTTAGCGCTCAGAATGTCCAATTGCAGTTTCTACAGAAAGAGTGTTTCAGAACGGCTCAATCAAAAGTAAGGTTCAACTCTGTTAGTTGAATGCACAGAACAGAAAGAAGTTTCATACAATGCTTCTGTGTAGTTTATATTTGAACATATACTTTTTTCCACTATTACCCACTTAGCGCTACGAATGTCCAGTTGCATTTTCTACAGACAGAGTGTTTCAAAACTGCTCAATCAAAAGTAGGGTTTAACTCTGTTAGCTGTATGCTCAGATCAGAAAGAAGTTTCACAGAATGCTTCTGTGTAGTTTATATTTGAATATATTCCTTTTTCCACTACTACGCTCTTAGCGCTCCAAATGTCCAGTTGCATTTTCAACAGAAAGAGTGTTCAGATCTGCTCAATCAAAAGTATGGTTTAACTCTGTTAGCTGAATGCACAGATCAGAAAGAAGTTTCACCGAATGATTCTGTGTAGTTTATATTTGAAGACATTCCTTTTTCCACTATTACCCTCTTAGCGCTCCGAATGTCCACTTGCATTTTCTACAGAAAGAGTGTGCAGAACTGCGCAATCCAAAGTATGTTTTAACTCTGTTAGCTTAATGAACATATCAGAAATAAGTTTCACACAATGCTTCTGTGTAGTTTTTATTTGAAGATATTATTTTTCCCAATAGAGGCCTCTTAGCGCTCAGAATGTCCAATTGCAATTTCTACAGAAAGAGTTTTTCAGAAAGGCTCAATCAAAAGTAAGGTTCAACTCTGTTAGTTGAATGCACAGAACAGAAAGAAGTTTCATACAATGCTTCTGTGTAGTTTATATTTGAACATATTCTTTTTTCCACTATTACCCACTTAGCGCTACGCATGTCCAGTTGCATTTTCTACAGACAGAGTGTTTCAAAACTGCTCAATCAAAAGTATGGTTTAACTCTGTTAGCTGTATGCTCAGATCAGAAAGAAGTTTCACAGAATGATTCTGTGTAGTTTATATTTGAAGACATTCCTTTTTCCACTATTACCCTCTTAGCGCTCCGAATCTCCACTTGCATTTTCAACAGAAAGAGTGTTTCATAACTGCTCAATCAAAAATATGTTTTATCTCTGTTAACTGAATTTACAGATCAGAAATAAGTTTCACAGAATGCATCTGTGTAGTTTTTATTTGAAGATATTCTTTTTCCCAATGTAGGCCTCTTAGCGCTTAGCATGTCCAATTGCAGTTTCTACAGAAAGAGTGTTTCAGAACGGCTCAATCAAAAGTAAGGTTCAACTCCGTTAGTTGAATGCACAGAACAGAAAGAATTTTCACAGAATGCTACTGTGTAGTTTATATTTGAATATATTCCTTTTTCCACTATTACCCTCTTAGCGCTCCGAATGTCCACTTGCATTTTCTACAGAAAGAGTGTGCAGAACTGCGCAATCCAAAGTATGTTTTAACTCTGTTAGCTTAATGAACATATCAGAAATAAGTTTCACACAATGCTTCTGTGTAGTTTTTATTTGAAGATATTATTTTTCCCAATAGAGGCCTCTTAGCGCTCAGAATGTCCAATTGCAGTTTCTACAGAAAGAGTTTTTCAGAAAGGCTCAATCAAAAGTAAGGTTCAACTCTGTTAGTTGAATGCACAGAACAGAAAGAAGTTTCATACAATGCTTCTGTGTAGTTTATATTTGAACATATTGTTTTTTCCACTATTACCCACTTAGCGCTACGAATGTCCAGTTGCATTTTCTACAGACAGAGTGTTTCAAAACTGCTCAATCAAAAGTATGGTTTAACTCTGTTAGCTGAATGCTCAGATCAGAAAGAAGTTTCACAGAATGCTTCTGTGTAGTTTATATTTGAATATATTCCTTTTTCCACTACTACTCTCTTAGCGCTCCAAATGTCCAGTTGCATTTTCTACAGAAAGAGAGTTCAGATCTGCTCAATCAAAAGTATGGTTTAACTCTGTTAGCTGAATGCACAGATCAGAAAGAAGTTTCACAGAATGATTCTGTGTAGTTTATATTTGTAGACATTCCTTTTTCCACTATTACCCTCTTAGCGCTCCGAATCTCCACTTGCATTTTCTACAGAAAGAGTGTTTCAGAGCGGCTCAATCAAAACTAAGGTTCAACTCTTTTAGTTGAACAAACAGAACAGAAAGAAGTTTCACACAATTCTTCTGTGTAGTTTTTATTTGTAGACATTCTTTTTCCCAATATAGGCCTCTTAGCGCTCAGAATGTCCAATTGCAGTTTCTACAGAAAGAGTGTTTCAGAACGGCTCAATCAAAAGTAAGGTTCAACTCTGTTAGTTGAATGCACAGAACAGAAAGAAGTTTCATACAATGCTTCTGTGTAGTTTATATTTGAACATATACTTTTTCCACTATTACCCACTTAGCGCTACGAATGTCCAGTTGCATTTTCTACAGACAGAGTGTTTCAAAACTGCTCAATCAAAAGTAGGGTTTAACTCTGTTAGCTGTATGCTCAGATCAGAAAGAAGTTTCACAGAATGCTTCTGTGTAGTTTATATTTGAATATATTCCTTTTTCCACTACTACGCTCTTAGCGCTCCAAATGTCCAGTTGCATTTTCAACAGAAAGAGTGTTCAGATCTGCTCAATCAAAAGTATGGTTTAACTCTGTTAGCTGAATGCACAGATCAGAAAGAAGTTTCACCGAATGATTCTGTGTAGTTTATATTTGAAGACATTCCTTTTTCCACTATTACCCTCTTAGCGCTCCGAATCTCCACTTGCATTTTCTACAAAAAGAGTGTTTCATAACTGCTCAATCAAAAATATGTTTTATCTCTGTTAACTGAATTTACAGATCAGAAATAAGTTTCACAGAATGCATCTGTGTAGTTTTTATTTGAAGATATTCTTTTTCCCAATGTAGGCCTCTTAGCGCTTAGCATGTCCAATTGCAGTTTCTACAGAAAGAGTGTTTCAGAACGGCTCAATCAAAAGTAAGGTTCAACTCTGTTAGTTGAATGCACAGAACAGAAAGAATTTTCACAGAATGCTACTGTGTAGTTTATATTTGAATATATTCCTTTTTCCACTATTACCCTCTTAGCGTTCCGAATGTCCACTTGCATTTTCTACAGAAAGAGTGTTCAGAACTGCGCAATCCAAAGTATGGTTTAACTCTGTTAGCTTAATGAACATATCACAAATAAGTTTCACACAATGCTTCTGTGTAGTTTTTATTTGAAGATATTATTTTTCCCAATAGAGGCCTCTTAGCGCTCAGAATGTCCAATTGCAGTTTCTACAGAAAGAGTGTTTCAGAAAGGCTCAATCAAAAGTAAGGTTCAACTCTGTTAGTTGAATGCACAGAACAGAAAGAAGTTTCATACAATGCTTCTGTGTAGTTTATATTTGAACATATTCTTTTTTCCACTATTACCCACTTAGCGCTACGCATGTCCAGTTGCATTTTCTACAGACAGAGTGTTTCAAAACTGCTCAATCAAAAGTATGGTTTAACTCTGTTAGCTGTATGCTCAGATCAGAAAGAAGTTTCACAGAATGATTCTGTGTAGTTTATATTTGAAGACATTCCTTTTTCCACTATTACCCTCTTAGCGCTCCGAATCTCCACTTGCATTTTCAACAGAAAGAGTGTTTCATAACTGCTCAATCAAAAATATGTTTTATCTCTGTTAACTGAATTTACAGATCAGAAATAAGTTTCACAGAATGCATCTGTGTAGTTTTTATTTGAAGATATTCTTTTTCCCAATGTAGGCCTCTTAGCGCTTAGCATGTCCAATTGCAGTTTCTACAGAAAGAGTGTTTCAGAACGGCTCAATCAAAAGTAAGGTTCAACTCCGTTAGTTGAATGCACAGAACAGAAAGAATTTTCACAGAATGCTACTGTGTAGTTTATATTTGAATATATTCCTTTTTCCACTATTACCCTCTTAGCGCTCCGAATGTCCACTTGCATTTTCTACAGAAAGAGTGTGCAGAACTGCGCAATCCAAAGTATGTTTTAACTCTGTTAGCTTAATGAACATATCAGAAATAAGTTTCACACAATGCTTCTGTGTAGTTTTTATTTGAAGATATTATTTTTCCCAATAGAGGCCTCTTAGCGCTCAGAATGTCCAATTGCAGTTTCTACAGAAAGAGTTTTTCAGAAAGGCTCAATCAAAAGTAAGGTTCAACTCTGTTAGTTGAATGCACAGAACAGAAAGAAGTTTCATACAATGCTTCTGTGTAGTTTATATTTGAACATATTGTTTTTTCCACTATTACCCACTTAGCGCTACGAATGTCCAGTTGCATTTTCTACAGACAGAGTGTTTCAAAACTGCTCAATCAAAAGTATGGTTTAACTCTGTTAGCTGAATGCTCAGATCAGAAAGAAGTTTCACAGAATGCTTCTGTGTAGTTTATATTTGAATATATTCCTTTTTCCACTACTACTCTCTTAGCGCTCCAAATGTCCAGTTGCATTTTCTACAGAAAGAGAGTTCAGATCTGCTCAATCAAAAGTATGGTTTAACTCTGTTAGCTGAATGCACAGATCAGAAAGAAGTTTCACAGAATGATTCTGTGTAGTTTATATTTGTAGACATTCCTTTTTCCACTATTACCCTCGTAGCTCTCCGAATCTCCACTTGCATTTTCTACAGAAAGAGTGTTTCAGAACGGCTCAATCAAAACTAAGGTTCAACTCTTTTAGTTGAACAAACAGAACAGAAAGAAGTTTCACACAATTCTTCTGTGTAGTTTTTATTTGTAGACATTCTTTTTCCCAATATAGGCCTCTTAGCGCTCAGAATGTCCAATTGCAGTTTCTACAGAAAGAGTGTTTCAGAACGGCTCAATCAAAAGTAAGGTTCAACTCTGTTAGTTGAATGCACAGAACAGAAAGAAGTTTCATACAATGCTTCTGTGTAGTTTATATTTGAACATATACTTTTTCCACTATTACCCACTTAGCGCTACGAATGTCCAGTTGCATTTTCTACAGACAGAGTGTTTCAAAACTGCTCAATCAAAAGTAGGGTTTAACTCTGTTAGCTGTATGCTCAGATCAGAAAGAAGTTTCACAGAATGCTTCTGTGTAGTTTATATTTGAATATATTCCTTTTTCCACTACTACGCTCTTAGCGCTCCAAATGTCCAGTTGCATTTTCAACAGAAAGAGTGTTCAGATCTGCTCAATCAAAAGTATGGTTTAACTCTGTTAGCTGAATGCACAGATCAGAAAGAAGTTTCACCGAATGATTCTGTGTAGTTTATATTTGAAGACATTCCTTTTTCCACTATTACCCTCTTAGCGCTCCGAATCTCCACTTGCATTTTCTACAAAAAGAGTGTTTCATAACTGCTCAATCAAAAATATGTTTTATCTCTGTTAACTGAATTTACAGATCAGAAATAAGTTTCACAGAATGCATCTGTGTAGTTTTTATTTGAAGATATTCTTTTTCCCAATGTAGGCCTCTTAGCGCTTAGCATGTCCAATTGCAGTTTCTACAGAAAGAGTGTTTCAGAACGGCTCAATCAAAAGTAAGGTTCAACTCTGTTAGTTGAATGCACAGAACAGAAAGAATTTTCACAGAATGCTACTGTGTAGTTTATATTTGAATATATTCCTTTTTCCACTATTACCCTCTTAGCGTTCCGAATGTCCACTTGCATTTTCTACAGAAAGAGTGTTCAGAACTGCGCAATCCAAAGTATGGTTTAACTCTGTTAGCTTAATGAACATATCACAAATAAGTTTCACACAATGCTTCTGTGTAGTTTTTATTTGAAGATATTATTTTTCCCAATAGAGGCCTCTTAGCGCTCAGAATGTCCAATTGCAGTTTCTACAGAAAGAGTGTTTCAGAAAGGCTCAATCAAAAGTAAGGTTCAACTCTGTTAGTTGAATGCACAGAACAGAAAGAAGTTTCATACAATGCTTCTGTGTAGTTTATATTTGAACATATTCTTTTTTCCACTATTACCCACTTAGCGCTACGAATGTCCAGTTGCATTTTCTACAGACAGAGTGTTTCAAAACTGCTCAATCAAAAGTATGGTTTAACTCTGTTAGCTGAATGCTCAGATCAGAAAGAAGTTTCACAGAATGCTTCTGTGTAGTTTATATTTGAATATATTCCTTTTTCCACTACTACTCTCTTAGCGCTCCAAATGTCCAGTTGCATTTTCTACAGAAAGAGTGTTCAGATCTGCTCAATCAAAAGTATGATTTAACTCTGTTAGCTGAATGCACAGATCAGAAAGAAGTTTCACAGAATGATTCTGTGTAGTTTATATTTGGAGACATTCCTTTTTCCACTATTACCCTCTTAGCACTCTGAATCTCCACTTGCATTTTCTACAGAAAGAGTGTTTCAGAACGGCTCAATCAAAACTAAGCTTCAACTCTTTTAGTTGAACAAACAGAACAGAAAGAAGTTTCACACAATTCTTCTGTGTAGTTTTTATTTGTAGACATTCTTTTTCCCAATATAGGCCTCTTAGCGCTCAGAATGTCCAATTGCAGTTTCTACAGAAAGAGTGTTTCAGAACGGATCAATCAAAAGTAAGGTTCAACTCTGTTAGTTGAATGCACGGAACAGAAAGAAGTTTCATACAATGCTTCTGTGTAGTTTATATTTGAACATATTCTTTTTTCCACTATTACCCACTTAGCGCTACGAATGTCCAGTTGCATTTTCTACAGACAGAGTGTTTCAAAACTGCTCAATCAAATGTATTTTTTAACTCTGTTAGCTGAATGCTCAGATCAGAAAGAAGTTTCACAGAATGCTTCTGTGTAGTTTATATTTGAATATATTCCTTTTTCCACTAATACGCTCTTAGCGCTCCAAAAGTCCAGTTGCATTTTCAACAGAAGGAGTGTTCAGATCTGCTCAATCAAAAGTATGGTTTAACTCTGTTAGCTGAATGCACAGATCAGAAAGAAGTTTCACCGAATGATTCTGTGTAGTTTATATTTGAAGACATTCCTTTTTCCACTATTACCCTCTTAGCGCTCCGAATCTCCACTTGCATTTTCTACAAAAAGAGTGTTTCATAACTGCTCAATCAAAAATATGTTTTATCTCTGTTAACTGAATTTACAGATCAGAAATAAGTTTCACAGAATGCATCTGTGTAGTTTTTATTTGAAGATATTCTTTTTCCCAATGTAGGCCTCTTAGCGCTTAGCATGTCCAATTGCAGTTTCTACAGAAAGAGTGTTTCAGAACGGCTCAATCAAAAGTAAGGTTCAACTCTGTTAGTTGAATGCACAGAACAGAAAGAATTTTCACAGAATGCTACTGTGTAGTTTATATTTGAATATATTCCTTTTTCCACTATTACCCTCTTAGCGCTCCGAATGTCCACTTGCATTTTCTACAGAAAGAGTGTTCAGAACTGCGCAATCCAAAGTATGGTTTAACTCTGTTAGCTTAATGAACATATCAGAAATAAGTTTCACACAATGCTTCTGTGTAGTTTTTATTTGAAGATATTATTTTTCCCAATAGAGGCCTCTTAGCGCTCAGAATGTCCAATTGCAGTTTCTACAGAAAGAGTGTTTCAGAAAAGCTCAATCAAAAGTAAGGTTCAACTCTGTTAGTTGAATGCACAGAACAGAAAGAACTTTCATACAATGCTTCTGTGTAGTTTATATTTGAACATATTTTTTTTCCACTATTACCCACTTAGCGCTACGAATGTCCAGTTGCATTTTCTACAGACAGAGTGTTTCAAAACTGCTCAATCAAAAGTATGGTTTAACTCTGTTAGCTGAATGCTCAGATCAGAAAGAAGTTTCACAGAATGCTTCTGTGTAGTTTATATTTGTAGACATTCCTTTTTCCACTATTACCCTCTTAGTGCTCCGAATATCCACTTGCATTTTCTACAGAAAGAGTGTTTCAGAACGGCTCAATCAAAACTAAGGTTCAACTCTTTTAGTTGAACAAACAAAACAGAAAGAAGTTTCACACAATTCTTCTGTGTAGTTTTTATTTGTAGACATTCTTTTTCCCAATATAGGCCTCTTAGCGCTCAGAATGTCCAATTGCAGTTTCTACAGAAAGAGTGTTTCAGAACGGCTCAATCAAAAGTAAGGTTCAACTCTGTTAGTTGAATGCACAGAACAGAAAGAAGTTTCATACAATGCTTCTGTGTAGTTTATATTTGAACATATACTTTTTTCCACTATTACCCACTTAGCGCTACGAATGTCCAGTTGCATTTTCTACAGACAGAGTGTTTCAAAACTGCTCAATCAAAAGTAGGGTTTAACTCTGTTAGCTGTATGCTCAGATCAGAAAGAAGTTTCACAGAATGCTTCTGTGTAGTTTATATTTGAATATATTCCTTTTTCCACTACTACGCTCTTAGCGCTCCAAATGTCCAGTTGCATTTTCAACAGAAAGAGTGTTCAGATCTGCTCAATCAAAAGTATGGTTTAACTCTGTTAGCTGAATGCACAGATCAGAAAGAAGTTTCACCGAATGATTCTGTGTAGTTTATATTTGAAGACATTCCTTTTTCCACTATTACCCCCTTAGCGCTCCGAATCTCCACTTGCATTTTCTACAAAAAGAGTGTTTCATAACTGCTCAATCAAAAATATGTTTTATCTCTGTTAACTGAATTTACAGATCAGAAATAAGTTTCACAGAATGCATCTGTGTAGTTTTTATTTGAAGATATTCTTTTTCCCAATGTAGGCCTCTTAGCGCTTAGCATGTCCAATTGCAGTTTCTACAGAAAGAGTGTTTCAGAACGGCTCAATCAAAAGTAAGGTTCAACTCTGTTAGTTGAATGCACAGAACAGAAAGAATTTTCACAGAATGCTACTGTGTAGTTTATATTTGAATATATTACTTTTTAAACTATTACCCTCTTAGCGTTCCGAATGTCCACTTGCATTTTCTACAGAAAGAGTGTTCAGAACTGCGCAATCCAAAGTATGGTTTAACTCCGTTTGCTTAATGAACATATCAGAAATAAGTTTCACACAATGCTTCTGTGTAGTTTTTATTTGAAGATATTATTTTTCCCAATAGAGGCCTCTTAGCGCTCAGAATGTCCAATTGCAGTTTCTACAGAAAGAGTGTTTCAGAAAAGCTCAATCAAAAGTAAGGTTCAACTCTGTTAGTTGAATGCACAGAACAGAAAGAACTTTCATACAATGCTTCTGTGTAGTTTATATTTGAACATATTTTTTTTCCACTATTACCCACTTAGCGCTACGAATGTCCAGTTGCATTTTCTACAGACAGAGTGTTTCAAAACTGCTCAATCAAAAGTATGGTTTAACTCTGTTAGCTGAATGCTCAGATCAGAAAGAAGTTTCACAGAATGCTTCTGTGTAGTTTATATTTGTAGACATTCCTTTTTCCACTATTACCCTCTTAGTGCTCCGAATCTCCACTTGCATTTTCTACAGAAAGAGTGTTTCAGAACGGCTCAATCAAAACTAAGGTTCAACTCTTTTAGTTGAACAAACAAAACAGAAAGAAGTTTCACACAATTCTTCTGTGTAGTTTTTATTTGTAGACATTCTTTTTCCCAATATAGGCCTCTTAGCGCTCAGAATGTCCAATTGCAGTTTCTACAGAAAGAGTGTTTCAGAACGGCTCAATCAAAAGTAAGGTTCAACTCTGTTAGTTGAATGCACAGAACAGAAAGAAGTTTCATACAATGCTTCTGTGTAGTTTATATTTGAACATATTCTTTTTTCCACTATTACCCACTTAGCGCTACGAATGTCCAGTTGCATTTTCTACAGACAGAGTGTTTCAAAACTGCTCAATCAAAAGTATGGTTTAACTCTGTTAGCTGAATGCTCAGATCAGAAAGAAGTTTCACAGAATGCTTCTGTGTAGTTTATATTTGAATATATTCCTTTTTCCACTACTACTCTCTTAGCGCTCCAAATGTCCAGTTGCATTTTCTACAGAAAGAGTGTTCAGATCTGCTCAATCAAAAGTATGATTTAACTCTGTTAGCTGAATGCACAGATCAGAAAGAAGTTTCACAGAATGATTCTGTGTAGTTTATATTTGGAGACATTCCTTTTTCCACTATTACCCTCTTGGCGCTCCGAATCTCCACTTGCATTTTCTACAGAAAGAGTGTTTCAGAACGGCTCAATCAAAACTAAGCTTCAACTCTTTTAGTTGAACAAACAGAACAGAAAGAAGTTTCACAGAATGCATCTGTGTAGTTTTTATTTGTAGACATTCTTTTTCCCAATATAGGCCTCTTAGCGCTCAGAATGTCCAATTGCAGTTTCTACAGAAAGAGTGTTTCAGAACGGATCAATCAAAAGTAAGGTTCAACTCTGTTAGTTGAATGCACGGAACAGAAAGAAGTTTCATACAATGCTTCTGTGTAGTTTATATTTGAACATATTCTTTTTTCCACTATTACCCACTTAGCGCTACGAATGTCCAGTTGCATTTTCTACAGACAGAGTGTTTCAAAACTGCTCAATCAAAAGTATTTTTTAACTCTGTTAGCTGAATGCTCAGATCAGAAAGAAGTTTCACAGAATGCTTCTGTGTAGTTTATATTTGAATATATTCCTTTTTCCACTAATACGCTCTTAGCGCTCCAAAAGTCCAGTTGCATTTTCAACAGAAGGAGTGTTCATATCTGCTCAATCAAAAGTATGGTTTAACTCTGTTAGCTGAATGCACAGATCAGAAAGAAGTTTCACCGAATGATTCTGTGTAGTTTATATTTGAAGACATTCCTTTTTCCACTATTACCCTCTTAGCGCTCCGAATCTCCACTTGCATTTTCTACAAAAAGAGTGTTTCATAACTGCTCAATCAAAAATATGTTTTATCTCTGTTAACTGAATTTACAGATCAGAAATAAGTTTCACAGAATGCATCTGTGTAGTTTTTATTTGAAGATATTCTTTTTCCCAATGTAGGCCTCTTAGCGCTTAGCATGTCCAATTGCAGTTTCTACAGAAAGAGTGTTTCAGAACGGCTCAATCAAAAGTAAGGTTCAACTCTGTTAGTTGAATGCACAGAACAGAAAGAATTTTCACAGAATGCTACTGTGTAGTTTATATTTGAATATATTCCTTTTTCCACTATTACCCTCTTAGCGCTCCGAATGTCCACTTGCATTTTCTACAGAAACAGTGTGCAGAACTGCGCAATCAAAAGTATGGTTTAACTCTGTTAGCTTAATGAACATATCAGAAATAAGTTTCACACAATGCTTCTGTGTAGTTTTTATTTGAAGATATTATTTTTCCCAATAGAGGCCTCTTAGCGCTCAGAATGTCCAATTGCAGTTTCTACAGAAAGAGTGTTTCAGAAAGGCTCAATCAAAAGTAAGGTTCAACTCTGTTAGTTGAATGCACAGAACAGAAAGAAGTTTCATACAATGCTTCTGTGTAGTTTATATTTGAACATATTCTTTTTTCCACTATTACCCACTTAGCGCTACGCATGTCCAGTTGCATTTTCTACAGACAGAGTGTTTCAAAACTGCTCAATCAAAAGTATGGTTTAACTCTGTTAGCTGTATGCTCAGATCAGAAAGAAGTTTCACAGAATGCTTCTGTGTAGTTTATATTTGAATATAATCCTTTCTCCACTACTACGCTCTTAGCGCTCCAAATGTCCAGTTGCATTTTCAACAGAAAGAGTGTTCAGATCTGCTCAATCAAAAGTATTTTTTAACTCTGTTAGCTGAATGCACAGATCAGAAAGAAGTTTCACCGAATGATTCTGTGTAGTTTATATTTGAAGACATTCCTTTTTCCACTATTACCCTCTTAGCGCTCCGAATCTCCACTTGCATTTTCTACAAAAAGAGTGTTTCATAACTGCTCAATCAAAAATATGTTTTATCTCTGTTAACTGAATTTACAGATCAGAAATAAGTTTCACAGAATGCATCTGTGTAGTTTTTATTTGAAGATATTCTTTTTCCCAATGTAGGCCTCTTAGCGCTTAGCATGTCCAATTGCAGTTTCTACAGAAAGAGTGTTTCAGAACGGCTCAATCAAAAGTAAGGTTCAACTCCGTTAGTTGAATGCACAGAACAGAAAGAATTTTCACAGAATGCTACTGTGTAGTTTATATTTGAATATATTCCTTTTTCCACTATTACCCTCTTAGCGCTCCGAATGTCCACTTGCATTTTCTACAGAAAGAGTGTGCAGAACTGCGCTATCCAAAGTATGTTTTAACTCTGTTAGCTTAATGAACATATCAGAAATAAGTTTCACACAATGCTTCTGTGTAGTTTTTATTTGAAGATATTATTTTTCCCAATAGAGGCCTCTTAGCGCTCAGAATGTCCAATTGCAATTTCTACAGAAAGAGTTTTTCAGAAAGGCTCAATCAAAAGTAAGGTTCAACTCTGTTAGTTGAATGCACAGAACAGAAAGAAGTTTCATACAATGCTTCTGTGTAGTTTATATTTGAACATATTGTTTTTTCCACTATTACCCACTTAGCGCTACGAATGTCCAGTTGCATTTTCTACAGACAGAGTGTTTCAAAACTGCTCAATCAAAAGTATGGTTTAACTCTGTTAGCTGAATGCTCAGATCAGAAAGAAGTTTCACAGAATGCTTCTGTGTAGTTTATATTTGAATATATTCCTTTTTCCACTACTACTCTCTTAGCGCTCCAAATGTCCAGTTGCATTTTCTACAGAAAGAGAGTTCAGATCTGCTCAATCAAAAGTATGGTTTAACTCTGTTAGCTGAATGCACAGATCAGAAAGAAGTTTCACAGAATGATTCTGTGTAGTTTATATTTGTAGACATTCCTTTTTCCACTATTACCCTCTTAGCTCTCCGAATCTCCACTTGCATTTTCTACAGAAAGAGTGTTTCAGAACGGCTCAATCAAAACTAAGGTTCAACTCTTTTAGTTGAACAAACAGAACAGAAAGAAGTTTCACACAATTCTTCTGTGTAGTTTTTATTTGTAGACATTCTTTTTCCCAATATAGGCCTCTTAGCGCTCAGAATGTCCAATTGCAGTTTCTACAGAAAGAGTGTTTCAGAACGGCTCAATCAAAAGTAAGGTTCAACTCTGTTAGTTGAATGCACAGAACAGAAAGAAGTTTCATACAATGCTTCTGTGTAGTTTATATTTGAACATATACTTTTTCCACTATTACCCACTTAGCGCTACGAATGTCCAGTTGCATTTTCTACAGACAGAGTGTTTCAAAACTGCTCAATCAAAAGTAGGGTTTAACTCTGTTAGCTGTATGCTCAGATCAGAAAGAAGTTTCACAGAATGCTTCTGTGTAGTTTATATTTGAATATATTCCTTTTTCCACTACTACGCTCTTAGCGCTCCAAATGTCCAGTTGCATTTTCAACAGAAAGAGTGTTCAGATCTGCTCAATCAAAAGTATGGTTTAACTCTGTTAGCTGAATGCACAGATCAGAAAGAAGTTTCACCGAATGATTCTGTGTAGTTTATATTTGAAGACATTCCTTTTTCCACTATTACCCTCTTAGCGCTCCGAATCTCCACTTGCATTTTCTACAAAAAGAGTGTTTCATAACTGCTCAATCAAAAATATGTTTTATCTCTGTTAACTGAATTTACAGATCAGAAATAAGTTTCACAGAATGCATCTGTGTAGTTTTTATTTGAAGATATTCTTTTTCCCAATGTAGGCCTCTTAGCGCTTTGCATGTCCAATTGCAGTTTCTACAGAAAGAGTGTTTCAGAACGGCTCAATCAAAAGTAAGGTTCAACTCTGTTAGTTGAATGCACAGAACAGAAAGAATTTTCACAGAATGCTACTGTGTAGTTTATATTTGAATATATTCCTTTTTCCACTATTACCCTCTTAGCGTTCCGAATGTCCACTTGCATTTTCTAAAGAAAGAGTGTTCAGATCTGCGCAATCCAAAGTATGGTTTAACTCCGTTAGCTTAATGAACATATCACAAATAAGTTTCACACAATGCTTCTGTGTAGTTTTTATTTGAAGATATTATTTTTCCCAATAGAGGCCTCTTAGCGCTCAGAATGTCCAATTGCAGTTTCTACAGAAAGAGTGTTTCAGAAAGGCTCAATCAAAAGTAAGGTTCAACTCTGTTAGTTGAATGCACAGAACAGAAAGAAGTTTCATACAATGCTTCTGTGTAGTTTATATTTGAACATATTCTTTTTTCCACTATTACCCACTTAGCGCTACGAATGTCCAGTTGCATTTTCTACAGACAGAGTGTTTCAAAACTGCTCAATCAAAAGTATGGTTTAACTCTGTTAGCTGAATGCTCAGATCAGAAAGAAGTTTCACAGAATGCTTCTGTGTAGTTTATATTTGAATATATTCCTTTTTCCACTACTACTCTCTTAGCGCTCCAAATGTCCAGTTGCATTTTCTACAGAAAGAGTGTTCAGATCTGCTCAATCAAAAGTATGATTTAACTCTGTTAGCTGAATGCACAGATCAGAAAGAAGTTTCACAGAATGATTCTGTGTAGTTTATATTTGGAGACATTCCTTTTTCCACTATTACCCTCTTAGCACTCCGAATCTCCACTTGCATTTTCTACAGAAAGAGTGTTTCAGAACGGCTCAATCAAAACTAAGCTTCAACTCTTTTAGTTGAACAAACAGAACAGAAAGAAGTTTCACACAATTCTTCTGTGTAGTTTTTATTTGTAGACATTCTTTTTCCCAATATAGGCCTCTTAGCGCTCAGAATGTCCAATTGCAGTTTCTACAGAAAGAGTGTTTCAGAACGGATCAATCAAAAGTAAGGTTCAACTCTGTTAGTTGAATGCACGGAACAGAAAGAAGTTTCATACAATGCTTCTGTGTAGTTTATATTTGAACATATTCTTTTTTCCACTATTACCCACTTAGCGCTACGAATGTCCAGTTGCATTTTCTACAGACAGAGTGTTTCAAAACTGCTCAATCAAAAGTATTTTTTAACTCTGTTAGCTGAATGCTCAGATCAGAAAGAAGTTTCACAGAATGCTTCTGTGTAGTTTATATTTGAATATATTCCTTTTTCCACTAATACGCTCTTAGCGCTCCAAAAGTCCAGTTGCATTTTCAACAGAAGGAGTGTTCAGATCTGCTCAATCAAAAGTATGGTTTAACTCTGTTAGCTGAATGCACAGATCAGAAAGAAGTTTCACCGAATGATTCTGTGTAGTTTATATTTGAAGACATTCCTTTTTCCACTATTACCCTCTTAGCGCTCCGAATCTCCACTTGCATTTTCTACAAAAAGAGTGTTTCATAACTGCTCAATCAAAAATATGTTTTATCTCTGTTAACTGAATTTACAGATCAGAAATAAGTTTCACAGAATGCATCTGTGTAGTTTTTATTTGAAGATATTCTTTTTCCCAATGTAGGCCTCTTAGCGCTTAGCATGTCCAATTGCAGTTTCTACAGAAAGAGTGTTTCAGAACGGCTCAATCAAAAGTAAGGTTCAACTCTGTTAGTTGAATGCACAGAACAGAAAGAATTTTCACAGAATGCTACTGTGTAGTTTATATTTGAATATATTCCTTTTTCCACTATTACCCTCTTAGCGCTCCGAATGTCCACTTGCATTTTCTACAGAAAGAGTGTTCAGAACTGCGCAATCCAAAGTATGGTTTAACTCTGTTAGCTTAATGAACATATCAGAAATAAGTTTCACACAATGCTTCTGTGTAGTTTTTATTTGAAGATATTATTTTTCCCAATAGAGGCCTCTTAGCGCTCAGAATGTCCAATTGCAGTTTCTACAGAAAGAGTGTTTCAGAAAAGCTCAATCAAAAGTAAGGTTCAACTCTGTTAGTTGAATGCACAGAACAGAAAGAACTTTCATACAATGCTTCTGTGTAGTTTATATTTGAACATATTTTTTTTCCACTATTACCCACTTAGCGCTACGAATGTCCAGTTGCATTTTCTACAGACAGAGTGTTTCAAAACTGCTCAATCAAAAGTATGGTTTAACTCTGTTAGCTGAATGCTCAGATCAGAAAGAAGTTTCACAGAATGCTTCTGTGTAGTTTATATTTGTAGACATTCCTTTTTCCACTATTACCCTCTTAGTGCTCCGAATATCCACTTGCATTTTCTACAGAAAGAGTGTTTCAGAACGGCTCAATCAAAACTACGGTTCAACTCTTTTAGTTGAACAAACAAAACAGAAAGAAGTTTCACACAATTCTTCTGTGTAGTTTTTATTTGTAGACATTCTTTTTCCCAATATAGGCCTCTTAGCGCTCAGAATGTCCAATTGCAGTTTCTACAGAAAGAGTGTTTCAGAACGGCTCAATCAAAAGTAAGGTTCAACTCTGTTAGTTGAATGCACAGAACAGAAAGAAGTTTCATACAATGATTCTGTGTAGTTTATATTTGAACATATACTTTTTTCCACTATTACCCACTTAGCGCTACGAATGTCCAGTTGCATTTTCTACAGACAGAGTGTTTCAAAACTGCTCAATCAAAAGTAGGGTTTAACTCTGTTAGCTGTATGCTCAGATCAGAAAGAAGTTTCACAGAATGCTTCTGTGTAGTTTATATTTGAATATATTCCTTTTTCCACTACTACGCTCTTAGCGCTCCAAATGTCCAGTTGCATTTTCAACAGAAAGAGTGTTCAGATCTGCTCAATCAAAAGTATGGTTTAACTCTGTTAGCTGAATGCACAGATCAGAAAGAAGTTTCACCGAATGATTCTGTGTAGTTTATATTTGAAGACATTCCTTTTTCCACTATTACCCCCTTAGCGCTCCGAATCTCCACTTGCATTTTCTACAAAAAGAGTGTTTCATAACTGCTCAATCAAAAATATGTTTTATCTCTGTTAACTGAATTTACAGATCAGAAATAAGTTTCACAGAATGCATCTGTGTAGTTTTTATTTGAAGATATTCTTTTTCCCAATGTAGGCCTCTTAGCGCTTAGCATGTCCAATTGCAGTTTCTACAGAAAGAGTGTTTCAGAACGGCTCAATCAAAAGTAAGGTTCAACTCTGTTAGTTGAATGCACAGAACAGAAAGAATTTTCACAGAATGCTACTGTGTAGTTTATATTTGAATATATTCCTTTTTCCACTATTACCCTCTTAGCGTTCCGAATGTCCACTTGCATTTTCTACAGAAAGAGTGTTCAGAACTGCGCAATCCAAAGTATGGTTTAACTCCGTTAGCTTAATGAACATATCAGAAATAAGTTTCACACAATGCTTCTGTGTAGTTTTTATTTGAAGATATTATTTTTCCCAATAGAGGCCTCTTAGCGCTCAGAATGTCCAATTGCAGTTTCTACAGAAAGAGTGTTTCAGAAAAGCTCAATCAAAAGTAAGGTTCAACTCTGTTATTTGAATGCACAGAACAGAAAGAACTTTCATACAATGCTTCTGTGTAGTTTATATTTGAAAATATTTTTTTTCCACTATTACCCACTTAGCGCTACGAATGTCCAGTTGCATTTTCTACAGACAGAGTGTTTCAAAACTGCTCAATCAAAAGTATGGTTTAACTCTGTTAGCTGAATGCTCAGATCAGAAAGAAGTTTCACAGAATGCTTCTGTGTAGTTTATATTTGTAGACATTCCTTTTTCCACTATTACCCTCTTAGTGCTCCGAATATCCACTTGCATTTTCTACAGAAAGAGTGTTTCAGAACGGCTCAATCAAAACTAAGGTTCAACTCTTTTAGTTGAACAAACAAAACAGAAAGAAGTTTCACACAATTCTTCTGTGTAGTTTTTATTTGTAGACATTCTTTTTCCCAATATAGGCCTCTTAGCGCTCAGAATGTCCAATTGCAGTTTCTACAGAAAGAGTGTTTCAGAACGGCTCAATCAAAAGTAAGGTTCAACTCTGTTAGTTGAATGCACAGAACAGAAAGAAGTTTCATACAATGCTTCTGTGTAGTTTATATTTGAACATATACTTTTTTCCACTATTACCCACTTAGCGCTACGAATGTCCAGTTGCATTTTCTACAGACAGAGTGTTTCAAAACTGCTCAATCAAAAGTAGGGTTTAACTCTGTTAGCTGTATGCTCAGATCAGAAAGAAGTTTCACAGAATGCTTCTGTGTAGTTTATATTTGAATATATTCCTTTTTCCACTACTACGCTCTTAGCGCTCCAAATGTCCAGTTGCATTTTCAACAGAAAGAGTGTTCAGATCTGCTCAATCAAAAGTATGGTTTAACTCTGTTAGCTGAATGCACAGATCAGAAAGAAGTTTCACCGAATGATTCTGTGTAGTTTATATTTGAAGACATTCCTTTTTCCACTATTACCCTCTTAGCGCTCCGAATCTCCACTTGCATTTTCTACAAAAAGAGTGTTTCATAACTGCTCAATCAAAAATATGTTTTATCTCTGTTAACTGAATTTACAGATCAGAAATAAGTTTCACAGAATGCATCTGTGTAGTTTTTATTTGAAGATATTCTTTTTCCCAATGTAGGCCTCTTAGCGCTTAGCATGTCCAATTGCAGTTTCTACAGAAAGAGTGTTTCAGAACGGCTCAATCAAAAGTAAGGTTCAACTCTGTTAGTTGAATGCACAGAACAGAAAGAATTTTCACAGAATGCTACTGTGTAGTTTATATTTGAATATATTCCTTTTTCCACTATTACCCTCTTAGCGTTCCGAATGTCCACTTGCATTTTCTACAGAAAGAGTGTTCAGAACTGCGCAATCCAAAGTATGGTTTAACTCCGTTAGCTTAATGAACATATCAGAAATAAGTTTCACACAATGCTTCTGTGTAGTTTTTATTTGAAGATATTATTTTTCCGAATAGAGGCCTCTTAGCGCTCAGAATGTCCAATTGCAGTTTCTACAGAAAGAGTGTTTCAGAAAGGCTCAATCAAAAGTAAGGTTCAACTCTGTTAGTTGAATGCACAGAACAGAAAGAAGTTTCATACAATGCTTCTGTGTAGTTTATATTTGAACATATTCTTTTTTCCACTATTACCCACTTAGCGCTACGAATGTCCAGTTGCATTTTCTACAGACAGAGTGTTTCAAAACTGCTCAATCAAAAGTATGGTTTAACTCTGTTAGCTGAATGCTCAGATCAGAAAGAAGTTTCACAGAATGCTTCTGTGTAGTTTATATTTGAATATATTCCTTTTTCCACTACTACTCTCTTAGCGCTCCAAATGTCCAGTTGCATTTTCTACAGAAAGAGTGTTCAGATCTGCTCAATCAAAAGTATGATTTAACTCTGTTAGCTGAATGCACAGATCAGAAAGAAGTTTCACAGAATGATTCTGTGTAGTTTATATTTGGAGACATTCCTTTTTCCACTATTACCCTCTTAGCGCTCCGAATCTCCACTTGCATTTTCTACAGAAAGAGTGTTTCAGAACGGCTCAATCAAAACTAAGCTTCAACTCTTTTAGTTGAACAAACAGAACAGAAAGAAGTTTCACAAAATTCTTCTGTGTAGTTTTTATTTGTAGACATTCTTTTTCCCAATATAGGCCTCTTAGCGCTCAGAATGTCCAATTGCAGTTTCTACAGAAAGAGTGTTTCAGAACGGATCAATCAAAAGTAAGGTTCAACTCTGTTAGTTGAATGCACGGAACAGAAAGAAGTTTCATACAATGCTTCTGTGTAGTTTATATTTGAACATATTCTTTTTTCCACTATTACCCACTTAGCGCTACGAATGTCCAGTTGCATTTTCTACCGACAGAGTGTTTCAAAACTGCTCAATCAAAAGTATTTTTTAACTCTGTTAGCTGAATGCTCAGATCAGAAAGAAGTTTCACAGAATGCTTCTGTGTAGTTTATATTTGAATATATTCCTTTTTCCACTAATACGCTCTTAGCGCTCCAAAAGTCCAGTTGCATTTTCAACAGAAGGAGTGTTCAGATCTGCTCAATCAAAAGTATGGTTTAACTCTGTTAGCTGAATGCACAGATCAGAAAGAAGTTTCACCGAATGATTCTGTGTAGTTTATATTTGAAGACATTCCTTTTTCCACTATTACCCTCTTAGCGCTCCGAATCTCCACTTGCATTTTCTACAAAAAGAGTGTTTCATAACTGCTCAATCAAAAATATGTTTTATCTCTGTTAACTGAATTTACAGATCAGAAATAAGTTTCACAGAATGCATCTGTGTAGTTTTTATTTGAAGATATTCTTTTTCCCAATGTAGGCCTCTTAGCGCTTAGCATGTCCAATTGCAGTTTCTACAGAAAGAGTGTTTCAGAACGGCTCAATCAAAAGTAAGGTTCAACTCTGTTAGTTGAATGCACAGAACAGAAAGAATTTTCACAGAATGCTACTGTGTAGTTTATATTTGAATATATTCCTTTTTCCACTATTACCCTCTTAGCGCTCCGAATGTCCACTTGCATTTTCTACAGAAAGAGTGTTCAGAACTGCGCAATCCAAAGTATGGTTTAACTCTGTTAGCTTAATGAACATATCAGAAATAAGTTTCACACAATGCTTCTGTGTAGTTTTTATTTGAAGATATTATTTTTCCCAATAGAGGCCTCTTAGCGCTCAGAATGTCCAATTGCAGTTTCTACAGAAAGAGTGTTTCAGAAATGCTCAATCAAAAGTAAGGTTCAACTCTGTTAGTTGAATGCACAGAACAGAAAGTAGTTTCATACAATGCTTCTGTGTAGTTTATATTTGAACATATTCTTTTTTCCACTATTACCCACTTAGCGCTACGAATGTCCAGTTGCATTTTCTACAGACAGAGTGTTTCAAAACTGCTCAATCAAAAGTATGGTTTAACTCTGTTAGCTGAATGCTCAGATCAGAAAGAAGTTTCACAGAATGCTTCTGTGTAGTTTATATTTGAATATATTCCTTTTTCCACTACTACCCTCTTAGCGCTCCAAATGTCCAGTTGCATTTTCTACAGAAAGAGTGTTCAGATCTGCTCAATCAAAAGTATGGTTTAACACTGTTAGCTGAATGCACAGATCAGAGAGAAGTTTCACAGAATGATTCTGTGTAGTTTATATTTGTAGACATTCCTTTTTCCACTATTACCCTCTTAGTGCTCCGAATCTCCACTTGCATTTTCTACAGAAAGAGTGTTTCAGAACGGCTCAATCAAAACTAAGGTTCAACTCTTTTTGTTGAACAAACAGAACAGAAAGAAGTTTCACACAATTCTTCTGTGTAGTTTTTATTTGTAGACATTCTTTTTCCCAATATAGGCCTCTTAGCGCTCAGAATGTCCAATTGCCGTTTCTACAGAATGAGTGTTTCAAAACGGCTCAATCAAATTCAGGTTCAACTCTGTTAGTTGAATGCACAGAACAGAAAGTAGTTTCATACAATGCTTCTGTGTAGTTTATATTTGAACATATTCTTTTTTCCACTATTACCCACTTAGCGCTACGAATGTCCAGTTGCATTTTCTACAGACAGAGTGTTTCAAAACTGCTCAATCAAAAGTATGGTTTAACTCTGTTAGCTGTATGCTCAGATCAGAAAGAAGTTTCACAGAATGCTTCTGTGTAGTTTATATTTGAATATATTCCTTTTTCCACTCCTACGCTCTTAGCGCTCCAAATGTCCAGTTGCATTTTCAACAGAAAGAGTGTTCAGATCTGCTCAATCAAAAGTATGGTTTAACTCTGTTAGCTGAATGCACAGATCAGAAAGAAGTTTCACCGAATGATTCTGTGTAGTTTATATTTGAAGACATTCCTTTTTCCACTATTACCATCTTAGCGCTCCGAATCTCCACTTGCATTTTCTACAAAAAGAGTGTTTCATAACTGCTCAATCAAAAATATGTTTTATCTCTGTTAACTGAATTTACAGATCAGAAATAAGTTTCACAGAATGCATCTGTGTAGATTTATTTGAAGATATTCTTTTTCCCAATGTAGGCCTCTTAGCGCTTAGCATGTCCAATTGCAGTTTCTACAGAAAGAGTGTTTCAGAACGGCTCAATCAAAAGTAAGGTTCAACTCTGTTAGTTGAATGCACAGAACAGAAAGAATTTTCACAGAATGCTACTGTGTAGTTTATATTTGAATATATTCCTTTTTACACTATTACCCTCTTAGCGCTCCGAATGTCCACTTGCATTTTCTACAGAAAGAGTGTTCAGAACTGCGCAATCCAAAGTATGGTTTAACTCTGTTAGCTTAATGAACATATCAGAAATAAGTTTCACACAATGCTTCTGTGTAGTTTTTATTTGAAGATATTATTTTTTCCAATAGAGGCCTCTTAGCGCTCAGAATGTCCAATTGCAGTTTCTACAGAAAGAGTGTTTCAGAAAGGCTCAATCAAAAGTAAGGTTCAACTCTGTTAGTTGAATGCACAGAACAGAAAGAAGTTTCATACAATGCTTCTGTGTAGTTTATATTTGAACATATTCTTTTTTCCACTATTACCCACTTAGCGCTACGAATGTCCAGTTGCATTTTCTACAGACAGAGTGTTTCAAAACTGCTCAATCAAAAGTATGGTTTAACTCTGTTAGCTGAATGCTCAGATCAGAAAGAAGTTTCACAGAATGCTTCTGTGTAGTTTATATTTGAATATATTCCTTTTTCCACTACTACTCTCTTAGCGCTCCAAATGTCCAGTTGCATTTTCTACAGAAAGAGTGTTCAGATCTGCTCAATCAAAAGTATGATTTAACTCTGTTAGCTGAATGCACAGATCAGAGAGAAGTTTCACAGAATGATTCTGTGTAGTTTATATTTTTAGACATTCCTTTTTCCACTATTACCCTCTTAGCGCTCCGAATCTCCACTTGCATTTTCTACAGAAAGAGTGTTTCAGAACGGCTCAATCAAAACTAAGGTTCAACTCTTTTAGTTGAACAAACAGAACAGAAAGAAGTTTCACACAATTCTTCTGTGTAGTTTTTATTTGTAGACATTCTTTTTCCCAATATAGGCCTCTTAGCGCTCAGAATGTCCAATTGCAGTTTCTACAGAAAGAGTGTTTCAGAACGGCTCAATCAAAAGTAAGGTTCAACTCTGTTAGTTGAATGCACAGAACAGAAAGAAGTTTCATACAATGCTTCTGTGTAGTTTATATTTGTACATATTCTTTTTTCCACTATTACCCACTTAGCGCTACGAATGTCCAGTTGCATTTTCTACAGACAGAGTGTTTCAAAACTGCTCAATCAAAAGTATGGTTTAACTCTGTTAGCTGAATGCTCAGATCAGAAAGAAGTTTCACAGAATGATTCTGTGTAGTTTATATTTGAATATATTCCTTTTTCCACTACTACGCTCTTAGCGCTCCAAATGTCCAGTTGCATTTTCTACAGAAAGAGTGTTCAGATCTGCTCAATCAAAAGTATGGTTTAACTCTGTTAGCTGAATGCACAGATCAGAAAGAAGTTTCACCGAGTGATTCTGTGTAGTTTATATTTGAAGACATTCCTTTTTCCACTATTACCCTCTTAGCGCTCCGAATCTCCACTTGCATTTTCTACAAAAAGAGTGTTTCATAACTGCTCAATCAAAAATATGTTTTATCTCTGTTAACTGAATTTACAGATCAGAAATAAGTTTCACAGAATGCATCTGTGTAGTTTTTATTTGAAGATATTCTTTTTCCCAATGTAGGCCTCTTAGCGCTTAGCATGTCCAATTGCAGTTTCTACAGAAAGAGTGTTTCAGAACGGCTCAATCAAAAGTAAGGTTCAACTCTGTTAGTTGAATGCACAGAACAGAAAGAATTTTCACAGAATGCTACTGTGTAGTTTATATTTGAATATATTCCTTTTTCCACTATTACCCTCTTAGCGCTCCGAATGTCCACTTGCATTTTCTACAGAAAGAGTGTTCAGAACTGCGCAATCCAAAGTATGGTTTAACTCTGTTAGCTTAATGAACATATCAGAAATAAGTTTCACACAATGCTTCTGTGTAGTTTTTATTTGAAGATATTATTTTTCCCAATAGAGGCCTCTTAGCGCTCAGAATGTCCAATTGCAGTTTCTACAGAAAGAGTGTTTCAGAAAAGCTCAATCAAAAGTAAGGTTCAACTCTGTTAGTTGAATGCACAGAACAGAAAGAAGTTTCATACAATGCTTCTGTGTAGTTTATATTTGAACATATTCTTTTTTCCACTATTACCCACTTAGCGCTACGAATGTCCAGTTGCATTTTCTACAGACAGAGTGTTTCAAAACTGCTCAATCAAAAGTATGGTTTAACTCTGTTAGCTGAATGCTCAGATCAGAAAGAAGTTTCACAGAATGCTTCTGTGAAGTTTATATTTGAATATATTGCTTTTTCCACTATTACTCTCTTAGCGCTCCAAATGTCCAGTTGCATTTTCTACAGAAAGAGTGTTCAGATCTGCTCAATCAAAAGTATGGTTTAACTCTGTTAGCTGAATGCACAGATCAGAGAGAAGTTTCACAGAATGATTCTGTGTAGTTTATATTTGTAGACATTCCTTTTCCCACTATTACCCTCTTAGTGCTCCAAATCTCCACTTGCATTTTCTACAGAAAGAGTGTTTCACAACGGCTCAATCAAAACTAAGGTTCAACTCTTTTTGTTGAACAAACAGAACAGAAAGAAGTTTCACACAATTCTTCTGTGTAGTTTTTATTTGTAGACATTCCTTTTCCCAATATAGGCCTCTTAGCGCTCAGAATGTCCAATTGCAGTTTCTACAGAATGAGTGTTTCAAAACGGCTCAATCAAAAGTCAGGTTCAACTCTGTTAGTTGAATGCACAGAACAGAAAGTAGTTTCATACAATGCTTCTGTGTAGTTTATATTTGAACATATTCTTTTTTCCACTATTACCCACTTAGCGCTACGAATGTCCAGTTGCATTTTCTACAGACAGAGTGTTTCAAAACTGCTCAATCAAAAGTATGGTTTAACTCTGTTAGCTGTATGCTCAGATCAGAAAGAAGTTTCACAGAATGCTTCTGTGTAGTTTATATTTGAATATATTACTTTTTCCACTCCTACGCTCTTAGCGCTCCAAATGTCCAGTTGCATTTTCAACAGAAAGAGTGTTCAGATCTGCTCAATCAAAAGTATGGTTTAACTCTGTTAGCTGAATGCACAGATCAGAAAGAAGTTTCACCGAATGATTCTGTGTAGTTTATATTTGAAGACATTCCTTTTTCCACTATTACCATCTTAGCGCTCCGAATCTCCACTTGCATTTTCTACAAAAAGAGTGTTTCATAACTGCTCAATCAAAAATATGTTTTATCTCTGTTAACTGAATTTACAGATCAGAAATAAGTTTCACAGAATGCATCTGTGTAGTTTTTATTTGAAGATATTCTTTTTCCCAATGTAGGCCTCTTAGCGCTTAGCATGTCCAATTGCAGTTTCTACAGAAAGAGTGTTTCAGAACGGCTCAATCAAAAGTAAGGTTCAACTCTGTTAGTTGAATGCACAGAACAGAAAGAATTTTCACAGAATGCTACTGTGTAGTTTATATTTGAATATATTCCTTTTTCCACTATTACCCTCTTAGCGCTCCGAATGTCCACTTGCATTTTCTACAGAAAGAGTGTGCAGAACTGCGCAATCAAAAGTATGGTTTAACTCTGTTAGCTTAATGAACATATCAGAAATAAGTTTCACACAATGCTTCTGTGTAGTTTTTATTTGAAGATAATATTTTTCCCAATAGAGGCCTCTTAGCGCTCAGAATGTCCAATTGCAGTTTCTACAGAAAGAGTGTTTCAGAAAGGCTCAATCAAAAGTAAGGTTCAACTCTGTTAGTTGAATGCACAGAACAGAAAGAAGTTTCATACAATGCTTCTGTGTAGTTTATATTTGAACATATTCTTTTTTCCACTATTACCCACTTAGCACTACGAATGTCCAGTTGCATTTTCTACAGACAGAGTGTTTCAAAACTGCTCAATCAAAAGTATGGTTTAACTCTGTTAGCTGAATGCTCAGATCAGAAAGAAGTTTCACAGAATGCTTCTGTGTAGTTTATATTTGAATATATTCCTTTTTCCACTACTACTCTCTTAGCGCTCCAAATGTCCAGTTGCATTTTCTACAGAAAGAGTGTTCAGATCTGCTCAATCAAAAGTATGGTTTAACTCTGTTAGCTGAATGCACAGATCAGAGAGAAGTTTCACAGAATGATTCTGTGTAGTTTATATTTGTAGACATTCCTTTTTCCACTATTACCCTCTTAGCGCTCCGAATCTCCACTTGCATTTTCTACAGAAAGAGTGTTTCAGAACGGCTCAATCAAAACTAAGGTTCAACTCTTTTAGTTGAACAAAGAGAACAGAAAGAAGTTTCACACAATTCTTCTGTGTAGTTTTTATTTGTAGACATTCTTTTTCCCAATATAGGCCTCTTAGCGCTCAGAATGTCCAATTGCAGTTTCTACAGAAAGAGTGTTTCAGAACGGCTCAATCAAAAGTAAGGTTCAACTCTGTTAGTTGAATGCACACAACAGAAAGAAGTTTCATACAATGCTTCTGTGTAGTTTATATTTGAACATATACTTTTTTCCACTATTACCCACTTAGCGCTACGCATGTCCATTTGCATTTTCTACAGACAGAGTGTTTCAAAACTGCTCAATCAAAAGTATGGTTTAACTCTGTTAGCTGTATGCTCAGAACAGAAAGAAGTTTCACAGAATGCTTCTGTGTAGTTTATATTTGAATATATTCCTTTTTCCACTACTACGCTCTTAGCGCTCCAAATGTCCAGTTGCATTTTCAACAGAAAGAGTGTTCAGATCTGCTCAATCAAAAGTATGGTTTAACTCTGTTAGCTGAATGCACAGATCAGAAAGAAGTTTCACCGAATGATTCTGTGTAGTTTATATTTGAAGACATTCCTTTTTCCACTATTACCATCTTAGCGCTCCGAATCTCCACTTGCATTTTCTACAAAAAGAGTGTTTCATAACTGCTCAATCAAAAATATGTTTTATCTCTGTTAACTGAATTTACAGATCAGAAATAAGTTTCACAGAATGCATCTGTGTAGTTTTTATTTGAAGATATTCTTTTTCCCAATGTAGGCCTCTTAGCGCTTAGCATGTCCAATTGCAGTTTCTACAGAAAGAGTGTTTCAGAACGGCTCAATCAAAAGTAAGGTTCAACTCTGTTAGTTGAATGCACAGAACAGAAAGAATTTTCACAGAATCCTACTGTGTAGTTTATATTTGTATATATTCCTTTTTCCACTATTACCCTCTTAGCGTTCCGAATGTCCACTTGCATTTTCTACAGAAAGAGTGTTCAGAACTGCGCAATCCAAAGTGTGGTTTAACTCCGTTAGCTTAATGAACATATCAGAAATAAGTTTCACACAATGCTTCTGTGTAGTTTTTATTTGAAGATATTATTTTTCCCAATAGAGGCCTCTTAGCGCTCAGAATGTCCAATTGCAGTTTCTACAGAAAGAGTGTTTCAGAAAGGCTCAATCAAACTAAGGTTCAACTCTGTTAGTTGAATGCACAGAACAGAAAGAAGTTTCATACAATGCTTCTGTGTAGTTTATATTTGAACATATTCTTTTTTCCACTATTACCCACTTAGCGCTACGAATGTCCAGTTGCATTTTCTACAGACAGAGTGTTTCAAAACTGCTCAATCAAAAGTATGGTTTAACTCTGTTAGCTGAATGCTCAGATCAGAAAGAAGTTTCACAGAATGCTTCTGTGTAGTTTATATTTGAATATATTCCTTTTTCCACTACTACGCTCTTAGCGCTCCAAATGTCCAGTTGCATTTTCAACAGAAGGAGTGTTCAGATCTGCTCAATCAAAAGTATGGTTTAACTCTGTTAGCTGAATGCACAGATCAGAAAGAAGATTCACCGAATGATTCTGTGTAGTTTATATTTGAAGACATTCCTTTTTCCACTATTACCCTCTTAGCGCTTCGAATCTTCACTTGCATTTTCTACAAAAAGAGTGTTTCATAACTGCTCAATCAAAAATATGTTTTATCTCTGTTAACTGAATTTACAGATCAGAAATAAGTTGCACAGAATGCATCTGTGTAGTTTTTATTTGAAGATATTCTTTTTCCCAATGTAGGCCTCTTAGCGCTTAGCATGTCCAATTGCAGTTTCTACAGAAAGAGTGTTTCAGAACGGCTCAATCAAAAGTAAGGTTCAACTCTGTTAGTTGAATGCACAGAACAGAAAGAATTTTCACAGAATGCTACTGTGTAGTTTATATTTGAATATATTCCTTTTTCCACTATTACCCTCTTAGCGCTCCTAATGTCCACTTGCATTTTCTACAGAAAGAGTGTTCAGAACTGCGCAATCCAAAGTATGGTTTAACTCTGTTAGCTTAATGAACATATCAGAAATAAGTTTCACACAATGCTTCTGTGTAGTTTTTATTTGAAGATATTATTTTTCCCAATAGAGGCCTCTTAGCGCTCAGAATGTCCAATTGCAGTTTCTACAGAAAGAGTGTTTCAGAAAAGCTCAATCAAAAGTAAGGTTCAACTCTGTTAGTTGAATGCACAGAACAGAAAGAAGTTTCATACAATGCTTCTGTGTAGTTTATATTTGAACATATTCTTTTTTCCACTATTACCCACTTAGCGCTACGAATGTCCAGTTGCATTTTCTACAGACAGAGTGTTTCAAAACTGCTCAATCAAAAGTATGGTTTAACTCTGTTAGCTGAATGCTCAGATCAGAAAGAAGTTTCACAGAATGCTTCTGTTTAGTTTATATTTGAATGTATTCCTTTTTCCACTACTACTCTCTTAGCGCTCCAAATGTCCAGTTGCATTTTCTACAGAAAGAGTGTTCAGATCTGCTCAATCAAAAGTATGGTTTAACTCTGTTAGCTGAATGCACAGATCAGAGAGAAGTTTCACAGAATGATTCTGTGTAGTTTATATTTGTAGACATTCCTTTTTCCACTATTACCCTCTTAGCGCTCCGAATCTCCACTTGCATTTTCTACAGAAAGAGTGTTTCAGAACGGCCCAATCAAAACTAAGGTTCAACACTTTTAGATGAACAAACAGAACAGAAAGAAGTTTCACACAATTCTTCTGTGTAGTTTTTATTTGTAGACATTCTTTTTCCCAATGTAGGCCTCTTAGCGCTCAGAATGTCCAATTGCAGTTTCTACAGAATGAGTGTTTCAGAACGGCTCAATCAAAAGTAAGGTTCAACTCTGTTAGTTGAATGCACAGAACAGAAAGTATTTTCATACAATGCTTCTGTGTAGTTTATATTTGAACATATTCTTTTTTCCACTATTACCCACTTAGCGCTACGAATGTCCAGTTGCATTTTCTACAGACAGAGTGTTTCAAAACTGCTCAATCAAAAGTATGGTTTAACTCTGTTAGCTGTATGCTCAGATCAGAAAGAAGTTTCACAGAATGCTTCTGTGTAGTTTATATTTGAATATATTCCTTTTTCCACTACTATGCTCTTAGCGCTCCAAATGTCCAGTTGCATTTTCAACAGAAAGAGTGTTCAGATCTGCTCAATCAAAATTATGGTTTAACTCTGTTAGCTGAATGCACAGATCAGAAAGAAGATTCACCGAATGATTCTGTGTAATTTATATTTGAAGACATTCCTTTTTCCACTATTACCCTCTAAGCGATCCGAATCTCCAATTGCATTTTCTACAAAAAGAGTGTTTCATAACTGCTCAATCAAATATATGTTTTATCTCTGTTAACTGAATTTACAGATCAGAAATAAGTTTCACAGAATGCATCTGTGTAGTTTTTATTTGAAGATATTCTTTTTCCCAATGTAGGCCTCTTAGCGCTTAGCATGTCCAATTGCAGTTTCTACAGAAAGAGTGTCTCAGAACGGCTCAATCAAAAGTAAGGTTCAACTCTGTTAGTTGAATGCACAGAACAGAAAGAATTTTCACAGAATGCTACTGTGTAGTTTATATTTGAATATATTCCTTTTTCCACTATTACCCTCTTAGCGCTCTGAATGTCCACTTGCATTTTCTACAGAAAGAGTGTGCAGAGCTGTGCAATCAAAAGTATGGTTTAACTCTGTTAGCTTAATGAACATATCAGAAATAAGTTTCACACAATGCTTCTGTGTAGTTTTTATTTGAAGATATTATTTTTCCCAATAGAGGCCTCTTAGCGCTCAGAATGTCCAATTTCAGTTTCTACAGAAAGAGTGTTTCAGAAAGGCTCAATCAAAAGTAAGGTTCAACTCTGTTAGTTGAATGCACAGAACAGAAAGTAGTTTCATACAATGCTTCTGTGTAGTTTATATTTGAACATATTCTTTTTTCCACTATTACCCACTTAGCGCTACGAATGTCCAGTTGCATTTTCTACAGACAGAGTGTTTCAAAACTGCTCAATCAAAAGTATGGTTTAACTCTGTTAGCTGAATGCTCAGATCAGAAAGAAGTTTCACAGAATGCTTCTGTGTAGTTTATATTTGAATATATTCCTTTTTCCACTACTACTCTCTTAGCGCTCCAAATGTCCAGTTGCATTTTCTACAGAAAGAGTGTTCAGATCTGCTCAATCAAAAGTATGGTTTAACTCTGTTAGCTGAATGCACAGATCAGAGAGAAGTTTCACAGAATGATTCTGTGTAGTTTATATTTGTAGACATTCCTTTTTCCACTATTACCCACTTAGCGCTCCGAATCTCCACTTGCATTTTCTACAGAAAGAGTGTTTCAGAACGGCTCAATCAAAACTAAGGTTCAACTCTTTTAGTTGAACAAACAGAACAGAAAGAAGTTTCACACAATTCTTCTGTGTAGTTTTTATTTGTAGACATTCTTTTTCCCAATATAGGCCTCTTAGCGCTCAGAATGTCCAATTGCAGTTTCTACAGAAAGAGTGTTTCAGAACGGCTCAATCAAAAGTAAGGTTCAACTCTGTTAGTTGAATGCACAGAAGAGAAAGAAGTTTCATACAATGCTTCTGTGTAGTTTATATTTGAACATATACTTTTTTCCACTATTACCCACTTAGCGCTACGCATGTCCAGTTGCATTTTCTACAGACAGAGTGTTTCAAAACTGCTCAATCAAAAGTATGGTTTAACTCTGTTAGCTGTATGCTCAGATCAGAAAGAAGTTTCACAGAATGCTTCTGTGTAGTTTATATTTGAATATATTCCTTTTTCCACTCCTACGCTCTTAGCGCTCCAAATGTCCAGTTGCATTTTCAACAGAAAGAGTGTTCAGATCTGCTCAATCAAAAGTATGGTTTAACTCTGTTAGCTGAATGCACAGATCAGAAAGATGTTTCACCGAATGATTCTGTGTAGTTTATATTTGAAGACATTCTTTTTCCACTATTACCCTCTTAGCGCTCCGAATCTCCACTTGCATTTTCTAAAAAAACAGTGTTTCATAACTGCTCAATCAAAAATATGTTTTATCTCTGTTAACTGAATTTACAGATCAGAAATAAGTTTCACAGAATGCATCTGTGTAGTTTTTATTTGAAGATATTCTTTTTCCCAATGTAGGCCTCTTAGCGCTTAGCATGTCCAATTGCAGTTTCTACAGAAAGAGTGTTTCAGAACGGCTCAATCAAAAGTAAGGTTCAACTCTGTGAGTTGAATGCACAGAACAGAAAGAATTTTCACAGAATGCTACTGTGTAGTTTATATTTGAATATATTCCTTTTTCCACTATTACCCTCTTAGCGCTCCGAATGTCCACTTGCATTTTCTACAGAAAGAGTGTGCAGAACTGTGCAATCAAAAGTATGGTTTAACTCTGTTAGCTTAATGAACATATCAGAAATAAGTTTCACACAATGCTTCTGTGTAGTTTTTATTTGAATATATTATTTTTCCCAATAGAGGCCTCTTAGCGCTCAGAATGTCCAATTTCAGTTTCTACAGAAAGAGTGTTTCAGAAAGGCTCAATCAAAAGTAAGGTTCAACTCTGTTAGTTGAATGCACAGAACAGAAAGTAGTTTCATACAATGCTTCTGTGTAGTTTATATTTGAACATATTCTTTTTTCCACTATTACCCACTTAGCGCTACGAATGTCCAGTTGCATTTTCTACAGACAGAGTGTTTCAAAACTGCTCAATCAAAAGTATGGTTTAACTCTGTTAGCTGAATGCTCAGATCAGAAAGAAGTTTCACAGAATGCTTCTGTGTAGTTTATATTTGAATATATTCCTTTTTCCACTACTAGTCTCTTAGCGCTCCAAATGTCCAGTTGCATTTTCTACAGAAAGAGTGTTCAGATCTGCTCAATCAAAAGTATGGTTTAACTCTGTTAGCTGAATGCACAGATCAGAGAGAAGTTTCACAGAATGATTCTGTGTAGTTTATATTTGTAGACATTCCTTTTTCCACTATTACCCTCTTAGCGCTCCGAATCTCCACTTGCATTTTCTACAGAAAGAGTGTTTCAGAACGGCTCAATCAAAACTAAGGTTCAACTCTTTTAGTTGAACAAACAGAACAGAAAGAAGTTTCACACAATTCTTCTGTGTAGTTTTTATTTGTAGACATTCTTTTTCCCAATATAGGCCTCTTAGCGCTCAGAATGTCCAATTGCATTTTCTACAGAAAGAGTGTTTCAGAACGGCTCAATAAAAAGTAAGGTTCAACTCTGTTAGTTGAATGCACAGAACAGAAAGAAGTTTCATACAATGCTTCTGTGTAGTTTATATTTGAACATATACTTTTTTCCACTATTACCCACTTAGCGCTACGCATGTCCAGTTGCATTTTCTACAGACAGAGTGTTTCAAAACTGCTCAATCAAAAGTATGGTTTAACTCTGTTAGCTGTATGCTCAGATCAGAAAGAAGTTTCACAGAATGCTTCTGTGTAGTTTATATTTGAATATATTCCTTTTTCCACTACTACGCTCTTAGCGCTCCAAATGTCCAGTTGCATTTTCAACAGAAAGACTGTTCAGATCTGCTCAATCAAAAGTATGGTTTAACTCTGTTAGCTGAATGCACAGATCAGAAAGAAGTTTCACCGAATGATTCTGTGTAGTTTATATTTGAAGACATTCCTTTTTCCACTATTACCCTCTTAGCGCTCCGAATCTCCACTTGCATTTTCTACAAAAAGAGTGTTTCATAACTGCTCAATCAAAAATATGTTTTATCTCTGTTAACTGAATTTACAGATCAGAAATAAGTTTCAAAGAATGCATCTGTGTAGTTTTTATTTGAAGATATTCTTTTTCCCAATGTAGGCCTCTTAGCGCTTAGCATGTCCAATTGCAGTTTCTACAGAAAGAGTGTTTCAGAACGGCTCAATCAAAAGTAAGGTTCAACTCTGTTAGTTGAATGCACAGAACAGAAATAATTTTCACAGAATGCTACTGTGTAGTTTATATTTGTATATATTCCTTTTTCCACTATTACCCTCTTAGCGTTCCGAATGTCCACTTGCATTTTCTACAGAAAGAGTGTTCAGAACTGCGCAATCCAAAGTATGGTTTAACTCCGTTAGCTTAATGAACATATCAGAAATAAGTTTCACACAATGCTTCTGTGTAGTTTTTATTTGAAGGTATTATTTTTCCCAATAGAGGCCTCTTAGCGCTCAGAATGTCCAATTGCAGTTTCTACAGAAAGAGTGTTTCAGAAAGGCTCAATCAAAAGTAAGGTTCAACTCTGTTAGTTGAATGCACAGAACAGAAAGTAGTTTCATACAATGCTTCTGTGTAGTTTATATTTGAACATATTCTTTTTTCCACTATTACCCACTTAGCGCTACGAATGTCCAGTTGCATTTTCTACAGACAGAGTGTTTCAAAACTGCTCAATCAAAAGTATGGTTTAACTCTGTTAGCTGAATGCTCAGATCAGAAAGAAGTTTCACAGAATGCTTCTGTGTAGTTTATATTTGAATATATTCCTTTTTCCACTACTACTCTCTTAGCGCTCCAAATGTCCAGTTGCATTTTCTACAGAAAGAGTGTTCAGATCTGCTCAATCAAAAGTATGGTTTAACTCTCTTAGCTGAATGCACAGATCAGAAAGAAGTTTCACAGAATGATTCTGTGTAGTTTATATTTGGAGACATTCCTTTTTCCACTATTACCCTCTTAGCGCTCCGAATCTCCACTTGCATTTTATACAGAAAGAGTGTTTCAGAACGGCTCAATCAAAACTAAGGTTCAACTCTTTTAGTTGAACAAACAGAACAGAAAGAAGTTTCACACAATTCTTCTGTGTAGTTTTTATTTGTAGACATTCTTTTTCCCAATATAGGCCTCGTAGCGCTCAGAATGTCCAATTGCAGTTTCTACAGAAAGAGTGTTTCAGAACGGCTCAATCAAAAGTAAGTTTCAACTCTGTTAGTTGAATGCACGGAACAGAAAGAAGTTTCATACAATGCTTCTGTGTAGTTTATATTTGAACATATTCTTTTTTCCACTATTACCCACTTAGTGCTACGAATGTCCAGTTGCATTTTCTACAGACAGAGTGTTTCAAAACTGCTCAATCAAAAGTATGGTTTAACTCTGTTACCTGAATGCTCAGATCAGAAAGAAGTTTCACAGAATGCTTCTGTGTAGTTTATATTTGAATATATTCCTTTTTCCACTAATACGCTCTTAGCGCTCCAATTGTCCAGTTGCATTTTCAACAGAAGGAGTGTTCAGATCTGCTCAATCAAAAGTATGGTTTAACTCTGTTAGCTGAATGCACAGATCAGAAAGAAGTTTCACCGAATGATTCTGTGTAGTTTATATTTGAAGACATTCCTTTTTCCACTATTACCCTCTTAGCGCTCCGAATCTCCACTTGCATTTTCTACAAAAAGAGTGTTCCATAACTGCTCAATCAAAAATATGTTTTATCTCTGTTAACTGAATTTACAGATCAGAAATAAGTTTCACAGAATGCATCTGTGTAGTTTTTATTTGAAGATATTCTTTTTCCCAATGTAGGCCTCTTAGCGCTTAGCATGTCCAATTGCAGTTTCTACAGAAAGAGTGTTTCAGAACGGCTCAATCAATAGTAAGGTTCAACTCTGTTAGTTGAATGCACAGAACAGAAAGAATTTTCACAGAATGCTACTGTGTAGTTTATATTTGAATATATTCCTTTTTCCACTATTACCCTCTTAGCGCTCCGAATGTCCACTTGCATTTTCTACAGAAAGAGTGTGCAGAACTGCGCAATCAAAAGTATGGTTTAACTCTGTTAGCTTAATGAACATATCAGAAATAAGTTTCACAAAATGCTTCTGTGTAGTTTTTATTTGAAGATATTATTTTTCCCAATAGAGGCCTCTTAGCGCTCAGAATGTCCAATTGCATTTTCTACAGAAAGAGTGTTTCAGAAAGGCTCAATCAAAAGTAAGGTTCAACTCTGTTAGTTGAATGCACAGAACAGAAAGAAGTTTCATACAATGCTTCTGTGTAGTTTATATTTGAACATATTCTTTTTTCCACTATTACCCACTTAGCGCTACGAATGTCCAGTTGCATTTTCTACAGACAGAGTGTT
Source organism: Symphalangus syndactylus (assembly GCF_028878055.3). NCBI lineage: Eukaryota > Metazoa > Chordata > Mammalia > Primates > Hylobatidae > Symphalangus > Symphalangus syndactylus. Next base: position 110,395,965 of record NC_072437.2, on the reverse strand, counting down.
TCAAAACTGCTCAATCAAAAGTATGGTTTAACTCTGTTAGCTGAATGCTCAGATCAGAAAGAAGTTTCACAGAATGCTTCTGTGTAGTTTATATTTGAATATATTCCTTTTTCCACTACTACTCTCTTAGCACTCCAAATGTCCAGTTGCATTTTCTACAGAAAGAGTGTTCAGATCTGCTCAATCAAAAGTATGGTTTAACTCTGTTAGCTGAATGCACAGATCAGAAAGAAGTTTCACAGAATGATTCTGTGTAGTTTATATTTGGAGACATTCCTTTTTCCACTATTACCCTCTTAGCGCTCCGAATCTCCACTTGCATTTTCTACAGAAAGAGTGTTTCAGAACGGCTCAATCAAAACTAAGGTTCAACTCTTTTAGTTGAACAAACAGAACAGAAAGAAGTTTCACACAATTCTTCTGTGTAGTTTTTATTTGTAGACATTCTTTTTCCCAATATAGGCCTCTTAGCGCTCAGAATGTCCAATTGCAGTTTCTACAGAAAGAGTGTTTCAGAACGGCTCAATCAAAAGTAAGTTTCAACTCTGTTAGTTGAATGCACGGAACAGAAAGAAGTTTCATACAATGCTTCTGTGTAGTTTATATTTGAACATATTCTTTTTTCCACTATTACCCACTTAGTGCTACGAATGTCCAGTTGCATTTTCTACAGACAGAGTGTTTCAAAACTGCTCAATCAAAAGTATGGTTTAACTCTGTTAGCTGAATGCTCAGATCAGAAAGAAGTTTCACAGAATGCTTCTGTGTAGTTTATATTTGAATATATTCCTTTTTCCACTAATACGCTCTTAGCGCTCCAAATGTCCAGTTGCATTTTCAACAGAAGGAGTGTTCAGATCTGCTCAATCAAAAGTATGGTTTAACTCTGTTAGCTGAATGCACAGATCAGAAAGAAGTTTCACCGAATGATTCTGTGTAGTTTATATTTGAAGACATTCCTTTTTCCACAATTACCCTCTTAGCGCTCCGAATCTCCACTTGCATTTTCTACAAAAAGAGTGTTTCATAACTGCTCAATCAAAAATATGTTTTATCTCTGTTAACTGAATTTACAGATCAGAAATAAGTTTCACAGAATGCATCTGTGTAGTTTTTATTTGAAGATATTCTTTTTCCCAATGTAGGCCTCTTAGCGCTTAGCATGTCCAATTGCAGTTTCTACAGAAAGAGTGTTTCAGAACGGCTCAATCAATAGTAAGGTTCAACTCTGTTAGTTGAATGCACAGAACAGAAAGAATTTTCACAGAATGCTACTGTGTAGTTTATATTTGAATATATTCCTTTTTCCACTATTACCCTCTTAGCGCTCCGAATGTCCACTTGCATTTTCTACAGAAAGAGTGTGCAGAACTGCGCAATCAAAAGTATGGTTTAACTCTGTTAGCTTAATGAACATATCAGAAATAAGTTTCACACAATGCTTCTGTGTAGTTTTTATTTGAAGATATTATTTTTCCCAATAGAGGCCTCTTAGCGCTCAGAATGTCCAATTGCATTTTCTACAGAAAGAGTGTTTCAGAAAGGCTCAATCAAAAGTAAGGTTCAACTCTGTTAGTTGAATGCACAGAACAGAAAGAAGTTTCATACAATGCTTCTGTGTAGTTTATATTTGAACATATTCTTTTTTCCACTATTACCCACTTAGCGCTACGAATGTCCAGTTGCATTTTCTACAGACAGAGTGTTTCAAAACTGCTCAATCAAAAGTATGGTTTAACTCTGTTAGCTGAATGCTCAGATCAGAAAGAAGTTTCACAGAATGCTTCTGTGTAGTTTATATTTGAATATATTCCTTTTTCCACTACTACGCTCTTAGCGCTCCAAATGTCCAGTTGCATTTTCAACAGAAAGAGTGTTCAGATCTGCTCAATCAAAAGTATGGTTTAACTCTGTTAGCTGAATGCACAGATCAGAAAGAAGTTTCACCGAATGATTCTGTGTAGTTTATATTTGAAGACATTCCTTTTTCCACTATTACCCTCTTAGCGCTCCGAATCTCCACTTGCATTTTCTACAAAAAGAGTGTTTCATAACTGCTCAATCAAAAATATGTTTTATCTCTGTTAACTGAATTTACAGATCAGAAATAAGTTTCACAGAATGCATCTGTGTAGTTTTTATTTGAAGATATTCTTTTTCCCAATGTAGGCCTCTTAGCGCTTAGCATGTCCAATTGCAGTTTCTACAGAAAGAGTGTTTCAGAACGGCTCAATCAAAAGTAAGGTTCAACTCTGTTAGTTGAATGCACAGAACAGAAAGAATTTTCACAGAATGCTACTGTGTAGTTTATATTTGTATATATTCCTTTTTCCACTATTACCCTCTTAGCGTTCCGAATGTCCACTTGCATTTTCTACAGAAAGAGTGTTCAGAACTGCGCAATCCAAAGTATGGTTTAACTCCGTTAGCTTAATGAACATATCAGAAATAAGTTTCACACAATGCTTCTGTGTAGTTTTTATTTGAAGGTATTATTTTTCCCAATAGAGGCCTCTTAGCGCTCAGAATGTCCAATTGCAGTTTCTACAGAAAGAGTGTTTCAGAAAGGCTCAATCAAAAGTAAGGTTCAACTCTGTTAGTTGAATGCACAGAACAGAAAGAAGTTTCATACAATGCTTCTGTGTAGTTTATATTTGAACATATTCTTTTTTCCACTATTACCCACTTAGCGCTACGAATGTCCAGTTGCATTTTCTACAGACAGAGTGTTTCAAAACTGCTCAATCAAAAGTATGGTTTAACTCTGTTAGCTGAATGCTCAGATCAGAAAGAAGTTTCACAGAATGCTTCTGTGTAGTTTATATTTGAATATATTCCTTTTTCCACTACTACTCTCTTAGCGCTCCAAATGTCCAGTTGCATTTTCTACAGAAAGAGTGTTCAGATCTGCTCAATCAAAAGTATGGTTTAACTCTGTTAGCTGAATGCACAGATCAGAAAGAAGTTTCACAGAATGATTCTTTGTAGTTTATATTTGGAGACATTCCTTTTTCCACTATTACCCTCTTAGCGCTCCGAATCTCCACTTGCATTTTATACAGAAAGAGTGTTTCAGAACGGCTCAATCAAAACTAAGGTTCAACTCTTTTAATTGAACAAACAGAACAGAAAGAAGTTTCACACAATTCTTCTGTGTAGTTTTTATTTGTAGACATTCTTTTTCCCAATATAGGCCTCTTAGCGCTCAGAATGTCCAATTGCAGTTTCTACAGAAAGAGTGTTTCAGAACGGCTCAATCAAAAGTAAGTTTCAACTCTGTTAGTTGAATGCACGGAACAGAAAGAAGTTTCATACAATGCTTCTGTGTAGTTTATATTTGAACATATTCTTTTTTCCACTATTACCCACTTAGCGCTACGAATGTCCAGTTGCATTTTCTACAGACAGAATGTTTCAAAACTGCTCAATCAAAAGTATGGTTTAACTCTGTTAGCTGAATGCTCAGATGAGAAAGAAGTTTCACAGAATGCTTCTGTGTAGTTTATATTTGAATATATTCCTTTTTCCACTAATACGCTCTTAGCGCTCCAATTGTCCAGTTGCATTTTCAACAGAAGGAGTGTTCAGATCTGCTCAATCAAAAGTATGGTTTAACTCTGTTAGCTGAATGCACAGATCAGAAAGAAGTTTCACCGAATGATTCTGTGTAGTTTATATTTGAAGACATTCCTTTTTCCACTATTACCCTCTTAGCGCTCCGAATCTCCACTTGCATTTTCTACAAAAAGAGTGTTTCATAACTGCTCAATCAAAAATATGTTTTATCTCTGTTAACTGAATTTACAGATCAGAAATAAGTTTCACAGAATGCATCTGTGTAGTTTTTATTTGAAGATATTCTTTTTCCCAATGTAGGCCTCTTAGCGCTTAGCATGTCCAATTGCAGTTTCTACAGAAAGAGTGTTTCAGAACGGCTCAATCAATAGTAAGGTTCAACTCTGTTAGTTGAATGCACAGAACAGAAGAATTTTCACAGAATGCTACTGTGTAGTTTATATTTGAATATATTCCTTTTTCCACTATTACCCTCTTAGCGCTCCGAATGTCCACTTGCATTTTCTACAGAAAGAGTGTGCAGAACTGCGCAATCAAAAGTATGGTTTAACTCTGTTAGCTTAATGAACATATCAGAAATAAGTTTCACAAAATGCTTCTGTGTAGTTTTTATTTGAAGATATTATTTTTCCCAATAGAGGCCTCTTAGCGCTCAGAATGTCCAATTGCATTTTCTACAGAAAGAGTGTTTCAGAAAGGCTCAATCAAAAGTAAGGTTCAACTCTGTTAGTTGAATGCACAGAACAGAAAGAAGTTTCATACAATGCTTCTGTGTAGTTTATATTTGAACATATTCTTTTTTCCACTATTACCCACTTAGCGCTACGAATGTCCAGTTGCATTTTCTACAGACAGAGTGTTTCAAAACTGCTCAATCAAAAGTATGGTTTAACTCTGTTAGCTGAATGCTCAGATCAGAAAGAAGTTTCACAGAATGCTTCTGTGTAGTTTATATTTGAATATATTCCTTTTTCCACTACTACTCTCTTAGCGCTCCAAATGTCCAGTTGCATTTTCTACAGAAAGAGTGTTCAGATCTGCTCAATCAAAAGTATGGTTTAACTCTGTTAGCTGAATGCACAGATCAGAGAGAAGTTTCACAGAATGATTCTGTGTAGTTTATATTTGGAGACATTCCTTTTTCCACTATTACCCTCTTAGCGCTCCGAATCTCCACTTGCATTTTCTACAGAAAGAGTGTTTCAGAACGGCTCAATCAAAACTAAGGTTCAACTCTTTTAGTTGAACAAACAGAACAGAAAGAAGTTTCACACAATTCTTCTGTGTAGTTTTTATTTGTAGACATTCTTTTTCCCAATATAGGCCTCTTAGCGCTCAGAATGTCCAATTGCAGTTTCTACAGAAAGAGTGTTTCAGAACGGCTCAATCAAAAGTAAGGTTCAACTCTGTTAGTTGAATGCACAGAACAGAAAGAAGTTTCATACAATGCTTCTGTGTAGTTTATATTTGAACATATACTTTTTTCCACTATTACCCACTTAGCGCTACGCATGTCCAGTTGCATTTTCTACAGACAGAGTGTTTCAAAACTGCTCAATCAAAAGTATGGTTTAACTCTGTTAGCTGTATGCTCAGATCAGAAAGAAGTTTCACAGAATGCTTCTGTGTAGTTTATATTTGAATATATTCCTTTTTCCACTACTACGCTCTTAGCGCTCCAAATGTCCAGTTGCATTTTCAACAGAAAGAGTGTTCAGATCTGCTCAATCAAAAGTATGGTTTAACTCTGTTAGCTGAATGCACAGATCAGAAAGAAGTTTCACCGAATGATTCTGTGTAGTTTATATTTGAAGACATTCCTTTTTCCACTATTACCCTCTTAGCGCTCCGAATCTCCACTTGCATTTTCTACAAAAAGAGTGTTTCATAACTGCTCAATCAAAAATATGTTTTATCTCTGTTAACTGAATTTACAGATCAGAAATAAGTTTCACAGAATGCATCTGTGTAGTTTTTATTTGAAGATATTCTTTTTCCCAATGTAGGCCTCTTAGCGCTTAGCATGTCCAATTGCAGTTTCTACAGAAAGAGTGTTTCAGAACGGCTCAATCAAAAGTAAGGTTCAACTCTGTTAGTTGAATGCACAGAACAGAAAGAATTTTCACAGAATGCTACTGTGTAGTTTATATTTGTATATATTCCTTTTTCCACTATTACCCTCTTAGCGTTCCGAATGTCCACTTGCATTTTCTACAGAAAGAGTGTTCAGAACTGCGCAATCCAAAGTATGGTTTAACTCCGTTAGCTTAATGAACATATCAGAAATAAGTTTCACACAATGCTTCCGTGTAGTTTTTATTTGAAGGTATTATTTTTCCCAATAGAGGCCTCTTAGCGCTCAGAATGTCCAATTGCAGTTTCTACAGAAAGAGTGTTTCAGAAAGGCTCAATCAAAAGTAAGGTTCAACTCTGTTAGTTGAATGCACAGAACAGAAAGAAGTTTCATACAATGCTTCTGTGTAGTTTATATTTGAACATATTCTTTTTTCCACTATTACCCACTTAGCGCTACGAATGTCCAGTTGCATTTTCTACAGACAGAGTGTTTCAAAACTGCTCAATCAAAAGTATGGTTTAACTCTGTTAGCTGAATGCTCAGATCAGAAAGAAGTTTCACAGAATGCTTCTGTGTAGTTTATATTTGAATATATTCCTTTTTCCACTACTACTCTCTTAGCGCTCCAAATGTCCAGTTGCATTTTCTACAGAAAGAGTGTTCAGATCTGCTCAATCAAAAGTATGGTTTAACTCTGTTAGCTGAATGCACAGATCAGAAAGAAGTTTCACAGAATGATTCTGTGTAGTTTATATTTGGAGACATTCCTTTTTCCACTATTACCCTCTTAGCGCTCCGAATCTCCACTTGCATTTTCTACAGAAAGAGTGTTTCAGAACGGCTCAATCAAAACTAAGGTTCAACTCTTTTAGTTGAACAAACAGAACAGAAAGAAGTTTCACACAATTCTTCTGTGTAGTTTTTATTTGTAGACATTCTTTTTCCCAATATAGGCCTCTTAGCGCTCAGAATGTCCAATTGCAGTTTCTACAGAAAGAGTGTTTCAGAACGGCTCAATCAAAAGTAAGTTTCAACTCTGTTAGTTGAATGCACGGAACAGAAAGAAGTTTCATACAATTCTTCTGTGTAGTTTATATTTGAACATATTCTTTTTTCCACTATTACCCACTTAGTGCTACGAATGTCCAGTTGCATTTTCTACAGACAGAGTGTTTCAAAACTGCTCAATCAAAAGTATGGTTTAACTCTGTTAGCTGAATGCTCAGATCAGAAAGAAGTTTCACAGAATGCTTCTGTGTAGTTTATATTTGAATATATTCCTTTTTCCACTAATGCGCTCTTAGCGCTCCAAATGTCCAGTTGCATTTTCAACAGAAGGAGTGTTCAGATCTGCTCAATCAAAAGTATGGTTTAACTCTGTTAGCTGAATGCACAGATCAGAAAGAAGTTTCACCGAATGATTCTGTGTAGTTTATATTTGAAGACATTCCTTTTTCCACTATTACCCTCTTAGCGCTCCGAATCTCCACTTGCATTTTCTACAAAAAGAGTGTTTCATAACTGCTCAATCAAAAATATGTTTTATCTCTGTTAACTGAATTTACAGATCAGAAATAAGTTTCACAGAATGCATCTGTGTAGTTTTTATTTGAAGATATTCTTTTTCTCAATGTAGGCCTCTTAGCGCTTAGCATGTCCAATTGCAGTTTCTACAGAAAGAGTGTTTCAGAACGGCTCAATCAATAGTAAGGTTCAACTCTGTTAGTTGAATGCACAGAACAGAAAGAATTTTCACAGAATGCTACTGTGTAGTTTATATTTGAATATATTCCTTTTTCCACTATTACCCTCTTAGCGCTCCGAATGTCCACTTGCATTTTCTACAGAAAGAGTGTGCAGAAATGCGCAATCAAAAGTATGGTTTAACTCTGTTAGCTTAATGAACATATCAGAAATAAGTTTCACAAAATGCTTCTGTGTAGTTTTTATTTGAAGATATTATTTTTCCCAATAGAGGCCTCTTAGCGCTCAGAATGTCCAATTGCATTTTCTACAGAAAGAGTGTTTCAGAAAGGCTCAATCAAAAGTAAGGTTCAACTCTGTTAGTTGAATGCACAGAACAGAAAGAAGTTTCATACAATGCTTCTGTGTAGTTTATATTTGAACATATTCTTTTTTCCACTATTACCCACTTAGCGCTACGAATGTCCAGTTGCATTTTCTACAGACAGAGTGTTTCAAAACTGCTCAATCAAAAGTATGGTTTAACTCTGTTAGCTGAATGCTCAGATCAGAAAGAAGTTTCACAGAATGCTTCTGTGTAGTTTATATTTGAATATATTTCTTTTTCCACTACTACTCTCTTAGCGCTCCAAATGTCCAGTTGCATTTTCTACAGAAAGAGTGTTCAGATCTGCTCAATCAAAAGTATGGTTTAACTCTGTTAGCTGAATGCACAGATCAGAGAGAAGTTTCACAGAATGATTCTGTGTAGTTTATATTTGTAGACATTCCTTTTTCCACTATTACCCTCTTAGCGCTCCGAATCTCCACTTGCATTTTCTACAGAAAGAGTGTTTCAGAGCGGCTCAATCAAAACTAAGGTTCAACTCTTTTAGTTGAACAAACAGAACAGAAAGAAGTTTCACACAATTCTTCTGTGTAGTTTTTATTTGTAGACATTCTTTTTCCCAATATAGGCCTCTTAGCGCTCAGAATGTACAATTGCAGTTTCTACAGAAAGAGTGTTTCAGAACGGCTCAATCAAAAGTAAGGTTCAACTCTGTTAGTTGAATGCACAGAACAGAAAAAAGTTTCATACAATGCTTCTGTTTAGTTTATATTTGTACATATTCTTTTTTCCACTATTACCCACTTAGCGCTACGAATGTCCAGTTGCATTTTCTACAGACAGAGTGTTTCAAAACTGCTCAATCAAAAGTATGGTTTAACTCTGTTAGCTGAATGCTCAGATCAGAAAGAAGTTTCACAGAATGCTTCTGTGTAGTTTATATTTGAATATATTCCTTTTTCCACTACTACGCTCTTAGCGCTCCAAATGTCCAGTTGCATTTTCTAGAGAAAGAGTGTTCAGATCTGCTCAATCAAAAATATGGTTTAACTCTGTTAGCTGAATGCACAGATCAGAAAGAAGTTTCACCGAGTGATTCTGTGTAGTTTATATTTGAAGACATTCCTTTTTCCACTATTACCCTCTTAGCGCTCCGAATCTCCACTTGCATTTTCTACAAAAAGAGTGTTTCATAACTGCTCAATCAAAAATATGTTTTATCTCTGTTAACTGAATTTACAGATCAGAAATAAGTTTCACAGAATGCATCTGTGTAGTTTTTATTTGAAGATATTCTTTTTCCCAATGTAGGCCTCTTAGCGCTTAGCATGTCCAATTGCAGTTTCTACAGAAAGAGTGTTTCAGAACGGCTCAATCAAAAGTAAGGTTCAACTCTGTTAGTTGAATGCACAGAACAGAAAGGATTTTCACAGAATGCTACTGTGTAGTTTATATTTGAATATATTCCTTTTTCCACTATTACCCTCTTAGCGCTCCGAATGTCCACTTGCATTTTCTACAGAAAGAGTGTTCAGAACTGCGCAATCCAAAGTATGGTTTAACTCTGTTATCTTAATGAACATATCAGAAATAAGTTTCACACAATGCTTCTGTGTAGTTTTTATTTGAAGATATTATTTTTCCCAATAGAGGCCTCTTAGCGCTCAGAATGTCCAATTGCAGTTTCTACAGAAAGAGTGTTTCAGAAAGGCTCAATCAAAAGTAAGGTTCAACTCTGTTAGTTGAATGCACAGAACAGAAAGAAGTTTCATACAATGCTTCTGTGTAGTTTATATTTGAACATATTCTTTTTTCCACTATTACCCACTTAGCGCTACGAATGTCCAGTTGCATTTTCTACAGACAGAGTGTTTCAAAACTGCTCAATCAAAAGTATGGTTTAACTCTGTTAGCTGAATGCTCAGATCAGAAAGAAGTTTCACAGAATGCTTCTGTGTAGTTTATATTTGAATATATTCCTTTTTCCACTACTACTCTCTTAGCGCTCCAAATGTCCAGTTGCATTTTCTACAGAAAGAGTGTTCAGATCTGCTCAATCAAAATTATGGTTTAACTCTGTTAGCTGAATGCACAGATCAGAGAGAAGTTTCACAGAATGATTCTGTGTAGTTTATATTTGTAGACATTCCTTTTTCCACTATTACCCTCTTAGCGCTCCGAATCTCCACTTGCATTTTCTACAGAAAGAGTGTTTCAGAACGGCTCAATCAAAACTAAGGTTCAACTCTTTTAATTGAACAAACAGAACAGAAAGAAGTTTCACACAATTCTTCTGTGTAGTTTTTATTTGTAGACATTCTTTTTCCCAATATAGGCCTCTTAGCGCTCAGAATGTACAATTGCAGTTTCTACAGAAAGAGTGTTTCAGAACGGCTCAATCAAAAGTAAGGTTCAACTCTGTTAGTTGAATGCACAGAACAGAAAAAAGTTTCATACAATGCTTCTGTTTAGTTTATATTTGTACATATTCTTTTTTCCACTATTACCCACTTAGCGCTACGAATGTCCAGTTGCATTTTCTACAGACAGAGTGTTTCAAAACTGCTCAATCAAAAGTATGGTTTAACTCTGTTAGCTGAATGCTCAGATCAGAAAGAAGTTTCACAGAATGCTTCTGTGTAGTTTATATTTGAATATATTCCTTTTTCCACTACTACGCTCTTAGCGCTCCAAATGTCCAGTTGCATTTTCTAGAGAAAGAGTGTTCAGATCTGCTCAATCAAAAATATGGTTTAACTCTGTTAGCTGAATGCACAGATCAGAAAGAAGTTTCACCGAGTGATTCTGTGTAGTTTATATTTGAAGACATTCCTTTTTCCACTATTACCCTCTTAGCGCTCCGAATCTCCACTTGCATTTTCTACAAAAAGAGTGTTTCATAACTGCTCAATCAAAAATATGTTTTATCTCTGTTAACTGAATTTACAGATCAGAAATAAGTTTCACAGAATGCATCTGTGTAGTTTTTATTTGAAGATATTCTTTTTCCCAATGTAGGCCTCTTAGCGCTTAGCATGTCCAATTGCAGTTTCTACAGAAAGAGTGTTTCAGAACGGCTCAATCAAAAGTAAGGTTCAACTCTGTTAGTTGAATGCACAGAACAGAAAGGATTTTCACAGAATGCTACTGTGTAGTTTATATTTGAATATATTCCTTTTTCCACTATTACCCTCTTAGCGCTCCGAATGTCCACTTGCATTTTCTACAGAAAGAGTGTTCAGAACTGCGCAATCCAAAGTATGGTTTAACTCTGTTATCTTAATGAACATATCAGAAATAAGTTTCACACAATGCTTCTGTGTAGTTTTTATTTGAAGATATTATTTTTCCCAATAGAGGCCTCTTAGCGCTCAGAATGTCCAATTGCAGTTTCTACAGAAAGAGTGTTTCAGAAAGGCTCAATCAAAAGTAAGGTTCAACTCTGTTAGTTGAATGCACAGAACAGAAAGAAGTTTCATACAATGCTTCTGTGTAGTTTATATTTGAACATATTCTTTTTTCCACTATTACCCACTTAGCGCTACGAATGTCCAGTTGCATTTTCTACAGACAGAGTGTTTCAAAACTGCTCAATCAAAAGTATGGTTTAACTCTGTTAGCTGAATGCTCAGATCAGAAAGAAGTTTCACAGAATGCTTCTGTGTAGTTTATATTTGAATATATTCCTTTTTCCACTACTACTCTCTTAGCGCTCCAAATGTCCAGTTGCATTTTCTACAGAAAGAGTGTTCAGATCTGCTCAATCAAAATTATGGTTTAACTCTGTTAGCTGAATGCACAGATCAGAGAGAAGTTTCACAGAATGATTCTGTGTAGTTTATATTTGTAGACATTCCTTTTTCCACTATTACCCTCTTAGCGCTCCGAATCTCCACTTGCATTTTCTACAGAAAGAGTGTTTCAGAACGGCTCAATCAAAACTAAGGTTCAACTCTTTTAATTGAACAAACAGAACAGAAAGAAGTTTCACACAATTCTTCTGTGTAGTTTTTATTTGTAGACATTCTTTTTCCCAATATAGGCCTCTTAGCGCTCAGAATGTACAATTGCAGTTTCTACAGAAAGAGTGTTTCAGAACGGCTCAATCAAAAGTAAGGTTCAACTCTGTTAGTTGAATGCACAGAACAGAAAAAAGTTTCATACAATGCTTCTGTTTAGTTTATATTTGTACATATTCTTTTTTCCACTATTACCCACTTAGCGCTACGAATGTCCAGTTGCATTTTCTACAGACAGAGTGTTTCAAAACTGCTCAATCAAAAGTATGGTTTAACTCTGTTAGCTGAATGCTCAGATCAGAAACAAGTTTCACAGAATGCTTCTGTGTAGTTTATATTTGAATATATTCCTTTTTCCACTACTACGCTCTTAGCGCTCCAAATGTCCAGTTGCATTTTCTACAGAAAGAGTGTTCAGATCTGCTCAATCAAAAGTATGGTTTAACTCTGTTAGCTGAATGCACAGATCAGAAAGAAGTTTCACCGAGTGATTCTGTGTAGTTTATATTTGAAGACATTCCTTTTTCCACTATTACCCTCTTAGCGCTCCGAATCTCCACTTGCATTTTCTACAAAAAGAGTTTTTCATAACTGTTCAATCAAAAATATGTTTTATCTCTGTTAACTGAATTTACAGATCAGAAATAAGTTTCACAGAATGCATCTGTGTAGTTTTTATTTGAAGATATTCTTTTTCCCAATGTAGGCCTCTTAGCGCTTAGCATGTCCAATTGCAGTTTCTACAGAAAGAGTGTTTCAGAACGGCTCAATCAAAAGTAAGGTTCAACTCTGTTAGTTGAATGCACAGAACAGAAAGAATTTTCACAGAATGCTACTGTGTAGTTTATATTTGAATATATTCCTTTTTCCACTATTACCCTCTTAGCGATCCGAATGTCCACTTGCATTTTCTACAGAAAGAGTGTGCAGAACTGCGCAATCAAAAGTATGGTTTAACTCTGTTAGCTTAATGAACATATCAGAAATAAGTTTCAAACAATGCTTCTGTGTAGTTTTTATTTGAAGATATTATTTTTCCCAATAGAGGCCTCTTAGCGCTCAGAATGTCCAATTGCAGTTTCTACAGAAAGAGTGTTTCAGAAAGGCTCAATCAAAAGTAAGGTTCAACTCTGTTAGTTGAATGCACAGAACAGAAAGAAGTTTCATACAATGCTTCTGTGTAGTTTATATTTGAACATATTCTTTTTTCCACTATTACCCACTTAGCGCTACGAATGTCCAGTTGCATTTTCTACAGACAGAGTGTTTCAAAACTGCTCAATCAAAAGTATGGTTTAACTCTGTTAGCTGAATGCTCAGATCAGAAAGTAGTTTCACAGAATGCTTCTGTGTAGTTTATATTTGAATATATTCCTTTTTCCACTACTACTCTCTTAGCGCTCCAAATGTCCAGTTGCATTTTCTACAGAAAGAGTGTTCAGATCTGCTCAATCAAAAGTATGGTTTAACTCTGTTAGCTGAATGCACAGATCAGAAAGAAGTTTCACAGAATGATTCTGTGTAGTTTATATTTGGAAACATTCCTTTTTCCACTATTACCCTCTTAGCGCTCCGAATCTCCACTTGCATTTTCTACAGAAAGAGTGTTTCAGAACGGCTTAATCAAAACTAAGGTTCAACTCTTTTAGTTGAACAAACAGAACAGAAAGAAGTTTCACACAATTCTTCTGTGTAGTTTTTATTTGTAGACATTCTTTTTCCCAATATAGGCCTCTTAGCGCTCAGAATGTCCAATTGCAGTTTCTACAGAAAGAGTGTTTCAGAACGGCTCATTCAAAAGTAAGTTTCAACTCTGTTAGTTGAATGCACGGAACAGAAAGAAGTTTCATACAATGCTTCTGTGTAGTTTATATTTGAACATATTCTTTTTTCCACTATTACCCACTTAGTTCTACGAATGTCCAGTTGCATTTTCTACAGACAGAGTGTTTCAAAACTGCTCAATCAAAAGTATGGTTTAACTCTGTTAGCTGAATGCTCAGATCAGAAAGAAGTTTCACAGAATGCTTCTGTGTAGTTTATATTTGAATATATTCCTTTTTCCACTAATACGCTCTTAGCGCTCCAAATGTCCAGTTGCATTTTCATCAGAAGGAGTGTTCAGCTCTGCTCAATCAAAAGTATGGTTTAACTCTGTTAGCTGAATGCACAGATCAGAAAGAAGTTTCACCGAATGATTCTGTGTAGTTTATATTTGAAGACATTCCTTTTTCCACTATTACCCTCTTAGCGCTCCGAATCTCCACTTGCATTTTCTACAGAAAGAGTGTTTCAGAACGGCTCAATCAAAACTAAGGTTCAACTCTTTTAATTGAACAAACAGAACAGAAAGAAGTTTCACACAATTCTTCTGTGTAGTTTTTATTTGTAGACATTCTTTTTCCCAATATAGGCCTCTTAGCGCTCAGAATGTCCAATTGCAGTTTCTACAGTAAGAGTGTTTCAGAACGGCTCAATCAAAAGTAAGGTTCAACTCTGTTAGTTGAATGCACAGAACAGAAAGAAGTTTCATACAATGCTTCTGTGTAGTTTATATTTGTACATATTCTTTTTTCCACTATTACCCACTTAGCGCTACGAATGTCCAGTTGCATTTTCTACAGACAGAGTGTTTCAAAACTGCTCAATCAAAAGTATGGTTTAACTCTGTTAGCTGAATGCTCAGATCAGAAACAAGTTTCACAGAATGCTTCTGTGTAGTTTATATTTGAATATATTCCTTTTTCCACTACTACGCTCTTAGCGCTCCAAATGTCCAGTTGCATTTTCTACAGAAAGAGTGTTCAGATCTGCTCAATCAAAAGTATGGTTTAACTCTGTTAGCTGAATGCACAGATCAGAAAGAAGTTTCACCGAGTGATTCTGTGTAGTTTATATTTGAAGACATTCCTTTTTCCACTATTACCCTCTTAGCGCTCCGAATCTCCACTTGCATTTTCTACAAAAAGAGTTTTTCATAACTGTTCAATCAAAAATATGTTTTATCTCTGTTAACTGAATTTACAGATCAGAAATAAGTTTCACAGAATGCATCTGTGTAGTTTTTATTTGAAGATATTCTTTTTCCCAATGTAGGCCTCTTAGCGCTTAGCATGTCCAATTGCAGTTTCTACAGAAAGAGTGTTTCAGAACGGCTCAATCAAAAGTAAGGTTCAACTCTGTTAGTTGAATGCACAGAACAGAAAGAATTTTCACAGAATGATACTGTGTAGTTTATATTTGAATATATTCCTTTTTCCACTATTACCCTCTTAGCGATCCGAATGTCCACTTGCATTTTCTACAGAAAGAGTGTGCAGAACTGCGCAATCAAAAGTATGGTTTAACTCTGTTAGCTTAATGAACATATCAGAAATAAGTTTCAAACAATGCTTCTGTGTAGTTTTTATTTGAAGATATTATTTTTCCCAATAGAGGCCTCTTAGCGCTCAGAATGTCCAATTGCAGTTTCTACAGAAAGAGTGTTTCAGAAAGGCTCAATCAAAAGTAAGGTTCAACTCTGTTAGTTGAATGCACAGAACAGAAAGAAGTTTCATACAATGCTTCTGTGTAGTTTATATTTGAACATATTCTTTTTTCCACTATTACCCACTTAGCGCTACGAATGTCCAGTTGCATTTTCTACAGACAGAGTGTTTCAAAACTGCTCAATCAAAAGTATGGTTTAACTCTGTTAGCTGAATGCTCAGATCAGAAAGTAGTTTCACAGAATGCTTCTGTGTAGTTTATATTTGAATATATTCCTTTTTCCACTACTACTCTCTTAGCGCTCCAAATGTCCAGTTGCATTTTCTACAGAAAGAGTGTTCAGATCTGCTCAATCAAAAGTATGGTTTAACTCTGTTAGCTGAATGCACAGATCAGAAAGAAGTTTCACAGAATGATTCTGTGTAGTTTATATTTGGAGACATTCCTTTTTCCACTATTACCCTCTTAGCGCTCCGAATCTCCACTTGCATTTTCTACAGAAAGAGTGTCTCAGAACGGCTTAATCAAAACTAAGGTTCAACTCTTTTAGTTGAACAAACAGAACAGAAAGGAGTTTCACACAATTCTTCTGTGTAGTTTTTATTTGTAGACATTCTTTTTCCCAATATAGGCCTCTTAGCGCTCAGAATGTCCAATTGCAGTTTCTACAGAAAGAGTGTTTCAGAACGGCTCATTCAAAAGTAAGTTTCAACTCTGTTAGTTGAATGCACGGAACAGAAAGAAGTTTCATACAATGCTTCTGTGTAGTTTATATTTGAACATATTCTTTTTTCCACTATTACCCACTTAGTTCTACGAATGTCCAGTTGCATTTTCTACAGAAAGAGTGTTTCAAAACTGCTCAATCAAAAGTATGGTTTAACTCTGTTAGCTGAATGCTCAGATCAGAAAGAAGTTTCACAGAATGCTTCTGTGTAGTTTATATTTGAATATATTCCTTTTTCCACTAATACGCTCTTAGCGCTCCAAATGTCCAGTTGCATTTTCATCAGAAGGAGTGTTCAGCTCTGCTCAATCAAAAGTATGGTTTAACTCTGTTAGCTGAATGCACAGATCAGAAAGAAGTTTCACCGAATGATTCTGTGTAGTTTATATATGAAGACATTCCTTTTTCCACTATTACCCTCTTAGCGCTCCGAATCTCCACTTGCATTTTCTACAAAAAGAGTGTTTCATAACTGCTCAATCAAAAATATGTTTTATCTCTGTTAACTGAATTTACAGATCAGAAATAAGTTTAACAGAATGCATCTGTGTAGTTTTTATTTGAAGATATTCTTTTTCCCAATGTAGGCCTCTTAGCGCTTAACATGTCCAATTGCAGTTTCTACAGAAAGAGTGTTTCAGAACGGCTCAATCAAAAGTAAGGTTCAACTCTGTTAGTTGAATGCACAGAACAGAAAGAATTTTCACAGAATGCTACTGTGTAGTTTATATTTGAATATATTCCTTTTTCCACTATTACCATCTTAGCGCTCCGAATGTCCACTTGCATTTTCTACAGAAAGAGTGTGCAGAACTGCGCAATCAAAAGTATGGTTTAACTCCGTTAGCTTAATGAACATATCAGAAATAAGTTTCACACAATGCTTCTGTGTAGTTTTTATTTGAAGATATTATTTTTCCCAATAGAGGCCTCTTAGCGCTCAGAATGTCCAATTGCAGTTTCTACAGAAAGAGTGTTTCAGAAAGGCTCAATCAAAAGTAAGGTTCAACTCTGTTAGTTGAATGCACAGAACAGAAAGAAGTTTCATACAATGCTTCTGTGTAGTTTATATTTGAACATATTCTTTTTTCCACTATTACCCACTTAGCGCTACGAATGTCCAGTTGCATTTTCTACAGACAGAGTGTTTCAAAACTGCTCAATCAAAAGTATGGTTTAACTCTGTTAGGTGAATGCTCAGATCAGAAAGAAGTTTCACAGAATGCTTCTGTGTAGTTTATATTTGAATATATTCCTTTTTCCACTACTACTCTCTTAGCGCTCCAAATGTCCAGTTGCATTTTCTACAGAAAGAGTGTTCAGATCTGCTCAATCAAAAGTATGGTTTAACTCTGTTAGCTGAATGCACAGATCAGAGAGAAGTTTCACAGAATGATTCTGTGTAGTTTATATTTGTAGACATTCCTTTTTCCACTATTACCCTCTTAGCGCTCCGAATCTCCACTTGCATTTTCTACAGAAAGAGTGTTTCAGAACGGCTCAATCAAAACTAAGGTTCAACTCTTTTAGTTGAACAAACAGAACAGAAAGAAGTTTCACACAATTCTTCTGTGTAGTTTTTATTTGTAGACATTCTTTTTCCCAATATAGGCCTCTTAGCGCTCAGAATGTCCAATTGCAGTTTCTACAGAAAGAGTGTTTCAGAACGGCTCAATCAAAAGTAAGGTTCAACTCTGTTAGTTGAATGCACAGAACAGAAAGAAGTTTCATACAATGCTTCTGTGTAGTTTATATTTGTACATATTCTTTTTTCCACTATTACCCACTTAGCGCTACGAATGTCCAGTTGCATTTTCTACAGACAGAGTGTTTCAAAACTGCTCAATCAAAAGTATGGTTTAACTCTGTTAGCTAAATGCTCAGATCAGAAAGAAGTTTCACAGAATGCTTCTGTGTAGTTTATATTTGAATATATTCCTTTTTCCACTACTACGCTCTTAGCGCTCCAAATGTCCAGTTGCATTTTCTACAGAAAGAGTGTTCAGATCTGCTCAATCAAAAGTATGGTTTAACTCTGTTAGCTGAATGCACAGATCAGAAAGAAGTTTCACCGAATGATTCTGTGGAGTTTATATTTGAAGACATTACTTTTTCCACTATTACCCTCTTAGCGCAACGAATCTCCACTTGCATTTTCCACAAAAAGAGTGTTTCATAACTGCTCAATCAAAAATATGTTTTATCTCTGTTAACTGAATTTACAGATCAGAAATAAGTTTCACAGAATGCATCTGTGTAGTTTTTATTTGAAGATATTCTTTTTCCCAATGTAGGCCTCTTAGCGCTTAGCATGTCCAATTGCAGTTTCTACAGAAAGAGTGTTTCAGAACGGCTCAATCAAAAGTAAGGTGCAACTCTGTTAGTTGAATGCACAGAACAGAAAGAATTTTCACAGAATGCTACTGTGTAGTTTATATTTGAATATATTCCTTTTTCCACTATTACCCTCTTAGCGCTCCGAATTTCCACTTGCATTTTCTACAGAAAGAGTGTTCAGAACTGCGCAATCCAAAGTATGGTTTAACTCTGTTAGCTTAATGAACATATCAGAAATAAGTTTCACACAATGCTTCTGTGTAGTTTTTATTTGAAGATATTATTTTTCCCAATAGAGGCCTCTTAGCGCTCAGAATGTCCAATTGCAGTTTCTACAGAAAGAGTGTTTCAGAAAGGCTCAATCAAAAGTAAGGTTCAACTCTGTTAGTTGAATGCACAGAACAGAAAGAAGTTTCATACAATGCTTCTGTGTAGTTTATATTTGAACATATTCTTTTTTCCACTATTACCCACTTAGCGCTACGAATGTCCAGTTGCATTTTCTACAGACAGAGTGTTTCAAAACTGCTCAATCAAAAGTATGGTTTAACTCAGTTAGCTGAATGCTCAGATCAGAAAGAAGTTTCACAGAATGCTTCTGTGTAGTTTATATTTGAATATATTACTTTTTCCACTACTACTCTCTTAGCGCTCCAAATGTCCAGTTGCATTTTCTACAGAAAGAGTGTTCAGATCTGCTCAATCAAAAGTATGGTTTAACTCTGTTAGCTGAATGCACAGATCAGAAAGAAGTTTCACAGAATGATTCTGTGTAGTTTATATTTGGAGACATTCCTTTTTCCACTATTACCCTCTTAGCGCTCCGAATCTCCACTTGCATTTTCTACAGAAAGAGTGTTTCAGAACGGCTCAATCAAAACTAAGGTTCAACTCTTTTAGTTGAACAAACAGAACAGAAAGAAGTTTCACACAATTTTTCTGTGTAGTTTTTATTTGTAGACATTCTTTTTCCCAATATAGGCCTCTTAGCGCTCAGAATGTCCAATTGCAGTTTCTACAGAAAGAGTGTTTCAGAACGGCTCAATCAAAAGTAAGGTTCAACTCTGTTAGTTGAATGCACGGAACAGAAAGAAGTTTCATACAATGCTTCTGTGTAGTTTATATTTGAACATATTCTTTTTTCCACTATTACCCACTTAGCGCTACGAATGTCCAGTTGCATTTTCTACAGACAGAGTGTTTCAAAACTGCTCAATCAAAAGTATGGTTTAACTCTGTTAGCTGAATGCTCAGATCAGAAAGAAGTTTCACAGAATGCTTCTGTGTAGTTTATATTTGAATATATTACTTTTTCCACTACTACGCTCTTAGCGCTCCAAATGTCCAGTTGCATTTTCAACAGAAAGAGTGTTCAGATCTGCTCAATCAAAAGTATGGTTTAACTCTGTTAGCTGAATGCACAGATCAGAAAGAAGTTTCACCGAATGATTCTGTGGAGTTTATATTTGAAGACATTCCTTTTTCCACTATTACCCTCTTAGCGCTCCGAATCTCCACTTGCATTTTCCACAAAAAGAGAGTTTCATAACTGCTCAATCAAAAATATGTTTTATCTCTGTTAACTGAATTTACAGATCAGAAATAAGTTTCACAGAATGCATCTGTGTAGTTTTTATTTGAAGATATTCTTTTTCCCAAAGTAGGCCTCTTAGCGCTTAGCATGTCCAATTGCAGTTTCTACAGAAAGAGTGTTTCAGAACGGCTCAATGAAAACTAAGGTTCAACTCTGTTAGTTGAATGCACAGAACAGAAAGAATTTTCACAGAATGCTACTGTGTAGTTTATATTTGAATATATTCCTTTTTCCACTATTACCCTCTTAGCGCTCCGAATGTCCACTTGCATTTTCTACAGAAAGAGTGTTCAGAACTGCGCAATCCAAAGTATGGTTTAACTCTGTTAGCTTAATGAACATATCAGAAATAAGTTTCACACAATGCTTCTGTGTAGTTTTTATTTGAAGATATTATTTTTCCCAATAGAGGCCTCTTAGCGCTCAAAATGTCCAATTGCAGTTTCTACAGAAAGAGTGTTTCAGAAAGGCTCAATCAAAAGTAAGGTTCAACTCTGTTAGTTGAATGCACAGAACAGAAAGATGTTTCATACAATGCTTCTGTGTAGTTTATATTTGAACATATTCTTTTTTCCACTAATACCCACTTATCGCTACGAATGTCCAGTTGCATTTTCTACAGACAGAGTGTTTCAAAACTGCTCAATCAAAAGTATGGTTTAACTCAGTTAGCTGAATGCTCAGATCAGAAAGAAGTTTCACAGAATGCTTCTGTGTAGTTTATATTTGAATATATTCCTTTTTCCACTACTACTCTCTTAGCGCTCCAAATGTCCAGTTGCATTTTCTACAGAAAGAGTGTTCAGATCTGCTCAATCAAAAGTATGGTTTAACTCTGTTAGCTGAATGCACAGATCAGAAAGAAGTTTCACAGAATGATTCTGTGTAGTTTATATTTGGAGACATTCCTTTTTCCACTATTACCCTCTTAGCGCTCCGAATCTCCACTTGCATTTTCTACAGAAAGAGTGTTTCAGAACGGCTCAATCAAAACTAAGGTTCAACTCTTTTAGTTGAACAAACAGAACAGAAAGAAGTTTCACACAATTCTTCTGTGTAGCTTTTTTTTGTAGACATTCTTTTTCCCAATATAGGCCTCTTAGCGCTCAGAATGTCCAATTGCAGTTTCTACAGAAAGAGTGTTTCAGAACGGCTCAATCAAAAGTAAGGTTCAACTCTGTTAGTTGAATGCACGGAACAGAAAGAAGTTTCATACAATGCTTCTGTGTAGTTTATATTTGAACATATTCTTTTTTCCACTATTACCCACTTAGCGCTACGAATGTCCAGTTGCATTTTCTACAGACAGAGTGTTTCAAAACTGCTCAATCAAAAGTATGGTTTATCTCTGTTAGCTGAATGCTCAGATCAGAAAGAAGTTTCACAGAATGCTTCTGTGTAGTTTATATTTGAATATATTCCTTTTTCCACTAATACGCTCTTAGCGCTCCAAATGTCCAGTTGCATTTTCAACAGAAGGAGTGTTCAGATCTGCTCAATCAAAAGTATGGTTTAACTCTGTTAGCTGAATGCACAGATCAGAAAGAAGTTTCACCGAATGATTCCGTGTAGTTTATATTTGAAGACATTCCTTTTTCCACTATTACCCTCTTAGCGCTCCGAATCTCCACTTGCATTTTCTACAAAAAGAGTGTTTCATAACTGCTCAATCAAAAATATGTTTTATCTCTGTTAACTGAATTTACAGATCAGAAATAAGTTTCAGAGAATGCATCTGTGTAGTTTTTATTTGAAGATATTCTTTTTCCTAATGTAGGCCTCTTAGCGCTTAGCATGTCCAATTGCAGTTTCTACAGAGAGAGTGTTTCAGAACGGCTCAATCAAAAGTAAGGTTCAACTCTGTTAGTTAAATGCACAGAACAGAAAGAATTTTCACAGAATGCTACTGTGTAGTTTATATTTGAATATATTCCTTTTTCCACTATTACCCTCTTAGCGCTCCGAATGTCCACTTGCATTTTCTACAGAAAGAGTGTTCAGAACTGCGCAATCCAAAGTATGGTTTAACTCTGTTAGCTTAATGAACATATCAGAAATAAGTTTCACACAATGCTTCTGTGTAGTTTTTATTTGAAGATATTATTTTTCCCAATAGAGGCCTCTTAGCGCTCAGAATGTCCAATTGCAGTTTCTACAGAAAGAGTGTTTCAGAAAGGCTCAATCAAAAGTAAGGTTCAACTCTGTTAGTTGAATGCACAGAACAGAAAGAAGTTTCATACAATGCTTCTGTGTAGTTTATATTTGAACATATTCTTTTTTCCACTATTACCCACTTAGCGCTACGAATGTCCAGTTGCATTTTCTACAGACAGAGTGTTTCAAAACTGCTCAATCAAAAGTATGGTTTAACTCTGTTAGCTGAATGCTCAGATCAGAAAGTAGTTTCACAGAATGCTTCTGTGTAGTTTATATTTGAATATATTCCTTTTTCCACTACTACTCTCTTAGCGCTCCAAATGTCCAGTTGCATTTTCTACAGAAAGAGTGTTCAGATCTGCTCAATCAAAAGTATGGTTTAACTCTGTTAGCTGAATGCACAGATCAGAAAGAAGTTTCACAGAATGATTCTGTGTAGTTTATATTTGGAGACATTCCTTTTTCCACTATTACCCTCTTAGCGCTCCGAATCTCCACTTGCATTTTCTACAGAAAGAGTGTTTCAGAACGGCTTAATCAAAACTAAGGTTCAACTCTTTTAGTTGAACAAACAGAACAGAAAGAAGTTTCACACAATTCTTCTGTGTAGTTTTTATTTGTAGACATTCTTTTTCCCAATATAGGCCTCTTAGCACTCAGAATGTCCAATTGCAGTTTCTACAGAAAGAGTGTTTCAGAACGGCTCATTCAAAAGTAAGTTTCAACTCTGTTAGTTGAATGCACGGAACAGAAAGAAGTTTCATACAATGCTTCTGTGTAGTTTATATTTGAACATATTCTTTTTTCCACTATTACCCACTTAGTTCTACGAATGTCCAGTTGCATTTTCTACAGACAGAGTGTTTCAAAACTGCTCAATCAAAAGTATGGTTTAACTCTGTTAGCTGAATGCTCAGATCAGAAAGAAGTTTCACAGAATGCTTCTGTGTAGTTTATATTTGAATATATTCCTTTTTCCACTAATACGCTCTTAGCGCTCCAAATGTCCAGTTGCATTTTCATCAGAAGGAGTGTTCAGCTCTGCTCAATCAAAAGTATGGTTTAACTCTGTTAGCTGAATGCACAGATCAGAAAGAAGTTTCACCGAATGATTCTGTGTAGTTTATATTTGAAGACATTCCTTTTTCCACTATTACCCTCTTAGCGCTCCGAATCTCCACTTGCATTTTCTACAAAAAGAGTGTTTCATAACTGCTCAATCAAAAATATGTTTTATCTCTGTTAACTGAATTTACAGATCAGAAATAAGTTTCACAGAATGCATCTGTGTAGTTTTTATTTGAAGATATTCTTTTTCCTAATGTAGGCCTCTTAGCGCTTAGCATGTCCAATTGCAGTTTCTACAGAGAGAGTGTTTCAGAACGGCTCAATCAAAAGTAAGGTTCAACTCTGTTAGTTGAATGCACAGAACAGAAAGAATTTTCACAGAATGCTACTGTGTAGTTTATATTTGAATATATTCCTTTTTCCACTATTACCCTCTTAGCGCTCCGAATGTCCACTTGCATTTTCTACAGAAAGAGTGTTCAGAACTGCGCAATCCAAAGTATGGTTTAACTCTGTTAGCTTAATGAACATATCAGAAATAAGTTTCACACAATGCTTCTGTGTAGTTTTTATTTGAAGATATTATTTTTCCCAATAGAGGCCTCTTAGCGCTCAGAATGTCCAATTGCAGTTTCTACAGAAAGAGTGTTTCAGAAAGGCTCAATCAAAAGTAAGGTTCAACTCTGTTAGTTGAATGCACAGAACAGAAAGAAGTTTCATACAATGCTTCTGTGTAGTTTATACTTGAACATATTCTTTTTTCCACTATTACCCACTTAGCGCTACGAATGTCCAGTTGCATTTTCTACAGACAGAGTGTTTCAAAACTGCTCAATCAAAATTATGGTTTAACTCTGTTAGCTGAATGCTCAGATCAGAAAGAAGTTTCAGAGAATGCTTCTGTGTAGTTTATATTTGAATATATTCCTTTTTCCACTACTACTCTCTTAGCGCTCCAAATGTCCAGTTGCATTTTCTACGGAAAGAGTGTTCAGATCTGCTCAATCAAAAGTATGGTTTAACTCTGTTAGCTGAATGCACAGATCAGAAAGAAGTTTCACAGAATGATTCTGTGTAGTTTATATTTGGAGACATTCCTTTTTCCACTATTACCCTCTTAGCGCTCCGAATCTCCACTTGCATTTTCTACAGAAATATTGTTTCAGAATGGCTCAATCAAAACTAAGGTTCAACTCTTTTAGTTGAACAAACAGAACAGAAAGAAGTTTCACACAATTCTTCTGTGTAGTTTTTATTTGTAGACATTCTTTTCCCAATATAGGCCTCTTAGCGCTCAGAATGTCCAATTGCAGTTTCTACAGAAAGAGTGTTTCAGAACGGCTCAATCAAAAGTAAGGTTCAACTCTGTTAGTTGAATGCACAGAACAGAAAGAAGTTTCATACAATGCTTCTGTGTAGTTTATATTTGAACATATTCTTTTTTCCACTATTACCCACTTAGCGCTACGAATGTCCAGTTGCATTTTCTACAGACAGAGTGTTTCAAAACTGCTCAATCAAAAGTATGGTTTAACTCTGTTAGCTGAATGCTCAGATCAGAAAGAAGTTTCACAGAATGCTTCTGTGTAGTTTATATTTGAATATATTCCTTTTTCCACTACTACTCTCTTAGCGCTCCAAATGTCCAGTTGCATTTTCTACAGAAAGAGTGTTCAGATCTGCTCAATCAAAAGTATGGTTTAACTCTGTTAGCTGAATGCACAGAACATAAAGAAGTTTCACAGAATGATTCTGTGTAGTTTATATTTTGAGACATTCCTTTTTCCATTATTACCCTCTTAGCGCTCCGAATCTCCACTTGCATTTTCTACAGAAAGATTGTTTCAGAACGGCTCAATGAAAACTAAGGTTCAACTCTTTTAGTTGAACAAACAGAACAGAAAGAAGTTTCACACAATTCTTCTGTGTAGTTTTTATTTGTAGACATTCTTTTTCCCAATATAGGCCTCTTAGCGCTCAGAATGTCCAATTGCAGTTTCTACAGAAAGAGTGTTTCAGAACGGCTCAATCAAAAGTAAGGTTCAACTCTGTTAGTTGAATGCACGGAACAGAAAGAAGTTTCATACAATGCTTCTGTGTAGTTTATATTTGAACATATTCTTTTTTCCACTATTACCCACTTAGCGCTACGAATGTCCAGTTGCATTTTCTACAGACAGAGTGTTTCAAAACTGCTCAATCAAAAGTATGGTTTAACTCTGTTAGCTGAATGCTCAGATCAGAAAGAAGTTTCACAGAATGCTTCTGTGTAGTTTATATTTGAATATATTCCTTTTTCCACTACTACGCTCTTAGCGCTCCAAATGTCCAGTTGCATTTTCTACAGAAAGAGTGTTCAGATCTGCTCAATCAAAAGTATGGTTTAACTCTGTTAGCTGAATGCACAGATCAGAAAGAAGTTTCACCGAATGATTCTGTGTAGTTAATATTTGAAGACATTCCTTTTTCCACTATTACCCTCTTAGCGCTCCGAATCTCCACTTGCATTTTCTACAAAAAGAGTGTTTCATAACTGCTCAATCAAAAATATGTTTTATCTCTGTTAACTGAATTTACAGATCAGAAATAAGTTTCAGAGAATGCATCTGTGTAGTTTTTATTTGAAGATATTCTTTTTCCTAATGTAGGCCTCTTAGCGCTTAGCATGTCCAATTGCAGTTTCTACAGAGAGAGTGTTTCAGAACGGCTCAATCAAAAGTAAGGTTCAACTCTGTTAGTTGAATGCACAGAACAGAAAGAATTTTCACAGAATGCTACTGTGTAGTTTATATTTGAATATATTCCTTTTTCCACTATTACCCTCTTAGCGCTCCGAATGTCCACTTGCATTTTCTACAGAAAGAGTGTTCAGAACTGCGCAATCCAAAGTATGGTTTAACTCTGTTAGCTTAATGAACATATCAGAAATAAGTTTCACACAATGCTTCTCTGTAGTTTTTATTTGAAGATATTATTTTTCCCAATAGAGGCCTCTTAGCGCTCAGAATGTCCAATTGCAGTTTCTACAGAAAGAGTGTTTCAGAAAGGCTCAATCAAAAGTAAGGTTCAACTCTGTTAGTTGAATGCACAGAACAGAAAGAAGTTTCATACAATGCTTCTGTGTAGTTTATACTTGAACATATTCTTTTTTCCACTATTACCCACTTAGCGCTACGAATGTCCAGTTGCATTTTCTACAGACAGAGTGTTTCAAAACTGCTCAATCAAAATTATGGTTTAACTCTGTTAGCTGAATGCTCAGATCAGAAAGAAGTTTCACAGAATGCTTCTGTGTAGTTTATATTTGAATATATTCCTTTTTCCACTACTACTCTCTTAGCGCTCCAAATGTCCAGTTGCATTTTCTACGGAAAGAGTGTTCAGATCTGCTCAATCAAAAGTATGGTTTAACTCTGTTAGCTGAATGCACAGATCAGAAAGAAGTTTCACAGAATGATTCTGTGTAGTTTATATTTGGAGACATTCCTTTTTCCACTATTACCCTCTTAGCGCTCCGAATCTCCACTTGCATTTTCTACAGAAATATTGTTTCAGAATGGCTCAATCATAACTAAGGTTCAACTCTTTTAGTTGAACAAACAGAAGAGAAAGAAGTTTCACACAATTCTTCTGTGTAGTTTTTATTTGTAGACATTCTTTTCCCAATATAGGCCTCTTAGCGCTCAGAATGTCCAATTGCAGTTTCTACAGAAAGAGTGTTTCAGAACGGCTCAATCAAAAGTAAGGTTCAACTCTGTTAGTTGAATGCACAGAACAGAAAGAAGTTTCATACAATGCTTCTGTGTAGTTTATATTTGAACATATTCTTTTTTCCACTATTACCCACTTAGCGCTACGAATGTCCAGTTGCATTTTCTACAGACAGAGTGTTTCAAAACTGCTCAATCAAAAGTATGATTTAACTCTGTTAGCTGAATGCTCAGATCAGAAAGAAGTTTCACAGAATGCTTCTGTGTAGTTTATATTTGAAAATATTCCTTTTTCCACTACTACTCTCTTAGCGCTCCAAATGTCCAGTTGCATTTTCTACAGAAAGAGTGTTCAGATCTGCTCAATCAAAAGTATGGTTTAACTCTGTTAGCTGAATGCACAGAACATAAAGAAGTTTCACAGAATGATTCTGTGTAGTTTATATTTTGAGACATTCCTTTTTCCATTATTACCCTCTTAGCGCTCCGAATCTCCACTTGCATTTTCTACAGAAAGATTGTTTCAGAACGGCTCAATGAAAACTAAGGTTCAAATCTTTTAGTTGAACAAACAGAACAGAAAGAAGTTTCACACAATTCTTCTGTGTAGTTTTTATTTGTAGACATTCTTTTTCCCAATATAGGCCTCTTAGCGCTCAGAATGTCCAATTGCAGTTTCTACAGAAAGAGTGTTTCAGAACGGCTCAATCAAAAGTAAGGTTCAACTCTGTTAGTTGAATGCACGGAACAGAAAGAAGTTTCATACAATGCTTCTGTGTAGTTTATATTTGAACATATTCTTTTTTCCACTATTACCCACTTAGCGCTACGAATGTCCAGTTGCATTTTCTACAGACAGAGTGTTTCAAAACTGCTCAATCAAAAGTATGGTTTAACTCTGTTAGCTGAATGCTCAGATCAGAAAGAAGTTTCACAGAATGCTTCTGTGTAGTTTATATTTGAATATATTCCTTTTTCCACTACTACGCTCTTAGCGCTCCAAATGTCCAGTTGCATTTTCTACAGAAAGAGTGTTCAGATCTGCTCAATCAAAAGTATGGTTTAACTCTGTTAGCTGAATGCACAGATCAGAAAGAAGTTTCACCGAATGATTCTGTGTAGTTAATATTTGAAGACATTCCTTTTTCCACTATTACCCTCTTAGCGCTCCGAATCTCCACTTGCATTTTCTACAAAAAGAGTGTTTCATAACTGCTCAATCAAAAATATGTTTTATCTCTGTTAACTGAATTTACAGATCAGAAATAAGTTTCACAGAATGCATCTGTGTAGTTTTTATTTGAAGATATTCTTTTTCCCATTGTAGGCCTCTTAGCGCTTAGCATGTCCAATTGCAGTTTCTACAGCAAGAGTGTTTCAGAACGGCTCAATCAAAAGTAAGGTTCAACTCTGTTAGTTGAATGCACAGAACAGAAAGAATTTTCACAGAATGCTACTGTGTAGTTTATATTTAAATATATTCCTTTTTCCACTATTACCCTCTTAGCGCTCCGAATGTCCACTTGCATTTTCTACAGAAAGGGTGTGCAGAACTGCGCAATCAAAAGTATGGTTTAACTCTGTTAGCTTAATGAACATATCAGAAATAAGTTTCACACAATGCTTCTGTGTAGTTTTTATTTGAAGATATTATTTTTCCCAATAGAGGCCTCTTAGAGCTCAGAATGTCCAATTGCAGTTTCTACAGAAAGAGTGTTTCAGAAAGGCTCAATCAAAAGTAAGGTTCAACTCTGTTAGTTGAATGCACAGAACAGAAAGAAGTTTCATACAATGCTTCTGTGTAGTTTATATTTGAACATATTCTTTTTTCCACTATTACCCACTTAGCGCTACGAATTTCCAGTTGCATTTTCTACAGACAGAGTGTTTCAAAACTGCTCAATCAAAGTATGGTTTAACTCTGTTAGCTGAATGCTCAGATCAGAAAGAAGTTTCACAGAATGCTTCTGTGTAGTTTATATTTGAATATATTCCTTTTTCCACTAATACGCTCTTAGCGCTCCAAATGTCCAGTTGCATTTTCAACAGAAAGAGTGTTCAGATCTGCTCAATCAAAAGTATGGTTTAACTCTGTTAGCTGAATGCACAGATCAGAAAGAAGTTTCACCGAATGATTCTGTGTAGTTTATATTTGAAGACATTCCTTTTTCCACTATTACCCTCTTAGCGCTCCGAATCTCCACTTGCATTTTCTACAAAAAGAGTGTTTCATAACTGCTCAATCAAAAATATGTTTTATCTCTGTTAACTGAATTTACAGATCAGAAATAAGTTTCACAGAATGCATCTGTGTAGTTTTTATTTGAAGATATTCTTTTTCCCAATATAGGCCTCTTAGCGCTCAAAATGTCCAATTGCAGTTTCTACAGAAAGAGTGTTTCAGAACGGCTCAATCAAAAGTAAGGTTCAACTCTGTTAGTTGAATTCACAGAACAGAAAGAATTTTCACAGAATGCTACTGTGTAGTTTATATTTGAATATATTCCTTTTTCCACTATTACCCTCTTAGCGCTCCGAATGTCCACTTGCATTTTCTACAGAAAGAGTGTTCAGAACTGCGCAATCAAAAGTATGGTTTAACTCTGTTAGCTTAATGAACATATCAGAAATAAGTTTCTCACAATGCATCTGTGTAGTTTTTATTTGAAGATATTATTTTTCCCAATAGAGGCCTCTTAGCGCTCAGAATGTCCAATTGCAGTTTCTACAGAAAGAGTGTTTCAGAAAGGATCAATCAAAAGTAAGGTTCAACTCTGTTAGTTGAATGCACAGAACAGAAAGAAGTTTCATACAATGCTTCTGTGTAGTTTATATTTGAACATATTCTTTTTTCCACTATTACCCACTTAGCGCTACGAATGTCCAGTTGCATTTTCTACAGACAGAGTGTTTCAAAACTGCTCAATCAAAAGTATTGTTTAACTCTGTTAGCTGAATGCTCAGATCAGAAAGAAGTTTCACAGAATGCTTCTGTGTAGTTTATATTTGAATATATTCCTTTTTCCACTAATACGCTCTTAGCGCTCCAAATGTCCAGTTGCATTTTCAACAGAAAGAGTGTTCAGATCTGCTCAATGAAAAGTATGGTTTAACTCTGTTAGCTGAATGCACAGATCAGAAAGAAGTTTCACAGAATGATTCTGTGTAGTTTATATTTGGAGACATTCCTTTTTCCACTATTACCCTCTTAGCGCTCCGAATCTCCACTTGCATTTTCTACAGAAAGAGTGTTTCAGAACGGCTCAATCAAAACTAAGGTTCAACTCTTTTAGTTGAACAAACAGAACAGAAGGAAGTTTCACACAATTCTTCTGTGTAGTTTTTATTTGTAGACATTCTTTTTCCCAATATAGGCCTCTTAGCGCTCAGAATGTCCAATTGAAGTTTCTACAGAAAGAGTGTTTCAGAACGGCTCAATCAAAAGTAAGGTTCAACTCTGTTAGTTGAATGCACGGAACAGAAAGAAGTTTCATACAATGCTTCTGTGTAGTTTATATTTGAACATATTCTTTTTTCCACTATTACCCACTTAGCGCTACGAATGTCCAGTTGCATTTTCTACAGAAAGAGTGTTCAGAACTGCGCAATCAAAAGTATGGTTTAACTCTGTTAGCTTAATGAACATATCAGAAATAAGTTTCTCACAATGCATCTGTGTAGTTTTTATTTGAAGATATTATTTTTCCCAATAGAGGCCTCTTAGCGCTCAGAATGTCCAATTGCAGTTTCTACAGAAAGAGTGTTTCAGAAAGGCTCAATCAAAAGTAAGGTTCAATTCTGTTAGTTGAACGCACAGAACAGAAAGAAGTTTCATACAATGCTTCTGTGTAGTTTATATTTGAACATATTCTTTTTTCCACTATTACCCACTTAGCGCTACGAATGTCCAGTTGCATTTTCTACAGACAGAGTGTTTCAAAACTGCTCAATCAAAAGTATTGTTTAACTCTGTTAGCTGAATGCTCAGATCAGAAAGAAGTTTCACAGAATGCTTCTGTGTAGTTTATATTTGAATATATTCCTTTTTCCACTAATACGCTCTTAGCGCTCCAAATGTCCAGTTGCATTTTCTACAGAAAGAGTGTTCAGATCTGCTCAATCAAAAGTATGGTTTAACTCTGTTAGCTGAATGCACAGATCAGAAAGAAGTTTCACCGAATGATTCTGTGTAGTTTATATTTGAAGACATTCCTTTTTCCACTATTACCCTCTTAGCGCTCCGAATCTCCACTTGCATTTTCTACAAAAAGAGTGTTTCATAACTGCTCAATCAAAAATATGTTTTATCTCTGTTAACTGAATTTACAGATCAGAAATAAGTTTCACAGAATGCATCTGTGTAGTTTTTATTTGAAGATATTCTTTTTCCCAATGAAGGCCTCTTAGCGCTTAGCATGTCCAATTGCAGTTTCTACAGAAAGAGTGTTTCAGAACGGCTCAATCAAAAGTAAGGTTCAACTCTGTTAGTTGAATGCACAGAACAGAAAGAATTTTCACAGAATGCTACTGTGTAGTTTATATTTGAATATATTCCTTTTTCCACTATTACCCTCTTAGCGCTCCGAATGTCCACTTGCATTTTCTACAGAAAGAGTGTTCAGAACTGCGCAATCAAAAGTATGGTTTAACTCTGTTAGCTTAATGAACATATCAGAAATAAGTTTCACACAATGCTTCTGTGTAGTTTTTATTTGAAGATATTATTTTTCCCAATAGAGGCCTCTTAGCGCTCAGAATGTCCAATTGCAGTTTCTACAGAAAGAGTGTTTCAGAAAGGCTCAATCAAAAGTAAGGTTCAACTCTGTTAGTTGAATGCACAGAACAGAAAGAAGTTTCATACAATGCTTCTGTGTAGTTTATACTTGAACATATTCTTTTTTCCACTATTACCCACTTAGCGCTACGAATGTCCAGTTGCATTTTCTACAGACAGAGTGTTTCAAAACTGCTCAATCAAAATTATGGTTTAACTCTGTTAGCTGAATGCTCAGATCAGAAAGAAGTTTCACAGAATGCTTCTGTGTAGTTTATATTTGAATATATTCCTTTTTCCACTACTACTCTCTTAGCGCTCCAAATGTCCAGTTGCATTTTCTACGGAAAGAGTGTTCAGATCTGCTCAATCAAAAGTATGGTTTAACTCTGTTAGCTGAATGCACAGATCAGAAAGAAGTTTCACAGAATGATTCTGTGTAGTTTATATTTGGAGACATTCCTTTTTCCACTATTACCCTCTTAGCGCTCCGAATCTCCACTTGCATTTTCTACAGAAATATTGTTTCAGAATGGCTCAATCAAAACTAAGGTTCAACTCTTTTAGTTGAACAAACAGAACAGAAAGAAGTTTCACACAATTCTTCTGTGTAGTTTTTATTTGTAGACATTCTTTTCCCAATATAGGCCTCTTAGCGCTCAGAATGTCCAATTGCAGTTTCTACAGAAAGAGTGTTTCAGAACGGCTCAATCAAAAGTAAGGTTCAACTCTGTTAGTTGAATGCACAGAACAGAAAGAAGTTTCATACAATGCTTCTGTGTAGTTTATATTTGAACATATTCTTTTTTCCACTATTACCCACTTAGCGCTACGAATGTCCAGTTGCATTTTCTACAGACAGAGTGTTTCAAAACTGCTCAATCAAAAGTATGGTTTAAATCTGTTAGCTGAATGCTCAGATCAGAAAGAAGTTTCACAGAATGCTTCTGTGTAGTTTATATTTGAATATATTCCTTTTTCCACTACTACTCTCTTAGCGCTCCAAATGTCCAGTTGCATTTTCTACAGAAAGAGTGTTCAGATCTGCTCAATCAAAAGTATGGTTTAACTCTGTTAGCTGAATGCACAGAACATAAAGAAGTTTCACAGAATGATTCTGTGTAGTTTATATTTTGAGACATTCCTTTTTCCATTATTACCCTCTTAGCGCTCCGAATCTCCACTTGCATTTTCTACAGAAAGATTGTTTCAGAACGGCTCAATGAAAGCTAAGGTTCAACTCTTTTAGTTGAACAAACAGAACAGAAAGAAGTTTCACACAATTCTTCTGTGTAGTTTTTATTTGTAGACATTCTTTTTCCCAATATAGGCCTCTTAGCGCTCAGAATGTCCAATTGCAGTTTCTACAGAAAGAGTGTTTCAGAACGGCTCAATCAAAAGTAAGGTTCAACTCTGTTAGTTGAATGCACGGAACAGAAAGAAGTTTCATACAATGCTTCTGTGTAGTTTATATTTGAACATATTCTTTTTTCCACTATTACCCACTTAGCGCTACGAATGTCCAGTTGCATTTTCTACAGACAGAGTGTTTCAAAACTGCTCAATCAAAAGTATGGTTTAACTCTGTTAGCTGAATGCTCAGATCAGAAAGAAGTTTCACAGAATGCTTCTGTGTAGTTTATATTTGAATATATTCCTTTTTCCACTACTACGCTCTTAGCGCTCCAAATGTCCAGTTGCATTTTCTACAGAAAGAGTGTTCAGATCTGCTCAATCAAAAGTATGGTTTAACTCTGTTAGCTGAATGCACAGATCAGAAAGAAGTTTCACCGAATGATTCTGTGTAGTTAATATTTGAAGACATTCCTTTTTCCACTATTACCCTCTTAGCGCTCCGAATCTCCACTTGCATTTTCTACAAAAAGAGTGTTTCATAACTGCTCAATCAAAAATATGTTTTATCTCTGTTAACTGAATTTACAGATCAGAAATAAGTTTCAGAGAATGCATCTGTGTAGTTTTTATTTGAAGATATTCTTTTTCCTAATGTAGGCCTCTTAGCGCTTAGCATGTCCAATTGCAGTTTCTACAGAGAGAGTGTTTCAGAACGGCTCAATCAAAAGTAAGGTTCAACTCTGTTAGTTGAATGCACAGAACAGAAAGAATTTTCACAGAATGCTACTGTGTAGTTTATATTTGAATATATTCCTTTTTCCACTATTACCCTCTTAGCGCTCCGAATGTCCACTGGCATTTTCTACAGAAAGAGTGTTCAGAACTGCGCAATCCAAAGTATGGTTTAACTCTGTTAGCTTAATGAACATATCAGAAATAAGTTTCACACAATGCTTCTGTGTAGTTTTTATTTGAAGATATTATTTTTCCCAATAGAGGCCTCTTAGCGCTCAGAATGTCCAATTGCAGTTTCTACAGAAAGAGTGTTTCAGAAAGGCTCAATCAAAAGTAAGGTTCAACTCTGTTAGTTGAATGCACAGAACAGAAAGAAGTTTCATACAATGCTTCTGTGTAGTTTATACTTGAACATATTCTTTTTTCCACTATTACCCACTTAGCGCTACGAATGTCCAGTTGCATTTTCTACAGACAGAGTGTTTCAAAACTGCTCAATCAAAATTATGGTTTAACTCTGTTAGCTGAATGCTCAGATCAGAAAGAAGTTTCACAGAATGCTTCTGTGTAGTTTATATTTGAATATATTCCTTTTTCCACTACTACTCTCTTAGCGCTCCAAATGTCCAGTTGCATTTTCTACGGAAAGAGTGTTCAGATCTGCTCAATCAAAAGTATGGTTTAACTCTGTTAGCTGAATGC
This sequence comes from Symphalangus syndactylus, assembly GCF_028878055.3. NCBI lineage: Eukaryota > Metazoa > Chordata > Mammalia > Primates > Hylobatidae > Symphalangus > Symphalangus syndactylus. The sequence continues at coordinate 110,361,612 of NC_072437.2, read as the reverse complement.
ACAGATCAGAAAGAAGTTTCACAGAATGATTCTGTGTAGTTTATATTTGGAGACATTCCTTTTTCCACTATTACCCTCTTAGCGCTCCGAATCTCCACTTGCATTTTCTACAGAAATATTGTTTCAGAATGGCTCAATCAAAACTAAGGTTCAACTCTTTTAGTTGAACAAACAGAACAGAAAGAAGTTTCACACAATTCTTCTGTGTAGTTTTTATTTGTAGACATTCTTTTCCCAATATAGGCCTCTTAGCGCTCAGAATGTCCAATTGCAGTTTCTACAGAAAGAGTGTTTCAGAACGGCTCAATCAAAAGTAAGGTTCAACTCTGTTAGTTGAATGCACAGAACAGAAAGAAGTTTCATACAATGCTTCTGTGTAGTTTATATTTGAACATATTCTTTTTTCCACTATTACCCACTTAGCGCTACGAATGTCCAGTTGCATTTTCTACAGACAGAGTGTTTCAAAACTGCTCAATCAAAAGTATGGTTTAACTCTGTTAGCTGAATGCTCAGATCAGAAAGAAGTTTCACAGAATGCTTCTGTGTAGTTTATATTTGAATATATTCCTTTTTCCACTACTACTCTCTTAGCGCTCCAAATGTCCAGTTGCATTTTCTACAGAAAGAGTGTTCAGATCTGCTCAATCAAAAGTATGGTTTAACTCTGTTAGCTGAATGCACAGAACATAAAGAAGTTTCACAGAATGATTCTGTGTAGTTTATATTTTGAGACATTCCTTTTTCCATTATTACCCTCTTAGCGCTCCGAATCTCCACTTGCATTTTCTACAGAAAGATTGTTTCAGAACGGCTCAATGAAAACTAAGGTTCAACTCTTTTAGTTGAACAAACAGAACAGAAAGAAGTTTCACACAATTCTTCTGTGTAGTTTTTATTTGTAGACATTCTTTTTCCCAATATAGGCCTCTTAGCGCTCAGAATGTCCAATTGCAGTTTCTACAGAAAGAGTGTTTCAGAACGGCTCAATCAAAAGTAAGGTTCAACTCTGTTAGTTGAATGCACGGAACAGAAAGAAGTTTCATACAATGCTTCTGTGTAGTTTATATTTGAACATATTCTTTTTTCCACTATTACCCACTTAGCGCTACGAATGTCCAGTTGCATTTTCTACAGACAGAGTGTTTCAAAACTGCTCAATCAAAAGTATGGTTTAACTCTGTTAGCTGAATGCTCAGATCAGAAAGAAGTTTCACAGAATGCTTCTGTGTAGTTTATATTTGAATATATTCCTTTTTCCACTACTACGCTCTTAGCGCTCCAAATGTCCAGTTGCATTTTCTACAGAAAGAGTGTTCAGATCTGCTCAATCAAAAGTATGGTTTAACTCTGTTAGCTGAATGCACAGATCAGAAAGAAGTTTCACCGAATGATTCTGTGTAGTTAATATTTGAAGACATTCCTTTTTCCACTATTACCCTCTTAGCGCTCCGAATCTCCACTTGCATTTTCTACAAAAAGAGTGTTTCATAACTGCTCAATCAAAAATATGTTTTATCTCTGTTAACTGAATTTACAGATCAGAAATAAGTTTCACAGAATGCATCTGTGTAGTTTTTATTTGAAGATATTCTTTTTCCCATTGTAGGCCTCTTAGCGCTTAGCATGTCCAATTGCAGTTTCTACAGCAAGAGTGTTTCAGAATGGCTCAATCAAAAGTAAGGTTCAACTCTGTTAGTTGAATGCACAGAACAGAAAGAATTTTCACAGAATGCTACTGTGTAGTTTATATTTAAATATATTCCTTTTTCCACTATTACCCTCTTAGCGCTCCGAATGTCCACTTGCATTTTCTACAGAAAGGGTGTGCAGAACTGCGCAATCAAAAGTATGGTTTAACTCTGTTAGCTTAATGAACATATCAGAAATAAGTTTCACACAATGCTTCTGTGTAGTTTTTATTTGAAGATATTATTTTTCCCAATAGAGGCCTCTTAGAGCTCAGAATGTCCAATTGCAGTTTCTACAGAAAGAGTGTTTCAGAAAGGCTCAATCAAAAGTAAGGTTCAACTCTGTTAGTTGAATGCACAGAACAGAAAGAAGTTTCATACAATGCTTCTGTGTAGTTTATATTTGAACATATTCTTTTTTCCACTATTACCCACTTAGCGCTACGAATTTCCAGTTGCATTTTCTACAGACAGAGTGTTTCAAAACTGCTCAATCAAAGTATGGTTTAACTCTGTTAGCTGAATGCTCAGATCAGAAAGAAGTTTCACAGAATGCTTCTGTGTAGTTTATATTTGAATATATTCCTTTTTCCACTAATACGCTCTTAGCGCTCCAAATGTCCAGTTGCATTTTCAACAGAAAGAGTGTTCAGATCTGCTCAATCAAAAGTATGGTTTAACTCTGTTAGCTGAATGCACAGATCAGAAAGAAGTTTCACCGAATGATTCTGTGTAGTTTATATTTGAAGACATTCCTTTTTCCACTATTACCCTCTTAGCGCTCCGAATCTCCACTTGCATTTTCTACAAAAAGAGTGTTTCATAACTGCTCAATCAAAAATATGTTTTATCTCTGTTAACTGAATTTACAGATCAGAAATAAGTTTCACAGAATGCATCTGTGTAGATTTTATTTGAAGATATTCTTTTTCCCAATATAGGCCTCTTAGCGCTCAGAATGTCCAATTGCAGTTTCTACAGAAAGAGTGTTTCAGAACGGCTCAATCAAAAGTAAGGTTCAACTCTGTTAGTTGAATGCACAGAACAGAAAGAATTTTCACAGAATGCTACTGTGTAGTTTATATTTGAATATATTCCTTTTTCCACTATTACCCTCTTAGCGCTCCGAATGTCCACTTGCATTTTCTACAGAAAGAGTGTTCAGAACTGCGCAATCAAAAGTATGGTTTAACTCTGTTAGCTTAATGAACATATCAGAAATAAGTTTCTCACAATGCATCTGTGTAGTTTTTATTTGAAGATATTATTTTTCCCAATAGAGGCCTCTTAGCGCTCAGAATGTCCAATTGCAGTTTCTACAGAAAGAGTGTTTCAGAAAGGCTCAATCAAAAGTAAGGTTCAACTCTGTTAGTTGAATGCACAGAACAGAAAGAAGTTTCATACAATGCTTCTGTGTAGTTTATATTTGAACATATTCTTTTTTCCACTATTACCCACTTAGCGCTACGAATGTCCAGTTGCATTTTCTACAGACAGAGTGTTTCAAAACTGCTCAATCAAAAGTATTGTTTAACTCTGTTAGCTGAATGCTCAGATCAGAAAGAAGTTTCACAGAATGCTTCTGTGTAGTTTATATTTGAATATATTCCTTTTTCCACTAATACGCTCTTAGCGCTCCAAATGTCCAGTTGCATTTTCAACAGAAAGAGTGTTCAGATCTGCTCAATCAAAAGTATGGTTTAACTCTGTTAGCTGAATGCACAGATCAGAAAGAAGTTTCACCGAATGATTCTGTGTAGTTTATATTTGAAGACATTCCTTTTTCCACTATTACCCTCTTAGCGCTCCGAATCTCCACTTGCATTTTCTACAAAAAGAGTGTTTCATAACTGCTCAATCAAAAATATGTTTTATCTCTGTTAACTGAATTTACAGATCAGAAATAAGTTTCACAGAATGCATCTGTGTAGTTTTTATTTGAAGATATTCTTTTTCCCAATGAAGGCCTCTTAGCGCTTAGCATGTCCAATTGCAGTTTCTACAGAAAGAGTGTTTCAGAACGGCTCAATCAAAAGTAAGGTTCAACTCTGTTAGTTGAATGCACAGAACAGAAAGAATTTTCACAGAATGCTACTGTGTAGTTTATATTTGAATATATTCCTTTTTCCACTATTACCTTCTTAGCGCTCCGAATGTCCACTTGCATTTTCTACAAAGAGTGTTCAGAACTGCGCAATCGAAAGTATGGTTTAACTCTGTTAGCTTAATGAACATATCAGAAATAAGTTTCACACAATGCTTCTGTGTAGTTTTTATTTGAAGATATTATTTTTCCCAATAGATGCCTCTTCGCGCTCAGAATGTCCAATTGCAGTTTCTACAGAAGGAGTGTTTCAGAAAGGCTCAATCAAAAGTAAGGTTCAACTCTGTTAGTTGAATGCACAGAACAGAAAGAAGTTTCATACAATGCTTCTGTGTAGTTTATATTTGAACATATTCTTTTTTCCACTATTACCCACTTAGCGCTACGAATGTCCAGTTGCATTTTCTACAGACAGAGTGTTTCAAAACTGCTCAATCAAATGTATGGTTTAACTCTGTTAGCTGAATGCTCAGATCAGAAAGAAGTTTCACAGAATGCTTCTGTGTAGTTTATATTTGAATATATTCCTTTTTCCACTACTACTCTCTTAGCGCTCCAAATGTCCAGTTGCATTTTCTACAGAAAGAGTGTTCAGGTCTGCTCAATGAAAAGTATGGTTTAACTCTGTTAGCTGAATGCACAGATCAGAAAGAAGTTTCACAGAATGATTCTGTGTAGTTTATATTTGGAGACATTCCTTTTTCCACTATTACCCTCTTAGCGCTCCGAATCTCCACTTGCATTTTCTACAGAAAGAGTGTTTCAGAGCGGCTCAATCAAAACTAAGGTTCAACTCTTTTAGTTGAACAAACAGAACAGAAGGAAGTTTCACACAATTCTTCTGTGTAGTTTTTATTTGTAGACATTCTTTTTCCCAATATAGGCCTCTTAGCCCTCAGAATGTCCAATTGAAGTTTCTACAGAAAGAGTGTTTCAGAACGGCTCAATCAAAAGTAAGGTTCAACTCTGTTAGTTGAATGCACGGAACAGAAAGAAGTTTCATACAATGCTTCTGTGTAGTTTATATTTGAACATATTCTTTTTTCCACTATTACCCACTTAGCGCTACGAATGTACAGTTGCATTTTCTACAGAAAGAGTGTTCAGAACTGCGCAATCAAAAGTATGGTTTAACTCTGTTAGCTTAATGAACATATCAGAAATAAGTTTCTCACAATGCATCTGTGTAGTTTTTATTTGAAGATATTATTTTTCCCAATAGAGGCCTCTTAGCGCTCAGAATGTCCAATTGCAGTTTCTACAGAAAGAGTGTTTCAGAAAGGCTCAATCAAAAGTAAGGTTCAATTCTGTTAGTTGAACGCACAGAACAGAAAGAAGTTTCATACAATGCTTCTGTGTAGTTTATATTTGAACATATTCTTTTTTCCACTATTACCCACTTAGCGCTACGAATGTCCAGTTGCATTTTCTACAGACAGAGTGTTTCAAAACTGCTCAATCAAAAGTATTGTTTAACTCTGTTAGCTGAATGCTCAGATCAGAAAGAAGTTTCACAGAATGCTTCTGTGTAGTTTATATTTGAATATATTCCTTTTTCCACTAATACGCTCTTAGCGCTCCAAATGTCCAGTTGCATTTTCTACAGAAAGAGTGTTCAGATCTGCTCAATCAAAAGTATGGTTTAACTCTGTTAGCTGAATGCACAGATCAGAAAGAAGTTTCACCGAATGATTCTGTGTAGTTTATATTTGAAGACATTCCTTTTTCCACTATTACCCTCTTAGCGCTCCGAATCTCCACTTGCATTTTCTACAAAAAGAGTGTTTCATAACTGCTCAATCAAAAATATGTTTTATCTCTGTTAACTGAATTTACAGATCAGAAATAAGTTTCACAGAATGCATCTGTGTAGTTTTTATTTGAAGATATTCTTTTTCCCAATGAAGGCCTCTTAGCGCTTAGCATGTCCAATTGCAGTTTCTACAGAAAGAGTGTTTCAGAACGGCTCAATCAAAAGTAAGGTTCAACTCTGTTAGTTGAATGCACAGAACAGAAAGAATTTTCACAGAATGCTACTGTGTAGTTTATATTTGAATATATTCCTTTTTCCACTATTACCTTCTTAGCGCTCCGAATGTCCACTTGCAGTTTCTACAAAGAGTGTTCTGAACTGCGCAATCAAAAGTATGGTTTAACTCTGTTAGCTTAATGAACATATCAGAAATAAGTTTCACACAATGCTTCTGTGTAGTTTTTATTTGAAGATATTATTTTTCCCAATAGAGGCCTCTTCGCGCTCAGAATGTCCAATTGCAGTTTCTACAGAAGGAGTGTTTCAGAAAGGCTCAATCAAAAGTAAGGTTCAACTCTGTTAGTTGAATGCACAGAACAGAAAGAAGTTTCATACAATGCTTCTGTGTAGTTTATATTTGAACATATTCTTTTTTCCACTATTACCCACTTAGCGCTACGAATGTCCAGTTGCATTTTCTACAGACAGAGTGTTTCAAAACTGCTCAATCAAATGTATGGTTTAACTCTGTTAGCTGAATGCTCAGATCAGAAAGAAGTTTCACACAATGCTTCTGTGTAGTTTATATTTGAATATATTCCTTTTTCCACTACTACTCTCTTAGCGCTCCAAATGTCCAGTTGCATTTTCTACAGAAAGAGTGTTCAGATCTGCTCAATCAAAAGTATGGTTTAACTCTGTTAGCTGAATGCACAGATCAGAAAGAAGTTTCACAGAATGATTCTGTGTAGTTTATATTTGGAGACATTCCTTTTTCCACTATTACCCTCTTAGCGCTCCGAATCTCCACTTGCATTTTCTACAGAAAGAGTGTTTCAGAGCGGCTCAATCAAAACTAAGGTTCAACTCTTTTAGTTGAACAAACAGAACAGAAGGAAGTTTCACACAATTCTTCTGTGTAGTTTTTATTTGTAGACATTCTTTTTCCCAATATAGGCCTCTTAGCGCTCAGAATGTCCAATTGAAGTTTCTACAGAAAGAGTGTTTCAGAATGGCTCAATCAAAAGTAAGGTTCAACTCTGTTAGTTGAATGCACGGAACAGAAAGAAGTTTCATACAATGCTTCTGTGTAGTTTATATTTGAACATATTCTTTTTTCCACTATTACCCACTTAGCGCTACGAATGTCCAGTTGCATTTTCTACAGACAGAGTGTTTCAAAACTGCTCAATCAAAAGTATGGTTTAACTCTGTTAGCTGAATGCTCAGATCAGAAAGAAGTTTCACAGAATGCTTCTGTGTAGTTTATATTTGAATATATTCCTTTTTCCACTACTACGCTCTTAGCGCTCCAAATGTCCAGTTGCATTTTCTACAGAAAGAGTGTTCAGATCTGCTCAATCAAAAGTATGGTTTAACTCTGTTAGCTGAATGCACAGATCAGAAAGAAGTTTCACCGAATGATTCTGTGTAGTTTATATTTGACGACATTACTTTTTCCACTATTACCCTCTTAGCGCTCCGAATCTCCACTTGCATTTTCTACAAAAAGAGTGTTTCATAACTGCTCAATCAAAAATATGTTTTATCTCTGTTAACTGAATTTACAGATCAGAAATAAGTTTCACAGAATGCATCTGTGTAGTTTTTATTTGAAGATATTATTTTTCCCAATGTAGGCCTCTTAGCGCTCAGCATGTCCAATTGCAGTTTCTACAGAAAGAGTGTTTCAGAACGGCTCAATCAAAAGTAAGGTTCAACTCTGTTAGTTGAATGCACAGAACAGAAAGAATTTTCACAGAATGCTACTGTGTAGTTTATATTTGAATATATTCCTTTTTCCACTATTACCCTCTTAGCGCTCCGAATGTCCACTTGCATTCTCTACAGAAAGAGTGTTCAGAACTGCGCAATCAAAAGTATGGTTTAACTCTGTTAGCTTAATGAACATATCAGAAATAAGTTTCACACAATGCTTCTGTGTAGTTTTTATTTGAAGATATTATTTTTCCCAATAGAGGCCTCTTCGCGCTCAGAATGTCCAATTGCAGTTTCTACAGAAAGAGTGTTTCAGAAAGGCTCAATCAAAAGTAAGGTTCAACTCTGTTAATTGAATGCACAGAACAGAAAGAAGTTTCATACAATGCTTCTGTGTAGTTTATATTTGAACATATTCTTTTTTCCACTATTACCCACTTAGCGCTACGAATGTCCAGTTGCATTTTCTACAGACATTTTCAAAACTGCTCAATCAAAAGTATGGTTTAACTCTGTTAGCTGAATGCTCAGATCAGAAAGAAGTTTCACAGAATGCTTCTGTGTAGTTTATATTTGAATATATTCCTTTTTCCACTACTACTCTCTTAGCGCTCCAAATGTCCAGTTGCATTTTCTACAGAAAGAGTGTTCAGATCTGCTCAATCAAAAGTATGGTTTAACTCTGTTAGCTGAATGCACAGATCAGAAAGAAGTTTCACCGAATGATTCTGTGTAGTTTATATTTGAAGACATTCCTTTTTCCACTATTACCCTCTTAGCGCTCCGAATCTCCACTTGCACTTTCTACAAAAAGAGTGTTTCATAACTGCTCAATCAAAAATATGTTTTATCTCTGTTAACTGAATTTACAGATCAGAAATAAGTTTCACAGAATGCATCTGTGTAGTTTTTATTTGAAGATATTCTTTTTCCCAATGTAGGCCTCTTAGCGCTTAGCATGTCCAATTGCAGTTTCTACAGAAAGAGTGTTTCAGAACGGCTCAATCAAAAGTAAGGTTCAACTCTGTTAGTTGAATGCACAGAACAGAAAGAATTTTCACAGAATGCTACTGTGTAGTTTATATTTGAATATATTCCTTTTTCCACTATTACCCTCTTAGCGCTCCGAATGTCCACTTGCATTTTCTACAGAAAGAGTGTTCAGAACTGCGCAATCAAAAGTATGGTTTAACTCTGTTAGCTTAATGAACATATCAGAAATAAGTTTCACACAATGCTTCTGTGTAGTTTTTATTTGAAGATATTATTTTTCCGAATAGAGGCCTCTTCGCGCTCAGAATGTCCAATTGCAGTTTCTACAGAAAGAGTGTTTCAGAAAGGCTGAATCAAAAGTAAGGTTCAACTCTGTTAGTTGAATGCACAGAACAGAAAGAAGTTTCATACAATGCTTCTGTGTAGTTTATATTTGAACATATTCTTTTTTCCGCTATTACCCACTTAGCGCTCCGAATGTCCAGTTGCATTTTCTACAGACAGAGTGTTTCAAAACTGCTCAATCAAAAGTATGGTTTAACTCTGTTAGCTGAATGCTCAGATCAGAAAGAAGTTTCACAGAATGCTTCTGTGTAGTTTATATTTGAATATATTCCTTTTTCCACTACTACTCTCTTAGCGCTCCAAATGTCCAGTTGCATTTTCTACAGAAAGAGTGTTCAGATCTGCTCAATCAAAAGTATGGTTTAACTCTGTTAGCTGAATGCACAGATCAGAAAGAAGTTTCACAGAATGTTTCTGTGTAGTTTATATTTGGAGACATTCCTTTTTCCACTATTACCCTCTTAGCGCTCCGAATCTCCACTTGCATTTTCTACAGAAAGAGTGTTTCAGAACGGCTCAATCAAAACTAAGGTTCAACTCTTTTAGTTGAACAAACAGAACAGAAAGAAGTTTCACCCAATTCTTCTGTGTAGTTTTTATTTGTAGACATTCTTTTTCCCAATATTGGCCTCTTAGCGCTCAGAATGTCCAATTGCAGTTTCTACAGAAAGAGTGTTTCAGAACGGCTCAATCAAAAGTAAGGTTCAACTCTGTTAGTTGAATGCACAGAACAGAAAGAAGTTTCATAAAATGCTTCTGTGTATTTTATATTTGAACATATTCTTTTTTCCACTATTACCCACTTAGCGCTACGAATGTCCAGTTGCATTTTCTACAGACAGAGTGTTTCAAAACTGCTCAATCAAAAGTATGGTTTAACTCTGTTAGCTGAATGCTCAGATCAGAAAGAAGTTTCACAGAATGCTTCTGTGTAGTTTATATTTGAATATATTCCTTTTTCCACTAATACGCTCTTAGCGCTCCAAATGTCCAGTTGCATTTTCTACAGAAGGAGTGTTCAGATCTGCTCTATCAAAAGTATGGTTTAACTCTGTTAGCTGAATGCACAGATCAGAAAGAAGTTTCACCGAATGATTCTGTGTAGTTTATATTTGAAGACATTCCTTTTTCCACTATTACCCTCTTAGCGCTCCGAATCTCCACTTGCATTTTCTACAAAAAGAGTGTTTCATAACTGCTGAATCCAAAATATGTTTTATCTCTGTTAACTGAATTTACAGATCAGAAATAAGTTTCACAGAATGCATCTGTGTAGTTTTTATTTGAAGATATTCTTTTTCCCAATGTAGGCCTCTTAGCGCTTAGCATGTCCAATTGCAGTTTCTACAGAAAGAGTGTTTCAGAATGGCTCAATCAAAAGTAAGGTTCAACTCTGTTAGTTGAATGCACAGAACAGAAAGAATTTTCACAGAATGCTACTGTGTAGTTTATATTTGAATATATTCCTTTTTCCACTATTACCCTCTTAGCGCTCCGAATGTCCACTTGCATTTTCTACAGAAAGAGTGTTCAGAACTGCGCAATCAAAAGTATGGTTTAACTCTGTTAGCTTAATGAACATATCAGAAATAAGTTTCACACAATGCTTCTGTGTAGTTTTTATTTGAAGATATTATTTTTCCCAATATAGGCCTCTTAGCGCTCAGAATGTCCAATTGCAGTTTCTACAGAAAGAGTGTTTCAGAAAGGCTCAATCAAAAGTAAGGTTCAACTCTGTTAGTTGAATGCACAGAACAGAAAGAAGTTTCATACAATGCTTCTGTGTAGCTTATATTTGAACATATTCTTTTTTCCACTATTACCCACTTAGCGCTACGAATGTCCAGTTGCATTTTCTACAGACAGAGTGTTTCAAAACTGCTCAATCAAATGTATGGTTTAACTCTGTTAGCTGAATGCTCAGATCAGAAAGAAGTTTCACACAATGCTTCTGTGTAGTTTATATTTGAATATATTCCTTTTTCCACTACTACTCTCTTAGCGCTCCAAATGTCCAGTTGCATTTTCTACAGAAAGAGTGTTCAGATCTGCTCAATCAAAAGTATGGTTTAACTCTGTTAGCTGAATGCACAGATCAGAAAGAAGTTTCACAGAATGATTCTGTGTAGTTTATATTTGGAGACATTCCTTTTTCCACTATTACCCTCTTAGCGCTCCGAATCTCCACTTGCATTTTCTACAGAAAGAGTGTTTCAGAGCGGCTCAATCAAAACTAAGGTTCAACTCTTTTAGTTGAACAAACAGAACAGAAGGAAGTTTCACACAATTCTTCTGTGTAGTTTTTATTTGTAGACATTCTTTTTCCCAATATAGGCCTCTTAGCGCTCAGAATGTCCAATTGAAGTTTCTACAGAAAGAGTGTTTCAGAATGGCTCAATCAAAAGTAAGGTTCAACTCTGTTAGTTGAATGCACGGAACAGAAAGAAGTTTCATACAATGCTTCTGTGTAGTTTATATTTGAACATATTCTTTTTTCCACTATTACCCACTTAGCGCTACGAATGTCCAGTTGCATTTTCTACAGACAGAGTGTTTCAAAACTGCTCAATCAAAAGTATGGTTTAACTCTGTTAGCTGAATGCTCAGATCAGAAAGAAGTTTCACAGAATGCTTCTGTGTAGTTTATATTTGAATATATTCCTTTTTCCACTACTACGCTCTTAGCGCTCCAAATGTCCAGTTGCATTTTCTACAGAAAGAGTGTTCAGATATGCTCAATCAAAAGTATGGTTTAACTCTGTTAGCTGAATGCACAGATCAGAAAGAAGTTTCACCGAATGATTCTGTGTAGTTTATATTTGACGACATTACTTTTTCCACTATTACCCTCTTAGCGCTCCGAATCTCCACTTGCATTTTCTACAAAAAGAGTGTTTCATAACTGCTCAATCAAAAATATGTTTTATCTCTGTTAACTGAATTTACAGATCAGAAATAAGTTTCACAGAATGCATCTGTGTAGTTTTTATTTGAAGATATTATTTTTCCCAATGTAGGCCTCTTAGCGCTCAGCATGTCCAATTGCAGTTTCTACAGAAAGAGTGTTTCAGAACGGCTCAATCAAAAGTAAGGTTCAACTCTGTTAGTTGAATGCACAGAACAGAAAGAATTTTCACAGAATGCTACTGTGTAGTTTATATTTGAATATATTCCTTTTTCCACTATTACCCTCTTAGCGCTCCGAATGTCCACTTGCATTCTCTACAGAAAGAGTGTTCAGAACTGCGCAATCAAAAGTATGGTTTAACTCTGTTAGCTTAATGAACATATCAGAAATAAGTTTCACACAATGCTTCTGTGTAGTTTTTATTTGAAGATATTATTTTTCCCAATAGAGGCCTCTTCGCGCTCAGAATGTCCAATTGCAGTTTCTACAGAAAGAGTGTTTCAGAAAGGCTCAATCAAAAGTAAGGTTCAACTCTGTTAATTGAATGCACAGAACAGAAAGAAGTTTCATACAATGCTTCTGTGTAGTTTATATTTGAACATATTCTTTTTTCCACTATTACCCACTTAGCGCTACGAATGTCCAGTTGCATTTTCTACAGACATTTTCAAAACTGCTCAATCAAAAGTATGGTTTAACTCTGTTAGCTGAATGCTCAGATCAGAAAGAAGTTTCACAGAATGCTTCTGTGTAGTTTATATTTGAATATATTCCTTTTTCCACTACTACTCTCTTAGCGCTCCAAATGTCCAGTTGCATTTTCTACAGAAAGAGTGTTCAGATCTGCTCAATCAAAAGTATGGTTTAACTCTGTTAGCTGAATGCACAGATCAGAAAGAAGTTTCACCGAATGATTCTGTGTAGTTTATATTTGAAGACATTCCTTTTTCCACTATTACCCTCTTAGCGCTCCGAATCTCCACTTGCACTTTCTACAAAAAGAGTGTTTCATAACTGCTCAATCAAAAATATGTTTTATCTCTGTTAACTGAATTTACAGATCAGAAATAAGTTTCACAGAATGCATCTGTGTAGTTTTTATTTGAAGATATTCTTTTTCCCAATGTAGGCCTCTTAGCGCTTAGCATGTCCAATTGCAGTTTCTACAGAAAGAGTGTTTCAGAACGGCTCAATCAAAAGTAAGGTTCAACTCTGTTAGTTGAATGCACAGAACAGAAAGAATTTTCACAGAATGCTACTGTGTAGTTTATATTTGAATATATTCCTTTTTCCACTATTACCCTCTTAGCGCTCCGAATGTCCACTTGCATTTTCTACAGAAAGAGTGTTCAGAACTGCGCAATCAAAAGTATGGTTTAACTCTGTTAGCTTAATGAACATATCAGAAATAAGTTTCACACAATGCTTCTGTGTAGTTTTTATTTGAAGATATTATTTTTCCGAATAGAGGCCTCTTCGCGCTCAGAATGTCCAATTGCAGTTTCTACAGAAAGAGTGTTTCAGAAAGGCTGAATCAAAAGTAAGGTTCAACTCTGTTAGTTGAATGCACAGAACAGAAAGAAGTTTCATACAATGCTTCTGTGTAGTTTATATTTGAACATATTCTTTTTTCCGCTATTACCCACTTAGCGCTCCGAATGTCCAGTTGCATTTTCTACAGACAGAGTGTTTCAAAACTGCTCAATCAAAAGTATGGTTTAACTCTGTTAGCTGAATGCTCAGATCAGAAAGAAGTTTCACAGAATGCTTCTGTGTAGTTTATATTTGAATATATTCCTTTTTCCACTACTACTCTCTTAGCGCTCCAAATGTCCAGTTGCATTTTCTACAGAAAGAGTGTTCAGATCTGCTCAATCAAAAGTATGGTTTAACTCTGTTAGCTGAATGCACAGATCAGAAAGAAGTTTCACAGAATGTTTCTGTGTAGTTTATATTTGGAGACATTCCTTTTTCCACTATTACCCTCTTAGCGCTCCGAATCTCCACTTGCATTTTCTACAGAAAGAGTGTTTCAGAACGGCTCAATCAAAACTAAGGTTCAACTCTTTTAGTTGAACAAACAGAACAGAGAGAAGTTTCACCCAATTCTTCTGTGTAGTTTTTATTTGTAGACATTCTTTTTCCCAATATTGGCCTCTTAGCGCTCAGAATGTCCAATTGCAGTTTCTACAGAAAGAGTGTTTCAGAACGGCTCAATCAAAAGTAAGGTTCAACTCTGTTAGTTGAATGCACAGAACAGAAAGAAGTTTCATAAAATGCTTCTGTGTATTTTATATTTGAACATATTCTTTTTTCCACTATTACCCACTTAGCGCTACGAATGTCCAGTTGCATTTTCTACAGACAGAGTGTTTCAAAACTGCTCAATCAAAAGTATGGTTTAACTCTGTTAGCTGAATGCTCAGATCAGAAAGAAGTTTCACAGAATGCTTCTGTGTAGTTTATATTTGAATATATTCCTTTTTCCACTAATACGCTCTTAGCGCTCCAAATGTCCAGTTGCATTTTCTACAGAAAGAGTGTTCAGATCTGCTCTATCAAAAGTATGGTTTAACTCTGTTAGCTGAATGCACAGATCAGAAAGAAGTTTCACCGAATGATTCTGTGTAGTTTATATTTGAAGACATTCCTTTTTCCACTATTACCCTCTTAGCGCTCCGAATCTCCACTTGCATTTTCTACAAAAAGAGTGTTTCATAACTGCTGAATCCAAAATATGTTTTATCTCTGTTAACTGAATTTACAGATCAGAAATAAGTTTCACAGAATGCATCTGTGTAGTTTTTATTTGAAGATATTCTTTTTCCCAATGTAGGCCTCTTAGCGCTTAGCATGTCCAATTGCAGTTTCTACAGAAAGAGTGTTTCAGAATGGCTCAATCAAAAGTAAGGTTCAACTCTGTTAGTTGAATGCACAGAACAGAAAGAATTTTCACAGAATGCTACTGTGTAGTTTATATTTGAATATATTCCTTTTTCCACTATTACCCTCTTAGCGCTCCGAATGTCCACTTGCATTTTCTACAGAAAGAGTGTTCAGAACTGCGCAATCAAAAGTATGGTTTAACTCTGTTAGCTTAATGAACATATCAGAAATAAGTTTCACACAATGCTTCTGTGTAGTTTTTATTTGAAGATATTATTTTTCCCAATATAGGCCTCTTAGCGCTCAGAATGTCCAATTGCAGTTTCTACAGAAAGAGTGTTTCAGAAAGGCTCAATCAAAAGTAAGGTTCAACTCTGTTAGTTGAATGCACAGAACAGAAAGAAGTTTCATACAATGCTTCTGTGTAGCTTATATTTGAACATATTCTTTTTTCCACTATTACCCACTTAGCGCTACGAATGTCCAGTTGCATTTTCTACAGACAGAGTGTTTCAAAACTGCTCAATCAAAAGTATGGTTTAACTCTGTTAGCAGAATGCTCAGATCAGAAAGAAGTTTCACAGAATGCTTCTGTGTAGTTTATATTTGAATATATTCCTTTTTCCACTACTACTCTCTTAGCGCTCCAAATGTCCAGTTGCATTTTCTACAGAAAGAGTGTTCAGATCTGCTCAATCAAAAGTATGGTTTAACTCTGTTAGCTGAATGCACAGATCAGAAAGAAGTTTCACCGAATGATTCTGTGTAGTTTATATTTGAAGACATTCCATTTTCCACTATTACCCTCTTAGCGCTCCGAATCTCCACTTGCATTTTCTACAAAAAGAGTGTTTCATAACTGCTCAATCAAAAATATGTTTTATCTCTGTTAACTGAATTTACAGATCAGAAATAAGTTTCACAGAATGCATCTGTGTAGTTTTTATTTGAAGATATTCTTTTTCCCAATGTAGGCCTCTTAGCGCTTAGCATGTCCAATTGCAGTTTCTACAGAAAGAGTGTTTCAGAACGGCTCAATCAAAAGTAAGTTTCAACTCTGCTAGTTGAATGCACAGAACAGGAAGAATTTTCACAGAATGCTACTGTGTAGTTTATATTTGAATATATTCCTTTTTCCACTATTACCCTCTTAGCGCTCCGAATGTCCACTTGCATTTTCTACAGAAAGAGTGTTCAGAACTGCGCAATTAAAACTAAGGTTCAACACTTTTCGTTGAACAAACAGAACAGAAAGAAGTTTCACACAATGGTTCTGTGTAGTTTTTATTTTTAGACAATCTTTTTCCCAATATAGGCCTCTTAGCGCTCAGAATGTCCAATTGCAGTTTCTACAGAAAGAGTGTTTCAGAACGGCTCAATCAAAAGTAAGGTTCAACTCTGTTAGTTGAATGCACAGAACAGAAAGAAGTTTCATACAATGCTTCTGTGTAGTTTATATTTGAACATATTCTTTTTTCCACTATTACCCACTTAGCGCTACGAATGTCCAGTTGCATTTTCTACAGACAGAGTGTTTCAAAACTGCTCAATCAAAAGTATGGTTTAACTCTGTTAGCTGAATGCTCAGATCAGAAAGAAGTTTCACAGAATGCTTCTGTGTAGTTTATATTTGAATATATTACTTTTTCCACTACTACGCTCTTAGCGCTCCAAATGTCCAGTTGCATTTTCTACAGAAAGAGTGTTCAGATCTGCTCAATCAAAAGTATGGTTTAACTCTGTTGGCTGAATGCACAGATCAGAAAAAAGTTTCACCGAATGATTCTGTGTAGTTTATATTTGACGACATTCCTTTTTCCACTATTACCCTCTTATCGCTCCGAATCTCCACTTGCATTTTCTACAAAAAGAGTGTTTCATAACTGCTCAATCAAAAATATGTTTTATCTCTGTTAACTGAATTTACAGATCAGAAATAAGTTTCACAGAATGCATCTGTGTAGTTTTTATTTGAAGATATTCTTTTTCCCAATGTAGGCCTCTTAGCGCTTAGCATGTCCAATTGCAGTTTCTACAGAAAGAGTGTTTCAGAACGGCTCAATCAAAAGTAAGGTTCAACTCTGTTAGTTGAATGCACAGAACAGAAAGAATTTTCACAGAATGCTACTGTGTAGTTTATATTTGAATATATTCCTTTTTCCACTATTACCCTCTTAGCGCTCCGAATGTCCACTTGCAATTTCTACAGAAACAGTGTTCAGAACTGCGCAATCAAAAGTATGGTTTAACTCTGTTAGCTTAATGAACATATCAGAAATAAGTTTCACACAATGCTTCTGTGTAGTTTTTATTTGAAGATATTATTTTTCCCAATAGAGGCCTCTTAGCGCTCAGAATGTCCAATTGCAGTTTCTACAGAAAGAGTGTTTCAGAAAGGCTCAATCAAAAGTAAGGTTCAACTCTGTTAGTTGAATGCACAGAACAGAAAGAAGTTTCATACAATGCTTCTGTGTAGTTTATATTTGAACATATTCTTTTTTCCACTATTACCCACTTAGCGCTACGAATGTCCAGTTGCGTTTTCGACAGACAGAGTGTTTCAAAACTGCTCAATCAAAAGTATGGTTTAACTCTGTTAGCTGAATGCTCAGATCAGAAAGAAGTTTCACAGAATGCTTCTGTGTAGTTTATATTTGAATATATTCCTTTTTCCACTACTACCCTCTTAGCGCTCCAAATGTCCAGTTGCATTTTCTACAGAAAGAGTGTTCAGATCTGCTCAATCAAAAGTATGGCTTAACTCTGTTAGCTGAATGCACAGATCAGAAAGAAGTTTCACAGAATGATTCTGTGTAGTTTATATTTGGAGACATTCCTTTTTCCACTATTACCCTCTTAGCGCTCCGAATCTCCACTTGCATTTTGTACAGAAAGAGTGTTTCAGAACGGCTCAATCAAAACTAAGGTTCAACTCTTTTAGTTGAACAAACAGAACAGAAAGAAGTTTCACACAATTCTTCTGTGTAGTTTTTATCTGTAGACATTCTTTTTCCCAATATAGGCCTCTTAGCGCTCAGAATGTCCAATTGCAGTTTCTACAGAAAGAGTGTTACAGAACGGCTCAATCAAAAGTAAGGTTCAACGCTGTTAGTTGAATGCACAGAACAGAAAGAAGTTTCATACAATGTTTCTGTTTAGTTTATATTTGAACATATTCTTTTTTCCACTATTACCCACTTAGCGCTACGAATGTCCAGTTGCATTTTCTACAGACAGAGTGTTTCAAAACTGCTCAATCAAAAGTATGGTTTAACTCTGTTAGCTGAATGCTCAGATCAGAAAGAAGTTTCACAGAATGCTTCTGTGTAGTTTATATTTGAATATATTCCTTTTTCCACTACTACGCTCTTAGCGCTCCAAATGTCCAGTTGTATTTTCTACAGAAAGAGTGATCAGATCTGCTCAATCAAAAGTATGGTTTAACTCTGTTAGCTGTATGCACAGATCAGAAAGATGTTTCACCGAATGATTCTGTGTAGTTTATATTTGAAGACATTCCTTTTTCCACTATTACCCTCTTAGCGCTCCGAATCTCCACTTGCATTTTCTACAAAAAGAGTGTTTCATAACTGCTCAATCAAAAATATGTTTTATCTCTGTTAACTGAATTTACAGATCAGAAATAAGTTTCACAGAATGCATCTGTGTAGTTTTTATTTGAAGATATTCTTTTTCCCAATGTAGGCCTCTTAGCGCTTAGCATGTCCAATTGCAGTTTCTACAGAAAGAGTGTTTCAGAACGGCTCAATCAAAAGTAAGGTTCAACTCTGTTAGTTGAATGCACAGAACAGAAAGAATTTTCACAGAATGCTACTGTATAGTTAATATTTGAATATATTCCTTTTTCCACTATTACCCTCTTAGCGCTCCGAATGTCCACTTGCATTTTCTACAGAAAGTGTGTTCAGAACTGCGCAATCAAAAGTATCGTTTAACTCTGTTAGCTTAATGAACATATCAGAAATATGTTTCACACAATGCTTCTGTGTAGTTTTTATTTGAAGATATTATTTTTCCCAATATAGGCCTCTTAGCGCTCAGAATGTCCAATTGCAGTTTCTACAGAAAGAGTGTTTCAGAAATTCTCAATCAAAAGTAAGGTTCAACTCTGTTAGTTGAATGCACAGAACAGAAAGAAGTTTCATACAATGCTTCTGTGTAGCTTATATTTGAACATATTCTTTTTTCCACTATTACCCACTTAGCGCTACGAATGTCCAGTTGCATTTTCTACAGACAGAGTGTTTCAAAACTGCTCAATCAAAAGTATGGATTAAATCTGTTAGCTGAATGCTCAGATCAGAAAGAAGTTTCACAGAATGCTTCTGTGTAGTTTATATTTGAATATATTCCTTTTTCCACTACTACACTCTTAGCGCTCCAAATGTCCAGTTGCATTTTCTACAGAAAGAGTGTTCAGATCTGCTCAATCAAAAGTATGGTTTAACTCTGTTAGCTGAATGCACAGATCAGAAAGAAGTTTCACAGAATGATTCTGTGTAGTTTATATTTGGAGACATTCCTTTTTCCATTATTACCCTCTTAGCGCTCCGAATCTCCACTTGCATTTTCTACAGAAAGAGTGTTTCAGAACGGCTCAATCAAAACTAAGGTTCAACTCTTTTAGTTGAACAAAGAGAACAGAAAGAAGTTTCACACAATTCTTCTGTGTAGTTTTTATTTGTAGACATTCTTTTTCCCAATATAAGCCTCTTAGCGCCCAGAATGTCCAATTGCAGTTTCTACAGAAAGAGTGTTTCAGAACGGCTCAATCAAAAGTAAGGTTCAACTCTGTTAGTTGAATGCAAAGAACAGAAAGTATTTTCACAGAATGCTACTGTGTAGTTTATATTTGAATATATTACTTTCTCCACTATTACCCACTTAGCGCTCCGAATGTCCACTTGCATTTTCTACAGACAGAGTGTTTCAAAACTGCTCAATCAAAAGTATGGTTTAACTCTGTTAGCTGAATGCTCAGATCAGAAAGAAGTTTCAAAGAATGCTTCTGTGTAGTTTATATTTGAATATATTCCTTTTTCCACTACTACGCTCTTAGCGCTCCAAATGTCCAGTTGCATTTTCTACAGAAAGAGTGTTCAGATCTGCTCAATCAAAAGTATGTTTTAACTCTGTTAGCTGAATGCACAGATCAGAAAGAAGTTTCACCGAATGATTCTGTGTAGTTTATATTTGAAGACATTCCTTTTTCCATTATTACCCTCTTAGCGCTCCGAATCTCCACTTGCATTTTCTACAAAAAGAGTGTTTCATAACTGCTGAATCAAAATATGTTTTATCTCTGTTAACTGAATTTACAGATCAGAAATAAGTTTCACAGAATGCATCTTTGTAGTTTTTATTTGAAGATATTCTTTTTCCCAATGTAGGCCTCTTAGCGCTTAGCATGTCCAATTGCAGTTTCTACAGAAAGAGTGTTTCAGAACGGCTCAATCAAAAGTAAGGTTCAACTCTGTTAGTTGAATGCACAGAACAGAAAGTATTTTCACAGAATGCTACTGTGTAGTTTATATTTGAATATATTCCTTTTTCCACTATTACCCTCTTAGCGCTCCGAATGTCCACTTGCATTTTCTACAGAAAGAGTGTTCACAACTGCGCAATCAAAAGTATGGTTTAACTCTGTTAGCTTAATGAACATATCAGAAATAAGTTTCACACAATGCTTCTGTGTACTTTTTATTTGAAGATATTATTTTTCCCAATAGAGACCTCTTAGCGCTCAGAATGTCCAATTGCAGTTTCTACAGAAAGAGTGTTTCAGAAAGGCTCAATCAAAAGTATGGTTTAACTCTGTTAGCTGAATGCTCAGATCAGAAAGAAGTTTCACAGAATGCTTCTGTGTAGTTTATATTTGAATATATTCCTTTTTCCACTACTACTCTCTTAGCGCTCCAAATGTCCAGTTGCATTTTCTACAGAATGAGTGTTCAGATCTGCTCAATCAAAAGTATGGTTTAACTCTGTTAGCTGAATGCACAGATCAGAAAGAAGTTTCACAGAATGATTCTGTGTAGTTTATATTTGGAGACATTCCTTTTTCCACTATTACCCTCTTAGCGCTCCGAATCTCCACTTGCATTTTCTACAGAAAGAGTGTTTCAGAACGGCTCAATCAAAACTAAGGTTCAACTCTTTTAGTTGAACAAACAGAACAGAAAGAAGTTTCACACAATTCTTCTGTGTAGTTTTTATTTGTAGACATTCTTTTTCCCAATATAGGCCTCTTAGCGCTCAGAATGTCCAATTGCAGTTTCTACAGAAAGAGTGTTTCAGAACGGCTCAATCAAAAGTAAGGTTCAACTCTGTTAGTTGAATGCACAGAACAGAAAGAAGTTTCATACAATGCTTCTGTGTAGTTTATATTTGAATATATTCTTTTTTCCACTATTACCCACTTAGCGCTACGAATGTCCAGTTGCATTTTCTACAGACAGAGTGTTTCAAAACTGTTCAATCAAAAGTATGGTTTAACTCTGTTAGCTGAATGCTCAGATCAGAAAGAAGTTTCACAGAATGCTTCTGTGTAGTTTATATTTGAATATATTCCTTTTTCCACTACTACGCTCTTAGCGCTCCAAATGTCCAGTTGCATTTTCTACAGAAAGAGTGTTCAGATCTGCTCAATCAAAAGTATGGTTTAACTCTGTTAGCTGAATGCACAGATCAGAAAGAAGTTTCACCGAATGTTTCTGTGTAGTTTATATTTGAAGACATTCCTTTTTCCATTATTACCCTCTTAGCGCTCCGAATCTCCACTTGCATTTTCTACAAAAAGAGTGTTTCATAACTGCTCAATCAAAAATATGTTTTATCTCTGTTAACGGAATTTACAGATCAGAAGTAAGTTTCACAAAATGCATCTGTGTAGTTTTTATTTGAAGATATTCTTTTTCCCAATGTAGGCCTCTTAGCGCTTAGCATGTCCAATTGCAGTTTCTACAGAAAGAGAGTTTCAGAACGGCTCAATCAAAAGTAAGGTTCAACTCTGTTAGTTGAATGCACAGAACAGAAAGAATTTTCACAGAATGCTACTGTGTAGTTTATATTTGAATATATTCCTTTTTCCACTATTACCATCTTAGCGGTCCGAATGTCCACTTGCATTTTCTACAGAAAGAGTGTTCGGAACTGCGCAATCAAAAGTATGGTTTAACTCTGTTAGCTTAATGAACATATCAGAAATAAGTTTCACACAATGCTTCTGTGTAGTTTTTATTTGAAGATATTATTTTTCCCAATAGAGGCCTCTTAGCGCTCAGAATGTCCAATTGCAGTTTCTACAGAAAGAGTGTTTCAGAAAGGCTCAATCAAAAGTAAGGTTCAACTCTGTTAGTTGAATGCACAGAACAGAGAGAAGTTTCATACAATGCTTCTGTGTAGTTTATATTTGAAAATATTCTATTTTCCACTATTACCCGCTTAGCGCTACGAATGTCCAGTTGCATTTTCTACAGACAGAGTGTTTCAAAACTGCTCAATCAAAAGTATGGTTTAACTCTGTTAGCTGAATGCTCAGATCAGAAAGAAGTTTCACAGAATGCTTCTGTGTAGTTTATATTTGAATATATTCCTTTTTCCACTACTACGCTCTTAGCGCTCCAAATGTCCAGTTGCATTTTCTACAGAAAGAGTGTTCAGATCTGCTCAATCAAAAGTATGGTTTAACTCTGTTAGCTGAATGCACAGATCAGAAAGAAGTTTCACCGAATGATTCTGTGTAGTTTATATTTGAAGACATTCCTTTTTCCACTATTACCCTCTTAGCGCTCCGAATCTCCACTTGCATTTTCTACAAAAAGAGTGTTTCATAACTGCTGAATCAAAAATATGTTTTATCTCTGTTAACTGAATTTACAGATCAGAAATAAGTTTCACAGAATGCATGTGTGTAGTTTTTATTTGAAGATATTCTTTTTCCCAATGTAGGCCTCTTAGCGCTTAGCATGTCCAATTGCAGTTTCTACAGAAAGAGTGTTTCAGAACGGCTCAATCAAAAGTAAGGTTCAACTCTGTTAGTTGAATGCACAGAACAGAAAGTATTTTCACAGAATGCTACTGTGTAGTTTATATTTGAATATATTCCTTTTTCCAATATTACCCTCTTAGCGCTCCGAATGTCCACTTGCATTTTCTACAGAAAGAGTGTTCAGAACTGCGCAATCAAAAGTATGGTTTAACTCTGTTAGCTTAATGAACATATCAGAAATAAGTTTCACACAATGCTTCTGTGTACTTTTTATTTGAAGATATTATTTTTCCCAATAGAGGCCTCTTAGCGCTCAGAATGTCCAATTGCAGTTTCTACAGAAAGAGTGTTTCAGAAAGGCTCAATCAAAAGTAAGGTTCAACTCTGTTAGTTGAATGCACAGAACAGAAAGAAGTTTCATACAATGCTTCTGTGTAGTTTATATTTGAACATATTCTTTTTTCCACTATTACCCACTTAGCGCTACGAATGTCCAGTTGCATTTTCTACAGACAGAGTGTTTCAAAACAGCTCAATCAAAACTATGGTTTAACTCTGTTACCTGAATGCTCAGATCAGAAAGAAGTTTCACAGAATGCTTCTGTGTAGTTTATATTTGAATATATTCCTTTTTCCACTACTACTCTCTTAGCGCTCCAAATGTCCAGTTGCATTTTCTACAGAAAGAGTGTTCAGATCTGCTCAATCAAAAGTATGGTTTAACTCTGTTAGCTGAATGCACAGATCAGAAAGAAGTTTCACAGAATGATTCTGTGTAGTTTATATTTGGAGACATTCCTTTTTCCACTATTACCCACTTAGCGCTCCGATTCTCCACTTGCATTTTCTACAGAAAGAGTGTTTCAGAACGGCTCATTCAAAACTAAGGTTCAACTCTTTTAGTTGAACAAACAGAACAGAAAGAAGTTTCACACAATTCTTCTGTGTAGTTTTTATTTGTAGACATTCTTTTTCCCAATATAGGCCTCTTAGCGCTCAGAATGTCCAATTGCAGTTTCTACAGAAAGAGTGTTTCAGAACGGCTCAATCAAAAGTAAGGTTCAACTCTGTTAGTTGAATGCACAGAACAGAAAGAAGTTTCATACAATGCTTCTGTGTAGTTCATATTTGAACATATTCTTTTTTCCACTATTACCCACTTAGCGCTACGAATGTCCAGTTGCATTTTCTACAGACAGAGTGTTTCAAAACTGCTCAATCAAAAGTATGGTTTAACTCTGTTAGCTGAATGCTGAGATCAGAAAGAAGTTTCACAGAATGCTTCTGTGTAGTTTATATTTGAATATATTCCTTTTTCCACTACTACGCTCTTAGCGCTCCAAATGTCCAGTTGCATTTTCTACAGAAAGAGTGTTCAGATCTGCTCAATCAAAAGTATGGTTTAACTCTGTTGGCTGAATGCACAGATCAGAAAGAAGTTTCACCGAATGATTCTGTGTAGTTTATATTTGAAGACATTCCTTTTTCCACTATTACCCTCTTAGCGCTCCGAATCTCCACTTGCATTTTCTACAAAAAGAGTGTTTCATAACTGCTCAATCAAAAATATGTTTTATCTCTGTTAACTGAAATTACAGATCAGAAATAAGTTTCACAGAATGCATCTGTGTAGTTTTTATTTGAAGATATTCTTTTTCCCAATGTAGGCCTCTTAGCGCTTAGCATGTCCAATTGCAGTTTCTACAGAAAGAGTGTTTCAGAACGGCTCAATCAAAAGTAAGGTTGAACTCTGTTAGTTGAATGCACAGAACAGAAAGTATTTTCACAGAATGCTAATGTGTAGTTTATTTTTGAATATATTCCTTTTTCCACTATTACCCTCTTAGCGCTCCGAATGTCCACTTGCATTTTCTACAGAAAGAGTGTTCAGAACTGCGCAATCAAAAGTATGGATTAACTCTGTTAACTTAATGAACATATCAGAAATAAGTTTCACACAATGCTTCTGTGTAGTTTTTATTTGAAGATATTATTTTTCCCAATGGAGGCCTCTTAGCGCTCAGAATGTCCAATTGCAGTTTCTACAGAAAGAGTGTTTCAGAAAGGCTCAATCAAAAGTAAGGTTCAACTCTGTTAGTTGAATGCACAGAACAGAAAGAATTTTCATACAATGCTTCTGTGTAGTTTATATTTGAACATATTCTTTTTTCCACTATTACCCACTTAGCGCTACGAATGTCCAGTTGCATTTTCTACAGACAGAGTGTTTCAAAACTGCTCAATCAAAAGTATGGTTTAACTCTGTTAGCTGAATGCTCAGATCAGAGAGAAGTTTCACAGAATGCTTCTGTGTAGTTTATATTTGAATATATTCCTTTTTCCACTACTACTCTCTTAGCGCTCCAAATGTCCAGTTGCATTTTCTACAGAAAGAGTGTTCAGATCTGCTCAATCAAAAGTATGGTTTAACTCTGTTAGCTGAATGCACAGATCAGAAAGAAGTTTCACAGAATGATTCTGTGTAGTTTATATTTGAATATATTCCTTTTTCCACTATTACCCTCTTAGCGCTCCGAATGTCCACTTGCATTTTCTACAGAAAGAGTGTTCAGAACTGCGCAATCAAAAGTATGGTTTAACTCTGTTAGCTTAATGAACATATCAGAAATAAGTTTCACACAATGCTTCTGTGTAGTTTTTATTTGAAGATATTATTTTTCCCAATAGAGGCCTCTTAGCGCTCAGAATGTCCAATTGCAGTTTCTACAGAAAGAGTGTTTCAGAAAGGCTCAATCAAAAGTAAGGTTCAACTCTGTTAGTTGAATGCACAGAACAGAAAGAAGTTTCATACAATGATTCTGTGTAGTTTATATTTGAACATATTCTTTTTTCCACTATTACCCACTTAGCGCTACGAAAGTCCAGTTGCATTTTCTACAGACAGAGTGTTTCAAAACTGCTCAATCAAAAGTATGGTTTAACTCTGTTAGCTGAATGCTCAGATCAGAAAGAAGTTTCACAGAATGCTTCTGTGTAGTTTATGTTTGAATATATTCCTTTTTCCACTACTACTCTCTTAGCGCTCCAAATGTCCAGTTGCATTTTCTACAGAAAGAGTCTTCAGATCTGCTCAATCAAAACTATGGTTTAACTCTGTTAGCTGAATGCACAGATCAGAAAGAAGTTTCACAGAATGATTCTGTGTAGTTTATATTTGGAGACATTCCTTTTTCCACTATTACCCTCTTAGCGCTCCGAATCTCCACTTGCATTTTCTACAGAAAGTGTGTTTCAGAACGGCTCAATCAAAACTAAGGTTCAACTCTTTTAGTTGAACAAAGAGAACAGAAAGAAGTTTCACACAATTCTTCTGTGTAGTTTTTATTTGTAGACATTCTTTTTCCCAATATAGGCCTCTTAGCGCTCAGAATGTCTAATTGCAGTTTCTACAGAAAGAGTGTTTCAGAACGGCTCAATCAAAAGTATGGTTCAACTCTGTTAGTTGAATGCACAGAACAGAAAGAAGTTTCATACAATGCTTCTGTGTAGTTTATATTTGAACATATTCTTTTTTCCACTATTACCCACTTAGCGCTACGAATGTCCAGTTGCATTTTCTACAGACAGAGTGTTTCAAAACTGCTCAATCAAAAGTATGGTTTAACTCTGTTAGCTGAATGCTCAGATCAGAAAGAAGTTTCACAGAATGCTTCTGTGTAGTTTATATTTGAATATATTCATTTTTAAACTACTACGCTCTTAGCGCTCCAAATGTCCAATTGCATTTTCTACAGAAAGAGTGTTCAGATCTGCTCAATCAAATGTATGGTGTAACTCTGTTAGCTGAATGCACAGATCAGAAAGAAGTTTCACCGAATGATTCTGTGTAGTTTATATTTGAAGACATTTCTTTTTCCACTATTACCCTCTTAGCGCTCCCAATCTCCACTTGCATTTTCTACAAAAAGAGTGTTTCATAACTGCTCAATCAAAAATATGTTTTATCTCTGTTAACTGAATTTACAGATCAGAAATAAGTTTCACAGAATGCATCTGTGTAGTTTTTATTTGAAGATATTATTTTTCCCAATGTAGGCCTCTTAGCGCTTAGCATGTAAAATTGCAGTTTCTACAGAAAGAGAGTTTCAGAATGGCTCAATCAAAAGTAAGGTTCAGCTCTGTTAGTTGAATGCACAGAACAGAAAGAATTTTCACAGAATGCTACTGTGTAGTTTATATTTGAATATATTTCTTTTTCCACTATTACCCTCTTAGCGCTCCGAATTTCCACTTGCATTTTCTACAGAAAGAGTGTTCAGAACTGCGCAATCAAAAGTATGGTTTATCTCAGTTAGCTTAATGAACATATCAGAAATAAGTTTCACACAATGCTTCTGTGTAGTTTTTATTTGAAGATATTATTTTTCCCAATATAGGCCTCTTAGCGCTCAGAATGTCCAATTGCAGTTTCTACAGAAAGAGTGTTTCAGAAAGGCTCAATCAAATGTAAGGTTCAACTCTGTTAGTTGAATGCACAGAAGAGAAAGTAGTTTCATACAATGCTTCTGTGTAGTTTATATTTGAACATATTCTTTTTTCCACTATTACCCACTTAGCGCTACGAATGTCCAGTTGCATTTACTACAGACAGAGTGTTTCAAAACTGCTCAAACAAAAGTATGGTTTAACTCTGTTAACTGAATGCTCAGATCAGAAAGAAGTTTCACAGAATGCCTCTGTGTAGTTTATTTTTGAATATATTCCTTTTTCCACTACTACTCTCTTAGCGCTCCAAATGTCCAGTTGCATTTTCTACAGAAAGAGTGTTCAGATATGCTCAATCAAATGTATGGTTTATCTCTGTTAGCTGAATGCACAGATCAGAAAGAAGTTTCACAGAATGATTCTGTGTAGTTTATATTTGGAGACATTCCTTTTTCCACTATTACCCTCTTAGCGCTCCGAATCTCCACTTGCATTTTCTACAGAAAGAGTGTTTCAGAACGGCTCAATCAAAACTAAGGTTCAACTCTTTTAGTTGAACAAACAGAACAGAAAGAAGTTTCACACAATTCTTCTGTGTAGTTTTTATTTGTAGACATTCTTTTTCCCAATATAGGCCTCTTAGCGCTCAGAATGTCCAATTGCAGTTTCTACAGAAAGAGTGTTTCAGAACGGCTCAATCAAAAGTAAGGTTCAACTCTGTTAGTTGAATGCAGAGAACAGAAAGAAGTTTCATACAATGCTTCTGTGTAGTTCATATTTGAACATATTCTTTTTTCCACTATTACCCACTTAGCGCTACGAATGTCCAGTTGCATTTTCTACAGACAGAGTGTTTCAAAACTGTTCAATCAAAAGTATGGTTTAACTCTGTTAGCTGAATGCTCAGATGAGAAAGAAGTTTCACAGAATGCTTCTGTGTAGTTTATATTTGAATATATTCCTTTTTCCACTACTACGCTCTTAGCGCTCCAAATGTCCAGTTGCATTTTCTACAGAAAGAGTGTTCAGATCTGCTCAATCAAAAGTATGGTTTAACTCTGTTAGCTGAATGCACAGATCAGACAGAAGTTTCACCGAATGATTCTGTGTAGTTTATATTTGAAGACATTCCTTTTTCCATTATTACCATCTTAGCGCTCCGAATCTCCACTTGCATTTTCTACAAAAAGAGTGTTTCATAACTGCTCAATCAAAAATATGTTTTACCTCTGTTAACGGAATTTACAGATCAGAAATATGTTTCACAAAATGCATCTGTGTAGTTTTTATTTGAAGATATTCTTTTTCCCAATGTAGGCCTCTTAGCGCTTAGCATGTCCAATTGCAGTTTCTACAGAAAGAGAGTTTCAGAACGGCTCAATCAAAAGTAAGGTTCAACTCTGTTAGTTGAATGCACAGAACAGAAAGAATTTTCACAGAATGCTACTGTGTAGTTTATATTTGAATATATTCCTTTTTCCACTATTACCATCTTAGCGGTCCGAATGTCCACTTGCATTTTCTACAGAAAGAGTGTTCGGAACTGCGCAATCAAAAGTATGGTTTAACTCTGTTAGCTTAATGAACATATCAGAAATAAGTTTCACACAATGCTTCTGTGTAGTTTTTATTTGAAGATATTATTTTTCCCAATAGAGGCCTCTTAGCGCTCAGAATGTCCAATTGCAGTTTCTACAGAAAGAGTGTTTCAGAAAGGCTCAATCAAAAGTAAGGTTCAACTCTGTTAGTTGAATGCACAGAACAGAGAGAAGTTTCATACAATGCTTCTGTGTAGTTTATATTTGAAAATATTCTATTTTCCACTATTACCCGCTTAGCGCTACGAATGTCCAGTTGCATTTTCTACAGACAGAGTGTTTCAAAACTGCTCAATCAAAAGTATGGTTTAACTCTGTTAGCTGAATGCTCAGATCAGAAAGAAGTTTCACAGAATGCTTCTGTGTAGTTTATATTTGAATATATTCCTTTTTCCACTACTACGCTCTTAGCGCTCCAAATGTCCAGTTGCATTTTCTACAGAAAGAGTGTTCAGATCTGCTCAATCAAAAGTATGGTTTAACTCTGTTAGCTGAATGCACAGATCAGAAAGAAGTTTCACCGAATGATTCTGTGTAGTTTATATTTGAAGACATTCCTTTTTCCACTATTAACCTCTTAGCGCTCCGAATCTCCACTTGCATTTTCTACAAAAAGAGTGTTTCATAACTGCTGAATCAAAAATATGTTTTATCTCTGTTAACTGAATTTACAGATCAGAAATAAGTTTCACAGAATGCATGTGTGTAGTTTTTATTTGAAGATATTCTTTTTCCCAATGTAGGCCTCTTAGCGCTTAGCATGTCCAATTGCAGTTTCTACAGAAAGAGTGTTTCAGAACGGCTCAATCAAAAGTAAGGTTCAACTCTGTTAGTTGAATGCACAGAACAGAAAGTATTTTCACAGAATGCTACTGTGTAGTTTATATTTGAATATATTCCTTTTTCCAATATTACCCTCTTAGCGCTCCGAATGTCCACTTGCATTTTCTACAGAAAGAGTGTTCAGAACTGCGCAATCAAAAGTATGGTTTAACTCTGTTAGCTTAATGAACATATCAGAAATAAGTTTCACACAATGCTTCTGTGTACTTTTTATTTGAAGATATTATTTTTCCCAATAGAGGCCTCTTAGCGCTCAGAATGTCCAATTGCAGTTTCTACAGAAAGAGTGTTTCAGAAAGGCTCAATCAAAAGTAAGGTTCAACTCTGTTAGTTGAATGCACAGAACAGAAAGAAGTTTCATACAATGCTTCTGTGTAGTTTATATTTGAACATATTCTTTTTTCCACTATTACCCACTTAGCGCTACGAATGTCCAGTTGCATTTTCTACAGACAGAGTGTTTCAAAACAGCTCAATCAAAAGTATGGTTTAACTCTGTTACCTGAATGCTCAGATCAGAAAGAAGTTTCACAGAATGCTTCTGTGTAGTTTATATTTGAACATATTCCTTTTTCCACTACTACTCTCTTAGCGCTCCAAATGTCCAGTTGCATTTTCTACAGAAAGAGTGTTCAGATCTGCTCAATCAAAAGTATGGTTTAACTCTGTTAGCTGAATGCACAGATCAGAAAGAAGTTTCACAGAATGATTCTGTGTAGTTTATATTTGGAGACATTCCTTTTTCCACTATTACCCACTTAGCGCTCCGATTCTCCACTTGCATTTTCTACAGAAAGAGTGTTTCAGAACGGCTCATTCAAAACTAAGGTTCAACTCTTTTAGTTGAACAAACAGAACAGAAAGAAGTTTCACACAATTCTTCTGTGTAGTTTTTATTTGTAGACATTCTTTTTCCCAATATAGGCCTCTTAGCGCTCAGAATGTCCAATTGCAGTTTCTACAGAAAGAGTGTTTCAGAACGGCTCAATCAAAAGTAAGGTTCAACTCTGTTAGTTGAATGCACAGAACAGAAAGAAGTTTCATACAATGCTTCTGTGTAGTTCATATTTGAACATATTCTTTTTTCCACTATTACCCACTTAGCGCTACGAATGTCCAGTTGCATTTTCTACAGACAGAGTGTTTCAAAACTGCTCAATCAAAAGTATGGTTTAACTCTGTTAGCTGAATGCTCAGATCAGAAAGAAGTTTCACAGAATGCTTCTGTGTAGTTTATATTTGAATATATTCCTTTTTCCACTACTACGCTCTTAGCGCTCCAAATGTCCAGTTGCATTTTCTACAGAAAGAGTGTTCAGATCTGCTCAATCAAAAGTATGGTTTAACTCTGTTGGCTGAATGCACAGATCAGAAAGAAGTTTCACCGAATGATTCCGTGTAGTTTATATTTGAAGACATTCCTTTTTCCACTATTACCCTCTTAGCGCTCCGAATCTCCACTTGCATTTTCTACAAAAAGAGTGTTTCATAACTGCTCAATCAAAAATATGTTTTATCTCTGTTAACTGAAATTACAGATCAGAAATAAGTTTCACAGAATGCATCTGTGTAGTTTTTATTTGAAGATATTCTTTTTCCCAATGTAGGCCTCTTAGCGCTTAGCATGTCCAATTGCAGTTTCTACAGAAAGAGTGTTTCAGAACGGCTCAATCAAAAGTAAGGTTGAACTCTGTTAGTTGAATGCACAGAACAGAAAGTATTTTCACAGAATGCTAATGTGTAGTTTATTTTTGAATATATTCCTTTTTCCACTATTACCCTCTTAGCGCTCCGAATGTCCACTTGCATTTTCTACAGAAAGAGTGTTCAGAACTGCGCAATCAAAAGTATGGATTAACTCTGTTAACTTAATGAACATATCAGAAATAAGTTTCACACAATGCTTCTGTGTAGTTTTTATTTGAAGATATTATTTTTCCCAATGGAGGCCTCTTAGCGCTCAGAATGTCCAATTGCAGTTTCTACAGAAAGAGTGTTTCAGAAAGGCTCAATCAAAAGTAAGGTTCAACTCTGTTAGTTGAATGCACAGAACAGAAAGAATTTTTATACAATGCTTCTGTGTAGTTTATATTTGAACATATTCTTTTTTCCACTATTACCCACTTAGCGCTACGAATGTCCAGTTGCATTTTCTACAGACAGAGTGTTTCAAAACTGCTCAATCAAAAGTATGGTTTAACTCTGTTAGCTGAATGCTCAGATCAGAGAGAAGTTTCACAGAATGCTTCTGTGTAGTTTATATTTGAATATATTCCTTTTTCCACTACTACTCTCTTAGCGCTCCAAATGTCCAGTTGCATTTTCTACAGAAAGAGTGTTCAGATCTGCTCAATCAAAAGTATGGTTTAACTCTGTTAGCTGAATGCACAGATCAGAAAGAAGTTTCACAGAATGATTCTGTGTAGTTTATATTTGAATATATTCCTTTTTCCACTATTACCCTCTTAGCGCTCCGAATGTCCACTTGCATTTTCTACAGAAAGAGTGTTCAGAACTGCGCAATCAAAAGTATGGTTTAACTCTGTTAGCTTAATGAACATATCAGAAATAAGTTTCACACAATGCTTCTGTGTAGTTTTTATTTGAAGATATTATTTTTCCCAATAGAGGCCTCTTAGCGCTCAGAATGTCCAATTGCAGTTTCTACAGAAAGAGTGTTTCAGAAAGGCTCAATCAAAAGTAAGGTTCAACTCTGTTAGTTGAATGCACAGAACAGAAAGTAGTTTCATACAATGATTCTGTGTAGTTTATATTTGAACATATTCTTTTTTCCACTATTACCCACTTAGCGCTACGAATGTCCAGTTGCATTTTCTACAGACAGAGTGTTTCAAAACTGCTCAATCAAAAGTATGGTTTAACTCTGTTAGCTGAATGCTCAGATCAGAAAGAAGTTTCACAGAATGCTTCTGTGTAGTTTATGTTTGAATATATTCCTTTTTCCACTACTACTATCTTAGCGCTCCAAATGTCCAGTTGCATTTTCTACAGAAAGAGTCTTCAGATCTGCTCAATCAAAACTATGGTTTAACTCTGTTAGCTGAATGCACAGATCAGAAAGAAGTTTCACAGAATGATTCTGTGTAGTTTATATTTGGAGATATTCCTTTTTCCACTATTACCCTCTTAGCGCTCCGAATCTCCACTTGCATTTTCTACAGAAAGAGTGTTTCAGAACGGCTCAATCAAAACTAAGGTTCAACTCTTTTAGTTGAACAAAGAGAACAGAAAGAAGTTTCACACAATTCTTCTGTGTAGTTTTTATTTGTAGACATTCTTTTTCCCAATATAGGCCTCTTAGCGCTCAGAATGTCTAATTGCAGTTTCTACAGAAAGAGTGTTTCAGAACGGCTCAATCAAAAGTATGGTTCAACTCTGTTAGTTGAATGCACAGAACAGAAAGAAGTTTCATACAATGCTTCTGTGTAGTTTATATTTGAACATATTCTTTTTTCCACTATTACCCACTTAGCGCTACGAATGTCCAGTTGCATTTTCTACAGACAGAGTGTTTCAAAACTGCTCAATCAAAAGTATGGTTTAACTCTGTTAGCTGAATGCTCAGATCAGAAAGAAGTTTCACAGAATGCTTCTGTGTAGTTTATATTTGAATATATTCATTTTTAAACTACTACGCTCTTAGCGCTCCAAATGTCCAGTTGCATTTTCTACAGAAAGAGTGTTCAGATCTGCTCAATCAAAAGTATGGTTTAACTCTGTTAGCTGAATGCACAGATCAGAAAGAAGTTTCACCGAATGATTCTGTGTAGTTTATATTTGAAGACATTCCTTTTTCCATTATTACCATCTTAGCGCTCCGAATCTCCACTTGCATTTTCTACAAAAAGAGTGTTTCATAACTGCTCAATCAAAAATATGTTTTATCTCTGTTAACGGAATTTACAGATCAGAAATAAGTTTCACAAAATGCATCTGTGTAGTTTTTATTGAAGATATTCTTTTTCCCAATGTAGGCCTCTTAGCGCTTAGCATGTCCAATTGCAGTTTCTACAGAAAGAGAGTTTCAGAACGGCTCAATCAAAAGTAAGGTTCAACTCTGTTAGTTGAATGCACAGAACAGAAAGAATTTTCACAGAATGCTACTGTGTAGTTTATATTTGAATATATTCCTTTTTCCACTATTACCCTCTTAGCGCTCCGAATGTCAACTTGCATTTTCTACAGAAATAGTGTTCAGAACTGCGCAATCAAAAGTATGGTTTAACTCTGTTAGCTTAATGAACATATCAGAGATAAGTTTCACACAATGCTTCTGTGTAGTTTTTATTTGAAGATATTATTTTTCCCAATAGAGGCATCTTAGCGCTCAGAATGTCCAATTGCAGTTTCTACAGAAAGAGTGTTTCAGAAAGGCTCAATCAAAAGTAAGGTTCAACTCTGTTAGTTGAATGCACAGAACAGAAAGAAGTTTCATACAATGTTTCTGTGTAGTTTATATTTGAACATATTCTTTTTTCCACTATTACCCACTTAGCGCTACGAATGTCCAGTTGCATTTTGTACAGACAGAGTGTTTCAAAACTGCTCAATCAAAAGTATGGTTTAATTCTGTTAGCTGAATGCTCAGATCAGAAAGAAGTTTCACAGAATGCTTCTGTGTAGTTTATATTTGAATATATTCCTTTTTCCACTACTACGCTCTTAGCGCTCCAAATGTCCAGTTGCATTTTCTACAGAAAGAGTGTTCAGATCTGCTCAATCAAAAGTATGTTTTAACTCTGTTAGCTGAATGCACAGATCAGAAAGAAGTTTCACAGAATGATTCTGTGTAGTTTATATTTGGAGACATTCCTTTTTCCACTATTACCCTCTTAGCGCTCCGATTCTCCACTTGCATTTTCTACAGAAAGAGTGTTTCAGAACGGCTCATTCAAAACTAAGGTTCAACTCTTTTAGTTGAACAAACAGAACAGAAAGAAGTTTCACACAATTCTTCTGTGTAGTTTTTATTTGTAGACATTCTTTTTCCCAATATAGGCCTCTTAGCGCTCAGAATGTCCAATTGCAGTTTCTACAGAAAGAGTGTTTCAGAACGGCTCAATCAAAAGTAAGGTTCAACTCTGTTAGTTGAATGCACAGAACAGAAAGAAGTTTCATACAATGCTTCTGTGTAGTTCATATTTGAACATATTCTTTTTTCCACTATTACCCACTTAGCGCTACGAATGTCCAGTTGCATTTTCTACAGACAGAGTGTTTCAAAACTGCTCAATCAAATGTATGGTTTAACTCTGTTAGCTGAATGCTCAGATCAGAAAGAAGTTTCACAGAATGCTTCTGTGTAGTTTATATTTGAATATATTCCTTTTTCCACTACTACGCTCTTAGCTCTCCAAATGTCCAGTTGCATTTTCTACAGAAAGAGTGTTCAGATCTGCTGAATCAAAAGTATGGTTTAACTCTGTTGGCTGAATGCACAGATCAGAAAGAATTTTCACCGAATGATTCTGTGTAGTTCATATTTGAAGACATTCCTTTTTCCACTATTACCCTCTTAGCGCTCCGAATCTCCACTTGCATTTTCTACAAAAAGAGTGTTTCATAACTGCTCAATCAAAAATATGTTTTATCTCTGTTAACTGAAATTACAGATCAGAAATAAGTTTCACAGAATGCATCTGTGTAGTTTTTATTTGAAGATATTCTTTTTCCCAATGTAGGCCTCTTAGCGCTTAGCATGTCCAATTGCAGTTTCTACAGAAAGAGTGTTTCAGAACGACTCAATCAAAAGTAAGGTTGAACTCTGTTAGTTGAATGCACAGAACAGAAAGTATTTTCACAGAATGCTACTGTGTAGTTTATATTTGAATATATTCCTTTTTCCACTATTACCCTCTTAGCGCTCCGAATGTCCACTTGCATTTTCTACAGAAAGAGTGTTCAGAACTGCGCAATCAAAAGTATGGTTTAACTCTGTTAACTTAATGAACATATCAGAAATAAGTTTCACACAATGCTTCTGTGTAGTTATTATTTGAAGATATTATTTTTCCCAATGGAGGCCTCTTAGCGCTCAGAATGTCCAATTGCAGTTTCTACAGAAAGAGTGTTTCAGAAAGGCTCAATCAAAAGTAAGGTTCAACTCTGTTAGTTGAATGCACAGAACAGAAAGAAGTTTCATACAATGCTTCTGTGTAGTTTATATTTGAAAATATTCTTTTTTCCACTCTTACCCACTTAGCGCTACGAATGTCCAGTTGCATTTTCTACAGACAGAGTGTTTCAAAACTGCTCAATCAAAAGTATGGTTTAACTCTGTTAGCTGAATGCTCAGATCAGAAAGAAGTTTCACAGAATGCTTCTGTGTAGTTTATATTTGAATATATTCCTTTTTCCACTACTACTCTCTTAGCGCTCCAACTGTCCAGTTGCATTTTCTACAGAAAGAGTGTTCAGATCTGCTCAATCAAAAGTATGGTTTAACTCTGTTAGCTGAATGCACAGAACAGAAAGAAGTTTCACAGAATGATTCTGTGTAGTTTATATTTGAATATATTCCTTTTTCCACTATTACCCTCTTAGCGCTCCGAATGTCCACTTGCATTTTCTACAGAAAGAGTGTTCAGAACTGCGCAATCAAAACTAAGGTTCAACTCTTTCAGTTGAACAAACAGAACAGAAAGAAGTTTCACACAATTCTTCTGTGTAGTTTTTATCTGTAGACATTCTTTTTCCCAATATAGGCCTCTCAGCGCTCAGAATGTCCAATTGCAGTTTCTACAGAAAGAGTGTTTCAGAACGGCTCAATCAAAAGTAAGGTTCAACTCTGTTAGTTGAATGCACAGAACAGAAAGAAGTTTCATACAATGCTTCTGTGTAGTTTATATTTGAACATATTCTTTTTTCCACTATTACCCACTTAGCGCAACGAATGTCCAGTTGCATTTTCTACAGACAGAGTGTTTCAAAACTGCTCAATCAAAAGTATGGTTTAACTCTGTTAGCTGAATGCTCAGATCAGAAAGAAGTTTCACAGAATGCTTCTGTGTAGTTTATATTTGAATATATTCCTTTTTCCACTACTACGCTCTTAGCGCTCCAAATGTCCAGTTGCATTTTCTACAGAAAGAGTGTTCAGATCTGCTCAATCAAAAGTATGTTTTAACTCTGTTAGCTGAATGCACAGATCAGAAAGAAGTTTCACAGAATGATTCTGTGTAGTTTATATTTGGAGACATTCCTTTTTCCACTATTACCCTCTTAGCGCTCCGATTCTCCACTTGCATTTTCTACAGAAAGAGTGTTTCAGAACGGCTCATTCAAAACTAAGGTTCAACTCTTTTAGTTGAACAAACAGAACAGAAAGAAGTTTCACACAATTCTTCTGTGTAGTTTTTATTTGTAGACATTCTTTTTCCCAATATAGGCCTCTTAGCGCTCAGAATGTCCAATTGCAGTTTCTACAGAAAGAGTGTTTCAGAACGGCTCAATCAAAAGTAAGGTTCAACTCTGTTAGTTGAATGCACAGAACAGAAAGAAGTTTCATACAATGCTTCTGTGTAGTTCATATTTGAACATATTCTTTTTTCCACTATTACCCACTTAGCGCTACGAATGTCCAGTTGCATTTTCTACAGACAGAGTGTTTCAAAACTGCTCAATCAAATGTATGGTTTAACTCTGTTAGCTGAATGCTCAGATCAGAAAGAAGTTTCACAGAATGCTTCTGTGTAGTTTATATTTGAATATATTCCTTTTTCCACTACTACGCTCTTAGCTCTCCAAATGTCCAGTTGCATTTTCTACAGAAAGAGTGTTCAGATCTGCTGAATCAAAAGTATGGTTTAACTCTGTTGGCTGAATGCACAGATCAGAAAGAATTTTCACCGAATGATTCTGTGTAGTTCATATTTGAAGACATTCCTTTTTCCACTATTACCCTCTTAGCGCTCCGAATCTCCACTTGCATTTTCTACAAAAAGAGTGTTTCATAACTGCTCAATCAAAAATATGTTTTATCTCTGTTAACTGAAATTACAGATCAGAAATAAGTTTCACAGAATGCATCTGTGTAGTTTTTATTTGAAGATATTCTTTTTCCCAATGTAGGCCTCTTAGCGCTTAGCATGTCCAATTGCAGTTTCTACAGAAAGAGTGTTTCAGAACGACTCAATCAAAAGTAAGGTTGAACTCTGTTAGTTGAATGCACAGAACAGAAAGTATTTTCACAGAATGCTACTGTGTAGTTTATATTTGAATATATTCCTTTTTCCACTATTACCCTCTTAGCGCTCCGAATGTCCACTTGCATTTTCTACAGAAAGAGTGTTCAGAACTGCGCAATCAAAAGTATGGTTTAACTCTGTTAACTTAATGAACATATCAGAAATAAGTTTCACACAATGCTTCTGTGTAGTTATTATTTGAAGATATTATTTTTCCCAATGGAGGCCTCTTAGCGCTCAGAATGTCCAATTGCAGTTTCTACAGAAAGAGTGTTTCAGAAAGGCTCAATCAAAAGTAAGGTTCAACTCTGTTAGTTGAATGCACAGAACAGAAAGAAGTTTCATACAATGCTTCTGTGTAGTTTATATTTGAAAATATTCTTTTTTCCACTCTTACCCACTTAGCGCTACGAATGTCCAGTTGCATTTTCTACAGACAGAGTGTTTCAAAACTGCTCAATCAAAAGTATGGTTTAACTCTGTTAGCTGAATGCTCAGATCAGAAAGAAGTTTCACAGAATGCTTCTGTGTAGTTTATATTTGAATATATTCCTTTTTCCACTACTACTCTCTTAGCGCTCCAACTGTCCAGTTGCATTTTCTACAGAAAGAGTGTTCAGATCTGCTCAATCAAAAGTATGGTTTAACTCTGTTAGCTGAATGCACAGAACAGAAAGAAGTTTCACAGAATGATTCTGTGTAGTTTATATTTGAATATATTCCTTTTTCCACTATTACCCTCTTAGCGCTCCGAATGTCCACTTGCATTTTCTACAGAAAGAGTGTTCAGAACTGCGCAATCAAAACTAAGGTTCAACTCTTTCAGTTGAACAAACAGAACAGAAAGAAGTTTCACACAATTCTTCTGTGTAGTTTTTATCTGTAGACATTCTTTTTCCCAATATAGGCCTCTCAGCGCTCAGAATGTCCAATTGCAGTTTCTACAGAAAGAGTGTTTCAGAACGGCTCAATCAAAAGTAAGGTTCAACTCTGTTAGTTGAATGCACAGAACAGAAAGAAGTTTCATACAATGCTTCTGTGTAGTTTATATTTGAACATATTCTTTTTTCCACTATTACCCACTTAGCGCAACGAATGTCCAGTTGCATTTTCTACAGACAGAGTGTTTCAAAACTGCTCAATCAAAAGTATGGTTTAACTCTGTTAGCTGAATGCTCAGATCAGAAAGAAGTTTCACAGAATGCTTCTGTGTAGTTTATATTTGAATATATTCCTTTTTCCACTACTACTCTCTTAACGCTCCAAATGTCCAGTTGCATTTTCTACAGAAAGAGTGTTCAGATCTGCCCAATCAAAAGTATGGTTTAACTCTGTTAGCTGAATGCACAGATCAGAAAGAAGTTTCAAAGAATGATTCTGTGTAGTTTATATTTGGAGACATTCCTTTTTCCACTATTACCCTCTTAGCGCTCCGAATCTCCACTTGCATTTTCTACAGAAAGAGTGTTTCAGAACGGCTCAATCAAAACTAAGGTTCAACTCTTTTAGTTGAACAAACAGAACAGAAAGAAGTTTCACACAATTCTTCTGTGTAGTTTTTATTTGTAGACATTCTTTTTCCCAATATAGGCCTCTTAGCGCTCAGAATGTCCAATTGCAGTTTCTACAGAAAGAGTGTTTCAGAACGGCTCAATCAAAAGTAAGGTTCAACTCTGTTAGTTGAATGCACAGAACAGAAAGAAGTTTCATACAATGCTTCTGTGTAGTTCATATTTGAACATATTCTTTTTTCCACTATTACCCACTTAGCGCTACGAATGTCCAGTTGCATTTTCTACAGACAGAGTGTTTCAAAACTGCTCAATCAAAAGTATGGTTTAACTCTGTTAGCTGAATGCTCAG
This sequence comes from Symphalangus syndactylus, assembly GCF_028878055.3. NCBI lineage: Eukaryota > Metazoa > Chordata > Mammalia > Primates > Hylobatidae > Symphalangus > Symphalangus syndactylus. Next base: position 110,322,026 of record NC_072437.2, on the reverse strand, counting down.
ATCAGAAAGAAGTTTCACAGAATGCTTCTGTGTAGTTTATATTTGAATATATTCCTTTTTCCACTACTACGCTCTTAGCGCTCCAAATGTCCAGTTGCATTTTCTACAGAAAGAGTGTTCAGATCTGCTCAATCAAAAGTATGGTTTAACTCTGTTGGCTGAATGCACAGATCAGAAAGAAGTTTCACCGAATGATTCTGTGTAGTTTATATTTGAAGACATTCCTTTTTCCACTATTACCCTCTTAGCGCTCCGAATCTCCACTTGCATTTTCTACAAAAAGAGTGTTTCATAACTGCTCAATCAAAAATATGTTTTATCTCTGTTAACTGAAATTACAGATCAGAAATAAGTTTCACAGAATGCATCTGTGTAGTTTTTATTTGAAGATATTCTTTTTCCCAATGTAGGCCTCTTAGCGCTTAGCATGTCCAATTGCAGTTTCTACAGAAAGAGTGTTTCAGAACGGCTCAATCAAAAGTAAGGTTGAACTCTGTTAGTTGAATGCACAGAACAGAAAGTATTTTCACAGAATGCTACTGTGTAGTTTATATTTGAATATATTCCTTTTTCCACTATTACCCTCTTTGCGCTCCGAATGTCCACTTGCATTTTCTACAGAAAGAGTGTTCAGAACTGCGCAATCAAAAGTATGGTTTAACTCTGTTAGCTTAATGAACATATCAGAAATAAGTTTCACACAATGCTTCTGTGTACTTTTTATTTGAAGATATTATTTTTCCCAATGGAGGCCTCTTAGCGCTCAGAATGTCCAATTGCAGTTTCTACAGAAAGAGTGTTTCAGAAAGGCTCAATCAAAAGTAAGGTTCAACTCTGTTAGTTGAATGCACAGAACAGAAAGAAGTTTCATACAATGCTTCTGTGTAGTTTATATTTGAACATATTCTTTTTTCCACTATTACCCACTTAGCGCTACGAATGTCCAGTTGCATTTTCTACAGACAGAGTGTTTCAAAACTGCTCAATCAAAAGTATGGTTTAACTCTGTTAGCTGAATGCTCAGATCAGAAAGAAGTTTCACAGAATGCTTCTGTGTAGTTTATATTTGAATATATTCCTTTTTCCACTACTACTCTCTTAGCGCTAAAAATGTCCAGTTGCATTTTCTACTGAAAGAGTGTTCAGATCTGCTCAATCAAAAGTATGGTTTAACTCTGTTAGCTGAATGCACAGATCAGAAAGAAGTTTCACAGAATGATTCTGTGTAGTTTATATTTGAATATATTCCTTTTTCCACTATTACCCTCTTAGCGCTCCGAATGTCCACTTGCATTTTCTACAGAAAGAGTGTTCAGAACTGCGCAATCAAAACTAAGGTTCAACTCTTTTAGTTGAACAAACAGAACAGAAAGAAGTTTCACACAATTCTTCTGTGTAGTTTTTATCTGTAGACATTCTTTTTCCCAATATAGGCCTCTTAGCCCTCAGAATGTCCAATTGCAGTTTCTACAGAAAGAGTGTTTCAGAACGGCTCAATCAAAAGTAAGGTTCAACTCTGTTAGTTGAATGCACAGAACAGAAAGAAGTTTCATACAATGCTTCTGTGTAGTTTATATTTGAACATATTCTTTTTTCCACTATTACCCACTTAGCGCTACGAATGTCCAGTTGCATTTTCTACAGACAGAGTGTTTCAAAACTGCTCAATCAAAAGTATGGTTTAACTCTGTTAGCTGAATGCTCAGATCAGAAAGAAGTTTCACAGAATGCTTCTGTGTAGTTTATATTTGTATATATTCCTTTTTCCACTACTACGCTCTTAGCGCTCCAAATGTCCAGTTGTATTTTCTACAGAAAGAGTGATCAGATCTGCTCAATCAAAAGTATGGTTTAACTCTGTTAGCTGAATGCACAGATCAGAAAGAAGTTTCACCGAATGATTCTGTGTAGTTTATATTTGAAGACATTCCTTTTTCCACTATTAAACTCTTAGCGCTCCGAATCTCCACTTGCATTTTCTACAGAAAGAGTGTTTCAGAACGGCTCAATCAAAACTAAGGTTCAACTCTTTTAGTTGAACAAACAGAACAGAAAGAAGTTTCACACAATTCTTCTGTGTAGTTTTTATTTGTAGACATTCATTTTCCCAATATAGGCCTCTTAGCGCTCAGAATGTCCAATTGCAGTTTCTACAGAAAGAGTGTTTCAGAAAGGCTCAATCAAAAGTAAGGTTCAACTCTGTTAGTTGAATGCACAGAACAGAAAGAAGTTTCATACAATGCTTCTGTGTAGTTTATATTTGAACATATTCTATTTTCCACTGTTACCCACTTAGCGCTACGAATGTCCAGTTGCATTTTCTACAGACAGAGTGTTTCAAAACTGCTCAATCAAAAGTATGGTTTAACTCTGTTAGCTGAATGCTCAGATCAGAAAGAAGTTTCACAGAATGCTTCTGTGTAGTTTATATTTGAATATATTCCTTTTTCCACTACTACGCTCTTAGCGCTCCAAATGTCCAGTTGCATTTTCTACAGAAAGAGTGTTCAGATCTGCTCAATCAAAAGTATGGTTTAACTCTGTTAGCTGAATGCACAGATCAGAAAGAAGTTTCACCGAATTATTCTGTGTAGTTTATATTTGAAGACATTCCTTTTTCCACTATTACCCTCTTAGCGCTCCGAATCTCCACTTGCATTTTCTACAAAAAGAGTGTTTCATAACTGCTGAATCAAAAATATGTTTTATCTCTGTTAACTGAATTTACAGATCAGAAATAAGTTTCACAGAATGCATCTGTGTAGTTTTTATTTGAAGATATTCTTTTTCCCAATGTAGGCCTCTTAGCGCTTAGCATGTCCAATTGCATTTTCTACAGAAAGAGTGTTTCAGAACGGCTCAATCAAAAGTAAGGTTCAACTCTGTTAGTTGAATGCACAGAACAGAAAGAAGTTTCATACAATGCTTCTGTGTAGTTTATATTTGAACATATTCTTTTTTCCACTATTACCCACTTAGCGCTACGAATGTCCAGTTGCATTTTCTACAGACAGAGTGTTTCAAAACAGCTCAATCAAAAGTATGGTTTAACTCTGTTACCTGAATGCTCAGATCAGAAAGAAGTTTCACAGAATGCTTCTGTGTAGTTTATATTTGAATATATTCCTTTTTCCACTACTACTCTCTTAGCGCTCCAAATGTCCAGTTGCATTTTCTACAGAAAGAGTGTTCAGATCTGCTCAATCAAAAGTATGGTTTAACTCTGTTAGCTGAATGCACAGATCAGAAAGAAGTTTCACAGAATGATTCTGTGTAGTTTATATTTGGAGACATTCCTTTTTCCACTATTACCCACTTAGCGCTCCGATTCTCCACTTGCATTTTCTACAGAAAGAGTGTTTCAGAACGGCTCATTCAAAACTAAGGTTCAACTCTTTTAGTTGAACAAACAGAACAGAAAGAAGTTTCACACAATTCTTCTGTGTAGTTTTTATTTGTAGACATTCTTTTTCCCAATATAGGCCTCTTAGCGCTCAGAATGTCCAATTGCAGTTTCTACAGAAAGAGTGTTTCAGAACGGCTCAATCAAAAGTAAGGTTCAACTCTGTTAGTTGAATGCACAGAACAGAAAGAAGTTTCATACAATGCTTCTGTGTAGTTCATATTTGAACATATTCTTTTTTCCACTATTACCCACTTAGCGCTACGAATGTCCAGTTGCATTTTCTACAGACAGAGTGTTTCAAAACTGCTCAATCAAAAGTATGGTTTAACTCTGTTAGCTGAATGCTCAGATCAGAAAGAAGTTTCACAGAATGCTTCTGTGTAGTTTATATTTGAATATATTCCTTTTTCCACTACTACGCTCTTAGCGCTCCAAATGTCCAGTTGCATTTTCTACAGAAAGAGTGTTCAGATCTGCTCAATCAAAAGTATGGTTTAACTCTGTTGGCTGAATGCACAGATCAGAAAGAAGTTTCACCGAATGATTCTGTGTAGTTTATATTTGAAGACATTCCTTTTTCCACTATTACCCTCTTAGCGCTCCGAATCTCCACTTGCATTTTCTACAAAAAGAGTGTTTCATAACTGCTCAATCAAAAATATGTTTTATCTCTGTTAACTGAAATTACAGATCAGAAATAAGTTTCACAGAATGCATCTGTGTAGTTTTTATTTGAAGATATTCTTTTTCCCAATGTAGGCCTCTTAGCGCTTAGCATGTCCAATTGCAGTTTCTACAGAAAGAGTGTTTCAGAACGGCTCAATCAAAAGTAAGGTTGAACTCTGTTAGTTGAATGCACAGAACAGAAAGTATTTTCACAGAATGCTAATGTGTAGTTTATTTTTGAATATATTCCTTTTTCCACTATTACCCTCTTAGCGCTCCGAATGTCCACTTGCATTTTCTACAGAAAGAGTGTTCAGAACTGCGCAATCAAAAGTATGGATTAACTCTGTTAACTTAATGAACATATCAGAAATAAGTTTCACACAATGCTTCTGTGTAGTTTTTATTTGAAGATATTATTTTTCCCAATGGAGGCCTCTTAGCGCTCAGAATGTCCAATTGCAGTTTCTACAGAAAGAGTGTTTCAGAAAGGCTCAATCAAAAGTAAGGTTCAACTCTGTTAGTTGAATGCACAGAACAGAAAGAATTTTTATACAATGCTTCTGTGTAGTTTATATTTGAACATATTCTTTTTTCCACTATTACCCACTTAGCGCTACGAATGTCCAGTTGCATTTTCTACAGACAGAGTGTTTCAAAACTGCTCAATCAAAAGTATGGTTTAACTCTGTTAGCTGAATGCTCAGATCAGAGAGAAGTTTCACAGAATGCTTCTGTGTAGTTTATATTTGAATATATTCCTTTTTCCACTACTACTCTCTTAGCGCTCCAAATGTCCAGTTGCATTTTCTACAGAAAGAGTGTTCAGATCTGCTCAATCAAAAGTATGGTTTAACTCTGTTAGCTGAATGCACAGATCAGAAAGAAGTTTCACAGAATGATTCTGTGTAGTTTATATTTGAATATATTCCTTTTTCCACTATTACCCTCTTAGCGCTCCGAATGTCCACTTGCATTTTCTACAGAAAGAGTGTTCAGAACTGCGCAATCAAAAGTATGGTTTAACTCTGTTAGCTTAATGAACATATCAGAAATAAGTTTCACACAATGCTTCTGTGTACTTTTTATTTGAAGATATTATTTTTCCCAATGGAGGCCTCTTAGCGCTCAGAATGTCCAATTGCAGTTTCTACAGAAAGAGTGTTTCAGAAAGGCTCAATCAAAAGTAAGGTTCAACTCTGTTAGTTGAATGCACAGAACAGAAAGAAGTTTCATACAATGCTTCTGTGTAGTTTATATTTGAACATATTCTTTTTTCCACTATTACCCACTTAGCGCTACGAATGTCCAGTTGCATTTTCTACAGACAGAGTGTTTCAAAACTGCTCAATCAAAAGTATGGTTTAACTCTGTTAGCTGAATGCTCAGATCAGAAAGAAGTTTCACAGAATGCTTCTGTGTAGTTTATATTTGAATATATTCCTTTTTCCACTACTACTCTCTTAGCGCTAAAAATGTCCAGTTGCATTTTCTACTGAAAGAGTGTTCAGATCTGCTCAATCAAAAGTATGGTTTAACTCTGTTAGCTGAATGCACAGATCAGAAAGAAGTTTCACAGAATGATTCTGTGTAGTTTATATTTGAATATATTCCTTTTTCCACTATTACCCTCTTAGCGCTCCGAATGTCCACTTGCATTTTCTACAGAAAGAGTGTTCAGAACTGCGCAATCAAAACTAAGGTTCAACTCTTTTAGTTGAACAAACAGAACAGAAAGAAGTTTCACACAATTCTTCTGTGTAGTTTTTATCTGTAGACATTCTTTTTCCCAATATAGGCCTCTTAGCCCTCAGAATGTCCAATTGCAGTTTCTACAGAAAGAGTGTTTCAGAACGGCTCAATCAAAAGTAAGGTTCAACTCTGTTAGTTGAATGCACAGAACAGAAAGAAGTTTCATACAATGCTTCTGTGTAGTTTATATTTGAACATATTCTTTTTTCCACTATTACCCACTTAGCGCTACGAATGTCCAGTTGCATTTTCTACAGACAGAGTGTTTCAAAACTGCTCAATCAAAAGTATGGTTTAACTCTGTTAGCTGAATGCTCAGATCAGAAAGAAGTTTCACAGAATGCTTCTGTGTAGTTTATATTTGTATATATTCCTTTTTCCACTACTACGCTCTTAGCGCTCCAAATGTCCAGTTGTATTTTCTACAGAAAGAGTGATCAGATCTGCTCAATCAAAAGTATGGTTTAACTCTGTTAGCTGAATGCACAGATCAGAAAGAAGTTTCACCGAATGATTCTGTGTAGTTTATATTTGAAGACATTCCTTTTTCCACTATTAAACTCTTAGCGCTCCGAATGTCCACTTGCATTTTCTACAGAAAGAGTGTTTCAGAACGGCTCAATCAAAACTAAGGTTCAACTCTTTTAGTTGAACAAACAGAACAGAAAGAAGTTTCACACAATTCTTCTGTGTAGTTTTTATTTGTAGACATTCATTTTCCCAATATAGGCCTCTTAGCGCTCAGAATGTCCAATTGCAGTTTCTACAGAAAGAGTGTTTCAGAAAGGCTCAATCAAAAGTAAGGTTCAACTCTGTTAGTTGAATGCACAGAACAGAAAGAAGTTTCATACAATGCTTCTGTGTAGTTTATATTTGAACATATTCTATTTTCCACTGTTACCCACTTAGCGCTACGAATGTCCAGTTGCATTTTCTACAGACAGAGTGTTTCAAAACTGCTCAATCAAAAGTATGGTTTAACTCTGTTAGCTGAATGCTCAGATCAGAAAGAAGTTTCACAGAATGCTTCTGTGTAGTTTATATTTGAATATATTCCTTTTTCCACTACTACGCTCTTAGCGCTCCAAATGTCCAGTTGCATTTTCTACAGAAAGAGTGTTCAGATCTGCTCAATCAAAAGTATGGTTTAACTCTGTTAGCTGAATGCACAGATCAGAAAGAAGTTTCACCGAATTATTCTGTGTAGTTTATATTTGAAGACATTCCTTTTTCCACTATTACCCTCTTAGCGCTCCGAATCTCCACTTGCATTTTCTACAAAAAGAGTGTTTCATAACTGCTGAATCAAAAATATGTTTTATCTCTGTTAACTGAATTTACAGATCAGAAATAAGTTTCACAGAATGCATCTGTGTAGTTTTTATTTGAAGATATTCTTTTTCCCAATGTAGGCCTCTTAGCGCTTAGCATGTCCAATTGCATTTTCTACAGAAAGAGTGTTTCAGAACGGCTCAATCAAAAGTAAGGTTCAACTCTGTTAGTTGAATGCACAGAACAGAAAGTATTTTCACAGAATGCTACTGTGTAGTTTATATTTGAATATATTCCTTTTTCCACTATTACCCTCTTAGCGCTCCGAATGTACACTTGCATTTTCTACAGAAAGAGTGTTCAGAACTGCGCAATCAAAAGTATGGTTTAACTCTGTTAGCTTAATGAACATATCAGAAATAAGTTTCACACAATGCTTCTGTGTACTTTTTATTTGAAGATATTATTTTTCCCAATAGAGGCCTCTTAGCGCTCAGAAGGTCCAATTGCAGTTTCTACAGAAAGAGTGTTTCAGAAAGGCTCAATCAAAAGTAAGGTTCAACTCTGTTAGTTGAATGCACAGAACAGAAAGAAGTTTCATACAATGCTTCTGTGTAGTTTATATTTGAACATATTCTTTTTTCCACTATTACCCACTTAGCGCTACGAATGTCCAGTTGCATTTTCTACAGACAGAGTGTTTCAAAACTGCTCAATCAAAAGTATGGTTTAACTCTGTTAGCTGAATGCTCAGATCAGAAAGAAGTTTCACAGAATGCTTCTGTGTAGTTTATATTTGAATATATTCCTTTTTCCACTACTACTCTCTTAGCGCTCCAAATGTCCAGTTGCATTTTCTACAGAATGAGTGTTCAGATCTGCTCAATCAAAAGTATGGTTTAACTCTGTTAGCTGAATGCACAGATCAGAAAGAAGTTTCACAGAATGATTCTGTGTAGTTTATATTTGGAGACATTCCTTTTTCCACTATTACCCACTTAGCGCTCCGATTCTCCACTTGCATTTTCTACAGAAAGAGTGTTTCAGAACGGCTCCATCAAAACTAAGGTTCAACTCTTTTAGTTGAACAAACAGAACAGAAAGAAGTTTCACACAATTCTTCTGTGTAGTTTTTATTTGTAGACATTTTTTTCCCAATATAGGCCTCTTAGCGCTCAGAATGTCCAATTGCAGTTTCTACAGAAAGAGTGTTTCAGAACGGCTCAATCAAAAGTAAGGTTCAACTCTGTTAGTTGAATGCACAGAACAGAAAGAAGTTTCATACAATGCTTCTGTGTAGTTCATATTTGAACATATTCTTTTTTCCACTATTACCCACTTAGCGCTACGAATGTCCAGTTGCATTTTCTACAGACAGAGTGTTTCAAAACTGCTCAATCAAAAGTATGGTTTAACTCTGTTAGCTGAATGCTCAGATGAGAAAGAAGTTTCACAGAATGCTTCTGTGTAGTTTATATTTGAATATATTCCTTTTTCCACTACTACTCTCTTAGCGCTCCAAATGTCCAGTTGCATTTTCTACAGAATGAGTGTTCAGATCTGCTCAATCAAAAGTATGGTTTAACTCTGTTAGCTGAATGCACAGATCAGAAAGAAGTTTCACAGAATGATTCTGTGTAGTTTATATTTGGAGACATTCCTTTTTCCACTATTACCCACTTAGCGCTCCGATTCTCCACTTGCATTTTCTACAGAAAGAGTGTTTCAGAACGGCTCAATCAAAACTAAGGTTCAACTCTTTTAGTTGAACAAACAGAACAGAAAGAAGTTTCACACAATTCTTCTGTGTAGTTTTTATTTGTAGACATTCTTTTTCCCAATATAGGCCTCTTAGCGCTCAGAATGTCCAATTGCAGTTTCTACAGAAAGAGTGTTTCAGAACGGCTCAATCAAAAGTAAGGTTCAACTCTGTTAGTTGAATGCACAGAACAGAAAGAAGTTTCATACAATGCTTCTGTGTAGTTCATATTTGAACATATTCTTTTTTCCACTATTACCCACTTAGCGCTACGAATGTCCAGTTGCATTTTCTACAGACAGAGTGTTTCAAAACTGCTCAATCAAAAGTATGGTTTAACTCTGTTAGCTGAATGCTCAGATGAGAAAGAAGTTTCACAGAATGCTTCTGTGTAGTTTATATTTGAATATATTCCTTTTTCCACTACTACGCTCTTAGCGCTCCAAATGTCCAGTTGCATTTTCTACAGAAAGAGTGTTCAGAACTGCGCAATCAAAAGTATGGTTTAACTCTGTTAGCTTAATGAACATATCAGAAATAAGTTTCACACAATGCTTCTGTGTAGTTTTTATTTGAAGATATTATTTTTCCCAATGGAGGCCTCTTAGCGCTCAGAATGTCCAATTGCAGTTTCTACAGAAAGAGTGTTTCAGAAAGGCTCAATCAAAAGTAAGGTTCAACTCTGTTAGTTGAATGCACAGAACAGAAAGAAGTTTCATACAATGGTTCTGTGTAGTTTATATTTGAACATATTCTTTTTTCCACTATTACCCACTTAGCGCTACGAATGTCCAGTTGCATTTTCTACAGACAGAGTGTTTCAAAACTGCTCAATCAAAAGTATGGTTTAACTCTGTTAGCTGAATGCTCAGATCAGAAAGAAGTTTCACAGAATGCTTCTGTGTAGTTTATATTTGAATATATTCCTTTTTCCACTACTACTCTCTTAGCGCTAAAAATGTCCAGTTGCATTTTCTACTGAAAGAGTGTTCAGATCTGCTCAATCAAAAGTATGGTTTAACTCTGTTAGCTGAATGCACAGATCAGAAAGAAGTTTCACAGAATGATTCTGTGTAGTTTATATTTGAATATATTCCTTTTTCCACTATTACCCTCTTAGCGCTCCGAATGTCCACTTGCATTTTCTACAGAAAGAGTGTTCAGAACTGCGCAATCAAAACTAAGGTTCAACTCTTTTAGTTGAACAAACAGAACAGAAAGAAGTTTCACACAATTCTTCTGTGTAGTTTTTATCTGTAGACATTCTTTTTCCCAATATAGGCCTCTTAGCCCTCAGAATGTCCAATTGCAGTTTCTACAGAAAGAGTGTTTCAGAACGGCTCAATCAAAAGTAAGGTTCAACTCTGTTAGTTGAATGCACAGAACAGAAAGAAGTTTCATACAATGCTTCTGTGTAGTTTATATTTGAACATATTCTTTTTTCCACTATTACCCACTTAGCGCTACGAATGTCCAGTTGCATTTTCTACAGACAGAGTGTTTCAAAACTGCTCAATCAAAAGTATGGTTTAACTCTGTTAGCTGAATGCTCAGATCAGAAAGAAGTTTCACAGAATGCTTCTGTGTAGTTTATATTTGTATATATTCCTTTTTCCACTACTACGCTCTTAGCGCTCCAAATGTCCAGTTGTATTTTCTACAGAAAGAGTGATCAGATCTGCTCAATCAAAAGTATGGTTTAACTCTGTTAGCTGAATGCACAGATCAGAAAGAAGTTTCACCGAATGATTCTGTGTAGTTTATATTTGAAGACATTCCTTTTTCCACTAGTAAACTCTTAGCGCTCCGAATCTCCACTTGCATTTTCTACAGAAAGAGTGTTTCAGAACGGCTCAATCAAAACTAAGGTTCAACTCTTTTAGTTAAACAAACAGAACAGAAAGAAGTTTCACACAATTCTTCTGTGTAGTTTTTATTTGTAGACATTCATTTTCCCAATATAGGCCTCTTAGCGCTCAGAATGTCCAATTGCAGTTTCTACAGAAAGAGTGTTTCAGAATGGCTCAATCAAAAGTAAGGTTCAACTCTGTTAGTGGAATGCACAGAACAGATAGATGTTTCATACAATGCTTCTGTGTAGTTTATATTTGAACATATTCTTTTTTCCACTATTACCCACTTAGCGCTATGAATGTCCAGTTGCATTTTCTACAGACAGAGTGTTTCAAAACTGCTCAATCAAAAGTATGGTTTAACTCTGTTAGCTGAATGCTCAGATCAGATAGAAGTTTCACAGAATGCTTCTGTGTAGTTTATATTTGAATATATTCTTTTTTCCACTACTACGCTCTTAGCGCTCCGAATGTCCAGTTGCATTTTCTACAGAAAGAGTGTTCAGATCTGCTCAATCAAAAGTATGGTTAAACTCTGTTAGCTGAATGCACAGATCAGAAAGAAGTTTCATCGAATGATTCTGTGTAGTTTATATTTGAAGACATTCCTTTTTCCACTATTACCCCCTTAGCGCTCCGAAACTCCACTTGCATTTTCTACAAAAAGAGTGTTTCATAACTGCTCAATCAAAAATATGTTTTATCTCTGTTAACTGAATTTACAGATCAGAAATAAGTTTCACAGAATGCATCTGTGTAGTTTTTATTTGAAGATATTCTTTTTCCCAATGTAGGCCTCTTAGCACTTAGCATGTCCAATTGCAGTTTCTACAGAAAGAGTGTTTCAGAACGGCTCAATCAAAAGTAAGGTTCAACTCTGTTAGTTGAATGCACAGAACAGAAAGAATTTTCACAGAATGCTACTGTGTAGTTTATATTTGAATATATTCCTTTTTCCACTATTACCCTCTTAGCGCTCCGAATGTCCACTTGCATTTTCTACAGAAAGAGTGTTCAGAACTGCGCAATCAAAAGTATGGTTTAACTCTGTTAGCTTAATGAACATATCAGAAATAAGTTTCACACAATGCTTCTGTGTAGTTTTTATTTGAAGATATTATTTTTCCCAATATAGGCCTCTTAGCGCTCAGAATGTCCAATTGCAGTTTCTACAGAAAGAGTGTTTCAGAAAGGCTCAATCAAAAGTAAGGTTCAACTCTGTTAGTTGTATGCACAGAACAGAAAGAAGTTTCATACAATGCTTCTGTGTAGTTTATATTTGAACATATTCTTTTTTCCACTATTACCCACTTAGCGCTACGAATGTCCAGTTGCATTTTCTACAGACAGAGTGTTTCAAAACTGCTCAATCAAAAGTATGGTTTAACTCTGTTAGCTGAATGCTCAGATCAGAAAGAAGTTTCACAGAATGTTTCTGTGTAGTTTATATTTGAATATATTCCTTTTTCCACTACTACTCTCTTGGCGCTCCAAATGTCCAGTTGCATTTTCTACAGAAAGAGTGTTCAGATCTGCTCAATCAAAAGTATGGTTTAACTCTTTTAGATGAATGCACAGATCAGAAAGAAGTTTCAAAGAATGATTCTGTGTAGTTTATATTTGGAGACATTCCTTTTTCCACTATTACCCTTTTAGCGCTCCGAATCTCCACTTGCATTTTCTACAGAAAGAGTGTTTCAGAACGGCTCAATCAAAACTAAGGTTCAACTCTTTTAGTTGAACAAACAGAACAGAAAGAAGTTTCACACAATTCTTCTGTGTAGTTCTTATTTGTAGACATTCTTTTTCCCAATATAGGCCTCTTAGCGCTCAGAATGTCCAATTGCTGTTTCTACAGAAAGAGTGTTTCAGAACGGCTCAATCAAAAGTAAGGTTCAACTCTGTTAGTTGAATGCACAGAACAGAAAGAAGTTTCATACAATGCTTCTGTGTAGTTTATATTTGAACATATTCTTTTTTCCACTATTACCCACTTAGCGCTACGAATGTCCAGTTGCATTTTCTACAGACAGAGTGTTTCAAAACTGCTCAATCAAAATATGGTTTAACTCTGTTAGCTGAATGCTCAGATCAGAAAGAAGTTTCACAGAATGCTTCTGTGTAGTTTATATTTGTATATATTCCTTTTTCCACTACTACGCTCTTAGCGCTCCAAATGTAAAGTTGTATTTTCTACAGAAAGAGTGATCAGATCTGCTCAATCAAAAGTATGGTTTAACTCTGTTAGCTGAATGCACAGATCAGAAAGAAGTTTCACCGAATGATTCTGTGTAGTTTATATTTGAAGACATTCCTTTTTCCACTATTAAACTCTTAGCGCTCCGAATCTCCACTTGCATTTTCTACAGAAAGAGTGTTTCAGAACGGCTCAATCAAAACTAAGTTTCAACTCTTTTAGTTGAACAAACAGAACAGAAAGAAGTTTCACACAATTCTTCTGTGTAGTTTTTATTTGTAGACATTCATTTTCCCAATATAGGCCTCTTAGCGCCCAGAATGTCCAATTGCAGTTTCTACAGAAAGAGTGTTTCAGAACGGCTCAATCAAAAGTAAGGTTCAACTCTGTTAGTGGAATGCACAGAACAGAAAGATGTTTCATACAATGCTTCTGTGTAGTTTATATTTGAACATATTCTTTTTTCCACTGTTACCCACTTAGCGCTATGAATGTCCAGTTGCATTTTCTACATACAGAGTGTTTCAAAACTGCTCAATCAAAAGTATGGTTTAACTCTTTTAGCTGAATGCTCAGATCAGAAAGAAGTTTCACAGAATGCTTCTGTGTAGTTTATATTTGAATATATTCCTTTTTCCACTACTACGCTCTTAGAGCTCTGAATGTCCAGTTGCATTTTCTACAGAAAGAGTGTTCAGATCTGCTCAATCAAAAGTATGGTTTAACTCTGTTAGCTGAATGCACAGATCAGAAAGAAGTTTCATCGAATGATTCTGTGTAGTTTATATTTGAAGACATTCCTTTTTCCACTATTACCCTCTTAGCGCTCCGAATCTCCACTTGCATTTTCTACAAAAAGAGTGTTTCATAACTGCTCAATCAAAAATATGTTTTATCTCTGTTAACTGAATTTACAGATCAGAAATAAGTTTCACAGAATGCATCTGTGTAGTTTTTATTTGAAGATATTGTTTTTCCCAATGTAGGCCTCTTAGCGCTTAGCATGTCCAATTGCAGTTTCTACAGAAAGAGTGTTTCAGAACGGCTCAATCAAAAGTAAGGTTCAACTCTGTTAGTTGAATGCACAGAACAGAAAGAATTTTCACAGAATGCTACTGTGTAGTTTATATTTGAATATATTCCTTTTTCCACTATTACCCTCTTAGCGCTCCGAATGTCCACTTGCATTTTCTACAGAAAGAGTGTTCAGAACTGCGCAATCAAAAGTATGGTTTAACTCTGTTAGCTTAATGAACATATCAGAAATAAGTTTCACACAATGCTTCTGTGTAGTTTTTATTTGAAGATATTATTTTTCCCAATATAGGCCTCTTAGCGCTCAGAATGTCCAATTGAAGTTTCTACAGAAAGAGTGTTTCATAAAGGCTCAATCAAAAGTAAGGTTCAACTCTGTTAGTTGAATGCACAGAACAGAAAGAAGTTTCATACAATGCTTCTGTGTAGTTTATATTTGAACATATTCTTTTTTCCACTATTAACCACTTAGCGCTACGAATGTCCAGTTGCATTTTCTACAGACAGAGTGTTTCAAAACTGCTCAATCAAAAGTATTGTTTAACTCTGTTAGCTGAATGCTCAGATCAGAAAGAAGTTTCACAGAATGCTTCTGTGTAGTTTATATTTGAATATATTCCTTTTTCCACTACTACTCTCTTGGCGCTCCAAATGTCCAGTTGCATTTTCTACAGAAAGAGTGTTCAGATCTGCTCAATCAAAAGTATGGTTTAACTCTTTTAGATGAATGCACAGATCAGAAAGAAGTTTCAAAGAATGATTCTGTGTAGTTTATATTTGGAGACATTCCTTTTTCCACTATTACCCTCTTAGCGCTCCGAATCTCCACTTGCATTTTCTACAGAAAGTGTGTTTCAGAACGGCTCAATCAAAACTAAGGTTCAACTCTTTTAGTTGAACAAACAGAACAGAAAGAAGTTTCACACAATTCTTCTGTGTAGTTCTTATTTGTAGACATTCTTTTTCCCAATATAGGCCTCTTAGCGCTCAGAATGTCCCATTGCTGTTTCTACAGAAGGAGTGTTTCAGAACGGCTCAATCAAAAGTAAGGTTCAACTCTGTTAGTTGAATGCACAGAACAGAAAGGCGTTTCATACAATGCTTCTGTGTAGTTTACATTTGAACATATTCTTTTTTCCACTATTACCCACTTAGCGCTACGAATGTCCACTTGCATTTTCTACAGACAGAGTGTTTCAAAACTGCTCAATCAAAAGTATGGTTTAACTCTGTTAGCTGAATGCTCAGATCAGAAAGAAGTTTCACAGAATGCTTCTGTGTAGTTTATATTTGTATATATTCCTTTTTCCACTACTACGCTCTTAGCGCTCCAAATGTCCAGTTGTATTTTCTACAGAAAGAGTGATCAGATCTGCTCAATCAAAAGTATGGTTTAACTCTGTTAGCTGAATGCACAGATCAGAAAGAAGTTTCACTGAATGATTCTGTGTAGTTTATATTTGAAGACATTCCTTTTTCCACTATTAAACTCTTAGCGCTCCGAATCTCCACTTGCATTTTCTACAGAAAGAGTGTTTCAGAACGGCTCAATCAAAACTAAGGTTCAATTCTTTTAGTTGAACAAACAGAACAGAAAGAAGTTTCACACAATTCTTCTGTGTAGTTTTTATTTGTAGACATTCATTTTCCCAATATAGGCCTCTTAGCGCCCAGAATGTCCAATTGCAGTTTCTACAGAAAGAGTGTTTCAGAACGGCTCAATCAAAAGTAAGGTTCAACTCTGTTAGTGGAATGCACAGAACAGAAAGATGTTTCATACAATGCTTCTGTGTAGTTTATATTTGAACATATTCTTTTTTCCACTATTACCCACTTAGCGCTATGAATGTCCAGTTGCATTTTCTACAGACAGAGTGTTTCAAAACTGCTCAATCAAAAGTATGGTTTAACTCTGTTAGCTGAATGCTCAGATCAGAAAGAAGTTTCACAGAATGCTTCTGTGTAGTTTATATTTGAATATATTCCTTTTTCCACTATTACCCTCTTAGCGCTCCGAATGTCCACTTGCATTTTCTACAGAAAGAGTGTTCAGAACTGCGCAATCAAAAGTATGGTTTAACTCTGTTAGCTTAATGAACATATCAGAAATAAGTTTCACACAATGCTTCTGTGTAGTTTTTATTTGAAGATATTATTTTTCCCAATATAGGCCTCTTAGCGCTCAGAATGTCCAATTGAAGTTTCTACAGAAAGAGTGTTTCATAAAGGCTCAATCAAAAGTAAGGTTCAACTCTGTTAGTTGAATGCACAGAACAGAAAGAAGTTTCATACAATGCTTCTGTGTAGTTTATATTTGAACATATTCTTTTTTCCACTATTAACCACTTAGCGCTACGAATGTCCAGTTGCATTTTCTACAGACAGAGTGTTTCAAAACTGCTCAATCAAAAGTATTGTTTAACTCTGTTAGCTGAATGCTCAGATCAGAAAGAAGTTTCACAGAATGCTTCTGTGTAGTTTATATTTGAATATATTCCTTTTTCCACTACTACTCTCTTGGCGCTCCAAATGTCCAGTTGCATTTTCTACAGAAAGAGTGTTCAGATCTGCTCAATCAAAAGTATGGTTTAACTCTTTTAGATGAATGCACAGATCAGAAAGAAGTTTCAAAGAATGATTCTGTGTAGTTTATATTTGGAGACATTCCTTTTTCCACTATTACCCTCTTAGCGCTCCGAATCTCCACTTGCATTTTCTACAGAAAGTGTGTTTCAGAACGGCTCAATCAAAACTAAGGTTCAACTCTTTTAGTTGAACAAACAGAACAGAAAGAAGTTTCACACAATTCTTCTGTGTAGTTCTTATTTGTAGACATTCTTTTTCCCAATATAGGCCTCTTAGCGCTCAGAATGTCCCATTGCTGTTTCTACAGAAGGAGTGTTTCAGAACGGCTCAATCAAAAGTAAGGTTCAACTCTGTTAGTTGAATGCACAGAACAGAAAGGCGTTTCATACAATGCTTCTGTGTAGTTTACATTTGAACATATTCTTTTTTCCACTATTACCCACTTAGCGCTACGAATGTCCA
Source organism: Symphalangus syndactylus (assembly GCF_028878055.3). NCBI lineage: Eukaryota > Metazoa > Chordata > Mammalia > Primates > Hylobatidae > Symphalangus > Symphalangus syndactylus. The sequence continues at coordinate 110,305,038 of NC_072437.2, read as the reverse complement.
CTTGCATTTTCTACAGACAGAGTGTTTCAAAACTGCTCAATCAAAAGTATGGTTTAACTCTGTTAGCTGAATGCTCAGATCAGAAAGAAGTTTCACAGAATGCTTCTGTGTAGTTTATATTTGTATATATTCCTTTTTCCACTACTACGCTCTTAGCGCTCCAAATGTCCAGTTGTATTTTCTACAGAAAGAGTGATCAGATCTGCTCAATCAAAAGTATGGTTTAACTCTGTTAGCTGAATGCACAGATCAGAAAGAAGTTTCACTGAATGATTCTGTGTAGTTTATATTTGAAGACATTCCTTTTTCCACTATTAAACTCTTAGCGCTCCGAATCTCCACTTGCATTTTCTACAGAAAGAGTGTTTCAGAACGGCTCAATCAAAACTAAGGTTCAATTCTTTTAGTTGAACAAACAGAACAGAAAGAAGTTTCACACAATTCTTCTGTGTAGTTTTTATTTGTAGACATTCATTTTCCCAATATAGGCCTCTTAGCGCCCAGAATGTCCAATTGCAGTTTCTACAGAAAGAGTGTTTCAGAACGGCTCAATCAAAAGTAAGGTTCAACTCTGTTAGTGGAATGCACAGAACAGAAAGATGTTTCATACAATGCTTCTGTGTAGTTTATATTTGAACATATTCTTTTTTCCACTATTACCCACTTAGCGCTATGAATGTCCAGTTGCATTTTCTACAGACAGAGTGTTTCAAAACTGCTCAATCAAAAGTATGGTTTAACTCTGTTAGCTGAATGCTCAGATCAGAAAGAAGTTTCACAGAATGCTTCTGTGTAGTTTATATTTGAATATATTCCTTTTTCCACTATTACCCTCTTAGCGCTCCGAATGTCCACTTGCATTTTCTACAGAAAGAGTGTTCAGAACTGCGCAATCAAAAGTATGGTTTAACTCTGTTAGCTTAATGAACATATCAGAAATAAGTTTCACACAATGCTTCTGTGTAGTTTTTATTTGAAGTTATTATTTTTCCCAATATAGGCCTCTTAGCGCTCAGAATGTCCAATTGCAGTTTCTACAGAAAGAGTGTTTCATAAAGGCTCAATCAAAAGTAAGGTTCAACTCTGTTAGTTGAATGCACAGAACAGAAAGAAGTTTCATACAATGCTTCTGTGTAGTTTATATTTGAACATATTCTTTTTTCCACTATTACCCACTTAGCGCTACGAATGTCCAGATGCATTTTCTACAGACAGAGTGTTTCAAAACTGCTCAATCAAAAGTATGGTTTAACTCTGTTAGCTGAATGCTCAGATCAGAAAGAAGTTTCACAGAATGCTTCTGTGTAGTTTATATTTGAATATATTCCTTTTTCCACTACAACTCTCTTGGCGCTCCAAATGTCCAGTTGCATTTTCTACAGAAAGAGTGTTCAGATCTGCTCAATCAAAAGTATGGCTTAACTCTTTTAGATGAATGCACAGATCAGAAAGAAGTTTCAAAGAATGATTCTGTGTAGTTTATATTTGGAGACATTCCGTTTTCCACTATTATCCTCTTAGCGCTCCGAATCTCCATTTGCATTTTCTAGAGAAAGAGTGTTTCAGAACGGCTCAATCAAAACTAAGGTTCAACTCTTTTAGTTGAACAAACAGAACAGAAAGAAGTTTCACACAATTCTTCTGTGTAGTTCTTATTTGTAGACATTCATTTTCCCAATACAGGCCTCTTAGCGCTCAGAATGTCCAATTGCAGTTTCTACAGAGAGAGTGTTTCAGAACGGCTCAATCAAAAGTAAGGTTCAACTCTATTAGTTGAATGCACAGAACAGAAAGAAGTTTCATACAATGCTTCTGTGTAGTTTATATTGAACATATTCTTTTTTCCACTATTACCCACTTAGCGCTACGAATGTCCAGTTGCATTTTCTACAGACAGAGTGTTTCAAAACTGCTCAATCAAAAGTATGGTTTAACTCTGTTAGCTGAATGCTCAGATCAGAAAGAAGTTTCACAGAATGCTTCTGTGTAGTTTATATTTGAATATGTTCCTTTTTCCACCACTACGCTCTTAGCGCTCCAAATGTCCAGTTGCATTTTCTACAGAAAGAGTGATCAGATCTGCTCAATCAAAAGTATGGTTTAACTCTGTTAGCTGAATGCACAGATCAGAAAAAAGTTTCACCGAATGATTCTGTGTAGTTTATATTTGAAGACATTCCTTTTTCCACTATTACAATCTTAGCGCTCCGAATCTCCACTTGAATTTTCTACAGAAAGAGTGTTTCAGAACGGCTCAATCAAAACTAAGGTTCAACTCTTTTAGTTGAACAAACAGAACAGAAAGAAGTTTCACACAATTCTTCTGTGTAGTTCTTATTTGTAGACATTCTTTTTCCCAATATAGGCCTCTTAGCGCTCAGAATGTCCAATTGCAGTTTCTACATAAAGAGTGTTTCAGAACGGCTCAATCAAAAGTAAGGTTCAACTCTGTTAGTTGAATGCACAGAACAGAAAGAAGTTTCATACAATGATTCTGTGTAGATTATATTTGAACATATTCTTTTTTCCACTATTACCCACTTAGCGCTACGAATGTCCAGTTGCATTTTCTACAGACAGAGGGGTTCAAAACTGCTCAATCAAAAGTATGGTTTAACTCTGTTAGCTGAATGCTCAGATCAGAAAGAAGTTTCACAGAATGCTTCTGTGTAGTTTATATTTGAATATATTCCTTTTTCCACTACTACGCTCTTAGCGCTCCGAATGTCCAGTTGCATTTTCTACAGAAAGAGTGTTCAGATCTGCTCAATCAAAAGTATGGTTTAACTCTGTTAGCTGAATGCACAGATGAGAAAGAAGTTGCACCGAATGATTCTGTGTAGTTTATATTTGAAGACATTCCTTTTTCCACTATTACCCACTTAGCGCTCCGAATCTCCACTTGCATTTTCTACAAAAAGAGTGTTTCATAACTGCTCAATCAAAAATATGTTTTATCTCTGTTAACTGAATTTACAGATCAGAAATAAGTTTCACAGAATGCATCTGTGTAGTTTTTATTTGAAGATATTCTTTTTTCCAATGTAGGCCTCTTAGCGCTTAGCATGTCCAATTGCAGTTTCTACAGAAAGAGTGTTTCAGAACGGCTCAATCAAAAGTAAGGTTCAACTCTGTTAGTTGAATGCACAGAAAAGAAAGAATTTTCACAGAATGCTACTGTGTAGTTTATATTTGAATATATTCCTTTTTCCACTATTACCCTCTTAGCGCTCCGAATGTCCACTTGCATTTTCTACAGAAAGAGTGTTCAGAACTGCGCAATCAAAAGTATGGTTTAACTCTGTTAGCTTAATGAACATATCAGAAATAAGTTTCACACAATGCTTCTGTGTAGTTTTTATTTGAAGATATTATTTTTCCCAATAGAGGCCTCTTAGCGCTCAGAATGTCCAATTGCATTTTCTACAGAAAGAGTGTTTCAGAACGGCTCAAACAAAAGTAAGGTTCAACTCTGTTAGTTGAATGCACAGAACAGAAAGAAGTTTCATACAATGTTTCTGTGTAGATTATATTTGAACATATTCTTTTTTCCACTATTACCCACTTAGCGCTACGAATGTCCAGTTGCATTTTCTACAGACAGAGTGTTTCAAAACTGCTCAATCAAAAGTATGGTTTAACTCTGTTAGCTGAATGCTCAGATCAGAAAGAAGTTTCACAGAATGCTTCTGTGTAGTTTATATTTGAATATATTCCTTTTTCCACTACTACTCTCTTAGCGCTCCAAATGTCCAGTTGCATTTTCTACAGAAAGAGTGTTCAGATCTGCTCAATCAAAAGTATGGTTTAACTCTGTTAGCTGAATGCACAGATCAGAAAGAAGTTTCACAGAATGATTCTGTGTAGTTTATATTTGGAGACATTCTTTTTCCACTATTACCCTCTTAGCGCTCCGAATCTCCACTTGCATTTTCTACAGAAAGAGTGTTTCAGAACGGCTCAATCAAAACTAAGGTTCAACTCTTTTAGTTGAACAAACAGATCAGAAAGAAGTTTCACACAATTCTTCTGTGTAGTTCTTATTTGTAGACATTCTTTTTCCCAATATAGGCCTCTTAGCGCTCAGAATGTCCAATTGCAGTTTCTACAGAAAGAGTGTTTCAGAACGGCTCAATCAAAAGTAAGGTTCAACTCTGTTAGTTGAATGCACAGAACAGAAAGAAGTTTCATACAATGCTTCTGTGTAGTTCATATTTGAACATATTCTTTTTTCCACTGTTACCCACTTAGCGCTACGAATGTCCAGTTGCATTTTCTACAGACAGAGTGTTTCAAAACTGCTCAATCAATAGTATGGTTTAACTCTGTTAGCTGAATGCTCAGATTAGAAAGAAGTTTCACAGAATGCTTCTGTGTAGTTTATATTTGAATATATTCCTTTTTCCACTACTACGCTCTTAGCGCTCTGAATGTCCAGTTGCATTTTCTACAGAAAGAGTGTTCAGATCTGCTCAATCAAAAGTATGGTTTAACTCTGTTAGCTGAATGCACAGATCAGAAAGAAGTTTCATCGAATGATTCTGTGTAGTTTATATTTGAAGACATTCCTTTTTCCACTATTACCCTCTTAGCGCTCCGAATCTCCACTTGCATTTTCTACAAAAAGAGTGTTTCATAACTGCTCAATCAAAAATATGTTTTATCTCTGTTAACTGAATTTACAGATCAGAAATAAGTTTCACAGAATGCATCTGTGTAGTTTTTATTTGAAGATATTGTTTTTCCCAATGTAGGCCTCTTAGCGCTTAGCATGTCCAATTGCAGTTTCTACAGAAAGAGTGTTTCAGAACGGCTCAATCAAAAGTAAGGTTCAACTCTGTTAGTTGAATGCACAGAACAGAAAGAATTTTCACAGAATGCTACTGTGTAGTTTATATTTGAATATATTCCTTTTTCCACTATTACCCTCTTAGCGCTCCGAATGTCCACTTGCATTTTCTACAGAAAGAGTGTTCAGAACTGCGCAATCAAAAGTATGGTTTAACTCTGTTAGCTTAATGAACATATCAGAAATAAGTTTCACACAATGCTTCTGTGTAGTTTTTATTTGAAGATATTATTTTTCCCAATATAGGCCTCTTAGCGCTCAGAATGTCCAATTGAAGTTTCTACAGAAAGAGTGTTTCATAAAGGCTCAATCAAAAGTAAGGTTCAACTCTGTTAGTTGAATGCACAGAACAGAAAGAAGTTTCATACAATGCTTCTGTGTAGTTTATATTTGAACATATTCTTTTTTCCACTATTAACCACTTAGCGCTACGAATGTCCAGTTGCATTTTCTACAGACAGAGTGTTTCAAAACTGCTCAATCAAAAGTATGGTTTAACTCTGTTAGCTGAATGCTCAGATCAGAAAGAAGTTTCACAGAATGCTTCTGTGTAGTTTATATTTGAATATATTCCTTTTTCCACTACTACTCTCTTGGCGCTCCAAATGTCCAGTTGCATTTTCTACAGAAAGAGTGTTCAGATCTGCTCAATCAAAAGTATGGTTTAACTCTTTTAGATGAATGCACAGATCAGAAACAAGTTTCAAAGAATGATTCTGTGTAGTTTATATTTGGAGACATTCCTTTTTCCACTATTACCCTCTTAGCGCTCCGAATCTCCACTTGCATTTTCTACAGAAAGAGTGTTTCAGAACGGCTCAATCAAAACTAAGGTTCAACTCTTTTAGTTGAACAAACAGAACAGAAAGAAGTTTCACACAATTCTTCTGTGTAGTTCTTATTTGTAGACATTCTTTTTCCCAATATAGGCCTCTTAGCGCTCAGAATGTCCCATTGCTGTTTCTACAGAAAGAGTGTTTCAGAACGGCTCAATCAAAAGTAAGGTTCAACTCTGTTAGTTGAATGCACAGAACAGAAAGAAGTTTCATACAATGCTTCTGTGTAGTTTATATTTGAACATATTCTTTTTTCCACTATTACCCACTTAGCGCTACGAATGTCCAGTTGCATTTTCTACAGGCAGAGTGTTTCAAAACTGCTCAATCAAAAGTATGGTTTAACTCTGTTAGCTGAATGCTCAGATCAGAAAGAAGTTTCACAGATTGCTTCTGTGTAGTTTATATTTGTATATATTCCTTTTTCCACTACTACGCTCTTAGCGCTCCAAATGTCCAGTTGTATTTTCTACAGAAAGAGTGATCAGATCTGCTCAATCAAAAGTATGGTTTAACTCTGTTAGCTGAATGCACAGATCAGAAAGAAGTTTCACTGAATGATTCTGTGTAGTTTATATTTGAAGACATTCCTTTTTCCACTATTAAACTCTTAGCGCTCCGAATCTCCACTTGCATTTTCTACAGAAAGAGTGTTTCAGAACGGCTCAATCAAAACTAAGGTTCAATTCTTTTAGTTGAACAAACAGAACAGAAAGAAGTTTCACACAATTCTTCTGTGTAGTTTTTATTTGTAGACATTCATTTTCCCAATATAGGCCTCTTAGCGCCCAGAATGTCCAATTGCAGTTTCTACAGAAAGAGTGTTTCAGAACGGCTCAATCAAAAGTAAGGTTCAACTCTGTTAGTGGAATGCACAGAACAGAAAGATGTTTCATACAATGCTTCTGTGTAGTTTATATTTGAACATATTTTTTTTCCACTATTACCCACTTAGCGCTATGAATGTCCAGTTGCATTTTCTACAGACAGAGTGTTTCAATACTGCTCAATCAAAAGTATGGTTTAACTCTGTTAGCTGAATGCTCAGATCAGAAAGAAGTTTCACAGAATGCTTCTGTGTAGTTTATATTTGAATATATTCCTTTTTCCACTATTACCCTCTTAGCGCTCCGAATGTCCACTTGCATTTTCTACAGAAAGAGTGTTAAGAACTGCGCAATCAAAAGTATGGTTTAACTCTGTTAGCTTAATGAACATATCAGAAATAAGTTTCACACAATGCTTCTGTGTAGTTTTTATTTGAAGATATTATTTTTCCCAATATAGGCCTCTTAGCGCTCAGAATGTCCAATTGCAGTTTCTACAGAAAGAGTGTTTCATAAAGGCTCAATCAAAAGTAAGGTTCAACTCTGTTAGTTGAATGCACAGAACAGAAAGAAGTTTCATACAATGCTTCTGTGTAGTTTATATTTGAACATATTCTTTTTTCCACTATTACCCACTTAGCGCTACGAATGTGCAGTTGCATTTTCTACAGACAGAGTGTTTCAAAACTGCTCAATCAAAAGTATGGTTTAACTCTGTTAGCTGAATGCTCAGATCAGAAAGAAGTTTCACAGAATGCTTCTGTGTAGTTTATATTTGAATATATTCCTTTTTCCACTACTACTCTGTTGGCGCTCCAAATGTCCAGTTGCATTTTCTACAGAAAGAGTGTTCAGATCTGCTCAATCAAAAGTATGGCTTAACTCTTTTAGATGAATGCACAGATCAGAAAGAAGTTTCAAAGAATGATTCTGTGTAGTTTATATTTGGAGACATTCCGTTTTCCACTATTATCCTCTTAGCGCTCCGAAACTCCACTTGCATTTTCTAGAGAAAGAGTGTTTCAGAACGGCTCAATCAAAACTAAGGTTCAACTCTTTTAGTTGAACAAACAGAACAGAAAGAAGTTTCACACAATTCTTCTGTGTAGTTCTTATTTGTAGACATTCATTTTCCCAATACAGGCCTCTTAGCGCTCAGAATGTCCAATTGCAGTTTCTACAGAAAGAGTGTTTCAGAACGGCTCAATCAAAAGTAAGGTTCAACTCTATTAGTTGAATGCACAGAAGAGAAAGAAGTTTCATACAATGCTTCTGTGTAGTTTATATTGAACATATTCTTTTTTCCACTATTACCCACTTAGCGCTACGAATGTCCAGTTGCATTTTCTACAGACAGAGTGTTTCAAAACTGCTCAATCAAAAGTATGGTTTAACTCTGTTAGCTGAATGCTCAGATCAGAAAGAAGTTTCACAGAATGCTTCTGTGTAGTTTATATTTGAATATGTTCCTTTTTCCACTACTACGCTCTTAGCGCTCCAAATGTCCAGTTGCATTTTCTACAGAAAGAGTGATCAGATCTGCTCAATCAAAAGTATGGTTTAACTCTGTTAGCTGAATGCACAGATCAGAAAAAAGTTTCACCAAATGATTCTGTGTAGTTTATATTTGAAGACATTCCTTTTTCCACTATTACCCACTTAGCGCTCCGAATCTCCACTTGCATTTTCTACAAAAAGAGTGTTTCATAACTGCTCAATCAAAAATATGTTTTATCTCTGTTAACTGAATTTACAGATCAGAAATAAGTTTCACAGAATGCATCTGTGTAGTTTTTATTTGAAGATATTCTTTTTCCCAATGTAGGCCTCTTAGCGCTTAGCATGTCCAATTGCAGTTTCTACAGAAAGAGTGTTTCAGAACGGCTCAATCAAAAGTAAGGTTCAACTCTGTTAGTTGAATGCACAGAACAGAAAGAATTTTCACAGAATGCTACTGTGTAGTTTATATTTGAATATATTCCTTTTTCCACTATTACCCTCTTAGCGCTCCGAATGTCCACTTGCATTTTCTACAGAAAGAGTGTTCAGAACTGCGCAATCAAAAGTATGGTTTAACTCTGTTAGCTTAATGAACATATCAGAAATAAGTTTCACACAATGCTTCTGTGTAGTTTTTATTTGAAGATATTATTTTTCCCAATAGAGGCCTCTTAGCGCTCAGAATGTCCAATTGCAGTTTCTACAGAAAGAGTGTTTCAGAAAGGCTCAATCAAAAGTAAGGTTCAACTCTGTTAGTTGAATGCACAGAACAGAAAGAAGTTTCATACAATGCTTCTGTGTAGCTTATATTTGAACGTATTCTTTTTTCCACTATTACCCACTTAGCGCTACGAATGTCCAGTTGCATTTTCTACAGACAGAGTGTTTCAAAACTGCTCAATCAAAAGTATGGTTTAACTCTGTTATCTGAATGCTCAGATCAGAAAGAAGTTTCACAGAATGCTTCTGTGTAGTTTATATTTGAATATATTCCTTTTTCCAGTACTACTCTCTTAGCGCTCCAAATGTCCAGTTGCATTTTCTACAGAAAGAGTGTTCAGATCTGCTCAATCAAAAGTATGGTTTAACTCTGTTAGCTGAATGCACAGATCAGAAAGAAGTTTCACAGAATGATTCTGTGTAGTTTATATTTGGAGACATTCTTTTTCCACTATTACCCTCTTAGCGCTCCGAATCTCCACTTGCATTTTCTACAGAAAGAGTGTTTCAGAACGGCTCAATCAAAACTAAGGTTCAACTCTTTTAGTTGAACAAACAGATCAGAAAGAAGTTTCACACAATTCTTCTGTGTAGTTCTTATTTGTAGACATTCTTTTTCCCAATATAGGCCTCTTAGCGCTCAGAATGTCCAATTGCAGTTTCTACAGAAAGAGTGTTTCAGAACGGCTCAATCAAAAGTAAGGTTCAACTCTGTTAGTTGAATGCACAGAACAGAAAGAAGTTTCATACAATGCTTCTGTGTAGTTCATATTTGAACATATTCTTTTTTCCACTATTACCCACTTAGCGCTACGAATGTCCAGTTGCATTTTCTACAGACAGAGTGTTTCAAAACTGCTCAATCAAAAGTATGGTTTAACTCTGTTAGCTGAATGCTCATATTAGAAACAAGTTTCACAGAATGCTTCTGTGTAGTTTATATTTGAATATATTCCTTTTTCCACTACTACGCTCTTAGCGCTCTGAATGTCCAGTTGCATTTTCTACAGAAAGAGTGTTCAGATCTGCTCAATCAAAAGTATGGTTTAACTCTGTTAGCTGAATGCACAGATCAGAAAGAAGTTTCACCGAATGATTCTGTGTAGTTTATATTTGAAGACATTCCTTTTTCCACTATTACCCACTTAGCGCTCCGAATCTCCACTTGCATTTTCTACAAAAAGAGTGTTTCATAACTGCTCAATCAAAAATATGTTTTATCTCTGTTAACTGAATTTACAGATCAGAAATAAGTTTCACAGAATGCATCTGTGTAGTTTTTATTTGAAGATATTCTTTTTCCCAATGTAGGCCTCTTAGCGCTTAGCATGTCCAATTGCAGTTTCTACAGAAAGAGTGTTTCAGAACGGCTCAATCAAAAGTAAGGTTCAACTCTGTTAGTTGAATGCACAGAACAGAAAGAATTTTCACAGAATGCTACTGTGTAGTTTATATTTGAATATATTCCTTTTTCCACTATTACCCTCTTAGCGCTCCGAATGTCCACTTGAATTTTCTACAGAAAGAGTGTTCAGAACTGCGCAATCAAAAGTATGGTTTAACTCTGTTAGCTTAATGAACATATCAGAAATAAGTTTCACACAATGCTTCTGTGTAGTTTTTATTTGAAGATATTATTTTTCCCAATAGAGGCCTCTTAGCGCTCAGAATGTCCAATTGCAGTTTCTACAGAAAGAGTGTTTCAGAAAGGCTCAATCAAAAGTAAGGTTCAACTCTGTTAGTTGAATGCACAGAACAGAAAGAAGTTTCATACAATGCTTCTGTGTAGCTTATATTTGAACGTATACTTTTTTCCACTATTACCCACTTAGCGCTACGAATGTCCAGTTGCATTTTCTACAGACAGAGTGTTTCAAAACTGCTCAATCAAAAGTATGGTTTAACTCTGTTAGCTGAATGCTCAGATCAGAAAGAAGTTTCACAGAATGCTTCTGTGTAGTTTATATTTGAATATATTCCTTTTTCCACTACTACTCTCTTAGCGCTCCAAATGTCCAGTTGCATTTTCTACAGAAAGAGTGTTCAGATCTGCTCAATCAAAAGTATGGTTTAACTCTGTTAGCTGAATGCACAGATCAGAAAGAAGTTTCACAGAATGATTCTGTGTAGTTTATATTTGGAGACATTCTTTTTCCACTATTACCCCCTTAGCGCTCCGAATCTCCACCTGCATTTTCTACAGAAAGTGTTTCAGAACGGCTCAATCAAAACCAGGGTTCAACTCTTTTAGTTGAACAAACAGAACAGAAAGAACTTTCACACAATTCTTCTGTGTAGTTCTTATTTGTAGACATTCTTTTTCCCAATATAGGCCTCTTAGCGCTCAGAATGTCCAATTGCAGTTTCTACAGAAAGAGTGTTTCAGAACGGCTCAATCAAAAGTAAGGTTCAACTCTGTTAGTTGAATGCACAGAACAGAAAGAAGTTTCATACAATGCTTCTGTGTAGTTCATATTTGAACATATTCTTTTTCCACTATTACCCACTTAGCGCTACGAATGTCCAGTTTCATTTTCTACAGACAGAGTGTTTCAAAACTGCTCAATCAATAGTATGGTTTAACTCTGTTAGCTGAATGCTCAGATTAGAAAGAAGTTTCACAGAATGCTTCTGTGTAGTTTATATTTGAATATATTCCTTTTTCCACTACTACGCTCTTAGCGCTCTGAATGTCCAGTTGCATTTTCTACAGAAAGAGTGTTCAGATCTGCTCAATCAAAAGTATGGTTTAACTCTGTTAGCTGAATGCACAGATCAGAAAGAAGTTTCACCGAATGTTTCTGTGTAGTTTATATTTGAAGACATTCCTTTTTCCACTATTACCCACTTAGCGCTCCGAATCTCCACTTGCATTTTCTACAAAAAGATTGTTTCATAACTGCTCAATCAAAAATATGTTTTATCTCTGTTAACTGAATTTACAGATCAGAAATAAGTTTCACAGAATGCATCTGTGTAGTTTTTATTTGAAGATATTCTTTTTCCCAATGTAGGCCTCTTAGCACTTAGCATGTCCAATTGCAGTTTCTACAGAAAGAGTGTTTCAGAACGGCTCAATCAAAAGTAAGGTTCAACTCTGTTAGTTGAATGCACAGAACAGAAAGAATTTTCGCAGAATGCTACTGTGTAGTTTATATTTGAATATATTCCTTTTTCCACTATTACCCTCTTAGCGCTCCGAATGTCCACTTGCATTTTCTACAGAATGAGTGTTCAGAACTTCGCAATCAAAAGTATGGTTTAACTCTGTTAGCTTAATGAACATGTCAGAAATAATTTTCACACAATGCTTCTGTGTAGTTTTAATTTGAAGATATTATTTTTCCCAATAGAGGCCTCTTAGCACTCAGAATGTCCAATTGCAGTTTCTACAGAAAGAGTGTTTCAGAAAGGCTCAATCAAAAGTAAGGTTCAACTCTGTTAGTTGAATGCACAGAACAGAAAGAAGTTTCATACAATGCTTCTGTGTAGTTTATATTTGAACATATTCTTTTTTCCACTATTACCCACTTAGCGCTACGAATGTCCAGTTGCATTTTCTACAGACAGAGTGTTTCAAAACTGCTCAATCAAAAGTATGGTTTAACTCTGTTAGCTGAAGGCTCAGATCAGAAAGAAGTTTCACAGAATGCTTCTGTGTAGTTTATATTTGAATATATTCCTTTTTCTACTACTACTCTCTTAGCGCTCCAAATGTCCAGTTGCATTTTCTACAGAAAGAGTGTTCAGATCTGCTGAATCAAATGTATGGTTTAACTCTGTTAGCTGAATGCACAGATCAGAAAAAAGTTTCACAGAATGATTCTGTGTAGTTTATATTTGGAGACATTCCTTTTTCCACTATTACCCTCTTAGCGCTCCGAATCTCCACTTGCATTTTCTACAGAAAGAGTGTTTCAGAACGGCTCAATCAAAACTAAGGTTCAACTCTTTTAGTTGACCAAACAGAACAGAAAGAAGTTTCACACAATTCTTCTGTGTAGTTCTTATTTGTAGACATTCTTTTTCCCAATATAGGCCTCTTAGCGCTCAGAATGTCCAATTGCAGTTTCTACATAAAGAGTGTTTCAGAACGGCTCAATCAAAAGTAAGGTTCAACTCTGTTAGTTGAATGCACAGAACAGAAAGAAGTTTCATACAATGCTTCTGTGTAGATTATATTTGAACATATTCTTTTTTCCACTATTACCCACTTAGCGCTACGAATGTCCAGTTGGATTTCCTACAGACAGAGTGGTTCAAAACTGCTCAATCAAAAGTATGGTTTAACTCTGTTAGCTTAATGCTCAGATCAGAAAGAAGTTTCACAGAATGCTTCTGTGTAGTTTATATTTGAATATATTCCTTTTTCCACTACTACGCTCTTAGCGCTCAGAATGTCCAGTTGCATTTTCTACAGAAAGAGTGTTCAGATCTGCTCAATCAAAAGTATGGTTTAACTCTGTTAGCTGAATGCACAGATCAGAAAGAAGTTTCACCGAATGATTCTGTGTAGTTTATATTTTAAGACATTCCTTTTTCCACTATTACCCACTTAGCGCTCCGAATCTCCACTTGCATTTTCTACAAAAAGAGTGTTTCATAACTGCTCAATCAAAAATATGTTTTATCTCTGTTAACTGAATTTACCGATCAGAAATATGTTTCAGAGAATGCATCTGTGTAGTTTTTATTTGAAGATATACTTTTTCCCAATGTAGGCCTCTTAGCGCTTAGCATGTCCAATTGCAGTTTCTACAGAAAGAGTGTTTCAGAACGGCTCAATCAAAAGTAAGGTTCAACTCTGTTAGTTGAATGCACAGAACAGAAAGAATTTTCACAGAATGCTACTGTGTAGTTTATATTTGAATATATTCCTTTTTCCACTATTACCCTATTAGCGCTCCGAATGTCCACTTGCATTTTCTACAGAAAGAGTGTTCAGAACTGCGCAATCAAAAGTATGGTTTAACTCTGTTAGCTTAATGAACATATCAGAAATAAGTTTCACACAATGCTTCTGTGTAGTTTTTATTTGAAGATATTATTTTTCCCAATAGAGGCCTCTTAGCGCTCAGAATGTCCAATTGCACTTTCTACAGAAAGAGTGTTTCAGAAAGGCTCAATCAAAAGTAAGGTTCAACTCTGTTAGTTGAATGCACAGAACAGAAAGAAGTTTCATACAATGCTTCTGTGTAGCTTATATTTGAACGTATTCTTTTTTCCACTATTAACCACTTAGCGCTACGAATGTCCAGTTGCATTTTCTACAGACAGAATGTTTCAAAACTGCTCAATCAAAAGTATGGTTTAACTCTGTTAGCTGAATGCTCAGATCAGAAAGAAGTTTCACAGAATGCTTCTGTGTAGTTTATATTTGAATATATTCCTTTTTCCGCTACTACTCTCTTAGCGCTCCAAATGTCCAGTTGCATTTTCTACAGAAAGAGTGTTCAGATCTGCTCAATCAAAAGTATGGTTTAACTCTGTTAGCTGAATGCACAGATCAGAAATAAGTTTCACAGAATTATTCTGTGTAGTTTATATTTGGAGACATTCCTTTTTCCACTATTACCCTCTTAGCGCTCCAAATCTCCACTTGCATTTTCTACAGAAAGTGTTTCAGAACGGCTCAATCAAAACCAGGGTTCAACTCTTTTAGTTGAACAAACAGAACAGAAAGAAGTTTCACACAATTCTTCTGTGTAGTTCTTATTTGTAGACATTCTTTTTCCCAATATAGGCCTCTTAGCGCTCAGAATGTCCAATTGCAGTTTCTACAGAAAGAGTGTTTCAGAAAGGCTCAATCAAAAGTAAGGTTCAACTCTGTTAGTTGAATGCACAGAACAGAAAGAAGTTTCATACAATGCTTCTGTGTAGTTTATATTTGAACATATTCTTTTTTCCACTATTACCCACTTAGCGCTACGAATGTCCAGTTGCATTTTCTACAGACAGAGTGTTTCAAAACTGCTCAATCAAAAGTATGGTTTAACTCTGTTAGCTGAAGGCTCAGATCAGAAAGAAGTTTCACAGAATGCTTCTGTGTAGTTTATATTTGAATATATTCCTTTTTCCACTACTACTCTCTTAGAGCTCCAAATGTCCAGTTGCATTTTCTACAGAAAGAGTGTTCAGATCTGCTGAATCAAATGTATGGTTTAACTCTGTTAGCTGAATGCACAGATCAGAAAAAAGTTTCACAGAATGATTCTGTGTAGTTTATATTTGGAGACATTCCTTTTTCCACTATTACCCTCTTAGCGCTCCGAATCTCCACTTGCATTTTCTACAGAAAGAGTGTTTCAGAACGGCTCAATCAAAACTAAGGTTCAACTCTTTTAGTTGACCAAACAGAACAGAAAGAAGTTTCACACAATTCTTCTGTGTAGTTCTTATTTGTAGACATTCTTTTTCCCAATATAGGCCTCTTAGCGCTCAGAATGTCCAATTGCAGTTTCTACATAAAGAGTGTTTCAGAACGGCTCAATCAAAAGTAAGGTTCAACTCTGTTAGTTGAATGCACAGAACAGAAAGAAGTTTCATACAATGCTTCTGTGTAGATTATATTTGAACATATTCTTTTTTCCACTATTACCCACTTAGCGCTACGAATGTCCAGTTGCATTTCCTACAGACAGAGTGGTTCAAAACTGCTCAATCAAAAGTATGGTTTAACTCTGTTAGCTTAATGCTCAGATCAGAAAGAAGTTTCACAGAATGCTTCTGTGTAGTTTATATTTGAATATATTCCTTTTTCCACTACTACGCTCTTAGCGCTCAGAATGTCCAGTTGCATTTTCTACAGAAAGAGTGTTCAGATCTGCTCAATCAAAAGTATGGTTTAACTCTGTTAGCTGAATGCACAGATCAGAAAGAAGTTTCACCGAATGATTCTGTGTAGTTTATATTTTAAGACATTCCTTTTTCCACTATTACCCACTTAGCGCTCCGAATCTCCACTTGCATTTTCTACAAAAAGAGTGTTTCATAACTGCTCAATCAAAAATATGTTTTATCTCTGTTAACCGAATTTACAGATCAGAAATATGTTTCAGAGAATGCATCTGTGTAGTTTTTATTTGAAGATATACTTTTTCCCAATGTAGGCCTCTTAGCGCTTAGCATGTCCAATTGCAGTTTCTACAGAAAGAGTGTTTCAGAACGGCTCAATCAAAAGTAAGGTTCAACTCTGTTAGTTGAATGCACAGAACAGAAAGAATTTTCACAGAATGCTACTGTGTAGTTTATATTTGAATATATTCCTTTTTCCACTATTACCCTATTAGCGCTCCGAATGTCCACTTGCATTTTCTACAGAAAGAGTGTTCAGAACTGCGCAATCAAAAGTATGGTTTAACTCTGTTAGCTTAATGAACATATCAGAAATAAGTTTCACACAATGCTTCTGTGTAGTTTTTATTTGAAGATATTATTTTTCCCAATAGAGGCCTCTTAGCGCTCAGAATGTCCAATTGCACTTTCTACAGAAAGAGTGTTTCAGAAAGGCTCAATCAAAAGTAAGGTTCAACTCTGTTAGTTGAATGCACAGAACAGAAAGAAGTTTCATACAATGCTTCTGTGTAGCTTATATTTGAACGTATTCTTTTTTCCACTATTACCCACTTAGCGCTACGAATGTCCAGTTGCATTTTCTACAGACAGAATGTTTCAAAACTGCTCAATCAAAAGTATGGTTTAACTCTGTTAGCTGAATGCTCAGATCAGAAAGAAGTTTCACAGAATGCTTCTGTGTAGTTTATATTTGAATATATTCCTTTTTCCGCTACTACTCTCTTAGCGCTCCAAATGTCCAGTTGCATTTTCTACAGAAAGAGTGTTCAGATCTGCTCAATCAAAAGTATGGTTTAACTCTGTTAGCTGAATGCACAGATCAGAAATAAGTTTCACAGAATTATTCTGTGTAGTTTATATATGGAGACATTCCTTTTTCCACTATTACCCTCTTAGCGCTCCAAATCTCCACTTGCATTTTCTACAGAAAGTGTTTCAGAACGGCTCAATCAAAACCAGGGTTCAACTCTTTTAGTTGAACAAACAGAACAGAAAGAAGTTTCACACAATTCTTCTGTGTAGCTCTTATTTGTAGACATTCTTTTTCCCAATATAGGCCTCTTAGCGCTCAGAATGTCCATTTGCAGTTTCTACAGAAAGAGTGTTTCAGAACGGCTCAATCAAAAGTAAGGTTCAACTCTGTTAGTTGAATGCACAGAACAGAAAGAAGTTTCATACAATGCTTCTGTATAGTTTATATTTGAACATATTCTTTTTTCCACTATTACCCACTTAGCGCTACGAATGTCCAGTTGCATTTTCTACAGACAGAGTGTTTCAAAACTGCTCAATACAAAGTATGGTTTAACACTGTTAGCTGAATGCTCAGATCAGAAAGAAGTTTCACAGAATGCTTCTGTGTAGTTTATATTTGAATATATTCCTTTTTCCACTACTACGCTCTTAGCGCTCCAAAATGTCCAGTTGCATTTTCTACAGAAAGAGTGTTCAGATCTGCTCAATCAAAAGTATGGTTTAACTCTGTTAGCTGAATGCACAGATCAGAAAGAAGTTTCACCGAATGATTCTGTGTAGTTTACATTTGAAGACATTCCTTTTTCCACTATTACCCACTTAGCGCTCCGAAACTCCACTTGCATTTTCTACAAAAATTGTGTTTCATAACTGCTCAATCAAAAATATGTTTTATCTCTGTTAACTGAATTTACAGATCAGAAATAAGTTTCACAGAATGCATCTGTGTAGTTTTTATTTGAAGATATTCTTTTTCCCAATGTAGGCCTCTTAGCGCTTAGCATGTCCAATTGCAGTTTCTACAGAAAGAGTGTTTCAGAACGGCTCAATCAAAAGTAAGGTTCAACTCTGTTAGTTGAATGCACAGAACAGAAAGAATTTTCACAGAATGCTACTGTGTAGTTTATATTTGAATATATTACTTTTTCCACTATTACCCTCTTAGCGCTCCGAATGTCCACTTGCATTTTCTATAGAAAGAGTGTTCAGAACTGCGCAATCAATAGTATGGTTTAACTCTGTTAGCTTAATGAACATATCAGAAATAAGTTTCACACAATGCTTCTGTGTAGTTTTTATTTGAAGATATTATATTTCCCAATAGAGGCCTCTTAGCGCTCAGAATGTCCAATTGCAGTTTCTACAGAAAGAGTGTTTCAGAAAGGCTCAATCAAAAGTAAGGTTCAACTCTGTTAGTTGAATGCACAGAACAGAAAGAAGTTTCATACAATGCTTCTGTGTAGTTTATATTTGAACATATTCTATTTTCCACTATTACCCACTTAGCGCTACGAATGTCCAGTTGCATTTTCTACAGACAGAGTGTTTCAAAACTGCTCAATCAAAAGTATGGTTTAACTCTGTTAGCTGAATGCTCAGATCAGAAAGAAGTTTCACAGAATGCTTCTGTGTAGTTTATATTTGAATATATTTCTTTTTCCACTACTACGCTCTTAGCGCTCGAAATGTCCAGTTGCATTTTCTACAGAAAGCGTTTTCAGATCTGCTCAATCAAAAGTATGGTTTAACTCTGTTAGCTGAATGCACAGATCAGAAAGAAGTTTCACCGAATGATTCTGTGTAGTTTATATTTGAAGACATTCCTTTTTCCACTATTACCCACTTAGCGCTTCGAATCTCCACTTGCATTTTCTACAAAAAGAGTGTTTCATAACTGCTCAATCAAAAATATGTTTTATCTCTGTTAACTGAATTTACAGATCAGAAATAAGTTTCACAGAATGCATCTGTGTAGTTTTTATTTGAAGATATTCTTTTTCCCAATGTAGGCCTCTTAGCGCTTAGCATGTCCAATTGCAGTTTCTACAGAAAGAGTGTTTCAGAACGGCTCAATCAAAAGTAAGGTTCAACTCTGTTAGTTGAATGCACAGAACAGATAGAATTTTCACAGAATGCTACTGTGTAGTTTATATTTGAATATATTCCTTTTTCCACTATTACCCTCTTAGCGCTCCGAATGTCCACTTGCATTTTCTACAGAAAGAGTGTTCAGAACTGCGCAATCAAAAGTATGGTTTAACTCTGTTAGCTTAATGAACATATCAGAAATAAGTTTCACACAATGCTTCTGTGTAGTTTTTATTTGAAGATATTATTTTTCCCAATAGAGGCCTCTTAGCACTCAGAATGTCCAATTGCAGTTTCTACAGAAAGAGTGTTTCAGAAAGGCTCAATCAAAAGTAAGGTTCAACTCTGTTAGTTGAATGCACAGAACAGAAAGAAGTTTCATACAATGCTTCTGTGTAGTTTATATTTGAACATATTCTTTATTCCACTATTACCCACTTAGCGCTACGAATGTCCAGTTGCATTTTCTACAGACAGAGTGTTTCAAAACTGCTCAATCAAAAGTATGGTTTAACTCTGTTAGCTGAATGCTCAGATCAGAAAGAAGTTTCACAGAATGCTTCTGTGTAGTTTATATTTGAATATATTCCTTTTTCCACTACTACTCTCTTAGCGCTCCAATTGTCCAGTTGCATTTTCTACAGAAAGAGTGTTCAGATCTGCTCAATCAAAAGTATGTTTTAACTCTGTTAGCTGAATGCACAGATCAGAAAGAAGTTTCACAGAATGATTCTGTGTAGTTTATATTTGGAGACATTCCTTTTTCCACTATTACCCTCTTAGCGCTCCGAATCTCCACTTGCATTTTCTACAGAAAGAGTGTTTCAGAACGGCTCAATCAAAACTAAGGTTCAACTCTTTTAGTTGAACAAACAGAACAGAAAGAAGTTTCACACAATTCTTCTGTGTAGTTTTTATTTGTAGACATTCTTTTTCCCAATATAGGCCTCTTAGCGCTCAGAGTGTCCAATTGCAGTTTCTACAGAAAGAGTGTTTCAGAACGGCTCAATCAAAAGTAAGGTTCAACTCTGTTAGTTGAATGCACAGAACAGAAAGTAGTTTCATACAATGCTTCTGTGTAGTTCATATTTGAACATATTCTTTTTTCCACTATTACCCACTTAGCACTACGAATGTCCAGTTGCATTTTCTACAGACAGAGTGTTTCAAAACTGCTCAATCCAAAGTATTGTTTAACTCTGTTAGCTGAATGCTCAGATCAGAAAGAAGTTTCACAGAATGCTTCTGTGTAGTTTATATTTGAATATATTCCTTTTTCCACTACTACGCTCTTAGCGCTCCAAATGTCCAGTTGCATTTTCTACAGAAAGAGTGTTCAGATCTGCTCAATCAAAAGTACGGTTTAACACTGTTAGCTGAATGCACAGATCAGAAAGAAGTTTCACCGAATGATTCTGTGTAGTTTATATTTGAAGACATTCCTTTTTCCACTATTACCCTCTTAGCG
Organism: Symphalangus syndactylus; assembly: GCF_028878055.3. Taxonomy (NCBI): domain Eukaryota; kingdom Metazoa; phylum Chordata; class Mammalia; order Primates; family Hylobatidae; genus Symphalangus; species Symphalangus syndactylus. The sequence continues at coordinate 110,284,920 of NC_072437.2, read as the reverse complement.
CTCCGAATCTCCAATTGCATTTTCTACAAAAAGAGTGTTTCATAACTGCTCAATCAAAAATATGTTTTATCTCTGTTAACTGAATTTACAGATCAGAAATAAGTTTCACAGAATGCATCTGTGTAGTTTTTATTTGAAGATATTCTTTTTCCCAATGTAGGTCTCTTAGCCTTAGCATGTCCAATTGCAGTTTCTACAGAAAGAGGGTTTCAGAACGGCTCAATCAAAAGTAAGGTTCAACTCTGTTAGTTGAATGCACAGAACAGAAAGAATTTTCACAGAATGCTACTGTGTAGTTTATATTTGAATATATTCCTTTTTCCACTATTACCCTCTTAGCCCTCCGAATGTCCACTTGCATTTTCTACAGAAAGCTTGTTCAGAACTGCGCAATCAAAAGTAGGGTTTAACTCTGTTTGCTTAATGAACATATCAGAAATAAGTTTCACACAATGCTTCTGTGTAGTTTTTATTTGAAGATATTTTTTTTCCCAATAGAGGCCTCTTAGCGCTCAGAATGTCCAATTGCAGTTTCTACAGAAAGAGTGTTTCAGAAAGGCTCAAACAAAAGTAAGGTTCAACTCTGTTAGTTGAATGCACAGAACAGAAAGAAGTTCCATACAATGCTTCTGTGTAGTTTATATTTGAACATATTCTTTATTCCACTATTACCCACTTAGCGCTACGAATGTCCAGTTGCATTTTCTACAGACAGAGTGTTTCAAAACTGCTCAATCCAAAGTATGGTTTAACTCTGTTAGCTGAATGCTCAGATCAGAAAGAAGTTTCACAGAATGCTTCTGTGTAGTTTATATTTGAATATATTCCTTTTTCCACTACTACTCTCTTAGCGCTCCAAATGTCCAGTTGCATTTTCTACAGAAAGAGTGTTCAGATCTGCTCAATCAAAAGTATGGTTTAACTCTGTTAGCTGAATGCACAGATCAGAAAGAAGTTTCACAGAATGATTCTGTGTAGTTTATATTTGGAGATATTCCTTTTTCCACTATTACCCTCTTAGCGCTCCGAATCTCCACTTGCATTTTCTAGAGAAAGAGTGTTTCAGAACGGCTCAATCAAAACTAAGGTTCAACTCTTTTAGTTGAACAAACAGAACAGAAAGAAGTTTCACACAATTCTTCTGTGTAGTTTTTATTTGTAGACATTCTTTTTCCCAATATAGGCCTCTTAGGGCTCAGAGTGTCCAATTGCAGTTTCTACAGAAAGAGTGTTTCAGAACGGCTCAATCAAAAGTAAGGTTCAACTCTGTTAGTTGAATGCAGAGAACAGAAAGTAGTTTCATACAATGCTTCTGTGTAGTTCATATTTGAACATATTCTTTTTTCCACTATTACCCACTTAGCGCTACGAATGTCCAGTTGCATTTTCTACAGACAGAGTGTTTCAAAACTGCTCAATCAAAAGTATGGTTTAACTCTGTTAGCTGAATGCTCAGATCAGAAAGAAGTTTCAGAGAATGCTTCTGTGTAGTTTATATTTGAATATATTCCTTTTTCCACTACTACGCTCTTAGCGCTCGAAATGTCCAGTTGCATTTTCTACAGAAAGAGTTTTCAGATCTGCTCAATCAAAAGTATGGTTTAACTCTGTTAGCTGAATGCACAGATCAGAAAGAAGTTTCACCGAATGATTCTGTGTAGTTTATATTTGAAGACATTCCTTTTTCCACTATTACCCACTTAGCGCTCCGAATCTCCACTTGCATTTTCTACAAAAAGAGTGTTTCATAACTGCTCAATCAAAAATATGTTTTATCTCTGTTAACTGAATTTACAGATCAGAAATAAGTTTCACAGAATGCATCTGTGTAGTTTTTATTTGAAGATATTCTTTTTCCCAATGTAGGCCTCTTAGCGCTTAGCATGTCCAATTGCAGTTTCTACAGAAAGAGTGTTTCAGAACGGCTCAATCAAAAGTAAGGTTCAACTCTGTTAGTTGAATGCACAGAACAGAAAGAATTTTCACAGAATGCTACTGTGTAGTTTATATTTGAATATATTCCTTTTTCCACTATTACCCTCTTAGCGCTCCGAATGTCCACTTGCATTTTCTACAGAAAGAGTGTTCAGAACTGCGCAATCAAAAGTATGGTTTAACTCTGTTAGCTTAATGAACATATCAGAAATAAGTTTCACACAATGCTTCTGTGTAGTTTTTATTTGAAGATATTATTATTCCCAATAGAGGCCTCTTAGCGCTCAGAATGTCCAATTGCAGTTTCTACAGAAAGAGTGTTTCAGAAAGGCTCAATCAAATGTAAGGTTCAACTCTGTTAGTTGAATGCACAGAACAGAAAGAAGTTTCATACAATGCTTCTGTGTAGTTTATATTTGAACATATTCTTTTTTCCACTATTACCCACTTGGCGCTACGAATGTCCAGTTGCATTTTCTACAGACAGAGTGTTTCAAAACTGCTCAATCAAAAGTATGGTTTAACTCTGTTAGCTGAATACTCAGATCAGAAAGAAGTTTCACAGAATGCTTCTGTGTAGTTTATATTTGAATATATTCCTTTTTCCACTACTACTCTCTTAGCGCTCCAAATGTCCAGTTGCATTTTCTACAGAAAGAGTGTTCAGATCTGCTCAATCAAAAGTATGGTTTAACTCTGTTAGCTGAATGCACAGATCAGAAAGAAGTTTCACAGAATGATTCTGTGTAGTTTATATTTGGAGACATTCCTTTTTCCACTATTACCCTCTTAGCTCTCCGAATCTCCACTTGCATTTTCTACAGAAAGAGTGTTTCAGAACGGCTCAATCAAAACTAAGGTTCAACTCTTTTAGTTGAACAAACAGAACAGAAAGAATTTTCACACAATTCTTCTGTGTAGTTTTTATTTGTAGACATTCTTTTTCCCAATATAGGCCTCTTAGCGCTCAGAATGTCCAATTGCAGTTTCTACAGAAAGAGTGTTTCAGAACGGCTCAATCAAAAGTAAGGTTCAACTCTGTTAGTTGAATGCACAGAACAGAAAGAAGTTTCATACAATGCTTCTGTGTAGTTCATATTTGAACATATTCTTTTTTCCACTATTACCCACTTAGCGCTACGAATGTCCAGTTGCATTTTCTACAGACAGAGTGTTTCAAAACTGCTCAATCAAAAGTATGGTTTAACTCTGTTAGCTGAATGCTCAGATCAGAAAGAAGTTTCACAGAATGCTTCTGTGTAGTTTATATTTGAATATATTCCTTTTTCCACTACTACGCTCTTAGCGCTCCTAATGTCCAGTTGCATTTTCTACAGAAAGAGTGTTCAGATCTGCTCAATCAAAAGTATGGTTTAACTCTGTTAGCTGAATGCACAGATCAGAAAGAAGTTTCACCGAAAGATTCTGTGTAGTTTATATTTGAAGACATTCCTTTTTCCACTATTACCCACTTAGCGCTCCGAATCTCCACTTGCATTTTCTACAAAAATAGTGTTTCATAACTGCTGAATCAAAAATATGTTTTATCTCTGTTAACTGAATTTACAGATCAGAAATAAGTTTCACAGAATGCATCTGTGTAGTTTTTATTTGAAGATATTCTTTTTCCCAATGTAGGCCTCTTAGCGCTTAGCATGTCCAATTGCAGATTCTACATAAAGAGTGTTTCAGAACGGCTCAATCAAAAGTAAGGTTCAACTCTGTTAGTTGAATGCACAGAACAGAAAGAATTTTCACAGAATGCTACTGTGTAGTTTATATTTGAATATATTCCTTTTTCCACTATTACCCTCTTAGCGCTCCGAATGTCCACTTGCATTTTCTACAGAAAGAGTGTTCAGAACTGCGCAATCAAAAGTATGGTTTAACTCTGTTAGCTTAATGAACATATCAGAAATAAGTTTCACACAATGCTTCTGTGTAGTTTTTATTTGAAGATATTATTTTTCCCAATAGAGGCCTCTTAGCGCTCAGAATGTCCAATTGCAGTTTCTACAGAAAGAGTGTTTCAGAAAGGCTCAATCAAAAGTAAGGTTCAACTCTGTTAGTTGAATGCACAGAACAGAAAGAAGTTTCATACAATGCTTCTGTGTAGCTTATATTTGAACATATTATTTTTCCACTATTACCCACTTAGCGCTACGAATGTCCAGTTGCATTTTCTACAGACAGAGTGTTTCAAAACTGCTCAATCAAAAGTATGGTTTAACTCTGTTAGCTGAATGCTCAGATCAGAAAGAAGTTTCACAGAATGCTTCTGTGTAGTTTATATTTGAATATATTCCTTTTTCCACTACTACTCTCTTAGCGCTCCAAATGTCCAGTTGCATTTTCTACAGAAAGAGTGTTCAGATCTGCTCAATCAAAAGTATGGTTTAACTCTGTTAGCTGAATGCACAGATCAGAAAGAAGTTTCACAGAATGCTTCTGTGTAGTTTATATTTGAATATATTCCTTTTTCCACTACTACTCTCTTAGCGCTCCAATTGTCCAGTTGCATTTTCTACAGAAAGAGTGTTCAGATCTGCTCAATCAAAAGTATGTTTTAACTCTGTTAGCTGAATGCACAGATCAGAAAGAAGTTTCACAGAATGATTCTGTGTAGTTTATATTTGGAGACATTCCTTTTTCCACTATTACCCTCTTAGCGCTCCGAATCTCCACTTGCATTTTCTACAGAAAGAGTGTTTCAGAACGGCTCAATCAAAACTAAGGTTCAACTCTTTTAGTTGAACAAACAGAACAGAAAGAAGTTTCACACAATTCTTCTGTGTAGTTTTTATTTGTAGACATTCTTTTTCCCAATATAGGCCTCTTAGCGCTCAGAGTGTCCAATTGCAGTTTCTACAGAAAGAGTGTTTCAGAACGGCTCAATCAAAAGTAAGGTTCAACTCTGTTAGTTGAATGCACAGAACAGAAAGTAGTTTCATACAATGCTTCTGTGTAGTTCATATTTGAACATATTCTTTTTTCCACTATTACCCACTTAGCACTACGAATGTCCAGTTGCATTTTCTACAGACAGAGTGTTTCAAAACTGCTCAATCCAAAGTATTGTTTAACTCTGTTAGCTGAATGCTCAGATCAGAAAGAAGTTTCACAGAATGCTTCTGTGTAGTTTATATTTGAATATATTCCTTTTTCCACTACTACGCTCTTAGCGCTCCAAATGTCCAGTTGCATTTTCTACAGAAAGAGTGTTCAGATCTGCTCAATCAAAAGTACGGTTTAACACTGTTAGCTGAATGCACAGATCAGAAAGAAGTTTCACCGAATGATTCTGTGTAGTTTATATTTGAAGACATTCCTTTTTCCACTATTACCCTCTTAGCGCTCCGAATCTCCAATTGCATTTTCTACAAAAAGAGTGTTTCATAACTGCTCAATCAAAAATATGTTTTATCTCTGTTAACTGAATTTACAGATCAGAAATAAGTTTCACAGAATGCATCTGTGTAGTTTTTATTTGAAGATATTCTTTTTCCCAATGTAGGTCTCTTAGCCTTAGCATGTCCAATTGCAGTTTCTACAGAAAGAGGGTTTCAGAACGGCTCAATCAAAAGTAAGGTTCAACTCTGTTAGTTGAATGCACAGAACAGAAAGAATTTTCACAGAATGCTACTGTGTAGTTTATATTTGAATATATTCCTTTTTCCACTATTACCCTCTTAGCCCTCCGAATGTCCACTTGCATTTTCTACAGAAAGCTTGTTCAGAACTGCGCAATCAAAAGTAGGGTTTAACTCTGTTTGCTTAATGAACATATCAGAAATAAGTTTCACACAATGCTTCTGTGTAGTTTTTATTTGAAGATATTTTTTTTCCCAATAGAGGCCTCTTAGCGCTCAGAATGTCCAATTGCAGTTTCTACAGAAAGAGTGTTTCAGAAAGGCTCAAACAAAAGTAAGGTTCAACTCTGTTAGTTGAATGCACAGAACAGAAAGAAGTTCCATACAATGCTTCTGTGTAGTTTATATTTGAACATATTCTTTATTCCACTATTACCCACTTAGCGCTACGAATGTCCAGTTGCATTTTCTACAGACAGAGTGTTTCAAAACTGCTCAATCCAAAGTATGGTTTAACTCTGTTAGCTGAATGCTCAGATCAGAAAGAAGTTTCACAGAATGCTTCTGTGTAGTTTATATTTGAATATATTCCTTTTTCCACTACTACTCTCTTAGCGCTCCAAATGTCCAGTTGCATTTTCTACAGAAAGAGTGTTCAGATCTGCTCAATCAAAAGTATGGTTTAACTCTGTTAGCTGAATGCACAGATCAGAAAGAAGTTTCACAGAATGATTCTGTGTAGTTTATATTTGGAGATATTCCTTTTTCCACTATTACCCTCTTAGCGCTCCGAATCTCCACTTGCATTTTCTAGAGAAAGAGTGTTTCAGAACGGCTCAATCAAAACTAAGGTTCAACTCTTTTAGTTGAACAAACAGAACAGAAAGAAGTTTCACACAATTCTTCTGTGTAGTTTTTATTTGTAGACATTCTTTTTCCCAATATAGGCCTCTTAGGGCTCAGAGTGTCCAATTGCAGTTTCTACAGAAAGAGTGTTTCAGAACGGCTCAATCAAAAGTAAGGTTCAACTCTGTTAGTTGAATGCAGAGAACAGAAAGTAGTTTCATACAATGCTTCTGTGTAGTTCATATTTGAACATATTCTTTTTTCCACTATTACCCACTTAGCGCTACGAATGTCCAGTTGCATTTTCTACAGACAGAGTGTTTCAAAACTGCTCAATCAAAAGTATGGTTTAACTCTGTTAGCTGAATGCTCAGATCAGAAAGAAGTTTCAGAGAATGCTTCTGTGTAGTTTATATTTGAATATATTCCTTTTTCCACTACTACGCTCTTAGCGCTCGAAATGTCCAGTTGCATTTTCTACAGAAAGAGTTTTCAGATCTGCTCAATCAAAAGTATGGTTTAACTCTGTTAGCTGAATGCACAGATCAGAAAGAAGTTTCACCGAATGATTCTGTGTAGTTTATATTTGAAGACATTCCTTTTTCCACTATTACCCACTTAGCGCTCCGAATCTCCACTTGCATTTTCTACAAAAAGAGTGTTTCATAACTGCTCAATCAAAAATATGTTTTATCTCTGTTAACTGAATTTACAGATCAGAAATAAGTTTCACAGAATGCATCTGTGTAGTTTTTATTTGAAGATATTCTTTTTCCCAATGTAGGCCTCTTAGCGCTTAGCATGTCCAATTGCAGTTTCTACAGAAAGAGTGTTTCAGAACGGCTCAATCAAAAGTAAGGTTCAACTCTGTTAGTTGAATGCACAGAACAGAAAGAATTTTCACAGAATGCTACTGTGTAGTTTATATTTGAATATATTCCTTTTTCCACTATTACCCTCTTAGCGCTCCGAATGTCCACTTGCATTTTCTACAGAAAGAGTGTTCAGAACTGCGCAATCAAAAGTATGGTTTAACTCTGTTAGCTTAATGAACATATCAGAAATAAGTTTCACACAATGCTTCTGTGTAGTTTTTATTTGAAGATATTATTATTCCCAATAGAGGCCTCTTAGCGCTCAGAATGTCCAATTGCAGTTTCTACAGAAAGAGTGTTTCAGAAAGGCTCAATCAAATGTAAGGTTCAACTCTGTTAGTTGAATGCACAGAACAGAAAGAAGTTTCATACAATGCTTCTGTGTAGTTTATATTTGAACATATTCTTTTTTCCACTATTACCCACTTGGCGCTACGAATGTCCAGTTGCATTTTCTACAGACAGAGTGTTTCAAAACTGCTCAATCAAAAGTATGGTTTAACTCTGTTAGCTGAATACTCAGATCAGAAAGAAGTTTCACAGAATGCTTCTGTGTAGTTTATATTTGAATATATTCCTTTTTCCACTACTACTCTCTTAGCGCTCCAAATGTCCAGTTGCATTTTCTACAGAAAGAGTGTTCAGATCTGCTCAATCAAAAGTATGGTTTAACTCTGTTAGCTGAATGCACAGATCAGAAAGAAGTTTCACAGAATGATTCTGTGTAGTTTATATTTGGAGACATTCCTTTTTCCACTATTACCCTCTTAGCTCTCCGAATCTCCACTTGCATTTTCTACAGAAAGAGTGTTTCAGAACGGCTCAATCAAAACTAAGGTTCAACTCTTTTAGTTGAACAAACAGAACAGAAAGAATTTTCACACAATTCTTCTGTGTAGTTTTTATTTGTAGACATTCTTTTTCCCAATATAGGCCTCTTAGCGCTCAGAATGTCCAATTGCAGTTTCTACAGAAAGAGTGTTTCAGAACGGCTCAATCAAAAGTAAGGTTCAACTCTGTTAGTTGAATGCACAGAACAGAAAGAAGTTTCATACAATGCTTCTGTGTAGTTCATATTTGAACATATTCTTTTTTCCACTATTACCCACTTAGCGCTACGAATGTCCAGTTGCATTTTCTACAGACAGAGTGTTTCAAAACTGCTCAATCAAAAGTATGGTTTAACTCTGTTAGCTGAATGCTCAGATCAGAAAGAAGTTTCACAGAATGCTTCTGTGTAGTTTATATTTGAATATATTCCTTTTTCCACTACTACGCTCTTAGCGCTCCTAATGTCCAGTTGCATTTTCTACAGAAAGAGTGTTCAGATCTGCTCAATCAAAAGTATGGTTTAACTCTGTTAGCTGAATGCACAGATCAGAAAGAAGTTTCACCGAAAGATTCTGTGTAGTTTATATTTGAAGACATTCCTTTTTCCACTATTACCCACTTAGCGCTCCGAATCTCCACTTGCATTTTCTACAAAAATAGTGTTTCATAACTGCTGAATCAAAAATATGTTTTATCTCTGTTAACTGAATTTACAGATCAGAAATAAGTTTCACAGAATGCATCTGTGTAGTTTTTATTTGAAGATATTCTTTTTCCCAATGTAGGCCTCTTAGCGCTTAGCATGTCCAATTGCAGATTCTACATAAAGAGTGTTTCAGAACGGCTCAATCAAAAGTAAGGTTCAACTCTGTTAGTTGAATGCACAGAACAGAAAGAATTTTCACAGAATGCTACTGTGTAGTTTATATTTGAATATATTCCTTTTTCCACTATTACCCTCTTAGCGCTCCGAATGTCCACTTGCATTTTCTACAGAAAGAGTGTTCAGAACTGCGCAATCAAAAGTATGGTTTAACTCTGTTAGCTTAATGAACATATCAGAAATAAGTTTCACACAATGCTTCTGTGTAGTTTTTATTTGAAGATATTATTTTTCCCAATAGAGGCCTCTTAGCGCTCAGAATGTCCAATTGCAGTTTCTACAGAAAGAGTGTTTCAGAAAGGCTCAATCAAAAGTAAGGTTCAACTCTGTTAGTTGAATGCACAGAACAGAAAGAAGTTTCATACAATGCTTCTGTGTAGCTTATATTTGAACATATTATTTTTCCACTATTACCCACTTAGCGCTACGAATGTCCAGTTGCATTTTCTACAGACAGAGTGTTTCAAAACTGCTCAATCAAAAGTATGGTTTAACTCTGTTAGCTGAATGCTCAGATCAGAAAGAAGTTTCACAGAATGCTTCTGTGTAGTTTATATTTGAATATATTCCTTTTTCCACTACTACTCTCTTAGCGCTCCAAATGTCCAGTTGCATTTTCTACAGAAAGAGTGTTCAGATCTGCTCAATCAAAAGTATGGTTTAATACTGTTAGCTGAATGCACAGATCAGAAAGAAGTTTCACAGAATGATTCTGTGTAGTTTATATTTGGAGCCATTCCTTTTTCCACTATTACCCTCTTAGCTCTCCGAATCTCCACTTGCATTTTCTACAGAAAGAGTGTTTCAGAACGGCTCAATCAAAACTAAGGTTCAACTCTTTTAGTTGAACAAACAGAACAGAAAGAATTTTCACACAATTCTTCTGTGTAGTTTTTATTTGTACACATTCTTTTTCCCAATAGAGGCCTCTTAGCGCTCAGAATGTCCAATTGCAGTTTCTACAGAAAGAGTGTTTCAGAAAGGCTCAATCAAAAGTAAGGTTCAACTCTGTTAGTTGAATGCACAGAACAGAAAGAAGTTTCATACAATGCTTCTGTGTAGTTTATATTTGAACATATTCTATTTTCCACTATTACCCACTTAGCGCTACGAATGTCCAGTTGCATTTTCTACAGACAGAGTGTTTCAAAACTGCTCAATCAAAAGTATGGTTTAACTCTGTTAGCTGAATGCTCAGATCAGAAAGAAGTTTCACAGAATGCTTCTGTGTAGTTTATATTTGAATATATTTCTTTTTCCACTACTACGCTCTTAGCGCTCGAAATGTCCAGTTGCATTTTCTACAGAAAGCGTTTTCAGATCTGCTCAATCAAAAGTATGGTTTAACTCTGTTAGCTGAATGCACAGATCAGAAAGAAGTTTCACCGAATGATTCTGTGTAGTTTATATTTGAAGACATTCCTTTTTCCACTATTACCCACTTAGCGCTCCGAATCTCCACTTGCATTTTCTACAAAAACAGTGTTTCATAACTGCTCAATCAAAAATATGTTTTATCTCTGTTAACTGAATTTACAGATCAGAAATAAGTTTCACAGAATGCATCTGTGTAGTTTTTATTTGAAGATATTCTTTTTCCCAATGTAGGCCTCTTAGCGCTTAGCATGTCCAATTGCAGTTTCTACAGAAAGAGTGTTTCAGAACGGCTCAATCAAAAGTAAGGTTCAACTCTGTTAGTTGAATGCACAGAACAGATAGAATTTTCACAGAATGCTACTGTGTAGTTTATATTTGAATATATTCCTTTTTCCACTATTACCCTCTTAGCGCTCCGAATGTCCACTTGCATTTTCTACAGAAAGAGTGTTCAGAACTGCGCAATCAAAAGTATGGTTTAACTCTGTTAGCTTAATGAACATATCAGAAATAAGTTTCACACAATGCTTCCGTGTAGTTTTTATTTGAAGATATTATTTTTCCCAATAGAGGCCTCTTAGCGCTCAGAATGTCCAATTGCAGTTTCTACAGAAAGAGTGTTTCAGAAAGGCTCAATCAAAAGTAAGGTTCAACTCTGTTAGTTGAATGCACAGAACAGAAAGAAGTTTCATACAATGCTTCTGTGTAGCTTATATTTGAACATATTCTTTTTTCCACTATTACCCACTTAGCGCTACGAATGTCCAGTTGCATTTTCTACAGACAGAGTGTTTCAAAACTGCTCAATCAAAAGTATGGTTTAACTCTGTTAGCTGAATGCTCAGATCAGAAAGATGTTTCACAGAATGCTTCTGTGTAGTTTATATTTGAATATATTCCTTTTTCCACTACTACTCTCTTAGCGCTCCAAATGCCCAGTTGCATTTTCTACAGAAAGAGTGTTCAGATCTGCTCAATCAAAAGTATGTTTTAACTCTGTTAGCTGAATGCACAGATCAGAAAGAAGTTTCACAGAATGATTCTGTGTAGTTTATATTTGGAGACATTCCTTTTTCCACTATTACCCACTTAGCGCTCCGAATCTCCACTTGCATTTTCTACAGAAAGAGTGTTTCAGAACGGCTCAATCAAAACTAAGGTTCAACTCTTTTAGTTGAACAAACAGAACAGAAAGAATTTTCACACAATTCTTCTGTGTAGTTTTTATTTGTAGACATTCTTTTTCCCAATATAGGCCTCTTAGCGCTCAGAATGTCCAATTGCAGTTTCTACAGAAAGAGTGTTTCAGAACGGCTCAATCAAAAGTAAGGTTCAACTCTGTTAGTTGAATGCACAGAACAGAAAGAATTTTCATACAATGCTTCTGTGTAGTTCATATTTGAACAAATTCTTTTTTCCACTATTACCCACTTAGCGCTACGAATGTCCAGTTGCATTTTCTACAGACAGAGTGTTTCAAAACTGCTCAATCAAAAGTATGGTTTAACTCTGTTAGCTGAATGCTCAGATCAGAAAGAAGTTTCACAGAATGCTTCTGTGTAGTTTATATTTGAATATATTCCTTTTTCCACTACTACGCTCTTAGCGCTCCAAATGTCCAGTTGCATTTTCTACAGAAAGAGTGTTCAGATCTGCTCAATCAAAAGTATGGTTTAACTCTGTTAGCTGAATGCACAGATCAGAAAGAAATTTCACCGAATGATTCTGTGTAGTTTATATTTGAAGACATTCCTTTTTCCACTATTACCCTCTTAGCGCTCCGAATCTCCACTTGCATTTTCTACAAAAAGAGTGTTTCATAACTGCTGAATCCAAAATATGTTTTATCTCTGTTAACTGAATTTACAGATCAGAAATAAGTTTCACAGAATGCATCTGTGTAGTTTTTATTTGAAGATATTCTTTTTCCCAATGTAGGCCTCTTAGCGCTTAGCATGTCCAATTGCAGTTTCTACAGAAAGAGTGTTTCAGAACGGCTCAATCAAAAGTAAGGTTCAACTCTGTTAGTTGAATGCACAGAACAGAAAGAATTTTCACAGAATGCTACTGTGTAGTTTATATTTGAATATATTCCTTTTTCCACTATTACCCTCTTAGCGCTCCGAATGTCCACTTGCATTTTCTACAGAAAGAGTGTTCAGAACTGCGCAATCAAAAGTATGGTTTAACTCTGTTAGCTTAATGAACATATCAGAAATAAGTTTCACACAATACTTCTGTGTAGTTTTTATTTGAAGATATTATTTCTCCCAATAGAGGCCTCTTAGCGCTCAGAATGTCCAATTTCAGTTTCTACAGAAAGAGTGTTTCAGAAAGGCTCAATCAAATGTAAGGTTCAACTCTGTTAGTTGAATGCAGAGAACAGAAAGAAGTTTCATACAATGCTACTGTGTAGCTTATATTTGAACATATTCTTTTTTCCACTATTACCCACTTAGCGCTACGAATGTCCAGTTGCATTTTCTACAGACAGAGTGTTTCAAAACTGCTCAATCAAAAGTATGGTTTAACTCTGTTAGCTGAATGCTCAGATCAGAAAGAAGTTTCACAGAATGCTTCTGTGTAGTTTATATTTGAATATATTCCTTTTTCCACTACTACTCTCTTAGCGCTCCAAATGTCCAGTTGCATTTTCTACATAAAGAGTGTTCAGATCTGCTCAATCAAAAGTATGGTTTAACTCTGTTAGCTGAATGCACAGATCAGAAAGAAGTTTCACAGAATGATTCTGTGTAGTTTATATTTGGAGACATTACTTTTTCCACTATTACCCTCTTAGCGCTCCGAATGTCCACTTGCATTTTCTACAGAAAGAGTGTTTCAGAACGGCTCAATCAAAACTATGGTTCAACTCTTTTAGTTGAACAAACAGAACAGAAAGAAGTTTCACACAATTCTTCTGTGTAGTTTTTATTTGTAGACATTCTTTTTCCCAATATAGGCCTCTTAGCGCTCAGAATGTCCAATTGCAGTTTCTACAGAAAGAGTGTTTCAGAAAGGCTCAATCAAAAGTAAGGTTCAACTCTGTTAGTTGAATGCACAGAACAGAAAGAAGTTTTATACAATGCTTCTGTGTAGTTTATATTTGAACATATTCTATTTTCCACTATTACCCACTTAGCGCTACGAATGTCCAGTTGCATTTTCTACAGACAGAGTGTTTCAAAACTGCTCAATCAAAAGTATGGTTTAACTCTGTTAGCTGAATGCTCAGATCAGAAAGAAGTTTCACAGAATGCTTCTGTGTAGTTTATATTTGAATATATTCCTTTTTCCACTACTACGCTCTTAGCGCTCCAAATGTCCAGTTGCATTTTCTACAGAAACAGTGTTCAGATCTGCTCAATCAAAAGTATGGTTTAACTCTGTTAGCTGAATGCACAGATCAGAAAGAAGTTTCACCGAATGATTCTGTGTAGTTTATATTTGAAGACATTCCTTTTTCCACTATTACCCACTTAGCGCTCCGAATCTCCACTTGCATTTTCTACAAAAATAGTGTTTCATAACTGCTCAATCAAAAATATGTTTTATCTCTGTTAACTGAATTTACAGATCAGAAATAAGTTTCACAGAATGCATCTGTGTAGTTTTTATTTGAAGATATTCTTTTTCCCAATGTAGGCCTCTTAGCGCTTAGCATGTCCAATTGCAGTTTCTACAGAAAGAGTGTTTCAGAACGGCTCAATCAAAAGTAAGGTTCAACTCTGTTAGTTGAATGCACAGAACAGAAAGAATTTTCACAGAATGCTACTGTGTAGTTTATATTTGAATATATTCCTTTTTCCACTATTACCCTCTTAGCGCTCCGAATGTCCACTTGCATTTTCTACAGAAAGAGTGTTCAGAACTGCGCAATCAAAAGTATGGTTTAACTCTGTTAGCTTAATGAACATATCAGAAATAAGTTTCACACAATGCTTCTGTGTAGTTTTTATTTGAAGATATTATTTTTCCCAATAGAGGCCTCTTAGCGCTCAGAATGTCCAATTGCAGTTTCTACAGAAAGAGTGTTTCAGAAAGGCTCAATCAAATGTAAGGTTCAACTCTGTTAGTTGAATGCACAGAACAGAAAGAAGTTTCATACAATGCTTCTGTGTAGTTTAAATTTGAACATATTCTTTTTTCCACTATTACCCACTTAGCGCTACGAATGTCCAGTTGCATTTTCTACAGACAGAGTGTTTCAAAACTGCTCAATCAAAAGTATGGTTTAACTCTGTTAGCTGAATGCTCAGATCAGAAAGAAGTTTCACAGAATGCTTCTGTGTAGTTTATATTTGAATATATTCCTTTTTCCACTACTACGCTCTTAGCGCTCCAAATGTCCAGGTGCATTTTCTACAGAAAGAGTGTTCAGATCTGCTCAATCAAAAGTATGGTTTAACTCTGTTAGCTGAATGCACAGATCAGAAAGAAGTTTCACCGAATGATTCTGTGTAGTTTATATTTGAAGACATTCCTTTTTCCACTATTACCCTCTTAGCGCCCCGAATCTCCAATTGCATTTTCTACAAAAAGAGTGTTTCATAACTGCTGAATCAAAAGTATGTTTTATCTCTGTTAACTGAATTTACAGATCAGAAATAAGTTTCACAGAATGCATCTGTGTAGTTTTTATTTGAAGATATTCTTTTTCCCAATGTAGGCCTCCTAGCTCTTAGCATGTCCAATTGCAGTTTCTACAGAAAGAGTGTTTCAGAACGGCTCAATCAAAAGTAAGGTTCAACTCTGTTAGTTGAATGCACAGAACAGAAAGAATTTTCACAGAATGCTACTGTGTAGTTTATATTTGAATATATTCCTTTTTCCACTATTACCCTCTTAGCGCTCCGAATGTCCACTTGCATTTTCTACAGAAAGAGTGTTCAGAACTGCGCAATCAAAAGTATGGTTTAACTCTGTTAGCTTAATGAACATATCAGAAATAAGTTTCACACAATGCTTCTGTGTAGTTTTTATTTGAAGATATTATTTTTCCCAATAGAGGCCTCTTAGCGCTCAGAATGTCCAATTGCAGTTTCTACAGAAAGAGTGTTTCAGAAAGGCTCAATCAAAAGTAAGGTTCAACCCTGTTAGTTGAATGCACAGAACAGAAAGTAGTTTCATACAATGCTTCTGTGTAGTTTATATTTGAACATATTTTTTTTCCACTATTACCCACTTAGCGCTACGAATTTCCAGTTGCATTTTCTACAGACAGAGTGTTTCAAAACTGCTCAATCAAAAGTATGGTTTAACTCTGTTAGCTGAATGCTCAGATCAGAAAGAAGTTTCACAGAATGCTTCTGTGTAGTTTATATTTGAATATATTCCTTTTTCCACTACTACTCTCTTAGCGCTCCAAATGTCCAGTTGCATTTTCTACATAAAGAGTGTTCAGATCTGCTCAATCAAAAGTATGGTTTAACTCTGTTAGCTGAATGCACAGATCAGAAAGAAGTTTCACAGAATGATTCTGTGTAGTTTATATTTGGAGACATTACTTTTTCCACTATTACCCTCTTAGCGCTCCGAATGTCCACTTGCATTTTCTACAGAAAGAGTGTTTCAGAACGGCTCAATCAAAACTATGGTTCAACTCTTTTAGTTGAACAAACAGAACAGAAAGAAGTTTCACACAATTCTTCTGTGTAGTTTTTATTTGTAGACATTCTTTTTCCCAATATAGGCCTCTTAGCGCTCAGAATGTCCAATTGCAGTTTCTACAGAAAGAGTGTTTCAGAAAGGCTCAATCAAAAGTAAGGTTCAACTCTGTTAGTTGAATGCACAGAACAGAAAGAAGTTTTATACAATGCTTCTGTGTAGTTTATATTTGAACATATTCTATTTTCCACTATTACCCACTTAGCGCTACGAATGTCCAGTTGCATTTTCTACAGACAGAGTGTTTCAAAACTGCTCAATCAAAAGTATGGTTTAACTCTGTTAGCTGAATGCTCAGATCAGAAAGAAGTTTCACAGAATGCTTCTGTGTAGTTTATATTTGAATATATTCCTTTTTCCACTACTACGCTCTTAGCGCTCCAAATGTCCAGTTGCATTTTCTACAGAAACAGTGTTCAGATCTGCTCAATCAAAAGTATGGTTTAACTCTGTTAGCTGAATGCACAGATCAGAAAGAAGTTTCACCGAATGATTCTGTGTAGTTTATATTTGAAGACATTCCTTTTTCCACTATTACCCACTTAGCGCTCCGAATCTCCACTTGCATTTTCTACAAAAATAGTGTTTCATAACTGCTCAATCAAAAATATGTTTTATCTCTGTTAACTGAATTTACAGATCAGAAATAAGTTTCACAGAATGCATCTGTGTAGTTTTTATTTGAAGATATTCTTTTTCCCAATGTAGGCCTCTTAGCGCTTAGCATGTCCAATTGCAGTTTCTACAGAAAGAGTGTTTCAGAACGGCTCAATCAAAAGTAAGGTTCAACTCTGTTAGTTGAATGCACAGAACAGAAAGAATTTTCACAGAATGCTACTGTGTAGTTTATATTTGAATATATTCCTTTTTCCACTATTACCCTCTTAGCGCTCCGAATGTCCACTTGCATTTTCTACAGAAAGAGTGTTCAGAACTGCGCAATCAAAAGTATGGTTTAACTCTGTTAGCTTAATGAACATATCAGAAATAAGTTTCACACAATGCTTCTGTGTAGTTTTTATTTGAAGATATTATTTTTCCCAATAGAGGCCTCTTAGCGCTCAGAATGTCCAATTGCAGTTTCTACAGAAAGAGTGTTTCAGAAAGGCTCAATCAAATGTAAGGTTCAACTCTGTTAGTTGAATGCACAGAACAGAAAGAAGTTTCATACAATGCTTCTGTGTAGTTTAAATTTGAACATATTCTTTTTTCCACTATTACCCACTTAGCGCTACGAATGTCCAGTTGCATTTTCTACAGACAGAGTGTTTCAAAACTGCTCAATCAAAAGTATGGTTTAACTCTGTTAGCTGAATGCTCAGATCAGAAAGAAGTTTCACAGAATGCTTCTGTGTAGTTTATATTTGAATATATTCCTTTTTCCACTACTACGCTCTTAGCGCTCCAAATGTCCAGGTGCATTTTCTACAGAAAGAGTGTTCAGATCTGCTCAATCAAAAGTATGGTTTAACTCTGTTAGCTGAATGCACAGATCAGAAAGAAGTTTCACCGAATGATTCTGTGTAGTTTATATTTGAAGACATTCCTTTTTCCACTATTACCCTCTTAGCGCCCCGAATCTCCAATTGCATTTTCTACAAAAAGAGTGTTTCATAACTGCTGAATCAAAAGTATGTTTTATCTCTGTTAACTGAATTTACAGATCAGAAATAAGTTTCACAGAATGCATCTGTGTAGTTTTTATTTGAAGATATTCTTTTTCCCAATGTAGGCCTCCTAGCTCTTAGCATGTCCAATTGCAGTTTCTACAGAAAGAGTGTTTCAGAACGGCTCAATCAAAAGTAAGGTTCAACTCTGTTAGTTGAATGCACAGAACAGAAAGAATTTTCACAGAATGCTACTGTGTAGTTTATATTTGAATATATTCCTTTTTCCACTATTACCCTCTTAGCGCTCCGAATGTCCACTTGCATTTTCTACAGAAAGAGTGTTCAGAACTGCGCAATCAAAAGTATGGTTTAACTCTGTTAGCTTAATGAACATATCAGAAATAAGTTTCACACAATGCTTCTGTGTAGTTTTTATTTGAAGATATTATTTTTCCCAATAGAGGCCTCTTAGCGCTCAGAATGTCCAATTGCAGTTTCTACAGAAAGAGTGTTTCAGAAAGGCTCAATCAAAAGTAAGGTTCAACCCTGTTAGTTGAATGCACAGAACAGAAAGTAGTTTCATACAATGCTTCTGTGTAGTTTATATTTGAACATATTTTTTTTCCACTATTACCCACTTAGCGCTACGAATTTCCAGTTGCATTTTCTACAGACAGAGTGTTTCAAAACTGCTCAATCAAAAGTATGGTTTAACTCTGTTAGCTGAATGCTCAGATCAGAAAGAAGTTTCACAGAATGCTTCTGTGTAGTTTATATTTGAATATATTCCTTTTTCCACTACTACTCTCTTAGCGCTCCAAATGTCCAGTTGCATTTTCTACAGAAAGAGTGTTCAGATCTGCTCAATCAAAAGTATGGTTTAACTCTGTTAGCTGAATGCACAGATCAGAAAGAAGTTTCACCGAATGATTCTGTGTAGTTTATATTTGGAGACATTACTTTTTCCACTATTACCCTCTTAGCGCTCCGAATGTCCACTTGCATTTTCTACAGAAAGAGTGTTTCAGAACGGCTCAATCAAAACTATGGTTCAACTCTTTTAGTTGAACAAACAGAACAGAAAGATGTTTCACACAATTCTTCTGTGTAGTTTTTATTTGTAGACATTCTTTTTCCCAATATAGGCCTCTTAGCGCTCAGAATGTCCAATTGCAGTTTCTACAGAAAGAGTGTTTCAGAACGGCTCAATCAAAAGTAAGGTTCAACTCTGTTAGTTGAATGCACAGAACAGAAAGAAGTTTCATACAATGCTTCTGTGTAGTTCATATTTGAACATATTCTTTTTTCCACTATTACCCACTTAGCGCTACGAATGTCCAGTTGCATTTTCTACAGACAGAGTGTTTCAAAACTGATCAATCAAAAGTATGGTTTAACTCTGTTAGCTGAATGCTCAGATCAGAAAGAAGTTTCACAGAATGCTTCTGTGTAGTTTATATTTGAATATATTCCTTTTTCCACTACTACGCTCTTAGCGCTCCAAATGTCCAGTTGCATTTTCTACAGAAAGAGTGTTCAGATCTGCTCAATCAAAAGTATGGTTTAACTCTGTTAGCTGAATGCACAGATCAGAAAGAAGTTTCACCGAATGATTCTGTGTAGTTTATATTTGAAGACATTCCTTTTTCCACTATTACCCACTTAGCGCTCCGAAACTCCACTTGCATTTTCTACAAAAATTGTGTTTCATAACTGCTCAATCAAAAATATGTTTTATCTCTGTTAACTGAATTTACAGATCAGAAATAAGTTTCACAGAATGCATCTGTGTAGTTTTTATTTGAAGATATTCTTTTTCCCAATGTAGGCCTCTTAGCGCTTAGCATGTCCAATTGCAGTTTCTACAGAAAGAGTGTTTCAGAACGGCTCAATCAAAAGTAAGGTTCAACTCTGTTAGTTGAATGCACAGAACAGAAAGAATTTTCACAGAATGCTACTGTGTAGTTTATATTTGAATATATTCCTTTTTCCACTATTACCCTCTTAGCGCTCCGAATGTCCACTTGCATTTTCTATAGAAAGAGTGTTCAGAACTGCGCAATCAAAAGTATGGTTTAACTCTGTTAGCTTAATGAACATATCAGAAATAAGTTTCACACAATGCTTCTGTGTAGTTTTTATTTGAAGATATTATTTTTCCCAATAGAGGCCTCTTAGCGCTCAGAATGTCCAATTGCAGTTTCTACAGAAAGAGTGTTTCAGAAAGGCTCAATCAAAAGTAAGGTTCAACTCTGTTAGTTGAATGCACAGAACAGAAAGAAGTTTCATACAATGCTTCTGTGTAGTTTATATTTGAACATATTCTATTTTCCACTATTACCCACTTAGCGCTACGAATGTCCAGTTGCATTTTCTACAGACAGAGTGTTTCAAAACTGCTCAATCAAAAGTATGGTTTAACTCTGTTAGCTGAATGCTCAGATCAGAAAGAAGTTTCACAGAATGCTTCTGTGTAGTTTATATTTGAATATATTCCTTTTTCCACTACTACGCTCTTAGCGCTCCAAATGTCCAGTTGCATTTTCTACAGAAACAGTGTTCAGATCTGCTCAATCAAAAGTATGGTTTAACTCTGTTAGCTGAATGCACAGATCAGAAAGAAGTTTCACCGAATGATTCTGTGTAGTTTATATTTGAAGACATTCCTTTTTCCACTATTACCCACTTAGCGCTCCGAATCTCCACTTGCATTTTCTACAAAAATAGTGTTTCATAACTGCTCAATCAAAAATATGTTTTATCTCTGTTAACTGAATTTACAGATCAGAAATAAGTTTCACAGAATGCATCTGTGTAGTTTTTATTTGAAGATATTCTTTTTCCCAATGTAGGCCTCTTAGCGCTTAGCATGTCCAATTGCAGTTTCTACAGAAAGAGTGTTTCAGAACGGCTCAATCAAAAGTAAGGTTCAACTCTGTTAGTTGAATGCACAGAACAGAAAGAATTTTCACAGAATGCTACTGTGTAGTTTATATTTGAATATATTCCTTTTTCCACTATTACCCTCTTAGCGCTCCGAATGTCCACTTGCATTTTCTACAGAAAGAGTGTTCAGAACTGCGCAATCAAAAGTATGGTTTAACTCTGTTAGCTTAATGAACATATCAGAAATAAGTTTCACACAATGCTTCTGTGTAGTTTTTATTTGAAGATATTATTTTTCCCAATAGAGGCCTCTTAGCGCTCAGAATGTCCAATTGCAGTTTCTACAGAAAGAGTGTTTCAGAAAGGCTCAATCAAATGTAAGGTTCAACTCTGTTAGTTGAATGCACAGAACAGAAAGAAGTTTCATACAATGCTTCTGTGTAGTTTAAATTTGAACATATTCTTTTTTCCACTATTACCCACTTAGCGCTACGAATGTCCAGTTGCATTTTCTACAGACAGAGTGTTTCAAAACTGCTCAATCAAAAGTATGGTTTAACTCTGTTAGCTGAATGCTCAGATCAGAAAGAAGTTTCACAGAATGCTTCTGTGTAGTTTATATTTGAATATATTCCTTTTTCCACTACTACGCTCTTAGCGCTCCAAATGTCCAGGTGCATTTTCTACAGAAAGAGTGTTCAGATCTGCTCAATCAAAAGTATGGTTTAACTCTGTTAGCTGAATGCACAGATCAGAAAGAAGTTTCACCGAATGATTCTGTGTAGTTTATATTTGAAGACATTCCTTTTTCCACTATTACCCTCTTAGCGCCCCGAATCTCCAATTGCATTTTCTACAAAAAGAGTGTTTCATAACTGCTGAATCAAAAGTATGTATTATCTCTGTTAACTGAATTTACAGATCAGAAATAAGTTTCACAGAATGCATCTGTGTAGTTTTTATTTGAAGATATTCTTTTTCCCAATGTAGGCCTCCTAGCTCTTAGCATGTCCAATTGCAGTTTCTACAGAAAGAGTGTTTCAGAACGGCTCAATCAAAAGTAAGGTTCAACTCTGTTAGTTGAATGCACAGAACAGAAAGAATTTTCACAGAATGCTACTGTGTAGTTTATATTTGAATATATTCCTTTTTCCACTATTACCCTCTTAGCGCTCCGAATGTCCACTTGCATTTTCTACAGAAAGAGTGTTCAGAACTGCGCAATCAAAAGTATGGTTTAACTCTGTTAGCTTAATGAACATATCAGAAATAAGTTTCACACAATGCTTCTGTGTAGTTTTTATTTGAAGATATTATTTTTCCCAATAGAGGCCTCTTAGCGCTCAGAATGTCCAATTGCAGTTTCTACAGAAAGAGTGTTTCAGAAAGGCTCAATCAAAAGTAAGGTTCAACCCTGTTAGTTGAATGCACAGAACAGAAAGTAGTTTCATACAATGCTTCTGTGTAGTTTATATTTGAACATATTTTTTTTCCACTATTACCCACTTAGCGCTACGAATTTCCAGTTGCATTTTCTACAGACAGAGTGTTTCAAAACTGCTCAATCAAAAGTATGGTTTAACTCTGTTAGCTGAATGCTCAGATCAGAAAGAAGTTTCACAGAATGCTTCTGTGTAGTTTATATTTGAATATATTCCTTTTTCCACTACTACTCTCTTAGCGCTCCAAATGTCCAGTTGCATTTTCTACAGAAAGAGTGTTCAGATCTGCTCAATCAAAAGTATGGTTTAACTCTGTTAGCTGAATGCACAGATCAGAAAGAAGTTTCACAGAATGATTCTGTGTAGTTTATATTTGGAGACATTACTTTTTCCACTATTACCCTCTTAGCGCTCCGAATGTCCACTTGCATTTTCTACAGAAAGAGTGTTTCAGAACGGCTCAATCAAAACTATGGTTCAACTCTTTTAGTTGAACAAACAGAACAGAAAGAAGTTTCACACAATTCTTCTGTGTAGTTTTTATTTGTAGACATTCTTTTTCCCAATATAGGCCTCTTAGCGCTCAGAATGTCCAATTGCAGTTTCTACAGAAAGAGTGTTTCAGAACGGCTCAATCAAAAGTAAGGTTCAACTCTGTTAGTTGAATGCACAGAACAGAAAGAAGTTTCATACAATGCTTCTGTGTAGTTCATATTTGAACATATTCTTTTTTCCACTATTACCCACTTAGCGCTACGAATGTCCAGTTGCATTTTCTACAGACAGAGTGTTTCAAAACTGATCAATCAAAAGTATGGTTTAACTCTGTTAGCTGAATGCTCAGATCAGAAAGAAGTTTCACAGAATGCTTCTGTGTAGTTTATATTTGAATATATTCCTTTTTCCACTACTACGCTCTTAGCGCTCCAAATGTCCAGTTGCATTTTCTACAGAAAGAGTGTTCAGATCTGCTCAATCAAAAGTATGGTTTAACTCTGTTAGCTGAATGCACAGATCAGAAAGAAGTTTCACCGAATGATTCTGTGTAGTTTATATTTGAAGACATTCCTTTTTCCACTATTACCCACTTAGCGCTCCGAAACTCCACTTGCATTTTCTACAAAAATTGTGTTTCATAACTGCTCAATCAAAAATATGTTTTATCTCTGTTAACTGAATTTACAGATCAGAAATAAGTTTCACAGAATGCATCTGTGTAGTTTTTATTTGAAGATATTCTTTTTCCCAATGTAGGCCTCTTAGCGCTTAGCATGTCCAATTGCAGTTTCTACAGAAAGAGTGTTTCAGAACGGCTCAATCAAAAGTAAGGTTCAACTCTGTTAGTTGAATGCACAGAACAGAAAGAATTTTCACAGAATGCTACTGTGTAGTTTATATTTGAATATATTCCTTTTTCCACTATTACCCTCTTAGCGCTCCGAATGTCCACTTGCATTTTCTATAGAAAGAGTGTTCAGAACTGCGCAATCAAAAGTATGGTTTAACTCTGTTAGCTTAATGAACATATCAGAAATAAGTTTCACACAATGCTTCTGTGTAGTTTTTATTTGAAGATATTATTTTTCCCAATAGAGGCCTCTTAGCGCTCAGAATGTCCAATTGCAGTTTCTACAGAAAGAGTGTTTCAGAAAGGCTCAATCAAAAGTAAGGTTCAACTCTGTTAGTTGAATGCACAGAACAGAAAGAAGTTTCATACAATGCTTCTGTGTAGTTTATATTTGAACATATTCTATTTTCCACTATTACCCACTTAGCGCTACGAATGTCCAGTTGCATTTTCTACAGACAGAGTGTTTCAAAACTGCTCAATCAAAAGTATGGTTTAACTCTGTTAGCTGAATGCTCAGATCAGAAAGAAGTTTCACAGAATGCTTCTGTGTAGTTTATATTTGAATATATTCCTTTTTCCACTACTACGCTCTTAGCGCTCCAAATGTCCAGTTGCATTTTCTACAGAAACAGTGTTCAGATCTGCTCAATCAAAAGTATGGTTTAACTCTGTTAGCTGAATGCACAGATCAGAAAGAAGTTTCACCGAATGATTCTGTGTAGTTTATATTTGAAGACATTCCTTTTTCCACTATTACCCACTTAGCGCTCCGAATCTCCACTTGCATTTTCTACAAAAATAGTGTTTCATAACTGCTCAATCAAAAATATGTTTTATCTCTGTTAACTGAATTTACAGATCAGAAATAAGTTTCACAGAATGCATCTGTGTAGTTTTTATTTGAAGATATTCTTTTTCCCAATGTAGGCCTCTTAGCGCTTAGCATGTCCAATTGCAGTTTCTACAGAAAGAGTGTTTCAGAACGGCTCAATCAAAAGTAAGGTTCAACTCTGTTAGTTGAATGCACAGAACAGAAAGAATTTTCACAGAATGCTACTGTGTAGTTTATATTTGAATATATTCCTTTTTCCACTATTACCCTCTTAGCGCTCCGAATGTCCACTTGCATTTTCTACAGAAAGAGTGTTCAGAACTGCGCAATCAAAAGTATGGTTTAACTCTGTTAGCTTAATGAACATATCAGAAATAAGTTTCACACAATGCTTCTGTGTAGTTTTTATTTGAAGATATTATTTTTCCCAATAGAGGCCTCTTAGCGCTCAGAATGTCCAATTGCAGTTTCTACAGAAAGAGTGTTTCAGAAAGGCTCAATCAAATGTAAGGTTCAACTCTGTTAGTTGAATGCACAGAACAGAAAGAAGTTTCATACAATGCTTCTGTGTAGTTTAAATTTGAACATATTCTTTTTTCCACTATTACCCACTTAGCGCTACGAATGTCCAGTTGCATTTTCTACAGACAGAGTGTTTCAAAACTGCTCAATCAAAAGTATGGTTTAACTCTGTTAGCTGAATGCTCAGATCAGAAAGAAGTTTCACAGAATGCTTCTGTGTAGTTTATATTTGAATATATTCCTTTTTCCACTACTACGCTCTTAGCGCTCCAAATGTCCAGGTGCATTTTCTACAGAAAGAGTGTTCATATCTGCTCAATCAAAAGTATGGTTTAACTCTGTTAGCTGAATGCACAGATCAGAAAGAAGTTTCACCGAATGATTCTGTGTAGTTTATATTTGAAGACATTCCTTTTTCCACTATTACCCTCTTAGCGCCCCGAATCTCCAATTGCATTTTCTACAAAAAGAGTGTTTCATAACTGCTGAATCAAAAGTATGTTTTATCTCTGTTAACTGAATTTACAGATCAGAAATAAGTTTCACAGAATGCATCTGTGTAGTTTTTATTTGAAGATATTCTTTTTCCCAATGTAGGCCTCCTAGCTCTTAGCATGTCCAATTGCAGTTTCTACAGAAAGAGTGTTTCAGAACGGCTCAATCAAAAGTAAGGTTCAACTCTGTTAGTTGAATGCACAGAACAGAAAGAATTTTCACAGAATGCTACTGTGTAGTTTATATTTGAATATATTCCTTTTTCCACTATTACCCTCTTAGCGCTCCGAATGTCCACTTGCATTTTCTACAGAAAGAGTGTTCAGAACTGCGCAATCAAAAGTATGGTTTAACTCTGTTAGCTTAATGAACATATCAGAAATAAGTTTCACACAATGCTTCTGTGTAGTTTTTATTTGAAGATATTATTTTTCCCAATAGAGGCCTCTTAGCGCTCAGAATGTCCAATTGCAGTTTCTACAGAAAGAGTGTTTCAGAAAGGCTCAATCAAAAGTAAGGTTCAACCCTGTTAGTTGAATGCACAGAACAGAAAGTAGTTTCATACAATGCTTCTGTGTAGTTTATATTTGAACATATTTTTTTTCCACTATTACCCACTTAGCGCTACGAATTTCCAGTTGCATTTTCTACAGACAGAGTGTTTCAAAACTGCTCAATCAAAAGTATGGTTTAACTCTGTTAGCTGAATGCTCAGATCAGAAAGAAGTTTCACAGAATGCTTCTGTGTAGTTTATATTTGAATATATTCCTTTTTCCACTACTACTCTCTTAGCGCTCCAAATGTCCAGTTGCATTTTCTACAGAAAGAGTGTTCAGATCTGCTCAATCAAAAGTATGGTTTAACTCTGTTAGCTGAATGCACAGATCAGAAAGAAGTTTCACAGAATGATTCTGTGTAGTTTATATTTGGAGACATTACTTTTTCCACTATTACCCTCTTAGCGCTCCGAATGTCCACTTGCATTTTCTACAGAAAGAGTGTTTCAGAACGGCTCAATCAAAACTATGGTTCAACTCTTTTAGTTGAACAAACAGAACAGAAAGAAGTTTCACACAATTCTTCTGTGTAGTTTTTATTTGTAGACATTCTTTTTCCCAATATAGGCCTCTTAGCGCTCAGAATGTCCAATTGCAGTTTCTACAGAAAGAGTGTTTCAGAACGGCTCAATCAAAAGTAAGGTTCAACTCTGTTAGTTGAATGCACAGAACAGAAAGAAGTTTCATACAATGCTTCTGTGTAGTTCATATTTGAACATATTCTTTTTTCCACTATTACCCACTTAGCGCTACGAATGTCCAGTTGCATTTTCTACAGACAGAGTGTTTCAAAACTGATCAATCAAAAGTATGGTTTAACTCTGTTAGCTGAATGCTCAGATCAGAAAGAAGTTTCACAGAATGCTTCTGTGTAGTTTATATTTGAATATATTCCTTTTTCCACTACTACGCTCTTAGCGCTCCAAATGTCCAGTTGCATTTTCTACAGAAAGAGTGTTCAGATCTGCTCAATCAAAAGTATGGTTTAACTCTGTTAGCTGAATGCACAGATCAGAAAGAAGTTTCACCGAATGATTCTGTGTAGTTTATATTTGAAGACATTCCTTTTTCCACTATTACCCACTTAGCGCTCCGAAACTCCACTTGCATTTTCTACAAAAATTGTGTTTCATAACTGCTCAATCAAAAATATGTTTTATCTCTGTTAACTGAATTTACAGATCAGAAATAAGTTTCACAGAATGCATCTGTGTAGTTTTTATTTGAAGATATTCTTTTTCCCAATGTAGGCCTCTTAGCGCTTAGCATGTCCAATTGCAGTTTCTACAGAAAGAGTGTTTCAGAACGGCTCAATCAAAAGTAAGGTTCAACTCTGTTAGTTGAATGCACAGAACAGAAAGAATTTTCACAGAATGCTACTGTGTAGTTTATATTTGAATATATTCCTTTTTCCACTATTACCCTCTTAGCGCTCCGAATGTCCACTTGCATTTTCTATAGAAAGAGTGTTCAGAACTGCGCAATCAAAAGTATGGTTTAACTCTGTTAGCTTAATGAACATATCAGAAATAAGTTTCACACAATGCTTCTGTTTAGTTTTTATTTGAAGATATTATTTTTCCCAATAGAGGCCTCTTAGCGCTCAGAATGTCCAATTGCAGTTTCTACAGAAAGAGTGTTTCAGAAAGGCTCAATCAAAAGTAAGGTTCAACTCTGTTAGTTGAATGCACAGAACAGAAAGAAGTTTCATACAATGCTTCTGTGTAGTTTATATTTGAACATATTCTATTTTCCACTATTACCCACTTAGCGCTACGAATGTCCAGTTGCATTTTCTACAGACAGAGTGTTTCAAAACTGCTCAATCAAAAGTATGGTTTAACTCTGTTAGCTGAATGCTCAGATCAGAAAGAAGTTTCACAGAATGCTTCTGTGTAGTTTATATTTGAATATATTCCTTTTTCCACTACTACGCTCTTAGCGCTCCAAATGTCCAGTTGCATTTTCTACAGAAACAGTGTTCAGATCTGCTCAATCAAAAGTATGGTTTAACTCTGTTAGCTGAATGCACAGATCAGAAAGAAGTTTCACCGAATGATTCTGTGTAGTTTATATTTGAAGACATTCCTTTTTCCACTATTACCCACTTAGCGCTCCGAATCTCCACTTGCATTTTCTACAAAAATAGTGTTTCATAACTGCTCAATCAAAAATATGTTTTATCTCTGTTAACTGAATTTACAGATCAGAAATAAGTTTCACAGAATGCATCTGTGTAGTTTTTATTTGAAGATATTCTTTTTCCCAATGTAGGCCTCTTAGCGCTTAGCATGTCCAATTGCAGTTTCTACAGAAAGAGTGTTTCAGAACGGCTCAATCAAAAGTAAGGTTCAACTCTGTTAGTTGAATGCACAGAACAGAAAGAATTTTCACAGAATGCTACTGTGTAGTTTATATTTGAATATATTCCTTTTTCCACTATTACCCTCTTAGCGCTCCGAATGTCCACTTGCATTTTCTACAGAAAGAGTGTTCAGAACTGCGCAATCAAAAGTATGGTTTAACTCTGTTAGCTTAATGAACATATCAGAAATAAGTTTCACACAATGCTTCTGTGTAGTTTTTATTTGAAGATATTATTTTTCCCAATAGAGGCCTCTTAGCGCTCAGAATGTCCAATTGCAGTTTCTACAGAAAGAGTGTTTCAGAAAGGCTCAATCAAATGTAAGGTTCAACTCTGTTAGTTGAATGCACAGAACAGAAAGAAGTTTCATACAATGCTTCTGTGTAGTTTAAATTTGAACATATTCTTTTTTCCACTATTACCCACTTAGCGCTACGAATGTCCAGTTGCATTTTCTACAGACAGAGTGTTTCAAAACTGCTCAATCAAAAGTATGGTTTAACTCTGTTAGCTGAATGCTCAGATCAGAAAGAAGTTTCACAGAATGCTTCTGTGTAGTTTATATTTGAATATATTCCTTTTTCCACTACTACGCTCTTAGCGCTCCAAATGTCCAGGTGCATTTTCTACAGAAAGAGTGTTCAGATCTGCTCAATCAAAAGTATGGTTTAACTCTGTTAGCTGAATGCACAGATCAGAAAGAAGTTTCACCGAATGATTCTGTGTAGTTTATATTTGAAGACATTCCTTTTTCCACTATTACCCTCTTAGCGCCCCGAATCTCCAATTGCATTTTCTACAAAAAGAGTGTTTCATAACTGCTGAATCAAAAGTATGTTTTATCTCTGTTAACTGAATTTACAGATCAGAAATAAGTTTCACAGAATGCATCTGTGTAGTTTTTATTTGAAGATATTCTTTTTCCCAATGTAGGCCTCCTAGCTCTTAGCATGTCCAATTGCAGTTTCTACAGAAAGAGTGTTTCAGAACGGCTCAATCAAAAGTAAGGTTCAACTCTGTTAGTTGAATGCACAGAACAGAAAAAATTTTCACAGAATGCTACTGTGTAGTTTATATTTGAATATATTCCTTTTTCCACTATTACCCTCTTAGCGCTCCGAATGTCCACTTGCATTTTCTACAGAAAGAGTGTTCAGAACTGCGCAATCAAAAGTATGGTTTAACTCTGTTAGCTTAATGAACATATCAGAAATAAGTTTCACACAATTCTTCTGTGTAGTTTTTATTTGAAGATATTATTTTTCCCAATAGAGGCCTCTTAGCGCTCAGAATGTCCAATTGCAGTTTCTACAGAAAGAGTGTTTCAGAAAGGCTCAATCAAAAGTAAGGTTCAACCCTGTTAGTTGAATGCACAGAACAGAAAGTAGTTTCATACAATGCTTCTGTGTAGTTTATATTTGAACATATTTTTTTTCCACTATTACCCACTTAGCGCTACGAATTTCCAGTTGCATTTTCTACAGACAGAGTGTTTCAAAACTGCTCAATCAAAAGTATGGTTTAACTCTGTTAGCTGAATGCTCAGATCAGAAAGAAGTTTCACAGAATGCTTCTGTGTAGTTTATATTTGAATATATTCCTTTTTCCACTACTACTCTCTTAGCGCTCCAAATGTCCAGTTGCATTTTCTACAGAAAGAGTGTTCAGATCTGCTCAATCAAAAGTATGGTTTAACTCTGTTAGCTGAATGCACAGATCAGAAAGAAGTTTCACAGAATGATTCTGTGTAGTTTATATTTGGAGACATTACTTTTTCCACTATTACCCTCTTAGCGCTCCGAATGTCCACTTGCATTTTCTACAGAAAGAGTGTTTCAGAACGGCTCAATCAAAACTATGGTTCAACTCTTTTAGTTGAACAAACAGAACAGAAAGAAGTTTCACACAATTCTTCTGTGTAGTTTTTATTTGTAGACATTCTTTTTCCCAATATAGGCCTCTTAGCGCTCAGAATGTCCAATTGCAGTTTCTACAGAAAGAGTGTTTCAGAACGGCTCAATCAAAAGTAAGGTTCAACTCTGTTAGTTGAATGCACAGAACAGAAAGAAGTTTCATACAATGCTTCTGTGTAGTTCATATTTGAACATATTCTTTTTTCCACTATTACCCACTTAGCGCTACGAATGTCCAGTTGCATTTTCTACAGACAGAGTGTTTCAAAACTGATCAATCAAAAGTATGGTTTAACTCTGTTAGCTGAATGCTCAGATCAGAAAGAAGTTTCACAGAATGCTTCTGTGTAGTTTATATTTGAATATATTCCTTTTTCCACTACTACGCTCTTAGCGCTCCAAATGTCCAGTTGCATTTTCTACAGAAAGAGTGTTCAGATCTGCTCAATCAAAAGTATGGTTTAACTCTGTTAGCTGAATGCACAGATCAGAAAGAAGTTTCACCGAATGATTCTGTGTAGTTTATATTTGAAGACATTCCTTTTTCCACTATTACCCACTTAGCGCTCCGAAACTCCACTTGCATTTTCTACAAAAATTGTGTTTCATAACTGCTCAATCAAAAATATGTTTTATCTCTGTTAACTGAATTTACAGATCAGAAATAAGTTTCACAGAATGCATCTGTGTAGTTTTTATTTGAAGATATTCTTTTTCCCAATGTAGGCCTCTTAGCGCTTAGCATTTCCAATTGCAGTTTCTACAGAAAGAGTGTTTCAGAACGGCTCAATCAAAAGTAAGGTTCAACTCTGTTAGTTGAATGCACAGAACAGAAAGAATTTTCACAGAATGCTACTGTGTAGTTTATATTTGAATATATTCCTTTTTCCACTATTACCCTCTTAGCGCTCCGAATGTCCACTTGCATTTTCTATAGAAAGAGTGTTCAGAACTGCGCAATCAAAAGTATGGTTTAACTCTGTTAGCTTAATGAACATATCAGAAATAAGTTTCACACAATGCTTCTGTGTAGTTTTTATTTGAAGATATTATTTTTCCCAATAGAGGCCTCTTAGCGCTCAGAATGTCCAATTGCAGTTTCTACAGAAAGAGTGTTTCAGAAAGGCTCAATCAAAAGTAAGGTTCAACTCTGTTAGTTGAATGCACAGAACAGAAAGAAGTTTCATACAATGCTTCTGTGTAGTTTATATTTGAACATATTCTATTTTCCACTATTACCCACTTAGCGCTACGAATGTCCAGTTGCATTTTCTACAGACAGAGTGTTTCAAAACTGCTCAATCAAAAGTATGGTTTAACTCTGTTAGCTGAATGCTCAGATCAGAAAGAAGTTTCACAGAATGCTTCTGTGTAGTTTATATTTGAATATATTCCTTTTTCCACTACTACGCTCTTAGCGCTCCAAATGTCCAGTTGCATTTTCTACAGAAACAGTGTTCAGATCTGCTCAATCAAAAGTATGGTTTAACCCTGTTAGCTGAATGCACAGATCAGAAAGAAGTTTCACCGAATGATTCTGTGTAGTTTATATTTGAAGACATTCCTTTTTCCACTATTACCCACTTAGCGCTCCGAATCTCCACTTGCATTTTCTACAAAAATAGTGTTTCATAACTGCTCAATCAAAAATATGTTTTATCTCTGTTAACTGAATTTACAGATCAGAAATAAGTTTCACAGAATGCATCTGTGTAGTTTTTATTTGAAGATATTCTTTTTCCCAATGTAGGCCTCTTAGCGCTTAGCATGTCCAATTGCAGTTTCTACAGAAAGAGTGTTTCAGAACGGCTCAATCAAAAGTAAGGTTCAACTCTGTTAGTTGAATGCACAGAACAGAAAGAATTTTCACAGAATGCTACTGTGTAGTTTATATTTGAATATATTCCTTTTTCCACTATTACCCTCTTAGCGCTCCGAATGTCCACTTGCATTTTCTACAGAAAGAGTGTTCAGAACTGCGCAATCAAAAGTATGGTTTAACTCTGTTAGCTTAATGAACATATCAGAAATAAGTTTCACACAATGCTTCTGTGTAGTTTTTATTTGAAGATATTATTTTTCCCAATAGAGGCCTCTTAGCGCTCAGAATGTCCAATTGCAGTTTCTACAGAAAGAGTGTTTCAGAAAGGCTCAATCAAATGTAAGGTTCAACTCTGTTAGTTGAATGCACAGAACAGAAAGAAGTTTCATACAATGCTTCTGTGTAGTTTAAATTTGAACATATTCTTTTTTCCACTATTACCCACTTAGCGCTACGAATGTCCAGTTGCATTTTCTACAGACAGAGTGTTTCAAAACTGCTCAATCAAAAGTATGGTTTAACTCTGTTAGCTGAATGCTCAGATCAGAAAGAAGTTTCACAGAATGCTTCTGTGTAGTTTATATTTGAATATATTCCTTTTTCCACTACTACGCTCTTAGCGCTCCAAATGTCCAGGTGCATTTTCTACAGAAAGAGTGTTCAGATCTGCTCAATCAAAAGTATGGTTTAACTCTGTTAGCTGAATGCACAGATCAGAAAGAAGTTTCACCGAATGATTCTGTGTAGTTTATATTTGAAGACATTCCTTTTTCCACTATTACCCTCTTAGCGCCCCGAATCTCCAATTGCATTTTCTACAAAAAGAGTGTTTCATAACTGCTGAATCAAAAGTATGTTTTATCTCTGTTAACTGAATTTACAGATCAGAAATAAGTTTCACAGAATGCATCTGTGTAGTTTTTATTTGAAGATATTCTTTTTCCCAATGTAGGCCTCCTAGCTCTTAGCATGTCCAATTGCAGTTTCTACAGAAAGAGTGTTTCAGAACGGCTCAATCAAAAGTAAGGTTCAACTCTGTTAGTTGAATGCACAGAACAGAAAGAATTTTCACAGAATGCTACTGTGTAGTTTATATTTGAATATATTCCTTTTTCCACTATTACCCTCTTAGCGCTCCGAATGTCCACTTGCATTTTCTACAGAAAGAGTGTTCAGAACTGCGCAATCAAAAGTATGGTTTAACTCTGTTAGCTTAATGAACATATCAGAAATAAGTTTCACACAATGCTTCTGTGTAGTTTTTATTTGAAGATATTATTTTTCCCAATAGAGGCCTCTTAGCGCTCAGAATGTCCAATTGCAGTTTCTACAGAAAGAGTGTTTCAGAAAGGCTCAATCAAAAGTAAGGTTCAACCCTGTTAGTTGAATGCACAGAACAGAAAGTATTTTCATACAATGCTTCTGTGTAGTTTATATTTGAACATATTTTTTTTCCACTATTACCCACTTAGCGCTACGAATTTCCAGTTGCATTTTCTACAGACAGAGTGTTTCAAAACTGCTCAATCAAAAGTATGGTTTAACTCTGTTAGCTGAATGCTCAGATCAGAAAGAAGTTTCACAGAATGCTTCTGTGTAGTTTATATTTGAATATATTCCTTTTTCCACTACTACTCTCTTAGCGCTCCAAATGTCCAGTTGCATTTTCTACAGAAAGAGTGTTCAGATCTGCTCAATCAAAAGTATGGTTTAACTCTGTTAGCTGAATGCACAGATCAGAAAGAAGTTTCACAGAATGATTCTGTGTAGTTTATATTTGGAGACATTACTTTTTCCACTATTACCCTCTTAGCGCTCCGAATGTCCACTTGCATTTTCTACAGAAAGAGTGTTTCAGAACGGCTCAATCAAAACTATGGTTCAACTCTTTTAGTTGAACAAACAGAACAGAAAGAAGTTTCACACAATTCTTCTGTGTAGTTTTTATTTGTAGACATTCTTTTTCCCAATATAGGCCTCTTAGCGCTCAGAATGTCCAATTGCAGTTTCTACAGAAAGAGTGTTTCAGAACGGCTCAATCAAAAGTAAGGTTCAACTCTGTTAGTTGAATGCACAGAACAGAAAGAAGTTTCATACAATGCTTCTGTGTAGTTCATATTTGAACATATTCTTTTTTCCACTATTACCCACTTAGCGCTACGAATGTCCAGTTGCATTTTCTACAGACAGAGTGTTTCAAAACTGATCAATCAAAAGTATGGTTTAACTCTGTTAGCTGAATGCTCAGATCAGAAAGAAGTTTCACAGAATGCTTCTGTGTAGTTTATATTTGAATATATTCCTTTTTCCACTACTACGCTCTTAGCGCTCCAAATGTCCAGTTGCATTTTCTACAGAAAGAGTGTTCAGATCTGCTCAATCAAAAGTATGGTTTAACTCTGTTAGCTGAATGCACAGATCAGAAAGAAGTTTCACCGAATGATTCTGTGTAGTTTATATTTGAAGACATTCCTTTTTCCACTATTACCCACTTAGCGCTCCGAAACTCCACTTGCATTTTCTACAAAAATTGTGTTTCATAACTGCTCAATCAAAAATATGTTTTATCTCTGTTAACTGAATTTACAGATCAGAAATAGGTTTCACAGAATGCATCTGTGTAGTTTTTATTTGAAGATATTCTTTTTCCCAATGTAGGCCTCTTAGCGCTTAGCATGTCCAATTGCAGTTTCTACAGAAAGAGTGTTTCAGAACGGCTCAATCAAAAGTAAGGTTCAACTCTGTTAGTTGAATGCACAGAACAGAAAGAATTTTCACAGAATGCTACTGTGTAGTTTATATTTGAATATATTCCTTTTTCCACTATTACCCTCTTAGCGCTCCGAATGTCCACTTGCATTTTCTATAGAAAGAGTGTTCAGAACTGCGCAATCAAAAGTATGGTTTAACTCTGTTAGCTTAATGAACATATCAGAAATAAGTTTCACACAATGCTTCTGTGTAGTTTTTATTTGAAGATATTATTTTTCCCAATAGAGGCCTCTTAGCGCTCAGAATGTCCAATTGCAGTTTCTACAGAAAGAGTGTTTCAGAAAGGCTCAATCAAAAGTAAGGTTCAACTCTGTTAGTTGAATGCACAGAACAGAAAGAAGTTTCATACAATGCTTCTGTGTAGTTTATATTTGAACATATTCTATTTTCCACTATTACCCACTTAGCGCTACGAATGTCCAGTTGCATTTTCTACAGACAGAGTGTTTCAAAACTGCTCAATCAAAAGTATGGTTTAACTCTGTTAGCTGAATGCTCAGATCAGAAAGAAGTTTCACAGAATGCTTCTGTGTAGTTTATATTTGAATATATTCCTTTTTCCACTACTACGCTCTTAGCGCTCCAAATGTCCAGTTGCATTTTCTACAGAAACAGTGTTCAGATCTGCTCAATCAAAAGTATGGTTTAACTCTGTTAGCTGAATGCACAGATCAGAAAGAAGTTTCACCGAATGATTCTGTGTAGTTTATATTTGAAGACATTCCTTTTTCCACTATTACCCACTTAGCGCTCCGAATCTCCACTTGCATTTTCTACAAAAATAGTGTTTCATAACTGCTCAATCAAAAATATGTTTTATCTCTGTTAACTGAATTTACAGATCAGAAATAAGTTTCACAGAATGCATCTGTGTAGTTTTTATTTGAAGATATTCTTTTTCCCAATGTAGGCCTCTTAGCGCTTAGCATGTCCAATTGCAGTTTCTACAGAAAGAGTGTTTCAGAACGGCTCAATCAAAAGTAAGGTTCAACTCTGTTAGTTGAATGCACAGAACAGAAAGAATTTTCACAGAATGCTACTGTGTAGTTTATATTTGAATATATTCCTTTTTCCACTATTACCCTCTTAGCGCTCCGAATGTCCACTTGCATTTTCTACAGAAAGAGTGTTCAGAACTGCGCAATCAAAAGTATGGTTTAACTCTGTTAGCTTAATGAACATATCAGAAATAAGTTTCACACAATGCTTCTGTGTAGTTTTTATTTGAAGATATTATTTTTCCCAATAGAGGCCTCTTAGCGCTCAGAATGTCCAATTGCAGTTTCTACAGAAAGAGTGTTTCAGAAAGGCTCAATCAAATGTAAGGTTCAACTCTGTTAGTTGAATGCACAGAACAGAAAGAAGTTTCATACAATGCTTCTGTGTAGTTTAAATTTGAACATATTCTTTTTTCCACTATTACCAACTTAGCGCTACGAATGTCCAGTTGCATTTTCTACAGACAGAGTGTTTCAAAACTGCTCAATCAAAAGTATGGTTTAACTCTGTTAGCTGAATGCTCAGATCAGAAAGAAGTTTCACAGAATGCTTCTGTGTAGTTTATATTTGAATATATTCCTTTTTCCACTACTACGCTCTTAGCGCTCCAAATGTCCAGGTGCATTTTCTACAGAAAGAGTGTTCAGATCTGCTCAATCAAAAGTATGGTTTAACTCTGTTAGCTGAATGCACAGATCAGAAAGAAGTTTCACCGAATGATTCTGTGTAGTTTATATTTGAAGACATTCCTTTTTCCACTATTACCCTCTTAGCGCCCCGAATCTCCAATTGCATTTTCTACAAAAAGAGTGTTTCATAACTGCTGAATCAAAAGTATGTTTTATCTCTGTTAACTGAATTTACAGATCAGAAATAAGTTTCACAGAATGCATCTGTGTAGTTTTTATTTGAAGATATTCTTTTTCCCAATGTAGGCCTCCTAGCTCTTAGCATGTCCAATTGCAGTTTCTACAGAAAGAGTGTTTCAGAACGGCTCAATCAAAAGTAAGGTTCAACTCTGTTAGTTGAATGCACAGAACAGAAAGAATTTTCACAGAATGCTACTGTGTAGTTTATATTTGAATATATTCCTTTTTCCACTATTACCCTCTTAGCGCTCCGAATGTCCACTTGCATTTTCTACAGAAAGAGTGTTCAGAACTGCGCAATCAAAAGTATGGTTTAACTCTGTTAGCTTAATGAACATATCAGAAATAAGTTTCACACAATGCTTCTGTGTAGTTTTTATTTGAAGATATTATTTTTCCCAATAGAGGCCTCTTAGCGCTCAGAATGTCCAATTGCAGTTTCTACAGAAAGAGTGTTTCAGAAAGGCTCAATCAAAAGTAAGGTTCAACCCTGTTAGTTGAATGCACAGAACAGAAAGTAGTTTCATACAATGCTTCTGTGTAGTTTATATTTGAACATATTTTTTTTCCACTATTACCCACTTAGCGCTACGAATTTCCAGTTGCATTTTCTACAGACAGAGTGTTTCAAAACTGCTCAATCAAAAGTATGGTTTAACTCTGTTAGCTGAATGCTCAGATCAGAAAGAAGTTTCACAGAATGCTTCTGTGTAGTTTATATTTGAATATATTCCTTTTTCCACTACTACTCTCTTAGCGCTCCAAATGTCCAGTTGCATTTTCTACAGAAAGAGTGTTCAGATCTGCTCAATCAAAAGTATGGTTTAACTCTGTTAGCTGAATGCACAGATCAGAAAGAAGTTTCACAGAATGATTCTGTGTAGTTTATATTTGGAGACATTACTTTTTCCACTATTACCCTCTTAGCGCTCCGAATGTCCACTTGCATTTTCTACAGAAAGAGTGTTTCAGAACGGCTCAATCAAAACTATGGTTCAACTCTTTTAGTTGAACAAACAGAACAGAAAGAAGTTTCACACAATTCTTCTGTGTAGTTTTTATTTGTAGACATTCTTTTTCCCAATATAGGCCTCTTAGCGCTCAGAATGTCCAATTGCAGTTTCTACAGAAAGAGTGTTTCAGAACGGCTCAATCAAAAGTAAGGTTCAACTCTGTTAGTTGAATGCACAGAACAGAAAGAAGTTTCATACAATGCTTCTGTGTAGTTCATATTTGAACATATTCTTTTTTCCACTATTACCCACTTAGCGCTACGAATGTCCAGTTGCATTTTCTACAGACAGAGTGTTTCAAAACTGCTCAATCAAAAGTATGGTTTAACTCTGTTAGCTGAATGCTCAGATCAGAAAGAAGTTTCACAGAATGCTTCTGTGTAGTTTATATTTGAATATATTCCTTTTTCCACTACTACTCTCTTAGCGCTCCAAATGTCCAGTTGCATTTTCTACAGAAAGAGTGTTCAGATCTGCTCAATCAAAAGTATGGTTTAACTCTGTTAGCTGAATGCACAGATCAGAAAGAAGTTTCACCGAATGATTCTGTGTAGTTTATATTTGAAGACATTCCTTTTTCCACTATTACCCACTTAGCGCTCCGAAACTCCACTTGCATTTTCTACAAAAATTGTGTTTCATAACTGCTCAATCAAAAATATGTTTTATCTCTGTTAACTGAATTTACAGATCAGAAATAAGTTTCACAGAATGCATCTGTGTAGTTTTTATTTGAAGATATTCTTTTTCCCAATGTAGGCCTCTTAGCGCTTAGCATGTCCAATTGCAGTTTCTACAGAAAGAGTGTTTCAGAACGGCTCAATCAAAAGTAAGGTTCAACTCTGTTAGTTGAATGCACAGAACAGAAAGAATTTTCACAGAATGCTACTGTGTAGTTTATATTTGAATATATTCCTTTTTCCACTATTACCCTCTTAGCGCTCCGAATGTCCACTTGCATTTTCTATAGAAAGAGTGTTCAGAACTGCGCAATCAAAAGTATGGTTTAACTCTGTTAGCTTAATGAACATATCAGAAAT
The DNA here is from genome assembly GCF_028878055.3 of Symphalangus syndactylus. Lineage (NCBI taxonomy): Eukaryota > Metazoa > Chordata > Mammalia > Primates > Hylobatidae > Symphalangus > Symphalangus syndactylus. The sequence goes on along the minus strand of NC_072437.2, from coordinate 110,246,427 downwards.
AAGTTTCACACAATGCTTCTGTGTAGTTTTTATTTGAAGATATTATTTTTCCCAATAGAGGCCTCTTAGCGCTCAGAATGTCCAATTGCAGTTTCTACAGAAAGAGTGTTTCAGAAAGGCTCAATCAAAAGTAAGGTTCAACTCTGTTAGTTGAATGCACAGAACAGAAAGAAGTTTCATACAATGCTTCTGTGTAGTTTATATTTGAACATATTCTATTTTCCACTATTACCCACTTAGCGCTACGAATGTCCAGTTGCATTTTCTACAGACAGAGTGTTTCAAAACTGCTCAATCAAAAGTATGGTTTAACTCTGTTAGCTGAATGCTCAGATCAGAAAGAAGTTTCACAGAATGCTTCTGTGTAGTTTATATTTGAATATATTCCTTTTTCCACTACTACGCTCTTAGCGCTCCAAATGTCCAGTTGCATTTTCTACAGAAAGAGTGTTCAGATCTGCTCAATCAAAAGTATGGTTTAACTCTGTTAGCTGAATGCACAGATCAGAAAGAAGTTTCACCGAATGATTCTGTGTAGTTTATATTTGAAGACATTCCTTTTTCCACTATTACCCTCTTAGCGCCCCGAATCTCCAATTGCATTTTCTACAAAAAGAGTGTTTCATAACTGCTGAATCAAAAGTATGTTTTATATCTGTTAACTGAATTTACAGATCAGAAATAAGTTTCACAGAATGCATCTGTGTAGTTTTTATTTGAAGATATTCTTTTTCCCAATGTAGGCCTCCTAGCTCTTAGCATGTCCAATTGCAGTTTCTACAGAAAGAGTGTTTCAGAACGGCTCAATCAAAAGTAAGGTTCAACTCTGTTAGTTGAATGCACAGAACAGAAAGAATTTTCACAGAATGCTACTGTGTAGTTTATATTTGAATATATTCCTTTTTCCACTATTACCCTCTTAGCGCTCCGAATGTCCACTTGCATTTTCTACAGAAAGAGTGTTCAGAACTGCGCAATCAAAAGTATGGTTTAACTCTGTTAGCTTAATGAACATATCAGAAATAAGTTTCACACAATGCTTCTGTGTAGTTTTTATTTGAAGATATTATTTTTCCCAATAGAGGCCTCTTAGCGCTCAGAATGTCCAATTGCAGTTTCTACAGAAAGAGTGTTTCAGAAAGGCTCAATCAAAAGTAAGGTTCAACCCTGTTAGTTGAATGCACAGAACAGAAAGTAGTTTCATACAATGCTTCTGTGTAGTTTATATTTGAACATATTTTTTTTCCACTATTACCCACTTAGCGCTACGAATTTCCAGTTGCATTTTCTACAGACAGAGTGTTTCAAAACTGCTCAATCAAAAGTATGGTTTAACTCTGTTAGCTGAATGCTCAGATCAGAAAGAAGTTTCACAGAATGCTTCTGTGTAGTTTATATTTGAATATATTCCTTTTTCCACTACTACTCTCTTAGCGCTCCAAATGTCCAGTTGCATTTTCTACAGAAAGAGTGTTCAGATCTGCTCAATCAAAAGTATGGTTTAACTCTGTTAGCTGAATGCACAGATCAGAAAGAAGTTTCACAGAATGATTCTGTGTAGTTTATATTTGGAGACATTACTTTTTCCACTATTACCCTCTTAGCGCTCCGAATGTCCACTTGCATTTTCTACAGAAAGAGTGTTTCAGAACGGCTCAATCAAAACTATGGTTCAACTCTTTTAGTTGAACAAACAGAACAGAAAGAAGTTTCACACAATTCTTCTGTGTAGTTTTTATTTGTAGACATTCTTTTTCCCAATATAGGCCTCCTAGCGCTCAGAATGTCCAATTGCAGTTTCTACAGAAAGAGTGTTTCAGAACGGCTCAATCAAAAGTAAGGTTCAACTCTGTTAGTTGAATGCACAGAACAGAAAGAAGTTTCATACAATGCTTCTGTGTAGTTCATATTTGAACATATTCTTTTTTCCACTATTACCCACTTAGCGCTACGAATGTCCAGTTGCATTTTCTACAGACAGAGTGTTTCAAAACTGATCAATCAAAAGTATGGTTTAACTCTGTTAGCTGAATGCTCAGATCAGAAAGAAGTTTCACAGAATGCTTCTGTGTAGTTTATATTTGAATATATTCCTTTTTCCACTACTACGCTCTTAGCGCTCCAAATGTCCAGTTGCATTTTCTACAGAAAGAGTGTTCAGATCTGCTCAATCAAAAGTATGGTTTAACTCTGTTAGCTGAATGCACAGATCAGAAAGAAGTTTCACCGAATGATTCTGTGTAGTTTATATTTGAAGACATTCCTTTTTCCACTATTACCCACTTAGCGCTCCGAAACTCCACTTGCATTTTCTACAAAAATTGTGTTTCATAACTGCTCAATCAAAAATATGTTTTATCTCTGTTAACTGAATTTACAGATCAGAAATAAGTTTCACAGAATGCATCTGTGTAGTTTTTATTTGAAGATATTCTTTTTCCCAATGTAGGCCTCTTAGCGCTTAGCATGTCCAATTGCAGTTTCTACAGAAAGAGTGTTTCAGAACGGCTCAATCAAAAGTAAGGTTCAACTCTGTTAGTTGAAGGCACAGAACAGAAAGAATTTTCACAAAATGCTACTGTGTAGTTTATATTTGAATATATTCCTTTTTCCACTATTACCCTCTTAGCGCTCCGAATGTCCACTTGCATTTTCTATAGAAAGAGTGTTCAGAACTGCGCAATCAAAAGTATGGTTTAACTCTGTTTGCTTAATGAACATATCAGAAATAAGTTTCACACAATGCTTCTGTGTAGTTTTTATTTGAAGGTATTATTTTTCCCAATAGAGGCCTCTTAGCGCTCAGAATGTCCAATTGCAGTTTCTACAGAAAGAGTGTTTCAGAAAGGCTCAATCAAAAGTAAGGTTCAACTCTGTTAGTTGAATGCACAGAACAGAAAGAAGTTTCATACAATGCTTCTGTGTAGTTTATATTTGAACATATTCTATTTTCCACTATTACCCACTTAGCGCTACGAATGTCCAGTTGCATTTTCTACAGACAGAGTGTTTCAAAACTGCTCAATCCAAAGTATGGTTTAACTCTGTTAGCTGAATGCTCAGATCAGAAAGAAGTTTCACAGAATGCTTCTGTGTAGTTTATATTTGAATATATTCCTTTTTCCACTACTACGCTCTTAGCGCTCCAAATGTCCAGTTGCATTTTCTACAGAAAGAGTGTTCAGATCTGCTCAATCAAAAGTATGGTTTAACTCTGTTAGCTGAATGCACAGATCAGAAAGAAGTTTCACAGAATGATTCTGTGTAGTTTATATTTGGAGACATTCCTTTTTCCACTATTACCCTCTTAGCGCTCCGAATCTCCACTTGCATTTTCTACAGAAAGAGTGTTTCAGAACGGCTCAATCAAAACTAAGGTTCAACTCTTTTAGTTGAACAAACAGAACAGAAAGAAGTTTCACACAATTCTTCTGTGTAGTTTTTATTTGTAGACATTCTTTTTCCCAATATAGGCCTCTTAGCGCTCAGAGTGTCCAATTGCAGTTTCTACAGAAAGAGTGTTTCAGAACGGCTCAATCAAAAGTAAGGTTCAACTCTGTTAGTTGAATGCACAGAACAGAAAGTAGTTTCATACAATGCTTCTGTGTAGTTCATATTTGAACATATTCTTTTTTCCACTATTACCCACTTAGCGCTACGAATGTCCAGTTGCATGTTCTACAGACAGAGTGTTTCAAAACTGCTCAATCAAAAGTATTGTTTAACTCTGTTAGCTGAATGCTCAGATCAGAAAGAAGTTTCACAGAATGCTTCTGTGTAGTTTATATTTGAATATATTCCTTTTTCCACTACTACGCTCTTAGCGCTCCAAATGTCCAGTTGCATTTTCTACAGAAAGAGTGTTCAGATCTGCTCAATCAAAAGTATGGTTTAACTCTGTTAGCTGAATGCACAGATCAGAAAGAAGTTTCACCGAATGATTCTGTGTAGTTTATATTTGAAGACATTCCTTTTTCCACTATTACCCTCTTAGCGCTCCGAATCTCCAATTGCATTTTCTACAAAAAGAGTGTTTCATAACTGCTCAATCAAAAATATGTTTTATCTCTGTTAACTGAATTTACAGATCAGAAATAAGTTTCACAGAATGCATCTGTGTAGTTTTTATTTGAAGATATTCTTTTTCCCAATGTAGGTCTCTTAGCCTTAGCATGTCCAATTGCAGTTTCTACAGAAAGAGTGTTTCAGAACGGCTCAATCAAAAGTAAGTTTCAACTCTGTTAGTTGAATGCACAGAACAGAAAGAATTTTCACAGAATGCTACTGTGTAGTTTATATTTGAATATATTCCTTTTTCCACTATTACCCTCTTAGCGCTCCGAATGTCCACTTGCATTTTCTACAGAAAGAGTGTTCAGAACTGCGCAATCAAAAGTAGGGTTTAACTCTGTTTGCTTAATGAACATATCAGAAATAAGTTTCACACAATGCTTCTGTGTAGTTTTTATTTGAACTTATTATTTTTCCCAATAGAGGCCTCTTAGCGCTCAGAATGTCCAATTGCAGTTTCTACAGAAAGAGTGTTTCAGAAAGGCTCAATCAAAAGTAAGGTTCAACTCTGTTAGTTGAATGCACAGAACAGAAAGAAGTTCCATACAATGCTTCTGTGTAGTTTATATTTGAACATATTCTTTATTCCACTATTACCCACTTAGCGCTACGAATGTCCAGTTGCATTTTCTACAGACAGAGTGTTTCAAAACTGCTCAATCAAAGTATGGTTTAACTCTGTTAGCTGAATGCTCAGATCAGAAAGAAGTTTCACAGAATGCTTCTGTGTAGTTTATATTTGAATATATTCCTTTTTCCACTACTACTCTCTTAGCGCTCCAAATGTCCAGTTGCATTTTCTACAGAAAGAGTGTTCAGATCTGCTCAATCAAAAGTATGGTTTAACTCTGTTAGCTGAATGCACAGATCAGAAAGAAGTTTCACAGAATGATTCTGTGTAGTTTATATTTGGAGACATTCCTTTTTCCACTATTACCCTCTTAGCGCTCCGAATCTCCACTTGCATTTTCTACAGAAAGAGTGTTTCAGAACGGCTCAATCAAAACTAAGGTTCAACTCTTTTAGTTGAACAAACAGAACAGAAAGAAGTTTCACACAATTCTTCTGTGTAGTTTTTATTTGTAGACATTCTTTTTCCCAATATAGGCCTCTTAGCGCTCAGAGTGTCCAATTGCAGTTTCTACAGAAAGAGTGTTTCAGAACGGCTCAATCAAAAGTAAGGTTCAAATCTGTTAGTTGAATGCACAGAACAGAAAGTAGTTTCATACAATGCTTCTGTGTAGTTCATATTTGAACATATTCTTTTTTCCACTATTACCCACTTAGCGCTACGAATGTCCAGTTGCATGTTCTACAGACAGAGTGTTTCAAAACTGCTCAATCAAAAGTATTGTTTAACTCTGTTAGCTGAATGCTCAGATCAGAAAGAAGTTTCTCAGAATGCTTCTGTGTAGTTTATATTTGAATATATTCCTTTTTCCACTACTACGCTCTTAGCGCTCCAAATGTCCAGTTGCATTTTCTACAGAAAGAGTGTTCAGATCTGCTCAATCAAAAGTATGGTTTAACTCTGTTACCTGAATGCACAGATCAGAAAGAAGTTTCACCGAATGATTCTGTGTAGTTTATATTTGAAGACATTCCTTTTTCCACTATTACCCACTTAGCGCTCCGAATCTCCAATTGCATTTTCTACAAAAAGAGTGTTTCATAACTGCTCAATCAAAAATATGTTTTATCTCTGTTAACTGAATTTACAGATCAGAAATAAGTTTCACAGAATGCATCTGTGTAGTTTTTATTTGAAGATATTCTTTTTCCCAATGTAGGTCTCTTAGCCTTAGCATGTCCAATTGCAGTTTCTACAGAAAGAGTGTTTCAGAACGGCTCAATCAAAAGTAAGGTTCAACTCTGTTAGTTGAATGCACAGAACAGAAAGAATTTTCACAGAATGCTACTGTGTAGTTTATATTTGAATATATTCCTTTTTCCACTATTACCCTCTTAGCGCTCCGAATGTCCACTTGCATTTTCTACAGAAAGAGTGTTCAGAACTGCGCAATCAAAAGTAGGGTTTAACTCTGTTTGCTTAATGAACATATCAGAAATAAGTTTCACACAATGCTTCTGTGTAGTTTTTATTTGAAGATATTATTTTTCCCAATAGAGGCCTCTTAGCGCTCAGAATGTCCAATTGCAGTTTCTACAGAAAGAGTGTTTCAGAAAGGCTCAAACAAAAGTAAGGTTCAACTCTGTTAGTTGAATGCACAGAACAGAAAGAAGTTCCATACAATGCTTCTGTGTAGTTTATATTTGAACATATTCTTTATTCCACTATTACCCACTTAGCGCTACGAATGTCCAGTTGCATTTTCTACAGACAGAGTGTTTCAAAACTGCTCAATCCAAAGTATGGTTTAACTCTGTTAGCTGAATGCTCAGATCACAAAGAAGTTTCACAGAATGCTTCTGTATAGTTTATATTTGAATATATTCCTTTTTCCACTACTACTCTCTTAGCGCTCCAAATGTCCAGTTGCATTTTCTACAGAAAGAGTGTTCAGATCTGCTCAATCAAAAGTATGGTTTAACTCTGTTAGCTGAATGCACAGATCAGAAAGAAGTTTCACAGAATGATTCTGTGTAGTTTATATTTGGAGACATTCCTTTTTCCACTATTACCCTCTTAGCGCTCCGAATCTCCACTTGCATTTTCTACAGAAAGAGTGTTTCAGAACGGCTCAATCAAAACTAAGGTTCAACTCTTTTAGTTGAACAAACAGAACAGAAAGAAGTTTCACACAATTCTTCTGTGTAGTTTTTATTTGTAGACATTCTTTTTCCCAATATAGGCCTCTTAGCGCTCAGAGTGTCCAATTGCAGTTTCTACAGAAAGAGTGTTTCAGAACGGCTCAATCAAAAGTAAGGTTCAACTCTGTTAGTTGAATGCACAGAACAGAAAGTAGTTTCATACAATGCTTCTGTGTAGTTCATATTTGAACATATTCTTTTTTCCACTATTACCCACTTAGCGCTACGAATGTCCAGTTGCATGTTCTACAGACAGAGTGATTCAAAACTGCTCAATCAAAAGTATTGTTTAACTCTGTTAGCTGAATGCTCAGATCAGAAAGAAGTTTCACAGAATGATTCTGTGTAGTTTATATTTGAATATATTCCTTTTTCCACTACTACGCTCTTAGCGCTCCAAATGTCCAGTTGCATTTTCAACAGAAAGAGTGTTCAGATCTGCTCAATCAAAAGTATGGTTTAACTCTGTTAGCTGAATGCACAGATCAGAAAGAAGTTTCACCGAATGATTCTGTGTAGTTTATATTTGAAGACATTCCTTTTTCCACTATTACCCTCTTAGCGCTCCGAATCTCCAATTGCATTTTCTACAAAAAGAGTGTTTCATAACTGCTCAATCAAAAATATGTTTTATCTCTGTTAACTGAATTTACAGATCAGAAATAAGTTTCACAGAATGCATCTGTGTAGTTTTTATTTGAAGATATTCTTTTTCCCAATGTAGGTCTCTTAGCCTTAGCATGTCCAATTGCAGTTTCTACAGAAAGAGTGTTTCAGAACGGCTCAATCAAAAGTAAGGTTCAACTCTGTTAGTTGAATGCACAGAACAGAAAGAATTTTCACAGAATGCTACTGTGTAGTTTATATTTGAATATATTCCTTTTTCCACTATTACCCTCTTAGCGCTCCGAATGTCCACTTGCATTTTCTACAGAAAGAGTGTTCAGAACTGCGCAATCAAAAGTAGGGTTTAACTCTGTTTGCTTAATGAACATATCAGAAATAAGTTTCACACAATGCTTCTGTGTAGTTTTTATTTGAAGATATTATTTTTCCCAATAGAGGCCTCTTAGCGCTGAGAACGTCCAATTGCAGTTTCTACAGAAAGAGTGTTTCAGAAAGGCTCAAACAAAAGTAAGGTTCAACTCTGTTAGTTGAATGCACAGAACAGAAAGTAGTTTCATACAATGCTTCTGTGTAGTTCATATTTGAACATATTCTTTTTTCCACTATTACCCACTTAGCGCTACGAATGTCCAGTTGCATTTTCTACAGACAGAGTGTTTCAAAACTGCTCAATCAAAAGTATGGTTTAACTCTGTTAGCTGAATGCTCAGATCAGAAAGAAGTTTCACAGAATGCTTCTGGGTAGTTTATATTTGAATATATTCCTTTTTCCACTACTACGCTCTTAGTGCTCCAAATGTCCAGTTGCATTTTCTACAGAAAGAGTTTTCAGATCTGCTCAATCAAAAGTATGGTTTAACTCTGTTAGCTGAATGCACAGATGAGAAAGAAGTTTCACCGAATGATTCTTTGTAGTTTATATTTGAAGACATTACTTTTTCCACTATTACCCACTTAGCGCTCCGAATCTCCACTTGCATTTTCTACAAAAAGAGTGTTTCATAACTGCTCAATCAAAAATATGTTTTATCTCTGTTAACTGAATTTACAGATCAGAAATAAGTTTCACAGAATGCATCTGTGTAGTTTTTATTTGAAGATATTCTTTTTCCCAATGTAGGCCTCTTAGCGCTTAGCATGTCCAATTGCAGTTTCTACAGAAAGAGTGTTTCAGAACGGCTCAATCAAAAGTAAGTTTCAACTCTGTTAGTTGAATGCACAGAACAGAAAGAATTTTCACAGAATGCTACTGTGTAGTTTATATTTGAATATATTCCTTTTTCCACTATTACCCTCTTAGCGCTCAGAATGTCCACTTGCATTTTCTACAGAAAGAGTGTTCAGAACTGCGCAATCAAAAGTATGGTTTAACTCTGTTAGCTTAATGAACATATCAGAAATAAGTTTCACACAATGCTTCTGTGTAGTTTTTATTTGAAGATATTATTTTTCCCAATAGAGGCCTCTTAGCGCTCAGAATGTCCAATTGCAGTTTCTACAGAAAGAGTGTTTCAGAAAGGCTCAATCAAAAGTAAGGTTCAACTCTGTTAGTTGAATGCACAGAACAGAAAGAAGTTTCATACAATGCTTCTGTGTAGCTTATATTTGAACATATTCTTTTTTCCACTATTACCCACTTAGCGCTACGAATGTCCAGTTGCATTTTCTACAGACAGAGTGTTTCAAAACTGCTCAATCAAAAGTATGGTTTAACTCTGTTAGCTGAATGCTCAGATCAGAAAGAAGTTTCACAGAATGCTTCTGTGTAGTTTATATTTGAATATATTCCTTTTTCCACTACTACTCTCTTAGCGCTCCAAATGCCCAGTTGCATTTTCTACAGAAAGAGGGTTCAGATCTGCTCAATCAAAAGTATGGTTTAACTCTGTTAGCTGAATGCACAGATCAGAAAGAAGTTTCACAGAATGATTCTGTGTAGTTTATATTTGGAGACATTCCTTTTTCCACTATTACCCTCTTAGCGCTCCGAATCTCCACTTGCATTTTCTACAGAAAGAGTGTTTCAGAACGGCTCAATCAAAACTAAGGTTCAACTCTTTTAGTTGAACAAACAGAACAGAAAGAATTTTCACACAATTCTTCTGTGTAGTTTTTATTTGTAGACATTCTTTTTCCCAATATAGGCCTCTTAGCGCTCAGAATGTCCAATTGCAATTTCTACAGAAAGAGTGTTTCAGAAAGGCTCAATCAAAAGTAAGGTTCAACTCTTTTAGTTGAATGCACAGAACAGAAAGAAGTTTCATACAATGTTTCTGTGTAGTTTATATTTGAACATATTCTTTTTTCCACTATTACCCACTTAGCGCTATGAATGTCCAGTTGCATTTTCTACAGACAGAGTGTCTCAAAACTGCTCAATCAAAAGTATGGTTTAACTCTGTTAGCTGAATGCTCAGATCAGAAAGAAGTTTCACAGAATGCTTCTGTGTAGTTTATATTTGAATATATTCCTTTTTCCACTACTACTCTCTTAGCGCTCCAAATGTCCAGTTGCATTTTCTACAGAAAGAGTGTTCAGATCTGCTCAATCAAAAGTATGGTTTACCTCTGTTAGCTGAATGCACAGATCAGAAAGAAGTTTCACAGAATGATTCTGTGTAGTTTATATTTGGAGACATTCCTTTTTCCACTATTACCCTCTTAGCGCTCCGAATCTCCACTTGCATTTTCTACAGAAAGAGTGTTTCAGAACGGCTCAATCAAAACTAAGGTTCAACTCTTTTAGTTGAACAAACAGAACAGAAAGAAGTTTCACACAATTCTTCTGTGTAGTTTTTATTTGTAGACATTCTTTTTCCCAATATAGGCCTCTTAGCGCTCAGAATGTCCAATTGCAGTTTCTACAGAAAGAGTGTTTCAGAACGGCTCAATCAAAAGTAAGGTTCAACTCTGTTAGTTGAATGCACAGAACAGAAAGAAGTTTCATACAATGCTTCTGTGTAGTTTATATTTGAACATATTCTATTTTCCACTATTACCCACTTAGCGCTACGAATGTCCAGTTGCATTTTCTACAGACAGAGTGTTTCAAAACTGCTCAATCAAAAGTATGGTTTAACTCTGTTAGCTGAATGCTCAGATCAGAAAGAAGTTTCACAGAATGCTTCTGTGTAGTTTATATTTGAATATATTCCTTTTTCCACTACTACGCTCTTAGCGCTCCAAATGTCCAGTTGCATTTTCTACAGAAAGAGTGTTCAGATCTGCTCAATCAAAAGTATGGTTTAACTCTGTTAGCTGAATGCACAGATCAGAAAGAAGTTTCACCGAAAGATTCTGTGTAGTTTATATTTGAAGACATTCCTTTTTCCACTATTACCCACTTAGCGCTCCGAATCTCCACTTGCATTTTCTACAAAAAGAGTGTTTCATAACTGCTGAATCAAAAATATGTTTTATCTCTGTTAACTGAATTTACAGATCAGAAATAAGTTTCACAGAATGCATCTGTGTAGTTTTTATTTGAAGATATTCTTTATCCCAATGTAGGCCTCTTAGCGCTTAGCATGTCCAATTGCAGTTTCTACAGAAAGAGTGTTCCAGAACGGCTTAATCAAAAGTAAGGTTCAACTCTGTTAGTTGAATGCACAGAACAGAAAGAATTTTCACAGAATGCTACTGTGTAGTTTATATTTGAATATATTCCTTTTTCCACTATTACCCTCTTAGCGCTCCGAATGTCCACTTGCATTTTCTACAGAAAGAGTGTTCAGAACTGCGCAATCAAAAGTATGGTTTAACTCTGTTAGCTTAATGAACATATCAGAAATAAGTTTCACACAATGCTTCTGTGTAGTTTTTATTTGAAGATATTATTTTTCCCAATAGAGGCCTCTTAGCGCTCATAATGTCCAATTGCAGTTTCTACAGAAAGAGTGTTTCAGAAAGGCTCAATCAAAAGTAAGGTTCAACTCTGTTAGTTGAATGCACAGAACAGAAAGAAGTTTCATACAATGCTTCTGTGTAGCTTATATTTGAACATATTCTTTTTTCCACTATTACCCACTTAGCGCTACGAATGTCCAGTTGCATTTTCTACAGACAGAGTGTCTCAAAACTGCTCAATCAAAAGTATGGTTTAACTCTGTTAGCTGAATGCTCAGATCAGAAAGAAGTTTCACAGAATGCTTCTGTGTAGTTTATATTTGAATATATTCCTTTTTCCACTACTACTCTCTTAGCGCTCCAAATGTCCACTTGCATTTTCTACAAAAAGAGTGTTTCATAACTGCTGAATCAAAAATATATTTTATCTCTGTTAACTGAATTTACAGATCAGAAATAAGTTTCAGAGAATGCATCTGTGTAGTTTTTATTTGAAGATATTCTTTTTCCCAATGTAGGCCTCTTAGCGCTTAGCATGTCCAATTGCAGTTTCTACAGAAAGAGTGTTTCAGAACGGCTCAATCAAAAGTAAGGTTCAACTCTGTTAGTTGAATGCACAGAACAGAAAGAAGTTTCATACAATGCTTCTGTGTAGCTTATATTTGAACATATTCTTTTTTCCACTATTACCCACTTAGCGCTATGAATGTCCAGTTGCATTTTCTACAGACAGAGTGTTTCAAAACTGCTCAATCAAAAGTATGGTTTAACTCTGTTAGCTGAATGCTCAGATCAGAAAGAAGTTTCACAGAATGCTTCTGTGTAGTTTATATTTGAATATATTCCTTTTTCCACTACTACTCTCTTAGCGCTCCAAATGTCCAGTTGCATTTTCTAGAGAAAGAGTGTTCAGATCTGCTCAATCAAAAGTATGGTTTAACTCTGTTAGCTGAATGCACAGATCAGAAAGAAGTTTCACAGAATGATTCTGTGTAGTTTATATTTGGAGACATTCCTTTTTCCACTATTACCCTCTTAGCGCTCCGAATCTCCACTTGCATTTTCTACAGAAAGAGTGTTTCAGAACGGCTCAATCAAAACTAAGGTTCAACTCTTTTAGTTGAACAAACAGAACAGAAAGAAGTTTCACACAATTCTTCTGTGTAGTTTTTATTTGTAGACATTCTTTTTCCCAATATAGGCCTCTTAGCGCTCAGAATGTCCAATTGCAGTTTCTACAGAAAGAGTGTTTCAGAACGGCTCAATCAAAAGTAAGGTTCAACTCTGTTAGTTGAATGCACAGAACAGAAAGAAGTTTCATACAATGCTTCTGTGTAGCTTATATTTGAACATATTCTTTTCTCCAATATTACCCACTTAGCGCTACGAATGTCCAGTTGCATTTTCTACAGACAGAGTGTTTCAAAACTGCTCAATCAAAAGTATGGTTTAACTCTGTTAGCTGAATACTCAGATCAGAAAGAAGTTTCACAGAATGCTTCTGTGTAGTTTATATTTGAATATATTCCTTTTTCCACTACTACGCTCTTAGCGCTCCAAATGTCCAGTTGCATTTTCTACAGAAAGAGTGTTCAGATCTGCTCAATCAAAAGTATGGTTTAACTCTGTTAGCTGAATGCACAGATCAGAAAGAAGTTTCACCGAAAGATTCTGTGTAGTTTATATTTGAAGACATTCCTTTTTCCACTATTACCCACTTAGCGCTCCGAATCTCCACTTGCATTTTCTACAAAAAGAGTGTTTCATAACTGCTGAATCAAAAATATGTTTTATCTCTGTTAACTGAATTTACAGATCAGAAATAAGTTTCACAGAATGCATCTGTGTAGTTTTTATTTGAAGATATTCTTTTTCCCAATGTAGGCCTCTTAGCGCTTAGCATGTCCAATTGCAGTTTCTACAGAAAGAGTGTTCCAGAACGGCTCAATCAAAAGTAAGGTTCAACTCTGTTAGTTGAATGCACAGAACAGAAAGAATTTTCACAGGATGCTACTGTGTAGTTTATATTTGAATATATTCCTTTTTCCACTATTACCCTCTTAGCGCTCCGAATGTCCACTTGCATTTTCTACAGAAAGAGTGTTCAGAACTGCGCAATCAAAATTATGGTTTAACTCTGTTAGCTTAATGAACATATCAGAAATAAGTTTCACACAATGCTTCTGTGTAGTTTTTATTTGAAGATATTATTTTTCCCAATAGAGGCCTCTTAGCGCTCATAATGTCCAATTGCAGTTTCTACAGAAAGAGTGTTTCAGAAAGGCTCAATCAAAAGTAAGGTTCAACTCTGTTAGTTGAATGCACAGAACAGAAAGAAGTTTCATACAATGCTTCTGTGTAGCTTATATTTGAACATATTCTTTTTTCCACTATTACCCACTTAGCGCTACGAATGTCCAGTTGCATTTTCTACAGACAGAGTGTTTCAAAACTGCTCAATCAAAAGTATGGTTTAACTCTGTTAGCTGAATGCTCAGATCAGAAAGAAGTTTCACAGAATGCTTCTGTGTAGTTTATATTTGTATATAATCCTTTTTCCACTACTACTCTCTTAGCGCTCCAAATGTCCAGTTGCATTTTCTACAGAAAGAGTGTTCAGATCTGCTCAATCAAAAGTATGGTTTAACTCTGTTAGCTGAATGCACAGATCAGAAAGAAGTTTCACAGAATGATTCTGTGTAGTTTATATTTGGCGACATTCCTTTTTCCACTATTACCCTCTTAGCGCTCCGAATCTCCACTTGCATTTTCTACAGAAAGAGTGTTTCAGAACGGCTCAATCAAAACTAAGGTTCAACTCTTTTAGTTGAACAAACAGAACAGAAAGAAGTTTCACACAATTCTTCTGTGTAGTTTTTATTTGTAGACATTCTTTTTCCCAATATAAGCCTCTTAGCGCTCAGAATGTCCAATTGCAGTTTCTACAGAATGAGTGTTTCAGAACGGCTCAATCAAAAGTAAGGTTCAACTCTGTTAGTTGAATGCACAGAACAGAAAGAAGTTTCATACAATGCTTCTGTGTAGTTCATATTTGAACATATTCTTTTTTCCACTATTACCAACTTAGCGCTACGAATGTCCAGTTGCATTTTCTACAGACAGAGTGTTTCAAAACTGATCAATCAAAAGTATGGTTTAACTCTGTTAGCTGAATGCTCAGATCAGAAAGAAGTTTCACAGAATGCTTCTGTGTAGTTTATATTTGAATATATTCCTTTTTGCACTACTACGCTCTTAGCGATCCAAATGTCCAGTTGCATTTTCTACAGAAAGAGTGTTCAGATCTGCTCAATCAAAAGTATGGTTTAACTCTGTTAGCTGAATGCACAGATCAGAAAGAAGTTTCACCGAATGATTCTGTGTAGTTTATATTTGAAGACATTCCTTTTTCCACTATTACCCTCTTAGCGCTCCGAATTTCCACTTGCATTTTCTACAAAAAGAGTGTTTCATAACTGCTCAATCAAAAATATGTTTTATCTCTGTTAACTGAATTTACAGATCAGAAATAAGTTTCACAGAATGCATCTGCGTAGTTTTTATTTGAAGATATTTTTTTCCCAATGTAGGCCTCCTAGCTCTTAGCATGTCCAATTGCAGTTTCTACAGAAAGAGTGTTTCAGAACGGCTCAATCAAAAGTAAGGTTCAACTCTGTTAGTTGAATGCACAGAACAGAAAGAATTTTCACAGAATGCTACTGTGTAGTTTATATTTGAATATATTCCTTTTTCCACTATTACCCTCTTAGCGCTCCGAATGTCCACTTGCATTTTCTACAGAAAGAGTGTTCAGAACTGCGCAATCAAAAGTATGGTTTAACTCTGTTAGCTTAATGAACATATCAGAAATAAGTTTCACACAATGCTTCTGTGTAGTTTTTATTTGAAGATATTATTTTTCCCAATAGAGGCCTCTTAGCGCTCAGAATGTCCAATTGCAGTTTCTACAGAAAGAGTGTTTCAGAAAGGCTCAATCAAAAGTAAGGTTCAACTCTTTTAGTTGAATGCACAGAACAGAAAGAAGTTTCATACAATGTTTCTGTGTAGTTTATATTTGAACATATTCTTTTTTCCACTATTACCCACTTAGCGCTATGAATGTCCAGTTGCATTTTCTACAGACAGAGTGTCTCAAAACTGCTCAATCAAAAGTATGGTTTAACTCTGTTAACTGAATGCTCAGATCAGAAAGAAGTTTCACAGAATGCTTCTGTGTGGTTTATATTTGAATATATTCCTTTTTCCACTACTACTCTCTTAGCGCTCCAAATGTCCAGTTGCATTTTCTACAGAAAGAGTGTTCAGATCTGCTCAATCAAAAGTATGGTTTACCTCTGTTAGCTGAATGCACAGATCAGAAAGAAGTTTCACAGAATGATTCTGTGTAGTTTATATTTGGAGACATTCCTTTTTCCACTATTACCCTCTTAGCGCTCCGAATCTCCACTTGCATTTTCTACAGAAAGAGTGTTTCAGAACGGCTCAATCAAAACTAAGGTTCAACTCTTTTAGTTGAACAAACAGAACAGAAAGAAGTTTCACACAATTCTTCTGTGTAGTTATTATTTGTAGACATTCTTTTTCCCAATATAGGCCTCTTAGCGCTCAGAATGTCCAATTGCAGTTTCTACAGAAAGAGTGTTTCAGAACGGCTCAATCAAAAGTAAGGTTCAACTCTGTTAGTTGAATGCACAGAACAGAAAGAAGTTTCATACAATGCTTCTGTGTAGTTTATATTTGAACATATTCTTTTTTCCACTATTACCCACTTAGCGCTACGAATGTCCAGTTGCATTTTCTACAGACAGAGTGTTTCAAAACTGCTCAATCAAAAGTATGGTTTAACTCTGTTAGCTGAATGCTCAGATCAGAAAGAAGTTTCACAGAATGCTTCTGTGTAGTTTATATTTGAATATATTCCTTTTTCCACTACTACGCTCTTAGCGCTCCAAATGTCCAGTTGCATTTTCTACAGAAAGAGTGTTCAGATCTGCTCAATCAAAAGTATGGTTTAACTCTGTTAGCTGAATGCACAGATCAGAAAGAAGTTTCACCGAAAGATTCTGTGTAGTTTATATTTGAAGACATTCCTTTTTCCACTATTACCCACTTAGCGCTCCGAATCTCCACTTGCATTTTCTACAAAAAGAGTGTTTCATAACTGCTGAATCAAAAATATGTTTTATCTCTGTTAACTGAATTTACAGATCAGAAATAAGTTTCACAGAATGCATCTGTGTAGTTTTTATTTGAAGATATTCTTTATCCCAATGTAGGCCTCTTAGCGCTTAGCATGTCCAATTGCAGTTTCTACAGAAAGAGTGTTCCAGAACGGCTTAATCAAAAGTAAGGTTCAACTCTGTTAGTTGAATGCACAGAACAGAAAGAATTTTCACAGAATGCTACTGTGTAGTTTATATTTGAATATATTCCTTTTTCCACTATTACCCTCTTAGCGCTCCGAATGTCCACTTGCATTTTCTACAGAAAGAGTGTTCAGAACTGCGCAATCAAAAGTATGGTTTAACTCTGTTAGCTTAATGAACATATCAGAAATAAGTTTCACACAATGCTTCTGTGTAGTTTTTATTTGAAGATATTATTTTTCCCAATAGAGGCCTCTTAGCGCTCATAATGTCCAATTGCAGTTTCTACAGAAAGAGTGTTTCAGAAAGGCTCAATCAAAAGTAAGGTTCAACTCTGTTAGTTGAATGCACAGAACAGAAAGAAGTTTCATACAATGCTTCTGTGTAGCTTATATTTGAACATATTCTTTTTTCCACTATTACCCACTTAGCGCTACGAATGTCCAGTTGCATTTTCTACAGACAGAGTGTTTCAAAACTGCTCAATCAAAAGTATGGTTTAACTCTGTTAGCTGAATGCTCAGATCAGAAAGAAGTTTCACAGAATGCTTCTGTGTAGTTTATATTTGTATATATTCCTTTTTCCACTACTACTCTCTTAGCGCTCCAAATGTCCAGTTGCATTTTCTACAGAAAGAGTGTTCAGATCTGCTCAATCAAAAGTATGGTTTAACTCTGTTAGCTGAATGCACAGATCAGAAAGAAGTTTCACAGAATGATTCTGTGTAGTTTATATTTGGCGACATTCCTTTTTCCACTATTACCCTCTTAGCGCTCCGAATCTCCACTTGCATTTTCTACAGAAAGAGTGTTTCAGAACGGCTCAATCAAAACTAAGGTTCAACTCTTTTAGTTGAACAAACAGAACAGAAAGAAGTTTCACACAATTCTTCTGTGTAGTTTTTATTTGTAGACATTCTTTTTCCCAATATAAGCCTCTTAGCGCTCAGAATGTCCAATTGCAGTTTCTACAGAATGAGTGTTTCAGAACGGCTCAATCAAAAGTAAGGTTCAACTCTGTTAGTTGAATGCACAGAACAGAAAGAAGTTTCATACAATGCTTCTGTGTAGTTCATATTTGAACATATTCTTTTTTCCACTATTACCAACTTAGCGCTACGAATGTCCAGTTGCATTTTCTACAGACAGAGTGTTTCAAAACTGATCAATCAAAAGTATGGTTTAACTCTGTTAGCTGAATGCTCAGATCAGAAAGAAGTTTCACAGAATGCTTCTGTGTAGTTTATATTTGAATATATTCCTTTTTGCACTACTACGCTCTTAGCGATCCAAATGTCCAGTTGCATTTTCTACAGAAAGAGTGTTCAGATCTGCTCAATCAAAAGTATGGTTTAACTCTGTTAGCTGAATGCACAGATCAGAAAGAAGTTTCACCGAATGATTCTGTGTAGTTTATATTTGAAGACATTCCTTTTTCCACTATTACCCTCTTAGCGCTCCGAATTTCCACTTGCATTTTCTACAAAAAGAGTGTTTCATAACTGCTCAATCAAAAATATGTTTTATCTCTGTTAACTGAATTTACAGATCAGAAATAAGTTTCACAGAATGCATCTGCGTAGTTTTTATTTGAAGATATTTTTTTCCCAATGTAGGCCTCCTAGCTCTTAGCATGTCCAATTGTAGTTTCTACAGAAAGAGTGTTTCAGAACGGCTCAATCAAAAGTAAGGTTCAACTCTGTTAGTTGAATGCACAGAACAGAAAGAATTTTCACAGAATGCTACTGTGTAGTTTATATTTGAATATATTCCTTTTTCCACTATTACCCTCTTAGCGCTCCGAATGTCCACTTGCATTTTCTACAGAAAGAGTGTTCAGAACTGCGCAATCAAAAGTATGGTTTAACTCTGTTAGCTTAATGAACATATCAGAAATAAGTTTCACACAATGCTTCTGTGTAGTTTTTATTTGAAGATATTATTTTTCCCAATAGAGGCCTCTTAGCGCTCAGAATGTCCAATTGCAGTTTCTACAGAAAGAGTGTTTCAGAAAGGCTCAATCAAAAGTAAGGTTCAACTCTTTTAGTTGAATGCACAGAACAGAAAGTAGTTTCATACAATGTTTCTGTGTAGTTTATATTTGAACATATTCTTTTTTCCACTATTACCCACTTAGCGCTATGAATGTCCAGTTGCATTTTCTACAGACAGAGTGTCTCAAAACTGCTCAATCAAAAGTATGGTTTAACTCTGTTAGCTGAATGCTCAGATCAGAAAGAAGTTTCACAGAATGCTTCTGTGTAGTTTATATTTGAATATATTCCTTTTTCCACTACTACTCTCTTAGCGCTCCAAATGTCCAGTTGCATTTTCTACAGAAAGAGTGTTCAGATCTGCTCAATCAAAAGTATGGTTTACCTCTGTTAGCTGAATGCACAGATCAGAAAGAAGTTTCACAGAATGATTCTGTGTAGTTTATATTTGGAGACATTCCTTTTTCCACTATTACCCTCTTAGCGCTCCGAATCTCCACTTGCATTTTCTACAGAAAGAGTGTTTCAGAACGGCTCAATCAAAACTAAGGTTCAACTCTTTTAGTTGAACAAACAGAACAGAAAGAAGTTTCACACAATTCTTCTGTGTAGTTTTTATTTGTAGACATTCTTTTTCCCAATATAGGCCTCTTAGCGCTCAGAATGTCCAATTGCAGTTTCTACAGAAAGAGTGTTTCAGAACGGCTCAATCAAAAGTAAGGTTCAACTCTGTTAGTTGAATGCACAGAACAGAAAGAAGTTTCATACAATGCTTCTGTGTAGTTCATATTTGAACATATTCTTTTTTCCACTATTACCAACTTAGCGCTACGAATGTCCAGTTGCATTTTCTACAGACAGAGTGTTTCAAAACTGATCAATCAAAAGTATGGTTTAACTCTGTTAGCTGAATGCTCAGATCAGAAAGAAGTTTCACAGAATGCTTCTGTGTAGTTTATATTTGAATATATTCCTTTTTGCACTACTACGCTCTTAGCGATCCAAATGTCCAGTTGCATTTTCTACAGAAAGAGTGTTCAGATCTGCTCAATCAAAAGTATGGTTTAACTCTGTTAGCTGAATGCACAGATCAGAAAGAAGTTTCACCGAATGATTCTGTGTAGTTTATATTTGAAGACATTCCTTTTTCCACTATTACCCTCTTAGCGCTCCGAATTTCCACTTGCATTTTCTACAAAAAGAGTGTTTCATAACTGCTCAATCAAAAATATGTTTTATCTCTGTTAACTGAATTTACAGATCAGAAATAAGTTTCACAGAATGCATCTGCGTAGTTTTTATTTGAAGATATTTTTTTCCCAATGTAGGCCTCCTAGCTCTTAGCATGTCCAATTGCAGTTTCTACAGAAAGAGTGTTTCAGAACGGCTCAATCAAAAGTAAGGTTCAACTCTGTTAGTTGAATGCACAGAACAGAAAGAATTTTCACAGAATGCTACTGTGTAGTTTATATTTGAATATATTCCTTTTTCCACTATTACCCTCTTAGCGCTCCGAATGTCCACTTGCATTTTCTACAGAAAGAGTGTTCAGAACTGCGCAATCAAAAGTATGGTTTAACTCTGTTAGCTTAATGAACATATCAGAAATAAGTTTCACACAATGCTTCTGTGTAGTTTTTATTTGAAGATATTATTTTTCCCAATAGAGGCCTCTTAGCGCTCAGAATGTCCAATTGCAGTTTCTACAGAAAGAGTGTTTCAGAAAGGCTCAATCAAAAGTAAGGTTCAACTCTTTTAGTTGAATGCACAGAACAGAAAGTAGTTTCATACAATGTTTCTGTGTAGTTTATATTTGAACATATTCTTTTTTCCACTATTACCCACTTAGCGCTATGAATGTCCAGTTGCATTTTCTACAGACAGAGTGTCTCAAAACTGCTCAATCAAAAGTATGGTTTAACTCTGTTAGCTGAATGCTCAGATCAGAAAGAAGTTTCACAGAATGCTTCTGTGTAGTTTATATTTGAATATATTCCTTTTTCCACTACTACTCTCTTAGCGCTCCAAATGTCCAGTTGCATTTTCTACAGAAAGAGTGTTCAGATCTGCTCAATCAAAAGTATGGTTTACCTCTGTTAGCTGAATGCACAGATCAGAAAGAAGTTTCACAGAATGATTCTGTGTAGTTTATATTTGGAGACATTCCTTTTTCCACTATTACCCTCTTAGCGCTCCGAATCTCCACTTGCATTTTCTACAGAAAGAGTGTTTCAGAACGGCTCAATCAAAACTAAGGTTCAACTCTTTTAGTTGAACAAACAGAACAGAAAGAAGTTTCACACAATTCTTCTGTGTAGTTTTTATTTGTAGACATTCTTTTTCCCAATATAGGCCTCTTAGCGCTCAGAATGTCCAATTGCAGTTTCTACAGAAAGAGTGTTTCAGAACGGCTCAATCAAAAGTAAGGTTCAACTCTGTTAGTTGAATGCACAGAACAGAAAGAAGTTTCATACAATGCTTCTGTGTAGTTTATATTTGAACATATTCTTTTTTCCACTATTACCCACTTAGCGCTACGAATGTCCAGTTGCATTTTCTACAGACAGAGTGTTTCAAAACTGCTCAATCAAAAGTATGGTTTAACTCTGTTAGCTGAATGCTCAGATCAGAAAGAAGTTTCACACAATGCTTCTGTGTAGTTTATATTTGAACATATTCTTTTTTCCACTATTACCCACTTAGCGCTACGAATGTCCAGTTGCATTTTCTACAGACAGAGTGTTTCAAAACTGCTCAATCAAAAGTATGGTTTAACTCTGTTAGCTGAATGCTCAGATCAGAAAGAAGTTTCACAGAATGCTTCTGTGTAGTTTACATTTGAATATATTCCTTTTTCCACTACTACTCTCTTAGCGCTCCAAATGTCCAGTTGCATTTTCTACAGAAAGAGTGTTCAGATCTGCTCAATCAAAAGTATGGTTTAACTCTGTTAGCTGAATGCACAGATCAGAAATAAGTTTCACAGAATTATTCTGTGTAGTTTATATTTGGAGACATTGCTTTTTCCACTATTACCCTCTTAGCGCTCCGAAACTCCACTTGCATTTTCTACAAAAACAGTGTTTCATAACTGCTCAATCAAAAATATTTTTTATCTCTGTTAACTGAATTTGCAGATCAGAAATAAGTTTCACAGAATGCATCTGTGTAGTTTTTATTTGAAGATATTCTTTTTCCCAATGTAGGCCTCTTAGCGCTTAGCATGTCCAATTGCAGTTTCTACAGAAAGAGTGTTTCAGAACGGCTCAATCAAAAGGAAGGTTCAACACTCTTAGTTGAATGCACAGAACAGAAAGATTTTTCACAGAATGCTACTGTGTAGTTTATATTTGAATATATTCCTTTTTCCACTAATACCCTCTTAGCGCTCCGAATGTCCACTTGCATTTTCTACAGAAAGAGTGTTCAGAACTGCGCAATCAAAAGTATGGTTTAACTCTGTTAGCTTAATGAACATATCAGAAATAAGTTTCACACAATGCTTCGGTTTAGTTTTTATTTGAAGATATTATTTTTCCCAATAGAGGCCTCTTAGCGCACAGAATGTCCAATTGCATTTTCTACAGAAAGAGTGTTTCAGAAAGGCTCAATCAAAACTAAGGTTCAACACTTTTAGTTGAACAAACAGAACAGAAAGATGTTTCACACAATTCTTCTGTGTAGTTTTTATTTGTAGACATTCTTTTTCCCAATATAGGCCTCTTAGCGCTCAGAATGTCCAATTGCAGTTTCTACAGAAAGAGTGTTTCAGAACGGCTCAATCAAAAGTAAGGTTCAACTCTGTTAGTTGAATGCACAGAACAGAAAGAAGTTTCATACAATGCTTCTGTGTAGTTTATATTTGAACATATTCTTTTTTCCACTATTACCCACTTAGCGCTACGAATGTCCAGTTGCATTTTCTACAGACAGAGTGTTTCAAAACTGCTCAATCAAAAGTATGGTTTAACTCTGTTAGCTGAATGCTCAGATAAGAAAGAAGTTTCACAGAATGCTTCTGTGTAGTTTATATTTGAATATATTCCTTTTTCCACTACTACGCTCTTAGCGCTCCAAATGTCCATTTGCATTTTCTACAGAAAGAGTGTTCAGATCTGCTCAATCAAAAGTATGGTTTAACCCTGTTAGCTGAATGCACAGATCAGAAAGAAGTTTCACCGAATGATTCTGTGCAGTTTATATTTGAAGACATTCCTATTTCCACTATTACCCTCTTAGCGCTCCGAATCTCAACTTGCATTTTCTACAAAAAGTGTGTTTCAAAACTGCTCAATCAAAAATATGTTTTATCTCTGTTAAATGAATTTACAGATCAGAAATAAGTTTCACAGAATGCATCTGTGTAGTTTTTAATTGAAGATATTCTTTTTCCAAATGTAGGCCTCTTAGCGCTTAGCATGTCCAATTGCAGTTTCTACAGAAAGAGTGTTTCAGAACAGCTCAATCAAAAGTAAGGTTCAACTCTGTTAGTTGAATGCACAGAACAGAAAGTATTTTCACAGAATGCTACTGTGTAGTTTATATTTGAATATATTCCTTTTTCCACTATTACCCTCTTAGCGCTCCGAATGTCCACTTGCATTTTCTACAGATAGAGTGTTCAGAACAGCGCAATCAAAAGTATGGTTTAACTCTGTTAGCTTAATGAACATATCAGAAATAAGTTTCACACAATGCTTCTGTGTAGTTTTTATATGAAGTTATTATTTTTCCCAATATAGGCCTCTTAGCGCTCAGAATGTCCAATTGCAGTTTCTACAGAAAGAGTGTTTCAGAAAGGCTCAATCAAAAGTGAGGTTCAACTCTGTTAGTTGAATGCACAGAACAGAAAGAAGTTTAATACAATGCTTCTGTGTAGTTTATATTTGAACATATTCTTTTTTCCACTATTACCCACTTAGCGCTACGAATGTCCAGTTGCATTTTCTACAGACAGAGTGTTTCAAAACTGCTCAATCAAAAGTATGGTTTAACTCTGTTAGCTGAATGCTCAGATCAGAAAGAAGTTTCACAGAATGCTTCTGTGTAGTTTATATTTGAATATATTCCTTTTTCCACTACTACTCTCTTAGCGCTCCAAATGTCCAGTTGCATTTTCTACAGAAAGAGTGTTCAGATCTGCTCAATCAAAAGTATGGTTTACCTCTGTTAGCTGAATTCACAGATCAGAAAGAAGTTTCACAGAATGTTTCTGTGTAGTTTATATTTGAATATATTCCTTTTTCCACTACTACTCTCTTAGCGCTCCAAATGTCCAGTTGCATTTTCTACAGAAAGAGTGTTTCAGAACGGCTCAATCAAAACTAAGGTTCAACTCTTTTAGTTGAACAAACAGAACAGAAAGAAGTTTCACATAATTCTTCTGTGTAGTTTTTATTTGTAGACATTCTTTTTCCCAATATAGGCCTCTTAGCGCCCAGAATGTCCAATTGCAGTTTCTACAGAAAGAGTGTTTCAGAACGGCTCAATCAAAAGTAAGGTTCAACTCTGTTAGTTGAATGCACAGAACAGAAAGGTGTTTCATACAATGCTTCTGTGTAGTTTATATTTGAACATATTCTTTTTTCCACTATTACCCACTTAGCGCTACGAATGTCCAGTTGCATTTTCTACAGACAGAGTGTTTCAAAACTGCTCAATCAAAAGTATGGTTTAACTCTGTTAGCTGAATGCTCAGATCAGAAAGAAGTTTCACACAGTGCTTCTGTGTAGTTTATATTTGAACATATTCTTTTTTCCACTATTACCCACTTAGCGCTACGAATGTCCAGTTGCATTTTCTACAGACAGAGTGTTTCAAAACTGCTCAATCAAAAGTATGGTTTAACTCTGTTAGCTGAATGCTCAGATCAGAAAGAAGTTTCACAGAATGCTTCTGTGTAGTTTACATTTGCATATATTCCTTATTCCACTACTACTCTCTTAGCGCTCCAAATGTCCAGTTGCATTTTCTACAGAAAGAGTGTTCAGATCTGCTCAATCAAAAGTATGGTTTAACTCTGTTAGCTGAATGCACAGATCAGAAATAAGTTTCACAGAATTATTCTGTGTAGTTTATATTTGGAGACATTCCTTTTTCCACTATTACCCTCTTAGCGCTCCGAATCTCCACTTGCATTTTCTACAAAAACAGTGTTTCATAACTGCTCAATCAAAAATATGTTTTATCTCTGTTAACTGAATTTACAGATCAGAAATAAGTTTCACAGAATGCATCTGTGTAGTTTTTATTTGAAGATATTCTTTTTCCCAATGTAGGCCTCTTAGCGCTTAGCATGTCCAATTGCAGTTTCTACAGAAAGAGTGTTTCAGAACGGCTCAATCAAAAGTAAGGTTCAACTCTCTTAGTTGAATGCACAGAACAGAAAGATTTTTCACAGAATGCTACTGTGTAGTTTATATTTGAATATATTCCTTTTTCCACTATTACCCTCTTAGCGCTCCGAATGTCCACTTGCATTTTCTACAGAAAGAGTGTTCAGAACTGCGCAATCAAAAGTATGGTTTAACTCTGTTAGCTTAATGAACATATCAGAAATAAGTTTCACACAATGCTTCTGTTTAGTTTTTATTTGAAGATATTATTTTTCCCAATATAGGCCTCTTAGCGCAGAGAATGTCCAATTGCAGTTTCTACAGAAAGAGTGTTTCAGAACGGCTCAATCAAAACAAAGGTTCAACTCTTTTAGTTGAACAAACAGAACAGAAAGAAGTTTCACACAATTCTTCTGTGTAGTTTTTATTTGTAGACATTCTTTTTCCCAATATAGGCCTCTTAGCGCTCAGAATGTCCAATTGCAGTTTCTACAGAAGGAGTGTTTCAGAACGGCTCAATCAAAAGTAAGGTTCAACTCTGTTAGTTGAATGCACAGAACAGAAAGAAGTTTCATACAATGCTTCTGTGTAGTTTATATTTGAACATATTCTTTTTTCCACTATTACCCACTTAGCGCTACGAATGTCCAGTTGCATTTTCTACAGACAGAGTGTTTCAAAACTGCTCAATCAAAAGTATGGTTTAACTCTGTTAGCTGAATGCTCAGATCAGAAAGAAGTTTCACAGAATGCTTCTGTGTAGTTTATATTTGAATATATTCCTTTTTCCACTACTACGCTCTTAGCGCTCCAAATGTCCAGTTGCATTTTCTACAGAAAGAGTGTTCAGATCTGCTCAATCAAAAGTATGGTTTAACTCTGTTAGCTGAATGCACAGATCAGAAAGAAGTTTCACCGAATGATTCTGTGTAGTTTATATTTGAAGACATTCCTTTTCCACTATTTCCCTCTTAGCGCTCCGAATCTCCACTTGCATTTTCTACAAAAAGAGTGTTTCATAACTGCTCAATCAAAAATATGTTTTATCTCTGTTAACTGAATTTACAGATCAGAAATAAGTTTCACAGAATGCATCTGTGTAGTTTTTATTTGAAGATATCCTTTTTCCCAATGTAGGCCTCTTAGCGCTTAGCATGTCCAATTGCAGTTTCTACAGAAAGAGTGTTTCAGAACGGCTCAATCAAAAGTAAGGTTCAACTCTGTTAGTTGAATGCACAGAACAGAAAGAATTTTCACAGAATGCTACTGTGTAGTTTATATTTGAATATATTCCTTTTTCCACTATTACCCTCTTAGCGCTCCGAATGTCCACTTGCATTTTCTACAGAAAGAGTGTTCAGAACTGCGCAATCAAAAGTATGGTTTAACTCTGTTAGCTTAATGAACATATCAGAAATAAGTTTCACACAATGCTTCTGTGAAATTTTTATTTGAAGATATTATTTTTCCCAATATAGGCCTCTTAGCGCTCAGAATGTCCAATTGCAGTTTCTACAGAAAGAGTGTTTCAGAAAGGCTCAATCAAAAGTCAGGTTCAACTCTGTTAGTTGAATGCACAGAACAGAAAGAAGTTTCATACAATGTTTCTGTATAGTTTATATTTGAACATATTCTTTTTTCCACTATTACCCACTTAGCGCTACGAATGTCCAGTTGCATTTTCTACAGACAGAGTGTTTCAAAACTGCTCAATAAAAAGTATGGTTTAAATCTGTTAGCTGAATGCTCAGATCAGAAAGAAGTTTCACAGAATGCTTCTGTGTAGTTTATATTTGAATATATTCCTTTTTCCACTACTACTCTCTTAGCGCTCCAAATGTCCAGTTGCATTTTCTACAGAAAGAGTGTTCAGATCTGCTCAATCAAAAGTATGGTTTAACGCTGTTAGCTGAATGCACAGATCAGAAAGATGTTTCACCGAATGATTGGGTGTAGTTTATATTTGGAGACATTCTTTTTCCACTATTACCCTCTTAGCGCTCCGAATCTCCACTTGCATTTTCTACGGAAAGAGTGTTTCAGAACGGCTCAATCAAAACTAAGGTTCAACTCTTTTAGTTGAACAAACAGAACACAAAGAAGTTTCACACAATTCTTCTGAGTAGTTTTTATTTGTAGACATTCTTTTTCCCAATATAGGCCTCTTAGCGCTCAGAATGTCCAATTGCAGTTTCTACAGAAAGAGTGTTTCAGAACGGCTCAATCAAAAGTAAGGTTCAACTCTGTTAGTTGAATGCACAGAACAGAAAGAAGTTTCATACAATGCTTCTGTGTAGTTTATATTTGAACATATTCTTTTTTCCACTATTACCCACTTAGCGCTACGAATGTCCAGTTGCATTTTCTACAGACAGAGTGTTTCAAAACTGCTCAATCAAAAGTATGGTTTAACTCTGTTAGCTGAATGCTCAGATCAGAAAGAAGTTTCACACAATGCTTCTGTGTAGTTTATGTTTGAACATATTCTTTTTTCCACTATTACCCACTTAGCGCTACGAATGTCCAGTTGCATTTTCTACAGACAGAGTGTTTCAAAACTGCTCAATCAAAAGTATGGTTTAACTCTGTTAGCTGAATGCTCAGATCAGAAATATGTTTCACAGAATGCTTCTGTGTAGTTTACATTTGAATATATTCCTTTTTCCACTATTACTCTCTTAGCGCTCCAAATGTCCAGTTGCATTTTCTACAGAAAGAGTGTTCAGATCTGCTCAATCAAAAGTATGGTTTAACTCTGTTAGCTGAATGCACAGATCAGAAATAAGTTTCACAGAATTATTCTGTGTAGTTTATATTTGGAGACATTCCTTTTTCCACTATTACCCTCTTAGCGCTCCGAATCTCCACTTGCATTTTCTACAAAAAGAGTGTTTCATAACTGCTCAATCAAAAATATGTTTTATCTCTGTTAACTGAATTTGCAGATCAGAAATAAGTTTCACAGAATGCATCTGTGTAGTTTTTATTTGAAGATATTCTTTTTCCCAATGTAGGCCTCTTAGCGCTTAGCATGTCCAATTGCAGTTTCTACAGAAAGAGTGTTTCAGAACGGCTCAATCAAAAGTAAGGTTCAACTCTCTTAGTTGAATGCACAGAACAGAAAGATTTTTCACAGAATGCTACTGTGTAGTTTATATTTGAATATATTCCTTTTTCCACTATTACCCTCTTAGCGCTCCGAATGTCCACTTGCATTTTCTACAGAAAGAGTGTTCAGAACTGCGCAATCAAAGTATGGTTTAACTCTGTTAGCTTAATGAACATATCAGAAATAAGTTTCACACAATGCTTCTGTTTAGTTTTTATTTGAAGATATTATTTTTCCCAATAGAGGCCTCTTAGCGCACAGAATGTCCAATTGCAGTTTCTACAGAAAGAGTGTTTCAGAACGGTTCAATCAAAACTAAGGTTCAACAATTTTAGTTGAACAAACAGAACAGAAAGATGTTTCACACAATACTTCTGTGTAGTTTTTATTTGTAGACATTCTTTTTCCCAATATAGGCCTCTTAGCGCTCAGAATGTCCAATTGCAGTTTCTACAGAAAGAGTGCTTCAGAACGGCTCAATCAAAAGTAAGGTTCAACTCTGTTAGTTGAATGCACAGAACAGAAAGAAGTTTCATACAATGCTTCTGTGTAGTTTATATTTGAACATATTCTTTTTTCCACTATTACCCACTTAGCGCTACGAATGTCCAGTTGCATTTTCTACAGACAGAGTGTTTCAAAACTGCTCAATCAAAAGTATGGTTTAACTCTGTTAGCTGAATGCTCAGATCAGAAAGAAGTTTCACAGAATGCTTCTGTGTAGTTTATATTTGAATATATTCCTTTTTCCACTACTACGCTCTTAGCGCTCCAAATGTCCAGTTGCATTTTCTACAGAAAGAGTGTTCAGATCTGCTCAATCAAAAGTATGGTTTAACTCTGTTAGCTGAATGCACAGATCAGAAAGAAGTTTCACCGAATGATTCTGTGTAGTTTATATTTGAAGACATTCCTTTTTCCACTATTACCCCCTTAGCGCTCCGAATCTCCACTTGCATTTTCTACAGAAAGAGTGTTTCAGAACGGCTCAATCAAAACTAAGTTTCAACTCTTTTAGTTGAACAAACAGAACAGAAAGAAGTTTCACACAATTCTTCTGTGTAGTTGTTATTTGTAGACATTCTTTTTCCCAATATAGGCCTCTTAGCGCTCAGAATGTCCAATTGCAGTTTCTACAGAAAGAGTGTTTCAGAACGGCTCAATCAAAAGTAAGGTTCAACTCTGTTAGTTGAATGCACAGAACAGAAAGAAGTTTCATACAATGCTTCTGTGTAGTTTATATTTGAACATATTCTTTTTTCCACTATTACCCACTTAGCGCTACGAATGTCCAGTTGCATTTTCTACAGACAGAGTGTTTCAAAACTGCTCAATCAAAAGTATGGTTTAACTCTGTTAGCTGAATGCTCAGATCAGAAAGAAGTTTCACACAATGCTTCTGTGTAGTTTATATTTGAACATATTCTTTTTTCCACTATTACCCACTTAGCGCTACGAATGTCCAGTTGCATTTTCTACAGACAGAGTGTTTCAAAACTGCTCAATCAAAAGTATGGTTTAACTCTGTTAGCTGAATGCTCAGATCAGAAAGAAGTTTCACAGAATGCTTCTGTGTAGTTTACATTTGAATATATTCCTTTTTCCACTACTACTCTCTTAGCGCTCCAAATGTCCAGTTGCATTTTCTACAGAAAGAGTGTTCAGATCTGCTCAATCAAAAGTATGGTTTAATTCTGTTAGCTGAATGCACAGATCAGAAATAAGTTTCACAGAATTATTCTGTGTAGTTTATATTTGGAGACATTGCTTTTTCCACTATTACCCTCTTAGCGCTCCGAATCTCCACTTGCATTTTCTACAAAAACAGTGTTTCATAACTGCTCAATCAAAAATATGTTTTATCTCTGTTAACTGAATTTGCAGATCAGAAATAAGTTTCACAGAATGCATCTGTGTAGTTTTTATTTGAAGATATTCTTTTTCCCAATGTAGGCCTCTTAGCGCTTAGCATGTCCAATTGCAGTTTCTACAGAAAGAGTGTTTCAGAACGGCTCAATCAAAAGTAAGGTTGAACTCTCTTAGTTGAATGCACAGAACAGAAAGATTTTTCACAGAATGCTACTGTGTAGTTTATATTTGAATATATTCCTTTTTCCACTATTACCCTCTTAGCGCTCCGAATGTCCACTTGCATTTTCTACAGAAAGAGTGTTCAGAACTGCGCAATCAAAAGTATGGTTTAACTCTGTTAGCTTAATGAACATATCAGAAATAAGTTTCACACAATGCTTCGGTTTAGTTTTTATTTGAAGATATTATTTTTCCCAATATAGGCCTCTTAGCGCACAGAATGTCCAATTGCAGTTTCTACAGAAAGAGTGTTTCAGAAAGGCTCAATCAAAACTAAGGTTCAACACTTTTAGTTGAACAAACAGGACAGAAAGATGTTTCACACAATTCTTCTCTGTAGTTTTTATTTGTAGACATTCTTTTTCCCAATATAGGCCTCTTAGCGCTCAGAATGTCCAATTGCAGTTTCTACAGAAAGAGTGTTTCAGAACGGCTCAATCAAAAGTAAGGTTCAACTCTGTTAGTTGAATGCACAGAACAGAAAGAAGTTTCATACAATGCTTCTGTGTAGTTTATATTTGAACATATTCTTTTTTCCACTATTACCCACTTAGCGCTACGAATGTCCAGTTGCATTTTCTACAGACAGAGTGTTTCAAAACTGCTCAATCAAAAGTATGGTTTAACTCTGTTAGCTGAATGCTCAGATAAGAAAGAAGTTTCACAGAATGCTTCTGTGTAGTTTATATTTGAATATATTCCTTTTTCCACTACTACGCTCTTAGCGCTCCAAATGTCCATTTGCATTTTCTACAGAAAGAGTGTTCAGATCTGCTCAATCAAAAGTATGGTTTAACCCTGTTAGCTGAATGCACAGATCAGAAAGAAGTTTCACCGAATGATTCTGTGTAGTTTATATTTGAAGACATTCCTTTTTCCACTATTACCCTCTTAGCGCTCCGAATCTCAACTTGCATTTTCTACAAAAAGAGTGTTTCAAAACTGCTCAATCAAAAATATGTTTTATCTCTGTTAAATGAATTTACAGATCAGAAATAAGTTTCACAGAATGCATCTGTGTAGTTTTTAATTGAAGATATTCTTTTTCCAAATGTAGGCCTCTTAGCGCTTAGCATGTCCAATTGCAGTTTCTACAGAAAGAGTGTTTCAGAACAGCTCAATCAAAAGTAAGGTTCAACTCTGTTAGTTGAATGCACAGAACAGAAAGTATTTTCACAGAATGCTACTGTGTAGTTTATATTTGAATATATTCCTTTTTCCACTATTACCCTCTTAGCGCTCCGAATGTCCACTTGCATTTTCTACAGATAGAGTGTTCAGAACAGCGCAATCAAAAGTATGGTTTAACTCTGTTAGCTTAATGAACATATCAGAAATAAGTTTCACACAATGCTTCTGTGTAGTTTTTATTTGAAGTTATTATTTTTCCCAATATAGGCCTCTTAGCGCTCAGAATGTCCAATTGCAGTTTCTACAGAAAGAGTGTTTCAGAAAGGCTCAATCAAAAGTGAGGTTCAACTCTGTTAGTTGAATGCACAGAACAGAAAGAAGTTTAATACAATGCTTCTGTGTAGTTTATATTTGAACATATTCTTTTTTCCACTACTACCCACTTAGCGCTACGAATTTCCAGTTGCATTTTCTACAGACAGAGTGTTTCAAAACTGCTCAATCAAAAGTATGGTTTAACTCTGTTAGCTGAATGCTCAGATCAGAAAGAAGTTTCACAGAATGCTTCTGTGTAGTTTATATTTGAATATATTCCTTTTTCCACTACTACTCTCTTAGCGCTCCAAATGTCCAGTTGCATTTTCTACAGAAAGAGTGTTCAGATCTGCCCAATCAAAAGTATGGTTTACCTCTGTTAGCTGAATTCACAGATCAGAAAGAAGTTTCACAGAATGTTTCTGTGTAGTTTATATTTGAATATATTCCTTTTTCCACTACTACTCTCTTATCGCTCCAAATGTCCAGTTGCATTTTCTACAGACAGAGTGTTTCAGAACGGCTCAATCAAAACTAAAGTTCAACTCTTTTAGTTGAACAAACAGAACAGAAAGAAGTTTCACATAATTCTTCTGTGTAGTTTTTATTTGTAGACATTCTTTTTCCCAATATAGGCCTCTTAGCGCCCAGAATGTCCAATTGCAGTTTCTACAGAAAGAGTGTTTCAGAACGGCTCAATCAAAAGTAAGGTTCAACTCTGTTAGTTGAATGCACAGAACAGAAAGATGTTTCATACAATGCTTCTGTGTAGTTTATATTTGAACATATTCTTTTTTTCACTATTACCCACTTAGCGCTACGAATGTCCAGTTGCATTTTCTACAGACAGAGTGTTTCAAAACTGCTCAATCAAAAGTATGGTTTAACTCTGTTAGCTGAATGCTCAGATCAGAAAGAAGTTTCACACAATGCTTCTGTGTAGTTTATATTTGAACATATTCTTTTTTCCACTATTACCCACTTAGCGCTACGAATGTCCAGTTGCATTTTCTACAGACAGAGTGTTTCAAAACTGCTCAATCAAAAGTATGGTTTAACTCTGTTAGCTGAATGCTCAGATAAGAAAGAAGTTTCACAGAATGCTTCTGTGTAGTTTATATTTGAATATATTCCTTTTTCCACTACTACGCTCTTAGCGCTCCAAATGTCCATTTGCATTTTCTACAGAAAGAGTGTTCAGATCTGCTCAATCAAAAGTATGGTTTAACCCTGTTAGCTGAATGCACAGATCAGAAAGAAGTTTCACCGAATGATTCTGTGTAGTTTATATTTGAAGACATTCCTTTTTCCACTATTACCCTCTTAGCGCTCCGAATCTCAACTTGCATTTTCTACAAAAAGAGTGTTTCAAAACTGCTCAATCAAAAATATGTTTTATCTCTGTTAAATGAATTTACAGATCAGAAATAAGTTTCACAGAATGCATCTTTGTAGTTTTTAATTGAAGATATTCTTTTTCCAAATGTAGGCCTCTTAGCGCTTAGCATGTCCAATTGCAGTTTCTACAGAAAGAGTGTTTCAGAACAGCTCAATCAAAAGTAAGGTTCAACTCTGTTAGTTGAATGCACAGAACAGAAAGTATTTTCACAGAATGCTACTGTGTAGTTTATATTTGAATATATTCCTTTTTCCACTATTACCCTCTTAGCGCTCCGAATGTCCACTTGCATTTTCTACAGATAGAGTGTTCAGAACAGCGCAATCAAAAGTATGGTTTAACTCTGTTAGCTTAATGAACATATCAGAAATAAGTTTCACACAATGCTTCTGTGTAGTTTTTATTTGAAGTTATTATTTTTCCCAATATAGGCCTCTTAGCGCTCAGAATGTCCAATTGCAGTTTCTACAGAAAGAGTGTTTCAGAAAGGCTCAATCAAAAGTGAGGTTCAACTCTGTTAGTTGAATGCACAGAACAGAAAGAAGTTTAATACAATGCTTCTGTGTAGTTTATATTTGAACATATTCTTTTTTCCACTATTACCCACTTAGCGCTACGAATTTCCAGTTGCATTTTCTACAGACAGAGTGTTTCAAAACTGCTCAATCAAAAGTATGGTTTAACTCTGTTAGCTGAATGCTCAGATCAGAAAGAAGTTTCACAGAATGCTTCTGTGTAGTTTATATTTGAATATATTCCTTTTTCCACTACTACTCTCTTAGCGCTCCAAATGTCCAGTTGCATTTTCTACAGAAAGAGTGTTCAGATCTGCCCAATCAAAAGTATGGTTTACCTCTGTTAGCTGAATTCAGAGATCAGAAAGAAGTTTCACAGAATGTTTCTGTGTAGTTTATATTTGAATATATTCCTTTTTCCACTACTACTCTCTTAGCGCTCCAAATGTCCAGTTGCATTTTCTACAGACAGAGTGTTTCAGAACGGCTCAATCAAAACTAAAGTTCAACTCTTTTAGTTGAACAAACAGAACAGAAAGAAGTTTCACATAATTCTTCTGTGTAGTTTTTATTTGTAGACATTCTTTTTCCCAATATAGGCCTCTTAGCGCCCAGAATGTCCAATTGCAGTTTCTACAGAAAGAGTGTTTCAGAACGGCTCAATCAAAAGTAAGGTTCAACTCTGTTAGTTGAATGCACAGAACAGAAAGATGTTTCATACAATGCTTCTGTGTAGTTTATATTTGAACATATTCTTTTTTCCACTATTACCCACTTAGCGCTACGAATGTCCAGTTGCATTTTCTACAGACAGAGTGTTTCAAAACTGCTCAATCAAAAGTATGGTTTAACTCTGTTAGCTGAATGCTCAGATCAGAAAGAAGTTTCACAGAATGCTTCTGTGTAGTTTACATTTGAATATATTCCTTTTTCCACTACTACTCTCTTAGCGCTCCAAATGTCCAGTTGCATTTTCTACAGAAAGAGTGTTCAGATCTGCTCAATCAAAAGTATGGTTTAACTCTGTTAGCTGAATGCACAGATCAGAAATAAGTTTCACAGAATTATTCTGTGTAGTTTATATTTGGAGACATTCCTTTTTCCACTATTACCCTCTTAGCGCTCCGAATCTCCACTTGCATTTTCTACAAAAACAGTGTTTCATAACTGCTCAATCAAAAATATGTTTTATCTCTGTTAACTGAATTTACAGATCAGAAATAAGTTTCACAGAATGCATCTGTGTAGTTTTTATTTGAAGATATTCTTTTTCCCAATGTAGGCCTCTTAGCGCTTAGCATGTCCAATTGCAGTTTCTACAGAAAGAGTGTTTCAGAACGGCTCAATCAAAAGTAAGGTTCAACTCTCTTAGTTGAATGCACAGAACAGAAAGATTTTTCACAGAATGCTACTGTGTAGTTTATATTTGAATATATTCCTTTTTCCACTATTACCCTCTTAGCGCTCCGAATGTCCACTTGCATTTTCTACAGAAAGAGTGTTCAGAACTGCGCAATCAAAAGTATGGTTTAACTCTGTTAGCTTAATGAACATATCAGAAATAAGTTTCACACAATGCTTCTGTTTAGTTTTTATTTGAAGATATTATTTTTCCCAATATAGGCCTCTTAGCGCAGAGAATGTCCAATTGCAGTTTCTACAGAAAGAGTGTTTCAGAACGGCTCAATCAAAACTAAGGTTCAACTCTTTTAGTTGAACAAACAGAACAGAAAGAAGTTTCACACAATTCTTCTGTGTAGGTTTATTTGTAGACATTCTTTTTCCCAATATAGGCCTCTTAGCGCTCAGAATGTCCAATTGCAGTTTCTACAGAAAGAGTGTTTCAGAACGGCTCAATCAAAAGTAAGGTTCAACTCTGTTAGTTGAATGCACAGAACAGAAAGAAGTTTCATACAATGCTTCTGTGTAGTTTCTATTTGAACATATTCTTTTTTCCACTATTTCCCACTTAGCGCTACGAATGTCCAGTTGCATTTTCTACAGACAGAGTGTTTCAAAACTGCTCAATCAAAAGTATGGTTTAACTCTGTTAGCTGAATGCTCAGATCAGAAAGAAGTTTCACAGAATGCTTCTGTGTAGTTTATATTTGAATATATTCCTTTTTCCACTACTACGCTCTTAGCGCTCCAAATGTCCAGTTGCATTTTCTACAGAAAGAGTGTTCAGATCTGCTCAATCAAAAGTATGGTTTAACTCTGTTAGCTGCATGCACAGATCAGAAAGAAGTTTCACCGAATGATTCTGTGTAGTTTATATTTGAAGACATTCCTTTTTCCACTATTACCCTCTTAGCGCTCCGAATCTCCACTTGCATTTTCTACAAAAAGAGTGTTTCATAACTGCTCAATCAAAAATATGTTTTATCTCTGTTAACTGAATTTACAGATCAGAAATAAGTTTCACAGAATGCATCTGTGTAGTTTTTATTTGAAGATATTCTTTTTCCCAATGTAGGCCTCTTAGCGCTTAGCATGTCCAAATGCAGTTTCTACAGAAAGAGTGTTTCAGAACGGCTCAATCAAAAGTAAGGTTCAACTCTGTTAGTTGAATGCACTGAACAGAAAGAATTTTCACAGAATGCTACTGTGTAGTTTATATTTGAATATATTCCTTTTTCCACTATTACCCTCTTACCGCTCCGAATGTCCACTTGCATTTTCTACAGAAAGAGTGTTCAGAACTGCGCAATCAAAAGTATGGTTTAACTCTGTTAGCTTAATGAACATATCAGAAATAAGTTTCACACAATGCTTCTGTGAAGTTTTTATTTGAAGATATTATTTTCCAAATATAGTCCTCTTAGCGCTCAGAATGTCCAATTGCAGTTTCTACAGAAAGAGTGTTTCAGAAAGGCTCAATCAAAAGTAAGGTTCAACTCTGTTAGTTGAATGCACAGAACAGAAAGAAGTTTCATACAATGCTTCTGTGTAGTTTATATTTGAACATATTCTTTTTTCCACTATTACCAACTTAGCGCTACGAATGTCCAGTTGCATTTTCTACAGACAGAGTGTTTCAAAACTGCTCAATCAAAAGTATGGTTTAACTCTGTTAGCTGAATGCTCAGATCAGAAAGAAGTTTCACAGAATGCTTCTGTGTAGTTTATATTTGAATATATTCCTTTTTCCACTACTACTCTCTTAGCGCTCCAAATGTCCAGTTGCATTTTCTACAGAAAGAGTGTTCAGATCTGCTCAATCAAAAGTATGGTTTAACTCTGTTAGCTGAATGCACAGATCAGAAATAAGTTTCACAGAATGATTCTGTGTAGTTTATATTTGGAGACATTCCTTTTTCCACTGTTACCCTCTTAGCGCTCCGAATCTCCACTTGAATTTTCTACAGAAAGAATGTTTCAGAACGGCTCAATCAAAACTAAGGTTCAACTCTTTTAGTTGAACAAACAGAACAGAAAGAAGTTTCACACAATTCTTCTGTGTAGTTTTTATTTGTAGACATTCTTTTTCCCAATATAGGCCTCTTAGCGCTCAGAATGTCCAATTGCAGTTTCTACAGAAAGAGTGTTTCAGAACGGCTCAATCAAAAGTAAGGTTCAACTCTCTTAGTTGAATGCACAGAACAGAAAGAACTTTCATACAATGCTTCTGTGTAGTTTCTATTTGAACATATTCTTTTTTCCACTATTTCCCACTTAGCGCTACGAATGTCCAGTTGCATTTTCTACAGACAGAGTGTTTCAAAACTGCTCAATCAAAAGTATGGTTTAACTCTGTTAGCTGAATGCTCAGATCAGAAAGAAGTTTCACAGAATGCTTCTGTGTAGTTTATATTTGAATATATTCCTTTTTCCACTACTACGCTCTTAGCGCTCCAAATGTCCAGTTGCATTTTCTACAGAAAGAGTGTTCAGATCTGCTCAATCAAAAGTATGGTTTAACTCTGTTAGCTGAATGCACAGATCAGAAAGAAGTTTCACAGAATGATTCTGTGTAGTTTATATTTGGAGACATTCCTTTTTCCACTATTACCCTCTTAGCGCTCCGAATCTCCACTTGCATTTTCTACAGAAAGAGTGTTTCAGAACGGCTCAATCAAAACTAAGGATCAACTCTTTTAGTTGAACAAACAGAACAGAAAGAAGTTTCACACAATTCTTCTGTGTAGTTTTTATTTGTAGACATTCTTTTTCCCATTATAGGCCTCTTAGCGCTCAGAATGTCCAATTGCAGTTTCTACAGAAAGAGTGTTTCAGAACGGCTCAATCAAAAGTAAGGTTCAACTCTGTTATTTGAATGCACAGAACAGAAAGAAGTTTCATACAATGCTTCTGTGTAGTTTCTATTTGAACATATTCTTTTTTCCACTATTTCCCACTTAGCGCTACGAATGTCCAGTTGCATTTACTACAGACAGAGTGTTTCAAAACTGCTCAATCAAAAGTATGGTTTAACTCTGTTAGCTGAATGCTCAGATCAGAAAGAAGTTTCACAGAATGCTTCTGTGTAGTTTATATTTGAATATATTCCTTTTTCCACTACTACGCTCTTAGCGCTCCAAATGTCCAGTTGCATTTTCTACAGAAAGAGTGTTCAGATCTGCTCAATCAAAAGTATGGTTTAACTCTGTTAGCTGCATGCACAGATCAGAAAGAAGTTTCACCGAATGATTCTGTGTAGTTTATCTTTGAAGACATTCCTTTTTCCACTATTACCCTCTTAGCGCTCCGAATCTCCACTTGCATTTTCTACAAAAAGAGTGTTTCATAACTGCTCAATCAAAAATATGTTTTATCTCTGTTAACTGAATTTACAGATCAGAAATAAGTTTCACAGAATGCATCTGTGTAGTTTTTATTTGAAGATATTCTTTTTCCCAATGTAGGCCTCTTAGCACTTAGCATGTCCAATTGCAGTTTCTACAGAAAGAGTGTTTCAGAACGGCTCAATCAAAAGTAAGGTTCAACTCTGTTAGTTGAATGCACAGAACAGAAAGAATTTTCACAGAATGCTACTGTGTAGTTTATATTTGAATATATTCCTTTTTCCACTATTACCCTCTTAGCGCTCCGAAAGTCCACTTGCATTTTCTACAGAAAGAGTGTTCAGAACTGCGCAATCAAAAGTATGGTTTAACTCTTTTAGCTTCATGAACATATCAGAAATAAGTTTCACACAATGCTTCTGTGAAGTTTTTATTTGAAGATATTATTTTTCCCAATATAGGCCTCTTAGCGCTCAGAATGTCCAATTGCAGTTTCTACAGAAAGAGTGTTTCAGAAAGGCTCAATCAAAAGTAAGGTTCAACTCTGTTAGTTGAATGCACAGAACAGAAAGAAGTTTCATACAATGCTTCTGTGTAGTTTATATTTGAACATATTCTTTTTTCCACTATTACCCACTTAGCGCTACGAATGTCCAGTTGCATTTTCTACAGACAGAGTGTTTCAAAACTGCTCAATCAAAAGTATGGTTTAACTCTGTTAGCTGAATGCTCAGATCAGAAAGAAGTTTCACAGAATGCTTCTGTGTAGTTTATATTTGAATATATTCCTTTTTCCACTACTACTCTCTTAGCGCTCCAAATGTCCAGTTGCATTTTCTACAGAAAGAGTGTTCAGATCTGCTCAATCAAAAGTATGGTTTAACTCTGTTAGCTGAATGCACAGATCAGAAAGAAGTTTCACAGAATGATTCTGTGTAGTTTATATTTGGAGACATTCCTTTTTCCACTATTACCCTCTTAGCGCTCCGAATCTCCACTTGCATTTTCTACAGAAAGAGTGTTTCAGAACGGCTCAATCAAAACTAAGGTTCAACTCTTTTAGTTGAACAAACAGAACAGAAAGAAGTTTCAAAAATTCTTCTGTGTAGTTTTTATTTGTAGACATTCTTTTTCCCAATATAGGCCTCTTAGCGCTCAGAATATCCAATTGCAGTTTCTACAGAAAGAGTGTTTCTGAACGGCTCAATCAAAAGTAACGTTCAACTCTGTTAGTTGAATGCACAGAACAGAAAGAAGTTTCATACAATGCTTCTGTGTAGTTTATATTTGAACATATTCTTTTTTCCACTATTACCCACTTAGCGCTACGAATGTCCAGTTGCATTTTCTACAGACAGAGTGTTTCAAAACTGCTCAATCAAAAGTATGGTTTAACTCTGTTAGCTGAATGCTCAGATCAGAAAGAAGTTTCACAGAATGCTTCTGTGTAGTTTATATTTGAATATATTCCCTTTTCCACTACTACGCTCTTAGCGCTCCAAATGTCCAGTTGCATTTTCTACAGAAAGAGTGTTCAGATCTGCTCAATCAAAAGTATGGTTTAACTCTGTTAGCTGCATGCACAGATCAGAAAGAAGTTTCACCGAATGATTCTGTGTAGTTTGTATTTGAAGGCATTCCTTTTTCCACTATTACCCTCTTAGCGCTCTGAATCTCCACTTGCATTTTCTACAAAAAGAGTGTTTCATAACTGCTCAATCAAAAATATGTTTTATCTCTGTTAACTGAATTTACAGATCAGAAATAAGTTTCAAAGAATGCATCTGTGTAGTTTTTATTTGAAGATATTCTTTTTCCCAATGTAGGCCTCTTAGCGCTTAGCATGTCCAATTGCAGTTTCTACAGAAAGAGTGTTTCAGAACGGCTCAATCAAAAGTAAGGTTCAACTCTGTTAGTTGAATGCACAGAACAGAAAGAATTTTCACAGAATGCTACTGTGTAGTTTATATTTGAATATATTCCTTTTTCCACTATTACCCTCTTAGCGCTCCGAATGTCCACTTGCATTTTCTACAGAAAGAGTGTTCAGAACTGCGCAATCAAAAGTATGGTTTAACTCTGTTAGCTTAATGAACATATCAGAAATATGTTTCACACAATGCTTCTGTGTAGTTTTTATTTGAAGATATTATTTTTCCCAATATAGGCCTCTTAGCGCTCAGAATGTCCAATTGCAGTTTCTACAGAAAGAGTGTTTCAGAAAGGCTCAATCAAAAGTCAGGTTCAACTCTGTTAGTTGAATGCACAGAACAGAAAGAAGTTTCATACAATGCTTCTGTGTAGTTTATATTTGAACATATTCTTTTTTCCACTATTACCCACATAGCGCTACGAATGTCCAGTTGCATTTTCTACAGACAGAGTGTTTCAAAACTGCTCAATCAAAAGTATGGTTTAACTCTGTTAGCTGAATGCTCAGATCAGAATGAAGTTTCACAGAATGCTTCTGTGTAGTTTATATTTGAATATATTCCTTTATCCACTACTACTCTCTTAGCGCTCCAAATGTCCAGTTGCATTTTCTACAGAAAGAGTGTTCAGATCTGCTCAATCAAAAGTATGGTTTAACTCTGTTAGCTGAATGCACAGATCAGAAAGAAGTTTCACAGAATGATTCTGTGTAGTTTATATTTGGAGACATTCCTTTTTCCACTATTACCCTCTTAGCGCTCCGAATCTCCACTTGCATTTTCTACAGAAAGAGTGTTTCAGAACGGCTCAATCAAAACTAAGGTTCAACTCTTTTAGTTGAACAAACAGAACAGAAAGAAGTTTCACACAATTCTTCTGTGTAGTTTTTATTTGTAGACATTCTTTTTCCCAATATAGGCCTCTTAGCGCTCAGAATGTCCAATTGCAGTTTCTACAGAAAGAGTGTTTCAGAACGGCTCAATCAAAAGTAAGGTTCAACTCTGTTAGTTGAATGCACAGAACAGAAAGAAGTTTCATACAATGCTTCTGTGTAGTTTATATTTGAATATATTCTTTTTTCCACTATTACCCACTTAGCGCTACGAATGTCCAGTTGCATTTTCTACAGACAGAGTGTTTCAAAACTGCTCAATCAAAAGTATGGTTTAACTCTGTTAGCTGAATGCTCAGATCAGAAAGAAGTTTCACAGAATGCTTCTGTGTAGTTTACATTTGAATATATTCCTTTTTCCACTACTACTCTCTTAGCGCTCCAAATGTCCAGTTGCATTTTCTACAGAAAGAGTGTTCAGATCTGCTCAATCAAAAGTATGGTTTAACTCTGTTAGCTGAATGCACAGATCAGAAATAAGTTTCACAGAATTATTCTGTGTAGTTTATATTTGGAGACATTCCTTTTTCCACTATTACCCTCTTAGCGCTCCGAATCTCCACTTGCATTTTCTACAAAAACAGTGTTTCATAACTGCTCAATCAAAAATATGTTTTATCTCTGTTAACTGAATTTGCAGATCAGAAATAAGTTTCACAGAATGCATCTGTGTAGTTTTTATTTGAAGATATTCTTTTTCCCAATGTAGGCCTCTTAGCGCTTAGCATGTCCAATTGCAGTTTCTACAGAAAGAGTGTTTCAGAACGGCTCAATCAAAAGTAAGTTTCAACTCTCTTAGTTGAATGCACAGAACAGAAAGATTTTTCACAGAATGCTACTGTGTAGTTTATATTTGAATATATTCCTTTTTCCACTATTACCCTCTTAGCGCTCCGAATGTCCACTTGCATTTTCTACAGAAAGAGTGTTCAGAACTGCGCAATCAAAAGTATGGTTTAACTCTGTTAGCTTAATGAACATATCAGAAATAAGTTTCACACAATGCTTCTGTTTAGTTTTTATTTGAAGATATTATTTTTCCCAATAAAGGCCTCTTAGCGCACAGAATGTCCAATTGCAGTTTCTACAGAAAGAGTGTTTCAGAACGGCTCAATCAAAACTAAGGTTCAACACTTTTAGTTGAACAAACAGAACAGAAAGAAGTTTCACACAATTCTTCTGTGTAGTTTTTATTTGTAGACATTCTTTTTCCCAATATAGGCCTCTTAGCGCTCAGAATGTCCAATTGCAGTTTCTACAGAAAGAGTGTTTCAGAACGGCTCAATCAAAAGTAAGGTTCAACTCTGTTAGTTGAATGCACAGAACAGAAAGAAGTTTCATACAATGCTTCTGTGTAGTTTATATTTGAACATATTCTTTTTTCCACTATTACCCACTTAGCGCTACGAATGTCCAGTTGCATTTTCTACAGACAGAGTGTTTCAAAACTGCTCAATCAAAAGTATGGTTTAACTCTGTTAGCTGAATGCTCAGATCAGAAAGAAGTTTCACAGAATGCTTCTGTGTAGTTTATATTTGAATATATTCCTTTTTCCACTACTACGCTCTTAGCGCTCCAAATGTCCAGTTGCATTTTCTACAGAAAGAGTGTTCAGATCTGCTCAATCAAAAGTATGGTTTAACTCTGTTAGCTGAATGCACAGATCAGAAAGAAGTTTCACCGAATGATTCTGTGTAGTTTATATTTGAAGACATTCCTTTTCCACTATTTCCCTCTTAGCGCTCCGAATCTCCACTTGCATTATCTACAAAAAGAGTGTTTCATAACTGCTCAATAAAAAATATGTTTTATCTCTGTTAACTGAATTTACAGATCAGAAATAAGTTTCACAGAATGCATCTGTGTAGTTTTTATTTGAAGATATTCTTTTTCCCAATGTAGGCCTCTTAGCGCTTAGCATGTCCAAATGCAGTTTCTACACAAAGAGTGTTTCAGAACGGCTCAATCAAAAGTAAGGTTCAACTCTGTTAGTTGAATGCACTGAACAGAAAGAATTTTCACAGAATGCTACTGTGTAGTTTATATTTGAATATATTCCTTTTTCCACTATTACCCTCTTACCGCTCCGAATGTCCACTTGCATTTTCTACAGAAAGAGTGTTCAGAACTGCGCAATCAAAAGTATGGTTTAACTCTGTTAGCTTAATGAACATATCAGAAATAAGTTTCACACAATGCTTCTGTGAAGTTTTTATTTGAAGATATTATTTTTCCCAATATAGGCCTCTTAGCGCTCAGAATGTCCAATTGCAGTTTCTAAAGAAAGAGTGTTTCAGAAAGGCTCAATCAAAAGTAAGGTTCAACTCTGTTAGTTGAATGCACAGAACAGAAAGAAGTTTCATACAATGCTTCTGTGTAGTTTATATTTGAACATATTCTTTTTTCCACTATTACCCACTTAGCGCTAGGAATGTCCAGTTGCATTTTCTACAGACAGAGTGTTTCAAAACTGCTCAATCAAAAGTATGGTTTAACTCTGTTAGCTGAATGCTCAGATCAGAAAGAAGTTTCACAGAATGCTTCTGTGTAGTTTATATTTGAATATATTCCTTTTTCCACTACTACGCTCTTAGCGCTCCAAATGTCCAGTTGCATTTTCTACAGGAAGAGTGTTCAGATCTGCTCAATCAAAAGTATGGTTTAACTCTGTTAGCTGAATGCACAGATCAGAAAGAAGTTTCACCGAATGATTCTGTGTAGTTTATATTTGAAGACATTACTTTTTCCACTATTACCCTCTTAGCGCTCCGAATCTCCACTTGCATTTACTACAAAAAGAGTGTTTCATAACTGCTCAATCAAAAATATGTTATATCTCTGTTAACTGAATTTACAGATCAGAAATAAGTTTCACAGAATGCATCTGTGTAGTTTTTATTTGAAGATATTCTTTTTCCCAATGTAGGCCTCTTAGCGCTTAGCATGTCCAATTGCAGTTTCTACAGAAAGAGTGTTTCAGAACGGCTCAATCAAAAGTAAGGTTCAACTCTGTTAGTTGAATGCACAGAACAGAAAGAATTTTCACAGAATGCTACTGTGTAGTTTATATTTGAATATATTCCTTTTTCCACTATTACCATCTTAGCGCTCCGAATGTCCATCTGCATTTTCTACAGAAAGAGTGTTCAGAACTGCGCAATCAAAAGTATGGTTTAACTCTGTTAGCTTAATGAACATATCAGAAATAAGTTTCACACAATGCTTCTGTGTAGTTTTTATTTGAAGA
The DNA here is from genome assembly GCF_028878055.3 of Symphalangus syndactylus. Classification (NCBI taxonomy): domain Eukaryota; kingdom Metazoa; phylum Chordata; class Mammalia; order Primates; family Hylobatidae; genus Symphalangus; species Symphalangus syndactylus. The sequence continues at coordinate 110,202,017 of NC_072437.2, read as the reverse complement.
TATTATTTTTCCCAATATAGGCCTCTTAGCACTCAGAATGTCCAATTGCAGTTTCTACAGAAAGAGTGTTTCAGAAAGGCTCAATCAAAAGTAAGGTTCAACTCTGTTAGTTGAATGCACAGAACAGAAAGAAGTTTCATACAATGCTTCTGTGTAGTTTATATTTGAACATATTCTTTTTTCCACTATTTCCCACTTAGCGCTACGAATGTCCAGTTGCATTTTCTACAGACAGAGTGTTTCAAAACTGCTCAATCAAAAGTATTTTTTAACTCTGTTAGCTGAATGCTCAGATCAGAAAAAAGTTTCACAGAATGCTTCTGTGTAGTTTATATTTGAATATATTCCTTTTTCCACTACTACCTTCTTAGTGCTCCAAATGTCCAGTTGCATTTTCTACAGAAAGAGTGTTCAGATGTGCTCAATCAAAAGTATAGTTTAACTCTGTTAGCTGCATGCACAGATCAGAAAGAAGTTTCACCGAATGATTCTGTGTAGTTTATATTTGAAGACATTCCTTTTTCCACTATTACCCTCTTAGCGCTCCGAATCTCCACTTGCATTTTCTACAAAAAGAGTGTTTCATAACTGCTCAATCAAAAATATGTTTTATCTCTGTTAACTGAATTTACAGATCAGAAATAAGTTTCACAGAATGCATCTGTGTAGTTTTTATTTGAAGATATTCTTTTTCCCAATGTAGGCCTCTTAGAGCTTAGCATGTCCAATTGCAGTTTCTACAGAAAGAGTGTTTCAGAACGGCTCAATCAAAAGTAAGGTTCAACTCTGTTAGTTGAATGCACAGAACAGAAAGAATTTTCACAGAATGCTACTGTGTAGATTATATTTGAATATATTCCTTTTTCCACTACTACTCTCTTAGCGCTCCGAATGTCCAGTTGCATTTTCTACAGAAAGAGTGTTCAGAACTGCGCAATCAAAAGTATGGTTTAACTCTGTTAGGTTAATGCACATATCAGAAATAAGTTTCACACAATGCTTCTGTGTAGTTTTTATTTGAAGATATTATTTTTCCCAATATAGGCCTCTTAGCGCTCAGAATGTCCAATTGCAGTTTCTACAGAAAGAGTGTTTCAGAAAGGCTCAATCAAAAGTAAGGTTCAACTCTGTTAGTTGAATGCACAGAACAGAAAGAAGTTTCATACAATGCTTCTGTGTAGTTTATATTTGAACATATTCTTTTTTCCACTATTACCCACTTAGCGCTACGAATGTCCAGTTGCATTTTCTACAGACAGAGTGTTTCAAAACTGCTCAATCAAAAGTATGGTTTAAATCTGTAAGCTGAATGCTCAGATCAGAAAGAAGTTTCACAGAATGCTTCTGTGTAGTTTATATTTGAATATATTCCTTTTTCCACTACTAATCTCTTAGCGCTCCAAATGTCCAGTTGCATTTTCTAAAGAAAGAGTGTTCAGATCTGCTCAATCAAAAGTATGGTTTAACTCTGTTAGCTGAATGCACAGATCAGAAAGAAGTTTCAAAGAATGATTCTGTGTAGTTTATATTTGGAGACATTCCTTTTTCCACTATTACCCTCTTAGCGCTCCGAATCTCCACTTGCATTTTCTACAGAAAGAGTGTTTCAGAACGGCTCAATCAAAACTAAGGTTCAACTCTTTTAGTTGAACAAACAGAACAGAAAGAAGTTTCACACAATTCTTCTGTGTAGTTTTTATTTGTAGACATTCTTTTTCCCAATATACGCCTCTTAGCGCTCAGAATGTCCAATTGCAGATTCTACAGAAAGAGTGTTTCAGAACGGCTCAATCAAAAGTAAGGTTCAACTCTGTTAGTTGAATGCACAGAACAGAAAGAAGTATCATACAATGCTTCTGTGTAGTTTATATTTGAACATATTCTTTTTTCCACTATTACCCACTTAGCGCTACGAATGTCCAGTTGCATTTTCTACAGACAGAGTGTTTCAAAACTGCTCAATCAAAAGTATGGTTTAACTCTGTTAGCTGAATGCTCAGATCAGAAAGAAGTTTCACAGAATGCATCTGTGTAGTTTATATTTGAATATATTACTTTTTCCACTACTACGCTCTTAGCGCTCCAAATGTCCAGTTGCATTTTCTACAGAAAGAGTGTTCAGATCTGCTCAATCAAAAGTATGGTTTAACTCTGTTAGCTGAATGCACAGATCAGAAAGAAGTTTCACCGAATGATTCTGTGTAGTTTATATTTGAAGACATTCCTTTTTCCACTATTACCCTCTTAGCGCTCTGAATCTCCACTTGCATTTTCTACAAAAAGAGTGTTTCATAACTGCTCAATCAAAAATATGTTTTATCTCTGTTAACTGAATTTACATATCAGAAATAAGTTTCACAGAATGCATCTGTGTAGTTTTTATTTGAAGATATTCTTTTTCCCAATGTAGGCCTCTTAGCGCTTAGCATGTCCAATTGCAGTTTCTACAGAAAGAGTGTTTCAGAACGGCTCAATCAAAAGTAAGGTTCAACTCTGTTAGTTGAATGCACAGAACAGAAAGAATTTTCACAGAATGCTACTGTGTAGTTTATATTTGAATATATTCCTTTTTCCACTATTACCCTCTTAGCGCTCCGAATGTCCACTTGCATTTTCTACAGAAAGATTGTTCAGAACTGCGCAATCAAAAGTATGGTTTAACTCTGTTAGCTTAATGAACATATCAGAAATAAGTTTCACACAATGCTTCTGTGTAGTTTTTATTTGAAGATATTATTTTTCCCAATATAGGCCTCTTAGCGCTCAGAATGTCCAATTGCAGTTTCTACAGAAAGAGTGTTTCAGAAAGGCTCAATCAAATGTAAGGTTCAACTCTGTTAGTTGAATGCACAGAACAGAAAGAAGTTTCATACAATGCTTCTGTGTAGTTTATATTTGAACATATTCTTTTTTCCACTATTACCCACTTAGTGCTACGAATGTCCAGTTGCATTTTCTACAGACAGAGTGTTTCAAAACTGCTCAATCAAAAGTATGGTTTAACTCTGTTAGCTGAATGCTGAGATCAGAAAGAAGTTTCACAGAATGCTTCTGTGTAGTTTATATTTGAATATATTCCTTTTTCCACTACTACTCTCTTAGCGCTCCAAATGTCCAGTTGCATTTTCTACAGAAAGAGTGTTCAGATCTGCTCAATCAAAAGTATGGTTTAACTCTGTTAGCTGAATGCACAGATCAGAAAGAAGTTTCGCAGAATGATTCTGTGTAGTTTATATTTGGAGACATTCCTTTTTCCACTATTACCCTCTTAGCGCTCCGAATCTCCACTTGCATTTTCTACAGAAAGAGTGTTTCAGAACGGCTCAATCAAAAGTAAGGTTCAACTCTGTTAGTTGAATGCACAGAACAGAAAGAATTTTCACAGAATGCTACTGTGTAGTTTATATTTGAATATATTCCTTTTTCCACTACTACTCTCTTAGCGCTCCGAATGTCCAGTTGCATTTTCTACAGAAAGAGTGTTCAGAACTGCGCAATCAAAAGTATGGTTTAACTCTGTTAGCTTATTGAACATATCAGAAATAAGTTTCACACAATGCTTCTGTGTAGTTTTTATTTGAAGATATTATTTTTCCCAATATAGGCCTCTTAGCGCTCAGAATGTCCAATTGCAGTTTCTACAGAAAGAGTGTTTCAGAACGGCTCAATCAAAAGTAAGGTTCAACTCTGTTAGTTGAATGCACAGCACAGAAAGAAGTTTCATACAATGCTTCTGTGTAGTTTACATCTGAACATACTCTTTTTTCCACTATTACCCACTTAACGCTACGAATGTCCAGTTGCATTTTCTACAGAGTGTTTCAAAACTGCTCAATCAAAAGTATGGTTTAACACTGTTAGCTGAATGCTCAGATCAGAAAGAAGTTTCACAGAATGCTTCTGTGTAGTTTATATTTGAATATATTCCTTTTTCCACTACTACTCTCTTAGCGCTCAAAATGTCCAGTTGCATTTTCTACAGAAAGAGTGTTCAGATCTGCTCAATCAAAAGTATGGTTTAACTCTGTTAGCTGAATGCACAGATCAGAAAGAAGTTTCACAGAATGATTCTGTGTAGTTTATATTTGGAGACATTCCTTTTTCCACTATTACCCTATTAGCGCTCCGAATCTCCACTTGCATTTTTTACAGAAAGAGTGTTTCAGAACGGCTCAATCAAAACTAAGGTTCAACTCTTTTACTTGAACAAACAGAACAGAAAGAAGTTTCACACAATTCATCTGTGTAGTTTTTATTTGTAGACATTCTTTTTCCCAATATAGGCCTCTTAGCGCACAGAATGTCCAATTGCAGTTTCTACAAAAAGAGTGTTTACGAACGGCTCAATCAAAAGTAAGGTTCAACTCTGTTAGTTGAATGCACAGAACAGAAAGAAGTTTCATACAATGCTTCTGTGTAGTTTATATTTGAACATATTCTTTTTTCCACTATTACCCACTTAGCGCTACGAATGTCCAGTTGCATTTTCTACAGACAGAGTGTTTCAAAACTGCTCAATCAAAAGTATGGTTTAACTCTGTTAGCTGAATGCTCAGATCAGAAAGAAGTTTCACAGAAGGCTTCTGTGTAGTTTATATTTGAATATATTCCTTTTTCCACTACTACGCTCTTAGCGCTCCAAATGTCCAGTTGCATTTTCTACAGAAAGAGTGTTCACATCTGCTCAGTCAAAAGTATGGTTTAACTCTGTTAGCTGAATGCACAGATCAGAAAGAAGTTTCACCGAATGATTCTGTGTAGTTTATATTTGAAGACATTCCTTTTTCCACTATTACCCTCTTAGCGCTCTGAATCTCCACTTGCATTTTCTACAAAAAGAGTTTTTCATAACTGCTCAATCAAAAATATGTTTTATCTCTGTTAACTGAATTTACAGATCAGAAATAATTTTCACAGAATGCATCTGTGTAGTTTTTATTTGAAGATATTCTTTTTCCCAATGTAGGCCTCTTAGCGCTTAGCATGTCCAATTGCAGTTTCTACAGAAAGAGTGTTTCAGAACGGCTCAATCAAAAGTAAGGTTCAACTCTGTTAGTTGAATGCACAGAAAAGAAAGAATTTTCACAGAATGCTACTGTGTAGTTTATATTTGAATATATTCCTTTTTCCACTATTACCCTCTTAGCGCCCCGTATGTCCACTTGCATTTTCTACAGAAAGAGTGTTCAGAACTGCGCAATCAAAAGTATGGTTTAACTCTGTTAGCTTAATGAACATATCAGAAATAAGTTTCACACAATGCTTCTGTGTAGTTTTTATTTGAAGATATTATTTTTCCCAATAGAGGCCTCTTAGCGCTCAGAATGTCCAATTGCAGTTTCTACAGAAAGAGTGTTTCAGAAAGGCTCAATCAAAAGTAAGGTTCAACTCTGTTAGTTGAATGCACAGAACAGAAAGAAGTTTCATACAATGCTTCTGTGTAGTTTATATTTGAACATATTCTTTTTTCCACTATTACCCACTTAGCGCTACGAATGTCCAGTTGCATTTTCTACAGACAGAGTGTTTCCAAACTGCTCAATCAAAAGTATGGTTTAACTCTGTTAGCTGAATGCTCAGATCAGAAAGAAGTTTCACAGAATGCTTCTGTGTAGTTTATATTTGAATATATTCCTTTTTCCACTACTACTCTCTTAGCGCTCCAAATGTCCAGTTGAATTTTCTACAGAAAGAGTGTTCAGATCTGCTCAATCAAAAGTATGGTTTAACTCTGTTAGCTGAATGCACAGATCAGAAAGAAGTTTCACGGAATGATTCTGTGTAGTTTATATTTGGAGACATTACTTTTTCCACTATTACCCTCTTAGCGCTCCGAATCTCCACTTGCATTTTCTACAGAAATAGTGTTTCAGAACGGCTCAATCAAAACTAAGGTTCAACTCTTTTAGTTGAACAAACAGAACAGAAAGAAGTTTCACACAATTCTTCTGTGTAGTTTTTATTTCTAGACATTCTTTTTCCCAATATAGGCCTCTTAGCGCTCAGAATGTCCAATTGCAGTTTCTACAGAAAGAGTGTTTCAGAACGGCTCAATCAAAAGTAAGGTTCAACTCTGTTAGTTGAATGCGCAGAACAGAAAGAAGTTTCATACAATGCTTCTGTGTAGTTTATATTTGAACATATTCTTTTTTCCACTATTACCCACTTAGCGCTAAGAATGTCCAGTTGCATTTTCTACAGACAGAGTGTTTCAAAACTGCTCAATCAAAAGTATGGTTTAACTCTGTTAGCTGAATGCTCAGATCAGAAAGAAGTTTCACAGAATGCTTCTGTGTAGTTTATATTTGAATATATTCCTTTTTCCACTACTACGCTCTTAGCGCTCCAAACGTCCAGTTGCATTTTCTACAGAAAGAGTGTTCAGATCTGCTCAATCAAAAGTATGGTTTAACACTGTTAGCTGAATGCACAGATCAGAAAGAAGTTTCACCGAATGATTCTGTGTAGTTTATATTTGAAGACATTCCTTTTTCCACTATTACCCTCTTAGCGCTCCGAATCTCCACTTGCATTTTCTACAAAAAGAGTGTTTCATAACTGCTCAATCAAAAATATGTTTTATCTCTGTTAACTGAATTTACAGATCAGAAATAAGTTTCACAGAATGCATCTGTGTAGTTTTTATTTGAAGATATTCTTTTTCCCAATGTAGGCCTCTTAGCGCTTAGCATGTCCAATTGCAGTTTCTACAGAAAGAGTGTTTCAGAACGGCTCAATCAAAACTAAGGTTCAACTCTTTTAGTTGAACAAACAGAACAGAAAGAAGTTTCACCCAATTCTTCTGTGTAGTTTTTATTTGTAGACATTCTTTTTCCCAATATAGGCCTCTTAGCGCTCAGAATGTCCAATTGCAGTTTCTACAGAAAGAGTGTTTCAGAACGGCTCAATCAAAAGTAAGGTTCAACTCTGTTAGTTGAATGCACAGCACAGAAAGAAGTTTCATACAATGCTTCTGTGTAGTTTATATTTGAACATATTCTTTTTTCCACTATTACCCACTTAGCGCTACGAATGTCCAGTTGCATTTTCTACAGACAGAGTGTTTCAAAACTGCTCAATCAAAAGTATGGTTTATCTCTGTTAGCTGAATGCTCAGATCAGAAAGAAGTTTCACAGAATGCTTCTGTGTAGTTTATATTTGAATATATTCCCTTTTCCACTACTACGCTCTTAGCGCTCCAAATGTCCAGTTGCATTTTCTACAGAAAGAGTGTTCAGATCTGCTCAATCAAAATTATGGTTTAACTCTGTTAGCTGCATGCACAGATCAGAAAGAAGTTTCACCGAATGATTCTGTGTAGTTTGTATTTGAAGACATTCCTTTTTCCACTATTACCCTCTTAGCGCTCTGAATCTCCACTTGCATTTTCTACAAAAAGAGTGTTTCATAACTGCTCAATCAAAAATATGTTTTATCTCTGTTAACTGAATTTACAGATCAGAAATAAGTTTCAAAGAATGCATCTGTGTAGTTTTTATTTGAAGATATTCTTTTTCCCAATGTAGGCCTCTTAGCGCTTAGCATGTCCAATTGCAGTTTCTACAGAAAGAGTGTTTCAGAACGGCTCAATCAAAAGTAAGGTTCAACTCTGTTAGTTGAATGCACAGAACAGAAAGAATTTTCACAGAATGCTACTGTGTAGATTATATTTGAATATATTCCTTTTTCCACTATTACCCTCTTAGCGCTCCGAATGTCCACTTGCATTTTCTACAGAAAGAGTGTTCAGAACTGCGCAATCAAAAGTATGGTTTAACTCTGTTAGCTTAATGAACATATCAGAAATAAGTTTCACACAATGCTTCTGTGTAGTTTTTATTTGAAGATATTATTTTTCCCAATATAGGCCTCTTAGCGCTCAGAATGTCCAATTGCAGTTTCTACAGAAAGAGTGTTTCAGAAAGGCTCAATCAAAAGTCAGGTTCAACTCTGTTAGTTGAATGCACAGAACAGAAAGAAGTTTCATACAATGCTTCTGTGTAGTTTATATTTGAACATATTCTTTTTTCCACTATTACCCACTTAGCGCTACGAATGTCCAGTTGCATTTTCTACAGACAGAGTGTTTCAAAACTGCTCAATCAAAAGTATGGTTTAAATCTGTAAGCTGAATGCTCAGATCAGAAAGAAGTTTCACAGAATGCTTCTGTGTAGTTTATATTTGAATATATTCCTTTTTCCACTACTAATCTCTTAGCGCTCCAAATGTCCAGTTGCATTTTCTAAAGAAAGAGTGTTCAGATCTGCTCAATCAAAAGTATGGTTTAACTCTGTTAGCTGAATGCACAGATCAGAAAGAAGTTTCACAGAATGATTCTGTGTAGTTTATATTTGGAGACATTCCTTTTTCCACTATTACCCTCTTAGCGCTCCGAATCTCCACTTGCATTTTCTACAGAAAGAGTGTTTCAGAACGGCTCAATCAAAACTAAGGTTCAACTCTTTTAGTTGAACAAACAGAACAGAAAGAAGTTTCACACAATTCTTCTGTGTAGTTTTTATTTGTAGACATTCTTTTTCCCAATATACGCCTCTTAGCGCTCAGAATGTCCAATTGCAGATTCTACAGAAAGAGTGTTTCAGAACGGCTCAATCAAAAGTAAGGTTCAACTCTGTTAGTTGAATGCACAGAACAGAAAGAAGTATCATACAATGCTTCTGTGTAGTTTATATTTGAACATATTCTTTTTTCCACTATTACCCACTTAGCGCTACGAATGTCCAGTTGCATTTTCTACAGACAGAGTGTTTCAAAACTGCACAATCAAAAGTATGGTTTAACTCTGTTAGCTGAATGCTTAGATCAGAAAGAAGTTTCACAGAATGCATCTGTGTAGTTTATATTTGAATATATTCCTTTTTCCACTACTACGCTCTTAGCGCTCCAAATGTCCAGTTGCATTTTCTACAGAAAGAGTGTTCAGATCTGCTCAATCAAAAGTATGGTTTAACTCTGTTAGCTGAATGCACAGATCAGAAAGAAGTTTCACCGAATGATTCTGTGTAGTTTATATTTGAAGACATTCCTTTTTCCACTATTACCCTCTTAGCGCTCTGAATCTCCACTTGCATTTTCTACAAAAAGAGTGTTTCATAACTGCTCAATCAAAAATATGTTTTATCTCTGTTAACTGAATTTACATATCAGAAATAAGTTTCACAGAATGCATCTGTGTAGTTTTTATTTGAAGATATTCTTTCTCCCAATGTAGGCCTCTTAGCGCTTAGCATGTCCAATTGCAGTTTCTACAGAAAGAGTGTTTCAGAACGGCTCAATCAAAAGTAAGGTTCAACTCTGTTAGTTGAATGCACAGAACAGAAAGAATTTTCACAGAATGCTACTGTGTAGTTTATATTTGAATATATTCCTTTTTCCACTATTACCCTCTTAGCGCTCCGAATGTCCACTTGCATTTTCTACAGAAAGATTGTTCAGAACTGCGCAATCCAAAGTATGGTTTAACTCTGTTAGCTTAATGAACATATCAGAAATAAGTTTCACACAATGCTTCTCTGTAGTTTTTATTTGAAGATATTATTTTTCCCAATATAGGCCTCTTAGCGCTCAGAATGTCCAATTGCAGTTTCTACAGAAAGAGTGTTTCAGAAAGGCTCAATCAAATGTAAGGTTCAACTCTGTTAGTTGAATGCACAGAACAGAAAGAAGTTTCATACAATGCTTCTGTGTAGTTTATATTTGAACATATTCTTTTTTCCACTATTACCCACTTAGTGCTACGAATGTCCAGTTGCATTTTCTACAGACAGAGTGTTTCAAAACTGCTCAATCAAAAGTATGGTTTATCTCTGTTAGCTGAATGCTGAGATCAGAAAGAAGTTTCACAGAATGCTTCTGTGTAGTTTATATTTGAATATATTCCTTTTTCCACTACTACTCTCTTAGCGCTCCAAATGTCCAGTTGCATTTTCTACAGAAAGAGTGTTCAGATCTGCTCAATCAAAAGTATGGTTTAACTCTGTTAGCTGAATGCACAGATCAGAAAGAAGTTTCGCAGAATGATTCTGTGTAGTTTATATTTGGAGACATTCCTTTTTCCACTATTACCCTCTTAGCGCTCCGAATCTCCACTTGCATTTTCTACAGAAAGAGTGTTTCAGAACGGCTCAATCAAAAGTAAGGTTCAACTCTGTTAGTTGAATGCACAGAACAGAAAGAATTTTCACAGAATGCTACTGTGTAGTTTATATTTGAATATATTCCTTTTTCCACTACTACTCTCTTAGCGCTCCGAATGTCCAGTTGCATTTTCTACAGAAAGAGTGTTCAGAACTGCGCAATCAAAAGTATGGTTTAACTCTGTTAGCTTATTGAACATATCAGAAATAAGTTTCACACAATGCTTCTGTGTAGTTTTTATTTGAAGATATTATTTTTCCCAATATAGGCCTCTTAGCGCTCAGAATGTCCAATTGCAGTTTCTACAGAAAGACTGTTTCAGAAAGGCTCAATCAAAAGTAAGGTTCAACTCTGTTAGTTGAATGCACAGAACAGAAAGTAGTTTCATACAATGCTTCTGTGTAGTTTATATTTGAACATATTCTTTTTTCCACTATTACCCACTTAGCGCTACGAATGTCCAGTTGCATTTTCTACAGACAGAGTGTTTCAAAACTGCTCAATCAAAAGTATGGTTTAACTCTGTTAGCTGAATGCTCAGATCAGAAAGAAGTTTCACAGAATGCTTCTGTGTAGTTTATATTTGAATATATTACTTTTTCCACTACTACACTCTTAGCGCTCCAAATGTCCAGTTGCATTTTCTACAGAAAGAGTGTTCAGATCTGCTCAATCAAAAGTATGGTTTAACTCTGTTAGCTGAATGCACAGATCAGAAAGAAGTTTCACAGAATGATTCTGTGTAGTTTATATTTGGAGACATTCCTTTTCCACTATTACCCACTTAGCGCTCCGAATCTCCACTTGCATTTTCTACAGAAAGTGTGTTTCAGAACGGCTCAATCAAAACTAAGGTTCAACTCTTTTAGTTGAACAAACAGAACAGTAAGAAGTTTCACACAATTCTTCTGTGTAGTTTTTATTTGTAGACATTCTTTTTCAAAATATAGGCCTCTTAGCGCTCAGAATGTCCAATTGCAGTTTCTACAGAAAGAGTGTTTCAGAACGGCTCAATCAAAAGTAAGTTTCAACTCTGTTAGTTGAATGCACAGAACAGAAAGAAGTTTCATACAATGCTTCTGTGTAGTTTATATTTGAACATATTCTTTTTTCCAGTATTACCCACTTAGTGCTATGAATGTCCAGTTGCATTTTCTACAGACAGAGTGTTTCAAAACTGCTCAATCAAAAGTATGGTTTAACTCTGTTAGCTGAATGCTCAGATCAGAAAGAAGTTTCACAGAATGCATCTGTGTAGTTTATATTTGAATATATTGCTTTTTCCACTACTACGCTCTTAGCGCTCCAAATGTCCAGTTGCATTTTCTACAGAAAGAGTCTTCAGACCTGCTCAATCAAAAGTATGGTTTAACTCTGTTAGCTGAATGCACAGATCAGAAAGAAGTTTCACCGAATGATTCTGTGTAGTTTATATTTGAAGACATTCCTTTTTCCACTATTACCCCCTTAGCGCTCCGAATCTCCACTTGCATTTTCTACAAAAAGAGTGTTTCATAACTGCTCAATCAAAAATATGTTTTATCTCTGTTAACTGAATTTACAGATCAGAAATAAGTTTCACAGAATGCATCTGTGTAGTTTTTATTTGAAGATATTCTTTTTCCCAATGTAGGCCTCTTAGCGCTTAGCATGTCCAATTGCATTTTCTACAGAAAGAGTGTTTCAGAACGGCTCAATCAAAAGTAAGGTTCAACTCTGATAGTTGAATGCACAGAACAGAAAGAATTTTCACAGAATGCTACTGTGTAGTTTATATTTGAATATATTCCTTTTTCCACTACTACTCTCTTAGCGCTCCGAATGTCCAGTTGCATTTTCTACAGAAAGAGTGTTCAGAACTGCGCAATCAAAAGTATGGTTTAACTCTGTTAGTTTAATGAATATATCAGAAATAAGTTTCACACAATGCTTCTGTGTAGTTTTTATTCGAAGATATTATTTTTCCCAATATAGGCCTCTTAGCGCTCAGAATGTCCAATTGCAGTTTCTACAGAAAGGGTGTTTCAGAAAGGCTCAATCAAAAGTGAGGTTCAACTCTGTTAGTTGAATGCACAGAACAGAAAGAAGTTTCATACAATGCTTCTGTGTAGTTTATATTTGAACATATTCTTTTTTCCACTATTACCCACTTAGCGCTACGAATGTCCAGTTGCATTTTCTACAGACAGAGTGTTTCAAAACTGCTCAATTAAAAGTATGGTTTAAATCTGTAAGCTGAATGCTCAGATCAGAAAGAAGTTTCACAGAATGCTTCTGTGTAGTTTATATTTGAATATATTCCTTTTTCCACTACTACTCTCTTAGCGCTCCAAATGTCCAGTTGCATTTTCTAAAGAAAGAGTGTTCAGATCTGCTCAATCAAAAGTATGATTTAACTCTGTTAGCTGAATGCACAGATCAGAAAGAAGTTTCACAGAATGATTCTGTGTAGTTTATATTTGGAGACATTCCTTTTTCCACTATTACCCTCTTAGCGCTCCGAATCTCCACTTGCATTTTCTACAGAAAGAGTGTTTCAGAACGGCTCAATCAAAACTAAGGTTCAACTCTTTTAGTTGAACAAACAGAACAGAAAGAAGTTTCACACAATTCTTCTGTGTAGTTTTTATTTGTAGACATTCTTTTTAACAATATAGGCCTCTTAGCGCTCAGAATGTCCAATTACAGATTCTACAGAAAGAGTGTTTCAGAACGGCTCAATCAAAAGTAAGATTCAACTCTGTTATTTGAATGCACAGAACAGAAGGAAGTTTCATACAATGTTTCTGTGTAGTTTATATTTGAACATATTCTTTTTTCCAGTATTATCTACTTAGTGCTACGAATGTCCAGTTGCATTTTCTACAGACAGAGTGTTTCAAAACTGCTCAATCAAAAGTATGGTTTAACTCTGTTAGCTGAATGCTCAGATCAGAAAGAAGTTTCACAGAATGCATCTGTGTAGTTTATATTTGAATATATTCCTTTTTCCACTACTACGCACTTAGCGCTCCAAATGTCCAGTTGCATTTTCTACAGAAAGAGTGTTCAGATCTGCTCAATCAAAAGTATGGTTTAACTCTGTTAGCTGAATGCACAGATCAGAAAGAAGTTTCACCGAATTATTCTGTGTAGTTTATATTTGAAGACATTCCTTTTTCCACTATTACCCTCTTAGCGCTCCGAATCTCCACTTGCATTTTCTACAAAAAGAGTGTTTCATAACTGCTCAATCAAAAATATGTTTTATCTCTGTTAACTGAATTTACAGATCAGAAATAAGTTTCACAGAATGCATCTGTGTAGTTTTTATTTGAAGATATTCTTTTTCCCAATGTAGGCCTCTTAGCACTTAGCATGTCCAATTGCATTTTCTACAGAAAGAGTGTTTCAGAACGGCTCAATCGAAAGTAAGGTTCAACTCTGTTAGTTGAATGCACAGAACAGAAAGAATTTTCACAGAATGCTACTGTGTAGTTTATATTTGAATATATTCCTTTTTCCACTATTACCCTCTTAGCGCTCTGAATGTACACTTGCATTTTCTACAGAAAGAGTGTTCAGAACTGCGCAATCAAAAGTATGGTTTAACTCTGTTAGCTTAATGAACATATCAGAAATAAGTTTCACACAATGCTTCTGTGTAGTTTTTATTTGAAGATATTATTTTTCCCAATATAGGCCTCTTAGCGCTCAGAATGTCCAATTGCAGTTTCTACAGAAAGAGTGTTTCAGAAAGGCTCAATCAAATGTAAGGTTCAACTCTGTTAGTTGAATGCACAGAACAGAAAGAAGTTTCATACAATGCTTCTGTGTAGTTTATATTTGAACATATTCTTTTTTCCACTATTACCCACTTAGCGCTACGAATGTCCAGTTGCATTTTCTACAGACAGAGAGATTCAAAACTGCTCAATCAAAAGTATGGTTTAACTCTGTTAGCTGAATGCTGAGATCAGAAAGAAGTTTCACAGAATGCTTCTGTGTAGTTTATATTTGAATATATTCCTTTTTCCACTACTACTCTCTTAGCGCTCCAAATGTCCAGTTGCATTTTCTACAGAAAGAGTGTTCAGATCTGCTCAATCAAAAGTATGGTTTAACACTGTTAGCTGAATGCACAGATCAGAAAGAAGTTTCGCAGAATGATTCTGTGTAGTTTATATTTGGAGACATTCCTTTTTCCACTATTAACCTCTTAGCGCTCTGAATCTCCACTTGCATTTTCTACAGAAAGAGTGTTTCAGAACGGCTCAATCAAAACTAAGGTATAACTCTTTTAGTTGAACCAACAGAACAGAAAGAAGTTTCACACAATTCTTCTGTGTAGTTTTTATTTGTAGACATTCTTTTTCCCAATATAGGCCTCTTAGCGCTCAGAATGTCCAATTGCATTTTCTACAGAAAGAGTGTTTCAGAACGGCTCAATCAAAAGTAAGGTTCAACTCTGTTAGTTGAATGCATAGAACAGAAAGAAGTTTCATACAATGCTTCTGTGTAGTTTATATTTGAACATATTCTTTTTTCCACTATTACCCACTTAGCGCTACGAATGTCCAGTTGCATTTTCTTCAGACAGAGTGTTTCAAAACTGCTCAATCAAAAGTATGGTTTAACTCTGTTTGCTGAATGCTCAGATCAGAAAGAAGTTTCACAGAATGCTTCTGTGTAGTTTATATTTGAATATATTCCTTTTTCAACTAATACGCTCTTAGCGCTCCAAATGTCCAGTTGCATTTTCTACAGAAAGAGTGTTCAGATCTGCTCAATCAAAAGAATGGTTTAACTCTGTTAGCTGAATGCACAGATCAGAAAGAACTTTCACCGAATGATTCTGTGTAGTTTATATTTGAAGACATTGCTTTTTCCACTATTACCCTCTTAGCGCTCCGAATCTCCACTTGCATTTTCTACAAAAAGAGTGTTTCATAACTGCTCAATCAAAAATATGTTTTATCTCTGTTAACTGAATTTACAGATCAGAAATAAGTTTCACAGAATGCATCTGTGTAGTTTTTATTTGAAGATATTCTTTTTCCCAATGTAGGCCTCTTAGCGCTTAGCATGTCCAATTGCAGTTTCTACAGAAAGAGTGTTTCAGAACGGCTCAATAAAAAGTAAGGTTCAACTCTGTTAGTTGAATGCACAGAACAGAAAGAATTTTCACACAATTCTTCTGTGTAGTTTTTATTTGTAGACATTCTTTTTCCCAATATAGGCCTCTTAGCGCTCAGAATGTCCAATTGCAGTTTCTACAGAAAGAGTGTTTCAGAACGGCTCAATCAAAAGTAAGGTTCAACTCTGTTAGTTGAATGCACAAAACAGAAAGAAGTTTCATACAATGCTTCTGTGTAGTTTATATTTGAACATATTCTTTTTTCCACTATTACCCACTTATCGCTCCAAATGTCCAGTTGCATTTTCTAGAGAAAGAGTGTTCAGATCTGCTCAATCAAAAGTATGGTTTAACTCTGTTAGCTGAATGCACAGATCAGAAAGAAGTTTCACAGAATGATTCTGTGTAGTTTATATTTGGAGACATTCCTTTTTCCACTATTACCCTCTTAGCGCTCCGAATCTCCTCTTGCATTTTCTACAGAAAGAGTGTTTCAGAACGGCTCAATCAAAACTAAGGTTCAACTCTTTTAGTTGAACAAACAGAACAGAAAGAAGTTTCACACAATTCTTCTGTGTAGTTTTTACTTGTAGACATTCTTTTTCCCAATATAGGCCTCTTAGCGCTCAGAATGTCCAATTGCAGTTTCTACAGAAATAGTGTTTCAGAACGGCTCAATGAAAAGTAAGGTTCAACTCTGTTAGTTGAATGCACAGAACAGAAAGAAGTTTCATACAATGCTTCTGTGTAGTTTATATTTGAACATATTCTTTTTTCCACTATTACCCACTTAGTGCTACGAATGTCCAGTTGCATTTTCTACAGACAGAGTGTTTCAAAACTGCTCAATCAAAAGTATGGTTTAACTCTGTTAGCTGAATGCTGAGATCAGAAAGAAGTTTCACAGAATGCTTCTGTGTAGTTTATATTTGAATATATTCCTTTTTCCACTACTACGCTCTTAGCGCTCCAAATTTCCAGTTGCATTTTCTACAGAAAGAGTGTTCAGATCTGCTCAATCAAAAGTATGGTTTAACTCTGTTAGCTGCATGCACAGATCAGAAAGAAGTTTCACCGAATGATTCTGTGTAGTTTATATTTGAAGACATTCCTTTTTCCACTATTACCCTCTTAGCGCTCCGAATCTCCACTTGAATTTTCTACAAAAAGAGTGTTTCATAACTGCTCAATCAAAAATATGTTTTATCTCTGTTAACTGAATTTACAGATCAGAAATAAGTTTCACAGAATGCATCTGTGTAGTTTTTATTTGAAGATATTCTTTTTCCCAATGTAGGCCTCTTAGCGCTTAGCCTGTCCAATTGCAGTTTCTACAGAAAGAGTGTTTCAGAACGGCTCAATCAAAAGTAAGGTTCAACTCTGTTAGTTGAATGCACACAACAGAAAGAATTTTCACAGAATGCTACTGTGTAGTTTATATTTGAATATATTCCTTTTTCCACTATTACCCTCTTAGCGCTCCGAATGTCCACTTGCATTTTCTACAGAAAGAGTGTTCAGAACTGCGCAATCAAAAGTATGGTTTAACTCTGTTAGCTTAATGAACATATCAGAAATAAGTTTCACACAATGCTTCTGTGTAGTTTTCATTTGAAGATATTATTTTTCCCAATATAGGCCTCTTAGCGCTCAGAATGTCCAATTGCAGTTTCTACAGAAAGAGTGTTCTGAACTGCGCAATCAAAAGTATGGTTTAACTCTGTTAGCTGAATGCACATATCAGAAATAAGTTTCAAACAATGCTTCTGTGTAATTTTTATTTGAAGATATTATTTTTCCCAATATAGGCCTCTTAGCGCTCAGAATGTCCAATTGCAGTTTCTACAGAAAGAGTGTTTCATAACGGCTGAATCAAAAGTAAGGTTCAACTCTGTTAGTTGAATGCACAGAACAGAAAGAAGTTTCACTGAATGCTTCTGTGTAGTATTTAGTTGAAGATACTCCTTTTTGGACTATTACACACTTAGCGCTCCGAATATCCACTGGCAGTTTCTACACAAAGAGTGTTTCAGAACTGCTCCTTCAAAAGTAAGGCTCAACACTGTTATTTGAATGCGGAGAACAGAGGGGGTTTCAGAGAATGCTTCTGTGTAGTTTTTAATTGGATATATTCCTTTTTCCTCTATTACAATCTTAGCGCTCCGAATGTCCACTTGTGTTTTCAACAAAAAGAGTATTTCATAACTGCTCAATTAAAAATATGGTTTAGCTCTGTTAACTGAATTTACAGATCAGAAATAAGTTTCACAGAATGCATCTGTGTAGTTTTTATTTGAAGATATTCTTTTTCCCAGTGTAGGCCTCTTAGCGCTTAGAATGTCCAATTGCAGTTTCTACAAAAAGAGTGTTTCAGAACGGCTCAATCAAAAGTAAGGTTCAACTCTGTTAGTTGAATGCACAGAACAGAAAGAAGTTTCACAGAATGCTACTGTGTAGTTTATATTTGAATATATTCCTTTTTCCACTATTACCCTCTTAGCGCTCCGAATGTCCCCTTGCATTTTCTACAGAAAGAATGTTCGGAACTGCGCAATCAAAAGTATGGTTTAACTCTGTTAGCTGAATGCACACATCAGAAATAAGATTCACACAATGCTTCTGTGTAGTTTTTATTTGAAGATATTTTTTTTCCCAATATAGTCCCCTTAGCGCTCAGAATGTCGAATTGCAGTTTCTACAGAAAGAGTGTTCCCGAACGGCTCAATCAAAAGTAAGGTTCAACTCTGTTAGCTGAATGAACAGAACAGAAAGTTGTTTCATACAATGCTTCTGTGTAGTTTATATTTGAACATATTCTTTTTTCTACTCTTACCCACTTAGTGCTACGAATGTCCAGTTGCATTTTCTACAGACAGAGTGTTTCAAAACTGCTCAATCAAAAGTATGGTTTAACTCTGTTAGCTGAATGCTCAGATCAGAAAGAAGTTTCACAGAATGCTTCTGTGTAGTTTATATTTGAATATATTCCTTTTTCCACTACTACCCTCTAAGTGCTCCAAATGTACAGTTGCATTTTCTACAGAAAGAGTGTTCAGATCTGCTCTATCAAAAGTATGGTTTAACTCTGTTAGCTGAATGCACAGATCAGAAAGAAGTTTCACAGAATGATTCTGTGTAGTTTATATTTGTAGACATTCCTTTTTCCACTATTACCCTCTTAGCGCTCCGAATCTCCACTTGCATTTTCTACAGAAAGAGTGTTTCAGAACGGCTCAATCAAAACTAAGGTTCAAATCTTTTAGATGAATGAACAGAACAGAAAGAAGTTTCACAGAATGCTTCTGTGTAGTTTTTATTTGTAGATATTCTTTTTCCCAATATAGGCCTCTTAGCGCTCAGAATGTCCAATTGCAGTTTCTACAGAAAGAGTGTTTCAGAACGGCTCAATCAAAAGTAAGGTTCAACCCTGGTAGTTGAATGCACAGAACAGAAGGAAGTTTCACAGAATGCTTCTGTGTAGTTTATATTTGAATATATTCATTTTTCCACTTTTACACTCTTAGCGCTCCGAATGTCCACTTGGATTTTCTACAGAAAGAGTGTTCTGAACTGCGCAATCAAAAGTATGGTTTAACTCTGTTAGCTGAATGCACATATCAGAAATAAGTTTCAAACAATGCTTCTGTGTAGTTTTTATTTGAAGATATTATTTTTCCCAATATAGGCCTCTTAGCGCTCAGAATGTCCAATTGCAGTTTCTACAGAAAGAGTGTTTCAGAACGGCTGAATCAAATGTAAGGTTCAACTCTCTTAGTTGAATGCACAGAACAGAAAGAAGTTTCACTGAATGCTTCTGTGTAGTATTTAGTTGAAGATACTCCTTTTTGGACTATTACACACTTAGCGCTCCGAATATCCACTGGCAGTTTCTACACAAAGAGTGTTTCAGAACTGCTCCTTCAAAAGTAAGGCTCAACTCTGTTATTTGAATGCGGAGAACAGAGGGGGTTTCAGAGAATGCTTCTGTGTAGTTTTTAATTGGAGATATTCCTTTTTCCTCTATTACAAACTTAGCGCTCCGAATGTCCACTTGCATTTTCAACAAAAAGAGTATTTCATAACTGCTCAATTAAAAATATGGTTTAGCTCTGTTAACTGAATTTACAGATCAGAAATAAGTTTCACAGAATGCATCTGTGTAGTTTTTATTTGAAGATATTCTTTTTCCCAGTGTAGGCCTCTTAGCGCTTAGAATGTCCAATTGCAGTTTCTACAAAAAGAGTGTTTCAGAACGGCTCAATCAAAAGTAAGGTTCAACTCTGTTAGTTGAATGCACAGAACAGAAAGAAGTTTCATACAATGCTTCTGTGTAGTTTATATTTGAACATATTCTTTTTTCCACTATTACCCACTTAGCGCTACGAATGTCCAGTTGCATTTTCTACAGACAGAGTGTTTCAAAACTGCTCAATCAAAAGTATGGTTTAACTCTGTTAGCTGAATGCTCAGATCAGAAAGAAGTTTCACAGAATGCTTCTGTGTAGTTTATATATGAATATATTCCTTTTTCCACTACTACGCTCTTAGCGCTCCAAATGTCCAGTTGCATTTTCTACAGAAAGAGTGTTCAGATCTGCTCAATCAAAAGTATGGTTTAACTCTGTTAGCTGAATGCACAGATCAGAAAGAAGTTTCACCGAATGATTCTGTGTAGTTTATATTTGAAGACATTCCTTTTTCCACTATTACCCTCTTAGCGCTCCGAATCTCCACTTGCATTTTCTACAAAAAGAGTGTTTCATAAGTGCTCAATCAAAAATATGTTTTATCTCTGTTAACTGAATTTACAGATCAGAAATAAGTTTCACAGAATGCATCTGTGTAGTTTTTATTTGAAGATATTCTTTTTCCCAATGTAGGCCTCTTAGCGCTTAGCATGTCCAATTGCAGTTTCTACAGAAAGAGTGTTTCAGAACGGCTCAATCAAAAGTAAGGTTCAACTCTGTTAGTTGAATGAACACAACAGAAAGAATTTTCACAGAATGCTACTGTGTAGTTTATATTTGAATATATTCCTTTTTCCACTATTACCCTCTTAGCGCTCCGAATGTCCACTTGCATTTTCTACAGAAAGAGTGTTCAGAACTGCGCAATCAAAAGTATGGTTTAACTCTGTTAGCTTAATGAACATATCAGAAATAAGTTTCACACAATGCTTCTGTGTAGTTTTCATTTGAAGATATTATTTTTCCCAATATAGTCCTATTAGCGCTCAGAATGTACAATTGCAATTTCTACAGAAAGAGTGTTCTGAACTGCGCAATCAAAAGTATGGTTTAACTCTGTTAGCTGAATGCACATATCAGAAATAAGTTTCAAACAATGCTTCTGTGTAATTTTTATTTGAAGATATTATTTTTCCCAATATAGGCCTCTTAGCGCTCAGAATGTCCAATTGCAGTTTCTACAGAAAGAGTGTTTCATAACGGCTGAATCAAATGTAAGGTTCAACTCTCTTAGTTGAATGCACAGAACAGAAAGAAGTTTCACTGAATGCTTCTGTGTAGTATTTATTTGAAGATACTCCTTTTTGGACTATTACACACTTAGCGCTCCGAATATCCACTGGCAGTTTCTACACAAAGAGTGTTTCAGAACTGCTCCTTCAAAAGTAAGGCTCAACACTGTTATTTGAATGCGGAGAACAGAGGGGGTTTCAGAGAATGCTTCTGTGTAGTTTTTAATTGGACATATTCCTTTTTCCTCTATTACAATCGTAGCGCTCCGAATGTCCACTTGCGTTTTCAACAAAAAGAGTATTTCATAACTGCTCAATTAAAAATATGGTTTAGCTCTGTTAACTGAATTTACAGATCAGAAATAAGTTTCACAGAATGCATCTGTGTAGTTTTTATTTGAAGATATTCTTTTTCCCAGTGTAGGCCTCTTAGCGCTTAGAATGTCCAATTGCAGTTTCTACAAAAAGAGTGTTTCAGAACGGCTCAATCAAAAGTAAGGTTCAACTCTGTTAGTTGAATGCACAGAACAGAAAGAAGTTTCACAGAATGCTACTGTGTAGTTTATATTTGAATATATTCCTTTTTCCACTATTACCCTCTTAGCGCTCCGAATGTCCACTTGCATTTTCTACAGAAAGAATGTTCGGAACTGCGCAATCAAAAGTATGGTTTAACTCTGTTAGCTGAATGCACACATCAGAAATAAGTTTCACACAATGCTTCTGTGTAGTTTTTATTTGAAGATATTTTTTTTCCCAATATAGTCCCCTTAGCGCTCAGAATGTCCAATTGCAGTTTCTACAGAAAGAGTGTTCCCGAACGGCTCAATCAAAAGTAAGGTTCAACTCTGTTAGCTGAATGCACAGAACAGAAAGTTGTTTCATACAATGCTTCTGTGTAGTTTATATTTGAACATATTCTTTTTTCCACTATTACCCACTTAGTGCTACGAATGTCCAGTTGCATTTTCTACAGACAGAGTGTTTCAAAACTGCTCAATCAAAAGTATGGTTTAACTCTGTTAGCTGAATGCTCAGATCAGAAAGAAGTTTCACAGAATGCTTCTGTGTAGTTTATATTTGAATATATTCCTTTTTCCACTACTACCCTCTTAGCGCTCCAAATGTCCAGTCGCATTTTCTACAGAAAGAGTGTTCAGATCTGCTCTATCAAAAGTATGGTTTAACTCTGTTAGCTGAATGCACAGATCAGAAAGAAGTTTCACAGAATGATTCTGTGTAGTTTATATTTGTAGACATTCCTTTTTCCACTATTACCCTCTTAGCGCTCCGAATCTCCACTTGCATTTTCTACAGAAAGAGTGTTTCAGAACGGCTCAATCAAAACTAAGGTTCAAATCTTTTAGATGAATGAACAGAACAGAAAGAAGTTTCACAGAATGCTTCTGTGTAGTTTTTATTTGTAGATATTCTTTTTCCCAATATAGGCCTCTTAGCGCTCAGAATGTCCAATTGCAGTTTCTACAGAAAGAGTGTTTCAGAACGGCTCAATCAAAAGTAAGGTTCAACCCTGGTAGTTGAATGCACAGAACAGAAGGAAGTTTCACAGAATGCTTCTGTGTAGTTTATATTTGAATATATTCCTTTTTCCACTATTACCCTCTTAGCGCTCCGAATGTCCACTTGCATTTTCTACAGAAAGAGTGTTCTGAACTGCGCAATCAAAAGTATGGTTTAACTCTGTTAGCTGAATGCACATATCAGAAATAAGTTTCAAACAATGCTTCTGTGTAGTTTTTATTTGAAGATATTATTTTTCCCAATATAGGCCTCTTAGCGCTCAGAATGTCCAATTGCAGTTTCTACAGAAAGAGTGTTTCAGAACGGCTGAATCAAATGTAAGGTTCAACTCTCTTAGTTGAATGCACAGAACAGAAAGAAGTTTCACTGAATGTTTCTGTGTAGTATTTAGTTGAAGATACACCTTTTTGGACTATTACACACTTAGCGCTCCGAATATCCACTGGCAGTTTCTACACAAAGAGTGTTTCAGAACTGCTCCTTCAAAAGTAAGGCTCAACTCTGTTATTTGAATGCGGAGAACAGAGGGGGTTTCAGAGAATGCTTCTGTGTAGTTTTTAATTGGAGATATTCCTTTTTCCTCTATTACAAACTTAGCGCTCCGAATGTCCACTTGCATTTTCAACAAAAAGAGTATTTCATAACTGCTCAATTAAAAATATGGTTTAGCTCTGTTAACTGAATTTACAGATCAGAAATAAGTTTCACAGAATGCATCTGTGTAGTTTTTATTTGAAGATATTCTTTTTCCCAGTGTAGGCCTCTTAGCGCTTAGAATGTCCAATTGCAGTTTCTACAAAAAGAGTGTTTCAGAACGGCTCAATCAAAAGTAAGGTTCAACTCTGTTAGTTGAATGCACAGAACAGAAAGAAGTTTCATACAATGCTTCTGTGTAGTTTATATTTGAACATATTCTTTTTTCCACTATTACCCACTTAGCGCTACGAATGTCCAGTTGCATTTTCTACAGACAGAGTGTTTCAAAACTGCTCAATCAAAAGTATGGTTTAACTCTGTTAGCTGAATGCTCAGATCAGAAAGAAGTTTCACAGAATGCTTCTGTGTAGTTTATATTTGAATATATTCCTTTTTCCACTACTACGCTCTTAGCGCTCCAAATGTCCAGTTGCATTTTCTACAGAAAGAGTGTTCAGATCTGCTCAATCAAAAGTATGGTTTAACTCTGTTAGCTGAATGCACAGATCAGAAAGAAGTTTCACCGAATGATTCTGTGTAGTTTATATTTGAAGACATTCCTTTTTCCACTATTACCCTCTTAGCGCTCCGAATCTCCACTTGCATTTTCTACAAAAAGAGTGTTTCATAAGTGCTCAATCAAAAATATGTTTTATCTCTGTTAACTGAATTTACAGATCAGAAATAAGTTTCACAGAATGCATCTGTGTAGTTTTTATTTGAAGATATTCTTTTTCCCAATGTAGGCCACTTAGCGCTTAGCATGTCCAATTGCAGTTTCTACAGAAAGAGTGTTTCAGAACGGCTCAATCAAAAGTAAGGTTCAACTCTGTTAGTTGAATGCACACAACAGAAAGAATTTTCACAGAATGCTACTGTGTAGTTTATATTTGAATATATTCCTTTTTCCACTATTACCCTCTTAGCGCTCCGAATGTCCACTTGCATTTTCTACAGAAAGAGTGTTCAGAACTGCGCAATCAAAAGTATGGTTTAACTCTGTTAGCTTAATGAACATATCAGAAATAAGTTTCACACAATGCTTCTGCGTAGTTTTCATTTGAAGATATTATTTTTCCCAATATAGGCCTCTTAGCGCTCAGAATGTCCAATTGCAGTTTCTACAGAAAGAGTGTTCTGAACTGCGCAATCAAAAGTATGGTTTAACTCTGTTAGCTGAATGCACATATCAGAAATAAGTTTCAAACAATGCTTCTCTGTAATTTTTATTTGAAGATATTATTTTTCCCAATATAGGCCTCTTAGCGCTCAGAATGTCCAATTGCAGTTTCTACAGAAAGAGTGTTTCATAACGGCTGAATCAAATGTAAGGTTCAACTCTCTTAGTTGAATGCACAGAACAGAAAGAAGTTTCACTGAATGCTTCTGTGTAGTATTTAGTTGAAGATACTCCTTTTTGGACTATTACACACTTAGCGCTCCGAATATCCACTGGCAGTTTCTACACAAAGTGTGTTTCAGAACTGCTCCTTCAAAAGTAAGGCTCAACACTGTTATTTGAATGCGGAGAACAGAGGGGGTTTCAGAGAATGCTTCTGTGTAGTTTTTAATTGGAGATATTCCTTTTTCCTCTATTACAATCTTAGCGCTCCGAATGTCCACTTGCGTTTTCAACAAAAAGAGTATTTCATAACTGCTCAATTAAAAATATGGTTTAGCTCTGTTAACTGAATTTACAGATCAGAAATAAGTTTCACAGAATGCATCTGTGTAGTTTTTATTTGAAGATATTCTTTTTCCCAGTGTAGGCCTCTTAGCGCTTAGAATGTCCAATTGCAGTTTCTACAAAAAGAGTGTTTCAGAACGGCTCAATCAAAAGTAAGGTTCAACTCTGTTAGTTGAATGCACAGAACAGAAAGAAGTTTCACAGAATGCTACTGTGTAGTTTATATTTGAATATATTCCTTTTTCCACTATTACCCTCTTAGCGCTCCGAATGTCCACTTGCATTTTCTACAGAAAGAATGTTCGGAACTGCGCAATCAAAAGTATGGTTTAACTCTGTTAGCTGAATGCACACATCAGAAATAAGTTTCACACAATGCTTCTGTGTAGTTTTTATTTGAAGATATTTTTTTTCCCAATATAGTCCCCTTAGCGCTCAGAATGTCCAATTGCAGTTTCTACAGAAAGAGTGTTCCCGAACGGCTCAATCAAATGTAAGGTTCAACTCTGTTAGCTGAATGCACAGAACAGAAAGTTGTTTCATACAATGCTTCTGTGTAGTTTATATTTGAACATATTCTTTTTTCCACTATTACCCACTTAGTGCTACGAATGTCCAGTTGCATTTTCTACAGACAGAGTGTTTCAAAACTGCTCAATCAAAAGTATGGTTTAACTCTGTTAGCTGAATGCTCAGATCAGAAAGAAGTTTCACAGAATGCTTCTGTGTAGTTTATATTTGAATATATTCCTTTTTCCACCACTACCCTATTAGCGCTCCAAATGTCCAGTTGCATTTTCTACAGAAAGAGTGTTCAGATCTGCTCTATCAAAAGTATGGTTTAACTGTGTTAGCTGAATGCACAGAACAGAAAGAAGTTTCACAGAATGATTCTGTGTAGTTTATATTTGTAGACATTCCTTTTTCCACTATTACCCTCTTAGCGCTCTGAATCTCCACTTGCATTTTCTACAGAAAGAGTGTTTCAGAACGGCTCAATCAAAACTAAGGTTCAAATCTTTTAGATGAATGAACAGAACAGAAAGAAGTTTCACAGAATGCTTCTGTGTAGTTTTTATTTGTAGATATTCTTTTTCCCAATATAGGCCTCTTAGCGCTCAGAATGTCCAATTGCAGTTTCTACAGAAAGAGTGTTTCAGAACGGCTCAATCAAAAGTAAGGTTCAACCCTGGTAGTTGAATGCACAGAACAGAAGGAAGTTTCACAGAATGCTTCTGTGTAGTTTATATTTGAATATATTCCTTTTTCCACTATTACCCTCTTAGCGCTCCGAATGTCCGCTTGCATTTTCTACAGAAAGAGTGTTCTGAACTGCGCAATCAAAAGTATGGTTTAACTCTGTTAGCTGAATGCACATATCAGAAATAAGTTTCAAACAATGCTTCTGTGTAGTTTTTATTTGAAGATATTATTTTTCCCAATATAGGCCTCTTAGCGCTCAGAATGTCCAATTGCAGTTTCTACAGAAAGAGTGTTTCAGAACGGCTGAATCAAATGTAAGGTTCAACTCTCTTAGTTGAATGCACAGAACAGAAAGAAGTTTCACTGAATGCTTCTGTGTAGTATTTAGTTGAAGATACTCCTTTTTGGACTATTACACACTTAGCGCTCCGAATATCCACTGGCAGTTTCTACACAAAGAGTGTTTCAGAACTGCTCCTTCAAAAGTAAGGCTCAACTCTGTTATTTGAATGCGGAGAACAGAGGGGGTTTCAGAGAATGCTTCTGTGTAGTTTTTAATTGGAGATATTCCTTTTTCCTCTATTACAAACTTAGCGCTCCGAATGTCCACTTGCATTTTCAACAAAAAGAGTATTTCATAACTGCTCAATTAAAAATATGGTTTAGCTCTGTTAACTGAATTTACAGATCAGAAATAAGTTTCACAGAATGCATCTGTGTAGTTTTTATTTGAAGATATTCTTTTTCCCAGTGTAGGCCTCTTAGCGCTTAGAATGTCCAATTGCAGTTTCTACAAAAAGAGTGTTTCAGAACGGCTCAATCAAAAGTAAGGTTCAACTCTGTTAGTTGAATGCACAGAACAGAAAGAAGTTTCACAGAATGCTACTGTGTAGTTTATATTTGAATATATTCCTTTTTCCACTATTACCCTCTTAGCCCTCCGAATGTCCACATGCATTTTCTACAGAAAGAATGTTCGGAACTGAGCAATCAAAAGTATGGTTTAACTCTGTTAGCTGAATGCACACATCAGAAATAAGTTTCACACAATGCTTCTGTGTAGTTTTTATTTGAAGATATTTTTTTTCCCAATATAGGCCTCTTAGCGCTCAGAATGTCCAATTGCAGTTTCTACAGAAAGAGTGTTCCCGAACGGCTCAATCAAAAGTAAGGTTCAACTCTGTTAGCTGAATGCACAGAACAGAAAGATGTTTCATACAATGCTTCTGTGTAGTTTATATTTGAACATATTCTTTTTTCCACTATTACCCACTTAGCGCTACGAATGTCCAGTTGCATTTCCTACAGACAGAGTGTTTCAAACTGCTCAATCAAAAGTATGGTTTAACTCTGTTAGCTGAATGCTCAGATCAGAAAGAAGTTTCACAGAATGCTTCTGTGTAGTTTATATTTGAATATATTCCTTTTTCCACTACTACCCTCTTAGCGCTCCAAATGTCCAGTTGCATTTTCTACAGAAAGAGTGTTCAGATCTGCTCTATCAAAAGTATGGTTTAACTATGTTAGATGAATGCACAGATCAGAAAGAAGTTTCACAGAATGATTCTGTGTAGTTTATATTTGAAGACATTCCTTTTTCCACTATTACCCTCTTAGCGCTCCGAATCTCCACTTGCATTTTCTACAGAAAGAGTGTTTCGGAACGGCTCAATAAAAACTAAGGTTCAAATCTTTTAGATGAATGAACAGAACAGAAAGAAGTTTCACGGAATGCTTCTGTGTAGTTTTTATTTGTAGATATTCTTTTTCCCAATATAGGCCTCTTAGCGCTCAGAATGTCCAATTGCAGTTTCTACAGAAAGAGTGTTTCAGAACGGCTCAATCAAAAGTAAGGTTCAACCCTGGTAGTTGAATGCACAGAACAGAAGGAAGTTTCACAGAATGCTTCTGTGTAGTTTATATTTGAATATATTCCTTTTTCCACTATTACCCTCTTAGCGCTCCGAATGTCCACTGGCATTTTCTACAGAAAGAGTGTTCTGAACTGCGCAATCAAAAGTATGGTTTAACTCTGTTAGCTGAATGCACATATCAGAAATAAGTTTCAAACAATGCTTCTGTGTAGTTTTTATTTGAAGATATTATTTTTCCCAATATAGGCCTGTTAGCGCTCAGAATGTCCAATTGCAGTTTCTACAGAAAGAGTGTTTCAGAACGGCTCAATCAAATGTAAGGTTCAACTTTCTTAGTTGAATGCACAGAACAGAAAGAAGTTTCACAGAATGCTTCTGTGTAGTATTTAGTTGAAGATACTACTTTTTGGACTATTACCCACTTAGCGCTCCGAATATCCTCTGGCAGTTTCTACACAAAGAGTGTTTCAGAACTGCTCCTTCAAAAGTAACGCTGAACTCTGTTAGTTGAATGCGGAGAACAGAAAGGGGTTTCAGAGAATGCTTCTGTGTAGTTTTTAATTGGAGATATTCCTTTTTCCTCTATTACAACTTTAGCGCTCCGAATGTCCACTTGCATTTTCTACAAAAAGAGTGTTTCACAACTGCTCAATCAAAAATATGGTTTAGCTCTGTTAACTGAATTTACAGATCAGAAATAAGTTTCACAGAATGCATCTGTGTAGTTTTTATTTGAAGATATTCTTTTTCCCAATGTAGGCCTCTTAGCGCTTAGAGTGTCCAATTGCAGTTTCTACAGAAAGAGTGTTTCACAACGGCTCAATCAAAAGTAAGGTTCAACACTGTTAGTTGAATGCACAGAAGAGAAAGAAGTTTCACAGAATGCTACTGTGTAGTTTATATTTGAATATATCCCTTTTTCCACTATTACCCTCTTAGCGCTCCGAATGTCCACTTGCATTTTCTACAGAAAGAGTGTTCTGAACTGCGCAATCAAAAGTATGGTTTAACTCTGTTAGCTGAATGCACATATCAGAAATAAGTTTCAAACAATGCTTCTGTGTAATTTTTATTTGAAGATATTATTTTTCCCAATATAGGCCTCTTAGCGCTCAGAATGTCCAATTGCAGTTTCTACAGAAAGAGTGTTTCAGAACGGCTCAATCAAATATAAGGTTCAACTCTCTTAGTTGAATGCACAGAACAGAAGGAAGTTTCACTGAATGCTTCTGTGTAGTATTTAGTTGAAGATACTACTTTTTGGACTATTACACACTTAGCGCTCCGAATATCCACTGGCAGTTTCTACACAAAGAGTGTTTCAGAACTGCTCCTTCAAAAGTAAGGCTCAACTCTGTTAGTTGAATTCGGAGAACAGAAAGGGGTTTCAGAGAATGCTTCTGTGTAGTTTTAAATTGGAGATACCCCTTTTTCCTCTATTACAATCTTAGTGCTCCGAATGTCCACTTGCATTTTCTACAAAAAGATTGTTTCATAACTGCTCAATTAAAAATATGGTTTAGCTCTGTTAACTGAATTTACAGATCAGAAATAAGTTTCACAGAATGCATCTGTGTAGTTTTTATTTGAAGATATTCTTTTTCCCAGTGTAGGCCTCTTAGCGCTTAGAATG
This sequence comes from Symphalangus syndactylus, assembly GCF_028878055.3. Taxonomy (NCBI): domain Eukaryota; kingdom Metazoa; phylum Chordata; class Mammalia; order Primates; family Hylobatidae; genus Symphalangus; species Symphalangus syndactylus. The sequence continues at coordinate 110,172,627 of NC_072437.2, read as the reverse complement.
TCCAATTGCAGTTTCTACAAAAAGAGTGTTTCAGAACGGCTCAATCAAAAGTAAGGTTCAACTCTGTTAGTTGAATGCACAGAACAGAAAGAAGTTTCACAGAATGCTACTGTGTAGTTTATATTTGAATATATTCCTTTTTCCACTATTACCCTCTTAGCCCTCCGAATGTCCACATGCATTTTCTACAGAAAGAATGTTCGGAACTGAGCAATCAAAAGTATGGTTTAACTCTGTTAGCTGAATGCACACATCAGAAATAAGTTTCACACAATGCTTCTGTGTAGTTTTTATTTGAAGATATTTTTTTTCCCAATATAGGCCTCTTAGCGCTCAGAATGTCCAATTGCAGTTTCTACAGAAAGAGTGTTCCCGAACGGCTCAATCAAAAGTAAGGTTCAACTCTGTTAGCTGAATGCACAGAACAGAAAGATGTTTCATACAATGCTTCTGTGTAGTTTATATTTGAACATATTCTTTTTTCCACTATTACCCACTTAGCGCTACGAATGTCCAGTTGCATTTCCTACAGACAGAGTGTTTCAAACTGCTCAATCAAAAGTATGGTTTAACTCTGTTAGCTGAATGCTCAGATCAGAAAGAAGTTTCACAGAATGCTTCTGTGTAGTTTATATTTGAATATATTCCTTTTTCCACTACTACCCTCTTAGCGCTCCAAATGTCCAGTTGCATTTTCTACAGAAAGAGTGTTCAGATCTGCTCTATCAAAAGTATGGTTTAACTATGTTAGATGAATGCACAGATCAGAAAGAAGTTTCACAGAATGATTCTGTGTAGTTTATATTTGAAGACATTCCTTTTTCCACTATTACCCTCTTAGCGCTCCGAATCTCCACTTGCATTTTCTACAGAAAGAGTGTTTCGGAACGGCTCAATAAAAACTAAGGTTCAAATCTTTTAGATGAATGAACAGAACAGAAAGAAGTTTCACGGAATGCTTCTGTGTAGTTTTTATTTGTAGATATTCTTTTTCCCAATATAGGCCTCTTAGCGCTCAGAATGTCCAATTGCAGTTTCTACAGAAAGAGTGTTTCAGAACGGCTCAATCAAAAGTAAGGTTCAACCCTGGTAGTTGAATGCACAGAACAGAAGGAAGTTTCACAGAATGCTTCTGTGTAGTTTATATTTGAATATATTCCTTTTTCCACTATTACCCTCTTAGCGCTCCGAATGTCCACTGGCATTTTCTACAGAAAGAGTGTTCTGAACTGCGCAATCAAAAGTATGGTTTAACTCTGTTAGCTGAATGCACATATCAGAAATAAGTTTCAAACAATGCTTCTGTGTAGTTTTTATTTGAAGATATTATTTTTCCCAATATAGGCCTGTTAGCGCTCAGAATGTCCAATTGCAGTTTCTACAGAAAGAGTGTTTCAGAACGGCTCAATCAAATGTAAGGTTCAACTTTCTTAGTTGAATGCACAGAACAGAAAGAAGTTTCACAGAATGCTTCTGTGTAGTATTTAGTTGAAGATACTACTTTTTGGACTATTACCCACTTAGCGCTCCGAATATCCTCTGGCAGTTTCTACACAAAGAGTGTTTCAGAACTGCTCCTTCAAAAGTAACGCTGAACTCTGTTAGTTGAATGCGGAGAACAGAAAGGGGTTTCAGAGAATGCTTCTGTGTAGTTTTTAATTGGAGATATTCCTTTTTCCTCTATTACAACCTTAGCGCTCCGAATGTCCACTTGCATTTTCTACAAAAAGAGTGTTTCACAACTGCTCAATCAAAAATATGGTTTAGCTCTGTTAACTGAATTTACAGATCAGAAATAAGTTTCACAGAATGCATCTGTGTAGTTTTTATTTGAAGATATTCTTTTTCCCAATGTAGGCCTCTTAGCGCTTAGAGTGTCCAATTGCAGTTTCTACAGAAAGAGTGTTTCACAACGGCTCAATCAAAAGTAAGGTTCAACACTGTTAGTTGAATGCACAGAAGAGAAAGAAGTTTCACAGAATGCTACTGTGTAGTTTATATTTGAATATATCCCTTTTTCCACTATTACCCTCTTAGCGCTCCGAATGTCCACTTGCATTTTCTACAGAAAGAGTGTTCTGAACTGCGCAATCAAAAGTATGGTTTAACTCTGTTAGCTGAATGCACATATCAGAAATAAGTTTCAAACAATGCTTCTGTGTAATTTTTATTTGAAGATATTATTTTTCCCAATATAGGCCTCTTAGCGCTCAGAATGTCCAATTGCAGTTTCTACAGAAAGAGTGTTTCAGAACGGCTCAATCAAATATAAGGTTCAACTCTCTTAGTTGAATGCACAGAACAGAAGGAAGTTTCACTGAATGCTTCTGTGTAGTATTTAGTTGAAGATACTACTTTTTGGACTATTACACACTTAGCGCTCCGAATATCCACTGGCAGTTTCTACACAAAGAGTGTTTCAGAACTGCTCCTTCAAAAGTAAGGCTCAACTCTGTTAGTTGAATTCGGAGAACAGAAAGGGGTTTCAGAGAATGCTTCTGTGTAGTTTTAAATTGGAGATACCCCTTTTTCCTCTATTACAATCTTAGTGCTCCGAATGTCCACTTGCATTTTCTACAAAAAGATTGTTTCATAACTGCTCAATCAAAAATATGTTTTATCTCTGTTAACTGAATTTACAGATCAGAAATAAGTTTCACAGAATGCATCTGTGTAGTTTTTATTTGAAGATATTCTTTTTCCCAGTGTAGGCCTCTTAGCGATTAGAATGTCCAATTGCAGTATCTACAAAAAGAATGTTTCAGAACGGCTCAATCAAAAGTAAGGTTCAACACTGTTAGTTGAATGCACAGAACAGAAAGAAGTTTCACAGAATGCTACTGTGTAGTTTATATTTGAATATATTCCTTTTTCCACTATTACCCTCTTAGCGCTCCGAATGTCCACTAGCATTTTCTACAGAAAGAGTGTTCGGAACTGGGCAATCAAAAGTATGGTTTAACTCTGTTAGCTGAATGCACACATCAGAAATAAGTTTCACACAATGCTTCTGTGTAGTTTTTATTTGAAGATATTTTTTTTCCCAATATAGGCCTCTTAGCGCTCAGAATGTCCAATTGCAGTTTCTACACAAAGAGTGTTCCAGGACGGCTCAATCAAAAGTAAGGTTCAACTCTGTTAGCTGAATGCACAGAACAGAAGGATGTTTCATACAATGCTTCTGTGTAGTTTATATTTGAACATATTCTTTTTTCCACTATTACCCACTTAGCGCTACGAATGTCCAGTTGCATTTTCTACAGACAGAGTTTTTCAAAACTGCTCAATCAAAAGTATGGTTTAACTCTGTTAGCTGAATGCTCAGATCAGAAAGAAGTTTCACAGAATGCTTCTGTGTAGTTTATATTTGAATATATTCCTTTTTCCAGTACTACCCTCTTAGCGCTCCAAATGTCCAGTTGCATTTTCTACAGAAAGAGTGTTCAGATCTGCTCTATCAAAAGTATGGTTTAACTCTGTTAGCTGAATGCACAGATCAGAAAGAAGTTTCACAGAATGATTCTGTGTAGTTTATATTTGAAGACATTCCTTTTTCCACTATTACCCTCTTAGCGCTCCGAATCTCCACTTGCATTTTGTACAGAAAGAGTGTTTCAGAACGGCTCAATCAAAACTAAGGTTCAAATCTTTTAGTTGAATGAACAGAACAGAAAGAAGTTTCACAGAATGCTTCTGTGTAGTTTTTATTTGTAGATATTCTTTTTCCCAATATAGGCCTCTTAGCGCTCAGAATGTCCAATTGCAGTTTCTACAGAAAGAGTGTTTCAGAACGGCTCAATCAAAAGTAAGGTTCAACCCTGGTAGTTGAATGCACAGAACAGAAGGAAGTTTCACAGAATGCTTCTGTGTAGTTTATATTTGAATATATTCCTTTTTCCACTATTACCCTCTTAGCGCTCCGAATGTCCACTTGCATTTTCTACAGAAAGAGTGTTCTGAACTGCGCAATCAAAAGTATGGTTTAACTCTGTTAGCTGAATGCACATATCAGAAATAAGTTTCAAACAATGCTTCTGTGTAGTTTTTATTTGAAGATATTATTTTTCCCAATATAGGCCTCTTAGCGCTCAGAATGTCCAATTGCAGTTTCTACAGAAAGAGTGTTTCAGAACGGCTCAATCAAATGTAAGGTTCAACTTTCTTAGTTGAATGCACAGAACAGAAAGAAGTTTCACAGAATGCTTCTGTGTAGTATTTAGTTGAAGATACTACTTTTTGGACTATTACCCACTTAGCGCTCCGAATATCCACTGGCAGTTTCTACACAAAGAGTGTTTCAGAACTGCTCCTTCAAAAGTAAGGCTCAACTCTGTTATTTGAATGCGGAGAACAGAGGGGGTTTCAGAGAATGCTTCTGTGTAGTTTTTAATTGGAGATATTCCTTTTTCCTCTATTACAAACTTAGCGCTCCGAATGTCCACTTGCATTTTCAACAAAAAGAGTATTTCATAACTGCTCAATTAAAAATATGGTTTAGCTCTGTTAACTGAATTTACAGATCAGAAATAAGTTTCACAGAATGCATCTGTGTAGTTTTTATTTGAAGATATTCTTTTTCCCAGTGTAGGCCTCTTAGCGCTTAGAATGTCCAATTGCAGTTTCTACAAAAAGAGTGTTTCAGAACGGCTCAATCAAAAGTAAGGTTCAACTCTGTTAGTTGAATGCACAGAACAGAAAGAAGTTTCACAGAATGCTACTGTGTAGTTTATATTTGAATATATTCCTTTTTCCACTATTACCCTCTTAGCCCTCCGAATGTCCACATGCATTTTCTACAGAAAGAATGTTCGGAACTGAGCAATCAAAAGTATGGTTTAACTCTGTTAGCTGAATGCACACATCAGAAATAAGTTTCACACAATGCTTCTGTGTAGTTTTTATTTGAAGATATTTTTTTTCCCAATATAGGCCTCTTAGCGCTCAGAATGTCCAATTGCAGTTTCTACAGAAAGAGTGTTCCCGAACGGCTCAATCAAAAGTAAGGTTCAACTCTGTTAGCTGAATGCACAGAACAGAAAGATGTTTCATACAATGCTTCTGTGTAGTTTATATTTGAACATATTCTTTTTTCCACTATTACCCACTTAGCGCTACGAATGTCCAGTTGCATTTCCTACAGACAGAGTGTTTCAAACTGCTCAATCAAAAGTATGGTTTAACTCTGTTAGCTGAATGCTCAGATCAGAAAGAAGTTTCACAGAATGCTTCTGTGTAGTTTATATTTGAATATATTCCTTTTTCCACTACTACCCTCTTAGCGCTCCAAATGTCCAGTTGCATTTTCTACAGAAAGAGTGTTCAGATCTGCTCTATCAAAAGTATGGTTTAACTATGTTAGATGAATGCACAGATCAGAAAGAAGTTTCACAGAATGATTCTGTGTAGTTTATATTTGAAGACATTCCTTTTTCCACTATTACCCTCTTAGCGCTCCGAATCTCCACTTGCATTTTCTACAGAAAGAGTGTTTCGGAATGGCTCAATAAAAACTAAGGTTCAAATCTTTTAGATGAATGAACAGAACAGAAAGAAGTTTCACGGAATGCTTCTGTGTAGTTTTTATTTGTAGATATTCTTTTTCCCAATATAGGCCTCTTAGCGCTCAGAATGTCCAATTGCAGTTTCTACAGAAAGAGTGTTTCAGAACGGCTCAATCAAAAGTAAGGTTCAACCCTGGTAGTTGAATGCACAGAACAGAAGGAAGTTTCACAGAATGCTTCTGTGTAGTTTATATTTGAATATATTCCTTTTTCCACTATTACCCTCTTAGCGCTCCGAATGTCCACTGGCATTTTCTACAGAAAGAGTGTTCTGAACTGCGCAATCAAAAGTATGGTTTAACTCTGTTAGCTGAATGCACATATCAGAAATAAGTTTCAAACAATGCTTCTGTGTAGTTTTTATTTGAAGATATTATTTTTCCCAATATAGGCCTGTTAGCGCTCAGAATGTCCAATTGCAGTTTCTACAGAAAGAGTGTTTCAGAACGGCTCAATCAAATGTAAGGTTCAACTTTCTTAGTTGAATGCACAGAACAGAAAGAAGTTTCACAGAATGCTTCTGTGTAGTATTTAGTTGAAGATACTTCTTTTTGGACTATTACCCACTTAGCGCTCCGAATATCCTCTGGCAGTTTCTACACAAAGAGTGTTTCAGAACTGCTCCTTCAAAAGTAACGCTGAACTCTGTTAGTTGAATGCGGAGAACAGAAAGGGGTTTCAGAGAATGCTTCTGTGTAGTTTTTAATTGGAGATATTCCTTTTTCCTCTATTACAACCTTAGCGCTCCGAATGTCCACTTGCATTTTCTACAAAAAGAGTGTTTCACAACTGCTCAATCAAAAATATGGTTTAGCTCTGTTAACTGAATTTACAGATCAGAAATAAGTTTCACAGAATGCATCTGTGTAGTTTTTATTTGAAGATATTCTTTTTCCCAATGTAGGCCTCTTAGCGCTTAGAGTGTCCAATTGCAGTTTCTACAGAAAGAGTGTTTCACAACGGCTCAATCAAAAGTAAGGTTCAACACTGTTAGTTGAATGCACAGAAGAGAAAGAAGTTTCACAGAATGCTACTGTGTAGTTTATATTTGAATATATCCCTTTTTCCACTATTACCCTCTTAGCGCTCCGAATGTCCACTTGCATTTTCTACAGAAAGAGTGTTCTGAACTGCGCAATCAAAAGTATGGTTTAACTCTGTTAGCTGAATGCACATATCAGAAATAAGTTTCAAACAATGCTTCTGTGTAATTTTTATTTGAAGATATTATTTTTCCCAATATAGGCCTCTTAGCGCTCAGAATGTCCAATTGCAGTTTCTACAGAAAGAGTGTTTCAGAACGGCTCAATCAAATATAAGGTTCAACTCTCTTAGTTGAATGCACAGAACAGAAGGAAGTTTCACTGAATGCTTCTGTGTAGTGTTTAGTTGAAGATACTACTTTTTGGACTATTACACACTTAGCGCTCCGAATATCCACTGGCAGTTTCTACACAAAGAGTGTTTCAGAACTGCTCCTTCAAAAGTAAGGCTCAACTCTGTTAGTTGAATTCGGAGAACAGAAAGGGGTTTCAGAGAATGCTTCTGTGTAGTTTTAAATTGGAGATACCCCTTTTTCCTCTATTACAATCTTAGTGCTCCGAATGTCCACTTGCATTTTCTACAAAAAGATTGTTTCATAACTGCTCAATCAAAAATATGTTTTATCTCTGTTAACTGAATTTACAGATCAGAAATAAGTTTCACAGAATGCATCTGTGTAGTTTTTATTTGAAGATATTCTTTTTCCCAGTGTAGGCCTCTTAGCGATTAGAATGTCCAATTGCAGTATCTACAAAAAGAATGTTTCAGAACGGCTCAATCAAAAGTAAGGTTCAACACTGTTAGTTGAATGCACAGAACAGAAAGAAGTTTCACAGAATGCTACTGTGTAGTTTATATTTGAATATATTCCTTTTTCCACTATTACCCTCTTAGCGCTCCGAATGTCCACTAGCATTTTCTACAGAAAGAGTGTTCGGAACTGGGCAATCAAAAGTATGGTTTAACTCTGTTAGCTGAATGCACACATCAGAAATAAGTTTCACACAATGCTTCTGTGTAGTTTTTATTTGAAGATATTTTTTTTCCCAATATAGGCCTCTTAGCGCTCAGAATGTCCAATTGCAGTTTCTACACAAAGAGTGTTCCAGGACGGCTCAATCAAAAGTAAGGTTCAACTCTGTTAGCTGAATGCACAGAACAGAAGGATGTTTCATACAATGCTTCTGTGTAGTTTATATTTGAACATATTCTTTTTTCCACTATTACCCACTTAGTGCTACGAATGTCCAGTTGCATTTTCTACAGACAGAGTTTTTCAAAACTGCTCAATCAAAAGTATGGTTTAACTCTGTTAGCTGAATGCTCAGATCAGAAAGAAGTTTCACAGAATGCTTCTGTGTAGTTTATATTTGAATATATTCCTTTTTCCAGTACTACCCTCTTAGCGCTCCAAATGTCCAGTTGCATTTTCTACAGAAAGAGTGTTCAGATCTGCTCTATCAAAAGTATGGTTTAACTCTGTTAGCTGAATGCACAGATCAGAAAGAAGTTTCACAGAATGATTCTGTGTAGTTTATATTTGAAGACATTCCTTTTTCCACTATTACCCTCTTAGCGCTCCGAATCTCCACTTGCATTTTGTACAGAAAGAGTGTTTCTGAACGGCTCAATCAAAACTAAGGTTCAAATCTTTTAGTTGAACGAACAGAACAGAAAGAAGTTTCACAGAATGCTTCTGTGTAGTTTTTATTTGTAGATATTCTTTTTCCCAATATAGGCCTCTTAGCGCTCCGAATGTCCGCTTGCATTTTCTACAGAAAGGGTGTTCTGAACTGCGCAATCAAAAGTATGGTTTAACTCTGTTAGCTGAATGCACATATCAGAAATAAGTTTCAAACAATGCTTCTGTGTAGTTTTTATTTGAAGATATTATTTTTCCCAATATAGGCCTCTTAGCGCTCAGAATGTCCAATTGCAGTTTCTACAGAAAGAGTGTTTCAGAACGGCTGAATCAAATGTAAGGTTCAACTCTCTTAGTTGAATGCACAGAACAGAAAGAAGTTTCACTGAATGCTTCTGTGTAGTATTTAGTTGAAGATACTCCTTTTTGGACTATTACACACTTAGCGCTCCGAATATCCACTGGCAGTTTCTACACAAAGAGTGTTTCAGAACTGCTCCTTCAAAAGTAAGGCTCAACTCTGTTATTTGAAAGCGGAGAACAGAGGGGGTTTCAGAGAATGCTTCTGTGTAGTTTTTAATTGGAGATATTCCTTTTTCCTCTATTACAAACTTAGCGCTCCGAATGTCCACTTGCATTTTCAACAAAAAGAGTATTTCATAACTGCTCAATTAAAAATATGGTTTAGCTCTGTTAACTGAATTTACAGATCAGAAATAAGTTTCACAGAATGCATCTGTGTAGTTTTTATTTGAAGATATTCTTTTTCCCAGTGTAGGCCTCTTAGCGCTTAGAATGTCCAATTGCAGTTTCTACAAAAAGATTGTTTCAGAACGGCTCAATCAAAAGTAAGGTTCAACTCTGTTAGTTGAATGCACAGAACAGAAAGAAGTTTCACAGAATGCTACTGTGTAGTTTATATTTGAATATATTCCTTTTTCCACTATTACCCTCTTAGCCCTCCGAATGTCCACATGCATTTTCTACAGAAAGAATGTTCGGAACTGAGCAATCAAAAGTATGGTTTAACTCTGTTAGCTGAATGCACACATCAGAAATAAGTTTCACACAATGCTTCTGTGTAGTTTTTATTTGAAGATATTTTTTTTCCCAATATAGGCCTCTTAGCGCTCAGAATGTCCAATTGCAGTTTCTACAGAAAGAGTGTTCCCGAACGGCTCAATCAAAAGTAAGGTTCAACTCTGTTAGCTGAATGCACAGAACAGAAAGATGTTTCATACAATGCTTCTGTGTAGTTTATATTTGAACATATTCTTTTTTCCACTATTACCCACTTAGCGCTACGAATGTCCAGTTGCATTTCCTACAGACAGAGTGTTTCAAACTGCTCAATCAAAAGTATGGTTTAACTCTGTTAGCTGAATGCTCAGATCAGAAAGAAGTTTCACAGAATGCTTCTGTGTAGTTTATATTTGAATATATTCCTTTTTCCACTACTACCCTCTTAGCGCTCCAAATGTCCAGTTGCATTTTCTACAGAAAGAGTGTTCAGATCTGCTCTATCAAAAGTATGGTTTAACTATGTTAGATGAATGCACAGATCAGAAAGAAGTTTCACGAATGATTCTGTGTAGTTTATATTTGAAGACATTCCTTTTTCCACTATTACCCTCTTAGCGCTCCGAATCTCCACTTGCATTTTCTACAGAAAGAGTGTTTCGGAACGGCTCAATAAAAACTAAGGTTCAAATCTTTTAGATGAATGAACAGAACAGAAAGAAGTTTCACGGAATGCTTCTGTGTAGTTTTTATTTGTAGATATTCTTTTTCCCAATATAGGCCTCTTAGCGCTCAGAATGTCCAATTGCAGTTTCTACAGAAAGAGTGTTTCAGAACGGCTCAATCAAAAGTAAGGTTCAACCCTGGTAGTTGAATGCACAGAACAGAAGGAAGTTTCACAGAATGCTTCTGTGTAGTTTATATTTGAATATATTCCTTTTTCCACTATTACCCTCTTAGCGCTCCGAATGTCCACTGGCATTTTCTACAGAAAGAGTGTTCTGAACTGCGCAATCAAAAGTATGGTTTAACTCTGTTAGCTGAATGCACATATCAGAAATAAGTTTCAAACAATGCTTCTGTGTAGTTTTTATTTGAAGATATTATTTTTCCCAATATAGGCCTGTTAGCGCTCAGAATGTCCAATTGCAGTTTCTACAGAAAGAGTGTTTCAGAACGGCTCAATCAAATGTACGGTTCAACTTTCTTAGTTAAATGCACAGAACAGAAAGAAGTTTCACAGAATGCTTCTGTGTAGTATTTAGTTGAAGATACTACTTTTTGGACTATTACCCACTTAGCGCTCCGAATATCCTCTGGCAGTTTCTACACAAAGAGTGTTTCAGAACTGCTCCTTCAAAAGTAACGCTGAACTCTGTTAGTTGAATGCGGAGAACAGAAAGGGGTTTCAGAGAATGCTTCTGTGTAGTTTTTAATTGGAGATATTCCTTTTTCCTCTATTACAACCTTAGCGCTCCGAATGTCCACTTGCATTTTCTACAAAAAGAGTGTTTCACAACTGCTCAATCAAAAATATGGTTTAGCTCTGTTAACTGAATTTACAGATCAGAAATAAGTTTCACAGAATGCATCTGTGTAGTTTTTATTTGAAGATATTCTTTTTCCCAATGTAGGCCTCTTAGCGCTTAGAGTGTCCAATTGCAGTTTCTACAGAAAGAGTGTTTCACAACGGCTCAATCAAAAGTAAGGTTCAACACTGTTAGTTGAATGCACAGAAGAGAAAGAAGTTTCACAGAATGCTACTGTGTAGTTTATATTTGAATATATCCCTTTTTCCACTATTACCCTCTTAGCGCTCCGAATGTCCACTTGCATTTTCTACAGAAAGAGTGTTCTGAACTGCGCAATCAAAAGTATGGTTTAACTCTGTTAGCTGAATGCACATATCAGAAATAAGTTTCAAACAATGCTTCTGTGTAATTTTTATTTGAAGATATTATTTTTCCCAATATAGGCCTCTTAGCGCTCAGAATGTCCAATTGCAGTTTCTACAGAAAGAGTGTTTCAGAACGGCTCAATCAAATATAAGGTTCAACTCTCTTAGTTGAATGCACAGAACAGAAGGAAGTTTCACTGAATGCTTCTGTGTAGTATTTAGTTGAAGATACTACTTTTTGGACTATTACACACTTAGCGCTCCGAATATCCACTGGCAGTTTCTACACAAAGAGTGTTTCAGAACTGCTCCTTCAAAAGTAAGGCTCAACTCTGTTAGTTGAATTCGGAGAACAGAAAGGGGTTTCAGAGAATGCTTCTGTGTAGTTTTAAATTGGAGATACCCCTTTTTCCTCTATTACAATCTTAGTGCTCCGAATGTCCACTTGCATTTTCTACAAAAAGATTGTTTCATAACTGCTCAATTAAAAATATGGTTTAGCTCTGTTAACTGAATTTACAGATCAGAAATAAGTTTCACAGAATGCATCTGTGTAGTTTTTATTTGAAGATATTCTTTTTCCCAGTGTAGGCCTCTTAGCGCTTAGAATGTCCAATTGCAGTTTCTACAAAAAGAGTGTTTCAGAACGGCTCAATCAAAAGTAAGGTTCAACTCTGTTAGTTGAATGCACAGAACAGAAAGAAGTTTCACAGAATGCTACTGTGTAGTTTATATTTGAATATATTCCTTTTTCCACTATTACCCTCTTAGCCCTCCGAATGTCCACATGCATTTTCTACAGAAAGAATGTTCGGAACTGAGCAATCAAAAGTATGGTTTAACTCTGTTAGCTGAATGCACACATCAGAAATAAGTTTCACACAATGCTTCTGTGTAGTTTTTATTTGAAGATATTTTTTTTCCCAATATAGGCCTCTTAGCGCTCAGAATGTCCAATTGCAGTTTCTACAGAAAGAGTGTTCCCGAACGGCTCAATCAAAAGTAAGGTTCAACTCTGTTAGCTGAATGCACAGAACAGAAAGATGTTTCATACAATGCTTCTGTGTAGTTTATATTTGAACATATTCTTTTTTCCACTATTACCCACTTAGCGCTACGAATGTCCAGTTGCATTTCCTACAGACAGAGTGTTTCAAACTGCTCAATCAAAAGTATGGTTTAACTCTGTTAGCTGAATGCTCAGATCAGAAAGAAGTTTCACAGAATGCTTCTGTGTAGTTTATATTTGAATATATTCCTTTTTCCACTACTACCCTCTTAGCGCTCCAAATGTCCAGTTGCATTTTCTACAGAAAGAGAGTTCAGATCTGCTCTATCAAAAGTATGGTTTAACTCTGTTAGATGAATGCACAGATCAGAAAGAAGTTTCACAGAATGATTCTGTGTAGTTTATATTTTGAGACATTCCTTTTTCCATTATTACCCTCTTAGCGCTCCGAATCTCCACTTGCATTTTCTACAGAAAGAGTGTTTCGGAACGGCTCAATAAAAACTAAGGTTCAAATCTTTTAGATGAATGAACAGAACAGAAAGAAGTTTCACGGAATGCTTCTGTGTAGTTTTTATTTGTAGATATTCTTTTTCCCAATATAGGCCTCTTAGCGCTCAGAATGTCCAATTGCAGTTTCTACAGAAAGAGTGTTTCAGAACGGCTCAATCAAAAGTAAGGTTCAACCCTGGTAGTTGAATGCACAGAACAGAAGGAAGTTTCACAGAATGCTTCTGTGTAGTTTATATTTGAATATATTCCTTTTTCCACTATTACCCTCTTAGCGCTCCGAATGTCCACTGGCATTTTCTACAGAAAGAGTGTTCTGAACTGCGCAATCAAAAGTATGGTTTAACTCTGTTAGCTGAATGCACATATCAGAAATAAGTTTCAAACAATGCTTCTGTGTAGTTTTTATTTGAAGATATTATTTTTCCCAATATAGGCCTGTTAGCGCTCAGAATGTCCAATTGCAGTTTCTACAGAAAGAGTGTTTCAGAACGGCTCAATCAAATGTAAGGTTCAACTTTCTTAGTTGAATGCACAGAACAGAAAGAAGTTTCACAGAATGCTTCTGTGTAGTATTTAGTTGAAGATACTACTTTTTGGACTATTACCCACTTAGCGCTCCGAATATCCTCTGGCAGTTTCTACACAAAGAGTGTTTCAGAACTGCTCCTTCAAAAGTAACGCTGAACTCTGTTAGTTGAATGCGGAGAACAGAAAGGGGTTTCAGAGAATGCTTCTGTGTAGTTTTTAATTGGAGATATTCCTTTTTCCTCTATTACAACCTTAGCGCTCCGAATGTCCACTTGCATTTTCTACAAAAAGAGTGTTTCACAACTGCTCAATCAAAAATATGGTTTAGCTCTGTTAACTGAATTTACAGATCAGAAATAAGTTTCACAGAATGCATCTGTGTAGTTTTTATTTGAAGATATTCTTTTTCCCAATGTAGGCCTCTTAGCGCTTAGAGTGTCCAATTGCAGTTTCTACAGAAAGAGTGTTTCACAACGGCTCAATCAAAAGTAAGGTTCAACACTGTTAGTTGAATGCACAGAAGAGAAAGAAGTTTCACAGAATGCTACTGTGTAGTTTATATTTGAATATATCCCTTTTTCCACTATTACCCTCTTAGCGCTCCGAATGTCCACTTGCATTTTCTACAGAAAGAGTGTTCTGAACTGCGCAATCAAAAGTATGGTTTAACTCTGTTAGCTGAATGCACATATCAGAAATAAGTTTCAAACAATGCTTCTGTGTAATTTTTATTTGAAGATATTATTTTTCCCAATATAGGCCCCTTAGCGCTCAGAATGTCCAATTGCAGTTTCTACAGAAAGAGTGTTTCAGAACGGCTCAATCAAATATAAGGTTCAACTCTCTTAGTTGAATGCACAGAACAGAAGGAAGTTTCACTGAATGCTTCTGTGTAGTATTTAGTTGAAGATACTACTTTTTGGACTATTACACACTTAGCGCTCCGAATATCCACTGGCAGTTTCTACACAAAGAGTGTTTCAGAACTGCTCCTTCAAAAGTAAGGCTCAACTCTGTTAGTTGAATTCGGAGAACAGAAAGGGGTTTCAGAGAATGCTTCTGTGTAGTTTTAAATTGGAGATACCCCTTTTTCCTCTATTACAATCTTAGTGCTCCGAATGTCCACTTGCATTTTCTACAAAAAGATTGTTTCATAACTGCTCAATCAAAAATATGTTTTATCTCTGTTAACTGAATTTACAGATCAGAAATAAGTTTCACAGAATGCATCTGTGTAGTTTTTATTTGAAGATATTCTTTTTCCCAGTGTAGGCCTCTTAGCGATTAGAATGTCCAATTGCAGTATCTACAAAAAGAATGTTTCAGAACGGCTCAATCAAAAGTAAGGTTCAACACTGTTAGTTGAATGCACAGAACAGAAAGAAGTTTCACAGAATGCTACTGTGTAGTTTATATTTGAATATATTCCTTTTTCCACTATTACCCTCTTAGCGCTCCGAATGTCCACTAGCATTTTCTACAGAAAGAGTGTTCGGAACTGGGCAATCAAAAGTATGGTTTAACTCTGTTAGCTGAATGCACACATCAGAAATAAGTTTCACACAATGCTTCTGTGTAGTTTTTATTTGAAGATATTTTTTTTCCCAATATAGGCCTCTTAGCGCTCAGAATGTCCAATTGCAGTTTCTACACAAAGAGTGTTCCAGGACGGCTCAATCAAAAGTAAGGTTCAACTCTGTTAGCTGAATGCACAGAACAGAAGGATGTTTCATACAATGCTTCTGTGTAGTTTATATTTGAACATATTCTTTTTTCCACTATTACCCACTTAGCGCTACGAATGTCCAGTTGCATTTTCTACAGACAGAGTGTTTCAAAACTGCTCAATCAAAAGTATGGTTTAACTCTGTTAGCTGAATGCTCAGATCAGAAAGAAGTTTCACAGAATGCTTCTGTGTAGTTTATATTTGAATATATTCCTTTTTCCAGTACTACCCTCTTAGCGCTCCAAATGTCCAGTTGCATTTTCTACAGAAAGAGTGTTCAGATCTGCTCTATCAAAAGTATGGTTTAACTCTGTTAGCTGAATGCACAGATCAGAAAGAAGTTTCACAGAATGATTCTGTGTAGTTTATATTTGAAGACATTCCTTTTTCCACTATTACCCTCTTAGCGCTCCGAATCTCCACTTGCATTTTGTACAGAAAGAGTGTTTCAGAACGGCTCAATCAAAACTAAGGTTCAAATCTTTTAGTTGAATGAACAGAACAGAAAGAAGTTTCACAGAATGCTTCTGTGTAGTTTTTATTTGTAGATATTCTTTTTCCCAATATAGGCCTCTTAGCGCTCAGAATGTCCAATTGCAGTTTCTACAGAAAGAGTGTTTCAGAACGGCTCAATCAAAAGTAAGGTTCAACCCTGGTAGTTGAATGCACAGAACAGAAGGAAGTTTCACAGAATGCTTCTGTGTAGTTTATATTTGAATATATTCCTTTTTCCACTATTACCCTCTTAGCGCTCCGAATGTCCACTTGCATTTTCTACAGAAAGAGTGTTCTGAACTGCGCAATCAAAAGTATGGTTTAACTCTGTTAGCTGAATGCACATATCAGAAATAAGTTTCAAACAATGCTTCTGTGTAGTTTTTATTTGAAGATATTATTTTTCCCAATATAGGCCTCTTAGCGCTCAGAATGTCCAATTGCAGTTTCTACAGAAAGAGTGTTTCAGAACGGCTCAATCAAATGTAAGGTTCAACTTTCTTAGTTGAATGCACAGAACAGAAAGAAGTTTCACAGAATGCTTCTGTGTAGTATTTAGTTGAAGATACTACTTTTTGGACTATTACCCACTTAGCGCTCCGAATATCCACTGGCAGTTTCTACACAAAGAGTGTTTCAGAACTGCTCCTTCAAAAGTAAGGCTCAACTCTGTTAGTTGAATGCGGAGAACAGAAAGGGGTTTCAGAGAATAATTCTGTGTAGTTTTTAATTGGAGATATTCCTTTTTCCTCTATTACAATCTTAGCGCTCCGAATGTCCACTTGAATTTTCTACAAAAAGAGTGTTTCACAACTGCTCAATCAAAAATATGGTTTAGCTCTGTTAACTGAATTTACAGATCAGAAATAAGTTTCACAGAATGCATCTGTGTAGTTTTTATTTGAAGATATTCTTTTTCCCAATATAGGCCTCTTAGCGCTTAGAATGTCCAATTGCAGTTTCTACAGAAAGAGTGTTTCAGAACGGCTCAATCAAAAGTAAGGTTCAACACTGTTAGTTGAATGCACAGAAGAGAAAGAAGTTTCACAGAATGCTACTGTGTAGTTTATATTTGAATATATCCCTTTTTCCACTATTACCCTCTTAGCACTCCGAATGTCCACTTGCATTTTCTACAGAAAGAGTGTTCTGAACTGTGCAAACAAAAGTATGGTTTAACTCTGTTAGCTGAATGCACATATCAGAAATAAGTTTCAAACAATGCTTCTGTGTAATTTTTATTTGAAGATATTATTTTTCCCAATATAGGACTCTTAGCGCTCAGAATGTCCAATTGCAGTTTCTACAGAAAGAGTGTTTCAGAACGGCTGAATCAAATGTAAGGTTCAACTCTCTTAGTTGAATGCACAGAACAGAAAGGAGTTTCACTGAATGCTTCTGTGTAGTATTTAGTTGAAGATACTCCTTTTTGGACTATTACACACTTAGCGCTCCGAATATCCACTGGCAGTTTCTACACAAAGAGTGTTTCAGAACTGCTCCTTCAAAAGTAAGGCTCAACTCTGTTATTTGAATGCGGAGAACAGAGGGGGTTTCAGAGAATGCTTCTGTGTAGTTTTTAATTGGAGATATTCCTTTTTCCTCTATTACAAACTTAGCGCTCCGAATGTCCACTTGCATTTTCAACAAAAAGAGTATTTCATAACTGCTCAATTAAAAATATGGTTTAGCTCTGTTATCTGAATTTACAGATCAGAAATAAGTTTGACAGAATGCATCTGTGTAGTTTTTATTTGAAGATATTCTTTTTCCCAGTGTAGGCCTCTTAGCGCTTAGAATGTCCAATTGCAGTTTCTACAAAAAGAGTGTTTCAGAAAGGCTCAATCAAAAGTAAGGCTCAACTCTGATAGTTGAATGCGGAGAACAGAAAGGGGTTTCAGAGAATGCTTCTGTGTAGTTTTCAATTGGAGATATCCCTTATTCCTCTATTACAATCTTAGTGCTCCGAATGTCCACTTGCATTTTCTACTAAAAGATTGTTTCATAACTGTTCAATCAAAAATATGGTTTAGCTCTGTTTCCTGAATTTACAGATCAGAAATAAGTTTCACAGAATGCATCTGTGTAGTTTTTATTTGAAGATATTCTTTTTCCCAATGTAGGCCTCTTAGCGCTTAGAATGTCCAATTGCAGTTTCTACAGAAAGAGTGTTTCAGAACAGCTCAATCTAAAGTAAGGTTCAACTCTGTTAGTTGAATGCACAGAACAGAAAGAAGTTTCACAGAATGCTACTGTGTAGTTTATATTTGAATATATCCCTTTTTCCACAATTACCCTCTTAGCGCTCCGAATGTCCACTTGCATTTTCTACAGAAAGAGTGTTCGGAACTGCGAAATCAAAAGTATGGTTTAACTCTGTTAGCTGAATGCTCAGATCAGAAAGAAGTTTCACAGAATGCGTCTGTGTAGTTTATATTTGAATATATTCCTTTTTCCACTACTACCCTCTTAGCGCTCCAAATGTCCAGTTGCATTTTCTACAGAAAGAGTGTTCAGATCTGCTCAATCAAAAGTATGGTTTAACTCTGTTAGCTGAATGCACAGATCAGAAAGTAGTTTCACAGAATGATTCTGTGTAGTTTATATTTGAAGACATTCCTTTTTCCACTATTACCATCTTAGCGCTCCGAATCTCCACTTGCATTTTCTACAGAAAGAGTGTTTCAGAACGGCTCAATCAAAACTAAGGTTCAACACTTTTAGTTGAAAAAACAGAACAGAAAGAAGTTTCACAGAATGCTTCTGTGTAGTTTTTATTTGTAGATATTGTTTTTCCCAATATAGGCCTGTTAGCGCCCAGAATGTCCAATTGCAGTTTCTACAGAAAGAGTGTTTCAGAACGGCTCAATCAAAAGTAAGGTTCAACCCCGGTAGTTGAATGCACAGAACAGAAAGACGTTTCACAGAATGCTTCTGTGTAGTTTATATTTGTATATATTCCTTTTTCCAATATTACCCTCTTAGCGCTCCGAATGTCCACTTGCATTTTCTACAAAAGAGTGTTCTGAACTGCGCAATGAAAAGTATGGTTTAACTCTGTTAGCTGAATGCACATATCAGAAATAAGTTTCAAACAATGCTTCTGTGTAGTTTTTATTTGAAGATATTATTTTTCCCAATATAGGCCTCTTAGCGCTGAGAATGTCCAATTGCAGTTTCTACAGAAAGAGTGTTTCACAACGGCTCAGTCAAATGTAAGGTTCAACTCTCTTAGTTCAATGCACAGAACAGAAAGAAGTTTCACAGAATGCTTCTGTGTAGTATTTAGTTGAAGATACTCCTTTTTGGACTATTACCCACTTAGCGCTCCGAATATCCACTGGCAGTTTCTACAAAAAGAGTGTTTCAGAACTGCTCCTTCAAACGTAAGGTTCAACTCTGTTAGTTGAATGCGGAGAACAGAGGGGGTTTCAGAGAATGCTTCTGTGTAGTTTTTAATTGGAGATATTCCTTTTTCCACTATTACAATCTTAGCGCTCCGAATGTCCACTTGCATTTTCAAAAAAAGAGAATTTCATAACTGCCCAATCAAAAATATGGTTAAGCTCTGTTAACTGAATTTACAGATCATAAATAAGTTTCACAGAATGCATCTGTGTAGTTTTTATTTGAAGATATTCTTTTTCCCAATGTAGGCTTCTTAGCGCTTAGAATGTCCAATTGCAGTTTCTACAAAAAGAGTGTTTCAGAACGGCTCAATCAAAAGTAAGGTTCAACTCTGTTAGTTGAATGCAGAGAACAGAAAGAAATTTCACAGAATGCTACTGTGTAGTTTATATTTGAATATATTCCTTTTTCCACTATTACCCTCTTAGCCCTCCGAATGTCCACTTGCATTTTCTACAGAAATAGTGTTCGGAACTGCACAATCAAAAGTATGGTTTAACTCTGTTAGCTGAATGCACATATCAGAAATATGTTTCACACAATGCTTCTGTGTAGTTTTTATTTGAAGATATTATTTTTCCCAATATAGTCCTCTTAGCGCTCAGAATGTCCAATTGCAGTTTCTACAGAAAGAGTGTTTCAGAACGTCTCAATCAAAAGTAAGTTTCAACTCTTTTAGTTGAATGAACAGAACAGAATGAAGTTTCACAGAATGCTTCTCTGTAGTTTTTATTTGTAGATATTCTTTTTCCCAATATAGGCCACTTAGCGCTCAGAATGTCCAATTGCAGTTTTTACAGAAAGAGTGTTTCAGAACGGCTCAATCAAAAGTAAGGTTCAAATCTGTTAGTTGAATGCACAGAACAGAAAGTAGTTTCATACAATGCTTCTGTGTAGTTTATATTTGAACATATTTTTTTTCCACTATTACCCACTTAGCGCTACGGATGTCCAGTTGCATTTTCTACAGACAGAGTGTTTCAAAACTGCTCAATCAAAAGTATGGTTTAACTCTGTTAGCTTAATGCTCAGATCAGAAAGAAGTTTCACAGAATGCTTCTGTGTAGTTTATATTTGAATATATTACTTTTTCCACTACTACCCTCTTAGCTCTCCAAATGTCCAGTTGCATTTTCTATAGAAAGAGTGTTCAGATCTCCTCAATCAAAAGTATGGTTTAACTCTGTTAGCTGAATGCACAGATCAGAAATAAGTATCACAGAATGCTTCTGTGTAGTTTTTATTTGTAGATATTCTTTTTCCCAATATAGGCCTCTTAGCGCTCAGAATGTCCAATTGCAGTTTCTACAGAAAGAGTGTTTCAGAACGGCTCAATCAAAACTAAGGTACAACTCTTTTAGTTGAATGAACAGAACAGAAAGAAGTTTCACAGAATGCTTCTGTGTACTTTTTATTTGTAGATATTCATTTTCCCAATATAGGCCTCTTAGCGCTCAGAATGTCCAATTGCAGTTTCTACAGAAAGAGTGTTTCAGAACGGCTCAATCATAAGTAAGGTTCAACCCTGGAAATTGAATGCATAGAACAGAAAGAAGTTTCACAGAATGCTTCTGTGTAGTTTATATTGGAATATATTCCTTTTTCCACTATTACCCTCTTAGCGCTCCGAATGTCCACTTGCATTTTCTACAGAAAGAGTGTTCTGAACTGCACAGTCAAAAGTATGGTTTAACTCTGTTAGCTGAATGCACATATCAGAAATAACTTTCAAACAATGCTTCTGTGTAGTTTTTATTGAAGATATTATTTTTCCCATTATAGGCGTCTTAGCGCTCAGAATGTCCAATTGCAGTTTCTACAGAAAGAGTGTTTCAGAACGGCTCAATCAAATGTAAGGTTCAACTCTCTTAATTGAATGCACAGAACAGAAAGAAGTTTCACAGAATGCTTCTGTGTAGTATTTAGTTGAAAATATTCCTTTTTGGACTATTACCCACTTAGTGTTCCGAATATCCACTGGCAGTTTCTACACAAAGAGTGTTTCAGAACTGCTCCTTCAAAAGTAAGTCTCAACTCTGTTAGTTGAATGCGGAGAACAGAAAGGGGTTTCAGAGAATGCTTCTGCGTAGTTTTTAATTGGAGATATTCCTTTTTCCTCTATTACAATCTTAGCGCTCCGAATGTCCACTTGCATTTTCTACAAAAAGAGTGCTTCATAACTGCTCAATCAAAAATATTGTTTAGCTCTTTTAACTGAATTTACAGATCAGAAATAAGTTTCACAGAATGCATCTGTGTAGTTTTTATTTGAAGATATTCTTTTTCCCAATGTAGGCCTCTTAGCCCTTAGAATGTAAAATTGCAGTTTCTACAGAAAGAGTGTTTCAGAACGGCTCAATCAAAAGTAAGGTTCAACTCTGTTAGTTGAATGCACAGAACAGAAAGAAGTTTCACAGAATGCTACTGTGTAGTTTACATTTGAATATATTCCTTTTTCCACTATTACCCTCTCAGCGCTCCGAATGTCCACTTGCATTTTCTACAGATAGAGTGTTCAGAACTGCGCAATCAAAAGTATGGTTTAACTCTGTTAGGTGAATGAACATATCAGAAATAAGTCTCACACAATGCTTCTGTGTAGTTTTTATTTGAAGATATTATTTTTCCCAATATAGGCCTCTTAGCGCTCAGAATGTCCAATTTCATTTTCTACAGAAAGAGTGTTTCATAACGGCTCAATAAAAAGTAAGGTTCAACTCTGTTAGTTGAATGCACAGAACAGAAAGAAGTTTCATACAATGCTTCTGTGTAGTTTATATTTGAACATATTCTTTTTTCCACTATTACCCACTTAGCGCTACGAATGTCCAGTTGCATTTTCTACAGACAGAGTGTTTCAAAACTGCTCAATCAAAAGTATGGTTTAACTCTGTTAGCTGAATGCTCAGATCAGAAAGAAGTTTCACAGAATGCTTCTGTGTAGTTTATATTTGAATATATTCCTTTTCCACTACTACCCTCTTAGCGCTCCAAATATCCAGTTGCATTTTCTACAGAAAGAGTGTTCAGAACTGCTCAATCAAAAGTATGGTTTAACTCTGTTAGCTGAATGCACAGATCAGAAAGAAGTTTCACCGAATGATTCTGTGTAGTTTATATTTGAAGACATTCCTTTTTCCACTATTACCCTCTTAGCGCTCCGAATCTCCACTTGCATTTTCTACAGAAAGAGTGTTTCAGAACGGCTCAATCAAAACTAAGGTTCAACTCTTTTAGTTGAATGAACAGAACAGAAAGAAGTTTCACAGAATGCTTCTGTGTAGTTTTTATTTGTAGATATTCTCTTTCCCAATATAGGCCTCTTAGCGCTCAGAATGTCCAATTGCAGTTTCTACAGAAAGAGTGTTTCAGAACGGCTCAATCAAAACTAAGGTTCAACTCTTTTAGTTGAATGAATAGAACAGAAAGAAGTTTCACAGAATGCTACTGTGTAGTTTATATTTGAATATATTCCTTTTTCCAATCTTACCCTCATAGCGCTTCGAATGTCCACTTGCATTTTCCACAGAAAGAGTGTTCTGAACTGCGCAATCAAAAGTATGGTTTCACTCTGTTAGCTCAATGCACATATCTGAAATAAGTTTCAAACAATGCTTCTGTGTAGTTTTTATTTGAAGATATTATTTTTCCCAATATAGGCCTCTTAGCACTCAGAATGTCCAATTCCAGTTTCTACAGAAAGAGTGTTTCAGAACGGCTCAATCAAATGTAAGGTTCAACTCTCTTAGTTGAATGCACAGAACAGAAAGAAGTTTCACAGAATGCTTCTGTGTAGTATTTAGTTGAAGATACTCCTTTTTGGACTATTAGCCACTTAGCGCTCCGAATATCCACTGGCAGTTTCTACACAAAGAGTGTTTCAGAACTGCTCCTTCGAAAGTAAGGCTCAACTCTCTTAGTTGAATGCGGAGAACAGAAAGGGGTTTCAGAGAATGCTTCTGTGTAGTTTTTAATTGGAGATATTCCTTTTTCCTCTATTACAATCTTAGCGCTCCGAATGTCGACTTGCATTTTCTACAAAAAGAGTGTTTCATAACTGCTCAATCAAAAATAGGGTTTAGCTCTGTTATCTGAATTTACAGATCAGAAATAGGTTTCACAGAATGCATCTGTGTAGTTTTTATTTGAAGATTTTTTTTTCCCAATGTAGGCCTCTTAGTGCTCAGAATGTCCAATTGCAGTTTCTACAGAAAGAGTGTTTCAGAACGGCTCAATCAAAAGTAAGGTTCAACTATTTTAGTTGAATGCACAGAACAGAAAGAAGTTTCATACAATGCTTCTGTGTAGTTTATATTTGAACATATTCTTTTTTCCAATATTACCCACTTAGCGCTACGAATGACCAGTTGCATTTTCTACAGACAGAGTGTTTCAAAACTGCTCAATCAAAAGTATGGTTTAACTCTGTTAGCTGAATGCTCAGATCAGAAAGAAGTTTCACAGAATGCTTCTGTGTAGTTTATATTTGAACATATTCTTTTTTCCAATATTACCCACTTAGCGCTACGAATGACCAGTTGCATTTTCTACAGACAGAGTGTTTCAAAACTGCTCAATCAAAAGTATGGTTTAACTCTGTTAGCTGAATGCTCAGATCAGAAAGAATTTTCACAGAATGCTTCTGTGTAGTTTATATTTGAATATATTCCTTTTTCCACTACTACCCTCTTAGCGCTCCAAATGTCCAGTTGCATTTTCTACAGAAAGAGTGTTCAGATCTGCTGAATCAAAAGTATGTTTTAACTCTGTTAGCTTAATGCACAGATCAGAAAGAAGTTTCACAGAATCATTCTGTGCAGTTTATATTTGAAGACATTCCATTTTCCACTATTACCCTCTTAGCGCTCCGAATCTCCACTTGCATTTTCTACAGAAAGAGTGTTTCAGAACGGCTCAATCAAATCTAAGGTTCAAATCTGTTAGTTGAATGCACAGAACAGAATGTAGTTTCATAGATTGCTTCTGTGTAGTTTGTATTTGAAGATATTCCTTTTTCCACTGTTACCCTCTTAGAGCTCAGAATGTCCCCTTGCATTTTCTACAGAAAGTGTGTTCAGAACTGCTCTATCAAAAGTATGATTTAACTCTGTTAGGTGAATGCACAGATCAGAAATAAGTTTCACAGAATTCTTCTGTGTAGTTTATATATGAAGATATTCCATTTTCCACTATTACCCACTTAGCTCTCTGAATGTCCAGTTGCATTTTCTACAGAAAGAGTGTTTCAGAACTGCTCAATCAAAAGTATGGTTTAGCTCTGTTAGCTGAATGCACAGATCAGAAAGATGTTTCACAGAATGCTGCTGTGTAGTGTTTATATGGAGATATTCTTTTTACCAATGTAGGCCTCTTAGCGCACAGAATGTCCAATTGCAGTTTCTACAGAAAGAGTGTTTCAGAAAGGCTCAATCAAAAGTAAGGTTCAACTCTGTTAGTTGAATGAACAGAACAGAAAGAAGTTTCAGAGAATTATTCTGTGTAGTTTACATTTGAAGATATTCCTTTTTCCACTATTACCTTCTAAGCGCTCCGAATGTCCACTTGCATTTTCTACAGAAAGAGAGTTTCCGAACTGCTCAATCAAAAGTATGGCTTAACTCTGTTAGCTGAATGCACAGATCAGTACGAAGTTTCACAGAATGTTACTGTGTAGTTTTCATTTGAAGATAGTCCTTTCTCATATATAGGCCTCTTAGCGCTCCGAATATCCAATTGCAGTTTCTACAGAAAGAGTGTTTCAGAACGGCTCAATGAAAAGTAGGGTTCAACTCTTTTAGTTGAATTCACAGAACAGAAAGTAGTTTCACAGAATGCTTCTGTGTAGTATTTATTTGAAGGTATTCCTTTTTCCACTATTAACCTCTTAGCGCTCCAAATGTCCAGTTGCATTTTCTACAGAAGGAGTGTTCAGAACAGCTCAAACATAAGTGTGGTTTAACCCTGTTAGGTGAATGCACAGATCAGAAAGAAGTTTCACAGAATTCTTCTGTGTAGTTTATATTTGAAGATATTCCATTTTTCACTATTACCCACTTAGCGCTCTGAATCTCCAGTTGCATTATCTACAGAAAGATTGTTTCAGAACTGCTCAATCAAAAGAATGGTTTAACTCTGTTAGCTGAATGCACAGAACAGAAAGAAGTTTCACAGAATGCTGCGGTGTAATGTTTATATGAAGATATTCTTTTTACCAATATAGGCCTCTTAGCGCTCAGAATGTCCAATTGCAGTTTCTACAGAAAGGGTGTTTCAGAAAAGCTCAATCAAAAGTAAGGTTCAACTATGTTAGTTGAATGCACAGAACAAAAAGAAGTTTCACAGAATGCTTCTGTGTAGTTTATATTTGAATATATTGCTTTTTCCAATACTACCCTCTTAGCGCTCCAAATGTCCAGTTGCATTTTCTACAGAAAGAGTGTTCAGAACTGCTCAATCAAATGTATGATTTAACTCTCTTAGCTGAATGCACAGATTAGAAAGAAGTTGCACAGAATGCTTCTGTGTAGTTTTTATTTGAAGATATTCTTTTTCCCAATATAGGCCTCTTGCGCTCAGATTGTCCAATTGCAGTTTCTACACAAAGAGTGTTTCAGAACTGCTCCTTCAAAAGTAGGGCTCAACTCTGTTATTTGAATGCACAGAACAGAAAGTAGTTTCACAGAATGCTTCTCTGTAATTCATATTTGACGATATTACTTTTTCCACTATTACCCACTTAGAGCTCCGAATGTCCACTTCCATTTTCTACAGAAAGTGTGTTCAGAACTGCTCAATCAAAAGTATGGTTTAACTCTGTTAGTTGAATGCACAGATCAGAAAGAAGTTTCACAGAATTCTTCTGTGTTGTTTTTATTTGAAGATATTCCTTTTTCCAATATAGGTCTCTTAGCGCTCAGAATGTCCAATTGCAGTATCTGCAGTAAGAGAGTTTCAGAACTGCTCAATCAAAAGTAAGGTTCAATACTTTTAGTTGAATGCACGGAACAGAAAGAAGTTTCAGAGAATGCTTCTGTGTAGTTTATATTTGAAGATATTCCTTTTTTCACTATTACCCTCTTAGCGCTCCGAATCACCACTTGCATTTTCTACAGAAAGAGTGTTTCAGAACGGCTCAATCAAAAGTAAGGTTCAACTCTTTTAGTTGAATGAACAGCACAGAAAGAAGTTTCACAGAATGCTTCTGTGTAGTATTTAGTTATAGATATTCCTTTTTCATCTATTACCCTCTTAGCGTTCCGAATGTCCACTGGCAGTTTCTACACAATGAGTGTTTCAGAACAGCTCCTTCAAAGTAAGGCTCAAATCTGTTAGTTGAATGCAGAGAACAGAAAAGAGTTTCAGAGAATGCTTCTGTGTAGTTTTAATTTGGGGATATTCCTTTTTCCACTAATACAATCTTAGCGCTCCGAATGTCCAGTTGCATTTTCTACAGAAAGAGTGTCTCATAAATTCTCAATCAAAAGTATCGTTTAACTCTGTTAGCTGAATGCACAGATCAGAAATAAGTTTCACAGAATGCTTCTGAGTAGTTTTTATTTGGAGATATCCTTTTTCCCAATATAGGCCACTTAGCGCTCAGAATGTCCAATTGCAGTTTCTACAGAATGAGTGTTTCAGAAGGCTCAATCAAAAGTAAGGTTCAACTCTGTTAGTTGAATGCACAGAACAGAAAGAAGTTTCACAGAATGCTTCTGTTTAGTTTATATTTGAATGTATTCCTTTTTCCACTATTACCATCTTAGCGCTCCGAATGTCCACTTGCATTTTCTACAGAAAGAGGGTTTCAGAACGGTTCCATCAAAAGTAAGGTTCAACTCTGTTACTTGAATGCACAGAACAGCAAGAAGTTTCACAGAATGCTTCTGTGTAGTTTATATTTGAATATATTCCTTTTTCCAGTATTACCCTCTTAGTGCTCCGAATGTCCACTTGCATTTTCTACAGAAAGAGTGTTCAGAACGGCTCAATCAAAAGTATGGTTTTACTCTGTTATTTGAATGCACATAACAGAAATAAGTTTCACAGAATCCTTCCGTGTAGTATTTTTTTGAAGATATTCCTTTTTCGACTATTATCCTCTTAGCTCTCCGAATGTCCAATTTCAGTTTCTACACAAAGAGTGTTTCAGAACTGCTCCTTCAAAAGTAGGGCTCAATTCTGTTAGTTGAATGCAGAGAACAGAAAGGAGTTACACAGAATGCCTCTGTGTAGTTTATATTTGAATATATTACCTTTTTCAGTATTACCCTCTTAGCGCTCCGAATGTCCACTTGCATTTTCTACAGAAAGAGTGTTCAGAACTGCTCAATCAAAAGTATGGTTTAACTCTGTTAGCTGAATGCACAGATCAGAAAGAATTTTCACAGAATGCTTCTGTGTACTTTTTATTTGAAGATATTCCTTTCTCCAATATAGGAGTCTTAGCGCTCAGTATGTCCAATTGCAGTATCTACAGAAAGAGTGTTTCTGAACTGCTCAATCAAATGTAAGGTTCAACTCTGTTAGTTGAATGAACGGAACAGAAAGAAGTTTCATAGAATGCTTCTGTGTAGTTTATATTTGAAGATGTTCCTTTTTCCACTATTACCTTCTAAGCGCTCCGAATGTCCACTTGCATTTTCTACAGAAAGAGTGTTTCCGAACTGCTCAATCAAAAGTATGGTTTAATTCTGTTAGCTGAATGCACAGATCAGTACGAAGTTTCACGGAATGCTTCTGTGTAGTTTTTATTTGAAGATAGTCCTTTTTCCAATATAGGCCTCTTAGCGCTCCGAATATCCAATTGCAGTTTCTACAGAAAGAGTGTTTCAGAATCGCTCAATCAAAAGTAGGGTTCAACTCTTTTAGTTGAATGCACAGAACAGAAAGTAGTTTCACAGAATGCTTCTGTGTAGTATTTATTTGAATATATTCCTTTTTCCACTATTACCCTCTTAGCGCTCCGAATGTCCACTTGCAGTTTCTACAGAAAGAGTGTTTCAGGACTGCTCCTTCAAAAATAAGGCTCAACCCTGTTAGTTGAAAGCAGAGAACAGAAACAAGTTTCAGAGAATGCCTCTGTGTAGTTTTTATTTGAAGATATTCCTTTTTCCACAATTACTATCTTAGCGCACCGAATGACCACTTGCATTTTCTACAGAAAGAGTGTTTCAGAACTGCTAAATCAAAAGTATCGTTTAACTCTGTTAGCTGAATGCACAGATAAGAAAGAAGTTTCACAGAATGCATCTGTTTAGTTTTTATTTTAAGATATTCTTTATCCCAATATAGGCATCATAGCGCTCAGTATGTTAAATTGCAGTTTCTACAGAAAGAGTGTTTCAGAACGGCTCAATCAAAAGTAAGGTTCAACTCTGTTATTTGAATGCACAGAACAAAAAGAAGTTTCACAGAATGCTTCTCAGTAGTTTATATTTGAATATATTCCTTTTTCCACTATTACCCTCTTAGCGCTCCGAATGTCCACTTGCATTTTCTACATAAAGAGTGTTCAGAACGGCTCAATCAAAAATATGGTTTTACTCTGTTAGTTAAATGCACATATCAGAAATAAGTTTCAGAGAAGGCTTCTGTGTAGTATTTAGTTGAAGATATTCCTTTTTTGAATATTAACCTCTTAGCGCTCCGAATGTCCACTGGCAGTTTCTACACAAAGAGTTTTTCAGAACTGCTCCTTCAAAAGTAATGCTCAACACTGTAAGTTGAATGCAGAGAACAGAAAGAAGTTTCCCAGAATGCTTCTGTGTAGTTTATATTTGAATATATTCCTTTTTTCAGTATTACCCTCTTAGCGCTCCGAATGTCCACCTGCATTTTCTACAAAAAGAGTGTTCAGAACTTCTCAATCAAAAGTATGGTTTATCTCTGTTAGCTGAATGCACATATCAGTACGCAGTTTCACAGAATGCTTCTGTGTAGTTTTTATTTGAAGATAGTCCTTTTTCAAATATAGGCCTCTTAGCGCTCCGAATATCCAATTGCAGTTTCTACAGAAAGAGTGTTTCAGAACGGCAAAATGAAAAGTAGGGTTCAACACTTTTAGTTGAATTCACAGAACAGAAAGTAGTTTCACAGATTGCTTCTGTGTAGTATTTATTTGAAGGTATTCCTTTTTCCACTATTACCCTAGTAGCGCTCGGAATGTCCACTTGCAGTTTCTACAGAAAGTGTGTTTCAGGGCTGCTCCTTCAAAAATAAGGCTCAACTCTGTTAGTTGAATGCAGAGAACAGAAAGAAGTTTCAGAAAATGCCTCTGTGTAGTTTTTATTTGAAGATATTACTTTTTCCACAATTACCAACTTAGCGCACCGAATGTCCACTTGCATTTTCTACAGAAAGAGTGTTTCAGAACTGCTAAATCAAATGTATCATTTAATTCTGTTAGCTGAATGCACAGATCAGAAAGTAGTTTCAGAGAATGCATCTCTGTAGTTTTTATTTGAAGATATTATTTTTCTCAATATAGGACTCTTAGCGTTCAGAAATCCAATTACACTTTCTACAGAAAGAGTGTTTCAGAACTGCTCAATCAAAATTAAGGTTGAACTCTGTTAGTTGAATGCACAGAACAGAATGTAGTTTCACAGAATGCTTCTGTGTAGTTTATATTTGAATATATTCCATTTTCCACTATTACCCACTTAGCGCTCTGAATGTCCAGTTGCATTTTCTACAGAAAGAGTGTTTCAGAACTGCTCAATCAAAAGTATGGTTTAACTCTGTTAGCTGAATGCACAGATCAGAAAGAAGCTTCACAGAATGCTGCTGTGTAGTGTTTATATGAAGATATTCTTTTTACCAATATAGGCCTCTTAGATCTCCGAATGTCCACTTGCATTTTCTACAGAAAGTGTGTTCAGAACTGCTCTATCAAAAGTATGGTTTAACTGTGTTAGGTGAATGCACAGATCAGAAATAAGTTTCACAGAATTCTTCTGTGTAGTTTATATTTGAAGATATTCCATTTTCCACTATTACCCACTTAGCGCTCTGAATGTCCAGTTGCATTTTCTTCAGAAAGAGTGTTTCAGAAGTGCTCAATCAAAGGTATGGTTTAACTCTGTTAGCTGAATGCACAGATCAGAAAGAAGTTTCACAGAATGCTGCTGTGTAGTGTTTATATGAAGATATTCTTTTTACCAATATAGGCCTCTTAGCGCTCAGAATGTCCAATTGCATTTTCTACAGAAAGAGTGTTTCAGAAAGGCTCAATCAAAAGTAAGGTTCAACTATGTTAGTTGAATGCACAGAACAGAAACAAGTTTCACAGAATGCTTCTGTGTAGTTTATATTTGAATATAATCCTTTTTGCACTACTACCCTCTTAGCGCTCCAAATGTCCAGTTGTATTTTCTACAGAAAGAGTGTTCAGAACTGATCAATCAAATGTATGATTTAACTCTGTTAGCTGAATGCACAGATCAGAAAAAGTGTCACAGAATGCTTCTGTGTAGTTTTTATTTGAAGATATTCTTTTTCCCAATATAGGCCTCTTATCGCTCAGATTGTCCAATTGAATTTTCTACAGAAAGAGTGTTTCAGAATGGCTCTATCAAAAGTAAGGTTCAACTCTGTTATTTGAATGCACAGAACAGAAAGTAGTTTCACAGAATGCTTGTCTGTAGTTCTTATTTGACGATATTACTTTTTCCACTATTACCCTCTTAGAGCTCCGAATGTCCACTTGCATTTTCTACAGAAAGAGTGTTCAGAACTGCTCAATCAAAAGTATGGTTTAACTCTGTTAGTTGAATGCACAGATCAGAAAGAAGTTTCACAGAATTCTTCTGTGTAGTTTTTATTTGAAGATATTCCTTTTTCCAATATAGGACTCTTAGCGTTCAGAATTTCCAATTGCAGTATCTACAGAAAGAGAGTTTCAGAACTGGTCAATCAAAAGTAAGGTTCAATATTGTTAGTTGAATGCAAGGAACAGAAAGAAGTTCTACAGAATGCTTCTGTGTAGTTTATATTTGAAGATATTCCTTTTTCCTCTATTACCCTCTTAGCGCTCCGAATCACCACTTGCATTTTCTACAGAAAGAGTGTTTCAGAACGGCTCAATCAAAAGTAAGGTTCAACTCTTTTAGTTGAATGCACAGAAAAGAAAGAAGTTTCACAGAATGCTTCTGTTTAGTATTTAGTTGGAGATATTCCTTTTTCGACTATTACCCTCTTAGCGTTCCGAATGTCCACTGGCAGTTTCTACACAAAGAGTTTTTCAGAACAGCTCCTTCAAAAGTAAGGCTCAAATCTGTTAGTTTAATGCAGAGAACAGAAAGGAGTTTCAGAGAATGCTTCTGTGTAGTTTTTATTTGGGGATATTCCTTTTTCCACTATTACAATCTTAGCGCTCCTAATGTCCACTTGCATTTCCTACAGAAACAGTGTTTAATAACTGCTCAATCAAAAGTATGGTTTAACTCGGTTAGCTGAATGCACAGATCAGAAATAAGTTTCACAGAATTCTTCTGAGTAGTTTTTATTTGGAGATATTCTTTTTCCCAATATAGGCCACTTAGCGCTCAGAATGTCCAATTGCAATTTCTACAGAATGAGTGTTTCAGGACGGCTCAATCAAAAGTAAGGTTCAACTCTGTTAGTTGAATGCACAGAACAGAAAGAAGTTTCACAGAATTCTTCTGTGTAGTTTATATTTGAATATATTCCTTTTTCCTGTATTACCTTCTTAGTGCTCCGAATGTCCACTTGCATTTTCTTCAGAAAGAGTGTTCATAATGGCTCAATCAAAAGTATGGTTTTACTCTGTTAGTTGAATGCACATATCAGAAATAAGTTTCACAGAATGCTTCTGTGTAGTATTTAGCTGAAGATATTCCTTTTTCGACTTTTATCCTCTTAGCTCTCCGAATGTCCAATTTCAGTTTCTACACAAAGAGTGTTTCGGAACTGCTCCTTCAAAAGTAAGGCTGAACTCTGTTAGTTGAATGCAGAGAACAGAAAGAAGTTGCAGAGAACAGAAAGAAATTTCACAGAATGCTTCTGTTTACTTTATATTTGAATATATTCCTTTTTCCACTACTACCCTCTTAGCGCTGCAAATGTCCAGTTGCATTTTCTACAGGAAGAGTGTTCAGAACTGCTCAATCAAAAGTACGGTTTAACTCTGTTAGCTGAATGCACAGATCAGAAAGATGTTTCACAGAATGATTCTGTGTAGTTTATATTTGAATATATTCCTTTCTGTTCTCTGCATTAAAATCAATCAAAAAATTATATTGAAATTGAAATACTGAATTTTATACTAAAGACAAGTCATACAACTGAAAATGAAATTTTCCAGGTGAAAATTTCCAAATCATAAATATGTAGGGACAAAAAACTTTATTTATAAAGAAAAAGATAATTCTAATTAATTGATGATTCAAAGGTTTACAACTTTAAAAGTAAATATTATCTTTGAAGTAAAGTCCATTTAAATTATTTATGCCGCCAAAATTTTAGTAATTGTATATGTATATCATGTAAACTTTTTCGAGAAAGATGGAATTGGAAATGTTAGAGTATTATGCGGAAAAAATCACCTAAAGGAAAAAATTATCTCCTCATGAAATATTACTTTAGCCACTTTGACAGGTGTAGGTAAAAGAACACTTAATGCACATCAATATGATTAGGAGATGCGCGCTTAGAAATA
Source organism: Symphalangus syndactylus (assembly GCF_028878055.3). Classification (NCBI taxonomy): domain Eukaryota; kingdom Metazoa; phylum Chordata; class Mammalia; order Primates; family Hylobatidae; genus Symphalangus; species Symphalangus syndactylus. The sequence continues at coordinate 110,140,105 of NC_072437.2, read as the reverse complement.
CGTTATCATTGAAAAGAGAATTGTATTATCAGGTTTGCAGGGGCCCTTCTTATCCTTCATATTTATGTAACTTTGTCATCTATAGAAAGATTATAAGAATTTTAAAAATAGCTGATAGTTAAGAAACATCACAATAACACTGTGCTGAATGCATAATAAAACATTTCCCTTCTCTCTAAAAGCCTTTTAAAATTATGTACCATAATCAGTATGGCCAGCAGAGGGTCATTTCCATGTTCAAGTTCCTCTGTTTCTCGAGGGTGAGAATCCTTCTATAGTCTTCTGAGGGTGACACTGTAGTGTTTTCTTAGCCTGATTATTTTTATCTATTTTTTCCGATCCTTTCCTTTGTATATTTACATTTTACATATTGAAAGTTATTTTTTCAAATATTTTATATGCAAATTTACAAAGTACAACGACTGTACATTAAAATAACTTATTTATGCCATATGGAAGATTAAATATAATTTTACAATATCTAATATTGATTGTTTAGTTTCTAATCATTGATACTTGACATGATTTTTCCCAGCATACCTCAAAATATTCTTCAAAATCCTGCGAATTAATTCCTGTAACACTTCTGAGGTGTATTAATAAGCTAGAGATGTAAAGAAGATTTGCAGAGAAAATTAGGTTCCCAAATTAGAAATTTTGTACCACTATCGACTAGAAACCTCTTGAAATGATCAAAAACAATAATAATGCATGTCATAGAGGAAAACCAATAAGGCTGCTGCAGCATGACTACCTCTGTGACCTCATACAAGTTACGTGTGGGTCCCTACTTCTGTGACCTCAGACAAGTTACGTGTGGGTCCGCACTTATTTTCTTCATCTCTAATAAATATTTGACAAATCTCATTTTCAAAAGTCTTTTAAGGCCTATCCACCTTTATTTTTCAGATGGAGTTTTGCTCTCATTGCCCAGGCTGCAGTGCAATGTCATGGTCTCGGCTCACACAACCTCCGACTCCCGGGTTCATGTGATTCTCCTGCCTCCACCTCCTGAGTAGCTGGGATTACAGGTGCGCAACACAACGCCCAGCTAATTTTTTGTATTTTTAGTAGAGATGGGGTTTCACCATGTTGGTCAGGCTGGTCTTGAACTCCCGACCTCAGGTGATCTGCACGCCTCGGCCTCTCAAAGTGCTGGGATTACAGGCATGAGCAACCGCGGCCTGTGAGGGCTTTCTACTTTTAAGATGTCAGGACGTATAGCCTGGGAGGTAAATGGTAGTATATATATACATATATATATATATATATGTATATATATATACACACACACACTGTATATATATACATATATACGGTATATTATACTATATATACATATATACTGAATATTATACTCTATATATACATATCTACTGTATATTATATGTATATATATATATACACATACACACATACACACATACACACATGAGACAGAGAGAAGAGATAGACAATTTCATGTGAAAATATAAACTGTTAACATAATATTTTGCTTCTCTGAGGAATATTTAGCATTGTTCTCAATCTTCTCTGCAGAATTTAAGCATTTTTCTCAGAACTCACCAGATAGAATGAGGGAGGGGCCATATGATACGAGCCAGAGATGAAGGGAGAACAATAGAGAGGGTGCATTGGGAAAAATAGTACAGTAAGGCTAGGGAATACTTCTCTCCAACAAAAAGACCAAGGTCACAGCTGTATCTCTTCAGAAGCCAAACTTTCTTTTAAAATGTCAATTTCCATCTATTTCTTGCTTCACAGACATTCCATTCATTGCTGGATTTCAAATAAAGCCTTTCCATGTGCAACCTTTCTATAGAAAAAGAGAAATATGGGGGACAGTACAGTCTAAGAAGTGATTAAGAATATCTAGTGGACTTTCCCAGACTGTAAATCTTTACATATATCTGAGCCTAATGAGGTGATTTATTGTGCTATAATGCACAGTGAACTATACAGATGCTTCTTTTTGATCATGCTGCAGAATGGAACTAAATACTAAATACCAAATAGCACTCCCATGATTCTTATACATGTCATTCATATGGCATATTTATGCTTTTTTATATAGCAATTCTTATTCTTAGCTCTTAGGCAATTACGGAATCTTTTTGTCATTTTAATAATCATGCTCCATTTGAGTTATGCAAGGTAGAAATTCTAAGTAGAAAATCTTGTTTTTATTGAAAGTTTTTAGTAAACATTTTGGAAAAAGTCTGTTTTTTGATGCTACTTCTGCACACTTTCTCAACATGATATTACTTGGTATTGTCCTTATTAACCATAGTACACCATATTCTGCAAATGTTAGAGAGGGTTAAAAATCAGTCATGTATAAGTAAAGCTAATGAAATAGAAAGGAAACCATATTTAGGAAATGGAAGGCAGAAGCAAATGTATTAACCGTGAGTTAGAAACGGTTTAGTCTTTGGAATGAAGCAGCAAGAGTTTAAAAATCTGTTTTGTGATTCACTAGCTTTGTGACCTTGGAGAATTACTTCAGATTTCTGAGTATCAGTTTAGTAGGTGATATCAATTGCAACTTCGCAGAAATATCACAAGTATTAAATAAAGGACTTAGTATCTGGGAGAGCATAGAAAATTACTAATAGTTACATTTTTGTTAATATTACCGTTATTATTATCATACGTATAGTATTTTCTTTCACTGACAATGCATTTAGGACATAAGGAGAACTATAGAACAGTGCTTCTCCAACTTAAATGCAGAGCATGAATCACCTGGAGTTTTGTCAAAATGCGAATTCTGACTCAGTAGCCCTGCAAACTAAGGAAATCTTGATAATGCTGGTGCTGCTAGTTCACCAACAGACCACACGTTTTGCAACAGCTATATAGAATGTCCTGTTTCTTTTTTTAATCACAAAACATGGCAAGCTCTAAAATAAAGCAGAATAACAGATTTAAATGTTAATACTCATGTCCTCAATTTATAATTTCTCCCTCCCTAACAATGGTATAATTCTGATTAAAAATTAGCAAAGAAAAAAATGGAAATTAATCTTCCTATGTTTATTCTTTTAACAAATTCTGTGTGATTACTACTGGGTTACTTGCTGTAGGAAATAGAAAAATTGCTTTGACATAGATCCTCAAGAATCTGTCCCACTACAAGCTTATTTTTGTAGGAAGCTAAAAGATTTATATAAATAACCGTAATTAAAGAGACAAATGAAGAAGTGCAATGAAAGACGTAGGGAAAGTGCTAGAGGAGTTCGGGGTGGAGGAAAATTATCCTATAATAATATCTATGCGTAACATTATGCTATCTTCCCTAACCAGCGCTTGACCAGATTGTCACAGTGAACTTTGGTCCTTTCTTATATCTTAGTTTTGGTTCCCACATCCTTCTGTTTGGGGAAGTTCTTGTTTTCCTCATGTAATGACAACAACACTTAAACAATGTATACTAGATAAAAGGAACTATATTGCTTTATTTACATAGTTAATTTAATTTGTACAATGAACTATGAAGTAATCAGCATTATTTCCTTCATTTTACATATGAGAAAATGGAGAATCAGCGACATTGAATCATCTCAAGTTTCTAAAATATCCACTCTCACCAGGCTGTTTACCCTGTTTTTGTCTGTATGCTGCTATAACAAAATGCCACAGATTGAGTAATTCATAAAAAACAGAAATGTATTTCTCACAGTTCTGGGGCTGAGAAGTCCGAAATCAAGGCAGTGGAGATTTGGCAGTTGGTCCCGAGGTGGCACCTTCTTGCTTCGTCTTCACGTGACAAAAGTGGGCAAAAACGGACAATGTAACGACATGGCAGAAGAGACTGAGGAGCCCGGCATTCCTCTAAAGCATCTTTTACGAGGACGTTTATCTCATTCATGAGGGTGGATCCTTCTTCACTTAATCACTTAACCAAAAGCCCCATCTCTTGATGTCATTGTCCTGGGATTTTAGTTTCAACATACAAACTTTGGATGGGCACATAGGTTCAAATCATAGCACCCTCCAAATTATAATGCCTCTCTCATGCCTGTTCTCCTTGAAGTACTCTCTGGTTTTGCTCTCTTCATTCTTGCCATCACAGTTAACCCTTCAGTTCCATTTCTTTAAGTAATCTCTAAATTTGTAAGATGGTTCCATCTTTTTTTTTGTATATGGCAGTCTCTCAAACATATTTGTCATATGAACTAAGCAGGTAAATATGTAAATGCCAGCTAAATTTTAGTGAATGATATAATGGCCTAAAGTTGTATCTACCCTTCAGCCAAATATATTTACTTTTAGTAGCAATCTCCTGTCATATACAAAGTCACGACTCTAGGGGTAAACATTTTAGCCTGTGGGTAAGATGCAAAGCAGTGGTATGTTATAGTGACAACTCACTGTCATAGCACTGGGACATGCTCCTCTATCTGCTACAAATTGAATCAACAAAATATATATGATTTTGTCAGATTTAAATGTATGCTCCTGTTAGTAAAATAAAAGTATGGGAAAACTTTACGGAGTAGATTTAATAGAAATGTTTTCCTGAGTTATCTGCCTTCTTTATTTTTATGTTATGCTTTAAGTCTATGGTCAATGTATAGAGCTATGATTGATGTGCTTTTCCAATTCTGTTCAGATCAGACAGGTTAATTTTCTTCTTTTAAATCTTCTTGAATTTTGTCTAACACTTTTTGTTCCAATTTCTTACTAGATTATACTCCCTTCCCTAACTGCTTCATGATTACTTATACACAAACAATATTATGATATTGACACATTGAATTCATTTTAGGTGATGATTTTGGTCATAAACATGAGCAGGTTGTGAAGTGTTTCAGCCATCCCAGGGCATGGCTGTGAGTCCCTTGTCTAATGTTTCAAAAAAATCTTGAATTTGTGATGATGCTGTGATGGTCCCTCAGATATTCTTACACACATCTTTGCCCCTTGTTCCCTCTAACTTTCCTCTTCTGATAAAAAAGCAAACACTGCCAAGCTCAAATGGAATTACATTTGGATGCAAGTGTCACTATGCAATGGTTGCCAATAAAAGTACACAAGGAATTTCATTATGGTGAATTAAAGGCAAACAGACTTCAGAGAAATGAGCACGAACATGAAAATGGCGCATGGTACGCGGATCTCACTGGAAAGTCATTCGGTACACAATGTTTTCACTAGAAAAATCCATTAGCTTTAGCTAGAAATTGAAATTACTTTGTAGGAAATCAGAATAAAATATGTGAAAACATTATATTCTGTGCAAGATTAATACCACGCCTGGTGTTGAAAGGTTTGTGGTCTTGCTTCGACGATGCTAAAAGGTCAGAAACCACAAAGATGCATATGTGTTGTCGTTTGCACAGTTACTAATTTTTCTCATTATTTCCATAATGCGATGTGCTGTTTCAACAGAGAAACCCTCTGGAGAGTGGCTTGCACTGTTTTCAGGCAGCTCTTTTGCTTTCATGTTTTGGCCTTGGCCAGGGAATTCAGACAGACTTTTCAGTTATTTTCGACAAGAATGTATTCATTGATTGTTTTAAATAATAATAAATAGATTTTAAAATTACTGTACATTACTGCACTTTAAACGCCATGAGGTCAAGGACTCTAAAGTCTGGACATCATTGTATACCCTACATCTTGCACAAGGTTTAGAAAAAATGGCATGGACACCTATTTTTTGAATCAATAAATGAATACATAAAAGAATTCCAAACTCTAGTCCAAGGTTTTAGATTAATAATGTATTAAAATGCGTAAAATTTATAGACAAAACTCTTCTTATTTAGAAGTTTATTCTTTAGTTGGAGAGATAAAATATATGCACATAAAAGCTTAAGGAAAAATAATAAGGGTTTTGAAGTACTTACTATGTGAAAAATTTAGCATAAATCTTACATCCATTTATTTAACACATTTTATACGTTGCATTATTTATATATAGTGCTGATTGGTAGAATTCATATGTGAACGGAACTATAAAAATTTTGAGGATAAGCACTAGAAACACAGAATAAATAGAGTGTTAACATGCAAAACACAGAAATACTTAAATTGACTAGGTGAAAGAAAAGATTTCTGGTTCCATGTACACTGATTATTGAGGGATGAGTATGACATTATTATGCCAGAATCAATAAATATTTTAAATAGGGAGAAAACTATAATTATATATCTTTGTGTTCAACAGGAGTAGCAGTACTGATAAAGTAGAAGTTTGTTATACCTTTTTTATAGTCTTTTAAAGTTGTTTATAAATAAAATCTACTCTTAGTTAATTAATGGTTGATGTTCATTGAAGTGTTTTCAAATTTTTGACCTCTGAATTGCCTTGTACATATGGAGAAATAAAGCTTGCCTAGCATAATTTCTTGAGTGGAGAATGAATGATCTGGATAGATTTGTTGACAATATGTCTGTACTTATTTTATTAATTCTTTAATCTTCATGAAGAAAAATATAAAAGTCATATTCTAGTATTTTATACCATGGAAAAAATGTCTTATCCTTTTCCTAAGGAAAAATACATCATGACACAAAAGTAAAGTTAATTAAATTACTTACTTTATTAATTAACTGTCTATTATTTCTATGGGTTGAAGTAAATTTGATACTCAATGCTATTTAATCTAATTCTAAAAGCTTGAATGAGTAATGATTTTTTCATGTAAGGTTAGTTGAAATAAATTATCACTGATTTTCAGATTTAATATTAATTAGCTATTGCATATTCTTAATGGGAAATAAGTGTTTAAAAAGCCCTTTTTGGTTGCGAAAAGACCACGCCCATTGTAGACTTCTTAGAATACATCACATCTGGCCTCCTTTTTAGAGTGGGGAATTCAACTCATAAGTGGCTGGACATTGATTCTGAACATTTTGAACATTATTTGCCTGTCTTCACTCATACTGGTTGCTGTTCTTTTATAAGTAGGGTGCTTGACTATTTACAAGTCTCACTAGGATTCTAGGTATTCATTAGTCTCGTAGTGTGTATTTGCTGATGGTCCTATTATCTTTGTTGGTTCAGTTACACAGTACCATCCAAGATGCTGCAACACATTATACACAGGCTATGGGTTGTGGGAGCTACAGATTTCAGTTATTATTTAGGCTCAGAAACTTAGAATCTCTGCAAGGTTGGACATGATCCTTAGTCTTGTTTTAAGACCGTCTTGTTTTAAAAGTTAAACCCAAATTCTTAAAATATAGAACAGGGGTGCTAGTAGTGCTCACAGAATTGTAGTAAAGATCAGCTGGGAAAGAAGAGCCTATTAAACAGAGCCTGGTATTTAATAAGTATCAGCTGCCTTCAATTAGGAATCTGTGTTGTCATGATTAGAAGATTGCTGGTTTATTTTACAGATCTGTAAGTATAGCCAAAATATGTCAAAATAACCACCAGAAAGAATCATATACCGTCCCTTGAACATTTCATCCCTAGAATCTAGCCAGATTAGCATGTCTATACTGGCAATACTGTTAACACAGATTGTGCTCAAACCCCTCATTGACTTTTCAGCACCTGTAAATTACTGGAGATTTAGGAAGAAGTCTGGGGTTATGGCTTAGTTAAGCTGAGTGGCCAGAAAGTGTGAGATGCTGGATGCCTCCTCCAGTTCATTTCTCCAGCGGCCGCACCAGGCGTATCCATAGCTCCGCTCCCGGGAGCTCGTCTCCGGCGTGGGGTGTGTGCGCACCCCTGGCCGGGCGGAGCCTGGAGCCTGCTCATTAGCAGCGCGGGCAGCTCGTGCGCCCGCAGGAGGGAGGCGGAAGCACAGCCCTGAGCCGCCAGCAGGAGGAGGGAGCGCGGCGGCTGCAGGCAAGGGAGGGAGAGGAAAGAACGGAGGGACGGTTCCCGGACAGAGCGGGAGGAATCGGGGAGCGGCCAGTCCAGGGGGAGCTGCTCCGCTGCGCTGCGCTCGTTATTCACAGGACGCGGCGGCGCTTCCCGGGGCCGCTTCCCGGTCCCCTGGGTGGAGGCTGCCATCTAAACCTGACTCCAGGTGAGTTCCCCAAAGAGGCGAAGCGAGGGGTCTCGAACCAGAGACTTGGAACTGGCGAGGCTGCTCGGCTCCCCAAGCGCTGCTGCCTTGACATTTCCCGATTCACGGGAGGTTTTGGGGGCGACTGCACAGGCTGGAGGGGCGGATGGGCGGTTGCGATCCTCAGCCGGCGTGGGGGCGTTCGGGAGGAATTAGCTTCAGTGAACGGGGTTTTAGGAGATGTCCGCAAGGCACGCGCTATGTACGCGTTTCTAGACGAGCTTTTGAGACAGAAATTTGGCTTCCCGGATGCCCGTTTTGGCCTTCTGTCCTTCCTTTTGCTTGCCTCATGCCCAATTTTCCAAGCCGAGGAAAGGACTGGAAGGGCGTGGAAGTAGGAGGTCTGGGCACAGCATTCGGCAGGGCAGCCCTGGTCTCCAAGTTTGGGGGTGGGGGGTGGGACTCTTTTCCTTTCAGCCTAATTTACCAGGGGAAAACCCGCAGAGCACCTTGAGGTGCCTTTGCTCCGCACCCTCCATAAGCTTATTAGAGGGAACTTGAGGCTCGCTAGACAACCTGTGACAGGTGACGGCAATTTAGCTTAAAAGCCATGTTGGTTCACTTCGTCTCCTCTTTATCCTTTGTTGCAAAATTGATACCTTTTTGGATTTCTTTAACAGCACAAAGTTTAAGTGGCCGGCTGACAGGAAATATTTCTTTTGAAAATGCTATGAGAAAAGTGATGAGTTTACGTTGAGAGAAAGGCAACTTTATTTTCTCGGAAGAACTTTGGGGAAAGAGATTGATAGGGAAATTCTGGGCATGAAATTATGGACATTTCCCACAGAACTTCCTTCATTTATTTATTTTTTTACATTTCCTTCATTTTTTTTTTAATCGTGTGTGTGTGTATCAGAGAGACAAAATTCGTTGGAGGTATTAGGACTTTATTTGGTTTAGAAGTTTCTTTCTTACTAATAGCACTAATTTGTGATCTTCATGATTATAAGAATTTACTAAGTGTTTTGCTTTTAGGTGTTTTGGGTCTGTTTTTTAAAAAAATTCAATACTTACTTTGTGGGCCTTGCTGAATACCTCTCAATAAAATCGGTGGGCATACAGTTAGTGACATGACCCCTGTGGATTTAATAGCAGGTAAGTATACAAATGATAAGTTTAGGAAATAAATGTCAGAATCAACATTTAGGTGTGAAATTGAAATATCTTTCAAATATTTACCAAACTCTCTTATAGGATCCAATGTCATTTTATGGTCAAGAGAGCTTAAAGGTTTCTCAGATTGAGATATATGTGTCTACTTTGTTAATCCAAATGTAATGTTTTATTTTGTTCTTTAATGACTGTTTGAATTCAACAAATAAAACTTGCATATTTAATGTAAGGTTCTTTCACATATATTACTTCTCCAATTTTTAATATAAATTTAAGGAGAAAAGCAATATTCCATTTTGTAGATGAAGAGACTGTGTCACAGAAGTATTACTTTACCTAGATTTCTGTAATTATTATGTTATAAACTTAGAAATTACATATTATTCTGGAACATATAAAATATATGAATGTTATAAACCATAAGAATTCAGACCTATGCTATTTAACTTCAAGTTTAGTTCTTTACCCAAACAATTGCATGACTACATTGAGACTACTGAAGTAATTATATATGAACACGCTATACGAAAAAATACTTAAAACATTTCTTATTTTTGTCGTTTCTCTTTGATATAAAATATACTATAATTTAATGGAGTTATATTCCATATTTAGATGCTCCTAACTTCCAAATAACACCTAAACTCCTAAAAACTGACCTGTGTCCTTCTTAATAGAAGTGGCTTGACCGGGAGACCCAATTTTTACTAAGAATATTCTTGGGATAATTTATGTCTTATAATCAAGATAAAGACAGGCCACATTTAGTTGTATTTTTAAACCACTTAGTGTGAAGTTGCAACGCAGACATAACTTGCTTTCAGGCTACACTGCCAGCTTTGCAGTGAATAGTCTTTAAGATTCCGTGGAAACATTGGCAGATATAGCTAATGTCTATCTGATGTAGGATTTATGAGAAAAGGAGAGGTAGAAACTGAATGCTCTTATATTTCATATGTGACCACATTCATAAAACTTTATTGATAAGTACTTTGTTGTCTGACACGGGCTGATACAAATAGGCTTCTTCAAGAGTTGAGGAAGAAAACTAAATCCCTATAATACAGCCTTTTTCCTCCTTTTCTTTCTTAAGCGGTAATAGTTGATCCTAGCTTTTGTGTGTCTATGCATGCTCAATACAGTTAGGGGTATAAGGAGAAGTTAAGCAAGAATATTGAATGCTAGCTAGGAAAGTTTTTGGAGTCTCAAATACTTTGGAACGATTTTTCACATTATATACATAAAATTCCTAGTTACATTTGGGAACTAAGTATATTATACACAACTTTGCATCTGATTACAGGATTCCCTGTACATTTATAGCTCAGGTATTCTGGAAAGAGTCAAGATAATTAGTTTTATGGCTCTTGCCCGTGTGACCTGTTTCTTTCTGGTCCTGATATTAAAAGGATGACTTAAATTTTCTGGAATGTCAAAATTTTCTCTTCCCTTGGATCCTACAAAATACTTCAAGCAGTGTATGTGTGATACTCGCTGTCATTCCAACATTTCCAATCCTCCTGAGAATGCTAAACAATGCCCTAGATTTCTTCCTTTGTAATTCTTTCAGATAGAGGGTTAGCTGAGTTAGGAAGAAAGGAGAGAGGGAGAGAAGAAGAGAGATGACATTTTATCCCTCAGGAAAGAACAAGACCAATTGTATTCCTAATTTAGAAATATTATTCTACAAACATTCCTGAACAAGAGGGCTTTGCATATACATTAAAGCAGAATACCTAGTCAACTTCTAGTTATGCCATGTAGTGAAATGGAAGTAAGATGAGCAGGCCGAGATCATTTTTGTTGGAGAACTGAGACCACATGAAATAGGTAACAGAGTTACCCCAACTGGGGGGCAAGAGGACTTGAAAGTTTCCTCCATAAATTTGCAGTTAGTACAGGGCTGCTCCAGTGATCAGAGTCATGAATGCCCTAGAGTGTCTGTATAACCCTGTACACAGGCTGAGACAGCTCTAACGGCCCAGAAAAGCCTCTGGACAGAATCACTGCACCCTTGGACATTGTCCGACCGCATGTATGAGAATAGTGAGTGCTGAGGAGTTGTGGGTAGCTCGGTACAACTCTTGCTAAAGGAGTGTCATCAACATTCATTGCTGAAAGTGAATTTTTTCATTCACATATGTGATGCCTATTAGGTCATGATTTCTTGGATACCAATTTGTACAAGATATGAATTAATTTTTGAACATCCTTTCTTAAAAGTACCATGTTCATATAGTTGCTCATTTTAATATGAGTAGTTCAGATGGGACATAATAGAGTAAGGAAATGATTGAACATCCTAAGATCTAGTGTATATACCTTTGTTCATGATGAGATTCATCCCCTGTCCCCCTTTGTAGTGACACTGATGGCATAAGGAGTATTAGATGAAATTTAATGCAGAAAACAATGGGATATATGAATGGTAGATATGGTTGACAACCACCATTTTCACTGAAGTTGTTTCAAAGCAAAGAAATTTGGGATAAATTCATTTTATTTGCTCCTGAAGGGTAATTAGGAATAAGTAGGAATTGTGAAGAGGCTGTAGTGTTGACATTAAGAGAAGTTTTTGATTCTTAAAATAGGATATATTACACAAGAGTGAACAAACAGAAGATACTGAACAAATATTCTGTCATAAGTAAGTGATGGATTATTCGGACTTGTTGAACTATGTTTTTAAATGTATTATTTAAATATTTAAATATTATTAAAACCTTAAATAATATTTAAATATTATAAAAGTTGTAGAAAATTATGTTTTCAATACAAATATACACTTATAAGCTATATTGTAGATATGGGAGTAAACAATGCAATTTTTTTTAACTGAGTGAAAAATTTAGTTTTTTAAAATTCCAAATGGAGCTAACAGCTTAGTGTGATACATATTTTGAATTTCAAAATTTGTAACCAAATAGGACAAATGTGTTGAACTGTACTTTTCTTGAAGAACCGTGATAAGAATGAGCGGTGAAAAAATTACAGCATACTTACCAGGGATCAAATACTTGCTTAGGGTTAATAAGAAAAATCTCAGCAAACGCTAGAAATGAGGTACACGATCTATCAGAGACCCATGATTAAAGTGGTATCTTGTTAGGTATATGAGTTTGAAAAGAAACGGCATAGCTTCACTTTACCCCAGTTGCTTCTTTTGTAAAACGGGGAGACTAAGAGTGTGGTAACTCAAAATCCTTTGTTAATGATTTTCTTCTTAGAACAGTGCCAGGTCCAATTAGGATTAGATTGCTATTTTTATTATTGATATTTGCCCTAGTTCTGCCTTTTATTGACTGTGTGAAATTGGTGAAGATCCCTTTCTGAAGCTTTGTTTCTTACCTACAAGCTGGGAATAGAATACTTGCTATGAAGAGTGGTTGTTAGTACATTAGAAAGGCTGGATATTTGTTGATATAAGGGGCTCAGCGCATGGTAGAAATTTGATAGCATTTTTTTCTTGCCCTCCCATGTATTACTGTGGAGACATCCCACATATTATGTCCAAGTTTTTATTTTCCCCTCAAATGCAATGTCAAGCACAAAACATTCCCATCTCCCAATTCTCTTCTGATGTTCTACAACCATTAAAGTATAGAAAACTAGAATGAGTGTTTTTATAACTTTTGCTGTACTTAAGCATGTGGAGAGAAGAGCGCTAGATCACAGGACACACTTTGATAGGAAAAGGGAAATATTTACACTGCAAACAACTTTCTCCTCATGCTTAACAGTTTTATGCTGTCATTCTGTCAGCACCAAGTGAGATTTTTCTATTTAAATAGTTTTCTATTTGTGGTATGATAATTCATGTATGGACTTCATGTAACTAACATAAATATAATGGATGGTTGAGAAGTGGTTTATTTTTACCAAGAGGAAAAAATGTGTACACGATTTTTTAAAATATTGCTTTGAAAATATTTAAAATTAATTTTGATTCAGTTGGTGGAAGATAGCGTCACAAACTCACTGCTAGTGGTATTCTTGAGAAGTAATGTTTGAATTTTCTAGGTATTGTCCCCAGACTGGCTTAAAAGAATTTAATTTTAGATGTAAATTTTCTGCTTAACATGGAAGATTTTCCCTGAAAATATTAGCTTCATCAGATACATAGTTGCTTAGGGGTAGCTGCATGGAATTATGGGAAGAGTGAAATAGAAAAAAATTTTCATGTCTAAGTTATACATACTGGTGTAATCATATTGATTGGATGATAATGATAATTACAGCAATAATGTGATTGAAAGGGTAAGCAAGTAACATATACTACAGTTACTAATATAATCCTGTGATTGAGTTTACCACTTCGTTTCTCTTTCCTGGAAACCCTTAAGTTTGTCACTATTGCACTTTATTTCCTTTGCTTATTGTAGTGGTGTATTAGTTGTATTACTGCTGCTATAACAAATTACGACACATTTACATAACTTAACACATATTTATTGTCTTGCAGTTTCAAAGGTCAGAAGTCCAAAATCACTTTAATATGGCTAAGTCAATGTGTCTGCAGTGTGGGTTCCTTCTGGAGGTGCTGAGGGGAGAATCCATTCTCTTGCATTTTCTGCTTCTGGTGGCACCTGTCTTCATTGTCTTTTCCCCATTCCTCCATTTTCAAGGTGCGTTGCTTTTATTTCTGTTTCTGTCTCCGCGCTGTCTCCTCCTTTAACTTTGAGTCCTTCTCTCCACTTCATCTAAGGACTCCTGTGATTACTTTGGACTCACGTGGATGATCTGGGATAATCACCTTGTCTCCAGATCCTTAAATGAATCGTATCTACAAGTCCTTTGGCTGTGTAAGGCAGCACATTCCCAGGGCCGGGAGATTAGGTGAAGAACATCTTTTGGGACTATTATGCAGCCTATCACAAGTGGTAATATCACTTTTATGCCTTGAGACCCTGAAATTAATGTACTTGCTTACGCATGGAAAAACAATGTATCTGTGGGGGTAACAGTTTATTTTTGAACCATTAGAAGGTATTGATGGGGAAGTTTTCATCTGACAACAGATACTGATAAATTAAATACCCTTAGATTTGTCAAAACTAGCTTTAGTAAAATATAAGTAAAAGTATTTGCACTGCTAGGGTCAAAAATATTAATTAAACCCATTATTTATCAAGGCCAAGTCCTGGATTAGTTAGGTTTAAATTAACCTAGAACATTATCTTCCATAGTGCTTAATTGTGAAGCTTAGTTCTTGTTGACAAAAGCTCATCCATATAAGAAAGCATCGAAAGGTTGGTGTTTTTTAACCTTTGCAGAATATAACTTTTCAAAGGGATGTTAGACAGTAGTTCCATCACAATTGATGCAGTTCACAGACATTCTTTGTGAATATTTTATCTCATGAGTTATATCTATGACACTAATCATAGACTTCTAGAAGAAATTTAGCAATGGTCATGTCAGCCTTTCAAATCTTTCTGTAACCTAGAAGAGGATCATTGCATAAGATAGATTCATTTTCCCCTTTATTCCATTGTTGCCAGAGAGAACTTGAAATGCCCTGTTCAAATTAATTTAATGCAAATGAATTCTTGCTGCCTCACAAGTAGTTTGTCCTTCATTTTTCTTAAAATTAGATTGAAAATGGATGTGACCTGCTTTACTGGTTGTTGTGCAGGAAGCGTTGTCCTTCCTGAAAGCTCCCTCAGTTGTCAAAATGAAGCCATTAAGAGTAAAGTAAATTATATTATCTGATCATAGTATCACAATTGACCTTAAAACAATAAATTTTATAATCAGTGCAAATTGCTGAATAGTGTTTGCAGTTGTAGAAATTTCAAAGGAAACCCTGGTTGAGATACAAAGCTGCTATAATCATTTTTAAAATCTTTGTTTTTCTTTTACTTTGGAACAGTAGTGCAGTAAGTACTTTTGCCTTATTGTTCTCTCTGCCTTCCAGAAACCCTCATTCAAATATTCTAAGTTTTTAAGTCTTTTTCATTTCTTTTAATATTGTAACATTTAACAATGTCAAAGAAAGTATAATTTTTCTGGAAATCAAGCTAAAAATAAAGAGAAGCCGATGTAAATGAACATCAAATTAACAAGATTGATTAGGAAAAGTAATTTTTGAAAAGGGCCCAAAATCCCTTTGCACATAAATGCAAAAGAATTTAGTGAAAGAAGGTGAAACTGGAGTAAAGAACTCTACGGATGCGTAAGTAACTCTTAATAAGAATGAGTAACGTACATGCATATCTTTAGCTCCCAGTTTCAGAGATACAGTAGTTGTACAACAAATGGTCCTTTCCTGCTCTTAAGGAAGCCTCTCCTCCTCCAGCCATGCCATTCCTCAGAGCAAGCTCTTCCACTGAGTTTTCAGCAACCATAAGTAAGAAGGATGGTACGATAGGCTGCGTGTACATATGGCCCTCATTAGCAGGCCAACTGTTCCTTTTGCCCACCCACATCACTGGGGACATATGGCGTTACTTTGACTGTTGAAACAAGTGTGTGTGGACATATCTTGGTATGAGTAAAAGACTGTTGATTGTCTTTCTCTTGTCGCTCGTGCAACCGTCTCCTTGTGGAGATCGTATTATCCATAACACTAGATTTGAGGATGATAAATGACGTTGTTATTATTAACTGAATTTGCCTCTCTAGTTTGATCACAAAACCAGCGAATGTTTGCTTATGGAACATGTAAAGCTTATAGAAGACGGAAAGCTTACAGAAAGAAATGATGGCTTTTCTAAGCATAAGAGTCAGGTCTTTTTCAATCAAAAACTAACTCATTCAAAAATTCAAGAGTTCTGTAAAACCAGAACAGCAGAGGTTTCAGAAATGCTATTGAGATCATTTATTATAAAATAGCCATTAATGAAATGTAATAGTGAGTCTGTTGTTGTGACTATGTGGAGAAATGAATGAGAAAATATAAGATAGGCTGGAATGAAGAGAGTCATCGGATCCCAGCATAATTCATTTTGTATAGTTCACAGTATTGTAACTTTAAAAAATTATGAATTTTTTCAGTACTGTGAATTCTGAATTTGCAATATGAGGCTTTTCAATCCTTGCAACAAGTGTGTATTTTTCAGTGGTTCTAGAATTATCGGGGCTTTCGAGCTGCTTCTGATAAGAAGGCAAGGCTAGAGGACTTGTGTTGAGGTGGCATTTGCACAGGACTTTAGATAACATACATCGATGATGTAGAGAGAAGAGCGGGTGATGTTGCTGTGGATTATAGGGGAAAGGCACCTTTTGCTCCCTCTGCTGACCTCTTTGTGTATTCAGCTGTGTAGCATATTTCTTGTATAATTACATAGTAATTTCACACACTACATTAAGAAAATCTGAACAATTTTTACTAAACTCATGTTTTCTAAATATTAAGTAAATAAAACCAATATTTGGCTAGGTAACATTTATAAAAACAGGATTTCTAGATAGATGATGATAAATTTTCATCTATATCTATAGAGCTGATAAATTTTCAAAACCCTTTGAATATCACTTGTACTACAAAGTCTCGTTTCAGTTTCAGTGCCATGGCACATTGATTAATCACCACTAAAGCGGTACATGAAATATTTGGCAATATAGGTATTTGGTAATGGTGATTGATGCACAGAATACGGCACCATTATTATGCACTGGCCTTGAGAACTTTAGTTTTCATCTTCGATCACCTGATAGAGAACAAACTAACAGCTTTTTTCTTTCACCTTGCTGGAGAATAAACTAACAACTTCAAATTATCTGATCCATCCAAAAACTTATTTCTGTGAAACTCACTGATTTATTTATTATTTCGTGGGGATCACTATTATTTGCTGTAGTAAAATATCAAATGATCGATGTTTTATACCAACATGGCAGCTCACATGGTAGGCAACAGAATGAAAACAAACAGGTTTACTACCAAGAATTATACTATATTGCTTTTATTGACAGAAAAAGCATACAGATAATTTTATTCAGAGATTTTATGTGAATTATTTTGATAAGTGTACACATATATTTATAACTGACCTTTCTTTGTCAAGTGTGTGCCCACACACGTATTCATACTAAATCAATCTTAGAGATCTTATCCAAAGATTGAATTTCTTAAAGTGACTGTTCCAAATATGTATAATTTATGGCAAAAAAGTCACAAAATGGCAATACAAGGAGGCATAAAACTGAAGATAAAGGGGGAGATGATGGTTAAAAACACCTGTAAATGAATAATTGATTTTGATTTAAATTCTTTTTAGTTCTTAGCTGATGAAATGAATATAAATGAAATTATTATGCAAAACACCTCTATTTGTTGTATATGCATGTACATATATGTGTTACAAATACAAAACTGATAGGATATTATTTAACATATATTCACACTCATAATGTGCATATATGTCAAAATGAAAATGAGTGCTTGTTTTATATGTATGTATACACACACATACACATATTGCATACTTTCATTTTTTAAAATTTTACTTTAAGTTCTGGGATACATGTGCTGAACATGCAGGTTTGTTACATAGGTATACTTGTGCCATGGTAATTTGCTGCACCCATCAACCCGTCATCTAGGTTTTAAGCTCCACATGCATTAGCTATTTGTCCTAATGCTCTCCCTCCCCTTTCCCCACACCCACCTACAGACCCCAGTGTGTGATGTTCCTCTCCCTGTGTCAACATGTTCTCATTGTTCAGCACCCACTTATGAGTGAGAACATGCAGTGTTTGGTTTTCTGTTCCTGTGTTAGTTTGCTGAGGATGATGGTTTCCAGCTTCATCCATATCCCCGCAAAGGACGTGAACTCATCCTTTTTTATGGCTGTGTAGTATTCCATGGTGAATATGTGCCACATTTTCTTCATCCAGTCTATCATTGATGGGCATTATGTTGGTTCCAAGTCTTTGCTATTGTAAATAGTCCCATGATAAACATATATGTACATGTGTCTTTAGAGTAGAATGATGTATAATCCTTTGGTATATACCCAGTAATGGGATTGCTGGGTCAAATGGTATTTCTGGTTTTATATCCTTGAGGAATCACCACATTGTATTCCACAATGGTTGAACTATTTTACAAGCCCACCAACAGTGTAAAAGTGTTCCTATTTCTCTGCATCTTCTCCAGCATCTGCTGTTTCCAGAATTTTTAATGATCACCATTCTAACTGGTGTGAGATGGTATGTCATTGTGGTTTTGATTTGCATTTTTCTAATGAACAGTGATAATGAGCTTTTTTCATATGTTTATTGGCCATATACATATCTTCTTTTGAGGAGTGTCTGTTCATATCCTTTGCCCACTTTTTGATGGGGTTGTTTGTTTTTTTTTTCTTGTAAATTTGTTTAAGTTCCTTCTAGATTCTGGATATTAGACCTTTGTCAGATGGATAGATTGCAAAAATTTTCTCATATTTTGTAGGTTGCCTGTTCACTCTTGTGATAGTTTATTTTACTGAGCAGAAGCTCTTTAGTTTGATTAGATTCCATCTGTCAATTTTGGCTGTTGTTTCAAGTGCTGTTGGTGATTTAGTCATGAAGTCTTTGCCCACACCTATGTCCTGAATCATATTGCCTAGGTTTTCTTCTAGGGTTTTTATAGTTTTAGGTTTTACATTTATGTTTTTAATCCACCTTGAGTTAATTCTTTTATAAGGTATAATGAAGGGGTCTAGTTTCTCTTTTCTGCATATGGCTACCCAGTTTTCCCAGCGCCATTAATTACATAGGGAATCCTTTCCCCATTGCTTGCTTTTGTCAGGTTTGTTGAAGATCAGATTGTTGTAGATGTGTGGTGTTATTTCTGAGGCCTCTATTCTGTTTCATTGGTCTATATATCTGTTTTGGTATTAGCACCATGCTGTTTTGGTTACTTTAGCTTTGTAATATAGTTTGAAGTCAGGCAGCGTCATGCCTCCAGCTTTGTTCTTTTTGCTTAGGTTAGCCTTGGCTCCACAGGCTCTTTTTTGCTTCCGTATGAAATTTAACATAGTTTTTTTCTAGTTCTGTGAAGAAAGTCAATGGTAGCTTGATGGGAATAGCATTGAATCTATAAATTACTTTGGGCAATATGGCCATTTTCATGATATTGAGTCTTCCTATCCATGAGGATGGAGTGTTTCTCTATATGTTTGTGTCCTGTCATTTCCTTGAGCTCTGGTTTGTAGTTTTCTTTGAAGAGGTCCTTCACATCCCTTGTAGGTTGTATTCCTAGGTATTTTGTTTTCTTTATAGCAATTGTGAATGGGAGTTTACTAATGATTTGGCTCTCTGCTTGTCTGTTATTGGTATATAAGAATGATTGTGATTTTTGCACATTAATTTTATATCCTGAGACTTTGCCAAAGTTGCTTATCAGGTTAAGGAATTTTTGGGCTGAGGTGGTGGCGTTTTGTAAATATACAATCATGTCATCTGCAGACAGAGACAATTTGATTTCCTCTCTTCCTATTTGCATGCTTTTATTTCTTTCTCTTACTCGATTGCCCTGGCCAGAACTTCCAATACTATGTTGATAAGAGTGGGGAGAGAGGGCATCCTACTCTTGGGCCAGTTTTCAAAGGTAATGCTTCCAGCTTTTGGCCATTTAGCATGATATTAGCTATGCATTTGTCATAAATAGCTCTTATTTTTGTGAGATATGTTCCATCAATACCTAGTTTATTGAGAGTTTTTAGTATGAGGGGTGTTGAATTTTATTGAAGGCCTTTTCTGCATCTATTGAGATAATCATGTGGTTTTTGTCATTGGTTCTGTTTAGGTGATGGATTATGTTTATTGATTTGCATATGTTGAACCAGCCTTTCATGCCAGGCATGAAGCCAACTTGATCGTGGTGGATAAGTTTTTGATGTGCTGCTGGATTCTCTTGCCAGTATTTTATTCAGGATTTTCGCATCGATGTTCATCAGTGATATTGGCCTGAAATTTTCTTTTTCTATTGGGTCTCCGCCAGGTTTTGGAATCAGAGTGATGCTGGCCTCATAAAATGATTTAGGGAGGAGTCTTTCTTTTTCTATTGTTCAGAATAGTTTCAGAAGGAATGGTACCAGCTCCTCTTTGTACCTCTGGTAGAACTCGGCTGTGAAGACATCTGGTCCTGGGCTTTTTTTGGTTGGTAGGCTAGTAATTACTGAGTCAATTTCAGAACTTGTTATTGGTCTATTCAGGGATTTGACTTCTTCCTGCTTTAGTCTTGGGAGGGTGTATGTGTCCAGGACTTTATCCATTTCTTCTAGATTTTCTAGTTTATTTGTGTAGAGGTGTTTACAGTATTCTCTAATAATAGTTTGTATTTCTGTGGGATCAGTGGTGATATCCCCTTTATCGTTTTTTAATGTGTCTATTTGATCTTTCTCTCTTTTCTTCCTTGTTAGTCTGGCTACCGGTCTATCTATTTTGTTAATCTTTTCAAAAAACCCACTCCTAGATTCATTGATTTTTTTTTGAAGGTTTTTTTGTGTTTCTCTCCCATTCGGTTCTGCTGTGATCTTAGTTATTTCTTGTTTTATACTAGGTTTTTAATGTGTTTTCCATTGCTTCTTTTGATTGTGATGTTAGGGTGTCTATTTTAGATCTTTCCCACTTTCTAATGTGGACATTTAATGCTGTAAATTTCCCTCTAAACACTGTTTTAACTGTATCCCAGAAATTCTGATATGTTGTGTCTTTGTTCTCATTGGTTTCAAAGAACTTATTTATTTCTGCCTTAATTTTGCTATTTACCCAGTAGTCATTCATAAGCAGGTTGTTCAGTTTCCATGTAGTTGTGCAGTTTTGAGTGAGCTTCTTAATTCTGAGTTCTAATTTGATTACACTGTGGTGTGAGAGATTGTTTGTTATGATTTTCATTCTTTTGCATTTGCTGAGGAGTGTTTTACTTCCAATTATGTGGTTGATTTTAGAATAAGTGCTATGTGGTCCTGAGAAGAATGTATATTCTGTTGATTTGGGGTGGAGAGTTCTGTAGGTATCTATTAGGTCCACTTGGACCAGAGCTGAGTTCAAGTCTGAATATCCTTGTTAATTTCCTTTCTTGTTGATCTGTCTAATATTGATAGTGGGTTGTTAAAGTTTCCCACTATTATTGTGTGGGAGTCTAAGTCTCCTTGTAGGTCTCTAGGAACTCGTTTTATGAATCCTGGTGCTCCTGTATTTGGCATATATATATATTTAGGATACTTAGCTCTTCTTGTTGCATTGATCCCTTTACTACTATGTAATGCCCTTCTTTGTCCTTTTTTATCCTTGTTGGTTTAAAGTCTGTTTTATTAGAGACTAGGATTGCAACTCCTGCTTTTTTTTTCTTTCTTTCCATTTGCTTGGTAAATATTCCTCCATCCCTTTATTTTGAGCCTATGTGTGACCTTGCAAGTGAGATGTGTCTCCTGAATACAGCACACCTGTGGGTATTGACTCTTTATCCAATTTGCCAGTGTATGTCTTTTAATTGGGGCATTTAGCTCATTTATATTTACCGTTAATATTGTTATGTGTGAATTTGGTCCTGTCATCATGATGTTAGCTGGTTATTCTGCACATTAGTTGAAGCAGTTTCTTCCTAGTTTCATTGGTTTATATATTTTGGTGTGTTTTTGCAGAGGCTGGTACTGGTTTTTCCTTTCCATGTTTAGTGCTTCCTTTAGGAGCTCTTGGAAGGCAGGTCTGATGGTGACTAAATCTGTCAGCATCTGCTTGTCTGTAAAGGATTTTATTTCTCATTCACTTATGAAGCTTAGTTTGGCTGGTTATGAAATTCCATATGTACATCATGGAAACGAGTGCATGTGATACACACACACACACACGCACACACATTGCATACTTTCATTTTTGTGTCCATTTCTTTTCTGATTTTATCAGCAGCCAACTAAAGAAAATAGAAAAAAAAATTGGTAATTCGATCTTTCATGTTCTGCATCTTCCAGCTTCACAACTTATAGTTTTCTATTTTTATTGTTATTGTGATCAGAATGAAAATGTATACAATAGAATCAGAATCAGGTCAGAATCAACAAAAATACTATAATGTTTGTACATGCTTTCGATGCAGTTTGTCTCTGCAAAGGGTGTGTGTGTTTCTATGCACATGTGCATGTACACAAGTGTGTAAATAAGTGTTTTATTCATGATGGAGAAAGGCTGGTCAAAATGATTCTGAATGAGATAGCACCACTACAGCAGATAATTAGGTCTCTATCAATAAAACAAGTCATTAAACATGTTTCTAAGCATCTACTCAGTATCTGGCACAATGTTAAGTAGTGTAAATATAATCATTAGCAAAATTCAGCTTCTACCCTCAATGGTATATGTGTAGAACAAATTGGTAAAGCTGGAGTACATTTCAGGACCAAAAACAGTTTCTGTGTAGTTCCCACTTCGTCAAGACCATGTTGTATACCTCTCATACACTTAAGCCATAGGGAAGCAATTATTCCATCCATCCTTTTACAGGGTAGTGGTGGGGAAGAAGAGCTGACTGTCATGCTTGAATTCACATAATTTCATAATTAAATAATTTCATGTTACATAATCTCGATAAACCTAAAATCCAATATATGATAAAGATAGTGTTTCAAATCAGTGGATAAGTGATAAACAGTTCATAAAATGGTGTTCAGATAATTGGCTATATGTATTTTATAGTTGCACAAAGGTATAATATGTCATTAATAAATATTAATTCCATAGTGGATGTCAAATACACTTTTCCAAAATATAAAGAAAAAATACCATAGACAAATATCACTTGCAACATTACGGTTAAAATTAAATATCCAAACATAGCCCTAACCAATAACAGAAAATTTAAAAAAAAATTTGTGGATTGGAATTTGTTAAAATATAAAACTTTTCTTTTTCAGAGGATACAATGAATATGTGTAAAAAGCAAATATCAAATCAGCAACAAGTGCTTGCAGTTCACTTGACATATTTAAAATATGAGTAGTTCCAACAAATCATAAATAAATGATTAGTAGTCCAATAAAAAAAAGACAAAGTACATTGACAGGAAACTGTATGAAACTCATGAACACTAAATGTCTTAGATTCTCTATTGTTAAACAAAATGCAAAAACAATAGAGAACATTATGAATATGGAGTTAATATTTAACAAAATTATTTTATCCATGTTATAAGTAAATATTTACATCCAAAAACCCTTGTTTTCTCTGAAAGTTGTCACTTATGAGTCTATTTTGAAAATGTTTAAAGAATAGTAATTAATTAACTTTAATAAATAGGTACTCCTATTGAGGGAAAACAGACATTTCCATAATTTTTCTTCTGTTTCTAATCTAGTAGATGGTAGGAAAATAATGACAATTGCATATTCATACCTGGAGAATATGCATTCCATTTCTTTTAAACTTTTGCATTCTCAAAACTATATTGATACCTCAAAGCATACCCTTTGCTGTTGAAAACAGCCTTTCAAGTATAAAGACACACACATCACTTTCCTTAAATCTTATATAAGGCAAGGGCCTAGATTCCTATCAGAAAATGTATTTCAAGAATGCTTTTTTAGTAGTTCCTGTGGCCTTATCTTATAGAGGAAGGTTTTTTTTTAAACATACACACAGTATTTGATGCACATTTTTATTGGAAAGAGCTTTTATTTCCTTAAATGTTTTGTTGTCTAAGTGTGAAAAGTATCCTGCAGTGGAATTTAGTGGCACAGATGCTTATTGTGATAGATGAGATGAACTTGCTTCCCTAAGCATGCATGGTCATGAAATGCATCTGGCTTCTGTACGTAAAAGTCAGTTATGTTCCCAAATGTGTCTCTGCATTTACACAGACGTTTAGGGGCAGACACCCTACTGTTCCCTCAAAAGGCGGCTCTGCTTAATTATGAAGTTCAAGTTAGACCAGAAGTTGGAAAATACTAAATTCCACATTGCAGACAGAGCCTGAGCAGGTGATGTCACCACTGCATTCTAAGGTGGCAAGTCCTCAGAGAAGTCACTTATCACCTTACCATGGAGAAAAATAACCGTGTCCAGAACACAAGAGGATGCTTTTAGGTAGCGTACAATCAAGTGTGCAAACCTGTGCAATACATACCAGATGAAATCCAGTTCAGAGGCTCAGGAAAACAAACAAATGAGGATATGCTTTAAAAAATAGGACTTAATATAAACAGTCGTGAGAGTAAAACTACTGCTAAGCACATAGGAAACATAAACCAGGCTTTCAGGAAGGAGTTTGGCACATGTGTGCACTGGTAGGAGGTGTAATGTGCAGAAATCTGGCCTTTTGTGGCATAGCAACTAAAGTTCCTTTTCTATTGTCCAGACAACCTTAAATATTCCTTTATGCAGTACTATTTTAAAAAGACCATCTACTGTGCACAATGTGTTAGCATCAAGGACATGAAATTTATCTGGAATATACCAAAACTTTAATCAATAGACTAGGACCAAAGCTTTTAAAAACAGGTTTTCGTAGATAAATCATTATAAGTTATTATTTCCTCGCCATAGGTAAGGCATGATAGATAACTTTACTTTTTCTCAGTCACTTAGTGTGTAGGTAGAATAATGACCCTTAGCAGGATGACCTTTTGAATGTGTTGTTAGGCAGCATGGAAGCATTATGGTTAGAGGTGGAATTAAGATTGCTAATCACCTCACCTTAAACTGGAGCGATTATCCTGAATTATCTAGGTGGGCCCACTGTAGTCACAAAGAACCTTCAGACAGGAAGGCGGAGAGACCAGAGTGAGCAGAAGAGCTTGGGTAAACTGGAGCCGAGGCTGAAGTGATGTGCTGTGTCCAAGATGTGCAGAGGCCAAGAGCTCAGGGATACATGTGACCCCTCAAACCTGGTGAATTCTCTCCTGGAATCTCTAGACAAAATATACACTTGATGATACCTTGATTTTAGCACACTAAGACCCATTTTGGACTTCTGACCCCCAGAAGTATAAAGAAAAAAATGTGTTGTTTTAAGCCTCTGAGTTTATGTTAATTTACTGTAACAGCAGTAAGAAACTAACACAGTAAGACGGCTTTTATTTTTATGTGATGTATAGAATTAAATTGGATATGCTAGGAAATATTGGAAATTTATTGATTTATTTTTTTGTCTGAGCTGGAGTCTGGCTCTGTCGCCCAGGCTGGAGTGCAGTGGCGCGATCTCGGCTCACTGCATGCTCTGCCTCCCGGGTTCCCGCCATTCTCCTGCCTCAGCCTCCCGAGTAGCTGGGACTACAGGCGCCGCCACCACGCCGGCTAATTTTCTGTATTTTTAGTAGAGACGGGGTTTCACCGTGGTCTCGATCTCCTGACCTCGTGATCCGCCCGCCTCGGCCTCCCAAAGTGCTGGGATTACAAGTGTGAGCCACCGCGCCCGGCCAGGAATTTATTTTCTTAATATAGTTCTTCATATTAGAATAATGAGAACCATCGAGTAATGAAGTGTTCTATTTTGTGAAGGATGATTATATAAACAGTACGAAGGTTAAAAACCGGGCGGGACCGGCTGGGCACAATGGCTCGTTCATGTAATCCCAGCACTTTGGGAGGCCGGGGCAGGTGGATCTCTTGAGCCCAGGAGTCTCAGATCAGCCTGGGCAACATGTGAAACCCCATCTCCACAAAAATACAAAAACCAGGCAGACGTGGTGGCGGCGCCTGTGGTCCCAGCCACTCAGGAGGCTGCGGTGGAAGGATCGGAGCCCGGCAGGTGCAGGCTGCGGTGGACCGTGATTATGCCACTGCGCTCCAGTCTGGGTGACAGAGTAAGACCCTGTCTCCATTAAATAAATAGATAAATAAATATATATATAAGTAAAAGAGGAGGGTGTCTTTTGAAGGCTATTAAAGTCGTCTAAGTGTCCTCTGATTATATGAGGCTGGAATGGTGCATGGAATGTTGTGTTGAATAACCTGATACAGTCTCTGAAACTATAGAAGCATTAGTAATTTTAGCCTGAGAGTGCTATAATCTGGAATAATTTGGTCCAATACTTCCAGAGAGGGTTGAAGTTTTGAGATAGCTGGAGTTATTTCAGTTGAAGACCTGAATATGAGGCAACTGCATACTCAATTACAATTCAATTTCTACTCTTTATATAAGGTAGAAATGGGTAACATGTGGGACACTGTGTTAAAAGTAATGCAGCCATAGTGTAGTGGTAAAAGCAGATGAAAAGTACTATAATAGTCGTATAGATGAGGTACTGGAAAGAAGCAGAGTTGAAAAATTGGAGATAAATGTCAGTTTTCCAGAGCCATGGGATGAAAACCAAACAGGATTACAACAGATTCAATTCACTCAAGATGTCTAACTTGGTAATAGGTCAGAAAACTCAATTTGTCGTATTTTCTTAAAAGTACACAAAAATGTTCCTTTTGATAAAACACGTGTAGTGCACCTTCGGATTTGATTTTTCTTTATGTTCTGTAAACTGCTCACAGTAAAACAGAAAAAAAGTCTGACAAATATGATGGTCCTTAAATCTTGTAGGAGTATGATGCTTCTCCAAAGAATAGAGGTTTTCCTAGGAAGGCCCTAAGCAAGGAATCAAGTTTCCTTTTGCAAGAAATAAAATTCTCAAAAGTTCCCTGCACCTTGGAAAGGCTCTGGTTGAAATTAATAGCACAACGTTATTTATTTAAATTTTAACTTTTAAGTTCAGGGGTACAAGTGTAGGTTTGTTACAGAGGTAAGCTTATGCCATGGGATTGGTTGTACAGTTTATTTCATCACCCAGATATTAAGCCTAATATCCATTAGTTGTTTTTCCTGATCCTCATAGCAAATATTACCCCCATAAAGTTTTATGGTTACTTTTTTCTTATCTTCTGATTAATGCCATTAGATTCACCAATTGAAATTATTTTTCAGTAGTTTAATTCCCTCTAGAAGGTTTAAAAAATGTTTCCGAATTTCCTAAGTCTTCTTTCTTTGTTAGTCTTCTAAAAAGCTATATTCAATAGAATTCATGTGCTTAGGTACAGTTTCACTAAAAGCGTATCTTCAACATTTGATCTGTTTAAAAGTTCTTAAGGTGTTAAAGAACATTAGGTATCAGAGTTTATGGCATTTGATTAATCTGAATAAATCTTGGCATCAAATTGAATTCAGCAAAAGTAACAGTGATAAATCAGAGAGCAATATTTGAAATGTCTCCAGGAAACATTTTAAAACAATTTTTAAGTTCACTAATTTGAGTCATTACACTTGGCCCTAATATGGTAGATTTTAAGTGAAGCTCAGTCGAACCTGGCAGATATCATATACAAACTTTTAATAGTCCTAACAATTCCTGTACCTCATTTGGATAAAGATTATTTCCAGAGCATCAGTGCTTTGACCAGAAAGGCATTTATTATTCTGTAACACTTTTCTTGAGAAATTAGCATGATTCATCATTTGAGTACGCTCTCTCAGATAAGATTCTAATATTTGGGTGTGAATAAAACTTCAGGGCATTGAAAACAGCTGGAAGATAGACAATAGGGTGATCATCCTCTCTTGTCATTCTCTATCAAGGTCCTCTTTAATTATTGGCCTAAACAGCTATAACTTTATGGTGAAAACAAACCGCTCGGATATAGCGTTAAAGGTTGAAATAATGAATTATACATAAATCGATTTAGTTCAGTTATATTCTGTTGAATTGGGAGAACATCGAATTTTTAAATTTCTCTGCATTTCTTGAAGTTAGGAATAAAAGCTGGGGTGGGGTCTCCTGAAATAATGAGGTCTAGAATAATTTCTGTTAAATTTACTTTTTAGTAGGATAAGTCTACTAAAATCAATATGAATGGAACCTTCAATGTACCACTGAAGATAATTAATCTTTGAGAGGTTAAGTAACCATTACAAGGTAATTTACCTAATTAGCAACTAAACCAACCAAATTTTAGATTTCTTAACTTTAAGACTATTGCTCACATAGTCACGTAAAGTATATCTTCCACATAGTCACAGGCAATCACAAGCTAACACGAGCAGTTAGCACAAAATAGATGTTCCACATAGAATGCAGAACAAAAAAAGACACTTTAAAAATCCTTTTCCCTTTTCCAAATTCATATTTAAAAAGTTTCTTGTGGAATTTCCCAAATGCCAGCATGGCCACATATAATACAGATTGATACTCAGACCTCTAATGAGAAACAGTTAGAATTATGCTAAACAAGGAACATTCTATATTGATTTCACAAATTCTCCTCTTTCCACTTATAGTTTCTCATAAAATGTAACATGTTTGTCTCGTGTGGAGTCTGTATAGAAAAAGTGTGATAACTGAAGATATAGACACACAGGTGTATGTATGTCTGTGTGTTCCTGTGTATTATAGCCTTTCTTTAATGGTTTTCTCTTTATATATATATATATATATATATACTTTAAGTTCTAGGACACATGTGCACAACGTGCAGGTTTGTTACATATGTATACATGTGCCATGTTGGTGTGCTGCACCCAGTAACTCATCATTTACATTAGGTATATCTCCAAATGCTGTCCCTCCCCCTCACCCCACCCCATGACAGGCCCCGGAGTGTGATGTTCCCCTTCCTGGGTCCATGTGTTCTCATTGTTCAATTCACACCTATGAGTGAGAACATGCAGCGTTTGGTCTTTTTTGTCCTTGTGATAGTTTGCTGAGAATTATGGTTTCCAGCTTCATCCATGTGTCTACAAAGGACATGAACTCATCCTTTTTTATGGCTGCATAGTATTCCATGGTGTATCTGTGCCACATTTTCTTTTTTTTTTTTCTTTTTTTTATTATACTTTAGGTTTTAGGGTACATATGCACAATGTGCAGGTTTGTTACATATGTATCCAGCCACATTTTCTTAATCCAGTCTATCATCGTTGGACGTTTGGGTTGGTTCCAAGTCTTTGCTATTGTGAATAGTGCCACAATAAACATACGTGTGCATGTGTGTTTATAGCAGCATGACTTATAATCCTTTGGGTATATATACATATATATATAAAAAAACTATATATATATATTTTTGGGACGGAGTTTCGCTCTGTCACCCAGCTGGAGTGCAGTGGCGCGATCTCGGCTCACTGCAAGCTCCGCCTCCCGGGTTCACACCATTCTCCTGCCTCAGCCTCCAGAGTAGCTGGGACTACAGGTGCCCGCCACCATGCCCGGCTAATTTTTTGCATTTTTAGTACAGACGGGGTCTCACCGTGTTAGCCAGGATGGTCTCGATCTCCTGACCTCATGATCCACCCTCCTCGGCCTCCCAAAGTGCTGGGATTACAGGCATGAACCACCGCGCCTGGTCTCTATTTAAGTTAGCTCTGTCCAGGGCAAACCAGCATTTCAAAGATACAAACTGTTTTTGCAAAAAACAGGTATACACCTATCCATAGTGCAGACATTATGTCTACTTATTTCTCTCTAAATAGATCTTTCATTTTAACAAGTACTTCACCTTCACAAAATTTAGTTGAGTCAGTGAACTCTTATCCAGATGCTATATCTTGGCCAGATTATCAAGAATTAAGCCTCACAGATAGGCTGTTTCCATTTCCTTTAACAAAGTTTATCAGTCCTGAATTACTTCTTGATTTCTTGCCAGTGGCATATAATGATGACTCAGCCAAGTCAGTTCCCAGAGTTGGACTCTTTTTTTTCTTATACACAGGAAACTTCTTTTCCAAGAATACTTGTTCCAGTTGCTCACAATCTTCATAGTTGATGATTATAGGATGATCTATGTACTTTCAATGTACCTTCAAAAATGAGATCTGCAGCTGGATAAGACGTGTGTGTGTGTGTGTGTGTGTGTGTCTTAGTAGACTTAAACCGTTCATTGAATAAGAAGCCTAGTTGATAGTGTAAGGTGAGAGTTAGAAGAACAGGGAATTATTTGGTTTAAGGAATTGTGAAGAAATGTGCTATGCCATTAAAATTTTTCTCTACTTTTGTGTTAAATCTTAATTTTGTGCAGAATTTACTAAGCTGCAGGAAACTGTCAAAATTGACTCTTGCTAAGTTCCATATTGGTTTGTAATTATCTTAAAACAAAAGTTGGTTGATACTAAAGTGCAGTTTTTCCTCTAGCTTTCATAAATTGAGACAGGTCTTTTTCTCACCCTCCACATACCTATGGCTGGAAGCCGAGGTGGTTGTTCTTGGTTCCCGTTACAACTTCTAGACTGTTAATTTCTCCGCTCCTTGCAAATTAGACTGTTCCTTTGAAACTCAAACCCCTTGGAAATATCAGCCATGCCCCTTTGGTATTACCATCATCAACAGACCTCCCTCCTGGGCACTCTGGTCTTATTTATTTTTTTTTTTTTGAGATGGAGTCTTGCTCTGTCACCCATGCTGGAGTGTAATGGTGTGATCTCGGCTCACTGCAACCTCCTCCTCCCGGTTTCAAGTGATTCTCCTGCCTCAGGTTCCTGAGTAACTGGGATTACAGGTGCATACCACCACACCCAGCTAATTTTTGTATTTTTGGTAGAGACGGGGTTTCGCCATGTTGGCCAGGCTGGTCTCGAACTCCTGACCTCAGGTGATATGCCTGCCTCAGCCCCCCAAAGTGCTGGGATTACAGGCATGATCCACTGCACCTGGCCTCTTGCCATTTATTTAAGGCTTTAGATCTTTTGCTCAATATCATCTTCAGGCAAGTTCAGCCATCATTTTAGTGGCTCAGCTTTCACGTGAAAGGACCAGTACAAACCTCGGTTCCCCGTTTTTTGACATCTTTATTTCCATTACTTTTTTTCTTTCCTCCACTTTATTGTCATCAAATCTGAAACATTTTCTACAAGGGTATGTACCACCAGGATCTAGATGCAAATATTCTGCCTCCTGGACATCACTCCTTGCCAGCTCGTTGGCCCAGATGTCCTCATTCCTACAACCCTTCATTTTCACTGAGACCCTCCTTAGGACACAGATGCTGCTGCTCCCTCACGATCCATCCGTACTCTCTTGCTTTCAGTTTCCACGTTTTCCTCCTCAAATGCCATAGTTCATTTTTAGCATTCCCTTGCAACTACCCTGAGCTTCATTTTCCCACAATTTATTTGTTTCTCTTTCTCTTCCCAAATTTTAAATGTTGACGTTTCTAAGGGTTCTGTCCTAATTGCTCTTCTTTTCTCTCCACACACATACTCTCTCTAAGCTCTAAACACTACTAAACAGCTAATAATTTCCAGTCTTAGAGTTTGGTCCAGACCTTTATTCTGGGAGTTGATGATTTACGTGACAATAGCACTCGAATAATTCAGAGGTAACATGTCCTGGTTTCCCACATGATCGTAAGTGGCACTGCCAGCCATGCTAGATGCTTATAAGTCATTTTTGGCCCTTCCTCAATATTCTGACAATATCCAATTCAACATTCATTTAAAAAATATTTTGGTTCCAAATACATCTGTAATTTCCTCCACCTATTTTGATTTCCAATGTCCCCAGCCTAGCCAGAGCCACATATTTTCTTACCTACGCTTATTTTCTTAGGTCATCCTTAGTCAACTTACTTTAATTCTTATCTCCGACACCCTGTTAGCTACAGAGAAACCAAAGTGATCTCTTACCATGTCTTTCAGTTTCCAACTCTCCCACTTTTCTGGTGTACTTGGACTAAGATTTATGTTCCTCATCATTACTAATGAAGACCTGTACTGTTTCACATATCCTTCTCTTTCAGCCACGTCTCACATTAGTCTTTCTCCCTTCTGTACTTCATCCAGATTCCTACTTTTCAGTTTTTCATTTCATCCAATTCACAGGTTTCTTCTACATGCCATGATCTTGCTCATATATTAGGGTCCTTGAACACTGGGGGTTTTTCCTATAAGACGAATCTTTCTGTATTGTATGAAAAGCTAACTCTTTTTATTCTCAGGTCTTAGCTTAAATATTCTCACTTGAAAGAAGTGGTTAGAGTCTGTATAATCCAAATTAATATTACTTTTTTTCTTTTTCTTTTGAGACAGGGTCTTGCTGTGTCACCCAGGCTGGAGTGCAGTGCCACAATCTTGGCTCACGGAAACCTCTGCCTCCTGGGTTCAAGCAGTTTTCCTTTCTCAGCCTCCTGAGTAGCTGGGACTACAAGCGCACACCACTACACCCGGCTAACTTTTTTATTTTTAGTAGAGATGGGGTTTTGCCCTGTTGATCACACTGGTCTCAAACCCCTGGACTCAAGTGATCCATCCGCCTTGGCCTCCCAAAATGCTGGCATTACAGGCATAAGCCACCACGCCCGGCCCAAATTAATATAACTATATATAAAAATTATATGTATGAATCTTATATAATGTGAATTAAGATTATATCTAATGTTCGCCCTAACACCCTTGTTGGATATTCAGTCCCTTGCTTCACTTTGCATGTGAACACATTTTGTAATAATCTCTTCACTTTGCTCAGTTGGATTTCTGTGCCTGTCTTCGTCTTCAGAATTGAAACCCTAGGAGTACAGGACTGTGGCTTTCTTACTCACCACTGCAGCTCCGTAACTAAGAGAGCATCTGATACATATGTGTGAAGGGAATTGATTAAATATAGACCACTAGGTCCAGTGGAGTCCACAGCCTATGCACTTCATGTAGTTTCCAAGAAACAAATGCTTCTCAACATATATTAATGAATGAAATATGGGCCAGGGTATCTGGTCTGGCTGGAGATGGCTTAACTTTGAGTTCACTTGAGAGGGTATCAGTGTGAGCAGGAATGCTTTCACTCACTTCAAGAATTGCATGGTGTTGGCCGGGCGCGGTGGCTCTCGCTTGTAATCCCAGCACTTTGGGAGGCCGAGGCGGGCGGATCACGAGGGCAGAAGATCGAGACCACGGTGAAACCCCGTCTCCACTAAAAATACAAAAAAAATTAGCCAGTCGTGTTGTCGGGCGCCTGTAGTCCCAGCTACTTCGAGAGGCTGAGGCAGGAGAACGGCGTGAACACAGGAGGCGGAGCTTGCAGTGAGCCGAGATTGCACCACTGCACTCCAGCCTGGGTGACAGAGCGAGACTCCGTCTCAAAAAAAAAAAAAAGAAGAAGAATTGCATGGTGTTTAGGGGGAAGAATCACCCCGCTTCTCTGGGGAGACATGAGGGCTGTGTGGCTCCTGTGGGCTCTCAAACTGTTGGAAGATGATTGCTGAACCTGAGTTTTCAGGTCTCCTAGTTATATTCATTTAAACTTATACATGATTTGTCACTATTTTAAGTTGTTTTTCACTGAAAAGTCAGTCTGAATATAGAGCCTTATTTCATTCAGATCAGAAAAACTGGGTTTTGGTAAAATCTGTTTATCTATAATTTTTAAGTAAGTACAATTTTATAAACCAGTTATTCCTAACTTGAGAGGCCTGGAGGATTTATTACAATGTGTATTTCAGGGCCACATCTGCAGAAGTTTTGATACAACATTTCCTTACTAATACCCCTGACAGCACATTTTAGCAGGCATCCTGTGTTATTCAGAAGCAGAACGTTTATGCACTACACTTTGGGAGAGAGAAGTGCATGTTATGTTACCATTTAAAGATGCCTGGTTCTTGTGGGGCAAATTGGCAAATGATTTATCTGAACTAATGGCAGAGTGGAATTTTAATACTTTAGGGTTTTCAGGAATCTTAGAGCTGTTTTCATTTGTCTCACACATAGAGCCTGAACCTTGAAGACATTAATGAATTTGTCACAGAAATTAAATTGGACCAAAATTTACATTTGCAACCCATGTCTGTGCTCTTCATTCTAAAGCACAATGGCCTAGAGTCATATTTTAACCTCTAAGTTTCATCTTATTAAAAAATAAAATAAAATAAATAATTGTAAATACATGCATGTATTATACCTATATATACAATTTATATACATTACAATATTAATTTGAATTACACATGACATCACTAGTAAAGGCCAGTTACAGTTTAGACTGAGATAAGCCCTGTGAGAATTTACTAAGGTCAAAAAGACTCCTTTTAATAGTGACTCAGTGGCACCTACTCTAAGGACAAAGGCTCCAGTATGTATCCTAATCTAAGTTATTACTGAATGTGAGTCCTGTGATAGCTTCTAATGAAAATTTTCCATTGAAAAAAATCAATGTTAATAACTGGAACTCGAGAGCTGTAATGGGTTCTGCTGTGTTTTTCGGGCTTAGACTGTGTGCTATAATATGCTAGGAAGAGGAGTTGATGACCTGTGAGCTCTGGTCACTTCCTGATCTCATTTGACTCTTTGGTCTTTAGTTTTAAAAGGGTGATCAGAGAGGTTGCTTTATAATGGAGAAGTTGAACAAAAGGACCATCAACCTGCAGGCTCACTGGCACAGCGCAAGTTTCACCGGATAAGCATTTTAGTAAACAGGACTATTGCCAACAGCAATACTTGCAAGGAAGCTTTGTTACAGAGAGGATTTTTTTTTTTAAAGAAGCTGCTAGGAAAACTGACACTAGAAGCTAACTAGAGTCACTCTTTCTAGATATCAATGAAATTGTAAGTCTGAAGACATTACTTACCTAGATACAGAAATGGACTTTATTTAAGAACCAACTTTATACATACCTAATATACCTAGGCTTGTTGATCAAGTTGGCTGGCTGGGGAAGAATAAAACCATCTAGAAGATCCACATGATGAGAGAAAGCATTCGGGGAGGGCAGACAGAGACATGATGCTGGCCACAGATAGAACCCAGAGACGCTCTGTGATTGAAGTAGTTCTAATACCTGGAAGCTTCGATTTGCTCTTATAACGTGTCTAAAGCCATTTAATTCAAGACTACCCTTCCTAGTTGGTACCTGTAGATGTAATGCATCTCCTAAGGTATTAGTCTAGGCTCCACCGGACAGAACAACTACCTGGAGGTAGGTGGTGGAGCCTCCGGACTCCGCGACACATTTCACAATGCTGTTTACTCCAAAACACTGGCCTTATTGAACTAATCTAGCTATTGGGTAAGACGAGAAGTAATACACGAACATTCTTAAAGTCTGTTCTCTTTTGCCTTGTGACCTTAAACATTTCAAAGACCAACATGAACACTATTGAATAGAATTGTGTTTCCATCGTCATAACTAATCTGAAAGCCTAAGTTATACCTCTTTCACTGCACATCCAATCTATTTTATGGGCAGAAGAGCACAATGGGCTCAGCTATGCAGGCTTTAGGAGTTATTTTAACCTTTAAAGAACAACAGACACAAGTAAAAGTACATACATAAAGTAGGCATTTTATATTTAATTTTTATTTTCATATGCATGAAAAGTGTGTTCCAAAAAAAGATTAGAGAAATCCATGGCATGTCTTTCTGGTTAATGTTACTTTATTTTTTGGTTCATCTACGCTACTACTTACAAGTTACTTGTTTTTTTTTTCATGGAAAATTTTTTTTAAATGAATTGATTTTACTTTTCATCAGCACAGTTGTTGACTAATACCAAAGTTAGTTAGAAGGTTATGATTTTTACATTTATAGAATGTCAGGGGCAGCATTTAGACAATACATCATAGTAACTTGGCATTTATGAAATATTAGTTTTCCATAAACATGAACTCAGAGAGGAAGGTTACATTTTTTTAAATTATAATAACATTTTGAAAACCATCTGTCCTTTAAAATGTTACTAAAATATATATTGGAACTGGTGTTTTAGATGCCAGTCCTTCCTGAAGAGTGTTTTGAGATTTTTTTCAAATACTGCCTCAGTTCTATATAAAATAGAAAATATTCTGCCTTGTAAAATGACTACTGGATGTAGGTAAGAAGAAGTTAAGGAAATATTACATAAAAGTAGATTTGCAAAGGTAATTTGCTGAAGGATTATTGACACTTTGATGAGTGGATCTGGATATTTTGATACTAAGTGAAAGTGGTTCCACTGGAATTAGAAGGGAATAGAGATCTGAAAGCAGGAGTGAAAAGAATGTGTGTAAGCCGGGCACGGTGGCTCATGCCTGACCTCAGGTGAGCCGCCCACCTCAGCCTCCCAAAGTGCTGGGATGACACGCTTGTTAAGTGGTACTCTAATTAATCAGTAACTTAAACCTCAAAAGAGATTCATTATGTACACAAAATTAATCTTGTGTAATCAAGTGTATAAGTAAAATTAATTGAAGAAATCAAAAAACGCAAGGTGGCTGACACCTGTAATCTCAGTGCTTTCGGAAGTCTAGGTGGGAGGATCCCTTGACTTAAGGAGGCTGAGACCAGTCAAGCAACACGGTGGGACCCATCTCTGTAAAACAATTAGCCGGGGATGGTGGTGCGTGCCTGTAGTCCGAGCTACTTGAGAGGCTGAGGCAAAAGTATCGCTTGAGCCTAGGACTTGGAGTCTGCAGTGAGCTATGATCACACCACTGACTCCAGCCAGAGCAACAGAGGGAGACAATGAGAACACGTGGACACAGGAAGGGGAACATCACACTCTGGGGACTGTTGTGGGGTGGGGGGAGGGGGCAGGGACAGCATTAGGAGATACACCTAATGCTAAATGACGAGTTAATGGGTGCAGCACACCAACATGGCACATGGATACATATGTAAGAAACCTGCACGTTGTGCACATGTACCCCAAAACTCAAAGTATAATAATAAATAAATAATAAACCACAAAACACTTGTAATTCCAAATCCAGATATATAAACCACAGGAATACTTAGATAAACACACGTTATACACACATATAGTATATGTATGATAAAATATACTTGTATGTTCAACTTGGGAAAGGTTGATGATTTTAGAAACAAACTAATAATTCTATT
Organism: Symphalangus syndactylus; assembly: GCF_028878055.3. Lineage (NCBI taxonomy): Eukaryota > Metazoa > Chordata > Mammalia > Primates > Hylobatidae > Symphalangus > Symphalangus syndactylus. The sequence goes on along the minus strand of NC_072437.2, from coordinate 110,103,257 downwards.
GCCTTGTGCTCTAATGATTTTCAATTTGAAGATTTATTTGGGATCAAATATATGAGGCTCCATATACAAGACATCTTTCTTTCCCCTCTTCTCAGCACCATTTTTTGGCTGATTATTGGACTACAACTGGGAGATCTAGAACTAAATTCCTGCTTAGTGTTTACTTGTTCAGAGCATAGGCTTTGAAATCGTCCTGTTTTGCCTCAGTCTCCACAGTGGTACCTACTAACCTCATGACTAGGGGATCGTGTAGCATTTCTCTAAGCCTTGTTTTCTTAGCTGTGAAGTGGTAAATTTTGGAAGTGCTTTGTTCATAGGATTTCTGTGGAAACTGAATTGGGTAAAGAATGTAAGGCATTTAGCACAGTAAAATAACCTGGATTACAGTAACTTTTCAAGGAGTGTTTATTAGTACTTAAACTGCCATTGTCATCAAAATTCTGTTTTTACATATGAACTTAGAAATGCCATTGTAACCTTCTCAACTCATTTGGTCATTTAAAATAGAGAGGTTGAGTTAGGTGTTTCTTAAATTTCTCTTTAGCTCTGATACTATGTGTCTGACGTTAAGTAATGCAAAGTTGGTAATTAAATCTTCCCCTTTCGTGATGTAGGAGAAAGGCATAAAAAATTTCTGGGTGACTGGATTCCCTTGCAAGTTTATTAGAATTGTAATTACGTAGCATTTTGAATAAAGCGTTCATTCTGGAAATCATTAAGTTTATTTTTCTTAACTCCGTATTTTGTCAACTGTGGAAAAATTGGGATTTAGGAGTAACCTCTGATTTACAATTCCACCTAGTAACCATCTAAATTGTAGTCTTGTAATTTCCTAACTTTGGTCTTGAAGGTGTTTATCATTCTTATGCGTTATTATACTGTATTATATATTTATGCAACATAAAATGTATAGTTTTAACTATTGCACATGTTTACATATGAAAGGTGTAGTTTTGAACTTATCATTATTAAATTTGCTAATTTTGCTTCACTATTCATTTTGGACACTTATCCATATTAGTACATGCAACTCAAGTTTATTCTTTTGAGCTACTGTATATCATTCAAATGTATGAATAAATAACCTTGCTTTGGTGGACATTTAAGTATTTTCATGTATCAGTATGAAAAACAGTTTCAAAATGAACATTCAAATATACATTGCATATATGTGTATAATATTTGTATATATGAAGGTTCCTGTGGGTCATATATCTGAAATCAAAATTACAAGTGTTTTGTACCTTCTATAATTAATTTTACTCTCAATTTTAAGTAAACAAGATTAGTTTTTGCACATGATGCATCTCTTTATTCAGTTAAAATTACTGACATAATTAGAATACCACTTAAAACTTGAGAATATTTTCAAGGGTATTTATGCAAAACTTACATAAATGTGTTGAAAAGTCCTTTTGTATATATGTAGAGATTACATGGTATGTTAAATTCATCAATTTGCCTAAATATCAAGTTATACTTAAGTAGTGTCCATACACCATGCTTTTGCTTGACTGAACTCCAATATGTATATCGGGAGTACTTTTTAACATTCATAGGTTAAGTGGCCTGTTTTGGAAAATGATATTAAAAATGTAATTCAGATGAATGCTTAAAGATTAAAAATGAATGAGCTTTCGTATTAATCATCAATATGACAACCCTAAAGGGAAGCATGATTTTCAAATATACCTCCTTGTAGGCAGGATAATTCAGAAATGCACAGTGCATATTAGATATGGGATTTGAGTCATAGTGTATTTCTCTAAGAATGTAATTTATTGTACTTTCACATCCACCCCACTGAATATGCAGAGTTTAAGATGCAATGGCCAGAAGACATGAGCGTGTCACTAGAAGGATGTGGACGTGGGCTCCGGGGCTGTTGATGATGACGGTGGTCTTTTGGGGTCATCTGGGGAATGGACAAGGCCAAGGTAAGTGCAAGGATTTTCTAATTCTTTGCGAGTTGGATGCGAATTTCACTTTGTGATGAAATTATGTTGAGTCTTTGGTTTGATGTTTAAGCAATTTGTTACAATCTTCCGTCAGGTTTTTGTTACAGGGTATTGTAATATCTCTGCACCAGTTAAATTGAAATAGAATTAGGTGTGAGTAAATGCATCAAAATTGAAGCCATCTTTCTGAAATTGGCTTTTCTCTGTTGTAATTGATGATATGTATATATATGTGAGGTTTTATGAAGCCATATATATGCGTGTGTCTCTGTTGTAGTTGGTGATATGTATATATATGTGAGGTGTTACGAGGCCATAAATATGCGTGTGTGTGGGTTTTGGGTGGGTGGGTGTGCCTGTGAGTTTGTGTGTGTGGTATTTTACAAGAACACGTAGCATATAAAGTTGTCGTGATTTTGAAGAAAAGTTTTTGGACGTTTGTCTGTTTAGGGTTTTTATGTTTTTGGATGTTTGTCTCTTTAGGGTTTTTATGTTTTACATTTTAAAATTTCAAGAACCTATTCTTAAAGGATGCGATGTTCTTTAGAAATTAAATGAAAAATGTGACGTTTCTCATTCTTCTGCCAAGTGTATTTAGGGGAAATTAATGAGAGAGTGGAGCTGCAAGGTTGTGGCCTCCTGAAATGTCTGTTGGAGCGTAGAAAAAGGCCATAGATTTTGTAATAAGGCTTTCAATACTGATTTCATCAATAGCTGTATGGAGTGGTTTGTGCCAAATCTAGTATCTGTGAATGTATTTTGTGATAAGTATTGTATTATTTTTGGAGGTGTGTTGCCTGCTCAGATACAAATTGCAATTCTGTATTTTATGTGATAAAACATCCTGACATCGCTGAAATTTTCTTTTCCTTTCGGGGCAAGTATATTCGGCATTGATTTCCTGCATTTTAAGGCTTGAAATGAAATCTGTGAGCAGGAAGTTTACAGAGTTATTTCAAGGGATAGGTATATTTCTCCAGATAAAATTGAAAGTGTGCAGTGTTATTATATAATTGTGATGAAGTTGAGCTTTGCTAGTTTGAAGTATCTAATAAAGTTTAACACTTTTTAAAAGATCCTTCAAAAAAAGCAGTTTTCTTGCCATATGTAATATTGTTCAATGAAGTTTTGAAATGAAATAGATATTTTTCAAAACCACAAATGCATCTGTGCCTTTATATGAACAGTTGTATATATACATGTAAGCAGATAATACATTTTGTTAATTAAGATCAGCTTTGACTTTAATTTTTCTTTCCTGTCATTCAGAATTTGTATTTGCATCTAATAGAATTCTCATTTTTCTTTTTTGTGATAAAACTAATGTAAAATATATTCAATACACATAGTAGTTTTTTTCACCAAAGGTCTGAAACAAGAATATGTAGACAGTAGCTACGTTGGATTTCTGTGGCTATAAGAGTTGTCTATTTCTCTGGTAATGTGTAGAATTACTAAAATGCAGCATGACAACTGTTTCTCTGTAATAGCCATCCAACATGACATGTAGTATTACACAGGGTTGCTAAAACCTTCCTCTGACCATCATTTCCAGTAATTGTGGCTTGTTTTAGATGAGGAATAGGTTATTAGATATTTAAAATATTTGAGAAAAATAGGTATCTTCTCTCTTATTTACCCAAACCCTTTTATTTACTCAATATTGATGGCTCAAGTATTCTATCTTTCACTAGGGACAATCATTTATTAAAAAATGGCCTGAAATCAATTCCAAGTCTAGCTGTAGTGAAGCTTCTAGTGGGAAATGCAAGTTAAGTAATTTGTTTTCTTTCTAAAAGGATAAATTAAAATAGACAATGATTCAAAGAACAAAACAACTTAATAGAAAACATAATGGAATGCTTTGATACTATGATTCAGGGAATTTTGCTTCCTTAGTGGTAGCTAGATTGAGTGAAGGAGATTGCTTAGGTATAATGAGCAAATCTTATAATTGCAAGTATAACCCAAGCTGCATATCATCATTTAGCTCAATAAGCCTCATTAAATATTAAATATTACCTTTTAACTTTTATGCAATTAAGCAGAATTTAAAATTAAAAGTTTTAAAAATTAAAGTTTTTATTACTAAGTATCTTTTAAAATACAAATCTCACAGCTCCTTATTGTCAAGAAAAGAACACATGAAAATTTATAAATAAGGTTTTCTCTCTATTAAGTTTACAGTCTTGCATGAAATACTGGTTATTGGGACCCACCATATCCAAGATTATGATTAAGTATCAATGAATTATGACTCTTGCAGCAAATATGCATGCAAATGTTATAAGATTATTTTCACATTATTTCACATAATTTCTTAAGCATAATAGGATAAGTAAATTATAGTTTCTACACAAGCTCTTCATATTTATGAATAGACCATGTTCTAAATGTTTCAGTCATTGGGGAATCCCAATGTCATATTTATGAATGGGCCATGTTCTAAATGTTTCAGTCATTGAGGAATCCCAATGTCATATTTATGAATGGACCATGTTCTAAAAGTTTCTGTCATTGGGGAATCCCAATGTCATATTTATGAATGGACCATGTTCTAAATGTTTCAGTCGTTGGGGAATCCCAATGTCTTATTTATGAATGGACCATGTTCTAAATGTTTCAGTCTTTGGGGAATCCCAATGTCATATTTATGAATGGACCATGTTCTAAATGTTTCAGTCGTTGGGGAATCCCAATGTCATATTTATGAATGGACCATGTTCTAAATGTTTCAGTCGTTGGGGAATCCCAATGTCATATTTATGAATGGACCATGTTCTAAATGTTTCAGTCATTGGGGAATCTTCCTAGAGAAACCATGTGAGAAATTGTAGCTAAGCTCAAAAAATGGAAGGCAAAAATCGATTTAACGAGGAATGTAGATTAATGTCATAGTATTATCGCAACTGTGTGCAACCACTACTTATAAACAATGATAGAAGAAATGCAGTCTGAAATCTGAATTCCAAATAAGAATGTAGGGCCATTATCCGTCTTGGACCCTTAGGGTCAAAATAAGAGAAAAGGGATGAATGGTGAGTTGGAAGTAAGTCAATGATCCTTGTCAATTTTTTGTATCTGTCAAGAAAAGCATCTGCTTGAGGACATCCATTTTCCTACTTCTGAATTACAGAATAATAGGTGCTTATCCTGAATGTGACATTCCCTGACGTGGACTCTGTGTCTTTGCTGCTTAGGTGGTGTGTGCATGAGAAAGTGCTTAACATCTGGAAACGGAGACAATCCTTAGAGAAAGATATATATGAATTTTAAAAGGAAATATACCTACGATGGAAATAAAACAAATAGCATAAATATCTAGCTGTATTTGGTCTTTTTGGTAACTATTACAATATATACATTTTCAAACAACTAAGTTCAGCACTGACTTTGGGAGAATCTAGATAAAACTGAACTGACATATAATAAACATTGGTGTAATTAATAGCACAGCGGGCAGAACCATGGGGGTATTTCCTGAGGAAGAGGGACTATAGAGAGGCAAAAGAAAACCCAGCTCATTCTGGGGAGTGCCAGGAGCAGTTATTATATTCAGAACTGAGAACTTATTTCTAACTCACCAACCCATAGTTCTGGCTGAAGTGCAGTGGTGCAGTCATAGCTCATTCTCAGCCCCAAACTCCTGGGTTCATATGGTCCTCTCATCTCAGCCTCCTGGTAGCTATGACCACAGGTGTGCACTACTTTGTCCAGCCAGTTTATTTTATATTTTATTTTCATTTCATTTGTAAAGACTGGGTCTTGCTATGTTGCCCAGGCAGGTCACAAACTCCTATCCTCAAGCAGTCCTCTAACCTAGGCCTCCCAAAGTACTGACATTACAGGCATGAGCCATTGCATCTGGCTCAAAAATATTTCTGTCCTAATGGCTTTAACAAAGAAGTGCCGTTTTGGGGATATATACAATGGTGTGCTGCTTGGGAGTGACAAAAAAATAATTATAAGAAGAATGGAACGAATATATCAGTATGTTTTCAAAAGCAAGTTAGCCCAAGTTTTTAAACAAGCATAATTTTAGGGTCTTTGTAACTAACTTAGGGTTTAAATGTAGCAAAAATTTTAAACATTATCATGAATACACAGAAAATTTTAATCAATTTGGTTTCCATGATGAATTTACATGCTTAAATTCCTAATTTCAATTTGCTGCTAGATATGAGAAAGTTTGAGATTTTGAAGAAGCAAGTGGTTCTTACAAATGTAGCAAACTTAAATTTTGAGGACAATTTAATTTAACTTCCATTTTTATGACCAGATTTTGGGTCAGCTGTTAAGCATTCAAAAAATAAAATCTGATAATATCTGGCAATTCCAATTTTCAGTTTTATTGATCTTCACCATGAAATAATATATAAGGTAAGGGGCAAAATTTTGGAAAAGCAGATCACTTTGTTGTCCTATTTAGCAGGTTCCCAAATTATGCCATCTTGGAATCATTACAAGTAATTATACGAAGACAGTATCTTGTGTTTTGTATTTCATTGTTACCCATCCAATTGTTCTCTAGAGATATCAGAGAAAACCCACTCAAGAAGGGAAGGTTAGATAAACAGCCCCCTCTCTCTCTCTCTCTCTGTCTTTGCCTCCATTTGGTTCCTTATGTTCATTTCTCAGTGCATTTCAGTTACTTTTATTGTTCCCTTCATTTTCTCTTTCATTCCAGAATTTTAAGTGATTGCATAATTCTTTTGACAGCTGAAAGTAGTATCCGACTTTGAATGAAAGGTTTACAGCTACAGCTTTTCAATTAGAAAATCTCAGATCATGTGATCTATGAGTTTTAATATCTTAGGATCTCGACCAGTAAGGAATAATCACTTTGAAAAACCTTGATGCTACCTAGAGTTTGTGTTTTGTGAGGTTGCTTGGTAAATTATTTTCCTTTGATAATTGAATATTGCTTCAAGAGAGGTGAGCTCAGACATTTGGCAATGAATATTGAATGTGTATTCCAAGAGACATGACCTTAAAATATCATCAAGCTAAGTAGTAGTGAAATTGAACTCTGCTGTATAATAGAAGTCAGTGTTTCTTACATCTTTGTGATATATAAATATTTTTACATTGTGGTAGATAATAATTTGTATGGGAACATTTAATTGAATTTAATTTATCCTATGGCAGAATTATGTTGCATAGGTCATTTTAGTTTTTGATTTAAGCATCTTAAAATTACAAATGCAAATATTCAACACGTAAAACCCACATGAATACACACTCCCAAACATTTGAAATCCTAACAGTCATTTCCAACAGCTTTTTCCTACAAAAGAAGTCAGCTCTTCTTAGAGAAGACATGCATTCCCATAGCTTGAGAGGTGCACACTATAAGGTAAACAGAGAAAGGATTACAGCAGTTTAAGTATACCAGCGGATTTACTTTATAGACAATAGACTTTTGAATTACTTGTCTTCAAAATTTGGTTTCTTGAGAAAATTATCTGTGTAGATTAATCATGCATTTCAGATACTTTCCAGACATCTGAATGTTGTTTTCTTAAAAGTAGCCAGCACGCCTTTTTATGCAGTCTGCATGGGAGATAGTAAGAGATGTGTATGCTGTATATCTACTAGTAGAGATTGGTTTTTGAGTGCTTCCTTAAAAAATTATTTTTTCTGAAGAAAGGGATTTCTTTTTTATAATTTAGATTAGATGATTTTAAATGTTTTTAGGTTTTAACCTCTCTGATCATCAGGGTCATTGCCATGGAAAAAATGCAAGTTATAGCATATTTCATTTTTATAAGGAAAGAAGTTGATAATTTAGACTTTTTTCTTTTACTAAATTGAATTACATCACTCAATATTTGGATGGCATTAATTCACAATAGCAACAAAAAAATCTTACTATTCAACAAAATAAAGTATGATTTCCTTCACATTTAACTTAATTTGTTCTTTAAAACATCTCCTAACGAAGGTTTTCTCATCCTCTGAAGCTGAATTTATTTAGCAAAAAATATTTTAAACACCATCCCAAGTGATATAACTATTTTTATTGAGCTTTGATGTTCTATTTGAACATATTTGAAGACTGTACAAGCACTCAATTTAGAATTAAGATTTTATTTGGAGATTTTGGTTGTATTTGAAATCTGTTGTGGAATTAAACATGAAGAATACGTCAATTTACTAGATGTCATTGTCTATGACACATTTTAGTCTTATCTTTCTGCCTATATGTAAAGAGGGATAGAAATAATTGGTATAAACAGGAAAAAAGAAGTAAAGTGGTAGGATCAGATGTGAGAAATATATAAGCTAAGATACTCTTTTTTTGTTTGTTTGTTTTTTGTTTTTGTGAGACAGAGTCTTGCTCTGTTGCCCAGGCTGGAGTGCAGTGACACAATCTTGGCTCACTGCGGCCTCCACCTCCCAGGCTCAATGTTTCTCCTGCCTCAGCCTCCTGCATAGCTGGGATTACAGGTACGCATCACCACACCCGGCTAATTTTTGGATTTTTAGTAGAGACTAGGTTTGACCATGTTGGCTAGGCTAGTCTCAAACTCCTGACTTCAGTTGATCCGCCCACTTCAGCCTCCCAAAATTCTGGGATTTCAAGTGTGAGCCACCAGGGCCAGCCTAAGCTAAGATATTCTAGAAGCTATTAATAGTAAAATATAATGTAAATTGTTTAAAATTAATCTGTATATGAAATTTTTTCTAGGACTTTCCTGCCAGAAAAGTAGGAATAGAATGGCAAAAGGAAGGAGGTTCCTTCTGCAAGTAGGCACACATCCTATTTCACTTTATCCTGTGATCAGTCTCATAACCATCTCCTGGTGTGAAGTGCTAAAACTGTGCTTTAAGAATAACTTAAGTCCTTTATGTACAAACTAAAGTATGAGAGCCTGAACCTTGGAAACCAAGAGATTCCAAAAAGCCTTATGTGTGAGACTGGGTGCCACAGATCTTGGCAGAAATTACTGCTTATTCTTAATTCTTATTGTTCCTTTCTAGCACTTCAATTTATAATGCCAATATCTACCTCAGCCTAAAGACAAGCTCTAGAATCACTTGTGTTACTTATTACATTTCTTTTAAAAAACTCATGAATTACACATGAATTTCAAAGTTGCCAACTGAGATTCCAAGGACTTAAAAAAGAAAAAACGTGGCACCTTTCCATTATAAAGGCTGTACGCAGTCTTCATAGTGTTTGTCTTTAAGGGAAAACATGCCTCATCCATCAGCAACTTTTCTTCCTTAAATCATCATATCTTGCCTAAAAAGGTTTTCTGAAAACTAAGATTTGCAGATTGTTATATCACATCTTAATCTACGTATCAACTTTAGCATTATCAAAGCATGAACTGTTCTGGGTTTTCATAGTTAATTATGTTTGTGGTAATAACTGGGATGCAATTGTTTTTCTTCTGATGATTTTGTACTTGCTTTTCTTATGGTAACTTCTGATGCTTGTTTGTAAGATCTTCCTCTCTTTTCTCCATCTGGTTATCTTCTTACCTTCTGTCCTTTAACTCAGATGTCACCCACACTGTGTGTCTTTCTGGATTGCTTCTTATTTAACTGTTGCTTCTCATAGTTTACATACCTCCTCCTGTACCACACTATCAACATTTCTCAAGCTGCACTATATGCTGGGTTGTGTCTTTATTTATTTATAAGTTCCTTGATAATTCGGACTATATATTAGTATATTCAAAAAATACTTATGAAGTGTTTACTTTGGGTCAGGAATTATTGAGTGAAGGAAATTGACCAAAACTCTGCCATCATGAAGCTCGCATTCTAACTTAGGGAGACAGATAACAGACAATGAGCCACATAAATATGCAAAGTATCGTAAGTTAGATGGTGAAAAGTAATCCTGGATGGGGATCAGATAATTTTGATAGGATAATTTTTAACTGGGTAGTCAAGAAAGGCCGCACAGAGAAGATGGCAATTGGAAGAACAAGGTGGTGAGAACTGCTGAGTCTGGAGCAAACACAATTTGGAGTAGTAGAAGATTCCAGAAGTAACAGAATAGAGGCGAAGAAGTGGGAATTGTGTGGAGTCTTTTACTTGCTGTTGTAATGACCTTGGCTATGCTTTGAAGTGAGGTGGAAAGTTGGCAGCGACCTTAGTTTTCTTTTTAATAATTCACTATGAATTTTGAACGGTCACTATTATAGACTCAATAATTTTGCTTTATTACTCTTGCAATTGACTACAAAAGAGCGTATTGAAGAAATGTTAAATTCTAATTTAAACTGATTGAAATAGGTTTTTATCTTTTTATATTTCTCATCACTGAATATCTCATTTTTAATTAGTTTGAAAGCATTCTAGGATAGTGAGCCAATGCAATTTAGCATAATGCATAACTTATTATTCATCAGATTTAGGTATTTAACCGAGGATGCTAATTAGGAAAGTAACTTGTTCTGTTGGATGATTTTGATAAAGCTACTTTCAAATGATTATCACATCCATTGATGTCATATTAAGTTGTGTTTCTGGAAACCAAATTTAGGCAGTGGTAATGAGTTAATATCTCTAAGTGGATACCTTTTATCTCTACAGTCAAGGATACTTGAAAGTGGAAAAACATACTGGCTTCAAGTCTTGGGAACTAGGACTTACCGGAAATGTGTGTGTTTGTTTTGTTTCCTGGTGGAATTGTCTTCTCGGAAAGATGGTGTTTCCTTTTCAATAGGAAAAAATTGATCCTATGCTGCTTTACTTTAATGCTTTGCTTTTGTCAAAATAGTGTTTTCTTAGGAAAATTAACCTATCATAATATAATGAAAAGAGAAATGCTGAAGACACAAAATGATGTCCATGTTAATATTGAGTAGGAAGCATCAAGGGACATGAGAAGAGGGAAGCGAAGAGAGGGAGAAGAGAAATTTATAGTGTAACAACAATTAGTAAAAAGGATTAGCATATACATGTAGTCAATAAGTCAATAAATGGCTGTTTATAGAAAGCCTACCAGGCACTAGGGGATATAGCAGTGAAGAAGGCAAAGACACAATTGGCTATACTGTAGTGAGGAGGGAAAGAGGAGGAAGACATACAAATACCTAAACAAAGCAATGGTGTGAAGGGCTATAAAGTACACTACTACGAAGAAGATTACATGTGATAACATGGCTGAGTAAAACTGTCAAGGAGGAAGGCACTGATCTGGCTGTAGGTATTTCAGAGCATTTTTCTCTCTGAGGAGGTAATATTTCATTTGAGAGTTGAGTGAAGACAAAGAGGAAGGTACTTTGAAGATCTGGGGTGCTCTGAGCAGAAAGAAGGGCAGATATAAAGATTCTGTAATTTAAAAAGAGAGCTTGATAGTTTCTTACAAAGAAAAGAAGGCCGGTTTGGCTGGAATGTCCATGAAGGAAGAGCATGGAGAGAGATTACATGAGTGTTCTCAGGGACCAAATCTAGATCTTATATCAAAGTGTGAATATAAATTAACTACATTGAGAATTGTATGATGGATGTGTGATACGATGAGGTTAGCCCTTAGGAGGGTGTACTATTGTGGAAGGGTACAGTAGTGAAGGAAGGGGGTTCATTTAGCTGACTATTGCACCTGTCCAGTTGAAGGATGATGGTAGTTGGGATTATGAGTGTAGCAATAAAGTTGGAGAAAATCAGTTGAGATTGGAAGTTGATTTGAAGATGATTGAATTTACTGAGCAAGAATTATATCAAGGTATTTGGATTTAGGGACATGGGGGATTATGGTCACTTTTAGTGATATGGCAAAGTCTTGATGACATGAGGCAGTTTGCAAGTGACAGAGGTGTGGGTAGGTGCGTATGTGTGATTGATTTTACATTTTTTAATCTTAAATTAAGACGCTAGTTAGAATCCAAGTGGAGACATCAAGTAGGCACTGACAAGTTGACTTGGCTAGAGATGTGAGTTAGATCATCGTAGCCTATAGAGCATGCCTAAAATCATGAATCTAGGTGAGGGGTTGGAAAACTATTATAGCCCATGAGCCAGATCTGGTCTGCCACCTATTTTTGTATGGCTCATGAGTTATAAGTACGTGTGGCATTTATAAGTCTAAAATGTAAAATACAGGGAAATTTTTCAGCAGGGAAAGTTCCATAAATTTGCCTCTTGGCAACACAAAGCCTGCAATATTTACTATCTGGCTCTTTGTCAAAAATGTTACTGACTCCTGATCTGGATGAAACCCTGTGAGGAGAGAGTGTTGATAGAAGAGAGAGAAGCATCACAGTGGAAATTAAAATTATGTCAACTGAAGTGTGTAGGGTAGAGAATTTAAGCCTGAGTATAACAGTAAGAGATTAACAGTAAATTCATTATCAGCGTGATCAATGAAACCTTTGGGGGCAAAGAGGAACTATCTTCGTCACACCTTTCACTCACTCATAGAAAGATCTTAGGCAGGAAATATAACTTGTTTGAAGATCTGAGATAAGGCTAATGTAGTTTGGACAAAGAAAGCCAATGGGAGGATGACATTACATCTGGCCAAAGATTTAGGGAAGAGCCAAATACTTCAGGCTTTTTAAAGTGATCTTTAGATAAAGAGGAGGTCATCAAGCCATTCCGAAGTTGGAGGATCAAATCACATCTGATGGGAAAAAATCTGGCTGTATGTGCATCTAGGATGTAAGGAAGCCAACATGGATGTGAAGTTAAAATTGTCCATTGCAAATAATAAAATGAAGGCCCCAGGTAGCCTTGGCAAGGGCAGATTTGGTATAAAATCCTTATTGGAATGGGCTTAAGCAGTAACGGGAATACGGATCTAGCTGTTGTGTTTAGTGGAATTTTATCAGTCTTTTTGTTGTGTATGATATATAGATGGTCAAAATAAGGAACTTCTACATTTTCGGTTTTTGTTTTATTTTAATTGAGATTTGAATTAAAAATAAGAAACTTTTATTTTGAAACTTGGAGACTGTGTTTAAAAAGTATAGAGTAGGGCTAGAAAAAAACCTAAAACTCTCCTGATGAGGAGAGTGCTAATCGTGACTCTAATAATAATAAAATACTTTTCTGATAATTTTTTGTGTGTTTCATTATTTATATATGTATGGGAAGTTGTACCCTAGCCACATGCCAATTCACCTGGTGAACTTGCTCTTCAACGTGGCACAAATATTTCCTTCTATCTTTAGCCTTCCGGGGTTTCTCACATGGACTATCGGCTCTTCCTACTTGAACCTGCTGGTAGTACCCTGTAGGAGACATGCTACTCCATGACAACAGGCACCACGCTGTAGGGGAATTACCATACCTGTCAATCACTATCTCTGGAATGTGGCCTTTCATGAGCCCTGAGATTTCATACTGTTTCTCTGAGCTGTAACAATATTTATATTGAAAAAATAAACATGTTCTTCTATCTTTAATATTTTATATCTTATAATTTGAATATCCCATTTTCATTATACTACTTAGCTGCTAAGTTATGTTATAAAAACAAGTTTTAATTATCTGCAAACACCTTCAAATCTAATCCTTACCGGTGAAGACTGATGTCTGGTTAACATCTGTTAGGACATTTATTTCCATAAAGTATTTATAGCGCCTTTTTGTTATTGATTGGTATGATAAATGTGTAACTCTTACACAAAGATAAAATTTTTAGATTTTTGTATTTAAAATACTGGTTATCAAAAGAAAAACCCAGATGTTATTTGTTTATGTTTCTGCTTGAGGTACTGAATCTATTTCAAGTCATATTTCTCAGTATTGATATACTTAATTTTGCTGAAATAATAACACACTAACTTTAGCTACTTTTTTTCTCAGTGTGTCTCCTTGTCGCTCACCATTTCCGCCTCATTTCACTTCTCATCTTTATTTCTTTTTCTTTGGTCTTCTTTTACTTTAGGGATTCTTTCAATTTAGAAGTGTTCTTGTTTTCTGTTAATTACTATTCTTCTTGGATGTACACAGATATCCTTTTCCATTTCATTTGTGAATTCATCTCAGAGGCATTTTGTGTGTGCCTTTTACTCATAGCTTCTCAGAAGTCCCTTTCGAGGTTACTGATTTAACATGTCATGTACTATAAGGTTTGCATGGCATGGTGGCAGCTGACTTTGGTCTTTACAAGGATTGAAATGTTCACTCAACATGGATTGGTAGAATTTTTTTTTTCCTTAAACATTTCATCTCCTTGTAAACAAACAAAAGCAAACCCAAGACTCAAAACTGACATTACTATTGGTGCCCCTGGAAATAGCTACCTTCTCACTAAAGTAGATTTTGTCATCCAACTTTATGTGTTGTTGAACACACATGGTGCTGTATGAGCACTCACTCACTAGTCTAGAAAACATTGCTGTGACCAGTTACCAGAAAAATAAATTCAGATTGCTCTTCACCTTCCACAGATGACCCTTCTGAAAGCCGTTTGAATTCATTATAAATTATAGTTATATTAGTGTGACTTTAATTCACTTGTAATCTGAACTTTATGTGCAATGCATTTTTTCCCGTGTTTAATCATTTTTGAATGCTAAATCATTTTTTTTTTTTTTTTTTTTTTTTTTTTTTCTTGAGACGGAGTCTTGCTCTGTCACCCAGGCTGGAGTGCAGTGGCGCAATCTCGGCTCACTGCAAGCTCCACCTCCCGGGTTCAGGCCATTCTCCTGCCTCAGCCTCTCCAAGTAGCTGGGACTACAGGCGCCCGCCACCACGCCTGGCTAATTTTTTGTATTTTTAGTAGAGACGGGGTTTCACCATGGTCTCGATCTCCTGACCTCGTGATCCACCCACCTCGGCCCCCCAAAGTGCTGGGATTACAAGCGTGAGCCACCACGCCCGGCCAAATGCTAAATCATTTGCAAACAAATGGCTTGTCCTTGAGAAAGAATTTAAGGCTGAAAGTACATTAAGTGCCATCTGGGTATCTGTGTCAATGGTTTTGTCACTACATATGTGTGTGTGTGTGCATATCACCTACTTTATCACATTTATTTGATAAAATTGATATGCAATCTCTAAATCATTGTGTCTCCAACTTGTGTTATACCACAAATACAAATTTTTGTCCTAAAATTGGTGGTACCCTTTGTAAAACTAGAAGTTCTCATTTGTGCAAAGGAAGGAAAAATAAAACAAGAAACAAATTCAATAAAAAAATTAAAGGTCAGATTTCTTTTATAGCTGCTGAGTTCCTTTATTTCCTTTCCATCATCCTCACATTCCCAAATCTCAACAAAGTTAAGAAATTAAAACACACATCATGAGATCATATGTTCACCTTGTTCAGGAACTGAAGGATTACATATACAAGACTATACCTTAATAAGTAGAGGGAGAAATAGGAAGATATAAATAGAATATGAAAATTTATTATAATGCAGTTCTATTCTAAAGTGTTTCCTAGGCAGGCTAAGAGTATGTTGCCAGGAAATTTTAAGAGACCCACTCCATTATATAGAAGAGGATGTGTGTAGATCTCTTAATTCTGAAATGTTTAGAACTGAGTACAACAGGTCTTTGAATAACGACGTTTCATTCAATGTCATTTCATTATAATGTTGATGAGAAAAAACAAATTGATTCCAATTGGGGTTCACTGTCTGTGTAGCGCTTATATATTCTCCCCATGTCTGCATTGATATTCTCTGGATGCTCCAGTTTCCTCTCACTTCCCAAGGCTGTGCATGTGAGGTTGATTGACGTGTCTATGTGGTCCCAGTCTGAGTAACTGTGGGTATGTGTGAGTGCACCTGCAATGCGACGGCACCCTGTCCAGGGCTGGTTCCCACATTGCGTCCTGAGCTGACAGGATAGGCTGCGGTCAACTGCAACCCCAAACTGAAATAAGTAGGTAAATAATGATTTTACTAACTTTTATTAATCTTAAACGTATGAATAGCTGAAATTTATTTCAGCATTTAATATTAGAAGTGTTTTGATCTTTATTTACAAGTTTGTTGACGTTTTAGTTACCAAAAGCCATAGAAGCTTAACTCTTTTGATGTCA
The DNA here is from genome assembly GCF_028878055.3 of Symphalangus syndactylus. Classification (NCBI taxonomy): domain Eukaryota; kingdom Metazoa; phylum Chordata; class Mammalia; order Primates; family Hylobatidae; genus Symphalangus; species Symphalangus syndactylus. The sequence continues at coordinate 110,087,339 of NC_072437.2, read as the reverse complement.
ACCTATGGTAAAATGGGTTTCGCTTACTGTATTTTTGTACCAATTAACCATCCCCAATTTATCCCCCCGTATGCGTGTATCAAAACATCACGTGACCATAAATATATATACCTATGACCAGTTTTCAAGCACCTGTCGATGATGTTAAGTGAAGACTTATTGTAGTCCTTTTTTGGCATAACAAAAATGTGTGTGTTTTGTTCAAGATTGGAAAAGTTCTTTCTGTAAAGAACTAGACAGTAAATATTATAGGCTTTGCTGGCCATATGTAGTCTCTGTCTCTCCTTCATCTACTCATTCTTCTTCTCCCCTTCCTTCTCCTTCTTTAAACACTTCAAAAATGCCAAAACAATTTTTAGCTCTCAGCCATATGAAGCAAGCCATTGATTAAATTTGGCTTGTAGGCCCATAAAGTGTGAATTCCTTTACATCATCAGAATGCCGCATATATATATGAAATGTTATCTATGAGAAATTAATGGTGCTCCCAGCAGAGAGAAATTAGCCTAAGTTAAGTTTGGGCTTTGGAATTCAGGGGAATGCCATGCACAAAAATGCTCTGCTTTTAAAACTAGTTACTAACAGTCCATTTCTGATATCAGAAATACATGAAAACTACCAATTGAATGGACATTATTCACTACTTTAGTGCTGCTACTCATGTGTGGTGGAAAAAGAATCCAGAAAGTTTTCCTGTCCATTTGAACATTCATGCAATAAAAATTTCCAAATCTTTTTTTGAACACATTTTTATCTGATAGTTCTCTTGTGTACTTTATAAGTACCTTTTGCTGCTTATTCTCAGTAACTGTATCGAAACAATCTGTTTTCCTTTATCAATCAAAATAAAATAAGAAATTTAGCTTAATACTAATATTAAGCTGAAGTGCAAGATATATGAAAAAGAGAGAAAAGAAGCAGGATAAACTGACCTTTTGATAACTGCAGAGGACAGCAGATCAAAGACTGGACTTTAACGTCTTACATTTTCAGAATCTATCACAGTAAGTCCACTGGGTCCAGAAATAGGTTTTAATCCTAGATTGAAATGACTCACAATGCTGTCATGACATTGAGTTTGATGGAAAAAGTGAAGTTAAAGTTTTTCTCAATATTTTTTTAAAATCAATGATTGATTTAACTATAAAATGGACTGATTCTGAAGAACTCATTCTGACGTTGGAGGTGAAAATGCTTTTACTCTAATCATTAAAATCAATTTCTCTAGATATCTGACTTTATTCTGCTTTATAACATAAAGAATGAAACTATATTTATTAATGAAGTGTAATCTAGCAAAGTGGCATAAGCATAATTATGAGTCACTTACTAAAGTTGTGTGTTTTTTTCCATTGCATGAAAACCCTGCCTTGTTTTAATTTTTATTGACTCTTTAAAAGCAATTTTAGGTTTGTAGAAAGAAGTGAATAAGCATTCACACGTCATCCTCAGCCTCTACCCCAATTTCCCCGATTTTTAACATCTTGCAATAGTGTGGTACATTTGTTATAGTTGACGAGTCAATATTGGTACATTATTATTGACTAAAGTATGTAGTTTGTATTAGAGTTTACTCCTTGTCTTATGAATTCTATAGGTTTTGTCAAATGTGTAATGACAAATAATCCTCATTACAGTGTCATACAGAAAAATGGATTCACTCTCCTAAAATTCTTCCTTGCTCCATCTGTTCATCGTTTCCTCTACTAATTTATGTAGAAGATAAATTAGTAGATTGAGTTGATGGTTATAGCAGTTTAAAGCACAGATAGAAAACTAGATTGACCTACCTACCCAGACTGTGCTTCTCACTCTCACTGTGCCCTTTCTTAACCTTTGGAAATGCTTTTATTCATATATAAAATAGGCTATAACTTCATATAGTTGTATTACAAAAAGTTAATGCACAGAAAAAGACTTGTGCTAGGTATATGGTTTCTTCTCAGTTAAATGGAAGCCATTGCATGTGTTTGTCAATAGAATTCGTCATACTTTATCTCACATATCTTTACGTCATTGTTGGCACATGACATGTTTAGACTGCACAAATCTCCTCCAAATCCCTAATAGCCACTGATCTCTTTACTGTCTCCATAGTTTTGCTTTCTCCAGAAGGTCATGCAGTTGAATCATACGGTATGTAGACTTTTCAGACTGGCTTCTTTCACTTGGCAATATGCATTTAAAGGTTCCTGTGTGTCTTCTGTAGCTTGACAGAATACTATTCCATTGCCTGGATATACCACAGTTTATTTTTCCATTCACTTCCTGAAAGACATTTCGATTTTAGTGATCATGAATAAGGCTCCTGTAACATTCATGGGAAGAAGGCTTTTGTGTGCATGTAAGTTTTCAAATCCTTTAAGTAAATACCGGGAATGTAATTGCTGGGTTGTGTGGTAGGGTATGTTTAGTTTTATAAGAAACTGCCAAACTGACTGCCAAAGTAGCTGTACTATTCTGCATTCTCACCAGCAATGAATAAAAGTTCCTGTTTCTCCTCACATTTGCCAGCTTTTGGTATCATCAGACTTTTGGATATTGGTCATTTTAATAGTCATGTAATAATATCTCACGGTTGCTGTGACTTGCAGTTCCCTAATGATACATGACTAGTAACTTCAAAATCCCCATTTGACAGCTGTATTTAGACCTTTGGACTATTTTTTAAATGAGTTGTTTTCTTTCTTATTTTCGAGTTCTCTGTATACTTTAAATACCAGTAATTTATCTGATATGTTTTGAAAATGTTTTGAATATGTTTTGAAAAGATTTTCTCCCAACCTGTGGCTTTTGTTTTCATTCTAAGCACAGTTTTAATAACAAAAGTCTTTAATTTTAATGATGCTCAGTTTCTCAATTTTTTCTTTGTCTAACCCAATAAATCAGAAAGCTTTTTATCATTTCACATGACTTAACATTCAGGCAAGGTCTATATAGGCCCCTTTCAAACAGTCATAAAGTTTAGAAGCTCTGACCTCACAAACAATAACAACGACAACATAGAAACAAAAATGACAGCTTTCGATGTTGTCTCAGTAATTTCTCAATTTAAGAACAGATTACTGAGCTTTATAAGCAATACGTATAGATATCAATTTCACAATAAAATACCTTATGATATTTATCAAATCGCCTTAGTTTTGGTCACTTATTACTATTAGACTAAAATGTAATTTGTCAGACGTGAGAAATCTTTTTGTAGTATTTTTTAGAGAACCAAGTATTTATTTTAGCCTTTTCAGTTCTTCCCTTGCTATTTCTGCAGTATAGTCATTCCAATTGTCTCTATAGATGTATTAATACCAGGTACATAATAAACACAATTATCTCCCACGTGTACCCCAACCCCATTCCCTGTTCATGCAGTCAACATAAAGGAAGCAGGTCAAAAGGAAGCAGGTCATGTACCCTGTGATGTGCTGGGTTGTAAGGAAAGGTACACAATTAATGTACCATGTCTGAGTTTTCTTATTCTCTGTATTTGTTCCATTTAATGCATGTATGATTTTATTCCTCAGGCCTCTCCAGTCCTAACACACTCAGGGATACTTGATACAGCTATAAGGCTGTGTCTTTATCAGGTACCTTTGGGTTACCCCCAGCCAGGTGTGGGAAATAGACGAAGTGAATGTCTGTATCCTCATTAAGTATCACACAGAGCAGAAACATAAAGAAGCCTGTGCCATGAATGGGTCTCTTCTTTCTCCAAAAACCACCTACCCCTTCAACTCTCACTGCTTAAAGGAAAATCTTGTATTAGTCTCCCCATTTTCTCCTCAAACTTGCTTTAGCAAAGCAGTTCCTAAACCTCTGTTAATGTATGTCCCCACCCCTAACTCAACACACAGTCTCATGTCACATCACAGAAAAGAAGTTCAAAACAAAACAAAACAAAGCCACAGTCTTATAAGAAAAATAGGTAAGTTTTACAAAAGTTGTGTACTGTATCTCTGCTTTGAATTTTGTCATTGGCCAAGGATAGTAAAACTCTTGGAAAACTATAAAACAGGAACTTACTTAATATATTTTACCCAAGATTTTTCAAACATTTTTGGAAGGATACTTATTAACATCTTGCAGAGGTAATGTTACATGAAAAACTTAGCATAAGACCAATCAGGTATTCTATGCAATAATGCAGATATATGAAAAAATAATATAATGAAATAAATGACTTTTCAAAAGGTATTGATCCTAGATCCACATTCTTTTTTTGGTTCAGGTGAGGCAATTAGAATGTGAAAAAAAGAAGCATAGAACAACTGTCTAATGAGAGGGACGAATGTTCCTGGGTGGAAAGTTATTAGAAGATAAATTAGTAGATTGACCCTTTTGCTGTCTACGCAGGTTTTTTTTTTTTTTTGCTAGTACCAATGGAAACAAATTCATTTTATGGTTTGTGTCACTGGAAATGTATAACTTAGTGGTAGCTATATAGCAAACTTTCAATATGTAATAATAAGAGATTAGATGTAGATTTAATATCATTATTTAATTTATTTGCTTGAATACCAGTGAGGAATTTCCACTTAAGCTCTCGTTTTCCAGATGAGTGTTTAATTGAATTCCAGAATTCATTTTGAAATAGAACTTTGTGTAGAATATGAATTTCTTTGCAAGAAGAATCATTTGTACACTTGGGTTTGAGAACAGTTTAATGTCAATATAACTTCTTTCCAGGCTTTCATTTCCTACTTTTTGATATGGGAATAATCTCATGGCGTGATTGTGAAAGTCTTAAAAGATAATGTTTGGGGGGAGGGGAAGGGATAGCAATAGGAGATATACCTAATGTTAAATGATGAGTTAATGGGTGCAGCACACCTACATGGCACATGTATACATATGTAACAAACCTCCACGTTGTGCACATGTACCCTAAATCTTAAAGTATAATAAAAAAAGATAATATTTGCAAAGATACTCTGTGCACTCAAAGCGTGCTCTATGAACTTCATTACCGTTCACACTTTGGGTTTATGAGGCTTCCATTTGCTGGCAATTGAAATGTGACTCTGAGTTAGATGCCGTGGTGTGGGAGATGATGTTTATTGGAGTTTAAAGCACAGATAGACAACTAGATTGTCCTGCCCACCCAGACTGTGCTTCTCACTCTCACCGTGCCCTTTCTTAACCTTTGGAAACACCTGTATTTATATATAAAATAGTTTCATATACTATTTTATACTATATACTTCATATAGTTGTATTATGAAAAGTTAATGCACAGAAAAAGACTTGTGCTAGGTATACGGTTTCTTCTCAATTAAATGGAAGCTATTGCCTGTATTTGTCAATAGAATTCATCATACTTTATCTCACATATTCAGTGCTTTACATCATTTTTGGCACATGGTATGTTTAGACTGTGCAAGGGTTAATTACGCCAAATTTATCTATCTACAGTTAATATAGCCCAAGGTACCTTGTTTAGCTGAGCCAAAGTTTGTATTTATTAAAAATGTAAATTTATCTTGAAGTGATGCCTGATCTCACAGAACTATGGGTTCCAATCTCTAAATCACTGTGATCAGTAGTAAAACTATGTACTCTGTGTCTGTCCTACTAGCTATATTGCCGGAATCTGGAGCATGACTTTTGGGTCTTTCTGTAATGCCTTACCTCTCATCAAAATTCACAAAATTCGCAAGACCTGCTCTCTGGATTGTGAGACTTTTGCATTACAAAGAAAAAGGTGCTGTCCTAATGGCATTCCAAAGCCATTTGAAATGAGTTGCTTTCGTTTCCAGGGAGTCATTTTTATGTTGGTTATCATTACTTTACCATTACCTTTTAATTTGGAAATGTTAAAATCCATTGCCATGCTCCTTGGAATATAAAGATCATATAGGGTCATTGAGATGAGTCTGAAAGTATGAGTCACTGGAGACCTTCTAGTGGGATAATGTTGTTAATATTGCTGGTATTCTATTCTTCACGTTTCCTCCAGTAAAATGTAAAGTGACCAAAATATAAGCGTCACGCAGGCAAAGATTCTTTTATTTGTTCAACGAACACTGCCTTCACATAGTAGTCAGTTAATATTCACTACTAGAATGCATGTTGAATGGCATCTCTTTTATTTGCCATTAGCGTTGGTCCACTTTATAGCAGTTGGACAAAAAAATTGGACAAAGTGTGTTGATCTTTTATGAAAAAATAGATATCTCTTTCTTTCTTTCATTGTTGCGTTTTCTGTGGGCAAGTTGATAGACACTGTAGTCCTGATGTTATTTTAGGGCATACAGTTGAAGTTACTAGATCATTTAGAGTTTATTTAATTATAATATGAAGCTTTGAGTTTCTGTTTCGTTATTAAATAATTTATTTTATGATAGTGTTGCTTAACTTAGTGTGCAAGGCCTACAAATAAACCTAATAAATATCTTACAAACTACCTGAAAATAAATCTAACATTTTTTACTGAAATATTTTTAAACATGTTGAAGTTGGAATGCCACGTAATTGTATACACACACACACAAAACACACACACACACACACACACATTAGGTTTTCATTTGGTTTCTTTGTTCCTATTATTGAAATTCCTATGCTAATAACCATATCAATTTATGAAACTCATTTTGAGAAAAAAGGCCTAAAATATAACTCATTTTTAAAATGATTTTCTCTTAATTTATAATGTAATACTTTAATAAAATATGGTAGGGCAATTTTGTATAAATATTTATGCTAAGTTTTCTACATAAGTTACTGCATATAGTCTAGTTTTTAATAGAAGGGTTTTTTTTTTTGCTTCAGTATCCACTTTAAAGTCAATGACATTTAGTGTTTTCTACTTTACAGTTCTAAGTTACTTTTGCTTAAAAAGTCATCTGACTTTTAAGTTAATGTCCAACTTGATTACTATCTCTCTGTATCTCATCGATGTGTTCTTGAAAGTAGTTAGATTTTGAAAGACATTACTAAGAGGGCTTTTTCTCATCTTTGGAGAGTAACTTGGGGTAAATGGTTGTCTTTCGTCTTTGTCCTCCCCTCTACCCGCAACTCCCTATCCCAGATCATTAGCTGAACTTGTGTGCTCAGGTTAATGTTCTGTTTCACCTTTCTTGTCAAATTGCTAGAGACAACTCTCTTCAGTTATATAATGTACACACAGAATCTCATCTTTTTAATCTCTCTCTTTTAAACAAATGTGTTCACCCTCAGATTTGCTGTCATTTAGAACAGGACTTCCTATTAGAAATATAATAATTTTCATTCATGTGGAATCTTCAATACAAAAAAAACCAGAAAAACACATATCAATGGTTTGCTTGTGTCATGCTGATAGTTGGGGGACAGCTGATATTAGAAAAAATGACACTATATTTCTGAACACAAACCTTGTTTCATCTTAGAATGTGGTGTTGAACCAATTTTGTACCTCAGTGCTATAAACCTTAATGAGTTGTTAATGTGTGATTAACTGCCTTGGCCAAACTCAAAATCTTATTCACACATACAATACACACAGAGAACTTATTTTTATTTGTTCAGTCACTCCTTTAGTCCTTCATTTATTTCACAAACATTCATTGACACTTACGTGGCAGCACTCTTATAAGAATAGAATATACCCTGTTAAATCAGACATGATACTTGCTTTTGTGGAGCTTATGCTTTAATGGAGAAACAGAAAGTCAAGCAAAACCTCAAACTATATAACTTTAAATTGGATATGTGCTAATGAAGGAAAATGTGGCACTGTAAGAAAAAATAATAGGGAGTTAAAGGATAAATAGGAGTTTGGTGGATGAAATTTATGAAGGGCTGAAGATTTAAAACAAAAGAAACTGATGCAGGAGGGTGCAGCTTTGGAGTCAAGAATGAAGTTCTAGGAAATAGCAAGGAAATGGTAGGAGAGGAGGTCAAAGTAGGTAGGATTTTATATATTATCAATGGGAAAATATTGAACAACCCTAAGCAGAAACGCAATGATATATGTTCATCTTCATTACAAATTCTTCTATCTTTAGTAGACCTGTTTTCAGGCAAAATTTCATGAGAGAATAGTAACAAAGAGAAAAAAAGTGGTGTTCTCAGATTATCTCTAACTCACCTGATGACTTGAAGTTAAATGACCTCAACATTTTGTGAGGCTTTTCCTTCTTATAAAGTAAGGAGTTTAGATGAGGTGAGGTGTCCAATTTCATTTAGCTTCAATTTCCTGTAATTTGACAGCTGTCAAGTCATGCTTTGATTTGTTCTGTTTGTGAGCCAGAGTAACTTTAAGGCAGTATATTAACTAGGAGAACTATTTCTTTACTTTTAAACTTCAAAATTATGATGACGTAAGTATTTTAAAGAGCATTTAGAAAGTAGACAAATGAAAAATTTTTAACATTTTGGAATGCTTCTTTTATTTCTTTTTGAAACCTAGGTTTTTGGTGGTAGTGGTGATATTTATTTTTGCCAAACTAACCATTCCATGTAATTTTGTAGCATTTTGGGTTGATGACCACCGTAAGTCTAGTATTCCTATATGTGTTAAAACTTATCTTTACAATTAATGTATTTTCACTGAATTATTTAATTAAAAATTAAACTACGATTTCTAATACATGTTCAGTGAGATATTATTAGGCATTACCTGAAAGGGATTTCTGGAGAAAGAAAGAATTTCTGGTTAAAAGGAGTTGAGCAGGTTTTCCTAGAGCGATTCTCTCGGTCTCTAGGATGGAGCTACAGCATAAAATATCCTCCTAATTTACTTCACAAATTAGCCCTTAGATTTCATGAATTACTTATAATTCTTTTTGTAGACCACAGTTTCTTTGCTCTTCAGTATTTCACTTGCTTATGTGAGTTTCTAAAACTAAGTTTAATTTTGGAAATTCTTAATTTTATGTTTATATTTTGAATTTTGTTTAAAATTAAGTTTAGTAAAAAGCTAGGTTTTTATTTCTACCTATAAATTCAGTGTCCCGTCAATAGAAAAAAAATTCTCAATAATATTTTGAAGTTACTTTAGTCTTTGTCATTAAAGAATAAAAATTTACCAGGCAGAAATGCCCCAGAAGCTACCTATGGAGGAAATATAAATATTATTATTACCTACTAATATTAATATACAAAATAGTCAATTATGTGTATAGAAGTTAAATGTATATAAAAGTTAAATATTTATAAATGATACAGGACTCACGTGTTTGTATGCTCTGACTGCTGTGCAGTCACAGTCTTATAAATTGATAAACAGAGTTTGCAGTAAAGAAGGAGTTTAATGATTGCAGGACAGCTGAGTGAGGAGATGCGAGCACCCTCAAATCTGTCTTTCCAGAGAGTACTTGGTTGGGGTGAAGGGATTGTAGAGGGCCACGGGCTGGATAAATGGGGTCACTGACTGGTTTGGGTTAGGGGGTTTAAATCACCAGGATGTGGAAACTTCGCCCTTTAGTGAGTCAGCTTCTCCTGGAGCCCTTCGGAGGAGCTGATGTCAGTAGTTTCACTGGTATGTAGGATCTGAAAGAATACCTCAGAGAGAAAACTTAACACTTCACAATGCTCAAGTTGTTATCTATGAGTAGTTAAGTTTAACTATAATCTTGTGACAGGATATAAATGATTGTGGGGCTGTACCTAATAAACAATTATGAGGAAGCAGGACAGATAGCAAGTTAACTTAATGTTTAAGACTGGATGTGTTGGAAGCTTATTTTTATTTCATCCCCTCCCTCCTTTCCCAAACAATTTTATAAAGATTATAGGGGTGGTTTATATATATATGTATAAATAACTTCTAATATTTTATCAGTTAATAAAAGCTCACATTTTCTAGACATTTTTGTTGATTAAGCTAATAAGATGGCTTTTACCAATGGATCTTGAAATGTGGTATGCTAAATGAATTTCTGTTTTCAAAAAGAATTGTGCATGATCAATAATTCACTAAAACAGTAGGCAAGTAAACTATATCACTAAGACAGTAGGCAAGTAAATTATATTTTTAAATTTACTAGTGGTGTAATCTTGAGCAAGTCACCTGACACTTCATGCCTTAATTTATAAAAGAAAAAAGAGAACTTCCTAAATTACAGAGTTGGGTTCAAATATGAATGAGAAATATAAATATGAAGGTATTGGAAATATTAGAAATAGGAATATGAAGGTATCTGCTATAGTGTTAGTGACTGACATGTACTTAACTATCATTGACAAAATTATTATTCTTTTCTTTTTTGAAATAATGGAGACATAGTAGAGAAGATTTTGTTAATTTGAGGTGTTTTAACTCTTTATTCAGTAAGTTCTTTGTAAAAATTTATAGGAAGAACTGAAGGGATATAAAGGGTTCATAATAAACACAGCAGATGATTTCTGATCCTTAAATCCAGAAACTCGGCCCTAGTCTATTTTACTTTCTTATTTCTTGCAAACTACCTAGAAAAAGTTGGAGAATGGCACTATTTTTTTTATTGATCTCAGCTTCAAAAATTTCAAAATGTAGTTTTTCATTAGTAGTAATTCAAGCTAGAACATATAATATATTCAACATTACACTAAGTGATTTACTTTTATATAAGTTATTTCATTTAACCTTAAGAATACTTCGTGGATATATTTATATTTACTTTTACAGATTAATAGACTGTTATTAGCAGAGGTTGGGTAACTTGCCGAACTCTGATACATTGCTAAGGAGTGATTCACCTATAATTGAGCCAGGTTTCTTCTAAATACTATGCTCCACTGTAAATAAGATTACAGGTTAAAGTTTGAGAATTACTTCTAAGTAAGAAATAGCTCACTCAATTTTAATATCGATTCTGGTAAAATTCTTTATAAAGGGTTTAGCATTCTTTATAATGTTTGGGGTTGGGTCAGGGAGAAGATAATGAAAAGAGAACAGAGCAGATAAGAAACATTTTGCACATCTGACTTCCAAACTGATCCTCTAAATAGATTTTTTTATGCTATCTCATCAAATTGAAACTTTTTGATGGATACAGAAACAAAAAATATTGTATTAAAAATATTGAGAAAGATTGAGGAGAAAGAAAATTTTTTTGAAGAGAATCAAACTATATTATTTTAGGTATATTTCTGTGTGAATCTTGAAAGTAGGGAAAGAAATATGTCAGCAAAAATACTAGAAGTAATTTATTATTTGATTGTCACAAAAACATTGATTGAACTTGCAATCACTAATCTAGGATGCTCTTGCTCTGACTTATATTCCTTTCCCAAATATTCCAAACCATGACCTTGTATTAATAAAAGAAGACATTCAAGTAGTATATTGATAGTTTACAAGCACTTAGAATGTATATTTTGAAATTTTCTGGTGATCTGACGAGTGACTTTGAGTCTCAAAATTAGAGAAGTTTCTAATAATTCTGGATTAAATAAAATGTGAGGGAGTTAATCTTGAAACAAAAGGAAAAGAACTCATCCATACAAGGAAAGGACTTTGTGATTAACACCTGACTTTTCATCAGAAACAATGATAGTCAGAACACAATGGGATAGCACATCCAAAGTGCTGAAAGAAAGAATAAGTGTCTTGTTCTGTTTATGTTACCAAAGTTGTAATGTGTGTAGGATTTATATTTAAAGGGGAAAAACTTTAAGGGGAATTAGACATAGTCAATGGAAAGAATATGACCAATAATGTGTTCTAGATCTGGCTTGGTTAGATATAACACGTTTAACTTTGGATAATTCAGGAATCCTTTGCAAATCTTTGTTTCTTTGCCTCCAATATAACTGGGCTGGAGTCAACACTAAAAAGCTTGAACTCTCAATATTGTGTATATCTGTTATTTCAAGTTATCTTTGCCTCCGATATAACTGGGCTGGAGTCAACACTAAAAGCTTGGACTCCAAATATAGTGTATATCTGTTATTTCAAGTTAGTATATTTTATGTTTCCTTCTTGATGGAAGCTTGTCTTATTTTGTTCTCTACAGTCTGTATTTTTTTCTTTTCATAGTTCTGCAGCAATTGTTTTTGAAATATAAAAATAATTCTTTTGTGCTGTGTGAAAATATGCATCCTTTTATTGAAGCTGCCAGACAGATGTGTTATTTCAAGTGGGAGACTATGATTTTTCTCTATAGATGATGGGTGGGGTTTTGTTGTTGTTGTTGCCATTTGTTTGTTTGTCTAACTTTACTAGTAGGTAGATTATTTGAATGACTGATCTGATTAACCATCATTCCTTCTAAATCTGTCTCCTTTCCTTCAGGTCTCTCATCCGAACACATTAGAAATTCTCAATACAGTTGGTATTGTGCCCAGCTAAATCCATCTGATTTTTGTTTTTAAAAATGGCAAGTTGATATAACATTTCATCATACTATATAAAATAGAAAAATCAGAACAAAATGTAATTGACAGTTTTCTGAGTGTCTTTTAGCTTAAGTTTTGAAATTGTTTTTGTCTATTTTTATTTAGGGTCTCACTCTGTCACCCAGGGTGGAGTGCAGTGGTGCAATTATGGCTCACTGTACTCTTGATCTCCTGGGCTCAAGCAGTCCTCTCAACTCAGCCCCCAAGTAGCTAGAACTACAGGTGTGTGCCACCACACCCAGCTTTATTTTTTATTAAAGAAAAACAATTGTAGACCTTAGCTTTCATTATGTTGCTCTGGCTGGTCTTGAACTTCCAACCTCAAGTGATCCTCCCACCTTTGCCTCCCAAGGTGCTGGGATTAAAAGTGTGAACCACCTCACGAAACTGTTTTTTTAAATTATCATTAGAATACTTGATAAAATAAAATAAAATAAACATCTGAAAATGATTCTGACATAGTTGGGTGCTGGCTTTAAAAAGTCCATTATGTCCGTTTTCTAAGGTGGCACTTAAACACATGCACACACGCACAGACTGGGTGGCTTAAACAACAGATATTTATTTTCTCACAGTTCTAGGGGCTGTAAATCCAAGGTCAAAGTGCTCCTCTGAGGACCATGATGGAAGGATCTGTTTTAGGCCTCTCTTCTTGGCTTGTAGGTGTCTGCCTTCATGCAGTTGTACTTCTGTGCATGCATGTAGCTGATTTTTACCCCTTTCCAAATTTTGTTTTATATGGACTTCATTTTTGTTGGATTGGAACCCACCCTGAGGGCCTCATTTTAACTGAATTCTTATTTAAAACATCCAAATATGGTTACTTTCAGAAATACTAGGCTTTAGAATTTCACCATATGAATTTGGAGAGAGGGGAGCACAGTTCAGCCCATAACTAACACACGGTAAGTAACTATTGACCAAGTTACTCATGTTACTCAAGAGAGATAATTCACTTTTTTAATACAAAGCAATTTTTTTCCTCAGTAGGTGTAAGAGTGTGTCACACAGAAGTAGCATTTTAACATATAAGATACGTAGCTGAGCTGTAAATATAGGAGACAGTATGATAATTTTTACATTTCAAATTCTCTGCCTGCATTAGAATATTTTTGCAGAATGTGTAAAACAATCTAATGAATTGATTGGAATGTGTGGGAACAAGAAATATGGTTGTGGTTTTTACATAAAGCTTTTATATAGTTCCTTTAAAAATATAATTCTCATTTACCGATTTCCCTAAGGTAATGGGTATATTTTGTTTAATTATTTTTGATCCCTTGATTTTTCTGACTATGGTTCACAAAAAAACCATAAGATAAAGTACCATCCTGTACCTTATTTTCATTCGACAGTTTTTTTCTGCTAAATTAATATTTTGTATATTTTTATTTTGTATATATTTGGTATAATTCTGTTAATATTTTATATATTTTGCATATTTGTATATGAGATGCGGATGCCTTAGACAACATGAAAATATCTTTGAACATCCCTATTTTACCAAGGAAGAAAGATAAGCAAAGAACATGATTTAATAGATTTTAGGATTAACTGGTAAGTTACACGAGTTTCAATTTCCCAGAACTCTAATATATATCCCTGCATTCTTATTATGAAATATACAGAAAACACCATTTTGTTGCCCATTGTTACATTTATTTATATTGTACACATAATCTCAAAGTTTATATTTTGCCACCATTTATGCATGAATTTTTCATGACAAATATTCCTAAGTATTCCCATTATAGGTATATGTTTCCCAGAATAGTGGTTTCAGGATGTCGTACTATTATCCAACTGTCAATTTACTTATTTATTTTATTTATTTTTTCTGTTTATTTTTAAGGCTAAGTGCGAGTGGAAAAGAAAACAAGAAATCTGTAACTGGTTGTGATTAATTAGTTTTGAACACCACTACATTTGGACTAGCCTGCTAATTTATTTTTCATCTATACTTACCTCATCAGCACTCCCTAATTCTTGCTTATCTTAAGCAATTGAAATTTTCACCCAAGCTTTAACCTAGTTAGAAATATATTTTTCTAAAATTCAAACTCCATACTGTTGAGGCCATACCTTTCTGAAATGCAGTAATATTTTCACTACTGTTTAAATCCAAACATTTCTAACTCTGTGTTGCAGATATGGATATGAAGAGGCTACTGCTACAAGTTTATACAGGCTGGGTATTTTGCACTTTAGTGACTGATTACTGTTTCTTTAGGAATGGACATATTTGTCTTGTTCTATAGTTGCCATTCATTGAATTGTTAAATGTGCGGTCAATATTGTATATGAGCTATTCAGATATGTGTGACGTGCACGTGCACAGAGATCTTTGTCCTTTGTGATTAGTATAACTGTGCATACCCATCTTTTTGTGAGTCTCTTGGTCATTCAAATTCAGCTACTCATCCTGTACTTTATCTTCATGCAACAGTTTTTTTTCTGCTAAATTAATATTTTGTATATTTTTATTTTGTATATATTTGGCATAATTCTGTTAATATTTTATATATTTTGTATACTTGCATATGAGATGCAGATGCTTTAGACAACAAGAAAATATCTTTGAACATCCCTATTTTACCAAGGAAGAAAGATAACCAAAGCACATGATTAATAGATTTTAGAATTAACTGGTAAGTTACACAAATTTCAATTTCCCAGAACTCCAATATATATCCCTGCATTCTTATCGTGAAATATACAGTAACAAGGAATGAAATTAATGTATTAAAGTATCTTAATCTATCTAATTAAATGGTATTTTGAAAAGGACTTTAATGCTCTTTTGACATTGAAATAAAGTGAGTTTATCTTGAGATTCCATAAGATAATGAAGAGCTGGTAATTATATCTTTACATTTTATTGCTCTTTAAATGGCAGAATCTTCATTATTTCTGCAAGAGGTCACAAACAT
Organism: Symphalangus syndactylus; assembly: GCF_028878055.3. NCBI lineage: Eukaryota > Metazoa > Chordata > Mammalia > Primates > Hylobatidae > Symphalangus > Symphalangus syndactylus. Next base: position 110,072,109 of record NC_072437.2, on the reverse strand, counting down.
GTTCATCTTAACTTGACTATTATACAAATAAGGCTTTATTAATACATCTATAGAAGTAGCCAAATCACTTTGCCTAAATAACTTTTTTTTTAAAGAGACATATGCAAAAAAACATGAATGTATCATGAATTAATTTGTGCATGGTTTCCCTATAAAATAGTCACAGTAGCAACCACAATTATGGTAAATTAAAAGTTGTAAAACTAAATGTTTTTCCATCAACAGTTTTCTCTTTAATGCTGTTTTCAGTTTAATGCTGGCCTATTTTTCTGGGCTTCCATACAGACTTTATAATTAGTTGGATACAGTGGTTGTATGATTAATAAAATATAGACTGGTGCTGCCATGTTTGCATTTGAATCCTGCCTCAGCCACCCAATATGGTATGAATGACGTCAAGTCAGAACCTGCGTTTTCTCATACAGAAAAATAGTCATAGAAACAGCAATCTCATAATGTTGTGTGTTGGTTAAATAAGAAAGTTATGTAAAACTGTCAAAGCACAGTAGCTACACATAACAGGCATTCAAGTATTAGTGCCTATATTCTGATCTCTGTTTCCCTCACTTTTCTATTCCCCCAAGTGATAACAGAAGCTACATTTAAAATCACTATTCCACTCTACGATTTCTGTTGTAGAAAAATAGAGAAATCTGTGTTTTCTTATGTAGTAACTTTTATCTGTATATCTTCTTGAGTCTCTGGAGTTGTATAATTTTCATATATATAATTAATTTGACCTCCGGTCTCTACAGATAGTTTATCAACACACTGCTACACATAGACCCAGGTCTTTGATTTCCACAATGTGTGTGTCTGCATGTGTATTTATTAATATGCTTTATTTTCTGGCTGTTGAGTTGATGGGAGAAAAGTGAAGAAATCATAAGTAAAATTTTTACTCCACGATAAGGTGCTGATTTTTCTTTTAAGGAGTATACCAATATAACTATTTAAACTTGGAACTATTAAGGTATCTTTTTTCTCTTTTTTGTAAGTATCTCAAGCTGAAATGACTGTCAGCAGGATGAGGCACATGCCAGTATATGCTGCCAATTTGAGATAGTTCATATCCCAGGACTTTTTTAGAATTGTCTATGTGCCAGTCTTGACAAAATTTCCGTTACTTGCAGAGTTTTCCTTTGTGCAGAAGTGAACTCAGTTCAGATATTTTGACTTCACTACTAAAAGTGTGTAAGTCAATTTTCTATAACTGGAGACAACTGACTCAACTTTTAAAATAATCCTAGGTGTCTCTAGGATTACTATATATTAACACAAAAAGGGTTATAACCACATACTACAATAATTAAAATAACATAAAATTACAAACAAATTCATGGCACTCAGACTTAATAGGTATGTATGGCCCTTACACATTTATTTATCCTAACAATTTGTTCTGATGGCAAAAACGTACCCAAGTAGGAAGAATAATGTTAGAAGGCATGGAGTAATCTTGCATTTTTCATTATAATTTCATATATAATTTCATTTTTCATATATAATTTTGTTTTTAATGCATAGTTACCATGCATTAAAAACCAACTTTCTTTTTAGCCTCTTTAAATAAACACATTTAACACAATCAAGATGGCAGAGATTTTCAGGGATCACCTTATCAAGTTGCCCATTTCTAAGAGTATTTGGAAGCAGATATTACTAAAAACAGTAGTTAGGGTGCCATAATTGCCTTGAGGTAATATTGACTGTAAGTATCTTCAGTGTCCAGAAGTTTTCCTGAAAAATAACTTCAAATATAAACTTCACGTGATAATTTACTTTCTTAAATTACAATAGTTTATTTTTGTTTCGTTGTTTTCGAAAATGGTTGCGATCAAGGTGACACATGCATACATGATCAGAGAGGCAGTTAATTAGGACGATAGATGCCTGAATCAAGATTTGCTGTTCTGTTTGTGTTTCATATGTTGCAAAAATAATATATTCACAGCAAAGTTACTGATGGTTTGGCTGTCAACGCTATGGATGTTATTACTGTCCCTCAGGCTTTGCTGATGAGTCTACATGTATCAGGTTGTCTCCTTCCTCTACTTATCTTCCGTCTTTGCCGCTCTAATAGGATCGAAGTAATTGTAAATCTCTCCCATTGAGTTATTTTTTCAAGTTTTGAAATTTTTAGTGTATAAATTGTTAAGTTTTGATAACCTACATTTTAGTTTATTTACTTATTTTCATGGTACATATTTAAGGCATACATATATGCCATGAAATTATTACTAAAATCAAGCCAGTTAACATATCCATCACCTTTGATAGTTTTATTTTTATGTGATTGGCAAGAGCACCTAAAAAATATACTTTTAGAAAATTTTCAGTATAGAATACAATATTATTAACTATTGGTATCATACTATACGTTAGATACAACTTACTCATCCTACATGACTGCCAGTTTGTACCCTTTGATCTGCTTTTTTTCATTTCCTCTTAATCCTTATCCCTGATGGCCACCATTCTACTGTTTCTGTATACTTGGCTTGTTTTTAGATAGCACGTAGAAGTGAGATCATGAAGCATTTTTCTTTCCATGTCTGGTTTTATTTTACTTAGCATGATGCCATCCAGGTTCATCCATATCATCAAAAATGGCAATTTTAATCTTTTTTTAAGATTGAATACTATATACATAATATTTATATTATTATTACAGAGTTTATAAGATTATAATATATATTATAACTAGATATCATAATTTGTTTATCCAATTGTTTTCATAGCTTGGCTATTGTGAACTATACTGCAATAAACATGGGAACACAGATGTATCTTTCATAGACTGATTTCAGTTCCTTTGGGTGTATACCCAGCAGGGGGATTGTGGAGTCATACAGTAACTCTAGTTTAAATTTTTGAGGAACCCTCATACCGTTTCCCAAAATGGATGTATCAGTTTACATTCCCACCAGCAGTGAACATGGGTTTCCTTTTTCCACACCCTCATCACACTTCTCTCTTTTTTATATAACAACCTTCCTAACAGTTGTGAAATGATATATTTGTTTTGATTAACATTTTTCTGATTAATGATGTTGAGCACCTTTTCATACACTTGTTGCCCTTCGTATGTGTTTTTTAAATAACGTCTATTCAGATACTTTGGCTATTTATCAGTCGGATTGTTTTTTGACATTGAGTTGTGTGAGATTTTTATTTCACATGTCAACCCCTATCTGACATATGGTTTGTAAATATTCTCTCCCATTCTGCAGGCTGTCTTTTCATTTTGTTGAGTGTTTGCTGTGCAGAAGCTTTTTATGCACTGCATTTTGATGCAGTCTCACTTGTTTATTTTTGCTTTTGTTGCCTGAGCTTTTGGTGTGATAGCTAAAAAACCATTGTCAAGGCCCATATCAAGGAGTTGTTTTCTCTGTGTTTTCTTCTGGGAATTTTATACTTTCAGGTCTTACACGTGGGCCTTTAATCCACCTTGAGTTGGTTTTGTGTACAGTCTAAGATAAGGGTCCAGTTTTATTCTTTTATATGTAGATAACCAGACTCTCACTGTTGCTTCTTCACAGGAACCATTCTTTGCCCCAATTTTGGCCAAGTGCCTTCTACACCACCTTCAAGTCTAAGTGCAACAGAAAATGCACCTTCTCAGGAAAGACATTTATTGTTCACTCATAATTCGGTCTTTAATAGACATATCCAATAGAATATACAGTTCGCAAGATTAAAAACAAGGTTTATATTGCTTCATAAGAAGCAAGCACATTTTTGAAGCACACGGTAATTCTTGACAATGAAACCTGCAACTCATTATGATTTTTAAGTTGTGTGAGATGTGGATACCCAGCATTTTCATGATGAGGCTGTGCTTTCTTACATTTTCAGTGATGAAGAAGACATGCCAACATAGGGTTAGTTCCAGATAAAATGAAATGTTCCAAACAGTATGTATTGTTTATTTGAATCATCTGTGGGGGAAGGAAAGATAATTTTCCAAAGGACATTCCTCCTAAATTCTGTCTTAAAGTTGTTTGTAAGTAGAAGATTGAGTTTATATTACATTACAAGACCATAATGTCTTTATTAAATTCACTGTGCAATCTTTAATCAAATAAGTAAATGCATTATTTATTTCCAAGTTTGAAGCACACATTCTCTTCAGCTGAAATGCCAATTCTGGAGGAAAACATATCCAATTATATATGAAACTGAAGGCCATTTTTACTTTTTATTATTCTTGTAGCATTTAAAGACCAAAAGCCTGTCTTATATCTAGTTGCATGTTTTCAGGAAATATGCTTTTGGAAACTATTCTCATGAATATGAAATTAACCTCAATAAATAATTTATTTTTGAACTCTTATTTCTTGCTAATTAAATATCTTTGGCCAAAACATTTTTAATCCTCCTATTTGTTCTTTGAGAAATTTTGACAATAAATTCAAAACTTTTAATGGAGAATATTTAAAAGGTCTTCTTAGAATAAAAAGAAATTTTACTTTTTTTCTTCATCAAAGTTGTGTATCCCTATATTTCTAATGTTTAGGACATAAACAATTAGGTGTGATTATGACCACTAAATAACTAAGAACAATATACATTTTTAGATTTCAGGCTTTAAAAGTAAAACACTAGTTAGAATTTTATGGTTAAATCATGTTCTTTGTACCATGAAAGAAAAGAAAATCATCGTGTTGTATATCAAAATATAATAATGAGGTATCATCTCTCTCAGAGATCTCTGAACAACATCATAAAACCTGAACATGTTTCTTTTCAGTAATATTTGAGTGATGAAGGCATCAAAAACTTGGAACAAAATAAGATTAAAGCAGAATAATAGCTTAAAAATTAGGTCTAAATTCTAGTTCTCTTGCTTGTGGCAAAACTTTGGTCAAGTAAGTAACCTCTGATTTCTCATTGTCTTCATCGATAAAGACAGAAAAATTCAATTCATCCTACTTTGCCAAACTCTGTGAGAAAGCTGCATAACTTTGAAATTTTGTGGTAGCATAGAATTTCTTAACCATCTAGATTATTAAAAATTCATTTAAAAATTAGCTATTTTTTGAAGTACAAATTCTAATAAATTTTATAACATTGAAAAAATAATTTTTCAAGTTTGGAAAACTTCAGGCTATGTGGCTAAATCAGAGGGCAATAGAGCATGTATACACCAATATATATCAAATTTTTCTTGTAACATTTTAGAGATTCTTAACTTTTACAGAAGCTTATTCACAAAAAGGGTTGCTACAAATTCAGAAATATATCCTTCAGCCTCTTCCATTAATTAGAAAACATTATATAATCAGTCACACCTGTCCAAAGTACATAATAAAATATAGCATCCTAAATAAGTATTTGTTACTTTTATTGCTTATGTTGTGAAATCGAAGCTTATTGCAAAGTAAATCAAATAAATTATTCTGTTCTGTGCTTATAAAAGTGAGATTTCAGACCCAATTTTAGATAATTTGCCATCATCATGGAAACGGAAAAGGTTGCTAAGTCAGTTATTTGTTCTTTCTTTCCCGTCTCCTGGGGGTCCAGTAAATGATTATTGAAAAAGTGCTTATCAAAAAACTATTTTGAGCAACATAATTTAGAAGAAATATTATTAAGACACAAGCATTTTTAAGAGAGTTGTGAAATATTCATAGAAATGATCAATAAAATCAAAATGTGTGAAATACCACACAATAGTATACTTGATTGTTATGGGGGTGCAAAGTTAAAGTATTCTAAGCTGAGCGTGAAGTTCTGGAAAGTACTTTTTGGCCATTGACGAGGACTTTGTTTCAATGAAGGAAGCAAGAAGGGAGTGTTGAGGCAGGGACACTGGGCATCATGTTGAACAAATAGTAAAGACCAAAGACAGATTCTGGAAAATGGATGGCCTCTTGAGAGAAAAATTATGTTTGTGATACCAGCTTGACTTATTACTCTTATATAAGCAACTTCTAAATAAATGAAACCAAATTTGATTATGTTAGGGATTGCCTGGACAGAGACTTGGATTTTGGAGAAATTCAGGGCATAATTTTCTTGAATTCAAATCATGTAGATCATTGATTCTCAAAGAGTGGTCTTTGATCCAACAACATCGGTGTTACATTGAGACGTCAATTCTTGGACCCCCAGATCTGTTGAATCAGAAACTCAGGAAATCTCAGCAGTCTCTTTTGCAGCACGTCCCCTGGGTGACTCCATTGCACAGTGGAGTTTGAAAACCACTGCTGTGGACAAATAACCGAAGTCCCTCGAAGGCCGTCTGGCACTAGCTGTGGCAGCCTGTTAAGTGTGGCTCCTGCAGGACCATCCCTTGTTCACTCTATCTATTAAAGTTTAGTGGCAGATGGAAAGATAACAAATGATAGGGTACAATTTTGTATGTAAACCATAATCCGCGAAATAATCTATTTTCAATCTTCTAACTAGAAGGTACTTCACTCGAATTTAAGCTATTCTAAATAACAACATTTTTCTGAATTAAGAAGACATAGAGTCAAAGGACCAGGCAATCAATTACTAATTAGTGGTTAGTTAACAAGAAATAAATAAAACTATTATCAGAATGTCATTTACATAAGCAAAGCATAGCCAGGTAGGTAGATCCTATTAGAAGGATTATAAGATGAATAACTACACATCTATTCTGTAACACTAGAAATTATAAAAATGAAAAAAATTTAATTATCAAATGAACAAATATTGTAAGATTCCTTCACAGTGGCTTATCTTCATTATTGGAAGAGTGCTTTAGTACAAACTTTCTAGGCTCAGTTTGGCAGAATTTATCAAGAATTTAAAAAATATGGCCATTGACACAATAATACGGTTAAACAATCACCTTAAGGGAATAGAAATCTAATCCAAGAACTAAAGAACCAGGAACTGATAAGGCAAAAGGCACTAAGGGATGGAAAGAGCAAGAGGGAGAGATGTGAGACCTTGCACCAAAGATAAAACTTAAAACTACAACAACGAAAATTATGGATAGACACTGTTACCTGTATATGAACATTAAGGAAAAGTAACAGTCAAAATTTTGTCTGGAATAATAGAAATGTTGTAAAAACAGGAGAGTAAGAAAAGGAAACTGATTGTATAGAATGTGAAGTGTGATTGTGGATTCCTCTCTGATACAGAGGGTTCATCAAGCACTGACAAATAATTGTGTGTGTGTGGATAGACTTAAATTCCCACAAATCAGCACCATTTATTTTATGGCTACATGATGCCATAATATATAGACATAAAACCATGAAATCACAAAGCAAGAAATGAAATTCTACATGGAATTGTCAACTTTGTCAAAATAAAAACATGCCTAGAAAAAATGAAAAGTTAATTCAGCAAAACAATGCATAAGGCTGATTATCTCACACTGGCAGATTCATTGGTAATTACATAATAATAAATATTATTAGTATCATTATTGATTTGCAGCATAGTGTTGAACAGAGCACTCTCTAGAGCCTGACTAACTCACATGAACCTTGATCCCGTCACTTTGTGGTGAACTCAAGTAATTTAGCCTCTCAGAACCTCAGTTTTTCCATCTCTAAAATAGTGATAAGGTAATGCCTATCTTTAATCAGGGCTAAATGGATAAATTATTTATAGGGGTTGGGAAGGTGCTTGGTGTTGTAATTACTCAATAAATAAAATATCCAATAATTTTTTTAAAATAAAAGTATAAAAATTATGTAAGGTTTATAATCATAAAATTACTCGAATCCAAAGATATTTACAACACAAAGATATATTCTTTTTAAAAAATACTAACATTTAGGTTAGCTAATATTTGGTGTCCTATATATGAACAACAACAACATAAGGCTACATGTGAAAGAACCAAGTGGATGTCCACTTCAATAAGAGTGAGGGGTCAGAGGAAGGTAAGTTTGTGCTTCGTGATAAATAGTGTTGCACGGAGGCAAGTTCAGGGACGTTTCTTAGAGGAAGTAATTTGGGCTATATGGAAGACTAATTGTAAAGTAAGGTTGAGAGCAAGGGTATTCAAATGCTGAAATATGATCCATGCAAAGTATGAAAATGTAAAGGGTTGTCCAGGTGGCAATGTGCAGATTTGTGGCCATTCGTGATGGCAGATATGGTTTTGTTTGCCATCTCTAGTTGAGTCTAGTACTGCTGATTTTGGCCAGACTATCCAGGAATTTGATGATCCAATTAATGAATCTGGTGTCGGAGTATAAAGATAGAATTAGGCTTTTAGGAAGACTAACGTGGCAATAGTGTGTGTTATGAGCGACAGGAAAGAGGAATTGCCCTACAGAAGGCCTAAAAGCCCAGAAACTAAAAAGGCAAGGAATAGTGATGGAAGGAGCAAGAGGGAGAGATGTGAGACCTCGCACCAAAAATAAAAATTAAAACAACAAAAAAAGTATAGATAGACTCTGTTACCTGAAAGCAACAGTGAAAATTTTGTCTGGAATAATAGAAATTTTGAAAAAACAGGAGAGTAAGAAAAGGAAACTAATTTTATAGAAAGAATGTTAATTTGATTTTGGATTACTGAAATGACAGCAGGCCATGGAAATGAAAGGAGCTAAGTAGCAGAGGGAATTGGTGATAGGAAGTTTTAGATGGAGTGGCTTCCGATTCATCAAATAAAAATAATAGTTGAGATTTCAGAGGTAGAAGAAAAGAGAAAATTTGAAGGCAGAAGATTAAAATTAATTACCCAGGGTTAGAAAAAAATCGTAAAAAAGAAGCCAGTAAAGATGGCGGGAAAGGGCTCATGAGTAGTTAAGGTAGGGATGAGGGAGGAGAAAAACCATGGTAATGTGGTTATATAACATGAGAATAATATGGAAGGAAGGGGTAATTATTTTAAAGAAGAAAGTGAAGGAAAACAGCAATAGGTAATGGTGAGGACCAAATACTGCGAACAGCTTACAGTTTGCTGAAACTGAAGGGACATTGGGATTGACCATTGTGAGGTGATTATGATTGCTAAATATAGTGCATATGGTGAATACAAAATGGAGAGGGTGAAAGAAGCAATGTATGAAAATATTTCAACGCAAGAAAGAATAGATTCAGGCATTTGGTAAATGTAAAATATAGTAGGCACAAAATGCATAGCAGTGCATAGAAACAGATAAGTATTAATTTTTTGTTCAGAGGCACTCAGTTACAAAAGAAATTATGTTAGCTGTTGCAATTATTATCAGCATAATAGGAGGAAATATTATGCACCCTGTATTTTGAAAGATAGGTGCATTTGAACAGTTGAGAGTAGCTATACTTCAAAGTAGCTATCATGGGAATGTTTCGGGGGTTAAAATCATTAATTAATTAAAATTTATCGAAAATTTGTCAAAGTATTGTTGGCATTAACAGACAATTTAGTTTTATGAATTATGGCTTGTCTTGTAATTCTATGTACTGCGTCAAATGTAAATTTGGCTAAACAATGTTTCGGATTTTACTGTTAGCAGTTATTCTCTAATGTTAGGTAAACATTTATAATGTTTTCAATTATTTGAGTTTAATTTTGCAAGAGATCCATTGAAAAGTTTAGTGAGTTGTAAATTTCCATATTGCACAATAAGAGGCAGTTTTGAGAGGCTAAAATATGTAGATACATTTACTTTCACAACTTTTTAGACTTAAGTCACATTATATTTATTCGATGGCAGCAGGAAAATAGTTGTTGATGCCATGTAAAACATAGAGAGATGTGTGTTTATACAGATAGTGTTTTTGATAAATTGATGAGCTTTATTTTATTTTTGTCGGGCTATAATATATTTTTAACCTGTCCTCAAAATATAAATAATAACAAGTAAAATGAACTTGTTAACAAGTATAATAATCTTTTTCACAATGGCTGAAAAAGATTGAATTATTTTTGAGATTCATAATGTATGCTTAAAATTTGGAAGAAGATACATACTTTGGGATTAGAATTGGCTAGATATAAAATAGTTGGCAGATATCTAGACAATTATCACTGTCATATATTGGTTTATTTTGTAATTGGGTACAATACATGAATATTGGCAAATTGGGTAAATAAGTTCTTCCACAGATACAAATTTAAACATATTTGTACAAATTTAATAGTTTGTTGGCCTCTTTATAGGTACTTTTGCAAGGCCAAATTCTTTATCAAATTATTTATATAAAAATGAATAATTTTTATAAATGACTAAGATATTTGAATATTTGAAGAGCAATTTCGTCTACCCTTCATTTATATGTACTAATATATTTTGGTAGCCTCTGTTTAGATCAATTTCATCTACACTTTATTTATATGTACTAATATATTTTGGTAGCCTCTGTTTAGATCAATTTCATCTACTCTTTATTTATATATACTCTTTATTTATATATATACACTTTATATATACTCTATTTATATATACTTTATTTATATATATATATTAAATATACTTTATTTGTATATATATAAACTCTTTTTTTCCCATTATTTGGCTATCACTATTTACCAATGTTTATTTTTTGAAGTAATATGATCCTTGATATCAACAATTATGACATTCAATCAACAATGTGGTTGATAGAAGCCTTAAGAAAATTACCTGCTCTGATTACTTCTCAGTGAACAGGAGATGCTAACATGACCATATAGAAATAGTGTGTGAGAATTAAATCAAAGATTATGTGTGAATCTGTGATCTATAATTTATTAGCATAAAATCACTAAACAGCAAAATCCCATCTGGCTATAATTGGGAGAGATACTCACTAATGGAAGACAGGAAGTAGTATTAATCTGATTTCTACAGGACCAGGGGGCTTTTTATTGGTTGAGCCTAAGTTGGGCCATAGAACTCCAGTCACTGCCATGAAATTCTGAAAATCATTGAATAGCAACTCTCAGTGTACATGAAGCAGAAGTCCCATTGCCAGGTAATAGAGGTCTTTGGCTTGTGCCTATGAGCTTTCATTGGAGAGGAGAGAATAGTGTCAATATCCATGCAAATGGGAACAGCAGAAGCACAAGTTATAAAACTTAATTAAAAAGAAACTCTGCCAAAAATTTACATGTGACTATGCATATACCATGACCCAGAAACTCAATAAAAATGTGTACATGTGTTTAAAAAACCGTACTGAAATGTTTGTGTTAGCAGTATTCAAAATAGCCACACACTGGAGATCACTCAAATGCCCAGAAAATGTAGAAGAGATAAATTAATTATTGCACATTCATGCAGTGTAATACTATTAAGCAATAAGATTGAACTACAACCGTGGGCTGTAGTTAAATGACTCTCCAAAATACAGTGTTGAGTGAAGAAATCTAGACACAGAAGATACATACTGTTTAATTCCACTTATACAAAGTAGAAAGGAAGGAAATTTTTTGTGACTCTTGGAGTGGAAGAGACGAATTTCAAAGACATTAGCAATATTTCTTATCTGATTTGACTATTGGCTACATGGGTATTGACGTATAATACATTCTCCAAATGTATTACATGTTAATAAAAGTTTAAAAATCAATTTGTCATTGTCACAAAGAAAGAATGGTTATTTTCAATAATTCATATTAAAAACAAAATCTAAGGAAGTTCCATTGTGACACAGAGCATTGTAAGACAAGGACTATGTAATACACGGAAGAGGAATTAGAAACAAAAAGAAGACTCGGAGGAAATAAAAGGGAGGGAAATCCACTTATGAATGGCACAAACCATGTTTCTTTGCCACACGTCTGTGGAAAGGGTTACTCCATACCATAGAATGGAATAATTAAAGACTCATTATCTATATGGTGTGTTTTATTTTTAGCTGGTTGCCTCAAAAGTTACGTTACCTATCAAGGAAATGGCTTAGTGTTTGCTTCCCATTATGTAGCTTAGGTATTCTCAATTATCCCTCTGTTCTTTATAATGTGTTGTGTGGATCACTCTTTCATATAGTATCAAAGAATTGCAAAATAATACTTTTGTGCATAGAGTTCTACAATATGATTAAAAGCAACCAATTCAGGAAAACATGCTAATTAACAGATCAAACACTTAACGAAAGGAATTCTCGCCTGGCCTTACTCTGTCTCACAAATGTGCCTGGCAACGTAATAGACACTTGATAGGTTCTGATACGACTAGAGAACAGATCACAAGAAAGGTCCAAACATACACCAAACACATAGCTGAAAAGTAAAGTTGAAAAAAAATTCATGGTCTGTGCTTGGTACAATGGATTATCTCAACCTACTACTACTTGTTGGAAATATCTAACTTAAAGTCAAATAGCTAATTGTAGACATGAAAAAGTTGCGTCTCCATATTTGGTTTTCAGTTGATTCAATGGAGAACAATTTTAGTTTTGAATCCATAAAGTTGAAAACTCTTCCTTTTTGAAAATGCTTAAAAAGGCTTTTCTGCCACAAGCAACTCTTTCTACATGCCATATTTTATACTAGTTAGAGCCATTATTTGAGTTTACTTAAAATATAAGGATATGAATTTAGCTAAATAAATGAGTAGGGGTATGCTAGTTGCAAGTTAACTAGGATGGATCAATGTTCATGATAAGGAAATTTGAAAAGCGTCAACTGCCATATTGATACATACACATCAGCATATACTTTGTACTCAAAGATCCAGAAAAGGTAGAGTGACAAAGATAAATTGCACTATACATTACTTTCTGCTATTGATTATTTTCACTATTTACAACTTGTGGTATTTTGGGTAACAATGAGACATTCTTGTATATCACATGAACAATTTTGAAAACAATGAGTAAATTATTATAGCTTTAACATTTTCTCATTGAACTTGTCAATTTAGAGACACTATCCTGAAACCAGCTCTATGGAAAGATGTTATAATGTAAAGGAAGTTAAATGAGCAAGAAGTAATACAACGTTAGTTCAAATATGTCCCAATTTTTCAAAATAGTGATATATTACACATCAAAACAGTTTGTAAAGCTATATCTGAAAAAATCAGCAATAGTAGTTTTCTGTAGATATTAAATTTTACCATCGTAAATATGGTGTAGAGAATTATAGTTCAGAGTAACTTGAATTGGAATCATGGTGCTTCCACTTAAAAACTGGTTGGCTTTTGTTAAACATTTCACTTCTTTGTTTTTCTGTTTTTTCATAAGTCTAGTGAATATAATAATGGGCTCTCTTTTTGCAGGGTTTTGTAGAGTAGTCAATAATTTTTAAAAAGTACTTAGAATGCCAAAATTATTCAATAAGGTTTAGTTATTATTTTACTAATATTTTATCTTAGCTAGTATTTCAAACTTCAAGATCTTTCATTTTTAATTTAATATGCTATTGATGGTGTTCAACAAAATTTTACCTATGTTTTACAAAAGTAATATATTTTCTTTTTTTTTTATTATACTTTAGGTTTTAGGGTACATGTGCACAATGTGCATGTTTGTTACATATGTATCCATGTGCCATGTTGATTTCCTGAACCCATTAACTTGTCATTTAGCATTAGGTATATCTCCTAATGCTGTCCCTCCCCCCTTCCTCCACCGCACAACAGTCCAAGGAGTGTGATGTTCCCCTTCCTGTGTCCATGAGTTCTCATTGTTCAATTCCCACCTATGAGTGAGAACATGCGGTGTTTGGTTTTTTGTCCTTGTGATAGTTTACTGAGAATGATGTTTTCCAATTTCATCCATGTCCCTACAAAGGACATGAACTCATCCTTTTTTATGGCTGCATAGTATTCCACGGTGTATATGTGCCACATTTTCTTAATCCAGTCTATTGTTGTTGGACATTTGGGTTGGTTCCAAGTCTTTGCTATTGTGAATAGTGCCGCAATAAACATACATGTGCATGTGTCTTTATAGCAGCATGATTTATAGTCCTTTGGGTATATACCCAGTAATGGGATGGCTGGGTCAAATGGTATTTCTAGTTCTAGATCCCTGAGGAATCGCCACACTGACTTCCACAATGGTTGAACTAGTTTACAGTCCCACCAACAGTGTAAAAGTGTTCCTATTTCTCCACATCCTATCCAGCACATGTTGTTTCCTGATTTTTTAATGATGGCCATTCTAACTGGTGTGAGATGTTATCTCACTGTGGTTTTGATTTGCATTTCTCTGATGGCCAGTGATGATGAGCATTTCTTCATGTGTTTTTTGGCTGCATGAATGTCTTCTTTTGAGAAGTGTCTGTTCATGTCCTTCGCCCACTTTTTGATGGGGTTGTTTGTTTTTTTCTTGTAAATTTGTTTGAGTTCATTGTAGATTCTGGATATTAGCCCTTTGTCAGATGAGTAGGTTGCAAAAATTTTCTCCCATTCTGTAGGTTGCCTGTTCACACTGATGGTAGTTTCTTTTGCTGTGCAGAAGCTCTTTAATTGGATCCCATTTGTCAATTTTGGCTTTTGTTGCCATTGCTTTTGGAGTTTTAGACATGAAGTCCTTGCCCACGCCTATGTCCTGAATGGTATTGCCTAGGTTTTCTTGTAGGATTTTAATGGTTTTAGGTCTAACATTTAAGTCTTTAATCCATCTTGAATTAATTTTTGTATAAGGGATAAGGAAGGGATCCAGTTTCAGCTTTCTATATATGGCTAGCCAGTTTTCCCAGCACCATTTATTAAATAGGGAATCCTTTCTCCATTTCTTGTTTTTGTCAGTTTTGTCAAAGATCAGATAGTTGTAGATATGCGGCATCATTTCTGAGGGCTCTGTTCTGTTCCATTGATCTATGTCTCTGTTGTGGTACCAGTACCATGCTGTTTTGGTTACTGTAGCCTTGTAGTATAGTTTGAAGTCAGGTAGCGTGATGCCTCCAGCTTTGTTCTTTTGGCTTAGGATTGACTTGGCGATGCGGGCTCTTTTTTGGTTCCATATGAACTTTAAAGTAGTTTTTTCCAATTCTGTGAAGAAAGTCATTGGTAGCTTGATGGGGATGCCATTGAATCTATAAATTACCTTGGGCAGTATGGCCATTTTCACGATATTGATTCTTCCAATCCATGAGCATGGAATGTTCTTCCATTTGTTTGTATCCTCTTTTATTTCATTGAGCAGTGGTTTGTAGTTCTTGAAGAGGTCCTTCATGTCCCTTGTAAGTTGGATTCCTAGGTATTTTATTCTCTTTGAAGCAATTGTGAATGGGAGTTCACTCATGATTTGGCTCTCTGTCTGTCTGTGATTGGTGTACAAGAATGCTTGTGATTTTTGTACATTGATTTTGTATCCTGAGACTTTGCTGAAGTTGCTAATCAGCTTAAGGAGATTTTGGGCTGAGACAATGGTGTTTTCTAGATATACAATCATGTCATCTGCAAACAGGGACAATTTGACTTCCTCTTTTCCTAACTGAATACCCTTTATTTCCTTCTCCTGCCTGATTGCTCTGGCCAGAACTTCCAACACTATGTTGAATAGGAGCGGTGAGAGAGGGCATCCCTGTCTTGTGCCAGTTTTCAGAGGGAATGCTTCCAGTTTTTGCCCATTCAGTATGATATTGGCTGTGGGTTTGTCATAGATAGCTCTTATTATTTTGAGATACGTCCCATCAATACCTAATTTATTGAGAGTTTTTAGCCTGAAGGGTTGTTGAATTTTGTCAAAGGCCTTTTCTGCATCTATTGAGATAAACATGTGGTTTTTGTCTTTGGTTCTGTTTATATGCTGGATTACATTTATTGATTTGTGTATGTTGAACCAGCCTTGCATCCCAGGGATGAAGCCCACTTGATTATGGTGGATAAGCTTTTTGATGTGCTGCTGGATTCGGTTTGCCAGTATTTTATTGAGGATTTTTGCATCAATGTTCATCAAGGATATTGGTCTGAAATTCTCTTTTGTGGTTATGTCTCTGCCAGGCTTTGGTATCAGGACGATGCTCGCTTCATAAAATGTGTTAGGGAGGATTCCCTATTTTTCTATCGATTGGAATAGTTTCAGAAGGAATGGTACCAGTTCCTCCTTTTACCTCTGGTAGAATTCGGCTGTGAATCCATCAGGACCTGGACTCTTTTTGGTTGGTAAGCTATTGATTATTGCCACAATTTCAGAACCTGTTATTGGTCTATTCAGAGATTCAACTTCTTCCTGATTTAGTCTTGGGAGGGTGTATTTGTCGAGGAATTTATCCATTTCTTCTAGATTTTCTAGTTTATTTGCATAGAGGTGTTTGTAGTATTCTCTGATGGTAGATTGTATTTCTGTGGGATCGGTGGTGATATCCCCTTTTTCATTTTTTATTGCATCTATTTGATTCTTCTCTCTTTTCTTCTTTATTCGTCTTGCTAGCGGTCTATCAATTTTGTTGATCTTTTCAAATAAGCAGCTCCTGGATTCATTAATTTTTTGAAGGGTTTTTTGTGTCTCTATTTCCTTCAGTTCTGCTCTGATTTTAGTTATTTCTAGCCTTCTGCTAGCTTTTGAATGTGTTTGCTCTTGCTTTTCTAGTTCTTTTAATTGTGATGTTAGGGTGTCAGTTTTGGATCTTTCCTGCTTTCTCTTGTGGGCATTTAGTGCTATAAATTTCCCTCTACACACTGCTTTGAACGTGTCCCAGAGATTCTGGTATGTTGTGTCTTTGTTCTCGTTGGTTTCAAAGAACATCTTTATTTCTGCCTTCATTTCATTATGTACCCAGTAGTCATTCAGGAGCAGGTTGTTCAGTTTCCATGTACTTGAGCGGTCTTGAGTGAATTTCTTAATCCTGAGTTCTAGTTTGATTGTACTGTGGTCTGAGAGAGAGTTTGTTATAATTACTGTTCTTTTACATTTGCTGAGGAGAGCTTTACTTCCAACGATGTGGTCAATTTTGGAATAGGTGTGGTGTGGTGCTGAAAAAAATGTATATTCTGTTGATTTGGGTGGAGAATTCTGTAGATGTCTATTAGGTCCACTTTATGTAGAGCTGAGTTCAATTCCTGGATATCCTTTTTAACTTTCTGTCTCATTGATCTGTCTAATGTTGACAGTGGGGTGTTAAAATCTCCCATTATTATTGTGTGGGAGTTTAAGTCCCTTTGTAGGTCACTCAGGACTTGCTTTATGAATCTGGGTGCTCCTGTGTTGGCTGCATATATATTTAGGATAGTTAGCTCTTCTTTTTGAATTGATCCCTTTACCATTATGTAATGGCCTTCTTTGTCTCTTTTGATCTTTGTTGGTTTAAAGTCTATTTTATCAGAGACTAGGATTGCAACCCCTGCCTTTTTTTGTTTTCCATTTACTTGATAGATCTTCCTCCATCCCTTTATTTTGAGTCTATTTGTGTCTCTGCACGTGAGATGGGTTTCCTGAATACAGCACACTGATGGGTCCTGACTCCTTATCCAGTTTGCTGGTCTATGTCTTTTAACTGGAGCATTTAGCCCATTTACATTTAACGTGAATATTGTTATGTGTGAATCTGATCCTGTCATTATGATGTTAGTTGGTTACTTTGCTCGTTAGTTGCTGCAGTTTCTTCCTAGCCTGGATGGTCTTTACAATTTGGCGTGTTTTTGCAGGGGCTGGTACCGGTTGTTCCTTTCCATATTTAGTACTTCCTTCAGGAGCTCTTTTAGGGCAGGCCTGGTGGTGACAAAATCACTCAGCGTTTGCTTGTCTGTAAAGTATTTTATTTCTCCTTCACTTATGAAGGTTAGTTTGGCTGGATAGGAAATTCTGGGCTGAAAATTCTTTTCTTTAAGAATGTTGAATATTGGCCCCCACTCTGTTCTGGCTTGTAGAGTTTCTGCTGAGAGATCAGCTCTTAGTCTGATGGGCTTCCCTTTGTGGGTAACCCGACCTTTCTCACTGGCTGCCCTTAACATTTTTTCCTTCATTTCAACTTTGGTGAATCTGACAATTATGTGTCTTGGAGTTGCTCTTCTCAAGGAGTATCTTTGTGGCATTCTCTGTATTTCCTGAATCTGAATGTTGGCCTGCCTTGCTAGATTGGGGAAGGTCTCCTGGATAATATCTTGCAGAGTGTTTTCCAACTTGGTTCCATTCTCCCCATCATTTTCAGGTACACCAATCAGACGTAGGTTTGGTCTTTTCACATAGTCCCAAATTTCTTGGAGGCTTTGTTCATTTCTTTTTATTCTTTTTTCTCTAAACTTCCCTTCTCTCTTCATTTCATTCATTTCATCTTCCATCAGCGATACCCTTTCTTCCAGTTGATCGCATCTGCTACTGAGACTTCTGCAATCTTCGCGTAGTTCCCGATACTTGGCTTTCAGCTCCATTAGCTCCTTTAAGCCCTTCTCTCCATTGGTTATTCTAGTTATCCAGTCTTCTAATTTTTTTTTCAATGTTTTTAACTTCTTTGCTATTGTTTTGAATTTCCTCTCGTAGCTCAGAGTAGTTTGATCGTCTGAAGCCTTCTTCTCTCAACTCGTCAAAGTCATCCTCCATCCAGCTTTGTTCTGTTGCTGGTGAGGAACTGTGTTCCTTTGGAGGAGGAGTGGTGCTCTGTTTTTTAGAGTTTCCAGTTTTTCTGCTCTGTTTTTTCCCCATCTTTGTGGTTTTATCTACTTTTTGTCTTTGATGATGGTGATGTACAGATGCGTTTTTGGTGTGGATGTCCTTTCTGTTTGTTAGTTTTCCTTCTACCAGACGGGACCCTCAGCTGCAGGTCTGTTGGAGTTTGCTAGAGGTCCACTCCAGACCCTGCTTGGCTGGGTGTCAGCAGTGGTGGCTGCAGAACAGCGGATTTTCGTGAGACCACAAATTCAGCTGTCTGATAGTTCCTCTGGAAGTTTTGTCTCAGAGGAGTACCTGGCCGAGTGAGGTGTCATTCTGTCCCTACTGGGGGGGTGCCTCCCAGTTAGGCTGCTCAGGGGTGAGGGACCCACTTTAGAAGGCAGTCTGTCCGTTCTCAGATCTCCAGCTGTGTGCTGGGAGAACCACTACTCACTTCAAAGCTGTCAGTCAGACAGGGACATTTAAGTGTGAGGAGGTTCCTGCTGACTTTTTGTTTGTCTGTGTCCTGCCCCCAGAGGTGGAGCCTACAGAGGCAGGCTGGCCTCCTTGAGCTGTGGTGGGCTCCACCCAGTTCGAGCTTCCTGGCTGCTTTGTTTACCTAAGCAAGCCTGGGCAATGGCGGGCGGCCCTCCCCCAGCGTCGCTGCCGCCTTGCAGCTTGATCTCAGACTGCTGTGCTAGCCATCAGTGAGACTCCGTGGGCATAGGACCCTCCGAGCCAGGTGCGGGACACAATCTCCTAGTGTGCCATTTTCCAGGCCCGTTGGAAAAGCGCAGTATTAGGATGGGACTGACCCGATATTCCAGGTGCCGTCTGTTACCCCTTTCTTTGACTAGGAAAGGGAACTCCTTGACCCCTTGTGCTTCCCGAGTGAGGCAATGCCTCGCCCTGCTTCGGCTCGCGCACAGTGCGCTTCACCGACTGTCCTGCACCCACTGTTTGGCACTCCCTAGTGAGATGAAACCGGTACCTCAAGCAGAAATGCAGAAATCACCCGTCTTCTGTGTCGCTGGGGCTGGGAGCTGGAGACCGGAGCTGTTCTTATTCGGCCATCTTGGCTCCACCCCCCAAAAACAAAATATTTTCTAAATGCTTCACAATTTTAAAATAAAGCAAAATATTTAAAAAATTGATTAAAGGAATTGAGACAAAAAAGTAAAAAGCTGTCTGAAAATTTTAAAATTACTGTAGTTATATATATTTAATATGCAGTATTTGGTATTCAGCTTATTAACTGATATCCGTCCTTAAGAGTTAATAATTGATCTGAACTCTCAACAGTAGTAAAACTGCACTGTGTGGTAAAGACACATGCAAGTTCCATGAAAATTTTACCAACCAAGTGAATAACTTTACAGAATACATAGACACAGTGATTTATACCAGTAATCTCTTTAAAGTGAGGTTTTGCTAGGAAACTATGCCATTTTCTTGACAAGCTCACATCTTGTTATTGAGTATCACTGGAATGGGGCAGAGCACATGTGGGATGGAGCGGGAGTAAGTGCTTGTGCATTTTTGCTTCCTCACTGGCTCCTCTCCCTCCACCGTGAGATCATACCTGGGTTAGTGTGCTAAAGAATGAGAGATTAGAACACAGGTGAATACTTTCAGCTGAGGGCAAACTATGTCAACCAATGTCTGCCTGACCCACCAGCTGAAAACCGATGCATGTGTAAGATCCACTGCTCCCAGCTCAGATAGGCAGAACCAGTTAACTAATCTATAGACATTTGAAAAATAATAAGTGATTGTTTTAAGCTATTAAATTTGGAGGTGGTATGTTATAAAAAGTTATGGCAGTGATAACTAACAGATGCTCTATCATACTAGGATGGCATGATAAAGATATGTGGGACAGTAACTGGCTAGGGATAAAGGGATGAGTGAACCTTATATTTTTAAAGGAAGGGAATATACACACATATACAGAGAGAGATAATAATAGACTTGCTTATTTAATTGTATACTAATTATCTTATCCAAGACAGGCAGGGGAAGTGCTGTACAATGTCTTGAATAGAAAGCAGAGAGTAGGATCAGCCCAAGTGGATAGTGTTGAACCCCACAAGAATGGATATAAGTTTATCTAGTAAGTGATTACATTGGAAAAATGGTTCCGAGGACAGGTTTTTTTTCACACTCTAACCTATCGGGAGCACATGGAAATTCTCTTCTGGCACATAATTTTTAGAGTTGTTAATGGAAATTTAGGACATAACATGCGTTAAAATGCCTTGTCTACTAGTGTCCAAAATAAGTTGGGTGCTTTGTGTGTTTCTTGTGTCCCTTCAATGTCTATATAAACTTCTTAAGAGCCTCAGCATTCTGAAATTCAGATAATGACCAGTAAAACACAACCTTTATTTCTTCTAAGCCTGAAAGCTACACATTGTTTTAGTTAATTCTTAATTTCTTCCAAAGTATAAATTTTGTAGAGATGTTGATATCCTTTAATCCAGTATTTAGGAAGTGTGCCATTTAATTTTATGTAAGTTGCTTAGTTTATTTTTTCAGACTTTTTTTCAAGAAATTCCATTTCCTAAAAAATACCCATGGGAGCCTTGGATAAGGATGAAAATGCTAAATTATATGCATAAAATACAAAATTAAAAATCAGTGACGTTTTTCAAGTTACATAAACTTGTCTTCCATTTGTAGTAGGTGTTTCGTGTTACTATTAGCTGGATGAGTAGTAATACCAGTTAAAGTCCTCACGTTCCACATTTCCAAGTGATACCGGGCAAAGTATTTTGCCATCATGGACTTCAGATTTCATAAAGAAAGTGCTTCCATTTCTCTTATTAAATGAATTCTCTGAACTCCTAAAATGTATAAACTTTATGAGTATGTGGAACATGAGCCTCCCTCTCTGCCTTCTGCTTTCAGAATGATGTCAGTGCTTGAAAACGGAAAACAGTTCAGTGTCTTTAGGGGTTCCTGATCCAACAATTACTTATTCCGTTCATCTTCTATAGAAGCATTTCTGATGATGTTTGAATTTGACTTTCAGTCTGAGCCAAATGTATATGGCTTTTTTTTCTGCTTAGTATTCATTATCACACTTACTCTTGAAATTATAAAAAACTGTTGTGAAGCAAACAGAAGTGAGTAAGTTACCTCAAATCTTTTCATGCGTCAGCATCCATGACTGTGGAAGAGGCAGCAGTTTATTTTCGCATGAAATATGTCAAGTTTCTGTAGTCAAACTATACAAAGCTGGGCTGCACCTAATTATTGGTATAAATTACATAAGGCATCTAAACAGTGATAATTTAGAAGACTCAAAGCACTGCTATTCACTTAAATCTGAAGAGGATCTGACTGGACACATGTATCTCTGACAAAAAGTCCGAGTGCCATGTAGATGTTTATGTTGGCTTTCCTTGATTCTCGGCCAGTAACTTCTGTGAGGTCCGATAAGGCAAGCAATGAATTCTCTCTTAGCCTCATCTTCTTCATTTGTAAAATTGTTAAATATTTTGCAGGACTTCTTCATACTCAGACTTTAATTGTGGTTGGCTTAGAACTCTTTCTCTTTCAACATTGTCTTCATTTCTCCACCGTTTTACTAAACCTTAGTCGTGATTGTTGATATGTCCTCAAGTATCATATACGCACCACGTTCCTTGGAGGTGGTAGAGTGTAGTGAATAGTCAAACAGGTTCTGGGTTTAAATCCTGCATCTTCTGCTTCCTAGCTGTGTGATTTGGGTCAGGCTAGTTGCTATCTGAGCCTCATTTTCCTCATCTGATTGTTTTAAAGACAAAATAGTATATAAGACAAAAGAGATAAACAATATGTGAAAATATTCCAGCCTCTGACACATCGAAATTCTCAAGAAATATTTACTGTTCTCAGAACAATATTCTATTCTATTCACAATAACAATTGTTAAAATTTTTATGCCTGTTCTAAGCTAAAATCTCTACAAGTCCAAGGGTTCATCAAGAAACATTAAATGTCCCCCAAATAATTATTTCTATTTAACATACTTTAATTTTAAAACAGTTTTAGGTTCACAGCAAAACTGAGCATTGAAGTGTAAAAGCTTTAAGATAATTTTTTGCCCTTTCAGTATTTAATTTATTTTATTTAGACCTGATTAATTATAAAATTATTTTTCCTTAGCCATGGGAATTCAATATTACATTATAAAGATATTTCAACTGGAAAGCGTTTTTTTTTTTTTTTTTTTTTTTTTTTTTTTTGAGACGGAGTCTGGCTCTGTCGCCCAGGTTGGAGTGCAGGGGCACGATTTCGGCTCACTGCAAGCTCCGCCTCCCAGGTTCACCCTGTTCTCCTGCCTCAGCCTCCCTAGTAGCTGGGACTACAGGCGCCTGCCACCATGCCTGGCTAATTTTTTGTATTTTTAGTAGAGACGGTATTTCACCATGTTAGCCAGGATGGTCTCGATCTCCTGACCTCGTGATCCACCCACCTCGGGCTCCCAAAGTTAATTTTTGAATATATTTCAGATTTTGCTCTAGCATATTTAATGAGATATTAATGTTACTATACAATCTAAATTTTGGCATATCATTTTATATCCCTCAGCGTTTAAAAATCCTTTGTCTTTATAGCTTGTACTCTCTGTCTTTTAATAGTGAACTTAATCTATTCATACTAAATATGATTTTGACATATATGGATATATTTCTGCATCTTTAATAAAATTTCACTGTATTTTTACTTCTTTACTTTCTTCGTTTGTTTTCTGCTTTTCATTGACTTGATTGCATATTTTTCGGGGGTGTGTTGTTTGTATATTTCCTTTTCTATTTAATCTGTGTCGCTTTTCATTGCTCTTTAGTTATTAAATGTTGAATAAAGTGCATTAGCACTAATGAAGCACAAGGTTGCATTAACAAAGTACAACTTGAATCAATCATCTCCTTCTACCTGAACAATTTAAGGGCTATAGAAAATTTTAGATATGATCATCTCTTCCAGTTTTTATGTTATTGCAACTTGTAAATATAATTATGTTTTGTTTTTTAAGTTCCAAGCTAAATAGTCATTATCCTTAATGTTATTATTGCTGTTACTTTGGTTATTGATTATTTAGATACACCAACGTGTTTTCAAGTTTCTGTATAACTCAGTGCCACTTAGATCTCACTCTTTTCTTCTCATTGAAGCTTATGTTTTGGTGCTCTTTGGTATGTAAACTCAATCATTTATTTGAATGTGTGTGTGTGTGTCTGTGGCAGGGTCTCAGGCTTTCACCCAGGCTGCAGTGCTGTGGTGCAATCATGGTTCACTGCAGCCTTGACTTTCTGGGCTCAAGGAGGTCTCCCACCTCAGCCTCCTGGGTAACTGGGACTACAGGCATTTGCCACCACGCCCACCCCAGGATAATTGTTTGTATTTTTAGTAGAAATGAAGTTTCGCCATCTTGTCCAGGCTGGTCTTGAACTCTTGAGCTCAAGCAGTCTGCTCTCCCCAGCCTCCCAAAGTGCTGAGATTACAGGCATGAACAACCATGGCTGTCCTGAAAATTATCTTATTTTATATATCTTACTCTTAATAATTTAGAAAGGTTTAAAATAATAGATTGATGGATATTTTCTCTTAGCACTTTGAAGAGTTTAAAATCATAGGTTGATGGAAATTTTCTCTTAGCACTATTGTCTTTTATAATTTCAAGATACTTTCATTTTAAATTATGAGTGGAAAACAGAAATTACCTAAAAGGGCACAATTACTAGACTGACAGTATTATGGGTTGAATTGTGTACCTTCAGCAAATAATGAGGCGGTAATTCCAGTAGCTGTGAATGTGACCTTGTATGGCAATACAGCCTTTGCAGATGACCAAGTCAGGATGAGGTCATTAGGATGGGTCCAATCCAATATGACTCTGTCCTTTGAAAAAGGAGAAATGTGGACACAGGGAAAGATAGGCATACAGAGAAGGCGATGTGAAGACACAGGAAGAATGCCATTGATAAGCCAAGCGATATGGTCTGGCTTAGCTCCCGTAACTCCCATGTGTTGTGGGAGGGATCTGGGGGAGGTAATTGAATCATGGTTATAGCTTCCATAACTCCCATATGTTGTGGGAGGGACCTGGTGAGAGATCATTGAATCACGGTGTTTTTTTCCCCATGCTGTTCTTGTGGTGGTGAATGAGTCTCACAAGATCTGTTGGTTTGATAAGGGGTCTCCTCTTTGCTTGGTTCTCATTCTCTCTTGCCTGCCGCCATGTGAAATGAGCCTTTCGTCTTCTGCCATGACTATGAGGCCTTCCCAGCACATGGAACTGTGAGTTCAGTAAGCCTCTTTTTCTGTATAAATTACCCAGTCTCTGGTATGTCTTCATGAGCAGCAGGAGAACAGACTAAAACACCAAGAAACACCCAAAGCTGCAAGACATTAGGAGAGAGACTTCTCTGGAAAGCTTTTTCCTTTTGGCTCTCAGAAAGAGCCACCTTTTCAACACCATGATTTTAGACTTCTACCCTCCAGAACTCTGAGACAGTACACTTCTGATTAAGCCACCCACTGTGCGCTGTTTTGTTAGGGCAGTCCCAGGAAAGTACTACAGCTACAAATCGTAAACAGAAACAAGAGCCAGGAGAAACCAGAACCTTCAACCCTCCATGTAGTACTCTATCCTTTCTTTCTGGAGGTTTTCAGAAGGCATTTCAAGGATTCAGCAGGGGGTTGGTAGACCATGCTGGGCCCACTGTGTCCCATTCCTGCCAGATTCCTGCAGGAACTGCACAGTTTACTAGGTTACACTTTCTGTTTATGGCTTCTCAGGATGCACACTTGACCCTATGCCCTCTCTTAATCCTGGCAGCCCCCCATACTCTGCCTAAATAAATACCAGTGGACATAACTACCAACATGCCAAAGTCCTCAACATCTCATATTCCATGCAAGAATACGTAGAGAGGCTCTTTATACTGTCATAGATTATACCAGCCGGGTATCCAAGTGATGTCAACAGGGCCCCAGTGTTTTTAGGCATTTTAATAAAAATTCCTTTTTAAAAAATCAGATTTTGCTATAAAGTCATGCTTATAATCCCTATGTTCTTTTCTTGACAGTATGTTTTTCCAAAAGAATCCTCAGCCATCCACATAAAAACAGTTTCCATATATGCGAACTGGAAATTTTTATAACTGGTAGAAACAGACTAAAAACTGGACTTTCAAAAAATACAGTTGGCCTTTCATGTGTACAAGCTCCACATTCACAGATTCAACCAACTATGGATAGAAAATACAGTATTCCCAGATTGGGCAGCCCAAGGATGCAGAGGGCTCAGTTTTAATTTTCCCAGGTTATACAGGACCAATGTTGGAATTTTAGCATTTCTGGATTTTGGCATCCATCAGGGTTCTAGAACTATTCCCTCATGGAGAACGTGGAAGCACTGTATATACCAATGGCAAATAAGCAGTGAAAATTTGCTTTACGCCACTAGTCATTAGGAAAACGCAATTAAAACTGCAATGAGATGCCCTATACAGCTACTAGGATGGCTATAATAAAATCACAGAAGACGGAGTACTGATGAGGATATGTAGAAACATCAGTGGTATAGTTGCTTTGGAAAACAATAGGGAAGTTTCTTTTAAATTTAAATATACATTTATCACATGACTCAACTATCAATTCCTGGATGTTTACCCAAGAGAAATAAAAGCATATTCATACAGAGACCCATTTGCTAATGTTTATAGCAACTTTATTTGCATGGCCTTAAACTAGAAATAATCCAGAGGCCCATGTATTAGTAAAGGTATAATCAAATGGGAACACTAGTTTGCGATAAAAAAAATACAATATAGACATATGTAACAGCATGAATAAATCTCCAACGCATTAAGTAAACTCAATAAAAAACAATCAAGGCTACATAGTATATGATTCAATTTTTGTGACATTATTTAATAGCCAAAACTGTAGCCACCCAAATCTGAGTGGGGTAGACAGGGGCTAGGTGTCAGGTTGGGGGTGAGGACTGATTACTAAGGGGCACTAGGTAACATAGTACTTTAGGTTGCTGTAACAGAATATCATAGACTGGGTAGTTTATAAACAACCAAAATTTATTTTTCACAGTTTTGGAGACTAGAAGTTCAAATTCAAGTTACTGACAGATTCAGTGCCTGGTAATGACTCACTTCCTGATTCAGAGGTGGCTGTCATTCTTTGGTCTCCTCACATTGTAGAAGGACGGGATATCTCCAGGGTCTCTTATAAAAAGCACTATCTCCTTTGATTAAGTCTCTGTTCTTATGACCTAATCACCCTCCATAGCCTCCAACTCCCAATACCGTTATATTGGGTATTAGATTTCAGCATAAAATTTCAGAAGAAATAAAAATTGAATCTATAGAAGAAGGGAATTTTTAGGATGAAATGTCTCCATTGAAGTGGTTGTTACACTACTGTAAACATTTGTCAAAAATCATCAAAATGAACACTTAGAAAATGCTGTTATATATAATTATCGTTTGGTTGTGTCCCTCCAAAAGGCATGTGTTGGAACATAATCCAATGAACCACTGTTGGGAGGTGGGGCCCAATGGGAGGTGTTTAGGTCATGAAGGCAGAAGCCTTGTGAACAGATTCATGCTGATTTAAAATAACTTAAGGCTGGGAGTTCAATCTCTTGCTGTCTCACCTTCCACCATGAGATGACACAGAAAGAAGGTCCTCACCAGACACTTGCCTTTGCATCTTGGATTTTCCAGTTTCCAGAACCATGAAGAATCTCTACAAATTGCCCAGTCTCTTATATTCCATTATAGCAGCACAGACTGAATGGAACTATACATGCATTGCATTTGAATGAATATTAGTAAGAAATTAAACTTTCACCACAATAAAGGAATCTTTGAATGAGCACTGGGTCCCTCTGAGCAAGGACATTGACAGATGTTATGTAAGAGAAAGGACTGGATCAGAACTTTGAGAGCAGAAAGCATCAAATATTCTACAGCTTGAGCCTTCTGTAATGGTAGCAGTAGGAACTGAAGATTCCTATGTTTTTGTTATCTTACATGGTGAATTGGACTCCACTAATGGAGGGGCTTAAGATATGAGCAGCCATTTATTTTGTATAAACAGTTGTGCAAAATGAATGTGCCAATAAACCATAATAAAATAAATTGGGAGAGCTTCAAATCTAATCCACCTTTTAGGAAGTCTATGATGGATAGACTTGACCTACAGAATCTAGGCACACTTTTGATAAGCCAATAATTTCCTCTCTATATAGATACCCCTAATTCAGGCTTCAGGGGCTAAAAAGTGTTTCCAGAGTTGCAACAAAATGATCAATACTTGAACAACATAACACACACTACAAGATTCCTTACTTTGAATGTTGAATATGTGTAGATATAGAGATACTAACTGAAGAAATTAAAGTTTGGCAGCTTTTGAAAATGTAGTCATTCAAATATGTAAGGCATTGTTTGATGACACAACCAAAAATAAAGTTTTCATATTTCTTTATTCAGTATTTTACATAATCTAGGGAGATATAAACTTCTGGCTAACAACAAAATAAATGTTCGCTTAGGAAACAAGACTCCCAGACTTAAACATCGTTACAAAAATACATATGTGACCAGCTATGTTTGGTTTCTCCACTGTCTTTTGGTTGCACTCTAATTTTTCCAGCTTGAAGTATCTTGTCCTTACGCATTTTTAGACATCCAATACAGAGGTAATATTTATTTATTCAGTATTTGTCACTTTGAGAGTACTATGTTTTCTCAGATCTGAATCATCAAGTTGTTCTTGAATATTATACATTTCATTTTCAGGGTAGAATAAACTTTGTACTGATTATATTTGAATTTGTTACTTGAAGTGGAAATTGTAAGTGATAGCAGAAAGCCTGAGTGCTTTGAAATGAGGAATACTGGATAGTGAAATATTGGTTTAAATTCTGGATCTTCCAGTGATAGCTGCCATCAAGGACACAATTTCTTATCATTTTTAGCTTTAAATCACTCAATTTGGACATAGAAATAATAAACACATTTTACAAAGTTATGCTGGTGTGATGAGATCAGCATTCAGTAAAGGGAAGCTGATACGACTGTCAGTCAACGGATTCATCTAGCTATTTACCTACCCTTCTTTTGTTTTCCTCTCTGCAGCCAAAAGATTTAAGTTCAAATTCTGGATTGATGGTTTATTACATCTGTGACTTTTAGCAAGTTATGTACTTTGCAGTCTAAAATTTCACACTTATAAAGTATGATATTAACATTAAAGAGTCTATAAGAATCTAGTTTAGTGCCT
This sequence comes from Symphalangus syndactylus, assembly GCF_028878055.3. Lineage (NCBI taxonomy): Eukaryota > Metazoa > Chordata > Mammalia > Primates > Hylobatidae > Symphalangus > Symphalangus syndactylus. The sequence continues at coordinate 110,043,420 of NC_072437.2, read as the reverse complement.
GAAATATAGTAGGTGCTCATTTAATGACAGCTACTGCTATTTTAACTTTTAGACATCACTATTACTACAAAACTGGCTTTGATATTTTACCTTTCTAAAATCTATTTTTTTGCTTCCTAAAATGCAGACTGTCCTGCATCCAAACTATATTGGAAATTAAATATTTTAATGGAAAATAAAAATCACACACAGGTCAAGTAAGTTATAGTGGTTTTGAACAAAAGGCATACAATTTCTTTTTAAAAAAATATAAAAAGTATTAAAACTATGTTCAACACGAATATACTTATATGTGTATTATATACATGCTGGAAATATCAGTTTTTAAGGGACTACATAGCAGCTACATGTTTTGATAATTGACATTATTCAGCAAATTTTTCTAATACATGAAGTATGTCAAATGATGAGTTCAGTATAACATTTTTATCTGCATTGCTTTGTTACTTTTGTGCATTACTATTAAATGCATTGTTATATGTTGCTGTAAGTTGTATTATTGCATATTAAAATCATTCTTAGATAAAATAAAAATCAACAAGGTCATTTGCACAGCTCGAGAAAATGTTTTTATCATACAGAGATTACGCATTTTTCTTTTAGCACTTTTTTTTGCATGAAATCAATTATTTCAGGTTTTTTTTTTTTAAAAAAACAGCTTCCAGGTAAAGTAAATATTTTCACTTTTAGCTACACATGGATATCCTCCATTATTTATGTTGTCATATACTTATCTTAGTAAAAGGTTTGACTAAAAATAACTGCTTATCCAAAGTGTACTTATGTTAAGTGTAGATATATTTTGAGTAAATAAAAAGCAGGTATTTTTTTCAGAGATAATCTTAAAAATGCTTTTTCATGAATCTGGAAGTTAAATAGCTGGAAATGAAATCCAGAAGTAAATGATACCACTTGTAAACATACCTCTGACATTAGGAGTATACAGGAAATTATGACAAGTGTCTGTTATCATAGATAAGTAAGGGTATCCCATGGGTAACTAAAAATCAGCATATTTAATGGGAGCCAAGTTTCGTATTTTTAAAAGACATGGAGAAATTTATTTCATAAGAAAAATCTGTTTAAAATGGAAAATCTTTGTAAAAAAACTACTCTTTTTAAAATCCTTTGCTAATGGCCTTCTTGAACTTTATCTTAATGTATATAAGAATTCTTCAAAAATCACATTATATAATTAATTAAGGATTTTAGAGAAAATTAGAAAGATACTGCAATATGTCAACAATGTTTAAAACTGATGTTAAATAAGTCTGGGCGCAGTGCCTCACTCCTGTAATCCCAGCACTTTTGTAGGCGGGTCACCTGAGGTCAGGAGTTCAAGACCAGCTTGGCCAACATGGTGATACCCCAACTCCACTAAAAATATGCAAATTACCTGTGTGTGGTGGTGGATACCTCTAGTTACAACTACTCTGGGAGGCTGAGGCAGGAGAATTGCTTGAACCTGGGAGGTGGAGGTTACAGTGAGCCGAGATCACGCCACTGCACTCCAGCCTGAGAGACAGAGCAAGACTGTTAAAAAAAAAAAAAAAAGAAAAAAATATCGCTGCTAAATACGTTTCTGGCTATTACTAATTTCTATTTGTGATGGTCTAGTTTGTGCTTTTCTTTTTTAATAAAGACTTGTTTTTTAAAAGAAAGCACAGTGATCTGGATGATGTCTTATGGTAAAGCCTTGGGGTAAACTCCAAAGGGTAAGTATTAGCAGTGTCGATGCCACCTCATTACAGTAACCACAATACCACATTTAAAGTGAAAAAAAAAAATCAGACTTTTGTGAAGTGTCTTGCAAATTCAAATCCTTTCTATGATGGCAAATAAAACAGGAATTTGGAGCACCAAACTTGCCCCTTCCTCTGCAATAAACTAAACACAAAAGTTTCAAACATGTTTTAGAATGAATTCCTAATTTTATACATCAAATGACCACCCTCTCATCACATTGAATACCTATGGTAAGAAATTAGAATTCTCTCTCTCGTCCTTCCTTGTTAGTGTAGGGTAGAAGGGATTTTTTTTTCTCATCCATCACTAGGTTCATGGCTGAAGCACCTATAACAAAAGACAGTTTAACAACAGAAAAGCGTACATATTTATTTAATGTAAATTTTATGTGACATGTGGACCTTCAGAAATGAAGACCCAAAGAAATGGCGAAATCTATGTATATTTATGCTTAGGTTGGATGGGGAGTAGACAGTCATGAGGAAGCATGATTGAACAGAGGGAGTATGATCTAATGGTAATAAGCTGGGGGAACTTAGCAAGGCCTGTTTGTTCATATTACTTTCTGTGTCCCAGTGTGACATTCCTTGTCTCCAGATATGAGGCACATGAGGCTCTTATCACATACTTCAGAGGAAGATCAGATTTTTTTTTTTTTTTTTTGAGACAGTGTCTCCTCTGTCGCCCAGGCTGGAGGGCAGTGGCGTGATCTCCGCTCACTGCAAGCTGCACCTCCCGGGTTCACACCGTTTTCCTGCCTCAGCCTCCCGAGTAGCTGGGACTACAGGCACTGCCACCACACCCGGATAATTTTTTGTATTTTTAGTAGAGACGAGGTTTCACCGTGTTAGCCAGGATGGTCTCGATCTCCTGACCTCGTGATCCACCCACCTCGGCCTCCCAAAGTGCTGGGATTACAGGCGTGAGCCACCGCACCCAGCTGAAGATCAGATTCTTTTACAGCTTGCTTCAGAGAAGAAGGATTGGAGAAGGTCAGAGACCTTTGTCCTTTGTGATTTTCTCAAGTGTGAAGGTGCCATCTTCTGGGGTAGCACGTTCTGAACCCAATGCTCTGGGGTAGCGTGTTTTTATTTGTAGAATATCAAGAGAATGGTGTTGCATCTTTCAGAAAACCCAGTCTAGAAAATCTTAGGAATGAAATATACAACCTAATTTTATACATTTTTCTAATTTCTATTTATGGTTAATATTTGAAGAAACATTCCCTCATGCATATATAGTTTTAGTTTAATGTAAGTGGATAAGATACATAATAGTGCTGGTTGCAAAGATTTTGTGTTCCAGAAGAGTTCAATAATATTTTCCTTAAAGGTTGGCTTGTAAGAAGAAAATTTATTTCAAACATTTTAATCTTTGACTCTGCATTAGCCATTTTCAAGTAGATAAATTAATTTTTTTCACTTGAGTTATTTACTGAAAATTCGTGAACTTAATTGCTGAAAAGCTTCAGCTTTTGCTGTTTTTTTTTTTCGCTAATCAGTGATTCAGTGATTACTATTTCTTTTCTATTTTCTTTATATGTACTGTAATTTCTCAATGGCATTCAAAAAACCCTGGAAAGCACATTGAAAGTGGAATTATTTGAGCTGGACATATACTTGTGCATTAAAAAATTCTCCAAATATGTCTTTAAAACTTAATTAAAAATGTCAACTTAGAAACTTAATGTGCCTGGGTCTTAGTCCAGAGGACAGTGGTATCAGCTCAAACAGGAAGATAATGGAAGGGGATTTGAACTTTATGATAAGGACTCCTGGTCAGTTTAAGAAAGACAATGACAGGATCAGAATATACGTTACTGCCTGCTGTGTATATGCAGCAATAGCGGTTATACCTGGTTCTTTGTCTCCAAATCAGAGCACAGGCCCAACAAGAACAATCCTCGGTCCACTTATGAGGGAGTCTTATCCACTCAGTTGGAGGGATGGTTTCCCTGCATATTGCTGCAAACTTCCTGTCACTGCACCAGAGGTTTAGAATTAGCATTAATGACCTTCAAACAGCTTAATTTCCCCAGAGTCATTGAACACAGCTAGTTGGCCCTACTAGGCTGAAAGCCATATGGCATCAATTGTAAATGTTTTGCTACCATTTCCCAACATAACCACCTGCCTGATTTACTGTTTGCTGGATGCTCACCTTGAATGTGAATATGTCCACATAATTTTTTTCTTTAAATTAAGAAATGTAGTTTAAAATTATGATTCATTTTATCTTATTAAGATGTTGAAGGGGGATGCTGAAGAAGATTCACATTGTCAGTTTTGTATAAATCCACTTGTTGGAGAAAAGTGTTGAAATGAAATTAACAAAACCATCATATAAATATAAACGTGTAGATTGTTAAAATTACAGTTTTAGGAAATTTGCAACATAAAGTACAAGGTAAATAAATATCTCATTTTGAACTCACATATTTAGTACAAAATATTGCCCAAAATCCATCCTAGGGCTTGGGGATATTTAGAAAAGAGAAGACCCCCAGAGCTATAAATCATTAAAAAACCAGATAGCTTAACTTCAAAATGCATTTTATTTTTCTTAATCTTGGGTTTCAAGATAAAACCTTGAAGAAAACTGTAGCAGCCTTTACTCTTAGCCATAAAATAGACTCCATTTCCCCCCCTTTCCTACCATGTATACTCCCTTCACATTTATCTAATTGTATGCTGTCGTCTATATGCCTTCTTAGAAGTTGCAGGGGCTAATCTTGAGTCTGACAAAGGAAGCTTGGAGACTCAGCTGCAAAATTCCCAAGATTACTGCAAGGTGGCTGGCTAGTCAACAACCCCGCCATTGTTGAGATGCTGCCAGCTCGTGATTCAGGAGGACTGAGACACAAAATAGCCACCAGAGCAAAACACACAGACACTGTACTCAGCACAATTCTTGCGCGCCTTCCTTATCAATTTTTCCACACTTAAACCCCTACCCTCACCCCCAAAATTGAAGTGGTTGGTTTGAATGGGAATCCGGCCACATCCCCTTTACTAGTTTTGTTTAGTAAAATCCCTTTCTTTCTACCAGACCTCACTCTTGTGAATTGGACTCTGCAAGTGGTAAGCATTCAGATCTGTATTCAGTTACAACGAAGTGATCTCTCTGCAATGGATACAGAAAAGATAGGTTCAAGGGGAAATATAGGGGAAGAGGGAGCGGGAACTTAAATATTGGGGATAAATGAATTTGGGATAATTAAAAGCAGACAGAGAGAAAATTCTGAAGGGACACTGGTAATAGTGTATATGGAGACATTGTGCTCCTCAATGGAAATGTTGAGGATACAATATTGCTTCCATGCATCTCCCTTTCAGCAATTCAGCCCAGTGACTTGATGCAATGACATCACCCGTTCTCTTCTGAGGAAACAGTTTTAGACATTCAAAGCCCAGTTGTTCAATGTAGCCGAGATTCTTTAATTTCTATTTCAGCTAATTAGTAGCAATACAAACTCTTGCCAAACAAGAAATGTGAATTCTTAAAGATTAAATTTTATTTTATCTCTATCTAGAGGTAGGAAACCAATCTTTTGGGAGGCACAAATTAGGATGACAGCCAAAATTCATTTATTCATTCCAAAATAAAGCCTTTATGTGTAGCGAATTATTTTTCATAATTCTAGAAAGTGGCATGTTCCAGCAATTATAATTATAAAGTGTACTGTTTTTGGAGGGTAAAATAGTAAGTCACATCATTAAGGTCAAAATGATGTTTAAAGGAAAACTATAACTATGCCTTTAGTATATTAAAATTAGATAATATTTTGTACATCTGTCCCTGCAAAATAAAACACTTTTTATATGTTTTCTTTGGCTCACACACAACTAAATTTGATGAGATAAAATATACAAATATTTGACAGGGTCAATTTCCTTTTCAAGTTGGATTTTAATTAATTCAATAAGCATGTATTGATGACCTACTGTATGCAATACATTTGGCTATATTTAGCATATCTGATTTTGCTCTATCATCATGGATCGTGATGTTTGTGACGGGGGATGTTTGCGACTGGAAGCTTTTTTTTCCCATTAGCCAAATAAATAAGTAGGTAAATGCTTAAAGATTTTTTTAAAAATCCACGTGGTGTTATTTTGAGAGGTATAGAATTTATCTAAGATCCAGTTCCTTCCATTGGAAAAATGAGTATTTAAATGAGGTAATATGTATAAAGGCAATGGCGGCTGGGCACAGTGGCTTGTGCGTGTAATCCCCGCAATTTGGGAGGCCCAGGTGGGACGATCGCTTTAGCCCGGGAGTTCAAGATCAGCCTGGGCAACAGGGAAAGACCCAGTTTCTACAAAATATTTTTAAAGTTAGCTGGGTGCAGTGGCACGTTCCTGTAGTCCCAGCTACTTGGGAGGCTGTGGCAGAAGGATTGCTTAGGCCTGGGAGGTTAAGGTTGCAGTGAGCTGTGATCGCGCTACTGCACTCCAATCTGAACCACAGAGTGAGACCCTGTCTCTAAAAATAAATACAGAAATAAAGACATACATACATACATACATAAAAAATAAGGCAAAGAGTAGGCCCTCAATAACATGAGCTAATATCAATCTGTATTTCCATAAATTGGTATCATTCTATGTATCCATAGCCTCCAAACCTGTTATAGTCCAGTCTTTGGCTCCTTTTCCTGTGGCTTTAAAAATTTATATTAGATAAGGAAAAGAATCACACTATATACTTACCCTTAACTGTTTTATAGTTATTTTCAGATTTACATTTCCTGTGGTTACCAAATTACAAATGGCTACATGTAAAAACATACCTTTCTGGACAGTTTAGTTTCTCAAAGTTCAGAGCAACTCATATGCACTTACATGTAAAAATTATATAAAATATGCATATGTTAACTTCTCATATATACTTAAAAGATACCTAACAAAATTGAGAGTTCGCAATGGTGTTACACACATATTTGAAGTTGCAAATAGAAAAAAACAGATATCCAGAAATCAGGCTGAGTTTATACCCTAGAGATATTTGCAATTCCTCCATAATAAAGTGACAGAATTTGTGACTTTGAAGCTAAAAATTATGCATAACTGCATTTTACACCATTTTAGCCATCAACAACTTATATTAACAACTAAATTAAGTTATACATCAAGCCAGAAAAGATCGCAAATTTCTTATGTTCTAGTATTGGAAGAAGAAAGGCATTTTTAGTTTAAAATTAAGTATGTGACACAAAATGGCCAGATGGTGCACACAATCCATTTGTTGCAGGGCTTCTAGTTCTTTCCATGGATTGGAAGAAAACCAGGTGACAAGTTAGGCAGCAGTTTTTATGTAGGACATTTCCACATTGCATATAATCAGAGAATAAGGATCTAGAAGGTAACTTCCAACTAAAACAAGCCATTCTGACTCAAAGTCACAAGAATTCAGTCTTAATAATCACAAATGCTTTCTGTTCTCAAGCTTAAAAATCTATTCTCTATTTTCTTTGGACTCACAGTGTCTTAGAATTTTTGCACACATAGTCTTACATTTTCCTCTTCACAGAATGGGATTGGCAGAAAAAATGAGAGAACTTTTTGCAGTTAGTGATTTTTTCCAAGATCACAGAGCTAGTCAATACACCATGTGATTCACATAAAACATGAGAATAGCCAGTATGGGGTACCTAGAAATGAGGAGCATTGCAATTATAATACAAACAAAAATTATACCCCATTTTACTAGTTTGAATCATTACCACAATAAACATGGATTCATAAGTTAGGCTGTGATAGAACCAAAAGAAGACATTTATGTGATTTTTTTTTAATGGCATGCATCTGCTCAGGACAGGCTGTACTTTTTAGAGGAACAACTTTATCCTTCAGTAAAAAATTCTGAAGAAGTGTGATATCAAAGCTCAATTAAACTTGATATTTAAAGTCTTTATACCAAAATAATGAATCTATTCATGAACAATACAAGAATGAGATTTGGCAGGAAAGCTATGTCAGTATATCTCATGTCAGTGCCTAGCTAGGATGCTAATTCACAAGAAAAAATATTGTCATTCTCCAATGTCGGACAGTTATTTGAAGCCTGTCTGCTTTTTTTGGTAGAGATACTTTAAATAAGGAACCTGGGGAAAGAGTTACAGATATCTACTGGCATGAAGAGGAAGACTGTTTACTGAATATAATTGAATGGATATTTTTATGAGTATTGGTATTATTTCAATTTTCAATTAAAAAAATAAACTGGTATATGCAAAATCTTCATGCTGTGGGCCATATTGAAAGATAGTAAATAATTGAAATAAAATGCCGAGATATTGGTGGGGACCCGTCTGCACCTACTAGGGTCTTGATGTTACCTGAGCCCCCTTAGGTATTTTAAATATGTGCCAGAAGACAGTGCTTCTCAGGACATGATTTTTCTATTCCTAAAAATAAGTTACAGGAAAAATAGACAAATGAAGACTAAATGTTTCAAGAGGGAACCCATATAATGGGTTAAATGAGGCATAGGATAGCAGTGTGTGAGGCATTTTGTATTAGAGCTCATTTAAAATACCATCGGTTACATGAGGTTTCAGAAAAAAAGAAAACAGCCTGTGTTCTGCATAAACAACTGTATGCAATGTATTGTAAAATGGGTATGAGGAATTAAGGAAAGAATGCCTTTTCTTCTGGTGTTCATCTTCCTCCTGGTTCCTAGCCAACTACAACAATTTGTTTTATAATCTTGCCTATGGCACCTTCCATGGCAACAGGTGTTTACTCATTTTGACAAATGCCACTTTATTAACAATCGTGATGTATGCAAAGAGGACTAACAATCCCTCTAGTTATGCAAAGGACAGGCACAGTACCCGCTGGGGATCAGAGCCTACCAACTTTGTGACAGCTCACAGTATATTTTCACTATTGAAGCCAATGGAGTATATATTGAATATACACGTTGTTCAAGGATTGGTCCTGCTTTATGCTTGAGGCTTATTTTATTTTCAATGTGTCCTGATTTATTAAACTAGTTTTATGATGGGCACACCTAAAGAGCATCTGCCTCCTGTAGAAGAAATGGCCATGTTATAGTGACAAACTTGGCAATGTAGAAATAAACTTAGAAATGTAGGCAAATATGAGATGATACCTGAACATCATCTCAGCCACACCACAGTTATTGAGATATTGTTTTCTAAGGGTAAGGTCCAAACACTTTATCATATTTTTATATCTTGCATGTAGTAGATAATTTATATACATACCAATCACACACACACCCACACACACACACACAGACACTCAATGTCATAGCAATCTAATTAGAAATAAAAGCTTCTAAATTTCAAATAATGTGGAGCAAAATGATAAAATATTGTCTTAAGTTTTACAAATTTTTTAAAAAGATGATTCACAGAATTATGGAGGATATTGATCCAATTGAATAAAACATAAAGCCCTGAATACTTCTCCACTTTTCCATTTTTATAGAAACTAAGAAGCAATTTAAAGATTTCTTTTTTAATGTGAAGAAAAATGTTTTGTTAGATTTTCTGCTAAATGCCATTTAAATAATCAATTTGCCAACATTTAGGGAAATTGAGTATGCCACTTCCCTAAAAAGCTTGTCATTTCTCTTTAGGGTAACGTGTAACAGAGATGCATAGGAAAATTCAGGGATGTGCTTTGAAATACTATTAGTAGATAGCAAATGGGGGATAGATGGATAAAAATTTATTCTATATATTACTGGGCAATAGTTAAAGGGAATAATGTATCTCTCTATATACATGGGTCTCAAAATTGGCCTCAAAAATGATACTGAGTTAAAAAACACTAAGTGAAACATGGTGAATATCACATTTCCCTGTGTAAATATAAAAATAGAAAAATTATAACAATCATTGTTGATATATATTTAGGAAAGAAAGGATTAATTGTTTAATATTGAGAGTAGATTAGACACACACATATATTAAGTATATAAGAATTAGCCTTTGGATTTGTTAATTTTTTGTTTTAATCTGCTGTATCTCTATTTACTATTTCATTCATTATTATTTTTGGTTTTTATAATTGCATTTCTTCTGCTTGGGTTTCTTATGTTTTCCCTAATATCTTAATTTAACTGTTGAATTTATCTGTTTTCAGACTTTATTGCTTTCTTGTATGTTTTAAATATGCTTTCCTATTTCCAAATCTACAAATTTTTCAAAAAAAATTGTTTTTTTCTGACTTTGAACTTCGTTGTGCTTAGAGAAGTATATCTGTCTGATAATTCCTTGGAATTGGCTGATATGTGCATTATGTCTTCCCCACGTGGTTCGGTTTTCTCTGAAGCTCCGTGCGTACCTGAGAACACTGTGTATTCCTTCGTATGATGGGTTTGCTGACTTCTTCATATGTTTTGAGGAAAGTTATTAGAGGCATCGAAGTTGAAATGAGTGTATAATTATCATTGTTTTATGATGTTTTCCATTCTATGTGATGCTTTGTGCCTTAAAGACTTCACTCTATAATATTAATATAGATACACCAGCTTTCCTTTGACTAATATTTAAGCTGCCTAATTTCTTATCCATTGTGTATAAGTTTTCCCATGTTTTTATTTTCATGTGTGATTCTTCGATAGTATAATCCTGGATCTTATCTTTTATTGAATTTAACCTTTAACTAGAAAGTTAATTTATTTACATTTATTAGGATTGCTGTTATATTTGGATTCATTACCATACTATTTCTTTTTATGTATATTCCTATTTTGCTTCATCGCTTTTACTTTTTATCACTTTTTCTGCATCCTTTACATGAAGTTTTTATTTAAATTCTATTTCCCTCTTTATTCTTTTAATAGCTACCATGAAATTTTAACAGATTTATTTAAAGTCTACATTAATCATTTTCTCTATTCCTTCTTTATATAACATAGGGAGCTTCGAATTATAAAAATCAAATCACCTGCTATTTAGTCTTACTTATTGTCCCATATTTTAATTATATCCTTTCTTTATTCCCAAATTTCATATTTTTGTTATTTCACATACACTCTGTGGTTTATCTACATGCTTTCCACGTTCTTCACTCAACATTTCTTCTTGTATCTCCAGCTTTCCTTTTGTGGTTATTTTCCATCTTGTTGACATATCATCAAAAGTTTGTTGAAGTGTGAATCTATTCACTTTTAGGTTTCCTAAAGGGAGTTTTAGTTTTTCTTTTAGGTTTACTTACATCTTACTTTTGAATTATTTCAAACATGACAAAATATGTGAGAGGAGTACAAATATTAATACTTCCTATATACCTTGCGCCCACATCCTTTACTTGTTTATGTTTTACTGAATGCACTTTATCATTCTCTCTCTCTTCATCCTCAGTGTTCATTTTATTACCATGTTGACAGGAAGAGTTGTTCTTGATATTAAGTAAGGATTTTAAATCAGCTTATTATCACTGCAAATTTCCAAAAGACAGAAAGAAGGGTAACAGTGTGAATCTCTCTATGGCTTCTAGTAAAAATGGAAATATTGCTTAGATTGGAGGAAGGTCATAGAGCACTCTCAGAAGAAATATGATCGTATTGCCGTCATAGAAGCAATACATTTGTCTTTTGTCTCCTTACTTGTTTATATTTTTTCAACTATTTAAATCAAACAATTTGAGGTGAAAGTGCACCACCACTCTCACCTACCAATAACAAGATAGAACACTGGAAATATTATTTCCCAAACATGAGTTTTCATTTTGATGATAGTCAGCTACTAATCTAGATGCTTGATATAAGAGACATTATCTAAGCTCTACCATACCTGTATCAGTAGAATTACTTCCCTATTATACATGAAGATATACAGGCATACCTTGGAGATATTGCAGATTCAGTTCCAGACCACTGCAGTAAAGCAAACATTGCAATAAAATGAGTCATATAAATTTGTTGCTTTTCCAATGCATAAAAAAGTCATGTTTACATTACAATATAAGCAGCTGAGTGTGCAATAGAAGTATGTCTAAAAAACAATGCACATACTTTAATTTTAAAATACTTTATTGCTAAAATGCTAAGGATTATCTGTTCCTTGATCAAGTTGTGATTTTTCACAGGTAAAGGGTTTGGTCCCAGTGTTGGTGGCAGCTGACCAATCAGGGTGGTGGTTTCTTAAGGTTAATGTGGCTGTGGCAATTTCTTCTAACAAGGCAGCAATGAAGTTTGCCACATTGGTTGATTTTTCCTTTCGTGAAAGATTTTTTTTTTTTTTTGTAGCATGTGATGCTGTTTGATAACTTTTTCCCCACAGTAGAACTTCTTTCAAACCCAAATTCTGCCACTGCTTTATCAATTCAGTTTCTGTAATATTCTAAATTCTTTGTTGTTATTTCAGGAATGTTCACAGCATCATTACCAGGAGTAGATTCTATCTCATGGAACAACTTTCTTTGCTCATCTGTAAGAAACAAATCCTAATGCATTAAAATTGTATCTTGAAACTGCAGCAACTCAGTCACATCTTCAGGCTCCACTTCTAATTCTAGTTGTCTTGCTGTTTCCACCACATCCGCATTTACTTCCACTGAAGAGTTAAACCCCTCAAAGTCATCTGTGAGAATTGGACTCAACTTCTTCTAAACTCCTGTTATTGTTGATATTTTGGACTCCTCCCAGGAATCACAAATGTCCTTAGTGTCATCTAGAGTGGTGAATCCTTTCCAGAAGATTTTCAATTTATTTTACCCAGATTCATCAAGGGAGTCATTATGGCAGCAATAATCTTACTATGTTTAGTTCTTATGTAATAAAACTTGAAAGTTGAAATTACTCCTTGATTCAGAGGCTACAGAATGGATGTTGTGTTAACGAGCTTAAAAACACGAATATCCTTGTTCATCTCCATCAGAACTCTTGGGTGTTCAGGTACATTGTCAATGAACAGCAATATTTTGAAAGGACTCTTTTTTTTCTGAGCAGTAGGTCTCAAGAGCAGGATAAAAATATCCAGTAGACCATACTGTTAACAGATATGCTGTCATTCAGACTTTGCTCCATTTATAGAGTACAGGGACAGTAGATTTAGCACAATTTTTACTATTTTCAGAATCGTTAATCAGTATTGGCTTCAACTTCAATTTACCAGCTGCATTAGCCCCTACCAAGAGTGTCACCCTGTGCACTGAAGCTTTAAAGCCAGGCATTGACTTATTTTCTAGCCATGAACGTCCTAGACAGCATCTCCTTTCAATATAAGTCTGTTTCATCTACACTGAAAATCTCTTGTTTAGTGTAACAACCTTCATCTATTATCTTAGCTAGATTTTCCAGATTATGTGCTAAAGCTTCTACATCAGCACATGCTACTACTTCACCTTGCACTTTTTCTTTTATTTTGGGATGGCTTCTTTCCTTAAAAATTATCAACCAACTTCTTCTAGCTTCCAACTTTTCTACTTCATTTCTCTCAGCCTGAAGATAATTGAAAATAATTTGGGCCTTGTTTTAGTTGGTTTGGTTTTCTATCCAGACTAATAAAACATTCTTCATATCAGCAACAAGTCTGTTTTACATTCTTTGTCGTTCATTTGTTCACTGTAGTAACACTTTCAATTACCTTCAAGAACTTTTCCTTTGTGTTCCTAAGTTGGCTGTTTGTTATAAGAGACCTAGCTTTTAGCCTCTCTCAGCTTTCAACATGCTTTCTTCATTAAGTTTAATCATTTCCAGCTTTTGACTTAAAGTGAGAGATGTATGATGCTTTTCTTCTCACTTGAACACTTACAGGCCATTGTAGGGTTATTACTTGGCCTAATTTTAATATTGTTGTGTCTCAGGGAATAGTGAGGCTTGAGGAGAAGAAGAGAGATGGAAGAACAGCTAGTTGCTGAAGAAGTGGGAACACACATGATATTAATTAAGTTCACTATCTTATATGTGCAGAGTGTATGGTGTCCCACAAACAATTACAATAGTGACATAAAAGATCATTGATCACAGATAACCATAACTAATATAATGACAATGAAAAAATCTGAAATATTGTGAGAGGCACTGAACTGTGACCCAGAAACCAAAAGTGAGCACATATTGTTGGAAAAAATGGTGTGGATAGAATTGCTCAAGGCAGGCTGGTCAAAACCTTCAATTTGTAAAATCACAACATCTACAAGAAAAGTGCAATGAAACAAAGTACGCTTGCCATTGCTCCAGGTTACAGAGAGAAAAAGTGGAAGAGATTAGATTCAAATCAAATCTCTGTGATGCCAAAATCCATGATCTTAATCATTAAATACATTGCTTCCAATTTTATGTCTAGATAATATATATTTCATAGGTTTTATATAAAAATCTATTGTTTAACATCATCTCATTAGTAATATATATATAATATTCAGAAAGTTTAAACAATGGTTACTTAAATGAACTACTGCTTTATTAAGCAAGATACAAATCTTAATCTGTAATATATATTTAGAAGTAGGATTTATAACATTAAAATAAGCCATGATGGTTTTTCCAAAATAATGAGAAAATGACCCCTTAAATCAATTATACTTTAAAAAGAAAGATGCCTGTTTTGTCTGTCTTATGAAGGAGATGAAATTTGGCAAGGCAAAAACTTTAGGTTGTTAAATGAAGCAAGTTAACTCATGTTTATGTTTTATAACTTATTTTATTTTTTAAAACAACCTTGAGTTGAGTTTTCTTTGTATTTATTTTGTACTATTTTAAGATGTATAGGTCATTTGCAAGTAGTTAGTTGCTGAATTTTCGGTGCAATCCAAATACTTAGTTTAGTATTACCTGTGGTTTACCTGCTAATTTAAACAGATGACTATAACATGCAAATTAAGATTATAACCACGCATTTTCAACTGCAAACTATATGGAAAGAGTATTCGATATGAAAAAGACAAAATAAAAATTACATAGTTTCTATTTTCTTTGCAGTTTAAAAATGAATTGGAAAATGAATTAGTAATAATGTTTAAAATGCATTTAATTGTGTTTTTTAATGTTGCATGGCATAAAATTTTGATAGCTCGGTTAGAAATGTATGTCTGAACTAGATTTCACAGAAACTGTTTTCCTCTTTGTATTGGTGAAATACTAACTGCTGTGTCTTGATATGACCACTTGATGGAACTCTTTCATTTTGCTTTCAGCATTCTCTAAGCAGTGACAAACTTACCTTTCTGGGCAGGTATAAAAGTATATATATGTATGTGTGTGTGTATATATACATGTGTATGTATGTGTGTGTGTATATATATGTATATATATGTGTGTGCCTATATATATGTATATGTATGTGTGTATATATGTGTATATATATGTATGCTTAAAGGAATTCGTTATTTGGCATATTTAGTATTCTCTACCTTTTTTATGTATGTCAATTTTATTTATTTCTATGGAGAACCACAGTGTTAGTAAGTCGATCTGTAGAAAAAAAAATACTACTTCTTAAATAAACTCTTGTTCTCATTTCCCTCCAAGAATTTTTGGCAGAAAATTAATTTTAAATAATTCTTAATATTTAAATATAATAATATCCAAAATGTTATTTTCTTTATAATCAAACTGAAACTCTATTTCTGGGATGCCTTCAAAATTAATAGTCAGAAGCATTCACAAGGTCTTGGGAATTAGAGGGTGTTAGGTAGTTGTGGGAACTTCCTAACAATTATCCTTATTAAGAAAGATAGCTTGAGAAGGGGAGAGATTGATTTTGAAGTGAAGCTTTCAATAAAGTCATATAGAACAATTAGGAAAAACTAGAAGTGAAGGACGGGGTGAAAATCACCTTCTCTTCATTGAAAACATTCACGCTATAGGTCATCCAAGAGCTGTGGATTAGGTATCAATCATCTATTTGTGACCTTTCATTTAAACTTTCTGAAGTTTTGCATAAAATAGGGATAATCGTAAATCTCTCACGAGGCTCAGATACAATAAAACTCACTATAGTAAAACATTTGTAAACTCTAAAAACATCGTGGAACTAGTAGTTGTTGGAATGATCACATTGTTGTAAAGAAAGCCCACATTAAGCATGTCAGCATATCTCGGAGAAAAAGGCCGTCTTCGGTAACTCTACCTTACAAAATATTTTCCATGCTCTGTAGTGTCTGGCTCCTAGTCACAAGAATCTCAAGGAAGTAAGGCCTCTTTTTTGTTTGCCATTTATTCTAAGTGATCTCTGCCACTTCAGTGGCATCTAGTCCTATGCTAATGGTGGCCAAATCATTTTTCCAGTCCAGAATCTCTACATGAACTCCACCATCCTATTAGACACTTTCTCCCCAATATTCTGAAAACTTAAATTTCTCTTTGCTTAAACCAAACTCACTGTATTTATTCTGCAAAACTGTTGCATACACTTGGCTGACAGAGTTTTTGGTTTTTAAATTGATGACTGTGATTAATTTCTCTTTTGGCTCCCCAGTACCCAGCCTACAGTAGTCAGTCACTGATTAACCATTGAATGAATGAAGTATTTTGAAGCTCAAGACATAGATTTGACCGAATGGTGATAATTTCAAACATTAATTTGTTTTATTGTGACTCTGTTAGAGATTGGCTTATACAATATTACTTTCCTACTGATTCTTGTTTTTATCTATTTTTGGTCTACACAAGGCATTGAAAATATAAGGCACTGAATGTGCCCTCATTTTCAGAGTTTAAAAGAAATTTCATTGCTGCACTAATGATAAAAATTTAATCAACTCTTTTTTAGGAATAAGTTATAAAATACTATTCATGCTTTTTCTCAATATACACTTTTTCTTCTTCAATTACTGGAGTGAGGAAACTCACTTAAGAGGAATGTCTTTCAATAAGAGCAGCTGTAAGGAAAAAGCATATTTTCACTGCCAAGAAAAACTATCAGATAAAATACATTCATTGTACAAAAGAATTATGAACGATTTCTGTAGACATGCAATATGGTATGTACTATTGAATGTGTTGAGGATAAAGTAATAAACAAAAGTACATGTTCTTACATTCTTTGAGCTTGTGTGGGAAACCCAATATAAACAAATGTGCTATTTATATTTTGGTTTAACTTACTTTATTTCAGGTTGCAACAGAACTATACAAAATGTGAAGTAGGGAAGGTGATGAAGTAACACAGGCTGCTATTTTCTAATGGGTTGTCAGAGAAGATCTGTCTAAGGGGAGACTTTATATAGATATCTGAGTGAAATGATGGGCCAAGTCATTTGGGGAAGACATTTTGGATTGCCTCGAGAGGTCTCAAGAACCTTCCAGGGCTCTCCAGAACCCCTCTTCAGGGATCTCTGACAAGATACTGATTACAGAGATGTCTGAGGACAGAGCTGGGACAATCCAACATTTGTAGTACTGATGCAAAGAAAGCCCACCAAAAGAGATTTAGATCATTTCTACAGTTCTATAAAAATATTTTTATGACTCCTAATTTTCATTTAGTTAGCGTATTTTTTCTTCTTCATGTCACCTTTACCCTTTTGTTGACTGTAAAGAAATCCATACACTTATGCAATGTATTCTGTGACAGCATAAGCTGTTTTCAATGATGGGAGCATCAATTTATAGGTAAGTATAACTCAATTAAAGCACATAAGTTCAGGTACTAAAATCAATACAAAGAGCATATTCTGCTACCTCCCAGTCGCCCGCCCCCGGTTTACATATGCTTAACATTTCTGGTGGACAGAATCTTGCTGCTTGTGTGGGATTCTTGACATCACAATATTCATCGTAGAGTAGGCATGCAATGCTTTTAATTTAAATCAATAAGTTAATCTCAAGGGGCAGGGAAGTGAGCAAAAGGGGGCTTATGACCCTTTTTCCTAAAGAGCAACCAATGGTCAGCCATCATTGATTGCTACACAAGGCCACTCCTGAGATCCCAGTTCTAATATCATAAAAAATCAAGTACATGAAAATAATAGAAAGTGAAACCCATGCTTTCCTGACAACAGTGTCTTGCTTCTGGAGATAAAACTAATGATTTTCCCAGAAAATTTTTAAGCAACATTTGGAGGAAAAGCTAAAGAGAGATTTGAATATTATTCCTTTAGGACAGGATTGCCTGGTAACTTACAGGGCACCTATTTAAATGTGAACTTCAGATAAGCCTCTAAGTATTTAAGATGTTCTTATACTAAAAAGTTATTTGTTTTTTACATGAAATTGAAATATAAGTAGAAATCCTATATTTTTATTTGCTAAATCTGACAATCCTATGTTAGGAATACTTTAGACAGATGAGGGTAAGATACTTTCTCTGGAAACATCAACCAACCTATTTTTGTTCGTCCATCAATCAAAGCCAAGGAGCCAATAGGATAGATTAGTATGGCTAAATGTCTTAGGCTATTGGCAAAAAGTGTGGGTGTAGTATTTTTCAAGACAAAATAAAAGAAAGGAAGTTAGCTTTTAGATGTATGAAATGTTCTTTCTTAGCTATGATTTTATTAAAAATATACTGAGATGAGAAAATCAATCCTTTCTCAGATGAGAAGAAATCCAAACATAAGCACAATAAAACGTGTGAAAGCAATAAAATAAATGCTATAGAATTCAACCATATTCAAATATATACTGATAGAGCAAATATGAGAGAGGATAATAGTACATGAAGCTAAACTAGGCCCTCTTCCATGAAAAATCATAGGCTCAAATTGTCTGTGGAGGGGCTAGGCCACTCATAATGACAAAAGATGAAGACATTAATAAGAGTTATATAACATTTTTAGTAGTTATATTAAGCTTCTAAGTGAGGTTAAAAAGTAACAGAAATATTCCCAACCGTGTGATAAAAACATTAAAAAATTACTACAATTGACAGAACTCCAGGATCATAAGAGACTTGTTAGATTCTAAAGGAAGTTGCTAATGAATAAGGAAAGCTGTTAAACAGGCATTGAAAATCTCCAAAGAACTAGGGCATGCATTAAAGAAATCTTCAGGAAAATGCAATATAGTAAAATTCAGAAAAAAATGTTTAACTGTGGTGTGGTATAAAACTCCAGTGGTGTGAATTTCAGAATCAAGAATAGACCTGAGAAGGAAGAGGAAGAGGAGTAGGAGGGGGACCTTTCTACCAAAGATCATTACCTGTCAAAACCATGAAGTCTCTTAATAAAATAAGCTACTGACTAGATTTTAAATTTGCATTGGAAATGCCATGACGATTAAAAATTTTTACATAAAAAAAGGCCTTGGTTATTTGAATGTGTTCTCTAACTCTGGTTGTGTGCTTGGAATTAAAGCCCTATCACTGGCGTTCCAACTCTGCTGTGATCCTATTTTGGGGGCTAGTTCCTGGCAATGATGCTATGAGCATATTTGCCAAATTGTCTAAAGACCACTTTTCTTGTTATGCAAATATCAGTTTAGTCATCCAACTTGTGTATACAGTTCTGGAACAAGAAGCATCTGGAAAAAAAAGAACATATTATGACACTTAGCTAAAAGTGGGGGATGGGGATATTCTTTGGAGGAAAAGAATTCTATCAAGGACCTAATATATTTAATTCTGTTCGTTAAAAACAAATTTCCAATGGTTTCAAACCAGAAATTAATTAAAATAAAAATGGGAGTTAACATGAAATATTAACAAAACTTTATCATTCCTATTTGTTTTTGTTAACTGTGATTAATAAGTGTTCAGAAAAAACATGGCATTATATTAATGTCTCGTAAATATTTGAAAATGTATGATTTAGCACTTCTTACATTTCTTTATTATTATTATTATACTTTAAGTTCTAGGGTACATGTGCACAATGTGCAGGTTTGTATACATGTGCCATGTTGGTGTGCTGCACCCATTAACTCCTCATTTACGTTTGGTATTTCTCCTAATGCTATCCCTCCGCCAACCCCCCACCCCATGACAGGCTGTGGTGTGTGATATTCCCAACCCAGTGTTCAAATGTTCTCATTGTTCAATTCCCACCTGTGAGTGAGAACATGCAGTGTTTGGTTTTCTGTCCTTGCGATAGTTTGCTCAGAATGATGGTTTCCAGCTTCATCCATGTCCCTACAAAGGACATGAACTCATCCTTTTTACAGCTGCATAGTATTCCATGGTGTATATGTGCCACATTTTCTTAATCTAATCTATCATTGATGGACACTTGGGTTGATTGCAAGTCTTTGCTATTGTGAATAGTGCCACAATAAACATATGTGTGCATGTCTTTATAGCAGCATGATTTATAATCCTTTGTGTATATACCCAGTAATGGAATTGCTGGGTCAAATGGTATTTCTAGTTTGAGATCCTCGAGGAATCGCCACACTGACTTCCACAATGGTTGAACTACTTTACAGTCCCACCAACAGTGTAAAAGCCTTCCTATTACTCCACATCCTCTCCAGCACCTGTTGTTTCCTGACTTTTTAATGATGGCCATTCTAACTGGTGTGAGATGGCATCTCATTGTGGTTTTGATTTGCATTTCTCTGATGACCAGTGATGATGAGCCTTTTTTCAGGTGTGTGTTGGCTGAATAAAGGTCTTCTTTTGAAAAGTGTCTGTTCATATCCTTTGCCCATGTTTTGATGGGGCTGTTCGATTTTTTCTTGTAAATTTGTTAAAGTCTTCGTTGATTCTGGATATTAGCCCTTTGTCAGATGAGTAGATTGCAAAAATTTCCTCCCATTCTGTAGGTTGCCTGTTCACTCTGATGGTAGTTTCTTTTGCTGTGCAGAAGCTCTTTAGTTTAATTAGATCCCATTTGTCTATCTTGGCTTTTGTTGCCACTGCTTTTGGTGTTTTAGTCATGAAGTCCTTGCCCATGCCTATGTCCTGAATGGTATTGCCTAGGTTTTCTTCTGGGTTTTCATGGTTTTACATATCACATTTAAGTCTTTAATCCATCTTGAATTAATTTTTGTATAAGGTGTAAGGAAGGGATCCAGTTTCAGCTTTCTACATATGGCTAGCCAGTTTTCCCAGCACCATTTATTAAATAGGAAATCATTTCCCCATTTCTTGTTTTAGTCAGGTTTGTCAAAGATCAGATGGTTTTAGATGTGTGGTGGTATTTCTGAGGCCTCTGTTCTATTCCATTCGTCTATGTTTCTGTTTTGGTACCAGTACCATGCTGTTTTGGTTACTGTAGCCTTGTAGTATAGTTGGAAGTCGGGTAGCATGATTCCTCCAGCTTTGTTGTTTTTGCTTAGGATTGGCTTGGCAATACAGGCTCTTTTTTGGTTCCATATGAACTTTAAAGTAGTTTGTTTCCAATTCTGTGAAGAAAGTCATTGGTAGCTTGATGGGGATGGCATTGAATCTATAAATTACCTTGGGGAGTATGGCCATTTTCACAATAGTGATTCTTCCTATCCATGAGCATGGAATGTTCTTCCATTTGTTTGTATCCTCTTTTATTTCATTGAGCAGTGGTTTGTAGTTCTCCTTGAAGAGGTCCTTCACATCCCTTGTGAATTGGATTCTTAGATATTTTATTCTCTTTGTAGCAATTGTGAATGGGAGTTCACTCATGATTTAGCTCTCTGTCTGTTACTGGTGTATAGGAATGCTTGTGATTTTTGCAGATTGATTTTGTATCCTGAGACTTTGCTGAAGTTACTTATCAGATTAAGGAGATTTTGGGCTGAGATGATGGGGTTTTCTAAATATAAATCATGTCGTCTGCAAACAGGGACAATTTGACTTTCTCTTTTCCTAATTGAATATTTATTTCTCTTTATTTCTTTATTTCTTTCTCTTGCCTGATTGCCCTGGCCAGAACTTCCAGCACTATGTTGAATAGGAGTGGTGAGAGAGGGCATCCCCGTCTTGTGCCAGTTTTCAAAGGGAATGCTTCCAGTTTTTGCATATTCAGTAAGATATTGGCTGTGCGTCTGTCATAAATAGCTCTTATTATTTTGAGATACGTCCCATCAATACCAAATTTATTGAGAGTTTTTAGCACGAAGCGCTGTTGAATTTTGTCAAGGGCCTTTTCTAAATCTATTGAGATAATCATGTGGTTTTTGTCTTTGGTTCTGTTTATCTGATGGATTATATCTATTGATTTGCGTATGTTAAACCAGCATTGCATCCCAGGGATGAAGCCAACTTGATCTTGGTGGATAAGCTTTTTGATGTGCTGCTGGATTCGGTTTGCCAGTATTTTATTGAGGATTTTCGCATCGATGTTCATCAGGGATATTGGTCTAAAATTCTCTTTTTTTGTTGTGTCTCTGACAGGCTTTGGTATCAGGATGAAGCTGGCCTCATTAAATGAGTTAGGGAGGATTCCCTCTTTTCCTATTGTTTGGAATAGTTTCAGAAGGAATGGTACCACTTCCTCTTTGTACCTCTAGTAGAATTCAGCTGTGAATCCTGGACTTTTTTTGGTTGGTAGCTATTAATTATTGCCTCAATTTCAGAGTCTGTTGTTGGTCTATTCAGGGATTCAGCATCTTTCTGGTTTAGTCTTGGGAGGGTGTATGTGTCCAGGAATTTATCCATTTCTTCTAGATTTTCTAATTTATTTGCATAGAGGCATTTATATTATTCTCTGAGGGTAGTTTGTATTTCTGTGGGATCGGTGGTGATATCCCCTTTATCATTTTTTATTGAGTCTATTTGATTCTTCTCTCTTTTCTTCTTTATTAGTCTTGCTAGTGGTCTATCAGTTTTGTTGATCTTTTCAGAAAACCAGCTCCTGGATTCATTGATTTTTTGAAAGGTGTTTTGTGTCTCTATTTCCTTCAGTTCTGCTCTGATCTTAGTTATTTCCTGACTTCTGCTAGCTTTGGGATGTGTTTGCTCTTGCTTCTCTAGTTCTTTTAATAGTGATATTAGGGTGTCGATTTTGGATCTTTGCTGCTTTCTCTTGTGGGCATTTAGTGCTATAAATTTCCCTCTACACACTGCTTTGTATGTGTGCCAGAGATTCTGGTATGTTGTGTCTTTGTTCTCATTGGTTTCAAAGAACATCTTTATTTCTACCTTCATTTCGTTATGTACCCAGTAGTCATTCAGGAGCAGGTTGTTCAGTTTCTATGTAGTTGTGCAGTTTTGAGTGAGTTTCTTAATCCTGAGTTCTAATTTGATTGCACTGTGGTCTGAGAGATAGTTTGTTGTGATTTGTGTTCTTTTACATTTGCTGAGGAGAAGCACTTCTTACATTTCTGATGTGAAAACTGTTTAAACACTATGGCATCCTAGTTTAATAATTACATATTGAGTGGTCCAAACAGACCATAAATTTTTCCGAAAGCAATATTCATATCACACACATTGAAGTTATTTTCGACTGGATATTATACGATGCTGCTTATTTAGGCAAGATAGGGTTTTCTTTTAATATTGCAATGTGTGATGTACTAAAGAACGTTTATGTTGAAGCTTTAAAAAGACAGAAATAAGAGAAACCCAAACACATTCTGACTGGCTTTAAAAGTAGGAACAAATAGTCCTTCCAAAGCATCATAAAATGGATATAACAGCAAAAAAAAAAAAAAATGGGTAGAAATGTTATCGTTGTTTATTCTTTGTTTCCTCAAGGGGAAAAAATAGCACTTTTATCATGGTTGGGACATAACTTCTAAAGAAAAACAAGTTTAGAGCTTTCTATGTATTTTCTATTTCTTTCTTTAGACAATATTACCACGTGGTCTGGTCTAATGCAGCTGTGACACATACACACACACACACATCACCGACCAGGATAGGCTGTGCTATTGCTTTTGCTTCTTAGTGTGAATATTGAAAGGCCACAGGGTCACCTTCAGCTCTTTGGACACTGGCTTCCTGTACGTCCTGCTGTGTTTCCTGCTTGAATGCACAAGCCTTATTGCACCGAGTATGTTTTGCAGAAATGTACCTTGATATGCCACATAATTCCCATACACATTTGCGGGCCTGCACTCATTATCTATTGAAAACAATCTGACCGAAAAGTGACAGTCTCGATTGCGATTTTCATTTGATCTTACAAATTATTTCCAAGGGCCACGGTGTTGGCACATTTGTAACTCCTGTGTCTCCTTCACCCTCTACAACAGACTTAGCCCCACCTTTTCATGGAAAAGCACAAGACCCTCAAATCATTGTGTTGTCCTAATGGCTTTCAAAGAATTACTTCCTTCGAAGTTATTTTCCTCTTTTTTTAACTTACATTTCTAAAGCTAGAGTCAGGATAGTTGATTCTGGTGCTGAAAAAAAATCAGTTAATAACGATTTTTATAAACTTCTACACATTTCTTTTGTGTAGGGTTGGTGTCGTGGAATATTGTGCATTTGGAGGTTAGAAAGAAACTGGTTCACTTTTTTTTTTTGAGGCAGGATTTCACTCTGTTGCCCAGGCTGGAGTGCAGTGGTGCGATCTCGGCTCACTGCAACCACCGCCTCCCGGGTTCAAGTGATTCTCCTGCCTCAGCCTCCCAAGTAGCTGGGATTACAGGCACCCGCCACCACGCCCAGTTAATTTTTGTATTTTTAGTAGAAATGGGGTTTCATCATGTTGGCCAGGCTGGTCTCCAACTCCTGACCTCAGGTGATCTGCCTGCCTCGGCCTCCCAAAGTGCTGGTATTACAGGTGAGAGCCAACACGCCTGGCTGGTTCACATTTTAAATATGTTACTTTTTAACCAAATGATTTGGGGCAAGTTTCTCCTGTTTTTCTTTTTTTTTTGAAATAGAGTTTCATTCTTGTTGCCCAGGGTGGAGTTCAATGGCGCGATCTCAGCTCACCACAACCTCCGCCTCCCAGGTTCAAGCGATTCTCCTGCCTCAGCTTCCCTAGTAGCTGGGATTACAGGCATGCGCCACCATGCCCAGCTAATTTCATGTTTTTAGTAGAGACGGGGTTTCTCCATGTTGGTGAGGCTGGTCTCAAACTCCCGACGTCAGGTGATCCGCCCGCCTTGGCCTCCCAAAGTGCTGGGATTACAGGCATGAGCCACTGCGCCCGGCCATTTCTCCCCTTTTTCACATGTGTTTTCTCAGCTATAAAATATTATTTATCCCTGTAGATCTCTATTCACCTCGAAAGTCAAGATAAAACTTTCCATTTGCTTCCCAGTATATATTTGGACATTTTGCCATACTGAACTTACCCATGCCTGTTTTTCAGTGTGTTCATTTGTATTACTTTGGAGAAGCTATTATCTTGCCATCCTCTTTGTTGTCTTCTGATTTCTACTCCCTATTTTTCATTGAGATTTTCTTCTGCCCTCAGGTAGTACATGCTCATCCATCTCCATTGTATATCAATAGGCCTTTGAAAATAATCCTAGCTGTAAATCCTGACGATTAAATAATTCAGAATTATTTCCTCATCTGTATCATCCTGATATATATTCCTATGTTGCCCACACTGTGTTCAGTGGTAGAAACACATGCTAAATTATGCATGTACATTTTCTTTTTTCTTTTTTTTTTTAGACAGAGTATCACTCTGTTGCCCAGGCTGGAGTGCACTGGCACGATCTTGGCTCACTGCAACCTCTGCCTCCTGGCTTCAAGCGATTCTGCTGCGTCAGCCTCCCAAGTAGCTGGGATTACAGGTGTCCACCACCATGCCTGGCCAATTTTTGTATTTTTACTAGAGACGGGGTTTCATTTGTGGGCTGGGCTGATTTCAAATTCTTGACCTCGTTATCTGCCCTCCTCGGACTCCCAAAGTGCTGGGATTCGCATGTTCATTTTCCAGTCACTATTTATGCATTCTTCAATCATACTGCTTTTCTCAGCATATACATACATAAAATGTTTTCTGTGCATGAAGCCTTATTCTAGGCACTGGGTATAGACTAAAAACAAAAAAAATAGGATAATCTATTCCCCTGCCCCCTTGAAACTCACAGTCAAACAGGAGAAAAATATATGAAACAAAAGAATAAAGTACATAATTTTGTCATTTGAATAAACACAAAGATAGAGTGATATTATAGAACAAAATCCTTCAGTACTTTTGGACAATGGGTAAGAGGTTTTAAAGAAATGCCATTTAAACAGATACTTTAAAAATAAAGAAAGATTCACCTAATGACAGGGATCAAGGAGGAAGTATGAATAAGTAAAATTAACCTAGAGAGGAACTTAAGGAAGAAACGTAGATCAGAATGTGCAGAGCTTTGAAACAGTCATTTTAAGAATGTTCTTACCTTATCTGAAGGGTACTGGGAAGATACCGAAAAGTTTCAGCAGAAGGGTAACTTGACCTCAATTGTATTTTTAAAGAAATCATTCTAGTTTCTGTTTGTGGAGCAAGAAAAAAGAAAGATTGTTTGGGAAAGAACAGGAAGTGGGGGAAAATCATGAGTAGAATTCTACAAGCAGGTTTTGCAAATATATGTCTAGAGCTAGAAGAAATATCTGGTACAGATATAAATTTGGGTCCCTTCAGTCTATCATTATTAAAGGAAAGAATGGGAGTAGGTGAGATTCCATTGAGTGTATATTGCAAGAAGAGTGGGGAAAAGTGTGGGGAAAACACTTTAAAAATAAGTAGAAAAGTAAGACCTGGTAACGAACAATCTAGAAGCAAGAATTATAGAGGTGTGAGGAACATCCTCAGAATGAGGTTGCATTGTATGATGGTTGCTGTGATCACAGCCCTCTTTAAGGGTGGCCTCAACTGCCTGCAACCAATGACTGATCAACAGACGGATATGAAGGCACAGTCTACCCGTTCCAACTAGAACTTGGCCTTTATGCAACTCTGAAGTGTTATTTTAACACCAGTGTCCCCATAGGCTGAAGCTGCATCCAGCCCACTTTCTCTCCTTGTCCTACCATGCTTCTCTCTACTTTCCTAGATATTGCTCCCAAGAGAATTCCATAAAAGACATCCTTCTTGTTAGTATCAATCTGACATTCTCCTTCCCTGGGAACACAACTGGTAGCACATGGAAAACTGCGTGTGTGTGTGTGTGTATGTGTGTGTATGTATGTGTGTATGTGTGTGTATGTGTGTGTGTGTATGTGTGTGTTTAAAGAGTGTGCTAGATTGTGTCTAGTAATCCTGCACAGTCAATAAATAATGTCTGCAATAGGAACAAAGTAGTGATTAGCCCTTTTGTTTCAGTAGTGAATGCAGCTAAATTGGTCAAGTCATGCCAGCAGCAATGGAATTGGACCGTGTAGAGGAATAAGAGAGGGAGACTGAGGATGGGTAATGTTGACAATCTTACTGAAGAGCTTAGGAGGAAACACAAAATCAGGACAGTGGTAGCACATGTAAAATTTGTTTCAGGTGGAAGAAATGACATTGACTTTGGAATGTTCCTCCACAGGTGGGGGAGGGGCCATAGGAAAGACTGGCGTTAGGTTGACTAGAGGAGGATGCAGCACAGTTTCCTGTCTTGGCTTTTGTTTGTTTCAGGGAAGAAAGAGACAAAGATTAAGGACAGCAGAGGGAAATACAGAGTTGTGTTTGTGGTAAAAGATTAAAATAGTCATTCTGAAGGGTGATGGGTTGAATTGAGAAAATAAACGTGGTCTCTTTTTTTTAGGCAGCATCAGGAGTTCAGTTGAGAGTAACGACAATGAATTTATATGGCACAAATGTAGGCAATCACATATTCTACTTGTTTTCTTGTTTAATATAAATGGCCATGCATTTTGGGTTGGTTGGTAAATGGTGTTTGTGATGAAAACATCTGTTTCCCTTTTTTTTACTCTCAAGAAAAGAAAAACATTTAAAGAATATTTAAATTATCTTGCATTTGAAAAGAACACATGAATAAGCTTACATAAACATTTTCTCTGTTGGGGAATACTTCCTAATGAATCACATCCTTTGTCTATAGGGTAAAAGGAAAGAACATTATCTGACTAATAAGGAAGAAGGAGCACTTTGTGAATCTATAACAATAAGCATAGATATTTGTCAGTCTAAACTTACCTTGTTGAGCCTCTATAATTAGAATATGACTGATGAAGAGAATAAATATTTGTATATAATGTAATGAAAGGCCTTGTAAAGTTTATTTGCATAGGAGATGTAGGTGGAAGCCTGGCTCAAATTAATCAGTATTATCTGCAGAAATGATTGCATTCCACTTCGGAGAATAAACGACAGGACATCCTATGGTTCCTTTGAATTCTGGACATTACATGAAAGGGGACATATTATTGTTCTCTTAAATAATATCCGACTTGTAATTAAAAATGAATGTAGGGTTTAATGACTTCTTTTGTCTTCTTTTTTGTGCAGAGAAAACTTCTAAAGCTCATTTTTAACATTTGCTATTCAATTTATAGATTTATAAGCCTAGTTCTTCTCTAGGTCTCTTTCATTACTGAGATTATTTTATTTTTAAAATGGGAAATTGCAGCAATTATTTTAAGGGCTTATGAATTTTTTTAATCTTGGTTACAAATGTAAAACATTTTCAAATATTTTTAAATTTATTTATAAACCTTTATAACTTATTTTTTGAGTGCTTCAAATTTAGGGCAGTAAATTTTTTCTGCATATCTAAATAACTTTTATAAATCTAATTAATAAAAATAGTGACCCTAAAATGCATCTAGTTGTTCCAAAATAATATATAAATACTAAAATATCAATTTAAAATACCATGTCAAAATCAAGCGAATAATTACATATTTTAAGTTTGAAATTATGAAACCATCATTCCAATTCACTAAGAATTCCAAATGTAATATATTTTATTTCATTTAAGTTCTTTAGTGTCTGCATCTACAAACAAAATTTCCCCGATAATTTTATTTTTGTAAGAACAATCAATATGGTGAATCCAAACGCTTTGCCAAATGTTCCAATATTGTTTATATTAGTAAGAAATTTAAAATCAAATATCTGTTTCAAGTACTCAACTGCACATTAGATATTGTACCTTTAAAACTCACTCTCTGCTGGGCATGGGGGCTCATGCCTGTAATCCCAGCACTTTGGGAGGCCAAGGAGGGCAGATCACCTGAGGTCAGGAGTTCAAGCCCAGCCTGGCCAACATGGAGAAACCTTGTCTCTACTAACAATACAAAAATTAGCCCGGCGTGGTGGGGTGCATCTGTAGTGCCAGTTACTCAGGAGGCTGAGGCAGGAGAATTGCTTGAACTGGGAGGGGAGGTTGCAGTGAGCTGAGATCCCACCACTGCCCTCCAGCCTAGGCGACAGAGTGAGACTCTCTCTCAAAAAACAAAACGAAGCTTTCTCTCATAAGCGAAGTTCTCTTAAACATTACACGTATGTAGATTTCCAACACAGATTGGATCCTTTCCAATGCCAAACTATCTTTACTAGGATTTCAGATTTTTAAAGTATTTCTATGCTTAATTGGAAACCTGCCGAGGCTAAGGAGACGTGTACACATCATGAAAGCAACGACTATCTGGTAACTGAAGATACTCACAATACCAAACACTTAATTCTAAATCTTATGCTGTGGGAGATCATGTCATCCTGCGCGACTATGATTTATTATGACCGGAAATCTTTGCCAGGATTTTGACAGATATTTTTAGATTCTGTTTTTTTTTTCTGAGCTACTAATAAAAACTTATGTAGAGCTTTTATGTTGGTGACCCTCAGACCTCAAGGAGGAAGTTATACCACCCATTCCCTGGAGTTACTTGGAACAGATTTTCTAATTCTCCTGTCTAATCACAGAACTCTGCCCTCCCACCTACATTGGTCCTTTGTCTGTATGTCGAATGCATTATTTTAGCTCTTAAGAAACATATGTGTATTTTCCAACTAAACCGTAAAACTTCGTGGGAATACCAATGAATGCCTTTTCCATCTAACTTTAAAGAACTTTGAACTTCATAGAATTTTCTATTTTTTCATGTTCTTAATACCACAAAACACAGGTATTAATATCATACGTTATATGGCATTTGCATATCTCTTATAGCTTTATCTGACATGGGTTTGAAAATTATAAGGTCATTCTATTGGCATTTATTTAATTATTGCTTATGACATTTTATGTTGATTGAGCCCTACT
Source organism: Symphalangus syndactylus (assembly GCF_028878055.3). Lineage (NCBI taxonomy): Eukaryota > Metazoa > Chordata > Mammalia > Primates > Hylobatidae > Symphalangus > Symphalangus syndactylus. Next base: position 110,013,777 of record NC_072437.2, on the reverse strand, counting down.
TTTTTGGCTTTTGGAAATAAAGACTGCTGTGATTTTGTCTGTAATGGCGCAAACACGTTGTCATTCATTGACATATGAATGTACTTCAAGTTTAAAAGATGTTCTGTTTCTCTTGATCATCAGAAATCTCAGAGCTGACATCACCAGGCATGTGTGTTTGTGTGTGTGTGACAGAGAGTGAGAGAAGGAGAGAGAGAGAGAGAGATTAAAAAAACACCCCAGAACATAGTAAAGTGACAGAAACAAATTAAAGATGAATTAAATTTCATCCAAACTTTAAATATGGTCATTTTGCATCTTTGAGAAAGTTGGGTAGCTTATTCTAGGACGATCATATTGGAGAAAGGATGGAATACCTGATTAGTATATTAACATAATTTTGAAGACATGAAATGAATAAAGTACTTGTTTCTAATGCGTGATATGCAGGTGTATGTAAGAACTTTGTTAATAGTTGTCTTTTTGAAAGAGTAATAGGTGTTTCCAGGTGTGCACAGGTATGTGCGAATATCAGAGATTAAAATAGAAACGGAACCAAAAAGCTGTGCCATCATTGAAAATATATTTGTTTAAAGACTACGTGACACTTAGGAGGCATTTTAATGCAGTATTTTATGTATGCAATTATTTACATATGTTTAAGTGTTTTTTATTTGACTTCCATAAAGTTTAGATTTGTTGCAATCTTATTTTTACCCTTGAGGGAAGAGAGAGACCCTCTCATATTGTTTTATATTGTTTTATACTCAGTACTTGTTTTAAGAAAAAAACTAGGAAGTGAAATCAAAGACAGGCAGCTCAGCGCCAGACCCAAAACCAGGCCTGGGCCTGCCTGGCCTAAACCTAGTAGCTAAAAATCAACTCATGACTTAGAACCCGATGTTACCCATAGATTTCAGGCATTGTATGGAAGAACATTGTGAAACTCTCTGCCCTGTTCCGTTTCACTCTGACCACCGGTGCATGCAGCCCCTGCCACGTACCCCTTGCTTGCTCAAATCAATCACGACCCTTTCTTGTGAAATGCTTAGTGTTGTGAGCCCTTAAAAGGGACAGAAATTGTGCACTTGGGGAGCTCGGGTTTTGAGGCAGTAGCTTGCTGATGCTCCCCGCTGAATAAAGCCCTTCCTTCTACAACTCGGCGTCTGAGGGGTTTTGTCTGCGGCTCATCCTGCTACACCCTTAGTAGTATCTGAATCTTGGAAAGGAAGGGGAGGGAATATCCAAATATCTTAAACGGGGTTCTCGGACTTCTAATAAACAGTTAAAATCTTACACACAAGGTATTTAAAGCATACAGATGATTCTACATTTGTTCTAACAGATCATAGTGCCATGAATATTTGTCCATTAACGAACATCCCTTACGTGTAAGAACATTTTGCCACTGTGCTTTTAGTTATCCCCTTTTCACCTACTGTCCCCTGGAATAGTCTCTCCCTTTCGTTTCTCAGGGGTCTTCTTGAGCCTGAAGCTTTTATTGGGCCTCACTTTTTGCTGCTTTGTTCCTTCGCCAGTTCTAGGCCTTTTTGCTGCGTCGACTACGGGTTGAAAAAAGGAGAAAGCGCAACCCCAAGCTACTGACCTATGAGTAACAAGGTCACCGAATTCCCCTTAGTCCTGCTGGGGTCTGATCCTCTACTCTGTGAAGACCACGGCTGGGGAAGACCTAACCTTCACTCCAGCTCGCTTGGATTTGTCAGTCTTTGATGATGGAAGCCTGAAATGCAGACCTTATACCCTAACCAATTCTTCCTCGACCAAAAAAAAAAACAACCAAAAACCAAACCAAACCAAACAAAAAAACACGGCCACCTCTTTATGACCAACCATAGTTTTGGTTTAACCCTTCAAGACGCACTTATCTACTTAATCCACAATTATATTGTAGTATCACGCTAAGCATGGAGTTATTATCAAGGATCAAATGGCCTCTGGCCTTTTGGAATCCACATGATCTTGGAACTCTGTGAAGATTGTCTTCGGATCACTTTGCCCTGCTGTGGTTCACCTCATCCCGTGCATTTTGACTTTTCTATCTCCTTCCCTATTGTTGTGTAAAGTTACATCACGATGTTGAGTGGTGTGTTTTACACCCCAATGTCCCATAAACAAATACTTTTAATACCCTTTTGTTGGTCTAATTTGTAAGTGACCATTTTATACGCCACAGTAAGTACCTGTAAAGTTGGAGAAAAAGAAAAGAGAATTGTGTTGTTCTTGTGCTAAGAAAGGGCAGCATTAAACTCCTCTGTAACCTCTTTTCTGTATTTCCGTTTTAACAAGGGTAGAGTTATCACAAAGTGGGTGAATGTAAGCATTCTTCCCTCAAACATCTGTGTTCTTCAGCCTGTCCCACTTCACCCTTTCCAAAGAAGGGCAGGTTTTTAAATAGAAGAGAAGCAATGTTGAATAAAGAGTATATCAGAACGCTCCATAATTCATATAACCTCCAGACAAGTTCTCAAGTTTATTGGTCAGAAAACACATGGTGACATTCACTACTTTTTTGTTATTATTGTAAAGATTTCTGTGAGAGTGTGGGGCTCAGTCAAACTTTGTAGGGAGAAATAAGCCACAGTCACAGAGATTCATTCATTCATTCATTCATTCAACACGTAGCTTTGTTTCTATTATGCCCCACTGTCCTAGGCTCTGGGGATTAGACAGTGACCAAAACTGACAGGTATTTAGCCTCATGGAGCTTAAAGCATATTGAAGGGAACAGACAAAACTCACATAGGAATGTGCGATGTGCATAAATAAAATACTTTCGGTAAGTGCCATGACTAAAATACACCGAGGGCTGACATACAGTTGCATGTTGCGTAAGAGAGACTTGCGTTAGGTAAGGTGTCTAGGTTAGCTGTCTCTGAGGAAATTGCATTTCAGCTGGGACCTTAAAAGATTACAGTGAGGTCAGAGAGTGTCCTAGGCAGAGATAAATAGAATGCGTAAAGGACTTTACGTTGAAAAATTCCTAAGCTGTTTGAAAAACTGATAGGGGCCAAGTTGCAGGTGAAATGGATGACAGCAAGTCAAGCTATTACCATTTTATTACAAACCACACATAGGGTCTTTAAATGTTCCAGAATTTTGATTTTTTTTATTACCTGGGAGAGAATGTAATTTTATTTTCATCAAATCTTGTTCTTATAAACTCCTTTTACATTTTGCTTTCATCTGAGTAAGCTGACCATATAGTGCCCTCGTGTGGCGTAGTGCTGTATTACACGATTAATACTGTAGACTCTTTGAGGCATGATTTTAGCAAAATTCTTTTACACCTTTTTCAGCTAATCTAAGTCACTTCTAGCTGCTCTCACTCAGACTCAAACATAGAATCTTATTTATTTGTACTGTTGTGTTTTACTACGTTCTCACATTCCACTGTGGAATGGACACGCGCTGGGAGCACAGACTCCAGTGACCTCAGGATCCAGGCAGACTGAGAACAAAAATGAGGGAGGCCAGACCAGACCTGAAACAAAGACTCCGAGAGATTTGGAGAAGCAGGTTATAGGAAAGACTTTCAATTTTATGTATTTACTTTATAAATAAGTAATGCCAAAATAAATAGCCTTGGGGACCATTGTATTTTTCAGTCTCTGTCCCTAGCTTTTTACTTTTAGCAAATGTACATGGTTAATTTCTCAGTCAACACCACAAATGCTTTGTATCCTTTTGTGCATTTTGACTATTTTAGAACTGATTATTTTGTGCATCAAGTTGTCTATTTCTGTTTCCAAGTTCAGCATTTTGCCACACGTTTATTTTGGAAAGTATTTCAGGAATCTTTGTTGCTCAAAACCAAGCACTGTAGCTGGAGCTGGTTTCTTTCCTCCTCTCCCTTCCTCTCTCTTCCTTCTTCCTTCCTAAGGCTTGAGCCATTTTTCACTAGAAGAGTTTTATTTTTAATTTTATTTTTATGTATTTTTTTGACAAATGACTGCCAGTATGCTTTATGGAATGCAGCTGTTGAACTTTATTTCCTGCTTTTCTTTGCATTAAAGTAGTCCCAAAATTGTTTTCTGAGGAACTCTTCACTTTGACTGCCAGCGCTGCTTGTGTACCTTTCAAGTCAGAAATTGAGCGGTCTGTTCAGGCCCATCTTTATCCAGCTCCTGCTTTTCACATGAGGATGTTTGTGCTACATGCAATTTTGTTGACTTTTGGAGTGTAAAGCTTTGTTTGTAAATGAAAACATAGAATTACAGCTTTCCCGGTACTTGTCAGGGACTATAATCACGAATTCACTGCAGCTGGATACTTTTCAGACACGTGAATAAGATAAATAATATTTATGAAAGATGGCCTGGAGGAAACAAAGCCATCCATTCTGCCATGTTATCTAAAATCTGTTTCAAGATGAAGTGAGACCACCAAAAATGCCTAACTGGCTGGGCGCGGTGGCTCACGCCTGTAATCCCAGCACTTTGGGAGGCTGAGGCGGGCGGATCATGAGGTGAGGAGATCGAGACCATCCTGGCTAACACGGTGAAACCCCGTCTCTACTAAAAACACAAAAAATTAGCCAGGCGTGGTGGCGGCGCCTGTAGTCCCAGCTACTTGGGAGGCTGAGGCGGGAGAATGGTGTGAACCCGGGAGGCGGAGCTTGCAGTGAGCCGAGATTGCACCACTGCACTCCAGCCTGGGCGACAGAGTGAGACTCTGTCTCAAAAAAAAAAAAAAAAAAGAAAAGAAAAAAAAGCCTAACTGGACCACATCGTACTGGGCCCAACACAGTCGCTTCTTACTGAACTGCTTTAGCCATCATAAAACCTTCTCTTCATGAGGGGCCGTAGGAAATATTTTCTCTTATTTCATATTGGTGTTCTCCCAAATAACTAGAATATATCATGCACGGTCTTGTTACTGGTTATATTTTCTCCTTTCTGCATGTTAATTAGAAAACTCAAAGTCAAATTTGTGCTCTGCCCTGACTCAGTGCATGATTCGCCAGTGTCCATTTGTTCACTGACCACATTTCTGACACCATCTTGCTTCCCTATTTTTTGTATTTTCTAAAGGTTCTTTCTAAAGAGTTTAAGTATTTTATATTGCTATATTGTATGCATTTGCAAGAAACTTAAATGCATTTGGAACAGAAGTGATAGATAAGTAACAACCATGTGATCGCTATCGATTCTGTACCTAATTATAAGTACATAATTCCTGGCTTAACCGTCTGTAACCTAAATAAGTAAGAATTAATACACCCTATAATTCCTCGATAGCTGAAACCTCCCCCCAGATTAATTTTATAAGCCATGCTAATCCTATTTCTCAGTGCACAGAGGTTGAACTTGTGGACTAATAGTGCATTAATATTCCTCATGAAAAATATAGCTAAATAGGGAGAAAGGAGATGAAAAGAACCAAAAATATTCTTTTAAGGATAATATTTGATCCTCTGCATCCATTCATTAAAGCTAATATTCATTCTCCATTTCTCTCTGTCCATCTGGTTCTATGAAAAGACCTAGCCTGCTCTCAACATGTGTGTGACATTAATAGATGTTAGTGATACAGAGATTGCCGTCCGTGCAGATTGACAGCACTATGTGGAGGTGAGAAGGAGTCTTGTTTACCACTTAGGATCTGGATCTCTGGTCTGCTTTGTCATGCAACACAATCCTTCTGGGATTTGTAAGTGACGACAAGCCTCAGCGATAATTATATTAAAATGCTTTTAACTTAGTGTAAACATAATTTAATAAGATGTAGATGTTCAAAAGGCTAGCCTTGAATTCAGTCTTGAGACCAGAGACAATATGCCTGTGTGCATGGTGTATGTCTGGAAAGCATGTACATTCTTTGACCCCAGTTAATTTCTACGAAGAAGTGTGTTAGTCTCTGATCTAATAATCTCATCTGCAGATTACTACATTTTTATTACGATAAAGAACACCTGGGCTTTTAAAATATAGTAAGGTTATCTTACCTGGAATATTAAATATTATTGAAGTTACAACTTTGGAGAAATTATATTTTTAATGAATATGGTTATATTATACCTGTTCGTTATTAGAGTAGCCCTCAAAGTTGGTGATTTATCAATGCGTTGCTGCTGAATAACAATAGCTTTATTGAATGTCTGCTTGATACTGAGCGTTGTATAAGAGGCTTTTCATATATTATCTCATTTAGTCATCATAAAACATTTTATGGAATGCATTGTCAACATTTTGTGAATGAAATGTGGAGTAAATTGTTTGCATTCCCATAGGTGGGCAGGTTTTTTATGCTAAAAAAAAAGAGAATGGTTGCATTCACATCTCTTAACCTATATGCACACTTCCTTTGCACGGTGGGGTTTGGCAAAGCTCTATCTTCTGCTAGTGTTAGGGCAATTCTGATTGAAATCATACCATTTTAGATAAAATTAAAATTAAACTTGTATTTGTATAACTTGAAAATTTTGAATTTTTCCTGCACTGACAGGGAGGCACACTTCATGATTGGCACTCAGGTTTATGTTTTAGAGTAGCAAACAGACAGTGATAAGCCAGAAAAATGAGTTTGTACATAAACTGCAAATATTTTTACTTAATATAGTAAGCAGTAAATAATTAGTCAATGTTTTTGATCATATGAATGACAATTTGAACGTGGGAATATTGCAGCCCTTATGCACTGCAGATGAGATTATGGATTGTCACACTGGTTGAAAAGACAATATGAAATTATACAATATGTTTTAAGATGCTCACAACCCCTAAAAAGCTAGCAAGGAATCTCAGACACATGTGCATAAGGACACACAAGAGCATCCATGGCAGCTCTGTCTACGGTAACGGGGCACTGAAGATTAGCAGGAGAGCAAGTTAACAAATCATAGCATGTTTACAAATGGAATACTACACAGCAGTGTGAATGAGGGACCGGAACTGTAAATGTTAACAAGATTAATCTCAGGAACACAATGTTGAATGAAAATAGCACACCACAGAAAGATACATATTTCTTGAGTATACTTGAATAAAGTTCAAAGCACGCAAAACTAAACAACATATTAGAGGCACATATGAAGGTACAACTATTAATAAAGATAAAGAGGAATTAAAAACCACACAAGATACAGGATAATGGTAATCTCTCTGGGGGAGAGAGTTGTCAGGATGAGGGACCCTCAGGGACCCTAAGGGTTTCGGCAACGTCTTTTTTTTATTTTTTTCGAGACGGAGTCTCTCTGTCACCCAGGCTGGAGTGCAGTGGCGCGATCTCGGCTCACTGCAAGCTCTGCCTCCCGGGTTCCCGCCATTCTCCTGCCTCAGCCTCTCCGAGTAGCTGGGACTACAGGCGCCGCCACCACGCCCGGCTAATTTTTTGTATTTTTAGTAGAGACGGGGTTTCACTGTGTTAGCCAGGATGGTCTCGATCTCCTGACCCCGTGATCCGCCCGCCTCGGCCTCCCAAAGTGCTGGGATTACAAGCGTGAGCCACCGTGCCCAGCCTCAGCAACTTCTTATTTTGAGCTGGGTAGCTAGGCGGTGGGTGTAAGGAACCCCCTTTTCCATTTAATCTCAGTGTCTCACATTTATCACAAGCATTTTTTGTTTTTGCTTTTGTTTTTTTGAGACAGGGTTTTGCTGTGCTGCCCAGGTTGGAGGGCAATGATGTGACCACAGCTCACTGCTACAGCCACGACCTCTTGGGCTCAAGCAGTCCTGTCACCTCAGCCTCTGGAGTAGCTGAGACCACAGGCGCATGCCACCACCCCTGGCTAATTTAAGTGTATATATATATATATTTTGTGTGTGTAGAGACAGAGTTTTCCATATTGCCCAGGCTGATCTCAAACTCCTGGACTCAAGTGATCCATCTCCCTCAGTCTCCCAAAGTGCTGGGATTACAGGCGAGAGCCACAGAGCCTGGCCACAAGCGTTCCTTTAGTGTCTATGTATTCAATATTCCAACAAGGACAAACAATGAGAAAATATTTAGACCTTAAATATTTTCTAAGTAAACTTATTTATATCGCACTCTTTAGAGAAGCACCTCCTCTTACTTTATTATTTACACATATTCTTCTCTGAATTTAATTCATAAAAGTTATTGTCCACTGTCCTCTAATTTGTGCCACTTTTTCATCAAATGAGGAAGATATGTGTGTGTCCTCGTACCCTGGGTGGCATGTTGCAAATTTTTCACTCCTGGTAGTGCATAGTCCCTCTCTGGAAATCAGGTCAATTGGTAGAGTCCTCTGTATTTCTGCCTCCTGCCCCAGTGTATTAAAAATGATAAAAAGATAGGCCTCTTCTTCTTCGTGCTGTAATACAACCCAAGCATAGCAAAGCTTTGATTAAATGAGTACAGAATAGTTGGTAGCTGATGCTTGCTATTCCCCAGTGTGATGGTTAATAACGAGTGTCAACTTGATTGGGTTGAAAGATGCAAATAACTGTTCCTGGGTGTGTCTTTGAGGGTATTGCCAAAGGACATTAGCATTTGAGTCAGTGGACTGAGAGACACAGACCCACCCTCAATCTGGGTGGGCGCTGTCTAAGCAGCTGCCATTGTGGCTAAGATAAAAGCAGGCAGGAGAACGCAGAAGGACCAGACTGGCTAAGTCCTCTGGTCTCCATCTTTCTCCCGTGCTGGGTGCTTTCTGCCCTCGAACATCGGACTCTGAGTTCTTCAGCTTTCAGACTCTTGGATTACACCAGTGATTTGCCAGGGGCTCTCGCGTCTTCGGCCACACACTGAAGGGGACACTGCTGGCTTCCCTACTTTTGCAGTTTGGGACTCAGACTGGCTTCCTGGGTCCTCAGCTTGCAGATGGCGTATTGGGGGCTTCACCTTAAGATCATGTGAGTCAATTCTCCTAATAAACTCCCTTTCATGCATACATCTATCCTATTAGTCCAGTCGCCCTAGAGAACCCTGACTAATACACCCAGCTAGGAGGTACAGTTAAGTTGTCAATACCACCCACAGGCTGGTTCTTGTGGCCACTGCCTCTTACAGTGTTTATTTCTCCATCGAGTTCGCAAGGGCTGTGGCTTGCTGTGCTCTCCCTCTTCTCTCTCAGTACCTGATGGCCAGAGCTGTTTCCAGATCTTTGCCTTTATAAATGCCTTCTTCCCTCCTACAGCTGATTCCTTCCAACAGGGCTCAGCAGGTGAAAGGCAGTTCACACAAGTCTTCTCTAATGAATACTGCTGTGATGCTTTTTGAAATTACTAACATTCCTATCGCTTTCATTAAACAGTGAAGATAGAAGATTAAAGGCCACTATCCCTGCACAAGAGCTCCTCCTTGTGGCCTGCCGATGTTTTAAATGTGCAAACCTTGGTGATATATTGATATCCTGTGATGAGTTCATCCCACATCAACAATTGAGTTTTCTTCTGTTCTTTCGTATTTTATCACGTGTATAATTATTTTTCTCCAGATGAATCTTGTACTGTTTGTTATATTTACTTGTTCTTATATATATTGCCATATTGCCTAGGCTGGAAAAAAAATTGACTTACGCACTTATTTAGTGCCTCATTTGAAAAAAATGATGGTTTCAATTATTTGAAACTCTAAAGTACATTTTCTTCATGTCCGTTTTCTATATTTTAAAAATGAAGTACTTTCATATGTATTCATGTCACTACAGTCATAAGTTCCCGTCCAAAGTTCCACTGAAGAACCACCTTATCTTACACATCTCAAAGGAATTTAGCTGATGAAATAATTTGAACTAATCAAGGAAGGGATAACATCCTACTTTTTGCAGACTTTGCTTTCACATGTATATTACACATGGACTATATTATAACAGTGTTTGCAAAAATTACTTTTAAGTACATTAATCACTGTTTCTGACAGGTAAAATGCTGAAATAAGCTTCTTGTAATGGGTGTGAATATTTTTTTGGGGCTTGCAGAATATTGCAGATTAATATCACAGAAAGCATGTCTAGTTCATGCAACAATTATTTTCATGCAAATTTTGTGGGTCTTTACAAATAATACATATTTGTTACCACTCTTCTTGATAGCGAAGAAAATAAAAATAATAAATATTTGAGAAAAGATCAGGTTCACTTATACTACATATACCACATTATCTTTCATATCAATAGTCGCCTTGCACTTTAAACCTGTAACAAAACATGAGAAATTTTAGAAGGGAAAATATTGGAAGATAAATTAATACCTCTGAAGCCTGTATTCCTATAAATTTAGTTGATAAAGCTCAGTTTATTTAGAGTTTTGAAGAGATATTTTCTCTTCAATGAAGAAATCTCCATAATTGAATGATCTAAATTTCAACGATTAAAAGTACTAGTAAAATAAAATATTTATAGAAAAGCATTCCTTTAACAATTTTTACGTCCAAAATATGATTTAATTTTTCATGAAATGGGAATATGAATGATCATACATTCTTTTACACACACTTCATAAATTAAAAAGTTCTCAATCTATTTTAAAAACCCATATGTAAACAACAGTGTCATAGGATGTGTTAAGAACTACAGCAGTCAGAAAAAGTTAACAACCCTTGAAATGGCACAGGAAAGGACAGGATGTCTTCCAGGAAGAGGTGCCAATTCTGTTTAAAATTAAGAGACAACGGAGTAATGCAAATACTAACTTTACCCTGCAAATTGCAACATTTATCATCTAGCATCAAATGTGTATGCTGGGACTGACACATGCACGCATAGATGGTTTGTGTTCCATAATAAAGTTAATTGGTGAAATAAAATAATGGGTTTAATTTCTAGCAAAGAAATGCTTGGTTAATCTAAATTAGTAATGTTTGCTTATGGAATTTCCTACCCCAATTATTTCAGATGCTGTCCTTGAGATTCTTTTTGTTAAACTGCATGATACACATTTTGCGTGAAGTATTTTTAAAACTTAGGGTATCTCCTTATTTTCTGATTAAAGTAAAATTTCTCAGCGTTTCTGTAAGGACTTTGGCAAATACTCTTTCTGCTTTATAAAGCAAAATATAAGAACCAGAAATCTTTGTAATCCTTCACTATGTTGATGTCTTTTTACAGCAGATTTCTCAGGAATTATTGTTTGTGGTTCCAAATTGAAATTTTCCCTGCATAATCTAACATTCATATCTTCAGATCTGATGTGATAAACTGACCAATCTCTTTGTAAGTGATATTTTGTAAAACTCATTCTGTGTTTCGGACAAGGGAACACAAAGTTGTCACCTTCAAAATAGCTAATGGTCATATCACATGTTAAATTGACTGGGGAAATTCTAAACATTGAAAGTGTTCAAGTCTGGATTTTTCCTCAGGAAATATAACCTTTGGTTATTTATATTTGAAAGAAGCTAGTTTTATGAATTAAGCTTTAATTCTGAGATAATTATATGTTCATAGGCAGTTATAAGAAATAATACAGAGATATTTTATTGCCACTTGCCTAGCTTCCCGCAGTGGTCATGTAGGCCAAACTATAGGACAGTATCGTAACAAAGATGCTGACATTGATATAATCCACTGAACTTATTCAGGGTCAGTTTTACTTTTTACGTTAAAGTACATGATTCATTTAGTTTTTGTTTTTAAAATAAAATATCTGAGGGCCAAGTCTGCTGACTTAGTTCTTTAAATTTTACAACTAATACAAAGTTACTGAGACTTACAGAGCTTTGAGAAGTGCACTGTTATTTCTAGAGTTAAATTTAAATAAAACACTTAAAGTCTGAGACTATTTTCTAGTTGTAAAAAGGTTAAAACTGCATTGTAGATGTTCTTTTCCTTTCATTTCAAAACCTAAACAATGTTCTATTATTTAAAGGTAGTTCATTAATAAGCAAAGATTTGTTACAACTGTGATGAGAATAACATGTATGTATATTTTAGCATTTGAATACATTCTACATGAAAACATTTCTTTATATTTAAACTATTATTTCATACAAATAGAAGTCAAAAGAAATGTTATCAGATGCTATAAAATAACTCTTCCATAATGTAGGATGCACTAGGAAAATAGTGAATACAATATCATGTGCTGTTTTGGCATTAGATTTTCCATACATTAAGATAAATGCGTTCATTAACTTCTTCCACCCATCTTTTTTATTTTGGAGATTGACTTCATATTACTGTGATAAGAGGCAAATTGAAATCCTGGCTTCCTGATGATATATCTTCTTGTATGAACTCTTGTTGATGTAGATTAAGTGGGCTAGCAGATACAGTAGTACTCATAAAATAGTTTTTCAGAGCTTTTTATAGTTTAATAAACATTTGCCTATTTCCCAAAAATATCGTGCAAACAGACTAAATTTAAGTCAATAATCCGTACTTTATATATCTATTACCATTGTCTAACAATGTAATTTATCTATTTGAAACTAAATTGACCAAAGACATTAACAAACATATAGGGAAATTTAAGTTTTATGTCTTTATGGAAATATGTTTTAAGTCCTGCCTTTTTGTAATTGAGAGTTATATTTTTACTCGAATATTTAAATGTTATAAGTAATTACAATCATAAGGCAACCCCTATCATGAATGAATCCTGATTTGGTGAGGTGAAATGTCTTAGTTTATGTTTGTATAAATTGTATACAGTATTGTGTAATTTGTATAAAATATTTTAACTGAATTTAGTTCTTTAGTTCAGATTGAAAAACCTCTCCTGCCTAGCCCTACCTCCAATAATTGGAAAATCTACTTACTGACATGTCAAGTCACTTCTCTTGAGGAATAAACTTCTAAAAGTAGTAGTCATAGAGTGAGTTTAGACAGAAATTCAGAAACGTCAACTAAAGTTAACTATACCCCTGTTGTTCACTGTTATCATGACTTTCATTTTTCTATCCGGCCAAAAATACTTCTAGTTTTATTCCCTCCAAGTTTAATGCCTTCTTGTTTACATGCCTATTGCATGTTGTCACTTATAAGTAGGAGCTGAAGAGTAAGGACACATGGACATAAACAGAGATAACAGACACTGGGAATTCCAACAGGATTTGGATTATGTATTATATTATTCACATTAAGTCCTATGAGCCTATCAGTGGAGGTGCATAATAATTATTTCAAAAATAATTTTAAACATGGAAGTTTGAAACGCATTTTTGGCATAGTTTATCAGGGAAAGTTGGAGAGAAGAGCAGAGATTTTCTAGCTGTCCTCTTGGTATGCTTGCTTATGCATTAGCTTGCATAAACTGACACATCCCGTGTCAGCCCTGAAATCCTTAAGCTGGAGTTTGGGGAGGTGAGGAATCTCTGGACATATCCTTGAGTTGATTGATTATCAGTTTGAAAGGGCAGTGTACTAGTCTGTTCTCATGCTGCTAATAAAGACACACCCGAGACTGGGTCATTTATGAAGGAAAGAGGTTTAATGGACTCACAGTTCTACATTGCTGGAGAGGCCTCACAATCATGGCTGAAGGTGAATGAGGAGCAAAGTCACATCTTACATGGCAGCAGGGAAGAGGGCATGTGCTTTATAAAACCATCAGCTCTCATGAGACTTATTCAACATCACGAGAACAGCATGGAAAATAACCACCTCCATGATTCAGTATCTCGCACGGGGTCCCTCCCACAACCTGTGGGGATTCTGGGAGCTACAATTCAAGATGAGATTTGGGTGGGGACACAAAGCCAAACCATATCAGGCAGACCTTACTAATTGTCACCACCATCTTTTTATTGTATTTATCTTATGTCTAATTTTAGATACATAGATTATTTGTTACATGGCTATTCCATGCGTGATGGTAGGGAATGTGCTTCTAGTACACCTGTCACCCAAATGGTGAACATTATACACAATAGGCAGTTTATGAACCCTCATTCCCATCGCCCTCCCCGCTTTTGGAGTTTTCAGTGTCTGTTATCTCCATCTTTATGTCCATGTGTCCCCATTATTTAGCTCCTACTTGTGAGAATATGAAATGATTTGATTTCCTGCTTCTGGGTTTGTTCACTTAGAATAATAGCCTCTAGCTCCATCCACATTGCTGCAAAGGGCATGATTTTATTATTTTTATGACTGTATGGTATTCCATGGTGTATATATACATTTTTTAAATCTAATCAACTGTTGACTACCAGCTTTTATTTTATTTATTTATTTTTTTAATTTCATTTTTTGAGATGGAGTCTCACTCTGTTGCCAGGCTGGAGTGCAGTGGTGCCATCTCGGCTAGCTGCAACCTCCACCTCCTGGGTTCAAGCGATTTTCCTGCTTCAGCCTCCCAAGTAGCTGGGACTACAGGCACCACCACCACACCCGGCTGGACCACCAGCTTTTAAAAACAAACTTGATTGACTAATTTTACTAGTTTTTGTGACTCACGACTCATTCAACACTTTGGAGATTAAAAATACATCCTCTGGTTTTGCATCCATGGATTCAACCAAGTGCTAATTGAAAATATTTGAAAAAATGAAAAACAAAAAAAGATACAAATAACACAAATTAAAAACAATACAGTATAACAACTACATAGCATTCATATTGTATTAAGTATTATAACAACTCTGTAGATAATTTAAAGTATACGGGAGGATGTGCATAGATTATATACACATATTACACCATTTTATGTAAAGGACTTGAGTATCTGCAGATTCTGAGGAGGGTCCGTTCTGGAACAAGCGCCCCACAGGTACCAAGGGATGACTGTATTCAGACTGAAACAAAATATTCTTAAACAGAAGTCATTGGCCCATATAATATAGTTCTAATACTAACCCTGCTTTTAAAACTTTTAAATTACATGATATTTTCTTTAAAAAATGGTGACTTTTTAAAAGGCACGATCATGTTGGTTGTATTTAATTTTAACTACATGTTCTAAAAGGGTCTCCAAAATAAAATCGAAAAAAAATAACCCATTCACTTTTAAAATACTGAGGTTTTGTTGCCTGTTTATAGTGGAGGTTACCAAAAAAAAGAAAAGAAAAAGGATCTTACATGTATCACTACACTGAAGCAATTGCCTTCAGAATACTTAGCATAGACTTAAATTTGAGTCTTGTAACATTCTGAGGAACATTTATGATGGGAGGGTTGCAGATGTTTATGGCAATTTAAGGAGGTACACATCTTAAACATACATCAGTAGATTATGAATTCAGAAGTGGTGATTGGTAGCACTTTATAATCTGCAAATTGATTTGCTAAAGTCTACCCTATAATAGAGGAAAGTGTAATGTCAGATGTAGCAAATTGCAATTTTGGGGCATATGTTAATAGTATGCAGTTTCAATCCTTCATTAAAACAAAACAAAACAGCTAAAAATTATGGTCTTTTTTAAAAAAAATAATTATGTTGTGTATGCATGTGTATGTATTTAAAATATGTTATTTACCTAAATATTCTGTCTACTTAATTTTGGAGTTCCCCAAATTTTCTACAGACTAGTTAGAAACAAAAGGAGATCTTAAAATATTTTATCATCAGCATCTGGATTCCGTTCCTTTGTGTGTAATATTTTAAGTTACCATCATCTCTCACCTTCTAGGGCCTTTTATTTATACGTGCTTCAATCTGATACTAGGCGTATGCAGGCTTATTCAAATGTGTGCCACTCACAGCCTGCAGTGCCTATGACATTGAAGGAGTTTCTTAAAGTCATTTAGACTCTCCATCCTTGGGTTTATACGACACATTTGTTACTTCAGTAATTCAGTATGAATGATCCTCAGTACCTCAGGAGGAACAAAGCTCTTATGCTTAGAGATGTTAATATTTAGAAGCTTTGGAAGGTTCGAAATACTTTAAAGGAGACAAGCATTCTCTTAAAAAGCTAGAATATTTCCATATTTCCTTTATAAACATGTTCATGGTTGATAAATAAGTCAGTTTTGGGTCACAAAAAGGGGTTGTGCTGCACACTTCTGCATTTGGAATTATCCTCAGCATAGTAAGCTTTCAGGGTGACACGTAGATGGAACTTTTTTAGAGATATATCACTTTCTCGGGAAAGTATTGTGGAGTAGAACAGATTTATAGAGCTGGAACCGTATTATACAGAGCTGTAGATCACTGCTGCTGACCAATGAGACCAGCTTTTTCTTCCCTTTTTGCAAATATTCACCAAATGTCCTTTGTTTTATCTTTCCTTGTTGAAGTAACAATTCAATTAGTTTTTTGGTCTGAAAAATAAGATCATTCCCTGTTCTAAATCATTTTTCTTGATTTTTCTTCCTAATCTCATACCATAAACAAATGTTTTTGTTTAGCTGTGTTTGTCAGGAATGACAGATTTAACAGCAAAGCATAAATGTAGATAGGTAGTTAAAAATCCAGTACAGTAAATCACTGCTTTTACCATGTGTTTGTGAAGGGTTATGATTAAAAATGGAACCTGAGTGAGGTAGATAAAAGAAATCCAATAATGTTATTTTAGGAGGATAGTGTTGTAACTTTCAGAATTGTAATCATTATAAAGAGCTTTTTTTTCCCCCTTTTTTAAACTATACATTCACTTCTGGGACACATGTGCAGAATGTGAAGGTTTGTTACGTAGGTCTACACGTGCCATGGTGGATAGCTGCACCCATCAACCCATCACCTCCATTAGGCATTTCTCCTAATGCTCTCCCTCCCATAACTCCCACCCCTGACAGGCCCCAGTGTGTGATGTCCCCTCCCTGTGTCCACGTGTTCTAATTGTTCAACTCCCACTTAGGAGTGAGAACACGCGGTGTTTGGTTTTCTGTAGAGAATATTTTTAAAAGGAAAACAGATACTATAGTTATTACTACTGAATGTATTTAGAAGTTCTAATAAGTTCATATTATGAATGTAATACTGCCTTTTGCCTGAAGCACCTAGTGGGTAATTATAAAACTCATTGCGACCTAATTGATTAAATAGGTAGAGTGACAATTTCCACTTGTTGATGAACGTTACACATGAACTATCACATGTCGAAACAGCAGAAACTCTTTTTTTTTTTTTTTTGCTATTTGGTTGCAAGATGGTTTCTTTGCCTTTTTCTTTTAATTATTATTATACTTTAGGTTTTAGGGTCCATGTGCACAACGTGCAGGTTTGTTACATATGTATCCATGTGCCGTGTTGGTTTGCTGCACCCATTAACTCGTCATTTAACATTAGGTATATCTCCTAATGCTGTCCCTCTCCCCACCCCACAACGGTCCCCGGAGTGTGATGTTCCCCTTCCTGTGTCCATGTGTTCTCATTGTTCAATTCCCACCTATGAGTGAGAACATGTGGTGTTTGGTTTTTGTCCTTGTGACAGTTTACTGAGAATGATGGTTTCCAGCTTCATCCATGTCCCTACAAAGGACATGAACTCATCCTTTTTTATGGCTGCATAGTACTCAATGGTGTATATGTGCCACATTTTCTTAATCCAGTCTATCACTGATGGACATTTGGGTTGGTTCCAAGTCTTTGCTATTGTGAATAGTGCCTCAGTAAACATATGTGTGCATGTGTCTTTATAGTAGCAACGATTTATAATCCTTTGGGTATATGCCCAGTAATGGGATGGCTGGGTCAAATGGTATTTCTAGTTCTAGATCCCTGAGAAATCGCCACACTGACTTCCACAATGGTTGAACTAGTTTACAGTCCCACCAACAGTGTAAAAGTGTTCCTATTTATCCATTTATCCACATCCTCTCCAGCACCTGTTGTTTCCTGACTTTTTAATGATGGCCATTCTAACTGGTGTGAGATGGTATCTCACTGTGGTTTTGATTTGCATTTCTCTGATGGCCAGTGATGATGAGCATTTTTTCATGTGTTTTTTGGCTGCATAAATGTCTTCTTTTGAGAAGTGTCTTTTCATGTCCTTCACCCACTTTCTGATGGGGTTGTTTGTTTTTTTCTTGTAAATTTGTTTGAGTTCATTGTAGATTCTGGATATTAGCCCTTTGTCAGATGAGTAGGTTGTGAAAATTTTCTCCCTTTCTGTAGGTTGCCTGTTCACTCTGATGGTGGTTTCTTTTGCTGTGCAGAAGCTCTTGAGTTTAATTAGATCCCATTTGTCAATTTTGGCTTTTGTTGCCATTGCTTTTGGTGTTTTAGACATGAAATCCTTGCCCATGCCTATGTCCTGAATGGTATTACCTAGGTTTTCTTCTAGGGTTTGTATGGTTTTAGGTCTAACATGTAAGTCTTTAATCCATCTTGAATTAGTTTTTGTATAAGGTGTAAGGAAGGGATCCAGTTTCAGCTTTCTCCATATGGCTAGCCAGTTTTCCCAGCACCATTTATTAAATAGGGAATCCTTTCCCCATTTCTTGTTTTTGTCAGGTTTGTCAAAGATCAGATGGTTGTAGATGTGTGGTG
Source organism: Symphalangus syndactylus (assembly GCF_028878055.3). NCBI lineage: Eukaryota > Metazoa > Chordata > Mammalia > Primates > Hylobatidae > Symphalangus > Symphalangus syndactylus. The sequence goes on along the minus strand of NC_072437.2, from coordinate 109,995,505 downwards.
TTATTTCTGAGGGCTCTGTTCTGTTCCATTGGTCTATATCTCTGTTTTGGTACCAGAGAAATTCTTTTATATATTTTTAAGACATTATCACATCAAGGTATTTTGGTGTGATTTCCAGCAGAATCGGCTAGAAAATGTTTTTTTTTTAAAAAAGAAAATGTGATTTGAGTATTTGATTATCATCACTGACTATAACTATAAATCATTTCCATGCTCTTATAATCCAAAAACTACCTGTGGGAAAATTATTAGCAATCACATCTATGCTGAATGTTCATTCATACATAAATTAAAAAGCATTTTCACACAGAGACCTGATTTTTGTGTACATCAGAAATAGAATAAAACCTAATATGGGTATTGTATTAATAATCCCATGTGGTGAAGGAACGATTAACTATATCTGTAACCATAATCTTGAGAAATATCTTACCTTTTAGTAAATAATAAAACCCATCTGCTGTTGCATCTCTCTGAGGTTTATAAAATTATGCTAGGGTTAGTTATTTTAATCAGCACAGGACATTTTGGCCCCGGATCTGTTGTCTTCTGGGAAAACATTGGCTTCCACAGAAGGTGGTCGTTTCGAAGGCTGGCAGCGATTTCTGCTGGTGACTGTCACCGAGGATTTTCATCCCTAACAATGGGAAGTGTAAATATAATCTGACTGCTGTGGCTAATTTGGGTCCCTTTACAACTGTAAATAACTAGTCCAAGGTTTTTGCTTAAGGTGTCACACCAATGTTACAACTCTTTTGAATTTTTTCAAGTCAGGAATAGACATCTCCTTCTTACTGCTGTGTGAAAGATAATTAATAGATCTTGTCTGTGACTCTTAACTTGGAAAAATGATTTGTTATGGGCAGAGAAATAACAGAGAATAAGAAATCTCAAACTTCGCCATCTCATGATCATCCCTGTTCCCACCTTGGAATTTGATTTAATGTTCTTTCACCTTGGACAGCGGTCAGTGTTTCAACATTAGAAATCCTAGAAGCATGTTCTTGCTATAGTTTCACCCCAAGGACAAGATTATTGCAAAACTCCACTCGATTTGAGGATTTTATTTTCCCTGGTATGATTTGCAGCCACCTGGAAAATGCCATGTTTATTTATGTTATTCTTCTTTATAAAGATTGCGAAAAATCAATGTCAAGGTGAATTCACATGTGCAAATTCTCAGCAACAAGTTAATTTAATGTCAAAGTTTAAAAAAAATGTCGTTATCATTCCTAAAACCAATTTTAGAAGCTGGAATTGTTTTACTGAATAAATTCAGGTAAAGTGCATGCTTCCTTTGAACACCTGCATCCTGCATCTCATGGTCAGCAACCAAGTTAATAATTAGGAAACACATGGCATTTCAGCTGAGTTGTTTGAGCTCTCTGTGTTTAAGTATAGTCTCATTATTCAGATTGTTTTTTTTCTTTTTTTGGTAAGATGTATTTTTTACTTTTAAAGGAACCTGTAGTCATTGTTTACTCTGTAACTAAAGGTGGACACAGATATAAAATATTGCTTGCCTGTATTTTCTATATTTGACCAGGAGTTATTAACAGAGTTGTTTGATAGTAGAGACATGTTCTGTTGAAATTTGTGAAAAAAACATATTTTATCTAGATGAACCTGTTTACCAAATACTTTTTGGATATACAGCTGGAAGCACCAGAAATTTCCCTCCTGGAGAAAGTAAAGTCACACTTTTTAATTGTGTTAGTTCTATGCAGCTGCTGTAACAAATTACCTCTAATGGCTTGGTGGCTAAAACCCCAGAAATCCATTATCTTAAATTATGTATCTTAGAAATTCAACAAGGGTCTCAGTGGGCTGAAATCGAGGTATCAGCAGGACTGAATTCCTTTCTGGAGGTTCTACAGGGTCCATTTCCTTTCTTTTTCTATCCGGCAGGGGCCACCCGCATTCCTTTGGTCCCACAGCATCCTCAAAGCCAGCAACACTGCTCTCTCTGTTTCTTTCTTCCATAGTCACATCTCCCTCTGACTCTCGCTCTTCAGCTTCTCTTTCCCATTTTAAAGACCATTCTGATGTCACTGGGCTTGCTGGGATGACTCTAAATAATCTACCTATTTTGAGGCCAATTGGCTAGCAATCTTAACTTTCCCTGTGCCATGTAACCTAACATATTCACAGGTGTACAGAGATTAGAATGCGGACATTCTTGGGGGATATGGCCTAGTTCTGCCCACCACAAAGATGGAGCCAACTCTTAAAACAATCTTTGAAAGGCATAACTGATTTTTGGGTGCAACAGTAAAATTTAAATATTAATAAGATAATCAAAACAGCACGTCTAAAATAATTTGTTTTAAAAGTTAACTTACAAATTTCAATTGAAACATATTTTTTTTTATCAGAAATCCTAGCAGAGTTATATGCTGTCCGACTACTTCACTAATGTGATCCCCAAACAATTACAGGTGTACGAGTCACTGTAGTTTTACGACATTAGCAAAACATTGTACCAGGTTTTGTCAGTCACAAAACGCGAAATTTCAAATCCAAGTTTCTCCCTCCTTCATTGATAAAAAGTGAAGTCAATACTCAGTCTTACCTGGCATTCTTCTTCTTACTTGGGTTATAGGCCTGTGTTCTAGATGCAAAGGAAATTGGGTTTTTGCTTTCATCTTAGAGAAGAATTTATAAGGTGAAATTTTCCCAGACACAGGCACAGTATTCAAAGAAATGCAGATCAAAAAGCATGAACAGTGTTAGCTATAGGGCTGTCAGAACGGAATCGTTGCTTGACCCTAGCAAATCATAGCTTTGTTCTGTTTTCCCCCAGATAATGGTGAGAAATCACAGAAAACATTTGGGGAGATTTCAAAATTGTTAAAATCATATATGTTGGAGTTAATATAGGAGAAAATTATGCCTACTGATACTAATATTTGTCTATGTCATTTTTAACAATCAGAGTTCATTTAAGTGATTTTCTATTCATAAGTAAGAAATCTATTACTGTAAGTTCTTGATTAAGCTTATTAGATTCATTCATTCTAAAAGCCTGGTTACATTTTGTCACATATCAGCTCATTTAAACAACTGATACTCAAATACTTAACCTATGTTTATGCAAGGTAACACTAACTATAGTCTTTAAAGAGGGAATGAGTCACCATACTTGGCAGCTATGCAAAAGTTTTGCATTGTTAATCATGAGCGTAATGTAATGTGGCAGAGGGCATGGGGCCTTTTGAGTTACTGGGCGAAGTCTAAAAATAGCTGCCATTCACTGAGTCCAGACCGTAGACGTTGCTCTGAGAATTTTTTTATGCTGCCCTCCTCCCCCTTTTTTTTTTTTTTGAGGCGGAGTCTCACTCTGTCACCCAGGTTGGAGTGCAGTGGCACAATCTTGGCTCACTGCAAACTCCACCTCCCGGGTTCACGCCATTCTCCTGCCTCAGCCTCCAAGTAGCTGGGACTACAGGCGCCACCACCACGCCCGGCTAATTTTTTTGTATTTTTAGTAGAGACGGGGTTTCACCGTGGTCTCGATCTCCTGACCTCGTGATCCGCTCGCCTCAGCCTCCCAAAGTGCTGGGATTACAAGCGTGAGCCACCGCGCCCGGCCTTTTTTTTTTTTTTTTTTGAGACAGAGTCTCACTTTGCTGCCCAGGCTGGAGTGCAGTGGTGCAACGGTGGCTGACTGCAGTCTTGACTCCCTTTGGGCTCAAGCAATCCTCCCACCTCAGACCCCCAGGTAGCTGAGACTGCAGGTGTTGCCACCACACATGACCAATTTTATTATTTTTTTTGTAGAGATGAGACCTCACTCTGCGATCCAGGCTTGTCTTGAACTCCTGGCCTCAAGCTATCCTCCCATTTCGACCTCCCAAAGTGCTGGCAATACAGGCATAAGCCACTGTACCCAGCCTGTGTTAACTTTTCTTTCTACCAAACTTTTGAGATAGGTGCTAAGCTTATTCATATACTGAGATGTAACTTGACAAAGGTCACTCAGCAGACTTATGGCAGAGTAAAATCTCTGTACATCTGTTTTGTCTCCTGTGTACATGTGCTTTGTTTAATACCCTACCTTTAAGTGGAATTGGTGTGTGTGAATATAACTAAGCAAATTATACCACAAGAGTGATCCTCTTGGGATTATTTCTTGTTACATAAGCCTCCCTTATAGCAGGCTGGAGAGTTTCCTCTAGCTTTAGAGAAGTAAGCTGCTATGTGTTGAGAGGGCCATATGGCTTGGATCTGAAGGTGGCCTCCAAGAGCTGAAAGCAACTCTCGTTGACAACCAGCAGAGAAACAGGGACGTCAGTCCTCTAACTGCAAGAAGCTGAGTTCTGCCATCAATCAGAATGAGACTGGAAAAAGACCTCCGAGTTTCATGTGAGAATTGCAGACCGGTTGACACCTTGATTTCAGACTTGTGAGACCCAGAGCAGAGGATGCAGTTGAGTCACACACTCAGATTCCTGACCCATGGAAAATGTGAAATAATACACTTGTGTTGTGTTACACTTCTAATTTTGTTGTAATCTGTTATGCAGCAAGAGGAAACTGACATATTATGAAGGTTACACAGCTGATGAGGAGTTAAGTATTTTGCTGAGGAAGCTCAGCTGCAAATCCTCTGGCCTCTCCCATTATAGATGGTTGCCTTCAAATTCGAGGACTCAGCCGTGAACCAGTCCAGGGAACTAGCACAACCCTTGTCCTCTGGGCCAAGCTCCTAGGTAGTTCCACTCTCATTAGAGAATTGCGGTTTGGTCCTCTGATGACCAAATTTAAAGACAAATTATTGGTGATTTGAAATTTATCTGAATGCTAATATATGATTAGCTCTAACAATCCTTAAAAAGAAAGAAAGATTTTCTAATAATTACTTTTATTCCTTTAGCAAATATAAGTACATCTGAATCAGGTCTTTTAAACTGATTTTCTTTTAATGAAAATAAAAGTTGGGGGCCTGAAAGAATACATACAATGTAAAAGCACAATAGAGCTAAGATATTTGAGGAAGTGTCTATTCAGGGCAGCTTGAATCTATGCTCCTGGAAATAACATTTTAAAAATAAAAAAGAGAAAGATCTAAATATTTTAAAGGGTGTATGTACCTAATAATACCTATCTTTTCCAATTTTATTTCAAATGTGCCATGCTGCCATAAAATAAAGGTAAGTTTTTTTTCTTTGTTTGTTTGTGTTTGACTTGTATATCTTTATCACAGGAGTATAACAAAGATTATATGTATAGTCATTAATCAATTTGCATTCCAGATTGTTATTATATATATATTTGCATTCCAGATTGTCCATATATAGGGAAATAGATAAGTTGAAACAACTTTCAGAAAGAAATGAAGCAAAAGTGGTTAATAAATATAATAGCATAAAAATTATTGTAAGAAACCGAAAGATTTGTAGCCCGTAAAGATTTCATTAATGTGGTGAGAGACACAGGCTCCGTATCTCTCTGTTGTCAGAGTTAACTTGATTTCCTCACAAAAAAGTGCTTTCAACAATCATTGTGGTTGCTTATCCTAGAATTATAGAATATGTTTTTCTTTGCTCAATTGTAAAGTAGTAATTAGTGCTTATTCTCAGGATATTTTAAATAATGTGCGAGAACAATTTACAATCTCAAGGAAGATGACTGCAAAGCGGCTTTTAAAACACTGTGTATATGATTCAAAAATCATTGGTAAAGACATAACAATCGTGTTGTGTTGAATACTTACTTCCAAATCGATGCCAAAGATTGTTGGCCACTAGTTAACCATATTTTGAACTATAAGAAACAAAATCTTTGGCAAATTCTCTCTGTAAAAGCATCAGAAACCTAAAAAGCCTCTACTTAGAAAATGAAATTTCCCTTATAATAACCTTTCCTCCAAAGGGTTATATTTTTGTAATGTTATGGAAGAAATAAAAATTATTTGACAAAGTAAAATTTTAAATGCCTAAAAATACAGCCTGATATGAGTTTTCACATTCATACCAATTTTTAAACTAAATATAAGCATGTGTATATATATATACACTCACATATATGCTGCCATTTGTAGTTTTACTTAGACATGTTGATTCAGTGCAGTGGTTATTCCAAATTTTGTCTGAAATATTTTAGATTAACTATTTAAAGAATAGTCCCTGTATTGAAAAATTGTCCATCCCATGGCAGTGCAGATGATAAGCTTTCTGTACTTCTGTATTATTCCCTGCTCTCAACAGCTGCTCTTAATTGAAGCCTAGGTACGATTTAGGATTGTTTTCTTTTGCTTTGTTGTTCTAAGAATTCTCACTTTAAATCCGTCTAAGGTTACAACAGCCTCTTATCATGTAGCTTTCGTACAAATGTGACATGGTCTCATTATATTTCTGCCAATGGATTTTATCGCTTTAATAATCCTTTGCAATATTTATAGAATGTCATGATGAATCATATTATATTTATCATATCACACAATAAATAGCATGACATGCTAATAAATCATTCCAGTTTGGAGAGTGTTGAAATTATTCTTTGTAAGCTTACATCAAAATGATTAGTCAGCATCCAGTCTCTGCATTAAATCTGTAGTCTTACACCAATTTATAACTTAGAATGGATAATGCAAATGAATACTCAAAATTATTTAATTATTTGCTAATATTTTATATAAGTTAACTTCTTTAGTTGTACAAAATACTAAATTACGGAACCAAATATTTTTTATAATGAACCATTTTCTTAAGAATAATACAATAGACATAAGTCTAATAAGACTTTGCAAAAATTGAGATGTTTGTTGAACATTTTTCAAATTAGCAAGAATAAATTTAAGAGAAAACTTTATTTTAAGGATATTAGAATCCACAGAGAAGAAAGGAATAGAGAAATATGATTTAGTCTGCCAATTTTATATGTGAAAAAACATAGGCTCACCTATGTTAAGGAATGCAATCAGTTAGACTGACAAAGAAATGAAATTAGAAATTAGGTTTTCAGACATTTATCTTAGTGGTACTTTATAATAAGTTCTTTTCTGTTCTCTTTAAAATTTCATGTTGAGTTTTAAGAATTTAAGAAATAATATATAAATATTAAAAGATAATTAAGCTGATAGATATAATCAATCAAGTTAGCTTAGATTGCATCAGAATCTTTTGGAATCCGGGTGTTATCTTCTTGGCTGCGTGTTTGAAGCCAGCAATTTCTTTTCAATTGTCTTTTGCCTTAATGTGAATTCTTTATTAGCTCTTTCGAAACAAAGACACTTTCCATGGACAAATACGAGTCTCCAGCTCGATGACTGTAGGGTTCCTGAGGTTGTGTGGCTGACACAGGAAGCCCGAGGCAATAGCTGAGCAAAGTGGTTCAGGTTGTGAATTCTGGAGTCGGCTTTTTTGGTTTGAATCCCAGATTAGACACAAATCAGAAATGTGATCACAGGCCAGTTATCTGATTTTTCTAAGCCCCAGTTCCCTTCTGTTAAAAATGGGGATAATAAAGAATACAACACAGCTCACATCTGTTGTATGATTAATTATTGTATATCAAGATCAAAGGAGGACAATATCTGCATAATAATCAGCAAATAACAGCTATTGTGTATACTAGTAACAGGGACTAAGAGGAATCTTTCTGAACAAATGTTTGGAAAACATGGTAGAGATTGGCAGCCAAATTTAGTCAAATAGTTTACAGAATTCCTGCGATTCACTGCTTTTCTTTACAATAGATACCAGAGCCTTGGAAATGTTTTTTTTAAAAAAAACTATTGTTTACCTAAAGATCCATAAATATATCAGGCTCCGCACAATTAAGTAGAAAAAGAATCTTTTTTATATTATTATTATCCTGTAGCATTTATCTGTACTTGGTGTCATATCAAAAACCTTTGCGAGAGGGCCTGGTTTCTTCCAATTACAAAGTAGGAAATGTATTTATTTTGTAAACTTTCACCAGTGCTCTAGTTACCAGTATTTATTTTTGCCTTCTAGTCTTACGAGAAATCTCACTGAAAACTACAATACCCTCTAGTGTACATGATTGCATATAGTTTAAACATTGTTGTTTTAGGATTTTTATGCAAAGTAGTAAAAATTTGAGGTTAAGCCCTAAAATATCATTTTATTCATTTATCTGGCAAACTTACTGAACATGTAATATGTGATGGATAGTAATTTAGCTGCTGGATATATAGCAGTGAACGACGGGTAAAAATTTGTGTTCTCTTAAAATCTAAAGGGGTAAGACAATTATCAAAGAAAATATTTAAAACTCTTAATATGTCGTGTATTGGTGAGTGCTAAGGAGAAGAAGTACACGTGGAGGGTGGAGGGTTACAAGGTCAGGAAAGACTTCATTAAGCAGGTGAAATGTGAGCAAAGGCACAAATGAAAAGAGAAGGCAAGCCCTGCAGAATAGCCTAGTTGTTAAGAGCACAGACTTTGCAGGTACAGAGGCGTGCAGGTGTCTGGTGTGTTTGAGGGAGGGTAAGGAGTTCTGTCTGACTGGGCTGTAGTCAGCAAAAGGACAGTGAGAGCAGAAGGGGACAGCGGGGTAATGGAGCCAAATTACATAGTTCCTTGTAGGCCTCCGTAACACCTCAGGCTTTTACTTTGAATGAGATGGAAAGCCACTGAGGAGTTTGTAACCAGCCATACCTTATGGTCTGGTTTAATACGAGAAACTGTCACTGTGGGTGCCATGGAGAAGGTGCCCTAAGAGGCCACAGTGTGTTCATAGGAAATGCTAAGCCTTCTACCTGTGTGCCAGACACTGTCACCTCTCACCTAATGCAGGAACATCATTCCCCCAACTTTTCCCTTTCTTCTGCATCATCAATTCTCCTCTTGCTAATTAATAATATTCTTCATATGCAAACATGCTACAATTATTCTTATTTTAAAATACCTTTCCACATTCTACAAATCTCTCAAGATACTGCCTCCGTTCTCTGATCCTCAGAGCAAAACTCCATGCACCCATTATACCCAAATCCTTTCATCTTGGTTTTTAAAGATTCCACCCCAATCTGCCTTCTCCTTTTCTACTGTCCAAAATTTGTTGTTGCCAAGGACAACATTGATCTCCATATTCTTCAACTTTTAGTCCTTTTCACAGAATTTGACACAGGTAATCACTGACTTCTCCTTGAAACATGTTTGTCACCTGGGTTCCAGGTCACAGTATTGTCAGTTCCATTCACCTTGTTACAGCTGCTGCTTCCTGCGTTCCTTCGTTCACCACCATCTTCCTGATTTCTCAGTTACAGCACAGAAGGGATGATTCTGGCATTTATTTACTTTATTTAAATGCATTTTCTTTTTTATCTCAGATGGTGTCATGCTTTAACTCCTATGCGTATACTGCCGATTTTCAAGTGTTTAATCCCCAGCCTTCATTGTGCTGTAGAACTCTAGAATTGTACATTGAGCCACCTAGTTGATATCACTTCTTGAAATCTAATAAGTAACTCAAGGTTATTATTTGCAAAATTGACCCTCTGATTTTCTCCCTAAACCTGGTTCTGCCGCAACTTGGCCAGCTCAATAAATGACAGTTTTATTCTTCGATAATTTAAACCAAACTCTATGAAGTTATCCTTACCTGCTATTTCTAGTTTTCCCAGATTCAATCCATCAGGAAATCCTGCAAGTCTACTTTTAAACTGAATGCCTGTTGAGGTAATTTGCACTGACACTACTTGGTATAAACCACCATCAGCTCTCAATGGAATATTGCCTTAGTTTCCTGTTTGCGTCTAGAGCTGATGAAGCCGGACAGCAGGCTGATGGCTAGTTTTTTTTTTTTCCTGAAAGAAATAAATTATTGTAATTTGGTGGGTCTTAAATAACTGACTTAGAAATTATGTAATCTCATTAAAATTCCTACACTATTTTTTAATGAAAATTAGAAACATCCTAAACTTTGTTTAGTAAAGTCTTGACAAGTTCTTTCTGTGTGAGTTTTAATGGCGAAATCTTGTTCAAGAACAAAGAACACGTTCAGACGTGTTAGGTAAGGGAAGGTCTAAGCTAAACTCAGAGAGAAGAGGCCTATTGCTTTATTTGAATTTGTGATTCTTTGAGATTCTTAATGTCACAAAAACAAGTATAAAAAGAAACCATACAAATACCTCATTAGCCATCTAGTTTTTAATATGCTGTCTAACCAAGGGTTGCATTTCTTGAGTCAAAGGTAGCATTTTATGATTCATAGTTTCTACCATTGCTAAAATTTTAAATTTGGTCTTAACATTTGATTGGTTCTCTTTCATAATTGCAATTTCAGGGCCTATAGTTTGTCTGGGTTGATAATTATTCAGATGAATGATTTATCCATTTAGATAAACATCAACTGGTTCTAATAATTTGCAGTTACTGTTTATGTCAGGTTGCTTAATCATAAATGCTTTCTTGAGACCCCCTCTTTGTCAAAACTGTTCTTTAGATTCCCACAAAACACTTTTGGAGTTAGAATTTTCCCTATCATTTCTAAAGATAAATGGAAGAACTCAGAAATTAATTTGACCTCTTTGCTGCCTTGCCATCCTGCTTAATTACTACAGAGTTAACTATAAAAGCTATTATCTCATCAGTAACTATCTAATTTATAATATCCTATATTGAGTATAAAATGTATGAACTGGTTGGGTTATCTGGCTTTATGTTACATAATTGCCCATTCAAATTTTTATTTCAACCTGGTTTATGTGCTTTGCGACATTTCGGATATATTCGTATTTTTAGGTATTTCTCGTTTTAGTAGAGACTGATGTTCTTAAATACAAGCTTTTACTTTGATTTTTATCAGCATTGTGAGCAATTTGCTCATTTTCTAATCGGACGTTTTCAGGTCATAGAAAAATTAAGGAATGATATTGTCATTTAAATTCACTAAGAGAGTTGGAAACACCAGTAGTGATTTACAAGTTAAGGAAAGTAAACAGACGCTTTAAAAATATATATTTTTTAATGATTATATTATTATTAATTGAAAGCTGATTTTTAGGAATGGAAACAAATGTAGATTTGTGGGTTCTTAATGTCAAGCTAACACCTGTTTCTGGTAGTTTAATTTACTTTGGTTCACTGTCTTCTTCATGTAAGAGTAAAAACTGTTTTGTGGAACACACTTCAGTACCAAGAAAAGCTTGTTAATAGCTGTTCTACAGTATATATTCTCAAATTCGTGTCATGCCACATCTTTTCATATGTTGTAAGTCAGTGGTTTAGGACATTAAAAAATGATGTTTCTCAAAACACTTGTTATTTTCTCACACATACTGTGTTCTAGCATTCTAGAAGTGTTTTGGTAGATTTAAAGATTGGTTTGCTCTGTCACACTATAATCTAACAAAGTTTTCTTTGGCTTTTAAATCTAATCTCTGAGGCTGGATAGTAGGCTTTCTTTCCCCCACAAAAAAACTCTTCGTTGGATTTTTTTTCCTTGAGGCATATCAAATTCTTATTTCCTTTAGGTTATAAATAAATAGAGACTCAAAACATTGTGTCAAAACTTTTTCATATCTTACCCCCTATTTTGTGGAGAAATGTTTCGAAAAGTAGCCAATGCTATATTTCTTAGTTGTATTTTATTTTTATTTTTACTTCATATTATGTTGAATATAAAATAAAACTTGAGAGATGCATTTACCAGTTTATTCAATAAGGCCTTTTCTTTATATATACTCCTAGATAAATTTTAGCAGGAAAGTCAGAAACTTGTACTAAATTAAAGCTTAGTTTTTTTTTTTTTTTTTTTTTTTAAGACCTACAAACTCCTCTTGTATCAGCACACTTCATATTATGGCTTAAGCTGTTATCAGAAATACTATTTCTTAATATCATATATTATTTTTAAAGCGCAAAAATTTAATACAGCTCTATTTATTAAGACCCTCACAGATCAAGAGCTGAGGGTGTTTATAAATGAAACATAAAAGATGACAGACATAGGGCCAGTGGTCTCGAGCAATGTCCATGAAACCCCAGTGCAGGAATGCAGGCAGGCCTCAGAGGTAGTAAAGTTATACTAAGAAGTAGAAAGTTGACAATTGTTTCTCTACCTATTCAGACCTCTGTTTCCTCATTTGTCAAATGAAATCAATAATAGAAAGTACCTCCCAGGACAAACGATGGGATGGATATAAAGCATTCTTACACTTTAGCACATAATAATTTTTCAGTGTTCCACAAGAAACCTTTATTTTGATTTATTTTATTTTGTCCCTATTCTTTCCCCAGTCACTTGAAATGTTGGAATGAAGGTGAGGGGACTGATCTGCTTACTGCTCTTGTGTTGTGGCTGAAATTTGTAGGGGAGGCTGCTCTCCATAATTAAGTCTAGTATCATTGTTTCATATGTGTGCCTTTAATATTTTTAAAACATTTATTTAAAAACTTAAGCCTAACTGATTTGTGAACTTCTCAGAATGAGTATTCTTCTGAAAATGTTAAATTAATAAGAAAATTAAGCACAATATAAGGAAGACATTTATATAAAAACTGAACAATAAGTTAAATTGGAGTGTAGTCAAAGGCACTTGGGATGCTAGAGCTGTTATAAGTGAGCTTTCAATTTATGTCAAGAGTCCTGGTAGATGGAAGATTAAGAGTCTTTGTATCTTACCATCTTATAAAGTAAGTTATACGGGTTCAACTAGAGAGATAAGCAGTGTCCTGACAAACGTGAATACGGGTTCCCTTTTAAAAACGTTTCTAATAAAGGCATTGCGTTGAGCTTGCCTCCAATGTGGCATCTCGGTGGAGACCTGAAGCTGAGGCTCCAGGTCCGTGGAGGTCATTTCTCACTCTTCAGTTCCATCAGATGATGTGCCAGGGGTTAGGAGAAGCTACACCCCGTCTCACATTTCAACTCTGCTGCAATGAGAAGGAAATAAGCCAAGGAAAATGCCTTACTGCGTTAAGGCAGGGGCAAGAGAGAAGAAGAGCACCATGGTTTGCTCATGATTAAAAAATATTCAGCCAGATGGCCCACAAGTAAATGTGGCCCAATTAATTGGTAATGTGTAATCAGATTAGAATCTCTTGCCTTCTTAGAGGAGTAAGAAATGGGCAAAGATATGGACAGAGGTGCCAAACATATCTTCTTTCTTAATTTCTCATCAGGAAAAATGTTGATTATGAGTAAAAAGGAAGGAATTAATTGAAGTTAAACTAATATTAAGTGAGATGGATCAATATGTTAGGTTAAATACTTGTCATTAATCTGGAGGAATTAGTATAAAGTAAAATATAAGACTGTTCATTGTAAAATAGTCAATAAAATGAATATAAAGGCACATAGCCCACATATGCTAGTTTTTTAATGAAAAAGGAAAGTTCTGTTTCAGATATGGCCCTTCAAAATATATGTAAAGAAGACACAAAATAAATTGATCAAAAAATGGTAAAGTAACATGTCAGATTACTTCTAAAAATTGTTCCTTTAAGCAAAAGTTAATGAAATGGTGGTAGTTGCATATAAAGAAAGAAATATGTGACAATAGGGTCTTTCATATTCACTAGAAACATACTTGGGGATGAGACTTAACCCATAAGGCATGAATACGAACAGAAATGGAAGACATTCAGACACAAGTGATCATTTGTGAGACATGAGATTGGTCGTATTTATCCTGCTGAGTTCTTTGTTGAAACGACATTGCTTCCCCACATGATATTTCCCACAGCCCGTCTGAATTATGCTGTGTGGAGCCGTGTCACCCAGGCTTTCTGTGCCAGGGCCACCGTGTGATGGCTCATCCAGTATCTACTATCCAGCAGCCAGTAACTTAAAAGGCTGAGAGTGGCCAGGGGAGGAAGAAAGATTATGCCATTATTACCAGGAAGGCAAGGTACACTGGTGATATCTACAGCCTGAATGTTTCTACAGGAAGAGTGTTTCAGAAAGGCTCAATCAAAAATATAGTTCAACTCTTTTAGTGGAATGCAAAGAACAGAACGAAGTTTCACAGAATGCTTCTGTGTAGTTTAGATTTGAATATATTACTTTTTCACTATTACCCTCTTAGCGCTCCGAATGTCCACTTGCATTTTCTACAGAAAGAGTGTTCAGAACTGCGCAATCAAAAGTATGGTTTAATTCTGTTAGCTGAATGCACATATCAGAAATAAGTTTCACACAATGCTTCTGTGTAGTTTTTATTTGAAGATATTATTTTTCCCAATATAGGCCTCTTAGCGCGCAGAATGTCCAATTGCAGTTTCTACAGAAAGAGTGTTTCAGAACGGCTCAATCAAAAGTAAGGTTCAACACTGTTAGTTGAATGCACAGAACAGAAAGAAGTTTCATACAATGCTTCTGTGTAGTTTATATTTGAACATATTTCTTTTTCCACGGTTACCCACTTAGCGCTCCGAATGTCCAGTTGCATTTTCTACAGACAGAGTGTTTCAAAACTGCTCAATCAAAAGTATGGTTTAACTCTGTTAGCTCAATGCTCAGATCAGAAAGAAGTTTCACAGAATGCTTCTGTGTAGTTTATATTTGAATATATTCCTTTTTCCACTACTACCCTCTTAGAGCTCCAAATGTCCAGTTGCATTTTCTACAGAAAGAGTGTTCAGAACTGCTCAATCAAAAGTATGGTTTAACTCTGTTAGCTGAATGCACAGATCAGAAAGAAGTTTCACAGAATGATTCTGTGTAGTTGATATTTGAAGATATTACTTTTTCCACTATTACCCTCTTAGCGCTCCGAATCTCCACTTGCATTTTCTACAGAAAGAGTGTTTCAGAACGGCTCAATCAAAACTAAGGTTCAACTCTTTTAGTTGAAGGCACAGAACAGAAAGAAGTTTCACAGAATGCTTCAGTGTAGTATTTAGTTGAAGATATTCCTTTTTCGACTATTACCGTCTTAGCGCTCCGAATGTCCACTGGCAGTTTCTACACAAAGAGTGTTTCAGAACTGCTACTTCAAAAGTAAGGCTCAGCTCTGTTAGTTGAATGCAGAGAACAGAAAGGAGTTTCAGAGAATGCTTCTGTGTAGTTTTTATTTGGAGATATTCCATTTTCCACTATTACAATCTTAGCGCTCCGAATGTCCACTTGCATTTTCTACAGAAAGAGTGGTCAGAACTGCTCAATCAAAAGAATGGTTTAACTCTGTTAGCTGTATGAACAGATCAGAAAGAAGTTTTACAGAATGCTTCTGTGTAGTTTTTATTTGAAGAAATTCTTTTTCCCAATATAGGCCACTTAGCGCTCTGAATGTCCAATTGCAGTATCTACAGAAAGAGTGTTACAGAACTGTTCAATCAAAAATAAGGTTCAATAGTGTTAGTTGAATGCACAGAACAGAAAGAAGTTTCATACAATGCTTCTGTGTAGTTTATATTTGAAGATATTCCTTTTTCCACTATTACCCACTTAGCGCTCCAAATGTCCAGTTGCATTATCTACCGAAAGAGTGTTTCAGAACTGCTCAATCAAAAGTAAGGTTCAACTCTTTTAGTTGAATGCACAGAACAGAAAGAAGTTTCACAGAATGCTTCTGTGTAGTTTATATTTGAATATATTCCTTTTTCCACTATTACCCTCTTAGCGCTCCGAATGTCCACTTGCATTTTCTACAGAAAGAGTGTTCAGAACTGCTCAATCAAACTGTGGTTTAACTCTATTAGCTGAATGCCAATATCAGAAAAAAGTTTAACAGAATGCTTCTGTGTAGTTTTTATTTGAAGATATTCTTTTTCCCAATATAGGCCTCTTAGCGCTCAGAATGTCCAATTGCAGTTTCTACAGAAAGAGTGTTTCAGAACGGCTGCATCAAAAGTAAAGTTCAACTCAGTTAGTTGAATGCAAAGAACAGAAAGAAGTTTCACAGAATGCTTCTGTGTAGTTTGTATTTGAATATATCCCTTTTTCCACTACTCCCCACTTAGCACTCCAAATGTCCAGTTGCATTTTCTACAGAAAGAGTGTTCAGAGCTGCTCAATCAAAAGTATGGTTTAATTCTGTTAGCTGAATGCACAGATCAGAAAGAAGTTTCACAGAATGATTCTGTGTAGTTGATATTTGAAGATATTACTTTTTCCACTATTACCCACTTACCGCTCCAAATGTCCAGTTGCATTTTCTACAGAAAGAGTGTTTCAGAACTGCTCAATCAAAAGTAGGGTTTAACTCTGTTAGTTGAATGCAGAGATCAGAAAGAAGTTTCACAGAATGCTTCTGTGTAGTGTTTATATGAGGATATTCTTTTTACCAATATAGGCCTCTTAGCGCTCAGAATGTCCAATTGCAGTTTCTATAGAAAGAGTGTTTCAGAACGGCTCAATAAAAATAAGGTTCACCTCTTTTAGTTGAATGCACAGAACAGAAAGAAGTTTCACAGAATGCTTCTGTGTAGTATTTAGTTGAAGATATTCCTTTTTTGACTATTATCCACTTAGCGCTCCGAATGTCCACTGGCAGTTTCTACACAAAGAGTGTTTCAGAACTGCTCCTTCAAAAGTAAGGCTAAACTCTGTTAGTTGAATGCAGAGAACAGAAAGGAGTCTCAGAGAATGCTTCTGTGTAGTTTTTATTTGGAGATATTCCCTTTTCCTCTATTACAATCTTAGCGCTCCGAATGTCCACTTGCATTTTCTACAGAACGAGTGTTTCATAACTGCTCAATCAAAAGTATGGTTTAGCTCTGTTAACTGAATGCACTGATCAGAAATAAGTTTCACAGAATGCTTCTGTGTAGTTTTTATTTGAAGATATTCTTTTTAACAATGTAGGCCTCTTAGCGCTTAGAAAGTCCAATTGCAGTTTCTACAGAAAGAGTGTTTCAGAACGGCTCAATCAAATGTAAGGTTCAACTCTGTTAGTTGAATGCACAGAACAGAAAGAAGTTTCACAGAATGCTTCTGTGTACTTTTTATTTGAATATATTCCTTTTTCAACTATTACCCTCTTAGCGCTCTGAATGTCCACTTACATTTTCTACAGAAAGAGTGTTCAGAAGGGCTCAATCAAAAGTATGGTTTTACTCTGTTAGTTCAATGCACAGATCCGAAAGAAGTTTCACAGAATGCTTCTGTGTAGTTTTTATTTGTAGATATTCTTTTTCCCAATATAGGACTTTTAGCGGTCAGAATGTCCGTTTGCAGTTTCTACAGAAAGAGGGTTTCACAACGGCTCCATCAAAAGTAAGGTTCAAATCAGTTAGTTGAATGCACAGAACTGAAAGAAGTTTCACAGAATGCTTCTGTGTAGTTTATAATTTCATATATTCCTTTTCCCACTATTACCGTATTAGCGCTCCGAATGTCCACTTGCATTTTCTACAGAAAGAGTGTTCAGAACTGCGCAATCAAAAGTATGGTTTAGCTCTGTTAGCTGAATGCACATATCAGAAATAAGTTTCACACAATGCTGCTGTGTAGTTTTTATTTGAAGATATTATTTTGCCCAATATAGGCCTCTTAGTGGTCAGAATGTCCAATTGCAGTTTCTACAGAAAGAGTGTTTCAGAACGGCTCAATCAAAAGTAAGGCTCAACTCTGTTACTTGAATGCACAGAACAGAAGGAAGTTTCATACAATGCTTCTGTGTAGTTTATATTTGAACATATTCCTTTTTCCATTATTACCCACTTAGCGCTCCGAATGTCCAGTTGCATTTTCTACAGACAGAGTGTTTCAAATCTCCACAATCAAAAGTATGCTTTAACTCTGTTAGCTGAATGCTCAGATCAGAATGAAGTTTCACAGAATGCTTCTGTGTAGCTTATATTTGAATATATTCCTTTTCCCACTACTAAACTCTTAGCGCTCAAAATGTACAGTTGCATTTTCTACAGAAAGAGTGTTCAGAACTGCTCTATCAAAACTATGGTTTAACTCTGTTAGCTGAATGCACATATCAGAAAGAAGTTTCACAGAATGATTCTGTGTAGTATTTATTTGAAGATATTCCTTTTTTACTATTACCCACTTAGCGCACCGAATATCCACTGGCAGTTTCTACACAAAGAGTGTTTCAGAACTGCTCCTTCAAAAGTAAGGCTAAACTCTGTTAGTTGAATGCAGAGAACAGAAAGGAGTCTCA
The DNA here is from genome assembly GCF_028878055.3 of Symphalangus syndactylus. Classification (NCBI taxonomy): domain Eukaryota; kingdom Metazoa; phylum Chordata; class Mammalia; order Primates; family Hylobatidae; genus Symphalangus; species Symphalangus syndactylus. Next base: position 109,977,471 of record NC_072437.2, on the reverse strand, counting down.
GAGAATGCTTCTGTGTAGTTTTTATTTGGAGATATTCCCTTTTCCTCTATTACAATCTTAGCGCTCCGAATGTCCACTTGCATTTTCTACAGAACGAGTGTTTCATAACTGCTCAATCAAAAGTATGGTTTAGCTCTGTTAACTGAATGCACTGATCGGAAATAAGTTTCACAGAATGCTTCTGTGTAGTTTTTATTTGAAGATATGCTTTTTAACAATGTTGGCCTCTTAGCTCTTAGAAAGTCCAATTGCAGTTTCTACAGAAAGAGTGTTTCAGAACGGCTCAATCAAAAGTAAGGTTCAACTCTGTTAGTTGAATGCACAGAACAGAAAGAAGTTTCAAAGAATGCTTCTGTGTACTTTTTATTTGAATATATTCCTTTTTCAACTATTACCCTCTTAGCGCTCTGAATGTCCACTTACATTTTCTACAGAAAGAGTGTTCAGAATGGCTCAATCAAAAGTATGGTTTTACTCTGTTAGTTGAATGCACAGATCCGAAAGAAGTTTCACAGAATTCTTCTGTGTAGTTTTTATTTGTAGATATTCTTTTTCCCAATATAGGCCTTTTAGCGGTCAGAATGTCCGATTGCAGTTTCTACAGAAAGAGTGTTTCACAACGGCTCCATCAAAAGCAAGGTTCAAATCAGTTAGTTGAATGCACAGAACTGAGAGAAGTTTCACAGAATGCTTCTGTGTAGTTTATAATTTCATATATTCCTTTTCCCACTATTACCGTATTAGCGCTCCGAATGTCCACTTACATTTTCTACAGAAAGAGTGTTCAGAACTGCGCAATCAAAAGTATGGTTTAGCTGTGTTAGCTGAATGCACATATCAGAAATAAGTTTCACACAATGCTGCTGTGTAGTTTTTATTTGAAGATATTATTTTTCCCAATATAGGCCTCTTAGCGCTCTGAATGTCCAATTGCAGTTTCTACAGAAAGAGTGTTTCAGAACGGCTCAATCAAAAGTAAGGCTCAACACTGTTACCTGAATGCACAGAACAGAAAGAAGTTTCATACAATGCTTCTGTGTAGTTTATATTTGAACATATTCCTTTTTCCATTATTACCCACTTAGCGCTCCGAATGTCCAGTTGCATTTTCTACACACAGAGTGTTTCAAATCTCCTCAATCAAAAGTATGGTTTAACACTGTTAGCTGAATGCTCAGATCAGAATGAAGTTTCACAGAATGCTTCTGTGTAGCTTATATTTGAATATATTCCTTTTTCCACTACTAAACTCTTAGCGCTCCAAATGTCCAGTTGCATTTTCTACAGAAAGAGTGTTCAGAACTGCTCTATCAAAACTATGGTTTAACTCTGTTAGCTGAATGCACATATCAGAAAGAAGTTTCACAGAATGATTCTGTGTAGTTTATATTTTAAGATATTCCATTTTCCACTATTACCCCCTTAGCGCTCCGAATCTCCACTTTCATTTTCTACAGAAAGAGTGTTTCAGAACGGCTCAATCAAAACTAAGGTTCAACACTTTTAGTTGAATGCACAGAACAGAAAGAAGTTTCACAGAATGCTTCTGTGTAGTATTTAGTTGAAGATATTCCTTTTTCGACTATTACCCTCTTAGCGCTCTGAATTTCCACTGGCAGTTTCTACACAAAGAGTGTTTCAGAACTGCTCCTTCAAAAGTAAGGCTCAGCTCTGTTAGTTGAATGCAGAGAACAGAAAGGAGTTTCAGAGAATGCTTCTGTGTAGTTTTTATTTGGAGATATTCTTTTTTCCACTATTACTATCTTAGCGCTCCAAATGTCCACTTGCATTTTCTACAGAAAGAGTGTTTCAGAACGGCTCAATCAAAACTAATTTTCAACACTTTTAGTTGAATGCACAGAACAGAAAGAAGTTTCACAGAATGCTTCTGTGTAGTTTGTATTTGAATATATTGCTTTTTCCCCTATTACCCTTTTAGCGCTCCGAATGTACATTGCATTTTCTACAGAAAGAGGGTTCAGAACTGCGCAATCAAAAGTATGGTTTAACTCTGTTACCTGAACGCACATATGAGAAATAAGTTTCACACAATGCTTCTGTGTAGTTTTTATTTGAATATATTATTTTTCCCAATATAGGCCTCTTAGGGCTCAGAATGTCCAATTGCAGTTTCTACAGAAAGAGTGTTTCAGAACGGCTAAATCAAAAGTAAGTTTCAACTCTGTTAGTTGAATGTACAGAACAGAAAGATGTTTCATACAATGCTTCTGTGTAGTTTATATTTGAACTTATTCCTTTTTCCACTATTACCCATTTAGCGCTCCGAATGTCCAGTTGGATTTTCTACAGACAGAGTGTTTCAAAACTGCTCAGTCAAAAGTATGGTTTAACTCTGTTAGCTGAATGCTCAGATCAGAAAGAAGATTCACAGAATGCTTCTGTATAGTTTATATTTGAATATAATCCTTTTTCCACTACTACCCTCTTAGCGCTCCAAATGTCCAGTTGCATTTTCTACAGAAAGAGTGTTCAGAACTGCTCAATGAAAAGTATGGTTTAATTCTGTTAGCTGAATGCACAGAACAGAAAGAAGTTTCACAGAATGATTCTGTGTAGTTTATATTTGAAGATATTACTTTTTCTAGTATTACCCTCTTAGCGCTCCGAATGTCCACTTGCATTTTCTACAGAAAGAGTGTTCAGAACGGCTCAATCAAAAGTATGGTTTTACTCTATTAGTTGAATGCCCATATCAGAAATAAGTTTCACAGAATGCTTCTGTGTAGTTTTTATTTGAAGATATTCTTTTTCCCAATATAGGCCTCTTAGCGCTCAGAATGTCCAATTGCAGTTTCTACAGAAAGAGTGTTTCAGAACGGCTGCATCAAAAGTAAGGTTCAACTCAGTTAGTTGAATGCAAAGAACAGAAAGAAGTTTCACAGAATGCTTCTGTGTAGTTTATATTTGAATATATCCCTTTTTCCACTACTACACTCTTAGCGCTCCAAATGTCCAGTTGCATTTTCTACAGAAAGAGTGTTCAGAACTGCTCAATCAAAAGTATGGTTTAATTCTTTTAGCTGAATGCACAGATCAGAAAGAAGTTTCACAGAATGATTCTGTGTAGTTGATATTTGAAGATATTACTTTTTCCACTATTACCCACTTACCGCTCCAAATGTCCAGTTGCATTTTCTACAGAAAGAGTGTTTCAGAACTGCTCAATCAAAAGTATGGTTTAACTCTGTTAGCTGAATGCACAGATCAGAAAGAAGTTTCACAGAATGCTTCTGTGTAGTGTTTATATGAAGATATTCTTTGTACCAATATAGGCCTCTTAGCGCTCAGAATGTCCAATTGCAGTTTCTATAGAAAGAGTGTTTCAGAACGGCTCAATCAAAATAAGGTTCACCTCTTTTAGTTGAATGCACACAACAGAAAGAAGTTTCACAGAATGCTTCTGTGTAGTATTTAGTTGAAGATATTCCTTTTTTGACTATTACCCACTTAGCGCTCCGAATGTCCACTGGCAGTTTGTACACAAAGAGTGTTTCAGAACTGCTCCTTCAAAAGTAATGCTAAACTCTGTTAGTTGAATGCAGAGAACAGAAAGGAGTTTCAGAGAATGCTTCTGTGTAGTTTTATTTGGAGATATTACTTTTTCCTCTATTACAATCTTAGCGCTCAGAATGTGCACTTGCATTTTCTACAGAACGAGTGTTTCATAACTGCTCAATCAAAAGTATGTTTTAGCTCTGTTAACTGAATGCACTGATCAGAAATAAGTTTCACAGAATGCTTCTGTGTAGTTTTTATTTGAAGATATTCTTTTTAACAATGTAGGCCTCTTAGAGCTTAGAAAGTCCAATTGCAGTTTCTACAGAAAGAGTGTTTCAGAACGGCTCAATAAAAAGTAAGTTTCAACTGTGTTAGTTGAATGCACAGAACAGAAAGAAGTTTCACACAATGCTTCTGTGTAGTTTATATTTGAATATATTCCTTTTTCAACTATTACCCTCTTAGCACTCTTAATGTCCACTTAAATTTTCTACAGAAAGAGTGTTCAGAACGGCTCAATCAAAAGTATGTTATTACTCTGTTAGTTCAATGCACAGATCCGAAAGAAGTTTCACAGAATGCTTCTGTGTAGTTTTTATTTGTAGATATTCTTTTTCCCAATATAGGCCTTTTAGCGGTCAGAATGTCCAATTGCAGTTTCTACGGAAAGAGTGTTTCACAACGGCTCCATCAAAAGTAAGGTTCAACTCAGTTAGTTGAATGCACAGAACTGAAAGAAGTTTCACAGAATGCTTCTGTGTAGTTTATAATTGAATAGATTACTTTTTCCACTATTATCCTATTAGCGCTCCGAATGTCCACTTGCATTTTCTACAGAAAGAGTGTTCAGAACTGCGCAATCAAAAGTATGGTTTAGTTCTGTTAGCTGAATGCACATATCAGAAATAACTTTCACAAAATGCTGCTGTGTAGTTTTTATTTGAAGATATTATTTTTCCCAATATAGGCCTCTTATCGCTCAGAATGTCCAATTGCAGTTTCTACAGAAAGAGTGTTTCAGAACGGCTCAATCAAAAGTAAGGTTCAACTCTGTTAGTTGAATGCACAGAACAGAAAGAAGTTTCATACAATGCTTTTGTGAAGTTTATATTTGAACATATTACTTTTTCCATTATTACCCACTTAGCGCTCCGAATATCCAGTTGCATTTTGTACAGACAGAGTGTTTCAAATCTCCTCAATCAAAAGTATGGTTTAACTCTGTTAGCTGAATGCTCAGATGAGAAAGAAGTTTCACAGAATACTTCTGTGTAGCTTACATTTGAATATATTCCTTTTTCCACTGCTACCCTCTTAGCGCTCCAAACGTAAAGTTGCATTTTCTACAGAAAGAGTGTTCAGAACTGCTCAATGAAAAGTATGGTTTAATTCTGTTAGCTGAATCCACAGATCGGAAAGAAGTTTCACAGAATGATTCTCTGTAGTTTATATTTGAAGATATTACTTTTTCTAGAATTACCCTCTTAGCGCTCAGAATGTCCACTTGCATTTTCTACAGAAAGAGTGTTGAGAACGGCTCAATCAAAAGTATGGTTTTACTCTATTAGTTGAATGCCCATAACCGAAATAAGTTTCACAGAATGCTTCTGTGTAGTTTTTATTTGAAGATATTCTTTTTCCCAATGTAGGCCTCTTAGCGTTTAGCATGTCCAATTGCAGTTTCTACAGAAAGAGTTTTCAGAACGGCTCAATCAAAAGTAAGGTTCAACTCTGTTAGTTGAATGCACAGAACAGAAAGAATTTTCACAGAATGCTACTGTGCAGTTTATATTTGAATATATTCCTTTTTCCACTATTACCCTCTTAGCGCTCAGAATGTCCAATTGCAGTTTCTACAGAAAGAGCTATTCAGAACGGCTCCATAAAAAGTAAGGTTCAACTCAGTTAGTTGAATGCACAGAACAGAAATAAGTTTCACAGAATGCTTCTGTGTAGTTTATATTTGAATATATTCCTTTTCCAGTATTACCGTCTTAGCGCTGCGAATATCCACTTGCATTTTCTAAAGAAAGAGTGTTTCAGAACGGCTAAATCAAAAATAAGGTTCAACTCTGTTAGTTAAATGCACAGAAGAGAAAGGAGTTTCATACAATTCTTCTGTGTAGTTTATATTTGAATATATTACTTTTTCCACTACTACCCTCTTAGCGCTCCAAATGTCCAGTTGCATTTTCTACAGAAAGAGTGTTCAGAACTGCTCAATCAAAAGTATGCTTTAACTCTGTTAGCTGAATGCACAGATCAGAAAGAAGTTTCACAGAATGATTCTGTGTAGTTTATATTTGAAGATATTCCTTTTTCCACTATTACCCACTTAGCGCTCCAAATGTCCAGTAGCATTTTCTACAGAAAGAGTGTTTCAGAACTGCTCAATCCAAAGTGTGGTTTAACTCTGTTAGCTGAATGCACAGATCAGAAAGTAGTTTCACAGAATGCTTCTGTGTAGTGTTTATATGAAAATATTCTTTTTACCAATATAGGCCTCTTAGCGCTCAGAATTTCCAATTGCAGTTTCTATAGAAAGAGTGTTTCAGAACGGCTCAATGAAAAGTAAGGTTCACCTCTTTTAGTTGAATGCACAGAACAGAAAGTAGTTTCACAGAATGCTTCTGTGTAGTATTTAGTTGAAGATATTCCTTTATTGACTATTACCCACTTAGCGCTCCGAATGTCCACTGGCAGTTTCTACACAAAGAGTGTTTCAGAACTGTTCCTTCAAAAGTAAGGCTCAAATCTGTTAGTTGAATTCAGAGAACAGAAAGGAGTTTCAGAGAATGCTTCTGTGTGGTTTTTATTTGGAGATAATCCTTTTTCCCCTATTACAATCTTAGCGCTCCGAAGGTCCTCTTATATTTTCTACACAAAGGGTGTTTCATAACTGCTCAATCAAAAGTATGGTTTAGCTCTGTTAACTGAATGCACATATCAGAAATATGTTTCACAGAATGCTTCTGTGTAGTTTTTATTTGAAGATATTCTTTTTAACAATGTAGGCCTCTTAGCGCTTAGAAAGTCCAATTGCAGTTTCTACAGAAAGAGTGTTTCAGAACGGCTCAATCAAAAGTAAGGTTCAACTCTGTTAGTTGAATGCACAGAACAGAAAGAAGTTTCACAGAATGCTTCTGTGTAGTTTATATTTGAATATATTCCTTTTTCAACTATTACCCTCTTAGCGCTCCGAATGTCCACTTGCATTTTCTACAGAAAGAGTGTTCAGAACGGCTCAATCAAAAGTATGGTTTTATTCTGTTAGTTGAATGCACAGATCCGAAAGAAGTTTCACAGAATGCTTCTGTGTAGTTTTTATTTGTAGATATTCTTTTTCCCAATATAGGCCTTTTAGCGGTCAGAATGACCAATTGCAGTTTCTACAGAAAGAGTGTTTCACAACGGCTCCATCAAAAGTAAGGTTCAACTCAGTTAGTTGAATGCACAGAACAGAAAGAAGTTTCACAGAATGCTTCTGTGTAGTTTATAATTGAATATATTCCTTTTTCCACTATTACCGTATTAGCGCTCCGAATGTCCACTTGCATTTTCTACAGAAAGAGTGTTCAGAACTGTGCAATCAAAAGTAGGGTTTAACTCTGTTAGCTGAATGCACATATCAGAAATAAGTTTCACACAATGCTGCTGTGTAGTTTTTATTTGAAGATATTATTATTCCCAATATAGGCCTCTTAGAGCTGAGAATGTCCAATTGCAGTTTCTACAGAAAGAGTGTTTCAGAACGGCTCAATCAAAAGTAAGGTTCAACTCTGTTAGTTGAATGCACAGAACAGAAAGAAGTTTCATACAATGCTTCTGTGTTGTTTATATTTGAACATATTAATTTTTCCATTATTACCCACTTAGCGCTCCAAATGTCCAGTTGCATTTTCTACAGTCAGAGTGTTTCAAATCTCCTCAATCAAAAGTATGGTTTAACTCTGTTAGCGGAATGCTCAGATCAGAAAGAAGTTTCACAGAATGCTTCTGTGTAGCTTATATTTGAATATATTCCTTTTTCCACTACTACCCTCTTAGCGCTCCAAATGTCCAGTTGCATTTTCTACAGAAAGAGTGTTCAGAACTGCTCAATCAAAAGTATGGTTTAACTCTGTTAGCTGAATGCACATATCAGAAAGATGTTTCACAGAATGATTCTGTGTAGTTTATATTTGAAGATAATCCTTTTTCCACTATTACCCTCTTAGCGCTCCGAATCTCCACTTTCATTTTCTACAGAAAGAGTGTTTCAGAGCGGTCAATCAAAACTAAGGTTCAACTCTTTTAGTTGAATGCACAGAATAGAAAGAAGTTTCACAGAATGCTTCTGTGTTGTATTTAGTTGAAGATATTCCTTTTTCGACTATTACCCTCTTAGCGCTCTGAAATTCCACTGGCAGTTTCTACACAAAGAGTGTTTCAGAACTGCTCCTCCAAAAGTAAGGCTCAGCTCTGTTAGTTGAATGCAGAGAACAGAAAGGAGTTTCAGAGAATGCTTCTGTGTAGTTTTTATTTGGAGATATTCCTTTTTCCACTATTACTAACTTAGCGCTCCGAATGTCCACTTGCATTTTCTACAGAAAGAGTGTTTCAGAACGGCTCAATCAAAACTAAGGTTCAACACTTTTAGTTGAATGCACAGAACAGAAAGAAGTTTCACAGAATGCTTCTGTGTAGTTTTTATTTGTAGATATTCTTTTTCCCAATATAGGCCTCTTAGCGCTCAGAATGTCCAATTACATTTTCTACAGAAAGAGTGTTCCAGAACGGCTCAATCAAAAGCAAGGTTCAACTCAGTTAGTTGAATGCAGAGAACAGAAAGAAGTTTCACAGAATGCTTCTTTGTAGTTTATATTTGAGTATATTGCTTTTTCCACTATTACCCTCTTAGCGCTCCGAATTTCAACTTGCATTTTCTACAGAAAGAGTGTTCAGAACTGCGCAATCAAAAGTATGGTTTAACTCTGTTAGCTGAATGCACATATCAGAAATAAGTTTCACACAATGCCTCTGTGTAGTTTTTATTTGAATATATTATTTTTCCCAATATAGGCCTCTTAGGGCTCAGAATGTCCAATTGCAGTTTCTACAGAAAGAGTGTTTCAGAACGGCTCAATCAAAAGTAAGTTTCAACTCTGTTAGTTGAATGTACAGAACAGAAAGATGTTTCATACAATGCTTCTGTGTAGTTTATATTTGAACATATTCCTTTTTCTACTATTACCCACTTAGTGCTCCGAATGTCCAGTTGCATTTTCTACAGACAGAGTTTTTCAAAACTGCTCAGTCAAAAGTATGGTTTAAGTCTGTTAGCTGAATGCTCAGATCAGAAAGAAGTTTCACAGAATGCTTCCGTGTAGTTTATATTTGAATATATTCCTTTTTCCACTACTACCCTCTTATCGCTGCAAATGTCTAGTTGCATTTTCTACAGAAAGAGTGTTCAGAACTGCTCAATGAAAAGTATGGTTTAATTCTGTTAGCTGAATGCACAGATTAGAAAGAAGTTTCACAGAATGATTCTGTGTAGTTTATATTTGAAGATATTACTTTTTCTAGTATTACCCTCTTAGCGCTCAGAATGTCCACTTGCATTTTCTACAGAAAGAGTGTTCACAACGGCTCAATCAAAAGTATGGTTTTACTCTATTAGTTGAATGCCCATATCCGAAATAAGTTTCACAGAATGCTTCTGTGTAGTTTTTATTTGAAGATATTCTTTTTCAAAATATAGGCCTCTTAGCGCTCAGAATGTCCAATTGCAGTTTCTACAGAAAGAGCATTTCAGAACGGCTCCATCAAAAGTATGGTTCAACTCAGTTAGTTGAATGCACAGAACAGAAATAAGTTTCACAGAATGCTTCTGTGTAGTTTATATTTGAATATATTCCTTTTCCAGTATTACCGTCTTAGCGCTGCGAATATCCACTTGCATTTTCTAAAGAAAGAGTGTTTCAGAATGGCTCAATCAAAAATAAGGTTCAACTCTGTTAGTTAAATGCACAGAAGAGAAAGGAGTTTCATACAATGCTTCTGTGTAGTTTATATTTGAATATATTACTTTTTCCACTACTACCCTCTTAGCGCTCCAAATGTCCAGTTGCATTTTCTACAGAAAGAGTGTTCAGAACTGCTCAATCAAAAGTATGCTTTAACTCTGTTAGCTAAATGCACAGATCAGAAAGAAGTTTCACAGAATGATTCTGTGTAGTTTATATTTGAAGATATTCCTTTTTCCACTATTACCCACTTAGCGCTCCAAATGTCCAGTAGCATTTTCTACAGAAAGAGTGTTTCAGAACTGCTCAATCCAAAGTGTGGTTTAACTCTGTTAGCTGAATGCACAGATCAGAAAGTAGTTTCACAGAATGCTTCTGTGTAGTGTTTATATGAAAATATTCTTTTTACCAATATAGGCCTCTTAGCGCTCAGAATTTCCAATTGCAGTTTCTATAGAAAGAGTGTTTCAGAACGGCTCAATGAAAAGTAAGGTTCACCTCTTTTAGTTGAATGCACAGAACAGAAAGTAGTTTCACAGAATGCTTCTGTGTAGTATTTAGTTGAAGATATTCCTTTATTGACTATTACCCACTTAGCGCTCCGAATGTCCACTGGCAGTTTCTACACAAAGAGTGTTTCAGAACTGTTCCTTCAAAAGTAAGGCTCAACTCTGTTAGTTGAATTCAGAGAACAGAAAGGAGTTTCAGAGAATGCTTCTGTGTGGTTTTTATTTGGAGATAATCCTTTTTCCCCTATTACAATCTTAGCGCTCCGAAGGTCCTCTTATATTTTCTACACAAAGGGTGTTTCATAACTGCTCAATCAAAAGTATGGTTTAGCTCTGTTAACTGAATGCACATATCAGAAATATGTTTCACAGAATGCTTCTGTGTAGTTTTTATTTGAAGATATTCTTTTTAACAATGTAGGCCTCTTAGCGCTTAGAAAGTCCAATTGCAGTTTCTACAGAAAGAGTGTTTCAGAACGGCTCAATCAAAAGTAAGGTTCAACTCTGTTAGTTGAATGCACAGAACAGAAAGAAGTTTCACAGAATGCTTCTGTGTAGTTTATATTTGAATATATTCCTTTTTCAACTATTACCCTCTTAGCGCTCCGAATGTCCACTTGCATTTTCTACAGAAAGAGTGTTCAGAACGGCTCAATCAAAAGTATGGTTTTATTCTGTTAGTTGAATGCACAGATCCGAAAGAAGTTTCACAGAATGCTTCTGTGTAGTTTTTATTTGTAGATATTCTTTTTCCCAATATAGGCCTTTTAGCGGTCAGAATGACCAATTGCAGTTTCTACAGAAAGAGTGTTTCACAACGGCTCCATCAAAAGTAAGGTTCAACTCAGTTAGTTGAATGCACAGAACAGAAAGAAGTTTCACAGAATGCTTCTGTGTAGTTTATAATTGAATATATTCCTTTTTCCACTATTACCGTATTAGCGCTCCGAATGTCCACTTGCATTTTCTACAGAAAGAGTGTTCAGAACTGTGCAATCAAAAGTAGGGTTTAACTCTGTTAGCTGAATGCACATATCAGAAATAAGTTTCACACAATGCTGCTGTGTAGTTTTTATTTGAAGATATTATTATTCCCAATATAGGCCTCTTAGAGCTGAGAATGTCCAATTGCAGTTTCTACAGAAAGAGTGTTTCAGAACGGCTCAATCAAAAGTAAGGTTCAACTCTGTTAGTTGAATGCACAGAACAGAAAGAAGTTTCATACAATGCTTCTGTGTTGTTTATATTTGAACATATTAATTTTTCCATTATTACCCACTTAGCGCTCCAAATGTCCAGTTGCATTTTCTACAGTCAGAGTGTTTCAAATCTCCTCAATCAAAAGTATGGTTTAACTCTGTTAGCGGAATGCTCAGATCAGAAAGAAGTTTCACAGAATGCTTCTGTGTAGCTTATATTTGAATATATTCCTTTTTCCACTACTACCCTCTTAGCGCTCCAAATGTCCAGTTGCATTTTCTACAGAAAGAGTGTTCAGAACTGCTCAATCAAAAGTATGGTTTAACTCTGTTAGCTGAATGCACATATCAGAAAGATGTTTCACAGAATGATTCTGTGTAGTTTATATTTGAAGATAATCCTTTTTCCACTATTACCCTCTTAGCGCTCCGAATCTCCACTTTCATTTTCTACAGAAAGAGTGTTTCAGAGCGGTCAATCAAAACTAAGGTTCAACTCTTTTAGTTGAATGCACAGAATAGAAAGAAGTTTCACAGAATGCTTCTGTGTTGTATTTAGTTGAAGATATTCCTTTTTCGACTATTACCCTCTTAGCGCTCTGAAATTCCACTGGCAGTTTCTACACAAAGAGTGTTTCAGAACTGCTCCTCCAAAAGTAAGGCTCAGCTCTGTTAGTTGAATGCAGAGAACAGAAAGGAGTTTCAGAGAATGCTTCTGTGTAGTTTTTATTTGGAGATATTCCTTTTTCCACTATTACTAACTTAGCGCTCCGAATGTCCACTTGCATTTTCTACAGAAAGAGTGTTTCAGAACGGCTCAATCAAAACTAAGGTTCAACACTTTTAGTTGAATGCACAGAACAGAAAGAAGTTTCACAGAATGCTTCTGTGTAGTTTTTATTTGTAGATATTCTTTTTCCCAATATAGGCCTCTTAGCGCTCAGAATGTCCAATTACATTTTCTACAGAAAGAGTGTTCCAGAACGGCTCAATCAAAAGCAAGGTTCAACTCAGTTAGTTGAATGCAGAGAACAGAAAGAAGTTTCACAGAATGCTTCTTTGTAGTTTATATTTGAGTATATTGCTTTTTCCACTATTACCCTCTTAGCGCTCCGAATTTCAACTTGCATTTTCTACAGAAAGAGTGTTCAGAACTGCGCAATCAAAAGTATGGTTTAACTCTGTTAGCTGAATGCACATATCAGAAATAAGTTTCACACAATGCCTCTGTGTAGTTTTTATTTGAATATATTATTTTTCCCAATATAGGCCTCTTAGGGCTCAGAATGTCCAATTGCAGTTTCTACAGAAAGAGTGTTTCAGAACGGCTCAATCAAAAGTAAGTTTCAACTCTGTTAGTTGAATGTACAGAACAGAAAGATGTTTCATACAATGCTTCTGTGTAGTTTATATTTGAACATATTCCTTTTTCTACTATTACCCACTTAGTGCTCCGAATGTCCAGTTGCATTTTCTACAGACAGAGTTTTTCAAAACTGCTCAGTCAAAAGTATGGTTTAAGTCTGTTAGCTGAATGCTCAGATCAGAAAGAAGTTTCACAGAATGCTTCCGTGTAGTTTATATTTGAATATATTCCTTTTTCCACTACTACCCTCTTATCGCTGCAAATGTCTAGTTGCATTTTCTACAGAAAGAGTGTTCAGAACTGCTCAATGAAAAGTATGGTTTAATTCTGTTAGCTGAATGCACAGATTAGAAAGAAGTTTCACAGAATGATTCTGTGTAGTTTATATTTGAAGATATTACTTTTTCTAGTATTACCCTCTTAGCGCTCAGAATGTCCACTTGCATTTTCTACAGAAAGAGTGTTCACAACGGCTCAATCAAAAGTATGGTTTTACTCTATTAGTTGAATGCCCATATCCGAAATAAGTTTCACAGAATGCTTCTGTGTAGTTTTTATTTGAAGATATTCTTTTTCAAAATATAGGCCTCTTAGCGCTCAGAATGTCCAATTGCAGTTTCTACAGAAAGAGCATTTCAGAACGGCTCCATCAAAAGTATGGTTCAACTCAGTTAGTTGAATGCACAGAACAGAAATAAGTTTCACAGAATGCTTCTGTGTAGTTTATATTTGAATATATTCCTTTTCCAGTATTACCGTCTTAGCGCTGCGAATATCCACTTGCATTTTCTAAAGAAAGAGTGTTTCAGAATGGCTCAATCAAAAATAAGGTTCAACTCTGTTAGTTAAATGCACAGAAGAGAAAGGAGTTTCATACAATGCTTCTGTGTAGTTTATATTTGAATATATTACTTTTTCCACTACTACCCTCTTAGCGCTCCAAATGTCCAGTTGCATTTTCTACAGAAAGAGTGTTCAGAACTGCTCAATCAAAAGTATGCTTTAACTCTGTTAGCTAAATGCACAGATCAGAAAGAAGTTTCACAGAATGATTCTGTGTAGTTTATATTTGAAGATATTCCTTTTTCCACTATTACCCACTTAGCGCTCCAAATGTCCAGTAGCATTTTCTACAGAAAGTGTGTTTCAGAACTGCTCAATCCAAAGTATGGTTTAACTCTGTTAGCTGAATGCACAGATCAGAAAGAAGTTTCACAGAATGCTTCTGTGTAGTGTTTATATGAATATATTCTTTTTACCAATATAGGCCTCTTAGCGCTCAGAATGTCCAATTGCAGTATCTGTAGAAAGAGTGTTTCAGAACGGCTCAATGAAAAGTAAGGTTCACCTCTTTTAGTTGAATGCACAGAACAGAAAGTAGTTTCACAGAATGCTTCTGTGTAGTATTTAGTTGAAGATATTCCTTTATTGACTATTACCCACTTAGCGCTCTGAATGTCCACTGGCAGTTTCTACACAAAGAGTGTTTCAGAACTGTTCCTTCAAAAGTAAGGCTCAACTCTGTTAGTTGAATTCAGAGAACAGAAAGGAGTTTCAGAGAATGCTTCTGTGTGGTTTTTATTTGGAGATAATCCTTTTTCCCCTATTAAAATCTTAGCGCTCCGAAGGTCCACTTATATTTTCTACACAAAGAGTGTTTCATAACTGCTCAATCAAAAGTATGGTTTAGCTCTGTTAACTGAATGCACATATCAGAAATATGTTTCACAGAATGCTTCTGTGTAGTTTTTATTTGAAGATATTCTTTTTAACAATGTAGGCCTCTTAGCGCTTAGAAAGTCCAATTGCAGTTTCTACAGAAAGAGTGTTTCAGAACGGCTCAATCAAAAGTAAGGTTCAACTCTGTTAGTTGAATGCACAGAACAGAAAGAAGTTTCACACAATGCTTCTGTGTAGTTTATATTTGAATATATTCCTTTTTCAACTATTACCCTCTTAGCGCTCCGAATGTCCACTTGCATTTTCTACAGAAAGAGTGTTCAGAACGGCTCAATCAAAAGTATGGTTTTACTCTGTTAGTTGAATGCACAGATCCGAAAGAAGTTTCACAGAATGCTTCTGTGTAGTTTTTATTTGTAGATATTCTTTTTCCCAATATAGGCCTTTTAGCGGTCAGAATGTCCAATTGCAGTTTCTACAGAAAGAGTGTTTCACAACGGCTCCATCAAAAGTAAGGTTCAACTCAGTTAGTTGAATGCACAGAACAGAAAGAAGTTTCACAGAATGCTTCTGTGTAGTTTATAATTGAATATATTCCTTTTTCCACTATTACCGTATTAGCGCTCCGAATGTCCACTTGCATTTTCTACACAAAGAGTGTTCAGAACTGCGCAATCAAAAGTATGGTTTAACTCTGTTAGCTGAATGCACATATCAGAAATAAGTTTCACACAATGCTGCTGTGTAGTTTTTATTTGAAGATATTATTATTCCCAATATAGGCCTCTTAGAGCTGAGAATGTCCAATTGCAGTTTCTACAGAAAGAGTGTTTCAGAACGGCTCAATCAAAAATAAGGTTCAACTCTGTTAGTTGAATGCACAGAACAGAAAGAAGTTTCATACAATGCTTCTTTGTTGTTTATATTTGAACATATTCCTTTTTCCATTATTACCCACTTAGCGCTCCGAATGTCCAGTTGCATTTTCTACAGTCAGAGTATTTCAAATCTCCTCAATCAAAAGTATGGTTTAACTCTGTTAGCGGAATGCTCAGATCAGAAAGAAGTTTCACAGAATGCTTCTGTGTAGCTTATATTTGAATATATTCCTTTTTCCACTACTACCCTCTTAGCGCTCCAAATGTCCAGTTGCATTTTCTACAGAAAGAGTGTTCAGAACTGCTCAATCAAAAGTATGGTTTAACTCTGTTAGCTGAATGCACATATCAGAAAGAAGTTTCACAGAATGATTCTGTGTAGTTTATATTTGAAGATATTCCTTTTTCCACTATTACCCACTTAGCGCTCCAAATGTCCAGTAGCATTTTCTACAGAAAGTGTGTTTCAGAACTGCTCAATCCAAAGTATGGTTTAACTCTGTTAGCTGAATGCACAGATCAGAAAGAAGTTTCACAGAATGCTTCTGTGTAGTGTTTATATGAATATATTCTTTTTACCAATATAGGCCTCTTAGCGCTCAGAATGTCCAATTGCAGTTTCTGTAGAAAGAGTGTTTCAGAACGGCTCAATGAAAAGTAAGGTTCACCTCTTTTAGTTGAATGCACAGAACAGAAAGTAGTTTCACAGAATGCTTCTGTGTAGTATTTAGTTGAAGATATTCCTTTATTGACTATTACCCACTTAGCGCTCTGAATGTCCACTGGCAGTTTCTACACAAAGAGTGTTTCAGAACTGTTCCTTCAAAAGTAAGGCTCAACTCTGTTAGTTGAATTCAGAGAACAGAAAGGAGTTTCAGAGAATGCTTCTGTGTGGTTTTTATTTGGAGATAATCCTTTTTCCCCTATTAAAATCTTAGCGCTCCGAAGGTCCACTTATATTTTCTACACAAAGAGTGTTTCATAACTGCTCAATCAAAAGTATGGTTTAGCTCTGTTAACTGAATGCACATATCAGAAATATGTTTCACAGAATGCTTCTGTGTAGTTTTTATTTGAAGATATTCTTTTTAACAATGTAGGCCTCTTAGCGCTTAGAAAGTCCAATTGCAGTTTCTACAGAAAGAGTGTTTCAGAACGGCTCAATCAAAAGTAAGGTTCAACTCTGTTAGTTGAATGCACAGAACAGAAAGAAGTTTCACACAATGCTTCTGTGTAGTTTATATTTGAATATATTCCTTTTTCAACTATTACCCTCTTAGCGCTCCGAATGTCCACTTGCATTTTCTACAGAAAGAGTGTTCAGAACGGCTCAATCAAAAGTATGGTTTTACTCTGTTAGTTGAATGCACAGATCCGAAAGAAGTTTCACAGAATGCTTCTGTGTAGTTTTTATTTGTAGATATTCTTTTTCCCAATATAGGCCTTTTAGCGGTCAGAATGTCCAATTGCAGTTTCTACAGAAAGAGTGTTTCACAACGGCTCCATCAAAAGTAAGGTTCAACTCAGTTAGTTGAATGCACAGAACAGAAAGAAGTTTCACAGAATGCTTCTGTGTAGTTTATAATTGAATATATTCCTTTTTCCACTATTACCGTATTAGCGCTCCGAATGTCCACTTGCATTTTCTACACAAAGAGTGTTCAGAACTGCGCAATCAAAAGTATGGTTTAACTCTGTTAGCTGAATGCACATATCAGAAATAAGTTTCACACAATGCTGCTGTGTAGTTTTTATTTGAAGATATTATTATTCCCAATATAGGCCTCTTAGAGCTGAGAATGTCCAATTGCAGTTTCTACAGAAAGAGTGTTTCAGAACGGCTCAATCAAAAATAAGGTTCAACTCTGTTAGTTGAATGCACAGAACAGAAAGAAGTTTCATACAATGCTTCTTTGTTGTTTATATTTGAACATATTCCTTTTTCCATTATTACCCACTTAGCGCTCCGAATGTCCAGTTGCATTTTCTACAGTCAGAGTATTTCAAATCTCCTCAATCAAAAGTATGGTTTAACTCTGTTAGCGGAATGCTCAGATCAGAAAGAAGTTTCACAGAATGCTTCTGTGTAGCTTATATTTGAATATATTCCTTTTTCCACTACTACCCTCTTAGCGCTCCAAATGTCCAGTTGCATTTTCTACAGAAAGAGTGTTCAGAACTGCTCAATCAAAAGTATGGTTTAACTCTGTTAGCTGAATGCACATATCAGAAAGAAGTTTCACAGAATGATTCTGTGTAGTTTATATTTGAAGATAATCCTTTTTCCACTATTACCCTCTTAGCGCTCCGAATCTCCACTTTCATTTTCTACAGAAAGAGTGTTTCAGAACGGCTCAATCAAAACTAAGGTTCAACTCTTTTAGTTGAATGCACAGAATAGAAAGAAGTTTCACAGAATGCTTCTGTGTTGTATTTAGTTGAAGATATTCCTTTTTCGACTATTACCCTCTTAGCGCTCTGAATTTCCACTGGCAGTTTCTACACAAAGAGTGTTTCAGAACTGCTCCTCCAAAAGTAAGGCTCAGCTCTGTTAGTTGAATGCAGAGAACAGAAAGGAGTTTCAGAGAATGCTTCTGTGTAGTTTTTATTTGGAGATATTCCTTTTTCCACTATTACTAACTTAGCGCTCCGAATGTCCACTTGCATTTTCTACAGAAAGAGTGTTTCAGAACGGCTCAATCAAAACTAAGGTTCAACACTTTTAGTTGAATGCACAGAACAGAAAGAAGTTTCACAGAATGCTTCTGTGTAGTTTTTATTTGTAGATATTCTTTTTCCCAATATAGGCCTCTTAGCGCTCAGAATGTCCAATTACATTTTCTACAGAAAGAGTGTTCCAGAACGGCTCAATCAAAAGCAAGGTTCAACTCAGTTAGTTGAATGCAGAGAACAGAAAGAAGTTCCACAGAATGCTTCTTTGTAGTTTATATTTGAGTATATTGCTTTTTCCACTATTACCCTCTTAGCGCTCCGAATTTCAACTTGCATTTTCTACAGAAAGAGTGTTCAGAACTGCGCAATCAAAAGTATGGTTTAACTCTGTTAGCTGAATGCACATATCAGAAATAAGTTTCACACAATGCCTCTGTTTAGATTTTATTTGAATATATTATTTTTCCCAATATAGGCCTCTTAGGGCTCAGAATGTCCAATTGCAGTTTCTACAGAAAGAGTGTTTCAGAACGGCTCAATCAAAAGTAAGTTTCAACTCTGTTAGTTGAATGTACAGAACAGAAAGATGTTTCATACAATGCTTCTGTGTAGTTTATATTTGAACATATTCCTTTTTCTACTATTACCCACTTAGCGCTCCGAATGTCCAGTTGCATTTTCTACAGACAGAGTGTTTCAAAACTGCTCAGTCAAAAGTATGGTTTAAGTCTGTTAGCTGAATGCTCAGATCAGAAAGAAGTTTCACAGAATGCTTCCGTGTAGTTTATATTTGAATATATTCCTTTTTCCACTACTACCCTCTTATCGCTGCAAATGTCTAGTTGCATTTTCTACAGAAAGAGTGTTCAGAACTGCTCAATGAAAAGTATGGTTTAATTCTGTTAGCTGAATGCAAAGATTAGAAAGAAGTTTCACAGAATGATTCTGTGTAGTTTATATTTGAAGATATTACTTTTTCTAGTATTACCCTCTTAGCGCTCAGAATGTCCACTTGCATTTTCTACAGAAAGAGTGTTCACAACGGCTCAATCAAAAGTATGGTTTTACTCTATTAGTTGAATGCCCATATCCGAAATAAGTTTCACAGAATGCTTCTGTGTAGTTTTTATTTGAAGATATTCTTTTTCAAAATATAGGCCTCTTAGCGCTCAGAATGTCCAATTGCAGTTTCTACAGAAAGAGCATTTCAGAACGGCTCCATCAAAAGTATGGTTCAACTCAGTTAGTTGAATGCACAGAAGAGAAATAAGTTTCACAGAATGCTTCTGTGTAGTTTATATTTGAATATATTCCTTTTCCAGTATTACCGTCTTAGCGCTGCGAATATCCACTTGCATTTTCTAAAGAAAGAGTGTTTCAGAATGGCTCAATCAAAAATAAGGTTCAACTCTGTTAGTTAAATGCACAGAAGAGAAAGGAGTTTCATACAATGCTTCTGTGTAGTTTATATTTGAATATATTACTTTTTCCACTACTACCCTCTTAGCGCTCCAAATGTCCAGTTGCATTTTCTACAGAAAGAGTGTTCAGAACTGCTCAATCAAAAGTATGCTTTAACTCTGTTAGCTAAATGCACAGATCAGAAAGAAGTTTCACAGAATGATTCTGTGTAGTTTATATTTGAAGATATTCCTTTTTCCACTATTACCCACTTAGCGCTCCAAATGTCCAGTAGCATTTTCTACAGAAAGTGTGTTTCAGAACTGCTCAATCCAAAGTATGGTTTAACTCTGTTAGCTGAATGCACAGATCAGAAAGAAGTTTCACAGAATGCTTCTGTGTAGTGTTTATATGAATATATTCTTTTTACCAATATAGGCCTCTTAGCGCTCAGAATGTCCAATTGCAGTTTCTGTAGAAAGAGTGTTTCAGAACGGCTCAATGAAAAGTAAGGTTCACCTCTTTTAGTTGAATGCACAGAACAGAAAGTAGTTTCACAGAATGCTTCTGTGTAGTATTTAGTTGAAGATATTCCTTTATTGACTATTACCCACTTAGCGCTCCGAATGTCCACTGGCAGTTTCTACACAAAGAGTGTTTCAGAACTGTTCCTTCAAAAGTAAGGCTCAACTCTGTTAGTTGAATTCAGAGAACAGAAAGGAGTTTCAGAGAATGCTTCTGTGTGGTTTTTATTTGGAGATAATCCTTTTTCCCCTATTAAAATCTTAGCGCTCCGAAGGTCCACTTATATTTTCTACACAAAGAGTGTTTCATAACTGCTCAATCAAAAGTATGGTTTAGCTCTGTTAACTGAATGCACATATCAGAAATATGTTTCACAGAATGCTTCTGTGTAGTTTTTATTTGAAGATATTCTTTTTAACAATGTAGGCCTCTTAGCGCTTAGAAAGTCCAATTGCAGTTTCTACAGAAAGAGTGTTTCAGAACGGCTCAATCAAAAGTAAGGTTCAACTCTGTTAGTTGAATGCACAGAACAGAAAGAAGTTTCACACAATGCTTCTGTGTAGTTTATATTTGAATATATTCCTTTTTCAACTATTACCCTCTTAGCGCTCCGAATGTCCACTTGCATTTTCTACAGAAAGAGTGTTCAGAACGGCTCAATAAAAATATGGTTTTACTCTGTTAGTTGAATGCACAGATCCGAAAGAAGTTTCACAGAATGCTTCTGTGTAGTTTTTATTTGTAGATATTCTTTTTCCCAATATAGGCCTTTTAGCGGTCAGAATGTCCAATTGCAGTTTCTACAGAAAGAGTGTTTCACAACGGCTCCATCAAAAGTAAGGTTCAACTCAGTTAGTTGAATGCACAGAACAGAAAGAAGTTTCACAGAATGCTTCTGTGTAGTTTATAATTGAATATATTCCTTTTTCCACTATTACCGTATTAGCGCTCCGAATGTCCACTTGCATTTTCTACAGAAAGAGTGTTCAGAACTGTGCAATCAAAAGTATGGTTTAACTCTGTTAGCTGAATGCACATATCAGAAATAAGTTTCACACAATGCTGCTGTGTAGTTTTTATTTGAAGATATTATTATTCCCAATATAGGCCTCTTAGAGCTGAGAATGTCCAATTGCAGTTTCTACAGAAAGAGTGTTTCAGAACGGCTCAATCAAAAGTAAGGTTCAACTCTGTTAGTTGAATACACAGAACAGAAAGAAGTTTCATACAATGCTTCTGTGTTGTTTATATTTGAACATATTCCTTTTTCCATTATTACCCACTTAGCGCTCCGAATGTCCAGTTGCATTTTCTACAGTCAGAGTGTTTCAAATCTCCTCAATCAAAAGTATGGTTTAACTCTGTTAGCGGAATGCTCAGATCAGAAAGAAGTTTCACAGAATGCTTCTGTGTAGCTTATATTTGAATATATTCCTTTTTCCACTACTACCCTCTTAGCGCTCCAAATGTCCAGTTGCATTTTCTACAGAAAGAGTGTTCAGAACTGCTCAATCAAAAGTATGGTTTAACTCTGTTAGCTGAATGCACATATCAGAAAGAAGTTTCACAGAATGATTCTGTGTAGTTTATATTTGAAGATAATCCTTTTTCCACTATTACCCTCTTAGCGCTCCGAATCTCCACTTTCATTTTCTACAGAAAGAGTGTTTCAGAACGGCTCAATCAAAACTAAGGTTCAACTCTTTTAGTTGAATGCACAGAATAGAAAGAAGTTTCACAGAATGCTTCTGTGTTGTATTTAGTTGAAGATATTCCTTTTTCGACTATTACCCTCTTAGCGCTCTGAATTTCCACTGGCAGTTTCTACACAAAGAGTGTTTCAGAACTGCTCCTCCAAAAGTAAGGCTCAACTCTGTTAGTTGAATGCAGAGAACAGAAAGGAGTTTCAGAGAATGCTTCTGTGTAGTTTTTATTTGGAGATATTCCTTTTTCCACTATTACTAACTTAGCGCTCCGAATGTCCACTTGCATTTTCTACAGAAAGAGTGTTTCAGAACGGCTCAATCAAAACTAAGGTTCAACAATTTTAGTTGAATGCACAGAACAGAAAGAAGTTTCACAGAATGCTTCTGTGTAGTTTTTATTTGTAGATATTCTTTTTCCCAATATAGGCCTCTTAGCGCTCAGAATGTCCAATTACATTTTCTACAGAAAGAGTGTTCCAGAACGGCTCAATCAAAAGCAAGGTTCAACTCAGTTAGTTGAATGCAGAGAACAGAAAGAAGTTTCACAGAATGCTTCTTTGTAGTTTATATTTGAGTATATTGCTTTTTCCACTATTACCCTCTTAGCGCTCCGAATTTCAACTTGCATTTTCTACAGAAAGAGTGTTCAGAACTGCGCAATCAAAAGTATGGTTTAACTCTGTTAGCTGAATGCACATATCAGAAATAAGTTTCACACAATGCCTCTGTGTAGTTTTTATTTGAATATATTATTTTTCCCAATATAGGCCTCTTAGGCCTCAGAATGTCCAATTGCAGTTTCTACAGAAAGAGTGTTTAAGAACGGCTCAATCAAAAGTAAGTTTCAACTCTGTTAGTTGAATGTACAGAACAGAAAGATGTTTCATACAATGCTTCTGTGTAGTTTATATTTGAACATATTCCTTTTTCCACTATTACCCACTTAGGGCTCCGAATGTCCAGTTGCATTTTCTAAAGAAAGAGTGTTTCAGAACGGCTCAATCAAAACTAAGGTTCAACTCTTTTAGTTGAACAAACAGAACAGAAAGAAGTTTCACACAATTCTTCTGTGTAGTTTTTATTTGTAGACGTTCCTTTTCCCAATATAGGCCTCTTAGCGCTCAGAATGTCCAATTGCAGTTTCTATAGAAAGAGTGTTTCAGAACGGCTCAATGAAAATTATGGTTCACCTCTTTTAGTTGAATGCACAGAACAGAAAGTAGTTTCACAGAATGCTTCTGTGTAGTATTTAGTTGAAGGTATACCTTTATTGACTATTACCCACGTAGCGCTCCGAATGTCCAATTGCAGTTTCTACAGAAACAGTGTTTCAGAACGGCTCAATCAAAAGTAAGGTTCAACTCTGTTAGTTGAATGCACAGAACAGAAAGTAGTTTCATACAATGCTTCTGTGTAGTTTATATTTGAACATATTCTTTTTTCCACTATTACCCACTTTGCGCTACGAATGTCCAGTTGCATTTTCTACAGACAGAGTGTTTCAAAACTGCTCAATCAAAAGGATGGTTTAACTCTGTTAGCTGAATGCTCAGATCAGAAAGAAGTTTCACAGAATGCTTCTGTGTAGTTTATATTTGAATATATTCCTTTTTCCACTACTACTCTCTTAGCGCTCCAAATGTCCAGTTGCATTTTCTACAGAAAGAGTGTTCAGATCTGCTCAATCAAAAGTATGGTTTAACTCTGTTAGCTGAATGCACAGATCAGAAAGAAGTTTCACAGAATGATTCTGTGTAGTTTATATTTGGAGACATTCCTTTTTCCACTATTACCCTCTTAGCGCTCCGAATCTCCACTTGCATTTTCTACAGAAAGAGTGTTTCAGAACGGCTCAATCAAAACTAGGGTTGAACTCTTTTAGTTGAACAAACAGAACAGAAAGAAGTTTCACACAATTCTTCTGTGTAGTTTTTATTTGTAGACATTCTTTTTCCCAATATAGGCCTCTTAGCGCTCAGAATGTCCAATTGCAGATTCTACAGAAAGAGTGTTTCAGAACGGCTCAATCAAAAGTAAGGTTCAACTCTGTTAGTTGAATGCACAGAACAGAAAGAAGTTTCATACAATGCTTCTGTGTAGTTTATATTTGAACATATTCTTTTTTCCACTATTACCCACTTAGCGCTACGAATGTCCAGTTGCATTTTCTACAGACAGAGTGTTTCAAAACTGCTCAATCAAAAGTATGGTTTAACTCTGTTAGCTGAATGCTCAGATCAGACAGAAGTTTCACAGAATGCTTCTGTGTAGTTTATATTTGAATATATTCCTTTTTCCACTACTACGCTCTTAGCGCTCCAAATGTCCAGTTGCATTTTCTACAGAAAGAGTGTTCAGATCTGCTCAATCAAAAATATGGTTTAACTCTGTTAGCTGAATGCACAGATCAGAAAGAAGTTTCACCGAATGGTTCTGTGTAGTTTATATTTGAAGACATTCCTTTTTCCACTATTACCCTCTTAGCGCTCTGAATCTCCACTTGCATTTTCTACAAAAAGAGTGTTTCATAACTGGTCAATCAAAAATATGTTTTATGTCTGTTAACTGAATTTACAGATCAGAAATAAATTTCACAGAATGCATCTGTGTAGTTTTTATTTGAAGATATTCTTTTTCCCAATGTAGGCCTCTTAGCGCTTAGCATGTCCAATTGCAGTTTCTACAGAAAGAGAGTTTCAGAACGGCTCAATCAAAAGTAAGGTTCAACTCTGTTAGTTGAATGCACAGAACAGAAAGAATTTTCACAGAATGCTACTGTGTAGTTTATATTTGAATATATTCTTTTTCCACTATTACCCTCTTAGCGCTCCGAATGTCCACTTGCATTTTCTACAGAAAGAGTGTTCAGAACAGTGCAATCAAAAGTATGGTTTAACTCTGTTAGCTTAATGAACATATCAGAAATAAGTTTCACACAAAGCTTCTGTATAGTTTTTATTTGAAGATTTTATTTTTCCCAATATAGGTCTCTTAGCGCTCAGAATGTCCAATTGCAGTTTCTACAGAAAGAGTGTTTCAGAAAGGCTCAATCAAAAGTAAGGTTCAACTCTGTTAGTTGAATGCACAGAACAGAAGGAAGTTTCATACAATGCTTCTGTGTAGTTTATATTTGAACATATTCTTTTTTCCACTATTACCCACTTAGCGCTACGAATGTCCAGTTGCATTTTCTACAGACAGAGTGTTTCAAAACTGCTCAATCAAAATTATGGTTTAACTCTGTTAGCTGAATGCTCAGATCAGAAAGAAGTTTCACAGAATGCTTCTGTGTAGTTTATATTTGAATATATTCCTTTTTCCACTACTACTCTCTTAGCGCTCCAAATGTCCAGTTGCATTTTCTACAGAAAGAGTGTTCAGATCTGCTCAACCAAAAGTATGGTTTAACACTGTTAGCTGAATGCACAGATCAGAAAGAAGTTTCACAGAGTGATTCTGTGTAGTTTATATTTGGAGACATTCCTTTTTCCACTATTACCCTCTTAGCGCTGCGAATCTCCACTTGCATTTTCTACAGAAAGAGTGTTTCAGAACGGCTCAATCAAAACTAGGGTTGAACTCTTTTAGTTGAACAAACAGAACAGAAAGAAGTTTCACACAATTCTTCTGTGTAGTTTTTATTTGTAGATATTCTTTTTCCCAATATAGGCCTCTTAGCGCTCAGAATGTCCAATTGCAGATTCTACAGAAAGAGTGTTTCAGAACGGCTCAATCAAACGTAAGGTTCAACTCTGTTAGTTGAATGCACAGAACAGAAAGAAGTTTCATACAATGCTTCTGTGTAGTTTATATTTGAACATATTCTTTTTTCCACTATTACCCACTTAGCGCTACGAATGTCCAGTTGCATTTTCTACAGACAGAGTGTTTCAAAACTGCTCAATCAAAAGTATGGTTTAACTCTGTTAGCTGAATGCTCAGATCAGAAAGAAGTTTCACAGAATGCTTCTGTGTAGTTTATATTTGAATATATTCCTTTTTCCACTACTACGCTCTTAGCGCTCCAAATGTCGAGTTGCATTTTCTACAGAAAGAGTGTTCAGATCTGCTCAATCAAAAATATGGTTTAACTCTGTTAGCTGAATGCACAGATCAGAAAGAAGTTTCACCGAATGATTCTGTGTAGTTTATATTTGAAGACATTCCTTTTTCCACTATTACCCTCTTAGCGCTCCGAATCTCCACTTGCATTTTCTACAAAAAGAGTGTTTCATAACTGCTCAATCAAAAATATGTTTTATCTCTGTTAACTGAATTTACAGATCAGAAATAAGTTTCACAGAATGCATCTGTGTAGTTTTTATTTGAAGATATTCTTTTTCCCAATGTAGGCCTCTTAGCGCTTAGCATGTCCAATTGCAGTTTCTACAGAAAGAGTGTTTCAGAACGGCTCAATCAAAAGTAAGGTTCAACTCTGTTAGTTGAATGCACAGAACAGAAAGAAGTTTCACAGAATGCTACTGTGTAGTTTATATTTGAATATATTCCTTTTTCCACTATTACCCTCTTAGCGCTCCGAATGTCCACTTGCATTTTCTACAGAAAGAGTGTTCAGAACTGTGAAATCAAAAGTATGGTTTAACTCTGTTAGCTTAATGAACATATCAGAAATAAGTTTCACACAAAGCTTCTGTGTAGTTTTTATTTGAAGATATTATTTTTCCCAATATAGGCCTCTTAGCGCACAGAATGTCCAATTGCAGTTTCTACAGAAAGAGTGTTTCAGAAAGGCTCAATCAAAAGTAAGGTTCAACTCTGTTAGTTGAATGCACAGAACAGAAAGAAGTTTCATACAATGCTTCTGTGTAGTTTATATTTGAACATATTCTTTTTTCCACTATTACCCACTTAGCGCTACGAATGTCCAGTTGCATTTTCTACAGACAGAGTGTTTCAAAACTGCTCAATCAAAATTATGGTTTAACTCTGTTAGCTGAATGCTCAGATCAGAAAGAAGTTTCACAGAATGCTTCTGTGTAGTTTATATTTGAATATATTCCCTTTTCCACTACTACTCTCTTAGCGCTCCAAATGTCCAGTTGCATTTTCTACAGAAAGAGTGTTCAGATCTGCTCAATCAAAAGTATGGTTTAACTCTGTTAGCTGAATGCACATATCAGAAAGAAGTTTCACAGAATGATTCTGTGTAGTTTATATTTGGAGACATTCCTTTTTCCACTATTACCCTCTTAGCGCTCCGAATCTCCACTTGCATTTTCTACAGAAAGAGTGTTTCAGAACGGCTCAATCAAAACGAAGGTTCAACTCTTTTAGTTGAACAAACAGAACAGAAAGAAGTTTCACACAATTCTTCTGTGTAGTTTTTATTTGTAGACATTCCTTTTCCCAATACAGGCCTCTTAGCGCTCAGAATGTCCAATTGCAGTTTCTACAGAAAGAGTGTTTCAGAACGGCTCAATCAAAAGTAAGGTTCAACTCTGTTAGTTGAATGCACAGAACAGAAAGAAGTTTCATACAATGCTTCTGTGTAGTTTATATTTGAACATATTCTTTTTTCCACTATTACCCACTTAGCGCTACGAATGTCCAGTTGCATTTTCTACAGACAGAGTGTTTCAAAACTGCTCATTCAAAAGTATGGTTTAACTCTGTTAGCTGAATGCTCAGATCAGAAAGAAGTTTCACAGAATGCTTCTGTGTAGTTTATATTTGAATATATTCCTTTTTCCACTACTACGCTCTTAGCGCTCCAAATGTCCAGTTGCATTTTCTACAGAAAGAGTGTTCAGATCTGCTCAATCAAAAGTATGGTTTAACTCTGTTAGCTGAATGCACAGATCAGAAAGAAGTTTCACCGAATGATTCTGTGTCGTTTATATTTGAAGACATTCCTTTTTCCACTATTACCCTCTTAGCGCTCCGAATCTCCACTTGCATTTTCTACAAAAAGAGTGTTTCATAACTGCTCAATCAACAATATGTTTTATCTCTGTTAACTGAATTTACAGATCAGAAATAAGTTTCACAGAATGCATCTGTGTAGTTTTTATTTGAAGATATTCTTTTTCCCAATGTAGGCCTCTTAGCGCTTAGCATGTCCAATTGCAGTTTCTACAGAAAGAGTGTTTCAGAACGGCTCAATCAAAAGTAAGGTTCAACTCTGTTAGTTGAATGCACAGAACAGAAAGAATTTTCACAGAATGCTACTGTGTAGTTTATATTTGAATATATTCCTTTTTCCACTATTACCCTCTTAGCGCTCCGAATGTCCCCTTGCATTTTCTACAGAAAGAGTGTTCAGAACTGCGCAATCAAAAGTATGGTTTAACTCTGTTAGCTTAATGAACATATCAGAAATAAGTTTCACACAAAGCTTCTGTGTAGTTTTTATTTGAAGATATAATTTTTCCCAATATATGCCTCTTAGCGCTCAGAATGTCCAATTGCAGTTTCTACAGAAAGAGTGTTTCAGAAAGGCTCAATCAAAAGTAAGGTTCAACTCTGTTAGTTGAATGCACAGAACAGAAAGAAGTTTCATACAATGCTTCTGTGTAGTTTATATTTGAACATATTCTTTTTTCCACTATTAGCCACTTAGCGCTACGAATGTCCAGTTGCATTTTCTACAGACAGAGAGTTTCAAAACTGCTCAATCAAAAGTGTGTTTTAACTCTGTTAGCTGAATGCTCAGATCACAAAGAAGTTTCACAGAATGCTTCTGTGTAGTTTATATTTGAATATATTCCTTTTTCCACTACTACTCTCTTAGCGCTCCAAATGTCCAGTTGCATTTTCTACAGAAAGAGTGTTCAGTTCTGCTCAATCAAAAGTATGGTTTAACACTGTTAGCTGAATGCACAGATCAGAAAGAAGTTTCACCGAATGATTCTGTGTAGTTTATATTTGGAGACATTCCTTTTTCCACTATTACCCTCTTAGCGCTCCGAATCTCCACTTGCATTTTCTACAAAAAGAGTGTTTCATAACTGCTCAATCAAAAATATGTTTTATCTCTGTTAACTGAATTTACAGATCAGAAATAAGTTTCACAGAATGCATCTGTGTAGTTTTTATTTGAAGATATTCTTTTTCCCAATGTAGGCCTCTTAGCGCTTAGCATGTCCAATTGCAGTTTCTACAGAAAGAGTGTTTCAGAACGGCTTAATCAAAAGTAAGGTTCAACTCTGTTAGTTGAATGCACAGAACAGAAAGAAGTTTCACAGAATGCTACTGTGTAGTTTATATTTGAATATATTCCTTTTTCCACTATTACCCTCTTAGCGCTCCGAATGTCCACTTGCATTTTCTACAGAAAGAGTGTTCAGAACTGTGAAATCAAAAGTATGGTTTAACTCTGTTAGCTTAATGAACATATTAGAAATAAGTTTCACACAAAGCTTCTGTGTAGTTTTTATTTGAAGATATTATTTTTCCCAATATAGGCCTCTTAGCGCTCAGAATGTCCAATTGCAGTTTCTACAGAAAGAGTGTTTCAGAAAGGCTCAATCAAAAGTAAGGTTCAACTCTGTTAGTTGAATGCACAGAACAGAAATAAGTTTCATACAATGCTTCTGTGTAGTTTATATTTGAACATATTCTTTTTTCCACTATTACCCACTTAGCGCTACGAATGTCCAGTTGCATTTACTACAGACAGAGTGTTTCAAAACTGCTCAATCAAATGTATGGTTTAACTCTGTTAGCTGAATGCTCAGATCAGAAAGAAGTTTCACAGAATGCTTCTGTGTAGTTTATATTTGAATATATTCCTTTTTCCACTACTACTCTCTTAGCGCTCCAAATGTCCAGTTGCATTTTCTACAGAAAGAGTGTTCAGATCTGCTCAATCAAAAGTATGGTTTAACTCTGTTAGCTGAATGCACAGATCAGAAAGAAGTTTCACCGAATTATTCTGTGTAGTTTATATTTGGAGACATTCCTTTTTCCACTATTACCCTCTTAGCGCTCGGAATGTCCACTTGCATTTTCTACAGAAAGAGTGTTTCAGAACGGCTCAATCAAAACTAAGGTTCAACTCTTTTAGTTGAACAAACAGAACAGAAAGAAGTTTCACA
Organism: Symphalangus syndactylus; assembly: GCF_028878055.3. NCBI lineage: Eukaryota > Metazoa > Chordata > Mammalia > Primates > Hylobatidae > Symphalangus > Symphalangus syndactylus. Next base: position 109,947,950 of record NC_072437.2, on the reverse strand, counting down.
CAATTCTTCTGTGTAGTTTTTATTTGTTGACATTATTTTTCCCAATATAGTCCTCCTAGCGCTCAGAATGTCCAATTGCAGTTTCTACAGAAAGAGTGTTTCAGAACGTCTCAATCAAAAGTAAGGTTCAACTCTGTTAGTTGAATGCACAGAACAGAAAGAAGTTTCATACAATGCTTCTGTGTAGTTTATATTTGAACATATTCTTTTTTCCACTATTACCCACTTAGCGCTACGAATGTCCAGTTGCATTTTCTACAGGCAGAGTGTTTCAAAACTGCTCAATCAAAAGTATGGTTTAACTCTGTTAGCTGAATGCTCAGATCAGAAAGAAGTTTCACAGAATGCTTCTGTGTAGTTTATATCTGAATATATTCCTTTTTCCACTACTACGCTCTTAGCGCTCCAAATGTCCAGTTGCATTTTCTACAGAAAGAGTGTTCAGATCTGCTCAATCAAAAGTATGGTTTAACTCTGTTAGCTGAATGCACAGTTCAGAAAGAAGTTTCACAGAATGATTCTGTGTAGTTTATATTTGGAGACATTCCTTTTTCCACTATTACCCTCTTAGCGCTCGGAATCTCCACTTGCATTTTCTACAGAAAGAGTGTTTCAGAACGGCTCAATCAAAACTAATTTTCAACTCTTTTAGTTGAACAAACAGAACAGAAAGAAGTTTCACACAATTCTTCTGTGTAGTTTTTCTTTGTAGACATTCTTTTTCCCAATATAGTCCTCCTAGCGCTCAGAATGTCCAATTGCAGTTTCTTCAGAAAGAGTGTTTCAGAACGGCTCAATCAAAAGTAAGGTTCAACTCTGTTAGTTGAATGCACAGAACAGAAAGGAGTTTCATACAATGATTCTGTTTAGTTTATATTTGAACATATTCTTTTTTCCACTATTACCCACTTAGCGCTACGAATGTCCAGTTGCATTTCCTACAGACAGAGTGTTTCAAAACTGCTCAATCAAAAGTATGGTTTAACTCTGTTAGCTGAATGCTCAGATCAGAAAGAAGTTTCACAGAATGCTTCTGTGTAGTTTATATTTGAATATATTCCTTTTTCCACTACTACGCTCTTAGCGCTCCAAATGTCCAGTTGCATTTTCTACAGAAAGAGTGTTCAGATCTGCTCAATCAAAAGTATGGTTTAACTCTGTTAGCTGAATACACAGATCAGAAAGAAGTTTCACCGAATGATTCTGTGTAGTTTATATTTGGAGACATTCCTTTTTCCACTATTACCCTCTTAGCGCTCCGAATCTCCACTTGCATTTTCTACAAAAAGAGTGTTACATAACTGCGCAATCAAAAATATGTTTTATCTCTGTTAACTGAATTTACAGATCAGAAATAAGTTTCACAGAATGCATCTGTGTAGTTTTTATTTGAAGATATTATTTTTCCCAATGTAGGCCTCTTAGCGCTTAGCATGTCCAATTGCAGTTTCTACAGAAAGAGTGTTTCAGAACGGCTCAATCAAAAGTAAGGTTCAACTCTGTTAGTTGAATGCACAGAACAGAAAGAAGTTTCATACAATGCTTCTGTGTAGTTTGTATTTGAACATAGTCTTTTTTCCACTATTACCCACTTAGCGCTACGAATGTCCAGTTGCATTTTCTACAGACAGAGTGTTTCAAAACTGCTCAATCAAAAGTATGGTTTAACTCTGTTAGCTGAATGCTCAGATCAGAAAGAAGTTTCACAGAATGCTTCTGTGTAGTTTATATTTGAATATATTCCTTTTTCCACTACTACGCTCTTAGCGCTCCAAATGTCCAGTTGCATTTTCTACAGAAAGAGTGTTCAGATCTGCTCAATCAATAGTATGGTTTAACACTGTTAGCTGAATGCACAGATCAGAAAGAAGTTTCACCGAATGATTCTGTGTAGTTTATATTTGAAGACATTCCTTTTTCCACTATTACCCTCTTAGCCCTCCGAATCTCCACTTGCATTTTCTACAAAAAGAGTGTTTCATAACTGCTCAATCAAAAATATGTTTTATCTCTGTTAACTGAATTTACAGATCAGAAATAAGTTTCACAGAATGCATCTGTGTAGTTTTTATTTGAAGATATTCTTTTTCCCAATGTAGGCCTCTTAGCGCTTAGCATGTCCAATTGCATTTTCTACAGAAAGAGTGTTTCAGAACGGCTCAATCAAAAGTAAGGTTCAACTCTGTTAGTTGAATGCACAGAACCGAAAGAATTTTCACAGAATGCTACTGTGTAGTTTATATTTGAATATATTACTTTTTCCACTATTACCCTCTTAGCGCTCCGAATGTCCACTTGCATTTTCTACAGAAAGAGTGTTCAGAACTGCGCAATCAAAAGTATGGTTTAACTCTGTTAGCTTAATGAACATATCAGAAATAAGTTTCACACAATGCTTCTGTGTAGTTTTTATTTGAAGATATTATTTTTCCCAATAGAGGCCTCTTAGCGCTCAGAATGTCCAATTGCAGTTTCTACAGAAAGAGTGTTTCAGAAAGGCTCAATCAAAAGTAAGGTTCAACTCTGTTAGTTGAATGCACAGAACAGAAAGAAGTTTCATACAATGCTTCTGTGTAGTTTATATTTGAACATATTCTTTTTTCCACTATTACCCACTTAGCGCTACGAATGTCCAGTTGCATTTTCTACAGACAGAGTGTTTCAAAACTGCTCAATCAAAAGTATGGTTTAACTCTGTTAGCTGAATGCTCAGATCAGAAAGAAGTTTCACAGAATGCTTCTGTGTAGTTTATATTTGAATATATTACTTTTTCCACTACTACGCTCTTAGCGCTAAAAATGTCCAGTTGCATTTTCTACAGAAAGAGTGTTCAGATCTGCTCAATCAAAAGTATGGTTTAACTCTGTTAGCTGAATGCACAGATCAGAAAGAAGTTTCACCGAATGATTTTGTGTAGTTTATATTTGAAGACATTCCTTTTTCCACTATTACCCTCTTAGCGCTCCGAATCTCCACTTACATTTTCTACAAAAAGAGTGTTTCATAACTGCTCAATCAAAAATATGTTTTATCTCTGTTAACTGAATTTACAGATCAGAAATAAGTTTCACAGAATGCATCTGTGTAGTTTTTATTTGAAGATATTCTTTTTCCCAATGTAGTCCTCTTAGCGCTTAGCATGTCCAATTGCAGTTTCTACAGAAAGAGTGTTTCAGAACGGCTCAATCAAAAGTAAGGTTCAACTCTGTTAGTTGAATGCACAGAACAGAAAGAAGTTTCACAGAATGCTACTGTGTAGTTTATATTTGAATATATTCCTTTTTCCACTATTACCCTCTTAGCGCTCCGAATGTCCACTTGCATTTTCTACAGAAAGAGTGTTCAGAACTGCGCAATCAAAAGTATGGTTTAACTCTGTTAGCTTAATGAACATATCAGAAATAAGTTTCACACAAAGCTTCTGTGTAGTTTTTATTTGAAGATATTATTTTTCCCAATATAGGCCTCTTAGCGCTCAGAATGTCCAATTGCAGTTTCTACAGAAAGAGTGTTTCAGAAAGGCTCAATCCAAAGTTAGGTTCAACTCTGTTAGTTGAATGCACAGAACAGAAAGAAGTTTCATACAATGCTTCTGTGTAGTTTATATTTGAACATATTCTTTTTTCCACTATTAGCCACTTAGCGCTACGAATGTCCAGTTGCATTTTCTACAGACAGAGTGTTTCAAAACTGCTCAATCAAAAGTGTGTTTTAACTCTGTTAGCTGAATGCTGAGATCAGAAAGAAGTTTCACAGAATGCTTCTGTGTAGTTTATATTTGAATATATTCCTTTTTCCACTACTACTCTCTTAGCGCTCCAAATGTCCAGTTGCATTTTCTACAGAAAGAGTGTTCAGATCTGCTCAATCAAAAGTATGGTTTAACTCTGTTAGCTGAATGCACAGATCAGAAAGAAGTTTCACCGAATGATTCTGTGTAGTTTATATTTGGAGACATTCCTTTTTCCACTATTACCCTCTTAGCGCTCGGAATCTCCACTTGCATTTTCTACAGAAAGAGTGTTTCAGAACGGCTCAATCAAAACTAAGGTTCAACTCTTTTAGTTGAACAAACAGAACAGAAAGAAGTTTCACACAATTCTTCTGTGTAGTTTTTATTTGTAGACATTCATTTTCCCAATATAGGCCTCCTAGCGCTCAGAATGTCCAATTGCAGTTTCTACAGAAAGAGTGTTTCAGAACGGCTCAATCAAAAGTAAGGTTCAACTCTGTTAGTTGAATGCACAGAACAGAAAGAAGTTTCATACAATGCTTCTGTGTAGTTTATATTTGAACATATTCTTTTGTCCACTATTACCAACTTAGCGCTACGAATGTCCAGTTGCATTTTCTACAGACAGAGTGTTTCAAAACTGCTCAATCAAAAGTATGGTTTAACTCTGTTAGCTGAATGCTCAGATCAGAAAGAAGTTTCACAGAATGCTTCTGTGTAGTTTATATTTGAATATATTCCTTTTTCCACTACTACGCTCTTAGCGCTCCAAATGTCCAGTTGCATTTTCTACAGAAAGAGTGTTCAGATCTGCTCAATCAAAAGTATGGTTTAACTCCGTTAGCTGAATGCACAGATCAGAGAGAAGTTTCACCGAATGATTCTGTGTAGTTTATATTTGAAGACATTCCTTTTTCCACTATTACCCTCTTAGCGCTCCGAATCTCCACTTGCATTTTCTACAAAAACAGTGTTTCATAACTGCTCAATCAAAAATATGTTTTATCTCTGTTAACTGAATTTACAGATCAGAAATAAGTTTCACAGAATGCATCTGTGTAGTTTTTATTTGAAGATATTCTTTTTCCCAATGTAGGCCTCTTAGCGCTTAGCATGTCCAATTGCAGTTTCTACAGAAAGAGTGTTTCAGAACGGCTCAATCAAAAGTAAGGTTCAACTCTGTTAGTTGAATGCACAGAACAGAAAGAAGTTTCACAGAATGCTACTGTGTAGTGTATATTTGAATATATTCCTTTTTCCACTATTACCCTCTTAGCGCTCCGAATGTCCACTTGCATTTTCTACAGAAAGAGTGTTCAGAACTGTGAAATCAAAAGTATGGTTTAACTCTGTTAGCTTAATGAACATATCAGAAATAAGTTTCACACAAAGCTTCTGTGTAGTTTTTATTTGAAGATATTATTTTTCAAAATATAGGCCTCTTAGCGCTCAGAAAGTCCAATTGCAGTTTCTACAGAAAGAGTGTGTCAGAAAGGCTCAATCAAAAGTAAGTTTCAACTCTGTTAGTTGAATGCACAGAACAGAAAGAAGTTTCATACAATGCTTCTGTGTAGTTTATATTTGAACATATTCTTTTTTCCACTATTACCCACTTAGCGCTACGAATGTCCATTTGCATTTTTTACAGACAGAGTGTTTCAAAACTGCTCAATCAAAAGTATGGTTTAACTCTGTTAGCTGAATGCTCAGATCAGAAAGAAGTTTCACAGAATGCTTCTGTGTAGTTTATATTTGAATATATTCCTTTTTCCACTACTACTCTCTTAGCGCTCCAAATGTCCAGTTGCATTTTCTACAGAAAGAGTGTTCAGATCTGCTCAATCAAAAGTATGGTTTAACTCTGTTAGCTGAATGCACAGATCAGAAAGAAGTTTCACCGAATGATTCTGTGTAGTTTATATTTGGAGACATTCCATTTTCCACTATTACCCTCTTAGCGCGCGGAATCTCCACTTGCATTTTCTACAGAAAGAGTGTTTCAGAACGGCTCAATCAAAACTAAGGTTCAACTCTTTTAGTTGAACAAACAGAACAGAAAGAAGTTTCACACAATTCTTCTGTGTAGTTTTTATTTGTAGACATTCTTTTTCCCAATATAGGCCTCCTAGCGCTCAGAATGTCCAATTGCAGTTTCTACAGAAAGAGTGTTTCAGAACGGCTCAATCAAAAGTAAGGTTCAACTCTGTTAGTTGAATGCACAGAACAGAAAGAAGTTTCATACAATGCTTCTGTGTAGTTTATATTTGAACATATTCTTTTTCCACTATTACCCACTTAGCGCTACGAATGTCCAGTTGCATTTTCTACAGACAGAGTGTTTCAAAACTGCTCAATCAGAAGTATGGTTTAACTCTGTTAGCTGGATGCTCAGATCAGAAAGAAGTTTCACAGAATGCTTCTGTGTAGTTTATATTTGAATATATTCCTTTTTCCACTACTACGCTCTTAGCGCTCCAAATGTCCAGTTGCATTTTCTACAGAAAGAGTGTTCAGATCTGCTCAATCAAAAGTATGGTTTAACTCTGTTAGCTGAATGCACAGATCAGAAAGAAGTTTCACCGAATGATTCGGTGTAGTTTATATTTGAAGACATTCCTTTTTCCACTATTACCCACTTAGCGCTCCGAATCTCCACTTGCATTTTCTACAAAAAGAGTGTTTCATAACTGCTCAATCAAAAATATGTTTTATCTCTGTTAACTGAATTTACAGATCAGAAATAAGTTTCACAGAATGCATCTGTGTAGTTTTTATTTGAAGATATTCTTTTTCCCAATGTAGGCCTCTTAGCGCTTAGCATGTCCAATTGCAGTTTCTACAGAAAGAGTGTTTCAGAACGGCTCAATCAAAAGTAAGGTTCAACTCTGTTAGTTGAATGCACAGAACAGAAAGAAGTTTCACAGAATGCTACTATGTAGTTTATATTTGAATATATTCCTTTTTCCACTATCACCCTCCTAGCGCTCCGAATGTCCACTTGCATTTTCTACAGAAAGAGTGTTCAGAACTGGGAAATCAAAAGTATGGTTTAACTCTGTTAGCTTAATGAACATATCAGAAATAAGTTTCACACAAAGCTTCTGTGTAGTTTTTATTTGAAGATATTATTTTTCCCAATATAGGCCTCTTAGCGCTCAGAAAGTCCAATTGCAGTTTCTACAGAAAGAGTGTGTCAGAAAGGCTCAATCAAAAGTAAGGTTCAACTCTGTTAGTTGAATGCACAGAACAGAAAGCAGTTTCATACAATGCTTCTGTGTAGTTTATATTTGAACATATTCTTTTTTCCACTATTACCCACTTAGCGCTACGAATGTCCATTTGCATTTTCTACAGACAGAGTGTTTCAAAACTGCTCAATCAAAAGTATGGTTTAACTCTGTTAGCTGAATGCTCAGATCAGAAAGAAGTTTCACAGAATGCTTCTGTGTAGTTTATATTTGAATATATTCCTTTTTCCACTACTACTCTCTTAGCGCTCCAAATGTCCAGTTGCATTTTCTACAGAAAGAGTGTTCAGATCTGCTCAATCAAAAGTATGGTTTAACTCTGTTAGCTGAATGCACAGATCAGAAAGAAGTTTCACCGAATGATTCTGTGTAGTTTATATTTGGAGACATTCCATTTTCCACTATTACCCTCTTAGCGCGCGGAATCTCCACTTGCATTTTCTACAGAAAGAGTGTTTCAGAACGGCTCAATCAAAACTAAGGTTCAACACTTTTAGTTGAACAAACAGAACAGAAAGAAGTTTCACACAATTCTTCTGTGTAGTTTTTATTTGTAGACATTCTTTTTCCCAATATAGGCCTCCTAGCGCTCAGAATGTTCAATTGCAGTTTCTACAGAAAGAGTGTTTCAGAACGGCTCAATCAAAAGTAAGGTTCAACTCTGTTAGTTGAATGCACAGAACAGAAAGAAGTTTCATACAATGCTTCTGTGTAGTTTATATTTGAACATATTCTTTTTTCCACTATTACCCACTTAGCGCTACGAATGTCCAGTTGCATTTTCTACAGACAGAGTGTTTCAAAACTGCTCAATCAAAAGTATGGTTTATCTCTGTTAGCTGGATGCTCAGATCAGAAAGAAGTTTCACAGAATGCTTCTGTGTAGTTTATATTTGAATATATTCCTTTTTCCACTACTACGCTCTTAGCGCTCCAAATGTCCAGTTGCATTTTCTACAGAAAGAGTGTTCAGATCTGCTCAATCAAAAGTATGGTTTAACTCTGTTAACTGAATGCACAGATCAGAAAGAAGTTTCACCGAATGATTCTGTGTAGTTTATATTTGAAGACATTCCTTTTTCCACTATTACCCTCTTAGCGCTCCGAATCTCCACTTGCATTTTCTACAAAAAGAGTGTTTCATAACTGCTCAATCAAAAATATGTTTTATCTCTCTTAACTGAATTTACAGATCAGAAATAAGTTTCACAGAATGCATCTGTGTAGTTTTTATTTGAAGATATTCTTTTTCCCAATGTAGGCCTCTCAGCGCTTAGCATGTCCAATTGCAGTTTCTACAGAAAGAGTGTTTCAGAACGGCTCAATCAAAAGTAAGGTTCAACTCTGTTAGTTGAATGCACAGAACAGAAAGAAGTTTCACAGAATGCTACTATGTAGTTTATATTTGAATATATTCCTTTTTCCACTATTACCCTCCTAGCGCTCCGAATGTCCACTTGCATTTTCTACAGAAAGAGTGTTCAGATCTGCTCAATCAAAAGTATGGTTTAACTCTGTTTGCTGAATGCACAGATCAGAAAGAAGTTTCACAGAATGTTTCTGTGTAGTTTATATTTGGAGACATTCCTTTTTCCACTATTACCCACTTAGCGCTCCGAATCTCCATTTGCATTTTCTACAAAAAGAGTGTTTCATAACTGCTCAATCAAAAATATGTTTTATCTCTGTTAACTGAGTTTACAGATCAGAAATAAGTTTCACAGAATGCATCTGTGTAGTTTTTATTTGAAGATATTCTTTTTCCCAATGTAGGCCTCTTAGCGCTTAGCATGTCCAATTGCAGTTTCTACAGAAAGAGTGTTTCAGAACGGCTCAATCAAAAGTAAGGTTCAACTCTGTTAGTTGAATGCACAGAACAGAAAGAATTTTCACAGAATGCTACTGTGTAGTTTATATTTGAATATATTCCTTTTTCCACTATTACCCTCTTAGCGCTCCGAATGTCCACTTGCATTTTCTACAGAAAGAGTGTTCAGAACTGCGCAATCAAAAGTATGGTTTAACTCTGTTAGCTTAATGAACACATCAGAAATAAGTTTCACACAATGCTTCTGTGTAGTTTTTATTTGAAGATATTATTTTTCCCAATAGAGGCCTCTTAGCGCTCAGAATGTCCAATTGCAGTTTCTACAGAAAGAGTGTTTCAGAAAGGCTCAATCAAAAGTAAGGTTCAACTCTGTTAGTTGAATGCACAGAACAGAAAGAAGTTTCATACAATGCTTCTGTGTAGTTTATATTTGAACATATTCTTTTTTCCACTATTACCCACTTAGCGCTACGAATGTCCAGTTGCATTTTCTACAGACAGAGTGTTTCAAAACTGCTCAATCAAAAGTATGGTTTAACTCTGTTAGCTGAATGCTCAGATCAGAAAGAAGTTTCACAGAATGCTTCTGTGTAGTTTATATTTGAATATATTCCTTTTTCCACTACTACGCTCTTAGCGCTCCAAATGTCCAGTTGCATTTTCTACAGAAAGAGTGTTCAGATCTGCTCAATCAAAAGTATGGTTTAACTCTGTTAGCTGAATGCACAGATCAGAAAGAAGTTTCACCGAATGATTCTGTGTAGTTTATATTTGAAGACATTCCTTTTTCCACTATTACCCTCTTAGCGCTCCGAATCTCCACTTGCATTTTCTACAAAAAGAGTGTTTCATAACTGCTCAATCAAAAATATGTTTTATCTCTGTTAACTGAATTTACAGATCAGAAATAAGTTTCACAGAATGCATCTGTGTAGTTTTTATTTGAAGATATTCTTTTTCCCAATGTAGGCCTCTTAGCGCTTAGCATGTCTAATTGCAGTTTCTACAGAAAGAGTGTTTCAGAACGGCTCAATCAAAAGTAAGGTTCAACTCTGTTAGTTGAATGCACAGAACAGAAAGAATTTTCACAGAATGCTACTATGTAGTTTATATTTGAATATATTCCTTTTTCCACTATTACCCTCTTAGCGCTCCGAATGTCCACTTGCATTTTCTACAGAAAGAGTGTTCAGAACTGCGCAATCAAAAGTATGGTTTAACTCTGTTAGCTTAATGAACATATCAGAAATAAGTTTCACACAAAGCTTCTGTGTAGTTTTTATTTGAAGATATTATTTTTCCCAATATAAGCCTCTTAGCGCTCAGAATGTCCAATTGCAGTTTCTACAGAAAGAGTGTTTCAGAAAGGCTCAATCAAAAGTAAGGTTCAACTCTGTTAGTTGAATGCACAGAACAGAAAGAAGTTTCATACAATGCTTCTGTGTAGTTTATATTTGAACATATTCTTTTTTCCACTATTAGCCACTTAGCGCTACGAATGTCCAGTTGCATTTTCTACATAGAGAGTGTTTCAAAACTGCTCAATCAAAAGTGTGCTTTAACTCTGTTAGCTGAATGCTCAGATCAGAAAGAAGTTTCACAGAATGCTTCTGTGTAGTTTATATTTGAATATATTCCTTTTTTCACTAATACTCTCTTAGCGCTCCAAATGTCCAGTTGCATTTTCTACAGAAAGAGTGTTCAGATCTGCTCAATCAAAAGTATGGATTAACTCTGTTAGCTGAATGCACAGATCAGAAAGAAGTTTCACAGAATAATTCTGTGTAGTTTATATTTGGAGACATTCCTTTTTCCACTATTACCCTCTTAGCGCTCCGAATCTCCACTTGCATTTTCTACAGAAAGAGTGTTTCAGAACGGCTCAATCAAAACTAAGGTTCAACTCTTTTAGTTGAACAAACAGAACAGAAAGAAGTTTCACACAATTCTTCTGTGTAGTTTTTATTTGTAGACATTCCTTTTCCAAATATAGGCCTCTTAGCGCTCAGAATGTCCAATTGCATTTTCTACAGAAAGAGTGTTTCAGAACGGCTCAATCAAAAGTAAGGTTCAACTCTGTTAGTTGAATGCAGAGAACAGAAAGAAGTTTCATACAATGCTTCTGTGTAGTTTATATTTGAACATACTCTTTTTTCCACTATTACCCACTTAGCGCTACGAATGTCCAGTTGCATTTTCTACAGACAGAGTGTTTTAAAACTGCTCTATCAAAAGTATGGTTTAACTCTGTTAGCTGAATGCTCAGATCAGAAAGAAGTTTCACAGAATGCTTCTGTGTAGTTTATATTTGAATATATTCCTTTTTCCACTACTACGCTCTTAGCGCTCCAAATGTCCAGTTGCATTTTCTACAGAAAGAGTGTTCAGATCTGCTCAATCAAAAGTATGGTTTAACTCTGTTTGCTGAATGCACAGATCAGAAAGAAGTTTCACCGAATGATTCTGTGTAGTTTATATTTGAAGACATTCCTTTTTCCACTATTACCCTCTTAGCGCTCCGAATCTCCACTTGCATTTTCCACAAAAAGAGTGTTTCATAACTGCTCAATCAAAAATATGTTTTATCTCTGTTAACTGAATTTACAGATCAGAAATAAGTTTCACAGAATGCATCTGTGTAGTTTTTATTTGAAGATATTCTTTTTCCCAATGTAGGCCTCTTAGCGCTTAGCATGTCCAATTGCAGTTTCTACAGAAAGAGTGTTTCAGAACGGCTCAATCAAAAGTAATGTTCAACTCTGTTAGTTGAACAAACAGAACAGAAAGAAGTTTCACACAATTCTTCTGTGTAGTTTTTATTTGTAGACATTCTTTTTCCCAATATAGGCCTCCTAGCGCTCAGAATGTCCAATTGCAGTTTCTACAGAAAGAGTGTTTCAGAACGGCTCAATCAAAAGTAAGGTTCAACTCTTTTAGTTGAATGCACAGAACAGAAAGAAATTTCATACAATGCTTCTGTGTAGTTTATATTTGAACATATTCTTTTTTCCACTATTACCCACTTAGCGCTACGAATGTCCAGTTGCATTTTCTACAGACAGAGTGTTTCAAAACTGCTCAATCAAAAGTATGGTTTAACTCTGTTAGCGGAATGCTCAGATCAGAAAGAAATTTCACAGAATGCTTCTGTGTAGTTTATATTTGAATATATTCCTTTTTCCACTACTACTCTCTTAGCACTCCAAATGTCCAGTTGCATTTTCTACAGAAAGAGTGTTCAGATCTGCTCAATCAAAAGTATGGTTTAACTCTGTTAGCTGAATGCACAGATCAGAAAGAAGTTTCACCGAATGATTCTGTGTAGTTTATATTTGGAGACATTCCTTTTTCCACTATTACCCTCTTAGCGCGCGGAATATCCACTTGCATTTTCTACAGAAAGAGTGTTTCAGAACGGCTCAATCAAAACTGAGGTTCAACTCTTTTAGTTGAACAAACAGAACAGAAAGAAGTTTCACACAATTCTTCTGTGTAGTTTTTATTTGTAGACATTTTTTTTCCCAATATAGGCCTCCTAGCGCTCAGAATGTCCAATTGCAGTTTCTACAGAAAGAGTGTCTCAGAACGGCTCAATCAAAAGTAAGGTTCAACTCTGTTAGTTGAATGCACAGAACAGAAAGAAGTTTCATACAATGCTTCTGTGTAGTTTATATTTGAACATATTCTTTTTTCCACTATTACCCACTTAGCGCTACGAATGTCCAGTTGCATTTTCTACAGACAGAGTGTTTCAAAACTGCTCAATCAAAAGTATGGTTTAACTCTGTTAGCTGGATGCTCAGATCAGAAAGAAGTTTCACAGAATGCTTCTGTGTAGTTTATATTTGAATATATTACTTTTTCCACTACTACTCTCTTAGCGCTCCAAATGTCCAGTTGCATTTTCTACAGAAAGAGTGTTCAGATCTGCTCAATCAAAAGTATGGTTTAACTCTGTTAGCTGAATGCACAGATCAGAAAGAAGTTTCACCGAATGATTCTGTGTAGCTTATATTTGAAGACATTCCTTTTTCCACTATTACCCTCTTAGCGCTCCGAATCTCCACTTGCATTTTCTACAAAAAGAGTGTTTCATAACTGCTCAATCAAAAATATGTTTTATCTCTGTTAACTGAATTTACAGATCAGAAATAAGTTTCACAGAATGCATCTGTGTAGTTTTTATTTGAAGATATTCTTTTTCCCAATGTAGGCCTCTTAGCGCTTAGCATGTCCAATTGCAGTTTCTACAGAAAGAGTGTTTCAGAACGGCTCAATCAAAAGTAAGGTTCAACTCTGTTAGTTGAATGCACAGAACAGAAAGAAGTTTCACAGAATGCTACTATGTAGTTTATATTTGAATATATTCCTTTTTCCACTATTACCCTCTTAGCGCTCCGAATGTCCACTTGCATTTTCTACAGAAAGAGTGTTCAGAACTGCGCAATCAAAAGTATGGTTTAACTCTGTTAGCTTAATGAACATATCAGAAATAAGTTTCACACAAAGCTTCTGTGTAGTTTTTATTTGAAGATATTATTTTTCCCAATATAAGCCTCTTAGCGCTCAGAATGTCCAATTGCAGTTTCTACAGAAAGAGTGTTTCAGAAAGGCTCAATCAAAAGTAAGGTTCAACTCTGTTAGTTGAATGCACAGAACAGAAAGAAGTTTCATACAATGCTTCTGTGTAGTTTATATTTGAACATATTCTTTTTTCCACTATTAGCCACTTAGCGCTACGAATGTCCAGTTTCATTTTCTACAGAGAGAGTGTTTCAAAACTGCTCAATCAAAAGTGTGCTTTAACTCTGTTAGCTGAATGCTCAGATCAGAAAGAAGTTTCACAGAATGCTTCTGTGTAGTTTATATTTGAATATATTCCTTTTTTCACTAATACTCTCTTAGCGCTCCAAATGTCCAGTTGCATTTTCTACAGAAAGAGTGTTCAGATCTGCTCAATCAAATGTATGGTTTAACTCTGTTAGCTGAATGCACAGATCAGAAAGAAGTTTCACAGAATGATTCTGTGTAGTTTATATTTGGAGACATTCCTTTTTCCACTATTACCCTCTTAGCGCTCCGAATCTCCACTTGCATTTTCTACAGAAAGAGTGTTTCAGAACGGCTCAATCGAAACTAAGGTTCAACTCTTTTAGTTGAACAAACAGAACAGAAAGTAGTTTCACACAATTCTTCTGTGTAGTTTTTATTTGTAGACATTCCTTTTCCAAATATAGGCCTCTTAGCGCTCAGAATGTCCAATTGCATTTTCTACAGAAAGAGTGTTTCAGAACGGCTCAATCAAAAGTAAGGTTCAACTCTGTTAGTTGAATGCACAGAACAGAAAGAAGTTTCATACAATGCTTCTGTGTAGTTTATATTTGAACATACTCTTTTTTCCACTATTACCCACTTAGCGCTACGAATGTCCAGTTGCATTTTCTACAGACAGAGTGTTTCAAAACTGCTCTATCAAAAGTATGGTTTAACTCTGTTAGCTGAATGCTCAGATCAGAAAGAAGTTTCACAGAATGCTTCTGTGTAGTTTATATTTGAATATATTCCTTTTTCCACTACTACGCTCTTAGCGCTCCAAATGTCCAGTTGCATTTTCTACAGAAAGAGTGTTCAGATCTGCTCAATCAAAAGTATGGTTTAACTCTGTTTGCTGAATGCACAGATCAGAAAGAAGTTTCACCGAATGATTCTGTGTAGTTTATATTTGAAGACATTCCTTTTTCCACTATTACCCTCTTAGCGCTCCGAATCTCCACTTGCATATTCCACAAAAAGAGTGTTTCATAACTGCTCAATCAAAAATATGTTTTATCTCTGTTAACTGAATTTACAGATCAGAAATAAGTTTCACAGAATGCATCTGTGTAGTTTTTATTTGAAGATATTCTTTTTCCCAATGTAGGCCTCTTAGCGCTTAGCATGTCCAATTGCAGTTTCTACAGAAAGAGTGTTTCAGAACGGCTCAATCAAAAGTAAGGTTCAACTCTGTTAGTTGAACAAACAGAACAGAAAGAAGTTTCACACAATTCTTCTGTGTAGTTTTTATTTGTAGACATTCTTTTTCCCAATATAGGCCTCCTAGCGCTCAGAATGTCCAATTGCAGTTTCTACAGAAAGAGTGTTTCAGAACGGCTCAATCAAAAGTAAGGTTCAACTCTTTTAGTTGAATGCACAGAACAGAAAGAAATTTCATACAATGCTTCTGTGTAGTTTATATTTGAACATATTCTTTTTTCCACTATTACCCACTTAGCGCTACGAATGTCCAGTTGCATTTTCTACAGACAGAGTGTTTCAAAACTGCTCAATCAAAAGTATGGTTTAACTCTGTTAGCGGAATGCTCAGATCAGAAAGAAATTTCACAGAATTCTTCTGTGTAGTTTATATTTGAATATATTCCTTTTTCCACTACTGCTCTCTTAGCACTCCAAATGTCCAGTTGCATTTTCTACAGAAAGAGTGTTCAGATCTGCTCAATCAAAAGTATGGTTTAACTCTGTTAGCTGAATGCACAGATCAGAAAGAAGTTTCACCGAATGATTCTGTGTAGTTTATATTTGGAGACATTCCTTTTTCCACTATTACCCTCTTAGCGCGCGGAATATCCACTTGCATTTTCTACAGAAAGAGTGTTTCAGAACGGCTCAATCAAAACTAAGGTTCAACTCTTTTAGTTGAACAAACGGAACAGAAAGAAGTTTCACACAATTCTTCTGTGTAGTTTTTATTTGTAGACATTTTTTTTCCCAATATAGGCCTCCTAGCGCTCAGAATGTCCAATTGCAGTTTCTACAGAAAGAGTGTTTCAGAACGGCTCAATCAAAAGTAAGGTTCAACTCTGTTAGTTGAATGCACAGAACAGAAAGAAGTTTCATACAATGCTTCTGTGTAGTTTATATTTGAACATATTCTTTTTTCCACTATTACCCACTTAGCGCTACGAATGTCCAGTTGCATTTTCTACAGACGGAGTGTTTCAAAACTGCTCTATCAAAAGTATGGTTCAAACCTTTTAGTTGAACAAACAGAACAGAAAGAAGTTTCACACAATTCTTCTGTGTAGTTTTTATTTGTAGACATTCCTTTTCCAAATATAGGCCTCTTAGCGCTCAGAATGTCCAATTGCATTTTCTACAGAAAGAGTGTTTCAGAACGGCTCAATCAAAAGTAAGGTTCAACTCTGTTAGTTGAATGCACAGAACAGAAAGAAGTTTCATACAATGCTTCTGTGTAGTTTATATTTGAACATACTCTTTTTTCCACTATTACCCACTTAGCGCTACGAATGTCCAGTTGCATTTTCTACAGACAGAGTGTTTCAAAACTGCTCTATCAAAAGTATGGTTCAACTCTTTTAGTTGAACAAACAGAACAGAAAGAAGTTTCACACAATTCTTCTGTGTAGTTTTTATTTGTAGACATTCCTTTTCCAAATATAGGCCTCTTAGCGCTCAGAATGTCCAGTTGCATTTTCTACAGAAAGAGTGTTCAGATCTGCTCAATCAAAAGTGTGGTTTAACTCTGTTAGCTGAATGCACAGATCAGAAAGAAGTTTCACAGAATGATTCTGTGTAGTTTATATTTGGAGAAATTCTTTTTCCAGTATTACTCTCTTAGCGCTCCGAATCTCCACTTGCATTTTCTACAGAAAGAGTGTTTCAGAACGGCTCAATCAAAACTAAGGTTCAACTCTTTTAGTTGAACAAACAGAACAGAAAGAAGTTTCACACAATTCTTCTGTGTAGTTTTTATTTGTAGACATTCCTTTTCCAAATATAGGCCTCTTAGCGCTCAGAATGTCCAATTGCATTTTCTACAGAAAGAGTGTTTCAGAACGGCTCAATCAAAAGTAAGGTTCAACTCTGTTAGTTGAATGCACAGAACAGAAATAAGTTTCATACAATGATTCTGTGTAGTTTATATTTGAACATACTCTTTTTTCCACTATTACCCACTTAGCGCTACGAATGTCCAGTTGCATTTTCTACAGACAGAGTGTTTCAAAACTGATCAATCAAAAGTATGGTTTAACTCTGTTAGCTGAATGCTCAGATCAGAAAGAAGTTTCACAGAATGCTTCTGTGTAGTTTATATTTGAATATATTCCTTTTTCCACTACTACGCTCTTAGCGCTCCAAATGTCCAGTTGCATTTTCTACAGAAAGAGTGTTCAGATCTGCTCAATCAAAAGTATGGTTTAACTCTGTTAGCTGAATGCACAGATCAGAAAGATGTTTCACACAAAGCTTCTGTGTAGTTTTTATTTGAAGATATTATTTTTCCCAATATATGCCTCTTAGCGCTCAGAATGTCCAATTGCAGTTTCTACAGAAAGAGTGTTTCAGAAAGGCTCAATCAAAAGTAAGGTTCAACTCTGTTAGTTGAATGCACAGAACAGAAAGAAGTTTCATACAATCCTTCTGTGTAGTTTATATTTGAACATATTCTTTTTTCCACTGTTAGCCACTTAGCGCTACGAATGTCCAGTTGCATTTTCTACAGACAGAGTGTTTCAAAACTGCTCAATCAAAAGTGTGCTTTAACTCTGTTAGCTGAATGCTCAGATTAGAAAGAAGTTTCACAGAATGCTTCTGTGTAGTTTATATTTGAATATATTCCTTTTTTCACTACTACTCTCTTAGCGCTCCAAATGTCCAGTTGCATTTTCTACAGAAAGAGTGTTCAGATCTGCTCAATCAAAAGTATGGTTTAACTCTGTTAGCTGAATGCACAGATCAGAAAGAAGTTTCACAGAATGATTCTGTGTAGTTTATATTTGGAGACATTCCTTTTTCCACTATTACCCTCTTAGCGCGCGGAATATCCACTTGCATTTTCTACAGAAAGAGTGTTTCAGAACGGCTCAATCAAAACTGAGGTTCAACTCTTTTAGTTGAACAAACAGAACAGAAAGAAGTTTCACACAATTCTTCTGTGTAGTTTTTATTTGTAGACATTTTTTTTCCCAATATAGGCCTCCTAGCGCTCAGAATGTCCAATTGCAGTTTCTACAGAAAGAGTGTCTCAGAACGGCTCAATCAAAAGTAAGGTTCAACTCTGTTAGTTGAATGCACAGAACAGAAAGAAGTTTCATACAATGCTTCTGTGTAGTTTATATTTGAACATATTCTTTTTTCCACTATTACCCACTTAGCGCTACGAATGTCCAGTTGCATTTTCTACAGACAGAGTGTTTCAAAACTGCTCAATCAAAAGTATGGTTTAACTCTGTTAGCTGGATGCTCAGATCAGAAAGAAGTTTCACAGAATGCTTCTGTGTAGTTTATATTTGAATATATTACTTTTTCCACTACTACTCTCTTAGCGCTCCAAATGTCCAGTTGCATTTTCTACAGAAAGAGTGTTCAGATCTGCTCAATCAAAAGTATGGTTTAACTCTGTTAGCTGAATGCACAGATCAGAAAGAAGTTTCACCGAATGATTCTGTGTAGCTTATATTTGAAGACATTCCTTTTTCCACTATTACCCTCTTAGCGCTCCGAATCTCCACTTGCATTTTCTACAAAAAGAGTGTTTCATAACTGCTCAATCAAAAATATGTTTTATCTCTGTTAACTGAATTTACAGATCAGAAATAAGTTTCACAGAATGCATCTGTGTAGTTTTTATTTGAAGATATTCTTTTTCCCAATGTAGGCCTCTTAGCGCTTAGCATGTCCAATTGCAGTTTCTACAGAAAGAGTGTTTCAGAACGGCTCAATCAAAAGTAAGGTTCAACTCTGTTAGTTGAATGCACAGAACAGAAAGAAGTTTCACAGAATGCTACTATGTAGTTTATATTTGAATATATTCCTTTTTCCACTATTACCCTCTTAGCGCTCCGAATGTCCACTTGCATTTTCTACAGAAAGAGTGTTCAGAACTGCGCAATCAAAAGTATGGTTTAACTCTGTTAGCTTAATGAACATATCAGAAATAAGTTTCACACAAAGCTTCTGTGTAGTTTTTATTTGAAGATATTATTTTTCCCAATATAAGCCTCTTAGCGCTCAGAATGTCCAATTGCAGTTTCTACAGAAAGAGTGTTTCAGAAAGGCTCAATCAAAAGTAAGGTTCAACTCTGTTAGTTGAATGCACAGAACAGAAAGAAGTTTCATACAATGCTTCTGTGTAGTTTATATTTGAACATATTCTTTTTTCCACTATTAGCCACTTAGCGCTACGAATGTCCAGTTTCATTTTCTACAGAGAGAGTGTTTCAAAACTGCTCAATCAAAAGTGTGCTTTAACTCTGTTAGCTGAATGCTCAGATCAGAAAGAAGTTTCACAGAATGCTTCTGTGTAGTTTATATTTGAATATATTCCTTTTTTCACTAATACTCTCTTAGCGCTCCAAATGTCCAGTTGCATTTTCTACAGAAAGAGTGTTCAGATCTGCTCAATCAAATGTATGGTTTAACTCTGTTAGCTGAATGCACAGATCAGAAAGAAGTTTCACAGAATGATTCTGTGTAGTTTATATTTGGAGACATTCCTTTTTCCACTATTACCCTCTTAGCGCTCCGAATCTCCACTTGCATTTTCTACAGAAAGAGTGTTTCAGAACGGCTCAATCGAAACTAAGGTTCAACTCTTTTAGTTGAACAAACAGAACAGAAAGTAGTTTCACACAATTCTTCTGTGTAGTTTTTATTTGTAGACATTCCTTTTCCAAATATAGGCCTCTTAGCGCTCAGAATGTCCAATTGCATTTTCTACAGAAAGAGTGTTTCAGAACGGCTCAATCAAAAGTAAGGTTCAACTCTGTTAGTTGAATGCACAGAACAGAAAGAAGTTTCATACAATGCTTCTGTGTAGTTTATATTTGAACATACTCTTTTTTCCACTATTACCCACTTAGCGCTACGAATGTCCAGTTGCATTTTCTACAGACAGAGTGTTTCAAAACTGCTCTATCAAAAGTATGGTTTAACTCTGTTAGCTGAATGCTCAGATCAGAAAGAAGTTTCACAGAATGCTTCTGTGTAGTTTATATTTGAATATATTCCTTTTTCCACTACTACGCTCTTAGCGCTCCAAATGTCCAGTTGCATTTTCTACAGAAAGAGTGTTCAGATCTGCTCAATCAAAAGTATGGTTTAACTCTGTTTGCTGAATGCACAGATCAGAAAGAAGTTTCACCGAATGATTCTGTGTAGTTTATATTTGAAGACATTCCTTTTTCCACTATTACCCTCTTAGCGCTCCGAATCTCCACTTGCATATTCCACAAAAAGAGTGTTTCATAACTGCTCAATCAAAAATATGTTTTATCTCTGTTAACTGAATTTACAGATCAGAAATAAGTTTCACAGAATGCATCTGTGTAGTTTTTATTTGAAGATATTCTTTTTCCCAATGTAGGCCTCTTAGCGCTTAGCATGTCCAATTGCAGTTTCTACAGAAAGAGTGTTTCAGAACGGCTCAATCAAAAGTAAGGTTCAACTCTGTTAGTTGAACAAACAGAACAGAAAGAAGTTTCACACAATTCTTCTGTGTAGTTTTTATTTGTAGACATTCTTTTTCCCAATATAGGCCTCCTAGCGCTCAGAATGTCCAATTGCAGTTTCTACAGAAAGAGTGTTTCAGAACGGCTCAATCAAAAGTAAGGTTCAACTCTTTTAGTTGAATGCACAGAACAGAAAGAAATTTCATACAATGCTTCTGTGTAGTTTATATTTGAACATATTCTTTTTTCCACTATTACCCACTTAGCGCTACGAATGTCCAGTTGCATTTTCTACAGACAGAGTGTTTCAAAACTGCTCAATCAAAAGTATGGTTTAACTCTGTTAGCGGAATGCTCAGATCAGAAAGAAATTTCACAGAATTCTTCTGTGTAGTTTATATTTGAATATATTCCTTTTTCCACTACTGCTCTCTTAGCACTCCAAATGTCCAGTTGCATTTTCTACAGAAAGAGTGTTCAGATCTGCTCAATCAAAAGTATGGTTTAACTCTGTTAGCTGAATGCACAGATCAGAAAGAAGTTTCACCGAATGATTCTGTGTAGTTTATATTTGGAGACATTCCTTTTTCCACTATTACCCTCTTAGCGCGCGGAATATCCACTTGCATTTTCTACAGAAAGAGTGTTTCAGAACGGCTCAATCAAAACTAAGGTTCAACTCTTTTAGTTGAACAAACGGAACAGAAAGAAGTTTCACACAATTCTTCTGTGTAGTTTTTATTTGTAGACATTTTTTTTCCCAATATAGGCCTCCTAGCGCTCAGAATGTCCAATTGCAGTTTCTACAGAAAGAGTGTTTCAGAACGGCTCAATCAAAAGTAAGGTTCAACTCTGTTAGTTGAATGCACAGAACAGAAAGAAGTTTCATACAATGCTTCTGTGTAGTTTATATTTGAACATATTCTTTTTTCCACTATTACCCACTTAGCGCTACGAATGTCCAGTTGCATTTTCTACAGACGGAGTGTTTCAAAACTGCTCTATCAAAAGTATGGTTCAAACCTTTTAGTTGAACAAACAGAACAGAAAGAAGTTTCACACAATTCTTCTGTGTAGTTTTTATTTGTAGACATTCCTTTTCCAAATATAGGCCTCTTAGCGCTCAGAATGTCCAATTGCATTTTCTACAGAAAGAGTGTTTCAGAACGGCTCAATCAAAAGTAAGGTTCAACTCTGTTAGTTGAATGCACAGAACAGAAAGAAGTTTCATACAATGCTTCTGTGTAGTTTATATTTGAACATACTCTTTTTTCCACTATTACCCACTTAGCGCTACGAATGTCCAGTTGCATTTTCTACAGACAGAGTGTTTCAAAACTGCTCTATCAAAAGTATGGTTCAACTCTTTTAGTTGAACAAACAGAACAGAAAGAAGTTTCACACAATTCTTCTGTGTAGTTTTTATTTGTAGACATTCCTTTTCCAAATATAGGCCTCTTAGCGCTCAGAATGTCCAGTTGCATTTTCTACAGAAAGAGTGTTCAGATCTGCTCAATCAAAAGTGTGGTTTAACTCTGTTAGCTGAATGCACAGATCAGAAAGAAGTTTCACAGAATGATTCTGTGTAGTTTATATTTGGAGAAATTCTTTTTCCAGTATTACTCTCTTAGCGCTCCGAATCTCCACTTGCATTTTCTACAGAAAGAGTGTTTCAGAACGGCTCAATCAAAACTAAGGTTCAACTCTTTTAGTTGAACAAACAGAACAGAAAGAAGTTTCACACAATTCTTCTGTGTAGTTTTTATTTGTAGACATTCCTTTTCCAAATATAGGCCTCTTAGCGCTCAGAATGTCCAATTGCATTTTCTACAGAAAGAGTGTTTCAGAACGGCTCAATCAAAAGTAAGGTTCAACTCTGTTAGTTGAATGCACAGAACAGAAATAAGTTTCATACAATGATTCTGTGTAGTTTATATTTGAACATACTCTTTTTTCCACTATTACCCACTTAGCGCTACGAATGTCCAGTTGCATTTTCTACAGACAGAGTGTTTCAAAACTGATCAATCAAAAGTATGGTTTAACTCTGTTAGCTGAATGCTCAGATCAGAAAGAAGTTTCACAGAATGCTTCTGTGTAGTTTATATTTGAATATATTCCTTTTTCCACTACTACGCTCTTAGCGCTCCAAATGTCCAGTTGCATTTTCTACAGAAAGAGTGTTCAGATCTGCTCAATCAAAAGTATGGTTTAACTCTGTTAGCTGAATGCACAGATCAGAAAGATGTTTCACACAAAGCTTCTGTGTAGTTTTTATTTGAAGATATTATTTTTCCCAATATATGCCTCTTAGCGCTCAGAATGTCCAATTGCAGTTTCTACAGAAAGAGTGTTTCAGAAAGGCTCAATCAAAAGTAAGGTTCAACTCTGTTAGTTGAATGCACAGAACAGAAAGAAGTTTCATACAATCCTTCTGTGTAGTTTATATTTGAACATATTCTTTTTTCCACTGTTAGCCACTTAGCGCTACGAATGTCCAGTTGCATTTTCTACAGACAGAGTGTTTCAAAACTGCTCAATCAAAAGTGTGCTTTAACTCTGTTAGCTGAATGCTCAGATTAGAAAGAAGTTTCACAGAATGCTTCTGTGTAGTTTATATTTGAATATATTCCTTTTTTCACTACTACTCTCTTAGCGCTCCAAATGTCCAGTTGCATTTTCTACAGAAAGAGTGTTCAGATCTGCTCAATCAAAAGTATGGTTTAACTCTGTTAGCTGAATGCACAGATCAGAAAGAAGTTTCACAGAATGATTCTGTGTAGTTTATATTTGGAGACATTCCTTTTTCCACTATTACCCTCTTAGCGCTCCGAATCTCCACTTGCATTTTCTACAGAAAGAGTGTTTCAGAACGGCTCAATCAAAACTAAGGTTCAACTCTTTTAGTTGAAAAAACAGAACAGAAAGAAGTTTCACACAATTCTTCTGTGTAGTTTTTATTTGTAGACATTCCTTTTCCAAATATAGGCCTCTTAGCGCTCAGAATGTCCAATTGCATTTTCTACAGAAAGAGTGTTTCAGAACGGCTCAATCAAAAGTAAGGTTCAACTCTGTTAGTTGAATACACAGAACAGAAAGAAGTTTCATACAATGCATCTGTGTAGTTTATATTTGAACAGACTCTTTTTTCCACTATTACCCACTTAGCGCTACGAATGTCCAGTTGCATTTTCTACAGACAGAGTGTTTCAAAACTGCTCTATCAAAAGTATGTTTTAACTCTGTTAGCTGAATGCTCAGATCAGAAAGAAGTTTCACAGAATGCTTCTGTGTAGTTTATATTTGAATATTTTCCTTTTTCCTCTACTACGCTCTTAGCGCTCCATATGTCCAGTTGCATTTTCTACAGAAAGAGTGTTCAGATCTGCTCAATCAAAAGTATGGTTTAACTCTGTTAGCTGAATGCACAGATCAGAAAGAAGTTTCACCGAATGATTCTGTGTAGTTTATATTTGAAGACATTCCTTTTTCCACTATTACCCTCTTAGCGCTCCGAATCTCCACTTGTATTTTCTACAAAATTGTGTTTCATAACTGCTCAATCAAAAATATGTTTTATCTCTGTTAACTGAATTTACAGATAAGAAATAAGTTTCACAGAATGCATCTGTGTAGTTTTTATTTGAAGATATTCTTTTTCCCAATGTAGGTCTCTTAGCGCTTAGCATGTCCAATTGCAGTTTCTACAGAAAGAGTGTTTCAGAACGGCTCAATCAAAAGTAAGGTTCAACTCTGTTAGTTGAATGCAAAGAACAGAAAGAATTTTCACAGAATTCTACTTTGTAGTTTATATTTGAATATATTTCTTTTTCCACTATTACCCTCTTAGCGCTCCGAATGTCCACTTGCATTTTCTACAGAAATAGTGTTCAGAACTGCGCAATCAAAAGTATGGTTTAACTCTGTTAGCTTAATGAACATATCAGAAATAAGTTTCACACAATGCTTCTGTGTAGTTTTTATTTGAAGATATTTTTTTTTCCCAATAGAGGCCTCTTAGCGCTCAGAATGTCCAATTGCAGTTTCTACAGAAAGAGTGTTTCAGAAAGGCTCAATCAAAAGTAAGGTTCAACTCTGTTAGTTGAATGCACAGAACAGAAAGAAGTTTCATACAATGCTTCTGTGTAGTTTATATTTGAACATATTCTTTTTTCCACTATTACCCACTTAGCGCTACGAATGTCCAGTTGCATTTTCTACAGACAGAGTGTTTCAAAACTGCTCAATCAAAAGTATGGTTTAACTCTGTTAGCTGAATGCTCAGATCAGAAAGAAGTTTCACAGAATGCTTCTGTGTAGTTTATATTTGAATATATTGCTTTTTCCACTACTACTCTCTTAGCGCTCCAAATGTCCAGTTGCATTTTCTACAGAAAGAGTGTTCAGATCTGCTCAATCAAAAGTACGGTTTAACTCTGTTAGCTGAATGCTCAGATCAGAAAGAAGTTTCACAGAATGCTTCTGTGTAGTTTATATTTGAATATATTCCTTTTTCCACTACTACTCTCTTAGCGCTCCAAATGTCCAGTTGCATTTTCTACAGAAAGAGTGTTCAGATCTGCTCAATCAAAAGTATGGTTTAACTCTGTTAGCTGAATGCACAGATCAGAAAGAAGTTTCACAGAATGAATCTGTGTAGTTTATATTTGGAGACATTCCTTTTTCCACTATTACCCTCTTAGCGCTCGGAATCTCCACTTGCATTTTCTACAGAAAGAGTGTTTCAGAACGGCTCAATCAAAACTAAGGCTCAACTCTTTTAGTTGAACAAACAGAACAGAAAGAAGTTTCACACAATTCTTCTGTGTAGTTTTTATTTGTAGACATTCTTTTTCCCAATATAGGCCTCCTAGCGCTCAGAATGTCCAATTGCAGTTTCTACAGAAAGAGTGTTTCAGAACGGCTCAATCAAAAGTAAGGTTCAACTCTGTTAGTTGAATGCACAGAACAGAAAGAAGTTTCATACAATGCTTCTGTGTAGTTTATATTTGAACATATTCTTTTTTCCACTATTACCCACTTAGCGCTACGAATGTCCAGTTGCATTTTCTACAGACAGAGTGTTTCAAAACTGCTCAATCAAAAGTATGGTTTAACTCTGTTAGCTGAATGCTCAGATCAGAAAGAAGTTTCACAGAATGCTTCTGTGTAGTTTATATTTGAATATATTCCTTTTTCCACTACTACGCTCTTAGCGCTCCAAATGTCCAGTTGCATTTTCTACAGAAAGAGTGTTCAGATCTGCTCAATCAAAAGTATGGTTTAACTCTGTTAGCTGAATGCACAGATCAGAAAGAAGTTTCACCGTATGATTCTGTGTAGTTTATATTTGAAGACATTCCTTTTTCCACTTTTACCCGCTTAGAGCTCCGAATCTCCACTTGCATTTTCTACAAAAAGAGTGTTTCATAACTGCTCTATCAAAAATATGTTTTATCTCTGTTAACTGAATTTACAGATCAGAAATAAGTTTCACAGAATGCATCTGTGTAGTTTTTATTTGAAGATATTCTTTTTCCCAATGTAGGACTCTTAGCGCTTAGCATGTCCAATTGCAGTTTCTACAGAAAGAGTGTTTCAGAACGGCTCAATCAAAGGTAAGGTTCAACTCTGTTAGTTGAATGCACAGAACAGAAAGAATTTTCACAGAATGCTACTGTGTAGTTTATATTTGAATATATTCCTTTTTCCACTATTACCCTCTTAGCGCTCCGAATGTCCACTTGCATTTTCTACAGAAAGAGTGTTCAGAACTGCGCAATCAAAAGTATGGTTTAACTCTGTTAGCTTAATGAACATATCAGAAATAAGTTTCACTCAATGCTTCTGTGTAGTTTTTATTTGAAGATATTATTTTTCCCAATAGAGGCCTCTTAGCGCTCAGAATTTCCAATTGCAGTTTCTACAGAAAGAGTGTTTCAGAAAGGCTCAATCAAAAGTAAGGTTCAACTCTGTTAGTTGAATGCACAGAACAGAAAGAAGTTTCATACAATGCTTCTGTGTAGTTTATATTTGAACATATTCTTTTTTCCACTATTACCCACTTAGCGCTACGAATGTCCAGTTGCATTTTCTACAGACAGAGTGTGTCAAAACTGCTCAATGAAAATTATGGTTTAACTCTGTTAGCTGAATGCTCAGATCAGAAAGAAGTTTCACAGAATGCTTCTGTGTAGTTTATATTTGAATATAATCCTTTTTCCACTACTACGCTCTTAGCGCTCCAAATGTCCAGTTGCATTTTCTACAGAAAGAGTGTTCAGATCTGCTCAATCAAAAGTATGGTTTAACTCTGTTAGCTGAATGCACAGTTCAGAAAGAAGTTTCACAGAATGATTCTGTGTAGTTTATATATGGAGACATTCCTTTTTCCACTATTACGCTCTTAGGGCTCGGAATCTCCACTTGCATTTTCTACAGAAAGAGTGTTTCAGAACGGCTCAATCAAAACTAAGGTTCAACTCTTTTAGTTGAACAAACAGAACAGAAAGAAATTTCACACAATTCTTCTGTGTAGTTTTTATTTGTAGACATTCTTTTTCCCAATATAGGCCTCCTAGCGCTCAGAATGTCCAATTGCAGTTTCTACAGAAAGCGTGTTTCAGAACGGCTCAATCAAAAGTAAGGTTCAACTCTGTTAGTTGAATGCACAGAACAGAAAGAAGTTTCATACAATGCTTCTGTGTAGTTTATATTTGAACATATTCTTTTTTCCACTATTACCCACTTAGCGCTACGAATGTCCAGTTGCATTTTCTACAGACAGAGTGTTTCAAAACTGCTCAATCAAAAGTATGGTTTAACTCTGTTAGCTGAATGCTCAGATCAGATAGAAGTTTCACAGAATGCTTCTGTGTAGTTTATATTTGAATATATTCCTTTTTCCACTACTACTCTCCTAGCGCTCCAAATTTCCAGTTGCATTTTCTACAGAAAGAGTGTTCAGATCTGCTCAATCAAAAGTATGGTTTAACTCTGTTAGCTGAATGCACAGATCAGAAAGAAGTTTCACAGAATGATTCTGTGTAGTTTATATTTGGAGACATTCCTTTTTCCACTATTACCCTCTTAGCGCTCCGAATTTCCACTTGCATTGTCTACAGAAACAGTGTTTCAGAACGGCTCAATCAAAACTAAGGTCCAACTCTTTTAGTTGAACAAACAGAACAGAAAGAAGTTTCACACAATTCTTCTGTGTAGTTTTTATTTGTAGACATTCCTTTTCCCAATATAGGCCTCTTAGCGCTCAGAATGTCCAATTGCAGTTTCTACAGAAAGAGTGTTTCAGAAAGGCTCAATCAAAAGTAAGGTTCATCTCTGTTAGTTGAATGCACAGAACAGAAAGAAGTTTCATACAATGCTTCTGTGTAGTTTATATTTGAACATATTCTTTTTTCCACTATTACCCACTTAGCGCTACGAATGTCAAGTTGCATTTTCTACAGACAGAGTGTTTCAAAACTGCTCAATCAAAAGTATGGTTTAACTCTGTTAGCTGAATGCTCAGATTAGAAAGAAGTTTCACAGAATGCTTCCGTGTAGTTTATATTTGAATATATTCCTTTTTCCACTTCTACGCTCTTAGCACTCCAAATGTCCAGTTGCATTTTCTACAGAAAGAGTGTTCAGATCTGCTCAATCAAAAGTATGGTTTAACTCTGTTAGCTGAATGCACAGATCAGAAAGAACTTTCACCGAATGATTCTGTGTAGTTTATATTTGAAGACATTCCTTTTTCCACTATTACCCTCTTAGCGCTCCGAATCTCCACTTGCATTGTCTACAGAAAGAGTGTTTCAGAACGGCTCAATCAAAACTAAGGTTCAACTCTTTTAGTTGAACAAACAGAACAGAAAGAAGTTTCACACAATTCTTCTGTGTAGTTTTTATTTGTAGACATTCCTTTTCCCAATATACGCCTCTTAGCGCTCAGAATGTCCAATTGCAGTTTCTACAGAAAGAGTGTTTCAGAACGGCTCAATCAAAAGTAAGGTTCAACTCTGTTAGTTGAATGCACAGAACAGAAAGGAGTTTCATACAATGCTTCTGTGTAGTTTATATTTGAACATATTCTTTTTTCCACTATTACCCACTTAGCGCTACGAATGTCCAGTTGCATTTTCTACAGACAGAGTGTTTCAAAACTGCTCAATCAAAAGTATGGTTTAACTCTGTTAGCTGAATGCTCAGATCAGAAAGAAGTTTCACCGAATAATTCTGTGTAGTTTATATTTGAAGACATTCCTTTTTCCACAATTACCCCCTTAGCGCTCCGAATCTCCACTAGCATTTTCCACAAAAAGAGTGTTTCATAACTGCTCAATCAAAAATATGTTTTATCTCTGTTAACTGAATTTACAGATCAGAAATAAGTTTCACAGAATGCATCTGTGTAGTTTTTATTTGAAGATATTATTTTTCCCAATGTAGGCCTCTTAGCGCTTAGCATGTCCAATTGCAGTTTCTACAGAAAGAGTGTTTCAGAACGGCTCAATCAAAAGTAAGGTTCAACTCTGTTAGTTGAATGCACAGAACAGAAAGAAGTTTCACAGAATGCTACTGTGTAGTTTATATTTGAATATATTCCTTTTTCCACTATTACCCTCTTAGCGCTCCGAATGTCCACTTGCATTTTCTACAGAAAGAGTGTTCAGAACCGCGCAATCAAAAGTATGGTTTAACTCTGTTAGCTTAATGAACATATCAGAAATAAGTTTCACACAATGCTTCTGTGTAGTTTTTATTTGAAGATATTATTTTTCCCAATAGAGGCCTCTTAGCGCTCAGAATGTCCAATTGCAGTTTCTACAGAAAGAGTGTTTCAGAAAGGCTCAATCAAAAGTAAGGTTCAACTCTGTTAGTTGAATGCACAGAACAGAAAGAAGTTTCATACAATGCTTCTGTGTAGTTTATATTTGAACATATTCTTTTTTCCACTATTACCCACTTAGCGCTACGAATGTCCAGTTGCATTTTCTACAGACAGAGTGTTTCAAAACTGCTCAATCAAAAGTATGGTTTAACTCTGTTAGCTGAATGCTCAGATCAGAAAGAAGTTTCACAGAATGCTTCTGTGTAGTTTATATTTGAATATATTCCTTTTTCCACTACTACTCTCTTAGCGCTCCAAATGTCCAGTTGCATTTTCTACAGAAAGAGTGTTCAGATCTGCTCAATCAAAAGTATGGTTTAACTCTGTTAGCTGAATGCACAGATCAGAAAGAAGTTTCACAGAATGATTCTGTGTAGTTTATATTTGGAGACATTCCTTTTTCCACTATTACCCTCTTAGGGCTCGGAATCTCCACTTGCATTTTCTACAGAAAGAGTGTTTCAGAACGGCTCAATCAAAACTAAGATTCAACTCTTTTAGTTTAACAAACAGAACAGAAAGAAGTTTCACACAATTCTTCTGTGTAGTTTTTATTTGTAGACATTCCTTTTCCCAATATAGGCCTCTTAGCGCTCAGAATGTCCAATTGCAGTTTCTACAGAAAGAGTGTTTCAGAACGGCTCAATCAAAAGTAAGGTTCAACTCTGTTAGTTGAATGCACAGAACAGAAAGAAGTTTCATACAATGCTTCTGTGTAGTTTATATTTGAACATATTCTTTTTTCCACTATTACCCACTTAGCGCTACGAATGTCCAGTTGCATTTTCTACAGACAGAGTGTTTCAAAACTGCTCAATCAAAAGTATGGTTTAACTCTGTTAGCTGGATGCTCAGAAAAGAAAGAAGTTTCACAGAATGCTTCTGTGTAGTTTATATTTGAATATATTCCTTTTTCCACTACTACGTTCTTAGCGCTCCAAATGTCCAGTTGCATTTTCTACAGAAAGAGTGTTCAGATCTGCTCAATCAAAAGTATGGTTTAACTCTGTTAGCTGAATGCACAGATCAGAAAGAAGTTTCACCGAATGATTCTGTGTAGCTTATATTTGAAGACATTCCTTTTTCCACTATTACCCTCTTAGCGCTCCGAATCTCCACTTGCATTTTCTACAAAAAGAGTGTTTCATAACTGCTCAATCAAAAATATGTTTTATCTCTGTTAACTGAATCTACAGATCAGAAATAAGTTTCAGAGAATGCATCTGTGTAGTTTTTATTTGAAGATATTCTTTTTCCCAATGTAGGCCTCTTAGCGCTTAGCATGTCCAATTGCAGTTTCTACAGAAAGAGTGTTTCAGAACGGCTCAATCAAAAGTAAGGTTCAACTCTGTTAGTTGAATGCACAGAACAGAAAGAAGTTTCATACAATGCTTCTGTGTAGTTTATATTTGAACATATTCTTTTTTCACTATTAGCCACATAGCGCTACGAATGTCCAGTTGCATTTTCTACAGACAGAGTGTTTCAAAACTGCTCAATCAAAAGTGTGTTTTAAATCTGTTAGCTGAATGCTCAGATCAGAAAGAAGTTTCACAGAATGCTTCTGTGTAGTTTATATTTGAATATATTCCTTTTTTCACTACTACTCTCTTAGCGCTCCAAATGTCCAGTTGCATTTTCTACAGAAAGAGTTTTCAGATCTGCTCAATCAAAAGTATGGTTTAACTCTGTTAGCTGAATGCACAGATGAGAAAGATGTTTCACAGAATGATTCTGTGTAGTTTATATTTGGAGACATTCCTTTTTCCACTATTACCCTCTTAGCGCTCCGAATCTCCACTTGCATTTTCTACAGAAAGAGTGTTTCAGAACGGCTCAATCAAAACTAATGTTCAACTCTTTTAGTTGAACAAACAGAACAGAAAGAAGTTTCACACAATTCTTCTGTGTAGTTTTTATTTGTAGACATTCTTTTTCCAAATATAGGCCTCTTAGCGCTCAGAATGTCCAATTGCAGTTTCTACAGAAAGAGTGTTTCAGAACGGCTCAATCAAAAGTAAGGTTCAACTCTGTTAGTTGAATGCACAGAACAGAAAGAAGTTTCATACAATGCTTCTGTGTAGTTTATATTTGAACATACTTTTTTTCCACTATTACCCACTTAGCGCTACGAATGTCCAGTTGCATTTTCTACAGACAGAGTGTTTCAAAACTGCTCAATCAAAAGTATGGTTTAACTCTGTCAGCTGAATGCTCAGATCAGAAAGAAGTTTCACAGAATGCTTCTGTGTAGTTTATATTTGAATATATTCCTTTTTCCACTACTACGCTCTTAGCGCTCCAAATGTCCAGTTGCATTTTCTACAGAAAGAGTGTTCAGATCTGCTCAATCAAAAGTATGGTTTAACTCTGTTAGCTGAATGCACAGATCAGAAAGAAGTTTCACCGAATGATTCTTTGTAGTTTATATTTGAAGACATTCCTTTTTCCACTATTACCCTCTTAGCGCTCCGAATCTCCACTTGCATTTTCCACAAAAAGACTGTTTCATAACTGCTCAATCAAAAATATGTTTTATCTCTGTTAACTGAATCTACAGATCAGAAATAAGTTTCACAGAATGCATCTGTGTAGTTTTTATTTGAAGATATTCTTTTTCCCAATGTAGGCCTCTTAGCGCTTAGCATGTCCAATTGCAGTTTCTACAGAAAGAGTGTTTCAGAACGGCTCAATCAAAAGTAAGGTTCAACTCTGTTAGTTGAATGCACAGAACAGAAAGAAGTTTCACAGAATGCTACTGTGTAGTTTATATTTGAATATATTCCTTTTTCCACTATTACCCTCTTAGCGCTCCGAATGTCCACTTGCATTTTCTACAGAAAGAGTGTACAGAACCGCGCAATCAAAAGTATGGTTTAACTCTGTTAGCTTAATGAACATATCAGAAATAAGTTTCACACAATGCTTCTGTGTAGTTTTTATTTGAAGATATTATTTTTCCCAATAGAGGCCTCTTAGCGCTCAGAATGTCCAATTGCAGTTTCTACAGAAAGAGTGTTTCAGAACGGCTCAATCAAAAGTAAGGTTCAACTCTGTTAGTTGAATGCACAGAACAGAAAGAATTTTCACAGAATTCTACTGTGTAGTTTATATTTGAATATATTCCTTTTTCCACTATTACCCTCTTAGCGCTCCGAATGTCCACTTGCATTTTCTACAGAAAGAGTGTTCAGAACTGCGCAATCAAAAGTATGGTTTAACTCTGTTAGCTTAATGAATATATCAGAAATAAGTTTCACACAAAGATTCTGTGTAGTTTTTATTTTAAGATATTATTTTTCCCAATATAGGCCTCTTAGCGCTCAGAATGTCCAATTGCAGTTTCTACAGAAAGAGTGTTTCAGAAAGGCTCAATCAAAAGTAAGGTTCAACTCTGTTAGTTGAATGCACAGAACAGAAAGAAGTTTCACAGAATGCATCTGTGTAGTTTTTATTTGAAGATATTCTTTTTCCCAATGTAGGCCTCTTAGCGCTTAGCATGTCCAATTGCAGTTTCTACGGAAAGAGTGTTTCAGAACGGCTCAATCAAAAGTAAGGTTCAACTCTGTTAGTTGAATGCACAGAACAGAAAGAAGTTTCACAGAATGCTACTGTGTAGTTTATATTTGAATATATTCCTTTTTCCACTATTACCCTCTTAGCGCTCCGAATGTCCACTTGCATTTTCTACAGAAAGAGTGTTCAGAACCGCGCAATCAAAAGTATGGTTTAACTCTGTTAGCTTAATGAACATATCAGAAATAAGTTTCACACAATGCTTCTGTGTAGTTTTTATTTGAAGATATTATTTTTCCCAATAGAGGCCTCTTAGCGCTCAGAATGTCCAATTGCAGTTTCTACAGAAAGAGTGTTTCAGAAAGGCTCAATCAAAAGTAAGGTTCAACTCTGTTAGTTGAATGCACAGAACAGAAAGAAGTTTCATACAATGCTTCTGTGTAGTTTATATTTGAACATATTCTTTTTTCCACTATTACCCACTTAGCGCTACGAATGTCCAGTTGCATTTTCTACAGACAGAGTGTTTCAAAACTGCTCAATCAAAAGTATGGTTTAACTCTGTTAGCTGAATGCTCAGATCAGAAAGAAGTTTCACAGAATGCTTCTGTGTAGTTTATATTTGAATATATTCCTTTTTCCACTACTACTCTCTTAGCGCTCCAAATGTCCAGTTGCATTTTCTACAGAAAGAGTGTTCAGATCTGCTCAATCAAAAGTATGGTTTAACTCTGTTAGCTGAATGCACAGATCAGAAAGAAGTTTCACAGAATGATTCTGTGTAGTTTATATTTGGAGACATTCCTTTTTCCACTATTACCCTCTTAGGGCTCGGAATCTCCACTTGCATTTTCTACAGAAAGAGTGTTTCAGAACGGCTCAATCAAAACTAAGATTCAACTCTTTTAGTTTAACAAACAGAACAGAAAGAAGTTTCACACAATTCTTCTGTGTAGTTTTTATTTGTAGACATTCCTTTTCCCAATATAGGCCTCTTAGCGCTCAGAATGTCCAATTGCAGTTTCTACAGAAAGAGTGTTTCAGAACGGCTCAATCAAAAGTAAGGTTCAACTCTGTTAGTTGAATGCACAGAACAGAAAGAAGTTTCATACAATGCTTCTGTGTAGTTTATATTTGAACATATTCTTTTTTCCACTATTACCCACTTAGCGCTACGAATGTCCAGTTGCATTTTCTACAGACAGAGTGTTTCAAAACTGCTCAATCAAAAGTATGGTTTAAATCTGTTAGCTGGATGCTCAGAAAAGAAAGAAGTTTCACAGAATGCTTCTGTGTAGTTTATATTTGAATATATTCCTTTTTCCACTACTACGTTCTTAGCGCTCCAAATGTCCAGTTGCATTTTCTACAGAAAGAGTGTTCAGATCTGCTCAATCAAAAGTATGGTTTAACTCTGTTAGCTGAATGCACAGATCAGAAAGAAGTTTCACCGAATGATTCTGTGTAGCTTATATTTGAAGACATTCCTTTTTCCACTATTACCCTCTTAGCGCTCCGAATCTCCACTTGCATTTTCTACAAAAAGAGTGTTTCATAACTGCTCAATCAAAAATATGTTTTATCTCTGTTAACTGAATCTACAGATCAGAAATAAGTTTCAGAGAATGCATCTGTGTAGTTTTTATTTGAAGATATTCTTTTTCCCAATGTAGGCCTCTTAGCGCTTAGCATGTCCAATTGCAGTTTCTACAGAAAGAGTGTTTCAGAACGGCTCAATCAAAAGTAAGGTTCAACTCTGTTAGTTGAATGCACAGAACAGAAAGAAGTTTCACAGAATGCTACTGTGTAGTTTATATTTGAATATATTCCTTTTTCCACTATTACCCTCTTAGCGCTCCGAATGTCCACTTGCATTTTCTACAGAAAGAGTGTTCAGAACCGCGCAATCAAAAGTATGGTTTAACTCTGTTAGCTTAATGAACATATCAGAAATAAGTTTCACACAATTCTTCTGTGTAGTTTTTATTTGAAGATATTATTTTTCCCAATAGAGGCCTCTTAGCGCTCAGAATGTCCAATTGCAGTTTCTACAGAAAGAGTGTTTCAGAAAGGCTCAATCAAATGTAAGGTTCAACTCTGTTAGTTGAATGCACAGAACAGAAAGAAGTTTCATACAATGCTTCTGTGTAGTTTATATTTGAACATATTCTTTTTTCCACTATTACCCACTTAGCGCTACGAATGTCCAGTTGCATTTTCTACAGACAGAGTGTTTCAAAACTGCTCAATCAAAAGTATGGTTTAACTCTGTTAGCTGAATGCTCAGATCAGAAAGAAGTTTCACAGAATGCTTCTGTGTAGTTTATATTTGAATATATTTCTTTTTCCACTACTACTCTCTTAGCGCTCCAAATGTCCAGTTGCATTTTCTACAGAAAGAGTGTTCAGATCTGCTCAATCAAAAGTATGGTTTAACTCTGTTAGCTGAATGCACAGATCAGAAAGAAGTTTCACAGAATGATTCTGTGTAGTTTATATTTGGAGACATTCCTTTTTCCACTATTACCCTCTTAGCGCTCCGAATCTCCACTTGCATTTTCTACAGAAAGAGTGTTTCAGAATGGCTCAATCAAAACTAAGGTTCAACTCTTTTAGTTGAACAAACAGAACAGAAAGAAGTTTCACACAATTCTTCTGTGTAGTTTTTATTTGTAGACATTCCTTTTCCCAATATAGGCCTCTTAGCACTCAGAATGTCCAATTGCAGTTTCTACAGAAAGAGTGTTTCAGAACGGCTCAATCAAAAGTAAGGTTCAACTCTGTTAGTTGAATGCACAGAACAGAAAGAAGTTTCATACAATGCTTCTGTGTAGTTTATATTTGAACATATTCTTTTTTCCACTATTACCCACTTAGCGCTACGAATGTCCAGTTGCATTTTCTACAGACAGAGTGTTTCAAAACTGCTCAATCAAAAGTATGGTTTAACTCTCTTAGCTGAATGCTCAGATCAGAAAGAAGTTTCACAGAATGCTTCTGTGTAGTTTATATTTGAATATATTCCTTTTTCCACTACTACTCTCTTAGCGCTCCAAATGTCCAGTTGCATTTTCTACATAAAGAGTGTTCAGATCTGCTCAATCAAAAGTATGGATTAACTCTGTTAGCTGAATGCACAGATCAGAAAGAAGTTTCACAGAATGATTCTGTGTAGTTTATATTTGCAGACATTCCTTTTTCCACTATTACCCTCTTAGGGCTCGGAATCTCCATTTGCATTTTCTACTGAAAGAGTGTTTCAGAACGGCTCAATCAAAACTAAGGTTCAACTCTTTTAGTTGAACAAACAGAACAGAAAGAAGTTTCACACAATTCTTCTGTGTAGTTTTTATTTGTAGACATTCCTTTTCCCAATATAGGCCTCTTAGCGCTCAGAATGTCCAATTGCAGTTTCTACAGAAAGAGTGTTTCAGAACGGCTCAATCAAAAGTAAGGTTCAACTCTGTTAGTTGAATGCACAGAACAGAAAGAAGTTTCATACAATGCTTCTGTGTAGTTTATATTTGAACATACTCTTTTTTCCACTATTACCCACTTAGCGCTACGAATGTCCAGTTGCATTTTCTACAGACAGAGTGTTTCAAAACTGCTCTATCAAAAGTATGGTTTAACTCTGTCAGCTGAATGCTCAGATCAGAAAGAAGTTTCACAGAATGCTTCTGTGTAGTTTATATTTGAATATATTCCTTTTTCCACTACTACGCTCTTAGCGCTCCAAATGTCCAGTTGCATTTTCTACAGAAAGAGTGTTCAGATCTGCTCAATCAAAAGTATGGTTTAACTCTGTTAGCTGAATGCACAGATCAGAAAGAAGTTTCACCGAATGATTCTGTGTAGTTTATATTTGAAGACATTCCTTTTTCCACTATTACCCTCTTAGCGCTCCGAATCTCCACTTGCATTTTCTACAAAAAGAGTGTTTCATAACTGCTCAATCAAAAATATGTTTTATCTCTGTTAACTGAATTTACAGATCAGAAATAAGTTTCACAGAATGCATCTGTGTAGTTTTTATTTGAAGATATTCTTTTTCCCAATGTAGGCCTCTTAGCGCTTAGCATGTCCAATTGCAGTTTCTACAGAAAGAGTGTTTCAGAACGGCTCAATCAAAAGTAAGGTTCAAATCTGTTAGTTGAATGCACAGAACAGAAAGGATTTTCACAGAATGCTACTGTGTAGTTTATATTTGAATATATTCCTTTTTCCACTATTACCCTCTTAGCGCTCCGAATGTCCACTTGCATTTTCTACAGAAAGAGTGTTCAGAACTGCGCAATCAAAAGTATGGTTTAACTCTGTTAGCTTAATGAACATATCAGAAATAAGTTTCACACAATGCTTCTGTGTAATTTTTATTTGAAGATATTTTTTTTCCCAATAGAGGCCTCTTAGCGCTCAGAATGTCCAATTGCAGTTTCTACAGAAAGAGTGTTTCAGAAAGGCTCAATCAAAAGTAAGGTTCAACTCTGTTAGTTGAATGCACAGAACAGAAAGAAGTTTCATACAATTCTTCTGTGTAGTTTATATTTGAACATATTCTTTTTTCCACTATTACCCACTTAGCGCTACGAATGTCCAGTTGCATTTTCTACAGACAGAGTGTTTCAAAACTGCTCAATCAAAAGTATGGTTTAACTCTGTTAGCTGAATGCTCAGATCAGAAAGAAGTTTCACAGAATGCTTCTGTGTAGTTTATATTTGAATATATTTCTTTTTCCACTACTACTCTCTTAGCGCTCCAAATGTCCAGTTGCATTTTCTACAGAAAGAGTGTTCAGATCTGCTCAATCAAAAGTATGGTTTAACTCTGTTAGCTGAATGCACAGATCAGAAAGAAGTTTCACAGAATGATTCTGTGTAGTTTATATTTGGAGACATTCCTTTTTCCACTATTACCCTCTTAGCGCTCCGAATCTCCACTTGCATTTTCTACAGAAAGAGTGTTTCATAACTGCTCAATCAAAAATATGTTTTATCTCTGTTAACTGAATTTACAGATCAGAAATAAGTTTCACAGAATGCATCTGTGTAGTTTTTATTTGAAGATATTCTTTTTCCCAATGTAGGCCTCTTAGCGCTTAGCATGTCCAATTGCAGTTTCTCCAGAAAGAGTTTTTCAGAACGGCTCAATCAAAAGTAAGGTTCAACTCTGTTAGTTGAATGCACAGAACAGAAAGAATTTTCACAGAATGCTACTGTGTAGTTTATATTTGAATATATTCCTTTTTCCACTACTACTCTCTTAGTGCTCCAAATGTCCAGTTGCATTTTCTACAGAAAGAGTGTTCAGATCTGCTCAATCAAAAGTATGGTTTAACTCTGTTAGCTGAATGCACAGATCAGAAAGAAGTTTCACAGAATGATTCTGTGTAGTTTATATTTGGAGACATTCCTTTTTCCACTATTACCCTCTTAGGGCTCGGAATCTCCATTTGCATTTTCTACTGAAAGAGTGTTTCAGAACGGCTCAATCAAAACTAAGGTTCAACTCTTTTAGTTGAACAAACAGAACAGAAAGAAGTTTCACACAATTCTTCTGTGTAGTTTTTATTTGTAGACATTCCTTTTCCCAATATAGGCCTCTTAGCGCTCAGAATGTCCAATCGCAGTTTCTACAGAAAGAGTGTTTCAGAACGGCTCAATCAAAAGTAAGGTTCAACACTGTTAGTTGAATGCACAGAACAGAAAGAAGTTTCATACAATGCTTCTGTGTAGTTTATATTTGAACATATTCTCTTTTCCACTATTACCCACTTAGCGCTACGAATGTCCAGTTGCATTTTCTACAGACAGAGTGTTTCAAAACTGCTCAATCAAAAGTATGGTTTAACTCTGTTAGCTGGATGCTCAGATCAGAAAAAAGTTTCACAGAATGCTTCTGTGTAGTTTATATTTGAATATATTCCTTTTTCCACTACTACGCTCTTAGCGCTCCAAATGTCCAGTTGCATTTTCTACAGAAAGAGTGTTCAGATCTGCTCAATCAAAAGTATGGTTTAACTCTGTTAGCTGAATGCACAGATCAGAAAGAACTTTCACCGAATGATTCTGTGTAGCTTATATTTGAAGACATTCCTTTTTCCACTATTAACCTCTTAGCGCTCCGAATCTCCACTTGCATTTTCTACAAAAAGAGTGTTTCATAACTGCTCAATCAAAAATATGTTTTATCTCTGTTAAATGAATTTACAGATCAGAAATAAGTTTCACAGAATGCATCTGTGTACTTTTTATTTGAAGATATTCTTTTTCCCAATGTAGGCCTCTTAGTGCTTAGCATGTCCAATTGCAGTTTCTACAGAAAGAGTGTTTCAGAACGGCTCAATCAAAAGTAAGGTTCAGCTCTGTTAGTTGAATGCACAGAACAGAAAGAATTTTCACAGAATGCTACTGTGTAGTTTATATTTGAATATATTCCTTTTTCCACTATTACCCTCTTATCGCTCCGAATGTCCACTTGCATTTTCTACAGAAAGAGTGTTCAGAACTGCGCAATCAAAAGTATGGTTTAACACTGTTAGCTTAATGAACATATCAGAAATAAGTTTCACACAATGCTTCTGTGTAGTTTTTATTTGAAGATATTATTTTTCCCAATAGAGGCCTCTTAGCGCTCAGAATGTCCAATTGCAGTTTCTACAGAAATAGTGTTTCAGAAAGGCTCAATCAAAAGTAAGGTTCAACTGTGTTAGTTGAATGCACAGAACAGAAAGAAGTTTCATACAATGCTTCTGTGTAGTTTATATTTGAACATACTCTTTTTTCCACTATTACCCACTTAGCGCTACGAATGTCCAGTTGCATTTTCTACAGACAGAGTGTTTCAAAACTGCTCTATCAAAAGTATGGTTTAACTCTGTCAGCTGAATGCTCAGATCAGAAAGAAGTTTCACAGAATGCTTCTGTGTAGTTTATATTTGAATATATTACTTTTTCCACTACTACGCTCTTAGCGCTCCAAATGTCCAGTTGCATTTTCTACAGAAAGAGTGTTCAGATCTGCTCAATCAAAAGTATGGTTTAACTCTGTTAGCTGAATGCACAGATCAGAAAGAAGTTTCACCGAATGATTCTGTGTAGTTTATATTTGAAGACATTCCTTTTTCCACTATTACCCTCTTAGCGCTCCGAATCTCCACTTGCATTTTCTACAAAAAGAGTGTTTCATAACTGCTCAATCAAAAATATGTTTTATCTCTGTTAACTGAATTTACAGATCAGAAATAAGTTTCACAGAATGCATCTGTGTAGTTTTTATTTGAAGATATTCTTTTTCCCAATGTAGGCCTCTTAGCGCTTAGCATGTCCAATTGCAGTTTCTACAGAAAGAGTGTTTCAGAACGGCTCAATCAAAAGTAAGGTTCAACTCTGTTAGTTGAATGCACAGAACAGAAAGGATTTTCACAGAATGCTACTGTGTAGTTTATATTTGAATATATTCCTTTTTCCACTATTACCCTCTTAGCGCTCCGAATGTCCACTTGCATTTTCTACAGAAAGAGTGTTCAGAACTGCGCAATCAAAAGTATGGTT
Organism: Symphalangus syndactylus; assembly: GCF_028878055.3. Taxonomy (NCBI): domain Eukaryota; kingdom Metazoa; phylum Chordata; class Mammalia; order Primates; family Hylobatidae; genus Symphalangus; species Symphalangus syndactylus. The sequence goes on along the minus strand of NC_072437.2, from coordinate 109,907,709 downwards.
TAACTCTGTTAGCTTAATGAACATATCAGAAATAAGTTTCACACAATGCTTCTGTGTAATTTTTATTTGAAGATATTTTTTTTCCCAATAGAGGCCTCTTAGCGCTCAGAATGTCCAATTGCAGTTTCTACAGAAAGAGTGTTTCAGAAAGGCTCAATCAAAAGTAAGGTTCAACTCTGTTAGTTGAATGCACAGAACAGAAAGAAGTTTCATACAATGCTTCTGTGTAGTTTATATTTGAACATATTCTTTTTTCCACTATTACCCACTTAGCGCTACGAATGTCCAGTTGCATTTTCTACAGACAGAGTGTTTCAAAACTGCTCAATCAAAAGTATGGTTTAACTCTGTTAGCTGAATGCTCAGATCAGAAAGAAGTTTCACAGAATGCTTCTGTGTAGTTTATATTTGAATATATTTCTTTTTCCACTACTACTCTCTTAGCGCTCCAAATGTCCAGTTGCATTTTCTACAGAAAGAGTGTTCAGATCTGCTCAATCAAAAGTATGGTTTAACTCTGTTAGCTGAATGCACAGATCAGAAAGAAGTTTCACAGAATGATTCTGTGTAGTTTATATTTGGAGACATTCCTTTTTCCACTATTACCCTCTTAGCGCTCCGAATCTCCACTTGCATTTTCTACAGAAAGAGTGTTTCAGAATGGCTCAATCAAAACTAAGGTTCAACTCTTTTAGTTGAACAAACAGAACAGAAAGAAGTTTCACACAATTCTTCTGTGTAGTTTTTATTTGTAGACATTCCTTTTCCCAATATAGGCCTCTTAGCACTCAGAATGTCCAATTGCAGTTTCTACAGAAAGAGTGTTTCAGAACGGCTCAATCAAAAGTAAGGTTCAACTCTGTTAGTTGAATGCACAGAACAGAAAGAAGTTTCATACAATGCTTCTGTGTAGTTTATATTTGAACATATTCTTTTTTCCACTATTACCCACTTAGCGCTACGAATGTCCAGTTGCATTTTTTACAGACAGAGTGTTTCAAAACTGCTCAATCAAAAGTATGGTTTAACTCTCTTAGCTGAATGCTCAGATCAGAAAGAAGTTTCACAGAATGCTTCTGTGTAGTTTATATTTGAATATATTCCTTTTTCCACTACTACTCTCTTAGCGCTCCAAATGTCCAGTTGCATTTTCTACATAAAGAGTGTTCAGATCTGCTCAATCAAAAGTATGGTTTAACTCTGTTAGCTGAATGCACAGATCAGAAAGAAGTTTCACAGAATGATTCTGTGTAGTTTATATTTGCAGACATTCCTTTTTCCACTATTACCCTCTTAGGGCTCGGAATCTCCATTTGCATTTTCTACTGAAAGAGTGTTTCAGAACGGCTCAATCAAAACTAAGGTTCAACTCTTTTAGTTGAACAAACAGAACAGAAAGAAGTTTCACACAATTCTTCTGTGTAGTTTTTATTTGTAGACATTCCTTTTCCCAATATAGGCCTCTTAGCGCTCAGAATGTCCAATTGCAGTTTCTACAGAAAGAGTGTTTCAGAACGGCTCAATCAAAAGTAAGGTTCAACTCTGTTAGTTGAATGCACAGAACAGAAAGAAGTTTCATACAATGCTTCTGTGTAGTTTATATTTGAACATATTCTTTTTTCCACTATTACCCACTTAGCGCTACGAATGTCCAGTTGCATTTTCTACAGACAGAGTGTTTCAAAACTGCTCAATCAAAAGTATGGTTTAACTCTGTTAGCTGGATGCTCAGATCAGAAAGAAGTTTCACAGAATGCTTCTGTGTAGTTTATATTTGAATATATTCCTTTTTCCACTACTACACTCTTAGCGCTCCAAATGTCCAGTTGCATTTTCTACAGAAAGAGTGTTCAGATCTGCTCAATCAAAAGTATGGTTTAACTCTGTTAGCTGAATGCACAGATCAGAAAGAAGTTTCACCGAATGATTCTGTGTAGTTTATATTTGGAGACATTCCTTTTTCCACTATTACCCTCTTAGCGCTCCGAATCTCCACTTGCATTTTCTACAGAAAGAGTGTTTCAGAATGGCTCAATCAAAACTAAGGTTCAACTCTTTTAGTTGAACAAACAGAACAGAAAGAAGTTTCACACAATTCTTCTGTGTAGTTTTTATTTGTAGACATTCCTTTTCCCAACATAGGCCTCTTAGCACTCAGAATGTCCAATTGCAGTTTCTACAGAAAGAGTGTTTCAGAACGGCTCAATCAAAAGTAAGGTTCAACTCTGTTAGTTGAATGCACAGAACAGAAAGAAGTTTCATACAATGCTTCTGTGTAGTTTATATTTGAACATATTCTTTTTTCCACTATTACCCACTTAGCGCTACGAATGTCCAGTTGCATTTTCTACAGACAGAGTGTTTCAAAACTGCTCAATCAAAAGTATGGTTTAACTCTCTTAGCTGAATGCTCAGATCAGAAAGAAGTTTCACAGAATGCTTCTGTGTAGTTTATATTTGAATATATTCCTTTTTCCACTACTACTCTCTTAGTGCTCCAAATGTCCAGTTGCATTTTCTACAGAAAGAGTGTTCAGATCTGCTCAATCAAAAGTATGGTTTAACTCTGTTAGCTGAATGCACAGATCAGAAAGAAGTTTCACAGAATGATTCTGTGTAGTTTATATTTGGAGACATTCCTTTTTCCACTATTACCCTCTTAGGGCTCGGAATCTCCATTTGCATTTTCTACTGAAAGAGTGTTTCAGAACGGCTCAATCCAAACTAAGGTTCAACTCTTTTAGTTGAACAAACAGAACAGAAAGAAGTTTCACACAATTCTTCTGTGTAGTTTTTATTTGTAGACATTCCTTTTCCCAATATAGGCCTCTTAGCGCTCAGAATGTCCAATTGCAGTTTCTACAGAAAGAGTGTTTCAGAACGGCTCAATCAAAAGTAAGGTTCAACACTGTTAGTTGAATGCACAGAACAGAAAGAAGTTTCATACAATGCTTCTGTGTAGTTTATATTTGAACATATTCTCTTTTCCACTATTACCCACTTAGCGCTACGAATGTCCAGTTGCATTTTCTACAGACAGAGTGTTTCAAAACTGCTCAATCAAAAGTATGGTTTAACTCTGTTAGCTGGATGCTCAGATCAGAAAGAAGTTTCACAGAATGCTTCTGTGTAGTTTATATTTGAATATATTCCTTTTTCCACTACTACTCTCTTAGCGCTCCAAATGTCCAGTTGCATTTTCTACAGAAAGAGTGTTCAGATCTGCTCAATCAAAAGTATGGTTTAACTCTGTTAGCTGAATGCACAGATCAGAAAGAAGTTTCACCGAATGATTCTGTGTAGCTTATATTTGAAGACATTCCTTTTTCCACTATTAACCTCTTAGCGCTCCGAATCTCCACTTGCATTTTCTACAAAAAGAGTGTTTCATAACTGCTCAATCAAAAATATGTTTTATCTCTGTTAAATGAATTTACAGATCAGAAATAAGTTTCACAGAATGCATCTGTGTACTTTTTATTTGAAGATATTCTTTTTCCCAATGTAGGCCTCTTAGTGCTTAGCATGTCCAATTGCAGTTTCTACAGAAAGAGTGTTTCAGAACGGCTCAATCAAAAGTAAGGTTCAGCTCTGTTAGTTGAATGCACAGAACAGAAAGAATTTTCACAGAATGCTACTGTGTAGTTTATATTTGAATATATTCCTTTTTCCACTATTACCCTCTTATCGCTCCGAATGTCCACTTGCATTTTCTACAGAAAGAGTGTTCAGAACTGCGCAATCAAAAGTATGGTTTAACACTGTTAGCTTAATGAACATATCAGAAATAAGTTTCACACAATGCTTCTGTGTAGTTTTTATTTGAAGATATTATTTTTCCCAATAGAGGCCTCTTAGCGCTCAGAATGTCCAATTGCAGTTTCTACAGAAATAGTGTTTCAGAAAGGCTCAATCAAAAGTAAGGTTCAACTGTGTTAGTTGAATGCACAGAACAGAAAGAAGTTTCATACAATGCTTCTGTGTAGTTTATATTTGAACATACTCTTTTTTCCACTATTACCCACTTAGCGCTACGAATGTCCAGTTGCATTTTCTACAGACAGAGTGTTTCAAAACTGCTCTATCAAAAGTATGGTTTAACTCTGTCAGCTGAATGCTCAGATCAGAAAGAAGTTTCACAGAATGCTTCTGTGTAGTTTATATTTGAATATATTACTTTTTCCACTACTACGCTCTTAGCGCTCCAAATGTCCAGTTGCATTTTCTACAGAAAGAGTGTTCAGATCTGCTCAATCAAAAGTATGGTTTAACTCTGTTAGCTGAACGCACAGATCAGAAAGAAGTTTCACCGAATGATTCTGTGTAGTTTATATTTGAAGACATTCCTTTTTCCACTATTACCCTCTTAGCGCTCCGAATCTCCACTTGCATTTTCTACAAAAAGAGTGTTTCATAACTGCTCAATCAAAAATATGTTTTATCTCTGTTAACTGAATTTACAGATCAGAAATAAGTTTCACAGAATGCATCTGTGTAGTTTTTATTTGAAGATATTCTTTTTCCCAATGTAGGCCTCTTAGCGCTTAGCATGTCCAATTGCAGTTTCTACAGAAAGAGTGTTTCAGAACGGCTCAATCAAAAGTAAGGTTCAACTCTGTTAGTTGAATGCACAGAACAGAAAGGATTTTCACAGAATGCTACTGTGTAGTTTATATTTGAATATATTCCTTTTTCCACTATTACCCTCTTAGCGCTCCGAATGTCCACTTGCATTTTCTACAGAAAGAGTGTTCAGAACTGCGCAATCAAAAGTATGGTTTAACTCTGTTAGCTTAATGAACATATCAGAAATAAGTTTCACACAATGCTTCTGTGTAATTTTTATTTGAAGATATTTTTTTTCCCAATAGAGGCCTCTTAGCGCTCAGAATGTCCAATTGCAGTTTCTACAGAAAGAGTGTTTCAGAAAGGCTCAATCAAAAGTAAGGTTCAACTCTGTTAGTTGAATGCACAGAACAGAAAGAAGTTTCATACAATGCTTCTGTGTAGTTTATATTTGAACATATTCTTTTTTCCACTATTACCCACTTAGCGCTACGAATGTCCAGTTGCATTTTCTACAGACAGAGTGTTTCAAAACTGCTCAATCAAAAGTATGGTTTAACTCTGTTAGCTGAATGCTCAGATCAGAAAGAAGTTTCACAGAATGCTTCTGTGTAGTTTATATTTGAATATATTTCTTTTTCCACTACTACTCTCTTAGCGCTCCAAATGTCCAGTTGCATTTTCTACAGAAAGAGTGTTCAGATCTGCTCAATCAAAAGTATGGTTTAACTCTGTTAGCTGAATGCACAGATCAGAAAGAAGTTTCACAGAATGATTCTGTGTAGTTTATATTTGGAGACATTCCTTTTTCCACTATTACCCTCTTAGCGCTCCGAATCTCCACTTGCATTTTCTACAGAAAGAGTGTTTCAGAATGGCTCAATCAAAACTAAGGTTCAACTCTTTTAGTTGAACAAACAGAACAGAAAGAAGTTTCACACAATTCTTCTGTGTAGTTTTTATTTGTAGACATTCCTTTTCCCAATATAGGCCTCTTAGCACTCAGAATGTCCAATTGCAGTTTCTACAGAAAGAGTGTTTCAGAACGGCTCAATCAAAAGTAAGGTTCAACTCTGTTAGTTGAATGCACAGAACAGAAAGAAGTTTCATACAATGCTTCTGTGTAGTTTATATTTGAACATATTCTTTTTTCCACTATTACCCACTTAGCGCTACGAATGTCCAGTTGCATTTTTTACAGACAGAGTGTTTCAAAACTGCTCAATCAAAAGTATGGTTTAACTCTCTTAGCTGAATGCTCAGATCAGAAAGAAGTTTCACAGAATGCTTCTGTGTAGTTTATATTTGAATATATTCCTTTTTCCACTACTACTCTCTTAGCGCTCCAAATGTCCAGTTGCATTTTCTACATAAAGAGTGTTCAGATCTGCTCAATCAAAAGTATGGTTTAACTCTGTTAGCTGAATGCACAGATCAGAAAGAAGTTTCACAGAATGATTCTGTGTAGTTTATATTTGCAGACATTCCTTTTTCCACTATTACCCTCTTAGGGCTCGGAATCTCCATTTGCATTTTCTACTGAAAGAGTGTTTCAGAACGGCTCAATCAAAACTAAGGTTCAACTCTTTTAGTTGAACAAACAGAACAGAAAGAAGTTTCACACAATTCTTCTGTGTAGTTTTTATTTGTAGACATTCCTTTTCCCAATATAGGCCTCTTAGCGCTCAGAATGTCCAATTGCAGTTTCTACAGAAAGAGTGTTTCAGAACGGCTCAATCAAAAGTAAGGTTCAACTCTGTTAGTTGAATGCACAGAACAGAAAGAAGTTTCATACAATGCTTCTGTGTAGTTTATATTTGAACATATTCTTTTTTCCACTATTACCCACTTAGCGCTACGAATGTCCAGTTGCATTTTCTACAGACAGAGTGTTTCAAAACTGCTCAATCAAAAGTATGGTTTAACTCTGTTAGCTGGATGCTCAGATCAGAAAGAAGTTTCACAGAATGCTTCTGTGTAGTTTATATTTGAATATATTCCTTTTTCCACTACTACGCTCTTAGCGCTCCAAATGTCCAGTTGCATTTTCTACAGAAAGAGTGTTCAGATCTGCTCAATCAAAAGTATGGTTTAACTCTGTTAGCTGAATGCACAGATCAGAAAGAAGTTTCACCGAATGATTCTGTGTAGTTTATATTTGGAGACATTCCTTTTTCCACTATTACCCTCTTAGCGCTCCGAATCTCCACTTGCATTTTCTACAGAAAGAGTGTTTCAGAATGGCTCAATCAAAACTAAGGTTCAACTCTTTTAGTTGAACAAACAGAACAGAAAGAAGTTTCACACAATTCTTCTGTGTAGTTTTTATTTGTAGACATTCCTTTTCCCAACATAGGCCTCTTAGCACTCAGAATGTCCAATTGCAGTTTCTACAGAAAGAGTGTTTCAGAACGGCTCAATCAAAAGTAAGGTTCAACTCTGTTAGTTGAATGCACAGAACAGAAAGAAGTTTCATACAATGCTTCTGTGTAGTTTATATTTGAACATATTCTTTTTTCCACTATTACCCACTTAGCGCTACGAATGTCCAGTTGCATTTTCTACAGACAGAGTGTTTCAAAACTGCTCAATCAAAAGTATGGTTTAACTCTCTTAGCTGAATGCTCAGATCAGAAAGAAGTTTCACAGAATGCTTCTGTGTAGTTTATATTTGAATATATTCCTTTTTCCACTACTACTCTCTTAGTGCTCCAAATGTCCAGTTGCATTTTCTACAGAAAGAGTGTTCAGATCTGCTCAATCAAAAGTATGGTTTAACTCTGTTAGCTGAATGCACAGATCAGAAAGAAGTTTCACAGAATGATTCTGTGTAGTTTATATTTGGAGACATTCCTTTTTCCACTATTACCCTCTTAGGGCTCGGAATCTCCATTTGCATTTTCTACTGAAAGAGTGTTTCAGAACGGCTCAATCCAAACTAAGGTTCAACTCTTTTAGTTGAACAAACAGAACAGAAAGAAGTTTCACACAATTCTTCTGTGTAGTTTTTATTTGTAGACATTCCTTTTCCCAATATAGGCCTCTTAGCGCTCAGAATGTCCAATTGCAGTTTCTACAGAAAGAGTGTTTCAGAACGGCTCAATCAAAAGTAAGGTTCAACACTGTTAGTTGAATGCACAGAACAGAAAGAAGTTTCATACAATGCTTCTGTGTAGTTTATATTTGAACATATTCTCTTTTCCACTATTACCCACTTAGCGCTACGAATGTCCAGTTGCATTTTCTACAGACAGAGTGTTTCAAAACTGCTCAATCAAAAGTATGGTTTAACTCTGTTAGCTGGATGCTCAGATCAGAAAGAAGTTTCACAGAATGCTTCTGTGTAGTTTATATTTGAATATATTCCTTTTTCCACTACTACTCTCTTAGCGCTCCAAATGTCCAGTTGCATTTTCTACAGAAAGAGTGTTCAGATCTGCTCAATCAAAAGTATGGTTTAACTCTGTTAGCTGAATGCACAGATCAGAAAGAAGTTTCACCGAATGATTCTGTGTAGCTTATATTTGAAGACATTCCTTTTTCCACTATTAACCTCTTAGCGCTCCGAATCTCCACTTGCATTTTCTACAAAAAGAGTGTTTCATAACTGCTCAATCAAAAATATGTTTTATCTCTGTTAAATGAATTTACAGATCAGAAATAAGTTTCACAGAATGCATCTGTGTACTTTTTATTTGAAGATATTCTTTTTCCCAATGTAGGCCTCTTAGTGCTTAGCATGTCCAATTGCAGTTTCTACAGAAAGAGTGTTTCAGAACGGCTCAATCAAAAGTAAGGTTCAGCTCTGTTAGTTGAATGCACAGAACAGAAAGAATTTTCACAGAATGCTACTGTGTAGTTTATATTTGAATATATTCCTTTTTCCACTATTACCCTCTTATCGCTCCGAATGTCCACTTGCATTTTCTACAGAAAGAGTGTTCAGAACTGCGCAATCAAAAGTATGGTTTAACACTGTTAGCTTAATGAACATATCAGATATAAGTTTCACACAATGCTTCTGTGTAGTTTTTATTTGAAGATATTATTTTTCCCAATAGAGGCCTCTTAGCGCTCAGAATGTCCAATTGCAGTTTCTACAGAAATAGTGTTTCAGAAAGGCTCAATCAAAAGTAAGGTTCAACTCTGTTAGTTGAATGCACAGAACAGAAAGAAGTTTCATACAATGATTCTGTGTAGTTTATATTTGAATATATTCTTTTTTCCAGTATTACCCACTTAGCGCTACGAATTTCCAGTTGCATTTTCTACAGACAGAGTGTTTCAAAACTGCTCAATCAAAAGTATGGTTTAACTCTGTTAGCTGAATGCTCAGATCAGAAAGAAGTTTCACAGAATGCTTCTGTGTAGTTTATATTTGAATATATTCCTTTTTCCACTACTACTCTCTTATAGCTCCAAATGTCCAGTTGCATTTTCTACAGAAAGAGTGTTCAGATATGCTCAATCAAAAGTATGGTTTAACTCTGTTAGCTGAATGCACAGATCAGAAAGAAGTTTCACCGAATGATTCTGTGTAGTTTATATTTGAAGACATTCCTTTTTCCACTATTACCCTCTTAGCGCTCAGAATCTCCACTTGCATTTTCTACAAAAAGAGTGTTTCATAACTGCTCAATCAAAAATATGTTTTATCTCTGTTAACTGAATTTACAGATCAGAAATAAGTTTCACAGAATGCATCTGTGTAGTTTTTATTTGAAGACATTCTTTTTCCCAATGTAGGCCTCTTAGCGCTTAGCATGGCCAATTGCAGTTTCTACAGAAAGAGTGTTTCAGAACGGCTCAATCAAAAGTAAGGTTCAACTCTGTTAGTTGAATGCACAGAACAGAAAGAATTTTCACAGAATGCTACTGTGTAGTTTATATTTGAATATATTCCTTTTTCCACTATTACCATCTTAGCGCTCCGAAGGTCCACTTGCATTTTCTACAGAAAGATTGTTCAGAACTGCGTAATCAAAAGTATGGTTTAACTCTGTTAGCTTAATGAACATATCAGAAATAAGTTTCACACAATGCTTCTGTGTAGTTTTTATTTGAAGATATTATTTTTCCCAATATAGGCCTCTTAGCGCTCAGAATGTCCAATTGCAGTTTCTACAGAAAGAGTGTTTCAGAAAGGCTCAATCAAAAGTAAGGTTCAACTCTGTTAGTTGAATGCACAGAACAGAAAGAAGTTTCATACAATGCTTCTGTGTAGTTTATATTTGAACATATTCTTTTTTCCACTATTACCCACTTAGCGCTACGAATGTCCAGTTGCATTTTCTACAGACAGAGTGTTTCAAAACTGCTCAATCAAAAGTATGGTTTAACTCTGTTAGCTGAATGCACAGATCAGAAAGATGTTTCACAGAATGATTCTGTGTAGTTCATATTTGAAGACATTCCTTTTTCCACTATTACCCTTTTAGCGCTCCGAATCTCCACTTGCATTTTCTACAGAAAGAGTGTTTCAGAACGGCTCAATCAAAACTAAGGTTCAACTCTTTTAGTTGAACAAACAGAACAGAAATAAGTTTCACACAATTCTTCTGTGTAGTTTTTATTTGAAGATATTCTTTTTCCCAATAGAGGCCTCTTAGCGCTCAGAATGTCCAATTGCAGTTTCTACAGAAAGAGGGTTTCAGAAAGGCTCAATCAAAAGTAAGGTTCAACTCTGTTAGTTGAATGCACAGAACAGAAAGTAGTTTCATACAATGCTTCTGTGTAGTTTATATTTGAACATATTCTTTTTTCCACTATTACCCACTTAGCGCTACGAATGTCCAGTTGCATTTTCTACAGACAGAGTGTTTCAAAACTGCTCAATCAAGAGTATGGTTTAACTCTGTTAGCTGTATGCTCAGATCAGAAAGAAGTTTCACCGAATGATTCTGTGTAGTTTATATTTGAAGACATTCCTTTTTCCACTATTACCCACTTAGCGCTCCGAATCTACACTTGCATTTTCTACAAAAAGAGTGTTTCTTAACTGCTCAATCAAAAATATGTTTTATCTCTGTTAACTGAATTTACAGATCAGAAATATGTTTCACAGAATGCATCTGTGTAATTTTTATTTGAAGATATTCTTTTTCCCAATGTAGGCCTCTTAGCGCTTAGCATGTCCAATTGCAGTTTCTACAGAAAGAGTGTTTCAGAACGGCTCAATCAAAAGTAAGGTTCAACTCTGTTAGTTGAATGCACAGAACAGAAAGGATTTTCACAGAATGCTACTGTGTGGTTTATATTTGAATATATTCCTTTTTCCACTAATACCCTCTTAGCGCTCCGAATGTACACTTGCATTTTCTACAGAAAGAATGTTCAGAACTGCGCAATAAAAAGTATGGTTTAACTCTGTTAGCTTAATGAACATATCGGAAATAAGTTTCACACAATGCTTCTGTGTAGTTTTTATTTGAAGATATTATTTTTCCCAATAGAGGCCTCTTGGCGCTCAGAATGTCCAATTGCAGTTTCTACAGAAAGAGTGTTTCAGAAAGGCTCAATCAAAAGTAAGTTTCAACTCTGTTAGTTGAATGCACAGAACAGAAAGTAGTTTCATACAATGCTTCTGTGTAGTTTATATTTGAACATATTCTTTTTTCCACTATTACCCACTTAGCGCTACGAATGTCCAGTTGCATTTTCTACAGACAGAGTGTTTCAAAACTGCTCAATCAAAAGTATGGTTTAACTCTGTTAGCTGAATGCTCAGATCAGAAAGAAGTTTCACAGAATGCTTCTGTGTAGTTTATATTTGAATATATTCCTTTTTCCATTACTACTCTCTTAGCGCTCCAAATGTCCAGTTGCATTTTCTACAGAAAGAGTGTTCAGATCTGCTCAATCAAAAGTATGGTTTAACACTGTTAGCTGAATGCACAGATCAGAAAGAAGTTTCACAGAATGATTCTGTGTAGTTTATATTTGGAGACATTCCTTTTTCCACTATTACCCTCTTAGCGCTCCGAATCTCCACTTGCATTTTCTACAGAAAGAGTGTTTCAGAACGGCTCAATCGAAACTAAGGTTCAACTCTTTTAGTTGAACAAACAGAACAGAAAGAAGTTTCACACAATTCTTCTGGGTAGTTTTTATTTGTAGACATTCTTTTTCCCAATATAGGCCTCTTAGCGCTCAGAATGTCCAATTGCAGTTTCTACAGAAAGAGTGTTTCAGAACGGCTCAATCAAAAGTAAGGTTCAACTCTGTTAGTTGAATGCACAGAACAGAAAGAAGTTTCTCAGAATGCTACTGTGTAGTTTATATTTGAATATATTTCTTTTTCCACTATTACCCTCTTAGCGCTCCGAATCTCCACTTGCATTTTCTACAAAAAGAGTGTTTCATAACTGCTCAATCAAAAATATGTTTTATCTCTGTTAAATGAATTTACAGATCAGAAATAAGTTTCACAGAATGCATCTGTGTACTTTTTATTTGAAGATATTCTTTTTCCCAATGTAGGCCTCTTAGTGCTTAGCATGTCCAATTGCAGTTTCTACAGAAAGAGTGTTTCAGAACGGCTCAATCAAAAGTAAGGTTCAGCTCTGTTAGTTGAATGCACAGAACAGAAAGAATTTTCACAGAATGCTACTGTGTAGTTTATATTTGAATATATTCCTTTTTCCACTATTACCCTCTTATCGCTCCGAATGTCCACTTGCATTTTCTACAAAAAGAGTGTTCAGAACTGCGCAATCAAAAGTATGGTTTAACACTGTTAGCTTAATGAACATATCAGAAATAAGTTTCACACAATGCTTCTGTGTAGTTTTTATTTGAAGATATTATTTTTCCCAATAGAGGCCTCTTAGCGCTCAGAATGTCCAATTGCAGTTTCTACAGAAAGAGTGTTTCAGAAAGGCTCAATCAAAAGTAAGGTTCAACTCTGTTAGTTGAATGCACAGAACAGAAAGTAGTTTCATACATTGATTCTGTGTAGTTTATATTTGAATATATTCTTTTTTCCAGTATTACCCACTTAGCGCTACGAATGTCCAGTTGCATTTTCTACAGACAGAGTGTTTCAAAACTGCTCAATCAAAAGTATGGTTTAACTCTGTTAGCTGAATGCTCAGATCAGAAAGAAGTTTCACAGAATGCTTCTGTGTAGTTTATATTTGAATATATTCCTTTTTCCACTACTACTCTCTTATAGCTCCAAATGTCCAGTTGCATTTTCTACAGAAAGAGTGTTCAGATATGCTCAATCAAAAGTATGGTTTAACTCTGTTAGCTGAATGCACAGATCAGAAAGAAGTTTCACCGAATGATTCTGTGTAGTTTATATTTGAAGACATTCCTTTTTCCACTATTACCCTCTTAGCGCTCCGAATCTCCACTTGCATTTTCTACAAAAAGAGTGTTTCATAACTGCTCAATCAAAAATATGTTTTATCTCTGTTAACTGAATTTACAGATCAGAAATAAGTTTCACAGAATGCATCTGTGTAGTTTTTATTTGAAGATATTCTTTTTCCCAATGTAGGCCTCTTAGCGCTTAGCATGGCCAATTGCAGTTTCTACAGAAAGAGTGTTTCAGAACGGCTCAATCAAAAGTAAGGTTCAACTCTGTTAGTTGAATGCACAGAACAGAAAGAATTTTCACAGAATGCTACTGTGTAGTTTATATTTGAATATATTCCTTTTTCCACTATTACCATCTTAGCGCTCCGAAGGTCCACTTGCATTTTCTACAGAAAGATTGTTCAGAACTGCGTAATCAAAAGTATGGTTTAACTCTGTTAGCTTAATGAACATATCAGAAATAAGTTTCACACAATGCTTCTGTGTAGTTTTTATTTGAAGATATTATTTTTCCCAATATAGGCCTCTTAGCGCTCAGAATGTCCAATTGCAGTTTCTACAGAAAGAGTGTTTCAGAAAGGCTCAATCAAAAGTAAGGTTCAACTCTGTTAGTTGAATGCACAGAACAGAAAGAAGTTTCATACAATGCTTCTGTGTAGTTTATATTTGAACATATTCTTTTTTCCACTATTACCCACTTAGCGCTACGAATGTCCAGTTGCATTTTCTACAGACAGAGTGTTTCAAAACTGCTCAATCAAAAGTATGGTTTAACTCTGTTAGCTGAATGCACAGATCAGAAAGATGTTTCACAGAATGATTCTGTGTAGTTCATATTTGAAGACATTCCTTTTTCCACTATTACCCTTTTAGCGCTCCGAATCTCCACTTGCATTTTCTACAGAAAGAGTGTTTCAGAACGGCTCAATCAAAACTAAGGTTCAACTCTTTTAGTTGAACAAACAGAACAGAAATAAGTTTCACACAATTCTTCTGTGTAGTTTTTATTTGTAGATATTCTTTTTCCCAATAGAGGCCTCTTAGCGCTCAGAATGTCCAATTGCAGTTTCTACAGAAAGAGGGTTTCAGAAAGGCTCAATCAAAAGTAAGGTTCAACTCTGTTAGTTGAATGCACAGAACAGAAAGTAGTTTCATACAATGCTTCTGTGTAGTTTATATTTGAACATATTCTTTTTTCCACTATTACCCACTTAGCGCTACGAATGTCCAGTTGCATTTTCTACAGACAGAGTGTTTCAAAACTGCTCAATCAAGAGTATGGTTTAACTCTGTTAGCTGTATGCTCAGATCAGAAAGAAGTTTCACCGAATGATTCTGTGTAGTTTATATTTGAAGACATTCCTTTTTCCACTATTACCCACTTAGCGCTCCGAATCTACACTTGCATTTTCTACAAAAAGAGTGTTTCTTAACTGCTCAATCAAAAATATGTTTTATCTCTGTTAACTGAATTTACAGATCAGAAATATGTTTCACAGAATGCATCTGTGTAATTTTTATTTGAAGATATTCTTTTTCCCAATGTAGGCCTCTTAGCGCTTAGCATGTCCAATTGCAGTTTCTACAGAAAGAGTGTTTCAGAACGGCTCAATCAAAAGTAAGGTTCAACTCTGTTAGTTGAATGCACAGAACAGAAAGAATTTTCACAGAATGCTACTGTGTGGTTTATATTTGAATATATTCCTTTTTCCACTAATACCCTCTTAGCGCTCCGAATGTACACTTGCATTTTCTACAGAAAGAATGTTCAGAACTGCGCAATAAAAAGTATGGTTTAACTCTGTTAGCTTAATGAACATATCGGAAATAAGTTTCACACAATGCTTCTCTGTAGTTTTTATTTGAAGATATTATTTTTCCCAATAGAGGCCTCTTAGCGCTCAGAATGTCCAATTGCAGTTTCTACAGAAAGAGTGTTTCAGAAAGGCTCAATCAAATGTAAGGTTCAACCCTGTTAGTTGAATGCACAGAACAGAAAGTAGTTTCATACAATGCTTCTGTGTAGTTTATATTTGAACATATTCTTTTTTCCACTATTACCCACTTAGCGCTACGAATGTCCAGTTGCATTTTCTACAGACAGAGTGTTTCAAAACTGCTCAATCAAAAGTATGGTTTAACTCTGTTAGCTGAATGCTCAGATCAGAAAGAAGTTTCACAGAATGCTTCTGTGTAGTTTATATTTGAATATATTCCTTTTTCCATTACTACTCTCTTAGCGCTCCAAATGTCCAGTTGCATTTTCTACAGAAAGAGTGTTCAGATCTGCTCAATCAAAAGTATGGTTTAACACTGTTAGCTGAATGCACAGATCAGAAAGAAGTTTCACAGAATGATTCTGTGTAGTTTATATTTGGAGACATTCCTTTTTCCACTATTACCCTCTTAGCGCTCCGAATCTCCACTTGCATTTTCTACAGAAAGAGTATTTCAGAACGGCTCAATCGAAACTAAGGTTCAACTCTTTTAGTTGAACAAACAGAACAGAAAGAAGTTTCACACAATTCTTCTGGGTAGTTTTTATTTGTAGACATTCTTTTTCCCAATATAGGCCTCTTAGCGCTCAGAATGTCCAATTGCAGTTTCTACAGAAAGAGTGTTTCAGAACGGCTCAATCAAAAGTAAGGTTCAACTCTGTTAGTTGAATGCACAGAACAGAAAGAAGTTTCTCAGAATGCTACTGTGTAGTTTATATTTGAATATATTTCTTTTTCCACTATTACCCTCTTAGCGCTCCGAATCTCCACTTGCATTTTCTACAAAAAGAGTGTTTCATAACTGCTCAATCAAAAATATGTTTTATCTCTGTTATCTGAATTTACAGATCAGAAATAAGTTTCACAGAATGCATCTGTGTAGTTTTTATTTGAAGATATTCTTTTTCCCAATGTAGGCCTCTTAGCGCTTAGCATGTCCAATTGCAGTTTCTACAGAAAGAGTGTTTCAGAACGGCTCAATCAAAAGTAAGGTTCAACTCTGTTAGTTGAATGCACAGAACAGAAAGAATTTTCACAGAATGCTACTGTGTAGTTTATATTTGAATATATTCCTTTTTCCACTATTACCCTCTTAGCGCTCCGAATGTCCACTTGCATTTTCTACAGAAAGAGTGTTCAGAACTGCGCAATCAAAAGTATGGTTTAACTCTGTTAGCTTAATGAACATATCAGAAATAAGTTTCACACAATGCTTCTGTGTAGTTTTTATTTGAAGATATTATTTTTCCCAATAGAGGCCTCTTAGCTCTCAGAATGTCCAATTGCAGTTTCTACAGAAAGAGAGTTTCAGAAAGGCTCAATCAAAAGTAAGGTTCAACTCTGTTAGTTGAATGCACAGAACAGAAAGTAGTTTCATACAATGCTTCTGTGTAGTTTATATTTGAACATATTCTTTTTTCCACTATTACCCACTTAGCGCTACGAATGTCCAGTTGCATTTTCTACAGACAGAGTGTTTCAAAACTGCTCAATCAAAAGTATGGTTTAACTCTGTTAGCTGAATGCTCAGATCAGAAAGAAGTTTCACAGAATGCTTCTGTGTAGTTTATATTTGAATATATTCCTTTTTCCACTACTACTCTCTTAGCGCTCAAAATGTCCAGTTGCATTTTCTACAGAAAGATTGTTCAGATCTGCTCAATCAAAAGTATGGTTTAACTCTGTTAGCTGAATGCACAGATCAGAAAGAAGTTTCACAGAATGATTCTGTGTAGTTTATATTTGGAGACATTCCTTTTTCCACTATTACCCTCTTAGCGCTCCGAATCTCCACTTGCATTTTCTACAGAAAGAGTGTTTCAGAACGGCTCAATCGAAACTAAGGTTCAACTCTTTTAGTTGAACAAACAGAACAGAAAGAAGTTTCACACAATTCTTCTGTGTAGTTTTTATTTGTAGACATTCTTTTTCCCAATATAGGCCTCTTAGCGCTCAGAATGTCCAATTGCAGTTTCTACAGAAAGAGTGTTTCAGAACGGCTCAATCAAAAGTAAGGCTCAACTCTGTTAGTTGAATGCACAGAACAGAAAGAAGTTTCATACAATGCTTCTGTGTAGTTTATATTTGAACATATTCTTTTTTCCACTATTACCCACTTAGCGCTACGAATGTCCAGTTGCATTTTCTACAGACAGAGTGTTTCAAAACTGCTCAATCAAAAGTATGGTTTAACTCTGTTAGCTGAATGCTCAGATCAGAAAGAAGTTTTACAGAATGCTTCTGTGTAGTTTATATTTGCATATATTCCTTTTTCCACTACTACGCTCTTACCGCTCCAAATGTCCAGTTGCATTTTCTACAGAAAGAGTGTTCAGATCTGCTCAATCAAAAGTATGGTTTAACTCTGTTAGCTGAATGCACAGATCAGAAATAAGTTTAACCGAATGATTCTGTGTAGTTTATATTTGAAGGCATTCCTTTTTCCACTATTACACTCTTAGCGCTCCGAATCTCCACTTGCATTTTCTACAAAAAGAGTGTTTCATAACTGCTCAATCAAAAATATGTTTTATCTCTGTTAACTGAATTTACAGATCAGAAATAAGTTTCACAGAATGCATCTGTGTAGTTTTTATTTGAAGATATTCTTTTTCCCAATGTAGGCCTCTTAGCGCTTAGCATGTCCAATTGCAGTTTCTACAGAAAGAGTGTTTCAGAACGGCTCAATCAAAAGTAAGGTTCAACTCTGTTAGTTGAATGCACAGAACTGAAAGAATTTTCACAGAATGCTACTGTGTAGTTTATATTTGAATATATTCCTTTTTCCACTATTACCCTCTTAGCGCTCCGAATGTCCACTTGCATTTTCTACAGAAAGAGTGTTCAGAACTGCGCAATCAAAAGTATGGTTTAACTCTGTTAGCTTAATGAACATATCAGAAATAAGTTTCACACAATGCTTCTGTGTAGTTTTTATTTGAAGATATTATTTTTCCCAATAGAGGCCTCTTAGCGCTCAGAATGTCCAATTGCAGTTTCTACAGAAAGAATGTTTCAGAAAGTCTCAATCAAAAGTAAGGTTCAACTCTGTTAGTTGAATGCACAGAAAAGAAAGTAGTTTCATACAATGCTTCTGTGTAGTTTATATTTGAACATATTCTTTTTTCCACTATTACCCACTTAGCGCTACGAATGTCCAGTTGCATTTTCTACAGACAGAGTGTTTCAAAACTGCTCAATCAAAAGTATGGTTTAACTCTGTTAGCTGAATGCTAAGATCAGAAAGAAGTTTCACAGAATGCTTCTGTGTAGTTTATATTTGAATATATTCCTTTTTCCACTACTACTCTCTTAGCGCTCCAAATGTCCAGTTGCATTTTCTACAGAAAGAGTGTTCAGATCTGCTCAATCAAAAGTATGGTTTAACTCTGTTAGCTGAATGCACAGATCAGAAAGAAGTTTCACAGAATGATTCTGTGTAGTTTATATTTGGAGACATTCCTTTTTCCACTATTACCCTCTTAGCGCTCCGAATCTCCACTTGCATTTTCTACAGAAAGAGTGTTTCAGAACGGCTCAATCGAAACTAAGTTTCAACTCTTTTAGTTGAACAAACAGAACAGAAAGAAGTTTCACACAATTCTTCTGTGTAGTTTTTATTTGTAGACATTCTTTTTCCCAATATAGGCCTCTTAGCGCTCAGAATGTCCAATTGCAGTTTCTACAGAAAGAGTGTTTCAGAACGGCTCAATCAAAAGTAAGGTTCAACTCTGTTAGTTGAATGCACAGAACAGAAAGAAGTTTCATACAATGCTTCTGTGTAGTTTATATTTGAACATATTCTTTTTTCCACTATTACCCACTTAGCGCTACGAATGTCCAGTTGCATTTTCTACAGACAGAGTGTTTCTAAACTGCTCAATCAAAAGTATGGTTTAACTCTGTTAGCTGAATGCTCAGATCAGAAAGAAGTTTCACAGAATGCTTCTGTGTAGTTTATATTTGAATATATTCCTTTTTCCAAAACTACGCTCTTAGCGCGCCAAATGTCCAGTTGCATTTTCTACAGAAAGAGTGTTCAGATCTGCTCAATCAAAAGTATGGTTTAACTCTGTTAGCTGAATGCACAGATCAGAAAGAAGTTTAACCGAATGATTCTGTGTAGTTTATATTTGAAGACATTCCTTTTTCCACTATTACCCTCTTAGCGCTCCAAATCTCCTCTTGCATTTTCTACAAAAAGAGTGTTTCATAACTGCTCAATCAAAAATATGTTTTATCTCTGTTAACTGAATTTACAGATCAGAAATAAGTTTCACAGAATGCATCTGTGTAGTTTTTATTTGAAGATATTCTTTTTCCCAATGTAGGCCTCTTAGCGCTTAGCATGTCCAATTGCAGTTTCTCCAGAAAGAGTTTTTCAGAACGGCTCAATCAAAAGTAAGGTTCAACTCTGCTAGTTGAATGCACAGAACAGAAAGAATTTTCACAGAATCCTACTGTGTAGTTTATATTTGAATATATTCCTTTTTCCACTATTACCCTCTTAGCGCTCCGAATGTCCACTTGCATTTTCTACAGAAAGAGTGTTCAGAACTGCACAATCAAAAGTATGGTTAACTCTGTTAGCTTAATGAACATATCAGAAATAAGTTTCACACAATGCTTCTGTGTAGTTTTTATTTGAAGATATTATTTTTCCCAATAGAGGCCTCTTAGCGCTCAGAATGTCCAATTGCAGTTTCTACAGAAAGAGTGTTTCAGAAAGGCTCAATCAAAAGTAAGGTTCAACTCTGTTAGTTGAATGCACAGAACAGAAAGAAGTTTCATACAATGCTTCTGTGTAGTTTATATTTGAACATATTCTTTTTTCCAGTATTACCCACTTAGCGCTACGAATGTCCAGTTGCATTTTCTACAGACAGAGTGTTTCAAAACTGCTCAATCAAAAGTATGGTTTAACTCTGTTAGCTGAATGCTCAGATCAGAAAGAAGTTTCACAGAATGCTTCTGTGTACTTTATATTTGAATATATTCCTTTTTCCACTACTACTCTCTTAGCGCTCCAAATGTCCAGTTGCATTTTCTACAGAAAGAGTGTTCAGATCTGCTCAATCAAAAGTATGGTTTAACTCTGTTAGCTGAATGCACAGATCAGAAAGAAGTTTCACAGAATGATTCTGTGTAGTTTATATTTGGAGACATTCCTTTTTCCACTATTACCCTCTTAGCGCTCCGAATCTCCACTTGCATTTTCTACAGAAAGAGTGTTTCAGAACGGCTCAATCAAAACTAAGGTTCAACTCTTTTAGTTGAACAAACAGAACAGAAAGAAGTTTCACCAATTCTTCTGTGTAGTTTTTATTTGTAGACATTCTTTTTCCCAATATAGGCCTCTTAGCGCTCAGAATGTCCAATTGCAGTTTCTACAGAAAGAGTGTTTCAGAACGGCTCAATCAAAAGTAAGGTTCAACTCTGTTAGTTGAATGCAAAGAACAGAAAGAAGTTTCATACAATGCTTCTGTGTAGTTTATATTTGAACATATTCTTTTTTCCACTATTACCCACTTAGCGCTACGAATGTCCAGTTGCATTTTCTACAGACAGAGTGTTTCAAAACTGCTCAATCAAAAGTATGATTTAACTCTGTTAGCTGAATGCTCAGATCAGAAAGAAGTTTCACAGAATGCTTCTGTGTAGTTTATATTTGAATATATTCCTTTTTCCACTACTACGCTCTTAGCGCACCAAATGTCCAGTTGCATTTTCTACAGAAAGAGTGTTCAGATCTGCTCAATCAAAAGTATGTTTTAACTCTGTTAGCTGAATGCACAGATCAGAAAGAAGTTTCACCGAATGATTCTGTGTAGTTTATATTTGAAGACATTCCTTTTTCCACTATTACCCTCTTAGCGCTCCGAATCTGCACTTGCATTTTCTACAAAAAGGGTGTTTCATAACTGCTCAATCAAAAATATGTTTTATCTCTGTTAACTGAATTTACAGATCAGAAATAAGTTTCACAGAATGCATCTGTGTAGTTTTTATTTGAAAATATTCTTTTTCCCAATGTAGGCCTCTTAGCGCTTAGCATGTCCAATTGCAGTTTCTACAGAAAGAGTGTTTCACAACGGCTCAATCAAAAGTAAGGTTCAACTCTGATAGTTGAATGCACAGAACAGAAAGTATTTTCACAGAATGCTACTGTGTAGTTTATATTTGCATAAATTCCTTTTTCCACTATTACCCTCTTAGCGCTCCGAATCTCCACTTGCATTTTCTACAGAAAGAGTGTTTCAGAACGGCTCAATCGAAACTAATGTTCAACTCTTTTAGTTGAACAAACAGAACAGAAAGAAGTTTCACACAATTCTTCTGTGTAGTTTTTATTTGTAGACATTCTTTTTCCCAATATAGGCCTCTTAGCGCTCAGAATGTCCAATTGCAGTTTCTACAGAAAGAGTGTTTCAGAACGGCTCAATCAAAAGTAAGGTTCAACTCTGTTAGTTGAATGCACAGAACAGAAAGTAATTTCATACAATGCTTCTGTGTAGTTTATATTTGAACATATTCTTTTTTCCACTATTACCCACTTAGCGCTACGAATGTCCAGTTGCATTTTCTACAGACAGAGTGTTTCTAAACTGCTCAATCAAAAGTATGGTTTAACTCTGTTAGCTGAATGCTCAGATCGGAAAGAAGTTTCACAGAATGCTTCTGTGTAGTTTATATTTGAATATATTCCTTTTTCCACTACTAAGCTCTTAGCGCGCCAAATGTCCAGTTGCATTTTCTACAGAAAGAGTGTTCAGATCTGCTCAATCAAAAGTATGGTTTAACTCTGTTAGCTGAATGCACAGATCAGAAAGAAGTTTCACCGAATGATTCTTTGTAGTTTATATTTGAAGACATTCCTTTTTCCACTATTACCCTCTTAGCGCTCCGAATCTCCTCTTGCATTTTCTACAAAAAGAGTGTTTCATAACTGCTCAATCAAAAATATGTTTTATCTCTGTTAACTGAATTTACATATCAGAAATAAGTTTCACAGAATGCATCTGTGTAGTTTTTATTTGAAGATATTCTTTTTCCCAATGTAGGCCTCTTAGCGCTTAGCATGTCCAATTGCAGTTTCTCCAGAAAGAGTTTTTCAGAACGGCTCAATCAAAAGTAAGGTTCAACTCTGTTAGTTGAATGCACAGAACAGAAAGAATTTTCACAGAATGCTACTGTGTAGTTTATATTTGAATATATTCCTTTTTCCACTATTACCCTCTTAGCGCTCCGAATGTCCACTTGCATTTTCTACAGAAAGAGTGTTCAGAACTGCGCAATCAAAAGTATGGTTAACTCTGTTAGCTTAATGAACATATCAGAAATAAGTTTCACACAATGCTTCTGTGTAGTTTTTATTTGAAGATATTATTTTTCCCAATAGAGGCCTCTTAGCGCTCAGAATGTCCAATTGCAGTTTCTACAGAAATAGTGTTTCAGAACAGCTCAATCAAAAGTAAGGTTCAACTCTGTTAGTTGAATGCACAGAACAGAAAGAAGTTTCATACAATGCTTCTGTGTAGTTTATATTTGAACATATTCTTTTTTCCACTATTACCCACTTAGCGCTACGAATGTCCAGTTGCATTTTCTACAGACAGAGTGTTTCAAAACTGCTCAATCAAAAGTATGATTTAAATCTGTTAGCTGAATGCTCAGATCAGAAACAAGTTTCACAGAATGCTTCTGTGTAGTTTATATTTGAATATATTCCTTTTTCCACTACTACGCTCTTAGCGCTCAAAATGTCCAGTTGCATTTTCTACAGAAAGAGTGTTCAGATCTGCTCAATCAAAAGTATGGTTTAACTCTGTTAGCTGAATGCACAGATCAGAAAGAAGTTTCACCGAATGATTCTGTGTAGTTTATATTTGAAGACATTCCTTTTTCCACTATTACCCTCTTAGCGCGCCGAATCTCCACTTGCATTTTCTACAAAAAGGGTGTTTCATAACTGCTCAATCAAAAATATGTTTTATCTCTGTTAACTGAATTTACAGATCAGAAATAAGTTTCACAGAATGCATCTGTGTAGTTTTTATTTGAAGATATTCTTTTTCCCAATGTAGGCCTCTTAGCGCTTAGCATGTCCAATTGCAGTTTCTCCAGAAAGAGTTTTTCAGAACGGCTCAATCAAAAGTAAGGTTCAACTCTGTTAGTTGAATGCACAGAACAGAAATAATTTTCACAGAATGCTACTGTGTAGTTTATATTTGAATATATTCCTTTTTCCACTATTACCCTCTTAGCGCTCCGAATGTCCACTTGCATTTTCTACAGAAAGAGTGTTCAGAACTGCGCAATCAAAAGTATGGTTAACTCTGTTAGCTTAATGAACATATCAGAAATAAGTTTCACACAATGCTTCTGTGTAGTTTTTATTTGAAGATATTATTTTTCCCAATAGAGGCCTCTTAGCGCTCAGAATGTCCAATTGCAGTTTCTACAGAAAGAGTGTTTCAGAAAGGCTCAATCAAAAGTAAGGTTCAACTCTGTTAGTTGAATGCACAGAACAGAAAGAAGTTTCATACAATGCTTCTGTGTAGTTTATATTTGAACATATTCTTTTTTCCAGTATTACCCACTTAGCGCTACGAATGTCCAGTTGCATTTTCTACAGACAGAGTGTTTCAAAACTGCTCAATCAAAAGTATGGTTTAACTCTGTTAGCTGAATGCTCAGATCAGAAAGAAGTTTCACAGAATGCTTCTGTGTAGTTTATATTTGAATATATTCCTTTTTCCACTGCTACTCTCTTAGCGCTCCAAATGTCCAGTTGCATTTTCTACAGAAAGAGTGTTCAGATCTGCTCAATCAAAAGTATGGTTTAACTCTGTTAGCTGAATGCACAGATCAGAAAGAAGTTTCACAGAATGATTCTGTGTAGTTTATATTTGGAGACATTCCTTTTTCCACTATTACCCTCTTAGCGCTCCGAATCTCCACTTGCATTTTCTACAGAAAGAGTGTTTCAGAACGGCTCAATCAAAACTTAGGTTCAACTCTTTTAGTTGAACAAACAGAACAGAAAGAAGTTTCACACAATTCTTCTGTGTAGTTTTTATTTGTAGACATTCTTTTTCCCAATATAGGCCTCTTAGCGCTCAGAATGTCCAATTGCAGTTTCTACAGAAAGAGTGTTTCAGAACGGCTCAATCAAAAGTAAGGTTCAACTCTGTTAGTTGAATGCACAGAACAGAAAGAAGTTTCATACAATGCTTCTGTGTAGTTTATATTTGAACATATTCTTTTTTCCACTATTACCCACTTAGCGCTACGAATGTCCAGTTGCATTTTCTACAGACAGAGTGTTTCAAAACTGCTCAATCAAAAGTATGATTTAACTCTGTTTGCTGAATGCTCAGATCAGAAAGAAGTTTCACAGAATGCTTCTGTGTAGTTTATATTTGAATATATTCCTTTTTCCACTACTACGCTCTTAGCGCTCCAAATGTCCAGTTGCATTTTCTACAGAAAGAGTGTTCAGATCTGCTCAATCAAAAGTATGGTTTAACTCTGTTAGCTGAATGCACAGATCAGAAAGAAGTTTCACCGAATGATTCTGTGTAGTTTATATTTGAAGACATTCCTTTTTCCACTATTACCCTCTTAGCGCTCCGAATCTGCACTTGCATTTTCTACAAAAAGGGTGTTTCATAACTGCTCAATCAAAAATATGTTTTATCTCTGTTAACTGAATTTACAGATCAGAAATAAGTTTCACAGAATGCATCTGTGTAGTTTTTATTTGAAGATATTCTTTTTCCCAATGTAGGCCTCTTAGCGCTTAGCATGTCCAATTGCAGTTTCTACAGAAAGAGTGTTTCACAACGGCTCAATCAAAAGTAAGGTTCAACTCTGATAGTTGAATGCACAGAACAGAAAGTATTTTCACAGAATGCTACTGTGTAGTTTATATTTGCATAAATTCCTTTTTCCACTATTACCCTCTTAGCGCTCCGAATCTCCACTTGCATTTTCTACAGAAAGAGTGTTTCAGAACGGCTCAATCGAAACTAAGGTTCAACACTTTTAGTTGAACAAACAGAACAGAAAGAAGTTTCACACAATTCTTCTGTGTAGTTTTTATTTGTAGACATTCTTTTTCCCAATATAGGCCTCTTAGCGCTCAGAATGTCCAATTGCAGTTTCTACAGAAAGAGTGTTTCAGAACGGCTCAATCAAAAGTAAGGTTCAACTCTGTTAGTTGAATGCACAGAACAGAAAGTAGTTTCATACAATGCTTCTGTGTAGTTTATATTTGAACATATTCTTTTTTCCACTATTACCCACTTAGCGCTACGAATGTCCAGTTGCATTTTCTACAGACAGAGTGTTTCTAAACTGCTCAATCAAAAGTATGGTTTAACTCTGTTAGCTGAATGCTCAGATCAGAAAGAAGTTTCACAGAATGCTTCTGTGTAGTTTATATTTGAATATATTCCTTTTTCCACTACTAAGCTCTTAGCGCGCCAAATGTCCAGTTGCATTTTCTACAGAAAGAGTGTTCAGATCTGCTCAATCAAAAGTATGTTTTAACTCTGTTAGCTGAATGCACAGATCAGAAAGATGTTTCACCGAATGATTCTTTGTAGTTTATATTTGAAGACATTCCTTTTTCCACTATTACCCTCTTAGCGCTCCGAATCTCCTCTTGCATTTTCTATAAAAAGAGTGTTTCATAACTGCTCAATCAAAAATATGTTTTATCTCTGTTAACTGAATTTACATATCAGAAATAAGTTTCACAGAATGCATCTGTGTAGTTTTTATTTGAAGATATTCTTTTTCCCAATGTAGGCCTCTTAGCGCTTAGCATGTCCAATTGCAGTTTCTCCAGAAAGAGTTTTTCAGAACGGCTCAATCAAAAGTAAGGTTCAACTCTGTTAGTTGAATGCACAGAACAGAAAGAATTTTCACAGAATGCTACTGTGTAGTTTATATTTGAATATATTCCTTTTTCCACTATTACCCTCTTAGCGCTCCGAATGTCCACTTGCATTTTCTACGGAAAGAGTGTTTCGGAACGGCTCAATCAAAACTAAGGTTCAACTCTTTTAGTTGAACAAACAGAACAGAAAGAAGTTTCACACAATTCTTCTGTGTAGTTTTTATTTTTAGACATTCTTTTTCCCAATATAGGCCTCTTAGCGCTCAGAATGTCCAATTGCAGTTTCTACAGAAATAGTGTTTCAGAACAGCTCAATCAAAAGTAAGGTTCAACTCTGTTAGTTGAATGCACAGAACAGAAAGAAGTTTCATACAATGCTTCTGTGTAGTTTATATTTGAACATATTCTTTTTTCCACTATTACCCACTTAGCGCTACGAATGTCCAGTTGCATTTTCTACAGACAGAGTGTTTCAAAACTGCTCAATCAAAAGTATGATTTAACTCTGTTAGCTGAATGCTCAGATCAGAAACAAGTTTCACAGAATGCTTCTGTGTAGTTTATATTTGAATATATTCCTTTTTCCACTACTACGCTCTTAGCGCTCCAAATGTCCAGTTGCATTTTCTACAGAAAGAGTGTTCAGATCTGCTCAATCAAAAGTATGGTTTAACTCTGTTAGCTGAATGCACAGATCAGAAAGAAGTTTCACCGAATGATTCTGTGTAGTTTATATTTGAAGACATTCCTTTTTCCACTATTACCCTCTTAGCGCGCCGAATCTCCACTTGCATTTTCTACAAAAAGGGTGTTTCATAACTGCTCAATCAAAAATATGTTTTATCTCTGTTAACTGAATTTACAGATCAGAAATAAGTTTCACAGAATGCATCTGTGTAGTTTTTATTTGAAGATATTCTTTTTCCCAATGTAGGCCTCTTTGCGCTTAGCATGTCCAATTGCAGTTTCTCCAGAAAGAGTTTTTCAGAACGGCTCAATCAAAAGTAAGGTTCAACTCTGTTAGTTGAATGCACAGAACAGAAATAATTTTCACAGAATGCTACTGTGTAGTTTATATTTGAATATATTCCTTTTTCCACTATTACCCTCTTAGCGCTCCGAATGTCCACTTGCATTTTCTACAGAAAGAGTGTTCAGAACTGCGCAATCAAAAGTATGGTTAACTCTGTTAGCTTAATGAACATATCAGAAATAAGTTTCACACAATGCTTCTGTGTAGTTTTTATTTGAAGATATTATTTTTCCCAATAGAGGCCTCTTAGCGCTCAGAATGTCCAATTGCAGTTTCTACAGAAAGAGTGTTTCAGAAAGGCTCAATCAAAAGTAAGGTTCAACTCTGTTAGTTGAATGCACAGAACAGAAAGAAGTTTCATACAATGCTTCTGTGTAGTTTATATTTGAACATATTCTTTTTTCCAGTATTACCCACTTAGCGCTACGAATGTCCAGTTGCATTTTCTACAGACAGAGTGTTTCAAAACTGCTCAATCAAAAGTATGGTTTAACTCTGTTAGCTGAATGCTCAGATCAGAAAGAAGTTTCACAGAATGCTTCTGTGTAGTTTATATTTGAATATATTCCTTTTTCCACTACTACTCTCTTAGCGCTCCAAATGTCCAGTTGCATTTTCTACAGAAAGAGTGTTCAGATCTGCTCAATCAAAAGTATGGTTTAACTCTGTTAGCTGAATGCACAGATCAGAAAGAAGTTTCACAGAATGATTCTGTGTAGTTTATATTTGGAGACATTCCTTTTTCCACTATTACCCTCTTAGCGCTCCGAATCTCCACTTGCATTTTCTACAGAAAGAGTGTTTCAGAACGGCTCAATCAAAACTAAGGTTCAACTCTTTTAGTTGAACAAACAGAACAGAAAGAAGTTTCACACAATTCTTCTGTGTAGTTTTTATTTGTAGACATTCTTTTTCCCAATATAGGCCTCTTAGCGCTCAGAATGTCCAATTGCAGTTGCTACAGAAAGAGTGTTTCAGAACGGCTCAATCAAAAGTAAGGTTCAACTCCGTTAGTTGAATGCACAGAACAAAAGAAGTTTCATACAATGCTTCTGTGTAGTTTATATTTGAACATATTCTTTTTTCCACTATTACCCACTTAGCGCTACGAATGTCCAGTTGCATTTTCTACAGACAGAGTGTTTCAAAACTGCTCAATCAAAAGTATGATTTAACTCTGTTAGCTGAATGCTCAGATCAGAAAGAAGTTTCACAGAATGCTTCTGTGTAGTTTATATTTAAAAATATTACTTTTTCCACTACTACGCTCTTAGCGCTCCAAATGTCCAGTTGCATTTTCTACAGAAAGAGTGTTCAGATCTGCTCAATCAAAAGTATGGTTTAACTCTGTTAGCTGAATGCACAGATCAGAAAGAAGTTTCACCGAATGATTCTGTGTAGTTCATATTTGAAG
The DNA here is from genome assembly GCF_028878055.3 of Symphalangus syndactylus. Lineage (NCBI taxonomy): Eukaryota > Metazoa > Chordata > Mammalia > Primates > Hylobatidae > Symphalangus > Symphalangus syndactylus. Next base: position 109,879,471 of record NC_072437.2, on the reverse strand, counting down.
ACATTCCTTTTTCCACTATTACCCTCTTAGCGCTCCGAATCTCCACTTGCATTTTCTACAAAAAGAGTGTTTCATAACTGCTCAATCAAAAATATGTTTTATCTCTGTTAACTGAATTTACAGATCAGAAATAAGTTTCACAGAATGCATCTGTGTAGTTTTTATTTGAATATATTCTTTTTCCCAATGTAGGCCTCTTAGCGCTTAGCATGTCCAATTGCAGTTTCTACAGAAAGAGTGTTTCAGAACGGCTCAATCAAAAGTAAGGTTCAACTCTGATAGTTGAATGTACAGAACAGAAAGAATTTTCACAGAATGCTACTGTGTAGTTTATATTTGCATAAATTCCTTTTTCCACTATTACCCTCTTAGCGCTCCGAATGTCCACTTGCATTTTCTACAGAAAGAGTGTTCAGAACTGCGCAATCAAAAGTATGGTTTAACTCTGTTAGCTTAATGAACATATCAGAAATAAGTTTCACACAATGCTTCTGTGTAGTTTTTATTTGAAGATATTATTTTTCCCAATAGAGGCCTCTTAGGGCTCAGAATGTCCAATTGCAGTTTCTACACAAAGAGTGTTTCAGAAAGGCTCAATCAAAAGTAAGGTTCAACTCTGTTAGTTGAATGCACAGAACAGAAAGAAGTTTCATACAATGCTTCTGTGTAGTTTATATTTGAACATATTCTTTTTTCCAGTATTACCCACTTAGCGCTACGAATGTCCAGTTGCATTTTCTACAGACAGAGTGTTTCAAAACTGCTCAATCAAAAGTATGGTTTAACTCTGTTAGCTGAATGCTCAGATCAGAAGGAAGTTTAACAGAATGTTTCTGTGTAGTTTATATTTGAATATATTCCTTTTTCCACTACTACTCTCTTAGCGCTCCAAATGTCCAGTTGCGTTTTCTACAGAAAGAGTGTTCAGATCTGCTCAATCAAAAGTATGGTTTAACTCTGTTAGCTGAATGCACAGATCAGAAAGAAGTTTCACAGAATGATTCTGTGTAGTTTATATTTGGAGACATTCCTTTTTCCACTATTACCCTCTTAGCGCTCCGAATCTCCACTTGCATTTTCTACAGAAAGAGTGTTTCAGAACGGCTCAATCGAAACTAAGGTTCAACTCTTTTAGTTGAACAAACAGAACAGAAAGAAGTTTCACACAATTCTTCTGTGTAGTTTTTATTTGTAGACATTCTTTTTCCCAATATAGGCCTCTTAGCGCTCAGAATGTCCAATTGCAGTTTCTACAGAAAGAGTGTTTCAGAACGGCTCAATCAAAAGTAAGGTTCAACTCTGTTAGTTGAATGCACAGAACAGAAACTAGTTTCATACAATGCTTCTGTGTAGATTATATTTGAACATATTCTTTTTTCCACTATTACCCACTTAGCGCTACGAATGTCCAGTTGCATTTTCTACAGACAGAGTGTTTCTAAACTGCTCAATCAAAAGTATGGTTTAACTCTGTTAGCTGAATGCTCAGATCAGAAAGAAGTTTCACAGAATGCTTCTGTGTAGTTTATATTTGAATATATTCCTTTTTCCACTAATACGCTCTTAGCGCGCCAAATGTCCAGCTGCATTTTCTACAGAAAGAGTGTTCAGATCTGCTCAATCAAAAGTATGGTTTAACTCTGTTAGCTGAATGCACAGATCAGAAAGAAGTTTCACCGAATGGTTCTGTGTAGTTTATATTTGAAGACATTCCTTTTTCCACTATTACCCCCTTAGCGCTCCGAATCTCCACTTGCATTTTCTACAAAAAGAGTGTTTCATAACTGCTCAATCAAAAATATGTTTTATCTCTGTTAACTGAATTTACAGATCAGAAATAAGTTTCACAGAATGCATCTGTGTAGTTTTTATTTGAAGATATTCTTTTTCCCAATGTAGGCCTCTTAGCGCTTAGCATGTCCAATTGCAGTTTCTACAGAAAGAGTGTTTCAGAACGGCTCAATCAAAAGTAAGGTTCAACTCTGTTAGTTGAATGCACAGAACAGAAAGAATTTTCACAGAATGCTACTGTGTAGTTTATATTTGCATAAATTCCTTTTTCCACTATTACCCTCTTAGCGCTCCGAATGTCCACTTGCATTTTCTACAGAAAGAGTGTTCAGAACTGCGCAATCAAAAGTATGGTTTAACTCTGTTAGCTTAATGAATATATCAGAAATAAGTTTCACACAATGCTTCTGTGTAGTTTTTATTTGAAGATATTTTTTTTCCCAATAGAGGCCTCTTAGCGCTCAGAATGTCCAATTGCAGTTTCTACAGAAAGAGTGTTTCAGAAAGGCTCAATCAAAAGTAAGGTTCAACTCTGTTAGTTGAATGCACAGAACAGAAAGAAGTTTCATACAATGCTTCTGTGTAGTTTATATTTGAACATATTCTTTTTTCCAGTATTACCCACTTAGCGCTACGAATGTCCAGTTGCATTTTCTACAGACAGAGTTTTTCAAAACTGCTCAATCAAAAGTATGGTTTAACTCTGTTAGCTGAATGCTCAGATCAGAAAGAAGTTTCACAGAATGCTTCTGTGTAGTTTATATTTGAATATATTCCTTTTTCCACTACTAAGCTCTTAGCGCGCCAAATGTCCAGTTGCATTTTCTACAGAAAGAGTGTTCAGATCTGCTCAATCAAAAGTATGGTTTAACTCTGTTAGCTGAATGCACAGATCAGAAAGAAGTTTCACCGAATGATTCTTTGTAGTTTATATTTGAAGACATTCCTTTTTCCACTATTACCCTCTTAGCGCTCCGAATCTCCTCTTGCATTTTCTATAAAAAGAGTGTTTCATAACTGCTCAATCAAAAATATGTTTTATCTCTGTTAACTGAATTTACATATCAGAAATAAGTTTCACAGAATGCATCTGTGTAGTTTTTATTTGAAGATATTCTTTTTCCCAATGTAGGCCTCTTAGCGCTTAGCATGTCCAATTGCAGTTTCTCCAGAAGAGTTTTTCAGAACGGCTCAATCAAAAGTAAGGTTCAACTCTGTTAGTTGAATGCACAGAACAGAAAGAATTTTCACAGAATGCTACTGTGTAGTTTATATTTGAATATATTCCTTTTTCCACTATTACCCTCTTAGCGCTCCGAATGTCCACTTGCATTTTCTACGGAAAGAGTGTTTCGGAACGGCTCAATCAAAACTAAGGTTCAACTCTTTTAGTTGAACAAACAGAACAGAAAGAAGTTTCACACAATTCTTCTGTGTAGTTTTTATTTTTAGACATTCTTTTTCCCAATATAGGCCTCTTAGCGCTCAGAATGTCCAATTGCAGTTTCTACAGAAATAGTGTTTCAGAACAGCTCAATCAAAAGTAAGGTTCAACTCTGTTAGTTGAATGCACAGAACAGAAAGAAGTTTCATACAATGCTTCTGTGTAGTTTATATTTGAACATATTCTTTTTTCCACTATTACCCACTTAGCGCTACGAATGTCCAGTTGCATTTTCTACAGACAGAGTGTTTCAAAACTGCTCAATCAAAAGTATGATTTAACTCTGTTAGCTGAATGCTCAGATCAGAAACAAGTTTCACAGAATGCTTCTGTGTAGTTTATATTTGAATATATTCCTTTTTCCACTACTACGCTCTTAGCGCTCCAAATGTCCAGTTGCATTTTCTACAGAAAGAGTGTTCAGATCTGCTCAATCAAAAGTATGGTTTAACTCTGTTAGCTGAATGCACAGATCAGAAAGAAGTTTCACCGAATGATTCTGTGTAGTTTATATTTGAAGACATTCCTTTTTCCACTATTACCCTCTTAGCGCGCCGAATCTCCACTTGCATTTCCTACAAAAAGGGTGTTTCATAACTGCTCAATCAAAAATATGTTTTATCTCTGTTAACTGAATTTACAGATCAGAAATAAGTTTCACAGAATGCATCTGTGTAGTTTTTATTTGAAGATATTCTTTTTCCCAATGTAGGCCTCTTTGCGCTTAGCATGTCCAATTGCAGTTTCTCCAGAAAGAGTTTTTCAGAACGGCTCAATCAAAAGTAAGGTTCAACTCTGTTAGTTGAATGCACAGAACAGAAATAATTTTCACAGAATGCTACTGTGTAGTTTATATTTGAATATATTCCTTTTTCCACTATTACCCTCTTAGCGCTCCGAATGTCCACTTGCATTTTCTACAGAAAGAGTGTTCAGAACTGCGCAATCAAAAGTATGGTTAACTCTGTTAGCTTAATGAACATATCAGAAATAAGTTTCACACAATGCTTCTGTGTAGTTTTTATTTGAAGATATTATTTTTCCCAATAGAGGCCTCTTAGCGCTCAGAATGTCCAATTGCAGTTTCTACAGAAAGAGTGTTTCAGAAAGGCTCAATCAAAAGTAAGGTTCAACTCTGTTAGTTGAATGCACAGAACAGAAAGAAGTTTCATACAATGCTTCTGTGTAGTTTATATTTGAACATATTCTTTTTTCCAGTATTACCCACTTAGCGCTACGAATGTCCAGTTGCATTTTCTACAGACAGAGTGTTTCAAAACTGCTCAATCAAAAGTATGGTTTAACTCTGTTAGCTGAATGCTCAGATCAGAAAGAAGTTTCACAGAATGCTTCTGTGTAGTTTATATTTGAATATATTCCTTTTTCCACTACTACTCTCTTAGCGCTCCAAATGTCCAGTTGCATTTTCTACAGAAAGAGTGTTCAGATCTGCTCAATCAAAAGTATGGTTTAACTCTGTTAGCTGAATGCACAGATCAGAAAGAAGTTTCACAGAATGATTCTGTGTAGTTTATATTTGGAGACATTCCTTTTTCCACTATTACCCTCTTAGCGCTCCGAATCTCCACTTGCATTTTCTACAGAAAGAGTGTTTCAGAACGGCTCAATCAAAACTAAGGTTCAACTCTTTTAGTTGAACAAACAGAACAGAAAGAAGTTTCACACAATTCTTCTGTGTAGTTTTTATTTGTAGACATTCTTTTTCCCAATATAGGCCTCTTAGCGCTCAGAATGTCCAATTGCAGTTGCTACAGAAAGAGTGTTTCAGAACGGCTCAATCAAAAGTAAGGTTCAACTCCGTTAGTTGAATGCACAGAACAGAAAGAAGTTTCATACAATGCTTCTGTGTAGTTTATATTTGAACATATTCTTTTTTCCACTATTACCCACTTAGCGCTACGAATGTCCAGTTGCATTTTCTACAGACAGAGTGTTTCAAAACTGCTCAATCAAAAGTATGATTTAACTCTGTTAGCTGAATGCTCAGATCAGAAAGAAGTTTCACAGAATGCTTCTGTGTAGTTTATATTTAAATATATTACTTTTTCCACTACTACGCTCTTAGCGCTCCAAATGTCCAGTTGCATTTTCTACAGAAAGAGTGTTCAGATCTGCTCAATCAAAAGTATGGTTTAACTCTGTTAGCTGAATGCACAGATCAGAAAGAAGTTTCACCGAATGATTCTGTGTAGTTCATATTTGAAGACATTCCTTTTTCCACTATTACCCTCTTAGCGCTCCGAATCTCCACTTGCATTTTCTACAAAAAGAGTGTTTCATAACTGCTCAATCAAAAATATGTTTTATCTCTGTTAACTGAATTTACAGATCAGAAATAAGTTTCACAGAATGCATCTGTGTAGTTTTTATTTGAAGATATTCTTTTTCCCAATGTAGGCCTCTTAGCGCTTAGCATGTCCAATTGCAGTTTCTACAGAAAGAGTGTTTCAGAACGGCTCAATCAAAAGTAAGGTTCAACTCTGATAGTTGAATGTACAGAACAGAAAGAATTTTCACAGAATGCTACTGTGTAGTTTATATTTGCATAAATTCCTTTTTCCACTATTACCCTCTTAGCGCTCCGAATGTCCACTTGCATTTTCTACAGAAAGAGTGTTCAGAACTGCGCAATCAAAAGTATGGTTTAACTCTGTTAGCTTAATGAACATATCAGAAATAAGTTTCACACAATGCTTCTGTGTAGTTTTTATTTGAAGATATTATTTTTCCCAATAGAGGCCTCTTAGGGCTCAGAATGTCCAATTGCAGTTTCTACAGAAAGAGTGTTTCAGAAAGGCTCAATCAAAAGTAAGGTTCAACTCTGTTAGTTGAATGCACAGAACAGAAAGAAGTTTCATACAATGCTTCTGTGTAGTTTATATTTGAACATATTCTTTTTTCCAGTATTACCCACTTAGCGCTACGAATGTCCAGTTGCATTTTCTACAGACAGAGTGTTTCAAAACTGCTCAATCAAAAGTATGGTTTAACTCTGTTAGCTGAATGCTCAGATCAGAAGGAAGTTTAACAGAATGTTTCTGTGTAGTTTATATTTGAATATATTCCTTTTTCCACTACTACTCTCTTAGCGCTCCAAATGTCCAGTTGCGTTTTCTACAGAAAGAGTGTTCAGATCTGCTCAATCAAAAGTATGGTTTAACTCTGTTAGCTGAATGCACAGATCAGAAAGAAGTTTCACAGAATGATTCTGTGTAGTTTATATTTGGAGACATTCCTTTTTCCACTATTACCCTCTTAGCGCTCCGAATCTCCACTTGCATTTTCTACAGAAAGAGTGTTTCAGAACGGCTCAATCGAAACTAAGGTTCAACTCTTTTAGTTGAACAAACAGAACAGAAAGAAGTTTCACACAATTCTTCTGTGTAGTTTTTATTTGTAGACATTCTTTTTCCCAATATAGGCCTCTTAGCGCTCAGAATGTCCAATTGCAGTTTCTACAGAAAGAGTGTTTCAGAACGGCTCAATCAAAAGTAAGGTTCAACTCTGTTAGTTGAATGCACAGAACAGAAAGTAGTTTCATACAATGCTTCTGTGTAGATTATATTTGAACATATTCTTTTTTCCACTATTACCCACTTAGCGCTACGAATGTCCAGTTGCATTTTCTACAGACAGAGTGTTTCTAAACTGCTCAATCAAAAGTATGGTTTAACTCTGTTAGCTGAATGCTCAGATCAGAAAGAAGTTTCACAGAATGCTTCTGTGTAGTTTATATTTGAATATATTACTTTTTCCACTAATACGCTCTTAGCGCGCCAAATGTCCAGCTGCATTTTCTACAGAAAGAGTGTTCAGATCTGCTCAATCAAAAGTATGGTTTAACTCTGTTAGCTGAATGCACAGATCAGAAAGAAGTTTCACCGAATGGTTCTGTGTAGTTTATATTTGAAGACATTCCTTTTTCCACTATTACCCTCTTAGCGCTCCGAATCTCCACTTGCATTTTCTACAAAAAGAGTGTTTCATAACTGCTCAATCAAAAATATGTTTTATCTCTGTTAACTGAATTTACAGATCAGAAATAAGTTTCACAGAATGCATCTGTGTAGTTTTTATTTGAAGATATTCTTTTTCCCAATGTAGGCCTCTTAGCGCTTAGCATGTCCAATTGCAGTTTCTACAGAAAGAGTGTTTCAGAACGGCTCAATCAAAAGTAAGGTTCAACTCTGTTAGTTGAATGCACAGAACAGAAAGAATTTTCACAGAATGCTACTGTGTAGTTTATATTTGCATAAATTCCTTTTTCCACTATTACCCTCTTAGCGCTCCGAATGTCCACTTGCATTTTCTACAGAAAGAGTGTTCAGAACTGCGCAATCAAAAGTATGGTTTAACTCTGTTAGCTGAATGCACAGATCAGAAAGAAGTTTCACCGAATGATTCTGTGTAGCTTATATTTGAAGATATTCCTTTTTCCACTATTACCCTCTTAGCGCTCCGAATCTCCTCTTGCATTTTCTACAAAAAGAGTGTTTCATAACTGCTCAATCAAAAATATGTTTTATGTCTGTTAACTGAATTTACAGATCAGAAATAAGTTTCACAGAATGCATCTGTGTAGTTTTTATTTGAAGATACTCTTTTTCCCAATGTAGGCCTCTTAGCGCTTAGCATGTCCAATTGCAGTTTCTCCAGAAAGAGTTTTTCAGAACAGCTCAATCAAAAGTAAGGTTCAACTCTGTTAGTTGAATGCACAGAACAGAAAGAATTTTCACAGAATGCTACTGTGTAGTTTATATTTGAATATATTCCTTTTTCCACTATTACCCTCTTAGCGCTCCGAATGTCCACTTGCATTTTCTACAGAAAGAGTGTTCAGAACTGCGCAATCAAAAGTATGGTTAACTCTGTTAGCTTAATGAACATATCAGAAATAAGTTTCACACAATGCTTCTGTGTAGTTTTTATTTGAAGATATTATTTTTCCCAATAGAGGCCTCTTAGCGCTCAGAATGTCCAATTGCAGTTTCTACAGAAAGAGTGTTTCAGAAAGGCTCAAGCAAAAGTAAGGTTCAACTCTGTTAGTTGAATGCACAGAACAGAAAGAAGTTTCATACAATGCTTCTGTGTAGTTTATATTTGAACATATTCTTTTTTCCAGTATTACCCACTTAGCGCTACGAATGTCCAGTTGCATTTTCTACAGACAGAGTGTTTCAAAACTGCTCAATCAAAAGTATGGTTTAACTCTGTTAGCTGAATGCTCAGATGAGAAAGAAGTTTCACAGAATGCTTCTGTGTAGTTTATATTTGAATATATTCCTTTTTCCACTACTACTCTCTTAGCGCTCCAAATGTCCAGTTGCATTTTCTACAGAAAGAGTGTTCAGATCTGCTCAATCAAAAGTATGGTTTAACTCTGTTAGCTGAATGCACAGATCAGAAAGAAGTTTCACAGAATGATTCTGTGTAGTTTATATTTGGAGACATTCCTTTTTCCACTATTACCCTCTTAGCGCTCCGAATCTCCACTTGCATTTTCTACAGAAAGAGTGTTTCAGAACGGCTCAATCAAAACTAAGGTTCAAATCTTTTAGTTGAACAAACAGAACAGAAAGAAGTTTCACACAATTCTTCTGTGTAGTTTTTATTTGTAGACATTCTTTTTCCCAATATAGGCCTCTTAGCGCTCAGAATGTCCAATTGCAGTTTCTACAGAAAGAGTGTTTCAGAACGGCTCAATCAAAAGTAAGGTTCAACTCTGTTAGTTGAATGCACAGAACAGAAAGAAGTTTCATACAATGCTTCTGTGTAGTTTATATTTGAACATATTCTTTTTTCCACTATTACCCACTTAGCGCTACGAATGTCCAGTTGCATTTTCTACAGACAGAGTGTTTCAAAACTGCTCAATCAAAAGTATGATTTAACTCTCTTAGCTGAATGCTCAGATCAGAAAGAAGTTTCACAGAATGCTTCTGTGTAGTTTATATTTGAATATATTCCTTTTTCCACTACTACGCTCTTAGCACGCCAAATGTCCAGTTGCATTTTCTACAGAAAGAGTGTTCAGATCTGCTCAATCAAAAGTATGGTTTAACTCTGTTAGCTGAATGCACAGATCAGAAAGAAGTTTCACCGAATGATTCTGTGTAGCTTATATTTGAAGACATTCCTTTTTCCACTATTACCCTCTTAGCGCTCCGAATATCCTCTTGCATTTTCTACAAAAAGAGTGTTTCATAACTGCTCAATCAAAAATATGTTTTATCTCTGTTAACTGAATTTACAGATCAGAAATAAGTTTCACAGAATGCATCTGTGTAGTTTTTATTTGAAGATATTCTTTTTCCCAATGTAGGCCTCTTAGCGCTTAGCATGTCCAATTGCAGTTTCTCCAGAAAGAGTTTTTCAGAACGGCTCAATCAAAAGTAAGGTTCAACTCTGTTAGTTGAATGCACAGAACAGAAAGAATTTTCACAGAATGCTACTGTGTAGTTTATATTTGAATATATTCCTTTTTCCACTATTACCATCTTAGCGCTCCGAAAGTCCACTTGCATTTTCTACAGAAAGAGTGTTCAGAACTGCGCAATCAAAAGTATGGTTAACTCTGTTAGCTTAATGAACATATCAGAAATAAGTTTCACACAATGCTTCTGTGTAGTTTTTATTTGAAGATATTATTTTTCCCAATAGAGGCCTCTTAGCGCTCAGAATGTCCAATTGCAGTTTCTACAGAAAGAGTGTTTCAGAAAGGCTCAATCAAAAGTAAGGTTCAACTCTGTTAGTTGAATGCACAGAACAGAAAGAAGTTTCATACAATGCTTCTGTGTAGTTTATATTTGAACATATTCTTTTTTCCAGTATTACCCACTTAGCGCTACGAATGTCCAGTTGCATTTTCTACAGACAGAGTGTTTCAAAACTGCTCAATCAAAAGTATGGTTTAACTCTGTTAGCTGAATGCTCAGATCAGAAAGAAGTTTCACAGAATGCTTCTGTGTAGTTTATATTTGAATATATTCCTTTTTCCACTACTACTCTCTTAGCGCTCCAAATGTCCAGTTGCATTTTCTACAGAAAGAGTGTTCAGATCTGCTCAATCAAAAGTATGGTTTAACTCTGTTAGCTGAGTGCACAGATCAGAAAGAAGTTTCACAGAATGATTCTGTGTAGTTTATATTTGGAGACATTACTTTTTCCACTATTACCCTCTTAGCGCTCCGAATCTCCACTTGCATTTTCTACAGAAAGAGTGTTTCAGAACGGCTCAATCGAAACTAAGGTTCAACTCTTTTAGTTGAACAAACAGAACAGAAAGAAGTTTCACACAATTCTTCTGTGTAGTTTTTATTTGTAGACATTCTTTTTCCCAATATAGGCCTCTTAGCGCTCAGAATGTCCAATTGCAGTTTCTACAGAAAGAGTGTTTCAGAACGGCTCAATCAAAAGTAAGGTTCAACTCTGTTAGTTGAATGCACAGAACAGAAAGAAGTTTCATACAATGCTTCTGTGTAGTTTATATTTGAACATATTCTTTTTTCCACTATTACCCACTTAGCGCTACGAATGTCCAGTTGCATTTTCTACAGACAGAGTGTTTCTAAGCTGCTCAATCAAAAGTATGGTTTAACTCTGTTAGCTGAATGCTCAGATCAGAAAGAAGTTTCACAGAATGCTTCTGTGTAGTTTATATTTGAATATATTCCTTTTTCCACTACTACGCTCTTAGCACGCCAAATGTCCAGTTGCATTTTCTACAGAAAGAGTGTTCAGATCTGCTCAATCAAAAGTATGGTTTAACTCTGTTAGCTGAATGCACAGATCAGAAAGAAGTTTCACCGAATGATTCTGTGTAGCTTATATTGGAAGACATTCCTTTTTCCACTATTACCCTCTTAGCGCTCCGAATCTCCTCTTGCATTTTCTACAAAAAGAGTGTTTCATAACTGCTCAATCAAAAATATGTTTTATCTCTGTTAACTGAATTTACAGATCAGAAATAAGTTTCACAGAATGCATCTGTGTAGTTTTTATTTGAAGATATTCTTTTTCCCAATGTAGGCCTCTTAGCGCTTAGCATGTCCAATTGCAGTTTCTCCAGAAAGAGTTTTTCAGAACGGCTCAATCAAAAGTAAGGTTCAACTCTGTTAGTTGAATGCACAGAACAGAAAGAATTTTCACAGAATGCTACTGTGTAGTTTATATTTGAATATATTCCTTTTTCCACTATTACCCTCTTAGCGCTCCGAATGTCCACTTGCATTTTCTACAGAAAGAGTGTTCAGAACTGCGCAATCAAAAGTATGGTTAACTCTGTTAGCTTAATGAACATATCAGAAATAAGTTTCACACAATGCTTCTGTGTAGTTTTTATTTGAAGATATTATTTTTCCCAATAGAGGCCTCTTAGCGCTCAGAATGTCCAATTGCAGTTTCTACAGAAAGAGTGTTTCAGAAAGGCTCAAGCAAAAGTAAGGTACAACTCTGTTAGTTGAATGCACAGAACAGAAAGAAGTTTCATACAATGCTTCTGTGTAGTTTATATTTGAACATATTCTTTTTTCCAGTATTACCCACTTAGCGCTACGAATGTCCAGTTGCATTTTCTACAGACAGAGTGTTTCAAAACTGCTCAATCAAAAGTATGGTTTAACTCTGTTAGCTGAATGCTCAGATCAGAAAGAAGTTTCACAGAATGCTTCTGTGTAGTTTATATTTGAATATATTCCTTTTTCCACTACTACTCTCTTAGCGCTCCAAATGTCCAGTTGCATTTTCTACAGAAAGAGTGTTCAGATCTGCTCAATCAAAAGTATGATTTAACTCTGTTAGCTGAATGCACAGATCAGAAAGAAGTTTCACAGAATGATTCTGTGTAGTTTATATTTGGAGACATTACTTTTTCCACTATTACCCTCTTAGCGCTCCGAATCTCCACTTGCATTTTCTACAGAAAGAGTGTTTCAGAACGGCTCAATCGAAACTAAGGTTCAACTCTTTTAGTTGAACAAACAGAACAGAAAGAAGTTTCACACAATTCTTCTGTGTAGTTTTTATTTGTAGACATTCTTTTTCCCAATATAGGCCTCTTAGCGCTCAGAATGTCCAATTGCAGTTTCTACAGAAAGAGTGTTTCAGAACGGCTCAATCAAAAGTAAGGTTCAACTCTGTTAGTTGAATGCACAGAACAGAAAGAAGTTTCATACAATGCTTCTGTGTAGTTTATATTTGAACATATTCTTTTTTCCACTATTACCCACTTAGCGCTACGAATGTCCAGTTGCATTTTCTACAGACAGAGTGTTTCTAAACTGCTCAATCAAAAGTATGGTTTAACTCTGTTAGCTGAATGCTCAGATCAGAAAGAAGTTTCACAGAATGCTTCTGTGTAGTTTATATTTGAATATATTCCTTTTTCCACTACTACGCTCTTAGCACGCCAAATGTCCAGTTGCATTTTCTACAGAAAGAGTGTTCAGATCTGCTCAATCAAAAGTATGGTTTAACTCTGTTAGCTGAATGCACAGATCAGAAAGAAGTTTCACCGAATGATTCTGTGTAGCTTATATTTGAAGACATTCCTTTTTCCACTATTACCCTCTTAGCGCTCCGAATCTCCTCTTGCATTTTCTACAAAAAGAGTGTTTCATAACTGCTCAATCAAAAATATGTTTTATCTCTGTTAACTGAATTTACAGATCAGAAATAAGTTTCACAGAATGCATCTGTGTAGTTTTTATTTGAAGATATTCTTTTTCCCAATGTAGGCCTCTTAGCGCTTAGCATGTCCAATTGCAGTTTCTCCAGAAAGAGTTTTTCAGAACGGCTCAATCAAAAGTAAGGTTCAACTCTGTTAGTTGAATGCACAGAACAGAAAGAATTTTCACAGAATGCTACTGTGTAGTTTATATTTGAATATATTCCTTTTTCCACTATTACCTTCTTAGCGCTCCGAATGTCCACTTGCATTTTCTACAGAAAGAGTGTTCAGAACTGCGCAATCAAAAGTATGGTTAACTCTGTTAGCTTAATGAACATATCAGAAATAAGTTTCACACAATGCTTCTGTGTAGTTTTTATTTGAAGATATTATTTTTCCCAATAGAGGCCTCTTAGCGCTCAGAATGTCCAATTGCAGTTTCTACAGAAAGAGTGTTTCAGAAAGGCTCAAGCAAAAGTAAGGTTCAACTCTGTTAGTTGAATGCACAGAACAGAAAGAAGTTTCATACAATGCTTCTGTGTAGTTTATATTTGAACATATTCTTTTTTCCAGTATTACCCACTTAGCGCTACGAATGTCCAGTTGCATTTTCTACAGACAGAGTGTTTCAAAACTGCTCAATCAAAAGTATGGTTTAACTCTGTTAGCTGAATGCTCAGATCAGAAAGAAGTTTCACAGAATGCTTCTGTGTAGTTTATATTTGAATATATTCCTTTTTCCACTACTACTCTCTTAGCGCTCCAAATGTCCAGTTGCATTTTCTACAGAAAGAGTGTTCAGATCTGCTCAATCAAAAGTATGGTTTAACTCTGTTAGCTGAATGCACAGATCAGAAAGAAGTTTCACAGAATGATTCTGTGTAGTTTATATTTGGAGACATTCCTTTTTCCACTATTACCCTCTTAGCGCTCCGAATCTCCACTTGCATTTTCTACAGAAAGAGTGTTTCAGAACGGCTCAATCAAAACTAAGGTTCAACTCTTTTAGTTGAACAAACAGAACAGAAAGAAGTTTCACACAATTCTTCTGTGTAGTTTTTATTTGTAGACATTCTTTTTCCCAATATAGGCCTCTTAGCGCTCAGAATGTCCAATTGCAGTTTCTACAGAAAGAGTGTTTCAGAACGGCTCAATCAAAAGTAAGGTTCAACTCTGTTAGTTGAATGCACAGAACAGAAAGAAGTTTCATACAATGCTTCTGTGTAGTTTATATTTGAACATATTCTTTTTTCCACTATTACCCACTTAGCGCTACGAATGTCCAGTTGCATTTTCTACAGACAGAGTGTTTCTAAACTGCTCAATCAAAAGTATGGTTTAACTCTGTTAGCTGAATGCTCAGATCAGAAAGAAGTTTCACAGAATGCTTCTGTGTAGTTTATATTTGAATATATTCCTTTTTCCACTACTACGCTCTTAGCACGCCAAATGTCCAGTTGCATTTTCTACAGAAAGAGTGTTCAGATCTGCTCAATCAAAAGTATGGTTTAACTCTGTTAGCTGAATGCACAGATCAGAAAGAAGTTTCACCGAATGATTCTGTGTAGCTTATATTTGAAGACATTCCTTTTTCCACTATTACCCTCTTAGCGCTCCGAATCTCCTCTTGCATTTTCTACAAAAAGAGTGTTTCATAACTGCTCAATCAAAAATATGTTTTATCTCTGTTAACTGAATTTACAGATCAGAAATAAGTTTCACAGAATGCATCTGTGTAGTTTTTATTTGAAGATATTCTTTTTCCCAATGTAGGCCTCTTAGCGCTTAGCATGTCCAATTGCAGTTTCTCCAGAAAGAGTTTTTCAGAACGGCTCAATCAAAAGTAAGGTTCAACTCTGTTAGTTGAATGCACAGAACAGAAAGAATTTTCACAGAATGCTACTGTGTAGTTTATATTTGAATATATTCCTTTTTCCACTATTACCTTCTTAGCGCTCCGAATGTCCACTTGCATTTTCTACAGAAAGAGTGTTCAGAACTGCGCAATCAAAAGTATGGTTAACTCTGTTAGCTTAATGAACATATCAGAAATAAGTTTCACACAATGCTTCTGTGTAGTTTTTATTTGAAGATATTATTTTTCCCAATAGAGGCCTCTTAGCGCTCAGAATGTCCAATTGCAGTTTCTACAGAAAGAGTGTTTCAGAAAGGCTCAAGCAAAAGTAAGGTTCAACTCTGTTAGTTGAATGCACAGAACAGAAAGAAGTTTCATACAATGCTTCTGTGTAGTTTATATTTGAACATATTCTTTTTTCCAGTATTACCCACTTAGCGCTACGAATGTCCAGTTGCATTTTCTACAGACAGAGTGTTTCAAAACTGCTCAATCAAAAGTATGGTTTAACTCTGTTAGCTGAATGCTCAGATCAGAAAGAAGTTTCACAGAATGCTTCTGTGTAGTTTATATTTGAATATATTCCTTTTTCCACTACTACTCTCTTAGCGCTCCAAATGTCCAGTTGCATTTTCTACAGAAAGAGTGTTCAGATCTGCTCAATCAAAAGTATGGTTTAACTCTGTTAGCTGAATGCACAGATCAGAAAGAAGTTTCACAGAATGATTCTGTGTAGTTTATATTTGGAGACATTCCTTTTTCCACTATTACCCTCTTAGCGCTCCGAATCTCCACTTGCATTTTCTACAGAAAGAGTGTTTCAGAACGGCTCAATCAAAACTAAGGTTCAACTCTTTTAGTTGAACAAACAGAACAGAAAGAAGTTTCACACAATTCTTCTGTGTAGTTTTTATTTGTAGACATTCTTTTTCCCAATATAGGCCTCTTAGCGCTCAGAATGTCCAATTGCAGTTTCTACAGAAAGAGTGTTTCAGAACGGCTCAATCAAAAGTAAGGTTCAACTCTGTTAGTTGAATGCACAGAACAGAAAGAAGTTTCATACAATGCTTCTGTGTAGTTTATATTTGAACATATTCTTTTTTCCACTATTACCCACTTAGCGCTACGAATGTCCAGTTGCATTTTCTACAGACAGAGTGTTTCAAAACTGCTCAATCAAAAGTATGATTTAACTCTCTTAGCTGAATGCTCAGATCAGAAAGAAGTTTCACAGAATGCTTCTGTGTAGTTTATATTTGAATATATTCCTTTTTCCACTACTACGCTCTTAGCGCTCCAAATGTCCAGTTGCATTTTCTACAGAAAGAGTGTTCAGATCTGCTCAATCAAATGTATGGTTTAACTCTGTTAGCTGAATGCACAGATCAGAAAGAAGTTTCACCGAATGATTCTGTGTAGTTTATATTTGAAGACATTCCTTTTTCCACTATTACCCTCTTAGCGCTCCGAATCTCCACTTGCATTTTCTACAAAAAGAGTGTTTCATAACTGCTCAATCAAAAATATGTTTTATCTCTGTTAACTGAATTTACAGATCAGAAATAAGTTTCACAGAATGCATCTGTGTAGTTTTTATTTGAAGATATTCTTTTTCCCAATGTAGGCCTCTTAGCGCTTAGCATGTCCAATTGCAGTTTCTCCAGAAAGAGGTTTTCAGAACGGCTCAATCAAAAGTAAGGTTCAACTCTGTTAGTTGAATGCACAGAACAGAAAGAATTTTCACAGAATGCTACTGTGTAGTTTATATTTGAATATATTCCTTTTTCCACTATTACCCTCTTAGCGCTCCGAATGTCCACTTGCATTTTCTACAGAAAGAGTGTTCAGAACTGCGCAATCAAAAGTATGGTTAACTCTGTTAGCTTAATGAACATATCAGAAATAAGTTTCACACAATGCTTCTGTGTAGTTTTTATTTGAAGATATTATTTTTCCCAATAGAGGCCTCTTAGCGCTCAGAATGTCCAATTGCAGTTTCTACAGAAAGAGTGTTTCAGAAAGGCTCAAGCAAAAGTAAGGTTCAACTCTGTTAGTTGAATGCACAGAACAGAAAGAAGTTTCATACAATGCTTCTGTGTAGTTTATATTTGAACATATTCTTTTTTCCAGTATTACCCACTTAGCGCTACGAATGTCCAGTTGCATTTTCTACAGACAGAGTGTTTCAAAACTGCTCAATCAAAAGTATGGTTTAACTCTGTTAGCTGAATGCTCAGATCAGAAAGAAGTTTCACAGAATGCTTCTGTGTAGTTTATATTTGAATATATTCCTTTTTCCACTACTACTCTCTTAGCGCTCCAAATGTCCAGTTGCATTTTCTACAGAAAGAGTGTTCAGATCTGCTCAATCAAAAGTATGGTTTAACTCTGTTAGCTGAATGCACAGATCAGAAAGAAGTTTCACAGAATGATTCTGTGTAGTTTATATTTGGAGACATTCCTTTTTCCACTATTACCCTCTTAGCGCTCCGAATCTCCACTTGCATTTTCTACAGAAAGAGTGTTTCAGAACGGCTCAATCAAAACTAAGGTTCAACTCTTTTAGTTGAACAAACAGAACAGAAAGAAGTTTCACACAATTCTTCTGTGTAGTTTTTATTTGTAGACATTCTTTTTCCCAATATAGGCCTCTTAGCGCTCAGAATGTCCAATTGCAGTTTCTACAGAAAGAGTGTTTCAGAACGGCTCAATCAAAAGTAAGGTTCAACTCTGTTAGTTGAATGCACAGAACAGAAAGAAGTTTCATACAATGCTTCTGTGTAGTTTATATTTGAACATATTCTTTTTTCCACTATTACCCACTTAGCGCTACGAATGTCCAGTTGCATTTTCTACAGACAGAGTGTTTCAAAACTGCTCAATCAAAAGTATGATTTAACTCTCTTAGCTGAATGCTCAGATCAGAAAGAAGTTTCACAGAATGCTTCTGTGTAGTTTATATTTGAATATATTCCTTTTTCCACTACTACGCTCTTAGCGCTCCAAATGTCCAG
Source organism: Symphalangus syndactylus (assembly GCF_028878055.3). NCBI lineage: Eukaryota > Metazoa > Chordata > Mammalia > Primates > Hylobatidae > Symphalangus > Symphalangus syndactylus. The sequence goes on along the minus strand of NC_072437.2, from coordinate 109,861,679 downwards.
TTGCATTTTCTACAGAAAGAGTGTTCAGATCTGCTCAATCAAAAGTATGGTTTAACTCTGTTAGCTGAATGCACAGATCAGAAAGAAGTTTCACTGAATGATTCTGTGTAGTTTATATTTGAAGACATTCCTTTTTCCACTATTACCCTCTTAGCGCTCCGAATCTCCACTTGCATTTTCTACAAAAAGAGTGTTTCATAACTGCTCAATCAAAAATATGTTTTATCTCTGTTAACTGAATTTACAGATCAGAAATAAGTTTCACAGAATGCATCTGTGTAGTTTTTATTTGAAGATATTCTTTTTCCCAATGTAGGCCTCTTAGCGCTTAGCATGTCCAATTGCAGTTTCTACAGAAAGAGTGTTTCAGAACGGCTCAATCAAAAGTAAGGTTCAACTCTGTTAGTTGAATGCACAGAACAGAAAGAATTTTCACAGAATGCTACTGTGTAGTTTATATTTGCATAAATTCCTTTTTCCACTATTACCCTCTTAGCGCTCCGAATGTCCACTTGCATTTTCTACAGAAAGAGTGTTCAGAACTGCGCAATCAAAAGTATGGTTTAACTCTGTTAGCTTAATGAATATATCAGAAATAAGTTTCACACAATGCTTCTTTGTAGTTTTTATTTGAAGATATTTTTTTTCCCAATAGAGGCCTCTTAGCGCTCAGAATGTCCAATTGCAGTTTCTACAGAAAGAGTGTTTCAGAAAGGCTCAATCAAAAGTAAGGTTCAACTCTGTTAGTTGAATGCACAGAACAGAAAGAAGTTTCATACAATGCTTCTGTGTAGTTTATATTTGAACATATTCTTTTTTCCAGTATTACCCACTTAGCGCTACGAATGTCCAGTTGCATTTTCTACAGACAGAGTTTTTCAAAACTGCTCAATCAAAAGTATGGTTTAACTCTGTTAGCTGAATGCTCAGATCAGAAAGAAGTTTCACAGAATGCTTCTGTGTAGTTTATATTTGAATATATTCCTTTTTCCACTACTACTCTCTTAGCGCTCCAAATGTCCAGTTGCATTTTCTACAGAAAGAGTGTTCAGATCTGCTCAATCAAAAGTATGGTTTAACTCTGTTAGCTGAATGCACAGATCAGAAAGAAGTTTCACAGAATGATTCTGTGTAGTTTATATTTGGAGACATTACTTTTTCCACTATTACCCTCTTAGCGCTCCGAATCTCCACTTGCATTTTCTACAGAAAGAGTGTTTCAGAACGGCTCAATCGAAACTAAGGTTCAACTCTTTTAGTTGAACAAACAGAACAGAAAGAAGTTTCACACAATTCTTCTGTGTAGTTTTTATTTGTAGACATTCTTTTTCCCAATATAGGCCTCTTAGCGCTCAGAATGTCCAATTGCAGTTTCTACAGAAAGAGTGTTTCAGAACGGCTCAATCAAAAGTAAGGTTCAACTCTGTTAGTTGAATGCACAGAACAGAAAGAAGTTTCATACAATGCTTCTGTGTAGTTTATATTTGAACATATTCTTTTTTCCACTATTACCCACTTAGCGCTACGAATGTCCAGTTGCATTTTCTACAGACAGAGTGTTTCAAAACTGCTCAATCAAAAGTATGGTTTAACTCTGTTAGCTGAATGCTCAGATCAGAAAGAAGTTTCACAGAATGCTTCTGTGTAGTTTATATTTGAATATATTCCTTTTTCCACTACTACTCTCTTAGCGCTCCAAATGTCCAGTTGCATTTTCTACAGAAAGAGTGTTCAGATCTGCTCAATCAAAAGCATGGTTTAACTCTGTTAGCTGAATGCACAGATCAGAAAGAAGTTTCACAGAATGATTCTGTGTAGTTTATATTTGGAGACATTCCTTTTTCCACTATTACCCTCTTAGCGCTCCGAATCTCCACTTGCATTTTCTACAGAAAGAGTGTTTCAGAACGGCTCAATCGAAACTAAGGTTCAACTCTTTTAGTTGAACAAACAGAACAGAAAGAAGTTTCACACAATTCTTCTGTGTAGTTTTTATTTGTAGACATTCTTTTTCCCAATATAGGCCTCTTAGTGCTCAGAATGTCCAATTGCAGTTTCTACAGAAAGAGTGTTTCAGAACGGCTCAATCAAAAGTAAGGTTCAACTCTGTTAGTTGAATGCACAGAACAGAAAGTAGTTTCATACAATGCTTCTGTGTAGTTTATATTTGAACATATTCTTTTTTCCACTATTACCCACTTAGCGCTACGAATGTCCAGTTGCATTTTCTACAGACAGAGTGTTTCTAAACTGCTCAATCAAAGTATGGTTTAACTCTGTTAGCTGAATGCTCAGATCAGAAAGAAGTTTCACAGAATGCTTCTGTGTAGTTTATATTTGAATATATTCCTTTTTCCACTACTACGCTCTTAGCACGCCAAATGTCCAGTTGCATTTTCTACAGAAAGAGTGTTCAGATCTGCTCAATCAAAAGTATGGTTTAACTCTGTTAGCTGAATGCACAGATCAGAAAGAAGTTTCACCGAATGATTCTGTGTAGCTTATATTTGAAGACATTCCTTTTTCCACTATTACCCTCTTAGCGCTCCGAATCTCCTCTTGCATTTTCTACAAAAAGAGTGTTTCATAACTGCTCAATCAAAAATATGTTTTATCTCTGTTAACTGAATTTACAGATCAGAAATAAGTTTCACAGAATGCATCTGTGTAGTTTTTATTTGAAGATATTCTTTTTCCCAATGTAGGCCTCTTAGCGCTTAGCATGTCCAATTGCAGTTTCTCCAGAAAGAGTTTTTCAGAACGGCTCAATCAAAAGTAAGGTTCAACTCTGTTAGTTGAATGCACAGAACAGAAAGAATTTTCACAGAATGCTACTGTGTAGTTTATATTTGAATATATTCCTTTTTCCACTATTACCCTCTTAGCGCTCCGAATGTCCACTTGCATTTTCTACAGAAAGAGTGTTCAGAACTGCGCAATCAAATGTATGGTTAACTCTGTTAGCTTAATGAACATATCAGAAATAAGTTTCACACAATGCTTCTGTGTAGTTTTTATTTGAAGATATTATTTTTCCCAATAGAGGCCTCTTAGCGCTCAGAATGTCCAATTGCACTTTCTACAGAAAGAGTGTTTCAGAAAGGCTCAAGCAAAAGTAAGGTTCAACTCTGTTAGTTGAATGCACAGAACAGAAAGAAGTTTCATACAATGCTTCTGTGTAGTTTATATTTGAACATATTCTTTTTTCCAGTATTACCCACTTAGCGCTACGAATGTCCAGTTGCATTTTCTACAGACAGAGTGTTTCAAAACTGCTCAATCAAAAGTATGGTTTAACTCTGTTAGCTGAATGCTCAGATCAGAAAGAAGTTTCACAGAATGCTTCTGTGTAGTTTATATTTGAATATATTCCTTTTTCCACTACTACTCTCTTAGCGCTCCAAATGTCCAGTTGCATTTTCTACAGAAAGAGTGTTCAGATCTGCTCAATCAAAACTATGGTTTAACTCTGTTAGCTGAATGCACAGATCAGAAAGAAGTTTCACAGAATGATTCTGTGTAGTTTATATTTGGAGACATTCCTTTTTCCACTATTACCCTCTTAGCGCTCCGAATCTCCACTTGCATTTTCTACAGAAAGAGTGTTTCAGAACGGCTCAATCAAAACTAAGGTTCAAATCTTTTAGTTGAACAAACAGAACAGAAAGAAGTTTCACACAATACTTCTGTGTAGTTTTTATTTGTAGACATTCTTTTTCCCAATATAGGCCTCTTAGCGCTCAGAATGTCCAATTGCAGTTTCTACAGAAAGAGTGTTTCAGAACGGCTCAATCAAAAGTAAGGTTCAACTCTGTTAGTTGAATGCACAGAACAGAAAGAAGTTTCATACAATGCTTCTGTGTAGTTTATATTTGAACATATTCTTTTTTCCACTATTACCCACTTAGCGCTACGAATGTCCAGTTGCATTTTCTACAGACAGAGTGTTTCAAAACTGCTCAATCAAAAGTATGATTTAACTCTCTTAGCTGAATGCTCAGATCAGAAAGAAGTTTCACAGAATGCTTCTGTGTAGTTTATATTTGAATATATTCCTTTTTCCACTACTACGCTCTTAGCGCTCCAAATGTCCAGTTGCATTTTCTACAGAAAGAGTGTTCAGATCTGCTCAATCAAAAGTATGGTTTAACTCTGTTAGCTGAATGCACAGATCAGAAAGAAGTTTCACTGAATGATTCTGTGTAGTTTATATTTGAAGACATTCCTTTTTCCACTATTACCCTCTTAGCGCTCCGAATCTCCACTTGCATTTTCTACAAAAAGAGTGTTTCATAACTGCTCAATCAAAAATATGTTTTATCTCTGTTAACTGAATTTACAGATCAGAAATAAGTTTCACAGAATGCATCTGTGTAGTTTTTATTTGAAGATATTCTTTTTCCCAATGTAGGCCTCTTAGCGCTTAGCATGTCCAATTGCAGTTTCTACAGAAAGAGTGTTTCAGAACGGCTCAATCAAAAGTAAGGTTCAACTCTGTTAGTTGAATGCACAGAACAGAAAGAATTTTCACAGAATGCTACTGTGTAGTTTATATTTGCATAAATTCCTTTTTCCACTATTACCCTCTTAGCGCTCCGAATGTCCACTTGCATTTTCTACAGAAAGAGTGTTCAGAACTGCGCAATCAAAAGTATGGTTTAACTCTGTTAGCTTAATGAATATATCAGAAATAAGTTTCACACAATGCTTCTTTGTAGTTTTTATTTGAAGATATTTTTTTTCCCAATAGAGGCCTCTTAGCGCTCAGAATGTCCAATTGCAGTTTCTACAGAAAGAGTGTTTCAGAAAGGCTCAATCAAAAGTAAGGTTCAACTCTGTTAGTTGAATGCACAGAACAGAAAGAAGTTTCATACAATGCTTCTGTGTAGTTTATATTTGAACATATTCTTTTTACCAGTATTACCCACTTAGCGCTACGAATGTCCAGTTGCATTTTCTACAGACAGAGTTTTTCAAAACTGCTCAATCAAAAGTATGGTTTAACTCTGTTAGCTGAATGCTCAGATCAGAAAGAAGTTTCACAGAATGCTTCTGTGTAGTTTATATTTGAATATATTCCTTTTTCCACTACTACTCTCTTAGCGCTCCAAATGTCCAGTTGCATTTTCTACAGAAAGAGTGTTCAGATCTGCTCAATCAAAAGTATGGTTTAACTCTGTTAGCTGAATGCACAGATCAGAAAGAAGTTTCACAGAATGATTCTGTGTAGTTTATATTTGGAGACATTACTTTTTCCACTATTACCCTCTTAGCGCTCCGAATCTCCACTTGCATTTTCTACAGAAAGAGTGTTTCAGAACGGCTCAATCGAAACTAAGGTTCAACTCTTTTAGTTGAACAAACAGAACAGAAAGAAGTTTCACACAATTCTTCTGTGTAGTTTTTATTTGTAGACATTCTTTTTCCCAATATAGGCCTCTTAGCGCTCAGAATGTCCAATTGCAGTTTCTACAGAAAGAGTGTTTCAGAACGGCTCAATCAAAAGTAAGGTTCAACTCTGTTAGTTGAATGCACAGAACAGAAAGAAGTTTCATACAATGCTTCTGTGTAGTTTATATTTGAACATATTCTTTTTTCCACTATCACCCACTTAGCGCTACGAATGTCCAGTTGCATTTTCTACAGACAGAGTGTTTCAAAACTGCTCAATCAAAAGTATGGTTTAACTCTGTTAGCTGAATGCTCAGATCAGAAAGAAGTTTCACAGAATGCTTCTGTGTAGTTTATATTTGAATATATTCCTTTTTCCACTACTACTCTCTTAGCGCTCCAAATGTCCAGTTGCATTTTCTACAGAAAGAGTGTTCAGATCTGCTCAATCAAAAGCATGGTTTAACTCTGTTAGCTGAATGCACAGATCAGAAAGAAGTTTCACAGAATGATTCTGTGTAGTTTATATTTGGAGACATTCCTTTTTCCACTATTACCCTCTTAGCGCTCCGAATCTCCACTTGCATTTTCTACAGAAAGAGTGTTTCAGAACGGCTCAATCGAAACTAAGGTTCAACTCTTTTAGTTGAACAAACAGAACAGAAAGAAGTTTCACACAATTCTTCTGTGTAGTTTTTATTTGTAGACATTCTTTTTCCCAATATAGGCCTCTTAGTGCTCAGAATGTCCAATTGCAGTTTCTACAGAAAGAGTGTTTCAGAACGGCTCAATCAAAAGTAAGGTTCAACTCTGTTAGTTGAATGCACAGAACAGAAAGAAGTTTCATACAATGCTTCTGTGTAGTTTATATTTGAACATATTCTTTTTTCCACTATTACCCACTTAGCGCTACGAATGTCCAGTTGCATTTTCTACAGACAGAGTGTTTCTAAACTGCTCAATCAAAGTATGGTTTAACTCTGTTAGCTGAATGCTCAGATCAGAAAGAAGTTTCACAGAATGCTTCTGTGTAGTTTATATTTGAATATATTCCTTTTTCCACTACTACGCTCTTAGCACGCCAAATGTCCAGTTGCATTTTCTACAGAAAGAGTGTTCAGATCTGCTCAATCAAAAGTATGGTTTAACTCTGTTAGCTGAATGCACAGATCAGAAAGAAGTTTCACCGAATGATTCTGTGTAGCTTATATTTGAAGACATTCCTTTTTCCACTATTACCCTCTTAGCGCTCCGAATCTCCTCTTGCATTTTCTACAAAAAGAGTGTTTCATAACTGCTCAATCAAAAATATGTTTTATCTCTGTTAACTGAATTTACAGATCAGAAATAAGTTTCACAGAATGCATCTGTGTAGTTTTTATTTGAAGATATTCTTTTTCCCAATGTAGGCCTCTTAGCGCTTAGCATGTCCAATTGCAGTTTCTCCAGAAAGAGTTTTTCAGAACGGCTCAATCAAAAGTAAGGTTCAACTCTGTTAGTTGAATGCACAGAACAGAAAGAATTTTCACAGAATGCTACTGTGTAGTTTATATTTGAATATATTCCTTTTTCCACTATTACCCTCTTAGCGCTCCGAATGTCCACTTGCATTTTCTACAGAAAGAGTGTTCAGAACTGCGCAATCAAAAGTATGGTTAACTCTGTTAGCTTAATGAACATATCAGAAATAAGTTTCACACAATGCTTCTGTGTAGTTTTTATTTGAAGATATTATTTTTCCCAATAGAGGCCTCTTAGCGCTCAGAATGTCCAATTGCACTTTCTACAGAAAGAGTGTTTCAGAAAGGCTCAAGCAAAAGTAAGGTTCAACTCTGTTAGTTGAATGCACAGAACAGAAAGAAGTTTCATACAATGCTTCTGTGTAGTTTATATTTGAACATATTCTTTTTTCCAGTATTACCCACTTAGCGCTACGAATGTCCAGTTGCATTTTCTACAGACAGAGTGTTTCAAAACTGCTCAATCAAAAGTATGGTTTAACTCTGTTAGCTGAATGCTCAGATCAGAAAGAAGTTTCACAGAATGCTTCTGTGTAGTTTATATTTGAATATATTCCTTTTTCCACTACTACTCTCTTAGCGCTCCAAATGTCCAGTTGCATTTTCTACAGAAAGAGTGTTCAGATCTGCTCAATCAAAAGTATGGTTTAACTCTGTTAGCTGAATGCACAGATCAGAAAGAAGTTTCACAGAATGATTCTGTGTAGTTTATATTTGGAGACATTCCTTTTTCCACTATTACCCTCTTAGCGCTCCGAATCTCCACTTGCATTTTCTACAGAAAGAGTGTTTCAGAACGGCTCAATCAAAACTAAGGTTCAAATCTTTTAGTTGAACAAACAGAACAGAAAGAAGTTTCACACAATACTTCTGTGTAGTTTTTATTTGTAGACATTCTTTTTCCCAATATAGGCCTCTTAGCGCTCAGAATGTCCAATTGCAGTTTCTACAGAAAGAGTGTTTCAGAACGGCTCAATCAAAAGTAAGGTTCAACTCTGTTAGTTGAATGCACAGAACAGAAAGAAGTTTCATACAATGCTTCTGTGTAGTTTATATTTGAACATATTCTTTTTTCCACTATTACCCACTTAGCGCTACGAATGTCCAGTTGCATTTTCTACAGACAGAGTGTTTCAAAACTGCTCAATCAAAAGTATGATTTAACTCTCTTAGCTGAATGCTCAGATCAGAAAGAAGTTTCACAGAATGCTTCTGTGTAGTTTATATTTGAATATATTCCTTTTTCCACTACTACGCTCTTAGCGCTCCAAATGTCCAGTTGCATTTTCTACAGAAAGAGTGTTCAGATCTGCTCAATCAAAAGTATGGTTTAACTCTGTTAGCTGAATGCACAGATCAGAAAGAAGTTTCACTGAATGATTCTGTGTAGTTTATATTTGAAGACATTCCTTTTTCCACTATTACCCTCTTAGCGCTCCGAATCTCCACTTGCATTTTCTACAAAAAGAGTGTTTCATAACTGCTCAATCAAAAATATGTTTTATCTCTGTTAACTGAATTTACAGATCAGAAATAAGTTTCACAGAATGCATCTGTGTAGTTTTTATTTGAAGATATTCTTTTTCCCAATGTAGGCCTCTTAGCGCTTAGCATGTCCAATTGCAGTTTCTACAGAAAGAGTGTTTCAGAACGGCTCAATCAAAAGTAAGGTTCAACTCTGTTAGTTGAATGCACAGAACAGAAAGAATTTTCACAGAATGCTACTGTGTAGTTTATATTTGCATAAATTCCTTTTTCCACTATTACCCTCTTAGCGCTCCGAATGTCCACTTGCATTTTCTACAGAAAGAGTGTTTAGAACTGCGCAATCAAAAGTGTGGTTTAACTCTGTTAGCTTAATGAACATATCAGAAATAAGTTTCACACAATGCTTCTGTGTAGTTTTTATTTGAAGATATTATTTTTCCCAATAGAGGCCTCTTAGCGCTCAGAATGTCCAATTGCAGTTTCTACAGAAAGAGTGTTTCAGAAAGGCTCAATCAAAAGTAAGGTTCAACTCTGTTAGTTGAATGCACAGAACAGAAAGAAGTTTCATACAATGCTTCTGTGTAGTTTATATTTGAACATATTCTTTTTTCCACTATTACCCACTTAGCGCTACGAATATCCAGTTGCATTTTCTACAGACAGAGTGTTTCAAAACTGCTCAATCAAAATTATGGTTTAACTCTGTTAGCTGAATGCTCAGATCAGAATGAAGTTTCACAGAATGCTTCTGTGTAGTTTATATTTGAATATATTTCTTTTTCCACTACTACTCTCTTAGCGCTCCAAATGTCCAGTTGCATTTTCTACAGAAAGAGTGTTCAGATCTGCTCAATCAAAAGTATGTTTTAACTCTGTTAGCTGAATGCACAGATCAGAAAGAAGTTTCACAGAATGATTCTGTGTAGTTTATATTTGGAGACATTCATTTTTCCACTAATACCCTGTTAGCGCTCCGAATCTCCCCTTGCATTTTCTACAGAAAGAGTGTTTCAGAAAGGCTCAATCAAAACTAAGGTTCAACTCTTTTAGTTGAACAAACAGAACAGAAAGAAGTTTCACACAATTCTTCTGTGTAGTTTTTATTTGTAGACATTCTTTTTCCCAATATAGGCCTCTTAGCGCTCAGAATGTCCAATTGCAGTTTCTACAGAAAGAGTGTTTCAGAACGGCTCAATCAAAAGTAAGGTTCAACTCTGTTAGTTGAATGCACAGAACACAAAGAATTTTCATACAATGCTTCTGTGTAGTTTATATTTGAACATATTCTTTTTTCCACTATTACCCACTTAGCGCTACGAATGTCCAGTTGCATTTTCTACAGACAGAGTGTTTCAAAACTGCTCAATCAAAAGTATGGTTTAACTCTGTTAGCTGGATGCTCAGATCAGAAAGAAGTGTCAAAGAATGCTTCTGTGTAGTTTATATTTGAATATATTCCTTTTTCCACTACTACGCTCTTAGCGCTCCAAATGTCCAGTTGCATTTTCTACAGAAAGAGTGTTCAGATCTGCTCAATCAAAAGTATGGTTTAACTCTGTTAGCTGAATGCACAGATCAGAAAGAAGTTTCACTGAATGATTCTGTGTAGTTTATATTTGAAGACATTCCTTTTTCCACTATTACCCTCTTAGCGCTCCGAATCTCCACTTGCATTTTCTACAAAAAGAGTGTTTCATAACTGCTCAATCAAAAATATGTTTTATCTCTGTTAACTGAATTTACAGATCAGAAATAAGTTTCACAGAATGCATCTGTGTAGTTTTTATTTGAAGATATTCTTTTTCCCAATGTAGGCCTCTTAGCGCTTAGCATGTCCAATTGCAGTTTCTACAGAAAGAGTGTTTCAGAACGGCTCAATCAAAAGTAAGGTTCAACTCTGTTAGTTGAATGCACAGAACAGAAAGAATTTTCACAGAATGCTACTGTGTAGTTTATATTTGCATAAATTCCTTTTTCCACTATTACCCTCTTAGCGCTCCGAATGTCCACTTGCATTTTCTACAGAAAGAGTGTTTAGAACTGCGCAATCAAAAGTATGGTTTAACTCTGTTAGCTTAATGAACATATCAGAAATAAGTTTCACACAATGCTTCTGTGTAGTTTTTATTTGAAGATATTATTTTTCCCAATAGAGGCCTCTTAGCGCTCAGAATGTCCAATTGCAGTTTCTACAGAAAGAGTGTTTCAGAAAGGCTCAATCAAAAGTAAGGTTCAACTCTGTTAGTTGAATGCACAGAACAGAAAGAAGTTTCATACAATGCTTCTGTGTAGTTTATATTTGAACATATTCTTTTTTCCACTATTACCCACTTAGCGCTACGAATGTCCAGTTGCATTTTCTACAGACAGAGTGTTTCAAAACTGCTCAATCAAAAGTATGGTTTAACTCTGTTAGCTGAATGCTCAGATCAGAAAGAAGTTTCACAGAATGCTTCTGTGTAGTTTATATTTGAATATATTCCTTTTTCCACTACTACTCTCTTAGCGCTCCAAATGTCCAGTTGCATTTTCTACAGAAAGAGTGTTCAGATCTGCTCAATCAAAAGCATGGTTTAACTCTGTTAGCTGAATGCACAGATCAGAAAGAAGTTTCACAGAATGATTCTGTGTAGTTTATATTTGGAGACATTCCTTTTTCCACTATTACCCTCTTAGCGCTCCGAATCTCCACTTGCATTTTCTACAGAAAGAGTGTTTCAGAACGGCTCAATCGAAACTAAGGTTCAACTCTTTTAGTTGAACAAACAGAACAGAAAGAAGTTTCACACAATTCTTCTGTGTAGTTTTTATTTGTAGACATTCTTTTTCCCAATATAGGCCTCTTAGCGCTCAGAATGTCCAATTGCAGTTTCTACAGAAAGAGTGTTTCAGAACGGCTCAATCAAAAGTAAGGTTCAACTCTGTTAGTTGAATGCACAGAACACAAAGAAGTTTCATACAATGCTTCTGTGTAGTTTATATTTGAACATATTCTTTTTTCCACTATTACCCACTTAGCGCTACGAATGTCCTGTTGCATTTTCTACAGACAGAGTGTTTCAAAACTGCTCAATCAAAAGTATGGTTTAACTCTGTTAGCTGAATGCTCAGATCAGAAAGAAGTTTCACAGAATGCTTCTGTGTAGTTTATATTTGAATATATTACTTTTTCCACTACTACGCTCTTAGCACGCCAAATGTCCAGTTGCATTTTCTACAGAAAGAGTGTTCAGATCTGCTCAATCAAAAGTATGGTTTAACTCTGTTAGCTGAATGCACAGATCAGAAAGAAGTTTCACCGAATGATTCTGTGTAGTTTATATTTGAACACATTCCTTTTTCCACTATTACCCTCTTAGCGCTCCGAATCTCCTCTTGCATTTTCTACAAAAAGAGTGTTTCATAACTTCTCAATCAAAAATATGTTTTATCTCTGTTAACTGAATTTACAGATCAGAAATAAGTTTCACAGAATGCATCTGTGTAGTTTTTATTTGAAGATATTCTTTTTCCCAATGTAGGCCTCTTAACGCTTAGCATGTCCAATTGCAGTTTCTACAGAAAGAGTGTTTCAGAACGGCTCAATCAAAAGTAAGGTTCAACTCTGTTAGTTGAATGCACAGAACAGAAAGAATTTTCACAGAATGCTACTGTGTAGTTTATATTTGCATAAATTCCTTTTTCCACTATTACCCTCTTAGCGCTCCAAATGTCCACTTGCATTTTCTACAGAAAGAGTGTTCAGAACTGCGCAATCAAAAGTATGGTTTAACTCTGTTAGCTGAATGAACATATCAGAAATAAGTTTCACACAATGCTTCTGTGTAGTTTCTATTTGAAGATATTATTTTTCCCAATAGAGGCCTCTTAGCGCTCAGAATGTCCAATTGCAGTTTCTACAGAAAGAGTGTTTCAGAAAGGCTCAATCAAAAGTAAGGTTCAACTCTGTTAGTTGAATGCACAGAACAGAAAGAAGTTTCATACAATGCTTCTGTGTAGTTTATATTTGAACATATTCTTTTTTCCAGTATTACCCACTTAGCGCTACGAATGTCCAGTTGCATTTTCTACAGACAGAGTGTTTCTAAACTGCTCAATCAAAAGTATGGTTTAACTCTGTTAGCAGAATGCTCAGATCAGAAAGAAGTTTCACAGAATGCTTCTGTGTAGTTTATATTTGAATATATTCCTTTTTCCACTACTACTCTCTTAGCGCTCCAAATGTCCAGTTGCATTTTCTACAGAAAGAGTGTTCAGATCTGCTCAATCAAAAGTATGGTTTAACTCTGTTAGCTGAATGCACAGATCAGAAAGAAGTTTCACAGAATGCTTCTGTGTAGTTTATATTTGGAGACATTCCTTTTTCCACTATTACCCTCTTAGCGCTCCGAATCTCCTCTTGCATTTTCTACAGAAAGAGTGTTTCAGAACGGCTCAATCAAAACTAAGGTTCAACTCTTTTAGTTGAACAAACAGAACAGAAAGAAGTTTCACACAATTCTTCTGTGTAGTTTTTATTTGTAGACATTCTTTTTCCCAATATAGGCCTCTTAGCGCTCAGAATGTCCAATTGCAGTTTCTACAGAAAGAGTGTTTCAGAACGGCTCAATCAAAAGTAAGGTTCAACTCTGTTAGTTGAATACACAGAACAGAAAGAAGTTTCATACAATGCTTCTGTGTAGTTTATATTTGAACATATTCTTTTTTCCACTATTACCCACTTAGCGCTACGAATGTCCAGTTGCATTTTCTACAGACAGAGTGTTTCAAAACTGCTCAATCAAAAGTATGGTTTAACTCTGTTAGCTGAATGCTCAGATCAGAAAGAAGTTTCACAGAATGCTTCTGTGTAGTTTATATTTGAATATATTCCTTTTTCCACTAGTACGCTCTTAGCGCTCCAAATGTCCAGTTGCATTTTCTACAGAAAGAGTGTTCAGATCTGCTCAATCAAAACTATGGTTTAACTCTGTTAGCTGAATGCACAGATCAGAAAGAAGTTTCACCGAATGATTCTGTGTAGTTTATATTTGAAGACATTCCTTTTTCCACTATTACCCTCTTAGCGCTCGGAATCTCCACTTGCATTTACTACAAAAAGAGTGTTTCATAACTGCTCAATCAAAAATATGTTTTATCTCTGTTAACTGAATTTACAGATCAGAAATAAGTTTCACAGAATGCATCTGTGTAGTTTTTATTTGAAGATATTCTTTTTCCCAATGTAGGCCTCTTAGCGCTTACCATGTCCAATAGCAGTTTCTCCAGAAAGAGTGTTTCAGAATGGCTCAATCAAAAGTAAGGTTCAACTCTGTTAGTTGAATGCACAGAACAGAAAGTATTTTCACAGAATTCTACTGTGTAGTTTATATTTGAATATATTCCTTTTTCCAATATTACCCTCTTAGCGCTCCGAATGTCCACTTGCATTTTCTACAGAAAGAGTGTTCAGAACTGCGCAATCAAAAGTATGGTTTAACACTGTTAGCTTAATGAACATATCAGAAATAAGTTTCACACAATGCTTCCGTGTAGTTTTTATTTGAAGATATTATTTTTCCCAATAGAGGCCTCTTAGCGCTCAGAATGTCCAATTGCAGTTTCTACAGAAAGAGTGTTTCAGAAAGGCTCAATCAAATGTAAGGTTCAACTCTGTTAGTTGAATGCACAGAACAGAAAGAAGTTTCATACAATGCTTCTGTGTAGTTTATATTTGAACATATTCTTTTTTCCACTATTACCCACTTAGCGCTACGAATATCCAGTTGCATTTTCTACAGACAGAGTGTTTCAAAACTGCTCAATCAAAATTATGGTTTAACTCTGTTAGCTGAATGCTCAGATCAGAATGAAGTTTCACAGAATGCTTCTGTGTAGTTTATATTTGAATATATTTCTTTTTCCACTACTACTCTCTTAGCGCTCCAAATGTCCAGTTGCATTTTCTACAGAAAGAGTGTTCAGATCTGCTCAATCAAAAGTATGTTTTAACTCTGTTAGCTGAATGCACAGATCAGAAAGAAGTTTCACAGAATGATTCTGTGTAGTTTATATTTGGAGACATTCATTTTTCCACTAATACCCTGTTAGCGCTCCGAATCTCCCCTTGCATTTTCTACAGAAAGAGTGTTTCAGAAAGGCTCAATCAAAACTAAGGTTCAACTCTTTTAGTTGAACAAACAGAACAGAAAGAAGTTTCACACAATTCTTCTGTGTAGTTTTTATTTGTAGACATTCTTTTTCCCAATATAGGCCTCTTAGCGCTCAGAATGTCCAATTGCAGTTTCTACAGAAAGAGTGTTTCAGAACGGCTCAATCAAAAGTAAGGTTCAACTCTGTTAGTTGAATGCACAGAACACAAAGAATTTTCATACAATGCTTCTGTGTAGTTTATATTTGAACATATTCTTTTTTCCACTATTACCCACTTAGCGCTACGAATGTCCAGTTGCATTTTCTACAGACAGAGTGTTTCAAAACTGCTCAATCAAAAGTATGGTTTAACTCTGTTAGCTGGATGCTCAGATCAGAAAGAAGTGTCAAAGAATGCTTCTGTGTAGTTTATATTTGAATATATTCCTTTTTCCACTACTACGCTCTTAGCGCTCCAAATGTCCAGTTGCATTTTCTACAGAAAGAGTGTTCAGATCTGCTCAATCAAAAGTATGGTTTAACTCTGTCAGCTGAATGCACAGATCAGAAAGAAGTTTCACCGAATGATTCTGTGTAGTTTATATTTGAAGACATTACTTTTTCCACTATTACCCTCTTAGCGCTCCGAATCTCCACTTGCATTTACTACAAAAAGAGTGTTTCATAACTGCTCAATCAAAAATATGTTTTATCTCTGTTAACTGAATTTACAGATCAGAAATAAGTTTCACAGAATGCATCTGCGTAGTTTTTATTTGAAGATATTCTTTTTCCCAATGTAGGCCTCTTAGCGCTTAGCATGTCCAATTGCAGTTTCTACAGAAAGAGTGTTTCAGAACGGCTCAATCATAAGTAAGGTTCAACTCTGTTAGTTGAAGGCACAGAAGAGAAAGAATTTTCACAGAATGCTACTGTGTAGTTTATATTTGAATATATTCCTTTTTCCACTATTACCCTCTTAGTGCTCCGAATGTCCACTTGCATTTTCTACATAAAGAGTGTTCAGAACTGTGCAATCAAAAGTATGGTTTAACTCTGTTAGCTTAATGAACATATCAGAAATAAGTTTCACACAATGCTTCTGTGTAGTTTTTATTTGCAGATATTATTTTTCCCAATATAGTCCTCTTAGCGCTCAGAATGTCCAATTGCAGTTTCTACAGAAAGAGTGTTTCAGAAAGGCTCAATAAAAAGTAAGGTTAAACTCTGTTAGTTGAATGCACAGAACAGAAAGTAGTTTCATACAATGCTTCTGTGTAGTTTATATTTGAACATATTCTTTTTTCCACTATTACCCACTTAGCGCTACGAATGTCCAGTTGCATTTTCTACAGACAGAGTGTTTCAAAACTGCTCAATCAAAAGTATGGTTTAACTCTGTTAGCTGAATGCTCTGATCAGAAAGAAGTTTCACAGAATGTTTCTGTGTAGTTTATATTTGAATATATTCCTTTTTCCACTACTACTCTCTTAGCGCTCCAAATATCCAGTTGCATTTTCTACAGAAAGAGTGTTCAGATCTGCTCAATCAAAAGTATGGTTTAACTCTGTTAGATGAATGCACAGATCAGAAAGAAGTTTCACAGAATGATTCTGTGTAGTTTATATTTGGAGACATTCCTTTTTCCACTATTACCCTCTTAGCGCTCCGAATCTCCACTTGCATTTTCTACAGAAAGAGTGTTTCATAACTGCTCAATCAAAAATATGTTTTATCTCTGTTAACTGAATTTACGGATCAGAAATAAGTTTCACAGAATGCATCTGTGTAGTTTTTATTTGAAGATATTCTTTTTCCCAATATAGGCCTCTTAGCGCTTAGCATGTCCAATTGCAGTTTCTACAGAAAGAGTGTTTCAGAACGGCTCAATCAAAAGTAAGGTTCAACTCTGTTAGATGAATGCACAGAACAGAATGAATTTTCACAGAATGCTACTGTGTAGTTTATATTTGAATATATTCCTTTTTCGACTATTATCCCCTTAGCGCTCCGAATGTCCACTTGCATTTTCTACAGAAAGAGTGTTCAGAACTGCGCAATCAAAAGTATGGTTTAACTCTGTTAGCTTAATGAACATATCAGAAATAAGTTTCACACAATGCTTCTGTGTAGTTTTTATTTGAAGATATTATTTTTCCCAATATAGGCCTCTTAGCGCTCAGAATGTCCAATTGCAGTTTCTACAGAAAGAGTGTTTCAGAAAGGCTCAATCAAAAGTAAGGTTCAACTCTGTTAGTTGAATGCACAGAACAGAAAGAAGTTTCATACAATGCTTCTGTGTAGTTTATATTTGAACATATTTTTTTTCCACTATTACCCACTTAGCGCTACGAATGTCCAGTTGCATTTTCTACAGACACAGTGTTTCAATCTGCTCAATCAAAAGTATGGTTTAACTCTGTTAGCTGAATGCTCAGATCAGAAAGAAGTTTCACAGAATGCTTCAGTGTAGTTTATATTTGAATATATTCCTTTTTCCACTACTACTCTCTTAGCGCTCCAAATGTCCAGTTGCATTTTCTACAGAAAGAGTGTTCAGATCTGCCCAATCAAAAGTATGGTTTAACTCTGTTAGCTGAATGCACAGATCAGAAAGAAGTTTCACAGAATGATTCTGTGTAGTTTATATTTGGAGACATTCCTTTTTCCACTATTACCCTCTTAGCGCTCCGAATCTCCACTTGCATTTTCTACAGAAAGTGTGTTTCAGAACGGCTCAATCAAAACTAAGGTTCAACTCTTTTAGTTGAACAAACAAAACAGAAAGAAGTTTCACACAATTCTTCTGTGTAGTTTTTATTTGTAGACATTCTTTTTCCCAATATAGGCCTCTTAGCGCTCAGAATGTCCAATTGCAGTTTCTACAGAAAGAGTGTTTCAGAACGGCTCAATCAAAAGTAAGGTTCAACTCTGTTAGTTGAATGCACAGAACAGAAAGAAGTTTCATACAATGCTTCTGTGTAGTTTATATTTGAACATATTCTTTTTTCCACTATTACCCACTTAGCGCTACGAATGTCCAGTTGCATTTTCTACAGACAGAGTGTTTCAAAACTGCTCAATCAAAAGTATGGTTTAACTCTGTTAGCTGAATGCTCAGATCAGAAAAAGTTTCACAGAATGCTTCTGTGTAGTTTATATTTGAATATATTCCTTCTTCCACTACTACGCTCTTAGCGCTCCAAATGTCCAGTTGCATTTTCTACAGAAAGAGTGTTCAGATCTGCTCAATCAAAAGTATGGTTTAACTCTGTTAGCTGAATGCACAGACCAGAAAGAAGTTTCACCGAATGATTCTGTGTAGTTTATATTTGAAGACATTCCTTTTTCCACTATTACCCTCTTAGCGCTCCGAATCTCCACTTGCATTTTCTACAAAAAGAGTGTTTCATAACTGCTCAATCAAAAATATGATTTATCTCTGTTAACTGAATTTACAGATCAGAAATAAGTTTCACAGAATGCATCTGTGTAGTTTTTATTTGAAGATATTCTTTTTCCCAATGTAGGCCTCTTAGCGCTTAGCATGTCCAATTGCAGTTTCTACAGAAAGAGTGTTTCAGAACAGCTCAATCAAAAGTAAGGTTCAACTCTGTTAGTTGAATGCACAGAACAGAAAGAAGTTTCATACAATGCTTCCGTGTAGTTTATATTTGAACATATTCTTTTTTCCACTATTACCCACTTAGCGCTACGAATGTCCAGTTGCATTTTCTACAGACACAGTGTTTCAAAACTGCTCAATCAAAAGTATGGTTTAACTCTGTTAGCTGAATGCTCAGATAAGAAAGAAGTTTCACAGAATGCTTCAGTGTAGTTTATATTTGAATATATTCCTTTTTCCACTACTACTCTCTTAGCGCTCCAAATGTCCAGTTGCATTTTCTACAGAAAGAGTGTTCAGATCTGCTCAATCAAAAGTATGGTTTAACTCTGTTAGCTGAATGCACAGATCAGAAAGAAGTTTCACAGAATGATTCGGTGTAGTTTATATTTGGAGACATTCCTTTTTCCACTATTACTCTCTTAGCTCTCCGAATCTCCACTTTCATTTTCTACAGAAAGAGTGTTTCAGAACGGCTCAATCAAAACTAAGGTTCAACTCTTTTAGTTGACCAAACAGAACAGAAAGAAGTTTCACACAATTCTTCTGTGTAGTTTTTATTTGTAGACATTCTTTTTCCCAATATAGGCCTCTTAGCGCTCAGAATGTCCAATTGCAGTTTCTACAGAAAGAGTGTTTCAGAACGGCTCAATCAAAAGTAAGGTTCAACTCTGTTAGTTGAATGCACAGAACAGAAAGAAGTTTCATACAATGCTTCTGTGTAGTTTATATTTGAACATATTCTTTTTTCCACTATTACCCACTTAGCGCTACGAATGTCCAGTTGCATTTCCTACAGACAGAGTGTTTCAAAACTGCTCAATCAAAAGTATGGTTTAACTCTGTTAGCTGAATGCTCAGATCAGAAAGAAGTTTCACAGAATGCTTCTGTGTAGTTTATATTTGAATATATTCCTTTTTCCACTACTACGCTCTTTGCGCTCCAAATGTCCAGTTGCATTTTCTACAGAAAGAGTGTTCAGATCTGCTCAATCAAAATTATAGTTTAACTCTGTTAGCTGAATGCACAGATCAGAAAGAAGTTTCACCGAATTATTCTGTGTGGTTTATATTTGAAAACATTCCTTTTTCCACTATTACCCTCTTAGCGCTCCGAATCTCCACTTGCATTTTCTACAAAAAGAGTGTTTCATAACTGCTCAATCAAAAATATGTTTTATCTCTGTTAACTGAATTTACAGATCAGAAATAAGTTTCACAGAATGCATCTGTGTAGTTTTTATTTGAAGATATTCTTTTTCCCAATGTAGGCCTCTTAGCGCTTAGCATGTCCAATTGCAGTTTCTACAGAAAGAGTGTTTCAGAACGGCTCACTCAAAAGTAAGGTTCAACCCTGTTAGTTGAATGCACAGAAGAGAAAGAATTTTCACAGAATGCTACTGTGTAGTTTATATTTGAATATATTCCTTTTTCCACTATTACCCTCTTAGCGCTCCGAATGTCCACTTGCATTTTCTACAGAAAGAGTGTTCAGAACTGTGCAATCAAAATATGGTTTAACTCAGTTAGCTTAATGAACATATCAGAAATAAGTTTCACACAATGCTTCTGTGTAGTTTTTATTTGAAGATATTATTTTTCCCAATAGAGGCCTCTTAGCGCTCAGAATGTCCAATTGCAGTTTCTACAGAAAGAGTGTTTCAGAAAGGCTCAATCCAAAGTAAGGTTCAACTCTGTTAGTTGAATGCACAGAACAGAAAGAAGTTTCATACAATGCTTCTGTGTAGTTTATATTTGAACATATTCTTTTTTCCACTATTACCCACTTAGCGCTACGAATGTCCAGTTGCATTTTCTACAGACAGAGTGTTTCAAAACTGCTCAATCAAAAGTATGGTTTAACTCTGTTAGCTGAATGCTCAGATCAGAAAGAAGTTTCACAGAATGCTTCTGTGTAGTTTATATTTGAATATATTCTTTTTCCTCTACTAATCTCTTAGCGCTCCAAATGTCCAGTTGCATTTTCTACAGAAAGAGTGTTCAGATCTGCCCAATCAAAAGTATGGTTTAACTCTGTTAGCTGAATGCACAGATCAGAAAGAAGTTTCACAGAATGATTCTGTGTAGTTTATATTTGGAGACATTCCTTTTTCCACTATTACCCTCTTAGCGCTCCGAATCTCCACTTGCATTTTCTACAGAAAGAGTGTTTCATAACTGCTCAATCAAAAATATGTTTTATCTCTGTTAACTGAATTTACAGATCAGAAATAAGTTTCACAGAATGCATCTGTGTAGTTTTTATTTGAAGATATTCTTTTTCCCAATATAGGCCTCTTAGCGCTTAGCATGTCCAATTGCAGTTTCTACAGAAAGAGTGTTTCAGAACGGCTCAATCAAAAGTAAGGTTCAACTCTGTTAGTTGAATGCACAGAACAGAAAGAATTTTCACAGAATGCTACTGTGTAGTTTATATTTGAATATATTCCTTTTTCCACTATTACCCCCTTAGCGCTCCGAATGTCCACTTGCATTTTCTACAGAAAGAGTGTTCAGAACTGCGCAATCAAAAGTATGGTTTAACTCTGTTAGCTTAATGAACATATCAGAAATAAGTTTCACACAATGCTTCTGTGTAGTTTTTATTTGAAGATATTATTTTTCCCAATATACGCCTGTTAGCGCTCAGAATGTCCAATTGCAGTTTCTACAGAAAGACTGTTTCAGAAAGGCTGAATCAAAAGTAAGGTTCAACTGTGTTAGTTGAATGCACAGAACAGAAAGAAGTTTCATACAATGCTTCTGTGTAGTTTATATTTGAACATATTCTTTTTTCCACTATTACCCACTTAGCGCTACGAATGTCCAGTTGCATTTTCTACAGACACAGTGTTTCAAAACTGCTCAATCAAAATTATGGTTTAACTCTGTTAGCTGAATGCTCAGATCAGAAAGAAGTTTCACAGAATGCTTCAGTGTAGTTTATATTTGAATATATTCCTTTTTCCACTACTACTCTCTTTGCGCTCCAAATGTCCATTTGCATTTTCTACAGAAAGAGTGTTCAGATCTGCTCAATCAAAAGTACGGTTTAACTCTGTTAGCTGAATGCACAGATCAGAAAGAAGTTTCACAGAATGATTCTGTGTAGTTTATATTTGGAGACATTCCTTTTTCCACTATTACCCTCTTAGCGCTCCGAATCTCCACTTGCATTTTCTACAGAAAGAGTGTTTCAGAACGGCTCAATCGAAACTAAGGTTCAACTCTTTTAGTTGAACAAACAGAACAGAAAGAAGTTTCACACAATTCTTCTGTGTAGTTTTTATTTGTAGACATTCTTTTTCCCAATATAGGCCTCTTAGCGCTCAGAATGTCCAATTGCAGTTTCTACAGAAAGAGTGTTTCAGAACGGCTCAATCAAAAGTAAGGTTCAACTCTGTTAGTTGAATGCACAGAACAGAAAGAAGTTTCATACAATGCTTCTGTGTAGTTTATATTTGAACATATTCTTTTTATCACTATTACCCACTTAGCGCTACGAATGTCCAGTTGCATTTTCTACAGACAGAGTGTTTCAAAACTGCTCAATCAAAAGTATCGTTTAACTCTGTTAGCTGAATGCTCAGATCAGAAAGAAGTTTCACAGAATGCTTCTGTGTAGTTTATATTTGAATATATTCCTTTTTCCACTACTACGCCCTTAGCGCTCCAAATGTCCAGTTGCATTCTCTACAGAAAGAGTGTTCAGATCTGCTCAATCAAAAGTATGTTTTAACTCTGTTAGCTGAATGCACAGATCAGAAAGAAGTTTCACCGAATGATTCTGTGTAGTTTATATTTGAGACATTCCTTTTTCCACTATTACCCTCTTAGCGCTCCGAATCTCCACTTGCATTTTCTACAGAAAGAGTGTTTCATAACTGCTCAATCAAAAATATGTTTTATCTCTGTTAACTGAATTTACAGATCAGAAATAAGTTTCACAGAATGCATCTGTGTAGTTTTTATTTGAAGATATTCTTTTTCCCAATATAGGCCTCTTAGCGCTTAGCATGTCCAATTGCAGTTTCTACAGAAACAGTGTTTCAGAACGGCTCAATCAAAAGTAAGGTTCAACTCTGTTAGTTGAATGCACAGAACAGAAAGAATTTTCACAGAATGCTACTGTGTAGTTTATATTTGAATATATTCCTTTTTCGACTATTACCCTCTTAGCGCTCCGAATGTCCACTTGCATTTTCTACAGAAAGAGAGTTCAGAACTGCGCAATCAAAAGTATGGTTTAACTCTGTTAGCTTAATGAACATATCAGAAATAAGTTTCACACAATGCTTCTGTGTAGTTTTTATTTGAAGGTATTATTTTTCCCAATATAGGCCTCTTAGCGCTCAGAATGTCCAATTGCAGTTTCTACAGAAAGAGTGTTTCAGAAAGGCTCAATCAAAAGTAAGGTTCAACTCTGTTAGTTGAATGCACAGAACAGAAAGAAGTTTCATACAATGCTTCTGTGTAGTTTATATTTGAATATATTCCTTTTTCCACTATTACCCTCTTAGCGCTCCGAATGTCCACTGGCATTTTCTACAGAAAGAGTGTTCACAACTGAGCAATCAAATGTATCGTTTAACTCTGTTAGCTTAATGAACATATCAGAAATAAGTTTCACCCAATGCTTCTGTGTAGTTTTTAATTGAAGATATTATTTTTCCCAATATAGTCCTCTTAGCGCTCAGAATGTCCAATTGCAGTTTCTACAGAAAGAGTGTTTCAGAAAGGCTGAATCAAAAGTAAGGTTCAACTCTGTTAGTTGAATGCACAGAACAGAAAGAAGTTTCATACAATGCTTCTGTGTAGTTTATATTTGAACATATTCTTTTTTCCACTATTACCCGCTTAGCGCTACGAATGTCCAGTTGCATTTTCTACAGACACAGTGTTTCAAAACTGCTCAATCAAAAGTATGGTTTAACTCTGTTAGCTGAATGCTGAGATCAGAAAGAAGTTTCACAGAATGCTTCTGTGTAGTTTATATTTGAATATATTCCTTTTTCCACTACTACTCTCTTAGCGCTCCAAATGTCCAGTTGCATTTTCTACAGAAAGAGTGTTCAGATCTGCTCAATCAAAAGTATGGTTTAACTCTGTTAGCTGAATGCACAGATCAGAAAGAAGTTTCACAGAATGATTCTGTGTAGTTTATATTTGGAGACATTCCTTTTTCCACTATTACTCTCTTAGCTCTCCGAATCTCCACTTTCATTTTCTACAGAAAGAGTGCTTCAGAACGGCTCAATCAAAACTAAGGTTCAACTCTTTTAGTTGAACAAACAGAACAGAAAGAAGTTTCACACAATTCTTCTGTGTAGTTTTTATTTGTAGACATTCTTTTTCCCAATATAGGCCTCTTAGCGCTCAGAATGTCCAATTGCAGTTTCTACAGAAAGAGTGTTTCAGAACGGCTCAATCAAAAGTAAGGTTCAACTCTGTTAGTTGAATGCACAGAACAGAAAGAAGTTTCATACAATGCTTCTGTGTAGTTTATATTTGAAAATATTCTTTTTTCCACTATTACCCACTTAGCGCTACGAATGTCTAGTTGCATTTCCTACAGACAGAGTGTTTCAAAACTGCTCAATCAAAAGTATGGTTTAACTCTGTTAGCTGAATGCTCAGATCAGAAAGAAGTTTCACAGAATGCTTCTGTGTAGTTTATATTTGAATATATTCCTTTTTCCACTACTACGCTCTTTGCGCTCCAAATGTCCAGTTGCATTTTCTAGAGAAAGAGTGTTCAGATCTGCTCAATCAAAAGTATGGTTTAACTCTGTTAGCTGAATGCACAGATCAGAAAGAAGTTTCACCGAATTATTCTGTGTGGTTTATATTTGAAAACATTCCTTTTTCCACTATTACCCTCTTAGCGCTCCGAATCTCCACTTGCATTTTCTACAAAAAGTGTGTTTCATAACTGCTCAATCAAAAATATGTTTTATCTCTGTTAACTGAATTTACAGATCAGAAATAAGTTTCACAGAATGCATCTGTGTAGTTTTTATTTGAAGATATTCTTTTTCCGAATGTAGGCCTCTTAGCGCTTAGCATGTCCAATTGCAGTTTCTACAGAAAGAGGGTTTCAGAACGGCTCACTCAAAAGTAAGGTTCAACTCTGTTAGTTGAATGCACAGAAGAGAAAGAATTTTCACAGAATGCTACTGTGTAGTTTATATTTGAATATATTCCTTTTTCCACTATTACCCTCTTAGCGCTCCGAATGTCCACTTGCATTTTCTACAGAAAGAGTGTTCAGAACTGTGCAATCAAAAGTATGGTTTAACTCAGTTAGCTTAATGAACATATCAGAAATAAGTTTCACACAATGCTTCTGTGTAGTTTTTATTTGAAGATATTATTTTTCCCAATAGAGGCCTCTTAGCGCTCAGAATGTCCAATTGCAGTTTCTACAGATAGAGTGTTTCAGAAAGGCTCAATCCAAAGTAAGGTTCAACTCTGTTAGTTGAATGCACAGAACAGAAAGAAGTTTCATACAATGCTTCTGTGTAGTTTATATTTGAACATATTCTTTTTTCCACTATTACCCACTTAGCGCTACGAATGTCCAGTTGCATTTTCTACAGACAGAGTGTTTCAAAACTGCTCAATCAAAAGTATGGTTTAACTCTGTTAGCTGAATGCTCAGATCAGAAAGAAGTTTCACAGAATGCTTCTGTGTAGTTTATATTTGAATATATTCCTTTTTCCACTACTACTCTCTTAGCGCTCCAAATGTCCAGTTGCATTTTCTACAGAAAGAGTGTTCAGATCTGCCCAATCAAAAGTATGGTTTAACTCTGTTAGCTGAATGCACAGATCAGAAAGAAGTTTCACCGAATTATTCTGTGTGGTTTATATTTGAAAACATTCCTTTTTCCACTATTACCCTCTTAGCGCTCCGAATCTCCACTTGCATTTTCTACAAAAAGAGTGTTTCATAACTGCTCAATCAAAAATATGTTTTATCTCTGTTAACTGAATTTACAGATCAGAAATAAGTTTCACAGAATGCATCTGTGTAGTTTTTATTTGAAGATATTCTTTTTCCCAATGTAGGCCTCTTAGCGCTTAGCATGTCCAATTGCAGTTTCTACAGAAAGAGTGTTTCAGAACGGCTCACTCAAAAGTAAGGTTCAACTCTGTTAGTTGAATGCACAGAAGAGAAAGAATTTTCACAGAATGCTACTGTGTAGTTTATATTTGAATATATTCCTTTTTCCACTATTACCCTCTTAGCGCTCCGAATGTCCACTTGCATTTTCTACAGAAAGAGTGTTCAGAACTGTGCAATCAAAAGTATGGTTTAACTCAGTTAGCTTAATGAACATATCAGAAATAAGTTTCACACAATGCTTCTGTGTAGTTTTTATTTGAAGATATTATTTTTCCCAATAGAGGCCTCTTAGCGCTCAGAATGTCCAATTGCAGTTTCTACAGAAAGAGTGTTTCAGAAAGGCTCAATCCAAAGTAAGGTTCAACTCTGTTAGTTGAATGCACAGAACAGAAAGAAGTTTCATACAATGCTTCTGTGTAGTTTATACTTGAATATATTCTTTTTTCCACTATTACCCACTTAGCGCTAGGAATGTCCAGTTGCATTTTCTACAGACAGAGTGTTTCAAAACTGCTCAATCAAAAGTATGGTTTAACTCTGTTAGCTGAATGCTCAGATCAGAAAGAAGTTTCACAGAATGCTTCTGTGTAGTTTATATTTGAATATATTCTTTTTCCACTACTACTCTCTTAGCGCTCCAAATGTCCAGTTGCATTTTCTACAGAAAGAGTGTTCAGATCTGCCCAATCAAAAGTATGGTTTAACTCTGTTAGCTGAATGCACAGATCAGAAAGAAGTTTCACAGAATGATTCTGTGTAGTTTATATTTGGAGACATTCCTTTTTCCACTATTACCCTCTTAGCGCTCCGAATCTCCACTTGCATTTTCTACAGAAAGAGTGTTTCATAACTGCGCAATCAAAAATATGTTTTATCTCTGTTAACTGAATTTACAGATCAGAAATAAGTTTCGCAGAATGCATCTGTGTAGTTTTTATTTGAAAATATTCTTTTTCCCAATATAGGCCTCTTAGCGCTTAGCATGTCCAATTGCAGTTTCTACAGAAAGAGTGTTTCAGAACGGCTCATTCAAAAGTAAGGTTCAACTCTGTTAGTTGAATGCACAGAACAGAAAGAATTTTCACAGAATGCTACTGTGTAGTTTATATTTGAATATATTCCTTTTTCCACTATTACCCCCTTAGCGCTCCGAATGTCCACTTGCATTTTCTACAGAAAGAGTGTTCAGAACTGCGCAATCAAAAGTATGGTTTAACTCTGTTAGCTTAATGAACATATCAGAAATAAGTTTCACACAATGCTTCTGTGTAGTTTTTATTTGAAGATATTATTTTTCCCAATATACGCCTCTTAGCGCTCAGAATGTCCAATTGCAGTTTCTACAGAAAGAGTGTTTCAGAAAGGCTGAATCAAAAGTAAGGTTCAACTGTGTTAGTTGAATGCACAGAACAGAAAGAAGTTTCATACAATGCTTCTGTGTAGTTTATATTTGAACATATTCTTTTTTCCACTATTACCCACTTAGCGCTACGAATGTCCAGTTGCATTTTCTACAGACACAGTGTTTCAAAACTACTCAATCAAAATTATGGTTTAACTCTGTTAGCTGAATGCTCAGATCAGAAAGAAGTTTCACAGAATGCTTCAGTGTAGTTTATATTTGAATATATTCCTTTTTCCACTACTACTCTCTTAGCGCTCCAAATGTCCATTTGCATTTTCTACAGAAAGAGTGTTCAGATCTGCTCAATCAAAAGTATGGTTTAACTCTGTTAGCTGAATGCACAGAGCAGAAAGAAGTTTCACAGAATGATTCTGTGTAGTTTATATTTGGAGACATTCCTTTTTCCACTATTACCCTCTTAGCGCTCCGAATCTCCACTTGCATTTTCTACAGAAAGAGTGTTTCAGAACAGCTCAATCGAAACTAAGGTTCAACTCTTTTAGTTGAACAAACAGAACAGAAAGATGTTTCACACAATTCTTCTGTGTAGTTTTTATTTGTAGACATTCTTTTTCCCAATATAGGCCTCTTAGCGCTCAGAATGTCCAATTGCAGTTTCTACAGAAAGAGTGTTTCAGAACGGCTCAATCAAAAGTAAGGTTCAACTCTGTTAGTGGAATGCACAGAACAGAAAGAAGTTTCATACAATGCTTCTGTGTAGTTTATATTTGAACATATTCTTTTTTCCACTATTACCCACTTAGCGCTACGAATGTCCAGTTGCATTTTCTACAGACAGAGTGTTTCAAAACTGCTCAATCAAAAGTATCGTTTAACTCTGTTAGCTGAATGCTCAGATCAGAAAGAAGTTTCACAGAATGCTTCTGTGTAGTTTATATTTGAATATATTCCTTTTTCCACTACTACGCCCTTAGCGCTCCAAATGTCCAGTTGCATTCTCTACAGAAAGAGTGTTCAGATCTGCTCAATCAAAAGTATGTTTTAACTCTGTTAGCTGAATGCACAGATCAGAAAGAAGTTTCACCGAATGATTCTGTGTAGTTTATATTTGGAGACATTCCTTTTTCCACTATTACCCTCTTAGCGCTCCGAATCTCCACTTGCATTTTCTACAGAAAGAGTGTTTCATAACTGCTCAATCAAAAATATGTTTTATCTCTGTTAACTGAATTTACAGATCAGAAATAAGTTTCACAGAATGCATCTGTGTAGTTTTTATTTGAAGATATTCTTTTTCCCAATATAGGCCTCTTAGCGCTTAGCATGTCCAATTGCAGTTTCTACAGAAAGAGTGTTTCAGAACGGCTCAATCAAAAGTAAGGTTCAACTCTGTTAGTTGAATGCACAGAACAGAAAGAATTTTCACAGAATGCTACTGTGTAGTTTATATTTGAATATATTCCTTTTTCGACTATTACCCTCTTAGCGCTCCGAATGTCCACTTGCATTTTCTACAGAAAGAGAGTTCAGAACTGCGCAATCAAAAGTATGGTTTAACTCTGTTAGCTTAATGAACATATCAGAAATAAGTTTCACACAATGCTTCTGTGTAGTTTTTATTTGAAGGTATTATTTTTCCCAATATAGGCCTCTTAGCGCTCAGAATGTCCAATTGCAGTTTCTACAGAAAGAGTGTTTCAGAAAGGCTCAATCAAAAGTAAGGTTCAACTCTGTTAGTTGAATGCACAGAACAGAAAGAAGTTTCATACAATGCTTCTGTGTAGTTTATATTTGAATATATTCCTTTTTCCACTATTACCCTCTTAGCGCTCCGAATGTCCACTGGCATTTTCTACAGAAAGAGTGTTCACAACTGAGCAATCAAATGTATCGTTTAACTCTGTTAGCTTAATGAACATATCAGAAATAAGTTTCACCCAATGCTTCTGTGTAGTTTTTAATTGAAGATATTATTTTTCCCAATATAGTCCTCTTAGCGCTCAGAATGTCCAATTGCAGTTTCTACAGAAAGAGTGTTTCAGAAAGGCTGAATCAAAAGTAAGGTTCAACTCTGTTAGTTGAATGCACAGAACAGAAAGAAGTTTCATACAATGCTTCTGTGTAGTTTATATTTGAACATATTCTTTTTTCCACTATTACCCGCTTAGCGCTACGAATGTCCAGTTGCATTTTCTACAGACACAGTGTTTCAAAACTGCTCAATCAAAAGTATGGTTTAACTCTGTTAGCTGAATGCTGAGATCAGAAAGAAGTTTCACAGAATGCTTCTGTGTAGTTTATATTTGAATATATTCCTTTTTCCACTACTACTCTCTTAGCGCTCCAAATGTCCAGTTGCATTTTCTACAGAAAGAGTGTTCAGATCTGCTCAATCAAAAGTATGGTTTAACTCTGTTAGCTGAATGCACAGATCAGAAAGAAGTTTCACAGAATGATTCTGTGTAGTTTATATTTGGAGACATTCCTTTTTCCACTATTACTCTCTTAGCTCTCCGAATCTCCACTTTCATTTTCTACAGAAAGAGTGCTTCAGAACGGCTCAATCAAAACTAAGGTTCAACTCTTTTAGTTGAACAAACAGAACAGAAAGAAGTTTCACACAATTCTTCTGTGTAGTTTTTATTTGTAGACATTCTTTTTCCCAATATAGGCCTCTTAGCGCTCAGAATGTCCAATTGCAGTTTCTACAGAAAGAGTGTTTCAGAACGGCTCAATCAAAAGTAAGGTTCAAATCTGTTAGTTGAATGCACAGAACAGAAAGAAGTTTCATACAATGCTTCTGTGTAGTTTATATTTGAAAATATTCTTTTTTCCACTATTACCCACTTAGCGCTACGAATGTCTAGTTGCATTTCCTACAGACAGAGTGTTTCAAAACTGCTCAATCAAAAGTATGGTTTAACTCTGTTAGCTGAATGCTCAGATCAGAAAGAAGTTTCACAGAATGCTTCTGTGTAGTTTATATTTGAATATATTCCTTTTTCCACTACTACGCTCTTTGCGCTCCAAATGTCCAGTTGCATTTTCTAGAGAAAGAGTGTTCAGATCTGCTCAATCAAAAGTATGGTTTAACTCTGTTAGCTGAATGCACAGATCAGAAAGAAGTTTCACCGAATTATTCTGTGTGGTTTATATTTGAAAACATTCCTTTTTCCACTATTACCCTCTTAGCGCTCCGAATCTCCACTTGCATTTTCTACAAAAAGTGTGTTTCATAACTGCTCAATCAAAAATATGTTTTATCTCTGTTAACTGAATTTACAGATCAGAAATAAGTTTCACAGAATGCATCTGTGTAGTTTTTATTTGAAGATATTCTTTTTCCCAATGTAGGCCTCTTAGCGCTTAGCATGTCCAATTGCAGTTTCTACAGAAAGAGTGTTTCAGAACGGCTCACTCAAAAGTAAGGTTCAACTCTGTTAGTTGAATGCACAGAAGAGAAAGAATTTTCACAGAATGCTACTGTGTAGTTTATATTTGAATATATTCCTTTTTCCACTATTACCCTCTTAGCGCTCCGAATGTCCACTTGCATTTTCTACAGAAAGAGTGTTCAGAACTGTGCAATCAAAAGTATGGTTTAACTCAGTTAGCTTAATGAACATATCAGAAATAAGTTTCACACAATGCTTCTGTGTAGTTTTTATTTGAAGATATTATTTTTCCCAATAGAGGCCTCTTAGCGCTCAGAATGTCCAATTGCAGTTTCTACAGATAGAGTGTTTCAGAAAGGCTCAATCCAAAGTAAGGTTCAACTCTGTTAGTTGAATGCACAGAACAGAAAGAAGTTTCATACAATGCTTCTGTGTAGTTTATATTTGAACATATTCTTTTTTCCACTATTACCCACTTAGCGCTACGAATGTCCAGTTGCATTTTCTACAGACAGAGTGTTTCAAAACTGCTCAATCAAAAGTATGGTTTAACTCTGTTAGCTGAATGCTCAGATCAGAAAGAAGTTTCAGAGAATGCTTCTGTGTAGTTTATATTTGAATATATTCCTTTTTCCACTACTACTCTCTTAGCGCTCCAAATGTCCAGTTGCATTTTCTACAGAAAGAGTGTTCAGATCTGCCCAATCAAAAGTATGGTTTAACTCTGTTAGCTGAATGCACAGATCAGAAAGAAGTTTCACCGAATTATTCTGTGTGGTTTATATTTGAAAACATTCCTTTTTCCACTATTACCCTCTTAGCGCTCCGAATCTCCACTTGCATTTTCTACAAAAAGAGTGTTTCATAACTGCTCAATCAAAAATATGTTTTATCTCTGTTAACTGAATTTACAGATCAGAAATAAGTTTCACAGAATGCATCTGTGTAGTTTTTATTTGAAGATATTCTTTTTCCCAATGTAGGCCTCTTAGCGCTTAGCATGTCCAATTGCAGTTTCTACAGAAAGAGTGTTTCAGAACGGCTCACTCAAAAGTAAGGTTCAACTCTGTTAGTTGAATGCACAGAAGAGAAAGAATTTTCACAGAATGCTACTGTGTAGTTTATATTTGAATATATTCCTTTTTCCACTATTACCCTCTTAGCGCTCCGAATGTCCACTTGCATTTTCTACAGAAAGAGTGTTCAGAACTGTGCAATCAAAAGTATGGTTTAACTCAGTTAGCTTAATGAACATATCAGAAATAAGTTTCACACAATGCTTCTGTGTAGTTTTTATTTGAAGATATTATTTTTCCCAATAGAGGCCTCTTAGCGCTCAGAATGTCCAATTGCAGTTTCTACAGAAAGAGTGTTTCAGAAAGGCTCAATCCAAAGTAAGGTTCAACTCTGTTAGTTGAATGCACAGAACAGAAAGAAGTTTCATACAATGCTTCTGTGTAGTTTATACTTGAATATATTCTTTTTTCCACTATTACCCACTTAGCGCTACGAATGTCCAGTTGCATTTTCTACAGACAGAGTGTTTCAAAACTGCTCAATCAAAAGTATGGTTTAACTCTGTTAGCTGAATGCTCAGATCAGAAAGAAGTTTCACAGAATGCTTCTGTGTAGTTTATATTTGAATATATTCTTTTTCCACTACTACTCTCTTAGCGCTCCAAATGTCCAGTTGCATTTTCTACAGAAAGAGTGTTCAGATCTGCCCAATCAAAAGTATGGTTTAACTCTGTTAGCTGAATGCACAGATCAGAAAGAAGTTTCACAGAATGATTCTGTGTAGTTTATATTTGGAGACATTCCTTTTTCCACTATTACCCTCTTAGCGCTCCGAATCTCCACTTGCATTTTCTACAGAAAGAGTGTTTCATAACTGCTCAATCAAAAATATGTTTTATCTCTGTTAACTGAATTTACAGATCAGAAATAAGTTTCGCAGAATGCATCTGTGTAGTTTTTATTTGAAAATATTCTTTTTCCCAATATAGGCCTCTTAGCGCTTAGCATGTCCAATTGCAGTTTCTACAGAAAGAGTGTTTCAGAACGGCTCAATCAAAAGTAAGGTTCAACTCTGTTAGTTGAATGCACAGAACAGAAAGAATTTTCACAGAATGCTACTGTGTAGTTTATATTTGAATATATTCCTTTTTCCACTATTACCCCCTTAGCGCTCAGAATGTCCACTTGCATTTTCTACAGAAAGAGTGTTCAGAACTGTGCAATCAAAAGTATGGTTTAACTCTGTTAGCTTAATGAACATATCAGAAATAAGTTTCACACAATGCTTCTGTGTAGTTTTTATTTGAAGATATTATTTTTCCCAATATACGCCTCTTAGCGCTCAGAATGTCCAATTGCAGTTTCTACAGAAAGAGTGTTTCAGAAAGGCTGAATCAAAAGTAAGGTTCAACTGTGTTAGTTGAATGCACAGAACAGAAAGAAGTTTCATACAATGCTTCTGTGTAGTTTATATTTGAACATATTCTTTTTTCCACTATTACCCACTTAGCGCTACGAATGTCCAGTTGCATTTTCTACAGACACAGTGTTTCAAAACTGCTCAATCAAAATTATGGTTTAACTCTGTTAGCTGAATGCTCAGATCAGAAAGAAGTTTCACAGAATGCTTCAGTGTAGTTTATATTTGAATATATTCCTTTTTCCACTACTACTCTCTTAGCGCTCCAAATGTCCATTTGCATTTTCTACAGAAAGAGTGTTCAGATCTGCTCAATCAAAAGTATGGTTTAACTCTGTTAGCTGAATGCACAGAGCAGAAAGAAGTTTCACAGAATGATTCTGTGTAGTTTATATTTGGAGACATTCCTTTTTCCACTATTACCCTCTTAGCGCTCCGAATCTCCACTTGCATTTTCTACAGAAAGAGTGTTTCAGAACAGCTCAATCGAAACTAAGGTTCAACTCTTTTAGTTGAACAAACAGAACAGAAAGATGTTTCACACAATTCTTCTGTGTAGTTTTTATTTGTAGACATTCTTTTTCCCAATATAGGCCTCTTAGCGCTCAGAATGTCCAATTGCAGTTTCTACAGAAAGAGTGTTTCAGAACGGCTCAATCAAAAGTAAGGTTCAACTCTGTTAGTGGAATGCACAGAACAGAAAGAAGTTTCATACAATGCTTCTGTGTAGTTTATATTTGAACATATTCTTTTTTCCACTATTACCCACTTAGCGCTACGAATGTCCAGTTGCATTTTCTACAGACAGAGTGTTTCAAAACTGCTCAATCAAAAGTATCGTTTAACTCTGTTAGCTGAATGCTCAGATCAGAAAGAAGTTTCACAGAATGCTTCTGTGTAGTTTATATTTGAATATATTCCTTTTTCCACTACTACGCCCTTAGCGCTCCAAATGTCCAGTTGCATTCTCTACAGAAAGAGTGTTCAGATCTGCTCAATCAAAAGTATGTTTTAACTCTGTTAGCTGAATGCACAGATCAGAAAGAAGTTTCACCGAATGATTCTGTGTAGTTTATATTTGGAGACATTCCTTTTTCCACTATTACCCTCTTAGCGCTCCGAATCTCCACTTGCATTTTCTACAGAAAGAGTGTTTCATAACTGCTCAATCAAAAATATGTTTTATCTCTGTTAACTGAATTTACAGATCAGAAATAAGTTTCACAGAATGCATCTGTGTAGTTTTTATTTGAAGATATTCTTTTTCCCAATATAGGCCTCTTAGCGCTTAGCATGTCCAATTGCAGTTTCTACAGAAAGAGTGTTTCAGAACGGCTCAATCAAAAGTAAGGTTCAACTCTGTTAGTTGAATGCACAGAACAGAAAGAATTTTCACAGAATGCTACTGTGTAGTTTATATTTGAATATATTCCTTTTTCCACTATTACCCTCTTAGCGCTCCGAATGTCCACTTGCATTTTCTACAGAAAGAGTGTTCAAAACTGTGCAATCAAAAGTATGGTTTAACTCAGTTAGCTTAATGAACATATCAGAAATAAGTTTCACACAATGCTTCTGTGTAGTTTTTATTTGAAGATATTATTTTTCCCAATAGAGGCCTCTTAGCGCTCAGAATGTCCAATTGCAGTTTCTACAGATAGAGTGTTTCAGAAAGGCTCAATCCAAAGTAAGGTTCAACTCTGTTAGTTGAATGCACAGAACAGAAAGAAGTTTCATACAATGCTTCTGTGTAGTTTATATTTGAACATATTCTTTTTTCCACTATTACCCACTTAGCGCTACGAATGTCCAGTTGCATTTTCTACAGACAGAGTGTTTCAAAACTGCTCAATCAAAAGTATGGTTTAACTCTGTTAGCTGAATGCTCAGATCAGAAAGAAGTTTCACAGAATGCTTCTGTGTAGTTTATATTTGAATATATTCCTTTTTCCACTACTACTCTCTTAGCGCTCCAAATGTCCAGTTGCATTTTCTACAGAAAGAGTGTTCAGATCTGCCCAATCAAAAGTATGGTTTAACTCTGTTAGCTGAATGCACAGATCAGAAAGAAGTTTCACCGAATTATTCTGTGTGGTTTATATTTGAAAACATTCCTTTTTCCACTATTACCCTCTTAGCGCTCCGAATCTCCACTTGCATTTTCTACAAAAAGAGTGTTTCATAACTGCTCAATCAAAAATATGTTTTATCTCTGTTAACTGAATTTACAGATCAGAAATAAGTTTCACAGAATGCATCTGTGTAGTTTTTATTTGAAGATATTCTTTTTCCCAATGTAGGCCTCTTAGCGCTTAGCATGTCCAATTGCAGTTTCTACAGAAAGAGTGTTTCAGAACGGCTCAATCAAAAGTAAGGTTCAACTCTGTTAGTTGAATGCACAGAAGAGAAAGAATTTTCACAGAATGCTACTGTGTAGTTTATATTTGAATATATTCCTTTTTCCACTATTACCCTCTTAGCGCTCCGAATGTCCACTTGCATTTTCTACAGAAAGAGTGTTCAGAACTGTGCA
Source organism: Symphalangus syndactylus (assembly GCF_028878055.3). NCBI lineage: Eukaryota > Metazoa > Chordata > Mammalia > Primates > Hylobatidae > Symphalangus > Symphalangus syndactylus. The sequence continues at coordinate 109,826,662 of NC_072437.2, read as the reverse complement.
ATCAAAAGTATGGTTTAACTCAGTTAGCTTAATGAACATATCAGAAATAAGTTTCACACAATGCTTCTGTGTAGTTTTTATTTGAAGATATTATTTTTCCCAATAGAGGCCTCTTAGCGCTCAGAATGTCCAATTGCAGTTTCTACAGAAAGAGTGTTTCAGAAAGGCTCAATCCAAAGTAAGGTTCAACTCTGTTAGTTGAATGCACAGAACAGAAAGAAGTTTCATACAATGCTTCTGTGTAGTTTATACTTGAACATATTCTTTTTTCCACTATTACCCACTTAGCGCTACGAATGTCCAGTTGCATTTTCTACAGACAGAGTGTTTCAAAACTGCTCAATCAAAAGTATGGTTTAACTCTGTTAGCTGAATGCTCAGATCAGAAAGAAGTTTCACAGAATGCTTCTGTGTAGTTTATATTTGAATATATTCTTTTTCCACTACTACTCTCTTAGCGCTCCAAATGTCCAGTTGCATTTTCTACAGAAAGAGTGTTCAGATCTGCCCAATCAAAAGTATGGTTTAACTCTGTTAGCTGAATGCACAGATCAGAAAGAAGTTTCAAAGAATGATTCTGTGTAGTTTATATTTGGAGACATTCCTTTTTCCACTATTACCCTCTTAGCGCTCCGAATCTCCACTTGCATTTTCTACAGAAAGAGTGTTTCATAACTGCTCAATCAAAAATATGTTTTATCTCTGTTAACTGAATTTACAGATCAGAAATAAGTTTCACAGAATGCATCTGTGTAGTTTTTATTTGAAAATATTCTTTTTCCCAATATAGGCCTCTTAGCGCTTAGCATGTCCAATTGCAGTTTCTACAGAAAGAGTGTTTCAGAACGGCTCAATCAAAAGTAAGGTTCAACTCTGTTAGTTGAATGCACAGAACAGAAAGAATTTTCACAGAATGCTACTGTGTAGTTTATATTTGAATATATTCCTTTTTCCACTATTACCCCCTTAGCGCTCCGAATGTCCACTTGCATTTTCTACAGAAAGAGTGTTCAGAACTGCGCAATCAAAAGTATGGTTTAACTCTGTTAGCTTAATGAACATATCAGAAATAAGTTTCACACAATGCTTCTGTGTAGTTTTTATTTGAAGATATTATTTTTCCCAATATACGCCTCTTAGCGCTCAGAATGTCCAATTGCAGTTTCTACAGAAAGAGTGTTTCAGAAAGGCTGAATCAAAAGTAAGGTTCAACTGTGTTAGTTGAATGCACAGAACAGAAAGAAGTTTCATACAATGCTTCTGTGTAGTTTATATTTGAACATATTCTTTTTTCCACTATTACCCACTTAGCGCTACGAATGTCCAGTTGCATTTTCTACAGACACAGTGTTTCAAAACTGCTCAATCAAAATTATGGTTTAACTCTGTTAGCTGAATGCTCAGATCAGAAAGAAGTTTCACAGAATGCTTCAGTGTAGTTTATATTTGAATATATTCCTTTTTCCACTACTACTCTCTTAGCGCTCCAAATGTCCATTTGCATTTTCTACAGAAAGAGTGTTCAGATCTGCTCAATCAAAAGTATGGTTTAACTCTGTTAGCTGAATGCACAGATCAGAAAGAAGTTTCACCGAATGATTCTGTGTAGTTTATATTTGGAGACATTCCTTTTTCCACTATTACCCTCTTAGCGCTCCGAATCTCCACTTGCATTTTCTACAGAAAGAGTGTTTCATAACTGCTCAATCAAAAATATGTTTTATCTCTGTTAACTGAATTTACAGATCAGAAATAAGTTTCACAGAATGCATCTGTGTAGTTTTTATTTGAAGATATTCTTTTTCCCAATATAGGCCTCTTAGCGCTTAGCATGTCCAATTGCAGTTTCTACAGAAAGAGTGTTTCAGAACGGCTCAATCAAAAGTAAGGTTCAACTCTGTTAGTTGAATGCACAGAACAGAAAGAATTTTCACAGAATGCTACTGTGTAGTTTATATTTGAATATATTCCTTTTTCGACTATTACCCCCTTAGCGCTCCGAATGTCCACTTGCATTTTCTACAGAAAGAGTGTTCAGAACTGCGCAATCAAAAGTATGGTTTAACTCTGTTAGCTTAATGAACATATCAGAAATAAGTTTCACACAATGCTTCTGTGTAGTTTTTATTTGAAGATATTATTTTTCCCAATATAGGCCTCTTAGCGCTCAGAATGTCCAATTGCAGTTTCTACAGAAAGAGTGTTTCAGAAAGGCTCAATCAAAAGTAAGGTTCAACTCTGTTAGTTGAATGCACAGAACAGAAAGAAGTTTCATACAATGCTTCTGTGTAGTTTATATTTGAACATATTCTTTTTTCCACTATTACCCACTTAGCGCGACGAATGTCCTGTTGCATTTTCTACAGACACAGTGTTTCAATCTGCTCAATCAAAAGTATGGTTTAACTCTGTTAGCTGAATGCTCAGATCAGAAAAAGTTTCACAGAATGCTTCTGTGTAGTTTATATTTGAATATATTCCTTTTTCCACTACTACGCTCTTAGCGCTCCAAATGTCCAGTTGCATTTTCTACAGAAAGAGTGTTCAGATCTGCTCAATCAAAAGTATGGTTTAACTCTGTTAGCTGAATGCACAGATCAGAAAGAAGTTTCACAGAATGATTCTGTGTAGTTTATATTTGAAGACATTCCTTTTTCCACTATTACCCTCTTAGCGCTCCGAATCTCCACTTGCATTTTCTACAAAAAGAGTGTTTCATAACTGCTCAATCAAAAATATGTTTTATCTCTGTTAACTGAATTTACAGATCAGAAATAAGTTTCACACAATGCTTCTGTGTAGTTTTTATTTGAAGATATTATTTTTCCCAATATACGCCTCTTAGCGCTCAGAATGTCCAATTGCAGTTTCTACAGAAAGAGTGTTTCAGAAAGGCTGAATCAAAAGTAAGGTTCAACTGTGTTAGTTGAATGCACAGAACAGAAAGAAGTTTCATACAATGCTTCTGTGTAGTTTATATTTGAACATATTCTTTTTTCCACTATTACCCACTTAGCGCTACGAATGTCCAGTTGCATTTTCTACAGACACAGTGTTTCAAAACTGCTCAATCAAAATTATGGTTTAACTCTGTTAGCTGAATGCTCAGATCAGAAAGAAGTTTCACAGAATGCTTCAGTGTAGTTTATATTTGAATATATTCCTTTTTCCACTAGTACTCTCTTAGCGCTCCAAATGTCCATTTGCATTTTCTACAGAAAGAGTGTTCAGATCTGCTCAATCAAAAGTATGGTTTAACACTTTTAGCTGAATGCACAGATCAGAAAGAAGTTTCACAGAATGATTCTGTGTAGTTTATATTTGGAGACATTCCTTTTTCCACTATTACCCTCTTAGCGCTCCGAATCTCCACTTGCATTTTCTACAGAAAGAGTGTTTCAGAACGGCTCAATCGAAACTAAGGTTCAACTCTTTTAGTTGAACAAACAGAACAGAAAGAAGTTTCACACAATTCTTCTGTGTAGTTTTTATTTGTAGACATTCTTTTTCCCAATATAGGCCTCTTAGCGCTCAGAATGTCCAATTGCAGTTTCTACAGAAAGAGTGTTTCAGAACGGCTCAATCAAAAGTAAGGTTCAACTCTGTTAGTGGAATGCACAGAACAGAAAGAAGTTTCATACAATGCTTCTGTGTAGTTTATATTTGAACATATTCTTTTTTCCACTATTACCCACTTAGCGCTACGAATGTCCAGTTGCATTTTCTACAGACAGAGTGTTTCAAAACTGCTCAATCAAAAGTATCGTTTAAATCTGTTAGCTGAATGCTCAGATCAGAAAGAAGTTTCACAGAGTGCTTCTGTGTAGTTTATATTTGAATATATTCCTTTTTCCACTACTACGCCCTTAGCGCTCCAAATGTCCAGTTGCATTTTCTACAGAAAGAGTGTTCAGATCTGCTCAATCAAAAGTATGTTTTAACTCTGTTAGCTGAATGCACAGATCAGAAAGAAGTTTCACCGAATGATTCTGTGTAGTTTATATTTGGAGACATTCCTTTTTCCACTATTACCCTCTTAGCGCTCCGAATCTCAACTTGCATTTTCTACAGAAAGAGTGTTTCATAACTGCTCAATCAAAAATATGTTTTATCTCTGTTAACTGAATTTACAGATCAGAAATAAGTTTCACAGAATGCATCTGTGTAGTTTTTATTTGAAGATATTCTTTTTCCCAATGTAGGCCTCTTAGCGCTTAGCATGTCCAATTGCAGTTTCTACAGAAAGAGTGTTTCAGAACGGCTCAATCAAAAGTAAGGTTCAACTCTGTTAGTTGAATGCACAGAACAGAAAGAATTTTCACATAATGCTACTGTGTAGTTTATATTTGAATATATTCCTTTTTCGACTATTACCCCCTTAGCGCTCCGAATGTCCACTTGCATTTTCTACAGAAAGAGTGTTCAGAACTGCGCAATCAAAAGTATGGTTTAACTCTGTTAGCTTAATGAACATATCAGAAATAAGTTTCACACAATGCTTCTGTGTAGTTTTTATTTGAAGATACTATTTTTCCCAATATAGGCCTCTTAGCGCTCAGAATGTCCAATTGCAGTTTCTACAGAAAGAGTGTTTCAGAAAGGCTCAATCAAAAGTAAGGTTCAACTCTGTTAGTTGAATGCACAGAACAGAAAGAAGTTTCATACAATGCTTCTGTGTAGTTTATATTTGAACATATTCTTTTTTCCACTATTACCCACTTAGCGCGACGAATGTCCTGTTGCATTTTCTACAGACACAGTGTTTCAATCTGCTCAATCAAAAGTATGGTTTAACTCTGTTAGCTGAATGCTCAGATCAGAAAAAGTTTCACAGAATGCTTCTGTGTAGTTTATATTTGAATATATTCCTTTTTCCACTACTACGCTCTTAGCGCTCCAAATGTCCAGTTGCATTTTCTACAGAAAGAGTGTTCAGATCTGCTCAATTAAAAGTATGGTTTAACTCTGTTAGCTGAATGCACAGATCAGAAAGAAGTTTCACAGAATGATTCTGTGTAGTTTATATTTGAAGACATTCCTTTTTCCACTATTACCCTCTTAGCGCTCCGAATCTCCACTTGCATTTTCTACAAAAAGAGTGTTTCATAACTGCTCAATCAAAAATATGTTTTATCTCTGTTAACTGAATTTACAGATCAGAAATAAGTTTCACACAATGCTTCTGTGTAGTTTTTATTTGAAGATATTATTTTTCCCAATATACGCCTCTTAGCGCTCAGAATGTCCAATTGCAGTTTCTACAGAAAGAGTGTTTCAGAAAGGCTGAATCAAAAGTAAGGTTCAACTGTGTTAGTTGAATGCACAGAACAGAAAGAAGTTTCATACAATGCTTCTGTGTAGTTTATATTTGAACATATTCTTTTTTCCACTATTACCCACTTAGCGCTACGAATGTCCAGTTGCATTTTCTACAGACACAGTGTTTCAAAACTGCTCAATCAAAATTATGGTTTAACTCTGTTAGCTGAATGCTCAGATCAGAAAGAAGTTTCACAGAATGCTTCAGTGTAGTTTATATTTGAATATATTCCTTTTTCCACTAGTACTCTCTTAGCGCTCCAAATGTCCATTTGCATTTTCTACAGAAAGAGTGTTCAGATCTGCTCAATCAAAAGTATGGTTTAACTCTGTTAGCTGAATGCACAGATCAGAAAGAAGTTTCACAGAATGATTCTGTGTAGTTTATATTTGGAGACATTCCTTTTTCCACTATTACCCTCTTAGCGCTCCGAATCTCCACTTGCATTTTCTACAGAAAGAGTGTTTCAGAACGGCTCAATCGAAACTAAGGTTCAACTCTTTTAGTTGAACAAACAGAACAGAAAGAAGTTTCACACAATTCTTCTGTGTAGTTTTTATTTGTAGACATTCTTTTTCCCAATATAGGCCTCTTAGCGCTCAGAATGTCCAATTGCAGTTTCTACAGAAAGAGTGTTTCAGAACGGCTCAATCAAAAGTAAGGTTCAACTCTGTTAGTTGAATGCACAGAACAGAAAGAATTTTCACAGAATGCTACTGTGTAGTTTATATTTGAATATATTCCTTTTTCGACTATTACCCCCTTAGTGCTCCGAATGTCCACTTGCATTTTCTACAGAAAGAGTGTTCAGAACTGCGCAATCAAAAGTATGGTTTAACTCTGTTAGCTTAATGAACATATCAGAAATAAGTTTCACACAATGCTTCTGTGTAGTTTTTATTTGAAGATATTATTTTTCCCAATATAGGCCTCTTAGCGCTCAGAATGTCCAATTGCAGTTTCTACAGAAAGAGTGTTTCAGAAAGGCTCAATCAAAAGTAAGGTTCAACTCTGTTAGTTGAATGCACAGAACAGAAAGAAGTTTCATACAATGCTTCTGTGTAGTTTATATTTGAACATATTCTTTTTTCCACTATTACCCACTTAGCGCGACGAATGTCCTGTTGCATTTTCTACAGACACAGTGTTTCAATCTGCTCAATCAAAAGTATGGTTTAACTCTGTTAGCTGAATGCTCAGATCAGAAAAAGTTTCACAGAATGCTTCTGTGTAGTTTATATTTGAATATATTCCTTTTTCCACTACTACGCTCTTAGCGCTCCAAATGTCCAGTTGCATTTTCTACAGAAAGAGTGTTCAGATCTGCTCAATCAAAAGTATGGTTTAACTCTGTTAGCTGAATGCACAGATCAGAAAGAAGTTTCACCGAATGATTCTGTGTAGTTTATATTTGAAGACATTTCTTTTTCCACTATTACCCTCTTAGCGCTCCGAATCTCCACTTGCATTTTCTACAAAAAGAGTGTTTCATAACTGCTCAATCAAAAATATGTTTTATCTCTGTTAACTGAATTTACAGATCAGAAATAAGTTTCACAGAATGCATCTGTGTAGTTTTTATTTGAAGATATTCTTGTTCCCAATGTAGGCCTCTTAGCGCTTAGCATGTCCAATTGCAGTCTCTACAGAAAGAGTGTTTCAGAACGGCTCAATCAAAAGTAAGGTTCAACTGTGTTAGTTGAAGGCACAGAAGAGAAAGAATTTTCACAGAATGCTACTGTGTAGTTTATATTTGAATATATTCCTTTTTCCACTATTACCCTCTTAGCGCTCCGAATGTCCACTTGCATTTTCTACAGAAAGAGTGTTCAGAACTGCGCAATCAAAAGTATGGTTTAACTGTGTTAGCTTAATGAACATATCAGAAATAAGTTTCACACAATGCTTCTGTGTAGTTTTTATTTGAAGATATTATTTTTCCCAATATAGGCCTCTTAGCGCTCAGATTGTCCAATTGCAGTTTTTACAGAAAGAGTGTTTCAGAAAGGCTCAATCAAAAGTCAGGTTCAACTCTGTTAGTTGAATGCACAGAACAGAAAGAAGTTTCATACAATGCTTCTGTGTAGTTTATATTTGAACATATTCTTTTTTCCACTATTACCCACTTAGCGCTACGAATGTCCAGTTGCATTTTCTACAGACAGAGTGTTTCAAAACTGCTCAATCAAATGTATGGTTTAACTCTGTTAGCTGAATGCTCAGATCAGAAAGATGTTTCACAGAATGCTTCTGTGTAGTTTATATTTGAATATATTCCTTTTTCCACTACTACTCTCTTAGCGCTCCAAATGTCCAGTTGCATTTTCTACAGAAAGAGTGCTCAGATCTGCTCAATCAAAAGTATGGTTTAAATCTGTTAGCTGAATGCACAGATCAGAAAGAAGTTTCACAGAATGATTCTGTGTAGTTTATATTTGGAGATATTCCTTTTTCCACTATTACCCTCTTAGCGCTCCGAATCTCCACTTGCATTTTCTACAGAAAGAGTGTTTCAGAACGGCTCAATCAAAACTAAGGTTCAACTCTTTTAGTTGAACAAACAGAACAGAAAGAAGTTTCACACAATTCCTCTGTGTAGTTTTTATTTGTAGACATTCTTTTTCCCAATATAGGCCTCTTAGCGCTCAGAATGTCCAATTGCAGTTTCTACAGAAAGAGTGTTTCAGAACGGCTCAATCAAAAGTAAGGTTCAACTCTGTTAGTTGAATGCACAGAACAGAAAGAAGTTTCATACAATGCTTCTGTGTAGTTTATATTTGAACATATTCTTTTTTCCACTATTACCCACTTAGCGCTACGAATGTCCAGTTGCATTTTCTACAGACAGAGGGTTTCAAAACTGCTCAATCAAAAGTATGGTTTAACTCGGTTAGCTGAATGCTCAGATCAGAAAGAAGTTTCACAGAATGCTTCTGTGTAGTTTATATTTGAATATATTCCTTTTTCCACTACTAAGCTCTTAGCGCTCCAAATGTCCAGTTGCATTTTCTACAGAAAGAGTGTTCAGATCTGCTCAATCAAAAGTATGGTTTAACTCTGTTAGCTGAATGCACAGAGCAGAAAGAAGTTTCACCGAATGATTCTGTGTAGTTTATATTTGAAGACATTCCTTTTTCCACTATTACCCTCTTAGCGCTCCGAATCTCCACTTGCATTTTCTACAAAAAGAGTGTTTCATAACTGCTCAATCAAAAATATGTTTTATCTCTGTTAACTGAATTTACAGATCAGAAATAAGTTTCACAGAATGCATCTGTGTAGTTTTTATTTGAAGATATTCTTTTTCCCAATGTAGGCCTCTTATCGCTTAGCATGTCCAATTGCAGTTTCTACAGAAAGAGTGTTTCAGAACGGCTCAATCAAAAGTAAGGTTCAACTCTGTTAGTTGAATGCACAGAACAGAAAGAATTTTCACAGAATGCTACTGTGTAGTTTATATTTGAATATATTCCTTTTTCCACTATTACCCTCTTAGCGCTCCGAATGTCCACTTGCATTTTCTACAGAAAGAGTGTTCAGAACTGCGCAATCAAAATTATGGTTTAACTGTGTTAGCTTAATGAACATATCAGAAATAAGTTTCACACAATGCTTCTGTGTAGTTTTTATTTGAAGATATTATTTTTCCCAATATAGGCCTCTTAGCGCTCAGAATGTCCAATTGCAGTTTCTACAGAAAGAGTGTTTCAGAACGGCTCAATCAAAAGTAAGGTTCAACTCTGTTAGTTGAATGCATAGAACAGAAAGAAGTTTCATACAATGCTTCTGTGTAGTTTATATTTGAACATATTCTTTTTTCCACTATTACCCACTTAGCGCTACGAATGTCCAGTTGCATTTTCAACAGACAGAGTGTTTCAAAACTGCTCAATCAAAAGTATGGTTTAACTCTGTTAGCTGAATGCTCAGATCAGAAAGAAGTTTCACAGAATGCTTCTGTGTAGTTTATATTTGAATATATTCCTTTTTCCACTACTACTCTCTTAGCGCTCCAAATGTCCAGTTGCATTTTCTACAGAAAGAGTGTTCAGATCTGCTCAATCAATAGAATGGTTTAACTCTGTTAGCTGAATGCACAGATCAGAAAGAAGTTTCACCGAATGATTCTGTGTAGTTTATATTTGGAGACATTCCTTTTTCCACTATGACCCTCTTAGCGCTCCGAATCTCCACTTGCATTTTCTACAGAAAGAGTGATTCATAACTGCTCAATCAAAAATATGTTTTATCTCTGTTAACTGAATTTACAGATCAGAAATAAGTTTCACAGAATGCATCTGTGTAGTTTTTATTTGAAGATATTCTTTTTCCCAATGTAGGCCTCTTAGCGCTTAGCATGTCCAATTGCAGTTTCTACAGAAAGAGTGTTTCAGAACGGCTCAATCAAAAGTAAGGTTCAACTCTGTTAGTTGAATGCACAGAACAGAAAGAATTTTCACAGAATGCTACTGTGTAGTTTATATTTGAATATATTCCTTTTTCCACTATTACCCTCTTAGCGCTCCGAATGTCCACTTGCATTTTCTACAGAAAGAGTGTTCAGCACTACGCAATCAAAAGTATGGTTTAACTCTGTTAGCTTAATGAACATATCAGAAATAAGTTTCACACAATGCTTCTGTGTAGTTTTTATTTGAAGATATTATTTTTCCCAATATAGGCCTCTTAGCGCTCAGAATGTCCAATTGCAGTTTCTACAGAAAGAGTGTTTCAGAAAGGCTCAATCAAAAGTAAGGTTCAACTCTGTTAGTTGAATGCACAGAACAGAAAGAAGTTTCATACAATGCTTCTGTGTAGTTTATATTTGAACATATTCTTTTTTCCACTATTATCCACTTAGCGCTACGAATGTCCAGTTGCATTTTCTACAGACAGAGTGTTTCAAAACTGCTCAATCAAAAGTATGGTTTAACTCTGTTAGCTGAATGCTCAGATCAGAAAGAAGTTTCACAGAATGCTTCTGTGTAGTTTATATTTGAATATATTCCTTTTTCCACTACTACTCTCTTAGCGCTCCAAATGTCCAGTTGCATTTTCTACAGAAAGAGTGTTCAGATCTGCTCAATCAAAAGTATGGTTTAACTCTGTTAGCTGAATGCACAGATCAGAAAGAAGTTTCACCGAATGATTCTGTGTAGTTTATATTTGAAGACATTCCTTTTTCCACTATTACCCTCTTAGCGCTCCGAATCTCCACTTGCATTTTCTACAGAAAGAGTGTTTCAGAACGGCTCAATCAAAACTAAGGTTCAACTCTTTTAGTTGAACAAACAGAACAGAAAGAAGTTTCACACAATTCTTCTGTGTAGTTTTTATTTGTAGACATTCTTTTTCCCAATATATGCCTCTTAGCGCTCAGAATGTCCAATTGCAGTTTCTACAGAAAGAGAGTTTCAGAACGGCTCAATCAAAAGTAAGGTTCAACTCTGTTAGTTGAATGCACAGAACAGAAAGAAGTTTCATACAATGCTTCTGTGTAGTTTGTATTTGAACATATTCTTTTTTCCACTATTACCCACTTAGCTCTACGAATGTCCAGTTGCATTTTCTACAGACAGAGAGTTTCAAAACTGCTCAATCAAAAGTATGGTTTAACTCTGTTAGCTGAATGCACAGATCAGAAAGAAGTTTCACCGAATGATTCTGTGTAGTTTATATTTGAAGACATTCCTTTTTCCACTATTACCCTCTTAGCGCTCCGAATCTCCACTTGCATTTTATACAAAAAGAGTGTTTCATAACTGCTCAATCAAAAATATGTTTTATCTCTGTTAACTGAATTTACAGATCAGAAATAAGTTTCACAGAATGCATCTGTGTAGTTTTTATTTGAAGATATTCTTTTTCCCAATGTAGGCCTCTTAGCGCTTAGCATGTCCAATTGCAGTTTCTACAGAAAGAGTGTTTTAGAACGGCTCAATAAAAAGTAAGGTTCAACTCTGTTAGTTGAATGCACAGAACAGAAAGTATTTTCACAGAATGCTACTGTGTAGTTTATATTTGAATATATTCCTTTTTCCACTATTACCCTCTTAGCGCTCCGAATGTCCACTGGCATTTTCTACAGAAAGAGTGTTCAGAACTGCCCAATCAAAAGTAGGGTTTAATTCTGTTAGCTTAATGAACATATCAGAAAAAAGTTTCACACAATGCTTCTGTGTAGTTTTTATTTGAAGATATTATTTTTCCCAATATAGGCCTCTTTGCGCTCAGAATGTCCAATTGCAGTTTCTACAGAAAGAGTGTTTCAGAAAGGCTCAATCCAAAGTAAGGTTCAACTCTTTTAGTTGAATGCACAGAACAGAAAGCAGTTTCATACAATGCTTCTGTGTAGTTTATATTTGAATATATTCTTTTTTCCACTATTACCCACTTAGCGCTACGAATGTCCAGTTGCATTTTCTACAGACAGAGTGTTTCAAAACTGCTCAATCAAAAGTATGGTTTAACTCTGTTAGCTGAATGCTCAGATCAGAAAGAAGTTTCACAGAATGCTTCTGTGTAGTTTATATTTGAATATATTCCTTTTTCCACTACTAATCTCTTAGCGCTCCAAATGTCCAGTTGCATTTTCTACAGAAAGAGTGTTCAGATCTGCTCAATCAAAAGTATGGTTTAACTCTGTTAGCTGAATGCACAGATCAGAAAGAAGTTTCACCGAATGATTCTGTGTAGTTTATATTTGAAGACATTCCTTTTTCCACTATTACCCTCTTAGCGCTCCGAATCTCCACTTGCATTTTCTACAAAAAGAGTGTTTCATAACTGCTCAATCAAAAATATGTTTTATCTCTGTTAACTGAATTTACAGATCAGAAATAACTTTCACAGAATGCATCTGTGTAGTTTTTATTTGAAGATATTCTTTTTCCCAATGTAGGCCTCTTAGCGCTTAGCATGTCCAATTGCAGTTTCTACAGAAAGAGTGTTTCAGAACGGCTCAATCAAAAGTAAGGTTCAACTCTGTTAGTTGAATGCACAGAACAGAAAGAATTTTCACAGAATGCTACTGTGTAGTTTATATTTGAATATATTCCTTTTTCCACTATTACCCTCTTAGCGCTCGGAATGTCCACTGGCATTTTCTACAGAAAGAGTGTTCAGAACTGCGCAATCAAAAGTAGGGTTTAATTCTGTTAGCTTAATGAACATATCAGAAATAAGTTTCACACAATGCTTCTGTGTAATTTTTATTTGAAGATATTATTTTTCCCAATAGAGGCCTCATAACGCTTAGAATGTCCAATTGCAGTTTCTACAGAAAGAGTGTTTCAGAAAGGCTCAATCAAAAGTAAGGTTCAACTCTGTTAGTTGAATGCACAGAACAGAAAGAAGTTTCATGCAATGCTTCTGTGTAGTTTATATTTGAACATATACTTTTTTCCACTATTACCCACATAGCGCTACGAATGTCCAGTTGCATTTTCTACAGACAGAATGTTTCAAAACTGCTCAATCAAAAGTATGGTTTAACTCTGTTAGCTGAAAGCTCAGATCAGAAAGAAGTTTCACAGAATGCTTCTGTGTAGTTTATATTTGAATATATTCCTTTTTCCACTACTACGCTCTTCGCGCTCCAAATGTCCAGTTGCATTTTCTACAGAAAGAGTGTTCAGATCTGCTCAATCAAAAGTATGGTTTAACTCTGTTAGCTGAATGCACAGATCAGAAAGAAGTTTCACCGAATGATTCTGTGTAGTTTATATTTGAAGACAATCCTTTTTCCACTATTACCCTCTTAGCGCTCCGAATCTCCACTTGCATTTTCTACAAAAAGAGTGTTTCATAACTGCTCAATCAAAAATATGTTTTATCTCTGTTAACTGAATTTACAGATCAGAAATAAGTTTCACAGAATGCATCTGTGTAGTTTTTATTTGAAGATATTCTTTTTCCCAATGTAGGCCTCTTAGCGCTTAGCATGTCCAATTCCAGTTTCTACAGAAAGAGTGTTTCAGAACAGCTCAATCAAAAGTAAGGTTCAACTCTGTTAGTTGAATGCACAGAACAGAAAGAACTTTCACAGAATGCTACTGTGTAGTTTATATTTGAATATATTCCTTTTTCCACTATTACCCTCTTAGCGCTCCGAATGTCCACTTGCATTTTCTACAGAAAGAGTGTTCAGAACTGCGCAATCAAAAGTATGGTTTAACTCTGTTAGCTTAATGAACATATCAGAAATAAGTTACACAATGCTTCTGTGTAGTTTTTATTTGAAGATATTATTTTTCCCAATAGAGGCCTCCTAACGCTTAGAATGTCCAATTGCAGTTTCTACAGAAAGAGTGTTTCAGAAAGGCTCAATCGAAAGTAAGGTTCAACTCTGTTAGTTGAATGCACAGAACAGAAAGAAGTTTCATACAATGCTTCTGTGTAGTTTATGTTTGAACATATTCTTTTTTCCACTATTACCCACTTAGCGCTACGAATGTCCAGTTGCATTTTCTACAGACAGAGTGTTTCAAAACTGCTCAATCAAAAGTATGGTTTAACTCTGTTAGCTGAATGCTCCGATCAGAAAGAAGTTTCACAGAATGCTTCAGTGTAGTTTATGTTTGAATATATTCCTTTTTCCACTACTACTCTCTTAGCGCTCCAAATGTCCAGTTGCATTTTCTACAGAAAGAGTGTTCAGATCTGCTGAATCAAAAGTATGGTTTAACTCTGTTAGCTGAATGCACAGATCAGAAAGAAGTTTCACAGAATGATTCTGTGTAGTTTATATTTGGAGACATTCCTTTTTCCACTATTACCCTCTTAGCGCTCCGAATCTCCACTTGCATTTTCTACAGAAAGAGTGTTTCAGAACCGCTCAATCAAAACTAAGGTTCAACTCTTTTAGTTGAACAAACAGAACAGAAAGAAGTTTCACACAATTCTTCTGTGTAGTTTTTATTTGTAGACATTCTTTTTCCCAATATAGGCCTCTTAGCGCTCAGAATGTCCAATTATAGTTTCTACAGAAAGAGTGTTTCAGAACGGCTCAATCAAAAGTAAGGTTCAACTCTGTTAGTTGAATGCACAGAACAGAAAGAAGTTTCATACAATGCTTCTGTGTAGTTTATATTTGAACATATACTTTTTTCCACTATTACCCACTTAGCGCTACGAATGTCCAGTTGCATTTTCTACAGACAGAGTGTTTCAAAACTGCTCAATCAAAAGTATGGTTTAACTCTGTTAGCTGAAAGCTCAGATCAGAAGGAAGTTTCACAGAATGCTTCTGTGTAGTTTATATTTGAATATATTCCTTTTTCCACTACTACGCTCTTAGCGCTCCAAATGTCCAGTTGCATTTTCTACAGAAAGAGTGTTCAGATCTGCTCAATCAAAAGTATGGTTTAACTCTGTTAGCTGAATGCACAGATCAGAAAGAAGTTTCACAGAATGATTCTGTGTAGTTTATATTTGAAGACATTCCTTTTTCCACTATTACCCTCTTAGCGCTCCGAATCTCCACTTGCATTTTCTACAAAAAGAGTGTTTCATAACTGCTCAATCAAAAATATGTTTTATCTCTGTTAACTGAATTTACAGATGAGAAATAAGTTTCACAGAATGCATCTGTGTAGTTTTTATTTGAAGATATTATTTTTTCCCAATGTAGGCCTCTTAGCGCTTAGCATGTCCAATTGCAGTTTCTACAGAAAGAGTGTTTCAGAACAGCTCAATCAAAAGTAAGGTTCAACTCTGTTAGTTGAATGCACAGAACAGAAAGAATTTTCAAAGAATGCTACTGTGTAGTTTATATTTGAATATATTCCTTTTTCCACTATTACCCTCTTAGCGCTACGAATGTCCACTTGCATTTTCTACAGAGTGTTCAGAACTGCGCAATCAAAAGTATGGTTTAACTCTCTTAGCTTAATGAACATATCAGAAATAAGTTTCACACAATGCTTCTGTGAAGTTTTTATTTGAAGATATTATTTTCCCAATATAGGCCTCTTAGCGCTCAGAATGTCCAAATGCAGTTTCTACAGAAAGAGTGTTTCAGAAAGGCTCAATCAAAAGTAAGGTTCAACTCTGTTAGTTGAATGCACAGAACAGAAAGAAGTTTCATACAATGCTTCTGTGTAGTTTATATTTGAACATATTCTTTTTTCCACTATTACCCACTTAGCGCTACGAATGTCCAGTTGCATTTTCTACAGACAGAGTGTTTAAAAACTGCTCAATCAAAAGTATGGTTTAACTCTGTTAGCTGAATGCTCAGATCAGAAAGAAGTTTCACAGAATGCTTCTGTGTAGTTTATATTTGAATATATTCCTTTTTCCACTACTACTCTCTTAGCGCTCCAAATGTTCAGTTGCATTTTCTACAGAAAGAGTGTTCAGATCTGCTCAATCAAAAGTATGGTTTAACTCTGTTAGCTGAATGCACAGATCAGAAAGAAGTTTCACAGAATGATTCTGTGTAGTTTATATTTGGAGACATTCCTTTTTCCACTATTACCCTCTTAGCGCTCCGAATCTCCACTTGCATTTTCTACAGAAAGAGTGTTTCAGAACCGCTCAATCAAAACTAAGCTTCAACTCTTTTAGTTGAACAAACAGAAGAGAAAGAAGTTTCAAACAATTCTTCTGTGTAGTTTTTATTTGTAGACATTCATTTTCCCAATATAGGCCTCTTAGCGCTCAGAATGTCCAATTGCAGTTTCTACAGAAAGAGTGTTTCAGAACGGCTCAATCAAAAGTAAGGTTCAACTCTGTTAGTTGAATGCACAGAACAGAAAGAAGTTTCATACAATGATTCTGTGTAGTTTATATTTGAACATATTCTTTTTTCCACTATTACCCACTTAGCGCTACGAATGTCCAGTTGCATTTTCTACAGACAGAGTGTTTCAAAACTGCTCAATCAAAAGTATGGTTTAAATCTGTTAGCTGAATGCTCAGATCAGAAAGAAGTTTCACAGAATGCTTCTGTGTAGTTTATATTTGAATATATTCCTTTTTCCACTACTACACTCTTAGCGCTCCAAATGTCCAGTTGCATTTTCTACAGAAAGAGTGTTCAGATCTGCTCAATCAAAAGTATGGTTTAACTCTGTTAGCTGAATGCACAGATCAGAAAGAAGTTTCACAGAATGATTCTGTGTAGTTTATATTTGGAGACATTCCTTTTTCCACTATTACCCTCTTAGCGCTCCGAATCTCCACTTGCATTTTCTACAGAAAGAGTGTTTCAGAACGGCTCAATCGAAACTAAGGTTCAACTCTTTTAGTTGAACAAACAGAACAGAAAGAAGTTTCACACATTTCTGTGTAGTTTTTATTTGTAGACACTCTTTTTCCCAATATAGGCCTCTTAGCGCTCAGAATATCCAATTGCAGTTTCTACAGAAAGAGTGTTTCAGAACGGCTCAATCAAAAGTAAGGTTCAACTCTGTGAGTTGAATGCACAGAACAGAAAGTTGTTTCATACAATGCTTCTGTGTAGTTTATATTTGAACATATTCTTTTTTCCACTATTACCCACTTAGCGCTACGAATGTCCAGTTGCATTTTCTACAGACAGAGTGTTTCAAAACTGCTCAATCAAAACTATGGTTTAACTCTGTTAGCCTAATGCTCAGATCAGAAAGAAGTTTCACAGAATGATTCTGTGTAGTTTATATTTGAATATATTCATTTTTCCACTACTACGCTCTTAGTGCTCCAAATGTCCAGTTGCATTTTCTACAGAAAGAGTGTTCAGATCTGCTCAATCAAAAGTATGGTTTAACTCTGTTAGCTGAATGCACAGATCAGAAAGAAGTTTCACCAAATGTTTCTGTGTAATTTATATTTGGAGACATTCCTTTTTCCACTATTACCCTCTTAGCGCTCCGAATCTCCACTTGCATTTTCTACAGAAAGAGTGTTTCATAACTGCTCAATCAAAAATATGTTTTATCTCTGTTAACTGAATTTACAGATCAGAAATAAGTTTCACAGAATGCATCTGTGTAGTTTTTATTTGAAGATATTCTTTTTCCCAATATAGGCCTCTTAGCGCTTAGCATGTCCAATTGCAGTTTCTACAGAAAGAGTGTTTCAGAACGGCTCAATCAAAAGTAAGGTTCAACTCTGTTAGTTGAATGCACAGAACAGAAAGAAGTTTCATACAATGCTTCTGTGTAGTTTATATTTGAACATATTCTTTTTTCCACTATTACCCACTTAGCGCTACGAATGTCCAGTTGCATTTTCTACAGACAGAGTGTTTCAAAACTGCTCAATCAAAAGTACGGTTTAACTCTGTTAGCTGAATGCTCAGATCAGAAAGAAGTTTCACAGAATGCTTCTGTGTAGTTTATATTTGAATATATTCCTTTTTCCACTACTACGCTCTTAGCGCTCCAAATGTCCAGTTGCATTTTCTACAGAAAGAGTGTTCAGATCTGCTCAATCAAAAGTATGGTTTAACTCTGTTAGCTGAATGCACAGATCAGAAAGAAGTTTCACAGAATGATTCTGTGTAGTTTATATTTGAAGACATTCCTTTTTCCACTATTACCCCCTTAGCGCTCCGAATCTCCACTTGCATTTTCTACAAAAAGAGTGTTTCATAACTGCTCAATCAAAAATATGTTTTATCTCTGTTAACTGAATTTACAGATCAGAAATAAGTTTCACAGAATGCATCTGTGTAGTTTTTATTTGAAGATATTCTTTTTCCCAATGTAGGCCTCTTAGCGCTTAGCATGTCCAATTGCAGTTTCTACAGAAAGAGTGTTTCAGAACGGCTCAATCAAAAGTAAGGTTCAACTCTGTTAGTTGAACGCACAGAACACAAAGAATTTTCACAGAATGCTACTGTGTAGTTTATATTTGAATATATTAATTTTTCCACTATTACCCTCTTAGCGCTCCGAATGTCCACTGGCATTTTCTACAGAAAGAGTGTTCAGAACTGAGCAATCAAAAGTATGGATTAACTCTGTTAGCTTAATGAACATATAAGAAATAAGTTTCACCCAATGCTTCTGTGTAGTTTTTATTTGAAGATATTATTTTTCCCAATATAGGCCTCTTAGCGCTCAGAATGTCCAATTGCAGTTTCTACAGAAAGAGTGTTTCAGAACAGCTCAATCAAAAGTAAGGTTCAACTCTGTTAGTTGAATGCACAGAACAGAAAGAATTTTCACAGAATGCTACTGTGTAGTTTATATTTGAATATATTCCTTTTTCCACTATTACCCCCTTAGCGCTCAATGTCAACTTGCATTTTCTACAGAAAGAGTGTTCAGTACTGCGCAATCAAAAGTATGGTTTAACTCTGTTAGCTTAATGAACATATCAGAAATAAGTTTCACACAATGCTTCTGTGTAGTTTTTATTTGAAGATATTATTTTTCCCAATATAGGCCTCTTAGCGCTCAGAATGTCCAATTGCAGTTTCTACAGAAAGAGTGTTTCAGAAAGGCTCAATCAAAAGTAAGGTTCAACTCTGTTAGTTGAATGCACAGAACAGAAAGAAGTTTCATACAATGCTTCTGTGTAGTTTATATTTAAACATATTCTTTTTTCCACTATTACCCACTTAGCGCTACGAATGTCCAGTTGCATTTTCTACAGACAGAGTGTTTCAAAACTGCTCAATCAAAAGTATGGTTTAACTCTGTTAGCTGAATGCTCCGATCAGAAAAAAGTTTCACAGAATGCTTCAGTGTAGTTTATATTTGAATATATTCCTTTTTCCACTACTACTCTCTTAGCGCTCCAAATGTCCAGTTGCATTTTCTACAGAAAGAGTGTTCAGATCTGCTCAATCAAAAGTATGGTTTAACTCTGTTAGCTGAATGCACAGATGAGAAAGAAGTTTCACAGAATGATTCTGTGTAGTTTATATTTGGAGACATTCCTTTTTCCACTATTACCCTCTTAGCGCTCCGAATCTCCACTTGCATTTTGTACAGAAAGAGTGTTTCAGAACGGCTCAATCAAAACTAAGGTTCAACTCTTTTAGTTGAACAAACAGAACAGAAAGAAGTTTCACACAATTCTTCTGTGTAGTTTTTATTTGTAGACATTCTTTTTCCCAATATAGGCCTCTTAGCGCTCAGAATGTCCAATTGCAGTTTCTACAGAAAGAGTGTTTCAGAACGGCTCAATCAAAAGTAAGGTTCAACTCTGTTAGTTGAATGCACAGAACAGAAAGTAGTTTCATACAATGCTTCTGTGTAGTTTATATTTGAACATATACTTTTTTCCACTATAACCCACTTAGCGCTACGAATGCCCAGTTGCATTTTCTACAGACAGAGTGTTTCAAAACTGCTCAATCAAATGTATGGTTTAACTCTGTTAGCTGAATGCTCAGATAAGAAATAAGTTTCACAGAATGCTTCTGTGTAGTTTATATTTGAATATATTCCTTTTTAAACTACTACTCTCTTAGCGCTCCAAATGTCCAGTTGCATTTTCTACAGAAAGAGTGTTCAGATCTGCTCAATCAAAAGTATGGTTTAACTCTGTTAGCTGAATGCACAGATCAGAAAGAAGTTTCACAGAATGATTCTGTGTAGTTTATATTTGGAGACATTCCTTTTTCCACTATTACCCTCTTAGCGCTCCGAATCTCCACTTGCATTTTCTACAGAAAAAGTGTTTCATAACTGCTCAATCAAAAATATGTTTTATCTCTGTTAACTGAATTTACAGATCAGAAATAAGTTTCAAAGAATGCATCTGTGTAGTTTTTATTTGAAGATATTCTTTTTCCCAATATAGGCCTCTTAGCGCTTAGCATGTCCAATTGCAGTTTCTACAGAATGAGTGTTTCAAAACAGCTCAATCAAAAGTAAGGTTCAACTCTGTTAGTTGAATGCACAGAACAGAAAGAATTTTCACAGAATGCTACTGTGTAGTTTATATTTGAATATATTCCTTTTTCCACTATTACCCCCTTAGCGCTCCGAATGTCCACTTGCATTTTCTACAGAAAGAGTGTTCAGAACTGCGCAATCTAAAGTATGGTTTAACTCTGTTAGCTTAATGAACATATCAGAAATAAGTTTCACACAATGCTTCTGTGTAGTTTTTATTTGAAGATATTATTTTTCCCAATATAGGCCTCTTAGCGCTCAGAATGTCCAATTGCAGTTTCTACAGAAAGAGTGTTTCAGAAAGGCTCAATCAAAAGTAAGGTTCAACTCTGTTAGTTGAATGCACAGAACAGAAAGAAGTTTCATACAATGCTTCTGTGTAGTTTATATTTGAACATATTCTTTTTTCCACTATTACCCACTTAGCGCTACGAATGTCCAGTTGCATTTTCTACAGACAGAGTGTTTCAAAACTGCTCAATCAAAAGTATGGTTTAACTCTGTTAGCTGAATGCTCCGATGAGAAAGAAGTTTCACAGAATGCTTCAGTGTAGTTTATATTTGAATATATTCCTTTTTCCACTACTACTCTCTTAGCGCTCCAAATGTCCAGTTGCATTTTCTACAGAAAGAGTGTTCAGATCTGCTCAATCAAAAGCATGGTTTAACTCTGTTAGCTGAATGCACAGATCAGAAAGAAG
This sequence comes from Symphalangus syndactylus, assembly GCF_028878055.3. NCBI lineage: Eukaryota > Metazoa > Chordata > Mammalia > Primates > Hylobatidae > Symphalangus > Symphalangus syndactylus. The sequence continues at coordinate 109,805,804 of NC_072437.2, read as the reverse complement.
TTTCACAGAATGATTCTGTGTAGTTTATATTTGGAGACATTCCTTTTTCCACTATTACCCTCTTAGCGCTCCGAATCTCCACTTGCATTTTCTACAGAAAGAGTGTTTCAGAACGGCTCAATCAAAACTAAGGTTCAACTCTTTTAGTTGAACAAACAGAACAGAAAGAAGTTTCACACAATTCTTCTGTGTAGTTTTTATTTGTAGACATTCTTTTTCCCAATATAGGCCTCTTAGCGCTCAGAATGTCCAATTGCAGTTTCTACAGAAAGAGTGTTTCAGAACGGCTCAATCAAAAGTAAGGTTCAACTCTGTTAGTTGAATGCACAGAACAGAAAGAAGTTTCATACAATGCTTCTGTGTAGTTTATATTTGAACATATACTTTTTTCCACTATTACCCACTTAGCGCTACGAATGTCCAGTTGCATTTTCTACAGACAGAGTGTTTCAAAACTGCTCAATCAATAGTATGGTTTAACTCTGTTAGCTGAAAGCTCAGATCAGAAAGAAGTTTCACAGAATGCTTCTGTGTAGTTTATATTTGAATATATTCCTTTTTCCACTACTACGCTCTTAGCGCTCCAAATGTCCAGTTGCATTTTCTACAGAAAGAGTGTTCAGATCTGCTCAATCAAAAGTATGGTTTAACTCTGTTAGCTGAATGCACAGATCAGAAAGAAGTTTCACCGAATGATTCTGTGTAGTTTATATTTGAAGACATTCCTTTTTCCACTATTACCCTCTTAGCGCTCCGAATCTCCACTTGCATTTTCTACAAAAAGAGTGTTTCATAACTGCTCAATCAAAAATATGTTTTATCTCTGTTAACTGAATTTACAGATCAGAAATAAGTTTCACAGAATGCATCTGTGTAGTTTTTATTTGAAGATATTCTTTTTCCCAATGTAGGCCTCTTAGCGCTTAGCATGTCAAATTGCAGTTTCTACAGAAAGAGTGTTTCAGAACGGCTCAATCAAAAGTAAGGTTCAACTCTGTTAGTTGAATGCACAGAACAGAAAGAATTTTCACAGAATGCTACTGTGTAGTTTATATTTGAATATATTACTTTTTCCACTATTACCCTCTTAGCGCTCCGAAAGTCCACTTGCATTTTCTACAGAAAGAGTGTTCAGAACTGTGCAATCAAAAGTATGGTTTAACTCCGTTAGCTTAATGAACATATCAGAAATAAGTTTCACACAATGCTTCTGTGTAGTTTTTATTTGAAGATATTATTTTTCCCAATAGAGGCCTCTTAGCGCTCAGAATGTCCAATTGCAGTTTCTACAGAAAGAGTGTTTCAGAAAGGCTCAATCCAAAGTAAGGTTCAACTCTGTTAGTTGAATGCAAAGAACAGAAAGAAGTTTCATACAATGCTTCTGTGTAGTTTATATTTGAACATATTCTTTTTTCCACTATTACCCACTTAGCGCTACGAATGTCCAGTTGCATTTTCTACAGACAGAGTGTTTCAAAACTGCTCAATCAAAAGTATGGTTTAACTCTGTTAGCTGAATCCTCAGATCAGAAAGAAGTTTCACAGAATGATTCTGTGTAGTTTATATTTGGAGACATTCCTTTTTCCACTATTACCCTCTTAGCGCTCCGAATCTCCACTTGCATTTTCTACAGAAAGAGTGTTTCAGAAGGGCTCAATCAAAACAAAGGTTCAACTCTTTTAGTTGAACAAACAGAACAGAAAGAAGTTTCACACAATTCTTCTGTGTAGTTTTTATTTGTAGACATTCTTTTTCCCAATATAGGCCTCTTAGCGCTCAGAATGTCCAATTGCAGTTTCTACAGAAAGAGTGTTTCAGAACGGCTCAATCAAATGTAAGGTTCAACTCTGTTAGTTGAATGCACAGAACAGAAAGAAGTTTCATACAATGCTTCTGTGTAGTTTATATTTGAACATATTCTTTTTTCCACTATTACCCACTTAGCGCTACGAATGTCCAGATGCATTTTCTACAGACAGAGTGTTTCAAAACTGCTCAATCAAAAGTATGGTTTAACTCTGTTAGCTGAATGCTCAGATCAGAAAGAAGTTTCACAGAATGCTTCTGTATAGTTTATATTTGAATATATTCCTTTTTCCACTACTACGCTCTTAGCGCTCCAAATGTCCAGTTGCATTTTCTACAGAAAGAGTGTTCAGATCTGCTCAATCAAAAGTATGGTTTAACTCTGTTAGCTGAATGCACAGATCAGAAAGAAGTTTCACCGAATTATTCTGTGTAGTTTATATTTGAAGACATTCCTTTTTCCACTATTACCCTCTTAGCGCTCCGAATCTCCACTTGTATTTTCTACAAAAAGAGTGTTTCATAACTGCTCAATCAAAAATATGTTTTATCTCTGTTAACTGAATTTACAGATCAGAAATAAGTTTCACAGAATGCATCTGTGTAGTTTTTATTTGAAGGTATTCTTTTTCCCAATGTAGGCCTCTTAGCGCTTAGCATGTCCAATTGCAGTTTCTACAGAAATAGTTTTTCAGAACGGCTCAATCAAATTAAAGTTCAACTCTGTTAGTTGAATGCACAGAACAGAAAGAATTTTCACAGAATGCTACTGTGTAGTTTATATTTGAATATATTCCTTTTTCCACTATTATCCTCTTAGCGCTCCGAATGTACACTTGCATTTTCTACAGAAAGAGTGTTCAGAACTGTGCAATCAAAAGTATGGTTTAACTCTGTTAGCTTAATGAACATATCAGAAATAAGTTTCACACAATGCTTCTAGGTAGTTTTTATTTGAAGATATTATTTTTCCCAATAGAGGCCTCTTAGCGCTCAGAATGTCCAATTGCTGTTTCTACAGAAAGAGTGTTTCAGAAAGGCTCAATCAAAAGTAAGGTTCAACTCTGTTAGTTGAATGCACAGAACAGAAAGAATTTTCACAGAATGCTACTGTGTAGTTTATATTTGAATATATTCCTTTTTCCACTATTACCCTCTTAGCGCTACGAATGTCCACTTGCATTTTCTACAGAAAGAGTGTTCAGAACTGCGCAATCAAAAGTATGGTTTAACTCTCTTAGCTTAATGAACATATCAGAAATAAGTTTCACACAATGCTTCTGTGAAGTTTTTATTTGAAGATATTATTTTCCCAATATAGGCCTCTTAGCGCTCAGAAAGTCCAAATGCAGTTTCTACAGATAGAGTGTTTCAGAAAGGCTCAATCAAAAGTAAGGTTCAACTGTGTTAGTTGAATGCACAGAACAGAAAGAAGTTTCATACAATGCTTCTGTGTAGTTTATATTTGAACATATACTTTTTTCCACTATTACCCACTTAGCGCTACGAATGTCCAGTTGCATTTTCTACAGACAGAGTGTTTCAAAACTGCTCAATCAATAGTATGGTTTAACTCTGTTAGCTGAAAGCTCAGATCAGAAAGAAGTTTCACAGAATGCTTCTGTGTAGTTTATATTTGAATATATTCCTTTTTCCACTACTACGCTCTTAGCGCTCCAAATGTCCAGTTGCATTTTCTACAGAAAGAGTGTTCAGATCTGCTCAATCAAAAGTATGTTTTAACTCTGTTAGCTGAATGCACAGATCAGAAAGAAGTTTCACAGAATGATTCTGTGTAGTTTATATTTGGAGACATTCCTTTTTCCACTATTACCCTCTTAGCGCTCCGATTCACCACTTGCATTTTCTACAGAAAGAGTGTTTCAGAACGGCTCAATCAAAACTAAGGTTCAATTCTTTTAGTTGAACAAACAGAACAGAAAGAAGTTTCACACAATTCTTCTGTGTAGTTTTTATTTGTAGACATTCTTTTTCCCAATATAGGCCTCTTAGCGCTCAGAATGTCCAATTGCAGTTTCTACAGAAAGAGTGTTTCAGAACGGCTCAATCAAAAGTAAGGTTCAACTCTGTTAGTTGAATGCACAGAACAGAAAGAAGTTTCATACAATGATTCTGTGTAGTTTATATTTGAACATATTCTTTTTTCCACTATTACCCACTTAGCGCTACGAATGTCCAGTTGCATTTTCTACAGACAGAGTGTTTCAAAACTGCTCAATCAAAAGTATGGTTTAACTCTGTTAGCTGAATGCTCAGATCAGAAAGAAGTTTCACAGAATGCTTCTGTGTAGTTTATATTTGAATATATTCCTTTTTCCACTACTACACTCTTAGCGCTCCAAATGTCCAGTTGCATTTTCTACAGAAAGAGTGTTCAGATCTGCTCAATCAAAAGTATGGTTTAACTCTGTTAGCTGAATTCACAGATCAGAAAGAAGTTTCACAGAATGATTCTGTGTAGTTTATATTTGGAGACATTCCTTTTTCCACTATTACCCTCTTAGCGCTCCGAATCTCCACTTGCATTTTCTACAGAAAGAGTGTTTCAGAACGGCTCAATCGAAACTAAGGTTCAACTCTTTTAGTTGAACAAACAGAACAGAAAGAAGTTTCACACAATTCTTCTGTGTAGTTTTTATTTGTAGACATTCTTTTTCCCAATATAGGCCTCTTAGCGCTCAGAATATCCAATTGCAGTTTCTACAGAAACAGTGTTTCAGAACGGCTCAATCAAAAGTAAGGTTCAACACTGTTAGTTGAATGCACAGAACAGAAAGAAGTTTCATACAATGCTTCTGTGTAGTTTATATTTGAACATATTCTTTTTTCCACTATTACCCACTTAGCGCTACGAATGTCCAGTTGCATTTTCTACAGACAGAGTGTTTCAAAACTGCTCAATCAAAAGTATGGTTTAACTCTGTTAGCTGAATGCTCCGATGAGAAAGAAGTTTCACAGAATCCTTCAGTGTAGTTTATATTTGAATATATTCCTTTTTCCACTACTACTCTCTTAGCGCTCCAAATGTCCAGTTGCATTTTCTACAGAAAGAGTGTTCAGATCTGCTCAATCAAAAGCATGGTTTAACTCTGTTAGCTGAATGCACAGATCAGAAAGAAGTTTCACAGAATGATTCTGTGTAGTTTATATTTGGAGACATTCCTTTTTCCACTATTACCCTCTTAGCGCTCCGAATCTCCACTTGCATTTTCTACAGAAAGGGTGTTTCAGAACGGCTCAATCAAAACTAAGGTTCAACTCTTTTAGTTGAACAAACAGAACAGAAAGAAGTTTCACACAATTCTTCTGTGTAGTTTTTATTTGTAGACATTCTTTTTCCCAATATAGGCCTCTTAGCGCTCAGAATGTCCAATTGCAGTTTCTACAGAAAGAGTGTTTCAGAACGGCTCAATCAAAAGTAAGGTTCAACTCTGTTAGTTGAATGCACAGAACAGAAAGAAGTTTCATACAATGCTTCTGTGTAGTTTATATTTGAACATATACTTTTTTCCACTATTACCCACTTAGCGCTACGAATGTCCAGTTGCATTTTCTACAGACAGAGTGTTTCAAAACTGCTCAATCAATAGTATGGTTTAACTCTGTTAGCTGAAAGCTCAGATCAGAAAGAAGTTTCACAGAATGCTTCTGTGTAGTTTATATTTGAATATATTCCTTTTTCCACTACTACGCTCTTAGCGCTCCAAATGTCCAGTTGCATTTTCTACAGAAAGAGTGTTCAGATCTGCTCAATCAAAAGTATGGTTTAACTCTGTTAGCTGAATGCACAGATCAGAAAGAAGTTTCACCGAATGATTCTGTGTAGTTTATATTTGAAGACATTCCTTTTTCCACTATTTCCCTCTTAGCGCTCCGAATCTCCACTTGCATTTTCTACAAAAAGAGTGTTTCATAACTGCTCAATCAAAAATATGTTTTATCTCTGTTAACTGAATTTACAGATCAGAAATAAGTTTCACAGAATGCATCTGTGTAGTTTTTATTTGAAGATATTCTTTTTCCCAATGTAGGCCTCTTAGCGCTTAGCATGTCCAACTGCAGTTTCTACAGAAAGAGTGTTTCAGAACGGCTCAATCAAAAGTAAGGTTCAACTCTGTTAGTTGAATGCACAGAACAGAAAGAATTTTCACAGAATGCTACTGTGTAGTTTATATTTGAATATATTCCTTTTTCCACTATTACCCTCTTAGCGCTCCGAATGTCCACTTGCATTTTCTACAGAAAGAGTGTTCAGAACTGTGCAATCAAAAGTATGGTTTAACTCTGTTAGCTTAATGAACATATCAGAAATAAGTTTCACACAATGCTTCTGTGTAGTTTTTATTTGAAGATATTATTTTTCCCAATAGAGGCCTCTTAGCGCTCAGAATGTCCAATTGCAGTTTCTACAGAAAGAGTGTTTCAGAAAGGCTCAATCCAAAGTAAGGTTCAACTCTGTTAGTTGAATGCAAAGAACAGAAAGTAGTTTCATACAATGCTTCTGTGTAGTTTATATTTGAACATATTCTTTTTTCCACTATTACCCACTTAGCGCTACGAATGTCCAGTTGCATTTTCTACAGACAGAGTGTTTCAAAACTGCTCAATCAAAAGTATGGTTTAACTCTGTTAGCTGAATGCTCAGATCAGAAAGAAGTTTCACAGAATGATTCTGTGTAGTTTATATTTGGAGACATTCCTTTTTCCACTATTACCCTCTTAGCGCTCCGAATCTCCACTTGCATTTTCTACAGAAAGAGTGTTTCAGAAGTGCTCAATCAAAACAAAGGTTCAACTCTTTTAGTTGAACAAACAGAACAGAAAGAAGTTTCACACAATTCTTCTGTGTAGTTTTTATTTGTAGACATTCTTTTTCCCAATATAGGCCTCTTAGCGCTCAGAATGTCCAATTGCAGTTTCTACAGAAAGAGTGTTTCAGAACGGCTCAATCAAAAGTAAGGTTCAACTCTGTTAGTTGAATGCACAGAACAGAAAGAAGTTTCATACAATGCTTCTGTGTAGTTTATATTTGAACATATTCTTTTTTCCACTATTACCCACTTAGCGCTACGAATGTCCAGTTGCATTTTCTACAGACAGAGTGTTTCAAAACTGCTCAATCAAAAGTATGGTTTAACTCTGTTAGCTGAATGCTCAGATCAGAAAGAAGTTTCACAGAATGCTTCTGTATAGTTTATATTTGAATATATTCCTTTTTCCACTACTACGCTCTTAGCGCTCCAAATGTCCAGTTGCATTTTCTACAGAAAGAGTGTTCAGATCTGCTCAATCAAAAGTATGGTTTAACTCTGTTAGCTGAATGCATAGATCAGAAAGAAGTTTCACCGAATTATTCTGTGTAGTTTATATTTGAAGACATTCCTTTTTCCACTATTACCCTCTTAGCGCTCCGAATCTCCACTTGTATTTTCTACAAAAAGAGTGTTTCAAAACTGCTCAATCAAAAATATGTTTTATCTCTGTTAACTGAATTTACAGATCAGAAATAAGTTTCACAGAATGCATCTGTGTAGTTTTTATTTGAAGGTATTCTTTTTCCCAATGTAGGCCTCTTAGCGCTTACAATGTCCAATTGCAGTTTCTACAGAAATAGTTTTTCAGAACGGCTCAATCAAATTAAAGTTCAACTCTGTTAGTTGAATGCACAGAACAGAAAGAATTTTCACAGAATGCTACTGTGTAGTTTATATTTGAATATATTCCTTTTTCCACTATTACCCTCTTAGCGCTCCGAATGTCCACTTGCATTTTCTACAGAAAGAGTGTTCAGAACTGCGCAATCAAAAGTATGGTTTAACTCTGTTTCCTTAATGAACATATCAGAAATAAGTTTCACACAATGCTTCTGTGTAGTTTTTATTTGAAGATATTATTTTTCCCATTAGAGGCCTCTTAGCGCTCAGAATGTCCAATTGCTGTTTCTACAGAAAGAGTGTTTCAGAAAGGCTCAATCAAAAGTAAGGTTCAACTCTGTTAGTTGAATGCACAGAACAGAAAGAATTTTCACAGAATGCTACTGTGTAGTTTATATTTGAATATATTCCTTTTTCCACTATTACCCTCTTAGCGCTACGAATGTCCACTTGCATTTTCTACAGAAAGAGTGTTCAGAACTGCGCAATCAAAAGTATGGTTTAACTCTCTTAGCTTAATGAACATATCAGAAATAAGTTTCACACAATGCTTCTGTGAAGTTTTTATTTGAAGATATTATTTTCCCAATATAGGCCTCTTAGCGCTCAGAAAGTCCAAATGCAGTTTCTACAGAAAGAGTGTTTCAGAAAGGCTCAATCAAAAGTAAGGTTCAACTGTGTTAGTTGAATGCACAGAACAGAAAGAAGTTTCATACAATGCTTCTGTGTAGTTTATATTTGAACATATTCTTTTTTCCACTATTACCCACTTAGCGCTACGAATGTCCAGTTGCATTTTCTACAGACAGAGTGTTTCAAAACTGCTCAATCAAAAGTATGGTTTAACTCTGTTAGCTGAATGCTCAGATCAGAAAGAAGTTTCACAGAATGCTTCTGTGTAGTTTATATTTGAATATATTCCTTTTTCCACTACTACTCTCTTAGCGCTCCAAATGTCCAGTTGCATTTTCTACAGAAAGAGTGTTCAGATCTGCTCAATCAAAAGTATGGTTTAACTCTGTTAGCTGAATGCACAGATCAGAAAGAAGTTTCACAGAATGATTCTGTGTAGTTTATATTTGGGGACATTCCTTTTTCCACTATTACCCTCTTAGCGCTCCGAATCTCCACTTGCATTTTCTACAGAAAGAGTGTTTCAGAACGGCTCAATCAAAACTAAGGTTCAACTCTTTTAGTTGAACAAACAGAACAGAAAGAAGTTTCACACAATTCTTCTGTGTAGTTTTTATTTGTAGACATTCTTTTTCCCAATATAGGCCTCTTAGCGCTCAGAATGTCCAATTGCAGTTTCTACAGAAAGAGTGTTTCAGAACGGCTCAATCAAAAGTAAGGTTCAACTCTGTTAGTTGAATGCACAGAACAGAAAGAAGTTTCATACAATGATTCTGTGTAGTTTATATTTGAACATATTGTTTTTTCCACTATTACCCACTTAGCGCTACGAATGTCCAGTTGCATTTTCTACAGACAGAGTGTTTCAAAACTGCTCAATCAAAAGTATGGTTTAACTCTGTGAGCTGAATGCTCAGATCAGAAAGAAGTTTCACAGAATGCTTCTGTGTAGTTTATATTTGAATATATTCCTTTTTCCACTACTACACTCTTAGCGCTCCAAATGTCCAGTTGCATTTTCTACAGAAAGAGTGTTCAGATCTGCTCAATCAAAAGTATGGTTTAACTCTGTTAGCTGAATGCACAGATCAGAAAGAAGTTTCACAGAATGATTCTGTGTAGTTTATATTTGGAGACATTCCTTTTTCCACTATTACCCTCTTAGCGCTCCGAATCTCCACTTGCATTTTCTACAGAAAGAGTGTTTCAGAACGGCTCAATCGAAACTAAGGTTCAACTCTTTTAGTTGAACAAACAGAACAGAAAGAAGTTTCACACAATTATTCTGTGTAGTTTTTATTTGTAGACATTCTTTTTCCCAATATAGGCCTCTTAGCGCTCAGAATATCCAATTGCAGTTTCTACAGAAACAGTGTTTCAGAACGGCTCAATCAAAAGTAAGGTTCAACTCTGTTAGTTGAATGCACAGAACAGAAAGAAGTTTCATACAATGCTTCTGTGTAGTTTATATTTGAACATATTCTTTTTTCCACTATTACCCACTTAGCGCTACGAATGTCCAGTTGCATTTTCTACAGACAGAGTGTTTCAAAACTGCTCAATCAAAATATGGTTTAACTCTGTTAGCCTAATGCTCAGATCAGAAAGAAGTTTCACAGAATGATTCTGTGTAGTTTATATTTGAATATATTCATTTTTACACTACTACACTCTTAGCGCTCCAAATGTCCAGTTGCATTTTCTACAGAAAGAGTGTTCAGATCTGCTCAATCAAAAGTATGGTTTAACTCTGTTAGCTGAATGCACAGATCAGAAAGAAGTTTCACCGAATGATTCTGTGTAATTTATATTTGGAGACATTCCTTTTTCCACTATTACCCTCTTAGCGCTCCGAATCTCCACTTGCATTTTCTACAGAAAGAGTGTTTCATAACTGCTCAATCAAAAATATGTTTTATCTCTGTTAACTGAATTTACAGATCAGAAATAAGTTTCACAGAATGCATCTGTGTAGTTTTTATTTGAAGATATTCTTTTTCCCAATATATGCCTCTTAGCGCTTAGCATGTCCAATTGCAGTTTCTACAGAAAGAGTGTTTCAGAACGGCTCAATCAAAAGTAAGGTTCAACTCTGTTAGTTGAATGCACAGAACAGAAAGAAGTTTCATACAATGCTTCTGTGTAGTTTATATTTGAACATATTCTTTTTTCCACTATTACCCACTTAGCGCTACGAATGTCCAGTTGCATTTTCTACAGACAGAGTGTTTCAAAACTGCTCAATCAAAAGTATGGTTTAACTCTGTTAGCTGAATGCTCAGATCAGAAAGAAGTTTCACAGAATGCTTCTGTGTAGTTTATATTTGAATATATTCCTTTTTCCACTACTACGCTCTTAGCGCTCCAAATGTCCAGTTGCATTTTCTACAGAAAGAGTGTTCAGATCTGCTCAATCAAAAGTATGGTTTAACTCTGTTAGCTGAATGCACAGATCAGAAAGAAGTTTCACCGAATGATTCTGTGTAGTTTATATTTGAAGACATTCCTTTTTCCACTCTTACCCTCTTAGCGCTCCGAATCTCCACTTGCATTTTCTACAGAAAGAGTCTTTCAGAAGTGCTCAATCAAAACAAAGGTTCAACTCTTTTAGTTGAACAAACAGAACAGAAAGATGTTTCACACAATTCTTCTGTGTAGTTTTTATTTGTAGACATTCTTTTTCCCAATATAGGCCTCTTAGCGCTCAGAATGTCCAATTGCAGTTTCTACAGAAAGAGTGTTTCAGAACGGCTCAATCAAAAGTAAGGTTCAACTCTGTTAGTTGAATGCACAGAACAGAAAGAAGTTTCATACAATGCTTCTGTGTAGTTTATATTTGAATATATTCTTTTTTCCACTGTTACCCACTTAGCGCTACGAATGTCCAGTTGCATTTTCTACAGACAGAGTGTTTCAAAACTGCTCAATCAAAAGTATGGTTTAACTCTGTTAGCTGAATGCTCAGATCAGAAAGAAGTTTCACAGAATGCTTCTGTGTCGTTTATATTTGAATATATTCCTTTTTCCACTACTACGCTCTTAGCGCTCCAAATGTCCAGTTGCATTTTCTACAGAAAGAGTGTTCAGATCTGCTCAATCAAAAGTATGGTTTAACTCTGTTAGCTGAATGCACAGATCAGAAAGAAGTTTCACCGAATGATTCTGTGTAGTTTATATTTGAAGACATTCCTTTTTCCACTATTACCCTCTTAGCGCTCCGAATCTCCACTTGCATTTTCTACAAAAAGAGTGTTTCATAACTGCTCAATCAAAAATATGTTTTATCTCTGTTAACTGAATTTACAGATCAGAAATAAGTTTCACAGAATGCATCTGTGTAGTTTTTATTTGAAGGTATTCTTTTTCCCAATGTAGGCCTCTTAGCGCTTAGCATGTCCAATTGCAGTTTCTACAGAAAGAGTGTTTCAGAACGGCTCAATCAAAAGTAAGGTTCAACTCTGTTAGTTGAACGCACAGAACAGAAAGAATTTTCACAGAATGCTACTGTGTAGTTTATATTTGAATATATTCCTTTTTCCACTATTACCCTCTTAGCGCTACGAATGTCCACTTGCATTTTCTACAGAAAGAGTGTTCAGAACTGCGCAACCAAAAGTATGGTTTAACTCTCTTAGCTTAATGAACATATCAGAAATAAGTTTCACACAATGCTTCTGTGAAGTTTTTATTTGAAGATATTATTTTCCCAATATAGGCCTCTTAGCGCTCAGAATGTCCAAATGCAGTTTCTACAGAAAGAGTGTTTCAGAAAGGCTCAATCAAAAGTAAGGTTCAACTGTGTTAGTTGAATGCACAGAACAGAAAGAAGTTTCATACAATGCTTCTGTGTAGTTTATATGTGAACATATTCTTTTTTCCACTATTACCCACTTAGCGCTACGAATGTCCAGTTGCATTTTCTACAGACAGAGTGTTTCAAAACTGCTCAATCAAAAGTATGGTTTAACTCTGTTAGCTGAATGCTCAGATCAGAAAGAAGTTTCACAGAATGCTTCTGTGTAGTTTATATTTGAATATATTCCTTTTTCCACTACTACTCTCTTAGCGCTCCAAATGTCCAGTTGCATTTTCTACAGAAAGAGTGTTCAGATCTGCTCAATCAAAAGTATGGTTTAACTCTGTTAGCTGAATGCACAGATCAGAAAGAAGTTTCACAGAATGATTCTTTGTAGTTTATATTTGGAGACATTACTTTTTCCACTATTACCCTCTTAGCGCTCCGAATCTCCACTTGCATTTTCTACAGATAGAGTGTTTCAGAACGGCTCAATCAAAACTAAGGTTCAACTCTTTTAGTTGAACAAACAGAACAGAAAGAAGTTTCACACAATTCTTCTGTGTAGTTTTTATTTGTAGACATTCTTTTTCCCAATATAGGCCTCTTAGCGCTCAGAATGTCCAATTGCAGTTTCTACAGAAAGAGTGTTTCAGAACGGCTCAATCAAAAGTAAGGTTCAACTCTGTTAGTTGAATGCACAGAACAGAAAGAAGTTTCATACAATGCTTCTGTGTAGTTTATATTTGAACATATTCTTTTTTCCACTATTACCCACTTAGCGCTACGAATGTCCAGTTGCATTTTCTACAGACAGAGTGTTTCAAAACTGCTCAATCCAAAGTATGGTTTAACTCTGTTAGCTGAATGCTCAGATCAGAAAGAAGTTTCACAGAATGCTTCTGTGTAGTTTATATTTGAATATATTCCTTTTTCCACTACTACGCTCTTAGCGCTCCAAATGTCCAGTTGCATTTTCTACAGAAAGAGTGTTCAGATCTGCTCAATCAAAAGTATGGTTTAACTCTGTTAGCTGAATGCACAGATCAGAAAGAAGTTTCACCGAATGATTCTGTGTAGTTTATATTTGAAGACATTCCTTTTTCCACTATTACCCTCTTAGCGCTCCGAATCTCCACTTGCATTTTCTACAAAAAGAGTGTTTCATAACTGCTCAATCAAAAATATGTTTTATCTCTGTTAACTGAATTTACAGATCAGAAATAAGTTTCACAGAATGCATCTGTGTAGTTTTTATTTGAAGATATTCTTTTTCCCAATATAGGCCTCTTAGCGCTTAGCATGTCCAATTGCAGTTTCTACAGAAAGAGTGTTTCAGAACGGCTCAATCAAAAGTAAGGTTCAACTCTGTTAGTTGAATGCACAGAACAGAAAGAAGTTTCATACAATGCTTCTGTGTAGTTTATATTTGAACATATTCTTTTTTCCACTATTACCCACTTAGCGCTACGAATGTCCAGTTGCATTTTCTACAGACAGAGTGTTTCAAAACTGCTCAATCAAAAGTATGGTTTAACTCTGTTAGCTGAATGCTCAGATCAGAAAGAAGTTTCACAGAATGCTTCTGTGTAGTTTATATTTGAATATATTCCTTTTTCCACTACTACGCTCTTAGCGCTCCAAATGTCCAGTTGCATTTTCTACAGAAAGAGTGTTCAGATCTGCTCAATCAAAAGTATGGTTTAACTCTGTTAGCTGAATGCACAGATCAGAAAGAAGTTTCACCGAATGATTCTGTGTAGTTTATATTTGAAGACATTCCTTTTTCCACTCTTACCCTCTTAGCGCTCCGAATCTCCACTTGCATTTTCTACAGAAAGAGTCTTTCAGAAGTGCTCAATCAAAACAAAGGTTCAACTCTTTTAGTTGAACAAACAGAACAGAAAGAAGTTTCACACAATTCTTCTGTGTAGTTTTTATTTGTAGACATTCTTTTTCCCAATATAGGCCTCTTAGCGCTCAGAATGTCCAATTGCAGTTTCTACAGAAAGAGTGTTTCAGAACGGCTCAATCAAAAGTAAGGTTCAACTCTGTTAGTTGAATGCACAGAACAGAAAGAAGTTTCATACAATGCTTCTGTGTAGTTTATATTTGAATATATTCTTTTTTCCACTATTACCCACTTAGCGCTACGAATGTCCAGTTGCATTTTCTACAGACAGAGTGTTTCAAAACTGCTCAAACAAAAGTATGGTTTAACTCTGTTAGCTGAATGCTCAGATCAAAAAGAAGTTTCACAGAATGCTTCTGTGTCGTTTATATTTGAATATATTCCTTTTTCCACTACTACGCTCTTAGCGCTCCAAATGTCCAGTTGCATTTTCTACAGAAAGAGTGTTCAGATCTGCTCAATCAAAAGTATGGTTTAACTCTGTTAGCTGAATGCACAGATCAGAAAGAAGTTTCACCGAATGATTCTGTGTAGTTTATATTTGAAGACATTCCTTTTTCCACTATTACCCTCTTAGCGCTCCGAATCTCCACTTGCATTTTCTACAAAAAGAGTGTTTCATAACTGCTCAATCAAAAATATGTTTTATCTCTGTTAACTGAATTTACAGATCAGAAATAAGTTTCACAGAATGCATCTGTGTAGTTTTTATTTGAAGGTATTCTTTTTCCCAATGTAGGCCTCTTAGCGCTTAGCATGTCCAATTGCAGTTTCTACAGAAAGAGTGTTTCAGAACGGCTCAATCAAAAGTAAGGTTCAACTCTGTTAGTTGAACGCACAGAACAGAAAGAATTTTCACAGAATGCTACTGTGTAGTTTATATTTGAATATATTCCTTTTTCCACTATTACCCTCTTAGCGCTACGAATGTCCACTTGCATTTTCTACAGAAAGAGTGTTCAGAACTGCGCAACCAAAAGTATGGTTTAACTCTCTTAGCTTAATGAACATATCAGAAATAAGTTTCACACAATGCTTCTGTGAAGTTTTTATTTGAAGATATTATTTTCCCAATATAGGCCTCTTAGCGCTCAGAATGTCCAAATGCAGTTTCTACAGAAAGAGTGTTTCAGAAAGGCTCAATCAAAAGTAAGGTTCAACTGTGTTAGTTGAATGCACAGAACAGAAAGAAGTTTCATACAATGCTTCTGTGTAGTTTATATGTGAACATATTCTTTTTTCCACTATTACCCACTTAGCGCTACGAATGTCCAGTTGCATTTTCTACAGACAGAGTGTTTCAAAACTGCTCAATCAAAAGTATGGTTTAACTCTGTTAGCTGAATGCTCAGATCAGAAAGAAGTTTCACAGAATGCTTCTGTGTAGTTTATATTTGAATATATTCCTTTTTCCACTACTACTCTCTTAGCGCTCCAAATGTCCAGTTGCATTTTCTACAGAAAGAGTGTTCAGATCTGCTCAATCAAAAGTATGGTTTAACTCTGTTAGCTGAATGCACAGATCAGAAAGAAGTTTCACAGAATGATTCTGTGTAGTTTATATTTGGAGACATTACTTTTTCCACTATTACCCTCTTAGCGCTCCGAATCTCCACTTGCATTTTCTACAGATAGAGTGTTTCAGAACGGCTCAATCAAAACTAAGGTTCAACTCTTTTAGTTGAACAAACAGAACAGAAAGAAGTTTCACACAATTCTTCTGTGTAGTTTTTATTTGTAGACATTCTTTTTCCCAATATAGGCCTCTTAGCGCTCAGAATGTCCAATTGCAGTTTCTACAGAAAGAGTGTTTCAGAACGGCTCAATCAAAAGTAAGGTTCAACTCTGTTAGTTGAATGCACAGAACAGAAAGAAGTTTCATACAATGCTTCTGTGTAGTTTATATTTGAACATATTCTTTTTTCCACTATTACCCACTTAGCGCTACGAATGTCCAGTTGCATTTTCTACAGACAGAGTGTTTCAAAACTGCTCAATCCAAAGTATGGTTTAACTCTGTTAGCTGAATGCTCAGATCAGAAAGAAGTTTCACAGAATGCTTCTGTGTAGTTTATATTTGAATATATTCCTTTTTCCACTACTACGCTCTTAGCGCTCCAAATGTCCAGTTGCATTTTCTACAGAAAGAGTGTTCAGATCTGCTCAATCAAAAGTATGGTTTAACTCTGTTAGCTGAATGCACAGATCAGAAAGAAGTTTCACCGAATGATTCTGTGTAGTTTATATTTGAAGACATTCCTTTTTGCACTATTACCCTCTTAGCGCTCCGAATCTCCACTTGCATTTTCTACAAAAAGAGTGTTTCATAACTGCTCAATCAAAAATATGTTTTATCTCTGTTAACTGAATTTACAGATCAGAAATAAGTTTCACAGAATGCATCTGTGTAGTTTTTATTTGAAGATATTCTTTTTCCCAATATAGGTCTCTTAGCGCTTAGCATGTCCAATTGCAGTTTCTACAGAAAGAGTGTTTCAGAACGGCTCAATCAAAAGTAAGGTTCAACTCTGTTAGTTGAATGCACAGAACAGAAAGAAGTTTCATACAATGCTTCTGTGTAGTTTATATTTGAACATATTCTTTTTTCCACTATTACCCACTTAGCGCTACGAATGTCCAGTTGCATTTTCTACAGACAGAGTGTTTCAAAACTGCTCAATCAAAAGTATGGTTTAACTCTGTTAGCTGAATGCTCAGATCAGAAAGAAGTTTCACAGAATGCTTCTGTGTAGTTTATATTTGAATATATTCCTTTTTCCACTACTACGCTCTTAGCGCTCCAAATGTCCAGTTGCATTTTCTACAGAAAGAGTGTTCAGATCTGCTCAATCAAAAGTATGGTTTAACTCTGTTAGCTGAATGCACAGATCAGAAAGAAGTTTCACCGAATGATTCTGTGTAGTTTATATTTGAAGACATTCCTTTTTCCACTCTTACCCTCTTAGCGCTCCGAATCTCCACTTGCATTTTCTACAGAAAGAGTCTTTCAGAAGTGCTCAATCAAAACAAAGGTTCAACTCTTTTAGTTGAACAAACAGAACAGAAAGCAGTTTCACACAATTCTTCTGTGTAGTTTTTATTTGTAGACATTCTTTTTCCCAATATAGGCCTCTTAGCGCTCAGAATGTCCAATTGCAGTTTCTACAGAAAGAGTGTTTCAGAACGGCTCAATCAAAAGTAAGGTTCAACTCTGTTAGTTGAATGCACAGAACAGAAAGAAGTTTCATACAATGCTTCTGTGTAGTTTATATTTGAATATATTCTTTTTTCCACTATTACCCACTTAGCGCTACGAATGTCCAGTTGCATTTTCTACAGACAGAGTGTTTCAAAACTGCTCAATCAAAAGTATGGTTTAACTCTGTTAGCTGAATGCTCAGATCAGAAAGAAGTTTCACAGAATGCTTCTGTGTCGTTTATATTTGAATATATTCCTTTTTCCACTACTACGCTCTTAGCGCTCCAAATGTCCAGTTGCATTTTCTACAGAAAGAGTGTTCAGATCTGCTCAATCAAAAGTATGGTTTAACTCTGTTAGCTGAATGCACAGATCAGAAAGAAGTTTCACCGAATGATTCTGTGTAGTTTATATTTGAAGACATTCCTTTTTCCACTATTACCCTCTTAGCGCTCCGAATCTCCACTTGCATTTTCTACAAAAAGAGTGTTTCATAACTGCTCAATCAAAAATATGTTTTATCTCTGTTAACTGAATTTACAGATCAGAAATAAGTTTCACAGAATGCATCTGTGTAGTTTTTATTTGAAGGTATTCTTTTTCCCAATATAGGCCTCTTAGCGCTTAGCATGTCCAATTGCAGTTTCTACAGAAAGAGTGTTTCAGAACGGCTCAATCAAAAGTAAGGTTCAACTCTGTTAGTTGAACGCACAGAACAGAAAGAATTTTCACAGAATGCTACTGTGTAGTTTATATTTGAATATATTCCTTTTTCCACTATTACCCTCTTAGCGCTACGAATGTCCACTTGCATTTTCTACAGAAAGAGTGTTCAGAACTGCGCAACCAAAAGTATGGTTTAACTCTCTTAGCTTAATGAACATATCAGAAATAAGTTTCACACAATGCTTCTGTGAAGTTTTTATTTGAAGATATTATTTTCCCAATATAGGCCTCTTAGCGCTCAGAATGTCCAAATGCAGTTTCTACAGAAAGAGTGTTTCAGAAAGGCTCAATCAAAAGTAAGGTTCAACTGTGTTAGTTGAATGCACAGAACAGAAAGAAGTTTCATACAATGCTTCTGTGTAGTTTATATGTGAACATATTCTTTTTTCCACTATTACCCACTTAGCGCTACGAATGTCCAGTTGCATTTTCTACAGACAGAGTGTTTCAAAACTGCTCAATCAAAAGTATGGTTTAACTCTGTTAGCTGAATGCTCAGATCAGAAAGAAGTTTCACAGAATGCTTCTGTGTAGTTTATATTTGAATATATTCCTTTTTCCACTACTACTCTCTTAGCGCTCCAAATGTCCAGTTGCATTTTCTACAGAAAGAGTGTTCAGATCTGCTCAATCAAAAGTATGGTTTAACTCTGTTAGCTGAATGCACAGATCAGAAAGAAGTTTCACAGAATGATTCTGTGTAGTTTATATTTGGAGACATTACTTTTTCCACTATTACCCTCTTAGCGCTCCGAATCTCCACTTGCATTTTCTACAGATAGAGTGTTTCAGAACGGCTCAATCAAAACTAAGGTTCAACTCTTTTAGTTGAACAAACAGAACAGAAAGAAGTTTCACACAATTCTTCTGTGTAGTTTTTATTTGTAGACATTCTTTTTCCCAATATAGGCCTCTTAGCGCTCAGAATGTCCAATTGCAGTTTCTACAGAAAGAGTGTTTCAGAACGGCTCAATCAAAAGTAAGGTTCGACTCTGTTAGTTGAATGCACAGAACAGAAAGAAGTTTCATACAATGCTTCTGTGTAGTTTATATTTGAACATATTCTTTTTTCCACTATTACCCACTTAGCGCTACGAATGTCCAGTTGCATTTTCTACAGACAGAGTGTTTCAAAACTGCTCAATCCAAAGTATGGTTTAACTCTGTTAGCTGAATGCTCAGATCAGAAAGAAGTTTCACAGAATGCTTCTGTGTAGTTTATATTTGAATATATTCCTTTTTCCACTACTACGCTCTTAGCGCTCCAAATGTCCAGTTGCATTTTCTACAGAAAGAGTGTTCAGATCTGCTCAATCAAAAGTATGGTTTAACTCTGTTAGCTGAATGCACAGATCAGAAAGAAGTTTCACCGAATGATTCTGTGTAGTTTATATTTGAAGACATTCCTTTTTCCACTATTACCCTCTTAGCGCTCCGAATCTCCACTTGCATTTTCTACAAAAAGAGTGTTTCATAACTGCTCAATCAAAAATATGTTTTATCTCTGTTAACTGAATTTACAGATCAGAAATAAGTTTCACAGAATGCATCTGTGTAGTTTTTATTTGAAGGTATTCTTTTTCCCAATGTAGGCCTCTTAGCGCTTAGCATGTCCAATTGCAGTTTCTACAGAAAGAGTGTTTCAGAACGGCTCAATCAAAAGTAAGGTTCAACTCTGTTAGTTGAACGCACAGAACAGAAAGAATTTTCACAGAATGCTACTGTGTAGTTTATATTTGAATATATTCCTTTTTCCACTATTACCCTCTTAGCGCTACGAATGTCCACTTGCATTTTCTACAGAAAGAGTGTTCAGAACTGCGCAACCAAAAGTATGGTTTAACTCTCTTAGCTTAATGAACATATCAGAAATAAGTTTCACACAATGCTTCTGTGAAGTTTTTATTTGAAGATATTATTTTCCCAATATAGGCCTCTTAGCGCTCAGAATGTCCAAATGCAGTTTCTACAGAAAAAGTGTTTCAGAAAGGCTCAATCAAAAGTAAGGTTCAACTGTGTTAGTTGAATGCACAGAACAGAAAGAAGTTTCATACAATGCTTCTGTGTAGTTTATATTTGAACATATTCTTTTTTCCACAATTACCCACTTAGCGCTACGAATGTCCAGTTGCATTTTCTACAGACAGAGTGTTTCAAAACTGCTCAATCAAAAGTATGGTTTAACTCTGTTAGCTGAATGCTCAGATCAGAAAGAAGTTTCACAGAATGCTTCTGTGTAGTTTATATTTGAATATATTCCTTTTTCCACTACTACTCTCTTAGCGCTCCAAATGTCCAGTTGCATTTTCTACAGAAAGAGTGTTCAGATCTGCTGAATCAAAAGTATGGTTTAACTCTGTTAGCTGAATGCACAGATCAGAAAGAAGTTTCACCGAATGATTCTGTGTAGTTTATATTTGAAGACATTCCTTTTTCCACTATTACCCTCTTAGCGCTCCGAATCTCCACTTGCATTTTCTACAGAAAGAGTCTTTCAGAAGGGCTCAATCAAAACAAAGGTTCAACTCTTTTAGTTGAACAAACAGAACAGAAAGAAGTTTCACACAATTCTTCTGTGTAGTTTTTATTTGTAGACATTCTTTTTCCCAATATAGGCCTCTTAGCGCTCAGAATGTCCAATTGCAGTTTCTACAGAAAGAGTGTTTCAGAACGGCTCAATCAAAAGTAAGGTTCAACTCTGTTAGTTGAATGCACAGAACAGAAAGAAGTTTCATACAATGCTTCTGTGTAGTTTATATTTGAACATATTCTTTTTTCCACTATTACCCACTTAGCGCTACGAATGTCCAGTTGCATTTTCTACAGACAGAGTGTTTCAAAACTGCTCAATCAAAAGTATGGTTTAACTCTGTTAGCTGAATGCTCAGATCAGAAAGAAGTTTCACAGAATGCTTCTGTGTAGTTTATATTTGAATATATTCCTTTTTCCACTACTACGCCCTTAGCGCTCCAAATGTCCAGTTGCATTTTCTACAGAAAGAGTGTTCAGATCTGCTCAATCAAAAGTATGGTTTAACTCTGTTAGCTGAATGCACAGATCAGAAAGAAGTTTCACCGAATGATTCTGTGTAGTTTATATTTGAAGACATTCCTTTTTCCACTATTACCCTCTTAGCGCTCCGAATCTCCACTTGCATTTTCTACAAAAAGAGTGTTTCATAACTGCTCAATCAAAAATATGTTTTATCTCTGTTAACTGAATTTACAGATCAGAAATAAGTTTCACAGAATGCATCTGTGTAGTTTTTATTTGAAGGTATTCTTTTTCCCAATGTAGGCCTCTTAGCGCTTAGCATGTCCAATTGCAGTTTCTACAGAAAGAGTGTTTCAGAACGGCTCAATCAAAAGTAAGGTTCAACTCTGTTAGTTGAATGCACAGAACAGAAAGAATTTTCACAGAATGCTACTGTGTAGTTTATATTTGAATATATTCCTTTTTCCACTATTACCCTCTTAGCGCTACGAATGTCCACTTGCATTTTCTACAGAAAGAGTGTTCAGAACTGCGCAACCAAAAGTATGGTTTAACTCTCTTAGCTTAATGAACATATCAGAAATAAGTTTCACACAATGCTTCTGTGAAGTTTTTATTTGAAGATATTATTTTCCCAATATAGGCCTCTTAGCGCTCAGAATGTCCAAATGCAGTTTCTACAGAAAGAGTGTTTCAGAAAGGCTCAATCAAAAGTAAGGTTCAACTGTGTTAGTTGAATGCACAGAACAGAAAGAAGTTTCATACAATGCTTCTGTGTAGTTTATATTTGAACATATTCTTTTTTCCACTATTACCCACTTAGCGCTACGAATGTCCAGTTGCATTTTCTACAGACAGTGTGTTTCAAAACTGCTCAATCAAAAGTATGGTTTAACTCTGTTAGCTGAATGCTCAGATCAGAAAGAAGTTTCACAGAATGCTTCTGTGTAGTTTATATTTGAATATATTCCTTTTTCCACTACTACTCTCTTAGCGCTCCAAATGTCCAGTTGCATTTTCTACAGAAAGAGTGTTCAGATCTGCTCAATCAAAAGTATGGTTTAACTCTGTTAGCTGAATGCACAGATCAGAAAGAAGTTTCACAGAATGATTCTGTGTAGTTTATATTTGGAGACATTCCTTTTTCCACTATTACCCTCTTAGCGCTCCGAATCTCCACTTGCATTTTCTACAGATAGAGTGTTTCAGAACGGCTCAATCAAAACTAAGGTTCAACTCTTTTAGTTGAACAAACAGAACAGAAAGAAGTTTCACACAATTCTTCTGTGTAGTTTTTATTTGTAGACATTCTTTTTCCCAATATAGGCCTCTTAGCGCTCAGAATGTCCAATTGCAGTTTCTACAGAAAGAGTGTTTCAGAACGGCTCAATCAAAAGTAAGGTTCAACTCTGTTAGTTGAATGCACAGAACAGAAAGAAGTTTCATACAATGATTCTGTGTAGTTTATATTTGAACATATTCTTTTTTCCACTATTACCCACTTAGCGCTACGAATGTCCAGTTGCATTTTCTACAGACAGAGTGTTTCAAAACTGCTCAATCAAAAGTATGGTTTAACTCTGTTAGCTGAATGCTCAGATCAGAAAGAAGTTTCACAGAATGCTTCTGTGTAGTTTATATTTGAATATATTCCTTTTTCCACTACTACGCTCTTAGCGCTCCAAATGTCCAGTTGCATTTTCTACAGAAAGAGTGTTCAGATCTGCTCAATCAAAAGTATGGTTTAACTCTGTTAGCTGAATGCACAGCTCAGAAAGAAGTTTCACAGAATGATTCTGTGTAGTTTATATTTGGAGACATTCCTTTTTCCACTATTACCCTCTTAGCGCTCCGAATCTCCACTTGCATTTTCTACAGAAAGAGTGTTTCAGAACGGCTCAATCGAAACTAAGGTTCAACTCTTTTAGTTGAACAAACAGAACAGAAAGAAGTTTCACACAATTCTTCTGTGTAGTTTTTATTTGTAGACATTCTTTTTCCCAATATAGGCCTCTTAGCGCTCAGAATATCCAATTGCAGTTTCTACAGAAAGAGTGTTTCAGAACGGCTCAATCAAAAGTAAGGTTCAACTCTGTTAGTTGAATGCACAGAACAGAAAGAAGTTTCATACAATGCTTCTGTGTAGTTTATATTTGAACATATTCTTTTTTCCACTATTACCCACTTAGCGCTACGAATGTCCAGTTGCATTTTCTACAGACAGAGTGTTTCAAAACTGCTCAATCAAAAGTATGGTTTAACTCTGTTAGCCTAATGCTCAGATCAGAAAGAAGTTTCACAGAATGATTCTGTGTAGTTTATATTTGAATATATTCATTTTTCCACTACTACACTCTTAGCGCTCCAAATGTCCAGTTGCATTTTCTACAGAAAGAGTGTTCAGATCTGCTCAATCAAAAGTATGGTTTAACTCTGTTAGCTGAATGCACAGATCAGAAAGAAGTTTCACCGAATGATTCTGTGTAATTTATATTTGGAGACATTCCTTTTTCCACTATTACCCTCTTAGCGCTCCGAATCTCCACTTGCATTTTCTACAGAAAGAGTGTTTCATAACTGCTCAATCAAAAATATGTTTTATCTCTGTTAACTGAATTTACAGATCAGAAATAAGTTTCACAGAATACATCTGTGTAGTTTTTATTTGAAGATATTCTTTTTCCCAATATAGGCCTCTTAGCGCTTAGCATGTCCAATTGCAGTTTCTACAGAAAGAGTGTTTCAGAACGGCTCAATCAAAAGTAAGGTTCAACTCTGTTAGTTGAATGCACAGAACAGAAAGAAGTTTCATACAATGCTTCTGTGTAGTTTATATTTGAACATATTCTTTTTTCCACTATTACCCACTTAGCGCTACGAATGTCCAGTTGCATTTTCTACAGACAGAGTGTTTCAAAACTGCTCAATCAAAAGTATGGTTTAACTCTGTTAGCTGAATGCTCAGATCAGAAAGAAGTTTCACAGAATGCTTCTGTGTAGTTTATATTTGAATATATTCCTTTTTCCACTACTACGCTCATAGCGCTCCAAATGTCCAGTTGCATTTTCTACAGAAAGAGTGTTCAGATCTGCTCAATCAAAAGTATGGTTTAACTCTGTTAGCTGAATGCACAGATCAGAAAGAAGTTTCACCGAATGATTCTGTGTAGTTTATATTTGAAGACATTCCTTTTTCCACTATTACCCTCTTAGCGCTCCGAATCTCCACTTGCATTTTCTACAAAAAGAGTGTTTCATAACTGCTCAATCAAAAATATGTTTTATCTCTGTTATCTGAATTTACAGATCAGAAATAAGTTTCACAGAATGCATCTGTGTAGTTTTTATTTGAAGATATTCTTTTTCCCAATGTAGGCCTCTTAGCGCTTAGCATGTCCAATTGCAGTATCTACAGAAAGAGTGTTTCAGAACGGCTCAATCAAAAGTAAGGTTCAAATCTGTTAGCTGAATGCACAGAACAGAAAGAGTTTTCACAGAATGCTACTGTGTAGTTTATATTTGAATATATTCCTTTTTCCACTATTACCCTCTTAGCGCTCCGAATGTCCACTTGCATTTTCTACAGAAAGAGTGTTCAGAACTGCGCAATCAAAAGTATGGTTTAACTCTGTTAGCTTAATGAACATATCAGAAATAAGTTTCACAAAATGCTTCTGTGTAGTTTTTATTTGAAGATATTATTTTTCCCAATAGAGGCCTCTTAGCGCTCAGAATGTCCAATTGCAGTTTCTACAGAAAGAGTGTTTCAGAAAGGCTCAATCAAAAGTAAGGTTCAACTGTGTTAGTTGAATGCACAGAACAGAAAGAAGTTTCATACAATGATTCTGTGTAGTTTATATGTGAACATATTCTTTTTTCCACTATTACCCACTTAGCGCTACGAATGTCCAGTTGCATTTTCTACAGACAGAGTGTTTCAAAACTGCTCAATCAAAAGTATGGTTTAACTCTGTTAGCTGAATGCTCAGATCAGAAAGAAGTTTCACAGAATGCTTCTGTGTAGTTTATATTTGAATATATTCCTTTTTCCACTACTACTCTCTTAGCGCTCCAAATGTCCAGTTGCATTTTCTACAGAAAGAGTGTTCAGATCTGCTCAATCAAAAGTATGGTTTAACTCTGTTAGCTGAATGCACAGATCAGAAAGAAGTTTCACAGAATGATTCTGTGTAGTTTATATTTGGAGACATTACTTTTTCCACTATTACCCTCTTAGCGCTCCGAATCTCCACTTGCATTTTCTACAGATAGAGTGTTTCAGAACGGCTCAATCAAAACTAAGGTTCAACTCTTTTAGTTGAACAAACAGAACAGAAAGAAGTTTCACACAATTCTTCTGTGTAGTTTTTATTTGTAGACATTCTTTTTCCCAATATAGGCCTCTTAGCGCTCAGAATGTCCAATTGCAGTTTCTACAGAAAGAGTGTTTCAGAACGGCTCAATCAAAAGTAAGGTTCGACTCTGTTAGTTGAATGCACAGAACAGAAAGAAGTTTCATACAATGCTTCTGTGTAGTTTATATTTGAACATATTCTTTTTTCCACTATTACCCACTTAGCGCTACGAATGTCCAGTTGCATTTTCTACAGACAGAGTGTTTCAAAACTGCTCAATCCAAAGTATGGTTTAACTCTGTTAGCTGAATGCTCAGATCAGAAAGAAGTTTCACAGAATGCTTCTGTGTAGTTTATATTTGAATATATTCCTTTTTCCACTACTACGCTCTTAGCGCTCCAAATGTCCAGTTGCATTTTCTACAGAAAGAGTGTTCAGATCTGCTCAATCAAAAGTATGGTTTAACTCTGTTAGCTGAATGCACAGATCAGAAAGAAGTTTCACCGAATGATTCTGTGTAGTTTATATTTGAAGACATTCCTTTTTCCACTATTACCCTCTTAGCGCTCCGAATCTCCACTTGCATTTTCTACAAAAAGAGTGTTTCATAACTGCTCAATCAAAAATATGTTTTATCTCTGTTAACTGAATTTACAGATCAGAAATAAGTTTCACAGAATGCATCTGTGTAGTTTTTATTTGAAGGTATTCTTTTTCCCAATGTTGGCCTCTTAGCGCTTAGCATGTCCAATTGCAGTTTCTACAGAAAGAGTGTTTCAGAACGGCTCAATCAAAAGTAAGGTTCAACTCTGTTAGTTGAACGCACAGAACAGAAAGAATTTTCACAGAATGCTACTGTGTAGTTTATATTTGAATATATTCCTTTTTCCACTATTACCCTCTTAGCGCTATGAATGTCCACTTGCATATTCTACAGAAAGAGTGTTCAGAACTGCGCAACCAAAAGTATGGTTTAACTCTCTTAGCTTAATGAACATATCAGAAATAAGTTTCACACAATGCTTCTGTGAAGTTTTTATTTGAAGATATTATTTTCCCAATATAGGCCTCTTAGCGCTCAGAATGTCCAAATGCAGTTTCTACAGAAAAAGTGTTTCAGAAAGGCTCAATCAAAAGTAAGGTTCAACTGTGTTAGTTGAATGCACAGAACAGAAAGAAGTTTCATACAATGCTTCTGTGTAGTTTATATTTGAACATATTCTTTTTTCCACAATTACCCACTTAGCGCTACGAATGTCCAGTTGCATTTTCTACAGACAGAGTGTTTCAAAACTGCTCAATCAAAAGTATGGTTTAACTCTGTTAGCTGAATGCTCAGATCAGAAAGAAGTTTCACAGAATGCTTCTGTGTAGTTTATATTTGAATATATTCCTTTTTCCACTACTACTCTCTTAGCGCTCCAAATGTCCAGTTGCATTTTCTACAGAAAGAGTGTTCAGATCTGCTGAATCAAAAGTATGGTTTAACTCTGTTAGCTGAATGCACAGATCAGAAAGAAGTTTCACCGAATGATTCTGTGTAGTTTATATTTGAAGACATTCCTTTTTCCACTATTACCCTCTTAGCGCTCCGAATCTCCACTTGCATTTTCTACAGAAAGAGTCTTTCAGAAGGGCTCAATCAAAACAAAGGTTCAACTCTTTTAGTTGAACAAACAGAACAGAAAGAAGTTTCACACAATTCTTCTGTGTAGTTTTTATTTGTAGACATTCTTTTTCCCAATATAGGCCTCTTAGCGCTCAGAATGTCCAATTGCAGTTTCTACAGAAAGAGTGTTTCAGAACGGCTCAATCAAAAGTAAGGTTCAACTCTGTTAGTTGAATGCACAGAACAGAAAGAAGTTTCATACAATGCTTCTGTGTAGTTTATATTTGAACATATTCTTTTTTCCACTATTACCCACTTAGCGCTACGAATGTCCAGTTGCATTTTCTACAGACAGAGTGTTTCAAAACTGCTCAATCAAAAGTATGGTTTAACTCTGTTAGCTGAATGCTCAGATCAGAAAGAAGTTTCACAGAATGCTTCTGTGTAGTTTATATTTGAATATATTCCTTTTTCCACTACTACGCCCTTAGCGCTCCAAATGTCCAGTTGCATTTTCTACAGAAAGAGTGTTCAGATCTGCTCAATCAAAAGTATGGTTTAACTCTGTTAGCTGAATGCACAGATCAGAAAGAAGTTTCACCGAATGATTCTGTGTAGTTTATATTTGAAGACATTCCTTTTTCCACTATTACCCTCTTAGCGCTCCGAATCTCCACTTGCATTTTCTACAAAAAGAGTGTTTCATAACTGCTCAATCAAAAATATGTTTTATCTCTGTTAACTGAATTTACAGATCAGAAATAAGTTTCACAGAATGCATCTGTGTAGTTTTTATTTGAAGGTATTCTTTTTCCCAATGTAGGCCTCTTAGCGCTTAGCATGTCCAATTGCAGTTTCTACAGAAAGAGTGTTTCAGAACGGCTCAATCAAAAGTAAGGTTCAACTCTGTTAGTTGAATGCACAGAACAGAAAGAATTTTCACAGAATGCTACTGTGTAGTTTATATTTGAATATATTCCTTTTTCCACTATTACCCTCTTAGCGCTACGAATGTCCACTTGCATTTTCTACAGAAAGAGTGTTCAGAACTGCGCAACCAAAAGTATGGTTTAACTCTCTTAGCTTAATGAACATATCAGAAATAAGTTTCACACAATGCTTCTGTGAAGTTTTTATTTGAAGATATTATTTTCCCAATATAGGCCTCTTAGCGCTCAGAATGTCCAAATGCAGTTTCTACAGAAAGAGTGTTTCAGAAAGGCTCAATCAAAAGTAAGGTTCAACTGTGTTAGTTGAATGCACAGAACAGAAAGAAGTTTCATACAATGCTTCTGTGTAGTTTATATTTGAACATATTCTTTTTTCCACTATTACCCACTTAGCGCTACGAATGTCCAGTTGCATTTTCTACAGACAGTGTGTTTCAAAACTGCTCAATCAAAAGTATGGTTTAACTCTGTTAGCTGAATGCTCAGATCAGAAAGAAGTTTCACAGAATGCTTCTGTGTAGTTTATATTTGAATATATTCCTTTTTCCACTACTACTCTCTTAGCGCTCCAAATGTCCAGTTGCATTTTCTACAGAAAGAGTGTTCAGATCTGCTCAATCAAAAGTATGGTTTAACTCTGTTAGCTGAATGCACAGATCAGAAAGAAGTTTCACAGAATGATTCTGTGTAGTTTATATTTGGAGACATTCCTTTTTCCACTATTACCCTCTTAGCGCTCCGAATCTCCACTTGCATTTTCTACAGATAGAGTGTTTCAGAACGGCTCAATCAAAACTAAGGTTCAACTCTTTTAGTTGAACAAACAGAACAGAAAGAAGTTTCACACAATTCTTCTGTGTAGTTTTTATTTGTAGACATTCTTTTTCCCAATATAGGCCTCTTAGCGCTCAGAATGTCCAATTGCAGTTTCTACAGAAAGAGTGTTTCAGAACGGCTCAATCAAAAGTAAGGTTCAACTCTGTTAGTTGAATGCACAGAACAGAAAGAAGTTTCATACAATGATTCTGTGTAGTTTATATTTGAACATATTCTTTTTTCCACTATTACCCACTTAGCGCTACGAATGTCCAGTTGCATTTTCTAAAGACAGAGTGTTTCAAAACTGCTCAATCAAAAGTATGGTTTAACTCTGTTAGCTGAATGCTCAGATCAGAAAGAAGTTTCACAGAATGCTTCTGTGTAGTTTATATTTGAATATATTCCTTTTTCCACTACTACGCTCTTAGCGCTCCAAATGTCCAGTTGCATTTTCTACAGAAAGAGTGTTCAGATCTGCTCAATCAAAAGTATGGTTTAACTCTGTTAGCTGAATGCACAGCTCAGAAAGAAGTTTCACAGAATGATTCTGTGTAGTTTATATTTGGAGACATTCCTTTTTCCACTATTACCCTCTTAGCGCTCCGAATCTCCACTTGCATTTTCTACAGAAAGAGTGTTTCAGAACGGCTCAATCGAAACTAAGGTTCAACTCTTTTAGTTGAACAAACAGAACAGAAAGAAGTTTCACACAATTCTTCTGTGTAGTTTTTATTTGTAGACATTCTTTTTCCCAATATAGGCCTCTTATCGCTCAGAATATCCAATTGCAGTTTCTACAGAAAGAGTGTTTCAGAACGGCTCAATCAAAAGTAAGGTTCAACTCTGTTAGTTGAATGCACAGAACAGAAAGAAGTTTCATACAATGCTTCTGTGTAGTTTATATTTGAACATATTCTTTTTTCCACTATTACCCACTTAGCGCTACGAATGTCCAGTTGCATTTTCTACAGACAGAGTGTTTCAAAACTGCTCAATCAAAAGTATGGTTTAACTCTGTTAGCCTAATGCTCAGATCAGAAAGAAGTTTCACAGAATGATTCTGTGTAGTTTATATTTGAATATATTCATTTTTCCACTACTACACTCTTAGCGCTCCAAATGTCCAGTTGCATTTTCTACAGAAAGAGTGTTCAGATCTGCTCAATCAAAAGTATGGTTTAACTCTGTTAGCTGAATGCACAGATCAGAAAGAAGTTTCACCGAATGATTCTGTGTAATTTATATTTGGAGACATTCCTTTTTCCACTATTACCCTCTTAGCGCTCCGAATCTCCACTTGCATTTTCTACAGAAAGAGTGTTTCATAACTGCTCAATCAAAAATATGTTTTATCTCTGTTAACTGAATTTACAGATCAGAAATAAGTTTCACAGAATACATCTGTGTAGTTTTTATTTGAAGATATTCTTTTTCCCAATATAGGCCTCTTAGCGCTTAGCATGTCCAATTGCAGTTTCTACAGAAAGAGTGTTTCAGAACGGCTCAATCAAAAGTAAGGTTCAACTCTGTTAGTTGAATGCACAGAACAGAAAGAAGTTTCATACAATGCTTCTGTGTAGTTTATATTTGAACATATTCTTTTTTCCACTATTACCCACTTAGCGCTACGAATGTCCAGTTGCATTTTCTACAGACAGAGTGTTTCAAAACTGCTCAATCAAAAGTATGGTTTAACTCTGTTAGCTGAATGCTCAGATCAGAAAGAAGTTTCACAGAATGCTTCTGTGTAGTTTATATTTGAATATATTCCTTTTTCCACTACTACGCTCATAGCGCTCCAAATGTCCAGTTGCATTTTCTACAGAAAGAGTGTTCAGATCTGCTCAATCAAAAGTATGGTTTAACTCTGTTAGCTGAATGCACAGATCAGAAAGAAGTTTCACCGAATGATTCTGTGTGGTTTATATTTGAAGACATTCCTTTTTCCACTATTACCCTCTTAGCGCTCCGAATCTCCACTTGCATTTTCTACAAAAAGAGTGTTTCATAACTGCTCAATCAAAAATATGTTTTATCTCTGTTATCTGAATTTACAGATCAGAAATAAGTTTCACAGAATGCATCTGTGTAGTTTTTATTTGAAGATATTCTTTTTCCCAATGTAGGCCTCTTAGCGCTTAGCATGTCCAATTGCAGTATCTACAGAAAGAGTGTTTCAGAACGGCTCAATCAAAAGTAAGGTTCAAATCTGTTAGCTGAATGCACAGAACAGAAAGAGTTTTCACAGAATGCTACTGTGTAGTTTATATTTGAATATATTCCTTTTTCCACTATTACCCTCTTAGCGCTCCGAATGTCCACTTGCATTTTCTACAGAAAGAGTGTTCAGAACTGCGCAATCAAAAGTATGGTTTAACTCTGTTAGCTTAATGAACATATCAGAAATAAGTTTCACAAAATGCTTCTGTGTAGTTTTTATTTGAAGATATTATTTTTCCCAATAGAGGCCTCTTAGCGCTCAGAATGTCCAATTGCAGTTTCTACAGAAAGAGTGTTTCAGAAAGGCTCAATCAAAAGTAAGGTTCAACTCTGTTAGTTGAATGCACAGAACAGAAAGAAGTTTCATACAATGCTTCTGTGTAGTTTATATTTGAACATATTCTTTTCTCCACTATTACCCACTTAGCGCTACGAATGTCCAGTTGCATTTTCTATAGACAGAGTGTTTCAAAACTGCTCAATCAAAAGTATGGTTTAACTCTGTTAGCTGAATGCTCAGATCAGAAAGAAGTTTCACAGAATGCTTCTGTGTAGTTTATATTTGAATATATTCCTTTTTCCACTACTACTCTATTAGCGTTCCAAATGTCCACTTGCATTTTCTACAGAAAGAGTGTTCAGATCTGCTGAATCAAAAGTATGGTTTAACTCTGTTAGCTGAATGCACAGATCAGAAAGAAGTTTCACAGAATGATTCTGTGTAGTTTATATTTGGAGACATTCCTTTTTCCACTATTACCCTCTTAGCGCTCCGAATCTCCACTTGCATTTTCTACAGAAAGAGTGTTTCAGAACGGCTCAATCAAAACTAAGGTTCAACTCTTTTAGTTGAACAAACAGAACAGAAAGAAGTTTCACACAATTCTTCTGTGTAGTTTTTATTTGTAGACATTCTTTTTCCCAATGTAGGCCTCTTAGCGCTCAGAATGTCCAATTGCAGTTTCTACAGAAAGAGTGTTTCAGAACGGCTCAATCAAAATTAAGGTTCAACTCTGTTAGTTGAATGCACAGAACAGAAAGAAGTTTCACAGAATGCTTCTGTGTAGTTTATATTTGAACATATTCTTTTTTCCACTATTACCCACTTAGCGCTACGAATGTCCAGTTGCATTTTCTACAGACAGAGTGTTTCAAAACTGCTCAATCAAAAGTATGGTTTAACTCTGTTAGCTGAATGCTCAGATCAGAAAGAAGTTTCACAGAATGCTTCTGTGTAGTTTATATTTGAATATATTCCTTTTTCCACTACTACGCTCTTAGCGCTCCAAATATCCAGTTGCATTTCTACAGAAAGAGTGCTCAGATCTGCTCAATCAAAAGTATGGTTTAACTCTGTTAGCTGAATGCACAGATCAGAAAGATGTTTCACCGAATGATTCTGTGTAGTTTATATTTGAAGACATTCCTTTTTCCACTATTACCCTCTTAGCGCTCCGAATCTCCACTTGCATTTTCTACAAAAAGAGTGTTTCATAACTGCTCAATCAAAAATATGTTTTATCTCTGTTAACTGAATTTACAGATCAGAAATAAGTTTCACAGAATGCATCTGTGTAGTTTTTATTTGAAGATATTCTTTTTCCCAATGTAGGCCTCTTAGCGCTTAGCATGTCCAATTGCAGTTTCTACAGAAAGAGTGTTTCAGAACGGCTCAATCCAAAGTAAGGTTCAACTCTGTTAGTTGAATGCACAGAACAGAAAGAATTTTCACAGAATGCTACTGTGTAGTTTATATTTGAATATATTCCTTTTTCCACTATTACCCTCTTAGCGCTCCGAATGTCCACTTGCATTTTCTACAGAAAGAGTGTTCAGAACTGCGCAATCAAAAGTATGGTTTAACTCTGTTAGCTTAATGAACATATCAGAAATAAGTTTCACACAATGCTTCTGTGTAGTTTTAATTTGAAGATATTATTTTTCCCAATAGAGGCCTCTTAGCGCTCAGAATGTCCAATTGCAGTTTCTACAGAAAGAGTGTTTCAGAAAGGCTCAATCAAAACTAAGGTTCAACTCTTTTAGTTGAATGCACAGAACAGAAAGAAGTTTCATACAATGCTTCTGTGTAGTTTATATTTGAACATATTCTTTTTTCCACTATTACCCACTTAGCGCTACGAATGTCCAGTTGCATTTTCTACAGACAGAGTGTTTCAAAACTGCTCAATCAAAAGTATGTTTTAACTCTGTTAGCTGAATGCTCAGATCAGAAAGAAGTTTCACAGAATGCTTCTGTGTAGTTTATATTTGGAGACATTCCTTTTTCCACTATTACCCTCTTAGCGCTCCGAATCTCCACTTGCATTTTCTACAGAAAGAGTGTTTCAGAACGGCACAATCAAAACTAAGGTTCAACTCTTTTAGTTGAACAAACAGAACAGAAAGAAGTTTCACACAATTCTTCTGTGTAGTTTTTATTTGTAGACATTCTTTTTCCCAATATAGGCCTCTAAGCGCTCAGAATGTCCAATTGCAGTTTCTACAGAAAGAGTGTTTCAGAACGGCTCAAACAAAAGTAAGGTTCAACTCTGTTAGTTGAATGCACAGAACAGCAAGAAGTTTCACAGAATGCTTCTGTGTAGTTTATATTTGAACATATTCTTTTCTCCACTATTACCCACTTAGCGCTACGAATGTCCAGTTGCATTTTCTATAGACAGAGTGTTTCAAAACTGCTCAATCAAAAGTATGGTTTAACTCTGTTAGCTGAATGCTCAGATCAGAAAGAAGTTTCACAGAATGCTTCTGTGTAGTTTATATTTGAATATATTCCTTTTTCCACTACTACTCTATTAGCGCTCCAAATGTCCACTTGCATTTTCTACAGAAAGAGTGTTCAGATCTGCTGAATCAAAAGTATGGTTTAACTCTGTTAGCTGAATGCACAGATCAGAAAGAAGTTTCACAGAATGATTCTGTGTAGTTTATATTTGGAGACATTCCTTTTTCCACTATTACCCTCTTAGCGCTCCGAATCTCCACTTGCATTTTCTACAGAAAGAGTGTTTCAGAACGGCTCAATCAAAACTAAGGTTCAACTCTTTTAGTTGAACAAACAGAACAGAAAGAAGTTTCACACAATTCTTCTGTGTAGTTTTTATTTGTAGACATTCTTTTTCCCAATGTAGGCCTCTTAGCGCTCAGAATGTCCAATTGCAGTTTCTACAGAAAGAGTGTTTCAGAACGGCTCAATCAAAAGTAAGGTTCAACTCTGTTAGTTGAATGCACAGAACAGAAAGAAGTTTCACAGAATGCTTCTGTGTAGTTTATATTTGAACATATTCTTTTTTCCACTATTACACACTTAGCGCTACGAATGTCCAGTTGCATTTTCTACAGACAGAGTGTTTCAAAACTGCTCAATCAAAGGTATGGTTTAACTCTGTTAGCTGAATGCTCAGATCAGAAAGAAGTTTCACAGAATGCTTCTGTGTAGTTTATATTTGAATATATTCCTTTTTCCACTACTACGCTCTTAGCGCTCCAAATGTCCAGTTGCATTTCTACAGAAAGAGTGATCAGATCTGCTCAATCAAAAGTATGGTTTAACTCTATTAGCTGAATGCACAGATCAGAAAGATGTTTCACCGAATGATTCTGTGTAGTTTATATTTGAAGACATTCCTTTTTCCACTATTACCCTCTTAGCGCTCCGAATCTCCACTTGCATTTTCTACAAAAAGAGTGTTTCATAACTGCTCAATCAAAAATATGTTTTATCTCTGTTAACTGAATTTACAGATCAGAAATAAGTTTCACAGAATGCATCTGTGTAGTTTTTATTTGAAGATATTCTTTTTCCCAATGTAGGCCTCTTAGCGCTTAGCATGTCCAATTGCAGTTTCTACAGAAAGAGTGTTTCAGAACGGCTCAATCCAAAGTAAGGTTCAACTCTGTTAGTTGAATGCACAGAACAGAAAGAATTTTCACAGAATGCTACTGTGTAGTTTATATTTGAATATATTCCTTTTTCCACTATTACCCTCTTAGCGCTCCGAATGTCCACTTGCATTTTCTACAGAAAGAGTGTTCAGAACTGCGCAATCAAAAGTATGGTTTAACTCTGTTAGCTTAATGAACATATCAGAAATAAGTTTCACACAATGCTTCTGTGTAGTTTTAATTTGAAGATATTATTTTTCCCAATAGAGGCCTCTTAGCGCTCAGAATGTCCAATTGCAGTTTCTACAGAAAGAGTGTTTCAGAAAGGCTCAATCAAAAGTAAGGTTCAACTCTGTTAGTTGAATGCACAGAACAGAAAGAAGTTTCATACAATGCTTCTGTGTAGTTTATATTTGAACATATTCTTTTCTCCACTATTACCCACTTAGCGCTACGAATGTCCAGTTGCATTTTCTATAGACAGAGTGTTTCAAAACTGCTCAATCAAAAGTATGGTTTAACTCTGTTAGCTGAATGCTCAGATCAGAAAGAAGTTTCACAGAATGCTTCTGTGTAGTTTATATTTGAATATATTCCTTTTTCCACTACTACTCTATTAGCGTTCCAAATGTCCACTTGCATTTTCTACAGAAAGAGTGTTCAGATCTGCTGAATCAAAAGTATGGTTTAACTCTGTTAGCTGAATGCACAGATCAGAAAGAAGTTTCACAGAATGATTCTGTGTAGTTTATATTTGGAGACATTCCTTTTTCCACTATTACCCTCTTAGCGCTCCGAATCTCCACTTGCATTTTCTACAGAAAGAGTGTTTCAGAACGGCTCAATCAAAACTAAGGTTCAACTCTTTTAGTTGAACAAACAGAACAGAAAGAAGTTTCACACAATTCTTCTGTGTAGTTTTTATTTGTAGACATTCTTTTTCCCAATGTAGGCCTCTTAGCGCTCAGAATGTCCAATTGCAGTTTCTACAGAAAGAGTGTTTCAGAACGGCTCAATCAAAATTAAGGTTCAACTCTGTTAGTTGAATGCACAGAACAGAAAGAAGTTTCACAGAATGCTTCTGTGTAGTTTATATTTGAACATATTCTTTTTTCCACTATTACCCACTTAGCGCTACGAATGTCCAGTTGCATTTTCTACAGACAGAGTGTTTCAAAACTGCTCAATCAAAAGTATGGTTTAACTCTGTTAGCTGAATGCTCAGATCAGAAAGAAGTTTCACAGAATGCTTCTGTGTAGTTTATATTTGAATATATTCCTTTTTCCACTACTACGCTCTTAGCGCTCCAAATATCCAGTTGCATTTCTACAGAAAGAGTGATCAGATCTGCTCAATCAAAAGTATGGTTTAACTCTGTTAGCTGAATGCACAGATCAGAAAGATGTTTCACCGAATGATTCTGTGTAGTTTATATTTGAAGACATTCCTTTTTCCACTATTACCCTCTTAGCGCTCCGAATCTCCACTTGCATTTTCTACAAAAAGAGTGTTTCATAACTGCTCAATCAAAAATATGTTTTATCTCTGTTAACTGAATTTACAGATCAGAAATAAGTTTCACAGAATGCATCTGTGTAGTTTTTATTTGAAGATATTCTTTTTCCCAATGTAGGCCTCTTAGCGCTTAGCATGTCCAATTGCAGTTTCTACAGAAAGAGTGTTTCAGAACGGCTCAATCCAAAGTAAGGTTCAACTCTGTTAGTTGAATGCACAGAACAGAAAGAATTTTCACAGAATGCTACTGTGTAGTTTATATTTGAATATATTCCTTTTTCCACTATTACCCTCTTAGCGCTCCGAATGTCCACTTGCATTTTCTACAGAAAGAGTGTTCAGAACTGCGCAATCAAAAGTATGGTTTAACTCTGTTAGCTTAATGAACATATCAGAAATAAGTTTCACACAATGCTTCTGTGTAGTTTTAATTTGAAGATATTATTTTTCCCAATAGAGGCCTCTTAGCGCTCAGAATGTCCAATTGCAGTTTCTACAGAAAGAGTGTTTCAGAAAGGCTCAATCAAAACTAAGGTTCAACTCTTTTAGTTGAATGCACAGAACAGAAAGAAGTTTCATACAATGCTTCTGTGTAGTTTATATTTGAACATATTCTTTTTTCCACTATTACCCACTTAGCGCTACGAATGTCCAGTTGCATTTTCTACAGACAGAGTGTTTCAAAACTGCTCAATCAAAAGTATGTTTTAACTCTGTTAGCTGAATGCTCAGATCAGAAAGAAGTTTCACAGAATGCTTCTGTGTAGTTTATATTTGGAGACATTCCTTTTTCCACTATTACCCTCTTAGCGCTCCGAATCTCCACTTGCATTTTCTACAGAAAGAGTGTTTCAGAACGGCTCAATCAAAACTAAGGTTCAACTCTTTTAGTTGAACAAACAGAACAGAAAGAAGTTTCACACAATTCTTCTGTGTAGTTTTTATTTGTAGACATTCTTTTTCCCAATATAGGCCTCTAAGCGCTCAGAATGTCCAATTGCAGTTTCTACAGAAAGAGTGTTTCAGAACGGCTCAAACAAAAGTAAGGTTCAACTCTGTTAGTTGAATGCACAGAACAGCAAGAAGTTTCACAGAATGCTTCTGTGTAGTTTATATTTGAACATATTCTTTTCTCCACTATTACCCACTTAGCGCTACGAATGTCCAGTTGCATTTTCTATAGACAGAGTGTTTCAAAACTGCTCAATCAAAAGTATGGTTTAACTCTGTTAGCTGAATGCTCAGATCAGAAAGAAGTTTCACAGAATGCTTCTGTGTAGTTTATATTTGAATATATTCCTTTTTCCACTACTACTCTATTAGCGCTCCAAATGTCCACTTGCATTTTCTACAGAAAGAGTGTTCAGATCTGCTGAATCAAAAGTATGGTTTAACTCTGTTAGCTGAATGCACAGATCAGAAAGAAGTTTCACAGAATGATTCTGTGTAGTTTATATTTGGAGACATTCCTTTTTCCACTATTACCCTCTTAGCGCTCCGAATCTCCACTTGCATTTTCTACAGAAAGAGTGTTTCAGAACGGCTCAATCAAAACTAAGGTTCAACTCTTTTAGTTGAACAAACAGAACAGAAAGAAGTTTCACACAATTCTTCTGTGTAGTTTTTATTTGTAGACATTCTTTTTCCCAATGTAGGCCTCTTAGCGCTCAGAATGTCCAATTGCAGTTTCTACAGAAAGAGTGTTTCAGAACGGCTCAATCAAAATTAAGGTTCAACTCTGTTAGTTGAATGCACAGAACAGAAAGAAGTTTCACAGAATGCTTCTGTGTAGTTTATATTTGAACATATTCTTTTTTCCACTATTACCCACTTAGCGCTACGAATGTCCAGTTGCATTTTCTACAGACAGAGTGTTTCAAAACTGCTCAATCAAAAGTATGGTTTAACTCTGTTAGCTGAATGCTCAGATCAGAAAGAAGTTTCACAGAATGCTTCTGTGTAGTTTATATTTGAATATATTCCTTTTTCCACTACTACGCTCTTAGCGCTCCAAATGTCCAGTTGCATTTCTACAGAAAGAGTGATCAGATCTGCTCAATCAAAAGTATGGTTTAACTCTGTTAGCTGAATGCACAGATCAGAAAGATGTTTCACCGAATGATTCTGTGTAGTTTATATTTGAAGACATTCCTTTTTCCACTATTACCCTCTTAGCGCTCCGAATCTCCACTTGCATTTTCTACAAAAAGAGTGTTTCATAACTGCTCAATCAAAAATATGTTTTATCTCTGTTAACTGAATTTACAGATCAGAAATAAGTTTCACAGAATGCATCTGTGTAGTTTTTATTTGAAGATATTCTTTTTCCCAATGTAGGCCTCTTAGCGCTTAGCATGTCCAATTGCAGTTTCTACAGAAAGAGTGTTTCAGAACGGCTCAATCCAAAGTAAGGTTCAACTCTGTTAGTTGAATGCACAGAACAGAAAGAATTTTCACAGAATGCTACTGTGTAGTTTATATTTGAATATATTCCTTTTTCCACTATTACCCTCTTAGCGCTCCGAATGTCCACTTGCATTTTCTACAGAAAGAGTGTTCAGAACTGCGCAATCAAAAGTATGGTTTAACTCTGTTAGCTTAATGAACATATCAGAAATAAGTTTCACACAATGCTTCTGTGTAGTTTTAATTTGAAGATATTATTTTTCCCAATAGAGGCCTCTTAGCGCTCAGAATGTCCAATTGCAGTTTCTACAGAAAGAGTGTTTCAGAAAGGCTCATTCAAAACTAAGGTTCAACTCTTTTAGTTGAATGCACAGAACAGAAAGAAGTTTCATACAATGCTTCTGTGTAGTTTATATTTGAACATATTCTTTTTTCCACTATTACCCACTTAGCGCTACGAATGTCCAGTTGCATTTTCTACAGACAGAGTGTTTCAAAACTGCTCAATCAAAAGTATGTTTTAACTCTGTTAGCTGAATGCTCAGATCAGAAAGAAGTTTCACAGAATGCTTCTGTGTAGTTTATATTTGGAGACATTCCTTTTTCCACTATTACCCTCTTAGCGCTCCGAATCTCCACTTGCATTTTCTACAGAAAGAGTGTTTCAGAACGGCTCAATCAAAACTAAGGTTCAACACTTTTAGTTGAACAAACAGAACAGAAAGAAGTTTCACACAATTCTTCTGTGTAGTTTTTATTTGTAGACATTCTTTTTCCCAATATAGGCCTCTAAGCGCTCAGAATGTCCAATTGCAGTTTCTACAGAAAGAGTGTTTCAGAACGGCTCAAACAAAAGTAAGGTTCAACTCTGTTAGTTGAATGCACAGAACAGCAAGAAGTTTCACAGAATGCTTCTGTGTAGTTTATATTTGAACATATTCTTTTCTCCACTATTACCCACTTAGCGCTACGAATGTCCAGTTGCATTTTCTACAGACAGAGTGTTTCAAAACTGCTCAATCAAAAGTATGGTTTAACTCTGTTAGCTGAATGCTCAGATCAGAAAGAAGTTTCACAGAATGCTTCTGTGTAGTTTATATTTGAATATATTCCTTTTTCCACTACTACTCTCTTAGCGCTCCAAATGTCCAGTTGCATTTTCTACAGAAAGAGTGTTCAGATCTGCTGAATCAAAAGTATGGTTTAACTCTGTTAGCTGAATGCACAGA
Source organism: Symphalangus syndactylus (assembly GCF_028878055.3). Classification (NCBI taxonomy): domain Eukaryota; kingdom Metazoa; phylum Chordata; class Mammalia; order Primates; family Hylobatidae; genus Symphalangus; species Symphalangus syndactylus. The sequence continues at coordinate 109,766,052 of NC_072437.2, read as the reverse complement.
TCAGAAAAAGTTTCACCGAATGATTCTGTGTAGTTTATATTTGGAGACATTCTTTTTTCCACTATTACCCTCTTATCGCTCCGAATCTCCACTTGCATTTTCTACAGAAAGAGTGTTTCAGAACGGCTCAATCAAAACTAAGGTTCAACTCTTTTAGTTGAACAAACAGAACAGAAAGATGTTTCACACAATTCTTCTGTGTAGTTTTTATTTGTAGACATTCTTTTTCCCAATGTAGGCCTCTTAGCGCTCAGAATGTCCAATTGCAGTTTCTACAGAAAGAGTGTTTCAGAACTGCTCAATCAAAAGTAAGGTTCAACTCTGTTAGTTGAATGCACAGAACAGAAAGAAGTTTCACAGAATGCTTCTGTGTAGTTTATATTTGAACATATTCTTTTTTCCACTATTACCCACTTAGCGCTACGAATGTCCAGTTGCATTTTCTACAGACAGAGTGTTTCAAAACTGCTCAATCAAAAGTATGGTTTAACTCTGTTAGCTGAATGCTCAGATCAGAAAGAATTTTCACAGAATGCTTCTGTGTAGTTTATATTTGAATATATTCTTTTTTCCACTATTACCCACTTAGCGCTACGAATGTCCAGTTGCATTTTCTACACACAGAGTGTTTCAAAACTGCTCAGTGAAAAGTATGGTTTAACTCTGTTAGCTGAATGCTCAGATCAGAAAGAAGTTTCACAGAATGCTTCTGTGTAGTTTATATTTGAATATATTCCTTTTTCCACTACTACGCTCTTAGTGCTCCAAAAGTCCAGTTGCATTTTCTACAGAAAGAGTGTTCAGATCTGCTCAATCAAAAGTATGGTTTAACTCTGTTAGCTGAATGCACAGATCAGAAAGAAGTTTCACCGAATGATTCTGTGTAGTTTATATTTGAAGACATTCCTTTTTCCACTATTACCCTCTTAGCGCTCCGAATCTCCACTTGCATTTTCTACAAAAAGAGTGTTTCATAACTGCTCAATCAAAAATATGTTTTATCTCTGTTAACTGAATTTACAGATCAGAAATATGTTTCACAGAATGCATCTGTGTAGTTTTTATTTGAAGATATTCTTTTTCCCAATGTAGGCCTCTTACCGCTTAGCATGTCCAATTGCAGTTTCTACAGAAAGAGTGTTTCAGAACGGCTCAATCAAAAGTAAGGTTCAACTCTGTTAGTTGAATGCACAGAACAGAAAGAATTTTCACAGAATGCTACTGTGTAGTTTATATTTGAATATATTCCTTTTTCCACTATTACCCTCTAAGCGCTCCGAGTGTCCACTTGCATTTTCTACAGATGAGTGTTGAGAACTGCGCAATCAAAAGTATGGTTTAACTCTGTTAGCTTAATGAACATATCAGAAATAAGTTTCACACAATGCTTCTGTGTAGTTTTTATTTGAAGATATTATTTTTCCCAATAGAGACCTCTTAGCGCTCAGAATGTCCAATTGCAGTTTCTACAGAAAGAGTGTTTCAGAAAGGCTCAATCAAAAGTAAGGTTCAACTCTGTTAGTTGAATGCACAGAACAGAAAGAAGTTTCATACAATGGTTCTGTGTAGTTTATATTTGAACATATTCTTTTTTCCACTATTACCCACTTAGCGCTACGAATGTCCAGTTGCATTTTCTACAGACAGAGTGTTTCAAAACTGCTCAATCAAAAGTATGGTTTAACTCTGTTAGCTGAATGCTCAGATCAGAAAGAAGTTTCACAGAATGCTTCTGTGTAGTTTATATTTGAATATATTCCTTTTTCCACTACTAATCTCTTAGCGCTCAAAATGTCCAGTTGCATTTTCTACAGAAAGAGTGTTCAGATCTGCTGAATCAAAAGTATGGTTTAACTCTGTTAGCTGAATGCACAGATCAGAAAGAAGTTTCACAGAATGATTCTGTGTAGTTTATATTTGGAGACATTCCTTTTTCCACTATTACCCTCTTAGCGCTCCGAATCTCCACTTGCATTTTCTACAGAAAGAGGGTTTCAGAACGGCTCAATCAAAACTAAGGTTCAACTCTTTTAGTTGATCAAACAGAACAGAAAGAAGTTTCACACAATTCTTCTGTGTAGTTTTTATTTGTAGACATTCTTTTTCCCAATATAGGCCTCTTAGCGCTCAGAATGTCCAATTGCAGTTTCTACAGAAAGATTGTTTCAGAACGGCTCAATCAAAAGTAAGGTTCAACTCTGTAAGTTGAATGCAGAGAACAGAAAGAAGTTTCACAGAATGCTTCTGTGTAGTTTATATTTGAACATATTCCTTTTTCCACTATTACCCACTTAGCGCTACGAATGTCCAGTTGCATTTTCTACAGACAGAGTGTTTCAAAACTGCTCAATCCAAAGTATGGTTTAACTCTGTTAGCTGAATGCTCAGATCAGAAAGAAGTTTCACAGAATGCTTCTGTGTAGTTTATATTTGAATATATTCCTTTTTCCACTACTACGCTCTTAGCGCTCCCAATGTCCTGTTGCATTTTCTACAGAAAGAGTGATCAGATCTGCTCAATCAAAAGTATGGTTTAACTCTGTTAGCTGAATGCACAGATCAGAAAGAAGTTTCACCGAATGATTCTGTGTAGTTTATATTTGAAGACATTCCTTTTTCCACTATTACCCACTTAGCGCTCCGAATCTCCACTTGCATTTTCTACAAAAAGAGTGTTTCATAACTGCTCAATCAAAAATATGTTTTATCTCTGTTAACTGAATTTACAGATCAGAAATAAGTTTCACATAATGCATCTGTGTAGTTTTTATTTGAAGATATTCTTTTTCCCAATGTAGACCTCTTAGCGCTTAGCATATCCAATTGCAGTTTCTACAGAAAGAGTGTTTCAGAACAGCTCAATCAAAAGTAAGGTTCAAATCTGTTAGCTGAATGCACAGAACAGTAAGATTTTTCACAGAATGCTACTGTGTAGTTTATATTTGAATAAATTCCTTTTTCCACTATTACCCTCTTAGCGCTCCGAATGTCCACTTGCATTTTCTACAGAAAGAGTGCTCAGAACTGCGCAATCAAAAGTATGGTTTAACTCTGTTAGCTTAATGAACATATCAGAAATAAGTTTCACACAATGCTTCTGTGTAGTTTTTATTTGAAGATATTATTTTTCCCAATAGAGGCCTCTTAGCGCTCAGAATGTCCAATTGCAGTTTCTACAGAAAGAGTGTTTCAGAAAGGCTCAATCAAAAGTAAGGTTCAACTCTGTTAGTTGAATGCACAGAACAGAAAGAAGTTTCATACAATGCTTCTGTGTAGTTTATATTTGAACATATTCTTTTCTCCACTATTACCCACTTAGCGCTACGAATGTCCAGTTGCATTTTCTACAGACAGAGTGTTTCAAAACTGCTCAATCAAAAGTATGGTTTAACTCTGTTAGCTGAATGCTCAGATCAGAAAGAAGTTTCACAGAATGCTTCTGTGTAGTTTATATTTGAATATATTCCTTTTTCCACTACTACTCTCTTAGCGCTCCAAATGTCCAGTTGCATTTTCTACAGAAAGAGTGTTCAGATCTGCTGAATCAAAAGTATGGTTTAACTCTGTTAGCTGAATGCACAGATGAGAAAGAAGTTTCACAGAATGATTCTGTGTAGTTTATATTTGGAGACATTCCTTTTTCCACTATTACCCTCTTAGCGCTCCGAATCTCCACTTGCATTTTCTACAGAAAGAGTGTTTCAGAACGGCTCAATCAAAACTAAGGTTCAACTCTTTTAGTTGAACAAACAGAACAGAAAGAAGTTTCACACAATTCTTCTGTGTAGTTTTTATTTGTAGACATTCTTTTTCCCAATATAGGCCTCTTAGCGCTCAGAATGTCCAATTGCAGTTTCTACAGAAAGAGTGTTTCAGAACGGCTCAATCAAAAGTAAGGTTCAACTCTGTTAGTTGAATGCACAGAACAGCAAGAAGTTTCACAGAATGCTTCTGTGTAGTTTATATTTGAACATATTCTTTTTTCCACTATTACCCACTTAGCGCTACGAATGTCCAGTTGCATTTTCTACAGACAGAGTGTTTCAAAACTGCTCAATCAAAAGTATGGTTTAACTCTGTTAGCTGAATGCTCAGATCAGAAAGAAGTTTCACATAATGCTTCTGTGTAGTTTATATTTGAATATATTCCTTTTTCCACTACTACGCTCTTAGCGCTCCAAATGTCCAGTTGCATTTTCTACAGAAAGAGTGTTCAGATCTGCTCAATCAAAAGTATGGTTTAACTCTGTTAGCTGAATGCACAGATCAGAAAAAAGTTTCACCGAATGAATCTGTGTAGTTTATATTTGAAGACATACCTTTTTCCACTATTACCCTCTTAGCGCTCCGAATCTCCACTTGCATTTTCTACAAAAAGAGTGTTTCATAACTGCTCAATCAAAAATATGTTTTATCTCTGTTATCTGAATTTACAGATCAGAAATAAGTTTCACAGAATGCATCTGTGTAGTTTTTATTTGAAGATATTCTTTTTCCCAATGTAGGCCTCTTAGCGCTTAGCATGTCCAATTGCAGTATCTACAGAAAGAGTGTTTCAGAACGGCTCAATCAAAAGTAAGGTTCAAATCTGTTAGCTGAATGCACAGAACAGAAAGAGTTTTCACAGAATGCTACTGTGTAGTTTATATTTGCATATATTCCTTTTTCCACTATTACCCTCTTAGCGCTCCGAATGTCCACTTGCATTTTCTACAGAAAGAGTGTTCAGAACTGCGCAATCAAAAGTATGGTTTAACTCTGTTAGCTTAATGAACATATCAGAAATAAGTTTCACAAAATGCTTCTGTGTAGTTTTTATTTGAAGATATTATTTTTCCCAATAGAGGCCTCTTAGCGCTCAGAATGTCCAATTGCAGTTTCTACAGAAAGAGTGTTTCAGAAAGGCTCAATCAAAAGTAAGGTTCAACTCTGTTAGTTGAATGCACAGAACAGAAAGAAGTTTCATACAATGCTTCTGTGTAGTTTATATTTGAACATATTCTTTTCTCCACTATTACCCACTTAGCGCTACGAATGTCCAGTTGCATTTTCTATAGACAGAGTGTTTCAAAACTGCTCAATCTAAAGTATGGTTTAACTCTGTTAGCTGAATGCTCAGATCAGAAAGAAGTTTCACAGAATGCTTCTGTGTAGTTTATATTTGAATATATTCCTTTTTCCACTACTACTCTATTAGCGCTCCAAATGTCCACTTGCATTTTCTACAGAAAGAGTGTTCAGATCTGCTGAATCAAAAGTATGGTTTAACTCTGTTAGCTGAATGCACAGATCAGAAAGAAGTTTCACAGAATGATTCTGTGTAGTTTATATTTGGAGACATTCCTTTTTCCACTATTACCCTCTTAGCGCTCCGAATCTCCACTTGCATTTTCTACAGAAAGAGTGTTTCAGAACGGCTCAATCAAAACTAAGGTTCAACTCTTTTAGTTGAACAAACAGAACAGAAAGAAGTTTCACACAATTCTTCTGTGTAGTTTTTATTTGTAGACATTCTTTTTCCCAATGTAGGCCTCTTAGCGCTCAGAATGTCCAATTGCAGTTTCTACAGAAAGAGTGTTTCAGAACGGCTCAATCAAAATTAAGGTTCAACTCTGTTAGTTGAATGCACAGAACAGAAAGAAGTTTCACAGAATGCTTCTGTGTAGTTTATATTTGAACATATTCTTTTTTCCACTATTACCCACTTAGCGCTACGAATGTCCAGTTGCATTTTCTACAGACAGAGTGTTTCAAAACTGCTCAATCAAAAGTATGGTTTAACTCTGTTAGCTGAATGCTCAGATCAGAAAGAAGTTTCACAGAATGCTTCTGTGTAGTTTATATTTGAATATATTCCTTTTTCCACTACTACGCTCTTAGCGCTCCAAATGTCCAGTTGCATTTCTACAGAAAGAGTGATCAGATCTGCTCAATCAAAAGTATGGTTTAACTCTGTTAGCTGAATGCACAGATCAGAAAGATGTTTCACCGAATGATTCTGTGTAGTTTATATTTGAAGACATTCCTTTTTCCACTATTACCCTCTTAGCGCTCCGAATCTCCACTTGCATTTTCTACAAAAAGAGTGTTTCATAACTGCTCAATCAAAAATATGTTTTATCTCTGTTAACTGAATTTACAGATCAGAAATAAGTTTCACAGAATGCATCTGTGTAGTTTTTATTTGAAGATATTCTTTTTCCCAATGTAGGCCTCTTAGCGCTTAGCATGTCCAATTGCAGTTTCTACAGAAAGAGTGTTTCAGAACGGCTCAATCCAAAGTAAGGTTCAACTCTGTTAGTTGAATGCACAGAACAGAAAGAATTTTCACAGAATGCTACTGTGTAGTTTATATTTGAATATATTCCTTTTTCCACTATTACCCTCTTAGCGCTCGGAATGTCCACTTGCATTTTCTACAGAAAGAGTGTTCAGAACTGCGCAATCAAAAGTATGGTTTAACTCTGTTAGCTTAATGAACATATCAGAAATAAGTTTCACACAATGCTTCTGTGTAGTTTTAATTTGAAGATATTATTTTTCCCAATAGAGGCCTCTTAGCGCTCAGAATGTCCAATTGCAGTTTCTACAGAAAGAGTGTTTCAGAAAGGCTCAATCAAAACTAAGGTTCAACTCTTTTAGTTGAATGCACAGAACAGAAAGAAGTTTCATACAATGCTTCTGTGTAGATTATATTTGAACATATTCTTTTTTCCACTATTACCCACTTAGCGCTACGAATGTCCAGTTGCATTTTCTACAGACAGAGTGTTTCAAAACTGCTCAATCAAAAGTATGTTTTAACTCTGTTAGCTGAATGCTCAGATCAGAAAGAAGTTTCACAGAATGCTTCTGTGTAGTTTATATTTGGAGACATTCCTTTTTCCACTATTACCCTCTTAGCGCTCCGAATCTCCACTTGCATTTTCTACAGAAAGAGTGTTTCAGAACGGCTCAATCAAAACTAAGGTTCAACTCTTTTAGTTGAACAAACAGAACAGAAAGAAGTTTCACACAATTCTTCTGTGTAGTTTTTATTTGTAGACATTCTTTTTCCCAATATAGGCCTCTAAGCGCTCAGAATGTCCAATTGCAATTTCTACAGAAAGAGTGTTTCAGAACGGCTCAAACAAAAGTAAGGTTCAACTCTGTTAGTTGAATGCACAGAACAGCAAGAAGTTTCACAGAATGCTTCTGTGTAGTTTATATTTGAACATATTCTTTTCTCCACTATTACCCACTTAGCGCTACGAATGTCCAGTTGCATTTTCTACAGACAGAGTGTTTCAAAACTGCTCAATCAAAAGTATGGTTTAACTCTGTTAGCTGAATGCTCAGATCAGAAAGAAGTTTCACAGAATGCTTCTGTGTAGTTTATATTTGAATATATTCCTTTTTCCACTACTACTCTCTTAGCGCTCCAAATGTCCAGTTGCATTTTCTACAGAAAGAGTGTTCAGATCTGCTGAATCAAAAGTATGGTTTAACTCTGTTAGCTGAATGCACAGATCAGAAAGAAGTTTCACCGAATGATTCTGTGTAGTTTATATTTGGAGACATTCCTTTTTCCACTATTACCCTCTTATCGCTCCGAATCTCCACTTGCATTTTCTACAGAAAGAGTGTTTCAGAACGGCTCAATCAAAACTAAGGTTCAACTCTTTTAGTTGAACAAACAGAACAGAAAGATGTTTCACACAATTCTTCTGTGTAGTTTTTATTTGTAGACATTCTTTTTCCCAATGTAGGCCTCTTAGCGCTCAGAATGTCCAATTGCAGTTTCTACAGAAAGAGTGTTTCAGAACGGCTCAATCAAAAGTAAGGTTCAACTCTGTTAGTTGAATGCACAGAACAGAAAGAAGTTTCATACAATGCTTCTGTGTAGTTTATATTTGAACATATTCTTTTTTCCACTATTACCCACTTAGCGCTACGAATGTCCAGTTGCATTTTCTACAGACAGAGTGTTTCAAAACTGCTCAATCAAAAGTATGGTTTAACTCTGTTAGCTGAATGCTCAGATCAGAAAGAATTTTCACAGAATGCTTCTGTGTAGTTTATATTTGAATATATTCTTTTTTCCACTATTACCCACTTAGCGCTACGAATGTCCAGTTGCATTTTCTACACACAGAGTGTTTCAAAACTGCTCAGTGAAAAGTATGGTTTAACTCTGTTAGCTGAATGCTCAGATCAGAAAGAAGTTTCACAGAATGCTTCTGTGTAGTTTATATTTGAATATATTCCTTTTTCCACTACTACGCTCTTAGTGCTCCAAAAGTCCAGTTGCATTTTCTACAGAAAGAGTGTTCAGATCTGCTCAATCAAAAGTATGGTTTAACTCTGTTAGCTGAATGCACAGATCAGAAAGAAGTTTCACTGAATGATTCTGTGTAGTTTATATTTGAAGACATTCCTTTTTCCACTATTACCCTCTTAGCGCTCCGAATCTCCACTTGCATTTTCTACAAAAAGAGTGTTTCATAACTGCTCAATCAAAAATATGTTTTATCTCTGTTAACTGAATTTACAGATCAGAAATATGTTTCACAGAATGCATCTGTGTAGTTTTTATTTGAAGATATTCTTTTTCCCAATGTAGGCCTCTTACCGCTTAGCATGTCCAATTGCAGTTTCTACAGAAAGAGTGTTTCAGAACGGCTCAATCAAAAGTAAGGTTCAACTCTGTTAGTTGAATGCACAGAACAGAAAGAATTTTCACAGAATGCTACTGTGTAGTTTATATTTGAATATATTCCTTTTTCCACTATTACCCTCTAAGCGCTCCGAGTGTCCACTTGCATTTTCTACAGATGAGTGTTGAGAACTGCGCAATCAAAAGTATGGTTTAACTCTGTTAGCTTAATGAACATATCAGAAATAAGTTTCACACAATGCTTCTGTGTAGTTTTTATTTGAAGATATTATTTTTCCCAATAGAGGCCTCTTAGCGCTCAGAATGTCCAATTGCAGTTTCTACAGAAAGAGTGTTTCAGAAAGGCTCAATCAAAAGTAAGGTTCAACTCTGTTAGTTGAATGCACAGAACAGAAAGAAGTTTCATACAATGGTTCTGTGTAGTTTATATTTGAACATATTCTTTTTTCCACTATTACCCACTTAGCGCTACGAATGTCCAGTTGCATTTTCTACAGACAGAGTGTTTCAAAACTGCTCAATCAAAAGTATGGTTTAACTCTGTTAGCTGAATGCTCAGATCAGAAAGAAGTTTCACAGAATGCTTCTGTGTAGTTTATATTTGAATATATTCCTTTTTCCACTACTAATCACTTAGCGCTCAAAATGTCCAGTTGCATTTTCTACAGAAAGAGTGTTCAGATCTGCTGAATCAAAAGTATGGTTTAACTCTGTTAGCTGAATGCACAGATCAGAAAGAAGTTTCACAGAATGATTCTGTGTAGTTTATATTTGGAGACATTCCTTTTTCCACTATTACCCTCTTAGCGCTCCGAATCTCCACTTGCATTTTCTACAGAAAGAGGGTTTCAGAATGGCTCAATCAAAACTAAGGTTCAACTCTTTTAGTTGAACAAACAGAACAGAAAGAAGTTTCACACAATTCTTCTGTGTAGTTTTTATTTGTAGACATTCTTTTTCCCAATATAGGCCTCTTAGCGCTCAGAATGTCCAATTGCAGTTTCTACAGAAAGAGTGTTTCAGAACGGCTCAATCAGAAGTAAGGTTCAACTCTGTAAGTTGAATGCACAGAACAGAAAGAAGTTTCACAGAATGCTTCTGTGTAGTTTATATTTGAACATATTCTTTTTTCCACTATTACCCACTTAGCGCTACGAATGTCCAGTTGCATTTTCTACAGACAGAGTGTTTCAAAACTGCTCAATCAAAACTATGGTTTAACTCTGTTAGCTGAATGCTCAGATCATAAAGAAGTTTCACAGAATGCTTCTGTGTAGTTTATATTTGAATATATTCCTTTTTCCACTACTACGCTCTTAGCGCTCCAAATGTCCAGTTGCATTTTCTACAGAAAGCGTGATCAGATCTGCTCAATCAAAAGTATGGTTTAACTCTGTTAGCTGAATGCACAGATCAGAAAGAAGTTTCACCGAATGATTCTGTGTAGTTTATATTTGAAGACATTCCTTTTTCCACTATTACCCACTTAGCGCTCCGAATCTTCACTTGCATTTTCTACAAAAAGAGTGTTTCATAACTGCTCAATCAAAAATATGTTTTATCTCTGTTAACTGAATTTACAGATCAGAAATAAGTTTCACAGAATGCATCTGTGTAGTTTTAATTTGAAGATATTCTTTTTCCCAATGTAGGCCTCTTAGCGCTTAGCATGTCCAATTGCAGTTTCTACAGAAAGAGTGTTTCAGAACAGCTCAATCAAAAGTAAGGTTCAACTCTGTTAGCTGAATGCACAGAACAGTAAGGGTTTTCACAGAATGCTACTGTGTAGTTTATATTTGAATAAATTCCTTTTTCCACTATTACCCTCTTAGCGCTCCGAATGTCCACTTGCATTTTCTACAGAAAGAGTGTTCAGAACTGCGCAATCAAAAGTATGGTTTAACTCTGTTAGCTTAATGAACATATCAGAAATAAGTTTCACACAATGCTTCTGTGTAGTTTTTATTTGAAGATATTATTTTTCCCAATAGAGGCCTCTTAGCGCTCAGAATGTCCAATTGCAGTTTCTACAGAAGGAGTGTTTCAGAAAGGCTCAATCAAAAGTAAGGTTCAACTCTGTTAGTTGAATGCACAGAACAGAAAGAAGTTTCATACAATGCTTCTGTGTAGTTTATATTTGTACATATTATTTTCTCCACTATAACCCACTTAGCGCTACGAATGTCCAGTTGCATTTTCTACAGACAGAGTGTTTGAAAACTGCTCAATCAAATGTATGGTTTAACTCTGTTAGCTGAATGCTCAGATCAGAAAGAAGTTTCACAGAATGCTTCTGTGTAGTTTATATTTGAATATATTCCTTTTTCCACTACTACTCTCTTAGCGCTCCAAATGTCCAGTTGCATTTTCTACAGAAAGAGTGTTCAGATCTGCTGAATCAAAAGTATGGTTTAACTCTGTTAGCTGAATGCACAGATGAGAAAGAAGTTTCACAGAATGATTCTGTGTAGTTTATATTTGGAGACATTCCTTTTTCCACTATTACCCTCTTAGCGCTCCGAATCTCCACTTGCATTTTCTACAGAAAGAGTGTTTCAGAACGGCTCAATCAAAACTAAGGTTCAACTCTTTTAGTTGAACAAACAGAACAGAAAGAAGTTTCACACAATTCTTCTGTGTAGTTTTTATTTGTAGACATTCTTTTTCCCAATATAGGCCTCTTAGCGCTCAGAATGTCCAATTGCAGTTTCTACAGAAAGAGTGTTTCAGAACGGCTCAATCAAAAGTAAGGTTCAACTCTGTTAGTTGAATGCACAGAACAGCAAGAAGTTTCACAGAATGCTTCTGTGTAGTTTATATTTGAACATATTCTTTTTTCCACTATTACCCACTTAGCGCTACGAATGTCCAGTTGCATTTTCTACAGACAGAGTGTTTCAAAACTGCTCAATCAAAAGTATGGTTTAACTCTGTTAGCTGAATGCTCAGATCAGAAAGAAGTTTCACAGAATGCTTCTGTGTAGTTTATATTTGAATATATTCCTTTTTCCACTACTACGCTCTTAGCGCTCCAAATGTCCAGTTGCATTTTCTACAGAAAGAGTGTTCAGATCTGCCCAATCAAAAGTATGGTTTAACTGTGTTAGCTGAATGCACAGATCAGAAAAAAGTTTCACCGAATGATTCTGTGTAGTTTATATTTGAAGACATTCCTTTTTCCACTATTACCCTCTTAGCGCTCCGAATCTCCACTTGCATTTTCTACAAAAAGAGTGTTTCATAACTGCTCAATCAAAAATATGTTTTATCTCTGTTATCTGAATTTACAGATCAGAAATAAGTTTCACAGAATGCATCTGTGTAGTTTTTATTTGAAGATATTCTTTTTCCCAATGTAGGCCTCTTAGCGCTTAGCATGTCCAATTGCAGTATCTACAGAAAGAGTGTTTCAGAACGGCTCAAACAAAAGTAAGGTTCAACTCTGTTAGTTGAATGCACAGAACAGAAAGAATTTTCACAGAATGCTACTGTGTAGTTTATATTTGAATATATTCCTTTTTCCACTATTACCCTCTTAGCGCTCCGAATGTCCACTTGCATTTTCTACAGAAAGAGAGTTCAGAACTGCGCAATCAAAAGTATGGTTTAACTCTGTTAGCTTAATGAACATATCAGAAATAAGTTTCACAAAATGCTTCTGTGTAGTTTTTATTTGAAGATATTATTTTTCCCAATAGAGGCCTCTTAGCGCTCAGAATGTCCAATTGCAGTTTCTACAGAAAGAGTGTTTCAGAAAGGCTCAATCAAAACTAAGGTTCAACTCTTTTAGTTGAATGCACAGAACAGAAAGAAGTTTCATACAATGATTCTGTGTAGTTTATATTTGAATATATTCTTTTTTCCACTATTACCCACTTAGCGGTACGAATGTCCAGTTGCATTTTCTACAGACAGAGTGTTTCAAAACTGCTCAATCAAAAGTATGGTTTAACTCTGTTAGCTGAATGCTCAGATCAGAAAGAAGTTTCACAGAATGCTTCTGTGTAGTTTATATTTGGAGACATTCCTTTTTCCACTATTACACTCTTAGCACTCCGAATCTCCACTTGCATTTTCTACAAAAAGAGTGTTTCAGAACGGCTCAATCAAAACTAATGTTCAACTCTTTTAGTTGAACAAACAGAACAGAAAGAAGTTTCACACAATTCTTCTGTGTAGTTTTTATTTGTAGACATTCTTTTTCCCAATATAGGCCTCTTAGCGCTCAGAATGTCCAATTGCAGTTTCTACAGAAAGAGTGTTTCAGAACGGCTAAATCAAAAGTAAGGTTCAACTCTGTTAGTTGAATGCACAGAACAGAAAGAAGTTTCACAGAATGCTTCTGTGTAGTTTATATTTGAACATATTCTTTTTTCCACTATTACCCACTTAGCGCTACGAATGTCCAGTTGCATTTTCTACAGACAGAGTGTTTCAAAACTGCTCAATCAAAAGTTTGGTTTAACTCTGTTAGCTGAATGCTCAGATCAGAAAGAAGTTTCACAGAATGCTTCTGTGTAGTTTATATTTGAATATATTACTTTTTCCACTACTACGCTCTTAGCGCTCCAAATGTCCAGTTGCATTTTCTACAGAAAGAGTGTTCAGATCTGCTCAATCAAAAGTATGGTTTAACTCTGTTAGCTGAATGCACAGATCAGAAAAAAGTTTCACCGAATGATTCTGTGTAGTTTATATTTGAAGACATTCCTTTTTCCACTATTACCCTCTTAGCGCTCCGAATCTCCACTTGCATTTTCTACAAAAAGAGTGTTTCATAACTGCTCAATCAAAAATATGTTTTATCTCTGTTATCTGAATTTACAGATCAGAAATAAGTTTCACAGAATGCATCTGTGTAGTTTTTATTTGAAGATATTCTTTTTCCCAATGTAGGCCTCTTAGCGCTTAGCATGTCCAATTGCAGTATCTACAGAAAGAGTGTTTCAGAACGGCTCAATCAAAAGTAAGGTTCAACTCTGTTAGCTGAATGCACAGAACAGAAAGGGTTTTCACAGAATGCTACTGTGTAGTTTATATTTGAATATATTCCTTTTTCCACTATTACCCTCTTAGCGCTCCGAATGTCCACTTGCATTTTCTACAGAAAGAGTGTTCAGAACTGCGCAATCAAAAGTATGGTTTAACTCTGTTAGCTTAATGAACATATCAGAAATAAGTTTCACACAATGATTCTGGGTAGTTTTTATTTGAAGATATTATTTTTCCCAATAGAGGCCTCTTAGCGCTCAGAATGTCCAATTGCAGTTTCTACAGAAAGAGTGTTTCAGAAAGGCTCAATCAAAAGTAAGGTTCAACTCTGTTAGTTGAATGCACAGAACAGAAAGAAGTTTCATACAATGCTTCTGTGTAGTTTATATTTGAACATATTCTTTTCTCCAATATTACCCACTTAGCGCTACGAATGTCCAGTTGCATTTTCTACAGACAGAGTGTTTCAAAACTGCTCAATCAAAAGTATGGTTTAACTCTGTTAGCTGAATGCTCAGATCAGAAAGAAGTTTCACAGAATGCTTCTGTGTAGTTTATATTTGAATATATTCCTTTTTCCACTAATACTCTCTTAGCGCTCCAAATGTCCAGGTGCATTTTCTACAGAAAGAGTGTTCAGATCTGCTGAATCAAAAGTATGGTTTAACTCTGTTATCTGAATGCACAGATCAGAAAGAAGTTTCACAGAATGATTCTGTGTAGTTTATATTTGGAGACATTCCTTTTTCCACTATTACCCTCTTAGCGCTCCGAATCTCCACTTGCATTTTCTACAGAAAGAGTGTTTCAGAACGGCTCAATCAAAACTAAGGTTCAACTCTTTTAGTTGAACAAACAGAACAGAAAGAAGTTTCACACAATTCTTCTGTGTAGTTTTTATTTGTAGACATTCTTTTTCCCAATGTAGGCCTCTTAGCGCTCAGAATGTCCAATTGCAGTTTCTACAGAAAGAGTGTTTCAGAACGGCTCAATCAAAAGTAAGGTTCAACTCTGTTAGTTGAATGCACAGAACAGAAAGAAGTTTCACAGAATGCTTCTGTGTAGTTTATATTTGAACATATTCTTTTTTCCACTATTACACACTTAGCGCTACGAATGTCCAGTTGCATTTTCTACAGACAGAGTGTTACAAAACTGCTCAATCAAAAGTATGGTTTAACTCTGTTAGCTGAATCCTCAGATCAGAAAGAAGTTCCACAGAATGCTTCTGTGTAGTTTATATTTGAATATATTACTTTTGCCACTACTACGCTCTTAGCGCTCCAAATGTCCAGTTGCATTTTCTACAGAAAGAGTGTTCAGATCTGCTCAATCAAAAGTATGGTTTAACTCTGTTAGCTGAATGCACAGATCAGAAAGAAGTTTCACCGAATGATTCTGTGTAGTTTATATTTGAAGACATTCCTTTTTCCACTATTACCCTCTTAGCGCTCCGAATCTCCACTTGCATTTTCTACAAAAAGAGTGTTTCATAACTGCTCAATCAAAAATATGTTTTATCTCTGTTAACTGAATTTACAGATCAGAAATAAGTTTCACAGAATGCATCTGTGTAGTTTTTATTTGAAGATATTCTTTTTCCCAATGTAGGCCTCTTAGCGCTTAGCATGTCCAATTGCAGTTTCTACATAAAGAGTGTTTCAGAACGGCTCAATCAAAAGTAAGGTTCAACTCTGTTAGGTGAATGCACAGAACAGTAAGGGTTTTCACAGAATGCTACTGTGTAGTTTATATTTGAATATATTCCTTTTTCCACTATTACCCTCTTAGCGCTCCGAATGTCCACTTGCATTTTCTACAGAAAGAGTGTTCAGAACTGCGCAATCAAAAGTATGGTTTAACTCTGTTAGCTTAATGAATATATCAGAAATAAGTTTCACACAATGCTTCTGTGTAGTTTTTATTTGAAGATATTATTTTCCCCAATAGAGGCCTCTTAGTGCTCAGAATGTCCAATTGAAGTTTCTACAGAAAGAGTGTTTCAGAAAGGCTCAATCAAAAGTAAGGTTCAACTCTGTTAGTTGAATGCACAGAACAGAAAGAAGTTTCATACAATGCTTCTGTGTAGTTTATATTTGAACATATTCTTTTCTCCACTATTACCCACTTAGCGCTACGAATGTCCAGTTGCATTTTCTACAGACAGAGTGTTTCAAAACTGCTCAATCAAAAGTATGGTTTAACTCTGTTAGCTGAATGCTCAGATCAGAAAGAAGTTTCACAGAATGCTTCTGTGTAGTTTATATTTGAATATATTCCTTTTTCCACTACTACTCTCTTAGCGCTCCAAATGTCCAGTTGCATTTTCTACAGAAAGAGTGTTCAGATCTGCTCAATCAAAAGTATGGTTTAACTCTGTTAGCTGAATGCACAGATCAGAAAGAAGTTTGACAGAATTATTCTGTGTAGTTTATATTAGGAGACATTCCTTTTTCCACTATTACCCTCTTAGCACTCCGAATCTCCACTTGCATTTTCTACAGAAAGAGTGTTTCAGAACGGCTCAATCAAAACTAAGGTTCAACTCTTTTAGTTGAACAAACAGAACAGAAAGAAGTTTCACACAATTCTTCTGTGTAGTTTTTATTTGTAGACATTCTTTTTCCCAATGTAGGCCTCTTAGCGCTCCGAATGTCCACTTGCATTTTCTACAGAAAGAGAGTTCAGAACTGCGCAATCAAAAGTATGGTTTAACTCTTTTAGCTTAATGAACATATCAGAAATAAGTTTCACACAATGCTTCTGTGTAGTTTTTATTTGAAGATATTATTTTTCCCAATAGAGGCCTCTTAGCGCTCAGAATGTCCAATTGCAGTTTCTACAGAAAGAGTGTTTCAGAAAAGCTCAATCAAAACTAAGGTTCAACTCTTTTAGTTGAATGCACAGAACAGAAAGAAGTTTCATACAATGCTTCTGTGTAGTTTATATTTGAACATATTCTTTTTTCCACTATTACCCACTTAGCGCTACGAATGTCCAGTTGCATTTTCTACAGACAGAGTGTTTCAAAACTGCTCAATCAAAAGTATGGTTTAACTCTGTTAGCTGAATGCTCAGATCAGAAAGAAGTTACACAGAATGCTTCTGTTTAGTTTATATTTGGAGACATTCCTTTTTCCACAATTACCCTCTTAGCGCTCCGAATCTCCACTTGCATTTTCTACAGAAAGAGTGTTTCAGAACGGCTCAATCAAAACTAAGGTTCAACTCTTTTAGTTGAACAAACAGAACAGAAAGAAGTTTCACACAATTCTTCTGTGTAGTTTTTATTTGTAGACATTCTTTTTCCCAATATAGGCCTCTTAGCGCTCAGAATGTCCAATTGCAGTTTCTACAGAAAGAGTGTTTCAGAACGGCTCAATCAAAAGTAAGGTTCAACTCTGTTAGTTGAATGCACAGAACAGAAAGAAGTTTCACAGAATGCTTCTGTGTAGTTTATATTTGAACATATTCTTTTTTCCACTATTACCCACTTAGCGCTACGAATGTCCAGTTGCATTTTCTACAGACAGAGTGTTTCAAAACTGCTCAATCAAAAGTATGGTTTAACTCTGTTAGCTGAATGCTCAGATCAGAAAGAAGTTTCACAGAATGCTTCTGTGTAGTTTATATTTGAATATATTCCTTTTTCTACTACTACGCTCTTAGCGCTCCAAATGTCCAGTTGCATTTTCTACAGAAAGTGTGTTCAGATCTGCTCAATCAAAAATATGGTTTAACTCTGTTAGCTGAATGCACAGATCAGAAAGAAGTTTCACCGAATGATTCTGTGTAGTTTATATTTGAAGACATTCCTTTTTCCACTATTACCCTCTTAGCGCTCCGAATCTCCACTCGCATTTCCTTCCAAAAGAGTGTTTCATAACTGCTCAATCAAAAATATGTTTTATCTCTGTTAACTGAATTTACAGATCAGAAATAAGTTTCTCAGAATGCATCTGTGTAGTTTTTATTTGAAGATATTCTTTTTCCCAATATAGGCCTCTTAGCGCTTAGCATGTCCAATTGCAGTTTCTACAGAAAGAGTGTTTCAGAACGGCTGAATCAAAAGTAAGGTTCAACTCTGTTAGCTGAATGCACAGAACAGTAAGAGTTTTCACAGAATGCTACTGTGTAGTTTATATTTGAATATATTCCTTTTTCCACTATTACCCTCTTAGCGCTCCGAATGTCCACTTGCATTTTCTACAGAAATAGTGTTCAGAACTGCGCAATCAAAAGTATGGTTTAAATCTGTTAGCTTAATGAACATATCAGAAATAAGTTTCACACAATGCTTCTGTGTAGTTTTTATTTGAAGATATTATTTTTCCCAATAGAGGCCTCTTAGCGCTCAGAATGTCCAATTGCAGTTTCTACAGAAAGAGTGTTTCAGAAAGGCTCAATCAAATGTAAGGTTCAACTCTGTTAGTTGAATGCACAGAACAGAAAGAAGTTTCATACAATGCTTCTGTGTAGTTTATATTTGAACATATTCTTTTCTCCACTATTACCCACTTAGCGCTACGAATGTCCAGTTGCATTTTCTACAGACAGAGTGTTTCAAAACTGCTCAATCAAAAGTATGGTTTAACTCTGTTAGCTGAATGCTCAGATCAGAAAGAAGTTTCACAGAATGCTTCTGTGTAGTTTATATTTGAATATATTCCTTTTTCCACTACTACTCTCTTAGCGTTCCAAATGTGCAGTTGCATTTTCTACAGAAAGAGTGTTCAGATCTGCTGAATCAAAAGTATGGTTTAACTCTGTTAGCTGAATGCACAGATCAGAAAGAAGTTTCACAGAATGATTCTGTGTAGTTTATATTTGGAGACATTCCTTTTTCCACTATTACCCTCTTAGCGCTCCGAATCTCCACTTGCATTTTCTACAGAAAGAGTGTTTCAGAACGGCTCAATCAAAACTAAGGTTCAACTCTTTTAGTTGAACAAACAGAACAGAAAGAAGTTTCACACAATTCTTCTGTGTAGTTTTTATTTGTAGACATTCTTTTTCCCAATATAGGCCTCTTAGCGCTCAGAATGTCCAATTGCAGTTTCTACAGAAAGAGTGTTTCAGAACGGCTCAATCAAAAGTAAGGTTCAACTCTGTTAGTTGAATGCACAGAACAGAAAGAAGTTTCACAGAATGCTTCTGTGTAGTTTATATTTGAACATATACTTTTTTCCACTATTACCCACTTAGCGCTACGAATGTCCAGTTGCATTTTCTACAGACAGAGTGTTTCAAAACTGCTCAATCAAAAGTATGGTTTAACTCTGTTAGCTGAATGCTCAGATCAGAAAGAAGTTTCACAGAATGCTTCTGTGTAGTTTATATTTGAATATATTCCTTTTTCCACTACTACGCTCTTAGCGCTCCAAATGTCCAGTTGCATTTTCTACAGAAAGTGTGTTCAGATCTGCTCAATCAAAAATATGGTTTAACTCTGTTAGCTGAATGCACAGATCAGAAAGAAGTTTCACCGAATGATTCTGTGTAGTTTATATTTGAAGACATTCCTTTTTCCACTATTACCCTCTTAGCGCTCCGAATCTCCACTCGCATTTTCTACAAAAAGAGTGTTTCATAACTGCTCAATCAAAAATATGTTTTATCTCTGTTAACTGAATTTACAGATCAGAAATAAGTTTCACAGAATGCATCTGTGTAGTTTTTATTTGAAGATATTCTTTTTCCCAATGTAGGCCTCTTAGCGCTTAGCATGTCCAATTGCAGTTTCTACATAAAGAGTGTTTCAGAACGGCTCAATCAAAAGTAAGGTTCAACTCTGTTAGGTGAATGCACAGAACAGTAAGTGTTTTCACAGAATGCTACTGTGTAGTTTATATTTGAATATATTCCTTTTTCCACTATTACCCTCTTAGCGCTCCGAATGTCCACTTGCAATTTCTACAGAAAGAGTGTTCAGAACTGCGCAATCAAAAGTATGGTTTAACTCTGTTAGCTTAATGAACATATCAGAAATAAGTTTCACACAATGCTTCTGTGTAGTTTTTATTTGAAGATATTATTTTTCCCAATAGAGGCCTCTTAGCGCTCAGAATGTCCAATTGCAGTTTCTACAGAAAGAGTGTTTCAGAAAGGCTCAATCAAAAGTAAGGTTCAACTCTGTTAGTTGAATGCACAGAACAGAAAGAAGTTTCATACAATGCTTCTGTGTAGTTTATATTTGAAAATATTCTTTTCTCCACTATTACCCACTTAGCGCTACGAATGTCCAGTTGCATTTTCTACAGACAGAGTGTTTCAAAACTGCTCAATCAAAAGTATGGTTTAACTCTGTTAGCTGAATGCTCAGATCAGAAAGAAGTTTCACAGAATGCTTCTGTGTAGTTTATATTTGAATATATTCCTTTTTCCACTACTAATCTCTTAGCGTTCCAAATGTGCAGTTGCATTTTCTACAGAAAGAGTGTTCAGATCTGCTGAATCAAAAGTATGGTTTAACTCTGTTAGCTGAATGCACAGATCAGAAAGAAGTTTCACAGAATGATTCTGTGTAGTTTATATTTGGAGACATTCCTTTTTCCACTATTACCCTCTTAGCGCTCCGAATCTCCACTTGCATTTTCTACAGAAAGAGTGTTTCAGAACGGCTCAATCAAAACTAAGGTTCAACTCTTTTAGTTGAACAAACAGAACAGAAAGAAGTTTCACACAATTCTTCTGTGTAGTTTTTATTTGTAGACATTCTTTTTCCCAATATAGGCCTCTTAGCGCTCAGAATGTCCAATTGCAGTTTCTACAGAAAGAGTGTTTCAGAACGGCTCAATCAAAAGTAAGGTTCAACTCTGTTAGTTGAATGCACAGAACAGAAAGAAGTTTCACAGAATGCTTCTGTGTAGTTTATATTTGAACATATTCTTTTTTCCACTATTACCCACTTAGCGCTACAAATGTCCAGTTGCATTTTCTACAGACAGAGTGTTTCAAAACTGCTCAATCAAAAGTATGGTTTAACTCTGTTAGCTGAATGCTCAGATCAGAAAGAAGTTTCACAGAATGCTTCTGTGTAGTTTATATTTGAATATATTCCTTTTTCCACTACTACGCTCTTAGCGCTCCAAATGTCCAGTTGCATTTTCTACAGAAAGTGTGTTCAGATCTGCTCAATCAAAAATATGGTTTAACTCTGTTAGCTGAATGCACAGATCAGAAAGAAGTTTCACCGAATGATTCTGTGTAGTTTATATTTGAAGACATTCCTTTTTCCACTATTACCCTCTTAGCGCTCCGAATCTCCACTCGCATTTTCTACAAAAAGAGTGTTTCATAACTGCTCAATCAAAAATATGTTTTATCTCTGTTAACTGAATTTACAGATCAGAAATAAGTTTCACAGAATGCATCTGTGTAGTTTTTATTTGAAGATATTCTTTTTCCCAATGTAGGCCTCTTAGCGCTTAGCATGTCCAATTGCAGTTTCTACAGAAAGAGTGTTTCAGAACGGCTCAATCAAAAGTAAGGTTCAACTCTGTTAGGTGAATGCACAGAACAGTAAGTGTTTTCACAGAATGCTACTGTGTAGTTTATATTTGAATATATTCCTTTTTCCACTATTACCCTCTTAGCGCTCCGAATGTCCACTTGCATTTTCTACAGAAAGAGTGTTCAGAACTGCGCAATCAAAAGTATGGTTTAACTCTGTTAGCTTAATGAACATATCAGAAATAAGTTTCACACAAAGCTTCTGTGTAGTTTTTATTTGAAGATATTATTTTTCCCAATAGAGGCCTCTTAGCGCTCAGAATGTCCAATTGCAGTTTCTACAGAAAGAGTGTTTCAGAAAGGCTCAATCAAAAGTAAGGTTCAACTCTGTTAGTTGAATGCACAGAACAGAAAGAAGTTTCATACAATGCTTCTGTGTAGTTTATATTTGAACATATTCTTTTCTCCACTATTACCCACTTAGCGCTACGAATGTACAGTTGCATTTTCTACAGACAGAGTGTTTCAAAACTGCTCAATCAAAAGTATGGTTTAACTCTGTTAGCTGAATGCTCAGATCAGAAAGATGTTTCACAGAATGCTTCTGTGTAGTTTATATTTGAATATATTCCTTTTTCCACTACTACTCTGTTAGCGCTCCAAATGTCCAGTTGCATTTTCTACAGAAAGAGTGTTCAGGTCTGCTGAATCAAAAGTATGGTTTAACTCTGTTAGCTGAATGCACAGATCAGAAAGAAGTTTCACAGAATGATTCTGTGTAGTTTATATTTGGAGACGTTCCTTTTTCCACTATTACCCTCTTAGCGCTCCGAATCTCCACTTGCATTTTCTACAGAAAGAGTGTTTCAGAACGGCTCAATCAAAACTATGGTTCAACTCTTTTAGTTGAACAAACAGAACAGAAAGAAGTTTCACACAATTCTTCTGTGTAGTTTTTATTTGTAGACATTCTTTTTCCCAATGTAGGCCTATTAGCGCTCAGAATGTCCAATTGCAGTTTCTACAGAAAGAGTGTTTCAGAACGGCTCAATCAAAAGTAAGGTTCAACTCTGTTAGTTGAATGCACAGAACAGAAAGAAGTTTCACAGAATGCTTCTGTGTAGTTTATATTTGAACATATTCTTTTTTCCACTATTACCCACTTAGCGCTACGAATGTCCAGTTGCATTTTCTACAGACAGAGTGTTTCAAAACTGCTCAATCAAAAGTATGGTTTAACTCTGTTAGCTGAATGCTCAGATCAGAAAGAAGTTTCACAGAATGCTTCTGTGTAGTTTATATTTGAATATATTCCTTTTTCCACTACTACGCTCTTAGCGCTCCAAATGTCCAGTTGCATTTTCTACAGAAAGTGTGTTCAGATCTGCTCAATCAAAAATATGGTTTAACTCTGTTAGCTGAATGCACAGATCAGGAAGAAGTTTCACCGAATGATTCTGTGTAGTTTATATTTGAAGACATTCCTTTTTCCACTATTACCCTCTTAGCGCTCCGAATCTCCACTCGCATTTTCTACAAAAAGAGTGTTTCATAACTGCTCAATCAAAAATATGTTTTATCTCTGTTAACTGAATTTACAGATCAGAAATAAGTTTCACAGAATGCATCTGTGTAGTTTTTATTTCAAGATATTCTTTTTCCCAATGTAGGCCTCTTAGCGCTTAGCATGTCCAATTGCAGTTTCTACATAAAGAGTGTTTCAGAACGGCTCAATCAAAAGTAAGGTTCAACTCTGTTAGGTGAATGCACAGAACAGTAAGGGTTTTCACAGAATGCTACTGTGTAGTTTATATTTGAATATATTCCTTTTTCCACTATTACCCTCTTAGCGCTCCGAATGTCCACTTGCATTTTCTACAGAAAGAGTGCTCAGAACTGCGCAATCAAAAGTATGGTTTAACTCTGTTAGCTTAATGAACATATCAGAAATAAGTTTCACACAATGCTTCTGTGTAGTTTTTATTTGAAGATATTATTTTTCCCAATAGAGGCCTCTTAGCGCTCAGAATGTCCAATTGCAGTTTCTACAGAAAGAGTGTTTCAGAAAGGCTGAATCAAAAGTAAGGTTCAACTCTGTTAGTTGAATGCACAGAACAGAAAGAAGTTTCATACAATGCTTCTGTGTAGTTTATATTTGAACATATTCTTTTCTCCACTATTACCCACTTAGCGCTACGAATGTACAGTTGCATTTTCTACAGACAGAGTGTTTCAAAACTGCTCAATCAAAAGTATGGTTTAACTCTGTTAGCTGAATGCTCAGATCAGAAAGATGTTTCACAGAATGCTTCTGTGTAGTTTATATTTGAATATATTCCTTTTTCCACTACTACTCTCTTAGCGCTCCAAATGTCCAGTTGCATTTTCTACAGAAAGAGTGTTCAGATCTGCTGAATCAAAAGTATGGTTTAACTCTGTTAGCTGAATGCACAGATCAGAAAGAAGTTTCACAGAATGATTCTGTGTAGTTTATATTTGGAGACATTCCTTTTTCCACTATTACCCTCTTAGCGCTCCGAATCTCCACTTGCATTTTCTACAGAAAGAGTGTTTCAGAACGGCTCAATCAAAACTAAGGTTCAACTCTTTTAGTTGAACAAACAGAACAGAAAGAAGTTTCACACAATTCTTCTGTGTAGTTTTTATTTGTAGACATTCTTTTTCCCAATGTAGGCCTCTTAGCGCTCAGAATGTCCAATTGCAGTTTCTACAGAAAGAGTGTTTCAGAACGGCTCAATCAAAAGTAAGGTTCAACTCTGTTAGTTGAATGCACAGAACAGAAAGAAGTTTCACAGAATGCTTCTGTGTAGTTTATATTTGAACATATTCTTTTTTCCACTATTACCCACTTAGCGCTACGAATGTCCAGTTGCATTTTCTACAGACAGAGTGTTTCAAAACTGCTCAATCAAAAGTATGGTTTAACTCTGTTAGCTGAATGCTCAGATCAGAAAGAAGTTTCACAGAATGCTTCTGTGTAGTTTATATTTGAATATATTCTTTTTTCCACTACTATGCTCTTAGCGCTCCAAATGTCCAGTTGCATTTTCTACAGAAAGAGTGTTCAGATCTGCTCAATCAAAAGTATGGTTTAACTCTGTTAGCTGAATGCACAGATCAGAAAGAAGTTTCACCGAATGATTCTGTGTAGTTTATATTTGAAGACATTCCTTTTTCCACTATTACCCTCTTAGCGCTCCGAATCTCCACTTGCATTTTCTACAGAAAGAGTGTTTCAGAACGGCTCAATCAAAACTAAGGTTCAACTCTTTTAGTTGAACAAACAGAACAGAAAGAAATTTCAAACAATTCTTCTGTGTAGTTTTTATTTGTAGACATTCTTTTTCCCAATATAGGCCTCTTAGTGCTCAGAATGTCCAATTGCAGTTTCTACAGAAAGAGTGTTTCAGAACGGCTCAATCAAAAGTAAGGTTCAACTCTGTTAGTTGAATGCACAGAACAGCAAGAAGTTTCACAGAATGCTTCTGTGTAGTTTATATTTGAACATATTCTTTTTTCCACTATTACCCACTTAGCGCTACGAATGTCCAGTTGCATTTCCTACAGACAGAGTGTTTCAAAACTGCTCAATCAAAAGTATGGTTTAACTCTGTTAGCTGAATGCTCAGATCAGAAAGAAGTTTCACAGAATGCTTCTGTGTAGTTTATATTTGAATATATTCCTTTTTCCACTACTACGCTCTTAGCGCTCCAAATGTCCAGTTGCATTTTCTACAGAAAGAGTGTTCAGATCTGCTCAATCAAAAGTATGGTTTAACTCTGTTAGCTGAATGCACAGATCAGAAATATGTTTCACCGAATGATTCTGTGTAGTTTATATTTGAAGACATTCCTTTTTCCACTATTACCCTCTTAGCGCTCCGAATCTCCACTTGCATTTTCTACAAAAAGAGTGTTTCATAACTGCTCAATCAAAAATATGTTTTATCTCTGTTAACTGAATTTACAGATCAGAAATAAGTTTCACAGAATGCATCTGTGTAGTTTTTATTTGAAGATATTCTTTTTCCCAATGTAGGCCTCTTAGCGCTTAGCATGTCCAATTGCAGTTTCTACAGAAAGAGTGTTTCAGAACGGCTCAATCAAAAGTAAGGTTCAACTCTGTTAGTTGAATGCACAGAACAGAAAGAATTTTCACAGAATGCTACTGTGTAGTTTATATTTGAATATATTCCTTTTTCCACTATTACCCTCTTAGCGCTCCGAATGTCCACTTGCATTTTCTACAGAAAGAGAGTTCAGAACTGCGCAATCAAAAGTATGGTTTAACTCTTTTAGCTTAATGAACATATCAGAAATAAGTTTCACACAATGCTTCTGTGTAGTTTTTATTTGAAGATATTATTTTTCCCAATAGAGGCCTCTTAGCGCTCAGAATGTCCAATTGCAGTTTCTACAGAAAGAGTGTTTCAGAAAGGCTCAATCAAAACTAAGGTTCAACTCTTTTAGTTGAATGCACAGAACAGAAAGAAGTTTCATACAATGCTTCTGTGTAGTTTATATTTGAACATATTCTTTTTTCCACTATTACCCACTTAGCGCTACGAATGTCCAGTTGCATTTTCTACAGACAGAGTGTTTCAAAACTGCTCAATCAAAAGTATGGTTTAACTCTGTTAGCTGAATGCTCAGATCAGAAAGAAGTTTCACAGAATGCTTCTGTGTAGTTTATATTTGGAGACATTCCTTTTTCCACAATTACCCTCTTAGCGCTCCGAATCTCCACTTGCATTTTCTACAGAAAGAGTGTTTCAGAACGGCTCAATCAAAACTAAGGTTCAACTCTTTTAGTTGAACAAACAGAACAGAAAGAAGTTTCACACAATTCTTCTGTGTAGTTTTTATTTGTAGACATTCTTTTTCCCAATATAGGCCTCTTAGCGCTCAGAATGTCCAATTGCAGTTTCTACAGAAAGAGTGTTTCAGAACGGCTCAATCAAAATAAGGTTCAACTCTGTTAGTTGAATGCCCAGAACAGCAAGAAGTTTCACAGAATGCTTCTGTGTAGTTTATATTTGAACATATTCTTTTTTCCACTATTACCCACTTAGCGCTATGAATGTCCAGTTGCATTTTCTACAGACAGAGTGTTTCAAAACTGCTCAATCAAAAGTATGGTTTAACTCTGTTAGCTGAATGCTCAGATCAGAAAGAAGTTTCACAGAATGCTTCTGTGTAGTTTATATTTGAATATATTCCTTTTTCCACTACTACGCTCTTAGCGCTCCAAATGTCCAGTTGCATTTTCTACAGAAAGAGTGTTCAGATCTGCTCAATCAAAAGTATGGTTTAACTCTGTTAGCTGAATGCACAGATCAGAAAGAAGTTTCACCGAATGATTCTGTGTAGTTTATATTTGAAGACATTCCTTTTTCCACTATTACCCTCTTAGCGCTCCGAATCTACACTTGCATTTTCTACAAAAAGAGTGTTTCATAAGTGCTCAATCAAAAATATGTTTTATCTCTGTTAACTGAATTTACAGATCAGAAATAAGTTTCACAGAATGCTTCTGTGTAGTTTTTATTTGAAGATATTCTTTTTCCCAATGTAGGCCTCTTAGCGCTTAGCATGTCCAATTGCAGTTTCTACAGAAAGAGTGTTTCAGAACGGCTCAATCAAAAGTAAGGTTCAACTCTGTTAGCTGAATGCACAGAACAGTAAGTGTTTTCACAGAATGCTACTGTGTAGTTTATATTTGAATATATTCCTTTTTCCACTATTACCCTCTTAGCGCTCCGAATGTCCACTTGCATTTTCTACAGAAAGAGTGTTCAGAACTGCGCAATCAAAAGTATGGTTTAACTCTGTTAGCTTAATGAACATATCAGAAATAAGTTTCACACAATGCTTCTGTGTAGTTTTTATTTGAAGATATTTTTTTTCCCAATAGAGGCCTCTTAGCGCTCAGAATGTCCAATTGCAGTTTCTACAGAAAGAGTGTTTCAGAAAGGCTCAATCAAAAGTAAGGTTCAACTCTGTTAGTTGAATGCACAGAACAGAAAGAAGTTTCATACAATGCTTCTGTGTAGTTTATATTTGAACATATTCTTTTCTCCACTATTACCCACTTAGCGCTACGAATGTACAGTTGCATTTTCTACAGACAGAGTGTTTCAAAACTGCTCAATCAAAAGTATGGTTTAACTCTGTTAGCTGAATGCT
Source organism: Symphalangus syndactylus (assembly GCF_028878055.3). Classification (NCBI taxonomy): domain Eukaryota; kingdom Metazoa; phylum Chordata; class Mammalia; order Primates; family Hylobatidae; genus Symphalangus; species Symphalangus syndactylus. The sequence continues at coordinate 109,738,745 of NC_072437.2, read as the reverse complement.
CAGATCAGAAAGATGTTTCACAGAATGCTTCTGTGTAGTTTATATTTGAATATATTCCTTTTTCCACTACTACTCTGTTAGCGCTCCAAATGTCCAGTTGCATTTTCTACAGAAAGAGTGTTCAGGTCTGCTGAATCAAAAGTATGGTTTAACTCTGTTAGCTGAATGCACAGATCAGAAAGAAGTTTCACAGAATGATTCTGTGTAGTTTATATTTGGAGACGTTCCTTTTTCCACTATTACCCTCTTAGCGCTCCGAATCTCCACTTGCATTTTCTACAGAAAGAGTGTTTCAGAACGGCTCAATCAAAACTATGGTTCAACTCTTTTAGTTGAACAAACAGAACAGAAAGAAGTTTCACACAATTCTTCTGTGTAGTTTTTATTTGTAGACATTCTTTTTCCCAATGTAGGCCTCTTAGCGCTCAGAATGTCCAATTGCAGTTTCTACAGAAAGAGTGTTTCAGAACGGCTCAATCAAAAGTAAGGTTCAACTCTGTTAGTTGAATGCACAGAACAGAAAGAAGTTTCACAGAATGCTTCTGTGTAGTTTATATTTGAACATATTCTTTTTTCCACTATTACCCACTTAGCGCTACGAATGTCCAGTTGCATTTTCTACAGACAGAGTGTTTCAAAACTGCTCAATCAAAAGTATGGTTTAACTCTGTTAGCTGAATGCTCAGATCAGAAAGAAGTTTCACAGAATGCTTCTGTGTAGTTTATATTTGAATATATTCCTTTTTCCACTACTACGCTCTTAGCGCTCCAAATGTCCAGTTGCATTTTCTACAGAAAGTGTGTTCAGATCTGCTCAATCAAAAATATGGTTTAACTCTGTTAGCTGAATGCACAGATCAGAAAGAAGTTTCACCGAATGATTCTGTGTAGTTTATATTTGAAGACATTCCTTTTTCCACTATTACCCTCTTAGCGCTCCGAATCTCCACTCGCATTTTCTACAAAAAGAGTGTTTCATAACTGCTCAATCAAAAATATGTTTTATCTCTGTTAACTGAATTTACAGATCAGAAATAAGTTTCACAGAATGCATCTGTGTAGTTTTTATTTGAAGATATTCTTTTTCCCAATGTAGGCCTCTTAGCGCTTAGCATGTCCAATTGCAGTTTCTACATAAAGAGTGTTTCAGAACGGCTCAATCAAAAGTAAGGTTCAACTCTGTTAGGTGAATGCACAGAACAGTAAGGGTTTTCACAGAATGCTACTGTGTAGTTTATATTTGAATATATTCCTTTTTCCACTATTACCCTCTTAGCGCTCCGAATGTCCACTTGCATTTTCTACAGAAAGAGTGCTCAGAACTGCGCAATCAAAAGTATGGTTTAACTCTGTTAGCTTAATGAACATATCAGAAATAAGTTTCACACAATGCTTCTGTGTAGTTTTTATTTGAAGATATTATTTTTCCCAATAGAGGCCTCTTAGCGCTCAGAATGTCCAATTGCAGTTTCTACAGAAAGAGTGTTTCAGAAAGGCTGAATCAAAAGTAAGGTTCAACTCTGTTAGTTGAATGCACAGAACAGAAAGAAGTTTCATACAATGCTTCTGTGTAGTTTATATTTGAACATATTCTTTTCTCCACTATTACCCACTTAGCGCTACGAATGTACAGTTGCATTTTCTACAGACAGAGTGTTTCAAAACTGCTCAATCAAAAGTATGGTTTAACTCTGTTAGCTGAATGCTCAGATCAGAAAGATGTTTCACAGAATGCTTCTGTGTAGTTTATATTTGAATATATTCCTTTTTCCACTACTACTCTCTTAGCGCTCCAAATGTCCAGTTGCATTTTCTACAGAAAGAGTGTTCAGATCTGCTGAATCAAAAGTATGGTTTAACTCTGTTAGCTGAATGCACAGATCAGAAAGAAGTTTCACAGAATGATTCTGTGTAGTTTATATTTGGAGACATTCCTTTTTCCACTATTACCCTCTTAGCGCTCCGAATCTCCACTTGCATTTTCTACAGAAAGAGTGTTTCAGAACGGCTCAATCAAAACTAAGGTTCAACTCTTTTAGTTGAACAAACAGAACAGAAAGAAGTTTCACACAATTCTTCTGTGTAGTTTTTATTTGTAGACATTCTTTTTCCCAATGTAGGCCTCTTAGCGCTCAGAATGTCCAATTGCAGTTTCTACAGAAAGAGTGTTTCAGAACGGCTCAATCAAAAGTAAGGTTCAACTCTGTTAGTTGAATGCACAGAACAGAAAGAAGTTTCACAGAATGCTTCTGTGTAGTTTATATTTGAACATATTCTTTTTTCCACTATTACCCACTTAGCGCTACGAATGTCCAGTTGCATTTTCTACAGACAGAGTGTTTCAAAACTGCTCAATCAAAAGTATGGTTTAACTCTGTTAGCTGAATGCTCAGATCAGAAAGAAGTTTCACAGAATGCTTCTGTGTAGTTTATATTTGAATATATTCTTTTTTCCACTACTATGCTCTTAGCGCTCCAAATGTCCAGTTGCATTTTCTACAGAAAGAGTGTTCAGATCTGCTCAATCAAAAGTATGGTTTAACTCTGTTAGCTGAATGCACAGATCAGAAAGAAGTTTCACCGAATGATTCTGTGTAGTTTATATTTGAAGACATTCCTTTTTCCACTATTACCCTCTTAGCGCTCCGAATCTCCACTTGCATTTTCTACAGAAAGAGTGTTTCAGAACGGCTCAATCAAAACTAAGGTTCAACTCTTTTAGTTGAACAAACAGAACAGAAAGAAATTTCAAACAATTCTTCTGTGTAGTTTTTATTTGTAGACATTCTTTTTCCCAATATAGGCCTCTTAGTGCTCAGAATGTCCAATTGCAGTTTCTACAGAAAGAGTGTTTCAGAACGGCTCAATCAAAAGTAAGGTTCAACTCTGTTAGTTGAATGCACAGAACAGCAAGAAGTTTCACAGAATGCTTCTGTGTAGTTTATATTTGAACATATTCTTTTTTCCACTATTACCCACTTAGCGCTACGAATGTCCAGTTGCATTTCCTACAGACAGAGTGTTTCAAAACTGCTCAATCAAAAGTATGGTTTAACTCTGTTAGCTGAATGCTCAGATCAGAAAGAAGTTTCACAGAATGCTTCTGTGTAGTTTATATTTGAATATATTCCTTTTTCCACTACTACGCTCTTAGCGCTCCAAATGTCCAGTTGCATTTTCTACAGAAAGAGTGTTCAGATCTGCTCAATCAAAAGTATGGTTTAACTCTGTTAGCTGAATGCACAGATCAGAAATATGTTTCACCGAATGATTCTGTGTAGTTTATATTTGAAGACATTCCTTTTTCCACTATTACCCTCTTAGCGCTCCGAATCTCCACTTGCATTTTCTACAAAAAGAGTGTTTCATAACTGCTCAATCAAAAATATGTTTTATCTCTGTTAACTGAATTTACAGATCAGAAATAAGTTTCACAGAATGCATCTGTGTAGTTTTTATTTGAAGATATTCTTTTTCCCAATGTAGGCCTCTTAGCGCTTAGCATGTCCAATTGCAGTTTCTACAGAAAGAGTGTTTCAGAACGGCTCAATCAAAAGTAAGGTTCAACTCTGTTAGTTGAATGCACAGAACAGAAAGAATTTTCACAGAATGCTACTGTGTAGTTTATATTTGAATATATTCCTTTTTCCACTATTACCCTCTTAGCGCTCCGAATGTCCACTTGCATTTTCTACAGAAAGAGAGTTCAGAACTGCGCAATCAAAAGTATGGTTTAACTCTTTTAGCTTAATGAACATATCAGAAATAAGTTTCACACAATGCTTCTGTGTAGTTTTTATTTGAAGATATTATTTTTCCCAATAGAGGCCTCTTAGCGCTCAGAATGTCCAATTGCAGTTTCTACAGAAAGAGTGTTTCAGAAAGGCTCAATCAAAACTAAGGTTCAACTCTTTTAGTTGAATGCACAGAACAGAAAGAAGTTTCATACAATGCTTCTGTGTAGTTTATATTTGAACATATTCTTTTTTCCACTATTACCCACTTAGCGCTACGAATGTCCAGTTGCATTTTCTACAGACAGAGTGTTTCAAAACTGCTCAATCAAAAGTATGGTTTAACTCTGTTAGCTGAATGCTCAGATCAGAAAGAAGTTTCACAGAATGCTTCTGTGTAGTTTATATTTGGAGACATTCCTTTTTCCACAATTACCCTCTTAGCGCTCCGAATCTCCACTTGCATTTTCTACAGAAAGAGTGTTTCAGAACGGCTCAATCAAAACTAAGGTTCAACTCTTTTAGTTGAACAAACAGAACAGAAAGAAGTTTCACACAATTCTTCTGTGTAGTTTTTATTTGTAGACATTCTTTTTCCCAATATAGGCCTCTTAGCGCTCAGAATGTCCAATTGCAGTTTCTACAGAAAGAGTGTTTCAGAACGGCTCAATCAAAATAAGGTTCAACTCTGTTAGTTGAATGCCCAGAACAGCAAGAAGTTTCACAGAATGCTTCTGTGTAGTTTATATTTGAACATATTCTTTTTTCCACTATTACCCACTTAGCGCTATGAATGTCCAGTTGCATTTTCTACAGACAGAGTGTTTCAAAACTGCTCAATCAAAAGTATGGTTTAACTCTGTTAGCTGAATGCTCAGATCAGAAAGAAGTTTCACAGAATGCTTCTGTGTAGTTTATATTTGAATATATTCCTTTTTCCACTACTACGCTCTTAGCGCTCCAAATGTCCAGTTGCATTTTCTACAGAAAGAGTGTTCAGATCTGCTCAATCAAAAGTATGGTTTAACTCTGTTAGCTGAATGCACAGATCAGAAAGAAGTTTCACCGAATGATTCTGTGTAGTTTATATTTGAAGACATTCCTTTTTCCACTATTACCCTCTTAGCGCTCCGAATCTACACTTGCATTTTCTACAAAAAGAGTGTTTCATAAGTGCTCAATCAAAAATATGTTTTATCTCTGTTAACTGAATTTACAGATCAGAAATAAGTTTCACAGAATGCTTCTGTGTAGTTTTTATTTGAAGATATTCTTTTTCCCAATGTAGGCCTCTTAGCGCTTAGCATGTCCAATTGCAGTTTCTACAGAAAGAGTGTTTCAGAACGGCTCAATCAAAAGTAAGGTTCAACTCTGTTAGCTGAATGCACAGAACAGTAAGAATTTTCACAGAATGCTACTGTGTAGTTTATATTTGAATATATTCCTTTTTCCACTATTACCCTCTTAGCGCTCCGAATGTCCACTTGCATTTTCTACTGAAAGAGTGTTCAGAACTGCGCAATCAAAAGTATGGTTTAAATCTGTTAGCTTAATGAACATGTCAGAAATAAGTTTCACACAATGCTTCTATGTAGTTTTTATTTGAAGATATTATTTTTCCCAATAGAGGCCTCTTAGCGCTCAGAATGTCCAATTGCAGTTTCTACAGAAAGAGTGTTTCAGAAAGGCTCAATCAAAAGTAAGGTTCAACTCTGTTAGTTGAATGCACAGAACAGAAAGAAGTTTCATACAATGCTTCTGTGTAGTTTATATTTGAACATATTCTTTTCTCCACTATTATCCACTTAGCGCTACGAATGTCCAGTTGCATTTTCTACAGACAGAGTGTTTCAAAACTGCTCAATCAAAAGTATGGTTTAACTCTGTTAGCTGAATGCTCTGATCAGAAAGAAGTTTCACAGAATGCTTCTGTGTAGTTTATATTTGAATATATTCCTTTTTCCACTACTACTCATAGCGTTCCAAATGTGCAGTTGCATTTTCTACAGAAAGAGTGTTCAGATCTGCTCAATCAAAAGTATGGTTTAACTCTGTTAGCTGAATGCACAGATCAGAAAGAAGTTTCACAGAATGATTCTGTGTAGTTTATATTTGGAGACATTCCTTTTTCCACTATTACCCTCTTAGCGCTCCGAATCTCCACTTGCATTTTCTACAGAAAGAGTGTTTCAGAACGGCTCAATCAAAACTAAGGTTCAACTCTTTTAGTTGAACAAACAGAACAGAAAGAAGTTTCACACAATTCTTCTGTGTAGTTTTTATTTGTAGACATTCTTTTTCCCAATATAGGCCTCTTAGCGCTCAGAATGTCCAATTGCAGTTTCTACAGAAAGAGTGTTTCAGAACGGCTCAATCAAAAGTAAGGTTCAACTCTGTTAGTTGAATGCACAGAACAGAAAGAAGTTTCACAGAATGCTTCTGTGTAGTTTATATTTGAACATATTCTTTTTTCCACTATTACCCACTTAGCGCTACGAATGTCCAGTTGCATTTTCTACAGACAGAGTGTTTCAAAACTGCTCAATCAAAAGTATGGTTTAACTCTGTTAGCTGAATGCTCAGATCAGAAAGAAGTTTCACAGAATGCTTCTGTGTAGTTTATATTTGAATATATTCCTTTTTCCACTACTACGCTCTTAGCGCTCCAAATGTCCAGTTGCATTTTATACAGAAAGTGTGTTCAGATCTGCTCAATCAAAAATATGGTTTAACTCTGTTAGCTGAATGCACAGATCAGAAAGAAGTTTCACCGAATGATTCTGTGTAGTTTATATTTGAAGACATTCCTTTTTCCACTATTACCCTCTTAGCGCTCCGAATCTCCACTCGCATTTTCTACAAAAAGAGTGTTTCATAACTGCTCAATCAAAAATATGTTTTATCTCTGTTAACTGAATATACAGATCAGAAATAAGTTTCACAGAATGCATCTGTGTAGTTTTTATTTGAAGATATTCTTTTTCCCAATGTAGGCCTCTTAGCGCTTAGCATGTCCAATTGCAGTTTCTACATAAAGAGTGTTTCAGAACGGCTCAATCAAAAGTAAGGTTCAACTCTGTTAGGTGAATGCACAGAACAGTAAGGGTTTTCACAGAATGCTACTGTGTAGTTTATATTTGAATATATTCCTTTTTCCACTATTACCCTCTTAGCGCTCCGAATGTCCACTTGCATTTTCTACAGAAAGAGTGTTCAGAACTGCGCAATCAAAAGTATGGTTTAACTCTGTTAGCTTAATGAACATATCAGAAATAAGTTTCACACAATGCTTCTGTGTAGTTTTTATTTGAAGATATTATTTTTCCCAATAGAGGCCTCTTAGCGCTCAGAATGTCCAATTGCAGTTTCTACAGAAAGAGTGTTTCAGAAAGGCTGAATCAAAAGTAAGGTTCAACTCTGTTAGTTGAATGCACAGAACAGAAAGAAGTTTCATACAATGCTTCTGTGTAGTTTATATTTGAACATATTCTTTTCTCCACTATTACCCACTTAGCGCTACGAATGTACAGTTGCATTTTCTACAGACAGAGTGTTTCAAAACTGCTCAATCAAAAGTATGGTTTAACTCTGTTAGCTGAATGCTCAGATCAGAAAGATGTTTCACAGAATGCTTCTGTGTAGTTTATATTTGAATATATTCCTTTTTCCACTACTACTCTCTTAGCGCTCCAAATGTCCAGTTGCATTTTCTACAGAAAGAGTGTTCAGATCTGCTGAATCAAAAGTATGGTTTAACTCTGTTAGCTGAATGCACAGATCAGAAAGAAGTTTCACAGAATGATTCTGTGTAGTTTATATTTGGAGACATTCCTTTTTCCACTATTACCCTCTTAGCGCTCCGAATCTCCTCTTGCATTTTCTACAGAAAGAGTGTTTCAGAACGGCTCAATCAAAACTAAGGTTCAACTCTTTTAGTTGAACAAACAGAACAGAAAGAAGTTTCACACAATTCTTCTGTGTAGTTTTTATTTGTAGACATTCTTTTTCCCAATGTAGGCCTCTTAGCGCTCAGAATGTCCAATTGCAGTTTCTACAGAAAGAGTGTTTCAGAACGGCTCAATCAAAAGTAAGGTTCAACTCTGTTAGTTGAATGCACAGAACAGAAAGAAGTTTCACAGAATGCTTCTGTGTAGTTTATATTTGAACATATTCTTTTTTCCACTATTACCCACTTAGCGCTACGAATGTCCAGTTGCATTTTCTACAGACAGAGTGTTTCAAAACTGCTCAATCAAAAGTATGGTTTAACTCTGTTAGCTGAATGCTCAGATCAGAAAGAAGTTTCACAGAATGCTTCTGTGTAGTTTATATTTGAATATATTCTTTTTTCCACTACTATGCTCTTAGCGCTCCAAATGTCCAGTTGCATTTTCTACAGAAAGAGTGTTCAGATCTGCTCAATCAAAAGTATGGTTTAACTCTGTTAGCTGAATGCACAGATCAGAAAGAAGTTTCACCGAATGATTCTGTGTAGTTTATATTTGAAGACATTCCTTTTTCCACTATTACCCTCTTAGCGCTCCGAATCTCCACTTGCATTTTCTACAAAAAGAGTGTTTCATAACTGCTCAATCAAAAATATGTTTTATCTCTGTTAACTGAATTTACAGATCAGAAATAAGTTTCACAGAATGCATCTGTGTAGTTTTTATTTGAAGATATTCTTTTTCCCAATGTAGGCCTCTTAGCGCTTAGCATGTCCAATTGCAGTTTCTACAGAAAGAGTGTTTCAGAACGGCTCAATCAAAAGTAAGGTTCAACTCTGTTAGTTGAATGCACAGAACAGAAAGAATTTTCACAGAATGCTACTGTGTAGTTTATATTTGAATATATTCCTTTTTCCACTATTACCCTCTTAGCGCTCCGAATGTCCACTTGCATTTTCTACAGAAAGAGAGTTCAGAACTGCGCAATCAAAAGTATGGTTTAACTCTTTTAGCTTAATGAACATATCAGAAATAAGTTTCACACAATGCTTCTGTGTAGTTTTTATTTGAAGATATTATTTTTCCCAATAGAGGCCTCTTAGCGCTCAGAATGTCCAATTGCAGTTTCTACAGAAAGAGTGTTTCAGAAAGGCTCAATCAAAACTAAGGTTCAACTCTTTTAGTTGAATGCACAGAACAGAAAGAAGTTTCATACAATGCTTCTGTGTAGTTTATATTTGAACATATTCTTTTTTCCACTATTACCCACTTAGCGCTACGAATGTCCAGTTGCATTTTCTACAGACAGAGTGTTTCAAAACTGCTCAATCAAAAGTATGGTTTAACTCTGTTAGCTGAATGCTCAGATCAGAAAGAAGTTTCACAGAATGCTTCTGTGTAGTTTATATTTGGAGACATTCCTTTTTCCACAATTACCCTCTTAGCGCTCCGAATCTCCACTTGCATTTTCTACAGAAAGAGTGTTTCAGAACGGCTCAATCAAAACTAAGGTTCAACTCTTTTAGTTGAACAAACAGAACAGAAAGAAGTTTCACACAATTCTTCTGTGTAGTTTTTATTTGTAGACATTCTTTTTCCCAATATAGGCCTCTTAGCGCTCAGAATGTCCAATTGCAGTTTCTACAGAAAGAGTGTTTCAGAACGGCTCAATCAAAATAAGGTTCAACTCTGTTAGTTGAATGCCCAGAACAGCAAGAAGTTTCACAGAATGCTTCTGTGTAGTTTATATTTGAACATATTCTTTTTTCCACTATTACCCACTTAGCGCTACGAATGTCCAGTTGCATTTTCTACAGACAGAGTGTTTCAAAACTGCTCAATCAAAAGTATGGTTTAACTCTGTTAGCTGAATGCTCAGATCAGAAAGAAGTTTCACAGAATGCTTCTGTGTAGTTTATATTTGAATATATTCCTTTTTCCACTACTACGCTCTTAGCGCTCCAAATGTCCAGTTGCATTTTCTACAGAAAGAGTGTTCAGATCTGCTCAATCAAAAGTATGGTTTAACTCTGTTAGCTGAATGCACAGATCTGAAAGAAGTTTCACCGAATGATTCTGTGTAGTTTATATTTGAAGACATTCCTTTTTCCACTATTACCCTCTTAGCGCTCCGAATCTACACTTGCATTTTCTACAAAAAGAGTGTTTCATAAGTGCTCAATCAAAAATATGTTTTATCTCTGTTAACTGAATTTACAGATCAGAAATAAGTTTCACAGAATGCTTCTGTGTAGTTTTTATTTGAAGATATTCTTTTTCCCAATGTAGGCCTCTTAGCGCTTAGCATGTCCAATTGCAGTTTCTACAGAAAGAGTGTTTCAGAACGGCTCAATCAAAAGTAAGGTTCAACTCTGTTAGCTGAATGCACAGAACAGTAAGAATTTTCACAGAATGCTACTGTGTAGTTTATATTTGAATATATTCCTTTTTCCACTATTACCCTCTTAGCGCTCCGAATGTCCACTTGCATTTTCTACTGAAAGAGTGTTCAGAACTGCGCAATCAAAAGTATGGTTTAAATCTGTTAGCTTAATGAACATGTCAGAAATAAGTTTCACACAATGCTTCTATGTAGTTTTTATTTGAAGATATTATTTTTCCCAATAGAGGCCTCTTAGCGCTCAGAATGTCCAATTGCAGTTTCTACAGAAAGAGTGTTTCAGAAAGGCTCAATCAAAAGTAACGTTCAACTCTGTTAGTTGAATGCACAGAACAGAAAGAAGTTTCATACAATGCTTCTGTGTAGTTTATATTTGAACATATTCTTTTCTCCACTATTACCCACTTAGCGCTACGAATGTCCAGTTGCATTTTCTACAGACAGAGTGTTTCAAAACTGCTCAATCAAAAGTATGGTTTAACTCTGTTAGCTGAATGCTCTGATCAGAAAGAAGTTTCACAGAATGCTTCTGTGTAGTTTATATTTGAATATATTCCTTTTTCCACTACTACTCATAGCGTTCCAAATGTGCAGTTGCATTTTCTACAGAAAGAGTGTTCAGATCTGCTCAATCAAAAGTATGGTTTAACTCTGTTAGCTGAATGCACAGATCAGAAAGAAGTTTCACAGAATGATTCTGTGTAGTTTATATTTGGAGACATTCCTTTTTCCACTATTACCCTCTTAGCGCTCCGAATCTCCACTTGCATTTTCTACAGAAAGAGTGTTTCAGAACGGCTCAATCAAAACTAAGGTTCAACTCTTTTAGTTGAACAAACAGAACAGAAAGAAGTTTCACACAATTCTTCTGTGTAGTTTTTATTTGTAGACATTCTTTTTCCCAATATAGGCCTCTTAGCGCTCAGAATGTCCAATTGCAGTTTCTACAGAAAGAGTGTTTCAGAACGGCTCAATCAAAAGTAAGGTTCAACTCTGTTAGTTGAATGCACAGAACAGAAAGAAGTTTCACAGAATGCTTCTGTGTAGTTTATATTTGAACATATTCTTTTTTCCACTATTACCCACTTAGCGCTACGAATGTCCAGTTGCATTTTCTACAGACAGAGTGTTTCAAAACTGCTCAATCAAAAGTATGGTTTAACTCTGTTAGCTGAATGCTCAGATCAGAAAGAAGTTTCACAGAATGCTTCTGTGTAGTTTATATTTGAATATATTCCTTTTTCCACTACTACGCTCTTAGCGCTCCAAATGTCCAGTTGCATTTTCTACAGAAAGTGTGTTCAGATCTGCTCAATCAAAAATATGGTTTAACTCTGTTAGCTGAATGCACAGATCAGAAAGAAGTTTCACCGAATGATTCTGTGTAGTTTATATTTGAAGACATTCCTTTTTCCACTATTACCCTCTTAGCGCTCCGAATCTCCACTCGCATTTTCTACAAAAAGAGTGTTTCATAACTGCTCAATCAAAAATATGTTTTATCTCTGTTAACTGAATTTACAGATCAGAAATAAGTTTCACAGAATGCATCTGTGTAGTTTTTATTTGAAGATATTATTTTTCCCAATGTAGGCCTCTTAGCGCTTAGCATGTCCAATTGCAGTTTCTACATAAAGAGTGTTTCAGAACGGCTCAATCAAAAGTAAGGTTCAACTCTGTTAGGTGAATGCACAGAACAGTAAGGGTTTTCACAGAATGCTACTGTGTAGTTTATATTTGAATATATTCCTTTTTCCACTATTACCCTCTTAGCGCTCCGAATGTCCACTTGCATTTTCTACAGAAAGAGAGTTCAGAACTGCGCAATCAAAAGTATGGTTTAACTCTGTTAGCTTAATGAACATATCAGAAATAAGTTTCACACAATGCTTCTGTGTAGTTTTTATTTGAAGATATTATTTTTCCCAATAGAGGCCTCTTAGCGCTCAGAATGTCCAATTGCAGTTTCTACAGAAAGAGTGTTTCAGAAAGGCTGAATCAAAAGTAAGGTTCAACTCTGTTAGTTGAATGCACAGAACAGAAAGAAGTTTCATACAATGCTTCTGTGTAGTTTATATTTGAACATATTCTCTTTTCCACTATTACCCACTTAGCGCTACGAATGTCCAGTTGCATTTTCTACAGACAGAGTGTTTCAAAACTGCTCAATCAAAAGTATGGTTTAACTCTGTTAGCTGTATGCTCAGATCAGAAAGAAGTTTCACAGAATGCTTCTGTGTAGTATATATTTGAATATATTCATTTTTCCACTACTACGCTCTTAGCGCTCCAAAAGTCCAGTTGCATTTTCAACAGAAAGAGTGTTCAGATCTGCTCAATCAAAAGTATGGTTTAACTCTGTTAGCTGAATGCACAGATCAAAAAGAAGTTTCACCGAATGATTCTGTGTAGTTTATATTTGAAGACATTCCTTTTTCCACTATTACCCTCTTAGCGCTCCGAATCTACACTTGCATTTTCTACAAAAAGAGTGTTTCATAACTGCTCAATCAAAAATATGTTTTATCTCTGTTAACTGAATTTACAGATCAGAAATAAGTTTCACAGAATGCTTCTGTGTAGTTTTTATTTGAAGATATTCTTTTTCCCAATGTAGGCCTCTTAGCGCTTAGCATGTCCAATTGCAGTTTCTACAGAAAGAGTGCTTCAGAACGGCTCAATCAAAAGTAAGGTTCAACTCTGTTAGCTGAATGCACAGAACAGTAAGGGTTTTCACAGAATGCTACTGTGTAGTTTATATTTGAATATATTCCTTTTTCCACTATTACCCTCTTAGCGCTCCGAATGTCCACTTGCATTTTCTACTGAAAGAGTGTTCAGAACTGCGCAATCAAAAGTATGGTTTAAATCTGTTAGCTTAATGAACATGTCAGAAATAAGTTTCACACAATGCTTCTATGTAGTTTTTATTTGAAGATATTATTTTTCCCAATAGAGGCCTCTTAGCGCTCAGAATGTCCAATTGCAGTTTCTACAGAAAGAGTGTTTCAGAAAGGCTCAATCAAAAGTAAGGTTCAACTCTGTTAGTTGAATGCACAGAACAGAAAGAAGTTTCATACAATGCTTCTGTGTAGTTTATATTTGAACATATTCTTTTCTCCACTATTACCCACTTAGCGCTACGAATGTCCAGTTGCATTTTCTACAGACAGAGTGTTTCAAAACTGCTCAATCAAAAGTATGGTTTAACTCTGTTAGCTGAATGCTCTGATCAGAAAGAAGTTTCACAGAATGCTTCTGTGTAGTTTATATTTGAATATATTCCTTTTTCCACTACTAATCTCTTAGCGCTCCAAATGTCCAGTTGCATTTTCTACAGAAATAGTGTTCAGATCTGCTCAATCAAAAGTATGGTTTAACTCTGTTAGCTGAATGCACAGATCAGAAAGAAGTTTCACAGAATGATTCTGTGTAGTTTATATTTGGAGACATTCCTTTTTCCACTATTACCCTCTTAGCGCTCCGAATCTCCACTTGCATTTTCTACAGAAAGAGTGTTTCAGAACGGCTCAATCAAAACTAAGGTTCAACTCTTTTAGTTGAACAAACAGAACAGAAAGAAGTTTCACACAATTCTTCTGTGTAGTTTTTATTTGTAGACATTCTTTTTCCCAATATAGGCCTCTTAGCGCTCAGAATGTCCAATTGCAGTTTCTACAGAAAGAGTGTTTCAGAACGGCTCAATCAAAAGTAAGGTTCAACTCTGTTAGTTGAATGCACAGAACAGAAAGAAGTTTCACAGAATGCTTCTGTGTAGTTTATATTTGAACATATTCTTTTTTCCACTATTACCCACTTAGCGCTACGAATGTCCAGTTGCATTTTCTACAGACAGAGTGTTTCAAAACTGCTCAATCAAAAGTATGGTTTAACTCTGTTAGCTGAATGCTCAGATCAGAAAGAAGTTTCACAGAATGCTTCTGTGTAGTATATATTTGAATATATTCCTTTTTCCACTACTACGCTCTTAGCGCTCCAAATGTCCAGTTGCATTTTCTACAGAAAGAGTGTTCAGATCTGCTCAATCAAAAATATGGTTTAACTCTGTTAGCTGAATGCACAGATCAGAAAGAAGTTTCACCGAATGATTCTGTGTAGTTTATATTTGAAGACATTCCTTTTTCCACTATTACCCTCTTAGCGCTCCGAATCTCCACTCGCATTTTCTACAGAAAGAGTGTTTCAGAACGGCTCAATCAAAACTAAGGTTCAACTCTTTTAGTTTAACAAACAGAACAGAAAGAAGTTTCACACAATTCTTCTGTGTAGTTTTTATTTGTAGACATTCTTTTTCCCAATGTAGGCCTCTTAGCGCTCAGAATGTCCAATTGCAGTTTCTACAGAAAGAGTGTTTCAGAACGGCTCAATCAAAAGTAAGGTTCAACTCTGTTAGTTGAATGCACAGAACAGAAAGAAGTTTCACAGAATGCTTCTGTGTAGTTTATATTTGAACATATTCTTTTTTCCACTATTACCCACTTAGCGCTACGAATGTCCAGTTGCATTTTCTACAGACAGAGTGTTTCAAAACTGCTCAATCAAAAGTATGGTTTAACTCTGTTAGCTGAATGCTCAGATCAGAAAGAAGTTTCACAGAATGCTTCTGTGTAGTTTATATTTGAATATATTCTTTTTTCCACTACTATGCTCTTAGCGCTCCAAATGTCCAGTTGCATTTTCTACAGAAAGAGTGTTCAGATCTGCTCAATCAAAAGTATGGTTTAACTCTGTTAGCTGAATGCACAGATCAGAAAGAAGTTTCACCGAATGATTCTGTGTAGTTTATATTTGAAGACATTCCTTTTTCCACTATTACCCTCTTAGCGCTCCGAATCTCCACTTGCATTTTCTACAGAAAGAGTGTTTCAGAACGGCTCAATCAAAACTAAGGTTCAACTCTTTTAGTTGAACAAACAGAACAGAAAGAAGTTTCAAACAATTCTTCTGTGTAGTTTTTATTTGTAGACATTCTTTTTCCCAATATAGGCCTCTTAGTGCTCAGAATGTCCAATTGCAGTTTCTACAGAAAGAGTGTTTCAGAACGGCTCAATCAAAAGTAAGGTTCAACTCTGTTAGTTGAATGCACAGAACAGCAAGAAATTTCACAGAATGCTTCTGTGTAGTTTATATTTGAACATATTCTTTTTTCCACTATTACCCACTTAGCGCTACGAATGTCCAGTTGCATTTCCTACAGACAGAGTGTTTCAAAACTGCTCAATCAAAAGTATGGTTTAACTCTGTTAGCTGAATGCTCAGATCAGAAAGAAGTTTCACAGAATGCTTCTGTGTAGTTTATATTTGAATATATTCCTTTTTCCACTACTACGCTCTTAGCGCTCCAAATGTCCAGTTGCATTTTCTACAGAAAGAGTGTTCAGATCTGCTCAATCAAAAGTATGGTTTAACTCTGTTAGCTGAATGCACAGATCAGAAAGATGTTTCACCGAATGATTCTGTGTAGTTTATATTTGAAGACATTCCTTTTTCCACTATTACCCTCTTAGCGCTCCGAATCTCCACTTGCATTTTCTACAAAAAGAGTGTTTCATAACTGCTCAATCAAAAATATGTTTTATCTCTGTTAACTGAATTTACAGATCAGAAATAAGTTTCACAGAATGCATCTGTGTAGTTTTTATTTGAAGATATTCTTTTTCCCAATGTAGGCCTCTTAGCGCTTAGCATGTCCAATTGCAGTTTCTACAGAAAGAGTGTTTCAGAACGGCTCAATCAAAAGTAAGGTTCAACTCTGTTAGTTGAATGCACAGAACAGAAAGAATTTTCACAGAATGCTACTGTGTAGTTTATATTTGAATATATTCCTTTTTCCACTATTACCCTCTTAGCGCTCCGAATGTCCACTTGCATTTTCTACAGAAAGAGAGTTCAGAACTGCGCAATCAAAAGTATGGTTTAACTCTTTTAGCTTAATGAACATATCAGAAATAAGTTTCACACAATGCTTCTGTGTAGTTTTTATTTGAAGATATTATTTTTCCCAATAGAGGCCTCTTAGCGCTCAGAATGTCCAATTGCAGTTTCTACAGAAAGAGTGTTTCAGAAAGGCTCAATCAAAACTAAGGTTCAACTCTTTTAGTTGAATGCACAGAACAGAAAGAAGTTTCATACAATGCTTCTGTGTAGTTTATATTTGAACATATTCTTTTTTCCACTATTACCCACTTAGCGCTACGAATGTCCAGTTGCATTTTCT
Source organism: Symphalangus syndactylus (assembly GCF_028878055.3). NCBI lineage: Eukaryota > Metazoa > Chordata > Mammalia > Primates > Hylobatidae > Symphalangus > Symphalangus syndactylus. Next base: position 109,722,425 of record NC_072437.2, on the reverse strand, counting down.
ACAGACAGAGTGTTTCAAAACTGCTCAATCAAAAGTATGGTTTAACTCTGTTAGCTGAATGCTCAGATCAGAAAGAAGTTTCACAGAATGCTTCTGTGTAGTTTATATTTGGAGACATTCCTTTTTCCACAATTACCCTCTTAGCGCTCCGAATCTCCACTTGCATTTTCTACAGAAAGAGTGTTTCAGAACGGCTCAATCAAAACTAAGGTTCAACTCTTTTAGTTGAACAAACAGAACAGAAAGAAGTTTCACACAATTCTTCTGTGTAGTTTTTATTTGTAGACATTCTTTTTCCCAATATAGGCCTCTTAGCGCTCAGAATGTCCAATTGCAGTTTCTACAGAAAGGGTGTTTCAGAACGGCTCAATCAAAATAAGGTTCAACTCTGTTAGTTGAATGCCCAGAACAGCAAGAAGTTTCACAGAATGCTTCTGTGTAGTTTATATTTGAACATATTCTTTTTTCCACTATTACCCACTTAGCGCTACGAATGTCCAGTTGCATTTTCTACAGACAGAGTGTTTCAAAACTGCTCAATCAAAAGTATGGTTTAACTCTGTTAGCTGAATGCTCAGATCAGAAAGAAGTTTCACAGAATGCTTCTGTGTAGTTTATATTTGAATATATTCTTTTTTCCACTACTACGCTCTTAGCGCTCCAAATGTCCAGTTGCATTTTCTACAGAAAGAGTGTTCAGATCTGCTCAATCAAAAGTATGGTTTAACTCTGTTAGCTGAATGCACAGATCAGAAAGAAGTTTCACCGAATGATTCTGTGTAGTTTATATTTGAAGACATTCCTTTTTCCACTATTACCCTCTTAGCGCTCCGAATCTCCACTCGCATTTTCTACAGAAAGAGTGTTTCAGAACGGCTCAATCAAAACTAAGGTTCAACTCTTTTAGTTTAACAAACAGAACAGAAAGAAGTTTCACACAATTCTTCTGTGTAGTTTTTATTTGTAGACATTCTTTTTCCCAATGTAGGCCTCTTAGCGCTCAGAATGTCCAATTGCAGTTTCTACAGAAAGAGTGTTTCAGAACGGCTCAATCAAAAGTAAGGTTCAACTCTGTTAGTTGAATGCACAGAACAGAAAGAAGTTTCACAGAATGCTTCTGTGTAGTTTATATTTGAACATATTCTTTTTTCCACTATTACCCACTTAGTGCTACGAATGTCCAGTTGCATTTTCTACAGACAGAGTGTTTCAAAACTGCTCAATCAAAAGTATGGTTTAACTCTGTTAGCTGAATGCTCAGATCAGAAAGAAGTTTCACAGAATGCTTCTGTGTAGTTTATATTTGAATATATTCTTTTTTCCACTACTATGCTCTTAGCGCTCCAAATGTCCAGTTGCATTTTCTACAGAAAGAGTGTTCAGATCTGCTCAATCAAAAGTATGGTTTAACTCTGTTAGCTGAATGCACAGATCAGAAAGAAGTTTCACCGAATGATTCTGTGTAGTTTATATTTGAAGACATTCCTTTTTCCACTATTACCCTCTTAGCGCTCCGAATCTCCACTTGCATTTTCTACAGAAAGAGTGTTTCAGAACGGCTCAATCAAAACTAAGGTTCAACTCTTTTAGTTGAACAAACAGAACAGAAAGAAGTTTCAAACAATTCTTCTGTGTAGTTTTTATTTGTAGACATTCTTTTTCCCAATATAGGCCTCTTAGTGCTCAGAATGTCCAATTGCAGTTTCTACAGAAAGAGTGTTTCAGAACGGCTCAATCAAAAGTAAGGTTCAACTCTGTTAGTTGAATGCACAGAACAGCAAGAAATTTCACAGAATGCTTCTGTGTAGTTTATATTTGAACATATTCTTTTTTCCACTATTACCCACTTAGCGCTACGAATGTCCAGTTGCATTTCCTACAGACAGAGTGTTTCAAAACTGCTCAATCAAAAGTATGGTTTAACTCTGTTAGCTGAATGCTCAGATCAGAAAGAAGTTTCACAGAATGCTTCTGTGTAGTTTATATTTGAATATATTCCTTTTTCCACTACTACGCTCTTAGCGCTCCAAATGTCCAGTTGCATTTTCTACAGAAAGAGTGTTCAGATCTGCTCAATCAAAAGTATGGTTTAACTCTGTTAGCTGAATGCACAGATCAGAAAGATGTTTCACCGAATGATTCTGTGTAGTTTATATTTGAAGACATTCCTTTTTCCACTATTACCCTCTTAGCGCTCCGAATCTCCACTTGCATTTTCTACAAAAAGAGTGTTTCATAACTGCTCAATCAAAAATATGTTTTATCTCTGTTAACTGAATTTACAGATCAGAAATAAGTTTCACAGAATGCATCTGTGTAGTTTTTATTTGAAGATATTCTTTTTCCCAATGTAGGCCTCTTAGCGCTTAGCATGTCCAATTGCAGTTTCTACAGAAAGAGTGTTTCAGAACGGCTCAATCAAAAGTAAGGTTCAACTCTGTTAGTTGAATGCACAGAACAGAAAGAATTTTCACAGAATGCTACTGTGTAGTTTATATTTGAATATATTCCTTTTTCCACTATTACCCTCTTAGCGCTCCGAATGTCCACTTGCATTTTCTACAGAAAGAGAGTTCAGAACTGCGCAATCAAAAGTATGGTTTAACTCTTTTAGCTTAATGAACATATCAGAAATAAGTTTCACACAATGCTTCTGTGTAGTTTTTATTTGAAGATATTATTTTTCCCAATAGAGGCCTCTTAGCGCTCAGAATGTCCAATTGCAGTTTCTACAGAAAGAGTGTTTCAGAAAGGCTCAATCAAAACTAAGGTTCAACTCTTTTAGTTGAATGCACAGAACAGAAAGAAGTTTCATACAATGCTTCTGTGTAGTTTATATTTGAACATATTCTTTTTTCCACTATTACCCACTTAGCGCTACGAATGTCCAGTTGCATTTTCTACAGACAGAGTGTTTCAAAACTGCTCAATCAAAAGTATGGTTTAACTCTGTTAGCTGAATGCTCAGATCAGAAAGAAGTTTCACAGAATGCTTCTGTGTAGTTTATATTTGGAGACATTCCTTTTTCCACAATTACCCTCTTAGCGCTCCGAATCTCCACTTGCATTTTCTACAGAAAGAGTGTTTCAGAACGGCTCAATCAAAACTAAGGTTCAACTCTTTTAGTTGAACAAACAGAACAGAAAGAAGTTTCACACAATTCTTCTGTGTAGTTTTTATTTGTAGACATTCTTTTTCCCAATATAGGCCTCTTAGCGCTCAGAATGTCCAATTGCAGTTTCTACAGAAAGAGTGTTTCAGAACGGCTCAATCAAAATAAGGTTCAACTCTGTTAGTTGAATGCCCAGAACAGCAAGAAGTTTCACAGAATGCTTCTGTGTAGTTTATATTTGAACATATTCTTTTTTCCACTATTACCCACTTAGCGCTACGAATGTCCAGTTGCATTTTCTACAGACAGAGTGTTTCAAAACTGCTCAATCAAAAGTATGGTTTAACTCTGTTAGCTGAATGCTCAGATCAGAAAGAAGTTTCACAGAATGCTTCTGTGTAGTTTATATTTGAATATATTCCTTTTTCCACTACTACGCTCTTAGCGCTCCAAATGTCCAGTTGCATTTTCTACAGAAAGAGTGTTCAGATCTGCTCAATCAAAAGTATGGTTTAACTCTGTTAGCTGAATGCACAGATCAGAAAGAAGTTTCACCGAATGATTCTGTGTAGTTTATATTTGAAGACATTCCTTTTTCCACTATTACCCTCTTAGCGCTCCGAATCTACACTTGCATTTTCTACAAAAAGAGTGTTTCATAACTGCTCAATCAAAAATATGTTTTATCTCTGTTAACTGAATTTACAGATCAGAAATAAGTTTCACAGAATGCTTCTGTGTAGTTTTTATTTGAAGATATTCTTTTTCCCAATGTAGGCCTCTTAGCGCTTAGCATGTCCAATTGCAGTTTCTACAGAAAGAGTGCTTCAGAACGGCTCAATCAAAAGTAAGGTTCAACTCTGTTAGCTGAATGCACAGAACAGTAAGAGTTTTCACAGAATGCTACTGTGTAGTTTATATTTGAATATATTCCTTTTTCCACTATTACCCTCTTAGCGCTCCGAATGTCCACTTGCATTTTCTACTGAAAGAGTGTTCAGAACTGCGCAATCAAAAGTATGGTTTAAATCTGTTAGCTTAATGAACATGTCAGAAATAAGTTTCACACAATGCTTCTATGTAGTTTTTATTTGAAGATATTATTTTTCCCAATAGAGGCCTCTTAGCGCTCAGAATGTCCAATTGCAGTTTCTACAGAAAGAGTGTTTCAGAAAGGCTCAATCAAAAGTAAGGTTCAACTCTGTTAGTTGAATGCACAGAACAGAAAGAAGTTTCATACAATGCTTCTGTGTAGTTTATATTTGAACATATTCTTTTCTCCACTATTACCCACTTAGCGCTACGAATGTCCAGTTGCATTTTCTACAGACAGAGTGTTTCAAAACTGCTCAATCAAAAGTATGGTTTAACTCTGTTAGCTGAATGCTCTGATCAGAAAGAAGTTTCACAGAATGCTTCTGTGTAGTTTATATTTGAATATATTCCTTTTTCCACTACTAATCTCTTAGCGCTCCAAATGTCCAGTTGCATTTTCTACAGAAATAGTGTTCAGATCTGCTCAATCAAACGTATGGTTTAACTCTGTTAGCTGAATGCACAGATCAGAAAGAAGTTTCACAGAATGATTCTGTGTAGTTTATATTTGGAGACATTCCTTTTTCCACTATTACCCTCTTAGCGCTCCGAATCTCCACTTGCATTTTCTACAGAAAGAGTGTTTCAGAACGGCTCAATCAAAACTAAGGTTCAACTCTTTTAGTTGAACAAACAGAACAGAAAGAAGTTTCACACAATTCTTCTGTGTAGTTTTTATTTGTAGACATTCTTTTTCCCAATATAGGCCTCTTAGCGCTCAGAATGTCCAATTGCAGTTTCTACAGAAAGAGTGTTTCAGAACGGCTCAATCAAAAGTAAGGTTCAACTCTGTTAGTTGAATGCACAGAACAGAAAGAAGTTTCACAGAATGCTTCTGTGTAGTTTATATTTGAACATATTCTTTTTTCCACTATTACACACTTAGCGCTACGAATGTCCAGTTGCATTTTCTACAGACAGAGTGTTTCAAAACTGCTCAATCAAAGGTATGGTTTAACTCTGTTAGCTGAATGCTCAGATCAGAAAGAAGTTTCACAGAATGCTTCTGTGTAGTATATATTTGAATATATTACTTTTTCCACTACTACGCTCTTAGCGCTCCAAATGTCCAGTTGCATTTTCTACAGAAAGAGTGTTCAGATCTGCTCAATCAAAAATATGGTTTAACTCTGTTAGCTGAATGCACAGATCAGAAAGAAGTTTCACCGAATGATTCTGTGTAGTTTATATTTGAAGACATTCCTTTTTCCACTACTACCCTCTTAGCGCTCCGAATCTCCACTCGCATTTTCTACAAAAAGAGTGTTTCATAACTGCTCAATCAAAAATATGTTTTATCTCTGTTAACTGAATTTACAGATCAGAAATTAGTTTCACAGAATGCATCTGTGTAGTTTTTATTTGAAGATAGTCTTTTTCCCAATGTAGGCCTCTTAGCGCTTAGCATGTCCAATTGCAGTTTCTACAGAAAGAGTGTTTCAGAACGGCTGAATCAAAAGTAAGTTTCAACTCTGTTAGCTGAATGCACAGAACAGTAAGAGTTTTCACAGAATGCTACTGTGTAGTTTATATTTGAATATATTCCTTTTTCCACTATTACCCTCTTAGCGCTCCGAATGTCCACTTGCATTTTCTACAGAAAGAGAGTTCAGAACTGCGCAATCAAAAGTATGGTTTAACTCTTTTAGCTTAATGAACATATCAGAAATAAGTTTCACACAATGCTTCTGTGTAGTTTTTATTTGAAGATATTATTTTTCCCAATAGAGGCCTCTTAGCGCTCAGAATGTCCAATTGCAGTTTCTACAGAAAGAGTGTTTCAGAAAGGCTCAATCAAAACTAAGGTTCAAATCTTTTAGTTGAATGCACAGAACAGAAAGAAGTTTCATACAATGCTTCTGTGTAGTTTATATTTGAACATATTCTTTTTTCCACTATTACCCACTTAGCGCTACGAATGTCCAGTTGCATTTTCTACAGACAGAGTGTTTCAAAACTGCTCAATCAAAAGTATGGTTTAACTCTGTTAGCTGAATGCTCAGATCAGAAAGAAGTTTCACAGAATGCTTCTGTGTAGTTTATATTTGGAGACATTCCTTTTTCCACAATTACCCTCTTAGCGCTCCGAATCTCCACTTGCATTTTCTACAGAAAGAGTGTTTCAGAACGGCTCAATCAAAACTAAGGTTCAACTCTTTTAGTTGAACAAACAGAACAGAAAGGAGTTTCACACAATTCTTCTGTGTAGTTTTTATTTGTAGACATTCTTTTTCCCAATATAGGCCTCTTAGCGCTCAGAATGTCCAATTGCAGTTTCTACAGAAAGAGTGTTTCAGAACGGCTCAATCAAAATAAGGTTCAACTCTGTTAGTTGAATGCCCAGAACAGCAAGAAGTTTCACAGAATGCTTCTGTGTAGTTTATATTTGAACATATTCTTTTTTCCACTATTACCCACTTAGCGCTACGAATGTCCAGTTGCATTTTCTACAGACAGAGTGTTTCAAAACTGCTCAATCAAAAGTATGGTTTAACTCTGTTAGCTGAATGCTCAGATCAGAAAGAAGTTTCACAGAATGCTTCTGTGTAGTTTATATTTGAATATATTCCTTTTTCCACTACTACGCTCTTAGCGCTCCAAATGTCCAGTTGCATTTTCTACAGAAAGAGTGTTCAGATCTGCTCAATCAAAAGTATGGTTTAACTCTGTTAGCTGAATGCACAGATCAGAAAGAAGTTTCACCGAATGATTCTGTGTAGTTTATATTTGAAGACATTCCTTTTTCCACTATTACCCTCTTAGCGCTCCGAATCTACACTTGCATTTTCTACAAAAAGAGTGTTTCATAACTGCTCAATCAAAAATATGTTTTATCTCTGTTAACTGAATTTACAGATCAGAAATAAGTTTCACAGAATGCTTCTGTGTAGTTTTTATTTGAAGATATTCTTTTACCCAATGTAGGCCTCTTAGCGCTTAGCATGTCCAATTGCAGTTTCTACAGAAAGAGTGCTTCAGAACGGCTCAATCAAAAGTAAGGTTCAACTCTGTTAGCTGAATGCACAGAACAGTAAGAGTTTTCACAGAATGCTACTGTGTAGTTTATATTTGAATATATTCCTTTTTCCACTATTACCCTCTTAGCGCTCCGAATGTCCACTTGCATTTTCTACTGAAAGAGTGTTCAGAACTGCGCAATCAAAAGTATGGTTTAAATCTGTTAGCTTAATGAACATGTCAGAAATAAGTTTCACACAATGCTTCTATGTAGTTTTTATTTGAAGATATTATTTTTCCCAATAGAGGCCTCTTAGCGCTCAGAATGTCCAATTGCAGTTTCTACAGAAAGAGTGTTTCAGAAAGGCTCAATCAAAAGTAAGGTTCAACTCTGTTAGTTGAATGCACAGAACAGAAAGAAGTTTCATACAATGCTTCTGTGTAGTTTATATTTGAACATATTCTTTTCTCCACTATTACCCACTTAGCGCTACGAATGTCCAGTTGCATTTTCTACAGACAGAGTGTTTCAAAACTGCTCAATCAAAAGTATGGTTTAACTCTGTTAGCTGAATGCTCTGATCAGAAAGAAGTTTCACAGAATGCTTCTGTGTAGTTTATATTTGAATATATTCCTTTTTCCACTACTAATCTCTTAGCGCTCCAAATGTCCAGTTGCATTTTCTACAGAAATAGTGTTCAGATCTGCTCAATCAAAAGTATGGTTTAACTCTGTTAGCTGAATGCACAGATCAGAAAGAAGTTTCACAGAATGATTCTGTGTAGTTTATATTTGGAGACATTCCTTTTTCCACTATTACCCTCTTAGCGCTCCGAATCTCCACTTGCATTTTCTACAGAAAGAGTGTTTCAGAACGGCTCAATCAAAACTAAGGTTCAACTCTTTTAGTTGAACAAACAGAACAGAAAGAAGTTTCACACAATTCTTCTGTGTAGTTTTTATTTGTAGACATTCTTTTTCCCAATATAGGCCTCTTAGCGCTCAGAATGTCCAATTGCAGTTTCTACAGAAAGAGTGTTTCAGAACGGCTCAATCAAAAGTAAGGTTCAACTCTGTTAGTTGAATGCACAGAACAGAAAGAAGTTTCACAGAATGCTTCTGTGTAGTTTATATTTGAACATATTCTTTTTTCCACTATTACCCACTTAGCGCTACGAATGTCCAGTTGCATTTTCTACAGACAGAGTGTTTCAAAACTGCTCAATCAAAAGTATGGTTTAACTCTGTTAGCTGAATGCTCAGATCAGAAAGAAGTTTCACAGAATGCTTCTGTGTAGTATATATTTGAATATATTCCTTTTTCCACTACTACGCTCTTAGCGCTCCAAATGTCCAGTTGCATTTTCTACAGAAAGAGTGTTCAGATCTGCTCAATCAAAAATATGGTTTAACTCTGTTAGCTGAATGCACAGATCAGAAAGATGTTTCACCGAATGATTCTGTGTAGTTTATATTTGAAGACATTCCTTTTTCCACTATTACCCTCTTAGCGCTCCGAATCTCCACTCGCATTTTCTACAAAAAGAGTGTTTCATAACTGCTCAATCAAAAATATGTTTTATCTCTGTTAACTGAATTTACAGATCAGAAATTAGTTTCACAGAATGCATCTGTGTAGTTTTTATTTGAAGATAGTCTTTTTCCCAATGTAGGCCTCTTAGCGCTTAGCATGTCCAATTGCAGTTTCTACAGAAAGAGTGTTTCAGAACGGCTGAATCAAAAGTAAGTTTCAACTCTGTTAGCTGAATGCACAGAACAGTAAGAGTTTTCACAGAATGCTACTGTGTAGTTTATATTTGAATATATTCCTTTTTCCACTATTACCCTCTTAGCGCTCCGAATGTCCACTTGCATTTTCTACAGAAAGAGAGTTCAGAACTGGGCAATCAAAAGTATGGTTTAACTCTTTTAGCTTAATGAACATATCAGAAATAAGTTTCACACAATGCTTCTGTGTAGTTTTTATTTGAAGATATTATTTTTCCCAATAGAGGCCTCTTAGCGCTCAGAATGTCCAATTGCAGTTTCTACAGAAAGAGTGTTTCAGAAATGCTCAATCAAAACTAAGGTTCAACTCTTTTAGTTGAATGCACAGAACAGAAAGAAGTTTCATACAATGCTTCTGTGTAGTTTATATTTGAACATATTCTTTTTTCCACTATTACCCACTTAGCGCTACGAATGTCCAGTTGCATTTTCTACAGACAGAGTGTTTCAAAACTGCTCAATCAAAAGTATGGTTTAACTCTGTTAGCTGAATGCTCAGATCAGAAAGAAGTTTCACAGAATGCTTCTGTGTAGTTTATATTTGGAGACATTCCTTTTTCCACAATTACCCTCTTAGCGCTCCGAATCTCCACTTGCATTTTCTACAGAAAGAGTGTTTCAGAACGGCTCAATCAAAACTAAGGTTCAACTCTTTTAGTTGAACAAACAGAACAGAAAGAAGTTTCACACAATTCTTCTGTGTAGTTTTTATTTGTAGACATTCTTTTTCCCAATATAGGCCTCTTAGCGCTCAGAATGTCCAATTGCAGTTTCTACAGAAAGAGTGTTTCAGAACGGCTCAATCAAAATAAGGTTCAACTCTGTTAGTTGAATGCCCAGAACAGCAAGAAGTTTCACAGAATGCTTCTGTGTAGTTTATATTTGAACATATTCTTTTTTCCACTATTACCCACATAGCGCTACGAATGTCCAGTTGCATTTTCTACAGACAGAGTGTTTCAAAACTGCTCAATCAAAAGTATGGTCTAACTCTGTTAGCTGAATGCTCAGATCAGAAAGAAGTTTCACAGAATGCTTCTGTGTAGTTTATATTTGAATATATTCCTTTTTCCACTACTACGCTCTTAGCGCTCCAAATGTCCAGTTGCATTTTCTACAGAAAGAGTGTTCAGATCTGCTCAATCAAAAGTATGGTTTAACTCTGTTAGCTGAATGCACAGATCAGAAAGAAGTTTCACCGAATGATTCTGTGTAGTTTATATTTGAAGACATTCCTTTTTCCACTATTACCCTCTTAGCGCTCCGAATCTACACTTGCATTTTCTACAAAAAGAGTGTTTCATAACTGCTCAATCAAAAATATGTTTTATCTCTGTTAACTGAATTTACAGATCAGAAATAAGTTTCACAGAATGCTTCTGTGTAGTTTTTATTTGAAGATATTCTTTTTCCCAATGTAGGCCTCTTAGCGCTTAGCATGTCCAATTGCAGTTTCTACAGAAAGAGTGCTTCAGAACGGCTCAATCAAAAGTAAGGTTCAACTCTGTTAGCTGAATGCACAGAACAGTAAGAGTTTTCACAGAATGCTACTGTGTAGTTTATATTTGAATATATTCCTTTTTCCACTATTACCCTCTTAGCGCTCCGAATGTCCACTTGCATTTTCTACTGAAAGAGTGTTCAGAACTGCGCAATCAAAAGTATGGTTTAAATCTGTTAGCTTAATGAACATGTCAGAAATAAGTTTCACACAATGCTTCTATGTAGTTTTTATTTGAAGATATTATTTTTCCAAATAGAGGCCTCTTAGCGCTCAGAATGTCCAATTGCAGTTTCTACAGAAAGAGTGTTTCAGAAAGGCTCAATCAAAAGTAAGGTTCAACTCTGTTAGTTGAATGCACAGAACAGAAAGAAGTTTCATACAATGCTTCTGTGTAGTTTATATTTGAACATATTCTTTTCTCCACTATTACACACTTAGCGCTACGAATGTCCAGTTGCATTTTCTACAGACAGAGTGTTTCAAAACTGCTCAATCAAAAGTATGGTTTAACTCTGTTAGCTGAATGCTCTGATCAGAAAGAAGTTTCACAGAATGCTTCTGTGTAGTTTATATTTGAATATATTCCTTTTTCCACTACTAATCTCTTAGCGCTCCAAATGTCCAGTTGCATTTTCTACAGAAATAGTGTTCAGATCTGCTCAATCAAAAGTATGGTTTAACTCTGTTAGCTGAATGCACAGATCAGAAAGAAGTTTCACAGAATGATTCTGTGTAGTTTATATTTGGAGACATTCCTTTTTCCACTATTACCCTCTTAGCGCTCCGAATCTCCACTTGCATTTTCTACAGAAAGAGTGTTTCAGAACGGCTCAATCAAAACTAAGGTTCAACTCTTTTAGTTGAACAAACAGAACAGAAAGAAGTTTCACACAATTCTTCTGTGTAGTTTTTATTTGTAGACATTCTTTTTCCCAATATAGGCCTCTTAGCGCTCAGAATGTCCAATTGCAGTTTCTACAGAAAGAGTGTTTCAGAACGGCTCAATCAAAACTAAGGTTCAAATCTTTTAGTTGAACACACAGAACAGAAAGGAGTTTCACACAATTCTTCTGTGTAGTTTTTATTTGTAGACATTATTTTTCCCAATATAGGCCTCTTAGCGCTCAGAATGTCCAATTGCAGTTTCTACAGAAAGAGTGTTTCAGAACGGCTCAATCAAAATAAGGTTCAACTCTGTTAGTTGAATGCCCAGAACAGCAAGAAGTTTCACAGAATGCTTCTGTGTAGTTTATATTTGAACATATTCTTTTTTCCACTATTACCCACTTAGCGCTACGAATGTCCAGTTGCATTTTCTACAGACAGAGTGTTTCAAAACTGCTCAATCAAAAGTATGGTTTAACTCTGTTAGCTGAATGCTCAGATCAGAAAGAAGTTTCACAGAATGCTTCTGTGTAGTTTATATTTGAATATATTCCTTTTTCCACTACTACGCTCTTAGCGCTCCAAATGTCCAGTTGCATTTTCTACAGAAAGAGTGTTCAGATCTGCTCAATCAAAAGTATGGTTTAACTCTGTTAGCTGAATGCACAGATCAGAAAGAAGTTTCACCGAATGATTCTGTGTAGTTTATATTTGAAGACATTCCTTTTTCCACTATTACCCTCTTAGCGCTCCGAATCTACACTTGCATTTTCTACAAAAAGAGTGTTTCATAACTGCTCAATCAAAAATATGTTTTATCTCTGTTAACTGAATTTACAGATCAGAAATAAGTTTCACAGAATTCTTCTGTGTAGTTTTTATTTGAAGATATTCTTTTACCCAATGTAGGCCTCTTAGCGCTTAGCATGTCCAATTGCAGTTTCTACAGAAAGAGTGCTTCAGAACGGCTCAATCAAAAGTAAGGTTCAACTCTGTTAGCTGAATGCACAGAACAGTAAGAGTTTTCACAGAATGCTACTGTGTAGTTTATATTTGAATATATTCCTTTTTCCACTATTACCCTCTTAGCGCTCCGAATGTCCACTTGCATTTTCTACTGAAAGAGTGTTCAGAACTGCGCAATCAAAAGTATGGTTTAAATCTGTTAGCTTAATGAACATGTCAGAAATAAGTTTCACACAATGCTTCTATGTAGTTTTCATTTGAAGATATTATTTTTCCCAATAGAGGCCTCTTAGCGCTCAGAATGTCCAATTGCAGTTTCTACAGAAAGAGTGTTTCAGAAAGGCTCAATCAAAAGTAAGGTTCAACTCTGTTAGTTGAATGCACAGAACAGAAAGAAGTTTCATACAATGCTTCTGTGTAGTTTATATTTGAACATATTCTTTTCTCCACTATTACCCACTTAGCGCTACGAATGTCCAGTTGCATTTTCTACAGACAGAGTGTTTCAAAACTGCTCAATCAAAAGTATGGTTTAACTCTGTTAGCTGAATGCTCTGATCAGAAAGAAGTTTCACAGAATGCTTCTGTGTAGTTTATATTTGAATATATTCCTTTTTCCACTACTAATCTCTTAGCGCTCCAAATGTCCAGTTGCATTTTCTACAGAAATAGTGTTCAGATCTGCTCAATCAAAAGTATGGTTTAACTCTGTTAGCTGAATGCACAGATCAGAAAGAAGTTTCACAGAATGATTCTGTGTAGTTTATATTTGGAGACATTCCTTTTTCCACTATTACCCTCTTAGCGCTCCGAATCTCCACTTGCATTTTCTACAGAAAGAGTGTTTCAGAACGGCTCAATCAAAACTAAGGTTCAACTCTTTTAGTTGAACAAACAGAACAGAAAGAAGTTTCACACAATTCTTCTGTGTAGTTTTTATTTGTAGACATTCTTTTTCCCAATATAGGCCTCTTAGCGCTCAGAATGTCCAATTGCAGTTTCTACAGAAAGAGTGTTTCAGAACGGCTCAATCAAAAGTAAGGTTCAACTCTGTTAGTTGAATGCACAGAACAGAAAGAAGTTTCACAGAATGCTTCTGTGTAGTTTATATTTGAACATATTCTTTTTTCCACTATTACCCACTTAGCGCTACGAATGTCCAGTTGCATTTTCTACAGACAGAGTGTTTCAAAACTGCTCAATCAAAAGTATGGTTTAACTCTGTTAGCTGAATGCTCAGATCAGAAAGAAGTTTCACAGAATGCTTCTGTGTAGTATATATTTGAATATATTCCTTTTTCCACTACTACGCTCTTAGCGCTCCAAATGTCCAGTTGCATTTTCTACAGAAAGAGTGTTCAGATCTGCTCAATCAAAAATATGGTTTAACTCTGTTAGCTGAATGCACAGATCAGAAAGATGTTTCACCGAATGATTCTGTGTAGTTTATATTTGAAGACATTCCTTTTTCCACTATTACCCTCTTAGCGCTCCGAATCTCCACTCGCATTTTCTACAAAAAGAGTGTTTCATAACTGCTCAATCAAAAATATGTTTTATCTCTGTTAACTGAATTTACAGATCAGAAATTAGTTTCACAGAATGCATCTGTGTAGTTTTTATTTGAAGATAGTCTTTTTCCCAATGTAGGCCTCTTAGCGCTTAGCATGTCCAATTGCAGTTTCTACAGAAAGAGTGTTTCAGAACGGCTGAATCAAAAGTAAGTTTCAACTCTGTTAGCTGAATGCACAGAACAGTAAGAGTTTTCACAGAATGCTACTGTGTAGTTTATATTTGAATATATTCCTTTTTCCACTATTACCCTCTTAGCGCTCCGAATGTCCACTTGCATTTTCTACAGAAAGAGAGTTCAGAACTGGGCAATCAAAAGTATGGTTTAACTCTTTTAGCTTAATGAACATATCAGAAATAAGTTTCACACAATGCTTCTGTGTAGTTTTTATTTGAAGATATTATTTTTCCCAATAGAGGCCTCTTAGCGCTCAGAATGTCCAATTGCAGTTTCTACAGAAAGAGTGTTTCAGAAAGGCTCAATCAAAACTAAGGTTCAACTCTTTTAGTTGAATGCACAGAACAGAAAGAAGTTTCATACAATGCTTCTGTGTAGTTTATATTTGAACATATTCTTTTTTCCACTATTACCCACTTAGCGCTACGAATGTCCAGTTGCATTTTCTACAGACAGAGTGTTTCAAAACTGCTCAATCAAAAGTATGGTTTAACTCTGTTAGCTGAATGCTCAGATCAGAAAGAAGTTTCACAGAATGCTTCTGTGTAGTTTATATTTGGAGACATTCCTTTTTCCACAATTACCCTCTTAGCGCTCCGAATCTCCACTTGCATTTTCTACAGAAAGAGTGTTTCAGAACGGCTCAATCAAAACTAAGGTTCAACTCTTTTAGTTGAACAAACAGAACAGAAAGAAGTTTCACACAATTCTTCTGTGTAGTTTTTATTTGTAGACATTCTTTTTCCCAATATAGGCCTCTTAGCGCTCAGAATGTCCAATTGCAGTTTCTACAGAAAGAGTGTTTCAGAACGGCTCAATCAAAATAAGGTTCAACTCTGTTAGTTGAATGCCCAGAACAGCAAGAAGTTTCACAGAATGCTTCTGTGTAGTTTATATTTGAACATATTCTTTTTTCCACTATTACCCACTTAGCGCTACGAATGTCCAGTTGCATTTTCTACAGACAGAGTGTTTCAAAACTGCTCAATCAAAAGTATGGTCTAACTCTGTTAGCTGAATGCTCAGATCAGAAAGAAGTTTCACAGAATGCTTCTGTGTAGTTTATATTTGAATATATTCCTTTTTCCACTACTACGCTCTTAGCGCTCCAAATGTCCAGTTGCATTTTCTACAGAAAGAGTGTTCAGATCTGCTCAATCAAAAGTATGGTTTAACTCTGTTAGCTGAATGCACAGATCAGAAAGAAGTTTCACCGAATGATTCTGTGTAGTTTATATTTGAAGACATTCCTTTTTCCACTATTACCCTCTTAGCGCTCCGAATCTACACTTGCATTTTCTACAAAAAGAGTGTTTCATAACTGCTCAATCAAAAATATGTTTTATCTCTGTTAACTCAATTTACAGATCAGAAATAAGTTTCACAGAATGCTTCTGTGTAGTTTTTATTTGAAGATATTCTTTTTCCCAATGTAGGCCTCTTAGCGCTTAGCATGTCCAATTGCAGTTTCTACAGAAAGAGTGCTTCAGAACGGCTCAATCAAAAGTAAGGTTCAACTCTGTTAGCTGAATGCACAGAACAGTAAGAGTTTTCACAGAATGCTACTGTGTAGTTTATATTTGAATATATTCCTTTTTCCACTATTACCCTCTTAGCGCTCCGAATGTCCACTTGCATTTTCTACTGAAAGAGTGTTCAGAACTGCGCAATCAAAAGTATGGTTTAAATCTGTTAGCTTAATGAACATGTCAGAAATAAGTTTCACACAATGCTTCTATGTAGTTTTTATTTGAAGATATTATTTTTCCCAATAGAGGCCTCTTAGCGCTCAGAATGTCCAATTGCAGTTTCTACAGAAAGAGTGTTTCAGAAAGGCTCAATCAAAAGTAAGGTTCAACTCTGTTAGTTGAATGCACAGAACAGAAAGAAGTTTCATACAATGCTTCTGTGTAGTTTATATTTGAACATATTCTTTTCTCCACTATTACCCACTTAGCGCTACGAATGTCCAGTTGCATTTTCTACAGACAGAGTGTTTCAAAACTGCTCAATCAAAAGTATGGTTTAACTCTGTTAGCTGAATTCTCTGATCAGAAAGAAGTTTCACAGAATGCTTCTGTGTAGTTTATATTTGAATATATTCCTTTTTCCACTACTAATCTCTTAGCGCTCCAAATGTCCAGTTGCATTTTCTACAGAAATAGTGTTCAGATCTGCTCAATCAAAAGTATGGTTTAACTCTGTTAGCTGAATGCACAGATCAGAAAGAAGTTTCACAGAATGATTCTGTGTAGTTTATATTTGGAGACATTCCTTTTTCCACTATTACCCTCTTAGCGCTCCGAATCTCCACTTGCATTTTCTACAGAAAGAGTGTTTCAGAACGGCTCAATCAAAACTAAGGTTCAACTCTTTTAGTTGAACAAACAGAACAGAAAGAAGTTTCACACAATTCTTCTGTGTAGTTTTTATTTGTAGACATTCTTTTTCCCAATATAGGCCTCTTAGCGCTCAGAATGTCCAATTGCAGTTTCTACAGAAAGAGTGTTTCAGAACGGCTCAATCAAAACTAAGGTTCAAATCTTTTAGTTGAACAAACAGAACAGAAAGAAGTTTCACACAATTCTTCTGTGTAGTTTTTATTTGTAGACATTCTTTTTCCCAATATAGGCCTCTTAGCGCTCAGAATGTCCAATTGCAGTTTCTACAGAAAGAGTGTTTCAGAACGGCTCAATCAAAATAAGGTTCAACTCTGTTAGTTGAATGCCCAGAACAGCAAGAAGTTTCACAGAATGCTTCTGTGTAGTTTATATTTGAACATATTCTTTTTTCCACTATTACCCACTTAGCGCTACGAATGTCCAGTTGCATTTTCTACAGACAGAGTGTTTCAAAACTGCTCAATCAAAAGTATGGTTTAACTCTGTTAGCTGAATGCTCAGATCAGAAAGAAGTTTCACAGAATGCTTCTGTGTAGTTTATATTTGAATATATTCCTTTTTCCACTACTACGCTCTTAGCGCTCCAAATGTCCAGTTGCATTTTCTACAGAAAGAGTGTTCAGATCTGCTCAATCAAAAGTATGGTTTAACTCTGTTAGCTGAATGCACAGATCAGAAAGAAGTTTCACCGAATGATTCTGTGTAGTTTATATTTGAAGACATTCCTTTTTCCACTATTACCCTCTTAGCGCTCCGAATCTACACTTGCATTTTCTACAAAAAGAGTGTTTCATAACTGCTCAATCAAAAATATGTTTTATCTCTGTTAACTGAATTTACAGATCAGAAAAAAGTTTCACAGAATGCTTCTGTGTAGTTTTTATTTGAAGATATTCTTTTTCCCAATGTAGGCCTCTTAGCGCTTAGCATGTCCAATTGCAGTTTCTACAGAAAGAGTGCTTCAGAACGGCTCAATCAAAAGTAAGGTTCAACTCTGTTAGCTGAATGCACAGAACAGTAAGAGTTTTCACAGAATGCTACTGTGTAGTTTATATTTGAATATATTCCTTTTTCCACTATTACCCTCTTAGCGCTCCGAATGTCCACTTGCATTTTCTACTGAAAGAGTGTTCAGAACTGCGCAATCAAAAGTATGGTTTAAATCTGTTAGCTTAATGAACATGTCAGAAATAAGTTTCACACAATGCTTCTATGTAGTTTTTATTTGAAGATATTATTTTTCCCAATAGAGGCCTCTTAGCGCTCAGAATGTCCAATTGCAGTTTCTACAGAAAGAGTGTTTCAGAAAGGCTCAATCAAAAGTAAGGTTCAACTCTGTTAGTTGAATGCACAGAACAGAAAGAAGTTTCATACAATGCTTCTGTGTCGTTTATATTTGAACATATTCTTTTCTCCACTATTACCCACTTAGCGCTACGAATGTCCAGTTGCATTTTCTACAGACAGAGTGTTTCAAAACTGCTCAATCAAAAGTATGGTTTAACTCTGTTAGCTGAATGCTCTGATCAGAAAGAAGTTTCACAGAATGCTTCTGTGTAGTTTATATTTGAATATATTCCTTTTTCCACTACTAATCTCTTAGCGCTCCAAATGTCCAGTTGCATTTTCTACAGAAATAGTGTTCAGATCTGCTCAATCAAAAGTATGGTTTAACTCTGTTAGCTGAATGCACAGATCAGAAAGAAGTTTCACAGAATGATTCTGTGTAGTTTATATTTGGAGACATTCCTTTTTCCACTATTACCCTCTTAGCGCTCCGAATCTCCACTTGCATTTTCTACAGAAAGAGTGTTTCAGAACGGCTCAATCAAAACTAAGGTTCAACTCTTTTAGTTGAACAAACAGAACAGAAAGAAGTTTCACACAATTCTTCTGTGTAGTTTTTATTTGTAGACATTCTTTTTCCCAATATAGGCCTCTTAGCGCTCAGAATGTCCAATTGCAGTTTCTACAGAAAGAGTGTTTCAGAACGGCTCAATCAAAAGTAAGGTTCAACTCTGTTAGTTGAATGCACAGAACAGAAAGAAGTTTCACAGAATGCTTCTGTGTAGTTTATATTTGAACATATTCTTTTTTCCACTATTACCCACTTAGCGCTACGAATGTCCAGTTGCATTTTCTACAGACAGAGTGTTTCAAAACTGCTCAATCAAAAGTATGGTTTAACTCTGTTAGCTGAATGCTCAGATCAGAAAGAAGTTTCACAGAATGCTTCTGTGTAGTATATATTTGAATATATTCCTTTTTCCACTACTACGCTCTTAGCGCTCCAAATGTCCAGTTGCATTTTCTACAGAAAGAGTGTTCAGATCTGCTCAATCAAAAATATGGTTTAACTCTGTTAGCTGAATGCACAGATCAGAAAGAAGTTTCACCGAATGATTCTGTGTAGTTTATATTTGAAGACATTCCTTTTTCCACTATTACCCTCTTAGCGCTCCGAATCTCCACTCGCATTTTCTACAAAAAGAGTGTTTCATAACTGCTCAATCAAAAATATGTTTTATCTCTGTTAACTGAATTTACAGATCAGAAATTAGTTTCACAGAATGCATCTGTGTAGTTTTTATTTGAAGATAGTCTTTTTCCCAATGTAGGCCTCTTAGCGCTTAGCATGTCCAATTGCAGTTTCTACAGAAAGAGTGTTTCAGAACGGCTGAATCAAAAGTAAGTTTCAACTCTGTTAGCTGAATGCACAGAACAGTAAGAGTTTTCACAGAATGCTACTGTGTAGTTTATATTTGAATATATTCCTTTTTCCACTATTACCCTCTTAGCGCTCCGAATGTCCACTTGCATTTTCTACAGAAAGAGAGTTCAGAACTGCGCAATCAAAAGTATGGTTTAACTCTTTTAGCTTAATGAACATATCAGAAATAAGTTTCACACAATGCTTCTGTGTAGTTTTTATTTGAAGATATTATTTTTCCCAATAGAGGCCTCTTAGCGCTCAGAATGTCCAATTGCAGTTTCTACAGAAAGAGTGTTTCAGAAAGGCTCAATCAAAACTAAGGTTCAACTCTTTTAGTTGAATGCACAGAACAGAAAGAAGTTTCATACAATGCTTCTGTGTAGTTTATATTTGAACATATTCTTTTTTCCACTATTACCCACTTAGCGCTACGAATGTCCAGTTGCATTTTCTACAGACAGAGTGTTTCAAAACTGCTCAATCAAAAGTATGGTTTAACTCTGTTAGCTGAATGCTCAGATCAGAAAGAAGTTTCACAGAATGCTTCTGTGTAGTTTATATTTGGAGACATTCCTTTTTCCACAATTACCCTCTTAGCGCTCCGAATCTCCACTTGCATTTTCTACAGAAAGAGTGTTTCAGAACGGCTCAATCAAAACTAAGGTTCAACTCTTTTAGTTGAACAAACAGAACAGAAAGAAGTTTCACACAATTCTTCTGTGTAGTTTTTATTTGTAGACATTCTTTTTCCCAATATAGGCCCCTTAGCGCTCAGAATGTCCAATTGCAGTTTCTACAGAAAGAGTGTTTCAGAACGGCTCAATCAAAATAAGGTCCAACTCTGTTAGTTGAATGCCCAGAACAGCAAGAAGTTTCACAGAATGCTTCTGTGTAGTTTATATTTGAACATATTCTTTTTTCCACTATTACCCACTTAGCGCTACGAATGTCCAGTTGCATTTTCTACAGACAGAGTGTTTCAAAACTGCTCAATCAAAAGTATGGTTTAACTCTGTTAGCTGAATGCTCAGATCAGAAAGAAGTTTCACAGAATGCTTCTGTGTAGTTTATATTTGAATATATTCCTTTTTCCACTACTACGCTCTTAGCGCTCCAAATGTCCAGTTGCATTTTCTACAGAAAGAGTGTTCAGATCTGCTCAATCAAAAGTATGGTTTAACTCTGTTAGCTGAATGCACAGATCAGAAAGAAGTTTCACCGAATGATTCTGTGTAGTTTATATTTGAAGACATTCCTTTTTCCACTATTACCCTCTTAGCGCTCCGAATCTACACTTGCATTTTCTACAAAAAGAGTGTTTCATAACTGCTCAATCAAAAATATGTTTTATCTCTGTTAACTGAATTTACAGATCAGAAAAAAGTTTCACAGAATGCTTCTGTGTAGTTTTTATTTGAAGATATTCTTTTTCCCAATGTAGGCCTCTTAGCGCTTAGCATGTCCAATTGCAGTTTCTACAGAAAGAGTGCTTCAGAACGGCTCAATCAAAAGTAAGGTTCAACTCTGTTAGCTGAATGCACAGAACAGTAAGAGTTTTCACAGAATGCTTCTGTGTAGTTTATATTTGAATATATTCCTTTTTCCACTATTACCCTCTTAGCGCTCCGAATGTCCACTTGCATTTTCTACTGAAAGAGTGTTCAGAACTGCGCAATCAAAAGTATGGTTTAAATCTGTTAGCTTAATGAACATGTCAGAAATAAGTTTCACACAATGCTTCTATGTAGTTTTTATTTGAAGATATTATTTTTCCCAATAGAGGCCTCTTAGCGCTCAGAATGTCCAATTGCAGTTTCTACAGAAAGAGTGTTTCAGAAAGGCTCAATCAAAAGTAAGGTTCAACTCTGTTAGTTGAATGCACAGAACAGAAAGAAGTTTCATACAATGCTTCTGTGTAGTTTATATTTGAACATATTCTTTTCTCCACTATTACCCACTTAGCGCTACGAATGTCCAGTTGCATTTTCTACAGACAGAGTGTTTCAAAACTGCTCAATCAAAAGTATGGTTTAACTCTGTTAGCTGAATGCTCTGATCAGAAAGAAGTTTCACAGAATGCTTCTGTGTAGTTTATATTTGAATATATTCCTTTTTCCACTACTAATCTCTTAGCGCTCCAAATGTCCAGTTGCATTTTCTACAGAAATAGTGTTCAGATCTGCTCAATCAAAAGTATGGTTTAACTCTGTTAGCTGAATGCACAGATCAGAAAGAAGTTTCACAGAATGATTCTGTGTAGTTTATATTTGGAGACATTCCTTTTTCCACTATTACCCTCTTAGCGCTCCGAATCTCCACTTGCATTTTCTACAGAAAGAGTGTTTCAGAACGGCTCAATCAAAACTAAGGTTCAACTCTTTTAGTTGAACAAACAGAACAGAAAGAAGTTTCACACAATTCTTCTGTGTAGTTTTTATTTGTAGACATTCTTTTTCCCAATATAGGCCTCTTAGCGCTCAGAATGTCCAATTGCAGTTTCTACAGAAAGAGTGTTTCAGAACGGCTCAATCAAAAGTAAGGTTCAACTCTGTTAGTTGAATGCACAGAACAGAAAGAAGTTTCACAGAATGCTTCTGTGTAGTTTATATTTGAACATATTCTTTTTTCCACTATTACCCACTTAGCGCTACGAATGTCCAGTTGCATTTTCTACAGACAGAGTGTTTCAAAACTGCTCAATCAAAAGTATGGTTTAACTCTGTTAGCTGAATGCTCAGATCAGAAAGAAGTTTCACAGAATGCTTCTGTGTAGTATATATTTGAATATATTCCTTTTTCCACTACTACGCTCTTAGCGCTCCAAATGTCCAGTTGCATTTTCTACAGAAAGAGTGTTCAGATCTGCTCAATCAAAAATATGGTTTAACTCTGTTAGCTGAATGCACAGATCAGAAAGAAGTTTCACCGAATGATTCTGTGTAGTTTATATTTGAAGACATTCCTTTTTCCACTATTACCCTCTTAGCGCTCCGAATCTCCACTCGCATTTTCTACAAAAAGAGTGTTTCATAACTGCTCAATCAAAAATATGTTTTATCTCTGTTAACTGAATTTACAGATCAGAAATTAGTTTCACAGAATGCATCTGTGTAGTTTTTATTTGAAGATAGTCTTTTTCCCAATGTAGGCCTCTTAGCGCTTAGCATGTCCAATTGCAGTTTCTACAGAAAGAGTGTTTCAGAACGGCTGAATCAAAAGTAAGTTTCAACTCTGTTAGCTGAATGCACAGAACAGTAAGAGTTTTCACAGAATGCTACTGTGTAGTTTATATTTGAATATATTCCTTTTTCCACTATTACCCTCTTAGCGCTCCGAATGTCCACTTGCATTTTCTACAGAAAGAGAGTTCAGAACTGCGCAATCAAAAGTATGGTTTAACTCTTTTAGCTTAATGAACATATCAGAAATAAGTTTCACACAATGCTTCTGTGTAGTTTTTATTTGAAGATATTATTTTTCCCAATAGAGGCCTCTTAGCGCTCAGAATGTCCAATTGCAGTTTCTACAGAAAGAGTGTTTCAGAAAGGCTCAATCAAAACTAAGGTTCAACTCTTTTAGTTGAATGCACAGAACAGAAAGAAGTTTCATACAATGCTTCTGTGTAGTTTATATTTGAACATATTCTTTTTTCCACTATTACCCACTTAGCGCTACGAATGTCCAGTTGCATTTTCTACAGACAGAGTGTTTCAAAACTGCTCAATCAAAAGTATGGTTTAACTCTGTTAGCTGAATGCTCAGATCAGAAAGAAGTTTCACAGAATGCTTCTGTGTAGTTTATATTTGGAGACATTCCTTTTTCCACAATTACCCTCTTAGCGCTCCGAATCTCCACTTGCATTTTCTACAGAAAGAGTGTTTCAGAACGGCTCAATCAAAACTAAGGTTCAACTCTTTTAGTTGAACAAACAGAACAGAAAGAAGTTTCACACAATTCTTCTGTGTAGTTTTTATTTGTAGACATTCTTTTTCCCAATATAGGCCCCTTAGCGCTCAGAATGTCCAATTGCAGTTTCTACAGAAAGAGTGTTTCAGAACGGCTCAATCAAAATAAGGTCCAACTCTGTTAGTTGAATGCCCAGAACAGCAAGAAGTTTCACAGAATGCTTCTGTGTAGTTTATATTTGAACATATTCTTTTTTCCACTATTACCCACTTAGCGCTACGAATGTCCAGTTGCATTTTCTACAGACAGAGTGTTTCAAAACTGCTCAATCAAAAGTATGGTTTAACTCTGTTAGCTGAATGCTCAGATCAGAAAGAAGTTTCACAGAATGCTTCTGTGTAGTTTATATTTGAATATATTCCTTTTTCCACTACTACGCTCTTAGCGCTCCAAATGTCCAGTTGCATTTTCTACAGAAAGAGTGTTCAGATCTGCTCAATCAAAAGTATGGTTTAACTCTGTTAGCTGAATGCACAGATCAGAAAGAAGTTTCACCGAATGATTCTGTGTAGTTTATATTTGAAGACATTCCTTTTTCCACTATTACCCTCTTAGCGCTCCGAATCTACACTTGCATTTTCTACAAAAAGAGTGTTTCATAACTGCTCAATCAAAAATATGTTTTATCTCTGTTAACTGAATTTACAGATCAGAAAAAAGTTTCACAGAATGCTTCTGTGTAGTTTTTATTTGAAGATATTCTTTTTCCCAATGTAGGCCTCTTAGCGCTTAGCATGTCCAATTGCAGTTTCTACAGAAAGAGTGCTTCAGAACGGCTCAATCAAAAGTAAGGTTCAACTCTGTTAGCTGAATGCACAGAACAGTAAGAGTTTTCACAGAATGCTTCTGTGTAGTTTATATTTGAATATATTCCTTTTTCCACTATTACCCTCTTAGCGCTCCGAATGTCCACTTGCATTTTCTACTGAAAGAGTGTTCAGAACTGCGCAATCAAAAGTATGGTTTAAATCTGTTAGCTTAATGAACATGTCAGAAATAAGTTTCACACAATGCTTCTATGTAGTTTTTATTTGAAGATATTATTTTTCCCAATAGAGGCCTCTTAGCGCTCAGAATGTCCAATTGCAGTTTCTACAGAAAGAGTGTTTCAGAAAGGCTCAATCAAAAGTAAGGTTCAACTCTGTTAGTTGAATGCACAGAACAGAAAGAAGTTTCATACAATGCTTCTGTGTAGTTTATATTTGAACATATTCTTTTCTCCACTATTACCCACTTAGCGCTACGAATTTCCAGTTGCATTTTCTACAGACAGAGTGTTTCAAAACTGCTCAATCAAAAGTATGGTTTAACTCTGTTAGCTGAATGCTCTGATCAGAAAGAAGTTTCACAGAATGCTTCTGTGTAGTTTATATTTGAATATATTCCTTTTTCCACTACTAATCTCTTAGCGCTCCAAATGTCCAGTTGCATTTTCTACAGAAATAGTGTTCAGATCTGCTCAATCAAAAGTATGGTTTAACTCTGTTAGCTGAATGCACAGATCAGAAAGAAGTTTCACAGAATGATTCTGTGTAGTTTATATTTGGAGACATTCCTTTTTCCACTATTACCCTCTTAGCGCTCCGAATCTCCACTTGCATTTTCTACAGAAAGAGTGTTTCAGAACGGCTCAATCAAAACTAAGGTTCAACTCTTTTAGTTGAACAAACAGAACAGAAAGAAGTTTCACACAATTCTTCTGTGTAGTTTTTATTTGTAGACATTCTTTTTCCCAATATAGGCCTCTTAGCGCTCAGAATGTCCAATTGCAGTTTCTACAGAAAGAGTGTTTCAGAACGGCTCAATCAAAAGTAAGGTTCAACTCTGTTAGTTGAATGCACAGAACAGAAAGAAGTTTCACAGAATGCTTCTGTGTAGTTTATATTTGAACATATTCTTTTTTCCACTATTACCCACTTAGCGCTACGAATGTCCAGTTGCATTTTCTACAGACAGAGTGTTTCAAAACTGCTCAATCAAAAGTATGGTTTAACTCTGTTAGCTGAATGCTCAGATCAGAAAGAAGTTTCACAGAATGCTTCTGTGTAGTATATATTTGAATATATTCCTTTTTCCACTACTACGCTCTTAGCGCTCCAAATGTCCAGTTGCATTTTCTACAGAAAGAGTGTTCAGATCTGCTCAATCAAAAATATGGTTTAACTCTGTTAGCTGAATGCACAGATCAGAAAGAAGTTTCACCGAATGATTCTGTGTAGTTTATATTTGAAGACATTCCTTTTTCCACTATTACCCACTTAGCGCTCCGAATCTCCACTCGCATTTTCTACAAAAAGAGTGTTTCATAACTGCTCAATCAAAAATATGTTTTATCTCTGTTAACTGAATTTACAGATCAGAAATTAGTTTCACAGAATGCATCTGTGTAGTTTTTATTTGAAGATAGTCTTTTTCCCAATGTAGGCCTCTTAGCGCTTAGCATGTCCAATTGCAGTTTCTACAGAAAGAGTGTTTCAGAACGGCTGAATCAAAAGTAAGTTTCAACTCTGTTAGCTGAATGCACAGAACAGTAAGAGTTTTCACAGAATGCTACTGTGTAGTTTATATTTGAATATATTCCTTTTTCCACTATTACCCTCTTAGCGCTCCGAATGTCCACTTGCATTTTCTACAGAAAGAGAGTTCAGAACTGCGCAATCAAAAGTATGGTTTAACTCTTTTAGCTTAATGAACATATCAGAAATAAGTTTCACACAATGCTTTTGTGTAGTTTTTATTTGAAGATATTATTTTTCCCAATAGAGGCCTCTTAGCGCTCAGAATGTCCAATTGCAGTTTCTACAGAAAGAGTGTTTCAGAAAGGCTCAATCAAACTAAGGTTCAACTCTTTTAGTTGAATGCACAGAACAGAAAGAAGTTTCATACAATGCTTCTGTGTAGTTTATATTTGAACATATTCTTTTTTCCACTATTACCCACTTAGCGCTACGAATGTCCAGTTGCATTTTCTACAGACAGAGTGTTTCAAAACTGCTCAATCAAAAGTATGGTTTAACTCTGTTAGCTGAATGCTCAGATCAGAAAGAAGTTTCACAGAATGCTTCTGTGTAGTTTATATTTGGAGACATTCCTTTTTCCACAATTACCCTCTTAGCGCTCCGAATCTCCACTTGCATTTTCTACAGAAAGAGTGTTTCAGAACGGCTCAATCAAAACTAAGGTTCAACTCTTTTAGTTGAACAAACAGAACAGAAAGAAGTTTCACACAATTCTTCTGTGTAGTTTTTATTTGTAGACATTCTTTTTCCCAATATAGGCCTCTTAGCGCTCAGAATGTCCAATTGCAGTTTCTACAGAAAGAGTGTTTCAGAACGGCTCAATCAAAATAAGGTTCAACTCTGTTAGTTGAATGCCCAGAACAGCAAGAAGTTTCACAGAATGCTTCTGTGTAGTTTATATTTGAACATATTCTTTTTTCCACTATTACCCACTTAGCGCTACGAATGTCCAGTTGCATTTTCTACAGACAGAGTGTTTCAAAACTGCTCAATCAAAAGTATGGTTTAACTCTGTTAGCTGAATGCTCAGATCAGAAAGAAGTTTCACAGAATGCTTCTGTGTAGTTTATATTTGAATATATTCCTTTTTCTACTACTACGTTCTTAGCGCTCCAAATGTCCAGTTGCATTTTCTACAGAAAGTGTGTTCAGATCTGCTCAATCAAAAATATGGTTTAACTCTGTTAGCTGAATGCACAGATCAGAAAGAAGTTTCACCGAATGATTCTGTGTAGTTTATATTTGAAGACATTCCTTTTTCCACTATTACCCTCTTAGCGCTCCGAATCTTCACTCGCATTTTCTTCCAAAAGAGTGTTTCATAACTGCTCAATCAAAAATATGTTTTATCTCTGTTAACTGAATTTACAGATCAGAAATAAGTTTCTCAGAATGCATCTGTGTAGTTTTTTATTTGAAGATATTCTTTTTCCCAATGTAGGCCTCTTAGCGCTTAGCATGTCCAATTGCAGTTTCTACAGAAAGAGTGTTTCAGAACGGCTGAATCAAAAGTAAGGTTCAACTCTGTTAGCTGAATGCACAGAACAGTAAGAGTTTTCACAGAATGCTACTGTGTAGTTTATATTTGAATATATTCCTTTTTCCACTATTACCCTCTTAGCGCTCCGAATGTCCACTTGCATTTTCTACTGAAAGAGTGTTCAGAACTGCGCAATCAAAAGTATGGTTTAAATCTGTTAGCTTAATGAACATGTCAGAAATAAGTTTCACACAATGCTTCTATGTAGTTTTTATTTGAAGATATTATTTTTCCCAATAGAGGCCTCTCAGCGCTCAGAATGTCCAATTGCAGTTTCTACAGAAAGAGTGTTTCAGAAAGGCTCAATCAAAAGTAAGGATCAACTCTGTTAGTTGAATGCACAGAACAGAAAGAAGTTTCATACAATGCTTCTGTGTAGTTTATATTTGAACATATTCTTTTCTCCACTATTACCCACTTAGCGCTACCAATGTCCAGTTGCATTTTCTACAGACAGAGTGTTTCAAAACTGCTCAATCAAAAGTATGGTTTAACTCTGTTAGCTGAATGCTCTGATCAGAAAGAAGTTTCACAGAATGCTTCTGTGTAGTTTATATTTGAATATATTCCTTTTTCCACTACTAATCTCTTAGCGCTCCAAATGTCCAGTTGCATTTTCTACAGAAAGAGTGTTCAGATCTGCTCAATCAAAAGTATGGTTTAACTCTGTTAGCTGAATGCACAGATCAGAAAGAAGTTTCACAGAATGATTCTGTGTAGTTTATATTTGGAGACAATCCTTTTTCCACTATTACCCTCTTAGCGCTCCGAATCTCCACTTGCATTTTCTACAGAAAGAATGTTTCAGAACGGCTCAATCAAAACTAAGGTTCAACTCTTTTAGTTGAACAAACAGAACAGAAAGAAGTTTCACACAATTCTTCTGTGTAGTTTTTATTTGTAGACATTCTTTTTCCCAATATAGGCCTCTTAGCGCTCAGAATGTCCAATTGCAGTTTCTACAGAAAGAGTGTTTCAGAACGGCTCAATCAAAAGTAAGGTTCAACTCTGTTAGTTGAATGCACAGAACAGAAAGAAGTTTCACAGAATGCTTCTGTGTAGTTTATATTTGAACATATTCTTTTTTCCACTATTACCCACTTAGCGCTACGAATGTCCAGTTGCATTTTCTACAGACAGAGTGTTTCAAAACTGCTCAATCAAAAGTATGGTTTAACTCTGTTAGCTGAATGCTCAGATCAGAAAGAAGTTTCACAGAATGCTTCTGTGTAGTATATATTTGAATATATTCCTTTTTCCACTACTACGTTCTTAGCGCTCCAAATGTCCAGTTGCATTTTCTACAGAAAGAGTGTTCAGATCTGCTCAATCAAAAATATGGATTAACTCTGTTAGCTGAATGCACAGATCAGAAAGAAGTTTCACCGAATGATTCTGTGTAGTTTATATTTGAAGACATTCCTTTTTCCACTATTACCCTCTTAGCGCTCCGAATCTCCACTCGCATTTTCTACAAAAAGAGTGTTTCATAACTGCTCAATCAA
Source organism: Symphalangus syndactylus (assembly GCF_028878055.3). Lineage (NCBI taxonomy): Eukaryota > Metazoa > Chordata > Mammalia > Primates > Hylobatidae > Symphalangus > Symphalangus syndactylus. The sequence goes on along the minus strand of NC_072437.2, from coordinate 109,693,719 downwards.
AAATATGTTTTATCTCTGTTAACTGAATTTACAGATCAGAAATTAGTTTCACAGAATGCATCTGTGTAGTTTTTATTTGAAGATATTCTTTTTCCCAATGTAGGCCTCTTAGCGCTTAGCATGTCCAATTGCAGTTTCTACAGAAAGAGTGTTTCAGAACGGCTGAATCAAAAGTAAGTTTCAAATCTGTTAGCTGAATGCACAGAACAGTAAGAGTTTTCACAGAATGCTACTGTGTAGTTTATATTTGAATATATTCCTTTTTCCACTATTACCCTCTTAGCGCTCCGAATGTCCACTTGCATTTTCTACAGAAAGAGTGTTCAGAACTGCGCAATCAAAAGTATGGTTTAACTCTGTTAGCTTAATGAACATATCAGAAATAAGTTTCACACAATGCTTCTGTGTAGTTTTTATTTGAAGATATTATTTTTCCCAATAGAGGCCCCTTAGCGCTCAGAATGTCCAATTGCAATTTCTACAGAAAGAGTGTTTCAGAAAGGCTCAATCAAATGTAAGGTTCAACTCTGTTAGTAGAATGCACAGAACAGAAAGAAGTTTCATACAATGCTTCTGTGTAGTTTATATTTGAACATATTCTTTTCTTAACTATTACCCACCTAGCGCTACGAATGTCCAGTTGCATTTCCTACAGACAGAGTGTTTCAAAACTGCTCAAGCAAAAGTATGGTTTAACTCTGTTAGCTGAATGCTCAGATCAGAAAGAAGTTTCACAGAATGCTTCTGTGTAGTTTATATTTGAATATATTCCTTTTTCCACTACTACTCTCTTAGCGCTCCAAATGTCCAGTTGCATTTTCTACAGAAAGAGTGTTCAGATCTGCTGAATCAAAAGTATGGTTTAACTCTTTTAGCTGAATGCACAGATCAGAAAGAAGTTTCACAGAATGATTCTGTGTAGTTTATATTTGGAGACATTCCTTTTTCCACTATTACCCTCTTAGCGCTCCGAATCTCCACTTGCATTTTCTACAGAAAGAGTGTTTCAGAACGGCTCAATCAAAACTAAGGTTCAACTCTTTTAGTTGAACAAACAGAACAGAAAGAAGTTTCACACAATTCTTCTGTGTAGTTTTTATTTGTAGACATTCTTTTTCCCAATATAGGCCTCTTAGCGCTCAGAATGTCCAATTGCAGTTTCTACAGAAAGAGTGTTTCAGAACGGCTCAATCAAAAGTAAGGTTCAACTCTGTTAGTTGAATGCACAGAACAGAAAGAAGTTTCACAGAATGCTTCTGTGTAGTTTATATTTGAACATATTCTTTTTTCCACTATTACCCACTTAGCGCTACGAATGTCCAGTTGCATTTTCTACAGACAGAGTGTTTCAAAACTGCTCAATCAAAAGTATGGTTTAACTCTGTTAGCTGAATGCTCAGATCAGAAAGAAGTTTCACAGAATGCTTCTGTGTAGTTTATATTTGAATATATTCCTTTTTCTACTACTACGCTCTTAGCGCTCCAAATGTCCAGTTGCACTTTCTACAGAAAGTGTGTTCAGATCTGCTCAATCAAAAATATGGTTTAACTCTGTTAGCTGAATGCACAGATCAGAAAGAAGTTTCACCGAATGATTCTGTGTAGTTTATATTTGAAGACATTCCTTTTTCCACTATTACCTTCTTAGCGCTCCGAATCTCCACTCGCATTTTCTTCCAAAAGAGTGTTTCATAACTGCTCAATCAAAAGTATGTTTTATCTCTGTTAACTGAATTTACAGATCAGAAATTAGTTTCACAGAATGCATCTGTGTAGTTTTTATTTGAAGATATTCTTTTTCCCAATGTAGGCCTCTTAGCGCTTAGCATGTCCAATTGCAGTTTCTACAGAAAGAGTGTTTCAGAACGGCTGAATCAAAAGTAAGTTTCAAATCTGTTAGCTGAATGCACAGAACAGTAAGAGTTTTCACAGAATGCTACTGTGTAGTTTATATTTGAATATATTCCTTTTTCCACTATTACCCTCTTAGCGCTCCGAATGTCCACTTGCATTTTCTACAGAAAGAGTGTTCAGAACTGCGCAATCAAAAGTATGGTTTAACTCTGTTAGCTTAATGAACATATCAGAAATAAGTTTCACACAATGCTTCTGTGTAGTTTTTATTTGAAGATATTATTTTTCCCAATAGAGGCCCCTTAGCGCTCAGAATGTCCAATTGCAATTTCTACAGAAAGAGTGTTTCAGAAAGGCTCAATCAAATGTAAGGTTCAACTCTGTTAGTAGAATGCACAGAACAGAAAGAAGTTTCATACAATGCTTCTGTGTAGTTTATATTTGAACATATTCTTTTCTTAACTATTACCCACCTAGCGCTACGAATGTCCAGTTGCATTTCCTACAGACAGAGTGTTTCAAAACTGCTCAAGCAAAAGTATGGTTTAACTCTGTTAGCTGAATGCTCAGATCAGAAAGAAGTTTCACAGAATGCTTCTGTGTAGTTTATATTTGAATATATTCCTTTTTCCACTACTACTCTCTTAGCGCTCCAAATGTCCAGTTGCATTTTCTACAGAAAGAGTGTTCAGATCTGCTGAATCAAAAGTATGGTTTAACTCTTTTAGCTGAATGCACAGATCAGAAAGAAGTTTCACAGAATGATTCTGTGTAGTTTATATTTGGAGACATTCCTTTTTCCACTATTACCCTCTTAGCGCTCCGAATCTCCACTTGCATTTTCTACAGAAAGAGTGTTTCAGAACGGCTCAATCAAAACTAAGGTTCAACTCTTTTAGTTGAACAAACAGAACAGAAAGAAGTTTCACACAATTCTTCTGTGTAGTTTTTATTTGTAGACATTCTTTTTCCCAATATAGGCCTCTTAGCGCTCAGAATGTCCAATTGCAGTTTCTACAGAAAGAGTGTTTCAGAACGGCTCAATCAAAAGTAAGGTTCAACTCTGTTAGTTGAATGCACAGAACAGAAAGAAGTTTCACAGAATGCTTCTGTGTAGTTTATATTTGAACATATTCTTTTTTCCACTATTACCCACTTAGCGCTACGAATGTCCAGTTGCATTTTCTACAGACAGAGTGTTTCAAAACTGCTCAATCAAAAGTATGGTTTAACTCTGTTAGCTGAATGCTCAGATCAGAAAGAAGTTTCACAGAATGCTTCTGTGTAGTTTATATTTGAATATATTCCTTTTTCTACTACTACGCTCTTAGCGCTCCAAATGTCCAGTTGCACTTTCTACAGAAAGTGTGTTCAGATCTGCTCAATCAAAAATATGGTTTAACTCTGTTAGCTGAATGCACAGATCAGAAAGAAGTTTCACCGAATGATTCTGTGTAGTTTATATTTGAAGACATTCCTTTTTCCACTATTACCTTCTTAGTGCTCCGAATCTCCACTCGCATTTTCTTCCAAAAGAGTGTTTCATAACTGCTCAATCAAAAGTATGTTTTATCTCTGTTAACTGAATTTACAGATCAGAAATAAGTTTCTCAGAATGCATCTGTGTAGTTTTTATTTGAAGATATTCTTTTTCCCAATGTAGGCCTCTTAGCGCTTAGCATGTCCAATTGCAGTTTCTACAGAAAGAGTGTTTCAGAACGGCTGAATCAAAAGTAAGGTTCAACTCTGTTAGCTGAATGCACAGAACAGTAAGAGTTTTCACTGAATGCTACTGTGTAGTTTATATTTGAATATATTCCTTTTTCCACTATTACCCTCTTAGCGCTCCGAATGTCCACTTGCATTTTCTACAGAAAGAGTGTTCAGAACTGCGCAATCAAAAGTATGGTTTAAATCTGTTAGCTTAATGAACATATCAGAAATAAGTTTCACACAATGCTTCTGTGTAGTTTTTATTTGAAGATATTATTTTTCCCAAAAGAGGCCTCTTAGCGCTCAGAATGTCCAATTGCAGTTTCTACAGAAAGAGTGTTTCAGAAAGGCTCAATCATATGTAAGGTTCAACTCTGTTAGTTGAATGCACAGAACAGAAAGAAGTTTCATACAATGCTTCTGTGTAGTTTATATTTGAACATATTCTTTTCTCCACTATTACCCACTTAGCGGTACGAATGTCCAGTTGCATTTCCTACAGACAGAGTGTTTCAAAACTGCTCAATCAAAACTATGGTTTAACTCTGTTAGCTGAATGCTCAGATCAGAAAGAAGTTTCACAGAATGCTTCTGTGTAGTTTATATTTGAATATATTCCTTTTTCCACTACTACGCTCTTAGCGCTCCAAATGTCCAGTTGCATTTTCTACAGAAAGAGTGTTCAGATCTGCTCAATCAAAAGTATGGTTTAACTCTGTTAGCTGAATGCACAGATCAGAAAAAGTTTCACCGAATGATTCTGTGTAGTTTATATTTGAAGACATTCCTTTTTCCACTATTACCCTCTTAGCGCTCCGAATCTCCACTTGCATTTTCTACAAAAAGATTGTTTCATAACTGCTCAATCAAAAATATGTTTTATCTCTGTTAACTGAATTTACAGATCAGAAATAAGTTTCACAGAATGCATCTGTGTAGTTTTTATTTGAAGATATTCTTTTTCCCAATGTAGGCCTCTTAGCGCTTAGCATGTCCAATTGCAGTTTCTACAGAAAGAGTGTTTCAGAACGGCTCAATCAAAAGTAAGGTTCAACTCTGTTAGCTGAATGCACAGAACAGTAAGAGTTTTCACAGAATGCTACTGTGTTGTTTATATTTGAATATATTCCTTTTTCCACTATTACCCTCTTAGCGCTCCGAATGTCCACTTGCATTTTCTACAGAAAGAGTGTTCAGAACTGCGCAATCAAAAGTATGGTTTAACTCTGTTAGCTTAATGAACATATCAGAAATAAGTTTCACACAATGCTTCTGTGTAGTTTTTATTTGAAGATATTATTTTTCCCAATAGAGGACTCTTAGCGCTCAGAATGTCCAATTGCAGTTTCGACAGAAAGAGTGTTTCAGAAAGGCTCAATCAAAAGTAAGGTTCAACTCTGTTAGTTGAATGCACAGAACAGAAAGAAGTTTCATACAATGCTTCTGTGTAGTTTATATTTGAACATATTCTTTTCTCCACTATTACCCACTTAGCGCTACGAATGTCCAGTTGCATTTTCTACAGACAGAGTGTTTCAAAACTGCTCAATCAAAAGTAGGGTTTAACTCTGTTAGCTGAATGCTCAGATCAGAAAGAAGTTTCACAGAATGCTTCTGTGTAGTTTATATTTGAATATATTCCTTTTTCCACTACTACTCTCTTAGCGTTCCAAATGTGCAGTTGCATTTTCTACAGAAAGAGTGTTCAGATCTGCTGAATCAAAAGTATGGTTTAACTCTGTTAGCTGAATGCACAGATCAGAAAGAAGTTTCACAGAATGATTCTGTGTAGTTTATATTTGGAGACATTCCTTTTTCCACTATTACCCTCTTAGCGCTCCGAATCTCCACTTGCATTTTCTACAGAAAGAGTGTTTCAGAACGGCTCAATCAAAACTAAGGTTCAACTCTTTTAGTTGAACAAACAGAACAGAAAGAAGTTTCACACAATTCTTCTGTGTAGTTTTTATTTGTAGACATTCTTTTTCCCAATATAGGCCTCTTAGCGCTCAGAATGTCCAAATGCAGTTTCTACAGAAAGAGTGTTTCAGAACGGCTCAATCAAAAGTAAGGTTCAACTCTGTTAGTTGAATGCACAGAACAGAAAGAAGTTTCACAGAATGCTTCTGTGTAGTTTATATTTGAACATATTCTTTTTTCCACTATTACCCACTTAGCGCTACGAATGTCCAGTTGCATTTTCTACAGACAGAGTGTTTCAAAACTGCTCAATCAAAAGTATGGTTTAACTCTGTTAGCTGAATGCTCAGATCAGAAAGAAGTTTCACAGAATGCTTCTGTGTAGTTTATATTTGAATATATTCCTTTTTCTACTACTACGCTCTTAGCGCTCCAAATGTCCAGTTGCATTTTCTACAGAAAGTGTGTTCAGATCTGCTCAATCAAAAATATGGTTTAACTCTGTTAGCTGAATGCTCAGATCAGAAAGAAGTTTCACAGAATGCTTCTGTGTAGTTTATATTTGAATATATTCCTTTTTCTACTACTACGCTCTTAGCGCTCCAAATGTCCAGTTGCATTTTCTACAGAAAGTGTGTTCAGATCTGCTCAATCAAAAATATGGTTTAACTCTGTTAGCTGAATGCACAGATCAGAAAGAAGTTTCACCGAATGATTCTGTGTAGTTTATATTTGAAGACATTCCTTTTTCCACTATTACCCTCTTAGCGCTCCGAATCTCCACTCGCATTTTCTTCCAAAAGAGTGTTTCATAACTGCTCAATCAAAAGTATGTTTTATCTCTGTTAACTGAATTTACAGATCAGAAATAAGTTTCTCAGAATGCATCTGTGTAGTTTTTATTTGAAGATATTCTTTTTCCCAATGTAGGCCTCTTAGCGCTTAGCATGTCCAATTGCAGTTTCTACAGAAAGAGTGTTTCAGAACGGCTGAATCAAAAGTAAGGTTCAACTCTGTTAGCTGAATGCACAGAACAGTAAGAGTTTTCACAGAATGCTACTGTGTAGTTTATATTTGAATATATTCCTTTTTCCACTATTACCCTCTTAGCGCTCCGAATGTCCACTTGCATTTTCTACAGAAAGAGTGTTCAGAACTGCGCAATCAAAAGTATGGTTTAAATCTGTTAGCTTAATGAACATATCAGAAATAAGTTTCACACAATGCTTCTGTGTAGTTTTTATTTGAAGATATTATTTTTCCCAATAGAGGCCTCTTAGCGCTCAGAATGTCCAATTGCAGTTTCTACAGAAAGAGTGTTTCAGAAAGGCTCAATCATATGTAAGTTTCAACTCTGTTAGTTGAATGCACAGAACAGAAAGAAGTTTCATACAATGCTTCTGTGTAGTTTATATTTGAACATATTCTTTTCTCCACTATTACCCACTTAGCGGTACGAATGTCCAGTTGCATTTCCTACAGACAGAGTGTTTCAAAACTGCTCAATCAAAACTATGGTTTAACTCTGTTAGTTGAATGCTCAGATCAGAAAGAAGTTTCACAGAATGCTTCTGTGTAGTTTATATTTGAATATATTCCTTTTTCCACTACTACGCTCTTAGCGCTCCAAATGTCCAGTTGCATTTTCTACAGAAAGAGTGTTCAGATCTGCTCAATCAAAAGTATGGTTTAACTCTGTTAGCTGAATGCACAGATCAGAAAAAGTTTCACCGAATGATTCTGTGTAGTTTATATTTGAAGACATTCCTTTTTCCACTATTACCCTCTTAGCGCTCCGAATCTCCACTTGCATTTTCTACAAAAAGAGTGTTTCATAACTGCTCAATCAAAAATATGTTTTATCTCTGTTAACTGAATTTACAGATCAGAAATAAGTTTCACAGAATGCATCTGTGTAGTTTTTATTTGAAGATATTCTTTTTCCCAATGTAGGCCTCTTAGCGCTTAGCATGTCCAATTGCAGTTTCTACAGAAAGAGTGTTTCAGAACGGCTCAATCAAAAGTAAGGTTCAACTCTGTTAGCTGAATGCACAGAACAGTAAGAGTTTTCACAGAATGCTACTGTGTTGTTTATATTTGAATATATTCCTTTTTCCACTATTACCCTCTTAGCGCTCCGAATGTCCACTTGCATTTTCTACAGAAAGAGTGTTCAGAACTGCGCAATCAAAAGTATGGTTTAACTCTGTTAGCTTAATGAACATATCAGAAATAAGTTTCACACAATGCTTCTGTGTAGTTTTTATTTGAAGATATTATTTTTCCCAATAGAGGACTCTTAGCGCTCAGAATGTCCAATTGCAGTTTCTACAGAAAGAGTGTTTCAGAAAGGCTCAATCAAAAGTAAGGTTCAACTCTGTTAGTTGAATGCACAGAACAGAAATAAGTTTCATACAATGCTTCTGTGTAGTTTATATTTGAACATATTCTTTTCTCCACTATTACCCACTTAGCGCTACGAATGTCCAGTTGCATTTTCTACAGACAGAGTGTTTCAAAACTGCTCAATCAAAAGTATGGTTTAACTCTGTTAGCTGAATGCTCAGATCAGAAAGAAGTTTCACAGAATGCTTCTGTGTAGTTTATATTTGAATATATTCCTTTTTCCACTACTACTCTCTTAGCGTTCCAAATGTGCAGTTGCATTTTCTACAGAAAGAGTGTTCAGATCTGCTGAATCAAAAGTATGGTTTAACTCTGTTAGCTGAATGCACAGATCAGAAAGAAGTTTCACAGAATGATTCTGTGTAGTTTATATTTGGAGACATTCCTTTTTCCACTATTACCCTCTTAGCGCTCCGAATCTCCACTTGCATTTTCTACAGAAAGAGTGTTTCAGAACGGCTCAATCAAAACTAAGGTTCAACTCTTTTAGTTGAACAAACAGAACAGAAAGAAGTTTCACACAATTCTTCTGTGTAGTTTTTATTTGTAGACATTCTTTTCCCAATATAGGCCTCTTAGCTCTCAGAATGTCCAATTGCAGTTTCTACAGAAAGAGTGTTTCAGAACGGCTCAATCAAAAGTAAGGTTCAACTCTGTTAGTTGAATGCACAGAACAGAAAGAAGTTTCACAGAATGCTTCTGTGTAGTTTATATTTGAACATATTCTTTTTTCCACTATTACCCACTTAGCGCTACGAATGTCCAGTTGCATTTTCTACAGACAGAGTGTTTCAAAACTGCTCAATCAAAAGTATGGTTTAACTCTGTTAGCTGAATGCTCAGATCAGAAAGAAGTTTCACAGAATGCTTCTGTGTAGTTTATATTTGAATATATTCCTTTTTCCACTACTACGCTCTTAGCGCTCCAAATGTCCAGTTGCATTTTCTACAGAAAGTGTGTTCAGATCTGCTCAATCAAAAATATGGTTTAACTCTGTTAGCTGAATGCACAGATCAGAAAGAAGTTTCACCGAATGATTCTGTGTAGTTTATATTTGAAGACATTCCTTTTTCCACTATTACCCTCTTAGCGCTCCGAATCTCCACTCACATTTTCTACAAAAAGAGTGTTTCATAACTGCTCAATCAAAAATATGTTTTATCTCTGTTAACTGAATTTACAGATCAGAAATAAGTTTCTCAGAATGCATCTGTGTAGTTTTTATTTGAAGATATTCTTTTTCCCAATGTAGGCCTCTTAGCGCTTAGCATGTCCAATTGCAGTTTCTACAGAAAGAGTGTTTCAGAACGGCTCAATCAAAAGTAAGGTTCAACTCTGTTAGCTGAATGCACAGAACAGTAAGAGTTTTCACAGAATGCTACTGTGTAGTTTATATTTGAATATATTCCTTTTTCCACTATTACCCTCTTAGCGCTCCGAATGTCCACTTGCATTTTCTACAGAAAGAGTGTTCAGAACTGTGCAATCAAAAGTATGGTTTAAATCTGTTAGCTTAATGAACATATCAGAAATAAGTTTCACACAATGCTTCTGTGTAGTTTTTATTTGAAGATATTATTTTTCCCAATAGAGGCCTCTTAGCGCTCAGAATGTCCAATTGCAGTTTCTACAGAAAGAGTGTTTCAGAAAGGCTCAATCAAACGTAAGGTTCAACTCTGTTAGTTGAATGCACAGAACAGAAAGAAGTTTCATACAATGCTTCTGTGTAGTTTATATTTGAACATATTCTTTTCTCCACTATTACCCACTTAGCGCTACGAATGTCCAGTTGCATTTCCTACAGACAGAGTGTTTCAAAACTGCTCAATCAAAACTATGGTTTAACTCTGTTAGCTGAATGCTCAGATCAGAAAGAAGTTTCACAGAATGCTTCTGTGTAGTTTATATTTGAATATATTACTTTTTCCACTACTACTCTCTTAGCGCTCCAAATGTCCAGTTGCATTTTCTACAGAAAGAGTGTTCAGATCTGCTGAATCAAAAGTATGGTTTAACTCTGTTAGCTGAATGCACAGTTCAGAAAGAAGTTTCACAGAATGATTCTGTGTAGTTTATATTTGGAGACATTCCTTTTTTCACTATTACCCTCTTAGCATTCCGAATCTCCACTTGCATTTTCTACAGAAAGAGTGTTTCGGAACGGCTCAATCAAAACTATGGTTCAACTCTTTTAGTTGAACAAACAGAACAGAAAGAAGTTTCACACAATTCTTCTGTGTAGTTTTTATTTGTAGACATTCTTTTTCCCAATATAGGCCTATTAGCGCTCAGAATGTCCAATTGCAGTTTCTACAGAAAGAGTGTTTCAGAACGGCTCAATCAAAAGTAAGGTTCAACTCTGTTAGTTGAATGCACAGAACAGAAAGAAGTTTCATACAATGCTTCTGTGTAGTTTATATTTGAACATATTCTTTTCTCCACTATTACCCACTTAGCGCTACGAATTTCCAGTTGCATTTTCTACAGACAGAGTGTTTCAAAACTGCTCAATCAAAAGTATGGTTTAACTCTGTTAGCTGAATGCTCAGATCAGAAAGAAGTTTCACAGAATGCTTCTGTGTAGTTTATATTTGAATATATTCCTTTTTCCACTACTACGCTCTTAGCGCTCCAAATGTCCAGTTGCATTTTCTACAGAAAGAGTGTTCAGATCTGCTCAATCAAAAGTATGGTTTAACTCTGTTAGCTGAATGCACAGATCAGAAAGAAGTTTCACCGAATGATTCTGTGTAGTTTATATTTGAAGACATTCCTTTTTCCACTATTACCCTCTTAGCGCTCCGAATCTCCACTTGCATTTTCTACAAAAAGAGTGTTTCATAACTGCTCAATCAAAAATATGTTTTATCTCTGTTAACTGAATTTACAGATCAGAAATAAGTTTCACAGAATGCATCTGTGTAGTTTTTATTTGAAGATATTCTTTTTCCCAATGTAGGCCTCTTAGCGCTTAGCATGTCCAATTGCAGTTTCTACAGAAAGAGTGTTTCAGAACGGCTCAATCAAAAGTAAGGTTCAACTCTGTTAGCTGAATGCACAGAACAGTAAGAGTTTTCACAGAATGCTACTGTGTTGTTTATATTTGAATATATTCCTTTTTCCACTATTACCCTCTTAGCGCTCCGAATGTCCACTTGCATTTTCTACAGAAAGAGTGTTCAGAACTGCGCAATCAAAAGTATGGTTTAACTCTGTTAGCTTAATGAACATATCAGAAATAAGTTTCACACAATTCTTCTGTGTAGTTTTTATTTGAAGATATTATTTTTACCCATAGAGGACTCTTAGCGCTCAGAATGTCCAATTGCAGTTTCTACAGAAAGAGTGTTTCAGAAAGGCTCAATCAAAAGTAAGGTTCAACTCTGTTAGTTGAATGCACAGAACAGAAAGAAGTTTCATACAATGCTTCTGTGTAGTTTATATTTGAACATATTCTTTTCTCCACTATTACCCACTTAGCGCTACGAATGTCCAGTTGCGTTTTCTACAGACAGAGTGTTTCAAAACTGCTCAATCAAAAGTATGGTTTAACTCTGTTAGCTGAATGCTCAGATCAGAAAGAAGTTTCACAGAATGCTTCTGTGTAGTTTATATTTGAATATATTCCTTTTTCCACTACTACTCTCTTAGCGTTCCAAAAGTGCAGTTGCATTTTCTACAGAAAGAGTGTTCAGATCTGCTGAATCAAAAGTATGGTTTAACTCTGTTAGCTGAATGCACAGATCAGAAAGAAGTTTCACAGAATGATTCTGTGTAGTTTATATTTGGAGACATTCCTTTTTCCACTATTACCCTCTTAGCGCTCCGAATCTCCACTTGCATTTTCTACAGAAAGAGTGTTTCAGAACGGCTCAATCAAAACTAAGGTTCAACTCTTTTAGTTGAACAAACAGAACAGAAAGAAGTTTCACACAATTCTTCTGTGTAGTTTTTATTTGTAGACATTCTTTTTCCCAATATAGGCCTCTTAGCGCTCAGAATGTCCAATTGCAGTTTCTACAGAAAGAGTGTTTCAGAACGGCTCAATCAAAAGTAAGGTTCAACTCTGTTAGTTGAATGCACAGAACAGAAAGAAGTTTCACAGAATGCTTCTGTGTAGTTTATATTTGAACATATTCTTTTTTCCACTATTACCCACTTAGCGCTACGAATGTCCAGTTGCATTTTCTACAGACAGAGTGTTTCAAAACTGCTCAATCAAAAGTATGGTTTAACTCTGTTAGCTGAATGCTCAGATCAGAAAGAAGTTACACAGAATGCTTCTGTGTAGTTTATATTTGAATATATTCCTTTTTCTACTACTACGCTCTTAGCGCTCCAAATGTCCAGTTGCATTTTCTACAGAAAGTGTGTTCAGATCTGCTCAATCAAAAATATGGTTTAACTCTGTTAGCTGAATGCTCAGATCAGAAAGAAGTTTCACAGAATGCTTCTGTGTAGTTTATATTTGAATATATTCCTTTTTCTACTACTACGCTCTTAGCGCTCCAAATGTCCAGTTGCATTTTCTACAGAAAGTGTGTTCAGATCTGCTCAATCAAAAATATGGTTTAACTCTGTTAGCTGAATGCACAGATCAGAAAGAAGTTTCACCGAATGATTCTGTGTAGTTTATATTTGAAGACATTCCTTTTTCCACTATTACCCTCTTAGCGCTCCGAATCTCCACTCGCATTTTCTTCCAAAAGAGTGTTTCATAACTGCTCAATCAAAAGTATGTTTTATCTCTGTTAACTGAATTTACAGATCAGAAATAAGTTTCTCAGAATGCATCTGTGTAGTTTTTATTTGAAGATATTCTTTTTCCCAATGTAGGCCTCTTAGCGCTTAGCATGTCCAATTGCAGTTTCTACAGAAAGAGTGTTTCAGAACGGCTGAATCAAAAGTAAGGTTCAACTCTGTTAGCTGAATGCACAGAACAGTAAGAGTTTTCACAGAATGCTACTGTGTAGTTTATATTTGAATATATTCCTTTTTCCACTATTACCCTCTTAGCGCTCCGAATGTCCACTTGCATTTTCTACAGAAAGAGTGTTCAGAACTGCGCAATCAAAAGTATGGTTTAAATCTGTTAGCTTAGTGAACATATCAGAAATAAGTTTCACACAATGCTTCTGTGTAGTTTTTATTTGAAGATATTATTTTTCCCAATAGAGGCCTCTTAGCGCTCAGAATGTCCAATTGCAGTTTCTACAGAAAGAGTGTTTCAGAAAGGCTCAATCATATGTAAGGTTCAACTCTGTTAGTTGAATGCACAGAACAGAAAGAAGTTTCATACAATGCTTCTGTGTAGTTTATATTTGAACATATTCTTTTCTCCACTATTACCCACTTAGCGGTACGAATGTCCAGTTGCATTTCCTACAGACAGAGTGTTTCAAAACTGCTCAATCAAAACTATGGTTTAACTCTGTTAGCTGAATGCTCAGATCAGAAAGAAGTTTCACAGAATGCTTCTGTGTAGTTTATATTTGAATATATTCCTTTTTCCACTACTACGCTCTTAGCGCTCCAAATGTCCAGTTGCATTTTCTACAGAAAGAGTGTTCAGATCTGCTCAATCAAAAGTATGGTTTAACTCTGTTAGCTGAATGCACAGATCAGAAAAAGTTTCACCGAATGATTCTGTGTAGTTTATATTTGAAGACATTCCTTTTTCCACTATTACCCTCTTAGCGCTCCGAATCTCCACTTGCATTTTCTACAAAAAGAGTGTTTCATAACTGCTCAATCAAAAATATGTTTTATCCCTGTTAACTGAATTTACAGATCAGAAATAAGTTTCACAGAATGCATCTGTGTAGTTTTTATTTGAAGATATTCTTTTTCCCAATGTAGGCCTCTTAGCGCTTAGCATGTCCAATTGCAGTTTCTACAGAAAGAGTGTTTCAGAACGGCTCAATCAAAAGTAAGGTTCAACTCTGTTAGCTGAATGCACAGAACAGTAAGAGTTTTCACAGAATGCTACTGTGTTGTTTATATTTGAATATATTCCTTTTTCCACTATTACCCTCTTAGCGCTCCGAATGTCCACTTGCATTTTCTACAGAAAGAGTGTTCAGAACTGCGCAATCAAATGTATGGTTTAACTCTGTTAGCTTAATGAACATATCAGAAATGAGTTTCACACAATGCTTCTGTGTAGTTTTTATTTGAAGATATTATTTTTCCCAATAGAGGACTCTTAGCGCTCAGAATGTCCAATTGCAGTTTCTACAGAAAGAGTGTTTCAGAAAGGCTCAATCAAAAGTAAGGTTCAACTCTGTTAGTTGAATGCACAGAACAGAAAGAAGTTTCATACAATGCTTCTGTGTAGTTTATATTTGAACATATTCTTTTCTCCACTATTACCCACTTAGCGCTACGAATGTCCAGTTGCATTTTCTACAGACAGAGTGCTTCAAAACTGCTCAATCAAAAGTATGGTTTAACTCTGTTAGCTGAATGCTCAGATCAGAAAGAAGTTTCACAGAATGCTTCTGTGTAGTTTATATTTGAATATATTCCTTTTTCCACTACTACTCTCTTAGCGTTCCAAATGTGCAGTTGCATTTTCTACAGAAAGAGTGTTCAGATCTGCTGAATCAAAAGTATCGTTTAACTCTGTTAGCTGAATGCACAGATCAGAAAGAAGTTTCACAGAATGATTCTGTGTAGTTTATATTTGGAGACATTCCTTTTTCCACTATTACCCTCTTAGCGCTCCGAATCTCCACTTGCATTTTCTACAGAAAGAGTGTTTCAGAACGGCTCAATCAAAACTAAGGTTCAACTCTTTTAGTTGAACAAACAGAACAGAAAGAAGTTTCACACAATTCTTCTGTGTAGTTTTTATTTGTAGACATTCTTTTTCCCAATATAGGCCTCTTAGCGCTCAGAATGTCCAATTGCAGTTTCTACAGAAAGAGTGTTTCAGAACGGCTCAATCAAAAGTAAGGTTCAACTCCGTTAGTTGAATGCACAGAACAGAAAGAAGTTTCACAGAATGCTTCTGTGTAGTTTATATTTGAACATATTCTTTTTTCCACTATTACCCACTTAGCGCTACGAATGTCCAGTTGCATTTTCTACAGACAGAATGTTTCAAAACTGCTCAATCAAAAGTATGGTTTAACTCTGTTAGCTGAATGCTCAGATCAGAAAGAAGTTTCACAGAATGCTTCTGTGTAGTTTATATTTGAATATATTCCTTTTTCCACTACTACGCTCTTAGCGCTCCAAATGTCCAGTTGCATTTTCTACAGAAAGTGTGTTCAGATCTGCTCAATCAAAAATATGGTTTAACTCTGTTAGCTGAATGCACAGATCAGAAAGAAGTTTCACCGAATGATTCTGTGTAGTTTATATTTGAAGACATTCCTTTTTCCACTATTACCCTCTTAGCGCTCCGAATCTCCACTCACATTTTCTACAAAAAGAGTGTTTCATAACTGCTCAATCAAAAATATGTTTTATCTCTGTTAACTGAATTTACAGATCAGAAATAAGTTTCTCAGAATGCATCTGTGTAGTTTTTATTTGAAGATATTCTTTTTCCCAATGTAGGCCTCTTAGCGCTTAGCATGTCCAATTGCAGTTTCTACAGAAAGAGTGTTTCAGAACGGCTCAATCAAAAGTAAGGTTCAACTCTGTTAGCTGAATGCACAGAACAGTAAGAGTTTTCACAGAATGCTACTGTGTAGTTTATATTTGAATATATTCCTTTTTCCACTATTACCCTCTTAGCGCTCCGAATGTCCACTTGCATTTTCTACAGAAAGAGTGTTCAGAACTGTGCAATCAAAAGTATGGTTTAAATCTGTTAGCTTAATGAACATATCAGAAATAAGTTTCACACAATGCTTCTGTGTAGTTTTTATTTGAAGATATTATTTTTCCCAATAGAGGCCTCTTAGCGCTCAGAATGTCCAATTGCAGTTTCTACAGAAAGAGTGTTTCAGAAAGGCTCAATCAAATGTAAGGTTCAACTCTGTTAGTTGAATGCACAGAACAGAAAGAACTTTCATACAATGCTTCTGTGTAGTTTATATTTGAACATATTCTTTTCTCCACTATTACCCACTTAGCGCTACGAATGTCCAGTTGCATTTCCTACAGACAGAGTGTTTCAAAACTGCTCAATCAAAACTATGGTTTAACTCTGTTAGCTGAATGCTCAGATCAGAAAGAAGTTTCACAGAATGCTTCTGTGTAGTTTATATTTGAATATATTACTTTTTCCACTACTACTCTCTTAGCGCTCCAAATGTCCAGTTGCATTTTCTACAGAAAGAGTGTTCAGATCTGCTGAATCAAAAGTATGGTTTAACTCTGTTAGCTGAATGCACAGTTCAGAAAGAAGTTTCACAGAATGATTCTGTGTAGTTTATATTTGGAGACATTCCTTTTTTCACTATTACCCTCTTAGCATTCCGAATCTCCACTTGCATTTTCTACAGAAAGAGTGTTTCGGAACGGCTCAATCAAAACTAAGGTTCAACTCTTTTAGTTGAACAAACAGAACAGAAAGAAGTTTCACACAATTCTTCTGTGTAGTTTTTATTTGTAGACATTCTTTTTCCCAATATAGGCCTATTAGCGCTCAGAATGCCCAATTGCAGTTTCTACAGAAAGAGTGTTTCAGAACGGCTCAATCAAAAGTAAGGTTCAACTCTGTTAGTTGAATGCACAGAACAGAAAGAAGTTTCATACAATGCTTCTGTGTAGTTTATATTTGAACATATTCTTTTCTCCACTATTACCCACTTAGCGCTACGAATTTCCAGTTGCATTTTCTACAGACAGAGTGTTTCAAAACTGCTCAATCAAAAGTATGGTTTAACTCTGTTAGCTGAATGCTCAGATCAGAAAGAAGTTTCACAGAATGCTTCTGTGTAGTTTATATTTGAATATATTGCTTTTTCCACTACTACGCTCTTAGCGCTCCAAATGTCCAGTTGCATTTTCTACAGAAAGAGTGTTCAGATCTGCTCAATCAAAATTATGGTTTAACTCTGTTAGCTGAATGCACAGATCAGAAAGAAGTTTCACCGAATGATTCTGTGTAGTTTATATTTGAAGACATTCCTTTTTCCACTATTACCCTCTTAGCGCTCCGAATGTCCACTTGCATTTTCTACAGAAAGAGTGTTCAGAACTGCGCAATCAAAAGTATGGTTTAACACTGTTAGCTTAATGAACATATCAGAAATAAGTTTCACAAAATGCTTCTGTGTAGTTTTTATTTGAAGATATTATTTTTCCCAATATAGGCCTCTTAGCGCTCAGAATGTCCAATTGCATTTTCTACAGAAAGAGTGTTTCAGAAAGGCTCAATCAAAAGTAAGGTTCAACTCAGTTAGTTGAAAGCACAGAACAGAAAGAAGTTTCATACAATGCTTCTGTGTAGTTTATATTTGAACATATTCTTTTTTCCACTATTACCCACTTAGCGCTACGAATGTCCAGATGCATTTTCTACAGACAGAGTGTTTCAAAACTGCTCAATCAAAATTATGGTTTAATTCTGTTTGCTGAATGCTCAGATCAGAAAGAAGTTTCACAGAATGCTTCTGTGTAGTTTATATTTGAATATATTCCTTTTTCCACTACTACTCTCTTAGCGCTCCAAATGTCCAGTTGCATTTTCTACAGAAAGAGTGTTCAGATCTGCTCAATCAAAAGTATGGTTTAACTCTGTTAGCTGAATGCACAGATCAGCAAGAAGTTTCACAGAATGATTCTGTGTAGTTTATATTTGGAGACATTCCTTTTTCCACTATTACCCTCTTAGCGCTCCGAATCTCCACTTGCATTTTCTACAGAAAGAGTGATTCAGAATGGCTCAATCAAAACTATGGTTCAACTCTTTTAGTTGAACAAACAGAACAGAAAGAAGTTTCACACAATTCTTCTCTGTAGTTTTTATTTGTAGACATTCTTTTTCCCAATATAGGCCTCCTAGCGCTCAGAATGTCGAATTGCAGTTTCTAAAGAAAGAGTGTTTCAGAACGGCTCAATCAAAAGTAAGGTTCAACTCTGTTAGTTGAATGCACAGAACAGAAAGAAGTTTCATACAATGCTTCTGTGTAGTTTATATTTGAACATATTCTTTTTTCCACTATTACCCACTTAGCACTACGAATGTCCAGTTGCATTTTCTACAGACAGAGTGTTTCAAAACTGCTCAATCAAAAGTATGGTTTAACTCTGTTAGCTGAATGCTCAGATCAGAAAGAAGTTTCACAGAATGCTTCTGTGTAGTTTATATTTGAATATATTCCTTTTTCCACTACTACGCTCTTAGCGCTCCAAATGTCCAGTTGCATTTTCTAAAGAAAGAGTGTTCAGATCTGCTCAATCAAAAGTATGGTTTAACTCTGTTACCTGAATGCACAGATCAAAAGAAGTTTCACCGAATGATTCCGTGTAGTTTATATTTGAAGACATTACTTTTTCCACTATTACCCTCTTAGCGCTCCGAATCTCCACTTGCATTTTCTGCAAAAAGAGTGTTTCATAACTGCTCAATCAAAAATATGTTTTATCTCTGTTAACTGAATTTACAGATAAGAAATAAGTTTCACAGAATGCATCTGTGTAGTTTTTATTTGAAGATATTCTTTTTCCCAATGTAGGCCTCTTAGCGCTTAGCATGTCCAATTGCAGTTTCTACAGAAAGAGTGTTTCAGAACGGCTCAATCAAAAGTAAGGTTCAACTCTGTTAGTTGAATGCACAGAACAGAAAGAATTTTCACAGAATGCTACTGTGTAGTTTATATTTGAATATATTCCTTTTTCCACTATTACCCTCTTAGCGCTCCGAATGTCCACTTGCATTTTCTACAGAAAGAGTGTTCAGAACTGCGCAATCAAAAGTATTGTTTAACTCTGTTAGCTTAATGAACATATCAGAAATAAGTTTCACACAATGCTTCTGTGTAGTTTTTATTTGAAGATATTATTTTTCCCAATAGAGGCCTCTTAGCGCTCAGAATGTCCAATTGCAGTTTCTACAGAAAGAGTGTTTCAGAAAGGCTCAATCAAAAGTAAGGTTCAACTCTGTTAGTTGAATGCACAGAACAGAAAGAAGTTTCATACAATGCTTCTGTGTAGTTTATATTTGAACATATTCTTTTTTCCACTATTACCCACTTAGCGCTACGAATGTCCAGTTGCATTTTCTACAGAAAGAGTGTTTCAAAACTGCTCAATCAAAAGTATGGTTTAACTCTGTTAGCTGAATGCTCAGATCAGAAAGAAGTTTCACAGAATGCTTCTGTGTAGTTTATATTTGAATATATTCCTTTTTCCACTACTACGCTCTTAGCGCTCCAAATGTCCAGTTGCATTTTCTACAGAAAGAGTGTTCAGATCTGCTCAATCAAAAGTATGGTTTAACTCTGTTAGCTGAATGCACAGATCAGAAAGAAGTTTCACCGAATGATTCCGTGTAGTTTATATTTGAAGACATCCTTTTTTCCACTATTACCCTCTTAGCGCTCCGAATCTCCACTTGCATTTTCTACAAAAAGTGTGTTTCATAACTGCTCAATCAAAAATATGTTTTATCTCTGTTAACTGAATTTACAGATCAGAAATAAGTTTCACAGAATGCATCGGTGTAGTTTTTATTTGAAGATATTATTTTTCCCAATGTAGGCCTCTTAGCGCTTAGCATGTCCAATTGCAGTTTCTACACAAAGAGTGTTTCAGAACGGCTGAATCAAAAGTAAGGTTCAACTCTGTTAGTTGAATGCACAGAACAGAAAGAATTTTCACAGAATGCTACTGTGTAGTTTATATTTGAATATATTCCTTTTTCCACTATTACCCTCTTAGCGCTCCGAATGTCCACTTGCATTTTCTACAGAAAGAGTGTTCAGAACTGCGCAATCAAAAGTATGGTTTAACTCTGTTAGCTTAATGAACATATCAGAAATAAGTTTCACACTATGCTTCTGTGTAGTTTTTATTTGAAGATATTATTTTTCCCAATATAGGCCTTTTAGCGCTCAGAATGTCCAATTGCATTTTCTACAGAAAGAGTGTTTCAGAACGGCTCAATCAAATGTAAGGTTCAACTCTCTTTGTTGAATGCACAGAACAGAAAGAAGTTTCACAGAATGCTTCTGTGTAGTTTTTATTTGTAGATATTCTTTCTCTCAATATAGGCCTCTTAGTGCTCAGAATGTCCAATTGCACTTTCTACAGAAAGAGTGTTTCAGAACGTCTCAATCAAAAGTGAGGTTCAACTCTGTTAGTTGAATGCACAGAACAGAAAGAAGTTTCATACAATGCTTCTGTGTAGTTTATATTTGAACATATTCGTTTTTCCACTATTACCCACTTAGCGCTACGAATGTCCAGTTGCATTTTCTACAGACAGAGTGTTTCAAAACTGCTCAATCAAAAGTATGGTTTAACTCTGTTAGCTGAATGCTCAGATCAGAAAGAAGTTTCACAGAATGCTTCTGTGTAGTTTATATTTGAATATATTCCTTTTTCCACTACTACCCTCTTAGCGCTCCAAATGTCCAGTGTCATTTTCTACAGAAAGAGTGTTCAGATCTGCTCAATCAAAAGTATGGTTTAACTCTGTTAGCTGAATTCACAGGTCAGAAAGAAGTTTCACAGAATGAATCTGTGAAGTTTATATTTGAAGACATTCCTTTTTCCACTATTACCCTCTTAGCGCTCCGAATCTCCACTTGCATTTTCTACAGAAAGAGTGTTTCAGAACGGCTCAATCAAAACTAAGGTTCAACTCTTTTAGTTGAATGAACAGAACAGAAAGAAGTTTCACAGAATACTTCTGTGTAGTTTTTATTTGTAGACATTATTTTTCCCAATATAGGTCTCTTAGCGCTCAGAATGTCCAATTGCAGTTTCTACAGAAAGAGTGTTTCAGAACGGGTCAGTCAAAAGTAAGGTTCAACTCTGGTAGTTGAATGCACAGAAGAGAAAGTAGTTTCATACAATGCTTCTGTGTAGTTTATATTTGAACATATTCTTTTTTCCACTATTACCCACTTAGCGCTACGAATGTCCAGTTGCATTTTCTACAGACAGAGTGTTTCAAAACTGCTCAAAGTATGGTTTAACTCTGTTAGCTGAATGCTCAGATCAGAAAGATGTTTCACAGAATGCTTCTGTGTAGTTTATATTTGAATATATTCCTTTTTCCACTACTACCCTCTTAGCGCTCCAATTGTCCAGTTGCATTTTCTACAGAAAGAGTGTTCAGATCTGCTCAATCAAAAGTATGGTTTAACTCTGTTAGCTGAATGCACAGATCAGAAAGAAGTTTCATAGAATGATTCTGTGTAGTTTATATTTGAAGACATTCCTTTTTCCACTATTTCCATCTTAGCGCTCCGAATCTCCACTTGCATTTTCTACAGAAAGAGTGTTTCAGAACGGCTCAATCAAATGTAAGGTTCAACTCTCTTTGCTGAATGCACAGAACAGAAAGAAGTTTCACAGAATGATTCTGTGTAGTTTTTATTTGTAGATATTCTTTTTCCCAATATAGGCCTCTTAGCGCTCAGAATGTCCTATTGCAGTTTCTACAGAAAGAGTGTTTCAGAACGGCTCAATCAAAAGTAACGTTCAACCCTGGTAGTTGAATGCACAGAACAGAAAGAAGTTTCACAGAATGCTTCTGTGTAGTTTATATTTGAATATATTCCTTTTTCCACTATTACCCTCTTAGCGCTCCGAATGTCCACTTGCATTTTCTACAGAAAGAGTGTTCTTAACTGCGCAATCAAAAGTATGGTTTAACTCTGTTAGCTGAATGCACATATCAGAAATAAGTTTCAAACAATGCTTCTGTGTAGTTTTTATTTGAAGATATTATTTTTCCCAATATAGGCCCCTTAGCGCTCAGAATGTCCAATTGCAGTTTCTATAGAAAGAGTGTTTCAGAACGGCTCAATCAAATATAAGTTTCAACTCTCTTAGTTGAATGCACAGAACAGAAAGAAGTTTCACATAATGCTTCTGTGTAGTATTTAGTTGAAGATACTCCTTTTTGGACTATTACCCACTTAGCGCTCCGAATATCCACTGGCAGTTTCTACACAAAGAGTGTTTCAGAACTGCTCCTTCAAAAGTAAGGCTCAACTCTGTTAGTTATATGCGGAGAATAGAAAGGTGTTTCAGAGAATGCTTCTGTGTAGTTTTTAATTGGAGATATTACTTTTTCCTCTCTTACAATCTTAGCGCTCAGAATGTCCACTTGCATTTTCTACGGAAAGAGTGTTCGGAACTGCGCAATCAAAAGTATGGTTTAACTCTGTTAGCTGAATGCACATATCAGAAATAAGTTTCACACAATGCTTCTGTGTAGTTTTTATTTGAAGATATTATTTTTCCCAATATAGGCCTCTTAGCGCTCAGAATGTCCAATTGCAGTTTCTACAGAAAGAGTGTTTCAGAAAGGCTCAATCAAAAGTCAGGTTCAACACTGTTAGTTGAATGCACAGAACAGAAAGTAGTTTCATACAATGCTTCTGTGTAGTTTATATTTGAACATATTCTTTTTTCCACTATTACCCACTTAGCGCTACGAATGTCCAGTTGCATTTTGTACAGACAGAGTTTTTCAAAACTGCTCAATCAAAAGAATGGTTTAACTCTGTTAGCTGAATGCTCAGATCAGATAGACGTTTCACAGAATGCTTCTGTGTAGTTTATATTTGAATATATTCCTTTTTCCACTAATACCCTCTTAGCGCTCCAAATGTCCAGTTGCATTTTCTACAGAAAGAGTGTTCAGATCTGCTCAATCAAAAGTATGGTTTAACTCTGTTAGCTGAATGCACAGATCAGAAATAAGTTTCACAGAAAGATTCTGTGTAGTTTATATTTGAAGACATTCCTTTTTCCACTATTAACCTCTTAGCGCTCCGAGTCTCCACTTGCATTTTCTACAGAAAGAGTGTTACAGAACGGCTCAATCAAAACTAAGGTACAACTCCTTTAGTTGAATGAACAGAACAGAAAGAAGTTTCACAGAATACTTCTGTGTAGTTTTTATTTGTAGGCATTCTTTTTCCCATTATAGGCCTCTTAGCGCTCAGAATGTCCCATTGCAGTTTCTACAGAAAGAGTGTTTCAGAACGTCTCAATCAAAAGTAAGGTTCAACTCTGTTAGTTGAATGCACAGAACAGAAAGAAGTTTCATACAATGCTTCTGTGTAGTTTATATTTGAACATATTCTTTTTTCCACTATTACCCACTTAGCGCTACGAATGTCCAGTTGCATTTTCTACAGACAGGGAGATTCAAAACTGCTCAATCAAAACTATGGTTTAACTCTGTTAGCTGAATGCTCAGATCAGAAAGAAGTTTCAAAGAATGCTTCTGTGTAGTTTATATTTGAATATATTCCTTTTTCCACTACTACGCTCTTAGCGCTCCAAATGTCCAGTTGCATTTTCTACAGAAAGAGTGTTCAGATCTGCTCAATCAAATGTATGATTTAACTGCGTTAGCTGAATGCACAGATCAGAAAGAAGTTTCATAGAATGATTCTGTGTAGTTTATATTTGAAGACATTCCTTTTTCCACTATTACCCTCTTAGCGCTCCGAATCTCCACTTGCATTTTCTACAGAAAGAGTGTTTCAGAACGGCTCAATCAAAACTAAGGTTCAACTCTTTTAGTTGAATGAACTGAACAGAAAGAAGTTTCACAGAATGCTTCTGTGTAGTTTTTATTTGTAGATATTCTTTTTCCCAATATAGGCCACATAGCGCTCAGAATGTCCAATTGCATTTTCTACAGAAAGAGTGTTTCAGAACGGCTCAATCAAAAGTAAGGTTCAACCCTGGTTGTTGAATGCACAGAACAGAAAGAAGTTTCACAGAATGCTTCTGTGTAGTTTATATTTGAATATATTCCTTTTTCCAATATGACCCTCTTAGCGCTCCGAATGTCCACTTGCATTTTCTACAGAAACAGTGTTCTGAACTGCGCAATCAAAAGTATGGTTTAACTCTGTTAGCTGAATGCACATATCAGAAATAAGTTTCAAACAATGCTTCTGTGTAGTTTTTATTTGAAGATATTATATTTCCCAATATAGGCCTCTTAGCCCTCAGAATGTCCAATTGCAGTTTCTACAGAAAGAGTGTTTCAGAACGGCTCAATCAAATGTAAGGTTCAACTCTCTTAGTTGAATGCACAGAACAGAAAGAAGTTTCACAGAATGCTTCTGTGTAGTATTTAGTTGAAGATACTCCTTTTTGGACTATTACCCACTTAGCGCTCCGAATATCCACTGGCAGTTTCTACACAAAGAGCGTTTCAGAACTGCTCCTTCAAAAGTAAGGCTCAACTCTGTTAGTTGAATGCGAAGAACAGAAAGGGGTTTCAGAGAATGCTTCTGTGTAGTTTTTAATGGGAGATATTCCTATTTCCTCTATTACAATCTTAGCGCTCCGAATGTCCACTTGCATTTTCTACAAAAAGAGTGTTTCATAACTGCTCAATCAAAAATATGGTTTAGCTCTGTTAACTGAATTTACAGATCAGAAATAAGTTTCACAGAATGCATCTGTGTAGCTTTTATTTGAAGATATACTTTTTCCCAATGTAGGCCTCTTAGCGCTTAGCATGTCCAATTGCAGTTTCTACAAAAAGAGTGTTTCAGAACGGCTCAATCAAAAGTAAGGTTCAACTCTGTTAGTTGAATGCACAGAACAGAAAGAAGTTTCACAGAATGCTACTGTGTAGTTTATATTTGAATATATTCCTTTTTCCACTATTACCCTCTTAGCGCTCGGAAGGTCCACTTGCATTTTCTACAGAAAGAGTGTTCGGAACTGCGCAATCAAAAGTATGGTTTAACTCTGTTAGCTGAATGCACATATCAGAAATAAGTTTCTCACAATGCTTCTGTGTAGTTTTTATTTGAAGATATTATTTTTCCCAATATAGGCCTCTTAGCGCTCAGAATGTCCAATTGCAGTTTCTACAGAAAGAGTGTTTCAGAACGGCTCAATCAAAAATAAGGTTCAACTCTGTTATTTGAATGCACAGAACAGAAAGAAGTTTCATACAATGCTTCTGTGTAGTTTATATTTGAACATATTCTTTTTTCCACTATTACCTACTTAGCGCTACGAATGTCCAGTTGCATTTTCTACAGACAGAGTGTTTCAAAACTGCTCAATCAAAATATGGTTTAACTCTGTTAGCTGAATGCTCAGATCAGAAAGTAGTTTCACATAATGCTTCTGTGTAGTTTATATTTGTATATATTCCTTTTTCCACTACTACCCTCTTAGCGCTCCAAATGTCCAGTTGCATTTTCTACAGAAAGAGTGTTCAGATCTGCTCAATCAAAAGTATGGTTTAACTCTGTTAGCTGAATGCACAGATCACAAAGAAGTTTCATAGAATGATTCTGTGTAGTTTATATTTGAAGAGATTCCTTTTTCCACTATTACCCTCTTAGCGCTCCGATTCTCCACTTGCATTTTCTACAGAAAGAGTGTTTCAGAACGGCTCAATCAAAACCAAAGTTCAACTCTTTTAGTTGAATGAACTGAACAGAAAGGAGTTTCACAGAATGCTTCTGTGTAGATTTTATTTGTAGATATTCTTTTTCCCAATATAGGCCTCTTAGCGCTCAGAATGTCCAATTGCAGTTTCTACACAAAGAGTGTTTCAGAACGGCTCAATCAAAAGTAAGGTTCAACCCTTTTAGTTGAATGCACAGAACAGAAAGTAGTTTCACAAAATGCTTCTGTGTAGTTTATATTTGAATATATTCCTTTTTCCACTATTACCCTCTTAGCGCTCCGAATGTCAACTTGCATTTTCTACAGAAAGAGTGTACGGAACTGCGCAATCAAAAGTATGGTTTAACTCTGTTAGCTGAATGCACATATCAGAAATAAGTTTCAAACAATGCTTCTGTGTAGTTTTTATTTGAAGATATTATTTTTCCCAATATAGGACTCTTAGCGCTCAGAATGTCCAATTGCAGTTTCTACAGAAAGAGTGTTTCAGAACGGCTCAATCAAATGTAAGTTTCAACTCTCTTAGTTGAATGCACAGAACAGAAAGGAGTTTCACAGAATGCTTCTGTGTAGTATTTAGTTTAAGGTACTCCTTTTTGGACTATTACCTACTTAGCGCACCGAATATCCACTGGCAGTTCCTACACAAAGTGTGTTTCAGAACTGCTCCTTCAAATGTAAGGCTCAACTATGTTAGTTGAATGCGGAGAACATAAAGGTGTTTCAGAGAATGCTTCTGTGTAGTTTTTAATTGGAAATATTCCTTTTTCCTCTATTACAATCTTAGCGCTCCAAATGTCCACTTGCATTTTCTACAAAAAGAGTGTTTCATAACTGCTCAATCAAAAATATGGTTTAGCTCTGTTAACTGAATTTACAGATCAGAAATAAGTTTCACAGAATGCATCTGTGTAGTTTTTATTTGAAGATATTCTTTTTCAAAATGTAGGCCTCTTAGCGCTTAGAATGTCCAATTGCAGTTTCTACAGAAAGAGTGTTTCAGAACGGCTCAATCAAAAGTAAGGTTCAACTCTGTTAGTTGAATGCACAGAACAGAAAGAATTTTCACAGAATGCTACTGTGTAGTTTATATTTGAATATATTCCATTTTCCACTATTACCTTCTTAGCGCTCCGAATGTCCACTTGCATTTTCTACAGAAAGAGTGTTCAGAACTGCGCAATCAATAGTATGGTTTAACTCTGTTAGCTTAATGAACATATCAGAAATAAGTTTCACACAATGCTTCTGTGTAGTTTTTATTTGAAGATATTATTTTTCCCAATATAGGCCTCTTAACGCTCAGAATGTCCAATTGCTGTTTCTACAGAAAGAGTGTTTCAGAACGGCTCAATCAAATGTAAGGTTCAACACTCTTAGTTGAATGCACAGAACAGAAAGAAGTTTCATACAATGCTTCTGTGTAGTTTATATTTGAACATATTCTTTTTTCCACTACTACCCTCTTAGCGCTCCAAATGTCCAGTTGCATTTTCTACAGAAAGAGTGTTCAGATCTGCTCAATCAAAAGTATGGTTTAACTCTGTTAGCTGAATGCACAGATCAGAAAGAAGTTTCACAGAATAATTCTGTGTAGTCTATATTTGAAGACATTCCTTTTTCCACTATTACCCTCTTAGCGCTATAAATCTCCACTTGCATTTTCTACAGAAAGTGTGTTTCAGAATGGCTCAATCAAAACTAAGATTCAACTCTTTTAGTTGAATGAACAGAACAGAAAGTAGTTTCACAGAATAGTTCTGTGTAGTTTTTATTTGTAGACATTCTTTTACCCAATATAGGCCTCTTAGCGCTCAGAATGTCCAATTGCATTTTCTACAGAAAGAGTGTTTCAGAACGGCTCAATCAAAAGTAAGGTTCAACTCTGTTAGTTGAATGCAGAGAACAGAAAGAACTTTCATACAATGCTTCTGTGTAGTTTATATTTGAACATATTCTTTTTTCCACTATTACCCACTTAGCGCTACGAATGTCCAGTTGCATTTTCTACAGACAGAGTGTTTCAAAACTGCTCAATCAAAAGTATGGTTTAACTCTGTTTGCTGAATGCTAAGATCAGAAAGAAGTTTCACAGAATGCTTCTGTGTAGTTTATAATTGAATATATTCCTTTTTCCACTACTACGCTCTTAGCGCTCCAATTGTCCAGTTGCATTTTCTACAGAAAGAGTGTTCATATCTGCTCAATCAAAAGTATGGTTTAACTCTGTTAGCTGAATGCACAGATCAGAAAGAAGTTTCAGAGGATGATTCTGTGTAGTTTATATTTGAAGACATTCGTTTTTCCACTATTACCTTCTTAGCGCTCCGAATCTCCACTTGCATTTACTACAGAAAGTGTGTTTCAGAACGGCTCAATGAAAACTAAGGTTCAACTCTTTTAGTTGAATGAACAGAACAGAAAGAAGTTTCACAGAATGCTTATGTGTAGTTTTCATTTGTAGATATTCTTTTTCCCAATATAGTCCTCTTAGAGCTCAGAATGTCCAATTGCAGTTTCTACAGAAAGAGTGTTTCAGAAGGGCTCAATCTAAAGTAAGGTTCAACCCTGGTAGTTGAATGCACAGAACAGAAAGAAGTTTCACAGAATGCTTCTGTGTAGTTTATATTTGAATATATTCCTTTTTCCACTATTACCCTCTTAGCGCTCCGAATGTCCAGTTGCATTTTCTACAGAAAGAGTGTTCGGAACTGCCCAATCAAAAGTATGGTTTAACTCTGTTAGCTGAATGCACATATCAGAAATAAGTTTCACACAATGCTTCCGTGTAGTTTTTATTTGAAGATATTATTTTTCCCAATATAGGCCTCTTAGCGCTCAGAATGTCCAATTGCAGTTTCTACAGAAAGAGTGTTTCAGAAAGGCTCAATCAAAAGTAAGGTTCAACTCTGTTAGTTGAATGCACAGAACAGAAAGTAGTTTCATACAATGCTTCTGTGTAGTTTATATTTGAACATATTCTTTTTTCCACTGTTACCCACTTAGCGCTACGAACGTCCAGTTGCATTTTCTACAGACAGAGTGTTTCAAAACTGCTCAATCAAAAGTATGGTTTAACTCTGTTAGCTGAATGCTCAGATCAGAAATAAGTTTCACAGAATGCTTCTGTGTAGTTTATATTTGAATATATTCCTTTTTCCACTACTACCCTCTTAGCACTCCAAATGTCCAGTTGCATTATCCACAGAAAGTGTGTTCAGATCTGCTCAATCAAAAGTATGGTTTAACTCTGTTAGCTGAATGCACAGATCAGAAAGAAGTTTCACAGAATGATTCTGTGTAGTTTATATTTGAAGACATTCCTTTTTCCACTATTAACCGCTTAGCGCTCCGAATGTCCACTTGCATTTTCTACAGAAAGAGTGTTCTGAACTGCGCAATCAAAAGTATGGTTTAACTCTGTTAGCTGAATGCACATATCAGAAAAAAGTTTCAAACAATGATTCTGTGTAGTTTTTATTTGAAGACATTATTTTTCCCAATATATGCCTCTTAACGCTCAGAATGTCCAATTGCAGTTTCTAGAGATAGAGTGTTTCAGAACGGCTCAATCAAATGTAAGGTACAACTATCTTAGTTGAATGCACAGAACAGAAAGAATTTTCACAGAATGCTTCTGTGTAGTATTTAGTTGAAGATACTCCTTTTTGTACTATTACCCACTTAGCGCTCCGAATATCCACTGGCAGTTTCTACACAAAGAGTGTTTCAGAACTGCTCCTTCAAAAGTAAGGCTCAACACTGTTAGTTGAATGCGGAGAACAGAAAGGTGTTTCAGAGAATGCTTCTGTGTAGGTTTTAATTGGAGATATTACTTTTTCCTCTATTACAATCTTAGCGCTCCGTATGTCCACTTGCATTTTCTACAAAAAGTGTTTCATAACTGCTCAATCAAAAATATGGTTTAGCTCTGTTAACTGAATTTACAGATCAGAAATAAGTTTCACAGAATGCATCTGTGTAGCTTTTATTTGGAGATATTCTTTTTCACAATGTAGGCCTCTTAGCGCTTAGAATCTCCAATTGCATTTTCTACAGAAAGAGTGTTTCAGAACGGCTCAATCAAAAGTAAGGTTCAACACTGTTAGTTGAATGCACAGAACAGAAAGAAGTTTCACAGAATGCTA
Organism: Symphalangus syndactylus; assembly: GCF_028878055.3. Lineage (NCBI taxonomy): Eukaryota > Metazoa > Chordata > Mammalia > Primates > Hylobatidae > Symphalangus > Symphalangus syndactylus. The sequence continues at coordinate 109,664,142 of NC_072437.2, read as the reverse complement.
CTCTGTAGTTTATATTTGAATATATTCCTTTTTCCACTATTACCCTGTTAGCGCTCCGAATGTCCACTTGCATTTTCTACAGAAAGAGTGTTCGGAACTGCGCAATCAAAAGTATGGTTTAACTCTGTTAGCTGAATGCACATATCAGAAATAAGTTTCACACAATGCTTCTGTGTACTTTTTATTTGAAGATATTATTTTTCCCAATATAGGCCTCTTAGCGCTCAGAATGTCCAATTGCAGTTTCTACAGAAAGAGTATTTCAGAACGGCTCAATCAAATGTAAGGTTCAACTCTCTTAGTTGAATGCACAGAACAGAAAGAAGTTTCACAGAATGCTTCTGTGTAGTTTATATTTGAATATATTCCTTTTTCCACTATTACCCTCTTAGCGCTCCGCATGTCCACTTGCATTTTCTACAGAAAGAGTGTTCTGAACTGCGCAATCAAAAGTATGGTTTAACTCTGTTAGCTGAATGCACATATCAGAAATATGTTTCAAAAAATGCTTCTGTGTAGTTTTTATTTGAAGATATTATTTTTCCCAATATAGGCCTCTTAGCGCTCAGAATGTCCAATTGCAGTTTCTACAGAAAGAGTGTTTCAGAACGGCTCAATCAAATGTAAGGTTCAACTCCCTTAGTTGAATGCACAGAACAGAAAGAAGTTTCACAGAATGATTCTGTGTAGTATTTAGTTGAAGATACTCCTTTTTGGACTATTACCCACTTAGCGCTCCGAATATCCACTGGCAGTTTCTACACAAAGAGTGTTTCACAACTGCTCCTTCAAAAGTAAGGCTCAACTCTGTTAGTTGAATGCGGAGAACAGAAAGGTGTTTCAGAGAATGCTTCTGTGTAGTTTTTAATTGGAGATATTCTTTTTCCTCTATTACAATCTTAGCGCTCCGAATGTCCACTTGCATTTTATACAAAAAGAGAGTTTCATAACTGCTCAATCAAAAATATGGTTTAGCTCTGTTAACTGAATTTACAGATCAGAAATAAGTTTCACAGAATGCATCTGTGTAGTTTTTATTTGAAGATATTCTTTTTCCCAATGTAGGCCTCTTAGCGCTTAGCATGTCCAATTGCAGTTTCTACACAAAGAGTGTTTCAGAACGGCTCAATCAAAAGTAAGGTTCAACCCTGGTAGTTGAATGCACAGAACAGAAAGTAGTTTCACAGAATGCTTCTGTGTAGTTTATATTTGAATATATTCCTTTTTCCACTATTACCCTCTTAGCGCTCCGAATGTCAACTTGCATGTTCTACAGAAAGAGTGTACGGAACTGCGCAATCAAAAGTATGGTTTAACTCTGTAAGCTGAATGCACATATCAGAAATAAGTTTCAAACAATGCTTCTGTGTAGTTTTTATTTGAAGATATTTTTTTTCCCAATATATGCCTCTTAGCGCTCAGAATGTCCAATTGCAGTTTCTACAGAAAGACGGTTTCAGAACGGCTCAATCAAAAGTAAGGTTCAACTCTGTTAGTTGAATGCACAGAACAGAAAGAAGTTTCATACAATGCTTCTGTGTAGTTTATATTAGAACATATTCTTTTTTCCACTATTACCCACTTAGCGCTGCGAATGTCCAGTTGCATTTTCTACAGACAGTGTGTTTCAAAACTGCTCAATCAAATGTATGGTTTAACTCTGTTAGCTGAATGCTCAGATCAGAAAAAGTTTCACAGAATGCTTCTGTGTAGTTTATATTTGAATATATTCCTTTTTCCACTACTACCCTCTTAGCGCTCCAAATGTCCAGTTGCATTTTCTACAGAAAGAGTGTTCAGATCTGCTCAATCAAAAGTATGGTTTAACTCTGTTAGCTGAATGCACAGATCAGAAAGAAGTTTCACAGAATGATTCTGTGTAGTTTATATTTGAAGACATTCCTTTTTCCACTATTACCCTCTTAGCGCTCCAAATCTCCACTTGCATTTTCTACAGAAAGAGTGTTTCAGAACGTCTCAATCAAAACTAAGTTTCAAATCTCTTAGTTGAATGCACAGAAGAGAATGTAGTTTCACAGATTGCTTCTGTGTAGTTTGTATTTGAAGGTATTCCTTTTTCCACTGTTACCCTCTTAGAGCTCAGAATGTCCACTTGCATTTTCTACAGAAAGTGTGTTCAGAACTGCTCTATCAAAAGTATGTTTTAACTCTTTAGGTGAATGCACAGATCAGAAATAAGTTTCACAGTATTTTTCTGTGTAGTTTATATTTGAAGATATTCCATTTTCCACTATTACCCACTTAGCGCTCTGAATCTCCAGTTGCATTTTCTACAGAAAGAGTGTTTCCGTACTGCTCAGTCAAAAGTATGGTTTAACTCTGTTAGCTGAAGGCACAGATCAGAAAGAAGTTTCACAGAATGCTGCTGTGTAGTGTTTATATGAAGTTATTCTTTTTACCAATATAGGCCTCTTAGCGCACAGAATGTCCAATTGCAGTTTCTACAGAGAGAGTGTTTCAGAAAGGCTCAATCAAAAGTAAGGTTCAACTCTTTTAGTTGAATGAACAGAACAGAAAGAAGTTTCAGAGAATGATTCTGTGTAGTTTATATTTGAAGATATTCCTTTTTCCACTATTATCTTCTAAGCTCTCCGAATGTCCACTTGCATTTTCTACAGAAAGAGTGTTTCCGAACTGCTCAATCAAAAGTATGGTTTAACTCTGTTAGCTGAATGCACAGATCAGTACGAAGTTTCACAGAATGTTTCTGTGTAGTTTATATTTGAAGATATTCCATTTTCCACTATTACCCACTTAGCGCTCTGAATCTCCAGTTGCATTTTCTACAGAAAGAGTGTTTCCGTACTGCTCAGTCAAAAGTATGGTTTAACTCTGTTAGCTGAAGGCACAGATCAGAAAGAAGTTTCACAGAATGCTGCTGTGTAGTGTTTATATGAAGTTATTCTTTTTACCAATATAGGCCTCTTAGCGCACAGAATGTCCAATTGCAGTTTCTACAGAGAGAGTGTTTCAGAAAGGCTCAATCAAAAGTAAGGTTCAACTCTTTTAGTTGAATGAACAGAACAGAAAGAAGTTTCAGAGAATGATTCTGTGTAGTTTATATTTGAAGATATTCCTTTTTCCACTATTATCTTCTAAGCTCTCCGAATGTCCACTTGCATTTTCTACAGAAAGAGTGTTTCCGAACTGCTCAATCAAAAGTATGGTTTAACTCTGTTAGCTGAATGCACAGATCAGTACGAAGTTTCACAGAATGTTTCTGTGTAGTTTTTATTTGAAGATAGTCCTTTCCCAAATATAGGCCTCTTAGCGCTCCGAATATCCAATTTCAGTTTCTACAGAAAAATTGTTTCAGAACGCCTCAATGAAAAGTAGGGTTCAACTCTTTTAGTTGAATTCACAGAACGGAAAGAAGTTTCACAGAATGCTTCTGTGTAGTATTTATTTGAAGGTATTCCTTTTTCCACCAGTAACCTCTTAGCGCTCCAAATGTCCAGGTGCATTTTCTACAGAAGGAGTGTTCAGAACTGCTCAATCATAAGTGTGGTTTAACCCTGTTAGGTGAATGCACAGATCAGAAAGAAGTTTCACAGAATTCTTCAGTGTAGTTTATATTTGAATATATTCCATTTTCCACTATTACCCACTGAGCGCTCTGAATCTCCAGTTGCATTTTCTACAGAAAGAGTGTTTCAGAACTGCTCAGTCAAAAGAATGGTTTAACTCTGTTAGCTGAATGCACAGAACAGAAAGAAGTTTCACAGAATGCTGCGGTGTAATGTTTATATGAAGATATTCTTTTTACCAATATAGGTCTCTTAGCGCTCAGAATGTCCAATTGCAGTTTCTACAGAAAGAGAGTTTCAGAAAGGCTCAATCAAAAGTAAGGTTCAACCCTGTTAGTTGAATGCACAGAACAGAAAGTAGTTTCACAGAATGCTTCTGTGTAGTTTATATTTGAATATATTACTTTTTCCACTACTACCCTCTTAGCGCTCCAAATGTCCAGTTGCATTTTCTACAGAAAGAGTGTTCAGAACTGCTCAATCAAATGTATGATTTAACTCTCTTAGCTGAATGCACAGATTAGAAAGAAGTTGCACAGAATGCTTCTGTGTAGTTTTTATTTGAAGATATACTTTTTCCCAATATAGGCCTCTTAGTGCTCAGATTGTCCAATTGCAGTTTCTACAGAAAGAGGGTTTCAGAATGGCTCTTTCAATAGTAAGGTTCAACTCTGCTATTTCAATGCACAGAACAGAAAGTAGTTTCACAGAATGCTTCTCTGTAGTTCATATTTGACGATATTACTTTTTCCACTATTACCCTCTTAGAGATCGGAATGTCCACTTGCATTTTCTACAGAAAGAGTGTTCAGAACTGCTCCATCAAAAGTATGGTTTAACTCTGTTAGTTGAATGCACAGATCAGAAAGAAGTTTCACAGAATTCTTCTGTATAGTTTTTATTTGAAGATATTCCTTTTTCCAATATAGGTCTCTTAGCGCTCAGAATGTCCAATTGCAGTATCTACAGAAAGAGAGTTTCAGAACTGCTCAATCAAAAGTAAGGGTCAATAATGTTAGTTGAATGCACGGAACAGAAAGAAGTTTCAGAGAATGCTTCTGTGTAGTTTATATTTGAAGATATTCCTTTTTCCACTATTACCCTCTTAGCACTCCGAATCACCACTTGCATTTTCTACAGAAAGAGTGTTCAGAACTGCGCAATCAAAAGTATGGTTTAACTCTGTTAGCTTAATGAACATATCAGAAATAAGTTTCACACTATGCTTCTGTGTAGTTTTTATTTGAAGATATTATTTTTCCCAATATAGGCCTTTTAGCGCTCAGAATGTCCAATTGCATTTTCTACAGAAAGAGTGTTTCAGAACGGCTCAATCAAATGTAAGGTTCAACTCTCTTTGTTGAATGCACAGAACAGAAAGAAGTTTCACAGAATGCTTCTGTGTAGTTTTTATTTGTAGATATTCTTTCTCTCAATATAGGCCTCTTAGTGCTCAGAATGTCCAATTGCACTTTCTACAGAAAGAGTGTTTCAGAACGTCTCAATCAAAAGTGAGGTTCAACTCTGTTAGTTGAATGCACAGAACAGAAAGAAGTTTCATACAATGCTTCTGTGTAGTTTATATTTGAACATATTCGTTTTTCCACTATTACCCACTTAGCGCTACGAATGTCCAGTTGCATTTTCTACAGACAGAGTGTTTCAAAACTGCTCAATCAAAAGTATGGTTTAACTCTGTTAGCTGAATGCTCAGATCAGAAAGAAGTTTCACAGAATGCTTCTGTGTAGTTTATATTTGAATATATTCCTTTTTCCACTACTACCCTCTTAGCGCTCCAAATGTCCAGTGTCATTTTCTACAGAAAGAGTGTTCAGATCTGCTCAATCAAAAGTATGGTTTAACTCTGTTAGCTGAATTCACAGGTCAGAAAGAAGTTTCACAGAATGAATCTGTGAAGTTTATATTTGAAGACATTCCTTTTTCCACTATTACCCTCTTAGCGCTCCGAATCTCCACTTGCATTTTCTACAGAAAGAGTGTTTCAGAACGGCTCAATCAAAACTAAGGTTCAACTCTTTTAGTTGAATGAACAGAACAGAAAGAAGTTTCACAGAATACTTCTGTGTAGTTTTTATTTGTAGACATTATTTTTCCCAATATAGGTCTCTTAGCGCTCAGAATGTCCAATTGCAGTTTCTACAGAAAGAGTGTTTCAGAACGGGTCAGTCAAAAGTAAGGTTCAACTCTGGTAGTTGAATGCACAGAAGAGAAAGTAGTTTCATACAATGCTTCTGTGTAGTTTATATTTGAACATATTCTTTTTTCCACTATTACCCACTTAGCGCTACGAATGTCCAGTTGCATTTTCTACAGACAGAGTGTTTCAAAACTGCTCAAAGTATGGTTTAACTCTGTTAGCTGAATGCTCAGATCAGAAAGATGTTTCACAGAATGCTTCTGTGTAGTTTATATTTGAATATATTCCTTTTTCCACTACTACCCTCTTAGCGCTCCAATTGTCCAGTTGCATTTTCTACAGAAAGAGTGTTCAGATCTGCTCAATCAAAAGTATGGTTTAACTCTGTTAGCTGAATGCACAGATCAGAAAGAAGTTTCATAGAATGATTCTGTGTAGTTTATATTTGAAGACATTCCTTTTTCCACTATTTCCATCTTAGCGCTCCGAATCTCCACTTGCATTTTCTACAGAAAGAGTGTTTCAGAACGGCTCAATCAAATGTAAGGTTCAACTCTCTTTGCTGAATGCACAGAACAGAAAGAAGTTTCACAGAATGATTCTGTGTAGTTTTTATTTGTAGATATTCTTTTTCCCAATATAGGCCTCTTAGCGCTCAGAATGTCCTATTGCAGTTTCTACAGAAAGAGTGTTTCAGAACGGCTCAATCAAAAGTAACGTTCAACCCTGGTAGTTGAATGCACAGAACAGAAAGAAGTTTCACAGAATGCTTCTGTGTAGTTTATATTTGAATATATTCCTTTTTCCACTATTACCCTCTTAGCGCTCCGAATGTCCACTTGCATTTTCTACAGAAAGAGTGTTCTTAACTGCGCAATCAAAAGTATGGTTTAACTCTGTTAGCTGAATGCACATATCAGAAATAAGTTTCAAACAATGCTTCTGTGTAGTTTTTATTTGAAGATATTATTTTTCCCAATATAGGCCCCTTAGCGCTCAGAATGTCCAATTGCAGTTTCTATAGAAAGAGTGTTTCAGAACGGCTCAATCAAATATAAGTTTCAACTCTCTTAGTTGAATGCACAGAACAGAAAGAAGTTTCACATAATGCTTCTGTGTAGTATTTAGTTGAAGATACTCCTTTTTGGACTATTACCCACTTAGCGCTCCGAATATCCACTGGCAGTTTCTACACAAAGAGTGTTTCAGAACTGCTCCTTCAAAAGTAAGGCTCAACTCTGTTAGTTATATGCGGAGAATAGAAAGGTGTTTCAGAGAATGCTTCTGTGTAGTTTTTAATTGGAGATATTACTTTTTCCTCTCTTACAATCTTAGCGCTCAGAATGTCCACTTGCATTTTCTACGGAAAGAGTGTTCGGAACTGCGCAATCAAAAGTATGGTTTAACTCTGTTAGCTGAATGCACATATCAGAAATAAGTTTCACACAATGCTTCTGTGTAGTTTTTATTTGAAGATATTATTTTTCCCAATATAGGCCTCTTAGCGCTCAGAATGTCCAATTGCAGTTTCTACAGAAAGAGTGTTTCAGAAAGGCTCAATCAAAAGTCAGGTTCAACACTGTTAGTTGAATGCACAGAACAGAAAGAAGTTTCATACAATGCTTCTGTGTAGTTTATATTTGAACATATTCTTTTTTCCACTATTACCCACTTAGCGCTACGAATGTCCAGTTGCATTTTGTACAGACAGAGTTTTTCAAAACTGCTCAATCAAAAGAATGGTTTAACTCTGTTAGCTGAATGCTCAGATCAGATAGACGTTTCACAGAATGCTTCTGTGTAGTTTATATTTGAATATATTCCTTTTTCCACTAATACCCTCTTAGCGCTCCAAATGTCCAGTTGCATTTTCTACAGAAAGAGTGTTCAGATCTGCTCAATCAAAAGTATGGTTTAACTCTGTTAGCTGAATGCACAGATCAGAAATAAGTTTCACAGAAAGATTCTGTGTAGTTTATATTTGAAGACATTCCTTTTTCCACTATTAACCTCTTAGCGCTCCGAGTCTCCACTTGCATTTTCTACAGAAAGAGTGTTACAGAACGGCTCAATCAAAACTAAGGTACAACTCCTTTAGTTGAATGAACAGAACAGAAAGAAGTTTCACAGAATACTTCTGTGTAGTTTTTATTTGTAGGCATTCTTTTTCCCATTATAGGCCTCTTAGCGCTCAGAATGTCCCATTGCAGTTTCTACAGAAAGAGTGTTTCAGAACGTCTCAATCAAAAGTAAGGTTCAACTCTGTTAGTTGAATGCACAGAACAGAAAGAAGTTTCATACAATGCTTCTGTGTAGTTTATATTTGAACATATTCTTTTTTCCACTATTACCCACTTAGCGCTACGAATGTCCAGTTGCATTTTCTACAGACAGGGAGATTCAAAACTGCTCAATCAAAACTATGGTTTAACTCTGTTAGCTGAATGCTCAGATCAGAAAGAAGTTTCAAAGAATGCTTCTGTGTAGTTTATATTTGAATATATTCCTTTTTCCACTACTACGCTCTTAGCGCTCCAAATGTCCAGTTGCATTTTCTACAGAAAGAGTGTTCAGATCTGCTCAATCAAATGTATGATTTAACTGCGTTAGCTGAATGCACAGATCAGAAAGAAGTTTCATAGAATGATTCTGTGTAGTTTATATTTGAAGACATTCCTTTTTCCACTATTACCCTCTTAGCGCTCCGAATCTCCACTTGCATTTTCTACAGAAAGAGTGTTTCAGAACGGCTCAATCAAAACTAAGGTTCAACTCTTTTAGTTGAATGAACTGAACAGAAAGAAGTTTCACAGAATGCTTCTGTGTAGTTTTTATTTGTAGATATTCTTTTTCCCAATATAGGCCACATAGCGCTCAGAATGTCCAATTGCATTTTCTACAGAAAGAGTGTTTCAGAACGGCTCAATCAAAAGTAAGGTTCAACCCTGGTTGTTGAATGCACAGAACAGAAAGAAGTTTCACAGAATGCTTCTGTGTAGTTTATATTTGAATATATTCCTTTTTCCAATATGACCCTCTTAGCGCTCCGAATGTCCACTTGCATTTTCTACAGAAACAGTGTTCTGAACTGCGCAATCAAAAGTATGGTTTAACTCTGTTAGCTGAATGCACATATCAGAAATAAGTTTCAAACAATGCTTCTGTGTAGTTTTTATTTGAAGATATTATATTTCCCAATATAGGCCTCTTAGCCCTCAGAATGTCCAATTGCAGTTTCTACAGAAAGAGTGTTTCAGAACGGCTCAATCAAATGTAAGGTTCAACTCTCTTAGTTGAATGCACAGAACAGAAAGAAGTTTCACAGAATGCTTCTGTGTAGTATTTAGTTGAAGATACTCCTTTTTGGACTATTACCCACTTAGCGCTCCGAATATCCACTGGCAGTTTCTACACAAAGAGCGTTTCAGAACTGCTCCTTCAAAAGTAAGGCTCAACTCTGTTAGTTGAATGCGAAGAACAGAAAGGGGTTTCAGAGAATGCTTCTGTGTAGTTTTTAATGGGAGATATTCCTATTTCCTCTATTACAATCTTAGCGCTCCGAATGTCCACTTGCATTTTCTACAAAAAGAGTGTTTCATAACTGCTCAATCAAAAATATGGTTTAGCTCTGTTAACTGAATTTACAGATCAGAAATAAGTTTCACAGAATGCATCTGTGTAGCTTTTATTTGAAGATATACTTTTTCCCAATGTAGGCCTCTTAGCGCTTAGCATGTCCAATTGCAGTTTCTACAAAAAGAGTGTTTCAGAACGGCTCAATCAAAAGTAAGGTTCAACTCTGTTAGTTGAATGCACAGAACAGAAAGAAGTTTCACAGAATGCTACTGTGTAGTTTATATTTGAATATATTCCTTTTTCCACTATTACCCTCTTAGCGCTCGGAAGGTCCACTTGCATTTTCTACAGAAAGAGTGTTCGGAACTGCGCAATCAAAAGTATGGTTTAACTCTGTTAGCTGAATGCACATATCAGAAATAAGTTTCTCACAATGCTTCTGTGTAGTTTTTATTTGAAGATATTATTTTTCCCAATATAGGCCTCTTAGCGCTCAGAATGTCCAATTGCAGTTTCTACAGAAAGAGTGTTTCAGAACGGCTCAATCAAAAATAAGGTTCAACTCTGTTAGTTGAATGCACAGAACAGAAAGAAGTTTCATACAATGCTTCTGTGTAGTTTATATTTGAACATATTCTTTTTTCCACTATTACCTACTTAGCGCTACGAATGTCCAGTTGCATTTTCTACAGACAGAGTGTTTCAAAACTGCTCAATCAAAATATGGTTTAACTCTGTTAGCTGAATGCTCAGATCAGAAAGTAGTTTCACATAATGCTTCTGTGTAGTTTATATTTGTATATATTCCTTTTTCCACTACTACCCTCTTAGCGCTCCAAATGTCCAGTTGCATTTTCTACAGAAAGAGTGTTCAGATCTGCTCAATCAAAAGTATGGTTTAACTCTGTTAGCTGAATGCACAGATCACAAAGAAGTTTCATAGAATGATTCTGTGTAGTTTATATTTGAAGAGATTCCTTTTTCCACTATTACCCTCTTAGCGCTCCGATTCTCCACTTGCATTTTCTACAGAAAGAGTGTTTCAGAACGGCTCAATCAAAACCAAAGTTCAACTCTTTTAGTTGAATGAACTGAACAGAAAGGAGTTTCACAGAATGCTTCTGTGTAGATTTTATTTGTAGATATTCTTTTTCCCAATATAGGCCTCTTAGCGCTCAGAATGTCCAATTGCAGTTTCTACACAAAGAGTGTTTCAGAACGGCTCAATCAAAAGTAAGGTTCAACCCTTTTAGTTGAATGCACAGAACAGAAAGTAGTTTCACAGAATGCTTCTGTGTAGTTTATATTTGAATATATTCCTTTTTCCACTATTACCCTCTTAGCGCTCCGAATGTCAACTTGCATTTTCTACAGAAAGAGTGTACGGAACTGCGCAATCAAAAGTATGGTTTAACTCTGTTAGCTGAATGCACATATCAGAAATAAGTTTCAAACAATGCTTCTGTGTAGTTTTTATTTGAAGATATTATTTTTCCCAATATAGGACTCTTAGCGCTCAGAATGTCCAATTGCAGTTTCTACAGAAAGAGTGTTTCAGAACGGCTCAATCAAATGTAAGTTTCAACTCTCTTAGTTGAATGCACAGAACAGAAAGGAGTTTCACAGAATGCTTCTGTGTAGTATTTAGTTTAAGGTACTCCTTTTTGGACTATTACCTACTTAGCGCACCGAATATCCACTGGCAGTTCCTACACAAAGTGTGTTTCAGAACTGCTCCTTCAAATGTAAGGCTCAACTATGTTAGTTGAATGCGGAGAACATAAAGGTGTTTCAGAGAATGCTTCTGTGTAGTTTTTAATTGGAAATATTCCTTTTTCCTCTATTACAATCTTAGCGCTCCAAATGTCCACTTGCATTTTCTACAAAAAGAGTGTTTCATAACTGCTCAATCAAAAATATGGTTTAGCTCTGTTAACTGAATTTACAGATCAGAAATAAGTTTCACAGAATGCATCTGTGTAGTTTTTATTTGAAGATATTCTTTTTCAAAATGTAGGCCTCTTAGCGCTTAGAATGTCCAATTGCAGTTTCTACAGAAAGAGTGTTTCAGAACGGCTCAATCAAAAGTAAGGTTCAACTCTGTTAGTTGAATGCACAGAACAGAAAGAATTTTCACAGAATGCTACTGTGTAGTTTATATTTGAATATATTCCATTTTCCACTATTACCTTCTTAGCGCTCCGAATGTCCACTTGCATTTTCTACAGAAAGAGTGTTCAGAACTGCGCAATCAATAGTATGGTTTAACTCTGTTAGCTTAATGAACATATCAGAAATAAGTTTCACACAATGCTTCTGTGTAGTTTTTATTTGAAGATATTATTTTTCCCAATATAGGCCTCTTAACGCTCAGAATGTCCAATTGCTGTTTCTACAGAAAGAGTGTTTCAGAACGGCTCAATCAAATGTAAGGTTCAACACTCTTAGTTGAATGCACAGAACAGAAAGAAGTTTCATACAATGCTTCTGTGTAGTTTATATTTGAACATATTCTTTTTTCCACTACTACCCTCTTAGCGCTCCAAATGTCCAGTTGCATTTTCTACAGAAAGAGTGTTCAGATCTGCTCAATCAAAAGTATGGTTTAACTCTGTTAGCTGAATGCACAGATCAGAAAGAAGTTTCACAGAATAATTCTGTGTAGTCTATATTTGAAGACATTCCTTTTTCCACTATTACCCTCTTAGCGCTATAAATCTCCACTTGCATTTTCTACAGAAAGTGTGTTTCAGAATGGCTCAATCAAAACTAAGATTCAACTCTTTTAGTTGAATGAACAGAACAGAAAGTAGTTTCACAGAATAGTTCTGTGTAGTTTTTATTTGTAGACATTCTTTTACCCAATATAGGCCTCTTAGCGCTCAGAATGTCCAATTGCATTTTCTACAGAAAGAGTGTTTCAGAACGGCTCAATCAAAAGTAAGGTTCAACTCTGTTAGTTGAATGCAGAGAACAGAAAGAACTTTCATACAATGCTTCTGTGTAGTTTATATTTGAACATATTCTTTTTTCCACTATTACCCACTTAGCGCTACGAATGTCCAGTTGCATTTTCTACAGACAGAGTGTTTCAAAACTGCTCAATCAAAAGTATGGTTTAACTCTGTTTGCTGAATGCTAAGATCAGAAAGAAGTTTCACAGAATGCTTCTGTGTAGTTTATAATTGAATATATTCCTTTTTCCACTACTACGCTCTTAGCGCTCCAATTGTCCAGTTGCATTTTCTACAGAAAGAGTGTTCATATCTGCTCAATCAAAAGTATGGTTTAACTCTGTTAGCTGAATGCACAGATCAGAAAGAAGTTTCAGAGGATGATTCTGTGTAGTTTATATTTGAAGACATTCGTTTTTCCACTATTACCTTCTTAGCGCTCCGAATCTCCACTTGCATTTACTACAGAAAGTGTGTTTCAGAACGGCTCAATGAAAACTAAGGTTCAACTCTTTTAGTTGAATGAACAGAACAGAAAGAAGTTTCACAGAATGCTTATGTGTAGTTTTCATTTGTAGATATTCTTTTTCCCAATATAGTCCTCTTAGAGCTCAGAATGTCCAATTGCAGTTTCTACAGAAAGAGTGTTTCAGAAGGGCTCAATCTAAAGTAAGGTTCAACCCTGGTAGTTGAATGCACAGAACAGAAAGAAGTTTCACAGAATGCTTCTGTGTAGTTTATATTTGAATATATTCCTTTTTCCACTATTACCCTCTTAGCGCTCCGAATGTCCAGTTGCATTTTCTACAGAAAGAGTGTTCGGAACTGCCCAATCAAAAGTATGGTTTAACTCTGTTAGCTGAATGCACATATCAGAAATAAGTTTCACACAATGCTTCCGTGTAGTTTTTATTTGAAGATATTATTTTTCCCAATATAGGCCTCTTAGCGCTCAGAATGTCCAATTGCAGTTTCTACAGAAAGAGTGTTTCAGAAAGGCTCAATCAAAAGTAAGGTTCAACTCTGTTAGTTGAATGCACAGAACAGAAAGTAGTTTCATACAATGCTTCTGTGTAGTTTATATTTGAACATATTCTTTTTTCCACTGTTACCCACTTAGCGCTACGAACGTCCAGTTGCATTTTCTACAGACAGAGTGTTTCAAAACTGCTCAATCAAAAGTATGGTTTAACTCTGTTAGCTGAATGCTCAGATCAGAAATAAGTTTCACAGAATGCTTCTGTGTAGTTTATATTTGAATATATTCCTTTTTCCACTACTACCCTCTTAGCACTCCAAATGTCCAGTTGCATTATCCACAGAAAGTGTGTTCAGATCTGCTCAATCAAAAGTATGGTTTAACTCTGTTAGCTGAATGCACAGATCAGAAAGAAGTTTCACAGAATGATTCTGTGTAGTTTATATTTGAAGACATTCCTTTTTCCACTATTAACCGCTTAGCGCTCCGAATGTCCACTTGCATTTTCTACAGAAAGAGTGTTCTGAACTGCGCAATCAAAAGTATGGTTTAACTCTGTTAGCTGAATGCACATATCAGAAAAAAGTTTCAAACAATGATTCTGTGTAGTTTTTATTTGAAGACATTATTTTTCCCAATATATGCCTCTTAACGCTCAGAATGTCCAATTGCAGTTTCTAGAGATAGAGTGTTTCAGAACGGCTCAATCAAATGTAAGGTACAACTATCTTAGTTGAATGCACAGAACAGAAAGAATTTTCACAGAATGCTTCTGTGTAGTATTTAGTTGAAGATACTCCTTTTTGTACTATTACCCACTTAGCGCTCCGAATATCCACTGGCAGTTTCTACACAAAGAGTGTTTCAGAACTGCTCCTTCAAAAGTAAGGCTCAACACTGTTAGTTGAATGCGGAGAACAGAAAGGTGTTTCAGAGAATGCTTCTGTGTAGGTTTTAATTGGAGATATTACTTTTTCCTCTATTACAATCTTAGCGCTCCGTATGTCCACTTGCATTTTCTACAAAAAGTGTTTCATAACTGCTCAATCAAAAATATGGTTTAGCTCTGTTAACTGAATTTACAGATCAGAAATAAGTTTCACAGAATGCATCTGTGTAGCTTTTATTTGGAGATATTCTTTTTCACAATGTAGGCCTCTTAGCGCTTAGAATCTCCAATTGCATTTTCTACAGAAAGAGTGTTTCAGAACGGCTCAATCAAAAGTAAGGTTCAACACTGTTAGTTGAATGCACAGAACAGAAAGAAGTTTCACAGAATGCTACTCTGTAGTTTATATTTGAATATATTCCTTTTTCCACTATTACCCTGTTAGCGCTCCGAATGTCCACTTGCATTTTCTACAGAAAGAGTGTTCGGAACTGCGCAATCAAAAGTATGGTTTAACTCTGTTAGCTGAATGCACATATCAGAAATAAGTTTCACACAATGCTTCTGTGTACTTTTTATTTGAAGATATTATTTTTCCCAATATAGGCCTCTTAGCGCTCAGAATGTCCAATTGCAGTTTCTACAGAAAGAGTATTTCAGAACGGCTCAATCAAATGTAAGGTTCAACTCTCTTAGTTGAATGCACAGAACAGAAAGAAGTTTCACAGAATGCTTCTGTGTAGTTTATATTTGAATATATTCCTTTTTCCACTATTACCCTCTTAGCGCTCCGCATGTCCACTTGCATTTTCTACAGAAAGAGTGTTCTGAACTGCGCAATCAAAAGTATGGTTTAACTCTGTTAGCTGAATGCACATATCAGAAATATGTTTCAAAAAATGCTTCTGTGTAGTTTTTATTTGAAGATATTATTTTTCCCAATATAGGCCTCTTAGCGCTCAGAATGTCCAATTGCAGTTTCTACAGAAAGAGTGTTTCAGAACGGCTCAATCAAATGTAAGGTTCAACTCCCTTAGTTGAATGCACAGAACAGAAAGAAGTTTCACAGAATGATTCTGTGTAGTATTTAGTTGAAGATACTCCTTTTTGGACTATTACCCACTTAGCGCTCCGAATATCCACTGGCAGTTTCTACACAAAGAGTGTTTCACAACTGCTCCTTCAAAAGTAAGGCTCAACTCTGTTAGTTGAATGCGGAGAACAGAAAGGTGTTTCAGAGAATGCTTCTGTGTAGTTTTTAATTGGAGATATTCTTTTTCCTCTATTACAATCTTAGCGCTCCGAATGTCCACTTGCATTTTATACAAAAAGAGAGTTTCATAACTGCTCAATCAAAAATATGGTTTAGCTCTGTTAACTGAATTTACAGATCAGAAATAAGTTTCACAGAATGCATCTGTGTAGTTTTTATTTGAAGATATTCTTTTTCCCAATGTAGGCCTCTTAGCGCTTAGCATGTCCAATTGCAGTTTCTACACAAAGAGTGTTTCAGAACGGCTCAATCAAAAGTAAGGTTCAACCCTGGTAGTTGAATGCACAGAACAGAAAGTAGTTTCACAGAATGCTTCTGTGTAGTTTATATTTGAATATATTCCTTTTTCCACTATTACCCTCTTAGCGCTCCGAATGTCAACTTGCATGTTCTACAGAAAGAGTGTACGGAACTGCGCAATCAAAAGTATGGTTTAACTCTGTAAGCTGAATGCACATATCAGAAATAAGTTTCAAACAATGCTTCTGTGTAGTTTTTATTTGAAGATATTTTTTTTCCCAATATATGCCTCTTAGCGCTCAGAATGTCCAATTGCAGTTTCTACAGAAAGACGGTTTCAGAACGGCTCAATCAAAAGTAAGGTTCAACTCTGTTAGTTGAATGCACAGAACAGAAAGAAGTTTCATACAATGCTTCTGTGTAGTTTATATTAGAACATATTCTTTTTTCCACTATTACCCACTTAGCGCTGCGAATGTCCAGTTGCATTTTCTACAGACAGAGTGTTTCAAAACTGCTCAATCAAATGTATGGTTTAACTCTGTTAGCTGAATGCTCAGATCAGAAAAAGTTTCACAGAATGCTTCTGTGTAGTTTATATTTGAATATATTCCTTTTTCCACTACTACCCTCTTAGCGCTCCAAATGTCCAGTTGCATTTTCTACAGAAAGAGTGTTCAGATCTGCTCAATCAAAAGTATGGTTTAACTCTGTTAGCTGAATGCACAGATCAGAAAGAAGTTTCACAGAATGATTCTGTGTAGTTTATATTTGAAGACATTCCTTTTTCCACTATTACCCTCTTAGCGCTCCAAATCTCCACTTGCATTTTCTACAGAAAGAGTGTTTCAGAACGTCTCAATCAAAACTAAGTTTCAAATCTCTTAGTTGAATGCACAGAAGAGAATGTAGTTTCACAGATTGCTTCTGTGTAGTTTGTATTTGAAGGTATTCCTTTTTCCACTGTTACCCTCTTAGAGCTCAGAATGTCCACTTGCATTTTCTACAGAAAGTGTGTTCAGAACTGCTCTATCAAAAGTATGTTTTAACTCTTTAGGTGAATGCACAGATCAGAAATAAGTTTCACAGAATTTTTCTGTGTAGTTTATATTTGAAGATATTCCATTTTCCACTATTACCCACTTAGCGCTCTGAATCTCCAGTTGCATTTTCTACAGAAAGAGTGTTTCCGTACTGCTCAGTCAAAAGTATGGTTTAACTCTGTTAGCTGAAGGCACAGATCAGAAAGAAGTTTCACAGAATGCTGCTGTGTAGTGTTTATATGAAGTTATTCTTTTTACCAATATAGGCCTCTTAGCGCACAGAATGTCCAATTGCAGTTTCTACAGAGAGAGTGTTTCAGAAAGGCTCAATCAAAAGTAAGGTTCAACTCTTTTAGTTGAATGAACAGAACAGAAAGAAGTTTCAGAGAATGATTCTGTGTAGTTTATATTTGAAGATATTCCTTTTTCCACTATTATCTTCTAAGCTCTCCGAATGTCCACTTGCATTTTCTACAGAAAGAGTGTTTCCGAACTGCTCAATCAAAAGTATGGTTTAACTCTGTTAGCTGAATGCACAGATCAGTACGAAGTTTCACAGAATGTTTCTGTGTAGTTTATATTTGAAGATATTCCATTTTCCACTATTACCCACTTAGCGCTCTGAATCTCCAGTTGCATTTTCTACAGAAAGAGTGTTTCCGTACTGCTCAGTCAAAAGTATGGTTTAACTCTGTTAGCTGAAGGCACAGATCAGAAAGAAGTTTCACAGAATGCTGCTGTGTAGTGTTTATATGAAGTTATTCTTTTTACCAATATAGGCCTCTTAGCGCACAGAATGTCCAATTGCAGTTTCTACAGAGAGAGTGTTTCAGAAAGGCTCAATCAAAAGTAAGGTTCAACTCTTTTAGTTGAATGAACAGAACAGAAAGAAGTTTCAGAGAATGATTCTGTGTAGTTTATATTTGAAGATATTCCTTTTTCCACTATTATCTTCTAAGCTCTCCGAATGTCCACTTGCATTTTCTACAGAAAGAGTGTTTCCGAACTGCTCAATCAAAAGTATGGTTTAACTCTGTTAGCTGAATGCACAGATCAGTACGAAGTTTCACAGAATGTTTCTGTGTAGTTTTTATTTGAAGATAGTCCTTTCCCAAATATAGGCCTCTTAGCGCTCCGAATATCCAATTTCAGTTTCTACAGAAAAATTGTTTCAGAACGCCTCAATGAAAAGTAGGGTTCAACTCTTTTAGTTGAATTCACAGAACGGAAAGAAGTTTCACAGAATGCTTCTGTGTAGTATTTATTTGAAGGTATTCCTTTTTCCACCAGTAACCTCTTAGCGCTCCAAATGTCCAGGTGCATTTTCTACAGAAGGAGTGTTCAGAACTGCTCAATCATAAGTGTGGTTTAACCCTGTTAGGTGAATGCACAGATCAGAAAGAAGTTTCACAGAATTCTTCAGTGTAGTTTATATTTGAATATATTCCATTTTCCACTATTACCCACTGAGCGCTCTGAATCTCCAGTTGCATTTTCTACAGAAAGAGTGTTTCAGAACTGCTCAGTCAAAAGAATGGTTTAACTCTGTTAGCTGAATGCACAGAACAGAAAGAAGTTTCACAGAATGCTGCGGTGTAATGTTTATATGAAGATATTCTTTTTACCAATATAGGTCTCTTAGCGCTCAGAATGTCCAATTGCAGTTTCTACAGAAAGAGAGTTTCAGAAAGGCTCAATCAAAAGTAAGGTTCAACCCTGTTAGTTGAATGCACAGAACAGAAAGTAGTTTCACAGAATGCTTCTGTGTAGTTTATATTTGAATATATTACTTTTTCCACTACTACCCTCTTAGCGCTCCAAATGTCCAGTTGCATTTTCTACAGAAAGAGTGTTCAGAACTGCTCAATCAAATGTATGATTTAACTCTCTTAGCTGAATGCACAGATTAGAAAGAAGTTGCACAGAATGCTTCTGTGTAGTTTTTATTTGAAGATATACTTTTTCCCAATATAGGCCTCTTAGTGCTCAGATTGTCCAATTGCAGTTTCTACAGAAAGAGGGTTTCAGAATGGCTCTTTCAATAGTAAGGTTCAACTCTGCTATTTCAATGCACAGAACAGAAAGTAGTTTCACAGAATGCTTCTCTGTAGTTCATATTTGACGATATTACTTTTTCCACTATTACCCTCTTAGAGATCGGAATGTCCACTTGCATTTTCTACAGAAAGAGTGTTCAGAACTGCTCCATCAAAAGTATGGTTTAACTCTGTTAGTTGAATGCACAGATCAGAAAGAAGTTTCACAGAATTCTTCTGTATAGTTTTTATTTGAAGATATTCCTTTTTCCAATATAGGTCTCTTAGCGCTCAGAATGTCCAATTGCAGTATCTACAGAAAGAGAGTTTCAGAACTGCTCAATCAAAAGTAAGGGTCAATAATGTTAGTTGAATGCACGGAACAGAAAGAAGTTTCAGAGAATGCTTCTGTGTAGTTTATATTTGAAGATATTCCTTTTTCCACTATTACCCTCTTAGCACTCCGAATCACCACTTGCATTTTCTACAGAAAGAGTGTTTCAGAACGGCTCAATCAAAAGTAAGGTTCAACTCGTTTAGTTGAATGCACAGAACAGAAAGAAGTTTCACAGAATGCTTCTGTGTAGTATTTAGTTATAGATATTCCTTTTTCGACTATTACCCTCTTAGCGTTCCGAATGTCCACTGGCAGTTTCTACACAAAGAGTGTTTCAGAACAGCTCCTTCAAAGTAAGGCTCAAATCTGTTAGTTGAATGCAGAGAACAGAAAGGAGTTTCAGAGAATGCTTCTGTGTAGTTTTAATTTGGGGATATTCCTTTTTCCACTAATACAATTTTAGCGCTCCGAATGTCCACTTGCGTTTTCTACAGAAAGAGTGTTCAGATCTGCTCAATCAAAAGTATGGTTTAACTCTGTTAGCTGAATGCACAGATCAGAATTAAGTTTCACAGAATGCTTCTGAGTAGTTTTTATTTGGAGATATTCTTTTTCCCAATATAGGCCACTTAGCGCTCAGAATGTCCAATTGCCGTTTCTACAAAATGAGTGTTTCAGAAGGCTCAATCAAAAGTAAGGTTCAACTCTGTTAGTTGAATGCACAGAACAGAAAGAAGTATCACAGAATGCTTCTGTGTAGTTTATATTTGAATGTATTCCTTTTTCCACTATTACCATCTTAGCGCTCCGAATGTCCACTTGCATTTTCTACAGAAAGAGAGTTTCAGAAAGGCTCAATCAAAAGTAAGGTTCAACTCTGTTACTTGAATGCACAGAACAGCAAGAAGTTTCACAGAATGCTTCTGTGTAGTTTATATTTGAATATATTCCTTTTTCCAGTATTACCCTCTTAGTGCTCCGAATGTCCACTTGCATTTTCTACAGAAAGAGTGTTCTGAACGGCTCAATCAAAAGTATGGTTTTACTCTGTTATTTGAATGCACATATCAGAAATAAGTTTCACAGAATCCTTCCGTGTAGTATTTATTGAAGATATTCCTTTTTCGACTATTCTCCTCTTAGCTCTCCGAATGTCCAATTTCAGTTTCTAAACAAAGAGTGTTTCAGAACTGCTCCTTCAAAAGTAGGGCTCAACTCTGTTAGTTGAATGCAGAGAACAAAAAGGAGTTTCACAGAATGCCTCTGTGTAGTTTATATTTGAATATATTCCCTTTTTCAGTATTACCCTCTTAGCGCTCCGAATGTCCACTTGCATTTTCTACAGAAAGAGTGTTCAGAACTGCTCAATCCAAAGTATGGTTTAACTCTGTTAGCTGAATGCACAGATCAGAAAGAATTTTCACAGAATGCTTCTGTGTAC
Source organism: Symphalangus syndactylus (assembly GCF_028878055.3). NCBI lineage: Eukaryota > Metazoa > Chordata > Mammalia > Primates > Hylobatidae > Symphalangus > Symphalangus syndactylus. The sequence goes on along the minus strand of NC_072437.2, from coordinate 109,643,667 downwards.
TTTTTATTTGAAGATATTCCTTTCTCCAATATAGGAGTCTTAGCGCTCAGAATGTCCAGTTGCAGTATCTACAGAAAGAGTGTTTCTGAACTGCTTAATCAAATGTAAGGTTCAACTCTGTTAGTTGAATGAACGGAACAGAAAGAAGTTTCATAGAATGCTTCTGTGTAGTTTATATTTGAAGATGTTCCTTTTTCCACTATTACCTTCTAAGCGCTCCGAATGTCCACTTGCATTTTCTACAGAATGAGTGTTTCCGAACTGCTCAATCAAAAGTATGGTTTAATTCTGTTAGCTGAATGCACAGATCAGTACGAAGTTTCACGGAATGCTTCTGTGTAGTTTTTATTTGAAGATAGTCCTTTTTCCAATATATGCCTCTTAGCGCTCCGAATATCCAATTGCAGTTTCTACAGAAAGAGTGTTTCAGAATGGCTCAATCAAAAGTAGGGTTCAACTCATTTAGTTGAATGCACAGAACAGAGAGTAGTTTCACAGAATGCTTCTGTGTAGTATTTATTTGAAGATATTCCTTTTTCCACTATTAGCCTCTTAGCGCTCCGAATGTCCACTTGCATTTTCTACATAAAGATTGTTCAGAACGGCTCAATCAAAAATATGGTTTCACTCTGTTAGTTATATGCACATATCAGAAATAAGTTTCAGAGAAGGCTTCTGTGTAGTATTTAGTTGAAGATATTCCTTTTTCGAATATTACCCTCTTAGCGCTCCGAATGTCCACTGGCAGTTTCTACACAAAGTGTTTTTCAGAACTGCTCCTTCAAAAGTAATGCTCAACACTGTAAGTTGAATGCAGAGAACAGAAAGAAGCTTCACAGAATGCTTCTGTGTAGTTTATATTTGAATATATTCCTTTTTTCAGTATTACCCTCTTAGCGCTCCGAATGTCCACCTGCATTTTCTACAAAAAGAGTGTTCAGAACTGCTCAATCAAAAGTTGGTGTATCTCTGTTAGCTGAATGCACATATCAGTACGAAGTTTCACAGAATGCTTCTGTGTAGTTTTTATTTGAAGATAGTCCTCTTTCAAATATAGGCCTCTTAGCGCTCCAAATATCCAATTGCAGTTTCTACAGAAAGAGTGTTTCAGAACGGCAAAATGAAAAGTAGGGTTCAACACTTTTAGTTGAATTCACAGAACAGAAAGTAGTTTCACAGATTGCTTCTGTGTAGTATTTATTTGAAGGTATTCCTTTTTCCACTATTACCCTAGTAGCGCTCGGAATGTCAAATTGCAGTTTCTACAGAAAGTGTGTTTCAGGGCTGCTCCTTCAAAAATAAGGCTCAACTCTGTTAGTTGAATGCAGAGAACAGAAAGAAGTTTCAGAGAATGCCTCTGTGTAGTTTTTATTTGAAGATATTCCTTTTTCCACAATTACCAACTTAGCACACCGAATGTCCACTTGCATTTTCTACAGAAAGAATGTTTCAGAACTGCTAAATCAAATGTATCGTTTAATTCTGTTAGCTGAATGCACAGAACAGAAAGAAGTTTCAGAGAATGCATCTCTGTAGTTTTTATTTGAAGATATTATTTTTCTCAATATAGGCCTCTTAGCGTTCAGAAATCCAATTACAGTTTCTACAGAAAGAGTGTTTCAGAACTGCTCAATCAAAATTAAGGTTCAACTCTGTTAGTTGAATGCACAGAACAGAATGTAGTTTCACAGATTGCTTCTGTGTAGTTTATATTTGAATATATTCCTTTTTCCACTGTTACCCTCTTAGATCTCCGAATGTCCACTTGCATTTTCTACAGAAAGTGTGTTCAGAACTGCTCTATCAAAAGTATGGTTTAACTCTGTTAGGTGAATGCACAGATCAGAAATAAGTTTCACAGAATTCTTCTGTGTAGTTTATATTTGAAGATATTCCATTTTCCACTATTACCCACTTAGCGCTCTGAATGTCCAGTTGCATTTTCTACAGAAAGAGTGTTTCAGAACTGCTCAATCAAAAGTATGGTTTAACTCTGTTAGCTGAATGCACAGATCAGAAAGAAGTTTCACAGAATGCTGCTGTGTAGTGTTTATATGAAGATATTCTTTTTACCAATATAGGCCTCTTAGCGCTCAGAATGTCCAATTGCAGTTTCTACAGAAAGAGTGTTTCAGAAAGGCTCAATCAAAAGTAAGGTTCAACTATGTTAGTTGAATGCACAGAACAGAAAGAAGTTTCACAGAATGCTTCTGTGTAGTTTATATTGGAATATATTCCTTTTTGCACTACTACCCTCTTAGCGCTCCAAATGTCCAGTTGCATTTTCTACAGAAAGAGTGTTCAGAACTGATCAATCAAATGTATGATTTAACTCTGTTAGCTGAATGCACAGATCAGAAAAAGTTTCACAGAATGCTTCTGTGTAGTTTTTATTTGAAGATATTCTTTTTCCCAATATAGGCCTCTTATCGCTCAGATTGTCCAATTGAATTTTCTACAGAAAGAGTGTTTCAGAATGGCTCAATCAAAAGTAAGGTTCAACTCTGTTATTTGAATGCACAGAACAGAAAGTAGTTTCACAGAATGCCTGTCTGTAGTTCTTATTTGACGATATTACTTTTTCCACTATTACCCTCTTAGAGCTCCGAATGTCCACTTGCATTTTCTACAGAAAGAGTGTTCAGAACTGCTCAATCAAAAGTATGGTTTAACTCTGTTAGTTGAATGCACAGATCAGAAAGAAGTTTCACAGAATTCTTCTGTGTAGTTTTTATTTGAACATATTCCTTTTTCCAATATAGGACTCTTAGCGCTCAGAATTTCCAATTGCAGTATCTACAGAAAGAGAGTTTCAGAACTGGTCAATCAAAAGTAAGGTTCAATATTGTTAGTTGAATGCAAGGAACAGAAAGAAGTTTTACAGAATGCTTCTGTGTAGTTTATATTTGAAGATACTCCTTTTTCCACTATTACCCTCTTAGCGCTCCGAATCACCACTTGCATTTTCTACAGAAAGAGTGTTTCAGAACGGCTCAATCAGAAGTAAGGTTCAACTCTTTTAGTTGAATGCACAGAACAGAAAGAAGTTTCACAGAATGCTTCTGTTTAGTATTTAGTTGAAGATATTCCTTTTTTGACTATTACCCTCTTCGCGTTCCGCATATCCACTGGCAGTTTCTACACAAAGAGTGTTTCAGAACAGCACCTTCAAAAGTAAGGCTCAACTCTGTTAGTTTAATGCAGAGAACAGAAAGGAGTTTCAGAGAATGCTTCTGTGTAGTTTTTATTTGGGGATATTCCTTTTTCCACTATTACAATCTTAGCGCTCCTAATGTCCACTTGCATTTCCTACAGAAATAGTGTTTAATAACTGCTCAATCAAAAGTGTGGTTTAACTCTGTTAGCTGAATGCACAGATCAGAAATAAGTTTCACAGAATTCTTCTGAGTAGTTTTTATTTGGAGATATTCTTTTTCCCAATATAGGCCACTTAGCGCTCAGAATGTCCAATTGCAGTTTCTACAGAATGAGTGTTTCAGGACGGCTCAATCAAAAGTAAGGTTCAACTCTGTTAGTTGAATGCACAGAACAGAAAGAAGTTTCACAGAATTCTTCTGTGTAGTTTATATTTGAATATATTCCTTTTTCCAGTATTACCTTCTTAGTGCTCCGAATGTCCACTTGCATTTTCTTCAGAAAGAGTGTTCATAACGGCTCAATCAAAAGTATGGTTTTACTCTGTTAGTTGAATTCACATATCAGAAATAAGTTTCACAGAATGCTTCTGTGTAGTATTTAGCTGAAGATATTCCTTTTTCGACTATTATCCTCTTAGCTCTCCGAATGTCCAATTTCAGTTTCTACACAAAGAGTGTTTCAGAACTTCTCCTTCAAAAGTAAGGCTCAACTCTGTTAGTTGAATGCAGAGAACAGAAAGAAGTTGCAGAGAACAGAAAGAAATTTCACAGAATGCTTCTGTGTACTTTATATTTGAATATATTCCTTTTTCCACTACTACCCTCTTAGCGCTCCAAATGTCCAGTTGCATTTTCTACAGAAAGAGTGTTCAGAACTGCTCAATCAAATGTACGGTTTAACTCTGTTAGCTGAATGCACAGATCAGAAAGAAGTTTCACAGAATGATTCTGTGTAGTTTATATTTGAAGATATTCCTTTCAGTTCTCTGCATTAAAATCAATCAAAAAATTATATTGAAATTGAAATACTGAATTTTATACTAAAGACAAGGCATCCAACTGAAAATGAAATTTTCCAGGTGAAAATTTCCAAATCATAAATATGTAGGGACAAAAAACTTTATTTATAAAGAAAAAGATAATTCTAATTAATTGATGATTCAAAGGTTTACAACTTTAAACGTAAATATTATCTTTGAAGTAAAGTCCATTTAAATTATTTATGCCGCCAAAATTTTAGTAATTGTATATGTATATCATGTAAACTTTTTCGAGAATGATGGAATTGGAAATGTTAGGGTATTATGCGGAAAAAATCACCTAAAGAAAAAAATTATCTCCTCATGAAGGATTACTTTAGCCACTTTGACAGGTGTAGGTAAAAGAACACTTAATGCACATCAATATGATTAGGAGATGCGCGCTTAGATATACGTTATCATTGAAAAGAGAATTGTATTATCAGGTTTGCAGGGGCCCTTCTTATCCTTCATATTTATGTAACTTTGTCATCTATAGAAAGATTATAGGAATTTTAAAAATAGCTGATAGTTAAGAAACATCACCATAACACTGTGCTGAATGCATAATAAAACATTTCCCTTCTCTCTAAAAGCCTTTTAAAATTATGTACCATAATCAGTATGGCCAGCAGAGGGTCATTTCCATGTTCAAGTTCCTCTGTTTCTCGAGGGTGAGAATCCTTCTATAGTCTTCTGAGGGTGACACTGTAGTGTTTTCTTAGCCTGATTATTTTTATCTATTTTTTCCGATGCTTTCCTTTGTATATTTACATTTTACATATTGAAAGTTATTTTTTCAAATATTTTATATGCAAGTTTACAAAGTACAACGACTGTACATTAAAATAACTTATTTATGCCATATGGAAGATTAAATATAATTTTACAATATCTAATATTGATTGTTTAGTTTCTAATCATTGATACTTGACATGATTTTTCCCAGCATACCTCAAAATATTCTTCAAAATCCTGCGAATTAATTCCTGTAACACTTCTGAGGTGTATTAATAAGCTAGAGATGTAAAGAAGATTTGCAGAGAAAATTAGGTTCCCAAATTAGAAATTGTGTCCCACTATCGACTAGAAACCTCTTGAAATGATCAAAAACAATAATAATGCATGTCATAGAGGAAAACCAATAAGGCTGCTGCAGCATGACTACCTCTGTGACCTCAGACAAGTTACGTGTGGGTCCCTACTTCTGTGACCTCAGACAAGTTACGTGTGGGTCCCTACTTCTGTGACCTCAGACAAGTTACGTGTGGGTCCGCACTTATTTTCTTCATCTCTAATAAATATTCGACAAATCTCATTTTCAAAAGTCTTTTAAGGCCTATCCACCTTCCTTTTTCTGATGGAGTTTTGCTCTCATTGCCCAGGCTGCAGTGCAATGTCATGGTCTCGGCTCACACAACCTCCGACTCCCGGGTTCATGTGATTCTCCTGCCTCCACCTCCTGAGTAGCTGGGATTACAGGTGCGCAACACAACGCCCAGCTAATTTTTTGTATTTTTAGTAGAGATGGGGTTTCACCATGTTGGTCAGGCTGGTCTTGAACTCCCGACCTCAGGTGATCTGCACGCCTCGGCCTCTCAAAGTGCTGGGATTACAGTCATGAGCAACCGCGGCCTGTGAGGGCTTTCTACTTTTAAGATGTCAGGACGTATAGCCTGGGAGGTAAATGGTAGTATATATATACATATATATATGTATATATATATACACACACACACACTGTATATATATACATATATACGGTATATTATACTATATATACATATATACTGAATATTATACTCTATATATACATATCTACTGTATATTATATATATATATACACATACACACATACACACATACACACATGAGACAGAGAGAAGAGATAGACAATTTCATGTGAAAATATAAACTGTTAACATAATATTTTGCTTCTCTGAGGAATATTTAGCATTGTTCTCAATCTTCTCTGCAGAATTTAAGCATTTTTCTCAGAACTCACCAGATAGAATGAGGGAGGGGCCATATGATACGAGCCAGAGATGAAGGGAGAACAATAGAGAGGGTGCTTTGGGAAAAATAGTACAGTAAGGCTAGGGAATACTTCTCTCCAACAAAAAGACCAAGGTCACAGCTGTATCTCTTCAGAAGCCAAACTTTCTTTTAAAATGTCAATTTCCATCTATTTCTTGCTTCACAGACATTCCATTCATTGCTGGATTTCAAATAAAGCCTTTCCATGTGCAACCTTTCTATAGAAAAAGAGAAATATGGGGGACAGTACAGTCTAAGAAGTGATTAAGAATATCTAGTGGACTTTCCCAGACTGTAAATCTTTACATATATCTGAGCCTAATGAGGTGATTTATTGTGCTATAATGCACAGTGAACTATACAGATGCTTCTTTTTGATCATGCTGCAGAATGGAACTAAATACTAAATACCAAATAGCACTCCCATGATTCTTATACATGTCATTCATATGGCATATTTATGCTTTTTTATATAGCAATTCTTATTCTTAGCTCTTAGGCAACTACGGAATCTATTTGTCATTTTAATAGTCATGCTCCATTTGAGTTATGCAAGGTAGAAATTCTAAGTAGAAAATCTTGTTTTTATTGAAAGTTTTTAGTAAACATTTTGGAAAAAGTCTGTTTTTTGATGCTACTTCTGCACGCTTTCTCAACATGATATTACTTGGTATTGTCCTTATTAACCATAGTACACCATATTCTGCAAATGTTAGAGAGGGTTAAAAATCAGTCATGTATAAGTAAAGCTAATGAAATAGAAAGGAAACCATATTTAGGAAATGGAAGGCAGAAGCAAATGTATTAACCGTGAGTTAGAAACGGTTTAGTCTTTGGAATGAAGCAGCAAGAGTTTAAAAATCTGGTTTGTGATTCACTAGCTTTGTGACCTTGGAGAATTACCTCAGATTTCTGAGTATCAGTTTAGTAGGTGATATCAATTGCAACTTCGCAGAAATATCACAAGTATTAAATAAAGGACTTAGTATCTGGGAGAGCATAGAAAATTACTAATAGTTACATTTTTGTTAATATTACCGTTATTATTATCATACGTATAGTATTTTCTTTCACTGACAATGCATTTAGGACATAAGGAGAACTATAGAACAGTGCTTCTCCAACTTAAATGCAGAGCATGAATCACCTGGAGTTTTGTCAAAATGCGAATTCTGACTCAGTAGCCCTGCAAACTAAGGAAATCTTGGTAATGCTGGTGCTGCTAGTTCACCAACAGACCACACGTTTTGCAACAGCTATATAGAATGTCCTGTTTCTTTTTTTAATCACAAAACATGGCAAGCTCTAAAATAAAGCAGAATAACAGATTTAAATGTTAATACTCATGTCCTCAATTTATAATTTCTCCCTCCCTAACAATGGTATAATTCTGATTAAAAATTAGCAAAGAAATAAATGGAAATTAATCTTCCTATGTTTATTCTTTTAACAAATTCTGTGTGATTACTACTGGGTTACTTGCTGTAGGAAATAGAAAAATTGCTTTGACATAGATCCTCAAGAATCTGTCCCACTACAAGCTTATTTTTGTAGGAAGCTAAAAGATTTATATAAATAACCGTAATTAAAGAGACAAATGAAGAAGTGCAATGAAAGACGTAGGGAAAGTGCTAGAGGAGTTCGGGGTGGAGGAAAATTATCCTCAAATAATATCTATGCGTAACATTATGCTATCTTCCCTAACCAGCGCTTGACCAGATTGTCACAGTGAACTTTGGTCCTTTCTTATATCTTAGTTTTGGTTCCCACATCCTTCTGTTTGGGGAAGTTCTTGTTTTCCTCATGTAATGACAACAACACTTAAACAATGTATACCAGATAAAAGGAACTATATTGCTTGCTTTATTTACATAGTTAATTTAATTTGTACAATGAACTATGAAGTAATCAGCATTATTTCCTTCATTTTACATATGAGAAAATGGAGAATCAGCGACATTGAATCATCTCAAGTTTCTAAAATATCCACTCTCACCAGGCTGTTTACCCTGTTTTTGTCTGTATGCTGCTATAACAAAATGCCACAGATTAATTCATAAAAAACAGGAATGTATTTCTCACAGTTCTGGGGCTGAGAAGTCCGAAATCAAGGCAGTGGAGATTTGGCAGTTGGTCCCGAGGTGGCACCTTCTTGCTTCGTCTTCACGTGACAAAAGTGGGCAAAAACGGACAATGTGATGACATGGCAGAAGAGACTGAGGAGCCCGGCATTCCTCTAAAGCATCTTTTACGAGGACGTCTATCTCATTCATGAGGGTGGATCCTTCTTCACTTAATCACTTAACCAAAAGCCCCATCTCTTGATGTCATTGTCCTGGGATTTTAGTTTCAACATACAAACTTTGGATGGGCACATAGGTTCAAATCATAGCACCCTCCAAATTATAATGCCTCTCTCATGCCTGTTCTCCTTGAAGTACCCTCTGGTTTTGCTCTCTTCATTCTTGCCATCACAGTTAACCCTTCAGTTCCATTTCTTTAAGTAATCTCTAAATTTGTAAGATGGTTCCATCTTTTTTTTTTGTATATGGCAGTCTCTCAAACATATTTGTCATATGAACTAAGCAGGTAAATATGTAAATGCCAGCTAAATTTTAGTGAATGATATAATGGCCTAAAGTTGTATCTACCCTTCAGCCAAATATATTTACTTTTAGTAGCAATCTCCTGTCATATACAAAGTCACGACTCTAGGGGTAAACATTTTAGCCTGTGGGTAAGATGTAAAGCAGTGGTATGTTATAGTGACAACTCACTGTCATAGCACTGGGACATGCTCCTCTATCTGCTACAAATTGAATCAACAAAATATATATGATTTTGTCAGATTTAAATGTATGCTCCTGTTAGTAAAATAAAAGTATGGGAAAACTTTACGGAGTAGATTTAATAGAAATGTTTTCCTGAGTTATCTGCCTTCTTTATTTTTATGTTATGCTTTAAGTCTATGGTCAATGTATAGAGCTATGATTGATGTGCTTTTCCAATTCTGTTCAGATCAGACAGGTTAATTTTCTTCTTTTAAATCTTCTTGAATTTTGTCTAACACTTTTTGTTCCAATTTCTTACTAGATTATACTCCCTTCCCTAACTGCTTCATGATTACTTATACACAAACAATATTATGATATTGACACATTGAATTCATTTTAGGTGATGATTTTGGTCATAAACATGAGCAGGTTGTGAAGTGTTTCAGCCATCCCAGGGCATGGCTGTCAGTCCCTTGTCTAATGTTTCAAAAAAATCTTGAATTTGTGATGATGCTGTGATGGTCCCTCAGATATTCTTACACACATCTTTGCCCCTTGTTCCCTCTAACTTTCCTCTTCTGATAAAAAAGCAAACACTGCCAAGCTCAAATGGAATTACATTTGGATGCAAGTGTCACTATGCAATGGTTGCCAATAAAAGTACACAAGGAATTTTATTATGGTGAATTAAAGGCAAACAGACTTCAGAGAAATGAGCACGAACATGAAAATGGCGCATGGTACGCGGATCTCACTGGAAAGTCATTCTGTACACAATGTTTTCACTAGAAAAATCCATTAGCTTTAGCTAGAAATTGAAATTACTTTGTAGGAAATCAGAATAAAATATGTGAAAACATTATATTCTGTGCAAGATTAATACCACGCCTGGTGTTGAAAGGTTTGTGGTCTTGCTTCGACGATGCTAAAAGGTCAGAAACCACAAAGATGCATATGTGTTGTCGTTTGCACAGTTACTAATTTTTCTCATTATTTCCATAATGCGATGTGCTGTTTCAACAGAGAAACCCTCTGGAGAGTGGCTTGCACTGTTTTCAGGCAGCTCTTTTGCTTTCATGTTTTGGCCTTGGCCAGGGAATTCAGACAGACTTTTCAGTTATTTTCGACAAGAATGTATTCATTTATTGTTTTAAATAATAATAAATAGATTTTAAAATTACTGTACATTACTGCACTTTAAACGCCATGAGGTCAAGGACTCTAAAGTCTGGACATCATTGTATACCCTACATCTTGCACAAGGTTTAGAAAAAATGGCATGGACACCTATTTTTTGAATCAATAAATGAATACATAAAAGAATTCCAAACTCTAGTCCAAGGTTTTAGATTAATAATGTATTAAAATGCGTAAAATTTATAGACAAAACTCTTCTTATTTAGAAGTTTATTCTTTAATTGGAGAGATAAAATATATGCACATAAAAGCTTAAGGAAAAATAATAAGGGTTTTGAAGTACTTACTATGTGAAAAATTTAGCATAAATCTTACATCCATTTATTTAACACATTTTATACGTTGCATTATTTATATATAGTGCTGATTGGTAGAATTCATATGTGAACGGAACTATAAAAATTTTGAGGATAAGCACTAGAAACACAGAATAAATAGAGTGTTAACATGCAAAACACAGAAATACTTAAATTGACTAGGTGAAAGAAAAGATTTCTGGTTCCATGTACACTGATTATTGAGGGATGAGTATGACATTATTATGCCAGAATCAATAAATATTTTAAATAGGGAGAAAACTATAATTATATATCTTTGTGTTCAACAGGAGTAGCAGTACTGATAAAGTAGAAGTTTGTTATACCTTTTTTATAGTCTTTTAAAGTTGTTTATAAATAAAATCTACTCTTAGTTAATTAATGGTTGATGTTCATTGAAGTGTTTTCAAATTTTTGACCTCTGAATTGCCTTGTACATATGGAGAAATAAAGCTTGCCTAGCATAATTTCTTGAGTGGAGAATGAATGATCTGGATAGATTTGTTGACAATATGTCTGTACTTATTTTATTAATTCTTTAATCTTCATGAAGAAAAATATAAAAGTCATATTCTAGTGTTTTATACCATGGAAAAAATGTCTTATCCTTTTCCTAAGGAAAAATACATCATGACACAAAAGTAAAGTTAATTAAATTACTTACTTTATTAATTAACTGTCTATTATTTCTATGGGTTGAAGTAAATTTGATACTCAATGCTATTTAATCTAATTCTAAAAGCTTGAATGAGTAATGATTTTTTCATGTAAGGTTAGTTGAAATAAATTATCACTGATTTTCAGATTTAATATTAATTAGCTATTGTATATTCTTAATGGGATATAAGTGTTTAAAAAGCCCTTTTTGGTTGCGAAAAGACCACGCCCATTGTAGACTTCTTAGAATACATCACATCTGGCCTCCTTTTTAGAGTGGGGAATTCAACTCATAAGTGGCTGGACATTGATTCTGAACATTTTGAACATTATTTGCCTGTCTTCACTCATACTGGTTGCTGTTCTTTTATAAGTAATCACCATGTTTAGCATGCACTTGAACTATTGTTACTTAGGGTGCTTGACTATTTACAAGTCTCACTAGGATTCTAGGTATTCATTAGTCTCGTGGTGTGTATTTGCTGATGGTCCTATTATCTTTGTTGGTTCAGTTACACGGTACCATCCAAGATGCTGCAACACATTATACACAGGGTATGGGTTGTGGGAGCTACAGATATCAGTTATTATTTAGGCTCAGAAACTTAGAATCTCTGCAAGGTTGGACATGATCCTTAGTCTTGTTTTAAGACCGTCTTGTTTTAAAAGTTAAACCCAAATTCTTAAAATATAGAATAGGGGTGCTAGTAGTGCTCACAGAATTGTAGTAAAGATCAGCTGGGAAAGAAGAGCCTATTAAACAGAGCCTGGTATTTAATAAGTATCAGCTGCCTTCAATTAGGAATCTGTGTTGTCATGATTAGAAGATTGCTGGTTTATTTTACAGATCTGTAAGTATAGCCAAAATATGTCAAAATAACCACCAGAAAGAATCATATACCGTCCCTTGAACATTTCATCCCTAGAATCTAGCCAGATTAGCATCTCTATACTGGCAATACTGTTAACACAGATTGTGCTCAAACCCCTCATTGACTTTTCAGCACCTGTAAATTACTGGAGATTTAGGAAGAAGTCTGGGGTTATGGCTTAGTTAAGCTGAGTGGCCAGAAAGTGTGAGATGCTGGATGCCTCCTCCAGTTCATTTCTCCAGCGGCCGCACCAGGCGTATCCATAGCTCCGCTCCCGGGAGCTCGTCTCCGGCGTGGGGCGTGTGCGCACCCCTGGCCGGGCGGAGCCTGGAGCCTGCTCATTAGCAGCGCGGGCAGCTCGTGCGCCCGCAGGAGGGAGGCGGAAGCACAGCCCTGAGCCGCCAGCAGGAGGAGGGAGCGCGGCGGCTGCAGGCAGGGGAGGGAGAGGAAAGAACGGAGGGACGGTTCCCGGACAGAGCGGGAGGAATCGGGGAGCGGCCAGTCCAGGGGGAGCTGCTCCGCTGCGCTGCGCTCGTTATTCACAGGACGCGGCGGCGCTTCCCGGGGCCGCTTCCCTGTCCCCTGGGTGGAGGCTGCCATCTAAACCTGACTCCAGGTGAGTTCCCCAAAGAGGCGAAGCGAGGGGTCTCGAACCAGAGACTTGGAACTGGCGAGGCTGCTCGGCTCCCCAAGCGCTGCTGCCTTGACATTTCCCGATTCACGGGAGGTTTTGGGGGCGGCTGCACAGGCTGGAGGGGCGGATGGGCGGTTGCGATCCTCAGCCGGCGTGGGGGCGTTCGGGAGGAATTAGCTTCAGTGAACGGGGTTTTAGGAGATGTCCGCAAGGCACGCGCTATGTACGCGTTTCTAGACGAGCTTTTGAGACAGAAATTTGGCTTCCCGGATGCCCGTTTTGGCCTTCTGTCCTTCCTTTTGCTTGCCTCATGCCCAATTTTCCAAGCCGAGGAAAGGACTGGAAGGGCGTGGAAGTAGGAGGTCTGGGCACAGCATTCGGCAGGGCAGCCCTGGTCTCCAAGTTTGGGGGTGGGGGGTGGGACTCTTTTCCTTTCAGCCTAATTTACCAGGGGAAAACCCGCAGAGCACCTTGAGGTGCCTTTGCTCCGCACCCTCCATAAGCTTATTAGAGGGAACTTGAGGCTCGCTAGACAACCTGTGACAGGTGACGGCAATTTAGCTTAAAAGCCATGTTGGTTCACTTCGTCTCCTCTTTATCCTTTGTTGCAAAATTGATACCTTTTTGGATTTCTTTAACAGCACAAAGTTTAAGTGGCCGGCTGACAGGAAATATTTCTTTTGAAAATGCTATGAGAAAAGTGATGAGTTAACGTTGAGAGAAAGGCAACTTTATTTTCTCGGAAGAACTTTGGGGAAAGAGATTGATAGGGAAATTCTGGGCATGAAATTATGGACATTTCCCACAGAACTTCCTTCATTTATTTATTTTTTTACATTTCCTTCATTTTTTTTTTTAATCGTGTGTGTGTGTATCAGAGAGACAAAATTCGTTGGAGGTATTAGGACTTTATTTGGTTTAGAAGTTTCTTTCTTACTAATAGCACTAATTTGTGATCTTCATGATTATAAGAATTTACTAAGTGTTTTGCTTTTAGGTGTTTTGGGTCTGTTTTTTAAAAAAATTCAATACTTACTTTGTGGGCCTTGCTGAATACCTCTCAATAAAATCGGTGGGCATACAGTTAGTGACATGACCCCTGTGGATTTAATAGCAGGTAAGTATACAAATGATAAGTTTAGGAAATAAATGTCAGAATCAACATTTAGGTGTGAAATTGAAATATCTTTCAAATATTTACCAAACTCTCTTATAGGATCCAATGTCATTTTATGGTCAAGAGAGCTTAAAGGTTTCTCAGATTGAGATATATGTATCTACTTTGTTAATCCAAATGTAATGTTTTATTTTGTTCTTTAATGACTGTTTGAATTCAACAAATAAAACTTGCATATTTAATGTAAGGTTCTTTCACATATATTACTTCTCCAATTTTTAATATAAATTTAAGGAGAAAAGCAATATTCCATTTTGTAGATGAAGAGACTGTGTCACAGAAGTATTACTTTACCTAGATTTCTGTAATTATTATGTTATAAACTTAGAAATTACATATTATTCTGGAACATATAAAATATATGAATGTTATAAACCATAAGAATTCAGACCTATGCTATTTAACTTCAAGTTTAGTTCTTTACCCAAACAATTGCATGACTACATTGAGACTACTGAAGTAATTATATATGAACACGCTATACGAAAAAATACTTAAAACATTTCTTATTTTTGTCGTTTCTCTTTGATATAAAATATACTATAATTTAATGGAGTTATATTCCATATTTAGATGCTCCTAACTTCCAAATAACACCTAAACTCCTAAAAACTGACCTGTGTCCTTCTTAATAGAAGTGGCTTGACCGGGAGACCCAATTTTTACTAAGAATATTCTTGGGATAATTTATGTCTTATAATCAAGATAAAGACAGGCCACCTTTAGTTGTATTTTTAAACCACTTAGTGTGAAGTTGCAACGCAGACATAACTTGCTTTCAGGCTACACTGCCAGCTTTGCAGTGAATAGTCTTTAAGATTCCGTGGAAACATTGGCAGATATAGCTAATGTCTATCTGATGTAGGATTTATGAGAAAAGGAGAGGTAGAAACTGAATGCTCTTATATTTCATATGTGACCACATTCATAAAACTTTATTGATAAGTACTTTGTTGTCTGACACGGGCTGATACAAATAGGCTTCTTCAAGAGTTGAGGAAGAAAACTAAATCCCTATAATACAGCCTTTTTCCTCCTTTTCTTTCTTAAGCGGTAATAGTTGATCCTAGCTTTTGTGTGTCTATGCATGCTCAATACAGTTAGGGGTATAAGGAGAAGTTAAGCAAGAATATTGAATGCTAGCTAGGAAAGTTTTTGGAGTCTCAAATACTTTGGAACGATTTTTCACATTATATACATAAAATTCCTAGTTACATTTGGGAACTAAGTATATTATACACAACTTTGCATCTGATTACAGGATTCCCTGTACATTTATAGCTCAGGTATTCTGGAAAGAGTCAAGATAATTAGTTTTATGGCTCTTGCCCGTGTGACCTGTTTCTTTCTGGTCCTGATATTAAAAGGATGACTTAAATTTTCTGGAATATCAAAATTTTCTCTTCCCTTGGATCCTGCAAAATACTTCAAGCAGTGTATGTGTGATACTCGCTGTCATTCCAACATTTCCAGTCCTCCTGAGAATGCTAAACAATGCCCTAGATTTCTTCCTTTGTAATTCTTTCAGATAGAGGGTTAGCTGAGTTAGGAAGAAAGGAGAGAGGGAGAGAAGAAGAGAGATGACATTTTATCCCTCAGGAAAGAACAAGACCAATTGTATTCCTAATTTAGAAATATTATTCTACAAACATTCCTGAACAAGAGGGCTTTGCATATACATTAAAGCAGAATACCTAGTCAACTTCTAGTTGTGCCATGTAGTGAAATGGAAGTAAGATGAGCAGGCCGAGATCATTTTTGTTGGAGAACTGAGACCACATGAAATAGGTAACAGAGTTACCCCAACTGGGGGGCAAGAGGACTTGAAAGTTTCCTCCATAAATTTGCAGTTAGTACAGGGCTGCTCCAGTGATCAGAGTCATGAATGCCCTAGAGTGTCTGTATAACCCTGTACACAGGCTGAGACAGCTCTAACGGCCCAGAAAAGCCTCTGGACAGAATCACTGCACCCTTGGACATTGTCCGACCGCATGTATGAGAATAGTGAGTGCTGAGGAGTTGTGGGTAGCTCGGTACAACTCTTGCTAAAGGAGTGTCATCAACATTCATTGCTGAAAGTGAATTTTTTCATTCACATATGTGATGCCTATTAGGTCATGATTTCTTGGATACCAATTTGTACAAGATATGAATTAATTTTTGAACATCCTTTCTTAAAAGTACCATGTTCATATAGTTGCTCATTTTAATATGAGTAGTTCAGATGGGACATAATAGAGTAAGGAAATGATTGAACATCCTAAGATCTAGTGTATATACCTTTGTTCATGATGAGATTCATCCCCTGTCCCCCTTTGTAGTGACACTGATGGCATAAGGAGTATTAGATGAAATTTAATGCAGAAAACAATGGGATATATGAATGGTAGATATGGTTGACAACCACCATTTTCACTGAAGTTGTTTCAAAGCAAAGAAATTTGGGATAAATTCATTTTATTTGCTCCTGAAGGGTAATTAGGAATAAGTAGGAATTGTGAAGAGGCTGTAGTGTTGACATTAAGAGAAGTTTTTGATTCTTAAAATAGGATATATTACACAAGAGTGAACAAACAGAAGATACTGAACAAATATTCTGTCATAAGTAAGTGATGGATTATTCGGACTTGTTGAACTATGTTTTTAAATGTATTATTTAAATATTTAAATATTATTAAAACCTTAAATAATATTTAAATATTATAAAAGTTGTAGAAAATTATGTTTTCAATACAAATATACACTTATAAGCTATATTGTAGATATGGGAGTAAACAATGCAATTTTTTTTAACTGAGTGAAAAATTTAGTTTTTTAAAATTCCAAATGGAGCTAACAGCTTAGTGTGATACATATTTTGAATTTCAAAATTTGTAACCAAATAGGACAAATGTGTTGAACTGTACTTTTCTTGAAGAACCGTGATAAGAATGAGCGGTGAAAAAATTACAGCATACTTACCAGGGATCAAATACTTGCTTAGGGTTAATAAGAAAAATCTCAGCAAACGCTAGAAATGAGGTACACGATCTATCAGAGACCCATGATTAAAGTGGTATCTTGTTAGGTATATGAGCTTGAAAAGAAACGGCATAGCTTCACTTTACCCCAGTTGCTTCTTTTGTAAAACGGGGAGACTAAGAGTGTGGTAACTCAAAATCCTTTGTTAATGATTTTCTTCTTAGAACAGTGCCAGGTCCAATTAGGATTAGATTGCTATTTTTATTATTGATATTTGCCCTAGTTCTGCCTTTTATTGACTGTGTGAAATTGGTGAAGATCCCTTTCTGAAGCTTTGTTTCTTACCTACAAGCTGGGAATAGAATACTTGCTATGAAGAATGGTTGTTAGTACATTAGAAAGGCTGGATATTTGTTGATATAAGGGGCTCAGCGCATGGTAGAAATTTGATAGCATTTTTTTCTTGCCCTCCCATGTATTACTGTGGAGACATCCCACATATTATGTCCAAGTTTTTATTTTCCCCTCAAATGCAATGTCAAGCACAAAACATTCCCATCTCCCAATTCTCTTCTGATGTTCTACAACCATTAAAGTATAGAAAACTAGAATGAGTGTTTTTATAACTTTTGCTGTACTTAAGCATGTGGAGAGAAGAGCGCTAGATCACAGGACACACTTTGATAGGAAAAGGGAAATATTTACACTGCAAACAACTTTCTCCTCATGCTTAACAGTTTTATGCTGTCATTCTGTCAGCACCAAGTGAGATTTTTCTATTTAAATAGTTTTCTATTTGTGGTATGATAATTCATGTATGGACTTCATGTAATTAACATAAATATAATGGATGGTTGAGAAGTGGTTTATTTTTACCAAGAGGAAAAAATGTGTACACGATTTTTAAAAATATTGCTTTGAAAATATTTAAAATTAATTTTGATTCAGTTGGTGGAAGATAGCGTCACAAACTCACTGCTAGTGGTATTCTTGAGAAGTAATGTTTGAATTTTCTAGGTATTGTCCCCAGACTGGCTTAAAAGAATTTAATTTTAGATGTAAATTTTCTGCTTAACATGGAAGATTTTCCCTGAAAATATTAGCTTCATCAGATACATAGTTGCTTAGGGGTAGCTGCATGGAATTATGGGAAGAGTGAAATAGAAAAAAATTTTCATGTCTAAGTTATACATACTGGTGTAATCATATTGATTGGATGATAATGACAATTACAGCAATAATGTGATTGAAAGGGTAAGCAAGTAACATATACTACAGTTACTAATATAATCCTGTGATTGAGTTTACCACTTCGTTTCTCTTTCCTGGAAACCCTTAAGTTTGTCACTATTGCACTTTATTTCCTTTGCTTATTGTAGTGGTGTATTAGTTGTATTACTGCTGCTATAACAAATTACGACACATTTACATAACTTAACACATATTTATTGTCTTGCAGTTTCAAAGGTCAGAAGTCCAAAATCACTTTAATTAGGCTAAGTCAATGTGTCTGCAGTGTGGGTTCCTTCTCGAGGTGCTGAGGGGAGAATCCATTCTCTTGCATTTTCTGCTTCTGGTGGCACCTGTCTTCATTGTCTTTTCCCCATTCCTCCATTTTCAAGGTGCGTTGCTTTTATTTCTGTTTCTGTCTCCGCGCTGTCTCCTCCTTTAACTTTGAGTCCTTCTCTCCACTTCAACTAAGGACTCCTGTGATTACTTTGGACTCACGTGGATGATCTGGGATAATCACCTTGTCTCCAGATCCTTAAATGAATCGTATCTACAAGTCCTTTGGCTGTGTAAGGCAGCACATTCCCAGGGCCGGGAGATTAGGTGAAGAACATCTTTTGGGACTATTATGCAGCCTATCACAAGTGGTAATATCACTTTTATGCCTTGAGACCCTGAAATTAATGTACTTGCTTACGCATGGAAAAACAATGTATCTGTGGGGGTAACAGTTTATTTTTGAACCATTAGAAGGTATTGATGGGGAAGTTTTCATCTGACAACAGATACTGATAAATTAAATACCCTTAGATTTGTCAAAACTAGCTTTAGTAAAATATAAGTAAAAGTATTTGCACTGCTAGGGTCAAAAATATTAATGAAACCCATTATTTATCAAGGCCAAGTCCTGGATTAGTTAGGTTTAAATTAACCTAGAACATTATCCTCCATAGTGCTTAATTGTGAAGCTTAGTTCTTGTTGACAAAAGCTCATCCATATAAGAAAGCATCGAAAGGTTGGTGTTTTTTTAACCTTTGCAGAATATAACTTTTCAAAGGGATGTTAGACAGTAGTTCCATCACAATTGATGCAGTTCACAGACATTCTTTGTGAATATTTTATCTCATGAGTTATATCTATGACACTAATCATAGACTTCTAGAAGAAATTTAGCAATGGTCATGTCAGCCTTTCAAATCTTTCTGTAACCTAGAAGAGGATCATTGCATAAGATAGATTCATTTTCCCCTTTATTCCATTGTTGCCAGAGAGAACTTGAAATGCCCTGTTCAAATTAATTTAATGCAAATGAATTCTTGCTGCCTCACAAGTAGTTTGTCCTTCATCTTTCTTAAAATTATATTGAAAATGGATGTGACCTGCTTTACTGGTTGTTGTGCAGGAAGCGTTGTCCTTCCTGAAAGCTCCCTCCGTTGTCAAAATGAAGCCATTAAGAGTAAAGTAAATTATATTATCTGATCATAGTATCACAATTGACCTTAAAACAATAAATTTTATAATCAGTGCAAATTGCTGAATAGTGTTTGCAGTTGTAGAAATTTCAAAGGAAACCCTGGTTGAGATACAAAGCTGCTATAATCATTTTTAAAATCTTTGTTTTTCTTTTACTTTGGAACAGTAGTGCAGTAAGTACTTTTGCCTTATTGTTCTCTCTGCCTTCCAGAAACCCTCATTCAAATATTCTAAGTTTTTAAGTCTTTTTCATTTCTTTTAATATTGTAACATTTAACAATGTCAAAGAAAGTATAATTTTTCTGGAAATCAAGCTAAAAATAAAGAGAAGCCGATGTAAATGAACATCAAATTAACAAGATTGATTAGGAAAAGTAATTTTTGAAAAGGGCCCAAAATCCCTTTGCACATAAATGCAAAAGAATTTAGTGAAAGAAGGTGAAACTGGAGTAAAGAACTCTACGGATGCGTAAGGAACTCTTAATAAGAATGAGTAACGTACATGCATATCTTTAGCTCCCAGTTTCAGAGATACAGTAGTTGTACAACAAATGGTCCTTTCCTGCTCTTAAGGAAGCCTCTCCTCCTCCAGCCATGCCATTCCTCAGAGCAAGCTCTTCCACTGAGTTTTCAGCAACCATAAGTAAGAAGGATGGTACGATAGGCTGCGTGTACATATGGCCCTCATTAGCCGGCCAACTGTTCCTTTTGCCCACCCACATCACTGGGGACATATGGCGTTACTTTGACTGTTGAAACAAGTGTGTGTGGACATATCTTGGTATGAGTAAAAGACTGTTGATTGTCTTTCCCTTGTCGCTCGTGCAACCGTCTCCTTGTGGAGATCGTATTATCCATAACACTAGATTTGAGGATGATAAATGACGTTGTTATTATTAACTGAATTTGCCTCTCTAGTTTGATCACAAAACCAGCGAATGTTTGCTTATGGAACATGTAAAGCTTATAGAAGACGGAAAGCTTACAGAAAGAAATGATGGCTTTTCTAAGCATAAGAGTCAGGTCTTTTTCAATCAAAAACTAACTCATTCAAAAATTCAAGAGTTCTGTAAAACCAGAACAGCAGAGGTTTCAGAAATGCTATTGAGATCATTTATTATAAAATAGCCATTAATGAAATGTAATAGTGAGTCTGTTGTTGTGACTATGTGGAGAAATGAATGAGAAAATATAAGATAGGCTGGAATGAAGAGAGTCATCGGATCCCAACATAATTCATTTTGTATAGTTCACAGTATTGTAACTTTAAAAAAATTATGAATTTTTTCAGTACTGTGAATTCTGAATTTGCAATATGAGGCTTTTCAATCCTTGCAACAAGTGTGTATTTTTCAGTGGTTCTAGAATTATCGGGGCTTTCGAGCTGCTTCTGATAAGAAGGCAAGGCTAGAGGACTTGTGTTGAGGTGGCATTTGCACAGGACTTTAGATAACATACATCGATGATGTAGAGAGAAGAGCGGGTGATGTTGCTGTGGATTATAGGGGAAAGGCACCTTTTGCTCCCTCTGCTGACCTCTTTGTGTATTCAGCTGTGTAGCATATTTCTTGTATAATTACATAGTAATTTCACACACTACATTAAGAAAATCTGAACAATTTTTACTAAACTCATGTTTTCTAAATATTAAGTAAATAAAACCAATATTTGGCTAGGTAACATTTATAAAAACAGGATTTCTAGATAGATGATGATAAATTTTCATCTATATCTATAGAGCTGATAAATTTTCAAAACCCTTTGAATATCACTTGTACTACAAAGTCTCGTTTCAGTTTCAGTGCCATGGCACATTGATTAATCACCACTAAAGCGGTACATGAAATATTTGGCAATATAGGTATTTGGTAATGGTGATTGATGCACAGAATACGGCACCATTATTATGCACTGGCCTTGAGAACTTTAGTTTTCATCTTCGATCACCTGATAGAGAACAAACTAACAGCTTTTTTCTTTCACCTTGCTGGAGAATAAACTAACAACTTCAAATTATCTGATCCATCCAAAAACTTATTTCCGTGAAACTCACTGATTTATTCATTATTTCGTGGGGATCACTATTATTTGCTGTAGTAAAATATCAAATGATCGATGTTTTATACCAACATGGCAGCTCACATGGTAGGCAACAGAATGAAAACAAACAGGTTTACTACCAAGAATTATACTATATTGCTTTTATTGACAGAAAAAGCATACAGATAATTTTATTCAGAGATTTTATGTGAATTATTTTGATAAGTGTACACATATATTTATAACTGACCTTTCTTTGTCAAGTGTGTGCCCACACACGTATTCATACTAAATCAATCTTAGAGATCTTATCCAAAGATTGAATTTCTTAAAGTGACTGTTCCAAATATGTATAATTTATGGCAAAAAAGTCACAAAATGGCAATACAAGGAGGCATAAAACTGAAGATAAAGGGGGAGATGATGGTTAAAAACACCTGTAAATGAATAATTGATTTTGATTTAAATTCTTTTTAGTTCTTAGCTGATGAAATGAATATAAATGAAATTATTATGCAAAACACCTCTATTTGTTGTATATGCATGTACATATATGTGTTACAAATACAAAACTGATAGGATATTATTTAACATATATTCACACTCATAATGTGCATATATGTACAAAATGAAAATGAGTGCTTGTTTTATATGTATGTATACACACACATACACATATTGCATACTTTCATTTTTTAAAATTTTACTTTAAGTTCTGGGATACATGTGCTGAACATGCAGGTTTGTTACATAGGTATACTTGTGCCATGGTAATTTGCTGCACCCATCAACCCGTCATCTAGGTTTTAAGCTCCACATGCATTAGCTATTTGTCCTAATGCTCTCCCTCCCCTTTCCCCACACCCACCTACAGACCCCAGTGTGTGATGTTCCTCTCCCTGTGTCAACATGTTCTCATTGTTCAGCACCCACTTATGAGTGAGAACATGCAGTGTTTGGTTTTCTGTTCCTGTGTTAGTTTGCTGAGGATGATGGTTTCCAGCTTCATCCATATCACCGCAAAGGACGTGAACTCATCCTTTTTTATGGCTGTGTAGTCTTCCATGGTGAATATGTGCCACATTTTCTTCATCCAGTCTATCATTGATGGGCATTATGTTGGTTCCAAGTCTTTGCTATTGTAAATAGTCCCGTGATAAACATATATGTACATGTGTCTTTAGAGTAGAATGATGTATAATCCTTTGGTATATACCCAGTAATGGGATTGCTGGGTCAAATGGTATTTCTGGTTTTATATCCTTGAGGAATCACCACATTGTATTCCACAATGGTTGAACTATTTTACAAGCCCACCAACAGTGTAAAAGTGTTCCTATTTCTCTGCATCTTCTCCAGCATCTGCTGTTTCCAGAATTTTTAATGATCACCATTCTAACTGGTGTGAGATGGTATGTCATTGTGGTTTTGATTTGCATTTCTCTAATGAACAGTGATAATGAGCTTTTTTCATATGTTTATTGGCCATATACATATCTTCTTTTGAGGAGTGTCTGTTCATATCCTTTGCCCACTTTCTGATGGGGTTGTTTGTTTTTTTTTTCTTGTAAATTTGTTTAAGTTCCTTCTAGATTCTGGATATTAGACCTTTGTCAGATGGATAGATTGCAAAAATTTTCTCATATTTTGTAGGTTGCCTGTTCACTCTTGTGATAGTTTATTTTACTGAGCAGAAGCTCTTTAGTTTGATTAGATTCCATCTGTCAATTTTGGCTGTTGTTTCAAGTGCTGTTGGTGATTTAGTCATGAAGTCTTTGCCCACACCTATGTCCTGAATCATATTGCCTAGGTTTTCTTCTAGGGTTTTTATAGTTTTAGGTTTTACATTTATGTTTTTAATCCACCTTGAGTTAATTCTTTTATAAGGTATAATGAAGGGGTCTAGTTTCTCTTTTCTGCATATGGCTACCCAGTTTTCCCAGCGCCATTAATTACATAGGGAATCCTTTCCCCATTGCTTGCTTTTGTCAGGTTTGTTGAAGATCAGATTGTTGTAGATGTGTGGTGTTATTTCTGAGGCCTCTATTCTGTTTCATTGGTCTATATATCTGTTTTGGTATTAGCACCATGCTGTTTTGGTTACTTTAGCTTTGTAATATAGTTTGAAGTCAGGCAGCATCATGCCTCCAGCTTTGTTCTTTTTGCTTAGGTTAGCCTTGGCTCCACAGGCTCTTTTTTGCTTCCATATGAAATTTAACATAGTTTTTTTCTAGTTCTGTGAAGAAAGTCAATGGTAGCTTGATGGGAATAGCATTGAATCTATAAATTACTTTGGGCAATATGGCCATTTTCATGATATTGAGTCTTCCTATCCATGAGGATGGAGTGTTTCTCTATATGTTTGTGTCCTGTCATTTCCTTGAGCTCTGGTTTGTAGTTTTCTTTGAAGAGGTCCTTCACATCCCTTGTAGGTTGTATTCCTAGGTATTTTGTTTTCTTTATAGCAATTGTGAATGGGAGTTTACTAATGATTTGGCTCTCTGCTTGTCTGTTATTGGTATATAAGAATGATTGTGATTTTTGCACATGAATTTTATATCCTGAGACTTTGCCAAAGTTGCTTATCAGGTTAAGGAATTTTTGGGCTGAGGTGGTGGCGTTTTGTAAATATACAATCATGTCATCTGCAGACAGAGACAATTTGATTTCCTCTCTTCCTATTTGCATGCTTTTATTTCTTTCTCTTACTCGATTGCCCTGGCCAGAACTTCCAATACTATGTTGATAAGAGTGGGGAGAGAGGGCATCCTACTCTTGGGCCAGTTTTCAAAGGTAATGCTTCCAGCTTTTGGCCATTTAGCATGATATTAGCTATGCATTTGTCATAAATAGCTCTTATTTTTGTGAGATATGTTCCATCAATACCTAGTTTATTGAGAGTTTTTAGTATGAGGAGTGTTGAATTTTATTGAAGGCCTTTTCTGCATCTATTGAGATAATCATGTGGTTTTTGTCATTGGTTCTGTTTATGTGATGGATTATGTTTATTGATTTGCATATGTTGAACCAGCCTTTCATGCCAGGCATGAAGCCAACTTGATCGTGGTGGATAAGTTTTTGATGTGCTGCTGGATTCTCTTGCCAGTATTTTATTCAGGATTTTCGCATCGATGTTCATCAGTGATATTGGCCTGAAATTTTCTTTTTCTATTGGGTCTCCGCCAGGTTTTGGAATCAGAGTGATGCTGGCCTCATAAAATGATTTAGGGAGGAGTCTTTCTTTTTCTGTTGTTCAGAATAGTTTCAGAAGGAATGGTACCAGCTCCTCTTTGTACCTCTGGTAGAACTCGGCTGTGAAGACATCTGGTCCTGGGCTTTTTTTGGTTGGTAGGCTAGTAATTACTGAGTCAATTTCAGAACTTGTTATTGGTCTATTCAGGGATTTGACTTCTTCCTGCTTTAGTCTTGGGAGGGTGTATGTGTCCAGGACTTTATCCATTTCTTCTAGATTTTCTAGTTTATTTGTGTAGAGGTGTTTACAGTATTCTCTAATAATAGTTTGTATTTCTGTGGGATCAGTGGTGATATCCCCTTTATCGTTTTTTAATGTGTCTATTTGATCTTTCTCTCTTTTCTTCCTTGTTAGTCTGGCTACCGGTCTATCTATTTTGTTAATCTTTTCAAAAAACCCACTCCTAGATTCATTGATTTTTTTTTGAAGGTTTTTTTGTGTTTCTCTCCCATTCGGTTCTGCTGTGATCTTAGTTATTTCTTGTCTTATACTAGGTTTTTAATGTGTTTTCCATTACTTCTTTTGATTGTGATGTTAGGGTGTCTATTTTAGATCTTTCCCACTTTCTAATGTGGACATTTAATGCTGTAAATTTCCCTCTAAACACTGTTTTAACTGTATCCCAGAAATTCTGATATGTTGTGTCTTTGTTCTCATTGGTTTCAAAGAACTTATTTATTTCTGCCTTAATTTTGCTATTTACCCAGTAGTCATTCATAAGCAGGTTGTTCAGTTTCCATGTAGTTGTGCAGTTTTGAGTGAGCTTCTTAATTCTGAGTTCTAATTTGATTACACTGTGGTGTGAGAGATTGTTTGTTATGATTATCATTCTTTTGCATTTGCTGAGGAGTGTTTTACTTCCAATTATGTGGTTGATTTTAGAATAAGTGCTATGTGGTGCTGAGAAGAATGTATATTCTGTTGATTTGGGGTGGAGAGTTCTGTAGGTATCTATTAGGTCCACTTGGACCAGAGCTGAGTTCAAGTCTGAATATCCTTGTTAATTTCCTTTCTTGTTGATCTGTCTAATATTGATAGTGGGTTGTTAAAGTTTCCCACTATTATTGTGTGGGAGTCTAAGTCTCCTTGTAGGTCTCTAGGAACTCGTTTTATGAATCCTGGTGCTCCTGTATTTGGCATATATATATATTTAGGATACTTAGCTCTTCTTGTTGCATTGATCCCTTTACTACTATGTAATGCCCTTCTTTGTCCTTTTTTATCCTTGTTGGTTTAAAGTCTGTTTTATTAGAGACTAGGATTGCAACTCCTGCTTTTTTTTTCTTTCTTTCCATTTGCTTGGTAAATATTCCTCCATCCCTTTATTTTGAGCCTATGTGTGTCCTTGCAAGTGAGATGTGTCTCCTGAATACAGCACACCTGTGGGTATTGACTCTTTATCCAATTTGCCAGTGTATGTCTTTTAATTGGGGCATTTAGCTCATTTATATTTACCGTTAATATTGTTATGTGTGAATTTGGTCCTGTCCTCATGATGTTAGCTGGTTATTCTGCACATTAGTTGAAGCAGTTTTTTCCTAGTTTCATTGGTTTATATATTTTGGTGTGTTTTTGCAGTGGCTGGTACTGGTTTTTCCTTTCCATGTTTAGTGCTTCCTTTAGGAGCTCTTGGAAGGCAGGTCTGATGGTGACTAAATCTGTCAGCATCTGCTTGTCTGTAAAGGATTTTATTTCTCATTCACTTATGAAGCTTAGTTTGGCTGGTTATGAAATTCCATATGTACATCATGGAAACGAGTGCATGTGATACACACACACACACACGCACACACATTGCATACTATCATTTTTGTGTCCATTTCTTTTCTGATTTTATCAGCAGCCAACTAAAGAAAATAGAAAAAAAAATTGGTAATTCGATCTTTCATGTTCTGCATCTTCCAGCTTCACAACTTATAGTTTTCTATTTTTATTGTTATTGTGATCAGAATGAAAAAGTATACAATAGAATCAGAATCAGGTCAGAATCAACAAAAATACTATAATGTTTGTACATGCTTTCGATACAGTTTGTCTCTGCAAAGGGTGTGTGTGTTTCTATGCACATGTGCATGTACACAAGTGTGTAAATAAGTGTTTTATTCATGATGGAGAAAGGCTGGTCAAAATGATTCTGAATGAGATAGCACCACTACAGCAGATAATTAGGTCTCTAGCAATAAAACAAGTCATTAAACATGTTTCTAAGCATCTACTCAGTATCTGGCACAATGTTAAGTAGTGTAAATATAATCATTAGCAAAATTCAGCTTCTACCCTCAATGGTATATGTGTAGAACAAATTGGTAAAGCTGGAGTACATTTCAGGACCAAAAACAGTTTCTGTGTAGTTCCCACTTCATCAAGACCATGTTGTATACCTCTCATACACTTAAGCCATAGGGAAGCAATTATTCCATCCATCCTTTTACAGGGTAGTGGTGGGGAAGAAGAGCTGACTGTCATGCTTGAATTCACATAATTTCATAATTAAATAATTTCATGTTACATAATCTCGATAAACCTAAAATCCATTATATGATAAAGATAGTGTTTCAAATCAGTGGATAAGTGATAAACAGTTCATAAAATGGTGTTCAGATAATTGGCTATATGTATTTTATAGTTGCACAAAGGTATAATATGTCATTAATAAATATTAATTCCATAGTGGATGTCAAATACACTTTTTCAAAATATAAAGAAAAAATACCATAGACAAATATCACTTGCAACATTACGGTTAAAATTAAATATCCAAACATAGCCCTAACCAATAACAGAAAATTTAAAAAAAAATTTATGGATTGGAATTTGTTAAAATATAAAACTTTTCTTTTTCAGAGGATACAATGAATATGTGTAAAAAGCAAATATCAAATCAGCAACAAGTGCTTGCAATTCACTTGACATATTTAAAATATGAGTAGTTCCAACAAATCATAAATAAATGATTAGTAGTCCAATAAAAAAAAGACAAAGTACATTGACAGGAAACTGTATGAAACTCATGAACACTAAATGTCTTAGATTCTCTATTGTTAAACAAAATGCAAAAACAATAGAGAACATTATGAATATGGAGTTAATATTTAACAAAATTATTTTATCCATGTTATATGTAAATATTTACATCCAAAAACCCTTGTTTTCTCTGAAAGTTGTCACTTATGAGTCTATTTTGAAAATGTTTAAAGAATAGTAATTAATTAACTTTAATAAATAGGTACTCCTATTGAGGGAAAACAGACATTTCCATAATTTTTCTTCTGTTTCTAATCTAGTAGATGGTAGGAAAATAATGACAATTGCATATTCATACCTGGAGAATATGCATTCCATTTCTTTTAAACTTTTGCATTCTCAAAACTATATTGATACCTCAAAGCATACCCTTTGCTGTTGAAAACAGCCTTTCAAGTATAAAGACACACACATCACTTTCCTTAAATCTTATATAAGGCAAGGGCCTAGATTCCTATCAGAAAATGTATTTCAAGAATGCTTTTTTAGTAGTTCCTGTGGCCTTATCTTATAGAGGAAGGTTTTTTTTTAAACATACACACATTATTTGATGCACATTTTTATTGGAAAGAGCTTTTATTTCCTTAAATGTTTTGTTGTCTAAGTGTGAAAAGTATCCTGCAGTGGAATTTAGTGGCACAGATGCTTATTGTGATAGATGAGATGAACTTGCTTCCCTAAGCATGCATGGGCATGAAATGCATCTGGCTTCTGTACGTAAAAGTCAGTTATGTTCCCAAATGTGTCTCTGCATTTACACAGACGTTTATGGGCAGACACCCTACTGTTCCTTCAAAAGGCGGCTCTGCTTAATTATGAAGTTCAAGTTAGACCAGATGTTGGAAAATACTAAATTCCACATTGCAGACAGAGCCTGAGCAGGTGATGTCACCACTGCATTCTAAGGTGGCAAGTCCTCAGAGAAGTCACTTATCACCTTACCATGGAGAAAAATAACCGTGTCCAGAACACAAGAGGATGCTTTAAGGTAGCGTACAATCAAGTGTGCAAACCTGTGCAATACATACCAGATGAAATCCAGTTCAGAGGCTCAGGAAAACAAACAAATGAGGATATGCTTTAAAAAATAGGACTTAATATAAACAGTCGTGAGAGTAAAACTATTGCTAAGCACATAGGAAACATAAACCAGGCTTTCAGGAGGAGTTTGGCAGATGTGTGCACTGGTAGGAGGTGTAATGTGCAGAAATCCAGATTTT
This sequence comes from Symphalangus syndactylus, assembly GCF_028878055.3. Lineage (NCBI taxonomy): Eukaryota > Metazoa > Chordata > Mammalia > Primates > Hylobatidae > Symphalangus > Symphalangus syndactylus. Next base: position 109,614,623 of record NC_072437.2, on the reverse strand, counting down.
GTGGCATAGCAACTAAAGTTCCTTTTCTATTGTCCAGACAACCTTAAATATTCCTTTATGCAGTACTATTTTAAAAAGGCCATCTACTGTGCACAATATGTTAGCATCAAGGACATGAAATTTATCTGGAATATACCAAAACTTTAATCAATAGACTAGGACCAAAGCTTTTAAAAACAGGTTTTCGTAGATAAATCATTATAAGTTATTATTTCCTCGCCATAGGTAAGGCATGATAGATAACTTTACTTTTTCTCAGTCACTTAGTGTGTAGGTAGAATAATGACCCTTAGCAGGATGACCTTTTGAATGTGTTGTTAGGCAGCATGGAAGCATTATGGTTAGAGGTGGAATTAAGATTGCTAATCACCTGACCTTAAACTGGAGCGATTATCCTGAATTATCTAGGTGGGCCCACTCTAGTCACAAAGAACCTTCAGACAGGAAGGCGGAGAGACCAGAGTGAGCAGAAGAGCTTGGGGAAACTGGAGCCGAGGCTGAAGTGATGTGCTGTGTCCAAGATGTGCAGAGGCCAAGAGCTCAGGGATACATGTGACCGCTCAAACCTGGTGAATTCTCTCCTGGAATCTCTAGACAAAATATACACTTGATGATACCTTGATTTTAGCACACTAAGACCCATTTTGGACTTCTGACCCCCAGAAGTATAAAGAAAAAAAATGTGTTGTTTTAAGCCTCTGAGTTTATGTTAATTTACTGTAACAGCAGTAAGAAACTAACACAGTAAGACGGCTTTTATTTTTATGTGATGTATAGAATTAAATTGGATATGCTAGGAAATATTGGAAATTTATTGATTTATTTTTTTGTCTGAGCTGGAGTCTGGCTCTGTCGCCCAGGCTGGAGTGCAGTGGCGCGATCTCGGCTCACTGCATGCTCTGCCTCCCGGGTTCCCGCCATTCTCCTGCCTCAGCCTCCCGAGTAGCTGGGACTACAGGCGCCGCCACCACACCGGCTAATTTTCTGTATTTTTAGTAGAGACGGGGTTTCACCGTGGTCTCGATCTCCTGACCTCGTGATCCGCCCGCCTCGGCCTCCCAAAGTGCTGGGATTACAAGTGTGAGCCACCGCGCCCGGCCAGGAATTTATTTTCTTAATATAGTTCTTCATATTAGAATAATGAGAACCATCGAGTAATGAAGTGTTCTATTTTGTGAAGGATGATTATATAAACAGTACGAAGGTTAAAAACCGGGCGGGACCGGCTGGGCACAATGGCTCGTTCATGTAATCCCAGCACTTTGGGAGGCCGGGGCAGGTGGATCTCTTGAGCCCAGGAGTCTCAGATCAGCCTGGGCAACATGTGAAACCCCATCTCCACAAAAATACAAAAACCAGGCAGACGTGGTGGCGGCGCCTGTGGTCCCAGCCACTCAGGAGGCTGCAGTGGAAGGATCGGAGCCCGGCAGGTGCAGGCTGCGGTGGACCATGATTATGCCACTGCGCTCCAGTCTGGGTGACAGAGTAAGACCCTGTCTCCATTAAATAAATAGATAAATAAATATATATATAAGTAAAAGAGGAGGGTGTCTTTTGAAGGCTATTAAAGTCGTCTAAGTGTCCTCTGATTATATGAGGCTGGAATGGTGCATGGAATGTTGTGTTGAATAACCTGATACAGTCTCTGAAACTATAGAAGCATTAGTAATTTTAGCCTGAGAGTGCTATAATCTGGGATAATTTGGTCCAATACTTCCAGAGAGGGTTGAAGTTTTGAGATAGCTGGAGTTATTTCAGTTGAAGACCTGAATATGAGGCAACTGGATACTCAATTACAATTCAATTTCTACTCTTTATATAAGGTAGAAATGGGTAACATGTGGGACACTGTGTTAAAAGTAATGCAGCCATAGTGTAGTGGTAGAAGCAGATGAAAAGTACTATAATAGTCGTATAGATGAGGTACTGGAAAGAAGCAGAGTTGAAAAATTGGAGATAAATGTCAGTTTTCCAGAGCCATGGGATGAAAACCAAACAGGATTACAACAGATTCAATTCACTCAAGATGTCTAACTTGGTAATAGGTCAGAAAACTCAATTTGTCGTATTTTCTTAAAAGTACACAAAAATGTTCCTTTTGATAAAACACGTGTAGTGCACCTTCGGATTTGATTTTTCTTTATGTTCTGTAAACTGCTCACAGTAAAACAGAAAAAAAGTCTGACAAATATGATGGTCCTTAAATCTTGTAGGAGTATGATGCTTCTCCAAAGAATAGAGGTTTTCCTAGGAAGGCCCTAAGCAAGGAATCAAGTTTCCTTTTGCAAGAAATAAAATTCTCAAAAGTTCCCTGCACCTTGGAAAGGCTCTGGTTGAAATTAATAGCACAACGTTATTTATTTAAATTTTAACTTTTAAGTTCAGGGGTACAAGTGTAGGTTTGTTACAGAGGTAAGCTTATGCCATGGGATTGGTTGTACGGTTTATTTCATCACCCAGATATTAAGCCTAATATCCATTAGTTGTTTTTCCTGATCCTCATAGCAAATATTACCCCCATAAAGTTTTATGGTTACTTTTTTCTTATCTTCTGATTAATGCCATTAGATTCACCAATTGAAATTATTTTTCAGTAGTTTAATTCCCTCTAGAAGGTTTAAAAAATGTTTCCGAATTTCCTAAGTCTTCTTTCTTTGTTAGTCTTCTAAAAAGCTATATTCAATAGAATTCATGTGCTTAGGTACAGTTTCACTAAAAGCGTATCTTCAACATTTGATCTGTTTAAAAGTTCTTAAGGTGTTAAGGAACATTAGGTTTCAGAGTTTATGGCATTTGATTAATCTGAATAAATCTTGGCATCAAATTGAATTCAGCAAAAGTAACAGTGATAAATCAGAGAGCAATATTTGAAATGTCTCCAGGAAACATTTTAAAACAATTTTTAAGTTCACTAATTTGAGTCATTACACTTGGCCCTAATATGGTAGATTTTAAGTGAAGCTCAGTCGAACCTGGCAGATATCATATACAAACTTTTAATAGTCCTAACAATTCCTGTACCTCATTTGGATAAAGATTATTTCCAGAGCATCAGTGCTTTGACCAGAAAGGCATTTATTATTCTGTAACACTTTTCTTGAGAAATTAGCATGATTCATCATTTGAGTACGCTCTCTCAGATAAGATTCTAATATTTGGGTGTGAATAAAACTTCAGGGCATTGAAAACAGCTGGAAGATAGACAATAGGGCGATCATCCTCTCTTGTCATTCTCTATCAAGGTCCTCTTTAATTATTGGCCTAAACAGCTATAACTTTATGGTGAAAACAAACCGCTCGGATATAGCGTTAAAGGTTGAAATAATGAATTATACATAAATCGATTTAGTTCAGTTATATTCTGTTGAATTGGGAGAACATCGAATTTTTAAATTTCTCTGCATTTCTTGAAGTTAGGAATAAAAGCTGGGGTGGGGTCTCCTGAAATAATGAGGTCTAGAATAATTTCTGTTAAATTTACTTTTTAGTAGGATAAGTCTACTAAAATCAATATGAATGGAACCTTCAATGTACCACTGAAGATAATTAATCTTTGAGAGGTTAAGTAACCATTACAAGGTAATTTACCTAATTAGCAACTAAACCAACCAAATTTTAGATTTCTTAACTTTAAGACTATTGCTCACATAGTCACGTAAAGTATATCTTCCACATAGTCACAGGCAATCACAAGCTAACACGAGCAGTTAGCACAAAATAGATGTTCCACATAGAATGCAGAACAAACAAAGACACTTTAAAAATCCTTTTCCCTTTTCCAAATTCATATTTAAAAAGTTTCTTGTGGAATTTCCCAAATGCCAGCATGGCCACATATAATACAGATTGATACTCAGACCTCTAATGAGAAACAGTTAGAATTATGCTAAACAAGGAACATTCTATATTGATTTCACAAATTCTCCTCTTTCCACTTATAGTTTCTCATAAAATGTAACATGTTTGTCTCGTGTGGAGTCTGTACAGAAAAAGTGTGATAACTGAAGATATAGACACACAGGTGTATGTATGTCTGTGTGTTCCTGTGTATTATAGCCTTTCTTTAATGGTTTTCTCTTTATATATATATATATATACTTTAAGTTCTAGGACACATGTGCACAACGTGCAGGTTTGTTACATATGTATACATGTGCCATGTTGGTGTGCTGCACCCAGTAACTCATCATTTACATTAGGTATATCGCCAAATGCTGTCCCTCCCCCTCACCCCACCCCATGACAGGCCCCGGAGTGTGATGTTCCCCTTCCTGGGTCCATGTGTTCTCATTGTTCAATTCACACCTATGAGTGAGAACATGCAGCGTTTGGTTTTTTTTTGTCCTTGTGATAGTTTGCTGAGAATTATGGTTTCCAGCTTCATCCATGCGTCTACAAAGGACATGAACTCATCCTTTTTTATGGCTGCATAGTATTCCATGGTGTATATGTGCCACATTTTCTTTTTTTTTTCTTTTTTTTATTATACTTTAGGTTTTAGGGTACATATGCACAATGTGCAGGTTTGTTACATATGTATCCAGCCACATTTTCTTAATCCAGTCTATCATCGTTGGACGTTTGGGTCGGTTCCAAGTCTTTGCTATTGTGAATACTGCCACAATAAACATACGTGTGCATGTGTCTTTATAGCAGCATGACTTATAATCCTTTGGGTATATATACATATATATATAAAAAAACTATATATATATATTTTGGGGACGGAGTTTCGCTCTGTCACCCAGCTGGAGTGCAGTGGCGCGATCTCGGCTCACTGCAAGCTCCGCCTCCCGGGTTCACACCATTCTCCTGCCTCAGCCTCCAGAGTAGGTGGGACTACAGGTGCCCGCCACCATGCCCGGCTAATTTTTTGCATTTTTAGTACAGACGGGGTTTCATCGTGTTAGCCAGGATGGTCTCGATCTCCTGACCTCATGATCCACCCTCCTCGGCCTCCCAAAGTGCTGGGATTACAGGCATGAACCACCGCGCCTGGTCTCTATTTAAGTTAGCTCTGTCCAGGGCAAACCAGCATTTCAAACATACAAACTGTTTTTGCAAAAAACAGGTATACACCTATCCATAGTGCAGACATTATGTCTACTTATTTCTCTCTAAATAGATCTTTCATTTTAACAAGTACTTCACCTTCACAAAATTTAGTTGAGTCAGTGAACTCTTATCCAGATGCTATATCTTGGCCAGATTATCAAGAATTAAGCCTCACAGATAGGCTGTTTCCATTTCCTTTAACAAAGTTTATCAGTCCTGAGTTACTTCTTGATTTCTTGCCAGTGGCATATAATGATGACTCAGCCAAGTCAGTTCCCAGAGTTGGACTCTTTTTTTTCTTACACACAGGAAACTTCTTTTCCAAGAATACTTGTTCCAGTTGCTCACAATCTTCATAGTTGATGATTATAGAATGATCTATGTACTTTCAATGTACCTTCAAAAATGAGATCTGCAGCTGGATAAGACGTGTGTGTGTGTGTGTGTGTGTGTGTCTTAGTAGACTTAAACCGTTCATTGAATAAGAAGCCTAGTTGATAGTGTAAGGTGAGAGTTAGAAGAACAGGGAATTATTTGGTTTAAGGAATTGTGAAGAAATGTGCTATGCCATTAAAATTTTTCTCTACTTTTGTGTTAAATCTTAATTTTGTGCAGAATTTACTAAGCTGCAGGAAACTGTCAAAATTGACTCTTGCTAAGTTCCATATTGGTTTGTAATTATCTTAAAACAAAAGTTGGTTGATACTAAAGTGCAGTTTTTCCTCTAGCTTTCATAAATTGAGACAGGTCTTTTTCTCACCCTCCACATAACTATGGCTGGAAGCCGAGGTGGTTGTTCTTGGTTCCCGTTACAACTTCTAGACTGTTAATTTCTCCGCTCCTTGCAAATTAGACTGTTCCTTTGAAACTCAAACCCCTTGGAAATATCGGCCATGCCCCTTTGGTATTACCATCATCAACAGACCTCCCTCCTGGGCACTCTGGTCTTATTTTTTTTTTTTTTTTGAGATGGAGTCTTGCTCTGTCACCCATGCTGGAGTGTAATGGTGTGATCTCGGCTCACTGCAACCTCCTCCTCCCGGTTTCAAGTGATTCTCCTGCCTCAGGTTCCTGAGTAACTGGGATTACAGGTGCATACCACCACACCCAGCTAATTTTTGTATTTTTGGTAGACACGGGGTTTCGCCATGTTGGCCAGGCTGGTCTCGAACTCCTGACCTCAGGTGATATGCCTGCCTCAGCCCCCCAAAGTGCTGGGATTACAGGCATGATCCACTGCACCTGGCCTCTTGCCATTTATTTAAGGCTTTAGATCTTTTGCTCAATATCATCTTCAGGCAAGTTCAGCCATCATTTTAGTGGCTCAGCTTTCACGTGAAAGGACCAGTACAAACCTCGGTTCCCCGTTTTTTGACATCTTTATTTCCATTACTTTTTTTCTTTCCTCCACTTTATTGTCATCAAATCTGAAACATTTTCTATAAGGGTATGTACCACCAGGATCTAGATGCAAATATTCTGCCTCCTGGACATCACTCCTTGCCAGCTCGTTGGCCCAGATGTCCTCATTCCTACAACCCTTCATTTTCACTGAGACTCTCCTTAGGACACAGATGCTGCTGCTCCCTCACGATCCATCCGTACTCTCTTGCTTTCAGTTTCCACGTTTTCCTCCTCAAATGCCATAGTTCATTTTTAGCATTCCCTTGCAACTACCCTGAGCTTCATTTTCCCACAATTTATTTGTTTCTCTTTCTCTTCCCAAATTTTAAATGTTGATGTTTCTAAGGGTTCTGTCCTAATTGCTCTTCTTTTCTCTCCACACACATACTCTCTCTAAGCTCTAAACACCACTAAACAGCTCATAATTTCCAGTCTTAGAGTTTGGTCCAGACCTTTATTCTGGGAGTTGATGATTTACGTGACAATAGCACTCGAATAATTCAGAGGTAACATGTCCTGGTTTCCCACATGATAGTAAGTGGCACTGCCAGCCATGCTAGATGCTTATAAGTCATTTTTGGCCCTTCCTCAATATTCTGACAATATCCAATTCAACATTCATTTAAAAAATATTTTGGTTCCAAATACATCTGTAATTTCCTCCACCTATTTTGATTTCCAATGTCCCCAGCCTAGCCAGAGCCACATATTTTCTTACCTACGCTTATTTTCTTAGGTCATCCTTAGTCAACTTACTTTAATTCTTATCTCCGACACCCTGTTAGCTACAGAGAAACCAAAGTGATCTCTTAACATGTCTTTCAGTTTCCAACTCTCCCACTTTTCTGGTGTACTTGGACTAACATTTATGTTCCTCATCATTACTAATGAAGACCTCTACTGTTTCACATATCCTTCTCTTTCAGCCACGTCTCACATTAGTCTTTCTCCCTTCTGTACTTCATCCAGATTCCTACTTTTCAGTTTTTCATTTCATCCAATTCACAGGTTTCTTCTACATGCCAAGATCTTGCTCATATATTAGGGTCCTTGAACACTGGGGGTTTTTCCTATAAGGCGAATCTTTCTGTATTGTATGAAAAGCTAACTCTTTTTATTCTCAGGTCTTAGCTTAAATATTCTCACTTGAAAGAAGTGGTTAGAGTCTGTATAATCCAAATTAATATTTCTTTTTTTCTTTTTCTTTTGAGACAGGGTCTTGCTGTGTCACCCAGGCTGGAGTGCAGTGCCACAATCTTGGCTCACGGAAACCTCTGCCTCCTGGGTTCAAGCAGTTTTCCTTTCTCAGCCTCCTGAGTAGCTGGGACTACAAGCGCACACCACTACACCCGGCTAACTTTTTTATTTTTAGTAGAGATGGGGTTTTGCCATGTTGATCACACTGGTCTCAAACTCCTGGACTCAAGTGATCCATCCGCCTTGGCCTCCCAAAATGCTGGCATTACAGGCATAAGCCACCACGCCCGGCCCAAATTAATATATCTATATATAAAAATTATATGTATGAATCTTATATAATGTGAATTAAGATTATATCTAATGTTCACCCCAACACCCTTGTTGGATATTCAGTCCCTTGCTTCATTTTGCATGTGAACACATTTTGTAATAATCTCTTCACTTTGCTCAGTTGGATTTCTGTGCCTGTCTTCGTCTTCAGAATTGAAACCCTAGGAGTACAGGACTGTGGCTTTCTTATTCACCACTGCAGCTCCGTAACTAAGAGAGCATCTGATACATATGTGTGAAGGGAATTGGTTAAATATAGACCACTAGGTCCAGTGGAGTCCACAGCCTATTCACTTCATGTAGTTTCCAAGAAACAAATGCTTCTCAACATATATTAATGAATGAGATATGGGCCAGGGTATCTGGTCTGGCTGGAGATGGCTTAACTTTGAGTTCACTTGAGAGGGTATCAGTGTGAGCAGGAATGCTTTCACTCACTTCAAGAATTGCATGGTGTTGGCCGGGCGCGTTGGCTCTCGCTTGTAATCCCAGCACTTTGGGAGGCCGAGGCGGGCGGATCACGAGGGCAGAAGATCGAGACCACGGTGAAACCCCGTCTCCACTAAAAATACAAAAAAAATTAGCCAGTCGTGGTGTCGGGCGCCTGTAGTCCCAGCTACTTCGAGAGGCTGAGGCAGGAGAACGGCGTGAACACAGGAGGCGGAGCTTGCAGTGAGCCGAGATTGCACCACTGCACTCCAGCCTGGGTGACAGAGCGAGACTCCGTCTCAAAAAAAAAAAAAAAGAAGAAGAATTGCATGGTGTTTAGGGGGAAGAATCACCCCGCTTCTCTGGGGAGACATGAGGGCTCTGTGGCTCCTGTGGGCTCTCAAACTGTTGGAAGATGATTGCTGAACCTGAGTTTTCAGGTCTCCTAGTTATATTCATTTAAACTTATAGATGATTTGTCACTATTTTAAGTTGTTTTTCACTGAAAAGTCAGTCTGAATATAGAGCCTTATTTCATTCAGATCAGAAAAACTGGGTTTTGGTAAAATCTGTTTATCTATAATTTTTAAATAAGTACAATTTTATAAACCAGTTATTCCTAACTTGAGAGGCCTGGAGGATTTATTACAATGTGTATTTCAGGGCCACATCTGCAGAAGTTTTGATACAACATTTCCTTACTAATACCCCTGACAGCACATTTTAGCAGGCATCCTGTGTTATTCAGAAGCAGAACGTTTATGCACTACACTTTGGGAGAGAGAAGTGCATGTTATGTTACCATTTAAAGATGGCTGGTTCTTGTGGGGCAAATTGGCAAATGATTTATCTGAACTAATGGCAGAGTGGAATTTTAATACTTTAGGGTTTTCAGGAATCTTAGAGCTGTTTTCATTTGTCTCACACATACAGCCTGAACCTTGAAGACATTAATGAATTTGTCACAGAAATTAAATTGGGCCAAAATTTACATTTGCAACCCATGTCTGTGCTCTTCATTCTAAAGCACAATGGCCTAGAGTCATATTTTAACCTCTAAGTTTCATCTTATTAAAAAATAAAATAAAATAAATAATTGTAAATACATGCATGTATTATACCTATATATACAATTTATATACATTACAATATTAATTTGAATTACACATGACATCACTAGTAAAGGCCAGTTACAGTTTAGACTAAGATAAGCCCTGTGAGAATTTACTAAGGTCAAAAAGACTCCTTTTAATAGTGACTCAGTGGCACCTACTCTAAGGACAAAGGCTCCAGTATGTATCCTAATCTAAGTTATTACTGAATGTGAGTCCTGTGATAGCTTCTAATGAAAATTTTCCATTGAAAAAAATCAATGTTAATAACTGGAACTCGAGAGCTGTAATGGGTTCTGCTGTGTTTTTCGGGCTTAGACTGTGTGCTATAATATGCTAAGAAGAGGAGTTGATGACCTGTGAGCTCTGGTCACTTCCTGATCTCATTTGACTCTTTGGTCTTTAGTTTTAAAAGGGTGATCAGAGAGGTTGCTTTATAATGGAGAAGTTGAACAAAAGGACCATCAACCTGCAGGCTCACTGGCACAGCGCAAGTTTCACCGGATAAGCATTTTAGTAAACAGGACTATTGCCAACAGCAATACTTGCAAGGAAGCTTTGTTACAGAGAGGATTTTTTTTTTTTAAAGAAGCTGCTAGAAAAACTGACACTAGAAGCTAACTAGAGTCACTCTTTATAGATATCAATGAAATTGTAAGTCTGAAGACATTACTTACCTAGATACAGAAATGGACTTTATTTAAGAACCAACTTTATACATACCTAATATACCTAGGCTTGTTGATCAAGTTGGCTGGCTGGGGAAGAATAAAACCATCTAGAAGATCCACATGATGAGAGAAAGCATTCGGGGAGGGCAGACAGAGACATGATGCTGGCCACAGATAGAACCCAGAGACGCTCTGTGATTGAAGTGGTTCTAATACCTGGAAGCTTCGATTTGCTCTTATAACGTGTCTAAAGCCATTTAATTCAAGACTACCCTTCCTAGTTGGTACCTGTAGATGTAATGCATCTCCTAAGGTATTAGTCTAGGCTCCACCGGACAGAACAACTACCTGGAGGTAGGTGGTGGAGCCTCCGGACTCCGCGACACATTTCACAATGCTGTTTACTCCAAAACACTGGCCTTATTGAACTAATCTAGCTATTGGGTAAGACGAGAAGTAATACACGAACATTCTTAAAGTCTGTTCTCTTTTGCCTTGTGACCTTAAACATTTCAAAGACCAACATGAACACTATTGAATAGAATTGTGTTTCCATCGTCATAACTAATCTGAAAGCCTAAGTTATACCTCTTTCACTGCACATCCAATCTATTTTATGGGCAGAAGAGCACAATGGGCTCAGCTATGCAGGCTTTAGGAGTTATTTTAACCTTTAAAGAACAATAGACACAAGTAAAAGTACATACATAAAGTAGGCATTTTATATTTAATTTTTATTTTCATATGCATGATAAGTGTGTTCCAAAAAAAGATTAGAGAAATCCATGGCATGTCTTTCTCGTTAATGTTACTTTATTTTTTGGTTCATCTACGCTACTACTTACAAGTTACTTGTTTTTTTTTTCATGGAAAATTTTTTTTAAATGAATTGATTTTACTTTTCATCAGCACAGTTGTTGACTAATACCAAAGTTAGTTAGAAGGTTATGATTTTTACATTTATAGAATGTCAGGGGCAGCATTTAGACAATACATCATAGTAACTTGGCATTTATGAAATATTAGTTTTCCACAAACATGAACTCAGAGAGGAAGGTTACATTTTTTTAAATTATAATAACATTTTGAAAACCATCTGTCCTTTAAAATGTTACTAAAATATATATTGGAACTGGTGTTTTAGATGCCAGTCCTTCCTGAAGAGTGTTTTGAGATTTTTTTCAAATACTGCCTCAGTTCTATATAAAATAGAAAATATTCTGCCTTGTAAAATGACTACTGGATGTAGGTAAGAAGAAGTTAAGGAAATATTACATAAAAGTAGATTTGCAAAGATAATTTGCTGAAGGATTATTTACACTTTGATGAGTGGATCTGGATATTTTGATACTAAGTGAAAGTGGTTCCACTGGAATTAGAAGGGAATAGAGATCTGAAAGCAGGAGTGAAAAGAATGTGTGTAAGCCGGGCACGGTGGCTCATGCCTGACCTCAGGTGAGCCGCCCACCTCAGCCTCCCAAAGTGCTGGGATGACACGCTTGTTAAGTGGTACTCTAATTAATCAGTAACTTAAACCTCAAAAGAGATTCATTATGTACACAAAATTAATCTTGTGTAATCAAGTGTATAAGTAAAATTAATTGAAGAAATCAAAAAACGCAAGGTGGCTGACACCTGTAATCTCAGTGCTTTCGGAAGTCTAGGTGGGAGGATCCCTTGACTTAAGGAGGCTGAGACCAGTCAAGCAACACGGTGGGACCCATCTCTGTAAAACAATTAGCCGGGGATGGTGGTGCGTGCCTGTAGTCCGAGCTACTTGAGAGGCCGAGGCAAAAGTATCGCTTGAGCCTAGGACTTGGAGTCTGCAGTGAGCTATGATCACACCACTGACTCCAGCCAGAGCAACAGAGGGAGACAATGAGAACACGTGGACACAGGAAGGGGAACATCACACTCTGGGGACTGTTGTGGGGTGGGGGAAGGGGGCAGGGACAGCATTAGGAGATACACCTAATGCTAAATGACGAGTTAATGGGTGCAGCACACCAACATGGCACATGGATACATATGTAAGAAACCTGCACGTTGTGCACATGTACCCCAAAACTCAAAGTATAATAATAAATAAATAATAAACCACAAAACACTTGTAATTCCAAATCCAGATATATAAACCACAGGAATACTTAGATAAACACACGTTATACACACATATAGTATATGTATGATAAAATATACTTGTATGTTCAACTTGGGAAAGGTTGATGATTTTAGAAACAAACTAATAATTCTATTGCCTTGTGCTCTAATGATTTTCAATTTGAAGATTTATTTGGGATCAAATATATGAGGCTCCATATACAAGACATCTTTCTTTCCCCTCTTCTCAGCACCATTTTTTGGCTGATTATTGGACTACAACTGGGAGATCTAGAACTAAATTCCTGCTTAGTGTTTACTTGTTCAGAGCATAGGCTTTGAAATCGTCCTGTTTTGCCTCAGTCTCCACAGTGGTACCTACTAACCTCATGACTAGGGGATCGTGTAGCATTTCTCTAAGCCTTGTTTTCTTAGCTGTGAAGTGGTAAATTTTGGAAGTGCTTTGTTCATAGGATTTCTGTGGAAACTGAATTGGGTAAAGAATGTAAGGCATTTAGCACAGTAAAATAACCTGAATTACAGTAACTTTTCAAGGAGTGTTTATTAGTACTTAAACTGCCATTGTCATCAAAATTCTGTTTTTACATATGAACTTAGAAATGCCATTGTAACCTTCTCAACTCATTTGGTCATTTAAAATAGAGAGGTTGAGTTAGGTGTTTCTTAAATTTCTCTTTAGCTCTGATACTATGTGTCTGACGTTAAGTAATGCAAAGTTGGTAATTAAATCTTCCCCTTTCGTGATGTAGGAGAAAGGCATAAAAAATTTCTGGGTGACTGGATTCCCTTGCAAGTTTATTAGAATTGTAATTACGTAGCATTTTGAATAAAGCGTTCATTCTGGAAATCATTAAGTTTATTTTTCTTAACTCCGTATTTTGTCAACTGTGGAAAAATTGGGATTTAGGAGTAACCTCTGATTTAAAATTCCACCTAGTAACCATCTAAATTGTAGTCTTGTAATTTCCTAACTTTGGTCTTGAAGGTGTTTATCATTCTTATGCGTTATTATACTGTATTATATATTTATGCAACATAAAATGTATAGTTTTAACTATTGCACATGTTTACATATGAAAGGTGTAGTTTTGAACTTATCATTATTAAATTTGCTAATTCTGCTTCACTATTCATTTTGGACACTTATCCATATTAGTACATGCAACTCAAGTTTATTCTTTTGAGCTACTGTATATCATTCAAATGTATGAATAAATAACCTTGCTTTGGTGGACATTTAAGTATTTTCATGTATCAGTATGAAAAACAGTTTCAAAATGAACATTCAAATATACATTGCATATATGTGTATAATATTTGTATATATGAAGGTTCCTGTGGGTCATATATCTGAAATCAAAATTACAAGTGTTTTGTACCTTCTATAATTAATTTTACTCTCAATTTTAAGTAAACAAGATTAGTTTTTGCACATGATGCATCTCTTTATTCAGTTAAAATTACTGACATAATTAGAATACCACTTAAAACTTGAGAATATTTTCAAGGGTATTTATGCAAAACTTACATAAATGTGTTGAAAAGTCCTTTTGTATATATGTAGAGATTACATGGTATGTTAAATTCATCAATTTGCCTAAATATCAAGTTATACTTAAGTAGTGTCCATACACCATGCTTTTGCTTGACTGAACTCCAATATGTATATCCGGAGTACTTTTTAACATTCATAGGTTAAGTGGCCTGTTTTGGAAAATGATATTAAAAATGTAATTCAGATGAATGCTTAAAGATTAAAAATGAATGAGCTTTCGTATTAATCATCAATATGACAACCCTAAAGGGAAGCATGATTTTCAAATATACCTCCTTGTAGGCAGGATAATTCAGAAATGCACAGTGCATATTAGATATGGGATTTGAGTCATAGTGTATTTCTCTAAGAATGTAATTTATTGTACTTTCACATCCACCCCACTGAATATGCAGAGTTTAAGATGCAATGGCCAGAAGACATGAGCGTGTCACTAGAAGGATGTGGACGTGGGCTCCGGGGCTGTTGATGATGACGGTGGTCTTTTGGGGTCATCTGGGGAATGGACAAGGCCAAGGTAAGTGCAAGGATTTTCTAATTCTTTGCGAGTTGGATGCGAATTTCACTTTGTGATGAAATTATGTTGAGTCTTTGGTTTGATGTTTAAGCAATTTGTTACAATCTTCCATCAGGTTTTTGTTACAGGGTATTGTAATATCTCTGCACCAGTTAAATTGAAATAGAATTAGGTGTGAGTAAATGCATCAAAATTGAAGCCATCTTTCTGAAATTGGCTTTTCTCTGTTGTAATTGATGATATGTATATATATGTGAGGTTTTATGAAGCCATATATATGCGTGTGTCTCTGTTGTAGTTGGTGATATGTATATATATGTGAGGTGTTACGAGGCCATAAATATGCGTGTGTGTGGGTTTTGGGTGGGTGGGTGTGCCTGTGAGTTTGTGTGTGTGGTATTTTACAAGAACACGTAGCATATAAAGTTGTCGTGATTTTGAAGAAAAGTTTTTGGACGTTTGTCTGTTTAGGGTTTTTATGTTTTTGGATGTTTGTCTCTTTAGGGTTTTTATGTTTTACATTTTAAAATTTCAAGAACCTATTCTTAAAGGATGCGATGTTCTTTAGAAATTAAATGAAAAATGTGACGTTTCTCATTCTTCTGCCAAGTGTATTTAGGGGAAATTAATGAGAGAGTGGAGCTGCAAGGTTGCGGCATCCTGAAATGTCTGTTGGAGCGTAGAAAAAGGCCATAGATTTTGTAATAAGGCTTTCAATACTGATTTCATCAATAGCTGTATGGAGTGGTTTGTGCCAAATCTAGTATCTGTGAATGTATTTTGTGATAAGTATTGTATTATTTTTGGAGGTGTGTTGCCTGCTCAGATACAAATTGCAATTCTGTATTTTATGTGATAAAACATCCTGACATCGCTGAAATTTTCTTTTCCTTTCGGGGCAAGTATATTCGGCATTGATTTCCTGCATTTTCAAGGCTTGAAATGAAATCTGTGAGCAGGAAGTTTACAGAGTTATTTCAAGGGATAGGTATATTTCTCCAGATAAAATTGAAAGTGTGCAGTGTTATTATATAATTGTGATGAAGTTGAGCTTTGCTAGTTTGAAGTATCTAATAAAGTTTAACACTTTTTAAAAGATCCTTCAAAAAAAGCAGTTTTCTTGCCATATGTAATATTGTTCAATGAAGTTTTGAAATGAAATAGATATTTTTCAAAACCACAAATGCATCTGTGCCTTTGTATATGAACAGTTGTATATACATGTAAGCAGATAATACATTTTGTTAATTAAGATCAGCTTTGATTTTAATTTTTCTTTCCTGTCATTCAGAATTTGTATTTGCATCTAATAGAATTCTCATTTTTCTTTTTTGTGATAAAACTAATGTAAAATATATTCAATACACATAGTAGTTTTTTTCACCAAAGGTCTGAAACAAGAATATGTAGACAGTAGCTACGTTGGATTTCTGTGGCTATAAGAGTTGTCTATTTCTCTGGTAATGTGTAGAATTACTAAAATGCAGCATGACAACTGTTTCTCTGTAATAGCGATCCAACATGACATGTAGTATTACACAGGGTTGCTAAAACCTTCCTCTGACCATCATTTCCAGTAATTGTGGCTTGTTTTAGATGAGGAATAGGTTATTAGATATTTAAAATATTTGAGAAAAATAGGTATCTTCTCTCTTATTTACCCAAACCCTTTTATTTACTCAATATTGATGGCTCAAGTATTCTATCTTTCACTAGGGACAATCATTTATTAAAAAATGGCCTGAAATCAATTCCAAGTCTAGCTGTAGTGAAGCTTCTAGTGGGAAATGCAAATTAAGTAATTTGTTTTCTTTCTAAAAGGATAAATTAAAATAGACAATGATTCAAAGAACAAAACAACTTAATAGAAAACATAATGGAATGCTTTGATATTATGATTCAGGGAATTTTGCTTCCTTTGTGGTAGCTAGATTGAGTGAAGGAGATTGCTTAGGTATAATGAGCAAATCTTATAATTGCAAGTATAACCCAAGCTGCATATCATCATTTAGCTCAATAAGCCTCATTAAATATTAAATATTACCTTTTAACTTTTATGCAATTAAGCAGAATTTAAAATTAAAAGTTTTAAAAATTAAAGTTTTTATTACTAAGTATCTTTTAAAATACAAATCTCACAGCTCCTTATTGTCAAGAAAAGAACACATGAAAATTTTTAAATAAGGTTTTCTCTCTATTAAGTTTACAGTCTTGCATGAAATACTGGTTATTGGGACCCACCATATCCAAGATTATGATTAAGTATCAATGAATTATGACTCTTGCAGCAAATATGCATGCAAATGTTATAAGATTATTTTCACATTATTTCACATAATTTCTTAAGCATAATAGGATAAGTAAATTATAGTTTCTACACAAGCTCTTCATATTTATGAATAGACCATGTTCTAAATGTTTCAGTCATTGGGGAATCCCAATGTCATATTTATGAATGGACCATGTTCTAAATGTTTCAGTCATTGAGGAATCCCAATGTCATATTTATGAATGGACCATGTTCTAAAAGTTTCTGTCATTGGGGAATCCCAATGTCATATTTATGAATGGACCATGTTCTAAATGTTTCAGTCGTTGGGGAATCCCAATGTCATATTTATGAATGGACCGTGTTCTAAATGTTTCAGTCATTGGGGAATCTTCCTAGAGAAACCATGTGAGAAATTGTAGCTAAGCTCAAAAAATGGAAGGCAAAAATCGATTTAACGAGGAATGTAGATTAATGTCATAGTATTATCGCAACTGTGTGCAACCACTACTTATAAACAATGATAGAAGAAATGCAGTCTGAAATCTGAATTCCAAATAAGAATGTAGGGCCATTATCCGTCTTGGACCCTTAGGGTCAAAATAAGAGAAAAGGGATGAATGGTGAGTTGGAAGTAAGTCAATGATCCTTGTCAATTTTTTGTATCTGTCAAGAAAAGCATCTGCTTGAGGACATCCATTTTCCTACTTCTGAATTACAGAAAAATAGGTGCTTATCCTGAATGTGACATTCCCTGACGTGGACTCTGTCTTTGCTGCTTAGGTGGTGTGTGCATGAGAAAGTGCTTAACATCTGGAAACGGAGACAATCCTTAGAGAAAGATATATATGAATTTTAAAAGGAAATATACCTACGATGGAAATAAAACAAATAGCATAAATATCTAGCTGTATTTGGTCTTTTTGGTAACTATTACAATATATACATTTTCAAACAACTAAGTTCAGCACTGACTTTGGGAGAATCTAGATAAAACTGAACTGACATATAATAAGCATTGGTGTAATTAATAGCACAGCGGGCAGAACCATGGGGGTATTTCCTGAGGAAGAGGGACTATAGAGAGGCAAAAGAAAACCCAGCTCATTCTGGGGAGTGCCAGGAGCAGTTATTATATTCAGAACTGAGAACTTATTTCTAACTCACCAACCCATAGTTCTGGCTGAAGTGCAGTGGTGCAGTCATAGCTCATTCTCAGCCCCAAACTCCTGGGTTCATATGGTCCTCTCATCTCAGCCTCCTGGTAGCTATGACCACAGGTGTGCACTACTTTGTCCAGCCAGTTTATTTTATATTTTATTTTCATTTCATTTGTAAAGACTGGGTCTTGCTATGTTGCCCAGGCAGGTCACAAACTCCTATCCTCAAGCAGTCCTCTAACCTAGGCCTCCCAAAGTACTGACATTACAGGCATGAGCCATTGCATCTGGCTCAAAAATATTTCTGTCCTAATGGCTTTAACAAAGAAGTGCCGTTTTGGGGATATATACAATGGTGTGCTGCTTGGGAGTGACAAAAAAATAATTATAAGAAGAATGGAACGAATATATCAGTATGTTTTCAAAAGCAAGTTAGCCCAAGTTTTTAAACAAGCATAATTTTAGGGTTTTTGTAACTAACTTAGGGTTTAAATGTAGCAAAAATTTTAAACATTATCATGAATACACAGAAAATTTTAATCAATTTGGTTTCCATGATGAATTTACATGCTTAAATTCCTAATTTCAATTTGCTGCTAGATATGAGAAAGTTTGAGATTTTGAAGAAGCAAGTGGTTCTTACAAATGTAGCAAACTTAAATTTTGAGGACAATTTAATTTAACTTCCATTTTTAAGACCAGATTTTGGGTCAGCTGTTAAGCATTCAAAAAATAAAATCTGATAATATCTGGCAATTCCAATTTTCAGTTTTATTGATCTTCACCATGAAATAATATATAAGGTAAGGGGCAAAATTTTGGAAAAGCAGATCACTTTGTTGTCCTATTTAGCAGGTTCCCAAATTATGCCATCTTGGAATCATTACAAGTAATTATACGAAGACAGTATCTTGTGTTTTGTATTTCATTGTTACCCATCCAATTGTTCTCTAGAGATATCAGAGAAAACCCACTCAAGAAGGGAAGGTTAGATAAACAGCCCTCTCTCTCTCTCTCTGTCTTTGCCTCCATTTGGTTCCTTATGTTCATTTCTCAGTGCATTTCAGTTACTTTTATTGTTCCCTTCATTTTCTCTTTCATTCCAGAATTTTAAGTGATTGCATAATTCTTTTGACAGCTGAAAGTAGTATCCGACTTTGAATGAAAGGTTTACAGCTACAGCTTTTCAATTAGAAAATCTCAGATCATGTGATCTATGAGTTTTAATATCTTAGGATCTCGACCAGTAAGGAATAATCACTTTGAAAAACCTTGATGCTACCTAGAGTTTGTGTTTTGTGAGGTTGCTTGGTAAATTATTTTCCTTTGATAATTGAATATTGCTTCAAGAGAGGTGAGCTCAGACATTTGGCAATGAATATTGAATGTGTATTCCAAGAGACATGACCTTAAAATATCATCAAGCTAAGTAGTAGTGAAATTGAACTCTGCTGTATAATAGAAGTCAGTGTTTCTTACATCTTTGTGATATATAAATATTTTTACATTGTGGTAGATAATAATTTGTATGGGAACATTTAATTGAATTTAATTTATCCTATGGCAGAATTATGTTGCATAGGTCATTTTAGTTTTTGATTTAAGCATCTTAAAATTACAAATGCAAATATTCAACACGTAAAACCCACATGAATACACACTCCCAAACATTTGAAATCCTAACAGTCATTTCCAACAGCTTTTTCCTACAAAAGAAGTCAGCTCTTCTTAGAGAAGACATGCATTCCCATAGCTTGAGAGGTGCACACTATAAGGTAAACAGAGAAAGGATTACAGCAGTTTAAGTATACCAGCGGATTTATTTATAGACAATAGACTTTTGAATTACTTGTCTTTAAAATTTGGTTTCTTGAGAAAATTATCTGTGTAGATTAATCATGCATTTCAGATACTTTCCAGACATCTGAATGTTGTTTTCTTAAAAGTAGCCAGCACGCCTTTTTATGCAGTCTGCATGGGAGATAGTAAGAGATGTGTATGCTGTATATCTACTAGTAGAGATTGGTTTTTGAGTGCTTCCTTAAAAAATTATTTTTTCTGAAGAAAGGGATTTCTTTTTTATAATTTAGATTAGATGATTTTAAATGTTTTTAGGTTTTAACCTCTCTGATCATCAGGGTCATTGCCATGGAAAAAATGCAAGTTATAGCATATTTCATTTTTATAAGGAAAGAAGTTGATAATTTAGACTTTTTTCTTTTACTAAATTGAATTACATCACTCAATATTTGGATGGCATTAATTCACAATAGCAACAAAAAAATCTTACTATTCAACAAAATAAAGTATGATTTCCTTCACATTTAACTTAATTTGTTCTTTAAAACATCTCCTAATGAAGGTTTTCTCATCCTCTGAAGCTGAATTTATTTAGGAAAAAATATTTTAAACACCATCCCAAGTGATATAACTATTTTTATTGAGCTTTGATGTTCTATTTGAACATATTTGAAGACTGTACAAGCACTCAATTTAGAATTAAGATTTTATTTGGAGATTTTGGTTGTATTTGAAATCTGTTGTGGAATTAAACATGAAGAATACGTCAATTTACTAGATGTCATTGTCTATGACACATTTTAGTCTTATCTTTCTGCCTATATGTAAAGAGGGATAGAAATAATTGGTATAAACAGGAAAAAAGAAGTAAAGTGGTAGGATCAGATGTGAGAAATATATAAGCTAAGATACTCTTTTTTTGTTTGTTTGTTTTTTGTTTTTGTGAGACAGAGTCTTGCTCTGTTGCCCAGGCTGGAGTGCAGTGACACAATCTTGGCTCACTGCGGCCTCCACCTCCCAGGCTCAATGGTCCTCCTGCCTCAGCCTCCTGCGTAGCTGGGATTACAGGTACGCATCACCACACCCGGCTAATTTTGGGATTTTTAGTAGAGACTAGGTTTGACCATGTTGGCTAGGCTAGTCTCAAACTCCTGACTTCAGTTGATCCGCCCACTTCAGCCTCCCAAAATTCTGGGATTTCAAGTGTGAGCCACCAGGGCCAGCCTAAGCTAAGATATTCTAGAAGCTATTAATAGTAAAATATAATGTAAATTGTTTAAAATTAATCTGTATATGAAATTTTTTCTAGGACTTTCCTGCCAGAAAAGTAGGAATAGAATGGCAAAAGGAAGGAGGTTCCTTCTACAAGTAGGCACACATCCTATTTCACTTTATCCTGTGATCAGTCTCATAACCATCTCCTGGTGTGAAGTGCTAAAACTGTGCTTTAAGAATAACTTAAGTCCTTTATGTACAAACTAAAGTATGAGAGCCTGAACCTTGGAAACCAAGAGATTCCAAAAAGCCTTATGTGTGAGACTGGGTGCCACAGATCTTGGCAGAAATTACTGCTTATTCTTAATTCTTATTGTTCCTTTCTAGCACTTCAATTTATAATGCCAATATCTACCTCAGCCTAAAGACAAGCTCTAGAATCACTTGTGTTACTTATTACATTTCTTTTAAAAAACTCATGAATTACACATGAATTTCAAAGTTGCCAACTGAGATTCCAAGGACTTAAAAAAGAAAAAACGTGGCACCTTTCCATTATAAAGGCTGTACGCAGTCTTCATAGTGTTTGTCTTTAAGGGACAACATGCCTCATCCATCAGCAACTTTTCTTCCTTAAATCATCATATCTTGCCTAAAAAGGTTTTCTGAAAACTAAGATTTGCAGATTGTTATATCACATCTTAATCTACGTATCAACTTTAGCATTATCAAAGCATGAACTGTTCTGGGTTTTCATAGTTAATTATGTTTGTGGTAATAACTGGGATGCAATTGTTTTTCTTCTGATCATTTTGTACTTGCTTTTCTTATGGTAACTTCTGATGCTTGTTTGTAAGATCTTCCTCTCTTTTCTCCATCTGGTTATCTTCTTACCTTCTGTCCTTTAACTCAGATGTCACCCACACTGTGTGTCTTTCTGGATTGCTTCTTATTTAACTGTTGCTTCTCATAGTTTACATACCTCCTCCTGTACCACACTATCAACATTTCTCAAGCTGCACTATATGCTGGGTTGTGTCTTTATTTATTTATAAGTTCCTTGATAATTCGGACTATATATTAGTATATTCAAAAAATACTTATGAAGTGTTTACTTTGGGTCAGGAATTATTGAGTGAAGGAAATTGACCAAAACTCTGCCATCATGAAGCTCGCATTCTAACTTAGGGAGACAGATAACAGACAATGAGCCACATAAATATGCAAAGTATCGTAAGTTAGATGGTGAAAAGTAATCCTGGATGGGGATCAGATAATTTTGATAGGATAATTTTTAACTGGGTAGTCAAGAAAGGCCGCACAGAGAAGATGGCAATTGGAAGAACAAGGTGGTGAGAACTGCTGAGTCTGGAGCAAACACACAATTTGGAGCAGTAGAAGATTCCAGAAGTAACAGTATAGAGGCGAAGAAGTGGGAATTGTGTGGAGTCTTTTACTTGCTGTTGTAATGACCTTGGCTATGCTTTGAAGTGAGGTGGAAAGTTGGCAGGGACCTTAGTTTTCTTTTTAATAATTCACTATGAATTTTGAACGGTCACTATTATAGACTCAATAATTTTGCTTTATTACTCTTGCAATTGACTACAAAAGAGCGTATTGAAGAAATGTTAAATTCTAATTTAAACTGATTGAAATAGGTTTTTATCTTTTTATGTTTCTCATCACTGAATATCTCATTTTTAATTAGTTTGAAAGCATTCTAAGATAGTGAGCCAATGCAATTTAGCATAATGCATAACTTATTATTCATCAGATTTAGGTATTTAACCGAGGATGCTAATTAGGAAAGTAACTTGTTCTGTTGGATGATTTTGATAAAGCTACTTTCAAATGATTATCACATCCATTGATGTCATATTAAGTTGTGTTTCTGGAAACCAAATTTAGGCAGTGGTAATGAGTTAATATCTCTAAGTGGATACCTTTTATCTCTACAGTCAAGGATACTTGAAAGTGGAAAAACATACTGGCTTCAAGTCTTGGGAACTAGGACTTACCGGAAATGTGTGTGTTTGTTTTGTTTCCTGGTGGAATTGTCTTCTCGGAAAGATGGTGTTTCCTTTTCAATAGGAAAAAATTGATCCTATGCTGCTTTACTTTAATGCTTTGCTTTTGTCAAAATAGTGTTTTCTTAGGAAAATTAACCTATCATAATATAATGAAAAGAGAAATGCTGAAGACACAAAATGATGTCCATGTTAATATTGAGTAGGAAGCATCAAGGGACATGAGAAGAGGGAAGCGAAGAGAGGGAGAAGAGAAATTTATAGTGTAACAACAATTAGTAAAAAGGATTAGCATATACATGTAGTCAATAAGTCAATAAATGGCTGTTTATAGAAAGCCTACCAGGCACTAGGGGATATAGCAGTGAAGAAGGCAAAGACACAATTGGCTATACTGTAGTGAGGAGGGAAAGAGGAGGAAGACATACAAATACCTAAACAAAGCAATGGTGTGAAGGGCTATAAAGTACACTACTACGAAGAAGATTACATGTGATAACATGGCTGAGTAAAACTGTCAAGGAGGAAGGCACTGATCTGGCTGTAGGTATTTCAGAGCATTTTTCTCTCTGAGGAGGTAATATTTCATTTGAGAGTTGAGTGAAGACAAAGAGGAAGGTACTTTGAAGATCTGGGGTGCTCTGAGCAGAAAGAAGGGCAGATATAAAGATTCTGTAATTTAAAAAGAGAGCTTGATAGTTTCTTACAAAGAAAAGAAGGCCGGTTTGGCTGGAATGTCCATGAAGGAAGAGCATGGAGAGAGATTACATGAGTGTTCTCAGGGACCAAATCTAGATCTTATATCAAAGTGTGAATATAAATTAACTACATTGAGAATTGTATGATGGATGTGTGATACGATGAGGTTAGCCCTTAGGAGGGTGTACTATTGTGGAAGGGTACAGTAGTGAAGGAAGGGGGTTCATTTAGCTGACTATTGCACCTGTCCAGTTGAAGGATGATGGTAGTTGGGATTATGAGTGTAGCAATAAAGTTGGAGAAAATCAGTTGAGATTGGAAGTTGATTTGAAGATGATTGAATTTACTGAGCAAGAATTATATCAAGGTATTTGGATTTAGGGACATGGGGGATTATGGTCACTTTTAGTGATATGGCAAAGTCTTGATGACATGAGGCAGTTTGCAAGTGACAGAGGTGTGGGTAGGTGCGTATGTGTGATTGATTTTACATTTTTTAATCTTAAATTAAGACGCTAGTTAGAATCCAAGTGGAGACATCAAGTAGGCACTGACAAGTTGACTTGGCTAGAGATGTGAGTTAGATCATCGTAGCCTATAGAGCATGCCTAAAGTCATGAATCTAGGTGAGGGGTTGGAAAACTATTATAGCCCATGAGCCAGATCTGGTCTGCCACCTATTTTTGTATGGCTCATGAGTTATAAGTACGTGTGGCATTTATAAGTCTAAAATGTAAAATACAGGGAAATTTTTCAGCAGGGAAAGTTCCATAAATTTGCCTCTTGGCAACACAAAGCCTGAAATATTTACTATCTGGCTCTTTGTCAAAAATGTTACTGACTCCTGATCTGGATGAAACCCTGTGAGGAGAGAGTGTTGATAGAAGAGAGAGAAGCATCACAGTGGAAATTAAAATTATGTCAACTGAAGTGTGTAGGGTAGAGAATTTAAGCCTGAGTATAACAGTAAGAGATTAACAGTAAATTCATTATCAGCGTGATCAATGAAACCTTTGGGGGCAAAGAGGAACTATCTTCGTCACACCTTTCACTCACTCATAGAAAGATCTTAGGCAGGAAATATAACTTGTTTGAAGATCTGAGATAAGGCTAATGTAGTTTGGACAAAGAAAGCTAATGGGAGGATGACATTACATCTGGCCAAAGATTTAGGGAAGAGCCAAATACTTCAGGCTTTTTAAAGTGATCTTTAGATAAAGAGGAGGTCATCAAGCCATTCCGAAGTTGGAGGATCAAATCACATCTGATGGGAAAAAATCTGGCTGTATGTGCATCTAGGATGTAAGGAAGCCAACATGGATGTGAAGTTAAAATTGTCCATTGCAAATAATAAAATGAAGGCCCCAGGTAGCCTTGGCAAGGGCAGATTTGGTATAAAATCCTTATTGGAATGGGCTTAAGCAGTAACGGGAATACGGATCTAGCTGTTGTGTTTAGTGGAATTTTATCAGTCTTTTTGTTGTGTATGATATATAGATGGTCAAAATAAGGAACTTCTACATTTTCGGTTTTTGTTTTATTTTAATTGAGATTTGAATTAAAAATAAGAAACTTTTATTTTGAAACTTGGAGACTCTGTTTAAAAAGTATAGAGTAGGGCTAGAAAAAAACCTAAAACTCTCCTGATGAGGAGAGTGCTAATCGTGACTCTAATAATAATAAAATACTTTTCTGATAATTTTTTGTGTGTTTCATTATTTATATATGTATGGGAAGTTGTACCCTAGCCACATGCCAATTCACCTGGTGAACTTGCTCTTCAACGTGGCACAAATATTTCCTTCTATCTTTAGCCTTCCGGGGTTTCTCACATGGACTATCGGCTCTTCCTACTTGAACCTGCTGGTAGTACCCTGTAGGAGACATGCTACTCCATGACAACAGGCACCACGCTGTAGGGGAATTACCATACCTGTCAATCACTATCTCTAGAATGTGGCCTTTCATGAGCCCTGAGATTTCATACTGTTTCTCTGAGCTGTAACAATATTTATATTGAAAAAATAAACATGTTCTTCTATCTTTAATATTTTATATCTTATAATTTGAATATCCCATTTTCATTATACTACTTAGCTGCTAAGTTATGTTATAAAAACAAGTTTTAATTCTCTGCAAACACCTTCAAATCTAATCCTTACCGGTGAAGACTGATGTCTGGTTAACATCTGTTAGGACATTTATTTCCATAAAGTATTTATAGCGCCTTTTTGTTATTGATTGGTATGATAAATGTGTAACTCTTACACAAAGACAAAATTTTTAGATTTTTGTATTTAAAATACTGGTTATCAAAAGAAAAACCCAGATGTTATTTGTTTATGTTTCTGCTTGAGGTACTGAATCTATTTCAAGTCATATTTCTCAGTATTGATATACTTAATTTTGCTGAAATAATAACACACTAACTTTAGCTACTTTTTTTCTCAGTGTGTCTCCTTGTCGCTCACCATTTCCGCCTCATTTCACTTCTCATCTTTATTTCTTTTTCTTTGGTCTTCTTTTACTTTAGGGATTCTTTCAATTTAGAAGTGTTCTTGTTTTCTGTTAATTACTATTCTTCTTCGATGTACACAGATATCCTTTTCCATTTCATTTGTGAATTCATCTCAGAGGCATTTTGTGTGTGCCTTTTACTCATAGCTTCTCAGAAGTCCCTTTCGAGGTTACCGATTTAACATGTCATGTACTATAAGGTTTGCATGGCATGGTGGCAGCTGACTTTGGTCTTTACAAGGATTGAAATGTTCACTCAACATGGATTGGTAGAATTTTTTTTTTCCTTAAACATTTCATCGCCTTGTAAACAAACAAAAGCAAACCCAAGACTCAAAACTGACATTACTATTGGTGCCCCTGGAAATAGCTACCTTCTCACTAAAGTAGATTTTGTCATCCAACTTTATGTGTTGTTGAACACACATGGTGCTGTATGAGCACTCACTCACTAGTCTAGAAAACATTGCTGTGACCAGTTACCAGAAAAATAAATTCAGATTGCTCTTCACCTTCCACAGATGACCCTTCTGAAAGCCATTTGAATTCATTATAAATTATAGTTATATTAGTGTGACTTTAATTCACTTGTAATCTGAACTTTATGTGCAATGCATTTTTTCCCGTGTTTAATCATTTTTGAATGCTAAATCATTTTTTTTTTTTTTTTTTTTTTTTTTTTTCTTGAGACGGAGTCTTGCTCTGTCACCCAGGCTGGAGTGCAGTGGCGCAATCTCGGCTCACTGCAAGCTCCGCCTCCCGGGTTCAGGCCATTCTCCTGCCTCAGCCTCTCCAAGTAGCTGGGACTACAGGTGCCCGCCACCACGCCTGGCTAATTTTTTGTATTTTTAGTAGAGACGGGGTTTCACTATGGTCTCGATCTCCTGACCTCGTGATCCACCCACCTCGGCCCCCCAAAGTGCTGGGATTACAAGCGTGAGCCACCACGCCCGGCCAAATGCTAAATCATTTGCAAACAAATGGCTTGTCCTTGAGAAAGAATTTAAGGCTGAAAGTACATTAAGTGCCATCTGGGTATCTGTGTCAATGGTTTTGTCACTACATATGTGTGTGTGTGTGCATATCACCTACTTTATCACATTTATTTGATAAAATTGATATGCAATCTCTAAATCATTGTGTCTCCAACTTGTGTTATACCACAAATACAAATTTTTGTCCTAAAATTGGTGGTACCCTTTGTAAAACTAGATGTTCTCATTTGTGCAAAGGAAGGAAAAATAAAACAAGAAACAAATTCAATAAAAAAATTAAAGGTCAGATTTCTTTTATAGCTGCTGAGTTCCTTTATTTCCTTTCCATCATCCTCACATTCCCAAATCTCAACAAAGTTAAGAAATTAAAACACACATCATGAGATCATATGTTCGCCTTGTTCAGGAACTGAAGGATTACATATACAAGACTATACCTTAATAAGTAGAGGGAGAAATAGGAAGATATAAATAGAATATGAAAATTTATTATAATGCAGTTCTATTCTAAAGTGTTTCCTAGGCAGGCTAAGAGTATGTTGCCAGGAAATTTTAACAGACCCACTCCATTATATAGAAGAGGATGTGTGTAGATCCCTTAATTCTGAAATGTTTAGAACTGAGTACAACAGGTCTTTGAATAACGACGTTTCATTCAATGTCATTTCATTATAATGTTGATGAGAAAAAACAAATTGATTCCAATTGGGGTTCACTGTCTGTGTAGAGCTTATATATTCTCCCCATGTCTGCATTGATATTCTCTGGATGCTCCAGTTTCCTCTCACTTCCCAAGGCTGTGCATGTGAGGTTGATTGACGTGTCTATGTGGTCCCAGTCTGAGTAACTGTGGGTATGTGTGAGTGCACCTGCAATGCGACGGCGCCCTGTCCAGGGCTGGTTCCCACATTGCGTCCTGAGCTGACAGGATAGGCTGCGGTCAACTGCAACCCCAAACTGAAATAAGTAGGTAAATAATGATTTTACTAGCTTTTATTAATCTTAAACGTATGAATAGCTGAAATTTATTTCAGCATTTAATATTAGAAGTGTTTTGATCTTTATTTACAAGTTTGTTGACGTTTTAGTTACCAAAAGCCATAGAAGCTTAACTCTTTTGATGTCAACCTATGGTAAAATGGGTTTCGCTTACTGTATTTTTGTACCAATTAACCATCCCCAATTTATCCCCCCGTATGCGTGTATCAAAACATCACGTGACCATAAATCTATATACCTATGACCAGTTTTCAAGCACCTGTCGATGATGTTAAGTGAAGACTTATTGTAGTCCTTTTTTGGCATAACAAAAATGTGTGTGTTTTGTTCAAGATTGGAAAAGTTCTTTGTGTAAAGAACTAGACAGTAAATATTATAGGCTTTGCTGGCCATATGTAGTCTCTGTCTCTCCTTCATCTACTCATTCTTCTTCTCCCCTTCCTTCTCCTTCTTTAAACACTTCAAAAATGCCAAAACAATTTTTAGCTCTCAGCCATATGAAGCAAGCCATTGATTAAATTTGGCTTGTAGGCCCATAAAGTGTGAATTCCTTTACATCATCAGAATGCCGCATATATATGAAATGTTATCTATGAGAAATTAATGGTGCTCCCAGCAGAGAGAAATTAGCCTAAGTTAAGTTTGGGCTTTGGAATTCAGGGGAATGCCATGCACAAAAATGCTCTGCTTTTAAAACTAGTTACTAACAGTCCATTTCTGATATCAGAAATACATGAAAACTACCAATTGAATGGACATTATTCACTACTTTAGTGCTGCTACTCATGTGTGGTGGAAAAAGAATCCAGAAAGTTTTCCTGTCCCTTTGAACATTCATGCAATAAAAATTTCCAAATCTTTTTTTGAACACATTTTTATCTGATAGTTCTCTTGTGTACTTTATAAGTACCTTTTGCTGCTTATTCTCAGTAACTGTATCGAAACAATCTGTTTTCCTTTATCAATCAAAATAAAATAAGAAATTTAGCTTAATACTAATATTAAGCTGAAGTGCAAGATATATGAAAAAGAGAGAAAAGAAGCAGGATAAACTGACCTTTTGATAACTGCAGAGGACAGCAGATCAAAGACTGGACTTTAACGTCTTACATTTTCAGAATCTATCACAGTAAGTCCACTGGGTCCAGAAATAGGTTTTAATCCTAGATTGAAATGACTCACAATGCTGTCATGACATTGAGTTTGATGGAAAAAGTGAAGTTAAAGTTTTTCTCAATATTTTTTTAAAATCAATGATTGATTTAACTATAAAATGGACTGATTCTGAAGAACTCATTCTGACGTTGGAGGTGAAAATGCTTTTACTCTAATCATTAAAATCAATTTCTCTAGATATCTGACTTTATTCTGCTTTATAACATAAAGAATGAAACTATATTTATTAATGAAGTGTAATCTAGCAAAGTGGCATAAGCATACTTATCAGTCACTTACTAAAGTTGTGTGTTTTTTTCCATTGCATGAAAACCCTGCCTTGTTTTAATTTTTATTGACTCTTTAAAAGCAATTTTAGGTTTGTAGAAAGAAGTGAATAAGCATTCACACGTCATCCTCAGCCTCTACCCCAATTTCCCCGATTTTTAACATCTTGCAATAGTGTGGTACATTTGTTATAGTTGATGAGTCAATATTGGTACATTATTATTGACTAAAGTATGTAGTTTGTATTAGAGTTTACTCCTTGTCTTATGAATTCTATAGGTTTTGTCAAATGTGTAATGACAAATAATCCTCATTACAGTGTCATACAGAAAAATGGATTCACTCTCCTAAAATTCTTCCTTGCTCCATCCGTTCATCGTTTCCTCTACTAATTTATGTAGAAGATAAATTAGTAGATTGAGTTGATGGTTATAGCAGTTTAAAGCACAGATAGAAAACTAGATTGACCTACCTACCCAGACTGTGCTTCTCACTCTCACTGTGCCCTTTCTTAACCTTTGGAAATGCTTTTATTCATATATAAAATAGGCTATAACTTCATATAGTTGTATTACAAAAAGTTAATGCACAGAAAAAGACTTGTGCTAGGTATATGGTTTCTTCTCAGTTAAATGGAAGCCATTGCATGTGTTTGTCAATAGAATTCGTCATACTTTATCTCACATATCTTTACGTCATTGTTGGCACATGACATGTTTAGACTGCACAAATCTCCTCCAAATCCCTAATAGCCACTGATCTCTTTACTGTCTCCATAGTTTTGCTTTCTCCAGAAGGTCATGCAGTTGAATCATACGGTATGTAGACTTTTCAGACTGGCTTCTTTCACTTGGCAATATGCATTTAAAGGTTCCTGTGTGTCTTCTGTAGCTTGACAGAATACTATTCCATTGCCTGGATATACCACAGTTTATTTTTCCATTCACTTCCTGAAAGACATTTCGATTTTAGTGATCATGAATAAGGCTCCTGTAACATTCATGGGAAGAAGGCTTTTGTGTGCATGTAAGTTTTCAAATCCTTTAAGTAAATACCGGGAATGTAATTTCTGGGTTGTGTGGTAGGGTATGTTTAGTTTTATAAGAAACTGCCAAACTGACTGCCAAAGTAGCTGTACTATTCTGCATTCTCACCAGCAATGAATAAAAGTTCCTGTTTCTCCTCACATTTGCCAGCTTTTGGTATCATCAGACTTTTGGATATTGGTCATTTTAATAGTCATGTAATAATATCTCACGGTTGCTGTGACTTGCAGTTCCCTAATGATACATGACTAGTAACTTCAAAATCCCCATTTGACAGCTGTATTTAGACCTTTGGACTATTTTTTAAATGAGTTGTTTTCTTTCTTATTTTCGAGTTCTCTGTATACTTTAAATACCAGTAATTTATCTGATATGTTTTGAAAATGTTTTGAATATGTTTTGAAAAGATTTTCTCCCAACCTGTGGCTTTTGTTTTCATTCTAAGCACAGTTTGAATAACAAAAGTCTTTAATTTTAATGATGCTCAATTTCTCAATTTTTTCTTTGTCTAACCCAATAAATCAGAAAGCTTTTTATCATTTCACATGACTTAACATTCAGGCAAGGTCTATATAGGCCCCTTTCAAACAGTCATAAAGTTTAGAAGCTCTGACCTCACAAACAATAACAACGACAACATAGAAACAAAAATGACAGCTTTCGATGTTGTCTCAGTAATTTCTCAATTCAAGAACAGATTACTGAGCTTTATAAGCAATACGTATAGATATCAATTTCACAATAAAATACCTTATGATATTTATCAAATCGCCTTAGTTTTGGTCACTTATTACTATTAGACTAAAATGTAATTTGTCAGACATGAGAAATCTTTTTGTAGTATTTTTTAGAGAACCAAGTATTTATTTTAGCCTTTTCAGTTCTTCTCTTGCTGTTTCTCCAGTATAGTCATTCCAATTGTCTCTATAGATGTATTAATACCAGGTACATAGTAAACACAATTATCTCCCACGTGTACCCCAACCCCATTCCCTGTTCATGCAGTCAACATAAAGGAAGCAGGTCAAAAGGAAGCAGGTCATGTACCCTGTGATGTGCTGGGTTGTAAGGAAAGGTACACAATTAATGTACCATGTCTGAGTTTTCTTCTTCTCTGTATTTGTTCCATTTAATGCATGTATGTTTTTTATTCCTCAGGCCTCTCCAGTCCTAACACACTCAGGGATACTTGATACAGCTATAAGGCTCTGTCTTTATCAGGTACCTTTGGGTTACCCCCAGCCAGGTGTGGGAAATAGAGGAAGTGAATGTCTGTATGCTCATTAAGTATCACACAGAGCAGAAACATAAAGAAGCCTGTGCCATGAATGGGTCTCTTCTTTCTCCAAAAACCACCTACCCCTTCAACTCCCACTGCTTAAAGGAAAATCTTGTATTAGTCTCCCCATTTTCTCCTCAAACTTGCTTTAGCAAAGCAGTTCTTAAACCTCTGTTAATGTATGTCCCCACCCCTAACTCAACACACAGTCTCATGTCACATCACAGAAAAGAAGTTCAAAACAAAACAAAACAAAGCCACAGTCTTATAAGAAAAATAGGTAAGTTTTACAAAAGTTGTGTACTGTATCTCTGCTTTGAATTTTGTCATTGGCCAAGGATAGTAAAACTCTTGGAAAACTATAAAACAGGAACTTACTTAATATATTTTACCCAAGATTTTTCAAACATTTTTGGAAGGATACTTATTAACATCTTGCAGAGGTAATGTTACATGAAAAACTTAGCATAAGACCAATCAGGTATTCTATGCAATAATGCAGATATATGAAAAAATAATATAATGAAATAAATGACTTTTCAAAAGGTATTGATCCTAGATCCACATTCTTTTTTTGGTTCAGGTGAGGCAATTAGAATGTGAAAAAAAGAAGCATAGAACAACTGTCTAATGAGAGGGACGAATGTTCCTGGGTGGAAAGTTATTAGAAGATAAATTAGTAGATTGACCCTTTTGCTGTCTACACAGGTTTTTTTTTTTTTTTGCTAGTACCAATAGAAACAAATTCATTTTATGGTTTGTGTCACTGGAAATGTATAACTTAGTGGTAGCTATATAGCAAACTTTCAATATGTAATAATAAGAGATTAGATGTAGATCTAATATCATTATTTAATTTATTTGCTTGAATACCAGTGAGGAATTTCCACTTAAGCTCTCGTTTTCCAGATGAGTGTTTAATTGAATTCCAGAATTCATTTTGAAATAGAACTTTGTGTAGAATATGAATTTCTTTGCAAGAAGAATCATTTGTACACTTGGGTTTGAGAGCAGTTTAATGTCAATATAACTTCTTTCCAGGCTTTCATTTCCTACTTTTTGATATGGGAATAATCTCATGGCGTGATTGTGAAAGTCTTAAAAGATAATGTTTGGGGGGAGGGGAAGGGATAGCAATAGGAGATATACCTAATGTTAAATGATGAGTTAATGGGTGCAGCACACCTACATGGCACATGTATACATATGTAACAAACCTCCACGTTGTGCACATGTACCCTAAATCTTAAAGTATAATAAAAAAAGATAATGTTTGCAAAGATACTCTGTGCACTCAAAGCGTGCTCTATGAACTTCATTACCGTTCACACTTTGGGTTTATGAGGCTTCCATTTGCTGGCAATTGAAATGTGACTCTGAGTTAGATGCCGTGGTGTGGGAGATGATGTTTATTGGAGTTTAAAGCACAGATAGACAACTAGATTGTCCTGCCCACCCAGACTGTGCTTCTCACTCTCACCGTGCCCTTTCTTAACCTTTGGAAACACCTGTATTTATATATAAAATAGTTTCATATACTATTTTATACTATATACTTCATATAGTTGTATTATGAAAAGTTAATGCACAGAAAAAGACTTGTGCTAGGTATACGGTTTCTTCTCAATTAAATGGAAGCTATTGCCTGTATTTGTCAAAAGACTTCATCATACTTTATCTCACATATTCAGTGCTTTACATCATTTTTGGCACATGGTATGTTTAGACTGTGCAAGGGTTAATTACGCCAAATTTTTCTATCTACAGTTAATATAGCCCAAGGTACCTTGTTTAGCTGAGCCAAAGTTTGTATTTATTAAAAATGTAAATGTATCTTGAAGTGATGCCTGATCTCACAGAACTATGGGTTCCAATCTCTAAATCACTGTGATCAGTAGTAAAACTATGTACTCTGTGTCTGTCCTACTAGCTATATTGCCGGAATCTGGAGCATGACTTTTGGGTCTTTCTGTAATGCCTTACCTCTCATCAAAATTCACAAAATTCACAAGACCTGCTCTCTGGATTGTGAGACTTTTGCATTACAAAGAAAAAGGTGCTGTCCTAATGGCATTCCAAAGCCATTTGAAATGAGTTGCTTTCGTTTCCAGGGAGTCATTTTTATGTTGGTTATCATTACTTTACCATTACCTTTTAATTTGGAAATGTTAAAATCCATTGCCATGCTCCTTGGAATATAAAGATCATATAGGGTCATTGAGATGAGTCTGAAAGTATGAGTCACTGGAGACCTTCTAGTGGGATAATGTTGTTAATATTGCTGGTATTCTATTCTTCACGTTTCCTCCAGTAAAATGTAAAGTGACCAAAATATAAGCGTCACGCAGGCAAAGATTCTTTTATTTGTTCAACGAACACTGCCTTCACATAGTAGTCAGTTAATATTCACTACTAGAATGCATGTTGAATGGCATCTCTTTTATTTGCCATTAGCGTTGGTCCACTTTATAGCAGTTGGACAAAAAAATTGGACAAAGTGTGTTGATCTTTTATGAAAAAATAGATATCTCTTTCTTTCTTTCATTGTTGCGTTTTCTGTGGGCAAGTTGATAGACACTGTAGTCCTGATGTTATTTTAGGGCATACAGTTGAAGTTACTAGATCTTTTAGAGTTTATTTAATTATAATATGAAGCTTTGAGTTTCTGTTTCGTTATTAAATAATTTATTTTATGATAGTGTTGCTTAACTTAGTGTGGAAGGCCTACAAATAAACCTAATAAATATCTTACAAACTACCTTAAAATAAATCTAACATTTTTTACTGAAATATTTTTAAACATGTTGAAGTTGGAATGCCACGTAATTGTATACACACACACACAAAACACACACACACACACACACACACATTAGGTTTTCATTTGGTTTCTTTGTTCCTATTATTGAAATTCCTATGCTAATAACCATATCAATTTATGAAACTCATTTTGAGAAAAAAGGCCTAAAATATAACTCATTTTTAAAATGATTTTCTCTTAATTTATAATGTAATACTTTAATAAAATATGGTAGGGCAATTTTGTATAAATATTTATGCTAAGTTTTCTACATAAGTTACTGCATATAGTCTAGTTTTTAATAGAAGGGTTTTTTTTTTTTGCTTCAGTATCCACTTTAAAGTCAATGACATTTAGTGTTTTCTACTTTACAGTTCTAAGTTACTTTTGCTTAAAAAGTCATCTGACTTTTAAGTTAATGTCCAACTTGATTACTATCTCTCTGTATCTCATCGATGTGTTCTTGAAAGTAGTTAGATTTTGAAAGACATTACTAAGAGGGCTTTTTCTCATCTTTGGAGAGTAACTTGGGGTAAATGGTTGTCTTTCGTCTTTGTCCTCCCCTCTACCCGCAACTCCCTATCCCAGATCATTAGCTGAACTTGTGTGCTCAGGTTAATGTTCTGTTTCACCTTTCTTGTCAAATTGCTAGAGACAACTCTCTTCAGTTATATAATGTACACACAGAATCTCATCTTTTTAATCTCTCTCTTTTAAACAAATGTGTTCACCCTCAGATTTGCTGTCATTTAGAACAGGACTTCCTATTAGAAATATAATAATTTTCATTCATGTGGAATCTTCAATACAAAAAAACCAGAAAAACACATATCAATGGTTTGCTTGTGTCATGCTGATAGTTGGGGGACAGCTGATATTAGAAAAAGTGACACTATATTTCTGAACACAAACCTTGTTTCATCTTAGAATGTGGTGTTGAACCAATTTTGTACCTCAGTGCTATAAACCTTAATGAGTTGTTAATGTGTGATTAACTGCCTTGGCCAAACTCAAAATCTTATTCACACATACAATACACACAGAGAACTTATTTTTATTTGTTCAGTCACTCCTTTAGTCCTTCATTTATTTCACAAACATTCATTGACACTTACGTGGCAGCACTCTTATAAGAATAGAATATACCCTGTTAAATCAGACATGATACTTGCTTTTGTGGAGCTTATGCTTTAATGGAGAAACAGAAAGTCAAGCAAAACCTCAAACTATATAACTTTAAATTGGATATGTGCTAATGAAGGAAAATGTGGCACTATAAGAAAAAATAATAGGGAGTTAAAGGATAAATAGGAGTTTGGTGGATGAAATTTATGAAGGGCTGAAGATTTCAAACAAAAGAAACTGATGCAGGAGGGTGCAGCTTTGGAGTCAAGAATGAAGTTCTAGGAAATAGCAAGGAAATGGTAGGAGAGGAGGTCAAAGTAGGTAGGATTTTATATATTATCAATGGGAAAATATTGAACAACCCTAAGCAGAAACGCAATGATATATGTTCATCTTCATTACAAATTCTTCTATCTTTAGTAGACCTGTTTTCAGGCAAAATTTCATGAGAGAATAGTAACAAAGAGAAAAAAAGTGGTGTTCTCAGATTATCTCTAACTCACCTGATGACTTGAAGTTAAATGACCTCAACATTTTGTGAGGCTTTTCCTTCTTATAAAGTAAGGAGTTTAGATGAGGTGAGGTGTCCAATTTCATTTAGCTTCAATTTCCTGTAATTTGACAGCTGTCAAGTCATGCTTTGATTTGTTCTGTTTGTGAGCCAGAGTAACATTAAGGCAGTATATTAACTAGGAGAACTATTTCTTTACTTTTAAACTTCAAAATTATGATGACGTAAGTATTTTAAAGAGCATTTAGAAAGTAGACAAATGAAAAATTTTTAACATTTTGGAATGCTTCTTTTATTTCTTTTTGAAACCTAGGTTTTTGGTGGTAGTGGTGATATTTATTTTTGCCAAACTAACCATTCCATGTAATTTTGTAGCATTTTGGGTTGATGACCACCGTAAGGCTAGTATTCCTATATGTGTTAAAACTTATCTTTACAATTAATGTATTTTCACTGAATTATTTAATTAAAAATTAAACTACGATTTCTAATACATGTTCAGTGAGATATTATTAGGCATTACCTAAAAGGGATTTCTGGAGAAAGAAAGAATTTCTGGTTAAAAGGAGTTGAGCAGGTTTTCCTAGAGCGATTCTCTCTGTCTCTAGGATGGAGCTACAGCATAAAATATCCTCCTAATTTACTTCACAAATTAGCCCTTAGATTTCATGAATTACTTATAATTCTTTTTGTAGACCACAGTTTCTTTGCTCTTCAGTATTTCACTTGCTTATGTGAGTTTCTAAAACTAAGTTTAATTTTGGAAATTCTTAATTTTATGTTTATATTTTGAATTTTGTTTAAAATTAAGTTTAGTAAAAAGCTAGGTTTTTATTTCTACCTACAAATTCAGTGTCCCATCAATAGAAAAAAAATTCTCAATAATATTTTGAAGTTACTTTAGTCTTTGTCATTAAAGAATAAAAATTTACCAGGCAGAAATGCCCCAGAAGCTACCTATGGAGGAAATATAAATATTATTATTACCTACTAATATGAATATACAAAATAGTCAATTATGTGTATAGAAGTTAAAAGTATATAAAAGTTAAATATTTATAAATGATACAGGACTCACGTGTTTGTATGCTCTGACTGCTGTGCAGTCACAGTCTTATAAATTGATAAACAGAGTTTGCAGTAAAGAAGGAGTTTAATGATTGCAGGACAGCTGAGTGAGGAGATGCGAGCACCCTCAAATCTGTCTTTCCAGAGAGTACTTGGTTGGGGTGAAGGGATTGTAGAGGGCCACGGGCTGGATAAATGGGGTCACTGACTGGTTTGGGTTAGGGGGTTTAAATCACCAGGATGTGGAAACTTCGCCCTTTAGTGAGTCAGCTTCTCCTGGAGCCCTTCGGAGGAGCTGATGTCAGTAGTTTCACTGGTATGTAGGATCTGAAAGAATACCTCAGAGAGAAAACTTAACATTTCACAATGCTCAAGTTGTTATCTATGAGTAGTTAAGTTTAACTATAATCTTGTGACAGGATATAAATGATTGTGGGGCTGTACCTAATAAACAATTATGAGGAAGCAGGACAGATAGCAAGTTAACTTAATGTTTAAGACTGGATGTGTTGGAAGCTTATTTTTATTTCATCCCCTCCCTCCTTTCCCAAATAATTTTATAAAGATTATAGGGGTGGTTTATATATATATGTATAAATAACTTCTAATATTTTATCAGTTAATAAAAGCTCACATTTTCTAGACATTTTTGTTGATTAAGCTAATAAGATGGCTTTTACCAATGGATCTTGAAATGTGGTATGCTAAATGAATTTCTGTTTTCAAAAAGAATTGTGCATGATCAATAATTCACTAAAACAGTAGGCAAGTAAACTATATCACTAAGACAGTAGGCAAGTAAACTATATTTTTAAATTTACTAGTGGTGTAATCTTGAGCAAGTCACCTGACACTTCATGCCTTAATTTATAAAAGAAAAAAGAGAACTTCCTAAATTACAGAGTTGGGTTCAAATATGAATGAGAAATATAAATATGAAGGTATTGGAAATATTAGAAATAGGAATATGAAGGTATCTGCTATAGTGTTAGTGACTGACATGTACTTAACTATCATTGACAAAATTATTATTCTTTTCTTTTTTGAAATAATGGAGACATAGTAGAGAAGATTTTGTTAATTTGAGGTGTTTTAACTCTTTATTCAGTAAGTTCTTTGTAAAAATTTATAGGAAGAACTGAAGGGATATAAAGGGTTCATAATAAACACAGCAGATGATTTCTGATCCTTAAATCCAGAAACTCGGCCCTAGTTTATTTTACTTTCTTATTTCTTGCAAACTACCTAGAAAAAGTTGGAGAATGGCACTATTTTTTTTATTGATCTCAGCTTCAAAAATTTCAAAATGTAGTTTTTCATTAGTAGTAATTCAAGCTAGAACATATAATATATTCAACATTACACTAAGTGATTTACTTTTATATAAGTTATTTCATTTAACCTTAAGAATACTTCGTGGATATATTTATATTTACTTTTACAGATTAATAGACTGTTATTAGCAGAGGTTGGTAACTTGCCGAACTCTGATACATTGCTAAGGAGTGATTCACCTATAATTGAGCCAGGTTTCTTCTAAATACTATGCTCCACTGTAAATATATGAGATTACAGGTTAAAGTTTGAGAATTACTTCTAAGTAATAAATAGCTCACTCAATTTTAATATCGATTCTGGTAAAATTCTTTATAAAGGGTTTAGCATTCTTTATAATGTTTGGGGTTGGGTCAGGGAGAAGATAATGAAAAGAGAACAGAGCAGATAAGAAACATTTTGCACATCTGACTTCCAAACTGATCCTCTAAATAGATTGTTTTATGCTATCTCATCAAATTGAAACTTTTTGATGGATATAGAAACAAAAAATATTGTATTAAAAATATTGAGAAAGATTGAGGAGAAAGAAAATTTTTTTGAAGAGAATCAAACTATATTATTTTAGGTATATTTCTGTGTGAATCTTGAAAGTAGGGAAAGAAATATGTCAGCAAAAATACTAGAAGTAATTTATTATTTGATTGTCACAAAAACATTGATTGAACTTGCAATCACTAATCTAGGATGCTCTTGCTCTGACTTATATTCCTTTCCCAAATATTCCAAACCATGACCTTGTATTAATAAAAGAAGACATTCAAGTAGTATATTGATAGTTTACAAGCACTTAGAATGTATATTTTGAAATTTTCTGGTGATCTGACGAGTGACTTTGAGTCTCAAAATTAGAGAAGTTTCTAATAATTCTGGATTAAATAAAATGTGAGGGAGTTAATCTTGAAACAAAAGGAAAAGAACTCATCCATACAAGGAAAGGACTTTGTGATTAACACCTGACTTTTCATCAGAAACAATGATAGTCAGAACACAATGGGATAGCACATCCAAAGTGCTGAAAGAAAGAATAAGTGTCTTGTTCTGTTTATGTTACCAAAGTTGTAACGTGCGTAGGATTTATATTTAAAGGGGAAAAACTTTAAGGGGAATTAGACATAGTCAATGGAAAGAATATGACCAATAATGTGTTCTAGATCTGGCTTGGTTAGATATAACACGTTTAACTTTGGATAATTCAGGAATCCTTTGCAAATCTTTGTTTCTTTGCCTCCAATATAACTGGGCTGGAGTCAACACTAAAAAGCTTGAACTCTCAATATTGTGTATATCTGTTATTTCAAGTTATCTTTGCCTCCGATATAACTGGGCTGGAGTCAACACTAAAAGCTTGGACTCCAAATATAGTGTATATCTGTTATTTCAAGTTAGTATATTTTATGTTTCCTTCTTGATGGAAGCTTGTCTTATTTTGTTCTCTACAGTCTGTATTTTTTTCTTTTCATAGTTCTGCAGCAATTGTTTTTGAAATATAAAAATAATTCTTTTGTGCTGTGTGAAAATATGCATCCTTTTATTGAAGCTGCCAGACAGATGTGTTATTTCAAGTGGGAGAATATGATTTTTCTCTATAGATGATGGGTGGGGTTTTGTTGTTGTTGTTGCCATTTGTTTGTTTGTCTAACTTTACTAGTAGGTAGATTATTTGAATGACTGATCTGATTAACCATCATTCCTTCTAAATCTGTCTCCTTTCCTTCAGGTCTCTCATCCGAACACATTAGAAATTCTCAATACAGTTGGTATTGTGCCCAGCTAAATCCATCTGATTTTTGTTTTTAAAAATGGCAAGTTGATATAACATTTCATCATATTATATAAAATAGAAAAATCAGAACAAAATGTAATTGACAGTTTTCTGAGTGTCTTTTAGCTTAAGTTTTGAAATTGTTTTTGTCTTTTTATTTAGGGTCTCACTCTGTCACCCAGGGTGGAGTGCAGTGGTGCAATTATGGCTCACTGTACTCTTGATCTCCTGGGCTCAAGCAGTCCTCTCAACTCAGCCCCCAAGTAGCTAGAACTACAGGTGTGTGCCACCACACCCAGCTTTATTTTTTATTAAAGAAAAACAATTGTAGACCTTAGCTTTCATTATGTTGCTCTGGCTGGTCTTGAACTTCCAACCTCAAGTGATCCTCCCAGCTTTGCCTCCCAAGGTGCTGGGATTAAAAGTGTGAACCACCTCACGAAACTGTTTTTTTAAATTATCATTAGAATACTTGATAAAATAAAATAAATATCTGAAAATGATTCTGACATAGTTGGGTGCTGGCTTTAAAAAGTCCATTATGTCCGTTTTCTAAGGTGGCACTTAAACACATGCACACACGCACAGACTGGGTGGCTTAAACAACAGATATTTATTTTCTCACAGTTCTAGGGGCTGTAAATCCAAGGTCAAAGTGCTCCTCTGAGGACCATGATGGAAGGATCTGTTTTAGGCCTCTCTTCTTGGCTTGTAGGTGTCTGCCTTCATGCAGTTGTACTTCTGTGCATGCATGTAGCTGATTTTTACCCCTTTCCAAATTTTATTTTATATGGACTTCATTTTTGTTGGATTGGAACCCACCCTGAGGGCCTCATTTTAACTGAATTCTTATTTAAAACATCCAAATATGGTTACTTTCAGAAATACTAGGCTTTAGAATTTCACCATATGAATTTGGAGAGAGGGGAGCACAGTTCAGCCCATAACTAACACACGGTAAGTAACTATTGACCAAGTTACTCATGTTACTCAAGAGAGATAATTCACTTTTTTAATACAAAGCAATTTTTTTCCTCAGTAGGTGTAAGAGTGTGTCACACAGAAGTAGCATTTTAACATATAAGATACGTAGCTGAGCTCTAAATATAGGAGACAGTATGATAATTTTTACATTTCAAATTCTCTGCCTGCATTAGAATATTTTTGCAGAATGTGTAAAACAATCTAATGAATTGATTGGAATGTGTGGGAACAAGAAATATGGTTGTGGTTTTTACATAAAGCTTTTATATAGTTCCTTTAAAAATATAATTCTCATTTACCGATTTCCCTAAGGTAATGGGTATATTTTGTTTAATTATTTTTGATCCCTTGATTTTTCTGACTATGGTTCACAAAAAAACCATAAGATAAAGTACCATCCTGTACCTTATTTTCATTCGACAGTTTTTTTCTGCTAAATTAATATTTTGTATATTTTTATTTTGTATATATTTGGTATAATTCTGTTAATATTTTATATATTTTGCATATTTGTATATGAGATGCAGATGCCTTAGACAACATGAAAATATCTTTGAACATCCCTATTTTACCAAGGAAGAAAGATAAGCAAAGAACATGATTTAATAGATTTTAGGATTAACTGGTAAGTTACACGAGTTTCAATTTCCCAGAACTCTAATATATATCCCTGCATTCTTATTATGAAATATACAGAAAACACCATTTTGTTGCCCATTGTTACATTTATTTATATTGTACACATAATCTCAAAGTTTATATTTTGCCACCATTTATGCATGAATTTTTCATGACAAATATTCCTAAGTATTCCCATTATAGGTATATGTTTCCCAGAATAGTGGTTTCAGGATGTCGTACTATTATCCAACTGTCAATTTACTTATTTATTTTATTTATTTTTTCTGTTTATTTTTAAGGCTAAGTGCGAGTGGAAAAGAAAACAAGAAATCTGTAACTGGTTGTGATTAATTAGTTTTGAACACCACTACATTTGGACTAGCCTGCTAATTTATTTTTCATCTATACTTACCTCATCAGCACTCCCTAATTCTTGCTTATCTTAAGCAATTGAAATTTTCACCCAAGCTTTAACCTAGTTAGAAATATATTTTTCTAAAATTCAAACTCCATACTGTTGAGGCCATACCTTTCAGAAATGCAGTAATATTTTCACTACTGTTTAAATCCAAACATTTCTAACTCTGTGTTGCAGATATGGATATGAAGAGGCTACTGCTACAAGTTTATACAGGCTGGGTATTTTGCACTTTAGTGACTGATTACTGTTTCTTTAGGAATGGACGTATTTGTCTTGTTCTATAGTTGCCATTCATTGAATTGTTAAATGTGCGGTCAATATTGTATATGAGCTATTCAGATATGTGTGACGTGCACGTGCACAGAGATCTTTGTCCTTTGTGATTAGTATAACTGTGCATACCCATCTTTTTGTGAGTCTCTTGGTCATTCAAATTCAGCTACTCATCCTGTACTTTATCTTCATGCAACAGTTTTTTTTCTGCTAAATTAATATTTTGTATATTTTATTTTGTATATATTTGGCATAATTCTGTTAATATTTTATATATTTTGTATACTTGCATATGAGATGCAGATGCTTTAGACAACAAGAAAATATCTTTGAACATCCCTATTTTACCAAGGAAGAAAGATAACCAAAGCACATGATTAATAGATTTTAGAATTAACTGGTAAGTTACACAAATTTCAATTTCCCAGAACTCTAATATATATCCCTGCATTCTTATCGTGAAATATACAGTAACAAGGAATGAAATTAATGTATTAAAGTATCTTAATCTATCTAATTAAATGGTATTTTGAAAAGGACTTTAATGCTCTTTTGACATTGAAATAAAGTGAGTTTATCTTGAGATTCCATAAGATAATGAAGAGCTGGTAATTACATCTTTACATTTTATTGCTCTTTAAATGGCAGAATCTTCATTATTTCTGCAACAGGTCACAAACATGTTCATCTTAACTTGACTATTATACAAATAAGGCTTTATTAATACATCTATAGAAGTAGCCAAATCACTTTGCCTAAATAACTTTTTTTTTAAAGAGACATATGCAAAAAAACATGAATGTATCATGAATTAATTTGTGCATGGTTTCCCTATAAAATAGTCACAGTAGCAACCACAATTATGGTAAATTAAAAGTTGTAAAACTAAATGTTTTTACATCAACAGTTTTCTCTTTAATGCTGTTTTCAGTTTAATGCTGGCCTATTTTTCTGGGCTTCCATACAGACTTTATAATT
This sequence comes from Symphalangus syndactylus, assembly GCF_028878055.3. Classification (NCBI taxonomy): domain Eukaryota; kingdom Metazoa; phylum Chordata; class Mammalia; order Primates; family Hylobatidae; genus Symphalangus; species Symphalangus syndactylus. Next base: position 109,570,899 of record NC_072437.2, on the reverse strand, counting down.
AGTTGGATACAGTGGTTGTATGATTAATAAAATATAGACTGGTGCTGCCATGTTTTCATTTGAATCCTGCCTCAGCCACCCAATATGGTATGAATGACGTCAAGTCAGAACCTGCGTTTTCTCATACAGAAAAATAGTCATAGAAACAGCAATCTCATAATGTTGTGTGTTGGTTAAATAAGAAAGTTATGTAAAACTGTCAAAGCACAATAGCTACACATAACAGGCATTCAAGTATTAGTGCCTATATTCTGATCTCTGTTGCCCTCACTTTTCTATTCCCCCAAGTGATAACAGAAGCTACATTTAAAATCACTATTCCACTCTACGATTTCTGTTGTAGAAAAATAGAGAAATCTGTGTTTTCTTATGTAGTAACTTTTATCTGTGTATCTTCTTGAGTCTCTGGAGTTGTATAATTTTCATATATATAATTAATTTGACCTCCGGTCTCTACAGATAGTTTATCAACACACTGCTACACATAGACCCAGGTCTTTGATTTCCACAATGTGTGTGTCTGCATGTGTATTTATTAATATGCTTTATTTTCTGGCTGTTGAGTTGATGGGAGAAAAGTGAAGAAATCATAAGTAAAATTTTTACTCCACGATAAGGTGCTGATTTTTCTTTTAAGGAGTATACCAATATAACTATTTAAACTTGGAACTATTAAGGTATCTTTTTTCTCTTTTTTGTAAGTATCTCAAGCTGAAATGACTGTCAGCAGGATGAGGCACATGCCAGTATATGCTGCCAATTTGAGATAGTTCATATCCCAGGACTTTTTTAGAATTGTCTATGTGCCAGTCTTGACAAAATTTCAGTTACTTGCAGAGTTTTCCTTTGTGCAGAAGTGAACTCAGTTCAGATATTTTGACTTCACTACTAAAAGTGTGTAAGTCAATTTTCTATAACTGGAGACAACTGACTCAACTTTTAAAATAATCCTAGGTGTCTCTAGGATTACTATATATTAACACAAAAAGGGTTATAACCACATACTACAATAATTAAAATAACATAAAATTACAAACAAATTCATGGCACTCAGACTTAATAGGTATGTATGGCCCTTACACATTTATTTACCCTAACAATTTGTTCTGATGGCAAAAACGTACCCAAGTAGGAAGAATAATGTTAGAAGGCATGGAGTAATCTTGCATTTTTCATTATAATTTCATATATAATTTCATTTTTCATATATAATTTTGTTTTTAATGCATAGTTACCATGCATTAAAAACCAACTTTCTTTTTAGCCTCTTTAAATAAACACATTTAACACAATCAAGATGGCAGAGATTTTCAGGGATCACCTTATCAAGTTGCCCATTTCTAAGAGTATTTGGAAGCAGATATTACTAAAAACAGTAGTTAGGGTGCCATAATTGCCTTGAGGTAATATTGACTGTAAGTATCTTCAGTGTCCAGAAGTTTTCCTGAAAAATAACTTCAAATATAAACTTCACGTGATAATTTACTTTCTTAAATTACAATAGTTTATTTTTGTTTCGTTGTTTTCGAAAATGGTTGCGATCAAGGTGACACATGCATACATGATCAGAGAGGCAGTTAATTAGGACGATAGATGCCTGAATCAAGATTTGCTGTTCTGTTTGTGTTTCATATGTTGCAAAAATAATATATTCACAGCAAAGTTACTGATGGTTTGGCTGTCAACGCTATGGATGTTATTACTGTCCCTCAGGCTTTGCTGATGAGTCTACATGTATCAGGTTGTCTCCTTCCTCTACTTATCTTCCGTCTTTGCCGCTCTAATAGGATCGAAGTAATTGTAAATCTCTCCCATTGAGTTATTTTTTCAAGTTTTGAAATTTTTAGTGTATAAATTGTTAAGTTTTGATAACCTACATTTTAGTTTATTTACTTATTTTCATGGTACATATTTAAGGCATACATATATGCCATGAAATTATTACTAAGATCAAGCCAGTTAACATATCCATCACCTTTGATAGTTTTATTTTTATGTGATTGGCAAGAGCACCTAAAATATATACTTTTAGAAAATTTTCAGTATAGAATACCATATTATTAACTATTGGTATCATACTATACGTTAGATACAACTTACTCATCCTACATGACTGCCAGTTTGTACCCTTTGATCTGCTTTTTTTCATTTCCTCTTAATCCTTATCCCTGATGACCACCATTCTACTGTTTCTGTATACTTGGCTTGTTTTTAGATAGCACATAGAAGTGAGATCATGAAGCATTTTTCTTTCCATGTCTGGTTTTATTTTACTTAGCATAATGCCATCCAGGTTCATCCATATCATCAAAAATGGCAATTTTAATCTTTTTTTAAGATTGAATACTATATACATAATATTTATACTATTATTACAGAGTTTATAAGATTATAATATATATTATAACTAGATATCATAATTTGTTTATCCAATTGTTTTCATAGCTTGGCTATTGTGAACTATACTGCAATAAACATGGGAACACAGATGTATCTTTCATAGACTGATTTCAGTTCCTTTGGGTGTATACCCAGCAGGGGGATTGTGGAGTCATACAGTAACTCTAGTTTAAATTTTTGAGGAACCCTCATACCGTTTCCCAAAATGGATGTATCAGTTTACATTCCCACCAGCAGTGAACATGGGTTTCCTTTTTCCACACCCTCATCACACTTCTCTCTTTTTTATATAACAACCATCCTAACAGTTGTGAAATGATATATTTGTTTTGATTAACATTTTTCTGATTAATGATGTTGAGCACCTTTTCATACACTTGTTGCCCTTCGTATGTGTTTTTTAAATAACGTCTATTCAGATACTTTGGCTATTTATCAGTCGGATTGTTTTTTGACATTGAGTTGTGTGAGATTTTTATTTCACATGTCAACCCCTATCTGACATATGGTTTGTAAATATTCTCTCCCATTCTGCAGGCTGTCTTTTCATTTTGTTGAGTGTTTGCTGTGCAGAAGCTTTTTATGCACTGCATTTTGATGCAGTCTCACTTGTTTATTTTTGCTTTTGTTGCCTGAGCTTTTGGTGTGATAGCTAAAAATCCATTGTCAAGGCCCATATCAAGGAGTTGTTTTCTCTGTGTTTTCTTCTGGGAATTTTATACTTTCAGGTCTTACACGTGGGCCTTTAATCCACCTTGAGTTGGTTTTGTGTACAGTCTAAGATAAGGGTCCAGTTTTATTCTTTTATATGTAGATAACCAGATTCTCACTGTTGCTTCTTCACAGGAACCATTCTTTGCCCCAATTTTGGCCAAGTGCCTTCTACACCACCTTCAAGTCTAAGTGCAACAGAAAATGCACCTTCTCAGGAAAGACATTTATTGTTCACTCATAATTCGGTCTTTAATAGACATATCCAATAGAATATACAGTTCGCAAGATTAAAAACAAGGTTTATATTGCTTCATAAGAAGCAAGCACATTTTTGAAGCACACGGTAATTCTTGACAATGAAACCTGCAACTCATTATGATTTTTAAGTTGTGTGAGATGTGGATACCCAGCATTTTCATGATGAGGCTGTGCTTTCTTACATTTTCAGTGATGAAGAAGACATGCCAACATAGGGTTAGTTCCAGATAAAATGAAATGTTCCAAACAGTATGTATTGTTTATTTGAATCATCTGTGGGGGAAGGAAAGATAATTTTCCAAAGGACATTCCTCCTAAATTCTGTCTTAAAGTTGTTTGTAAGTAGAAGATTGAGTTTATATTACATTACAAGACCATAATGTCTTTATTAAATTCACTGTGCAATCTTTAATCAAATAAGTAAATGCATTATTTATTTCCAAGTTTGAAGCACACATTCTCTTCAGCTGAAATGCCAATTCTGGAGGAAAACATATCCAATTATATATGAAACTGAAGGCCATTTTTACTTTTTATTATTCTTGTAGCATATAAAGACCAAAAGCCTGTCTTATATCTAGTTGCATGTTTTCAGGAAATATGCTTTTGGAAACTATTCTCATGAATATGAAATTAACCTCAATAAATAATTTATTTTTGAACTCTTATTTCTTGCTAATTAAATATCTTTGGCCAAAACATTTTTAATCCTCCTATTTGTTCTTTGAGAAATTTTGACAATAAATTCAAAACTTTTAATGGAGAATATTTAAAAGGTCTTCTTGGAATAAAAAGAAATTTTACTTTTTTTCTTCATCAAAGTTGTGTATCCCTATATTTCTAATGTTTAGGACATAAACAATTAGGTGTGATTATGACCACTAAATAACTAAGAACAATATACGTTTTTAGATTTCAGGCTTTGAAAGTAAAACACTAGTTAGAATTTTATGGTTAAATCATGTTCTTTGTACCATGAAAGAAAAGAAAATCATCGTGTTGTATATCAAAATATAATAATGAGGTATCATCTCTCTCAGAGATCTCTGAACAACATCATAAAACCTGAACATGTTTCTTTTCAGTAATATTTGAGTGATGAAGGCATCAAAAACTTGGAACAAAATAAGATTAAAGCAGAATAATAGCTTAAAAATTAGGTCTAAATTCTAGTTCTCTTGCTTGTGGCAAAACTTTGGTCAAGTAAGTAACCTCTGATTTCTCATTGTCTTCATCGATAAAGACAGAAAAATTCAATTCATCCTACTTTGCCAAACTCTGTGAGAAAGCTGCATAACTTTGAAATTTTGTGGTAGCATAGAATTTCTTAACCATCTAGATTATTAAAAATTCATTTAAAAATTAGCTATTTTTTGAAGTACAAATTCTAATAAATTCTATAACATTGAAAAAATAATTTTTCAAGTTTAGAAAACTTCAGGCTATGTGGCTAAATCAGAGGGCAATAGAGCATGTATACACCAATATATATCAAATTTTTCTTGTAACATTTTAGAGATTCTTAACTTTTACAGAAGCTTATTCACAAAAAGGGTTGCTACAAATTCAGAAATATATCCTTCAGCCTCTTCCATTAATTAGAAAACATTATATAATCAGTCACACCTGTCCAAAGTACATAATAAAATATAGCATCCTAAATAAGTATTTGTTACTTTTATTGCTTATGTTGTGAAATCGAAGCTTATTGCAAAGTAAATCAAATAAATTATTCTGTTCTGTGCTTATAAAAGTGAGATTTCAGACCCAATTTTAGATAATTTGCCATCATCATGGAAACGGAAAAGGTTGCTAAGTCAGTTATTTGTTCTTTCTTTCCCGTCTCCTGGGGGTCCAGTAAATGATTATTGAAAAAGTGCTTATCAAAAAACTATTTTGAGCAACATAATTTAGAAGAAATATTATTAAGACACAAGCATTTTTAAGAGAGTTGTGAAATATTCATAGAAATGATCAATAAAATCAAAATGTGTGAAATACCACACAATAGTATACTTGATTGTTATGGGGGTGCAAAGTTAAAGTATTCTAAGGTGAGCGTGAAGTTCTGGAAAGTACTTTTTGGCCATTGACGAGGACTTTGTTTCAATGAAGGAAGCAAGAAGGGAGTGTTGAGGCAGGGACACTGGGCATCATGTTGAACAAATAGTAAAGATCAAAGACAGATTCTGGAAAATGGATGGCCTCTTGAGAGAAAAATTATGTTTGTGATACCAGCTTGACTTATTACTCTTATATAAGCAACTTCTAAATAAATGAAACCAAATTTGATTATGTTAGGGATTGCCTGGACAGAGACTTGGATTTTGGAGAAATTCAGGGCATAATTTTCTTGAATTCAAATCATGTAGATCATTGATTCTCAAAGAGTGGTCTTTGATCCAACAACATCGGTGTTACATTGAGACGTCAATTCTTGGACCCCCAGATCTGTTGAATCAGAAACTCAGGAAATCTCAGCAGTCTCTTTTGCAGCACGTCCCCTGGGTGACTCCATTGCACAGTGGAGTTTGAAAACCACTGCTGTGGACAAACAACCGAAGTCCCTCTAAGGCCGTCTGGCACTAGCTGTGGCAGCCCGTTAAGTGTGGCTCCTGCAGGACCATCCCTTGTTCACTCTATCTATTAAAGTTTAGTGGCAGATGGAAAGATAACAAATGATAGGGTACAATTTTGTATGTAAACCATAATCCGCGAAATAATCTATTTTCAATCTTCTAACTAGAAGGTACTTCACTCGAATTTAAGCTATTCTAAATAACAACATTTTTCTGAATTAAGAAGACATAGAGTCAAAGGACCAGGCAATCAATTACTAATTAGTGGTTAGTTAACAAGAAATAAATAAAACTATTATCCGAATGTCATTTACATAAGCAAAGCATAGCCAGGTAGGTAGATCCTATTAGAAGGATTATAAGATGAATAACTACACATCTATTCTGTAACACTAGAAATTATAAAAATGAAAAAAATTTAATTATCAAATGAACAAATATTGTAAGATTCCTTCACAGTGGTTTATCTTCATTATTGGAAGAGTGCTTTAGTACAAACTTTCAGGGCTCAGTTTGGCAGAATTTATCAAGAATTTAAAAAATATGGCCATTGACACAATAATACGGTTAAACAATCACCTTAAGGGAATAGAAATCTAATCCAAGAACTAAAGAACCAGGAACTGATAAGGCAAAAGGGACTAAGGGATGGAAAGAGCAAGAGGGAGAGATGTGAGACCTTGCACCAAAGATAAAACTTAAAACTACAACAACGAAAATTATGGATAGACACTGTTACCTGTATATGAACATTAAGGAAAAGTAACAGTCAAAATTTTGTCTGGAATAATAGAAATGTTGTAAAAACAGGAGAGTAAGAAAAGGAAACTGATTGTATAGAATGTGAAGTGTGATTGTGGATTCCTCTCTGATACAGAGGGTTCATCAAGCACTGACAAATAATTGTGTGTGTGTGGATAGACTTAAATTCCCACAAATCAGCACCATTTATTTTATGGCTACATGATGCCATAATATATAGACATAAAACCATGAAATCACAAAGCAAGAAATGAAATTCTACATGGAATTGTCAACTTTGTCAAAATAAAAACATGCCTAGAAAAAATGAAAAGTTAATTCAGCAAAACAATGCATAAGGCTGATTATCTCACACTGGCAGATTCATTGGTAATTACATAATAATAAATATTATTAGTATCATTATTGATTTGCAGCATAGTGTTGAACAGAGCACTCTCTAGAGCCTGAATAACTCACATGAACCTTGATCCCGTCACTTTGTGGTGAACTCAAGTAATTTAGCCTCTCAGAACCTCAGTTTTTCCATCTCTAAAATAGTGATAAGGTAATGCCTATCTTTAATCAGGGCTAAATGGATAAATTATTTATAGGGGTTGGGAAGGTGCTTGGTGTTGTAATTACTCAATAAATAAAATATCCAATAATTTTTTTAAAATAAAAGTATAAAAATTATGTAAGGTTTATAATCATAAAAATACTCGAATCCAAAGATATTTACAACACAACGATACATTCTTTTTAAAAAATACTAACATTTAGGTTAGCTAATATTTGGTGTCCTATATATGAACAACAACAACATAAGGCTACATGTGAAAGAACCAAGTGGATGTCCACTTCAATAAGAGTGAGGGGTCAGAGGAAGGTAAGTTTGTGCTTCGTGATAAATAGTGTTGCACGGAGGCAAGTTCAGGGACGTTTCTTAGAGGAAGTAATTTGGGCTTTATGGAAGACTAATTGTAAAGTAAGGTTGAGAGCAAGGGTATTCAAATGCTGAAATATGATCCATGCAAAGTATGAAAATGTAAAGGGTTGTCCAGGTGGCAATGTGCAGATTTGTGGCCATTGGTGATGGCAGATATGGTTTTGTTTGCCATCTCTAGTTGAGTCTAGTACTGCTGATTTTGGCCAGACTATCCAGGAATTTGATGATCCAATTAATGAATCTGGTGTCGGAGTATAAAGATAGAATTAGGCTTTTAGGAAGACTAACGTGGCAATAGTGTGTGTTATGAGCGACAGGAAAGAGGAATTGCCCTACAGAAGGCCTAAAAGCCCAGAAACTAAAAAGGCAAGGAATAGTGATGGAAGGAGCAAGAGGGAGAGATGTGAGACCTCGCACCAAAAATAAAAATTAAAACAACAAAAAAAGTATAGATAGACTCTGTTACCTGAAAGCAACAGTGAAAATTTTGTCTGGAATAATAGAAATTTTGAAAAAACAGGAGAGTAAGAAAAGGAAACTAATTTTATAGAAAGAATGTTAATTTGATTTTGGATTACTGAAATGACAGCAGGCCATGGAAATGAAAGGAGCTAAGTAGCAGAGGGAATTGGTGATAGGAAGTTTTAGATGGAGTGGCTTCCGATTCATCAAATAAAAATAATAGTTGAGATTTCAGAGGTAGAAGAAAAGAGAAAATTTGAAGGCAGAAGATTATAATTAATTACCCAGGGTTAGAAAAAAATCGTAAAAAAGAAGCCAGTAAAGATGGCGGGAAAGGGCTCATGAGTAGTTAAGGTAGGGATGAGGGAGGAGAAAAACCATGGTAATGTGGTTATATAACATGAGAATAATATGGAAGGAAGGGGTAATTATTTTAAAGAAGAAAGTGAAGGAAAACAGCAATAGGTAATGGTGAGGACCAAATACTGCGAACAGCTTACAGTTTGCTGAAACTGAAGGGACATTGGGATTGACCATTGTGAGGTGATTATGATTGCTAAATATAGTGCATATGGTGAATACAAAATGGAGAGGGTGAAAGAAGCAATGTATGAAAATATTTCAACGCAAGAAAGAATAGATTCAGGCATTTGGTAAATGTAAAATATAGTAGGCACAAAATGCATAGCAGTGCATAGAAACAGATAAGTATTAATTTTTTGTTCAGAGGCACTCAGTTACAAAAGAAATTATGTTCGCTGTTGCAATTATTATCAGCATAATAGGAGGAAATATTATGCACCCTGTATTTTGAAAGATAGGTGCATTTGAACAGTTGAGAGTAGCTATACTTCAAAGTAGCTATCATGGGAATGTTTCGGGGGTTAAAATCATTAATTAAGTAAAATTTATCGAAAATTTGTCAAAGTATTGTTGGCATTAACAGACAATTTAATTTTATGAATTATGGCTTGTCTTGTAATTCTATGTACTGCGTCAAATGTAAATTTGGCTAAACAATGTTTCGGATTTTACTGTTAGCAGTTATTCTCTAATGTTAGGTAAACATTTATAATGTTTTCAATTATTTGAGTTTAATTTTGCAAGAGATTTATTGAAAAGTTTAGTGAGTTGTAAATTTCCATATTGCACAATAAGAGGCAGTTTTGAGAGGCTAAAATATGTAGATACATTTACTTTCACAACTTTTTAGACTTAAGTCACATTATATTTATTCGATGGCAGCAGGAAAATAGTTGTTGATGCCATGTAAAACATAGAGAGATGTGTGTTTATACAGATAGTGTTTTTGATAAATTGATGAGCTTTATTTTATTTTTGTCGGGCTATAACATATTTTTAACCTGTCCTCAAAATATAAATAATAACAAGTAAAATGAACTTGTTAACAAGTATAATAATCTTTTTCACAATGGCTGAAAAAGATTGAATTATTTTTGAGATTCATAATGTATGCTTAAAATTTGGAAGAAGATACATACTTTGGGATTAGAATTGGCTAGACATAAAATAGTTGGCAGATATCTAGACAATTATCACTGTCATATATTGGTTTATTTTGTAATTGGGTACAATACATGAATATTGGCAAATTGGGTAAATAAGGTCTTCCACAGATACAAATTTAAACATATTTGTACAAATTTAATAGTTTGTTGGCCTCTTTATAGGTACTTTTGCAAGGCCAAATTCTTTATCAAATTATTTATATTAAAATGAATAATTTTTATAAATGACTAAGATATTCGAATATTTGAAGAGCAATTTCGTCTACCCTTTATTTATATGTACTAATATATTTTGGTAGCCTCTGTTTAGATCAATTTCATCTACTCTTTATATATACTATTTATTTATATATATATACTTTATATATACTCTATTTATATATACTTTATATATATATATTAAATATACTTTATTTGTATATATATAAACTCTTTTTTTCCCATTATTTGGCTATCACTAGTTACCAATGTTTATTTTTTGAAGTAATATGATCCTTGATATCAACAATTATGACATTCAATCAACAATGTGGTTGATAGAAGCCTTAAGAAAATTACCTGCTCTGATTACTTCTCAGTGAACAGGAGATGCTAACATGACCATATAGAAATGGTATGTGAGAATTAAATCAAAGATTATGTGTGAATCTGTGATCTATAATTTATTAGCATAAAATCACTAAACAGCAAAATCCCATCTGGCTATAATTGGGAGAGATACTAATGGAAGACAGGAAGTAGTATTAATCTGATTTCTACAGGACCAGGGGGCTTTTTATTGGTTGAGCCTAAGTTGGGCCATAGAACTCCAGTCACTGCCATGAAATTCTGAAAATCATTGAATAGCAACTCTCAGTGTACATGAAGCAGAAGTCCCATTGCCAGGTAATAGAGGTCTTTGGCTTGTGCCTATGAGCTTTCATTGGAGAGGAGAGAATAGTGTCAATATCCATGCAAATGGGAACAGCAGAAGCACAAGTTATAAAACTTAATTAAAAAGAAACTCTGCCAAAAATTTACATGTGACTATGCATATACCATGACCCAGAAACTCAATAAAAATGTGTACATGTGTTTAAAAAACCGTACTGAAATGTTTGTGTTAGCAGTATTCAAAATAGCCACACACTGGAGATCACTCAAATGCCCAGAAAATGTAGAAGAGATAAATTAATTATTGCACATTCATGCAGTGTAATACTATTAAGCAATAAGATTGAACTACAACCGTGGGCTGTAGTTAAATGACTCTCCAAAATACAGTGTTGAGTGAAGAAATCTAGACACAGAAGATACATACTATTTAATTCCACTTATACAAAGTAGAAAGGAAGGAAATTTTTTGTGACTCTTGGAGTGGAAGAGACGAATTTCAAAGACATTAGCAATATTTCTTATCTGATTTGACTATTGGCTACATGGGTATTGACGTATAATACATTCTCCAAATGTATTACATGTTAATAAAAGTTTAAAAATCAATTTTTCATTGTCACAAAGAAAGAATGGTTATTTTCAATAATTCATATTAAAAACAAAATCTAAGGAAGTTCCATTGTGACACAGAGCATTGTAAGACAAGGACTATGTAATATACGGAAGAGGAATTAGAAACAAAAAGAAGACTCGGAGGAAATAAAAGGGAGGGAAATCCACTTATGAATGGCACAAACCATGTTTCTTTGCCACACGTCTGTGGAAAGGGTTACTCCATACCATAGAATGGAATAATTAAAGACTCATTATCTATATGGTGTGTTTTATTTTTAGCTGGTTGCCTCAAAAGTTACGTTACCTATCAAGGAAATGGCTTAGTGTTTGCTTCCCATTATGTAGCTTAGGTATTCTCAATTATCCCTCTGTTCTTTATAATGTGTTGTGTGGATCACTCTTTCATATAGTATCAAAGAATTGCAAAATAATACTTTTGTGCATAGAGTTCTACAATATGATTAAAAGCAACCAATTCAGGAAAACATGCTAATTAACAGATCAAACACTTAACGAAAGGAATTCTCGCCTGGCCTTACTCTGTCTCACAAATGTGCCTGGCAACGTAATAGACACTTGATAGGTTCTGATACGACTAGAGAACAGATCACAAGAAAGGTCCAAACATACACCAAACACATAGCTGAAAAGTAAAGTTGAAAAAAAATTCATGGTCTGTGCTTGGTAGAATGGATTATCTCAACCTACTACTACTTGTTGGAAATATATAACTTAAAGTCAAATAGCTAATTGTGGACATAAAAAAGTTGCGTCTCCATATTTGGTTTTCAGTTGATTCAATGGAGAACAATTTTAGTTTTGAATCCATAAAGTTGAAAACTCTTCCTTTTTGAAAATGCTTAAAAAGGCTTTTCTGCCACAAGCAACACTTTCTACATGCCATATTTTATACTAGTTAGAGCCATTATTTGAGTTTACTTAAAATATAAGGATATGAATTTAGCTAAATAAATGAGTAGGGGTATGCTAGTTGCAAGTTAACTAGGATGGATCAATGTTCATGATAAGGAAATTTGAAAAGCCTCAACTGCCATATTGATACATACACATCAGCATATACTTTGTACTCAAAGATCCAGAAAAGGTAGAGTGACAAAGATAAATTGCACTATACATTACTTTCTGCTATTGATTATTTTCACTATTTACAACTTGTGGTATTTTGGGTAACAATGAGACATTCTTGTATATCACATGAACAATTTTGAAAACAATGAGTAAATTATTATAGCTTTAACATTTTCTCATTGAACTTGTCAATTTAGAGACACTATCCTGAAACCAGCTCTATGGAAAGATGTTATAATGTAAAGGAAGTTAAATGAGCAAGAAGTAATACAACGTTAGTTCAAATATGTCCCAATTTTTCAAAATAGTGATATATTACACATCAAAACAGTTTGTAAAGCTATATCTGAAAAAATCAGCAATAGTAGTTTTCTGTAGATATTAAATTTTACCATCGTAAATATGGTGTAGAGAATTATAGTTCAGAGTAACTTGAATTGGAATCATGGTGCTTCCACTTAAAAACTGGTTGGCTTTTGTTAAACATTTCACTTCTTTGTTTTTCTGTTTTTTCATAAGTCTAGTGAATATAATAATGGGCTCTCTTTTTGCAGGGTTTTGTAGAGTAGTCAATAATTTTAAAAAAGTACTTAGAATGCCAAAATTATTCAATAAGGTTTAGTTATTATTTTACTAATATTTTATCTTAGCTAGTATTTCAAACTTCAAGATCTTTCATTTTTAATTTAATATGCTATTGATGGTGTTCAACAAAATTTTACCTATGTTTTACAAAAATAATATATTTTTTTTTTTATTATACTTTAGGTTTTAGGGTACATGTGCACAATGTGCATGTTTGTTACATATGTATCCATGTGCCATGTTGATTTCCTGAACCCATTAACTTGTCATTTAGCATTAGGTATATCTCCTAATGCTGTCCCTCCCCCCTTCCTCCACCGCACAACAGTCCCCGGAGTGTGATGTTCCCCTTCCTGTGTCCATGAGTTCTCATTGTTCAATTCCCACCTATGAGTGAGAACATGCGGTGTTTGGTTTTTTGTCCTTGTGATAGTTTACTGAGAATGATGTTTTCCAATTTCATCCATGTCCCTACAAAGGACATGAACTCATCCTTTTTTATGGCTGCATAGTATTCCACGGTGTATATGTGCCACATTTTCTTAATCCAGTCTATTGTTGTTGGACATTTGGGTTGGTTCCAAGTCTTTGCTATTGTGAATAGTGCCGCAATAAACATACGTGTGCATGTGTCTTTATAGCAGCATGATTTATAGTCCTTTGGGTATATACCCAGTAATGGGATGGCTGGGTCAAATGGTATTTCTAGTTCTAGATCCCTGAGGAATCGCCACACTGACTTCCACAATGGTTGAACTAGTTTACAGTCCCACCAACAGTGTAAAAGTGTTCCTATTTCTCCACATCCTCTCCAGCACATGTTGTTTCCTGATTTTTTAATGATGGCCATTCTAACTGGTGTGAGATGTTATCTCACTGTGGTTTTGATTTGCATTTCTCTGATGGCCAGTGATGATGAGCATTTCTTCATGTGTTTTTTGGCTGCATGAATGTCTTCTTTTGAGAAGTGTCTGTTCATGTCCTTCGCCCACTTTTTGATGGGGTTGTTTGTTTTTTTCTTGTAAATTTGTTTGAGTTCATTGTAGATTCTGGATATTAGCCCTTTGTCAGATGAGTAGGTTGCAAAAATTTTCTCCCATTCTGTAGGTTGCCTGTTCACACTGATGGTAGTTTCTTTTGCTGTGCAGAAGCTCTTTAATTGGATCCCATTTGTCAATTTTGGCTTTTGTTGCCATTGCTTTTGGAGTTTTAGACATGAAGTCCTTGCCCACGCCTATGTCCTGAATGGTATTGCCTAGGTTTTCTTGTAGGATTTTAATGGTTTTAGGTCTAACATTTAAGTCTTTAATCCATCTTGAATTAATTTTTGTATAAGGGATAAGGAAGGGATCCAGTTTCAGCTTTCTATATATGGCTAGCCAGTTTTCCCAGCACCATTTATTAAATAGGGAATCCTTTCTCCATTTCTTGTTTTTGTCAGGTTTGTCAAAGATCAGATAGTTGTAGATATGCGGCATCATTTCTGAGGGCTCTGTTCTGTTCCATTGATCTATGTCTCTGTTGTGGTACTAGTACCATGCTGTTTTGGTTACTGTAGCCTTGTAGTATAGTTTGAAGTCAGGTAGCGTGATGCCTCCAGCTTTGTTCTTTTGGCTTAGGATTGACTTGGCGATGCGGGCTCTTTTTTGGTTCCATATGAACTTTAAAGTAGTTTTTTCCAATTCTGTGAAGAAAGTCATTGGTAGCTTGATGGGGATGCCATTGAATCTATAAATTACCTTGGGCAGTATGGCCATTTTCACGATATTGATTCTTCCAATCCATGAGCATGGAATGTTCTTCCATTTGTTTGTATCCTCTTTTATTTCATTGAGCAGTGGTTTGTAGTTCTTGAAGAGGTCCTTCATGTCCCTTGTAAGTTGGATTCCTAGGTATTTTATTCTCTTTGAAGCAATTGTGAATGGGAGTTCACTCATGATTTGGCTCTCTGTCTGTCTGTGATTGGTGTACAAGAATGCTTGTGATTTTTGTACATTGATTTTGTATCCTGAGACTTTGCTGAAGTTGCTAATCAGCTTAAGGAGATTTTGGGCTGAGACAATGGTGTTTTCTAGATATACAATCATGTCATCTGCAAACAGGGACAATTTGACTTCCTCTTTTCCTAACTGAATACCCTTTATTTCCTTCTCCTGCCTGATTGCTCTGGCCAGAACTTCCAACACTATGTTGAATAGGAGCGGTGAGAGAGGGCATCCCTGTCTTGTGCCAGTTTTCAGAGGGAATGCTTCCAGTTTTTGCCCATTCAGTATGATATTGGCTGTGGGTTTGTCGTAGATAGCTCTTATTATTTTGAGATACGTCCCATCAATACCTAATTTATTGAGAGTTTTTAGCATGAAGGGTTGTTGAATTTTGTCAAAGGCCTTTTCTGCATCTATTGAGATAAACATGTGGTTTTTGTCTTTGGTTCTGTTTATATGCTGGATTACATTTATTGATTTGTGTATGTTGAACCAGCCTTGCATCCCAGGGATGAAGCCCACTTGATTATGGTGGATAAGCTTTTTGATGTGCTGCTGGATTCGGTTTGCCAGTATTTTATTGAGGATTTTTGCATCAATGTTCATCAAGGATATTGGTCTGAAATTCTCTTTTGTGGTTATGTCTCTGCCAGGCTTTGGTATCCGGACGATGCTCGCTCCATAAAATGTGTTAGGGAGGATTCCCTCTTTTTCTATCGATTGGAATAGTTTCAGAAGGAATGGTACCAGTTCCTCCTTTTACCTCTGGTAGAATTCGGCTGTGAATCCATCAGGACCTGGACTCTTTTTGGTTGGTAAGCTATTGATTATTGCCACAATTTCAGAACCTGTTATTGGTCTATTCAGAGATTCAACTTCTTCCTGATTTAGTCTTGGGAGGGTGTATTTGTCGAGGAATTTATCCATTTCTTCTAGATTTTCTAGTTTATTTGCATAGAGGTGTTTGTAGTATTCTCTGATGGTAGATTGTATTTCTGTGGGATCGGTGGTGATATCCCCTTTTTCATTTTTTATTGCATCTATTTGATTCTTCTCTCTTTTCTTCTTTATTCGTCTTGCTAGCGGTCTATCAATTTTGTTGATCTTTTCAAATAAGCAGCTCCTGGATTCATTAATTTTTTGAAGGGTTTTTTGTGTCTCTATTTCCTTCAGTTCTGCTCTGATTTTAGTTATTTCTAGCCTTCTGCTAGCTTTTGAATGTGTTTGCTCTTGCTTTTCTAGTTCTTTTAATTGTGATGTTAGGGTGTCAGTTTTGGATCTTTCCTGCTTTCTCTTGTGGGCATTTAGTGCTATAAATTTCCCTCTACACACTGCTTTGAACGTGTCCCAGAGATTCTGGTATGTTGTGTCTTTGTTCTCGTTGGTTTCAAAGAACATCTTTATTTCTGCCTTCATTTCATTATGTACCCAGTAGTCATTCAGGAGCAGGTTGTTCAGTTTCCATGTACTTGAGCGGTCTTGAGTGAATTTCTTAATCCTGAGTTCTAGTTTGATTGCACTGTGGTCTGAGAGAGAGTTTGTTATAATTACTGTTCTTTTACATTTGCTGAGGAGAGCTTTACTTCCAACGATGTGGTCAATTTTGGAATAGGTGTGGTGTGGTGCTGAAAAAAATGTATATTCTGTTGATTTGGGGTGGAGAATTCTGTAGATGTCTATTAGGTCCACTTTATGTAGAGCTGAGTTCAATTCCTGGATATCCTTTTTAACTTTCTGTCTCATTGATCTGTCTAATGTTGACAGTGGGGTGTTAAAATCTCCCATTATTATTGTGTGGGAGTTTAAGTCCCTTTGTAGGTCACTCAGGACTTGCTTTATGAATCTGGGTGCTCCTGTGTTGGCTGCATATATATTTAGGATAGTTAGCTCTTCTTTTTGAATTGATCCCTTTACCATTATGTAATGGCCTTCTTTGTCTCTTTTGATCTTTGTTGGTTTAAAGTCTATTTTATCAGAGACTAGGATTGCAACCCCTGCCTTTTTTTGTTTTCCATTTACTTGATAGATCTTCCTCCATCCCTTTATTTTGAGTCTATTTGTGTCTCTGCACGTGAGATGGGTTTCCTGAATACAGCACACTGATGGGTCCTGACTCCTTATCCAGTTTGCTGGTCTATGTCTTTTAACTGGAGCATTTAGCCCATTTACATTTAACGTGAATATTGTTATGTGTGAATCTGATCCTGTCATTATGATGTTAGTTCGTTACTTTGCTCGTTAGTTGCTGCAGTTTCTTCCTAGCCTCGATGGTCTTTACAATTTGGCGTGTTTTTGCAGGGGCTGGTACCGGTTGTTCCTTTCCATATTTAGTACTTCCTTCAGGAGCTCTTTTAGGGCAGGCCTGGTGGTGACAAAATCACTCAGCGTTTGCCTCTCTGTAAAGTATTTTATTTCTCCTTCACTTATGAAGCTTAGTTTGGCTGGATAGGAAATTCTGGGCTGAAAATTCTTTTCTTTAAGAATGTTGAATATTGGCCCCCACTCTGTTCTGGCTTGTAGAGTTTCTGCTGAGAGATCAGCTCTTAGTCTGATGGGCTTCCCTTTGTGGGTAACCCGACCTTTCTCACTGGCTGCCGTTAACATTTTTTCCTTCATTTCAACTTTGGTGAATCTGACAATTATGTGTCTTGGAGTTGTTCTTCTCAAGGAGTATCTTTGTGGCATTCTCTGTATTTCCTGAATCTGAATGTTGGCCTGCCTTGCTAGATTGGGGAAGGTCTCCTGGATAATATCTTGCAGAGTGTTTTCCAACTTGGTTCCATTCTCCTCATCATTTTCAGGTACACCAATCAGACGTAGGTTTGGTCTTTTCACATAGTCCCAAATTTCTTGGAGGCTTTGTTCATTTCTTTTTATTCTTTTTTCTCTAAACTTCCCTTCTCTCTTCATTTCATTCATTTCATCTTCCATCAGCGATACCCTTTCTTCCAGTTGATCGCATCTGCTATTGAGACTTCTACAATCTTCGCGTAGTTCCCGATACTTGGCTTTCAGCTCCATTAGCTCCTTTAAGCCCTTCTCTCCATTGGTTATTCTAGTTACCCAGTCTTCTAATTTTTTTTTCAAAGTTTTTAACTTCTTTGCTATTGTTTTGAATTTCCTCTCGTAGCTCAGAGTAGTTTGATCGTCTGAAGCCTTCTTCTCTCAACTCGTCAAAGTCATCCTCCATCCAGCTTTGTTCTGTTGCTGGTGAGGAACTGTGTTCCTTTGGAGGAGGAGAGGAGCTCTGTTTTTTAGAGTTTCCAGTTTTTCTGCTCTGTTTTTTCCCCATCTTTGTGGTTTTATCTACTTTTTGTCTTTGATGATGGTGATGTACAGATGCGTTTTTGGTGTGGATGTCCTTTCTGTTTGTTAGTTTTCCTTCTACCAGACGGGACCCTCAGCTGCAGGTCTGTTGGAGTTTGCTAGAGGTCCACTCCAGACCCTGTTTGGCTGGGTGTCAGCAGTGGTGGCTGCAGAACAGCGGATTTTCGTGAGACCACAAATTCAGCTGTCTGATAGTTCCTCTGGAAGTTTTGTCTCAGAGGAGTACCTGGCCGAGTGAGGTGTCATTCTGTCCCTACTGGGGGAGTGCCTCCCAGTTAGGCTGCTCAGGGGTGAGGGACCCACTTTAGAAGGCAGTCTGTCCGTTCTCAGATCTCCAGCTGTGTGCTGGGAGAACCACTACTCACTTCAAAGCTGTCAGTCAGACAGGGACATTTAAGTGTGAGGAGGTTCCTGCTGACTTTTTGTTTGTCTGTGTCCTGCCCCCAGAGGTGGAGCCTACAGAGGCAGGCTGGCCTCCTTGAGCTGTGGTGGGCTCCACCCAGTTCGAGCTTCCTGGCTGCTTTGTTTACCTAAGCAAGCCTGGGCAATGGCGGGCGGCCCTTCCCCAGCGTCGCTGCCGCCTTGCAGCTTGATCTCAGACTGCTGTGCTAGCCATCAGTGAGACTCCGTGGGCATAGGACCCTCCGAGCCAGGTGCGGGACACAATCTCCTAGTGTGCCATTTTCCAGGCCCGTTGGAAAAGCGCAGTATTAGGATGGGACTGACCCGATATTCCAGGTGCCGTCTGTTACCCCTTTCTTTGACTAGGAAAGGGAACTCCTTGACCCCTTGCGCTTCCCGAGTGAGGCAATGCCTCGCCCTGCTTCGGCTTGCGCACAGTGCGCTTCACCGACTGTCCTGCACCCACTGTTTGGCACTCCCTAGTGAGATGAAACCGGTACCTCAAGCAGAAATGCAGAAATCCCCCGTCTTCTGTGTCGCTGGGGCTGGGAGCTGGAGACCAGAGCTGTTCTTATTCGGCCATCTTGGCTCCACCCCCCAAAAACAAAATATTTTCTAAATGCTTCACAATTTTAAAATAAAGCAAAATATTTAAAAAATTGATTAAAGGAAGTGAGACAAAAAAGTAAAAAGCTGTCTGAAAATTTTAAAATTACTGTAGTTATATATATTTAATATGCAGTATTTGGTATTCAGCTTATTAACTGATATCCGTCCTTAAGAGTTAATAATTGATCTGAACTCTCAACAGTAGTAAAACTGCACTGTGTGGTAAAGACACATGCAAGTTCCATGAAAATTTTACCAACCAAGTGAATAACTTTACAGAATACATAGACACAGTGATTTATACCAGTAATCTCTTTAAAGTGAGGTTTTGCTAGGAAACTATGCCATTTTCTTGACAAGCTCACATCTTGTTATTGAGTATCACTGGAATGGGGCAGAGCACATGTGGGATGGAGCGGGAGTAAGTGCTTGTGCATTTTTGCTTCCTCACTGGCTCCTCTCCCTCCACCGTGAGATCATACCTGGGTTAGTGTGCTAAAGAATGAGAGATTAGAACACAGGTGAATACTTTCAGCTGAGGGCAAACTATGTCAACCAATGTCTGCCTGACCCACCAGCTGAAAACCGATGCATGTGTAAGATCCACTGCTCCCAGCTCAGATAGGCAGAACCAGTTAACTAATCTATAGACATTTGAAAAATAATAAGTGATTGTTTTAAGCTATTAAATTTGGAGGTGGTATGTTATAAAAAGTTATGGCAGTGATAACTAACAGATGCTCTATCATACTAGGATGACATGATAAAGATATGTGGGACAGTAACTGGCTAGGGATAAAGGGATGAGTGAACCTTATATTTTTAAAGGAAGGGAATATACACACATATACAGAGAGAGATAATAATAGACTTGCTTATTTAATTGTATACTAATTATCTTATCCAAGACAGGCAGGGGAAGTGCTGTACAATGTCTTGAATAGAAAGCAGAGAGTAGGATCAGCCCAAGTGGATAGTGTTGAACCCCACAAGAATGGATATAAGTTTATCTAGTAAGTGATTACATTGGAAAAATGGTTCCGAGGACAGGTTTTTTTTCACACTCTAACCTATCGGGAGCACATGGAAATTCTCTTCTGGCACATAATTTTTAGAGTTGTTAATGGAAATTTAGGACATAACATGCGTTAAAATGCCTTGTCTACTAGTGTCCAAAATAAGTTGGGTGCTTTGTGTGTTTCTTGTGTCCCTTCAATGTCTATATAAACTTCTTAAGAGCCTCAGCATTCTGAAATTCAGATAATGACCAGTAAAACACAACCTTTATTTCTTCTAAGCCTGAAAGCTACACATTGTTTTAGTTAATTCTTAATTTCTTCCAAAGTATAAATTTTGTAGAGATGTTGATATCCTTTAATCCAGTATTTAGGAAGTATGCCATTTAATTTTATGTAAGTTGCTTAGTTTATTTTTTCAGACTTTTTTTCAAGAAATTCCATTTCCTAAAAAATACCCATGGGAGCCTTGGATAAGGATGAAAATGCTAAATTATATGCATAAAATACAAAATTAAAAATCAGTGACGTTTTTCAAGTTACATAAACTTGTCTTCCATTTGTAGTAGGTGTTTCGTGTTACTATTAGCTGGATGAGTAGTAATACCAGTTAAAGTCCTCACGTTCCACATTTCCAAGTGATACAGGGCAAAGTATTTTGCCATCATGGACTTCAGATTTCATAAAGAAAGTGCTTCCATTTCTCTTATTAAATGAATTCTCTGAACTCCTAAAATGTATAAACTTTATGAGTATGTGGAACATGAGCCTCCCTCTCTGCCTTCTGCTTTCAGAATGATGTCAGTGCTTGAAAACGGAAAACAGTTCAGTGTCTTTAGGGGTTCCTGATCCAACAATTACTTATTCCGTTCATCTTCTATAGAAGCATTTCTGATGATGTTTGAATTTGACTTTCAGTCTGAGCCAAATGTATATGGCTTTTTTTTCTGCTTAGTATTCATTATCACACTTACTCTTGAAATTATAAAAAACTGTTGTGAAGCAAACAGAAGTGAGTAAGTTACCTCAAATCTTTTCATGCGTCAGCATCCATGACTGTGGAAGAGGCAGCAGTTTATTTTCGCATGAAATGTGTCAAGTTTCTGTAGTCAAACTATACAAAGCTGGGCTGCACCTAATTATTGCTATAAATTACATAAGGCATCTAAACAGTGATAATTTAGAAGACTCAAAGCACTGCTATTCACTTAAATCTGAAGAGGATCTGACTGGACACATGTATCTCTGACAAAAAGTCCGAGTGCCATGTAGATGTTTATGTTGGCTTTCCTTGATTCTCGGCCAGTAACTTCTGTGAGGTCCGATAAGGCAAGCAATGAATTCTCTCTTAGCCTCATCTTCTTCATTTGTAAAATTGTTAAATATTTTGCAGGACTTCTTCATACTCAGATTTTAATTGTGGTTGGCTTAGAACTCTTTCTCTTTCAACATTGTCTTCATTTCTCCACCGTTTTACTAAACCTTAGTCGTGATTGTTGATATGTCCTCAAGTGTCATATACGCACCACGTTCCTTGGAGGTGGTAGAGTGTAGTGAATAGTCAAACAGGTTCTGGGTTTAAATCCTGCATCTTCTGCTTCCTAGCTGTGTGATTTGGGTCAGGCTAGTTGCTATCTGAGCCTCATTTTCCTCATCTGATTGTTTTAAAGACAAAATAGTATATAAGACAAAAGAGATAAACAATATGTGAAAATATTCCAGCCTCTGACACATCGAAATTCTCAAGAAATATTTACTGTTCTCAGAACAATATTCTATTCTATTCACAATAACAATTGTTAAAATTTTTATGCCTGTTCTAAGCTAAAATCTCTACAAGTCCAAGGGTTAATCAAGAAACATTAAATGTCCCCCAAATAATTATTTCTATTTAACATACTTTAATTTTAAAACAGTTTTAGGTTCACAGCAAAACTGAGCATTGAAGTGTAAAAGCTTTAAGATAATTTTTTGCCCTTTCAGTATTTAATTTATTTTATTTAGACCTGATTAATTATAAAATTATTTTTCCTTAGCCATGGGAATTCAATATTACGTTATAAAGATATTTCAACTGGAAAGCGTTTTTTATTTTTTTTATTTATTTTTTTTTTTGAGACGGAGTCTGGCTCTGTCGCCCAGGCTGGAGTGCAGGGGCACGATTTCGGCTCACTGCAAGCTCCGCCTCCCAGGTTCACCCTGTTCTCCTGCCTCAGCCTCCCTAGTAGCTGGGACTACAGGCGCCTGCCACCATGCCTGGCTAATTTTTTGTATTTTTAGTAGAGACGGTATTTCACCATGTTAGCCAGGATGGTCTCGATCTCCTGACCTCGTGATCCACCCACCTCGGGCTCCCAAAGTTAATTTTTGAATATATTTCAGATTTTGCTCTAGCATATTTAATGAGATATTAATGTTACTATACAATCTAAATTTTGGCATATCATTTGATATCCCTCAGCGTTTAAAAATCCTTTGTCATTATAGCTTGTACTCTCTGTCTTTTAATAGTGAACTTAATCTATTCATACTAAATATGATTTTGACATATATGGATATATTTCTGCATCTTTAATAAAATTTCACTGTATTTTTACTTCTTTACTTTTTTCGTTTGTTTTCTGCTTTTCATTGACTTGATTGCATATTTTTCGGGGGTGTGTTGTTTGTATATTTCCTTTTCTATTTAATCTGTGTCGCTTTTCATTGCTCTTTAGTTATTAAATGTTGAATAAAGTGCATTAGCACTAATGAAGCACAAGGTTGCATTAACAAAGTACAACTTGAATCAATCATCTCCTTCTACCTGAACAATTTAAGGGCTATAGAAAATTTTAGATATGATCATCTCTTCCAGTTTTTATGTTATTGCAACTTGTAAATATAATTATGTTTTGTTTTTTAAGTTCCAAGCTAAATAGTCATTATCCTTAATGTTATTATTGCTGT
The DNA here is from genome assembly GCF_028878055.3 of Symphalangus syndactylus. Lineage (NCBI taxonomy): Eukaryota > Metazoa > Chordata > Mammalia > Primates > Hylobatidae > Symphalangus > Symphalangus syndactylus. Next base: position 109,547,814 of record NC_072437.2, on the reverse strand, counting down.
TACTTTGGTTATTGATTATTTAGATACACCAACGTGTTTTCAAGTTTCTGTATAACTCAGTGCCACTTAGATCTCACTCTTTTCTTCTCATTGAAGCTTATGTGTTGGTGCTCTTTGGCATGTAAACTCAATCATTTATTTGAATGTGTGTGTGTGTGTCTGTGGCAGGGTCTCAGGCTTTCACCCAGGCTGCAGTGCTGTGGTGCAATCATGGTTCACTGCAGCCTTGACTTTCTGGGCTCAAGCAGGTCTCCCACCTCAGCCTCCTGGGTAACTGGGACTACAGGCATTTGCCACCACGCCCACCCCAGGATAATTGTTTGTATTTTTAGTAGAAATGAAGTTTCGCCATCTTGTCCAGGCTGGTCTTGAACTCTTGAGCTCAAGCAGTCTGCTCTCCCCAGCCTCCCAAAGTGCTGAGATTACAGGCATGAACAACCATGGCTGTCCTGAAAATTATCTTATTTTATATATCTTACTCTTAATAATTTAGAAAGGTTTAAAATAATAGATTGATGGATATTTTCTCTTAGCACTTTGAAGAGTTTAAAATCATAGGTTGATGGAAATTTTCTCTTAGCACTATTATCTTTTATAATTTCAAGATACTTTCATTTTAAATTATGAGTGGAAAACGGAAATAACCTAAAAGGGCACAATTACTAGACTGACAGTATTATGGGTTGAATTGTGTACCTTCAGCAAATAATGAGGCGGTAATTCCAGTAGCTGTGAATGTGACCTTGTATGGCAATACAGCCTTTGCAGATGACCAAGTCAGGATGAGGTCATTAGGATGGGTCCAATCCAATATGACTCTGTCCTTTCAAAAAGGAGAAATGTGGACACAGGGAAAGATAGGCATACAGAGAAGGCGATGTGAAGACACAGGAAGAATGCCATTGATAAGCCAAGCGATATGGTCTGGCTTAGCTCCCGTAACTCCCATGTGTTGTGGGAGGGATTTGGGGGAGGTAATTGAATCATGGTTGTAGCTTCCATAACTCCCATGTGTTGTGGGAGGGACCTGGTGAGAGATCATTGAATCACGGTGTTTTTTTCCCCATGCTGTTCTTGTGGTGGTGAATGAGTCTCACAAGATCTGTTGGTTTGATAAGGGGTCTCCTCTTTGCTTGGTTCTCATTCTCTCTTGCCTGCCGCCATGTGAAATGAGCCTTTCGTCTTCTGCCATGACTATGAGGCCTTCCCAGCACATGGAACTGTGAGTTCAGTAAACCTCTTTTTCTGTATAAATTACCCAGTCTCTGGTATGTCTTTATGAGCAGCAGGAGAACAGACTAAAACACCAAGAAACACCCAAAGCTGCAAGACATTAGGAGAGAGACTTCTCTGGAAAGCTTTTTCCTTTTGGCTCTCAGAAAGAGCCACCTTTTCAACACCATGATTTTAGACTTCTACCCTCCAGAACTCTGAGACAGTACACTTCTGATTAAGCCACCCACTGTGCGCTGTTTTGTTAGGGCAGTCCCAGGAAAGTACTACAGCTACAAATCGTAAACAGAAACAAGAGCCAGGAGAAACCAGAACCTTCAACCCTCCATGTAGTACTCTATCCTTTCTTTCTGGAGGTTTTCAGAAGGCATTTCAAGGATTCAGCAGGGGGTTGGCAGACCATGCTGGGCCCACTGTGTCCCATTCCTGCCAGATTCCTGCAGGAACTGCACGGTTTACTAGGTTACACTTTCTTTTCTGTTTATGGCTTCTCAGGATGCACACTTGACCCTATGCCCTCTCTTAATCCTGGCAGCCCCCCATACTCTGCCTAAATAAATACCAGTGGACATAACTACCAACATGCCAAAGTCCTCAACATCTCATATTCCATGCAAGAATACGTAGAGAGGCTCTTTATACTGTCATAGATTATACCAGCCGGGTATCCAAGTGATGTCAACAGGGCCCCAGTGTTTTTAGACATTTTAATAAAAATTCCTTTTTAAAAAATGAGATTTTGCTATAAAGTCATGCTTATAATCCCTATGTTCTTTTCTTGACAGTATGTTTTTCCAAAAGAATCCTCAGCCATCCACATAAAAACAGTTTCCATATATGCGAACTGGAAATTTTTATAACTGGTAGAAACAGACTAAAAACTGGACTTTCAAAAAATACAGTTGGCCTTTCATGTGTACGAGCTCCACATTCATAGGTTCAACCAACTATGGATAGAAAATACAGTATTCCCAGATTGGGCAGCCCAAGGATGCAGAGGGCTCAGTTTTAATTTTCCCAGGTTATACAGGACCAATGTTGGAATTTTAGCATTTCTGGATTTTGGCATCCATCAGGGTTCTAGAACTATTCCCTCATGGAGAACGTGGAAGCACTGTATATACCAATGGCAAATAAGCAGTGAAAATTTGCTTTACGCCACTAGTCATTAGGAAAACGCAATTAAAACTGCAATGAGATGCCCTATACAGCTACTAGGATGGCTATAATAAAATCACAGAAGACGGAGTACTGATGAGGATATGTAGAAACATCAGTGGTATAGTTGCTTTGGAAAACAATAGGGAAGTTTCTTTTAAATTTAAATATACATTTATCACATGACTCAACTATCAATTCCTGGATGTTTACCCAAGAGAAATAAAAGCATATTCATACAGAGACCCATTTGCTAATGTTTATAGCAACTTTATTTGCATGGCCTTAAACTAGAAATAATCCAGAGGCCCATGTATTAGTAAAGGTATAATCAAATGGAACACTAGTTTGCGATAAAAAAATTACAATATAGCCATATGTAACAGCATGAATAAATCTCCAACGCATTAAGTAAACTCAATAAAAAACAATCAAGGCTACATAGTATATGATTCAATTTTTGTGACATTATTTAATAGCCAAAACTGTAGCCACCCAAATCTGAGTGGGGTAGACAGGGGCTAGGTGTCAGGTTGGGGGTGAGGACTGATTACTAAGGGGCACCAGGTAACATAGTACTTTAGGTTGCTGTAACAGAATATCATAGACTGGGTAGTTTATAAACAACCAAAATTTATTTTTCACAGTTTTGGAGACTAGAAGTTCAAATTCAAGTTACTGACAGATTCAGTGCCTGGTAATGACTCACTTCCTGATTCAGAGGTGGCTGTCATTCTTTGGTCTCCTCACATTGTAGAAGGACGGGATATCTCCAGGGTCTCTTATAAAAAGCACTATCTCCTTTGATTAAGTCTCTGTTCTTATGACCTAATCACCCTCCATAGCCTCCAACTCCCAATACCGTTATATTGGGTATTAGATTTCAGCATAAAATTTCAGAAGAATATAAAAATTGAATCTATAGAAGAAGGGAATTTTTAGGATGAAATGTCTCCATTGAAGTGGTTGTTACACTACTGTAAACATTTGTCAAAAATCATCAAAATGAACACTTAGAAAATGCTGTTATATATAATTATCGTTTGGTTGTGTCCCTCCAAAAGGCATGTGTTGGAACATAATCCAATGAACCACTGTTGGGAGGTGGGGCCCAATGGGAGGTGTTTAGGTCATGAAGGCAGAAGCCTTGTGAACAGATTCATGCTGATTTAAAATAACTTAAAGCTGGGAGTTCAATCTCTTGCTGTCTCACCTTCCACCATGAGATGACACAGAAAGAAGGTCCTCACCAGACACTTGCCTTTGCATCTTGGATTTTCCAGTTTCCAGAACCATGAAGAATCTCTACAAATTGCCCAGTCTCTTATATTCCATTATAGCAGCACAGACTGAATGGAACTATACATGCATTGCATTTGAATGAATATTAGTAAGAAATTAAACTTTCACCACAATAAAGGAATCTTTGAATGAGCACTGGGTCCCTCTGAGCAAGGACATGGACAGATGTTATGTAAGAGAAAGGACTGGATCAGAACTTTGAGAGCAGAAAGCATCAAATATTCTACAGCTTGAGCCTTCTGTAATGGTAGCAGTAGGAACTGAAGATTCCTATGTTTTTGTTATCTTACATGGTGAATTGGACTCCACTAATGGAGGGGCTTAAGATATGAGCAGCCATTTATTTTGTATAAACAGTTGTGCAAAATGAATGTGCCAATAAACCATAACAAAATAAATTGGGAGAGCTTCAAATCTAATCCACCTTTTAGGAAGTCTATGATGGATAGACTTGACCTACAGAATCTAGGCACACTTTTGATAAGCCAATAATTTCCTCTCTATATAGATACCCCTAATTCAGGCTTCAGGGGCTAAAAAGTGTTTCCAGAGTTGCAACAAAATGATCAATACTTCAACAATATAACACACACTACAAGATTCCTTACTTTGAATGTTGAATATGTGTAGATATAGAGATACTAACAGAAGAAATTAAAGTTTGGCAGCTTTTGAAAATGTAGTCATTCAAATATGTAAGGCATTGTTTTATGACACAACCAAAAATAAAGTTTTCATATTTCTTTATTCAGTATTTTACATAATCTAGGGAGATATAAACTTCTGGCTAACAACAAAATAAATGTTCGCTTAGGAAACAAGACTCTCAGACTTAAACATCGTTACAAAAATACATATGTGACCAGCTATGTTTGGTTTCTCCACTGTCCTTTGGTTGCACTCTAATTTTTCCAGCTTGAAGTATCTTGTCCTTACGCATTTTTAGACATCCAATACAGAGGTAATATTTATTTATTCAGTATTTGTCACTTTGAGAGTACTATGTTTTCTCAGATCTGAATCATCAAGTTGTTCTTGAATATTATACATTTCATTTTCAGGGTAGAATAAACTTTGTACTGATTATATTTGAATTTGTTACTTGAAGTGGAAATTGTAAGTGATAGCAGAAAGCCTGAGTGCTTTGAAATGAGGAATACTGGATAGTGAAATATTGGTTTAAATTCTGGATCTTCCAGTGATAGCTGCCATCAAGGACACAATTTCTTATCATTTTTAGCTTTAAATCACTCAATTTGGACATAGAAATAATAAACACATTTTACAAAGTTATGCTGGTGTGATGAGATCAGCATTCAGTAAAGGGAAGCTGATACGACTGTCAGTCAACGGATTCATCTAGCTATTTACCTACCCTTCTTTTGTTTTCCTCTCTGCAGCCCAAAGATTTAAGTTCAAATTCTGGATTGATGGTTTATTACATCTGTGACTTTTAGCAAGTTATGTACTTTGCAGTCTAAAATTTCACACTTATAAAGTATGATATTAACATTAAAGAGTCTATAAGAATCTAGTTTAGTGCCTGAAATATAGTAGGTGCTCATTTAATGACAGCTACTGCTATTTTAACTTTTAGACATCACTATTACTACAAAACTGGCTTTGATATTTTACCTTTCTAAAATCTATTTTTTTGCTTCCTAAAATGCAGACTGTCCTGCATCCAAACTATATTGGAAATTAAATATTTTAATGGAAAATAAAAATCACACACAGGTCAAGTAAGTTATAGTGGTTTTGAACAAAAGGCATACAATTTCTTTTTAAAAAAATATAAAAAGTATTAAAACTATGTTCAACACGAATATACTTATATGTGTATTATATACATGCTGGAAATATCAGTTTTTAAGGGACTACATAGCAGCTACATGTTTTGATAATTGACATTATTCAGCAAATTTTTCTAATACATGAAGTATGTCAAATGATGAGTTCAGTATAACATTTTTATCTGCATTGCTTTGTTACTTTTGTGCATTACTATTAAATGCATTGTTATATGTTGCTGTAAGTTGTATTATTGCATATTAAAATCATTCTTAGATAAAATAAAAATCAACAAGGTCATTTGCACAGCTCGAGAAAATGTTTTTATCATACAGAGATTACGCATTTTTCTTTTAGCACTTTTTTTTGCATGAAATCAATTATTTCAGGTTTTTTTTTTTAAAAAAAACAGCTTCCAGGTAAAGTAAATATTTTCACTTTTAGCTACACATGGATATCCTCCATTATTTATGTTGTCATATACTTATCTTAGTAAAAGGTTTGACTAAAAATAACTGCTTATCCAAAGTGTACTTATGTTAAGTGTAGATATATTTTGAGTAAATAAAAAGCAGGTATTTTTTTCAGAGATAATCTTAAAAATGCTTTTTCATGAATCTGGAAGTTAAATAGCTGGAAATGAAATCCAGAAGTAAATGATACCACTTGTAAACATACCTCTGACATTAGGAGTATACAGGAAATTATGACAAGTGTCTGTTATCATAGATAAGTAAGGGTATCCCATGGGTAACTAAAAATGAGCATATTTAATGGGAGCCAAGTTTCGTATTTTTAAAAGACATGGAGAAATTTATTTCATAAGAAAAATCTGTTTAAAATGGAAAATCTTTGTAAAAAAACTACTCTTTTTAAAATCCTTTGCTAATGGCCTTCTTGAACTTTATCTTAATGTATATAAGAATTCTTCAAAAATCACATTATATAATTAATTAAGGATTTTAGAGAAAATTAGAAAGATACTGCATTATGTCAACAATGTTTAAAACTGATGTTAAATAAGTCTGGGCGCAGTGCCTCACTCCTGTAATCCCAGCACTTTTGTAGGCGGGTCACCTGAGGTCAGGAGTTCAAGACCAGCTTGGCCAACATGGTGATACCCCAACTCCACTAAAAATATGCAAATTACCTGTGTGTGGTGGTGGATACCTCTAGTTACAACTACTCTGGGAGGCTGAGGCAGGAGAATTGCTTGAACCTGGGAGGTGGAGGTTACAGTGAGCCGAGATCACGCCACTGCACTCCAGCCTGAGAGACAGAGCAAGACTGTTAAAAAAAAAAAAAAGAAAAAAATATCGCTGCTAAATACGTTTCTGGCTATTACTAATTTCTATTTGTGATGGTCTAGTTTGTGCTTTTCTTTTTTAATAAAGACTTGTTTTTTAAAAGAAAGCACAGTGATCTGGATGATGTCTTATGGTAAAGCCTTGGGGTAAACTCCAAAGGGTAAGTATTAGCAGTGTCGATGCCACCTCATTACAGTAACCACAATACCACATTTAAAGTGAAAAAAAAATCAGACTTTTGTGAAGTGTCTTGCAAATTCAAATCCTTTCTATGATGGCAAATAAAACAGGAATTTGGAGCACCAAACTTGCCCCTTCCTCTGCAATAAACTAAACAAAAGTTTCAAACATGTTTTAGAATGAATTCCTAATTTTATACATCAAATGACCACCCTCTCATCACATTGAATACCTATGGTAAGAAATTAGAATTCTCTCTCTCGTCCTTCCTTGTTAGTGTAGGGTAGAAGGGATTTTTTTTTCTCATCCATCACTAGGTTCATGGCTGAAGCACCTATAACAAAAGACAGTTTAACAACAGAAAAGCGTACATATTTATTTAATGTAAATTTTATGTGACATGTGGACCTTCAGAAATGAAGACCCAAAGAAATGGCGAAATCTATGTATATTTATGCTTAGGTTGGATGGGGAGTAGACAGTCATGAGGAAGCATGATTGAACAGAGGGAGTATGATCTAATGGTAATAAGCTGGGGGAACTTAGCAAGGCCTGTTTGTTCATATTACTTTCTGTGTCCCAGTGTGACATTCCTTGTCTCCAGATATGAGGCACATGAGGCTCTTATCACATACTTCAGAGGAAGATCAGATTTTTTTTTTTTTTTTTTGAGACAGTGTCTCCTCTGTCGCCCAGGCTGGAGGGCAGTGGCGTGATCTCCGCTCACTGCAAGCTGCACCTCCCGGGTTCACACCGTTTTCCTGCCTCAGCCTCCCGAGTAGCTGGGACTACAGGCACTGCCACCACACCCGGATAATTTTTTGTATTTTTAGTAGAGACGAGGTTTCACCGTGTTAGCCAGGATGGTCTCGATCTCCTGACCTCGTGATCCACCCACCTCGGCCTCCCAAAGTGCTGGGATTACAGGCGTGAGCCACCGCACCCAGCTGAAGATCAGATTCTTTTACAGCTTGCTTCAGAGAAGAAGGATTGGAGAAGGTCAGAGACCTTTGTCCTTTGTGATTTTCTCAAATGTGAAGGTGCCATCTTCTGGGGTAGCACGTTCTGAACCCAATGCTCTGGGGTAGCGTGTTTTTATTTGTAGAATATCAAGAGAATGGTGTTGCATCTTTCAGAAAACCCAGTCTAGAAAATCTTAGGAATGAAATATACAACCTAATTTTATACATTTTTCTAATTTCTATTTATGGTTAATATTTGAAGAAACATTCCCTCATGCATATATAGTTTTAGTTTAATGTAAGTGGATAAGATACATAATAGTGCTGGTTGCAAAGATTTTGTGTTCCAGAAGAGTTCAATAATATTTTCCTTAAAGGTTGGCGTGTAAGAAGAAAATTTATTTCCAACATTTTAATCTTTGACTCTGCATTAGCCATTTTCAAGTAGATAAATTAATTTTTTTCACTTGAGTTATTTACTGAAAATTTGTGAACTTAATTGCTGAAAAGCTTCAGCTTTTGCTGTTTTTTTTTTTTTCGCTAATCAGTGATTCAGTGATTACTATTTCTTTTCTATTTTCTTTATATGTACTGTAATTTCTCAATGGCATTCAAAAAACCCTGGAAAGCACATTGAAAGTGGAATTATTTGAGCTGGACATATACTTGTGCATTAAAAAATTCTCCAAATATGTCTTTAAAACTTAATTAAAAATGTCAACTTAGAAACTTAATGTGCCTGGGTCTTAGTCCAGAGGACAGTGGTATCAGCTCAAACAGGAAGATAATGGAAGGGGATTTGAACTTTATGATAAGGACTCCTGGTCAGTTTAAGAAAGACAATGACAGGATCAGAATATACGTTACTGCCTGCTGTGTATATGCAGCAATAGCGGTTATACCTGGTTCTTTGTCTCCAAATCAGAGCACAGGCCCAACAAGAACAATCCTCGGTCCACTTATGAGGGAGTCTTATCCACTCAGTTGGAGGGATGGTTTCCCTGCATATTGCTGCAAACTTCCTGTCACTGCCCCAGAGGTTTAGAATTAGCATTAATGACCTTCAAACAGCTTAATTTCCCCAGAGTCATTGAACACAGCTAGTTGGCCCTACTAGGCTGAAAGCCATATGGCATCAATTGTAAATGTTTTGCTACCATTTCCCAACATAACCACCTGCCTGATTTACTGTTTGCTGGATGCTCACCTTGAATGTGAATATGTCCACATAATTTTTTTCTTTAAATTAAGAAATGTAGTTTAAAATTATGATTCATTTTATCCTATTAAGATGTTGAAGGGGGATGCTGAAGAAGATTCACATTGTCAGTTTTGTATAAATCCACTTGTTGGAGAAAAGTGTTGAAATGAAATTAACAAAACCATCATATAAATATAAACGTGTAGATTGTTAAAATTACAGTTTTAGGAAATTTGCAACATAAAGTACAAGGTAAATAAATATCTCATTTTGAACTCACATATTTAGTACAAAATATTGCCCAAAATCCATCCTAGGGCTTGGGGATATTTAGAAAAGAGAAGACCCCCAGAGCTATAAATCATTAAAAAACCAGATAGCTTAACTTCAAAATGCATTTTATTTTTCTTAATCTTGGGTTTCAAGATAAAACCTTGAAGAAAACTGTAGAAGCCTTTACTCTTAGCCATAAAATAGACTCCATTTCCCCCCCTTTCCTACCATGTATACTCCCTTCACATTTATCTAATTGTATGCTGTCGTCTATATGCCTTCTTAGAAGTTGCAGGGGCTAATCTTGAGTCTGACAAAGGAAGCTTGGAGACTCAGCTGCAAAATTCCCAAGATTACTGCAAGGTGGCTGGCTAGTCAACAACCCCGCCATTGTTGAGATGCTGCCAGCTCGTGATTCAGGAGGACTGAGACACAAAATAGCCACCAGAGCAAAACACACAGACACTGTACTCAGCACAATTCTTGCGCGCCTTCCTTATCAATTTTTCCACACTTAAACCCCTACCCTCACCCCCAAAATTGAAGTGGTTGGTTTGAATGGGAATCCGGCCACATCCCCTTTACTAGTTTTGTTTAGTAAAATCCCTTTCTTTCTACCAGACCTCACTCTTGTGAATTGGACTCTGCAAGTGGTAAGCATTCAGATCTGTATTCAGTTACAACGAAGTGATCTCTCTGCAATGGATACAGAAAAGATAGGTTCAAGGGGAAATATAGGGGAAGAGGGAGGGGGAACTTAAATATTGGGGATAAATGAATTTGGGATAATTAAAAGCAGACATAGAGAAAATTCTGAAGGGAAACTGGTAATAGTGTATATGGAGACATTGTGCTCCTCAATGGAAATTTTGAGGGTACAATATTGCTTCCATGCATCTCCCTTTCAGCAATTCAGCCCAGTGACTTGATGCAATGACATCACCCGTTCTCTTCTGAGGAAACAGTTTTAGACATTCAAAGCCCAGTTGTTCAATGTAGCCGAGATTCTTTAATTTCTATTTCAGCTAATTAGTAGCAATACAAACTCTTGCCAAACAAGAAATGTGAATTCTTAAAGATTAAATTTTATTTTATCTCTATCTAGAGGTAGGAAACCAATCTTTTGGGAGGCACAAATTAGGATGACAGCCAAAATTCATTTATTCATTCCAAAATAAATCCTTTATGTGTAGCGAATTATTTTTCATAATTCTAGAAAGTGGCATGTTCCAGCAATTATAATTATAAAGTGTACTGTTTTTGGAGGGTAAAATAGTAAGTCACATCATTAAGGTCAAAATGATGTTTAAAGGAAAACTATAACTATGCCTTTAGTATATTAAAATTAGATAATATTTTGTACATCTGTCCCTGCAAAATAAAACACTTTTTGTATGTTTTCTTTGGCTCACACACAACTAAATTTGATGAGATAAAATATACAAATATTTGACAGGGTCAATTTCCTTTTCAAGTTGGATTTTAATTAATTCAATAAGCATGTATTGATGACCTACTGTATGCAATACATTTGGCTATATTTAGCATATCTGATTTTGCTCTATCATCATGGATCGTGATGTTTGTGACGGGGGATGTTTGCGACTGGAAGCTTTTTTTTCCCATTAGCCAAATAAATAAGTAGGTAAATGCTTAAATATTTTTTTAAAAATCCACGTGGTGTTATTTTGAGAGGTATAGAATTTATCTAAGCTCCAGTTCCTTCCATTGGAAAAATGAGTATTTAAATGAGGTAATATGTATAAAGGCAATGGCGGCTGGGCACGGTGGCTTGTGCGTGTAATCCCCGCAATTTGGGAGGCCCAGGTGGGACGATCGCTTTAGCCCGGGAGTTCAAGATCAGCCTGGGCAACAGGGAAAGACCCAGTTTCTACAAAATATTTTTAAAGTTAGCTGGGTTCAGTGGCACGTGCCTGTAGTCCCAGCTACTTGGGAGGCTGTGGCAGAAGGATTGCTTAGGCCTGGGAGGTTAAGGTTGCAGTGAGCTGTGATCGCGCTACTGCACTCCAATCTGAACCACAGAGTGAGACCCTGTCTCTAAAAATAAATACAGAAATAAAGACATACATACATAAAAAATAAGGCAAAGAGTAGGCCCTCAATAACATGAGCTAATATCAATCTGTATTTCCATAAATTGGTATCATTCTATGTATCCATAGCCTCCAAACCTGTTATACTCCAGTCTTTGGCTCCTTTTCCTGTGGCTTTAAAAATTTATATTAGATAAGGAAAAGAATCACACTATATACTTACCCTTAACTGTTTTATAGTTATTTTCAGATTTACATTTCCTGTGGTTACCAAATTACAAATGGCTACATGTAAAAACATACCTTTCTGGACAGTTTAGTTTCTCAAAGTTCAGAGCAACTCATATGCACTTACATGTAAAAATTATATAAAATACGCATATGTTAACTTCTCATATATACTTAAAAGATACCTAACAAAATTGAGAGTTCGCAATGGTGTTACACACATATTTGAAGTTGCAAATAGAAAAAAACAGATATCCAGAAATCAGGCTGAGTTTATACCCTAGAGATATTTGCAATTCCTCCATAATAAAGTGACAGAATTTGTGACTTTGAAGCTAAAAATTATGCATAACTGCATTTTACACCATTTTAGCCATCAACAACTTATATTAACAACTAAATTAAGTTATACATCAAGCCAGAAAAGATCGCAAATTTCTTATGTTCTAGTATTGGAAGAAGAAAGGCATTTTTAGTTTAAAATTTAGTATGTGACACAAAATGGCCAGATGGTGCACACAATCCATTTGTTGCAGGGCTTCTAGTTCTTTCCATGCATTGGAAGAAAACCAGGTGACAAGTTAGGCAGCAGTTTTTATGTAGGACATTTCCAAATTGCATATAATCAGAGAATAAGGATCTAGAAGGTAACTTCCAACTAAAACAAGCCATTCTGACTCAAAGTCACAAGAATTCAGTCTTAATAATCACAAATGCTTTCTGTTCTCAAGCTTAAAAATCTATTCTCTATTTTCTTTGGACTCACAGTGTCTTAGAATTTTTGCACACATAGTCTTACATTTTCCTCTTCACAGAATGGGATTGGCAGAAAAAATGAGAGAACTTTTTGCAGTTAGTGATTTTTTCCAAGATCACAGAGCTAGTCAATACACCATGTGATTCACATAAAACATGAGAATAGCCAGTATGGGGTACCTAGAAATGAGGAGCATTGCAATTATAATACAAACAAAAATTATACCCCATTTTACTAGTTTGAATCATTACCACAATAAACATGGATTCATAAGTTAGGCTGTGATAGAACCAAAAGAAGACATTTATGTGATTTTTTTTTAATGGCATGCATCTGCTCAGGACAGGCTGTACTTTTTAGAGGAACAACTTTATCCTTCAGTAAAAAATTCTGAAGAAGTGTGATATCAAAGCTCAATTAAACTTGATATTTAAAGTCTTTATACCAAAATAATGAATCTATTCATGAACAATACAAGAATGAGATTTGGCAGGAAAGCTATGTCAGTATATCTCATGTCAGTGCCTAGCTAGGATGCTAATTCACAAGAAAAAATATTGTCATTCTCCAATGTCGGACAGTTATTTGAAGCCTGTCTGCTTTTTTTGGTAGAGATACTTTAAATAAGGAACCTGGGGAAAGAGTTACAGATATCTACTGGCATGAAGAGGAAGACCGTTTACTGAATATAATTGAATGGATATTTTTATGAGTATTGGTATTATTTCAATTTTCAATTAAAAAAATAAACTGGTATATGCAAAATCTTCATGCTCTGGGCCATATTGAAAGATAGTAAATAATTGAAATAAAATGCCGAGATATTGGTGGGGACCCGTCTGCACCTACTAGGGTCTTGATGTTACCTGAGCCCCCTTAGGTATTTTAAATATGTGCCAGAAGACAGTGCTTCTCAGGACATGATTTTTCTATTCCTAAAAATAAGTTACAGGAAAAATAGACAAATGAAGACTAAATGTTTCAAGAGGGAACCCATATAATGGGTTAAATGAGGCATAGGATAGCAGTGTGTGAGGCATTTTGTATTAGAGCTCATTTAAAATAGCACTTTTATCATGGTTGGGACATAACTTCTAAAGAAAAACAAGTTTAGAGCTTTCTATGTATTTTCTATTTCTTTCTTTAGACAATATTACCACGTGGTCTGGTCTAATGCAGCTGTGACACATACACACACACACACATCACCGACCAGGATAGGCTGTGCTATTGCTTTTGCTTCTTAGTGTGAATATTGAAAGGCCACAGGGTCACCTTCAGCTCTTTGTACACTGGCTTCCTGTACGTCCTGCTGTGTTTCCTGCTTGAATGCACAAGCCTTATTGCACCGAGTATGTTTTGCAGAAATGTACCTTGATATGCCACATAATTCCCATACACATTTGCGGGCCTGCACTCATTATCTATTGAAAACAATCTGACCGAAAAGTGACAGTCTCGATTGCGATTTTCATTTGATCTTACAAATTATTTCCAAGGGCCACGGTGTTGGCACATTTGTAACTCCTGTGTCTCCTTCACCCTCTACAACAGACTTAGCCCCACCTTTTCATGGAAAAGCACAAGACCCTCAAATCATTGTGTTGTCCTAACGGCTTTCAAAGAATTACTTCCTTCGAAGTTATTTTCCTCTTTTTTTAACTTACATTTCTAAAGCTAGAGTCAGGATAGTTGATTCTGGTGCTGAAAAAAAATCAGTTAATAACGATTTTTATAAACTTCTACACATTTCTTTTGTGTAGGGTTGGTGTCGTGGAATATTGTGCATTTGGAGGTTAGAAAGAAACTGGTTCACTTTTTTTTTTTGAGGCAGGATTTCACTCTGTTGCCCAGGCTGGAGTGCAGTGGTGCGATCTCGGCTCACTGCAACCACCGCCTCCCGGGTTCAAGTGATTCTCCTGCCTCAGCCTCCCAAGTAGCTGGGATTACAGGCACCCGCCACCACGCCCAGTTAATTTTTGTATTTTTAGTAGAAATGGGGTTTCACCATGTTGGCCAGGCTGGTCTCCAACTCCTGACCTCAGGTGATCTGCCTGCCTCGGCCTCCCAAAGTGCTGGTATTACAGGTGAGAGCCAACACGCCTGGCTGGTTCACATTTTAAATATGGTACTTTTTAACCAAATGATTTGGGGCAAGTTTCTCCTGTTTTTCTTTTTTTTTTGAAATAGAGTTTCATTCTTGTTGCCCAGGGTGGAGTTCAATGGCGCGATCTCAGCTCACCACAACCTCCGCCTCCCAGGTTCAAGCGATTCTCCTGCCTCAGCTTCCCTAGTAGCTGGGATTACAGGCATGCACCACCATGCCCAGCTAATTTCATGTTTTTAGTAGAGACGGGGTTTCTCCATGTTGGTAAGGCTGGTCTCAAACTCCCGACGTCAGGTGATCCGCCCGCCTTGGCCTCCCAAAGTGCTGGGATTACAGGCATGAGCCACTGCGCCCGGCCATTTCTCCCCTTTTTCACATGTGTTTTCTCAGCTATAAAATATTATTTATCCCTGTAGATCTCTATTCACCTCGAAAGTCAAGATAAAACTTTCCATTTGCTTCCCAGTATATATTTGGACATTTTGCCATACTGAACTTACCCATGCCTGTTTTTCAGTGTGTTAATTTGTATTACTTTGGAAAAGCTATTATCTTGCCATCCTCTTTGTTGTCTTCTGATTTCTACTCCCTATTTTTCATTGAGATTTTCTTCTGCCCTCAGGTAGTACATGCTCATCCATCTCCATTGTATATCAATAGGCCTTTGAAAATAATCCTAGCTGTAAATCCTGACGATTAAATAATTCAGAATTATTTCCTCATCTGCATCATCCTGATATATATTCCTATGTTGCCCACACTGTGTTCAGTGGTAGAAACACATGCTAAATTATGCATGTACATTTTCTTTTTTCTTTTTTTTTTAGACAGAGTATCACTCTGTTGCCCAGGCTGGAGTGCACTGGCACGATCTTGGCTCACTGCAACCTCTGCCTCCTGGCTTCAAGCGATTCTGCTGCGTCAGCCTCCCAAGTAGCTGAGATTACAGGTGTCCACCACCATGCCTGGCCAATTTTTGTATTTTTACTAGAGACGGGGTTTCATTTGTGGGCTGGGCTGATCTCAAATTCTTGACCTCGTTATCTGCCCTCCTCGGACTCCCAAAGTGCTGGGATTCGCATGTTCATTTTCCAGTCACTATTTATGCATTCTTCAATCATACTGCTTTTCTCAGCATATACATACATAAAATGTTTTCTGTGCATGAAGCCTTATTCTAGGCACTGGGTATAGACTAAAAACAAAAAAAATAGGATAATCTATTCCCCTGCCCCCTTGAAACTCACGGTCAAACAGGAGAAAAATATATGAAACAAAAGAATAAAGTACATAATTTTGTCATTTGAATAAACACAAAGATAGAGTGATATTATAGAACAAAATCCTTAAGTACTTTTGGACAATGAGTAAGAGGTTTTAAAGAAATGCCATTTAAACAGATACTTTAAAAATAAAGAAAGATTCACCGAATGACAGGGATCAAGGAGGAACTATGAATAAGTAAAATTAACCTAGAGAGGAACTTAAGGAAGAAACGTAGATCAGAATGTGCAGAGCTTTGAAAGAGTCATTTTAAGAATGTTCTTACCTTATCTGAAGGGTACTGGGAAGATACCGAAAAGTTTCAGCAGAAGGGTAACTTGACCTCAATTGTATTTTTAAAGAAATCATTCTAGTTTCTGTTTGTGGAGCAAGAAAAAAGAAAGATTGTTTGGGAAAGAACAGGAAGTGGGGGAAAATCATGAGTAGAATTCTACAAGCAGGTTTTGCAAATATATGTCTAGAGCTAGAAGAAATATCTGGTACAGATATAAATTTGGGTCCCTTCAGTCTATCATTATTAAAGGAAAGAATGGGAGTAGGTGAGATTCCATTGAGTGTATATTGCAAGAAGAGTGGGGAAAAGTGTGGGGAAAACACTTTAAAAATAAGTAGAAAAGTAAGACCTGGTAACGAACAATCTAGAAGCAAGAATTATAGAGGTGTGAGGAACATCCTCAGAATGAGGTTACATTGTATGATGGGTGTTGTGATCACAGCCCTCTTTAAGGGTGGCCTCAACTGCCTGCAACCAATGACTGATCAACAGACGGATATGAAGGCACAGTCTACCCGTTCCAACTAGAACTTGGCCTTTATGCAACTCTGAAGTGTTATTTTAACACCAGTGTCCCCATAGGCTGAAGCTGCATCCAGCCCACTTTCTCTCCTTGTCCTACCATGCTTCTCTCTACTTTCCTAGATATTGCTCCCAAGAGAATTCCATAAAAGACATCCTTCTTGTTAGTATCAATCTGACATTCTCCTTCCCTGGGAACACAACTGGTAGCACATGGAAAACTGCGTGTGTGTGTGTGTATGTGTGTGTATGTATGTGTGTATGTGTGTGTATGTGTGTGTATGTGTGTGTATGTGTGTGTTTAAAGAGTGTGCTAGATTGTGTCTAGTAATCCTGCACAGTCAATAAATAATGTCTGCAATAGGAACAAAGTAGTGATTAGCCCTTTTGTTTCAGTAGTGAATGCAGCTAAATTGGTCAAGTCATGCCAGCAGCAATGGAATTGGACCGTGTAGAGGAATAAGAGAGGGAGACTGAGGATGGGTAATGTTGACAATCTTACTGAAGAGCTTAGGAGGAAACACAAAATCAGGACAGTGGTAGCACATGTAAAATTTGTTTCAGGTGGAAGAAATGACATTGACTTTGGAATGTTCCTCCACAGGTGGGGGAGGGGCCATAGGAAAGACTGGCGTTAGGTTGACTAGAGGAGGATGCAGCACAGTTTCCTGTCTTGGCTTTTGTTTGTTTCAGGGAAGAAAGAGACAAAGATTAAGGACAGCAGAGGGAAATACAGAGTTGTGTTTGTGGTAAAAGATTAAAATAGTCATTCTGAAGGGTGATGGGTTGAATTGAGAAAATAAACGTGGTCTCTTTTTTTTAGGCAGCATCAGGAGTTCAGTTGAGAGTAACGACAATGAATTTATATGGCACAAATGTAGGCAATCACATATTCTACTTGTTTTCTTGTTTAATATAAATGGCCATGCATTTTGGGTTGGTTGGTAAATGGTGTTTGTGATGAAAACATCTGTTTCCCTTTTTTTTACTCTCAAGAAAAGAAAAACATTTAAAGAATATTTAAATTATCTTGCATTTGAAAAGAACACATGAATAAGCTTACATAAACATTTTCTCTGTTGGGGAATACTTCCTAATGAATCACATCCTTTGTCTATAGGGTAAAAGGAAAGAACATTATCTGACTAATAAGGAAGAAGGAGCTCTTTGTGAATCTATAGCAATAAGCATAGATATTTGTCAGTCTAAACTTACCTTGTTGAGCCTCTATAATTAGAATATGACTGATGAAGAGAATAAATATTTGTATATAATGTAATGAAAGGCCTTGTAAAGTTTATTTGCATAGGAGATGTAGGTGGAAGCCTGGCTCAAATTAATCAGTATTATCTGCAGAACTGATTGCATTCCACTTCGGAGAATAAACGACAGGACATCCTGTGGTTCCTTTGAATTCTGGACATTACATGAAAGGGGACATATTATTGTTCTCTTAAATAATATCCGACTTGTAATTAAAAATGAATGTAGGGTTTAATGACTTCTTTTGTCTTCTTTTTTGTGCAGAGAAAACTTCTAAAGCTCATTTTTAACATTTGCTATTCAATTTATAGATTTATAAGCCTAGTTCTTCTCTAGGTCTCTTTCATTACTGAGATTATTTTATTTTTAAAATGGGAAATTGCAGCAATTATTTTAAGGGCTTATGAATTTTTTTAATCTTGGTTACAAATGTAAAACATTTTCAAATATTTTTAAATTTATTTATAAACCTTTATAACTTATTTTTTGAGTGCTTCAAATTTAGGACAGTAAATTTTTTCTGCATATCTAAATAACTTTTATAAATCTAATTAATAAAAATAGTGACCCTAAAATGCATCTAGTTGTTCCAAAATAATATATAAATACTAAAATATCAATTTAAAATATCATGTCAAAATCAAGCGAATAATTACATATTTTAAGTTTGAAATTATGAAACCATCATTCCAATTCACTAAGAATTCCAAATGTAATATATTTTATTTCACTTAAGTTCTTTAGTGTCTGCATCTACAAACAAAATTTCCCCGATAATTTTATTTTTGTAAGAACAATCAATATGGTGAATCCAAACGCTTTGCCAAATGTTCCAATATTGTTTATATTAGTAAGAAATTTAAAATCAAATATCTGTTTCAAGTACTCAACTGCACATTAGATATTGTACCTTTAAAACTCACTCTCTGCTGGGCATGGGGGCTCATGCCTGTAATCCCAGCACTTTGGGAGGCCAAGGAGGGCAGATCACCTGAGGTCAGGAGTTCAAGCCCAGCCTGGCCAACATGGAGAAACCTTGTCTCTACTAACAATCCAAAAATTAGCCCGGCGTGGTGGGGTGCATCTGTAGTGCCAGTTACTCAGGAGGCTGAGGCAGGAGAATTGCTTGAACTGGGAGGGGGAGGTTGCAGTGAGCTGAGATCCCACCACTGCCCTCCAGCCTAGGCGACAGAGTGAGACTCTCTCTCAAAAAACAAAACGAAGCTTTCTCTCATAAGCGAAGTTCTCTTAAACATTACACGTATGTAGATTTCCAACACAGATTGGATCCTTTCCAATGCCAAACTATCTTTACTAGGATTTCAGATTTTTAAAGTATTTCTATGCTTAATTGGAAACCTGCCGAGGCTAAGGAGACGTGTACACATCATGAAAGCAACGACTATCTGGTAACTGAAGATACTCACAATACCAAACACTTAATTCTAAATCTTATGCTGTGGGAGATCATGTCATCCTGCGCGATTATGATTTATTATGACCGGAAATCTTTGCCAGGATTTTGACAGATATTTTTAGATTCTGTTTTTTTTTTCTGAGCTACTAATAAAAACTTATGTAGAGCTTTTATGTTGGTGACCCTCAGACCTCAAGGAGGAAGTTATACCACCCATTCCCTGGAGTTCCTTGGAACAGATTTTCTAATTCTCCTGTCTAATCACAGAACTCTGCCCTCCCACCTACATTGGTCCTTTGTCTGTATGTCGAATGCATTATTTTAGCTCTTAAGAAACATATGTGTATTTTCCAACTAAACCGTAAAACTTCGTGGGAATACCAATGAATGCCTTTTCCATCTAACTTTAAAGAACTTTGAACTTCATAGAATTTTCTATTTTTTCATGTTCTTAATACCACAAAACACAGGTATTAATATCATACGTTATATGGCATTTGCATATCTCTTATAGCTTTATCTGACATGGGTTTGAAAATTATAAGGTCATTCTATTGGCATTTATTTAATTATTGCTTATGACATTTTATGTTGATTGAGCCCTACTTTTTTGGCTTTTGGAAATAAAGACTGCTGTGATTTTGTCTGTAATGGCGCAAACACATTGTCATTCATTGACATATGAATGTACTTCAAGTTTAAAAGATGTCCTGTTTCTCTTGATCATCAGAAATCTCAGAGCTGACAGCACCAGGCATGTGTGTTTGTGTGTGTGTGACAGAGTGTGAGAGAAGGAGAGAGAGAGAGAGAGATTAAAAAAACACCCCAGAACATAGTAAAGTGACAGAAACAAATTAAAGATGAATTAAATTTCATCCAAACTTTAAATATGGTCATTTTGCACCTTTGAGAAAGTTGGGTAGCTTATTCTAGGAAGACCATACTGTAGAAAGGATGGAATACCTGATTAGTACATTAACGTAATTTTGAAGACATGAAATGAATAAAGTACTTGATTCTAATGCGTGATATGCAGGTGTATGTAAGAACTTTGTTAATAGTTGTCTTTTTGAAACAGTAATAGGTGTTTCCAGGTGTGCACAGGTATGTGCGAATATCAGAGATTAAAATAGAAACGGAACCAAAAAGCTGTGCCATCATTGAAAATATATTTGTTTAAAGACTACGTGACACTTAGGAGGCATTTTAATGCAGTATTTTATGTATGCAATTATTTACATATGTTTAAGTGTTTTTTATTTGACTTCCATAAAGTTTAGATTTGTTGCAATCTTACTTTTACCCTTGAGGGAAGAGAGAGACCCTCTCATATTGTTTTATATTGTTTTATACTCAGTACTTGTTTTAAGAAAAAAACTAGGAAGTGAAATCAAAGACAGGCAGCTCAGCGCCAGACCCAAAACCAGGCCTGGGCCTGCCTGGCGTAAACCTAGTAGCTAAAAATCAACTCATGACTTAAAACCCGATGTTACCCATAGATTTCAGGCATTGTATGGAAGAACATTGTGAAACTCTCTGCCCTGTTCCATTTCACTCTGACCACCGGTGCATGCAGCCCCTGCCACGTACCCCTTGCTTGCTCAAATCAATCACGACCCTTTCTTGTGAAATGCTTAGTGTTGTGAGCCCTTAAAAGGGACAGAAATTGTGCACTTGGGGAGCTCGGGTTTTGAGGCAGTAGCTTGCTGATGCTCCCCGCTGAATAAAGCCCTTCCTTCTACAACTCGGCATCTGAGGGGTTTTGTCTGCGGCTCATCCTGCTACACCCTTAGTAGTATCTGAATCTTGGAAAGGAAGGGGAGGGAATATCCAAATATCTTAAACGGGGTTCTCGGACTTCTAATAAACAGTTAAAATCTTACACACAAGGTATTTAAAGCATACAGATGATTCTACATTTGTTCTAACAGATCATAGTGCCATGAATATTTGTCCATTAACGAACATCCCTTACGTGTAAGAACATTTTGCCACTGTGCTTTTAGTTATCCCCTTTTCACCTACTGTCCCCTGGAATAGTCTCTCCCTTTCGTTTCTCAGGGGTCTTCTTGAGCCTGAAGCTTTTATTGGGCCTCACTTTTTGCTGCTTTGTTCCTTCGCCAGTTCTGGGCCTTTTTGCTGTGTCGACTACGGGTTGAAAAAAGGAGAAAGCGCAACCCCAAGCTACTGACCTATGAGTAACAAGGTCACCGAATTCCCCTTAGTCCTGCTGGGGTCTGATCCTCTACTCTGTGAAGACCATGGCTGGGGAAGACCTAACCTTCACTCCAGCTCGCCTGGATTTGTCAGTCTTTGATGATGGAAGCCTGAAATACAGTCATTATACCCTAACCAATTCTTCCTCGGCCAAAAAAAAAAAGAAAACCCAAAACCAAACCAAACCAAACAAAAAAACACGGCCACCTCTTTATGACCAACCATAGTTTTGGTTTAAGCCTTCAAGACGCACTTATCTACTTAATCCACAATTACATTGTAGTATCACGCTAAGCATGGAGTTATTATCAAGGATCAAATGGCCTCTGGCCTTTTGGAATCCACATGATCTTGGAACTCTGTGAAGATTGTCTTCCGATCACTTTGCCCTGCTGTGGTTCACCTCACCCCGTGCATTTTGACTTTTCTATCTCCTTCCCTATTGTTGTGTAAAGTTACATCACGATGTTGAGTGGTGTGTTTTACACCCCAATGTCCCATAAACAAATACTTTTAATACCCTTTTGTTGGTCTAATTTGTAAGTGACCATTTTATACGCCACAGTAAGTACCTGTAAATTTGGAGAAAAAGAAAAGAGAATTGTGTTGTTCTTGTGCTAAGAAAGGGCAGCATTAAACTCCTCTGTAACCTCTTTTCTGTATTTCCGTTTTAACAAGGGTAGAGTTATCACAAAGTGGGTGAATGTAAGCATTCTTCCCTCAAACATCTGTGTTCTTCAGCCTGTCCCACTTCACCCTTTCCAAAGAAGGGCAGGTTTTTAAATAGAAGAGAAGCAATGTTGAATAAAGAGTATATCAGAACGCTCCATAATTCATATAACCTCCAGACAAGTTCTCAAGTTTATTGGTCAGAAAACACATGGTGACATTCACTACTTTTTTGTTATTATTTTAAAGATTTCTGTGAGAGTGTGGGGCTCAGTCAAACTTTGTAGGGAGAAATAAGCCACAGTCACAGAGATTCATTCATTCATTCAACACGTAGGTTTGTTTCTATTATGCCCCACTGTCCTAGGCTCTGGGGATTAGACAGTGACCAAAACTGACAGGTATTTAGCCTCATGGAGCTTAAAGCATATTGAAGGGAACAGACAAAACTCACATAGGAATGTGCGATGTGCATAAATAAAATACTTTCGGTAAGTGCCATGACTAAAATACACCGAGGGCTGACATACAGTTGCATGTTGCGTAAGAGAGACTTGCGTTAGGTAAGGTGTCTAGGTTAGCTGTCTCTGAGGAAATTGCATTTCAGCTGGGACCTTAAAAGATTACAGTGAGGTCAGAGAGTGTCCTAGGCAGAGATAAATAGAATGCGTAAAGGACTTTACGTTGAAAAATTCCTAAGCTGTTTGAAAAACTGATAGGGGCCAAGTTGCAGGTGAAATGGATGACAGCAAGTCAAGCTATTACCATTTTATTACAAACCACACATAGGGTCTTTAAATGTTCCAGAATTTTGATTTTTTTTATTACCTGGGGGAGAATGTAATTTTATTTTCATCAAATCTTGTTCTTATAAACTCCTTTTACATTTTGCTTTCATCTGAGTAAGCTGACCATATAGTGCCCTCGTGTGGCGTAGTGCTGTATTACACGATTAATACTGTAGACTCTTTGAGGCATGATTTTAGCAAAATTCTTTTACACCTTTTTCAGTTAATCTAAGTCACCTCTAGCTGCTCTCACTCAGACTCAAACATAGAATCTTATTTATTTGTATTGTTGTGTTTTACTACGTTCTCACATTCCACTGTGGAATGGACACGCGCTGGGAGCACAGACTCCAGTGACCTCAGGATCCAGGCAGACTGAGAACAAAAATGAGGGAGGCCAGACCAGACCTGAAACAAAGACTCCGAGAGATTTGGAGAAGCAGGTTATAGGAAAGACTTTCAATTTTATGTATTTACTTTATAAATAAGTAATGCCAAAATAAATAGCCTTGGGGACCATTGTATTTTTCAGTCTCTGTCCCCAGGTTTTTACTTTTAGCAAATGTACATGGTTAATTTCTCAGTCAACACCACAAATGCTTTGTATCCTTTTGTGCATTTTGACTATTTTAGAACTGATTATTTTGTGCATCAAGTTGTCTATTTCTGTTTCCAAGTTCAGCATTTTGTCACACGTTTATTTTGGAAAGTATTTCAGGAATCTTTGTTGCTCAAAACCAAGCACTGTAGCTGGAGCTGGTTTCTTTCCTCCTCTCCCTTCCTCTCTCTTCCTTCTTCCTTCCTAAGGCTTGAGCCATTTTTCACTAGAAGGGTTTTATTTTTAATTTTATTTTTATTTATTTTTTTGACAAATGACTGCCAGTATGCTTTATGGAATGCAGCTGTTGAACTTTATTTCCTGCTTTTCTTTGCATTAAAGTAGTCCCAAAATTGTTTTCTGAGGAACTCTTCACTTTGACTGCCAGCGCTGCTTGTGTACCTTTCAAGTCAGAAATTGAGCGGTCTGTTCAGGCCCATCTTTATCCAGCTCCTGCTTTTCACATGAGGATGTTTGTACTACATGCAATTTTGTTGACTTTTGGAGTGTAAAGCTTTGTTTGTAAATGAAAACATAGAATTACAGCTTTCCCGGTACTTGTCTGGGACTATAATCACGAATTCACTGCAGCTGGATACTTTTCAGACACGTGGATAAGATAAATAATATTTATGAAAGATGGCCTGGAGGAAACGAAGCCATCCATTCTGCCATGTTATCTAAAATCTGTTTCAAGATGAAGTGAGACCACCAAAAATGCCTAACTGGCTGGGCGCGGTGGCTCACGCCTGTAATCCCAGCACTTTGGGAGGCTGAGGCGGGCGGATCACGAGGTGAGGAGATCGAGACCATCCTGGCTAACACGGTGAAACCCCGTCTCTACTAAAAACACAAAAAGTTAGCCAGGCGTGGTGGCGGCGCCTGTAGTCCCAGCTACTTGGGAGGCTGAGGGGGGAGAATGGTGTGAACCCGGGAGGCGGAGCTTGCAGTGAGCCGAGATTGCACCACTGCACTCCAGCCTGGGCGACAGAGTGAGACTCTGTCTCAAAAAAAAAAAAAAAAAAAAAAAAAGAAAAAAAAGCCTAACTGGACCACATCATACTGGGCCCAACACAGTCGCTTCTTACTGAACTGCTTTAGCCATCATAAAACCTTCTCTTCATGAGGGGCCGTAGGAAATATTTTCTCTTATTTCATATTGGTGTTCTCCCAAATAACTAGAATATATCATGCACGGTCTTGTTACTGGTTATATTTTCTCCTTTCTGCATGTTAATTAGAAAACTCAAAGTCAAATTTGTGCTCTGCCCTGACTCAGTGCATGATTCGCCAGTGTCCATTTGTTCACTGACCACATTTCTGACACCATCTTGCTTCCCTATTTTTTGTATTTTCTAAAGGTTCTTTCTAAAGAGTTTAAGTATTTTATATTGCTATATTGTATGCATTTGCAAGAAACTTAAATGCATTTGGAACAGAAGTGATAGATAAGTAACAACCATGGGATCGCTATCGATTCTGTACCTAATTATAAGTACATAATTCCTGGCTTAACCGTCTGTAACCTAAATAAGTAAGAATTAATACACCCTATAATTCCTCGATAGCTGAAACCTCCCCCCAGATTAATTTTATAAGCCATGCTAATCCTATTTCTCAGTGCACAGAGGTTGAACTTGTGGACTAATAGTGCATTAATATTCCTCATGAAAAATATAGCTAAATAGGGAGAAAGGAGATGAAAAGAACCAAAAATATTCTTTTAAGGATAATATTTGATCCTCTGCATCCATTCATTAAAGCTAATATTCATTCTCCATTTCTCTCTGTCCATCTGGTTCTATGAAAAGACCTAGCCTGCTCTCAACATGTGTGTGACATTAATAGATGTTAGTGATACAGAGATTGCCGTCCGTGCAGATTGACAGCACTATGTGGAGGTGAGAAGGAGTCTTGTTTACCACTTAGGATCTGGATCTCTGGTCTGCTTTGTCATGCAACACAATCCTTCTGGGATTTGTAAGTGACGACAAGCCTCAGCGATAATTATATTAAAATGCTTTTAACTTAGTGTAAACATAATTTAATAAGATGTAGATGTTCAAAAGGCTAGCCTTGAACTCAGTCTTGAGACCAGAGACAATATGCCTGTGTGCATGTTGTATGTCTGGAAAGCATGTACATTCTTTGACCCCAGTTAATTTCTACAAAGAAGTGTGTTAGTCTCTGATCTAATAATCTCATCTGCAGATTACTACATTTTTATTACGATAAAGAACACCTGGGCTTTTAAAATATAGTAAGGTTATCTTACCTGGAATATTAAATATTATTGAAGTTACAACTTTGGAGAAATTATATTTTTAATGAATATGGTTATATTATACCTGTTCGTTATTAGAGTAGCCCTCAAAGTTGGTGATTTATCAATGCGTTGCTGCTGAATAACAATAGCTTTATTGAATGTCTGCTTCATACTGAGCGTTGTATAAGAGGCTTTTCATATATTATCTCATTTAGTCATCATAAAACATTTTATGGAATGCATTGTCAACATTTTGTGAATGAAAAGTGGAGTAAATTGTTTGCATTCCCATAGGTGGGCAGGTTTTTTATGCTAAAAAAAAAAGAGAATGGTTGCATTCACATCTCTTAACCTATATGCACACTTCCTTTGCACAGTGGGGTTTGGCAAAGCTCTATCTTCTGCTAGTGTTAGGGCAATTCTGATTGAAATCATACCATTTTAGATAAAATTAAAATTAAACTTGTATTTGTATAACTTGAAAATTGTGAATTTTTCCTGCACTGACAGGGAGGCACACTTCATGATTGGCACTCAGGTTTATGTTTTAGAGTAGCAAACAGACAGTGATAAGCCAGAAAAATGAGTTTGTACATAAACTGCAAATATTTTTACTTAATATAGTAAGCAGTAAATAATTAGTCAATGTTTTTGATCATATGAATGACAATTTGAACGTGGGAATATTGCAGCCCTTATGCACTGCAGATGACATTATGGATTGTCACACTGGTTGAAAAGACAATATGAAATTATACAATATGTTTTAAGATGCTCACAACCCCTAAAAAGCTAGCAAGGAATCTCAGACACATGTGCATAAGGACACACAAGAGCATCCATGGCAGCTCTGTCTACGGTAACGGGGCACTGAAGATTAGCAGGAGAGCAAGTTAACAAATCATAGCATGTTTACAAATGGAATACTACACAGCAGTGTGAATGAGGGACCGGAACTGTAAATGTTAACAAGATTAATCTCAGGAACACAATGTTGAATGAAAATAGCACACCACAGAAAGATACATATTTCTTGAGTATACTTGAATAAAGTTCAAAGCACGCAACACTAAACAACATATTAGAGGCACATATGAAGGTACAACTATTAATAAAGATAAAGAGGAATTAAAAACCACACAAGATACAGGATAATGGTAATCTCTCTGGGGGAGAGAGTTGTCAGGATGAGGGACCCTCAGGGACCCTAAGGGTTTCGGCAACGTCTTTTTTTTATTTTTTTCGAGACGGAGTCTCTCTGTCACCCAGGCTGGAGTGCAGTGGCGCGATCTCGGCTCACTGCAAGCTCTGCCTCCCGGGTTCCCGCCATTCTCCTGCCTCAGCCTCTCCGAGTAGCTGGGACTACAGGCGCCGCCACCACGCCCGGCTAATTTTTTGTATTTTTAGTAGAGACGGGGTTTCACTGTGTTAGCCAGGATGGTCTCGATCTCCTGACCCCGTGATCCGCCCGCCTCGGCCTCCCAAAGTGCTGGGATTACAAGCGTGAGCCACCGTGCCCAGCCTCAGCAACTTCTTATTTTGAGCTGGGTAGCTAGGCGGTGGGTGTAAGGAACCCCCTTTTCCATTTAATCTCAGTGTCTCACATTTATCACAAGCATTTTTTGTTTTTGCTTTTGTTTTTTTGAGACAGGGTTTTGCTGTGCTGCCCAGGTTGGAGGGCAATGATGTGACCACAGCTCACTGCTACAGCCACGACCTCTTGGGCTCAAGCAATCCTGTCACCTCAGCCTCTGGAGTAGCTGAGACCACAGGGGCATGCCACCACCCCTGGCTAATTTAAGTGTATATATATATATTTTGTGTGTGTAGAGACAGAGTTTGCCATATTGCCCAGGCTGATCTCAAACTCCTGGACTCAAGTGATCCATCTCCTTCAGTCTCCCAAAGTGCTGGGATTACAGGCGAGAGCCACAGAGCCTGGACACAAGCGTTCCTTTAGTGTCTATGTATTCAATATTCCAACAAGGACAAACAATGAGAAAATATTTAGACCTTAAATATTTTCTAAGTAAACTTATTTATATCGCACTCTTTAGAGAAGCACCTCCTCTTACTTTATTATTTACACATATTCTTCTCTGAATTTAATTCATAAAAGTTATTGTCCACTGTCCTCTAATTTGTGCCACTTTTTCATCAAATGAGGAAGATATGTGTGTGTCCTCGTACCCTGGGTGGCATGTTGCAAATTTTTCACTCCTGGTAG
Source organism: Symphalangus syndactylus (assembly GCF_028878055.3). Lineage (NCBI taxonomy): Eukaryota > Metazoa > Chordata > Mammalia > Primates > Hylobatidae > Symphalangus > Symphalangus syndactylus. The sequence continues at coordinate 109,519,736 of NC_072437.2, read as the reverse complement.
TGCATAGTCCCTCTCTGGAAATCAGGTCAATTGGTAGAGTCCTCTGTATTTCTGCCTCCTGCCCCAGTGTTTTAAAAATGATAAAAAGATAGGCCTCTTCTTCTTCGTGCTGTAATACAACCCAAGCATAGCAAAGCTTTGATTAAATGAGTACAGAATAGTTGGTAGCTGATGCTTGCTATTCCCCAGTGTGATGGTTAATAACGAGTGTCAACTTGATTGGGTTGAAAGATGCAAATAACTGTTCCTGGGTGTGTCTTTGAGGGTATTGCCAAAGGACATTAGCATTTGAGTCAGTGGACTGAGAGACACAGACCCACCCTCAATCTGGGTGGGCGCTGTCTAAGCAGCTGCCATTGTGGCTAAGATAATAGCAGGCAAGAGAACGCAGAAGGACCAGACTGGCTAAGTCCTCTGGTCTCCATCTTTCTCCCGTGCTGGGTGCTTTCTGCCCTCGAACATCGGACTCTGAGTTCTTCAGCTTTCAGACTCTTGGATTACACCAGTGATTTGCCAGGGGCTCTCGCGTCTTCGGCCACACACTGAAGGGGACACTGCTGGCTTCCCTACTTTTGCAGTTTGGGACTCAGACTGGCTTCCTGGGTCCTCAGCTTGCAGATGGCGTATTGGGGGCTTCACCTTAAGATCATGTGAGTCAATTCTCCTAATAAACTCCCTTTCATGCATACATCTATCCTATTAGTCCAGTCGCCCTAGAGAACCCTGACTAATACACCCAGCTAGGAGGTACAGTTAAGTTGTCAATACCACCCACAGGCTGGTTCTTGTGGCCACTGCCTCTTACAGTGTTTATTTCTCCATCGAGTTCGCAACGGCTGTGCTGTGCTCTCCCTCTTCTCTCTCAGTACCTGATGGCCAGAGCTGTTTCCAGATCTTTGCCTTTATAAATGCCTTCTTCCCTCCTACAGCTGATTCCTTCCAACAGGGCTCAGCAGGTGAAAGGCAGTTCACACAAGTCTTCTCTAATGAATACTGCTGTGATGCTTTTTGAAATTACTAACATTCCTATCGCTTTCATTAAACAGTGAAGATAGAAGATTAAAGGCCACTATCCCTGCACAAGAGCTCCTCCTTGTGGCCTGCCCATGTTTTAAATGTGCAAACCTTGGTGATATATTGATATCCTGTGATGAGTTCATCCCACATCAACAATTGAGTTTTCTTCTGTTCTTTCGTATTTTATCACGTGTATAATTATTTTTCTCCAGATGAATCTTGTACTGTTTGTTATATTTACTTGTTCTTATATATATTGCCATATTGCCTAGGCTGGAAAAAAAATTGACTTACGCACTTATTTAGTGCCTCATTTGAAAAAAATGATGGTTTCAATTATTTGAAACTCTAAAGTACATTTTATTCATGTCCGTTTTCTATATTTTAAAAATGAAGTACTTTCATATGTATTCATGTCACTACAGTCATAAGTTCCCGTCCAAAGTTCCACTGAAGAACCACCTTATCTTACACATCTCAAAGGAATTTAGCTGATGAAATAATTTGAACTAATCAAGGAAGGGATAACATCCTACTTTTTGCAGACTTTGCTTTCACATGTATATTACACATGGACTATATTATAACAGTGTTTGCAAAAATTACTTTTAAGTACATTAATCACTGTTTCTGACAGGTAAAATGCTGAAATAAGCTTCTTGTAATGGGTGTGAATATTTTTTGGGGGCTTGCAGAATATTGCAGATTAATATCACAGAAAGCATGTCTAGTTCATGCAACAATTATTTTCATGCAAATTTTGTGGGTCTTTACAAATAATACATATTTGTTACCACCCTTCTTGATAGCGAAGAAAATAAAAATAATAAATATTTGAGAAAAGATCAGGTTCACTTATACTACATATACCACATTATCTTTCATATCAATAGTTGCCTTGCACTTTAAACCTGTTACAAAACATGAGAAATTTTAGAAGGGAAAATATTGGAAGATAAATTAATACCTCTGAAGCCTGTATTCCTATAAATTTAGTTGATAAAGCTCAGCTTATTTAGAGTTTTGAAGAGATATTTTCTCTTCAATGAAGAAATCTCCATAATTGAATGATCTAAATTTCAATGATTAAAAGTACTAGTAAAAGAAAATATTTATAGAAAAGCATTCCTTTAACAATTTTTACGTCCAAAATATGATTTAATTTTTCATGAAATGGGAATATGAATGATCATACATTCTTTTCCACACACTTCATAAATTTAAAAGTTCTCAATCTATTTTAAAAACCCATATGTAAACAACAGTGTCATAAGATATGTTAAGAACTACAGCAGTCAGAAAAAGTTAACAACCCTTGAAATGGCACAGGAAAGGACAGGATGTCTTCCAGGAAGAGGTGCCAATTCTGTTTAAAATTAAGAGACAACGGAGTAATGCAAATACTAACTTTACCCTGCAAATTGCAACATTTATCATCTAGCATCAAATGTGTATGCTGGGACTGACGCATGCACGCACAGATGGTTTGTGTTCTATAATAAAGTTAATTGGTGAAATAAAATAATGGGTTTAATTTCTAGCAAAGAAATGCTTGGTTAATCTAAATTAGTAATATTTGCTTATGGAATTTCCTACCCCAATTATTTCAGATGCTGTCCCTGAGATTTTTTTTGTTAAACTGCATGATACACATTTTGGGTGAAGTATTTTTAAAACTTAGGGTATCTCCTTATTTTCTGATTAAAGTAAAATTTCTCAGTGATTCTGTAAGGACTTTGGCAAATACTCTTTCTGCTTTCTAAAACAAAATATAAGAACCAGAAATCTTTGTAATCCTTCACTATGTTGATGTCTTTTACAGCAGATTTCTCAGGAAGTATTGTTTGTCGTTCCAAACTGAAATTTTCCCTTCATAATCTAACATTCATATCTTCAAATCTGACCAAACTCTGTGTAAGTGATATTTTGTAAAACTCATTCTGTGTTTAGGACAAGTGAACACAAAGTTGTCACCTTCAAAATAGCTAAGTGGTCATATCACATGTTAAATTGACTGGGGAAATTCTAAACATTGAAAGTCTTCAAATCTGGATTTTTCCTCAAGAAATATAACCTTTGGTTATTTTTATTTGAAAGAAGCTAGTTTTATGAATTAAGCTTTAATTCTGAGATAATTACATGGTCATAGGCAGTTATAAGAAATAATGCAGAGATATTTTATTGCCACTTGCCTAGCTTCCCCCAGTGGTAATGTAGGCCAAACTATAGGACAGTATCGTAACAAAGATGCTGACATCGATATAATCCACTGAACTTATTCAGGGTCAGTTTTACTTTTTACGTTAAAGTACATGATTCATTTAGTTTTTGTTTTTAAAATAAAATATCTGAGGGACAAGTCTGCTGACTTAGTTCTTTAAATTTTACAACTAATGCAAAGTTACTGAGACTTACAGAGCTTTGAGAAGTGCACTGTTATTTCCAGAGTTAAATTTAAATAAAACACTTAAACTCTGAGACTATTTTCTAGTTGTAAAAAGGTTAAAACTGCATTGTAGCTGTTCCTTTCCTTTCATTTCAAAACCTAAACAATGTTCTATTATTTAAAGGTAGTTCATTAATAAGCAAAGATTTGTTACAACCGTGATGACAATAACATGTATGTATATTTTAGCATTTGAATACATTCTACATGAAAACATTTCTTTATATTTAAACTATTATTTCATACAAATAGAAGTCAAAAGAAATGTTATCAGATGCTATAAAATAACTCTTCCATAATGTAGGATGCACTGGGAAAATAGTGAATAAAATATCATGTGCTGTTTTGGCATTAGATTTTCCATACATGAAGATAAATGGGTTCATTAACTTCTTCCACCCATCTTTTATATTTTGTAGATTGACTTCATATTACTGTGATAAGAGGCAGATTGAAATCCTGGCTTCCTGATGATATATCTTCTTGTATGAACTCTTGTTGATGTAGATTAAGTGGGCTAGCAGATACAGTAGTACTCATAAAATAGCTTTTCAGAGCTTTATATAGTTTAATAAACATTTGCCTATTTCCCAAAAATATCGTGCAAACATACTAAATATAAAGTCAACAATCTGTACTTTATATATCTATTACCATTGTATAACAATGTAATTTATCTATTTGAAACTAAATTGACCAAAGACATTAACAAACATATAGGGAAATTTAAGTTTTATGTCTTTATGGAAATATGTTTTAAGTCCTGCCTTTTTGTAATTGAGAGTTATATTTTTACTCGAATATTTAAATTTTATATGTAATTACAATCATAAGGCAACACCTATCATGAATGAATCCTGATTTGGTGAGGTGAAATGTCTTAGTTTATGTTTGTATAAATTGTATACAATATTGTGTAATTTGTATAAAATATTTTATCTGAATTTAGTTCTTTAGGTCAGATGGAAAAACCTCTCCTGCCTAGCCCTACCTCCAATAATTGGAAAATCTACTTACTGACATGTCAAGTCACTTCTCTTGAGGAATCAACTTCTAAAAGTAGTAGTCATAGAGTGAGTTTAGACGGAAATTCAGAAACGTCAACTAAAGTTAACTATACCCCTGTTGTTCACTGTTATCATGACTTTCATTTTTCTATCCGGCCAAAAATACTTCTAGTTTTATTCCCTCCAAGTTTTATGCCTTCTTGTTTACATGCCTATTGCATGTTGTCACTTATAAGTAGGAGCTGAAGAGTAAGGACACATGGACATAAACAGAGATAACAGACACTGAGAATTCCAACAGGATTTGGATTATGTATTATATTATTCACATTAAGTCCTATGAGCCTATCAGTGGAGGTGCATAATAATTATTTCAAAAATAATTTTAAACATGGAAGTTTGAAACGCATTTTTGGCATTGTTTATCAGGGAAAGTTGGAGAGAAGAGCAGAGATTTTCTAGCTGTCCTCTTGGTATGCTTGCTTATGCATTAGCTTGAATAAACTGACACATCCCGTGTCAGCCCTGAAACCCTTAAGCTGAAATTTGGGGAGGTGAGGAATCTCTGGACATATCCTTGAGTTGATTGATTATCAGTTTGAAAGGGCAGTGTACTAGTCTGTTCTCATGCTGCTAATAAAGACACACCCGAGACTGGGTCATTTATGAAGGAAAGAGGTTTAATGGACTCACAGTTCTACATTGCTGGAGAGGCTTCACAATCATGGCTGAAGGCGAATGAGGAGCAAAGTCACATCTTACATGGCAGCAGGGAAGAGGGCATGTGCTTTATAAAACCATCAGCTCTCATGAGACTTATTCAACATCACGAGAACAGCATGGAAAATAACCACCTCCATGATTCAGTATCTTGCACGGGGTCCCTCCCACAACCTGTGGGGATTCTGGGAGCTACAATTCAAGATGAGATTTGGGTGGGGACACAAAGCCAAACCATATCAGGCAGACCTTACTAATTGTCACCACCATCTTTTTATTGTATTTATCTTATGTTCTAATTTTAGACGCAGAGATTATTTGTTACATGGCTATTCCATGCGTGATGGTAGGGTATGTGCTTCTAGTACACCTGTCACCCAAATGGTGAACATTACACTCAATAGGCAGTTTATGAACCCTCACTCCCCAGTCGCCCTCCCCGCTTTTGGAGTTTTCAGTGTCTGTTATCTCCATCTTTATGTCCATGTGTCCCCATTATTTAGCTCCTACTTGTGAGAATGTGAAATGATTTGAGTTCCTGCTTCTGGGTTTGTTCACTTAGAATAATAGCCTCCAGCTCCATCCACATTGCTGCAAAGGGCATGATTTTATTATTTTTATGACTGTGTGGTATTCCATGGTGTATATATACATTTTTTAAATCTAATCAACTGTTGACCACCAGCTTTTATTTTATTTTATTTTTTAAATTTTATTTTTTGAGACGGAGTCTCGCTCTGTTGCCAGGCTGGAGTGCAGTGGTGCCATCTCGGCTAGCTGCAACCTCCGCCTCCTGGGTTCAAGCCATTCTCCTGCTTCAGCCTCCCAAGTAGCTGGGACTACAGGCACCGCCACCACACCCGGCTGGACCACCAGCTTTTAAAAACAAACTTGATTGACTAATTTTACTAGTTTTTGTGACTCACGACTCATTCAACACTTTGGGGATTAAAAATACATCCTCTGGTTTTGCATCCATGGATTCAACCAAGTGCTAATTGAAAATATTTGAAAAAATGAAAAACAAAAAAATGATACAAATAACACAAATGATAAACAATACAGTATAACAACTACATAGCATTCACATTGTATTAAGTATTATAACAACTCTGTAGATAATTTAAAGTATACGGGAGGATGGGCATAGATTATATTTACATATTACACCATTTTATGTAAAGGACTTGAGTATCTGCAGATTCTGAGGAGGGTCCGTTCTGGAAGCAGTGCCCCACAGGTACCAAGGGATGACTGTATTCAGACTGAAACAAAATATTCTTAAACAGAAATCATTGGCCCATATAATAAAGTTCTAATACTAACCCTGCTTTTAAAAACTTTAAATTACATGATATTTTCTTTATAAAATGGTGACTTTTTAAAAGGCATGATCATGTTGGTTGTATTTAATTTTAACTACGTGTTCTAAAAGGGTCTCTAAAATAAAATTGAAAAAAAAAACCCATTCACTTTTAAAATACTGAGGTTTTGTTGCCTGTTTATAGAGGAGGTTACAAAAAAAAAGAAAAAGGATCTTACATGTATCACTACACTGAAGCAATTGCCTTCAGAATACTTAGCATAGACTTAAATTTGAGTCTTGTAACATTCTGAGGAACATTTATGATGGGAGGGTTGCAGATGTTTATGGCAATTTAAGGAGGTACAAATCTTAAACATACATCAGTAGATTATGAATTCAGAAGTGGTGATTGGTAGCACTTTATAATCTGCAAATTGATTTGCTAAAGTCTACCCTATAATAGAGGAAAGTGTAATGTCAGATGTAGCAAATTGCAATTTTGGGGCATATGTTAATAGTATGCAGTTTCAATCCCTCATTAAAACAAAACAAAACAGCTAAAATTATGGTCTTTTTAAAAAAAATAATTACGTTGTGTATGCATGTGTATGAATTTAAACTATGTTATTTACCTGAATATTCTGTCTACTTAACTTTGGAGTTCTCCAAATTTTCTAAAGACCAGTTAGAAACAAAATGAGATCTTAAAATATTTTATCATGAGCATCTGGATTCCGTTCCTTTGTGTGTAATATTTTAAGTGACCATCATCTCTCACCGTCTAGGGCCTTTTATTTATACGTGCTTCAATCTGATACTAGGCATATGCAGGCTTATTCAAATGTGTGCCACTCACAGCCTGCAGTGCCTACGACATTGCAGGAGTTTCTTAAAGTCATTTAGACTCTCCATCCTTGGGTTTATACGACACATTTTTTACTTCAGTAATTCAGTAAGAATAGTCCTCAGTACCTCAGGAGGACCAAAGTTTCTTATGCTTAGAGATGTTAATATTTAGAAGCTTTGGAAGGTTAGAAATACTTTAAAGGAGACAAGCATTCTCCTTAAAAAGCTAGAATATTTCCATATTTCCTTTATAAACATGTTCATGGTTGATAGATAAGTCAGTTTTGGGTCACAAAAAGGGGTTGTGCTGCACACTTCTGCATTTGGAATTATCCTCAACATAGTAAGCTTTCAGGGTGACACGTAGATGGAACTTTTTTAGAGATACATCACTTTCTCGGGAAAGTATTGTGGAGTAGAAAAGATTTATAGAGCTGGAACTGTATTATACGGAGCTGTAGATCACTGCTGCTGACCAATGCGACCAGCTTTTTTTTTCCCTTTTTGCAAATATTCACCAAATGTCCTTTGTCTTGTCTTTCCTTTTTGAAGTAACAATTCAATTAGTTTTTTTGGTCTGAAAAATCAGATCATTCCCTGTTCTACATCATTTTTCTTGATTTTTGTTCCTAATCTCATACCATAAACAAATGTTTTTGTTTGTCTGTGTTTGTCAGGAATGACAGATTTAACAGCAAAGCATAAATGTAGATAGGTAGTTAAAAATCCAGTACAGTAAATCACTGCTTTTACCATGTGTTTGTGAAGGGTTATGATTAAAAATGGAACCTGAGTGAGGTAGATAAAAGAAATCCAATAATGTTATTTTAGGAGGATAGTGTTGTAACGTTCAGAATTGTAATCATTATAAAGAGCTTTTTTTTTTCTCTTTTTTTAAACTATCACTTCTGGGACACATGTGCGGAATGTGCACGTTTGTTACGTAGGTATAGACGTGCCATGGTGGATAGCTGCACCCATCAACCCGTCACCTCCATTAGGTATTTCTCCTAATGCTCTCCCTCCCATAACCCCCACCCCTGACAGGCCCCAGTGTGTGATGTCCCCTCCCTGTGTCCACGTGTTCTAATTGTTCAACTCCCACTTAGGAGTGAGAACACACGGTGTTTGGTTTTCTGTAAAGAACATTTTTAAAAGGAAAACGGATACTATAGTTATTACTACTGAATGTATTTAGAAGTTCAAATAAGTTCATATTATGAATGTAATACTGCCTTTTGCATGAAGCACCTAGTGGGTAATTATAAAACTCATTGCGACCTAATTGATGAAATAGGTAGAGTGACAATTTCCACTTGTTGATGAACGTTACACATGAACTATCACATGTCGAAACAGCAGAAACTCTTTTTTTTTTCTTTTTATGTTATTTGGTTGCAAGATGGTTTCTTTGCCTTTTTCTTTTAATTATTATTATACTTTAGGTTTTAGGGTCCATGTGCACAACGTGCAGGTTTGTTACATATGTATCCATGTGCCGTGTTGTTTTGCTGCACCCATTAACTGGTCATTTAACATTAGGTATATCTCCTAATGCTGTCCCTCCCCCCACCCCACAACAGTCCCCGGAGTGTGATGTTCCCCTTCCTGTGTCCATGTGTTCTCATTGTTCAATTCCCACCTATGAGTGAGAACATGGGGTGTTTGGTTTTTTGTCCTTGTGATAGTTTACTGAGAATGATGGTTTCCAGCTTCATCCATGTCCCTACAAAGGACATGAACTCATCCTTTTTTATGGCTGCATAGTATTCCATGGTGTATATGTGCCACATTTTCTTAATCCAGTCTATCATTGTTGGACGTTTGGGTTGGTTCGAAGTCTTTGCTATTGTGAATAGTGCCTCAGTAAACATACGTGTGCATATGTCTTTCTAGCAGCATGATTTATAATCCTTTGGGTATATGCCCAGTAATGGGATGGCTGGGTCAAATGGCATTTCTAGTTCTAGATCCCTGAGAAATGGCCACACTGACTTCCACAATGGTTGAACTAGTTTACAGTCCCACCAACAGTGTAAAAGTGTTCCTATTTCTCCACATCCTCTCCAGCACCTGTTGTTTCCTGACTTTTTAATGATGGCCATTCTAACTGGTGTGAGATGGTATCTCACTGTGGTTTTGATTTGCATTTCTCTGATGGCCAGTGATGATGAGCATTTTTTCATGTGTTTTTTGGCTGCATATATGTCTTCTTTTGAGAAGTGTCTGTTCATGTCCTTCACCCACTTTTTGATGGGGTTGTTTTTTTCTTGTAAATTTGTTTGAGTTCATTGTAGATTCTGGATATTAGCCCTTTGTCAGATGAATAGGTTGTGAATATTTTCTCCCATTCTGTAGGTTGCCTGTTCACTCTGATGGTGGTTTCTTTTGCTGTGCAGAAGCTCTTGAGTTTAATTAGATCCCATTTGTCAATTTTGGCTTTTGTTGCCATTGCTTTTGGTGTTTTAGACATGAAGTCCTTGCCCATGCCTATGTGCTGAATGGTATTGCCTAGGTTTTCTTCTAGGGTTTTTATGGTTTTAGGTCTAACATGTAAGTCTTTAATCCATCTTGAATTAGTTTTTGTATAAGGTGTAAGGAAGGGATCCCGTTTCAGCTTTCTACATATGGCTAGCCAGTTTTCCCAGCACCATTTATTAAATAGGGAATCCTTTCCCCATTTCTTGTTTTTGTCAGGTTTGTCAAAGATCAGATGGTTGTAGATGTGTGGTGTTATTTCTGAGGGCTCTGTTCTGTTCCATTGGTCTATATCTCTGTTTTGGTACCAGAGAAATTCTTTTATATATTTTTAAGACATTATCACATCAAGGTATTTTGGTGTGATTTCCAACAGAATCGGCTAGAAAATGTTTTTTTTTTAAAAAGACAATGTTATTTGAGTATTTGCTTATCATCACTGACCATAACTATAAATCATTTCCATTCTCTTATAAACCAAAAACTACCTGTGGGAAAATTATTAGCAATCACATCTATGCTGAATGTTCATTCTTATGTAAATTAAAAAGCATTTTCACACAGAGACCTGATTTTTGTGTACATCAGATACAGAATAAAATCTAATATGGGTATTGTATTAATAATCCCATGTGGTGAAGGAACGATTAAGTATATCTGTAACCATAATCTTGAGAAATATTTTACCTTTTAGTAAATAATAAAACCCAACTGCTGTTGCAGCTCTCTGAGGTTTATAAAATTATGCTAGGGTTAGTTGTTTTAATCAGCACAGGACATTTTCGCCCCAGATCTGTTGTCTTCCGGGAAAACATTGGCTTCCACAGAAGGTGGTCGTTTTGAAGGCTGGCAGAGATTTCTGCTGGTGACTGTCACCGAGGATTTTCATCCCTAACAATGGGAAGTGTAAATATAATCTGATTGCTGTGGCTAATTTGGGTCCCTTTACAACTGTAAATAACTAGTCCAAGGTTTTTGCTTAAGGTGTCACACCAATGTTACAACTCTTTTGAATTTTTTCAAGTCAGGAATAGACATCTCCTTCTTACTGCTGTGTGAAAGATAATTAATAGATCTTGTCTGTGACTCTTAACTTGGAAAAATGATTTGTTATGGGCAGAGAAATAACAGAGAATAAGAAATCTCAAACTTCGCCATCTCATGATCATCCCTGTTCCCACCGTGGAATTTGATTTAATGTTCTTCCACCTTGGACAGCGGTCAGTGTTTCAACATTAGAAATTCTAGAAGCATGTTCTTGCTACAGTTTCACCCCAAGGACAAGATTATTGCAAAACTCCACTCGATTTGAGGATTTTATTTTCCCTGGTATGATTTGCAGCCACCTGGAAAATGCCATGTTTATTTATGTTATTCTTCTTTATAAAGATTGCGAAAAATCAATGTCAAGGTGAATTCACATGTGCAAATTCTCAGCAACAAGTTAATTTCATGTCAAAGTTTAAAAAAAAGTTATCATTCCTAAAACCAATTTTAGAAGCTGGAATTGTTTTACTGAGTAAATTCAGGTAAAGTGCATGCTTCCTTTGAACACCTGCATCCTGCATCTCATGGTCAGCAACCAAGTTAATAATTAGGAAACGCATCGCATTTCTGCTGAGTTGTTTGAACTCTCTATGTTTAAGTATAGTGTCATTATTCAGATTGGGTTTTTCTTTTTTTTGGTAAGATGTATTTTTTACTTTTAAAGGAACCTTTAGTCATTGTTTACTCTGTAACTAAACGTGGATACAGATATAAAATATTGCTTGCCTGTATTTTCTGTATTTGACCAGGAGTTATTAACAGAGTTGTTTGATAGCAGAGACGTGTTCTGTTGAAATTTGTGAAAAAAAACATATTTTATCTAGATGAACCTGTTTTCCAAATACTTTTTTGATATACTGCTGGAAGCACCAGAAATTTCCCTCCTGGAGAAAGTAAAGTCACACTTTTTAATTGTATTAGTTCTGTGCAGCTGCTGTAACAAATTACCTCTAATGGCTTGGTGGCTAAAACCCCAGAAATCCATTGTCTTATAATTATGTAGCTTAGAAATTCAACAAGGGTCTCAGTGGGCTGAAATCGAGGTATCAGCAGGACTGAGTTCCTTTCTGGAGGTTCTACAGGGTCTATTTCCTTTCTTTTTCTATCCGGCAGGGGCCACCCGCATTCCTGTGGTCCCACAGCATCCTCAAAGCCAGCAACACTGCTCTCTCTCTTTCTTCCTTCCATAGTCACATCTCCCTCTGACTCTCGCTCTTCAGCTTCTCTTTCCCATTTTAGAGACCATTCTGATGTCACTGGGCTTCCTGGGATGACTCTAAATAATCTACCTATTTTGAGGCCAACTGGCTAGCAACCTTAACTTTCCCTGTGACATGTAACCTAACATATTCACAGGTGTACAGAGATTAGAATGCGGACGTTCTTGGGGGATATGGCCTAGTTCTGCCCACCACAAAGATGGAGCCAACTTTTAAAACAATCTTTGAAAGGCATAACTGACTTTTGGGTGCAACAGTAAAATTTAAATATTAATAAGATAATCAAAACAGCACGTCTAAAATAATTTGTTTTAAAAGTTAACTTACAAATTTCAATTGAAACATAATTTTTTATCAGAAATCCTAGCAGAGTTATATGCTGTCCGACTACTTCACTAATGTGATCCCCAAACAATTACAGGTGTACGAGTCACTGTAGTTTTACAACATTAGCAAAACATTGTACCAGGTTTTGTCAGTCACAAAACGCGAAATTTCAAATCCAAGTTTCTCCCTCCTTCATTGATATGAAGTGAAGTCAACACTCAATCTTACCTGGCATTCTTCTTACTTGGGATTAGCAACATATGCTTATATGAGGGTTATAGGCCTGTGTTCTAGATGCAAAGGAAATTGGGTTTGTGCTTTCATCTTAGAGACGAATTTATAAGGTGAAATTTTCCCAGACACAGGCATAGTATTCAAAGAAGTGCAGATCAAAAAGCATGAACAGTGTTAGCTATAGGGCTGTCAGAACGGAATCGTTGCTTGACCCTAGCAAATCATAGCTTTGTTCTGTTTTCCCCCAGATAATGGTGAGAAATCACAGAAAACATTGGGGGAGATTTCAAAATTGTTAAAATCATATATGTTGGAGTTAATATAGGAGAAAATTACGCCTACTGATACTAATATTTGTCTATGTCATTTTTAACAATCAGAGTTCATTTAAGTGATTTTCTATTCATAAGTTAGAAATCTATTACTGTAAGTTCTTGATTAAGCTTATTAGATGCATTCATTCTAAAAGCCTGGTTACATTTTGTCACATATCAGCTCATTTAAACAACTGGCACTCAAATACTTAACCTATGTTTATGCAAGGTAACACTAACTATAGTCTTTAAAGAGGGAATGAGTCACCATACTTGGCAGCTATGCAAAAGTTTTGCATTGTTAATCATGAGCGTAATGTAATGTGGCAGAGGGCATGGGGCCTTTTGAGTTACTGGGCGAAGTCTAAAAATAGCTGCCATTCACTGAGTCCAGACCATAGACGTTGCTCTGAGAATTTTTTTATGCTGCCCTCCTCCCTTTTTTTTTTTTTTTTTTGAGACTGAGTCTCGCTCTGTAGCCCAGGCTGGAGTGCAGTGGCACAATCTTGGCTCACTGCAAACTCCACCTCCCGGGTTCCCGCCATTCTCCTGCCTCAGCCTCTGAGTAGCTGGGACTACAGGCGCCACCACCACGCCCAGCTAATTTTTTTGTATTTTTAGTAGAGATGGGGTTTCACCGTGGTCTCGATCTCCTCACCTCGTGATCCGCCCGCCTCGGCCTCCCAAAGTGCTGGGATTACAAGCGTGAGACACCGCGCCCAGCCAAATCTGTAGTCTTACACCAATTTATAACTTAGAATGGATAATGCAAATGAATACTCAAACTTATTTAATTATTTGATAATATTTTATATAAGTTAACTTCTTTAGTTGTACAAAATATTAAATTACGAAACCAAATATTTTTTATAATGAACCATTTTCTTAAGAATAATACAATAGACATAAGACTAATAAGACTTTGCAAAAATTGAGATGTTTATTGAACATTTTTCAAATTAGCAAGAATAAATTTAAGAGAAAACTTTATTTTAAGGATATTAGAATCCACAGAGAAGAAAGGAATAGAGACTGCCAATTTTATATGTGAAAAAACAGGCTCACCTATGTTAAGGAATGCAGTCAGTTAGACTGACAAAGAAATGAAATTAGAAATTAGGTTTTCAGACATTTATCTTAGTGGTACTTTATAATAAGTTCTTTTCTGTTCTCTTTAAAATTTCATGTTTATTGTTTTAAGAATTTCAGAAATAATATATAAATATTAAAAGATAATTAAGCTGATAGATATAATCAATCAAGTTAGCTTAGAATGCATCAGAATCTTTTGGAATCCGGGTGTTATCTTCTTGGCTGCGTGTTTGAAGCCAGCAATTTCTTTTCAATTGTCTTTTTGCCTTAATGTGAATTCTTTATTAGCTCTTTCGAAACAAAGACACTTTCCATGGACAAATACGAGTCTCCAGCTCGATGACTGTAGGGTTCCTGAGGTTGTGTGGCTGACACAGGAAGCCCGAGGCAATAGCTGAGCAAAGTGGTTCAGGTTGTGAATTCTGGAGTCGGCTTTTTTGGTTTGAATCCCAGATTTGACACAAATCAGAAATGTGATCACAGGCCAGTTATCTGATTTTTCTAAGCCCCAGTTCCCTTCAGTTAAAAATGGGGATAATAAAGAATACAACACAGCTCACTCTGTTGTATGATTAATTATTGTATATCAAGATCAAAGGAGGACAATATCTGCATAATAATCAGCAAATAACAGCTATTGTGTATACTAGTAACAGGGACTAAGAGGAATCTCTCTGAACAAATGTTTGGAAAACATGGTAGAGATTGGCAGCCAAATTTAGTCAAATAGTTTACAGAATTCCTGCGATTCACTGCTTTTCTTTACAATAGATACCAGAGCCTTGGAAATGTTTAAAAAAAAAAACTATTGTTTACCTGAAGATCAATAAATATATCAGGCTCCGCACAATTAAGTAGAAAAATAATCTTTTTTATATTATTATTATCCTGTAGCATTTATCTGTACTTGGTGTCATATCAAAAACGTTTCCGAGAGGGCCTGGTTTCTGCCAATTACGAAGTAGGAACTGTATTTATTTTGTAAACTTTCACCAATGCTCTAGTTACCAATGTTTATTTTTGCCTTCTAGTCTTGTCATATGAGAAATCTCACTGAAAACTACAATACCCTCTAGTGTACATGATTGCATATAGTTTAAACATTAATGTTGTTTTAGGATTTTTATGCAAAGCAGTAAAAGTTTGAGGTTAAGCCCTAAAATATCATTTTATTCATTTATCTGGCAAACTTACTGAACATGTAATATGTGATAGATAGTAATTTAGCTGCTGGATATATAGCAGTGAACGACGGGTAAAAATTTGTGTTCTCTTAAAATCTAAAGGGGTAAGACAATTATCAAAGAAAATATTTAAAACTCTTAATATGTCGTGTATTGGTGAGTGCTAAGGAGAAGAAGTACACATGGAGGGTGGAGGGTTACAAGGTCAGGAAAGACTTCATTAAGCAGGTGAAATGTGAGCAAAGACACAAATGAAAAGAGAAGGCAAGCCCTGCAGAATGGCCTAGTTGTTAAGAGCACAGACTTTGCAGGTAGAGAGGCGTGCAGGTGTCTGGTGTGTTTGAGGGAGGGTAAGGAGTTCTGTCTGACTGGGCTGTAGTCAGCTAAAGGACAGTGAGAGCAGAAGGAGACAGCGGGGTAATGGAGCCAAATTACATAGTTCCTTGTAGGCCTCCGTAACACCTCAGGCTTTTACTTTGAATGAGATGGAAAGCCACTGAGGAGTTTGTAACCAGCCATACCTTATGGTCTGGTTTAATACGAGAAACTGTCACTGTGGGTGCCATGGAGAAGGTGCCCTAAGGGTTCACAGTGTGTTCATTGGAAATGCTAAGCCTTCTACCTGTGTGCCAGACACTGTCACCTCTCACCTAATGCAGGAACATCATTCCCCCAACTTTTCCCTTTCTTCTGCATCATCAATTCTCCTCCTGCTAATTAATAATATTCTTCACATGCAAACATGCTACAATTATTCTTATTTTAAAATACCTTTCCATATTCTTCAAATCTCTCAAGATACTGCCTCCTTTCTCTGACCCTCAGAGCATAACTCCATGCACCCATTATACCCAAATCCTTTCATCTTGGTTTTTAAAGCTTCCACCCCAATCTGCCTTCTCCTTTTCTACTGTCCAAAATTTGTTGTTGCCAAGGACAACATTGATCTCCATATTCTTCAACTTTTAGTCCTTTTCACAAAATTTGACACAGGTAATCTTCGACTTCTCCTTGAAACATGTTTGTCACCTGGGTTCCAGGTCACAGTATTGTCAGTTCTATTCACCATGTTATAGCTGCTGCTTCCTGCGTTCCTTCGTTCACCACCATCTTCCTGATTTCTCAGTTACAGCACAGAAGGGATGATTCTGGCATTTATTTACTTTATTTAAATGCATTTTCTTTTTTACCTCAGATGGTGTCATGCTTTAACTCCTATGCATATACTGCCGATTTTCAAGTTTATAATCCCCAGCCTTCATTGTGCTGTAGAACTGTGGAATTGTACATTGAGCCACCTAGTTGATATTACTTCTTGAAATCTAATAAGTAACTCAAGGTTATTATTTGCAAAATTGACCCTCTGATTTTCTCCCTAAACCTGGTTCTGCCGCAACTTGGCCAGCTCAATAAATGACAGTTTTATTCTTCGATAATTTAAACCAAACTCTATGAAGTTATCCTTACCTGCTATTTCTAGTTTTCCCAGATTCATTCCATCAGGAAATCCTGCAAGTCTACTTTTAAACTGAATGCCTGTTGAGGTAATTTGCACAGACACTACTTGGTATAAACCACCATCAGCTCTCAATGGAATATTGCCTTAGTTTCCTGTTTGCGTCTAGAGCTGATGAAGCCGGACAGCAGGCTGATGGCTAGTTTTTTTTTTTTTTTCCTGAAAGAAATAAATTATTGTAATTTGGTGGGTCTTAAATAACTGACTTAGAAATTATGTAATCTCATTAAAAATACATACACTATTTTTTAATGAAAATTAGAAACATCCTAAACTTTATTTAGTAAAGTCTTGACAAGTTCTTTCTGTGTGAGTTTTAATGGTGAAATCTTGTTCAAGAACAAAGAACACGTTCGGACGTGTTAGGTAAGGGAAGGTCTAAGATAAACTCAGAGAGAAGAGGCCTATTGCTTTATTAGAATTTGTGATTCTTTGAGAGTCTTAATGTCACAAAAACAAGTATAAAAAGAAACCATAGAAATACCTCATTAGCCATCTAGTTTTTAATATGCTGTCTAACCAAGGGTTGCATTTCTTGAGTCAAAGGTAGCATTTTATGATTCATAATTTCTACCATTGCTAAAATTTTAAATTTGGTCTTAACATTTGATTGGTTCTCTTTCATAATTGCAATTTCAAGGCCTATAGTTTGTCTGGGTTGATAATTATTCAGATGAATGATTTATCCATTTAGATAAATATCAACTGGTTCTAATAATTTGCAGTTACTCTTTATGTCAGGTTGCTTAATCATAAATGCTTTCTTAAGACCTCCTCTTTGTCAAAACTGTTCTTTAGATTCCCATAAAACACTTCTGGAGTTAGAATTTTCCCCATCATTTCTAAAGATAAATGGAAGAACTCAGAAATTAATTTGACCTCTTTGCTGCCTTGCCATCCTACTTAATTACTACAGAGTTAACTATAAAAGCTATTATTTCATCAGTAACTAATTTATAATATCCTATACTGAGTATAAAATGTATGAACTGGTTGGGTTATCTGGCTTTATGTTACATAATTGCCCGTTCAAATTTTTATTTCAACCTGGTTTATGTGCTTTGCGACATTTTGGATATATTCGTATTTTTAGGTATTTCTCGTTTTAGTAGAGACTGATGTTCTTAAATACAAGCTTTTACTTTGATTTCTATCAGCATTGTGAGAATTTGCTCATTTTCTAATCGGACTTTTTCAGGTCATAGAAAAATTAAGGAATGATATTGTCATTTAAATTCACTAAGAGAGTTGGAAAACACCAGCAGTGATTTACAAGTTAAGGAAAGTAAACAGATGCTTTAAAAATATATTTTTTTTAATGATTATAATATTATTATTAATTGAAAGCTGATTTTCAGGAATGGAAACAAATGTTGATTTGTGGGTTCTTAATGTCAAGCTAACACCTGTTTCTGGTAGTTTAATTTACTTTGGTCCACTCTCTTCTTCATGTAAGAGTAAAAAGTGTTTTGTGGAACACACTTCAGTACCAAGAAAAGCTTGTTAATAGCTGTTCTACAGTATATATTCTCAAATCCATGTCATGCCACATCTTTTCATACATTGTAAGTCAGTGGTTTAGGACATAAAAAAATGATGTTTCTCAAAACACTTGTTATTTACTCACACATACTCTGTTCTAGCATTCTAGAAGTGTCTTGGTAGATTTAAAGATTGGTTTGCTCTGTCACACTATAATCTAACAAAGTTTTCTTTGGCTTTTAAATCTAATCTCTGAGGCTGGATAGTAGACTTTCTTTCCCCCGCAAAAAAAATTTCGTTGGATTTTTTTTCCTTGAGGCATATCAAATTCTTATTTCCTTTAGGTTATAAAGAAATAGAGATTCAAAACATTGTGTTGAAACTTTTTCATATTTTACCCCCTATTTTGTGGAGAAATGTTTCAAAAAGTAGCCAATGCTATATTTCTTAGTTGTATTTTATTTTTATTTTTACTTCATATTATGTTGAATATAAAATAAAACTTGAGAGATGCATTTACCAGTTTATTCAATAAGGCCTTTTCTTTATATATACTCCTAGATAAATTTTAGCAGGAAGGTCAGAAACTTGTACTAAATTAGAGCTTAGTTTTTTTGTTTTGTTTTTTTAAGACCTACAAACTCCTCTTGTATCAGCACACTTCATATTATGGCTTAAGCTGTTATCAGAAATACTATTTCTTAATATCATATATTATTCTTTAAAGCGCAACAATTTAATACAACTATATTTATTAAGACCCTCACAGATCAAGAGCTGAGGGTGTTTATAAATGAAACATAAAAGATGACAGACATAGGGCCAGTGGTCTCGAGTAATGTCCATGAAACCCCAGTGCAGGAATGCAGGCAGGCCTCAGAGGCAGTAAAGTTATACTAAGAAGTAGAAAGTTGACAATTGTTTCTCTACCTATTCAGACCTCTGTTTCCTCATTTGTCAAATGAAATCAATAATAGAAAGTACCTCCCAGGACAAACGATGGGATGGATATAAAGCATTCTCACACTTTGGCACATAATAATTTTTCAGTGTTCCACAAGAAACCTTTGTTTTGTTTTATCTTATTTTGTCCCTATTCTTTCCCCAGTCACTTGAAATGTTGGAAGGAAGGTGAGTGGACTGATCTGCTTACTGCTCTTGACTGCTCTTGTGTTGTGGCTGAAATTTGTAGGGGAGGCTGCTCTCCATAATTAAGTCTAGTATCATTGTTTCATACGTGTGCTTTTAATATTTTTAAAACATTTATTTAAAAACTTAAGCCTAACTGATTTGTGAACTTCTCAGAATGAGTATTCTTCTTAAAATATTAAATTAATAAGAAAATTAAGCACAATATAAGGAAGACAGTTATATAAAAACTGAACAGTAAGTTAAATTGGAGTGTAGTCCAAGGCACTTGGGATGCTAGAGCTGTTATAAGTGAGCTTTCAATTTATGTCAAGAGTCCTGGTAGATAGAAGATTAAGAGTCTTTGTATCTTACCATCTTATAAAGTAAGTTATACGGGTTCAACTAGAGAGATAAGCAGTGTCCTGACAAACGTGAATACGGGTTCCCTTTTAAAAACGTTTCTAATAAAGGCATTGCGTTGAGCTTGCCTCCAATGTGGCATCTCGGTGGAGACATGAAGCTGAGGCTCCAGGTCCGTGGAGGTCATTTCTCACTCTTCAGTTCCATCAGATGATACGCCAGGGGTTAGGAGAAGCTGCACCCCATCTCACATTTCAACTCTGCTGCAATGAGAAGGAAATAAGTCAAGGAAAATGCCTCACTTCGTTAAGGCAGGGGCAAGAGAGAAGAAGAGCACCATGGTTTGTTCATGATTTAAAAATATTCAGCCAGATGGCCCACAAGTAAATGTGGCCCAATTAATTGGTAATGTGTAATCAGATTAGCATTTCTTGCCTTCTTAGAGGAGTATGAAATGGGCAAAGAGATGGACAGAGGTGCCAAACATATCTTCTTCCTTAATTTCTCATGAGGAAAAAGATGATGAGTAAAAAGGAAGGAATTAAATGAAGTTAAACTGATATTAAGTGAGATGTATCAATGTGTTAGGTTAAATACTTGTCATTAATCTGGAGGAATTAGTATAAAGTAAAATATAAGACTGTTCATAGTAAAATAGTCAATAAAATGAATATAAACGCAGATAGCCCACATATGCTAGTTTTTTAATGAAAAAGTTCTCTTTCAGATATGGCCCTTCACAATATATGTAAAGAAGACACAAAATAAATTGATCAAAAAATGGTAAAGTAACATGTCAGATTATTTTTGAAAGATGTTCCTTTAAGCAAAAGTTAATGAAATGATGGTAGTTGCATATAAAGAAAGAAATATGTGACAATAGGGTCTTTCATATTCACTAGAAACATACTTGGCGATGAGACTTAACCCATTAGGCATGAATACGAACAGAAATGGAAGACATTCAGACACAAGTGATCATTTGTGAGACATGAGCTTGGTCGTATTTATCCTGCTGAGTTCTTTGTTGAAACGACATTGCTTCCCCACATGATCTTTCCCACAGCCCGTCTGAATTGTGCTGTGTGGAGCCGTGTCACCCAGGCTTTCTGTGCCAGGGCCACCTTGTGATGGCTCATCCAGTATCTACTATCCACTAGCCAGTAACTTCCAAGGCTGAGAGTGGCCAGGGGAGGAAGAAAGATTATGTCCTTATTACCAGGAAAGCAAGGTACACTGGTGATATCTACAGCCTGAATGTGACCAAATGCAGAGTGGAGAATCTCTGACATCATTCCACATCTAGGAGTTCCTATACGCTGTTCCTCTGTCTTTGCCTCCCGTCTGGAGTTAAATGAGGGATATTTTTAAAAATGTTCCCCTGAAGACTTTTCCTATTTTTTTTTTTTTTTGCTAGTGTTCCTGTTTTCCATATAACAAGTATCAAAAAGCATAGATGTGCTATTTGCAAAACTAACTGAAAATTTCTTAGATTGAATTAAATGTAACATTTTACACCGTGTAGTGCCTTTTTAAACCAGGTATCGCATTCAAATCAGCGATTCGCTACAGTATCCCAGTAACGTAGACAAACAAACGAGCATCTAAAATCTGATCACATCTCTTCCTTAACGGCTCCCATGAGTCAATAGAAACAGCAAAACAGAAGGAAAAGGAACATCTATAAAGGCCGCCTTAGTGCCAAGAAATTTTTATCCATCATTATATTCAAGCATGGCAATAACACTGTGAGGCAATTGTCTTGTACTTACTTACAGAGCAGATAATAAAACAGGATCAGGAAGATACAGTAACTTTTCCTGGCTCTAAGTAACTAATTAATTGATGAAAAAGTTTGGGTTCAAATTCAGAGCTGTCCAA
Organism: Symphalangus syndactylus; assembly: GCF_028878055.3. Lineage (NCBI taxonomy): Eukaryota > Metazoa > Chordata > Mammalia > Primates > Hylobatidae > Symphalangus > Symphalangus syndactylus. Next base: position 109,498,128 of record NC_072437.2, on the reverse strand, counting down.
TTCCATATTCTGTACTAATTCCAAATTCTTTATTACTTAAAATATTATTTTAGCAAATAGCTCAACGAAAACTTTTCACAGAGCAAAAAGGTTATTGCATTAATGCTCGCATGTACATTTGACCGATAATCTGTTGTCCTTTTATGTGACTGTAATTTTACCCACATTGAAATGTTTTTCCAATGTTGGTTATAGATGGGGTTTGAATGTCCTTTACTCTGCTGCGCCTCCCTTTGAGATCAACTGCATCCATTTGCTGGATGGTTAACTTAGGTTACGTAAATCTATAACTATGTATCAGAGTTTTTTTGGTCTGAATTGCTATCTCTCAATAAGTAACCCAGAAGAAAATTGCACTGGCCTTTCACCAGCACAACTGTTTTAGTCTTAAGACACCAGCAAATATATCCTCTGTTTCAGTGACCAATGAAAGGCCATATTAACTCACAGTTGGCTATGGCTGGCATTTTAGCATGATATAAAAAATGGAAATCATAAAGAATCCTATGGACATTTTGTACTATAGATATTATTTTTATAGAGGGTGGAGGTGCTTCATTTATGCATTCTAAGGAACAAAATTTAGCTAGTAATTAACAGTATTTAACCTGTGTAAAGTCTTTTATGCAAGCTGTAAAATTAATTTTGTTACAGAAATTGCATTACACTTAACAGCTGATGACCTATCTTACCACAGTAATGTATTTTTCATTAAAATGAAACATTGTGTTTCAGAAGCAGGAGCCAGGAATCAGGGGTTGAACTGGAAACGGCCACATGTGTTATATAGAATTGCTGTCTTCCAAAAGAGCATATAACCTGGCATTTCTCAGTTTATTACTGCATCAAGATGAGCAGATTTAAACTCTAATTAAAGAGATGCCATACATTGTCTTTTTACAACTTCGGTGACGTTAACTGTTGTCCTGTCGAACTATCCCTGGTAAATTATAACTGTTGTTTTGGTCTTTTATGTAAGCTCAGACGTCTAGGTTGGATTTATCGTGAAGTTGGAGTATTGCCTAGTATTTTCCTGTTTAATTCGGGCTCTACTTCCCTACTGTAATATTTTACTCCCTGGTAGTGCAAAGTGAATTTTGTTTGTTTTTATTTTAGTTGTTGTCGATTATCCCCTAAAACATAATTTTCAGTAGTACACAATAAATGCAGTGTGGATGGCAACTTCGGTAATTAATTGAGTCCATGAATGGAGTGATTATATTTTAAACGTTTCCCATAATGTGTAGAAAAGCAAAACAACATGAAACTAGGGATTGGGGAATTTGGAAATCTTATATAAATTTGATAATGTTTTAAAATCTTAATGAGGCCGGGTGAGGTGGCTTATGCCTGTAATCTCAGCACTTTGGGAGGCCGAGTGGGAGGATCATTTGTGGTCAGGAGTTCGAGACCAGCCTGGCCAACATGGCGAAACCCTGTCTCTACCAAAGATACAAAAATTAGCCATAAGTGGTGGTGGGCACCTGTAGTCCCAGGTACCCGGGAGGCTGAGGCAGGAGAATTGCTTGAACTCCAGAGATGGAGGTTGCAGTGAAGTGAGATCGTGCCACTGCACTCCAGCCTGGGTGACAAAGTGAGACTCCGTCTCAAAATAATAATAATAACAACAATAATAAATAAAATCGTAATGAATTTTCATTATAACGATTCTTCTTGAACAATATTTTTCCTATTATTATTTAAAAAAAGAAGTAATATACAAATGGGTAAGGAGGAAACACATGTGGGTATGACAAATTAAAATTTTAAGAAACGTTAGATGTAAAGACAAAAATGGATAATTAAACATTAAAATACCTTAGATTCTGAGTTGCAGTGGAAAAGTAGGAACAAAGTGGAGATAATCAGCAAAGTGAGTTGGAAGATCAAAGAACTGATTAAAGGAGTCTATTCCAATTCTAAGACAAACACTAGTTGCCAACTTCCATTGATAACCATTCCCCCTTTGCCACCAAAATCAAACAGAAGAGCGTAATTGCCTCATTTCTTAGAATGAACCTGCAATATAAATTTACTGCTAACAACCTGCTTTCCACCCCCTCTCTTCTTCCCAGAGAACTGCTTAATTTTTCAAAATTTCACAATACTGGAATATAATCTTCCTTTAGTGGCAATTAGAAGAGTGGAAAATCAATGCAACATTCGTATGACAGAGTTTGGTAGCGAGAGGATCGTAACAACCTGTGTTTTCGTTATTGGTTGTGAGGTAGGCCAGATTTTTTGTTAATGTTTCTGAGTTGAAATTCTTAAGTTGTTCCATGACTTAACCTATAACATTGTTTCATAGAAACAGATTTGGATGTATTTGGAGAATCTGAATCTGAGTCAACTTTTGCACAACTCAGTCCTAGTGTTGGATTTAGCAGTAAGCGATGTATTTATTTATGTATTTATTTACTTATTTATTTTTAATGACAGGGTCTTGTCCTGTCATCCCCAGGCTGGAGTGCAATAGCATGATCATAGTTCACTGCAGCCTTGACCTCCTAGGCTCAAGCAATCCTCCTGCTCAGCTTCCCAAGTAGCTAGGACTACAGACGCACACCACCTTGCCCAGCTAATTCTCATTCTTTTGTAGAGACAGAGTCTCCCTATGTTGCCCAGGCTGGTCTCAAACTCCTGAACGCAAGAGATCCTCCTTCCTTGGCCTCCTAAAGTGCTGGGATTATAGGTGTGAGCCACCATGCCTGGCCTCAGTAATAAGCTTTTAAAGAACAAAATCAAATTGTTCAATATCTTAACTAATGTAACATAATACTTTAAAAATTAGAAAAACAAAAAGCTTGCTATATGTAATTGGAGTAGATGATACATAATAAAATAACTTCAATGTTGAGTTTTTTGAGGGACCTCCATGCTTTTACTGGTTTACATCTCTACTAACAGTATGCAAGTGCCCCTTTCTCCTCATTCTCATCAAAATTCATTGTTGCCTGTGTTTTATTTTTGATAAAACCATTTCAATTGGGGTGAGATAACAAGATAACAGCTCATCGTAGTTTTGATTTGTATTTCTCTGATGACTAGTGCTGCTGAGCACATGGACGGAACTGGAAGACGCCACGTTAAGTGAAATGAGCTACGCACAGAAAGACCAGTATCTCCTGTTTTCACTCATATGTGGGAGCTAAAAAAACTGATCTTACAGAGATAGGAGAACAATGATTATAATAAACTGGGAAGGGTAGTGAAGAAACAAGTATTAAGAGGGGTTGGTTAATGAGTACAAATACGATTAGATGAAAGTAATAAAATCTAGTGTTCATTATCACAATAAGGTAACCACAGGTAACAATAATTTATTGCGTATTTCAAAGTAACTAGAAGAGTGAAGTTGGAGTGTTCCTAACACAATGAAACAATAAATGCTTGAGGTGATGAATATCCCAATAACCCTCTTGTGATCATTAAACATTGTATGTGTGTATCAAAATATCACATGTACTCCCATAAATATGTGCAATTATGATGTATCATTAAACATTGAAAATTTATTTAGTATTATTAGTTTTTTTTGTTTGTTTATTTGTTTTTTTTTTGTAGAGACAGAGTCTTGCTCTGTCACCCAAGCTGGAGTGCAGTGGCACAATCTGGGCTCACTGCAACCTCCGCCTCCCAGGTTCAAGCAGTTCTTCCATCTCAGCCTCCCAAGTAGCTGGGATTACAGGTGCATGCCGCCACGCCCGGCTAATTTCTTTTGTATTTTAGTGAAGACGGGACTTCACCGTGTTGCCCAGGCTGGTCTCGAAGTCCTGAGCTCAGGCAATCCGCCCGCCTTGGCCTCCCAGAGTGCCAGGTAAAATTTAGGATTTTAAATGAAGTAAAGTGTGACTAAGTAGGCAGAAATTACAAACAAGGGATGAACAACAACAAAAATGAAAGAAAGGAAAGAAAGAAAGAAAGAAATTTCTACAAAATCCTGAAAGATTGGCTTTACTAAAAATCTTGTAATTTGGAAAATGAGAGAAGAAAAATAGAACCAATGATATGCCTGATTGTTGCCCTCAAATATTTTATAGCAGGAATGCATAAGAATGAGATAACATCATTGGCCTTCACATAGATACAATATTTAAATGCTTTTCCCTTTTGTGTAGAAACATGACACACTGATTTCTCATGTTGAAGGCGAAATTAAATCTAGCCAAGTAGTGACCCGGCTCTCCGCCTGCCGTGGTTTAGTGAAGACCAGCAATTCTAGTCCGAGCTTAGAAGCCTCGGAGAGGATGCTGACGAAAGCACCGCTGCCTAACTCTCTGACCCAGGCTCAGTGCATACTGACCACCAGAAAAATCGGCTCTATTTGTGGCTTCAGCGCTTATTATTCCTGGTTGCTTTCAAATATCCTAACATAGTGAGACCATGAAGACATTTATAATTCAGTCCTAAAGTAAAATTCAACCATGTTTTTTTCTACTGTTCCCAAAGACCAACTTGTGCAGGACTTCAGGTGGAAGAACTGGTGCCTGGATTATGTTGTAAAAAACAGTATTTTAGCCTGATGGTAGGAGGATAACACATTCTTTTTCGTTTCTGCAAAAGATGCTAATTTCTGCCATTGTTAAGTTTCAGATTCACTCTGTTTAATCAAAGAACCCCTAAATGGATCTGAGGAGTTGCTTACAAAGAATTTTTTGATCATGTATGTCTGCTCACTGTCTACTCAGTTGTCACATTTATAAATGAAAGCATTTTAAAATTAGATATCAGTCTTTATTTTCATCATTTTCACTTATTTCGGGAGCAAATTATCTGTTAAAATTTCTTTTTCAACCATCTACAACAGATCTAAATAGGCCAAGGATATGTAGTAAGATATATGACTCTTTATGCAAACAAAGAAGAGAAAATAGATCATCTTTTTCTTTGCGGCACTGGAATTACCATATTTAAAGCATTCTTCAAACTATTTTTAATCCTTGATTTTGCCAGTATGACATGCAATCTTACAATTGTTTGTCCTATTAGTATTCCTTTATAAAAATATTCTCTCATGCTAAAGAGACTGGCCTGTTAATGGAAAAAAATTCAACCAAGTGAAATTTATAGCTCCTCTTTTAAAAACACAGCTCTTTAAGGGCTTTGTGGCAAGAAATCAGGGGCATTAGCAACCACTTTCAAGTTACTTTAAGGGAAAATTCATGAGAATCATTGAAAATTAGTTTTATAATTTTTTTACAAAATTTTATATAGATACACATATATATACACATATACATATATGTGTATATATATATTCTATTCCATGTACAAACTACATTTTTAAGCAGGCATTACTTAGATGCTTACTAGATGGAAATTAACAATCTATGGTTCTAAAACGTAGATTTATGTAGACTGATGTAGATACTTGAATTTTGCCCCAGCTCTACTTCCTAATAGATGTATGAATAGTCATGTAACTGAACCTATCTGAACCGATTTTCTCTGTAAATGGTGAAAATTATGCCTCAACAAAGGGATAGTGAAATGGGTAATATTTGATAATATGAATTTAGCTCAGCCTCACATAGTTAAGCAATCAATAAACAATAATAAAAATAATAAATAACTTGTTTTAATACTTCCCTATCTTTCAATACCTGGCATAGAATTGGATGAGAATGAAAAATTCACCTATGTCACCAAAGCAGACGTGAATTGAACACTTAGATATGTTTCACTTCACTCAGCTCCTGCAGAGAAATTTGCCATCAGAAAACAACCCATGTCTGAGGCTGCTGGATAAGAGCTTAAGGTCCCCTTTTCATAGATGTTCTCATTTCTCTCGAGCTGGATACCACACCTGTCCTTTAAAGGCCTGTAAGTAGCTAAACTATCATGGTTTTAAGTCTGTACTATTTCCCTTTGTCCTGTATATAGAATACAAAATGGCACATGAAAATACACACACACATACACACACACACACCAGAAAAACTGAAAGAAAAGATAAAGGAAAGCCTCAAGAGCAAAATACTCAGATGCAGAAGTGTAGACATGCATTTAAAATCTAACTTTATTTTGCTAATGAAAATAGAATCAAGCCACAGATTTTTGTGACTGGCAAAGGTAATTGAGCCCCCAACCGTTAATCTCCTTTCTTCACTCCAAGCTACTTGATTCATTCAACAAACATATTTCCTATCTACAAGCTTCAGTCACTGAGCCATATGCCCAAATAAATGTCAATCAACGCCCTAAAGATAGACTGATGTAAAAGGTAAGAAATTTCAATCCACTGTGTTGCATACCATGACAAAGTAGGTATAAGAGATGATGTGACTACTCTTACTACCAGAAATTAGGGAAGACTCACCAGAGAAAGTCACATTTAAGATGAGTCCTTAAGGGTTTAGCAGAAATTTAATGGATTGAGAAGAGGAAAGTTCCTTTTCGATTTTTTTACAACTAAGTGTGTAAAGGCATAAAAAGTTATGCTATGTGCAGAGATCAATGGGAAGGGTAGATGAGGAGAGTATAGGATGCCGAGTGGGAAATGAGAAGCAGGAACAAGAGGGTAAACAACTGGCAGTTTCTTAAATAGAAGAGCTACATAATTGACTCTAACTCCTGTGTTCCCTGGAAAAGATTGTTTAGGAGAGAGTGACAAGTTAGCAGAGGCCAGTAAGAGTGGAGGGAGTGACAAGCCTTTTGTCTTTACCTCCTTCAAGTCTCTGCTCAAATATTGCCACTTTACAGAGATTGATTTGAATGACCTTTAAATAACAGTCGCTGCTACTCTCTTTCCTTATTTCCTATTTTATTTTTCTTTGAAAAAATCATTACAGGATTAGTTATGATTTTCCCATTAGTATGTCATTTTTTATATCTTTTGAGATAATTGCCATAGCCTCAGTGACCAGAATGTTGCCTGGGACGTAGTAGCTACTCAGTAAATATTTTGTGAATAAATCAATGATTTTTTTCAAAATGTGAGCTCATGAAGACCCGGCCCAAGGCGATCACCACGGGCATAGAGTAGAGAGTACAGACTTAAGAAGCTTTTCCAAATTAAATCAACCAAACGTATTTGGTGATGGAATATATGTAATGAGGGAGGAAAGATCAAAAAAGGAGGCGCTTCCTTCACAGTGTGGGAGATTGGATGAATTATGATGACATTCACCGAAATGAAATGTAATATGAACACCTTTGGGAAGGAGATCATAAATTCAGTAATCAGGGGTGTTAAACATCAGTTCTCTGTCAGTCAAAAGGGAATGGAATTGCAGGCCTGGGGCCCAGGAGAAAGCTCTGAGATTAAGGTAGGGATGTATAAATCATTAAAAATTGATAGCAGTAGAAGACACAAGTATAAAAGTCATATGAATAGTGAGCATAAGAATATAAATACTGCAAAGTTTAGAGCATTTGGAAAAATATTAAGGTCAGGAAATAAAACGATAATATTTTTAAAATGAGAGTTAAGGATGACAAAAATTCTATGATTCCGAAGTTGCACTGGGAGTCTTTGAGATTGGCCACTGTTCATCGGAGAACTAGATAAGTTTTTGTTTTTGTTTTGTTTTTTAGCAACAGCATGGGAAGGAAAAAAATACACTTTTTGCTAGACTAGTTTGTGATTTTTGCACTTTAAAGTGTAGAAACTTACTAAGCTTTTAGATTTCAGAAATATGTAGGTCAACATCTGAGTTTAGATTCATAGAGCACTTTTTGTCTTTCACCAGTTTCCTGATAGAACCAGCATCTGAAATATTCCCTCCTGTCCCAAAAGTCTACACTTCCTATGGCTTCTTCTATGTACTTATTTCCCGTTTGAATGTCTTTCCTTTTATTCTATATGTTACAAAGCAGAAATAATTGAATAGCTTGTAGACTTTCTCAGGTGCACACCCTTTTCTCTCTCCTCTAAATTGGTCACCAAAATTCCATCATGGCAATGTCAACAATGATGGCAACATGACGGTTACCACAACTGCATGCTCATCAGGGAGGCATTGGAAAGCCTCACCCATTCATTGGTGAGCTTCTTCCAACTGACACCTGGGAAACGGCCACTTACCCGCTCTCAGTCTATTGTTTTTAATGGAACTGGGACTGCTGGATATTGTGTTGGGGAAAAAAATCCATGCAGAACCAATGATATGTAAGAATTAATGGAATTCCTAGAAAAAAGCAGACACTTTTGTGCTCTTTCGTGAGGGAATATGAGAAACAGCTGCTGCCATGTTGTAATCATAAAAGCAAACCTTAAGTATGAAGCCAAATATGTAGAAGAATGCAGATCTGAGAAACAAAGAAACAAAAAGAAAATAGTTATGTAAGCTCTTCATATGACTCATGTAGACTTTTTAGTCATATGAAGTAAGAAGTGGCTGTTCCTTAAGGTGGAGTTGCTTAGTCTTCTCCACAGCCACCAGAGTCCTAATTAGTCATTTATCATGTGCCATTAATTGTGCTACATATTTTATGAACATGATGTCATTATATCATTTAATTTTCAGCACAATTCTATGAGGCAGTTATTACTACTGTTTTACAGATAAGAAAGCTGAGGAACAGAAAGGATGAGGAATTTACTCAAAATTACACAGTTAATTGAGGCACAGTTAATTGATGCAGGAATTAAACCCTAACCTATTCTAAATCCCTCAATATTATTCCACCTGTCCTGACCCGAATTTGGCTACATATTAGGGTTTCCATTATAATATCTGGCGTGCGGTTTCCTCTAAAGTCTGTCCATACTAGTGCCCTGTCTCCATCTTCTCATGTCTGTAAATGGATTTTTAAATTATGGGGTTTACATTTCTTTTCTATCTACGTACACTGACAGAAGAATTACCACCTTACAGAATGAAATCACATTAATATGTCCTTGCTGCTCAAGAGGCAATTAGGGTATTCTCTGTGGACTCATCCAATCCTTGGACCACATCTTATTTTGTGAAACATATAGAAACCGAGCTTAATTAAATTAATAAAATAAAATGAAATACATAAATGTTCAGAATGTGTCTGAATTAGTACCCAACTACATTACTTAGGTAATATTTAGGCTTTTAAAAAAAAATTTATGAAAACTCATGTAACACCTGTGTGCTTGGAAATGCTGACTATTCTTGTGCTTAAAGCTTATCCATGATCTGCTTCAGAGTTTGTGTAACACAAACCCCCAGTTTACATACACACACACACACACACATATACCTATATGATATGTATGCATGGAAAATTGAGTATATGCATATAGAAACATATCATTAAGTGGATTTCTAAAGTTCTTAAGAATCATTGACAAACCAATTCATTCTCAAAGACACCTTTAACAAATGTTTGATTCTTATCTTACCTTAGTTAAGTATTATAGGAATGCTATGGAATTTTGACCTGATTTACAAAAGCTAATTTATCAGATATCAAGGAATCCCAGATTTTGTTTCTACTTTTAAAAAGGTAAACAAAAAATCACAAGCACTGCATATCTTTATCTTTTAAATGGAAGTAAATCTAGCAGGTATTTTTTAAAATAAAAAATATACATGAGACTTGCAGTTTTCATTACAGCATGTAAAGAGCTTAACAGTCACCACTTCATTCTAACAATAAGTTAAAAGCTTATCAAATGAAAAACTAACAGTTCTTTTCAGATCCATCTAGTCGTCAGATCACAGAGCAAACTGTTGCCCCTGAAATCGGAGAGACACACAGGCAGATACAGAGATTCAAAACCTACTTGCACAGAAACCCGTCAGCAGTAACACCTGTGGGAACCAGTGCCAGAGTAGGGAAACCTGAACCATAATTGAGGAATTGCTGGAGGCCCACTGTGGACAACTCTGAGAATTAAAAGCTCCAAGGGAGCACGTCACAAAGGGCCCCCACACTTTTGTGAATTTGAGCTCTAAGAACTCTACCGGGTCCTCACAGTGAATATTGGATAAAAGTCTCTCAAGCTTCTGCAAGGGAGAGGGAGAAATGAACCGATTTGAAATACAAAAGGGCAACCGTTCTTAAAGACTTGTCTTCCAGAGAAACTATTTTATCAGGGACTGACCGTCTGGGGTATTGTCAAAGCCTAACTGACGTGAAGGAAGGAAAATATCCTGTGTATTAGTCTGTCCTCACGCAGCAAAAGGATATACTTGAGACTGAGTAATTTCTGAAGGAAAGGTGTTTAATTGACTCACAGTACGGCCTGGCTTCAGAAGCCTCAGGAAACTTACAATCATGGTGGAATCGGAGCAAACACATCCTTCTTCACGTGGTGGCAGCAAGAAGTGAGAGCGAAGGGGAGGAAAAGCCGCTTATAAAACCACCAGATGTCAGGAGAATTCACCCACCACCATGAGAACAGCATGGAGGTAACGGCCCCCAGGATTCCATCACCTCCCGCTAAGTCCCTCCTATGACCCGTGGGGACTATGGGAACTACAGTTCAGTATGAGATTTGGGTGGGGACACAGCCAAACCATATCACCCAACTTCAGCCACTGCTTGTCATCCTATGTCACCCAATGGGCAGAGGTTGTGGATGGGGCTGAGAAGCAGGTGAAATTCATAGTCCGAAGTCACAGGCTCAACAAAATACTAATAACTTCCTCTACTGCAACACCTTAGCAATCTACTAAAGGCCTGTTTGCTGCAGTTCTATTTACCCAGTACATCATGTCTTCCTTTCAACACAATATTACGAGGCATACTAAAATGTAATAAGCACAATTTGAAAACAAAGAACAATCATCAAAATCAGAGTCAGATAAGGCAAGAAAGTTGGAAGTATTAGACAAGAAATTTTTTATTTAGTAACTATGATCAATATGCTATGAGATTTAATAGAAAAAGTAAATAACTTGGAAGAACACATAGACAATGTGAACAGATGAAAATTATAAAAAAGAGTCAAAAAGAAGTGTTAGAGTTTAAAAACACTAACAGCAATGGCGAGTGCCTTTGATGCGTCATTAACAGACTAGACGTGTATGAGAAAAGCCTCTCTGAGCTGGAGAATATGACTACAGAAACATCCACAATAGAAAAGAGAAGAGACAAATGATGAAATAAATCAGAATATAATATCCAAGAAATGGGAAACAACTAAAAACTATGCATAAAGGGAATACAAGAAGAAGAAAGAAAGAAGCAGGATTTGAAGCAATAATAACAGAGTTTCTCCCAAATTAATGACAGACACCAAACCACAGATCCAGAAAGCTCAGAGAACACCAAAGAGGATAAATGTCAGAAAACCTGCACGTAGGCATATTATACTCAAACTTCAGAAAAGGAAAGGCAAAGAAAAAGCCTAAAAAGATGCCAGATTTTTAAAATACCTATTTATAAAAGATCAAAGAAAAATATTATATCTGACTTCTTTTCAGAAGCAGTGTAAGCAAGAATAGAATGGGTTTAAGTATTTAATGTCTTGGTAGAAATAAAACACTCTCCAAGCTAGAATTCTGTACCCTGCAAAATTATCCTCCAAAAGTGGAAGAGAAAGAAAGACACCCTCAAACATAAATTGAGAGAATGTTTGGTCAGTAGACCTGCCTTGCAAGAAATGTTAAAAAAAAAAGTTATGTAGAAAGAAGGAAAAGTATACAGGTTACAAAGTCATATCTACATAAAAAAGTGAATAGAATCAGAAAAGGAATAAGTGAAGATAAACCTTTTATTTTTGTTATTTTATCTAATAGTTGCTTCAAAATAATAATAGCAATAATGAATTAGATTGTTTACACTTCTGTTCATATATATGGCTATGTGTAAATAAAATGAGTGACACTAATGATACAAGAGACAGGAGTGAGTAATTAGGATTATTGTGTTATGAAGTTCACACACTACCCATGAGGCAGTAAAGCATTGTTTCAAAATGCATTTGGATTAGATGTAAAGGTATATTGCAACCTGTAGGGCAAGTAATTTTAATTGTAAGTAATATGGATGATATTAACACACTATAGACAAAGACTGTAAGAATGGATCAAGAAACTATAAGCAATTATATGTTATTTATAAAAAGTCTTATATCTAAAGACTCATAGATGAAAAGTAAAAAATAGGATGGTGAGAGATACACTATGCTAACACTAATCAAAAGAAAGCAGGAGTAGCTATATCAATTTCAGACAGAACAGACTTCAGAGCAAAGGAAGTTATCAGGGATAAAGAAAAATATTACATAATGATAAAGGGTCAATACTCCAAGAGCACATAAAAATCCTTAATGTGTATGCACCTAACATCAGAGTGTTATAACATGTGAGGCAAAAACTGATAGGACTGCAAGGAAAAATGCATAAATCCACTCATAATTAGAGACCTTAATACCCTGCCACCATAAGTGGACAAATCCAACAGGCAGAAAATTGGTAAGGACATGGATGTACAGCATTACCAAATCATTTGGATGAAACTGACATATAGACTACTTTATCTGACAATAGCATATTACACAGTCTTTCAAGCTCACATAGAACATTCACCAAGATAGATTACATCTGAACAATAAAATCACACCTTAACAAATTAAAAAAGATAGAAACCATGCATTGTCTGCTATCAGACTACACTGGAATTACACTAGGTCGATCACAGAAAGACAGCTGGAAAAATCTCAAAATCCTGGAGGTTAAATAACACATTTCTAAATAACCCATGGGTCAAATAAAATATCTCAAGAGAAAGTAAAAATATATTTTGAACTGAATTTAAAAGAAAATACAGTTTATCAAAATTTGTGGGAGGCAACAAAAGCAATGCATGAGGGAAATTTATAGCATCGAATGCACATGTTAGGAAAGATGAAAGAACAAGCAACAATATAACCTTCCACATTAAGAAACTAGAAAAACAGAACAAATTAAATCCAAAGTAGGCAGAGAAAAGAAATAATAAAAATTAGTGGAGGAATCAATGAAACTAAAGACGGATTCAAATAATCAGTGAAACAAAAAACTGGTTATTTGAAAAGATCGGAGTGGAAGAGAGAGAGAATGAGAGAGACCACGCGAATTACCAATATCGGAAATGAAAAAGAGGACATCACTATAGATTTATGGGCATTAAAAGGGTAGTAAAAGAATATTACGAACAAATCTGTGCTTCCAAATTGGGTAATCCAAATAAAATTGACCAATTCCTTAAAAGACACCATCTGTCAAATCTTCCACTGAAAGAAACAGAGTTATAATAGGCTTATATCCATTAAGGAAATTGACTTAATCAGTTACCAAACTAGAAACACCAGACCCAGATGAGTTCAGGGAGGAATTTTAGCAAACATTTATAAAATAAATTATGCCAATTCTCCACAGTCTCTTTTGGAAGGCAAAAACAAAGGAGATACTTTCAAACTCATTATTTGAGGCCAGCTTTACCCTAATAGAAAAACCAAAGGTATTATAAGAGAAGCAAACTACAAAACAATGTCTGTCAGGAAAATAGCTGCAGTAATACTCAAGAAAATATTAGCAAATTAAATTGAACATGCATAAAAAGAATTATACACCACAACCAAATTAGATTTATCGAGGCATGCAAGTCTGGTTAAATATTTAAAAATGAATTAATGTAACCCATCACATCAACAGACTGAAGAAGAAAAATTACATGATAATATTAATATATGAAGAAAAAACATTTGACAAAATCAAACACCCATTCACGATAAATTCTCAGTAAACTAGGAACACAGAACTTCTTCAAGTTGATAAAGGATATCTGGAAAAAGCTCTAAATCTACAGCTAATATCATACGTAACAGTGAGAAACTCAAAGCTTCCACGTTAAGATCAGGAAAAATGCAAGGAGATTCAATTCACCACTCTTCTCAAGATTGTACTGGAAGTTCGAGCTAATCAAATAAGAAAACAAAATTTTAAAATATAGAGTGGAAAGGAATAAAACGAACTTTCCTTGTTTGCAAATGACATGAATGTTGACATAAAAAAAATCCAAAAGAATTCTCAGAAAATCTCCTGGAATATTAGTGATTATAGAAAGGTATCAGAATATAAGGTTAATATACAAAACTCAGTTGCTTTTCTACATATTAGCAATGAACAAGCACAATTTGAAATTACAAACACACTAACATTTACATTAATATCCCTCAAAATCATATACTTAGGTATAAATCTAACAAAATATGTACAAAATCTATGTAAGGAACACAGCGAAACTCTCATGAAAGATATCAAAGAACTAGGCTGGGTGCGGTGGCTCATGCTTGTAATCCCAACACTTTGGGAGAGTGAGGCAGGCAGACCACCTGAGGTCAGGGGTTCGAGACCAGCCTGGCTGACATGGTGAAACTCCATCTCTACTAAGAATAGTGGCAGGCGCCTATAATCCCAGCTGCTCTGCAGGCTAAGGCAGGAAAATAGCTTGAATCTGAGAGATCATGCCACTGCACTCCAGCCTGGGTAACAGAGTGAGATCCTGTAAAAAAAAAAAAAAAAAAAAAAAAAAAAAAGCATATATTTCATGCTTTTGTATAAAAACCTCAAGATAGTCAAGATATCAGTTCTCCCAAAATTGATCTATAGTTTCAACACAATCCGAAATAATCTTAGCAAGTTATTCTATAGATATCAACAAACTGATTCTAACGTTTATACAGAGAAGCAAAAGAATCAGAATTGCCAATTTAATATTGAAGAAGAATAAAATTGGAGGAGTGATGCTATCAAACTTTGACTTACTATAAAGCTATTGTAATCAAATTAATGTGGTGTTGGTGAAAGAATAGACAAATAGATAAATAGAAAAGAATAGAGAGCCCAGAAATAGACCCACATAAATGGAGTTAACTGATCTTGATGAATGAGTGAAGGTAATACAGTGGAACAAATACAGTCTTCTCAGAAAATGGTGCAGTTTTCCATGTGCTACCAGTTGTGTTCCCAGGGAAAGAGAATGTCAGATGGATACTAACAAGAAGGATGTCTTTTATGGAATTCTCTTGGGATCAATACCTGGGAAAGTAGAGAGAAGCATGGTAGGACAAGGAGAGAAAGTGGGCTGGATGCAGCTTCAGCCTATGGGGACACTGGTAAAATAAAACTTCAGAGTTGTATAAAGGCTAAGTTCTAGTTGGAATGGGTAGACTTTGCCTTCATATCCGTCTATTGATCAGTCATTGGTTGCAGGCAGTTGAGGCCACCCTTAAAGAGGGCTGTGAGGCCGGGCGCGGTGGCTCACGCTTGTAATCCCAGCACTTTGGGAGGCCGAGGCGGGCGGATCACGAGGTCAGGAGATCGAGACCACGGTGAAACCCCGTCTCTACTAAAAAATACAAAAAATTAGCCGGGCGCGGTGGCGGGCGCCTGTAGTCTCAGCTACTCGGAGGCTGAGGCAGGAGAATGGCGTGAACCCGGGAGGCGGAGCTTGCAGTGAGCGGAGATTGCGCCACTGCACTCCAGCCCGGGCGACAGAGCGAGACTCTGTCTCAAAAAAAAAAAAAAAAAAAAAAAAAAAAAGAGGGCTGTGATCACAGCACCCATCATACAATGTAACCTCATTCTGAGGATGTTCCTCACACCTCTATCATTCTTGCATCTTGATTGTTCATTACCAGGTCCTACTTTTCTACTTAATTTTAAAGTGTTGAAGTTCCTCATAATTTCTTTTCCCCACTCTTCATGCAATATACACTCAATGCAATCTCACCTACTCCCATTCTTTCCTTTAATAATGATAGACTGAAGGGACCCAAATTTATATCTGTACCAGATATTTCTTCTAGCTCTAGACATATATTTGCAAAACCTACTTGTAGAATTCTACTCACCATCTTCCCCCACTTCCTGTTCTTTCCCAAACAATCTTTCTTTTTTCTTGCTCCACAAACAGAAACTAGAATGATTTCTTTAAAAATACAAATGAGCTCAAGTTACCCTTCTGCAGAAACTTTTCGGTATCTTCCCAGTACCTTTCAGATAAGGTAAGAACATTCTTAAAATGACTCTTTCAAAGCTCTGCACATTCTGATCTACGTTTCTTCCTTAAGTTCCTCTCTAGGTTAATTTTACTTATTCATAGTTCCTCCTTGATCCCTGTCATTCGGTGAATCTTTCTTTATTTTTAAAGTATCTGTTTAAATGGCATTTCTTTAAAAACTCTTATTCATTGTCCAAAAGTACTTAAGGATTTTGTTCTATAATATCACTCTATCTTTGTGTTTATTCAAATGACAAAATTATTTACTTTATTCTTTTGTTTCATATATTTTTCTCCTGTTTGACCGTGAGTTTCAAGGGGGCAGGGCAATAGATTATCCGATTTTTTTTGTTTTTGGTCTATCCCCAGTGCCTAGAATAAGGCTTGATGCACAGAAAACATTTTATGTATGTATATGCTGAGAAAAGCAGTATGATTGAAGAATGCATAAATAGTGACTGGAAAATGAACATGCGAATCCCAGCACTTTGGGAGTCCGAGGAGGGCAGATCACGAGGTCAAGACTTTGAGACCAGCCCAGCCCACAAGTGAAACCCCGTCTCTAGTAAAAATACAAAAATTGGCCAGGCATGGTGGTGGACACCTGTAATCCCTGCTACTTGGGAGGCTGAGGCAGCAGAATCGCTTGAAGCCAGGAGGCAGAGGTTGCAGTGAGCCAAGATCGTGCCAGTGCACTCCAGCCTGGGCAACAGAGTTATACTCTGTCTAAAAAAAAAAAGAAAAAAGAAAATGTACATGCATAATTTAGCATGTGTTTCTACCACTGAACACAGTGTGGGCAACATAGGAATATATATCAGGATGATGCAGATGAGTAAATAATTCTGAATTATTTAATCGTCAGGATTTACAGCTAGGATTATTTTCAAAGGCTTATTAATATACAATGGAGATGGATGAGCATGTACTGCCTGAGGGGAGAAGAAAATCTCAATGAAAAATATGGAGTAGAAATCAGAAGACAACAAAGAAGATGGCAAGATAATTGCTTTTCCAGAGTAATACAAATGAACACACTGAAAAACAGGCATGGGTAAGTTCACTATGGCAAAATGTCCAAATATATACTGGGAAGCAAATGGAAAGTTTTATCTTGACTTTCGAGGTGAATAGAGATCTACAGGGATAAATAATATTTTATAGCTGAGAAAAAACATGTGAAAAAGGGGAGAAATGGCCGGGCGCAGTGGCTCACGCCTGTAATCCCAGCACTTTGGGAGGCCGAGCGGGTGGATCACCTGACGTCAGGAGTTTGAGACCAGCCTGACCAACATGGAGAAACCCCGTCTCTACTAAAAACACGAAATTAGCTGGGCATGGTGGTGCATACCTGTAATCCCAGCTACTAGGGAAGCTGAGGCAGGGGAATCGCTTGAACCTGGGAGGCAGAGGATGTGGTGAGCGGAGATCGCGTCACTGAACTCCAGCCTGGGCAACAAGAGTGAAACTCCATTTCAAAAAAAAGAAAAACGGGAGAAACTTGCCCCAAATCATTTGGTTAAAAAGTTGCATATTTAAAATGTGAACCAGCCAGACGCGTTGGCTCACACCTGTAATAGCACTTTGGGAGGCCGAGGCAGGCAGATCACCTGAGGTCAGGAGTTTGAGACCAGCCTGGCCAACCTGGTGAAACCCCGTCTCTACTAAAAATACAAAAATTAACTGGGTGTGGTGGCACGTGCCTGTAATCCCAGCTACTTGGGAGGCTGAGGCAGGAGAATCACTTGAACCCGGGAGGCGGTGGTTGCAGTGAGCCGGGATTGCACCACTGCTCTCCAGCCTGGGCAACAGAGTGAGATCCTGCCTCAAAAATAAATAAATAAATAAAAGTGAACCAGTTTCTTTCTAACCTCCAAATGCACAATATTCCACGACACCAACCCTACAGCAAAGAAATGTGTAGAAGTTTATAAAAATGGTTATTAATTGATTTTTTTTCATCACCAGAATCAACTATCCTGACTCTAGCTTTAGAAACGTAAGTTAAAGAGGAAAATAACTTCGAAGGAAGTAATTCTTTGAAAGCCGTTAGGACAACACAATGATTTGAGGGTCTTGTGCTTTTCCATGAAAAGGTGGGGCTAAGTCTGTTGTAGAGGGTGAAGGAGACACAGGAGTTAAAAATGTGCCAACACCGTGGCCCTTGGAAATAACTTGTAAGATCAAATGAAAATCGCAATCGAGACTGTCACTTTTCGATCAGATTGTTTTCAATCGATAATGAGTGCAGGCCCGCAAATGTGTATGGGAATTATGTGGCGTATCAAGGTACATTTCTGCAGAACATACTCAGTGCAATATGGCTTGTGGATTCAACATTCCTTTATATAATTGCACTCAACTAATGTATGCCTTGGAAAGCAAGCTCATCAAACATTATGTCTTAACAGACTTCTGAAAGAAAAACTGGAGTTCCTGGTGGCTCTTAAACAGTCTGCTGGTTATTTTATGGCATAGAGGAGAAAATCTACCCTGGAGAAATCTAGCCGAGCACATCCTCAGACTGATCACATTCACCTTCTCATCATGCTTCCAGTCTCAATTAAAAACAAAACAAAAAAGAGAATCATATATGAGTAATCTGTTCTGAATCATACAGGGATAATCCATGCTGAGATAATACTTATGCATCTCTCTTAGAACATGTCTAGAATACTTACTAGGAAGACTCACTATCAAAAGGGATTTTGGCATATGTGCATTAATTCAGCAAGCCTCATTTCTTCAATACCAAACATGTGCCAGACATTGTCCTAGGAAGAGAGGATTTAGAAAAAAACAAAAAAAGATATATTTACATGTAGTCCAGCCATAGAAAAAGATAAGTAAGTAATTAAATGCAGGAGTATACTATAGCTTCAAAGATAAAACTTATGAAGGTCTGGAAATTAGCACACATGGGATAAAACAGTCACTTCTACATAAGAGGAGGCGATTATCAAGAAGATTCACGTAAGATTCAGTATTGAGCTAAGGTTAAAGAGAGAAGCATTGTTCTTGGACCAAGTTTACTGGGAGGTGGGAGAGTAAAAGAAGTCAGGGACCAAAGGAAGCTACAACAGAGAGCACTGAACGAGCAGCCTTGCAGGTCTGACCCAGACTGTCATCTGAGAAAATTACAGGCAGTTTGATTGGCTGGGGCACAGGCCGTGAGGTGGGGCATGATGAGTGACAGCTGGAACCAGGCAAGGCTCATAAATGTCACACTAAGGAATTTTCACTGTTTTCTACCAGCCACTGGAAGAAACTGAAGAGCTTAAAGCAAGATAATGGCACATCACAAAACACATGGATTCGAGGTGGTAAGACAAAAAGAAGTTACTGTAGCAGAAGCATTAGGAAGTAGACTTGTATAATTTAATCGCAAAATAAGTACTTTTCCTACCCCCACAAAAACATTCCAACACACAGAACTAATGTGGGTTATTAATTATTTCACACTGTTCCCTACTGAAACAACATACTTTCAACTTTATTCTTTCAGTTCTGAGCGTGCTTATCTGCAAAGATATATAACCTAGTCTCCACGTCTTATCATAGAAAATTAGTACAGGTGACTTGTCTATTTTCAAACGGGGAGAAAAATATAACAGAAATAGATGCATTTAGTCCTTCTGAATTAACCAGCTAAGCTACTTGAGGAGGAAGAGATTATATCAAAATTTTAAACTTTTAAAACTAATTTAACATTATAACCACAAACGAACAGATATATGTATTTTTTTCTTCATGAAATACTTTAGAGAAAAATTAAAATCCATGCTCCTGCCTTATTCAAAGCAAAATGATATTGAGTACAGCTGTTCATTTCAAAGGCCACTGCACGTCTCCCATAAAAGCAGTGTGTTACAGTGATAAAAACTGCCCACCAATGGTCATGCCTATGCCCGTTTTCTAAGGTGTTTGCCACCCTTCTGTCAAGAGGTGAAGTCTGTTTCTTTAACTCCTGAATCTGGGTTGCCCGTGTGGCTTGTTTTGATCAATGAAATGTCACAGAAGTTATGTTCTAGGACTTTTGAGCTCAGGTCTTCAGTTTCTACTTTCCCTTTCGGAACTCAGCTCCACATAAAGAATTCCAGAATCTCCTGTTAAGGAGGGTAACCACACAGAGAGACGGGAGGGTGACAGGCCACAGGCAGAAACACAATCTACGTGGAAGAGACCCATGGCATTCCAGCCAACAGCAAGTACCAGGCCCCACGTGCGAATGAGGCCAATGGGTTCCACTAGCTCCAGCTGAGCTGTCCCAGCCAAAACCATGTCAATCATGGACGAGTTCTCTCTTCTTCATCCTGCCCATACTGCTGTCTCATGGCATCATACCCAATAAAATGGCTGTGATTTGAGGTCATTACGCTTTGGGGTGCTTTATTACATAGCAACATATAAATAATAATGAGTAGTAAAATGCTTATTGCTAACTTTTCAGTGTAAAATTCCAGTGGCAGACCATGATGCCATGTAGAAAATATCTGGCTCAATTCGTACAAAAATGGCACAGCGTGTGGGACTCAGAGGAAACACCACAGTAGCAGGCCCTATGTGCACAGCAGGACACACGGGAAGCCAGTGTCCAAAGAGCTGAAGGTGACCCTGTGGTCTTTCAATATTCGCACTAAGAAGCAAAAGCAATAGCACAGCATATCCTGGTCGGTGATGTGTGTGTGTGTGTATGTGTCACAACTGCATTAGACCAGACCACGTGGTAACATTGTCTAAAGAAAGAAATAGAAAATACATAGAAAGCTCTAAACTTGTTTTTCTTTAGAAGTTATGTCCCAACCATGATTAAAGTGCTATTTTTTCCCCCTTGAGGAAACAAAGAAAAAACAACGAAAACATTTCTACACATTTTTTTTTTTTTTTGCTATTATATCCATTTTATGATGCTTTGGAAGTACTGTTTATACTTACTTTTAAAGCCAGTCAGAATGTGTTTGGGTTTCTCTTATTTCTGTCTTTTTAAAGCTTCAACATAAAAGTTCTTTAGTACATCACACATTGCAATATTAAAAGAAAACACTATCTTGCCTAAATAAGCAGTATCGTATAATATCCAGTCGAAACTAACTTCAATGTATGTGATATGAATATTGCTTTCTGAAAACTTTACGGTCTGTTTGGACCACTCAATATGTAATTTTTAAACTAGGATGCCATAGTGTTTAAACAGTTTTCACATCAGAAATGTAAGAAGTACTTCCCCTCAGCAAATGTAAAAGAACACAAATCACAACAAACTATCTCTCAGACCACAGTGCAATCAAATTAGAACTCAGGATTAAGAAACTCACTCAAAAC
Source organism: Symphalangus syndactylus (assembly GCF_028878055.3). NCBI lineage: Eukaryota > Metazoa > Chordata > Mammalia > Primates > Hylobatidae > Symphalangus > Symphalangus syndactylus. Next base: position 109,476,897 of record NC_072437.2, on the reverse strand, counting down.
TGCACAACTACATGGAAACTGAACAACCTGCTCCTGAATGACTACTGGGTACATAACGAAATGAAGGCAGAAATAAAGATGTTCTTTGAAACCAATGAGAACAAAGACACAACATACCAGAATCTCTGGGACACACTTAAAGCAGTGTGTAGAAGGAAATTTATAGCACTAAATGCCCACAAGAGAAAGCAGGAAAGATCCAAAATCGACACCCTAACATCACTATTAAAAGAACAAGAGAAGCAAGAGCAAACACATCCCAAAGCTAGCAGAAGTCAGGAAATAACTAAGATCAGAGCAGAACTGAAGGAAATAGAGACACAAAACACCCTTCAAAAAATCAATGAATCCAGGAGCTGGTTGTTTGAAAAGATCAACAAAACTGGTAGACCGCTAGCAAGACTAATAAAGAAGAAAAGAGAGAAGAATCAAATAGACGCAATAAAAAATGATAAAGGGGATATCACCACCGATCCCACAGAAATACAAACTACCATCAGAGAATACTATAAATGCCTCTATGCAAATAAATTAGAAAATCTAGAAGAAATGGATAAATTCCTGGACACATACACCCTCCCAAGACTAAACCAGAAAGATGCTGAATCCCTGAATAGAACAACAACAGACTCTGAAATTGAGGCAATAATTAATAGCCTACCAACCAAAAAAAGTCCAGGATTCACAGCTGAATTCTACTAGAGGTACAAAGAGGAACTGGTACCATTCCTTCTGAAACTATTCCAAACAATAGGAAAAGAGGGAATCCTCCCTAACTCATTTTATGAGGCCAGCTTCATCCTGATACCAAAGCCTGTCAGAGACACAACAAAAAAAGAGAATTTTAGACCAATATCCCTGATGAACATCGATGCGAAAATCCTCAATAAAATACTGGCAAACCGAATCCAGCAGCACATCAAAAAGCTTATCCACCAAGATCAATTTGGCTTCATCCCTGGGATGCAATGCTGGTTTAACATACGCAAATCAATAGATATAATCCATCACATAAACAGAACCAAAGACAAAAACCACATGATTATCTCAATAGATTTAGAAAAGGCCCTTGACAAAATTCAACAGCGCTTCGTGCTAAACACTCTCAATTAATTTGGTATTGATGGGACGTATCTCAAAATAATAAGAGCTATTTATGACAAACGCACAGCCAATATCTTACTGAATGTGCAACAACTGGAATCATGCCCTTTTAAAACCGGCACAAGACAGGGATGGCCTCTCTCACCACTCCTATTCAACATAGTGCTGGAAACTCTGGCCAGGGCAATCAGGCAAGAGAAAGAAATAAAGAAATAAAGAGAAATAAATATTCAATTAGGAAAAGAGAAAGTCAAATTGTCCCTGTTTGCAGACGACATGATTTATATTTAGAAAACCCCATCATCTCAGCCCCAAATCTCTTTAAGCTGATAAGTAACTTCAGCAAAGTCTCAGGATACAAAATCAATGTGCAAAAATCACAAGCATTCCTATACACCAGTAACAGACAGAGAGCTAAATCATGAGTGAACTCCCATTCACAATTGCTACAAAGAGAATAAAATACCTAAGAATCCAATTCACAAGGGATGTGAAGGACCTCTTCAAGGAGAACTACAAACCACTGCTCAATGAAATAAAAGAGGATACAAACAAATGGAAGAACATTCCATGCTCATGGGTTGGAAGAATCACTATTGTGAAAATGGCCATACTCCCCAAGGTAATTTATAGATTCAATGCCATCCCCATCAAGCTACCAATGACTTTCTTCACAGAATTGGAAAAAAACTACTTTAAATTTCATATGGAACCAAAAAAGAGCCTGTATTGCCAAGCCAATCCTAAGCAAAAACAACAAAGCTGGAGGCATCATGCTACCTGACTTCCAACTATACTACAAGGCTACAGTAACCAAAACAGCATGGTACTGGTACCAAAACAGAGATATAGACCAATGGAACAGAACAGAGGCCTCAGAAATACCACCACACATCTAAAACCATCTTATCTTTCACAAACCTGACTAAAACAAGAAATGGGGAAATGATTTCCTATTTAATAAATGGTGCTGGGAAAACTGGCTAGCCATAGGTAGAAAGCTGAAACTGGATCCCTTCCTGACACCTTATACAAAAATTAATTCAAGATGGATTAAAGACTTAAATGTTATATGTAAAACCATGAAAACCCAGAAGAAAACCTAGGCAATACCATTCAGGACATAGGCATGGGCAAGGACTTCATGACTAAAACACCAAAAGCAGTGGCAACAAAAGCCAAGATAGACAAATGGGATCTAATTAAACTAAAGAGCTTCTGCACAGCAAAAGAAACTACCATCAGAGTGAACAGGCAACCTACAGAATGGGAGGAAATTTTTGCAATCTACCCATCTGACAAAGGGCTAATATCCAGAATCAATGAAGACTTTAACAAATTTACAAGAAAAAATCGAACAGCCCCAACAAAACGTGGGCAAAGGATATGAACAGACACTTTTCAAAGGAAGACCTTTATTCAGCCAACACACACATGAAAAAAGGCTCATCATCACTGGTCATCAGAGAAATGCAAATCAAAACCACAATGAGATACCATCTCACACCAGTTAGAATGGCCATCATTTAAAAAGTCAGGAAACAACAGGTGCTGGAGATGATGTGGAGTAATAGGAAGGATTTTACACTGTTGGTGGGACTGTAAAGTAGTTCAACCATTGTGGAAGACAGTGTTGTGATTCCTCAAGGATCTCAAACTAGAAATACCATTTGACCCAGCAATTCTATTACTGGGTATATACCCAAAGGATTATAATCACGCTACTATAAAGACATGCACACATATGTTTATTGTGGCACTATTCACAATAGCAAAGACTTGCAATCAACCCAAGTGTCCATCAATGATAGATTAGATTAAGAAAATGTGGCACATATACACCATGGAATACTATGCAACTGTAAAAAAGGATGAGTTCATGTCCTTTGTAGGGACATGGATGAAGCTGGAAACCATCATTCTGAGCAAACTACCGCAAGGACAGAAAACCAAACACTGCATGTTCTCACTCACAGGTGGAAATTGAACAATGAGAACATTTGAACACTGGGTTGGGAATATCACACACCAGAGCCTGTCATGGGGTGGGGGGTTGGGGGAGGGATAGCATTAGGATAAATACCTAACGTAAATGAGGAGTTAATGGGTGCAGCACACCAACATGGCACATGTATACAAACCTGCACATTGTGCACATGTACCCTAGAACTTAAAGTATAATAATAAAGAAATGTAAGAAGTGCTAAATTATAGATTTTCAAATATTTAGGAGACATTAATATAATGCCATGTTTTTTCTGAACACTTATTAAGCACAGTTAACAAAAACAAATAGAAATGATAAAGTTTTGTTAATATTTCATGTTAACTCCCATTTTTATTTTAATTAATTTCTGGCTTGAAACCATTGGAAATTTGTTTTTAACGAACAGAATTAAATACATTAGGTCCTTGATAGAATTCTTTTCCTCCAAAGAATATCACCATCACCCACTTTTAGCTAACTGTCATAATATGTTCTTTTTTTTCCAGATGCTTCTTGTTCCAGAACTGTATACACAAGTTGGACGACTAAACTGATATTTGCATAACAAGAAAAGTGGTCTTTAGACAATTTGGCAAATATGCTCATAGCAGCACTGCCAGGAACTAACCCCCAAAATAGGATCACAGCAGAGTTGGAACGCCAGTGATAGGGCTTTAATTCCAAGCACACAACCAGAGTTAGAGAACACATTCAAATAACCCAGGCCTTTTTTTATGTAAAAATTTTTAATAATCATGGCATTTCCAATGCAAATTTAAAATCTAGTCAGTAGCTTATTTTATTAAGAGACGTCATGGTTTTGACAGGTAATGATCTTTGCTAGAAAGGTCCCCCTCCTCCTCCTCCTCTTCTTTCTCAGGTCTATTCTTGATTCTGAAATTCACACCACTGGAATTTTATACCACACCACAGTTAAACATTTTTTTCTGAATTTTACTCTATTGCATTTTCCTGAAGATTTCTTTAATGCATGCCCTAGTTCTTTGGAGACTTTCAATGCCTGTTTAACAGCTTTCCTTATTCATTAGCAACTTCCTTTAGAATCTAACAAGTCTCTTATGATCCTGGAGTTCTGTCAATTGTAGTAATTTTTTATTGTTTTTATCACACGGTTGGGAATATTTGTTACTTTTTAACCTCACTTAGAAGCTTAATATAACTACTAAAAATGTTATATAACTCTTATTAGTGTCTTCATCTTTTGTCATTATGAGTGGCCTAGCCCCTCCATAGACAATTTGAGCCTATGATTTTTCATGGAAGAGGGCCTAATTTAGCTTCATGTATTATTATCCTCTCTCATATTTGCTCTATCAGTATATATTTGAATATGGTTGAATTCTATAGCATGTATTTTATTGCTTTCACACGTTTTATTGTGCTTATGTTTGGATTTCTTCTCATCTGAGAAAGGATTGATTTTCTCATCTCAGTATATTTTTAATAAAATCATAGCTAAGAAAGAACATTTCATCCATCTAAAAGCTAACTTCCTTTCTTTATTTTGTCCTGAAAAATACTACACCCACACATTTTTGCCAATAGCCTAAGACATTTAGCCATACTAATCTATCCTATTGGCTCCTTGGCTTTGATTGATGGACTAACAAAAATAGCTTGCTTGATGTTTCCAGAGAAAGTATATTACCCTCATCTGTCTAAAGTATTCCTAACATAGGATTGTCAGATTTAGCAAATAAAAATATAGGATTTCTACTTATATTTCAATTTCATGTAAAAAACAAATAAGTTTTTAGTATAAGAACATCTTAAATACTTAGAGGCTTATCTGAAGTTCACATTTAAATAGGTGCCCTGTAAGTTACCAGGCAATCCTGTCCTAAAGGAATAATATTCAAATCTCTCTTTAGCTTTTCCTCCAAATGTTGCTTAAAAATTTTCTGGGAAAATCATTAGTTTTATCTCCAGAAGCAAGACACTGTTGTCAGAAAAGGATGGGTTTCATTTTCTATTATTTTCATGTACTTGATTATTTATGATATTAGAACTGGGATCTCAGGAGTGGCCTTGGGTAGCAATCAATGGTGGCTGACCATTGGTTGCTCTTCAGGAAAAAGGGTCATAAGCCCCCTTTTGCTCACTTCCCTGCCCCTTGAAATTAACTTATTGATTTAAATTAAAAGCATTGCATGCCTACTCTACGATGAATATTGTGATGTCAAGAATCCCAAACAAGCAGCAAGATTCTGTCCACTAGAAATGTTAAGCATATGTAAACCGGAGGCGGGCGACTGGGAGGTACCAGAATATGCTCTTTGTATTGATTTTAGTACCTGAACTTATGTGCTTTAATTCAGTTATACTTACCTATAAATTGATGCTCCCATCATTGAAAACAGCTTATGCTGTTACAGAATACATTGCGTAAGTGTATGGATTCCTTTACAGTCAACAAAAGGGTAAATGTGACATGAAGAAGAAAAAATACGCTAACTAAATGAAAATTGGGAGTCATAAAAATACTTTTATAGAACTATAGAAATGATCTAAATCTCTTTTGGTGGGCTTTCTTTGCATCAGTACTACAAATGTTGGATTGTCCCAGCTCTGTCCTCAGACATCTCTGTAATCAGTATCTTGTCAGAGATCCCTGAAGAGGGGTTCTGGAGAGCCCTGGAAGGTTCTTGAGACCTCTCGAGGCAATCCAAAATGTCTTCCCGAAATGCCTTGGCCCATCATTTCACTCAGATATCTATATAAAGTCTCCCCTTAGACAGATCTTCTCTGACAACCCATTAGAAAATAGCAGCCTCTGTTACTTCATCACCTTCCCTACTTCACATTTTGTATAGTTCTGTTGCAACCTGAAATAAAATAAGTTAAACCGAAATATAAATAGCACATTTGTTTATATTGGGTTTCCCACACAAGCTCAAAGAATGTAAGGACATGTACTTTTGTTTATTACTTTATCCCCAACACATTCAATAGTACATACCATATTGCATGTCTACAGAAATCGTTTGTAATTTTTTTGTACAATGAATGTATTTTATCTGATAGTTTTTTTTGGCAGTGAAAATATGCTTTTCCCTTACAGCTGCTCTTATTGAAAGACATTCCTCTTAAGTGAATTTCCTCACTCCAGTAATTCAAGAAGAAAAAGTGTATATAGAGAAAAAGCATTAATAGTATTTTATAACTTATTCCTAAAAATGGGTTGATTAAATGTTTATCATTAGTGCAGCAATGAAGTTTCTTTTAAACTCTGAAAATGAGGGCACATTCAGTGACTTATATTTTCAATGCCTTCTGTAGACCAAAAATAGATAAAAACAAGAATCAGTAGGAAAGTAATATTGTATAAGCCAATCTCTAACAGAGTCGCAATAAAACAAATTAATGTTTGAAATTATCACCATTAGGTCAAATCTGTGTCTTGAGCTTCAAAATACTTCATTCATTCAATGGTTAATCGGTCACTGACTACTGTAGGCTGGGTACTGGGGAGCCAAAAGAGAAATTAATCACGGTCATCAATTTAAAAACCAAAAACCGTCAGCCAAGTGTATGCAACAGTTTTGCAGAATAAACACAGTGAGTTTGGCTTAAGACAGAGAAATTTAAGTTTCCAGAATATTGGGGAGAAAGTGTCTAATAGGATGGTGGAGTTTATGTAGAGATTCTGGACTGGAAAAATGATTTGGCCACCATTAGCATAGGACTAGATGCCACTGAAGTGGCAGAGATCACTTAGAATAAATGGCAAACAAAAAAGAGGCCTTACTTCCTTGAGATTCTTCTGACTAGGAGCCAGACACTACAGAGCATGGAAAATATTTTGTAAGGTAGAGTTACCGAAGACGGCCTTTTTCTCCGAGATATGCTGACATGCTTAATGTGGGCTTTCTTTACAACAATGTGATCATTCCAACAACTACTAGTTCCACGATGTTTTTAGAGTTTACAAATGTATTACTACAGTGAGTTTTATTGTATCTGAGCCTCGTGAGAGATTTACGATTATCCCTATTTTATGCAAAACTTCAGAAAGTTTAAATGAAAGGTCACAAATAGATGATTGATACCTAATCCACAGCTCTTGGATGACCTATAGCGTCAATGTTTTCAATGAAGAGAAGGTGATTTTCACCCCGTCCTTCACTTCTAGTTTTTCCTAATTGTTCTATATGACTTTATTGAAAGCTTCACTTCAAAATCAATCTCTCCCCTTCTCAAACTATCTTTCTTAATAAGGATAATTGTTATGAAGTTCCCACAGCTACCTAACACCCTCTAATTCCCAAGACCTTGTGAATGCTTCTGACTATGAATTTTGAAGGCATTCCAGAAATACAGCTTCAGTTTGATTATAAAGCAAATAACATCTTGGATATTATTATATTTAAATATTTAGAATTATTTAAAATTAATTTTTTGCAAAAAATTCTTGGAGGATAATGAGAACAAGAGTTTATTTAAGAAGTAGAATTTTATTTCTTTTTCTACAGATCGACTTACTAACACTGTGGTTCTCCATAGAAATAAATAAAATTCACATACATAAAAAACGGTAGAGAATACTAAATGTGCCAAATAACGAATTCCTTTAAGCATAGATATATATATACACATATATACACATATATATACATATATACATACGCACACATATATATACATATATATACACACACACACATACATATACATGTATATATACACACATACATACTTATATACACTTTTATACCTGCCAAGAAAGGTAAGTTTGTCACTGCTTAGAGATTGCTGAAAGCAAAATGAAAGAGTTCCATCAAGTGGTCATATCAAGACACAGCAGTTAGTATTTCACCAATAGAAAGAGGAAAACAATTTCTCTGAAATCTAGTTCAGACATACATTTCTAACCGAGCTATTAAAATTTTATGCCATGCAACATTAAAAAACACAATTAAATGCATTTTAAACATTATTATTAATTCATTTTCCAAATCATTTTTAAACTGCAAAGAAAATAGAAACTATGTGATTTTTATTTTTTATCTTTTTCATAACGAATACTCTCTCCATATAGTTTGCAGTTGAAAATGCGTGGTTATAATCTTAATTTGCATGTTATAGTCATTTTTTTAAATTAGCAGGTAAACCACAGGTAATACTAAACTAAGTATTTGGATTGCACCGAAAATTCAGAAACTAACTACTTGCAAATGACCTATACATCTTAAAATAGTACAAAATAAATACAAAGAAAACTCTACTCAAGGTTGTTTTAAAAAATAAAATAAGTTATAAAACATAAGCATGAGTTAACTTGCTTCTTTTAACAATCTATAGTTTTTGCCTTGCCAAATTTCATCTCCTTCATAAAGACAGACAAAACAGGCATCTTTCTTTTTAAAGTATAATTGATTTAAGGGGTCATTTTCTCATTATTTTGGAAAAACCATCATGGCTTATTTTAATGTTATAAATGCTACTTCTAAATATATATTACAGATTAAGATTTGTTTCTTGCTTAATAAAGCAGTAGTTCATTTAAGCAACCATTGTTTAATTAAACTTTCTGAATATTATATATATTACTAATGAGATGAGGTTAAACAATAGATTTTTATATAAAACCTATGAAATATATATTATCTAGACATAAAATTGGAAGCAATGTATTTAATGATTAAGATCATGGATTTTGGCATCAGAGAGATTTGATTTGAATCTAATCTCTTCCACTTTTTTTCTCTGTAACCTGGAGCAATGACAAGCGTACTTTGTTTCATTGCACTTTTCTTGTAGATGTTGTGCTTTTTACAAATTGAAGGTTTGTGGCCAGCCTGCCTTGAGCAATTCTATCCACACCATTTTTTCCAACAGTATGTGCTCACTTTTGGTTTCTGGGTCACAGTTCAATACTTCTCACAATATTTCAGATTTTTTCATTGTCATTATATTACTTATGGTTATCTGTGATCAATGATCTTTTATGTCACTATTGTAATTGTTTGTGGGACACCATACACTCTGCACATATAAGATAGCGAACTTAATTAATATCATGTGTGTTCCCACTTCTTCAGCAGCTAGCTGTTCTTCCATCTCTCTTTTTCTCCTCAAGCCTCACTATTCCCTGAGACACAACAATATTAAAATTAGACCAAGTAATAACCCTGCAATGGCCTGTAAATGTTCAAGTGAGAAGAAAAGCATCATACATCTCTCACTTTAAGTCAAAAGCTGGAAATGATTAAACTTAATGAAGAAGGCATGTTGAAAGCTGAGAGAGGCTAAAAGCTAGGTCTCTTATAACAAACAGCCAACTTATGAACACAAAGGAAAAGTTCTTGAAGGTAATTGACAGTGCTACTACAGTGAACAAATGAACGATGAAGAATGTAAAACAGGCTTGTTGCTGATATGAAGAACGTTTTATTAGTCTGGATAGAAAATCAAACCAACTACAAGGCCCAAATTATCTTCAATTCTCTTCAGGCTGAGAGAAATGAAGAAGAAAAGTTGGAAGCTAGAACAAGTTGGTTGATAATTTTTAAGGAAAGAAGCCATCCCAAAATAAAAGAAAAAGTGCAAGGTGAAGTAGTAGCATGTGCTGATGTAGAAGCTTTAGCACATTATCTGGAAAATCTAGCTAAGATAATAGATGAAGTTTGTTACACTAAACAAGAGATTTTCAGTGTAGATGAAACAGACTTATATTGAAAGGAGATGCTGTCTAGGACGTTCATGGCTAGAAAATAAGTCAATGCCTGGCTTTAAAGCTTCAGTGCACAGGGTGACACTCTTGGTAGGGGCTAATGCAGCTGGTAAATTGAAGTTGAAGCCAATACTGATTAACGATTCTGAAAATAGCAAGAATTATGCTAAATCTACTGTGCCTGTACTCTATAAATGGAGCAAAGTCTGAATGACAGCATATCTGTTAACAGTATGGTCTGCTGGATATTTTTATCCCGCTCTTGAGACCCACTGCTCAGAAAAAAAAGAGTCCTTTCAAAATATTGCTGTTCATTGACAATGTACCTGACCACCCAAGAGTTCTGATGGAGGTGAACAAGGATATTAGTGTTTCTAAGCTCGTTAACACAACATCCATTCTGTAGCCTCTGAATCAAGCAGTAATTTCAACTTTCAAGTTTTATTACATAAGAACTAAACATGGTAAGGTTATTGCTGCCATAATGACTACTCTGATTAATCTGGGTAAAATAAATTGAAAATCTTCAGGAAAGGATTCACCACTCTAGATGACACTAAGGACATTTGTGATTCCTGGGAGGAGTCCAAATATCAACAATAACAGGAGTTTAGAAGAAGTTGAGTCCAACTCTCACAGATGACCTTGAGGGGTTTAACTCTTCAGTGGAAGTAAATGCGGATGTGGTGGAATCAGCAAGACAACTAGAATTAGAACTGGAGCCTGAAAATGTGACTGAGTTGCTGCAGTTTCAAGATACAATTTTAATGCATTAGGATTTGTTTCTTAGAGATGAGCAAAGAAAGTCGTTCCTTGAGATAGAATCTACTCCTGGTAATGATGCTGTGAACATTCTTGAAATAACAACAAAGAATTTAGAATATTACAGAAACTTAGTTGATAAAGCAGTGGTAGAATTTGGGTTTGAAAGAAGTTCTACTGTGGGGAAAAAGCTATCAAACAGCATCACATGTTACAAAAAAAAAAAAAATCTTTCATGAAAGGAAAAGTAAACCAATGTGGCAAACTTCATTGCTGCCTTGTTAGAAGAAATTGCCACAGCCACATTAACCTTAAGAAACCACCACCCTGATTGGTCAGCTGCCACGAACACTTGGACCAAACCCTTTACCTGTGAAAAATCACAACTTGATGAAGGAACAGATAATCATTAGCATTTTAGCAATAAAGTATTTTAAAATTAAAGTATGTGCATTGTTTTTTAGACATACTTCTATTGCACACTCTGCTGCTTATATTGTAATGTAAACATGACTTTTTTATGCATTGGAAAACCAACAAACTTGTATGACTCACTTTATTGCAATGTTTGCTTTACTGCAGTGGTCTGGAACTGAATCTGTAATATCTCCAAGGTATGCCTGTATATCTTCATGTATAATAGGGAAGTAATTCTACTGATACAGGTATGGTAGAGCTTAGATAATGTCTCTTATATCAAACATCTAGATTAGTAGCTGACTATCATCAAAATGAAAACACATGTTTGGGAAATAATATTTCCACTGTACTATCTTGTTATTGGTAGGTGAGAGTGGTGGTGAACTTTCACCTCAAATTGTTTGATTTAAATAGTTGAAAAAATATAAACAAGTAAGGAGACAAAAGACAAATGTATTGCTTCTATGATGGCAATACGATCATATTTCTTCTGAGTGCTCTATGACCTTCCTCCAATCTAAGCAATATTTCCATTTCTACTAGAAGCCATAGAGATTCACACTGTTACCCTTCTTTCTGTCTTTTGGAAATTTGCAGTGAGAATAAGCTGATTTAAAATCCTTACTTAATATCAAGAACAACTCTTCCTGTCAACATGGTAATAAAATGAACACTGAGGATGAAGAGAGAGAGAGAGAGAATGATAAAGTGCATTCAGTAAAACATAAACAAGTAAAGGATGTGGGCGCAAGGTATATAGGAATTATTAATATTTGTACCCCTCTCACATATTTTGTCATGTGTGAAATAATTCAAAAGTAAGATGTAAGTAAACCTAAAAGAAAAACTAAAACTCCCTTTAGGAAACCTAAAAGTGAATAGATTCACACTTCAACAAACTTTTGACGATATGTCAGCAAGATTGAAAATAACTACAAAAGGAAAGCTGCAGATACAAGAAGGAATGTTGAGTGAAGAACATGGAAAGCATGTAGATAAACCACAGGGTCTGTGTGAAATAACAAAAAAATTAAATTTGGGAATACAGAAAGGATATAATTAAAATATGGGACAATAAGTAAGACTAGCAGGTGATTTGATTTTTATAATTCTAAGGTCCCTATGTTATATAAAGAAGGAATAGAGAAAATGATTAATGTAGACTTTAAGTAGATAAATCTGTTAAAATTTCATGGTAACTATTAAAAGAATAAAGAGGGAAATAGAATTTAAATAAAAACTTCATGTAAATGATGCAGAAAAAGTGATAAAAAGTAAAAGCGATGAAGCAAAACAAAACAAGAAATAGGATGGTAATGAATCCAAATATATCAGCAATCCTAATAAATGTAAATAAATTAACTTTCTAGTTAAAGGTTAAATTCAATAAAAGATAAGATCCAGGATTATACTATCGAAGAATCACACATGAAAATAAAAACATGGAAAAACTGATACACAAAGGATAAGAAATTAGGCAGCTTAAATATTAGTCAAAGGAAAGCTGGTGTATCTATATTAATATTATAGAGTGAAGTCTTTGAGGCACAAAGCATCATATAGAATGGAAAACATCATAAAACAATGATAATTATACACTCATTTCAACTTTGATGCCTCTAATAACTTGCCTCAAAACATATAAAGAAGTCAACAAACCCGTCATACCAAGGAATACACAGTGTTCTCAGGTACGCACGGAACTTCAGAGAAAGCCGAACCACATGGGGAAGACATAATGCACATATCAGCCAATTCCAAGGAATTATCAGACAGATATACTTCTCTTAGCACAACGAAGTTCAAAGTCAGAAAAAAACATTTTTTTTTTGAAAAATTTGTAGATTTGGAAATAGGAAAGCATATTTAAAACATACAAGAAAGCAATAAAGTCTGAAAACAGATAAATTCAACAGTTAACTTAAGATATTAGGGAAAATATAAGAAACCCAAGCAGAAGAAATGCAATTATAAAAACCAACAATAATAATGAATGAAATAGTAAATAGAGATACAGCAGATTAAAACAAAAAGATTAACAAATCGAAAGGCTAATTCTTATATATTTAATATATGTGTGTGTCTAATATACTCTCAATATTAAACTATTAATCCTTTCTTTCCTAAATATATATCAACAATGATTGTTATATTTTATCTATTTTTATATTTACACAGGGAAATGTGATATTCACCATGTTTCACTTAGTGTTTTTTAACTCAGTATCATTTTTGAGGCCAATTTTGAGACCCATGTGTATAGAGAGATACTTTATTCCTTTTAACTATTGCCCAGTCATATATAGATTAAATTTTTATCCATCTATCCCCCATTTGCTATCTACTAATAGTATTTCAAAGCACATCCCTGAATTTTCCTATGCATCTCCGTTACACGTTACCCTAAAGAGAAATCACAAGCTTTTTAGAGAAGTGGCATACTCAATTTCCCTAAAGGTTGGCAAATTGATTATTTAAATGGCATTTAGCAGAAAATCTAACAAAACATTTTTCTTCACATTAAAAAAGAAATCCTTAAATTGCTTCTTAGTTTCTATAAAAATGGAAGAGTGGAGAAGTATTCAGGGCTTTATGTTTTATTCAATTGGATCAATATCCTCCATAATCCTGTGAATCATCTTTTTAAAAAATTTGTAAAACTTAAGACAATATTTTATAGTTTTGCTCCACATTATTTGAAATTTAGAAACTTTTATTTCTAATTAGATTGCTATGACATTGAGTGTGTGTGTGTGTGTGTGATTGGTATGTATAGAAGTTATCTGCTACATGCAAGATATAAAAATATGATAAAGTGTTTGGACCTTAGCCTTAGAAAACAATATCTCAATAACTGTGGTGTGGCTGAGATGATGTTCAGGTATCATCTCATATTTGCCTACATTTCTAAGTTTATTTCTACATTGCCAAGTTTGTAACTATAACATGGCCATTTCCTGTATAGGAGACAGATGCTCTTTAGGTGTGTCCATCATAAAACTAGTTTAATAAATCAGGACACATTGAAAATAAAATAAGCCTCAAGCATAAAGCAGGACCAATCCTTGAACAACGTGTATATTCAATATATACTCCATTGGCTTCAATAGTGAAAATATACTGTGAGCTGTCACAAAGTTGGTAGGCTCTGATCCCCAGCGGGTACTGTGCCTGTCCTTTGCATAACTAGAGGGATTGTTAGTCCTCTTTGCATACATCACGATTGTTAATAAAGTGACATTTGTCAAAATGAGTAAGCACCTGTTGCCATGGAAGGTGCCATAAGCAAGATTATAAAACAAATTGTTGTAGTTGGCTAGGAACCAGGAGGAAGATGAACACCAGAAGAAAAGGCATTCTTTCCTTAATTCCTCATACCCATTTTACAATGCATTGCATACAGTTGTTTATGCAGAACACAGGCTGTTTTCTTTTTTTCTGAAACCTCATGTAACCGATGGTATTTTAAATGAGCTCTAATACAAAGTGCCTCACACACTGCTATCCTATGCCTCATTTAACCCATTATATGGGTTCCCTCTTGAAACATTTAGTCTTCATTTGTCTATTTTTCCTGTAACTTATTTTTAGGAATAGAAAAATCATGTCCTGGGAAGCATGTCTTCTGGCACATATTTAAAATACCTAAGGGGGCTCAGTTAACATCAAGACCCTAGTAGGTGCAGACGGGTCCCCACCAATATCTTGGCATTTTATTTCAATTATTTACTATCTTTCAATATGGCCCACAGCATGAAGATTTTGCATATACCAGTTTATTTTTTAATTGAAAATTGAAATAATACCAATACTCATAAAAACATCCATTCAATTATATTCAGTAAACGGTCTTCCTCTTCATGCCAGTAGATATCTGTAACTCTTTCCCCAGGTTCCTTATTTAAAGTATCTTTACCAAAAAAAGCAGACAGGCTTCAAATAACCGTCTGACATTGGAGAATGACAATATTTTTTCTTGTGAATTAGCATCCTAGCTAGGCACTGATATGAGATATACTGACATAGCTTTCATGCCAAATCTCATTCTTGTATTGTTCATGAATAGATTCATTATTTTGGTACAAAGACTTTAAATATCAAGTTTAATTGATCTTTTATATCACACTTCTCCAGAATTTTTTACTGAAGGATAAATTTGTTCCTCTGAAAAGCACAGCCTGTCCCGAGCAGATGCATGCCATTAAAAAAAAAATCACATAAATGTCTTCTTTTGGTTCTATCACAGCCTAACATATGAATCCATGTTTATTGTGGTAATGATTCAAACTAGTAAAATGGGGTATAATTTTTGTTTGTATTATAATTGCAGTGCTCCTCATTTCTAGGTACCCCATACTGGCTATTCTCATGTTTTATGTGAATCACAGGGTGTATTGTCTAGCTCTGTGATCTTGGAAAAAATGACTGGCTGCAAAAAGTTCTCTCATTTCTTCTGCCAATCCCATTCTCTGAAGAGGAAAATGTAAGACTATGTGTGCAAAAATTCTAAGACACTGAGAGTCCAAAGAAAATAGAGAATAGATATTTAAGCTTGAGACCAGAAAGCATTTGTGATTATTAAGACTGAATTCTTGTGACTTTGAGTCAGAATGGCTTGTTTTTAGTTGGAAGTTATCTTCTAGATCCTTATTCTCTGATTATATGCAATTTGGAAATGTCCTACATAAAAACTGCTGCCTAACTTGTCACCTGGTTTTCTTCCAATGCACAGAAAGAACTAGGAGCCCTGCAACAAATGGATTATGTGCACCATCTGGCCATTTTGTGTCGCATACTAAATTTTAAACTAAAAATGCCTTTCTTCTTCCAATACTAGAACATAAGAAATTTGCGATCTTTTCTGGCTTGATGTATAACTTAATTTAGTTGTTAATATAAGTTGTTGATGGCTAAAATTGTGTAAAATGCAGTTATACATAATTTTTAGCTTCAAAGTCACAAATTTTGTCACTTTATTATGGAGGAATTGCAAATATCTCTAGGGTATAAACTCAGCCTGATTTCTGGATATCTGTTTTTTTCTATTTGCAACTTCAAATATGTGTGTAACGCCATTGCGAACTCTCAATTTTGTTAGGTGTCTTTCAAGTATATATGAGAAGTTAACATATGCATATTTTATATAATTTTTACATGTAAGTGCATATGAGTTCCTCTGAACTTTGAGAAACTAAACTGTCCAGAAAGCTAAGTTTTTACATGTAGCCATTTGTAATTTGGTAACCACAGGAAATGTAAATCTGAAAATAACTATAAAACAGTTAAGGATAAGTATATAGTGTGATTCTTTTCCTTATCTAATATAAATTTTTAAAGACACAGGAAAAGGAGCCGAAGACTGGACTATAACAGGTTTGGAGGCTATGAATACATAGAATGATACCAATTTATGGAAATACAGATTGATATTAGCTCATGTTATTGAGGGCCTACTCTTTGCTTTATTTTTTATGTATGTATGTATGTATGTCTTATTTCTGTATTTATTTTTAGAGACAGGGTCTCACTCTGTGGTTCAGATTGGAGTGCAGTAGCGCGATCACAGCTCACTGCAACCTCAACCTCCCAGGCCTAAGCAATCCTTCTGCCACAGCCTCCCAAGTAGCTGGGACTACAGGCACGTGCCACTGCACCCAGCTAAATTTAAAAATATTTTGTAGAAACTGGGTCTTTCCCTGTTGCCCAGGCTGATCTTGAACTCCCGGGCTAAAGCGATCGTCCCACCTGGGCCTCCCAAATTGCGGGGATTACACGCACAAGCCACCGTGCCCAGCCGCCATTGCCTTTATACATATTACCTCATTTAAATACACATTTTTCCAATGGAAGGAACTGGAGCTTAGATAAATTCTATACCTCTCAAAATAACACCACGTGGATTTTTAAAAAAATCTTTAAGCATTTACCTACTTATTTATTTGGCTAATGGGAAAAAAAAGCTCCCAGTCACAAACATCCCCCGTCACAAACATCACGATCCATGATGATAGAGCAAAATCAGATATGCTAAATTTAGCCAAATGTATTGCATACAGTAGGTCATCAATACATGCTTATTGAATTAATTAAAATCCAACTTGAAAAGGAAATTGACCCTGTCAAATATTTGTATATTTTATCTCATCAAATTTAGTTGTGTGTGAGCCAAAGAAAACATATGAAAAGTGTTTTATTTTGCAGGGACAGATGTATAAAATATTATCTAATTTTAATATACTAAAGGCATAGTTATAGTTTTCCTTTAAACATCATTTTGACCTTAATGATGTGACTTACTATTTTACCCTCCAAAAACAGTACACTTTATAATTATAATTGCTGGAACATGCCACTTTCTAGAATTACGAAAAATAATTCATTACACATAAAGGCTTTATTTTGGAATGAATAAATGAATGTTGGCTGTCATCGTAATTTGTGCCTCCCGAAAGATTGGTTTCCTACCTCTAGATAGAGAGAAAATAAAATTTAATCTTTAAGAATTCACATTTCTTGTTTGGCAAGAGTTTGTATTGCTACTAATTAGCTGATATAGAAATTAAAGAATCTCGGCAACATTGAACAACTGGGCTTTGAATGTCTAAAACTGTTTCCTCAGAAGAGAACAGGTGATGTCATTGCATCAAGTCACTGGGCTGAATTGCTGAAAGGGAGATGCATGGAAACAATATCGTACCCTCAAAATTTCCATTGAGGAGCACAATGTCTCCATATACACTATTACCAGTTTCCCTTCAGAATTTTCTCTATGTCTGCTTTTAATTATCCCAAATTCATTTATCCCCAATATTTAAGTTCCCCCTCCCTCTTCCCCTATATTTCCCCTTGAACCTATCTTTTCTGTATCCATTGCAGAGAGATCACTTCGTTGTAACTGAATACAGATCTGAATGCTTACCACTTGCAGAGTCCAATTCACAAGAGTGAGGTCTGGTGGAAAGAAAGGGATTTTACTAACCAAAACTATTAAAGGGGATGTGGCCGGATTCCCATCCAAAGCAACCACTTCAATTTTGGGGGTGAGGGTAGGAGTTTAAGTGTGGAAAAATTGATAAGGAAGGCGCGCAAAATTGTGCTGAGTACAATGTCTATGTGTCTTGCTCTGGTGGCTATTTTGTGTCTCAGTCCTCCTGAATCACGAGCTGGCAGCATCTCAACAATGGCGGGGTTGTTGACTAGCCAGCCACCTTGAAATAATCTTGGGAATTTTGCAGCTGAGTCTCCAAGCTTCCTTTGTCAGACTCAAGATTAGCCCCTGCAACTTCTAAGAAGGCATATAGACGACAGCATACAATTAGATAAATGTGAAGGGAGTATACATGGTAGGAAAGGGAGGGATATGGAGTCTATTTTATGGCTAAGAGAAAAGGCTTCTACAGTTTTCTTCAAGGTTTTGTCTTGAAACCCAAGACTAAAAAAAAAAAATGCATTTTGAAGTTAAGCTATCTGGTTTTTTAATGATTTATAGCTCTGGGGGTCTTCTCTTTTCTAAATATCCCCAAGCCCTAGGATGTATTTTGGGCAATATTTTGTACTAAATATGTGAGTTCAAAATGAGATATTTATTTACCTTGTACTTTATGTTGCAAATTTCCTAAAACTGTAATTTTAACAATCTACACGTTTATATTTATATGATGGTTTTGTTAATTTCATTTCAACACTTTTCTCCAACAAGTGGATTTATACAAAACTGACAATGTGAATCTTCTTCAGCATCCCCCTTCAACATCTTAATAGGATAAAATGAATCATAATTTTAAACTACATTTCTTAATTTAAAGAAAAAAATTATGTGGACATATTCACATTCAAGGTGAGTATCCAGCAAACAGTAAATCAGGCAGGTGGTTATGTTGGGAAATGGTAGCAAAACATTTACAATTGATGCCATATGGCTTTCAGCCTAGTAGGGCCAACTAGCTGTGTTCAATGACTCTGGGGAAATTAAGCTGTTTGAAGGTCATTAATGCTAATTCTAAACCTCTGGGGCAGTGACAGGAAGTTGGCAGCAATATGCAGGGAAACCATACCTCCAACTGAGTGGATAAGCCTCCTTCATAAGTGGACCGAGGATTGTTCTTGTTGGGCCTGTGCTCTGATTTGGAGACAAAGAACCAGGTATAACCACTATTGCTGCATATACACAGCAGGCAGTAACGTATATTCTGATCCTGTCATTGTCTTTCTTAAACTGACCAGGAGTCCTTATCATAAAGTTCAAATCCCCTTCCATTATCTTCCTGTTTGAGCTGATACCACTGTCCTCTGGACTAAGCCCCAGGCACATTAAGTTTCTAAGTTGACATTTTTAATTAAGTTTTAAAGACATATTTGGAGAATTTTTTAAATGCACAAGTATATGTCCAGCTCAAATAATTCCACTTTCAATGTGCTTTCCTGGGTTTCTTGAATGCCATTGAGAAATTACAGTACATATAAAGAAAATAGAAAAGAAATAGTAATCACTGAATCAATGATTAGCGAAAAAAAAAACAGCAAAAGCTAAAGCTTTTCAGCAATTAAGTTCACCAATTTTCAGTAAATAACTCAAGTGAAAAAAATTAATTTATCTACTTGAAAATGGCTAATGCAGAGTCAAAGATTAAAATGTTGGAAATAAATTTTCTTCTTACACGCCAACCTTTAAGGAAAATATTATTGAACTCTTCTGGAACACAAAATCTTTGCAACCAGCATTATTATGTATATTATCCACTTTCATTAAACTAAAACTCTATATGCATGAGGGAATGTTTCTTCAAATATTAACCATAAATAGAAATTAGAAAAATGTATAAAATTAGGTTGTATATTTCATTCCTAAGATTTTCTAGACTGGGTTTTTCTGAAAGATGCAACACCATTCTCTTGATATTCTACAAATAGAAACACGCTACCCCAGAGCATTGGGTTCAGAACGTGCTACCCCAGAAGATGGCACCTTCACATTTGAGAAAATCACAAAGGAGAAAGGTCTCTGACCTTCTCCAATCCTTCTTCTCTGAAGCAAGCTGTAAAAGAATCTGATCTTCAGCTGGGTGCGGTGGCTCACTCCTGTAATCCCAGCACTTTGGGACGCCGAGGTGGGTGGATCACGAGGTCAGGAGATTGAGACCATCCTGGCTAACACGGTGAAACCTCGTCTCTACTAAAAATACAAAAAATTATCCGGGTGTGGTGGTGGCGCCTCTAGTCCCAGCTACTCGGGAGGCTGAGGTAGGAAAACGGTGTGAACCCGGGAGGTGGAGCTTGCAGTGAGCGGAGATCACGCCACTGCCCTCCAGCCTGGGTGACAGAGCGAGACACTGTCTCAAAAAAAAAAAAAAAAAAAGAATCTGATCTTCCTCTGAAGTATGTGATAAGAGCCTCATGTGCCTCATATCTGGAGACAAGGAATGTCACACTGGGACACAGAAAGTAATATGAACAAACAGGCCTTGCTAAGTTCCCCCAGCTTATTACCATTAGATCATACTCCCTCTGTTCAATCATGCTTCCTCATGACTGTCTACTCCCCATCCAACCTAAGCATAAATATACATAGATTTCGCCATTTCTTTGGGTCTTCATTTCTGAAGGTCCACATGTCACATAAAATTTACATTAAATAAATATGTATGCTTTTCTGTTGTTAAACTGCCTTTTGTTATAGGTGCTTCAGCCATGAACCTAGTGATGGATGAGAAAAAAAAATCCCTTCTACCCTACACTAACAAGGAAGGACGAGAGAGAGAATTCTAATTTCTTACCATAGGTATTCAATGTGATGAGAGGGTGGTCATTTGATGTATAAAATTAGGAATTCATTCTAAAACATGTTTGAAACTTTTGTTTAGTTTATTGCAGAGGAAGGGGCAAGTTTGGTGCTCCAAATTCCTGTTTTATTTGCCATCATAGAAAGGATTTGAATTTGCAAGACACTTCACAAAAGTCTGATTTTTTTTTCACTTTAAATGTGGTATTGTGGTTACTGTAATGAGGTGGCATCGACACTGCTAATACTTACCCTTTGGAGTTTACCCCAAGGCTTTACCATAAGACATCATCCAGATCACTGTGCTTTCTTTTAAAAAACAAGTCTTTATTAAAAAGAAAAGCACAAACTAGACCATCACAAATAGAAATTAGTAATAGCCAGAAACGTATTTAGCAGCGATTTTTTTTCTTTTTTTTTTTTAACAGTATTGCTCTGTCTCTCAGGCTGGAGTGCAGTGGCGTGATCTCGGCTCACTGTAACCTCCACCTCCCAGGTTCAAGCAATTCTCCTGCCTCAGCCTCCCAGAGTAGTTGTAACTAGAGGTATCCACCACCACACCCAGGTAATTTGCATATTTTTAGTAGAGTTGGGGTATCACCACGTTGGCCAAGCTGGTCTTGAACTCCTGACCTCAGGTGACCCGCCTACGAAAGTGCTGGGATTACCGGAGTGAGGCACTGCACCCAGACTTATTTAACATCAATTCCAAACATTGTTGACACATTGCAGTATCTAATTTTCTCTAGTATCCTTAATTAATTATATAATGTGACTTTTGAAGAATTCTTATATACATTAAGATAAAGTTCAAGAAGGCCATTAGCAAAGGATTTTAAAAAGAGTAGTTTTTTTACAAAGATTTTCCATTTTAAACAGATTTTTCTTATAAAATAAATTTCTCCATGTCTTTTAAAAATACGAAACTTGGCTCCCATTAAATATGATCATTTTTAGTTACCCATGGGATACCCTTACTTATCTATGATAACAGATACTTGTCATAATTTCCTGTATACTCCTAATGTCAGAGGTATGTTTACAAGTGGTATCATTTACTTCTGGATTTCATTTCCAGCTATTTAACCTCCAGATTCATGATAAAGCATTTTTAAGATTATCTCTGAAAACAATACCTGCTTTTTATTTACTCAAAATATATCTACACTTAACATAAGTACACTTTGGATAAGCAGTTATTTTTAGGCAAACTTTTACTAAGATAAGTATATGACAACATAAATAATGGAGGATATCCACGTGTAGCTAAAAGTGAAAATATTTACTTTACCTGGAAGATGTGTTTTTTTTAAAAAAAAAACCCTGAAACAATTGATTTCATGCAAAAAAAGTGCTAAAAGAAAAATGCGTAATCTGTGTATGATAAAAACATTTTCTCGAGCTGTGCAAATGACCTTGTTGATTTTTATTTTATCTAAGAATGATTTTAATATGCAATAATACAACTTACAGCAACATATAACAATGCATTTAATAGTAATGCACAAAAGTAACAAAGCAATGCAGATAAAAATATTATACTGAACTCATCATTTGACATACTTCATGTATTAGAAAAATTTGCTGAATAATGTCAATTATCAAAACATGTAGCTGCTATGTAGTCCCTTAAAAACTGATATTTCCAGCATGTATATAATACACATATAAGTATATTCGTGTTGAACATAGCTTTAATACTTTTTATATTTTTTTAAAAAGAAATTGTATGCCTTTTGTTCAAAACCACTATAACTTACTTGACCTGTGTGTGATTTTTATTTTCCGTTAAAATATTTAATTTCCAATATAGTTTGGATGCAGGACAGTCTGCATTTTAGGAAGCAAAAAAATAAATTTTAGAAAGGTAAAATATCAAAGCCAGTTTTGTAGTAATAGTGATGTCTAAAAGTTGAAATAGTAGCTGTCATTAAATGAGCACCTACTATATTTCAGGCACTAAACTGGATTCTTATAGACTCTTTAATAATAATATCATACATTATAAATGTGAAATTTTAGACTGCAAAGTACACAATTTGCTAAAAGTCACAGATGTAATAAACTGTCAATCCAGAATTTGAACTTAAATCTTTTGGCTGCAGAGAGGAAAACAAAAGAACGGTAGGTAAATAGCTAGATGAATCCGTTGACTGACAGTCGTATCAGCTTCCCTTTACTGAATGCTGATCTCATCACACCAGTATAACTTTGTAAAATGTGTTTATTATTTCCATGTTCAAAGTGAGTGACTTAAGGCTAAAAATGATAAGAAATGTGTCCTTGATGGCAGCTATCACTGGAAGATCCAGAATTTTAACCAATATTTCACTATCCAGTATTACTCATTTCAAAGCACTCAGCCTTTCTGCTATCACATACAATTTCCACTTCAAGTAACAAATTCAAATATAATCGGTACAAAGTTTATCCTACCCTGAAAATGAAATGTATAATATTCAAGAACAACTTGATGATTCACATCTGAGAAAACATAGTACTCTCAAAGTGACAAATACTGAATAAATAAATATTACCTCTGTATTGGATGTCTAAAAATGAGTAAGGACAAGATACTTCAAACTGGAAAAATTAGAGTGCAAACAAAAGACAACGGTGAAACCAAACATAGCTGGTCACATATGTATTTTTGTAACGATTTTTAAGTCTGGGAGTCTTGTTTCCTAAGCAAACATTTATTTTTTTGGTAGCCAGAAGTTTATATCTCCCTAGATTATGTAAAATACTGAAAAAAGAAATATGAAAACTTTATTTTTGGTTGTGTCATCAAACAGTGCCTTACATATTTGAATGACTACACTTTCAAAAGCTGCCAAACTTTAATTTCTTCTGTTAGTATCTATATCTACACATATTCAACATTCAAAGTAAGGAATCTTGTAGTGTGTGTTATATTGTTCAAGTATTGATGATTTTGTTGCAACTCTGGGAACACTTTTTAGCCCCTGAAGCCTGAATTAGGGGTATCTATATAGAGAGGAAATTATTGGCTTATCAAAAGTGTGCATAGATTCTGTAGGTCAAGTCTATCCATCATAGACTTCCTAAAAGGTGGATTAGATTTGAAGCTCTCCCAATTTATTTTGTTATGGTTTATTGGCACATTCATTTTGCACAACTGTTTATACAAAATAAATGGCTGCTGATATCTTAAGCCCCTCCATTAGTGGAGTCCAATTCACCATCTAAGATAACAAAAACATAGGAATCTTCAGTTCCTACTGCTACCATTACAGAAGGCTCAAGCTGTAGAATATTTGATGCTTTCTGCTCTCAAAGTTCTGATCCAGTCCTTTCTCTTACATAACATCTGTCCATGGCCTTGCTCAGAGGGACCCAGTGCTCATTCAAAGATCCCTTTATTGTGGTGAATGTTTAATTTCTTACTAATATTCATTCAAATGCAATACATGTATAGTTACATTCAGTCTGTGCTGCTATAATGGAATATAAGAGACTGGGCAATTTGTAGAGATTCTTCATGGTTCTGGAAACTGGAAAATCCAAGATGCAAAGGCAAGTGTCTGGTGAGGACCTTCTTTCTGTGTCATCTCATGGTGGAAGGTGAGACAGCAAGAGATTGAACTCCCAGCTTTAAGTTATTTTAAATCAGCATGAATCTGTTCACAAGGCTTCAGCCTTCATGACCTAAACACCTCCCATTGGGCCCCACCTCCCAACAGTGGTTCATTGGATTATGTTCCAACACATGCCTTTTGGAGGGACACAGCCAAACGATAATGATATATAACAGCATTTTCTAAGTGTTCATTTTGATGAATTTTGACAAATGTTTACAGTAGTGTAACAACCACTTCAATGGAGACGTTTCATCCTAAAAATTCCCTTGTTCTATAGATTCAATTTTTATATTCTTCTGAAATTTTATGCTGAAATCTAATACCCAATATAATGGTATTGCGAGTTGGAGGCTTTGGAAGGTGATTAGATCATAAGAACAGAGACTTAATCAAAGGAGTTAGTGCTTTTTATAAGAGACCCTGGAGATATCCCGTCCTTCTACAATGTGAGGAGACAAAAGAATGACAGCCACCTCTGAATCAGGAAGTGAGTCATTACCAGGCACTGAATCTGTCAGTAACGTGAATTTGAACTTCTGGTCACCAAAACTGTGAAAAATAAATTTTGGTTGTTTATAAACTACCCAGTCTATGATATTCTGTTACAGCAACCTAAAGTACTATGTTACCTGGTGCCCCTTTGTAATCAGTCCTCGCCCCCAACCTGACACCTAGCCCCTGTCTACCCCACTCAGATTTGGGTGGCTACAGTTTTGGCTATTAAATAATGTCACAAAAATTGAATCATATACTATGTAGCTTTGATTGTTTTTTATTGAGTTTACTTAATGCGTTGGAGATTTATTCATGCTGTTACATATGTCTATATTGTATTTTTTTATCGCAAACTAGTGTTCCATTTGATTATACCTTTACTAATACATGGGCCTCTGGATTATTTCTAGTTTAAGGCCATGCAAATAAAGTTGCTATAAACATTAGCAAATGGGTCTCTGTATGAACATGCTTTTATTTCTCTTGGGTAAACATCCAGGAATTGACAGTTGAGTCATATGATAAATGTATATTTAAATTTAAAAGAAACTTCCCTATTGTTATCCAAAGCAACTATACCACTGATGTTTCTACATATCCTCATCAGTACTCCGTCTTCTGTGATTTGATTATAGCCGTCCTAGTAGCTGTATAGAGCATCTCATTGCAGTTTTAATTGCATTTTCCTAATGACTAGTGGCGTTAAGCAAATTTTCACTGCTTATTTGCCATTGGTATATACAGTGGTTCCACGTTCTCCGTGAGAGATTAGTTCTAGAACCCTGATGGATGCCAAAATCCAGAAATGCTAAAATTCCAACATTGGTCCTGTATAACCTGGGAAAATTAAAACTGAGCCCTCTGCATCCTTGGGCTGCCCAATCTGGGAATACTATATTTTCTATCCATAGTTGGTTGAATCTGTGAATGCGGAGCTCGTACACAGGAAAGGCCAACTATATTTTTTGAAAGTCCAGTTTTTAGTCTGTTTCTACCAGTTATAAAAATTTCCAGTTCGCATATATGGAAACTGTTTTTATGTGGATGGCTGAGGATTCTTTTGGAAAAACATACTGTCAAGAAAAGAACATAGGGATTATAAGCCTGACTCTATAGCAAAATCTGATTTTTTAAAAAGAAATTTTTATTAAAATGTCTAAAAAACACTGGGGCCCTGTTGACATCACTTGGATACCCGGCTGGTATAATCTATGACAGTATAAAGAGCCCGTCTATGTACTCTTCCATGGAATATGAGATGTTGAGGACTTTGGCATGTCGGTAGTTATGTCCACTGGTATTTATTTAGGCAGAGTATGGGGGGTTGCCAGGATTAAGAGAGGGCATAGGGTCAAGTGTGCATCCTGAGAAGCCATAAACAGAAAAGAAAGTGTAACCTAGTAAACCGTGCAGTTCCCGCAGGAATCTGGCAGGAATGGGACACAGTGGTCCCAGCATGGTCTACCAACCCCCTGCCGAATCCTTGAAATTCCTTCTGAAAACCTCCAGAAAGAAAGGACAGAGTACTGCATAGAGGGTTGAAGGTTCTGGTTTCTCCTGGCTCTTGTTTCTGTTTACGATTTGTATCTGTAGTAGTTTCCTGGGACTGCCCTAACAAAACAGCGCACAGTGGGTGGCTTAACCATAAGTGTACTGTCTCAGAGTTCTGGAAGGCAGAAGTCTAAAATCATGGTGTTGAAAAGGTGGCTCCTTCTGAGAGCCACAAGGAAAAAGCTATTCCAGAGAAGTCTCTCTCCTTATGTCATGCAGCTTTGGGTGTTTCTTGGTGTTTTAGTCTGTTCTCCTGCTGCTCATGAAGACATACCAGAGACTGGATAATTTATACAGAAAAAGAGGTTTAATGAACTCACAGTTCCATGTTCTGGGAAGGCCTCATAGTCATGGCAGAAGACGAAAGGCTCATTTCACATGGCGGCAGGCAAGAGAGAATGAGAACCAAGCAAAGAGGAGACCCCTTATCAAACCAACAGATCTTGTGAGACTCATTCACCACCACAAGAACAGTATGGGGAAAACCACCCCGTGATTCAATGATCTCTCACCAGATCCCTCCCACAACACATGGGAGTTACGGAAACTACAACCATGATTCAATTACCTCCCCCAAATCCCTCCCACAACACATGGGAGTTACAGGAGCTAAGACAGACCATATCGCTTGGCTTATCAATGGCATTCTTCCTGTGTCTTCACATCGCCTTCTCTGTATACCTATCTTTCCCTGTGTCCACATTTCTCCTTTTTGTAACTACAGAGTCATATTGGATTGGGCCCATCCTAATGACTTCATCCTGACTTGGTCATCTGCAAAGGCTGTATTTCCATACAAGGTCACATTCACAGCTACTGGAATTACCGCCTCATTATTTGCTGAAGGTACACAATTCAACCCATAACACTGTCAGTCTAGTAATTGTGCCCTTTTAGGTAATTTCTGTTTTCTACTCATAATTTAAAATGAAAGCATCTTGAAATTATAAAAGACAATAGTGCTAAGAGAAAATTTCCATCAACCTATGATTTTAAACTCTTCAAAGTGCTAAGAGAAAATATCCATCAATCTATTATTTTAAACCTTTCTAAATTATTAAGAGTAAGATATATAAAATAAGATAATTTTCAGGACAGCCATGGTTGTTCATGCGTGTAATCGCAGCACTTTGGGAGGCTCGGGAGAGCAGACTGCTTGAGCTCAAGAGTTCAAGACCAGCCTGGACAAGATAGTGAAACTTCATTTCTACTAAAAATACAAACAATTAGCCTGGTGTGGGCATGGTGGCAAATGCCTGTAGTCCCAGTTACCCAAGAGGCTGAGGTGGGAGACCTGCTTGAGCCCAGAAAGTCAAGGCTGCAGTGAACCATGATTGCACCACAGCACTGCAGCCTGGGTGACAGCCTGAGACCCTGCCACATACACACACACACATATTCAAATAAATGATTGAGTTTACATACCAAAGAGCACCAAAATATATGCTTCAATGAGAAGAAAAGAGTGAGATCTAAGTGGCACTGAGTTACACAGAAACTTGAAAACACGTTGGTGTATCTAAATAATCAATAACCAAAGTAACAGCAATAATAACATTAAGGATAATGACTATTTAGCTTGGAATTTAAAAAACAATACATAATTATATTTACAAATTGCAATAATATAAAAACTGGAAGAGATGATCATATCTAAAATTTTCTACAGCCTTTAAATTGTTCAGGTAGAAGGAGATGATTGTTTCAAGTTGTACTTTGCTAATGCAACCTTGTGCTTCATTAGTGCTAATGCACTTTGTTCAACATTTAATAACTAAAGAGCAATGAAAAGCGACACAGATTAAATGGAAAAGGAAATATACAAACAACACACCCCCCAAAAATATGCAATCGAGTCAATGAAAAGCAGAAAACAAACGAAAAAAGTAAAGAAGTAAAAATACAGTGAAATTTTATTAAAGATGCAGAAATATATCCATATGTGTCAAAATCATATTTAGTATAAATACATTAAGTTCACTATTAAAAGACAGAGAGTACAAGCTATAATGACAAAGGATTTTTACACGCTGAGGGACATAAAATGATATGCCAAAATTTAGATTGTATAGTGACATTAATATCTCATTAAATATGCTAGAGCAAAATCTGAAATATATTCAAAAATTAACTTTGGGAGCCCGAGGTGGGTGGATCAAGAGGTCAGCAGATCGAGACCATCCTGGCTAACATGGTGAAATACCATCTCTACTAAAAATACAAAAAATTAGCCAGGCATGGTGGCAGGCGCCTGTAGTCCCAGCTACTAGGGAGGCTGAGGCAGGAGAACAGGGTGAACCCGGGAGGTGGAGCTTGCAGTGAGCCGAGATCGTGCCCCTGCACTCCAGCCTGGGCGACAGAGCCAGATTCCATCTCAAAAAAAAAAAAAAAAAAAAAAAAAAAAAAAAAAAAAAAAAGCTTTCCAGTTGAAATATCTTTATAACGTAATATTGAATTCTCATGGCTAAGGAAAAATAATTTTATAATTAATCAGGTCTAAATAAAATAAATTAAATACTGAAAGGGCAAAAAATTATCTTAAAGCTTTTACACTTCAATGCTCAGTTTTGCTGTGAACCTAAAACTGTTTTAAAATTAAATTATGTTAAATAGAAATAATTATTTGTGGGACATTTAATGTTTCTTGATTAACCCTTGGACTTGTAGAGATTTTAACTTAGAACAGGCATAAAAATTGTAACAATTGTTATTGTGAATAGAATAGAATATTGTTCTGAGAACAGTAAATATTTCTTGAGAATTTCGATGTGTCCGAGGCTGGAATATTTTCACATATTGTTTAACTCTTTTGTCTTATATACTATTTTGTCTTTAAAACAATCAGATGAGGAAAATGAGGCTCAGATAGCAACTAGCCTGACCCAAATCACACAGCTAGAAAGCAGAGGATGCAGGATTTAAACCCAGAACCTGTTTGACTATTCACTACACTCTACCACCTCCAAGGAACGTGGTGCGTATATGATACTTGAGGACATATCAACAGTCACGACTAAGATTTAGTAAAACGGTGGAGAAATGAAGACAATGTTGAAAGAGAAAGAGTTCTAAGCCAACCACAATTAAAGTCTGAGTATGAAGAAGTCATGCAAAATATTTAACAATTTTACAAATGAAGAAGATGAGGCTAAGAGAGAATTCATTGCTTGCCTTATCGGACATCACAGTCCTCACTAATTATTTTAGTTTGTGTTTTCTTTCACATGTCTTGAAACTTGCACCATCCTATAATAGTCACTAGAATTTAGTACTTAATTTTTCTCTCGTTTCTGTGCATCTGTGCATGGAGAGGGATACCCCTGCTGCATGCTGATAGAAACTGACATTGTTTGAAAACACCTACTTTCATTTCCTAAATATGTGACTTCAAATATAACATAATTAAATATATAAATACTTAGGATATTTTTCTCTCTCTTAAAATTTATCTTAGCTTTGCAGGCCATAAGCTCAGAAATATGTGTTCCTTGTAAAAGCCACCATCTTGACCTCTTATTCTCCAACCATTAGCACAGTAAGTGTGCATTTAAACAGTTAACTAGCTATGAAATTGTTGGTAGAGGAGTTCTACAAAAACTGCAATGTATTAAAATCCTGTTTGGTCACAACTTTCTGAGGGAGGGAAGAAAACTTCATATGAGTTATGGCGATGTAATTTATGTTGATTATAAGAAAAAATTTGTTTAGGCCAATAAAATTCAAATTAACAAAGCACATTCAGAAACGAGGTTTAAAACATAAATAGCATGAAATAGGGGAGATTAGAGCTAATATTTTCCAGGAGCTAAATAAACACACAAGCTCATATAGCATTTATTGTAAAGGTTAGAAGAGAAATCTAATTCAATATATTTAATGTACATGTAGAATGATTAGAATCTGTCTGGTTCTTGATAAATATAATCTAAAGAATTAGTTTAGACATCTTTCTCCCATCTTCAGTCAGAGTTTTATAAATTAATGAAATTATCTATTATCATTTCATCTTAGATGTCATAAGACTTTGGAAACAGGGGGTATTAGGGACTAATTTACAACACATAAATAGCTTGAACAGGTGGTACTTAATACCATCACAGATACTGGTCACTGGGTAGAGTTCACAGTTATGGAAGTGAATGCCAATTAGAAAAATGTTCATATCCTCATCACTGAGTAAACTTAAACTAAGTGAAAAGACACCACTTGCCAGGTGCAGTGGCTCAGGCCTGTAATCCCAGCACTTTGGGAGGCCGAGGCAGGCAGATCACGAGGTCAGGAGATCGAGACCATCCTGGCTAACAGGGTGAAACCCCGTCTCTACTAAAAATGCAAAAAAAAAATTAGCCAGGCGTGGTTGCGGACAACTGTAGTCCCAGCTACTCGGGAGGCTGAGGCAGGAGAATGGTGTGAACCCGGGAGGCGGAGCTTGCAGTGAGCCGAGATTGCACCACTGCACTCCAGCCTGGGCGACAGAGCGAGACTCCGTCTCAGGAAAAAAAAAAAAAGAATGGATGAATACAAATGCCTTTAATTCCGTTCAGACTTAAGACTTCACAGTTCTCAGAGACACCAAAGAAATTCTTTCCAAAAGTTTTTTTTGCAGAGATATATTTAAAGGCATAATTATATTTTTAAGAGCTTCCCAGATTGTAACAAATATAAGTAACTTCAACTAGCAAATAAGAAATTCATAAATGTAGCTAGCTGCTCAGTATTGCTGATTTGATATCATTTGATATCTTCGAAGTGTACCAACATTTAATGAGGATATAACTGAGTGAATCCTGCAACAGAAATATTAACATATGTGCTAAAATGAGCTATAATGGATATATATATTTCCAATGTCATTTAGAGCAAATACTTATATTAATCAGGCTGAATTATATGACTCCTACATTGAATCTTTGAACAATTGAGTTACAGTGGCAAATAATAGACAAATAAAGAAATGACATAATTAGATCATAAACTGATTTAGTAGTCTTATATAATTTTTATGTAGAGCCTGAAGGAAGAGTGCTGATCATGAAATAGTATCCTAAAAGAATGCAGCTATTACTTAATAATACAAGGAAATCAGAAAATTTGTCAAGGATCATGCAGCATAGTGAGTAGTGATGATTTACATATATCTGAATAGATGATTTACATATATCAGAATAGATGATTTACATATATCAGAACTGATGATTTACATATATCAGAACTGATGATTTACATATATCAGAATAGATGATTTACATATATCAGAATTGATGACTTACATATATCAGAATATTCATCCCTTAACTTAACTACTCATAGATAACAACTTGAGCATTGTGAAATGTTGTTTTCTCTCTGAGGTATTCTTTCAGATCCTACATACCAGTGAAACTACTGACATCAGCTCCTCCGAAGGGCTGCAGGAGAAGCTGACTCACTAAAGGGTGAAGTTTCTATATCCTGGTGATTTAAGATTTAATCCCCCTAACCCAAACCAGTCAGTGACCCCATTTATCCAGCCCCTGGTCCTCTACAATCCCTTCACCCCAACCAAGTACTCTCTGGAAAGACAGATTTGAGGGTGCTCGCATCTCCTCACTCAGCTGTCCTGCAATCATTAAACTCCTTCTTTACTGCAAACTCTGTTTATCAATTTATCAGACTGTGACTGCACAGCAGTCAGAGAATACAAACACGTGAGTCCTGTATCATTTATAAATATTTAACTTTTATATATATTTAACTTCTATACACATAATTGACTATTTTGTATATTACTATTAGTAGGTAATAATAATATTTATATTTCCTCCATAGGTAGCTTCTGGGGCATTTCTGCCTGGTAAATTTTATTCTTTAATGACAAAGACTAAAGTAAGTAACTTTAAAATATTATTGAGAATTTTTTTTCTATTGATGGGACACTGAATTTGTAGGTAGAAATAAAAACCTAGCTTTTTACTAAACTTAATTTTAAACACAATTCAAAATATAAATATAAAATTAAGAATTTCCAAAATTAAACTTAGTTTTAGAAACTCACATAAGCAAGTGTAATACTGAAGAGCAAAGAAACTGTGGTCTACAAAAAAAATTATAAGTAATTCATGAAATCTAAGGGCTAATTTGTGAAGTAAATTAGGAGGATATTTTATGCTGTAGCACCATCCTAGAGACCAAGAGAATCGCTCTAGGAAAACCTGCTCAACTCTTTTTAACCAGAAATTCTTTCTTTCTCCAGAAATCCCTTTCAGGTAATGCCTAATAATATCTCACTGAACATGTATTAGAAATCGTAGTTTAATTTTTAATTAAATAATTCAGTGAAAATATATTAATTGTAAAGATAAATTTTAACACATATGGGAATACTAGACTTACGGTGGTCATCAACCCAAAATGCTACAAAATTACATGGAATGGTTAGTTTGGCAAAAATAAATATCAACACTACCACCAAAAACCTAGGTTTCAAAAAGAAATACAAGAAGCATTCCAAAATGTTAAAAATTTTTCATTTGTCTACTTTCTAAATGCTCTTTAAAATACTTATGTCATCATAATTTTGAAGTTTAAAAGTAAAGAAATAGTTCTCCTAGTTAATATACTGCCTTAAAGTTACTCTGGCTCACAAACAGAACAAATCAAAGCATGACTTGACAGCCGTCAAATTACAGGAAATTGAAGCTAAATGAAATTGGACACCTCACCTCATCTAAACTCCTTACTTTATAAGAAGGAAAAGCCTCACAAAATGTTGAGGTCATTTAGCTTAAAGTCATCAGGTGAGTTAGAGATAATCTGAGAACACCACTTTTTTTCTCTTTGTTACTATTCTCTCATGAAATTTTGCCTGAAAACAGGTCTACTAAAGATAGAAGAATTTGTAATGAAGATGAATATATATCATTGTCTTTCTGCTTAGGGTTGTTCAATATTTTCCCATTGATAATATATAAAATCCTACCTACTTTGACCTCCTATCATTGCCTTTCTGCTTAGGGTTGTTCAATATTTTCCCATTGATAATATATAAAATCCTACCTACTTTGACCCCCTATCATTGCCTTTCTGCTTAGGGTTGTTCAATATTTTCCCATTGATAATATATAAAATCCTACCTACTTTGACCTCCTCTCCCACCATTTCCTTGCTATCTCCTAGAACTTCATTCTTGACTCCAAAGCTGCACCCTCCTGCATCAGTTTCTTTTGTTTGAAATCTTCAGCCCTTCATAAATTTCATCCACCAAACTCCTATTTATCCTTTAACTCCCTATTATTTTTTCTTACACTGCCACATTTTCCTTCATTAGCACATATCCAATTTAAAGTTATATAGTTTGAGTTTTTGCTTGACTTTCTGTTTCTCCATTAAAGCATAAGCTCCACAAAAGCAAGTATCATGTCTGATTTAACAGGGTATATTCTATTCTTATAAGAGTGCTGCCACGTAAGTGTCAATGAATGTTTGTGAAATAAATGAAGGACTAAAGGAGTGACTGAACAAATAAAAATAAGTTCTCTGTGTGTATTGTATGTGTGAATAAGATTTTGAGTTTGGCCAAGGCAGTTAATCACATATTAACAACTCATTAAAGTTTATTGCTATGAGGTACACAATTGGTTCAACACCAAATTCTAAGATGAAACAAGGTTTGTGTTCAGAAATATAGTGTCACTTTTTCTAATATCAGTTGCCCTCCAACTATCAGCATGACACATGCAAACCATTGATACGTGTTTTTCTGTTTTTTTTTTTTTGTATTGAAGATACAACATGAAGGAAAATTATTATATTTCTAATAGGAAGTCCTGTTCTAAATGACAACAAATCTGAGCGTGAACACATTTGTTTAAAAGAGAGAGATTAAAAAGATGAGATTCTGTTTGTACAGTATATAACTGAAGAGAGTTGTATCTAGCAATTTGACAAGAAAGGTGAAACAGAACATTAACCTGAGCACACAAGTTCAGCTAATGATCTGGGATGGGGAGTTGTGGGTAGAGAGGAGGACAAAGACGAAAGACAACCGTTTACCCCAAGTTACTCTCCAAAGATGAGAAAAAGCCCTCTTAGTAATGTCTTTCAAAATCTAACTACTTTCAAGAATACATCGATAAGATACAGAGAGATAACAATCAAGTTGGACAGTAACTTAAAAGTCAGATGTCTTTTTAAGCATAAGTAACTTAGAACTGTAAAGTAAAAAACACTAAATGTCATTGACTTTAAAGTGGATACTGAAGAAAAAGAAAACCCTTCTATTAAAAACTAGACTACATGCAGTAACTTATGTAGAAAACTTAGCATAAATATTTATACAAAATTGCCCTACCCTATTTTATTAAAGTATGACATTATAAATTAAGAGAAAATCATTTTAAAAATGAGTTATATTTTAGGCCTTTTTTCTCAAAATGAGTTTCATAAATTGATATGGTTATTAGCATAGGAATTTCAATAATAGGAACAAAGAAACCAAAAGAAAATGTGTGTGTGTGTATGTATACAATTACCTGGCATTCCAACTTCAACATGTTTAAAAATATTTCAGTAAAAAATGTTAGATTTATTTTAAGGTAGTTTGTAAGATATTTATTAGGTTTATTTGTAGGCCTTGCACACTAAGTTAAGCAACACTATCATAAAATAAATTATTTAATAATGAAACAGAAACTCAAAGCTTCATATTATAATTAAATAAACTCTAAAGTATCTAGTAACTTCAACTGTATCCCTAAAATAACATCAGGTCTACAGTGTGTATCAACTTGCCCAGAGAAAACGCAACAATGAAAGAAAGAAAGAGATATCTATTTTTTCATAAAAGATCAACACACTTTGTCCAATTTTTTTGTCCAACTGCTATCAAGTGGGCCAACGCTAATGGCAAATAAAAGAGCTGCCATTCAACATGCATTCTAGTAGTGAATATTAACTGACTACTCTGTGAAAGCAGTGTTCGTTGAACAAATAAAAGAATCTTTGCCTGTGTGACGCTTATATTTTGGTCACTTTACATTTTACTGGAGGAAACGTGAAGAATAGAATACCAGCAATATTAACAACATTATCCCACTAGAAGGTCTCCAGTGACTGATACTTTCAGACTCATGTCAATGACCCTATATGATCTTTATATTCCAAGGAGCATGGCAATGGATTTTAACATTTCCAAATTAAAAGGTAATGGTAAAGTAATGATAACCAACACAAAAATGACTCCCTGGAAACGACAGCAACTCATTTCAAATGGCTTTGGAATGCCATTAGGACAGTACCTTTTTCTTTGTAATGCAAAAGTCTCACAATCCAGAGAGCAGGTCTTGTGAATTTTGTGAATTTTGATGAGAGGTAAGGCATTACAGAAAGACCCAAAAGTCATGCTCCAGATTCCGGCAATATAGCTAGTAGGACAGACACAGAGTACATAGTTTTACTACTGATCACAGTGATTTAGAGATTGGAACCCATAGTTCTGTGAGATCAGGCATCACTTCAAGATAAATTTACATTTTTAATAAATGCAAACTTTGGCTCAGCTAAACAAGGTACCTTGGGCTATATTAACTGTAGATAGATAAATTTGGCGTAATTAACCCTTGCACAGTCTAAACATACCATGTGCCAAAAATGATGTAAAGCACTGAATATGTGAGATAAAGTATGATGAATTCCATTGACAAATACAGGCAATAGCTTCCATTTAATTGAGAAGAAACCGTATACCTAGCACAAGTCTTTTTCTGTGCATTAACTTTTCATAATACAACTATATGAAGTATATAGTATAAAATAGTATATGAAACTATTTTATATATAAATAAAGGTGTTTCCAAAGGTTAAGAAAGGGCACGGTGAGAGTGAGAAGCACAGTCTGGGTGGGCAGGACAATCTAGTTGTCTATCTGTGCTTTAAACTCCAATAAACATCATCTCCCACACCACGGCATCTAACTCAGAGTCACATTTCAATTGCCAGCAAATGGAAGCCTCATAAACCCAAAATGTGAACGGCAATGAAGTTCATAGAGCACGCTTTGAGTGCACAGAGTATCTTTGCAAACATTATCTTTTTTTATTACACTTTATGTTTTAGGGTACATGTGCACAACGTGGAGGTTTGTTACAGATGTATACATGTGCCATGTAGGTGTGCTGCACCCATTAACTCATCATTTAACATTAGGTATATCTCCTATTGCTATCCCTTCCCCTCCCCCCAAACATTATCTTTTAAGACTTTCACAATCAGGCCATGAGATTATTCCCATATCAAAAAGTAGGAAATGAAAGCCTGGAAAGAAGTTATATTGACATTAAACTGCTCTCAAACCCAAGTGTACAAATGATTCTTCTTGCAAAGAAATTCATATTCTACACAAAGTTCTATTTCAAAATGAATTCTGGAATTCAATTAAACACTCATCTGGAAAACGAGAGCTTAAGTGGAAATTCCTCACTGGTATTCAAGCAAATAAATTAAATAATGATATTAAACCTACATCTAATCTCTTATTATTACATATTCAAAGTTTGCTATACAGCTACCACTAAGTTATACATTTCCAGTGACACAAACCATAAAATGAATTTGTTTCTATTGGTACTAGCAAAAAAAAAAAAAACCTGCGTAGACAGCAAAAGGGTCAATCTACTAATTTATCTTCTAATAACTTTCCACCCAGGAACATTCGTCCCTCTCATTAGACAGTTGTTCTATGCTTCTTTTTTTCACATTCTAATTGCCTCACCTGAACCAAAAAAAGAATGTGGATCTAGGATCAATACCTTTTGAAAAGTCATTTATTTCATTATATTATTTTTTCATATATCTGCATTATTGCATAGAATACCTGATTGGTCTTATGCTAAGTTTTTCATGTAACATTACCTCTGCAAGATGTTAATAAGTATCCTTCCAAAAATGTTTGAAAAATCTTGGGTAAAACATATTACGTAAGTTCCTGTTTTATAGTTTTCCAAGAGTTTTACTATCCTTGGCCAATGACAAAATTCAAAGCAGAGATACAGTACACAACTTTTGTAAAACTTACCTATTTTTCTTATAAGACTGTGGCTTTGTTTTGTTTTGTTTTGAACTTCTTTTCTGTGATGTGACATGAGACTGTGTGTTGAGTTAGGGGTGGGGACATACATTAACAGAGGTTTAGGAACTGCTTTGCTAAAGCAAGTTTGAGGAGAAAATGGGGAGACTAATACAAGATTTTCCTTTAAGCAGTGGGAGTTGAAGGGGTAGGTGGTTTTTGGAGAAAGAAGAGACCCATTCATGGCACAGGCTTCTTTATGTTTCTGCTCTGTGTGATACTTAATGAGGATACAGACATTCACTTCCTCTATTTCCCACCCCTGGCCGGGGGTAACCCAAAGGTGCCTGATAAAGACACAGCCTTATAGCTGTATCAAGTATCCCTGAGTGTGTTAGGACTGGAGAGGCCTAAGGAATAAAAAACATACATGCATTAAATGGAACAAATACAGAGAAGAAGAAAACTCAGACATGGTACATTAATTGTGTACCTTTCCTTACAACCCAGCACATCACAGGGTACATGACCTGCTTCCTTTTGACCTGCTTCCTTTATGTTCACTGCATGAACAGGGAAGGGGGTTGGGGTACACGTGGGAGATAATTGTGTTTACTATGTACCTGGTATTAATACATCTATAGAGACAATTGGAATGACTATACTGGAGAAACAGCAAGAGAAGAACTGAAAAGGCTAAAACAAATACTTGGTTCTCTAAAAAATACTCCAAAGGATTTCTCATGTCTGACAAATTACATTTTAGTCTAATAGTAATAAGTGACCAAAACTAAGGTGATTTGATAAATATCATAAGGTATTTTACAGTGAAATTGATATCTATACGTATTGCTTATAAAGCTCAGTAATCTGTTCTTGAATTGAGAAATTACTGAGACAACATCAAAAGCTGTCATTTTTGTTTCTATGTTGTCGTTGTTATTGTTTGTGAGGTCAGAGCTTCTAAACTTTATGACTGTTTGAAAGGGGCCTATATAGACCTTGCCTGAATATTAAGTCATGTGAAATGATAAAAAGCTTTCTGATTTATTGGGTTAGACAAAGAAAAAATTGAGAAATTGAGCATCATTAAAATTAAAGACTTTTGTTATTAAAACTGTGCTTAGAATGAAAACAAAAGCCACAGGTTGGGAGAAAATTTTTTCAAAACATATTCAAAACATTTTCAAAACATATCAGATAAATTACTGGTATTTAAAGTATACAGAGAACTCGAAAATAAGAAAGAAAACAACTCATTTAAAAAATAGTCCAAAGGTCTAAATACAGCTGTCAAATGGGGATTTTGAAGTTACTAGTCATGTATCATTAGGGAACTGCAAGTCACAGCAACCGTGAGATATTATTACATGACTATTAAAATGACCAATATCCAAAAGTCTGATGATACCAAAAGCTGGCAAATGTGAGGAGAAACAGGAACTTTTATTCATTGCTGGTGAGAATGCAGAATAGTACAGCTACTTTGGCAGTCAGTTTGGCAGTTTCTTATAAAACTAAACATACTCCTACCACACAACCCAGCAATTACATTCCCGGTATTTACTTAAAGGATTTGAAAACTTACATGCACACAAAAGCCTTCTTCCCATGAATGTTACAGGAGCCTTATTCATGATCACTAAAATCGAAATGTCCTTCAGGAAGTGAATGGAAAAATAAACTGTGGTATATCCAGGCAATGGAATAGTATTCTGTCAAGCTACAGAAGACACACAGGAACCTTTAAATGCATATTGCCAAGTGAAAGAAGCCAGTCTGAAAAGTCTACATACCGTATGATTCAACTACATGACCTTCTGGAGAAAGCAAAACTATGGAGACAGTAAAGAGATCAGTGGCTATTAGGGATTTGGAGGAGATTTGTGCAGTCTAAACATGTCATGTGCCAACAACGACGTAAAGATATGTGAGATAAAGTATGACGAATTCTATTGACAAACACACGCAATGGCTTCCATTTAACTGAGAAGAAACCATATACCTAGCACAAGTCTTTTTCTGTGCATTAACTTTTTGTAATACAACTATATGAAGTTATAGCCTATTTTATATATGAATAAAAGCATTTCCAAAGGTTAAGAAAGGGCACAGTGAGAGTGAGAAGCACAGTCTGGGTAGGCAGGTCAATCTAGTTTTCTATCTGTGCTTTAAACTGCTATAACCATCAACTCAATCTACTAATTTATCTTCTACATAAATTAGTAGAGGAAACGATTAACGGATGGAGCAAGGAAGAATTTTAGGAGAGTGAATCCATTATTCTGTATGACACTGTAATGAGGATTATTTGTCATTACACATTTGACAAAACCTATAGAATTCATAAGACAAGGAGTAAACTCTAATACAAACTACATACTTTAGTCAATAGTAATGTACCAATATTGACTCATCAACTATAACAAATGTACCACACTATTGCAAGATGTTAAAAATCGGGGAAATTGGGGTAGAGGCTGAGGATGACGTGTGAATGCTTATTCACTTCTTTCTACAAACCTAAAATTGCTTTTAAAGAGTCAATAAAAATTAAAACAAGGCAGGGTTTTCATGCAATGGAAAAAAACACACAACTTTAGTAAGTGACTCATAATTATGCTTATGCCACTTTGCTAGATTACACTTCATTAATAAATATAGTTTCATTCTTTATGTTATAAAGCAGAATAAAGTCAGATATCTAGAGAAATTGATTTTAATGATTAGAGTAAAAGCATTTTCACCTCCAACGTCAGAATGAGTTCTTCAGAATCAGTCCATTTTATAGTTAAATCAATCATTGATTTTAAAATAATATTGAGAAAAACTTTAACTTCACTTTTTCCATCAAACTCAATGTCATGACAGCATTGTCATTTCAATCTAGGATTAAAACCTATTTCTGGACCCAGTGGACTTACTGTGATAGATTCTGAAAATGTCAGACGTTAAAGTCCAGTCTTTGATCTGCTGTCCTCTGCAGTTATCAAAAGGTCAGTTTATCCTGCTTCTTTTCTCTCTTTTTCATATATCTTGCACTTCAGCTTAATATTAGTATTAAGCTAAATTTCTTATTTTATTTTGATTGATAAAGGAAAACAGATTGTTTCAATACAGTTACTGAGAATAAGCAGCAAAACGTACTTATAAAGTACACAAGAGAGCTATAAGATAAAAATTTGTTCAAAAAAAGATTTGGAAATTTTTATTGCATGAATGTTCAAATGGAAAGGAAAACTTTCTGGATTCTTTTTCCACCACACAGGAGTAGCAGCACTAAAGTAGTGAATAATGTCCGTTCAATTGGTAGTTTTCATGTATTTCTGATATCAGAAATGGACTGTTAGTAACTAGTTTTAAAAGCAGAGCATTTTTGTGCATGGCATTCCCCTGAATTCCAAAGCCCAAACTTAACTTAGGCTAATTTCTCTCTGCTGGGAGCCCCATTAATTTCTCATAGATAACATTTCATATATATGCGGCATTCTGATGATGTAAAGGAATTCACACCTTATGGGCCTACAAGCCAAATTTAATCAATGGCTTGCTTCATATGGCTGAGAGCTAAAAATTGTTTTGGCATTTTGGAAGTGTTTAAAGAAGGAGAAGGAAGGGGAGAAGAAGAATGAGTAGATGAAGGAGAGACAGAGACTACATATGGCCAGCAAAGCCTATAATATTTACTGTCTAGTTCTTTACACAAAGAACTTTTCCAATCTTGAACAAAACACACACATTTTCGTTATGCCAAAAAAGGACTACAATAAGTCTTCACTTAACATCATTGACAGGTGCTTGAAAACTGGTCATAGGTATATATATTTATGGTCACGTGATGTTTTGATACACGCATACGGAGGGATAAATTGGGGATGGTTAATTGGTACAAAAATACAGTCAGCGAAACCCATTTTACCATAGGTTGACATCAAAAGAGTTCAGCTTCTATGGCTTTTGGTAACTAAAACGTCAACAAACTTGTAAATAAAGATCAAAACACTTCTAATATTAAATGCTGAAATAAATTTCAGCTATTCATACGTTTAAGATTAATAAAAGCTAGTAAAATCATTATTTACCTACTTATTTCAGTTTAGGGTTGCAGTTGACCGCAGCCTATCCTGTCAGCTCAGGACGCAATGTGGGAACCAGCCCTGGACAGGGTGCCGTCGCATTGCAGGTGCACTCACACATACCCACAGTTACTCAGACTGGGACCACATAGACACGTCAATCAACCTCACATGCACAGCCTTGGGAAGTGAGAGGAAACTGGAGCATCCAGAGAATATCAATGCAGACATGGGGAGAATACATAAGCTCTACACAGACAGTGAACCCCAATTGGAATCAATTTGTTTTTTCTCATCAACATCATAATGAAATGACATTGAATGAAACGTCGTTATTCAAAGACCTGTTGTACTCAGTTCTAAACATTTCAGAATTAAGAGATCTACACACATCCTCTTCTATATAATGGAGTGGGT
Organism: Symphalangus syndactylus; assembly: GCF_028878055.3. Taxonomy (NCBI): domain Eukaryota; kingdom Metazoa; phylum Chordata; class Mammalia; order Primates; family Hylobatidae; genus Symphalangus; species Symphalangus syndactylus. The sequence continues at coordinate 109,434,970 of NC_072437.2, read as the reverse complement.
CTCTTAAAATTTCCTGGCAACATACTCTTAGCCTGCCTAGGAAACACTTTAGAATACAACTGCATTATAATAAATTTTCATATTCTATTCATATCTTCATATTTCTCCCTCTACTTATTAAGGTATAGTCTTGTATATGTAATCCTTCAGTTCCTGAACAAGGTGAACGTATGATCTCATGATGTGTGTTTTAATTTCTTAACTTTGTTGAGATTTGGGAATGTGAGGATGATGGAAAGGAAAGAAAGGAATTCAGCAGCTATAAAAGAAATCTGACCTTTAATTTTTTTATTGAATTTGTTTCTTGTTTTATTTTTCCTTCCTTTGCACAAATGAGAACTTCTAGTTTTACAAAGGTTACCATCAACTTTAGGACAAAAATTTGTATTTGTGGCATAACACAAGTTGGAGACACAATGATTTAGAGATTGCATATCAATTTTATCAAATAAATGTGATAAAGTAGGTGATATGCACACACACACACATTTGTAGTGACAAAACCATTGACACAGATACCCAGATGGCACTTAATGTACTTTCAGCCTTAAATTCTTTCTCAAGGACAAGCCATTTGTTTGCAAATGATTTAGCATTCAAAAATGATTAAACACGGGAAAAAATGCATTGCACATAAAGTTCAGATTACAAGTGAATTAAAGTCACACTAATATAACTATAATTTATAATGAATTCAAATGGCTTTCAGAAGGGTCATCTGTGGAAGGTGAAGAGCAATCTGAATTTATTTTTCTGGTAACTGGTCACAGCAATGTTTTCTAGACTAGTGAGTGAGTGCTCATACAGCACCATGTGTGTTCAACAACACATAAAGTTGGATGACAAAATCTACTTTAGTGAGAAGGTAGCTATTTCCAGGGGCACCAATAGTAATGTCAGTTTTGAGTCTTGGGTTTGCTTTTGTTTGTTTACAAGGCGATGAAATGTTTAAGGAAAAAATAAATTCTACCAATCCATGTTGAGTGAACATTTCAATCCTTGTAAAGACCAAAGTCAGCTGCCACCATGCCATGCAAACCTTATAGTACATGACATGTTAAATCGGTAACCTCGAAAGGGACTTCTGAGAAGCTATGAGTAAAAGGCACATACAAAATGCCTCTGAGATGAATTCACAAATGAAATGGAAAAGGATAACTGTGTACATCCAAGAAGAATAGTAATTAACAGAAAACAAGAACACTTCTAAATTGAAAGAATCCCTAAAGTAAAAGAAGACCAAAGAAAAAGAAATAAAGATGAGAAGTGAAATGAGGCGGAAATGGTGAGCGACAAGGAGATACACTGAGAAAAAAAGTAGCTAAAGTTAGTGTGTTATTATTTCAGCAAAATTAAGTATATCAATACTGAGAAATATGACTTGAAATAGATTCAGTACCTCAAGCAGAAACATAAACAAATAACATCTGGGTTTTTCTTTTGATAACCAGTATTTTAAATACAAAAATCTAAAAATTTTGTCTTTGTGTAAGAGTTACACATTTATCATACCAATCAATAACAAAAAGGCGCTATAAATACTGTATGGAAATAAATGTCCTAACAGATGTTAACCAGACATCAGTCTTCACCGGTAAGGATTAGATTTGAAGGTGTTTGCAGAGAATTAAAACTTGTTTTTATAACATAACTTAGCAGCTAAGTAGTATAATGAAAATGGGATATTCAAATTATAAGATATAAAATATTAAAGATAGAAGAACATGTTTATTTTTTCAATATAAATATTGTTACAGCTCAGAGAAACAGTATGAAATCTCAGGGCTCATGAAAGGCCACATTCTAGAGATAGTGATTGACAGGTATGGTAATTCCCCTACAGCGTGGTGCCTGTTGTCATGGAGTAGCATGTCTCCTACAGGGTACTACCAGCAGGTTCATGTAGGAAGAGCCAATAGTCCATGTGAGAAACCCCGGAAGGCTAAAGATAGAAGGAAATATTTGTGCCACGTTGAAGAGCAAGTTCACCAGGTGAATTGGCATGTGGCTAGGGTACAACTTCCCATACATATATAAATAATGAAACACACAAAAAATTATCAGAAAAGTATTTTATTATTATTAGAGTCACGATTAGCACTCTCCTCATCAGGAGAGTTTTAGGTTTTTTTCTAGCCCTACTCTATACTTTTTAAACACAGTCCCCAAGTTTCAAAATAAAAGTTTCTTATTTTTAATTCAAATCTCAATTAAAATAAAACAAAAACCGAAAATGTAGAAGTTCCTTATTTTGACCATCTATATATCATACACAACAAAAAGACTGATAAAATTCCACTAAACACAACAGCTAGATCCGTATTCCCGTTACTGCTTAAGCCCATTCCAATAAGGATTTTATACCAAATCTGCCCTTGCCAAGGCTACCTGGGGCCTTCATTTTATTATTTGCAATGGACAATTTTAACTTCACATCCATGTTGGCTTCCTTACATCCTAGATGCACATACAGCCAGATTTTTTCCATCAGATGTGATTTGATCCTCCAAATTCGGAATGCCTTGATGACCTCCTCTTTATCTAAAGATCACTTTAAAAAGCCTGAAGTATTTGGCTCTTCCCTAAATCTTTGGCCAGATGTAATGTCATCCTCCCATTAGCTTTCTTTGTCCAAACTACATTAGCCTTATCTCAGATCTTCAAACAAGTTATATTTCCTGCCTAAGATCTTTCTATGAGTGAGTGAAAGGTGTGACGAAGATAGTTCCTCTTTGCCCCCAAAGGTTTCATTGATCACGCTGATAATGAATTTACTGTTATTTTAATCTCTTACTGTTATACTCAGGGTTAAATTCTCTACCCTACACACTTCAGTTGACATAATTTTAATTTCCACTGTGATGCTTCTCTCTCTTCTGTCAACACTCTCTCCTCACAGGGTTTCATCCAGATCAGGAGTCAGTAACATTTTTGACAAAGAGCCAGATAGTAAATATTGCAAGCTTTGTGTTGCCAAGAGGCAAATTTATGGAACTTTCCCTGCTGAAAAATTTCCCTGTATTTTACATTTTAGACTTATAAATGCCACACGTACTTATAACTCATGAGCCATACAAAAATAGGTGGCAGACCAGATCTGGCTCATGGGCTATAATAGTTTTCCAACCCCTCACCTAGATTCATGACTTTAGGCATGCTCTATAGGCTACGATGATCTAACTCACATCTCTAGCCAAGTCAACTTGTCAGTGCCTACTTGATGTCTCCACTTGGATTCTAACTAGCGTCTTAATTTAAGATTAAAAAATGTAAAATCAATCACACATACGCACCTACCCACACCTCTGTCACTTGCAAACTGCCTCATGTCATCAAGACTTTGCCATATCACTAAAAGTGACCATAATCCCCCATGTCCCTAAATCCAAATACCTTGATATAATTCTTGCTCAGTAAATTCAATCATCTTCAAATCAACTTCCAATCTCAACTGATTTTCTCCAACTTTATTGCTACACTCATAATCCCAACTACCATCATCCTTCAACTGGACAGGTGCAATAGTCAGCTAAATGAACCCCCTTCCTTCACTACTGTACCCTTCCACAATAGTACACCCTCCTAAGGGCTAACCTCATCGTATCACACATCCATCATACAATTCTCAATGTAGTTAATTTATATTCACACTTTGATATAAGATCTAGATTTGGTCCCTGAGAACACTCATGTAATCTCTCTCCATGCTCTTCCTTCATGGACATTCCAGCCAAACCGGCCTTCTTTTCTTTGTAAGAAACTATCAAGCTCTCTTTTTAAATTACAGAATCTTTATATCTGCCCTTCTTTCTGCTCAGAGCACCCCAGATCTTCAAAGTACCTTCCTCTTTGTCTTCACTCAACTCTCAAATGAAATATTACCTCCTCAGAGAGAAAAATGCTCTGAAATACCTACAGCCAGATCAGTGCCTTCCTCCTTGACAGTTTTACTCAGCCATGTTATCACATGTAATCTTCTTCGTAGTAGTGTACTTTATAGCCCTTCACACCATTGCTTTGTTGAGGTATTTGTATGTCTTCCTCCTCTTTCCCTCCTCACTACAGTATAGCCAATTGTGTCTTTGCCTTCTTCACTGCTATATCCCCTAGTGCCTGGTAGGCTTTCTATAAACAGCCATTTATTGACTTATTGACTACATGTATATGCTAATCCTTTTTACTAATTGTTGTTACACTATAAATTTCTCTTCTCCCTCTCTTCGCTTCCCTCTTCTCATGTCCCTTGATGCTTCCTACTCAATATTAACATGGACATCATTTTGTGTCTTCAGCATTTCTCTTTTCATTATATTATGATAGGTTAATTTTCCTAAGAAAACACTATTTTGACAAAAGCAAAGCATTAAAGTAAAGCAGCATAGGATCAATTTTTTCCTATTGAAAAGGAAACACCATCTTTCCGAGAAGACAATTCCACCAGGAAACAAAACAAACACACACATTTCCGGTAAGTCCTAGTTCCCAAGACTTGAAGCCAGTATGTTTTTCCACTTTCAAGTATCCTTGACTGTAGAGATAAAAGGTATCCACTTAGAGATATTAACTCATTACCACTGCCTAAATTTGGTTTCCAGAAACACAACTTAATATGACATCAATGGATGTGATAATCATTTGAAAGTAGCTTTATCAAAATCATCCAACAGAACAAGTTACTTTCCTAATTAGCATCCTCGGTTAAATACCTAAATCTGATGAATAATAAGTTATGCATTATGCTAAATTGCATTGGCTCACTATCTTAGAATGCTTTCAAACTAATTAAAAATGAGATATTCAGTGATGAGAAACATAAAAAGATAAAAACCTATTTCAATCAGTTTAAATTAGAATTTAACATTTCTTCAATACGCTCTTTTGTAGTCAATTGCAAGAGTAATAAAGCAAAATTATTGAGTCTATAATAGTGACCGTTCAAAATTCATAGTGAATTATTAAAAAGAAAACTAAGGTCCCTGCCAACTTTCCACCTCACTTCAAAGCATAGCCAAGGTCATTACAACAGCAAGTAAAAGACTCCACACAATTCCCACTTCTTCGCCTCTATACTGTTACTTCTGGAATCTTCTACTGCTCCAAATTGTGTGTTTGCTCCAGACTCAGCAGTTCTCACCACCTTGTTCTTCCAATTGCCATCTTCTCTGTGCGGCCTTTCTTGACTACCCAGTTAAAAATTATCCTATCAAAATTATCTGATCCCCATCCAGGATTACTTTTCACCATCTAACTTACGATACTTTGCATATTTATGTGGCTCATTGTCTGTTATCTGTCTCCCTAAGTTAGAATGCGAGCTTCATGATGGCAGAGTTTTGGTCAATTTCCTTCACTCAATAATTCCTGACCCAAAGTAAACACTTCATAAGTATTTTTTGAATATACTAATATATAGTCCGAATTATCAAGGAACTTATAAATAAATAAAGACACAACCCAGCATATAGTGCAGCTTGAGAAATGTTGATAGTGTGGTACAGGAGGAGGTATGTAAACTATGAGAAGCAACAGTTAAATAAGAAGCAATCCAGAAAGACACACAGTGTGGGTGACATCTGAGTTAAAGGACAGAAGGTAAGAAGATAACCAGATGGAGAAAAGAGAGGAAGATCTTACAAACAAGCATCAGAAGTTACCATAAGAAAAGCAAGTACAAAATCATCAGAAGAAAAACAATTGCATCCCAGTTATTACCACAAACATAATTAACTATGAAAACCCAGAACAGTTCATGCTTTGATAATGCTAAAGTTGATACGTAGATTAAGATGTGATATAACAATCTGCAAATCTTAGTTTTCAGAAAACCTTTTTAGGCAAGATATGATGATTTAAGGAAGAAAAGTTGCTGATGGATGAGGCATGTTGTCCCTTAAAGACAAACACTATGAAGACTGCGTACAGCCTTTATAATGGAAAGGTGCCACGTTTTTTCTTTTTTAAGTCCTTGGAATCTCAGTTGGCAACTTTGAAATTCATGTGTAATTCATGAGTTTTTTAAAAGAAATGTAATAAGTAACACAAGTGATTCTAGAGCTTGTCTTTAGGCTGAGGTAGATATTGGCATTATAAATTGAAGTGCTAGAAAGGAACAATAAGAATTAAGAATAAGCAGTAATTTCTGCCAAGATCTGTGGCACCCAGTCTCACACATAAGGCTTTTTGGAATCTCTTGGTTTCCAAGGTTCAGGCTCTCATACTTTAGTTTGTACATAAAGGACTTAAGTTATTCTTAAAGCACAGTTTTAGCACTTCACACCAGGAGATGGTTATGAGACTGATCACAGGATAAAGTGAAATAGGATGTGTGCCTACTTGTAGAAGGAACCTCGTTCCTTTTGCCATTCTATTCCTACTTTTCTGGCAGGAAAGTCCTAGAAAAAATTTCATATACAGATTAATTTTAAACAATTTACATTATATTTTACTATTAATAGCTTCTAGAATATCTTAGCTTAGGCTGGCCCTGGTGGCTCACACTTGAAATCCCAGAATTTTGGGAGGCTGAAGTGGGCGGATCAACTGAAGTCAGGAGTTTGAGACTAGCCTAGCCAACATGGTCAAACCTAGTCTCTACTAAAAATCCAAAAATTAGCCGGGTGTGGTGATGCGTACCTGTAATCCCAGCTACACAGGAGGCTGAGGCAGGAGAACCATTGAGCCTGGGAGGTGGAGGCCGCAGTGAGCCAAGATTGTGTCACTGCACTCCAGCCTGGGCAACAGAGCAAGACTCTGTCTCACAAAAACAAAAAACAAACAAACAAAAAAAGAGTATCTTAGCTTATATATTTCTCACATCTGATCCTACCACTTTACTTCTTTTTTCCTGTTTATACCAATTATTTCTATTCCTCTTTACATATAGGCAGAAAGATAAGACTAAAATGTGTCATAGACAATGACATCTAGTAAATTGACGTATTCTTCATGTTTAATTCCACAACAGATTTCAAATACAACCAAAATCTCCAAATAAAATCTTAATTCTAAATTGAGTGCTTGTACAGTCTTCAAATATGTTCAAATAGAACATCAAAGCTCAATAAAAATAGTTATATCACTTGGGATGGTGTTTAAAATATTTTTTCCTAAATAAATTCAGCTTCAGAGGATGAGAAAACCTTCGTTAGGAGATGTTTTAAAGAACAAATTAAGTTAAATGTGAAGGAAATCATACTTTATTTTGTTGAATAGTAAGATTTTTTTGTTGCTATTGTGAATTAATGCCATCCAAATATTGAGTGATGTAATTCAATTTAGTAAAAGAAAAAAGTCTAAATTATCAACTTCTTTCCTTATAAAAATGAAATATGCTATAACTTGCATTTTTTCCATGGCAATGACCCTGATGATCAGAGAGGTTAAAACCTAAAAACATTTAAAATCATCTAATCTAAATTATAAAAAAGAAATCCCTTTCTTCAGAAAAAATAATTTTTTAAGGAAGCACTCATAAACAAATCTCTACTAGTAGATATACAGCATACACATCTCTTACTATCTCCCATGCAGACTGCATAAAAAGGCGTGCTGGCTACTTTTAAGAAAACAACATTCAGATGTCTGGAAAGTATCTGAAATGCATGATTAATCTACACAGATAATTTTCTCAAGAAACCAAATTTTGAAGACAAGTAATTCAAAAGTCTATTGTCTATAAAGTAAATCCGCTGGTATACTTAAACTGCTGTAATCCTTTCTCTGTTTACCTTATAGTGTGCACCTCTCAAGCTATGGGAATGCATGTCTTCTCTAAGAAGAGCTGACTTCTTTTGTAGGAAAAAGCTGTTGGAAATGACTGTTAGGATTTCAAATGTTTGGGAGTGTGTATTCATGTGGGTTTTACGTGTTGAATATTTGCATTTGTAATTTTAAGATGCTTAAATCAAAAACTAAAATGACCTATGCAACATAATTCTGCCATAGGATAAATTAAATTCAATTAAATGTTCCCATACAAATTATTATCTACCACAATGTAAAAATATTTATATATCACAAAGATGTAAGAAACACTGACTTCTATTATACAGCAGAGTTCAATTTCACTACTACTTAGCTTGATGATATTTTAAGGTCATGTCTCTTGGAATACACATTCAATATTCATTGCCAAACGTCTGAGCTCACCTCTCTTGAAGCAATATTCAATTATCAAAGGAAAATAATTTACCAAGCAACCTCACAAAACACAAACTCTAGGTAGCATCAAGGTTTTTCAAAGTGATTATTCCTTACTGGTCGAGATCCTAAGATATTAAAACTCATAGATCACATGATCTGAGATTTTCTAATTGAAAAGCTGTAGCTGTAAACCTTTCATTCAAAGTCGGATACTACTTTCAGCTGTCAAAAGAATTATGCAATCACTTAAACTTCTGGAATGAAAGAGAAAATGAAGGGAACAATAAAAGTAACTGAAATGCACTGAGAAATGAACATAAGGAACCAAATGGAGGCAAAGACAGAGAGAGAGAGAGAGAGGGCTGTTTATCTAACCTTCCCTTCTTGAGTGGGTTTTCTCTGATATCTCTAGAGAACAATTGGATGTGTAACAATGAAATACAAAACACAAGATACTGTCTTCGTATAATTACTTGTAATGATTCCAAGATGGCATAATTTGAGAACTTGCTAAATAGGACAACAAAGTGATCTGCTTTTCCAAAATTTTGCCCCTTAGCTTATATATTATTTCATGGTGAAGATCAATAAAACTGAAAATTGGAATTGCCAGATATTATCAGATTTTATTTTTTGAATGCTTAACAGCTGACCCAAAATCTGGTCATAAAAATGGAAGTTAAATTAAATTGTCCTCAAAATTTAAGTTTGCTACATTTGTAAGAACCACTTGCTTCTTCAAAATCTCAAACTTTCTCATATCTAGCAGCAAATTGAAATTAGGAATTTAAGCATGTAAATTCATCATGGAAACCAAATTGATTAAAATTTTCTGTGTATTCATGATAATGTTTAAAATTTTTGCTACATTTAAACCCTAAGTTAGTTACAAAAACCCTAAAATTATGCTTGTTTAAAAACTTGGGCTAACTTGCTTTTGAAAACATACTGACATATTCGTTCCATTCTTCTTATAATTATTTTTTTGTCACTCCCAAGCAGCACACCATTGTATATATCCCCAAAACGGCACTTCTTTGTTAAAGCCATTAGGACAGAAATATTTTTGAGCCAGATGCAATGGCTCATGCCTGTAATGTCAGTACTTTGGGAGGCCTAGGTTAGAGGACTGCTTGAGGATAGGAGTTTGTGCCCTGCCTGGGCAACATAGCAAGACCCAGTCTTTACAAATGAAATGAAAATAAAATATAAAATAAACTGGCTGGACAAAGTAGTGCACACCTGTGGTCATAGCTACCAGGAGGCTGAGATGAGAGGACCATATGAACCCAGGAGTTTGGGGCTGAGAATGAGCTATGACTGCACCACTGCACTTCAGCCAGAACTATGGGTTGGTGAGTTAGAAATAAGTTCTCAGTTCTGAATATAATAACTGCTCCTGGCACTCCCCAGAATGAGCTGGGTTTTCTTTTGCCTCTCTATAGTCCCTCTTCCTCAGGAAATACCCCCATGGTTCTGCCCGCTGTGCTATTAATTACACCAATGCTTATTATATGTCAGTTCAGTTTTATCTAGATTCTCCCAAAGTCAGTGCTGAACTTAGTTGTTTGAAAATGTATATATTGTAATAGTTACCAAAAAGACCAAATACAGCTAGATATTTATGCTATTTGTTTTATTTCCATCGTAGGTATATTTCCTTTTAAAATTCATATATATCTTTCTCTAAGGATTGTCTCCGTTTTCAGATGTTAAGCACTTTCTCATGCACACACCACCTAAGCAGCAAAGACAGAGTCCACGTCAGGGAATGTCACATTCAGGATAAGTACCTATTATTCTGTAACTCAGAAGTAGGAAAATGGATGTCCTCAAGCAGATGCTTTTCTTGACAGATACAAAAATTTGACAAGGATCACTGACTGACTTCCAACCCACCATTCATCACTTTTATCTTATTTTGACCCTAAGGGTCCCAGAGGGATAATGGCACTACATTCCTATTTAGAATTCAGATTTCAGATTGCATTTCTTATATCATTGTTTATAAGTAGTGGTTGCACACAGTCGCGATAATACTATGACATTAATCTACATTCCTCGTTAAATCGATTTTTGTCTTCCGTTTTTGAGCTTAGCTACAATTTCTCACACGGTTTCTCTAGGAAGATTCCTCAATGACTGAAACATTTAGAACATGGTCGATTCATAAATACGACACTGGGATTCCCCAATGACTGAAACATTTTGAACATGGTCCATTCATAAATACGACACTGGGATTCCCCAATGACTGAAACATTTAGAACATGGTCCACTCATAAATACGACACTGGGATTCCCCAATGACTGAAACATTTAGAACATGGTCCATTCATAAATACGACACTGGGATTCCCCAATGACTGAAACTTTTAGAACATGGTCCATTCATAAATATGACATTGGGATTCCCCAATGACTGAAACATTTAGAACATGGTCCATTCATAAATATGACATTGGGATTCCCCAATGATTGAAAAATTTAGAACATGGTCTATTCATAAATATGAAGAGCTTGTGTAGAAAGTATAATTTACTTATCCTATTATGCTTAAGAAATTATGTGAAATAATGTGAAAATAATCTTAAAACATTTGCATGCATATTTGCTGCAAGAGTCATCTTTCATTGATACTTAATCATAATCATGGACATGGTGGGTCCCAATAACCAATATTTAATGCAAGACTGTAAATTTAATAGAGAGAAAACCTTATTTATAAATTTTCATGTGTTCTTTTCTTGACAATAAGGAGCTGTGAGATTTGTATTTTAAAAGATACTTAGTAATAAAAACTTTAATTTTTAAAACTTTTATTTTTAAATTCTGCTTAATTGCATAAAAGTTAAAAGGTAATATTTAATATTTAATGAGGCTTATTGAGCTAAATGATGATATGCAGCTTGGGTTATACTTGCAATTATAAGATTTGCTCATTATACCTAAGCAATCTCCTTCACTCAATCTAGCTACCACTAAGGAAGCAAAATTCCCTGAATCATAGTATCAAAGCATTCCATTATGTTTTCTATTAAGTTGTTTTGTTCTTTGAATCATTGTCTATTTTAATTTATCCTTTTAGAAAGAAAACAAATTACTTAACTTGCATTTCCCACTAGAAGCTTCACTACAGCTAGACTTGGAATTGATCTCAGGCAATTTTTTAATAAATGATGGTCCCTAGTGAAAGATAGAATACTTGAGCCATCAATATTGAGTAAATAAAAGGGTTTGGGTAAATAAGAGAGAAGATACCTATTTTTCTCAAATATTTTAAATATCTAATAACCTATTCCTCATCTAAAACAAGCCACAATTACTGGAAATGATGGTCAGAGGAAGGTATTAGCAACCCTGTGTAATACTACATGTCATGTTGGATCACTATTACAGAGAAACAGTTGTCATGCTGCATTTTAGTAATTCTACACATCACCAGAGAAATAGACAACTCTTATAGCCAAAGAAATCCAACGTAGCTACTGTCTACATATTCTTGTTTTAGACCTTTGGTGAAAAAAACTACTATGTGTATTGAATATATTTTACATTAGTTTTATCACAAAAGAAAAATGAGAATTCTATTAGATGCAAATACAAATTCTGAATGACAGGAAAGAAAAATTAAAATAAAAGCTGATCTTAATTAACAAAATGTATTATCTGCTTACATGTATATACAACTGTTCATATACAAAGGCACAGATGCATTTGTGGTTTTGAAAAAATATCTATTTCATTTCAAATCTTCATTGAACAATATTACATATGGCAAGAAAACTGATCTTTTTGAAGGATCTTTTAAAAAGTGTTAAACTTTATTAGATACTCCAAACTAGCAAAGCTCAACTTCATCACAATTATATAATAACACTGAACACTTTCAATTTCATCTGGAGAAATATATCTATCCCTTGAAATAACTCTGTAAACTTCCTGCTCACAGATTTCATTTCAAGCCTTGAAAATGCAGAAAATCAATGCTGAATATACTTGCCCCGAAAGGAAAAGAAAATTTCAGGGGTGTCAGGATGTTTTATCACATAAAGTACAGAATTGCAATTTGTATATGAGCAGGCAACACACCTCCAAAAATAATACAATACTTATCACAAAATACATTCACAGATACTAGATTTGGCACAAACCACTCCATACAGCTATTGATGAAATCAGTATTGAAAGCCTTATTCCAAAATCTATGGCCCTTTTCTACTCTCCAACTGACATTTCAGGATGCCACAACCTTGCAGCTCCACTCTCTCATTAATTTCCCCTAAATACCCTTGGCAGAAGAACGAGAAACGTCACATTTTTCATTTAATTTCTAAAGAACATCACATCCTTTAAGAATAGGTTCTTGAATTTTTAAAATGTTAAACATAAAAACCCTAAAGAGACAAACATCCAAAAACATAAAAACCCTAAACAGACAAACGTCCAAAAACTTTTCTTCAAAATCACAACAACTTTATATGCTACGTGTTCCTGTAAAATACCACATACACAAACTCACAGGCACACCCACCCACCCAAAACCCACACACTCGAATTTATATGGCCTCGTAATACCTCACATATATATACATGTCACCAAATGCAACAGAGACACACGCATATATATGGCCTCATAATACCTCACATATATATACATATCATCAATTACAACAGAGAAAAGCCAATTTCAGAAACATGGCTTCAATTTTGATGCATTTACTCACACTTAATTCTATTTCAATTTAACTGCAGAGATATTACAATACCCTGTAACAAAAACCTGACGGAAGATTGTAACAAATTGCTTAAACATCAAACCAAACACTAAACATAATTTCATCACAAAGTGAAATTCGCATCCAACTCGCAAAGAATTAGAAAATCCTTGCACTTACCTTGGCCTTGTCCATTCCCCAGATGACCCCAAAACACCACCGTCATCATCAACAGCCCCGGAGCCCACGTCCACATCCTTCTAGTGACACGCTCATGTCTTCTGGCCATTGCATCTTAAACTCTGCATATTCAGTGGGGTGGATGTGAAAGTACAATAAATTACATTCTTAGAGAAATACACTACGACTCAAATCCCATATCTAATATGCACTGTGCATTTCTGAATTATCCTGCCTACAAGGAGGTACATTTGAAAATCATGCTTCCCTTTAGGGTTGTCATATTGATGATTAATACGAAAGCTCATTCATTTTTAATCTTTAAGCATTCATCTGAATTCCATTTTTAATATCATTTTCCAAAACAGGCCACTTAACCTATGAATGTTAAAAAGTACTCCCGATATACATATTGGAGTTCAGTCAAGCAAAAGCATGGTGTATGGACACTACTTAAGTATAACTTGATATTTAGGCAAATTGATGAATTTAACATACCATGTAATCTCTACATATATACAAAAGGACTTTTCAACACATTTATGTAAGTTTTGCATAAATACCCTTGAAAATATTCTCAAGTTTTAAGTGGTATTCTAATTATGTCAGTAATTTGAACTGAATAAAGAGATGCATCATGTGCAAAAACTAATCTTGTTTACTTAAAATTGAGAGTAAAATTAATTATAGAAGGTACAAAACACTTGTAATTTTGATTTCAGATATATGACCCACAGGAACCTTCATATATACAAATATTATACACATATATGACAATGTATATTTGAATGTTCATTTTGAAACTGCTTTTCATACTGATACATGAAAATACTTAAATGTCCACCAAAGCAAGGTTATTTATTCATACATTTGAATGATATACAGTAGCTCAAAAGAATAAACTTGAGTTGCATGTACTAATATGGATAAGTGTCCAAAATGAATAGTGAAGCAAAACTAGCAAATTTAATAATGATAAGTTCAAAATTACACCTTTCATATGTAAACATGTGCAATAGTTAAAACTATAAATTTTATGTTGCATAAATATATAATACAGTATAATAACGCATAAGAATGAGAAACACCTTCAAGACTAAAGTTAGGAAATTACAAGACTACAATTTAAATGGTTAGTAGGTGGAATTTTAAATCAGAGGTTACTCCTAAATCCCAATTTTTCCACAGTTGACAAAATAACGGAGTTAAGAAAAATAAACTTAATGATTTCCAGAATGAATGCTTTATTCAAAATGCTACGTAATTACAATTCTAATAAACTTGCAAGGGAATCCAGTCACCCAGAAATTTTTTATGCCTTTCTCCTACATCACGAAAGGGGAAGATTTAATTACCAACTTTGCATTACTTAACGTCAGACTCATAGTATCAGAGCTAAAGAGAAATTTAAGAAACACCTAACTCAACCTCTCCATTTTAAATGACCAAATGAGTTGAGAAGGTTACAATGACATTTCTAAGTTCATATGTAAAAACAGAATTTTGATGACAATGACAGTTTAAGTACTAATAAACACTCCTGGAAAAGTTACTGTAATCCAGGTTATTTTACTGTGCTAAATGCCTTACATTCTTTACCCAATTCAGTTTTCACAGAAATCCTATGAACAAAGCACTTCCAAAATTTACCACTTCACAGCTAAGAAAACAAGGCTTAGAGAAATGCTACACGATCCCCTAGTCATGAGGTTAGTAGGTACCACTGTGGAGACTGAGGCAAAACAGGACGATTTCAAAGCCTATGCTCTGAACAAGTAAACACTAAGCAGGAATTTAGTTCTAGATCTCCCAGTTGTAGTCCAATAATCAGCCAAAAAATGGTGCTGAGAAGAGGGGAAAGAAAGATGTCTTGTATGTGGAGCCTCATGTATTTGATCCCAAATACATCTTCATATTGAAAATCATTAGAGCACAAGGCAAAAGAATTATTAGTTTGTTTCTAAAATCATCAACCTTTCCCAAGTTGAACATACAAATATATTTTATCATATATATACTATATGTGTGTATAGCGTGTGTTTATCTAAGTATTCCTGTGGTTTATATATCTGGATGTGGAATTACAAGTGTTTTGTGGTTTATTATTTATTTATTATTATACTTTGAGTTTTGGGGTACATGTGCACAATGTGCAGGTTTGTTACATATGTATCCATGTGCCATGTTGATGTGCTGCACCCATTAACTCGTCATATAGCATTAGGTGTATCTCCTAATGCTGTCCCTGCCCCCTCCCCCCACCCCACCACAGTCCCCAGAGTGTGATGTTCCCCTTCCTGTGTCCACGTGTTCTCATTGTCTCCCTCTGTTGCTCTGGCTGGAGTCAGTGGTGTGATCATAGCTCACTGCAGACTCCAAGTCCTAGGCTCAAGCGATACTTTTGCCTCGGCCTCTCAAGTAGCTCGGACTACAGGCACGCACCACCATCCCCGGCTAATTTTTTTACAGAGATGGGTCCCACCGTGTTGCTTGACTGGTCTCAGCCTCCTTAAGTCAAGGGATCCTCCCACCTGGACTTCCGAAAGCACTGAGATTACAGGTGTCAGCCACCGTGCGTTTTTTGATTTCTTCAATTAATTTTACTTATACACTTGATTACACAAGATTAATTTTGTGTACATAATGAATCTCTTTTGAGGTTTAAGTTACTGATTAATTAGAGTACCACTTAACAAGCGTGTCATCCCAGCACTTTGGGAGGCTGAAGTGGGCGGCTCACCTGAGGTCAGGCATGAGCCACCGTGCCCGGCTTACACACATTCTTTTCACTCCTGCTTGCAGATCTCTGTTCCCTTCTAATTCCAGTGGAACCACTTTCACTTAGTATCAAAATATCCAGATCCACTCATCAAAGTGTAAATAATCCTCCAGCAAATTACCTTTGCAAATCTATTTTTATGTAATATTTCCTTAACTTCTTCTTACCTACATCCAGTAGTCATTTTACAAGGCAGAATTTTTTCTATTTTATATAGAACTGAGGCAGTATTTGAAAAAAATCTCAAAACACTCTTCAGGAAGGACTGGCATCTAAAACACCAGTTCCAATATATATTTCAGTAACATTTTAAAGGACAGATGCTTTTCAAAATGTTATTATAATTTAAAAAAATGTAACCTTCCTCTCTGAGTTCATGTTTATGGAAAACTAATATTTCATAAATGCCAAGTTACTATGATGTATTATCTAAATGCTGCCCCTGCCATTCTATAAATACAAAAATCATAACCTTCTAACTAACTTTGGTATTAGTCAACAACTGTGCTGATGAAAAGTAAAATCAATTCATTTAAAATAATTTTCCATGAACAAAATCAAGTAACTTGTAAGTAGTATGGTAGATGAACCAAAAAATAAAGTAACATTAACCAGAAAGACATGCCATGGACTTCTCTAATCTTTTTTTGGAACACCCTTTTCATGCATATGAAAATAAAAATTAAATATAAAATACCTACTTTATGTATGTACTTTTACTTGTGTCTATTGTTCTTTAAAGATTAAAATAACTCCTAAAGCCTGGATAGCTGAGCCCATTGTGCTCTTCTGCCCATAAAATAGATCGGATGTGCAGTGAAAGAGGTAAAACTTAGGCTTTCAGGTTAGTTATGACGATGGAAACACAATTCTATTCAATAGTGTTCATCTTGGTCTTTCAAATGTTTAAGGTCACAAGGCAAAAGAGAACAGACTTTAAGAATGTTCCTGTATTACTTCTCGTCTTACCCAATAGCTACATTAGTTCAATTAGGCCAGTGTTTTGGAGTAAACAGCACTGTGAAATGTGTCGTGGAGTCCGGAGGCTCCACCACCTACCTCCATGTAGTTGTTCTGTCCGATGGAGCCTAGAGTAATACCTTAGGAGATGCATTACATCTACAGGTACCAACCAGGAAGGGTAGTCTTGAATTAAATGGCTTTAGAACACGTTATAAGAGCAAATCGAAGCTTCTAGGTATTAGAACCACTTCAATCACAGAGCGTCTCTGGGTTCTATCTGTGGCCAGCATCAAGTATCTGTATGCCCTCCCCGAATGCTTTCTCTCATCATGTGGATCTTCTAGATGGTCTTATTCTTCCCCAGCCAGCCAACTTGATCAACAAGCCTAGGTATATTAGATATGTATAAAGTTGGTTCTTAAATAAAGTCCATTTCTGTATCTAGGTAAGTAATGTCTTCAGACTTACAATTTCATTGATATCTAGAAAGAGTGACTCTAGTTAGCTTCTAGTGTCAGTTTTTCTAGCAGCTTCTTTAAAAACAAAAATCCTCTCTGGAACAAAGCTTCCTTGCAAGTATTGCTGTTGGCAATAGTCCTCTTTACTGAAATGCTTATCCGGTGAAACTTGCGCTGTGCCAGTGAGCCTGCAGGTTGATGGTCCTTTTGTTCAACTTCTCCATTATAAAGCAACCTCTCTGATCACCCTTTTAAAACTAAAGACCAAAGAATCAAATGAGATCAGGAAGTGACCAGAGCTCACAGGTCATCAACTCCTCTTCTTAGCATATTATAGCACACAGTCTAAGCCCGAAAAACACAGCAGAACCCATTACAGCTCTCGAGTTCCAGTTATTAACATTGATTTTTTCCAATGGGAAATTTTCATTAGAAGCTATCACAGGACTCACATTCAGTAATAACTTAGATTAGGATACATACTGGAGCCTTTGTCCTTAGAGTAGGTGCCACTGAGTCACTATTAAAAGGAGTCTTTTTGATCTTAGTAAATTCTCACAGGGCTTATCTCAGTCTAAACTGTAACTGGCCTTTACTAGTGATGTCATGTGTAGTTCAAATTAATATTGTAATGTATATAAATTGTATATATAGGTATAATACATGCATGTATTTACAATTATTTATTTTATTTTATTTTTTAATAAGATAAAAGTTAGAGGTTAAAATATGACTCTAGGCCATTGTGCTTTAGAATGAAGAGCACAGACATGGGTTGGAAATGTAAATTTTGGCCCAATTTAATTTCTGTGACAAATTCATTAATGTCTTCAAGGTTCAGGCTCTATGTATGAGACAAATGAAAACAGCTCTAAGATTCCTGAACACCCTAAAATATTAAAATTCCACTCTGCCATTAGTTCAGATAAATCATTTGCCAATTTGCCCCACAAGAACCAGGCATCTTTAAATGGTAACATAGCATGCACTTCTCTCTCCCAAAGTGTGGTGCATAAACGTTCTGCTTCTCAATAACACAGGATGCCTGCTAAAATGTGCTGTCAGGGGGATTAGTAAGGAAATGTTGTATCAAAACTTCTGCAGATGTGGCCCTGAAATACACATTGTAATAAATCCTCCAGGCCTCTCAAGTTAGGAATAACTGGTTTATAAAATTGTACTTACTTAAAAATTATAGATAAACAGATTTCACCGTAACCCATTCTTTCTGTTCTGAATGAAATAAGGCTCTATATTCAGACTGAATTTTCAGTGAAAAACAACTTAAAATAGTGACAAATCATCTATAAGTTTAAATGAATATAACTAGGAGACCTGAAAACTCAGGTTTAGCAGTCATCTTCCAACAGTTTGAGAGCCCACAGGAGCCACAGAGCCCTCATGTCTCTCCAGAGAAGCAGGGTGATTCTTCCCCCTAAACACCATGCAATTCTTGAAGTGAGTGAAAGCATCCCTGCTCACACTGATACGCTCTCAAGTGAACTCAAAGTTAAGCCATCTCCAGCCAGACCAGATATCCTGGCCCATATCTCATTCATTAATATATGTTGAGAAGCCTTTGTTTCTTGGAAACTACATGAAGTGAATAGGCTGTGGACTCCACTGGACCTAGTGGTCTATATTTAACCAATTCCCTTCACACATATGTATCAGATGCTCTCTTAGTTACGGAGCTGCAGTGGTGAATAAGAAAGCCACAGTCCTGTACTCCCAGGGTTTCAATTCTGAAGACGAAGACAGGCACAGAAACCCAACTGAGCAAAGAGAAGAGATTATTACAAAATGTGTTCACATGCAAAGTGAAGCAAAGGACTGAATATACAACAAGGGTTTTGGGGCGAACATTAGATACAATCTTAATTCAGATTATATAAGATTCATACATATAATTTTTATATATAGATATATTAATTTGGGCCGGGCGTGGTGGCTTATGCCTGTAATCCCAGCATTTTGGGAGGCCAAGGCGGATGGATCACTTCAGTCCAGGAGTTTCAGACCAGTCTGATCAACATGGCAAAACCCCATCTCTACTAAAAATAAAAAAGTTAGCCGGGTGTAGTGGTGTGCGCTTGTAGTCCCAGCTACTCAGGAGGCTGAGAAAGGAAAACTGCTTGAACCCAGGAGGCAGAGGTTTCAGTGAGCCAAGATTGTGCCACTGCACTCAGGCCTGGGTGACACAGCAAGACCCTGTCTCAAAAGAAAAAGAAAAAAAGAAATATTAATTTGGATTATACAGATTCTAACCACTTCTTTCAAGTGAGAATATTTAAGGTAAGACCTGAGAATAAAAAGAGTTAGCTTTTCATACACTACAGAAAGATTCGTCTTTTAGGAAAAACCCCCAGTGTTCATGGACCCTAATATATGAGCAAGATCTTGGCATGTAGAAGAAACCTGTGAATTGGATGAAATGAAAAACTGAAAAGTAGGAATCTGGATGAAGTACAGAAGGGAGAAAGACTAATGTGAGACGTGGCTGAAAGAGAAGGATATGTGAAACAGTACAGGTCTTCATTAGTAATGATGAGGAACATAAATGTTAGTCCAAGTACACCAGAAAAGTGGGAGAGTTGGAAACTGAAAGACATGTTAAGAGATCACTTTGGTTTCTCTGTAGCTAACAGGGTGTAGGAGATTAAGAATTAAAGTAGGTTGACTAAGGATGACCTAAGAAAATAAGCGTAGGTAAGAAAATATGTGGCTCTGGCTAGGCTGGGGACATTGGAAATCAAAAGAGGTGGAGGAAATTACAGATGTATTTGGAACCAAAATATTTTTTAAATGAATGTTGAATTGGATATTGTCAGAATATTGAGGAAGGGCCAAAAATGACTTATAAGCGTCTAGCATGGCTGGCAGTGCCACTTACTGACATGTGGGAAACCAGGACATGTTACCTCTGAATTATTCGAGTGCTATTGTCATGTAAATCATCAACTCCCAGAATAAAGGTCTGGGCCAAACTCTAAGACTGGAAATTATGAGCTGTTTAGTAGTGTTTAGAGCTTAGAGAGAGTATGTGTGTGGAGAGAAAAGAAGAGCAATTAGGACAGAACCCTTAGAAACATCAATATTTAAAATTTGGGAAGAGAAACAGAAACAAATAAATTGTGGGAAAATGAAGCTCAGGGTAGTTGCAAGGGAATGCTAAAAATGAACTATGGCATTTGAGGAGGAAAACGTGGAAACTGAAAGCAAGAGAGTACGGATGGATCGTGAGGGAGCAGCAGCAGCTGTGTCCTAAGAAGAGTCTCAGTGAAAATGAAGGGTTGTAGGAATGAGGACATCTGGGCCAACGAGCTGGCAAGGAGTGATGTCCAGGAGGCAGAATATTTGCATCTAGATCCTGGTGGTATATACCCTTATAGAAAATGTTTCAGATTTGATGACAATAAAGTGGAGGAAAGAAAAAAAGTAATGGAAATAAAGATGTCAAAAAACGGGGAACCGAGGTTTGTACTGGTCCTTTCACGTGAAAGCTGAGCCACTAAAATGATGGCTGAACTTGCCTGAAGATGATATTGAGCAAAAGATCTACAGCCTTAAATAAATGGCAAGAGGCCAGGTGCAGTGGATCATGCCTGTAATCCCAGAACTTTGGGGGGCTGAGGCAGGCATATCACCTGAGATCAGGAGTTCGAGACCAGCCTGGCCAACATGGCGAAACCCCGTCTCTACCAAAAATACAAAAATTAGCTGGGTGTGGTGGTATGCACCTGTAATCCCAGTTACTCAGGAACCTGAGGCAGGAGAATCACTTGAAACCGGGAGGAGGAGGTTGCAGTGAGCCGAGATCACACCATTACACTCCAGCATGGGTGACAGAGCAAGACTCCATCTCAAAAAAAAAAAAAAATAAGACCAGAGTGCCCAGGAGGGAGGTCTGTTGATGATGGTAATACCAAAGGGGCATGGCCGATATTTCCAAGGGGTTTGAGTTTCAAAGGAACAGTCTAATTTGCAAGGAGCGGAGAAATTAACAGTCTAGAAGTTGTAACGGGAACCAAGAACAACCACCTCGGCTTCCAGCCATAGGTATGTGGAGGGTGAGAAAAAGACCTGTCTCAATTTATGAAAGCTAGAGGAAAAACTGCACTTTAGTATCAACCAACTTTTGTTTTAAGATAATTACAAACCAATATGGAACTTAGCAAGAGTCAATTTTGACAGTTTCCTGCAGCTTAGTAAATTCTGCACAAAATTAAGATTTAACACAAAAGTAGAGAAAAATTTTAATGGCATAGCACATTTCTTCACAATTCCTTAAACCAAATAATTCCCTGTTCTTCTAACTCTCACCTTACACTATCAACTAGGCTTCTTATTCAATGAACGGTTTAAGTCTACTAAGACACACACACACACACACACACACACGTCTTATCCAGCTGCAGATCTCATTTTTGAAGGTACACTGAAAGTACATAGATCATTCTATAATCATCAACTATGAAGATTGTGAGCAACTGGAACAAGTATTCTTGGAAAAGAAGTTTCCTGTGTATAAGAAAAAAAAGAGTCCAACTCTGGGAACTGACTTGGCTGAGTCATCATTATATGCCACTGGCAAGAAATCAAGAAGTAACTCAGGACTGATAAACTTTGTTAAAGGAAATGGAAACAGCCTATCTGTGAGGCTTAATTCTTGATAATCTGGCCAAGATATAGCATCTGGATAAGAGTTCACTGACTCAACTAAATTTTGTGAAGGTGAAGTACTTGTTAAAATGAAAGATCTATTTAGAGAGAAATAAGTAGACATAATGTCTGCACTATGGATAGGTGTATACCTGTTTTTTGCAAAAACAGTTTGTATCTTTGAAATGCTGGTTTGCCCTGGACAGAGCTAACTTAAATAGAGACCTGGCGCGGTGGTTCATGCCTGTAATCCCAGCACTTTGGGAGGCCGAGGAGGGTGGATCATGAGGTCAGGAGATCGAGACCATCCTGGCTAACACGGTGAAACCCCGTCTGTACTAAAAATGCAAAAAATTAGCCGGGCATGGTGGCGGGCACCTGTAGTCCCAGCTACTCTGGAGGCTGAGGCAGGAGAATGGTGTGAACCCGGGAGGCGGAGCTTGCAGTGAGCCGAGATCGCGCCACTGCACTCCAGCTGGGTGACAGAGAGAAACTCCGTCCCCAAAATATATATATATAGTTTTTTTATATATATATGTATATATACCCAAAGGATTATAAGTCATGCTGCTATAAAGACACATGCACACGTATGTTTATTGTGGCACTATTCACAATAGCAAAGACTTGGAACCAACCCAAACGTCCAACGATGATAGACTGGATTAAGAAAATGTGGCTGGATACATATGTAACAAACCTGCACATTGTGCATATGTACCCTAAAACCTAAAGTATAATAAAAAAAAAAGAAAATGTGGCACATATACACCATGGAATACTATGCAGCCATAAAAAAGGATGAGTTCATGTCCTTTGTAGACACATGGATGAAGCTGGAAACCATAATTCTCAGCAAACTATCACAAGGACAAAAAAAACCAAACGCTGCATGTTCTCACTCATAGGTGTGAATTGAACAATGAGAACACATGGACCCAGGAAGGGGAACATCACACTCCGGGGCCTGTCATGGGGTGGGGTGAGGGGGAGGGACAGCATTTGGAGATATACCTAATGTAAATGATGAGTTACTGGGTGCAGCACACCAACATGGCACATGTATACATATGTAACAAACCTGCACGTTGTGCACATGTGTCCTAGAACTTAAAGTATATATATATATATATATGTATATATATATATATATACATATATATATATACAAATATAAAGAGAAAACCATTAAAGAAAGGCTATAATACACAGGAACACACAGACATACATACACCTGTGTGTCTATATCTTCAGTTATCACACTTTTTCTATACAGACTCCACACGAGACAAACATGTTACATTTTATGAGAAACCATAAGTGGAAAGAGGAGAATTTGTGAAATCAATATAGAATGTTCCTTGTTTAGCATAATTCTAACTGTTTCTCATTAGAGGTCTGAGTATCAATCTGTATTATATGTGGCCATGCTGGCATTTGGGAAATTCCACAAGAAACTTTTTAAATATGAATTTGGAAAAGGGAAAAGGATTTTTAAAGTGTCTTTTTTTGTTCTGCATTCTATGTGGAACATCTATTTTGTGCTAACTGCTCGTGTTAGCTTGTGATTACCTGTGACTATGTGGAAGATATACTTTACGTGACTATGTGAGCAATAGTCTTAAAGTTAAGAAATCTAAAATTTGGTTGGTTTAGTTGCTAATTAGGTAAATTACCTTGTAATGGTTACTTAACCTCTCAAAGATTAATTATCTTCAGTGGTACATTGAAGGTTCCATTCATATTGATTTTAGTAGACTTATCCTACTAAAAAGTAAATTTAACAGAAATTATTCTAGACCTCATTATTTCAGGAGACCCCACCCCAGCTTTTATTCCTAACTTCAAGAAATGCAGAGAAATTTAAAAATTCGATGTTCTCCCAATTCAACAGAATATAACTGAACTAAATCGATTTATGTATAATTCATTATTTCAACCTTTAACGCTATATCCGAGCGGTTTGTTTTCACCATAAAGTTATAGCTGTTTAGGCCAATAATTAAAGAGGACCTTGATAGAGAATGACAAGAGAGGATGATCACCCTATTGTCTATCTTCCAGCTGTTTTCAATGCCCTGAAGTTTTATTCACACCCAAATATTAGAATCTTATCTGAGAGAGCGTACTCAAATGATGAATCATGCTAATTTCTCAAGAAAAGTGTTACAGAATAATAAATGCCTTTCTGGTCAAAGCACTGATGCTCTGGAAATAATCTTTATCCAAATGAGGTACAGGAATTTTTAGGACTATTAAAAGTTTGTATATGATATCTGCCAGGTTCGACTGAGCTTCACTTAAAATCTACCATATTAGGGCCAAGTGTAATGACTCAAATTAGTGAACTTAAAAATTGTTTTAAAATGTTTCCTGGAGACATTTCAAATATTGCTCTCTGATTTATCACTGTTACTTTTGCTGAATTCAATTTGATGCCAAGATTTATTCAGATTAATCAAATGCCATAAACTCTGATACCTAATGTTCCTTAACACCTTAAGAACTTTTAAACAGATCAAATGTTGAAGATACGCTTTTAGTGAAACTGTACCTAAGCACATGAATTCTATTGAATATAGCTTTTTAGAAGACTAACAAAGAAAGAAGACTTAGGAAATTCGGAAACATTTTTTAAACCTTCTAGAGGGAATTAAACTACTGAAAAATAATTTCAATTGGTGAATCTAATGGCATTAATCAGAAGATAAGAAAAAAGTAACCATAAAACTTTATGGGGGTAATATTTGCTATGAGGATCAGGAAAAACAACTAATGGATATTAGGCTTAATATCTGGGTGATGAAATAAACTGTACAAGCAATCCCATGGCATAAGCTTACCTCTGTAACAAACCTACACTTGTACCCCTGAACTTAAAAGTTAAAATTTAAATAAATAACGTTGTGCTATTAATTTCAACCAGAGCCTTTCCAAGGTGCAGGGAACTTTTGAGAATTTTATTTCTTGCAAAAGGAAACTTGATTCCTTGCTTAGGGCCTTCCTAGGAAAACCTCTATTCTTTGGAGAAGCATCATACTCCTACAAGATTTAAGGACCATCATATTTGTCAGACTTTTTTTCTGTTTTACTGTGAGCAGTTTACAGAACATAAAGAAAAATCAAATCCGAAGGTGCACTACACGTGTTTTATCAAAAGGAACATTTTTGTGTACTTTTAAGAAAATACGACAAATTGAGTTTTCTGACCTATTACCAAGTTAGACATCTTGAGTGAATTGAATCTGTTGTAATCCTGTTTGGTTTTCATCCCATGGCTCTGGAAAACTGACATTTATCTCCAATTTTTCAACTCTGCTTCTTTCCAGTACCTCATCTATACGACTATTATAGTACTTTTCATCTGCTTCTACCACTACACTATGGCTGCATTACTTTTAACACAGTGTCCCACATGTTACCCATTTCTACCTTATATAAAGAGTAGAAATTGAATTGTAATTGAGTATCCAGTTGCCTCATATTCAGGTCTTCAACTGAAATAACTCCAGCTATCTCAAAACTTCAACCCTCTCTGGAAGTATTGGACCAAATTATCCCAGATTATAGCACTCTCAGGCTAAAATTACTAATGCTTCTATAGTTTCAGAGACTGTATCAGGTTATTCAACACAACATTCCATGCACCATTCCAGCCTCATATAATCAGAGGACACTTAGACGACTTTAATAGCCTTCAAAAGACACCCTCCTCTTTTACTTATATATATATTTATTTATCTATTTATTTAATGGAGACAAGGTCTCACTCTGTCACCCAGACTGGAGCGCAGTGGCATAATCACGGTCCACCGCAGCCTGCACCTGCCGGGCTCCGATCCTTCCACCGCAGCCTCCTGAGTGGCTGGGACCACAGGCGCCGCCACCACGTCTGCCTGGTTTTTGTATTTTTGTGGAGATGGGGTTTCACATGTTGCCCAGGCTGATCTGAGACTCCTGGGCTCAAGAGATCCACCTGCCCCAGCCTCCCAAAGTGCTGGGATTACATGAACGAGCCATTGTGCCCAGCCGGTCCCGCCCGGTTTTTAACCTTCGTACTGTTTATATAATCATCCTTCACAAAATAGAACACTTCATTACTCGATGGTTCTCATTATTCTAATATGAAGAACTATATTAAGAAAATAAATTCCTGGCCGGGCGCGGTGGCTCACACTTGTAATCCCAGCACTTTGGGAGGCCGAGGCGGGCGGATCACGAGGTCAGGAGATCGAGACCACGGTGAAACCCCGTCTCTACTAAAAATACAGAAAATTAGCCGGCGTGGTGGCGGCGCCTGTAGTCCCAGCTACTCGGGAGGCTGAGGCAGGAGAATGGCGGGAACCCGGGAGGCAGAGCATGCAGTGAGCCGAGATCGCGCCACTGCACTCCAGCCTGGGCGACAGAGCCAGACTCCAGCTCAGACAAAAAAATAAATCAATAAATTTCCAATATTTCCTAGCATATCCAATTTAATTCTATACATCACATAAAAATAAAAGCCGTCTTACTGTGTTAGTTTCTTACTGCTGTTACAGTAAATTAACATAAACTCAGAGGCTTAAAACAACACATTTTTTTTCTTTATACTTCTGGGGGTCAGAAGTCCAAAATGGGTCTTAGTGTGCTAAAATCAAGGTATCATCAAGTGTATATTTTGTCTAGAGATTCCAGGAGAGAATTCACCAGGTTTGAGGGGTCACATGTATCCCTGAGCTCTTGGCCTCTGCACATCTTGGACACAGCACATCACTTCAGCCTCGGCTCCAGTTTCCCCAAGCTCTTCTGCTCACTCTGGTCTCTCCGCCTTCCTGTCTGAAGGTTCTTTGTGACTACAGTGGGCCCACCTAGATAATTCAGGATAATCGCTCCAGTTTAAGGTGAGGTGATTAGCAATCTTAATTCCACCTCTAACCATAATGCTTCCATGCTGCCTAACAACACATTCAAAAGGTCATCCTGCTAAGGGTCATTATTCTACCTACACACTAAGTGACTGAGAAAAAGTAAAGTTATCTATCATGCCTTACCTATGGCGAGGAAATAATAACTTATAATGATTTATCTACGAAAACCTGTTTTTAAAAGCTTTGGTCCTAGTCTATTGATTAAAGTTTTGGTATATTCCAGATAAATTTCATGTCCTTGATGCTAACACATTGTGCACAGTAGATGGCCTTTTTAAAATAGTACTGCATAAAGGAATATTTAAGGTTGTCTGGACAATAGAAAAGGAACTTTAGTTGCTATGCCACAAAAGGCCGGATTTCTGCACATTACACCTCCTACCAGTGCACACATGTGCCAAACTCCTTCCTGAAAGCCTGGTTTATGTTTCCTATGTGCTTAGCAATAGTTTTACTCTCACGACTGTTTATATTAAGTCCTATTTTTTAAAGCATATCCTCATTTGTTTGTTTTCCTGAGCCTCTGAACTGGATTTCATCTGGTATGTATTGCACAGGTTTGCACACTTGATTGTACGCTACCTAAAAGCATCCTCTTGTGTTCTGGACACGGTTATTTTTCTCCATGGTAAGGTGATAAGTGACTTCTCTGAGGACTTGCCACCTTAGAATGCAGTGGTGACATCACCTGCTCAGGCTCTGTCTGCAATGTGGAATTTAGTATTTTCCAACTTCTGGTCTAACTTGAACTTCATAATTAAGCAGAGCCGCCTTTTGAGGGAACAGTAGGGTGTCTGCCCCTAAACGTCTGTGTAAATGCAGAGACACATTTGGGAACATAACTGACTTTTACGTACAGAAGCCAGATGCATTTCATGACCATGCATGCTTAGGGAAGCAAGTTCATCTCATCTATCACAATAAGCATCTGTGCCACTAAATTCCACTGCAGGATACTTTTCACACTTAGACAACAAAACATTTAAGGAAATAAAAGCTCTTTCCAATAAAAATGTGCATCAAATACTGTGTGTATGTTTAAAAAAAAACCTTCCTCTATAAGATAAGGCCACAGGAACTACTAAAAAAGCATTCTTGAAATACATTTTCTGATAGGAATCTAGGCCCTTGCCTTATATAAGATTTAAGGAAAGTGATGTGTGTGTCTTTATACTTGAAAGGCTGTTTTCAACAGCAAAGGGTATGCTTTGAGGTATCAATATAGTTTTGAGAATGCAAAAGTTTAAAAGAAATGGAATGCATATTCTCCAGGTATGAATATGCAATTGTCATTATTTTCCTACCATCTACTAGATTAGAAACAGAAGAAAAATTATGGAAATGTCTGTTTTCCCTCAATAGGAGTACCTATTTATTAAAGTTAATTAATTACTATTCTTTAAACATTTTCAAAATAGACTCATAAGTGACAACTTTCAGAGAAAACAAGGGTTTTTGGATGTAAATATTTACTTATAACATGGATAAAATAATTTTGTTAAATATTAACTCCATATTCATAATGTTCTCTATTGTTTTTGCATTTTGTTTAACAATAGAGAATCTAAGACATTTAGTGTTCATGAGTTTCATACAGTTTCCTGTCAATGTACTTTGTCTTTTTTTTATTGGACTACTAATCATTTATTTATGATTTGTTGGAACTACTCATATTTTAAATATGTCAAGTGAACTGCAAGCACTTGTTGCTGATTTGATATTTGCTTTTTACACATATTCATTGTATCCTCTGAAAAAGAAAAGTTTTATATTTTAACAAATTCCAATCCATAATTTTTTTTTTAAATTTTCTGTTATTGGTTAGGGCTATGTTTGGATATTTAATTTTAACTGTAATGTTGCAAGTGATATTTGTCTATGGTATTTTTTCTTTATATTTTGGAAAAGTGTATTTGACATCCACTATGGAATTAATATTTATTAATGACATATTATACCTTTGTGCAACTATAAAATACATATAGCCAATTATCTGAACACCATTTTATGAACTGTTTATCACTTATCCACTGATTTGAAACACTATCTTTATCATATATTGGATTTTAGGTTTATCGAGATTATGTAACATGAAATTATTTAATTATGAAATTATGTGAATTCAAGCATGACAGTCAGCTCTTCTTCCCCACCACTACCCTGTAAAAGGATGGATGGAATAATTGCTTCCCTATGGCTTAAGTGTATGAGAGGTATACAACATGGTCTTGATGAAGTGGGAACTACACAGAAACTGTTTTTGGTCCTGAAATGTACTCCAGCTTTACCAATTTGTTCTACACATATACCATTGAGGGTAGAAGCTGAATTTTGCTAATGATTATATTTACACTACTTAACATTGTGCCAGATACTGAGTAGATGCTTAGAAACATGTTTAATGACTTGTTTTATTGATAGAGACCTAATTATCTGCTGTAGTGGTGCTATCTCATTCAGAATCATTTTGACCAGCCTTTCTCCATCATGAATAAAACACTTATTTACACACTTGTGTACATGCACATGTGCATAGAAACACACACACCCTTTGCAGAGACAAACTGCATCGAAAGCATGTACAAACATTATAGTATTTTTGTTGATTCTGACCTGATTCTGATTCTATTGTATACATTTTCATTCTGATCACAATAACAATAAAAATAGAAAACTATAAGTTGTGAAGCTGGAAGATGCAGAACATGAAAGATCGAATTACCAATTTTTTTTTCTATTTTCTTTAGTTGGCTGCTGATAAAATCAGAAAAGAAATGGACACAAAAATGAAAGTATGCAATGTGTGTGCGTGTGTGTGTGTGTGTATCACATGCACTCGTTTCCATGATGTACATATGGAATTTCATAACCAGCCAAACTAAGCTTCATAAGTGAATGAGAAATAAAATCCTTTACAGACAAGCAGATGCTGACAGATTTAGTCACCATCAGACCTGCCTTCCAAGAGCTCCTAAAGGAAGCACTAAACATGGAAAGGAAAAACCAGTACCAGCCTCTGCAAAAACACACCAAAATATATAAACCAATGAAACTAGGAAGAAACTGCTTCAACTAATGTGCAGAATAACCAGCTAACATCATGATGACAGGACCAAATTCACACATAACAATATTAACGGTAAATATAAATGAGCTAAATGCCCCAATTAAAAGACATACACTGGCAAATTGGATAAAGAGTCAATACCCACAGGTGTGCTGTATTCAGGAGACACATCTCACTTGCAAGGTCACACATAGGCTCAAAATAAAGGGATGGAGGAATATTTACCAAGCAAATGGAAAGAAAGAAAAAAAAAGCAGGAGTTGCAATCCTAGTCTCTAATAAAACAGACTTTAAACCAACAAGGATAAAAAAGGACAAAGAAGGGCATTACATAGTAGTAAAGGGATCAATGCAACAAGAAGAGCTAAGTATCCTAAATATATATATATGCCAAATACAGGAGCACCAGGATTCATAAAACGAGTTCCTAGAGACCTACAAGGAGACTTAGACTCCCACACAATAATAGTGGGAAACTTTAACAACCCACTATCAATATTAGACAGATCAACAAGAAAGGAAATTAACAAGGATATTCAGACTTGAACTCAGCTCTGGTCCAAGTGGACCTAATAGATACCTACAGAACTCTCCACCCCAAATCAACAGAATATACATTCTTCTCAGCACCACATAGCACTTATTCTAAAATCAACCACATAATTGGAAGTAAAACACTCCTCAGCAAATGCAAAAGAATGAAAATCATAACAAACAATCTCTCACACCACAGTGTAATCAAATTAGAACTCAGAATTAAGAAGCTCACTCAAAACTGCACAACTACATGGAAACTGAACAACCTGCTTATGAATGACTACTGGGTAAATAGCAAAATTAAGGCAGAAATAAATAAGTTCTTTGAAACCAATGAGAACAAAGACACAACATATCAGAATTTCTGGGATACAGTTAAAACAGTGTTTAGAGGGAAATTTACAGCATTAAATGTCCACATTAGAAAGTGGGAAAGATCTAAAATAGACACCCTAACATCACAATCAAAAGAAGCAATGGAAAACACATTAAAAACCTAGTATAAAACAAGAAATAACTAAGATCACAGCAGAACCGAATGGGAGAGAAACACAAAAAAACCTTCAAAAAAAAATCAATGAATCTAGGAGTGGGTTTTTTGAAAAGATTAACAAAATAGATAGACCGGTAGCCAGACTAACAAGGAAGAAAAGAGAGAAAGATCAAATAGACACATTAAAAAACGATAAAGGGGATATCACCACTGATCCCACAGAAATACAAACTATTATTAGAGAATACTGTAAACACCTCTACACAAATAAACTAGAAAATCTAGAAGAAATGGATAAAGTCCTGGACACATACACCCTCCCAAGACTAAAGCAGGAAGAAGTCAAATCCCTGAATAGACCAATAACAAGTTCTGAAATTGACTCAGTAATTACTAGCCTACCAACCAAAAAAAGCCCAGGACCAGATGTCTTCACAGCCGAGTTCTACCAGAGGTACAAAGAGGAGCTGGTACCATTCCTTCTGAAACTATTCTGAACAATAGAAAAAGAAAGACTCCTCCCTAAATCATTTTATGAGGCCAGCATCACTCTGATTCCAAAACCTGGCGGAGACCCAATAGAAAAAGAAAATTTCAGGCCAATATCACTGATGAACATCGATGCGAAAATCCTGAATAAAATACTGGCAAGAGAATCCAGCAGCACATCAAAAACTTATCCACCACGATCAAGTTGGCTTCATGCCTGGCATGAAAGGCTGGTTCAACATATGCAAATCAATAAACATAATCCATCACATAAACAGAACCAATGACAAAAACCACATGATTATCTCAATAGATGCAGAAAAGGCCTTCAATAAAATTCAACACCCCTCATACTAAAAACTCTCAATAAACTAGGTATTGATGGAACATATCTCACAAAAATAAGAGCTATTTATGACAAATGCATAGCTAATATCATGCTAAATGGCCGAAAGCTGGAAGCATTACCTTTGAAAACTGGCCCAAGAGTAGGATGCCCTCTCTCCCCACTCTTATCAACATAGTATTGGAAGTTCTGGCCAGGGCAATCGAGTAAGAGAAAGAAATAAAAGCATGCAAATAGGAAGAGAGGAAATCAAATTGTCTCTGTCTGCAGATGACATGATTGTATATTTACAAAACGCCACCACCTCAGCCCAAAAATTCCTTAACCTGATAAGCAACTTTGGCAAAGTCTCAGGATATAAAATTAATGTGCAAAAATCACAATCATTCTTATATACCAATAACAGACAAGCAGAGAGCCAAATCATTAGTAAACTCCCATTCACAATTGCTATAAAGAAAACAAAATACCTAGGAATACAACCTACAAGGGATGTGAAGGACCTCTTCAAAGAAAACTACAAACCAGAGCTCAGGGAAATGACAGGACACAAACATATAGAGAAACACTCCATCCTCATGGATAGGAAGACTCAATATCATGAAAATGGCCATATTGCCCAAAGTAATTTATAGATTCAATGCTATTCCCATCAAGCTACCATTGACTTTCTTCACAGAACTAGAAAAAAACTATGTTAAATTTCATATGGAAGCAAAAAAGAGCCTGTGGAGCCAAGGCTAACCTAAGCAAAAAGAACAAAGCTGGAGGCATGACGCTGCCTGACTTCAAACTATATTACAAAGCTAAAGTAACCAAAACAGCATGGTGCTAATACCAAAACAGATATATAGACCAATGAAACAGAATAGAGGCCTCAGAAATAACACCACACATCTACAACAATCTGATCTTCAACAAACCTGACAAAAGCAAGCAATGGGGAAAGGATTCCCTATGTAATTAATGGCGCTGGGAAAACTGGGTAGCCATATGCAGAAAAGAGAAACTAGACCCCTTCATTATACCTTATAAAAGAATTAACTCAAGGTGGATTAAAAACATAAATGTAAAACCTAAAACTATAAAAACCCTAGAAGAAAACCTAGGCAATATGATTCAGGACATAGGTGTGGGCAAAGACTTCATGACTAAATCACCAACAGCACTTGAAACAACAGCCAAAATTGACAGATGGAATCTAATCAAACTAAAGAGCTTCTGCTCAGTAAAATAAACTATCACAAGAGTGAACAGGCAACCTACAAAATATGAGAAAATTTTTGCAATCTATCCATCTGACAAAGGTCTAATATCCAGAATCTAGAAGGAACTTAAACAAATTTACAAGAAAAAAAAACAAACAACCCCATCAAAAAGTGGGCAAAGGATATGAACAGACACTCCTCAAAAGAAGATATGTATATGGCCAATAAACATATGAAAAAAGCTCATTATCACTGTTCATTAGAGAAATGCAAATCAAAACCACAATGACATACCATCTCACACCAGTTAGAATGGTGATCATTAAAAATTCTGGAAACAGCAGATGCTGGAGAAGATGCAGAGAAATAGGAACACTTTTACACTGTTGGTGGGCTTGTAAAATAGTTCAACCATTGTGGAATACAATGTGGTGATTCCTCAAGGATATAAAACCAGAAATACCATTTGACCCAGCAATCCCATTACTGGGTATATACCAAAGGATTATACATCATTCTACTCTAAAGACACATGTACATATATGTTTATCATGGGACTATTTACAATAGCAAAGACTTGGAACCAACATAATGCCCATCAATGATAGACTGGATGAAGAAAATGTGGCACATATTCACCATGGAATACTACACAGCCATAAAAAAGGATGAGTTCACGTCCTTTGCGGGGATATGGATGAAGCTGGAAACCATCATCCTCAGCAAACTAACACAGGAACAGAAAACCAAACACTGCATGTTCTCACTCATAAGTGGGTGCTGAACAATGAGAACATGTTGACACAGGGAGAGGAACATCACACACTGGGGTCTGTAGGTGGGTGTGGGGAAAGGGGAGGGAGAGCATTAGGACAAATAGCTAATGCATGTGGAGCTTAAAACCTAGATGACGGGTTGATGGGTGCAGCAAATTACCATGGCACAAGTATACCTATGTAACAAACCTGCATGTTCAGCACATGTATCCCAGAACTTAAAGTAAAATTTTAAAAAATGAAAGTATGCAATATGTGTATGTGTGTGTATACATACATATAAAACAAGCACTCATTTTCATTTTGTACATATATGCACATTATGAGTGTGAATATATGTTAAATAATATCCTATCAGTTTTGTATTTGTAACACATATATGTACATGCATATACAACAAATAGAGGTGTTTTGCATAATAATTTCATTTATATTCATTTCATCAGCTAAGAACTAAAAAGAATTTAAATCAAAATCAATTATTCATTTACAGGTGTTTTTAACCATCATCTCCCCCTTTATCTTCAGTTTTATGCCTCCTTGTATTGCCATTTTGTGACTTTTTTGCCATAAATTATACATATTTGGAACAGTCACTTTAAGAAATTCAATCTTTGGATAAGATCTCTAAGATTGATTTAGTATGAATACGTGTGTGGGCACACACTTGACAAAGAAAGGTCAGTTATAAATATATGTGTACACTTATCAAAATAATTCACATAAAATCTCTGAATAAAATTATCTGTATGCTTTTTCTGTCAATAAAAGCAATATAGTATAATTCTTGGTAGTAAACCTGTTTGTTTTCATTCTGTTGCCTACCATGTGAGCTGCCATGTTGGTATAAAACATCGATCATTTGATATTTTACTACAGCAAATAATAGTGATCCCCACGAAATAATAAATAAATCAGTGAGTTTCACGGAAATAAGTTTTTGGATGGATCAGATAATTTGAAGTTGTTAGTTTATTCTCCAGCAAGGTGAAAGAAAAAAGCTGTTAGTTTGTTCTCTATCAGGTGATCGAAGATGAAAACTAAAGTTCTCAAGGCCAGTGCATAATAATGGTGCCGTATTCTGTGCATCAATCACCATTACCAAATACCTATATTGCCAAATATTTCATGTACCGCTTTAGTGGTGATTAATCAATGTGCCATGGCACTGAAACTGAAACGAGACTTTGTAGTACAAGTGATATTCAAAGGGTTTTGAAAATTTATCAGCTCTATAGATATAGATGAAAATTTATCATCATCTATCTAGAAATCCTGTTTTTATAAATGTTACCTAGCCAAATATTGGTTTTATTTACTTAATATTTAGAAAACATGAGTTTAGTAAAAATTGTTCAGATTTTCTTAATGTAGTGTGTGAAATTACTATGTAATTATACAAGAAATATGCTACACAGCTGAATACACAAAGAGGTCAGCAGAGGGAGCAAAAGGTGCCTTTCCCCTATAATCCACAGCAACATCACCCGCTCTTCTCTCTACATCATCGATGTATGTTATCTAAAGTCCTGTGCAAATGCCACCTCAACACAAGTCCTCTAGCCTTGCCTTCTTATCAGAAGCAGCTCGAAAGCCCCGATAATTCTAGAACCACTGAAAAATACACACTTGTTGCAAGGATTGAAAAGCCTCATATTGCAAATTCAGAATTCACAGTACTGAAAAAATTCATAATTTTTTAAAGTTACAATACTGTGAACTATACAAAATGAATTATGCTGGGATCCGATGACTCTCTTCATTCCAGCCTATCTTATATTTTCTCATTCATTTCTCCACATAGTCACAACAACAGACTCACTATTACATTTCATTAATGGCTATTTTATAATAAATGATCTCAATAGCATTTCTGAAACCTCTGCTGTTCTGGTTTTACAGAACTCTTGAATTTTTGAATGAGTTAGTTTTTGATTGAAAAAGACCTGACTCTTATGCTTAGAAAAGCCATCATTTCTTTCTGTAAGCTTTCCGTCTTCTATAAGCTTTACATGTTCCATAAGCAAACATTCGCTGGTTTTGTGATCAAACTAGAGAGGCAAATTCAGTTAATAATAACAACGTCATTTATCATCCTCAAATCTAGTGTTATGGATAATACGATCTCCACAAGGAGACGGTTGCACGAGCGACAAGAGAAAGACAATCAACAGTCTTTTACTCATACCAAGATATGTCCACACACACTTGTTTCAACAGTCAAAGTAACGCCATATGTCCCCAGTGATGTGGGTGGGCAAAAGGAACAGTTGGCCTGCTAATGAGGGCCATATGTACACGCAGCCTATCGTACCATCCTTCTTACTTATGGTTGCTGAAAACTCAGTGGAAGAGCTTGCTCTGAGGAATGGCATGGCTGGAGGAGGAGAGGCTTCCTTAAGAGCAGGAAAGGACCATTTGTTGTACAACTACTGTATCTCTGAAACTGGGAGCTAAAGATATGCATGTACGTTACTCATTCTTATTAAGAGTTCCTTACGCATCCGTAGAGTTCTTTACTCCAGTTTCACCTTCTTTCACTAAATTCTTTTGCATTTATGTGCAAAGGGATTTTGGGCCCTTTTCAAAAATTACTTTTCCTAATCAATCTTGTTAATTTGATGTTCATTTACATCGGCTTCTCTTTATTTTTAGCTTGATTTCCAGAAAAATTATACTTTCTTTGACATTGTTAAATGTTACAATATTAAAAGAAATGAAAAAGACTTAAAAACTTAGAATATTTGAATGAGGGTTTCTGGAAGGCAGAGAGAACAATAAGGCAAAAGTACTTACTGCACTACTGTTCCAAAGTAAAAGAAAAACAAAGATTTTAAAAATGATTATAGCAGCTTTGTATCTCAACCAGGGTTTCCTTTGAAATTTCTACAACTGCAAACACTATTCAGCAATTTGCACTGATTATAAAATTTATTGTTTTAAGGTCAATTGTGATACTATGATCAGATAATATAATTTACTTTACTCTTAATGGCTTCATTTTGACAACTGAGGGAGCTTTCAGGAAGGACAACGCTTCCTG
Source organism: Symphalangus syndactylus (assembly GCF_028878055.3). Lineage (NCBI taxonomy): Eukaryota > Metazoa > Chordata > Mammalia > Primates > Hylobatidae > Symphalangus > Symphalangus syndactylus. The sequence continues at coordinate 109,398,202 of NC_072437.2, read as the reverse complement.
CACAACAACCAGTAAAGCAGGTCACATCCATTTTCAATCTAATTTTAAGAAAAATGAAGGACAAACTACTTGTGAGGCAGCAAGAATTCATTTGCATTAAATTAATTTGAACAGGGCATTTCAAGTTCTCTCTGGCAACAATGGAATAAAGGGGAAAATGAATCTATCTTATGCAATGATCCTCTTCTAGGTTACAGAAAGATTTGAAAGGCTGACATGACCATTGCTAAATTTCTTCTAGAAGTCTATGATTAGTGTCATAGATATAACTCATGAGATAAAATATTCACAAAGAATGTCTGTGAACTGCATCAATTGTGATGGAACTACTGTCTAACATCCCTTTGAAAAGTTATATTCTGCAAAGGTTAAAAAACACCAACCTTTCGATGCTTTCTTATATGGATGAGCTTTTGTCAACAAGAACTAAGCTTCACAATTAAGCACTATGGAAGATAATGTTCTAGGTTAATTTAAACCTAACTAATCCAGGACTTGGCCTTGATAAATAATGGGTTTAATTAATATTTTTGACCCTAGCAGTGCAAATACTTTTACTTATATTTTACTAAAGCTAGTTTTGACAAATCTAAGGGTATTTAATTTATCAGTATCTGTTGTCAGATGAAAACTTCCCCATCAATACCTTCTAATGGTTCAAAAATAAACTGTTACCCCCACAGATACATTGTTTTTCCATGCGTAAGCAAGTACATTAATTTCAGGGTCTCAAGGCATAAAAGTGATATTACCACTTGTGACAGGCTGCATAATAGTCCCAAAAGATGTTCTTCACCTAATCTCCCGGCCCTGGGAATGTGCTGCCTTACACAGCCAAAGGACTTGTAGATACGATTCATTTAAGGATCTGGAGACAAGGTGATTATCCCAGATCATCCACGTGAGTCCAAAGTAATCACAGGAGTCCTTAGATGAAGTGGAGAGAAGGACTCAAAGTTAAAGGAGGAGACAGCGCGGAGACAGAAACAGAAATAAAAGCAACGCACCTTGAAAATGGAGGAATGGGGAAAAGACAATGAAGACAGGTGCCACCAGAAGCAGAAAATGCAAGAGAATGGATTCTCCCCTCAGCACCTCCAGAAGGAACCCACACTGCAGACACATTGACTTAGCCATATTAAAGTGATTTTGGACTTCTGACCTTTGAAACTGCAAGACAATAAATATGTGTTAAGTTATGTAAATGTGTCGTAATTTGTTATAGCAGCAGTAATACAACTAATACACCACTACAATAAGCAAAGGAAATAAAGTGCAATAGTGACAAACTTAAGGGTTTCCAGGAAAGAGAAACGAAGTGGTAAACTCAATCACAGGATTATATTAGTAACTGTAGTATATGTTACTTGCTTACCCTTTCAATCACATTATTGCTGTAATTATCATTATCATCCAATCAATATGATTACACCAGTATGTATAACTTAGACATGAAAATTTTTTTCTATTTCACTCTTCCCATAATTCCATGCAGCTACCCCTAAGCAACTATGTATCTGATGAAGCTAATATTTTCAGGGAAAATCTTCCATGTTAAGCAGAAAATTTACATCTAAAATTAAATTCTTTTAAGCCAGTCTGGGGACAATACCTAGAAAATTCAAACATTACTTCTCAAGAATACCACTAGCAGTGAATTTGTGACGCTATCTTCCACCAACTGAATCAAAATTAATTTTAAATATTTTCAAAGCAATATTTTAAAAAATCGTGTACACATTTTTTCCTCTTGGTAAAAATAAACCACTTCTCAACCATCCATTATATTTATGTTAGTTACATGAAGTCCATACATGAATTATCATACCACAAATAGAAAACTATTTAAATAGAAAAATCTCACTTGGTGCTGACAGAATGACAGCATAAAACTGTTAAGCATGAGGAGAAAGTTGTTTGCAGTGTAAATATTTCCCTTTTCCTATCAAAGTGTGTCCTGTGATCTAGCGCTCTTCTCTCCACATGCTTAAGTACAGCAAAAGTTATAAAAACACTCATTCTAGTTTTCTATACTTTAATGGTTGTAGAACATCAGAAGAGAATTGGGAGATGGGAATGTTTTGTGCTTGACATTGCATTTGAGGGGAAAATAAAAACTTGGACATAATATGTGGGATGTCTCCACAGTAATACATGGGAGGGCAAGAAAAAAATGCTATCAAATTTCTACCATGCGCTGAGCCCCTTATATCAACAAATATCCAGCCTTTCTAACGTACTAACAACCACTCTTCATAGCAAGTATTCTATTCCCAGCTTGTAGGTAAGAAACAAAGCTTCAGAAAGGGATCTTCACCAATTTCACACAGTCAATAAAAGGCAGAACTAGGGCAAATATCAATAATAAAAATAGCAATCTAATCCTAATTGGACCTGGCACTGTTCTAAGAAGAAAATCATTAACAAAGGATTTTGAGTTACCACACTCTTAGTCTCCCCGTTTTACAAAAGAAGCAACTGGGGTAAAGTGAAGCTATGCCGTTTCTTTTCAAGCTCATATACCTAACAAGATACCACTTTAATCATGGGTCTCTGATAGATCGTGTACCTCATTTCTAGCGTTTGCTGAGATTTTTCTTATTAACCCTAAGCAAGTATTTGATCCCTGGTAAGTATGCTGTAATTTTTTCACCGCTCATTCTTATCACGGTTCTTCAAGAAAAGTACAGTTCAACACATTTGTCCTATTTGGTTACAAATTTTGAAATTCAAAATATGTATCACACTAAGCTGTTAGCTCCATTTGGAATTTTAAAAAACTAAATTTTTCACTCAGTTAAAAAAAATTGCATTGTTTACTCCCATATCTACAATATAGCTTATAAGTGTATATTTGTATTGAAAACATAATTTTCTACAACTTTTATAATATTTAAATATTATTTAAGGTTTTAATAATATTTAAATATTTAAATAATACATTTAAAAACATAGTTCAACAAGTCCGAATAATCCATCACTTACTTATGACAGAATATTTGTTCAGTATCTTCTGTTTGTTCACTCTTGTGTAATATATCCTATTTTAAGAATCAAAAACTTCTCTTAATGTCAACACTACAGCCTCTTCACAATTCCTACTTATTCCTAATTACCCTTCAGGAGCAAATAAAATGAATTTATCCCAAATTTCTTTGCTTTGAAACAACTTCAGTGAAAATGGTGGTTGTCAACCATATCTACCATTCATATATCCCATTGTTTTCTGCATTAAATTTCATCTAATACTCCTTATGCCATCAGTGTCACTACAAAGGGGGACAGGGGATGAATCTCATCATGAACAAAGGTATATACACTAGATCTTAGGATGTTCAATCATTTCCTTACTCTATTATGTCCCATCTGAACTACTCATATTAAAATGAGCAACTATATGAACATGGTACTTTTAAGAAAGGATGTTCAAAAATTAATTCATATCTTGTACAAATTGGTATCCAAGAAATCATGACCTAATAGGCATCACATATGTGAATGAAAAAATTCACTTTCAGCAATGAATGTTGATGACACTCCTTTAGCAAGAGTTGTACCGAGCTACCCACAACTCCTCAGCACTCACTATTCTCATACATGCGGTCGGACAATGTCCAAGGGTGCAGTGATTCTGTCCAGAGGCTTTTCTGGGCCGTTAGAGCTGTCTCAGCCTGTGTACAGGGTTATACAGACACTCTAGGGCATTCATGACTCTGATCACTGGAGCAGCCCTGTACTAACTGCAAATTTATGGAGGAAACTTTCAAGTCCTCTTGCCCCCCAGTTGGGGTAACTCTGTTACCTATTTCATGTGGTCTCAGTTCTCCAACAAAAATGATCTCGGCCTGCTCATCTTACTTCCATTTCACTACATGGCACAACTAGAAGTTGACTAGGTATTCTGCTTTAATGTATATGCAAAGCCCTCTTGTTCAGGAATGTTTGTAGAATAATATTTCTAAATTAGGAATACAATTGGTCTTGTTCTTTCCTGAGGGATAAAATGTCATCTCTCTTCTTCTCTCCCTCTCTCCTTTCTTCCTAACTCAGCTAACCCTCTATCTGAAAGAATTACAAAGGAAGAAATCTAGGGCATTGTTTAGCATTCTCAGGAGGACTGGAAATGTTGGAATGACAGCGAGTATCACACATACACTGCTTGAAGTATTTTGCAGGATCCAAGGGAAGAGAAAATTTTGATATTCCAGAAAATTTAAGTCATCCTTTTAATATCAGGACCAGAAAGAAACAGGTCACACGGGCAAGAGCCATAAAACTAATTATCTTGACTCTTTCCAGAATACCTGAGCTATAAATGTACAGGGAATCCTGTAATCAGATGCAAAGTTGTGTATAATATACTTAGTTCCCAAATGTAACTAGGAATTTTATGTATATAATGTGAAAAATCGTTCCAAAGTATTTGAGACTCCAAAAACTTTCCTAGCTAGCATTCAATATTCTTGCTTAACTTCTCCTTATACCCCTAACTGTATTGAGCATGCATAGACACACAAAAGCTAGGATCAACTATTACCGCTTAAGAAAGAAAAGGAGGAAAAAGGCTGTATTATAGGGATTTAGTTTTCTTCCTCAACTCTTGAAGAAGCCTATTTGTATCAGCCCGTGTCAGACAACAAAGTACTTATCAATAAAGTTTTATGAATGTGGTCACATATGAAATATAAGAGCATTCAGTTTCTACCTCTCCTTTTCTCATAAATCCTACATCAGATAGACATTAGCTATATCTGCCAATGTTTCCACGGAATCTTAAAGACTATTCACTGCAAAGCTGGCAGTGTAGCCTGAAAGCAAGTTATGTCTGCGTTGCAACTTCACACTAAGTGGTTTAAAAATACAACTAAAGGTGGCCTGTCTTTATCTTGATTATAAGACATAAATTATCCCAAGAATATTCTTAGTAAAAATTGGGTCTCCCGGTCAAGCCACTTCTATTAAGAAGGACACAGGTCAGTTTTTAGGAGTTTAGGTGTTATTTGGAAGTTAGGAGCATCTAAATATGGAATATAACTCCATTAAATTATAGTATATTTTATATCAAAGAGAAACGACAAAAATAAGAAATGTTTTAAGTATTTTTTCGTATAGCGTGTTCATATATAATTACTTCAGTAGTCTCAATGTAGTCATGCAATTGTTTGGGTAAAGAACTAAACTTGAAGTTAAATAGCATAGGTCTGAATTCTTATGGTTTATAACATTCATATATTTTATATGTTCCAGAATAATATGTAATTTCTAAGTTTATAACATAATAATTACAGAAATCTAGGTAAAGTAATACTTCTGTGACACAGTCTCTTCATCTACAAAATGGAATATTGCTTTTCTCCTTAAATTTATATTAAAAATTGGAGAAGTAATATATGTGAAAGAACCTTACATTAAATATGCAAGTTTTATTTGTTGAATTCAAACAGTCATTAAAGAACAAAATAAAACATTACATTTGGATTAACAAAGTAGATACATATATCTCAATCTGAGAAACCTTTAAGCTCTCTTGACCATAAAATGACATTGGATCCTATAAGAGAGTTTGGTAAATATTTGAAAGATATTTCAATTTCACACCTAAATGTTGATTCTGACATTTATTTCCTAAACTTATCATTTGTATACTTACCTGCTATTAAATCCACAGGGGTCATGTCACTAACTGTATGCCCACCGATTTTATTGAGAGGTATTCAGCAAGGCCCACAAAGTAAGTATTGAATTTTTTTAAAAAACAGACCCAAAACACCTAAAAGCAAAACACTTAGTAAATTCTTATAATCATGAAGATCACAAATTAGTGCTATTAGTAAGAAAGAAACTTCTAAACCAAATAAAGTCCTAATACCTCCAACGAATTTTGTCTCTCTGATACACACACACACGATTAAAAAAAAAAATGAAGGAAATGTAAAAAAATAAATAAATGAAGGAAGTTCTGTGGGAAATGTCCATAATTTCATGCCCAGAATTTCCCTATCAATCTCTTTCCCCAAAGTTCTTCCGAGAAAATAAAGTTGCCTTTCTCTCAACGTTAACTCATCACTTTTCTCATAGCATTTTCAAAAGAAATATTTCCTGTCAGCCGGCCACTTAAACTTTGTGCTGTTAAAGAAATCCAAAAAGGTATCAATTTTGCAACAAAGGATAAAGAGGAGACGAAGTGAACCAACATGGCTTTTAAGCTAAATTGCCGTCACCTGTCACAGGTTGTCTAGCGAGCCTCAAGTTCCCTCTAATAAGCTTATGGAGGGTGCGGAGCAAAGGCACCTCAAGGTGCTCTGCGGGTTTTCCCCTGGTAAATTAGGCTGAAAGGAAAAGAGTCCCACCCCCCACCCCCAAACTTGGAGACCAGGGCTGCCCTGCCGAATGCTGTGCCCAGACCTCCTACTTCCACGCCCTTCCAGTCCTTTCCTCGGCTTGGAAAATTGGGCATGAGGCAAGCAAAAGGAAGGACAGAAGGCCAAAACGGGCATCCGGGAAGCCAAATTTCTGTCTCAAAAGCTCGTCTAGAAACGCGTACATAGCGCGTGCCTTGCGGACATCTCCTAAAACCCCGTTCACTGAAGCTAATTCCTCCCGAACGCCCCCACGCCGGCTGAGGATCGCAACCGCCCATCCGCCCCTCCAGCCTGTGCAGCCGCCCCCAAAACCTCCCGTGAATCGGGAAATGTCAAGGCAGCAGCGCTTGGGGAGCCGAGCAGCCTCGCCAGTTCCAAGTCTCTGGTTCGAGACCCCTCGCTTCGCCTCTTTGGGGAACTCACCTGGAGTCAGGTTTAGATGGCAGCCTCCACCCAGGGGACAGGGAAGCGGCCCCGGGAAGCGCCGCCGCGTCCTGTGAATAACGAGCGCAGCGCAGCGGAGCAGCTCCCCCTGGACTGGCCGCTCCCCGATTCCTCCCGCTCTGTCCGGGAACCGTCCCTCCGTTCTTTCCTCTCCCTCCCCTGCCTGCAGCCGCCGCGCTCCCTCCTCCTGCTGGCGGCTCAGGGCTGTGCTTCCGCCTCCCTCCTGCGGGCGCACGAGCTGCCCGCGCTGCTAATGAGCAGGCTCCAGGCTCCGCCCGGCCAGGGGTGCGCACACGCCCCACGCCGGAGACGAGCTCCCGGGAGCAGAGCTATGGATACGCCTGGTGCGGCCGCTGGAGAAATGAACTGGAGGAGGCATCCAGCATCTCACACTTTCTGGCCACTCAGCTTAACTAAGCCATAACCCCAGACTTCTTCCTAAATCTCCAGTAATTTACAGGTGCTGAAAAGTCAATGAGGGGTTTGAGCACAATCTGTGTTAACAGTATTGCCAGTATAGAGATGCTAATCTGGCTAGATTCTAGGGATGAAATGTTCAAGGGACGGTATATGATTCTTTCTGGTGGTTATTTTGACATATTTTGGCTATACTTACAGATCTGTAAAATAAACCAGCAATCTTCTAATCATGACAACACAGATTCCTAATTGAAGGCAGCTGATACTTATTAAATACCAGGCTCTGTTTAATAGGCTCTTCTTTCCCAGCTGATCTTTACTACAATTCTGTGAGCACTACTAGCACCCCTATTCTATATTTTAAGAATTTGGGTTTAACTTTTAAAACAAGACGGTCTTAAAACAAGACTAAGGATCATGTCCAACCTTGCAGAGATTCTAAGTTTCTGAGCCTAAATAATAACTGATATCTGTAGCTCCCACAACCCATACCCTGTGTATAATGTGTTGCAGCATCTTGGATGGTACCGTGTAACTGAACCAACAAAGATAATAGGACCATCAGCAAATACACACCACGAGACTAATGAATACCTAGAATCCTAGTGAGACTTGTAAATAGTCAAGCACCCTAAGTAACAATAGTTCAAGTGCATGCTAAACATGGTGATTACTTATAAAAGAACAGCAACCAGTATGAGTGAAGACAGGCAAATAATGTTCAAAATGTTCAGAATCAATGTCCAGCCACTTATGAGTTGAATTCCCCACTCTAAAAAGGAGGCCAGATGTGATGTATTCTAAGAAGTCTACAATGGGCGTGGTCTTTTCGCAACCAAAAAGGGCTTTTTAAACACTTATATCCCATTAAGAATATGCAATAGCTAATTAATATTAAATCTGAAAATCAGTGATAATTTATTTCAACTAACCTTACATGAAAAAATCATTACTCATTCAAGCTTTTAGAATTAGATTAAATAGCATTGAGTATCAAATTTACTTCAACCCATAGAAATAATAGACAGTTAATTAATAAAGTAAGTAATTTAATTAACTTTACTTTTGTGTCATGATGTATTTTTCCTTAGGAAAAGGATAAGACATTTTTTCCATGGTATAAAATACTAGAATATGACTTTTATATTTTTCTTCATGAAGATTAAAGAATTAATAAAATAAGTACAGACATATTGTCAACAAATCTATCCAGATCATTCATTCTCCACTCAAGAAATTATGCTAGGCAAGCTTTATTTCTCCATATGTACAAGGCAATTCAGAGGTCAAAAATTTGAAAACACTTCAATGAACATCAACCATTAATTAACTAAGAGTAGATTTTATTTATAAACAACTTTAAAAGACTATAAAAAAGGTATAACAAACTTCTACTTTATCCGTACTGCTACTCCTGTTGAACACAAAGATATATAATTATAGTTTTCTCCCTATTTAAAATATTTATTGATTCTGGCATAATAATGTCATACTCATCCCTCAATAATCAGTGTACATGGAACCAGAAATCTTTTCTTTCACCTAGTCAATTGAAGTATTTCTGTGTTTTGCATGTTAACACTCTATTTATTCTGTGTTTCTAGTGCTTATCCTCAAAATTTTTATAGTTCCGTTCACATATGAATTCTACCAATCAGCACTATATATAAATAATGCAACGTATAAAATGTGTTAAATAAATGGATGTAAGATTTATGCTAAATTTTTCACATAGTAAGTACTTCAAAACCCTTATTATTTTTCCTTAAGCTTTTATGTGCATATATTTTATCTCTCCAACTAAAGAATAAACTTCTAAATAAGAAGAGTTTTGTCTATAAATTTTACGCATTTTAATACATTATTAATCTAAAACCTTGGACTAGAGTTTGGAATTCTTTTATGTATTCATTTATTGATTCAAAAAATAGGTGTCCATGCCATTTTTTCTAAACCTTGTGCAAGATGTAGGGTATACAATGATGTCCAGACTTTAGAGTCCTTGACCTCATGGCGTTTAAAGTGCAGTAATGTACAGTAATTTTAAAATCTATTTATTATTATTTAAAACAATAAATGAATACATTCTTGTCGAAAATAACTGAAAAGTCTGTCTGAATTCCCTGGCCAAGGCCAAAACATGAAAGCAAAAGAGCTGCCTGAAAACAGTGCAAGCCACTCTCCAGAGGGTTTCTCTGTTGAAACAGCACATCGCATTATGGAAATAATGAGAAAAATTAGTAACTGTGCAAACGACAACACATATGCATCTTTGTGGTTTCTGACCTTTTAGCATCGTCGAAGCAAGACCACAAACCTTTCAACACCAGGCGTGGTATTAATCTTGCACAGAATATAATGTTTTCACATATTTTATTCTGATTTCCTACAAAGTAATTTCAATTTCTAGCTAAAGCTAATGGATTTTTCTAGTGAAAACATTGTGTACAGAATGACTTTCCAGTGAGATCCGCGTACCATGCGCCATTTTCATGTTCGTGCTCATTTCTCTGAAGTCTGTTTGCCTTTAATTCACCATAATAAAATTCCTTGTGTACTTTTATTGGCAACCATTGCATAGTGACACTTGCATCCAAATGTAATTCCATTTGAGCTTGGCAGTGTTTGCTTTTTTATCAGAAGAGGAAAGTTAGAGGGAACAAGGGGCAAAGATGTGTGTAAGAATATCTGAGGGACCATCACAGCATCATCACAAATTCAAGATTTTTTTGAAACATTAGACAAGGGACTGACAGCCATGCCCTGGGATGGCTGAAACACTTCACAACCTGCTCATGTTTATGACCAAAATCATCACCTAAAATGAATTCAATGTGTCAATATCATAATATTGTTTGTGTATAAGTAATCATGAAGCAGTTAGGGAAGGGAGTATAATCTAGTAAGAAATTGGAACAAAAAGTGTTAGACAAAATTCAAGAAGATTTAAAAGAAGAAAATTAACCTGTCTGATCTGAACAGAATTGGAAAAGCACATCAATCATAGCTCTATACATTGACCATAGACTTAAAGCATAACATAAAAATAAAGAAGGCAGATAACTCAGGAAAACATTTCTATTAAATCTACTCCGTAAAGTTTTCCCATACTTTTATTTTACTAACAGGAGCATACATTTAAACTGACAAAATCATATATATTTTGTTGATTCAATTTGTAGCAGATAGAGGAGCATGTCCCAGTGCTATGACAGTGAGTTGTCACTATAACATACCACTGCTTTACATCTTACCCACAGGCTAAAATGTTTACCCCTAGAGTCGTGACTTTGTATATGACAGGAGATTGCTACTAAAAGTAAATATATTTGGCTGAAGGGTAGATACAACTTTAGGCCATTATATCATTCACTAAAATTTAGCTGGCATTTACATATTTACCTGCTTAGTTCATATGACAAATATGTTTGAGAGACTGCCATATACAAAAAAAAAAGATGGAACCATCTTACAAATTTAGAGATTACTTAAAGAAATGGAACTGAAGGGTTAACTGTGATGGCAAGAATGAAGAGAGCAAAACCAGAGGGTACTTCAAGGAGAACAGGCATGAGAGAGGCATTATAATTTGGAGGGTGCTATGATTTGAACCTATGTGCCCATCCAAAGTTTGTATGTTGAAACTAAAATCCCAGGACAATGACATCAAGAGATGGGGCTTTTGGTTAAGTGATTAAGTGAAGAAGGATCCACCCTCATGAATGAGATAGACGTCCTCGTAAAAGATGCTTTAGAGGAATGCCGGGCTCCTCAGTCTCTTCTGCCATGTCATCACATTGTCCGTTTTTGCCCACTTTTGTCACGTGAAGACGAAGCAAGAAGGTGCCACCTCGGGACCAACTGCCAAATCTCCACTGCCTTGATTTCGGACTTCTCAGCCCCAGAACTGTGAGAAATACATTCCTGTTTTTTATGAATTAATCTGTGGCATTTTGTTATAGCAGCATACAGACAAAAACAGGGTAAACAGCCTGGTGAGAGTGGATATTTTAGAAACTTGAGATGATTCAATGTCGCTGATTCTCCATTTTCTCATATGTAAAATGAAGGAAATAATGCTGATTACTTCATAGTTCATTGTACAAATTAAATTAACTATGTAAATAAAGCAAGCAATATAGTTCCTTTTATCTGGTATACATTGTTTAAGTGTTGTTGTCATTACATGAGGAAAACAAGAACTTCCCCAAACAGAAGGATGTGGGAACCAAAACTAAGATATAAGAAAGGACCAAAGTTCACTGTGACAATCTGGTCAAGCGCTGGTTAGAGAAGATAGCATAATGTTACGCATAGATATTATTTGAGGATAATTTTCCTCCACCCCGAACTCCTCTAGCACTTTCCCTACGTCTTTCATTGCACTTCTTCATTTGTCTCTTTAATTACGGTTATTTATATAAATCTTTTAGCTTCCTACAAAAATAAGCTTGTAGTGGGACAGATTCTTGAGGATCTATGTCAAAGCAATTTTTCTATTTCCTACAGCAAGTAACCCAGTAGTAATCACACAGAATTTGTTAAAAGAATAAACATAGGAAGATTAATTTCCATTTATTTCTTTGCTAATTTTTAATCAGAATTATACCATTGTTAGGGAGGGAGAAATTATAAATTGAGGACATGAGTATTAACATTTAAATCTGTTATTCTGCTTTATTTTAGAGCTTGCCATGTTTTGTGATTAAAAAAAGAAACAGGACATTCTATATAGCTGTTGCAAAACGTGTGGTCTGTTGGTGAACTAGCAGCACCAGCATTACCAAGATTTCCTTAGTTTGCAGGGCTACTGAGTCAGAATTCGCATTTTGACAAAACTCCAGGTGATTCATGCTCTGCATTTAAGTTGGAGAAGCACTGTTCTATAGTTCTCCTTATGTCCTAAATGCATTGTCAGTGAAAGAAAATACTATACGTATGATAATAATAACGGTAATATTAACAAAAATGTAACTATTAGTAATTTTCTATGCTCTCCCAGATACTAAGTCCTTTATTTAATACTTGTGATATTTCTGCGAAGTTGCAATTGATATCACCTACTAAACTGATACTCAGAAATCTGAGGTAATTCTCCAAGGTCACAAAGCTAGTGAATCACAAACCAGATTTTTAAACTCTTGCTGCTTCATTCCAAAGACTAAACCGTTTCTAACTCACGGTTAATACATTTGCTTCTGCCTTCCATTTCCTAAATATGGTTTCCTTTCTATTTCATTAGCTTTACTTATACATGACTGATTTTTAACCCTCTCTAACATTTGCAGAATATGGTGTACTATGGTTAATAAGGACAATACCAAGTAATATCATGTTGAGAAAGCGTGCAGAAGTAGCATCAAAAAACAGACTTTTTCCAAAATGTTTACTAAAAACTTTCAATAAAAACAAGATTTTCTACTTAGAATTTCTACCTTGCATAACTCAAATGGAGCATGACTATTAAAATGACAAATAGATTCCGTAGTTGCCTAAGAGCTAAGAATAAGAATTGCTATATAAAAAAGCATAAATATGCCATATGAATGACATGTATAAGAATCATGGGAGTGCTATTTGGTATTTAGTATTTAGTTCCATTCTGCAGCATGATCAAAAAGAAGCATCTGTATAGTTCACTGTGCATTATAGCACAATAAATCACCTCATTAGGCTCAGATATATGTAAAGATTTACAGTCTGGGAAAGTCCACTAGATATTCTTAATCACTTCTTAGACTGTACTGTCCCCCATATTTCTCTTTTTCTATAGAAAGGTTGCACATGGAAAGGCTTTATTTGAAATCCAGCAATGAATGGAATGTCTGTGAAGCAAGAAATAGATGGAAATTGACATTTTAAAAGAAAGTTTGGCTTCTGAAGAGATACAGCTGTGACCTTGGTCTTTTTGTTGGAGAGAAGTATTCCCTAGCCTTACTGTACTATTTTTCCCAAAGCACCCTCTCTATTGTTCTCCCTTCATCTCTGGCTCGTATCATATGGCCCCTCCCTCATTCTATCTGGTGAGTTCTGAGAAAAATGCTTAAATTCTGCAGAGAAGATTGAGAACAATGCTAAATATTCCTCAGAGAAGCAAAATATTATGTTAACAGTTTATATTTTCACATGAAATTGTCTATCTCTTCTCTCTGTCTCATGTGTGTATGTGTGTATGTGTGTATGTGTATATATATATATATATAATATACAGTAGATATGTATATATAGAGTATAATATTCAGTATATATGTATATATAGTATAATATACCGTATATATGTATATATATACAGTGTGTGTGTGTGTATATATATATACATATATATATGTATATATATACTACCATTTACCTCCCAGGCTATACGTCCTGACATCTTAAAAGTAGAAAGCCCTCACAGGCCGCGGTTGCTCATGACTGTAATCCCAGCACTTTGAGAGGCCGAGGCGTGCAGATCACCTGAGGTCGGGAGTTCAAGACCAGCCTGACCAACATGGTGAAACCCCATCTCTACTAAAAATACAAAAAATTAGCTGGGCGTTGTGTTGCGCACCTGTAATCCCAGCTACTCAGGAGGTGGAGGCAGGAGAATCACATGAACCCGGGAGTCGGAGGTTGTGTGAGCCGAGACCATGACATTGCACTGCAGCCTGGGCAATGAGAGCAAAACTCCATCAGAAAAAGAAAGGTGGATAGGCCTTAAAAGACTTTTGAAAATGAGATTTGTCGAATATTTATTAGAGATGAAGAAAATAAGTGCGGACCCACACGTAACTTGTCTGAGGTCACAGAAGTAGGGACCCACACGTAACTTGTCTGAGGTCACAGAGGTAGTCATGCTGCAGCAGCCTTATTGGTTTTCCTCTATGACATGCATTATTATTGTTTTTGATCATTTCAAGAGGTTTCTAGTCGATAGTGGGACAAAATTTCTAATTTGGGAACCTAATTTTCTCTGCAAATCTTCTTTACATCTCTAGCTTATTAATACACCTCAGAAGTGTTACAGGAATTAATTCGCAGGATTTTGAAGAATATTTTGAGGTATGCTGGGAAAAATCATGTCAAGTATCAATGATTAGAAACTAAACAATCAATATTAGATATTGTAAAATTATATTTAATCTTCCATATGGCATAAATAAGTTATTTTAATGTACAGTCGTTGTACTTTGTAAACTTGCATATAAAATATTTGAAAAAATAACTTTCAATATGTAAAATGTAAATATACAAAGGAAAGCATCGGAAAAAATAGATAAAAATAATCAGGCTAAGAAAACACTACAGTGTCACCCTCAGAAGACTATAGAAGGATTCTCACCCTCGAGAAACAGAGGAACTTGAACATGGAAATGACCCTCTGCTGGCCATACTGATTATGGTACATAATTTTAAAAGGCTTTTAGAGAGAAGGGAAATGTTTTATTATGCATTCAGCACAGTGTTATGGTGATGTTTCTTAACTATCAGCTATTTTTAAAATTCCTATAATCTTTCTATAGATGACAAAGTTACATAAATATGAAGGATAAGAAGGGCCCCTGCAAACCTGATAATACAATTCTCTTTTCAATGATAACGTATATCTAAGCGCGCATCTCCTAATCATATTGATGTGCATTAAGTGTTCTTTTACCTACACCTGTCAAAGTGGCTAAAGTAATCCTTCATGAGGAGATAATTTTTTTCTTTAGGTGATTTTTTCCGCATAATACCCTAACATTTCCAATTCCATCATTCTCGAAAAAGTTTACATGATATACATATACAATTACTAAAATTTTGGCGGCATAAATAATTTAAATGGACTTTACTTCAAAGATAATATTTACTTTTAAAGTTGTAAACCTTTGAATCATCAATTAATTAGAATTATCTTTTTCTTTATAAATAAAGTTTTTTGTCCCTACATATTTATGATTTGGAAATTTTCACCTGGAAAATTTCATTTTCAGTTGGATGCCTGGTCTTTAGTATAAAATTCAGTATTTCAATTTCAATATAATTTTTTGATTGATTTTAATGCAGAGAACAGAAAGGAATATCTTCAAATATAAACTACACAGAATCATTCTGTGAAACTTCTTTCTGATCTGTGCATTCAGCTAACAGAGTTAAACCGTACATTTGATTGAGCAGTTCTGAACACTCTTTCTGTAGAAAATGCAACTGGACATTTGGAGCGCTAAGAGGGTAGTAGTGGAAAAAGGAATATATTCAAATATAAAGTACACAGAAGCATTCTGTGAAATTTCTTTCTGTTCTCTGCAACTTCTTTCTGTTCTCTGCATTCAACTAACAGAGTTGAGCCTTACTTTTGAAGGAGCAGTTCTGAAACACTCTTTGTGTAGAAACTGAAATTGGACATTCGGAGAGCTAAGAGGATAAAAGTCGAAAAAGGAATATCTTCAGCTAAATACTACACAGAAGCATTCTGTGAAACTTATTTCTGATATGTGAATTCAACTAACAGAGTAAAACCATACTTTTGATTGAGCCGTTATGAACACTCTTTCTGAAGAAAATGCAAGTGGACATTCGGAGCACTAAGAAGGTAATACTAGAAAAAGGAATATATTCAAATATAAACTACACAGAAGAATTCTGTGAAACTTCTTTCTGTTCTGTGCATTCAACTAACAGAGTTGAACCTTACTTTTGATTGAGCCGTCCTGAAACACTCATTCTGTAGAAACTGCAATTGGACATTCTGAGCGCTAAGTGGCCTATATTGGGAAAAAGAATATCTCCAAATAAAAACTACTCAGAAGAATTCTGTGAAACTTATTTCTGATCTGTGCATTCAGCTAACAGAGTTAAACCACACTTTTGATTGAGCAGTTATTAAACACTGTTTCTGTAGGAAATGCAAGTGGACATTAGGAGCGCTAAGATTGTAATAGTGGAAAAAGGAATATCCCCAAATAAAAACTACACAGAAGCATTCTCTGAAACTCCTTTCTGTTCTCTGCATTAAACTAACAGAGTTGAGCCTTACTTTTGAAGGTGCTGTTCTGAAACACTCTTTGTGTAGAAACTGCCAGTGGATATGCGGAACGCTAAGAGGGTAATAGTCGAAAAAGGAATATCTTCAACTAAATACTAAACAGAAGCATTCTGTGAAACTTATCTCTGTTCTGTGCATTCAACTAAAAGAGTTGAACCTTACTTTTGATTGAGCCGTTCTGAAACACACTTTCTGTAGAAAATGCAAGTGGTGATTCGGAGCGCTAAGAGGGTAATAGTGGAAAAAGGAGTATCTTCAAATATAAACTACACAGAAGCATTCTGTAAAACTTCTTTCTGTTCCTTGCATTCAACTAACAATATTGAACCTTACTTTTGATTGACCAGTTCTGAAACTCTCTTTCTGTAGATACTGCAATTGGAAATTCTGAGCGCTAAGAGTCCTATATTGGAAAAAGGAATATGTTCAAATAAAAACTACACAGAAGAATTCTGTGAAACTTCTTTCTGATCTGTGCATTCAACTAACAGAGTTAAACCATACTTTTGATTGAGCAGTTCTGAACACTCTTTCTGTAGAAAATGCAAGTGGACATTCGGAGCTCTAAGAGGGTAATAGTGGAAAAAGTAATATCGTCAGATAAGAACTACAGACAGGCATTCTGTGAAACTACTTTCTGTTCTGTGCATTCAACTAACAGAGTTGAACCTTACTTTTGATTGAGCCGTCCTGAAACACTCATTCTGTAGAAACTGCAATTGGACATTCTGAGCGCTAAGTGGCCTATATTGGGAAAAAGAATATCTCCAAATAAAAACTACTCAGAAGAATTCTGTGAAACTTATTTCTGATCTGTGCATTCAGCTAACAGAGTTAAACCACACTTTTGATTGAGCAGTTATTAAACACTGTTTCTGTAGGAAATGCAAGAGGACATTAGGAGCGCTAAGATTGTAATAGTGGAAAAAGGAATATCCCCAAATAAAAACTACACAGAAGCATTCTCTGAAACTCCTTTCTGTTCTCTGCATTAAACTAACAGAGTTGAGCCTTACTTTTGAAGGTGCTGTTCTGAAACACTCTTTGTGTAGAAACTGCCAGTGGATATGCGGAACGCTAAGAGGGTAATAGTCGAAAAAGGAATATCTTCAACTAAATACTAAACAGAAGCATTCTGTGAAACTTCTTTCTGTTCTGTGCATTCAACTAAAAGAGTTGAACCTTACTTTTGATTGAGCCGTTCTGAAACACTCTTTCTGTAGAAAATGCAAGTGGTGATTCGGAGCGCTAAGAGGGTAATAGTGGAAAAAGGAGTATCTTCAAATATAAACTACACAGAAGCATTCTGTAAAACTTCTTTCTGTTCCTTGCATTCAACTAACAATATTGAACCTTACTTTTGATTGACCAGTTCTGAAACTCTCTTTCTGTAGATACTGCAATTGGAAATTCTGAGCGCTAAGAGTCCTATATTGGAAAAAGGAATATGTTCAAATAAAAACTACACAGAAGAATTCTGTGAAACTTCTTTCTGATCTGTGCATTCAACTAACAGAGTTAAACCATACTTTTGATTGAGCAGTTCTGAACACTCTTTCTGTAGAAAATGCAAGTGGACATTCGGAGCTCTAAGAGGGTAATAGTGGAAAAAGTAATATCGTCAAATAAGAACTACAGACAGGCATTCTGTGAAACTACTTTCTGTTCTGTGCATTCAAATAACAGAGTTGAACCTTACTTTTGATTGAGCCATTCTGAAACACTCTTTCTGTAGAAAATTCAATTGGACAATCTGAGCGATAAGAGGCCTATATTGGGAAAAAGAATATCTTCAAATAAAAACTACACAGAAGCATTCTGTGAAACTTTTTCTGATCTGTGCATTCAGCTAACAGAGTTAAATCATACATTTGATTGATCAGTTCTGAACACTCTTTCTGTAGAAAATGCAACTGGACATTTGGAGCGCTAAGAGGGTAGTAGTGCAAAAAGGAATATATTCCAATATAAACTACACAGAAGCATTCTGTGAAACTTCTTTCTGTTCTGTGCATTCAACTAACATAGTTGAACCTTACTTTTGATTGAGCCTTTCTGAAACACTCTTTCTGTAGAAACTGCAATTGGACATTCTGAGCGCTAAGAGGCCTATATTGGTAAAAAGAATAACTTCATATAAACACTAC
The DNA here is from genome assembly GCF_028878055.3 of Symphalangus syndactylus. Lineage (NCBI taxonomy): Eukaryota > Metazoa > Chordata > Mammalia > Primates > Hylobatidae > Symphalangus > Symphalangus syndactylus. Next base: position 109,379,822 of record NC_072437.2, on the reverse strand, counting down.
ACAGCAGCATTCTGTGAAACTTCTTTCTGATCTGTGCATTCAGCTAACAGAGTTAAACCATACTTTTGATTGAGCAGTTCTGAAACACTCTTTCTGTAGAAAATGCAACTGGACATTCAGAGCGCTAAGTGGGTAATAGTGGAAAATGGAATATCTTCAAATATAAACTACACAGAAGAATTCTGTGAAACTTATTTCTGATCTGTGCATTCACCTAACAGAGTTAAACCATACTTTTGATAGAGCAGTTCTGAACACACTTTCTGTAGAAAATGCAAGTGGACATTCGGAGATCTAAGAGGGTAACAGTGGAAAAAGGAATATCTTCAAATATAAACTACACAGAAGCAATCTGTGAAACTACATTCTGTTCTGTGCATTCAACTAACAGAGTTGAACCTTAATTTTGATTGAGCAGTTCTGAAACACTCTTTCTGTAGAAACTGTAATTGGATTTCTGAACGCTAAGAGGCCTATATTGAGAAAAATAATATCTTCAAATAAAAACTACAGAGATGCATTCTCTGAAACTTCTTTCTGTTCTGTGCATTCAGCTAACAGAATTAAACGATACATTTGATTAAGCAGTTCTGAAACACTCTTTCTGTAGAAAATGCAAGTGGACATTCGGTGTGCTAAGTTGGTAATTGTGGAAAAAGGAATATCTTCAAATAAAAACTACACAGAGGCATTCTCTGAAACTTCTTTCTGTTCTCTGCATTCAACTAACAGAGTTGAGCCTTATTTTTGAAGGAGCAGCCCTGAAACACACTTTCTGTAGAAACTGCAAGTGGACATTCCGAGCGCTACTAGGGTAATAGTGGAAAAAGGAATACCTTCAAATAAATACTACACAGAAGCAATCTGTGAAACTACTTTCTGTTCTGTGAATTCAACTAAAAGTGTTGAACCCTACTTTTCATTTTGCCGTTCTGAAACACTCTTTCTGTAGAAACTGCAATTGGATATTTGGAGCGCTAAGAGGCCTATATTTGAAAAAGGACTATCTTCAAATAAAAACTATACAGAAGCATTCTGTGAAACTTCGTACTGATATGTGCATTCAGCTAACAGAGATACACAAACTTTTGATTGAGCAGTTCTGAACACTCTTTTTGTAGAAAATGCAGGTGGACATTCGGAGCGCTAAGAGGGTAATACTGAAAAAAGGAATATATTCAAATATAAACTACACAGAAGCATTCTGTGAAGCTTCTTTCTGTTCTTTGCATTCAACTTACAGTGTTGAGCATTACTTTTGAAGGAGCAGTTCTGAAAAACACTTTGTGTAGAAACTGCCAGTGGACATTCGGAGCGCTAAGAGGGTAATATTCGAAAAAGGAATATCTTCAACTAAATACTACACAGAAGCCTTCTCTGAAACTTATTTCTGATATGTGCATATAACTAACAGAGTGAAACCATATTTTTGATTGAGCCGTTCTGAACACTCTTTATGTAGAAAATGCAAGTGGACATTCGGAGCGCTAAGAGGGTAATAGTGCAAAAAGGAATATATTCAAATATAAACTACTCAGAAGCATTCTGTGAAACTTCTTTTTGTTCTGTGCATTCAACTAACAGAGTTGAACCTTACTTTTGATTCAGCCGTTCTGAAACACTCTTTCTGTAGAAACTGCAATTTAACATACTGAGCGCTATGATGCCTATATTGGGATAAAGAATATCTTCAAATAAAAACTACACAGATGCATTCTGTGAAACTTCTTTCTTATCTGTGCATTCAGCTAACAGAGTTAAACGATACTTTTGATTTAGCAGTTCTGAAACACTCTTTCTGTAGAAAATGCAAGTGGTCATTTGGTGCACTAAGATGGTAATTGTGGAAAAAGGAATATCTTCAAATAAAAACTACAAAGAGGCATTCTCTGAAACTTGTTTCTGTTCTCTGCTTTCAACTAACAGGGTTGAGCCTTATTTTTGAAGGAGCAGTCCTGAAACACTCTTTCTGTAGAAACTGCAAGTGGACATTCGGAGCGCTAAGAGGGTAATAGTGGAAAAAGGAATATCTTCAAATAAATACTACACAGAAGCATTCTGTGAAACTACTCTCTGTTCTGTGCATTCAACTAAATGAGTTGAACCCTACTTTTGATTGAGCCATTCTGAAACACTCTTTCTGTAGAAACTGCAATTGGATATTCGGAGCGCTAAGAGGCCTATATTGGAAAAAGGACTATCTTCAAATAAAAACTACACAGAAGCATTCCGTGAAACTTCGTACTGCTCTGTGCATTCAGCTAACAGAATTAAACCATACTTTTGATTGAGCAGTTCGGAAACACTCATTCTGTAGAAAATGCAAGTGGACATTCGGAGCGCTTAGAAGGTAATAGTGGAAAAAGGAACATCTTCAAATATAAACTACACAGAAGCATTCTATGAAACTTCTTTCTGTTCCGTTCATTCAACTAACAGAGTTGAACCTTACATTTGATTAAGCAGTTCAGAAACACTCTTTCTGTAGATACTGCAATTGGACATTCTGAGCGCTAAGACTCCTATATTGGAGAAAGGAATATCTTCAAATAAAAAGTACACAGAAGCATTCTGTGAAAATTCTTTCTGATCTGTGCATTCAGCTAACAGAGTTAAACCATACTTTGGATTGAGCAGTTCTGAACACTCTTTCTGTAGAAAATGCAAGTGGACATTCGGAGCGCTGAGGGTAATACTGAAAAAGGGAATATATTCAAATATAAACTACACAGAGGCATTCTGTGAAACTCCTTTCTGTTCTCTGCATTCAACTAACAGAGTTGAGCCCTACTTTTGAAGGAGCAGTTCTGAAACACTCTTTGTTTAGAAACTGAAATTGGACATTCGGAGAGCTAAGAGGATAATAGTCGAAAAAGGAATATCTTCAACAAAATACTACACGGAAGGATTCTGTGAAACTTATTTCTGATATGTGCATTCAAATAACAGAGTAAAACCATACTTTTGATTGAGCCGTTCAGAACACACTTTCTGTAGAAAATACAAGTGGACATTCGGAGCACTAAGAGGGTAATACTGGAAAAAGGAATATATTCAAATATAAACTACACAGAAGCATTCTGTGAAAATTCTTGCTGTTCTGTGCATTCAAGTAACAGAGTTGAACCTTACTTTTGATTGAGCCTTTCTGAAACTCTCTTTCTGTAGAAATTGCAAGTGGACATTCGGAGCGCTAAGATGGCAATAGTGGAAAAAGGAATACATTCAAATATAAACTACACAGAAGCATTCTGTGAAACTTCTTTCTGTTCTGTGCATTCAACTAACAGAGTTGAACCTTACTTTTGATTGAGCCTTCTGAAACACTCATTTTGTAGAAACGGCAATTGGACATTCTGAGCGCTAAGTGGCCTATATTGGGAAAAAGAATATCTCCAAATAAAAACTACTCAGAAGCATTCTGTGAAACTTATTTCTGATCTGTGCATTCAGCTAACAGAGTTAAACCATACTTTTGATTGAGAAGTTATGAGACACTCTTTCTGTAGAAAACGCAAGTGGACATTGGGAGCGCTAAAATTGTATTAGTGGAAAAAGGAATATCCCCAAATTAAAACTACACAGAAGCATTCTCTGAAACTCCTTTCTGTTCTCTGCATTCAACTAACAGATTTGAGCCTTACTTTGAAGGAGCTGTTCTGAAACACTCTTTGTGTAGAAACTGCCAGTGGACATTCGGAACGCTAAGAGGGTAATAGTCGAAAAAGGAATATCTATAACTAAATACTACACAGAAGCATTCTGTGAAACTTCTTTCTGTTCTGTGCATTCAACTAAACGAGTTCAACCTTACTTTTGATTGAGCCGTTCTGAAACACACTTTCTGTAGAAAATGCAAGTGGTGATTCGGAGCGCTAAGAGGGTAATAGTGGAAAAAGGAATATCTTCAAATATAAACTACACAGAAGCATTCTCTGAAACTTCTTTCTGTTCCGTGCATTCAACTAACAGTATTGAACCTTACTTTTGATTGAGCAGTTCTGAAATTCTCTTTCTGTAGATACTGCAATTGGACATTCTGAGCGCTAAGAGACCTATATTGGAAAAAGGAATATCTTCAAATAAAAACTACACAGAAGAATTCTGTGAAACTTCTTTCTGATCTGTGCATTCAACTAACAGAGTTAAACCATACTTTTGATGGAGCAGTTCTGAACACTCTTTCTGTAGAAAATGCAAGTGGACATTCCGAGCTCTAAGAGGGTAATAGTGGAAAAAGTAATATCGTCAAATATGAACTACAGAGAAGCATTCTGTGAAACTACTTTCTGTTCTGTGCATTGAAATAGCAGAGTTGAACCTTACTATTGAAAGAGCCATTCTGAAACACTCTTTCTGTAGAAACTGCAATTGGACAATCTGAGCACTAAGAGGCCTATATTGGGAAAAAGTATATCTTCAAATAAGAACTACACAGAAGCATTCTGTGCAACTTCTTTCTAATCTGTGCATTCAGCTAAGAGAGTTAAATCATACATTTGATTGAGCAGTTCTGAACACTCTTTCTGTAGAAAATGCAACTGGACATTTGGAGCGCTAAGAGGGTAGTGGTGGAAAAAGTAATATATTCAAATATAAACTACACAGAAGCATTCTGTGAAACTACTTTCTGTTCTGTGCATTCAACTAACAGGGTTGAACCTTACTTTTGATTGAGCCTTTCTGAAACTCTCTTTCTGTAGAAATTGCAATTGGATATTCTGAGCGCTAAGAGGCCTATATTGGTAAAAAGAATATCTTCATATAAACATTACACCGCAGCATTCTGTGAAACTTCTTTCTGTTCTGTGCATTCAGCTAACAGAGTTAAACCATTCTTTTGACTGAGCAGTTCTGAAACACTCTTTCTGTAGAAAATGCAACTGGAGATTCAGAGCGCTAAGTGGGTAATAGTGGAAAATGGAATATCTTCAAATATAAACTACACTGAAGAATTCTGTGAAACTTCTTTCTGATCTGTGCATTCACCTAACAGGGTTAAACCACACTTATGATTGAGCAGTTCTGAACACTCCTTCTGTAGAAAATGCAACTGGACATTTGGAGCGCTAAGAGGTTACTGGTGGAAAAAGGAATACCTTCAAATAAATACTACACAGAAGCATTCTGTGAAACTTCTTTCCGTTCTGTGAATTCAACTAAAAGAGTTGAACCCTACTTTTCATTGAGGCGTTCTGAAACACTTTTTCTGTAGAAACTGAAATTGGATATTCGGAGCGCTAAGAGGCCTATATTTGGGAAAGGACTATCTTCAAATAAAAACTACACAGAAACATTCTGTGAAACTTCGTACTGATCTGTGCATTCAGCTAACAGAGTTAAACCATACTTTTGATTGAGCAGTTCGGAAACACACTTTCTGTAGAAAATGCAAGTGGACATTCGGAGAGCTTAGAAGGTAATAGTGGAAAAAGGAATATCTTCAAATATAAACTACACAGAATCATTCTCTGAAACTTCTTTCTGTTCTGTTCATTCAACTAAAAGAGTTGAACCTTACTTTTGATTGAGCCTTTCTGAAACACTCTCTCTGTAGAAACTGCAATTGGACATTCTGTGCGCTAAGAGGCCTATATTGGTAAAAAGAATAACTTCATATAAACACTACACAGCAGCATTCTGTGAAACTTCTTTCTAATCTGTGCATTCAGCTAACAGAGTTAAACCATACTTTTGATTGAGCAGTTCTGAAACACTCTTTCTGTAGAAAATGCAACTGGACATTCAGAGCGCTAAGTGGGTAATCGTGGAAAATGGAATATCTTCAAATATAAACTACACAGAAAAATTCTGTGAAACTTATTTCTGATCTGTGCATTCACCTAAAGAGTTAAAACATACTTTTGATAGAGCAGTTCTGAACACACTTTCTGTAGAAAATGCAAGTGGACATTCTGAGCTCTAAGAGGGTAACGGTGGAAAAAGGAATATCTTCAAATACAAACTACACAGAAGCAATCTGTGAAACTACATTCTGTTCTGTGCATTCAACTAAGAGATTTGAACCTTAGTATTGATTGAGACGTTCTGAAACACTCTTTCTGTAGAAAATGCAAGTGGAGATTTGGAGCGCTAAGAGGGTAATAGTGGAAAAAGGAATGTCTTCAAATATAAACTACACTGAATCATTCTGTGAAACTTCTTTCTAATCTGTGCATTCAGCTAACAGAGTTAAACCATACTTTTGATTGAGCAGATCTGAACACTCTTTCTGTAGAAAATGCGACTGGACATTTGGAGCGCTAAGAGGGTAGTAGTGGAAAAAGGAATATATTGAAATATAAACTACACAGAAGCATTCTGTGAAACTTTTTCTGATCTGAGCATTCAGCTAACAGAGTTAAACCATACTTTTGATTGAGCAGATTTGAAACACTCTGTCTGTAGAAAATGCAACTGGACATTCGTAGCGCTAAGTGGGTAATAGTGGAAAAAAGAATATGTTCAAATATAAACTACACAGAAGCATTGTATGAAACTTCTTTCTGTTCTGTGCATTCAACTAACAGGGTTGAACCTTACTTTTGATTGAGCCGTTCTGAAACACTCTTTCTGTAGAAACTGCAATTGGACATTCTGAGTGCTAAGAGGCCTATCTTGGGAAAAATAATATCTTCAAATAAAAACTACACAGAAGCATTGTGAGAAACTTATTTCTGATATGTGCATTCAGCTAACAGAGTTAAACCATACTTTGGATTGAGCAGTTCTGAACACTCTTTCTGTAGAAAATGCAAGTGGACATTCGGAGCGCTAAGAGGGTAATACTGAAAAAGGGAATATATTCAAATATAAACTACACAGAGGCATTCTGTGAAACTCCTTTCTGTTCTCTGCATTCAACTAACAGAGTTGAGCCCTACTTTTGAAGGAGCAGTTCTTAAACACTCTTTGTTTAGAAACTGAAATTGGACATTCGGAGAGCTAAGAGGATAATAGTCGAAAAAGGAATATCTTCAACAAAATACTACACGGAAGGATTCTGTGAAACTTATTTATGATATGTGCATTCAAATAACAGAATAAAACCATACTTTTGATTGAGCCGTTCAGAACACTCTTTCTGTAGAAAATGCAAGTGGACATTCGGAGCACTAAGAGGGTAATACTGGAAAAAGGAATATATTCAAATATAAACTAAACAGAAGCATTCTGTGAAACTTCTTGTTGTTCTGTGCATTCAAGTAACAGAGTTGAACCTTACTTTTGATTGAGCCTTTCTGAAACTCTCTTTCTGTAGAAAATGCAAGAGGACATTCGGAGCGCTAAGATGGTAATAGTGGAAAAAGGAATACATTGAAATATAAACTACAGAGAAGCATTCTGTGAAACTTCTTTCTGTTCGGTGCATTCAACTAACAGAGTTGAAACTTACTTTTGATTGAGCCTTCTGAAACACTCATTCTGTAGAAACGGCAATTGGACATTCTGAGTGCTAAGTGGCCTATATTGGGAAAAAGAATATCTCCAAATAAAAACTACTCAGAAGCATTCTGTGAAACTTATTTCTGATCTGTGCATTCAGCTAACAGAATTAAACCATACTTTTGATTGGGAAGTTATGAGACACTCTTTCTGTAGAAAACGCAAGTGGACATTCGGAGCGCTAAAATTGTATTAGTGGAAAAAGGAATATCCCCAAATTAAAACTACACAGAAGCCTTCTCTGAAACTCCTTTCTGTTCTCTGCATTCAACTAACTGATTTGAGCCTTACTTTGAAGGAGCTGTTCTCAAACAATCTTTGTGTAGAAACTGCCAGTGGACATTCGGAATGCTAAGAGGGTAATAGTCGAAAAAGGAATATCTATAACTAAATACTACACAGAAGCATTCTGTGAAACTTCTTTCTGTTCTGTGCATTCAACTAAAAGAGTTCAACCTTACTTTTGATTGAGCCGTTCTGAAACACTCTTTCTGTAGAAAATGCAAGTGGTGATTCGGAGCGCTAAGAGGGTAATAGTGGAAAAAGGAATATCTTCAAATATAAACTACACAGAAGCATTCTCTGAAACTTCTTTCTGTTCCGTGCATTCAACTAACAGTATTGAACCTTACTTTTGATTGAGCAGTTCTGAAACTCTCTTTCTGTAGATACTGCAATTGGACATTCTGAGCGCTAAGAGACCTATATTGGAAAAAGGAATATCTTCAAATAAAAACTACACAGAAGAATTCTGTGAAACTTCTTTCTGATCTGTGCATTCAACTAACAGAGTTAAACCCTACTTTTGATGGAGCCGTTCTGAACACTCTTTCTGTAGAAAATGCAAGTGGACATTCCGAGCTCTAAGAGGGTAATAGTGGAAAAAGTAATACCGTCAAATATGAACTACAGAGAAGCATTCTGTGAAACTACTTTCTGTTCTGTGCATTGAAATAGCAGAGTTGAACCTTACTTTTGAAAGAGCCATTCTGAAACACTCTTTCTGTAGAAACTGCAATTGGACAATCTGAGCACTAAGAGGCCTATATTGGGAAAAAGTATATCTTCAAATAAAAACTACACAGAAGCATTCTGTGCAACTTCTTTCTAATCTGTGCATTCAGCTAAGAGAGTTAAATCATACATTTGATTGAGCAGTTCTGAACACTCTTTCTGTAGAAAATGCAACTGGACATTTGGAGCGCTAAGAGGGTAGTAGTGGAAAAAGTAATATATTCAAATATAAACTACACAGAAGCATTCTGTGAAACTACTTTCTGTTCTGTGCATTCAACTAACAGAGTTGAACCTTACTTTTGATTGAGCCTTTCTGAAACACTCTTTCTGTAGAAACTGCAATTGGACATTCTGAGCGCTAAGACTCCTATATTGGAGAAAGGAATATCTTCAAATAAAAAGTACACAGAAGCATTCTGTGAAAATTCTTTCTGATCTGTGCATTCAGCTAACAGAGTTAAACCATACTTTGGATTGAGCAGTTCTGAACACTCTTTCTGTAGAAAATGCAAGTGGACATTCGGAGCGCTAAGAGGGTAATACTGAAAAAGGGAATATATTCAAATATAAACTACACAGGGGCATTCTGTGAAACTCCTTTCTGCTCTCTGCATTCAACTAAGAGAGTTGAGCCCTACTTTTGAAGGAGCAGTTCTGAAACACTCTTTGTTTAGAAATTGAAATTGGACATTCGGAGAGCTAAGAGGATAATAGTCGAAAAAGGAATATCTTCAACAAAATACAACACGGAAGGATTCTGTGAAACTTATTTCTGATATGTGCATTCAAATAACAGAGTAAAACCATACTTTTGATTGAGCCGTTCAGAACACTCTTTCTGTAGAAAATGCAACTGGACATTCAGAGCGCTAAGTGGGTAATAGTGGAAAATGGAATATCTTCAAATATAAACTACACAGAAAAATTCTGTGAAACTTATTTCTGATCTGTGCATTCACCTAAAGAGTTAAAACATACTTTTGATAGAGCAGTTCTGAACACACTTTCTGTAGAAAATGCAAGTGGACATTCTGAGCTCTAAAAAGGGGAACAGTGGAAAAAGGAATATCTTCAAATACAAACTACACAGAAGCAATCTGTGAAACTACATTCTGTTCTGTGCATTCAACTAACAGAGTTGAACCTTACTTTTGATTGAGCCGTTCTGAAACACTCTTTCTGTAGAAACTGCAAATGGACATTCTGAGCGCTAAGAGGCCTATATTGGGAAAAAGAATGTCTACAAATAAAAACTACACAGAACTATTCTGTGAAACTACTTTCTGTTCTGTTCATTCAACTAAAAGAGTTGAACCTTAGTTTTGATTGAGCCATTCTGAAACACTCTCTCTGTAGAAAATGCAAGTGGAGATTTGGAGCGCTAAGAGGGTAACAGTGGGAAAAGGCATGTCTTCAAATATAGACTACACAGAATCATTCTGTGGAACTTCTTTCTGATCTGTGCATTCAGCTAACAGAGTTAAACCATACTTTTGATTGAGCAGATCTGAACACTCTTTCTGTAGAAAATGCAACTGGACATTTGGAGCTCTAAGAGGGTAGTAGTGGAAAAAAGAATATGTTCAAATATAAACTACACAGAATCATTGTATGAAACTTCTTTCTGTTCTGTGCATTCAACTAAGAGTGTTGAACCTTACATTTGATTGAGCCGTTCTGAAACATTCTTTCTGTAGAAACAGCAATTGGACATTCTGAGCGTTAAGAGACCTACATTGGGAAAAATAATATCTTCAAATAAAAACTACACAGAAGCATTGTTTGAAACTTATTTCTGATATGTGCATTCAGCTAACAGAGTTAAACCATACTTTTGATTGCGAAGTTCAGAACACTCTTTATGTAGAAAATGCAAGTGGACATTCGGAGCGCTAAGAGGGTAATAGTGGAAAAAGGAATATTTACAAATAAAAACTACACAGAAGCATTCTGTGAAAATTCTTTCTGTTTTTGCATTCAACTACCAGGGTTGAACCTTACTTTAGATTGAGCCGTTCTGAAACACTCTTTCTGTAGAAACTGCAATTGGACATTCTGAGCGCTAAGAGGCCTATATTGGGAAAAAGAATATCTACAAATAAAAACTACACAGAAGCATTCTGTGAAACTTCTTTCTGTTCTGTTCATTCAACTAAAACAGTTGAACCTTAGCTTTGATTGAGCCGTTCTGAAACACTCTTTCTGTAGAAAATGCAAGTGGAGATTCGGAGCGCTAAGAGGGTAATAGTGGAAAAAGGAATGTCTTCAAATATAAACTACACAGAATCATTCTGTGAAACTTCTTTCTGATCTGTGCATTCAGCTAACAGTGTTAAACCATACTTTTGATTGAGCAGATCTGAACACTCTTTCTGTAGAAAATGCAAATGGACATTTGGAGTGCTAAGAGGGTATTCGTGGAAAAAGGAATATATTCAAATATAAACTACACAGAACCATTCTGTGAAACTTCTTTCTGATCTGAGCATTCAGCTAACAGAGTTAAACCATACTTTTGATTGCGCAGTTCAGAACACACTTTCTGTAGAAAATGCAAGTGGACATTCGGAGCGCTAAGAGGTTAATAGTGGAGAAAGGAATGTCTTCAAATATAAACTACACAGAATCATTCTGTGAAACTTCTTTCTGATCTGTGCATTCAGCTAACAGAGTTAAACCATACTTTTGATTGAGCAGATCTGAACACACTTTCTGTAGATAATGCAACTGGACATTTGGAGCGCTAAGAGGGTAGTAGTGGAAAAAGGAATATATACAAATATAAACTACACAGAAGCATTCTGTGAAACTTCTTTCTGATCTGAGCATTCAGCTAACAGAGTTAAACCCTACTTTTGATTGAGCAGTTTTGAAACACTCTGTCTGTAGAAAATGCAACTGGACATTCGTAGCGCTAAGTGGGTAATAGTGGAAAAAAGAATATGTTCAAATATAAGCTACACAGAAGCATTGTATGAAACTTCTTTCTGTTCTGTGCATTCAACTAACAGAGTTGAACCTTACTTTTGATTGAGCCTTTCTGAAACACTCTTTCTGTAGAAACTGCAATTGGACATTCTGAGCGCTAAGAGGCCTCTATTGGGAAAAATAATATCTTCAAATAAAAACTACACAGAAGCATTTTGTGAAAATTATTTCTGATATGTTCATTAAGCTAACAGAGTTAAACCATACTTTTGATTGGGCAGTTCCGAACACTCTTTCTGTAGAAAATGCAACTGGACATTCGGAGCGCTAAGAGGGTAATAGTGGAAAAAGGAATATATTCAAATATAAACTACACAGAAGGATTCTGTGAAACTTCTTTCTGTTCTGTGCATTCAACTACCAGGGTTGAACCTTACTTTAGATTGAGCCCTTCTTAAACACTCTTTCTGTAGAAACTGCAATTGGACATTCTGAGCTCTAAGAGGACTATATTGGGAAAAAAAATATCTACAAATGAAAACTACACAGAAGCATTCTGTGAAACTTCTTTCTGTTCTGTTCATTCAACTAAAAGTGTTGAACCTTAATTTTGATTGAGCCGTTCTGAAACACACTTTCTGTAGTAAATGCAAGTGGAGATTCGGAGTGCTAAGAAGGTAATAGTGGAAAAACGAATGTCTTCAAATATAAACTACACAGAATCATCCTCTGAAACTTCTTTCTGATCTGTGCATTCAGCTAACAGAGTTAAACCATACTTTTGATTGAGCAGATCTGAACACTCTTTCTGTAGAAAATGCAAATGGACATTTGGAGCGCTAAGAGCATAGTAGTGGAAAAAGGAATAAATTCAAATATAAACTACACAGAAGCATTCTGTGAAACTTCTTTCTGATCTGAGCATTCAGCTAACAGAGTTAAACCATACTTTTGATTGAGCAGTTTTGAAACACTCTGTCTGTAGAAAATGCAACTGGACATTCGTAGCGCTAAGTGGGTAATAGTGGAAAAAAGAATATGTTCAAATATAAACTACACAGAAGCATTGTATGAAACTTCTTTCTGTTCTGTGCATTCAACTAACAAAGTTGAACCTTACTTTTGATTGAGCCGTTCTGAAACCGTCTTTCTGTAGAAACTGCAATTGGACATTCTGAGCGCTAAGAGGCCTATATTGGGAAAAATAATATCTTCAAATAAAAACTACACAGAAGAATTGTGTGAAACTTATTTCTGATATGCGCATTCAGCTTACAGAGTTAAACCATACTTTTGATTGCGCAGTTCCGAACACTCTTTCCGTAGAAAAGGCAAGTGGACATTCGGATCGCTAAGAGGGTAATAGTGGAAAAAGGAATATATTCAAATATAAACTACACGGTAGCATTCTGTGAAACTACTTTCTGTTCTGTGCATTCATCTAACAGGGTTGAACCTTACTTTTGATTGAGCCGTTCTGAAACACTCTTTCTGTAGAAACTGCAATTGGACATGCTAAGCGCTAAGAGGCCTACATTGGGAAAAAGAATATCTTCAAATAAAAACTACACAGATGCATTCTGTGAAACTTATTTCTGATCTGTAAATTCAGTTAACAGAGCTAAACCATATTTTTGATTGTGCAGTTATGAAACTCTCTTTTTGTAGAAAATGCAAGTGGACATTCGGAGCGCTAAGATTGTAATAGAGGAAAAAGAATATCTCCAATTAAAAACTACACAGAAGCATTCTCTGAAACACCTTTCTGTTCTCCGCATTCAACTAACAGAGTTGAGCATTACTTTTGAAGGAGCAGTTGTGAAACACTCTTTGTGTAGAAACTGCCAGTGGATATTCGGAGCGCTAAGTGGGTAATAGTCCAAAAAGGAGTATCTTCAACTAAATACTACACAGAATCATTCTGTGAAACTTCTTTCTGTTCTGTGCATTCAACTAAGAGAGTTGAACCTTACATTTGATTGAGCCGTTCTGAAACACTCTTTCTGTAGAAACTGCAATTGGACATTCTGAGCGCTAAGAGGCCTATATTGGGAAAAATAATATCTTCAAATAAAAACTACACAGAAGCATTGTGTGAAACTTATTTCTGATATGTGCATTCAGCTAACAGAGTTAAACCATACTTTTGATTGTGCAGTTCCGAACACTCTTTCTGTAGAACATGCAAGTGGACATTCGGAGCGCTAAGAGGGTAATAGTGGAAAAAGGAATATATTCAAATATAAACTACACAGTAGTATTCTGTTAAACTTCTTTCTGTTCTGTGCATTCAACTAACAGAGTTGAACCTTACTTTTGATTGAGCCATTCTGAAACACTCTTTCTGTAGAAACTGCAATTGGACATTCTGAGCGCTAAGAGGCCTACATTGGGGAAAAGAATATCTTCAAATAAAAACCACACAGATGCATTCTGTGAAACTTATTTCTGATCTGTAAATTCAGTTAACAGAGCTAAACCATATTTTTGATTGAGCAGTTATGAAACACTCTTTTTGTAGAAAATGCAAGTGGACATTCGGAGCGCTAAGATTGTAATAGAGGAAAAAGGAATATCTCCAATTAAAAACTTCACAGAAGCATTCTCTGAAACACCTTTCTGTTCTGCGCATTCAACTAACAGAGTTGAGCCTTACTTTTGAAGGAGCAGTTCTGAAACATACTTTGTGTAGTAACTGCCAGTGGATATTCGGAGCGCTAAGTGGGTAATAGTCCAAAAAGGAGTATCTTCATCTAAATACTACACAGAAGCATTCTGTGAAACTCCTTTGTGTTCTGTGCATTCAACTAAGAGAGTTGAACCTTACATTTGATTGAGCCGTTCTGAAACACTCTTTCTGTAGAAACTGCAATTGGACATTCTGAGCGCTAAGAGTCCTATATTGGGAAAAATAATATCTTCAAATAAAAACTACAGAGAAGCATTGTTTGAAACTTATTTCTGATATGTGCATTCAGCTAACAGAGTTAAACCATACTTTTGATTGCGCAGTTCCGTACACTCTTTCTGTAGAAAATGCAAGTTGACATTCGGAGCGCTAAGAGGGTAATAGTGGAAAAAGGAATATATTCAAATATAAACTACACAGAAGCATTCTGTGAAACTACTTTCTGTTCTGTGCATTCAACTACCAGGGTTGAACCTTACTTTTGATTGAGCCGTTCTGAAACACTCTTTGTGTAGAAACTGCAATTGGACATTCTGAGCGCTAAGAGGACTATATTGGGAAAAAGAATATCTACAAATAAAAACTACACAGAAGCATTCTGTGAAACTTCTTTCTCTTCAGTTCATTCAAATAAAAGAGTTGAACTTTGGTTTTGATTAAGCCGTTCTGAAACACTCTTTCTGTAGAAAATGCAAGTGGAGATTCTGAGCGCTAAGAGGGTAATAGTGGAAAAAGGAATGTCTTCAAATCTAAACTACACAGAATCATTCTATGAAACTTCTTTGTGATCTGTGCATTCAGCTAACAGAGTTAAACCATACTTTTGATTGAGCAGATCTGAACACTCTTTCTGTAGAAAATGCAACTGGACATTTAGAGCGCTAAGAGGGTAGTACTGGAAAAAGGAATATATTCAAATATAAACTACACAGAAGCATTCTGTGAAACTACTTTCTGATCTGAGCATTCAGCTAACAGAGTTAAACCATACTTTTGATTGAGCAGTTTTGAAATACTCTGTCTGTAGAAAATGCAACTGGACATTCGTAGCGCTAAGTGGGTAATAGTGGAAAAAAGAATATGTTCAAATATAAACTACACAGAAGCATTGTATGAATCTTCTTTCTGTTCTATGCATTCAACTAACAGAGTTGAACCTTACTTTTGATTGAGCCGTTCTGAAACACTCTTTCTGTAGAAACTGCAATTGGACATTCTGAGCGCTAAGAGGCCTATATTGGGAAAAATAATATCTTCAAATAAAAACTACAGAGAAGCATTGTGAGAAACTTATTTCTGATATGTGCATTCAGCTAACAGAGTTAAACCATACTTTTGATTGCGCAGTTCCGAACACTCTTTCTGTAGAAAATGCAAGTGGACATTCGGAGCGCTAAGAGGGTAATAGTGGAAAAAGGAATATACTCAAATATAAACTACACAGTAGCATTCTCTGAAACTTCTTTCTGTTCTGTGCATTCAACTAAAAGTGTTGAACCTTACTTTTGATTGATCCGTTCTGAAACACTCTTTCTGAAGAAACTGCAATTGGACATTCTAAGCTCTAAGAGGCCTACCTTTGGAAAAAGAATATCTTCAAATAAAAACTACACAGATGCATTCTGTGAAACTTATTTCTGATCTGTAAATTCAGTTAACAGAGCTAAACCATATTTTTGATTGAGCAGTTATGAAACACACTTTTTGTAGAAAATGCAAGTGGACATTCGGAGCGCAAAGATTGTAATAGAGGAAAAAGGAAGATCTCCAATTAAAAACTACACAGAAGCATTCTCTGAAACCCCTTTCTGTTCTCCGCATTCAACTAACAGAGTTGAGCCTTACTTTTGAAGGAGCAGTTCTGAAACACTCTTTGTGTAGAAACTGCCAGTGGATATTCGGAGCGCTAAGTGGGTAATAGTCCAAAAAGGAGTATCTTCAACTAAATACTACACAGAAGCATTCTGTGAAACTTCTTTCTGTTCTGTGCATTCAACTACCAGGGTTGAACCTTACTTTTGATTGAGCCGTTCTGAAACACTCTTTCTGTAGAAACTGCAATTGGACATTCTGAGCGCTAAGAGGCCTATATTGGGAAAAAGAATATCTACAAATTAAAACTACACAGAAGCATTCTGTGAAACTTCTTTATGTTCTGTTCATTCAACTAAAAGAGTTGAACCTTAGTTTTGATTGAGCCGTTCTGAAACACTCTTTCTGTAGAAAATGCAAGTGGAGATTCGGAGCGCTAAGAGGGTAATAGTGGAAAAAGGAATGTCTTCAAATAAAAACTACACAGAATCATTCTGTGAGACTTCCTTCTGATCTGTGCATTCAGCTAACAGAGTTAAACCATACTTTTGATTGAGCAGATCTGAACACTCTTTCTGCAGGAAATGCAACTGGACATTTGGAGCGCTATGAGGGTAGTCGTGGAAAAAGGAATATATTCAAATATAAACTACACAGAAGCATTCTGTGAAACTTGTTTCTGATCTGAGCATTCAGCTAACAGAGTTAAACCATACTTTTGATTGAGCAGTTTTGAAACACTCTGTCTGTAGAAAATGCAACTGGACATTCGTAGCGCTATGTGGGTAATAGTGGAAAAAAGAATATGTTCAAATATAAACTACACAGAAGCATTGTATGAAACTTCTTTCTGTTCTGTGCATTCAACTAACAGAGTTGAACCTTACTTTTGATTGAGCCTTTCTGAAACACTCTTTCTGTAGAAACTGCAATTGGACATTCTGAGCGCTAAGAGGCCTATACTGGGAAAAATAATATCTTCAAATAAAAACTACACAGAAGCATTGTGTGAAACTTATTTCTGATATGTGCATTCAGCTAACAGAGTTAAACCATACTTTTGATTGCGCAGTTCCGAACACTCTTTCTGTAGAACATGCAAGTGGACATTCGGAGCGCTAAGAGTGTAATAGTGGAAAAAGGAATATATTCAAATATAAAATACACAGTAGTATTCTGTGAAACTTCTTTCTGTTCTGTGCATTCAACTAACAGAGTTGAACCTTACTTTTGATTGAGCCGTTCTGAAACACTCTTTCTGTAGAAACTGCAATTGGACATTCTATGCGCTAAGAGGCCTACATTTTGAAAAAGAATATCTTCAAATAAAAACTACACAGATGCATTCTGTGAAACTTATTTCTGATCTGTAAATTCAGTTAACAGAGCTAAACCATATTTGTGATTGAGCAGTTATGAAACACTCTTTTTGTAGTAAATGCAAGTGGACATTCGGAGCGCTAAGATTGTAATAGAGGAAAAAGGAATATCTCCAATTAAAAACTACACAGAAGCATTCTCTGAAACACATTTCTGTTCTCCGCATTCAACTAACAGAGTTGAGCCTTACTTTTGAAGGAGCAGTTCTGAAACACACTTTGTGTAGAAACTGCCAGTGGATATTCGGAGCGCTAAGTAGGTAATAGTCCAAAAAGGAGTATCTTCAACTAAATACTACACAGAAGCATTCTGTGAAACTCTTTCTGTTCTGTGCATTCAACTAAGAGAGTTGAAACTTACATTTGATTGAGCCGTTCTGAAACACTCTTTCTGTAGAAACTGCAATTGGACATTCTGAGCGCTAAGAGGCCTATATTGGGAAAAATAATATCTTCAAATAAAAACTACAGAGAAGCATTGTTTGAAACTTATTTCTGATATGTGCATTCAGCTAACAGAGTTAAACCATACTTTTGATTGCGCAGTTCCGTACACTCTTTCTGTAGAAAATGCAAGTTGACATTAGGAGCGCTAAGAGGGTAATAGTGGAAAAAGGAATATATTCAAATATAAACTACACAGAAGCATTCTGTGAAACTACTTTCTGTTCTGTGCATTCAACTACCAGGGTTGAACCTTACTTTTGATTGAGCCGTTCTGAAACACTCTTTGTGTAGAAACTGCAATTGGACATTCTGAGCGCTAAGAGGACTATATTGGGAAAAAGAATATCTACAAATAAAAACTACACAGAAGCATTCTGTGAAACTTCTTTCTCTTCAGTTCATTCAAATAAAAGAGTTGAACTTTGGTTTTGATTAAGCCGTTCTGAAACACTCTTTCTGTAGAAAATGCAAGTGGAGATTCTGAGCGCTAAGAGGGTAATAGTGGAAAAAGGAATGTCTTCAAATCTAAACTACACAGAATCATTCTATGAAACTTCTTTGTGATCTGTGCATTCAGCTAACAGAGTTAAACCATACTTTTGATTGAGCAGATCTGAACACTCTTTCTGTAGAAAATGCAACTGGACATTTAGAGCGCTAAGAGGGTAGTACTGGAAAAAGGAATATATTCAAATATAAACTACACAGAAGCATTCTGTGAAACTACTTTCTGATCTGAGCATTCAGCTAACAGAGTTAAACCATACTTTTGATTGAGCAGTTTTGAAATACTCTGTCTGTAGAAAATGCAACTGGACATTCGTAGCGCTAAGTGGGTAATAGTGGAAAAAAGAATATGTTCAAATATAAACTACACAGAAGCATTGTATGAATCTTCTTTCTGTTCTATGCATTCAACTAACAGAGTTGAACCTTACTTTTGATTGAGCCGTTCTGAAACACTCTTTCTGTAGAAACTGCAATTGGACATTCTGAGCGCTAAGAGGCCTATATTGGGAAAAATAATATCTTCAAATAAAAACTACAGAGAAGCATTGTGAGAAACTTATTTCTGATATGTGCATTCAGCTAACAGAGTTAAACCATACTTTTGATTGCGCAGTTCCGAACACTCTTTCTGTAGAAAATGCAAGTGGACATTCGGAGCGCTAAGAGGGTAATAGTGGAAAAAGGAATATACTCAAATATAAACTACACAGTAGCATTCTCTGAAACTTCTTTCTGTTCTGTGCATTCAACTAAAAGTGTTGAACCTTACTTTTGATTGATCCGTTCTGAAACACTCTTTCTGAAGAAACTGCAATTGGACATTCTAAGCTCTAAGAGGCCTACCTTTGGAAAAAGAATATCTTCAAATAAAAACTACACAGATGCATTCTGTGAAACTTATTTCTGATCTGTAAATTCAGTTAACAGAGCTAAACCATATTTTTGATTGAGCAGTTATGAAACACACTTTTTGTAGAAAATGCAAGTGGACATTCGGAGCGCAAAGATTGTAATAGAGGAAAAAGGAAGATCTCCAATTAAAAACTACACAGAAGCATTCTCTGAAACCCCTTTCTGTTCTCCGCATTCAACTAACAGAGTTGAGCCTTACTTTTGAAGGAGCAGTTCTGAAACACTCTTTGTGTAGAAACTGCCAGTGGATATTCGGAGCGCTAAGTGGGTAATAGTCCAAAAAGGAGTATCTTCAACTAAATACTACACAGAAGCATTCTGTGAAACTTCTTTCTGTTCTGTGCATTCAACTACCAGGGTTGAACCTTACTTTTGATTGAGCCGTTCTGAAACACTCTTTCTGTAGAAACTGCAATTGGACATTCTGAGCGCTAAGAGGCCTATATTGGGAAAAAGAATATCTACAAATTAAAACTACACAGAAGCATTCTGTGAAACTTCTTTATGTTCTGTTCATTCAACTAAAAGAGTTGAACCTTAGTTTTGATTGAGCCGTTCTGAAACACTCTTTCTGTAGAAAATGCAAGTGGAGATTCGGAGCGCTAAGAGGGTAATAGTGGAAAAAGGAATGTCTTCAAATAAAAACTACACAGAATCATTCTGTGAGACTTCCTTCTGATCTGTGCATTCAGCTAACAGAGTTAAACCATACTTTTGATTGAGCAGATCTGAACACTCTTTCTGCAGGAAATGCAACTGGACATTTGGAGCGCTATGAGGGTAGTCGTGGAAAAAGGAATATATTCAAATATAAACTACACAGAAGCATTCTGTGAAACTTGTTTCTGATCTGAGCATTCAGCTAACAGAGTTAAACCATACTTTTGATTGAGCAGTTTTGAAACACTCTGTCTGTAGAAAATGCAACTGGACATTCGTAGCGCTATGTGGGTAATAGTGGAAAAAAGAATATGTTCAAATATAAACTACACAGAAGCATTGTATGAAACTTCTTTCTGTTCTGTGCATTCAACTAACAGAGTTGAACCTTACTTTTGATTGAGCCTTTCTGAAACACTCTTTCTGTAGAAACTGCAATTGGACATTCTGAGCGCTAAGAGGCCTATACTGGGAAAAATAATATCTTCAAATAAAAACTACACAGAAGCATTGTGTGAAACTTATTTCTGATATGTGCATTCAGCTAACAGAGTTAAACCATACTTTTGATTGCGCAGTTCCGAACACTCTTTCTGTAGAACATGCAAGTGGACATTCGGAGCGCTAAGAGTGTAATAGTGGAAAAAGGAATATATTCAAATATAAAATACACAGTAGTATTCTGTGAAACTTCTTTCTGTTCTGTGCATTCAACTAACAGAGTTGAACCTTACTTTTGATTGAGCCGTTCTGAAACACTCTTTCTGTAGAAACTGCAATTGGACATTCTATGCGCTAAGAGGCCTACATTTTGAAAAAGAATATCTTCAAATAAAAACTACACAGATGCATTCTGTGAAACTTATTTCTGATCTGTAAATTCAGTTAACAGAGCTAAACCATATTTGTGATTGAGCAGTTATGAAACACTCTTTTTGTAGTAAATGCAAGTGGACATTCGGAGCGCTAAGATTGTAATAGAGGAAAAAGGAATATCTCCAATTAAAAACTACACAGAAGCATTCTCTGAAACACATTTCTGTTCTCCGCATTCAACTAACAGAGTTGAGCCTTACTTTTGAAGGAGCAGTTCTGAAACACACTTTGTGTAGAAACTGCCAGTGGATATTCGGAGCGCTAAGTAGGTAATAGTCCAAAAAGGAGTATCTTCAACTAAATACTACACAGAAGCATTCTGTGAAACTCTTTCTGTTCTGTGCATTCAACTAAGAGAGTTGAAACTTACATTTGATTGAGCCGTTCTGAAACACTCTTTCTGTAGAAACTGCAATTGGACATTCTGAGCGCTAAGAGGCCTAAATTGGGAAAAATAATATCTTCAAATAAAAACTACACAGAAGCATTGTTTGAAACTTATTTCTGATATGTGCATTCAGCTAACAGAGTTAAACCATACTTTTGATTGCGCAGTTCCGTACACTCTTTCTGTAGAAAATGCAAGTTGACATTAGGAGCGCTAAGAGGGTAATAGTGGAAAAAGGAATATATTCAAATATAAACTACACAGAAGCATTCTGTGAAACTACTTTCTGTTCTGTGCATTCAACTACCAGGGTTGAACCTTACTTTTGATTGAGCCGTTCTGAAACACTCTTTGTGTAGAAACTGCAATTGGACATTCTGTGCGCTAAGAGGCCTATATTGGGAAAAAGAATATCTACAAATAAAAACTACACAGAAGCATTCTGTGAAACTTCTTTCTGTTCATTTCTTTCAACTAAAAGAGTTGAACTTTGGTTTTGATTGAGCCGTTCTGAAACATTCTTTCTGTAGGAAATGCAAGTGGAGAATCGGAGCGCTAAGAGGGTAATAGTGGAAAAAGGAATGTGTTCAAATATAAACTACACAGAATCATTCTATGAAACTTCTTTGTGATCTGTGCATTCAGCTAACAGAGTTAAACCATACTTTTGATTGAGCAGATCTGAACACTCTTTCTGTAGAAAATGCAACTGGACATTTGGAGCGCTAAGAGGGTAGTAGTGGAAAAAGGAATATATACAAATATAAACTACACAGAAGGATTCTGTGAAACTACTTTCTGATCTGAGCATTCAGCTAACAGAGTTAAACCATATTTTGATTGAGCAGTTTTGAAACACTCTGTGTGTAGAAAATGCAACTGGACATTCGTAGCGCTAAGTGGGTAATAGTGGAAAAAAGAATATGTTCAAATACAAACTACACAGAAGCATTGTATGAAACTTCTTTCTGTTCTGTGCATTCAACTAACAGAGTTGAAACTTACTTTTGATTGAGCCGTTCTGAAACACTCTTTCTGTAGAAACTGCAATTGGACATTCTGAGCGCTAAGAGGCCTATATTGGGAAAAATAATATCTTCAAATAAAAACTACACAGAAGCATTGTGAGAAACTTATTTCTGATATGTGCATTCAGCTAACAGAGTTAAACCATACTTTTGATTGCGCAGTTCTGAACACTCTTTCTGTAGAAAATGCAAGTGGACATTCCGAGCGCTAAGAGGGTAATAGTGGAAAAAGGAATATATTCAAATATAAACTACACAGTAGCATTCTGTGAAACTTCTTTCTGTTCTGTGCATTCAACTAACAGAGTTCAACCTTACTTTTGATTGAGCCGTTCTGAAACACTCTTTTTGTAGAAACTGCAATTGGACATGCTAAGCGCTAAGAGGCCTACATAGGGAAAAATATATCTTCAAATAAAAACTACACAGATGCATTCTGTGAAACTTATTTCTGATCTGTAAATTCAGTTAACAGAGCTAAAACATATTTTTCATTGAGCAGTTATGAAACACTCTTTTTGTAGAAAATGCAAGTGGACATTCGGAGCGCTAAGATTGTAATAGAGGAAAAAGGAATATCTCCCATTAAAAACTACACAGAAGCATTCTCTGAAACCCATTTCTGTTCTTCGCATTCAACTAACAGAGTTGAGCCTTACTTTTGAAGGAGCAGTTCTGAAACGCTCTTTGTGTAGAATCTGCCAGTGGATATTCGGAGCGCTAAGTTGGTAATAGTCCAAAAAGTAGTATCTTCAACTAAATACTACACAGAAGCATTCTGTGAAACTTCTTTCTGTTCTGTGCATTCAACTAAGAGAGTTGAACCTTACATTTGATTGAGCCGTTCTGAAACACTCTTTCTGTAGAAACTGCAATTGGACATTCTGAGCGCTAAGAGGTCTATATTGGGAAATATAATATCTTCAAATAAAAACTACACAGAAGCATTGTTTGAAACTTATTTCTGATATGTGCATTCAGCTAACAGAGTTAAACCATACTTTTGATTGCGCAGTTCAGAACACTCTTTCTGTAGAAAATGCAAGTGGACATTCGGTGCGCTAAGAGGGTCATATTGGAAAAAGGAATATATTCAAATATAAACTACACAGAAGCATTCTGTGAAACTTCTTTCTGTTCTGTGCATTCAACAACCAGGGTTGAATCTTACTTTTGATTGAGCCGTTCTGAAACACTCTTTCTGTAGAAACTGCAATAGGACATTCTGAGCGCTAAGTGGCCTATATTGGGAAAAAGAATATCTACAAATAAAAACTACACAGAAGCATTCTGTGAAACTTCTTTCTGTTCAGTTCATTCAACTAAAAGAGTTGAACCTTAGTTTTGATTGAGCCATTCTTAAACACTCTTTCTGTAGAAAATGCAAGTGGAGATTCGGAGCGCTAAGAGGGTAATAGTGGAAAAAGGAATGTCTTCAAATATAAACTACACAGAATCATTCTATGAAACTTCTTTCTGATCTGTGCATTCAGCTAACACAGTTAAACCATAATTTTTATTGAGCAGATCTGAACACTCTTTCTGTAGAAAATGCAACTGGACATTTGGAGCGCTAAGAGCGTAGTAGTGGAAAAAGGAATATATTCAAATATAAACTACACAGAAGCATTCTGTGAAACGTCTATCTGATCTGAGCATTCAGCAAACAGAGTTAAACCATACTTTTGATTGAGCAGTTTTGAAAAACTCTGTCTGTACAAAATGCAACTGGACATTCGTAGCGCTAAGTGGGCAAAAGTGGAAAAAAGAATATGTTCAAATATAAACTACACAGAAGCATTGTATGAAACTTCTTTCTGTTCTGTGCATTCAACTAACAGAGTTGAACCTTACTTTTGATTGAGCCTTTCTGAAACACTCTTTCTGTAGAAACTGCAATTGGACATTCTGAGCGCTAAGAGGCCTATATTGGGAAAAATAATATCTTCAAATAAAAACTACACAGAAGCATTGTGTGAAACTTATTTCTGATATGTGCATTCAGCTAACAGAGTTAAACCATACTTTTGATTGTGCAGTTCCGAACACTCTTTCCGTAGAAAAGGCAAGTGCACATTCGGAGCGCTAAGAGGGTAATAGTGGAAAAAGGAATATATTCAAATATAAACTACACAGTAGCATTCTGTGAAACTTCTTTGTGTTCTGTGCATTCAACTAACAGATTTGAACCTTACTTTTGATTGAGCCGTTCTGAAACACTCTTTCTGTAGAAACTGCAATTGGACAAGCTAAGCGCTAAGAGGCCTACATTGGGAAAAAGACTATCTTCAAATAAAAACTACACAGATGCATTCTGTGAAACTTATTTCTGATCTGTAAATTCAGTTAACAGAGCTAAACCATATTTTTGATTGAGCAGTTATGAAACACTCTTTTTGTAGAAAATGCAAGTGGACATTCGGAGCGCTAAGATTGTAATAGAGGAAAAAGAAATATCTCCAATTAAAAACTACACAGAAGCATTCTCTGAAACACCTTTCTATTCTCCGCATTCAACTAACAGAGTTGAGCCTTACATTTGAAGGAGCAATTCTGAAACACTCTTTGTGTAGAAACTGCCAGTGGATATTCGGAGCGCTAAGTGGGTAATAGTCCAAAAAGGAGTATCTTCAACTAAATACTACACAGAAGCATTCTGTGAAACTTCTTTCTGTTCTGTGCATTCAACTAAGAGAGTTGAACCTTATATTTGATTGAGCCGTTCTGAAACACTCTTTCTGTACAAACTGCAATTGGACATTCTGAGCGCTAAGGGGCCTATATTGGGAAAAATAATATCTTCAAATAAAAACTACACAGAAGCATTGTTTGAAACTTATTTCTGATATGTGCATTCAGCTAACAGAGTTAAACCATACTTTTGATTGCGCAGTTCAGAACACTCTTTCTGTAGAAAATGCAAGTGGACATTCGGAGCTCTAAGAGGGTAATAGTGGAAAAAGGAATATATTCAAATACAAACTACACAGAAGCATTCTGTGAAACTTCTTTCTGTTCTGTGCATTCAACTACCAGGGTTGAACGTTACTTTTGATTGAGCCGTTCTGAAACACTCTTTCTGTAGAAACTGCAATAGGACATTCTGAGCGCTAAGAGGCCTATATTGGGAAAAAGAATACCTACAAATAAAAACTACACAGAAGCATTCTGTGAAACTTCTTTCTGTTCAGTTCAATCAACAAAAGGAGTTGAACCTTAGTTTTGATTGAGCCGTTCTGAAACACTCTTTCTGTAGAAAATGCAAGTGGAGATTCGGAGCGCTAAGAGGGTAATAGTGGAAAAAGGAATGTCTTCAAATATAAACTACACAGAATCATTCTATGAAACTTCTTTCTGATCTGTGCATTCAGCTAACAGAGTTAAAACATACTTTTGATTGAGCAGATCTGAACACTCTTTCTGTAGAAAATGCAACTGGACATTTGGAGCGCTAAGAGGGTAGTAGTGGATAAAGGAATATATTCAAATATAAACTACACAGAAGCATTCTGTGAAACTTCTTTCTGATCTGAGCATTCAGCTAACAGAGTTAAACCATACTTTTGATTGAGCAGTTTTGAAAAACTCTGTCTGTACAAAATGCAACTGGACATTCGTAGCGCTAAGTGGGCAAAAGTGGAAAAAAGAATATGTTCAAATATAAACTACACAGAAGCATTGTATGAAACTTCTTTCTGTTCTGTGCATTCAACTAACAGAGTTGAACCTTACTTTTGATTGAGCCTTTCTGAAACACTCTTTCTGTAGAAACTGCAATTGGACATTCTGAGCGCTAAGAGGCCTATATTGGGAAAAATAATATCTTCAAATAAAAACTACACAGAAGCATTGTGTGAAACTTATTTCTGATATGTGCATTCAGCTAACAGAGTTAAACCATACTTTTGATTGTGCAGTTCCGAACACTCTTTCCGTAGAAAAGGCAAGTGCACATTCGGAGCGCTAAGAGGGTAATAGTGGAAAAAGGAATATATTCAAATATAAACTACACAGTAGCATTCTGTGAAACTTCTTTGTGTTCTGTGCATTCAACTAACAGATTTGAACCTTACTTTTGATTGAGCCGTTCTGAAACACTCTTTCTGTAGAAACTGCAATTGGACAAGCTAAGCGCTAAGAGGCCTACATTGGGAAAAAGACTATCTTCAAATAAAAACTACACAGATGCATTCTGTGAAACTTATTTCTGATCTGTAAATTCAGTTAACAGAGCTAAACCATATTTTTGATTGAGCAGTTATGAAACACTCTTTTTGTAGAAAATGCAAGTGGACATTCGGAGCGCTAAGATTGTAATAGAGGAAAAAGAAATATCTCCAATTAAAAACTACACAGAAGCATTCTCTGAAACACCTTTCTATTCTCCGCATTCAACTAACAGAGTTGAGCCTTACATTTGAAGGAGCAATTCTGAAACACTCTTTGTGTAGAAACTGCCAGTGGATATTCGGAGCGCTAAGTGGGTAATAGTCCAAAAAGGAGTATCTTCAACTAAATACTACACAGAAGCATTCTGTGAAACTTCTTTCTGTTCTGTGCATTCAACTAAGAGAGTTGAACCTTATATTTGATTGAGCCGTTCTGAAACACTCTTTCTGTAGAAACTGCAATTGGACATTCTGAGCGCTAAGGGGCCTATATTGGGAAAAATAATATCTTCAAATAAAAACTACACAGAAGCATTGTTTGAAACTTATTTCTGATATGTGCATTCAGCTAACAGAGTTAAACCATACTTTTGATTGCGCAGTTCAGAACACTCTTTCTGTAGAAAATGCAAGTGGACATTCGGAGCGCTAAGAGGGTAATAGTGGAAAAAGGAATATATTCAAATACAAACTACACAGAAGCATTCTGTGAAACTTCTTTCTGTTCTGTGCATTCAACTACCAGGGTTGAACGTTACTTTTGATTGAGCCGTTCTGAAACACTCTTTCTGTAGAAACTGCAATAGGACATTCTGAGCGCTAAGAGGCCTATATTGGGAAAAAGAATACCTACAAATAAAAACTACACAGAAGCATTCTGTGAAACTTCTTTCTGTTCAGTTCATTCAACAAAAGGAGTTGAACCTTAGTTTTGATTGAGCCGTTCTGAAACACTCTTTCTGTAGAAAATGCAAGTGGAGATTCGGAGCGCTAAGAGGGTAATAGTGGAAAAAGGAATGTCTTCAAATATAAACTACACAGAATCATTCTATGAAACTTCTTTCTGATCTGTGCATTCAGCTAACAGAGTTAAACCATACTTTTGATTGAGCAGATCTGAACACTCTTTCTGTAGAAAATGCAACTGGACATTTGGAGCGCTAAGAGGGTAGTAGTGGATAAAGGAATATATTCAAATATAAACTACACAGAAGCATTCTGTGAAACTTCTTTCTGATCTGAGCATTCAGCTAACAGAGTTAAACCATACTTTGATTGAGCAGTTTTGAAACACTCTGTCTGTAGAAAATGCAACTGGACATTCGTAGCGCTAAGTGGGTAATAGTGGAAAAAAGAATATGTTCAAATATAAACTACACAGAAGCATTGTATGAAACTACTTTCTGTTCTGTGCATTCAACTAACAGAGTTGAACCTTACTTTTGACTGACCCGTTCTGAAACACTCTTTCTGTAGAAACTGCAATTGGACATTCTGAGAGCTAAGAGACCTATATTGGGAAAAATAATGTCTACAAATAAAAACTACACAGAAGTATTCTGTGAAACTACTTTCTGTTCTGTTCATTCAACTAAAAGAGTTGAACCTTAGTTTTGATTGAGCCGTTCTGAAACACTCTTTCTGTAGAAAATGCAAGTGGAGATTCGGAGCGCTAAGAGGGTAATAGTGGAAAAAGGAATGTCTTCAAATATAAACTTCACAGATTCATTCTGTGAAACTTCTTTCTGATCTGTGCATTCAGCTAACAGAGTTAAACCATACTTTGGATTGAGCAGATCTGAACACTCTTTCTGTAGAAAATGACACTGGACATTTGGAGCACTAAGAGGGTAGTAGTCGAAAAAGGAATATATTCAAATATAAACTACACAGAAGCATTCTGTGAAACTTCTTTCTGATCTGAGCATTCAGCTAACAAAATTAAACCATACTTTTGATTGAGCAGTTTTGAAACACTCTGTCTGTAGAAAATGCAACTGGACATTCGTAGCGCTAAGTGGGTAATAGTGGAAAAAAGAATATGTTCAAATATAAACTACACAGAAGCATTGTATGAAACTTCTTTCTGTTCTGTGCATTCAACTAACAGAGTTGAACCTTACTTTTGACTGACCCGTTCTGAAACACTCTTTCTGTAGAAACTGCAATTGGACATTCTGAGAGCTAAGAGACCTATATTGGGAAAAATAATGTCTACAAATAAAAACTACACAGAAGTATTCTGTGAAACTTCTTTCTGTTCTGTTCATTCAACTAAAAGAGTTGAACCTTAGTTTTGATTGAGCCGTTCTGAAACACTCTTTCTGTAGAAAATGCAAGTGGAGATTCGGAGCGCTAAGAGGGTAATAGTGGAAAAAGGAATGTCTTCAAATATAAACTACACAGAATCATTCTATGAAACTTCTTTCTGATCTGTGCATTCAGCTAACAGAGTTAAACCATACTTTTGATTGAGCAGATCTGAACACTCTTTCTGTAGAAAATGCAACTGGACATTTGGAGCGCTAAGAGGGTAGTAGTGGATAAAGGAATATATTCAAATATAAACTACACAGAAGCATTCTGTGAAACTTCTTTCTGATCTGAGCATTCAGCTAACAGAGTTAAACCATACTTTTGATTGAGCAGTTTTGAAAAACTCTGTCTGTACAAAATGCAACTGGACATTCGTAGCGCTAAGTGGGCAAAAGTGGAAAAAAGAATATGTTCAAATATAAACTACACAGAAGCATTGTATGAAACTTCTTTCTGTTCTGTGCATTCAACTAACAGAGTTGAACCTTACTTTTGATTGAGCCTTTCTGAAACACTCTTTCTGTAGAAACTGCAATTGGACATTCTGAGCGCTAAGAGGCCTATATTGGGAAAAATAATATCTTCAAATAAAAACTACACAGAAGCATTGTGTGAAACTTATTTCTGATATGTGCATTCAGCTAACAGAGTTAAACCATACTTTTGATTGTGCAGTTCCGAACACTCTTTCCGTAGAAAAGGCAAGTGCACATTCGGAGCGCTAAGAGGGTAATAGTGGAAAAAGGAATATATTCAAATATAAACTACACAGTAGCATTCTGTGAAACTTCTTTGTGTTCTGTGCATTCAACTAACAGATTTGAACCTTACTTTTGATTGAGCCGTTCTGAAACACTCTTTCTGTAGAAACTGCAATTGGACAAGCTAAGCGCTAAGAGGCCTACATTGGGAAAAAGACTATCTTCAAATAAAAACTACACAGATGCATTCTGTGAAACTTATTTCTGATCTGTAAATTCAGTTAACAGAGCTAAACCATATTTTTGATTGAGCAGTTATGAAACACTCTTTTTGTAGAAAATGCAAGTGGACATTCGGAGCGCTAAGATTGTAATAGAGGAAAAAGAAATATCTCCAATTAAAAACTACACAGAAGCATTCTCTGAAACACCTTTCTATTCTCCGCATTCAACTAACAGAGTTGAGCCTTACATTTGAAGGAGCAATTCTGAAACACTCTTTGTGTAGAAACTGCCAGTGGATATTCGGAGCGCTAAGTGGGTAATAGTCCAAAAAGGAGTATCTTCAACTAAATACTACACAGAAGCATTCTGTGA
The DNA here is from genome assembly GCF_028878055.3 of Symphalangus syndactylus. Taxonomy (NCBI): domain Eukaryota; kingdom Metazoa; phylum Chordata; class Mammalia; order Primates; family Hylobatidae; genus Symphalangus; species Symphalangus syndactylus. The sequence continues at coordinate 109,349,947 of NC_072437.2, read as the reverse complement.
AACTTCTTTCTGTTCTGTGCATTCAACTAAGAGAGTTGAACCTTATATTTGATTGAGCCGTTCTGAAACACTCTTTCTGTAGAAACTGCAATTGGACATTCTGAGCGCTAAGGGGCCTATATTGGGAAAAATAATATCTTCAAATAAAAACTACACAGAAGCATTGTTTGAAACTTATTTCTGATATGTGCATTCAGCTAACAGAGTTAAACCATACTTTTGATTGCGCAGTTCAGAACACTCTTTCTGTAGAAAATGCAAGTGGACATTCGGAGCGCTAAGAGGGTAATAGTGGAAAAAGGAATATATTCAAATACAAACTACACAGAAGCATTCTCTGAAACTTCTTTCTGTTCTGTGCATTCAACTACCAGGGTTGAACGTTACTTTTGATTGAGCCGTTCTGAAACACTCTTTCTGTAGAAACTGCAATAGGACATTCTGAGCGCTAAGAGGCCTATATTGGGAAAAAGAATACCTACAAATAAAAACTACACAGAAGCATTCTGTGAAACTTCTTTCTGTTCAGTTCATTCAACAAAAGGAGTTGAACCTTAGTTTTGATTGAGCCGTTCTGAAACACTCTTTCTGTAGAAAATGCAAGTGGAGATTCGGAGCGCTAAGAGGGTAATAGTGGAAAAAGGAATGTCTTCAAATATAAACTACACAGAATCATTCTATGAAACTTCTTTCTGATCTGTGCATTCAGCTAACAGAGTTAAACCATACTTTTGATTGAGCAGATCTGAACACTCTTTCTGTAGAAAATGCAACTGGACATTTGGAGCGCTAAGAGGGTAGTAGTGGATAAAGGAATATATTCAAATATAAACTACACAGAAGCATTCTGTGAAACTTCTTTCTGATCTGAGCATTCAGCTAACAGAGTTAAACCATACTTTGATTGAGCAGTTTTGAAACACTCTGTCTGTAGAAAATGCAACTGGACATTCGTAGCGCTAAGTGGGTAATAGTGGAAAAAAGAATATGTTCAAATATAAACTACACAGAAGCATTGTATGAAACTTCTTTCTGTTCTGTGCATTCAACTAACAGAGTTGAACCTTACTTTTGACTGACCCGTTCTGAAACACTCTTTCTGTAGAAACTGCAATTGGACATTCTGAGAGCTAAGAGACCTATATTGGGAAAAATAATGTCTACAAATAAAAACTACACAGAAGTATTCTGTGAAACTACTTTCTGTTCTGTTCATTCAACTAAAAGAGTTGAACCTTAGTTTTGATTGAGCCGTTCTGAAACACTCTTTCTGTAGAAAATGCAAGTGGAGATTCGCAGCGCTAAGAGGGTAATAGTGGAAAAAGGAATGTCTTCAAATATAAACTTCACAGATTCATTCTGTGAAACTTCTTTCTGATCTGTGCATTCAGCTAACAGAGTTAAACCATACTTTGGATTGAGCAGATCTGAACACTCTTTCTGTAGAAAATGACACTGGACATTTGGAGCACTAAGAGGGTAGTAGTGGAAAAAGGAATATATTCAAATATAAACTACACAGAAGCATTCTGTGAAACTTCTTTCTGATCTGAGCATTCAGCTAACAAAATTAAACCATACTTTTGATTGAGCAGTTTTGAAACACTCTGTCTGTAGAAAATGCAACTGGACATTCGTAGCGCTAAGTGGGTAATAGTGGAAAAAAGAATATGTTCAAATATAAACTACACTGAAGCATTGTATGAAACTTCTTTCTGTTCTGTGCATTCAACTAACAGAGTTGAACCTTACTTTTGATTGAGACGTTCTGAAACACTCTTTCTGTAGAAAGTGCAATTGGACATTCTGAGCACTAAGAGGCATATATTGGGAAAAAGAATATCTACAAATAAAAACTACACAGAAGCATTCTGTGAAACTTCTTTCTGTTCTGTGCATTCAGCAAAGAGAGTTGAACCTTACATTTGATTGAGCCGTTCTGAAACACTCTTTCTGTAGAAAATGCAATTGGACATTCTGAGCGCTAAGAGGCCTACATTGGGAAAAATAATATCTTCAAATAAAAACTACACAGAAGTATTGTGTGAAACTTATTTCTGATATGTTCATTAAGCTAACAGAGTTAAACCATACTTTTGATTGCGCAGTTCTGAACACTCTTTCTGTAGAAAATGCAAGTGGACATTCGGAGCGCTAAGAGGGTAATAGTGGAAAAAGGAATATATTGAAATATAAACTACACAGAAGCATTCTGTGAATCGTCTATCTGATCTGAGCATTCAGCTAACAGAGTTAAACCATACTTTTGATTGAGCAGTTTTGAAAAACTCTGTCTGTACAAAATGCAACTGGACATTCGTAGCGCTAAGTGGGCAATAGTGGAAAAAAGAATATGTTCAAATATAAACTACACAGAAGCATTGTATGAAACTTCTTTCTGTTCTGTGCATTCAACTAACAGAGTTGAACCTTACTTTTGATTGAGCCTTTGTGAAACACTCTTTCTGTAGAAACTGCAATTGGACATTCTGAGCGCTAAGAGGCCTATATTGGGAAAAATAATATCTTCAAATAAAAACTACACAGAAGCATTGTGTGAAACTTATTTCTGATATGTGCATTCAGCTAACAGAGTTAAACCATACTTTTGATTGTGCAGTTCCGAACACTCTTTCCGTAGAAAAGGCAAGTGGACATTCGGAGCGCTAAGAGGGTAATAGTGGAGAAAGGAATATATTCAAATATAAACTACACAGTAGCATTCTGTGAAACTTCTTTCTGTTCTGTGCATTCAACTAACAGAGTTGAACCTTACTTTTGATTGAGCCGTTCTGAAACACTCTTTCTGTAGAAACTGCAATTGGACATTCTGAGAGCTAAGAGACCTATATTGGGAAAAATAATGTCTACAAATAAAAACTACACAGAAGTATTCTGTGAAACTTCTTTCTGTTCTGTTCATTCAACTAAAAGAGTTGAACCTTAGTTTTGATTGAGCCGTTCTGAAACACTCTTTCTGTAGAAAATGCAAGTGGAGATTCCGAGCGCTAAGAGGGTAATAGTGGAAAAAGGAATGTCTTCAAATATAAACTTCACAGATTCATTCTGTGAAACTTCTTTCTGATCTGTGCATTCAGCTAACTGAGTTAAACCATACTTTTGATTGAGCAGATCTGAACACTCTTTCTGTAGAAAATGACACTGGACATTTGGAGCGCTAAGAGGGTAGTAGTGGAAAAAGGAATATATTCAAATATAAACTACACAGAAGCATTCTGTGAAACTTCTTTCTGATCTGAGCATTCAGCTAACAAAATTAAACCATACTTTTGATTGAGCAGTTTTGAAACACTCTGTCTGTAGAAAATGCAACTGGACATTCGTAGCGCTAAGTGGGTAATAGTGGAAAAAAAATATGTTCAAATATAAACTACACTGAAGCATTGTATGAAACTTCTTTCTGTTCTGTGCATTCAACTAACAGAGTTGAACCTTACTTTTGATTGAGACGTTCTGAAACACTCTTTCTGTAGAAAGTGCAATTGGACATTCTGAGCACTAAGAGGCATATATTGGGAAAAAGAATATCTACAAATAAAAACTACACAGAAGCATTCTGTGAAACTTCTTTCTGTTCTGTGCATTCAGCAAAGAGAGTTGAACCTTACATTTGATTGAGCCGTTCTGAAACACTCTTTCTGTAGAAAATGCAATTGGACATTCTGAGCGCTAAGAGGTCTACATTGGGAAAAATAATATCTTCAAATAAAAACTACACAGAAGCATTGTGTGAAACTTATTTCTGATATGTTCATTAAGCTAACAGAGTTAAACCATACTTTTGATTGCGCAGTTCTGAACACTCTTTCTGTAGAAAATGCAAGTGGACATTCGGAGCGCTAAGAGGGTAATAGTGGAAAAAGGAATATATTGAAATATAAACTACACAGAAGCATTCTGTGAATCGTCTATCTGATCTGAGCATTCAGCTAACAGAGTTAAACCATACTTTTGATTGAGCAGTTTTGAAAAACTCTGTCTGTACAAAATGCAACTGGACATTCGTAGCGCTAAGTGGGCAATAGTGGAAAAAAGAATATGTTCAAATATAAACTACACAGAAGCATTGTATGAAACTTCTTTCTGTTCTGTGCATTCAACTAACAGAGTTGAACCTTACTTTTGATTGAGCCTTTGTGAAACACTCTTTCTGTAGAAACTGCAATTGGACATTCTGAGCGCTAAGAGGCCTATATTGGGAAAAATAATATCTTCAAATAAAAACTACACAGAAGCATTGTGTGAAACTTATTTCTGATATGTGCATTCAGCTAACAGAGTTAAACCATACTTTTGATTGTGCAGTTCCGAACACTCTTTCCGTAGAAAAGGCAAGTGGACATTCGGAGCGCTAAGAGGGTAATAGTGGAGAAAGGAATATATTCAAATATAAACTACACAGTAGCATTCTGTGAAACTTCTTTCTGTTCTGTGCATTCAACTAACAGAGTTGAACCTTACTTTTGATTGAGCCGTTCTGAAACACTCTTTCTGTAGAAACTGCAATTGGACAAGCTAAGCGCTAAGAGGCCTACATTGGGAAAAAGACTATCTTCAAATAAAAACTACACAGATGCATTCTGTGAAACTTATTTCTGATCTGTAAATTCAGTTAACAGAGCTAAACCATATTTTTGATTGAGCAGTTATGAAACACTCTTTTTGTAGAAAATGCAAGTGGACATTCGGAGCGCTAAGATTGTAATAGAGGAAAAAGAAATATCTCCATTTAAAAACTACACAGAAGCATTCTCTGAAACACCTTTCTATTCTCCGCATTCAACTAAAAGAGTTGAGCCTTACTTTTGAAGGAGCAGTTCTGAAACACGCTTTGTGTAGAAACTGCCAGTGGATATTCGGAGCGCTAAGTGGGTAATAGTCCGAAAAGGAGTATCTTCAACTAAAAACTACACAGATGCATTCTGTGAAACTTATTTCTGATCTGTAAATTCAGTTAACAGAGATAAAGCATATTTTTGATTGAGCAGTTATGAAACACTCTTTTTGCAGAAAATGCAAGTGGAGATTCGGAGCGCTAAGAGGGTAATAGTGGAAAAAGGAATGTCTTCAAATATAAACTACACAGAATCATTTGGTGAAACTTCTTTCTGATCTGTGCATTCAGCTAACAGAGTTAAAGCATACCTTTGATTGAGCAGATCTGAACACTCTTTCTGTAGAAAATGCAACTGGACATTTGGAGTGCTAAGAGCTTAGTAGTTTAAAAAGGAATATATTCAAATATAAACTACACAGAAGCATTCTGTGAAACTTCTTTCTGTTCTGAGCATTCAGCTAACAGAGTTAAACCATACTTTTGATTGAGCAGTTTTGAAACACTCTGTCTGCAGAAAATGCAACTGGACATTTGGAGCGCTAAGTGGGTAATAGTGGAAAAAAGAATATGTTCAAATATAAACTACACAGAAGCATTGTATGAAACTTCTTTCTGTTCTGTGCATTCAACTAACAGAGTTGAACCTTACTTTTGATTGAGCCGTTCTGAAACACTCTTTCTGTAGAAAGTGCAATTGGACATTCTGAGCACTTAGAGCCCTATATTGGGAAAAAGAATATCTACAAATAAAAACTACACAGAAGCATTCTGTGAAACTTCTTTCTGTTCTGTGCATTCAACTAAGAGAGTTGAACCTTACATTTGATTGAGCCGTTCTGAAACACTCTTTCTGTAGAAAATGCAATTGGACATTCTGAGCGCTAAGAGGCCTACATTGGGAAAAATAATATCTTCAAATAAAAACTACACAGAAGCATTGTGTGAAACTTATTTCTGATATGTTCATTAAGCTAACAGAGTTAAACCATACTTTTGATTGCACAGTTCTGAACACTCTTTCTGTAGAAAATGCAAGTGGACATTCGGAGCGCTAAGAGGGTAATAGTGGAAAAAGGAATATATTCAAATATAAACTACACAGTAGCATTCTGTGAAAATTCTTTCTGTTCTGTGCATTCAACTAACAGAGTTGAACCTTACTTTTGATTGAGCCGTTCTGAAACACTCTTTCTGTAGAAACTGCAATTGGACATGCTAAGCGCTAAGAGGCCTACATTGGGAAAAAGAATATCTTCAAATAAAAACTACACAGATGCATTCTGTGAAACTTATTTCTGATCTGTAAATTCAGTTAACAGAGGTAAAACGTATTTTTGATTGAGCAGTTATGACACACACTTTTTGTAGAAAATGCAAGTGGAGGTTTGGAGCGCTAAGAGGGTAATAGTGGAAAAAGGAATGTCTTCAAATATAAACTACACAGAATCATTCGGTGAAACTTCTTTCTGATCTGTGCATTCAGCTAACAGAGTTAAACCATACTTTTGATTGAGCAGATCTGAACACTCTTTCTGTTGAAAATTCAACTGGACATTTGGAGCGCTAAGAGCGTAGTAGTTGAAAAAGGAATATATTCAAATATAAACTACACAGAAGCATTCTGTGAAACTTCTTTCTGATCTGAGCATTCAGCTAACAGAGTTAAACCATACTTTTGATTGAGCAGTTTTGAAACACTCTGTCTGTAGAAAATGCAACTGGATATTCGTAGCGCTAAGTGGGTAATAGTGGAAAAAAGAATATATTCAAATATAAACTACACAGAAGCATTGTATGAAACTTCTTTCTGTTCTGTGCATTCAACTAACAGAGTTGAACCTTACTTTTGATTGAGCCGTTCTGAAACACTCTTTCTGTAGAAACTGCAATTGGACATTCTGAGCGCTAGGAGGCCTATATTGGGAAAAAGAATGTCTACAAATAAAAACTACAGAGAAGAATTTTGTGAAACTTCTTTCTGTTCTGTTTGTTCAACTAAAAGAGTTGAACCTTAGTTTTGATTGAGCCGTTCTGAAACACTCTTTCTGTAGAAAATGCAAGTGGAGATTCGGAGCGCTAATAGGGTAATAGTGGAAAAAGGAATGTCTCCAAATATAAACTACACAGAATTATTCTGTGAAACTTCTTTCTGATCTGTGCATTCAGCTAACAGAGTTAAACCATACTTTTGATTGAGCAGATCTGAACACTCTTTCTGTAGAAAATGCAACTGGACATTTGGAGCGCTAAGAGAGTAGTAGTGGAAAAAGGAATATATTCAAATATAAACTACACAGAAGCATTCTGTGAAACTTCTTTCTGATCTGAGCATTCAGCTAACAGAGTTAAACCATACTTTTGATTGAGCAGTTTTGAAACACTCTGTCTGTAGCAAATGCAACTGGATATTCGTAGCGCTAAGTGGGTAATAGTGGAAAAAAGAATATATTCAAATATAAACTACACAGAAGCATTGTATGAAACTTCTTTCTGTTCTGTGCATTCAACTAACAGAGTTGAACCTTACTTTTGATTGAGCCGTTCTGAAACACTCTTTCTGTAGAAACTGCAATTGGACATTCTGAGCGCTAGGAGGCCTATATTGGGAAAAAGAATGTCTACAAATAAAAACTACAGAGAAGAATTGTGTGAAACTTCTTTCTGTTCTGTTTGTTCAACTAAAAGAGTTGAACCTTAGTTTTGATTGAGCCGTTCTGAAACACTCTTTCTGTAGAAAATGCAAGTGGAGATTCGGAGCGCTAAGAGGGTAATAGTGGAAAAAGGAATGTCTCCAAATATAAACTACACAGAATTATTCTGTGAAACTTCTTTCTGATCTGTGCATTCAGCTAACAGAGTTAAACCATACTTTTGATTGAGCAGATCTGAACACTCTTTCTGTAGAAAATGCAACTGGACATTTTGAGCGCTAAGAGAGTAGTAGTGGAAAAAGGAATATATTCAAATATAAACTACACAGAAGCATTCTGTGAAACTTCTTTCTGATCTGAGCATTCAGCTAACAGAATTAAACCATACTTTTGATTGAGCAGTTTGGAAACACTCTGTCTGTAGAAAATGCAACTGGACATTCGTAGCGCTAAGTGGGTAATAGTGGAAAAAAGAATACGATCAAATATAAACTACACAGAAGCATTGTATGAAACTTCTTTCTGTTCTGTGCATTCAACTAACAGAGTTGAACTTAATTTTGATTGAGCCTTTCTGAAACACTCTTTCTGTAGAAACTGCAATTGGACATTCTGAGCGCTAAGAGGCCTATATTGGGAAAAATAATATCTTCAAATAAAAACTACACAGAAGCATTGTGTGAAACTTATTTCTGATATGTTCATTAAGCTAACAGAGTTAAACCATACTTTTGATTGCACAGTTCTGAACACTCTTTCTGTAGAAAATGCAAGTGGATATTCGGAGCGCTAAGAGGGTAATAGTGGAAAAAGGAATATATTCAAATATAAACTACACAGTAGCATTCTGTGAAAATTCTTTCTGTTCTGTGCATTCAACTAACAGAGTTGAACCTTACTTTTGATTGAGCCGTTCTGAAACACTCTTTCTGTAGAAACTGCAATTGGACATGCTAAGCACTAAGAGGCCTACATTGGGAAAAAGAATATCTTCAAATAAAAACTACACAGATGCATTCTGTGAAACTTATTTCTGATCTGTAAATTCAGTTAACAGAGATGAAACATATTTTTGATTGAGCAGTTATGAAACCCTCTCTTTGTAGAAAATGAAAGTGGAGATTCGGAGCGCTAAGAGGGTAATAGTGGAAAAAGGAATGTCTTCAAATATAAACTACACAGAATCATTCGGTGAAACTTCCTTCTTTTCTGTGCATTCAGCTAACAGAGTTAAACCATACTTTTGATTGAGCAGATCAGAACACTCTTTTTGTAGAAAATGCAACTGGACATTTGGAGCGCTAAGAGCGTAGTAGTGGAAAAAGGAATATATTCAAATATAAACAACACAGAAGCATTCTGTGAAACTTCTTTCTGATCTGAGCATTCAGCTAACAGAGCTAAACCATACTTTTGATTGAGCAGTTTTGAAACACTCTGTCTGTAGGAAATGCAACTGGACATTCGTAGCGCTAAGTGGGTATAGTGGAAAAAAGAATATGTTCAAATATAAACTACACAGAAGCATTGTATGAAACTACTTTCTGTTCTGTGCATTCAACTAACAGAGTTGAACCTTACTTTTGATTGAGCCGTTCTGAAACACTCTTTCTGTAGAAACTGCAATTGGACATTCTGAGCGCTAGGAGCCCTATATTGGGAAAAAGAATGTCTACAAATAAAAACTACACAGAAGAATTGTGTGAAACTTCGTTCTGTTCTGTTTGTTCAACTAAAAGAGTTGAACCTTAGTTTTGATTGAGCCGTTCTGAAACACTCTTTCTGTAGAAAATGCAAGTGGAGATTCGGAGCGCTAAGAGGGTAATAGTGGAAAAAGGAATGTCTCCAAATATAAACTACACAGAATAATTCTGTGAAACTTCTTTCTGATCTGTGCATTCAGCTAACAGAGTTAAACCATACTTTTGATTGAGCAGATCTGAACACTCTTTCTGTAGAAAATGCAACTGGACATTTGGAGCGCTAAGAGAGTACTAGTGGAAAAAGGAATATATTCAAATATAAACTACACAGAAGCATTCTGTGAAACTTCTTTCTGATCTGAGCATTCAGCTAACAGAGTTAAACTATACTTTTGATTGAGCAGTTTTGAAACACTCTGTCAGTAGAAAATTCAACTGGACATTCGTAGCGATAAGTGGGTAATAGTGGAAAAAAGAATATGTTCAAATATAAACTACACAGAAGCATTGTATGAAACTTCTTTCTGTTCTGTGCATTCAACTAACAGAGTTGAACCTTACTTTTGATTGAGCCGTTCTGAAACACTCTTTCTGTAGAAACTGCAATTGGACATTTTGAGCGCTAGGAGGCGTATATTGGGAAAAAGAATGTCTACAAATAAAAACTACACAGAAGAATTGTGTGAAACTTCTTTCTGTTCTGTTTGTTCAACTAAAAGAGTTGAACCTTAGTTTTGATTGAGCCGTTCTGAAACACTCTTTCTGTAGAAAATGCAAGTGGAGATTCGGAGCGCTAAGAGGGTAATAGTGGAAAAAGGAATGTCTCCAAATATAAACTACACAGAATCATTCTGTGAAACTTCTTTCTGATCTGTGCATTCAGCTAACAGAGTTAAACCATACTTTTGATTGAGCAGATCTGAACACTCTTTCTGTAGAAAATGCAACTGGACATTTGGAGCGCTAAGAGAGTAGTAGTGGAAAAAGGAATATATTCAAATATAAACTACACAGAAGCATTCTGTGAAACTTCTTTCTGATCTGAGCATTCAGCTAACAGAGTTAAACCATACTTTTAATTGAGCAGTTTTTAAACACTCTGTCTGTAGAAAATGCAACTGGACATTCGTAGCGCTAAGTGGGTAATAGTGGAAAAAAGAATATGTTCAAATATAAACTACACAGAAGCATTGTATGAAACTTCTTTCTGTTCTGTGCATTCAACTAACAGAGTTGAACCTTACTTTTGATTGACCCGTTCTGAAACACTCTTTCTGTAGAAACTGCAATTGGACATTTTGAGCGCTAGGAGGCCAATATTGGGAAAAAAGAATGTCTACAAATAAAAACTACACAGCAGAATTGTGTGAAACTTCTTTCTGTTCTGTTTGTTCAACTAAAAGAGTTGAACCTTAGTTTTGATTGAGCCGTTCTGAAACACTCTTTCTGTAGAAAATGCAAGTGGAGATTCGGAGCGCTAAGAGGGTAATAGTGGAAAAAGGAATGTCTCCAAATATAAACTACACAGAATCATTCTGTGAAACTTCTTTCTGATCTGTGCATTCAGCTAACAGAGTTAAACCATACTTTTGATTGAGCAGATCTGAACACTCTTTCTGTAGAAAATGCAACTGGACATTTGGAGCGCTAAGAGAGTAGTAGTGGAAAAAGGAATATATTCAAATATAAACTACACAGAAGCATTGTGTGAAACTTCCTTCTGATCTGAGCATTCAGCTAACAGAGTTAAACCATACTTTTGATTGAGCAGTTTTGAAACACTCTGTCTGTAGAAAATGCAACTGGACCTTCGTAGCGCTAAGTTGGTAATAGTGGGAAAAAGAATATGTTCAAATATAAACTACACAGAAGCATTGTATGAAACTTCTTTCTGTTCTGTGCATTCAACTAACAGAGTTGAACCTTACTTTTGATTGACCCGTTCTGAAACACTCTTTCTGTAGAAACTGCAATTGGACATTTTGAGCGCTAGGAGGCCTATATTGGGAAAAAGAATGTCTACAAATAAAAACTACACAGCAGAATTGTGTGAAACTTCTTTCTGTTCTGTTTGTTCAACTAAAAGAGTTGAACCTTAGTTTTGATTGAGCCGTTCTGAAACACTCTTTCTGTAGAAAATGCAATTGGAGATTCGGAGCGCTAAGAGGGTAATAGTGGAAAAAGGAATGTCTCCAAATATAAACTACACAGAATCATTCTGTGAAACTTCTTTCTGATCTGTGCATTCAGCTAACAGAGTTAAACCATACTTTTTTTTTTTTTTTTTTTTTTTTTTTTTTTTTTTTTTTTTTTTTTTTTTTGAGACAGGGTCTCGCTCTGTTGCCCGGGCTGGAGTGCAGTGGCGCAATCTCGGCTCACTGCAAGCTCTGCCTCCCGGGTTCACGCCATTCTCCTGCCTCAGCCTCCGAGTAGCTGGGACTACAGGCGCCCGCCACCGCGCCCGGCTAATTTTTTTGTATTTTTTAGTAGAGACGGGGTTTCACCGTGGTCTCGATCTCCTGACCTCGTGATCCGCCCGCCTCGGCCTCCCAAAGTGCTGGGATTACAAGCGTGAGCCACCGCGCCCGGCCTAAACCATACTTTTGATTGAGGAGATCTGAACACTCTTTCTGTAGAAAATGCAACTGGACATTTGGAGCGCTAAGAGAGTAGTAGTGGAAAAAGGAATATATTCAAATATAAACTACACAGAAGCATTCTGTGAAACTTCATTCTGATCTGAGCATTCAGCTAACAGAGTTAAACCATACTTTTGATTGAGCAGTTTTGAAACACTCTGTCTGTAGAAAATGCAACTGGACATTCGTAGCGCTAAGTGGGTAATAGTGGAAAAAGAATATGTTCAAATATAAACTACACAGAAGCATTGTATGAAACTTCTTTCTGTTCTGTGCATTCAACTAACAGAGTTGAACCTTACTTTTGATTGAGCCTTTCTGAAACACTCTTTCTGTAGAAACTGCAATTGGACATTCTGAGCGCTAAGAGGCCTATATTGGGAAAAATAATATCTTCAAATAAAAACTACACAGAAGCATTTTGTGAAACTTATTTCTGATATGTTCATTAAGCTAACAGAGTTAAACCATACTTTTGATTGCGCAGTTCTGAACACTCTTTCTGTAGAAAATGCAAGTGGACATTCGGAGCGCTAAGAGGGTAATAGTGGAAAAAGGAATATATTCAAATATAAACTACACAGTAGCATTCTGTGAAAATTCTTTCTGTTCTGTGCATTCAACTAACAGAGTTGAACCTTACTTTTGATTCAGCCGTTCTGAAACACTCTTTCTGTAGAAACTGCAATTGGACATGCTAAGCGCTAAGAGGCCTACATTGGGAAAAAGAATATCTTCAAATAAAAACTACACAGATGCATTCTGTGAAACTTATTTCTGATCTGTAAATTCAGTTAACAGAGATAAAACATATTTTTGATTGAGCAGTTATGAAACACTCTTTTTGTAGAAAATGCAAGTGGAGATTCGGAGCGCTAAGAGGGTAATAGTGGAAAAAGGAATATCTTCAAATATAAACTACACAGAATCATTCGGTGAAACTTCTTTCTGATCTGTGCATTCAGCTCACAGAGTTAAACCATACTTTTGATTGAGCAGATCTGAACACTCTTTCTGTAGAAAATGCAACTGGACATTTGGAGCGCTAAGAGCGTAGTAGTGGAAAAAGGAATATATTCAAATATAAACTACACAGAAGCATTCTGTGAAACTTCTTTCTGATCTGAGCATTCAGCTAACAGAGTTAAACCATACTTTTGATTGAGCAGTTTTGAAACACTCTCTCTGTAGAAAATGCAACTGGACATTCGTAGCGCTAAGTGGGTAATAGTGGAAAAAAGAATATGTTCAAATATAAACTACACAGAAGCATTGTATGAAACTTCTTTCTGTTCTGTGCATTCAACTAACAGAGTTGAACCTTACTTTTGATTGAGCCGTTCTGAAACACTCTTTCTGTAGAAACTGCAATTGGACATTCTGAGCGCTAGGAGGCCTATATTGGGAAAAAGAATGTCTACAAATAAAAACTACAGAGAAGAATTGTGTGAAACTTCTTTCTGTTCTGTTTGTTCAATTAAAAGATTTGAACCTTAGTTTTGATTGAGCCGTTCTGAGAAACTCTTTCTGTAGAAAATGCAAGTGGAGATTCGGAGCGCTAAGAGGGTAATAGTGGAAAAAGGAATGTCTCCAAATATAAACTACACAGAATCATTCTGTGAAACTTCTTTCTGATCTGTGCATTCAGCTAACAGAGTTAAACCATACTTTTGATTGAGCAGATCTGAACACTCTTTCTGTAGAAAATGCAACTGGACATTTGGAGCGCTAAGAGAGTAGTAGTGGAAAAAGGAATATATTCAAATATAAACTACACAGAAGCATTCTGTGAAACTTCTTTCTGATCTGAGCATTCAGCTAACAGAGTTAAACCATACTTTTGATTGAGCAGTTTTGAAACACTCTGTCTGTAGAAAATGCAACTGGACCTTCGTAGCGCTAAGTGAGTAATAGTGGAAAAAAGAATATGTTCAAATATAAACTACACAGAAGCATTGTATGAAACTTCTTTCTGTTCTGTGCATTCAACTAACAGAGTTGAACCTTACTTTTGATTGACCCGTTCCTAAACACTCTTTCTGTAGAAACTGCAATTGGACATTTTGAGCGCTAGGAGGCCTATATTGGGAAAAAGAATGTCTACAAATAAAAACTACACAGCAGAATTGTGTGAAACTTCTTTCTGTTCTGTTTGTTCAACTAAAAGAGTTGAACCTTAGTTTTGATTGAGCCGTTCTGAAACACTCTTTCTGTAGAAAATGCAATTGGAGATTCGGAGCGCTAAGAGGGTAATAGTGGAAAAAGGAATGTCTCCAAATATAAACTACACAGAATCATTCTGTGAAACTTCTTTCTGATCTGTGCATTCAGCTAACAGAGTTAAACCATACTTTTGATTGAGGAGATCTGAACACTCTTTCTGTAGAAAATGCAACTGGACATTTGGAGCGCTAAGAGAGTAGTAGTGGAAAAAGGAATATATTCAAATATAAACTACACAGAAGCATTCTGTGAAACTTCATTCTGATCTGAGCATTCAGCTAACAGAGTTAAACCATACTTTTGATTGAGCAGTTTTGAAACACTGTGTCTGTAGAAAATGCAACTGGACATTCGTAGCGCTAAGTGGGTAATAGTGGAAAAAAGAATATGTTCAAATATAAACTACACAGAAGCATTGTATGAAACTTCTTTCTGTTCTGTGCATTCAACTAACAGAGTTGAACTTTACTTTTGATTGAGCCGTTCTGAAACACTCTTTCTGTAGAAACTGCAATTGGACATTCTGAGCGCTAGGAGACCTATATTGGGAAAAAGAATGTCTACAAATAAAAACTACAGAGAAGAATTGTGTGAAACTTATTTCTGTTCTGTTTGTTCAACTAAAAGAGTTGAACCTTACTTTTGATTGAGCCTTTCTGAAACAATCTCTCTATAGAAACTGCAATTGGACATTCTGAGCGCCAAGAGGCCTATATTGGGAAAAAAAATATCTTCAAATAAAAACTACACAGAAGCATTGTGTGAAACTTATTTCTGATATGTTCATTAAGCTAACAGAGTTAAACCATACTTTTGATTGCGCAGTTCTGAACACTCTTTCTGTAGAAAATGCAAGTGGACATTCGGAGCGCTAAGAGGGTAATAGTGGAAAAAGGAATATATTCAAATACAAACTACACAGTAGCATTCTGTGAAAATTCTTTCTGTTCTGTGCATTCAACTAACAGAGTTGAACCTTACTTTTGATTCAGCCGTTCTGAAACACTCTTTCTGTAGAAACTGCAATTGGACATGCTAAGCGCTAAGAGGCCTACATTGGGAAAAAGAATATCTTCAAATAAAAACTACACCGATGCATTCTGTGAAACTTATTTCTGATCTGTAAATTCAGTTAACAGAGATAAAACATATTTTTGATTGAGCAGTTATGAAACACTCTTTTTGTAGAAAATGCAAGTGGAGATTCGGAGCGCTAAGAGAGTAATAGTGGAAAAAGAATGTCTTCAAATATAAACTACACGGAATCATTCGGTGAAACTACTTTCTGATCTGTGCATTCAGCTAACAGAGTTAAACCATACTTTTGATTGAGCAGATCTGAACACTCTTTCTGTACAAAATGCAACTGGACATTTGGAGCGCTAAGAGCGTAGTAGTGGAAAAAGGAATATATTCAAATATAAACTACACAGAAGCATTCAGTGAAACTTCTTTCTGATCTGAGCATTCAGCTAACAGAGTTAAACCATAATTTTGATTGAGCAGTTTTGAAACACTCTGTCTGTAGAAAATGCAACTGGACATTCGTAGCGCTAAGTGGGTAATAGTGGAAAAAAGAATATGTTCAAATATAAACTATACAGAAGCATTGTATGAAACTTCTTTCTGTTCTGTGCATTCAACTAACAGAGTTGAACCTTACTTTTGATTGAGCCGTTCTGAAACACTCTTTCTGTAGAAACTGCAATTGGACATTCTGAGAGCTAGGAGGCCTATATTGGGAAAAAGAATGTCTACAAATAAAAACTACACAGAAGAATTTTGTGAAACTACTTTCTGTTCTGTTTGTTCAACTAAAAGAGTTGAACCTTAGATTTGATTGAGCCGTTCTGAAACACTCTTTCTGTAGAAAATGCAAGTGGAGATTCAGAGCGCTAAGAGGGTAATAGTGGAAAAAGGAATGTCTCCAAATATAAACTACACAGAATCATTCTGTGAAAGTTCTTTCTGATCTGTGCATTCAGCTAACAGAGTTAAACCATACTTTTGATTGAGCAGATCTGAACACTCTTTCTGTAGAAAATGCAACTGGACATTTGGAGCGCTAAGAGAGTACTAGTGGAAAAAGGAATATATTCAAATATAAACTACACAGAAGCATTCTGTGAAACTTCTTTCTGATCTGAGCATTCAGCTAACAGAGTTAAACCATACTTTTGATTGAGCAGTTTTGAAACACTCTGTCTGTAGAAAATGCAACTGGACATTCGTAGCGCTAAGTGGGTAATAGTGGAAAAAAGAATATGTTCAAATATAAACTACACAGAAGCATTGTATGAAACATCTTTCTGTTCTGTGCATTCAACTAACAGAGTTGAACCTTACTTTTGATTGAGCCTTTCTGAAACACTCTTTCTGTAGAAACTGCAATTGGACATTCTGAGCGCTAAGAGGCCTATATTGAAAAAAATAATATCTTCAAATAAAAACTACACAGAAGCATTGTGTGAAACTTATTTCTGATATGTTCATTAAGCTCACAGAGTTAAACCATACTTTTGATTGCGCAGTTCTGAACACTCTTTCTGTAGAAAATGCAAGTGGACATCCGGAGCGCTAAGAGGGTAATAGTGGAAAAAGTAATATATTCAAATATAAACTACACAGTAGCATTCTGTGAAAATTCTTTCTGTTCTGTGCATTCAACTAACAGAGTTGAACCTTACTTTTGATTCAGCCGTTCTGAAACACTCTTTCTGTAGAAACTGCAATTGGACATGCTAAGCGCTAAGAGGCCTACATTGGGAAAAAGAATATCTTCAAATGAAAACTACACAGATGCATTCTGTGAAACTTATTTCTGATCTGTAAATTCAGTTAACAGAGATAAAACATATTTTTGATTGAGCAGTTATGAAACACTCTTTTTGTAGAAAATGCATGTGGAGATTCGGAGCGCTAAGAGGGTAATAGTGGAAAAAGGAATGTCTTCAAATATAAACTACACAGAATCATTCGGTGAAACTTCTTTCTGATCTGTGCATTCAGCTCACAGAGTTAAACCATACTTTTGATTGAGCAGATCTGAACACTCTTTCTGTAGAAAATGCAACTGGACATTTGGAGCGCTAAGAGCGTAGTAGTGGAAAAAGGAATATATTCAAATATAAACTACACAGAAGCATTCTGTGAAACTTCTTTCTGATCTGAGCATTCAGCTAACAGAGTTAAACCATAATTTGATTGAGCAGTTTTGAAACACTCTCTCTGTAGAAAATGCAACTGGACATTCGTAGCGCTAAGTGGGTAATAGTGGAAAAAAGAATATGTTCAAATATAAACTACACAGAAGCATTGTATGAAACTTCTTTCTGTTCTGTGCATTCAACTAACAGAGTTGAACCTTACTTTTGATTGAGCCGTTCTGAAACACTCTTTCTGTAGAAACTGCAATTGGACATTCTGAGCGCTAGGAGGCCTATATTGGGAAAAAGAATGTCTACAAATAAAAACTACAGAGAAGAATTGTGTGAAACTTCTTTCTGTTCTGTTTGTTCAATTAAAAGATTTGAACCTTAGTTTTGATTGAGCCGTTCTGAGAAACTCTTTCTGTAGAAAATGCAAGTGGAGATTCGGAGCGCTAAGAGGGTAATAGTGGAAAAAGGAATGTCTCCAAATATAAACTACACAGAATCATTCTGTGAAACTTCTTTCTGATCTGTGCATTCAGCTAACAGAGTTAAACCATACTTTTGATTGAGCAGATCTGAACACTCTTTCTGTAGAAAATGCAACTGGACATTTGGAGCGCTAAGAGAGTAGTAGTGGAAAAAGGAATATATTCAAATATAAACTACACAGAAGCATTCTGTGAAACTTCTTTCTGATCTGAGCATTCAGCTAACAGAGTTAAACCATACTTTTGATTGAGCAGTTTTGAAACACTCTGTCTGTAGAAAATGCAACTGGACCTTCGTAGCGCTAAGTGAGTAATAGTGGAAAAAAGAATATGTTCAAATATAAACTACACAGAAGCATTGTATGAAACTTCTTTCTGTTCTGTGCATTCAACTAACAGAGTTGAACCTTACTTTTGATTGACCCGTTCCTAAACACTCTTTCTGTAGAAACTGCAATTGGACATTTTGAGCGCTAGGAGGCCTATATTGGGAAAAAGAATGTCTACAAATAAAAACTACACAGCAGAATTGTGTGAAACTTCTTTCTGTTCTGTTTGTTCAACTAAAAGAGTTGAACCTTAGTTTTGATTGAGCCGTTCTGAAACACTCTTTCTGTAGAAAATGCAATTGGAGATTCGGAGCGCTAAGAGGGTAATAGTGGAAAAAGGAATGTCTCCAAATATAAACTACACAGAATCATTCTGTGAAACTTCTTTCTGATCTGTGCATTCAGCTAACAGAGTTAAACCATACTTTTGATTGAGGAGATCTGAACACTCTTTCTGTAGAAAATGCAACTGGACATTTGGAGCGCTAAGAGAGTAGTAGTGGAAAAAGGAATATATTCAAATATAAACTACACAGAAGCATTCTGTGAAACTTCATTCTGATCTGAGCATTCAGCTAACAGAGTTAAACCATACTTTTGATTGAGCAGTTTTGAAACACTCTGTCTGTAGAAAATGCAACTGGACATTCGTAGCGCTAAGTGGGTAATAGAGGAAAAAAGAATATGTTCAAATATAAACTACACAGAAGCATTGTATGAAACTTCTTTCTGTTCTGTGCATTCAACTAACAGAGTTGAACTTTACTTTTGATTGAGCCGTTCTGAAACACTCTTTCTGTAGAAACTGCAATTGGACATTCTGAGCGCTAGGAGGCCTATATTGGGAAAAAGAATGTCTACAAATAAAAACTACAGAGAAGAATTGTGTGAAACTTATTTCTGTTCTGTTTGTTCAACTAAAAGAGTTGAACCTTACTTTTGATTGAGCCTTTCTGAAACAATCTATCTGTAGAAACTGCAATTGGACATTCTGAGCGCCAAGAGGCCTATATTGGGAAAAAAAATATCTTCAAATAAAAACTACACAGAAGCATTGTGTGAAACTTATTTCTGATATGTTCATTAAGCTAACAGAGTTAAACCATACTTTTGATTGCGCAGTTCTGAACACTCTTTCTGTAGAAAATGCAAGTGGACATTCGGAGCGCTAAGAGGGTAATAGTGGAAAAAGGAATATATTCAAATATAAACTACACAGTAGCATTCTGTGAAAATTCTTTCTGTTCTGTGCATTCAACTAACAGAGTTGAACCTTACTTTTGATTCAGCCGTTCTGAAACACTCTTTCTGTAGAAACTGCAATTGGACATGCTAAGCGCTAAGAGGCCTACATTGGGAAAAAGAATATCTTCAAATAAAAACTACACCGATGCATTCTGTGAAACTTATTTCTGATCTGTAAATTCAGTTAACAGAGATAAAACATATTTTTGATTGAGCAGTTATGAAACACTCTTTTTGTAGAAAATGCAAGTGGAGATTCGGAGCGCTAAGAGAGTAATAGTGGAAAAAGAATGTCTTCAAATATAAACTACACGGAATCATTCGGTGAAACTACTTTCTGATCTGTGCATTCAGCTAACAGAGTTAAACCATACTTTTGATTGAGCAGATCTGAACACTCTTTCTGTACAAAATGCAACTGGACATTTGGAGCGCTAAGAGCGTAGTAGTGGAAAAAGGAATATATTCAAATATAAACTACACAGAAGCATTCAGTGAAACTTCTTTCTGATCTGAGCATTCAGCTAACAGAGTTAAACCATAATTTTGATTGAGCAGTTTTGAAACACTCTGTCTGTAGAAAATGCAACTGGACATTCGTAGCGCTAAGTGGGTAATAGTGGAAAAAAGAATATGTTCAAATATAAACTATACAGAAGCATTGTATGAAACTTCTTTCTGTTCTGTGCATTCAACTAACAGAGTTGAACCTTACTTTTGATTGAGCCGTTCTGAAACACTCTTTCTGTAAAAACTGCAATTGGACATTCTGAGAGCTAGGAGGCCTATATTGGGAAAAAGAATGTCTACAAATAAAAACTACACAGAAGAATTTTGTGAAACTACTTTCTGTTCTGTTTGTTCAACTAAAAGAGTTGAACCTTAGATTTGATTGAGCCGTTCTGAAACACTCTTTCTGTAGAAAATGCAAGTGGAGATTCAGAGCGCTAAGAGGGTAATAGTGGAAAAAGGAATGTCTCCAAATATAAACTACACAGAATCATTCTGTGAAAGTTCTTTCTGATCTGTGCATTCAGCTAACAGAGTTAAACCATACTTTTGATTGAGCAGATCTGAACACTCTTTCTGTAGAAAATGCAACTGGACATTTGGAGCGCTAAGAGAGTACTAGTGGAAAAAGGAATATATTCAAATATAAACTACACAGAAGCATTCTGTGAAACTTCTTTCTGATCTGAGCATTCAGCTAACAGAGTTAAACCATACTTTTGATTGAGCAGTTTTGAAACACTCTGTCTGTAGAAAATGCAACTGGACATTCGTAGCGCTAAGTGGGTAATAGTGGAAAAAAGAATATGTTCAAATATAAACTACACAGAAGCATTGTATGAAACATCTTTCTGTTCTGTGCATTCAACTAACAGAGTTGAACCTTACTTTTGATTGAGCCTTTCTGAAACACTCTTTCTGTAGAAACTGCAATTGGACATTCTGAGCGCTAAGAGGCCTATATTGAAAAAAATAATATCTTCAAATAAAAACTACACAGAAGCATTGTGTGAAACTTATTTCTGATATGTTCATTAAGCTCACAGAGTTAAACCATACTTTTGATTGCGCAGTTCTGAACACTCTTTCTGTAGAAAATGCAAGTGGACATTCGGAGCGCTAAGAGGGTAATAGTGGAAAAAGGAATATATTCAAATATAAACTACACAGTAGCATTCTGTGAAAATTCTTTCTGTTCTGTGCATTCAACTAACAGAGTTGAACCTTACTTTTGATTCAGCCGTTCTGAAACACTCTTTCTGTAGAAACTGCAATTGGACATGCTAAGCGCTAAGAGGCCTACATTGGGAAAAAGAATATCTTCAAATGAAAACTACACAGATGCCTTCTGTGAAACTTATTTCTGATCTGTAAATTCAGTTAACAGAGATAAAACATATTTTTGATTGAGCAGTTATGAAACACTCTTTTTGTAGAAAATGCATGTGGAGATTCGGAGCGCTAAGAGGGTAATAGTGGAAAAAGGAATGTCTTCAAATATAAACTACACAGAATCATTCGGTGAAACTTCTTTCTGATCTGTGCATTCAGCTAACAGAGTTAAACCATACTTTTGATTGAGCAGATCTGAACACTCTTTCTGTAGAAAATGCAACTGGACATTTGGAGCGCTAAGAGCGTAGTAGTGGAAAAAGGAATATATTCAAATATAAACTACACAGAAGCATTATGTGAAACTTCTTTCTGATCTGAGCATTCAGCTAACAGAGTTAAACCATACTTTTGATTGAGCAGTTTTGAAACACTCTGTCTGTAGAAAATGCAACTGGACATTCGTAGCGCTAAGTGGGTAATAGTGGAAAAAAGAATATGTTCAAATATAAACTACACAGAAGCATTGTATGAAACTTCTTTCTGTTCTGTGCATTCAACTAACAGAGTTGAACCTTACTTTTGATTGAGCCGTTCTGAAACACTCTTTCTGTAGAAACTGCAATTGGACATTCTGAGCGCTAGGAGGCCTATATTGGGAAAAAGAATGTCTACAAATAAAAACTACAGAGAAGAATTGTGTGAAACTTCTTTCTGTTCTGTTTGTTCAACTAAAAGTGTTGAACCTTAGTTTTGATTGAGCCGTTCTGAAACACTCTTTCTGTAGAAAATGCAATTGGAGATTCGGAGCGCTAAGAGGGTAATAGTGGAAAAAGGAATGTCTCCAAATATAAACTACACAGAATTATTCTGGGAAACTTCATTCTGATCTGTGCATTCAGCTAACAGAGTTAAACCATACTTTTGATTGAGCAGATCTGAACACTCTTTCTGTAGAAAATGCAACTGGACATTTGGAGCGCTAAGAGAGTAGTAGTGGAAAAAGGAATATATTCAAATATAAACTACACAGAAGCATTCTGTGAAACTTCTTTCTGATCTGAGCATTCAGCTAACAGAGTTAAACCATACTTTTGATTGAGCAGTTTTGAAACACTCTGTCTGTAGAAAATGCAACTGGACATTCGTTGCGCTAAGTGGGTAATAGTGGAAAAAAGAATACGTTCAAATATAAACTACACAGAAGCATTGTATGAAACTTCTTTCTGTTCTGTGCATTCAACTAACAGAGTTGAACTTACTTTTGATTGAGCCGTTCTGAAACACTCTTTCTGTAGAAACTGCAATTGGACATTCTGAGCGCTAGGAGGCCTATATTGGGAAAAAGAATGTCTACAAATAAAAACTACAGAGAAGAATTGTGTGAAACTTCTTTCTGTTCTGTTTGTTCAACTAAAAGAGTTGAAGCTTAGTTTTGATTGAGCCGTTCTGAGAAACTCTTTCTGTAGAAAATGCAAGTGGAGATTCGGAGCGCTAAGAGGGTAATAGTGGAAAAAGGAATGTCTCCAAATATAAACTACACAGAATCATTCTGTGAAACTTTTTTCTGATCTGTGCATTCAGCTAACAGAGTTAAACCATACTTTTGATAGAGCAGATCTGAACACTCTTTCTGTAGAAAATGCAACTGGACAATTGGAGCACTAAGAGAGTAGTAGTGGAAAAAGGAATATATTCAAATATAAACTACACAGAAGCATTCTGTGAAAATTCTTTCTGTTCTGTGCATTCAACTAACAGAGTTGAACCTTACTTTTGATTGAGCCGTTCTGAAACACTCTTTCTGTAGAAACTGCAATTGGACATGCTAAGCGCTAAGAGTCCTACATTGGGAAAAAGAATGTCTACAAATAAAAACTACACAGAAGAATTGTGTGAAACTTCTTTCTGTTCTGTTTGTTCAACTAAAAGAGTTGAACCTTAGTTTTGATTGAGCCGTTCTGAAACACTCTTTCTGTAGAAAATGCAAGTGGAGATTCGGAGCGCTAAGAGGGTATTAGTGGAAAAAGGAATGTCTCCAAATATAAACTACACAGAATCATTCTGTGAAACTTCTATCCGATCTGTGCATTCAGCTAACAGAGTTAAACCATACTTTTGATTGAGCAGATCTGAACACTCTTTCTGTAGAAAATGCAACTGGACATCTGGAGCGCTAAGAGAGTAGTAGTGGAAAAAGGAATATATTCAAATATAAACTACACAGAAGCATTCTGTGAAACTTCTTTCTGATCTGAGCATTCAGCTAACAGAGTTAAACAATACTTTTGATTGAGCAGTTTTGAAACACTCTCTCTGTAGAAAATGCAACTGGACATTCGTAGCGCTAAGTGGGTAATAGTGGAAAAAAGAATATGTTCAAATATAAACTACACAGAAGCATTGTATGAAACTTCTTTCTGTTCTGTGCATTCAACTAACAGAGTTGAACCTTACTTTTGATTGAGCCTTTCTGAAACACTCTTTCTGTAGAAACTGCAATTGGACATTCTGAGCGCTAAGAGGCCTCTATTGGGAAAAAAAATATCTTCAAATAAAAACTACACAGAAGCATTGTGTGAAACTTATTTCTGATATGTTCATTAAGCTAACAGAGTTAAACCATACTTTTGATTGCGCAGTTCTGAACACTCTTTCTGTAGAAAATGCAAGTGGACATTCGGAGCGCTAAGAGGGTAATAGTTGAAAAAGGAATATATTCTAATATAAACTACACAGTAGCATTCTGTGAAAATTCTTTCTGTTCTGTGCATTCAACTAACAGAGTTGAACCTTACTTTTGATTGAGCCATTCTGAAACACTCTTTCTGTAGAAACTGCAATTGGACATGCTAAGCGCTAAGAGGCCTACATTGGGAAAAAGAATATCTTCAAATAAAAACTACACAGATGCATTCTGTGAAACTTATTTCTGATCTGTAAATTCAGTTAGCAGAGATAAAACATATTTTTGATTGAGCAGTTATGAAACACTCTTTTTGTAGAAAATGCAAGTGGAGATTCGGAGCGCTAAGAGGGTAATAGTGGAAAAAGGAATGTCTTCAAATATAAACTACACAGAATCATTCGGTGAAACTTCTTTCTGATCTGTGCATTCAGCTAACAGAGTTAAACCATACTTTTGATTGAGCAGATCTGAACACTCTTTCTGTAGAAAATGCAAGTGGACATTTGGAGCGCTAAGAGCGTAGTAGTGGAAAAAGGAATATATTCAAATATAAACTACACAGAAGCATTCTGTGAAAGTTCTTTCTGATCTGAGCATTCAGCTAACAGAGTTAAACCATACTTTTGATTGAGCAGTTTTGAAACACTCTGTCTGTAGAAAATGCAACTGGACATTCGTAGCGCTAAGTGGGTAATAGTGGAAAAAAGATATGTTCAAATATAAACTACACAGAAACATTGTATGAAACTTCTTTCTGTTCTGTGCATTCAACTAACAGAGTTGAAGCTTACTTTTGATTGAGCCGTTCTGAAACACTCTTTCTGTAGAAACTGCAATTGGACATTCTGAGCGCTAAGAGGCCTATATTGGGAAAAAAAATGTCTACAAATAAAAACTACACAGAAGAATTGTGTGAAACTTCTTTCTGTTCTGTTTGTTCAACTAAAAGAGTTGAACCTTAGTTTTGATTGAGCAGTTCTGAAACACTCTTTCTGTAGAAAATGCAAGTGGAGATTCGGAGCGCTAAGAGGGTAATAGTGGAAAAAGGAATGTCTCCAAATATAAACTACACAGAAGCATTCTGTGAAACTTCTTTCTGATCTGAGCATTCAGCTAACAGAGTTAAACGATACTTTTGATTGAGCTGTTTTGAAACTGTCTGTAGAAAATGCAACTGGACATTCGTAGCGCTAAGTGGGTAATAGTGGAAAAAAGAACACGTTCAAATATCAACTACACAGAAGCATTGTATGAAACTTCTTTCTGTTCTGTGCATTCAACTAACAGAGTTGAAACTTACTTTTGATTGAGCCTTTCAGAAACACTCTTTCTGTAGAAACTGCAATTGGACATTCTGAGCGCTAAGAGGCCTATATTGGGAAAAATAATATCTTCAAATAAAAACTACACAGAAGCATTGTGTGAAACTTATTTCTGATATGTTCATTAAGCTAACAGAGTTAAACCATACTTTTGATTGCGCAGTTCTGAACACTCTTTCTGTAGAAAATGCAAGTGGACATTCGGAGCGCTAAGAGGGTAATAGTGGAAAAAGGAATATATTCAAATATAAACTACACAGTAGCATTCTGTGAAAATTCTTTCTGTTCTGTGCATTCAACTAACAGAGTTGAACCTTACTTTTGATTGAGCCGTTCTGAAACACTCTTTCTGTAGAAACTGCAATTGGACATGCTAAGCGCTAAGAGTCCTACATTGGGAAAAAGAATGTCTACAAATAAAAACTACACAGAAGAATTGTGTGAAACTTCTTTCTGTTCTGTTTGTTCAACTAAAAGAGTTGAACCTTAGTTTTGATTGAGCCGTTCTGAAACACTCTTTCTGTAGAAAATGCAAGTGGAGATTCGGAGCGCTAAGAGGGTATTAGTGGAAAAAGGAATGTCTCCAAATATAAACTACACAGAATCATTCTGTGAAACTTCTATCTGATCTGTGCATTCAGCTAACAGAGTTAAACCATACTTTTGATTGAGCAGATCTGAACACTCTTTCTGTAGAAAATGCAACTGGACATCTGGAGCGCTAAGAGAGTAGTAGTGGAAAAAGGAATATATTCAAATATAAACTACACAGAAGCATTCTGTGAAACTTCTTTCTGATCTGAGCATTCAGCTAACAGAGTTAAACAATACTTTTGATTGAGCAGTTTTGAAACACTCTCTCTGTAGAAAATGCAACTGGACATTCGTAGCGCTAAGTGGGTAATAGTGGAAAAAAGAATATGTTCAAATATAAACTACACAGAAGCATTGTATGAAACTTCTTTCTGTTCTGTGCATTCAACTAACAGAGTTGAACCTTACTTTTGATTGAGCCTTTCTGAAACACTCTTTCTGTAGAAACTGCAATTGGACATTCTGAGCGCTAAGAGGCCTCTATTGGGAAAAAAAATATCTTCAAATAAAAACTACACAGAAGCATTGTGTGAAACTTATTTCTGATATGTTCATTAAGCTAACAGAGTTAAACCATACTTTTGATTGCGCAGTTCTGAACACTCTTTCTGTAGAAAATGCAAGTGGACATTCGGAGCGCTAAGAGGGTAATAGTTGAAAAAGGAATATATTCTAATATAAACTACACAGTAGCATTCTGTGAAAATTCTTTCTGTTCTGTGCATTCAACTAACAGAGTTGAACCTTACTTTTGATTGAGCCATTCTGAAACACTCTTTCTGTAGAAACTGCAATTGGACATGCTAAGCGCTAAGAGGCCTACATTGGGAAAAAGAATATCTTCAAATAAAAACTACACAGATGCATTCTGTGAAACTTATTTCTGATCTGTAAATTCAGTTAGCAGAGATAAAACATATTTTTGATTGCGCAGTTATGAAACACTCTTTTTGTAGAAAATGCAAGTGGAGATTCGGAGCGCTAAGAGGGTAATAGTGGAAAAAGGAATGTCTTCAAATATAAACTACACAGAATCATTCGGTGAAACTTCTTTCTGATCTGTGCATTCAGCTAACAGAGTTAAACCATACTTTTGATTGAGCAGATCTGAACACTCTTTCTGTAGAAAATGCAAGTGGACATTTGGAGCGCTAAGAGCGTAGTAGTGGAAAAAGGAATATATTCAAATATAAACTACACAGAAGCATTCTGTGAAACTTCTTTCTGATCTGAGCATTCAGCTAACAGAGTTAAACCATACTTTTGATTGAGCAGTTTTGAAACACTCTGTCTGTAGAAAATGCAACTGGACATTCGTAGCGCTAAGTGGGTAATAGTGGAAAAAAGATATGTTCAAATATAAACTACACAGAAACATTGTATGAAACTTCTTTCTGTTCTGTGCATTCAACTAACAGAGTTGAAGCTTACTTTTGATTGAGCCGTTCTGAAACACTCTTTCTGTAGAAACTGCAATTGGACATTCTGAGCGCTAAGAGGCCTATATTGGGAAAAAAAATGTCTACAAATAAAAACTACACAGAAGAATTGTGTGAAACTTCTTTTTGTTCTGTTTGTTCAACTAAAAGTGTTGAACCTTAGTTTTGATTGAGCCGTTCTGAAACACTCTTTCTGTAGAAAATGCAAGTGGAGATTCGGAGCGCTAAGAGGGTAATAGTGGAAAAAGGAATGTCTCCAAATATAAACTACACAGAATCATTCTGTGAAACTTCTTTCTGATCTGTGCATTCAGCTAACAGAGTTAAACCATACTTTTGATTGAGCAGATCTGAACACTCTTTCTGAAGAAAATGCAACTGGACATATGGAGCGCTAAGAGAGTAGTAGTGGAAAAAGGAATATATTCAAATATAAACTACACAGAAGCATTCTGTGAAACTTCTTTCTGATCTGAGCATTCAGCTAACAGAGTTAAACCATACTTTTGATTGAGCAGTTTTGAAACACTCTGTCTGTAGAAAATGCAACTGGACATTCGTAGCGCTAAGTGGGTAATAGTGGAAAAAAGAATATGTTCAAATATAAACTACACAGAAGCATTGTATGAAACATCTTTCTGTTCTGTGCATTCAACTAACAGAGTTGAACCTTACTTTTGATTGAGCCTTTCTGAAACACTCTTTCTGTAGAAACTGCAATTGGACATTCTGAGCGCTAAGAGGCCTATATTGAAAAAAATAATATCTTCAAATAAAAACTACACAGAAGCATTGTGTGAAACTTATTTCTGATATGTTCATTAAGCTCACAGAGTTAAACCATACTTTTGATTGCGCAGTTCTGAACACTCTTTCTGTAGAAAATGCAAGTGGACATCCGGAGCGCTAAGAGGGTAATAGTGGAAAAAGTAATATATTCAAATATAAACTACACAGTAGCATTCTGTGAAAATTCTTTCTGTTCTGTGCATTCAACTAACAGAGTTGAACCTTACTTTTGATTCAGCCGTTCTGAAACACTCTTTCTGTAGAAACTGCAATTGGACATGCTAAGCGCTAAGAGGCCTACATTGGGAAAAAGAATATCTTCAAATGAAAACTACACAGATGCATTCTGTGAAACTTATTTCTGATCTGTAAATTCAGTTAACAGAGATAAAACATATTTTTGATTGAGCAGTTATGAAACACTCTTTTTGTAGAAAATGCATGTGGAGATTCGGAGCGCTAAGAGGGTAATAGTGGAAAAAGGAATGTCTTCAAATATAAACTACACAGAATCATTCGGTGAAACTTCTTTCTGATCTGTGCATTCAGCTCACAGAGTTAAACCATACTTTTGATTGAGCAGATCTGAACACTCTTTCTGTAGAAAATGCAACTGGACATTTGGAGCGCTAAGAGCGTAGTAGTGGAAAAAGGAATATATTCAAATATAAACTACACAGAAGCATTCTGTGAAACTTCTTTCTGATCTGAGCATTCAGCTAACAGAGTTAAACCATAATTTGATTGAGCAGTTTTGAAACACTCTCTCTGTAGAAAATGCAACTGGACATTCGTAGCGCTAAGTGGGTAATAGTGGAAAAAAGAATATGTTCAAATATAAACTACACAGAAGCATTGTATGAAACTTCTTTCTGTTCTGTGCATTCAACTAACAGAGTTGAACCTTCCTTTGATTGAGCCGTTCTGAAACACTCTTTCTGTAGAAACTGCAATTGGACATTCTGAGCGCTAGGAGGCCTATATTGGGAAAAAGAATGTCTACAAATAAAAACTACAGAGAAGAATTGTGTGAAACTTCTTTCTGTTCTGTTTGTTCAATTAAAAGATTTGAACCTTAGTTTTGATTGAGCCGTTCTGAGAAACTCTTTCTGTAGAAAATGCAAGTGGAGATTCGGAGCGCTAAGAGGGTAATAGTGGAAAAAGGAATGTCTCCAAATATAAACTACACAGAATCATTCTGTGAAACTTCTTTCTGATCTGTGCATTCAGCTAACAGAGTTAAACCATACTTTTGATTGAGCAGATCTGAACACTCTTTCTGTAGAAAATGCAACTGGACATTTGGAGCGCTAAGAGAGTAGTAGTGGAAAAAGGAATATATTCAAATATAAACTACACAGAAGCATTCTGTGAAACTTCTTTCTGATCTGAGCATTCAGCTAACAGAGTTAAACCATACTTTTGATTGAGCAGTTTTGAAACACTCTGTCTGTAGAAAATGCAACTGGACCTTCGTAGCGCTAAGTGAGTAATAGTGGAAAAAAGAATATGTTCAAATATAAACTACACAGAAGCATTGTATGAAACTTCTTTCTGTTCTGTGCATTCAACTAACAGAGTTGAACCTTACTTTTGATTGACCCGTTCCTAAACACTCTTTCTGTAGAAACTGCAATTGGACATTTTGAGCGCTAGGAGGCCTATATTGGGAAAAAGAATGTCTACAAATAAAAACTACACAGCAGAATTGTGTGAAACTTCTTTCTGTTCTGTTTGTTCAACTAAAAGAGTTGAACCTTAGTTTTGATTGAGCCGTTCTGAAACACTCTTTCTGTAGAAAATGCAATTGGAGATTCGGAGCGCTAAGAGGGTAATAGTGGAAAAAGGAATGTCTCCAAATATAAATTACACAGAATCATTCTGTGAAACTTCTTTCTGATCTGTGCATTCAGCTAACAGAGTTAAACCATACTTTTGATTGAGGAGATCTGAACACTCTTTCTGTAGAAAATGCAACTGGACATTTGGAGCGCTAAGAGAGTAGTAGTGGAAAAAGGAATATATTCAAATATAAACTACACAGAAGCATTCTGTGAAACTTCATTCTGATCTGAGCATTCAGCTAACAGAGTTAAACCATACTTTTGATTGAGCAGTTTTGAAACACTCTGTCTGTAGAAAATGCAACTGGACATTCGTAGCGCTAAGTGGGTAATAGAGGAAAAAAGAATATGTTCAAATATAAACTACACAGAAGCATTGTATGAAACTTCTTTCTGTTCTGTGCATTCAACTAACAGAGTTGAACTTTACTTTTGATTGAGCCGTTCTGAAACACTCTTTCTGTAGAAACTGCAATTGGACATTCTGAGCGCTAGGAGGCCTATATTGGGAAAAAGAATGTCTACAAATAAAAACTACAGAGAAGAATTGTGTGAAACTTATTTCTGTTCTGTTTGTTCAACTAAAAGAGTTGAACCTTACTTTTGATTGAGCCTTTCTGAAACAATCTATCTGTAGAAACTGCAATTGGACATTCTGAGCGCCAAGAGGCCTATATTGGGAAAAAAAATATCTTCAAATAAAAACTACACAGAAGCATTGTGTGAAACTTATTTCTGATATGTTCATTAAGCTAACAGAGTTAAACCATACTTTTGATTGCGCAGTTCTGAACACTCTTTCTGTAGAAAATGCAAGTGGACATTCGGAGCGCTAAGAGGGTAATAGTGGAAAAAGGAATATATTCAAATATAAACTACACAGTAGCATTCTGTGAAAATTCTTTCTGTTCTGTGCATTCAACTAACAGAGTTGAACCTTACTTTTGATTCAGCCGTTCTGAAACACTCTTTCTGTAGAAACTGCAATTGGACATGCTAAGCGCTAAGAGGCCTACATTGGGAAAAAGAATATCTTCAAATAAAAACTACACCGATGCATTCTGTGAAACTTATTTCTGATCTGTAAATTCAGTTAACAGAGATAAAACATATTTTTGATTGAGCAGTTATGAAACACTCTTTTTGTAGAAAATGCAAGTGGAGATTCGGAGCGCTAAGAGAGTAATAGTGGAAAAAGAATGTCTTCAAATATAAACTACACGGAATCATTCGGTGAAACTACTTTCTGATCTGTGCATTCAGCTAACAGAGTTAAACCATACTTTTGATTGAGCAGATCTGAACACTCTTTCTGTACAAAATGCAACTGGACATTTGGAGCGCTAAGAGCGTAGTAGTGGAAAAAGGAATATATTCAAATATAAACTACACAGAAGCATTCAGTGAAACTTCTTTCTGATCTGAGCATTCAGCTAACAGAGTTAAACCATAATTTTGATTGAGCAGTTTTGAAACACTCTGTCTGTAGAAAATGCAACTGGACATTCGTAGCGCTAAGTGGGTAATAGTGGAAAAAAGAATATGTTCAAATATAAACTATACAGAAGCATTGTATGAAACTTCTTTCTGTTCTGTGCATTCAACTAACAGAGTTGAACCTTACTTTTGATTGAGCCGTTCTGAAACACTCTTTCTGTAAAAACTGCAATTGGACATTCTGAGAGCTAGGAGGCCTATATTGGGAAAAAGAATGTCTACAAATAAAAACTACACAGAAGAATTTTGTGAAACTACTTTCTGTTCTGTTTGTTCAACTAAAAGAGTTGAACCTTAGATTTGATTGAGCCGTTCTGAAACACTCTTTCTGTAGAAAATGCAAGTGGAGATTCAGAGCGCTAAGAGGGTAATAGTGGAAAAAGGAATGTCTCCAAATATAAACTACACAGAATCATTCTGTGAAAGTTCTTTCTGATCTGTGCATTCAGCTAACAGAGTTAAACCATACTTTTGATTGAGCAGATCTGAACACTCTTTCTGTAGAAAATGCAACTGGACATTTGGAGCGCTAAGAGAGTACTAGTGGAAAAAGGAATATATTCAAATATAAACTACACAGAAGCATTCTGTGAAACTTCTTTCTGATCTGAGCATTCAGCTAACAGAGTTAAACCATACTTTTGATTGAGCAGTTTTGAAACACTCTGTCTGTAGAAAATGCAACTGGACATTCGTAGCGCTAAGTGGGTAATAGTGGAAAAAAGAATATGTTCAAATATAAACTACACAGAAGCATTGTATGAAACATCTTTCTGTTCTGTGCATTCAACTAACAGAGTTGAACCTTACTTTTGATTGAGCC
The DNA here is from genome assembly GCF_028878055.3 of Symphalangus syndactylus. Lineage (NCBI taxonomy): Eukaryota > Metazoa > Chordata > Mammalia > Primates > Hylobatidae > Symphalangus > Symphalangus syndactylus. The sequence goes on along the minus strand of NC_072437.2, from coordinate 109,317,820 downwards.
TTTCTGAAACACTCTTTCTGTAGAAACTGCAATTGGACATTCTGAGCGCTAAGAGGCCTATATTGAAAAAAATAATATCTTCAAATAAAAACTACACAGAAGCATTGTGTGAAAATTATTTCTGATATGTTCATTAAGCTCACAGAGTTAAACCATAGTTTTGATTGCGCAGTTCTGAACACTCTTTCTGTAGAAAATGCAAGTGGACATCCGGAGCGCTAAGAGGGTAATAGTGGAAAAAGTAATATATTCAAATATAAACTACACAGTAGCATTCTGTGAAAATTCTTTCTGTTCTGTGCATTCAACTAACAGAGTTGAACCTTACTTTTGATTCAGCCGTTCTGAAACACTCTTTCTGTAGAAACTGCAATTGGACATGCTAAGCGCTAAGAGGCCTACATTGGGAAAAAGAATATCTTCAAATGAAAACTACACAGATGCATTCTGTGAAACTTATTTCTGATCTGTAAATTCAGTTAACAGAGATAAAACATATTTTTGATTGAGCAGTTATGAAACACTCTTTTTGTAGAAAATGCATGTGGAGATTCGGAGCGCTAAGAGGGTAATAGTGGAAAAAGGAATGTCTTCAAATATAAACTACACAGAATCATTCGGTGAAACTTCTTTCTGATCTGTGCATTCAGCTCACAGAGTTAAACCATACTTTTGATTGAGCAGATCTGAACACTCTTTCTGTAGAAAATGCAACTGGACATTTGGAGCGCTAAGAGCGTAGTAGTGGAAAAAGGAATATATTCAAATATAAACTACACAGAAGCATTCTGTGAAACTTCTTTCTGATCTGAGCATTCAGCTAACAGAGTTAAACCATAATTTGATTGAGCAGTTTTGAAACACTCTCTCTGTAGAAAATGCAACTGGACATTCGTAGCGCTAAGTGGGTAATAGTGGAAAAAAGAATATGTTCAAATATAAACTACACAGAAGCATTGTATGAAACTTCTTTCTGTTCTGTGCATTCAACTAACAGAGTTGAACCTTACTTTTGATTGAGCCGTTCTGAAACACTCTTTCTGTAGAAACTGCAATTGGACATTCTGAGCGCTAGGAGGCCTATATTGGGAAAAAGAATGTCTACAAATAAAAACTACAGAGAAGAATTGTGTGAAACTTCTTTCTGTTCTGTTTGTTCAATTAAAAGATTTGAACCTTAGTTTTGATTGAGCCGTTCTGAGAAACTCTTTCTGTAGAAAATGCAAGTGGAGATTCGGAGCGCTAAGAGGGTAATAGTGGAAAAAGGAATGTCTCCAAATATAAACTACACAGAATCATTCTGTGAAACTTCTTTCTGATCTGTGCATTCAGCTAACAGAGTTAAACCATACTTTTGATTGAGCAGATCTGAACACTCTTTCTGTAGAAAATGCAACTGGACATTTGGAGCGCTAAGAGAGTAGTAGTGGAAAAAGGAATATATTCAAATATAAACTACACAGAAGCATTCTGTGAAACTTCTTTCTGATCTGAGCATTCAGCTAACAGAGTTAAACCATACTTTTGATTGAGCAGTTTTGAAACACTCTGTCTGTAGAAAATGCAACTGGACCTTCGTAGCGCTAAGTGAGTAATAGTGGAAAAAAGAATATGTTCAAATATAAACTACACAGAAGCATTGTATGAAACTTCTTTCTGTTCTGTGCATTCAACTAACAGAGTTGAACCTTACTTTTGATTGACCCGTTCCTAAACACTCTTTCTGTAGAAACTGCAATTGGACATTTTGAGCGCTAGGAGGCCTATATTGGGAAAAAGAATGTCTACAAATAAAAACTACACAGCAGAATTGTGTGAAACTTCTTTCTGTTCTGTTTGTTCAACTAAAAGAGTTGAACCTTAGTTTTGATTGAGCCGTTCTGAAACACTCTTTCTGTAGAAAATGCAATTGGAGATTCGGAGCGCTAAGAGGGTAATAGTGGAAAAAGGAATGTCTCCAAATATAAACTACACAGAATCATTCTGTGAAACTTCTTTCTGATCTGTGCATTCAGCTAACAGAGTTAAACCATACTTTTGATTGAGGAGATCTGAACACTCTTTCTGTAGAAAATGCAACTGGACATTTGGAGCGCTAAGAGAGTAGTAGTGGAAAAAGGAATATATTCAAATATAAACTACACAGAAGCATTCTGTGAAACTTCATTCTGATCTGAGCATTCAGCTAACAGAGTTAAACCATACTTTTGATTGAGCAGTTTTGAAACACTCTGTCTGTAGAAAATGCAACTGGACATTCGTAGCGCTAAGTGGGTAATAGAGGAAAAAAGAATATGTTCAAATATAAACTACACAGAAGCATTGTATGAAACTTCTTTCTGTTCTGTGCATTCAACTAACAGAGTTGAACTTTACTTTTGATTGAGCCGTTCTGAAACACTCTTTCTGTAGAAACTGCAATTGGACATTCTGAGCGCTAGGAGGCCTATATTGGGAAAAAGAATGTCTACAAATAAAAACTACAGAGAAGAATTGTGTGAAACTTATTTCTGTTCTGTTTGTTCAACTAAAAGAGTTGAACCTTACTTTTGATTGAGCCTTTCTGAAACAATCTATCTGTAGAAACTGCAATTGGACATTCTGAGCGCCAAGAGGCCTATATTGGGAAAAAAAATATCTTCAAATAAAAACTACACAGAAGCATTGTGTGAAACTTATTTCTGATATGTTCATTAAGCTAACAGAGTTAAACCATACTTTTGATTGCGCAGTTCTGAACACTCTTTCTGTAGAAAATGCAAGTGGACATTCGGAGCGCTAAGAGGGTAATAGTGGAAAAAGGAATATATTCAAATATAAACTACACAGTAGCATTCTGTGAAAATTCTTTCTGTTCTGTGCATTCAACTAACAGAGTTGAACCTTACTTTTGATTCAGCCGTTCTGAAACACTCTTTCTGTAGAAACTGCAATTGGACATGCTAAGCGCTAAGAGGCCTACATTGGGAAAAAGAATATCTTCAAATAAAAACTACACCGATGCATTCTGTGAAACTTATTTCTGATCTGTAAATTCAGTTAACAGAGATAAAACATATTTTTGATTGAGCAGTTATGAAACACTCTTTTTGTAGAAAATGCAAGTGGAGATTCGGAGCGCTAAGAGAGTAATAGTGGAAAAAGAATGTCTTCAAATATAAACTACACGGAATCATTCGGTGAAACTACTTTCTGATCTGTGCATTCAGCTAACAGAGTTAAACCATACTTTTGATTGAGCAGATCTGAACACTCTTTCTGTACAAAATGCAACTGGACATTTGGAGCGCTAAGAGCGTAGTAGTGGAAAAAGGAATATATTCAAATATAAACTACACAGAAGCATTCAGTGAAACTTCTTTCTGATCTGAGCATTCAGCTAACAGAGTTAAACCATAATTTTGATTGAGCAGTTTTGAAACACTCTGTCTGTAGAAAATGCAACTGGACATTCGTAGCGCTAAGTGGGTAATAGTGGAAAAAAGAATATGTTCAAATATAAACTATACAGAAGCATTGTATGAAACTTCTTTCTGTTCTGTGCATTCAACTAACAGAGTTGAACCTTACTTTTGATTGAGCCGTTCTGAAACACTCTTTCTGTAAAAACTGCAATTGGACATTCTGAGAGCTAGGAGGCCTATATTGGGAAAAAGAATGTCTACAAATAAAAACTACACAGAAGAATTTTGTGAAACTACTTTCTGTTCTGTTTGTTCAACTAAAAGAGTTGAACCTTAGATTTGATTGAGCCGTTCTGAAACACTCTTTCTGTAGAAAATGCAAGTGGAGATTCAGAGCGCTAAGAGGGTAATAGTGGAAAAAGGAATGTCTCCAAATATAAACTACACAGAATCATTCTGTGAAAGTTCTTTCTGATCTGTGCATTCAGCTAACAGAGTTAAACCATACTTTTGATTGAGCAGATCTGAACACTCTTTCTGTAGAAAATGCAACTGGACATTTGGAGCGCTAAGAGAGTACTAGTGGAAAAAGGAATATATTCAAATATAAACTACACAGAAGCATTCTGTGAAACTTCTTTCTGATCTGAGCATTCAGCTAACAGAGTTAAACCATACTTTTGATTGAGCAGTTTTGAAACACTCTGTCTGTAGAAAATGCAAGTGGACATTCGTAGCGCTAAGTGGGTAATAGTGGAAAAAAGAATATGTTCAAATATAAACTACACAGAAGCATTGTATGAAACATCTTTCTGTTCTGTGCATTCAACTAACAGAGTTGAACCTTACTTTTGATTGAGCCTTTCTGAAACACTCTTTCTGTAGAAACTGCAATTGGACATTCTGAGCGCTAAGAGGCCTATATTGAAAAAAATAATATCTTCAAATAAAAACTACACAGAAGCATTGTGTGAAACTTATTTCTGATATGTTCATTAAGCTCACAGAGTTAAACCATACTTTTGATTGCGCAGTTCTGAACACTCTTTCTGTAGAAAATGCAAGTGGACATTCGGAGCGCTAAGAGGGTAATAGTGGAAAAAGGAATATATTCAAATATAAACTACACAGTAGCATTCTGTGAAAATTCTTTCTGTTCTGTGCATTCAACTAACAGAGTTGAACCTTACTTTTGATTCAGCCGTTCTGAAACACTCTTTCTGTAGAAACTGCAATTGGACATGCTAAGCGCTAAGAGGCCTACATTGGGAAAAAGAATATCTTCAAATGAAAACTACACAGATGCCTTCTGTGAAACTTATTTCTGATCTGTAAATTCAGTTAACAGAGATAAAACATATTTTTGATTGAGCAGTTATGAAACACTCTTTTTGTAGAAAATGCATGTGGAGATTCGGAGCGCTAAGAGGGTAATAGTGGAAAAAGGAATGTCTTCAAATATAAACTACACAGAATCATTCGGTGAAACTTCTTTCTGATCTGTGCATTCAGCTAACAGAGTTAAACCATACTTTTGATTGAGCAGATCTGAACACTCTTTCTGTAGAAAATGCAACTGGACATTTGGAGCGCTAAGAGCGTAGTAGTGGAAAAAGGAATATATTCAAATATAAACTACACAGAAGCATTATGTGAAACTTCTTTCTGATCTGAGCATTCAGCTAACAGAGTTAAACCATACTTTTGATTGAGCAGTTTTGAAACACTCTGTCTGTAGAAAATGCAACTGGACATTCGTAGCGCTAAGTGGGTAATAGTGGAAAAAAGAATATGTTCAAATATAAACTACACAGAAGCATTGTATGAAACTTCTTTCTGTTCTGTGCATTCAACTAACAGAGTTGAACCTTACTTTTGATTGAGCCGTTCTGAAACACTCTTTCTGTAGAAACTGCAATTGGACATTCTGAGCGCTAGGAGGCCTATATTGGGAAAAAGAATGTCTACAAATAAAAACTACAGAGAAGAATTGTGTGAAACTTCTTTCTGTTCTGTTTGTTCAACTAAAAGTGTTGAACCTTAGTTTTGATTGAGCCGTTCTGAAACACTCTTTCTGTAGAAAATGCAATTGGAGATTCGGAGCGCTAAGAGGGTAATAGTGGAAAAAGGAATGTCTCCAAATATAAACTACACAGAATTATTCTGGGAAACTTCATTCTGATCTGTGCATTCAGCTAACAGAGTTAAACCATACTTTTGATTGAGCAGATCTGAACACTCTTTCTGTAGAAAATGCAACTGGACATTTGGAGCGCTAAGAGAGTAGTAGTGGAAAAAGGAATATATTCAAATATAAACTACACAGAAGCATTCTGTGAAACTTCTTTCTGATCTGAGCATTCAGCTAACAGAGTTAAACCATACTTTTGATTGAGCAGTTTTGAAACACTCTGTCTGTAGAAAATGCAACTGGACATTCGTTGCGCTAAGTGGGTAATAGTGGAAAAAAGAATACGTTCAAATATAAACTACACAGAAGCATTGTATGAAACTTCTTTCTGTTCTGTGCATTCAACTAACAGAGTTGAACTTACTTTTGATTGAGCCGTTCTGAAACACTCTTTCTGTAGAAACTGCAATTGGACATTCTGAGCGCTAGGAGGCCTATATTGGGAAAAAGAATGTCTACAAATAAAAACTACAGAGAAGAATTGTGTGAAACTTCTTTCTGTTCTGTTTGTTCAACTAAAAGAGTTGAAGCTTAGTTTTGATTGAGCCGTTCTGAGAAACTCTTTCTGTAGAAAATGCAAGTGGAGATTCGGAGCGCTAAGAGGGTAATAGTGGAAAAAGGAATGTCTCCAAATATAAACTACACAGAATCATTCTGTGAAACTTTTTTCTGATCTGTGCATTCAGCTAACAGAGTTAAACCATACTTTTGATAGAGCAGATCTGAACACTCTTTCTGTAGAAAATGCAACTGGACAATTGGAGCACTAAGAGAGTAGTAGTGGAAAAAGGAATATATTCAAATATAAACTACACAGAAGCATTCTGTGAAACTTCTTTCTGATCTGAGCATTCAGCTAACAGAGTTAAACCATACTTTTGATTGAGCAGTTTTGAAACACTCTGTCTGTAGAAAATGCAACTGGACATTCGTAGTGCTAAGTGGGTAATAGCGGAAAAAAGAATATGTTCAAATATAAACTACACAGAAGCATTGTATGAAACTTCTTTCTGTTCTGTGCATTCAACTACAAGAGTTGAACCTTACTTTTGATTGAGCCTTTCTGAAACACTCTTTCTGTAGAAAGTGCAATTGGACATTCTGAGCACTAAGAGGCCTATATTGTGAAAAAGAATATCTACAAATAAAAACTACACAGAAGCATTCTGTGAAACTTCTTTCTGTTCTGTGCATTCAACTAAGAGAGTTGAACCTTACATTTGATTGAGCCGTTCTGAAACACTCTTTCTGTAGAAAATGCAATTGGACATTCTGAGCGCTAAGAGGCCTACATTGGGAAAAATAATATCTTCAAATAAAAACTACACAGAAGCATTGTGTGAAACTTATTTCTGATATGTTCATTAAGCTAACAGAGTTAAACCATACTTTTGATTGCACAGTTCTGAACACTCTTTCTGTAGAAAATGCAAGTGGACATTCGGAGCGCTAAGAGGGTAATAGTGGAAAAAGGAATATATTCAAATATAAACTACACAGTAGCATTCTGTGAAAATTCTTTCTGTTCTGTGCATTCAACTAACAGAGTTGAACCTTACTTTTGATTGAGCCGTTCTGAAACACTCTTTCTGTAGAAACTGCAATTGGACATGCTAAGCGCTAAGAGGCCTACATTGGGAAAAAGAATATCTTCAAATAAAAACTACACAGATGCATTCTGTGAAACTTATTTCTGATCTGTAAATTCAGTTAACAGAGATAAAACATATTTTTGATTGAGCAGTTATGAAACACACTTTTTGTAGAAAATGCAAGTGGAGATTCGGAGCGCTAAGAGGGTAATAGTGGAAAAAGGAATGTCTCCAAATATAAACTACACAGAATCACTCTGTGAAACTTCTTTCTGATCTGTGCATTCAGCTAACAGAGTTAAACCATACTTTTGATTGAGCAGATCTGAACACTCTTTCTGTAGAAAATGCAACTGGACATTTGGAGCGCTAAGAGAGTAGTAGTGGAAAAAGGAATATATTCAAATATAAACTACACAGAAGCATTCTGTGAAACTTCTTTCTGATCTGAGCATTCAGCTAACAGAGTTAAACCATACTTTTGATTGAGCAGTTTTGAAACACTCTGTCTGTAGAAAATGCAACTGGACCTTCGTAGCGCTAAGTGAGTAATAGTGGAAAAAAGAATATGTTCAAATATAAACTACACAGAAGCATTGTATGAAACTTCTTTCTGTTCTGTGCATTCAACTAACAGAGTTGAACCTTACTTTTGATTGACCCGTTCCTAAACACTCTTTCTGTAGAAACTGCAATTGGACATTTTGAGCGCTAGGAGGCCTATATTGGGAAAAAGAATGTCTACAAATAAAAACTACACAGCAGAATTGTGTGAAACTTCTTTCTGTTCTGTGCATTCAATTAACAGAGTTGAACTTTACTTTTGATTGAGCCTTTCTGAAACAATCTATCTGTAGAAACTGCAATTGGACATTCTGAGCGCCAAGAGGCATATATTGGGAAAAAAAATATCTTCAAATAAAAACTACACAGAAGCATTGTGTGAAACTTATTTCTGATATGTTCATTAAGCTAACAGAGTTAAACCATACATTTGATTGCGCAGTTCTGAACACTCTTTCTGTAGAAAATGCAAGTGGACATTCGGAGCGCTAAGAGGGTAATAGTGGAAAAAGGAATATATTCAAATATAAACTACACAGTAGCATTCTGTGAAAATTCTTTCTGTTCTGTGCATTCAACTAACAGAGTTGAATCTTACTTTTGATTCAGCCGTTCTGAAACACTCTTTCTGTAGAAACTGCAATTGGACATGCTAAGCGCTAAGAGGCCTACATTGGGAAAAAGAATATCTTCAAATAAAAACTACACCGATGCATTCTGTGAAACTTATTTCTGATCTGTAAATTCAGTTAACAGAGATAAAACATATTTTTGATTGAGCAGTTATGAAACACTCTTTTTGTAGAAAATGCACGTGGAGATTCGGAGCGCTAAGAGAGTAATAGTGGAAAAAGGAATGTCTTCAAATATAAACTACACGGAATCATTCGGTGAAACTACTTTCTGATCTGTGCATTCAGCTAACAGAGTTAAACCATACTTTTGATTGAGCAGATCTGAACACTCTTTCTGTACAAAATGCAACTGGACATTTGGAGCGCTAAGAGCGTAGTAGTGGAAAAAGGAATATATTCAAATATAAACTACACAGAAGCATTCAGTGAAACTTCTTTCTGATCTGAGCATTCAGCTAACAGAGTTAAACCATAATTTTGATTGAGCAGTTTTGAAACACTCTGTCTGTAGAAAATGCAACTGGACATTCGTAGCGCTAAGTGGGTAATAGTGGAAAAAAGAATATGTTCAAATATAAACTATACAGAAGCATTGTATGAAACTTCTTTCTGTTCTGTGCATTCAACTAACAGAGTTGAACCTTACTTTTGATTGAGCCGTTCTGAAACACTCTTTCTGTAGAAACTGCAATTGGACATTCTGAGAGCTAGGAGGCCTATATTGGGAAAAAGAATGTCTACAAATAAAAACTACACAGAAGAATTTTGTGAAACTACTTTCTGTTCTGTTTGTTCAACTAAAAGAGTTGAACCTTAGATTTGATTGAGCCGTTCTGAAACACTCTTTCTGTAGAAAATGCAAGTGGAGATTCAGAGCGCTAAGAGGGTAATAGTGGAAAAAGGAATGTCTCCAAATATAAACTACACAGAATCATTCTGTGAAAGTTCTTTCTGATCTGTGCATTCAGCTAACAGAGTTAAACCATACTTTTGATTGAGCAGATCTGAACACTCTTTCTGTAGAAAATGCAACTGGACATTTGGAGCGCTAAGAGAGTAGTAGTGGAAAAAGGAATATATTCAAATATAAACTACACAGAAGCATTCTGTGAAACTTCTTTCTGATCTGAGCATTCAGCTAACATAGTTAAACCATACTTTTGATTGAGCAGTTTTGAAACACTCTGTCTGTAGAAAATGCAACTGGACATTCGTAGCGCTAAGTGGGTAATAGTGGAAAAAAGAATACGTTCAAATATAAACTACACAGAAGCATTGTATGAAACTTCTTTCTGTTCTGTGCATTCAAATAACAGAGTTGAACCTTACTTTTGATTGAGCCTTTCTGAAACACTCTTTCTGTAGAAACTGCAATTGGACATTCTGAGCGCTAAGAGGCCTATATTGGGAAAAATAATATCTTCAAATAAAAACTACAGAGAAGCATTGTGTGAAACTTATTTCTGATATGTTCATTAAGCTAACAGAGTTAAACCATACTTTTGATTGCGCAGTTCTGAACACTCTTTGTGTAGAAAATGCAAGTGGACATTCGGAGCGCTAAGAGGGTAATAGTGGAAAAAGGAATATATTCAAATATAAACTACACAGTAGCATTCTGTGAAAATTCTTTCTGTTCTGTGCATTCAACTAACAGAGTTGAACCTTACTTTTGATTGAGCCGTTCTGAAACACTCTTTCTGTAGAAACTGCAATTGGACATGCTAAGCGCTAAGAGGCCTACATTGGGAAAAAGAATATCTTCAAATAAAAACTACACAGATGCATTCTGTGAAACTTATTTCTGATGTGTAAATTCAGTTAACAGAGATGAAACATATTTTTGATTGAGCAGTTATGAAACACTCTTTTTGTAGAAAATGCAAGTGGAGATTCGGAGCGCTAAGAGGGTAATAGTGGAAAAAGGAATGTCTTCAAATATAAACTACACAGAATCATTCAGTGAAACTTCTTTCTGATCTGTGCATTCAGCTAACAGATTTAAACCATACTTTTGATTGAGCAGATCAGAACACTCTTTCTGTAGAAAATGCAACTGGACATTTGGAGCGCTAAGAGCGTAGTAGTGGAAAAAGGAATATATTCAAATATAAACAACACAGAAGCATTCTGTGAAACTTCTTTCTGATCTGAGAATTCAGCTAACAGAGTTAAACCATACTTTTGATTGAGCAGTTTTGAAACACTCTGTCTGTAGAAAATGCAACTGGACATTCGTAGCGCTAAGTGGGTATAGTGGAAAAAAGAATATGTTCAAATATAAACTACACAGAAGCATTGTATGAAACTGCTTTCTGTTCTGTGCATTCAACTAACAGAGTTGAACCTTACTTTTGATTGAGCCGTTCTGAAACACTCTTTCTGTAGAAACTGCAATTGGACATTCTGAGCGCTAGGAGGCCTATATTGGGAAAAAGAATGTCTACAAATAAAAACTACACAGAAGAATTGTGTGAAACTTCTTTCTGTTCTGTTTGTTCAACTAAAAGAGTTGAACCTTAGTTTTGATTGAGCCGTTCTGAAACACTCTTTCTGTAGAAAATGCAAGTGGAGATTCGGAGCGCTAAGAAGGTAATAGTGGAAAAAGGAATGTCTCCAAATATAAACTACACAGAATCATTCTGTGAAACTTCTTTCTGATCTGTGCATTCAGCTAACAGAGTTAAACCATACTTTTGATTGAGCAGATCTGAACACTCTTTCTGTAGAAAATGCAACTGGACATTTGGAGCGCTAAGAGAGTACTAGTGGAAAAAGGAATATATTCAAATAAACTACACAGAAGCATTGTATGAAACTTCTTTCTGTTCTGTGCATTCAACTAACAGAGTTGAACCTTACTTTTGATTGAGCCGTTCTGAAACACTCTTTCTGTAGAAACTGCAATTGGACATTCTGAGCGCTAGGAGGCCTATATTAGGAAAAAGAATGTCTACAAATAAAAACTACACAGAAGAATTGTGTGAAACTTCTTTCTGTTCTGTTTGTTCAACTAAAAGAGTTGAACCTTAGTTTTGATTGAGCCGTTCTGAAACACTCTTTCTGTAGAAAATGCAAGTGGAGATTCGGAGCGCTAAGAGGGTAATAGTGGAAAAAGGAATGTCTCCAAATATAAACTACACAGAATCATTCTGTGAAACTTCTTTCTGATCTGTGCATTCAGCAAACAGAATTAAACCATATTTTTGATTGAGCAGATCTGAACACTCTTTCTGTAGAAAATGCAACGGGACATTTGGAGCGCTAAGACAGTACAAGTGGAAAAAGGAATATATTCAAATAAACTACACAGAAGCATTCTGTGAAACTTCTTTCTGATCTGAGCATTCAGCTAACCGAGTTAAACTATACTTTTGATTGAGCAGTTTTGAAACACTCTGTCTGTAGAAAATGCAACTGGACATTCGTAGCGCTAAGTGGGTAATAGTGGAAAAAAGAATATGTTCAAATATAAACTACACAGAAGCATTGTATGAAACTTCTTTCTGTTCTGTGCATTCAACTAACAGAGTTGAACCTTACTTTTGATTGAGCCTTTCTGAAACACTCTTTCTGTAGAAACTGCAATTGGACATTCTGAGCGCTAAGAGGCCTCTATTGGGAAAAATAATATCTTCAAATAAAAACTACACAGAAGCATTGTGTGAAACTTATTTCTGATATGTTCATTAAGCTAACAGAGTTAAACCATACTTTTGATTGCGCAGTTCTGAACACTCTTTCTGTAGAAAATGCAAGTGGACATTCGGAGCGCTAAGAGGGTAATAGTGGAAAAAGGAATATATTCAAATATAAACTACACAGTAGCATTCTGTGAAAATTCTTTCTGTTCTGTGCATTCAACTAACAGAGTTGAACCTTACTTTTGATTGAGCCGTTCTGAAACACTCTTTCTGTAGAAACTGCAATTGGACATGCTAAGCGCTAAGAGGCCTACATTGGGAAAAAGAATATCTTCAAATAAAAACTACACAGATGAATTCTGTGAAACTTATTTCTGATCTGTAAATTCAGTTAACAGAGATAAAGCATATTTTTGATTGAGCAGTTATGAAACACTCTTTTTGTAGAAAATGCAAGTGGAGATTCGGAGCGCTAAGAGGGTAATAATGGAAAAAGGAATGTCTTCAAATATAAACTACACAGAATCATTCGGTGAAACTTCTTTCTGATCTGTGCATTCAGCTAACAGAGTTAAACCATACTTTTGATTGAGCAGATCTGAACACTCTTTCTGTAGAAAATGCAACTGGACATTTGGAGCGCTAAGAGCGTAGTAGTGGAAAAAGGAATATATTCAAATATAAACTACACAGAAGCATTCTGTGAAACTTCTTTCTGATCTGAGCATTCAGCTAACAGAGTTAAACCATACTTTTGATTGAGCAGTTTTGAAACACTCTGTCTGTAGAAAATGCAACTGGACATTCGTAGCGCTAGGTGGGTAATAGTGGAAAAAAGAATATGTTCAAATATAAACTACACAGAAGCATTGTATGAAACTTCTTTCTGTTCTGTGCATTCAACTAACAGAGTTGAACCTTACTTTTGATTGAGCCTTTCTGAAACACTCTTTCTGTAGAAACTGCAATTGGACATTCTGAGCGCTAAGAGGCCTATATTGGGAAAAATAATATCTTCAAATAAAAACTACACAGAAGCATTGTGTGAAACTTATTTCTGATATGTTCATTAAGCTAACAGAGTTAAACCATATTTTTGATTGCGCAGTTCTGAACTCTCTTTCTGTAGAAAATGCAAGTGGACATTCGGAGCACTAAGAGGGTAATAGTGGAAAAAGGAATATATTCAAATATAAACTACACAGTAGCATTCTGTGAAAATTCTTTCTGTTCTGTGCATTCAACTAACAGAGTTGAACCTTACTTTTGATTCAGCCGTTCTGAAACACTCTTTCTGTAGAAACTGCAATTGGACATGCTAAGCGCTAAGAGGCCTACATTGGGAAAAAGAATATCTTCAAATAAAAACTACACAGATGCATTCTGTGAAACTTATTTCTGTTCTGTAAATTCAGTTAACAGAGATAAAACATATTTTTGATTGAGCAGTTATGAAACACTCTTTTTGTAGAAAATGCAAGTGGAGATTCGGAGCGCTAAGAGGGTAATAGTGGAAAAAGGAATGTCTTCAAATATAAACTACACAGAATCATTCAGTGAAACTTCTTTCTGATCTGTGCATTCAGCTAACAGATTTAAACCATACTTTTGATTGAGCAGATCAGAACACTCTTTCTGTAGAAAATGCAACTGGACATTTGGAGCGCTAAGAGCGTAGTAGTGGAAAAAGGAATATATTCAAATATAAACAACACAGAAGCATTCTGTGAAACTTCTTTCTGATCTGAGAATTCAGCTAACAGAGTTAAACCATACTTTTGATTGAGCAGTTTTGAAACCCTCTGTCTGTAGAAAATGCAACTGGACATTCGTAGCGCTAATTGGGTATAGTGGAAAAAAGAATATGTTCAAATATAAACTACACAGAAGCATTGTATGAAACTGCTTTCTGTTCTGTGCATTCAACTAACAGAGTTGAACCTTACTTTTGATTGAGCCGTTCTGAAACACTCTTTCTGTAGAAACTGCAATTGGACATTCTGAGCGCTAGGAGGCCTATATTGGGAAAAAGAATGTCTACAAATAAAAACTACACAGAAGAATTGTGTGAAACTTCTTTCTGTTCTGTTTGTTCAACTAAAAGAGTTGAACCTTAGTTTTGATTGAGCCGTTCTGAAACACTCTTTCTGTAGAAAATGCAAGTGGAGATTCGGAGCGCTAAGAGGGTAATAGTGGAAAAAGGAATGTCTCCAAATATAAACTACACAGAATCATTCTGTGAAACTTCTTTCTGATCTGTGCATTCAGCTAACAGAGTTAAACCATACTTTTGATTGAGCAGATCTAAACACACTTTCTGTAGAAAATGCAACTGGACATTTGGAGCGCTAAGAGAGTACTAGTGGAAAAAGGAATATATTCAAATAAACTACACAGAAGCATTGTATGAAACTTCTTTCTGTTCTGTGCATTCAACTAACAGAGTTGAACCTTACTTTTGATTGAGCCGTTCTGAAACACTCTTTCTGTAGAAACTGCAATTGGACATTCTGAGCGCTAGGAGGCCTATATTGGGAAAAAGAATGTCTACAAATAAAAACTACACAGAAGAATTGTGTGAAACTTCTTTCTGTTCTGTTTGTTCAACTAAAAGAGTTGAACCTTAGTTTTGATTGAGCCGTTCTGAAACACTCTTTCTGTAGAAAATGCAAGTGGAGATTCGGAGCGCTAAGAGGGTAATAGTGGAAAAAGGAATGTCTCCAAATATAAACTACACAGAATCATTCTGTGAAACTTCTTTCTGATCTGTGCATTCAGCTAACAGAGTTAAACCATATTTTTGATTGAGCAGATCTGAACACTCTTTCTGTAGAAAATGCAACTGGACATTTGGAGCGCTAAGAGAGTACTAGTGGAAAAAGGAATATATTCAAATAAACTACACAGAAGCATTCTGTGAAACTTCTTTCTGATCTGAGCATTCAGCTAACCGAGTTAAACTATACTTTTGATTGAGCAGTTTTGAAACACTCTGTCTGTAGAAAATGCAACTGGACATTCGTAGCGCTAAGTGGGTAATAGTGGAAAAAAGAATATGTTCAAATATAAACTACACAGAAGCATTGTATGAAACTTCTTTCTGTTCTGTGCATTCAACTAACAGAGTTGAACCTTACTTTTGATTGAGCATTTCTGAAACACTCTTTCTGTAGAAACTGCAATTGGACATTCTGAGCGCTAAGAGGCCTCTATTGGGAAAAATAATATCTTCAAATAAAAACTACACAGAAGCATTGTGTGAAACTTATTTCTGATATGTTCATTAAGCTAACAGAGTTAAACCATACTTTTGATTGCGCAGTTCTGAACACTCTTTCTGTAGAAAATGCAAGTGGACTTTCGGAGCGCTAAGAGGGTAATAGTGGAAAAAGGAATATATTCAAATATAAACTACACAGTAGCATTCTGTGAAAATTCTTTCTGTTCTGTGCATTCAACTAACAGAGTTGAACCTTACTTTTGATTGAGCCGTTCTGAAACACTCTTTCTGTAGAAACTGCAATTGGACATGCTAAGCGCTAAGAGGCCTACTTTGGGAAAAAGAATATCTTCAAATAAAAACTACACAGATGCATTCTGTGAAACTTATTTCTGATCTGTAAATTCAGTTAACAGAGATAAAGCATATTTTTGATTGAGCAGTTATGAAACACTCTTTTTGTAGAAAATGCAAGTGGAGATTCGGAGCGCTAAGTGGGTAATAGTGGAAAAAGGAATGTCTTCAAATATAAACTACACAGAATCATTCGGTGAAACTTCTTTCTGATCTGTGCATTCAGCTAACAGAGTTAAACCATACTTTTGATTGAGCAGATCTGAACACTCTTTCTGTAGAAAATGCAACTGGACATTTGGAGCGCTAAGAGCGTAGTAGTGGAAAAAGGAATATATTCAAATATAAACTACACAGAATCATTCTGTGAAACTTCTTTCTGATCTGTGCATTCAGCTAACAGAGTTAAACCATACTTTTGATTGAGCAGATCTGAACACTCTTTCTGTAGAAAATGCAACTGGACATTTGGAGCGCTAAGAGAGTACTAGTGGAAAAAGGAATATATTCAAATAAACTACACAGTAGCATTGTATGAAACTTCTTTCTGTTCTGTGCATTCAACTAACAGAGTTGAACCTTACTTTTGATTGAGCCGTTCTGAAACACTCTTTCTGTAGAAACTGCAATTGGACATTCTGAGCGCTAGGAGGCCTATATTGGGAAAAAGAATGTCTACAAATAAAAACTACACAGAAGGATTGTGTGAAACTTCTTTCTGTTCTGTTTGTTCAACTAAAAGATTTGAACCTTAGTTTTGATTGAGCCGTTCTGAAACACTCTTTGTGTAGAAAATGCAAGTGGAGATTCGGAGCGCTAAGAGGGTAATAGTGGAAAAAGGAATGTCTCCAAATATAAACTACACAGAATTATTCTGTGAAACTTCTTTCTGATCTGTGCATTCAGCTAACAGAGTTAAACCATACTTTTGATTGAGCAGATCTGAACACTCTTTCTGTAGAAAATGCAACTGGACATTTGGAGCGCTAAGAGAGTAGTAGTGGAAAAAGGAATATATTCAAATATAAACTACACAGAAGCATTCTGTGAAACTTCTTTCTGATCTGAGCATTCAGCTAACAGAGTTAAACCATACTTTTGATTGAGCAGTTTTGAAACACTCTTTCTGTAGAAAATGCAACTGGACATTCGTAGCGCTAAGTGGGTAATAGTGGAAAAAAGAGTATGTTCAAATATAAACTACACAGAAGCATTGCATGAAACTTCTTTCTGTTCTGTGCATTCAACTAACAGAGTTGAACCTTAGTTTTGATTGAGCCTTTCTGAAACACTCTTTCTGTAGAAACTGCAATTGGACATTCTGAGCGCTAAGAGGCCTTTATTGGGAAAAATAATATCTTCAAATAAAAACTACACAGAAGCATTGTGTGAAACTTATTTCTGATATGTTCATTAAGCTAACAGAGTTAAACCATACTTTTGATTGCGCAGTTCTGAACACTCTTTCTGTAGAAAATGCAAGTGGACATTCGGAGCGCTAAGAGGGTAATAGTGGAAAAAGGAATATATTCAAATATAAACTACACAGTAGCATTCTGTGAAAATTCTTTCTGTTCTGTGCATTCAACTAACAGAGTTGAACCTTACTTTTGATTGAGCCGTTCTGAAACACTCTTTCTGTAGAAACTGCAATTGGACATGCTAAGCGCTAAGAGTCCTACATTGGGAAAAAGAATATCTTCAAATAAAAACTACACAGATGCATTCTGTGAAACTTATTTCTGATCTGTAACTTCAGTTAACAGAGATAAAACATATTTTTGATTGAGCAGTTATGAAACACTCTTTTTGTAGAAAATGCAAGTGGAGATTTGGAGCGCTAAGAGGGTAATAGTGGAAAAAGGAATGTCTTCAAATATAAACTACACAGAATCATTCGGTGAAACTTCTTTCTGATCTGTGCATTCAGCTAACAGAGTTAAACCATACTTTTGATTGAGCAGATCTGAACACTCTTTCTGTAGAAAATGCAACTGGACATTTGGAGCGCTAAGAGCGTAGTAGTGGAAAAAGGAATATATTCAAATATAAACTACACAGAAGAATTCTGTGAAACTTCTTTCTGATCTGAGCATTCAGCTAACAGAGTTAAACCATAATTTTCACTGAGCAGTTTTGAAACACTCTGTCTGTAGAAAATGCAACTGGACATTCGTAGCGCTAAGTGGGTAATAGTGGAAAAAAGAATATGTTCAAATATAAACTACACAGAAGCATTGTATGAAACTTCTTTCTGTTCTGGGCATTCAACTAACAGTGTTGAACCTTACTTTTGATTGAGCCGTTCTGAAACACTCTTTCTGTAGAAACTGCAATTGGACATTCTGAGCGCTAAGAGGCCTATATTGGGAAAAAGAATGTCTACAAATAAAAACTACACAGAAGCATTGTGTGAAACTTCTTTCTGTTCTGTTTGTTCAACTAAAAGAGTTGAACCTTTGTTTTGATTGAGCCGTTCTGAAACACTCTTTCTGTAGAAAATGCAAGTGGAGATTCGGAGCGCTAAGAGGGTAATAGTGGAAAAAGGAATGTCTCCAAATATAAACTACACAGAATCATTCTGTGAAACTTCTTTCTGATCTGTGCATTCAGCTAACAGAGTTAAACCATACTTTTGATTGAGCAGATGTGAACACTCTTTCTGTAGAAAATGCAACTGGACATTTGGAGCGCTAAGAGCGTAGTAGTGGAAAAAGGAATATATTCAAATATAAACTACACAGAAACATTCTGTGAAACTTCTTTCTCATCTGAGCATTCAGCTAACAGAGTTAAACCATACTTTTGATTGAGCAGTTTTGAAACACTCTGTCTGTAGAAAATGCAACTGGACATTCGTAGCGCTAAGTGGGTAATAGTGGAAAAAAGAATATGTTCAAATATAAACTACACAGAAGCATTCTGTGAAACTTCTTTCTGTTCTGTGCATTCAACTAACAGAGTTGAACCTTAGTTTTGATTGAGCCTTTCTGAAACACTCTTTCTGTAGAAACTGCAATTGGACATTCTGAGCGCTAAGAGGCCTCTATTGGGAAAAATAATATCTTCAAATAAAAACTACACAGAAGCATTGTGTGAAACTTATTTCTGATATGTTCATTAAGCTAACAGAGATAAACCATATTTTTTATTGCGCAGTTCTGAACACTCTTTCTGTAGAAAATGCAAGTGGACATTCGGAGCGCTAAGAGGGAAATAGTGGAAAAAGGAATATATTCAAATATAAACTACACAGTAGCATTCTGTGAAAATTCTTTCTGTTCTGTGCATTCAACTAACAGAGTTGAACCTTACTTTTGATTGAGCCGTTCTGAAACACTCTTTCTGTAGAAACTGCAATTGGACATGCTAAGCGCTAAGAGGCCTACATTGGGAAAAAGAATATCTTCAAATAAAAACTACACAGATGCATTCTGTGAAACTTATTTCTGATCTGTAAATTCAGTTAACAGAGATAAAACATATTTTTGATTGAGCAGTTATGAAACACTCTTTTTGTAGAAAATGCAAGTGGAGATTCGGAGCGCTAAGAGGGTAATTGTGGAAAAAGGAATGTCTTCAAATATAAACTACACAGAATCATTCGGTGAAACTTCTTTCTGATCTGTGCATTCAGCTAACAGAGTTAAACCATACTTTTGATTGAGCAGATCTGAACACTCTTTCTGTAGAAAATGCAACTGGACATTTGGAGCGCTAAGAGCGTAGTAGTGGAAAAAGGAATATATTCAAATATAAACTACACAGAAGCATTCGTTGAAACTTCTTTCTGATCTGAGCATTCAGCTAACAGATTTAAACCATACTTTTCACTGAGCAGTTTTGAAACACTCTGTCTGTAGAAAATGCAACTGGACATTCGTAGCGCTAATTGGGTATAGTGGAAAAAAGAATATGTTCAAATATAAACTACACAGAAGCATTGTATGAAACTGCTTTCTGTTCTGTGCATTCAACTAACAGAGTTGAACCTTACTTTTGATTGAGCCGTTCTGAAACACTCTTTCTGTAGAAACTGCAATTGGACATTCTGAGCGCTAGGAGGCCTATATTGGGAAAAAGAATGTCTACAAATAAAAACTACACAGAAGAATTGTGTGAAACTTCTTTCTGTTCTGTTTGTTCAACTAAAAGAGTTGAACCTTAGTTTTGATTGAGCCGTTCTGAAACACTCTTTCTGTAGAAAATGCAAGTGGAGATTTGGAGCGCTAAGAGGGTAATAGTGGAAAAAGGAATGTCTCCAAATATAAACTACACAGAATCATTCTGTGAAACTTCTTTCTGATCTGTGCATTCAGCTAACAGAGTTAAACCATACTTTTGATTGAGCAGATCTGAAAACACTTTCTGTAGAAAATGCAACTGGACATTTGGAGCGCTAAGAGAGTACTAGTGGAAAAAGGAATATATTCAAATAAACTACACAGAAGCATTGTATGAAACTTCTTTCTGTTCTGTGCATTCAACTAACAGAGTTGAACCTTACTTTTGATTGAGCCGTTCTGAAACACTCTTTCTGTAGAAACTGCAATTGGACATTCTGAGCGCTAGGAGGCCTATATTGGGAAAAAGAATGTCTACAAATAAAAACTACACAGAAGAATTGTGTGAAACTTCTTTCTGTTCTGTTTGTTCAACTAAAAGAGTTGAACCTTAGCTTTGATTGAGCCGTTCTGAAACACTCTTTCTGTAGAAAATGCAAGTGGAGATTCGGAGCGCTAAGAGGGTAATAGTGGAAAAAGGAATGTCTCCAAATATAAACTACACAGAATCATTCTGTGAAACATCTTTCTGATCTGTGCATTCAGCTAACAGAGTTAAACCATATTTTTGATTGAGCAGATCTGAACACTCTTTCTGTAGAAAATGCAACTGGACATTTGGAGCGCTAAGAGAGTACTAGTGGAAAAAGGAATATATTCAAATAAACTACACAGAAGCATTCTGTGAAACTTCTTTCTGATCTGAGCATTCAGCTAACCGAGTTAAACTATACTTTTGATTGAGCAGTTTTGAAACACTCTGTCTGTAGAAAATGCAACTGGACATTCGTAGCGCTAAGTGGGTAATAGTGGAAAAAAGAATATGTTCAAATATAAACTACACAGAAGCATTGTATGAAACTTCTTTCTGTTCTGTGCATTCAACTAACAGAGTTGAACCTTACTTTTGATTGAGCATTTCTGAAACACTCTTTCTGTAGAAACTGCAATTGGACATTCTGAGCGCTAAGAGGCCTCTATTGGGAAAAATAATATCTTCAAATAAAAACTACACAGAAGCATTGTGTGAAACTTATTTCTGATATGTTCATTAAGCTAACAGAGTTAAACCATACTTTTGATTGCGCAGTTCTGAACACTCTTTCTGTAGAAAATGCAAGTGGACTTTCGGAGCGCTAAGACGGTAATAGTGGAAAAAGGAATATATTCAAATATAAACTACACAGTAGCATTCTGTGAAAATTCTTTCTGTTCTGTGCATTCAACTAACAGAGTTGAACCTTACTTTTGATTGAGCCGTTCTGAAACACTCTTTCTGTAGAAACTGCAATTGGACATGCTAAGCGCTAAGAGGCCTACTTTGGGAAAAAGAATATCTTCAAATAAAAACTACACAGATGCATTCTGTGAAACTTATTTCTGATCTGTAAATTCAGTTAACAGAGATAAAGCATATTTTTGATTGAGCAGTTATGAAACACTCTTTTTGTAGAAAATGCAAGTGGAGATTCGGAGCGCTAAGAGGGTAATAATGGAAAAAGGAATGTCTTCAAATATAAACTACACAGAATCATTCGGTGAAACTTCTTTCTGATCTGTGCATTCAGCTAACAGAGTTAAACCATACTTTTGATTGAGCAGATCTGAACACTCTTTCTGTAGAAAATGCAACTGGACATTTGGAGCGCTAAGAGCGTAGTAGTGGAAAAAGGAATACATTCAAATATAAACTACACAGAAGCATTCTGTGAAACTTCTTTCTGATCTGAGCATTCAGCTAACAGAGTTAAACCATACTTTTGATTGAGCAGTTTTGAAACACTCTGTCTGTAGAAAATGCAACTGGACATTCGTAGCGCTAGGTAGGTAATAGTGGAAAAAAGAATATGTTCAAATATAAACTACACAGAAGCATTGTATGAAACTTCTTTCTGTTCTGTGCATTCAACTAACAGAGTTGAACCTTACTTTTGATTGAGCCTTTCTGAAACACTCTTTCTGTAGAAACTGCAATTGGACATTCTGAGCGCTAAGAGGCCTATATTGGGAAAAATAATATCTTCAAATAAAAACTACACAGAAGCATTGTGTGAAACTTCTTTCTGTTCTGTTTGTTCAACTAAAAGAGTTGAACCTTTGTTTTGATTGAGCCGTTCTGAAACACTCTTTCTGTAGAAAATGCAAGTGGAGATTCGGAGCGCTAAGAGGGTAATAGTGGAAAAAGGAATGTCTCCAAATATAAACTACACAGAATCATTCTGTGAAACTTCTTTCTGATCTGTGCATTCAGCTAACAGAATTAAACCATACTTTTGATTGAGCAGATCTGAACACTCTTTCTGTAGAAAATGCAACTGGACATTTGGAGCGCTAAGAGAGTAGTAGTGGAAAAAGGAATATATTCAAATATAAACTACACAGAAGCATTCTGTGAAACTTCTTTCTGATCTGAGCATTCAGCTAACAGAGTTAAACCATACTTTTGATTGAGCAGTTTTGAAACACTCTGTCTGTAGAAAATGCAACTGGACATTCGTAGCGCTAAGTGGGTAATAGTGGAAAAAAGAATATGTTCAAATATAAACTACACAGAAGCATTGTATGAAACTTCTTTCTGTTCTGTGAATTCAACTAACAGAGTTGAACCTTAGTTTTGATTGAGCCTTTCTGAAACACTCTTTCTGTAGAAACTGCAATTGGACATTCTGAGCGCTAAGAGGTCTCTATTGGGAAAAATAATATCTTCAAATAAAAACTACACAGAAGCATTGTGTGAAACTTATTTCTGATATGTTCATTAAGCTAACAGAGTTAAACCATACTTTTGATTGCGCAGTTCTGAACACTCTTTCTGTAGAAAATGCAAGTGGACATTCGGAGCGCTAAGAGGGTAATAGTGGAAAAAGGAATGTCTCCAAATATAAACTACACAGAATCATTCTGTGAAACTTCTTTCTGATCTGTGCATTCAGCTAACAGAGTTAAACCATACTTTTGATTGAGCAGATCTGAACACTCTTTCTGTAGAAAATGCAACTGGACATTTGGAGCGCTAAGAGCGTAGTAGTGGAAAAAGGAATATATTCAAATATAAACTACACAGAAACATTCTGTGAAACTTCTTTCTCATCTGAGCATTCAGCTAACAGAGTTAAACCATACTTTTGATTGAGCAGTTTTGAAACACTCTGTCTGTAGAAAATGCAACTGGACATTCGTAGCGCTAAGTGGGTAATAGTGGAAAAAAGAATATGTTCAAATATAAACTACACAGAAGCATTCTGTGAAACTTCTTTCTGTTCTGTGCATTCAACTAACAGAGTTGAACCTTAGTTTTGATTGAGCCTTTCTGAAACACTCTTTCTGTAGAAACTGCAATTGGACATTCTGAGCGCTAAGAGGCCTCTATTGGGAAAAATAATATCTTCAAATAAAAACTACACAGAAGCATTGTGTGAAACTTATTTCTGATATGTTCATTAAGCTAACAGAGATAAACCATATTTTTTATTGCGCAGTTCTGAACACTCTTTCTGTAGAAAATGCAAGTGGACATTCGGAGCGCTAAGAGGGAAATAGTGGAAAAAGGAATATATTCAAATATAAACTACACAGTAGCATTCTGTGAAAATTCCTTCTGTTCTGTGCATTCAACTAACAGAGTTGAACCTTACTTTTGATTGAGCCGTTCTGAAACACTCTTTCTGTAGAAACTGCAATTGGACATGCTAAGCGCTAAGAGGCCTACATTGGGAAAAAGAATATCTTCAAATAAAAACTACACAGATGCATTCTGTGAAACTTATTTCTGATCTGTAAATTCAGTTAACAGAGATAAAACATATTTTTGATTGAGCAGTTATGAAACACTCTTTTTGTAGAAAATGCAAGTGGAGATTCGGAGCGCTAAGAGGGTAATTGTGGAAAAAGGAATGTCTTCAAATATAAACTACACAGAATCATTCGGTGAAACTTCTTTCTGATCTGTGCATTCAGCTAACAGAGTTAAACCATACTTTTGATTGAGCAGATCTGAACACTCTTTCTGTAGAAAATGCAACTGGACATTTGGAGCGCTAAGAGCGTAGTAGTGGAAAAAGGAATATATTCAAATATAAACTACACAGAAGCATTCGTTGAAACTTCTTTCTGATCTGAGCATTCAGCTAACAGATTTAAACCATACTTTTCACTGAGCAGTTTTGAAACACTCTGTCTGTAGAAAATGCAACTGGACATTCGTAGCGCTAATTGGGTATAGTGGAAAAAAGAATATGTTCAAATATAAACTACACAGAAGCATTGTATGAAACTGCTTTCTGTTCTGTGCATTCAACTAACAGAGTTGAACCTTACTTTTGATTGAGCCGTTCTGAAACACTCTTTCTGTAGAAACTGCAATTGGACATTCTGAGCGCTAGGAGGCCTATATTGGGAAAAAGAATGTCTACAAATAAAAACTACACAGAAGAATTGTGTGAAACTTCTTTCTGTTCTGTTTGTTCAACTAAAAGAGTTGAACCTTAGTTTTGATTGAGCCGTTCTGAAACACTCTTTCTGTAGAAAATGCAAGTGGAGATTTGGAGCGCTAAGAGGGTAATAGTGGAAAAAGGAATGTCTCCAAATATAAACTACACAGAATCATTCTGTGAAACTTCTTTCTGATCTGTGCATTCAGCTAACAGAGTTAAACCATACTTTTGATTGAGCAGATCTGAAAACACTTTCTGTAGAAAATGCAACTGGACATTTGGAGCGCTAAGAGAGTACTAGTGGAAAAAGGAATATATTCAAATAAACTACACAGAAGCATTGTATGAAACTTCTTTCTGTTCTGTGCATTCAACTAACAGAGTTGAACCTTACTTTTGATTGAGCCGTTCTGAAACACTCTTTCTGTAGAAACTGCAATTGGACATTCTGAGCGCTAGGAGGCCTATATTGGGAAAAAGAATGTCTACAAATAAAAACTACACAGAAGAATTGTGTGAAACTTCTTTCTGTTCTGTTTGTTCAACTAAAAGAGTTGAACCTTAGCTTTGATTGAGCCGTTCTGAAACACTCTTTCTGTAGAAAATGCAAGTGGAGATTCGGAGCGCTAAGAGGGTAATAGTGGAAAAAGGAATGTCTCCAAATATAAACTACACAGAATCATTCTGTGAAACATCTTTCTGATCTGTGCATTCAGCTAACAGAGTTAAACCATATTTTTGATTGAGCAGATCTGAACACTCTTTCTGTAGAAAATGCAACTGGACATTTGGAGCGCTAAGAGAGTACTAGTGGAAAAAGGAATATATTCAAATAAACTACACAGAAGCATTCTGTGAAACTTCTTTCTGATCTGAGCATTCAGCTAACCGAGTTAAACTATACTTTTGATTGAGCAGTTTTGAAACACTCTGTCTGTAGAAAATGCAACTGGACATTCGTAGCGCTAAGTGGGTAATAGTGGAAAAAAGAATATGTTCAAATATAAACTACACAGAAGCATTGTATGAAACTTCTTTCTGTTCTGTGCATTCAACTAACAGAGTTGAACCTTACTTTTGATTGAGCATTTCTGAAACACTCTTTCTGTAGAAACTGCAATTGGACATTCTGAGCGCTAAGAGGCCTCTATTGGGAAAAATAATATCTTCAAATAAAAACTACACAGAAGCATTGTGTGAAACTTATTTCTGATATGTTCATTAAGCTAACAGAGTTAAACCATACTTTTGATTGCGCAGTTCTGAACACTCTTTCTGTAGAAAATGCAAGTGGACTTTCGGAGCGCTAAGACGGTAATAGTGGAAAAAGGAATATATTCAAATATAAACTACACAGTAGCATTCTGTGAAAATTCTTTCTGTTCTGTGCATTCAACTAACAGAGTTGAACCTTACTTTTGATTGAGCCGTTCTGAAACACTCTTTCTGTAGAAACTGCAATTGGACATGCTAAGCGCTAAGAGGCCTACTTTGGGAAAAAGAATATCTTCAAATAAAAACTACACAGATGCATTCTGTGAAACTTATTTCTGATCTGTAAATTCAGTTAACAGAGATAAAGCATATTTTTGATTGAGCAGTTATGAAACACTCTTTTTGTAGAAAATGCAAGTGGAGATTCGGAGCGCTAAGAGGGTAATAATGGAAAAAGGAATGTCTTCAAATATAAACTACACAGAATCATTCGGTGAAACTTCTTTCTGATCTGTGCATTCAGCTAACAGAGTTAAACCATACTTTTGATTGAGCAGATCTGAACACTCTTTCTGTAGAAAATGCAACTGGACATTTGGAGCGCTAAGAGCGTAGTAGTGGAAAAAGGAATACATTCAAATATAAACTACACAGAAGCATTCTGTGAAACTTCTTTCTGATCTGAGCATTCAGCTAACAGAGTTAAACCATACTTTTGATTGAGCAGTTTTGAAACACTCTGTCTGTAGAAAATGCAACTGGACATTCGTAGCGCTAGGTAGGTAATAGTGGAAAAAAGAATATGTTCAAATATAAACTACACAGAAGCATTGTATGAAACTTCTTTCTGTTCTGTGCATTCAACTAACAGAGTTGAACCTTACTTTTGATTGAGCCTTTCTGAAACACTCTTTCTGTAGAAACTGCAATTGGACATTCTGAGCGCTAAGAGGCCTATATTGGGAAAAATAATATCTTCAAATAAAAACTACACAGAAGCATTGTGTGAAACTTCTTTCTGTTCTGTTTGTTCAACTAAAAGAGTTGAACCTTTGTTTTGATTGAGCCGTTCTGAAACACTCTTTCTGTAGAAAATGCAAGTGGAGATTCGGAGCGCTAAGAGGGTAATAGTGGAAAAAGGAATGTCTCCAAATATAAACTACACAGAATCATTCTGTGAAACTTCTTTCTGATCTGTGCATTCAGCTAACAGAATTAAACCATACTTTTGATTGAGCAGATCTGAACACTCTTTCTGTAGAAAATGCAACTGGACATTTGGAGCGCTAAGAGAGTAGTAGTGGAAAAAGGAATATATTCAAATATAAACTACACAGAAGCATTCTGTGAAACTTCTTTCTGATCTGAGCATTCAGCTAACAGAGTTAAACCATACTTTTGATTGAGCAGTTTTGAAACACTCTGTCTGTAGAAAATGCAACTGGACATTCGTAGCGCTAAGTGGGTAATAGTGGAAAAAAGAATATGTTCAAATATAAACTACACAGAAGCATTGTATGAAACTCCTTTCTGTTCTGTGAATTCAACTAACAGAGTTGAACCTTAGTTTTGATTGAGCCTTTCTGAAACACTCTTTCTGTAGAAACTGCAATTGGACATTCTGAGCGCTAAGAGGTCTCTATTGGGAAAAATAATATCTTCAAATAAAAACTACACAGAAGCATTGTGTGAAACTTATTTCTGATATGTTCATTAAGCTAACAGAGTTAAACCATACTTTTGATTGCGCAGTTCTGAACACTCTTTCTGTAGAAAATGCAAGTGGACATTCGGAGCGCTAAGAGGGTAATAGTGGAAAAAGGAATATATTCAAATATAAACTACACAGTAGCATTCTGTGAAAATTCTTTCTGTTCTGTGCATTCAACTAACAGAGTTGAACCTTACTTTTGATTGAGCCGTTCTGAAACACTCTTTCTGTAGAAACTGCAATTGGACATGCTAAGCGCTAAGAGGCCTACATTGGGAAAAAGAATATCTTCAAATAAAAACTACACAGATGCATTCTGTGAAACTTATTTCTGATCTGTAAATTCAGTTAACAGAGATAAAACATATTTTTGATTGAGCAGTTATGAAACACTCGTTTTGTAGAAAATGCAAGTGGAGATTCGGAGGGCTAAGAGGGTAATAGTGGAAAAAGGAATGTCTTCAAATATAAACTACACAGAATCATTCGGTGAAACTTCTTTCTGATCTGTGCATTCAGCTAACAGAGTTAAACCATACTTTTGATTGAGCAGATCTGAACACTCTTTCTGTAGAAAATGCAACTGGACATTTGGAGCGCTAAGAGCGTAGTAGTGGAAAAAGGAATATATTCAAATATAAACTACACAGAAACATTCTGTGAAACTTCTTTCTGATCTGAGCATTCAGCTAACAGAGTTAAACCATACTTTTGATTGAGCAGTTTTGAAACACTCTGTCTGTAGAAAATGCAACTGGACATTCGTAGCGCTAAGTGGGTAATAGTGGAAAAAAGAATATGTTCAGATATAAACTACACAGAAGCATTGTATGAAACTTCTTTCTGTTCTGTGCATTCAACTAACAGAGTTGAACCTTACTTTTGATTGAGCCGTTCTGAAACACTCTTTCTGTAGAAACTGCAATTGGACATTCTGAGCGCTAAGAGGCCTATATTGGGAAAAATAATATCTTCAAATAAAAACTACACAGAAGCATTGTGTGAAACTTATTTCTGATATGTTCATTAAGCTAACAGAGTTAAACCATACTTTTGATTGCGCAGTTCTGAACACTCTTTCTGTAGAAAATGCAAGTGGACATTCGGAGCGCTAAGAGGGTAATAGTGGAAAAAGGAATATATTCAAATATAAACTACACAGTAGCATTCTGTGAAAACTCTTTCTGTTCTGTGCATTCAGCTAACAGAGTTGAACCTTACTTTTGATTGAGCCGTTCTGAAACACTCTTTCTGTAGAAACTGCAATTGGACATGCTAAGCGCTAAGAGGCCTACATTGGGAAAAAGAATATCTTCAAATAAAAACTACACAGATGCATTCTGTGAAACTTATTTCTGATCTGTAAATTCAGTTAACAGAGATAAAACATATTTTTGATTGAGCAGTTATGAAACACTCTTTTTGTAGAAAATGCAAGTGGAGATTCGGAGCGCTAAGAGGGTAATAGTGGAAAAAAGAATGTCTTCAAATATAAACTACACAGAATCATTCGGTGAAACTTCTTTCTGATCTGTGCATTCAGCTAACAGAGTTAAACCATACTTTTGATTGAGCAGATCTGAACACTCTTTCTGTAGAAAATGCAACTGGACATTTGGAGCGCTAAGAGCGTAGTAGTGGAAAAAGGAATATATTCATATATAAACTACACAGAAGCATTCTGTGAAACTTCTCTCTGATCTGAGCATTCAGCTAACAGAGTTAAACCATACTTTTGATTGAGCAGTTTTGAAACACTCTGTCTGTAGAAAATGCAACTGGACATTCGTAGCGCTAAGTGGGTAATAGTGGAAAAAAGAATATGTTCAAATATAAACTACACAGAAGCATTCTGTGAAACTTCTTTCTGTTCTGTCCATTCAACTAACAGATGTGAACCTTACTTTTGATTGAGCCGTTCTGAAACACTCTTTCTGTAGAAACTGCAATTGGACATTCTGAGCGCTAAGAGGCCTATATTGGGAAAAAGAATGTCTACAAATAAAAACTACACAGAAGAATTGTGTGAAACTTCTTTCTGTTCTGTTTGTTCAACTAAAAGAGTTGAACCTTAGTTTTGATTGAGCCGTTCTGTAACACTCTTTCTGTAGAAAATGCAAGTGGAGATTCGGAGCGCTAAGAGGGTAATAGTGGAAAAAGGAATGTCTCCAAATATAAACTACACAGAATCATTCTGTGAAACTTCTTTCTGATCTGTGCATTCAGCTAACAGAGTTAAACCATACTTTTGATTGAGCAGATCTGAACACTCTTTCTGTAGAAAATGCAACTGGACATTTGGAGCGCTAAGAGAGTATTAGTGGAAAAAGGAATATATTCAAATATAAACTACACAGAAGCATTCTGTGAAACTCCTTTCTGATCTGAGCATTCAGCTAACAGAGTTAAACCATACTTTTGATTGAGCAGTTTTGAAACACTCTGTCTGTAGAAAATGCAACTGGACATTCGTAGCGCTAAGTGGGTAATAGTGGATAAAAGAATATGTTCAAATATAAACTACACAGAAGCATTGTATGAAACTTCTTTCTGTTCTGTGCATTCAACTAACAGAGTTGAACCTTACTTTTGATTGAGCCTTTCTGAAACACTCTTTATGTAGAAACTGCAATTGGACATTCTGAGCGCTAAGAGGCCTCTATTGGGAAAAAAAATATCTTCAAATAAAAACTACACAGAAGCATTGTGTGAAACTTATTTCTGATATGTTCATTAAGCTAACAGAGTTAAACCATACTTTTGATTGCGCAGTTCTGAACACTCTTTCTGTAGAAAATGCAAGTGGAGATTCGGAGCGCTAAGAGGGTAATAGTGGAAAAAGGAATATATTCAAATATAAACTACACAGTAGCATTCTGTGAAAACTCTTACTGTTCTGTGCATTCAGCTAACAGAGTTGAACCTTACTTTTGATTGAGCCGTTCTGAAACACTCTTTCTGTAGAAACTGCAATTGGACATGCTAAGCGCTAAGAGGCCTACATTGGGAAAAAGAATATCTTCAAATAAAAACTACACAGATGCATTCTGTGAAACTTATTCCCGATCTGTAAATTCAGTTAACAGAGATAAAACATATTTTTGATTGAGCAGTTATGAAACACTCTTTTTGTAGAAAATGCAAGTGGAGATTCGGAGCGCTAAGAGGGTAATAGTGGAAAAAGGAATGTCTTCAAATATAAACTACACAGAATCATTCGGTGAAACTTCTTTCTGATCTGTGCATTCAGCTAACAGAGTTAAACCATACTTTTGATTGAGCAGATCTGAACACTCTTTCTGTAGAAAATGCAACTGGACATTTGGAGCGCTAAGAGCGTAGTAGTGGAAAAAGGAATATATTCAAATATAAACTACACAGAAGCATTCTGTGAAACTTCTTTCTGATCTGAGCATTCAGCTAACAGAGTTAAACCATACTTTTCACTGAGCAGTTTTGAAACACTCTGTCTGTAGAAAATGCAACTGGACATTCGTAGCGCTAAGTGGGTAATAGTGGAAAAAAGAATATGTTCAAATATAAACTACACAGAAGCATTCTGTGAAACTTCTTTCTGTTCTGTGCATTCAACTAACGGAGTTGAACCTTACTTTTGATTGAGCCATTCTGAAACACTCTTTCTGTAGAAACTGCAATTGGACATTCTGAGCGCTAAGAGGCCTATATTGGGAAAAAGAATGTCTACAAATAAAAACTACACAGAAGAATTGTGTGAAACTTCTTTCTGTTCTGTTTGTTCAACTAATAGAGTTGAACCTTAGTTTTGATTGAGCCGTTCTGAAACACTCTTTCTGTAGAAAATGCAAGTGGAGATTCGGAGCGCTAAGAGGGTAATAGTGGAAAAAGGAATGTCTCCAAATATAAACTACACAGAATCATTCTGTGAAACTTCTTTCTGATCTGTGCATTCAGCTAACAGTGTTAAATCATACTTTTGATTGAGCAGATCTGAACACTCTTTCTGTAGAAAATGCAACTGGACATTTGGAGCGCTAAGAGAGTAGTAGTGGAAAAAGGAATATATTCAAATATAAACTACACAGAAGCATTCTGTGAAACTTCTTTCTGATCTGAGCATTCAGCTAATAGAGTTAAACCATACTTTTGATTGAGCAGTTTTGAAACACTCTGTCTGTAGAAAATGCTACTGGACATTCGTAGCGCTAAGTGGGTAATGGTGGAGAAAAGAATATGTTCAAATATAAACTACACAGAAGCATTGTATGAAACATCTTTCTGTTCTGTGCATTCAACTAACAGAGTTGAACCTTACTTTTGATTGAGCCGTTCTGAAACACTCTTTCTGTAGAAACTGCAATTGGACATTCTGAGCGCTAAGAGGCCTCTATTGGGAAAAATAATATCTTCAAATAAAAACTACACAGAAGCATTGTGTGAAACATATTTCTGATATGTTCATTAAGCTAACAGAGTTAAACCATACTTTTGATTGCGCAGTTCTGAACACTCTTTCTGTAGAAAATGCAAGTGTACATTCGGAGCGCTAAGAGGGTAATAGTGGAAAAAGGAATATATTCAAATATAAACTACACAGTAGCATTCTGTGAAAACTCTTACTGTTCTGTGCATTCAGATAACGGATTTGAACCTTACTTTTGATTGAGCCGTTCTGAAACACTCTTTCTGTAGAAACTGCAATTGGACATGCTAAGCGCTAAGAGGCCTACATTGGGAAAAAGAATATCTTCAAATAAAAACTACACAGATGCATTCTGTGAAACTTATTTCTGATCTGAAAATTCAGTTAACAGAGATAAAACATATTTTTTATTGAGCAGTTATGAAACACTCTTTTTGTAGAAAATGCAAGTGGACATTCGGAGTGCTAAGAGGGTAATAGTGGAGAAAGGAATGTCTTCAAATATAAACTACACAGAATCATTCGGTGAAACTTCTTTCTGATCTGTGCATTCAGCTAACAGAGTTAAACCATACTTTTGATTGAGCAGATCTGAACACTCTTTCTGTAGAAAATGCAACTGGACATTTGGAGCGCTAAGAGCGTAGTAGTGGAAAAAGGAATATATTCAAATAGAAACTACACAGAAGCATTCTGTGAAACTTCTTTCTGATCTGAGCATTCAGCTAACAGAGTTAAACCATACTTTTCACGGAGCAGTTTTGAAACACTCTGTCTGTAGAAAATGAAACTGGACATTTTAGCGCTAAGTGGGTAATAGTGGAAAAAAGAATATGTTCAAATATAAACTACACAGAAGCATTGTATGAAACTTCTTTCTGCTCTGTGCATTCAACTAACAGAGTTGAACCTTACTTTTGATTGAGCCGTTCTGAAACACTCTTTCTGTAGAAACTGCAATTGGACATTCTGAGCGCTAAGAGGCCTATATTGGGAAAAAGAATGTCTACAAATAAAAACTACACAGAAGAATTGTGTGAAACTACTTTCTGTTCTGTTTGTTCAACTAAAAGAGTTGAACCTTAGTTTTGATTGAGCCGTTCTGAAACACTCTTTCTGTAGAAAATGCAAGTGGAGATTCGGAGCGCTAAGAGGGTAATAGTGGAAAAAGGAATGTCTCCAAATATAAACTACACAGAATCATTCTGTGAAACTTCTTTCTGATCTGAGCATTCAGCTAACAGTGTTAAACCATACTTTTGATTGAGCAGATCTGAACACTCTTTCTGTAGAAAATGCAACTGGACATTTTGAGCGCTAAGAGAGTAGTAGTGGAAAAAGGAATATATTCAAATATAAACTACACAGAAGCATTCTGTGAAACTTCTTTCTGATCTGAGCATTCAGCTAACAGATTTAATCCATACTTTTGATTGAG
Source organism: Symphalangus syndactylus (assembly GCF_028878055.3). Taxonomy (NCBI): domain Eukaryota; kingdom Metazoa; phylum Chordata; class Mammalia; order Primates; family Hylobatidae; genus Symphalangus; species Symphalangus syndactylus. The sequence continues at coordinate 109,284,734 of NC_072437.2, read as the reverse complement.
CAGTTTTGAAACACTCTGTCTGTAGAAAATGCAACTGGACATTCGTAGCGCTAAGTGGGTAATAGTGGAAAAAAGAGTATGCTCAAATATAAACTACACAGAAGCATTGTATGAAACTTCTTTCTTTTCTGTGCATTCAACTAACAGAGTTGAACCTTAGTTTTGATTAAGCCTTTCTGAAACACTCTTTCTGTAGAAACTGCAATTGGACATTCTGAGCGCTAAGAGGTCTCTATTGGGAAAAAAAATATCTTCAAATAAAAACTACACAGAAGCATTGTGTGAAACTTATTTCTGACATGTTCATTAAGCTAACAGAGTTAAACCCTACTTTTGATTGCGCAGTTCTGAACATTCTTTCTGTAGAAAATGCAAGTGGACATTCGGAGCGCTACGAGGGTAATAGTGGAAAAAGGAATATATTCAAATATAAACTACACAGTAGCATTCTGTGAAAATTCTTTCTGTTCTGTGCATTCAACTAACAGAGTTGAACCTTACTTTTGATTGAGCCGTTCTGAAACACTCTTTCTGTAGAAACTGCAATTGGACATGCTAAGCGCTAAGAGGCCTACATTGGGAAAAAGAATATCTTCAAATAAAAACTACACAGATGCATTCTGTGAAACTTATTTCTGATCTGTAAATTCAGTTAACAGAGATAAAACATATTTTTGATTGAGCAGTTATGAAACACTCTTTTTGTAGAAAATGCAAGTGGAGATTCGGAGCGCTAAGTGGGTAATAGTGGAAAAAGGAATGTCTTCAAATATAAACTACACAGAATCATTCGGTGAAACTTCTTTCTGATCTGTGCATTCAGCTAACAGAGTTAAACCATACTTTTGATTGAGCAGATCTGAACACTCTTTCTGTAGAAAATGCAACTGGACATTTGGAGCGCTAAGAGCGTAGTAGTGGAAAAAGGAATATATTCAAATATAAACTACACAGAAGCATTCTGTGAAATTTCTTTCTGATCTGAGCATTCAGCTAATAGAGTTAAACCATACTTTTGATTGAGCAGTTTTGAAACACTCTGTCTGTAGAAAATGCAACTGGACATTCGTAGCGCTAAGTGGGTAATAGTGGAAAAAAGAATATGTTCAAATATAAACTACACAGAAGCATTGTATGAAACATCTTTCTGTTCTGTGCATTCAACTAACAGAGTTGAACCTTACTTTTGATTGAGCCGTTCTGAAACACTCTTTCTGTAGAAACTGCAATTGGACATTCTGAGCGCTAAGAGGCCTATGTTGGGAAAAAGAATGTCTACAAATAAAAACTACACAGAAGAATTGTGTGAAACTTCTTTCTGTTCTGTTTGTTCAACTAAAAGAGTTGAACCTTTGTTTTGATTGAGCCGTTCTGAAACACTCTTTCTGTAGAAAATGCAAGTGGAGATTCGGAGCGCTAAGAGGGTAATAGTGGAAAAAGGAATGTCTCCAAATATAAACTACACAGAATCATTCTGTGAAACTTCTTTCTGATATGTGCATTCAGCTAACAGAGTTAAACCATACTTTTGATTGAGCAGATCTGAACACTCTTTCTGTAGAAAATGCAACTGGACATTTGGAGCGCTAAGAGAGTAGTAGTGGAAAAAGGAATATATTCAAATATAAACTACACAGAAGCATTCTGTGAAACTTCTTTCTGATCTGAGCATTCAGCTAACAGAGTTAAACCATACTTTTGATTGAGCAGTTTTGAAACACTCTGTCTGTAGAAAATGCAACTGGACATTCGTAGCGCTAAGTGGGTAATAGTGGAAAAAAGAATATGTTCAAATATAAACTACACAGAAGCATTGTATGAAACTTCTTTCTGTTCTGTGCATTCAACTAACAGAGTTGAACCTTACTTTTGATTGAGCCTTTCTGAAACACTCTTTCTGTAGAAACTGCAATTGGACATTCTGAGCGCTAAGAGGCCTCTATTCTGAAAAATAATATCTTCAAATAAAAACTACACCGAAGCATTGTGTGAAACTTATTTCTGATATGTTCATTAAGCTAACAGAGTTAAACCATACTTTTGATTGCGCAGTTCTGAACACTCTTTCTGTAGAAAATTCAAGTGGACATTCGGAGCGCTAAGAGGGTAATAGTGGAAAAAGGAATATATTCAAATATAAACTACACAGTAGGATTCTGTGAAAATTCTTTCTGTTCTGTGCATTCAACTAACAGAGTTGAACCTTACATTTGATTGAGCCGTTCTGAAACACTCTTTCTGTAGAAACTGCAATTGGACATGCTAAGCGCTAAGAGGCCTACATTGGGAAAAAAATATCTTCAAATAAAAACTACACAGATGCATTCTGTGAAACTTATTTCTGATCTGTAAATTCAGTTAACAGAGATAAAACATATTTTTGATTGAGCAGTTATGAAACACTCTTTTTGTAGAAAATGCAAGTGGAGATACGGAGCGCTAAGAGGGTTATAGTGGAAAAAGGAATGACTTCAAATATAAACTACACAGAATCATTCGGTGAAACTTCTTTCTGATCTGTGCATTCAGCTAACAGTGTTAAACCATACTTTTGATTAGGCAGATCTGAACACTCTGTAGAAAATGCAACTGGACATTTGGAGCGCTAAGAGCGTAGTAGTGGAAAAAGGAATATATTCAAATATAAACTACACAGAAGCGTTCTGTGAAAATTCTTTCTGATCTGAGCATTCAGCTAACAGAGTTAAACCATACTTTTGATTGAGCAGTTTTGAAACACTCTGTCTGTAGAAAATGCAACTGGATATTCGTAGCGCTAAGTGGGTAATAGTGGAAAAAAGTATGTTCAATTATAAACTACACAGAAGCATTGTATGAAACTTCTTTCTGTTCTGTGCATTCAACTAACAGAGTTGAACCTTACTTTTGATTGAGCCTTTCTGAAACACTCTTTCTGTAGAAACTGCAATTGGACATTCTGAGCGCTAAGAGGCCTCTATTGGGAAAAATAATATCTTCAAATAAAAACTACACAGAAGCATTGTGTGAAACTTATTTCTGATATGTTCATTAAGCTAACAGAGTTAAACCATACTTTTGATTGCGCAGTTCTGAACACTCTTTCTGTAGAAAATGCAAGTGTACATTCGGAGCGCTAAGAGGGTAATAGTGGAAAAAGGAATATATTCAAATATAAACTACACAGTAGCATTCTGTGAAAACTCTTACTGTTCTGTGCATTCAGATAACGGAGTTGAACCTTACTTTTGATTGAGCCGTTCTGAAACACTCTTTCTGTAGAAACTGCAATTGGACATGCTAAGCGCTAAGAGGCCTACATTGGGAAAAAGAATATCTTCAAATAAAAACTACACAGATGCATTCTGTGAAACTTATTTCTGTTCTGAAAATTCAGTTAACAGAGATAAAACATATTTTTTATTGAGCAGTTATGAAACACTCTTTTTGTAGAAAATGCAAGTGGAGATTCGGAGTGCTAAGAGGGTAATAGTGGAGAAAGGAATGTCTTCAAATATAAACTACACAGAATCTTTCGGTGAAACTTCTTTCTGATCTGTGCATTCAGCTAACAGAGTTAAACCATACTTTTGATTGAGCAGATCTGAACACTCTTTCTGTAGAAAATGCAACTGGACATTTGGAACGCTAAGAGCGTAGTAGTGGAAAAAGGAATATATTCAAATATAAACTACACAGAAGCATTCTGTGAAACTTCTTTCTGATCTGAGCATTCAGCTAACAGAGTTAAACCATACTTTTCACTGAGCAGTTTTGAAACACTCTGTCTGTAGAAAATGAAACTGGACATTCGTAGCGCTAAGTGGGTAATAGTGGAAAAAAGAATATGTTCAAATATAAACTACACAGAAGCATTCTGTGAAACTTCTTTCTGTTCTGTGCATTCAACTAACAGAGTTGAACCTTACTTTTGATTGAGCCGTTCTGAAACACTCTTTCTGTAGAAACTGCAATTGGACATTCTGAGCGCTAAGAGGCCTATATTGGGAAAAAGAATGTCTACAAATAAAAACTACACGGAAGAATTGTGTGAAACTTCTTTCTGTTCTGTTTGTTCAACTAAAAGAGTTGAACCTTTGTTTTGATTGAGCCGTTCTGAAACACTCTTTCTGTAGAAAATGCAAGTGGAGATTCGGAGCGCTAAGAGGGTAATAGTGGAAAAAGGAATGTCTCCAAATATAAACTACACAGAATCATTCTGTGAAACTTCTTTCTGATCTGTGCATTCAGCTAACAGAGTTAAACCATACTTTTGATTGAGCAGATCTGAACACTCTTTCTGTAGAAAATGCAACTGGACATTTGGAGCGCTAAGAGAGTAGCAGTGGAAAAAGGAATATATTCAAATATAAACTACACAGAAGCATTCTGTGAAACTTCTTTCTGATCTGAGCATTCAGTTAACAGAGTTAAACCATACTTTTGATTGAGCAGTTTTGAAACACTCTGTCTGTAGAAAATGCAACTGGACATTCGTAGCGCTAAGTGGGTAATAGTGGAAAAAAGAGTATGTTCAAATATAAACTACACAGAAGCATTGTATGAAACTTCTTTCTGTTCTGTGCATTCAACTAACAGAGTTGAACCTTACTTTTGATTGAGCCTTTCTGAAACACTCTTTCTGTAGAAACTGCAATTGGACATTCTGAGCGCTAAGAGGCCTCTATTGGGAAAAATAATATCTTCAAATAAAAACTACACAGAAGCATTGTGTGAAACTTATTTCTGATATATTCATTAAGCTAACAGAGTTATACCATACTTTGGATTGCGCAGTTCTGAAAACTCTTTCTGTAGAAAATGCAAGTGGACATTCGGAGCGCTAAGAGGGTAATAGTGGAAAAAGGAATATATTCAAATATAAACTACACAGTAGCATTCTGTGAAAATTCTTTCTGTTCTGTGCATTCAACAAACAGAGTTGAACCTTACTTTTGATTGAGCCGTTCTGAAACACTCTTTCTGTAGAAACTGCAATTGGACATGCTAAGCGCTAAGAGGCCTACATTGGGAAAAAGAATATCTTCAAATAAAAACTACACAGATGCATTCTGTGAAACTTATTTCTGATCTGTAAATTCAGTTAACAGAGATAAAACATATTTTTGATTGAGCAGTTATGAAACACTCTTTTTGTAGAAAATGCAAGTGGAGATTCGGAGCGCTAAGAGGGTAATAGTGGAAAAAGGAATGTCTTCAAATATAAACTACACAGAATCATTCGGTGAAACTTCTTTCTGATCTGTGCATTCAGCTAACAGAGTTAAACCATACTTTTGATTGAGCAGATCTGAACACTCTTTCTGTAGAAAATGCAACTGGACATTTGGAGCGCTAAGAGCGTAGTAGTGGAAAAAGGAATATATTCAAATATAAACTACACAGAAGCATTCTGTGAAACTTCTTTCTGATCTGAGAATTCAGCTAACAGAGTTAAACCATACTTTTGATTGAGCAGTTTTGAAACACTCTGTCTGTAGAAAATGCAACTGGACATTCGTAGCGCTAAGTGGGTAATAGTGGAAAAAAGAATATGTCCAAATATGAACTACACAGAAGCATTGTATGAAACTTCTTTCTGTTCTGTGCATTCAACTAACAGAGTTGAACCTTACTTTTGATTCAGCCGTTCTGAAACACTCTTTCTGTAGAAACTGCAATTGGACATGCTAAGCGCTAAGAGGCCTACATTGGGAAAAAGAATATCTTCAAATAAAAACTACACAGATGCATTCTGTGAAACTTATTTCTGATCTGTAAATTCAGTTAACAGAGATAAAACATATTTTTGATTGAGCAGTTATGAAACACTCTTTTTGTAGAAAATGCAAGTGGAGATTCGGAGCGCTAAGTGGGTAATAGTGGAAAAAAGAATATGTTCAAATATAAACTACACAGAAGCATTCTGTGAAACTTCTTTCTGTTCTGTGCATTCAACTAACAGAGTTGAACCTTACTTTTGATTGAGCCGTTCTGAAACACTCTTTCTGTAGAAACTGCAATTGGACATTCTGAGCGATAAGAGGCCTATATTGGGAAAAAGAATGTCTACAAAGAAAAACTACACAGAAGAATTGTGTGAAACTTCTTTCTGTTCTGTTTGTTCAACTAAAAGAGTTGAACCTTAGTTTTGATTGAGCCGTTCTGAAACACTCTTTCTGTAGAAAATGCAAGTGGAGATTCGGAGCGCTAAGAGGGTAATAGTGGAAAAAGGAATGTCTCCAAATATAAACTACACAGAATCATTCTGTGAAACTTCTTTCTGATCTGTGCATTCAGCTAACAGAGTTAAACCATACTTTTGATTGAGCAGATCTGAACACTCTTTCTGTAGAAAATGCAAGTGGACATTCGGAGCGCTAAGAGGGTAATAGTGGAAAAAGGAATATATTCAAATATAAACTACACAGTAGGATTCTGTGAAAATTCTTTCTGTTCTGTGCATTCAACTAACAGAGTTGAACCTTACATTTGATTGAGCCGTTCTGAAACACTCTTTCTGTAGAAACTGCAATTGGACATGCTAAGCGCTAAGAGGCCTACATTGGGAAAAAGAATATCTTCAAATAAAAACTACACAGATGCATTCTGTGAAACTTATTTCTGATCTGTAAATTCAGTTAACAGAGATAAAACATATTTTTGATTGAGCAGTTATGAAACACTCTTTTTGTAGAAAATGCAAGTGGAGATTCGGAGCGCTAAGAGGGTAATAGTGGAAAAAGGAATGTCTTCAAATATAAACTACACAGAATCATTCGGTGAAACTTCTTTCTGATCTGTGCATTCAGCTAACAGAGTTAAACCATACTTTTGATTGAGCAGATCTGAACACTCTTTCTGTAGAAAATGCAACTGGACATTTGGAGCGCTAAGAGCGTAGTAGTGGAAAAAGGAATATATTCAAATAGAAACTACACAGAAGCATTCTGTGAAACTTCTTTCTGATCTGAGAATTCAGCTAACAGAGTTAAACCATACTTTTGATTGAGCAGTTTTGAAACACTCTGTCTGTAGAAAATGCAACTGGACATTCGTAGCGCTAAGTGGGTAATAGTGGAAAAAAGAATATGTTCAAATATAAACTACACAGAAGCATTCTGTGAAACTTCTTTCTGTTCTGTGCATTCAACTAACAGAGTTGAACCTTACTTTTGATTGAGCCGTTCTGAAACACTCTTTCTGTAGAAACTGCAATTGGACATTCTGAGCGCTAAGAGGCCTATATTGGGAAAAAGAATGTCTACAAATAAAAACTACACAGAAGAATTGTGTGAAACTTCTTTCTGTTCTGTTTGTTCAAATAAAAGAGTTGAACCTTTGTTTTGATTGAGCCGTTCTGAAACACTCTTTCTGTAGAAAATGCAAGTGGAGATTCGGAGCGCTAAGAGGGTAATAGTGGAAAAAGGAATGTCTCCAAATATAAACTACACAGAATCATTCTGTGAAACTTCTTTCTGATCTGTGCATTCAGCTAACAGAGTTAAACCATACTATTGATTGAGCAGATCTGAACACTCTTTCTGTAGAAAATGCAACTGGACATTTGGAGCGCTAAGAGAGTAGTAGTGGAAAAAGGAATATATTCAAATATAAACTACACAGAAGCATTCTGTGAAACTTCTTTCTGATCTGAGCATTCAGCTAACAGAGTTAAACCATACTTTTGATTGAGCAGTTCTGAAACACTCTGTCTGTAGAAAATGCAACTGGACATTCGTAGCGCTAAATGGGTAATAGTGGAAAAAAGAGTATGTTCAAATATAAACTACACAGAAGCATTGTATGAAACTTCTTTCTGTTCTTTGCATTCAACTAACAGAGTTGAACCTTACTTTTGATTGAGCCTTTCTGAAACACTCTTTCTGTAGAAACTGCAATTGGACATTCTGAGCGCTAAGAGGCCTCTATTGGGAAAAATAATATCTTCAAATAAAAATTACACAGAAGCATTGTGTGAAACTTATTTCTGATATGTTCATTAAGATAACAGAGTTATACCATACTTTGGATTGCGCAGTTCTGAAAACTCTTTCTGTAGAAAATGCAAGTGGACATTCGGAGCGCTAAGAGGGTAATAGTGGAAAAAGGAATATATTCAAATATAAACTACACAGTAGCATTCTGTGAAAATTCTTTCTGTTCTGTGCATTCAACTAACAGAGTTGAACCTTACTTTTGATTGAGCCGTTCTGAAACACTCTTTCTGTAGAAACTGCAATTGGACATGCTAAGCGCTAAGAGGCCTACATTGGGAAAAAGAATATCTTCAAATAAAAACTACACAGATGCATTCTGTGAAACTTATTTCTGATCTGTAAATTCAGTTAACAGAGATAAAACAAATATTTGATTGAGCAGTTATGAAACACTCTTTTTTTAGAAAATGCAAGTGGAGATACGGAGCGCTAAGAGGGTTATAGTGGAAAAAGGAATGTCTTCAAATATAAACTACACAGAATCATTCGGTGAAACTTCTTTCTGATCTGTGCATTCAGCTAACAGTGTTAAACCATACTTTTGATTGAGCAGATCTGAACACTCTGTAGAAAATGCAACTGGACATTTGGAGCGCTAAGAGCGTAGTAGTGGAAAAAGGAATATATTCAAATATAAACTACACAGAAGCGTTCTGTGAAACTTCTTTCTAATCTGAGCATTCAGCTAACAGAGTTAAACCATACTTTTCACTGAGCAGTTTTGAAACACTCTGTCTGTAGAAAATGCAACTGGACATTCGTAGCGCTAAGTGGGTAATAGTGGAAAAAAGAATATGTTCAAATATAAACTACACAGAAGCATTGTAGGAAACTTCTTTCTGTTCTGTGCATTCAACTAACAGAGTTGAACCTTACTTTTGATTGAGCCGTTCTGAAACACTCTTTCTGTAGAAACTGCAATTAGACATTCTGAGCGCTAAGAGGCCTATATTGGGATAAAGAATGTCTACAAATAAAAACTACACAGAAGGATTGTGTGAAACTTCTTTCTGTTCTGTTTGTTCAACTAAAAGAGTTGAACCTTAGTTTTGATTGAGCCGTTCTGAAACACTCTTTCTGTAGAAAATGCAAGTGGAGATTCGGAGCGCTAAGAGGGTAATAGTGGAAAAAGGAATGTCTCCAAATATAAACTACACAGAATCATTCTGTGAAACTTCTTTCTGATCTGTGCATTCAGCTAACAGAGTTAAACCATACTTTTGATTGAGCAGATCTGAACACTCTTTCTGTAGAAAATGCAACTGGACATTTGGAGCGCTAAGAGAGTAGTAGTGGAAAAAGTAATATATTCAAATATAAACTACACAGAAGCATTCTGTGAAACTTCTTTTTGATCTGAGCATTCAGCTAACAGAGTTAAACCATACTTTTGATTGAGCAGTTTTGAAACACTCTGTCTGTAGAAAATGCAACTGGACATTCGTAGCGCTAAGTGGGTAATAGTGGAAAAAAGAATATGTTCAAATATAAACTACACAGAAGCATTGTATGAAACTTCTTTCTGTTCTGTGCATTCAACTAACAGAGTTGAACCTTACTTTTGATTGAGCCTTTCTGAAACACTCTTTCTGTAGAAACTGCAATTGGACATTCTGAGCGCTAAGAGGCCTCTATTGGGAAAAATAATATCTTCAAATAAAAACTACACAGAAGCATTGTGTGAAACTTATTTCTGATATGTTCATTAAGCTAACAGAGTTAAACCATACTTTTGATTGCGCAGTTCTGAACACTCTTTCTGTAGAAAATGCAAGTGGATATTCGGAGCGCTAAGAGGGTAATAGTGGAAAAAGGAATATATTCAAATATAAACTACACAGTAGCATTCTGTGAAAATTCTTTCTGTTCTGTGCATTCAACTAACAGAGTTGGACCCTACTTTTGATTGAGCCGTTCTGAAACACTCTTTCTGTAGAAACTGCAATTGGACATGCTAAGCGCTAAGAGGCCTACATTGGGAAAAAGAATATCTTCAAATAAAAACTACACAGATGCATTCTGTGAAACTTATTTCTGATCTGTAAATTCAGTTAACAGAGATAAAACATATTTTTGATTGAGCAGTTATGAAACACTCTTTTTGTAGAAAATGCAAGTGGAGATTCGGAGCGCTAAGTGGGTAATAGTGGAAAAAGGAATGTCTTCAAATATAAACTACACAGAATCATTCGGTGAAATTTCTTTCTGATCTGTGCATTCAGCTAACAGAGTTAAACCATACTTTTGATTGAGCAGATCTGAACACCCTTTCTGTAGAAAATGCAACTGGACATTTGGAGCGCTAAGAGCGTAGTAGTGGAAAATGGAATATATCCAAATATAAACTACACAGAAGCATTCTGTGAAACTTCTTTCTGATCTGAGCATTCAGCTGACAGAGTTAAACCATACTTTTGATTGAGCAGTTTTGAAACACTCTGTCTGTAGAAAATGCAACTGGACATTCGTAGCGCTAAGTGGGTAATAGTGGAAAAAAGAATATGTTCAAATATAAACTACACAGAAGCATTGTATGAAAATTCTTTCTGTTCTGTGCATTCAACTAACAGAGTTGAACCTTACTTTTGATTGAGCCGTTCTGAAACACTCTTTCTGTAGAAACTGCAATTAGACATTCTGAGCGCTAAGAGGCCTATATTGGGATAAAGAATGTCTACAAATAAAAACTACACAGAAGGATTGTGTGAAACTTCTTTCTGTTCTGTTTGTTCAACTAAAAGAGTTGAACCTTAGTTTTGATTGAGCCGTTCTGAAACACTCTTTCTGTAGAAAATGCAAGTGGAGATTCGGAGCGCTAAGAGGGTAATAGTGGAAAAAGGAATATCTCCAAATATAAACTACACAGAATCATTCTGTGAAACTTCTTTCTGATCTGTGCATTCAGCTAACAGAGTTAAACCATACTTTTGATTGAGCAGATCTGAACACTCTTTCTGTAGAAAATGCAACTGGACATTTGGAGCTCTAAGAGCGTAGTAGTGGAAAAAGGAATATATTCAAATATAAACTACACAGAAGCATTCTGTGAAACTTCTTTCTGATCTGAGCATTCAGCTACCAGAGTTAAACCATACTTTTGATTGAGCAGTTTTGAAACACTCTGTCTGTAGAAAATGCAACTGGACATTCGTAGCGCTAAGTGGGTAAGAGTGGAAAAAAGAATATGTTCAAATATAAACTACACAGAAGCATTGTATGAAACTACTTTCTGTTCTGTGCATTCAACTAACAGAGTTGAACCTTACTTTGATTGAGCCTTTCTGAAACACTCTTTCTGTAGAAACTGCAATTGGACATTCTGAGCGCTAAGAGGCCTCTATTGGGAAAAATAATATCTTCAAATAAAAACTACACAGAAGCATTTTGTGAAACTTATTTCTGATATGTTCATTAAGCTAACAGAGTTAAACCATACTTTGGATTGCACAGTTCTGAACACTCTTTCTGTAGAAAATGCAAGTGGACATTCAGAGCGCTAAGAGGGTAATAGTGGAAAAAGGAATATATTCAAATATAAACTACACAGAAGCATTCTGTGAAACTTCTTTCTGATCTGAGCATTCAGCTAACAGAGTTAAACCATACTTTTGATTGAGCAGTTTTGAAACACTCTGTCTGTAGAAAATGCAACTGGACATTCGTAGCGCTAAGTGGGTAATGGTGGAAAAAAGAATATGTTCAAATATGAACTACACAGAAGCATTGTATGAAACTTCTTTCTGTTCTGTGCATTCAACTAACAGAGTTGAACCTTACTTTTGATTGAGCCTTTCTGAAACACTCTTTCTGTAGAAACTGCAATTGGACATTCTGAGCGCTAAGAGGCCTATATTGGGAAAAATAATATCTTCAAATAAAAACTACACAGAAGCATTGTGTGAAACTTATTTCTGATCTGTGCATTCAGCTAACAGAGTTAAACCATACTTTTGATTGAGCAGATCCGAACACTCTTTCTGTAGAAAATGCAACTGGACATTTGGAGCGCTAAGAGCGTAGTAGTGGAAAAAGGAATATATTCAAATATAAACTACACAGAATCATTAGGTGAAACTTCTTTCTGATCTGTGCATTCAGCTAACAGAGTTAAACCATACTTTTGATTGAGCAGATCTGAACACTCTTTCTTTAGAAAATGCAACTGGATATTTGGAGCGCTAAGAGCGTAGTAGTGGAAAAAGGAATATATTCAAATATAAACTACACAGAAGCATTCTGTGAAACTTCTTTCTGATCTGAGCTTTCAGCTAACAGAGTTAAACCATACTTTTGATTGAGCAGTTTTGAAAAACTCTGTCTGTAGAAAATGCAACTGGACATTCGTAGCGCTAAGTGGGTAATAGTGGAAAAAAGAATATGTTCAAATATGAACTACACAGAAGCATTGTATGAAACTTCTTTCTGTTCTGTGCATTCAACTAACAGAGTTGAACCTTACTTTTGATTGAGCCGTTTTGAAACACTCTTTCTGTAGAAACTGCAATTGGACATTCTGAGCGCTAAGAGGCCTATATTGGGAAAAAGAATGTCTACAAATAAAAACTACACAGAAGAATTGTGCGAAACTTTTTTCTGTTCGGTTTGTTCAACTAAAAGAGTTGAACCTTAGTTTTGATTGAACCGTTCTGAAACACTCTTTCTGTAGAAAATGCAAGTGGAGATTCGGAGCGCTAAGAGGGTAATAGTGGAAAAAGGAATGTCTCCAAATATAAACTACACAGAATCATTCTGTGAAACTTCTTTCTGATCTGTGCATTCAGCTAACAGAGTTAAACCATACATTTGATTGAGCAGTTTTGAAACACTCTGTCTGTAGGAAATGCAACTGGACATTCGTAGCGCTAAGTGGGTAATAGTGGAAAAAAGAATATGTTCAAATATAAGCTACACAGAAGCATTGTATGAAACTTCTTTCTGTTCTGTGCATTCAACTTACAGAGTTGAACCTTACTTTTGATTGAGCCTTTCTGAAACACTCTTTCTGTAGAAACTGCAATTGGACATTCTGAGCGCTAAGAGGCCTCTATTGGGAAAAATAATATCTTCAAATAAAAACTACACAGAAGCATTGTGTGAAACTTATTTCTGATATGTTCATTAAGCTAACAGAGTTAAACCATACTTTTGATTGCGCAGTTCTGAACACTCTTTCTGTAGAAAATGCAAGTGGACATTCGGAGCGCTAAGAGGGTAATAGTGGAAAAAGGAATATATTCAAATATAAACTACACAGTAGCATTCTGTGAAAATTCTTTCTGTTCTGTGCATTCAACTAACAGAGTTGAACCTTACTTTTGATTGAGCCGTTCTGAAACACTCTTTCTGTAGAAACTGCAATTGGACATGCTAAGCGCTAAGAGGCCTGCATTGGGAAAAAGAATATCTTCAAATAAAAACTACACAGATGCATTCTGTGAAACTTATTTCTGATCTGTAAATTCAGTTAACAGAGATAAAACATATTTTTGATTGAGCAGTTATGAAACACTCTTTTTGTAGAAAATGCAAGTGGAGATTCGGAACGCTAAGTGGGTAATAGTGGAAAAAGGAATGTCTTCAAATATAAACTACACAGAATCATTCGGTGAAACTTCTTTCTGATCTGTGCATTCAGCTAACAGAGTTAAACCATACTTTTGATTGAGCAGATCTGAACACTCTTTCTTTAGAAAATGCAACTGGACATTTGGAGCGCTAAGAGCGTAGTAGTGGAAAAAGGAATATATTCAAATATAAACTACACAGAAGCATTCTGTGAAACTTCTTTCTGATCTGAGCATTCAGCTAACAGAGTTAAACCATACTTTTGATTGAGCAGTTTTGAAAAACTCTGTCTGTAGAAAATGCAACTGGACATTCGTAGCGCTAAGTGGGTAATAGTGGAAAAAAGAATATGTTCAAATATGAACTACACAGAAGCATTGTATGAAACTTCTTTCTGTTCTGTGCATTCAACTAACAGAGTTGAACCTTACTTTTGATTGAGCCGTTCTGAAACACTCTTTCTGTAGAAACTGCAATTGGACATTCTGAGCGCTAAGAGGCCTATATTGGGAAAAAGAATGTCTACAAATAAAAACTACACAGAAGAATTGTGTGAAACTACTTTCTGTTCTGTTTGTTCAACTAAAAGAGTTGAACCTTAGTTTTGATTGAGCCGTTCTGAAACACTCTTTCTGTAGAAAATGCAAGTGGAGATTCGGAGCGCTAAGAGGGTAATAGTGGAAAAAGGAATGTCTCCAAATATAAACTACACAGAATCATTCTGTGAAACTTCTTTCTGATCTGTGCATTCAGCTAACAGAGTTAAACCACACTTTTGATTGAGCAGATCTGAACACTCTTTCTGTAGAAAATGCAACTGGACATTTGGAGCGCTAAGAGAGTAGTAGTGGAAAAAGGAATATATTCAAATATAAACTACACAGAAGCATTTTGTGAAACTTCTTTCTGATCTGAGCATTCAGCTAACAGAGTTAAACCATACTGTTGATTGAGCAGTTTTGAAACACTCTGTCTGTAGAAAATGCAACTGGACATTCTTAGCGCTAAGTGGGTAATAGTGGAAAAAAGAATATGTTCAAATATAAGCTACACAGAAGCATTGTATGAAACTTCTTTCTGTTCTGTACATTCAACTAACAGAGTTGAACCTTACTTTTAATTGAGCCTTTCTGAAACACTCTTTCTGTAGAAACTGCAATTGGACATTCTGAGCGCTAAGAGGCCTCTATTGGGAAAAATAATATCTTCAAATAAAAACTACACAGAAGCATTGTGTGAAACTTATTTCTGATATGTTCATTAAGCTAACAGAGTTAAACCATACTTTTGATTGCGCAGTTCTGAACACTCTTTCTGTAGAAAATGCAAGTGGACATTCGGAGCGCTAAGAGGGTAATAGTGGAAAAAGGAATATATTCAAATATAAACTACACAGTAGCATTCTGTGAAAATTCTTTCTGTTCTGTGCATTCAACTAACAGAGTTGAACCCTACTTTTGATTGAGCCGTTCTGAAACACTCTTTCTGTAGAAACTGCAATTGGACATGCTAAGCGCTAAGAGGCCTACATTGGGAAAAAGAATATCTTCAAATAAAAACTACACAGATGCATTCTGTGAAACTTATTGCTGATCTGTAAATTCAGTTAACAGAGATAAAACATATTTTTGATTGAGCAGTTATGAAACACTCTTTTTGTAGAAAATGCAAGTGGAGATTCGGAGCGCTAAGAGGGTAATAGTGGAAAAAGGAATGTCTTCAAATATAAACTACACAGAATCATTCGGTGAAACATCTTTCTGATCTGTGCATTCAGCTAACATAGTTAAACCATAGTTTTGATTGAGCAGATGTGAACACTCTTTCTGTTGAAAATGCAACTGGACATTTGGAGCGCTAAGAGCGTAGTAGTGGAAAAAGGAATATATACAAATATAAACTACACAGAAGCATTCTGTGAAACTTTTTTCTGATCTGAGCATTCAGCTAACAGAATTAAACCATACTTTTGATTGAGCAGTTTTGAAACACTCTGTCTGTAGAAAATGCAACTGGACATTCGTAGCGCTAAGTGGGTAATAGTGGAAAAAAGAATATGTTCAAATATAAACTACACAGAAGCATTGTATGAAACTTCTTTCTGTTCTGTGCATTCAACTAACAGAGTTGAACCTTACTTTTGATTGAGCCGTTCTGAAACACTCTTTCTGTAGAAACTGCAATTGGACATTCTGAGCGCTAAGAGGCCTATATTGGGAAAAAGAATGTCTAAAAATAAAAACTATACAGAAGGATTGGGTGAATCTTCTTTCTGTTCTGTTTGTTCAACTAAAAGAGTTGAACCTTAGTTTTGATTGAGCCGTTCTGAAACACTCTTTCTGTAGAAAATGCAAGTGGAGATTCGGAGCGCTAAGAGGGTAATAGTGGAAAAAGGAATGTCTCCAAATATAAACTACACAGAATCATTCTGTGAAACTTCTTTCTGATCTGTGCATTCAGCTAACAGAGTTAAACCATACTTTTGATTGAGCAGATCTGAACACTCTTTCTGTAGAAAATGCAACTGGACATTTGGAGCGCTAAGAGAGTAGTAGTGGAAAAAGGAATATATTCAAATATAAACTACACAGAAGCATTCTGTGAAACTTCTTTCTGATCTGAGCATTCAGCTAACAGAGTTAAACCATACATTTGATTGAGCAGTTTTGAAACACTCTGTCTGTAGAAAATGCAACTGGACATTCGTAGCGCTAAGTGGGTAATAGTGGAAAAAAGAATATGTTCAAATATAAACTACACAGAAGCATTGTATGAAACTTCTTTCTGTTCTGTGCATTCAACTAACAGAGTTGAACCTTACTTTTGATTGAGCCGTTCTGAAACACTCTTTCTGTAGAAACTGCAATTGGACATTCTGAGCGCTAAGAGGCCTATATTGGGAAAAAGAATGTCTACAAATAAAAACTACACAGAATAATTGTGTGAAACTTCTTTCTGTTCTGTTTGTTCAACTAAAAGAGTTGAACCTTAGTTTTGATTGAGCCGTTCTGAAACACTCTTTCTGTAGAAAATGCAAGTGGAGATTCGGAGCGCTAAGAGGGTAATAGTGGAAAAAGGAATGTCTCCAAATATAAACTACACAGAATCATTCTGTGAAACTTCTTTCTGATCTGTGCATTCAGCTAACAGAGTTAAACCATACTTTTGATTGAGCAGATCTGAACACTCTTTCTGTAGAAAATGCAACTGGACATTTGGAGCGCTAAGAGAGTAGTAGTGGAAAAAGGAATATATTCAAATATAAACTACACAGAAGCATTCTGTGAAACTTCTTTCTAATCTGAGCATTCAGCTAACAGAGTTAAACCATACTTTTGATTGAGCAGTTTTGAAACACTCTGTCTGTAGAAAATGCAACTGGACATTCGTAGCGCTAAGTGGGTAATAGTGGAAAAAAGAATATGTTCAAATATAAGCTACACAGAAGCATTGTATGAAACTTCTTTCTGTTCTGTACATTCAACTAACAGAGTTGAACCTTACTTTTAATTGAGCCTTTCTGAAACACTCTTTCTGTAGAAACTGCAATTGGACATTCTGAGCGCTAAGAGGCCTCTATTGGGAAAAATAATATCTTCAAATAAAAACTACACAGAAGCATTGTGTGAAACTTATTTCTGATATGTTCATTAAGCTAACAGAGTTAAACCATACTTTTGATTGCGCAGTTCTGAACACTCTTTCTGTAGAAAATGCAAGTGGACATTCGGAGCGCTAAGAGGGTAATAGTGGAAAAAGGAATATATTCAAATATAAACTACACAGTAGCATTCTGTGAAAATTCTTTCTGTTCTGTGCATTCAACTAACAGAGTTGAATCTTACTTTTGATTGAGCCGTTCTGAAACACTCTTTCTGTAGAAACTGCAATTGGACATGCTAAGCGCTAAGAGGCCTACATTGGGAAAAAGAATATCTTCAAATAAAAACTACACAGATGCATTCTGTGAAACTTATTTCTGATCTGTAAATTCAGTTAACAGAGATAAAACATATTTTTGATTGAGCAGTTATGAAACACTCTTTTTGTAGAAAATGCAAGTGGAGATTCGGAGCGCTAAGAGGGTAATAGTGGAAAAAGGAATGTCTTCAAATATAAACTACACAGAATCATTCGGTGAAACTTCTTTCTGATCTGTGCATTCAGCTAACATAGTTAAACCATAGTTTTGATTGAGCAGATCTGAACACTCTTTCTGTTGAAAATGCAACTGGACATTTGGAGCGCTAAGAGCGTAGTAGTGGAAAAAGGAATATATTCAAATATAAACTACACAGAAGCATTCTGTGAAACTTCTTTCTGATCTGAGCATTCAGCTAACAGAATTAAACCATACTTTTGATTGAGCAGTTTTGAAACACTCTGTCTGTAGAAAATGCAACTGGACATTCGTAGCGCTAAGTGGGTAATAGTGGAAAAAAGAATATGTTCAAATATAAACTACACAGAAGCATTGTATGAAACTTCTTTCTGTTCTGTGCATTCAACTAACAGAGTTGAACCTTACTTTTGATTCAGCCGTTCTGAAACACTCTTTCTGTAGAGACTGCAATTGGACATTCTGAGCGCTAAGAGGCCTATATTGGGAAAAAGAATGTCTACAAATAAAAACTACACAGAAGAATTTTGTGAAACTTCTTTCTGTTCTGTTTGTTCAACTAAAAGAGTTGAACCTTAGTTTTGATTGAGCCGTTCTGAAACACTCTTTCTGTAGAAAATGCAAGTGGAGATTCGGAGCGCTAAGAGGGTAATAGTGGAAAAAGGAATGTCTCCAAATATAAACTACACAGAATCATTCTGTGAAACTTCTTTCTGATCTGTGCATTCAGCTAACAGAGTTAAACCATACTTTTGATTGAGCAGATCTGAACACTCTTTCTGTAGAAAATGCAACTGGACATTTGGAGCGCTAAGAGAGTAGTAGTGGAAAAAGGAATATATTCAAATATAAACTACACAGAAGCATTCTGTGAAACTTCTTTCTGATCTGAGCATTCAGCTAACAGAGTTAAACCATACATTTGATTGAGCAGTTTTGAAACACTCTGTCTGTAGAAAATGCAACTGGACATTCGTAGCGCTAAGTGGGTAATAGTGGAAAAAAGAATATGTTCAAATATAAACTACACAGAAGCATTGTATGAAACTTCTTTCTGTTCTGTGCATTCAACTAACAGAGTTGAACCTTACTTTTGATTGAGCCGTTCTGAAACACTCTTTCTGTAGAAACTGCAATTGGACATTCTGAGCGCTAAGAGGCCTATATTGGGAAAAAGAATGTCTACCAATAAAAACTATACAGAAGGATTGGGTGAAACTTCTTTCTGTTCTGTTTGTTCAACTAAAAGAGTTGAACCTTAGTTTTGATTGAGCCGTTCTGAAACACTCTTTCTGTAGAAAATGCAAGTGGAGATTCGGAGCGCTAAGAGGGTAATAGTGGAAAAAGGAATGTCTCCAAATATAAACTACACAGAATCATTCTGTGAAACTTCTTTCTGATCTGTGCATTCAGCTAACAGAGTTAAACCATACTTTTGATTGAGCAGATCTGAACACTCTTTCTGTAGAAAATGCAACTGGACATTTGGAGCGCTAAGAGAGTAGTAGTGGAAAAAGGAATATATTCAAATATAAACTACACAGAAGCATTCTGTGAAACTTCTTTCTGATCTGAGCATTCAGCTAACAGAGTTAAACCATACATTTGATTGAGCAGTTTTGAAACTCTCTGTCTGTAGAAAATGCAACTGGACATTCGTAGCGCTAAGTGGGTAATAGTGGAAAAAAGAATATGTTCAAATATAAACTACACAGAAGCATTGTATGAAACTTCTTTCTGTTCTGTGCATTCAACTAACAGAGTTGAACCTTACTTTTGATTGAGCCGTTCTGAAACACTCTTTCTGTAGAAACTGCAATTGGACATTCTGAGCGCTAAGAGGCCTATATTGGGAAAAAGAATGTCTACAAATAAAAACTACACAGAAGAATTTTGTGAAACTTCTTTCTGTTCTGTTTGTTCAACTAAAAGAGTTGAACCTTAGTTTAGATTGAGCCGTTCTGAAACACTCTTTCTGTAGAAAATGCAAGTGGAGATTCGGAGCGCTAAGAGGGTAATAGTGGAAAAAGGAATGTCTCCAAATATAAACTACACAGAATCATTCTGTGAAACTTCTTTCTGATCTGTGCATTCAGCTAACAGAGTTAAACCATACTTTTGATTGAGCAGATCTGAACACTCTTTCTGTAGAAAATGCAACTGGACATTTGGAGCGCTAAGAGATTAGTAGTGGAAAAAGGAATATATTCAAATATAAACAACACAGAAGCATTCTGTGAAACTTCTTTCTGATCTGAGCATTCAGCTAACAGAGTTAAACCATACTTTTGATTGAGCAGTTTTGAAACACTCTGTCTGTAGAAAATGCAACTGGACATTCGTAGCGCTAAGTGGGTAATAGTGGAAAAAAGAATATGTTCAAATATAAGCTACACAGAAGCATTGTATGAAACTTCTTTCTGTTCTGTACATTCAACTAACAGAGTTGAACCTTACTTTTAATTGAGCCTTTCTGAAACACTCTTTCTGTAGAAACTGCAATTGGACATTCTGAGCGCTAAGAGGACACTATTGGGAAAAATAATATCTTCAAATAAAAACTACACAGAAGCATTGTGTGAAACTTATTTCTGATATGTTCATTAAGCTAACAGAGTTAAACCATACTTTTGATTGCGCAGTTCTGAACACTCTTTCTGTAGAAAATGCAAGTGTACATTCGGAGCGCTAAGAGGGTAATAGTGGACAAAGGAATATATTCAAATATAAACTACACAGTAGCATTCTGTGAAAATACTTTCTGTTCTGTGCATTCAACTAACAGAGTTGAATCTTACTTTTGATTGAGCCGTTCTGAAACACTCTTTCTGTAGAAACTGCAATTGGACATGCTAAGCGCTAAGAGGCCTACATTGGGAAAAAGAATATCTTCAAATAAAAACTACACAGATGCATTCTGTGAAACTTATTTCTGATCTGTAAATTCAGTTAACAGAGATAAAACATATTTTTGATTGAGCAGTTATGAAACACTCTTTTTGTAGAAAATGCAAGTGGAGATTCGGAGCGCTAAGAGGGTAATAGTAGAAAAAGGAATGTCTTCAAATATAAACTACACAGAATCATTCGGTGAAACTTCTTTCTGATCTGTGCATTCAGCTAACATAGTTAAACCATAGTTTTGATTGAGCAGATCTGAACACTCTTTCTGTTGAAAATGCAACTGGACATTTGGAGCGCTAAGAGCGTAGTAGTGGAAAAAGGAATATATTCAAATATAAACTACACAGAAGCATTCTGTGAAACTTCTTTCTGATCTGAGCATTCAGCTAACAGAATTAAACCATACTTTTGAATGAGCAATTTTGAAACACTCTGTCTGTAGAAAATGCAACTGGACATTCGTAGCGCTAAGTGGGGAATAGTGGAAAAAAGAATATGTTCAAATATAAACTACACAGAAGCATTGTATGAAACCTTTTTCTGTTCTGTGCATTCAACTAACAGAGTTGAACCTTACTTTTGATTGAGCCGTTCTGAAACACTGTTTCTGTAGAAACTGCAATTGGACATTCTGAGCGCTAAGAGGCCTATATTGGGAAAAAGAATGTCTACAAATAAAAACTACACAGAAGGATTGTGTGAAACTTCTTTCTGTTCTGTTTGTTCAACTAAAAGAGTTGAACCTTAGTTTTGATTGAGCCGTTCTGAAACACTCTTTCTGTAGAAAATGCAAGTGGAGATTCGGAGCGCTAAGAGGGTAATAGTGGAAAAAGGAATGTCTCCAAATATAAACTACACAGAATCATTCTGTGAAACTTCTTTCTGATCTGTGCATTCAGCTAACAGAGTTAAACCATACTTTTGATTGAGCAGATCTGAACACTCTTTCTGTAGAAAATGCAACTGGACATTTGGAGCGCTAAGAGAGTAGTAGTGGAAAAAGGAATATATTCAAATATAAACTACACAGAAGCATTCTGTGAAACTTCTTTCTGATCTGAGCATTCAGCTAACAGAGTTAAAGCATACTTTTGATTGACCAGTTTTGAAACACTCTGTCTGTAGAAAATGCAACTGGACATTCGTAGCACTAAGTGGGTAATAGTGGAAAAAAGAATATGTTCAAATATAAACTACACAGAAGCATTGTATGAAACTTCTTTCTGTTCTGTGCATTCAACTAACAGAGTTGAACCTTACTTTTGATTGAGCCTTTCTGAAACACTCTTTCTGTAGAAACTGCAATTGGACATTCTGAGCGCTAAGAGGCCTCTATTGGGAAAAATAATATCTTCAAATAAAAAGTACACAGAAGCATTGTGTGAAACTTATTTCTGATATGTTCATTAAGCTAACAGAGTTAAACCATACTTTTGATTGCGCAGTTCTGAACACTCTTTCTGTAGAAAATGCAAGTGGACATTTGGAGCGCTAAGAGGGTAATAGTGGAAAAAGGAATATATTCAAATATAAACTACACAGTAGCATTCTGTGAAAACTCTTTCTGTTCTGTGCATTCAACTAACAGAGTTGAACCTTACTTTTGATTGAGCCGTTCTGAAACACTCTTTCTGTAGAAACTGCAATTGGACATGCTAAGCGCTAAGAGGCCTACATTGGGAAAAAGAATATCTTCAAATAAAAACTACACAGATGCATTCTGTGAAACTTATTTCTGATCTGTAAATTCAGTTAACAGAGATAAAACATATTTTTGATTGAGCAGTTATGAAACACTCTTTTTGTAGAAAATGCAAGTGGAGATTCGGAGCGCTAAGTGGGTAATAGTGGAAAAAGGAATGTCTTCAAATATAAACTACACAGAATCATTCGGTGAAACTTCTTTCTGATCTGTGCATTCAGCTAACATAGTTAAACCATAGTTTTGATTGAGCAGATCTGAACACTCTTTCTGTTGAAAATGCAACTGGACATTTGGAGCGCTAAGAGCGTAGTAGTGGAAAAAGGAATATATTCAAATATAAACTACACAGAAGCATTCTGTGAAACTTCTTTCTGATCTGAGCATTCAGCTAACAGAATTAAACCATACTTTTGAATGAGCAATTTTGAAACACTCTGTCTGTAGAAAATGCAACTGGACATTCGTAGCGCTAAGTGGGGAATAGTGGAAAAAAGAATATGTTCAAATATAAACTACACAGAAGCATTGTATGAAACCTTTTTCTGTTCTGTGCATTCAACTAACAGAGTTGAACCTTACTTTTGATTGAGCCGTTCTGAAACACTGTTTCTGTAGAAACTGCAATTGGACATTCTGAGCGCTAAGAGGCCTATATTGGGAAAAAGAATGTCTACAAATAAAAACTACACAGAAGGATTGTGTGAAACTTCTTTCTGTTCTGTTTGTTCAACTAAAAGAGTTGAACCTTAGTTTTGATTGAGCCGTTCTGAAACACTCTTTCTGTAGAAAATGCAAGTGGAGATTCGGAGCGCTAAGAGGGTAATAGTGGAAAAAGGAATGTCTCCAAATATAAACTACACAGAATCATTCTGTGAAACTTCTTTCTGATCTGTGCATTCAGCTAACAGAGTTAAACCATACTTTTGATTGAGCAGATCTGAACACTCTTTCTGTAGAAAATGCAACTGGACATTTGGAGCGCTAAGAGAGTAGTAGTGGAAAAAGGAATATATTCAAATATAAACTACACAGAAGCATTCTGTGAAACTTCTTTCTGATCTGAGCATTCAGCTAACAGAGTTAAAGCATACTTTTGATTGACCAGTTTTGAAACACTCTGTCTGTAGAAAATGCAACTGGACATTCGTAGCACTAAGTGGGTAATAGTGGAAAAAAGAATATGTTCAAATATAAACTACACAGAAGCATTGTATGAAACTTCTTTCTGTTCTGTGCATTCAACTAACAGAGTTGAACCTTACTTTTGATTGAGCCTTTCTGAAACACTCTTTCTGTAGAAACTGCAATTGGACATTCTGAGCGCTAAGAGGCCTCTATTGGGAAAAATAATATCTTCAAATAAAAAGTACACAGAAGCATTGTGTGAAACTTATTTCTGATATGTTCATTAAGCTAACAGAGTTAAACCATACTTTTGATTGCGCAGTTCTGAACACTCTTTCTGTAGAAAATGCAAGTGGACATTTGGAGCGCTAAGAGGGTAATAGTGGAAAAAGGAATATATTCAAATATAAACTACACAGTAGCATTCTGTGAAAACTCTTTCTGTTCTGTGCATTCAACTAACAGAGTTGAACCTTACTTTTGATTGAGCCGTTCTGAAACACTCTTTCTGTAGAAACTGCAATTGGACATGCTAAGCGCTAAGAGGCCTACATTGGGAAAAAGAATATCTTCAAATAAAAACTACACAGATGCATTCTGTGAAACTTATTTCTGATCTGTAAATTCAGTTAACAGAGATAAAACATATTTTTGATTGAGCAGTTATGAAACACTCTTTTTGTAGAAAATGCAAGTGGAGATTCGGAGCGCTAAGTGGGTAATAGTGGAAAAAGGAATGTCTTCAAATATAAACTACACAGAATCATTCGGTGAAACTTCTTTCTGATCTGTGCATTCAGCTAACAGAGTTAAACCATACTTTTGATTGAGCAGATCTGAACACTCTTTCTTTAGAAAATGCAACTGGATATTTGGAGCGCTAAGAGCGTAGTAGTGGAAAAAGGAATATATTCAAATATAAACTAAACAGAAGCTTTCTGTGAAACTTCTTTCTGATCTGAGCATTCAGCTAACAGAGTTAAACCATACTTTTGATTGAGCAGTTTTGAAAAACTCTGTCTGTAGAAAATGCAACTGGACATTCGTAGCGCTAAGTGGGTAATAGTGGAAAAAAGAATATGTTCAAATATAAACTACACAGAAGCATTGTATGAAACTTCTTTCTGTTCTGTGCATTCAACTAACAGAGTTGAACCTTACTTTTGATTGAGCCGTTCTGAAACACTCTTTCTGTAGAAACTGCAATTGGACATTCTGAGCGCTAAGAGGCCTATATTGGGAAAAAGAATGTCTAAAAATAAAAACTATACAGAAGGATTGGGTGAAACTTCTTTCTGTTCTGTTTGTTCAACTAAAAGAGTTGAACCTTAGTTTTGATTGAGCCGTTCTGAAACACTCTTTCTGTAGAAAATGCAAGTGGAGATTCGGAGCGCTAAGAGGGTAATAGTGGAAAAAGGAATGTCTCCAAATATAAACTACACAGAATCATTCTGTGAAACTTCTTTCTGATCTGTGCATTCAGCTAACAGAGTTAAACCATACTTTGGATTGAGCAGATCTGAACACTCTTTCTGTAGAAAATGCAACTGGACATTTGGAGCGCTAAGAGAGTAGTAGTGGAAAAAGGAATATATTCAAATATAAACTACACAGAAGCATTCTGTGAAACTTCTTTCTGATCTGAGCATTCAGCTAACAGAGTTAAACCATACATTTGATTGAGCAGTTTTGAAACACTCTGTCTGTAGAAAATGCAACTGGACATTCGTAGCGCTAAGTGGGTAATAGTGGAAAAAAGAATATGTTCAAATATAAACTACACAGAAGCATTGTATGAAACTTCTTTCTGTTCTGTGCATTCAACTAACAGAGTTGAACCTTACTTTTGATTGAGCCGTTCTGAAACACTCTTTCTGTAGAAACTGCAATTGGACATTCTGAGCGCTAAGAGGCCTATATTGGGAAAAAGAATGTCTACCAATAAAAACTATACAGAAGGATTGGGTGAAACTTCTTTCTGTTCTGTTTGTTCAACTAAAAGAGTTGAACCTTAGTTTTGATTGAGCCGTTCTGAAACACTCTTTCTGTAGAAAATGCAAGTGGAGATTCGGAGCGCTAAGAGGGTAATAGTGGAAAAAGGAATGTCTCCAAATATAAACTACACAGAATCATTCTGTGAAACTTCTTTCTGATCTGTGCATTCAGCTAACAGAGTTAAACCATACTTTTGATTGAGCAGATCTGAACACTCTTTCTGTAGAAAATGCAACTGGACATTTGGAGCGCTAAGAGAATAGTAGTGGAAAAAGGAATATATTCAAATATAAACTACACAGAAGCATTCTGTGAAACTTCTTTCTGATCTGAGCATTCAGCTAACAGAGTTAAACCATACATTTGATTGAGCAGTTTTGAAACTCTCTGTCTGTAGAAAATGCAACTGGACATTCGTAGCGCTAAGTGGGTAATAGTGGAAAAAAGAATATGTTCAAATATAAACTACACAGAAGCATTGTATGAAACTTCTTTCTGTTCTGTGCATTCAACTAACAGAGTTGAACCTTACTTTTGATTGAGCCGTTCTGAAACACTCTTTCTGTAGAAACTGCAATTGGACATTCTGAGCGCTAAGAGGCCTATATTGGGAAAAAGAATGTCTACAAATAAAAACTACACAGAAGAATTTTGTGAAACTTCTTTCTGTTCTTTTTGTTCAACTAAAAGAGTTGAACCTTAGTTTTGATTGAGCCGTTCTGAAACACTCTTTCTGTAGAAAATGCAAGTGGAGATTCGGAGCGCTAAGAGGGTAATAGTGGAAAAAGGAATGTCTCCAAATATAAACTACACAGAATCATTCTGTGAAACTTCTTTCTGATCTGTGCATTCAGCTAACAGAGTTAAACCATACTTTTGATTGAGCAGATCTGAACACTCTTTCTGTAGAAAATGCAACTGGACATTTGGAGCGCTAAGAGAGTAGTAGTGGAAAAAGGAATATATTCAAATATAAACTACACAGAAGCATTCTGTGAAACTTCTTTCTGATCTGAGCATTCAGCTAACAGAGTTAAACCATACTTTTGATTGAGCAGTTTTGAAACACTCTGTCTGTAGAAAATGCAACTGGACATTCGTAGCACTAAGTGGGAAATAGTGGAAAAAAGAATATGTTCAAATATAAGCTACACAGAAGCATTGTATGAAACTTCTTTCTGTTCTGTACATTCAACTAACAGAGTTGAACCTTACTTTTAATTGAGCCTTTCTGAAACACTCTTTCTGTAGAAACTGCAATTGGACATTCTGAGCGCTAAGAGGACACTATTGGGAAAAATAATATCTTCAAATAAAAACTACACAGAAGCATTGTGTGAAACTTATTTCTGATATGTTCATTAAGCTAACAGAGTTAAACCATACTTTTGATTGCGCAGTTCTGAACACTCTTTCTGTAGAAAATGCAAGTGGACATTCGGAGCGCTAAGAGGGTAATAGTGGAAAAAGGAATATATTCAAATATAAACTACACAGTAGCATTCTGTGAAAATTCTTTCTGTTCTGTGCATTCAACTAACAGAGTTGAATCTTACTTTTGATTGAGCCGTTCTGAAACACTCTTTCTGTAGAAACTGCAATTGGACATGCTAAGCGCTAAGAGGCCTACATTGGGAAAAAGAATATCTTCAAATAAAAACTACACAGATGCATTCTGTGAAACTTATTTCTGATCTGTAAATTCAGTTAACAGAGATAAAACATATTTTTGATTGAGCAGTTATGAAACACTCTTTTTGTAGAAAATGCAAGTGGAGATTCGGAGCGCTAAGAGGGTAATAGTGGAAAAAGGAATGTCTTCAAATATAAACTACACAGAATCATTCGGTGAAACTTCTTTCTGATCTGTGCATTCAGCTAACAGAGTTAAACCATAGTTTTGATTGAGCAGATCTGAACACTCTTTCTGTTCAAAATGCAACTGGACATTTGGAGCGCTAAGAGCGTAGTAGTGGAAAAAGGAATATATTCAAATATAAACTACACAGAAGCATTCTGTGAAACTTCTTTCTGATCTGAGCATTCAGCTAACAGAATTAAACCATACTTTTGAATGAGCAGTTTTGAAACACTCTGTCTGTAGAAAATGCAACTGGACATTCGTAGCGCTAAGTGGGGAATAGTGGAAAAAAGAATATGTTCAAATATAAACTACACAGAAGCATTGTATGAAACTTCTTTCTGTTCTGTGCATTCAACTAACAGAGTTGAACCTTACTTTTGATTGAGCCGTTCTGAAACACTGTTTCTGTAGAAACTGCAATTGGACATTCTGAGCGCTAAGAGGCCTATATTGGGAAAAAGAATGTCTACAAATAAAAACTACAGAGAAGGATTGTGTGAAACTTCTTTCTGTTCTGTTTGTTCAACTAAAAGAGTTGAACCTTAGTTTTGATTGAGCCGTTCTGAAACACTCTTTCTGTAGAAAATGCAAGTGGAGATTCGGAGCGCTAAGAGGGTAATAGTGGAAAAAGGAATGTCTCCAAATATAAACTACACAGAATCATTCTGTGAAACTTCTTTCTGATCTGTGCATTCAGCTAACAGAGTTAAACCATACTTTTGATTGAGCAGATCTGAACACTCTTTCTGTAGAAAATGCAACTGGACATTTGGAGCGCTAAGAGAGTAGTAGTGGAAAAAGGAATATATTCAAATATAAACTACACAGAAGCATTCTGTGAAACTTCTTTCTGATCTGAGCATTCAGCTAACAGAGTTAAACCATACTTTTGATTGAGCAGTTTTGAAACACTCTGTCTGTAGAAAATGCAACTGGACATTCGTAGCACTAAGTGGGTAATAGTGGAAAAAAGAATATGTTCAAATATAAACTACACAGAAGCATTGTATGAAACTTCTTTCTGTTCTGTGCATTCAACTAACAGAGTTGAACCTTACTTTTGATTGAGCCTTTCTGAAACACTCTTTCTGTAGAAACTGCAATTGGACATTCTGAGCGCTAAGAGGCCTCTATTGGGAAAAATAATATCTTCAAATAAAAACTACACAGAAGCATTGTGTGAAACTTATTTCTGATATGTTCATTAAGCTAACAGAGTTAAACCATACTTTTGATTGCGCAGTTCTGAACACTCTTTCTGTAGAAAATGCAAGTGGACATTTGGAGCGCTAAGAGGGTAATAGTGGAAAAAGGAATATATTCAAATATAAACTACACAGTAGCATTCTGTGAAAATTCTTTCTGTTCTGTGCATTCAACTAACAGAGTTGAACCTTACTTTTGATTGAGCCGTTCTGAAACACTCTTTCTGTAGAAACTGCAATTGGACATGCTAAGCGCTAAGAGGCCTACATTGGGAAAAAGAATATCTTCAAATAAAAACTACACAGATGCATTCTGTGAAACTTATTTCTGATCTGTAAATTCAGTTAACAGAGATAAAACATATTTTTGATTGAGCAGTTATGAAACACTCTTTTTGTAGAAAATGCAAGTGGAGATTCGGAGCGCTAAGAGGGTAATAGTGGAAAAAGGAATGTCTTCAAATATAAACTACACAGAATCATTCGGTGAAACTTCTTTCTGATCTGTGCATTCAGCTAACATAGTTAAACCATAGTTTTGATTGAGCAGATCTGAACACTCTTTCTGTTGAAAATGCAACTGGACATTTGGAGCGCTAAGAGCGTAGTAGTGGAAAAAGGAATATATTCAAATATAAACTACACAGAAGCATTCTGTGAAACTTCTTTCTGATCTGAGCATTCAGCTAACAGAATTAAACCATACTTTTGAATGAGCAGTTTTGAAACACTCTGTCTGTAGAAAATGCAACTGGACATTCGTAGCGCTAAGTGGGGAATAGTGGAAAAAAGAATATGTTCAAATATAAACTACACAGAAGCATTGTATGAAACTTCTTTCTGTTCTGTGCATTCAACTAACAGAGTTGAACCTTACTTTTGATTGAGCCGTTCTGAAACACTGTTTCTGTAGAAACTGCAATTGGACATTCTGAGCGCTAAGAGGCCTATATTGGGAAAAAGAATGTCTACAAATAAAAACTACAGAGAAGGATTGTGTGAAACTTCTTTCTGTTCTGTTTGTTCAACTAAAAGAGTTGAACCTTAGTTTTGATTGAGCCGTTCTGAAACACTCTTTCTGTATAAAATGCAAGTGGAGATTCGGAGCGCTAAGAGGGTAATAGTGGAAAAAGGAATGTCTCCAAATATAAACTACACAGAATCATTCTGTGAAACTTCTTTCTGATCTGTGCATTCAGCTAACAGAGTTAAACCATACTTTTGATTGAGCAGATCTGAACACTCTTTCTGTAGAAAATGCAACTGGACATTTGGAGCGCTAAGAGAGTAGTAGTGGAAAAAGGAATATATTCAAATATAAACTACACAGAAGCATTCTGTGAAACTTCTTTCTGATCTGAGCATTCAGCTAACAGAGTTAAACCATACTTTTGATTGAGCAGTTTTGAAACACTCTGTCTGTAGAAAATGCAACTGGACATTCGTAGCACTAAGTGGGTAATAGTGGAAAAAAGAATATGTTCAAATATAAACTACACAGAAGCATTGTATGAAACTTCTTTCTGTTCTGTGCATTCAACTAACAGAGTTGAACCTTACTTTTGATTGAGCCTTTCTGAAACACTCTTTCTGTAGAAACTGCAATTGGACATTCTGAGCGCTAAGAGGCCTCTATTGGGAAAAATAATATCTTCAAATAAAAACTACACAGAAGCATTGTGTGAAACTTATTTCTGATATGTTCATTAAGCTAACAGAGTTAAACCATACTTTTGATTGCGCAGTTCTGAACACTCTTTCTGTAGAAAATGCAAGTGGACATTTGGAGCGCTAAGAGGGTAATAGTGGAAAAAGGAATATATTCAAATATAAACTACACAGTAGCATTCTGTGAAAATTCTTTCTGTTCTGTGCATTCAACTAACAGAGTTGAACCTTACTTTTGATTGAGCCGTTCTGAAACACTCTTTCTGTAGAAACTGCAATTGGACATGCTAAGCGCTAAGAGGCCTACATTGGGAAAAAGAATATCTTCAAATAAAAACTACACAGATGCATTCTGTGAAACTTATTTCTGATCTGTAAATTCAGTTAACAGAGATAAAACATATTTTTGATTGAGCAGTTATGAAACACTCTTTTTGTAGAAAATGCAAGTGGAGATTCGGAGCGCTAAGTGGGTAATAGTGGAAAAAGGAATGTCTTCAAATATAAACTACACAGAATCATTCGGTGAAACTTCTTTCTGATCTGTGCATTCAGCTAACAGAGTTAAAACATACTTTTGATTGAGCAGATCTGAACACTCTTTCTTTAGAAAATGCAACTGGACATTTGGAGCGCTAAGAGCGTAGTAGTGGAAAAAGGAATATATTCAAATATAAACTACACAGAAGCTTTCTGTGAAACTTCTTTCTGATCTGAGCATTCAGCTAACAGAGTTAAACCATTCTTTTGATTGAGCAGTTTTGAAAAACTCTGTCTGTAGAAAATGCAACTGGACATTCGTAGCGCTAAGTGGGTAATAGTGGAAAAAAGAATATGTTCAAATATGAACTACACAGAAGCATTGTATGAAAATACTTTCTGTTCTGTGCATTCAACTAACAGAGTTGAACCTTACTTTTGATTGAGCCGTTCTGAAACACTCTTTCTGTAGAAACTGCAATTGGACATTCTGAGCGCTAAGAGGCCTATATTGGGAAAAAGAATGTCTACAAATAAAAACTACACAGAAGAATTGTGTGAAACTTCTTTCTGTTCTGTTTGTTCAACTAAAAGAGTTGAACCTTAGTTTTGATTGAGCCGTTCTGAAACACTCTTTCTGTAGAAAATGCAAGTGGAGATTCGGAGCGCTAAGAGGGTAATAGTGGAAAAAGGAATGTCTCCAAATATAAACTACACAGAATCATTCTGTGAAACTTCTTTCTGATATGTGCATTCAGCTAACAGAGTTAAACCATACTTTTGATTGAGCAGATCTGAACACTCTTTCTGTAGAAAATGCAACTGGACATTTGGAGCGCTAAGAGAGTAGTAATGGAAAAAGGAATATATTCAAATACAAACTACACAGAAGCATTCTGTGAAACTTCTTTCTGATCTGAGCATTCAGCTAACAGAGTTAAACCATACTTTTGATTGAGCAGTTTTGAAACACTCTGTCTGTAGAAAATGCAACTGGACATTCGTAGCGCTAAGTGGGTAATAGTGGAAAAAAGAATATGTTCAAATATAAGCTACACAGAAGCATTGTATGAAACTTCTTTCTGTTCTGTACATTCAACTAACAGAGTTGAACATTACTTTTAATTGAGCCTTTCTGAAACACTCTTTCTGTAGAAACAGCAATTGGACATTCTGAGCGCTAAGACGCCTCTATTGGGAAAAATAATATCTTCAAATAAAAACTACACAGAAGCATTGTGTGAAACTTATTTCTGATATGTTCATTAAGCTAACAGAGTTAAACCACACTTTTGATTGCGCAGTTCTGAACACTCTTTCTGTAGAAAATGCAAGTGGACATTCGGAGCGCTAAGAGGGTAATAGTGGAAAAAGGAATATATTCAAATATAAACTACACAGTAGCATTCTGTGAAAATTCTTTCTGTTCTGTGCATTCAACTAACAGAGTTGAACCCTACTTTTGATTGAGCCGTTCTGAAACACTCTTTCTGTAGAAACTGCAATTGGACATGCTAAGCGCTAAGAGGCCTACATTGGGAAAAAGAATATCTTCAAATAAAAACTACACAGATGCATTCTGTGAAACTTATTTCTGATCTGTAAATTCAGTTAACAGAGATAAAACATATTTTTGATTGAGCAGTTATGAAACACTCTTTTTGTAGAAAATGCAAGTGGAGATTCGGAGCGCTAAGAGGGTAATAGTGGAAAAAGGAATGTCTTCAAATATAAACTACACAGAATCATTCGGTGAAACTTCTTTCTGATCTGTGCATTCAGCTAACATAGTTAAACCATAGTTTTGATTGAGCAGATCTGAACACTCTTTCTGTTGAAAATGCAACTGGACATTTGGAGCGCTAAGAGCGTGGTAGTGGAAAAAGGAATATATTCAAATATAAACTACACAGAAGCATTCTGTGAAACTTCTTTCTGATCTGAGCATTCAGCTAACAGAATTAAACCATACTTTTGATTGAGCAGTTTTGAAACACTCTGTCTGTAGAAAATGCAACTGGACATTCGTAGCGCTAAGTGGGTAATAGTGGAAAAAAGAATATGTTCAAATATAAACTACACAGAAGCATTGTATGAAACTTCTTTCTGTTCTGTGCATTCAACTAACAGAGTTGAACCTTACTTTTGATTGAGCCGTTCTGAAACACTCTTTCTGTAGAAACTGCAATTGGACATTCTGAGCGCTAAGAGGCCTATATTGGGAAAAAGAATGTCTACAAATAAAAACTACACAGAAGGATTGTGTGAAACTTCTTTCTGTTCTGTTTGTTCAACTAAAAGAGTTGAACCTTAGTTTTGATTGAGCCGTTCTGAAACACTCTTTCTGTAGAAAATGCAAGTGGAGATTCGGAGCGCTAAGAGGGTAATAGTGGAAAAAGGAATGTCTCCAAATATAAACTACACAGAATCATTCTGTGAAACTTCTTTCTGATCTGTGCATTCAGCAAACAGAGTTAAACCATACTTTTGATTGAGCAGATCTGAACACTCTTTCTGTAGAAAATGCAACTGGACATTTGGAGCGCTAAGAGAGTAGTAGTGGAAAAAGGAATATATTCAAATATAAACTACACAGAAGCATTCTGTGAAACTTCTTTCTGATCTGAGCATTCAGCTAACAGAGTTAAACCATACTTTTGATTGAGCAGCTTTGAAACACTCTGTCTGTAGAAAATGCAACTGGACATTCGTAGCGCTAAGTGGGTAATAGTGGAAAAAAGAGTATGTTCAAATATAAACTACACAGAAGCATTGTATGAAACTTCTTTCTGTTCTGTGCATTCAACTAACAGAGTTGAACCTTACTTTTGATTGAGCCTTTCTGAAACACTCTTTCTGTAGAAACTGCAATTGGACATTCTGAGCGCTAAGAGGCCTGTATTGGGAAAAATAATATCTTCAAATAATAACTACACAGAAACATTGTGTGAAACTTATTTCTGATATGTTCATTAAGCTAACAGATTTAAACCATACTTTTGATTGCGCAGTTCTGAACACTCTTTCTGTAGAAAATGCAAGTGGACATTCGGAGCGCTAAGAGTGTAATAGTGGAAAAAGGAATATATTCAAATATAAACTACACAGTAGCATTCTGTGAAAATTCTTTCTGTTCTGTGCATTCAACTAACAGAGTTGAACCTTACTTTTTATTGAGCCGTTCTGAAACACTGTTTCTGTAGAAAATGCAATTGGACATGCTAAGCGCTAAGAGGCCTACATTGGGAAAAAGAATATCTTCAAATAAAAACTACACAGATGCATTCTGTGAAACTTATTTCTGATCTGTAAATTCAGTTAACAGAGATAAAACATATTTTTGATTGAGCAGTTATGAAACACTCTTTTTGTAGAAAATGCAAGTGGAGATTCGGAGCGCTAAGAGGGTAATAGTGGAAAAAGGAATGTCTCCAAATATAAACTACACAGAATCATTCTGTGAAACTTCTTTCTGATCTGTGCATTCAGCTAACAGAGTTAAACCGTACATTTGATTGAGCAGATCTGAACACTCTTTCTGTAGAAAATGCAACTGGACATTTGGAGCGCTAAGAGAGTAGTAGTGGAAAAAGGAATATATTCAAATATAAACTACACAGAAGCATTCTGTGAAACTTCTTTCTGATCTGAGCATTCAGCTAACAGAGTTAAACCATACTTTTGATTGAGCAGTTTTGAAACACTCTGTCTGTAGAAAATGCAACTGGACATTCGTAGCGCTAAGTGGGTAATAGTGGAAAAAAGAATATGTTCAAATATAAACTACACAGAAGCATTGTATGAAACTACTTTCTGTTCTGTGCATTCAACTAAAAGAGTTGAACCTTACTTTTGATTGAGCCTTTCTGAAACACTCTTTCTGTAGAAACTGCAATTGGACATTCTGAGCGCTAAGAGGCCTATATTGGGAAAAATAATATCTTCAAATAAAAACTACACAGAAGCATTGTGTGAAACTTATTTCTGATATGTTCATTAAGCTAACAGAGTTAAACCATACTTTTGATTGCGCAGTTCTGAACACTCTTTCTGTAGAAAATGCAAGTGGACATTCGGAGCGCTAAGAGGGTAATAGTGGAAAAAGGAATATATTCAAATATAAACTACACAGTAGCATTCTGTGAAAATTCTTTCTGTTCTGTGCATTCAACTAACAGAGTTGAACCTAACTTTTGATTGAGCCGTTCTGAAACACTCTTTCTGTAGAAACTGCAATTGGACATGATAAGCGCTAAGAGGTCTACATTGGGAAAAAGAATATCTTCAAATAAAAACTACACAGATGCATTCTGTGAAACTTATTTCTGATCTATAAATTCAGTTAACAGAGATAAAACATATTTTTGATTGAGCAGTTATGAAACACTCTTTATGTAGAAAATGCAAGTGGAGATGCGGAGCGCTAAGTGGGTAATAGTGGAAAAAGGAATGTCTTCAAATATAAACTACACAGAATCATTCGGTGAAACTTCTTTCTGATCTGTGCATTCAGCTAACAGAGTTAAACCATACTTTTGATTGAGCAGATCTGAACACTCTTTCTGTTGAAAATGCAACTGGACATTTGGAGCGCTAAGAGCGTAGTAGTGGAAAAAGGAATATATTCAAATATAAACTACACAGAAGCATTCTGTGAAACTTCTT
Organism: Symphalangus syndactylus; assembly: GCF_028878055.3. Classification (NCBI taxonomy): domain Eukaryota; kingdom Metazoa; phylum Chordata; class Mammalia; order Primates; family Hylobatidae; genus Symphalangus; species Symphalangus syndactylus. The sequence continues at coordinate 109,249,459 of NC_072437.2, read as the reverse complement.
TCTGATCTGAGCATACAGCTACCAGAGTTAAACCATACTTTTGATTGAGCAGTTTTGAAACACTCTGTCTGTAGAAAATGCAACTGGACATTCGTAGCGCTAAGTGGTTAATAGTGGAAAAGAGAATATGTTCAAATATAAACTACACGGAAGCATTTTATGAAACTTCTTTCTGTTCTGTGCATTCAACTAACAGAGTTGAACCTTACTTTTGATTGAGCCGTTCTGAAACACTCTTTCTGTAGAAACTGCAATTTGATATTCTGAGCGCTAAGAGGCCTATATTGGGAAAAAGAATGTCTACAAATAAAAACTACACAGAAGAATTGTGTGAAACTTCTTTCTGTTCTGTTTGTTCAACTAAACGAGTTGAACCTTAGTTTTGATTGAGCCGTTCTGAAACACTATTTATGTAGAAAATGCAAGTGGAGATTCGGAGCGCTAAGAGGGTAATAGTGGAAAAAGGAATGTCTCCCAATATAAACTACACAGAATCATTCTTTGAAACTTCTTTCTGATCTGTGCATTCAGCTAACAGAGTTAAACCATACTTTTGATTGAGCAGATCTGAACAATCTTTCTGTAGAAAATGCAACTGGACATTTGGAACGCTAAGAGAGTAGTAGTGGAAAAAGGAATATATTCAAATATAAACTACACAGAAGCATTCTGTGAAACTTCTTTCTGATCTGAGCATTCAGCTAACAGGGTTAAACCATACTTTTGATTGAGCAGTTTTGAAACACTCTGTCTGTAGAAAATGCAACTGGACATTCGTAGCGCTAAGTGGGTAATAGTGGAAAAAAGAATATGTTCAAATATAAACTACACAGAAGCATTGTATGAAACTTCTTTCTGTTCTGTGCATTCAACTAACAGAGTTGAACCTTACTTTTGATTGAGCCTTTCTGAAACACTCTTTCTGTAGAATCTGCAATTGGACATTCTGAGCGCTAAGAGGCCTATATTGGGAAAAATAATATCTTCAAATAAAAATTACACAGAAGCATTGTGTGAAACTTATTTCTGATATGTTCATTAAGCTAACAGAGTTAAACCATACTTTTGATTGCGCAGTTCTGAACACTCTTTCTGTAGAAAATGCAAGTGGACATTCGGAGCGCTAAGAGGGTAATAGTGGAAAAAGGAATATATTCAAATATAAACTACACAGTAGCATTCTGTGAAAATTCTTTCTGTTCTGTGCATTCAACTAACAGAGTTGAACCTTACTTTTGATTGAGCCGTTCTGAAACACTCTTTCTGTTGAAACTGCAATTGGACATGCTAAGCGCTAAGAGGCCTACATTGGGAAAAAGAATATCTTCAAATAAAAACTACACAGATGCATTCTGTGAAACTTATTTCTGATCTGTAAATTCAGTTAACAGAGATAAAACATATTTTTGATTGAGCAGTTATGAAACACTCTTTTTGTAGAAAATGCAAGTGGAGATTCGGAGCGCTAAGAGGATAATAGTGGAAAAAGGAATGTCTTCAAATATAAACTACACAGAATCATTCGGTGAAACTTCTTTCTGATCTGTGCATTCAGCTAACAGAGTTAAACCGTACTTTTGATTGAGCAGATATGAACACTCTTTCTGTTGAAAATGCAACTGGACATTTGGAGCGCTAAGAGCGTATTAGTGGAAAAAGGAATATATTCAAATATAAACTACACAGAAGCATTCTGTGAAACTTCTTTCTGATCTGAGCATTCAGCTAACACAGTTAAACCATACTTTTGATTGAGCAGTTTTGAAACACTCTGTCTGTAGAAAATGCAACAGGACATTCGTAGCGCTAAGTGGGTAATAGTGGAAAAAAGAATATGTTCAAATATAAACTACACAGAAGCATTGTATGAAACTTCTTTCTGTTCTGTGCATTCAACTAACAGAGTTGAACCTTACTTTTGATTGAGCCGTTCTGAAACACTCTTTCTGTAGAAACTGCAATTGGACATTCTGAGCGCTAAGAGGCCTATATTGGGAAAAAGAATGTCTACAAATAAAAACTACACAGAAGAATTGTGTGAAACTTCTTTCTGTTCTGTTTGTTCAACTAAAAGAGTTGAACCTTAGTCTTGATTGAGCCGTTCTGAAACACTCTTTCTGTAGAAAATGCAAGTGGAGATTCGGAGCGCTAAGAGGGTAATAGTGGAAAAAGGAATGTCTCCAAATATAAACTACACAGAATCATTCTGTGTAACTTCTTTCTGATCTGTGCATTCAGCCAACAGAGTTAAACCATACTTTTGATTGAGCAGATCTGAACACTCTTTCTGTAGAAAATGCAACTGGACATTTAGAGCGCTAAGAGAGTAGTAGTGGAAAAAGGAATATATTCAAATATAAACTACACAGAAGCATTCTGTGAAACTTCTTTCTGAACTGAGAATTCAGCTAACAGAGTTAAACCATACTTTTGATTGAGCAGTTTTGAAACACTCTGTCTGTAGAAAATGCAACTGGACATTCGTAGCGCTAAGTGGGTAATAGTGGAAAAAAGAATATGTTCAAATATAAACTACACAGAAGCATTGTATGAAACTTCTTTCTGTTCTGTGCATTCAACTAACAGAGTTGAACCTTACTTTTGATTGAGCCTTTCTGAAACACTCTTTCTGTAGAAACTGCAATTGGACATTCTGAGCGCTAAGAGGCCTCTATTGGGAAAAATAATATCTTCAAATAAAAACTACACAGAAGCATTGTGTGAAACTTATTTCTGATATGTTCATTAAGCTAACAGAGTTAAACCATACTTTTGATTGCGCAGTTCTGAACACTCTTTCTGTAGAAAATGCAAGTGGACATTCGGAGCGCTAAGAGGGTAATAGTGGAAAAAGGAATATATTCAAATATAAACTACACAGTAGCATTCTGTGAAAATTCTTTCTGTTCTGTGCATTCAACTAACAGAGTTGAACCTTACTTTTGATTGAGCCGTTCTGAAACACTCTTTCTGTAGAAACTGCAATTGGACATGCTAAGCGCTAAGAGGCCTACATTGGGAAAAAGAATATCTTCAAATAAAAACTACACAGATGCATTCTGTGAAACTTATTTCTGATCTGTAAATTCAGTTAACAGAGATAAAACATATTTTTGATTGAGCAGTTATGAAACACTCTTTTTGTAGAAAATGCAAGTGGACATTCGGAGCGCTAAGAGGGTAATAGTGGAAAAAGGAATGTCTTCAAATATAAACTACACAGAATCATTCGGTGAAACTTCTTTCTGATCTGTGCATTCAGCTAACAGAGTTAAACCATACTTTTGATTGAGCAGATCTGAACACTCTTTCTGTTGAAAATGCAACTGGACCTTTGGAGCGCTAAGAGCGTAGTAGTGGAAAAAGGAATATATTCAAATATAAACTACACAGAAGCATTCTGTGAAACTTCTTTCTGATCTGAGCATACAGCTAACAGAGTTAAACCATACTTTTGATTGAGCAGATCTGAACACTCTTTCTGTTGAAAATGCAACTTGGATTTTGGAGCGCTAAGAGCGTAGTAGTGGAAAAAGGAATATATTCAAATATAAATTACACAGAAGCATTCTGTGAAACTTCTTTCTGATCTGAGCATACAGCTAACAGAGTTAAACCATATTTTTGATTGAGCAGTTTTGAAACACTCTGTCTGTAGAAAATGCAACTGGACATTCGTAGCGCTAAGTGGGTAATAGGGGAAAAGAGAATATGTTCAAATATAAACTACACAGAAGCATTGTATGAAACTTCTTTCTGTTCTGTGCATTCAACTAACAGAGTTGAACCTTACTTTTGATTGAGCCGTTCTGAAACACTCTTTCTGTAGAAACTGCAATTGGACATTCTGAGCGCTAAGAGGCCTATATTGGGAAAAAGAATGTCTACAAATAAAAACTACACAGAAGAATTGTGTGAAACTTCTTTCTGTTCTGTTTGTTCAACTAAAAGAGTTGAACCTTAGTTTTTATTGAGCCGTTCTGAAACACTCTTTCTGTAGAAAATGCAAGTGGAGTTTCGGAGCGCTAAGAGGGTAATAGTGGAAAAAGGAATGTCTCCAAATATAAACTACACAGAATCATTCTGTGAAACTTCTTTCTGATCTGCGCATTCAGCTAACAGAGTTAAACCATACTTTTGATTGAGCAGATCTGAACACTCTTTCTGTAGAAAATGCAACTGGACATTTGGAGCGCTAAGAGAGTAGTAGTGGAAAAAGGAATATATTCAAATATAAACTACACAGAAGCATTCTGTGAAACTTCTTTCTGATCTGAGCATTCAGCTAACAGAGTTAAACCATACTTTTGATTGAGCAGTTTTGAAACACTCTGTCTGTAGAAAATACAACTGGACATGCGTAGCGCTAAGTGGGTAATAGTGGAAAAAAGAATATGTTAAAATATAAACTACACAGAAGCATTGTATGAAACTTCTTTCTGTTCTGTGCATTCAACCAACAGAGTTGAACCTTACCTTTGATTGAGCCTTTCTGAAACACTCTTTCTGTAGAAACTGCAATTGGACATTCTGAGCGCTAAGAGGCCTATATTGGGAAAAATAATATCTTCAAATAAAAACTACACAGAAGCACTGTGTGAAACTTATTTCTGATATGTTCATTAAGCTAACAGAGTTAAACCATACTTTTGATTGCGCAGTTCTGAACACTCTTTCTGTAGAAAATGCAAGTGGACATTCGGAGCGTTAAGAGGGTAATATTGGAAAAAGGAATATATTCAAATATAAACTACACAGTAGCATTCTGTGAAAACTCTTTCTGTTCTGTGCATTCAGCTAACAGAGTTGAACCTTACTTTGATTGAGCCGGTCTGAAACTCTCTTTCTGTAGAAACTGCAATTGGACATGCTAAGCGCTAAGAGGCCTACATTGGGAAAAATAATATCTTCAAATAAAAACTACACAGATGCATTCTGTGAAACTTATTTCTGATCTGTAAATTCAGTTAACAGAGATAAAACATATTTTTGATTGAGCAGTTATGAAACACTCTTTTTGTAGAAAATGCAAGTGGAGATTCGGAGCGCTAAGACGGTAATAGTGGAAAAAGGAATGTCTTCAAATATAAACTACACAGAATCATTCCTGAAACTTCTTTCTGATCTGTGCATTCAGCTAACAGAGTTAAACCGTACTTTTGATTGAGTAGATCTGAACACTCTTTCTGTTGAAAATGCAACTGGACATTTGGAGCGCTAAGCGCGTATTAGTGGAAAAAGGAATATATTCAAATATAAACTACACAGAAGCATTCTGTGAAACTTCTTTCTGATCTGAGCATTCAGCTAACAGAGTTAAACCACACTTTTGATTGAGCAGTTTTGAAACACTCTGTCTGTAGAAAATGCAACTGGACATTCGTAGCGCTAAGTGGGTAATAGTGGAAAAAAGAATATGTTCAAATATAAACTACACAGAAGCATTGTATGAAACTTCTTTCTGTTCTGTGCATTCAACTACCAGAGTTGAACCTTACTTTTGATTGAGCCGTTCTAAAACACTCTTTCTGTAGAAACTGCAATTGGACATTCTTAGCGCTAAGAGGCCAATATTGGGAAAAAGAATGTCTACAAATAAAAACTACACCGAAGAATTGTGTGAAACTTCTTTCTGTTCTGTTTGTTCAACTAAAAGAGTTGAACCTTAGTTTTGATTGAGCCGTTCTGAAACACTCTTTCTGTAGAAAATGCAAGTGGATATTCGGAGCGCTAAGAGGGTAATAGTGGAAAAAGGAATGTCTCCAAATATAAACTACACAGAATCTTTCTGTGAAACTTCTTTCTGATCTGTGCATTCAGCTAACAGAGTTAAACCATACTTTTGATTGAGCAGATCTGAACACTCTTTCTGTAGAAAATGCAACTGGACATTTGGAGCGCTAAGAGAGTAGTAGTGGAAAAAGGAATATATTCAAATATAAACTACACAGAAGCATTCTGTGAAACTTCTTTCTGAACTGAGCATTCAGCTAACAGAGTTAAACCATACTTTTGATTGAGCAGTTTTGAAACACTCTGTCTGTAGAAAATGCAACTGGACATTCGTAGCGCTAAGTGGGTAATAGTGGAAAAAAGAATATGTTCAAATATAAACTACACAGAAGCATTGTATGAAACTTCTTTCTGTTCTGTGCATTCAACTAACAGAGTTGAACCTTACTTTTGATTGAGCCTTTCTGAAACACTCTTTCTGTAGAAACTGCAATTGGACATTGTGAGCGCTAAGAGGCCTCTATTGGGAAAAATAATATCTTCAAATAAAAACTACACAGAAGCATTGTGTGAAACTTATTTCTGATATGTTCATTAAGCTAACAGAGTTAAACCATACTTTTGATTGCGCAGTTCTGAACACTCTTTCTGTAGAAAATGCAAGTGGACATTCGGAGCGCTAAGAGGGTAATAGTGGAAAAAGGAATATATTCAAATATAAACTACACAGTAGCATTCTGTGAAAATTCTTTCTGTTCTGTGCATTCAACTAACAGAGTTGAACCTTACTTTTGATTGAGCCGTTCTGAAACACTCTTTCTGTAGAAACTGCAATTGGACATGCTAAGCGCTAAGAGGCCTACATTGGGAAAAAGAATATCTTCAAATAAAAACTACACAGATGCATTCTGTGAAACTTATTTCTCATCTGTAAATTCAGTTAACCGAGATAAAATATATTTTTGATTGAGCAGTTATGAAACACTCTTTTTGTAGAAAATGCAAGTGGTGATTCGGAGCGCTAAGAGGGTAATAGTGGAAAAAGGAATGTCTTCAAATATAAACTACACAGAATCATTCGGTGAAACTTCTTTCTGATCTGTGCATTCAGCTAACAGAGTTAAACCATACTTTTGATTGAGCAGATCTGAACACTCTTTCTGTAGAAAATGCAACTGGACATTTGGAGCGCTAAGAGCGTAGTAGTGGAAAAAGGAATATATTCAAATATAAATTACACAGAAGCATTCTGTGAAACTTCTTTCTGATCTGAGCATACAGCTAACAGACTTAAACCATACTTTTGATTGAGCAGTTTTGAAACACTCTGTCTGTAGAAAATGCAACTGGACATTCGTAGCGCTAAGTGGGTAATAGGGGAAAAGAGAATATGTTCAAATATAAACTACACAGAAGCATTGTATGAAACTTCTTTCTGTTCTGTGCATTCAACTAACAGAGTTGAACCTTACTTTTGATTGAGCCGTTCTGAAACACTCTTTCTGTAGAAACTGCAATTGGACATTCTGAGCGCTAAGAGGCCTATATTGGGAAAAAGAATGTCTACAAATAAAAACTACACAGAAGAATTGTGTGAAACTTCTTTCTGTTCTGTTTGTTCAAGTAAAAGAGTTGAACCTTAGTTTTGATTGAGCCGTTCTGAAACACTCTTTCTCTAGAAAATGCAAGTGGAGATTCGGAGCGCTAAGAGGGTAATAGTGGAAAAAGGAATGTCTCCAAATATAAACTACACAGAATCATTCTGTGAAATTTCTTTCTGATCTGTGCTTTCAGCTAACAGAGTTAAACCATACTTTTGATTGAGCAGATCTGAACACTCTTTCTGTAGAAAATGCAACTGGACATTTGGAGCGCTAAGAGCGTAGTAGTGGAAAAAGGAATATATTCAAATATAAACTACACAGAAGCATTCTGTGAAACTTCTTTCAGATCTGAGCATTCAGCTAACAGAGTTAAACCATACTTTTGATTGAGCAGTTTTGAAACACGCTGTCTGTAGAAAATGCAACTGGACATTCGTAGCGCTAAGTGGGTAATAGTGGAAAAAAGTATATATTCAAATATGAACTACACAGAAGCATTGTATGAAACTTCTTTCTGTTCTGTGCATTCAACTAACAGAGTTGAACCTTACTTTTGATTGAGCCGTTCTGAAACACTCTTTCTGTAGAAACTGCAATTGGACATTCTGAGCGCTAAGAGGCCTATATTGGGAAAAAGAATGTCTACAAATAAAAACTACACAGAAGAATTGTGTGAAACTTCTTTCTGTTCTGTTTGTTCAACTAAAAGAGTTGAACCTTAGTTTTGATTGAGCCGTTCTGAAACACTCTTTCTGTAGAAAATGCAAGTGGAGATTCGGAGCGCTAAGAGGGTAATAGTGGAAAAAGGAATGTCTCCAAATATAAACTACACAGAATCATTCTGTGAAACTTCTTTCTGATCTGTGCATTCAGCTAACAGAGTTAAACCATACTTTTGATTGAGCAGATCTGAACACTCTTTCTGTAGAAAATGCAACTGGACATTTGGAGCGCTAAGAGAGTAGTAGTGGAAAAAGGAATATATTCAAATATAAACTACACAGAAGCATTCTGTGAAACTTCTTTCTGATCTGAGCATTCAGCTAACAGAGTTAAACCATACTTTTGATTGAGCAGATTTGAAACACTCTGTCTGTAGAAAATGCAACTGGACATTCGTAGCGCTAAGTGGGTAATAGTGGAAAAAAGAATATGTTCAAATATAAACTACACAGAAGCATTGTATGAAACTTCTTTCTGTTCTGTGCATTCAACTAACAGAGTTGAACCTTACTTTTGATTGAGCCTTTCTGAAACACTCTTTCTGTAGAAACTGCAATTGGACATTCTGAGCGCTAAGAGGACTCTATTGGGAAAAATTATATCTTCAAATAAAAACTACACAGAAGCATTGTGTGAAACTTATTTCTGATATATTCATTAAGCTAACAGAGTTAAACCATACTTTTGATTGCGCAGTTCTGAACACTCTTTCTGTAGAAAATGCAAGTGGACATTCGGAGCGCTAAGAGGGTAATAGTGGAAAAAGGAATATATTCAAATATAAACTACACAGTAGCATTCTGTGAAAATTCTTTCTGTTCTGTGCATTCAACTAACAGAGTTGAACCTTACTTTTGATTGAGCCGTTCTGAAACACTCTTTCTGTAGAAACTGCAATTGGACATGCTAAGCGCTAAGAGGCCTACATTGGGAAAAAGAATATCTTCAAATAAAAACTACACAGATGCATTCTGTGAAACTTATTTCTGATGTGTAAATTCAGTTAAAAGAGATAAAACATATTTTTGATTGAGCAGTTATGAAACACTCTTTTTGTAGAAAATGCAAGTGGAGATTCGGAGCGCTAAGATGGTAATAGTGGAAAAAGGAATGTCTTCAAATATAAACTACACAGAATCATTCGGTGAAACTTCTTTCTGATCTGTGCATTCAGCTAACAGAGTTAAACCATACTTTTGATTGAGCAGATCTGAACACTCTTTCTGTTGAAAATGCAACTGGACATTTGGAGCGCTAAGAGCGTAGTAGTGGAAAAAGGAATATATTCAAATATAAACTACACAGAAGCATTCTGTGAAACTTCTTTCTGATCTGAGCATTCAGCTAACAGAGTTAAACCATACTTTTGATTGAGCAGTTCTGAAACACTCTGTCTGTAGAAAATGCAACTGGACATTCGTAGCGCTAAGTGGGTAATAGGGGAAAAGAGAATATGTTCAAATATAAACTACACAGAAGCATTGTATGAAACTTCTTTCTGTTCTGTGCATTCAACTAACAGAGTTGAACCTTACTTTTGATTGAGCCGTTCTGAAACACTCTTTCTGTAGAAACTGCAATTGGACATTCTGAGCGCTAAGAGGCCTATATTGGGAAAAAGAATGTCTACAAATAAAAACTACACAGAAGAATTGTGTGAAACTTCTTTCTGTTCTGTTTGTTCAACTAAAAGAGTTGAACCTTAGTTTTGATTGAGCCGTTCTGTAACAGTCTTTCTGTAGAAAATGCAAGTGGAGATTCGGAGCGCTAAGAGGGTAATAGTGGAAAAAGGAATGTCTCCAAATATAAACTACACAGAATCATTCTGTGAAACTTCTTTCTGATCTGTGCATTCAGCTAACAGAGTTAAACCATACTTTTGATTGAGCAGATCTGAACACTCTTTCTGTAGAAAATGCAACTGGACATTTGGAGCGCTAAGAGAGCAGTAGTGGAAAAAGGAATATATTCAAATATAAACTACACAGAAGCATTCTGTGAAACTTCTTTCTGATCTGAGCATTCAGCTTACAGAGTTAAACCATACTTTTGATTGAGCAGTTTTGAAACACTCTGTCTGTAGAAAATGCAACTGGACATTCGTAGCGCTAAGTGGGTAATAGTGGAAAAAATAATATGTTCAAATATAAACTACACAGAAGCATTGTATGAAACTTCTTTCTGTTCTGTGCATTCAACTAACAGAGTTGAACCTTACTTTTGATTGAGCCGTTCTGAAACACTCTTTCTGTAGAAACTGTAATTGGACATTCTGAGCGCTAGGAGGACTATATTGGGAAAAAGAATGTCTACAAATAAAAACTACACAGAAGAATTGTGTGAAACTTCTTTCTGTTCTGTTTGTTCAACTAAAAGAGTTGAACATTAGTTTTGATTGAGCCGTTCTGTAACAGTCTTTCTGTACAAAATGCAAGTGGAGATTCGGAGCGCTAAGAGGGTAATAGTGGAAAAAGGAATGTCTCCAAATATAAACTACACAGAATCATTCTGTGAAACTTCTTTCTGATCTGAGCATTCAGCTTACAGAGTTAAACCATACTTTTGATTGAGCAGTTTTGAAACACTCTGTCTGTAGAAAATGCAACTGGACATTCGTAGCGCTAAGTGGGTAATAGTGGAAAAAAGAATATGTTCAAATATAAACTACACAGAAGCATTGTATGAAACTTCTTTCTGTTCTGTGCATTCAACTAACAGAGTTGAACCTTACTTTTGATTGAGCCTTTCTGAAACACTCTTTCTGTAGAAACTGCAATTGGACATTCTGAGCGCTAAGAGGCCTCTATTGGGAAAAATAATATCTTCAAATAAAAACTACACAGAAGCATTGTGTGAAACTTATTTCTGATATGTTCATTAAGCTAACAGAGTTAAACCATACTTATGATTGCGCAGTTCTGAACACTCTTTCTGTAGAAAATGCAAGTGGACATTCGGAGCGCTAAGAGGGTAATAGTGGAAAAAGGAATATATTCAAATATAAACTACACAGTAGCATTCTGTGAAAATTCTTTCTGTTCTGTGCATTCAACTAACAGAGTTGAACCTTACTTTTGATTGAGCCTTTCTGAAACACTCTTTCTGTAGAAACTGCAATTGGACATGCTAAGCGCTAAGAGGCCTACATTGGGAAAAAGAACATCTTCAAATAAAAACTACACAGATGCATTCTGTGAAACTTATTTCTGATCTGTAAATTCAGTTAACAGATATAAAACATATTTTTGATTGAGCAGTTATGAAACACTCTTTTTGTAGAAAATGCAAGTGGAGATTCGGAGCGCTAAGGGGGTAACAGTGGAAAAAGGAATGTCTTCAAATATAAACTACACAGAATCATTCGGTGAAACTTCTTTCTGATCTGTGCATTCAGCTAACAGAGTTAAACCATGCTTTTGATTGAGCAGATCTGAACACTCTTTCTGTAGAAAATGCAACTGGACATTTGGAGCGCTAAGAGCGTAGTAGTGGAAAAAGGAATATATTCAAATATAAACTACACAGAAGCATTCTGTGAAACTTCTTTCTGATCTGAGCATTCAGCTAACAGAGTTAAACCATACTTTTGATTGAGCAGTTTTGAAACACTCTGTCTGTAGAAAATGCAACTGGACATTCGTAGCGCTAAGTGGGTAATAGTGGAAAAAAGAATATGTTCAAATATAAACTACACAGAAGCATTGTATGAAACTTCTTTCTGTTCTGTGCATTCAACTAACAGAGTTGAACCTTACTTTTGATTGAGCCGTTCTGAAACACTCTTTCTGTAGAAACTGCAATTGGACATTCTGAGCGCTAAGAGGCCTATATTGGGAAAAAGAATGTCTACAAATAAAAACTACACAGAAGAATTGTGTGAAACTCCTTTCTGTTCTGTTTGTTCAACTAAAAGAGTTAAACCTTAGTTTTGATTGAGCCGTTCTGTAACAGTCTTTCTGTAGAAAATGCAAGTGGAGATTCGGAGCGCTAAGAGGGTAATAGTGGAAAAAGGAATGTCTCCAAATAAAAACTACACAGAATCATTCTGTGAAACTTCTTTCTGATCTGTGCATTCAGCTAACAGAGTTAAACCATACTTTTGATTGAGCAGATCTGAACACTCTTTCTGTAGAAAATGCAACTGGACATTTGGAGCGCTAAGAGAGTAGTAGTGGAAAAAGGAATATATTCAAATATAAACTACACAGAAGCATTCTGTGAAACTTCTTTCTGATCTGAGCATTCAGCTAACAGAGTTAAACCATACTTTTGATTGAGCAGTTTTGAAACACTCTGTCTGTAGAAAATGCAACTGGGCATTCGTAGCGCTAAGTGGGTAATAGTGGAAAAAAGAATATGTTCAAATATAAACTACACAGAAGCATTGTATGAAACTACTTTCTGTTCTGTGCATTCAACTAACAGAGTTGAACCTTACATTTGATTGAGCCGTTCTGAAACACTCTTTCTGTAGAAACTGCAATTGGACATTCTGAGCGCTAAGAGGCCTCTATTGGGAAAAATAATATCTTCAAATAAAAACTACACAGAAGCATTGTGTGAAACTTATTTCTGATATGTTCATTAAGCTAACAGAGTTAAACCATACTTTTGATTGCGCAGTTCTGAACACTCTTTCTGTAGAAAATGCAAGTGGACATTTGGAGCGCTAAGAGGGTAATGGTGGAAAAAGGAATATATTCAAATATAAACTACACAGTAGCATTCTGTGAAAATTCTTTCTGTTCTGTGCATTCAACTAACAGAGTTGAACCTTACTTTTGATTGAGCCGTTCTGAAACACTCTTTCTGTAGAAACTGCAATTGGACATGCTAAGCGCTAAGATGCCTACATTGGGAAAAATAATATCTTCAAATAAAAACTACACAGATGCATTCTGTGAAACTTATTTCTGATCTGTAAATTCAGTTAACAGAGATAAAACATATTTTTGATTGAGCAGTTATGAAACACTCTTTTTGTAGAAAATGCAAATGGAGATTCGGAGCGCTAAGAGGGTAATAGTGGAAAAAGTTATGTCTTCAAATATAAACTACACAGAATCATTCGGTGAAACTTCTTTCTGATCTGTGCATTCAGCTAACAGAGTTAAAACATACTTTTGATTGAGCAGATCTGAACACTCTTTCTGTTGAAAATGCAACTGGACATTTGGAGCGCTAAGAGCGTAGTAGTGGAAAAAGGAATATATTCAAATATAAACTACACAGAAGCATTCTGTGAAACTTCTTTCTGATCTGAGCATTCAGCTAACAGAGTTAAACCATACTTTTGATTGAGCAGTTCTGAAACACTCTGTCTGTAGAAAATGCAACTGGACATTCGTAGCGCTAAGTGGGTAATAGGGGAAAAGAGAATATGTTCAAATATAAACTACACAGAAGCATTGTATGAAACTTCTTTCTGTTCTGTGCATTCAACTAACAGAGTTGAACCTTACTTTTGATTGAGCCGTTCTGAAACACTCTTTCTGTAGAAACTGCAATTGGACATTCTGAGCGCTAAGAGGCCTATATTGGGAAAAAGAATGTCTACAAATAAAAACTACACAGAAGAATTGTGTGAAACTTCTTTCTGTTCTGTTTGTTCAACTAAAAGAGTTGAACCTTAGTTTTGATTGAGCCGTTCTGAAACACTCTTTCTGTAGAAAATGCAAGTGGAGATTCGGAGCGCTAAGAGGGTAATAGTGGAAAAAGGAATGTCTCCAAATATAAACTACACAGAATCATTCTGTGAAATTTCTTTCTGATCTGTGCATTCAGCTAACAGAGTTAAACCATACTTTTGATTGAGCAGATCTGAACACTCTTTCTGTAGAAAATGCAACTGGACATTTGGAGCGCTAAGAGCGTAGTAGTGGAAAAAGGAATATATTCAAATATAAACTACACAGAAGCATTCTGTGAAACTTCTTTCAGATCTGAGCATTCAGCTAACAGAGTTAAACCATTCTTTTGATTGAGCAGTTTTGAAACACTCTGTCTGTAGAAAATGCAACTGGACATTCGTAGCGCTAAGTGGGTAATAGTGGAAAAAAGAATATGTTCAAATATAAACTACACAGAAGCATTGTATGAAACTTCTTTCTGTTCTGTGCATTCAACTAACAGAGTTGAACCTTACTTTTGATTGAGCCGTTCTGAAACACTCTTTCTGTAGAAACTGCAATTGGACATTCTGAGCGCTAAGAGGCCTATATTGGGAAAAAGAATGTCTACAAATAAAAACTACACAGAAGAATTGTGTGAAACTTCTTTCTGTTCTGTTTGTTCAACTAAAAGAGTTGAACCTTAGTTTTGATTGAGCCGTTCTGTAACAGTCTTTCTGTAGAAAATGCAAGTGGAGATTCGGAGCGCTAAGAGGGTAATAGTGGAAAAAGGAATGTCTCCAAATATAAACTACACAGAATCATTCTGTGAAACTTCTTTCTGATCTGTGCATTCAGCTAACAGAGTTAAACCATACTTTTGATTGAGCAGATCTGAACACTCTTTCTGTAGAAAATGCAACTGGACATTTGGAGCGAAAAGAGAGCAGTAGTGGAAAAAGGAATATATTCAAATATAAACTACACAGAAGCATTCTGTGAAACTTCTTTCTGATCTGAGCATTCAGCTAACAGAGTTAAACCATACTTTTGATTGAGCAGTTTTGAAACACTCTGACTGTAGAAAATGCAACTGGACATTCGTAGCGCTAAGTGGGTAATAGTGGAAAAAAGAATATGTTCAAATATAAACTACACAGAAGCATTGTATGAAACTTCTTTCTGTTCTGTGCATTCAACTAACAGAGTTGAACCTTACTTTTGATTGAGCCGTTCTGAAACACTCTTTCTGTAGAAACTGCAATTGGACATTCTGAGCGCTAAGAGGCCTATATTGGGAAAAAGAATGTCTACAAATAAAAACTACACAGAAGAATTGTGTGAAACTTCTTTCTGTTCTGTTTGTTCAACTAAATGAGTTGAACCTTAGTTTTGATTGAGCCGTTCTGTAACAGTCTTTCTGTAGAAAATGCAAGTGGAGATTCGGAGCGCTAAGAGGGTAATAGTGGAAAAAGGAATGTCTCCAAATATAAACTACACAGAATCATTCTGTGAAACTTCTTTCTGATCTGTGCATTCAGCTAACAGAGTTAAACCATACTTTTGATTGAGCAGATCTGAACACTCTTTCTGTAGAAAATGCAACTGGACATTTGGAGCGCTAAGAGAGTAGTAGTGGAAAAAGGAATATATTCAAATATAAACTACACAGAAGCATTCTGTGAAACTTCTTTCTGATCTGAGCATTCAGCTAACAGAGTTAAACCATACTTTTGATTGAGCAGTTTTGAAACACTCTGTCTGTAGAAAATGCAACTGGACATTCGTAGCGCTAAGTGGGTAATAGTGGAAAAAATAATATGTTCAAATATAAACTACACAGAAGCATTGTATGAAACTTCTTTCTGTTCTGTGCATTCAACTAACAGAGTTGAACCTTACTTTTGATTGAGCCGTTCTGAAACACTCTTTCTGTAGAAACTGTAATTGGACATTCTGAGCGCTAGGAGGACTATATTGGGAAAAAGAATGTCTACAAATAAAAACTACACAGAAGAATTGTGTGAAACTTCTTTCTGTTCTGTTTGTTCAACTAAAAGAGTTGAACATTAATTTTGATTGAGCCGTTCTGTAACAGTCTTTCTGTACAAAATGCAAGTGGAGATTCGGAGCGCTAAGAGGGTAATAGTGGAAAAAGGAATGTCTCCAAATATAAACTACACAGAATCATTCTGTGAAACTTCTTTCTGATCTGAGCATTCAGCTTACAGAGTTAAACCATACTTTTGATTGAGCAGTTTTGAAACACTCTGTCTGTAGAAAATGCAACTGGACATTCGTAGCGCTAAGTGGGTAATAGTGGAAAAAAGAATATGTTCAAATATAAACTACACAGAAGCATTGTATGAAACTTCTTTCTGTTCTGTGCATTCAACTAACAGAGTTGAACCTTACTTTTGATTGAGCCTTTCTGAAACACTCTTTCTGTAGAAACTGCAGTTGGACATTCTGAGCGCTAAGAGGCCTCTATTGGGAAAAATAATATCTTCAAATAAAAACTACACAGAAGCATTGTGTGAAACTTATTTCTGATATATTCATTAAGCTAACAGAGTTAAACCATACTTTTGATTGCGCAGTTCTGAAGACTCTTTCTGTAGAAAATGCAAGTGGACATTCGGAGCGCTAAGAGGGTAATAGTGGAAAAAGGAATATATTCAAATATAAACTACACAGTAGCATTCTGTGAAAATTCTTTCTGTTCTGTGCATTCAACTAACAGAGTTGAACCTTACTTTTGATTGAGCCTTTCTGAAACACTCTTTCTGTAGAAACTGCAATTGGACATGCTAAGCGCTAAGAGGCCTACATTGGGAAAAAGAACATCTTCAAATAAAAACTACACAGATGCATTCTGTGAAACTTATTTCTGATCTGTAAATTCAGTTAACAGATATAAAACATATTTTTGATTGAGCAGTTATGAAACACTCTTTTTGTAGAAAATGCAAGTGGAGATTCGGAGCGCTAAGGGGGTAACAGTGGAAAAAGGAATGTCTTCAAATATAAACTACACAGAATCATTCGGTGAAACTTCTTTCTGATCTGTGCATTCAGCTAACAGAGTTAAACCATGCTTTTGATTGAGCAGATCTGAACACTCTTTCTGTAGAAAATGCAACTGGACATTTGGAGCGCTAAGAGCGTAGTAGTGGAAAAAGGAATATATTCAAATATAAACTACACAGAAGCATTCTGTGAAACTTCTTTCTGATCTGAGCATTCAGCTAACAGAGTTAAACCATACTTTTGATTGAGCAGTTTTGAAACACTCTGTCTGTAGAAAATGCAACTGGACATTCGTAGCGCTAAGTGGGTAATAGTGGAAAAAAGAATATGTTCAAATATAAACTACACAGAAGCATTGTATGAAACTTCTTTCTGTTCTGTGCATTCAACTAACAGAGTTGAACCTTAATTTGATTGAGCCGTTCTGAAACACTCTTTCTGTAGAAACTGCAATTGGACATTCTGAGCGCTAAGAGGCCTATATTGGGAAAAAGAATGTCTACAAATAAAAACTACACAGAAGAATTGTGTGAAACTTCTTTCTGTTCTGTTTGTTCAACTAAAAGAGTTGAACCTTAGTTTTGATTGAGCCGTTCTGTAACAGTCTTTCTGTAGAAAATGCAAGTGGAGATTCGGAGCGCTAAGAGGGTAATAGTGGAAAAAGGAATGTCTCCAAATATAAACTACACAGAATCATTCTGTGAAACTTCTTTCTGATCTGTGCATTCAGCTAACAGAGTTAAACCATACTTTTGATTGAGCAGATCTGAACACTCTTTCTGTAGAAAATGCAACTGGACATTTGGAGCGAAAAGAGAGCAGTAGTGGAAAAAGGAATATATTCAAATATAAACTACACAGAAGCATTCTGTGAAACTTCTTTCTGATCTGAGCATTCAGCTAACAGAGTTAAACCATACTTTTGATTGAGCAGTTTTGAAACACTCTGACTGTAGAAAATGCAACTGGACATTCGTAGCGCTAAGTGGGTAATAGTGGAAAAAAGAATATGTTCAAATATAAACTACACAGAAGCATTGTATGAAACTTCTTTCTGTTCTGTGCATTCAACTAACAGAGTTGAACCTTACTTTTGATTGAGCCGTTCTGAAACACTCTTTCTGTAGAAACTGCAATTGGACATTCTGAGCGCTAAGAGGCCTATATTGGGAAAAAGAATGTCTACAAATAAAAACTACACAGAAGAATTGTGTGAAACTTCTTTCTGTTCTGTTTGTTCAACTAAATGAGTTGAACCTTAGTTTTGATTGAGCCGTTCTGTAACAGTCTTTCTGTAGAAAATGCAAGTGGAGATTCGGAGCGCTAAGAGGGTAATAGTGGAAAAAGGAATGTCTCCAAATATAAACTACACAGAATCATTCTGTGAAACTTCTTTCTGATCTGTGCATTCAGCTAACAGAGTTAAACCATACTTTTGATTGAGCAGATCTGAACACTCTTTCTGTAGAAAATGCAACTGGACATTTGGAGCGCTAAGAGATTAGTAGTGGAAAAAGGAATATATTCAAATATAAACTACACAGAAGCATTCTGTGAAACTTCTTTCTGATCTGAGCATTCAGCTAACAGAGTTAAACCATACTTTTGATTGAGCAGTTTTGAAACACTCTGTCTGTAGAAAATGCAACTGGACATTCGTAGCGCTAAGTGGGTAATAGTGGAAAAAATAATATGTTCAAATATAAACTACACAGAAGCATTGTATGAAACTTCTTTCTGTTCTGTGCATTCAACTAACAGAGTTGAACCTTACTTTTGATTGAGCCGTTCTGAAACACTCTTTCTGTAGAAACTGTAATTGGACATTCTGAGCGCTAGGAGGACTATATTGGGAAAAAGAATGTCTACAAATAAAAACTACACAGAAGAATTGTGTGAAACTTCTTTCTGTTCTGTTTGTTCAACTAAAAGAGTTGAACATTAATTTTGATTGAGCCGTTCTGTAACAGTCTTTCTGTACAAAATGCAAGTGGAGATTCGGAGCGCTAAGAGGGTAATAGTGGAAAAAGGAATGTCTCCAAATATAAACTACACAGAATCATTCTGTGAAACTTCTTTCTGATCTGAGCATTCAGCTTACAGAGTTAAACCATACTTTTGATTGAGCAGTTTTGAAACACTCTGTCTGTAGAAAATGCAACTGGACATTCGTAGCGCTAAGTGGGTAATAGTGGAAAAAAGAATATGTTCAAATATAAACTACACAGAAGCATTGTATGAAACTTCTTTCTGTTCTGTGCATTCAACTAACAGAGTTGAACCTTACTTTTGATTGAGCCTTTCTGAAACACTCTTTCTGTAGAAACTGCAGTTGGACATTCTGAGCGCTAAGAGGCCTCTATTGGGAAAAATAATATCTTCAAATAAAAACTACACAGAAGCATTGTGTGAAACTTATTTCTGATATATTCATTAAGCTAACAGAGTTAAACCATACTTTTGATTGCGCAGTTCTGAAGACTCTTTCTGTAGAAAATGCAAGTGGACATTCGGAGCGCTAAGAGGGTAATAGTGGAAAAAGGAATATATTCAAATATAAACTACACAGTAGCATTCTGTGAAAATTCTTTCTGTTCTGTGCATTCAACTAACAGAGTTGAACCTTACTTTTGATTGAGCCTTTCTGAAACACTCTTTCTGTAGAAACTGCAATTGGACATGCTAAGCGCTAAGAGGCCTACATTGGGAAAAAGAACATCTTCAAATAAAAACTACACAGATGCATTCTGTGAAACTTATTTCTGATCTGTAAATTCAGTTAACAGATATAAAACATATTTTTGATTGAGCAGTTATGAAACACTCTTTTTGTAGAAAATGCAAGTGGAGATTCGGAGCGCTAAGGGGGTAACAGTGGAAAAAGGAATGTCTTCAAATATAAACTACACAGAATCATTCGGTGAAACTTCTTTCTGATCTGTGCATTCAGCTAACAGAGTTAAACCATGCTTTTGATTGAGCAGATCTGAACACTCTTTCTGTAGAAAATGCAACTGGACATTTGGAGCGCTAAGAGCGTAGTAGTGGAAAAAGGAATATATTCAAATATAAACTACACAGAAGCATTCTGTGAAACTTCTTTCTGATCTGAGCATTCAGCTAACAGAGTTAAACCATACTTTTGATTGAGCAGTTTTGAAACACTCTGTCTGTAGAAAATGCAACTGGACATTCGTAGCGCTAAGTGGGTAATAGTGGAAAAAAGAATATGTTCAAATATAAACTACACAGAAGCATTGTATGAAACTTCTTTCTGTTCTGTGCATTCAACTAACAGAGTTGAACCTTAATTTGATTGAGCCGTTCTGAAACACTCTTTCTGTAGAAACTGCAATTGGACATTCTGAGCGCTAAGAGGCCTATATTGGGAAAAAGAATGTCTACAAATAAAAACTACACAGAAGAATTGTGTGAAACTCCTTTCTGTTCTGTTTGTTCAACTAAAAGAGTTAAACCTTAGTTTTGATTGAGCCGTTCTGTAACAGTCTTTCTGTAGAAAATGCAAGTGGAGATTCGGAGCGCTAAGAGGGTAATAGTGGAAAAAGGAATGTCTCCAAATAAAAACTACACAGAATCATTCTGTGAAACTTCTTTCTGATCTGTGCATTCAGCTAACAGAGTTAAACCATACTTTTGATTGAGCAGATCTGAACACTCTTTCTGTAGAAAATGCAACTGGACATTTGGAGCGCTAAGAGAGTAGTAGTGGAAAAAGGAATATATTCAAATATAAACTACACAGAAGCATTCTGTGAAACTTCTTTCTGATCTGAGCATTCAGCTAACAGAGTTAAACCATACTTTTGATTGAGCAGTTTTGAAACACTCTGTCTGTAGAAAATGCAACTGGGCATTCGTAGCGCTAAGTGGGTAATAGTGGAAAAAAGAATATGTTCAAATATAAACTACACAGAAGCATTGTATGAAACTACTTTCTGTTCTGTGCATTCAACTAACAGAGTTGAACCTTACTTTTGATTGAGCCGTTCTGAAACACTCTTTCTGTAGAAACTGCAATTGGACATTCTGAGCGCTAAGAGGCCTCTATTGGGAAAAATAATATCTTCAAATAAAAACTACACAGAAGCATTGTGTGAAACTTATTTCTGATATGTTCATTAAGCTAACAGAGTTAAACCATACTTTTGATTGCGCAGTTCTGAACACTCTTTCTGTAGAAAATGCAAGTGGACATTTGGAGCGCTAAGAGGGTAATGGTGGAAAAAGGAATATATTCAAATATAAACTACACAGTAGCATTCTGTGAAAATTCTTTCTGTTCTGTGCATTCAACTAACAGAGTTGAACCTTACTTTTGATTGAGCCGTTCTGAAACACTCTTTCTGTAGAAACTGCAATTGGACATGCTAAGCGCTAAGAGGCCTACATTGGGAAAAAGAATATCTTCAAATAAAAACTACACAGATGCATTCTGTGAAACTTATTTCTGATCTGTAAATTCAGTTAACAGAGATAAAACATATTTTTGATTGAGCAGTTATGAAACACTCTTTTTGTAGAAAATGCAAGTGGAGATTCGGAGCGCTAAGAGGGTAATAGTGGAAAAAGTTATGTCTTCAAATATAAACTACACAGAATCATTCGGTGAAACTTCTTTCTGATCTGTGCATTCAGCTAACAGAGTTAAACCATACTTTTGATTGAGCAGATCTGAACACTCTTTCTGTTGAAAATGCAACTGGACATTTGGAGCGCTAAGAGCGTAGTAGTGGAAAAAGGAATATATTCAAATATAAACTACACAGAAGCATTCTGTGAAACTTCTTTCTGATCTGAGCATACAGCTAACAGAGTTAAACCATACTTTTGATTGAGCAGTTTTGAAACACTCTGTCTGTAGAAAATGCAACTGGACATTCGTAGCGCTAAGTGGGTAATAGTGGAAAAGAGAATATGTCCAAATATAAACTACACAGAAGCATTGTATGAAACTTCTTTCTGTTCTGTGCATTCAACTAACAGAGTTGAACCTTACTTTTGATTGAACCGTTCTGAAACACCCTTTCTGTAGAAACTGCAATTGGACATTCTGAGCGCTAAGAGGCCTATATTGGGAAAAAGAATGTCTACAAATAAAAACTACACAGAAGCATTGTGTGAAACTTATTTCTGATATGTTCATTAAGCTAACAGAGTTAAACCATACTTTTGATTGCGCAGTTCTGAACACTCTTTCTGCAGAAAATGCAAGTGGACATTTGGAGCGCTAAGAGTTTAATAGTGGAAAAAGGAATATATTCAAATATAAACCACACAGTAGCATTCTGTGAAAATTCTTTCTGTTCTGTGCATTCAACTAACAGAGTTGAACCTTACTTTTGATTGAGCCGTTCTGAAACACTCTTTCTGTAGAAACTGCAATTGGACATGCTAAGCGCTAAGAGGCCTACATTGGGAAAAAGAATATCTTCAAATAAAAACTACACAGATGCATTCTGTGAAACTTATTTCTGATCTGTAAATTCAGTTAACGAGATAAAACATATTTTTGATTGAGCAGTTATGAAACACTCTTTTTGTAGAAAATGCAAGTGGAGATTCGGAGCGCTAAGAGGGTAATAGTGGAAAAAGTAATGTCTTCAAATATAAACTACACAGAATCATTCTGTGAAACTTCTTTCTGATCTGTGCATTCAGCTAACAGAGTTAAACCATACTTTTGATTGAGCAGATCTGAACACTCTTTCTGTTGAAAATGCAACTGGACATTTGGAGCGCTAAGAGCGTAGTAGTGGAAATAGGAATATATTCAAATATAAACTACACAGAAGCATTCTGTGAAACTTCTTTCTGATCTGAGCATTCAGCTAACAGAGTTAAACCATACTTTTGATTGAGCAGTTTTGAAACACTCTGTCTGTAGAAAATGCAACTGGACATTCGTAGCGCTAAGTGGGTAATAGTGGAAAAAAGAATATGTTCAAATATAAACTACACAGAAGCATTGTATGAAACTTCTTTCTGTTCTGTGCATTCAACTAACAGAGTTGAACCTTACTTTTGATTGAGCCGTTCTGAAACACTCTTTCTGTAGAAACTGCAATTGGACATTCTGAGCGCTAAGAGGCCTATATTGGGAAAAAGAATGTCTACAAATAAAAACTACACAGAAGAATTGTGTGAAACTTCTTTCTGTTCTGTTTGTTCAACTAAAAGAGTTGAACCTTAGTTTTGATTGAGCCGTTCTGTAACAGTCTTTCTGTACATAATGCAAGTGGAGATTCGGAGCGCTAAGAGGGTAATAGTGGAAAAAGGAATGTCTCCAAATATAAACTACACAGAATCATTCTGTGAAACTTCTTTCTGATCTGTGCATTCAGCTAACAGAGTTAAACCATACTTTTGATTGAGCAGATCTGAACACTCTTTCTGTAGAAAATGCAACTGGACATTTGGAGCGCAAAGAGAATAGTAGTGGAAAAAGGAATATATTCAAATATAAACTACACAGAAGCATTCTGTGAAACTTCTTTCTGATCTGAGCATTCAGCTTACAGAGTTAAACCATACTTTTGATTGAGCAGTTTTGAAACACTCTGTCTGTAGAAAATGCAACTGGACATTCGTAGCGCTAAGTGGGTAATAGTGGAAAAAAGAATATGTTCAAATATAAACTACACAGAAGCATTGTATGAAATTTCTTCCTGTTCTGTGCATTCAACTAACAGAGTTGAACCTTACTTTTGATTGAGCCTTTCTGAAACACTCTTTCTGTAGAAACTGCAATTGGACATTCTGAGCGCTAAGAGGCCTCTATTGGGAAAAATAATATCTTCAAATAAAAACTACACAGAAGCATTGTGTGAAACTTATTTCTGATATGTTCATTAAGCTAACAGAGTTAAACCATACATTTGATTGCGCAGTTCTGAACACTCTTTCTGTAGAAAATGCAAGTGGACATTCGGAGCGCTAAGAGGGTAATAGTGGAAAAAGGAATATATTCAAATATAAACTACACAGCAGCATTCTGTGAAAATTCTTTCTGTTCTGTGCATTCAACTAACAGAGTTGAACCTTACTTTTGATTGAGCCGTTCTGAAACACTCTTTCTGTAGAAACTGCAATTGGACATGCTAAGCGCTAAGAGGCCTACATTGGGAAAAAGAATATCTTCAAATAAAAACTACACAGATGCATTCTGTGAAACTTATTTCTGATCTGTAAATTCAGTTAACAGAGATAAAACATATTTTTGATTGAGCAGTTATGAAACACTCTTTTTGTAGAAAATGCAAGTGGAGATTCGGAGCGCTAAGAGGGTAACAGTGGAAAAAGGAATGTCTTCAAATATAAACTACACAGAATCATTCGGTGAAACTTCTTTCTGATCTGTGCATTCAGCTAACAGAGTTAAACCATACTTTTGATTGAGCAGATCTGAACACTCTTTCTGTAGAAAATGCAACTGGACATTTGGAGCGCTAAGAGCGTAGTAGTGGAAAAAGGAATATATTCAAATATAAACTACACAGAAGCATTCTGTGAAACTTCTTTCTGATCTGGGCATTCAGCTAACAGAGTTAAACCATACTTTTGATTGAGCAGTTTTGAAACACTCTGTCTGTAGAAAATGCAACTGGACATTCGTAGCGCTAAGTGGGTAATAGTGGAAAAAAGAATATGTCCAAATATAAACTACACAGAAGCATTGTATGAAACTTCTTTCTGTTCTGTGCATTCAACTAACAGAGTTGAACCTTACTTTTGATTGAGCCGTTCTGAAACACTCTTTCTGTAGAAACTGCAATTGGACATTCTGAGCGCTAGGAGGCCTATATTCGGAAAAAGAATGTCTACAAATAAACACTAAACAGAAGAATTGTGTGAAACATCTTTCTGTTCTGTTTGTTCAACTAAAAGAGTTGAACCTTAGTTTTGATTGAGCCGTTCTGAAACACTCTTTATGTAGAAAATGCAAGTGGAGATTCGGAGCGCTAAGAGGTTTATAGTGGAAAAAGTAATGTCTCCAAATATAAACTACACAGAATCATTCTGTGAAACTTCTTTCTGATCTGTGCATTCAGCTAACAGAGTTAAACCATACTTTTGATTGAGCAGATCTGAACACTCTTTCTGTAGAAAATGCAACTGGACATTTGGAGCGCTAAGAGAGTAGTAGTGGAAAAAGGAATATATTCAAATATAAACTACACAGAAGCATTCTGTGAAACTTCTTTCTGATCTGAGCATTCAGCTAACAGAGTTAAACCATACATTTGATTGAGCAGTTTTGAAACACTCTGTCTGTAGAAAATGCAACTGGACATTCGTAGCGCTAAGTGGGTAATAGTGGAAAAAAGAATATGTTCAAATATAAACTACACAGAAGCATTGTATGAAACTTCTTTCTGTTCTGTGCATTCAACTAACAGAGTTGAACCTTACTTTTGATTGAGCCGTTCTGAAACACTCTTTCTGTAGAAACTGCAATTGGACATTCTGAGCGCTAAGAGGCCTATATTGGGAAAAAGAATGTCTACAAATAAAAACTACACAGATGAATTGTGTGAAACTTCTTTCTGTTCTGTTTGTTCAACTAAAAGAGTTGAACCTTAGTTTTGATTGAGCCGTTCTGTAACAGTCTTTCTGTAGAAAATGCAAGTGGAGATTCGGAGCGCTAAGAGGGTAATAGTGGAAAAAGGAATGTCTCCAAATATAAACTACACAGAATCATTCTGTGAAACTTCTTTCTGATCTGTGCATTCAGCTAACAGAGTTAAACCATACTTTTGATTGAGCAGATCTGAACACTCTTTCTGCAGAAAATGCAACTGGACATTTGGAGCGCTAAGAGAGTAGTAGTGGAAAAAGGAGTATATTCAAATATAAACTACACAGAAGCATTCTGTGAAACTTCTTTCTGATCTGAGCATTCAGCTAACAGAGTTAAACCATACTTTTGATTGAGCAGTTTTGAAACACTCTGTCTGTAGAAAATGCAACTGGACATTCGTAGCACTAAGTGGGTAATAGTGGAAAAAAGAATATGTTCAAATATAAACTACACAGAAGCATTGTATGAAACTTCTTTCTGTTCTGTGCATTCAACTAACAGAGTTGAACCTTACTTATGATTGAGCCTTTCTGAAACACTCTTTCTGTAGAAACTGCAATTGGACATTCTGAGCGCTAAGAGGCCTCTATTGGGAAAAATAATATCTTCAAATAAAAACTACACAGAAGCATTGTGTGAAACTTATTTCTGATATGTTCATTAAGCTAACAGAGTTAAACCATACTTTTGATTGCGCAGTTCTGAACACTCTTTCTGTAGAAAATGCAAGTGGACATTCGGAGCGCTAAGAGGGTAATAGTGGAAAAAGGAATATATTCAAATATAAACTACACAGTAGCATTCTGTGAAAATTCTTTCTGTTCTGTGCATTCAACTAACAGAGTTGAACCTTACTTTTGATTGAGCCGTTCTGAAACACTCTTTCTGTAGAAACTGCAATTGGACATGCTAAGCGCTAAGGGGCCTACATTGGGAAAAAGAATATCTTCAAATAAAAACTACACAGATGCATTCTGTGAAACTTATTTCTGATCTGTAAATTCAGTTAACAGATATAAAACATATTTTTGATTGAGCAGTTATGAAACACTCTTTTTGTAGAAAATGCAAGTGGAGATTCGGAGCGCTAAGAGGGTAACAGTGGAAAAAGGAATGTCTTCAAATATAAACTACACAGAATCATTCTTTGAAACTTCTTTCTGATCTGTGCATTCAGCTAACAGAGTTAAACCATACTTTTGATTGAGCAGATCTGAACACTCTTTCTGTAGAAAATTCAACTGGACATTTGGAGCGCTAAGAGCGTAGTAGTGGAAAAAGGAATATATTCAAATATAAACTACACAGAAGCATTCTGTGAAACTTCTTTCTGATCTGGGCATTCAGCTAACAGAGTTAAACCATACTTTTGATTGAGCAGTTTCGAAACACTCTGTCTGTAGAAAATGCAACTGGACATTCGTAGCGCTAAGTGGGTAATAGTGGAAAAAAGAATATGTCCAAATATAAACTACACAGAAGCATTGTATGAAACTTCTTTCTGTTCTGTGCATTCAACTAACAGAGTTGAACCTTACTTTTGATTGAGCCGTTCTGAAACACTCTTTCTGTAGAAACTGCAATTGGACATTCTGAGCGCTAAGAGGCCTATATTCGGAAAAACAATGTCTACAAATAAACACTACACAGAAGAATTGTGTGAAACTTCTTTCTGTTCTGTTTGTTCAACTAAAAGAGTTGAACCTTAGTTTTGATTGAGCCGTTCTGAAACACTCTTTGTGTAGAAAATGCAAGTGGAGATTCGGAGCGCTAAGAGGGTAATAGTGGAAAAAGGAATGTCTCCAAATATAAACTACACAGAATCATTCTGTGAAACTTCTTTCTGATCTGTGCATTCAGCTAACAGAGTTAAACCATACTTTTGATTGAGCAGATCTGAACACTCTTTCTGTAGAAAATGCAACTGGACATTTGGAACGCTAAGAGTGTAGTAGTGGAAAAAGCAATATATTCAAATATAAACTACACAGAAGCATTCTGTGAAACTTCTTTCTGATCTGAGCATTCAGCTAACAGAGTTAAACCATAATTTTGATTGAGCAGTTTTGAAACACTCTGTCTGTAGAAAATGCAACTGGACATTCGTAGCGCTAAGTGGGTAATAGTGGAAAAAAGAATATGTTCAAATATAAACTACACAGAAGCATTGTATGAAACTTCTTTCTGTTCTGTGCATTCAACTAACAGAGTTGAACCTTACTTTTGATTGAGCCGTTCTGAAACACTCTTTCTGTAGAAACTGCAATTGGACATTCTGAGCGCTAAGAGGCCTATATTGGGAAAAAGAATGTCTACAAATAAAAACTACACAGAAGAATTGTGTGAAACTTCTTTCTGTTCTGTTTGTTCAACTAAAAGAGTTGAACCTTAGTTTTGATTGAGCCGTTCTGAAACACTCTTTCTGTAGAAAATGCAAGTGGAGATTCGGAGCGCTAAGAGGGTAATAGTGGAAAAAGGAATGTCTCCAAATATAAACTACACAGAATCATTCTGTGAAACTTCTTTCTGATCTGTGCATTCAGCTAACAGAGTTAAACCATACTTTTGATTGAGCAGATCTGAACACTCTTTCTGTAGAAAATGCAACTGGACATTTGGAGCGCTAAGAGAGTAGTAGTGGAAAAAGGAATATATTCAAATATAAACTACACAGAAGCATTCTGTGAAACTTCTTTCTGATCTGAGCATTCAGCTAACAGAGTTAAACCATACTTTTGATTGAGCAGTTTTGAAACACTCTGTCTGTAGAAAATGCAACTGGACATTCCTAGCGCTAAGTGGGTAATAGTGGAAAAAAGAATATGTTCAAATATAAGCTACACAGAAGCATTGTATGAAACTTCTTTCTGTTCTGTACATTCAACTAACAGAGTTGAACCTTACTTTTAATTGAGCCTTTCTGAAACACTCTTTCTGTAGAAACTGCAATTGGACATTCTGAGCGCTAAGAGGCCTCTATTGGGAAAAATAATATCTTCAAATAAAAACTACACAGAAGCATTGTGTGAAACTTATTTCTGATATGTTCATTAAGCTAACAGAGTTAAACCATACTTTTGATTGCGCAGTTCTGAACACTCTTTCTGTAGAAAATGCAAGTGGACATTCGGAGCGCTAAGAGGGTAATAGTGGAAAAAGGAATATATTCAAATATAAACTACACAGTAGCATTCTGTGAAAATTCTTTCTGTTCTGTGCATTCAACTAACAGAGTTGAATCTTACTTTTGATTGAGCCGTTCTGAAACACTCTTTCTGTAGAAACTGCAATTGGACATGCTAAGCGCTAAGAGGCCTACATTGGGAAAAAGAATATCTTCAAATAAAAACTACACAGATGCATTCTGTGAAACTTATTTCTGATCTGTAAATTCAGTTAACAGATATAAAACATATTTTTGATTGAGCAGTTATGAAACACTCTTTTTGTAGAAAATGCAAGTGGAGATTCGGAGCGCTAAGAGGGTAATAGTGGAAAAAGGAATGTCTTCAAATATAAACTACACAGAATCATTCGGTGAAACTTCTTTCTGATCTGTGCATTCAGCTAACATAGTTAAACCATAGTTTTGATTGAGCAGATCTGAACACTCTTTCTGTTGAAAATGCAACTGGACATTTGGAGCGCTAAGAGCGTAGTAGTGGAAAAAGGAATATATTCAAATATAAACTACACAGAAGCATTCTGTGAAACTTCTTTCTGATCTGAGCATTCAGCTAACAGAATTAAACCATACTTTTGATTGAGCAGTTTTGAAACACTCTGTCTGTAGAAAATGCAACTGGACATTCGTAGCGCTAAGTGGGTAATAGTGGAAAAAAGAATATGTTCAAATATAAACTACACAGAAGCATTGTATGAAACTTCTTTCTGTTCTGTGCATTCAACTAACAGAGTTGAACCTTACTTTTGATTGAGCCGTTCTGAAACACTGTTTCTGTAGAAACTGCAATTGGACATTCTGAGCGCTAAGAGGCCTATATTGGGAAAAAGAATGTCTACAAATAAAAACTACACAGAAGGATTGTGTGAAACTTCTTTCTGTTCTATTTGTTCAACTAAAAGATTTGAACCTTAGTTTTGATTGAGCCGTTCTGAAACACTCTTTCTGTAGAAAATGCAAGTGGAGATTTGGAGCGCTAAGAGGGTAATAGTGGAAAAAGGAATGTCTCCAAATATAAACTACACAGAATCATTCTGTGAAACTTCTTTCTGATCTGTGCATTCAGCTAACAGAGTTAAACCATACTTTTGATTGAGCAGATCTGAACACACTTTCTGTAGAAAATGCAACTGGACATTTGGAGCGCTAAGAGAGTAGTAGTGGAAAAAGTAATATATTCAAATATAAACTACACAGAAGCATTCTGTGAAACTTCTTTCTGATCTGAGCATTCAGCTAACAGAGTTAAACCATACTTTTGATTGAGCAGTTTTGAAACACTCTGTCTGTAGAAAATGCAACTGGACATTCGTAGCACTAAGTGGGTAATAGTGGAAAAAAGAATATGTTCAAATATAA
Source organism: Symphalangus syndactylus (assembly GCF_028878055.3). Lineage (NCBI taxonomy): Eukaryota > Metazoa > Chordata > Mammalia > Primates > Hylobatidae > Symphalangus > Symphalangus syndactylus. Next base: position 109,219,618 of record NC_072437.2, on the reverse strand, counting down.
ACTACACAGAAGCATTGTATGAAACTTCTTTCTGTTCTGTGCATTCAACTAACAGAGTTGAACCTTACTTATGATTGAGCCTTTCTGAAACACTCTTTCTGTAGAAACTGCAATTGGACATTCTGAGCGCTAAGAGGCCTCTATTGGGAAAAATAATATCTTCAAATAAAAACTACACAGAAGCATTGTGTGAAACTTATTTCTGATATGTTCATTAAGCTAACAGAGTTAAACCATACTTTTGATTGCGCAGTTCTGAACACTCTTTCTGTAGAAAATGCAAGTGGACATTCGGAGCGCTAAGAGGGTAATAGTGGAAAAAGGAATATATTCAAATATAAACTACACAGTAGCATTCTGTGAAAATTCTTTCTGTTCTGTGCATTCAACTAACAGAGTTGAACCTTACTTTTGATTGAGCCTTTCTGAAACACTCTTTCTGTAGAAACTGCAATTGGACATGCTAAGCGCTAAGAGGCCTACAATGGGAAAAAGAACATCTTCAAATAAAAACTACACAGATGCATTCTGTGAAACTTATTTCTGATCTGTAAATTCAGTTAACAGATATAAAACATATTTTTGATTGAGCAGTTATGAAACACTCTTTTTGTAGAAAATGCAAGTGGAGATTCGGAGCGCTAAGGGGGTAACAGTGGAAAAAGGAATGTCTTCAAATATAAACTACACAGAATCATTCGGTGAAACTTCTTTCTGATCTGTGCATTCAGCTAACAGAGTTAAACCATGCTTTTGATTGAGCAGATCTGAACACTCTTTCTGTAGAAAATGCAACTGGACATTTGGAGCGCTAAGAGCGTAGTAGTGGAAAAAGGAATATATTCAAATATAAACTACACAGAAGCATTCTGTGAAACTTCTTTCTGATCTGAGCATTCAGCTAACAGAGTTAAACCATACTTTTGATTGAGCAGTTTTGAAACACTCTGTCTGTAGAAAATGCAACTGGACATTCGTAGCGCTAAGTGGGTAATAGTGGAAAAAAGAATATGTTCAAATATAAACTACACAGAAGCATTGTATGAAACTTCTTTCTGTTCTGTGCATTCAACTAACAGAGTTGAACCTTACTTTTGATTGAGCCGTTCTGAAACACTGTTTCTGTAGAAACTGCAATTGGACATTCTGAGCGCTAAGAGGCCTATATTGGGAAAAAGAATGTCTACAAATAAAAACTACACAGAAGGATTGTGTGAAACTTCTTTCTGTTCTATTTGTTCAACTAAAAGATTTGAACCTTAGTTTTGATTGAGCCGTTCTGAAACACTCTTTCTGTAGAAAATGCAAGTGGAGATTTGGAGCGCTAAGAGGGTAATAGTAGAAAAAGGAATGTCTCCAAATATAAACTACACAGAATCATTCTGTGAAACTTCTTTCTGATCTGTGCATTCAGCTAACAGAGTTAAACCATACTTTTGATTGAGCAGATCTGAACACACTTTCTGTAGAAAATGCAACTGGACATTTGGAGCGCTAAGAGAGTAGTAGTGGAAAAAGTAATATATTCAAATATAAACTACACAGAAGCATTCTGTGAAACTTCTTTCTGATCTGAGCATTCAGCTAACAGAGTTAAACCATACTTTTGATTGAGCAGTTTTGAAACACTCTGTCTGTAGAAAATGCAACTGGACATTCGTAGCACTAAGTGGGTAATAGTGGAAAAAAGAATATGTTCAAATATAAACTACACAGAAGCATTGTATGAAACTTCTTTCTGTTCTGTGCATTCAACTAACAGAGTTGAACCTTACTTATGATTGAGCCTTTCTGAAACACTCTTTCTGTAGAAACTGCAATTGGACATTCTGAGCGCTAAGAGGCCTCTATTGGGAAAAATAATATCTTCAAATAAAAACTACACAGAAGCATTGTGTGAAACTTATTTCTGATATGTTCATTAAGCTAACAGAGTTAAACCATACTTTTGATTGCGCAGTTCTGAACACTCTTTCTGTAGAAAATGCAAGTGGACATTCGGAGCGCTAAGAGGGTAATAGTGGAAAAAGGAATATATTCAAATATAAACTACACAGTAGCATTCTGTGAAAATTCTTTCTGTTCTGTGCATTCAACTAACAGAGTTGAACCTTACTTTTGATTGAGCCGTTCTGAAACACTCTTTCTGTAGAAACTGCAATTGGACATGCTAAGCGCTAAGAGGCCTACATTGGGAAAAAGAATATCTTCAAATAAAAACTACACAGATGCATTCTGTGAAACTTATTTCTGATCTGTAAATTCAGTTAACAAATATAAAACATATTTTTGATTGAGCAGTTATGAAACACTCTTTTTGTAGAAAATGCAAGTGGAGATTCGGAGCGCTAAGAGGGTAACAGTGGAAAAAGGAATGTCTTCAAATATAAACTACACAGAATCATTCTTTGAAACTTCTTTCTGATCTGTGCATTCAGCAAACAGAGTTAAACCATACTTTTGATTGAGCAGATCTGAACACTCTTTCTGTACAAAATGCAACTGGACATTTGGAGCGCTAAGAGCGTAGTAGTGGAAAAAGGAATATATTCAAATATAAACTACACAGAAGCATTCTGTGAAACTTCTTTCTGATCTGGGCATTCAGCTAACAGAGTTAAACCATACTTTTGATTGAGCAGTTTCGAAACACTCTGTCTGTAGAAAATGCAACTGGACATTCGTAGCGCTAAGTGGGTAATAGTGGAAAAAAGAATATGTCCAAATATAAACTACACAGAAGCATTGTATGAAACTTCTTTCTGTTCTGTGCATTCAACTAACAGAGTTGAACCTTACTTTTGATTGAGCCGTTCTGAAACACTCTTTCTGTAGAAACTGCAATTGGACATTCTGAGCGCTAAGAGGCCTATATTCGGAAAAACAATATCTACAAATAAACACTACACAGAAGAATTGTGTGAAACTTCTTTCTGTTCTGTTTGTTCAACTAAAAGAGTTGAACCTTAGTTTTGATTGAGCCGTTCTGAAACACTCTTTATGTAGAAAATGCAAGTGGAGATTCGGAGCGCTAAGAGGGTAATAGTGGAAAAAGGAATGTCTCCAAATATAAACTACACAGAATCATTCTGTGAAACTTCTTTCTGATCTGTGCATTCAGCTAACAGAGTTAAACCATACTTTTGATTGAGCAGATCTGAACACTCTTTCTGTAGAAAATGCAACTGGACATTTGGAGCGCTAAGAGAGTAGTAGTGGAAAAAGGAATATATTCAAATATAAACTACACAGAAGCATTCTGTGAAACTTCTTTCTGATCTGAGCATTCAGCTAACAGAGTTAAACCATAATTTTGATTGAGCAGTTTTGAAACACTCTGTCTGTAGAAAATGCAACTGGACATTCGTAGCGCTAAGTGGGTAATAGTGGAAAAAAGAATATGTTCAAATATAAAGTACACAGAAGCATTGTATGAAACTTCTTTCTGTTCTGTGCATTCAACTAACAGAGTTGAACCTTACTTTTGATTGAGCCGTTCTGAAACACTCTTTCTGTAGAAACTGCAATTGGACATTCTGAGCTCTAAGAGGCCTATATTGGGAAAAAGAATGTCTACAAATAAAAACTACACAGATGAATTGTGTGAAACTCCTTTCTGTTCTGTTTGTTCAACTAAAAGAGTTGAACCTTAGTTTTGATTGAGCCGTTCTGTAACAGTCTTTCTGTAGAAAATGCAAGTGGAGATTCGGAGCGCTAAGAGGGTAATAGTGGAAAAAGGAATGTCTCCAAATATAAACTACACAGAATCATTCTGTGAAACTTCTTTCTGATCTGTGCATTCAGCTAACAGAGTTAAACCATACTTTTGATTGAGCAGATCTGAACACTCTTTCTGTAGAAAATGCAACTGGACATTTGGAGCGCTAAGAGAGTAGTAGTGGAAAAAGGAATATATTCAAATATAAACTACACAGAAGCATTCTGTGAAACTTCTTTCTGATCTGAGCATTCAGCTTACAGAGTTAAACCATACTTTTGATTGAGCAGTTTTGAAACACTCTGTCTGTAGAAAATGCAACTGGACATTCCTAGCGCTAAGTGGGTAATAGTGGAAAAAAGAATATGTTCAAATATAAACTACACAGAAGCATTGTATGAAACTTCTTTCTGTTCTGTGCATTCAACTAACAGAGTTGAACCTTACTTTTGATTGAGCCGTTCTGAAACACTCTTTCTGTAGAAACTGCAATTGGACATTCTGAGCGCTAAGAGGCCTATATTGGGAAAAAGAATGTCTACAAATAAAAACTACACAGAAGAATTGTGTGAAACTTCTTTCTGTTCTGTTTGTTCAACTAAAAGAGTTGAACCTTAGTTTTGATTGAGCCGTTCTGAAACACTCTTTCTGTAGAAAATGCAAGTGGAGATTCGGAGCGCTAAGAGGGTAATAGTGGAAAAAGGAATGTCTCCAAATATAAACTACACAGAATCATTCTGTGAAACTTCTTTCTGATCTGTGCATTCAGCTAACAGAGTTAAACCATACTTTTGATTGAGCAGATCTGAACACTCTTTCTGTAGAAAATGCAACTGGACATTTGGAGCGCTAAGAGAGTAGTAGTGGAAAAAGGAATATATTCAAATATAAACTACACAGAAGCATTCTGTGAAACTTCTTTCTGATCTGAGCATTCAGCTAACAGAGTTAAACCATACTTTTGATTGAGCAGTTTTGAAACACTCTGTCTGTAGAAAATGCAACTGGACATTCGTAGCGCTAAGTGGGTAATAGTGGAAAAAATAATATGTTCAAATATAAGCTACACAGAAGCATTGTATGAAACTTCTTTCTGTTCTGTGCATTCCACTAACAGAGTTGAACCTTACTTTTGATTGAGCCTTTCTGAAACACTCTTTCTGTAGAAACTGCAATTGGACATTCTGAGCGCTAAGAGGCCTCTATTGGGAAAAATAATATCTTCAAATAAAAACTACACAGAAGCATTGTGTGAAACTTATTTCTGATATGTTCATTAAGCTAACAGAGTTAAACCATACTTTTGATTGCGCAGTTCTGAACACTCTTTCTGTAGAAAATGCAAGTGGACATTCGGAGCGCTAAGAGGGTAATAGTGGAAAAAGGAATATATTCAAATATAAACTACACAGTAGCATTCTGTGAAAATCCTTTCTGTTCTGTGCATTCAACTAACAGAGTTGAACCCTACTTTTGATTGAGCCGTCCTGAAACACTCTTTCTGTAGAAACTGCAATTGGACATGCTAAGCGCTAAGAGGCCTGCATTGGGAGAAAGAATATCTTCAAATAAAAACTACACAGATGCATTCTGTGAAACTTATTTCTGATCTGTAAATTCAGTTAACAGATATAAAACATATTTTTGATTGAGCAGTTATGAAACACTCTTTTTGTAGAAAATGCAAGTGGAGATTCGGAGCGCTAAGAGGGTAATAGTGGAAAAAGGAATGTCTTCAAATATAAACTACACAGAATCATTCGGTGAAACTTCTTTCTGATCTGTGCATTCAGCTAACATAGTTAAACCATAGTTTTGATTGAGCAGATCTGAACACTCTTTCTGTTGAAAATGCAACTGGACATTTGGAGCGCTAAGAGCGTAGTAGTGGAAAAAAAATATATTCAAATATAAACTACACAGAAGCATTCTGTGAAACTTCTTTCTGATCTGAGCATTCAGCTAACAGAATTAAACCATACTTTTGATTGAGCAGTTTTGAAACACTCTGTCTGTAGAAAATGCAACTGGACATTCGTAGCGCTAAGTGGGTAATAGTGGAAAAAAGAATATGTTCAAATATAAACAACACAGAAGCATTGTATGAAACTTCTTTCTGTTCTGTGCATTCAACTAACAGAGTTGAACCTTACTTTTGATTGAGCCGTTCTGAAACACTGTTTCTGTAGAAACTGCAATTGGACATTCTGAGCGCTAAGAGGCCTATATTGGGAAAAAGAATGTCTACAAATAAAAACTACACAGAAGGATTGTGTGAAACTTCTTTCTGTTCTATTTGTTCAACTAAAAGATTTGAACCTTAGTTTTGATTGAGCCGTTCTGAAACACTCTTTCTGTAGAAAATGCAAGTGGAGATTTGGAGCGCTAAGAGGGTAATAGTGGAAAAAGGAATGTCTCCAAATATAAACTACACAGAATCATTCTGTGAAACTTCTTTCTGATCTGTGCATTCAGCTAACAGGGTTAAACCATACTTTTGATTGAGCAGATCTGAACACACTTTCTGTAGAAAATGCAACTGGACATTTGGAGCGCTAAGAGAGTAGTAGTGGAAAAAGTAATATATTCAAATATAAACTACACAGAAGCATTCTGTGAAACTTCTTTCTGATCTGAGCATTCAGCTAACAGAGTTAAACCATACTTTTGATTGAGCAGTTTTGAAACACTCTGTCTGTAGAAAATGCAACTGGACATTCGTAGCACTAAGTGGGTAATAGTGGAAAAAAGAATATGTTCAAATATAAACTACACAGAAGCATTGTATGAAACTTCTTTCTGTTCTGTGCATTCAACTAACAGAGTTGAACCTTACTTATGATTGAGCCTTTCTGAAACACTCTTTCTGTAGAAACTGCAATTGGACATTCTGAGCGCTAAGAGGCCTCTATTGGGAAAAATAATATCTTCAAATAAAAACTACACAGAAGCATTGTGTGAAACTTATTTCTGATATGTTCATTAAGCTAACAGAGTTAAACCATACTTTTGATTGCGCAGTTCTGAACACTCTTTCTGTAGAAAATGCAAGTGGACATTCGGAGCGCTAAGAGGGTAATAGTGGAAAAAGGAATATATTCAAATATAAACTACACAGTAGCATTCTGTGAAAATTCTTTCTGTTCTGTGCATTCAACTAACAGAGTTGAACCTTACTTTTGATTCAGCCGTTCTGAAACACTCTTTCTGTAGAAACTGCAATTGGACATGCTAAGCGCTAAGAGGCCTACATTGGGAAAAAGAATATCTTCAAATAAAAACTACACAGATGCATTCTGTGAAACTTATTTCTGATCTGTAAATTCAGTTAACAGATATAAAACATATTTTTGATTGAGCAGTTATGAAACACTCTTTTTGTAGAAAATGCAAGTGGAGATTCGGAGCGCTAAGAGGGTAACAGTGGAAAAAGGAATGTCTTCAAATATAAACTACACAGAATCATTCTTTGAAACTTCTTTCTGATCTGTGCATTCAGCTAACAGAGTTAAACCATACTTTTGATTGAGCAGATCTGAACACTCTTTCTGTAGAAAATGCAACTGGACATTTGGAGCGCTAAGAGCGTAGTAGTGGAAAAAGGAATATATTCAAATATATACTACACAGAAGCATTCTGTGAAACTTCTTTCTGATCTGGGCATTCAGCTAACAGAGTTAAACCATACTTTTGATTGAGCAGTTTCGAAACACTCTGTCTGTAGAAAATGCAACTGGACATTCGTAGCGCTAAGTGGGTAATAGTGGAAAAAAGAATATGTCCAAATATAAACTACACAGAAGAATTGTATGAAACTTCTTTCTGTTCTGTGCATTCAACTAACAGAGTTGAACCTTACTTTTGATTGAGCCGTTCTGAAACACTCTTTCTGTAGAAACTGCAATTGGACATTCTGAGCGCTAAGAGGCCTATATTCGGAAAAACAATGTCTACAAATAAACACTACACAGAAGAATTGTGTGAAACTTCTTTCTGTTCTGTTTGTTCAACTAAAAGAGTTGAACCTTAGTTTTGATTGAGCCGTTCTGAAACACTCTTTATGTAGAAAATGCAAGTGGAGATTCGGAGCGCTAAGAGGGTAATAGTGGAAAAAGGAATGTCTCCAAATATAAACTACACAGAATCATTCTGTGAAACTTCTTTCTGATCTGTGCATTCAGCTAACAGAGTTAAACCATACTTTTGATTGAGCAGATCTGAACACTCTTTCTGTAGAAAATGCAACTGGACATTTGGAGCGCTAAGAGAGTAGTAGTGGAAAAAGGAATATATTCAAATATAAACTACACAGAAGCATTCTGTGAAACTTCTTTCTGATCTGAGCATTCAGCTAACAGAGTTAAACCATAATTTTGATTGAGCAGTTTTGAAACACTCTGTCTGTAGAAAATGCAACTGGACATTCGTAGCGCTAAGTGGGTAATAGTGGAAAAAAGAATATGTTCAAATATAAACTACACAGAAGCATTGTATGAAACTTCTTTCTGTTCTGTGCATTCAACTACAGAGTTGAACCTTACTTTTGATTGAGCCGTTCTGAAACACTCTTTCTGTAGAAACTGCAATTGGACATTCTGAGCGCTAAGAGGCCTATATTGGGAAAAAGAATGTCTACAAATAAAAACTACACAGATGAATTGTGTGAAACTTCTTTCTGTTCTGTTTGTTCAACTAAAAGAGTTGAACCTTAGTTTTGATTGAGCCGTTCTGTAACAGTCTTTCTGTAGAAAATGCAAGTGGAGATTCGGAGCGCAAAGAGGGTAATAGTGGAAAAAGGAATGTCTCCAAATATAAACTACACAGAATCATTCTGTGAAACTTCTTTCTGATCTGTGCATTCAGCTAACAGAGTTAAACCATACTTTTGATTGAGCAGATCTGAACACTCTTTCTGTAGAAAATGCAACTGGACATTTGGAGCGCTAAGAGAGTAGTAGTGGAAAAAGGAATATATTCAAATATAAACTACACAGAAGCATTCTGTGAAACTTCTTTCTGATCTGAGCATTCAGCTTACAGAGTTAAACCATACTTTTGATTGAGCAGTTTTGAAACACTCTGTCTGTAGAAAATGCAACTGGACATTCCTAGCGCTAAGTGGGTAATAGTGGAAAAAAGAATATGTTCAAATATAAACTACACAGAAGCATTGTATGAAACTTCTTTCTGTTCTGTGCATTCAACTAACAGAGTTGAACCTTACTTTTGATTGAGCCGTTCTGAAACACTCTTTCTGTAGAAACTGCAATTGGACATTCTGAGCGCTAAGAGGCCTATATTGGGAAAAAGAATGTCTACAAATAAAAACTACACAGAAGAATTGTGTGAAACTTCTTTCTGTTCTGTTTGTTCAACTAAAAGAGTTGAACCTTAGTTTTGATTGAGCCGTTCTGAAACACTCTTTCTGTAGAAAATGCAAGTGGAGATTCGGAGCGCTAAGAGGGTAATAGTGGAAAAAGGAATGTCTCCAAATATAAACTACACAGAATCATTCTGTGAAACTTCTTTCTGATCTGTGCATTCAGCTAACAGAGTTAAACCATACTTTTGATTGAGCAGATCTGAACACTCTTTCTGTAGAAAATGCAACTGGACATTTGGAGCGCTAAGAGAGTAGTAGTGGAAAAAGGAATATATTCAAATATAAACTACACAGAAGCATTCTGTGAAACTTCTTTCTGATCTGAGCATTCAGCTAACAGAGTTAAACCATACTTTTGATTGAGCAGTTTTGAAACACTCTGTCTGTAGAAAATGCAACTGGACATTCGTAGCGCTAAGTGGGTAATAGTGGAAAAAAGAATATGTTCAAATATAAGCTACACAGAAGCATTGTATGAAACTTCTTTCTGTTCTGTACATTCAACTAACAGAGTTGAACCTTACTTTTAATTGAGCCTTTCTGAAACACTCTTTCTGTAGAAACTGCAATTGGACATTCTGAGCGCTAAGAGGCCTCTATTGGGAAAAATAATATCTTCAAATAAAAACTACACAGAAGCATTGTGTGAAACTTATTTCTGATATGTTCATTAAGCTAACAGAGTTAAACCATACTTTTGATTGCGCAGTTCTGAACACTCTTTCTGTAGAAAATGCAAGTGGACATTCGGAGCGCTAAGAGGGTAATAGTGGAAAAAGGAATATATTCAAATATAAACTACACAGTAGCATTCTGTGAAAATTCTTTCTGTTCTGTGCATTCAACTAACAGAGTTGAATCTTACTTTTGATTGAGCCGTTCTGAAACACTCTTTCTGTAGAAACTGCAATTGGACATGCTAAGCGCTAAGAGGCCTACATTGGGAAAAAGAATATCTTCAAATAAAAACTACACAGATGCATTCTGTGAAACTTATTTCTGATCTGTAAATTCAGTTAACAGAGATAAAACATATTTTTGATTGAGCAGTTATGAAACACTCTTTTTGTAGAAAATGCAAGTGGAGATTCGGAGCGCTAAGAGGGTAATAGTGGAAAAAGGAATGTCTTCAAATATAAACTACACAGAATCATTCGGTGAAACTTCCTTCTGATCTGTGCATTCAGCTAACAGAGTTAAACCATAGTTTTGATTGAGCAGATCTGAACACTCTTTCTGTTGAAAATGCAACTGGACATTTGGAGCGCTAAGAGCGTAGTAGTGGAAAAAGGAATATATTCAAATATAAACTACACAGAAGCATTCTGTGAAACTTCTTTCTGATTTGAGCATTCAGCTAACAGAATTAAACCATACTTTTGATTGAGCAGTTTTGAAACACTCTGTCTGTAGAAAATGCAACTGGACATTCGTAGCGCTAAGTGGGTAATAGTGGAAAAAAGAATATGTTCAAATATAAACTACACAGAAGCATTGTATGAAACTTCTTTCTGTTCTGTGCATTCAACTAACAGAGTTGAACCTTACTTTTGATTGAGCCGTTCTGAAACACTGTTTCTGTAGAAACTGCAATTGGACATTCTGAGCGCTAAGAGGCCTATATTGGGAAAAAGAATGTCTACAAATAAAAACTACACAGAAGGATTGTGTGAAACTTCTTTCTGTTCTGTTTGTTCAACTAAAAGAGTTGAACCTTAGTTTTGATTGAGCCGTTCTGAAACACTCTTTCTGTAGAAAATGCAAGTGGAGATTCGGAGCGCTAAGAGGGTAATAGTGGAAAAAGGAATGTCTCCAAATATAAACTACACAGAATCATTCTGTGAAACTTCTTTCTGATCTGTGCATTCAGCTAACAGAGTTAAACCATACTTTTGATTGAGCAGATCTGAACACACTTTCTGTAGAAAATGCAACTGGACATTTGGAGCGCTAAGAGAGTAGTAGTGGAAAAAGGAATATATTCAAATATAAACTACACAGAAGCATTCTGTGAAACTTCTTTCTGATCTGAGCATTCAGCTAACAGAGTTAAACCATACTTTTGATTGAGCAGTTTTGAAACACTCTGTCTGTAGAAAATGCAACTGGACATTCGTAGCACTAAGTGGGTAATAGTGGAAAAAAGAATATGTTCAAATATAAACTACACAGAAGCATTGTATGAAACTTCTTTCTGTTCTGTGCATTCAACTAACAGAGTTGAACCTTACTTATGATTGAGCCTTTCTGAAACACTCTTTCTGTAGAAACTGCAATTGGACATTCTGAGCGCTAAGAGGCCTCTATTGGGAAAAATAATATCTTCAAATAAAAACTACACAGAAGCATTGTGTGAAACTTATTTCTGATATGTTCATTAAGCTAACAGAGTTAAACCATACTTTTGATTGCGCAGTTCTGAACACTCTTTCTGTAGAAAATGCAAGTGGACATTTGGAGCGCTAAGAGGGTAATAGTGGAAAAAGGAATATATTCAAATATAAACTACACAGTAGCATTCTGTGAAAATTCTTTCTGTTCTGTGCATTCAACTAACAGAGTTGAACCTTACTTTTGATTGAGCCGTTCTGAAACACTCTTTCTGTAGAAACTGCAATTGGACATGCTAAGCGCTAAGAGGCCTACATTGGGAAAAAGAATATCTTCAAATAAAAACTACACAGATGCATTCTGTGAAACTTATTTCTGATCTGTAAATTCAGTTAACAGAGATAAAACATATTTTTGATTGAGCAGTTATGAAACACTCTTTTTGTAGAAAATGCAAGTGGAGATTCGGAGCGCTAAGAGGGTAATAGTGGAAAAAGGAATGTCTTCAAATATAAACTACACAGAATCATTCGGTGAAACTTCTTTCTGATCTGTGCATTCAGCTAACAGAGTTAAACCATACTTTTGATTGAGCAGATCTGAACACTCTTTCTTTAGAAAATGCAACTGGACATTTGGAGCGCTAAGAGCGTAGTAGTGGAAAAAGGAATATATTCAAATATAAACTACACAGAAGCTTTCTGTGAAACTCCTTTCTGATCTGAGCATTCAGCTAACAGAGTTAAACCATACTTTTGATTGAGCAGTTTTGAAAAACTCTGTCTGTAGAAAATGCAACTGGACATTCGTAGCGCTAAGTGGGTAATAGTGGAAAAAAGAATATGTTCAAATATAAACTACACAGAAGCATTGTATGAAACTTCTTTCTGTTCTGTGCATTCAACTAACAGAGTTGAACCTTACTTTTGATTGAGCCGTTCTGAAACACTCTTTCTGTAGAAACTGCAATTGGACATTCTGAGCGCTAAGAGGCCTATATTGGGAAAAAGAATGTCTAAAAATAAAAACTATACAGAAGGATTGGGTGAAACTACTTTCTGTTCTGTTTGTTCAACTAAAAGAGTTGAACCTTAGTTTTGATTGAGCCGTTCTGAAACACTCTTTCTGTAGAAAATGCAAGTGGAGATTCGGAGCGCTAAGAGGGTAATAGTGGAAAAAGGAATGTCTCCAAATATAAACTACACAGAATCATTCTGTGAAACTTCTTTCTGATCTGTGCATTCAGCTAACAGAGTTAAACCATACTTTTGATTGAGCAGATCTGAACACTCTTTCTGTAGAAAATGCAACTGGACATTTGGAGCGCTAAGAGAGTAGTAGTGGAAAAAGGAATATATTCAAATATAAACTACACAGAAGCATTCTGTGAAACTTCTTTCTGATCTGAGCATTCAGCTAACAGAGTTAAACCATACATTTGATTGAGCAGTTTTGAAACACTCTGTCTGTAGAAAATGCAACTGGACATTCGTAGCGCTAAGTGGGTAATAGTGGAAAAAAGAATATGTTCAAATATAAACTACACAGAAGCATTGTATGAAACTTCTTTCTGTTCTGTGCATTCAACTAACAGAGTTGAACCTTACTTTTGATTGAGCCGTTCTGAAACACTCTTTCTGTAGAAACTGCAATTGGACATTCTGAGCGCTAAGAGGCCTCTATTGGGAAAAAGAATGTCTACCAATAAAAACTATACAGAAGGATTGGGTGAAACTTCTTTCTGTTCTGTTTGTTCAACTAAAAGATTTGAACCTTAGTTTTGATTGAGCCGTTCTGAAACACTCTTTCTGTAGAAAATGCAAGTGGAGATTCGGAGCGCTAAGAGGGTAATAGTGGAAAAAGGAATGTCTCCAAATATAAACTACACAGAATCATTCTGTGAAACTTCTTTCTGATCTGTGCATTCAGCTAACAGAGTTAAACCATACTTTTGATTGAGCAGATCTGAACACTCTTTCTGTAGAAAATGCAACTGGACATTTGGAGCGCTAAGAGAGTAGTAGTGGAAAAAGGAATATATTCAAATATAAACTACACAGAAGCATTCTGTGAAACTTCTTTCTGATCTGAGCATTCAGCTAACAGAGTTAAACCATACATTTGATTGAGCAGTTTTGAAACACTCTGTCTGTAGAAAATGCAACTGGACATTCGTAGCGCTAAGTGGGTAATAGTGGAAATAAGAATATGTTCAAATATAAACTACACAGAAGCATTGTATGAAACTTCTTTCTGTTCTGTGCATTCAACTAACAGAGTTGAACCTTACTTTTGATTGAGCCGTTCTGAAACACTCTTTCTGTAGAAACTGCAATTGGACATTCTGAGCGCTAAGAGGCCTATATTGGGAAAAAGAATGTCTACAAATAAAAACTACACAGAAGAATTTTGTGAAACTTCTTTCTGTTCTGTTTGTTCAACTAAAAGAGTTGAACCTTAGTTTTGATTGAGCCGTTCTGAAACACTCTTTCTGTAGAAAATGCAAGTGGAGATTCGGAGCTCTAAGAGGGTAATAGTGGAAAAAGGAATGTCTCCAAATATAAACTACACAGAATCATTCTGTGAAACTTCTTTCTGATCTGTGCATTCAGCTAACAGAGTTAAACCATACTTTTGATTGAGCAGATCTGAACACTCTTTCTGTAGAAAATGCAACTGGACATTTGGAGCGCTAAGAGAGTAGTAGTGGAAAAAGGAATATATTCAAATATAAACTACACAGAAGCATTCTGTGAAACTTCTTTCTGATCTGAGCATTCAGCTAACAGAGTTAAACCATACTTTTGATTGAGCAGTTTTGAAACACTCTGTCTGTAGAAAATGCAACTGGACATTCGTAGCGCTAAGTGGGTAATAGTGGAAAAAAGAATATGTTCAAATATAAGCTACACAGAAGCATTGTATGAAACTTCTTTCTGTTCTGTACATTCAACTAACAGAGTTGAACCTTACTTTTAATTGAGCCTTTCTGAAACACTCTTTCTGTAGAAACTGCAATTGGACATTCTGAGCGCTAAGAGGACTCTATTGGGAAAAATAATATCTTCAAATAAAAACTACACAGAAGCATTGTGTGAAACTTATTTCTGATATGTTCATTAAGCTAACAGAGTTAAACCATACTTTTGATTGCGCAGTTCTGAACACTCTTTCTGTAGAAAATGCAAGTGGACATTCGGAGCGCTAAGAGGGTAATAGTGGAAAAAGGAATATATTCAAATATAAACTACACAGTAGCATTCTGTGAAAATTCTTTCTGTTCTGTGCATTCAACTAACAGAGTTGAATCTTACTTTTGATTGAGCCGTTCTGAAACACTCTTTCTGTAGAAACTGCAATTGGACATGCTAAGCGCTAAGAGGCCTACATTGGGAAAAAGAATATCTTCAAATAAAAACTACACAGATGCATTCTGTGAAACTTATTTCTGATCTGTAAATTCAGTTAACAGAGATAAAACATATTTTTGATTGAGCAGTTATGAAACACTCTTTTTGTAGAAAATGCAAGTGGAGATTCGGAGCGCTAAGAGGGTAATAGTGGAAAAAGGAATGTCTTCAAATATAAACTACACAGAATCATTCGGTGAAACTTCTTTCTGATCTGTGCATTCAGCTAACATAGTTAAACCATAGTTTTGATTGAGCAGATCTGAACACTCTTTCTGTTGAAAATGCAACTGGACATTTGGAGCGCTAAGAGCGTAGTAGTGGAAAAAGGAATATATTCAAATATAAACTACACAGAAGCATTCTGTGAAACTTCTTTCTGATCTGAGCATTCAGCTAACAGAATTAAACCATACTTTTGAATGAGCAGTTTTGAAACACTCTGTCTGTAGAAAATGCAACTGGACATTCGTAGCGCTAAGTGGGGAATAGTGGAAAAAAGAATATGTTCAAATATAAACTACACAGAAGCATTGTATGAAACTTCTTTCTGTTCTGTGCATTCAACTAACAGAGTTGAACCTTACTTTTGATTGAGCCGTTCTGAAACACTGTTTCTGTAGAAACTGCAATTGGACATTCTGAGCGCTAAGAGGCCTATATTGGGAAAAAGAATGTCTACAAATAAAAACTACACAGAAGGATTGTGTGAAACTTCTTTCTGTTCTGTTTGTTCAACTAAAAGAGTTGAACCTTAGTTTTGATTGAGCCGTTCTGAAACACTCTTTCTGTAGAAAATGCAAGTGGATATTCGGAGCGCTAAGAGGGTAATAGTGGAAAAAGGAATGTCTCCAAATATAAACTACACAGAATCATTCTGTGAAACTTCTTTCTGATCTGTGCATTCAGCTAACAGAGTTAAACCATACTTTTGATTGAGCAGATCTGAACACTCTTTCTGTAGAAAATGCAACTGGACATTTGGAGCGCTAAGAGATTAGTAGTGGAAAAAGGAATATATTCAAATATAAACTACACAGAAGCATTCTGTGAAACTTCTTTCTGATCTGAGCATTCAGCTAACAGAGTTAAACCATACTTTTGATTGAGCAGTTTTGAAACACTCTGTCTGTAGGAAATGCAACTGGACATTCGTAGCACTAAGTGGGTAATAGTGGAAAAAAGAATATGTTCAAATATAAACTACACAGAAGCATTGTATGAAACTTCTTTCTGTTCTGTGCATTCAACTAACAGAGTTGAACCTTACTTTTGATTGAGCCTTTCTGAAACACTCTTTCTGTAGAAACTGCAATTGGACATTCTGAGCGCTAAGAGGCCTCTATTGGGAAAAATAATATCTTCAAATAAAAACTACACAGAAGCATTGTGTGAAACTTATTTCTGATATGTTCATTAAGCTAACAGAGTTAAACCATACTTTTGATTGCGCAGTTCTGAACACTCTTTCTGTAGAAAATGCAAGTGGACATTTGGAGCGCTAAGAGGGTAATAGTGGAAAAAGGAATATATTCAAATATAAACTACACAGTAGCATTCTGTGAAAATTCTTTCTGTTCTGTGCATTCAACTAACAGAGTTGAACCTTACTTTTGATTGAGCCGTTCTGAAACACTCTTTCTGTAGAAACTGCAATTGGACATGCTAAGCGCTAAGAGGCCTACATTGGGAAAAAGAATATCTTCAAATAAAAACTACACAGATGCTTTCTGTGAAACTTATTTCTGATCTGTAAATTCAGTTAACAGAGATAAAACATATTTTTGATTGAGCAGTTATGAAACACTCTTTTTGTAGAAAATGCAAGTGGAGATTCGGAGCGCTAAGTGGGTAATAGTGGAAAAAGGAATGTCTTCAAATATAAACTACACAGAATCATTCGGTGAAACTTCTTTCTGATCTGTGCATTCAGCTAACAGAGTTAAACCATACTTTTGATTGAGCAGATCTGAACACTCTTTCTTTAGAAAATGCAACTGGACATTTGGAGCGCTAAGAGCGTAGTAGTGGAAAAAGGAATATATTCAAATATAAACTACACAGAAGCTTTCTGTGAAACTTCTTTCTGATCTGAGCATTCAGCTAACAGAGTTAAACCATACTTTTGATTGAGCAGTTTTGAAAAACTCTGTCTGTAGAAAATGCAACTGGACATTCGTAGCGCTAAGTGGGTAATAGTGGAAAAAAGAATATGTTCAAATATGAACTACACAGAAGCATTGTATGAAAATACTTTCTGTTCTGTGCATTCAACTAACAGAGTTGAACCTTACTTTTGATTGAGCCGTTCTGAAACACTCTTTCTGTAGAAACTGCAATTGGACATTCTGAGCGCTAAGAGGCCTATATTGGGAAAAAGAATGTCTACAAATAAAAACTACACAGAAGAATTGTGTGAAACTTCTTTCTGTTCTGTTTGTTCAACTAAAAGAGTTGAACCTTAGTTTTGATTGAGCCGTTCTGAAACACTCTTTCTGTAGAAAATGCAAGTGGAGATTCGGAGCGCTAAGAGGGTAATAGTGGAAAAAGGAATGTCTCCAAATATAAACTACACAGAATCATTCTGTGAAACTTCTTTCTGATATGTGCATTCAGCTAACAGAGTTAAACCATACTTTTGATTGAGCAGATCTGAACACTCTTTCTGTAGAAAATGCAACTGGACATTTGGAGCGCTAAGAGAGTAGTAGTGGAAAAAGGAATATATTCAAATACAAACTACACAGAAGCATTCTGTGAAACTTCTTTCTGATCTGAGCATTCAGCTAACAGAGTTAAACCATACTTTTGATTGAGCAGTTTTGAAACACTCTGTCTGTAGAAAATGCAACTGGACATTCGTAGCGCTAAGTGGGTAATAGTGGAAAAAAGAATATGTTCAAATATAAGCTACACAGAAGCATTGTATGAAACTTCTTTCTGTTCTGTACATTCAACTAACAGAGTTGAACCTTACTTTTAATTGAGCCTTTCTGAAACACTCTTTCTGTAGAAACTGCAATTGGACATTCTGAGCGCTAAGAGGCCTCTATTGGGAAAAATAATATCTTCAAATAAAAACTACACAGAAGCATTGTGTGAAACTTATTTCTGATATGTTCATTAAGCTAACAGAGTTAAACCACACTTTTGATTGCGCAGTTCTGAACACTCTTTCTGTAGAAAATGCAAGTGGACATTCGGAGCGCTAAGAGGGTAATAGTGGAAAAAGGAATATATTCAAATATAAACTACACAGTAGCATTCTGTGAAAATTCTTTCTGTTCTGTGCATTCAACTAACAGAGTTGAACCCTACTTTTGATTGAGCCGTTCTGAAACACTCTTTCTGTAGAAACTGCAATTGGACATGCTAAGCGCTAAGAGGCCTACATTGGGAAAAAGAATATCTTCAAATAAAAACTACACAGATGCATTCTGTGAAACTTATTTCTGATCTGTAAATTCAGTTAACAGAGATAAAACATATTTTTGATTGAGCAGTTATGAAACACTCTTTTTGTAGAAAATGCAAGTGGAGATTCGGAGCGCTAAGAGGGTAATAGTGGAAAAAGGAATGTCTTCAAATATAAACTACACAGAATCATTCGGTGAAACTTCTTTCTGATCTGTGCATTCAGCTAACATAGTTAAACCATAGTTTTGATTGAGCAGATCTGAACACTCTTTCTGTTGAAAATGCAACTGGACATTTGGAGCGCTAAGAGCGTAGTAGTGGAAAAAGAAATATATTCAAATATAAACTACACAGAAGCATTCTGTGAAACTTCTTTCTGATCTGAGCATTCAGCTAACAGAATTAAACCATACTTTTGATTGAGCAGTTTTGAAACACTCTGTCTGTAGAAAATGCAACTGGACATTCGTAGCGCTAAGTGGGTAATAGTGGAAAAAAGAATATGTTCAAATATAAACTACACAGAAGCATTGTATGAAACTTCTTTCTGTTCTGTGCATTCAACTAACAGAGTTGGACCTTACTTTTGATTGAGCCGTTCTGAAACACTCTTTCTGTAGAAACTGCAATTGGACATTCTGAGCGCTAAGAGGCCTATATTGGGAAAAAGAATGTCTAAAAATAAAAACTACACAGAAGGATTGTGTGAAACTACTTTCTGTTCTGTTTGTTCAACTAAAAGAGTTGAACCTTAGTTTTGATTGAGCCGTTCTGAAACACTCTTTCTGTAGAAAATGCAAGTGGAGATTCGGAGCGCTAAGAGGGTAATAGTGGAAAAAGGAATGTCTCCAAATATAAACTACACAGAATCATTCTGTGAAACTTCTTTCTGATCTGTGCATTCAGCTAACAGAGTTAAACCATACTTTTGATTGAGCAGATCTGAACACTCTTTCTGTAGAAAATGCAACTGGACATTTGGAGCGCTAAGAGAGTAGTAGTGGAAAAAGGAATATATTCAAATATAAACTACACAGAAGCATTCTGTGAAACTTCTTTCTGATCTGAGCATTCAGCTAACAGAGTTAAACCATACTTTTGATTGAGCAGTTTTGAAACACTCTGTCTGTAGAAAATGCAACTGGACATTCGTAGCGCTAAGTGGGTAATAGTGGAAAAAAGAGTATGTTCAAATATAAACTACACAGAAGCATTGTATGAAACTTCTTTCTGTTCTGTGCATTCAACTAACAGAGTTGAACCTTACTTTTGATTGAGCCTTTCTGAAACACTCTTTCTGTAGAAACTGCAATTGGACATTCTGAGCGCTAAGAGGCCTGTATTGGGAAAAATAATATCTTCAAATAAAAACTACACAGAAGCATTGTGTGAAACTTATTTCTGATATGTTCATTAAGCTAACAGAGTTAAACCATACTTTTGATTGCGCAGTTCTGAACACTCTTTCTGTAGAAAATGCAAGTGGACATTCGGAGCGCTAAGAGGGTAATAGTGGAAAAAGGAATATATTCAAATATAAACTACACAGTAGCATTCTGTGAAAAATCTTTCTGTTCTGTGCATTCAACTAACAGAGTTGAACCTTACTTTTGATTGAGCCGTTCTGAAACACTGTTTCTGTAGAAACTGCAATTGGACATGCTAAGCGCTAAGAGGCCTACATTGGGAAAAAGAATATCTTCAAATAAAAACTACACAGATGCATTCTGTGAAACTTATTTCTGATCTGTAAATTCAGTTAACAGAGATAAAACATATTTTTGATTGAGCAGTTATGAAACACTCTTTTTGTAGAAAATGCAAGTGGAGATTCGGAGCGCTAAGAGGGTAATAGTGGAAAAAGGAATGTCTTCAAATATAAACTACACAGAATCATTCGGTGAAACTTCTTTCTGATCTGTGCATTCAGCTAACAGAGTTAAACCATACTTTTGATTGAGCAGATCTGAACACTCTTTCTGTAGAAAATGCAACTGGACATTTGGAGCGCTAAGAGCGTAGTAGTGGAAAAAGGAATATATTCAAATATAACCTACACAGAAGCCTTCTGTGAAACTTCTTTCTGATCTGAGCATTCAGCTAACAGAGTTAAACCATACTTTTGATTGAACAGTTTTGAAACACTCTGTCTGTAGAAAATGCAACTGGACATTCGTAGCGCTAAGTGGGTAATAGTGGAAAAAAGAATATGTTCAAATATAAGCTACACAGAAGCATTGTATGAAACTTCTTTCTGTTCTGTACATTCAACTAACAGAGTTGAACCTTACTTTTAATTGAGCCTTTCTGAAACACTCTTTCTGTAGAAACTGCAATTGGACATTCTGAGCGCTAAGAGGCCTCTATTGGGAAAAATAATATCTTCAAATAAAAACTACACAGAAGCATTGTGTGAAACTTATTTCTGATATGTTCATTAAGCTAACAGAGTTAAACCATACTTTTGATTGCGCAGTTCTGAACACACTTTCTGTAGAAAATGCAAGTGGACATTCGGAGCGCTAAGAGGGTAATAGTGGAAAAAGGAATATATTCAAATATAAACTACACAGTAGCATTCTGTGAAAATTCTTTCTGTTCTGTGCATTCAACTAACAGAGTTGAACCCTACTTTTGATTGAGCCGTTCTGAAACACTCTTTCTGTAGAAACTGCAATTGGACATGCTAAGCGCTAAGAGGCCTACATTGGGAAAAAGAATATCTTCAAATAAAAACTACACAGATGCATTCTGTGAAACTTATTTCTGATCTGTAAATTCAGTTAACAGAGATAAAACATATTTTTGATTGAGCAGTTATGAAACACTCTTTTTGTAGAAAATGCAAGTGGAGATTCGGAGCGCTAAGAGGGTAATAGTGGAAAAAGGAATGTCTTCAAATATAAACTACACAGAATCATTCGGTGAAACTTCTTTCTGATCTGTGCATTCAGCTAATATAGTTAAACCATAGTTTTGATTGAGCAGATCTGAACACTCTTTCTGTTGAAAATGCAACTGGACATTTGGAGCGCTAAGAGCGAAGTAGTGGAAAAAGGACTATATTCAAATATAAACTACACAGAAGCATTCTGTGAAACTTCTTTCTGATCTGAGCATTCAGCTAACAGAATTAAACCATACATTTGATTGAGCAGTTTTGAAACACTCTGTCTGTAGAAAATGCAACTGGACATTCGTAGCGCTAAGTGGGTAATAGTGGAAAAAAGAATATGTTCAAATATAAACTACACAGAAGCATTGTATGAAACTTCTTTCTGTTCTGTGCATTCAACTAACAGAGTTGAACCTTACTTTTGATTGAGCCGTTCTGAAACACTCTTTCTGTAGAAACTGCAATTGGACATTCTGAGCGCTAAGAGGCCTATATTGGGAAAAAGAATGTCTACAAATAAAAACTACACAGAAGGATTGTGTGAAACTTCTTTCTGTTCTGTTTGTTCAACTAAAAGAGTTGAACCTTAGTTTTGATTGAGCCGTTCTGAAACACTCTTTCTGTAGAAAATGCAAGTGGAGATTCGGAGCGCTAAGAGGGTAATAGTGGAAAAAGGAATGTCTCCAAATATAAACTACACAGAATCATTCTGTGAAACTTCTTTCTGATCTGTGCATTCAGCTAACAGAGTTAAACCATACTTTTGATTGAGCAAATCTGAACACTCTTTCTGTAGAAAATGCAACTGGACATTTGGAGCGCTAAGAGAGTAGTAGTGGAAAAAGGAATATATTCAAATATAAACTACACAGAAGCATTCTGTGAAACTTCTTTCTGATCTGAGCATTCAGCTAACAGAGTTAAACCATACTTTTGATTGAGCAGTTTTGAAACACTCTGTCTGAAGAAAATGCAACTGGACGTTCGTAGCGCTAAGTGGGTAATAGTGGAAAAAAGAATATGTTCATATATAAACTACACAGAAGCATTGTAGAAACTTCTTTCTGTTCTGTGCATTCAACTAACAGAGTTGAACCTTACTTTTGATTGAGCCTTTCTGAAACACTCTTTCTGTAGAAACTGCAATTGGACATTCTGAGCGCTAAGAGGCCTGTATTGGGAAAAATAATATCTTCAAATAAAAACTACACAGAAGCATTGTGTGAAAATTATTTCTGATATGTTCATTAAGCTAACAGAGTTAAACCATACTTTTGATTGCGCAGTTCTGAACACTCTTTCTGTAGAAAATGCAAGTGGACTTTCGGAGCGCTAAGAGGGTAATAGTGGAAAAAGGAATATATTCAAATATAAACTACACAGTAGCATTCTGTGAAAAATCTTTCTGTTCTGTGCATTCAACTAACAGATTTGAACCTTACTTTTGATTGAGCCGTTCTGAAACACTGTTTCTGTAGAAACTGCAATTGGACATGCTAAGCGCTAAGAGGCCTACATTGGGAAAAAGAATATCTTCAAATAAAAACTACACAGATGCATTCTGTGAAACTTATTTCTGATCTGTAAATTCAGTTAACAGAGATAAAACATATTTTTGATTGAGCAGTTATGAAACACTCTTTTTGTAGAAAATGCAAGTGGAGATTCGGAGCGCTAAGAGGGTAATAGTGGAAAAAGGAATGTCTTCAAATATAAACTACACAGAATCATTCGGTGAAACTTCTTTCTGATCTGTGCATTCAGCTAATATAGTTAAACCATAGTTTTGATTGAGCAGATCTGAACACTCTTTCTGTTGAAAATGCAACTGGACATTTGGAGCGCTAAGAGCGAAGTAGTGGAAAAAGGACTATATTCAAATATAAACTACACAGAAGCATTCTGTGAAACTTCTTTCTGATCTGAGCATTCAGCTAACAGAATTAAACCATACATTTGATTGAGCAGTTTTGAAACACTCTGTCTGTAGAAAATGCAACTGGACATTCGTAGCGCTAAGTGGGTAATAGTGGAAAAAAGAATATGTTCAAATATAAACTACACAGAAGCATTGTATGAAACTTCTTTCTGTTCTGTGCATTCAACTAACAGAGTTGAACCTTACTTTTGATTGAGCCGTTCTGAAACACTCTTTCTGTAGAAACTGCAATTGGACATTCTGAGCGCTAAGAGGCCTATATTGGGAAAAAGAATGTCTACAAATAAAAACTACACAGAAGGATTGTGTGAAACTTCTTTCTGTTCTGTTTGTTCAACTAAAAGAGTTGAACCTTAGTTTTGATTGAGCCGTTCTGAAACACTCTTTCTGTAGAAAATGCAAGTGGAGATTCGGAGCGCTAAGAGGGTAATAGTGGAAAAAGGAATGTCTCCAAATATAAACTACACAGAATCATTCTGTGAAACTTCTTTCTGATCTGTGCATTCAGCTAACAGAGTTAAACCATACTTTTGATTGAGCAAATCTGAACACTCTTTCTGTAGAAAATGCAACTGGACATTTGGAGCGCTAAGAGAGTAGTAGTGGAAAAAGGAATATATTCAAATATAAACTACACAGAAGCATTCTGTGAAACTTCTTTCTGATCTGAGCATTCAGCTAACAGAGTTAAACCATACTTTTGATTGAGCAGTTTTGAAACACTCTGTCTGAAGAAAATGCAACTGGACGTTCGTAGCGCTAAGTGGGTAATAGTGGAAAAAAGAATATGTTCAAATATAAACTACACAGAAGCATTGTATGAAACTTCTTTCTGTTCTGTGCATTCAACTAACAGAGTTGAACCTTACTTTTGATTGAGCCTTTCTGAAACACTCTTTCTGTAGAAACTGCAATTGGACATTCTGAGCGCTAAGAGGCCTCTATTGGGAAAAATAATATCTTCAAATAAAAACTACACAGAAGCATTGTGTGAAAATTATTTCTGATATGTTCATTAAGCTAACAGAGTTAAACCATACTTTTGATTGCGCAGTTCTGAACACTCTTTCTGTAGAAAATGCAAGTGGACTTTCGGAGCGCTAAGAGGGTAATAGTGGAAAAAGGAATATATTCAAATATAAACTACACAGTAGCATTCTGTGAAAAATCTTTCTGTTCTGTGCATTCAACTAACAGAGTTGAACCTTACTTTTGATTGAGCCGTTCTGAAACACTGTTTCTGTAGAAACTGCAATTGGACATGCTAAGCGCTAAGAGGCCTACATTGGGAAAAAGAATATCTTCAAATAAAAACTACACAGATGCATTCTGTGAAACTTATTTCTGATCTGTAAATTCAGTTAACAGAGATAAAACATATTTTTGATTGAGCAGTTATGAAACACTCTTTTTGTAGAAAATGCAAGTGGAGATTCGGAGCGCTAAGAGGGTAATAGTGGAAAAAGGAATGTCTTCAAATATAAACTACACAGAATCATTCTTTGAAACTTCTTTCTGATCTGTGCATTCAGCTAACAGAGTTAAACCATACTTTTGATTGAGCAGATCTGAACACTCTTTCTGTAGAAAATGCAACAGGACATTTGGAGCGCTGAGAGCGTAGTAGTGGAAAAAGGAATATAATCAAATATAACCTACACAGAAGCCTTCTGTGAAACTTCTTTCTGATCTGAGCATTCAGCTAACAGAGTTAAACCATACTTTTGATTGAGCAGTTTTGAAACACTCTGTCTGTAGAAAATGCAACTGGACATTCGTAGCGCTAAGTGGGTAATAGTGGAAAAAAGAATATGTTCAAATATAAGCTACACAGAAGCATTGTATGAAACTTCTTTCTGTTCTGTACATTCAACTAACAGAGTTGAACCTTACTTTTAATTGAGCCTTTCTGAAACACTCTTTCTGTAGAAACTGCAATTGGACATTCTGAGCGCTAAGAGGCCTCTATTGGGAAAAAAAATATCTTCAAATAAAAACTACACAGAAGCATTGTGTGAAACTTATTTCTGATCTGTTCATTAAGCTAACAGAGTTAAACCATACTTTTGATTGCACAGTTCTGAACACTCTTTCTGTAGAAAATGCAAGTGGACATTCGGAGCGCTAAGAGGGTATTAGTGGAAAAAGGAATATATTCAAATATAAACTACACAGTAGCATTCTGTGAAAATTCTTTCTGTTCTGTGCATTCAACTAACAGAGTTGAACCCTACTTTTGATTGAGCCGTTCTGAAACACTCTTTCTGTAGAAAATGCAATTGGACATGCTAAGCGCTAAGAGGCCTACATTGGGAAAAAGAATATCTTCAAATAAAAACTACACAGATGCATTCTGTGAAACTTATTTCTGATCTGTAAATTCAGTTAACAGAGATAAAACATATTTTTGATTGAGCAGTTGTGAAACACTCTTTTTGTAGAAAATGCAAGTGGAGATTCGGAGCGCTAAGAGGGTAATAGTGGAAAAAGGAATGTCTTCAAATATAAACTACACAGAATCATTCGGTGAAACTTCTTTCTGATCTGTGCATTCAGCTAACATAGTTAAACCATAGTTTTGATTGAGCAGATCTGAACACTCTTTCTGTTGAAAATGCAACTGGACATTTGGATCGCTAAGAGCGTAGTAGTGGAAAAAGGAATATATTCAAATATAAACTACACAGAAGCATTCTGTGAAACTTCTTTCTGATCTGAGCATTCAGCTAACGGAATTAAACCATACTTTTGATTGAGCAGTTTTGAAACACTCTGTCTGTAGAAAATGCAACTGGACATTCGTAGCGCTAAGTGGGTAATAGTGGAAAAAAGAATATGTTCAAATATAAACTACACAGAAGCATTGTATGGAACTTCTTTCTGTTCTGTGCATTCAACTAACAGAGTTGAACCTTACTTTTGATTGAGCCTTTCTGAAACACTCTTTCTGTAGAAACTGCAATTGGACATTCTGAGCGCTAAGAGGCCTCTATTGGGAAAAATAATATCTTCAAATAAAAACTACACAGAAGCATTGTGTGAAAATTATTTCTGATATGTTCATTAAGCTAACAGAGTTATACCATACATTTGATTGCGCAGTTCTGAACACTCTTTCTGTAGAAAATGCAAGTGGACATTCGGAGCGCTAAGAGGGTAATAGTGGAAAAAGGAATATATTCAAATATAAACTACACAGTAGCATTCTGTGAAAAATCTTTCTGTTCTGTGCATTCAACTAACAGAGTTGAACCTTACTTTTGATTGAGCCGTTCTGAAACACTGTTTCTGTAGAAACTGCAATTGGACATGCTAAGCGCTAAGAGGCCTACATTGGGAAAAAGAATATCTTCAAATAAAAACTACACAGATGCATTCTGTGAAACTTATTTCTGATCTGTAAATTCAGTTAACAGAGATAAAACATATTTTTGATTGAGCAGTTATGAAACACTCTTTTTGTAGAAAATGCAAGTGGAGATTCGGAGCGCTAAGAGGGTAATAGTGGAAAAAGGAATGTCTTCAAATATAAACTACACAGAATCATTCGGTGAAACTTCTTTCTGATCTGTGCATTCAGCTAACAGAGTTAAACCATACTTTTGATTGAGCAGATCTGAACACTCTTTCTGTAGAAAATGCAACAGGACATTTGGAGCGCTGAGAGCGTAGTAGTGGAAAAAGGAATATAATCAAATATAACCTACACAGAAGCCTTCTGTGAAACTTCTTTCTGATCTGAGCATTCAGCTAACAGAGTTAAACCATACTTTTGATTGAGCAGTTTTGAAACACTCTGTCTGTAGAAAATGCAACTGGACATTCGTAGCGCTAAGTGGGTAATAGTGGAAAAAAGAATATGTTGAAATATAAGCTACACAGAAGCATTGTATGAAACTTCTTTCTGTTCTGTACATTCAACTAACAGAGTTGAACCTTACTTTTAATTGAGCCTTTCTGAAACACTCTTTCTGTAGAAACTGCAATTGGACATTCTGAGCGCTAAGAGGACTCTATTGGGAAAAATAATATCTTCAAATAAAAACTACACAGAAGCATTGTGTGAAACTTATTTCTGATATGTTCATTAAGCTAACAGAGTTAAACCATAGTTTTGATTGCACAGTTCTGAACACTCTTTCTGTAGAAAATGCAAGTGGACATTCGGAGCGCTAAGAGGGTATTAGTGGAAAAAGGAATATATTCAAATATAAACTACACAGTAGCATTCTGTGAAAATTCTTTCTGTTCTGTGCATTCAACTAACAGAGTTGAACCCTACTTTTGATTGAGCCGTTCTGAAACACTCTTTCTGTAGAAAATGCAATTGGACATGCTAAGCGCTAAGAGGCCTACATTGGGAAAAAGAATATCTTCAAATAAAAACTACACAGATGCATTCTGTGAAACTTATTTCTGATCTGTAAATTCAGTTAACAGAGATAAAACATATTTTTGATTGAGCAGTTATGAAACACTCTTTTTGTAGAAAATGCAAGTGGAGATTCGGAGGGCTAAGAGGGTAATAGTGGAAAAAGGAATGTCTTCAAATATAAACTACACAGAATCATTCGGTGAAACTTCTTTCTGATCTGTGCATTCAGCTAACATAGTTAAACCATAGTTTTGATTGAGCAGATCTGAACACTCTTTCTGTTGAAAATGCAACTGCACATTTGGATCGCTAAGAGCGTAGTAGTGGAAAAAGGAATATATTCAAATATAAAATACACAGAAGCATTCTGTGAAACTTCTTTCTGATCTGAGCATTCAGCTAACAGAATTAAACCATACTTTTGATTGAGCAGTTTTGAAACACTCTGTCTGTAGAAAATGCAACTGGACATTCGTAGCGCTAAGTGGGTAATAGTGGAAAAAAGAATATGTTCAAATATAAACTACACAGAAGCATTGTATGGAACTTCTTTCTGTTCTGTGCATTCAACTAACAGAGTTGAACCTTACTTTTGATTGAGCCGTTCTGAAACACTCTTTCTGTAGAAACTGCAATTGGACATTCTGAGCGCTAAGAGGCCTATATTGGGAAAAAGAATGTCTACAAATAAAAACTACACAGAAGAATTGTGTGAAACATCTTTCTGTTCTGTTTGTTCAACTAAAAGAGTTGAACCTTAGTTTTGATTGAGCCGTTCTGAAACACTCTTTCTGTAGAAAATGCAAGTGGAGATTCGGAGCGCTAAGAGGGTAATAGTGGAAAAAGGAATGTCTCCAAATATAAACTACAGAGAATCATTCTGTGAAACTTGTTTCTGATCTGTGCATTCAGCTAACAGAGTTAAACCATACTTTTGATTGAGCAGATCTGAACACTCTTTCTGTAGAAAATGCAACTGGACATTTGGAGCGCTAAGAGAGTAGCAGTGGAAAAAGGAATATATTCAAATATAAACTACACAGAAGCATTCTGTGAAACTTCTTTCTGATCTGAGCATTCAGCTAACAGAGTTAAACCATACTTTTGATTGAGCAGTTTTGAAACACTCTGTCTGTAGGAAATGCAACTGGACATTCGTAGCGCTAAGTGGGTAATAGTGGAAAAAAGAATATGTTCAAATATAAACTACACAGAAGCATTGTATGAAACTTCTTTCTGTTCTGTGCATTCAACTAACAGAGTTGAACCTTACTTTTGATTGAGCCTTTCTGAAACACTCTTTCTATAGAATCTGCAATTGGACATTCTGAGCGTTAAGAGGCCTATATTGGGAAAAATAATATCTTCAAATAAAAACTACACAGAAGCATTGTGTGAAACTTATTTCTGATATGTTCATTAAGCTAACAGAGTTAAACCATACTTTTGATTGCGCAGTTCTGAACACTCTTTTTGTAGAAAATGCAAGTGGACATTCGGAGCGCTAAGAGGGTAATAGTGGAAAAAGGAATATATTCAAATATAAACTACACAGTAGCATTCTGTGAAAATTCTTTCTGTTCTGTGCATTCAACTAACAGAGTTGAACCTTACTTTTGATTGAGCCGTTCTGAAACACTCTTTCTGTAGAAACTGCAATTGGACATGCTAAGCGCTAAGAGGCCTACATTGGGAAAAAGAATATCTTCAAATAAAAACTACACAGATGCATTCTGTGAAACTTATTTCTGATCTGTAAATTCAGTTAACAGAGATAAAACATATTTTTGATTGAGCAGTTATGAAACACTCTTTTTGTAGAAAATGCAAGTGGAGATTCGGAGCGCTAAGAGGATAATAGTGGAAAAAGGAATGTCTTCAAATATAAACTACACAGAATCATTCGGTGAAACTTCTTTCTGATCTGTGCATTCAGCTAACAGAGTTAAACCGTACTTTTGATTGAGCAGATCTGAACACTCTTTCTGTTGAAAATGCAACTGGACATTTGGAGCGCTAAGAGCGTATTAGTTGAAAAAGGAATATATACAAATATAAACTACACAGAAGCATTCTGTGAAACTTCTTTCTGATCTGAGCATTCAGCTAACAGAGTTAAACCATACTTTTGATTGAGCAGTTTTGAAACACTCTCTCTGTAGAAAATGCAACTGGACATTCGTAGCGCTAAGTGGGTAATAGTGGAAAAAAGAATATGTTCAAATATAAACTACACAGAAGCATTGTATGAAACTTCTTTCTGTTCTGTGCATTCAACTACCAGAGTTGAACCTTACTTTTGATTGAGCCGTTCTGAAACACTCTTTCTGTAGAAACTGCAATTGGACATTCTGAGCGCTAAGAGGCCTATATTGGGAAAAAGAATGTCTACAAATAAAAACTACACAGAAGAATTGTGTGAAACTTCTTTCTGTTCTGTTTGTTCAACTAAAAGAGTTGAACCTTAGTTTTGATTGAGCCGTTCTGAAACACTATTTCTGTAGAAAATGCAAGTGGAGATTCGGAGCGCTAAGAGGGTGATAGTGGAAAAAGGAATGTCTCCAAATATAAACTACACAGAAACATTCTGTGAAACTTCTTTCTGATCTGTGCATTCAGCTAACAGAGTTAAACCATACTTTTGATTGAGCAGATCTGAACACTCTTTCTGTAGAAAATGCAACTGGACATTTAGAGCGCTAAGACAGTAGTAGTGGAAAAAGGAATATATTCAAATATAAACTACACAGAAGCATTCTGTGAAACTTCTTTCTGAACTCAGCATTCAGCTAACAGAGTTAAACCATACTTTTGATTGAGCAGTTTTGAAACCCTCTGTCTGTAGGAAATGCAACTGGACATTCGTAGCGCTAAGTGGGTAATAGTGGAAAAAAGAATATGTTCAAATATAAACTACACAGAAGCATTGTATGAAACTTCTTTCTGTTCTGTGCATTCAACTAACAGAGTTGAACCTTACTTTTGATTGAGCCTTTCTGAAACACTCTTTCTGTAGAGACTGCAATTGGACATTCTGAGCGCTAAGAGGCCTCTATTGGGAAAAATAATATCTTCAAATAATAACTACATAGAAACATTGTGTGAAACTTATTTCTGATATGTTCATTAAGCTAACAGAGTTAAACCATACTTTTGATTGCGCAGTTCTGAACACTCTTTCTGTAGAAAATGCAAGTGGACATTCGGAGCGCTAAGAGTGTAATAGTGGAAAAAGGAATATATTCAAATATAAACTACACAGTAGCATTCTGTGAAAATTCTTTCTGTTCTGTGCATTCAACTAACAGAGTTGAACCTTACTTTTTATTGAGCCGTTCTGAAACACTGTTTCTGTAGAAAATGCAATTGGACATGCTAAGCGCTAAGAGGCCTACATTGGGAAAAAGAATATCTTCAAATAAAAACTACACAGATGCATTCTGTGAAACTTATTTCTGATCTGTAAATTCAGTTAACAGAGATAAAACATATTTTTGATTGAGCAGTTATGAAACTCTCTTTTTGTAGAAAATGCAAGTGGAGATTCGGAGCGCTAAGAGGGTAATAGTGGAAAAAGGAATGTCTCCAAATATAAACTACACAGAATCATTCTGTGAAACTTCTTTCTGATCTGTGCATTCAGCTAACAGAGTTAAACCGTACATTTGATTGAGCAGATCTGAACACTCTTTCTGTAGAAAATGCAACTGGACATTTGGAGCGCTAAGAGAGTAGTAGTGGAAAAAGTAATATATTCAAATATAAACTACACAGAAGCATTCTGTGAAACTTCTTTCTGATCTGAGCATTCAGCTAACAGAGTTAAACCATACTTTTGATTGAGCAGTTTTGAAACACTCTGTCTGTAGAAAATGCAACTGGACATTCGTAGCGCTAAGTGGGTAATAGTGGAAAAAAGAATATGTTCATATATAAACTACACAGAAGCATTGTATGAAACTTCTTTCTGTTCTGTGCATTCAACTAAAAGAGTTGAACCTTACTTTTGATTGAGCCTTTCTGAAACACTCTTTCTGTAGAAACTGCAATTGGACATTCTGAGCGCTAAGAGGCCTATATTGGGAAAAATAATATCTTCAAATAAAAACTACACAGAAGCATTGTGTGAAACTTATTTCTGATATGTTCATTAAGCTAACAGAGTTAAACCATACTTTTGATTGCGCAGTTCTGAACACTCTTTCTGTAGAAAATGCAAGTGGACATTCGGAGCGCTAAGAGGGTAATAGTGGAAAAAGGAATATATTCAAATATAAACTACACAGTAGCATTCTGTGAAAATTCTTTCTGTTCTGTGCATTCAACTAACAGAGTTGAACCTAACTTTTGATTGAGCCGTTCTGAAACACTCTTTCTGTAGAAACTGCAATTGGACATGCTAAGCGCTAAGAGGTCTACATTGGGAAAAAGAATATCTTCAAATAAAAACTACAGAGATGCATTCTGTGAAACTTATTTCTGATCTATAAATTCAGTTAACAGAGATAAAACATATTTTTGATTGAGCAGTTATGAAACACTCTTTATGTAGAAAATGCAAGTGGAGATGCGGAGCGCTAAGTGGGTAATAGTGGAAAAAGGAATGTCTTCAAATATAAACTACACAGAATCATTCGGTGAAACTTCTTTCTGATCTGTGCATTCAGCTAACAGAGTTAAACCATACTTTTGATTGAGCAGATCTGAACACTCTTTCTGTTGAAAATGCAACTGGACATTTTGAGCGCTAAGAGCGTACTAGTGGAAAAAGGAATATATTCAAATATAAACTACACAGAAGCATTCTGTGAAACTTCTTTCTGATCTGAGCATACAGCTACCAGAGTTAAACCATACTTTTGATTGAGCAGTTTTGAAACACTCTGTCTGTAGAAAATGCAACTGGACATTCGTAGCGCTAAGTGGTTAATAGTGGAAAAGAGAATATGTTCAAATATAAACTACACAGAAGCATTGTATGAAACTTCTTTCTGTTCTGTGCATTCAACTAACAGAGTTGAACCTTACTTTTGATTGAGCCGTTCTGAAACACTCTTTCTGTAGAAACTGCAATTTGATATTCTGAGCGCTAAGAGGCCTATATTGGGAAAAAGAATGTCTACAAATAAAAACTACACAGAAGAATTGTGTGAAACTTCTTTCTGTTCTGTTTGTTCAACTAAACGAGTTGAACCTTAGTTTTGATTGAGCCGTTCTGAAACACTATTTATGAAGAAAATGCAAGTGGAGATTCGGAGCGCTAAGAGGGTAATAGTGGAAAAAGGAATGTCTCCCAATATAAACTACACAGAATCATTCTGTGAAACTTCTTTCTGATCTGTGCATTCAGCTAACAGAGTTAAACCATACTTTTGATTGAGCAGATCTGAACACTCTTTCTGTAGAAAATGCAACTGGACATTTGGAACGCTAAGAGAGTAGTAGTGGAAAAAGGAATATATTCAAATATAAACTACACAGAAGCATTCTGTGAAACTTCTTTCTGATCTGAGCATTCAGCTAACAGGGTTAAACCATACTTTTGATTGAGCAGTTTTGAAACACTCTGTCTGTAGAAAATGCAACTGGACATTCGTAGCGCTAAGTGGGTAATAGTGGAAAAAAGAATATGTTCAAATATAAACTACACAGAAGCATTGTATGAAACTTCTTTCTGTTCTGTGCATTCAACTAACAGAGTTGAACCTTACTTTTGATTGAGCCTTTCTGAAACTCTCTTTCTGTAGAATCTGCAATTGGACATTCTGAGCGCTAAGAGGCCTATATTGGGAAAAATAATATCTTCAAATAAAAACTACACAGAAGCATTGTGTGAAACTTATTTCTGATATGTTCATTAAGCTAACAGAGTTAAACCATACTTTTGATTGCGCAGTTCTGAACACTCTTTCTGTAGAAAATGCAAGTGGACATTCGGAGCGCTAAGAGGGTAATAGCGGAAAAAGGAATATATTCAAATATAAACTACACAGTAGCATTCTGTGAAAATTCTTTCTGTTCTGTGCATTCAACTAACAGAGTTGAACCTTACTTTTGATTGAGCCGTTCTGAAACACTCTTTCTGTTGAAACTGCAATTGGACATGCTAAGCGCTAAGAGGCCTACATTGGGAAAAAGAATATCTTCAAATAAAAACTACACAGATGCATTCTGTGAAACTTATTTCTGATCTGTAAATTCAGTTAACAGAGATAAAACATATTTTTGATTGAGCAGTTATGAAACACTCTTTTTGTAGAAAATGCAAGTGGAGATTCGGAGCGCTAAGAGGATAATAGTGGAAAAAGGAATGTCTTCAAATATAAACTACACAGAATCATTCGGTGAAACTTCTTTCTGATCTGTGCATTCAGCTAACAGAGTTAAACCGTACTTTTGATTGAGCAGATAAGAACACTCTTTCTGTTGAAAATGCAACTGGACATTTGGAGCGCTAAGAGCGTAGTAGTGGAAAAAGGAATATATTCAAATATAAACTACACAGAAGCATTCTGTGAAACTTCTTTCTGATCTGAGCATTCAGCTAACAGAGTTAAACCACACTTTTGATTGAGCAGTTTTGAAACACTCTGTCTGTAGAAAATGCAACTGGACATTCGTAGCGCTAAGTGGGTAATAGTGGAAAAAATAATATGTTCAAATATAAACTACACAGAAGCATTGTATGAAACTTCTTTCTGTTCTGTGCATTCAACTAACAGAGTTGAACCTTACTTTTGATTGAGCCGTTCTAAAACACTCTTTCTGTAGAAACTGCAATTGGACATTCTTAGCGCTAAGAGGCCAATATTGGGAAAAAGAATGTCTACAAATAAAAACTACACCGAAGAATTGTGTGAAACTTCTTTCTGTTCTGTTTGTTCAACTAAAAGAGTTGAACCTTAGTTTTGATTGAGCCGTTCTGAAACACTCTTTCTGTAGAAAATGCAAGTGGAGATTCGGAGCGCTAAGAGGGTAATAGTGGAAAAAGGAATGTCTCCAAATATAAACTACACAGAATCTTTCTGTGAAACTTCTTTCTGATCTGTGCATTCAGCTAACAGAGTTAAACCATACTTTTGATTGAGCAGATCTGAACACTCTTTCTGTAGAAAATGCAACTGGACATTTGGAGCGCTAAGAGCGTAGTAGTGGAAAAAGGAATATATTCAAATATAAATTACACAGAAGCATTCTGTGAAACTTCTTTCTGATCTGAGCATACAGCTAACAGACTTAAACCATACTTTTGATTGAGCAGTTTTGAAACACTCTGTCTGTAGAAAATGCAACTGGACATTCGTAGCGCTAAGTGGGTAATAGGGGAAAAGAGAATATGTTCAAATATAAACTACACAGAAGCATTGTATGAAACTTCTTTCTGTTCTGTGCATTCAACTAACAGAGTTGAACCTTACTTTTGATTGAGCCGTTCTGAAACACTCTTTCTGTAGAAACTGCAATTGGACATTCTGAGCGCTAAGAGGCCTATATTGGGAAAAAGAATGTCTACAAATAAAAACTACACAGAAGAATTGTGTGAAACTTCTTTCTGTTCTGTTTGTTCAACTAAAAGAGTTGAACCTTAGTTTTGATTGAGACGTTCTGAAACACTCTTTCTGTAGAAAATGCAAGTGGAGATTCGGAGCGCTAAGAGGGTAATAGTGGAAAAAGGAATGTCTCCAAATATAAACTACACAGAATCATTCTGTGAATTTCTTTCTGATCTGTGCTTTCAGCTAACAGAGTTAAACCATACTTTTGATTGAGCAGATCTGAACACTCTTTCTGTAGAAAATGCAACTGGACATTTGGAGCGCTAAGAGCGTAGTAGTGGAAAAAGGAATATATTCAAATATAAACTACACAGAAGCATTCTGTGAAACTTCTTTCAGATCTGAGCATTCAGCTAACAGAGTTAAACCATACTTTTGATTGAGCAGTTTTGAAACACTCTGTCTGTAGAAAATGCAACTGGACATTCGTAGCGCTAAGTGGGTAATAGTGGAAAAAAGTATATGTTCAAATATGAACTACACAGAAGCATTGTATGAAACTTCTTTCTGTTCTGTGCATTCAACTAACAGAGTTGAACCTTACTTTTGATTGAGCCGTTCTGAAACACTCTTTCTGTAGAAACTGCAATTGGACATTCTGAGCGCTAAGAGGCCTATATTGGGAAAAAGAATGTCTACAAATAAAAACTACACAGAAGAATTGTGTGAAACTTCTTTCTGTTCTGTTGGTTCAACTAAAAGAGTTGAACCTTAGTTTTGATTGAGCCGTTCTGAAACACTCTTTCTGTAGAAAATGCAAGTGGAGATTCGGAGCGCTAAGAGGGTAATAGTGGAAAAAGGAATGTCTCCAAATATAAACTACACAGAATCATTCTGTGAAACTTCTTTCTGATCTGTGCATTCAGCTAACAGAGTTAAACCATACTTTTGATTGAGCAGATCTGAACACTCTTTCTGTAGAAAAAGCAACTGGACATTTAGAGCGCTAAGAGAGTAGTAGTGGAAAAAGGAATATATTCAAATATAAACTACACAGAAGCATTCTGTGAAACTTCTTTCTGAACTGAGAATTCAGCTAACAGATTTAAACCATACTTTTGATTGAGCAGTTTTGAAACACTCTGTCTGTAGAAAATGCAACTGGACATTCGTAGCGCTAAGTGGGTAATAGTGGAAAAAAGAATATGTTCAAATATAAACTACACAGAAGTATTGTATGAAACCTCTTTCTGTTCTGTGCATTCAACTAACAGAGTTGAACCTTACTTTTGATTGAGCCTTTCTGAAACACTCTTTCTGTAGAAAGTGCAATTGGACATTCTGAGCGCTAAGAGGCCTCTATTGGGAAAAATAATATCTTCAAATAAAAACTACACAGAAGCATTGTGTGAAACTTATTTCTGATATGTTCATTAAGCTAACAGAGTTAAACCATACTTTTGATTGCGCAGTTCTGAACACTCTTTCTGTAGAAAATGCAAGTGGACATTCGGAGCGCTAAGAGGGTAATAGTGGAAAAAGGAATATATTCAAATATAAACTACACAGTAGCATTCTGTGAAAATTCTTTCTGTTCTGTGCATTCAACTAACAGAGTTGAACCTTACTTTTGATTGAGCCGTTCTGAAACACTCTTTCTGTAGAAACTGCAGTTGGACATGCTAAGCGCTAAGAGGCCTACATTGGGAAAAAGAATATCTTCAAATAAAAACTACACAGATGCATTCTGTGAAACTTATTTCTGATCTGTAAATTCAGTTAACAGAGATAAAACATATTTTTGATTGAGCAGTTATGAAACACTCTTTTTGTAGAAAATGCAAGTGGACATTCGGAGCGCTAAGAGGGTAATAGTGGAAAAAGGAATGTCTTCAAATATAAACTACACAGAATCATTCGGTGAAACTTCTTTCTGATCTGCGCATTCAGCTAACAGAGTTAAACCATACTTTTGATTGAGCAGATCTGAACACTCTTTCTGTTGAAAATGCAACTGGACATTTGGAGCGCTAAGAGCGTAGTAGTGGAAAAAGGAATATATTCAAATATAAACTACACAGAAGCATTCTGTGAAACTTCTTTCTGATCTGAGCATTCAGCTAACAGAGTTAAACCACACTTTTGATTGAGCAGTTTTGAAACACTCTGTCTGTAGAAAATGCAACAGGACATTCGTAGCGCTATGTGGGTAATAGTGGAAAAAAGAATATGTTCAAATATAAACTACACAGAAGCATTGTATGAAACTTCTTTCTGTTCTGTGCATTCAACTAACAGAGTTGAACCTTACTTTTGATTGAGCCGTTCTGAAACACTCTTTCTGTAGAAACTGCAATTGGACATTCTGAGCGCTAAGAGGCCTATATTGGGAAAAAGAATGTCTACAAATAAAAACTACACAGAAGAATTGTGTGAAACTTCTTTCTGTTCTGTTTGTCCAACTAAAAGAGTTGAACCTTAGTCTTGATTGAGCCGTTCTGAAACACTCTTTCTGTAGAAAATGCAAGTGGAGATTCGGAGCGCTAAGAGGGTAATAGTGGAAAAAGGAATGTCTCCAAATATAAACTACACAGAATCATTCTGTGTAACTTCTTTCTGATCTGTGCATTCAGCTAACAGAGTTAAACCATACTTTTGATTGAGCAGATCTGAACACTCTTTCTGTAGAAAATGCAACTGGACATTTAGAGCGCTAAGAGAGTAGTAGTGGAAAAAGGAATATATTCAAATATAAACTACACAGAAGCATTCCGTGAAACTTCTTTCTGAACTGAGAATTCAGCTAACAGATTTAAACCATACTTTTGATTGAGCAGTTTTGAAACACTCTGTCTGTAGAAAATGCAACTGGACATTCGTAGCGCTAAGTGGGTAATAGTGGAAAAAAGAATATGTTCAAATATAAACTACACAGAAGTATTGTATGAAACTTCTTTCTGTTCTGTGCATTCAACTAACAGAGTTGAACCTTACTTTTGATTGAGCCTTTCTGAAACACTCTTTCTGTAGAAAGTGCAATTGGACATTCTGAGCGCTAAGAGGCCTCTATTGGGAAAAATAATATCTTCAAATAAAAACTACACAGAAGCATTGTGTGAAACTTATTTCTGATATGTTCATTAAGCTAACAGAGTTAAACCATACTTTTGATTGCGCAGTTCTGAACACTCTTTCTGTAGAAAATGCAAGTGGACATTCGGAGCGCTAAGAGGGTAATAGTGGAAAAAGGAATATATTCAAATATAAACTACACAGTAGCATTCTGTGAAAATTCTTTCTGTTCTGTGCATTCAACTAACAGAGTTGAACCTTACTTTTGATTGAGCCGTTCTGAAACACTCTTTCTGTAGAAACTGCAATTGGACATGCTAAGGGCTAAGAGGCCTACATTGGGAAAAAGAATATCTTCAAATAAAAACTACACAGATGCATTCTGTGAAACTTATTTCTCATCTGTAAATTCAGTTAACAGAGATAAAATATATTTTTGATTGAGCAGTTATGAAACACTCTTTTTGTAGAAAATGCAAGTGGAGATTCGGAGCGCTAAGAGGGTAATAGTGGAAAAAGGAATGTCTTCAAATATAAACTACACAGAATCATTCGGTGAAACTTCTTTCTGATCTGTGCATTCAGCTAACAGAGTTAAACCATACTTTTGATTGAGCAGATCTGAACACTCTTTCTGTAGAAAATGCAACTGGACATTTGGAGCGCTAAGAGCGTAGTAGTGGAAAAAGGAATATATTCAAATATAAATTACACAGAAGCATTCTGTGAAACTTCTTTCTGATCTGAGCATACAGCTAACAGACTTAAACCATACTTTTGATTGAGCAGTTTTGAAACACTCTGTCTGTAGAAAATGCAACTGGACATTCGTAGCGCTAAGTGGGTAATAGGGGAAAAGAGAATATGTTCAAATATAAACTACACAGAAGCATTGTATGAAACTTCTTTCTGTTCTGTGCATTCAACTAACAGAGTTGAACCTTACTTTTGATTGAGCCGTTCTGAAACACTCTTTCTGTAGAAACTGCAATTGGACATTCTGAGCGCTAAGAGGCCTATATTGGGAAAAAGAATGTCTACAAATAAAAACTACACAGAAGAATTGTGTGAAACTTCTTTCTGTTCTGTTTGTTCAACTAAAAGAGTTGAACCTTAGTTTTGATTGAGACGTTCTGAAACACTCTTTCTGTAGAAAATGCAAGTGGAGATTCGGAGCGCTAAGAGGGTAATAGTGGAAAAAGGAATGTCTCCAAATATAAACTACACAGAATCATTCTGTGAATTTCTTTCTGATCTGTGCTTTCAGCTAACAGAGTTAAACCATACTTTTGATTGAGCAGATCTGAACACTCTTTCTGTAGAAAATGCAACTGGACATTTGGAGCGCTAAGAGCGTAGTAGTGGAAAAAGGAATATATTCAAATATAAACTACACAGAAGCATTCTGTGAAACTTCTTTCAGATCTGAGCATTCAGCTAACAGAGTTAAACCATACTTTTGATTGAGCAGTTTTGAAACACTCTGTCTGTAGAAAATGCAACTGGACATTCGTAGCGCTAAGTGGGTAATAGTGGAAAAAAGTATATGTTCAAATATGAACTACACAGAAGCATTGTATGAAACTTCTTTCTGTTCTGTGCATTCAACTAACAGAGTTGAACCTTACTTTTGATTGAGCCGTTCTGAAACACTCTTTCTGTAGAAACTGCAATTGGACATTCTGAGCGCTAAGAGGCCTATATTGGGAAAAAGAATGTCTACAAATAAAAACTACACAGAAGAATTGTGTGAAACTTCTTTCTGTTCTGTTGGTTCAACTAAAAGAGTTGAACCTTAGTTTTGATTGAGCCGTTCTGAAACACTCTTTCTGTAGAAAATGCAAGTGGAGATTCGGAGCGCTAAGAGGGTAATAGTGGAAAAAGGAATGTCTCCAAATATAAACTACACAGAATCATTCTGTGAAACTTCTTTCTGATCTGTGCATTCAGCTAACAGAGTTAAACCATACTTTTGATTGAGCAGATCTGAACACTCTTTCTGTAGAAAAAGCAACTGGACATTTAGAGCGCTAAGAGAGTAGTAGTGGAAAAAGGAATATATTCAAATATAAACTACACAGAAGCATTCTGTGAAACTTCTTTCTGAACTGAGAATTCAGCTAACAGATTTAAACCATACTTTTGATTGAGCAGTTTTGAAACACTCTGTCTGTAGAAAATGCAACTGGACATTCGTAGCGCTAAGTGGGTAATAGTGGAAAAAAGAATATGTTCAAATATAAACTACACAGAAGTATTGTATGAAACCTCTTTCTGTTCTGTGCATTCAACTAACAGAGTTGAACCTTACTTTTGATTGAGCCTTTCTGAAACACTCTTTCTGTAGAAAGTGCAATTGGACATTCTGAGCGCTAAGAGGCCTCTATTGGGAAAAATAATATCTTCAAATAAAAACTACACAGAAGCATTGTGTGAAACTTATTTCTGATATGTTCATTAAGCTAACAGAGTTAAACCATACTTTTGATTGCGCAGTTCTGAACACTCTTTCTGTAGAAAATGCAAGTGGACATTCGGAGCGCTAAGAGGGTAATAGTGGAAAAAGGAATATATTCAAATATAAACTACACAGTAGCATTCTGTGAAAATTCTTTCTGTTCTGTGCATTCAACTAACAGAGTTGAACCTTACTTTTGATTGAGCCGTTCTGAAACACTCTTTCTGTAGAAACTGCAGTTGGACATGCTAAGCGCTAAGAGGCCTACATTGGGAAAAAGAATATCTTCAAATAAAAACTACACAGATGCATTCTGTGAAACTTATTTCTGATCTGTAAATTCAGTTAACAGAGATAAAACATATTTTTGATTGAGCAGTTATGAAACACTCTTTTTGTAGAAAATGCAAGTGGACATTCGGAGCGCTAAGAGGGTAATAGTGGAAAAAGGAATGTCTTCAAATATAAACTACACAGAATCATTCGGTGAAACTTCTTTCTGATCTGCGCATTCAGCTAACAGAGTTAAACCATACTTTTGATTGAGCAGATCTGAACACTCTTTCTGTTGAAAATGCAACTGGACATTTGGAGCGCTAAGAGCGTAGTAGTGGAAAAAGGAATATATTCAAATATAAACTACACAGAAGCATTCTGTGAAACTTCTTTCTGATCTGAGCATTCAGCTAACAGAGTTAAACCACACTTTTGATTGAGCAGTTTTGAAACACTCTGTCTGTAGAAAATGCAACAGGACATTCATAGCGCTATGTGGGTAATAGTGGAAAAAAGAATATGTTCAAATATAAACTACACAGAAGCATTGTATGAAACTTCTTTCTGTTCTGTGCATTCAACTAACAGAGTTGAACCTTACTTTTGATTGAGCCGTTCTGAAACACTCTTTCTGTAGAAACTGCAATTGGACATTCTGAGCGCTAAGAGGCCTATATTGGGAAAAAGAATGTCTACAAATAAAAACTACACAGAAGAATTGTGTGAAACTTCTTTCTGTTCTGTTTGTCCAACTAAAAGAGTTGAACCTTAGTCTTGATTGAGCCGTTCTGAAACACTCTTTCTGTAGAAAATGCAAGTGGAGATTCGGAGCGCTAAGAGGGTAATAGTGGAAAAAGGAATGTCTCCAAATATAAACTACACAGAATCATTCTGTGTAACTTCTTTCTGATCTGTGCATTCAGCTAACAGAGTTAAACCATACTTTTGATTGAGCAGATCTGAACACTCTTTCTGTAGAAAATGCAACTGGACATTTAGAGCGCTAAGAGAGTAGTAGTGGAAAAAGGAATATATTCAAATATAAACTACACAGAAGCATTCCGTGAAACTTCTTTCTGAACTGAGAATTCAGCTAACAGATTTAAACCATACTTTTGATTGAGCAGTTTTGAAACACTCTGTCTGTAGAAAATGCAACTGGACATTCATAGCGCTAAGTGGGTAATAGTGGAAAAAAGAATATGTTCAAATATAAACTACACAGAAGTATTGTATGAAACTTCTTTCTGTTCTGTGCATTCAACTAACAGAGTTGAACCTTACTTTTGATTGAGCCTTTCTGAAACACTCTTTCTGTAGAAAGTGCAATTGGACATTCTGAGCGCTAAGAGGCCTCTATTGGGAAAAATAATATCTTCAAATAAAAACTACACAGAAGCATTGTGTGAAACTTATTTCTGATATGTTCATTAAGCTAACAGAGTTAAACCATACTTTTGATTGCGCAGTTCTGAACACTCTTTCTGTAGAAAATGCAAGTGGACATTCGGAGCGCTAAGAGGGTAATAGTGGAAAAAGGAATATATTCAAATATAAACTACACAGTAGCATTCTGTGAAAATTCTTTCTGTTCTGTGCATTCAACTAACAGAGTTGAACCTTACTTTTGATTGAGCCGTTCTGAAACACTCTTTCTGTAGAAACTGCAGTTGGACATGCTAAGCGCTAAGAGGCCTACATTGGGAAAAAGAATATCTTCAAATAAAAACTACACAGATGCATTCTGTGAAACTTATTTCTGATCTGTAAATTCAGTTAACAGAGATAAAACATATTTTTGATTGAGCAGTTATGAAACACTCTTTTTGTAGAAAATGCAAGTGGACATTCGGAGCGCTAAGAGGGTAATAGTGGAAAAAGGAATGTCTTCAAATATAAACTACACAGAATCATTCGGTGAAACTTCTTTCTGATCTGCGCATTCAGCTAACAGAGTTAAACCATACTTTTGATTGAGCAGATCTGAACACTCTTTCTGTTGAAAATGCAACTGGACATTTGGAGCGCTAAGAGCGTAGTAGTGGAAAAAGGAATATATTCAAATATAAACTACACAGAAGCATTCTGTGAAACTTCTTTCTGATCTGAGCATTCAGCTAACAGAGTTAAACCACACTTTTGATTGAGCAGTTTTGAAACACTCTGTCTGTAGAAAATGCAACTGGACATTCGTAGCGCTAAGTGGGTAATAGTGGAAAAAAGAATATGTTCAAATATAAACTACACAGAAGCATTGTATGAAACTTCTTTCTGTTCTGTGCATTCAACTAACAGAGTTGAACCTTACTTTTGATTGAGCCGTTCTAAAACACTCTTTCTGTAGAAACTGCAATTGGACATTCTTAGCGCTAAGAGGCCAATA
The DNA here is from genome assembly GCF_028878055.3 of Symphalangus syndactylus. Lineage (NCBI taxonomy): Eukaryota > Metazoa > Chordata > Mammalia > Primates > Hylobatidae > Symphalangus > Symphalangus syndactylus. Next base: position 109,176,463 of record NC_072437.2, on the reverse strand, counting down.
TTGGGAAAAAGAATGTCTACAAATAAAAACTACACCGAAGAATTGTGTGAAACTTCTTTCTGTTCTGTTTGTTCAACTAAAAGAGTTGAACCTTAGTTTTGATTGAGCCGTTCTGAAACACTCTTTCTGTAGAAAATGCAAGTGGAGATTCGGAGCGCTAAGAGGGTAATAGTGGAAAAAGGAATGTCTCCAAATATAAACTACACAGAATCTTTCTGTGAAACTTCTTTCTGATCTGTGCATTCAGCTAACAGAGTTAAACCATACTTTTGATTGAGCAGATCTGAACACTCTTTCTGTAGAAAATGCAACTGGACATTTGGAGCGCTAAGAGAGTAGTAGTGGAAAAAGGAATATATTCAAATATAAACTACACAGAAGCATTCTGTGAAACTTCTTTCTGAACTGAGCATTCAGCTAACAGAGTTAAACCATACTTTTGATTGAGCAGTTTTGAAACACTCTGTCTGTAGAAAATGCAACTGGACATTCGTAGCGCTAAGTGGGTAATAGTGGAAAAAAGAATATGTTCAAATATTAACTACACAGAAGCATTATATGAAACTTCTTTCTGTTCTGTGCATTCAACTAACAGAGTTGAACCTTACTTTTGATTGAGCCTTTCTGAAACACTCTTTCTGTAGAAACTGCAATTGGACATTCTGAGCGCTAAGAGGCCTCTATTGGGAAAAATAATATCTTCAAATAAAAACTACACAGAAGCATTGTGTGAAACTTATTTCTGATATGTTCATTAAGCTAACAGAGTTAAACCATACTTTTGATTGCGCAGTTCTGAACACTCTTTCTGTAGAAAATGCAAGTGGACATTCGGAGCGCTAAGAGGGTAATAGTGGAAAAAGGAATATATTCAAATATAAACTACACAGTAGCATTCTGTGAAAATTCTTTCTGTTCTGTGCATTCAACTAACAGAGTTGAACCTTACTTTTGATTGAGCCGTTCTGAAACACTCTTTCTGTAGAAACTGCAATTGGACATGCTAAGGGCTAAGAGGCCTACATTGGGAAAAAGAATATCTTCAAATAAAAACTACACAGATGCATTCTGTGAAACTTATTTCTCATCTGTAAATTCAGTTAACAGAGATAAAATATATTTTTGATTGAGCAGTTATGAAACACTCTTTTTGTAGAAAATGCAAGTGGAGATTCGGAGCGCTAAGAGGGTAATAGTGGAAAAAGGAATGTCTTCAAATATAAACTACACAGAATCATTCGGTGAAACTTCTTTCTGATCTGTGCATTCAGCTAACAGAGTTAAACCATACTTTTGATTGAGCAGATCTGAACACTCTTTCTGTAGAAAATGCAACTGGACATTTGGAGCGCTAAGAGCGTAGTAGTGGAAAAAGGAATATATTCAAATATAAATTACACAGAAGCATTCTGTGAAACTTCTTTCTGATCTGAGCATACAGCTAACAGACTTAAACCATACTTTTGATTGAGCAGTTTTGAAACACTCTGTCTGTAGAAAATGCAACTGGACATTCGTAGCGCTAAGTGGGTAATAGGGGAAAAGAGAATATGTTCAAATATAAACTACACAGAAGCATTGTATGAAACTTCTTTCTGTTCTGTGCATTCAACTAACAGAGTTGAACCTTACTTTTGATTGAGCCGTTCTGAAACACTCTTTCTGTAGAAACTGCAATTGGACATTCTGAGCGCTAAGAGGCCTATATTGGGAAAAAGAATGTCTACAAATAAAAACTACACAGAAGAATTGTGTGAAACTTCTTTCTGTTCTGTTTGTTCAACTAAAAGAGTTGAACCTTAGTTTTGATTGAGACGTTCTGAAACACTCTTTCTGTAGAAAATGCAAGTGGAGATTCGGAGCGCTAAGAGGGTAATAGTGGAAAAAGGAATGTCTCCAAATATAAACTACACAGAATCATTCTGTGAATTTCTTTCTGATCTGTGCTTTCAGCTAACAGAGTTAAACCATACTTTTGATTGAGCAGATCTGAACACTCTTTCTGTAGAAAATGCAACTGGACATTTGGAGCGCTAAGAGCGTAGTAGTGGAAAAAGGAATATATTCAAATATAAACTACACAGAAGCATTCTGTGAAACTTCTTTCAGATCTGAGCATTCAGCTAACAGAGTTAAACCATACTTTTGATTGAGCAGTTTTGAAACACTCTGTCTGTAGAAAATGCAACTGGACATTCGTAGCGCTAAGTGGGTAATAGTGGAAAAAAGTATATGTTCAAATATGAACTACACAGAAGCATTGTATGAAACTTCTTTCTGTTCTGTGCATTCAACTAACAGAGTTGAACCTTACTTTTGATTGAGCCGTTCTGAAACACTCTTTCTGTAGAAACTGCAATTGGACATTCTGAGCGCTAAGAGGCCTATATTGGGAAAAAGAATGTCTACAAATAAAAACTACACAGAAGAATTGTGTGAAACTTCTTTCTGTTCTGTTGGTTCAACTAAAAGAGTTGAACCTTAGTTTTGATTGAGCCGTTCTGAAACACTCTTTCTGTAGAAAATGCAAGTGGAGATTCGGAGCGCTAAGAGGGTAATAGTGGAAAAAGGAATGTCTCCAAATATAAACTACACAGAATCTTTCTGTGAAACTTCTTTCTGATCTGTGCATTCAGCTAACAGAGTTAAACCATACTTTTGATTGAGCAGATCTGAACACTCTTTCTGTAGAAAATGCAACTGGACATTTGGAGCGCTAAGAGAGTAGTAGTGGAAAAAGGAATATATTCAAATATAAACTACACAGAAGCATTCTGTGAAACTTCTTTCTGATCTGAGCATTCAGCTAACAGAGTTAAACCATACTTTTGATTGAGCAGTTTTGAAACACTCTGTCTGTAGAAAATGCAACTGGACATTCGTAGCGCTAAGTGGGTAATAGTGGAAAAAAGAATATGTTCAAATATTAACTACACAGAAGCATTGTATGAAACTTCTTTCTGTTCTGTGCATTCAACTAACAGAGTTGAACCTTACTTTTGGTTGAGCCTTTCTGAAACACTCTTTCTGTAGAAACTGCAATTGGACATTCTGAGCGCTAAGAGGACTCTATTGGGAAAAATAATATCTTCAAATGAAAACTACACAGAAGCATTGTGTGAAACTTATTTCTGATATATTCATTAAGCTAACAGAGTTAAACCATACTTTTGATTGCGCAGTTCTGAACACTCTTTCTGTAGAAAATGCAAGTGGACATTCGGAGCGCTAAGAGGGTAATAGTGGAAAAAGGAATATATTCAAATATAAACTACACAGTAGCATTCTGTGAAAATTCTTTCTGTTCTGTGCATTCAACTAACAGAGTTGAACCTTACTTTTGATTGAGCCGTTCTGAAACACTCTTTCTGTAGAAACTGCAATTGGACATGCTAAGCGCTAAGAGGCCTACATTGGGAAAAAGAATATCTTCAAATAAAAACTACACAGATGCGTTCTGTGAAACTTATTTCTGATGTGTAAATTCAGTTAAAAGAGATAAAACATATTTTTGATTGAGCAGTTATGAAACACTCTTTTTGTAGAAAATGCAAGTGGAGATTCGGAGCGCTAAGATGGTAATAGTGGAAAAAGGAATGTCTTCAAATATAAACTACACAGAATCATTCGGTGAAACTTCTTTCTGATCTGTGCATTCAGCTAACAGAGTTAAACCATACTTTTGATTGAGCAGATCTGAACACTCTTTCTGTTGAAAATGCAACTGGACATTTGGAGCGCTAAGAGCGTAGTAGTGGAAAAAGGAATATATTCAAATATAAACTACACAGAAGCATTCTGTGAAACTTCTTTCTGATCTGAGCATTCAGCTAACAGAGTTAAACCATACTTTTGATTGAGCAGTTTTGAAACACTCTGTCTGTAGAAAATGCAACTGGACATTCGTAGCGCTAAGTGGGTTATAGGGGAAAAGAGAATATGTTCAAATATAAACTACACAGAAGCATTGTATGAAACTTCTTTCTGTTCTGTGCATTCAACTAACAGAGTTGAACCTTACTTTTGATTGAGCCGTTCTGAAACACTCTTTCTGTAGAAACTGCAATTGGACATTCTGAGCGCTAAGAGGCCTATATTGGGAAAAAGAATGTCTACAAATAAAAACTACACAGAAGAATTGTGTGAAACTTCTTTCTGTTCTGTTTGTTCAACTAAAAGAGTTGAACCTTAGTTTTGATTGAGACGTTCTGAAACACTCTTTCTGTAGAAAATGCAAGTGGAGATTCGGAGCGCTAAGAGGGTAATAGTGGAAAAAGGAATGTCTCCAAATATAAACTACACAGAATCTTTCTGTGAAACTTCTTTCTGATCTGTGCATTCAGCTAACAGAGTTAAACCATACTTTTGATTGAGCAGATCTGAACACTCTTTCTGTAGAAAATGCAACTGGACATTTGGAGCGCTAAGAGAGTAGTAGTGGAAAAAGGAATATATTCAAATATAAACTACACAGAAGCATTCTGTGAAACTTCTTTCTGAACTGAGCATTCAGCTAACAGAGTTAAACCATACTTTTGATTGAGCAGTTTTGAAACACTCTGTCTGTAGAAAATGCAACTGGACATTCGTAGCGGTAAGTGGGTAATAGTGGAAAAAAGAATATGTTCAAATATTAACTACACAGAAGCATTATATGAAACTTCTTTCTGTTCTGTGCATTCAACTAACAGAGTTGAACCTTACTTTTGATTGAGCCTTTCTGAAACACTCTTTCTGTAGAAACTGCAATTGGACATTCTGAGCGCTAAGAGGCCTCTATTGGGAAAAATAATATCTTCAAATAAAAACTACACAGAAGCATTGTGTGAAACTTATTTCTGATATGTTCATTAAGCTAACAGAGTTAAACCATACTTTTGATTGCGCAGTTCTGAACACTCTTTCTGTAGAAAATGCAAGTGGACATTCGGAGCGCTAAGAGGGTAATAGTGGAAAAAGGAATATATTCAAATATAAACTACACAGTAGCATTCTGTGAAAATTCTTTCTGTTCTGTGCATTCAACTAACAGAGTTGAACCTTACTTTTGATTGAGCCGTTCTGAAACACTCTTTCTGTAGAAACTGCAATTGGACATGCTAAGGGCTAAGAGGCCTACATTGGGAAAAAGAATATCTTCAAATAAAAACTACACAGATGCATTCTGTGAAACTTATTTCTCTTCTGTAAATTCAGTTAACAGAGATAAAATATATTTTTGATTGAGCAGTTATGAAACACTCTTTTTGTAGAAAATGCAAGTGGAGATTCGGAGCGCTAAGAGGGTAATAGTGGAAAAAGGAATGTCTTCAAATATAAACTACACAGAATCATTCGGTGAAACTTCTTTCTGATCTGTGCATTCAGCTAACAGAGTTAAACCATACTTTTGATTGAGCAGATCTGAACACTCTTTCTGTAGAAAATGCAACTGGACATTTGGAGCGCTAAGAGCGTAGTAGTGGAAAAAGGAATATATTCAAATATAAATTACACAGAAGCATTCTGTGAAACTTCTTTCTGATCTGAGCATACAGCTAACAGACTTAAACCATACTTTTGATTGAGCAGTTTTGAAACACTCTGTCTGTAGAAAATGCAACTGGACATTCGTAGCGCTAAGTGGGTAATAGGGGAAAAGAGAATATGTTCAAATATAAACTACACAGAAGCATTGTATGAAACTTCTTTCTGTTCTGTGCATTCAACTAACAGAGTTGAACCTTACTTTTGATTGAGCCGTTCTGAAACACTCTTTCTGTAGAAACTTCAATTGGACATTCTGAGCGCTAAGAGGCCTATATTGGGAAAAAGAATGTCTACAAATAAAAACTACACAGAAGAATTGTGTGAAACTTCTTTCTGTTCTGTTTGTTCAACTAAAAGAGTTGAACCTTAGTTTTGATTGAGACGTTCTGAAACACTCTTTCTGTAGAAAATGCAAGTGGAGATTCGGAGCGCTAAGAGGGTAATAGTGGAAAAAGGAATGTCTCCAAATATAAACTACACAGAATCATTCTGTGAAATTTCTTTCTGATCTGTGCTTTCAGCTAACAGAGTTAAACCATACTTTTGATTGAGCAGATCTGAACACTCTTTCTGTAGAAAATGCAACTGGACATTTGGAGCGCTAAGAGCGTAGTAGTGGAAAAAGGAATATATTCAAATATAAACTACACAGAACCATTCTGTGAAACTTCTTTCAGATCTGAGCATTCAGCTAACAGAGTTAAACCATACTTTTGATTGAGCAGTTTTGAAACACTCTGTCTGTAGAAAATGCAACTGGACATTCGTAGCGCTAAGTGGGTAATAGTGGAAAAAAGTATATGTTCAAATATGAACTACACAGAAGCATTGTATGAAACTTCTTTCTGTTCTGTGCATTCAACTAACAGAGTTGAACCTTACTTTTGATTGAGCCGTTCTGAAACACTCTTTCTGTAGAAACTGCAATTGGACATTCTGAGCGCTAAGAGGCCTATATTGGGAAAAAGAATGTCTACAAATAAAAACTACACAGAAGAATTGTGTGAAACTTCTTTCTGTTCTGTTGGTTCAACTAAAAGAGTTGAACCTTAGTTTTGATTGAGCCGTTCTGAAACACTCTTTCTGTAGAAAATGCAAGTGGAGATTCGGAGCGCTAAGAGGGTAATAGTGGAAAAAGGAATGTCTCCAAATATAAACTACACAGAATCATTCTGTGAAACTTCTTTCTGATCTGTGCATTCAGCTAACAGAGTTAAACCATACTTTTGATTGAGCAGATCTGAACACTGTTTCTGTAGAAAATGCAACTGGACATTTGGAGCGCTAAGAGAGTAGTAGTGGAAAAAGGAATATATTCAAATATAAACTACACAGAAGCATTCTGTGAAACTTCTTTCTGATCTGAGCATTCAGCTAACAGAGTTAAACCATACTTTTGATTGAGCAGTTTTGAAACACTCTGTCTGTAGAAAATGCAACTGGACATTCGTAGCGCTAAGTGGGTAATAGTGGAAAAAAGAATATGTTCAAATATAAACTACACAGAAGCATTGTATGAAACTTCTTTCTGTTCTGTGCATTCAACTAACAGAGTTGAACCTTACTTTTGATTGAGCCTTTCTGAAACACTCTTTCTGTAGAAACTGCAATTGGACATTCTGAGCGCTAAGAGGACTCTATTGGGAAAAATAATATCTTCAAATGAAAACTACACAGAAGCATTGTGTGAAACTTATTTCTGATATATTCATTAAGCTAACAGAGTTAAACCATACTTTTGATTGCGCAGTTCTGAACACTCTTTCTGTAGAAAATGCAAGTGGACATTCGGAGCGCTAAGAGGGTAATAGTGGAAAAAGGAATATATTCAAATATAAACTACACAGTAGCATTCTGTGAAAATTCTTTCTGTTCTGTGCATTCAACTAACAGAGTTGAACCTTACTTTTGATTGAGCCGTTCTGAAACACTCTTTCTGTAGAAACTGCAATTGGACATGCTAAGCGCTAAGAGGCCTACATTGGGAAAAAGAATATCTTCAAATAAAAACTACACAGATGCATTCTGTGAAACTTATTTCTGATGTGTAAATTCAGTTAAAAGAGATAAAACATATTTTTGATTGAGCAGTTATGAAACACTCTTTTTGTAGAAAATGCAAGTGGAGATTCGGAGCGCTAAGATGGTAATAGTGGAAAAAGGAATGTCTTCAAATATAAACTACACAGAATCATTCGGTGAAACTTCTTTCTGATCTGTGCATTCAGCTAACAGAGTTAAACCATACTTTTGATTGAGCAGATCTGAACACTCTTTCTGTTGAAAATGCAACTGGACATTTGGAGCGCTAAGAGCGTAGTAGTGGAAAAAGGAATATATTCAAATATAAACTACACAGAAGCATTCTGTGAAACTTCTTTCTGATCTGAGCATTCAGCTAACAGAGTTAAACCATACTTTTGATTGAGCAGTTTTGAAACACTCTGTCTGTAGAAAATGCAACTGGACATTCGTAGCGCTAAGTGGGTTATAGGGGAAAAGAGAATATGTTCAAATATAAACTACACAGAAGCATTGTATGAAACTTCTTTCTGTTCTGTGCATTCAACTAACAGAGTTGAACCTTACTTTTGATTGAGCCGTTCTGAAACACTCTTTCTGTAGAAACTGCAATTGGACATTCTGAGCGCTAAGAGGCCTATATTGGGAAAAAGAATGTCTACAAATAAAAACTACACAGAAGAATTGTGTGAAACTTCTTTCTGTTCTGTTTGTTCAACTAAAAGAGTTGAACCTTAGTTTTGATTGAGCCGTTCTGAAACACTCTTTCTGTAGAAAATGCAAGTGGAGATTCGGAGCGCTAAGAGGGTAATAGTGGAAAAAGGAATGTCTCCAAATATAAACTACACAGAATCATTCTGTGAAATTTCTTTCTGATCTGTGCATTCAGCTAACAGAGTTAAACCATACTTTTGATTGAGCAGATCTGAACACTCTTTCTGTAGAAAATGCAACTGGACATTTGGAGCGCTAAGAGCGTAGTAGTGGAAAAAGGAATATATTCAAATATAAACTACACAGAAGCATTCTGTGAAACTTCTTTCAGATCTGAGCATTCAGCTAACAGAGTTAAACCATACTTTTGATTGAGCAGTTTTGAAACACTCTGTCTGTAGAAAATGCAACTGGACATTCGTAGCGCTAAGTGGGTAATAGTGGAAAAAAGAATATGTTCAAATATAAACTACACAGAAGCATTGTATGAAACTTCTTTCTGTTCTGTGCATTCAACTAACAGAGTTGAACCTTACTTTTGATTGAGCCGTTCTGAAACACTCTTTCTGTAGAAACTGCAATTGGACATTCTGAGCGCTAAGAGGCCTATATTGGGAAAAAGAATGTCTACAAATAAAAACTACACAGAAGAATTGTGTGAAACTTCTTTCTGTTCTGTTGGTTCAACTAAAAGAGTTGAACCTTAGTTTTGATTGAGCCGTTCTGAAACACTCTTTCTGTAGAAAATGCAAGTGGAGATTCGGAGCGCTAAGAGGGTAATAGTGGAAAAAGGAATGTCTCCAAATATAAACTACACAGAATCATTCTGTGAAACTTCTTTCTGATCTGTGCATTCAGCTAACAGAGTTAAACCATACTTTTGATTGAGCAGATCTGAACACTCTTTCTGTAGAAAATGCAACTGGACATTTGGAGCGCTAAGAGAGTAGTAGTGGAAAAAGGAATATATTCAAATATAAACTACACAGAAGCATTCTGTGAAACTTCTTTCTGATCTGAGCATTCAGCTAACAGAGTTAAACCATACTTTTGATTGAGCAGTTTTGAAACACTCTGTCTGTAGAAAATGCAACTGGACATTCGTAGCGCTAAGTGGGTAATAGTGGAAAAAAGAATATGTTCAAATATAAACTACACAGAAGCATTGTATGAAACTTCTTTCTGTTCTGTGCATTCAACTAACAGAGTTGAACCTTACTTTTGATTGAGCCTTTCTGAAACACTCTTTCTGTAGAAACTGCAATTGGACATTCTGAGCGCTAAGAGGACTCTATTGGGAAAAATAATATCTTCAAATGAAAACTACACAGAAGCATTGTGTGAAACTTATTTCTGATATATTCATTAAGCTAACAGAGTTAAACCATACTTTTGATTGCGCAGTTCTGAACACTCTTTCTGTAGAAAATGCAAGTGGACATTCGGAGCGCTAAGAGGGTAATAGTGGAAAAAGGAATATATTCAAATATAAACTACACAGTAGCATTCTGTGAAAATTCTTTCTGTTCTGTGCATTCAACTAACAGAGTTGAACCTTACTTTTGATTGAGCCGTTCTGAAACACTCTTTCTGTAGAAACTGCAATTGGACATGCTAAGCGCTAAGAGGCCTACATTGGGAAAAAGAATATCTTCAAATAAAAACTACACAGATGCATTCTGTGAAACTTATTTCTGATGTGTAAATTCAGTTAAAAGAGATAAAACATATTTTTGATTGAGCAGTTATGAAACACTCTTTTTGTAGAAAATGCAAGTGGAGATTCGGAGCGCTAAGATGGTAATAGTGGAAAAAGGAATGTCTTCAAATATAAACTACACAGAATCATTCGGTGAAACTTCTTTCTGATCTGTGCATTCAGCTAACAGAGTTAAACCATACTTTTGATTGAGCAGATCTGAACACTCTTTCTGTTGAAAATGCAACTGGACATTTGGAGCGCTAAGAGCGTAGTAGTGGAAAAAGGAATATATTCAAATATAAACTACACAGAAGCATTCTGTGAAACTTCTTTCTGATCTGAGCATTCAGCTAACAGAGTTAAACCATACTTTTGATTGAGCAGTTTTGAAACACTCTGTCTGTAGAAAATGCAACTGGACATTCGTAGCGCTAAGTGGGTTATAGGGGAAAAGAGAATATGTTCAAATATAAACTACACAGAAGCATTGTATGAAACTTCTTTCTGTTCTGTGCATTCAACTAACAGAGTTGAACCTTACTTTTGATTGAGCCGTTCTGAAACACTCTTTCTGTAGAAACTGCAATTGGACATTCTGAGCGCTAAGAGGCCTATATTGGGAAAAAGAATGTCTACAAATAAAAACTACACAGAAGAATTGTGTGAAACTTCTTTCTGTTCTGTTTGTTCAACTAAAAGAGTTGAACCTTAGTTTTGATTGAGCCGTTCTGAAACACTCTTTCTGTAGAAAATGCAAGTGGAGATTCGGAGCGCTAAGAGGGTAATAGTGGAAAAAGGAATGTCTCCAAATATAAACTACACAGAATCATTCTGTGAAATTTCTTTCTGATCTCTGCATTCAGCTAACAGAGTTAAACCATACTTTTGATTGAGCAGATCTGAACACTCTTTCTGTAGAAAATGCAACTGGACATTTGGAGCGCTAAGAGCGTAGTAGTGGAAAAAGGAATATATTCAAATATAAACTACACAGAAGCATTCTGTGAAACTTCTTTCAGATCTGAGCATTCAGCTAACAGAGTTAAACCATACTTTTGATTGAGCAGTTTTGAAACACTCTGTCTGTAGAAAATGCAACTGGACATTCGTAGCGCTAAGTGGGTAATAGTGGAAAAAAGAATATGTTCAAATATAAACTACACAGAAGCATTGTATGAAACTTCTTTCTGTTCTGTGCATTCAACTAACAGAGTTGAACCTTACTTTTGATTGAGCCGTTCTGAAACACTCTTTCTGTAGAAACTGCAATTGGACATTCTGAGCGCTAAGAGGCCTATATTGGGAAAAAGAATGTCTACAAATAAAAACTACACAGAAGAATTGTGTGAAACTTCTTTCTGTTCTGTTGGTTCAACTAAAAGAGTTGAACCTTAGTTTTGATTGAGCCGTTCTGAAACACTCTTTCTGTAGAAAATGCAAGTGGAGATTCGGAGCGCTAAGAGGGTAATAGTGGAAAAAGGAATGTCTCCAAATATAAACTACACAGAATCATTCTGTGAAACTTCTTTCTGATCTGTGCATTCAGCTAACAGAGTTAAACCATACTTTTGATTGAGCAGATCTGAACACTCTTTCTGTAGAAAATGCAACTGGACATTTGGAGCGCTAAGAGAGTAGTAGTGGAAAAAGGAATATATTCAAATATAAACTACACAGAAGCATTCTGTGAAACTTCTTTCTGATCTGAGCATTCAGCTAACAGAGTTAAACCATACTTTTGATTGAGCAGTTTTGAAACACTCTGTCTGTAGAAAATGCAACTGGACATTCGTAGCGCTAAGTGGGTAATAGTGGAAAAAAGAATATGTTCAAATATAAACTACACAGAAGCATTGTATGAAACTTCTTTCTGTTCTGTGCATTCAACTAACAGAGTTGAACCTTACTTTTGATTGAGCCTTTCTGAAACACTCTTTCTGTAGAAACTGCAATTGGACATTCTGAGCGCTAAGAGGACTCTATTGGGAAAAATAATATCTTCAAATGAAAACTACACAGAAGCATTGTGTGAAACTTATTTCTGATATATTCATTAAGCTAACAGAGTTAAACCATACTTTTGATTGCGCAGTTCTGAACACTCTTTCTGTAGAAAATGCAAGTGGACATTCGGAGCGCTAAGAGGGTAATAGTGGAAAAAGGAATATATTCAAATATAAACTACACAGTAGCATTCTGTGAAAATTCTTTCTGTTCTGTGCATTCAACTAACAGAGTTGAACCTTACTTTTGATTGAGCCGTTCTGAAACACTCTTTCTGTAGAAACTGCAATTGGACATGCTAAGCGCTAAGAGGCCTACATTGGGAAAAAGAATATCTTCAAATAAAAACTACACAGATGCATTCTGTGAAACTTATTTCTGATGTGTAAATTCAGTTAAAAGAGATAAAACATATTTTTGATTGAGCAGTTATGAAACACTCTTTTTGTAGAAAATGCAAGTGGAGATTCGGAGCGCTAAGATGGTAATAGTGGAAAAAGGAATGTCTTCAAATATAAACTACACAGAATCATTCGGTGAAACTTCTTTCTGATCTGTGCATTCAGCTAACAGAGTTAAACCATACTTTTGATTGAGCAGATCTGAACACTCTTTCTGTTGAAAATGCAACTGGACATTTGGAGCGCTAAGAGCGTAGTAGTGGAAAAAGGAATATATTCAAATATAAACTACACAGAAGCATTCTGTGAAACTTCTTTCTGATCTGAGCATTCAGCTAACAGAGTTAAACCATACTTTTGATTGAGCAGTTTTGAAACACTCTGTCTGTAGAAAATGCAACTGGACATTCGTAGCGCTAAGTGGGTTATAGGGGAAAAGAGAATATGTTCAAATATAAACTACACAGAAGCATTGTATGAAACTTCTTTCTGTTCTGTGCATTCAACTAACAGAGTTGAACCTTACTTTTGATTGAGCCGTTCTGAAACACTCTTTCTGTAGAAACTGCAATTGGACATTCTGAGTGCTAAGAGGCCTATATTGGGAAAAAGAATGTCTACAAATAAAAACTACACAGAAGAATTGTGTGAAACTTCTTTCTGTTCTGTTTGTTCAACTAAAAGAGTTGAACCTTAGTTTTGATTGAGCCGTTCTGAAACACTCTTTCTGTAGAAAATGCAAGTGGAGATTCGGAGCGCTAAGAGGGTAATAGTGGAAAAAGGAATGTCTCCAAATATAAACTACACAGAATCATTCTGTGAAATTTCTTTCTGATCTGTGCATTCAGCTAACAGAGTTAAACCATACTTTTGATTGAGCAGATCTGAACACTCTTTCTGTAGAAAATGCAACTGGACATTTGGAGCGCTAAGAGCGTAGTAGTGGAAAAAGGAATATATTCAAATATAAACTACACAGAAGCATTCTGTGAAACTTCTTTCAGATCTGAGCATTCATCTAACAGAGTTAAACCATACTTTTGATTGAGCAGTTTTGAAACACTCTGTCTGTAGAAAATGCAACTGGACATTCGTAGCGCTAAGTGGGTAATAGTGGAAAAAAGAATATGTTCAAATATAAACTACACAGAAGCATTGTATGAAACTTCTTTCTGTTCTGTGCATTCAACTAACAGAGTTGAACCTTACTTTTGATTGAGCCGTTCTGAAACACTCTTTCTGTAGAAACTGCAATTGGACATTCTGAGCGCTAAGAGGCCTATATTGGGAAAAAGAATGTCTACAAATAAAAACTACACAGAAGAATTGTGTGAAACTTCTTTCTGTTCTGTTTGTTCAACTAAAAGAGTTGAACCTTAGTTTTGATTGAGCCGTTCTGTAACAGTCTTTCTGTAGAAAATGCAAGTGGAGATTCGGAGCGCTAAGAGGGTAATAGTGGAAAAAGGAATGTCTCCAAATATAAACTACACAGAATCATTCTGTGAAACTTCTTTCTGATCTGTGCATTCAGCTAACAGAGTTAAACCATACTTTTGATTGAGCAGATCTGAACACTCTTTCTGTAGAAAATGCAACTGGACATTTGGAGCGCTAAGAGAGCAGTAGTGGAAAAAGGAATATATTCAAATATAAACTACACAGAAGCATTCTGTGAAACTTCTTTCTGATCTGAGCATTCAGCTAACAGAGTTAAACCATACTTTTGATTGAGCAGTTTTGAAACACTCTGTCTGTAGAAAATGCAACTGGACATTCGTAGCGCTAAGTGGGTAATAGTGGAAAAAAGAATATGTTCAAATATAAACTACACAGAAGCATTGTATGAAACTTCTTTCTGTTCTGTGCATTCAACTAACAGAGTTGAACCTTACTTTTGATTGAGCCGTTCTGAAACACTCTTTCTGTAGAAACTGCAATTGGACATTCTGAGCGCTAAGAGGCCTCTATTGGGAAAAATAATATCTTCAAATAAAAACTACACAGAAGCATTGTGTGAAACTTATTTCTGATATGTTCATTAAGCTAACAGAGTTAAACCATACTTTTGATTGCGCAGTTCTGAACACTCTTTCTGTAGAAAATGCAAGTGGACATTTGGAGCGCTAAGAGGGTAATGGTGGAAAAAGGAATATATTCAAATATAAACTACACAGTAGCATTCTGTGAAAATTCTTTCTGTTCTGTGCCTTCAACTAACAGAGTTGAACCTTACTTTTGATTGAGCCGTTCTGAAACACTCTTTCTGTAGAAACTGCAATTGGACATGCTAAGCGCTAAGATGCCTACATTGGGAAAAATAATATCTTCAAATAAAAACTACACAGATGCATTCTGTGAAACTTATTTCTGATCTGTAAATTCAGTTAACAGAGATAAAACATATTTTTGATTGACCAGTTATGAAACACTCTTTTTGTAGAAAATGCAAGTGGAGATTCGGAGCGCTAAGAGGGTAATAGTGGAAAAAGGTATGTCTTCAAATATAAACTACACAGAATCATTCGGTGAAACTTCTTTCTGATCTGTGCATTCAGCTAACAGAGTTAAACCATACTTTTGATTGAGCAGATCTGAACACTCTTTCTGTTGAAAATGCAACTGGACATTTGGAGCGCTAAGAGCGTAGTAGTGGAAAAAGTAATATATTCAAATATAAACTACACAGAAGCATTCTGTGAAACTTCTTTCTGATCTGAGCATACAGCTAACAGAGTTAAACCATACTTTTGATTGAGCAGTTTTGAAACACTCTGTCTGTAGAAAATGCAACTGGACATTCGTAGCGCTAAGTGGGTAATAGTGGAATAGAGAATATGTCCAAATATAAACTACACAGAAGCATTGTATGAAACTTCTTTCTGTTCTGTGCATTCAACTAACAGAGTTGAACCTTACTTTTGATTGAGCCGTTCTGAAACACCCTTTCTGTAGAAACTGCAATTGGACATTCTGAGCGCTAAGAGGCCTATATTGGGAAAAAGAATGTCTACAAATAAAAACTACACAGAAGCATTGTGTGAAACTTATTTCTGATATGTTCATTAAGCTAACAGAGTTAAACCATACTTTTGATTGCGCAGTTCTGAACACTCTTTCTGCAGAAAATGCAAGTGGACATTCGGAGCGCTAAGAGGGTAATAGTGGAAAAAGGAATATATTCAAATATAAACTACACAGTAGCATTCTGTGAAAATTCTTTCTGTTCTGTGCATTCAACTAACAGAGCTGAACCTTACTTTTGATTGAGCCGTTCTGAAACACTCTTTCTTTAGAAACTGCAATTGGACATGCTAAGCGCTAAGAGGCATACATTGGGAAAAAGAATATCTTCAAATAAAAACTACACAGATGCATTCTGTGAAACTTATTTTTGATCTGTAAATTCAGTTAACGAGATAAAACATATTTTTGATTGAGCAGTTATGAAACACTCTTTTTGTAGAAAATGCAAGTGGAGATTCGGAGCGCTAAGAGGGTAATAGTGGAAAAAGGAATGTCTTCAAATATAAACTACACAGAATCATTCGGTGAAACTTCTTTCTGATCTGTGCATTCAGCTAACAGAGTTAAACCATACTTTTGATTGAGCAGATCTGAACACTCTTTCTGTTGAAAATGCAACTGGACATTTGGAGCGCTAAGAGCGTAGTAGTGGAAATAGGAATATATTCAAATATAAACTACACAGAAGCATTCTGTGAAACTTCTTTCTGATCTGAGCATTCAGCTAACAGAGTTAAACCATACTTTTGATTGAGCAGTTTTGAAACACTCTGTCTGTAGAAAATGCAACTGGACATTCGTAGCGCTAAGTGGGTAATAGTGGAAAAAAGAATATGTTCAAATATAAACTACACAGAAGCATTGTATGAAACTTCTTTCTGTTCTGTGCATTCAACTAACAGAGTTGAACCTTACTTTTGATTGAGCCGTTCTGAAACACTCTTTCTGTAGAAACTGCAATTGGACATTCTGAGCGCTAAGAGGCCTATATTGGGAAAAAGAATGTCTACAAATAAAAACTACACAGAAGAATTGTGTGAAACTTCTTTCTGTTCTGTTTGTTCAACTAAAAGAGTTGAACCTTAGTTTTGATTGAGCCGTTCTGTAACAGTCTTTCTGTACATAATGCAAGTGGAGATTCGGAGCGCTAAGAGGGTAATAGTGGAAAAAGGAATGTCTCCAAATATAAACTACACAGAATCATTCTGTGAAACTTCTTTCTGATCTGTGCATTCAGCTAACAGAGTTAAACCATACTTTTGATTGAGCAGATCTGAACACTCTTTCTGTAGAAAATGCAACTGGACATTTGGAGCGCTAAGAGAATAGTAGTGGAAAAAGGAATATATTCAAATATAAACTACACAGAAGCATTCTGTGAAACTTCTTTCTGATCTGAGCATTCAGCTTACAGAGTTAAACCATAGTTTTGATTGAGCAGTTTTGAAACACTCTGTCTGTAGAAAATGCAACTGGACATTCGTAGCGCTAAGTGGGTAATAGTGGAAAAAAGAATATGTTCAAATATAAACTACACAGAAGCATTGTATGAAATTTCTTTCTGTTCTGTGCATTCAACTAACAGAGTTGAACCTTACTTTTGATTGAGCCTTTCTGAAACACTCTTTCTGTAGAAACTGCAATTGGACATTCTGAGCGCTAAGAGGCCTCTATTGGGAAAAATAATATCTTCAAATAAAAACTACACAGAAGCATTGTGTGAAACTTATTTCTGATATGTTCATTAAGCTAACAGAGTTAAACCATACTTTTGATTGCGCAGTTCTGAACACTCTTTCTGTAGAAAATGCAAGTGGACATTCGGAGCGCTAAGAGGGTAATAGTGGAAAAAGGAATATATTCAAATATAAACTACACAGTAGCATTCTGTGAAAATTCTTTCTGTTCTGTGCATTCAACTAACAGAGTTGAACCTTACTTTTGATTGAGCCGTTCTGAAACACTCTTTCTGTAGAAACTGCAATTGGACATGCTAAGCGCTAAGAGGCCTACATTGGGAAAAAGAATATCTTCAAATAAAAACTACACAGATGCATTCTGTGAAACTTATTTCTGATCTGTAAATTCAGTTAACAGAGATAAAACATATTTTTGATTGAGCAGTTATGAAACACTCTTTTTGTAGAAAATGCAAGTGGAGATTCGGAGCGCTAAGAGGGTAACAGTGGAAAAAGGAATGTCTTCAAATATAAACTACACAGAATCATTCGGTGAAACTTCTTTCTGATCTGTGCATTCAGCTAACAGAGTTAAACCATACTTTTGATTGAGCAGATCTGAACACTCTTTCTGTAGAAAATGCAACTGGACATTTGGAGCGCTAAGAGCGTAGTAGTGGAAAAAGGAATATATTCAAATATAAACTACACAGAAGCATTCTGTGAAACTTCTTTCTGATCTGGGCATTCAGCTAACAGAGTTAAACCATACTTTTGATTGAGCAGTTTTGAAACACTCTGTCTGTAGAAAATGCAACTGGACATTCGTAGCGCTAAGTGGGTAATAGTGGAAAAAAGAATATGTCCAAATATAAACTACACAGAAGCATTGTATGAAACTTCTTTCTGTTCTGTGCATTCAACTAACAGAGTTGAACCTTACTTTTGATTGAGCCGTTCTGAAACACTCTTTCTGTAGAAACTGCAATTGGACATTCTGAGCGCTAAGAGGCCTATATTCGGAAAAACAATGTCTACAAATAAACACTACACAGAAGAATTGTGTGAAACTTCTTTCTGTTCTGTTTGTTCAACTAAAAGAGTTGAACCTTACTTTTGATTGAGCCGTTCTGAAACACTCTTTATGTAGAAAATGCAAGTGGAGATTCGGAGCGCTAAGAGGGTAATAGTGGAAAAAGGAATATCTCCAAATATAAACTACACAGAATCATTCTGTGAAACTTCTTTCTGATCTGTGCATTCAGCTAACAGAGTTAAACCATACTTTTGATTGAGCAGATCTGAACACTCTTTCTGTAGAAAATGCAACTGGACATTTGGAGCGCTAAGAGAGTAGTAGTGGAAAAAGGAATATATTCATATATAAACTACACAGAAGCATTCTGTGAAACTTCTTTCTGATCTGAGCATTCAGCTAACAGAGTTAAACCATAATTTTGATTGAGCAGTTTTGAAACACTCTGTCTGTAGAAAATGCAACTGGACATTCGTAGCGCTAAGTGGGTAATAGTGGAAAAAAGAATATGTTCAAATATAAACTACACAGAAGCATTGTATGAAACTTCTTTCTGTTCTGTGCATTCAACTAACAGAGTTGAACCTTACTTTTGATTGAGCCGTTCTGAAACACTCTTTCTGTAGAAACTGCAATTGGACATTCTGAGCGCTAAGAGGCCTATATTGGGAAAAAGAATGTCTACAAATAAAAACTACACAGATGAATTGTGTGAAACTTCTTTCTGTTCTGTTTGTTCAACTAAAAGAGTTGAAACTTAGTTTTGATTGAGCCGTTCTGTAACAGTCTTACTGTAGAAAATGCAAGTGGAGATTCGGAGCGCTAAGAGGGTAATAGTGGAAAAAGGAATGTCTCCAAATATAAACTACACAGAATCATTCTGTGAAACTTCTTTCTGATCTGTGCATTCAGCTAACAGAGTTAAACCATACTTTTGATTGAGCAGATCTGAACACTCTTTCTGTAGAAAATGCAACTGGACATTTGGAGCGCTAAGAGAGTAGTAGTGGAAAAAGGAATATATTCAAATATAAACTACACAGAAGCATTCTGTGAAACTTCTTTCTGATCTGAGCATTCAGCTTACAGAGTTAAACCATACTTTTGATTGAGCAGTTTTGAAACCCTCTGTCTGTAGAAAATGCAACTGGACATTCCTAGCGCTAAGCGGGTAATAGTGGAAAAAAGAATATGTTCAAATATAAACTACACAGAAGCATTGTATGAAACTTCTTTCTGTTCTGTGCATTCAACTAACAGAGTTGAACCTTACTTTTGATTGAGCCTTTCTGAAACACTCTTTCTGTAGAAACTGCAATTGGACATTCTGAGCGCTAAGAGGCCTCCATTGGGAAAAATAATATCTTCAAATAAAAACTACACAGAAGCATTGTGTGAAACTTATTTCTGATATGTTCATTAAGCTAACAGAGTTAAACCATACTTTTGATTGCGCAGTTCTGAACACTCTTTCTGTAGAAAATGCAAGTGGACATTCGGAGCGCTAAGAGGGTAATAGTTTAAAAAAGGAATATATTCAAATATAAACTACACAGTAGCATTCTGTGAAAATTCTTTCTGTTCTGTGCATTCAACTAACAGAGTTGAACCTTACTTTTGATTGAGCCGTTCTGAAACACTCTTTCTGTAGAAACTGCAATTGGACATGCTAAGCACTAAGAGGCCTACATTGGGAAAAAGAATATCTTCAAATAAAAACTACACAGATGCATTCTGTGAAACTTATTTCTGATCTGTAAATTCAGTTAACAGATATAAAACATATTTTTGATTGAGCAGTTATGAAACACTCTTTTTGTAGAAAATGCAAGTGGAGATTCGGAGCGCTAAGAGGGTAACAGTGGAAAAAGGAATGTCTTCAAATATAAACTACACAGAATCATTCTTTGAAACTTCTTTCTGATCTGTGCATTCAGCTAACAGAGTTAAACCATACTTTTGATTGAGCAGATCTGAACACTCTTTCTGTAGAAAATGCAACTGGACATTTGGAGCGCTAAGAGCGTAGTAGTGGAAAAAGGAATATATTCAAATATAAACTACACAGAAGCATTCTGTGAAACTTCTTTCTGATCTGGGCATTCAGCTAATAGAGTTAAACCATACTTTTGATTGAGCAGTTTCGAAACACTCTGTCTGTAGAAAATGCAACTGGACATTCGTAGCGCTAAGTGGGTAATAGTGGAAAAAAGAATATGTCCAAATATAAACTACACAGAAGCATTGTATGAATCTTCTTTCTGTTCTGTGCATTCAACTAACAGAGTTGAACCTTACTTTTGATTGAGCCGTTCTGAAACACTCTTTCTGTAGAAACTGCAATTGGACATATTGAGCGCTAAGAGGCCTATATTCGGAAAAAGAATGTTTACAAATAAACACTACACAGAAGAATTGTGTGAAACTTCTTTCTGTTCTGTTTGTTCAACTAAAAGAGTTGAACCTTAGTTTTGATTGAGCCGTTCTGAAACACTCTTTATGTAGAAAATGCAAGTGGAGATTCGGAGCGCTGAGAGGGTAATAGTGGAAAAAGGAATGTCTCCAAATATAAACTACTCAGAATCATTCTGTGAAACTTCTTTCTGATCTGTGCATTCAGCTAACAGAGTTAAACCATACTTTTGATTGAGCAGTTCTGAACACTCTTTCTGTAGAAAATGCAACTGGACATTTGGAGCGCTAAGAGAGTAGTAGTGGAAAAAGGAATATATTCAAATATAAACTACACAGAAGCATTCTGTGAAACTTCTTTCTGTTCTGAGCATTCAGCTAACAGAGTTAAACCATACTTTTGATTGAGCAGTTTTGAAACACTCTGTCTGTAGAAAATGCAACTGGACATTCGTAGCGCTAAGTGGGTAATAGTGGAAAAAAGAATATGTTCAAATATAAACTACACAGAAGCATTGTATGAAACTTCTTTCTGTTCTGTGCATTCAACTAACAGAGTTGAACCTTACTTTTGATTGAGCCGTTCTGAAACACTCTTTCTGTAGAAACTGCAATTGGACATTCTGAGCGCTAAGAGGCCTATATTGGGAAAAAGAATGTCTACAAATAAAAACTACACAGAAGAATTGTGTGAAACTTCTTTCTGTTCTGTTTGTTCAACTAAAAGAGGTGAACATTAGTTTTGATTGAGCCGTTCTGAAACACTCTTTCTGTAGAAAATGCAAGTGGAGATTCGGAGCGCTAAGAGGGTAATAGTGGAAAAAGGAATGTCTCCAAATATAAACTACACAGAATCATTCTGTGAAACTTCTTTCTGATCTGTGCATTCAGCTAACAGAGTTAAACCATACTTTTGATTGAGCAGATCTGAACACTCTTTCTGTAGAAAATGCAACTGGACATTTGGAGCGCTAAGAGAGTAGTAGTGGAAAAAGGAATATATTCAAATATAAACTACACAGAAGCATTCTGTGAAACTTCTTTCTGATCTGAGCATTCAGCTAACAGAGTTAAACCATACTTATGATTGAGCAGTTTTGAAACACTCTGTCTGTAGAAAAGGCAACTGGACATTCGTAGCGCTAAGTGGGTAATAGTGGAAAAAAGAATATGTTCAAATATAAACTACACAGAAGCATTGTATGAAACATCTTTCTGTTCTGTGCATTCAACTAACAGAGTTGAACCTTACTTTTGATTGAGCCGTTCTGAAACACTCTTTCTGTAGAAACTGCAATTGGACATTCTGAGCGCTAAGAGGCCTCTATTGGGAAAAATGATATCTTCAAATAAAAACTACACAGAAACATTGTGTGAAACTTATTTCTGATATGTTCATTAAGCTAACAGAGTTAAACCATACTTTTTATTGCGCAGTTCTGAACACTCTTTCTGTAGAAAATGCAAGTGGACCTTTGGAGCGCTAAGAGGGTAATGGTGGAAAAAGGAATATATTCAAATATAAACTACACAGTAGCATTCTGTGAAAATTCTTTCTGTTCTGTGCATTCAACTAACAGAGTTGAACCTTACTTTTGATTGAGCCGTTCTGAAACACTCTTTCTGTAGAAACTGCAATTGGACATGCTAAGCGCTAAGATGCCTACATTGGGAAAAATAATATCTTCAAATAAAAACTACACAGATGCATTCTGTGAAACTTATTTCTGATCTGTAAATTCAGTTAACAGAGATAAAACATATTTTTGATTGAGCAGTTATGAAACACTCTTTTTGTAGAAAATGCAAGTGGAGATTCAGAGCGCTAAGAGGGTAATAGTGGAAGAAGGTATGTCTTCAAATATAAACTACACAGAATCATTCGGTGAAACTTCTTTCTGATCTTTGCATTCAGCTAACAGAGTTAAACCATACTTTTGATTGAGCAGATCTGAACACTCTTTCTGTTGAAAATGCAACTGGACAGTTGGAGCGCTAAGAGCGTAGTAGTGGAAAAAGGAATATATTCAAATATAAACTACACAGAAGCATTCTGTGAAACTTCTTTCTGATCTGAGCATACAGCTAACAGAGTTAAACCATACTTTTGATTGAGCAGTTTTGAAACACTCTGTCTGTAGAAAATGCAACTGGACATTCGTAGCGCTAAGTGGGTAATAGTGGAAAAGAGAATATGTCCAAATATAAACTACACAGAAGCATTGTATGAAACTTCTTTCTGTTCTGTGCATTCAACTAACAGAGTTGAACCTTACTTTTGATTGAGCCGTTCTGAAACACTCTTTCTGTAGAAACTGCAATTGGACATTCTGAGCGCTAAGAGGCCTATATTGGGAAAAAGAATGTCTACAAATAAAATCTACACAGAAGAATTGTGTGAAACTTCTTTCTGTTCTGTTTGTTCAACTAAAAGAGTTGAACCTTAGTTTTGATTGAGCCGTTCTGAAACACTCTTTCTGTAGAAAATGCAAGTGGAGATTCGGAACGCTAAGAGGGTAATAGTGGAAAAAGGAATGTCTCCAAATATAAACTACACAGAATAATTCTGTGAAACTTATTTCTGATCTGTGCATTCAGCTAACAGAGTTAAACCATACTTTTGATTGAGGAGATCTGAACACTCTTTCTGTAGAAAATGCAACTGGACATTTGGAGCGCTAAGAGAGTAGTAGTTGAAAAAGGAATATATTCAAATATAAACTACACAGAAGCATTCTGTGAAACATCTTTCTGATCTGAGCATTCAGCTAACAGAGTTAAACCATACTTTTGATTGAGCAGTTTTGAAACACTCTGTCTGTAGAAAATGCAACTGGACATTCGTAGCGCTAAGTGGGTAATAGTGGAAAAAAGAATATGTTCAAATATAAACTACACAGAAGCATTGTATGAAACTTCTTTCTGTTCTGTGCATTCAACTAACAGAGTTGAACCTTACTTTTGATTGAGCCGTTCTGAAACACTCTTTCTGTAGAAACTGCAATTGGACATTCTGAGCGCTAAGAGGCCTATATTGGGAAAAAGAATGTCTACAAATAAAAACTACACAGAAGAATTGTGTGAAACTTCTTTCTGTTCTGTTTGTTCAACTAAAAGAGGTGAACATTAGTTTTGATTGAGCCGTTCTGAAACACTCTTTCTGTAGAAAATGCAAGTGGAGATTCGGAGCACTAAGAGGGTAATAGTGGAAAAAGGAATGTCTCCAAATATAAACTACACAGAATCATTCTGTGAAACTTCTTTCTGATCTGTGCATTCAGCTAACAGAGTTAAACCATACTTTTGATTGAGCAGATCTGAACACTCTTTCTGTAGAAAATGCAACTGGACATTTGGAGCGCTAAGAGAGTAGTAGTGGAAAAAGGAATATATTCAAATATAAACTAAACAGAAGCATTCTGTGAAACTTCTTTCTGATCTGAGCATTCAGCTAACAGAGTTAAACCATACTTATGATTGAGCAGTTTTGAAACACTCTGTCTGTAGAAAAGGCAACTGGACATTCGTAGCGCTAAGTGGGTAATAGTGGAAAAAAGAATATGTTCAAATATAAACTACACAGAAGCATTGTATGAAACATCTTTCTGTTCTGTGCATTCAACTAACAGAGTTGAACCTTACTTTTGATTGAGCCGTTCTGAAACACTCTTTCTGTAGAAACTGCAATTGGACATTCTGAGCGCTAAGAGGCCTCTATTGGGAAAAATAATATCTTCAAATAAAAACTACACAGAAACATTGTGTGAAACTTATTTCTGATATGTTCATTAAGCTAACAGAGTTAAACCATACTTTTGATTGCGCAGTTCTGAACACTCTTTCTGTAGAAAATGCAAGTGGACCTTTGGAGCGCTAAGAGGGTAATGGTGGAAAATGGAATATATTCAAATATAAACTACACAGTAGCATTCTGTGAAAATTCTTTCTGTTCTGTGCATTCAACTAACAGAGTTGAACCTTACTTTTGATTGAGCCGTTCTGAAACACTCTTTCTGTAGAAACTGCAATTGGACATGCTAAGCGCTAAGATGCCTACATTGGGAAAAATAATATCTTCAAATAAAAACTACACAGATGCATTCTGTGAAACTTATTTCTGATCTGTAAATTCAGTTAACAGAGATAAAACATATTTTTGATTGAGCAGTTATGAAACACTCTGTTTGTAGAAAATGCAAGTGGAGATTCGGAGCGCTAAGAGGGTAATAGTGGAAAAAGCTATGTCTTCAAATATAAACTACACAGAATCATTCGGTGAAACTTCTTTCTGATCTGTGCATTCAGCTAACAGAGTTAAACCATACTTTTGATTGAGCAGATCTGAACACTCTTTCTGTTGAAAATGCAACTGGACATTTGGAGCGCTAAGAGCGTAGTAGTGGAAAAAGGAATATATTCAAATATAAACTACACAGAAGCATTCTGTGAAACTTCTTTCTGATCTGAGCATACAGCTAACAGAGTTAAACCATACTTTTGATTGAGCAGTTTTGAAACACTCTGTCTGTAGAAAATGCAACTGGACATTCGTAGCGCTAAGTGGGTAATAGTGGAAAAGAGAATATGTCCAAATATAAACTACACAGAAGCATTGTATGAAACTTCTTTCTGTTCTGTGCATTCAACTAACAGAGTTGAACCTTACTTTTGATTGAGCCGTTCTGAAACACTCTTTCTGTAGAAACTGCAATTGGACATTCTGAGCGCTAAGAGGCCTATATTGGGAAAAAGAATGTCTACAAATAAAAACTACACAGAAGAATTGTGTGAAACTTCTTTCTGTTCTGTTTGTTCAACTAAAAGAGTTGAACCTTAGTTTTGATTGAGCCGTTCTGAAACACACTTTCTGTAGAAAATGCAAGTGGAGATTCGGAACGCTAAGAGGGTAATAGTGGAAAAAGGAATGCCTCCAAATATAAACTACACAGAATCATTCTGTGAAACTTCTTTCTGATCTGTGCATTCAGCTAAGAGAGTTAAACCATACTTTTGATTGAGCAGATCTGAACACTCTTTCTGTAGAAAATGCAACTGGACATTTGGAGCGCTAAGAGAGTAGTAGTGGAAAAGGGAATATATTCAAATATAAACTACACAGAAGCATTCTGTGAAACTTCTTTCTGATCTGAGCATTCAGCTAACAGAGTTAAACCATACTTATGATTGAGCAGTTTTGAAACACTCTGTCTGTAGAAAATGCAACTGGACATTCGTAGCGCTAAGTGGGTAATAGTGGAAAAAAGAATATGTTCAAATATAAACTACACAGAAGCATTGTATGAAACATCTTTCTGTTCTGTGCATTCAACTAACAGAGTTGAACCTTACTTTTGATTGAGCCTTTCTGAAACACTCTTTCTGTAGAAACTGCAATTGGACATTCTGAGCGCTAAGAGGCCTATATTGGGAAAAATAATATCTTCAAATAAAAACTACACAGAAGCATTGTGTGAAACTTATTTCTGATATGTTCATTAAGCTAACAGAGTTAAACCATACTTTTGATTGCGCAGTTCTGAACACTCTTTCTGCAGAAAATGCAAGTGGACATTCGGAGCGCTAAGAGGGTAATAGTGGAAAAAGGAATATATTCAAATATAAACTACACAGTAGCATTCTGTGAAAATTCTTTCTGTTCTGTGCATTCAACTAACAGAGTTGAACCTTACTTTTGATTGAGCCGTTCTGAAACACTCTTTCTGTAGAAACTGCAATTGGACATGCTAAGCGCTAAGAGGCCTACATTGGGAAAAAGAATATCTTCAAATAAAAACTACACAGATGCATTCTGTGAAACTTATTTCTGATCTGTAAATTCACTTAACAGATATAAAACATATTTTTGATTGAGCAGTTATGAAACACTCTTTTTGTAGAAAATGCAAGTGGAGATTCGGAGCGCTAAGGGGGTAACAGTGGAAAAAGGAATGTCTTCAAATATAAACTACACAGAATCATTCTTTGAAATTTCTTTCTGATCTGTGCATTCAGCTAACAGAGTTAAACCATACTTTTGATTGAGCAGATCTGAACACTCTTTCTGTAGAAAATGCAACTGGACATTTGGAGCGCTAAGAGCGTAGTAGTGGAAAAAGGAATATATTCAAATATAAACTACACAGAAGCATTCTGTGAAACTTCTTTCTGATCTGGGCATTCAGCTAACAGAGTTAAACCATACTTTTGATTGAGCAGTTTTGAAACACTCTGTCTGTAGAAAATGCAACTGGACATTCGTAGCGCTAAGTGGGTAATAGTGGAAAAAAGAATATGTCCAAATATAAACTACACAGAAGCATTGTATGAAACTTCTTTCTGTTCTGTGCATTCAACTAACAGAGTTGAACCTTACTTTTGATTGAGCCGTTCTGAAACACTCTTTCTGTAGAAACTGCAATTGGACATTCTGAGCGCTAAGAGGCCTATATTCGGAAAAAGAATGTCTACAAATAAACACTACACAGAAGAATTGTGTGAAACTTCTTTCTGTTCTGTTTGTTTAACTAAAAGAGTTGAACCTTAGTTTTGATTGAGCCGTTCTGAAACACTCTTTATGTGGAAAATGCAAGTGGAGATTCGGAGCGCTAAGAGGGTAATAGTGGAAAAAGGAATGTCTCCAAATATAAACTACACAGAATCATTCTGTGAAACTTCTTTCTGATCTGTGCATTCAGCTAACAGAGTTAAACCATACTTTTGATTGAGCAGATCTGAACACTCTTTCTGTAGAAAATGCAACTGGACATTTGGAGCGCTAAGAGAGTAGTAGTGGAAAAAGGAATATATTCAAATATAAACTACACAGAAGCATTCTGTGAAACTTCTTTCTGATCTGAGCATTCAGCTAACAGAGTTAAACCATACTTTTGATTGAGCAGTTTTGAAACACTCTGTCTGTAGAAAATGCAACTGGACATTCGTAGCGCTACGTGGGTAATAGTGGAAAAAAGAATATGTTCAAATATAAACTACACAGAAGCATTGTATGAAACTTCTTTCTGTTCTGTGCATTCAACTAACAGAGTTGAACCTTACTTTTGATTGAGCCTTTCTGATACACTCTTTCTGTAGAAACTGCAATTGGACATTCTGAGCACTAAGAGGCCTATATTGGGAAAAATAATATCTTCAAATAAAAACTACACAGAAGCATTGTGTGAAACTTATTTCTGATATGTTCATTAAGCTAACAGAGTTAAAACATACTTTTGATTGCGCAGTTCTGAACACTCTTTCTGTAGAAAATGCAAGTGGACATTCGGAGCGCTAAGAGGGTAATAGTGGAAAAAGGAATATATTCAAATATAAACTACACAGTAGCATTCTGTGAAAATTCTTTCTGTTCTGTGCATTCAACTAACAGAGTTGAACCTTACTTTTGATTGAGCCGTTCTGAAACACTCTTTCTGTAGAAACTGCAATTGGACATGCTAAGCGCTAAGAGGCCTACATTGGGAAAAAGAATATCTTCAAATAAAAACTACACAGATGCATTCTGTGAAACTTATTTCTGATCTGTAAATTCAGTTAACAGAGATAAAACATATTTTTGATTGAGCAGTTAGGAAACACTCTTTTTGTAGAAAATGCAAGTGGAGATTCGGAGCGCTAAGAGGGTAATAGTGGAAAAAGGAATGTCTTCAAATATAAACTACACAGAATCATTCGGTGAAACTTCTTTCTGATCTGTGCATTCAGCTAACAGTGTTAAACCATACTTTTGATTGAGCAGATCTGAACACTCTTTCTGTAGAAAATGCAAGTGGACATTTGGAGCGCTAAGAGCGTAGTAGTGGAAAAAGGAATATATTCAAATATAAACTACACAGAAGCATTCTGTGAAACTTCTTTCTGATCTGAGCATTCAGCTAACAGAGTTAAACCATACTTTTGATTGAGCAGTTTTGAAACACTCTGTCTGTAGAAAATGCAACTGTACATTCGTAGCGCTAAGTGGGTAATAGTGGAAAAAAGAATATGTTCAAATATAAACTACACAGAAGCATTGTATGAAACTTCTTTCTGTTCTGTGCATTCAACTAACAGAGTTGAACCTTACTTTTGATTGAGCCGTTCTGAAACACTCTTTCTGTAGGAACTGCAATTGGACATTCTGAGCGCTAAGAGGCCTATATTGGGAAAAAGAATATCTTCAAATAAAAACTACACAGATGCATTCTGTGAAACTTATTTCTGATCTGTAAATTCAGTTAACAGAGATAAAACATATTTTAGACTGAGCAGTTATGAAACACTCTTTTTGTAGAAAATGCAAGTGGAGATTCGGAGCGCTAAGAGGTTAATAGTGGAAAAAGGAATGTCTCCAAATATAAACTACACAGAATCATTCGGTGAAACTTCTTTCTGATCTGTGCATTCAGATAACGGAGTTAAACCATACTTTTGATTGAGCAGATCTGAACACTATTTCTGTAAATATGCAACTGGACATTTGGAGCGCTAAGAGAGTAGTAGTGGAAAAAGGAATATATTCAAATATAAACTACTCAGAAGCATTCTGTGAAACTTCTTTCTGATCTGAGCATTCAGCTAACAGAGTTAAACCATACTTTTGATTGAGCAGTTTTGAAACACTCTGTCTGTAGAAAATGCAACTGGACATTCGCAGCGCTAAGTGGGTAATAGTGGAAAAAAGAATATGTTCAAATATAAACTACACAGAAGCATTGCATGAAACTTCTTTCTGTTCTGTGCATTCAACTAACAGAGTTGAAACTTACTTTTCATTGAGCCTTTCAGAAACACTCTTTCTGTAGAAACTGCAGTTGGACATTCTGGACGCTAAGAGGCCTCTATTGGGAAAAATAATATCTTCAAATAAAAACTACACAGAAGCATTGTGTGAAACTTATTTCTGATATTTTCATTAAGCTAACAGAGTTAAACCATACTTTTGATTGCGCAGTTCTGAACAGTCTTTCTGTAGAAAATGCAAGTGGACATTCGGAACGCTAAGAGGGTAATAGTGGAAAAAGGAATATATTCAAATATAAACCACACAGTAGCATTCTGTGAAAATTCTTTCTGTTCTGTGAATTCAACTAACAGAGTTGAACCTTACTTTTGATTGAGCCGTTCTGAAACACTCTTTCTGTAGAAACTGCAATTGGACATGCTAAGCGCTAAGAGGCCTTCATTGGGAAAAAGAATATCTTCAAATAAAAACTACACAGATGCATTCTGTGAAACTTATTTCTGATCTGTAAATTCAGTTAACAGAGATAAAACATATTTTTGATTGAGCAGTTATGAAACACTCTTTTTGTAGAAAATGCAAGTGGAGATTCGGAGCGCTAAGAGGGTAATAGTGAAAAAAGGAATGTCTTCAAATATAAACTACACAGAATCATTCTGTGAAAGTTCTTTCTGATCTCTGCATTCAGCTAACAGAGTTAAACCATACTTTTGATTGAGCAGTTTTGAAACATTCTGTCTGTAGAAAATGCAACTGGACATTCGTAGCGCTAAGTGGGTAATAGTGGAAAAAAGAATATGTTCAAATATAAACTACACAGAAGCATTGTATGAAACTACTTTCTGTTCTGTGCATTCAACTAACAGAGTTGAACCTTACTTTTGATTGAGCCGTTCTGAAACACTCTTTCTGTAGAAACTGCAATTGGACATTCTGAGCGCTAAGAGGCCTATATTGGGAAAAAGAATATCTTCAAATAAAAACTACACAGATGCATTCTGTGAAACTTATTTCTGATCTGTAAATTCAGTTAACAGAGATAAAACATATTTTAGACTGAGCAGTTATGAAACACTCTTTTTGTAGAAAATGCAAGTGGAGATTCGGAGCGCTAAGAGGGTAATAGTGGAAAAAGGAATGTCTCCAAATATAAACTACACAGAATCATTCTGTGAAACTTTTTTCTGATCTGTGCATTCAGCTAACAGAGTTAAAACATACATTTGATTGAGCAGATCTGAACTCTCTTTCTGTAGAAAATGCAACTGGACATTTGGAGCGCTAAGAGAGTAGTAGTGGAAAAAGGAATATATTCAAATATAAACTACACAGAAGCATTCTGTGAAACTTATTTCTGATCTGAGCATTCAGCTAACAGAGTTAAACCATAATTTTGATTGAGCAGTTTTGAAACACTCTGTCTGTAGAAAATGCAACTGGACATTCGTAGCGCTAAGTGGGTAATAGTGGAAAAAAGAATATGTTCAAATATAAACTACACAGAAGCATTGTATGAAACTTCTTTCTGTTCTGTGCATTCAACTAACAGAGTTGAACCTTACTTTTGATTGAGCCGTTCTGAAACACTCTTTCTGTAGAAAATGCAATTGGACATTCTGAGCGCTAAGAGGCCTATATTGGGAAAAAGAATGTCTACAAATAAAAACTACACAGAAGAATTGTGTGAAACTTCTTTCTGTTCTGTTTGTTCAACTAAAAGAGTTGAACCTTAGTTTTGATTGAGCCGTTCTGAAACACACTTTCTGTAGAAAATGCAAGTGGAGATTCGGAGCGCTAATTGAGTAATAGTGGAAAAAGGAATGTCTCCAAATATAAACTACACAGAATCATTCTGTGAAACTTCTTTCTGATCTGTGCATTCAGCTAACAGAGTTAAACCATACTTTTGATTGAGCAGATCTGAACACTCTTTCTGTAGAAAATGCAACTGGACATTTGGAGCGCTAAGAGAGTAGTAGTGGAAAAAGGAATATATTCAAATATAAAATACACAGAAGCATTCTGTGAAACTTCTTTCTGATCTGAGCATTCAGCTAACAGAGTTAAACCATACTTTTGATTGAGCAGTTTTGAAACACTCTGTCTGTAGAAAATGCAACTGGACATTCGTAGCGCTAAGTGGGTAATAGTGGAAAAAAGAATATGTTCAAATATAAACTACACAGAAGCATTGTATGAAACTTCTTTCTGATCTGTGCATTCAGATAACAGAGTTAAACCATACTTTTGATTGAGCAGATCTGAACAGTCTTTCTGTAGAAAATGCAACTGGACATTTGGAGCGCTAAGAGAGTAGTAGTGGAAAAAGGAATATATTCAAATATAAACTACACAGAAGCATTCTGTGAAACTTCTTTCTGATCTGAGCATTCAGCTAACAGAGTTAAACCATACTTTTGATTGAGCAGTTTTGAAACACTCTGTCTGTAGAAAATGCAACTGGACATTCGTAGCGCTAAGTGGGTAATAGTGGAAAAAAGAATATGTTCAAATATAAACTACACAGAAGCATTGTATGAAACTTCTTTCTGATCTGTGCATTCAGATAACAGAGTTAAACCATACTTTTGATTGAGCAGATCTGAACACTCTTTCTGTAGAAAATGCAACTGGATATTTGGAGCGCTAAGAGAGTAGTAGTGGAAAAAGGAATATATTCAAATATAAACTACACAGAAGCATTCTGTGAAACTTCTTTCTGATCTGAGCATTCAGCTAACAGAGTTAAACCATACTTTTGATTGAGCAGTTTTGAAACACTCTGTCTGTAGAAAATGCAACTGGACATTCGTAGCGCTAAGTGGGTAATAGTGGAAAAAAGAATATGTTCAAATATAAACTACACAGAAGCATTGTATGAAACTTCTTTCTGTTCTGTGCATTCAACTAACAGAGTTGAACCTTACTTTGGATTGAGCCTTTCTGAAAAACTCTTTTTGTAGAAACTGCAATTGGACATTCTGAGCGCTAAGAGGCCTATATTGGGAAAAATAATATCTTCAAATAAAAACTTCACAGAAGCATTGGGTGAAACTTATTTCTGATATGTTCATTAAGCTAACAGAGTTAAACCATACTTTTGATTGCGCAGTTCTGAACACTCTTTCTGTAGAAAATGCCAGTGGACATTCGGAGCGCTAAGAGGGTAATAGTGGAAAAAGGAATATATTCAAATATAAACTACACAGTAGCATTCTGTGAAAATTCTTTCTCTTCTGTGCATTCAACTAACAGATTTGAACCTTACTTTTGATTGAGCCGTTCTGAAACACACTTTCTGTAGAAACTGCAATTGGACATGCTAAGCGCTAAGAGGCCTACATTGGGAAAAAGAATATCTTCAAATAAAAACTACACAGATGCATTCTGTGAAACTTATTTCTGATCTGTAAATTCAGTTAACAGAGATAAAACATATTTTTGATTGAGCAGTTATGAAACACTTTTTGTAGAAAATGCAAGTGGAGATTCGCAGCGCTAAGAGGGTAATAGTGAAAAAAGTAATGTCTTCAAATATAAACTACACAGAATCATTCGGTGAAACTTCTTTCTGATCTGTGCATTCAGCTAACAGAGTTAAACCATACTTTTGATTGAGCAGATCTGAACACTCTTTCTGTAGAAAATGCAACTGGACATTTGGAGCGCTAAGAGCGTAGTAGTGGAAAAAGGAATATATTCAAATATAAACTACACAGAAGCATTCTGTGAAACTTCTTTCTGATCTGAGCATTCAGCTAACAGAGTTAAACCACACTTTTGATTGAGCAGTTTTGAAACACTCTGTCTGTAGAAAATGCAACTGGACATTCGTAGCGGTAAGTGGGTAATAGTGGAAAAAAGAATATGTTCAAATATAAACTACACAGAAGCATTGTATGAAACTTCTTTCTGTTCTGTGCATTCAACTAACAGAGTTGAACCTTACTTTTGATTGAGCCGTTCTGAAACACTCTTTCTGTGGAAACTGCAATTGGACATTCTGAGCGCTAAGAGGCCTATATTGGGAAAAAGAATGTCTACAAATAAAAACTACACAGACGAATTGTGTGATACTTCTTTCTGTTCTGTTTGTTCAACTAAAGAGTTGAACCTTAATTTTGATTGAGCCGTTCTGAAACACTCTTTCTGTAGAAAATGCAAGTGGAGATTCGGAGCGCTAAGAGGGTAATAGTGGAAAAAGGAATGTCTCCAAATATAAACTACACAGAATCATTCTGTGAAACTTCTTTCTGATCTGTGCATTCAGCTAACAGAGTTAAACCATACTTTTGATTGAGCAGATCTGAACACTCTTTCTGTAGAAAATGCAACTGGACATTTGGAGCGCTAAGAGAGTAGTAGTGGAAAAAGGAATATATTCAAATATAAACTACACAGAAGCATTCTGTGAAACTTCTTTCTGATCTGAGCATTCAGCTAACAGAGTTAAACCATACTTTTGATTGAGCAGTTTTGAAACACTCTGTCTGTAGAAAATGCAACTGGACATTCGTAGCGCTAAGTGGGTAATAGTGGAAAAAAGAATATGTTCAAATATAAACTACACAGAAGCATTGTATGAAACTTCTTTCTGTTCTGTGCATTCAACTAACAGAGTTGAACCTTACTTTTGATTGAGCCTTTCTGAAACACTCTTTCTGTAGAAACTGCAATTGGACATTCTGAGCGTTAGGAGACATATATTGGGAAAAATAATATCTTCAAATAAAAACTACACAGAAGCATTGTGTGAAACTTATTTCTGATATGTTCATTAAGCTAACAGAGTTAAACCATACTTTTGATTGCGCAGTTCTGAACACTCTTTCTGTAGAAAATGCAAGTGGACATTCGGAGCGCTAAGAGGGTAATAGTGGAAAAAGGAATATATTCAAATATAAACTACACAGTAGCATTCTGTGAAAATTCTTTCTGTTCTGTGCATTCAACTAACAGAGTTGAACCTTACTTTTGATTGAGCCGTTCTGAAACACTCTTTCTGTAGAAACTGCAATTGGACATGCTAAGCGCTAAGAGGCCTACATTGGGAAAAAGAATATCTTCAAATAAAAACTACACAGATGCATTCTTTGAAACTTATTTCTAATCTGTAAATTCAGTTAACAGGGATAAAACATATTTTTGATTGAGCAGTTATGAAACACTCTTTTTGTAGAAAATGCAAGTGGAGATTCGGAGCGCTAAGAAGGTAATAGTGGAAAAAGGAATGTCTTCAAATATAAACTACACAGAATCATTCGGTGAAACTTCTTTCTGATCTGTGCATTCAGCTAACAGAGTTAAACCATACTTTTGATTGAGCAGATCTGAACACTCTTTCTGTAGAAAATGCAACTGGACATTTGGAGCGCTAAGAGCGTAGTAGTGGAAAAAGGAATATATTCAAATATAAACTACACAGAAGCATTCTGTGAAACTTCTTTCTGATCTGAGCATTCAGCTAACAGAGTTAAACCATACTTTTGATTGAGCAGTTTTGAAACACTCTGTCTGTAGAAAATGCAACTGGACATTCGTAGCGCTAAGTGGGTAATAGTGGAAAAAAGAATATGTTCAAATATAAACTACACAGAAGCATTGTATGAAACTTCTTTCTGTTCTGTGCATTCAACTAACAGAGTTGAACCTTACATTGGATTGAGCCTTTCTGAAAAACTCTTTTTGTAGAAACTGCAATTGGACATTCTGAGCGCTAAGAGGCCTATATTGGGAAAAATAATATCTTCAAATAAAAACTTCACAGAAGCATTGGGTGAAACTTATTTCTGATATGTTCATTAAGCTAACAAATTTAAACCATACTTTTGATTGCGCAGTTCTGAACACTCTTTCTGTAGAAAATGCCAGTGGACATTCGGAGCGCTAAGAGGGTAATAGTGGAAAAAGGAATATATTCAAATATCAACTACACAGTAGCATTCTGTGAAAATTCTTTCTCTTCTGTGCATTCAACTAACAGATTTGAACCTTACTTTTGATTGAGCCGTTCTGAAACACTCTTTCTGTAGAAACTGCAATTGGACATGCTAAGCGCTAAGAGGCCTACATTGGGAAAAAGAATATCTTCAAATAAAAACTACACAGATGCATTCTGTGAAACTTATTTCTGATCTGTAAATTCAGTTAACAGAGATAAAACATATTTTTGATTGAGCAGTTATGAAACACTCTTTTTGTAGAAAATGCAAGTGGAGATTCGGAGCGCTAAGAGGGTAATAGTGAAAAAAGGAATGTCTTCAAATATAAACTACACAGAATCATTCGGTGAAACGTCTTTCTGATCTGTGCATTCAGCTAACAGAGTTAAACCATACTTTTGATTGAGCAGATCTGAACACTCTTTCTGTAGAAAATGCAACTGGACATTTGGAGCGCTAAGAGCGTAGTAGTGGAAAAAGTAATATATTCAAATATAAACTACACAGAAGCATTCTGTGAAACTTCTTTCTGATCTGAGCATTCAGCTAACAGAGTTAAACCATACTTTTGATTGAGCAGTTTTGAAACACTCTGTCTGTAGAAAATGCAACTGGACATTCGTAGCGCTAAGTGGGTAATAGTGGAAAAAAGAATATGTTCAAATATAAACTACACAGTAGCATTCTGTGAAACTTCTTTCTGTTCTGTGCATTCAACTAACAGAGTTGAACCTTACTTTTGATTGAGCCGTTCTGAAACACTCTTTCTGTAGAAACTGCAATTGGACATTCTGAGCGCTAAGAGGCCTATATTGGGAAAAAGAATGTCTACAAATAAAAACTACACAGACGAATTGTGTGAAACTTCTTTCTGTTCTGTTTGTTTAACTAAAAGAGTTGAACCTTAATTTTGATTGAGCCGTTCTGAAACACTCTTTCTGTAGAAAATGCAAGTGGAGATTCGGAGGGCTAAGAGGGTAATAGTGGAAAAAGGAATGTCTCCAAATATAAACTACACAGAATCATTCTGTGAAACTTCTTTCTGATCTGTGCATTCAGCTAACAGAGTTAAACCATACTTTTGATTGAGCAGATCTGAACACTCTTTCTGTAGAAAATGCAACTGGACATTTGGAGCGCTAAGAGAGTAGTAGTAGAAAAGGAATATATTCAAATATAAACTACACAGAAGCATTCTGTGAAACTTCTTTCTGATCTGAGCATTCAGCTAACAGAGTTAAACCATACTTTTGATTGAGCAGTTTTGAAACACTCTGTCTGTAGAAAATGCAACTGGACATTCGTAGCGCTAAGTGGGTAATAGTGGAAAAAAGAATATGTTCAAATATAAACTACACAGAAGCATTGTATGAAACTTCTTTCTGATCTGTGCATTCAGATAACAGAGTTAAACCATACTTTTGATTGAGCAGATCTGAACAGTCTTTCTGTAGAAAATGCAACTGGACATTTGGAGCGCTAAGAGAGTAGTAGTGGAAAAAGGAATATATTCAAATATAAACTACACAGAAGCATTCTGTGAAACTTCTTTCTGATCTGAGCATTCAGCTAACAGAGTTAAACCATACTTTTGATTGAGCAGTTTTGAAACACTCTGTCTGTAGAAAATGCAACTGGACATTCGTAGCGCTAAGTGGGTAATAGTGGAAAAAAGAATATGTTCAAATATAAACTACACAGAAGCATTGTATGAAACTTCTTTCTGTTCTGTGCATTCAACTAACAGAGTTGAACCTTACTTTGGATTGAGCCTTTCTGAAAAACTCTTTTTGTAGAAACTGCAATTGGACATTCTGAGCGCTAAGAGGCCTATATTGGGAAAAATAATATCTTCAAATAAAAACTTCACAGAAGCATTGGGTGAAAATTATTTCTGATATGTTCATTAAGCTAACAGAGTTGAACCATACTTTTGATTGCGCAGTTCTGAACACTCTTTCTGTAGAAAATGCCAGTGGACATTCGGAGCGCTAAGAGGGTAATAGTGGAAAAAGGAATATATTCAAATATAAACTACACAGTAGCATTCTGTGAAAATCCTTTCTCTTCTGTGCATTCAACTAACAGATTTGAACCTTACTTTTGATTGAGCCGTTCTGAAACACTCTTTCTGTAGAAACTGCAATTGGACATGCTAAGCGCTAAGAGGCCTACATTGGGAAAAAGAATATCTTCAAATAAAAACTACACAGATGCATTCTGTGAAACTTATTTCTGATCTGTAAATTCAGTTAACAGAGATAAAACATATTTTTGATTGAGCAGTTATGAAACACTCTTTTTGTAGAAAATGCAAGTGGAGATTCGGAGCGCTAAGAGTGTAATAGTGAAAAAAGGAATGTCTTCAAATATAAACTACACAGAAGCATTGTATGAAACTTCTTTCTGTTCTGTGCATTCAACTAACAGAGTTGAACCTTACTTTTGATTGAGCCGTTCTGAAACACTCTTTCTGTAGAAACTGCAATTGGACATTCTGAGCGCTAAGAGGCCTATATTGGGAAAAAGAATGTCTACAAATAAAAACTACACAGACGAATTGTGTGAAAATTCTTTCTGTTCTGTTTGTTCAACTAAAAGAGTTGAACCTTAATTTTGATTGAGCCGTTCTGAAACACTCTTTCTGTAGAAAATGCAAGTGGAGATTCGGAGCGCTAAGAGGGTAATAGTGGAAAAAGGAATGTCTCCAAATATAAACTACACAGAATCATTCTGTGAAACTTCTTTCTGATCTGTGCATTCAGCTAACAGAGTTAAACCATACTTTTGATTGAGCAGATCTGAACACTCTTTCTGTAGAAAATGCAACTGGACATTTGGAGCGCTAAGAGAGTAGTAGTGGAAAAAGGAATATATTCAAATATAAACTACACAGAAGCATTCTGTGAAACTTCTTTCTGATCTGAGCATTCAGCTAACAGAGTTAAACCATACTTTTGATTGAGCAGTTTTGAAACACTCTGTCTGTAGAAAATGCAACTGGACATTCGTAGCGCTAAGTGGGTAATAGTGGAAAAAAGAATATGTTCAAATATAAACTACACAGAAGCATTGTATGAAACTTCTTTCTGTTCTGTGCATTCAACTAACAGAGTTGAACCTTACTTTTGATTGAGCCTTTCTGAAACACTCTTTCTGTAGAAACTGCAATTGGACATTCTGAGCGTTAGGAGACCTATATTGGGAAAAATAATATCTTCAAATAAAAACTACACAGAAGCATTGTGTGAAACTTATTTCTGATATGTTCATTAAGCTAACAGAGTTAAACCATACTTTTGATTGCGCAGTTCTGAACACTCTTTCTGTAGAAAATGCAAGTGGACATTCGGAGCGCTAAGAGGGTAATAGTGGAAAAAGGAATATATTCAAATATAAACTACACAGTAGCATTCTGTGAAAATTCTTTCTGTTCTGTGCATTCAACTAACAGAGTTGAACCTTACTTTTGATTGAGCCGTTCTGAAACACTCTTTCTGTAGAAACTGCAATTGGACATGCTAAGCGCTAAGAGGCCTACATTGGGAAAAAGAATATCTTCAAATAAAAACTACACAGATGCATTCTTTGAAACTTATTTCTAATCTGTAAATTCAGTTAACAGGGATAAAACATATTTTTGATTGAGCAGTTATGAAACACTCTTTTTGTAGAAAATGCAAGTGGAGATTCGGATCGCTAAGAGGGTAATAGTGGAAAAAGGAATGTCTTCAAATATAAACTACACAGAATCATTCGGTGAAACTTCTTTCTGATCTGTGCATTCAGCTAACAGAGTTAAACCATACTTTTGATTGAGCAGATCTGAACACTCTTTCTGTAGAAAATGCAACTGGACATTTGGAGCGCTAAGAGCGTAGTAGTGGAAAAAGGAATATATTCAAATATAAACTACACAGAAGCATTCTGTGAAACTTCTTTCTGATCTGAGCATTCAGCTAACAGAGTTAAACCATACTTTTGATTGAGCAGTTTTGAAACACTCTGTCTGTAGAAAATGCAACTGGACATTCGTAGCGCTAAGTGGGTAATAGTGGAAAAAAGAATATGTTCAAATATAAACTACACAGAAGCATTGTATGAAACTTCTTTCTGTTCTGTGCATTCAACTAACAGAGTTGAACCTTACTTTGGATTGAGCCTTTCTGAAAATCTCTTTTTGTAGAAACTGCAATTGGACATTCTGAGCGCTAAGAGGCCTATATTGGGAAAAATAATATCTTCAAATAAAAACTTCACAGAAGCATTGGGTGAAACTTATTTCTGATATGTTCATTACGCTAACACATTTAAACCATACTTTTGATTGCGCAGTTCTGAACACTCTTTCTGTAGAAAATGCCAGTGGACATTCGGAGCGCTAAGAGGGTAATAGTGGAAAAAGGAATATATTCAAATATAAACTACACAGTAGCATTCTGTGAAAATTCTTTCTCTTCTGTGCATTCAACTAACAGATTTGAACCTTACTTTTGATTGAGCCGTTCTGAAACACTCTTTCTGTAGAAACTGCAATTGGACATGCTAAGCGCTAAGAGGCCTACATTGGGAAAAAGAATATCTTCAAATAAAAACTACACAGATGCATTCTGTGAAACTTATTTCTGATCTGTAAATTCAGTTAACAGAGATAAAACATATTTTTGATTGAGCCATTCTGAAACACTCTTTCTGTAGAAAATGCAAGTGGAGATTCGGAGCGCTAAGAGGGTAATAGTGGAAAAAGGAATGTCTCCAAATATAAACTACACAGAATCATTCTGTGAAACTTTTTTCTGATCTGTGCATTCAGCTAACAGAGTTAAACCATACTTTTGATTGAGCAGATCTGAACACTCTTTCTGTAGAAAATGCAACTGGACATTTGGAGCGCTAAGAGAGTAGTAGTGGAAAAAGGAATATATTCAAATATAAACTACACAGAAGCATTCTGTGAAACTTCTTTCTGATCTGAGCATTCAGCTAACAGAGTTAAACCATACTTTTGATTGAGCAGTTTTGAAACACTCTGTCTGTAGTAAATGCAACTGGACATTCGTAGCGCTAAGTGGGTAATAGTGGAAAAAAGAATATGTTCAAATATAAACTACACAGAAGCATTGTATGAAACTTCTTTCTGTTCTGTGCATTCAACTAACAGAGTTGAACCTTACTTTTGATTGAGCCTTTCTGAAACACTCTTTCTGTAGAAACTGCAATTGGACATTCTGAGCGCTAAGAGGCCTATATTGGGAAAAATAATATCTTCAAATAAAAACTACACAGAAGCATTGTGTGAAACTTATTTCTGATATGTTCATTAAGCTAACAGAGTTAAACCATACTTTTGATTGCGCAGTTCTGAACACTCCTTCTGTAGAAAATGCAAGTGGACATTCGGAGCGCTAAGAGGGTAATAGTGGAAAAAGGAATATATTCAAATATAAACTACACAGTAGCATTCTGTGAAAATTCTTTCTGTTCTGTGCATTCAACTAACAGAGTTGAACCTTACTTTTGATTGAGCCGTTCTGAAACACTCTTTCTGTAGAAAATGCAAGTGGATATTCGGAGCGCTAAGAGGGTAATAGTGGAAAAAGGAATGTCTCCAAATATAAACTACACAGAATCATTCTGTGAAACTTCTTTCTGATCTGTGCATTCAGCTAACAGAGTTAAACCATACTTTTGATTGAGCAGATCTGAACACTCTTTCTGTAGAAAATGCAACTGGGCATTTGGAGCGCTAAGAGAGTAGTAGTGGAAAAAGGAATATATTCAAATATAAACTACACAGAAGCATTCTGTGAAACTTCTTTCTGATCTGAGCATTCAGCTAACAGAGTTAAACCATACTTTTGATTGAGCAGTTTTGAAACACTCTGTCTGTAGAAAATACAACTGGACATTCGTAGCGCTAAGTGGGTAATAGTGGAAAAAAGAATATGTTCAAACATAAACTACACAGAAGCATTGTATGA
The DNA here is from genome assembly GCF_028878055.3 of Symphalangus syndactylus. NCBI lineage: Eukaryota > Metazoa > Chordata > Mammalia > Primates > Hylobatidae > Symphalangus > Symphalangus syndactylus. The sequence goes on along the minus strand of NC_072437.2, from coordinate 109,135,280 downwards.
AACTACTTTCTGTTCTGTGCATTCAACTAACAGAGTTGAACCTTACTTTTGATTGAGCCGTTCTGAAACACTCTTTCTGTAGAAACTGCAATTGGACATTCTGAGCGCTAAGAGGCCTATATTGGGAAAAAAATGTCTACAAATAAAAACTACACAGAAGAATTGTGTGAAACTTCTTTCTGTTCTGTTTGTTCAACTAAAAGAGTTGAACCTTAGTTTTGATTGAGCCGTTCTGAAACACTCTTTCTGTAGAAAATGCAAGTGGAGATTCGGAGCGCTAAGAGGGTAATAGTGGAAAAAGGAATGTCTCCAAATATAAACTACACAGAATCATTCTGTGAAACTTCTTTCTGATCTGTGCATTCAGCTAACAGAATTAAACCATACATTTGATTGAGCAGATCTGAACACTCTTTCTGTAGAAAATGCAACTGGACATTTGGAGCGCTAAGAGAGTAGTAGTGGAAAAAGGAATATATTCAAATATAAACTACACAGAAGCATTCTGTGAAACTTCTTTCTGATCTGAGCATTCAGCTAACAGAATTAAACCATACTTTTGATTGAGCAGTTTTGAAACACTCTGTCTGTAGAAAATGCAACTGGACATTCGTAGCGCTAAGTGGGTAATAGTGGAAAAAAGAATATGTTCAAATATAAACTACACAGAAACATTGTATGAAACTACTTTCTGTTCTGTGCATTCAACTAACAGAGTTGAAACTTACTTTTGATTGAGCCTTTCTGAAACACTCTTTCTGTAGAAACTGCAATTGGACATTCTGAGCGCTAAGAGGCCTATATTGGGAAATATAATATCTTCAAATAAAAACTACACAGAAGCATTGTGTGAAACTTATTTCTGATATGTTCATTAAGCTAACAGAGTTAAACCATACTTTTGATTGCGCAGTTCTGAACACTCTTTCTGTAGAAAATGCAAGTGGACATTCGGAGCGCTAAGGAGGTAATAGTGGAAAAAGGAATATATACAAATATAAACTACACAGTAGCATTCTGTGAAAATTCTTTCTGTTCTGTGCATTCAACTAACAGAGTTGAACCTTACTTTTGATTGAGCCGTTCTGAAACACTCTGTAGAAACTGCAATTGGACATGCTAAGCGCTAAGAGGCCTATATTGGGAAAAAGAATATCTTCAAATAAAAACTACACAGATGCATTCTGTGAAACTTATTTCTGATCTGTAAATTCAGTTAACAGAGATAAAACATATTTTTGATTGAGCCGTTCTGAAACACTCTTTCTGTAGAAAATGCAAGTGGAGATTCGGAGCGCTAAGAGGGTAATAGTGGAAAAAGGAATGTGTCCAAATATAAACTACACAGAATCATTCTGTGAAACTTTTTTCTGATCTGTGCATTCAGCTAACAGAGTTAAACCATACTTTTGATTGAGCAGATCTGAACACTCTTTCTGTAGAAAATGCAACTGGACATTTGGAGCGCTAAGAGAGTAGTAGTGGAAAAAGGATTATATTCAAATATAAACTACACAGAAGCATTCTGTGAAACTTCTTTCTGATCTGAGCATTCAGCTAACAGAGTTAAACCATACTTTTGATTGAGCAGTTTTGAAACACTCTGTCTGTAGTAAATGCAACTGGAGATTCGTAGCGCTAAGTGGGTAATAGTGGAAAAAAGAATATGTTCAAATATAAACTACACAGAAGCATTGTATGAAACTTCTTTCTGTTCTGTGCATTCAACTAACAGAGTTGAACCTTACTTTTGATTGAGCCTTTCTGAAACACTCTTTCTGTAGAAACTGCAATTGGACATTCTGAGCGTTAGGAGGCCTATATTGGGAAAAACAATATCTTCAAATAAAAATTACACAGAAGCATTGTGTGAAACTTATTTCTGATATGTTCATTAAGCTAACAGAGGTAAACCATACTTTTGATTGCGCAGTTCTGAACACTCTTTCTGTAGAAAATGCAAGTGGACATTCGGAGCGCTAAGAGGGTAATAGTGGAAAAAGGAATATATTCAAATATAAACTACACAGTAGCATTCTGTGAAAATTCTTTCTGTTCTGTGCATTCAACTTACAGATTTGAACCTTACTTTTGATTGAGCCGTTCTGAAACACTCTTTCTGTAGAAACTGCAATTGGACATGCTAAGCGCTAAGAGGCCTACATTGGGAAAAAGAATATCTTCAAATAAAAATTACACAGATGCATTCTTTGAAAGTTATTTCTAATCTGTAAATTCAGTTAACAGGGATAAAACATATTTTTGATTGAGCAGTTATGAGACATTCTTTTTGTAGAAAATGCAAGTGGAGATTCGGAGCGCTAAGACGGTAATAGTGGAAAAAGGAATGTCTTCAAATATAAACTACACAGAATCATTCGGTGAAACTTCTTTCTGATCTGTGCATTCAGCTAACAGAGTTAAACCATACTTTTGATTGAGCAGATCTGAACACTCTTTCTGTAGAAAATGCAACTGGACATTTGGAGCGCTAAGAGCGTAGTAGTGGAAAAAGGAATATATTCAAATATAAACTACACAGAAGCATTCTGTGAAACTTCTTTCTGATCTGAGCATTCAGCTAACAGAGTTAAACCATACTTTTGATTGAGCAGTTTTGAAACACTCTGTCTGTAGAAAATACAACTGGACATTCGTAGCGCTAAGTGGGTAATAGTGGAAAAAAGAATATGTTCAAACATAAACTACACAGAAGCATTGTATGAAACTTCTTTCTGTTCTGTGCATTCAACTAACAGAGTTGAACCTTACTTTTGATTGAGCCGTTCTGAAACACTCTTTCTGTAGAAACTGCAATTGGACATTCTGAGCGCTAAGAGGCCTATATTGGGAAAAAGAATGTCTACAAATAAAAACTACACAGAAGAATTGTGTGAAACTTCTTTCTGTTCTGTTTGTTCAACTAAAACAGTTGAAACTTAGTTTTGATTGAGCCGTTCTGAAACACTCTTTCTGTAGAAAATGCAAGTGGAGATTCGGAGCGCTAAGAGGGTAATAGTGGAAAAAGGAATGTCTCCAAATATAAACTACACAGAATCATTCTGTGAAACTTCTTTCTGATCTGTGCATTCAGCTAACAGAATTAAAACATACATTTGATTGAGCAGATCTGAACACTCTTTCTGTAGAAAATGCAACTGGACATTTGGAGCGCTAAGAGAGTAGTAGTGGAAAAAGGAATATATTCAAATATAAACTACACAGAAGCATTCTGTGAAACTTCTTTCTGATCTGAGCATTCAGCTAACAGAGTTAAACCATACTTTTGATTGAGCAGTTTTGAAACACTCTGTCTGTAGAAAATGCAACTGGACATTCGTAGCGCTAAGTGGGTAATAGTGGAAAAAAGAATATGTTCAAATATAAACTACACAGAAGCATTGTATGAAACTTCTTTCTGTTCTGTGCATTCAACTAACAGAGTTGAACCTTACTTTTGATTGAGCCGTTCTGAAACACTCTTTCTGTAGAAACTGCAATTGGACATTCTGAGCGCTAAGAGGCCTATATTGGGAAAAAGAATGTCTACAAATAAAAACTACACAGAAGAATTGTGTGAAACTTCTTTCTGTTCTGTTTGTTCAACTAAAAGAGTTGAACCTTAGTTTTGATTGAGCTGTTCTGAAACACTCTTTCTGTAGAAAATGCAAGTGGAGATTCGGAGCGCTAAGAGGGTAATAGTGGAAAAAGGAATGTCTCCAAATATAAACTACACAGAATCATTCTGTGAAAGTTCTTTCTGATCTGTGCATTCAGCTAACAGAGTTAAACCATACTTTAGATTGAGCAGATCTGAACACTCTTTCTGTACAAAATGCAACTGGACATTTGGAGCGCTAAGAGAGTAGTAGTGGAAAAAGGAATATATTCAAATATAAACTACACAGAAGCATTCTGTGAAACTTCTTTCTGATCTGAGCATTCAGCTAGCAGAGTTAAACCATACTTTTGATTGAGCTGTTTTGAAACACTCTGTCTGTAGAAAATGCAACTGGACATTCGTAGCGCTAAGTGGGTAATAGTGGAAAAAAGAATATGTTCAAATATAAACTACACAGAAACATTGTATGAAACTTCTTTCTGTTCTGTGCATTCAACTAACAGAGTTGAACCTCACTTTGGATTGAGCCTTTCTGAAACACTCTTTCTGTAGAAACTGCAATTGGACATTCTGAGCGCTAAGAGGCCTATATTGGGAAAAATAATATCTTCAAATAAAAACTACACAGAAGCATTGGGTGAAACTTATTTCTGATATGTTCATTAAGCTAACAGAGTTAAACCATACTTTTGATTGCGCAGTTCTGAACACTCTTTCTGTAGAAAATGCCAGTGGACGTTCGGAGCGCTAAGAGGGTAATAGTGGAAAAAGGAATATATTCAAATATAAACTACACAGTAGCATTCTGTGAAAATTCTTTCTGTTCTGTGCATTCAACTAACAGAGTTGAACCTTACTTTTGATTGAGCCGTTCTGAAACACTCTTTCTGTAGAAACTGCAATTGGACATGCTAAGCGCTAAGAGGCCTACATTGGGAAAAAGAATATCTTCAAATAAAAACTACACAGATGCATTCTTTGAAACTTATTTCTAATCTGTAAATTCAGTTAACAGGGATAAAACATATTTTTGATTGAGCAGTTATGAAACACTCTTTTTGTAGAAAATGCAAGTGGAGATTCGGAGCGCTAAGAGGGCAATAGTGGAAAAAGGAATGTCTTCAAATATAAACTACACAGAATCATTCGGTGAAACTTCTTTCTGATCTGTGCATTCAGCTAACAGAGTTAAACCATACTTTTGATTGAGCAGATCTGAACACTCTTTCTGTAGAAAATGCAACTGGACATTTGGAGCGCTAAGAGAGTAGTAGTGGAAAAAGGAATATATTCAAATATAAACTACACAGAAGCATTCTGTGAAACTTCTTTCTGATCTGAGCATTCAGCTAACAGAGTTAAACCATACTTTTGATTGAGCAGTTTTGAAACACTCTGTCTGTAGAAAATGCAACTGGACATTCGTAGCGCTAAGTGGGTAATAGTGGAAAAAAGAATATGTTCAAATATAAACTACACAGAAGCATTGTATGAAACTTCTTTCTGTTCTGTGCATTCAACTAAAAGAGTTGAACCTTACTGTTGATTGAGCCTTTCTGAAACACTCTTTCTGTAGAAACTGCAATTGGACATTCTGAGCGCTAAGAGGCCTATATTGGGAAAAATAATATCTTCAAATAAAAACTACACAGAAGCATTGTGTGAAACTTATTTCTGATATGTTCATTAAGCTAACAGAGTTAAACCATACTTTTGATTGCGCAGTTCTGAACACTCTTTCTGTAGAAAATGCAAGTGGACATTCGAAGCGCTAAGGGGGTGATAGTGGAAAAAGGAATATATTCAAATATAAACTACACAGTAGCATTCTGTGAAAATTCTTTCTGTTCTGTGCATTCAATTAACAGAGTTGAACCTTACTTTTGATTGAGCCGTTCTGAAACACTCTGTAGAAACTGCAATTGGACATGCTAAGCGCTAAGAGGCCTTCATTGGGAAAAAGAATATCTTCAAATAAAAACTACACAGATGCATACTGTGAAACTTATTTCTGATCTGTAAATTCAGTTAACAGAGATAAAACATATTTTTGATTGAGCAGTTATGAAACACTCTTTTTGTAGAAAATGCAAGTGGAGATTCGGAGCGCTAAGAGGGTAATAGTGAAAAAAGGAATGTCTTCAAATATAAACTACACAGAATCATTCTGTGAAATTTCTTTCTGATCTGTGCATTCAGCTAACAGAGTTAAACCATACTTTTGATTGAGCAGATCTGAACACTCTTTCTGTAGAAAATGCAACTGGACATTTGGAGCGCTAAGAGCGTAGTAGTGGAAAAAGGAATATATTCAAATATAAACTACACAGAAGCATTCTGTGAAACTTCTTTCTGATCTGAGCATTCAGCTAACAGAGTTAAACCATACTTTTGATTGAGCAGTTTTGAAACACTCTGTCTGTAGAAAATGCAACTTGACATTCGTAGCGCTAAGTGGGTAATAGTGGAAAAAAGAATATGTTCAAATATAAACTACACAGAAGCATTGTATGAAACTTCTTTCTGTTCTGTGCATTCAACTAACAGAGTTGAACCTTACTTTTGATTGAGCCGTTCTGAAACACTCTTTCTGTAGAAACTGCAATTGGACATTCTGAGCGCTAAGAGGCCTATATTGGGAAAAAGAATGTCTACAAATAAAAACTACACAGAAGAATTGTGTGAAACTTCTTTCTGTTCTGTTTGTTCAACTAAAAGGGTTGAACCTTAGTTTTGATTGAGCTGTTCTGAAACACTCTTTCTGTAGAAAATGCAAGTGGAGATTCGGAGCGCTAAGATGGTAATAGTGGAAAAAGGAATGTCTCCAAATATAAACTACACAGAATCATTCTGTGAAACTTCTTTCTGATCTGTGCATTCAGCTAACAGAGTTAAACCATACTTTAGATTGAGCAGATCTGAACACTCTTTCTGTACAAAATGCAACTGGACATTTGGAGCGCTAAGAGAGTAGTAGTGGAAAAAGGAATATATTCAAATATAAACTACACAGAAGCATTCTGTGAAACTTCTTTCTGATCTGAGCATTCAGCTAGCAGAGTTAAACCATACTTTTGATTGAGCTGTTTTGAAACACTCTGTCTGTAGAAAATGCTACTGGACATTCGTAGCGCTAAGTGGGTAATAGTGGAAAAAAGAATATGTTCAAATATAAACTAAACAGAAGCATTGTATGAAACTTCTTTCTGTTCTGTGCATTCAACTAACAGAGTTGAACCTCACTTTGGATTGAGCCTTTCTGAAACACTCTTTCTGTAGAAACTGCAATTGGACATTCTGAGCGCTAAGAGGCCTATATTGGGAAAAATAATATCTTCAAATAAAAACTACACAGAAGCATTGGGTGAAACTTATTTCTGATATGTTCATTAAGCTAACAGAGTTAAACCATACTTTTGATTGCGCAGTTCTGAACACTCTTTCTGTAGAAAATGCCAGTGGACGTTCGGAGAACTAAGAGGGTAATAGTGGAAAAAGGAATATATTCAAATATAAACTACACAGTAGCATTCTCTGAAAATTCTTTCTGTTCTGTGCATTCAACTAACAGAGTTGAACCTTACTTTTGATTGAGCCGTTCTGAAACACTCTTTCGGTAGAAACTGCAATTGGACATGCTAAGCGCTAAGAGGCCTACATTGGGAAAAAGAATATCTTCAAATAAAAACTACACAGATGCATTCTTTGAAACTTATTTCTAATCTGTAAATTCAGTTAACAGGGATAAAACATATTTTTGATTGAGCAGTTATGAAACACTCTTTTTGTAGAAAATGCAAGTGGAGATTCGGAGCGCTAAGAGGGTAATAGTGGAAAAAGGAATGTCTTCAAATATAAACTACACAGAATCATTCGGTGAAAATTCTTTCTGATCTGTGCATTCAGCTAACAGAGTTAAACCATACTTTTGATTGAGCAGATCTGAACACTCTTTCTGTAGAAAATGCAACTGGACATTTGGAGCGCTAAGAGAGTAGTAGTGGAAAAAGGAATATATTCAAATATAAACTACACAGAAGCATTCTGTGAAACTTCTTTCTGATCTGAGCATTCAGCTAACAGAGTTAAACCATACTTTTGATTGAGCAGTTTTGAAACACTCTGTCTGTAGAAAATGCAACTGGACATTCGTAGCGCTAAGTGGGTAATAGTGGAAAAAAGAATATGTTCAAATATAAACTACACAGAAACATTGTATGAAACTACTTTCTGTTCTGTGCATTCAACTAACAGAGTTGAAACTTACTTTTGATTGAGCCTTTCTGAAACACTCTTTCTGTAGAAACTGCAATTGGACATTCTGAGCGCTAAGAGGCCTATATTGGGAAATATAATATCTTCAAATAAAAACTACACAGAAGCATTGTGTGAAACTTATTTCTGATATGTTCATTAAGCTAACAGAGTTAAACCATACTTTTGATTGCGCAGTTCTGAACACTCTTTCTGTAGAAAATGCAAGTGGACATTCCGAGCGCTAAGGAGGTAATAGTGGAAAAAGGAATATATACAAATATAAACTACACAGTAGCATTCTGTGAAAATTCTTTCTGTTCTGTGCATTCAACTAACAGAGTTGAACCTTACTTTTGATTGAGCCGTTCTGAAACACTCTGTAGAAACTGCAATTGGACATGCTAAGCGCTAAGAGGCCTATATTGGGAAAAAGAATATCTTCAAATAAAAACTACACAGATGCATTCTGTGAAACTTATTTCTGATCTGTAAATTCAGTTAACAGAGATAAAACATATTTTTGATTGAGCCGTTCTGAAACACTCTTTCTGTAGAAAATGCAAGTGGAGATTCGGAGCGCTAAGAGGGTAATAGTGGAAAAAGGAATGTGTCCAAATATAAACTACACAGAATCATTCTGTGAAACTTTTTTCTGATCTGTGCATTCAGCTAACAGAGTTAAACCATACTTTTGATTGAGCAGATCTGAACACTCTTTCTGTAGAAAATGCAACTGGACATTTGGAGCGCTAAGAGAGTAGTAGTGGAAAAAGGAATATATTCAAATATAAACTACACAGAAGCATTCTGTGAAACTTCTTTCTGATCTGAGCATTCAGCTAACAGAGTTAAACCGTACTTTTGATTGAGCAGTTTTGAAACACTCTGTCTGTAGTAAATGCAACTGGAGATTCGTAGCGCTAAGTGGGTAATAGTGGAAAAAAGAATATGTTCAAATATAAACTACACAGAAGCATTGTATGAAACTTCTTTCTGTTCTGTGCATTCAACTAACAGAGTTGAACCTTACTTTTGATTGAGCCTTTCTGAAACACTCTTTCTGTAGAAACTGCAATTGGACATTCTGAGCGTTAGGAGGCCTATATTGGGAAAAACAATATCTTCAAATAAAAATTACACAGAAGCATTGTGTGAAACTTATTTCTGATATGTTCATTAAGCTAACAGAGGTAAACCATACTTTTGATTGCGCAGTTCTGAACACTCTTTCTGTAGAAAATGCAAGTGGACATTCGGAGCGCTAAGAGGGTAATAGTGGAAAAAGGAATATATTCAAATATAAACTACACAGTAGCATTCTGTGAAAATTCTTTCTGTTCTGTGCATTCAACTTACAGATTTGAACCTTACTTTTGATTGAGCCGTTCTGAAACACTCTTTCTGTAGAAACTGCAATTGGACATGCTAAGCGCTAAGAGGCCTACATTGGGAAAAAGAATATCTTCAAATAAAAATTACACAGATGCATTCTTTGAAAGTTATTTCTAATCTGTAAATTCAGTTAACAGGGATAAAACATATTTTTGATTGAGCAGTTATGAGACATTCTTTTTGTAGAAAATGCAAGTGGAGATTCGGAGCGCTAAGACGGTAATAGTGGAAAAAGAATGTCTTCAAATATAAACTACACAGAATCATTCGGTGAAACTTCTTTCTGATCTGTGCATTCAGCTAACAGAGTTAAACCATACTTTTGATTGAGCAGATCTGAACACTCTTTCTGTAGAAAATGCAACTGGACATTTGGAGCGCTAAGAGCGTAGTAGTGGAAAAAGGAATATATTCAAATATAAACTACACAGAAGCATTCTGTGAAACTTCTTTCTGATCTGAGCATTCAGCTAACAGAGTTAAACCATACTTTTGATTGAGCAGTTTTGAAACACTCTGTCTGTAGAAAATACAACTGGACATTCGTAGCGCTAAGTGGGTAATAGTGGAAAAAAGAATATGTTCAAACATAAACTACACAGAAGCATTGTATGAAACTTCTTTCTGTTCTGTGCATTCAACTAACAGAGTTGAACCTTACTTTTGATTGAGCCGTTCTGAAACACTCTTTCTGTAGAAACTGCAATTGGACATTCTGAGCGCTAAGAGGCCTATATTGGGAAAAAGAATGTCTACAAATAAAAACTACACAGAAGAATTGTGTGAAACTTCTTTCTGTTCTGTTTGTTCAACTAAAACAGTTGAAACTTAGTTTTGATTGAGCCGTTCTGAAACACTCTTTCTGTAGAAAATGCAAGTGGAGATTCGGAGCGCTAAGAGGGTAATAGTGGAAAAAGGAATGTCTCCAAATATAAACTACACAGAATCATTCTGTGAAACTTCTTTCTGATCTGTGCATTCAGCTAACAGAATTAAAACATACATTTGATTGAGCAGATCTGAACACTCTTTCTGTAGAAAATGCAACTGGACATTTGGAGCGCTAAGAGAGTAGTAGTGGAAAAAGGAATATATTCAAATATAAACTACACAGAAGCATTCTGTGAAACTTCTTTCTGATCTGAGCATTCAGCTAACAGAGTTAAACCATACTTTTGATTGAGCAGTTTTGAAACACTCTGTCTGTAGAAAATGCAACTGGACATTCGTAGCGCTAAGTGGGTAATAGTGGAAAAAAGAATATGTTCAAATATAAACTACACAGAAGCATTGTATGAAACTTCTTTCTGTTCTGTGCATTCAACTAACAGAGTTGAACCTTACTTTTGATTGAGCCGTTCTGAAACACTCTTTCTGTAGAAACTGCAATTGGACATTCTGAGCGCTAAGAGGCCTATATTGGGAAAAAGAATGTCTACAAATAAAAACTACACAGAAGAATTGTGTGAAACTTCTTTCTGTTCTGTTTGTTCAACTAAAGGAGTTGAACCTTAGTTTTGATTGAGCTGTTCTGAAACACTCTTTCTGTAGAAAATGCAAGTGGAGATTCGGAGCGCTAAGAGGGTAATAGTGGAAAAAGGAATGTCTCCAAATATAAACTACACAGAATCATTCTGTGAAAGTTCTTTCTGATCTGTGCATTCAGCTAACAGAGTTAAACCATACTTTAGATTGAGCAGATCTGAACACTCTTTCTGTACAAAATGCAACTGGACATTTGGAGCGCTAAGAGAGTAGTAGTGGAAAAAGGAATATATTCAAATATAAACTACACAGAAGCATTCTGTGAAACTTCTTTCTGATCTGAGCATTCAGCTAGCAGAGTTAAACCATACTTTTGATTGAGCTGTTTTGAAACACTCTGTCTGTAGAAAATGCAACTGGACATTCGTAGCGCTAAGTGGGTAATAGTGGAAAAAAGAATATGTTCAAATATAAACTACACAGAAACATTGTATGAAACTTCTTTCTGTTCTGTGCATTCAACTAACAGAGTTGAACCTCACTTTGGATTGAGCCTTTCTGAAACACTCTTTCTGTAGAAACTGCAATTGGACATTCTGAGCGCTAAGAGGCCTATATTGGGAAAAATAATATCTTCAAATAAAAACTACACAGAAGCATTGGGTGAAACTTATTTCTGATATGTTCATTAAGCTAACAGAGTTAAACCATACTTTTGATTGCGCAGTTCTGAACACTCTTTCTGTAGAAAATGCCAGTGGACGTTCGGAGCGCTAAGAGGGTAATAGTGGAAAAAGGAATATATTCAAATATAAACTACACAGTAGCATTCTGTGAAAATTCTTTCTGTTCTGTGCATTCAACTAACAGAGTTGAACCTTACTTTTGATTGAGCCGTTCTGAAACACTCTTTCTGTAGAAACTGCAATTGGACATGCTAAGCGCTAAGAGGCCTACATTGGGAAAAAGAATATCTTCAAATAAAAACTACACAGATGCATTCTTTGAAACTTATTTCTAATCTGTAAATTCAGTTAACAGGGATAAAACATATTTTTGATTGAGCAGTTATGAAACACTCTTTTTGTAGAAAATGCAAGTGGAGATTCGGAGCGCTAAGAGGGCAATAGTGGAAAAAGGAATGTCTTCAAATATAAACTACACAGAATCATTCGGTGAAACTTCTTTCTGATCTGTGCATTCAGCTAACAGAGTTAAACCATACTTTTGATTGAGCAGATCTGAACACTCTTTCTGTAGAAAATGCAACTGGACATTTGGAGCGCTAAGAGAGTAGTAGTGGAAAAAGGAATATATTCAAATATAAACTACACAGAAGCATTCTGTGAAACTTCTTTCTGATCTGAGCATTCAGCTAACAGAGTTAAACCATACTTTTGATTGAGCAGTTTTGAAACACTCTGTCTGTAGAAAATGCAACTGGACATTCGTAGCGCTAAGTGGGTAATAGTGGAAAAAAGAATATGTTCAAATATAAACTACACAGAAGCATTGTATGAAACTTCTTTCTGTTCTGTGCATTCAACTAAAAGAGTTGAACCTTACTGTTGATTGAGCCTTTCTGAAACACTCTTTCTGTAGAAACTGCAATTGGACATTCTGAGCGCTAAGAGGCCTATATTGGGAAAAATAATATCTTCAAATAAAAACTACACAGAAGCATTGTGTGAAACTTATTTCTGATATGTTCATTAAGCTAACAGAGTTAAACCATACTTTTGATTGCGCAGTTCTGAACACTCTTTCTGTAGAAAATGCAAGTGGACATTCGGAGCGCTAAGGGGGTGATAGTGGAAAAAGGAATATATTCAAATATAAACTACACAGTAGCATTCTGTGAAAATTCTTTCTGTTCTGTGCATTCAATTAACAGAGTTGAACCTTACTTTTGATTGAGCCGTTCTGAAACACTCTGTAGAAACTGCAATTGGACATGCTAAGCGCTAAGAGGCCTTCATTGGGAAAAAGAATATCTTCAAATAAAAACTACACAGATGCATACTGTGAAACTTATTTCTGATCTGTAAATTCAGTTAACAGAGATAAAACATATTTTTGATTGAGCAGTTATGAAACACTCTTTTTGTAGAAAATGCAAGTGGAGATTCGGAGCGCTAAGAGGGTAATAGTGAAAAAAGGAATGTCTTCAAATATAAACTACACAGAATCATTCTGTGAAATTTCTTTCTGATCTGTGCATTCAGCTAACAGAGTTAAACCATACTTTTGATTGAGCAGATCTGAACACTCTTTCTGTAGAAAATGCAACTGGACATTTGGAGCGCTAAGAGCGTAGTAGTGGAAAAAGGAATATATTCAAATATAAACTACACAGAAGCATTCTGTGAAACTTCTTTCTGATCTGAGCATTCAGCTAACAGAGTTAAACCATACTTTTGATTGAGCAGTTTTGAAACACTCTGTCTGTAGAAAATGCAACTTGACATTCGTAGCGCTAAGTGGGTAATAGTGGAAAAAAGAATATGTTCAAATATAAACTACACAGAAGCATTGTATGAAACTTCTTTCTGTTCTGTGCATTCAACTAACAGAGTTGAACCTTACTTTTGATTGAGCCGTTCTGAAACACTCTTTCTGTAGAAACTGCAATTGGACATTCTGAGCGCTAAGAGGCCTATATTGGGAAAAAGAATGTCTACAAATAAAAACTACACAGAAGAATTGTGTGAAACTTCTTTCTGTTCTGTTTGTTCAACTAAAAGGGTTGAACCTTAGTTTTGATTGAGCTGTTCTGAAACACTCTTTCTGTAGAAAATGCAAGTGGAGATTCGGAGCGCTAAGAGGGTAATAGTGGAAAAAGGAATGTCTCCAAATATAAACTACACAGAATCATTCTGTGAAACTTCTTTCTGATCTGTGCATTCAGCTAACAGAGTTAAACCATACTTTAGATTGAGCAGATCTGAACACTCTTTCTGTACAAAATGCAACTGGACATTTGGAGCGCTAAGAGAGTAGTAGTGGAAAAAGGAATATATTCAAATATAAACTACACAGAAGCATTCTGTGAAACTTCTTTCTGATCTGAGCATTCAGCTAGCAGAGTTAAACCATACTTTTGATTGAGCTGTTTTGAAACACTCTGTCTGTAGAAAATGCTACTGGACATTCGTAGCGCTAAGTGGGTAATAGTGGAAAAAAGAATATGTTCAAATATAAACTAAACAGAAGCATTGTATGAAACTTCTTTCTGTTCTGTGCATTCAACTAACAGAGTTGAACCTCACTTTGGATTGAGCCTTTCTGAAACACTCTTTCTGTAGAAACTGCAATTGGACATTCTGAGCGCTAAGAGGCCTATATTGGGAAAAATAATATCTTCAAATAAAAACTACACAGAAGCATTGGGTGAAACTTATTTCTGATATGTTCATTAAGCTAACAGAGTTAAACCATACTTTTGATTGCGCAGTTCTGAACACTCTTTCTGTAGAAAATGCCAGTGGACGTTCGGAGAACTAAGAGGGTAATAGTGGAAAAAGGAATATATTCAAATATAAACTACACAGTAGCATTCTCTGAAAATTCTTTCTGTTCTGTGCATTCAACTAACAGAGTTGAACCTTACTTTTGATTGAGCCGTTCTGAAACACTCTTTCGGTAGAAACTGCAATTGGACATGCTAAGCGCTAAGAGGCCTACATTGGGAAAAAGAATATCTTCAAATAAAAACTACACAGATGCATTCTTTGAAACTTATTTCTAATCTGTAAATTCAGTTAACAGGGATAAAACATATTTTTGATTGAGCAGTTATGAAACACTCTTTTTGTAGAAAATGCAAGTGGAGATTCGGAGCGCTAAGAGGGTAATAGTGGAAAAAGGAATGTCTTCAAATATAAACTACACAGAATCATTCGGTGAAAATTCTTTCTGATCTGTGCATTCAGCTAACAGAGTTAAACCATACTTTTGATTGAGCAGATCTGAACACTCTTTCTGTAGAAAATGCAACTGGACATTTGGAGCGCTAAGAGAGTAGTAGTGGAAAAAGGAATATATTCAAATATAAACTACACAGAAGCATTCTGTGAAACTTCTTTCTGATCTGAGCATTCAGCTAACAGAGTTAAACCATACTTTTGATTGAGCAGTTTTGAAACACTCTGTCTGTAGAAAATGCAACTGGACATTCGTAGCGCTAAGTGGGTAATAGTGGAAAAAAGAATATGTTCAAATATAAACTACACAGAAGCATTGTATGAAACTTCTTTCTGTTCTGTGCATTCAACTAAAAGAGTTGAACCTTACTTTTGATTGAGCCTTTCTGAAACACTCTTTCTGTAGAAACTGCAATTGGACATTCTGAGCGCTAAGAGGCCTATATTGGGAAAAATAATATCTTCAAATAAAAACTACACAGAAGCATTGTGTGAAACTTATTTCTGATATGTTCATTAAGCTAACAGAGTTAAACCATACTTTTGATTGCGCAGTTCTGAACACTCTTTCTGTAGAAAATGCAAGTGGACATTCGGAGCGCTAAGGGGGTGATAGTGGAAAAAGGAATATATTCAAATATAAACTACACAGTAGCATTCTGTGAAAATTCTTTCTGTTCTGTGCATTCAATTAACAGAGTTGAACCTTACTTTTGATTGAGCCGTTCTGAAACACTCTGTAGAAACTGCAATTGGACATGCTAAACGCTAAGAGGCCTTCATTGGCAAAAAGAATATCTTCAAATAAAAACTACACAGATGCATTCTGTGAAACTTATTTCTGATCTGTAAATTCAGTTAACAGAGATAAAACATATTTTTGATTGAGCAGTTATGAAACACTCTTTTTGTAGAAAATGCAAGTTGAGATTCGGAGTGCTAAGAGGGTAATAGTGAAAAAAGGAATGTCTTCAAATATAAACTACACAGAATCATTCTGTGAAATTTCTTTCTGATCTGTGCATTCAGCTAAAAGAGTTAAACCATACATTTGATTGAGCAGATCTGAACACTCTTTCTGTAGAAAATGCAACTGGACATTTGGAGCGCTTAGAGCGTAGTAGTGGAAAAAGGAATATATTCAAATATAAACTACACAGAAGCATTCTGTGAAACTTCTTTCTGAACTGAGCATTCAGCTAACAGAGTTAAACCATACTTTTGATTGAGCAGTTTTGAAACACTCTGTCTGTAGAAAATGCAACTTGACATTCGTAGCGCTAAGTGGGTAATAGTGGAAAAAAGAATATGTTCAAATATAAACTACACAGAAGCATTGTATGAAACTTCTTTCTGTTCTGTGCATTCAACTAACAGAGTTGAACCTTACTTTTGATTGAGCCGTTCTGAAACACTCTTTCTGTAGAAACTGCAATTGGACATTCTGAGCGCTAAGAGGCCTATATTGGGAAAAAGAATGTCTACAAATAAAAACTACACAGAAGAATTGTGTGAAACTTCTTTCTGTTCTGTTTGTTCAACTAAAAGAGTTGAACCTTAGTTTTGATTGAGCCGTTCTGAAACACTCTTTCTGTAGAAAATGCAAGTGGAGATTCGGAGCGCTAAGAGGGTAATAGTGGAAAAAGGAATGTCTCCAAATATAAACTACACAGAATCATTCTGTGAAACTTCTTTCTGATCTGTGCATTCAGCTAACAGAGTTAAACCATACTTTTGATTGAGCAGATCTGAACACTCTTTCTGTAGAAAATGCAACTGGACATTTGGAGCGCTAAGAGAGTAGTAGTGGAAAAAGGAATATATTCAAATATAAACTACACAGAAGCATTCTGTGAAACTTCTTTCTGATCTGAGCATTCAGCTAACAGAGTTAAACCATACTTTTGATTGAGCAGTTTTGAAATACTCTGTCTGTAGAAAATGCAACTGGACATTCGTAGCGCTAAGTGGGTAATAGTGGAAAAAAGAATATGTTCAAATATAAACTACACAGAAGCATTGTATGAAACTTCTTTCTGATCTGTGCATTCAGATAACAGAGTTAAACCATACTTTTGACTGAGCAGATCTGAACACTCTTTCTGTAGAAAATGCAACTGGACATTTGGAGCGCTAAGAGAGTAGTAGTGGAAAAACGAATATATTCAAATATAAACTACACAAAAGCATTCTGTGAAACTTCTTTCTGATCTGAGCATTCAGCTAACAGAGTTAAACCATACTTTTGATTGAGCAGTTTTCAAACACTCTGTCTGTAGAAAATGCAACTGGACATTCGTAGCGCTAAGAGGGTAATAGTGGAAAAAAGAATATGTTCAAATATAAACTACACAGAAGCACTGTATGAAACTTCTTTCTGTTCCGTGCATTCAACTAACAGAGTTGAACCTTACTTTTGATTGAGCCGTTCTGAAACACTCTTTCTGTAGAAACTGCAATTGGACATTCTGAGCGCTAAGAGGCCTATATTGGGAAAAAGAATGTCTACAAATAAAAACTACACAGAAGAATTGTGTGAAACTTCTTTCTGTTCTGTTTGTTCAACTAAAAGAGTTGAACCTTAGTTTTGATTGAGCCGTTCTGAAACACTCTTTCTGTAGAAAATGCAAGTGGAGATTCGGAGCGCTAAGAGGGTAATAGTGGAAAAAGGAATGTCTCCAAATATAAACTACACAGAATCATTCTGTGAAACTTCTTTCTGATCTGTGCATTCAGCTAACAGAGTTAAACCATACATTTGATTGAGCAGATCTGAACACTCTTTCTGTAGAAAATGCAACTGGACATTTGGAGCGCTAAGAGAGTAGTAGTGGAAAAAGGAATATAGTCAAATATATACTACACAGAAGCATTCTGTGAATCTTCTTTCTGATCTGAGCATTCAGCTAACAGAGTTAAACCATACTTTTGATTGAGCAGTTTTGAAACACTCTGTCTGTAGAAAATGCAACTGGACATTCGTAGCGCTAAGTGGGTAATAGTGGAAAAAAGAATATGTTCAAATATAAAATACACAGAAGCATTGTATGAAACTACTTTCTGTTCTGTGCATTCAACTAACAGAGTTGAACCTTACTTTTGATTGAGCCGTTCTGAAACACTCTGTAGAAACTGCAATTGGACATGCTAAGCGCTAAGAGGCCTATATTGGGAAAAAGAATATCTTCAAATAAAAACTACACAGAATCATTCTGTGAAACTTATTTCTGATCTGTAAATTCAGTTAACAGAGATAAAACATATTTTTGATTGAGCAGTTATGAAACACTCTTTCTGTAGAAAATGCAAGTGGAGATTCGGAGCGCTAAGGGGGTAATAGTGGAAAAAGGAATGTCTCCAAATATAAACTACACAGAATCATTCTGTGAAACTTCTTTCTGATCTGTGCTTTCAGCTAACAGAGTTAAAACATACTTTTAATTGAGCAGATCTGAACACTCTTTCTGTAGAAAATGCAACTGGACATTTGGAGCGCTAAGAGAGTAGTAGTGGAAAAAGGAATATATTCAAATATAAACTACACAGAAGCATTCTGTGAAACTTCTTTCTGATCTGAGCATTCAGCTAACAGAGTTAAACCATACTTTTGATTGAGCAGTTTTGAAACACTCTGTCTGTAGAAAATGCAACTGGACATTCGTAGCGCTAAGTGGGTAATAGTGGAAAAAAGAATATGTTCAAATATAAACTACACAGAAGCATTGTATGAAACTTCTTTCTGTTCTGTGCATTCAACTAACAGAGTTGAACCTTACTTTTGATTGAGCCTTTCTGAAACACTCTTTCTGTAGAAACTGCAATTGGACATTCTGAGCGCTAAGAGGCCTATAGTGGGAAAAATAATATATTCAAATAAAAACTACACAGAAGCATTGGGTGAAACTTATTTCTGATATGTTCATTAAGCTAACAGAGTTAAACCATACTTTTGATTGCGCAGTTCTGAACACTCTTTCTGTAGAAAACGCCAGTGGACATTCGGAGCGCTAAGAGGGTAATAGTGGAAAAAGGAATATATTCAAATATAAACTACACAGTAGCATTCTGTGAAAATTCTTTCTGTTCTGTGCATTCAACTAACAGAGTTGAACCTTACTTTTGATTGAGCCGTTCCGAAACACTCTTTCTGTAGAAACTGCAATTGGACATGCTAAGCGCTAAGAGGCCTTCATTGGGAAAAAGAATATCTTCAAATAAAAACTACACAGATGCATTCTGTGAAACTTATTTCTGATCTGTAAATTCAGTTAACAGAGATAAAACATATTTTTGATTGAGCAGTTATAAAACACTCTTTTTGTAGAAAATGCAAGTGGAGATTCGGAGCGCTAAGAGGGTAATAGTGAAAAAAGGAATGTCTTCAAATATAAACTACACAGAATCATTCGGTGAAAATTCTTTCTGATCTGTGCATTCAGCTAACAGAATTAAACCATACTTTTGATTGAGCAGATCTGAACACTCTTTCTGTATAAAATGCAACTGGACATTTGGAGCGCTAAGAGCGTAGTAGTGGAAAAAGGAATATATTCAAATATAAACTACACAGAAGCATTCTGTGAAACTTCTTTCTGATCTGAGCATTCAGCTAACAGAGTTAAACCATACTTTTGATTGAGCAGTTTTGAAACACTCTGTCTGTAGAAAATGCAACTGGACATTCGTAGCGCTAAGTGGGTAATAGTGGAAAAAAGAATATGTTCAAATATAAACTACACAGAAGCATTGTATGAAACTTCTTTCTGTTCTGTGCATTCAACTAACAGAGTTGAACCTTACTTTTGATTGAGCCGTTCTGAAACACTCTTTCTGTAGAAACTGCAATTGGACATTCTGAGCGCTAAGAGTCCTATATTGGGAAAAAGAATGTATACAAATAAAAACTACACAGAAGAATTGTTTGAAACTTCTTTCTGTTCTGTTTGTTCAACTAAAAGAGTTGAACCTTAGTTTTGATTGAGCCGTTCTGAAACACTCTTTCTGTAGAAAATGCAAGTGGATATTCGGAGCGCTAAGAGGGTAATAGTGGAAAAAGGAATGTCTCCAAATATAAACTACACAGAATCATTCTGTGAAACTTCTTTCTGATCTGTGCATTCAGCTAACAGAGTTAAACCATACTTTTGATTGAGCAGATCTGAACACTCTTTCTGTAGAAAATGCAACTGGGCATTTGGAGCGCTAAGAGAGTAGTAGTGGAAAAAGGAATATATTCAAATATAAACTACACAGAAGCATTCTGTGAAACTTCTTTCTGATCTGAGCATTCAGCTAACAGAGTTAAACCATACTTTTGATTGAGCAGTTTTGAAACACTCTGTCTGTAGAAAATGCAACTGGACATTCGTAGCGCTAAGTGGGTAATAGTTGAAAAAAGAATATGTTCAAATATAAACTACACAGAAGCATTGTATGAAACTACTTTCTGTTCTGTGCATTCAACTAACAGAGTTGAACCTTACTTTTAATTGAGCCTTTCTGAAACACTCTTTCTGTAGAAACTGCAATTGGACATTCTGAGCGCTAAGAGGCCTATATTGGGAAATATAATATCTTCAAATAAAAACTACACAGAAGCATTGTGTGAAACTTATTTCTGATATGTTCATTAAGCTAACAGAGTTAAACCATACTTTTGATTGCGCAGTTCTGAACACTCTTTCTGTAGAAAATGCAAGTGGACATTCGGAGCGCTAAGGGGGTAATAGTGGAAAAAGGAATATATTCAAATATAAACTACACAGTAGCATTCTGTGAAAATTCTTTCTGTTCTGTGCATTCAACTAACAGAGTTGAACCTTACTTTTGATTGAGCCGTTCTGAAACACTCTGTAGAAACTGCAATTGGACATGCTAAGCGCTAAGGGGCCTATATTGGGAAAAAGAATATCTTCAAATAAAAACTACACAGATGCATTCTGTGAAACTTATTTCTGATCTGTAAATTCAGTTAACAGAGATAAAACATATTTTTGATTGAGCAGTTATGAAACACTCTTTCTGTAGAAAATGCAAGTGGAGATTCGGAGCGCTAAGAGGGTAATAGTGGAAAAAGGAATGTCTCCAAATATAAACTACACAGAATCATTCTGTGAAACTTCTTTCTGATCTGTGCTTTCAGCTAACAGAGTTAAACCATACTTTTGATTGAGCAGATCTGAACACTCTTTCTGTAGAAAATGCAACTGGACATTTGGAGCGCTAAGAGAGTAGTAGTGGAAAAAGGAATATATTCAAATATAAACTACACAGAAGCATTCTGTGAAACTTCTTTCTGATTTGAGCATTCAGCTAACAGAGTTAAACCATACTTTTGATTGAGCAGTTTTGAAACACTCTGTCTGTAGAAAATGCAACTGGACATTCGTAGCGCTAAGTGGGTAATAGTGGAAAAAAGAATATGTTCAAATATAAACTACACAGAAGCATTGTATGAAACTTCTTTCTGTTCTGTGCATTCAACTAAAAGAGTTGAACCTTACTTTTGATTGAGCCTTTCTGAAACACTCTTTCTGTAGAAACTGCAATTGGACATTCTGAGCGCTAAGAGGCCTATATTGGGAAAAATAATATCTTCAAATAAAAACTACACAGAACATTGTGTGAAACTTAATTCTGATATGTTCATTAAGCTAACAGAGTTAAACCATACTTTTGATTGCGCAGTTCTGAACCCTCTTTCTGTAGAAAATGCAAGTGGACATTCGGAGCGCTAAGGGGGTGATAGTGGAAAAAGGAATATATTCAAATATAAACTACACAGTAGCATTCTGTGAAAATTCTTTCTGTTCTGTGCATTCAATTAACAGAGTTGAACCTTACTTTTGATTGAGCCGTTCTGAAACACTCTGTAGAAACTGCAATTGGACATGTTAAGCGCTAAGAGTCCTATATTGGTAAAAAGAATATCTTCAAATAAAAACTACACAGATGCATTCTGTGAAACTTATTTCTGATCTGTAAATTCAGTTAACAGAGATAAAACATATTTTTGATTGAGCAGTTATGAAACACTCTTTCTGTAAAAAATGCAAGTGGAGATTCGGAGCGCTAAGAGGGTAATAGTGGAAAAAGTAATGTCTCCAAATATAAACTACACAGAATCATTCTGTGAAACTTCTTTCTGATCTGTGCTTTCAGCTAACAGAGTTAAACCATACTTTTGATTGAGCAGATCTGAACACTCTTTCTGTAGAAAATGCAACTGGACATTTGGAGCGCTAAGAGAGTACTAGTGGAAAAAGGAATATATTCAAATATAAACTACACAGAAGCATTCTGTGAAACTTCTTTCTGATCTGAGCATTCAGCTAACAGAGTTAAACCATACTTTTGATTGAGCAGTTTTGAAACACTCTGTCTGTAGAAAATGCAACTGGCATTCGTAGCGCTAAGTGGGTAATAGTGGAAAAAAGAATATGTTCAAATATAAACTACACAGAAGCATTGTATGAAACTTCTTTCTGTTCTGTGCATTCAACTAACAGAGTTGAACCTTACTTTTGATTGAGCCTTTCTGAAACACTCTTTCTGTAGAAACTGCAATTGGACATTCTGAGCGCTAAAGGCCTATATTGGGAAAAATAATATCTTCAAATAAAAACTACACAGAAGCATTGGGTGAAACTTATTTCTGATATGTTCATTAAGCTAACAGAGTTAAACCATACTTTTGATTGCGCAGTTCTGAACACTCTTTCTGTAGAAAATGCCAGTGGACATTCGGAGCGCTAAGAGGGTAATAGTGGAAAAAGGAATATATTCAAATATAAACTACACAGTAGCATTCTGTGAAAATTCTTTCTGTTCTGTGCATTCAACTAACAGAGTTGAACCTTACTTTTGATTGAGCCCTTCTGAAACACTGTTTCTGTAGAAACTGCAATTGGACATGCTAAGCGCTAAGAGGCCTTCATTGGGAAAAAGAATATCTTCAAATAAAAACTACACAGATGCATTCTGTGAAACTTATTTCTGATCTGTAAATTCAGTTAACAGAGATAAAATATATTTTTGATTGAGCAGTTATGAAACACACTTTTTGTAGAAAATGCAAGTGGAGATTCGGAGCGCTAAGAGGGTAATAGTGAAAAAAGGAATGTCTTCAAATATAAACTACACAGAATCATTCTGTGAAACTTCTTTCTGATCTGTGCATTCAGCTAACAGAGTTAAACCATACTTTTGATTGAGCAGATCTGAACACTCTTTCTGTAGAAAATGCAACTGGACATTTGGAGCGCTAAGAGCGTAGTAGTGGAAAAAGGAATATATTCAAATATAAACTACACAGAAGCATTCTGTGAAACTTCTTTCTGATCTGAGCATTCAGCTAACAGAGTTAAACAATACTTTTGATTGAGCAGTTTTGAAACACTCTGTCTGTAGAAAATGCAACTTGACATTCGTAGCGCTAAGTGGGTAATAGTGGAAAAAAGAATATGTTCAAATATAAACTACACAGAAGCATTGTATGAAACTTCTTTCTGTTCTGTGCATTCAACTAACAGAGTTGAACCTTACTTTTGATTGAGCCGTTCTGAAACACTCTTTCTGTAGAAACTGCAATTGGACATTCTGAGCGCTAAGAGGCCTATATTGGGAAAAAGAATGTCTAAAAAAAAAACTACACAGAAGAATTGTGTGAAACTTCTTTCTGTTCTGTTTGTTCAACTAAAAGAGGTGAACCTTAGTTTTGATTGAGCCGTTCTGAAACACTCTTTCTGTAGAAAATGCAAGTGGAGATTCGGAGCGCTAAGAGGGTAATAGTGGAAAAAGGAATGTCTCCAAATATTAACTACACAGAATCATTCTGTGAAACTTCTTTCTGATCTGTGCATTCAGCTAACAGATTTAAACCATACTTTTGATTGAGCAGATCTGAAAACTCTTTCTGTAGAAAATGCAACTGGACATTTGGAGCGCTAAGAGAGTAGTAGTGGAAAAAGGAATATATTCAAATATAAACTACACAGAAGCATTCTGTGAAACTTCTTTCTGATCTGAGCATTCAGCTAACAGAGTTAAACCATACTTTTGATTGAGCAGTTTTGAAATACTCTGTCTGTAGAAAATGCAACTGGACATTCGTAGCGCTAAGTGGGTAATAGTGGAAAAAAGAATATGTTCAAATATAAACTAAACAGAAGCATTGTATGAAACTTCTTTCTGATCTGTGCATTCAGATAACAGAGTTAAACCATACTTTTGACTGAGCAGATCTGAACACTCTTTCTGTAGAAAATGCAACTGGACATTTGGAGCGCTAAGAGAGTAGTAGTGGAAAAACGAATATATTCAAATATAAACTACACAAAAGCATTCTGTGAAACTTCTTTCTGATCTGAGCATTCAGCTAACAGAGTTAAACCATACTTTTGATTGAGCAGTTTTGAAACACTCTGTCTGTAGAAAATGCAACTGGACATTCGTAGCGCTAAGTGGATAATAGTGGAAAAAAGAATATGTTCAAATATAAACTACACAGAAGCACTGTATGAAACTACTTTCTGTTCCGTGCATTCAACTAACAGAGTTGAACCTTACTTTTGACTGAGCCGTTCTGAAACACTCTTTCTGTAGAAACTGCAATTGGACATTCTGAGCGCTAAGAGGCCTACATTGGGAAAAAGAATGTCTACAAATAAAAACTACACAGAAGAATTGTGTGAAACTTCTTTCTGTTCTGTTTGTTCAACTAAAAGAGTTGAACCTTAGTTTTGATTGAGCCGTTCTGAAACACTCTTTCTGTAGAAAATGCAAGTGGAGATTCGGAGCGCTAAGAGGGTAATAGTGGAAAAAGGAATGTCTCCAAATATAAACTACACAGAATCATTCTGTGAAACTTCTTTCTGATCTGTGCATTCAGCTAACAGAGTTAAAACATACATTTGATTGAGCAGATCTGAACACTCTCTCTGTAGAAAATGCAACTGGACATTTGGAGAGCTAAGAGAGTAGTAGTGGAAAAAGGAATATAGTCAAATATAAACTACACAGAAGCATTCTGTGAATCTTCTTTCTGATCTGAGCATTCAGCTAACAGAGTTAAACCATACTTTTGATTGAGCAGTTTTGAAACACTCTGTCTGTAGAAAATGCAACTGGACATTCGTAGCGCTAAGTGGGTAATAGTGGAAAAAAGAATATGTTCAAATATAAACTACACAGAAGCATTGTATGAAACTACTTTCTGTTCTGTGCATTCAACTAACAGAGTTGAACCTTACTTTTAATTGAGCCTTTCTGAAACACTCTTTCTGTAGAAACTGCAATTGGACATTCTGAGCGCTAAGAGGCCTATATTGGGAAATATAATATCTTCAAATAAAAACTACACAGAAGCATTGTGTGAAACTTATTTCTGATATGTTCATTAAGCTAACAGAGTTAAACCATACTTTTGATTGCGCAGTTCTGAACACTCTTTCTGTAGAAAATGCAAGTGGACATTCGGAGCGCTAAGGGGGTAATAGTGGAAAAAGGAATATATTCAAATATAAACTACACAGTAGCATTCTGTGAAAATTCTTTCTGTTCTGTGCATTCAACTAACAGAGTTGAACCTTACTTTTGATTGAGCCGTTCTGAAACACTCTGTAGAAACTGCAATTGGACATGCTAAGCGCTAAGAGGCCTATATTGGGAAAAAGAATATCTTCAAATAAAAACTACACAGATGCATTCTGTGAAACTTATTTCTGATCTGTAAATTCAGTTAACAGAGATAAAACATATTTTTGATTGAGCAGTTATGAAACACTCTTTCTGTAGAAAATGCAAGTGGAGATTCGGAGCGCTAAGAGGGTAATAGTGGAAAAAGGAATGTCTCCAAATATAAACTACACAGAATCATTCTGTGAAACTTCTTTCTGATCTGTGCTTTCAGCTAACAGAGTTAAACCATACTTTTGATTGAGCAGATCTGAACACTCTTTCTGTAGAAAATGCAACTGGACATTTGGAGCGCTAAGAGAGTAGTAGTGGAAAAAGGAATATATTCAAATATAAACTACACAGAAGCATTCTGTGAAACTTCTTTCTGATTTGAGCATTCAGCTAACAGAGTTAAACCATACTTTTGATTGAGCAGTTTTGAAACACTCTGTCTGTAGAAAATGCAACTGGACATTCGTAGCGCTAAGTGGGTAATAGTGGAAAAAAGAATATGTTCAAATATAAACTACACAGAAGCATTGTATGAAACTTCTTTCTGTTCTGTGCATTCAACTAAAAGAGTTGAACCTTACTTTTGATTGAGCCTTTCTGAAACACTCTTTCTGTAGAAACTGCAATTGGACATTCTGAGCGCTAAGAGGCCTATATTGGGAAAAATAATATCTTCAAATAAAAACTACACAGAACATTGTGTGAAACTTAATTCTGATATGTTCATTAAGCTAACAGAGTTAAACCATACTTTTGATTGCGCAGTTCTGAACCCTCTTTCTGTAGAAAATGCAAGTGGACATTCGGAGCGCTAAGGGGGTGATAGTGGAAAAAGGAATATATTCAAATATAAACTACACAGTAGCATTCTGTGAAAATTCTTTCTGTTCTGTGCATTCAATTAACAGAGTTGAACCTTACTTTTGATTGAGCCGTTCTGAAACACTCTGTAGAAACTGCAATTGGACATGTTAAGCGCTAAGAGTCCTATATTGGTAAAAAGAATATCTTCAAATAAAAACTACACAGATGCATTCTGTGAAACTTATTTCTGATCTGTAAATTCAGTTAACAGAGATAAAACATATTTTTGATTGAGCAGTTATGAAACACTCTTTCTGTAAAAAATGCAAGTGGAGATTCGGAGCGCTAAGAGGGTAATAGTGGAAAAAGTAATGTCTCCAAATATAAACTACACAGAATCATTCTGTGAAACTTCTTTCTGATCTGTGCTTTCAGCTAACAGAGTTAAACCATACTTTTGATTGAGCAGATCTGAACACTCTTTCTGTAGAAAATGCAACTGGACATTTGGAGCGCTAAGAGAGTAGTAGTGGAAAAAGGAATATATTCAAATATAAACTACACAGAAGCATTCTGTGAAACTTCTTTCTGATCTGAGCATTCAGCTAACAGAGTTAAACCATACTTTTGATTGAGCAGTTTTGAAACACTCTGTCTGTAGAAAATGCAACTGGCATTCGTAGCGCTAAGTGGGTAATAGTGGAAAAAAGAATATGTTCAAATATAAACTACACAGAAGCATTGTATGAAACTTCTTTCTGTTCTGTGCATTCAACTAACAGAGTTGAACCTTACTTTTGATTGAGCCTTTCTGAAACACTCTTTCTGTAGAAACTGCAATTGGACATTCTGAGCGCTAAAGGCCTATATTGGGAAAAATAATATCTTCAAATAAAAACTACACAGAAGCATTGGGTGAAACTTATTTCTGATATGTTCATTAAGCTAACAGAGTTAAACCATACTTTTGATTGCGCAGTTCTGAACACTCTTTCTGTAGAAAATGCCAGTGGACATTCGGAGCGCTAAGAGGGTAATAGTGGAAAAAGGAATATATTCAAATATAAACTACACAGTAGCATTCTGTGAAAATTCTTTCTGTTCTGTGCATTCAACTAACAGAGTTGAACCTTACTTTTGATTGAGCCCTTCTGAAACACTGTTTCTGTAGAAACTGCAATTGGACATGCTAAGCGCTAAGAGGCCTTCATTGGGAAAAAGAATATCTTCAAATAAAAACTACACAGATGCATTCTGTGAAACTTATTTCTGATCTGTAAATTCAGTTAACAGAGATAAAATATATTTTTGATTGAGCAGTTATGAAACACACTTTTTGTAGAAAATGCAAGTGGAGATTCGGAGCGCTAAGAGGGTAATAGTGAAAAAAGGAATGTCTTCAAATATAAACTACACAGAATCATTCTGTGAAACTTCTTTCTGATCTGTGCATTCAGCTAACAGAGTTAAACCATACTTTTGATTGAGCAGATCTGAACACTCTTTCTGTAGAAAATGCAACTGGACATTTGGAGCGCTAAGAGCGTAGTAGTGGAAAAAGGAATATATTCAAATATAAACTACACAGAAGCATTCTGTGAAACTTCTTTCTGATCTGAGCATTCAGCTAACAGAGTTAAACAATACTTTTGATTGAGCAGTTTTGAAACACTCTGTCTGTAGAAAATGCAACTTGACATTCGTAGCGCTAAGTGGGTAATAGTGGAAAAAAGAATATGTTCAAATATAAACTACACAGAAGCATTGTATGAAACTTCTTTCTGTTCTGTGCATTCAACTAACAGAGTTGAACCTTACTTTTGATTGAGCCGTTCTGAAACACTCTTTCTGTAGAAACTGCAATTGGACATTCTGAGCGCTAAGAGGCCTATATTGGGAAAAAGAATGTCTAAAAAAAAAACTACACAGAAGAATTGTGTGAAACTTCTTTCTGTTCTGTTTGTTCAACTAAAAGAGGTGAACCTTAGTTTTGATTGAGCCGTTCTGAAACACTCTTTCTGTAGAAAATGCAAGTGGAGATTCGGAGCGCTAAGAGGGTAATAGTGGAAAAAGGAATGTCTCCAAATATTAACTACACAGAATCATTCTGTGAAACTTCTTTCTGATCTGTGCATTCAGCTAACAGATTTAAACCATACTTTTGATTGAGCAGATCTGAAAACTCTTTCTGTAGAAAATGCAACTGGACATTTGGAGCGCTAAGAGAGTAGTAGTGGAAAAAGGAATATATTCAAATATAAACTACACAGAAGCATTCTGTGAAACTTCTTTCTGATCTGAGCATTCAGCTAACAGAGTTAAACCATACTTTTGATTGAGCAGTTTTGAAATACTCTGTCTGTAGAAAATGCAACTGGACATTCGTAGCGCTAAGTGGGTAATAGTGGAAAAAAGAATATGTTCAAATATAAACTAAACAGAAGCATTGTATGAAACTTCTTTCTGATCTGTGCATTCAGATAACAGAGTTAAACCATACTTTTGACTGAGCAGATCTGAACACTCTTTCTGTAGAAAATGCAACTGGACATTTGGAGCGCTAAGAGAGTAGTAGTGGAAAAACGAATATATTCAAATATAAACTACACAAAAGCATTCTGTGAAACTTCTTTCTGATCTGAGCATTCAGCTAACAGAGTTAAACCATACTTTTGATTGAGCAGTTTTGAAACACTCTGTCTGTAGAAAATGCAACTGGACATTCGTAGCGCTAAGTGGATAATAGTGGAAAAAAGAATATGTTCAAATATAAACTACACAGAAGCACTGTATGAAACTACTTTCTGTTCCGTGCATTCAACTAACAGAGTTGAACCTTACTTTTGACTGAGCCGTTCTGAAACACTCTTTCTGTAGAAACTGCAATTGGACATTCTGAGCGCTAAGAGGCCTACATTGGGAAAAAGAATGTCTACAAATAAAAACTACACAGAAGAATTGTGTGAAACTTCTTTCTGTTCTGTTTGTTCAACTAAAAGAGTTGAACCTTAGTTTTGATTGAGCCGTTCTGAAACACTCTTTCTGTAGAAAATGCAAGTGGAGATTCGGAGCGCTAAGAGGGTAATAGTGGAAAAAGGAATGTCTCCAAATATAAACTACACAGAATCATTCTGTGAAACTTCTTTCTGATCTGTGCATTCAGCTAACAGAGTTAAAACATACATTTGATTGAGCAGATCTGAACACTCTCTCTGTAGAAAATGCAACTGGACATTTGGAGAGCTAAGAGAGTAGTAGTGGAAAAAGGAATATAGTCAAATATAAACTACACAGAAGCATTCTGTGAATCTTCTTTCTGATCTGAGCATTCAGCTAACAGAGTTAAACCATACTTTTGATTGAGCAGTTTTGAAACACTCTGTCTGTAGAAAATGCAACTGGACATTCGTAGCGCTAAGTGGGTAATAGTGGAAAAAAGAATATGTTCAAATATAAACTACACAGAAGCATTGTATGAAACTACTTTCTGTTCTGTGCATTCAACTAACAGAGTTGAACCTTACTTTTGATTGAGCCGTTCTGAAACACTCTGTAGAAACTGCAATTGGACATGCTAAGCGCTAAGAGGCCTATATTGGGAAAAAGAATATCTTCAAATAAAAACTACACAGATGCATTCTGTGAAACTTATTTCTGATCTGTAAATTCAGTTAACAGAGATAAAACATATTTTTGATTGAGCAGTTATGAAACACTCTTTCTGCAGAAAATGCAAGTGGAGATTCGGAGCGCTAAGGGGGTAATAGTGGAAAAAGGAATGTCTCCAAATATAAACTACACAGAATCATTCTGTGAAACTTCTTTCTGATCTGTGCTTTCAGCTAACAGAGTTAAACCATACTTTTGATTGAGCAGATCTGAACACTCTTTCTGTAGAAAATGCAACTGGACATTTGGAGCGCTAAGAGAGTAGTAGTGGAAAAAGGAATATATTCAAATATAAACTACACAGAAGCATTCTGTGAAACTTCTTTCTGATCTGAGCATTCAGCTAACAGAGTTAAACCATACATTTGATTGAGCAGTTTTGAAACACTCTGTCTGTAGAAAATGCAACTGGACATTCGTAGCGCTAAGTGGGTAATAGTGGAAAAAAGAATATGTTCAAATATAAACTACACAGAAGCATTGTATGAAACTTCTTTCTGTTCTGTGCATTCAACTAACAGAGTTGAACCTTACTTTTGATTGAGCCTTTCTGAAACACTCTTTCTGTAGAAACTGCAATTGGACATTCTGAGCGCTAAGAGGCCTATAGTGGGAAAAATAATATCTTCAAATAAAAACTACACAGAAGCATTGGGTGAAACTTATTTCTGATATGTTCATTAAGCTAACAGAGTTAAACCATACTTTTGATTGCGCATTTCTGAACACTCTTTCTGTAGAAAATGCCAGTGGACATTCGGAGCGCTAAGAGGGTAATAGTGGAAAAAGGAATATATTCAAATATAAACTACACAGTAGCATTCTGTGAAAATTCTTTCTGTTCTGTGCATTCAACTAACAGAGTTGAACCTTACTTTTGATTGAGCCGTTCTGAAACACTCTTTCTGTAGAAACTGCAATTGGACATGCTAAGCGCTAAGAGGCCTATATTGGGAAAAAGAATATCTTCAAATAAAAACTACACAGATGCATTCTGTGAAACTTATTTCTGATCTGTAAATTCAGTTAACAGAGATAAAACATATTTTTGATTGAGCAGTTATGAAACACTCTTTCTGTACAAAACGCAAGTGGAGATTCGGAGCGCTAAGAGGGTAATAGTGGAAAAAGGAATGTCTCCAAATATAAACTACACAGAATCATTCTGTGAAACTTCTTTCTGATCTGTGCATTCAGCTAACAGAGTTAAACCATACTTTTGATTGAGCAGATCTGAACACTCTTTCTGTAGAAAATGCAACTGGACATTTGGAGCGCTAAGAGAGTAGTAGTGGAAAAAGGAATATATTCAAATATAAACTACACAGAAGCATTCTGTGAAACTTCTTTCTGATCTGAGCATTCAGCTAACAGAGTTAAACCATACTTCTGATTGAGCAGTTTTGAAACACTCTGTCTGTAGAAAATGCAACTGTACATTCGTAGCGCTAAGCGGGTAATAGTGGAAAAAAGAATATGTTCAAATATAAACTACACAGAAGCATTGTATGAAACTTCTTTCTGTTCTGTGCATTCAACTAACAGAGTTGAAGCTTACTTTTGATTGAGCCGTTCTGAAACACTCTTTCTGTAGAAACTGCAATTGGACATTCTGAGCGCTAAGAGGCCTATATTGGGAAAAAGAATGTCTACAAATAAAAACTACACAGAAGAATTGTGTGAAACTCCTTTCTGTTCTGTTTGTTCAACTAAAAGAGTTGAACTTTAGTTTTGATTGAGCCGTTCTGAAACACTCTTTCTGTAGAAAATGCAAGTGGAGATTCGGAGCGCTAAGAGGGTAATAGTGGAAAAAGGAATGTCTCCAAATATAAACTACACAGAATCATTCTGTGAAACTTCTTTCTGATCTGTGCATTCAGCTAACAGAGTTAAACCATACTTTGATTGAGCAGATCTGAACACTCTTTCTGTAGAAAATGCAACTGGACATTTGGAGCGCTAAGAGAGTAGTAGTGGAAAAAGGAATATATTCAAATATAAACTACACAGAAGCATTCTGTGAAACTCCTTTCTGATCTGAGCATTCAGCTAACAGAGTTAAACCATACTTTTGATTGAGCAGTTTTGAAACACTCTGTCTGTAGAAAATGCAACTGGACATTCGTAGCGCTAAGTGGGTAATAGTGGAAAAAAGAATATGTTCAAATATAAACTACACAAAGGCATTGTATGAAACTTCTTTCTGATCTGTGCATTCAGATAACAGAGTTAAACCATACTTTTGACTGAGCAGATCTGAACACTCTTTCTGTAGAAAATGCAACTGGACATTTGGAGCGCTAAGAGAGTAGTAGTGGAAAAACGAATATATTCAAATATAAACTACACAAAAGCATTCTGTGAAACTTCTTTCTGCTCTGAGCTTTCAGCTAACAGAGTTAAACCATACTTTTGATTGAGCAGTTTTGAAACACTCTGTAGAAAATGCAACTGGACATTCGTAGCGCTAAGTGGGTAATAGTGGAAAAAAGAATATGTTCAAATATAAACTACACAGAAGCATTGTATGAAACTACTTTCTGTTCCGTGCATTCAACTAACAGAGTTGAACCTTACTTTTGATTGAGCCGTTCTTAAACACTCTTTCTGTAGAAACTGCAATTGGACATTCTGAGCGCTAAGAGGCCTATATTGGGAAAAAGAATGTCTACAAATAAAAACTACACAGAAGAATTGTGTGAAACTTCTTTCTGTTCTGTTTGTTCAACTAAAAAGTTGAACCTTAATTTTGATTGAGACGTTCTGAAACACTCTTTCTGTAGAAAATGCAAGTGGAGATTCGGAGCGCTAAGAGGGTAATAGTGGAAAAAGGAATGTCTCCAAATATAAACTACACAGAATCATTCTGTGAAACTTCTTTCTGATCTGTGCATTCAGCTAACAGAGTTAAACCATACTTTTGATTGAGCAGATCTGAACACTCTTTCTGTAGAAAATGCAACTGGACATTTGGAGCGCTAAGAGAGTAGTAGTGGAAAAAGGAATATATTCAAATATAAACTACACAGAATCATTCTGTGAAACTTCTTTCTGATCTGAGCATTCAGCTAACAGAGTTAAACCATACTTCTGATTGAGCAGTTTTGAAACACTCTGTCTGTAGAAAATGCATCTGTACATTCGTAGCGCTAAGTGGGTAATAGTGGAAAAAAGAATATGTTCAAATATAAACTACACAGAAGCATTGTATGAAACTTCTTTCTGTTCTGTGCATTCAACTAACAGAGTTGAACCTTACTTTTGATTGAGCCGTTCTGAAACACTCTTTCTGTAGAAACTGCAATTGGACATTCTGAGCGCTAAGAGGCCTATATTGGGAAAAAGAATGTCTACAAATAAAAACTACACAGAAGAATTGTGTGAAACTTCTTTCTGTTCTGTTTGTTCAACTAAAAGAGTTGAACTTTAGTTTTGATTGAGCCGTTCTGAAACACTCTTTCTGTAGAAAATGCAAGTGGAGATTCGGAGCGCTAAGAGGGTAATAGTGGAAAAAGGAATGTCTCCAAATATAAACTACACAGAATCATTCTGTGAAACTTCTTTCTGATCTGTGCATTCAGCTAACAGAGTTAAACCATACTTTGATTGAGCAGATCTGAACACTCTTTCTGTAGAAAATGCAACTGGACATTTGGAGCGCTAAGAGAGTAGTAGTGGAAAAAGGAATATATTCAAATATAAACTACACAGAAGCATTCTGTGAAACTTCTTTCTGATCTGAGCATTCAGCTAACAGAGTTAAACCATACTTTTGATTGATCAGTTTTGAAACACTCTGTCTGTAGAAAATGCAACTGGACATTCGTAGCGCTAAGTGGGTAATAGTGGAAAAAAGAATATGTTCAAATATAAACTACACAAAAGCATTGTATGAAACTTCTTTCTGATCTGTGCATTCAGATAACAGAGTTAAACCATACTTTTGACTGAGCAGATCTGAACACTCTTTCTGTAGAAAATGCAACTGGACATTTGGAGCGCTAAGAGAGAAGTAGTGGAAAAACGAATATATTCAAATATAAACTACACAAAAGCATTCTGTGAAACTTCTTTCTGATCTGAGCATTCAGCTAACAGAGTTAAACCATACTTTTGATTGAGCAGTTTTGAAACACTCTGTCTGTAGAAAATGCAACTGGACATTCGTAGCGCTAAGTGGGTAATAGTGGAAAAAAGAATATGTTCAAATATAAACTACACAGAAGCATTGTATGAAACTACTTTCTGTTCTGTGCATTCATCTAACAGAATTGAACCTTACTTTTGATTGAGCCGTTCTGAAACACTCTTTCTGTAGAAACTGCAATTGGACATTCTGAGCGCTAAGAGGCCTATATTGGGAAAAAGAATGTCTACAAATAAAAACTACACAGAAGAATTGTGTGAAACTTCTTTCCGTTCTGTTTGTTCAACTAAAAGAGTTGAACCTTAGTTTTGATTGAGCAGTTCTGAAACACTCTTTCTTTAGAAAATGCAAGTGGAGATTCGGAGCGCTAAGAGGGTAATAGTGGAAAAAGGAATGTCTCCAAATATAAACTACACAGAATCATTCTGTGAAACTTCTTTCTGATCTGTGCATTCAGCTAACAGAGTTAAACCATACTTTTGATTGAGCAGATCTGAACACTCTTTCTGTAGAAAATGCAACTGGACATTTGGAGCGCTAAGAGAGTAGTAGTGGAAAAAGGAATATATTCAAATATAAACTACACAGAAGCATTCTGTGAAACTCCTTTCTGATCTGAGCATTCAGCTAACAGAGTTAAACCATACTTTTGATTGAGCAGTTTTGAAACACTCTGTCTGTAGAAAATGCAACTGGACATTCGTAGCGCTAAGTGGGTAATAGTGGAAAAAAGAATATGTTCAAATATAAACTACACAAAGGCATTGTATGAAACTTCTTTCTGATCTGTGCATTCAGATAACAGAGTTAAACCATACTTTTGACTGAGCAGATCTGAACACTCTTTCTGTAGAAAATGCAACTGGACATTTGGAGCGCTAAGAGAGTAGTAGTGGAAAAACGAATATATTCAAATATAAACTACACAAAAGCATTCTGTGAAACTTCTTTCTGCTCTGAGCTTTCAGCTAACAGAGTTAAACCATACTTTTGATTGAGCAGTTTTGAAACACTCTGTCTGTAGAAAATGCAACTGGACATTCGTAGCGCTAAGTGGGTAATAGTGGAAAAAAGAATATGTTCAAATATAAACTGCACAGAAGCATTGTATGAAACTACTTTCTGTTCCGTGCATTCAACTAACAGAGTTGAACCTTACTTTTGATTGAGCCGTTCTTAAACACTCTTTCTGTAGAAACTGCAATTGGACATTCTGAGCGCTAAGAGGCCTATATTGGGAAAAAGAATGTCTACAAATAAAAACTACACAGAAGAATTGTGTGAAACTTCTTTCTGTTCTGTTTGTTCAACTAAAAGAGTTGAACCTTAATTTTGATTGAGACGTTCTGAAACACTCTTTCTGTAGAAAATGCAAGTGGAGATTCGGAGCGCTAAGAGGGTAATAGTGGAAAAGGAATGTCTCCAAATATAAACTACACAGAATCATTCTGTGAAACTTCTTTCTGATCTGTGCATTCAGCTAACAGAGTTAAACCATACTTTTGATTGAGCAGATCTGAACACTCTTTCTGTAGAAAATGCAACTGGACATTTGGAGCGCTAAGAGAGTAGTAGTGGAAAAAGGAATATATTCAAATATAAACTACACAGAAGCATTCTGTGAAACTTCTTTCTGATCTGAGCATTCAGCTAACAGAGTTAAACCATACTTCTGATTGAGCAGTTTTGAAACACTCTGTCTGTAGAAAATGCAACTGTACATTCGTAGCGCTAAGTGGGTAATAGTGGAAAAAAGAATATGTGCAAATATAAACTACACAGAAGCATTGTATGAAACTTCTTTCTGTTCTGTGCATTCAACTAACAGAGTTGAACCTTACTTTTGATTGAGCCGTTCTGAAACACTCTTTCTGTAGAAACTGCAATTGGACATTCTGAGCGCTAAGAGGCCTATATTGGGAAAAAGAATGTCTACAAATAAAAACTACACAGAAGAATTGTGTGAAACTTCTTTCTATTCTGTTTGTTCAACTAAAAGAGTTGAACTTTAGTTTTGATTGAGCCGTTCTGAAACACTCTTTCTGTAGAAAATGCAACTGGAGATTCGGAGCGCTAAGAGGGTAATAGTGGAAAAAGGAATGTCTCCAAATATAAACTACACAGAATCATTCTGTGAAACTTCTTTCTGATCTGTGCATTCAGCTAACAGAGTTAAACCATACTTTGATTGAGCAGATCTGAACACTCTTTCTGTAGAAAATGCAACTGGACATTTGGAGCGCTAAGAGAGTAGTAGTGGAAAAAGGAATATATTCAAATATAAACTACACAGAAGCATTCTGTGAAACTTCTTTCTGATCTGAGCATTCAGCTAACAGAGTTAAACCATACTTTTGATTGAGCAGTTTTGAAACACTCTGTCTGTAGAAAATGCAACTGGACATTCGTAGCGCTAAGTGGGTAATAGTGGAAAAAAGAATATGTTCAATATAAACTACACAAAAGCATTGTATGAAACTTCTTTCTGATCTGTGCATTCAGATAACAGAGTTAAACCATACTTTTGACTGAGCAGATCTGAACACTCTTTCTGTAGAAAATGCAACTGGACATTTGGAGCGCTAAGAGAGTAGTAGTGGAAAAACTAATATATTCAAATATAAACTACACAAAAGCATTCTGTGAAACTTCTTTCTGATCTGAGCATTCAGCTAACAGAGTTAAACCATACTTTTGATTGAGCAGTTTTGAAACACTCTGTCTGTAGAAAATGCAACTGGACATTCGTAGCGCTAAGTGGGTAATAGTGGAAAAAAGAATATGTTCAAATATAAACTACACAGAAGCATTGTATGAAACTTCTTTCTGTTCCGTGCATTCAACTAACAGAGTTGAACCTTACTTTTGATTGAGCCTTTCTGAAACACTCTTTCTGTAGAAACTGCAATTGGACATTCTGAGCGCTAAGAGGCCTATATTGGGAAAAAGAATGTCTACAAATAAAAACTACACAGAAGAATTGTGTGAAACTTCTTTCTGTTCTGTTTGTTCAACTAAAAGAGTTGAACCTTAATTTTGATTGAGCCGTTCTGCAACACTCTTTCTGTAGAAAATGCAAGTGGAGATTCGGAGCGCTAAGAGGGTAATAGTGGAAAAAGGAATGTCTCCAAATATAAACTACACAGAATCATTCTGTGAAACTTCTTTCTGATCTGTGCATTCAGCTAACAGAGTTAAACCATACATTTGATTGAGCAGATCTGAGCACTCTTTCTGTAGAAAATGCAACTGGACATTTGGAGCGCTAAGAGAGTAGTAGTGGAAAAAGGAATATATTCAAATATAAACTACACAGAAGCATTCTGTGAATCTTCTTTCTGATCTGAGCATTCAGCTAACAGAGTTAAACCATACTTTTGATTGAGCAGTTTTGAAACACTCTGTCTGTAGAAAATGCAACTGGACATTCGTAGCGCTAAGTGGGTAATAGTGGCAAAAAGAATATGTTCAAATATAAACTACACAGAAGCATTGTATGAAACTACTTTCTGTTCTGTGCATTCATCTAACAGAGTTGAACCTTACTTTTGATTGAGCCGTTCTGAAACACTCTTTCTGTAGAAACTGCAATTGGACATTCTGAGCGCTAAGAGGCCTATATTGGGAAAAAGAATGTCTACAAATAAAAACTACACAGAAGAATTGTGTGAAACTTCTTTCCGTTCTGTTTGTTCAACTAAAAGAGTTGAACCTTAGTTTTGATTGAGCAGTTCTGAAACACTCTTTCTGTAGAAAATGCAAGTGGAGATTCGGAGCGCTAAGAGGGTAATAGTGGAAAAAGGAATGTCTCCAAATATAAACTACACAGAATCATTCTGTGAAACTTCTTTCTGATCTGTGCATTCAGCTAACAGAGTTAAACCATACTTTTGATTGAGCAGATCTGAACACTCTTTCTGTAGAAAATGCAACTGGACATTTGGAGCGCTAAGAGAGTAGTAGTGGAAAAAGGAATATATTCAAATATAAACTACACAGAAGCATTCTGTGAAACTTCTTTCTGATCTGAGCATTCAGCTAACAGAGTTAAACCATACTTTTGATTAAGCAGTTTTGAAACACTCTGTCTGTAGAAAATGCAACTGGACATTCGTAGCGCTAAGTGGGTAATAGTGGAAAAAAGAATATGTTCAAATATAAACTACACAGAAGCATTGTATGAAACTTTTTTCTGATCTGTGCATTCAGATAACAGAGTTAAACCATACTTTTGACTGAGCAGATCTGAACACTCTTTCTGTAGAAAATGCAACTGGACATTTTAAGCGCTAAGAGAGTAGTAGTGGAAAAACGAATATATTCAAATATAAACTACACAAAAGCATTCTGTGAAACTTCTTTCTGATCTGAGCATTCAGCTAAGAGAGTTAAACCATACTTTTGATTGAGCAGTTTTGAAACACTCTGTCTGTAGAAAATGCAACTGGGCATTCGTAGCGCTAAGTGGGTAATAGTGGAAAAAAGAATATGTTCAAATATAAACTACACAGAAGCATTGTATGAAACTTCTTTCTGTTCTGTGCATTCAACTAACAGAGTTGAACCTTACTTTTGATTGAGCCGTTCTGAAACACTCTTTCTGTAGAAACTGCAATTGGACATTCTGAGCGCTAAGAGGCCTCTATTGGGAAAAATAATATCTTCAAATAAAAACTACACAGAAGCATTGTGTGAAACTTATTTCTGATATGTTCATTAAGCTAACAGAGTTAAACCATACTTTTGATTGCGCAGTTCTGAACACTCTTTCTGTAGAAAATTCAAGTGGACATTCGGAGCGCTAAGGGGGTAATAGTGGAAAAAGGAATATATTCAAATATAAACTACACAGTAGTATTCTGTGAAAATTCGTTCTGTTCTGTGCATTCAACTAACAGAGTTGAACCTTACTTTTGATTGAGCCGTTCTGAAACACTCTTTCTGTAGAAACTGCAATTGGACATGCTAAGCGCTAAGAGGCCTATATTGGGAAAAAGAATATCTTCAAATGAAAACTACACAGATGCATTCTGTGAAACTTATTTCTGATCTGTAAATTCAGTTAACAGAGATAAAACATATTTTTGATTGAGCAGTTATGAAACACTCTTTCTGTAGAAAATGCAAGTGGAGATTCGGAGCGCTAAGAGGGTAATAGTGGAAAAAGGAATGTCTCCAAATATAAACTACACAGAATCATTCTGTGAAACTTCTTTCTGATCTGTGCATTCAGCTAACAGAGTTAAACCATACTTTTGATTGAGGAGACCTGAACACTCTTTCTGTAGAAAATGCAACTGGACATTTGGAGCGCTAAGAGAGTAGTAGTGGAAAAAGGAATATATTCAAATATAAACTACACAGAAGCATTCTGTGAAACTTCTTTCTGATCTGAGAATTCAGCTAACAGAGTTAAACCATACTTTTGATTGAGCAGTTTTGAAACACTCTGTCTGTAGAAAATGCAACTGGACATTCGTAGCGCTAAGTGGGTAATAGTGGAAAAAAGAATATGTTCAAATATAAACTACACAGAAGCATTGTATGAAACTTCTTTCTGTTCTGTGCATTCAACTAACAGTGTTGAACCTTACTTTTGATTGAGCGTTTCTGAAACACTCTTTCTGTAGAAACTGCAATTGGACATTCTGAGCGCTAAGAGGCCTATATTGGGAAAAATAATATCTTCAAATAAAAACTACACAGAAGCATTGGGTGAAACTTATTTCTGATATGTTCATTAAGCTAACAGAGTTAAACCATACTTTTGATTGCGCAGTTCTGAACACTCTTTCTGTAGAAAATGCCAGTGGACATTCGGAGCGCTAAGAGGGTAATAGTGGAAAAAGGAATATATTCAAATATAAACTACACAGTAGCATTCTGTGAAAATTCTTTCTGTTCTGTGCATTCAACTAACAGAGTTGAACCTTACTTTTGATTGAGCCGTTCTGAAACACTCTTTCTGTAGAAACTGCAATTGGACATGCTAAGCGCTAAGAGGCCTACATTGGGAAAAAGAATATCTTCAAATAAAAACTACACAGATGCATTCTGTGAAACTTATTTCTGATCTGTAAATTCAGTTAACAGAGATAAAACATATTTTTGATTGAGCAGTTATGAAACACTCTTTTTGTAGAAAATGCAAGTGGAGATTCGGAGCGCTAAGAGGGTAATAGTGAAAAAAGGAATGTCTTCAAATATAAACTACACAGAATCATTCGTTGAAACTTCTTTCTGATCTGTGCATTCAGCTAACAGAGTTAAACCATACTTTTGATTGAGCAGATCTGAACACTCTTTCTGTAGAAAATGCAACTGGACATTTGGAGCGCTAAGAGCGTAGTAGTGGAAAAAGGAATATATTCAAATATAAACTACACAGAAGCATTCTGTGAAACTTCTTTCTGATCTGAGCATTCAGCTAACAGAGTTAAACCATACTTTTGATTGAGCAGTTTTGAAACACTCTGTCTGTAGAAAATGCAACTGGACATTCGTAGCGATAAGTGGGTAATAGTGGAAAAAAGAATATGTTCAAATATAAACTACACAGAAGCATTGTATGAAACTTCTTTCTTTCTCTGTGCATTCAACTAATAGAGTTGAACCTTACTTTTGATTGAGCCTTTCTGAAACACTCTTTCTGTATAAACTGCAATTGGACATTCTGAGCGCTAAGAGGCCTATATTGGGAAAAAGAATGTCTACAAATAAAAACTACACAGATGCATTCTGTGAAACTTATTTCTGATCTGTAAATTCAGTTAACAGAGATAAAACATATTTTTGATATAGCAGTTATGAAACACTCTTTCTGTAGAAAATGCAAGTGGAGATTCGGAGCGCTAAGAAGGTAATAGTGGAAAAAGGAATGTCTCCAAATATAAACTACACAGAATCATTCTGTGAAACTTCTTTCTGATCTGTGCATTCAGCTAACAGTGTTAAACCATTCTTTTGATTGAGCAGATCTGAACACTCTTTCTGTAGAAAATGCAACTGGACATTTGGAGCGCTAAGAGAGTAGTAGTGGAAAAAGGAATATATTCAAATATAAACTACACAGAAGCATTCTGTGAAACTTCTTTCTGATCTGAGCATTCAGCTAACAGAGTTAAACCATACTTTTGATTGAGCAGTTTTGAAACACTCTGTCTGTAGAAAATGCAACTGGACATTCGTAGCGCTAAGTGGGTAATAGTGGAAAAAAGAATATGTTCAAATATAAACTACACAGAAGCATTGTATGAAACTCCTTTCTGTTCTGTGCATTCAACTAACAGAGTTGAACCTTACTTTTGATTGAGCCTTTCTGAAACACTCTTTCTATAGAAACTGCAATTGGACATTCTGAGCGCTAAGAGGCCTCTATTGGGAAAAATAATGTCTTCAAATAAAAACTACACAGAAGCATTGTGTGAAACTTATTTCTGATATGTTCATTAAGCTAACAGAGTTAAACCATACTTTTGATTGCGCAGTTCTGAACACTCTTTCTGTAGAAAATGCAAGTGGACATTCGGAGCGCTAAGAGGGTAATAGTGGAAAAAGGAATATATTCAAATATAAACTACACAGTAGCATTCTGTGAAAATTCTTTCTGTTCTGTGCATTCAACTAACAGAGTTGAACCTTACTTTTGATTGAGCCGTTCTGAAACACTCTTTCTGTAGAAACTGCAGTTGGACATGCTAAGCGCTAAGAGGCCTACATTGGGAAAAATAATATCATCAAATAAAAACTACACAGATGCATTCTGTGAAACTTATTTCTAATCTGTAAATTCAGTTAACAGAGATAAAACATATTTTTGATTGAGCAGTTATGAAACACTCTTTTTGTAGAAAATGCAAGTGGAGATTCGGAGCGCTAAGAGGGTAATAGTGGAAAAAGGAATGTCTTCAAATATAAACTACACAGAATCATTCGGTGAAACTTCTTTCTGATCTGTGCATTCAGCTAACAGAGTTAAACCATACTTTTGATTGAGCAGATCTGAACACTCTTTCTGTAGAAAATGCAACTGGACATTTGGAGCGCTAAGAGCGTAGTAGTGGAAAAAGGAATATATTCAAATATAAACTACACAGAAGCATTCTGTGAAACTTCTTTCTGATCTGAGCATTCAGCTAACAGAGTGAAACCATACTTTTGATTGAGCAGTTTTGAAACACTCTGTCTGTAGAAAATGCAACTGGACATTCGTAGCGCTAAGTGGGTAATAGTGGAAAAAAGAATATGTTCAAATATAAACTACACAGAAGCATTGTATGAAACTTCTTTCTGTTCTGTGCATTCAACTAATAGAGTAGAACCTTACTTTTGATTGAGCCGTTCTGAAACACTCTTTCTGTATAAACTGCAATTGGACATTCTGAGCGCTAAGAGGCCTATATTGGGAAAAAGAATGTCTACAAATAAAAACTACACAGATGCATTCTGTGAAACTTATTTCTGATCTGTAAATTCAGTTAACAGAGATAAAACATATTTTTGATTGAGCAGTTATGAAACACTCTTTCTGTAGAAAATGCAAGTGGAGATTCGGAGCGCTAAGAGGGTAATAGTGGAAAAAGGAATGTCTCCAAATATAAACCACACAGAATCATTCTGTGAAACTTCTTTCTGATCTGTGCATTCAGCTAACAGAGTTAAACCATACTTTTGATTGAGCAGATCTGAATACTCTTTCTGTAGAAAATGCAAGTGGACATTCGGAGCGCTAAGAGGGTAATAGTGGAAAAAGGAATATATTCAAATATAAACTACACAGTAGCATTCTGTGAAAATTCTTTCTGTTCTGTGCATTCAACTAACAGAGTTGAACCTTACTTTTGATTGAGCCGTTCTGAAACACTCTTTCTGTAGAAACTGCAATTGGACATGCTAAGCGCTAAGAGGCCTACATTGGGAAAAAGAATATCTTCAAATAAAAACTACACAGATGCATTCTGTGAAACTTATTTCTGATCTGTAAATTCAGTTAACAGAGATAAAACATATTTTTGATTGAGCAGTTATGAAACACTCTTTTTGTAGAAAATGCAAGTGGAGATTCGGAGCGCTAAGAGGGTAATAGTGGAAAAAGGAATGTCTTCAAATATAAACTACACAGAATCATTCGGTGAAACTTCTTTCTGATCTGTGCATTCAGCTAACAGAATTAAACCATACTTTTGATTGAGCAGATCTGAACACTCTTTCTGTAGAAAATGCAACTGGACATTTGGAGCGCTAAGAGCGTAGTAGTGGAAAAAGTAATATATTCAAATATAAACTACACAGAAGCATTCTGTGAAACTTCTTTCTGATCTGAGCATTCAGCTAACAGAGTTAAACCATACTTTTGATTGAGCAGTTTTGAAACACTCTGTCTGTAGAAAATGCAACTGGACATTCGTAGCGCTAAGTGGGTAATAGTGGAAAAAAGAATATGTTCAAATATAAACTACACAGAAGCATTGTATGAAACTTCTTTCTGTTCTGTGCATTCAACTAACAGAGTTGAACCTTACTTTTGATTGAGCCGTTCTGAAACACTCTTTCTGTAGAAACTGCAATTGGACATTCTGAGCGCTAAGAGGCCTATATTGGGAAAAAGAATGTCTACAAATAAAAACTACACAGAAGAATTGTGTGAAACTTCTTTCTGTTCTGTTTGTTCAACTAAAAGAGTTGAACCTTAGTTTTGATTGAGCCGTTCTGAAACACTCTTTCTGTAAAAAATGCAAGTGGAGATTCGGAGCGCTAAGAGGGTAATAGTGGAAAAAGGAATGTCTCCAAATATAAACTACACAGAATCATTCTGTGAAACTTCTTTCTGATCTGTGCATTCAGCTAACAGAGTTAAACCATACTTTTGATTGAGCAGATCTGAGCACTCTTTCTGTAGAAAATGCAACTGGACATTTGGAGCGCTAAGAGAGTAGTAGTGGAAAAAGGAATATATTCAAATATAAACTACACAGAAGCATTCTGTGAAACTTCTTTCTGATCTGAGCATTCAGCTAACAGAGTTAAACCACACTTTTGATTGAGCAGTTTTGAAACACTCTGTCTGTTGAAAATGCTACTGGACATTCGTAGCGCTAAGTGGGTAATAGTGGAAAAAAGAATATGTTCAAATATAAACTACACAGAAGCATTGTATGAAACTTCTTTCTGTTCTGTGCATTCAACTAACAGAGTTGAACGTTACTTTTGATTGAGCCTTTCTGAAACACTCTTTCTGTAGAAACTGCAATTGGACATTCTGAGCGCTAAGAGGCCTATATTGGGAAAAATAATATCTTCCAATAAAAACTACACAGAAGCATTTTGTGAAACTTATTTCTGATATGTTCATTAAGCTAACAGAGTTAAACCATACTTTTGATTGCGCAGTTCTGAACACTCTTTCTGTAGAAAATGCAAGTGGACATTCGGAGAGCTAAGAGGGTAATAGTGGAAAACGGAATATATTCAAATATAAACTACACAGTAGCATTCTGTGAAAATACTTTCTGTTCTGTGCATTCAACTAACAGAGTTGAACCTTCCTTTTGATTGAGCCGTTCTGAA
The DNA here is from genome assembly GCF_028878055.3 of Symphalangus syndactylus. Lineage (NCBI taxonomy): Eukaryota > Metazoa > Chordata > Mammalia > Primates > Hylobatidae > Symphalangus > Symphalangus syndactylus. The sequence goes on along the minus strand of NC_072437.2, from coordinate 109,090,726 downwards.
ACACTCTTTCTGTAGAAACTGCAATTGGACATGCTAAGCGCTAAGAGGCCTATATTGGGAAAAAGAATATCTTCAAATAAAAACTACACAGATGCATTCTGTGAAACTTATTTCTGATCCGTAAATTCAGTTAACAGAGATAAAACATATTTTTGATTGAGCAGTTATGAAACACTCTTTCTGTAGAAAATGCAAGTGGAGATTCGGAGCGCTAAGAGGGTAATAGTGGAAAAAGGAATGTCTCCAAATATAAACTACACAGAATCATTCTGTGAAACTTCTTTCTGATCTGTGCATTCAGCTAACAGAGTTAAACCATACTTTTGATTGAGCAGATCTGAACACACTTTCTGTAGAAAATGCAACTGGACATTTGGAGCGCTAAGAGAGTAGTAGTGGAAAAAGGAATATATTCAAATATAAACTACACAGAAGCATTCTGTGAAACTTCTTTCTGATCTGAGCATTCAGCTAACAGAGTTAAACCATACTTTTGATTGAGCAGTTTTGAAACACTCTGTCTGTAGAAAATGCAACTGGACATTCGTAGCGCTAAGTGGGTAATAGAGGAAAAAAGAATATGTTCAAATATAAACTACACAGAAGCATTGTATGAAACTTCTTTCTGTTCTGTGCATTCAACTAACAGAATTGAACCTGACTTTTGATTGAGCCTTTCTGAAACACTCTTTCTGTAGAAACTGCAATTGGACATTCTGAGCGCTAACAGGCCTATTTTGGGAAAAATAATATCTTCAGATAAGAACTACACAGAAGCATTGTGTGAAACTTATTTCTGATATATTCATTAAGCTAACAGAGTTAAACCATACTTTTGATTGCGCAGTTCTGAACACTCTTTCTGTAGAAAATGCAAGTGGACATTCGGAGCGCTAAGAGGGTAATAGTGGAAAAAGGAATATATTCAAATATAAACTACACAGTAGCATTCTGTGAAAATACTTTCTGTTCTGTGCATTCAACTAACAGAGTTGAACCTTACTTTTGATTGAGCCGTTCTGAAACACTCTTTCTGTAGAAACTGCAATTGGACATGCTAAGCGCTAAGAGGCCTACATTGGGAAAAAGAATATCTTCAAATAAAAACTACACAGATGCATTCTGTGAAACTTATTTCTGATCTGTAAATTCAGTTAACAGAGATAAAACATATTTTTGATTGAGCAGTTATGAAACACTCTTTTTGTAGAAAATGCAAGTGGAGATTCGGAGCGCTAAGAGGGTAATAGTGGAAAAAGGAATGTCTTCAAATATAAACTACACAGAATCATTCGGTGAAACTTCTTTCTGTTCTGTGCATTCAGCTAACAGAGTTAAACCATACTTTTGATTGAGCAGATCTGAACACTCTTTCTGTAGAAAATGCAACTGGACATTTGGAGCGCTAAGAGTGTAGTAGTGGAAAAAGGAATATATTCAAATATAAACTACACAGAAGCATTCTGTGAAACTTCTTTCTGATCTGAGCATTCAGCTAACAGAGTTAAACCATACTTTTGATTGAGCAGTTTTGAAACACTCTGTCTGTAGAAAATGCAACTGGACATTCGTAGCGCTAAGTGGGTAATAGTGGAAAAAAGAATATGTTCAAATATAAACTACACAGAAGCATTGTATGAAACTTCTTTCTGTTCTGTGCATTCAACTAATAGAGTTGAACCTTACTTTTGATTGAGCCGTTCTGAAACACTCTTTCTGTATAAACTGCAATTGGACATTCTGAGCGCTAAGAGGCCTATTTTGGGAAAAAGAATGTCTACAAATAAAAACTACACAGATGCATTCTGTGAAACTTATTTCTGATCTGTAAATTCAGTTAACAGAGATAAAACATATTTTTGATTGAGCAGTTATGAAACACTCTTTCTGTAGAAAATGCAAGTGGAGATTCGGAGCGCTAAGAGGGTAATAGTGGAAAAAGGAATGTCTTCAAATATAAACTACACAGAATCATTCGGTGAAACTTCTTTCTGATCTGTGCATTCAGCTAACAGAGTTAAACCATACTTTTGATTGAGCAGATCTGAACACTCTTACTGTAGAAAATGCAACTGGACATTTGGAGCGCTAAGAGCGTAGAAGTGGAAAAAGGAATATATTAAAATATAAACTACACAGAAGCATTCTGTGAAACTTCTGATCTGAGCATTCAGCTAACAGAGTTAAACCATACTTTTGATTGAGCAGTTTTGAAACACTCTGTCTGTAGAAAATGCAACTGGACATTCGTAGCGCCAAGTGGGTAATAGTGGAAAAAAGAATATGTTCAAATATAAACTACACAGAAGCATTGTATGAAACTTCTTTCTGTTCTGTGCATTCAACTAACAGAGTTGAACCTTACTTTTGATTGAGCCGTTCTGAAACACTCTTTCTGTAGAAACTGCAATTGGACATTCTGAGCGTTAAGAGGCCTATATTGGGAAAAAGAATGTCTACAAATAAAAACTACACAGAAGAATTGTGTGAAACTTCTTTCTGTTCTGTTTGTTCAACTAAAAGAGTTGAACCTTAGTTTTGATTGAGCCGTTCTGAAACACTCTTTCTGTAGAAAATGCAAGTGGAGATTCGGAGCGCTAAGAGGGTAATAGTGGAAAAAGGAATGTCTCCAAATATAAACCACACAGAATCATTCTGTGAAACTTCTTTCTGATCTGTGCATTCAGCTAACAGAGTTAAACCATACTTTTGATTGAGCAGATCTGAATACTCTTTCTGTAGAAAATGCAACTGGACATTTGGAGCGCTAAGAGAGTAGTAGTGGAAAAAGGAATATATTCAAATATAAACTACACAGAAGCATTCTGTGAAACTTCTTTCTGATCTGAGCATTCAGCTAACAGAGTTAAACCATACTTTTGATTGAGCAGTTTTGAAACACTCTGTCTGCAGAAAATGCAACTGGACATTCGTAGCGCTAAGTGGGTAATAGTGGAAAAAAGAATATGTTCAAATATAAACTACACAGAAGCATTGTATGAAACTTCTTTCTGTTCTGTGCATTCAACTAATAGAGTTGAACCTTACTTTTGATTGAGCCTTTCTGAAACACTCTTTCTGTAGAAACTGCAATTGGACATTCTGAGAGCTAAGAGGCCTATATTGGGAAAAATAATATCTTCAAATAAAAACTACACAGAAGCATTGTGTGAAACTTATTTCTGATAGGTTCATTAGGCTAACAGAGTTAAACCATACTTTTGATTGCGCAGTTCTGAACACTCTTTCTGTAGAAAATGCAAGTGGACATTCGGAGCGCTAAGAGGGTAATAGTGGAAAAAGGAATATATTCAAATATAAACTACACAGTAGCATTCTGTGAAAATGCTTTCTGTTCTGTGCATTCAACTAACAGAGTTGAACCTTACTTTTGATTGAGCCGTTCTGAAACACTCTTTCTGTAGAAACTGCAATTGGACATGCTAAGCGCTAAGAGGCCTACATTGGGAAAAAGAATACCTTCAAATAAAAACTACACAGATGCATTCTGTGAAACTTATTTCTGATCTGTAAATTCAGTTAACAGAGATAAAACATATTTTTGATTGAGCAGTTATGAAACACTCTTTTTGTAGAAAATGCAAGTGGAGATTCGGAGCGCTAAGAGCGTAATAGTGGAAAAAGGAATGTCTTCAAATATAAACTACACAGAATCATTCGGTGAAACTTCTTTCTGATCTGTGCATTCAGCTAACAGAATTAAACCATACTTTTGATTGAGCAGATCTGAACACTCTTTCTGTAGAAAATGCAACTGGACATTTGGAGCGCTAAGAGCGTAGTAGTGGAAAAAGGAATATATTCAAATATAAGCTACACAGAAGCATTCTGTGAAACTTCTTTCTGATCTGAGCATTCAGCTAACAGAGTTAAACCATACTTTTGATTGAGCAGTTTTGAAACACTCTGTCTGTAGAAAATGCAACTGGACATTCGTAGCGCTAAGTGGGTAATAGTGGAAAAAAGAATATGTTCAAATATAAACTACACAGAAGAATTGTATGAAACTTCTTTCTGTTCTGTGCATTCAACTAACAGAGTTGAACCTTACTTTTGATTGAGCCGTTCTGAAACACTCTTTCTGTAGAAACTGCAATTGGACATTCTGAGCGCTAAGAGGCCTATATTGGGAAAAAGAATGTCTACAAATAAAAACTACACAGAAGAATTGTGTGAAACTTCTTTCTGTTCTGTTTGTTCAACTAAAAGAGTTGAACCTTAGTTTTGATTGAGCCGATCTGAACACTCTTTCTGTAGATAATGCAACTGGACATTTGGAGCGCTAAGAGAGTAGTAGTGGAAAAAGGAATATATTCAAATATAAACTACACAGAAGCATTCTGTGAAACTTCTTTCTGATCTGAGCATTCAGCTAACAGATTTAAACCATACTTTTGATTGAGCAGTTTTGAAACACTCTGTCTGTAGAAAATGCAACTGGACATTCGTAGCGCTAAGTGGATAATAGTGGAGAAAAGAATATGTTCAAATATAAACTACACAGAAGCATTGTATGAAACTTCTTTCTGTTCTGTGCATTCAACTAACAGAGTTGAAACTTACTTTTGATTGAGCCTTTCTGAAACACTCTTTCTGTAGAAACTGCAATTGGACATTCTGAGCGCTAAGAGGCCCCTATTGGGAAAAATAATTTCTTCAAATAAAAACTACACAGAAGCATTGTGTGAAACTTATTTCTGATATGTTCATTAAGCTAACAGAGTTAAACCATACTTTTGATTGCGCAGTTCTGAACACTCTTTCTGTAGAAAATGCAAGTGGACATTCGGAGCGCTAAGAGGGTAATAGTGGAAAAAGGAATATATTCAAATATAAACTACACAGTAGCATTCTGTGAAAATTCTTTCTGTTCTGTGCATTCAACTAACAGAGTTGAACCTTACTTTTGATTGAGCCGTTCTGAAACACTCTTTCTGTAGAAACTGCAATTGGACATTCTGAGCGCTAAGAGGCCTATATTGGGAAAAAGAATGTCTACAAATAAAAACTACACAGAAGAATTGTGTGAAACTCCTTTCTGTTCTGTTTGTTCAACTAAAAGAGTTGAACTTTAGTTTTGATTGAGCCGTTCTGAAACACTCTTTCTGTAGAAAATGCAAGTGGAGATTCGGAGCGCTAAGAGGGTAATAGTGGAAAAAGGAATGTCTCCAAATATAAACTACACAGAATCATTCTGTGAAACTTCTTTCTGATCTGTGCATTCAGCTAACAGAGTTAAACCATACTTTGATTGAGCAGATCTGAACACTCTTTCTGTAGAAAATGCAACTGGACATTTGGAGCGCTAAGAGAGTAGTAGTGGAAAAAGGAATATATTCAAATATAAACTACACAGAAGCATTCTGTGAAACTCCTTTCTGATCTGAGCATTCAGCTAACAGAGTTAAACCATACTTTTGATTGAGCAGTTTTGAAACACTCTGTCTGTAGAAAATGCAACTGGACATTCGTAGCGCTAAGTGGGTAATAGTGGAAAAAAGAATATGTTCAAATATAAACTACACAAAGGCATTGTATGAAACTTCTTTCTGATCTGTGCATTCAGATAACAGAGTTAAACCATACTTTTGACTGAGCAGATCTGAACACTCTTTCTGTAGAAAATGCAACTGGACATTTGGAGCGCTAAGAGAGTAGTAGTGGAAAAACGAATATATTCAAATATAAACTACACAAAAGCATTCTGTGAAACTTCTTTCTGCTCTGAGCTTTCAGCTAACAGAGTTAAACCATACTTTTGATTGAGCAGTTTTGAAACACTCTGTCTGTAGAAAATGCAACTGGACATTCGTAGCGCTAAGTGGGTAATAGTGGAAAAAAGAATATGTTCAAATATAAACTACACAGAAGCATTGTATGAAACTACTTTCTGTTCCGTGCATTCAACTAACAGAGTTGAACCTTACTTTTGATTGAGCCGTTCTTAAACACTCTTTCTGTAGAAACTGCAATTGGACATTCTGAGCGCTAAGAGGCCTATATTGGGAAAAAGAATGTCTACAAATAAAAACTACACAGAAGAATTGTGTGAAACTTCTTTCTGTTCTGTTTGTTCAACTAAAAGAGTTGAACCTTAATTTTGATTGAGACGTTCTGAAACACTCTTTCTGTAGAAAATGCAAGTGGAGATTCGGAGCGCTAAGAGGGTAATAGTGGAAAAAGGAATGTCTCCAAATATAAACTACACAGAATCATTCTGTGAAACTTCTTTCTGATCTGTGCATTCAGCTAACAGAGTTAAACCATACTTTTGATTGAGCAGATCTGAACACTCTTTCTGTAGAAAATGCAACTGGACATTTGGAGCGCTAAGAGAGTAGTAGTGGAAAAAGGAATATATTCAAATATAAACTACACAGAAGCATTCTGTGAAACTTCTTTCTGATCTGAGCATTCAGCTAACAGAGTTAAACCATACTTCTGATTGAGCAGTTTTGAAACACTCTGTCTGTAGAAAATGCAACTGTACATTCGTAGCGCTAAGTGGGTAATAGTGGAAAAAAGAATATGTTCAAATATAAACTACACAGAAGCATTGTATGAAACTTCTTTCTGTTCTGTGCATTCAACTAACAGAGTTGAACCTTACTTTTGATTGAGCCGTTCTGAAACACTCTTTCTGTAGAAACTGCAATTGGACATTCTGAGCGCTAAGAGGCCTATATTGGGAAAAAGAATGTCTACAAATAAAAACTACACAGAAGAATTGTGTGAAACTTCTTTCTGTTCTGTTTGTTCAACTAAAAGAGTTGAACTTTAGTTTTGATTGACCCGTTCTGAAACACTCTTTCTGTAGAAAATGCAAGTGGAGATTCGGAGCGCTAAGAGGGTAATAGTGGAAAAAGGAATGTCTCCAAATATAAACTACACAGAATCATTCTGTGAAACTTCTTTCTGATCTGTGCATTCAGCTAACAGAGTTAAACCATACTTTGATTGAGCAGATCTGAACACTCTTTCTGTAGAAAATGCAACTGGACATTTGGAGCGCTAAGAGAGTAGTAGTGGAAAAAGGAATATATTCAAATATAAACTACACAGAAGCATTCTGTGAAACTTCTTTCTGATCTGAGCATTCAGCTAACAGAGTTAAACCATACTTTTGATTGAGCAGTTTTGAAACACTCTGTCTGTAGAAAATGCAACTGGACATTCGTAGCGCTAAGTGGGTAATAGTGGAAAAAAGAATATGTTCAAATATAAACTACACAAAAGCATTGTATGAAACTTCTTTCTGATCTGTGCATTCAGATAACAGAGTTAAACCATACTTTTGACTGAGCAGATCTGAACACTCTTTCTGTAGAAAATGCAACTGGACATTTGGAGCGCTAAGAGAGAAGTAGTGGAAAAACGAATATATTCAAATATAAACTACACAAAAGCATTCTGTGAAACTTCTTTCTGATCTGAGCATTCAGCTAACAGAGTTAAACCATACTTTTGATTGAGCAGTTTTGAAACACTCTGTCTGTAGAAAATGCAACTGGACATTCGTAGCGCTAAGTGGGTAATAGTGGAAAAAAGAATATGTTCAAATATAAACTACACAGAAGCATTGTATGAAACTACTTTCTGTTCTGTGCATTCATCTAACAGAGTTGAACCTTACTTTTGATTGAGCCGTTCTGAAACACTCTTTCTGTAGAAACTGCAATTGGACATTCTGAGCGCTAAGAGGCCTATATTGGGAAAAAGAATGTCTACAAATAAAAACTACACAGAAGAATTGTGTGAAACTTCTTTCCGTTTTGTTTGTTCAACTAAAAGAGTTGAACCTTAGTTTTGATTGAGCAGTTCTGAAACACTCTTTCTGTAGAAAATGCAAGTGGAGATTCGGAGCGCTAAGAGGGTAATAGTGGAAAAAGGAATGTCTCCAAATATAAACTACACAGAATCATTCTGTGAAACTTCTTTCTGATCTGTGCATTCAGCTAACAGAGTTAAACCATACTTTTGATTGAGCAGATCTGAACACTCTTTCTGTAGAAAATGCAACTGGACATTTGGAGCGCTAAGAGAGTAGTAGTGGAAAAAGGAATATATTCAAATATAAACTACACAGAAGCATTCTGTGAAACTCCTTTCTGATCTGAGCATTCAGCTAACAGAGTTAAACCATACTTTTGATTGAGCAGTTTTGAAACACTCTGTCTGTAGAAAATGCAACTGGACATTCGTAGCGCTAAGTGGGTAATAGTGGAAAAAAGAATATGTTCAAATATAAACTACACAAAGGCATTGTATGAAACTTCTTTCTGATCTGTGCATTCAGATAACAGAGTTAAACCATACTTTTGACTGAGCAGATCTGAACACTCTTTCTGTAGAAAATGCAACTGGACATTTGGAGCGCTAAGAGAGTAGTAGTGGAAAAACGAATATATTCAAATATAAACTACACAAAAGCATTCTGTGAAACTTCTTTCTGCTCTGAGCTTTCAGCTAACAGAGTTAAACCATACTTTTGATTGAGCAGTTTTGAAACACTCTGTCTGTAGAAAATGCAACTGGACATTCGTAGCGCTAAGTGGGTAATAGTGGAAAAAAGAATATGTTCAAATATAAACTACACAGAAGCATTGTATGAAACTACTTTCTGTTCCGTGCATTCAACTAACAGAGTTGAACCTTACTTTTGATTGAGCCGTTCTTAAACACTCTTTCTGTAGAAACTGCAATTGGACATTCTGAGCGCTAAGAGGCCTATATTGGGAAAAAGAATGTCTACAAATAAAAACTACACAGAAGAATTGTGTGAAACTTCTTTCTGTTCTGTTTGTTCAACTAAAAGAGTTGAACCTTAATTTTGATTGAGACGTTCTGAAACACTCTTTCTGTAGAAAATGCAAGTGGAGATTCGGAGCGCTAAGAGGGTAATAGTGGAAAAAGGAATGTCTCCAAATATAAACTACACAGAATCATTCTGTGAAACTTCTTTCTGATCTGTGCATTCAGCTAACAGAGTTAAACCATACTTTTGATTGAGCAGATCTGAACACTCTTTCTGTAGAAAATGCAACTGGACATTTGGAGCGCTAAGAGCGTAGTAGTGGAAAAAGGAATATATTCAAATATAAACTACACAGAAGCATTCTGTGAAACTTCTTTCTGATCTGAGCATTCAGCTAACAGAGTTAAACCATACTTTTGATTGAGCAGTTTTGAAACACTCTGTCTGTAGTAAATGCAACTGGACATTCGTAGCGCTAAGTGGGTAATAGTGGAAAAAAGAATATGTTCAAATATAAACTACACAGAAGCATTGTATGAAACTTCTTTCTGTTCTGTGCATTCAACTAATAGAGTTGAACCTTACTTTTGATTGAGCCGTTCTGAAACACTCTTTCTGTATAAACTGCAATTGGACATTCTGAGCGCTAAGAGGCCTATATTGGGAAAAAGAATGTCTACAAATAAAAACTACACAGATGCATTCTGTGAAACTTATTTCTGATCTGTAAATTCAGTTAACAGAGATAAAACATATTTTTGATATAGCAGTTATGAAACACTCTTTCTGTAGAAAATGCAAGTGGAGATTCGGAGCGCTAAGAGGGTAATAGTGGAAAAAGGAATGTCTCCAAATATAAACTACACAGAATCATTCTGTGAAACTTCTTTCTGATCTGTGCATTCAGCTAACAGTGTTAAACCATTCTTTTGATTGAGCAGATCTGAACACTCTTTCTGTAGAAAATGCAACTGGACATTTGGAGCGCTAACAGAGTAGTAGTGGAAAAAGGAATATATTCAAATATAAACTACACAGAAGCATTCTGTGAAACTTCTTTCTGATCTGAGAATTCAGCTAACAGAGTTAAACCATACTTTTGATTGAGCAGTTTTGAAACACTCTGTCTGTAGAAAATGCAACTGGACATTCGTAGCGCTAAGTGGGTAATAGTGGAAAAAAGAATATGTTCAAATATAAACTACACAGAAGCATTGTATGAAACTCCTTTCTGTTCTGTGCATTCAACTAACAGAGTTGAACCTTACTTTTGATTGAGCCTTTCTGAAACACTCTTTCTATAGAAACTGCAATTGGACATTCTGAGCGCTAAGAGGCCTCTATTGGGAAAAATAATGTCTTCAAATAAAAACTACACAGAAGCATTGTGTGAAACTTATTTCTGATATGTTCATTAAGCTAACAGAGTTAAACCATACTTTTGATTGCGCAGTTCTGAACACTCTTTCTGTAGAAAATGCCAGTGGACATTCGGAGCGCTAAGAGGGTAATAGTGGAAAAAGGAATATATTCAAATATAAACTACACAGTAGCATTCTGTGAAAATTCTTTCTGTTCTGTGCATTCAACTAACAGAGTTGAACCTTACTTTTGATTGAGCCGTTCTGAAACACTCTTTCTGTAGAAACTGCAGTTGGACATGCTAAGCGCTAAGAGGCCTACATTGGGAAAAATAATATCATCAAATAAAAACTACACAGATGCATTCTGTGAAACTTATTTCTAATCTGTAAATTCAGTTAACAGAGATAAAACATATTTTTGATTGAGCAGTTATGAAACACTCTTTTTGTAGAAAATGCAAGTGGAGATTCGGAGCGCTAAGAGGGTAATAGTGGAAAAAGGAATGTCTTCAAATATAAACTACACAGAATCATTCGGTGAAACTTCTTTCTGATCTGTGCATTCAGCTAACAGAGTTAAACCATACTTTTGATTGAGCAGATCTGAACACTCTTTCTGTAGAAAATGCAACTGGACATTTGGAGCGCTAAGAGCGTAGTAGTGGAAAAAGGAATATATTCAAATATAAACTACACAGAAGCATTCTGTGAAACTTCTTTCTGATCTGAGCATTCAGCTAACAGAGTTAAACCATACTTTTGATTGAGCAGTTTTGAAACACTCTGTCTGTAGAAAATGCAACTGGACATTCGTAGCGCTAAGTGGGTAATAGTGGAAAAAAGAATATGTTCAAATATAAACTACACAGAAGCATTGTATGAAACTTCTTTCTGTTCTGTGCATTCAACTAATAGAGTAGAACCTTACTTTTGATTGAGCCGTTCTGAAACACTCTTTCTGTATAAACTGCAATTGGACATTCTGAGCGCTAAGAGGCCTATATTGGGAAAAAGAATGTCTACAAATAAAAACTACACAGATGCATTCTGTGAAACTTATTTCTGATCTGTAAATTCAGTTAACAGAGATAAAACATATTTTTGATTGAGCAGTTATGAAACACTCTTTCTGTAGAAAATGCAAGTGGAGATTCGGAGCGCTAAGAGGGTAATAGTGGAAAAAGGAATGTCTCCAAATATAAACCACACAGAATCATTCTGTGAAACTTCTTTCTGATCTGTGCATTCAGCTAACAGAGTTAAACCATACTTTTGATTGAGCAGATCTGAATACTCTTTCTGTAGAAAATGCAAGTGGACATTCGGAGCGCTAAGAGGGTAATAGTGGAAAAAGGAATATATTCAAATATAAACTACACAGTAGCATTCTGTGAAAATTCTTTCTGTTCTGTGCATTCAACTAACAGAGTTGAACCTTACTTTTGATTGAGCCGTTCTGAAACACTCTTTCTGTAGAAACTGCAATTGGACATGCTAAGCGCTAAGAGGCCTACATTGGGAAAAAGAATATCTTCAAATAAAAACTACACAGATGCATTCTGTGAAACTTATTTCTGATCTGTAAATTCAGTTAACAGAGATAAAACATATTTTTGATTGAGCAGTTATGAAACACTCTTTTTGTAGAAAATGCAAGTGGAGATTCGGAGCGCTAAGAGGGTAATAGTGGAAAAAGGAATGTCTTCAAATATAAACTACACAGAATAATTCGGTGAAACTTCTTTCTGATCTGTGCATTCAGCTAACAGAATTAAACCATACTTTTGATTGAGCAGATCTGAACACTCTTTCTGTAGAAAATGCAACTGGACATTTGGAGCGCTAAGAGCGTAGTAGTGGAAAAAGTAATATATTCAAATATAAACTACACAGAAGCATTCTGTGAAACTTCTTTCTGATCTGAGCATTCAGCTAACAGAGTTAAACCATACTTTTGATTGAGCAGTTTTGAAACACTCTGTCTGTAGAAAATGCAACTGGACATTCGTAGCGCTAAGTGGGTAATAGTGGAAAAAAGAATATGTTCAAATATAAACTACACAGAAGCATTGTATGAAACTACTTTCTGTTCCGTGCATTCAACTAACAGAGTTGAACCTTACTTTTGATTGAGCCGTTCTTAAACACTCTTTCTGTAGAAACTGCAATTGGACATTCTGAGCGCTAAGAGGCCTATATTGGGAAAAAGAATGTCTACAAATAAAAACTACACAGAAGAATTGTGTGAAACTTCTTTCTGTTCTGTTTGTTCAACTAAAAGAGTTGAACCTTAATTTTGATTGAGACGTTCTGAAACACTCTTTCTGTAGAAAATGCAAGTGGAGATTCGGAGCGCTAAGAGGGTAATAGTGGAAAAAGGAATGTCTCCAAATATAAACTACACAGAATCATTCTGTGAAACTTCTTTCTGATCTGTGCATTCAGCTAACAGAGTTAAACCATACTTTTGATTGAGCAGATCTGAACACTCTTTCTGTAGAAAATGCAACTGGACATTTGGAGCGCTAAGAGAGTAGTAGTGGAAAAAGGAATATATTCAAATATAAACTACACAGAAGCATTCTGTGAAACTTCTTTCTGATCTGAGCATTCAGCTAACAGAGTTAAACCATACTTTTGATTGAGCAGTTTTGAAACACTCTGTCTGTAGTAAATGCAACTGGACATTCGTAGCGCTAAGTGGGTAATAGTGGAAAAAAGAATATGTTCAAATATAAACTACACAGAAGCATTGTATGAAACTTCTTTCTGTTCTGTGCATTCAACTAATAGAGTTGAACCTTACTTTTGATTGAGCCTTTCTGAAACACTCTTTCTGTATAAACTGCAATTGGACATTCTGAGCGCTAAGAGGCCTATATTGGGAAAAAGAATGTCTACAAATAAAAACTACACAGATGCATTCTGTGAAACTTATTTCTGATCTGTAAATTCAGTTAACAGAGATAAAACATATTTTTGATATAGCAGTTATGAAACACTCTTTCTGTAGAAAATGCAAGTGGAGATTCGGAGCGCTAAGAGGGTAATAGTGGAAAAAGGAATGTCTCCAAATATAAACTACACAGAATCATTCTGTGAAACTTCTTTCTGATCTGTGCATTCAGCTAACAGTGTTAAACCATTCTTTTGATTGAGCAGATCTGAACACTCTTTCTGTAGAAAATGCAACTGGACATTTGGAGCGCTAAGAGAGTAGTAGTGGAAAAAGGAATATATTCAAATATAAACTACACAGAAGCATTCTGTGAAACTTCTTTCTGATCTGAGAATTCAGCTAACAGAGTTAAACCATACTTTTGATTGAGCAGTTTTGAAACACTCTGTCTGTAGAAAATGCAACTGGACATTCGTAGCGCTAAGTGGGTAATAGTGGAAAAAAGAATATGTTCAAATATAAACTACACAGAAGCATTGTATGAAACTCCTTTCTGTTCTGTGCATTCAACTAACAGAGTTGAACCTTACTTTTGATTGAGCCTTTCTGAAACACTCTTTCTATAGAAACTGCAATTGGACATTCTGAGCGCTAAGAGGCCTCTATTGGGAAAAATAATGTCTTCAAATAAAAACTACACAGAAGCATTGTGTGAAACTTATTTCTGATATGTTCATTAAGCTAACAGAGTTAATCCATACTTTTGATTGCGCAGTTCTGAACACTCTTTCTGTAGAAAATGCCAGTGGACATTCGGAGCGCTAAGAGGGTAATAGTGGAAAAAGGAATATATTCAAATATAAACTACACAGTAGCATTCTGTGAAAATTCTTTCTGTTCTGTGCATTCAACTAACAGAGTTGAACCTTACTTTTGATTGAGCCGTTCTGAAACACTCTTTCTGTAGAAACTGCAGTTGGACATGCTAAGCGCTAAGAGGCCTACATTGGGAAAAATAATATCATCAAATAAAAACTACACAGATGCATTCTGTGAAACTTATTTCTAATCTGTAAATTCAGTTAACAGAGATAAAACATATTTTTGATTGAGCAGTTATGAAACACTCTTTTTGTAGAAAATGCAAGTGGAGATTCGGAGCGCTAAGAGGGTAATAGTGGAAAAAGGAATGTCTTCAAATATAAACTACACAGAATCATTCGGTGAAACTTCTTTCTGATCTGTGCATTCAGCTAACAGAGTTAAACCATACTTTTGATTGAGCAGATCTGAACACTCTTTCTGTAGAAAATGCAACTGGACATTTGGAGCGCTAAGAGCGTAGTAGTGGAAAAAGGAATATATTCAAATATAAACTACACAGAAGCATTCTGTGAAACTTCTTTCTGATCTGAGCATTCAGCTAACAGAGTTAAACCATACTTTTGATTGAGCAGTTTTGAAACACTCTGTCTGTAGAAAATGCAACTGGACATTCGTAGCGCTAAGTGGGTAATAGTGGAAAAAAGAATATGTTCAAATATAAACTACACAGAAGCATTGTATGAAACTTCTTTCTGTTCTGTGCATTCAACTAATAGAGTAGAACCTTACTTTTGATTGAGCCGTTCTGAAACACTCTTTCTGTATAAACTGCAATTGGACATTCTGAGCGCTAAGAGGCCTATATTGGGAAAAAGAATGTCTACAAATAAAAACTACACAGATGCATTCTGTGAAACTTATTTCTGATCTGTAAATTCAGTTAACAGAGATAAAACATATTTTTGATTGAGCAGTTATGAAACACTCTTTCTGTAGAAAATGCAAGTGGAGATTCGGAGCGCTAAGAGGGTAATAGTGGAAAAAGGAATGTCTCCAAATATAAACCACACAGAATCATTCTGTGAAACTTCTTTCTGATCTGTGCATTCAGCTAACAGAGTTAAACCATACTTTTGATTGAGCAGATCTGAATACTCTTTCTGTAGAAAATGCAAGTGGACATTCGGAGCGCTAAGAGGGTAATAGTGGAAAAAGGAATATATTCAAATATAAACTACACAGTAGCATTCTGTGAAAATTCTTTCTGTTCTGTGCATTCAACTAACAGAGTTGAACCTTACTTTTGATTGAGCCGTTCTGAAACACTCTTTCTGTAGAAACTGCAATTGGACATGCTAAGCGCTAAGAGGCCTACATTGGGAAAAAGAATATCTTCAAATAAAAACTACACAGATGCATTCTGTGAAACTTATTTCTGATCTGTAAATTCAGTTAACAGAGATAAAACATATTTTTGATTGAGCAGTTATGAAACACTCTTTTTGTAGAAAATGCAAGTGGAGATTCGGAGCGCTAAGAGGGTAATAGTGGAAAAAGGAATGTCTTCAAATATAAACTACACAGAATCATTCGGTGAAACTTCTTTCTGATCTGTGCATTCAGCTAACAGAATTAAACCATACTTTTGATTGAGCAGATCTGAACACTCTTTCTGTAGAAAATGCAACTGGACATTTGGAGCGCTAAGAGCGTAGTAGTGGAAAAAGTAATATATTCAAATATAAACTACACAGAAGCATTCTGTGAAACTTCTTTCTGATCTGAGCATTCAGCTAACAGAGTTAAACCATACTTTTGATTGAGCAGTTTTGAAACACTCTGTCTGTAGAAAATGCAACTGGACATTCGTAGCGCTAAGTGGGTAATAGTGGAAAAAAGAATATGTTCAAATATAAACTACACAGAAGCATTGTATGAAACTTCTTTCTGTTCTGTGCATTCAACTAACAGAGTTGAACCTTACTTTTGATTGAGCCGTTCTGAAACACTCTTTCTGTAGAAACTGCAATTGGACATTCTGAGCGCTAAGAGGCCTATATTGGGAAAAAGAATGTCTACAAATAAAAACTACACAGAAGAATTGTGTGAAACTTCTTTCTGTTCTGTTTGTTCAACTAAAAGAGTTGAACCTTAGTTTTGATTGAGCCGTTCTGAAACACTCTTTCTGTAAAAAATGCAAGTGGAGATTCGGAGCGCTAAGAGGGTAATAGTGGAAAAAGGAATGTCTCCAAATATAAACTACACAGAATCATTCTGTGAAACTTCTTTCTGATCTGTGCATTCAGCTAACAGAGTTAAACCATACTTTTGATTGAGCAGATCTGAGCACTCTTTCTGTAGAAAATGCAACTGGACATTTGGAGCGCTAAGAGAGTAGTAGTGGAAAAAGGAATATATTCAAATATAAACTACACAGAAGCATTCTGTGAAACTTCTTTCTGATCTGAGCATTCAGCTAACAGAGTTAAACCATACTTTTGATTGAGCAGTTTTGAAACACTCTGTCTGTAGAAAATGCAACTGGACATTCGTAGCGCTAAGTGGGTAATAGTGGAAAAAAGAATATGTTCAAATATAAACTACACAGAAGCATTGTATGAAACTCCTTTCTATTCTGTGCATTCAACTAACAGAGTTGAACCTTACTTTTGATTGAGCCTTTCTGAAACACTCTTTCTATAGAAACTGCAATTGGACATTCTGAGCGCTAAGAGGCCTCTATTGGGAAAAATAATGTCTTCAAATAAAAACTACACAGAAGCATTGTGTGAAACTTATTTCTGATATGTTCATTAAGCTAACAGAGTTAAACCATACTTTTGATTGCGCAGTTCTGAACACTCTTTCTGTAGAAAATGCCAGTGGACATTCGGAGCGCTAAGAGGGTAATAGTGGAAAAAGGAATATATTCAAATATAAACTACACAGTAGCATTCTGTGAAAATTCTTTCTGTTCTGTGCATTCAACTAACAGAGTTGAACCTTACTTTTGATTGAGCCGTTCTGAAACACTCTTTCTGTAGAAACTGCAGTTGGACATGCTAAGCGCTAAGAGGCCTACATTGGGAAAAATAATATCATCAAATAAAAACTACACAGATGCATTCTGTGAAACTTATTTCTAATCTGTAAATTCAGTTAACAGAGATAAAACATATTTTTGATTGAGCAGTTATGAAACACTCTTTTTGTAGAAAATGCAAGTGGAGATTCGGAGCGCTAAGAGGGTAATAGTGGAAAAAGGAATGTCTTCAAATATAAACTACACAGAATCATTCGGTGAAACTTCTTTCTGATCTGTGCATTCAGCTAACAGAGTTAAACCATACTTTTGATTGAGCAGATCTGAACACTCTTTCTGTAGAAAATGCAACTGGACATTTGGAGCGCTAAGAGCGTAGTAGTGGAAAAAGGAATATATTCAAATATAAACTACACAGAAGCATTCTGTGAAACTTCTTTCTGATCTGAGCATTCAGCTAACAGAGTTAAACCATACTTTTGATTGAGCAGTTTTGAAACACTCTGTCTGTAGAAAATGCAACTGGACATTCGTAGCGCTAAGTGGGTAATAGTGGAAAAAAGAATATGTTCAAATATAAACTACACAGAAGCATTGTATGAAACTTCTTTCTGTTCTGTGCATTCAACTAATAGAGTAGAACCTTACTTTTGATTGAGCCGTTCTGAAACACTCTTTCTGTATAAACTGCAATTGGACATTCTGAGCGCTAAGAGGCCTATATTGGGAAAAAGAATGTCTACAAATAAAAACTACACAGATGCATTCTGTGAAACTTATTTCTGATCTGTAAATTCAGTTAACAGAGATAAAACATATTTTTGATTGAGCAGTTATGAAACACTCTTTCTGTAGAAAATGCAAGTGGAGATTCGGAGCGCTAAGAGGGTAATAGTGGAAAAAGGAATGTCTCCAAATATAAACCACACAGAATCATTCTGTGAAACTTCTTTCTGATCTGTGCATTCAGCTAACAGAGTTAAACCATACTTTTGATTGAGCAGATCTGAATACTCTTTCTGTAGAAAATGCAAGTGGACATTCGGAGCGCTAAGAGGGTAATAGTGGAAAAAGGAATATATTCAAATATAAACTACACAGTAGCATTCTGTGAAAATTCTTTCTGTTCTGTGCATTCAACTAACAGAGTTGAACCTTACTTTTGATTGAGCCGTTCTGAAACACTCTTTCTGTAGAAACTGCAATTGGACATGCTAAGCGCTAAGAGGCCTACATTGGGAAAAAGAATATCTTCAAATAAAAACTACACAGATGCATTCTGTGAAACTTATTTCTGATCTGTAAATTCAGTTAACAGAGATAAAACATATTTTTGATTGAGCAGTTATGAAACACTCTTTTTGTAGAAAATGCAAGTGGAGATTCGGAGCGCTAAGAGGGTAATAGTGGAAAAAGGAATGTCTTCAAATATAAACTACACAGAATAATTCGGTGAAACTTCTTTCTGATCTGTGCATTCAGCTAACAGAATTAAACCATACTTTTGATTGAGCAGATCTGAACACTCTTTCTGTAGAAAATGCAACTGGACATTTGGAGCGCTAAGAGCGTAGTAGTGGAAAAAGTAATATATTCAAATATAAACTACACAGAAGCATTCTGTGAAACTTCTTTCTGATCTGAGCATTCAGCTAACAGAGTTAAACCATACTTTTGATTGAGCAGTTTTGAAACACTCTGTCTGTAGAAAATGCAACTGGACATTCGTAGCGCTAAGTGGGTAATAGTGGAAAAAAGAATATGTTCAAATATAAACTACACAGAAGCATTGTATGAAACTACTTTCTGTTCCGTGCATTCAACTAACAGAGTTGAACCTTACTTTTGATTGAGCCGTTCTTAAACACTCTTTCTGTAGAAACTGCAATTGGACATTCTGAGCGCTAAGAGGCCTATATTGGGAAAAAGAATGTCTACAAATAAAAACTACACAGAAGAATTGTGTGAAACTTCTTTCTGTTCTGTTTGTTCAACTAAAAGAGTTGAACCTTAATTTTGATTGAGACGTTCTGAAACACTCTTTCTGTAGAAAATGCAAGTGGAGATTCGGAGCGCTAAGAGGGTAATAGTGGAAAAAGGAATGTCTCCAAATATAAACTACACAGAATCATTCTGTGAAACTTCTTTCTGATCTGTGCATTCAGCTAACAGAGTTAAACCATACTTTTGATTGAGCAGATCTGAACACTCTTTCTGTAGAAAATGCAACTGGACATTTGGAGCGCTAAGAGAGTAGTAGTGGAAAAAGGAATATATTCAAATATAAACTACACAGAAGCATTCTGTGAAACTTCTTTCTGATCTGAGCATTCAGCTAACAGAGTTAAACCATACTTTTGATTGAGCAGTTTTGAAACACTCTGTCTGTAGTAAATGCAACTGGACATTCGTAGCGCTAAGTGGGTAATAGTGGAAAAAAGAATATGTTCAAATATAAACTACACAGAAGCATTGTATGAAACTTCTTTCTGTTCTGTGCATTCAACTAATAGAGTTGAACCTTACTTTTGATTGAGCCTTTCTGAAACACTCTTTCTGTATAAACTGCAATTGGACATTCTGAGCGCTAAGAGGCCTATATTGGGAAAAAGAATGTCTACAAATAAAAACTACACAGATGCATTCTGTGAAACTTATTTCTGATCTGTAAATTCAGTTAACAGAGATAAAACATATTTTTGATATAGCAGTTATGAAACACTCTTTCTGTAGAAAATGCAAGTGGAGATTCGGAGCGCTAAGAGGGTAATAGTGGAAAAAGGAATGTCTCCAAATATAAACTACACAGAATCATTCTGTGAAACTTCTTTCTGATCTGTGCATTCAGCTAACAGTGTTAAACCATTCTTTTGATTGAGCAGATCTGAACACTCTTTCTGTAGAAAATGCAACTGGACATTTGGAGCGCTAAGAGAGTAGTAGTGGAAAAAGGAATATATTCAAATATAAACTACACAGAAGCATTCTGTGAAACTTCTTTCTGATCTGAGAATTCAGCTAACAGAGTTAAACCATACTTTTGATTGAGCAGTTTTGAAACACTCTGTCTGTAGAAAATGCAACTGGACATTCGTAGCGCTAAGTGGGTAATAGTGGAAAAAAGAATATGTTCAAATATAAACTACACAGAAGCATTGTATGAAACTCCTTTCTGTTCTGTGCATTCAACTAACAGAGTTGAACCTTACTTTTGATTGAGCCTTTCTGAAACACTCTTTCTATAGAAACTGCAATTGGACATTCTGAGCGCTAAGAGGCCTCTATTGGGAAAAATAATGTCTTCAAATAAAAACTACACAGAAGCATTGTGTGAAACTTATTTCTGATATGTTCATTAAGCTAACAGAGTTAATCCATACTTTTGATTGCGCAGTTCTGAACACTCTTTCTGTAGAAAATGCCAGTGGACATTCGGAGCGCTAAGAGGGTAATAGTGGAAAAAGGAATATATTCAAATATAAACTACACAGTAGCATTCTGTGAAAATTCTTTCTGTTCTGTGCATTCAACTAACAGAGTTGAACCTTACTTTTGATTGAGCCGTTCTGAAACACTCTTTCTGTAGAAACTGCAGTTGGACATGCTAAGCGCTAAGAGGCCTACATTGGGAAAAATAATATCATCAAATAAAAACTACACAGATGCATTCTGTGAAACTTATTTCTAATCTGTAAATTCAGTTAACAGAGATAAAACATATTTTTGATTGAGCAGTTATGAAACACTCTTTTTGTAGAAAATGCAAGTGGAGATTCGGAGCGCTAAGAGGGTAATAGTGGAAAAAGGAATGTCTTCAAATATAAACTACACAGAATCATTCGGTGAAACTTCTTTCTGATCTGTGCATTCAGCTAACAGAGTTAAACCATACTTTTGATTGAGCAGATCTGAACACTCTTTCTGTAGAAAATGCAACTGGACATTTGGAGCGCTAAGAGCGTAGTAGTGGAAAAAGGAATATATTCAAATATAAACTACACAGAAGCATTCTGTGAAACTTCTTTCTGATCTGAGCATTCAGCTAACAGAGTTAAACCATACTTTTGATTGAGCAGTTTTGAAACACTCTGTCTGTAGAAAATGCAACTGGACATTCGTAGCGCTAAGTGGGTAATAGTGGAAAAAAGAATATGTTCAAATATAAACTACACAGAAGCATTGTATGAAACTTCTTTCTGTTCTGTGCATTCAACTAATAGAGTAGAACCTTACTTTTGATTGAGCCGTTCTGAAACACTCTTTCTGTATAAACTGCAATTGGACATTCTGAGCGCTAAGAGGCCTATATTGGGAAAAAGAATGTCTACAAATAAAAACTACACAGATGCATTCTGTGAAACTTATTTCTGATCTGTAAATTCAGTTAACAGAGATAAAACATATTTTTGATTGAGCAGTTATGAAACACTCTTTCTGTAGAAAATGCAAGTGGAGATTCGGAGCGCTAAGAGGGTAATAGTGGAAAAAGGAATGTCTCCAAATATAAACCACACAGAATCATTCTGTGAAACTTCTTTCTGATCTGTGCATTCAGCTAACAGAGTTAAACCATACTTTTGATTGAGCAGATCTGAATACTCTTTCTGTAGAAAATGCAAGTGGACATTCGGAGCGCTAAGAGGGTAATAGTGGAAAAAGGAATATATTCAAATATAAACTACACAGTAGCATTCTGTGAAAATTCTTTCTGTTCTGTGCATTCAACTAACAGAGTTGAACCTTACTTTTGATTGAGCCGTTCTGAAACACTCTTTCTGTAGAAACTGCAATTGGACATGCTAAGCGCTAAGAGGCCTACATTGGGAAAAAGAATATCTTCAAATAAAAACTACACAGATGCATTCTGTGAAACTTATTTCTGATCTGTAAATTCAGTTAACAGAGATAAAACATATTTTTGATTGAGCAGTTATGAAACACTCTTTTTGTAGAAAATGCAAGTGGAGATTCGGAGCGCTAAGAGGGTAATAGTGGAAAAAGGAATGTCTTCAAATATAAACTACACAGAATCATTCGGTGAAACTTCTTTCTGATCTGTGCATTCAGCTAACAGAATTAAACCATACTTTTGATTGAGCAGATCTGAACACTCTTTCTGTAGAAAATGCAACTGGACATTTGGAGCGCTAAGAGCGTAGTAGTGGAAAAAGTAATATATTCAAATATAAACTACACAGAAGCATTCTGTGAAACTTCTTTCTGATCTGAGCATTCAGCTAACAGAGTTAAACCATACTTTTGATTGAGCAGTTTTGAAACACTCTGTCTGTAGAAAATGCAACTGGACATTCGTAGCGCTAAGTGGGTAATAGTGGAAAAAAGAATATGTTCAAATATAAACTACACAGAAGCATTGTATGAAACTTCTTTCTGTTCTGTGCATTCAACTAACAGAGTTGAACCTTACTTTTGATTGAGCCGTTCTGAAACACTCTTTCTGTAGAAACTGCAATTGGACATTCTGAGCGCTAAGAGGCCTATATTGGGAAAAAGAATGTCTACAAATAAAAACTACACAGAAGAATTGTGTGAAACTTCTTTCTGTTCTGTTTGTTCAACTAAAAGAGTTGAACCTTAGTTTTGATTGAGCCGTTCTGAAACACTCTTTCTGTAAAAAATGCAAGTGGAGATTCGGAGCGCTAAGAGGGTAATAGTGGAAAAAGGAATGTCTCCAAATATAAACTACACAGAATCATTCTGTGAAACTTCTTTCTGATCTGTGCATTCAGCTAACAGAGTTAAACCATACTTTTGATTGAGCAGATCTGAGCACTCTTTCTGTAGAAAATGCAACTGGACATTTGGAGCGCTAAGAGAGTAGTAGTGGAAAAAGGAATATATTCAAATATAAACTACACAGAAGCATTCTGTGAAACTTCTTTCTGATCTGAGCATTCAGCTAACAGAGTTAAACCATACTTTTGATTGAGCAGTTTTGAAACACTCTGTCTGTAGAAAATGCAACTGGACATTCGTAGCGCTAAGTGGGTAATAGTGGAAAAAAGAATATGTTCAAATATAAACTACACAGAAGCATTGTATGAAACTCCTTTCTATTCTGTGCATTCAACTAACAGAGTTGAACCTTACTTTTGATTGAGCCTTTCTGAAACACTCTTTCTATAGAAACTGCAATTGGACATTCTGAGCGCTAAGAGGCCTCTATTGGGAAAAATAATGTCTTCAAATAAAAACTACACAGAAGCATTGTGTGAAACTTATTTCTGATATGTTCATTAAGCTAACAGAGTTAAACCATACTTTTGATTGCGCAGTTCTGAACACTCTTTCTGTAGAAAATGCCAGTGGACATTCGGAGCGCTAAGAGGGTAATAGTGGAAAAAGGAATATATTCAAATATAAACTACACAGTAGCATTCTGTGAAAATTCTTTCTGTTCTGTGCATTCAACTAACAGAGTTGAACCTTACTTTTGATTGAGCCGTTCTGAAACACTCTTTCTGTAGAAACTGCAGTTGGACATGCTAAGCGCTAAGAGGCCTACATTGGGAAAAATAATATCATCAAATAAAAACTACACAGATGCATTCTGTGAAACTTATTTCTAATCTGTAAATTCAGTTAACAGAGATAAAACATATTTTTGATTGAGCAGTTATGAAACACTCTTTTTGTAGAAAATGCAAGTGGAGATTCGGAGCGCTAAGAGGGTAATAGTGGAAAAAGGAATGTCTTCAAATATAAACTACACAGAATCATTCGGTGAAACTTCTTTCTGATCTGTGCATTCAGCTAACAGAGTTAAACCATACTTTTGATTGAGCAGATCTGAACACTCTTTCTGTAGAAAATGCAACTGGACATTTGGAGCGCTAAGAGCGTAGTAGTGGAAAAAGGAATATATTCAAATATAAACTACACAGAAGCATTCTGTGAAACTTCTTTCTGATCTGAGCATTCAGCTAACAGAGTTAAACCATACTTTTGATTGAGCAGTTTTGAAACACTCTGTCTGTAGAAAATGCAACTGGACATTCGTAGCGCTAAGTGGGTAATAGTGGAAAAAAGAATATGTTCAAATATAAACTACACAGAAGCATTGTATGAAAGTTCTTTCTGTTCTGTGCATTCAACTAATAGAGTAGAACCTTACTTTTGATTGAGCCGTTCTGAAACACTCTTTCTGTATAAACTGCAATTGGACATTCTGAGCGCTAAGAGGCCTATATTGGGAAAAAGAATGTCTACAAATAAAAACTACACAGATGCATTCTGTGAAACTTATTTCTGATCTGTAAATTCAGTTAACAGAGATAAAACATATTTTTGATTGAGCAGTTATGAAACACTCTTTCTGTAGAAAATGCAAGTGGAGATTCGGAGCGCTAAGAGGGTAATAGTGGAAAAAGGAATGTCTCCAAATATAAACCACACAGAATCATTCTGTGAAACTTCTTTCTGATCTGTGCATTCAGCTAACAGAGTTAAACCATACTTTTGATTGAGCAGATCTGAATACTCTTTCTGTAGAAAATGCAAGTGGACATTCGGAGCGCTAAGAGGGTAATAGTGGAAAAAGGAATATATTCAAATATAAACTACACAGTAGCATTCTGTGAAAATTCTTTCTGTTCTGTGCATTCAACTAACAGAGTTGAACCTTACTTTTGATTGAGCCGTTCTGAAACACTCTTTCTGTATAAACTGCAATTGGACATGCTAAGCGCTAAGAGGCCTACATTGGGAAAAAGAATATCTTCAAATAAAAACTACACAGATGCATTCTGTGAAACTTATTTCTGATCTGTAAATTCAGTTAACAGAGATAAAACATATTTTTGATTGAGCAGTTATGAAACACTCTTTTTGTAGAAAATGCAAGTGGAGATTCGGAGCGCTAAGAGGGTAATAGTGGAAAAAGGAATGTCTTCAAATATAAACTACACAGAATCATTCGGTGAAACTTCTTTCTGATCTGTGCATTCAGCTAACAGAATTAAACCATACTTTTGATTGAGCAGATCTGAACACTCTTTCTGTAGAAAATGCAACTGGACATTTGGAGCGCTAAGAGCGTAGTAGTGGAAAAAGTAATATATTCAAATATAAACTACACAGAAGCATTCTGTGAAACTTCTTTCTGATCTGAGCATTCAGCTAACAGAGTTAAACCATACTTTTGATTGAGCAGTTTTGAAACACTCTGTCTGTAGAAAATGCAACTGGACATTCGTAGTGCTAAGTGGGTAATAGTGGAAAAAAGAATATGTTCAAATATAAACTACACAGAAGCATTGTATGAAACTTCTTTCTGTTCTGTGCATTCAACTAACAGAGTTGAACCTTACTTTTGATTGAGCCGTTCTGAAACACTCTTTCTGTAGAAACTGCAATTGGACATTCTGAGCGCTAAGAGGCCTATATTGGGAAAAAGAATGTCTACAAATAAAAACTACACAGAAGAATTGTGTGAAACTTCTTTCTGTTCTGTTTGTTCAACTAAAAGAGTTGAACCTTAGTTTTGATTGAGCCGTTCTGAAACACTCTTTCTGTAAAAAATGCAAGTGGAGATTCGGAGCGCTAAGAGGGTAATAGTGGAAAAAGGAATGTCTCCAAATATAAACTACACAGAATCATTCTGTGAAACTTCTTTCTGATCTGTGCATTCAGCTAACAGAGTTAAACCATACTTTTGATTGAGCAGATCTGAGCACTCTTTCTGTAGAAAATGCAACTGGACATTTGGAGCGCTAAGAGAGTAGTAGTGGAAAAAGGAATATATTCAAATATAAACTACACAGAAGCATTCTGTGAAACTTCTTTCTGATCTGAGCGTTCAGCTAACAGAGTTAAACCACACTTTTGATTGAGCAGTTTTGAAACACTCTGTCTGTTGAAAATGCTACTGGACATTCGTAGCGCTAAGTGGGTAATAGTGGAAAAAAGAATATGTTCAAATATAAACTACACAGAAGCATTGTATGAAACTTCTTTCTGTTCTGTGCATTCAACTAACAGAGTTGAACGTTACTTTTGATTGAGCCTTTCTGAAACACTCTTTCTGTAGAAACTGCAATTGGACATTCTGAGCGCTAAGAGGCCTATATTGGGAAAAATAATATCTTCCAATAAAAACTACACAGAAGCATTGTGTGAAACTTATTTCTGATATGTTCATTAAGCTAACAGAGTTAAACCATACTTTTGATTGCGCAGTTCTGAACACTCTTTCTGTAGAAAATGCAAGTGGACATTCGGAGAGCTAAGAGGGTAATAGTGGAAAACGGAATATATTCAAATATAAACTACACAGTAGCATTCTGTGAAAATACTTTCTGTTCTGTGCATTCAACTAACAGAGTTGAACCTTCCTTTTGATTGAGCCGTTCTGAAACACTCTTTCTGTAGAAACTGCAATTGGACATGCTAAGCGCTAAGAGGCCTATATTGGGAAAAAGAATATCTTCAAATAAAAACTACACAGATGCATTCTGTGAAACTTATTTCTGATCCGTAAATTCAGTTAACAGAGATAAAACATATTTTTGATTGAGCAGTTATGAAACACTCTTTCTGTAGAAAATGCAAGTGGAGATTCGGAGCGCTAAGAGGGTAATAGTGGAAAAAGGAATGTCTCCAAATATAAACTACACAGAATCATTCTGTGAAACTTCTTTCTGATCTGTGCATTCAGCTAACAGAGTTAAACCATACTTTGATTGAGCAGATCTGAACACTCTTTCTGTAGAAAATGCAACTGGACATTTGGAGCGCTAAGAGAGTAGTAGTGGAAAAAGGAATATATTCAAATATAAACTACACAGAAGCATTCTGTGAAACTCCTTTCTGATCTGAGCATTCAGCTAACAGAGTTAAACCATACTTTTGATTGAGCAGTTTTGAAACACTCTGTCTGTAGAAAATGCAACTGGACATTCGTAGCGCTAAGTGGGTAATAGTGGAAAAAAGAATATGTTCAAATATAAACTACACAAAGGCATTGTATGAAACTTCTTTCTGATCTGTGCATTCAGATAACAGAGTTAAACCATACTTTTGACTGAGCAGATCTGAACACTCTTTCTGTAGAAAATGCAACTGGACATTTGGAGCGCTAAGAGAGTAGTAGTGGAAAAACGAATATATTCAAATATAAACTACACAAAAGCATTCTGTGAAACTTCTTTCTGCTCTGAGCTTTCAGCTAACAGAGTTAAACCATACTTTTGATTGAGCAGTTTTGAAACACTCTGTCTGTAGAAAATGCAACTGGACATTCGTAGCGCTAAGTGGGTAATAGTGGAAAAAAGAATATGTTCAAATATAAACTACACAGAAGCATTGTATGAAACTACTTTCTGTTCCGTGCATTCAACTAACAGAGTTGAACCTTACTTTTGATTGAGCCGTTCTTAAACACTCTTTCTGTAGAAACTGCAATTGGACATTCTGAGCGCTAAGAGGCCTATATTGGGAAAAAGAATGTCTACAAATAAAAACTACACAGAAGAATTGTGTGAAACTTCTTTCTGTTCTGTTTGTTCAACTAAAAGGGTTGAACCTTAATTTTGATTGAGACGTTCTGAAACACTCTTTCTGTAGAAAATGCAAGTGGAGATTCGGAGCGCTAAGAGGGTAATAGTGGAAAAAGGAATGTCTCCAAATATAAACTACACAGAATCATTCTGTGAAACTTCTTTCTGATCTGTGCATTCAGCTAAGAGATTTAAACCATACTTTTGATTGAGCAGATCTGAACACTCTTTCGGTAGAAAATGCAACTGGACATTTGGAGCGCTAAGAGAGTAGTAGTGGAAAAAGGAATATATTCAAATATAAACTACACAGAAGCATTCTGTGAAACTTCTTTCTGATCTGAGAATTCAGCTAACAGAGTTAAACCATACTTTTGATTGAGCAGTTTTGAAACACTCTGTCTGTAGAAAATGCAACTGGACATTCGTAGCGCTAAGTGGGTAATAGTGGAAAAAAGAATATGTTCAAATATAAACTACACAGAAGCATTGTATGAAACTCCTTTCTGTTCTGTGCATTCAACTAACAGAGTTGAACCTTACTTTTGATTGAGCCTTTCTGAAACACTCTTTCTATAGAAACTGCAATTGGACATTCTGAGCGCTAAGAGGCCTCTATTGGGAAAAATAATGTCTTCAAATAAAAACTACACAGAAGCATTGTGTGAAACTTATTTCTGATATGTTCATTAAGCTAACAGAGTTAAACCATACTTTTGATTGCGCAGTTCTGAACACTCTTTCTGTAGAAAATGCCAGTGGACATTCGGAGCGCTAAGAGGGTAATAGTGGAAAAAGGAATATATTCAAATATAAACTACACAGTAGCATTCTGTGAAAATTCTTTCTGTTCTGTGCATTCAACTAACAGAGTTGAACCTTACTTTTGATTGAGCCGTTCTGAAACACTCTTTCTGTAGAAACTGCAGTTGGACATGCTAAGCGCTAAGAGGCCTACATTGGGAAAAATAATATCATCAAATAAAAACTACACAGATGCATTCTGTGAAACTTATTTCTAATCTGTAAATTCAGTTAACAGAGATAAAACATATTTTTGATTGAGCAGTTATGAAACACTCTTTTTGTAGAAAATGCAAGTGGAGATTCGGAGCGCTAAGAGGGTAATAGTGGAAAAAGGAATGTCTTCAAATATAAACTACACAGAATCATTCGGTGAAATTTCTTTCTGATCTGTGCATTCAGCTAACAGAGTTAAACCATACTTTTGATTGAGCAGATCTGAACACTCTTTCTGTAGAAAATGCAACTGGACATTTGGAGCGCTAAGAGCGTAGTAGTGGAAAAAGGAATATATTCAAATATAAACTACACAGAAGCATTCTGTGAAACTTCTTTCTGATCTGAGCATTCAGCTAACAGAGTTAAACCATACTTTTGATTGAGCAGTTTTGAAACACTCTGTCTGTAGAAAATGCAACTGGACATTCGTAGCGCTAAGTGGGTAATAGTGGAAAAAAGAATATGTTCAAATATAAACTACACAGAAGCATTGTATGAAACTTCTTTCTGTTCTGTGCATTCAACTAATAGAGTAGAACCTTACTTTTGATTGAGCCGTTCTGAAACACTCTTTCTGTATAAACTGCAATTGGACATTCTGAGCGCTAAGAGGCCTATATTGGGAAAAAGAATGTCTACAAATAAAAACTACACAGATGCATTCTGTGAAACTTATTTCTGATCTGTAAATTCAGTTAACAGAGATAAAACATATTTTTGATTGAGCAGTTATGAAACACTCTTTCTGTAGAAAATGCAAGTGGAGATTCGGAGCGCTAAGAGGGTAATAGTGGAAAAAGGAATGTCTCCAAATATAAACCACACAGAATCATTCTGTGAAACTTCTTTCTGATCTGTGCATTCAGCTAACAGAGTTAAACCATACTTTTGATTGAGCAGATCTGAATACTCATTCTGTAGAAAATGCAAGTGGACATTCGGAGCGCTAAGAGGGTAATAGTGGAAAAAGGAATATATTCAAATATAAACTACACAGTAGCATTCTGTGAAAATTCTTTCTGTTCTGTGCATTCAACTAACAGAGTTGAACCTTACTTTTGATTGAGCCGTTCTGAAACACTCTTTCTGTAGAAACTGCAATTGGACATGCTAAGCGCTAAGAGGCCTACATTGGGAAAAAGAATATCTTCAAATAAAAACTACACAGATGCATTCTGTGAAACTTATTTCTGATCTGTAAATTCAGTTAACAGAGATAAAACATATTTTTGATTGAGCAGTTATGAAACACTCTTTTTGTAGAAAATGCAAGTGGAGATTCGGAGCGCTAAGAGGGTAATAGTGGAAAAAGGAATGTCTTCAAATATAAACTACACAGAATCATTCGGTGAAACTTCTTTCTGATCTGTGCATTCAGCTAACAGAATTAAACCATACTTTTGATTGAGCAGATCTGAACACTCTTTCTGTAGAAAATGCAACTGGACATTTGGAGCGCTAAGAGCGTAGTAGTGGAAAAAGTAATATATTCAAATATAAACTACACAGAAGCATTCTGTGAAACTTCTTTCTGATCTGAGCATTCAGCTAACAGAGTTAAACCATACTTTTGATTGAGCAGTTTTGAAACACTCTGTCTGTAGAAAATGCAACTGGACATTCGTAGCGCTAAGTGGGTAATAGTGGAAAAAAGAATATGTTCAAATATAAACTACACAGAAGCATTGTATGAAACTTCTTTCTGTTCTGTGCATTCAACTAACAGAGTTGAACCTTACTTTTGATTGAGCCGTTCTGAAACACTCTTTCTGTAGAAACTGCAATTGGACATTCTGAGCGCTAAGAGGCCTATATTGGGAAAAAGAATGTCTACAAATAAAAACTACACAGAAGAATTGTGTGAAACTTCTTTCTGTTCTGTTTGTTCAACTAAAAGAGTTGAACCTTAGTTTTGATTGAGCCGTTCTGAAACACTCTTTCTGTAAAAAATGCAAGTGGAGATTCGGAGCGCTAAGAGGGTAATAGTGGAAAAAGGAATGTCTCCAAATATAAACTACACAGAATCATTCTGTGAAACTTCTTTCTGATCTGTGCATTCAGCTAACAGAGTTAAACCATACTTTTGATTGAGCAGATCTGAGCACTCTTTCTGTAGAAAATGCAACTGGACATTTGGAGCGCTAAGAGAGTAGTAGTGGAAAAAGGAATATATTCAAATATAAACTACACAGAAGCATTCTGTGAAACTTCTTTCTGATCTGAGCATTCAGCTAACAGAGTTAAACCATACTTTTGATTGAGCAGTTTTGAAACACTCTGTCTGTAGAAAATGCAACTGGACATTCGTAGCGCTAAGTGGGTAATAGTGGAAAAAAGAATATGTTCAAATATAAACTACACAGAAGCATTGTATGAAACTCCTTTCTATTCTGTGCATTCAACTAACAGAGTTGAACCTTACTTTTGATTGAGCCTTTCTGAAACACTCTTTCTATAGAAACTGCAATTGGACATTCTGAGCGCTAAGAGGCCTCTATTGGGAAAAATAATGTCTTCAAATAAAAACTACACAGAAGCATTGTGTGAAACTTATTTCTGATATGTTCATTAAGCTAACAGAGTTAAACCATACTTTTGATTGCGCAGTTCTGAACACTCTTTCTGTAGAAAATGCCAGTGGACATTCGGAGCGCTAAGAGGGTAATAGTGGAAAAAGGAATATATTCAAATATAAACTACACAGTAGCATTCTGTGAAAATTCTTTCTGTTCTGTGCATTCAACTAACAGAGTTGAACCTTACTTTTGATTGAGCCGTTCTGAAACACTCTTTCTGTAGAAACTGCAGTTGGACATGCTAAGCGCTAAGAGGCCTACATTGGGAAAAATAATATCATCAAATAAAAACTACACAGATGCATTCTGTGAAACTTATTTCTAATCTGTAAATTCAGTTAACAGAGATAAAACATATTTTTGATTGAGCAGTTATGAAACACTCTTTTTGTAGAAAATGCAAGTGGAGATTCGGAGCGCTAAGAGGGTAATAGTGGAAAAAGGAATGTCTTCAAATATAAACTACACAGAATCATTCGGTGAAACTTCTTTCTGATCTGTGCATTCAGCTAACAGAGTTAAACCATACTTTTGATTGAGCAGATCTGAACACTCTTTCTGTAGAAAATGCAACTGGACATTTGGAGCGCTAAGAGCGTAGTAGTGGAAAAAGGAATATATTCAAATATAAACTACACAGAAGCATTCTGTGAAACTTCTTTCTGATCTGAGCATTCAGCTAACAGAGTTAAACCATACTTTTGATTGAGCAGTTTTGAAACACTCTGTCTGTAGAAAATGCAACTGGACATTCGTAGCGCTAAGTGGGTAATAGTGGAAAAAAGAATATGTTCAAATATAAACTACACAGAAGCATTGTATGAAAGTTCTTTCTGTTCTGTGCATTCAACTAATAGAGTAGAACCTTACTTTTGATTGAGTCGTTCTGAAACACTCTTTCTGTATAAACTGCAATTGGACATTCTGAGCGCTAAGAGGCCTATATTGGGAAAAAGAATGTCTACAAATAAAAACTACACAGATGCATTCTGTGAAACTTATTTCTGATCTGTAAATTCAGTTAACAGAGATAAAACATATTTTTGATTGAGCAGTTATGAAACACTCTTTCTGTAGAAAATGCAAGTGGAGATTCGGAGCGCTAAGAGGGTAATAGTGGAAAAAGGAATGTCTCCAAATATAAACCACACAGAATCATTCTGTGAAACTTCTTTCTGATCTGTGCATTCAGCTAACAGAGTTAAACCATACTTTTGATTGAGCAGATCTGAATACTCTTTCTGTAGAAAATGCAAGTGGACATTCGGAGCGCTAAGAGGGTAATAGTGGAAAAAGGAATATATTCAAATATAAACTACACAGTAGCATTCTGTGAAAATTCTTTCTGTTCTGTGCATTCAACTAACAGAGTTGAACCTTACTTTTGATTGAGCCGTTCTGAAACACTCTTTCTGTAGAAACTGCAATTGGACATGCTAAGCGCTAAGAGGCCTACATTGGGAAAAAGAATATCTTCAAATAAAAACTACACAGATGCATTCTGTGAAACTTATTTCTGATCTGTAAATTCAGTTAACAGAGATAAAACATATTTTTGATTGAGCAGTTATGAAACACACTTTTTGTAGAAAATGCAAGTGGAGATTCGGAGCGCTAAGAGGGTAATAGTGGAAAAAGGAATGTCTTCAAATATAAACTACACAGAATCATTCGGTGAAACTTCTTTCTGATCTGTGCATTCAGCTAACAGAATTAAACCATACTTTTGATTGAGCAGATCTGAACACTCTTTCTGTAGAAAATGCAACTGGACATTTGGAGCGCTAAGAGCGTAGTAGTGGAAAAAGTAATATATTCAAATATAAACTACACAGAAGCATTCTGTGAAACTTCTTTCTGATCTGAGCATTCAGCTAACAGAGTTAAACCATACTTTTGATTGAGCAGTTTTGAAACACTCTGTCTGTAGAAAATGCAACTGGACATTCGTAGTGCTAAGTGGGTAATAGTGGAAAAAAGAATATGTTCAAATATAAACTACACAGAAGCATTGTATGAAACTTCTTTCTGTTCTGTGCATTCAACTAACAGAGTTGAACCTTACTTTTGATTGAGCCGTTCTGAAACACTCTTTCTGTAGAAACTGCAATTGGACATTCTGAGCGCTAAGAGGCCTATATTGGGAAAAAGAATGTCTAGAAATAAAAACTACACAGAAGAATTGTGTGAAACTTCTTTCTGTTCTGTTTGTTCAACTAAAAGAGTTGAACCTTAGTTTTGATTGAGCCGTTCTGAAACACTCTTTCTGTAAAAAATGCAAGTGGAGATTCGGAGCGCTAAGAGGGTAATAGTGGAAAAAGGAATGTCTCCAAATATAAACTACACAGAATCATTCTGTGAAACTTCTTTCTGATCTGTGCATTCAGCTAACAGAGTTAAACCATACTTTTGATTGAGCAGATCTGAGCACTCTTTCTGTAGAAAATGCAACTGGACATTTGGAGCGCTAAGAGAGTAGTAGTGGAAAAAGGAATATATTCAAATATAAACTACACAGAAGCATTCTGTGAAACTTCTTTCTGATCTGAGCGTTCAGCTAACAGAGTTAAACCACACTTTTGATTGAGCAGTTTTGAAACACTCTGTCTGTTGAAAATGCTACTGGACATTCGTAGCGCTAAGTGGGTAATAGTGGAAAAAAGAATATGTTCAAATATAAACTACACAGAAGCATTGTATGAAACTTCTTTCTGTTCTGTGCATTCAACTAACAGAGTTGAACGTTACTTTTGATTGAGCCTTTCTGAAACACTCTTTCTTTAGAAACTGCAATTGGACATTCTGAGCGCTAAGAGGCCTATATTGGGAAAAATAATATCTTCCAATAAAAACTACACAGAAGCATTGTGTGAAACTTATTTCTGATATGTTCATTAAGCTAACAGAGTTAAACCATACTTTTGATTGCGCAGTTCTGAACACTCTTTCTGTAGAAAATGCAAGTGGACATTCGGAGAGCTAAGAGGGTAATAGTGGAAAACGGAATATATTCAAATATAAACTACACAGTAGCATTCTGTGAAAATACTTTCTGTTCTGTGCATTCAACTAACAGAGTTGAACCTTCCTTTTGATTGAGCCGTTCTGAAACACTCTTTCTGTAGAAACTGCAATTGGACATGCTAAGCGCTAAGAGGCCTATATTGGGAAAAAGAATATCTTCAAATAAAAACTACACAGATGCATTCTGTGAAACTTATTTCTGATCCGTAAATTCAGTTAACAGAGATAAAACATATTTTTGATTGAGCAGTTATGAAACACTCTTTCTGTAGAAAATGCAAGTGGAGATTCGGAGCGCTAAGAGGGTAATAGTGGAAAAAGGAATGTCTCCAAATATAAACTACACAGAATCATTCTGTGAAACTTCTTTCTGATCTGTGCATTCAGCTAACAGAGTTAAACCATACTTTGATTGAGCAGATCTGAACACTCTTTCTGTAGAAAATGCAACTGGACATTTGGAGCGCTAAGAGAGTAGTAGTGGAAAAAGGAATATATTCAAATATAAACTACACAGAAGCATTCTGTGAAACTCCTTTCTGATCTGAGCATTCAGCTAACAGAGTTAAACCATACTTTTGATTGAGCAGTTTTGAAACACTCTGTCTGTAGAAAATGCAACTGGACATTCGTAGCGCTAAGTGGGTAATAGTGGAAAAAAGAATATGTTCAAATATAAACTACACAAAGGCATTGTATGAAACTTCTTTCTGATCTGTGCATTCAGATAACAGAGTTAAACCATACTTTTGACTGAGCAGATCTGAACACTCTTTCTGTAGAAAATGCAACTGGACATTTGGAGCGCTAAGAGAGTAGTAGTGGAAAAACGAATATATTCAAATATAAACTACACAAAAGCATTCTGTGAAACTTCTTTCTGCTCTGAGCTTTCAGCTAACAGAGTTAAACCATACTTTTGATTGAGCAGTTTTGAAACACTCTGTCTGTAGAAAATGCAACTGGACATTCGTAGCGCTAAGTGGGTAATAGTGGAAAAAAGAATATGTTCAAATATAAACTACACAGAAGCATTGTATGAAACTACTTTCTGTTCCGTGCATTCAACTAACAGAGTTGAACCTTACTTTTGATTGAGCCGTTCTTAAACACTCTTTCTGTAGAAACTGCAATTGGACATTCTGAGCGCTAAGAGGCCTATATTGGGAAAAAGAATGTCTACAAATAAAAACTACACAGAAGAATTGTGTGAAACTTCTTTCTGTTCTGTTTGTTCAACTAAAAGGGTTGAACCTTAATTTTGATTGAGACGTTCTGAAACACTCTTTCTGTAGAAAATGCAAGTGGAGATTCGGAGCGCTAAGAGGGTAATAGTGGAAAAAGGAATGTCTCCAAATATAAACTACACAGAATCATTCTGTGAAACTTCTTTCTGATCTGTGCATTCAGCTAACAGAGTTAAACCATACTTTTGATTGAGCAGATCTGAACACTCTTTCTGTAGAAAATGCAACTGGACATTTGGAGCGCTAAGAGAGTAGTAGTGGAAAAAGGAATATATTCAAATATAAACTACACAGAAGCATTCTGTGAAACTTCTTTCTGATCTGAGCATTCAGCTAACAGAGTTAAACCATACTTCTGATTGAGCAGTTTTGAAACACTCTGTCTGTAGAAAATGCAACTGTACATTCGTAGCGCTAAGTGGGTAATAGTGGAAAAAAGAATATGTTCAAATATAAACTACACAGAAGCATTGTATGAAACTTCTTTCTGTTCTGTGCATTCAACTAACAGAGTTGAACCTTACTTTTGATTGAGCCGTTCTGAAACACTCTTTCTGTAGAAACTGCAATTGGACATTCTGAGCGCTAAGAGGCCTATATTGGGAAAAAGAATGTCTACAAATAAAAACTACACAGAAGAATTGTGTGAAACTTCTTTCTGTTCTGTTTGTTCAACTAAAAGAGTTGAACTTTAGTTTTGATTGAGCCGTTCTGAAACACTCTTTCTGTAGAAAATGCAAGTGGAGATTCGGAGCGCTAAGAGGGTAATAGTGGAAAAAGGAATGTCTCCAAATATAAACTACACAGAATCATTCTGTGAAACTTCTTTCTGATCTGTGCATTCAGCTAACAGAGTTAAACCATACTTTGATTGAGCAGATCTGAACACTCTTTCTGTAGAAAATGCAACTGGACATTTGGAGCGCTAAGAGAGTAGTAGTGGAAAAAGGAATATATTCAAATATAAACTACACAGAAGCATTCTGTGAAACTTCTTTCTGATCTGAGCATTCAGCTAACAGAGTTAAACCATACTTTTGATTGAGCAGTTTTGAAACACTCTGTCTGTAGAAAATGCAACTGGACATTCGTAGCGCTAAGTGGGTAATAGTGGAAAAAAGAATATGTTCAAATATAAACTACACAAAAGCATTGTATGAAACTTCTTTCTGATCTGTGCATTCAGATAACAGAGTTAAACCATACTTTTGACTGAGCAGATCTGAACACTCTTTCTGTAGAAAATGCAACTGGACATTTGGAGCGCTAAGAGAGAAGTAGTGGAAAAACGAATATATTCAAATATAAACTACACAAAAGCATTTTGTGAAACTTCTTTCTGATCTGAGCATTCAGCTAACAGAGTTAAACCATACTTTTGATTGAGCAGTTTTGAAACACTCTGTCTGTAGAAAATGCAACTGGACATTCTTGGCGCTAAGTGGGTAATAGTGGAAAAAAGAATATGTTCAAATATAAACTACACAGAAGCATTGTATGAAACTACTTTCTGTTCTGTGCATTCATCTAACAGAGTTGAACCTTACTTTTGATTGAGCCGTTCTGAAACACTCTTTCTGTAGAAACTGCAATTGGACATTCTGAGCGCTAAGAGGCCTATATTGGGAAAAAGAATGTCTACAAATAAAAACTACACAGAAGAATTGTGTGAAACTTCTTTCCGTTTTGTTTGTTCAACTAAAAGAGTTGAACCTTAGTTTTGATTGAGCAGTTCTGAAACACTCTTTCTGTAGAAAATGCAAGTGGAGATTCGGAGCGCTAAGAGGGTAATAGTGGAAAAAGGAATGTCTCCAAATATAAACTACACAGAATCATTCTGTGAAACTTCTTTCTGATCTGTGCATTCAGCTAACAGAGTTAAACCATACTTTTGATTGAGCAGATCTGAACACTCTTTCTGTAGAAAATGCAACTGGACATTTGGAGCGCTAAGAGAGTAGTAGTGGAAAAAGGAATATATTCAAATATAAACTACACAGAAGCATTCTGTGAAACTCCTTTCTGATCTGAGCATTCAGCTAACAGAGTTAAACCATACTTTTGATTGAGCAGTTTTGAAACACTCTGTCTGTAGAAAATGCAACTGGACATTCGTAGCGCTAAGTGGGTAATAGTGGAAAAAAGAATATGTTCAAATATAAACTACACAAAGGCATTGTATGAAACTTCTTTCTGATCTGTGCATTCAGATAACAGAGTTAAACCATACTTTTGACTGAGCAGATCTGAACACTCTTTCTGTAGAAAATGCAACTGGACATTTGGAGCGCTAAGAGAGTAGTAGTGGAAAAACGAATATATTCAAATATAAACTACACAAAAGCATTCTGTGAAACTTCTTTCTGCTCTGAGCTTTCAGCTAACAGAGTTAAACCATACTTTTGATTGAGCAGTTTTGAAACACTCTGTCTGTAGAAAATGCAACTGGACATTCGTAGCGCTAAGTGGGTAATAGTGGAAAAAAGTATATGTTCAAATATAAACTACACAGAAGCATTGTATGAAACTACTTTCTGTTCCGTGCATTCAACTAACAGAGTTGAACCTTACTTTTGATTGAGCCGTTCTTAAACACTCTTTCTGTAGAAACTGCAATTGGACATTCTGAGCGCTAAGAGGCCTATATTGGGAAAAAGAATGTCTACAAATAAAAACTACACAGAAGAATTGTGTGAAACTTCTTTCTGTTCTGTTTGTTCAACTAAAAGAGTTGAACCTTAATTTTGATTGAGACGTTCTGAAACACTCTTTCTGTAGAAAATGCAAGTGGAGATTCGGAGCGCTAAGAGGGTAATAGTGGAAAAAGGAATGTCTCCAAATATAAACTACACAGAATCATTCTGTGAAACTTCTTTCTGATCTGTGCATTCAGCTAACAGAGTTAAACCATACTTTTGATTGAGCAGATCTGAACACTCTTTCTGTAGAAAATGCAACTGGACATTTGGAGCGCTAAGAGCGTAGTAGTGGAAAAAGGAATATATTCAAATATAAACTACACAGAAGCATTCTGTGAAACTTCTTTCTGATCTGAGCATTCAGCTAACAGAGTTAAACCATACTTTTGATTGAGCAGTTTTGAAACACTCTGTCTGTAGTAAATGCAACTGGACATTCGTAGCGCTAAGTGGGTAATAGTGGAAAAAAGAATATGTTCAAATATAAACTACACAGAAGCATTGTATGAAACTTCTTTCTGTTCTGTGCATTCAACTAATAGAGTTGAACCTTACTTTTGATTGAGCCTTTCTGAAACACTCTTTCTGTATAAACTGCAATTGGACATTCTGAGCGCTAAGAGGCCTATATTGGGAAAAAGAATGTCTACAAATAAAAACTACACAGATGCATTCTGTGAAACTTATTTCTGATCTGTAAATTCAGTTAACAGAGATAAAACATATTTTTGATATAGCAGTTATGAAACACTCTTTCTGTAGAAAATGCAAGTGGAGATTCGGAGCGCTAAGAGGGTAATAGTGGAAAAAGGAATGTCTCCAAATATAAACTACACAGAATCATTCTGTGAAACTTCTTTCTGATCTGTGCATTCAGCTAACAGTGTTAAACCATTCTTTTGATTGAGCAGATCTGAACACTCTTTCTGTAGAAAATGCAACTGGACATTTGGAGCGCTAAGAGAGTAGTAGTGGAAAAAGGAATATATTCAAATATAAACTACACAGAAGCATTCTGTGAAACTTCTTTCTGATCTGAGAATTCAG
The DNA here is from genome assembly GCF_028878055.3 of Symphalangus syndactylus. Classification (NCBI taxonomy): domain Eukaryota; kingdom Metazoa; phylum Chordata; class Mammalia; order Primates; family Hylobatidae; genus Symphalangus; species Symphalangus syndactylus. Next base: position 109,051,686 of record NC_072437.2, on the reverse strand, counting down.
CTAACAGAGTTAAACCATACTTTTGATTGAGCAGTTTTGAAACACTCTGTCTGTAGAAAATGCAACTGGACATTCGTAGCGCTAAGTGGGTAATAGTGGAAAAAAGAATATGTTCAAATATAAACTACACAGAATCATTGTATGAAACTCCTTTCTGTTCTGTGCATTCAACTAACAGAGTTGAACCTTACTTTTGATTGAGCCTTTCTGAAACACTCTTTCTATAGAAACTGCAATTGGACATTCTGAGCGCTAAGAGGCCTCTATTGGGAAAAATAATGTCTTCAAATAAAAACTACACAGAAGCATTGTGTGAAACTTATTTCTGATATGTTCATTAAGCTAACAGAGTTAAACCATACTTTTGATTGCGCAGTTCTGAACACTCTTTCTGTAGAAAATGCCAGTGGACATTCGGAGCGCTAAGAGGGTAATAGTGGAAAAAGGAATATATTCAAATATAAACTACACAGTAGCATTCTGTGAAAATTCTTTCTGTTCTGTGCATTCAACTAACAGAGTTGAACCTTACTTTTGATTGAGCCGTTCTGAAACACTCTTTCTGTAGAAACTGCAGTTGGACATGCTAAGCGCTAAGAGGCCTACATTGGGAAAAATAATATCATCAAATAAAAACTACACAGATGCATTCTGTGAAACTTATTTCTAATCTGTAAATTCAGTTAACAGAGATAAAACATATTTTTGATTGAGCAGTTATGAAACACTCTTTTTGTAGAAAATGCAAGTGGAGATTCGGAGCGCTAAGAGGGTAATAGTGGAAAAAGGAATGTCTTCAAATATAAACTACACAGAATCATTCGGTGAAACTTCTTTCTGATCTGTGCATTCAGCTAACAGAGTTAAACCATACTTTTGATTGAGCAGATCTGAACACTCTTTCTGTAGAAAATGCAACTGGACATTTGGAGCGCTAAGAGCGTAGTAGTGGAAAAAGGAATATATTCAAATATAAACTACACAGAAGCATTCTGTGAAACTTCTTTCTGATCTGAGCATTCAGCTAACAGAGTTAAACCATACTTTTGATTGAGCAGTTTTGAAACACTCTGTCTGTAGAAAATGCAACTGGACATTCGTAGCGCTAAGTGGGTAATAGTGGAAAAAAGAATATGTTCAAATATAAACTACACAGAAGCATTGTATGAAACTTCTTTCTGTTCTGTGCATTCAACTAATAGAGTAGAACCTTACTTTTGATTGAGCCGTTCTGAAACACTCTTTCTGTATAAACTGCAATTGGACATTCTGAGCGCTAAGAGGCCTATATTGGGAAAAAGAATGTCTACAAATAAAAACTACACAGATGCATTCTGTGAAACTTATTTCTGATCTGTAAATTCAGTTAACAGAGATAAAACATATTTTTGATTGAGCAGTTATGAAACACTCTTTCTGTAGAAAATGCAAGTGGAGATTCGGAGCGCTAAGAGGGTAATAGTGGAAAAAGGAATGTCTCCAAATATAAACCACACAGAATCATTCTGTGAAACTTCTTTCTGATCTGTGCATTCAGCTAACAGAGTTAAACCATACTTTTGATTGAGCAGATCTGAATACTCTTTCTGTAGAAAATGCAAGTGGACATTCGGAGCGCTAAGAGGGTAATAGTGGAAAAAGGAATATATTCAAATATAAACTACACAGTAGCATTCTGTGAAAATTCTTTCTGTTCTGTGCATTCAACTAACAGAGTTGAACCTTACTTTTGATTGAGCCGTTCTGAAACACTCTTTCTGTAGAAACTGCAATTGGACATGCTAAGCGCTAAGAGGCCTACATTGGGAAAAAGAATATCTTCAAATAAAAACTACACAGATGCATTCTGTGAAACTTATTTCTGATCTGTAAATTCAGTTAACAGAGATAAAACATATTTTTGATTGAGCAGTTATGAAACACTCTTTTTGTAGAAAATGCAAGTGGAGATTCGGAGCGCTAAGAGGGTAATAGTGGAAAAAGGAATGTCTTCAAATATAAACTACACAGAATCATTCGGTGAAACTTCTTTCTGATCTGTGCATTCAGCTAACAGAATTAAACCATAGTTTTGATTGAGCAGATCTGAACACTCTTTCTGTAGAAAATGCAACTGGACATTTGGAGCGCTAAGAGCGTAGTAGTGGAAAAAGTAATATATTCAAATATAAACTACACAGAAGCATTCTGTGAAACTTCTTTCTGATCTGAGCATTCAGCTAACAGAGTTAAACCATACTTTTGATTGAGCAGTTTTGAAACACTCTGTCTGTAGAAAATGCAACTGGACATTCGTAGCGCTAAGTGGGTAATAGTGGAAAAAAGAATATGTTCAAATATAAACTACACAGAAGCATTGTATGAAACTACTTTCTGTTCCGTGCATTCAACTAACAGAGTTGAACCTTACTTTTGATTGAGCCGTTCTTAAACACTCTTTCTGTAGAAACTGCAATTGGACATTCTGAGCGCTAAGAGGCCTATATTGGGAAAAAGAATGTCTACAAATAAAAACTACACAGAAGAATTGTGTGAAACTTCTTTCTGTTCTGTTTGTTCAACTAAAAGAGTTGAACCTTAATTTTGATTGAGACGTTCTGAAACACTCTTTCTGTAGAAAATGCAAGTGGAGATTCGGAGCGCTAAGAGGGTAATAGTGGAAAAAGGAATGTCTCCAAATATAAACTACACAGAATCATTCTGTGAAACTTCTTTCTGATCTGTGCATTCAGCTAACAGAGTTAAACCATACTTTTGATTGAGCAGATCTGAACACTCTTTCTGTAGAAAATGCAACTGGACATTTGGAGCGCTAAGAGAGTAGTAGTGGAAAAAGGAATATATTCAAATATAAACTACACAGAAGCATTCTGTGAAACTTCTTTCTGATCTGAGCATTCAGCTAACAGAGTTAAACCATACTTTTGATTGAGCAGTTTTGAAACACTCTGTCTGTAGTAAATGCAACTGGACATTCGTAGCGCTAAGTGGGTAATAGTGGAAAAAAGAATATGTTCAAATATAAACTACACAGAAGCATTGTATGAAACTTCTTTCTGTTCTGTGCATTCAACTAATAGAGTTGAACCTTACTTTTGATTGAGCCTTTCTGAAACACTCTTTCTGTATAAACTGCAATTGGACATTCTGAGCGCTAAGAGGCCTATATTGGGAAAAAGAATGTCTACAAATAAAAACTACACAGATGCATTCTGTGAAACTTATTTCTGATCTGTAAATTCAGTTAACAGAGATAAAACATATTTTTGATATAGCAGTTATGAAACACTCTTTCTGTAGAAAATGCAAGTGGAGATTCGGAGCGCTAAGAGGGTAATAGTGGAAAAAGGAATGTCTCCAAATATAAACTACACAGAATCATTCTGTGAAACTTCTTTCTGATCTGTGCATTCAGCTAACAGTGTTAAACCATTCTTTTGATTGAGCAGATCTGAACACTCTTTCTGTAGAAAATGCAACTGGACATTTGGAGCGCTAAGAGAGTAGTAGTGGAAAAAGGAATATATTCAAATATAAACTACACAGAAGCATTCTGTGAAACTTCTTTCTGATCTGAGAATTCAGCTAACAGAGTTAAACCATACTTTTGATTGAGCAGTTTTGAAACACTCTGTCTGTAGAAAATGCAACTGGACATTCGTAGCGCTAAGTGGGTAATAGTGGAAAAAAGAATATGTTCAAATATAAACTACACAGAAGCATTGTATGAAACTCCTTTCTGTTCTGTGCATTCAACTAACAGAGTTGAACCTTACTTTTGATTGAGCCTTTCTGAAACACTCTTTCTATAGAAACTGCAATTGGACATTCTGAGCGCTAAGAGGCCTCTATTGGGAAAAATAATGTCTTCAAATAAAAACTACACAGAAGCATTGTGTGAAACTTATTTCTGATATGTTCATTAAGCTAACAGAGTTAAACCATACTTTTGATTGCGCAGTTCTGAACACTCTTTCTGTAGAAAATGCCAGTGGACATTCGGAGCGCTAAGAGGGTAATAGAGGAAAAAGGAATATATTCAAATATAAACTACACAGTAGCATTCTGTGAAAATTCTTTCTGTTCTGTGCATTCATCTAACTGAGTTGAACCTTACTTTTGATTGAGCCGTTCTGAAACACTCTTTCTGTAGAAACTGCAGTTGGACATGCTAAGCGCTAAGAGGCCTACATTGGGAAAAATAATATCATCAAATAAAAACTACACAGATGCATTCTGTGAAACTTATTTCTAATCTGTAAATTCAGTTAACAGAGATAAAACATATTTTTGATTGAGCAGTTATGAAACACTCTTTTTGTAGAAAATGCAAGTGGAGATTCGGAGCGCTAAGAGGGTAATAGTGGAAAAAGGAATGTCTTCAAATATAAACTACACAGAATCATTCGGTGAAACTTCTTTCTGATCTGTGCATTCAGCTAACAGAGTTAAACCATACTTTTGATTGAGCAGATCTGAACACTCTTTCTGTAGAAAATGCAACTGGACATTTGGAGCGCTAAGAGCGTAGTAGTGGAAAAAGGAATATATTCAAATATAAACTACACAGAAGCATTCTGTGAAACTTCTTTCTGATCTGAGCATTCAGCTAACAGAGTTAAACCATACTTTTGATTGAGCAGTTTTGAAACACTCTGTCTGTAGAAAATGCAACTGGACATTCGTAGCGCTAAGTGGGTAATAGTGGAAAAAAGAATATGTTCAAATATAAACTACACAGAAGCATTGTATGAAACTTCTTTCTGTTCTGTGCATTCAACTAATAGAGTAGAACCTTACTTTTGATTGAGCCGTTCTGAAACACTCTTTCTGTATAAACTGCAATTGGACATTCTGAGCGCTAAGAGGCCTATATTGGGAAAAAGAATGTCTACAAATAAAAACTACACAGATGCATTCTGTGAAACTTATTTCTGATCTGTAAATTCAGTTAACAGAGATAAAACATATTTTTGATTGAGCAGTTATGAAACACTCTTTCTGTAGAAAATGCAAGTGGAGATTCGGAGCGCTAAGAGGGTAATAGTGGAAAAAGGAATGTCTCCAAATATAAACCACACAGAATCATTCTGTGAAACTTCTTTCTGATCTGTGCATTCAGCTAACAGAGTTAAACCATACTTTTGATTGAGCAGATCTGAATACTCTTTCTGTAGAAAATGCAAGTGGACATTCGGAGCGCTAAGAGGGTAATAGTGGAAAAAGGAATATATTCAAATATAAACTACACAGTAGCATTCTGTGAAAATTCTTTCTGTTCTGTGCATTCAACTAACAGAGTTGAACCTTACTTTTGATTGAGCCGTTCTGAAACACTCTTTCTGTAGAAACTGCAATTGGACATGCTAAGCGCTAAGAGGCCTACATTGGGAAAAAGAATATCTTCAAATAAAAACTACACAGATGCATTCTGTGAAACTTATTTCTGATCTGTAAATTCAGTTAACAGAGATAAAACATATTTTTGATTGAGCAGTTATGAAACACTCTTTTTGTAGAAAATGCAAGTGGAGATTCGGAGCGCTAAGAGGGTAATAGTGGAAAAAGGAATGTCTTCAAATATAAACTACACAGAATCATTCGGTGAAACTTCTTTCTGATCTGTGCATTCAGCTAACAGAGTTAAACCATACTTTTGATTGAGCAGATGTGAACACTCTTTCTGTAGAAAATGCAACTGGACATTTGGAGCGCTAAGAGCGTAGTAGTGGAAAAAGGAATATATTCAAATATAAACTACACAGAAGCATTCTGTGAAACTTCTTTCTCATCTGAGCATTCAGCTAACAGAGTTACACCATACTTTTGATTGAGCAGTTTTGAAACACTCTGTCTGTAGAAAATGCAACTGGACATTCGTAGCATTAAGTGGGTAATAGTGGAAAAAAGAATATGTTCAAATATAAACTACACAGAAGCATTGTATGAAACTTCTTTCTGTTCTGTGCATTCAACTAACAGAGTTGAACCTTACTTTTGATTGAGCCGTTCTGAAACACTCTTTCTGTAGAAACTGCAATTGGACATTCTGAGCGCTAGGAGGCCTATATTGGGAAAAAGAATGTCTACAAATAAAAACTACACAGAAGAATTGTGTGAAACATCTTTCTGTTCTGTTTGTTCAACTAAACTAGTTGAACTTTAGTTTTGATTGAGCCGTTCTGAAACACTCTTTCTGTAGAAAATGCAAGTGGAGATTCGGAGCGCTAAGAGGGTAATAGTGGAAAAAGGAATGTCTCCAAATATAAACTACACAGAATCATTCTGTGAAACTTCTTTCTGATCTGTGCATTCAGCTAACAGAGTTAAACCATACTTTTGATTGAGCAGATCTGAACACTCTTTCTGTAGAAAATGCAACTGGACATTTGGAGCGCTAAGAGAGTAGTAGTGGAAAAAGGAATATATTCAAATATAAACTACACAGAAACACTCTGTGAAACTTCTTTCTGATCTGAGCATTCAGCTAACAGAGTTAAACCATACTTTTGATTGAGCAGTTTTGAAACACTCTGTCTGTAGAAAATGCAACTGGACATTCGTAGCGCTAAGTGGGTAATAGTTGAAAAAAGAATATGTTCAAATATAAACTACACAGAAGCATTGTATGAAACTTCTTTCTGTTCTGTGCATTCAACTAACAGAGTTGAACCTTACTTTTGATTGAGCCTTTCTGAAACACTCTTTCTGAAGAAACTGCAATTGGACATTCTGAGCGCTAAAAGGCCTCTATTGGGAAAAATAATATCTTCAAATAAAAACTACACAGAAGCATTGTGTGAAACTTATTTCTGATATGTTCATTAAGCTAACAGAGTTAAACCATACTTTTGATTGCGCAGTTCTGAAGACTCTTTCTGTAGAAAATGCCAGTGGACATTCGGAGCGCTATGAGGGTAATAGTGGAAAAAGGAATATATTCAAATATAAACTACACAGTAGCATTCTGTGAAAATTCTTTCTGTTCTGTGCATTCAACTAACAGAGTTGAACCTTACTTTTGATTGAGCCGTTCTGAAACACTCTTTCTGTAGAAACTGCAATTGGACATGTTAAGCGCTAAGAGGCCTACATTGGGAAAAAGAATATATTCAAATAAAAACTACACAGATGCATTCTGTGAAACTTATTTCTGATCTGTAAATTCAGTTAACAGAGATAAAACATATTTTTGATTGAGCAGTTATGAAACACTCTTTTTGTAGAAAATGCAAGTGGAGATTCGGAGCGCTAAGAGGTTAATAGTGGAAAAAGGAATGTCTTCAAATATAAACTACACAGAATCATTCGGTGAAACTTTTTTCTGATCTGTGCATTCAGCTAACAGAGTTAAACCATACTTTTGATTGAGCAGATGTGAACACTCTTTCTGTAGAAAATGCAACTGGACATTTGGAGCACTAAGAGCGTAGTAGTGGAAAAAGGAATATATTCAAATATAAACTACACAGAAGCATTCTGTGAAACTTCTTTCTGATCTGAGCATTCAGCTAACAGAGTTAAACCATACTTTTGATTGAGCAGTTTTGAAACACTCTGTCTGTAGAAAATGCAACTGGACATTCGTAGCATTAAGTGGGTAATAGTGGAAAAAAGAATATGTTCAAATATAAACTACACAGAAGCATTCTATGAAACTTCTTTCTGTTCTGTGCATTCAACTAACAGAGTTGAACCTTACTTTTGATTGAGCCGTTCTGAAACACTCTTTCTCTAGAAACTGCAATTGGACATTCTGAGCGCTAGGAGGCCTATATTGGGAAAAAGAATGTCTACAAATAAAAACTACACAGAAGAATTGTGTGAAACAACTTTCTGTTCTGTTTGTTCAACTAAACTAGTTGAACCTTAGTTTTGATTGAGCCCTTCTGAAACACTCTTTCTGTAGAAAAGGCAAGTGGAGATTCGGAGCGCTAAGAGGGTAATAGTGGAAAAAGGAATGTCTCCAAATATAAACTACACAGAATCATTCTGTGGAACTTCTTTCTGATCTGTGCATTCAGCTAAAAGAGTTAAACCATACTTTTGATTGAGCAGATCTGAACACTCTTTCTGTAGAAAATGCAACTGGACATTTTTAGCGCTAAGAGAGTAGTAGTGGAAAAAGGAATATATTCAAATATAAACTACACAGAAGCACTCTGTGAAACTTCGTTCTGATCTGAGCATTCAGCTAACATAGTTAAACCATACTTTTGATTGAGCAGTTTTGAAACACTCTGTCTGTAGAAAATGGAAATGCACATTCGTAGCGCTAAGTGGGTAATAGTGGAAAAAAGAATATGTTCAAATATAAACTACACAGAAGCATTGTATGAAACTTCTTTCTGTTCTGTGCATTCAACTAAGAGAGTTGAACATTACTTTTGATTGAGCCTTTCTGAAACACTCTTTCTGAAGAAACTGCAATTGGACATTCTGAGCGCTAAGAGGCCTCTATTGGGAAAAATAATATCTTCAAATAAAAACTACACAGAAGCATTGTGTGAAACTTATTTCTGATATGTTCATTAAGCTAACAGAGTTAAACCATACTTTTGATTGCGCAGTTCTGAACACTCTTTCTGTAGAAAATGCCAGTGGACATTCGGAGCGCTAAGAGGGTAATAGTGGAAAAAGGAATATATTCAAATATAAACTACACAGTAGCATTCTGTGAAAATTCTTTCTGTTCTGTGCATTCAACTAACAGAGTTGAACCTTACTTTTGATTGAGCCGTTCTGAAACACTCTTTCTGTAGAAACTGCAATTGGACATGCTAAGCGCTAAGAGGCCTACATTGGGAAATAGAATATCTTCAAATAAAAACTACACAGATGCATTCTGTGAAACTTATTTCTGATCTGTAAATTCAGTTAACAGAGATAAAACATATTTTTGATTGAGCAGTTATGAAACACTCTTTTTGTAGAAAATGCAAGTGGAGATTCGGAGCGCTAAGAGGGTAATAGTGGAAAAAGGAATGTCTTCAAATATAAACTACACAGAATCATTCGGTGAAACTTCTTTCTGATCTGTGCATTCAGCTAACAGAGTTAAACCATACTTTTGATTGAGCAGATGTGAACACTCTTTCTGTAGAAAATGCAACTGGACATTTGGAACGCTAAGAGCGTAGTAGTGGAAAAAGGAATATATTCAAATTTAAACTACACAGAAGCATTCTGTGAAACTTCTTTCTGATCTGAGCATTCAGCTAACAGAGTTAAACCATACTTTTGATTGAGCAGTTTTGAAACACTCTGTCTGTAGAAAATGCAACTGGACATTCGTAGCATTAAGTGGGTAATAGTGGAAAAAAGAATATGTTCAAATATAAACTACACAGAAGCATTGTATGAAACTTCTTTCTATTCTGTGCATTCAACTAACAGAGTTGAACCTTACTTTTGATTGAGCCGTTCTGAAACACTCTTTCTGTAGAAACTGCAATTGGACATTCTGAGCGCTAGGAGGCCTATGCTGGGAAAAAGAATGTCTACAAATAAAAACTACACAGAAGAAATGTGTGAAACATCTTTCTGTTCTGTTTGTTCAACTAAAAGAGTTGAACCTTAGTTTTGATTGAGCCCTTCTGAAACACTCTTTCTGTAGAAAATGCAAGTGGAGATTCGGAGTGCTAAGAGGGTAATAGTGGATAAAGGAATGTCTCCAAATATAAACTACACAGAATCATTCTGTGAAACTTCTTTCTGATCTGTGCATTCAGCTAACAGAGTTAAACCATACTTTTGATTGAGCAGATCTGAACACTCTTTCTGTAGAAAATGCAACTGGACATTTGGAGCGCTAAGAGAGTAGTAGTGGAAAAAGGAATATATTCAAATATAAACTACACAGAAGCACTCTGTGAAACTTCTTTCTGATCTGAGCATTCAGCTAACAGAGTTAAACCATACTTTTGATTGAGCAGTTTTGAAACACTCTGTCTGTAGAAAATGCAACTGGACATTCGTAGCGCTAAGTGGTTAATAGTGGAAAAAAGAATATGTTCAAATATAAACTACACAGAAGCATTGTATGAAACTTCTTTCTGTTCTGTGCATTCAACTAACAGAGTTGAACCTTACTTTTGATTGAGCCTTTCTGAAACACTCTTTCTGAAGAAACTGCAATTGGACATTCTGAGCGCTAAGAGGCCTATATTGGGAAAAATAATATCTTCAAATAAAAACTACACAGAAGCATGGTGTGAAACTTATTTCTGATATGTTCATTAAGCTAACAGAGTTAAACCATACTTTTGATTGCGCAGTTCTGAAGACTCTTTCTGTAGAAAATGCCAGTGGACATTCGGAGCGCTAAGAGGGTAATAGTGGAAAAAGGAATATATTCAAATATAAACTACACAGTAGCATTCTGTGAAAATTCTTTCTGTTCTGTGCATTCAACTAACAGAGTTGAACCTTACTTTTGATTGAGCCGTTCTGAAACACTCTTTCTGTAGAAACTGCAATTGGACATGCTAAGCGCTAAGAGGCCTACATTGGGAAAAAGAATATCTTCAAATAAAAACTACACAGATGCATTCTTTGAAACTTATTTCTGATCTGTAAATTCAGTTAACAGAGATAAAACATATTTTTGATTGAGCAGTTATGAAACACTCTTTTTGTAGAAAATGCAAGTGGAGATTCGGAGCGCTAAGAGGGTAACAGTGGAAAAACTAATGTCTTCAAATATAAACTACACAGAATCATTCGGTGAAACTTCTTTCTGATCTGTGCATTCAGTTAACAGAGTTAAACCATACTTTTGATTGAGCAGATCTGAACACTCTTTCTGTAGAAAATGCAACTGGACATTTTTAGCGCTAAGAGAGTAGTAGTGGAAAAAGGAATATATTCAAATATAAACTACACAGAAGCACTCTGTGAAACTTCGTTCTGATCTGAGCATTCAGCTAACATAGTTAAACCATACTTTTGATTGAGCAGTTTTGAAACACTCTGTCTGTAGAAAATGGAAATGCACATTCGTAGCGCTAAGTGGGTAATAGTGGAAAAAAGAATATGTTCAAATATAAACTACACAGAAGCATTGTATGAAACTTCTTTCTGTTCTGTGCATTCAACTAAGAGAGTTGAACATTACTTTTGATTGAGCCTTTCTGAAACACTCTTTCTGAAGAAACTGCAATTGGACATTCTGAGCGCTAAGAGGCCTCTATTGGGAAAAATAATATCTTCAAATAAAAACTACACAGAAGCATTGTGTGAAACTTATTTCTGATATGTTCATTAAGCTAACAGAGTTAAACCATACTTTTGATTGCGCAGTTCTGAACACTCTTTCTGTAGAAAATGCCAGTGGACATTCGGAGCGCTAAGAGGGTAATAGTGGAAAAAGGAATATATTCAAATATAAACTACACAGTAGCATTCTGTGAAAATTCTTTCTGTTCTGTGCATTCAACTAACAGAGTTGAACCTTACTTTTGATTGAGCCGTTCTGAAACACTCTTTCTGTAGAAACTGCAATTGGACATGCTAAGCGCTAAGAGGCCTACATTGGGAAATAGAATATCTTCAAATAAAAACTACACAGATGCATTCTGTGAAACTTATTTCTGATCTGTAAATTCAGTTAACAGAGATAAAACATATTTTTGATTGAGCAGTTATGAAACACTCTTTTTGTAGAAAATGCAAGTGGAGATTCGGAGCGCTAAGAGGGTAATAGTGGAAAAAGGAATGTCTTCAAATATAAACTACACAGAATCATTCGGTGAAACTTCTTTCTGATCTGTGCATTCAGCTAACAGAGTTAAACCATACTTTTGATTGAGCAGATGTGAACACTCTTTCTGTAGAAAATGCAACTGGACATTTGGAACGCTAAGAGCGTAGTAGTGGAAAAAGGAATATATTCAAATTTAAACTACACAGAAGCATTCTGTGAAACTTCTTTCTGATCTGAGCATTCAGCTAACAGAGTTAAACCATACTTTTGATTGAGCAGTTTTGAAACACTCTGTCTGTAGAAAATGCAACTGGACATTCGTAGCATTAAGTGGGTAATAGTGGAAAAAAGAATATGTTCAAATATAAACTACACAGAAGCATTGTATGAAACTTCTTTCTATTCTGTGCATTCAACTAACAGAGTTGAACCTTACTTTTGATTGAGCCGTTCTGAAACACTCTTTCTGTAGAAACTGCAATTGGACATTCTGAGCGCTAGGAGGCCTATGCTGGGAAAAAGAATGTCTACAAATAAAAACTACACAGAAGAAATGTGTGAAACATCTTTCTGTTCTGTTTGTTCAACTAAAAGAGTTGAACCTTAGTTTTGATTGAGCCCTTCTGAAACACTCTTTCTGTAGAAAATGCAAGTGGAGATTCGGAGTGCTAAGAGGGTAATAGTGGAAAAAGGAATGTCTCCAAATATAAACTACACAGAATCATTCTGTGAAACTTCTTTCTGATCTGTGCATTCAGCTAACAGAGTTAAACCATACTTTTGATTGAGCAGATCTGAACACTCTTTCTGTAGAAAATGCAACTGGACATTTGGAGCGCTAAGAGAGTAGTAGTGGAAAAAGGAATATATTCAAATATAAACTACACAGAAGCACTCTGTGAAACTTCTTTCTGATCTGAGCATTCAGCTAACAGAGTTAAACCATACTTTTGATTGAGCAGTTTTGAAACACTCTGTCTGTAGAAAATGCAACTGGACATTCGTAGCGCTAAGTGGTTAATAGTGGAAAAAAGAATATGTTCAAATATAAACTACACAGAAGCATTGTATGAAACTTCTTTCTGTTCTGTGCATTCAACTAACAGAGTTGAACCTTACTTTTGATTGAGCCTTTCTGAAACACTCTTTCTGAAGAAACTGCAATTGGACATTCTGAGCGCTAAGAGGCCTATATTGGGAAAAATAATATCTTCAAATAAAAACTACACAGAAGCATGGTGTGAAACTTATTTCTGATATGTTCATTAAGCTAACAGAGTTAAACCATACTTTTGATTGCGCAGTTCTGAAGACTCTTTCTGTAGAAAATGCCAGTGGACATTCGGAGCGCTAAGAGGGTAATAGTGGAAAAAGGAATATATTCAAATATAAACTACACAGTAGCATTCTGTGAAAATTCTTTCTGTTCTGTGCATTCAACTAACAGAGTTGAACCTTACTTTTGATTGAGCCGTTCTGAAACACTCTTTCTGTAGAAACTGCAATTGGACATGCTAAGCGCTAAGAGGCCTACATTGGGAAAAAGAATATCTTCAAATAAAAACTACACAGATGCATTCTTTGAAACTTATTTCTGATCTGTAAATTCAGTTAACAGAGATAAAACATATTTTTGATTGAGCAGTTATGAAACACTCTTTTTGTAGAAAATGCAAGTGGAGATTCGGAGCGCTAAGAGGGTAACAGTGGAAAAACTAATGTCTTCAAATATAAACTACACAGAATCATTCGGTGAAACTTCTTTCTGATCTGTGCATTCAGTTAACAGAGTTAAACCATACTTTTGATTGAGCAGATCTGAACACTCTTTCTGTAGAAAATGCAACTGGACATTTGGAGCGCTAAGAGCGTAGTAGTGGAAAAAGGAATATATTCAAATATAAACTACACAGAAGCATTCTGTGAAACTTCTTTCTGATCTGAGCATTCAGCTAACAGAGTTAAACCATACTTTTGATTGAGCAGTTTTGAAACACTCTGTCTGTAGAAAATGCAACTGGACATTCGTAGCGCTAAGTGAGTAATAGTGGAAAAAAGAATATGTTCAAATATAAACTACACAGAAGCATTGTATGAAACTTCTTTCTGTTCTGTGCATTCAACTAACAGAGTTGAACCTTACTTTTGATTGAGCCGTTCTGAAACACTCTTTCTGTAGAAACTGCAATTGGACATTCTGAGCGCTAGGAGGCCTATATTGGGAAAAAGAATGTCTACAAATAAAAACTACACAGAAGAATTGTGTGAAACTTCTTTCTGTTCTGTTTGTTCAACTAAAGGAGTTGAACCTTAGTTTTGATTGAGCCGTTCTGAAACACTCTTTCTGTAGAAAATGCAAGTGGAGATTCGGAGCGCTAAGAGGGTAATAGTGGAAAAAGGAATGTCTCCAAATATAAACTACACAGAATCATTCTGTGAAACTTCTTTCTGATCTGTGCATTCAGCTAAGAGATTTAAACCATACTTTTGATTGAGCAGATCTGAACACTCTTTCGGTAGAAAATGCAACTGGACATTTGGAGCGCTAAGAGAGTAGTAGTGGAAAAAGGAATATATTCAAATATAAACTACACAGAAGCATTCTGTGAAACTTATTTCTGATCTGAGCATTCAGCTAACAGAGTTAAACCATACTTTTGATTGAGCAGTTTTGAAACACTCTGTCTGTAGAAAATGCAACTGGACATTCGTAGCGCTAATTGGGTAATAGTGGAAAAAAGAATATGTTCAAATATAAACTACACAGAAGCATTGTATGAAACTTCTTTCTGTTCTGTGCATTCAACTAACAGAGTTGAACCTTACTTATGATTGAGCCTTTCTGAATCACTCTTTCTGTAGAAACTGCAATTGGACATTCTGAGCGCTAAGAGGCCTCTATTGGGAAAAATAATATCTTCAAATAAAAACTACACAGAAGCATTGTGTGAAACTTATTTCTGATATGTTCATTAAGCTAACAGAGTTAAACCATACTTTTGATTGCGCAGTTCTGAACACTCTTTCTGTAGAAAATGCAAGTGGACATTCGGAGCGCTAAGAGGGTAATAGTGGAAAAAGGAATATATTCAAATATAAACTACACAGTAGCATTCTGTGAAAATTCTTTCTGTTCTGTGCATTCAACTAACAGAGTTGAACCTTACTTTTGATTGAGCCGTTCTGAAACACTCTTTCTGTAGAAACTGCAATTGGACATGCTAAGCGCTAAGAGGCCTACATTGGGAAAAAGAATATCTTCAAATAAAAACTACACAGATGCATTCTGTGAAACTTATTTCTGATCTGTAAATTCAGTTAACAGAGATAAAACATATTTTTGATTGAGCAGTTATGAAACACTCTTTTTGTAGAAAATGCAAGTGGAGATTCGGAGCGCTAAGAGGGTAATAGTGGAAAAAGGAATGTCTTCAAATATAAACTACACAGAATAATTCGGTGAAACTTCTTTCTGATCTGTGCATTCAGCTAACAGAATTAAACCATACTTTTGATTGAGCAGATCTGAACACTCTTTCTGTAGAAAATGCAACTGGACATTTGGAGCGCTAAGAGCGTAGTAGTGGAAAAAGTAATATATTCAAATATAAACTACACAGAAGCATTCTGTGAAACTTCTTTCTGATCTGAGCATTCAGCTAACAGAGTTAAACCATACTTTTGATTGAGCAGTTTTGAAACACTCTGTCTGTAGAAAATGCAACTGGACATTCGTAGCGCTAAGTGGGTAATAGTGGAAAAAATAATATGTTCAAATATAAACTACACAGAAGCATTGTATGAAACTACTTTCTGTTCCGTGCATTCAACTAACAGAGTTGAACCTTACTTTTGATTGAGCCGTTCTTAAACACTCTTTCTGTAGAAACTGCAATTGGACATTCTGAGCGCTAAGAGGCCTATATTGGGAAAAAGAATGTCTACAAATAAAAACTACACAGAAGAATTGTGTGAAACTTCTTTCTGTTCTGTTTGTTCAACTAAAAGAGTTGAACCTTAATTTTGATTGAGACGTTCTGAAACACTCTTTCTGTAGAAAATGCAAGTGGAGATTCGGAGCGCTAAGAGGGTAATAGTGGAAAAAGGAATGTCTCCAAATATAAACTACACAGAATCATTCTGTGAAACTTCTTTCTGATCTGTGCATTCAGCTAACAGAGTTAAACCATACTTTTGATTGAGCAGATCTGAACACTCTTTCTGTAGAAAATGCAACTGGACATTTGGAGCGCTAAGAGAGTAGTAGTGGAAAAAGGAATATATTCAAATATAAACTACACAGAAGCATTCTGTGAAACTTCTTTCTGATCTGAGCATTCAGCTAACAGAGTTAAACCATACTTTTGATTGAGCAGTTTTGAAACACTCTGTCTGTAGTAAATGCAACTGGACATTCGTAGCGCTAAGTGGGTAATAGTGGAAAAAAGAATATGTTCAAATATAAACTACACAGAAGCATTGTATGAAACTTCTTTCTGTTCTGTGCATTCAACTAATAGAGTTGAACCTTACTTTTGATTGAGCCTTTCTGAAACACTCTTTCTGTATAAACTGCAATTGGACATTCTGAGCGCTAAGAGGCCTATATTGGGAAAAAGAATGTCTACAAATAAAAACTACACAGATGCATTCTGTGAAACTTATTTCTGATCTGTAAATTCAGTTAACAGAGATAAAACATATTTTTGATATAGCAGTTATGAAACACTCTTTCTGTAGAAAATGCAAGTGGAGATTCGGAGCGCTAAGAGGGTAATAGTGGAAAAAGGAATGTCTCCAAATATAAACTACACAGAATCATTCTGTGAAACTTCTTTCTGATCTGTGCATTCAGCTAACAGTGTTAAACCATTCTTTTGATTGAGCAGATCTGAACACTCTTTCTGTAGAAAATGCAACTGGACATTTGGAGCGCTAAGAGAGTAGTAGTGGAAAAAGGAATATATTCAAATATAAACTACACAGAAGCATTCTGTGAAACTTCTTTCTGATCTGAGAATTCAGCTAACAGAGTTAAACCATACTTTTGATTGAGCAGTTTTGAAACACTCTGTCTGTAGAAAATGCAACTGGACATTCGTAGCGCTAAGTGGGTAATAGTGGAAAAAAGAATATGTTCAAATATAAACTACACAGAAGCATTGTATGAAACTCCTTTCTGTTCTGTGCATTCAACTAACAGAGTTGAACCTTACTTTTGATTGAGCCTTTCTGAAACACTCTTTCTATAGAAACTGCAATTGGACATTCTGAGCGCTAAGAGGCCTCTATTGGGAAAAATAATGTCTTCAAATAAAAACTACACAGAAGCATTGTGTGAAACTTATTTCTGATATGTTCATTAAGCTAACAGAGTTAAACCATACTTTTGATTGCGCAGTTCTGAACACTCTTTCTGTAGAAAATGCCAGTGGACATTCGGAGCGCTAAGAGGGTAATAGTGGAAAAAGGAATATATTCAAATATAAACTACACAGTAGCATTCTGTGAAAATTCTTTCTGTTCTGTGCATTCAACTAACAGAGTTGAACCTTACTTTTGATTGAGCCGTTCTGAAACACTCTTTCTGTAGAAACTGCAGTTGGACATGCTAAGCGCTAAGAGGCCTACATTGGGAAAAATAATATCATCAAATAAAAACTACACAGATGCATTCTGTGAAACTTATTTCTAATCTGTAAATTCAGTTAACAGAGATAAAACATATTTTTGATTGAGCAGTTATGAAACACTCTTTTTGTAGAAAATGCAAGTGGAGATTCGGAGCGCTAAGAGGGTAATAGTGGAAAAAGGAATGTCTTCAAATATAAACTACACAGAATCATTCGGTGAAACTTCTTTCTGATCTGTGCATTCAGCTAACAGAGTTAAACCATACTTTTGATTGAGCAGATCTGAACACTCTTTCTGTAGAAAATGCAACTGGACATTTGGAGCGCTAAGAGCGTAGTAGTGGAAAAAGGAATATATTCAAATATAAACTACACAGAAGCATTCTGTGAAACTTCTTTCTGATCTGAGCATTCAGCTAACAGAGTTAAACCATACTTTTGATTGAGCAGTTTTGAAACACTCTGTCTGTAGAAAATGCAACTGGACATTCGTAGCGCTAAGTGGGTAATAGTGGAAAAAAGAATATGTTCAAATATAAACTACACAGAAGCATTGTATGAAACTTCTTTCTGTTCTGTGCATTCAACTAATAGAGTAGAACCTTACTTTTGATTGAGCCGTTCTGAAACACTCTTTCTGTATAAACTGCAATTGGACATTCTGAGCGCTAAGAGGCCTATATTGGGAAAAAGAATGTCTACAAATAAAAACTACACAGATGCATTCTGTGAAACTTATTTCTGATCTGTAAATTCAGTTAACAGAGATAAAACATATTTTTGATTGAGCAGTTATGAAACACTCTTTCTGTAGAAAATGCAAGTGGAGATTCGGAGCGCTAAGAGGGTAATAGTGGAAAAAGGAATGTCTCCAAATATAAACCACACAGAATCATTCTGTGAAACTTCTTTCTGATCTGTGCATTCAGCTAACAGAGTTAAACCATACTTTTGATTGAGCAGATCTGAATACTCTTTCTGTAGAAAATGCAAGTGGACATTCGGAGCGCTAAGAGGGTAATAGTGGAAAAAGGAATATATTCAAATATAAACTACACAGTAGCATTCTGTGAAAATTCTTTCTGTTCTGTGCATTCAACTAACAGAGTTGAACCTTACTTTTGATTGAGCCGTTCTGAAACACTCTTTCTGTAGAAACTGCAATTGGACATGCTAAGCGCTAAGAGGCCTACATTGGGAAAAAGAATATCTTCAAATAAAAACTACACAGATGCATTCTGTGAAACTTATTTCTGATCTGTAAATTCAGTTAACAGAGATAAAACATATTTTTGATTGAGCAGTTATGAAACACTCTTTTTGTAGAAAATGCAAGTGGAGATTCGGAGCGCTAAGAGGGTAATAGTGGAAAAAGGAATGTCTTCAAATATAAACTACACAGAATCATTCGGTGAAACTTCTTTCTGATCTGTGCATTCAGCTAACAGAATTAAACCATACTTTTGATTGAGCAGATCTGAACACTCTTTCTGTAGAAAATGCAACTGGACATTTGGAGCGCTAAGAGCGTAGTAGTGGAAAAAGTAATATATTCAAATATAAACTACACAGAAGCATTCTGTGAAACTTCTTTCTGATCTGAGCATTCAGCTAACAGAGTTAAACCATACTTTTGATTGAGCAGTTTTGAAACACTCTGTCTGTAGAAAATGCAACTGGACATTCGTAGCGCTAAGTGGGTAATAGTGGAAAAAAGAATATGTTCAAATATAAACTACACAGAAGCATTGTATGAAACTTCTTTCTGTTCTGTGCATTCAACTAACAGAGTTGAACCTTACTTTTGATTGAGCCGTTCTGAAACACTCTTTCTGTAGAAACTGCAATTGGACATTCTGAGCGCTAAGAGGCCTATATTGGGAAAAAGAATGTCTACAAATAAAAACTACACAGAAGAATTGTGTGAAACTTCTTTCTGTTCTGTTTGTTCAACTAAAAGAGTTGAACCTTAGTTTTGATTGAGCCGTTCTGAAACACTCTTTCTGTAAAAAATGCAAGTGGAGATTCGGAGCGCTAAGAGGGTAATAGTGGAAAAAGGAATGTCTCCAAATATAAACTACACAGAATCATTCTGTGAAACTTCTTTCTGATCTGTGCATTCAGCTAACAGAGTTAAACCATACTTTTGATTGAGCAGATCTGAGCACTCTTTCTGTAGAAAATGCAACTGGACATTTGGAGCGCTAAGAGAGTAGTAGTGGAAAAAGGAATATATTCAAATATAAACTACACAGAAGCATTCTGTGAAACTTCTTTCTGATCTGAGCATTCAGCTAACAGAGTTAAACCATACTTTTGATTGAGCAGTTTTGAAACACTCTGTCTGTAGAAAATGCAACTGGACATTCGTAGCGCTAAGTGGGTAATAGTGGAAAAAAGAATATGTTCAAATATAAACTACACAGAAGCATTGTATGAAACTCCTTTCTATTCTGTGCATTCAACTAACAGAGTTGAACCTTACTTTTGATTGAGCCTTTCTGAAACACTCTTTCTATAGAAACTGCAATTGGACATTCTGAGCGCTAAGAGGCCTCTATTGGGAAAAATAATGTCTTCAAATAAAAACTACACAGAAGCATTGTGTGAAACTTATTTCTGATATGTTCATTAAGCTAACAGAGTTAAACCATACTTTTGATTGCGCAGTTCTGAACACTCTTTCTGTAGAAAATGCCAGTGGACATTCGGAGCGCTAAGAGGGTAATAGTGGAAAAAGGAATATATTCAAATATAAACTACACAGTAGCATTCTGTGAAAATTCTTTCTGTTCTGTGCATTCAACTAACAGAGTTGAACCTTACTTTTGATTGAGCCGTTCTGAAACACTCTTTCTGTAGAAACTGCAGTTGGACATGCTAAGCGCTAAGAGGCCTACATTGGGAAAAATAATATCATCAAATAAAAACTACACAGATGCATTCTGTGAAACTTATTTCTAATCTGTAAATTCAGTTAACAGAGATAAAACATATTTTTGATTGAGCAGTTATGAAACACTCTTTTTGTAGAAAATGCAAGTGGAGATTCGGAGCGCTAAGAGGGTAATAGTGGAAAAAGGAATGTCTTCAAATATAAACTACACAGAATCATTCGGTGAAACTTCTTTCTGATCTGTGCATTCAGCTAACAGAGTTAAACCATACTTTTGATTGAGCAGATCTGAACACTCTTTCTGTAGAAAATGCAACTGGACATTTGGAGCGCTAAGAGCGTAGTAGTGGAAAAAGGAATATATTCAAATATAAACTACACAGAAGCATTCTGTGAAACTTCTTTCTGATCTGAGCATTCAGCTAACAGAGTTAAACCATACTTTTGATTGAGCAGTTTTGAAACACTCTGTCTGTAGAAAATGCAACTGGACATTCGTAGCGCTAAGTGGGTAATAGTGGAAAAAAGAATATGTTCAAATATAAACTACACAGAAGCATTGTATGAAACTTCTTTCTGTTCTGTGCATTCAACTAATAGAGTAGAACCTTACTTTTGATTGAGCCGTTCTGAAACACTCTTTCTGTATAAACTGCAATTGGACATTCTGAGCGCTAAGAGGCCTATATTGGGAAAAAGAATGTCTACAAATAAAAACTACACAGATGCATTCTGTGAAACTTATTTCTGATCTGTAAATTCAGTTAACAGAGATAAAACATATTTTTGATTGAGCAGTTATGAAACACTCTTTCTGTAGAAAATGCAAGTGGAGATTCGGAGCGCTAAGAGGGTAATAGTGGAAAAAGGAATGTCTCCAAATATAAACCACACAGAATCATTCTGTGAAACTTCTTTCTGATCT
Source organism: Symphalangus syndactylus (assembly GCF_028878055.3). Taxonomy (NCBI): domain Eukaryota; kingdom Metazoa; phylum Chordata; class Mammalia; order Primates; family Hylobatidae; genus Symphalangus; species Symphalangus syndactylus. Next base: position 109,030,528 of record NC_072437.2, on the reverse strand, counting down.
GTGCATTCAGCTAACAGAGTTAAACCATACTTTTGATTGAGCAGATCTGAATACTCTTTCTGTAGAAAATGCAAGTGGACATTCGGAGCGCTAAGAGGGTAATAGTGGAAAAAGGAATATATTCAAATATAAACTACACAGTAGCATTCTGTGAAAATTCTTTCTGTTCTGTGCATTCAACTAACAGAGTTGAACCTTACTTTTGATTGAGCCGTTCTGAAACACTCTTTCTGTAGAAACTGCAATTGGACATGCTAAGCGCTAAGAGGCCTACATTGGGAAAAAGAATATCTTCAAATAAAAACTACACAGATGCATTCTGTGAAACTTATTTCTGATCTGTAAATTCAGTTAACAGAGATAAAACATATTTTTGATTGAGCAGTTATGAAACACTCTTTTTGTAGAAAATGCAAGTGGAGATTCGGAGCGCTAAGAGGGTAATAGTGGAAAAAGGAATGTCTTCAAATATAAACTACACAGAATCATTCGGTGAAACTTCTTTCTGATCTGTGCATTCAGCTAACAGAATTAAACCATACTTTTGATTGAGCAGATCTGAACACTCTTTCTGTAGAAAATGCAACTGGACATTTGGAGCGCTAAGAGCGTAGTAGTGGAAAAAGTAATATATTCAAATATAAACTACACAGAAGCATTCTGTGAAACTTCTTTCTGATCTGAGCATTCAGCTAACAGAGTTAAACCATACTTTTGATTGAGCAGTTTTGAAACACTCTGTCTGTAGAAAATGCAACTGGACATTCGTAGTGCTAAGTGGGTAATAGTGGAAAAAAGAATATGTTCAAATATAAACTACACAGAAGCATTGTATGAAACTTCTTTCTGTTCTGTGCATTCAACTAACAGAGTTGAACCTTACTTTTGATTGAGCCGTTCTGAAACACTCTTTCTGTAGAAACTGCAATTGGACATTCTGAGCGCTAAGAGGCCTATATTGGGAAAAAGAATGTCTACAAATAAAAACTACACAGAAGAATTGTGTGAAACTTCTTTCTGTTCTGTTTGTTCAACTAAAAGAGTTGAACCTTAGTTTTGATTGAGCCGTTCTGAAACACTCTTTCTGTAAAAAATGCAAGTGGAGATTCGGAGCGCTAAGAGGGTAATAGTGGAAAAAGGAATGTCTCCAAATATAAACTACACAGAATCATTCTGTGAAACTTCTTTCTGATCTGTGCATTCAGCTAACAGAGTTAAACCATACTTTTGATTGAGCAGATCTGAGCACTCTTTCTGTAGAAAATGCAACTGGACATTTGGAGCGCTAAGAGAGTAGTAGTGGAAAAAGGAATATATTCAAATATAAACTACACAGAAGCATTCTGTGAAACTTCTTTCTGATCTGAGCGTTCAGCTAACAGAGTTAAACCACACTTTTGATTGAGCAGTTTTGAAACACTCTGTCTGTTGAAAATGCTACTGGACATTCGTAGCGCTAAGTGGGTAATAGTGGAAAAAAGAATATGTTCAAATATAAACTACACAGAAGCATTGTATGAAACTTCTTTCTGTTCTGTGCATTCAACTAACATAGTTGAACGTTACTATTGATTGAGCCTTTCTGAAACACTCTTTCTGTAGAAACTGCAATTGGACATTCTGAGCGCTAAGAGGCCTATATTGGGAAAAATAATATCTTCCAATAAAAACTACACAGAAGCATTGTGTGAAACTTATTTCTGATATGTTCATTAAGCTAACAGAGTTAAACCATACTTTTGATTGCGCAGTTCTGAACACTCTTTCTGTAGAAAATGCAAGTGGACATTCGGAGAGCTAAGAGGGTAATAGTGGAAAACGGAATATATTCAAATATAAACTACACAGTAGCATTCTGTGAAAATACTTTCTGTTCTGTGCATTCAACTAACAGAGTTGAACCTTCCTTTTGATTGAGCCGTTCTGAAACACTCTTTCTGTAGAAACTGCAATTGGACATGCTAAGCGCTAAGAGGCCTATATTGGGAAAAAGAATATCTTCAAATAAAAACTACACAGATGCATTCTGTGAAACTTATTTCTGATCCGTAAATTCAGTTAACAGAGATAAAACATATTTTTGATTGAGCAGTTATGAAACACTCTTTCTGTAGAAAATGCAAGTGGAGATTCGGAGCGCTAAGAGGGTAATAGTGGAAAAAGGAATGTCTCCAAATATAAACTACACAGAATCATTCTGTGAAACTTCTTTCTGATCTGTGCATTCAGCTAACAGAGTTAAACCATACTTTGATTGAGCAGATCTGAACACTCTTTCTGTAGAAAATGCAACTGGACATTTGGAGCGCTAAGAGAGTAGTAGTGGAAAAAGGAATATATTCAAATATAAACTACACAGAAGCATTCTGTGAAACTTCTTTCTGATCTGAGCATTCAGCTAACAGAGTTAAACCATACTTTTGATTGAGCAGTTTTGAAACACTCTGTCTGTAGAAAATGCAACTGGACATTCGTAGCGCTAAGTGGGTAATAGTGGAAAAAAGAATATGTTCAAATATAAACTACACAGAAGCATTGTATGAAACTTCTTTCTGTTCTGTGCATTCAACTAATAGAGTAGAACCTTACTTTTGATTGAGCCGTTCTGAAACACTCTTTCTGTATAAACTGCAATTGGACATTCTGAGCGCTAAGAGGCCTATATTGGGAAAAAGAATGTCTACAAATAAAAACTACACAGATGCATTCTGTGAAACTTATTTCTGATCTGTAAATTCAGTTAACAGAGATAAAACATATTTTTGATTGAGCAGTTATGAAACACTCTTTCTGTAGAAAATGCAAGTGGAGATACGGAGCGCTAAGAGGGTAATAGTGGAAAAAGGAATGTCTCCAAATATAAACCACACAGAATCATTCTGTGAAACTTCTTTCTGATCTGTGCATTCAGCTAACAGAGTTAAACCATACTTTTGATTGAGCAGATCTGAATACTCTTTCTGTAGAAAATGCAAGTGGACATTCGGAGCGCTAAGAGGGTAATAGTGGAAAAAGGAATATATTCAAATATAAACTACACAGTAGCATTCTGTGAAAATTCTTTCTGTTCTGTGCATTCAACTAACAGAGTTGAACCTTACTTTTGATTGAGCCGTTCTGAAACACTCTTTCTGTAGAAACTGCAATTGGACATGCTAAGCGCTAAGAGGCCTACATTGGGAAAAAGAATATCTTCAAATAAAAACTACACAGATGCATTCTGTGAAACTTATTTCTGATCTGTAAATTCAGTTAACAGAGATAAAACATATTTTTGATTGAGCAGTTATGAAACACTCTTTTTGTAGAAAATGCAAGTGGAGATTCGGAGCGCTAAGAGGGTAATAGTGGAAAAAGGAATGTCTTCAAATATAAACTACACAGAATCATTCGGTGAAACTTCTTTCTGATCTGTGCATTCAGCTAACAGAATTAAACCATACTTTTGATTGAGCAGATCTGAACACTCTTTCTGTAGAAAATGCAACTGGACATTTGGAGCGCTAAGAGCGTAGTAGTGGAAAAAGTAATATATTCAAATATAAACTACACAGAAGCATTCTGTGAAACTTCTTTCTGATCTGAGCATTCAGCTAACAGAGTTAAACCATACTTTTGATTGAGCAGTTTTGAAACACTCTGTCTGTAGAAAATGCAACTGGACATTCGTAGTGCTAAGTGGGTAATAGTGGAAAAAAGAATATGTTCAAATATAAACTACACAGAAGCATTGTATGAAACTTCTTTCTGTTCTGTGCATTCAACTAACAGAGTTGAACCTTACTTTTGATTGAGCCGTTCTGAAACACTCTTTCTGTAGAAACTGCAATTGGACATTCTGAGCGCTAAGAGGCCTATATTGGGAAAAAGAATGTCTACAAATAAAAACTACACAGAAGAATTGTGTGAAACTTCTTTCTGTTCTGTTTGTTCAACTAAAAGAGTTGAACCTTAGTTTTGATTGAGCCGTTCTGAAACACTCTTTCTGTAAAAAATGCAAGTGGAGATTCGGAGCGCTAAGAGGGTAATAGTGGAAAAAGGAATGTCTCCAAATATAAACTACACAGAATCATTCTGTGAAACTTCTTTCTGATCTGTGCATTCAGCTAACAGAGTTAAACCATACTTTTGATTGAGCAGATCTGAGCACTCTTTCTGTAGAAAATGCAACTGGACATTTGGAGCGCTAAGAGAGTAGTAGTGGAAAAAGGAATATATTCAAATATAAACTACACAGAAGCATTCTGTGAAACTTCTTTCTGATCTGAGCGTTCAGCTAACAGAGTTAAACCACACTTTTGATTGAGCAGTTTTGAAACACTCTGTCTGTTGAAAATGCTACTGGACATTCGTAGCGCTAAGTGGGTAATAGTGGAAAAAAGAATATGTTCAAATATAAACTACACAGAAGCATTGTATGAAACTTCTTTCTGTTCTGTGCATTCAACTAACAGAGTTGAACGTTACTTTTGATTGAGCCTTTCTGAAACACTCTTTCTGTAGAAACTGCAATTGGACATTCTGAGCGCTAAGAGGCCTATATTGGGAAAAATAATATCTTCCAATAAAAACTACACAGAAGCATTGTGTGAAACTTATTTCTGATATGTTCATTAAGCTAACAGAGTTAAACCATACTTTTGATTGCGCAGTTCTGAACACTCTTTCTGTAGAAAATGCAAGTGGACATTCGGAGAGCTAAGAGGGTAATAGTGGAAAACGGAATATATTCAAATATAAACTACACAGTAGCATTCTGTGAAAATTCTTTCTGTTCTGTGCATTCAACTAACAGAGTTGAATCTTACTTTTGATTGAGCCGTTCTGAAACACTCTTTCTGTAAAAAATGCAAGTGGAGATTCGGAGCGCTAAGAGGGTAATAGTGGAAAAAGGAATGTCTCCAAATATAAACTACACAGAATCATTCTGTGAAACTTCTTTCTGATCTGTGCATTCAGCTAACAGAGTTAAACCATACTTTTGATTGAGCAGATCTGAGCACTCTTTCTGTAGAAAATGCAACTGGACATTTGGAGCGCTAAGAGAGTAGTAGTGGAAAAAGGAATATATTCAAATATAAACTACACAGAAGCATTCTGTGAAACTTCTTTCTGATCTGAGCATTCAGCTAACAGAGTTAAACCATACTTTTGATTGAGCAGTTTTGAAACACTCTGTCTGTAGAAAATGCAACTGGACATTCGTAGCGCTAAGTGGGTAATAGTGGAAAAAAGAATATGTTCAAATATAAACTACACAGAAGCATTGTATGAAACTCCTTTCTATTCTGTGCATTCAACTAACAGAGTTGAACCTTACTTTTGATTGAGCCTTTCTGAAACACTCTTTCTATAGAAACTGCAATTGGACATTCTGAGCGCTAAGAGGCCTCTATTGGGAAAAATAATGTCTTCAAATAAAAACTACACAGAAGCATTGTGTGAAACTTATTTCTGATATGTTCATTAAGCTAACAGAGTTAAACCATACTTTTGATTGCGCAGTTCTGAACACTCTTTCTGTAGAAAATGCCAGTGGACATTCGGAGCGCTAAGAGGGTAATAGTGGAAAAAGGAATATATTCAAATATAAACTACACAGTAGCATTCTGTGAAAATTCTTTCTGTTCTGTGCATTCAACTAACAGAGTTGAACCTTACTTTTGATTGAGCCGTTCTGAAACACTCTTTCTGTAGAAACTGCAGTTGGACATGCTAAGCGCTAAGAGGCCTACATTGGGAAAAATAATATCATCAAATAAAAACTACACAGATGCATTCTGTGAAACTTATTTCTAATCTGTAAATTCAGTTAACAGAGATAAAACATATTTTTGATTGAGCAGTTATGAAACACTCTTTTTGTAGAAAATGCAAGTGGAGATTCGGAGCGCTAAGAGGGTAATAGTGGAAAAAGGAATGTCTTCAAATATAAACTACACAGAATCATTCGGTGAAACTTCTTTCTGATCTGTGCATTCAGCTAACAGAGTTAAACCATACTTTTGATTGAGCAGATCTGAACACTCTTTCTGTAGAAAATGCAACTGGACATTTGGAGCGCTAAGAGCGTAGTAGTGGAAAAAGGAATATATTCAAATATAAACTACACAGAAGCATTCTGTGAAACTTCTTTCTGATCTGAGCATTCAGCTAACAGAGTTAAACCATACTTTTGATTGAGCAGTTTTGAAACACTCTGTCTGTAGAAAATGCAACTGGACATTCGTAGCGCTAAGTGGGTAATAGTGGAAAAAAGAATATGTTCAAATATAAACTACACAGAAGCATTGTATGAAACTTCTTTCTGTTCTGTGCATTCAACTAATAGAGTAGAACCTTACTTTTGATTGAGCCGTTCTGAAACACTCTTTCTGTATAAACTGCAATTGGACATTCTGAGCGCTAAGAGGCCTATATTGGGAAAAAGAATGTCTACAAATAAAAACTACACAGATGCATTCTGTGAAACTTATTTCTGATCTGTAAATTCAGTTAACAGAGATAAAACATATTTTTGATTGAGCAGTTATGAAACACTCTTTCTGTAGAAAATGCAAGTGGAGATTCGGAGCGCTAAGAGGGTAATAGTGGAAAAAGGAATGTCTCCAAATATAAACCACACAGAATCATTCTGTGAAACTTCTTTCTGATCTGTGCATTCAGCTAACAGAGTTAAACCATACTTTTGATTGAGCAGATCTGAATACTCTTTCTGTAGAAAATGCAAGTGGACATTCGGAGCGCTAAGAGGGTAATAGTGGAAAAAGGAATATATTCAAATATAAACTACACAGTAGCATTCTGTGAAAATTCTTTCTGTTCTGTGCATTCAACTAACAGAGTTGAACCTTACTTTTGATTGAGCCGTTCTGAAACACTCTTTCTGTAGAAACTGCAATTGGACATGCTAAGCGCTAAGAGGCCTACATTGGGAAAAAGAATATCTTCAAATAAAAACTACACAGATGCATTCTGTGAAACTTATTTCTGATCTGTAAATTCAGTTAACAGAGATAAAACATATTTTTGATTGAGCAGTTATGAAACACTCTTTTTGTAGAAAATGCAAGTGGAGATTCGGAGCGCTAAGAGGGTAATAGTGGAAAAAGGAATGTCTTCAAATATAAACTACACAGAATCATTCGGTGAAACTTCTTTCTGATCTGTGCATTCAGCTAACAGAATTAAACCATACTTTTGATTGAGCAGATCTGAACACTCTTTCTGTAGAAAATGCAACTGGACATTTGGAGCGCTAAGAGCGTAGTAGTGGAAAAAGTAATATATTCAAATATAAACTACACAGAAGCATTCTGTGAAACTTCTTTCTGATCTGAGCATTCAGCTAACAGAGTTAAACCATACTTTTGATTGAGCAGTTTTGAAACACTCTGTCTGTAGAAAATGCAACTGGACATTCGTAGTGCTAAGTGGGTAATAGTGGAAAAAAGAATATGTTCAAATATAAACTACACAGAAGCATTGTATGAAACTTCTTTCTGTTCTGTGCATTCAACTAACAGAGTTGAACCTTACTTTTGATTGAGCCGTTCTGAAACACTCTTTCTGTAGAAACTGCAATTGGACATTCTGAGCGCTAAGAGGCCTATATTGGGAAAAAGAATGTCTACAAATAAAAACTACACAGAAGAATTGTGTGAAACTTCTTTCTGTTCTGTTTGTTCAACTAAAAGAGTTGAACCTTAGTTTTGATTGAGCCGTTCTGAAACACTCTTTCTGTAAAAAATGCAAGTGGAGATTCGGAGCGCTAAGAGGGTAATAGTGGAAAAAGGAATGTCTCCAAATATAAACTACACAGAATCATTCTGTGAAACTTCTTTCTGATCTGTGCATTCAGCTAACAGAGTTAAACCATACTTTTGATTGAGCAGATCTGAGCACTCTTTCTGTAGAAAATGCAACTGGACATTTGGAGCGCTAAGAGAGTAGTAGTGGAAAAAGGAATATATTCAAATATAAACTACACAGAAGCATTCTGTGAAACTTCTTTCTGATCTGAGCGTTCAGCTAACAGAGTTAAACCACACTTTTGATTGAGCAGTTTTGAAACACTCTGTCTGTTGAAAATGCTACTGGACATTCGTAGCGCTAAGTGGGTAATAGTGGAAAAAAGAATATGTTCAAATATAAACTACACAGAAGCATTGTATGAAACTTCTTTCTGTTCTGTGCATTCAACTAACAGAGTTGAACGTTACTTTTGATTGAGCCTTTCTGAAACACTCTTTCTGTAGAAACTGCAATTGGACATTCTGAGCGCTAAGAGGCCTATATTGGGAAAAATAATATCTTCCAATAAAAACTACACAGAAGCATTGTGTGAAACTTATTTCTGATATGTTCATTAAGCTAACAGAGTTAAACCATACTTTTGATTGCGCAGTTCTGAACACTCTTTCTGTAGAAAATGCAAGTGGACATTCGGAGAGCTAAGAGGGTAATAGTGGAAAACGGAATATATTCAAATATAAACTACACAGTAGCATTCTGTGAAAATACTTTCTGTTCTGTGCATTCAACTAACAGAGTTGAACCTTCCTTTTGATTGAGCCGTTCTGAAACACTCTTTCTGTAGAAACTGCAATTGGACATGCTAAGCGCTAAGAGGCCTATATTGGGAAAAAGAATATCTTCAAATAAAAACTACACAGATGCATTCTGTGAAACTTATTTCTGATCCGTAAATTCAGTTAACAGAGATAAAACATATTTTTGATTGAGCAGTTATGAAACACTCTTTCTGTAGAAAATGCAAGTGGAGATTCGGAGCGCTAAGAGGGTAATAGTGGAAAAAGGAATGTCTCCAAATATAAACTACACAGAATCATTCTGTGAAACTTCTTTCTGATCTGTGCATTCAGCTAACAGAGTTAAACCATACTTTGATTGAGCAGATCTGAACACTCTTTCTGTAGAAAATGCAACTGGACATTTGGAGCGCTAAGAGAGTAGTAGTGGAAAAAGGAATATATTCAAATATAAACTACACAGAAGCATTCTGTGAAACTTCTTTCTGATCTGAGCATTCAGCTAACAGAGTTAAACCATACTTTTGATTGAGCAGTTTTGAAACACTCTGTCTGTAGAAAATGCAACTGGACATTCGTAGCGCTAAGTGGGTAATAGTGGAAAAAAGAATATGTTCAAATATAAACTACACAGAAGCATTGTATGAAACTTCTTTCTGTTCTGTGCATTCAACTAATAGAGTAGAACCTTACTTTTGATTGAGCCGTTCTGAAACACTCTTTCTGTATAAACTGCAATTGGACATTCTGAGCGCTAAGAGGCCTATATTGGGAAAAAGAATGTCTACAAATAAAAACTACACAGATGCATTCTGTGAAACTTATTTCTGATCTGTAAATTCAGTTAACAGAGATAAAACATATTTTTGATTGAGCAGTTATGAAACACTCTTTCTGTAGAAAATGCAAGTGGAGATTCGGAGCGCTAAGAGGGTAATAGTGGAAAAAGGAATGTCTCCAAATATAAACCACACAGAATCATTCTGTGAAACTTCTTTCTGATCTGTGCATTCAGCTAACAGAGTTAAACCATACTTTTGATTGAGCAGATCTGAATACTCTTTCTGTAGAAAATGCAAGTGGACATTCGGAGCGCTAAGAGGGTAATAGTGGAAAAAGGAATATATTCAAATATAAACTACACAGTAGCATTCTGTGAAAATTCTTTCTGTTCTGTGCATTCAACTAACAGAGTTGAACCTTACTTTTGATTGAGCCGTTCTGAAACACTCTTTCTGTAGAAACTGCAATTGGACATGCTAAGCGCTAAGAGGCCTACATTGGGAAAAAGAATATCTTCAAATAAAAACTACACAGATGCATTCTGTGAAACTTATTTCTGATCTGTAAATTCAGTTAACAGAGATAAAACATATTTTTGATTGAGCAGTTATGAAACACTCTTTCTGTAGAAAATGCAAGTGGAGATTCGGAGCGCTAAGAGGGTAATAGTGGAAAAAGGAATGTCTTCAAATATAAACTACACAGAATCATTCGGTGAAACTTCTTTCTGATCTGTGCATTCAGCTAACAGAATTAAACCATACTTTTGATTGAGCAGATCTGAACACTCTTTCTGTAGAAAATGCAACTGGACATTTGGAGCGCTAAGAGCGTAGTAGTGGAAAAAGTAATATATTCAAATATAAACTACACAGAAGCATTCTGTGAAACTTCTTTCTGATCTGAGCATTCAGCTAACAGAGTTAAACCATACTTTTGATTGAGCAGTTTTGAAACACTCTGTCTGTAGAAAATGCAACTGGACATTCGTAGTGCTAAGTGGGTAATAGTGGAAAAAAGAATATGTTCAAATATAAACTACACAGAAGCATTGTATGAAACTTCTTTCTGTTCTGTGCATTCAACTAACAGAGTTGAACCTTACTTTTGATTGAGCCGTTCTGAAACACTCTTTCTGTAGAAACTGCAATTGGACATTCTGAGCGCTAAGAGGCCTATATTGGGAAAAAGAATGTCTACAAATAAAAACTACACAGAAGAATTGTGTGAAACTTCTTTCTGTTCTGTTTGTTCAACTAAAAGAGTTGAACCTTAGTTTTGATTGAGCCGTTCTGAAACACTCTTTCTGTAAAAAATGCAAGTGGAGATTCGGAGCGCTAAGAGGGTAATAGTGGAAAAAGGAATGTCTCCAAATATAAACTACACAGAATCATTCTGTGAAACTTCTTTCTGATCTGTGCATTCAGCTAACAGAGTTAAACCATACTTTTGATTGAGCAGATCTGAGCACTCTTTCTGTAGAAAATGCAACTGGACATTTGGAGCGCTAAGAGAGTAGTAGTGGAAAAAGGAATATATTCAAATATAAACTACACAGAAGCATTCTGTGAAACTTCTTTCTGATCTGAGCGTTCAGCTAACAGAGTTAAACCACACTTTTGATTGAGCAGTTTTGAAACACTCTGTCTGTTGAAAATGCTACTGGACATTCGTAGCGCTAAGTGGGTAATAGTGGAAAAAAGAATATGTTCAAATATAAACTACACAGAAGCATTGTATGAAACTTCTTTCTGTTCTGTGCATTCAACTAACAGAGTTGAACGTTACTTTTGATTGAGCCTTTCTGAAACACTCTTTCTGTAGAAACTGCAATTGGACATTCTGAGCGCTAAGAGGCCTATATTGGGAAAAATAATATCTTCCAATAAAAACTACACAGAAGCATTGTGTGAAACTTATTTCTGATATGTTCATTAAGCTAACAGAGTTAAACCATACTTTTGATTGCGCAGTTCTGAACACTCTTTCTGTAGAAAATGCAAGTGGACATTCGGAGAGCTAAGAGGGTAATAGTGGAAAACGGAATATATTCAAATATAAACTACACAGTAGCATTCTGTGAAAATACTTTCTGTTCTGTGCATTCAACTAACAGAGTTGAACCTTCCTTTTGATTGAGCCGTTCTGAAACACTCTTTCTGTAGAAACTGCAATTGGACATGCTAAGCGCTAAGAGGCCTATATTGGGAAAAAGAATATCTTCAAATAAAAACTACACAGATGCATTCTGTGAAACTTATTTCTGATCCGTAAATTCAGTTAACAGAGATAAAACATATTTTTGATTGAGCAGTTATGAAACACTCTTTCTGTAGAAAATGCAAGTGGAGATTCGGAGCGCTAAGAGGGTAATAGTGGAAAAAGGAATGTCTCCAAATATAAACTACACAGAATCATTCTGTGAAACTTCTTTCTGATCTGTGCATTCAGCTAACAGAGTTAAACCATACTTTGATTGAGCAGATCTGAACACTCTTTCTGTAGAAAATGCAACTGGACATTTGGAGCGCTAAGAGAGTAGTAGTGGAAAAAGGAATATATTCAAATATAAACTACACAGAAGCATTCTGTGAAACTCCTTTCTGATCTGAGCATTCAGCTAACAGAGTTAAACCATACTTTTGATTGAGCAGTTTTGAAACACTCTGTCTGTAGAAAATGCAACTGGACATTCGTAGCGCTAAGTGGGTAATAGTGGAAAAAAGAATATGTTCAAATATAAACTACACAAAGGCATTGTATGAAACTTCTTTCTGATCTGTGCATTCAGATAACAGAGTTAAACCATACTTTTGACTGAGCAGATCTGAACACTCTTTCTGTAGAAAATGCAACTGGACATTTGGAGCGCTAAGAGAGTAGTAGTGGAAAAACGAATATATTCAAATATAAACTACACAAAAGCATTCCGTGAAACTTCTTTCTGCTCTGAGCTTTCAGCTAACAGAGTTAAACCATACTTTTGATTGAGCAGTTTTGAAACACTCTGTCTGTAGAAAATGCAACTGGACATTCGTAGCGCTAAGTGGGTAATAGTGGAAAAAAGAATATGTTCAAATATAAACTACACAGAAGCATTGTATGAAACTACTTTCTGTTCCGTGCATTCAACTAACAGAGTTGAACCTTACTTTTGATTGAGCCGTTCTTAAACACTCTTTCTGTAGAAACTGCAATTGGACATTCTGAGCGCTAAGAGGCCTATATTGGGAAAAAGAATGTCTACAAATAAAAACTACACAGAAGAATTGTGTGAAACTTCTTTCTGTTCTGTTTGTTCAACTAAAAGGGTTGAACCTTAATTTTGATTGAGACGTTCTGAAACACTCTTTCTGTAGAAAATGCAAGTGGAGATTCGGAGCGCTAAGAGGGTAATAGTGGAAAAAGGAATGTCTCCAAATATAAACTACACAGAATCATTCTGTGAAACTTCTTTCTGATCTGTGCATTCAGCTAACAGAGTTAAACCATACTTTTGATTGAGCAGATCTGAACACTCTTTCTGTAGAAAATGCAACTGGACATTTGGAGCGCTAAGAGAGTAGTAGTGGAAAAAGGAATATATTCAAATATAAACTACACAGAAGCATTCTGTGAAACTTCTTTCTGATCTGAGCATTCAGCTAACAGAGTTAAACCATACTTCTGATTGAGCAGTTTTGAAACACTCTGTCTGTAGAAAATGCAACTGTACATTCGTAGCGCTAAGTGGGTAATAGTGGAAAAAAGAATATGTTCAAATATAAACTACACAGAAGCATTGTATGAAACTTCTTTCTGTTCTGTGCATTCAACTAACAGAGTTGAACCTTACTTTTGATTGAGCCGTTCTGAAACACTCTTTCTGTAGAAACTGCAATTGGACATTCTGAGCGCTAAGAGGCCTATATTGGGAAAAAGAATGTCTACAAATAAAAACTACACAGAAGAATTGTGTGAAACTTCTTTCTGTTCTGTTTGTTCAACTAAAAGAGTTGAACTTTAGTTTTGATTGACCCGTTCTGAAACACTCTTTCTGTAGAAAATGCAAGTGGAGATTCGGAGCGCTAAGAGGGTAATAGTGGAAAAAGGAATGTCTCCAAATATAAACTACACAGAATCATTCTGTGAAACTTCTTTCTGATCTGTGCATTCAGCTAACAGAGTTAAACCATACTTTGATTGAGCAGATCTGAACACTCTTTCTGTAGAAAATGCAACTGGACATTTGGAGCGCTAAGAGAGTAGTAGTGGAAAAAGGAATATATTCAAATATAAACTACACAGAAGCATTCTGTGAAACTTCTTTCTGATCTGAGCATTCAGCTAACAGAGTTAAACCATACTTTTGATTGAGCAGTTTTGAAACACTCTGTCTGTAGAAAATGCAACTGGAGATTCGTAGCGCTAAGTGGGTAATAGTGGAAAAAAGAATATGTTCAAATATAAACTACACAAAAGCATTGTATGAAACTTCTTTCTGATCTGTGCATTCAGATAACAGAGTTAAACCATACTTTTGACTGAGCAGATCTGAACACTCTTTCTGTAGAAAATGCAACTGGACATTTGGAGCGCTAAGAGAGAAGTAGTGGAAAAACGAATATATTCAAATATAAACTACACAAAAGCATTTTGTGAAACTTCTTTCTGATCTGAGCATTCAGCTAACAGAGTTAAACCATACTTTTGATTGAGCAGTTTTGAAACACTCTGTCTGTAGAAAATGCAACTGGACATTCTTGGCGCTAAGTGGGTAATAGTGGAAAAAAGAATATGTTCAAATATAAACTACACAGAAGCATTGTATGAAACTACTTTCTGTTCTGTGCATTCATCTAACAGAGTTGAACCTTACTTTTGATTGAGCCGTTCTGAAACACTCTTTCTGTAGAAACTGCAATTGGACATTCTGAGCGCTAAGAGGCCTATATTGGGAAAAAGAATGTCTACAAATAAAAACTACACAGAAGAATTGTGTGAAACTTCTTTCCGTTTTGTTTGTTCAACTAAAAGAGTTGAACCTTAGTTTTGATTGAGCAGTTCTGAAACACTCTTTCTGTAGAAAATGCAAGTGGAGATTCGGAGCGCTAAGAGGGTAATAGTGGAAAAAGGAATGTCTCCAAATATAAACTACACAGAATCATTCTGTGAAACTTCTTTCTGATCTGTGCATTCAGCTAACAGAGTTAAACCATACTTTTGATTGAGCAGATCTGAACACTCTTTCTGTATAAAATGCAACTGGACATTTGGAGCGCTAAGAGAGTAGTAGTGGAAAAAGGAATATATTCAAATATAAACTACACAGAAGCATTCTGTGAAACTCCTTTCTGATCTGAGCATTCAGCTAACAGAGTTAAACCATACTTTTGATTGAGCAGTTTTGAAACACTCTGTCTGTAGAAAATGCAACTGGACATTCGTAGCGCTAAGTGGGTAATAGTGGAAAAAAGAATATGTTCAAATATAAACTACACAAAGGCATTGTATGAAACTTCTTTCTGATCTGTGCATTCAGATAACAGAGTTAAACCATACTTTTGACTGAGCAGATCTGAACACTCTTTCTGTAGAAAATGCAACTGGACATTTGGAGCGCTAAGAGAGTAGTAGTGGAAAAAAGAATATATTCAAATATAAACTACACAAAAGCATTCTGTGAAACTTCTTTCTGCTCTGAGCTTTCAGCTAACAGAGTTAAACCATACTTTTGATTGAGCAGTTTTGAAACACTCTGTCTGTAGAAAATGCAACTGGACATTCGTAGCGCTAAGTGGGTAATAGTGGAAAAAAGTATATGTTCAAATATAAACTACACAGAAGCATTGTATGAAACTACTTTCTGTTCCGTGCATTCAACTAACAGAGTTGAACCTTACTTTTGATTGAGCCGTTCTTAAACACTCTTTCTGTAGAAACTGCAATTGGACATTCTGAGCGCTAAGAGGCCTATATTGGGAAAAAGAATGTCTACAAATAAAAACTACACAGAAGAATTGTGTGAAACTTCTTTCTGTTCTGTTTGTTCAACTAAAAGAGTTGAACCTTAATTTTGATTGAGACGTTCTGAAACACTCTTTCTGTAGAAAATGCAAGTGGAGATTCGGAGCGCTAAGAGGGTAATAGTGGAAAAAGGAATGTCTCCAAATATAAACTACACAGAATCATTCTGTGAAACTTCTTTCTGATCTGTGCATTCAGCTAACAGAGTTAAACCATACTTTTGATTGAGCAGATCTGAACACTCTTTCTGTAGAAAATGCAACTGGACATTTGGAGCGCTAAGAGCGTAGTAGTGGAAAAAGGAATATATTCAAATATAAACTACACAGAAGCATTCTGTGAAACTTCTTTCTGATCTGAGCATTCAGCTAACAGAGTTAAACCATACTTTTGATTGAGCAGTTTTGAAACACTCTGTCTGTAGTAAATGCAACTGGACATTCGTAGCGCTAAGTGGGTAATAGTGGAAAAAAGAATATGTTCAAATATAAACTACACAGAAGCATTGTATGAAACTTCTTTCTGTTCTGTGCATTCAACTAATAGAGTTGAACCTTACTTTTGATTGAGCCTTTCTGAAACACTCTTTCTGTATAAACTGCAATTGGACATTCTGAGCGCTAAGAGGCCTATATTGGGAAAAAGAATGTCTACAAATAAAAACTACACAGATGCATTCTGTGAAACTTATTTCTGATCTGTAAATTCAGTTAACAGAGATAAAACATATTTTTGATATAGCAGTTATGAAACACTCTTTCTGTAGAAAATGCAAGTGGAGATTCGGAGCGCTAAGAGGGTAATAGTGGAAAAAGGAATGTCTCCAAATATAAACTACACAGAATCATTCTGTGAAACTTCTTTCTGATCTGTGCATTCAGCTAACAGTGTTAAACCATTCTTTTGATTGAGCAGATCTGAACACTCTTTCTGTAGAAAATGCAACTGGACATTTGGAGCGCTAAGAGAGTAGTAGTGGAAAAAGGAATATATTCAAATATAAACTACACAGAAGCATTCTGTGAAACTTCTTTCTGATCTGAGAATTCAGCTAACAGAGTTAAACCATACTTTTGATTGAGCAGTTTTGAAACACTCTGTCTGTAGAAAATGCAACTGGACATTCGTAGCGCTAAGTGGGTAATAGTGGAAAAAAGAATATGTTCAAATATAAACTACACAGAATCATTGTATGAAACTCCTTTCTGTTCTGTGCATTCAACTAACAGAGTTGAACCTTACTTTTGATTGAGCCTTTCTGAAACACTCTTTCTATAGAAACTGCAATTGGACATTCTGAGCGCTAAGAGGCCTCTATTGGGAAAAATAATGTCTTCAAATAAAAACTACACAGAAGCATTGTGTGAAACTTATTTCTGATATGTTCATTAAGCTAACAGAGTTAAACCATACTTTTGATTGCGCAGTTCTGAACACTCTTTCTGTAGAAAATGCCAGTGGACATTCGGAGCGCTAAGAGGGTAATAGTGGAAAAAGGAATATATTCAAATATAAACTACACAGTAGCATTCTGTGAAAATTCTTTCTGTTCTGTGCATTCAACTAACAGAGTTGAACCTTACTTTTGATTGAGCCGTTCTGAAACACTCTTTCTGTAGAAACTGCAGTTGGACATGCTAAGCGCTAAGAGGCCTACATTGGGAAAAATAATATCATCAAATAAAAACTACACAGATGCATTCTGTGAAACTTATTTCTAATCTGTAAATTCAGTTAACAGAGATAAAACATATTTTTGATTGAGCAGTTATGAAACACTCTTTTTGTAGAAAATGCAAGTGGAGATTCGGAGCGCTAAGAGGGTAATAGTGGAAAAAGGAATGTCTTCAAATATAAACTACACAGAATCATTCGGTGAAACTTCTTTCTGATCTGTGCATTCAGCTAACAGAGTTAAACCATACTTTTGATTGAGCAGATCTGAACACTCTTTCTGTAGAAAATGCAACTGGACATTTGGAGCGCTAAGAGCGTAGTAGTGGAAAAAGGAATATATTCAAATATAAACTACACAGAAGCATTCTGTGAAACTTCTTTCTGATCTGAGCATTCAGCTAACAGAGTTAAACCATACTTTTGATTGAGCAGTTTTGAAACACTCTGTCTGTAGAAAATGCAACTGGACATTCGTAGCGCTAAGTGGGTAATAGTGGAAAAAAGAATATGTTCAAATATAAACTACACAGAAGCATTGTATGAAACTTCTTTCTGTTCTGTGCATTCAACTAATAGAGTAGAACCTTACTTTTGATTGAGCCGTTCTGAAACACTCTTTCTGTATAAACTGCAATTGGACATTCTGAGCGCTAAGAGGCCTATATTGGGAAAAAGAATGTCTACAAATAAAAACTACACAGATGCATTCTGTGAAACTTATTTCTGATCTGTAAATTCAGTTAACAGAGATAAAACATATTTTTGATTGAGCAGTTATGAAACACTCTTTCTGTAGAAAATGCAAGTGGAGATTCGGAGCGCTAAGAGGGTAATAGTGGAAAAAGGAATGTCTCCAAATATAAACCACACAGAATCATTCTGTGAAACTTCTTTCTGATCTGTGCATTCAGCTAACAGAGTTAAACCATACTTTTGATTGAGCAGATCTGAATACTCTTTCTGTAGAAAATGCAAGTGGACATTCGGAGCGCTAAGAGGGTAATAGTGGAAAAAGGAATATATTCAAATATAAACTACACAGTAGCATTCTGTGAAAATTCTTTCTGTTCTGTGCATTCAACTAACAGAGTTGAACCTTACTTTTGATTGAGCCGTTCTGAAACACTCTTTCTGTAGAAACTGCAATTGGACATGCTAAGCGCTAAGAGGCCTACATTGGGAAAAAGAATATCTTCAAATAAAAACTACACAGATGCATTCTGTGAAACTTATTTCTGATCTGTAAATTCAGTTAACAGAGATAAAACATATTTTTGATTGAGCAGTTATGAAACACTCTTTTTGTAGAAAATGCAAGTGGAGATTCGGAGCGCTAAGAGGGTAATAGTGGAAAAAGGAATGTCTTCAAATATAAACTACACAGAATCATTCGGTGAAACTTCTTTCTGATCTGTGCATTCAGCTAACAGAATTAAACCATAGTTTTGATTGAGCAGATCTGAACACTCTTTCTGTAGAAAATGCAACTGGACATTTGGAGCGCTAAGAGCGTAGTAGTGGAAAAAGTAATATATTCAAATATAAACTACACAGAAGCATTCTGTGAAACTTCTTTCTGATCTGAGCATTCAGCTAACAGAGTTAAACCATACTTTTGATTGAGCAGTTTTGAAACACTCTGTCTGTAGAAAATGCAACTGGACATTCGTAGCGCTAAGTGGGTAATAGTGGAAAAAAGAATATGTTCAAATATAAACTACACAGAAGCATTGTATGAAACTACTTTCTGTTCCGTGCATTCAACTAACAGAGTTGAACCTTACTTTTGATTGAGCCGTTCTTAAACACTCTTTCTGTAGAAACTGCAATTGGACATTCTGAGCGCTAAGAGGCCTATATTGGGAAAAAGAATGTCTACAAATAAAAACTACACAGAAGAATTGTGTGAAACTTCTTTCTGTTCTGTTTGTTCAACTAAAAGAGTTGAACCTTAATTTTGATTGAGACGTTCTGAAACACTCTTTCTGTAGAAAATGCAAGTGGAGATTCGGAGCGCTAAGAGGGTAATAGTGGAAAAAGGAATGTCTCCAAATATAAACTACACAGAATCATTCTGTGAAACTTCTTTCTGATCTGTGCATTCAGCTAACAGAGTTAAACCATACTTTTGATTGAGCAGATCTGAACACTCTTTCTGTAGAAAATGCAACTGGACATTTGGAGCGCTAAGAGAGTAGTAGTGGAAAAAGGAATATATTCAAATATAAACTACACAGAAGCATTCTGTGAAACTTCTTTCTGATCTGAGCATTCAGCTAACAGAGTTAAACCATACTTTTGATTGAGCAGTTTTGAAACACTCTGTCTGTAGTAAATGCAACTGGACATTCGTAGCGCTAAGTGGGTAATAGTGGAAAAAAGAATATGTTCAAATATAAACTACACAGAAGCATTGTATGAAACTTCTTTCTGTTCTGTGCATTCAACTAATAGAGTTGAACCTTACTTTTGATTGAGCCTTTCTGAAACACTCTTTCTGTATAAACTGCAATTGGACATTCTGAGCGCTAAGAGGCCTATATTGGGAAAAAGAATGTCTACAAATAAAAACTACACAGATGCATTCTGTGAAACTTATTTCTGATCTGTAAATTCAGTTAACAGAGATAAAACATATTTTTGATATAGCAGTTATGAAACACTCTTTCTGTAGAAAATGCAAGTGGAGATTCGGAGCGCTAAGAGGGTAATAGTGGAAAAAGGAATGTCTCCAAATATAAACTACACAGAATCATTCTGTGAAACTTCTTTCTGATCTGTGCATTCAGCTAACAGTGTTAAACCATTCTTTTGATTGAGCAGATCTGAACACTCTTTCTGTAGAAAATGCAACTGGACATTTGGAGCGCTAAGAGAGTAGTAGTGGAAAAAGGAATATATTCAAATATAAACTACACAGAAGCATTCTGTGAAACTTCTTTCTGATCTGAGAATTCAGCTAACAGAGTTAAACCATACTTTTGATTGAGCAGTTTTGAAACACTCTGTCTGTAGAAAATGCAACTGGACATTCGTAGCGCTAAGTGGGTAATAGTGGAAAAAAGAATATGTTCAAATATAAACTACACAGAAGCATTGTATGAAACTCCTTTCTGTTCTGTGCATTCAACTAACAGAGTTGAACCTTACTTTTGATTGAGCCTTTCTGAAACACTCTTTCTATAGAAACTGCAATTGGACATTCTGAGCGCTAAGAGGCCTCTATTGGGAAAAATAATGTCTTCAAATAAAAACTACACAGAAGCATTGTGTGAAACTTATTTCTGATATGTTCATTAAGCTAACAGAGTTAAACCATACTTTTGATTGCGCAGTTCTGAACACTCTTTCTGTAGAAAATGCCAGTGGACATTCGGAGCGCTAAGAGGGTAATAGAGGAAAAAGGAATATATTCAAATATAAACTACACAGTAGCATTCTGTGAAAATTCTTTCTGTTCTGTGCATTCATCTAACTGAGTTGAACCTTACTTTTGATTGAGCCGTTCTGAAACACTCTTTCTGTAGAAACTGCAGTTGGACATGCTAAGCGCTAAGAGGCCTACATTGGGAAAAATAATATCATCAAATAAAAACTACACAGATGCATTCTGTGAAACTTATTTCTAATCTGTAAATTCAGTTAACAGAGATAAAACATATTTTTGATTGAGCAGTTATGAAACACTCTTTTTGTAGAAAATGCAAGTGGAGATTCGGAGCGCTAAGAGGGTAATAGTGGAAAAAGGAATGTCTTCAAATATAAACTACACAGAATCATTCGGTGAAACTTCTTTCTGATCTGTGCATTCAGCTAACAGAGTTAAACCATACTTTTGATTGAGCAGATCTGAACACTCTTTCTGTAGAAAATGCAACTGGACATTTGGAGCGCTAAGAGCGTAGTAGTGGAAAAAGGAATATATTCAAATATAAACTACACAGAAGCATTCTGTGAAACTTCTTTCTGATCTGAGCATTCAGCTAACAGAGTTAAACCATACTTTTGATTGAGCAGTTTTGAAACACTCTGTCTGTAGAAAATGCAACTGGACATTCGTAGCGCTAAGTGGGTAATAGTGGAAAAAAGAATATGTTCAAATATAAACTACACAGAAGCATTGTATGAAACTTCTTTCTGTTCTGTGCATTCAACTAATAGAGTAGAACCTTACTTTTGATTGAGCCGTTCTGAAACACTCTTTCTGTATAAACTGCAATTGGACATTCTGAGCGCTAAGAGGCCTATATTGGGAAAAAGAATGTCTACAAATAAAAACTACACAGATGCATTCTGTGAAACTTATTTCTGATCTGTAAATTCAGTTAACAGAGATAAAACATATTTTTGATTGAGCAGTTATGAAACACTCTTTCTGTAGAAAATGCAAGTGGAGATTCGGAGCGCTAAGAGGGTAATAGTGGAAAAAGGAATGTCTCCAAATATAAACCACACAGAATCATTCTGTGAAACTTCTTTCTGATCTGTGCATTCAGCTAACAGAGTTAAACCATACTTTTGATTGAGCAGATCTGAATACTCTTTCTGTAGAAAATGCAAGTGGACATTCGGAGCGCTAAGAGGGTAATAGTGGAAAAAGGAATATATTCAAATATAAACTACACAGTAGCATTCTGTGAAAATTCTTTCTGTTCTGTGCATTCAACTAACAGAGTTGAACCTTACTTTTGATTGAGCCGTTCTGAAACACTCTTTCTGTAGAAACTGCAATTGGACATGCTAAGCGCTAAGAGGCCTACATTGGGAAAAAGAATATCTTCAAATAAAAACTACACAGATGCATTCTGTGAAACTTATTTCTGATCTGTAAATTCAGTTAACAGAGATAAAACATATTTTTGATTGAGCAGTTATGAAACACTCTTTTTGTAGAAAATGCAAGTGGAGATTCGGAGCGCTAAGAGGGTAATAGTGGAAAAAGGAATGTCTTCAAATATAAACTACACAGAATCATTCGGTGAAACTTCTTTCTGATCTGTGCATTCAGCTAACAGAATTAAACCATACTTTTGATTGAGCAGATCTGAACACTCTTTCTGTAGAAAATGCAACTGGACATTTGGAGCGCTAAGAGCGTAGTAGTGGAAAAAGTAATATATTCAAATATAAACTACACAGAAGCATTCTGTGAAACTTCTTTCTGATCTGAGCATTCAGCTAACAGAGTTAAACCATACTTTTGATTGAGCAGTTTTGAAACACTCTGTCTGTAGAAAATGCAACTGGACATTCGTAGCGCTAAGTGGGTAATAGTGGAAAAAAGAATATGTTCAAATATAAACTACACAGAAGCATTGTATGAAACTTCTTTCTGTTCTGTGCATTCAACTAACAGAGTTGAACCTTACTTTTGATTGAGCCGTTCTGAAACACTCTTTCTGTAGAAACTGCAATTGGACATTCTGAGCGCTAAGAGGCCTATATTGGGAAAAAGAATGTCTACAAATAAAAACTACACAGAAGAATTGTGTGAAACTTCTTTCTGTTCTGTTTGTTCAACTAAAAGAGTTGAACCTTAGTTTTGATTGAGCCGTTCTGAAACACTCTTTCTGTAAAAAATGCAAGTGGAGATTCGGAGCGCTAAGAGGGTAATAGTGGAAAAAGGAATGTCTCCAAATATAAACTACACAGAATCATTCTGTGAAACTTCTTTCTGATCTGTGCATTCAGCTAACAGAGTTAAACCATACTTTTTATTGAGCAGATCTGAGCACTCTTTCTGTAGAAAATGCAACTGGACATTTGGAGCGCTAAGAGAGTAGTAGTGGAAAAAGGAATATATTCAAATATAAACTACACAGAAGCATTCTGTGAAACTTCTTTCTGATCTGAGCATTCAGCTAACAGAGTTAAACCACACTTTTGATTGAGCAGTTTTGAAACACTCTGTCTGTTGAAAATGCTACTGGACATTCGTAGCGCTAAGTGGGTAATAGTGGAAAAAAGAATATATTCAAATATAAACTACACAGTAGCATTCTGTGAAAATACTTTCTGTTCTGTGCATTCAACTAACAGAGTTGAACCTTCCTTTTGATTGAGCCGTTCTGAAACACTCTTTCTGTAGAAACTGCAATTGGACATGCTAAGCGCTAAGAGGCCTATATTGGGAAAAAGAATATCTTCAAATAAAAACTACACAGATGCATTCTGTGAAACTTATTTCTGATCCGTAAATTCAGTTAACAGAGATAAAACATATTTTTGATTGAGCAGTTATGAAACACTCTTTCTGTAGAAAATGCAAGTGGAGATTCGGAGCGCTAAGAGGGTAATAGTGGAAAAAGGAATGTCTCCAAATATAAACTACACAGAATCATTCTGTGAAACTTCTTTCTGATCTGTGCATTCAGCTAACAGAGTTAAACCATACTTTTGATTGAGCAGATCTGAACACACTTTCTGTAGAAAATGCAACAGGACATTTGGAGCGCTAAGAGAGTAGTAGTGGAAAAAGGAATATATTCAAATATAAACTACACAGAAGCATTCTGTGAAACTTCTTTCTGATCTGAGCATTCAGCTAACAGAGTTAAACCATACTTTTGATTGAGCAGTTTTGAAACACTCTGTCTGTAGAAAATGCAACTGGACATTCGTAGCGCTAAGTGGGTAATAGAGGAAAAAAGAATATGTTCAAATATAAACTACACAGAAGCATTGTATGAAACTTCTTTCTGTTCTGTGCATTCAACTAACAGAATTGAACCTGACTTTTGATTGAGCCTTTCTGAAACACTCTTTCTGTAGAAACTGCAATTGGACATTCTGAGCGCTAACAGGCCTATATTGGGAAAAATAATATCTTCAGATAAGAACTACACAGAAGCATTGTGTGAAACTTATTTCTGATATATTCATTAAGCTAACAGAGTTAAACCATACTTTTGATTGCGCAGTTCTGAACACTCTTTCTGTAGAAAATGCAAGTGGACATTCGGAGCGCTAAGAGGGTAATAGTGGAAAAAGGAATATATTCAAATATAAACTACACAGTAGCATTCTGTGAAAATACTTTCTGTTCTGTGCATTCAACTAACAGAGTTGAACCTTACTTTTGATTGAGCCGTTCTGAAACACTCTTTCTGTAGAAACTGCAATTGGACATGCTAAGCGCTAAGAGGCCTACATTGGGAAAAAGAATATCTTCAAATAAAAACTACACAGATGCATTCTGTGAAACTTATTTCTGATCTGTAAATTCAGTTAACAGAGATAAAACATATTTTTGATTGAGCAGTTATGAAACACTCTTTTTGTAGAAAATGCAAGTGGAGATTCGGAGCGCTAAGAGGGTAATAGTGGAAAAAGGAATGTCTTCAAATATAAACTACACAGAATCATTCGGTGAAACTTCTTTCTGATCTGTGCATTCAGCTAACAGAGTTAAACCATACTTTTGATTGAGCAGATCTGAACACTCTTTCTGTAGAAAATGCAACTGGACATTTGGAGCGCTAACAGTGTAGTAGTGGAAAAAGGAATATATTCAAATATAAACTACACAGAAGCATTCTGTGAAACTTCTTTCTGATCTGAGCATTCAGCTAACAGAGTTAAACCATACTTTTGATTGAGCAGTTTTGAAACACTCTGTCTGTAGAAAATGCAACTGGACATTCGTAGCGCTAAGTGGGTAATAGTGGAAAAAAGAATATGTTCAAATATAAACTACACAGAAGCATTGTATGAAACTTCTTTCTGTTCTGTGCATTCAACTAATAGAGTTGAACCTTACTTTTGATTGAGCCGTTCTGAAACACTCTTTCTGTATAAACTGCAATTGGACATTCTGAGCGCTAAGAGGCCTATTTTGGGAAAAAGAATGTCTACAAATAAAAACTACACAGATGCATTCTGTGAAACTTATTTCTGATCTGTAAATTCAGTTAACAGAGATAAAACATATTTTTGATTGAGCAGTTATGAAACACTCTTTCTGTAGAAAATGCAAGTGGAGATTCGGAGCGCTAAGAGGGTAATAGTGGAAAAAGGAATGTCTTCAAATATAAACTACACAGAATCATTCGGTGAAACTTCTTTCTGATCTGTGCATTCAGCTAACAGAGTTAAACCATACTTTTGATTGAGCAGATCTGAACACTCTTACTGTAGAAAATGCAACTGGACATTTGGAGCCCTAAGAGCGTAGAAGTGGAAAAAGGAATATATTAAAATATAAACTACACAGAAGCATTCTGTGAAACTTCTGATCTGAGCATTCAGCTAACAGAGTTAAACCATACTTTTGATTGAGCAGTTTTGAAACACTCTGTCTGTAGAAAATGCAACTGGACATTCGTAGCGCCAAGTGGGTAATAGTGGAAAAAAGAATATGTTCAAATATAAACTACACAGAAGCATTGTATGAAACTTCTTTCTGTTCTGTGCATTCAACTAACAGAGTTGAACCTTACTGTTGATTGAGCCGTTCTGAAACACTCTTTCTGTAGAAACTGCAATTGGACATTCTGAGCGTTAAGAGGCCTATATTGGGAAAAAGAATGTCTACAAATAAAAACTACACAGAAGAATTGTGTGAAACTTCTTTCTGTTCTGTTTGTTCAACTAAAAGAGTTGAACCTTAGTTTTGATTGAGCCGTTCTGAAACACTCTTTCTGTAGAAAATGCAAGTGGAGATTCGGAGCGCTAAGAGGGTAATAGTGGAAAAAGGAATGTCTCCAAATATAAACCACACAGAATCATTCTGTGAAACTTCTTTCTGATCTGTGCATTCAGCTAACAGAGTTAAACCATACTTTTGATTGAGCAGATCTGAATACTCTTTCTGTAGAAAATGCAACTGGACATTTGGAGCGCTAAGAGAGTAGTAGTGGAAAAAGGAATATATTCAAATATAAACTACACAGAAGCATTCTGTGAAACTTCTTTCTGATCTGAGCATTCAGCTAACAGAGTTAAACCATACTTTTGATTGAGCAGTTTTGAAACACTCTGTCTGCAGAAAATGCAACTGGACATTCGTAGCGCTAAGTGGGTAATAGTGGAAAAAAGAATATGTTCAAATATAAACTACACAGAAGCATTGTATGAAACTTCTTTCTGTTCTGTGCATTCAACTAATAGAGTTGAACCTTACTTTTGATTGAGCCTTTCTGAAACACTCTTTCTGTAGAAACTGCAATTGGACATTCTGAGAGCTAAGAGGCCTATATTGGGAAAAATAATATCTTCAAATAAAAACTACACAGAAGCATTGTGTGAAACTTATTTCTGATATGTTCATTAGGCTAACAGAGTTAAACCATACTTTTGATTGCGCAGTTCTGAACACTCTTTCTGTAGAAAATGCAAGTGGACATTCGGAGCGCTAAGAGGGTAATAGTGGAAAAAGGAATATATTCAAATATAAACTACACAGTAGCATTCTGTGAAAATGCTTTCTGTTCTGTGCATTCAACTAACAGAGTTGAACCTTACTTTTGATTGAGCCGTTCTGAAACACTCTTTCTGTAGAAACTGCAATTGGACATGCTAAGCGCTAAGAGGCCTACCTTGGGAAAAAGAATATCTTCAAATAAAAACTACACAGATGCATTCTGTGAAACTTATTTCTGATCTGTAAATTCAGTTAACAGAGATAAAACATATTTTTGATTGAGCAGTTATGAAACACTCTTTTTGTAGAAAATGCAAGTGGAGATTCGGAGCGCTAAGAGCGTAATAGTGGAAAAAGGAATGTCTTCAAATATAAACTACACAGAATCATTCGGTGAAACTTCTTTCTGATCTGTGCATTCAGCTAACAGAATTAAACCATACTTTTGATTGAGCAGATCTGAACACTCTTTCTGTAGAAAATGCAACTGGACATTTGGAGCGCTAAGAGCGTAGTAGTGGAAAAAGGAATATATTCAAATATAAACTACACAGAAGCATTCTGTGAAACTTCTTTCTGATCTGAGCATTCAGCGAACAGAGTTAAACCATACTTTTGATTGAGCAGTTTTGAAACACTCTGTCTGTAGAAAATGCAACTGGACATTCGTAGCGCTAAGTGGGTAATAGTGGAAAAAAGAATATGTTCAAATATAAACTACACAGAAGAATTGTATGAAACTTCTTTCTGTTCTGTGCATTCAACTAACAGAGTTGAACCTTACTTTTGATTGAGCCGTTCTGAAACACTCTTTCTGTAGAAACTGCAATTGGACATTCTGAGCGCTAAGAGGCCTATATTGGGAAAAAGAATGTCTACAAATAAAAACTACACAGAAGAATTGTGTGAAACTTCTTTCTGTTCTGTTTGTTCAACTAAAAGAGTTGAACCTTAGTTTTGATTGAGCCGATCTGAACACTCTTTCTGTAGATAATGCAACTGGACATTTGGAGCGCTAAGAGAGTAGTAGTGGAAAAAGGAATATATTCAAATATAAACTACACAGAAGCATTCTGTGAAACTTCTTTCTGATCTGAGCATTCAGCTAACAGATTTAAACCATACTTTTGATTGAGCAGTTTTGAAACACTCTGTCTGTAGAAAATGCAACTGGACATTCGTAGCGCTAAGTGGATAATAGTGGAGAAAAGAATATGTTCAAATATAAACTACACAGAAGCATTGTATGAAACTTCTTTCTGTTCTGTGCATTCAACTAACAGAGTTGAAACTTACTTTTGATTGAGCCTTTCTGAAACACTCTTTCTGTAGAAACTGCAATTGGACATTCTGAGCGCTAAGAGGCCCCTATTGGGAAAAATAATATCTTCAAATAAAAACTACACAGAAGCATTGTGTGAAACTTATTTCTGATATGTTCATTAAGCTAACAGAGTTAAACCATACTTTTGATTGCGCAGTTCTGAACACTCTTTCTGTAGAAAATGCAAGTGGACATTCGGAGCGCTAAGAGGGTAATAGTGGAAAAAGGAATATATTCAAATATAAACTACACAGTAGCATTCTGTGAAAATTCTTTCTGTTCTGTGCATTCAACTAACAGAGTTGAACCTTACTTTTGATTGAGCCGTTCTGAAACACTCTTTCTGTAGAAACTGCAATTGGACATTCTGAGCGCTAAGAGGCCTATATTGGGAAAAAGAATGTCTACAAATAAAAACTACACAGAAGAATTGTGTGAAACTCCTTTCTGTTCTGTTTGTTCAACTAAAAGAGTTGAACTTTAGTTTTGATTGAGCCGTTCTGAAACACTCTTTCTGTAGAAAATGCAAGTGGAGATTCGGAGCGCTAAGAGGGTAATAGTGGAAAAAGGAATGTCTCAAATATAAACTACACAGAATCATTCTGTGAAACTTCTTTCTGATCTGTGCATTCAGCTAACAGAGTTAAACCATACTTTGATTGAGCAGATCTGAACACTCTTTCTGTAGAAAATGCAACTGGACATTTGGAGCGCTAAGAGAGTAGTAGTGGAAAAAGGAATATATTCAAATATAAACTACACAGAAGCATTCTGTGAAACTCCTTTCTGATCTGAGCATTCAGCTAACAGAGTTAAACCATACTTTTGATTGAGCAGTTTTGAAACACTCTGTCTGTAGAAAATGCAACTGGACATTCGTAGCGCTAAGTGGGTAATAGTGGAAAAAAGAATATGTTCAAATATAAACTACACAAAGGCATTGTATGAAACTTCTTTCTGATCTGTGCATTCAGATAACAGAGTTAAACCATACTTTTGACTGAGCAGATCTGAACACTCTTTCTGTAGAAAATGCAACTGGACATTTGGAGCGCTAAGAGAGTAGTAGTGGAAAAACGAATATATTCAAATATAAACTACACAAAAGCATTCTGTGAAACTTCTTTCTGCTCTGAGCTTTCAGCTAACAGAGTTAAACCATACTTTTTATTGAGCAGTTTTGAAACACTCTGTCTGTAGAAAATGCAACTGGACATTCGTAGCGCTAAGTGGGTAATAGTGGAAAAAAGAATATGTTCAAATATAAACTACACAGAAGCATTGTATGAAACTAATTTCTGTTCCGTGCATTCAACTAACAGAGTTGAACCTTACTTTTGATTGAGCCGTTCTTAAACACTCTTTCTGTAGAAACTGCAATTGGACATTCTGAGCGCTAAGAGGCCTATATTGGGAAAAAGAATGTCTACAAATAAAAACTACACAGAAGAATTGTGTGAAACTTCTTTCTGTTCTGTTTGTTCAACTAAAAGAGTTGAACCTTAATTTTGATTGAGACGTTCTGAAACACTCTTTCTGTAGAAAATGCAAGTGGAGATTCGGAGCGCTAAGAGGGTAATAGTGGAAAAAGGAATGTCTCCAAATATAAACTACACAGAATCATTCTGTGAAACTTCTTTCTGATCTGTGCATTCAGCTAACAGAGTTAAACCATACTTTTGATTGAGCAGATCTGAACACTCTTTCTGTAGAAAATGCAACTGGACATTTGGAGCGCTAAGAGAGTAGTAGTGGAAAAAGGAATATATTCAAATATAAACTACACAGAAGCATTCTGTGAAACTTCTTTCTGATCTGAGCATTCAGCTAACAGAGTTAAACCATAGTTCTGATTGAGCAGTTTTGAAACACTCTGTCTGTAGAAAATGCAACTGTACATTCGTAGCGCTAAGTGGGTAATAGTGGAAAAAAGAATATGTTCAAATATAAACTACACAGAAGCATTGTATGAAACTTCTTTCTGTTCTGTGCATTCAACTAACAGAGTTGAACCTTACTTTTGATTGAGCCGTTCTGAAACACTCTTTCTGTAGAAACTGCAATTGGACATTCTGAGCGCTAAGAGGCCTATATTGGGAAAAAGAATGTCTACAAATAAAAACTACACAGAAGAATTGTGTGAAACTTCTTTCTGTTCTGTTTGTTCAACTAAAAGAGTTGAACTTTAGTTTTGATTGACCCGTTCTGAAACACTCTTTCTGTAGAAAATGCAAGTGGAGATTCGGAGCGCTAAGAGGGTAATAGTGGAAAAAGGAATGTCTCCAAATATAAACTACACAGAATCATTCTGTGAAACTTCTTTCTGATCTGTGCATTCAGCTAACAGAGTTAAACCATACTTTGATTGAGCAGATCTGAACACTCTTTCTGTAGAAAATGCAACTGGACATTTGGAGCGCTAAGAGAGTAGTAGTGGAAAAAGGAATATATTCAAATATAAACTACACAGAAGCATTCTGTGAAACTTCTTTCTGATCTGAGAATTCAGCTAACAGAGTTAAACCATACTTTTGATTGAGCAGTTTTGAAACACTCTGTCTGTAGAAAATGCAACTGGACATTCGTAGCGCTAAGTGGGTAATAGTGGAAAAAAGAATATGTTCAAATATAAACTACACAAAAGCATTGTATGAAACTTCTTTCTGATCTGTGCATTCAGATAACAGAGTTAAACCATACTTTTGACTGAGCAGATCTGAACACTCTTTCTGTAGAAAATGCAACTGGACATTTGGAGCGCTAAGAGAGAAGTAGTGGAAAAACGAATATATTCAAATATAAACTACACAAAAGCATTCTGTGAAACTTCTTTCTGATCTGAGCATTCAGCTAACAGAGTTAAACCATACTTTTGATTGAGCAGTTTTGAAACACTCTGTCTGTAGAAAATGCAACTGGACATTCGTAGCGCTAAGTGGGTAATAGTGGAAAAAAGAATATGTTCAAATATAAACTACACAGAAGCATTGTATGAAACTACTTTCTGTTCTGTGCATTCATCTAACAGAGTTGAACCTTACTTTTGATTGAGCCGTTCTGAAACACTCTTTCTGTAGAAACTGCAATTGGACATTCTGAGCACTAAGAGGCCTATATTGGGAAAAAGAATGTCTACAAATAAAAACTACACAGAAGAATTGTGTGAAACTTCTTTCCGTTCTGTTTGTTCAACTAAAAGAGTTGAACCTTAGTTTTGATTGAGCAGTTCTGAAACACTCTTTCTGTAGAAAATGCAAGTGGAGATTCGGAGCGCTAAGAGGGTAATAGTGGAAAAAGGAATGTCTCCAAATATAAACTACACAGAATCATTCTGTGAAACTTCTTTCTGATCTGTGCATTCAGCTAACAGAGTTAAACCATACTTTTGATTGAGCAGATCTGAACACTCTTTCTGTAGAAAATGCAACTGGACATTTGGAGCGCTAAGAGAGTAGTAGTGGAAAAAGGAATATATTCAAATATAAACTACACAGAAGCATTCTGTGAAACTCCTTTCTGATCTGAGCATTCAGCTAACAGAGTTAAACCATACTTTTGATTGAGCAGTTTTGAAACACTCTGTCTGTAGAAAATGCAACTGGACATTCGTAGCGCTAAGTGGGTAATAGTGGAAAAAAGAATATGTTCAAATATAAACTACACAAAGGCATTGTATGAAACTTCTTTCTGATCTGTGCATTCAGATAACAGAGTTAAACCATACTTTTGACTGAGCAGATCTGAACACTCTTTCTGTAGAAAATGCAACTGGACATTTGGAGCGCTAAGAGAGTAGTAGTGGAAAAACGAATATATTCAAATATAAACTACACAAAAGCATTCTGTGAAACTTCTTTCTGCTCTGAGCTTTCAGCTAACAGAGTTAAACCATACTTTTGATTGAGCAGTTTTGAAACACTCTGTCTGTAGAAAATGCAACTGGACATTCGTAGCGCTAAGTGGGTAATAGTGGAAAAAAGAATATGTTCAAATATAAACTACACAGAAGCATTGTATGAAACTACTTTCTGTTCCGTGCATTCAACTAACAGAGTTGAACCTTACTTTTGATTGAGCCGTTCTTAAACACTCTTTCTGTAGAAACTGCAATTGGACATTCTGAGCGCTAAGAGGCCTATATTGGGAAAAAGAATGTCTACAAATAAAAACTACACAGAAGAATTGTGTGAAACTTCTTTCTGTTCTGTTTGTTCAACTAAAAGAGTTGAACCTTAATTTTGATTGAGACGTTCTGAAACACTCTTTCTGTAGAAAATGCAAGTGGAGATTCGGAGCGCTAAGAGGGTAATAGTGGAAAAAGGAATGTCTCCAAATATAAACTACACAGAATCATTCTGTGAAACTTCTTTCTGATCTGTGCATTCAGCTAACAGAGTTAAACCATACTTTTGATTGAGCAGATCTGAACACTCTTTCTGTAGAAAATGCAACTGGACATTTGGAGCGCTAAGAGCGTAGTAGTGGAAAAAGGAATATATTCAAATATAAACTACACAGAAGCATTCTGTGAAACTTCTTTCTGATCTGAGCATTCAGCTAACAGAGTTAAACCATACTTTTGATTGAGCAGTTTTGAAACACTCTGTCTGTAGTAAATGCAACTGGACATTCGTAGCGCTAAGTGGGTAATAGTGGAAAAAAGAATATGTTCAAATATAAACTACACAGAAGCATTGTATGAAACTTCTTTCTGTTCTGTGCATTCAACTAATAGAGTTGAACCTTACTTTTGATTGAGCCTTTCTGAAACACTCTTTCTGTATAAACTGCAATTGGACATTCTGAGCGCTAAGAGGCCTATATTGGGAAAAAGAATGTCTACAAATAAAAACTACACAGATGCATTCTGTGAAACTTATTTCTGATCTGTAAATTCAGTTAACAGAGATAAAACATATTTTTGATATAGCAGTTATGAAACACTCTTTCTGTAGAAAATGCAAGTGGAGATTCGGAGCGCTAAGAGGGTAATAGTGGAAAAAGGAATATATTCAAATATAAACTACACAGTAGCATTCTGTGAAAATTCTTTCTGTTCTGTGCATTCAACTAACAGAGTTGAACCTTACTTTTGATTGAGCCGTTCTGAAACACTCTTTCTGTAGAAACTGCAACTGGACATGCTAAGCGCTAGGAGGCCTACATAGGGAAAAAGAATATCTTCAAATAAAAACTACACAGATGCATTCTGTGAAACTTATTTCTGATCTGTAAATTCAGTTAACAGAGATAAAACATATTTTTGATTGAGCAGTTATGAAACACTCTTTCTGTAGAAAATGCAAGTGGAGATTCGGAGCGCTAAGAATGTAATAGTGGAAAAAGGAATGTCTCCAAATATAAACTACACAGAATCATTCTGTGAAACTTCTTTCCGATCTGTGCATTCAGCAAACAGAGTTAAACCATACTTTTGATTGAGCAGATCTGAACACTCTTTCTGTAGAAAATGCAACTGGACATTTGGAGCGCTAAGAGCGTAGTAGTGGAAAAAGGAATATATTCAAATATAAACTACACAGAAGCATTCTGTGAAACTTCTTTCGGATCTGAGCATTCAGCTAACAGAGTTAAACCATACTTTTGATTGAGCAGTTTTGAAACACTCTGTCTGTAGAAAATGCAACTGGACATTCGTAGCGCTAAGTGGGTAATAGTGGAAAAAACAATATGTTCAAATATAAACTACACAGAAGCATTGTATGAAACTTCTTTCTGTTCTGTGCATTCAACTAACAGAGTTGAACCTTAGTTTTGATTGAGCCGTTCTGAAACACTGTTTCTGTAGAAACTGCAATTGGACATTCTGAGCGCTAAGAAGCCTATATTGGGAAAAAGAATATCTACAAATAAAAACTACACAGAAGAATTGTGTGAAACTACTTTCTGTTCTGTTTGTTCAACTAACAGGGTTGAACCTTACTTTTGATTGAGCCTTTCTGAAACACTCTTTCTGTAGAAACTGCAATTGGACATTCTGAGCGCTAAGAGGCCTATATTGGGAAACATAATATCTTCAAATAAAAACTACACAGAAGCATTGTGTGAAACTTATTTCTGATATGTTCATTAAGCTAACAGAGTTAAACCATACTTTTGATTGCGCAGTTCTGAACACTCTTTCTGTAGAAAATGCAAGTGGACATTCGGAGAGCTAAGAGGGTAATAGTGGAAAACGGAATATATTCAAATATAAACTACACAGTAGCATTCTGTGAAAATTCTTTCTGTTCTTTGCATTCAACTGACAGAGTTGAACCTTACTTTTGATTGAGCCGTTCTGAAACACTCTTTCTGTAGAAACTGCAATTGGACATGCTAAGCGCTAAGAGGCCTATATTGGGAAAAAGAATATCTTCAAATAAAAACTACACAGATGCATTCTGTGAAATTTATTTCTGATCTGTAAATTCAGTTAACAGAGATAAAACATATTTTTGATTGAGCAGTTATGAAACACTCTTTCTGTAGAAAATGCAAGTGGAGATTCGGAGCGCTAAGAGGGTAATAGTGGAAAAAGGAATGTCTCCAAATATAAACTACACAGAATCATTCTGTGAAACTTCTTTCTGATCTGTGCATTCAGCTAACAGAGTTAAACCATACTTTTGATTGAGCAGATCTGAACACTCTTTCTGTAGAAAATGCAACTGGACATTTGGAGCGCTAAGAGCGTAGTAGTGGAAAAAGGAATATATTCAAATATAAACTACACAGAAGCATTCTGTGAAACTTCTTTCTGATCTGAGCATTCAGCTAACAGAGTTAAACCATACTTTTGATTGAGCAGTTTTGAAACACTCTGTCTGTAGAAAATGCAACTGGACATTCGTAGCGCTAAGTGGGTAATAGTGGAAAAAAGAATATGTTCAAATATAAACTACACAGAAGCATTGTATGAAACTTCTTTCTGTTCTGTGCATTCAACTAACAGAGTTGAACCTTACTTTTGATTGAGCCGTTCTGAAACACTCTTTCTGTAGAAACTGCAATTGGACATTCTGAGCGCTAAGAGGCCTATATTGGGAAAAAGAATGTCTACAAAGAAAAACTACACAGAAGAATTGTGTGAAACTTCTTTCTGTTCTGTTTGTTCAACTAAAAGATTTGAACCTTAGTTTTGATTGAGCCGTTCTGAAACACTCTTTCTGTAGAAAATGCAAGTGGAGATTCGGAGCGCTAAGAGGGTAATAGTGGAAAAAGGAATGTCTCCAAATATAAACTACACAGAATCATTCTGTGAAACTTCTTTCTGATCTGTGCATTCAGCTAACAGAGTTAAACCATACTTTTGATTGAGCAGATCTGAACACTCTTTCTGTAGAAAATGCAACTGGACATTTGGAGCGCTAAGAGAGTAGTAGTGGAAAAAGGAATATATTCAAATATAAACTACACAGAAGCATTCTGTGAAACTTCTTTCTGATCTGAGCATTCAGCTAACAGAGTTAAACCATACTTTTGATTGAGCAGTTTTGAAACACTCTGTCTGTAGAAAATGCAACTGGACATTCGTAGCGCTAAGTGGGTAATAGTGGAAAAAAGAATACGTTCAAATATAAACTACACAGAAGCATTGTATGAAACTTCTTTCTGTTCTGTGCATTCAACTAACAGAGTTGAACCTTACTTTTGATTGAGCCGTTCTGAAACACTCTTTCTGTAGAAACTGCAATTGGACATTCTGAGCGCTAAGAAGCCTATATTGGGAAAAAGAATGTCTACAAATAAAAACTACACAGAAGAATTGTGTGAAACTTCTTTCTGTTCTGTTTGTTCAACTAAAAGAGTTGAACCTTAGTTTTGATTGAGCCGTTCTGAAACACTCTTTCTGTAGAAAATGCAAGTGGAGATTCGGAGCGCTAAGAGGGTAATAGTGGAAAAAGGAATGTCTCCAAATATAAACTACACAGAATCATTCTGTGAAACTTCTTTCTGATCTGTGCATTCAGCTAACAGAGTTAAACCATACATTTGATTGAGCAGATCTGGGCACTCTTTCTGTAGAAATGCAACTGGTCATTTGGAGCGCTAAGAGAGTAGTAGTGGAAAAAGGAATATATTCAAATATAAACTACACAGAAGCATTCTGTGAAACTTCTTTCTGATCTGAGCATTCAGCTAACAGAGTTAAACCATACTTTTGATTGAGCAGTTTTGAAACACTCTGTCTGTAGAAAATGCAACTGGACATTCGTAGCGCTAAGTGGGTATTAGTGGAAAAAAGAATATGTTCAAATATAAACTACACAGAATCATTGTATGAAACTTCTTTCTGTTCTGTGCATTCAACTAACAGAGTTGAACCTTACTTTTGATTGAGCCTTTCTGAAACACTCTTTCTGTAGAAACTGCAATTGGACATTCTGAGCGCTAAGAGGCCTATATTGGGAAAAATAATATCTTCAAATAAAACTACACAGAAGCATTGTGTGAAACTTATTTCTGATATGTTCATTAAGCTAACAGAGTTAAACCATACTTTTGATTGTGCAGTTCTGAACACTCTTTCTGTAGAAAATGCAAGTGGACATTCGGAGAGCTAAGAGGGTAATAGTGGAAAACGGAATATATTCAAATATAAACTACACAGTAGCATTCTGTGAAAATTCTTTCTGTTCTGTGCATTCAACTAAGAGAGTTGAACCTTACTTTTGATTGAGCCGTTCTGAAACACTCTTTCTGTAGAAACTGCAATTGGACATGCTAAGCGCTAAGAGGCCTATATTGGGAAAAAGAATATCTTCAAATAAAAACTACACAGATGCATTCTGTGAAATTTATTTCTGATCTGTAAATTAAGTTAACAGAGATAAAACATATTTTTGATTGAGCAGTTATGAAACACTCTTTCTGTAGAAAATGCAAGTGGAGATTCGGAGCGCTAAGAGGGTAATAGTGGAAAAAGGAATGTCTCCAAATATAAACTACACAGAATCATTCTGTGAAACTTCTTTCTGATCTGTGCATTCAGCTAACAGAGTTAAACCATACTTTTGATTGAGCAGATCTGAACACTCTTTCTGTAGAAAATGCAACTGGACATTTGGAGCGCTAAGGGTGTAGTAGTGGAAAAAGGAATATATTCAAATATAAACTACACAGAAGCATTCTGTGAAACTACTTTCTGATCTGAGCATTCAGCTAACAGAGTTAAACCATACTTTTGATTGAGCAGTTTTGAAACACTCTGTCTGTAGAAAATGCAACTGGACATTCGTAGCGCTAAGTGGGTAATAGTGGAAAAAAGAATATGTTCAAATATAAACTACACAGAAGCATTGTATGAAACTTCTTTCTGTTCTGTGCATTCAACTAACAGAGTTGAACCTTACTTTTCATTGAGCCGTTCTGAAACACTCTTTCTGTAGAAACTGCAATTGGACATTCTGAGCGCTAAGAGGCCTATATTGGGAAAAAGAATGTCTAAAAGAAAAACTACACAGAAGAATTGTGTGAAACTTCTTTCTGTTCTGTTTGTTCAACTAAAAGAGTTGAACCTTAGTTTTGATTGAGCCGTTCTGAAACACTCTTTCTGTAGAAAATGCAAGTGGAGATTCGGAGCGCTAAGAGGGTAATAGTGGAAAAAGGAATGTCTCCAAATATAAACTACACAGAATCATTCTGTGAAACTTCTTTCTGATCTGTGCATTCAGCTAACAGAGTTAAACCATACTTTTGATTGAGCAGATCTGAACACTCTTTCTGTAGAAAATGCAACTGGACATTTGGAGCGCTAAGAGAGTAGTAGTGGAAAAAGGAATATATTCAAATATAAACTACACAGAAGCACTCTGTGAAACTTCTTTCTGATCTGAGCATTCAGCTAACAGAGTTAAACCATACTTTTGATTGAGCAGTTTTGAAACACTCTGTCTGTAGAAAATGCAACTGGACATTCGTAGCGCTAAGTGGGTAATAGTGGAAAAAAGAATATGTTCAAATATAAACTACACAGAATCATTGTATGAAACTTCTTTCTGTTCTGTGCATTCAACTAACAGAGTTGAACCTTACTTTTGATTGAGCCTTTATGAAACACTCTTTCTGTAGAAACTGCAATTGGACATTCTGAGCGCTAAGAGGCCTATATTGGGAAAAATAATATCTTCAAATAAAAACTACACAGAAGCATTGTGTGAAACTTATTTCTGATATGTTCATTAAGCTAACAGAGTTAAACCATACTTTTGATTGCGCAGTTCTGAACACTCTTTCTGTAGAAAATGCAAGTGGACATTCGGAGAGCTAAGAGGTTAATAGTGGAAAACGGAATATATTCAAATATAAACTACACAGTAGCATTCTGTGAAAATTCTTTCTGTTCTGTGCATTCAACTAACAGAGTTGAACCTTACTTTTGATTGAGCCGTTCTGAAACACTCGTTCTGTAGAAACTGCAATTGGACATGCTAAGCGCTAAGAGGCCTATATTGGGAAAAAGAATATCTTCAAATAAAAACTACACAGATGCATTCTGTGAAATTTATTTCTGATCTGTAAATTAAGTTAACAGAGATAAAACATATTTTTGATTGAGCAGTTATGAAACACTCTTTCTGTAGAAAATGCAAGTGGAGATTCGGAGCGCTAAGAGGGTAATAGTGGAAAAAGGAATGTCTCCAAATATAAACTACACAGAATCATTCTGTGAAACTTCTTTCTGATCTGTGCATTCAGCTAACAGAGTTAAACCATAGTTTTGATTGAGCAGATCTGAACACTCTTTCTGTTGAAAATGCAACTGGACATTTGGAGCGCTAAGAGCGTAGTAGTGGAAAAAGTAATATATTCAAATATAAACTACACAGAAGCATTCTGTGAAACTTCTTTCTGATCTGAGCATTCAGCTAACAGAGTTAAACCATACTTTTGATTGAGCAGTTTTGAAACACTCTGTCTGTAGAAAATGCAACTGGACATTCGTAGCGCTAAGTGGGTATTAGTGGAAAAAAGAATATGTTCAAATATAAACTACACAGAATCATTGTATGAAACTTCTTTCTGTTCTGTGCATTCAACTAACAGAGTTGAACCTTACTTTTGATTGAGCCTTTCTGAAACACTCTTTCTGTAGAAACTGCAATTGGACATTCTGAGCGCTAAGAGGCCTATATTGGGAAAAATAATATCTTCAAATAAAACTACACAGAAGCATTGTGTGAAACTTATTTCTGATATGTTCATTAAGCTAACAGAGTTAAACCATACTTTTGATTGTGCAGTTCTGAACACTCTTTCTGTAGAAAATGCAAGTGGACATTCGGAGAGCTAAGAGGGTAATAGTGGAAAACGGAATATATTCAAATATAAACTACACAGTAGCATTCTGTGAAAATTCTTTCTGTTCTGTGCATTCAACTAAGAGAGTTGAACCTTACTTTTGATTGAGCCGTTCTGAAACACTCTTTCTGTAGAAACTGCAATTGGACATGCTAAGCGCTAAGAGGCCTATATTGGGAAAAAGAATATCTTCAAATAAAAACTACACAGATGCATTCTGTGAAATTTATTTCTGATCTGTAAATTAAGTTAACAGAGATAAAACATATTTTTGATTGAGCAGTTATGAAACACTCTTTCTGTAGAAAATGCAAGTGGAGATTCGGAGCGCTAAGAGGGTAATAGTGGAAAAAGGAATGTCTCCAAATATAAACTACACAGAATCATTCTGTGAAACTTCTTTCTGATCTGTGCATTCAGCTAACAGAGTTAAACCATACTTTTGATTGAGCAGATCTGAACACTCTTTCTGTACAAAATGCAACTGGACATTTGGAGCGCTAAGGGTGTAGTAGTGGAAAAAGGAATATATTCAAATATAAACTACACAGAAGCATTCTGTGAAACTACTTTCTGATCTGAGCATTCAGCTAACAGAGTTAAACCATACTTTTGATTGAGCAGTTTTGAAACACTCTGTCTGTAGAAAATGCAACTGGACATTCGTAGCGCTAAGTGGGTAATAGTGGAAAAAAGAATATGTTCAAATATAAACTACACAGAAGCATTGTATGAAACTTCTTTCTGTTCTGTGCATTCAACTAACAGAGTTGAACCTTACTTTTCATTGAGCCGTTCTGAAACACTCTTTCTGTAGAAACTGCAATTGGACATTCTGAGCGCTAAGAGGCCTATATTGGGAAAAAGAATGTCTAAAAGAAAAACTACACAGAAGAATTGTGTGAAACTTCTTTCTGTTCTGTTTGTTCAACTAAAAGAGTTGAACCTTAGTTTTGATTGAGCCGTTCTGAAACACTCTTTCTGTAGAAAATGCAAGTGGAGATTCGGAGCGCTAAGAGGGTAATAGTGGAAAAAGGAATGTCTCCAAATATAAACTACACAGAATCATTCTGTGAAACTTCTTTCTGATCTGTGCATTCAGCTAACAGAGTTAAACCATACTTTTGATTGAGCAGATCTGAACACTCTTTCTGTAGAAAATGCAACTGGACATTTGGAGCGCTAAGAGAGTAGTAGTGGAAAAAGGAATATATTCAAATATAAACTACACAGAAGCATTCTGTGAAACTTCTTTCTGATCTGAGCATTCAGCTAACAGAGTTAAACCATACTTTTGATTGAGCAGTTTTGAAACACTCTGTCTGTAGAAAATGCAACTGGACATTCGTAGCGCTAAGTGGGTAATAGTGGAAAAAAGAATATGTTCAAATATAAACTACACAGAATCATTGTATGAAACTTCTTTCTGTTCTGTGCATTCAACTAACAGAGTTGAACCTTACTTTTGATTGAGCCTTTATGAAACACTCTTTCTGTAGAAACTGCAATTGGACATTCTGAGCGCTAAGAGGCCTATATTGGGAAAAATAATATCTTCAAATAAAAACTACACAGAAGCATTGTGTGAAACTTATTTCTGATATGTTCATTAAGCTAACAGAGTTAAACCATACTTTTGATTGCGCAGTTCTGAACACTCTTTCTGTAGAAAATGCAAGTGGACATTCGGAGAGCTAAGAGGTTAATAGTGGAAAACGGAATATATTCAAATATAAACTACACAGTAGCATTCTGTGAAAATTCTTTCTGTTCTGTGCATTCAACTAACAGAGTTGAACCTTACTTTTGATTGAGCCGTTCTGAAACACTCGTTCTGTAGAAACTGCAATTGGACATGCTAAGCGCTAAGAGGCCTATATTGGGAAAAAGAATATCTTCAAATAAAAACTACACAGATGCATTCTGTGAAATTTATTTCTGATCTGTAAATTAAGTTAACAGAGATAAAACATATTTTTGATTGAGCAGTTATGAAACACTCTTTCTGTAGAAAATGCAAGTGGAGATTCGGAGCGCTAAGAGGGTAATAGTGGAAAAAGGAATGTCTCCAAATATAAACTACACAGAATCATTCTGTGAAACTTCTTTCTGATCTGTGCATTCAGCTAACAGAGTTAAACCATAGTTTTGATTGAGCAGATCTGAACACTCTTTCTGTTGAAAATGCAACTGGACATTTGGAGCGCTAAGAGCGTAGTAGTGGAAAAAGTAATATATTCAAATATAAACTACACAGAAGCATTCTGTGAAACTTCTTTCTGATCTGAGCATTCAGCTAACAGAGTTAAACCATACTTTTGATTGAGCAGTTTTGAAACACTCTGTCTGTAGAAAATGCAACTGGACATTCGTAGCGCTAAGTGGGTAATAGTGGAAAAAAGAATATGTTCAAATATAAACTACACAGAAGCATTGTATGAAACTTCTTTCTGTTCTGTGCATTCAACTAACAGAGTTGAACCTTACTTTTGATTGAGCCTTTCTGAAACACTCTTTCTGTAGAAACTGCAATTGGACATGCTGAGCGCTAAGAGGCCTCTATTGGGAAAAATAATATCTTCAAATAAAAACTACACAGAGGCATTGTGTGAAACTTATTTCTGATATGTTCATTAAGCTAACAGAGTTAAACCATACTTTTGATTGCGCAGTTCTGAACACTCTTTCTGTAGAAAATGCAAGTGGACATTCGGAGCGCTAAGAGGGTAATAGTGGAAAAAGGAATATATTCAAATATAAACTACACAGTAGCATTCTGTGAAAATTCTTTCTGTTCTGTGCATTCAACTAACAGAGTAGAAGCTTACTTTTGATTGAGCCGTTCTGAAACACTCTTTCTGTAGAAACTGCAATTGGACATGCTAAGCGCTAAGAGGCCTACATTGGGAAAAAGAATATCTTCAAATAAAAACTACACAGATGCATTCTGTGAAACTTATTTCTGATCTGTAAATTCAGTTAACAGAGATAAAACATATTTTTATTGAGCAATTATGAAACACTCTTTTTGTAGAAAATGCAAGTGGAGATTCGGAGCGCTAAGAGGTTAATAGTGGAAAAAGGAATGTCTTCAAATATAAACTACACAGAATCATTCGGTGAAACTTCTTTCTGATCTGTGCATTCAGCTAACAGAGTTAAACCATACTTTTGATTGAGCAGATCTGAACACTCTTTCTGTAGAAAATGCAACTGGACATTTGGAGCGCTAAGAGCGTAGTAGTGGAAAAAGGAATATATTCAAATATAAACTACACAGAAGCATTCTGTGAAACTTATTTCTGATCTGAGCATTCAGCTAACAGAGTTAAACCATACTTTTGATTGAGCAGTTTTGAAACACTCTGTCTGTAGAAAATGCAACTGGACATTCGTAGCGCTAAGTGGGTAATAGTGGAAAAAACAATATGTTCAAATATAAACTACACAGAAGCATTGTATGAAACTTCTTTCTGTTCTGTGCATTCAACTAACAGAGTTGAACCTTACTTTTGATTGAGCCGTTCTGAAACACTATTTCTGTAGAAACTGCAATTGGACATTCTGAGCGCTAAGAAGCCTATATTGGGAAAAAGAATGTCTACAAATAAAAACTACACAGAAGAATTGTGAGAAACTTCTTTCTGTTCTGTTTGTTCAACTAAAAGAGTTGAACCTTAGTTTTGATTGAGCCGTTCTGAAACACTCTTTCTGTAGAAAATGCAAGTGGAGATTCGGAGCGCTAAGAGGGTAATAGTGGAAAAAGGAATGTCTCCAAATATAAACTACACAGAATCATTCTGTGAAACTTCTTTCTGATCTGTGCATTCAGCTAACAGAATTAAACCATACTTTTGTTTGAGCAGATCTGGGCACTCTTTCTGTAGAAAATGCAACTGGTCATTTGGAGCGCTAAGAGAGTAGTAGTGGAAAAAGGAATATATTCAAATATAAACTACACAGAAGCATTCTGTGAAACTTCTTTCTGATCTGAGCATTCAGCTAACAGAGTTAAACCATACTTTTGATTGAGCAGTTTTGAAACACTCTGTCTGTAGAAAATGCAACTGGACATTCGTAGCGCTAAGTGGGTAATAGTGGAAAAAAGAATATGTTCAAATATAAACTACACAGAATCATTGTATGAAACTTCTTTCTGTTCTGTGCATTCAACTAACAGAGTTGAACCTTACTTTTGATTGAGCCTTTCTGAAACACTCTTTCTGTAGAAACTGCAATTGGACATTCTGAGCGCTAAGAGGCCTATATTGGGAAAAATAATATCTTCAAATAAAAACTACACAGAAGCATTGTGTGAAACTTATTTCTGATATGTTCATTAAGCTAACAGAGTTAAACCATACTTTTGATTGCACAGTTCTGAACACTCTTTCTGTAGAAAATGCAAGTGGACACTCGGAGAGCTAAGAGTGTAATAGTGGAAAACGGAATATTTTCAAATATAAACTACACAGTAGCATTCTGTGAAAATTCTTTCTGTTCTGTGCATTCAACTAACAGAGTTGAACCTTACTTTTGATTGAGCCGTTCTGAAACACTCTTTCTGTAGAAACTGCAATTGGACATGCTAAGCGCTAAGAGGCCTATATTGGGAAAAAGAATATCTTCAAATAAAAACTACACAGATGCATTCTGTGAAATTTATTTCTGATCTGTAAATTAAGTTAACAGAGATAAAACATATTTTTGATTGAGCAGTTATGAAACACTCTTTCTGTAGAAAATGCAAGTGGAGATTCGGAGCGCTAAGTGGGTAATAGTGGAAAAAGGAATTTCTCCAAATATAAACTACACAGAATCATTCTGTGAAACTTCTTTCTGAGCTGTGCATTCAGCTAACAGAGTTAAAACATACTTTTGATTGAGCAGATCTGAACACTCTTTCTGTAGAAAATGCAACTGGACATTTGGAGCGCTAAGAGCGTAGTAGTGGAAAAAGGAATATATTCAAATATAAACTACACAGAAGCATTCTGTGAAACTTCTTTCTGATCTGAGCATTCAGCTAACAGAGTTAAACCATACTTTTGATTGAGCAGTTTTGAAACACTCTGTCTGTAGAAAATGCAACTGGACATTCGTAGCGCTAAGTGGGTAATAGTGGAAAAAAGAATATGTTCAAATAGAAACTACACAGAAGCATTGTATGAAACTTCTTTCTGTTCTGTGCATTCAACTAACAGAGTTGAACCTTACTTTTCATTGAGCCGTTCTGAAACACTCTTTCTGTAGAAACTGCAATTGGACATTCTGAGCGCTAAGAGGCCTATATTGGGAAAAAGAATGTCTACAAAGAAAAACTACACAGAAGAATTGTGTGAAACTTCTTTCTGTTCTGTTTGTTCAACTAAAAGAGTTGAACCTTAGTTTTGATTGAGCCGTTCTGAAACACTCTTTCTGTAGAAAATGCAAGTGGAGATTCGGAGCGCTAAGAGGGTAATAGTGGAAAAAGGAATGTCTCCAAATATAAACTACACAGAATCATTCTGTGAAACTTCTTTCTGATCTGTGCATTCAGCTAACAGAGTTAAACCATACATTTGATTGAGCAGATCTGAACACTCTTTCTGTAGAAAATGCAACTGGACATTTGGAGCGCTAAGAGAGTAGTAGTGGAAAAAGGAATATATTCAAATATAAACTACACAGAAGCATTCTGTGAAACTTCTTTCTGATCTGAGCATTCAGCTAACAGAGTTAAACCATAGTTTTGATTGAGCAGTTTTGAAA
Organism: Symphalangus syndactylus; assembly: GCF_028878055.3. Classification (NCBI taxonomy): domain Eukaryota; kingdom Metazoa; phylum Chordata; class Mammalia; order Primates; family Hylobatidae; genus Symphalangus; species Symphalangus syndactylus. Next base: position 108,985,770 of record NC_072437.2, on the reverse strand, counting down.
AACTCTGTCTGTAGAAAATGCTACTGGACATTCGTAGCGCTAAGTGGGTAATAGTGGAAAAAAGAATATGTTCAAATATAAACTACACAGAATCATTGTATGAAACTTCTTTCTGTTCTGTGCATTCAACTAACAGAGTTGAACCTTACTTTTGATTGAGCCTTTCTGAAACACTCTTTCTGAAGAAACTGCAATTGGACATTCTGAGCGCTAAGAGGTCTATATTGGGAAAAATAATATCTTCAAATAAAAACTACACAGAAGCATTGTGTGAAACTTATTTCTGATATGTTCATTAAGCTAACAGAGTTAAACCATACTTTTGATTGCGCAGTTCTGAACACTCTTTCTGTAGAAAATGCAAGTGGACATTCGGAGCGCTAAGAGGGTAATAGTGGAAAAAGGAATATATTCAAATATAAACTACACAGTAGCATTCTGTGAAAATCCTTTCTGTTCTGTGCATTCAAGTAACAGAGTTGAACCTTACTTTTGATTGAGCCGTTCTGAAACACTCTTTCTGTAGAAACTGCAATTGGACATGCTAAGCGCTAAGAGGCCTACATTGGGAAAAAGAATATCTTCAAATAAAAACTACACAGATGCATTCTGTGAAACTTATTTCTGATCTGTAAATTCAGTTAACAGAGATAAAACATATTTTTGATTGAGCAGTTATGAAACACTATTTTTGTAGAAAATGCAAGTGGAGATTCGGAGCGCTAAGAGGGTAATAGTGGAAAAAGGAATGTCTTCAAATATAAACTACACAGAATCATTCGGTGAAACTTCTTTCTGATCTGTGCATTCAGCTAACAGAGTTAAACCATACTTTTGATTGAGCAGATCTGAACACTCTTTCTGTAGAAAATGCAACTGGACATTTGGAGCGCTAAGAGCGTAGTAGTGGAAAAAGGAATATATTCAAATATAAACTACACAGAAGCATTCTGTGAAACTTCTTTCTGATCTGAGCATTCAGCTAACAGAGTTAAACCACACTTTTGATTGAGCAGTTTTGAAACACTCTGTCTGTAGAAAATGCAACTGGACATTCGTAGCGCTAAGTGGGTAATAGTGGAAAAAAGAATATGTTCAAATATAAACTACACAGAAGCATTGTATGAAACTTCTTTCTGTTCTGTGCATTCAACTAACAGAGTTGAACCTTACTTTTGATTGAGCCGTTCTGAAACACTCTTTCTGTAGAAACTGCAATTGGACATTCTGAGCGCTAAGAGGCCTATATTGGGAAAAAGAATGTCTACAAAGAAAAACTACACAGAAGAATTGTGTGAAACTTCTTTCTGTTCTGTTTGTTCAACTAAAAGAGTTGAACCTTAGTTTTGATTGAGCCGTTCTGAAACACTCTTTCTGTAGAAAATGCAAGTGGAGATTCAGAGCGCTAAGAGGGTAATAGTGGAAAAAGGAATGTCTCCAAATATAAACTACACAGAATCATTCTGTGAAACTTCTTTCTGATCTGTGCATTCAGCTAACAGAGTTAAACCATACTTTTGATTGAGCAGATCTGAACACACTTTCTGTAGAAAATGCAACTGGACATTTGGAGCGCTAAGAGAGTAGTAGTGGAAAAAGGAATATATTCAAATATAAACTACATAGAAGCATTCTGTGAAACTTCTTTCTGATCTGAGCATTCAGCTAACAGAGTTAAACCATACTTTTGATTGAGCAGTTTTGAAACACTCTGTCTGTAGAAAATGCAACTGGACATTCGTAGCGCTAAGTGGGTAATAGTGGAAAAAAGAATACGTTCAAATATAAACTACACAGAAGCATTGTATGAAACTTCTTTCTGTTCTGTGCATTCAACTAACAGAGTTGAACCTTACTTTTGATTGAGCCTTTCTGAAACACTCTTTCTGTAGAAACTGCAATTGGACATTCTGAGCGCTAAGAGGCCTATATTGGGAAAAATAATATCTTCAAATAAAAACTACACAGAAGCATTGTGTGAAACTTATTTCTGATATGTTCATTAAGCTAACAGAATTAAACCATACTTTTGATTGCGCAGTTCTGAACACTCTTTCTGTAGAAAATGCAAGTGTACATTCGGAGCGCTAAGAGGGTAATAGTGGAAAAAGGAATATATTCAAATATAAACTACACAGTAGCATTCTGTGAAAATTCTTTCTGTTCTGTGCATTCAACTAACAGAGTTGAACCTTACTTTTGATTGAGCCGTTCTGAAACACTCTTTCTGTAGAAACTGCAATTGGACATGCTAAGCGCTAAGAGGCCTACATTGGGAAAAAGAATATCTTCAAATAAAAACTACACAGATGCATTCTGTGAAACTTATTTCTGATCTGTAAATTCAGTTAACAGAGATAAAACATATTTTTGATTGAGCAGTTATGAAACACTCTTTTTGTAGAAAATGCAAGTGGAGATTCGGAGCGCTAAGAGGGTAATAGTGGAAAAAGGAATGTCTTCAAATATAAACTACACAGAATCATTCGGTGAAACTTCTTTCTGATCTGTGCATTCAGCTAACAGAGTTAAACCATACTTTTGATTGAGCAGATCTGAACACTCTTTCTGTAGAAAATGCAACTGGACATTTGGAGCGCTAAGAGCGTAGTAGTGGAAAAAGGAATATATTCAAATATAAACTACACAGAAGCATTCTGTGAAACTTCTTTCTGATCTGAGCATTCAGCTAACAGAGTTAAACCATACTTTTGATTGAGCAGTTTTGAAACACTCTGTCTGTAGAAAATGCAACTGGACATTCGTAGCGCTAAGTGGGTAATAGTGGAAAAAAGAATATGTTCAAATATAAACTACACAGAAGCATTGTATGAAACTTCTTTCTGTTCTGTGCATTCAACTAACAGAGTTGAACCTTACTTTTGATTGAGCCTTTCTGAAACACTCTTTCTGTAGAAACTGCAATTGGACATTCTGAGCGCTAAGAGGCCTATATTGGGAAAAATAATATCTTCAAATAAAAACTACACAGAAGCATTGTGTGAAACTTATTTCTGATATGTTCATTAAGCTAACAGATTTAAACCATACTTTTGATTGCGCAGTTCTGAACACTCTTTCTGTAGAAAATGCAAGTGGACATTCGGAGCGCTAAGAGGGTAATAGTGGAAAAAGGAATATATTCAAATATAAACTACACAGTAGCATTCTGTGAAAATCCTTTCTGTTCTGTGCATTCAAGTAACAGAGTTGAACCTTACTTTTGATTGAGCCGTTCTGAAACACTCTTTCTGTAGAAACTGCAATTGGACATGCTAAGCGCTAAGAGGCCTACATTGGGAAAAAGAATATCTTCAAATAAAAACTACACAGATGCATTCTGTGAAACTTATTTCTGATATGTTCATTAAGCTAACAGAGTTAAACCTTACTTTTGATTGAGCCGTTCTGAAACACTCTTTCTGTAGAAACTGCAATTGGACATTCTGAGCGCTAAGAGGCCTATATTGGGAAAAAGAATGTCTACAAATAAAAACTACACAGAAGAATTGTGTGAAACTTCTTTCTGTTCTGTTTGTTCAACTAAAAGAGTTGAACCTTAGTTTTGATTGAGCCGTTCTGAAACACTCTTTCTGTAGAAAATGCAAGTGGAGATTCGGAGCGCTAAGAGGGTAATAGTGGAAAAAGGAATGTCTCCAAATATAAACTACACAGAATCATTCTGTGAAACTTCTTTCTGATCTGTGCATTCAGCTAACAGAGTTAAACCATACTTTTGATTGAGCAGATCTGAACACTCTTTCTGTAGAAAATGCAACTGGACATTTGGAGCGCTAAGAGAGTAGTAGTGGAAAAAGGAATATATTCAAATATAAACTACACAGAAGCATTCTGTGAAACTTCTTTCTGATCTGAGCATTCAGCTAACAGAGTTAAAACATACCTTTGATTGAGCAGTTTTGAAACACTCTGTCTGTAGAAAATGCAACTGGACATTCGTAGCGCTAAGTGGGTAATAGTGGAAAAAAGAATATGTTCAAATATAAACTACACAGAAGCATTGTATGAAACTTCTTTCTGTTCTGTGCATTCAACTAACAGAGTTGAACCTTACTTTTGATTGAGCCTTTCTGAAACACTCTTTCTGTAGAAACTGCAATTGGACATTCTGAGCGCTAAGAGGCCTATATTGGGAAAAATAATATCTTCAAATAAAAACTACACAGAAGCATTGTGTGAAACTTATTTCTGATATGTTCATTAAGCTAACAGAGTTAAACCATACTTTTGATTGCGCAGTTCTGAACACTCTTTCTGTAGAAAATGCAAGTGGACATTCGGAGAGCTAAGTGGGTAATAGTGGAAAACGGAATATATTCAAATATAAACTACACAGTAGCATTCTGTGAAAATTCTTTCTGTTCTGTGCATTCAACTAACAGAGTTGAACCTTACTTTTGATTGAGCCGTTCTGAAACACTCTTTCTGTAGAAACTGCAATTGGACATGCTAAGCGCTAAGAGGCCTATATTGGGAAAAAGAATATCTTCAAATAAAAACTACACAGATGCATTCTGTGAAACTTATTTCTGATCTGTAAATTCAGTTAACAGAGATAAAACATATTTTTGATTGAGCAGTTATGAAACACTCTTTCTGTAGAAATTGCAAGTGGAGATTCGGAGCGCTAAGAGGGTAATAGTGGAAAAAGGAATGTCTCCAAATATAAACTACACAGAATCATTCTGTGAAACTTCTTTCTGATCTGTGCATTCAGCTAACAGAGTTAAACCATACTTTTGATTGAGCAGATCTGAACACTCTTTCTGTAGAAAATGCAACTGGACATTTGGAGCGCTAAGAGAGTAGTAGTGGAAAAAGGAATATATTCAATTATAAACTACACAGAAGCATTCTGTGAAACTTCTTTCTGATGTGAGCATTCAGCTAACAGAGTTAAACCATACTTTTGATTGAGCAGTTTTGAAACACTCTGTCTGTAGAAAATGCAACTGGACATTCGTAGCGCTAAGTGGGTAATAGTGGAAAAAAGAATATGTTCAAATATAAACTACACAGAAGCATTGTATGAAACTTCTTTCTGTTCTGTGCATTCAAGTAACAGAATTGAACCTGACTTTTGATTGAGCCTTTCTGAAACACTCTTTATGTAGAAACTGCAATTGGACATTCTGAGCGCTAAGAGGCCTATATTGGGAAAAATAATATCATCAGATAAAAGCTACACAGAAGCATTGTGTGAAACTTATTTCTGATATATTCATTAAGCTAACAGAGTTAAACCATACTTTTGATTGCGCAGTTCTGAACACTCTTTCTGTAGAAAATGCAAGTGGACATTCGGAGCGCTAAGAGGGTAATAGTGGAAAAAGGAATATATTCAAATATAAACTACACAGTAGCATTCTGTGAAAATTCTTTCTGTTCTGTGCATTCAACTAACAGAGTTGAACCTTACTTTTGATTGAGCCGCTCTGAAACACTCTTTCTGTAGAAACTGCAATTGGACATGCTTAGCGCTAAGAGGCCTACATTGGGAAAAATAATATCTTCAAATAAAAACTACACAGATGCATTCTGTGAAACTTATTTCTGATCTATAAATTCAGTTAACAGAGATAAAACACATTTTTGATTGAGCAGTTATGAAACACTCTTTTTGTAGAAAATGCAAGTGGAGATTCGGAGCGCTAAGAGGGTAATAGTGGAAAAAGGAATGTCTTCAAATATAAACTACACAGAATCATTCGGTGAAACTTCTTTCTGATCTGTGCATTCAGCTAACAGAGTTAAACCATACTTTGATTGAGCAGATATGAACACTCTGTAGAAAATGCAACTGGACATTTGGAGCGCTAAGAGCGTAGTAGTGGAAAAAGGAATATATTCAAATATAAACTACACAGAAGCATTCTGTGAAACTTCTTTCTGATCTGAGCATTCAGCTAACAGAGTTAAACGATACTTTTGATTGAGCTGTTTTGAAACTGTCTGTAGAAAATGCAACTGGACATTCGTAGCGCTAAGTGGGTAATAGTGGAAAAAAGAACACGTTCAAATATCAACTACACAGAAGCATTGTATGAAACTTCTTTCTGTTCTGTGCATTCAACTAACAGAGTTGAAACTTACTTTTGATTGAGCCTTTCAGAAACACTCTTTCTGTAGAAACTGCAATTGGACATTCTGAGCGCTAAGAGGCCTATATTGGGAAAAATAATATCTTCAAATAAAAACTACACAGAAGCATTGTGTGAAACTTATTTCTGATATGTTCATTAAGCTAACAGAGTTAAACCATACTTTTGATTGCGCAGTTCTGAACACTCTTTCTGTAGAAAATGCAAGTGGACATTCGGAGCGCTAAGAGGGTAATAGTGGAAAAAGGAATATATTCAAATATAAACTACACAGTAGCATTCTGTGAAAATTCTTTCTGTTCTGTGCATTCAACTAACAGAGTTGAACCTTACTTTTGATTGAGCCGTTCTGAAACACTCTTTCTGTAGAAACTGCAATTGGACATGCTAAGCGCTAAGAGTCCTACATTGGGAAAAAGAATGTCTACAAATAAAAACTACACAGAAGAATTGTGTGAAACTTCTTTCTGTTCTGTTTGTTCAACTAAAAGAGTTGAACCTTAGTTTTGATTGAGCCGTTCTGAAACACTCTTTCTGTAGAAAATGCAAGTGGAGATTCGGAGCGCTAAGAGGGTATTAGTGGAAAAAGGAATGTCTCCAAATATAAACTACACAGAATCATTCTGTGAAACTTCTATCTGATCTGTGCATTCAGCTAACAGAGTTAAACCATACTTTTGATTGAGCAGATCTGAACACTCTTTCTGTAGAAAATGCAACTGGACATCTGGAGCGCTAAGAGAGTAGTAGTGGAAAAAGGAATATATTCAAATATAAACTACACAGAAGCATTCTGTGAAACTTCTTTCTGATCTGAGCATTCAGCTAACAGAGTTAAACAATACTTTTGATTGAGCAGTTTTGAAACACTCTCTCTGTAGAAAATGCAACTGGACATTCGTAGCGCTAAGTGGGTAATAGTGGAAAAAAGAATATGTTCAAATATAAACTACACAGAAGCATTGTATGAAACTTCTTTCTGTTCTGTGCATTCAACTAACAGAGTTGAACCTTACTTTTGATTGAGCCTTTCTGAAACACTCTTTCTGTAGAAACTGCAATTGGACATTCTGAGCGCTAAGAGGCCTCTATTGGGAAAAAAAATATCTTCAAATAAAAACTACACAGAAGCATTGTGTGAAACTTATTTCTGATATGTTCATTAAGCTAACAGAGTTAAACCATACTTTTGATTGCGCAGTTCTGAACACTCTTTCTGTAGAAAATGCAAGTGGACATTCGGAGCGCTAAGAGGGTAATAGTTGAAAAAGGAATATATTCTAATATAAACTACACAGTAGCATTCTGTGAAAATTCTTTCTGTTCTGTGCATTCAACTAACAGAGTTGAACCTTACTTTTGATTGAGCCATTCTGAAACACTCTTTCTGTAGAAACTGCAATTGGACATGCTAAGCGCTAAGAGGCCTACATTGGGAAAAAGAATATCTTCAAATAAAAACTACACAGATGCATTCTGTGAAACTTATTTCTGATCTGTAAATTCAGTTAGCAGAGATAAAACATATTTTTGATTGAGCAGTTATGAAACACTCTTTTTGTAGAAAATGCAAGTGGAGATTCGGAGCGCTAAGAGGGTAATAGTGGAAAAAGGAATGTCTTCAAATATAAACTACACAGAATCATTCGGTGAAACTTCTTTCTGATCTGTGCATTCAGCTAACAGAGTTAAACCATACTTTTGATTGAGCAGATCTGAACACTCTTTCTGTAGAAAATGCAAGTGGACATTTGGAGCGCTAAGAGCGTAGTAGTGGAAAAAGGAATATATTCAAATATAAACTACACAGAAGCATTCTGTGAAACTTCTTTCTGATCTGAGCATTCAGCTAACAGAGTTAAACCATACTTTTGATTGAGCAGTTTTGAAACACTCTGTCTGTAGAAAATGCAACTGGACATTCGTAGCGCTAAGTGGGTAATAGTGGAAAAAAGATATGTTCAAATATGAACTACACAGAAACATTGTATGAAACTTCTTTCTGTTCTGTGCATTCAACTAACAGAGTTGAAGCTTACTTTTGATTGAGCCGTTCTGAAACACTCTTTCTGTAGAAACTGCAATTGGACATTCTGAGCGCTAAGAGGCCTATATTGGGAAAAAAAATGTCTACAAATAAAAACTACACAGAAGAATTGTGTGAAACTTCTTTCTGTTCTGTTTGTTCAACTAAAAGTGTTGAAACTTAGTTTTGATTGAGCCGTTCTGAAACACTCTTTCTGTAGAAAATGCAAGTGGAGATTCGGAGCGCTAAGAGGGTAATAGTGGAAAAAGGAATGTCTCCAAATATAAACTACACAGAATCATTCTGTGAAACTTCTTTCTGATCTGTGCATTCAGCTAACAGAGTTAAACCATACTTTTGATTGAGCAGATCTGAACACTCTTTCTGAAGAAAATGCAACTGGACATATGGAGCGCTAAGAGAGTAGTAGTGGAAAAAGGAATATATTCAAATATAAACTACACAGAAGCATTCTGTGAAACTTCTTTCTGATCTGAGCATTCAGCTAACAGAGTTAAACCATACTTTTGATTGAGCAGTTTTGAAACACTCTCTCTGTAGAAAATGCAACTGGACATTCGTAGCGCTAAGTGGGTAATAGTGGAAAAAAGAATATGTTCAAATATAAACTACACAGAAGCATTGTATGAAACTTCTTTCTGTTCTGTGCATTCAACTAACAGAGTTGAACCTTACTTTTGATTGAGCCTTTCTGAAACACTCTTTCTGTAGAAACTGCAATTGGACATTCTGAGCGCTAAGAGGCCTCTATTGGGAAAAATAATATCTTCAAATAAAAACTACACAGAAGCATTGTGTGAAACTTATTTCTGATATGTTCATTAAGCTAACAGAGTTAAACCATACTTTTGATTGCGCAGTTCTGAACACTCTTTCTGTAGAAAATGCAAGTGGACATTCGGAGCGCTAAGAGGGTAATAGTGGAAAAAGGAATATATTCAAATATAAACTACACAGTAGCATTCTGTGAAAATTCTTTCTGTTCTGTGCATTCAACTAACAGAGTTGAACCTTACTTTTGATTGAGCCGTTCTGAAATACTCTTTCTGTAGAAACTGCAATTGGACATGCTAAGCGCTAAGAGGCCTACATTGGGAAAAAGAATATCTTCAAATAAAAACTACACAGATGCATTCTGTGAAACTTATTTCTGATCTGTAAATTTAGTTAACATAGATAAAACATATTTTTGATTGAGCAGTTATGAAACACTCTTTTTGTAGAAAATGCAAGTGGAGATTCGGAGCGCTAAGAGGGTAATAGTGGAAAAAGGAATGTCTTCAAATATAAACTACACAGAATCATTCGGTGAAATTTCTTTCTGATCTGTGCATTCAGCTAACAGAGTTAAACCATACTTTTGATTGAGCAGATCTGAACACTCTTTCTGTAGAAAATGCAAGTGGACATTTGGAGCGCTAAGAGCGTAGTAGTGGAAAAAGGAATATATTCAAATATAAACTACACAGAAGCATTCTGTGAAACTTCTTTCTGATCTGAGCATTCAGCTAACAGAGTTAAACCATGCTTTTGATTGAGCAGTTTTGAAACACTCTGTCTGTAGAAAATGCAACTGGACATTCGTAGCGCTAAGTGGGCAATAGTGGAAAAAAGATATGTTCAAATATAAACTACACAGAAACATTGTATGAAACTTCTTTCTGTTCTGTGCATTCAACTAACAGAGTTGAACCTTACTTTTGCTTGAGCCGTTCTGAAACACTCTTTCTGTAGAAACTGCAATTGGACATTCTGAGCGCTAAGAGGCCTATATTGGGAAAAACAATGTCTACAAATAAAAACTACACAGAAGAATTGTGTGAAACTTCTTTCTGTTCTGTTTGTTCAACTAAAAGAGTTGAACCTTAGTTTTGATTGAGCCGTTCTGAAACACTCTTTCTGTAGAAAATGCAAGTGGAGATTCGGAGCGCTAAGAGGGTAATAGTGGAAAAAGGAATGTCTCCAAATATAAACTACACAGAATCATTCTGTGAAACTTCTTTCTGATCTGTGCATTCAGCTAACAGAGTTAAACCATACTTTTGATTGAGCAGGTCTGAACACTCTTTCTGTAGAAAATGCAACTGGACATCTGGAGCGCTAAGAGAGTAGTAGTGGAAAAAGGAATATATTCAAATATAAACTACACAGAAGCATTCTGTGAAACTTCTTTCTGATCTGAGCATTCAGCTAACAGAGTTAAACCATACTTTTGATTGAGCAGTTTTGAAACACTCTCTCTGTAGAAAATGCAACTGGACATTCGTAGCGCTAAGTGGGTAATAGTGGAAAAAAGAATATGTTCAAATATAAACTACACAGAAGCATTGTATGAAACTTCTTTATGTTCTGTGCATTCAACTAACAGAGTTGAACCTTACTTTTGATTGAGCCTTTCTGAAACACTCCTTCTGTAGAAACTGCAATTGGACATTCTGAGCGCTAAGAGGCCTCTATTGGGAAAAATAATATCTTCAAATAAAAACTACACAGAAGCATTGTGTGAAACTTATTTCTGATATGTTCATTAAGCTAACAGAGTTAAACCATACTTTTGATTGCGCAGTTCTGAACACTCTTTCTGTAGAAAATGCAAGTGGACATTCGGAGCGCTAAGAGGGTAATAGTGGAAAAAGGAATATATTCAAATATAAACTACACAGTAGCATTCTGTGAAAATTCTTTCTGTTCTGTGCATTCAACTAACAGAGTTGAACCTTACTTTTGATTGAGCCGTTCTGAAACACTCTTTCTGTAGAAACTGCAATTGGACATGCTAAGCGCTAAGAGGCCTACATTGGGAAAAAGAATATCTTCAAATAAAAACTACACAGATGCATTCTGTGAAACTTATTTCTGATCTGTAAATTCAGTTAACATAGATAAAACATATTTTTGATTGAGCAGTTATGAAACACTCTTTTTGTAGAAAATGCAAGTGGAGATTCGGAGCGCTAAGAGGGTAATAGTGGAAAAAGGAATGTCTTCAAATATAAACTACACAGAATCATTCGGTGAAACTTCTTTCTGATCTGTGCATTCAGCTAACAGAGTTAAACCATACTTTTGATTGAGCAGATCTGAAGACTCTTTCTGTAGAAAATGCAACTGGACATTTGGAGCGCTAAGAGCGTAGTAGTGGAAAAAGGAATATATTCAAATATAAACTACACAGAAGCATTCTGTGAAACTTCTTTCTGATCTGAGCATTCAGCTAACAGAGTTAAACCATACTTTTGATTGAGCAGTTTTGAAACACTCTGTCTGTAGAAAATGCAACTGGACATTCGTAGCGCTAAGTGGGCAATAGTGGAAAAAAGATATATTCAAATATAAACTACACAGAAACATTGTATGAAACTTCTTTCTGTTCTGTGCATTCAACTAACAGAGTTGAACCTTACTTTTGATTGAGCCGTTCTGAAACACTCTTTCTGTAGAAACTGCAATTGGACATTCTGAGCGCTAAGAGGCCTATATTGGGAAAAACAATGTCTACAAATAAAAACTACACAGAGGAATTGTGTGAAACTTCTTTCTGTTCTGTTTGTTCAACTAAAAGAGTTGAACCTTAGTTTTGATTGAGCCGTTCTGAAACACTCTTTCTGTAGAAAATGCAAGTGGAGATTCGGAGCGCTAAGAGGGTAATAGTGGAAAAAGGAATGTCTCCAAATATAAACTACACAGAATCATTCTGTGAAACTTCTTTCTGATCTGTGCATTCAGCTAACAGAGTTAAACCATACTTTTGATTGAGCAGATCTGAACACTCTTTCTGTAGAAAATGCAACTGGACATCTGGAGCGCTAAGAGAGTAGTAGTGGAAAAAGGAATATATTCAAATATAAACTACACAGAAGCATTCTGTGAAACTTCTTTCTGATCTGAGCATTCAGCTAACAGAGTTAAACCATACTTTTGATTGAGCAGTTTTGAAACACTCTCTCTGTAGAAAATGCAACTGGACATTCGTAGCGCTAAGTGGGTAATAGTGGAAAAAAGAATATGTTCAAATATAAACTACACAGAAGCATTGTATGAAACTTCTTTCTGTTCTGTGCATTCAACTAACAGAGTTGAACCTTACTTTTGATTGAGCCTTTCTGAAACACTCCTTCTGTAGAAACTGCAATTGGACATTCTGAGCGCTAAGAGGCCTCTATTGGGAAAAATAATATCTTCAAATAAAAACTACACAGAAGCATTGTGTGAAACTTATTTCTGATATGTTCATTAAGCTAACAGAGTTAAACCATACTTTTGATTGCGCAGTTCTGAACACTCTTTCTGTAGAAAATGCAAGTGGACATTCGGAGCGCTAAGAGGGTAATAGTGGAAAAAGGAATATATTCAAATATAAACTACACAGTAGCATTCTGTGAAAATTCTTTCTGTTCTGTGCATTCAACTAACAGAGTTGAACCTTACTTTTGATTGAGCCGTTCTGAAACACTCTTTCTGTAGAAACTGCAATTGGACATGCTAAGCGCTAAGAGGCCTACATTGGGAAAAAGAATATCTTCAAATAAAAACTACACAGATGCATTCTGTGAAACTTATTTCTGATCTGTAAATTCAGTTAACATAGATAAAACATATTTTTGATTGAGCAGTTATGAAACACTCTTTTTGTAGAAAATGCAAGTGGAGATTCGGAGCGCTAAGAGGGTAATAGTGGAAAAAGGAATGTCTTCAAATATAAACTACACAGAATCATTCGGTGAAACTTCTTTCTGATCTGTGCATTCAGCTAACAGAGTTAAACCATACTTTTGATTGAGCAGATCTGAACACTCTTTCTGTAGAAAATGCAAGTGGACATTTGGAGCGCTAAGAGCGTAGTAGTGGAAAAAGGAATATATTCAAATATAAACTACACAGAAGCATTCTGTGAAACTTCTTTCTGATCTGAGCATTCAGCTAACAGAGTTAAACCATACTTTTGATTGACCAGTTTTGAAACACTCTGTCTGTAGAAAATGCAACTGGACATTCGTAGCGCTAAGTGGGTAATAGTGGAAAAAAGATATGTTCAAATATAAACTACACAGAAACATTGTATGAAAATTCTTTCTGTTCTGTGCATTCAACTAACAGAGTTGAACCTTACTTTTGATTGAGCCGTTCTGAAACACTCTTTCTGTAGAAACTGCAATTGGACATTCTGAGCGCTAAGAGGCCTATATTGGGAAAAACAATGTCTACAAATAAAAACTACACAGAAGAATTGTGTGAAACTTCTTTCTGTTCTGTTTGTTCAACTAAAAGAGTTGAACCTTAGTTTTGATTGAGCCGTTCTGAAACACTCTTTCTGTAGAAAATGCAAGTGGAGATTCGGAGCGCTAAGAGGGTAATAGTGGAAAAAGGAATGTCTCCAAATATAAACTACACAGAATCATTCTGTGAAACTTCTTTCTGATCTGTGCATTCAGCTAACAGAGTTAAACCATACTTTTGATTGAGCAGATCTGAACACTCTTTCTGTAGAAAATGCAACTGGACATCTGGAGCGCTAAGAGAGTAGTAGTGGAAAAAGGAATATATTCAAATATAAACTACACAGAAGCATTCTGTGAAACTTCTTTCTGATCTGAGCATTCAGCTAACAGATTTAAACCATACTTTTGATTGAGCAGTTTTGAAACACTCTCTCTGTAGAAAATGCAACTGGACATTCGTAGCGCTAAGTGGGTAATAGTGGAAAAAAGAATATGTTCAAATATAAACTACACAGAAGCATTGTATGAAACTTCTTTCTGTTCTGTGCATTCAACTAACAGAGTTGAACCTTACTTTTGATTGAGCCGTTCTGAAACACTCTTTCTGTAGAAACTGCAATTGGACATTCTGAGCGCTAAGAGGCCTCTATTGGGAAAAATAATATCTTCAAATAAAAACTACACTGAAGCATTGTGTGAAACTTATTTCTGATATGTCCATTAAGCTAACAGAGTTAAACCATACTTTTGATTGCGCAGTTCTGAACACTCTTTCTGTAGAAAATGCAAGTGGACATTCGGAGCGCTAAGAGGGTAATAGTGGAAAAAGGAATATATTCTAATATAAACTACACAGTAGCATTCTGTGAAAATTCTTTCTGTTCTGTGCATTCAACTAACAGAGTTGAACCTTACTTTTGATTGAGCCGTTCTGAAACACTCTTTCTGTAGAATCTGCAATTGGACATGCTAAGCGCTAAGAGGCCTACATTGGGAAAAAGAATATCTTCAAATAAAAACTACACAGATGCATTCTGTGAAACTTATTTCTGATCTGTAAATTCAGTTAACAGAGATAAAACATATTTTTGATTGAGCAGTTATGAAACACTCTTTTTGTAGAAAATGCAAGTGGAGATTCGGAGCGCTAAGAGGGTAATAGTGGAAAAAGGAATGTCTTCAACTATAAACTACACAGAATCATTCGGTGAAACTTCTTTCTGATCTGTGCATTCAGCTAACAGAGTTAAACCATACTTTTGATTGAGCAGATCTGAACACTCTTTCTGTAGAAAATGCAAGTGGACATTTGGAGCGCTAAGAGCGTAGTAGTGGAAAAAGGAATATATTCAAATATAAACTACACAGAAGCATTCTGTGAAACTTCTTTCTGATCTGAGCATTCAGCTAACAGAGTTAAACCATACTTTTGATTGAGCAGTTTTGAAACACTCTGTCTGTAGAAAATGCAACTGGACATTCGTAGCGCTAAGTGGGTAATAGTGGAAAAAAGATATGTTCAAATATAAACTACACAGAAACATTGTATGAAACTTCTTTCTGTTCTGTGCATTCAACTAACAGAGTTGAACCTTACTTTTGATTGAGCCGTTCTGAAACACTCTTTCTGTAGAAACTGCAATTGGACATTCTGAGCGCTAAGAGGCCTATATTGGGAAAAATAATGTCTACAAATAAAAACTACACAGAAGAATTGTGTGAAACTTCTTTCTGTTCTGTTTGTTCAACTAAAAGAGTTGAACCTTAGTTTTGATTGAGCCGTTCTGAAACACTCTTTCTGTAGAAAATGCAAGTGGAGATTCGGAGCGCTAAGAGGGTAATAGTGGAAAAAGGAATGTCTCCAAATAGAAACTACACAGAATCATTCTGTGAAACTTCTTTCTGATCTGTGCATTCAGCTAACAGAGTTAAACCATACTTTTGATTGAGCAGATCTGAACACTCTTTCTGTAGAAAATGCAACTGGACATCTGGAGCGCTAAGAGAGTAGTAGTGGAAAAAGGAATATATTCAAATATTAACTACACAGAAGCATTCTGTGAAACTTCTTTCTGATCTGAGCATTCAGCTAACAGAGTTAAACCATACATTTGATTGAGCAGTTTTGAAACACTCTCTCTGTAGAAAATGCAACTGGACATTCGTAGCGCTAAGTGGGTAATAGTGGAAAAAAGAATATGTTCAAATATAAACTACACAGAAGCATTGTATGAAACTTCTTTCTGTTCTGTGCATTCAACTAACAGAGTTGAACCTTACTTTTGATTGAGCCGTTCTGAAACACTCTTTCTGTAGAAACTGCAATTGGACATTCTGAGCGCTAAGAGGCCTCTATTGGGAAAAATAATATCTTCAAATAAAAACTACACTGAAGCATTGTGTGAAACTTATTTCTGATATGTTCATTAAGCTAACAGAGTTAAACCATACTTTTGATTGCGCAGTTCTGAACACTCTTTCTGTAGAAAATGCAAGTGGACATTCGGAGCGCTAAGAGGGTAATAGTGGAAAAAGGAATATATTCTAATATAAACTACACAGTAGCATTCTGTGAAAATTCTTTCTGTTCTGTGCATTCAACTAACAGAGTTGAACCTTACTTTTGATTGAGCCGTTCTGAAACACTCTTTCTGTAGAATCTGCAATTGGACATGCTAAGCGCTAAGAGGCCTACATTGGGAAAAAGAATATCTTCAAATAAAAACTACACAGATGCATTCTGTGAAACTTATTTCTGATCTGTAAATTCAGTTAACAGAGATAAAACATATTTTTGATTGAGCAGTTATGAAACACTCTTTTTGAAGAAAATGCAAGTGGAGATTCGGAGCGCTAAGAGGGTAATAGTGGAAAAAGGAATGTATTCAACTATAAACTACACAGAATCATTCGGTGAAACTACTTTCTGATCTGTGCATTCAGCTAACAGAGTTAAACCATACTTTTGATTGAGCAGATCTGAACACTCTTTCTGTAGAAAATGCAAGTGGACATTTGGAGCGCTAAGAGCGTAGTAGTGGAAAAAGGAATATATTCAAATATAAACTACACAGAAGCATTCTGTGAAACTTCTTTCTGATCTGAGCATTCAGCTAACAGAGTTAAACCATACTTTTGATTGAGCAGTTTTGAAACACTCTGTCTGTAGAAAATGCAACTGGACATTCGTAGCGCTAAGTGGGTAATAGTGGAAAAAAGATATGTTCAAATATAAACTACACAGAAACATTGTATGAAACTTCTTTCTGTTCTGTGCATTCAACTAACAGAGTTGAACCTTACTTTTGATTGAGCCGTTCTGAAACACTCTTTCTGTAGAAACTGCAATTGGACATTCTGAGCGCTAAGAGGCCTATATTGGGAAAAACAATGTCTACAAATAAAAACTACACAGAAGAATTGTGTGAAACTTCTTTCTGTTCTGTTTGTTCAACTAAAAGGGTTGAACCTTAGTTTTGATTGAGCCGTTCTGAAACACTCTTTCTGTAGAAAATGCAAGTGGAGATTCGGAGCGCTAAGAGGGTAATAGTGGAAAAAGGAATGTCTCCAAATATAAACTACACAGAATCATTCTGTGAAACTTCTTTCTGATCTGTGCATTCAGCTAACAGAGTTAAACCATACTTTTGATTGAGCAGATCTGAACAGTCTTTCTGTAGAAAATGCAACTGGACATCTGGAGCGCTAAGAGAGTAGTAGTGGAAAAAGGAATATATTCAAATATAAACTACACAGAAGCATTCTGTGAAACTTCTTTCTGATCTGAGCATTCAGCTAACAGAGTTAAACCATACTTTTGATTGAGCAGTTTTGAAACACTCTCTCTGTAGAAAATGCAACTGGACATTCGTAGCGCTAAGTGGGTAATAGTGGAAAAAAGAATATGTTCAAATATAAACTACACAGAAGCATTGTATGAAACTTCTTTCTGTTCTGTGCATTCAACTAACAGAGTTGAACCTTACTTTTGATTGAGCCTTTCTGAAACACTCTTTCTGTAGAAACTGCAATTGGACATTCTGAGCGCTAGGAGGCCTCTATTGGGAAAAATAATATCTTCAAATAAAAACTACACAGAAGCATTGTGTGAAACTTATTTCTGATATGTTCATTAAGCTAACAGAGTTAAACCATACTTTTGATTGCGCAGTTCTGAACACTCTTTCTGTAGAAATGCAAGTGGACATTCGGAGCGCTAAGAGGGTAATAGTGGAAAAAGGAATATATTCAAATATAAACTACACAGTAGCATTCTGTGAAAATTCTTTCTGTTCTGTGCATTCAACTAACAGAGTTGAACCTTACTTTTGATTGAGCCGTTCTGAAACACTCTTTCTGTAGAAACTGCAATTGGACATGCTAAGCGCTAAGAGGCCTACATTGGGAAAAAGAATATCTTCAAATAAAAACTACACAGATGCATTCTGTGAAACTTATTTCTGATCTGTAAATTCAGTTAACATAGATAAAACATATTTTTGATTGAGCAGTTATGAAACACTCTTTTTGTAGAAAATGCAAGTGGAGATTTGGAGCGCTAAGAGCGTAGTAGTGGAAAAAGGAATATATTCAAATATAAACTACACAGAAGCATTCTGTGAAACTTCTTTCTGATCTGAGCATTCAGCTAACAGAGTTAAACCATACTTTTGATTGAGCAGTTTTGAAACACTCTGTCTGTAGAAAATGCAACTGGACATTCGTAGCGCTAAGTGGGTAATAGTGGAAAAAAGATATGTTCAAATATAAACTACACAGAAACATTGTATGAAACTTCTTTCTGTTCTGTGCATTCAACTAACAGAGTTGAACCTTACTTTTGATTGAGCCGTTCTGAAACACTCTTTCTGTAGAAACTGCAATTGGACATTCTGAGCGCTAAGAGGCCTATATTGGGAAAAACAATGTCTACAAATAAAAACTACACAGAAGAATTGTGTGAAACTTCTTTCTGTTCTGTTTGTTCAACTAAAAGAGTTGAACCTTAGTTTTGATTGAGCCGTTCTGAAACACTCTTTCTGTAGAAAATGCAAGTGGAGATTCGGAGCGCTAAGAGGGTAATAGTGGAAAAAGGAATGTCTCCAAATATAAACTACACAGAATCATTCGGTGAAACTTCTTTCTGATCTGTGCATTCAGCTAACAGGGTTAAACCATACTTTTGATTGAGCAGATCTGAACACACTTTCTGTAGAAAATGCAACTGGACATTTGGAGCGCTAAGAGCGTAGTAGTGGAAAAAGGAATATATTCAAATATAAACTACACAGAAGCATTCTGTGAAACTTCTTTCTGATCTGAGCATTCAGGTAACAGAGTGAAACCATACTTTTGATTGAGCAGTTTTGAAACACTCTGTCTGTAGAAAATGCAACTGGACATTTGGAGCGCTAAGAGCGTAGTAGTGGAAAAAGGAATATATTCAAATATAAACTACACAGAAGCATTCTGTGAAACTTCTTTCTGATCTGAGCATTCAGCTAACAGGGTGAAACCATACTTTTGATTGAGCAGTTTTGAAACACTCTCTCTGTAGAAAATGCAACTGGACATTCGTAGCGCTAAGTGGGTAATAGTGGAAAAAAGAATATGTTCAAATATAAACTACACAGAAGCATTGTATGAAACTTCTTTCTGTTCTGTGCATTCAACTAACAGAGTTGAACCTTACTTTTGATTGAGCCTTTCTGAAACACTCTTTCTGTAGAAACTGCAATTGGACATTCTGAGCGCTAGGAGGCCTCTATTGGGAAAAATAATATCTTCAAATAAAAACTACACAGAAGAATTGTGTGAAACTTATTTCTGATATGTTCATTAAGCTAACAGAGTTAAACCATACTTTTGATTGCGCAGTTCTGAACACTCTTTCTGTAGAAAATGCAAGTGGACATTCGGAGCGCTAAGAGGGTAATAGTGGAAAAAGGAATATATTCAAATATAAACTACACAGTAGTATTCTGTGAAAATTCTTTCTGTTCTGTGCATTCAACTAACAGAGTTGAACCTTACTTTTGATTGAGCCGTTCTGAAACACTCTTTCTGTAGAAACTGCAATTGGACATGCTAAGCGCTAAGAGGCCTACATTGGGAAAAAGAATATCTTCAAATAAAAACTACACAGATGCATTCTGTGAAACTTATTTCTGATCTGTAAATTCAGTTAACATAGATAAAACATATTTTTGATTGAGCAGTTATGAAACACTCTTTTTGTAGAAAATGCAAGTGGAGATTCGGAGCGCTAAGCGGGTAATAGTGGAAAAAGGAATGTCTCCAAATATAAACTACACAGAATCATTCTGTGAAACTTCTTTCTGATCTGTGCATTCAGCTAACAGGGTTAAACCATACTTTTGATTGAGCAGATCTGAACACTCTTTCTGTAGAAAATGCAACTGGACATTTGGAGCGCTAAGAGAGTAGTAGTGGAAAAAGGAATATATACAAATATAAACTACACAGAAGCATTCTGTGAAACTTCTTTCTGATCTGAGCATTCAGCTAACAGAGTTAAACCATACTTTTGATTGAGCAGTTTTGAAACACTCTGTCTGTAGAAAATGCAACTGGACATTCGTAGCGCTAAGTGGGTAATAGTGGAAAAAAGAATATGTTCAAATATAAACTACACATAAGCATTGTATGAAACTTCTTTCTGTTCTGTGCATTCAACTAACAGAGTTGAACCTTACTTTTGATTGAGCCTTTCTGAAACACTCTTTCTGTAGAAACTGCAATTGGACATTCTGAGCGCTAAGAGGACTATATTGGGAAAAATAATATCTTCAAATAAAAACTACACAGAAGCATTGTGTGAAACTTATTTCTGATATGTTCATTAAGCTAACAGAGTTAAACCATACTTTTGATTGCGCAGTTCTGAACACTCTTTCTGTAGAAAATGCAAGTGGACATTCGGAGCGCTAAGAGGGTAATAGTGGAAAAAGGAATATATTCAAATATAAACTACACAGTAGCATTCTGTGAAAATTCTTTCTGTTCTGTGCATTCAACTAACAGAGTTGAATCTTACTTTTGATTGAGCCGTTCTGAAACACTCTTTCTGTAGAAACTGCAATTGGACATGCTAAGCGCTAAGAGACCTACATTGGGAAAAAGAATATCTTCAAATAAAAACTACACAGATGCATTCTGTGAAACTTATTTCTGATCTGTAAATTCAGTTAACAGAGATAAAACATATTTTTGATTGAGCAGTTATGAAACACTCTTTTTGTAGAAAATGCAAGTGGAGATTCGGAGAGCTAAGAGGGTAATAGTGGAAAAAGGAATGTCTTCAAATATAAACTACACAGAATCATTCGGTGAAACTTCTTTCTGATCTGTGCATTCAGCTAACAGAGTTAAACCATACTTTTGATTGAGTAGATCTGAACACTCTTTCTTTAGAAAATGCAACTGGACATTTGGAGCGCTAAGAGAGTAGTAGTGGAAAAAGGAATATATTCAAATATAAACTACACAGAAGCATTCTGTGAAACTTCTTTCTGATCTGAGCATTCAGCTAACAGAGTTAAACCATACTTTTGATTGAGCAGTTTTGAAACACTCTGTCTGTAGAAAATGCAACTGGACATTCGTAGCGCTAAGTGGGTAATAGTGGAAAAAAGAATATGTTCAAATATAAACTACACAGAAGCATTGTATGAAACTTCTTTCTGTTCTGTGCATTCAACTAACAGAGTTGAACCTTACTTTTGATTGAGCCGTTCTGAAACACTCTTTCTGTAGAAACTGCAATTGGACATTCTGAGCGCTTGGAGGCCTATATTGGGAAAAAGAATGTCTACAAATAAAAACTACACAGAAGAATTGTGTGAAACTTCTTTCTGTTCTGTTTGTTCAACTAAAAGAGTTGAACCTTAGTTTTGATTGAGCCGTTCTGAAACACTCTTTCTGTAGAAAATGCAAGTGGAGATTCGGAGCGCTAAGAGGGTAATAGTGGAAAAAGGAATGTCTCCAAATATAAACTACACAGAATCATTCTGTGAAACTTCTTTCTGATCTGTGCATTCAGCTAACAGAGTTAAACCATACTTTTGATTGAGCAGATCTGAACTCTCTTTCTGTAGAAAATGCAACTGGACATTTGGAGCGCTAAGAGAGTAGTAGTGGAAAAAGGAACATATTCAAATATAAACTACACAGAAGCATTCTGTGAAACTTATTTCTGATCTGAGCATTCAGCTAACAGAGTTAAACCATACTTTTGATTGAGCAGTTTTGAAACACTCTGTCTGTAGAAAATGCAACTGGACATTCGTAGCGCTAAGTGGGTAATAGTGGAAAAAAGAATATGTTCAAATATAAACTACACAGAAGCATTGTATGAAACTTCTTTCTGTTCTGTGCATTCAACTAACAGAGTTGAACCTTACTTTTGATTGAGCCTTTCTGAAACACTCTTTCTGTAGAAACTGCAATTGGACATTCTGAGCGCTAAGAGGGCTATATTGGGAAAAATAATATCTTCAAATAAAAACTACACAGAAGCATTGTGTGAAACTTATTTCTGATATGTTCATTAAGCTAACAGAGTTAAACCATACTTTTGATTGCGCAGTTCTGAACACTCTTTCTGTAGAAAATGCAAGTGGACATTCGGAGCGCTAAGAGGGTAATAGTGGATAAAGGAATATATTCAAATATAAACTACACAGTAGCATTCTGTGAAAAGTCTTTCTGTTCTGTGCATTCAACTAACAGAGTTGAACCTTACTTTTGATTGAGCCGTTCTGAAACACTCTTTCTGTAGAAACTGCAATTGGACATGCTAAGCGCTAAGAGTCCTACATTGGGAAAAAGAATATCTTCAAATAAAAACTACACAGATGCATTCTGTGAAACTTATTTCTGATCTGTAAATTCAGTTAACAGAGATAAAACATATTTTTGATTGAGCAGTTATGAAACACTCTATTTGTAGAAAATGCAAGTGCAGATTCGGAGCGCTAAGAGGGTAATAGTGGAAAAAGGAATGTCTTCAAATATAAACTACACAGAATCATTCGGTGAAACTTCTTTCTGATCTGTGCATTCAGGTAACAGAATTAAACCATACTTTTGATTGAGCAGATCTGAACACTCTTTCTGTAGAAAATGCAACTGGACATTTGGAGCGCTAAGAGCGTAGTAGTGGAAAAAGGAATATATTCAAATATAAACTACACAGAAGCATTCTGTGAAACTTCTTTCTGATCTGAGCATTCAGCTAACAGAGTTAAACCATACTTTTGATTGAGCAGTTTTGAAACACTCTGTCTGTAGAAAATGCAACTGGACATTCGTAGCGCTAAGTTTTGTAATAGTGGAAAAAAGAATATGTTCAAATAGAAACTACCCAGAAGCATTGTATGAAACTTCTTTCTGTTCTGTGCATTCAACTAACAGAGTTGAACCTTACTTTTGATTGAGCCGTTCTGAAACACTCTTTCTGTAGAAACTGCAATTGGACATTCTGAGCGCTAAGAGGCCTATATTGGGAAAATGAATGTCTACAAGTAAAAACAACACAGAAGAATTGTGTGAAACATCTTTCTGTTCTGTTTGTTCAACTAAAAGAGTTGAACCTTAGTTTTGATTGAGCCGTTCTGAAACACTCTTTCTGTAGAAAATGAAAGTGGAGATTCGGAGCGCTAAGAGGGTAATAGTGGAAAAAGGAATGTCTCCAAATACAAACTACACAGAATCATTCTGTGAAACTTCTTTCTGATCTGTGCATTCAGCTAACAGAGTTAAACCATACTTTTGATTGAGCAGATCTGAACACTCTTTCTGTAGAAAATGCAACTGGACATTTGGAGCGCTAAGAGAGTAGTAGTGGAAAAAGGAATATATTCAAATATAAACTACACAGTAGCATTCTGTGAAAATTCTTTCTGTTCTGTGCATTCAACTAACAGAGTTGAACCTTACTTTTGATTGAGCCATTCTGAAACACTCTTTCTGTAGAAACTGCAATTGGACATGCTAAGCGCTAAGAGACCTACATTGGGAAAAATAATATCTTCAAATAAAAACTACACAGATGCATTCTGTGAAACTTATTTCTGATCTGTAAATTCAGTTAACAGAGATAAAACATATTTTTGATTGAGCAGTTATGAAACACTCTTTTTGTAGAAAATGCAAGTGGAGATTCGGAGCGCTAAGAGGGTAATAGTGGAAAAAGGAATGTCTTCAAATATAAACTACACAGAATCATTCGGTGAAACTTCTTTCTGATCTGTGCATTCAGCTAACAGAGTTAAACCATACTTTTGATTGAGCAGATCTGAACACTCTTTCTGTAGAAAATGCAACTGGACATTTGGAGCGCTAAGAGCGTAGTAGTGGAAAAAGGAATATATTCAAATATAAACTTCACAGAAGCATTCTGTGAAACTTCTTTCTGATCTGAGCATTCAGCTAACAGAGTTAAACCATACTTTTGATTGAGCAGTTTTGAAACACTCTGTCTGTAGAAAATGCAAATGGACATTCGTAGCGCTAAGTGGGTAATAGTGGAAAAAAGAATATGTTCAAATATAAACTACACAGAAGCATTGTATGAAACTTCTTTCTGTTCTGTGCATTCAACTAACAGAGTTGAACCTTACTTTTGATTTAGCCGCTCTGAAACACTCTTTCTGTAGAAACTGCAATTGGACATTCTGAGCGCTAAGAGGCCTATATTGGGAAAAAGAATGTCTTCAAATAAAAACTACACAGATGCATTCTGTGAAACTTATTTCTGATCTGTAAATTCAGTTAACAGAGATAAAACATATTTTTGATTGGGCAGTTATGAAACACCCTTTTTGTAGAAAATGCAAGTGGAGATTCGGAGCGCTAAGAGGGTAATAGTGGAAAAAGGAATGTCTTCAAATATAAACTACACAGAATCATTCGGTGAAACTTCTTTCTGATCTGTGCATTCAGCTAACAGAGTTAAACCATACTTTTGATTGAGCAGATCTGAACACTCTTTCTGTAGAAAATGCAACTGGACATTTGGAGCGCTAAGAGCGTAGTAGTGGAAAAAGGAATATATTCAAATATAAACTACTCAGAAGCATTCTGTGAAACTTCTTTCTGATCTGAGCATTCAGCTAACTGAGTTAAACCATACTTTTGATTGAGCAGTTTTGAAACACTCTGTCTGTAGAAAATGCAACTGGACATTCGTAGCGCTAAGTGGGTAATAGTGGAAAAAAGAATATGTTCAAATATAAACTACACAGAAGCATTGTATGAAACTTCTTTCTGTTCTGTGCATTCAACTAACAGAGTTGAACCTTACTTTTGATTGAGCCGTTCTGAAACACTCTTTCTGTAGAAACTGCAATTGGACATTCTGAGCGCTAAGAGGCCTATATTGGGAAAAACAATGTCTACAAATAAAAACTACACAGAAGAATTGTGTGAAAATTCTTTCTGTTCTGTTTGTTCAACTAAAAGAGTTGAACCTTAGTTTTGATTGAGCCGTTCTGAAACACTCTTTCTGTAGAAAATGCAAGTGGAGATTCGGAGCGCTAGGAGGGTAATAGTGGAAAAAGGAATGTCTCCAAATATAAACTACACAGAATCATTCTGTGAAACTTCTTTCTGATCTGTGCATTCAGCTAACAGAGTTAAACCATACTTTTGCTTGAGCAGATCTGAACACTCTTTCTGTAGAAAATGCAACTGGACATTTGGAGCGCTAAGAGAGTAGTAGTGGAAAAAGGAATATATTCAAATATAAACTACACAGAAGCATTCTGTGAAACTTCTTTCTGATCTGAGCATTCAGCTAACAGAGTTAAACCATACTTTTGATTGAGCAGTTTTGAAACACTCTGTCTGTAGAAAATGCAACTGGACATTCGTAGCTCTAAGTGGGTAATAGTGGAAAAAAGAATATGTTCAAATATAAACTACACAGAAGCATTGTATGAAACTTCTTTCTGTTCTGTGCATTCAACTAACAGAGTTGAACCTTACTTTTGATTGAACCTTTCTGAAACACTCTTTCTGTAGAAACTGCAATTGGACATTCTGAGCGCTAAGAGGCCTATATTGGGAAAAATAATATCTTCAAATAAAAACTACACAGAAGCATTGTGTGAAACTTATTTCTGATATGTTCATTAAGCTAACAGAGTTAAACCATACTTTTGATTGCGCAGTTCTGAACACTCTTTCTGTAGAAAATGCAAGTGGACATTCGGAGCGCTAAGAGGGTAATAGTGGAAAAAGGAATATATTCAAATATAAACTACACAGTAGCATTCTGTGAAAATTCTTTCTGTTCTGTGCATTCAACTAACAGAGTTGAATCTTACTTTTGATTGAGCCGTTCTGAAACACTCTTTCTGTAGAAACTGCAATTGGACATGCTAAGGGCTAAGAGGCCTACATTGGGAAAAAGAATATCTTCAAATAAAAACTACACAGATGCATTCTGTGAAACTTATTTCTGATCTGTAAATTCAGTTAACAGAGATAAAACATATTTTTGATTGAGCAGTTATGAAACACTCTTTTTGTAGAAAATGCAAGTGGAGATTCGGAGCGCTAAGAGGGTAATAGTGGAAAAAGGAATGTCTTCAAATATAAACTACACAGAATCATTCGGTGAAACTTCTTTCTGATCTGTGCATTCAGCTAACAGAGTTAAACCATACTTTTGATTGAGCAGATCTGAACACTCTTTCTGTAGAAAATGCAACTGGACATTTGGAGCGCTAAGAGATTAGTAGTGGAAAAAGGAATATATTCAAATATAAACTACACAGAAGCATTCTGTGAAACTTCTTTCTGATCTGAGCATTCAGCTAACAGAGTTAAACCATACTTTTGATTGAGCAGTTTTGAAACACTCTGTCTGTAGAAAATGCAACTGGACATTCGTAGCGCTAAGTGGGTAATAGTGGAAAAAAGAATATGTTCAAATATAAACTACACAGAAGCATTGTATGAAACTTCTTTCTGTTCTGTGCATTCAACTAACAGAGTTGAACCTTACTTTTGATTGAGCCTTTCTGAAACACTCTTTCTGTAGAAACTGCAATTGGACATTCTGAGCGCTAAGAGGCCTAAATTGGGAAAAATAATATCTTCAAATAAAAACTACACAGAAGCATTGTGTGAAACTTATTACTGATATGTTCATTAAGCTACCAGAGTTAAACCATACTTTTGATTGCGCAGTTCTGAACATTCTTTCTGTAGAAAATGCAAGTGGACATTCGGAGCGCTAAGAGGGTAATAGTGGAAAAAGGAATATATTCAAATATAAACTACACAGTAGCATTCTGTGAAAATTCTTTCTGTTCTGTGCATTCAACTAACAGAGTTGAACCTTACTTTTGATTGAGCCGTTCTGAAACACTCATTCTGTAGAAACTGCAATTGGACATGCTAAGGGCTAAGAGGCCTACATTGGGAAAATAATATCTTCAAATAAAAACTACACAGATGCATTCTGTGAAACTTATTTCTGATCTGTAAATTCAGTTAACAGAGATAAAACATATTTTTGATTGGGCAGTTATGAAACACTCTTTTTGTAGAAAATGCAAGTGGAGATTCGGAGCGCTAAGAGGGTAATAGTGGAAAAAGGAATGTCTTCAAATATAAACTACACAGAATCATTTGGTGAAACTTCTTTCTGATCTGTGCATTCAGCTAACAGAGTTAAACCATACTTTTGATTGAGCAGATCTGAACACTCTTTCTGTAGAAAATGCAACTGGACATTTGGAGCGCTAAGAGCGTAGTAGTGGAAAAAGTAATATATTCAAATATAAACTACACAGAAGCATTCTGTGAAACTTCTTTCTGATCTGAGCATTCAGCTAACAGAGTTAAACCATACTTTTGATTGAGCAGTTTTGAAACACTCTGTCTGTAGAAAATGCAACTGGACATTCGTAGCGCTAAGTGGGTAATAGTGGAAAAAAGAATATGTTCAAATATAAACTACACAGAAGCATTCTATGAAACTTCTTTCTGTTCTGTGCATTCAACTAACAGAGTTGAACCTTACTTTTGATTGAGCCGTTCTGAAACACTCTTTCTGTAGAAACTGCAATTGGACATTCTGAGCGCTAGGAGGCCTATATTGGGAAAAAGAATGTCTACAAATAAAAACTACACAGAAGAATTGTGTGAAACTTCTTTCTGTTCTGTTTGTTCAACTAAAAGAGTTGAAACTTAGTTTCGATTGAGCCGTTCTGAAACACTCTTTCTGTAGAAAATGCAAGTGGAGATTCGGAGCGCTAAGGGGGTAATAGTTTAAAAAGGAATGTCTCCAAATATAAACTACACAGAATCATTCTGTGAAACTTCTTTCTGATCTGTGCATTCAGCTAACAGAGTTAAACCATACTTTTGATTGAGCAGATCTGAACACTCTTTCTGTAGAAAATACAACTGGACATTTGGAGCGCTAAGAGAGTAGTAGTGGAAAAAGGAATATATTCAAATATAAACTACACAGAAGAATTCTGTGAAACTTCTTTCTGATCTGAGCATTCAGCTAACAGAGTTAAACCATACTTTTGATTGAGCAGTTTTGAAACACTCTGTCTGTAGAAAATGCAACTGGACATTCGTAGCGCTAAGTGGGTAATAGTGGAAAAAAGAATATGTTCAAATATAAACTACACAGAAGCATTGTATGAAACTTCTTTCTGTTCTGTGCATTCAACTAACAGAGTTGAACCTTACTTTTGATTGAGCCTTTCTGAAACACTCTTTCTGTAGAAACTGCAATTGGACATTCTGAGCGCTAAGAGGCCTATATTGGGAAAAATAATATCTTCAAATAAAAACTACACAGAAGCATTGTGTGAAACTTATTTCTGATATGTTCATTAAGCTAACAGAGTTAAACCATACTTTTGATTGCGCAGTTCTGAACACTCTTTCTGTAGAAAATGCAAGTGGACATTCGGAGCGCTAAGAGGGTAATAGTGGAAAAAGGAATATATTCAAATATAAACTACACAGTAGCATTCTGTGAAAATTCTTTCTGTTCTGTGCATTCAACTAACAGAGTTGAACCTTACTTTTGATTGAGCCGTTCTGAAACACTCTTTCTGTAGAAACTGCAATTGGACATGCTATGCGCTAAGAGGCCTACATTGGGAAAAAGAATATCTTCAAATAAAAACTACACAGATGCATTCTGTGAAACTTATTTCTGATCTGTAAATTCAGTTATCAGAGATAAAACATATTTTTGATTGAGCAGTTATGAAACACTGTTTTTGTAGAAAATGCAAGTGGAGATTCGGAGCGCTAAGGGGGTAATAGTGGAAAAAGGAATGTCTTCAATTATAAACTACACAGAATCATTTGGTGAAACTTCTTTCTGATCTGTGCATTCAGCTAACAGAGTTAAACCATACTTTTGATTGAGCAGATCTGAACACTCTTTCTGTAGAAAATGCAACTGGACATTTGGAGCGCTAAGAGCGTAGTAGTGGAAAAAGGAATATATTCAAATATAAACTACACAGAAGCATTCTGTGAAACTTCTTTCTGATCTGAGCATTCAGCTAACAGAGTTAAACCATACTTTTGATTGAGCAGTTTTGAAACACTCTGTCTGTAGAAAATGCAACTGGACATTCGTAGCGCTAAGTGGGTAATAGTGGAAAAAAGAATATGTTCAAATATAAACTACACAGAAGCATTGTATGAAACTTCTTTCTGTTCTGTGCATTCAACTAACAGAGTTGAACCTTACTTTTGATTGAGCCGTTCTGAAACACTCTTTCTGTAGAAACTGCAATTGGACATTCTGAGTGCTAGGAGGCCTATATTGGGAAAAAGAATGTCTACAAATAAAAACTACACAGAAGAATTGTGTGAAACTTCTTTCTGTTCTGTTTGTTCAACTAAAAGAGTTGAACCTTAGTTTCGATTGAGCCGTTCTGAAACACTCTTTCTGTAGAAAATGCAAGTGGAGATTCGGAGCGCTAAGAGGGTAATAGTGGAAAAAGGAATGTCTCCAAATATAAACTACACAGAATCATTCTGTGAAACTTCTTTCTGATCTGTGCATTCAGCTAACAGAGTTAAACCATACTTTTGATTGAGCAGATCTGAACACTCTTTCTGTAGAAAATACAACTGGACATTTGGAGCGCTAAGAGAGTAGTAGTGGAAAAAGGAATATATTCAAATATAAACTACACAGAAGCATTCTGTGAAACTTCTTTCTGATCTGAGCATTCAGCTAACAGAGTTAAACCATACTTTTGATTGAGCAGTTTAGAAACACTCTGTCTGTAGAAAATGCAACTGGACATTCGTAGCGCTAAGTGGGTAATAGTGGAAAAAAGAATATGTTCAAATATAAACTACACAGAAGCATTGTATGAAACTTCTTTCTGTTCTGTGCATTCAACTAACAGAGTTGAACCTTACTTTTGATTGAGCCTTTCTGAAACACTCTTTCTGTAGAAACTGCAATTGGACATTCTGAGCGCTAAGAGGCCTATATTGGGAAAAATAATATCTTCAAATAAAAACTACACAGAAGCATTGTGTGAAACTTATTTCTGATATGTTCATTAAGCTAACAGAGTTAAACCATACTTTTGATTGCGCAGTTCTGAACACTCTTTCTGTAGAAAATGCAAGTGGACATTCGGAGCGCTAAGAGGGTAATAGTGGAAAAAGGAATATATTCAAATATAAACTACACAGTAGCATTCTGTGAAAATCCTTTCTGTTCTGTGCATTCAACTAACAGAGTTGAACCTTACTTTTGATTGAGCCGTTCTGAAACACTCTTTCTGTAGAAACTGCAATTGGACATGCTATGCGCTAAGAGGCCTACATTGGGAAAAAGAATATCTTCAAATAAAAACTACACAGATGCATTCTGTGAAACTTATTTCTGATCTGTAAATTCAGTTAACAGAGATAAAACATATTTTTGATTGAGCAGTTATGAAACACTGTTTTTGTAGAAAATGCAAGTGGAGATTCGGAGCGCTAAGGGGGTAATAGTGGAAAAAGGAATGTCTTCAAATATAAACTACACAGAATCATTTGGTGAAACTTCTTTCTGATCTGTGCATTCAGCTAACAGAGTTAAACCATACTTTTGATTGAGCAGATCTGAACACTCTTTCTGTAGAAAATGCAACTGGACATTTGGACCGCTATGAGCGTAGTAGTGGAAAAAGGAATATATTCAAATATAAACTACACAGAAGCATTCTGTGAAACTTCTTTCTGATCTGAGCATTCAGCTAACAGAGTTAAACCATACTTTTGATTGAGCAGTTTTGAAACACTCTGTCTGTAGAAAATGCAACTGGACATTCGTAGCGCTAAGTGGGTAATAGTGGAAAAAAGAATATGTTCAAATATAAACTACACAGAAGCATTGTATGAAACTTCTTTCTGTTCTGTGCATTCAACTAACAGAGTTGAACCTTACTTTTGATTGAGCCGTTCTGAAACACTCTTTCTGTAGAAACTGCAATTGGACATTCTGAGCGCTAGGAGGCCTATATTGGGAAAAAGAATGTCTACAAATAAAAACTACACAGAAGAATTGTGTGAAACTTCTTTCTGTTCTGTTTGTTCAACTAAAAGAGTTGAACCTTAGTTTCGATTGAGCCGTTCTGAAACACTCTTTCTGTAGAAAATGCAATTGGATATTCGGAGCGCTAAGAGGGTAATAGTGGAAAAAGGAATGTCTCCAAATATAAACTACACAGAATCATTCTGTGAAACTTCTTTCTGATCTGTGCATTCAGCTAACAGAGATAAACCATACTTTTGATTGAGCAGATCTGAACACTCTTTCTGTAGAAAATGCAACTGGACATTTGGAGCGCTAAGAGAGTAGTAGTGGAAAAAGGAATATATTCAAATATAAACTACACAGAAGCATTCTGTGAAACTTCTTTCTGATCTGAGCATTCAGCTAACAGAGTTAAACCATACTTTTGATTGAGCAGTTTTGAAACACTCTGTCTGTAGAAAATGCAACTGGACATTCGTAGCGCTAAGTGGGTAATAGTGGAAAAAAGAATATGTTCAAATATAAACTACACAGAAGCATTGTATGAAACTTCTTTCTGTTCTGTGCATTCAACTAACAGAGTTGAACCTTACTTTTGATTGAGCCTTTCTGAAACACTCTTTCTGTAGAAACTGCAATTGGACATTCTGAGCGCTAAGAGGCCTCTATTGGGAAAAATAATATCTTCAAATAAAAACTACACAGAAGCATTGTGTGAAACTTATTTCTGATATGTTCATTAAGCTAACAGAGTTAAACCATACTTTTGATTGCGCAGTTCTGAACACTCTTTCTGTAGAAAATGCAAGTGGACATTCGGAGCGCTAAGAGGGTAATAGTGGAAAAAGGAATATATTCAAATATAAACTACACAGTAGCATTCTGTGAAAATTCTTTCTGTTCTGTGCATTCAACTAACAGAGTTGAACCTTACTTTTGATTGAGCTGTTCTGAAACAATCTTTCTGTAGAAACTGCAATTGGACATGCTATGCGCTAAGAGGCCTACATTGGGAAAAAGAATATCTTCAAATAAAAACTACACGGATGCATTCTGTGAAACTTATTTCTGATCTGTAAATTCAGTTAACAGAGATAAAACATATTTTTGATTGAGCAGTTATGAAACACTCTTTTTGTAGAAAATGCAAGTGGAGATTCGGAGCGCTAAGAGGGTAATAGTGGAAAAAGGAATGTCTTCAAATATATACTACACAGAATCATTCGGTGAAACTTCTTTCTGATCTGTGCATTCAGCTAACAGAGTTAAACCATACTTTTGATTGAGCAGATCTGAACACTCTTTCTGTAGAAAATGCAACTGGACATTTGGAGCGCTATGAGCGTAGTAGTGGAAAAAGGAATATATTCAAATATAAACTACACAGAAGCATTCTGTGAAACTTCATTCTGATCTGAGCATTCAGCTAACAGAGTTAAACCATACTTTTGATTGAGCAGTTTTGAAACACTCTGTCTGTAGAAAATGCAACTGGACATTCGTAGCGCTAAGTGGGTAATAGTGGAAAAAAGAATATGTTCAAATATAAACTGCACAGAAGCATTGTATGAAACTTCTTTCTGTTCTGTGCATTCAACTAACAGAGTTGAACCTTACTTTTGATTGAGCCGTTCTGAAACACTCTTTCTGTAGAAACTGCAATTGGACATTCTGAGCGCTAGGAAGCCTATATTGGGAAAAAGAATGTCTACAAATAAAAACTACACAGAAGAATTGTGTGAAACTTCTTTCTGTTCTGTTTGTTCAACTAAAAGAGTTGAAACTTAGTTTCGATTGAGCCGTTCTGAAACACTCTTTCTGTAGAAAATGCAAGTGGAGATTCGGAGCGCTAAGAGGGTAATAGTGGAAAAAGGAATGTCTCCAAATATAAACTACACAGAATCATTCTGTGAAACTTCTTTCTGATCTGTGCATTCAGCTAACAGAGTTAAACCATACTTTTGATTGAGCAGATCTGAACACTCTTTCTGTAGAAAATGCAACTGGACATTTGGAGCGCTAAGAGAGTAGTAGTGGAAAAAGGAATATATTCAAATATAAACTACACAGAAGCATTCTGTGAAACTTCTTTCTGATCTGAGCATTCAGCTAACAGAGTTAAACCATACTTTTGATTGAGCAGTTTTGAAACACTCTGTCTGTAGAAAATGCAACTGGACATTCGTAGCGCTAAGTGGGTAATAGTGGAAAAAAGAATATGTTCAAATATAAACTACACAGAAGCATTGTATGAAACTTCTTTCTGTTCTGTGCATTCAACTAACAGAGTTGAACCTTACTTTTGATTGAGCCTTTCTGAAACACTCTTTCTGTAGAAACTGCAATTGGACATTCTGAGCGCTAAGAGGCCTATATTGGGAAAAATAATATCTTCAAATAAAAA
This sequence comes from Symphalangus syndactylus, assembly GCF_028878055.3. NCBI lineage: Eukaryota > Metazoa > Chordata > Mammalia > Primates > Hylobatidae > Symphalangus > Symphalangus syndactylus. The sequence continues at coordinate 108,952,418 of NC_072437.2, read as the reverse complement.
CTACACAGAAGCATTGTGTGAAACTTATTTCTGATATGTTCATTAAGCTAACAGAGTTAAACCATACTTTTGATTGCGCAGTTCTGAACACTCTTTCTGTAGAAAATGCAAGTGGACATTCGGAGCGCTAAGAGGGTAATAGTGGAAAAAGGAATATATTCAAATATAAACTACACAGTAGCATTCTGTGAAAATTCTTTCTGTTCTGTGCATTCAACTAACAGAGTTGAATCTTACTTTTGATTGAGCCGTTCTGAAACACTCTTTCTGTAGAAACTGCAATTGGACATGCTAAGGGCTAAGAGGCCTACATTGGGAAAAAGAATATCTTCAAATAAAAACTACACAGATGCATTCTGTGAAACTTATTTCTGATCTGTAAATTCAGTTAACAGAGATAAAACATATTTTTGATTGAGCAGTTATGAAACACTCTTTTTGTAGAAAATGCAAGTGGAGATTCGGAGCGCTAAGAGGGTAATAGTGGAAAAAGGAATGTCTTCAAATATAAACTACACAGAATCATTCGGTGAAACTTCTTTCTGATCTGTGCATTCAGCTAACAGAGTTAAACCATACTTTTGATTGAGCAGATCTGAACACTCTTTCTGTAGAAAATGCAACTGGACATTTGGAGCGCTAAGAGAGTAGTAGTGGAAAAAGTAATATATTCAAATATAAACTACACAGAAGCATTCTGTGAAACTTCTTTCTGATCTGAGCATTCAGCTAACAGAGTTAAACCATACTTTTGATTGAGCAGTTTTGAAACACTCTGTCTGTAGAAAATGCAACTGGACATTCGTAGCGCTAAGTGGGTAATAGTGGAAAAAAGAATATGTTCAAATATAAACTACACAGAAGCATTGTATGAAACTTCTTTCTGTTCTGTGCATTCAACTAACAGAGTTGAACCTTACTTTTGATTGAGCCTTTCTGAAACACTCTTTCTGTAGAAACTGCAATTGGACATTCTGAGCGCTAAGAGGCCTAAATTGGGAAAAATAATATCTTCAAATAAAAACTACACAGAAGCATTGTGTGAAACTTATTACTGATATGTTCATTAAGCTACCAGAGTTAAACCATACTTTTGATTGCGCAGTTCTGAACATTCTTTCTGTAGAAAATGCAAGTGGACATTCGGAGCGCTAAGAGGGTAATAGTGGAAAAAGGAATATATTCAAATATAAACTACATAGTAGCATTCTGTGAAAATTCTTTCTGTTCTGTGCATTCAACTAACAGAGTTGAACCTTACTTTTGATTGAGCCGTTCTGAAACACTCATTCTGTAGAAACTGCAATTGGACATGCTAAGGGCTAAGAGGCCTACATTGGGAAAATAATATCTTCAAATAAAAACTACACAGATGCATTCTGTGAAACTTATTTCTGATCTGTAAATTCAGTTAACAGAGATAAAACATATTTTTGATTGGGCAGTTATGAAACACTCTTTTTGTAGAAAATGCAAGTGGAGATTCGGAGCGCTAAGAGGGTAATAGTGGAAAAAGGAGTGTCTTCAAATATAAACTACACAGAATCATTTGGTGAAACTTCTTTCTGATCTGTGCATTCAGCTAACAGAGTTAAACCATACTTTTGATTGAGCAGATCTGAACTCTCTTTCTGTAGAAAATGCAACTGGACATTTGGAGCGCTAAGAGCGTAGTAGTGGAAAAAGGAATATATTCAAATATAAACTACACAGAAGCATTCTGTGAAACTTCTTTCTGATCTGAGCATTCAGCTAACAGAGTTAAACCATACTTTTGATTGAGCAGTTTTGAAACACTCTGTCTGTAGAAAATGCAACTGGACATTCGTAGCGCTAAGTGGGTAATAGTGGAAAAAAGAATATGTTCAAATATAAACTGCACAGAAGCATTGTATGAAACTTCTTTCTGTTCTGTGCATTCAACTAACAGAGTTGAACCTTACTTTTGATTGAGCCGTTCTGAAACACTCTTTCTGTAGAAACTGCAATTGGACATTCTGAGCGCTAGGAGGCCTATATTGGGAAAAAGAATGTCTACAAATAAAAACTACACAGAAGAATTGTGTGAAACTTCTTTCTGTTCTGTTTGTTCAACTAAAAGAGTTGAACCTTAGTTTCGATTGAGCCGTTCTGAAACACTCTTTCTGTAGAAAATGCAAGTGGAGATTCGGAGCGCTAAGAGGGTAATAGTGGAAAAAGGAATGTCTCCAAATATAAACTACACAGAATCATTCTGTGAAACTTCTTTCTGATCTGTGCATTCAGCTAACAGAGTTAAACCATACTTTTGATTGAGCAGATCTGAACACTCTTTCTGTAGAAAATGCAACTGGACATTTGGAGCGCTAAGAGAGTAGTAGTGGAAAAAGGAATATATTCAAATATAAACTACACAGAAGCATTCTGTGAAACTTCTTTCTGATCTGAGCATTCAGCTAACAGAGTTAAACCATACTTTTGATTGAGCAGTTTTGAAACACTCTGTCTGTAGAAAATGCAACTGGACATTCGTAGCGCTAAGTGGGTAATAGTGGAAAAAAGAATATGTTCAAATATAAACTACACAGAAGCATTGTATGAAACTTCTTTCTGTTCTGTGCATTCAACTAACAGAGTTGAACCTTACTTTTGATTGAGCCTTTCTGAAACACTCTTTCTGTAGAAACTGCAATTGGACATTCTGAGCGCTAAGAGGCCTATATTGGGAAAAATAATATCTTCAAATAAAAACTACACAGAAGCATTGTGTGAAACTTATTTCTGATATGTTCATTAAGCTAACAGAGTTAAACCATACTTTTGATTGCGCAGTTCTGAACACTCTTTCTGTAGAAAATGCAAGTGGACATTCGGAGCGCTAAGAGGGTAATAGTGGAAAAAGGAATATATTCAAATATAAACTACACAGTAGCATTCTGTGAAAATTCTTTCTGTTCTGTGCATTCAACTAACAGAGTTGAATCTTACTTTTGATTGAGCCGTTCTGAAACACTCTTTCTGTAGAAACTGCAATTGGACATGCTAAGGGCTAAGAGGCCTACATTGGGAAAAAGAATATCTTCAAATAAAAACTACACAGATGCATTCTGTGAAACTTATTTCTGATCTGTAAATTCAGTTAACAGAGATAAAACATATTTTTGATTGAGCAGTTATGAAACACTCTTTTTGTAGAAAATGCAAGTGGAGATTCGGAGCGCTAAGAGGGTAATAGTGGAAAAAGGAATGTCTTCAAATATAAACTACACAGAATCATTCGGTGAAACTTCTTTCTGATCTGTGCATTCAGCTAACAGAGTTAAACCATACTTTTGATTGAGCAGATCTGAACACTCTTTCTGTAGAAAATGCAACTGGACATTTGGAGCGCTAAGAGAGTAGTAGTGGAAAAAGTAATATATTCAAATATAAACTACACAGAAGCATTCTGTGAAACTTCTTTCTGATCTGAGCATTCAGCTAACAGAGTTAAACCATACTTTTGATTGTGCAGTTTTGAAACACTCTGTCTGTAGAAAATGCAACTGGACATTCGTAGCGCTAAGTGGGTAATAGTGGAAAAAAGAATATGTTCAAATATAAACTACACAGAAGCATTGTATGAAACTTCTTTCTGTTCTGTGCATTCAACTAACAGAGTTGAACCTTACTTTTGATTGAGCCTTTCTGAAACACTCTTTCTGTAGAAACTGCAATTGGACATTCTGAGCGCTAAGAGGCCTAAATTGGGAAAAATAATATCTTCAAATAAAAACTACACAGAAGCATTGTGTGAAACTTATTACTGATATGTTCATTAAGCTACCAGAGTTAAACCATACTTTTGATTGCGCAGTTCTGAACATTCTTTCTGTAGAAAATGCAAGTGGACATTCGGAGCGCTAAGAGGGTAATAGTGGAAAAAGGAATATATTCAAATATAAACTACATAGTAGCATTCTGTGAAAATTCTTTCTGTTCTGTGCATTCAACTAACAGAGTTGAACCTTACTTTTGATTGAGCCGTTCTGAAACACTCATTCTGTAGAAACTGCAATTGGACATGCTAAGGGCTAAGAGGCCTACATTGGGAAAATAATATCTTCAAATAAAAACTACACAGATGCATTCTGTGAAACTTATTTCTGATCTGTAAATTCAGTTAACAGAGATAAAACATATTTTTGATTGGGCAGTTATGAAACACTCTTTTTGTAGAAAATGCAAGTGGAGATTCGGAGCGCTAAGAGGGTAATAGTGGAAAAAGGAATGTCTTCAAATATAAACTACACAGAATCATTTGGTGAAACTTCTTTCTGATCTGTGCATTCAGCTAACAGAGTTAAACCATACTTTTGATTGAGCAGATCTGAACTCTCTTTCTGTAGAAAATGCAACTGGACATTTGGAGCGCTAAGAGCGTAGTAGTGGAAAAAGGAATATATTCAAATATAAACTACACAGAAGCATTCTGTGAAACTTCTTTCTGATCTGAGCATTCAGCTAACAGAGTTAAACCATACTTTTGATTGAGCAGTTTTGAAACACTCTGTCTGTAGAAAATGCAACTGGACATTCGTAGCGCTAAGTGGGTAATAGTGGAAAAAAGAATATGTTCAAATATAAACTACACAGAAGCATTGTATGAAACTTCTTTCTGTTCTGTGCATTCAACTAACAGAGTTGAACCTTACTTTTGATTGAGCCGTTCTGAAACACTCTTTCTGTAGAAACTGCAATTGGACATTCTGAGCGCTAGGAGGCCTATATTGGGAAAAAGAATGTCTACAAATAAAAACTACACAGAAGAATTGTGTGAAACTTCTTTCTGTTCTGTTTGTTCAACTAAAAGAGTTGAACCTTAGTTTCGATTGAGCCGTTCTGAAACACTCTTTCTGTAGAAAATGCAAGTGGAGATTCGGAGCGCTAAGAGGGTAATAGTGGAAAAAGGAATGTCTCCAAATATAAACTACACAGAATCATTCTGTGAAACTTCTTTCTGATCTGTGCATTCAGCTAACAGAGTTAAACCATACTTTTGATTGAGCAGATCTGAACACTCTTTCTGTAGAAAATACAACTGGACATTTGGAGCGCTAAGAGAGTAGTAGTGGAAAAAGGAATATATTCAAATATAAACTACACAGAAGCATTCTGTGAAACTTCTTTCTGATCTGAGCATTCAGCTAACAGAGTTAAACCATACTTTTGATTGAGCAGTTTTGAAACACTCTGTCTGTAGAAAATGCAACTGGACATTCGTAGCGCTAAGTGGGTAATAGTGGAAAAAAGAATATGTTCAAATATAAACTACACAGAAGCATTGTATGAAACTTCTTTCTGTTCTGTGCATTCAACTAACAGAGTTGAACCTTACTTTTGATTGAGCCTTTCTGAAACACTCTTTCTGTAGAAACTGCAATTGGACATTCTGAGCGCTAAGAGGCCTATATTGGGAAAAATAATATCTTCAAATAAAAACTACACAGAAGCATTGTGTGAAACTTATTTCTGATATGTTCATTAAGCTAACAGAGTTAAACCATACTTTTGATTGCGCAGTTCTGAACACTCTTTCTGTAGAAAATGCAAGTGGACATTCGGAGCGCTAAGAGGGTAATAGTGGAAAAAGGAATATATTCAAATATAAACTACACAGTAGCATTCTGTGAAAATTCTTTCTGTTCTGTGCATTCAACTAACAGAGTTGAACCTTACTTTTGATTGAGCCGTTCTGAAACACTCTTTCTGTAGAAACTGCAATTGGACATGCTATGCGCTAAGAGGCCTACATTGGGAAAAAGAATATCTTCAAATAAAAACTACACAGATGCATTCTGTGAAACTTATTTCTGATCTGTAAATTCAGTTATCAGAGATAAAACATATTTTTGATTGAGCAGTTATGAAACACTGTTTTTGTAGAAAATGCAAGTGGAGATTCGGAGCGCTAAGGGGGTAATAGTGGAAAAAGGAATGTCTTCAATTATAAACTACACAGAATCATTTGGTGAAACTTCTTTCTGATCTGTGCATTCAGCTAACAGAGTTAAACCATACTTTTGATTGAGCAGATCTGAACACTCTTTCTGTAGAAAATGCAACTGGACATTTGGAGCGCTAAGAGCGTAGTAGTGGAAAAAGGAATATATTCAAATATAAACTACACAGAAGCATTCTGTGAAACTTCTTTCTGATCTGAGCATTCAGCTAACAGAGTTAAACCATACTTTTGATTGAGCAGTTTTGAAACACTCTGTCTGTAGAAAATGCAACTGGACATTCGTAGCGCTAAGTGGGTAATAGTGGAAAAAAGAATATGTTCAAATATAAACTACACAGAAGCATTGTATGAAACTTCTTTCTGTTCTGTGCATTCAACTAACAGAGTTGAACCTTACTTTTGATTGAGCCGTTCTGAAACACTCTTTCTGTAGAAACTGCAATTGGACATTCTGAGTGCTAGGAGGCCTATATTGGGAAAAAGAATGTCTACAAATAAAAACTACACAGAAGAATTGTGTGAAACTTCTTTCTGTTCTGTTTGTTCAACTAAAAGAGTTGAACCTTAGTTTCGATTGAGCCGTTCTGAAACACTCTTTCTGTAGAAAATGCAAGTGGAGATTCGGAGCGCTAAGAGGGTAATAGTGGAAAAAGGAATGTCTCCAAATATAAACTACACAGAATCATTCTGTGAAACTTCTTTCTGATCTGTGCATTCAGCTAACAGAGTTAAACCATACTTTTGATTGAGCAGATCTGAACACTCTTTCTGTAGAAAATACAACTGGACATTTGGAGCGCTAAGAGAGTAGTAGTGGAAAAAGGAATATATTCAAATATAAACTACACAGAAGCATTCTGTGAAACTTCTTTCTGATCTGAGCATTCAGCTAACAGAGTTAAACCATACTTTTGATTGAGCAGTTTTGAAACACTCTGTCTGTAGAAAATGCAACTGGACATTCGTAGCGCTAAGTGGGTAATAGTGGAAAAAAGAATATGTTCAAATATAAACTACACAGAAGCATTGTATGAAACTTCTTTCTGTTCTGTGCATTCAACTAACAGAGTTGAACCTTACTTTTGATTGAGCCTTTCTGAAACACTCTTTCTGTAGAAACTGCAATTGGACATTCTGAGCGCTAAGAGGCCTATATTGGGAAAAATAATATCTTCAAATAAAAACTACACAGAAGCATTGTGTGAAACTTATTTCTGATATGTTCATTAAGCTAACAGAGTTAAACCATACTTTTGATTGCGCAGTTCTGAACACTCTTTCTGTAGAAAATGCAAGTGGACATTCGGAGCGCTAAGAGGGTAATAGTGGAAAAAGTAATATATTCAAATATAAACTACACAGTAGCATTCTGTGAAAATTCTTTCTGTTCTGTGCATTCAACTAACAGAGTTGAACCTTACTTTTGATTGAGCCGTTCTGAAACACTCTTTCTGTAGAAACTGCAATTGGACATGCTATGCGCTAAGAGGCCTACATTGGGAAAAAGAATATCTTCAAATAAAAACTACACAGATGCATTCTGTGAAACTTATTTCTGATCTGTAAATTCAGTTAACAGAGATAAAACATATTTTTGATTGAGCAGTTATGAAACACTGTTTTTGTAGAAAATGCAAGTGGAGATTCGGAGCGCTAAGGGGGTAATAGTGGAAAAAGGAATGTCTTCAAATATAAACTACACAGAATCATTTGGTGAAACTTCTTTCTGATCTGTGCATTCAGCTAACAGAGTTAAACCATACTTTTGATTGAGCAGATCTGAACACTCTTTCTGTAGAAAATGCAACTGGACATTTGGACCGCTATGAGCGTAGTAGTGGAAAAAGGAATATATTCAAATATAAACTACACAGAAGCATTCTGTGAAACTTCTTTCTGATCTGAGCATTCAGCTAACAGAGTTAAACCATACTTTTGATTGAGCAGTTTTGAAACACTCTGTCTGTAGAAAATGCAACTGGACATTCGTAGCGCTAAGTGGGTAATAGTGGAAAAAAGAATATGTTCAAATATAAACTGCACAGAAGCATTGTATGAAACTTCTTTCTGTTCTGTGCATTCAACTAACAGAGTTGAACCTTACTTTTGATTGAGCCGTTCTGAAACACTCTTTCTGTAGAAACTGCAATTGGACATTCTGAGCGCTAGGAAGCCTATATTGGGAAAAAGAATGTCTACAAATAAAAACTACACAGAAGAATTGTGTGAAACTTCTTTCTGTTCTGTTTGTTCAACTAAAAGAGTTGAAACTTAGTTTCGATTGAGCCGTTCTGAAACACTCTTTCTGTAGAAAATGCAAGTGGAGATTCGGAGCGCTAAGAGGGTAATAGTGGAAAAAGGAATGTCTCCAAATATAAACTACACAGAATCATTCTGTGAAACTTCTTTCTGATCTGTGCATTCAGCTAACAGAGTTAAACCATACTTTTGATTGAGCAGATCTGAACACTCTTTCTGTAGAAAATGCAACTGGACATTTGGAGCGCTAAGAGAGTAGTAGTGGAAAAAGGAATATATTCAAATATAAACTACACAGAAGCATTCTGTGAAACTTCTTTCTGATCTGAGCATTCAGCTAACAGAGTTAAACCATACTTTTGATTGAGCAGTTTTGAAACACTCTGTCTGTAGAAAATGCAACTGGACATTCGTAGCGCTAAGTGGGTAATAGTGGAAAAAAGAATATGTTCAAATATAAACTACACAGAAGCATTGTATGAAACTTCTTTCTGTTCTGTGCATTCAACTAACAGAGTTGAACCTTACTTTTGATTGAGCCTTTCTGAAACACTCTTTCTGTAGAAACTGCAATTGGACATTCTGAGCGCTAAGAGGCCTATATTGGGAAAAATAATATCTTCAAATAAAAACTACACAGAAGCATTGTGTGAAACTTATTTCTGATATGTTCATTAAGCTAACAGAGTTAAACCATACTTTTGATTGCGCAGTTCTGAACACTCTTTCTGTAGAAAATGCAAGTGGACATTCGGAGCGCTAAGAGGGTAATAGTGGAAAAAGGAATATATTCAAATATAAACTACACAGTAGCATTCTGTGAAAATTCTTTCTGTTCTGTGCATTCAACTAACAGAGTTGAATCTTACTTTTGATTGAGCCGTTCTGAAACACTCTTTCTGTAGAAACTGCAATTGGACATGCTAAGGGCTAAGAGGCCTACATTGGGAAAAAGAATATCTTCAAATAAAAACTACACAGATGCATTCTGTGAAACTTATTTCTGATCTGTAAATTCAGTTAACAGAGATAAAACATATTTTTGATTGAGCAGTTATGAAACACTCTTTTTGTAGAAAATGCAAGTGGAGATTCGGAGCGCTAAGAGGGTAATAGTGGAAAAAGGAATGTCTTCAAATATAAACTACACAGAATCATTCGGTGAAACTTCTTTCTGATCTGTGCATTCAGCTAACAGAGTTAAACCATACTTTTGATTGAGCAGATCTGAACACTCTTTCTGTAGAAAATGCAACTGGACATTTGGAGCGCTAAGAGAGTAGTAGTGGAAAAAGGAATATATTCAAATATAAACTACACAGAAGCATTCTGTGAAACTTCTTTCTGATCTGAGCATTCAGCTAACAGAGTTAAACCATACTTTTGATTGAGCAGTTTTGAAACACTCTGTCTGTAGAAAATGCAACTGGACATTCGTAGCGCTAAGTGGGTAATAGTGGAAAAAAGAATATGTTCAAATATAAACTACACAGAAGCATTGTATGAAACTTCTTTCTGTTCTGTGCATTCAACTAACAGAGTTGAACCTTACTTTTGATTGAGCCTTTCTGAAACACTCTTTCTGTAGAAACTGCAATTGGACATTCTGAGCGCTAAGAGGCCTAAATTGGGAAAAATAATATCTTCAAATAAAAACTACACAGAAGCATTGTGTGAAACTTATTACTGATATGTTCATTAAGCTACCAGAGTTAAACCATACTTTTGATTGCGCAGTTCTGAACATTCTTTCTGTAGAAAATGCAAGTGGACATTCGGAGCGCTAAGAGGGTAATAGTGGAAAAAGGAATATATTCAAATATAAACTACATAGTAGCATTCTGTGAAAATTCTTTCTGTTCTGTGCATTCAACTAACAGAGTTGAACCTTACTTTTGATTGAGCCGTTCTGAAACACTCATTCTGTAGAAACTGCAATTGGACATGCTAAGGGCTAAGAGGCCTACATTGGGAAAATAATATCTTCAAATAAAAACTACACAGATGCATTCTGTGAAACTTATTTCTGATCTGTAAATTCAGTTAACAGAGATAAAACATATTTTTGATTGGGCAGTTATGAAACACTCTTTTTGTAGAAAATGCAAGTGGAGATTCGGAGCGCTAAGAGGGTAATAGTGGAAAAAGGAATGTCTTCAAATATAAACTACACAGAATCATTTGGTGAAACTTCTTTCTGATCTGTGCATTCAGCGAACAGAGTTAAACCATACTTTTGATTGAGCAGATCTGAACTCTCTTTCTGTAGAAAATGCAACTGGACATTTGGAGCGCTAAGAGCGTAGTAGTGGAAAAAGGAATATATTCAAATATAAACTACACAGAAGCATTCTGTGAAACTTCTTTCTGATCTGAGCATTCAGCTAACAGAGTTAAACCATACTTTTGATTGAGCAGTTTTGAAACACTCTGTCTGTAGAAAATGCAACTGGACATTCGTAGCGCTAAGTGGGTAATAGTGGAAAAAAGAATATGTTCAAATATAAACTACACAGAAGCATTGTATGAAACTTCTTTCTGTTCTGTGCATTCAACTAACAGAGTTGAACCTTACTTTTGATTGAGCCGTTCTGAAACACTCTTTCTGTAGAAACTGCAATTGGACATTCTGAGCGCTAGGAGGCCTATATTGGGAAAAAGAATGTCTACAAATAAAAACTACACAGAAGAATTGTGTGAAACTTCTTTCTGTTCTGTTTGTTCAACTAAAAGAGTTGAACCTTAGTTTCGATTGAGCCGTTCTGAAACACTCTTTCTGTAGAAAATGCAAGTGGAGATTCGGAGCGCTAAGAGGGTAATAGAGGAAAAAGGAATGTCTCCAAATATAAACTACACAGAATCATTCTGTGAAACTTCTTTCTGATCTGTGCATTCAGCTAACAGAGTTAAACCATACTTTTGATTGAGCAGATCTGAACACTCTTTCTGTAGAAAATACAACTGGACATTTGGAGCGCTAAGAGAGTAGTAGTGGAAAAAGGAATATATTCAAATATAAACTACACAGAAGCATTCTGTGAAACTTCTTTCTGATCTGAGCATTCAGCTAACAGAGTTAAACCATACTTTTGATTGAGCAGTTTTGAAACACTCTGTCTGTAGAAAATGCAACTGGACATTCGTAGCGCTAAGTGGGTAATAGTGGAAAAAAGAATATGTTCAAATATAAACTACACAGAAGCATTGTATGAAACTTCTTTCTGTTCTGTGCATTCAACTAACAGAGTTGAACCTTACTTTTGATTGAGCCTTTCTGAAACACTCTTTCTGTAGAAACTGCAATTGGACATTCTGAGCGCTAAGAGGCCTATATTGGGAAAAATAATATCTTCAAATAAAAACTACACAGAAGCATTGTGTGAAACTTATTTCTGATATGTTCATTAAGCTAACAGAGTTAAACCATACTTTTGATTGCGAAGTTCTGAACACTCTTTCTGTAGAAAATGCAAGTGGACATTCGGAGCGCTAAGAGGGTAATAGTGGAAAAAGGAATATATTCAAATATAAACTACACAGTAGCATTCTGTGAAAATTCTTTCTGTTCTGTGCATTCAACTAACAGAGTTGAACCTTACTTTTGATTGAGCCGTTCTGAAACACTCTTTCTGTAGAAACTGCAATTGGACATGCTATGCGCTAAGAGGCCTACATTGGGAAAAAGAATATCTTCAAATAAAAACTACACAGATGCATTCTGTGAAACTTATTTCTGATCTGTAAATTCAGTTAACAGAGATAAAACATATTTTTGATTGAGCAGTTATGAAACACTGTTTTTGTAGAAAATGCAAGTGGAGATTCGGAGCGCTAAGGGGGTAATAGTGGAAAAAGGAATGTCTTCAAATATAAACTACACAGAATCATTCGGTGAAACTTCTTTCTGATCTGTGCATTCAGCTAACAGAGTTAAACCATACTTTTGATTGAGCAGATCTGAACACTCTTTCTGTAGAAAATGCAACTGGACATTTGGACCGCTATGAGCGTAGTAGTGGAAAAAGGAATATATACAAATATAAACTACACAGAAGCATTCTGTGAAACTTCTTTCTGATCTGAGCATTCAGCTAACAGAGTTAAACCATACTTTTGATTGAGCAGTTTTGAAACACTCTGTCTGTAGAAAATGCAACTGGACATTCGTAGCGCTAAGTGGGTAATAGTGGAAAAAAGAATATGTTCAAATATAAACTACACAGAAGCATTGTATGAAACTTCTTTCTGTTCTGTGCATTCAACTAACAGAGTTGAACCTTACTTTTGATTGAGCCGTTCTGAAACACTCTTTCTGTAGAAACTGCAATTGGACATTCTGAGCGCTAGGAGGCCTATATTGGGAAAAAGAATGTCTACAAATAAAAACTACACAAAAGAATTGTGTGAAACTTCTTTCTGTTCTGATTGTTCAACTAAAAGAGTTGAACCTTAGTTTCGATTGAGCCGTTCTGAAACACTCTTTCTGTAGAAAATGCAATTGGATATTCGGAGCGCTATGAGGGTAATAGTGGAAAAAGGAATGTCTCCAAATATAAACTACACAGAATCATTCTGTGAAACTTCTTTCTGATCTGTGCATTCAGCTAACAGAGATAAACCATACTTTTGATTGAGCAGATCTGAACACTCTTTCTGTAGAAAATGCAACTGGACATTTGGAGCGCTAAGAGAGTAGTAGTGGAAAAAGGAATATATTCAAATATAAACTACACAGAAGCATTCTGTGAAACTTCTTTCTGATCTGAGCATTCAGCTAACAGAGTTAAACCATACTTTTGATTGAGCAGTTTTGAAACACTCTGTCTGTAGAAAATGCAACTGGACATTCGTAGCGCTAAGTGGGTAATAGTGGAAAAAAGAATATGTTCAAATATAAACTACACAGAAGCATTGTATGAAACTTCTTTCTGTTCTGTGCATTCAACTAACAGAGTTGAACCTTACTTTTGATTGAGCCTTTCTGAAACACTCTTTCTGTAGAAACTGCAATTGGACATTCTGAGCGCTAAGAGGCCTCTATTGGGAAAAATAATATCTTCAAATAAAAACTACACAGAAGCATTGTGTGAAACTTATTTCTGATATGTTCATTAAGCTAACAGAGTTAAACCATACTTTTGATTGAGCAGTTTTGAAACACTCTGTCTGTAGAAAATGCAACTGGACATTCGTAGCGCTAAGTGGGTAATAGTGGAAAAATGAATATGTTCAAATATAAACTGCACAGAAGCATTGTATGAAACTTCTTTCTGTTCTGTGCATTCAACTAACAGAGTTGAACCTTACTTTTGATTGAGCCGTTCTGAAACACTCTTTCTGTAGAAACTGCAATTGGACATTCTGAGCGCTAGGAGGCCTATATTGGGAAAAAGAATGTCTACAAATAAAAACTACACAGAAGAATTGTGTGAAACTTCTTTCTGTTCTGTTTGTTCAACTAAAAGAGTTGAACCTTAGTTTCGATTGAGCCGTTCTGAAACACTCTTTCTGTAGAAAATGCAAGTGGAGATTCGGAGCGCTAAGAGGGTAATAGTGGAAAAAGGAATGTCTCCAAATATAAACTACACAGAATCATTCTGTGAAACTTCTTTCTGATCTGTGCATTCAGCTAACAGAGTTAAACCATACTTTTGATTGAGCAGATCTGAACACTCTTTCTGTAGAAAATACAACTGGACATTTGGAGCGCTAAGAGAGTAGTAGTGGAAAAAGGAATATATTCAAATATAAACTACACAGAAGCATTCTGTGAAACTTCTTTCTGATCTGAGCATTCAGCTAACAGAGTTAAACCATACTTTTGATTGAGCAGTTTTGAAACACTCTGTCTGTAGAAAATGCAACTGGACATTCGTAGCGCTAAGTGGGTAATAGTGGAAAAAAGAATATGTTCAAATATAAACTACACAGAAGCATTGTATGAAACTTCTTTCTGTTCTGTGCATTCAACTAACAGAGTTGAACCTTACTTTTGATTGAGCCTTTCTGAAACACTCTTTCTGTAGAAACTGCAATTGGACATTCTGAGCGCTAAGAGGCCTATATTGGGAAAAATAATATCTTCAAATAAAAACTACACAGAAGCATTGTGTGAAACTTATTTCTGATATGTTCATTAAGCTAACAGAGTTAAACCATACTTTTGATTGCGCAGTTCTGAACACTCTTTCTGTAGAAAATGCAAGTGGACATTCGGAGCGCTAAGAGGGTAATAGTGGAAAAAGGAATATATTCAAATATAAACTACACAGTAGCATTCTGTGAAAATTCTTTCTGTTCTGTGCATTCAACTAACAGAGTTGAACCTTACTTTTGATTGAGCCGTTCTGAAACACTCTTTCTGTAGAAACTGCAATTGGACATGCTATGCGCTAAGAGGCCTACATTGGGAAAAAGAATATCTTCAAATAAAAACTACACAGATGCATTCTGTGAAACTCATTTCTGATCTGTAAATTCAGTTAACAGAGATAAAACATATTTTTGATTGAGCAGTTATGAAACACTGTTTTTGTAGAAAATGCAAGTGGAGATTCGGAGCGCTAAGGGGGTAATAGTGGAAAAAGGAATGTCTTCAAATATAAACTACACAGAATCATTCGGTGAAACTTCTTTCTGATCTGTGCATTCAGCTAACAGAGTTAAACCATACTTTTGATTGAGCAGATCTGAACACTCTTTCTGTAGAAAATGCAACTGGACATTTGGACCGCTATGAGCGTAGTAGTGGAAAAAGTAATATATACAAATATAAACTACACAGAAGCATTCTGTGAAACTTCTTTCTGATCTGAGCATTCAGCTAACAGAGTTAAACCATACTTTTGATTGAGCAGTTTTGAAACACTCTGTCTGTAGAAAATGCAACTGGACATTCGTAGCGCTAAGTGGGTAATAGTGGAAAAAAGAATATGTTCAAATATAAACTACACAGAAGCATTGTATGAAACTTCTTTCTGTTCTGTGCATTCAACTAACAGAGTTGAACCTTACTTTTGATTGAGCCGTTCTGAAACACTCTTTCTGTAGAAACTGCAATTGGACATTCTGAGCGCTAGGAGGCCTTTATTGGGAAAAAGAATGTCTACAAATAAAAACTACACAGAAGAATTGTGTGAAACTTCTTTCTGTTCTGTTTGTTCAACTAAAAGAGTTGAACCTTAGTTTCGATTGAGCCGTTCTGAAACACTCTTTCTGTAGAAAATGCAATTGGATATTCGGAGCGCTAAGAGGGTAATAGTGGAAAAAGGAATGTCTCCAAATATAAACTACACAGAATCATTCTGTGAAACTTCTTTCTGATCTGTGCATTCAGCTAACAGAGATAAACCATACTTTTGATTGAGCAGATCTGAACACTCTTTCTGTAGAAAATGCAACTGGACATTTGGAGCGCTAAGAGAGTAGTAGTGGAAAAAGGAATATATTCAAATATAAACTACACAGAAGCATTCTGTGAAACTTCTTTCTGATCTGAGCATTCAGCTAACAGAGTTAAACCATACTTTTGATTGAGCAGTTTTGAAACACTCTGTCTGTAGAAAATGCAACTGGACATTCGTAGCGCTAAGTGGGTAATAGTGGAAAAAAGAATATGTTCAAATATAAACTACACAGAAGCATTGTATGAAACTTCTTTCTGTTCTGTGCATTCAACTAACAGAGTTGAACCTTACTTTTGATTGAGCCTTTCTGAAACACTCTTTCTGTAGAAACTGCAATTGGACATTCTGAGCGCTAAGAGGCCTCTATTGGGAAAAATAATATCTTCAAATAAAAACTACACAGAAGCATTGTGTGAAACTTATTTCTGATATGTTCATTAAGCTAACAGAGTTAAACCATACTTTTGATTGCGCAGTTCTGAACACTCTTTCTGTAGAAAATGCAAGTGGACATTCGGAGCGCTAAGAGGCTAATAGTGGAAAAAGGAATATATTCAAATATAAACTACACAGTAGCATTCTGTGAAAATTCTTTCTGTTCTGTGCATTCAACTAACAGAGTTGAACCTTACTTTTGATTGAGCTGTTCTGAAACAATCTTTCTGTAGAAACTGCAATTGGACATGCTATGCGCTAAGAGGCCTACATTGGGAAAAAGAATATCTTCAAATAAAAACTACACGGATGCATTCTGTGAAACTTATTTCTGATCTGTAAATTCAGTTAACAGAGATAAAACATATTTTTGATTGAGCAGTTATGAAACACTCTTTTTGTAGAAAATGCAAGTGGAGATTCGGAGCGCTAAGAGGGTAATAGTGGAAAAAGGAATGTCTTCAAATATAAACTACACAGAATCATTCGGTGAAACTTCTTTCTGATCTGTGCATTCAGCTAACAGAGTTAAACCATACTTTTGATTGAGCAGATCTGAACACTCTTTCTGTAGAAAATGCACCTGGACATTTGGAGCGCTATGAGCGTAGTAGTGGAAAAAGGAATATATTCAAATATAAACTACACAGAAGCATTCTGTGAAACTTCTTTCTGATCTGAGCATTCAGCTAACAGAGTTAAACCATACTTTTGATTGAGCAGTTTTGAAACACTCTGTCTGTAGAAAATGCAACTGGACATTCGTAGCGCTAAGTGGGTAATAGTGGAAAAAAGAATATGTTCAAATATAAACTGCACAGAAGCATTGTATGAAACTTCTTTCTGTTCTGTGCATTCAACTAACAGAGTTGAACCTTACTTTTGATTGAGCCGTTCTGAAACACTCTTTCTGTAGAAACTGCAATTGGACATTCTGAGCGCTAGGAAGCCTATATTGGGAAAAAGAATGTCTACAAATAAAAACTACACAGAAGAATTGTGTGAAACTTCTTTCTGTTCTGTTTGTTCAACTGAAAGAGTTGAACCTTAGTTTCGATTGAGCCGTTCTGAAACACTCTTTCTGTAGAAAATGCAAGTGGAGATTCGGAGCGCTAAGAGGGTAATAGTGGAAAAAGGAATGTCTCCAAATATAAACTACACAGAATCATTCTGTGAAACTTCTTTCTGATCTGTGCATTCAGCTAACAGAGTTAAACCATACTTTTGATTGAGCAGATCTGAACACTCTTTCTGTAGAAAATGCAACTGGACATTTGGAGCGCTAAGAGAGTAGTAGTGGAAAAAGGAATATATTCAAATATAAACTACACAGAAGCATTCTGTGAAACTTCTTTCTGATCTGAGCATTCAGCTAACAGAGTTAAACCATACTTTTGATTGAGCAGTTTTGAAACACTCTGTCTGTAGAAAATGCAACCGGACATTCGTAGCGCTAAGTGGGTAATAGTGGAAAAAAGAATATGTTCAAATATAAACTACACAGAAGCATTGTATGAAACTTCTTTCTGTTCTGTGCATTCAACTAACAGAGTTGAACCTTACTTTTGATTGAGCCTTTCTGAAACACTCTTTCTGTAGAAACTGCAATTGGACATTCTGAGCGCTAAGAGGCCTATATTGGGAAAAATAATATCTTCAAATAAAAACTACACAGAAACATTGTGTGAAACTTATTTCTGATATGTTCATTAAGCTAACAGAGTTAAACCATACTTTTGATTGCGCAGTTCTGAACACTCTTTCTGTAGAAAATGCAAGTGGACATTCGGAGCGCTAAGAGGGTAATAGTGGAAAAAGGAATATATTCAAATATAAACTACACAGTAGCATTCTGTGAAAATTCTTTCTGTTCTGTGCATTCAACTAACAGAGTTGAATCTTACTTTTGATTGAGCCGTTCTGAAACACTCTTTCTGTAGAAACTGCAATTGGACATGCTAAGGGCTAAGAGGCCTACATTGGGAAAAAGAATATCTTCAAATAAAAACTACACAGATGCATTCTGTGAAACTTATTTCTGATCTGTAAATTCAGTTAACAGAGATAAAACATATTTTTGATTGAGCAGTTATGAAACACTCTTTTTGTAGAAAATGCAAGTGGAGATTCGGAGCGCTAAGAGGGTAATAGTGGAAAAAGGAATGTCTTCAAATATAAACTACACAGAATCATTCGGTGAAACTTCTTTCTGATCTGTGCATTCAGCTAACAGAGTTAAACCATACTTTTGATTGAGCAGATCTGAACACTCTTTCTGTAGAAAATGCAACTGGACATTTGGAGCGCTAAGAGAGTAGTAGTGGAAAAAGGAATATATTCAAATATAAACTACACAGAAGCATTCTGTGAAACTTCTTTCTGATCTGAGCATTCAGCTAACAGAGTTAAACCATACTTTTGATTGAGCAGTTTTGAAACACTCTGTCTGTAGAAAATGCAACCGGACATTCGTAGCGCTAAGTGGGTAATAGTGGAAAAAAGAATATGTTCAAATATAAACTACACAGAAGCATTGTATGAAACTTCTTTCTGTTCTGTGCATTCAACTAACAGAGTTGAACCTTACTTTTGATTGAGCCTTTCTGAAACACTCTTTCTGTAGAAACTGCAATTGGACATTCTGAGCGCTAAGAGGCCTATATTGGGAAAAATAATATCTTCAAATAAAAACTACACAGAAACATTGTGTGAAACTTATTTCTGATATGTTCATTAAGCTAACAGAGTTAAACCATACTTTTGATTGCGCAGTTCTGAACACTCTTTCTGTAGAAAATGCAAGTGGACATTCGGAGCGCTAAGAGGGTAATAGTGGAAAAAGGAATATATTCAAATATAAACTACACAGTAGCATTCTGTGAAAATTCTTTCTGTTCTGTGCATTCAACTAACAGAGTTGAATCTTACTTTTGATTGAGCCGTTCTGAAACACTCTTTCTGTAGAAACTGCAATTGGACATGCTAAGGGCTAAGAGGCCTACATTGGGAAAAAGAATATCTTCAAATAAAAACTACACAGATGCATTCTGTGAAACTTATTTCTGATCTGTAAATTCAGTTAACAGAGATAAAACATATTTTTGATTGAGCAGTTATGAAACACTCTTTTTGTAGAAAATGCAAGTGGAGATTCGGAGCGCTAAGAGGGTAATAGTGGAAAAAGGAATGTCTTCAAATATAAACTACACAGAATCATTCGGTGAAACTTCTTTCTGATCTGTGCATTCAGCTAACAGAGTTAAACCATACTTTTGATTGAGCAGATCTGAACACTCTTTCTGTAGAAAATGCAACTGGACATTTGGATCGCTAAGAGAGTAGTAGTGGAAAAAGTAATATATTCAAATATAAACTACACAGAAGCATTCTGTGAAACTTCTTTCTGATCTGAGCATTCAGCTAACAGAGTTAAACCATACTTTTGATTGAGCAGTTTTGAAACACTCTGTCTGTAGAAAATGCAACTGGACATTCGTAGCGCTAAGTGGGTAATAGTGGAAAAAAGAATATGTTCAAATATAAACTACACAGAAGCATTGTATGAAACTTCTTTCTGTTCTGTGCATTCAACTAACAGAGTTGAACCTTACTTTTGATTGAGCCTTTCTGAAACACTCTTTCTGTAGAAACTGCAATTGGACATTCTGAGCGCTAAGAGGCCTAAATTGGGAAAAATAATATCTTCAAATAAAAACTACACAGAAGCATTGTGTGAAACTTATTACTGATATGTTCATTAAGCTACCAGAGTTAAACCATACTTTTGATTGCGCAGTTCTGAACACTCTTTCTGTAGAAACTGCATTTGGACATGCTAAGCGCTAAGAGGCCTACATTGGGAAAAAGAATATCTTCAAATAAAAACTACACAGATGCATTCTGTGAAACTTATTTCTGATCTGTAAATTCAGTTAACAGAGATAAAACATATTTTTGATTGAGCAGTTATGAAACACTCTTTTTGTAGAAAATGCAAGAGGAGATTCGGAGCGCTAAGAGGGTAATAGTGGAAAAAGGAATGTCTTCAAATATAAACTACACAGAATCATTCGGTGAAACTTCTTTCTGATCTGTGCATTCAGCTAACAGTGTTAAACCATACTTTTGATTGAGCAGATCTGAACACTCTTTCTGTAGAAAATGCAACTGGACATTTGGAGCGCTAAGAGCGTAGTAGTGGAAAAAGGAATATATTCAAATATAAACTACACAGAAGCATTCTGTGAAACTTCTTTCTGATCTGAGCATTCAGCTAACAGAGTTAAACCATACTTTTGATTGAGCAGTTTTGAAACACTCTCTCTGTAGAAAATGCAACTGGACATTCGTAGCGCTAAGTGGGTAATAGTGGAAAAAAGAATATGTTCAAATATAAACTACACAGAAGCATTGTATGAAACTTCTTTCTGTTCTGTGCATTCAACTAACAGAGTTGAACCTTACTTTTGATTGAGCCGTTCTGAAACACTCTTTCTGTAGAAACTGCAATTGGACATTCTGAGCGCTAGGATGCCTATATTGGGAAAAAGAATGTCTACAAATAAAAACTACACAGAAGAATTGTGTGAAACTTCTTTCTGTTCTGTTTGTTCAACTAAAAGAGTTGAACCTTAGTTTCGATTGAGCCGTTCTGAAACACTCTTTCTGTAGAAAATGCAAGTGGAGATTCGGAGCGCTAAGAGGGTAATAGTGGAAAAAGGAATGTCTCCAAATATAAACTACACAGAATCATTCTGTGAAACTTCTTTCTGATCTGTGCATTCAGCTAACAGAGTTAAACCATACTTTTGATTGAGCAGATCTGAAAACTCTTTCTGTAGAAAATACAACTGCACATTTGGAGCGCTAAGAGAGTAGTAGTGGAAAAAGGAATATATTCAAATATAAACTACACAGAAGCATTCTGTGAAACTTCTTTCTGATCTGAGCATTCAGCTAACAGAGTTAAACCGTACTTTTGATTGAGCAGTTTTGAAACACTCTGTCTGTAGAAAATGCAACTGGACATTCGTAGCGCTAAGTGGGTAATAGTGGAAAAAAGAATATGTTCAAATATAAACTACACAGAAGCATTGTATGAAACTTCTTTCTGTTCTGTGCATTCAACTAACAGAGTTGAACCTTACTTTTGATTGAGCCTTTCTGAAACACTCTTTCTGTAGAAACTGCAATTGGACATTCTGAGCGCTAAGAGGCCTCTATTGGGAAAAATAATATCTTCAAATAAAAACTACACAGAAGCATTGTGTGAAACTTATTTCTGATATGTTCATTAAGCTAACAGAGTTAAACCATACTTTTGATTGCGCAGTTCTGAACACTCTTTCTGTAGAAAATGCAAGTGGACATTCGGAGCGCTAAGAGGGTAATAGTGGAAAAAGGAATATATTCAAATATAAACTACACAGTAGCATTCTGTGAAAATTCTTTCTGTTCTGTGCATTCAACTAACAGAGTTGAACCTTACTTTTGATTGAGCCGTTCTGAAACACTCTTTCTGTAGAAACTGCAATTGGACATGCTATGCGCTAAGAGGCCTACATTGGGAAAAAGAATATCTTCAAATAAAAACTACACAGATGCATTCTGTGAAACTTATTTCTGATCTGTAAATTCAGTTAACAGAGATAAAACATATTTTTGATTGAGCAGTTATGAAACACTCTTTTTGTAGAAAATGCAAGTGGAGATTCGGAGCGATAATGGGGTAATAGTGGAAAAAGGAATGTCTTCAAATATAAACTACACAGAATCATTCGGTGAAACTTCTTTCTGATCTGTGCATTCAGCTAACAGAGTTAAACCATACTTTTGATTGAGCAGATCTGAACACTCTTTCTGTAGAAAATGCAACTGGACATTTGGAGCGCTATGAGCGTAGTAGTGGAAAAAGGAATATATTCAAATATAAACTACACAGAAGCATTCTGTGAATCTTCTTTCTGATCTGAGCATTCAGCTAACAGAGTTAAACCATACTTTTGATTGAGCAGTTTTGAAACACTCTGTCTGTAGAAAATGCAACTGGACATTCGTAGCGCTAAGTGGGTAATCGTGGAAAAAAGAATATGTTCAAATATAAACTACACAGAAGCATTGTATGAAACTTCTTTCTGTTCTGTGCATTCAACTAACAGAGTTGAACCTTACTTTTGATTGAGCCGTTCTGAAACACTCTTTCTGTAGAAACTGCAATTGGACATTCTGAGCGCTAGGAGGCCTATATTGGGAAAAAGAATGTCTACAAATAAAAACTACACAGAAGAATTGTGTGAAACTTCTTTCTGTTCTGTTTGTTCAACTAAAAGAGTTGAACCTTAGTTTCGATTGAGCCGTTCTGAAACACTCTTTCTGTAGAAAATGCAAGTGGAGATTCGGAGCGCTAAGAGATTAATAGTGGAAAAAGGAATGTCTCCAAATATAAACTACACAGAATCATTCTGTGAAACTTCTTTCTGATCTGTGCATTCAGCAAACAGAGTTAAACCATACTTTTGATTGAGCAGATCTGAACACTCTTTCTGTAGAAAATGCAACTGGACATTTGGAGCGCTAAGAGAGTAGTAATGGAAAAAGGAATATATTCAAATATAAACTACACCGAAGCATTCTGTGAAACTTCTTTCTGATCTGAGCATTCAGCTAACAGAGTTAAACCATACTTTTGATTGAGCAGTTTTGAAACACTCTGTCTGTAGAAAATGCAACTGGACATTCGTAGCGCTAAGTGGGTAATAGTGGAAAAAAGAATATGTTCAAATATAAACTACACAGAAGCATTGTATGAAACTTCTTTCTGTTCTGTGCATTCAACTAACAGAGTTGAACCTTACTTTTGATTGAGCCTTTCTGAAACACTCTTTCTGTAGAAACTGCAATTGGACATTCTGAGCGCTAAGAGGCCTATATTGTGAAAAATAATATCTTCAAATAAAAACTACACAGAAGCATTGTGTGAAACATATTTCTGATATGTTCATTAAGCTAACAGAGTTAAACCATACTTTTGATTGCGCAGTTCTGAACACACTTTCTGTAGAAACTGCATTTGGACATGCTAAGCGCTAAGAGGCCTACATTGGGAAAAAGAATATCTTCAAATAAAAACTACACAGATGCATTCTGTGAAACTTATTTCTGATCTGTAAATTCAGTTAACAGAGATAAAACATATTTTTGATTGAGCAGTTATGAAACACTCTTTTTGTAGAAAATGCAAGAGGAGATTCGGAGCGCTAAGAGGGTAATAGTGGAAAAAGGAATGTCTTCAAATATAAACTACACAGAATCATTCGGTGAAACTTCTTTCTGATCTGTGCATTCAGCTAACAGTGTTAAACCATACTTTTGATTGAGCAGATCTGAACACTCTTTCTGTAGAAAATGCAACTGGACATTTGGAGCGCTAAGAGCGTAGTAGTGGAAAAAGGAATATATTCAAATATAAACTACACAGAAGCATTCTGTGAAACTTCTTTCTGATCTGAGCATTCAGCTAACAGAGTTAAACCATACTTTTGATTGAGCAGTTTTGAAACACTCTCTCTGTAGAAAATGCAACTGGACATTCGTAGCGCTAAGTGGGTAATAGTGGAAAAAAGAATATGTTCAAATATAAACTACACAGAAGCATTGTATGAAACTTCTTTCTGTTCTGTGCATTCAACTAACAGAGTTGAACCTTACTTTTGATTGAGCCGTTCTGAAACACTCTTTCTGTAGAAACTGCAATTGGACATTCTGAGCGCTAGGATGCCTATATTGGGAAAAAGAATGTCTACAAATAAAAACTACACAGAAGAATTGTGTGAAACTTCTTTCTGTTCTGTTTGTTCAACTAAAAGAGTTGAACCTTAGTTTCGATTGAGCCGTTCTGAAACACTCTTTCTGTAGAAAATGCAAGTGGAGATTCGGAGCGCTAAGAGGGTAATAGTGGAAAAAGGAATGTCTCCAAATATAAACTACACAGAATCATTCTGTGAAACTTCTTTCTGATCTGTGCATTCAGCTAACAGAGTTAAACCATACTTTTGATTGAGCAGATCTGAACACTCTTTCTGTAGAAAATACAACTGGACATTTGGAGCGCTAAGAGAGTAGTAGTGGAAAAAGGAATATATTCAAATATAAACTACACAGAAGCATTCTGTGAAACTTCTTTCTGATCTGAGCATTCAGCTAACCGAGTTAAACCGTACTTTTGATTGAGCAGTTTTGAAACACTCTGTCTGTAGAAAATGCAACTGGACATTCGTAGCGCTAAGTGGGTAATAGTGGAAAAAAGAATATGTTCAAATATAAACTACACAGAAGCATTGTATGAAACTTCTTTCTGTTCTGTGCATTCAACTAACAGAGTTGAACCTTACTTTTGATTGAGCCTTTCTGAAACACTCTTTCTGTAGAAACTGCAATTGGACATTCTGAGCGCTAAGAGGCCTCTATTGGGAAAAATAATATCTTCAAATAAAAACTACACAGAAGCATTGTGTGAAACTTATTTCTGATATGTTCATTAAGCTAACAGAGTTAAACCATACTTTTGATTGCGTAGTTCTGAACACTCTTTCTGTAGAAAATGCAAGTGGACATTCGGAGCGCTAAGAGGGTAATAGTGGAAAAAGGAATATATTCAAATATAAACTACACAGTAGCATTCTGTGAAAATTCTTTCTGTTCTGTGCATTCAACTAACAGAGTTGAACCTTACTTTTGATTGAGCCGTTCTGAAACACTCTTTCTGTAGAAACTGCAATTGGACATGCTATGCGCTAAGAGGCCTACATTGGGAAAAAGAATATCTTCAAATAAAAACTACACAGATGCATTCTGTGAAACTTATTTCTGATCTGTAAATTCAGTTAACAGAGATAAAACATATTTTTGATTGAGCAGTTATGAAACACTCTTTTTGTAGAAAATGCAAGTGGAGATTCGGAGCGCTAATGGGGTAATAGTGGAAAAAGGAATGTCTTCAAATATAAACTACACAGAATCATTCGGTGAAACTTCTTTCTGATCTGTGCATTCAGCTAACAGAGTTAAACCATACTTTTGATTGAGCAGATCTGAACACTCTTTCTGTAGAAAATGCAACTGGACATTTGGAGCGCTATGAGCGTAGTAGTGGAAAAAGGAATATATTCAAATATAAACTACACAGAAGCATTCTGTGAAACTTCTTTCTGATCTGAGCATTCAGCTAACAGAGTTAAACCATACTTTTGATTGAGCAGTTTTGAAACACTCTGTCTGTAGAAAATGCAACTGGACATTCGTAGCGCTAAGTGGGTAATAGTGGAAAAAAGAATATGTTCAAATATAAACTACACAGAAGCATTGTATGAAACTTCTTTCTGTTCTGTGCATTCAACTAACAGAGTTGAACCTTACTTTTGATTGAGCCGTTCTGAAACACTCTTTCTGTAGAAACTGCAATTGGACATTCTGAGCGCTAGGAGGCCTATATTGGGAAAAAGAATGTCTACAAATAAAAACTACACAGAAGAATTGTGTGAAACTTCTTTCTGTTCTGTTTGTTCAACTAAAAGAGTTGAACCTTAGTTTCGATTGAGCCGTTCTGAAACACTCTTTCTGTAGAAAATGCAAGTGGAGATTCGGAGCGCTAAGAGGGTAATAGTGGAAAAAGGAATGTCTCCAAATATAAACTACACAGAATCATTCTGTGAAACTTCTTTCTGATCTGTGCATTCAGCAAACAGAGTTAAACCATACTTTTGATTGAGCAGATCTGAACACTCTTTCTGTAGAAAATGCAACTGGACATTTGGAGCGCTAAGAGAGTAGTAATGGAAAAAGGAATATATTCAAATATAAACTACACCGAAGCATTCTGTGAAACTTCTTTCTGATCTGAGCATTCAGCTAACAGAGTTAAACCATACTTTTGATTGAGCAGTTTTGAAACACTCTGTCTGTAGAAAATGCAACTGGACATTCGTAGCGCTAAGTGGGTAATAGTGGAAAAAAGAATATATTCAAATATAAACTACACAGAAGCATTGTATGAAACTACTTTCTGTTCTGTGCATTCAACTAACAGAGTTGAACCTTACTTTTGATTGAGCCTTTCTGAAACACTCTTTCTGTAGAAACTGCAATTGGACATTCTGAGCGCTAAGAGGCCTCTATTGGGAAAAAAAATATCTTCAAATAAAAACTACACAGAAGCATTGTGTGAAACTTATTTCTGATATGTTCATTAAGCTAACAGAGTTAAACCATACTTTTGATTGCGCAGTTCTGAACACTCTTTCTGTAGAAAATGCAAGTGGACATTCGGAGCGCTAAGAGGGTAATAGTGGAAAAAGGAATATATTCAAATATAAACTACACAGTAGCATTCTGTGAAAATTCTTTCTGTTCTGTGCATTCAACTAACATAGTTGAATCTTACTTTTGATTGAGCCGTTCTGAAACACTCTTTCTGTAGAAACTGCAATTGGACATGCTAAGGGCTAAGAGGCCTACATTGGGAAAAAGAATATCTTCAAATAAAAACTACACAGATGCATTCTGTGAAACTTATTTCTGATCTGTAAATTCAGTTAACAGAGATAAAACATATTTTTGATTGAGCAGTTATGAAACACTCTTTTTGTAGAAAATGCAAGTGGAGATTCGGAGCGCTAAGAGGGTAATAGTGGAAAAAGGAATGTCTTCAAATATAAACTACACAGAACCATTCGGTGAAACTTCTTTCTGATCTGTGCATTCAGCTAACAGAGTTAAACCATACTTTTGATTGAGCAGATCTGAACACTCTTTCTGTAGAAAATGCAACTGGACATTTGGAGCGCTAAGAGAGTAGTAGTGGAAAAAGTAATATATTCAAATATAAACTACACAGAAGCATTCTGTGAAACTTCTTTCTGATCTGAGCATTCAGCTAACAGAGTTAAACCATACTTTTGATTGAGCAGTTTTGAAACACTCTGTCTGTAGAAAATGCAACTGGACATTCGTAGCGCTAAGTGGGTAATAGTGAAAAAAGAATATGTTCAAATATAAACTACACAGAAGCATTGTATGAAACTTCTTTCTGTTCTGTGCATTCAACTAACAGAGTTGAACCTTACTTTTGATTGAGCCGTTCTGAAACACTCTTTCTGTAGAAACTGCAATTGGACATTCTGAGCGCTAGGAGGCCTATATTGGGAAAAAGAATGTCTACAAATAAAAACTACACAGAAGAATTGTGTGAAACTTCTTTCTGTTCTGTTTGTTCAACTAAAAGAGTTGAACCTTAGTTTCGATTGAGCCGTTCTGAAACACTCTTTCTGTAGAAAATGCAAGTGGAGATTCGGAGCGCTAAGAGGGTAATAGTGGAAAAAGGAATGTCTCCAAATATAAACTACACAGAATCATTCTGTGAAACTTCTTTCTGATCTGTGCATTCAGCTAACAGAGTTAAACCATACTTTTGATTGAGCAGATCTGAACACTCTTTCTGTAGAAAATACAACTGGACATTTGGAGCGCTAAGAGAGTAGTAGTGGAAAAAGGAATATATTCAAATATAAACTACACAGAA
The DNA here is from genome assembly GCF_028878055.3 of Symphalangus syndactylus. Taxonomy (NCBI): domain Eukaryota; kingdom Metazoa; phylum Chordata; class Mammalia; order Primates; family Hylobatidae; genus Symphalangus; species Symphalangus syndactylus. The sequence goes on along the minus strand of NC_072437.2, from coordinate 108,924,760 downwards.
GCATTCTGTGAAACTTCTTTCTGATCTGAGCATTCAGCTAACAGAGTTAAACCATACTTTTGATTGAGCAGTTTTGAAACACTCTGTCTGTAGAAAATGCAACTGGACATTCGTAGCGCTAAGTGGGTAATAGTGGAAAAAAGAATATGTTCAAATATAAACTACACAGAAGCATTGTATGAAACTTCTTTCTGTTCTGTGCATTCAACTAACAGAGTTGAACCTTACTTTTGATTGAGCCTTTCTGAAACACTCTTTCTGTAGAAACTGCAATTGGACATTCTGAGCGCTAAGAGGCCTATATTGGGAAAAATAATATCTTCAAATAAAAACTACACAGAAGCATTGTGTGAAACATATTTCTGATATGTTCATTAAGCTAACAGAGTTAAACCATACTTTTGATTGAGCAGTTTTGAAACACTCTGTCTGTAGAAAATGCAACTGGACATTCGTAGCGCTAAGTGGGTAATAGTGGAAAAAAGAATATATTCAAATATAAACTACACAGAAGCATTGTATGAAACTACTTTCTGTTCTGTGCATTCAACTAACAGAGTTGAACCTTACTTTTGATTGAGCCTTTCTGAAACACTCTTTCTGTAGAAACTGCAATTGGACATTCTGAGCGCTAAGAGGCCTCTATTGGGAAAAAAAATATCTTCAAATAAAAACTACACAGAAGCATTGTGTGAAACTTATTTCTGATATGTTCATTAAGCTAACAGAGTTAAACCATACTTTTGATTGCGCAGTTCTGAACACTCTTTCTGTAGAAAATGCAAGTGGACATTCGGAGCGCTAAGAGGGTAATAGTGGAAAAAGGAATATATTCAAATATAAACTACACAGTAGCATTCTGTGAAAATTCTTTCTGTTCTGTGCATTCAACTAACAGAGTTGAATCTTACTTTTGATTGAGCCGTTCTGAAACACTCTTTCTGTAGAAACTGCAATTGGACATGCTAAGGGCTAAGAGGCCTACATTGGGAAAAAGAATATCTTCAAATAAAAACTACACAGATGCATTCTGTGAAACTTATTTCTGATCTGTAAATTCAGTTAACAGAGATAAAACATATTTTTGATTGAGCAGTTATGAAACACTCTTTTTGTAGAAAATGCAAGTGGAGATTCGGAGCGCTAAGAGGGTAATAGTGGAAAAAGGAATGTCTTCAAATATAAACTACACAGAACCATTCGGTGAAACTTCTTTCTGATCTGTGCATTCAGCTAACAGAGTTAAACCATACTTTTGATTGAGCAGATCTGAACACTCTTTCTGTAGAAAATGCAACTGGACATTTGGAGCGCTAAGAGAGTAGTAGTGGAAAAAGTAATATATTCAAATATAAACTACACAGAAGCATTCTGTGAAACTTCTTTCTGATCTGAGCATTCAGCTAACAGAGTTAAACCATACTTTTGATTGAGCAGTTTTGAAACACTCTGTCTGTAGAAAATGCAACTGGACATTCGTAGCGCTAAGTGGGTAATAGTGAAAAAAGAATATGTTCAAATATAAACTACACAGAAGCATTGTATGAAACTTCTTTCTGTTCTGTGCATTCAACTAACAGAGTTGAACCTTACTTTTGATTGAGCCGTTCTGAAACACTCTTTCTGTAGAAACTGCAATTGGACATTCTGAGCGCTAGGAGGCCTATATTGGGAAAAAGAATGTCTACAAATAAAAACTACACAGAAGAATTGTGTGAAACTTCTTTCTGTTCTGTTTGTTCAACTAAAAGAGTTGAACCTTAGTTTCGATTGAGCCGTTCTGAAACACTCTTTCTGTAGAAAATGCAAGTGGAGATTCGGAGCGCTAAGAGGGTAATAGTGGAAAAAGGAATGTCTCCAAATATAAACTACACAGAATCATTCTGTGAAACTTCTTTCTGATCTGTGCATTCAGCTAACAGAGTTAAACCATACTTTTGATTGAGCAGATCTGAACACTCTTTCTGTAGAAAATACAACTGGACATTTGGAGCGCTAAGAGAGTAGTAGTGGAAAAAGGAATATATTCAAATATAAACTACACAGAAGCATTCTGTGAAACTTCTTTCTGATCTGAGCATTCAGCTAACAGAGTTAAACCATACTTTTGATTGAGCAGTTTTGAAACACTCTGTCTGTAGAAAATGCAACTGGACATTCGTAGCGCTAAGTGGGTAATAGTGGAAAAAAGAATATGTTCAAATATAAACTACACAGAAGCATTGTATGAAACTTCTTTCTGTTCTGTGCATTCAACTAACAGAGTTGAACCTTACTTTTGATTGAGCCTTTCTGAAACACTCTTTCTGTAGAAACTGCAATTGGACATTCTGAGCGCTAAGAGGCCTATATTGGGAAAAATAATATCTTCAAATAAAAACTACACAGAAGCATTGTGTGAAACTTATTTCTGATATGTTCATTAAGCTAACAGAGTTAAACCATACTTTTGATTGCGCAGTTCTGAACACTCTTTCTGTAGAAAATGCAAGTGGACATTCGGAGCGCTAAGAGGGTAATAGTGGAAAAAGGAATATATTCAAATATAAACTACACAGTAGCATTCTGTGAAAATTCTTTCTGTTCTGTGCATTCAACTAACAGAGTTGAACCTTACTTTTGATTGAGCCGTTCTGAAACACTCTTTCTGTAGAAACTGCAATTGGACATGCTATGCGCTAAGAGGCCTACATTGGGAAAAAGAATATCTTCAAATAAAAACTACACAGATGCATTCTGTGAAACTTATTTCTGATCTGTAAATTCAGTTAACAGAGATAAAACATATTTTTGATTGAGCAGTTATGAAACACTGTTTTTGTAGAAAATGCAAGTGGAGATTCGGAGCGCTAAGGGGGTAATAGTGGAAAAAGGAATGTCTTCAAATATAAACTACACAGAATCATTTGGTGAAACTTCTTTCTGATCTGTGCATTCAGCTAACAGAGTTAAACCATACTTTTGATTGAGCAGATCTGAACACTCTTTCTGTAGAAAATGCAACTGGACATTTGGAGCGCTAAGAGCGTAGTAGTGGAAAAAGGAATATATTCAAATATAAACTACACAGAAGCATTCTGTGAAACTTCTTTCTGATCTGAGCATTCAGCTAACAGAGTTAAACCATACTTTTGATTGAGCAGTTTTGAAACACTCTGTCTGTAGAAAATGCAACTGGACATTCGTAGCGCTATGTGGGTAATAGTGGAAAAAAGAATATGTTCAAATATAAACTACACAGAAGCATTGTATGAAACTTCTTTCTGTTCTGTGCATTCAACTAACAGAGTTGAACCTTACTTTTGATTGAGCCGTTCTGAAACACTCTTTCTGTAGAAACTGCAATTGGACATTCTGAGCGCTAGGAGGCCTATATTGGGAAAAAGAATGTCTACAAATAAAAACTACACAGAAGAATTGTGTGAAACTTCTTTCTGTTCTGTTTGTTCAACTAAAAGAGTTGAACCTTAGTTTCGATTGAGCCGTTCTGAAACACTCTTTCTGTAGAAAATGCAAGTGGAGATTCGGAGCGCTAAGAGGGTAATAGTGGAAAAAGGAATGTCTCCAAATATAAACTACACAGAATCATTCTGTGAAACTTCTTTCTGATCTGTGCATTCAGCTAACAGAGTTAAAACATACTTTTGATTGAGCAGATCTGAACACTCTTTCTGTAGAAAATACAACTGGACATTTGGAGCGCTAAGAGAGTAGTAGTGGAAAAAGGAATATATTCAAATATAAACTACACAGAAGCATTCTGTGAAACTTCTTTCTGATCTGAGCATTCAGCTAACAGAGTTAAACCATACTTTTGATTGAGCAGTTTTGAAACACTCTGTCTGTAGAAAATGCAACTGGACATTCGTAGCGCTAAGTGGGTAATAGTGGAAAAAAGAATATGTTCAAATATAAACTACACAGAAGCATTGTATGAAACTTCTTTCTGTTCTGTGCATTCAACTAACAGAGTTGAACCTTACTTTTGATTGAGCCTTTCTGAAACACTCTTTCTGTAGAAACTGCAATTGGACATTCTGAGCGCTAAGAGGCCTATATTGTGAAAAATAATATCTTCAAATAAAAACTACACAGAAGCATTGTGTGAAACATATTTCTGATATGTTCATTAAGCTAACAGAGTTAAACCATACTTTTGATTGCGCAGTTCTGAACACTCTTTCTGTAGAAACTGCATTTGGACATGCTAAGCGCTAAGAGGCCTACATTGGGAAAAAGAATATCTTCAAATAAAAACTACACAGATGCATTCTGTGAAACTTATTTCTGATCTGTAAATTCAGTTAACAGAGATAAAACATATTTTTGATTGAGCAGTTATGAAACACTCTTTTTGTAGAAAATGCAAGAGGAGATTCGGAGCGCTAAGAGGGTAATAGTGGAAAAAGGAATGTCTTCAAATATAAACTACACAGAATCATTCGGTGAAACTTCTTTCTGATCTGTGCATTCAGCTAACAGTGTTAAACCATACTTTTGATTGAGCAGATCTGAACACTCTTTCTGTAGAAAATGCAACTGGACATTTGGAGCGCTAAGAGCGTAGTAGTGGAAAAAGGAATATATTCAAATATAAACTACACAGAAGCATTCTGTGAAACTTCTTTCTGATCTGAGCATTCAGCTAACAGAGTAAAACCATACTTTTGATTGAGCAGTTTTGAAACACTCTCTCTGTAGAAAATGCAACTGGACATTCGTAGCGCTAAGTGGGTAATAGTGGAAAAAAGAATATGTTCAAATATAAACTACACAGAAGCATTGTATGAAACTTCTTTCTGTTCTGTGCATTCAACTAACAGAGTTGAACCTTACTTTTGATTGAGCCGTTCTGAAACACTCTTTCTGTAGAAACTGCAATTGGACATTCTGAGCGCTAGGATGCCTATATTGGGAAAAAGAATGTCTACAAATAAAAACTACACAGAAGAATTGTGTGAAACTTCTTTCTGTTCTGTTTGTTCAACTAAAAGAGTTGAACCTTAGTTTCGATTGAGCCGTTCTGAAACACTCTTTCTGTAGAAAATGCAAGTGGAGATTCGGAGCGCTAAGAGGGTAATAGTGGAAAAAGGAATGTCTCCAAATATAAACTACACAGAATCATTCTGTGAAACTTCTTTCTGATCTGTGCATTCAGCAAACAGAGTTAAACCATACTTTTGATTGAGCAGATCTGAACACTCTTTCTGTAGAAAATGCAACTGGACATTTGGAGCGCTAAGAGAGTAGTAATGGAAAAAGGAATATATTCAAATATAAACTACACCGAAGCATTCTGTGAAACTTCTTTCTGATCTGAGCATTCAGCTAACAGAGTTAAACCATACTTTTGATTGAGCAGTTTTGAAACACTCTGTCTGTAGAAAATGCAACTGGACATTCGTAGCGCTAAGTGGGTAATAGTGGAAAAAAGAATATATTCAAATATAAACTACACAGAAGCATTGTATGAAACTACTTTCTGTTCTGTGCATTCAACTAACAGAGTTGAACCTTACTTTTGATTGAGCCTTTCTGAAACACTCTTTCTGTAGAAACTGCAATTGGACATTCTGAGCGCTAAGAGGCCTCTATTGGGAAAAAAAATATCTTCAAATAAAAACTACACAGAAGCATTGTGTGAAACTTATTTCTGATATGTTCATTAAGCTAACAGAGTTAAACCATACTTTTGATTGCGCAGTTCTGAACACTCTTTCTGTAGAAAATGCAAGTGGACATTCGGAGCGCTAAGAGGGTAATAGTGGAAAAAGGAATATATTCAAATATAAACTACACAGTAGCATTCTGTGAAAATTCTTTCTGTTCTGTGCATTCAACTAACAGAGTTGAATCTTACTTTTGATTGAGCCGTTCTGAAACACTCTTTCTGTAGAAACTGCAATTGGACATGCTAAGGGCTAAGAGGCCTACATTGGGAAAAAGAATATCTTCAAATAAAAACTACACAGATGCATTCTGTGAAACTTATTTCTGATCTGTAAATTCAGTTAACAGAGATAAAACATATTTTTGATTGAGCAGTTATGAAACACTCTTTTTGTAGAAAATGCAAGTGGAGATTCGGAGCGCTAAGAGGGTAATAGTGGAAAAAGGAATGTCTTCAAATATAAACTACACAGAATCATTCGGTGAAACTTCTTTCTGATCTGTGCATTCAGCTAACAGAGTTAAACCATACTTTTGATTGAGCAGATCTGAACACTCTTTCTGTAGAAAATGCAACTGGACATTTGGAGCGCTAAGAGAGTAGTAGTGGAAAAAGTAATATATTCAAATATAAACTACACAGAAGCATTCTGTGAAACTTCTTTCTGATCTGAGCATTCAGCTAACAGAGTTAAACCATACTTTTGATTGAGCAGTTTTGAAACACTCTGTCTGTAGAAAATGCAACTGGACATTCGTAGCGCTAAGTGGGTAATAGTGAAAAAAGAATATGTTCAAATATAAACTACACAGAAGCATTGTATGAAACTTCTTTCTGTTCTGTGCATTCAACTAACAGAGTTGAACCTTACTTTTGATTGAGCCGTTCTGAAACACTCTTTCTGTAGAAACTGCAATTGGACATTCTGAGCGCTAGGAGGCCTATATTGGGAAAAAGAATGTCTACAAATAAAAACTACACAGAAGAATTGTGTGAAACTTCTTTCTGTTCTGTTTGTTCAACTAAAAGAGTTGAACCTTAGTTTCGATTGAGCCGTTCTGAAACACTCTTTCTGTAGAAAATGCAAGTGGAGATTCGGAGCGCTAAGAGGGTAATAGTGGAAAAAGGAATGTCTCCAAATATAAACTACACAGAATCATTCTGTGAAACTTCTTTCTGATCTGTGCATTCAGCTAACAGAGTTAAACCATACTTTTGATTGAGCAGATCTGAACACTCTTTCTGTAGAAAATACAACTGGACATTTGGAGCGCTAAGAGAGTAGTAGTGGAAAAAGGAATATATTCAAATATAAACTACACAGAAGCATTCTGTGAAACTTCTTTCTGATCTGAGCATTCAGCTAACAGAGTTAAACCATACTTTTGATTGAGCAGTTTTGAAACACTCTGTCTGTAGAAAATGCAACTGGACATTCGTAGCGCTAAGTGGGTAATAGTGGAAAAAAGAATATGTTCAAATATAAACTACACAGAAGCATTGTATGAAACTTCTTTCTGTTCTGTGCATTCAACTAACAGAGTTGAACCTTACTTTTGATTGAGCCTTTCTGAAACACTCTTTCTGTAGAAACTGCAATTGGACATTCTGAGCGCTAAGAGGCCTATATTGGGAAAAATAATATCTTCAAATAAAAACTACACAGAAGCATTGTGTGAAACTTATTTCTGATATGTTCATTAAGCTAACAGAGTTAAACCATACTTTTGATTGCGCAGTTCTGAACACTCTTTCTGTAGAAAATGCAAGTGGACATTCGGAGCGCTAAGAGGGTAATAGTGGAAAAAGGAATATATTCAAATATAAACTACACAGTAGCATTCTGTGAAAATTCTTTCTGTTCTGTGCATTCAACTAACAGAGTTGAACCTTACTTTTGATTGAGCCGTTCTGAAACACTCTTTCTGTAGAAACTGCAATTGGACATGCTATGCGCTAAGAGGCCTACATTGGGAAAAAGAATATCTTCAAATAAAAACTACACAGATGCATTCTGTGAAACTTATTTCTGATCTGTAAATTCAGTTAACAGAGATAAAACATATTTTTGATTGAGCAGTTATGAAACACTGTTTTTGTAGAAAATGCAAGTGGAGATTCGGAGCGCTAAGGGGGTAATAGTGGAAAAAGGAATGTCTTCAAATATAAACTACACAGAATCATTTGGTGAAACTTCTTTCTGATCTGTGCATTCAGCTAACAGAGTTAAACCATACTTTTGATTGAGCAGATCTGAACACTCTTTCTGTAGAAAATGCAACTGGACATTTGGAGCGCTAAGAGCGTAGTAGTGGAAAAAGGAATATATTCAAATATAAACTACACAGAAGCATTCTGTGAAACTTCTTTCTGATCTGAGCATTCAGCTAACAGAGTTAAACCATACTTTTGATTGAGCAGTTTTGAAACACTCTGTCTGTAGAAAATGCAACTGGACATTCGTAGCGCTAAGTGGGTAATAGTGGAAAAAAGAATATGTTCAAATATAAACTACACAGAAGCATTGTATGAAACTTCTTTCTGTTCTGTGCATTCAACTAACAGAGTTGAACCTTACTTTTGATTGAGCCGTTCTGAAACACTCTTTCTGTAGAAACTGCAATTGGACATTCTGAGCGCTAGGAGGCCTATATTGGGAAAAAGAATGTCTACAAATAAAAACTACACAGAAGAATTGTGTGAAACTTCTTTCTGTTCTGTTTGTTCAACTAAAAGAGTTGAACCTTAGTTTCGATTGAGCCGTTCTGAAACACTCTTTCTGTAGAAAATGCAAGTGGAGATTCGGAGCGCTAAGAGGGTAATAGTGGAAAAAGGAATGTCTCCAAATATAAACTACACAGAATCATTCTGTGAAACTTCTTTCTGATCTGTGCATTCAGCTAACAGAGTTAAAACATACTTTTGATTGAGCAGATCTGAACACTCTTTCTGTAGAAAATACAACTGGACATTTGGAGCGCTAAGAGAGTAGTAGTGGAAAAAGGAATATATTCAAATATAAACTACACAGAAGCATTCTGTGAAACTTCTTTCTGATCTGAGCATTCAGCTAACAGAGTTAAACCATACTTTTGATTGAGCAGTTTTGAAACACTCTGTCTGTAGAAAATGCAACTGGACATTCGTAGCGCTAAGTGGGTAATAGTGGAAAAAAGAATATGTTCAAATATAAACTACACAGAAGCATTGTATGAAACTTCTTTCTGTTCTGTGCATTCAACTAACAGAGTTGAACCTTACTTTTGATTGAGCCTTTCTGAAACACTCTTTCTGTAGAAACTGCAATTGGACATTCTGAGCGCTAAGAGGCCTATATTGGGAAAAATAATATCTTCAAATAAAAACTACACAGAAGCATTGTGTGAAACTTATTTCTGATATGTTCATTAAGCTAACAGAGTTAAACCATACTTTTGATTGCGCAGTTCTGAACACTCTTTCTGTAGAAAATGCAAGTGGACATTCGGAGCGCTAAGAGGGTAATAGTGGAAAAAGGAATATATTCAAATATAAACTACCCAGTAGCATTCTGTGAAAATTCTTTCTGTTCTGTGCATTCAACTAACAGAGTTGAACCTTACTTTTGATTGAGCCGTTCTGAAACACTCTTTCTGTAGAAACTGCAATTGGACATGCTATGCGCTAAGAGGCCTACATTGGGAAAAAGAATATCTTCAAATAAAAACTACACAGATGCATTCTGTGAAACTTATTTCTGATCTGTAAATTCAGTTAACAGAGATAAAACATATTTTTGATTGAGCAGTTATGAAACACTGTTTTTGTAGAAAATGCAAGTTGAGATTCGGAGCGCTAAGGGGGTAATAGTGGAAAAAGGAATGTCTTCAAATATAAACTACACAGAATCATTCGGTGAAACTTCTTTCTGATCTGTGCATTCAGCTAACAGAGTTAAACCATACTTTTGATTGAGCAGATCTGAACACTCTTTCTGTAGAAAATGCAACTGGACATTTGGAGCGCTATGAGCGTAGTAGTGGAAAAAGGAATATATTCAAATATAAACTACACAGAAGCATTCTGTGAAACTTCTTTCTGATCTGAGCATTCAGCTAACAGTGTTAAACCATACTTTTGATTGAGCAGTTTTGAAACACTCTGTCTGTAGAAAATGCAACTGGACATTCGTAGCGCTAAGTGGGTAATAGTGGAAAAAAGAATATGTTCAAATATAAACTGCACAGAAGCATTGTATGAAACTTCTTTCTGTTCTGTGCATTCAACTAACAGAGTTGAACCTTACTTTTGATTGAGCCGTTCTGAAACACTCTTTCTGTAGAAACTGCAATTGGACATTCTGAGCGCTAGGAGGCCTATATTGGGAAAAAGAATGTCTACAAATAAAAACTACACAGAAGAATTGTGTAAAACTTCTTTCTGTTCTGTTTGTTCAACTAAAAGAGTTGAACCTTAGTTTCGATTGAGCCGTTCTGAAACACTCTTTCTGTAGAAAATGCAAGTGGAGATTCGGAGCGCTAAGAGGGTAATAGTGGAAAAAGGAATGTCTCCAAATATAAACTACACAGAATCATTCTGTGAAACTTCTTTCTGATCTGTGCATTCAGCTAACAGAGTTAAACCATACTTTTGATTGAGCAGATCTGAACACTCTTTCTGTAGAAAATGCAACTGGACATTTGGAGCGCTAAGAGAGTAGTAGTGGAAAAAGCAATATATTCAAATATAAACTACACAGAAGCATTCTGTGAAACTTCTTTCTGATCTGAGCATTCAGCTAACAGAGTTAAACCATACTTTTGATTGAGCAGTTTTGAAACACTCTGTCTGTAGAAAATGCAACTGGACATTCGTAGCGCTAAGTCGGTAATAGTGGAAAAAAGAATATGTTCAAATATAAACTACACAGAAGCATTGTATGAAACTTCTTTCTGTTCTGTGCATTCAACTAACAGAGTTGAACCTTACTTTTGATTGAGCCTTTCTGAAACACTCTTTCTGTAGAAACTGCAATTGGACATTCTGAGCGCTAAGAGGCCTATATTGGGAAAAATAATATCTTCAAATAAAAACTACACAGAAGCATTGTGTGAAACTTATTTCTGATATGTTCATTAAGCTAACAGAGTTAAACCATACTTTTGATTGCGCAGTTCTGAACACTCTTTCTGTAGAAAATGCAAGTGGACATTCGGAGCGCTAAGAGGGTAATAGTGGAAAAAGGAATGTATTCAAATATAAACTACACAGTAGCATTCTGTGAAAATTCTTTCTGTTCTGTGCATTCAACTAACAGAGTTGAACCTTACTTTTGATTGAGCCGTTCTGAAACACTCTTTCTGTAGAAACTGCAATTGGACATGCTAAGCGCTAAGAGGCCTACATTGGGAAAAAGAATATCTTCAAATAAAAACTACACAGAATCATTCTGTGAAACTTATTTCTGATCTGTAAATTCAGTTAACAGAGATAAAACATATTTTTGATTGAGCAGTTATGAAACACTCTTTTTGTAGAAAATGCAAGTGGAGATTTGGAGCGCTAAGGGGGTAATAGTGGAAAAAGGAATGTCTTCAAATATAAACTACACAGAATCATTCGGTGAAACTTCTTTCTGATCTGTGCATTCAGCTAACAGAGTTAAACCATACTTTTGATTGAGCAGATCTGAACACTCTTTCTGTAGAAAACGCAACTGGACATTTGGAGCGCTAAGAGAGTAGTAGTGGAAAAAGGAATATATTCAAATATAAACTACACAGAAGCATTCTGTGAAACTTCTTTCTGATCTGAGCAGTCAGCTAACAGAGTTAAACCATACTTTTGATTGAGCAGTTTTGAAACACTCTGTCTGTAGAAAATGCAACTGGACATTCGTAGCGCTAAGTGGGTAATAGTGGAAAAAAGAATATGTTCAAATATAAACTACACAGTAGCATTCTGTGAAAATACTTTCTGTTCTGTGCATTCAACTAACAGAGTTGAACCTTACTTTTGATTGAGCCGTTCTGAAACACTCTTTCTGTAGAAACTGCAATTGGACATTCTGAGCGCTAGGAGGCCTATATTGGGAAAAAGAATGTCTACAAATAAAAACTACACAGAAGAATTGTGTGAAACTTCTTTCTGTTCTGTTTGTTCAACTAAAAGAGTTGAACCTTAGTTTCGATTGAGCCGTTCTGAAACACTCTTTCTGTAGAAAATGCAAGTGGAGATTCGGAGCGCTAAGAGGGTAATAGTGGAAAAAGGAATGTCTCCAAATATAAACTACACAGAATCATTCTGTGAAACTTCTTTCTGATCTGTGCATTCAGCTAACAGAGTTAAACCATACTTTTGATTGAGCAGATCTGAACACTCTTTCTGTAGAAAATACAACTGGACATTTGGAGCGCTAAGAGAGTAGTAGTGGAAAAAGGAATATATTCAAATATAAACTACACAGAAGCATTCTGTGAAACTTCTTTCTGATCTGAGCATTCAGCTAACAGAGTTAAACCATACTTTTGATTGAGCAGTTTTGAAACACTCTGTCTGTAGAAAATGCAACTGGACATTCGTAGCGCTAAGTGGGTAATAGTGGAAAAAAGAATATGTTCAAATATAAACTACACAGAAGCATTGTATGAAACTTCTTTCTGTTCTGTGCATTCAACTAACAGAGTTGAACCTTACTTTTGATTGAGCCTTTCTGAAACACTCTTTCTGTAGAAACTGCAATTGGACATTCTGAGCCCTAAGAGGCCTATATTGGGAAAAATAATATCTTCAAATAAAAACTACACAGAAGCATTGTGTGAAACTTATTTCTGATATGTTCATTAAGCTAACAGAGTTAAACCATACTTTTGATTGCGCAGTTCTGAACACTCTTTCTGTAGAAAATGCAAGTGGACATTCGGAGCGCTAAGAGGGTAATAGTGGAAAAAGGAATATATTCAAATATAAACTACACAGTAGCATTCTGTGAAAATTCTTTCTGTTCTGTGCATTCAACTAACAGAGTTGAACCTTACTTTTGATTGAGCCGTTCTGAAACACTCTTTCTGTAGAAACTGCAATTGGACATGCTATGCGCTAAGAGGCCTACATTGGGAAAAAGAATATCTTCAAATAAAAACTACACAGATGCATTCTGTGAAACTTATTTCTGATCTGTAAATTCAGTTAACAGAGATAAAACATATTTTTGATTGAGCAGTTATGAAACACTGTTTTTGTAGAAAATGCAAGTGGAGATTCGGAGCGCTAAGGGGGTAATAGTGGAAAAAGGAATGTCTTCAAATATAAACTACACAGAATCATTTGGTGAAACTTCTTTCTGATCTGTGCATTCAGCTAACAGAGTTAAACCATACTTTTGATTGAGCAGATCTGAACACTCTTTCTGTAGAAAATGCAACTGGACATTTGGAGCGCTAAGAGCGTAGTAGTGGAAAAAGGAATATATTCAAATATAAACTACACAGAAGCATTCTGTGAAACTTCTTTCTGATCTGAGCATTCAGCTAACAGAGTTAAACCATACTTTTGATTGAGCAGTTTTGAAACACTCTGTCTGTAGAAAATGCAACTGGACATTCGTAGCGCTAAGTGGGTAATAGTGGAAAAAAGAATATGTTCAAATATAAACTACACAGAAGCATTGTATGAAACTTCTTTCTGTTCTGTGCATTCAACTAACAGAGTTGAACCTTACTTTTGATTGAGCCGTTCTGAAACACTCTTTCTGTAGAAACTGCAATTGGACATTCTGAGCGCTAGGAGGCCTATATTGGGAAAAAGAATGTCTACAAATAAAAACTACACAGAAGAATTGTGTGAAACTTCTTTCTGTTCTGTTTGTTCAACTAAAAGAGTTGAACCTTAGTTTCGATTGAGCCGTTCTGAAACACTCTTTCTGTAGAAAATGCAAGTGGAGATTCGGAGCGCTAAGAGGGTAATAGTGGAAAAAGGAATGTCTCCAAATATAAACTACACAGAATCATTCTGTGAAACTTCTTTCTGATCTGTGCATTCAGCTAACAGAGTTAAAACATACTTTTGATTGAGCAGATCTGAACACTCTTTCTGTAGAAAATACAACTGGACATTTGGAGCGCTAAGAGAGTAGTAGTGGAAAAAGGAATATATTCAAATATAAACTACACAGAAGCATTCTGTGAAACTTCTTTCTGATCTGAGCATTCAGCTAACAGAGTTAAACCATACTTTTGATTGAGCAGTTTTGAAACACTCTGTCTGTAGAAAATGCAACTGGACATTCGTAGCGCTAAGTGGGTAATAGTGGAAAAAAGAATATGTTCAAATATAAACTACACAGAAGCATTGTATGAAACTTCTTTCTGTTCTGTGCATTCAACTAACAGAGTTGAACCTTACTTTTGATTGAGCCTTTCTGAAACACTCTTTCTGTAGAAACTGCAATTGGACATTCTGAGCGCTAAGAGGCCTATATTGGGAAAAATAATATCTTCAAATAAAAACTACACAGAAGCATTGTGTGAAACTTATTTCTGATATGTTCATTAAGCTAACAGAGTTAAACCATACTTTTGATTGCGCAGTTCTGAACACTCTTTCTGTAGAAAATGCAAGTGGACATTCGGAGCGCTAAGAGGGTAATAGTGGAAAAAGGAATATATTCAAATATAAACTACCCAGTAGCATTCTGTGAAAATTCTTTCTGTTCTGTGCATTCAACTAACAGAGTTGAACCTTACTTTTGATTGAGCCGTTCTGAAACACTCTTTCTGTAGAAACTGCAATTGGACATGCTATGCGCTAAGAGGCCTACATTGGGAAAAAGAATATCTTCAAATAAAAACTACACAGATGCATTCTGTGAAACTTATTTCTGATCTGTAAATTCAGTTAACAGAGATAAAACATATTTTTGATTGAGCAGTTATGAAACACTGTTTTTGTAGAAAATGCAAGTTGAGATTCGGAGCGCTAAGGGGGTAATAGTGGAAAAAGGAATGTCTTCAAATATAAACTACACAGAATCATTCGGTGAAACTTCTTTCTGATCTGTGCATTCAGCTAACAGAGTTAAACCATACTTTTGATTGAGCAGATCTGAACACTCTTTCTGTAGAAAATGCAACTGGACATTTGGAGCGCTATGAGCGTAGTAGTGGAAAAAGGAATATATTCAAATATAAACTACACAGAAGCATTCTGTGAAACTTCTTTCTGATCTGAGCATTCAGCTAACAGAGTTAAACCATACTTTTGATTGAGCAGTTTTGAAACACTCTGTCTGTAGAAAATGCAACTGGACATTCGTAGCGCTAAGTGGGTAATAGTGGAAAAAAGAATATGTTCAAATATAAACTGCACAGAAGCATTGTATGAAACTTCTTTCTGTTCTGTGCATTCAACTAACAGAGTTGAACCTTACTTTTGATTGAGCCGTTCTGAAACACTCTTTCTGTAGAAACTGCAATTGGACATTCTGAGCGCTAGGAGGCCTATATTGGGAAAAAGAATATCTACAAATAAAAACTACACAGAAGAATTGTGTAAAACTTCTTTCTGTTCTGTTTGTTCAACTAAAAGAGTTGAACCTTAGTTTCGATTGAGCCGTTCTGAAACACTCTTTCTGTAGAAAATGCAAGTGGAGATTCGGAGCGCTAAGAGGGTAATAGTGGAAAAAGGAATGTCTCCAAATATAAACTACACAGAATCATTCTGTGAAACTTCTTTCTGATCTGTGCATTCAGCTAACAGAGTTAAACCATACTTTTGATTGAGCAGATCTGAACACTCTTTCTGTAGAAAATGCAACTGGACATTTGGAGCGCTAAGAGAGTAGTAGTGGAAAAAGCAATATATTCAAATATAAACTACACAGAAGCATTCTGTGAAACTTCTTTCTGATCTGAGCATTCAGCTAACAGAGTTAAACCATACTTTTGATTGAGCAGTTTTGAAACACTCTGTCTGTAGAAAATGCAACTGGACATTCGTAGCGCTAAGTCGGTAATAGTGGAAAAAAGAATATGTTCAAATATAAACTACACAGAAGCATTGTATGAAACTTCTTTCTGTTCTGTGCATTCAACTAACAGAGTTGAACCTTACTTTTGATTGAGCCTTTCTGAAACACTCTTTCTGTAGAAACTGCAATTGGACATTCTGAGCGCTAAGAGGCCTATATTGGGAAAAATAATATCTTCAAATAAAAACTACACAGAAGCATTGTGTGAAACTTATTTCTGATATGTTCATTAAGCTAACAGAGTTAAACCATACTTTTGATTGCGCAGTTCTGAACACTCTTTCTGTAGAAAATGCAAGTGGACATTCGGAGCGCTAAGAGGGTAATAGTGGAAAAAGGAATGTATTCAAATATAAACTACACAGTAGCATTCTGTGAAAATTCTTTCTGTTCTGTGCATTCAACTAACAGAGTTGAACCTTACTTTTGATTGAGCCGTTCTGAAACACTCTTTCTGTAGAAACTGCAATTGGACATGCTAAGCGCTAAGAGGCCTACATTGGGAAAAAGAATATCTTCAAATAAAAACTACACAGAATCATTCTGTGAAACTTATTTCTGATCTGTAAATTCAGTTAACAGAGATAAAACATATTTTTGATTGAGCAGTTATGAAACACTCTTTTTGTAGAAAATGCAAGTGGAGATTTGGAGCGCTAAGGGGGTAATAGTGGAAAAAGGAATGTCTTCAAATATAAACTACACAGAATCATTCGGTGAAACTTCTTTCTGATCTGTGCATTCAGCTAACAGAGTTAAACCATACTTTTGATTGAGCAGATCTGAACACTCTTTCTGTAGAAAATGCAACTGGACATTTGGAGCGCTAAGAGAGTAGTAGTGGAAAAAGGAATATATTCAAATATAAACTACACAGAAGCATTCTGTGAAACTTCTTTCTGATCTGAGCAGTCAGCTAACAGAGTTAAACCATACTTTTGATTGAGCAGTTTTGAAACACTCTGTCTGTAGAAAATGCAACTGGACATTCGTAGCGCTAAGTGGGTAATAGTGGAAAAAAGAATATGTTCAAATATAAACTACACAGAAGCATTGTATGAAACTTCTTTCTGTTCTGTGCATTCAACTAACAGAGTTGAACCTTACTTTTGATTGAGCCTTTCTGAAACACTCTTTCTGTAGAAACTGCAATTGGACATTCTGAGTGCTAAGAGGCCTATATTGGGAAAAATAATATCTTCAAATAAAAACTACACAGAAGCATTGTGTGAAACTTATTTCTGATATGTTCATTAAGCTAACAGAGTTAAACCATACTTTTGATTGCGCAGTTCTGAACACTCTTTCTGTAGAAAATGCAAGTGGACATTCGGAGCGCTAAGAGGGTAATAGTGGAAAAAGGAATATATTCAAATATAAACTACACAGTAGCATTCTGTGAAAATTCTTTCTGTTCTGTGCATTCAACTAACAGAGTTGAACCTTACTTTTGATTGAGCCGTTCTGAAACACTCTTTCTGTAGAAACTGCAATTGGACATGCTATGCGCTAAGAGGCCTACATTGGGAAAAAGAATATCTTCAAATAAAAACTACACAGATGCATTCTGTGAAAATTATTTCTGATCTGTAAATTCAGTTAAAAGAGATAAAACATATTTTTGATTGAGCTGTTATGAAACACTCTTTTTGTAGAAAATGCAAGTGGAGATTCGGTGCGCTAAGAGGTTAATAGTGGAAAAAGGAATGTCTTCAAATATAAACTACACAGAATCATTCGGTGAAACTTATTTCTGATCTGTGCATTCAGCTAACAGAGTTAAACCATACTTTTGATTGAGCAGATCTGAACACTCTTTCTGTAGAAAATGCAACTGGACATTTGGAGCGCTAAGAGCGTAGTAGTGGAAAAAGGAATATATTCATATATAAACTACACAGAAGCATTCTGTGAAACTTCTTTCTGATCTGAGCATTCAGCTAACAGAGTTAAAGCATACTTTTGATTGAGCAGTTTTGAAACACTCTGTCTGTAGAAAATGCAACTGGACATTCGTAGCACTAAGTGGGTAATAGTGGAAAAAAGAATATGTTCAAATATAAACTACACAGAAGCATTGTATGAAACTTCTTTCTGTTCTGTGCATTCAACTAACAGAGTTGAACCTTACTGTTGATTGAGCCGTTCTGAAACACTCTTTCTGTAGAAACTGCAATTGGACATTCTGAGCGCTAAGAGGCCTATATTGGGAAAAAGAATGTCTACGAATAAAAACTACAAAGAAGAATTGTGTGAAACTTCTTTCTCTTCTGTTTGTTCATCTAAAAGAGTTGAACCTTAGTTTTGATTGAGCCGTTCTGAAACACTCTTTCTGTAGAAAATGCAAGTGGAGATTCGGAGCGCTAAGAGGGTAATAGTGGAAAAAGGAATGTCTCCAAATATAAACTACACAGAATCATTCTGTGAAACTTCTTTCTGATCTGTGCATTCAGCTAACAGAGTTAAACCATACTTTTGATTGAGCAGATCTGAACACTCTTTCTGTAGAAAATGCAACTGGACATTTGGAGCGCTAAGAGAGTAGTAGTGGAAAAAGGAATATATTCAAATATAAACTACACAGAAGCATTCTGTGAAACTTCTTTCTGATCTGAGCATTCAGCTAACAGAGTTAAACCATACTTTTGATTGAGCAGTTTTGAAACACTCTGTCTGTAGAAAATGCAACTGGACATTCGTAGCGCTAAGTGGGTAATAGTGTAAAAAAGAATATGTTCAAATATAAACTACACAGAAGCATTGTATGAAACCTCTTTCTGTTCTGTGCATTCAACTAACAGAGTTGAACCTGACTTTTGATTGAGCCTTTCTGAAACACTCTTTTTGTAGAAACTGCAATTGGACATTCTGAGCGCTAAGAGGCCTATATTGGGAAAAATAATATCTTCAAATAAAAACTACACAGAAGCATTGTGTGAAACTTATTTCTGATATGTTCATTAAGCTAACAGAGTTAAACCATACTTTTGATTGCGCAGTTCTGAACACTCTTTCTGTAGAAAATGCAAGTGGACATTCGGAGCACTAAGAGGGTAATAGTGGAAAAAGGAATATATTCAAATATAAACTACACAGTAGCATTCTGTGAAAATTCTTTCTGTTCTGTGCATTCAACTAACAGAGTTGAACCTTACTTTTGATTGAGCCGTTCTGAAACACTCTTTCTGTAGAAACTGCAATTGGACATGCTAAGCGCTAAGAGACCTACATTGGGAAAAAGAATATCTTCAAATAAAAACTACACAGATGCATTCTGAGAAACTTATTTCTGATCTGTAAATTCAGTTAACAGAGATAAAACATATTTTTGATTGAGCAGTTATGAAACACTCTTTTTGTAGAAAATGCAAGTGGAGATTCGGAGCGCTAAGAGGGTAATAGTGGAAAAAGGAATGTCCTCAAATATAAACTACACAGAATCATTCGGTGAAACTTCTTTCTGATCTGTGCATTCAGCTAACAGAGTTAAACCATACTTTTGATTGAGCAGATCTGAACACTCTTTCTGTAGAAAATGCAACTGGACATTTGGAGCGCTATGAGCGTAGTAGTGGAAAAAGGAATATATTCAAATATAAACTACACAGAAGCATTCTGTGAAACTTCTTTCTGATCTGAGCATTCAGCTAACAGTGTTAAACCATACTTTTGATTGAGCAGTTTTGAAACACTCTGTCTGTAGAAAATGCAACTGGACATTCGTAGCGCTAAGTGGGTAATAGTGGAAAAAAGAATATGTTCAAATATAAACTGCACAGAAGCATTGTATGAAACTTCTTTCTGTTCTGTGCATTCAACTAACAGAGTTGAACCTTACTTTTGATTGAGCCGTTCTGAAACACTCTTTCTGTAGAAACTGCAATTGGACATTCTGAGCGCTAGGAGGCCTATATTGGGAAAAAGAATGTCTACAAATAAAAACTACACAGAAGAATTGTGTAAAACTTCTTTCTGTTCTGTTTGTTCAACTAAAAGAGTTGAACCTTAGTTTCGATTGAGCCGTTCTGAAACACTCTTTCTGTAGAAAATGCAAGTGGAGATTCGGAGCGCTAAGAGGGTAATAGTGGAAAAAGGAATGTCTCCAAATATAAACTACACAGAATCATTCTGTGAAACTTCTTTCTGATCTGTGCATTCAGCTAACAGAGTTAAACCATACTTTTGATTGAGCAGATCTGAACACTCTTTCTGTAGAAAATGCAACTGGACATTTGGAGCGCTAAGAGAGTAGTAGTGGAAAAAGCAATATATTCAAATATAAACTACACAGAAGCATTCTGTGAAACTTCTTTCTGATCTGAGCATTCAGCTAACAGAGTTAAACCATACTTTTGATTGAGCAGTTTTGAAACACTCTGTCTGTAGAAAATGCAACTGGACATTCGTAGCGCTAAGTCGGTAATAGTGGAAAAAAGAATATGTTCAAATATAAACTACACAGAAGCATTGTATGAAACTTCTTTCTGTTCTGTGCATTCAACTAACAGAGTTGAACCTTACTTTTGATTGAGCCTTTCTGAAACACTCTTTCTGTAGAAACTGCAATTGGACATTCTGAGCGCTAAGAGGCCTATATTGGGAAAAATAATATCTTCAAATAAAAACTACACAGAAGCATTGTGTGAAACTTATTTCTGATATGTTCATTAAGCTAACAGAGTTAAACCATACTTTTGATTGCGCAGTTCTGAACACTCTTTCTGTAGAAAATGCAAGTGGACATTCGGAGCGCTAAGAGGGTAATAGTGGAAAAAGGAATGTATTCAAATATAAACTACACAGTAGCATTCTGTGAAAATTCTTTCTGTTCTGTGCATTCAACTAACAGAGTTGAACCTTACTTTTGATTGAGCCGTTCTGAAACACTCTTTCTGTAGAAACTGCAATTGGACATGCTAAGCGCTAAGAGGCCTACATTGGGAAAAAGAATATCTTCAAATAAAAACTACACAGAATCATTCTGTGAAACTTATTTCTGATCTGTAAATTCAGTTAACAGAGATAAAACATATTTTTGATTGAGCAGTTATGAAACACTCTTTTTGTAGAAAATGCAAGTGGAGATTTGGAGCGCTAAGGGGGTAATAGTGGAAAAAGGAATGTCTTCAAATATAAACTACACAGAATCATTCGGTGAAACTTCTTTCTGATCTGTGCATTCAGCTAACAGAGTTAAACCATACTTTTGATTGAGCAGATCTGAACACTCTTTCTGTAGAAAACGCAACTGGACATTTGGAGCGCTAAGAGAGTAGTAGTGGAAAAAGGAATATATTCAAATATAAACTACACAGAAGCATTCTGTGAAACTTCTTTCTGATCTGAGCAGTCAGCTAACAGAGTTAAACCATACTTTTGATTGAGCAGTTTTGAAACACTCTGTCTGTAGAAAATGCAACTGGACATTCGTAGCGCTAAGTGGGTAATAGTGGAAAAAAGAATATGTTCAAATATAAACTACACAGTAGCATTCTGTGAAAATACTTTCTGTTCTGTGCATTCAACTAACAGAGTTGAACCTTACTTTTGATTGAGCCGTTCTGAAACACTCTTTCTGTAGAAACTGCAATTGGACATTCTGAGCGCTAGGAGGCCTATATTGGGAAAAAGAATGTCTACAAATAAAAACTACACAGAAGAATTGTGTGAAACTTCTTTCTGTTCTGTTTGTTCAACTAAAAGAGTTGAACCTTAGTTTCGATTGAGCCGTTCTGAAACACTCTTTCTGTAGAAAATGCAAGTGGAGATTCGGAGCGCTAAGAGGGTAATAGTGGAAAAAGGAATGTCTCCAAATATAAACTACACAGAATCATTCTGTGAAACTTCTTTCTGATCTGTGCATTCAGCTAACAGAGTTAAACCATACTTTTGATTGAGCAGATCTGAACACTCTTTCTGTAGAAAATACAACTGGACATTTGGAGCGCTAAGAGAGTAGTAGTGGAAAAAGGAATATATTCAAATATAAACTACACAGAAGCATTCTGTGAAACTTCTTTCTGATCTGAGCATTCAGCTAACAGAGTTAAACCATACTTTTGATTGAGCAGTTTTGAAACACTCTGTCTGTAGAAAATGCAACTGGACATTCGTAGCGCTAAGTGGGTAATAGTGGAAAAAAGAATATGTTCAAATATAAACTACACAGAAGCATTGTATGAAACTTCTTTCTGTTCTGTGCATTCAACTAACAGAGTTGAACCTTACTTTTGATTGAGCCTTTCTGAAACACTCTTTCTGTAGAAACTGCAATTGGACATTCTGAGCGCTAAGAGGCCTATATTGGGAAAAATAATATCTTCAAATAAAAACTACACAGAAGCATTGTGTGAAACTTATTTCTGATATGTTCATTAAGCTAACAGAGTTAAACCATACTTTTGATTGCGCAGTTCTGAACACTCTTTCTGTAGAAAATGCAAGTGGACATTCGGAGCGCTAAGAGGGTAATAGTGGAAAAAGGAATATATTCAAATATAAACTACACAGTAGCATTCTGTGAAAATTCTTTCTGTTCTGTGCATTCAACTAACAGAGTTGAACCTTACTTTTGATTGAGCCGTTCTGAAACACTCTTTCTGTAGAAACTGCAATTGGACATGCTATGCGCTAAGAGGCCTACATTGGGAAAAAGAATATCTTCAAATAAAAACTACACAGATGCATTCTGTGAAACTTATTTCTGATCTGTAAATTCAGTTAACAGAGATAAAACATATTTTTGATTGAGCAGTTATGAAACACTGTTTTTGTAGAAAATGCAAGTGGAGATTCGGAGCGCTAAGGGGGTAATAGTGGAAAAAGGAATGTCTTCAAATATAAATTACACAGAATCATTTGGTGAAACTTCTTTCTGATCTGTGCATTCAGCTAACAGAGTTAAACCATACTTTTGATTGAGCAGATCTGAACACTCTTTCTGTAGAAAATGCAACTGGACATTTGGAGCGCTAAGAGCGTAGTAGTGGAAAAAGGAATATATTCAAATATAAACTACACAGAAGCATTCTGTGAAACTTCTTTCTGATCTGAGCATTCAGCTAACAGAGTTAAACCATACTTTTGATTGAGCAGTTTTGAAACACTCTGTCTGTAGAAAATGCAACTGGACATTCGTAGCGCTAAGTGGGTAATAGTGGAAAAAAGAATATGTTCAAATATAAACTACACAGAAGCATTGTATGAAACTTCTTTCTGTTCTGTGCATTCAACTAACAGAGTTGAACCTTACTTTTGATTGAGCCGTTCTGAAACACTCTTTCTGTAGAAACTGCAATTGGACATTCTGAGCGCTAGGAGGCCTATATTGGGAAAAAGAATGTCTACAAATAAAAACTACACAGAAGAATTGTGTGAAACTTCTTTCTGTTCTGTTTGTTCAACTAAAAGAGTTGAACCTTAGTTTCGATTGAGCCGTTCTGAAACACTCTTTCTGTAGAAAATGCAAGTGGAGATTCGGAGCGCTAAGAGGGTAATAGTGGAAAAAGGAATGTCTCCAAATATAAACTACACAGAATCATTCTGTGAAACTTCTTTCTGATCTGTGCATTCAGCTAACAGAATTAAAACATACTTTTGATTGAGCAGATCTGAACACTCTTTCTGTAGAAAATACAACTGGACATTTGGAGCGCTAAGAGAGTAGTAGTGGAAAAAGGAATATATTCAAATATAAACTACACAGAAGCATTCTGTGAAACTTCTTTCTGATCTGAGCATTCAGCTAACAGAGTTAAACCATACTTTTGATTGAGCAGTTTTGAAACACTCTGTCTGTAGAAAATGCAACTGGACATTCGTAGCGCTAAGTGGGTAATAGTGGAAAAAAGAATATGTTCAAATATAAACTACACAGAAGCATTGTATGAAACTTCTTTCTGTTCTGTGCATTCAACTAACAGAGTTGAACCTTACTTTTGATTGAGCCTTTCTGAAACACTCTTTCTGTAGAAACTGCAATTGGACATTCTGAGCGCTAAGAGGCCTATATTGTGAAAAATAATATCTTCAAATAAAAACTACACAGAAGCATTGTGTGAAACATATTTCTGATATGTTCATTAAGCTAACAGAGTTAAACCATACTTTTGATTGCGCAGTTCTGAACACTCTTTCTGTAGAAACTGCATTTGGACATGCTAAGCGCTAAGAGGCCTACATTGGGAAAAAGAATATCTTCAAATAAAAACTACACAGATGCATTCTGTGAAACTTATTTCTGATCTGTAAATTCAGTTAACAGAGATAAAACATATTTTTGATTGAGCAGTTATGAAACACTCTTTTTGTAGAAAATGCAAGAGGAGATTCGGAGCGCTAAGAGGGTAATAGTGGAAAAAGGAATGTCTTCAAATATAAACTACACAGAATCATTCGGTGAAACTTCTTTCTGATCTGTGCATTCAGCTAACAGTGTTAAACCATACTTTTGATTGAGCAGATCTGAACACTCTTTCTGTAGAAAATGCAACTGGACATTTGGAGCGCTAAGAGCGTAGTAGTGGAAAAAGGAATATATTCAAATATAAACTACACAGAAGCATTCTGTGAAACTTCTTTCTGATCTGAGCATTCAGCTAACAGAGTTAAACCATACTTTTGATTGAGCAGTTTTGAAACACTCTCTCTGTAGAAAATGCAACTGGACATTCGTAGCGCTAAGTGGGTAATAGTGGAAAAAAGAATATGTTCAAATATAAACTACACAGAAGCATTGTATGAAACTTCTTTCTGTTCTGTGCATTCAACTAACAGAGTTGAACCTTACTTTTGATTGAGCCGTTCTGAAACACTCTTTCTGTAGAAACTGCAATTGGACATTCTGAGCGCTAGGATGCCTATATTGGGAAAAAGAATGTCTACAAATAAAAACTACACAGAAGAATTGTGTGAAACTTCTTTCTGTTCTGTTTGTTCAACTAAAAGAGTTGAACCTTAGTTTCGATTGAGCCGTTCTGAAACACTCTTTCTGTAGAAAATGCAAGTGGAGATTCGGAGCGCTAAGAGGGTAATAGTGGAAAAAGGAATGTCTCCAAATATAAACTACACAGAATCATTCTGTGAAACTTCTTTCTGATCTGTGCATTCAGCTAACAGAGTTAAACCATACTTTTGATTGAGCAGATCTGAACACTCTTTCTGTAGAAAATACAACTGGACATATGGAGCGCTAAGAGAGTAGTAGTGGAAAAAGGAATATATTCAAATATAAACTACACAGAAGCATTCTGTGAAACTTCTTTCTGATCTGAGCATTCAGCTAACAGAGTTAAACCGTACTTTTGATTGAGCAGTTTTGAAACACTCTGTCTGTAGAAAATGCAACTGGACATTCGTAGCGCTAAGTGGGTAATAGTGGAAAAAAGAATATGTTCAAATATAAACTACACAGAAGCATTGTATGAAACTTCTTTCTGTTCTGTGCATTCAACTAACAGAGTTGAACCTTACTTTTGATTGAGCCTTTCTGAAACACTCTTTCTGTAGAAACTGCAATTGGACATTCTGAGCGCTAAGAGGCCTCTATTGGGAAAAATAATATCTTCAAATAAAAACTACACAGAAGCATTGTGTGAAACTTATTTCTGATATGTTCATTAAGCTAACAGAGTTAAACCATACTTTTGATTGCGCAGTTCTGAACACTCTTTCTGTAGAAAATGCAAGTGGACATTCGGAGCGCTAAGAGGGTAATAGTGGAAAAAGGAATATATTCAAATATAAACTACACAGTAGCATTCTGTGAAAATTCTTTCTGTTCTGTGCATTCAACTAACAGAGTTGAACCTTACTTTTGATTGAGCCGTTCTGAAACACTCTTTCTGTAGAAACTGCAATTGGACATGCTATGCGCTAAGAGGCCTACATTGGGAAAAAGAATATCTTCAAATAAAAACTACACAGATGCATTCTGTGAAACTTATTTCTGATCTGTAAATTCAGTTAACAGAGATAAAACATATTTTTGATTGAGCAGTTATGAAACACTCTTTTTGTAGAAAATGCAAGTGGAGATTCGGAGCGCTAATGGGGTAATAGTGGAAAAAGGAATGTCTTCAAATATAAACTACACAGAATCATTCGGTGAAACTTCTTTCTGATCTGTGCATTCAGCTAACAGAGTTAAACCATACTTTTGATTGAGCAGATCTGAACACTCTTTCTGTAGAAAATGCAACTGGACATTTGGAGCGCTATGAGCGTAGTAGTGGAAAAAGGAATATATTCAAATATAAACTACACAGAAGCATTCTGTGAAACTTCTTTCTGATCTGAGCATTCAGCTAACAGAGTTAAACCATACTTTTGATTGAGCAGTTTTGAAACACTCTGTCTGTAGAAAATGCAACTGGACATTCGTAGCGCTAAGTGGGTAATAGTGGAAAAAAGAATATGTTCAAATATAAACTACACAGAAGCATTGTATGAAACTTCTTTCTGTTCTGTGCATTCAACTAACAGAGTTGAACCTTACTTTTGATTGAGCCGTTCTGAAACACTCTTTCTGTAGAAACTGCAATTGGACATTCTGAGCGCTAGGAGGCCTATATTGGGAAAAAGAATGTCTACAAATAAAAACTACACAGAAGAATTGTGTGAAACTTCTTTCTGTTCTGTTTGTTCAACTAAAAGAGTTGAACCTTAGTTTCGATTGAGCCGTTCTGAAACACTCTTTCTGTAGAAAATGCAAGTGGAGATTCGGAGCGCTAAGAGGGTAATAGTGGAAAAAGGAATGTCTCCAAATATAAACTACACAGAATCATTCTGTGAAACTTCTTTCTGATCTGTGCATTCAGCAAACAGAGTTAAACCATACTTTTGATTGAGCAGATCTGAACACTCTTTCTGTAGAAAATGCAACTGGACATTTGGAGCGCTAAGAGAGTAGTAATGGAAAAAGGAATATATTCAAATATAAACTACACCGAAGCATTCTGTGAAACTTCTTTCTGATCTGAGCATTCAGCTAACAGAGTTAAACCATACTTTTGATTGAGCAGTTTTGAAACACTCTGTCTGTAGAAAATGCAACTGGACATTCGTAGCGCTAAGTGGGTAATAGTGGAAAAAAGAATATATTCAAATATAAACTACACAGAAGCATTGTATGAAACTACTTTCTGTTCTGTGCATTCAACTAACAGAGTTGAACCTTACTTTTGATTGAGCCTTTCTGAAACACTCTTTCTGTAGAAACTGCAATTGGACATTCTGAGCGCTAAGAGGCCTCTATTGGGAAAAAAAATATCTTCAAATAAAAACTACACAGAAGCATTGTGTGAAACTTATTTCTGATATGTTCATTAAGCTAACAGAGTTAAACCATACTTTTGATTGCGCAGTTCTGAACACTCTTTCTGTAGAAAATGCAAGTGGACATTCGGAGCGCTAAGAGGGTAATAGTGGAAAAAGGAATATATTCAAATATAAACTACACAGTAGCATTCTGTGAAAATTCTTTCTGTTCTGTGCATTCAACTAACAGAGTTGAATCTTACTTTTGATTGAGCCGTTCTGAAACACTCTTTCTGTAGAAACTGCAATTGGACATGCTAAGGGCTAAGAGGCCTACATTGGGAAAAAGAATATCTTCAAATAAAAACTACACAGATGCATTCTGTGAAACTTATTTCTGATCTGTAAATTCAGTTAACAGAGATAAAACATATTTTTGATTGAGCAGTTATGAAACACTCTTTTTGTAGAAAATGCAAGTGGAGATTCGGAGCGCTAAGAGGGTAATAGTGGAAAAAGGAATGTCTTCAAATATAAACTACACAGAATCATTCGGTGAAACTTCTTTCTGATCTGTGCATTCAGCTAACAGAGTTAAACCATACTTTTGATTGAGCAGATCTGAACACTCTTTCTGTAGAAAATGCAACTGGACATTTGGAGCGCTAAGAGAGTAGTAGTGGAAAAAGTAATATATTCAAATATAAACTACACAGAAGCATTCTGTGAAACTTCTTTCTGATCTGAGCATTCAGCTAACAGAGTTAAACCATACTTTTGATTGAGCAGTTTTGAAACACTCTGTCTGTAGAAAATGCAACTGGACATTCGTAGCGCTAAGTGGGTAATAGTGAAAAAAGAATATGTTCAAATATAAACTACACAGAAGCATTGTATGAAACTTCTTTCTGTTCTGTGCATTCAACTAACAGAGTTGAACCTTACTTTTGATTGAGCCGTTCTGAAACACTCTTTCTGTAGAAACTGCAATTGGACATTCTGAGCGCTAGGAGGCCTATATTGGGAAAAAGAATGTCTACAAATAAAAACTACACAGAAGAATTGTGTGAAACTTCTTTCTGTTCTGTTTGTTCAACTAAAAGAGTTGAACCTTAGTTTCGATTGAGCCGTTCTGAAACACTCTTTCTGTAGAAAATGCAAGTGGAGATTCGGAGCGCTAAGAGGGTAATAGTGGAAAAAGGAATGTCTCCAAATATAAACTACACAGAATCATTCTGTGAAACTTCTTTCTGATCTGTGCATTCAGCTAACAGAGTTAAACCATACTTTTGATTGAGCAGATCTGAACACTCTTTCTGTAGAAAATACAACTGGACATTTGGAGCGCTAAGAGAGTAGTAGTGGAAAAAGGAATATATTCAAATATAAACTACACAGAAGCATTCTGTGAAACTTCTTTCTGATCTGAGCATTCAGCTAACAGAGTTAAACCATACTTTTGATTGAGCAGTTTTGAAACACTCTGTCTGTAGAAAATGCAACTGGACATTCGTAGCGCTAAGTGGGTAATAGTGGAAAAAAGAATATGTTCAAATATAAACTACACAGAAGCATTGTATGAAACTTCTTTCTGTTCTGTGCATTCAACTAACAGAGTTGAACCTTACTTTTGATTGAGCCTTTCTGAAACACTCTTTCTGTAGAAACTGCAATTGGACATTCTGAGCGCTAAGAGGCCTATATTGGGAAAAATAATATCTTCAAATAAAAACTACACAGAAGCATTGTGTGAAACTTATTTCTGATATGTTCATTAAGCTAACAGAGTTAAACCA
The DNA here is from genome assembly GCF_028878055.3 of Symphalangus syndactylus. Classification (NCBI taxonomy): domain Eukaryota; kingdom Metazoa; phylum Chordata; class Mammalia; order Primates; family Hylobatidae; genus Symphalangus; species Symphalangus syndactylus. The sequence continues at coordinate 108,896,031 of NC_072437.2, read as the reverse complement.
TACTTTTGATTGCGCAGTTCTGAACACTCTTTCTGTAGAAAATGCAAGTGGACATTCGGAGCGCTAAGAGGGTAATAGTGGAAAAAGGAATATATTCAAATATAAACTACACAGTAGCATTCTGTGAAAATTCTTTCTGTTCTGTGCATTCAACTAACAGAGTTGAACCTTACTTTTGATTGAGCCGTTCTGAAACACTCTTTCTGTAGAAACTGCAATTGGACATGCTATGCGCTAAGAGGCCTACATTGGGAAAAAGAATATCTTCAAATAAAAACTACACAGATGCATTCTGTGAAACTTATTTCTGATCTGTAAATTCAGTTAACAGAGATAAAACATATTTTTGATTGAGCAGTTATGAAACACTGTTTTTGTAGAAAATGCAAGTGGAGATTCGGAGCGCTAAGGGGGTAATAGTGGAAAAAGGAATGTCTTCAAATATAAACTACACAGAATCATTTGGTGAAACTTCTTTCTGATCTGTGCATTCAGCTAACAGAGTTAAACCATACTTTTGATTGAGCAGATCTGAACACTCTTTCTGTAGAAAATGCAACTGGACATTTGGAGCGCTAAGAGCGTAGTAGTGGAAAAAGGAATATATTCAAATATAAACTACACAGAAGCATTCTGTGAAACTTCTTTCTGATCTGAGCATTCAGCTAACAGAGTTAAACCATACTTTTGATTGAGCAGTTTTGAAACACTCTGTCTGTAGAAAATGCAACTGGACATTCGTAGCGCTAAGTGGGTAATAGTGGAAAAAAGAATATGTTCAAATATAAACTACACAGAAGCATTGTATGAAACTTCTTTCTGTTCTGTGCATTCAACTAACAGAGTTGAACCTTACTTTTGATTGAGCCGTTCTGAAACACTCTTTCTGTAGAAACTGCAATTGGACATTCTGAGCGCTAGGAGGCCTATATTGGGAAAAAGAATGTCTACAAATAAAAACTACACAGAAGAATTGTGTGAAACTTCTTTCTGTTCTGTTTGTTCAACTAAAAGAGTTGAACCTTAGTTTCGATTGAGCCGTTCTGAAACACTCTTTCTGTAGAAAATGCAAGTGGAGATTCGGAGCGCTAAGAGGGTAATAGTGGAAAAAGGAATGTCTCCAAATATAAACTACACAGAATCATTCTGTGAAACTTCTTTCTGATCTGTGCATTCAGCTAACAGAGTTAAACCATACTTTTGATTGAGCAGATCTGAACACTCTTTCTGTAGAAAATACAACTGGACATTTGGAGCGCTAAGAGAGTAGTAGTGGAAAAAGGAATATATTCAAATATAAACTACACAGAAGCATTCTGTGAAACTTCTTTCTGATCTGAGCATTCAGCTAACAGAGTTAAACCATACTTTTGATTGAGCAGTTTTGAAACACTCTGTCTGTAGAAAATGCAACTGGACATTCGTAGCGCTAAGTGGGTAATAGTGGAAAAAAGAATATGTTCAAATATAAACTACACAGAAGCATTGTATGAAACTTCTTTCTGTTCTGTGCATTCAACTAACAGAGTTGAACCTTACTTTTGATTGAGCCTTTCTGAAACACTCTTTCTGTAGAAACTGCAATTGGACATTCTGAGCGCTAAGAGGCCTATATTGGGAAAAATAATATCTTCAAATAAAAACTACACAGAAGCATTGTGTGAAACTTATTTCTGATATGTTCATTAAGCTAACAGAGTTAAACCATACTTTTGATTGCGCAGTTCTGAACACTCTTTCTGTAGAAAATGCAAGTGGACATTCGGAGCGCTAAGAGGGTAATAGTGGAAAAAGGAATATATTCAAATATAAACTACACAGTAGCATTCTGTGAAAATTCTTTCTGTTCTGTGCATTCAACTAACAGAGTTGAACCTTACTTTTGATTGAGCCGTTCTGAAACACTCTTTCTGTAGAAACTGCAATTGGACATGCTATGCGCTAAGAGGCCTACATTGGGAAAAAGAATATCTTCAAATAAAAACTACACAGATGCATTCTGTGAAACTTATTTCTGATCTGTAAATTCAGTTAACAGAGATAAAACATATTTTTGATTGAGCAGTTATGAAACACTGTTTTTGTAGAAAATGCAAGTGGAGATTCGGAGCGCTAAGGGGGTAATAGTGGAAAAAGGAATGTCTTCAAATATAAACTACACAGAATCATTTGGTGAAACTTCTTTCTGATCTGTGCATTCAGCTAACAGAGTTAAACCATACTTTTGATTGAGCAGATCTGAACACTCTTTCTGTAGAAAATGCAACTGGACATTTGGAGCGCTAAGAGCGTAGTAGTGGAAAAAGGAATATATTCAAATATAAACTACACAGAAGCATTCTGTGAAACTTCTTTCTGATCTGAGCATTCAGCTAACAGAGTTAAACCATACTTTTGATTGAGCAGTTTTGAAACACTCTGTCTGTAGAAAATGCAACTGGACATTCGTAGCGCTAAGTGGGTAATAGTGGAAAAAAGAATATGTTCAAATATAAACTACACAGAAGCATTGTATGAAACTTCTTTCTGTTCTGTGCATTCAACTAACAGAGTTGAACCTTACTTTTGATTGAGCCGTTCTGAAACACTCTTTCTGTAGAAACTGCAATTGGACATTCTGAGCGCTAGGAGGCCTATATTGGGAAAAAGAATGTCTACAAATAAAAACTACACAGAAGAATTGTGTGAAACTTCTTTCTGTTCTGTTTGTTCAACTAAAAGAGTTGAACCTTAGTTTCGATTGAGCCGTTCTGAAACACTCTTTCTGTAGAAAATGCAAGTGGAGATTCGGAGCGCTAAGAGGGTAATAGTGGAAAAAGGAATGTCTCCAAATATAAACTACACAGAATCATTCTGTGAAACTTCTTTCTGATCTGTGCATTCAGCTAACAGAGTTAAAACATACTTTTGATTGAGCAGATCTGAACACTCTTTCTGTAGAAAATACAACTGGACATTTGGAGCGCTAAGAGAGTAGTAGTGGAAAAAGGAATATATTCAAATATAAACTACACAGAAGCATTCTGTGAAACTTCTTTCTGATCTGAGCATTCAGCTAACAGAGTTAAACCATACTTTTGATTGAGCAGTTTTGAAACACTCTGTCTGTAGAAAATGCAACTGGACATTCGTAGCGCTAAGTGGGTAATAGTGGAAAAAAGAATATGTTCAAATATAAACTACACAGAAGCATTGTATGAAACTTCTTTCTGTTCTGTGCATTCAACTAACAGAGTTGAACCTTACTTTTGATTGAGCCTTTCTGAAACACTCTTTCTGTAGAAACTGCAATTGGACATTCTGAGCGCTAAGAGGCCTATATTGGGAAAAATAATATCTTCAAATAAAAACTACACAGAAGCATTGTGTGAAACTTATTTCTGATATGTTCATTAAGCTAACAGAGTTAAACCATACTTTTGATTGCGCAGTTCTGAACACTCTTTCTGTAGAAAATGCAAGTGGACATTCGGAGCGCTAAGAGGGTAATAGTGGAAAAAGGAATATATTCAAATATAAACTACACAGTAGCATTCTGTGAAAATTCTTTCTGTTCTGTGCATTCAACTAACAGAGTTGAACCTTACTTTTGATTGAGCCGTTCTGAAACACTCTTTCTGTAGAAACTGCAATTGGACATGCTATGCGCTAAGAGGCCTACATTGGGAAAAAGAATATCTTCAAATAAAAACTACACAGATGCATTCTGTGAAACTTATTTCTGATCTGTAAATTCAGTTAACAGAGATAAAACATATTTTTGATTGAGCAGTTATGAAACACTGTTTTTGTAGAAAATGCAAGTTGAGATTCGGAGCGCTAAGGGGGTAATAGTGGAAAAAGGAATGTCTTCAAATATAAACTACACAGAATCATTCGGTGAAACTTATTTCTGATCTGTGCATTCAGCTAACAGAGTTAAACCATACTTTTGATTGAGCAGATCTGAACACTCTTTCTGTAGAAAATGCAACTGGACATTTTGAGCGCTAAGAGCGTAGTAGTGGAAAAAGGAATATATTCATATATAAACTACACAGAAGCATTCTGTGAAACTTCTTTCTGATCTGAGCATTCAGCTAACAGAGTTAAAGCATACTTTTGATTGAGCAGTTTTGAAACACTCTGTCTGTAGAAAATGCAACTGGACATTCGTAGCACTAAGTGGGTAATAGTGGAAAAAAGAATATGTTCAAATATAAACTACACAGAAGCATTGTATGAAACTTCTTTCTGTTCTGTGCATTCAACTAACAGAGTTGAACCTTACTGTTGATTGAGCCGTTCTGAAACACTCTTTCTGTAGAAACTGCAATTGGACATTCTGAGCGCTAAGAGGCCTATATTGGGAAAAAGAATGTCTACGAATAAAAACTACAAAGAAGAATTGTGTGAAACTTCTTTCTCTTCTGTTTGTTCATCTAAAAGAGTTGAACCTTAGTTTTGATTGAGCCGTTCTGAAACACTCTTTCTGTAGAAAATGCAAGTGGAGATTCGGAGCGCTAAGAGGGTAATAGTGGAAAAAGGAATGTCTCCAAATATAAACTACACAGAATCATTCTGTGAAACTTCTTTCTGATCTGTGCATTCAGCTAACAGAGTTAAACCATACTTTTGATTGAGCAGATCTGAACACTCTTTCTGTAGAAAATGCAACTGGACATTTGGAGCGCTAAGAGAGTAGTAGTGGAAAAAGGAATATATTCAAATATAAACTACACAGAAGCATTCTGTGAAACTTCTTTCTGATCTGAGCATTCAGCTAACAGAGTTAAACCATACTTTTGATTGAGCAGTTTTGAAACACTCTGTCTGTAGAAAATGCAACTGGACATTCGTAGCGCTAAGTGGGTAATAGTGTAAAAAAGAATATGTTCAAATATAAACTACACAGAAGCATTGTATGAAACCTCTTTCTGTTCTGTGCATTCAACTAACAGAGTTGAACCTGACTTTTGATTGAGCCTTTCTGAAACACTCTTTTTGTAGAAACTGCAATTGGACATTCTGAGCGCTAAGAGGCCTATATTGGGAAAAATAATATCTTCAAATAAAAACTACACAGAAGCATTGTGTGAAACTTATTTCTGATATGTTCATTAAGCTAACAGAGTTAAACCATACTTTTGATTGCGCCGTTCTGAACACTCTTTCTGTAGAAAATGCAAGTGGACATTCGGAGCACTAAGAGGGTAATAGTGGAAAAAGGAATATATTCAAATATAAACTACACAGTAGCATTCTGTGAAAATTCTTTCTGTTCTGTGCATTCAACTAACAGAGTTGAACCTTACTTTTGATTGAGCCGTTCTGAAACACTCTTTCTGTAGAAACTGCAATTGGACATGCTAAGCGCTAAGAGACCTACATTGGGAAAAAGAATATCTTCAAATAAAAACTACACAGATGCATTCTGAGAAACTTATTTCTGATCTGTAAATTCAGTTAACAGAGATAAAACATATTTTTGATTGAGCAGTTATGAAACACTCTTTTTGTAGAAAATGCAAGTGGAGATTCGGAGCGCTAAGAGGGTAATAGTGGAAAAAGGAATGTCCTCAAATATAAACTACACAGAATCATTCGGTGAAACTTCTTTCTGATCTGTGCATTCAGCTAACAGAGTTAAACCATACTTTTGATTGAGCAGATCTGAACACTCTTTCTGTAGAAAATGCAACTGGACATTTGGAGCGCTATGAGCGTAGTAGTGGAAAAAGGAATATATTCAAATATAAACTACACAGAAGCATTCTGTGAAACTTCTTTCTGATCTGAGCATTCAGCTAACAGTGTTAAACCATACTTTTGATTGAGCAGTTTTGAAACACTCTGTCTGTAGAAAATGCAACTGGACATTCGTAGCGCTAAGTGGGTAATAGTGGAAAAAAGAATATGTTCAAATATAAACTGCACAGAAGCATTGTATGAAACTTCTTTCTGTTCTGTGCATTCAACTAACAGAGTTGAACCTTACTTTTGATTGAGCCGTTCTGAAACACTCTTTCTGTAGAAACTGCAATTGGACATTCTGAGCGCTAGGAGGCCTATATTGGGAAAAAGAATGTCTACAAATAAAAACTACACAGAAGAATTGTGTAAAACTTCTTTCTGTTCTGTTTGTTCAACTAAAAGAGTTGAACCTTAGTTTCGATTGAGCCGTTCTGAAACACTCTTTCTGTAGGAAATGCAAGTGGAGATTCGGAGCGCTAAGAGGGTAATAGTGGAAAAAGGAATGTCTCCAAATATAAACTACACAGAATCATTCTGTGAAACTTCTTTCTGATCTGTGCATTCAGCTAACAGAGTTAAACCATACTTTTGATTGAGCAGATCTGAACACTCTTTCTGTAGAAAATGCAACTGGACATTTGGAGCGCTAAGAGAGTAGTAGTGGAAAAAGCAATATATTCAAATATAAACTACACAGAAGCATTCTGTGAAACTTCTTTCTGATCTGAGCATTCAGCTAACAGAGTTAAACCATACTTTTGATTGAGCAGTTTTGAAACACTCTGTCTGTAGAAAATGCAACTGGACATTCGTAGCGCTAAGTCGGTAATAGTGGAAAAAAGAATATGTTCAAATATAAACTACACAGAAGCATTGTATGAAACTTCTTTCTGTTCTGTGCATTCAACTAACAGAGTTGAACCTTACTTTTGATTGAGCCTTTCTGAAACACTCTTTCTGTAGAAACTGCAATTGGACATTCTGAGCGCTAAGAGGCCTATATTGGGAAAAATAATATCTTCAAATAAAAACTACACAGAAGCATTGTGTGAAACTTATTTCTGATATGTTCATTAAGCTAACAGAGTTAAACCATACTTTTGATTGCGCAGTTCTGAACACTCTTTCTGTAGAAAATGCAAGTGGACATTCGGAGCGCTAAGAGGGTAATAGTGGAAAAAGGAATGTATTCAAATATAAACTACACAGTAGCATTCTGTGAAAATTCTTTCTGTTCTGTGCATTCAACTAACAGAGTTGAACCTTACTTTTGATTGAGCCGTTCTGAAACACTCTTTCTGTAGAAACTGCAATTGGACATGCTAAGCGCTAAGAGGCCTACATTGGGAAAAAGAATATCTTCAAATAAAAACTACACAGAATCATTCTGTGAAACTTATTTCTGATCTGTAAATTCAGTTAACAGAGATAAAACATATTTTTGATTGAGCAGTTATGAAACACTCTTTTTGTAGAAAATGCAAGTGGAGATTTGGAGCGCTAAGGGGGTAATAGTGGAAAAAGGAATGTCTTCAAATATAAACTACACAGAATCATTCGGTGAAACTTCTTTCTGATCTGTGCATTCAGCTAACAGAGTTAAACCATACTTTTGATTGAGCAGATCTGAACACTCTTTCTGTAGAAAATGCAACTGGACATTTGGAGCGCTAAGAGAGTAGTAGTGGAAAAAGGAATATATTCAAATATAAACTACACAGAAGCATTCTGTGAAACTTCTTTCTGATCTGAGCAGTCAGCTAACAGAGTTAAACCATACTTTTGATTGAGCAGTTTTGAAACACTCTGTCTGTAGAAAATGCAACTGGACATTCGTAGCGCTAAGTGGGTAATAGTGGAAAAAAGAATATGTTCAAATATAAACTACACAGAAGCATTGTATGAAACTTCTTTCTGTTCTGTGCATTCAACTAACAGAGTTGAACCTTACTTTTGATTGAGCCTTTCTGAAACACTCTTTCTGTAGAAACTGCAATTGGACATTCTGAGTGCTAAGAGGCCTATATTGGGAAAAATAATATCTTCAAATAAAAACTACACAGAAGCATTGTGTGAAACTTATTTCTGATATGTTCATTAAGCTAACAGAGTTAAACCATACTTTTGATTGCGCAGTTCTGAACACTCTTTCTGTAGAAAATGCAAGTGGACATTCGGAGCGCTAAGAGGGTAATAGTGGAAAAAGGAATATATTCAAATATAAACTACACAGTAGCATTCTGTGAAAATTCTTTCTGTTCTGTGCATTCAACTAACAGAGTTGAACCTTACTTTTGATTGAGCCGTTCTGAAACACTCTTTCTGTAGAAACTGCAATTGGACATGCTATGCGCTAAGAGGCCTACATTGGGAAAAAGAATATCTTCAAATAAAAACTACACAGATGCATTCTGTGAAAATTATTTCTGATCTGTAAATTCAGTTAAAAGAGATAAAACATATTTTTGATTGAGCTGTTATGAAACACTCTTTTTGTAGAAAATGCAAGTGGAGATTCGGTGCGCTAAGAGGTTAATAGTGGAAAAAGGAATGTCTTCAAATATAAACTACACAGAATCATTCGGTGAAACTTATTTCTGATCTGTGCATTCAGCTAACAGAGTTAAACCATACTTTTGATTGAGCAGATCTGAACACTCTTTCTGTAGAAAATGCAACTGGACATTTGGAGCGCTAAGAGCGTAGTAGTGGAAAAAGGAATATATTCATATATAAACTACACAGAAGCATTCTGTGAAACTTCTTTCTGATCTGAGCATTCAGCTAACAGAGTTAAAGCATACTTTTGATTGAGCAGTTTTGAAACACTCTGTCTGTAGAAAATGCAACTGGACATTCGTAGCACTAAGTGGGTAATAGTGGAAAAAAGAATATGTTCAAATATAAACTACACAGAAGCATTGTATGAAACTTCTTTCTGTTCTGTGCATTCAACTAACAGAGTTGAACCTTACTGTTGATTGAGCCGTTCTGAAACACTCTTTCTGTAGAAACTGCAATTGGACATTCTGAGCGCTAAGAGGCCTATATTGGGAAAAAGAATGTCTACGAATAAAAACTACAAAGAAGAATTGTGTGAAACTTCTTTCTCTTCTGTTTGTTCATCTAAAAGAGTTGAACCTTAGTTTTGATTGAGCCGTTCTGAAACACTCTTTCTGTAGAAAATGCAAGTGGAGATTCGGAGCGCTAAGAGGGTAATAGTGGAAAAAGGAATGTCTCCAAATATAAACTACACAGAATCATTCTGTGAAACTTCTTTCTGATCTGTGCATTCAGCTAACAGAGTTAAACCATACTTTTGATTGAGCAGATCTGAACACTCTTTCTGTAGAAAATGCAACTGGACATTTGGAGCGCTAAGAGAGTAGTAGTGGAAAAAGGAATATATTCAAATATAAACTACACAGAAGCATTCTGTGAAACTTCTTTCTGATCTGAGCATTCAGCTAACAGAGTTAAACCATACTTTTGATTGAGCAGTTTTGAAACACTCTGTCTGTAGAAAATGCAACTGGACATTCGTAGCGCTAAGTGGGTAATAGTGTAAAAAAGAATATGTTCAAATATAAACTACACAGAAGCATTGTATGAAACCTCTTTCTGTTCTGTGCATTCAACTAACAGAGTTGAACCTGACTTTTGATTGAGCCTTTCTGAAACACTCTTTTTGTAGAAACTGCAATTGGACATTCTGAGCGCTAAGAGGCCTATATTGGGAAAAATAATATCTTCAAATAAAAACTACACAGAAGCATTGTGTGAAACTTATTTCTGATATGTTCATTAAGCTAACAGAGTTAAACCATACTTTTGATTGCGCAGTTCTGAACACTCTTTCTGTAGAAAATGCAAGTGGACATTCGGAGCACTAAGAGGGTAATAGTGGAAAAAGGAATATATTCAAATATAAACTACACAGTAGCATTCTGTGAAAATTCTTTCTGTTCTGTGCATTCAACTAACAGAGTTGAACCTTACTTTTGATTGAGCCGTTCTGAAACACTCTTTCTGTAGAAACTGCAATTGGACATGCTAAGCGCTAAGAGACCTACATTGGGAAAAAGAATATCTTCAAATAAAAACTACACAGATGCATTCTGAGAAACTTATTTCTGATCTGTAAATTCAGTTAACAGAGATAAAACATATTTTTGATTGAGCAGTTATGAAACACTCTTTTTGTAGAAAATGCAAGTGGAGATTCGGAGCGCTAAGAGGGTAATAGTGGAAAAAGGAATGTCCTCAAATATAAACTACACAGAATCATTCGGTGAAACTTCTTTCTGATCTGTGCATTCAGCTAACAGAGTTAAACCATACTTTTGATTGAGCAGATCTGAACACTCTTTCTGTAGAAAATGCAACTGGACATTTGGAGCGCTATGAGCGTAGTAGTGGAAAAAGGAATATATTCAAATATAAACTACACAGAAGCATTCTGTGAAACTTCTTTCTGATCTGAGCATTCAGCTAACAGAGTTAAACCATACTTTTGATTGAGCAGTTTTGAAACACTCTGTCTGTAGAAAATGCAACTGGACATTCGTAGCGCTAAGTGGGTAATAGTGGAAAAAAGAATATGTTCAAATATAAACTGCACAGAAGCATTGTATGAAACTTCTTTCTGTTCTGTGCATTCAACTAACAGAGTTGAACCTTACTTTTGATTGAGCCGTTCTGAAACACTCTTTCTGTAGAAACTGCAATTGGACATTCTGAGCGCTAGGAGGCCTATATTGGGAAAAAGAATGTCTACAAATAAAAACTACACAGAAGAATTGTGTAAAACTTCTTTCTGTTCTGTTTGTTCAACTAAAAGAGTTGAACCTTTGTTTCGATTGAGCCGTTCTGAAACACTCTTTCTGTAGAAAATGCAAGTGGAGATTCGGAGCGCTAAGAGGGTAATAGTGGAAAAAGGAATGTCTCCAAATATAAACTACACAGAATCATTCTGTGAAACTTCTTTCTGATCTGTGCATTCAGCTAACAGAGTTAAACCATACTTTTGATTGAGCAGATCTGAACACTCTTTCTGTAGAAAATGCAACTGGACATTTGGAGCGCTAAGAGAGTAGTAGTGGAAAAAGCAATATATTCAAATATAAACTACACAGAAGCATTCTGTGAAACTTCTTTCTGATCTGAGCATTCAGCTAACAGAGTTAAACCATACTTTTGATTGAGCAGTTTTGAAACACTCTGTCTGTAGAAAATGCAACTGGACATTCGTAGCGCTAAGTCGGTAATAGTGGAAAAAAGAATATGTTCAAATATAAACTACACAGAAGCATTGTATGAAACTTCTTTCTGTTCTGTGCATTCAACTAACAGAGTTGAACCTTACTTTTGATTGAGCCTTTCTGAAACACTCTTTCTGTAGAAACTGCAATTGGACATTCTGAGCGCTAAGAGGCCTCTATTGGGAAAAATAATACCTTCAAATAAAAACTACACAGAAGCATTGTGTGAAACTTATTTCTGATATGTTCATTAAGCTAACAGAGTTAAACCATACTTTTGATTGCGCAGTTCTGAACACTCTTTCTGTAGAAAATGCAAGTGGACATTCGGAGCGCTAAGAGGGTAATAGTGGAAAAAGGAATGTATTCAAATATAAACTACACAGTAGCATTCTGTGAAAATTCTTTCTGTTCTGTGCATTCAACTAACAGAGTTGAACCTTACTTTTGATTGAGCCGTTCTGAAACACTCTTTCTGTAGAAACTGCAATTGGACATGCTAAGCGCTAAGAGGCCTACATTGGGAAAAAGAATATCTTCAAATAAAAACTACACAGAATCATTCTGTGAAACTTATTTCTGATCTGTAAATTCAGTTAACAGAGATAAAACATATTTTTGATTGAGCAGTTATGAAACACTCTTTTTGTAGAAAATGCAAGTGGAGATTTGGAGCGCTAAGGGGGTAATAGTGGAAAAAGGAATGTCTTCAAATATAAACTACACAGAATCATTCGGTGAAACTTCTTTCTGATCTGTGCATTCAGCTAACAGAGTTAAACCATACTTTTGATTGAGCAGATCTGAACACTCTTTCTGTAGAAAATGCAACTGGACATTTGGAGCGCTAAGAGAGTAGTAGTGGAAAAAGGAATATATTCAAATATAAACTACACAGAAGCATTCTGTGAAACTTCTTTCTGATCTGAGCAGTCAGCTAACAGAGCTAAACCATACTTTTGATTGAGCAGTTTTGAAACACTCTGTCTGTAGAAAATGCAACTGGACATTCGTAGCGCTAAGTGGGTAATAGTGGAAAAAAGAATATGTTCAAATATAAACTACACAGAAGCATTGTATGAAACTTCTTTCTGTTCTGTGCATTCAACTAACAGAGTTGAACCTTACTTTTGATTGAGCCTTTCTGAAACACTCTTTCTGTAGAAACTGCAATTGGACATTCTGAGTGCTAAGAGGCCTATATTGGGAAAAATAATATCTTCAAATAAAAACTACACAGAAGCATTGTGTGAAACTTATTTCTGATATGTTCATTAAGCTAACAGAGTTAAACCATACTTTTGATTGCGCAGTTCTGAACACTCTTTCTGTAGAAAATGCAAGTGGACATTCGGAGCGCTAAGAGGGTAATAGTGGAAAAAGGAATATATTCAAATATAAACTACACAGTAGCATTCTGTGAAAATTCTTTCTGTTCTGTGCATTCAACTAACAGAGTTGAACCTTACTTTTGATTGAGCCGTTCTGAAACACTCTTTCTGTAGAAACTGCAATTGGACATGCTATGCGCTAAGAGGCCTACATTGGGAAAAAGAATATCTTCAAATAAAAACTACACAGATGCATTCTGTGAAAATTATTTCTGATCTGTAAATTCAGTTAACAGAGATAAAACATATTTTTGATTGAGCAGTTATGAAACACTCTTTTTGTAGAAAATGCAAGTGGAGATTCGGTGCGCTAAGAGGGTAATAGTGGAAAAAGGAATGTCTTCAAATATAAACTACACAGAATCATTCGGTGAAACTTATTTCTGATCTGTGCATTCAGCTAACAGAGTTAAACCATACTTTTGATTGAGCAGATCTGAACACTCTTTCTGTAGAAAATGCAACTGGACATTTGGAGCGCTAAGAGCGTAGTAGTGGAAAAAGGAATATATTCATATATAAACTACACAGAAGCATTCTGTGAAACTTCTTTCTGATCTGAGCATTCAGCTAACAGAGTTAAAGCATACTTTTGATTGAGCAGTTTTGAAACACTCTGTCTGTAGAAAATGCAACTGGACATTCGTAGCACTAAGTGGGTAATAGTGGAAAAAAGAATATGTTCAAATATAAACTACACAGAAGCATTGTATGAAACTTCTTTCTGTTCTGTGCATTCAACTAACAGAGTTGAACCTTACTGTTGATTGAGCCGTTCTGAAACACTCTTTCTGTAGAAACTGCAATTGGACATTCTGAGCGCTAAGAGGCCTATATTGGGAAAAAGAATGTCTACGAATAAAAACTACACAGAAGAATTGTGTGAAACTTCTTTCTCTTCTGTTTGTTCATCTAAAAGAGTTGAACCTTAGTTTTGATTGAGCCGTTCTGAAACACTCTTTCTGTAGAAAATGCAAGTGGAGATTCGGAGCGCTAAGAGGGTAATAGTGGAAAAAGGAATGTCTCCAAATATAAACTACACAGAATCATTCTGTGAAACTTCTTTCTGATCTGTGCATTCAGCTAACAGAGTTAAACCATACTTTTGATTGAGCAGATCTGAACACTCTTTCTGTAGAAAATGCAACTGGACATTTGGAGCGCTAAGAGAGTAGTAGTGGAAAAAGGAATATATTCAAATATAAACTACACAGAAGCATTCTGTGAAACTTCTTTCTGATCTGAGCATTCAGCTAACAGAGTTAAACCATACTTTTGATTGAGCAGTTTTGAAACACTCTGTCTGTAGAAAATGCAACTGGACATTCGTAGCGCTAAGTGGGTAATAGTGTAAAAAAGAATATGTTCAAATATAAACTACACAGAAGCATTGTATGAAACTTCTTTCTGTTCTGTGCATTCAACTAACAGAGTTGAACCTGACTTTTGATTGAGCCTTTCTGAAACACTCTTTTTGTAGAAACTGCAATTGGACATTCTGAGCGCTAAGAGGCCTATATTGGGAAAAATAATATCTTCAAATAAAAACTACACAGAAGCATTGTGTGAAACTTATTTCTGATATGTTCATTAAGCTAACAGAGTTAAACCATACTTTTGATTGCGCAGTTCTGAACACTCTTTCTGTAGAAAATGCAAGTGGACATTCGGAGCACTAAGAGGGTAATAGTGGAAAAAGGAATATATTCAAATATAAACTACACAGTAGCATTCTGTGAAAATTCTTTCTGTTCTGTGCATTCAACTAACAGAGTTGAACCTTACTTTTGATTGAGCCGTTCTGAAACACTCTTTCTGTAGAAACTGCAATTGGACATGCTAAGCGCTAAGAGACCTACATTGGGAAAAAGAATATCTTCAAATAAAAACTACACAGATGCATTCTGAGAAACTTATTTCTGATCTGTAAATTCAGTTAACAGAGATAAAACATATTTTTGATTGAGCAGTTATGAAACACTCTTTTTGTAGAAAATGCAAGTGGAGATTCGGAGCGCTAAGAGGGTAATAGTGGAAAAAGGAATGTCCTCAAATATAAACTACACAGAATCATTCGGTGAAACTTCTTTCTGATCTGTGCATTCAGCTAACAGAGTTAAACCATACTTTTGATTGAGCAGAACTGAACACTCTTTCTGTAGAAAATGCAACTGGACATTTGGAGCGCTAAGAGCGTAGTAGTGGAAAAAGGAATATATTCAAATATAAACTACACAGAAGCATTCTGTGAAACTTCTTTCTAATCTGAGCATTCAGCTAACAGAGTTAAACCATACTTTGATTGAGCAGTTTTGAAACACTCTGTCTGTAGAAAATGTAACTGGACATTCGTAGCGCTAAGTGGGTAATAGTGGAAAAAAAAATATGTTCAAATATAAACTACACAGAAGCATTGTATGAAACTTCTTTCTGTTCTGTGCATTCAACTAACAGAGTTGAGCCTTAATTTTGATTGAGCCTTTCTGAAACACTCTTTCTATAGAAACTGCAATTGGACATTCTGAGCGCTAAGAGGCATATATTGGGAAAAATAATATCTTCAAATAAAAAATACACAGAAGCATTGTGTGAAACTTATTACTGATCTGTGCATTCACCTAACAGAGTTAAACCATACTTTTGATTGCGCAGTTCTGAACACTCTTTCTGTAGAAAATGCAAGTGGACATTCGGAGCGCTAAGAGGGTAATAGTGGAAAAAGGAATGTATTCAAATATAAACTACACAGTAGCATTCTGTGAAAATTCTTTCTGTTCTGTGCATTCAACTAACAGAGTTGAACCTTACTTTTGATTGAGCCGTTCTGAAACACTCTTTCTGTAGAAACTGCAATTGGACATGCTAAGCGCTAAGAGGCCTACATTGGGAAAAAGAATATCTTCAAATAAAAACTACACAGAATCATTCTGTGAAACATATTTCTGATCTGTAAATTCAGTTAACAGAGATAAAACATATTTTTGATTGAGCAGTTATGAAACACTCTTTTTGTAGAAAATGCAAGTGGAGATTCGGAGCGCTAAGAGGGTAACAGTGGAAAAAGGAATGTCTTCAAATATAAACTACACAGAATCATTCTTTGAAACTTCTTTCTGATCTGTGCATTCAGCTAACAGAGTTAAACCATACTTTTGATTGAGCAGATCTGAACACTCTTTCTGTAGAAAATGCAACTGGACATTTGGAGCGCTAAGAGAGTAGTAGTGGAAAAAGGAATATATTCAAATATAAACTACACAGAAGCATTCTGTGAAACTTCTTTCTGATCTGAGCATTCAGCTAACAGAGTTAAACCATACTTTTGATTGAGCAGTTTTGAAACACTCTGTCTGTAGAAAATGCAACTGGACATTCGTAGCGCTAAGTGGGTAATAGTGTAAAAAAGAATATGTTCAAATATAAACTACACAGAAGAATTGTATGAAACTTCTTTCTGTTCTGTGCATTCAACTAACAGAGTTGAACCTGACTATTGATTGAGCCTTTCTGAAACACTCTTTTTGTAGAAACTGCAATTGGACATTCTGAGCGCTAAGAGGCCTATATTGGGAAAAATAATATCTTCAAATAAAAACTACACAGAAGCATTGTGTGAAACTTATTTCTGATATGTTCATTAAGCTAACAGAGTTAAACCATACTTTTGATTGCGCAGTTCTGAACACTCTTTCTGTAGAAAATGCAAGTGGACATTCGGAGCACTAAGAGGGTAATAGTGGAAAAAGGAATATATTCAAATATAAACTACACAGTAGCATTCTGTGAAAATTATTTCTGTTCTGTGCATTCAACTAACAGAGTTGAACCTTACTTTTGATTGAGCCGTTCTGAAACACTCTTTCTGTAGAAACTGCAATTGGACATGCTAAGCGCTAAGAGACCTACATTGGGAAAAAGAATATCTTCAAATAAAAACTACACAGATGCATTCTGAGAAACTTATTTCTGATCTGTAAATTCAGTTAACAGAGATAAAACATATTTTTGATTGAGCAGTTATGAAACACTCTTTTTGTAGAAAATGCAAGTGGAGATTCGGAGCGCTAAGAGGGTAATAGTGGAAAAAGGAATGTCCTCAAATATAAACTACACAGAATCATTCGGTGAAACTTCTTTCTGATCTGTGCATTCAGCTAACAGAGTTAAACCATACTTTTGATTGAGCAGATCTGAACACTCTTTCTGTAGAAAATGCAACTGGACATTTGGAGCGCTAAGAGCGTAGTAGTGGAAAAAGGAATATATTCAAATATAAACTACACAGAAGCATTCTGTGAAACTTCTTTCTAATCTGAGCATTCAGCTAACAGAGTTAAACCATACTTTTGATTGAGCAGTTTTGAAACACTCTGTCTGTAGAAAATGTAACTGGACATTCGTAGCGCTAAGTGGGTAATAGTGGAAAAAAAAATATGTTCAAATATAAACTACACAGAAGCATTGTATGAAACTTCTTTCTGTTCTGTGCATTCAACTAACAGAGTTGAGCCTTACTTTTGATTGAGCCTTTCTGAAACACTCTTTCTGTAGAAACTGCAATTGGACATTCTGAGCGCTAAGAGGCATATATTGGGAAAAATAATATCTTCAAATAAAAAATACACAGAAGCATTGTGTGAAACTTATTACTGATATGTTCATTAAGCTAACAGAGTTAAACCATACTTTTGATTGCGCAGTTCTGAACACTCTTTCTGTAGAAAATGCAAGTGGACATTCGGAGGGCTAAGAGGGTAATAGTGGAAAAAGGAATATATTCAAATATAAACTACACAGTAGCATTCTGTGAAAATTCTTTCTGTTCTGTGCATTCAACTAACAGAGTTGAACCTTACTTTTGATTGAGCCGTTCTGAAACTCTCTTTCTGTAGAAACTGCAATTGGACATGCTAAGCGCTAAGAGGCCTATATTGGGAAAAAGAATATCTTCAAATAAAAACTACACAGATGCATTCTGTGAAACTTAATTCTGATCTGTAAATTCAGTTAACAGAGATAAAACAGATTTTTGATTGAGCAGTTATGAAACACTCTTTTTGTAGAAAATGCAAGTGGAGATTCGGAGCGCTAAGAGGGTAATAGTGGAAAAAGGAATGTCTTCAAATATAAACTACACAGAATCATTCGGTAAAACTTCTTTCTGATCTGTGCATTCAGCTAAAAGAGTTAAACCATACTTTTGATTGAGCAGATCTGAACACTATTTCTGTAGAAAATGCAACTGGACATTTGGAGCGCTAAGAGTGTAGTAGTGGAAAAAGGAATATATTCAAATATAAACTACACAGAAGCATTCTGTGAAACTTCTTTCTGATCTGAGCATTCAGCTAACAGAGTTAAACCATACTTTTGATTGAGCAGTTTTGAAACACTCTGTCTGTAGGAAATGCAACTGGACATTCGTAGCCCTAAGTGGGTAATAGTGGAAAAAAGAATATGTTCAAATATAAACTACACAGAAGCATTGTATGAAACTTCTTTCTGTTCTGTGCATTCAACTAACAGAGTTGAACCTTACTTTTGATTGAGCCGTTCTGAAACACTCTTTCTGTAGAAACTGCAATTGGACATTCTGAGCGCTAAGAGGCCTATATTGGGAAAAACAATGTCTACAAATAAAAACTACACAGAAGAATTGTGTGAAACTTCTTTCTGTTCTGTTTGTTCAACTAAAAGAGTTGAACCTTAGTTTTGATTGAGCCGTTCTGAAACACTCTTTCTGTAGAAAATGCAAGTGGAGATTCGGAGCGCTAAGAGGGTAATAGTGGAAAAAGGAATGTCTCCAAATATAAACTACACAGAATCATTCTGTGAAACTTCTTTCTGATCTGTGCATTCAGCTAACAGAGTTAAACCATACTTTTGATTGAGCAGATCTGAACACTCTTTCTGTAGAAAATGCAACTGGACATTTGGAGCGCTAAGAGAGTAGTAGTAGAAGAAGGAATATATTCAAATATAAACTACACAGAAGCATTCTGTGAAACTTCTTTCTGATCTGAGCATTCAGCTAACAGAGTTAAACCATACTTTTGATTGAGCAGTTTTGAAACACTCTGTCTGTAGAAAATGCAACTGGACATTCGTAGCGCTAAGTGGGTGATAGTGGAAAAAAGAATATGTTCAAATATAAACTACACAGAAGCATTGTATGAAACTTCTTTCTGTTCTGTGCATTCAACTAACAGAGTTGAACCTTACTTTTGATTGAGCCTTTCTGAAACACTCTTTCTGTAGAAACTGCAATTGGGCATTCTGAGCGCTAAGAGGCCTATATTGGGAAAAATAATATCTTCAAATAAAAACTACACAGAAGCATTGTGTGAAACTTATTTCTGATATGTTCATTAAGCTAACAGAGTTAAACCATACTTTTGATTGCGCAGTTCTGAACACTCTTTCTGTAGAAAATGCAAGTGGACATTTGGAGCGCTAAGAGGGTAATAGTGGAAAAAGGAATATATTCAAATATAAACTACACAGTAGCATTCTGTGAAAATTCTTTCTGTTCTGTGCATTCAACTAACAGAGTTGAACCTTACTTTTGATTGAGCCGTTCTGAAACACTCTTTCTGTAGAAACTGCAATTGGACATGCTATGCGCTAAGAGGCCTACATTGGGAAAAAGAATATCTTCAAATAAAAACTACACAGATGCATTCTGTGAAAATTATTTCTGATCTGTAAATTCAGTTAACAGAGATAAAACATATTTTTGATTGAGCAGTTATGAAACACTCTTTTTGTAGAAAATGCAAGTGGAGATTCGGAGCGCTAAGAGGGTAATAGTGGAAAAAGGAATATCTTCAAATATAAACTACACAGAATCATTCGGTGAAACTTCTTTCTGATCTGTGCATTCAGCTAACAGAGTTAAACCATACTTTTGATTGAGCAGATCTGAACACTCTTTCTGTAGAAAATGCAACTGGACATTTGGAGCGCTAAGAGCGTAGTAGTGGAAAAAGGAATATATTCAAATATAAACTACACAGAAGCATTCTGTGAAACTTCTTTCTGATCTGAGCATTCAGCTAACAGAGTTAAACCATACTTTTGATTGAGCAGTTTTGAAACACTCTGTCTGTAGAAAATGCAACTGGACATTCGTAGCACTAAGTGGGTAATAGTGGAAAAAAGAATATGTTCAAATATAAACTACACAGAAGCATTGTATGAAACTTCTTTCTGTTCTGTGCATTCAACTAACAGAGTTGAACCTTACTGTTGATTGAGCCGTTCTGAAACACTCTTTCTGTAGAAACTGCAATTGGACATTCTGAGCGCTAGGAGGCCTATATTGGGAAAAAGAATGTCTACAAATAAAAACTACACAGAAGAATTGTGTGAAACTTCTTTCTGTTCTGTTTGTTCAACTAAAAGAGTTGAACCTTAGTTTCGATTGAGCCGTTCTGAAACACTCTTTCTGTAGAAAATGCAAGTGGAGATTCGGAGCGCTAAGAGGGTAATAGTGGAAAAAGGAATGTCTCCAAATATAAACTACACAGAATCATTCTGTGAAACTTCTTTCTGATCTGTGCATTCAGCTAACAGAGTTAAACCATACTTTTGATTGAGCAGATCTGAACACACTTTCTGTAGAAAATACAACTGGACATTTGGAGCGCTAAGAGAGTAGTAGTGGAAAAAGGAATATATTCAAATATAAACTACACAGAAACATTCTGTGAAACTTCTTTCTGATCTAAGCATTCAGCTAACAGAGTTAAACCATACTTTTGATTGATCAGTTTTGAAACACTCTGTCTGTAGAAAATGCAACTGGACATTCGTAGCGCTAAGTGGGTAATAGTGGAAAAAAGAATATGTTCAAATATAAACTACACAGAAGCATTGTATGAAACTTCTTTCTGTTCTGTGCATTCAACTAACAGAGTTGAACCTTACTTTTGATTGAGCCGTTCTGAAAAACTCTTTCTGTAGAAACTGCAATTCGACATGCTATGCGCTAAGAGGCCTACATTGGGAAAAAGAATATCTTCAAATAAAAACTACACAGATGCATTCTGTGAAACTTATTTCTGATCTGTAAATTCTGTTAACAGAGATAAAACATATTTTTGATTGAGCAGTTATGAAACACACTTTTTGTAGAAAATGCAAGTGGAGATTCGGAGCGCTAAGGGGGTAATAGTGGAAAAAGGAATGTCTTCAAATATAAACTACACAGAATCATTCGGTGAAACTTCTTTCTGATCTGTGCATTCAGCTAACAGAGTTAAACCATACTTTTGATTGAGCAGATCTGAACACTCTTTCTGTAGAAAATGCAACTGGACATTTGGAGCGCTATGAGCGTATTAGTGGAAAAAGGAATATATTCAAATATAAACTACACAGAAGCATTCTGTGAAACTTCTTTCTGATCTGAGCATTCAGCTAACAGAGTTAAACCATACTTTTGATTGAGCAGTTTTGAAACACTCTGTCTGTAGAAAATGCAACTGGACATTCGTAGCGCTAAGTGGGTAATAGTGGAAAAAAGAATATGTTCAAATATAAACTACACAGAAGCATTGTATGAAACTTCTTTCTGTTCTGTGCATTCAACTAACAGAGTTGAACCTTACTTTTGATTGAGCCGTTCTGAAACACTCTTTCTGTAGAAACTGCAATGGGACATTCTGAGCGCTAGGAGGCCTATATTGGGAAAAAGAATGTCTACAAATAAAAACTACACAGAAGAATTTTGTGAAACTTCTTTCTGTTCTGTTTGTTCAACTAAAAGAGTTGAACCTTAGTTTCGATTGAGCCGTTCTGAAACACTCTTTCTGTAGAAAATGCAAGTGGAGATTCGGAGCGCTAAGAGGGTAATAGTGGAAAAAGGAATGTCTCCAAATATAAACTACACAGAATCATTCTGTGAAACTTCTTTCTGATCTGTGCATTCAGCTAACAGAGTTAAACCATACTTTTGATTGAGCAGATCTGAACACTCTTTCTGTAGAAAATGCAACTGGACATTTGGAGCGCTAAGAGAGTAGTAGTAGAAAAAGGAATATATTCAAATATAAACTACACAGAAGCATTCTGTGAAACTTCTTTCTGATCTGAGCATTCAGCTAACAGAGTTAAACCATACTTTTGATTGAGCAGTTTTGAAACACTCTGTCTGTAGAAAATGCAACTGGACATTCGTAGCGCTAAGTGGGTGATAGTGGAAAAAAGAATATGTTCAAATATAAACTACACAGAAGCATTGTATGAAACTTCTTTCTGTTCTGTGCATTCAACTAACAGAGTTGAACCTTACTTTTGATTGAGCCTTTCTGAAACACTCTTTCTGTAGAAACTGCAATTGGACATTCTGAGCGCTAAGAGGCCTATATTGGGAAAAATAATATCTTCAAATTAAAACTACACAGAAGCATTGTGTGAAACTTATTTCTGATATGTTCATTAAGCTAACAGAGTTAAACCATACTTTTGATTGCGCAGTTCTGAACACTCTTTCTGTAGAAAATGCAAGTGGACATTTGGAGCGCTAAGAGGGTAATAGTGGAAAAAGGAATATATTCAAATATAAACTACACAGTAGCATTCTGTGAAAATTCTTTCTGTTCTGTGCATTCAACTAACAGAGTTGAACCTTACTTTTGATTGAGCCGTTCTGAAACACTCTTTATGTAGAAACTGCAATTGGACATGATATGCGCTAAGAGGCCTACATTGGGAAAAAGAATATCTTCAAATAAAAACTACACAGATGCATTCTGTGAAAATTGTTTCTGATCTGTAAATTCAGTTAACAGAGATAAAACATATTTTTGATTGAGCAGTTATGAAACACTCTTTTTGTAGAAAATGCAAGTGGAGATTCGGAGCGCTAAGAGGGTAATAGTGGAAAAAGGAATATCTTCAAATATAAACTACACAGAATCATTCGGTGAAACTTCTTTCTGATCTGTGCATTCAGCTAACAGAGTTAAACCATACTTTTGATTGAGCAGATCTGAACACTCTTTCTGTAGAAAATGCAACTGGACATTTGGAGCGCTAAGAGCGTAGTAGTGGAAAAAGGAATATATTCAAATATAAACTACACAGAAGCATTCTGTGAAACTTCTTTCTGATCTGAGCATTCAGCTAACAGAGTTAAACCATACTTTTGATTGAGCAGTTTTGAAACACTCTGTCTGTAGAAAATGCAACTGGACATTCGTAGCACTAAGTGGGTAATAGTGGAAAAAAGAATATGTTCAAATATAAACTACACAGAAGCATTGTATGAAACTTCTTTCTGTTCTGTGCATTCAACTAACAGAGTTGAACCTTACTGTTGATTGAGCCGTTCTGAAACACTCTTTCTGTAGAAACTGCAATTGGACATTCTGAGCGCTAGGAGGCCTATATTGGGAAAAAGAATGTCTACAAATAAAAACTACACAGAAGAATTGTGTGAAACTTCTTTCTGTTCTGTTTGTTCAACTAAAAGAGTTGAACCTTAGTTTCGATTGAGCCGTTCTGAAACACTCTTTCTGTAGAAAATGCAAGTGGAGATTCGGAGCGCTAAGAGGGTAATAGTGGAAAAAGGAATGTCTCCAAATATAAACTACACAGAATCATTCTGTGAAACTTCTTTCTGATCTGTGCATTCAGCTAACAGAGTTAAACCATACTTTTGATTGAGCAGATCTGAACACACTTTCTGTAGAAAATACAACTGGACATTTGGAGCGCTAAGAGAGTAGTAGTGGAAAAAGGAATATATTCAAATATAAACTACACAGAAACATTCTGTGAAACTTCTTTCTGATCTAAGCATTCAGCTAACAGAGTTAAACCATACTTTTGATTGATCAGTTTTGAAACACTCTGTCTGTAGAAAATGCAACTGGACATTCGTAGCGCTAAGTGGGTAATAGTGGAAAAAAGAATATGTTCAAATATAAACTACACAGAAGCATTGTATGAAACTTCTTTCTGTTCTGTGCATTCAACTAACAGAGTTGAACCTTACTTTTGATTGAGCCGTTCTGAAAAACTCTTTCTGTAGAAACTGCAATTCGACATGCTATGCGCTAAGAGGCCTACATTGGGAAAAAGAATATCTTCAAATAAAAACTACACAGATGCATTCTGTGAAACTTATTTCTGATCTGTAAATTCTGTTAACAGAGATAAAACATATTTTTGATTGAGCAGTTATGAAACACACTTTTTGTAGAAAATGCAAGTGGAGATTCGGAGCGCTAAGGGGGTAATAGTGGAAAAAGGAATGTCTTCAAATATAAACTACACAGAATCATTCGGTGAAACTTCTTTCTGATCTGTGCATTCAGCTAACAGAGTTAAACCATACTTTTGATTGAGCAGATCTGAACACTCTTTCTGTAGAAAATGCAACTGGACATTTGGAGCGCTATGAGCGTATTAGTGGAAAAAGGAATATATTCAAATATAAACTACACAGAAGCATTCTGTGAAACTTCTTTCTGATCTGAGCATTCAGCTAACAGAGTTAAACCATACTTTTGATTGAGCAGTTTTGAAACACTCTGTCTGTAGAAAATGCAACTGGACATTCGTAGCGCTAAGTGGGTAATAGTGGAAAAAAGAATATGTTCAAATATAAACTACACAGAAGCATTGTATGAAACTTCTTTCTGTTCTGTGCATTCAACTAACAGAGTTGAACCTTACTTTTGATTGAGCCGTTCTGAAACACTCTTTCTGTAGAAACTGCAATGGGACATTCTGAGCGCTAGGAGGCCTATATTGGGAAAAAGAATGTCTACAAATAAAAACTACACAGAAGAATTTTGTGAAACTTCTTTCTGTTCTGTTTGTTCAACTAAAAGAGTTGAACCTTAGTTTCGATTGAGCCGTTCTGAAACACTCTTTCTGTAGAAAATGCAAGTGGAGATTCGGAGCGCTAAGAGGGTAATAGTGGAAAAAGGAATGTCTCCAAATATAAACTACACAGAATCATTCTGTGAAACTTCTTTCTGATCTGTGCATTCAGCTAACAGAGTTAAACCATACTTTTGATTGAGCAGATCTGAACACTCTTTCTGTAGAAAATGCAACTGGACATTTGGAGCGCTAAGAGAGTAGTAGTAGAAAAAGGAATATATTCAAATATAAACTACACAGAAGCATTCTGTGAAACTTCTTTCTGATCTGAGCATTCAGCTAACAGAGTTAAACCATACTTTTGATTGAGCAGTTTTGAAACACTCTGTCTGTAGAAAATGCAACTGGACATTCGTAGCGCTAAGTGGGTAATAGTGGAAAAAAGAATATGTTCAAATATAAACTACACAGAAGCATTGTATGAAACTTCTTTCTGTTCTGTGCATTCAACTAACAGAGTTGAACCTTACTTTTGATTGAGCCGTTCTGAAACACTCTTTCTGTAGAAACTGCAATGGGACATTCTGAGCGCTAGGAGGCCTATATTGGGAAAAAGAATGTCTACAAATAAAAACTACACAGAAGAATTTTGTGAAACTTCTTTCTGTTCTGTTTGTTCAACTAAAAGAGTTGAACCTTAGTTTCGATTGAGCCGTTCTGAAACACTCTTTCTGTAGAAAATGCAAGTGGAGATTCGGAGCGCTAAGAGGGTAATAGTGGAAAAAGGAATGTCTCCAAATATAAACTACACAGAATCATTCTGTGAAACTTCTTTCTGATCTGTGCATTCAGCTAACAGAGTTAAACCATACTTTTGATTGAGCAGATCTGAACACTCTTTCTGTAGAAAATGCAACTGGACATTTGGAGCGCTAAGAGAGTAGTAGTAGAAAAAGGAATATATTCAAATATAAACTACACAGAAGCATTCTGTGAAACTTCTTTCTGATCTGAGCATTCAGCTAACAGAGTTAAACCATACTTTTGATTGAGCAGTTTTGAAACACTCTGTCTGTAGAAAATGCAACTGGACATTCGTAGCGCTAAGTGGGTGATAGTGGAAAAAAGAATATGTTCAAATATAAACTACACAGAAGCATTGTATGAAACTTCTTTCTGTTCTGTGCATTCAACTAACAGAGTTGAACCTTACTTTTGATTGAGCCTTTCTGAAACACTCTTTCTGTAGAAACTGCAATTGGACATTCTGAGCGCTAAGAGGCCTATATTGGGAAAAATAATATCTTCAAATTAAAACTACACAGAAGCATTGTGTGAAACTTATTTCTGATATGTTCATTAAGCTAACAGAGTTAAACCATACTTTTGATTGCGCAGTTCTGAACACTCTTTCTGTAGAAAATGCAAGTGGACATTTGGAGCGCTAAGAGGGTAATAGTGGAAAAAGGAATATATTCAAATATAAACTACACAGTAGCATTCTGTGAAAATTCTTTCTGTTCTGTGCATTCAACTAACAGAGTTGAACCTTACTTTTGATTGAGCCGTTCTGAAACACTCTTTATGTAGAAACTGCAATTGGACATGATATGCGCTAAGAGGCCTACATTGGGAAAAAGAATATCTTCAAATAAAAACTACACAGATGCATTCTGTGAAAATTGTTTCTGATCTGTAAATTCAGTTAACAGAGATAAAACATATTTTTGATTGAGCAGTTATGAAACACTCTTTTTGTAGAAAATGCAAGTGGAGATTCGGAGCGCTAAGAGGGTAATAGTGGAAAAAGGAATATCTTCAAATATAAACTACACAGAATCATTCGGTGAAACTTCTTTCTGATCTGTGCATTCAGCTAACAGAGTTAAACCATACTTTTGATTGAGCAGATCTGAACACTCTTTCTGTAGAAAATGCAACTGGACATTTGGAGCGCTAAGAGCGTAGTAGTGGAAAAAGGAATATATTCAAATATAAACTACACAGAAGCATTCTGTGAAACTTCTTTCTGATCTGAGCATTCAGCTAACAGAGTTAAACCATACTTTTGATTGAGCAGTTTTGAAACACTCTGTCTGTAGAAAATGCAACTGGACATTCGTAGCACTAAGTGGGTAATAGTGGAAAAAAGAATATGTTCAAATATAAACTACACAGAAGCATTGTATGAAACTTCTTTCTGTTCTGTGCATTCAACTAACAGAGTTGAACCTTACTGTTGATTGAGCCGTTCTGAAACACTCTTTCTGTAGAAACTGCAATTGGACATTCTGAGCGCTAGGAGGCCTATATTGGGAAAAAGAATGTCTACAAATAAAAACTACACAGAAGAATTGTGTGAAACTTCTTTCTGTTCTGTTTGTTCAACTAAAAGAGTTGAACCTTAGTTTCGATTGAGCCGTTCTGAAACACTCTTTCTGTAGAAAATGCAAGTGGAGATTCGGAGCGCTAAGAGGGTAATAGTGGAAAAAGGAATGTCTCCAAATATAAACTACACAGAATCATTCTGTGAAACTTCTTTCTGATCTGTGCATTCAGCTAACAGAGTTAAACCATACTTTTGATTGAGCAGATCTGAACACACTTTCTGTAGAAAATACAACTGGACATTTGGAGCGCTAAGAGAGTAGTAGTGGAAAAAGGAATATATTCAAATATAAACTACACAGAAACATTCTGTGAAACTTCTTTCTGATCTAAGCATTCAGCTAACAGAGTTAAACCATACTTTTGATTGATCAGTTTTGAAACACTCTGTCTGTAGAAAATGCAACTGGACATTCGTAGCGCTAAGTGGGTAATAGTGGAAAAAAGAATATGTTCAAATATAAACTACACAGAAGCATTGTATGAAACTTCTTTCTGTTCTGTGCATTCAACTAACAGAGTTGAACCTTACTTTTGATTGAGCCGTTCTGAAAAACTCTTTCTGTAGAAACTGCAATTCGACATGCTATGCGCTAAGAGGCCTACATTGGGAAAAAGAATATCTTCAAATAAAAACTACACAGATGCATTCTGTGAAACTTATTTCTGATCTGTAAATTCTGTTAACAGAGATAAAACATATTTTTGATTGAGCAGTTATGAAACACACTTTTTGTAGAAAATGCAAGTGGAGATTCGGAGCGCTAAGGGGGTAATAGTGGAAAAAGGAATGTCTTCAAATATAAACTACACAGAATCATTCGGTGAAACTTCTTTCTGATCTGTGCATTCAGCTAACAGAGTTAAACCATACTTTTGATTGAGCAGATCTGAACACTCTTTCTGTAGAAAATGCAACTGGACATTTGGAGCGCTATGAGCGTATTAGTGGAAAAAGGAATATATTCAAATATAAACTACACAGAAGCATTCTGTGAAACTTCTTTCTGATCTGAGCATTCAGCTAACAGAGTTAAACCATACTTTTGATTGAGCAGTTTTGAAACACTCTGTCTGTAGAAAATGCAACTGGACATTCGTAGCGCTAAGTGGGTAATAGTGGAAAAAAGAATATGTTCAAATATAAACTACACAGAAGCATTGTATGAAACTTCTTTCTGTTCTGTGCATTCAACTAACAGAGTTGAACCTTACTTTTGATTGAGCCGTTCTGAAACACTCTTTCTGTAGAAACTGCAATGGGACATTCTGAGCGCTAGGAGGCCTATATTGGGAAAAAGAATGTCTACAAATAAAAACTACACAGAAGAATT
This sequence comes from Symphalangus syndactylus, assembly GCF_028878055.3. Lineage (NCBI taxonomy): Eukaryota > Metazoa > Chordata > Mammalia > Primates > Hylobatidae > Symphalangus > Symphalangus syndactylus. The sequence goes on along the minus strand of NC_072437.2, from coordinate 108,868,086 downwards.
TTGTGAAACTTCTTTCTGTTCTGTTTGTTCAACTAAAAGAGTTGAACCTTAGTTTCGATTGAGCCGTTCTGAAACACTCTTTCTGTAGAAAATGCAAGTGGAGATTCGGAGCGCTAAGAGGGTAATAGTGGAAAAAGGAATGTCTCCAAATATAAACTACACAGAATCATTCTGTGAAACTTCTTTCTGATCTGTGCATTCAGCTAACAGAGTTAAACCATACTTTTGATTGAGCAGATCTGAACACTCTTTCTGTAGAAAATGCAACTGGACATTTGGAGCGCTAAGAGAGTAGTAGTAGAAAAAGGAATATATTCAAATATAAACTACACAGAAGCATTCTGTGAAACTTCTTTCTGATCTGAGCATTCAGCTAACAGAGTTAAACCATACTTTTGATTGAGCAGTTTTGAAACACTCTGTCTGTAGAAAATGCAACTGGACATTCGTAGCGCTAAGTGGGTGATAGTGGAAAAAAGAATATGTTCAAATATAAACTACACAGAAGCATTGTATGAAACTTCTTTCTGTTCTGTGCATTCAACTAACAGAGTTGAACCTTACTTTTGATTGAGCCTTTCTGAAACACTCTTTCTGTAGAAACTGCAATTGGACATTCTGAGCGCTAAGAGGCCTATATTGGGAAAAATAATATCTTCAAATTAAAACTACACAGAAGCATTGTGTGAAACTTATTTCTGATATGTTCATTAAGCTAACAGAGTTAAACCATACTTTTGATTGCGCAGTTCTGAACACTCTTTCTGTAGAAAATGCAAGTGGACATTTGGAGCGCTAAGAGGGTAATAGTGGAAAAAGGAATATATTCAAATATAAACTACACAGTAGCATTCTGTGAAAATTCTTTCTGTTCTGTGCATTCAACTAACAGAGTTGAACCTTACTTTTGATTGAGCCGTTCTGAAACACTCTTTATGTAGAAACTGCAATTGGACATGATATGCGCTAAGAGGCCTACATTGGGAAAAAGAATATCTTCAAATAAAAACTACACAGATGCATTCTGTGAAAATTGTTTCTGATCTGTAAATTCAGTTAACAGAGATAAAACATATTTTTGATTGAGCAGTTATGAAACACTCTTTTTGTAGAAAATGCAAGTGGAGATTCGGAGCGCTAAGAGGGTAATAGTGGAAAAAGGAATATCTTCAAATATAAACTACACAGAATCATTCGGTGAAACTTCTTTCTGATCTGTGCATTCAGCTAACAGAGTTAAACCATACTTTTGATTGAGCAGATCTGAACACTCTTTCTGTAGAAAATGCAACTGGACATTTGGAGCGCTAAGAGCGTAGTAGTGGAAAAAGGAATATATTCAAATATAAACTACACAGAAGCATTCTGTGAAACTTCTTTCTGATCTGAGCATTCAGCTAACAGAGTTAAACCATACTTTTGATTGAGCAGTTTTGAAACACTCTGTCTGTAGAAAATGCAACTGGACATTCGTAGCACTAAGTGGGTAATAGTGGAAAAAAGAATATGTTCAAATATAAACTACACAGAAGCATTGTATGAAACTTCTTTCTGTTCTGTGCATTCAACTAACAGAGTTGAACCTTACTGTTGATTGAGCCGTTCTGAAACACTCTTTCTGTAGAAACTGCAATTGGACATTCTGAGCGCTAGGAGGCCTATATTGGGAAAAAGAATGTCTACAAATAAAAACTACACAGAAGAATTGTGTGAAACTTCTTTCTGTTCTGTTTGTTCAACTAAAAGAGTTGAACCTTAGTTTCGATTGAGCCGTTCTGAAACACTCTTTCTGTAGAAAATGCAAGTGGAGATTCGGAGCGCTAAGAGGGTAATAGTGGAAAAAGGAATGTCTCCAAATATAAACTACACAGAATCATTCTGTGAAACTTCTTTCTGATCTGTGCATTCAGCTAACAGAGTTAAACCATACTTTTGATTGAGCAGATCTGAACACACTTTCTGTAGAAAATACAACTGGACATTTGGAGCGCTAAGAGAGTAGTAGTGGAAAAAGGAATATATTCAAATATAAACTACACAGAAACATTCTGTGAAACTTCTTTCTGATCTAAGCATTCAGCTAACAGAGTTAAACCATACTTTTGATTGATCAGTTTTGAAACACTCTGTCTGTAGAAAATGCAACTGGACATTCGTAGCGCTAAGTGGGTAATAGTGGAAAAAAGAATATGTTCAAATATAAACTACACAGAAGCATTGTATGAAACTTCTTTCTGTTCTGTGCATTCAACTAACAGAGTTGAACCTTACTTTTGATTGAGCCGTTCTGAAAAACTCTTTCTGTAGAAACTGCAATTCGACATGCTATGCGCTAAGAGGCCTACATTGGGAAAAAGAATATCTTCAAATAAAAACTACACAGATGCATTCTGTGAAACTTATTTCTGATCTGTAAATTCTGTTAACAGAGATAAAACATATTTTTGATTGAGCAGTTATGAAACACACTTTTTGTAGAAAATGCAAGTGGAGATTCGGAGCGCTAAGGGGGTAATAGTGGAAAAAGGAATGTCTTCAAATATAAACTACACAGAATCATTCGGTGAAACTTCTTTCTGATCTGTGCATTCAGCTAACAGAGTTAAACCATACTTTTGATTGAGCAGATCTGAACACTCTTTCTGTAGAAAATGCAACTGGACATTTGGAGCGCTATGAGCGTATTAGTGGAAAAAGGAATATATTCAAATATAAACTACACAGAAGCATTCTGTGAAACTTCTTTCTGATCTGAGCATTCAGCTAACAGAGTTAAACCATACTTTTGATTGAGCAGTTTTGAAACACTCTGTCTGTAGAAAATGCAACTGGACATTCGTAGCGCTAAGTGGGTAATAGTGGAAAAAAGAATATGTTCAAATATAAACTACACAGAAGCATTGTATGAAACTTCTTTCTGTTCTGTGCATTCAACTAACAGAGTTGAACCTTACTTTTGATTGAGCCGTTCTGAAACACTCTTTCTGTAGAAACTGCAATGGGACATTCTGAGCGCTAGGAGGCCTATATTGGGAAAAAGAATGTCTACAAATAAAAACTACACAGAAGAATTTTGTGAAACTTCTTTCTGTTCTGTTTGTTCAACTAAAAGAGTTGAACCTTAGTTTCGATTGAGCCGTTCTGAAACACTCTTTCTGTAGAAAATGCAAGTGGAGATTCGGAGCGCTAAGAGGGTAATAGTGGAAAAAGGAATGTCTCCAAATATAAACTACACAGAATCATTCTGTGAAACTTCTTTCTGATCTGTGCATTCAGCTAACAGAGTTAAACCATACTTTTGATTGAGCAGATCTGAACACTCTTTCTGTAGAAAATGCAACTGGACATTTGGAGCGCTAAGAGAGTAGTAGTAGAAAAAGGAATATATTCAAATATAAACTACACAGAAGCATTCTGTGAAACTTCTTTCTGATCTGAGCATTCAGCTAACAGAGTTAAACCATACTTTTGATTGAGCAGTTTTGAAACACTCTGTCTGTAGAAAATGCAACTGGACATTCGTAGCGCTAAGTGGGTAATAGTGGAAAAAAGAATATGTTCAAATATAAACTACACAGAAGCATTGTATGAAACTTCTTTCTGTTCTGTGCATTCAACTAACAGAGTTGAACCTTACTTTTGATTGAGCCGTTCTGAAACACTCTTTCTGTAGAAACTGCAATGGGACATTCTGAGCGCTAGGAGGCCTATATTGGGAAAAAGAATGTCTACAAATAAAAACTACACAGAAGAATTTTGTGAAACTTCTTTCTGTTCTGTTTGTTCAACTAAAAGAGTTGAACCTTAGTTTCGATTGAGCCGTTCTGAAACACTCTTTCTGTAGAAAATGCAAGTGGAGATTCGGAGCGCTAAGAGGGTAATAGTGGAAAAAGGAATGTCTCCAAATATAAACTACACAGAATCATTCTGTGAAACTTCTTTCTGATCTGTGCATTCAGCTAACAGAGTTAAACCATACTTTTGATTGAGCAGATCTGAACACTCTTTCTGTAGAAAATGCAACTGGACATTTGGAGCGCTAAGAGAGTAGTAGTAGAAAAAGGAATATATTCAAATATAAACTACACAGAAGCATTCTGTGAAACTTCTTTCTGATCTGAGCATTCAGCTAACAGAGTTAAACCATACTTTTGATTGAGCAGTTTTGAAACACTCTGTCTGTAGAAAATGCAACTGGACATTCGTAGCGCTAAGTGGGTGATAGTGGAAAAAAGAATATGTTCAAATATAAACTACACAGAAGCATTGTATGAAACTTCTTTCTGTTCTGTGCATTCAACTAACAGAGTTGAACCTTACTTTTGATTGAGCCTTTCTGAAACACTCTTTCTGTAGAAACTGCAATTGGACATTCTGAGCGCTAAGAGGCCTATATTGGGAAAAATAATATCTTCAAATTAAAACTACACAGAAGCATTGTGTGAAACTTATTTCTGATATGTTCATTAAGCTAACAGAGTTAAACCATACTTTTGATTGCGCAGTTCTGAACACTCTTTCTGTAGAAAATGCAAGTGGACATTTGGAGCGCTAAGAGGGTAATAGTGGAAAAAGGAATATATTCAAATATAAACTACACAGTAGCATTCTGTGAAAATTCTTTCTGTTCTGTGCATTCAACTAACAGAGTTGAACCTTACTTTTGATTGAGCCGTTCTGAAACACTCTTTATGTAGAAACTGCAATTGGACATGATATGCGCTAAGAGGCCTACATTGGGAAAAAGAATATCTTCAAATAAAAACTACACAGATGCATTCTGTGAAAATTGTTTCTGATCTGTAAATTCAGTTAACAGAGATAAAACATATTTTTGATTGAGCAGTTATGAAACACTCTTTTTGTAGAAAATGCAAGTGGAGATTCGGAGCGCTAAGAGGGTAATAGTGGAAAAAGGAATATCTTCAAATATAAACTACACAGAATCATTCGGTGAAACTTCTTTCTGATCTGTGCATTCAGCTAACAGAGTTAAACCATACTTTTGATTGAGCAGATCTGAACACTCTTTCTGTAGAAAATGCAACTGGACATTTGGAGCGCTAAGAGCGTAGTAGTGGAAAAAGGAATATATTCAAATATAAACTACACAGAAGCATTCTGTGAAACTTCTTTCTGATCTGAGCATTCAGCTAACAGAGTTAAACCATACTTTTGATTGAGCAGTTTTGAAACACTCTGTCTGTAGAAAATGCAACTGGACATTCGTAGCACTAAGTGGGTAATAGTGGAAAAAAGAATATGTTCAAATATAAACTACACAGAAGCATTGTATGAAACTTCTTTCTGTTCTGTGCATTCAACTAACAGAGTTGAACCTTACTGTTGATTGAGCCGTTCTGAAACACTCTTTCTGTAGAAACTGCAATTGGACATTCTGAGCGCTAGGAGGCCTATATTGGGAAAAAGAATGTCTACAAATAAAAACTACACAGAAGAATTGTGTGAAACTTCTTTCTGTTCTGTTTGTTCAACTAAAAGAGTTGAACCTTAGTTTCGATTGAGCCGTTCTGAAACACTCTTTCTGTAGAAAATGCAAGTGGAGATTCGGAGCGCTAAGAGGGTAATAGTGGAAAAAGGAATGTCTCCAAATATAAACTACACAGAATCATTCTGTGAAACTTCTTTCTGATCTGTGCATTCAGCTAACAGAGTTAAACCATACTTTTGATTGAGCAGATCTGAACACACTTTCTGTAGAAAATACAACTGGACATTTGGAGCGCTAAGAGAGTAGTAGTGGAAAAAGGAATATATTCAAATATAAACTACACAGAAACATTCTGTGAAACTTCTTTCTGATCTAAGCATTCAGCTAACAGAGTTAAACCATACTTTTGATTGATCAGTTTTGAAACACTCTGTCTGTAGAAAATGCAACTGGACATTCGTAGCGCTAAGTGGGTAATAGTGGAAAAAAGAATATGTTCAAATATAAACTACACAGAAGCATTGTATGAAACTTCTTTCTGTTCTGTGCATTCAACTAACAGAGTTGAACCTTACTTTTGATTGAGCCGTTCTGAAAAACTCTTTCTGTAGAAACTGCAATTCGACATGCTATGCGCTAAGAGGCCTACATTGGGAAAAAGAATATCTTCAAATAAAAACTACACAGATGCATTCTGTGAAACTTATTTCTGATCTGTAAATTCTGTTAACAGAGATAAAACATATTTTTGATTGAGCAGTTATGAAACACACTTTTTGTAGAAAATGCAAGTGGAGATTCGGAGCGCTAAGGGGGTAATAGTGGAAAAAGGAATGTCTTCAAATATAAACTACACAGAATCATTCGGTGAAACTTCTTTCTGATCTGTGCATTCAGCTAACAGAGTTAAACCATACTTTTGATTGAGCAGATCTGAACACTCTTTCTGTAGAAAATGCAACTGGACATTTGGAGCGCTATGAGCGTATTAGTGGAAAAAGGAATATATTCAAATATAAACTACACAGAAGCATTCTGTGAAACTTCTTTCTGATCTGAGCATTCAGCTAACAGAGTTAAACCATACTTTTGATTGAGCAGTTTTGAAACACTCTGTCTGTAGAAAATGCAACTGGACATTCGTAGCGCTAAGTGGGTAATAGTGGAAAAAAGAATATGTTCAAATATAAACTACACAGAAGCATTGTATGAAACTTCTTTCTGTTCTGTGCATTCAACTAACAGAGTTGAACCTTACTTTTGATTGAGCCGTTCTGAAACACTCTTTCTGTAGAAACTGCAATGGGACATTCTGAGCGCTAGGAGGCCTATATTGGGAAAAAGAATGTCTACAAATAAAAACTACACAGAAGAATTTTGTGAAACTTCTTTCTGTTCTGTTTGTTCAACTAAAAGAGTTGAACCTTAGTTTCGATTGAGCCGTTCTGAAACACTCTTTCTGTAGAAAATGCAAGTGGAGATTCGGAGCGCTAAGAGGGTAATAGTGGAAAAAGGAATGTCTCCAAATATAAACTACACAGAATCATTCTGTGAAACTTCTTTCTGATCTGTGCATTCAGCTAACAGAGTTAAACCATACTTTTGATTGAGCAGATCTGAACACTCTTTCTGTAGAAAATGCAACTGGACATTTGGAGCGCTAAGAGAGTAGTAGTAGAAAAAGGAATATATTCAAATATAAACTACACAGAAGCATTCTGTGAAACTTCTTTCTGATCTGAGCATTCAGCTAACAGAGTTAAACCATACTTTTGATTGAGCAGTTTTGAAACACTCTGTCTGTAGAAAATGCAACTGGACATTCGTAGCGCTAAGTGGGTGATAGTGGAAAAAAGAATATGTTCAAATATAAACTACACAGAAGCATTGTATGAAACTTCTTTCTGTTCTGTGCATTCAACTAACAGAGTTGAACCTTACTTTTGATTGAGCCTTTCTGAAACACTCTTTCTGTAGAAACTGCAATTGGACATTCTGAGCGCTAAGAGGCCTATATTGGGAAAAATAATATCTTCAAATTAAAACTACACAGAAGCATTGTGTGAAACTTATTTCTGATATGTTCATTAAGCTAACAGAGTTAAACCATACTTTTGATTGCGCAGTTCTGAACACTCTTTCTGTAGAAAATGCAAGTGGACATTTGGAGCGCTAAGAGGGTAATAGTGGAAAAAGGAATATATTCAAATATAAACTACACAGTAGCATTCTGTGAAAATTCTTTCTGTTCTGTGCATTCAACTAACAGAGTTGAACCTTACTTTTGATTGAGCCGTTCTGAAACACTCTTTATGTAGAAACTGCAATTGGACATGATATGCGCTAAGAGGCCTACATTGGGAAAAAGAATATCTTCAAATAAAAACTACACAGATGCATTCTGTGAAAATTGTTTCTGATCTGTAAATTCAGTTAACAGAGATAAAACATATTTTTGATTGAGCAGTTATGAAACACTCTTTTTGTAGAAAATGCAAGTGGAGATTCGGAGCGCTAAGAGGGTAATAGTGGAAAAAGGAATATCTTCAAATATAAACTACACAGAATCATTCGGTGAAACTTCTTTCTGATCTGTGCATTCAGCTAACAGAGTTAAACCATACTTTTGATTGAGCAGATCTGAACACTCTTTCTGTAGAAAATGCAACTGGACATTTGGAGCGCTAAGAGCGTAGTAGTGGAAAAAGGAATATATTCAAATATAAACTACACAGAAGCATTCTGTGAAACTTCTTTCTGATCTGAGCATTCAGCTAACAGAGTTAAACCATACTTTTGATTGAGCAGTTTTGAAACACTCTGTCTGTAGAAAATGCAACTGGACATTCGTAGCACTAAGTGGGTAATAGTGGAAAAAAGAATATGTTCAAATATAAACTACACAGAAGCATTGTATGAAACTTCTTTCTGTTCTGTGCATTCAACTAACAGAGTTGAACCTTACTGTTGATTGAGCCGTTCTGAAACACTCTTTCTGTAGAAACTGCAATTGGACATTCTGAGCGCTAGGAGGCCTATATTGGGAAAAAGAATGTCTACAAATAAAAACTACACAGAAGAATTGTGTGAAACTTCTTTCTGTTCTGTTTGTTCAACTAAAAGAGTTGAACCTTAGTTTCGATTGAGCCGTTCTGAAACACTCTTTCTGTAGAAAATGCAAGTGGAGATTCGGAGCGCTAAGAGGGTAATAGTGGAAAAAGGAATGTCTCCAAATATAAACTACACAGAATCATTCTGTGAAACTTCTTTCTGATCTGTGCATTCAGCTAACAGAGTTAAACCATACTTTTGATTGAGCAGATCTGAACACACTTTCTGTAGAAAATACAACTGGACATTTGGAGCGCTAAGAGAGTAGTAGTGGAAAAAGGAATATATTCAAATATAAACTACACAGAAACATTCTGTGAAACTTCTTTCTGATCTAAGCATTCAGCTAACAGAGTTAAACCATACTTTTGATTGATCAGTTTTGAAACACTCTGTCTGTAGAAAATGCAACTGGACATTCGTAGCGCTAAGTGGGTAATAGTGGAAAAAAGAATATGTTCAAATATAAACTACACAGAAGCATTGTATGAAACTTCTTTCTGTTCTGTGCATTCAACTAACAGAGTTGAACCTTACTTTTGATTGAGCCGTTCTGAAAAACTCTTTCTGTAGAAACTGCAATTCGACATGCTATGCGCTAAGAGGCCTACATTGGGAAAAAGAATATCTTCAAATAAAAACTACACAGATGCATTCTGTGAAACTTATTTCTGATCTGTAAATTCTGTTAACAGAGATAAAACATATTTTTGATTGAGCAGTTATGAAACACACTTTTTGTAGAAAATGCAAGTGGAGATTCGGAGCGCTAAGGGGGTAATAGTGGAAAAAGGAATGTCTTCAAATATAAACTACACAGAATCATTCGGTGAAACTTCTTTCTGATCTGTGCATTCAGCTAACAGAGTTAAACCATACTTTTGATTGAGCAGATCTGAACACTCTTTCTGTAGAAAATGCAACTGGACATTTGGAGCGCTATGAGCGTATTAGTGGAAAAAGGAATATATTCAAATATAAACTACACAGAAGCATTCTGTGAAACTTCTTTCTGATCTGAGCATTCAGCTAACAGAGTTAAACCATACTTTTGATTGAGCAGTTTTGAAACACTCTGTCTGTAGAAAATGCAACTGGACATTCGTAGCGCTAAGTGGGTAATAGTGGAAAAAAGAATATGTTCAAATATAAACTACACAGAAGCATTGTATGAAACTTCTTTCTGTTCTGTGCATTCAACTAACAGAGTTGAACCTTACTTTTGATTGAGCCGTTCTGAAACACTCTTTCTGTAGAAACTGCAATGGGACATTCTGAGCGCTAGGAGGCCTATATTGGGAAAAAGAATGTCTACAAATAAAAACTACACAGAAGAATTTTGTGAAACTTCTTTCTGTTCTGTTTGTTCAACTAAAAGAGTTGAACCTTAGTTTCGATTGAGCCGTTCTGAAACACTCTTTCTGTAGAAAATGCAAGTGGAGATTCGGAGCGCTAAGAGGGTAATAGTGGAAAAAGGAATGTCTCCAAATATAAACTACACAGAATCATTCTGTGAAACTTCTTTCTGATCTGTGCATTCAGCTAACAGAGTTAAACCATACTTTTGATTGAGCAGATCTGAACACTCTTTCTGTAGAAAATGCAACTGGACATTTGGAGCGCTAAGAGAGTAGTAGTAGAAAAAGGAATATATTCAAATATAAACTACACAGAAGCATTCTGTGAAACTTCTTTCTGATCTGAGCATTCAGCTAACAGAGTTAAACCATACTTTTGATTGAGCAGTTTTGAAACACTCTGTCTGTAGAAAATGCAACTGGACATTCGTAGCGCTAAGTGGGTAATAGTGGAAAAAAGAATATGTTCAAATATAAACTACACAGAAGCATTGTATGAAACTTCTTTCTGTTCTGTGCATTCAACTAACAGAGTTGAACCTTACTTTTGATTGAGCCGTTCTGAAACACTCTTTCTGTAGAAACTGCAATGGGACATTCTGAGCGCTAGGAGGCCTATATTGGGAAAAAGAATGTCTACAAATAAAAACTACACAGAAGAATTTTGTGAAACTTCTTTCTGTTCTGTTTGTTCAACTAAAAGAGTTGAACCTTAGTTTCGATTGAGCCGTTCTGAAACACTCTTTCTGTAGAAAATGCAAGTGGAGATTCGGAGCGCTAAGAGGGTAATAGTGGAAAAAGGAATGTCTCCAAATATAAACTACACAGAATCATTCTGTGAAACTTCTTTCTGATCTGTGCATTCAGCTAACAGAGTTAAACCATACTTTTGATTGAGCAGATCTGAACACTCTTTCTGTAGAAAATGCAACTGGACATTTGGAGCGCTAAGAGAGTAGTAGTAGAAAAAGGAATATATTCAAATATAAACTACACAGAAGCATTCTGTGAAACTTCTTTCTGATCTGAGCATTCAGCTAACAGAGTTAAACCATACTTTTGATTGAGCAGTTTTGAAACACTCTGTCTGTAGAAAATGCAACTGGACATTCGTAGCGCTAAGTGGGTGATAGTGGAAAAAAGAATATGTTCAAATATAAACTACACAGAAGCATTGTATGAAACTTCTTTCTGTTCTGTGCATTCAACTAACAGAGTTGAACCTTACTTTTGATTGAGCCTTTCTGAAACACTCTTTCTGTAGAAACTGCAATTGGACATTCTGAGCGCTAAGAGGCCTATATTGGGAAAAATAATATCTTCAAATTAAAACTACACAGAAGCATTGTGTGAAACTTATTTCTGATATGTTCATTAAGCTAACAGAGTTAAACCATACTTTTGATTGCGCAGTTCTGAACACTCTTTCTGTAGAAAATGCAAGTGGACATTTGGAGCGCTAAGAGGGTAATAGTGGAAAAAGGAATATATTCAAATATAAACTACACAGTAGCATTCTGTGAAAATTCTTTCTGTTCTGTGCATTCAACTAACAGAGTTGAACCTTACTTTTGATTGAGCCGTTCTGAAACACTCTTTATGTAGAAACTGCAATTGGACATGATATGCGCTAAGAGGCCTACATTGGGAAAAAGAATATCTTCAAATAAAAACTACACAGATGCATTCTGTGAAAATTGTTTCTGATCTGTAAATTCAGTTAACAGAGATAAAACATATTTTTGATTGAGCAGTTATGAAACACTCTTTTTGTAGAAAATGCAAGTGGAGATTCGGAGCGCTAAGAGGGTAATAGTGGAAAAAGGAATATCTTCAAATATAAACTACACAGAATCATTCGGTGAAACTTCTTTCTGATCTGTGCATTCAGCTAACAGAGTTAAACCATACTTTTGATTGAGCAGATCTGAACACTCTTTCTGTAGAAAATGCAACTGGACATTTGGAGCGCTAAGAGCGTAGTAGTGGAAAAAGGAATATATTCAAATATAAACTACACAGAAGCATTCTGTGAAACTTCTTTCTGATCTGAGCATTCAGCTAACAGAGTTAAACCATACTTTTGATTGAGCAGTTTTGAAACACTCTGTCTGTAGAAAATGCAACTGGACATTCGTAGCACTAAGTGGGTAATAGTGGAAAAAAGAATATGTTCAAATATAAACTACACAGAAGCATTGTATGAAACTTCTTTCTGTTCTGTGCATTCAACTAACAGAGTTGAACCTTACTGTTGATTGAGCCGTTCTGAAACACTCTTTCTGTAGAAACTGCAATTGGACATTCTGAGCGCTAGGAGGCCTATATTGGGAAAAAGAATGTCTACAAATAAAAACTACACAGAAGAATTGTGTGAAACTTCTTTCTGTTCTGTTTGTTCAACTAAAAGAGTTGAACCTTAGTTTCGATTGAGCCGTTCTGAAACACTCTTTCTGTAGAAAATGCAAGTGGAGATTCGGAGCGCTAAGAGGGTAATAGTGGAAAAAGGAATGTCTCCAAATATAAACTACACAGAATCATTCTGTGAAACTTCTTTCTGATCTGTGCATTCAGCTAACAGAGTTAAACCATACTTTTGATTGAGCAGATCTGAACACACTTTCTGTAGAAAATACAACTGGACATTTGGAGCGCTAAGAGAGTAGTAGTGGAAAAAGGAATATATTCAAATATAAACTACACAGAAACATTCTGTGAAACTTCTTTCTGATCTAAGCATTCAGCTAACAGAGTTAAACCATACTTTTGATTGATCAGTTTTGAAACACTCTGTCTGTAGAAAATGCAACTGGACATTCGTAGCGCTAAGTGGGTAATAGTGGAAAAAAGAATATGTTCAAATATAAACTACACAGAAGCATTGTATGAAACTTCTTTCTGTTCTGTGCATTCAACTAACAGAGTTGAACCTTACTTTTGATTGAGCCGTTCTGAAAAACTCTTTCTGTAGAAACTGCAATTCGACATGCTATGCGCTAAGAGGCCTACATTGGGAAAAAGAATATCTTCAAATAAAAACTACACAGATGCATTCTGTGAAACTTATTTCTGATCTGTAAATTCTGTTAACAGAGATAAAACATATTTTTGATTGAGCAGTTATGAAACACACTTTTTGTAGAAAATGCAAGTGGAGATTCGGAGCGCTAAGGGGGTAATAGTGGAAAAAGGAATGTCTTCAAATATAAACTACACAGAATCATTCGGTGAAACTTCTTTCTGATCTGTGCATTCAGCTAACAGAGTTAAACCATACTTTTGATTGAGCAGATCTGAACACTCTTTCTGTAGAAAATGCAACTGGACATTTGGAGCGCTATGAGCGTATTAGTGGAAAAAGGAATATATTCAAATATAAACTACACAGAAGCATTCTGTGAAACTTCTTTCTGATCTGAGCATTCAGCTAACAGAGTTAAACCATACTTTTGATTGAGCAGTTTTGAAACACTCTGTCTGTAGAAAATGCAACTGGACATTCGTAGCGCTAAGTGGGTAATAGTGGAAAAAAGAATATGTTCAAATATAAACTACACAGAAGCATTGTATGAAACTTCTTTCTGTTCTGTGCATTCAACTAACAGAGTTGAACCTTACTTTTGATTGAGCCGTTCTGAAACACTCTTTCTGTAGAAACTGCAATGGGACATTCTGAGCGCTAGGAGGCCTATATTGGGAAAAAGAATGTCTACAAATAAAAACTACACAGAAGAATTTTGTGAAACTTCTTTCTGTTCTGTTTGTTCAACTAAAAGAGTTGAACCTTAGTTTCGATTGAGCCGTTCTGAAACACTCTTTCTGTAGAAAATGCAAGTGGAGATTCGGAGCGCTAAGAGGGTAATAGTGGAAAAAGGAATGTCTCCAAATATAAACTACACAGAATCATTCTGTGAAACTTCTTTCTGATCTGTGCATTCAGCTAACAGAGTTAAACCATACTTTTGATTGAGCAGATCTGAACACTCTTTCTGTAGAAAATGCAACTGGACATTTGGAGCGCTAAGAGAGTAGTAGTAGAAAAAGGAATATATTCAAATATAAACTACACAGAAGCATTCTGTGAAACTTCTTTCTGATCTGAGCATTCAGCTAACAGAGTTAAACCATACTTTTGATTGAGCAGTTTTGAAACACTCTGTCTGTAGAAAATGCAACTGGACATTCGTAGCGCTAAGTGGGTGATAGTGGAAAAAAGAATATGTTCAAATATAAACTACACAGAAGCATTGTATGAAACTTCTTTCTGTTCTGTGCATTCAACTAACAGAGTTGAACCTTACTTTTGATTGAGCCTTTCTGAAACACTCTTTCTGTAGAAACTGCAATTGGACATTCTGAGCGCTAAGAGGCCTATATTGGGAAAAATAATATCTTCAAATTAAAACTACACAGAAGCATTGTGTGAAACTTATTTCTGATATGTTCATTAAGCTAACAGAGTTAAACCATACTTTTGATTGCGCAGTTCTGAACACTCTTTCTGTAGAAAATGCAAGTGGACATTTGGAGCGCTAAGAGGGTAATAGTGGAAAAAGGAATATATTCAAATATAAACTACACAGTAGCATTCTGTGAAAATTCTTTCTGTTCTGTGCATTCAACTAACAGAGTTGAACCTTACTTTTGATTGAGCCGTTCTGAAACACTCTTTATGTAGAAACTGCAATTGGACATGATATGCGCTAAGAGGCCTACATTGGGAAAAAGAATATCTTCAAATAAAAACTACACAGATGCATTCTGTGAAAATTGTTTCTGATCTGTAAATTCAGTTAACAGAGATAAAACATATTTTTGATTGAGCAGTTATGAAACACTCTTTTTGTAGAAAATGCAAGTGGAGATTCGGAGCGCTAAGAGGGTAATAGTGGAAAAAGGAATATCTTCAAATATAAACTACACAGAATCATTCGGTGAAACTTCTTTCTGATCTGTGCATTCAGCTAACAGAGTTAAACCATACTTTTGATTGAGCAGATCTGAACACTCTTTCTGTAGAAAATGCAACTGGACATTTGGAGCGCTAAGAGCGTAGTAGTGGAAAAAGGAATATATTCAAATATAAACTACACAGAAGCATTCTGTGAAACTTCTTTCTGATCTGAGCATTCAGCTAACAGAGTTAAACCATACTTTTGATTGAGCAGTTTTGAAACACTCTGTCTGTAGAAAATGCAACTGGACATTCGTAGCACTAAGTGGGTAATAGTGGAAAAAAGAATATGTTCAAATATAAACTACACAGAAGCATTGTATGAAACTTCTTTCTGTTCTGTGCATTCAACTAACAGAGTTGAACCTTACTGTTGATTGAGCCGTTCTGAAACACTCTTTCTGTAGAAACTGCAATTGGACATTCTGAGCGCTAGGAGGCCTATATTGGGAAAAAGAATGTCTACAAATAAAAACTACACAGAAGAATTGTGTGAAACTTCTTTCTGTTCTGTTTGTTCAACTAAAAGAGTTGAACCTTAGTTTCGATTGAGCCGTTCTGAAACACTCTTTCTGTAGAAAATGCAAGTGGAGATTCGGAGCGCTAAGAGGGTAATAGTGGAAAAAGGAATGTCTCCAAATATAAACTACACAGAATCATTCTGTGAAACTTCTTTCTGATCTGTGCATTCAGCTAACAGAGTTAAACCATACTTTTGATTGAGCAGATCTGAACACACTTTCTGTAGAAAATACAACTGGACATTTGGAGCGCTAAGAGAGTAGTAGTGGAAAAAGGAATATATTCAAATATAAACTACACAGAAACATTCTGTGAAACTTCTTTCTGATCTAAGCATTCAGCTAACAGAGTTAAACCATACTTTTGATTGATCAGTTTTGAAACACTCTGTCTGTAGAAAATGCAACTGGACATTCGTAGCGCTAAGTGGGTAATAGTGGAAAAAAGAATATGTTCAAATATAAACTACACAGAAGCATTGTATGAAACTTCTTTCTGTTCTGTGCATTCAACTAACAGAGTTGAACCTTACTTTTGATTGAGCCGTTCTGAAAAACTCTTTCTGTAGAAACTGCAATTCGACATGCTATGCGCTAAGAGGCCTACATTGGGAAAAAGAATATCTTCAAATAAAAACTACACAGATGCATTCTGTGAAACTTATTTCTGATCTGTAAATTCTGTTAACAGAGATAAAACATATTTTTGATTGAGCAGTTATGAAACACACTTTTTGTAGAAAATGCAAGTGGAGATTCGGAGCGCTAAGGGGGTAATAGTGGAAAAAGGAATGTCTTCAAATATAAACTACACAGAATCATTCGGTGAAACTTCTTTCTGATCTGTGCATTCAGCTAACAGAGTTAAACCATACTTTTGATTGAGCAGATCTGAACACTCTTTCTGTAGAAAATGCAACTGGACATTTGGAGCGCTATGAGCGTATTAGTGGAAAAAGGAATATATTCAAATATAAACTACACAGAAGCATTCTGTGAAACTTCTTTCTGATCTGAGCATTCAGCTAACAGAGTTAAACCATACTTTTGATTGAGCAGTTTTGAAACACTCTGTCTGTAGAAAATGCAACTGGACATTCGTAGCGCTAAGTGGGTAATAGTGGAAAAAAGAATATGTTCAAATATAAACTACACAGAAGCATTGTATGAAACTTCTTTCTGTTCTGTGCATTCAACTAACAGAGTTGAACCTTACTTTTGATTGAGCCGTTCTGAAACACTCTTTCTGTAGAAACTGCAATGGGACATTCTGAGCGCTAGGAGGCCTATATTGGGAAAAAGAATGTCTACAAATAAAAACTACACAGAAGAATTTTGTGAAACTTCTTTCTGTTCTGTTTGTTCAACTAAAAGAGTTGAACCTTAGTTTCGATTGAGCCGTTCTGAAACACTCTTTCTGTAGAAAATGCAAGTGGAGATTCGGAGCGCTAAGAGGGTAATAGTGGAAAAAGGAATGTCTCCAAATATAAACTACACAGAATCATTCTGTGAAACTTCTTTCTGATCTGTGCATTCAGCTAACAGAGTTAAACCATACTTTTGATTGAGCAGATCTGAACACTCTTTCTGTAGAAAATGCAACTGGACATTTGGAGCGCTAAGAGAGTAGTAGTAGAAAAAGGAATATATTCAAATATAAACTACACAGAAGCATTCTGTGAAACTTCTTTCTGATCTGAGCATTCAGCTAACAGAGTTAAACCATACTTTTGATTGAGCAGTTTTGAAACACTCTGTCTGTAGAAAATGCAACTGGACATTCGTAGCGCTAAGTGGGTAATAGTGGAAAAAAGAATATGTTCAAATATAAACTACACAGAAGCATTGTATGAAACTTCTTTCTGTTCTGTGCATTCAACTAACAGAGTTGAACCTTACTTTTGATTGAGCCGTTCTGAAACACTCTTTCTGTAGAAACTGCAATGGGACATTCTGAGCGCTAGGAGGCCTATATTGGGAAAAAGAATGTCTACAAATAAAAACTACACAGAAGAATTTTGTGAAACTTCTTTCTGTTCTGTTTGTTCAACTAAAAGAGTTGAACCTTAGTTTCGATTGAGCCGTTCTGAAACACTCTTTCTGTAGAAAATGCAAGTGGAGATTCGGAGCGCTAAGAGGGTAATAGTGGAAAAAGGAATGTCTCCAAATATAAACTACACAGAATCATTCTGTGAAACTTCTTTCTGATCTGTGCATTCAGCTAACAGAGTTAAACCATACTTTTGATTGAGCAGATCTGAACACTCTTTCTGTAGAAAATGCAACTGGACATTTGGAGCGCTAAGAGAGTAGTAGTAGAAAAAGGAATATATTCAAATATAAACTACACAGAAGCATTCTGTGAAACTTCTTTCTGATCTGAGCATTCAGCTAACAGAGTTAAACCATACTTTTGATTGAGCAGTTTTGAAACACTCTGTCTGTAGAAAATGCAACTGGACATTCGTAGCGCTAAGTGGGTGATAGTGGAAAAAAGAATATGTTCAAATATAAACTACACAGAAGCATTGTATGAAACTTCTTTCTGTTCTGTGCATTCAACTAACAGAGTTGAACCTTACTTTTGATTGAGCCTTTCTGAAACACTCTTTCTGTAGAAACTGCAATTGGACATTCTGAGCGCTAAGAGGCCTATATTGGGAAAAATAATATCTTCAAATTAAAACTACACAGAAGCATTGTGTGAAACTTATTTCTGATATGTTCATTAAGCTAACAGAGTTAAACCATACTTTTGATTGCGCAGTTCTGAACACTCTTTCTGTAGAAAATGCAAGTGGACATTTGGAGCGCTAAGAGGGTAATAGTGGAAAAAGGAATATATTCAAATATAAACTACACAGTAGCATTCTGTGAAAATTCTTTCTGTTCTGTGCATTCAACTAACAGAGTTGAACCTTACTTTTGATTGAGCCGTTCTGAAACACTCTTTATGTAGAAACTGCAATTGGACATGATATGCGCTAAGAGGCCTACATTGGGAAAAAGAATATCTTCAAATAAAAACTACACAGATGCATTCTGTGAAAATTGTTTCTGATCTGTAAATTCAGTTAACAGAGATAAAACATATTTTTGATTGAGCAGTTATGAAACACTCTTTTTGTAGAAAATGCAAGTGGAGATTCGGAGCGCTAAGAGGGTAATAGTGGAAAAAGGAATATCTTCAAATATAAACTACACAGAATCATTCGGTGAAACTTCTTTCTGATCTGTGCATTCAGCTAACAGAGTTAAACCATACTTTTGATTGAGCAGATCTGAACACTCTTTCTGTAGAAAATGCAACTGGACATTTGGAGCGCTAAGAGCGTAGTAGTGGAAAAAGGAATATATTCAAATATAAACTACACAGAAGCATTCTGTGAAACTTCTTTCTGATCTGAGCATTCAGCTAACAGAGTTAAACCATACTTTTGATTGAGCAGTTTTGAAACACTCTGTCTGTAGAAAATGCAACTGGACATTCGTAGCACTAAGTGGGTAATAGTGGAAAAAAGAATATGTTCAAATATAAACTACACAGAAGCATTGTATGAAACTTCTTTCTGTTCTGTGCATTCAACTAACAGAGTTGAACCTTACTGTTGATTGAGCCGTTCTGAAACACTCTTTCTGTAGAAACTGCAATTGGACATTCTGAGCGCTAGGAGGCCTATATTGGGAAAAAGAATGTCTACAAATAAAAACTACACAGAAGAATTGTGTGAAACTTCTTTCTGTTCTGTTTGTTCAACTAAAAGAGTTGAACCTTAGTTTCGATTGAGCCGTTCTGAAACACTCTTTCTGTAGAAAATGCAAGTGGAGATTCGGAGCGCTAAGAGGGTAATAGTGGAAAAAGGAATGTCTCCAAATATAAACTACACAGAATCATTCTGTGAAACTTCTTTCTGATCTGTGCATTCAGCTAACAGAGTTAAACCATACTTTTGATTGAGCAGATCTGAACACACTTTCTGTAGAAAATACAACTGGACATTTGGAGCGCTAAGAGAGTAGTAGTGGAAAAAGGAATATATTCAAATATAAACTACACAGAAACATTCTGTGAAACTTCTTTCTGATCTAAGCATTCAGCTAACAGAGTTAAACCATACTTTTGATTGATCAGTTTTGAAACACTCTGTCTGTAGAAAATGCAACTGGACATTCGTAGCGCTAAGTGGGTAATAGTGGAAAAAAGAATATGTTCAAATATAAACTACACAGAAGCATTGTATGAAACTTCTTTCTGTTCTGTGCATTCAACTAACAGAGTTGAACCTTACTTTTGATTGAGCCGTTCTGAAAAACTCTTTCTGTAGAAACTGCAATTCGACATGCTATGCGCTAAGAGGCCTACATTGGGAAAAAGAATATCTTCAAATAAAAACTACACAGATGCATTCTGTGAAACTTATTTCTGATCTGTAAATTCTGTTAACAGAGATAAAACATATTTTTGATTGAGCAGTTATGAAACACACTTTTTGTAGAAAATGCAAGTGGAGATTCGGAGCGCTAAGGGGGTAATAGTGGAAAAAGGAATGTCTTCAAATATAAACTACACAGAATCATTCGGTGAAACTTCTTTCTGATCTGTGCATTCAGCTAACAGAGTTAAACCATACTTTTGATTGAGCAGATCTGAACACTCTTTCTGTAGAAAATGCAACTGGACATTTGGAGCGCTATGAGCGTATTAGTGGAAAAAGGAATATATTCAAATATAAACTACACAGAAGCATTCTGTGAAACTTCTTTCTGATCTGAGCATTCAGCTAACAGAGTTAAACCATACTTTTGATTGAGCAGTTTTGAAACACTCTGTCTGTAGAAAATGCAACTGGACATTCGTAGCGCTAAGTGGGTAATAGTGGAAAAAAGAATATGTTCAAATATAAACTACACAGAAGCATTGTATGAAACTTCTTTCTGTTCTGTGCATTCAACTAACAGAGTTGAACCTTACTTTTGATTGAGCCGTTCTGAAACACTCTTTCTGTAGAAACTGCAATGGGACATTCTGAGCGCTAGGAGGCCTATATTGGGAAAAAGAATGTCTACAAATAAAAACTACACAGAAGAATTTTGTGAAACTTCTTTCTGTTCTGTTTGTTCAACTAAAAGAGTTGAACCTTAGTTTCGATTGAGCCGTTCTGAAACACTCTTTCTGTAGAAAATGCAAGTGGAGATTCGGAGCGCTAAGAGGGTAATAGTGGAAAAAGGAATGTCTCCAAATATAAACTACACAGAATCATTCTGTGAAACTTCTTTCTGATCTGTGCATTCAGCTAACAGAGTTAAACCATACTTTTGATTGAGCAGATCTGAACACTCTTTCTGTAGAAAATGCAACTGGACATTTGGAGCGCTAAGAGAGTAGTAGTAGAAAAAGGAATATATTCAAATATAAACTACACAGAAGCATTCTGTGAAACTTCTTTCTGATCTGAGCATTCAGCTAACAGAGTTAAACCATACTTTTGATTGAGCAGTTTTGAAACACTCTGTCTGTAGAAAATGCAACTGGACATTCGTAGCGCTAAGTGGGTGATAGTGGAAAAAAGAATATGTTCAAATATAAACTACACAGAAGCATTGTATGAAACTTCTTTCTGTTCTGTGCATTCAACTAACAGAGTTGAACCTTACTTTTGATTGAGCCTTTCTGAAACACTCTTTCTGTAGAAACTGCAATTGGACATTCTGAGCGCTAAGAGGCCTATATTGGGAAAAATAATATCTTCAAATTAAAACTACACAGAAGCATTGTGTGAAACTTATTTCTGATATGTTCATTAAGCTAACAGAGTTAAACCATACTTTTGATTGCGCAGTTCTGAACACTCTTTCTGTAGAAAATGCAAGTGGACATTTGGAGCGCTAAGAGGGTAATAGTGGAAAAAGGAATATATTCAAATATAAACTACACAGTAGCATTCTGTGAAAATTCTTTCTGTTCTGTGCATTCAACTAACAGAGTTGAACCTTACTTTTGATTGAGCCGTTCTGAAACACTCTTTATGTAGAAACTGCAATTGGACATGATATGCGCTAAGAGGCCTACATTGGGAAAAAGAATATCTTCAAATAAAAACTACACAGATGCATTCTGTGAAAATTGTTTCTGATCTGTAAATTCAGTTAACAGAGATAAAACATATTTTTGATTGAGCAGTTATGAAACACTCTTTTTGTAGAAAATGCAAGTGGAGATTCGGAGCGCTAAGAGGGTAATAGTGGAAAAAGGAATATCTTCAAATATAAACTACACAGAATCATTCGGTGAAACTTCTTTCTGATCTGTGCATTCAGCTAACAGAGTTAAACCATACTTTTGATTGAGCAGATCTGAACACTCTTTCTGTAGAAAATGCAACTGGACATTTGGAGCGCTAAGAGCGTAGTAGTGGAAAAAGGAATATATTCAAATATAAACTACACAGAAGCATTCTGTGAAACTTCTTTCTGATCTGAGCATTCAGCTAACAGAGTTAAACCATACTTTTGATTGAGCAGTTTTGAAACACTCTGTCTGTAGAAAATGCAACTGGACATTCGTAGCACTAAGTGGGTAATAGTGGAAAAAAGAATATGTTCAAATATAAACTACACAGAAGCATTGTATGAAACTTCTTTCTGTTCTGTGCATTCAACTAACAGAGTTGAACCTTACTGTTGATTGAGCCGTTCTGAAACACTCTTTCTGTAGAAACTGCAATTGGACATTCTGAGCGCTAGGAGGCCTATATTGGGAAAAAGAATGTCTACAAATAAAAACTACACAGAAGAATTGTGTGAAACTTCTTTCTGTTCTGTTTGTTCAACTAAAAGAGTTGAACCTTAGTTTCGATTGAGCCGTTCTGAAACACTCTTTCTGTAGAAAATGCAAGTGGAGATTCGGAGCGCTAAGAGGGTAATAGTGGAAAAAGGAATGTCTCCAAATATAAACTACACAGAATCATTCTGTGAAACTTCTTTCTGATCTGTGCATTCAGCTAACAGAGTTAAACCATACTTTTGATTGAGCAGATCTGAACACACTTTCTGTAGAAAATACAACTGGACATTTGGAGCGCTAAGAGAGTAGTAGTGGAAAAAGGAATATATTCAAATATAAACTACACAGAAACATTCTGTGAAACTTCTTTCTGATCTAAGCATTCAGCTAACAGAGTTAAACCATACTTTTGATTGATCAGTTTTGAAACACTCTGTCTGTAGAAAATGCAACTGGACATTCGTAGCGCTAAGTGGGTAATAGTGGAAAAAAGAATATGTTCAAATATAAACTACACAGAAGCATTGTATGAAACTTCTTTCTGTTCTGTGCATTCAACTAACAGAGTTGAACCTTACTTTTGATTGAGCCGTTCTGAAAAACTCTTTCTGTAGAAACTGCAATTCGACATGCTATGCGCTAAGAGGCCTACATTGGGAAAAAGAATATCTTCAAATAAAAACTACACAGATGCATTCTGTGAAACTTATTTCTGATCTGTAAATTCTGTTAACAGAGATAAAACATATTTTTGATTGAGCAGTTATGAAACACACTTTTTGTAGAAAATGCAAGTGGAGATTCGGAGCGCTAAGGGGGTAATAGTGGAAAAAGGAATGTCTTCAAATATAAACTACACAGAATCATTCGGTGAAACTTCTTTCTGATCTGTGCATTCAGCTAACAGAGTTAAACCATACTTTTGATTGAGCAGATCTGAACACTCTTTCTGTAGAAAATGCAACTGGACATTTGGAGCGCTATGAGCGTATTAGTGGAAAAAGGAATATATTCAAATATAAACTACACAGAAGCATTCTGTGAAACTTCTTTCTGATCTGAGCATTCAGCTAACAGAGTTAAACCATACTTTTGATTGAGCAGTTTTGAAACACTCTGTCTGTAGAAAATGCAACTGGACATTCGTAGCGCTAAGTGGGTAATAGTGGAAAAAAGAATATGTTCAAATATAAACTACACAGAAGCATTGTATGAAACTTCTTTCTGTTCTGTGCATTCAACTAACAGAGTTGAACCTTACTTTTGATTGAGCCGTTCTGAAACACTCTTTCTGTAGAAACTGCAATGGGACATTCTGAGCGCTAGGAGGCCTATATTGGGAAAAAGAATGTCTACAAATAAAAACTACACAGAAGAATTTTGTGAAACTTCTTTCTGTTCTGTTTGTTCAACTAAAAGAGTTGAACCTTAGTTTCGATTGAGCCGTTCTGAAACACTCTTTCTGTAGAAAATGCAAGTGGAGATTCGGAGCGCTAAGAGGGTAATAGTGGAAAAAGGAATGTCTCCAAATATAAACTACACAGAATCATTCTGTGAAACTTCTTTCTGATCTGTGCATTCAGCTAACAGAGTTAAACCATACTTTTGATTGAGCAGATCTGAACACTCTTTCTGTAGAAAATGCAACTGGACATTTGGAGCGCTAAGAGAGTAGTAGTGGAAAAAGGAATATATTCAAATATAAACTACACAGAAGCATTCTGTGAAACTTCTTTCTGATCTGAGCATTCAGCTAACAGAGTTAAACCATACTTTTGATTGAGCAGTTTTGAAACACTCTGTCTGTAGAAAATGCAACTGGACATTCGTAGCGCTAAGTGGGTAATAGTGGAAAAAAGAATATATTCAAATATAAACTACACAGAAGCATTGTATGAAACTACTTTCTGTTCTGTGCATTCAACTAACAGAGTTGAACCTTACTTTTGATTGAGCCTTTCTGAAACACTCTTTCTGTAGAAACTGCAATTGGACATTCTGAGCGCTAAGAGGCCTCTATTGGGAAAAAAAATATCTTCAAATAAAAACTACACAGAAGCATTGTGTGAAACTTATTTCTGATATGTTCATTAAGCTAACAGAGTTAAACCATACTTTTGATTGCGCAGTTCTGAACACTCTTTCTGTAGAAAATGCAAGTGGACATTCGGAGCGCTAAGAGGGTAATAGTGGAAAAAGGAATATATTCAAATATAAACTACACAGTAGCATTCTGTGAAAATTCTTTCTGTTCTGTGCATTCAACTAACAGAGTTGAACCTTACTTTTGATTGAGCTGTTCTGAAACAATCTTTCTGTAGAAACTGCAATTGGACATGCTATGCGCTAAGAGGCCTACATTGGGAAAAAGAATATCTTCAAATAAAAACTACACGGATGCATTCTGTGAAACATATTTCTGATCTGTAAATTCAGTTAACAGAGATAAAACATATTTTTGATTGAGCAGTTATGAAACACTCTTTTTGTAGAAAATGCAAGTGGAGATTTGGAGCGCTAAGGGGGTAATAGTGGAAAAAGGAATGTCTTCAAATATAAACTACACAGAATCATTCGGTGAAACTTCTTTCTGATCTGTGCATTCAGCTAACAGAGTTAAACCATACTTTTGATTGAGCAGTTTTGAAACACTCTGTCTGTAGAAAATGCAACTGGACATTCGTAGCGCTAAGTGGGTAATATTGGAAAAAAGAATATGTTCAAATATAAACTACACAGAAGCATTGTATGAAACTTCTTTCTGTTCTGTGCATTCAACTAACAGAGTTGAACCTTACTTTTGATTGAGCCTTTCTGAAACACTCTTTCTGTAGAAACTGCAATTGGACATTCTGAGCGCTAAGAGGCCTATATTGGGAAAAATAATATCTTCAAATAAAAACTACACAGAAGCATTGTGTGAAACTTATTTCTGATATGTTCATTAAGCTAACAGAGTTAAACCATACTTTTGATTGCGCAGTTCTGAACACTCTTTCTGTAGAAAATGCAAGTGGACATTCGGAGCGCTAAGAGGGTAATAGTGGAAAAAGGAATATATTCAAATATAAACTACACAGTAGCATTCTGTGAAAGTTCTTTCTGTTCTGTGCATTCAACTAACAGAGTTGAACCTTACTGTTGATTGAGCCGTTCTGAAACACTCTTTCTGTAGAAACGGCAATTGGACATGCTAAGCGCTAAGAGGACTATATTGGGAAAAAGAATATCTTCAAATAAAAACTACACAGATGCATTCTGTGAAACTTAATTCTGATCTGTAAATTCAGTTAACAGAGATAAAACATATTTTTGATTGAGCAGTTATGAAACCCTCTTTTTGTAGAAAATGCAAGTGGAGATTCGGAGCGCTAAGAGGGTAATAGTGGAAAAAGGAATGTCTTCAAATATAAACTACACAGAATCATTCGGTGAAACTTCTTTCTGATCTGTGCATTCAGCTAACAGAGTTAAACCATACTTTTGATTGAGCAGATCTGAACACTCTTTCTGTAGAAAATGCAACTGGACATTTGGAGCGCTAAGAGCGTAGTAGTGGAAAAAGGAATATATTCAAATATAAACTACACAGAAGCATTCTGTGAAACTTCTTTCTGATCTGAGCATTCAGCTAACAGAGTTAAACCATACTTTTGATTGAGCAGTTTTGAAACACTCTGTCTGTAGGAAATGCAACTGGACATTCGTAGCACTAAGTGGGTAATAGTGGAAAAAAGAATATGTTCAAATATAAACTACACAGAAGCATTGTATGAAACTTCTTTCTGTTCTGTGCATTCAACTAACAGAGTTGAACCTTACTTTTGATTGAGCCGTTCTGAAACACTCTTTCTGTAGAAACTGCAATTGGACATTCTGAGCGCTAAGAGGCCTATATTGGGAAAAACAATGTCTACAAATAAAAACTACACAGAAGAATTGTGTGAAACTTCTTTCTGTTCTGTTTGTTCAACTAAAAGAGTTGAACCTTAGTTTTGATTGAGCCGTTCTGAAACACTCTTTCTGTAGAAAATGCAAGTGGAGATTCGGAGCGCTAAGAGGGTAATAGTGGAAAAAGGAATGTCTTCAAATATAAACTACACAGAATCATTCGGTGAAACTTCTTTCTGATCTGTGCATTCAGCTAACAGAGTTAAACCATACTTTTGATTGAGCAGATCTGAACACTCTTTCTGTAGAAAATGCAACTGGACATTTGGAGCGCTAAGAGCGTAGTAGTGGAAAAAGGAATATATTCAAATATAAACTACACAGAAGCATTCTGTGAAACTTCTTTCTGATCTGAGCATTCAGCTAACAGAGTTAAACCATACTTTTCATTGAGCAGTTTTGAAACACTCTGTCTGTAGGAAATGCAACTGGACATTCGTAGCGCTAAGTGGGTAATAGTGGAAAAAAGAATATGTTCAAATATAAACTACACAGAAGCATTGTATGAAACTTCTTTCTGTTCTGTGCATTCAACTAACAGAGTTGAACCTTACTTTTGATTGAGCCGTTCTGAAACACTCTTTCTGTAGAAACTGCAATGGGACATTCTGAGCGCTAGGAGGCCTATATTGGGAAAAAGAATGTCTACAAATAAAAACTACACAGAAGAATTTTGTGAAACTTCTTTCTGTTCTGTTTGTTCAACTAAAAGAGTTGAACCTTAGTTTCGATTGAGCCGTTCTGAAACACTCTTTCTGTAGAAAATGCAAGTGGAGATTCGGAGCGCTAAGAGGGTAATAGTGGAAAAAGGAATGTCTCCAAATATAAACTACACAGAATCATTCTGTGAAACTTCTTTCTGATCTGTGCATTCAGCTAACAGAGTTAAACCATACTTTTGATTGAGCAGATCTGAACACTCTTTCTGTAGAAAATGCAACTGGACATTTGGAGCGCTAAGAGAGTAGTAGTGGAAAAAGGAATATATTCAAATATAAACTACACAGAAGCATTCTGTGAAACTTCTTTCTGATCTGAGCATTCAGCTAACAGAGTTAAACCATACTTTTGATTGAGCAGTTTTGAAACACTCTGTCTGTAGAAAATGCAACTGGACATTCGTAGCGCTAAGTGGGTAATAGTGGAAAAAAGAATAT
This sequence comes from Symphalangus syndactylus, assembly GCF_028878055.3. Classification (NCBI taxonomy): domain Eukaryota; kingdom Metazoa; phylum Chordata; class Mammalia; order Primates; family Hylobatidae; genus Symphalangus; species Symphalangus syndactylus. The sequence goes on along the minus strand of NC_072437.2, from coordinate 108,840,798 downwards.
ATTCAAATATAAACTACACAGAAGCATTGTATGAAACTACTTTCTGTTCTGTGCATTCAACTAACAGAGTTGAACCTTACTTTTGATTGAGCCTTTCTGAAACACTCTTTCTGTAGAAACTGCAATTGGACATTCTGAGCGCTAAGAGGCCTCTATTGGGAAAAAAAATATCTTCAAATAAAAACTACACAGAAGCATTGTGTGAAACTTATTTCTGATATGTTCATTAAGCTAACAGAGTTAAACCATACTTTTGATTGCGCAGTTCTGAACACTCTTTCTGTAGAAAATGCAAGTGGACATTCGGAGCGCTAAGAGGGTAATAGTGGAAAAAGGAATATATTCAAATATAAACTACACAGTAGCATTCTGTGAAAATTCTTTCTGTTCTGTGCATTCAACTAACAGAGTTGAACCTTACTTTTGATTGAGCTGTTCTGAAACAATCTTTCTGTAGAAACTGCAATTGGACATGCTATGCGCTAAGAGGCCTACATTTGGAAAAAGAATATCTTCAAATAAAAACTACACGGATGCATTCTGTGAAACATATTTCTGATCTGTAAATTCAGTTAACAGAGATAAAACATATTTTTGATTGAGCAGTTATGAAACACTCTTTTTGTAGAAAATGCAAGTGGAGATTTGGAGCGCTAAGTGGGTAATAGTGGAAAAAGGAATGTCTTCAAATATAAACTACACAGAATCATTCGGTGAAACTTCTTTCTGATCTGTGCATTCAGCTAACAGAGTTAAACCATACTTTTGATTGAGCAGTTTTGAAACACTCTGTCTGTAGAAAATGCAACTGGACATTCGTAGCGCTAAGTGGGTAATATTGGAAAAAAGAATATGTTCAAATATAAACTACACAGAAGCATTGTATGAAACTTCTTTCTGTTCTGTGCATTCAACTAACAGAGTTGAACCTTACTTTTGATTGAGCCTTTCTGAAACACTCTTTCTGTAGAAACTGCAATTGGACATTCTGAGCGCTAAGAGGCCTATATTGGGAAAAATAATATCTTCAAATAAAAACTACACAGAAGCATTGTGTGAAACTTATTTCTGATATGTTCATTAAGCTAACAGAGTTAAACCATACTTTTGATTGCGCAGTTCTGAACACTCTTTCTGTAGAAAATGCAAGTGGACATTCGGAGCGCTAAGAGGGTAATAGTGGAAAAAGGAATATATTCAAATATAAACTACACAGTAGCATTCTGTGAAAATTCTTTCTGTTCTGTGCATTCAACTAACAGAGTTGAACCTTACTGTTGATTGAGCCGTTCTGAAACACTCTTTCTGTAGAAACGGCAATTGGACATGCTAAGCGCTAAGAGGACTATATTGGGAAAAAGAATATCTTCAAATAAAAACTACACAGATGCATTCTGTGAAACTTAATTCTGATCTGTAAATTCAGTTAACAGAGATAAAACATATTTTTGATTGAGCAGTTATGAAACCCTCTTTTTGTAGAAAATGCAAGTGGAGATTCGGAGCGCTAAGAGGGTAATAGTGGAAAAAGGAATGTCTTCAAATATAAACTACACAGAATCATTCGGTGAAACTTCTTTCTGATCTGTGCATTCAGCTAACAGAGTTAAACCATACTTTTGATTGAGCAGATCTGAACACTCTTTCTGTAGAAAATGCAACTGGACATTTGGAGCGCTAAGAGCGTAGTAGTGGAAAAAGGAATATATTCAAATATAAACTACACAGAAGCATTCTGTGAAACTTCTTTCTGATCTGAGCATTCAGCTAACAGAGTTAAACCATACTTTTGATTGAGCAGTTTTGAAACACTCTGTCTGTAGGAAATGCAACTGGACATTCGTAGCACTAAGTGGGTAATAGTGGAAAAAAGAATATGTTCAAATATAAACTACACAGAAGCATTGTATGAAACTTCTTTCTGTTCTGTGCATTCAACTAACAGAGTTGAACCTTACTTTTGATTGAGCCGTTCTGAAACACTCTTTCTGTAGAAACTGCAATTGGACATTCTGAGCGCTAAGAGGCCTATATTGGGAAAAACAATGTCTACAAATAAAAACTACACAGAAGAATTGTGTGAAACTTCTTTCTGTTCTGTTTGTTCAACTAAAAGAGTTGAACCTTAGTTTTGATTGAGCCGTTCTGAAACACTCTTTCTGTAGAAAATGCAAGTGGAGATTCGGAGCGCTAAGAGGGTAATAGTGGAAAAAGGAATGTCTTCAAATATAAACTACACAGAATCATTCGGTGAAACTTCTTTCTGATCTGTGCATTCAGCTAACAGAGTTAAACCATACTTTTGATTGAGCAGATCTGAACACTCTTTCTGTAGAAAATGCAACTGGACATTTGGAGCGCTAAGAGCGTAGTAGTGGAAAAAGGAATATATTCAAATATAAACTACACAGAAGCATTCTGTGAAACTTCTTTCTGATCTGAGCATTCAGCTAACAGAGTTAAACCATACTTTTCATTGAGCAGTTTTGAAACACTCTGTCTGTAGGAAATGCAACTGGACATTCGTAGCGCTAAGTGGGTAATAGTGGAAAAAAGAATATGTTCAAATATAAACTACACAGAAGCATTGTATGAAACTTCTTTCTGTTCTGTGCATTCAACTAACAGAGTTGAACCTTACTTTTGATTGAGCCGTTCTGAAACACTCTTTCTGTAGAAACTGCAATGGGACATTCTGAGCGCTAGGAGGCCTATATTGGGAAAAAGAATGTCTACAAATAAAAACTACACAGAAGAATTTTGTGAAACTTCTTTCTGTTCTGTTTGTTCAACTAAAAGAGTTGAACCTTAGTTTCGATTGAGCCGTTCTGAAACACTCTTTCTGTAGAAAATGCAAGTGGAGATTCGGAGCGCTAAGAGGGTAATAGTGGAAAAAGGAATGTCTCCAAATATAAACTACACAGAATCATTCTGTGAAACTTCTTTCTGATCTGTGCATTCAGCTAACAGAGTTAAACCATACTTTTGATTGAGCAGATCTGAACACTCTTTCTGTAGAAAATGCAACTGGACATTTGGAGCGCTAAGAGAGTAGTAGTGGAAAAAGGAATATATTCAAATATAAACTACACAGAAGCATTCTGTGAAACTTCTTTCTGATCTGAGCATTCAGCTAACAGAGTTAAACCATACTTTTGATTGAGCAGTTTTGAAACACTCTGTCTGTAGAAAATGCAACTGGACATTCGTAGCGCTAAGTGGGTAATAGTGGAAAAAAGAATATATTCAAATATAAACTACACAGAAGCATTGTATGAAACTACTTTCTGTTCTGTGCATTCAACTAACAGAGTTGAACCTTACTTTTGATTGAGCCTTTCTGAAACACTCTTTCTGTAGAAACTGCAATTGGACATTCTGAGCGCTAAGAGGCCTCTATTGGGAAAAAAAATATCTTCAAATAAAAACTACACAGAAGCATTGTGTGAAACTTATTTCTGATATGTTCATTAAGCTAACAGAGTTAAACCATACTTTTGATTGCGCAGTTCTGAACACTCTTTCTGTAGAAAATGCAAGTGGACATTCGGAGCGCTAAGAGGGTAATAGTGGAAAAAGGAATATATTCAAATATAGACTACACAGTAGCATTCTGTGAAAATTCTTTCTGTTCTGTGCATTCAACTAACAGAGTTGAACCTTACTTTTGATTGAGCTGTTCTGAAACAATCTTTCTGTAGAAACTGCAATTGGACATGCTATGCGCTAAGAGGCCTACATTGGGAAAAAGAATATCTTCAAATAAAAACTACACGGATGCATTCTGTGAAACATATTTCTGATCTGTAAATTCAGTTAACAGAGATAAAACATATTTTTGATTGAGCAGTTATGAAACACTCTTTTTGTAGAAAATGCAAGTGGAGATTTGGAGCGCTAAGGGGGTAATAGTGGAAAAAGGAATGTCTTCAAATATAAACTACACAGAATCATTCGGTGAAACTTCTTTCTGATCTGTGCATTCAGCTAACAGAGTTAAACCATACTTTTGATTGAGCAGTTTTGAAACACTCTGTCTGTAGAAAATGCAACTGGACATTCGTAGCGCTAAGTGGGTAATATTGGAAAAAAGAATATGTTCAAATATAAACTACACAGAAGCATTGTATGAAACTTCTTTCTGTTCTGTGCATTCAACTAACAGAGTTGAACCTTACTTTTGATTGAGCCTTTCTGAAACACTCTTTCTGTAGAAACTGCAATTGGACATTCTGAGCGCTAAGAGGCCTATATTGGGAAAAATAATATCTTCAAATAAAAACTACACAGAAGCATTGTGTGAAACTTATTTCTGATATGTTCATTAAGCTAACAGAGTTAAACCATACTTTTGATTGCGCAGTTCTGAACACTATTTCTGTAGAAAATGCAAGTGGACATTCGGAGCGCTAAGAGGGTAATAGTGGAAAAAGGAATATATTCAAATATAAACTACACAGTAGCATTCTGTGAAAATTCTTTCTGTTCTGTGCATTCAACTAACAGAGTTGAACCTTACTGTTGATTGAGCCGTTCTGAAACACTCTTTCTGTAGAAACGGCAATTGGACATGCTAAGCGCTAAGAGGACTATATTGGGAAAAAGAATATCTTCAAATAAAAACTACACAGATGCATTCTGTGAAACTTAATTCTGATCTGTAAATTCAGTTAACAGAGATAAAACATATTTTTGATTGAGCAGTTATGAAACCCTCTTTTTGTAGAAAATGCAAGTGGAGATTCGGAGCGCTAAGAGGGTAATAGTGGAAAAAGGAATGTCTTCAAATATAAACTACACAGAATAATTCGGTGAAACTTCTTTCTGATCTGTGCATTCAGCTAACAGAGTTAAACCATACTTTTGATTGAGCAGATCTGAACACTCTTTCTGTAGAAAATGCAACTGGACATTTGGAGCGCTAAGAGCGTAGTAGTGGAAAAAGGAATATATTCAAATATAAACTACACAGAAGCATTCTGTGAAACTTCTTTCTGATCTGAGCATTCAGCTAACAGAGTTAAACCATACTTTTGATTGAGCAGTTTTGAAACACTCTGTCTGTAGGAAATGCAACTGGACATTCGTAGCACTAAGTGGGTAATAGTGGAAAAAAGAATATGTTCAAATATAAACTACACAGAAGCATTGTATGAAACTTCTTTCTGTTCTGTGCATTCAACTAACAGAGTTGAACCTTACTTTTGATTGAGCCGTTCTGAAACACTCTTTCTGTAGAAACTGCAATTGGACATTCTGAGCGCTAAGAGGCCTATATTGGGAAAAACAATGTCTACAAATAAAAACTACACAGAAGAATTGTGTGAAACTTCTTTCTGTTCTGTTTGTTCAACTAAAAGAGTTGAACCTTAGTTTTGATTGAGCCGTTCTGAAACACTCTTTCTGTAGAAAATGCAAGTGGAGATTCGGAGCGCTAAGAGGGTAATAGTGGAAAAAGGAATGTCTTCAAATATAAACTACACAGAATCATTCGGTGAAACTTCTTTCTGATCTGTGCATTCAGCTAACAGAGTTAAACCATACTTTTGATTGAGCAGATCTGAACACTCTTTCTGTAGAAAATGCAACTGGACATTTGGAGCGCTAAGAGCGTAGTAGTGGAAAAAGGAATATATTCAAATATAAACTACACAGAAGCATTCTGTGAAACTTCTTTCTGATCTGAGCATTCAGCTAACAGAGTTAAACCATACTTTTCATTGAGCAGTTTTGAAACACTCTGTCTGTAGGAAATGCAACTGGACATTCGTAGCACTAAGTGGGTAATAGTGGAAAAAAGAATATGTTCAAATATAAACTACACAGAAGCATTGTATGAAACTTCTTTCTGTTCTGTGCATTCAACTAACAGAGTTGAACCTTACTTTTGATTGAGCCGTTCTGAAACACTCTTTCTGTAGAAACTGCAATTGGACATTCTGAGCGCTAAGAGGCCTATATTGGGAAAAACAATGTCTACAAATAAAAACTACACAGAAGAATTGTGTGAAACTTCTTTCTGTTCTGTTTGTTCAACTAAAAGAGTTGAACCTTAGTTTTGATTGAGCCGTTCTGAAACACTCTTTCTGTAGAAAATGCAAGTGGAGATTCGGAGCGCTAAGAGGGTAATAGTGGAAAAAGGAATGTCTCCAAATATAAACTACACAGAATCATTCTGTGAAACTTCTTTCTGATCTGTGCATTCAGCTAACAGAGTTAAACCATACTTTTGATTGAGCAGATCTGAACACTCTTTCTGTAGAAAATGCAACTGGACATTTGGAGCGCTAAGAGAGTAGTAGTGGAAAAAGGAATATATTCAAATATAAACTACACAGAAGCATTCTGTGAAACTTCTTTCTGATCTGAGCATTCAGCTAACAGAGTTAAACCATACTTTTGATTGAGCAGTTTTGAAACACTCTGTCTGTAGAAAATGCAACTGGACATTCGTAGCGCTAAGGGGGTGATAGTGGAAAAAAGAATATGTTCAAATATAAACTACACAGAAGCATTGTATGAAACTTCTTTCTGTTCTGTGCATTCAACTAACAGAGGTGAACCTTACTTTTGATTGAGCCTTTCTGAAACACTCTTTCTGTAGAAACTGCAATTGGACATTCTGAGCGCTAAGAGGCTTTTATTGGGAAAAATAATATCTTCAAATAAAAACTACACAGAAGCATTGTGTGAAACTTATTTCTGATATGTTCATTAAGCTAACAGAGTTAAACCATACTTTTGATTGCGCAGTTCCGAACACTCTTTCTGTAGAAAATGCAAGTGGACATTCGGAGCGCTAAGAGGGTAATAGTGGAAAAAGGAATATATTCAAATATAAACTACACAGTAGCATTCTGTGAAAATTCTTTCTGTTCTGTGCATTCAACTAACAGAGTTGAACCTTACTTTTGATTGAGCCGTTCTGAAACACTCTTTCTGTAGAAACTGCAATTGGACATGCTATGCGCTAAGAGGCCTACATTGGGAAAAAGAATATCTTCAAATAAAAACTACACAGAGGCATTCTGTGAAAATTATTTCTGATCTGTAAATTCAGTTAACAGAGATAAAACATATTTTTGATTGAGCAGTTATGAAACACTCTTTTTGTAGAAAATGCAAGTGGAGATTCGGAGCGCTAAGAGGGTAATAGTGGAAAAAGGAATGTCTTCAAATATAAACTACACAGAATCATTCGGTGAAACTTCTTTCTGATCTGTGCATTCAGCTAACAGAGTTAAACCATACTTTTGATTGAGCAGATCTGAACACTCTTTCTGTAGAAAATGCAACTGGACATTTGGAGCGCTAAGAGCGTAGTAGTGGAAAAAGGAATATATTCAAATATAAACTACACAGAAGCATTCTGTGAAACTTCTTTCTGATCTGAGCATTCAGCTAACAGAGTTAAACCATACTTTTGATTGAGCAGTTTTGAAACACTCTGTCTGTGGAAAATGCAACTGGACATTCGTAGCGCTAAGTGGGTAATAGTGGAAAAAAGAATATGTTCAAATATAAACTACACGGAAGCATTGTATGAAACTTCTTTCTGTTCTGTGCATTCAACTAACAGAGTTGAACCTTACTGTTGATTGAGCCGTTCTGAAACACTCTTTCTGTAGAAACTGCAATTGGACATTCTGAGCGCTAAGAGGCCTATATTGGGAAAAAGAATGTCTACGAATAAAAACTACACAGAAGAATTGTGTGAAACTTCTTTCTGTTCTGTTTGTTCAACTAAAAGAGTTGAACCTTAGTTTTGATTGAGCCGTTCTGAAACACACTTTCTGTAGAAAATGCAAGTGGAGATTCGGAGCGCTAAGAGGGTAATAGTGGAAAAAGGAATGTCTCCAAATATAAACTACACAGAATCATTCTGTGAAACTTCTTTCTGATCTGTGCATTCAGCTAACAGAGTTAAACCATACTTTTGATTGAGCAGATCTGAACACTCTTTCTGTAGAAAATGCAACTGGACATTTGGAGTGCTAAGAGAGTAGTAGTGGAAAAAGGAATATATTCAAATATAAACTACACAGAAGCATTCTGTGAAACTTCTTTCTGATCTGAGCATTCAGCTAACAGATTTAAACCATACTTTTGATTGAGCAGTTTTGAAACACTCTGTCTGTAGAAAATGCAACTGGACATTCGTAGCGCTAAGTGGGTAATAGTGGAAAAAAGAATATATTCAAATATAAACTACACAGAAGCATTGTATGAAACTTGTTTCTGTTCTGTGCATTCAACTAACAAAGTTGAACCTGACATTTGATTGAGCCTTTCTGAAACACTCTTTTTGTAGAAACTGCAATTGGACATTCTGAGCGCTAAGAGGCCTCTATTGGGAAAAATAATATCTTCAAATAAAAACTACACAGAAGCATTGTGTGAAACTTATTTCTGATATGTTCATTAAGCTAACAGAGTTAAACCATACTTTTGATTGCGCAGTTCTGAACACTCTTTCTGTAGAAAATGCAAGTGGACATTCGGAGCACTAAGAGGGTAATAGTGGAAAAAGGAATATATTCAAATATAAACTACACAGTAGCATTCTGTGAAAATACTTTCTGTTCTGTGCATTCAACTAACAGAGTTGAACCTTACTTTTGATTGAGCCGTTCTGAAACACTCTTTCTGTAGAAACTGCAATTGGACATTCTGAGCGCTAAGAGGCATATATTGGGAAAAATAATATCTTCAAATAAAAACTACACAGAAGCATTGTGTGAAACTTATTACTGATATGTTCATTAAGCTAACAGAGTTAAACCATACTTTTGATTGCGCAGTTCTGAACACTCTTTCTGTAGAAAATGCAAGTGGACATTCGGAGCGCTAAGAGGGTAATAGTGGAAAAAGGAATATATTCAAATATAAACTACACAGTAGCATTCTGTGAAAATTCTTTCTGTTCTGTGCATTCAACTAACAGAGTTGAACCTTACTTTTGATTGAGCCGTTCTGAAACACTCTTTCTGTAGAAACTGCAATTGGACATGCTAAGCGCTAAGAGGCCTATATTGGGAAAAAGAATATCTTCAAATAAAAACTACACAGATGCATTCTGTGAAACTTAATTCTGATCTGTAAATTCAGTTAACAGAGATAAAACATATTTTTGATTGAGCAGTTATGAAACACTCTTTTTGTAGAAAATGCAAGTGGAGATTCGGAGCGCTAAGAGGGTAATAGTGGAAAAAGGAATGTCTTCAAATATAAACTACACAGAATCATTCGGTGAAACTTCTTTCTGATCTGTGCATTCAGCTAACAGAGTTAAACCATACTTTTGATTGAGCCGATCTGAACACTCTTTCTGTAGAAAATGCAACTGGACATTTGGAGCGCTAAGAGCTTAGTAGTGGAAAAAGGAATATATTCAAATATAAACTACACAGAAGCATTCTGTGAAACTTCTTTCTGATCTGAGCATTCAGCTAACAGAGTTAAACCATACTTTTGATTGAGCAGTTTTGAAACACTCTGTCTGTAGAAAATGCAACTGGACATTCGTAGCGCTAAGGGGGTGATAGTGGAAAAAAGAATATGTTCAAATATAAACTACACAGAAGCATTGTATGAAACTTCTTTCTGTTCTGTGCATTCAACTAACAGAGTTGAACCTTACTTTTGATTGAGCCTTTCTGAAACACTCTTTCTGTAGAAACTGCAATTGGACATTCTGAGCGCTAAGAGGCTTTTATTGGGAAAAATAATATCTTCAAATAAAAACTACACAGAAGCATTGTGTGAAACTTATTTCTGATATGTTCATTAAGCTAACAGAGTTAAACCATACTTTTGATTGCGCAGTTCCGAACACTCTTTCTGTAGAAAATGCAAGTGGACATTCGGAGCGCTAAGAGGGTAATAGTGGAAAAAGGAATATATTCAAATATAAACTACACAGTAGCATTCTGTGAAAATTCTTTCTGTTCTGTGCATTCAACTAACAGAGTTGAACCTTACTTTTGATTGAGCCGTTCTGAAACACTCTTTCTGTAGAAACTGCAATTGGACATGCTATGCGCTAAGAGGCCTACATTGGGAAAAAGAATATCTTCAAATAAAAACTACACAGAGGCATTCTGTGAAAATTATTTCTGATCTGTAAATTCAGTTAACAGAGATAAAACATATTTTTGATTGAGCAGTTATGAAACACTCTTTTTGTAGAAAATGCAAGTGGAGATTCGGAGCGCTAAGAGGGTAATAGTGGAAAAAGGAATGTCTTCAAATATAAACTACACAGAATCATTCGGTGAAACTTCTTTCTGATCTGTGCATTCAGCTAACAGAGTTAAACCATACTTTTGATTGAGCAGATCTGAACACTCTTTCTGTAGAAAATGCAACTGGACATTTGGAGCGCTAAGAGCGTAGTAGTGGAAAAAGGAATATATTCAAATATAAACTACACAGAAGCATTCTGTGAAACTTCTTTCTGATCTGAGCATTCAGCTAACAGAGTTAAACCATACTTTTGATTGAGCAGTTTTGAAACACTCTGTCTGTGGAAAATGCAACTGGACATTCGTAGCGCTAAGTGGGTAATAGTGGAAAAAAGAATATGTTCAAATATAAACTACACGGAAGCATTGTATGAAACTTCTTTCTGTTCTGTGCATTCAACTAACAGAGTTGAACCTTACTGTTGATTGAGCCGTTCTGAAACACTCTTTCTGTAGAAACTGCAATTGGACATTCTGAGCGCTAAGAGGCCTATATTGGGAAAAAGAATGTCTACGAATAAAAACTACACAGAAGAATTGTGTGAAACTTCTTTCTGTTCTGTTTGTTCAACTAAAAGAGTTGAACCTTAGTTTTGATTGAGCCGTTCTGAAACACACTTTCTGTAGAAAATGCAAGTGGAGATTCGGAGCGCTAAGAGGGTAATAGTGGAAAAAGGAATGTCTCCAAATATAAACTACACAGAATCATTCTGTGAAACTTCTTTCTGATCTGTGCATTCAGCTAACAGAGTTAAACCATACTTTTGATTGAGCAGATCTGAACACTCTTTCTGTAGAAAATGCAACTGGACATTTGGAGTGCTAAGAGAGTAGTAGTGGAAAAAGGAATATATTCAAATATAAACTACACAGAAGCATTCTGTGAAACTTCTTTCTGATCTGAGCATTCAGCTAACAGATTTAAACCATACTTTTGATTGAGCAGTTTTGAAACACTCTGTCTGTAGAAAATGCAACTGGACATTCGTAGCGCTAAGTGGGTAATAGTGGAAAAAAGAATATATTCAAATATAAACTACACAGAAGCATTGTATGAAACTTGTTTCTGTTCTGTGCATTCAACTAACAAAGTTGAACCTGACATTTGATTGAGCCTTTCTGAAACACTCTTTTTGTAGAAACTGCAATTGGACATTCTGAGCGCTAAGAGGCCTCTATTGGGAAAAATAATATCTTCAAATAAAAACTACACAGAAGCATTGTGTGAAACTTATTTCTGATATGTTCATTAAGCTAACAGAGTTAAACCATACTTTTGATTGCGCAGTTCTGAACACTCTTTCTGTAGAAAATGCAAGTGGACATTCGGAGCACTAAGAGGGTAATAGTGGAAAAAGGAATATATTCAAATATAAACTACACAGTAGCATTCTGTGAAAATACTTTCTGTTCTGTGCATTCAACTAACAGAGTTGAACCTTACTTTTGATTGAGCCGTTCTGAAACACTCTTTCTGTAGAAACTGCAATTGGACATTCTGAGCGCTAAGAGGCATATATTGGGAAAAATAATATCTTCAAATAAAAACTACACAGAAGCATTGTGTGAAACTTATTACTGATATGTTCATTAAGCTAACAGAGTTAAACCATACTTTTGATTGCGCAGTTCTGAACACTCTTTCTGTAGAAAATGCAAGTGGACATTCGGAGCGCTAAGAGGGTAATAGTGGAAAAAGGAATATATTCAAATATAAACTACACAGTAGCATTCTGTGAAAATTCTTTCTGTTCTGTGCATTCAACTAACAGTTGAACCTTACTTTTGATTGAGCCGTTCTGAAACACTCTTTCTGTAGAAACTGCAATTGGACATGCTAAGCGCTAAGAGGCCTATATTGGGAAAAAGAATATCTTCAAATAAAAACTACACAGATGCATTCTGTGAAACTTAATTCTGATCTGTAAATTCAGTTAACAGAGATAAAACATATTTTTGATTGAGCAGTTATGAAACACTCTTTTTGTAGAAAATGCAAGTGGAGATTCGGAGCGCTAAGAGGGTAATAGTGGAACAAGGAATGTCTTCAAATATAAACTACACAGAATCATTCGGTGAAACTTCTTTCTGATCTGTGCATTCAGCTAACAGAGTTAAACCATACTTTTGATTGAGCCGATCTGAACACTCTTTCTGTAGAAAATGCAACTGGACATTTGGAGCGCTAAGAGCTTAGTAGTGGAAAAAGGAATATATTCAAATATAAACTACACAGAAGCATTCTGTGAAACTTCTTTCTGATCTGAGCATTCAGCTAACAGAGTTAAACCATACTTTTGATTGAGCAGTTTTGAAACACTGTTTGTAGAAAATGCAACTGGACATTCGTAGCGCTAAGTGGGTAATAGTGGAAAAAAGAATATGTTCAAATATAAACTACACAGAAGCATTGTATGAAACTACTTTCTGTTCTGTGCATTCAACTAACAGAGTTGAACCTTACTGTTGATTGAGCCGTTCTGAAACACTCTTTCTGTAGAAACTGCAATTGGACATTCTGAGCGCTAAGAGGCCTATATTGGGAAAAATAATGTCTACGAATAAAAACTACACAGAAGAATTGTGTGAAACTTCTTTCTCTTCTGTTTGTTCAACTAAAAGAGTTGAACCTTAGTTTTGATTGAGCCGTTCTGAAACACTCTTTCTGTAGAAAATGCAAGTGGAGATTCGGAGAGCTAAGAGGGTAATAGTGGAAAAAGGAATGTCTCCAAATATAAACTACACAGAATCATTCTGTGAAACTTCTTTCTGATCTGTGCATTCAGCTAACAGACTTAAACCATACTTTTGATTGAGCAGATCTGAACACTCTTTCTGTAGAAAATGCAACCGGACATTTGGAGCGCTAAGAGAGTAGTAGTGGAAAAAGGAATATATTCAAATATAAACTACACAGAAGCATTCTGTGAAACTTCTTTCTGATCTGAGCATTCAGCTAACAGAGTTAAACCATACTTTTGATTGAGCAGTTTTGAAACACTCTGTCTGTAGAAAATGCAACTGGACATTCGTAGCGCTAAGTGGGTAATAGTGTAAAAAAGAATATGTTCAAATATAAACTACACAGAAGCATTGTATGAAACTTCTTTCTGTTCTGTGCATTCAACTAACAGAGTTGAACCTGACTTTTGATTGAGCCTTTCTGAAACACTCTTTTTGTAGAAACTGCAATTGGACATTCTGAGCGCTAAGAGGCCTATATTGGGAAAAATAATATCTTCAAATAAAAACTACACAGAAGCATTGTGTGAAACTTATTTCTGATATGTTCATTAAGCTAACAGAGTTAAACCATACTTTTGATTGCGCAGTTCTGAACACTCTTTCTGTAGAAAATGCAAGTGGACATTCGGAGCACTAAGAGGGTAATAGTGGAAAAAGGAATATATTCAATTATAAACTACACAGTAGCATTCTGTAAAAATTCTTTCTGTTCTGTGCATTCAACTAACAGAGTTGAACCTTACTTTTGATTGAGCCGTTCTGAAACACTCTTTCTGTAGAAACTGCAATTGGACATGCTAAGCGCTAAGAGACCTACATTGGGAAAAAGAATATCTTCAAATAAAAACTACACAGATGCATTCTGTGAAACTTATTTCTGATCTGTAAATTCAGTTAACAGAGATAAAACATATTTTTGATTGAGCAGTTATGAAACACTCTTTTTGTAGAAAATGCAAGTGGAGATTCGGAGCGCAAAGAGGGTAATAGTGGAAAAAGGAATGTCTTCAAATATAAACTACACAGAATCATTCGGTGAAACTTCTTTCTGATCTGTGCATTCAGCTAACAGAGTTAAACCATACGTTTGATTGAGCAGATCTGAACACTCTTTCTGTAGAAAATGCAACTGGACATTTGGAGCGCTAAGAGCGTAGTAGTGGAAAAAGGAATATATTCAAATATAAACTACACAGAAGCATTCTGTGAAACTTCTTTCTAATCTGAGCATTCAGCTAACAGAGTTAAACCATACTTTTGATTGAGCAGTTTTGAAACACTCTGTCTGTAGAAAATGCAACTGGACATTCGTAGCGCTAAGTGGGTAATAGTGGAAAAAAAAATATGTTCAAATATAAACTACACAGAAGCATTGTATGAAACTTCTTTCTGTTCTGTGCATTCAACTAACAGAGTTGAGCCTTACTTTTGATTGAGCCTTTCTGAAACACTCTTTCTGTAGAAACTGCAATTGGACATTCTGAGCGCTAAGAGGCATATATTGGGAAAAATAATATCTTCAAATAAAAAATACACAGAAGCATTGTGTGAAACTTATTACTGATATGTTCATTAAGCTAACAGAGTTAAACCATACTTTTGATTGCGCAGTTCTGAACACTCTTTCTGTAGAAAATGCAAGTGGACATTCGGAGCGCTAAGAGGGTAATAGTGGAAAAAGGAATATATTCAAATATAAACTACACAGTAGCATTCTGTGAAAATTCTTTCTGTTCTGTGCATTCAACTAACAGAGTTGAACCTTACTTTTGATTGAGCCGTTCTGAAACACTCTTTCTGTAGAAACGGCAATTGGACATGCTAAGCGCTAAGAGGCCTATATTGGGAAAAAGAATGTCTACGAATAAAAACTACACAGAAGAAATGTGTGAAACTTCTTTCTGTTCTGTTTGTTCAACTAAAAGAGTTGAACCTTAGTTTTGATTGAGCCGTTCTGAAACACTCTTTCTGTAGAAAATGCAAGTGGAGATTCGGAGCGCTAAGAGGGTAATAGTGGAAAAAGGAATGTCTTCAAATATAAACTACACAGAATCATTCGGTGAAACTTCTTTCTGATCTGTGCATTCAGCTAACAGAGTTAAACCATACTTTTGATTGAGCAGATCTGAACACTCTTTCTGTAGAAAATGCAACTGGACATTTGAGCGCTAAGAAGGTAGTAGTGGAAAAAGGAATATATTCAAATATAAACTACACAGAAGCATTCTGTGAAACTTCTTTCTGATCTGAGCACTCAGCTAACAGAGTTAAACCATACTTTTGATTGAGCAGTTTTGAAACACTCTGTCTGTAGAAAATGCAACTGGACATTCGTAGCGCTAAGTGGGTAATAGTGGAAAAAAGAATATGTTCAAATATAAACTACACAGAAGCATTGTATGAAACTTCTTTCTGTTCTGTGCATTCAACTAACAGAGTTGAGCCTTACTTTTGATTGAGCCTTTCTGAAACACTCTTTCTGTAGAAACTGCAATTGGACATTCTGAGCGCTAAGAGGCCTATATTGGGAAAAATAATATCTTCAAATAAAAACTACACAGAAGCATTGTGTGAAACTTATTACTGATATGTTCATTAAGCTAACAGAGTTAAACCATACCTTTGATTGCGCAGTTCTGAACACTCTTTCTGTAGAAAATGCAAGTGGACATTCGGAGCTCTAAGAGGGTAATAGTGGAAAAAGGAATATATTCAAATATAAACTACACAGTAGCATTCTGTGAAAATTCTTTCTGTTCTGTGCATTCAACTAACAGAGTTGAACCTTACTTTTGATTGAGCCGTTCTGAAACACTCTTTCTGTAGAAACTGCAATTGGACATGCTAAGCGCTAAGAGGCCTATATTGGGAAAAAGAATATCTTCAAATAAAAACTACACAGATGCATTCTGTGAAACTTAATTCTGATCTGTAAATTCAGTTAACAGAGATAAAACATATTTTTGATTGAGCAGTTATGAATCACTCTTTTTGTAGAAAATGCAAGTGGAGATTCGGAGCGCTAAGAGGGTAATAGTGGAAAAAGGAATGTCTTCAAATACAAACTACACAGAATCATTCGGTGAAACTTCTTTCTGATCTGTGCATTCAGCTAACAGAGTTAAACCATACTTTTGATTGAGCAGATCTGAACACTCTTTCTGTAGAAAATGCAACTGGACATTTGGAGCGCTAAGAGCGTAGTAGTGGAGAAAGTAATATATTCAAATATAAACTACACAGAAGCATTCTGTGAAACTTCTTTCTGATCTGAGCACTCAGCTAACAGAGTTAAACCATACTTTTGATTGAGCAGTTTTGAAACACTCTGTCTGTAGAAAATGCAACTGGACATTCGTAGCGCTAAGTGGGTAATAGTGGAAAAAAATATGTACAAATATAAACTACACAGAAGCATTGTATGAAACTTCTTTCTGTTCTGTGCATTCAACTAACAGAGTTGAACCTTACTTTTGATTGAGCCGTTCTGAAACACTCTTTCTGTAGAAACTGCAATTGGACATTCTGAGCGCTAAGAGGCCTATATTGGGAAAAACAATGTCTACAAATAAAAACTACACAGAAGAATTGTGTGAAACTTCTTTCTGTTCTGTTTGTTCAACTAAAAGAGTTGAACCTTAGTTTTGATTGAGCCGTTCTGAAACACTCTTTCTGTAGAAAATGCAAGTGGAGATTCGGAGCGCTAAGAGGGTAATAGTGGAAAAAGGAATGTCTCCAAATATAAACTACACAGAATCATTCTGTGAAACTTCTTTCTGATGTGTGCATTCAGCTAACAGAGTTAAACCATACTTTTGATTGAGCAGATCTGAACACTCTTTCTGTAGAAAATGCAACTGGACATTTGGAGCGCTAAGAGAGTAGTAGTGGAAAAAGGAATATATTCAAATATAAACTACACAGAAGCATTCTGTGAAACTTCTTTCTGATCTGAGCATTCAGCTAACAGAGTTAAACCATACTTTTGATTGAGCAGTTTTGAAACACTCTGTCTGTAGAAAATGCAACTGGACATTCGTAGCGCTAAGTGGGTAATAGTGGAAAAAACAATATGTTCAAATATAAACTACACAGAAGCGTTGTATGAAACTTCTTTCTGTTCTGTGCATTCAACTAACAGAGTTGAGCCTTACTTTTGATTGAGCCTTTCTGAAACACTCTTTCTGTAGAAACTGCAATTGGACATTCTGAGCGCTAAGAGGCCTATATTGGGAAAAATAATATCTTCAAATAAAAACTACACAGAAGCATTGTGTGAAACTTATTACTGATATGTTCATTAAGCTAACAGAGTTAAACCATACTTTTGATTGCGCAGTTCTGAACACTCTTTCTGTAGAAAATGCAAGTGGACATTCGGAGCTCTAAGAGGGTAATAGTGGAAAAAGGAATATATTCAAATATAAACTACACAGTAGCATTCTGTGAAAATTCTTTCTGTTCTGTGCATTCAACTAACAGAGTTGAACCTTACTTTTGATTGAGCCGTTCTGAAACACTCTTTCTGTAGAAACTGCAATTGGACATGGTAAGCGCTAAGAGGCCTATATTGGGAAAAAGAATATCTTCAAATAAAAACTACACAGATGCATTCTGTGAAACTTAATTCTGATCTGTAAATTCAGTTAACAGAGATAAAACATATTTTTGATTGAGCAGTTATGAAACACTCTTTTTGTAGAAAATGCAAGTGGAGATTCGGAGCGCTAAGAGGGTAATAGTGGAAAAAGGAATGTCTTCAAATATAAACTACACAGAATCATTCGGTGAAACTTCTTTCTGATCTGTGCATTCAGCTAACAGAGTTAAACCATACTTTTGATTGAGCAGATCTGAACACTCTTTCTGTAGAAAATGCAACTGGACATTTGGAGCGCTAAGAGCGTAGTAGTGGAAAAAGTAATATATTCAAATATAAACTACACAGAAGCATTCTGTGAAACTTCTTTCTGATCTGAGCACTCAGCTAACAGAGTTAAACCATACTTTTGATTGAGCAGTTTTGAAACACTCTGTCTGTAGAAAATGCAACTGGACATTCGTAGCGCTAAGTGGGTAATAGTGGAAAAAAATATGTACAAATATAAACTACACAGAAGCATTGTATGAAACTTCTTTCTGTTCTGTGCATTCAACTAACAGAGTTGAACCTTACTTTTGATTGAGCCGTTCTGAAACACTCTTTCTGTAGAAACTGCAATTGGACTTTCTGAGCGCTAAGAAGCCTATATTGGGAAAAAGAATGTCTACAAATAAAAACTACACAGAAGAATTGTGTGAAACTTCTTTCTGTTCTGTTTGTTCAACTAAAAGAGTTGAACCTTAGTTTTGATTGAGCCGTTCTGAAACACTCTTTCTGTAGAAAATGCAAGTGGAGATTCGGAGCGCTAAGAGGGTAATAGTGGAAAAAGGAATGTCTCCAAATATAAACTACACAGAATCATTCTGTGAAACTTCTTTCTGATCTGTGCATTCAGCTAACAGATTTAAACCATACTTTTGATGAGCAGATCTGAACACTCTTTCTGTAGAAAATGCAACTGGACATTTGGAGCGCTAAGAGAGTAGTAGTGGAAAAAGGAATATATTCAAATATAAACTACACAGAAGCATTCTGTGAAACTTCTTTCTGATCTGAGCATTCAGCTAACAGAGTTAAACCATACTTTTGATTGAGCAGTTTTGAAACACTCTGTCTGTAGAAAATGCAACTGGACATTCGTAGCGCTATGTGGGTAATAGTGGAAAAAAGAATATGTTCAAATATAAACTACACAGAAGCATTGTATGAAACTTCTTTCTGTTCTGTGCATTCAACTAACAGAGTTGAACCTAACTTTTGATTGAGCCTTTCTGAAACACTCTTTCTGTAGAAACTGCAATTGGACATTCTGAGCGCTAAGAGGCCTATATTGGGAAAAATAATATCTTCAAATAAAAACTACACAGAAGCATTCTGTGAAACTTAATTCTGATGTGTAAATTCAGTTAACAGAGATAAAACATATTTTTGATTGAGCAGTTATGAAACACTCTTTTTGTAGAAAATGCAAGTGGAGATTCGGAGCGCTAAGAGGGTAATAGTGGAAAAAGGAATATCTTCAAATATAAACTACACAGAATCATTTGGTGAAACTTCTTTCTGATCTGTGCATTCAGCTAACAGAGTTAAACCATACTTTTGATTGAGCAGATCTGAACACTCTGTAGAAAATGCAACTGGACATTTGGAGCGCTAAGAGCGTAGTAGTGGAAAAAGGAATATATTCAAATATAAACTACACAGAAGCATTCTGTGAAACTTCTTTCTGATCTGAGCATTCAGCTAACAGAGTTAAACCATACTTTTGATTGAGCAGTTTTGAAACTCTCTGTCTGTAGAAAATGCAACTGGACATTCGTAGCACTAAGTGGGTAATAGTGGAAAAAAGAATATGTTCAAATATAAAATACACAGAAGCATTGTATGAAACTTCTTTCTGTTCTGTGCATTCAACTAACAGAGTTGAACCTTACTTTTGATTGAGCCGTTCTGAAACACTCTTTCTGTAGAAACTGCAATTGGACATTCTGAGCGCTAAGAGGCCTATATTGGGAAAAAGAATGTCTACGAATAAAAACTACACAGAAGCATTGTGTGAAACTTATTACTGATATGTTCATTAAGTTAACAGAGTTAAAACATACTTTTGATTGCGCAGTTCTGAACACTCTTTCTGTAGAAAATGCAAGTGGACATTCGGAGCGCTAAGAGGGTAATAGTGGAAAAAGGAACATATTCAAATATAAACTACACAGTAGCATTCTGTGAAAATTCTTTCTGTTCTGTGCATTCAACTAACAGAGTTGAACCTTACTTTTGATTGAGCCGTACTGAAACACTCTTTCTGTAGAAACTGCAATTGGACATGCTAAGCGCTAAGAGTCCTATATTGGGAAAAAGAATATCTTCAAATAAAAACTACACAGATGCATTCTGTGAAACTTAATTCTGATCTGTAAATTCAGTTAACAGAGATAAAACATATTTTTGATTGAGCAGTTATGAAACATTCTTTTTGTAGAAAATGCAAGTGGAGATTCGGAGCGATAAGAAGGTAATAGTGGAAAAAGGAATGTCTTCAAATATAAACTACACAGAATCATTCGGTGAAACTTCTTTCTGATCTGTGCATTCAGCTAACAGAGTTAAACCATACTTTTGATTGAGCAGATCTGAACACTCTTTCTGTAGAAAATGCAACTGGACATTTGGAGCGCTAAGAGCGTAGTAGTGGAAAAAGGAATATATTCAAATATAAACTACACAGAAGCATTCTGTGAAACTTCTTTCTGATCTGAGCACTCAGCTAACAGAGTTAAACCATACTTTTGATTGAGCAGTTTTGAAACACTCTGTCTGTAGAAAATGCAACTGGACATTCGTAGCGCTAAGTGGGTAATAGTGGAAAAAAGAATATGTTCAAATATAAACTACACAGAAGCATTGTATGAAACTTCTTTCTGTTCTGTGCATTCAACTAACAGAGTTGAACCTTACTTTTGATTGAGCCGTTCTGAAACACTCTTTCTGTAGAAACTGCAATTGGACATTCTGAGCGCTAAGAGGCCTATATTGGGAAAAAGAATGTCTACAAATAAAAACTACACAGAAGAATTGTGTGAAACTTCTTTCTGTTCTGTTTGTTCAACTAAAAGAGTTGAACCTTAGTTGTGATTGAGCCGTTCTGAAACACTCTTTCTGTAGAAAATGCAAGTGGAGATTCGGAGCGCTAAGAGGGTAATAGTGGAAAAAGGAATGTCTCCAAATATAAACTACACAGAATCATTCTGTGAAACTTCTTTCTGATCTGTGCATTCAGCTAACAGAGTTAAACCATACGTTTGATTGAGCAGATCTGAACACTCTTTCTGTAGAAAATGCAACTGGACATTTGGAGCGCTAAGAGAGTAGTAGTGGAAAAAGGAATATATTCAAATATAAACTACACAGAAGCATTCTGTGAAACTTCTTTCTGATCTGAGCATTCAGCTAACAGAGTTAAACCATACTTTTGATTGAGCAGTTTTGAAACACTCTGTCTGTAGAAAATGCAACTGGACATTCGTAGCGCTAAGTTGGTAATAGTGGAAAAAAGAATATGTTCAAATATAAACTACACAGAAACATTGTATGAAACTACTTTCTGTTCTGTGCATTCAACTAACAGAGTTGAACCTGACTTTTGATTGAGCCTTTCTGAAACAATCTTTCTGTAGAAACTGCAATTGGACATTCTGAGCGCTAAGAGGCCTATATTGGGAAAAATAATATCTTCAAATAAAAACTACACAGAATCATTGTGTGAAACTTATTACTGATATTTTCATTAAGCTAACAGAGTTAAACCATACTTTTGATTGCGCAGTTCTGAACACTCTTTCTGTAGAAAATGCAAGCGGACATTCGGAGTGCTAAGAGGGTAACAGTGGAAAAAGGAATATATTCAAATATAAACTACACAGTAGCATTCTGTGAAAATTCTTTCTGTTCTGTGCATTCAACTAACAGAGTTGAACCTTACTTTTGATTGAGCCGTTCTGAAACACTCTTTCTGTAGAAACTGCAATTGGACATGCTAAGCGCTAAGAGACCTCCATTGGGAAAAAGAATATCTTCAAATAAAAACTACACAGATGCATTCTGTGAAACTTATTTCTGATCTGTAAATTCAGTTAACAGAGATAAAACATATTTTTGATTGAGCAGTTATGAAACACTCTTTTTGTAGAAAATGCAAGTGGAGATTCGGAGCGCTAAGAGGGTAATAGTGGAAAAAGGAATGTCTTCAAATATAAACTACACAGAATCATTCGGTGAAACTTCTTTCTGATCTGTGCATTCAGCTAACAGAGTTAAACCATACTTTTGATTGAGCAGATCTGAACAATCTTTCTGTAGAAAATGCAACTGTACATTTGGAGCGCTAAGAGCGTAGTAGTGGAAAAAGGAATATATTCAAATATAAACTACACAGAAGCACTCTGTGAAACTTCTTTCTGATCTGAGCATTCAGCTAACAGAGTTAAACCATACTTTTGATTGAGCAGTTTTGAAACACTCTGTCGGTAGAAAATGCAACTGGACATTCGTAGCGCTAAGTGGGTAATAGTGGAAAAAAGAATATGTTCAAATATAAACTACACAGAAGCATTGTATGAAACTTCTTTCTGTTCTTTGCATTCAACTAACAGAGTTGAACCTTACTTTTGATTGAGCCGTTCTGAAACACTCTTTCTGTAGAAACTGCAATTGGACATTCTGAGCGCTAAGAGGCCTATATTGGGAAAAATAATATCTTCAAATAAAAACTACACAGAATCATTGTGTGAAACTTATTACTGATATGTTCATTAAGCTAACAGAGTTAAACCATACTTTTGATTGCGCAGTTCTGAACACTCTTTCTGTAGAAAATGCAAGCGGACATTCGGAGTGCTAAGAGGGTAACAGTGGAAAAAGGAATATATTCAAATATAAACTACACACAATCACTCTGTGAAAATTCTTTCTGATGTGTGCATTCAGCTAACAGAGTTAAACCATACTTTTGATTGAGCAGATCTGAACACTCTTTCTGTAGAAAATGCAACTGGACATTTTGAGCGCTAAGAGAGTAGTAGTGGAAAAAGGAATATATTCAAATATAAACTACACAGAAGCATTCTGTGAAACTTCTTTCTGATCTGAGCATTCAGCTAACAGAGTTAAACCATACTTTTGATTGAGCAGTTTTGAAACACTCTGTCTGTAGAAAATGCAACTGGACATTCGTAGCGCTAAGTGGGTAATAGTGGAAAAAAGAATATGTTCAAATATAAACTACACAGAAGCATTGTATGAAACTTCTTTCTGTTCTGTGCATTCAACTAACAGAGTTGAGCCTTACTTTTGATTGAGCCTTTCTGAAACACTCTTTCTGTAGAAACTGCAATTGGACATTCTGAGCGCTAAGAGGCCTATATTGGGAAAAATAATATCTTCAAATAAAAACTACACAGAAGCATTGTGTGAAACTTATTACTGATATGTTCATTAAGCTAACAGAGTTAAACCATACCTTTGATTGCGCAGTTCTGAACACTCTTTCTGTAGAAAATGCAAGTGGACATTCGGAGCTCTAAGAGGGTAATAGTGGAAAAAGGAATATATTCAAATATAAACTACACAGTAGCATTCTGTGAAAATTCTTTCTGTTCTGTGCATTCAACTAACAGAGTTGAACCTTACTTTTGATTGAGCCGTTCTGAAACACTCTTTCTGTAGAAACTGCAATTGGACATGCTAAGCGCTAAGAGGCCTATATTGGGAAAAAGAATATCTTCAAATAAAAACTACACAGATGCATTCTGTGAAACTTAATTCTGATCTGTAAATTCAGTTAACAGAGATAAAACATATTTTTGATTGAGCAGTTATGAATCACTCTTTTTGTAGAAAATGCAAGTGGAGATTCGGAGCGCTAAGAGGGTAATAGTGGAAAAAGGAATGTCTTCAAATACAAACTACACAGAATCATTCGGTGAAACTTCTTTCTGATCTGTGCATTCAGCTAACAGAGTTAAACCATACTTTTGATTGAGCAGATCTGAACACTCTTTCTGTAGAAAATGCAACTGGACATTTGGAGCGCTAAGAGCGTAGTAGTGGAGAAAGTAATATATTCAAATATAAACTACACAGAAGCATTCTGTGAAACTTCTTTCTCATCTGAGCACTCAGCTAACAGAGTTAAACCATACTTTTGATTGAGCAGTTTTGAAACACTCTGTCTGTAGAAAATGCAACTGGACATTCGTAGCGCTAAGTGGGTAATAGTGGAAAAAAATATGTACAAATATAAACTACACAGAAGCATTGTATGAAACTTCTTTCTGTTCTGTGCATTCAACTAACAGAGTTGAACCTTACTTTTGATTGAGCCGTTCTGAAACACTCTTTCTGTAGAAACTGCAATTGGACATTCTGAGCGCTAAGAGGCCTATATTGGGAAAAACAATGTCTACAAATAAAAACTACACAGAAGAATTGTGTGAAACTTCTTTCTGTTCTGTTTGTTCAACTAAAAGAGTTGAACCTTAGTTTTGATTGAGCCGTTCTGAAACACTCTTTCTGTAGAAAATGCAAGTGGAGATTCGGAGCGCTAAGAGGGTAATAGTGGAAAAAGGAATGTCTCCAAATATAAACTACACAGAATCATTCTGTGAAACTTCTTTCTGATGTGTGCATTCAGCTAACAGAGTTAAACCATACTTTTGATTGAGCAGATCTGAACACTCTTTCTGTAGAAAATGCAACTGGACATTTGGAGCGCTAAGAGAGTAGTAGTGGAAAAAGGAATATATTCAAATATAAACTACACAGAAGCATTCTGTGAAACTTCTTTCTGATCTGAGCATTCAGCTAACAGAGTTAAACCATACTTTTGATTGAGCAGTTTTGAAACACTCTGTCTGTAGAAAATGCAACTGGACATTCGTAGCGCTAAGTGGGTAATAGTGGAAAAAACAATATGTTCAAATATAAACTACACAGAAGCGTTGTATGAAACTTCTTTCTGTTCTGTGCATTCAACTAACAGAGTTGAGCCTTACTTTTGATTGAGCCTTTCTGAAACACTCTTTCTGTAGAAACTGCAATTGGACATTCTGAGCGCTAAGAGGCCTATATTGGGAAAAATAATATCTTCAAATAAAAACTACACAGAAGCATTGTGTGAAACTTATTACTGATATGTTCATTAAGCAAACAGAGTTAAACCATACTTTTGATTGCGCAGTTCTGAACACTCTTTCTGTAGAAAATGCAAGTGGACATTCGGAGCTCTAAGAGGGTAATAGTGGAAAAAGGAATATATTCAAATATAAACTACACAGTAGCATTCTGTGAAAATTCTTTCTGTTCTGTGCATTCAACTAACAGAGTTGAACCTTACTTTTGATTGAGCCGTTCTGAAACACTCTTTCTGTAGAAACTGCAATTGGACATGCTAAGCGCTAAGAGGCCTATATTGGGAAAAAGAATATCTTCAAATAAAAACTACACAGATGCATTCTGTGAAACTTAATTCTGATCTGTAAATTCAGTTAACAGAGATAAAACATATTTTTGATTGAGCAGTTATGAAACACTCTTTTTGTAGAAAATGCAAGTGGAGATTCGGAGCGCTAAGAGGGTAATAGTGGAAAAAGGAATGTCTTCAAATATAAACTACACAGAATCATTCGGTGAAACTTCTTTCTGATCTGTGCATTCAGCTAACAGAGTTAAACCATACTTTTGATTGAGCAGATCTGAACACTCTTTCTGTAGAAAATGCAACTGGACATTTGGAGCGCTAAGAGCGTAGTAGTGGAAAAAGTAATATATTCAAATATAAACTACACAGAAGCATTCTGTGAAACTTCTTTCTGATCTGAGCACTCAGCTAACAGAGTTAAACCATACTTTTGATTGAGCAGTTTTGAAACACTCTGTCTGTAGAAAATGCAACTGGACATTCGTAGCGCTAAGTGGGTAATAGTGGAAAAAAATATGTACAAATATAAACTACACAGAAGCATTGTATGAAACTTCTTTCTGTTCTGTGCATTCAACTAACAGAGTTGAACCTTACTTTTGATTGAGCCGTTCTGAAACACTCTTTCTGTAGAAACTGCAATTGGACTTTCTGAGCGCTAAGAAGCCTATATTGGGAAAAAGAATGTCTACAAATAAAAACTACACAGAAGAATTGTGTGAAACTTCTTTCTGTTCTGTTTGTTCAACTAAAAGAGTTGAACCTTAGTTTTGATTGAGCCGTTCTGAAACACTCTTTCTGTAGAAAATGCAAGTGGAGATTCGGAGCGCTAAGAGGGTAATAGTGGAAAAAGGAATGTCTCCAAATATAAACTACACAGAATCATTCTGTGAAACTTCTTTCTGATCTGTGCATTCAGCTAACAGATTTAAACCATACTTTTGATTGAGCAGATCTGAACACTCTTTCTGTAGAAAATGCAACTGGACATTTGGAGCGCTAAGAGAGTAGTAGTGGAAAAAGGAATATATTCAAATATAAACTACACAGAAGCATTCTGTGAAACTTCTTTCTGATCTGAGCATTCAGCTAACAGAGTTAAACCATACTTTTGATTGAGCAGTTTTGAAACACTCTGTCTGTAGAAAATGCAACTGGACATTCGTAGCGCTATGTGGGTAATAGTGGAAAAAAGAATATGTTCAAATATAAACTACACAGAAGCATTGTATGAAACTTCTTTCTGTTCTGTGCATTCAACTAACAGAGTTGAACCTAACTTTTGATTGAGCCTTTCTGAAACACTCTTTCTGTAGAAACTGCAATTGGACATTCTGAGCGATAAGAGGCCTATATTGGGAAAAATAATATCTTCAAATAAAAACTACACAGAAGCATTCTGTGAAACTTAATTCTGATGTGTAAATTCAGTTAACAGAGATAAAACATATTTTTGATTGAGCAGTTATGAAACACTCTTTTTGTAGAAAATGCAAGTGGAGATTCGGAGCGCTAAGAGGGTAATAGTGGAAAAAGGAATATCTTCAAATATAAACTACACAGAATCATTTGGTGAAACTTCTTTCTGATCTGTGCATTCAGCTAACAGAGTTAAACCATACTTTTGATTGAGCAGATCTGAACACTCTGTAGAAAATGCAACTGGACATTTGGAGCGCTAAGAGCGTAGTAGTGGAAAAAGGAATATATTCAAATATAAACTACACAGAGGCATTCTGTGAAACTTCTTTCTGATCTGAGCATTCAGCTAACAGAGTTAAACCATACTTTTGATTGAGCAGTTTTGAAACTCTCTGTCTGTAGAAAATGCAACTGGACATTCGTAGCACTAAGTGGGTAATAGTGGAAAAAAGAATATGTTCAAATATAAAATACACAGAAGCATTGTATGAAACTTCTTTCTGTTCTGTGCATTCAACTAACAGAGTTGAACCTTACTTTTGATTGAGCCATTCTGAAACACTCTTTCTGTAGAAACTGCAATTGGACATTCTGAGCGCTAAGAGGCCTATATTGGGAAAAAGAATGTCTACGAATAAAAACTACACAGAAGCATTGTGTGAAACTTATTACTGATATGTTCATTAAGTTAACAGAGTTAAACCATACTTTTGATTGCGCAGTTCTGAACACTCTTTCTGTAGAAAATGCAAGCGGACATTCGGAGTGCTAAGAGGGTAACAGTGGAAAAAGGAATATATTCAAATATAAACTACACAGTAGCATTCTGTGAAAATTCTTTCTGTTCTGTGCATTCAACTAACAGAGTTGAACCTTACTTTTGATTGAGCCGTTCTGAAACACTCTTTCTGTAGAAACTGCAATTGGACATGCTAAGCGCTAAGAGACCTCCATTGGGAAAAAGAATATCTTCAAATAAAAACTACACAGATGCATTCTGTGAAACTTATTTCTGATCTGTAAATTCAGTTAACAGAGATAAAACATATTTTTGATTGAGCAGTTATGAAACACTCTTTTTGTAGAAAATGCAAGTGGAGATTCGGAGCGCTAAGAGGGTAATAGTGGAAAAAGGAATGTCTTCAAATATAAACTACACAGAATCATTCGGTGAAACTACTTTCTGATCTGTGCATTCAGCTAACAGAGTTAAACCATACTTTTGATTGAGCAGATCTGAACAATCTTTCTGTAGAAAATGCAACTGTACATTTGGAGCGCTAAGAGCGTAGTAGTGGAAAAAGGAATATATTCAAATATAAACTACACAGAAGCACTCTGTGAAACTTCTTTCTGATCTGAGCATTCAGCTAACAGAGTTAAACCATACTTTTGATTGAGCAGTTTTGAAACACTCTGTCGGTAGAAAATGCAACTGGACATTCGTAGCGCTAAGTGGGTAATAGTGGAAAAAAGAATATGTTCAAATATAAACTACACAGGAGCATTGTATGAAACTTCTTTCTGTTCTGTGCATTCAACTAACAGAGTTGAACCTTACTTTTGATTGAGCCGTTCTGAAACACTCTTTCTGTAGAAACTGCAATTGGACATTCTGAGCGCTAAGAGGCCTATATTGGGAAAAGGAATGTCTACAAATAAAAACTACACAGAAGAATTGTGTGAAACTACTTTCTGTTCTGTTTGTTCAACTAAAAGAGTTGAACCTTAGTTTTGATTGAGCCGTTCTGAAACACTCTTTCTGTAGAAAATGCAAGTGGAGATTCGGAGCGCTAAGAGGGTAATAGTGGAAAAAGGAATGTCTTCAAATATAAACTACACAGAATCATTCGGTGAAACTTCTTTCTGATCTGTGCATTCAGCTAACAGAGTTAAACCATACTTTTGATTGAGCAGATCTGAACACTCTTTCTGTAGAAAATGCAACTGGACATTTGGAGCGCAAATAGCGTAGTAGTGGAAAAAGGAATATATTCAGATATAAACTACACAGAAGCATTCTGTGAAACTTCTTTCTGATCTGAGCATTCAGCTAACAGAGTTAAACCATACTTTTGATTGAGCAGTTTTGAAACACTCTGTCTGTAGAAAATGCAACTGGACATTCGTAGCGCTAAGTGGGTAATAGTGGAAAAAATAAAATATTCAAATATAAACTACACAGAAACATTGTATGAAACTTCTTTCTGTTCTGTGCATTCAACTAACAGAGTTGAACCTTACTTTTGATTGAGCCTTTCTGAAACACTCTTTCTGTAGAAACTGCAATTGGACATTCTGAGCGCTAAGAGGCCTCTATTGGGAAAAATAATATCTTCAAATAAAAACTACCCAGAAGAATTGTGTGAAACTTATTTCTGATATGTTCATTAAGCTAACAGAGTTAAACCATACTTTTGATTGCGCAGTTCTGAACACTCTTTCTGTAGAAAATGCAAGTGGACATTCGGAGCGCTAAGAGGGTAATAGTGGAAAAGGAATATATTCACATATAAACTACACAGTAGCATTCTGTGAAAATTCTTTCTGTTCTGTGCATTCAACTAACAGAGTTGAACCTTACTTTTGATTGAGCCGTTCTGAAACACTCTTTCTGTAGAAACTGCAATTGGACATGCTAAGGGCTAAGAGGCCTACATTGGGAAAAAGAATATCTTCAAATAAAAACTACACAGATGCATTCTGTGAAACTTATTTCTGATCTGTAAATTCAGTTAACATAGATAAAACATATTTTTGATTGAGCAGTTATGAAACACTCTTTTTGTAGAAAATGCAAGTGGAGATTCGGAGCGCTAAGAGGGTAATAGTGGAAAAACGAATGTCTTCAAATATAAACTACACAGAATCATTCGGTGAAACTTCTTTCTGATCTGTGCATTCAGCTAACAGAGTTAAACCATACTTTTGATTGAGCAGATCTGAACACTCTTTCTGTAGAAAATGCAACTGGACATTTGGAGCGCAAATAGCGTAGTAGTGGAAAAAGGAATATATTCAGATATAAACTACACAGAAGCATTCTGTGAAACTTCTTTCTGATCTGAGCATTCAGCTAACAGAGTTAAACCATACTTTTGATTGAGCAGTTTTGAAACACTCTGTCTGTAGAAAATGCAACTGGACATTCGTAGCGCTAAATGGGTAATAGTGGAAAAAAGAAAATATTCAAATATAAACTACACAGAAACATTGTATGAAACTTCTTTCTGTTCTGTGCATTCAACTAACAGAGTTGAACCTTACTTTTGATTGAGCCATTCTGAAACACTCTTTCTGTAGAAACTGCAATTGGATATTCTGAGCGCTAGGAGGCCTATATTGGGAAAAAGAATGTCTACAAATAAAAACTACACAGAAGAATTGTGTGAAACTTCTTTCTGTTCTGTTTGTTCAACTAAAAGAGTTGAACCTTAGTTTTGATTGAGCCGTTCTGAAACACACTTTCTGTAGAAAATGCAAGTGGAGATTCGGAGCGCTAAGAGGGTAATAGTGGAAAAAGGAATGTCTCCAAATATAAACTACACAGAATCATTCTGTGAAACTTCTTTCTGATCTGTGCATTCAGCTAACAGAGTTAAACCATACTTTTGATTGAGCAGATCTGAACACTCTTTCTGTAGAAAATGCAACTGGACATTTGGAGCGCTAAGAGAGTAGTAGTGGAAAAAGGAATATATTCCAATATAAACTACACAGAAGCATTCTGTGAAACTTCTTTCTGATCTGAGCATTCAGCTAACAGAGTTAAACCATACTTTTGATTGAGCAGTTTTGAAACACTCTGTCTGTAGAAAATGCAACTGGACATTCGTAGCGCTAAGTGGGTAATAGTGGAAAAAAGAATATGTTCAAATATAAACTACACAGAAGCATTGTATGAAACTTCTTTCTGTTCTTTGCATTCAACTAACAGAGTTGAACCTTACTTTTGATTGAGCCGTTCTGAAACACTCTTTCTGTAGTAACTGCAATTGGACATTCTGAGAGCTAAGAGGCCTACATTGGGAAAAAGAATATCTTCAAATTAAAACTACACAGAAGCATTCTGTGAAACATATTTCTGATCTGTGCATTCAGTTAACAGAGCTAAACCATACTTTTGATTGAGCAGTTATGAAAGACTCTTTGTGTAGAAAATGCAAGTGAACCTTCGGATCGCTAAGATTGTAATAGAGGAAAAAGGAATATCTCCAAATAAAAACTACACAGATGCATTCTCTGAAACCCCTTTTTGTTCTCTGCATTCAACTAACAGAGTTCAGCCTTACTTTTGAAGGAGCAGTTCTGAAACACTCTTTGTGTAGAAACTGGAAGTGGATATTCGGAGTGCTAAGTGGGTAATAGTCAAAAAAGGAATATCTTCAACTAAATTCTACACAGAAGCATTCTGTGAAACTTCTTTCTGTTCTGTGCATTCAACTAAAAGAGGTGAACCTTACTTTTCATTGAGCCGTTCTGAAACACTCTTTCTATAGAAACTGCAATTGGACATTCTGAGCGCTAAGAGGCCTATATTGGTTAAAAGAATATCTTCATATAAACACTACACAGAAGCATTCTGTGAAACTTCTTTCTGATCTGTGCATTCAGCTAAGAGAGTTAAACCATACTTTTGATTGGGCAGTTCTGAAACACTCTTTCTGTAGAAAATGCAAGTGGAGATTCGGAGCGCTAAGAGGGTAATAGTGGAAAAAGAATGTCTCCAAATATAAACTACACAGAATCATTCGGTGAAACTTCTTTCTGATCTGTGCATTCAGCTAACAGAGTTAAACCATACTTTTGATTGAGCAGATCTGAACAATCTTTCTGTAGAAAATGCAACTGTACATTTGGAGCGCTAAGAGCGTAGTAGTGGAAAAAGGAATATATTCAAATATAAACTACACAGAAGCACTCTGTGAAACTTCTTTCTGATCTGAGCATTCAGCTAACAGAGTTAAACCATACTTTTGATTGAGCAGTTTTGAAACACTCTGTCGGTAGAAAATGCAACTGGACATTCGTAGCGCTAAGTGGGTAATAGTGGAAAAAAGAATATGTTCAAATATAAACTACACAGAAGCATTGTATGAAACTTCTTTCTGTTCTTTGCATTCAACTAACAGAGTTGAACCTTACTTTTGATTGAGCCGTTCTGAAACACTCTTTCTGTAGAAACTGCAATTGGACATTCTGAGCGCTAAGAGGCCTATATTGGGAAAAATAATATCTTCAAATAAAAACTACACAGAATCATTGTGTGAAACTTATTACTGATATGTTCATTAAGCTAACAGAGTTAAACCATACTTTTGATTGCGCAGTTCTGAACACTCTTTCTGTAGAAAATGCAAGCGGACATTCGGAGTGCTAAGAGGGTAACAGTGGAAAAAGGAATATATTCAAATATAAACTACACAGAATCATTCTGTGAAACTTCTTTCTGATGTGTGCATTCAGCTAACAGAGTTAAACCATACTTTTGATTGAGCAGATCTGAACACTCTTTCTGTAGAAAATGCAACTGGACATTTTGAGCGCTAAGAGAGTAGTAGTGGAAAAAGGAATATATTCAAATATAAACTACACAGAAGCATTCTGTGAAACTTCTTTCTGATCTGAGCATTCAGCTAACAGAGTTAAACCATACTTTTGATTGAGCAGTTTTGAAACACTCTGTCTGTAGAAAATGCAACTGGACATTCGTAGCGCTAAGTGGGTAATAGTGGAAAAAAGAATATGTTCAAATATAAACTACACAGAAGCATTGTATGAAACTTCTTTCTGTTCTGTGCATTCAACTAACAGAGTTGAGCCTTACTTTTGATTGAGCCTTTCTGAAACACTCTTTCTGTAGAAACTGCAATTGGACATTCTGAGCGCTAAGAGGCCTATATTGGGAAAAATAATATCTTCAAATAAAAACTACACAGAAGCATTGTGTGAAACTTATTACTGATATGTTCATTAAGCTAACAGAGTTAAACCATACCTTTGATTGCGCAGTTCTGAACACTCTTTCTGTAGAAAATGCAAGTGGACATTCGGAGCTCTAAGAGGGTAATAGTGGAAAAAGGAATATATTCAAATATAAACTACACAGTAGCATTCTGTGAAAATTCTTTCTGTTCTGTGCATTCAACTAACAGAGTTGAACCTTACTTTTGATTGAGCCGTTCTGAAACACTCTTTCTGTAGAAACTGCAATTGGACATGCTAAGCGCTAAGAGGCCTATATTGGGAAAAAGAATATCTTCAAATAAAAACTACACAGATGCATTCTGTGAAACTTAATTCTGATCTGTAAATTCAGTTAACAGAGATAAAACATATTTTTGATTGAGCAGTTATGAATCACTCTTTTTGTAGAAAATGCAAGTGGAGATTCGGAGCGCTAAGAGGGTAATAGTGGAAAAAGGAATGTCTTCAAATACAAACTACACAGAATCATTCGGTGAAACTTCTTTCTGATCTGTGCATTCAGCTAACAGAGTTAAACCATACTTTTGATTGAGCAGATCTGAACACTCTTTCTGTAGAAAATGCAACTGGACATTTGGAGCGCTAAGAGCGTAGTAGTGGAGAAAGTAATATATTCAAATATAAACTACACAGAAGCATTCTGTGAAACTTCTTTCTGATCTGAGCACTCAGCTAACAGAGTTAAACCATACTTTTGATTGAGCAGTTTTGAAACACTCTGTCTGTAGAAAATGCAACTGGACATTCGTAGCGCTAAGTGGGTAATAGTGGAAAAAAATATGTACAAATATAAACTACACAGAAGCATTGTATGAAACTTCTTTCTGTTCTGTGCATTCAACTAACAGAGTTGAACCTTACTTTTGATTGAGCCGTTCTGAAACACTCTTTCTGTAGAAACTGCAATTGGACATTCTGAGCGCTAAGAGGCCTATATTGGGAAAAACAATGTCTACAAATAAAAACTACACAGAAGAATTGTGTGAAACTTCTTTCTGTTCTGTTTGTTCAACTAAAAGAGTTGAACCTTAGTTTTGATTGAGCCGTTCTGAAACACTCTTTCTGTAGAAAATGCAAGTGGAGATTCGGAGCGCTAAGAGGGTAATAGTGGAAAAAGGAATGTCTCCAAATATAAACTACACAGAATCATTCTGTGAAACTTCTTTCTGATGTGTGCATTCAGCTAACAGAGTTAAACCATACTTTTGATTGAGCAGATCTGAACACTCTTTCTGTAGAAAATGCAACTGGACATTTGGAGCGCTAAGAGAGTAGTAGTGGAAAAAGGAATATATTCAAATATAAACTACACAGAAGCATTCTGTGAAACTTCTTTCTGATCTGAGCATTCAGCTAACAGAGTTAAACCATACTTTTGATTGAGCAGTTTTGAAACACTCTGTCTGTAGAAAATGCAACTGGACATTCGTAGCGCTAAGTGGGTAATAGTGGAAAAAACAATATGTTCAAATATAAACTACACAGAAGCGTTGTATGAAACTTCTTTCTGTTCTGTGCATTCAACTAACAGAGTTGAGCCTTACTTTTGATTGAGCCTTTCTGAAACACTCTTTCTGTAGAAACTGCAATTGGACATTCTGAGCGCTAAGAGGCCTATATTGGGAAAAATAATATCTTCAAATAAAAACTACACAGAAGCATTGTGTGAAACTTATTTCTGATATGTTCATTAAGCTAACAGAGTTAAACCATACTTTTGATTGCGCAGTTCTGAACACTCTTTCTGTAGAAAATGCAAGTGGACATTCGGAGCTCTAAGAGGGTAATAGTGGAAAAAGGAATATATTCAAATATAAACTACACAGTAGCATTCTGTGAAAATTCTTTCTGTTCTGTGCATTCAACTAACAGAGTTGAACCTTACTTTTGATTGAGCCGTTCTGAAACACTCTTTCTGTAGAAACTGCAATTGGACATGCTAAGCGCTAAGAGGCCTATATTGGGAAAAAGAATATCTTCAAATAAAAACTACACAGATGCATTCTGTGAAACTTAATTCTGATCTGTAAATTCAGTTAACAGAGATAAAACATATTTTTGATTGAGCAGTTATGAAACACTCTTTTTGTAGAAAATGCAAGTGGAGATTCGGAGCGCTAAGAGGGTAATAGTGGAAAAAGGAATGTCTTCAAATATAAACTACACAGAATCATTCGGTGAAACTTCTTTCTGATCTGTGCATTCAGCTAACAGAGTTAAACCATACTTTTGATTGAGCAGATCTGAACACTCTTTCTGTAGAAAATGCAACTGGACATTTGGAGCGCTAAGAGCGTAGTAGTGGAAAAAGTAATATATTCAAATATAAACTACACAGAAGCATTCTGTGAAACTTCTTTCTGATCTGAGCACTCAGCTAACAGAGTTAAACCATACTTTTGATTGAGCAGTTTTGAAACACTCTGTCTGTAGAAAATGCAACTGGACATTCGTAGCGCTAAGTGGGTAATAGTGGAAAAAAATATGTACAAATATAAACTACACAGAAGCATTGTATGAAACTTCTTTCTGTTCTGTGCATTCAACTAACAGAGTTGAACCTTACTTTTGATTGAGCCGTTCTGAAACACTCTTTCTGTAGAAACTGCAATTGGACTTTCTGAGCGCTAAGAAGCCTATATTGGGAAAAAGAATGTCTACAAATAAAAACTACACAGAAGAATTGTGTGAAACTTCTTTCTGTTCTGTTTGTTCAACTAAAAGAGTTGAACCTTAGTTTTGATTGAGCCGTTCTGAAACACTCTTTCTGTAGAAAATGCAAGTGGAGATTCGGAGCGCTAAGAGGGTAATAGTGGAAAAAGGAATGTCTCCAAATATAAACTACACAGAATCATTCTGTGAAACTTCTTTCTGATCTGTGCATTCAGCTAACAGATTTAAACCATACTTTTGATTGAGCAGATCTGAACACTCTTTCTGTAGAAAATGCAACTGGACATTTGGAGCGCTAAGAGAGTAGTAGTGGAAAAAGGAATATATTCAAATATAAACTACACAGAAGCATTCTGTGAAACTTCTTTCTGATCTGAGCATTCAGCTAACAGAGTTAAACCATACTTTTGATTGAGCAGTTTTGAAACACTCTGTCTGTAGAAAATGCAACTGGACATTCGTAGCGCTATGTGGGTAATAGTGGAAAAAAGAATATGTTCAAATATAAACTACACAGAAGCATTGTATGAAACTT
Organism: Symphalangus syndactylus; assembly: GCF_028878055.3. Classification (NCBI taxonomy): domain Eukaryota; kingdom Metazoa; phylum Chordata; class Mammalia; order Primates; family Hylobatidae; genus Symphalangus; species Symphalangus syndactylus. Next base: position 108,805,111 of record NC_072437.2, on the reverse strand, counting down.
CTTTCTGTTCTGTGCATTCAACTAACAGAGTTGAACCTAACTTTTGATTGAGCCTTTCTGAAACACTCTTTCTGTAGAAACTGCAATTGGACATTCTGAGCGATAAGAGGCCTATATTGGGAAAAATAATATCTTCAAATAAAAACTACACAGAAGCATTCTGTGAAACTTAATTCTGATGTGTAAATTCAGTTAACAGAGATAAAACATATTTTTGATTGAGCAGTTATGAAACACTCTTTTTGTAGAAAATGCAAGTGGAGATTCGGAGCGCTAAGAGGGTAATAGTGGAAAAAGGAATATCTTCAAATATAAACTACACAGAATCATTTGGTGAAACTTCTTTCTGATCTGTGCATTCAGCTAACAGAGTTAAACCATACTTTTGATTGAGCAGATCTGAACACTCTGTAGAAAATGCAACTGGACATTTGGAGCGCTAAGAGCGTAGTAGTGGAAAAAGGAATATATTCAAATATAAACTACACAGAGGCATTCTGTGAAACTTCTTTCTGATCTGAGCATTCAGCTAACAGAGTTAAACCATACTTTTGATTGAGCAGTTTTGAAACTCTCTGTCTGTAGAAAATGCAACTGGACATTCGTAGCACTAAGTGGGTAATAGTGGAAAAAAGAATATGTTCAAATATAAAATACACAGAAGCATTGTATGAAACTTCTTTCTGTTCTGTGCATTCAACTAACAGAGTTGAACCTTACTTTTGATTGAGCCATTCTGAAACACTCTTTCTGTAGAAACTGCAATTGGACATTCTGAGCGCTAAGAGGCCTATATTGGGAAAAAGAATGTCTACGAATAAAAACTACACAGAAGCATTGTGTGAAACTTATTACTGATATGTTCATTAAGTTAACAGAGTTAAACCATACTTTTGATTGCGCAGTTCTGAACACTCTTTCTGTAGAAAATGCAAGCGGACATTCGGAGTGCTAAGAGGGTAACAGTGGAAAAAGGAATATATTCAAATATAAACTACACAGTAGCATTCTGTGAAAATTCTTTCTGTTCTGTGCATTCAACTAACAGAGTTGAACCTTACTTTTGATTGAGCCGTTCTGAAACACTCTTTCTGTAGAAACTGCAATTGGACATGCTAAGCGCTAAGAGACCTCCATTGGGAAAAAGAATATCTTCAAATAAAAACTACACAGATGCATTCTGTGAAACTTATTTCTGATCTGTAAATTCAGTTAACAGAGATAAAACATATTTTTGATTGAGCAGTTATGAAACACTCTTTTTGTAGAAAATGCAAGTGGAGATTCGGAGCGCTAAGAGGGTAATAGTGGAAAAAGGAATGTCTTCAAATATAAACTACACAGAATCATTCGGTGAAACTACTTTCTGATCTGTGCATTCAGCTAACAGAGTTAAACCATACTTTTGATTGAGCAGATCTGAACAATCTTTCTGTAGAAAATGCAACTGTACATTTGGAGCGCTAAGAGCGTAGTAGTGGAAAAAGGAATATATTCAAATATAAACTACACAGAAGCACTCTGTGAAACTTCTTTCTGATCTGAGCATTCAGCTAACAGAGTTAAACCATACTTTTGATTGAGCAGTTTTGAAACACTCTGTCGGTAGAAAATGCAACTGGACATTCGTAGCGCTAAGTGGGTAATAGTGGAAAAAAGAATATGTTCAAATATAAACTACACAGGAGCATTGTATGAAACTTCTTTCTGTTCTGTGCATTCAACTAACAGAGTTGAACCTTACTTTTGATTGAGCCGTTCTGAAACACTCTTTCTGTAGAAACTGCAATTGGACATTCTGAGCGCTAAGAGGCCTATATTGGGAAAAGGAATGTCTACAAATAAAAACTACACAGAAGAATTGTGTGAAACTACTTTCTGTTCTGTTTGTTCAACTAAAAGAGTTGAACCTTAGTTTTGATTGAGCCGTTCTGAAACACTCTTTCTGTAGAAAATGCAAGTGGAGATTCGGAGCGCTAAGAGGGTAATAGTGGAAAAAGGAATGTCTTCAAATATAAACTACACAGAATCATTCGGTGAAACTTCTTTCTGATCTGTGCATTCAGCTAACAGAGTTAAACCATACTTTTGATTGAGCAGATCTGAACACTCTTTCTGTAGAAAATGCAACTGGACATTTGGAGCGCAAATAGCGTAGTAGTGGAAAAAGGAATATATTCAGATATAAACTACACAGAAGCATTCTGTGAAACTTCTTTCTGATCTGAGCATTCAGCTAACAGAGTTAAACCATACTTTTGATTGAGCAGTTTTGAAACACTCTGTCTGTAGAAAATGCAACTGGACATTCGTAGCGCTAAGTGGGTAATAGTGGAAAAAATAAAATATTCAAATATAAACTACACAGAAACATTGTATGAAACTTCTTTCTGTTCTGTGCATTCAACTAACAGAGTTGAACCTTACTTTTGATTGAGCCTTTCTGAAACACTCTTTCTGTAGAAACTGCAATTGGACATTCTGAGCGCTAAGAGGCCTCTATTGGGAAAAATAATATCTTCAAATAAAAACTACCCAGAAGAATTGTGTGAAACTTATTTCTGATATGTTCATTAAGCTAACAGAGTTAAACCATACTTTTGATTGCGCAGTTCTGAACACTCTTTCTGTAGAAAATGCAAGTGGACATTCGGAGCGCTAAGAGGGTAATAGTGGAAAAGGAATATATTCACATATAAACTACACAGTAGCATTCTGTGAAAATTCTTTCTGTTCTGTGCATTCAACTAACAGAGTTGAACCTTACTTTTGATTGAGCCGTTCTGAAACACTCTTTCTGTAGAAACTGCAATTGGACATGCTAAGGGCTAAGAGGCCTACATTGGGAAAAAGAATATCTTCAAATAAAAACTACACAGATGCATTCTGTGAAACTTATTTCTGATCTGTAAATTCAGTTAACAGAGATAAAACATATTTTTGATTGAGCAGTTATGAAACACTCTTTTTGTAGAAAATGCAAGTGGAGATTCGGAGCGCTAAGAGGGTAATAGTGGAAAAACGAATGTCTTCAAATATAAACTACACAGAATCATTCGGTGAAACTTCTTTCTGATCTGTGCATTCAGCTAACAGAGTTAAACCATACTTTTGATTGAGCAGATCTGAACACTCTTTCTGTAGAAAATGCAACTGGACATTTGGAGCGCAAATAGCGTAGTAGTGGAAAAAGGAATATATTCAGATATAAACTACACAGAAGCATTCTGTGAAACTTCTTTCTGATCTGAGCATTCAGCTAACAGAGTTAAACCATACTTTTGATTGAGCAGTTTTGAAACACTCTGTCTGTAGAAAATGCAACTGGACATTCGTAGCGCTAAATGGGTAATAGTGGAAAAAAGAAAATATTCAAATATAAACTACACAGAAACATTGTATGAAACTTCTTTCTGTTCTGTGCATTCAACTAACAGAGTTGAACCTTACTTTTGATTGAGCCATTCTGAAACACTCTTTCTGTAGAAACTGCAATTGGATATTCTGAGCGCTAGGAGGCCTATATTGGGAAAAAGAATGTCTACAAATAAAAACTACACAGAAGAATTGTGTGAAACTTCTTTCTGTTCTGTTTGTTCAACTAAAAGAGTTGAACCTTAGTTTTGATTGAGCCGTTCTGAAACACACTTTCTGTAGAAAATGCAAGTGGAGATTCGGAGCGCTAAGAGGGTAATAGTGGAAAAAGGAATGTCTCCAAATATAAACTACACAGAATCATTCTGTGAAACTTCTTTCTGATCTGTGCATTCAGCTAACAGAGTTAAACCATACTTTTGATTGAGCAGATCTGAACACTCTTTCTGTAGAAAATGCAACTGGACATTTGGAGCGCTAAGAGAGTAGTAGTGGAAAAAGGAATATATTCCAATATAAACTACACAGAAGCATTCTGTGAAACTTCTTTCTGATCTGAGCACTCAGCTAACAGAGTTAAACCATACTTTTGATTGAGCAGTTTTGAAACACTCTGTCTGTAGAAAATGCAACTGGACATTCGTAGCGCTAAGTGGGTAATAGTGGAAAAAAGAATATGTTCAAATATAAACTACACAGAAGCATTGTATGAAACTTCTTTCTGTTCTGTGCATTCAACTAACAGAGTTGAACCTTACTTTTGATTGAGCCTTTCTGAAACACTCTTTCTGTAGAAACTGCAATTGGACATTCTGAGCGCTAAGAGGTCTATATTGGGAAAAATAATATCTTCAAATAAAAACTACCCAGAAGCATTGTGTGAAACTTATTTCTGATATGTTCATTAAGCTAACAGAGTTAAACCATACTTTTGATTGCGCAGTTCTGAACACTCTTTCTGTAGAAAATGCAAGTGGACATTTGGAGCGCTAAGAGGGTAATTGTGGAAAAAGGAATATATTAAAATATAAACTACACAGTAGCATTCTGTGAAAATTCTTTCTGTTCTGTGCATTCAACTAACAGAGTTGAACCTTACTTTTGATTGAGCCGTTCTGAAACACTCTTTCTGTAGAAACTGCAATTGGACATGCTAAGCGCTAAGAGGCCTACATTGGGAAAAAGAATATCTTCAAATAAAAACTACACAGATGCATTCTGTGAAACTTATTTCTGATCTGTAAATTCAGTTAACAGAGATAAAGCATATTTTTGATTGAGCAGTTATGAAACACTCTTTTTGTAGAAAATGCAAGTGGAGATTCGGAGCGCTAAGAGGGTAATAGTGGAAAAACGAATGTCTTCAAATATAAACTACACAGAATCATTCGGTGAAACTTTTTCTGATCTGTGCATTCAGCTAACAGAGTTAAACCATACTTTTGATTGAGCAGATCTGAACACTCTTTCTGTAGAAAATGCAACTGGACATTTGGAGCGCTAATAGCGTAGTAGTGGAAAAAGGAATATATTCAGATATAAACTACACAGAAGCATTCTGTGAAACTTCTTTCTGATCTGAGCATTCAGCTAACAGAGTTAAACCATACTTTTGATTGAGCAGTTTTGAAACACTCTGTCTGTAGAAAATGCAACTGGACATTCGTAGCGCTAAGTGGGTAATAGTGGAAAAAAGAATATGTTCAAATATAAACTACACAGAAGCATTGTATGAAACTTCTTTCTGTTCTTTGCATTCAACTAACAGAGTTGAACCTTACTTTTGATTGAGCCGTTCTGAAACACTCTTTCTGTAGTAACTGCAATTGGACATTCTGAGAGCTAAGAGGCCTACATTGGGAAAAAGAATATCTTCAAATTAAAACTACACAGAAGCATTCTGTGAAACATATTTCTGATCTGTGCATTCAGTTAACAGAGCTAAACCATACTTTTGATTGAGCAGTTATGAAAGACTCTTTGTGTAGAAAATGCAAGTGAACCTTCGGATCGCTAAGATTGTAATAGAGGAAAAAGGAATATCTCCAAATAAAAACTACACAGATGCATTCTCTGAAACCCCTTTTTGTTCTCTGCATTCAACTAACAGAGTTCAGCCTTACTTTTGAAGGAGCAGTTCTGAAACACTCTTTGTGTAGAAACTGGAAGTGGATATTCGGAGTGCTAAGTGGGTAATAGTCAAAAAAGGAATATCTTCAACTAAATTCTACACAGAAGCATTCTGTGAAACTTCTTTCTGTTCTGTGCATTCAACTAAAAGAGGTGAACCTTACTTTTCATTGAGCCGTTCTGAAACACTCTTTCTATAGAAACTGCAATTGGACATTCTGAGCGCTAAGAGGCCTATATTGGTTAAAAGAATATCTTCATATAAACACTACACAGAAGCATTCTGTGAAACTTCTTTCTGATCTGTGCATTCAGCTAAGAGAGTTAAACCATACTTTTGATTGGGCAGTTCTGAAACACTCTTTCTGTAGAAAATGCAAGTGGAGATTCGGAGCGCTAAGAGGGTAATAGTGGAAAAAGAATGTCTCCAAATATAAACTACACAGAATCATTCTGTGAAACTTCTTTCTGATCTGTGCATTCAGCTAACAGAGTTAAACCATACTTTTGATTGAGCAGATCTGTACACTCTTTCTGTAGAAAATGCAACTGGACATTTGGAGCGCTAAGAGAGTAGTAGTGGAAAAAGGAATATATTCAAATATAAACTACACAGAAGCATTCTGTGAAACTTCTTTCTGATCTGAGCATTCAGCTAACAGAGTTAAACCATACTTTTGAATGAGCAGTTTTGAAACACTCTGTCTGTAGAAAATGCAACTGGACATTCGTAGCGCTAAGTGGGTAATAGTGGAAAAAAGAATATGTTCAAATATAAACTACACAGAAGCATTGTATGAAACTTCTTTCTGTTCTGTGCATTCAACTAACAGAGTTGAACCTTACTTTTGATTGAGCCTTTCTGAAACACTCTTTCTGTAGAAACTGCAATTGGACATTCTGAGCGCTAAGAGGCCTATATTGGGAAAAATAATATCTTCAAATAAAAACTACACAGAAGCATTGTGTGAAACTTATTTCTGATATGTTCATTAAGCTAACAGAGTTAAACCATACTTTTGATTGCGCAGTTCTGAACACTCTTTCTGTAGAAAATGCAAGTGGACATTCGGAGCGCTAAGTGGGTAATAGTGGAAAAAGGAATATATTCAAATATAAACTACACAGTAGCATTCTGTGAAAATTCTTTCTGTTCTGTGCATTCAACTAACAGAGTTGAACCTTACTTTTGATTGAGCCGTTCTGAAACACTCTTTCTGTAGAAACTGCAATTGGACATGCTAAGCGCTAAGAGGCCTACATTGGGAAAAAGAATATCTTCAAATAAAAACTACACAGATGCATTCTGTGAAACTTATTTCTGATCTGTAAATTCAGTTAACAGAGATAAAACATATTTTTGATTGAGCAGTTATGTAACACTCTTTTTGTAGAAAATGCAAGTGGAGATTCGGAGCGCTAAGTGGGTAAGAGTGGAAAAAGGAATGTCTTCAAATATAAACTACACAGAATCATTCGGTGAAACTTCTTTCTGATCTGTGCATTCAGCTAACAGAGTTAAACCATACTTTTGATTGAGCAGATCTGAACACTTTTTCTGTAGAAAATGCAACTGGACATTTGGAGCGCTAAGATCGTAGTAGTGGTAAAAGGAATATATTCAAATATAAACTACACAGAAGCATTCTGTGAATCTTCTTTCTGATCTGAGCATTCAGCTAACAGAGTTAAACCATACTTTTGATTGAGCAGTTTTGAAACACTCTGTCTGTAGAAAATGCAACTGGACATTCGTAGCGCTAAGTGGGTAATAGTGGAAAAAAGAATATGTTCAAATATAAACTACACAGGAGCATTGTATGAAACTTCTTTCTGTTCTGTGCATTCAACTAACAGAGTTGAACCTTACTTTTGATTGAGCCGTTCTGAAACACTCTTTCTGTAGAAACTGCAATTGGACATTCTGAGCGCTAAGAGGCCTATATTGGGAAAAGGAATGTCTACAAATAAAAACTACACAGAAGAATTGTGTGAAACTACTTTCTGTTCTGTCTGTTCAACTAAAAGAGTTGAACCTTAGTTTTGATTGAGCCGTTCTGAAACACTCTTTCTGTAGAAAATGCAAGTGGAGATTCGGAGCGCTAAGAGGGTAATAGTGGAAAAAGGAATGTCTTCAAATATAAACTACACAGAATCATTCGGTGAAACTTCTTTCTGATCTGTGCATTCAGCTAACAGAGTTAAACCATACTTTTGATTGAGCAGATCTGAACACTCTTTCTGTAGAAAATGCAACTGGACATTTGGAGCGCAAATAGCGTAGTAGTGGAAAAAGGAATATATTCAGATATAAACTACACAGAAGCATTCTGTGAAACTTCTTTCTGATCTGAGCATTCAGCTAACAGAGTTAAACCATACTTTTGATTGAGCAGTTTTGAAACACTCTGTCTGTAGAAAATGCAACTGGACATTCGTAGCGCTAAGTGGGTAATAGTGGAAAAAATAAAATATTCAAATATAAACTACACAGAAACATTGTATGAAACTTCTTTCTGTTCTGTGCATTCAACTAACAGAGTTGAACCTTACTTTTGATTGAGCCTTTCTGAAACACTCTTTCTGTAGAAACTGCAATTGGACATTCTGAGCGCTAAGAGGCCTCTATTGGGAAAAATAATATCTTCAAATAAAAACTACCCAGAAGAATTGTGTGAAACTTATTTCTGATATGTTCATTAAGCTAACAGAGTTAAACCATACTTTTGATTGCGCAGTTCTGAACACTCTTTCTGTAGAAAATGCAAGTGGACATTCGGAGCGCTAAGAGGGTAATAGTGGAAAAGGAATATATTCACATATAAACTACACAGTAGCATTCTGTGAAAATTCTTTCTGTTCTGTGCATTCAACTAACAGAGTTGAACCTTACTTTTGATTGAGCCGTTCTGAAACACTCTTTCTGTAGAAACTGCAATTGGACATGCTAAGGGCTAAGAGGCCTACATTGGGAAAAAGAATATCTTCAAATAAAAACTACACAGATGCATTCTGTGAAACTTATTTCTGATCTGTAAATTCAGTTAACAGAGATAAAACATATTTTTGATTGAGCAGTTATGAAACACTCTTTTTGTAGAAAATGCAAGTGGAGATTCGGAGCGCTAAGAGGGTAATATTGGAAAAACGAATGTCTTCAAATATAAACTACACAGAATCATTCGGTGAAACTTCTTTCTGATCTGTGCATTCAGCTAACAGAGTTAAACCATACTTTTGATTGAGCAGATCTGAACACTCTTTCTGTAGAAAATGCAACTGGACATTTGGAGCGCAAATAGCGTAGTAGTGGAAAAAGGAATATATTCAGATATAAACTACACAGAAGCATTCTGTGAAACTTCTTTCTGATCTGAGCATTCAGCTAACAGAGTTAAACCATACTTTTGATTGAGCAGTTTTGAAACACACTGTCTGTAGAAAATGCAACTGGACATTCGTAGCGCTAAATGGGGAATAGTGGAAAAAAGAAAATATTCAAATATAAACTACACAGAAACATTGTATGAAACTTCTTTCTGTTCTGTGCATTCAACTAACAGAGTTGAACCTTACTTTTGATTGAGCCATTCTGAAACACTCTTTCTGTAGAAACTGCAATTGGATATTCTGAGCGCTAGGAGGCCTATATTGGGAAAAAGAATGTCTACAAATAAAAACTACACAGAAAAATTGTGTGAAACTTCTTTCTGTTCTGTTTGTTCAACTAAAAGAGTTGAACCTTAGTTTTGATTGAGCCGTTCTGAAACACACTTTCTGTAGAAAATGCAAGTGGAGATTCGGAGCGCTAAGAGGGTAATAGTGGAAAAAGGAATGTCTCCAAATATAAACTACACAGAATCATTCTGTGAAACTTCTTTCTGATCTGTGCATTCAGGTAACAGAGTTAAACCATACTTTTGATTGAGCAGACCTGAACACTCTTTCTGTAGAAAATGCAACTGGACATTTGGAGCGCTAAGAGAGTAGTAGTGGAAAAAGGAATATATTCCAATATAAACTACACAGAAGCATTCTGTGAAACTTCTTTCTGATCTGAGCACTCAGCTAACAGAGTTAAACCATACTTTTGATTGAGCAGTTTTGAAACACTCTGTCTGTAGAAAATGCAACTGGACATTCGTAGCGCTAAGTGGGTAATAGTGGAAAAAAGAATATGTTCAAATATAAACTACACAGAAGCATTGTATGAAACTTCTTTCTGTTCTGTGCATTCAACTAACAGAGTTGAACCTTACTTTTGATTGAGCCTTTCTGAAACACTCTTTCTGTAGAAACTGCAATTGGACATTCTGAGCGCTAAGAGGTCTATATTGGGAAAAATAATATCTTCAAATAAAAACTACCCAGAAGCATTGTGTGAAACTTATTTCTGATATGTTCATTAAGCTAACAGAGTTAAAGCATACTTTTGATTGCGCAGTTCTGAACACTCTTTCTGTAGAAAATGCAAGTGGACATTCGGAGCGCTAAGAGGGTAATTGTGGAAAAAGGAATATATTAAAATATAAACTACACAGTAGCATTCTGTGAAAATTCTTTCTGTTCTGTGCATTCAACTAACAGAGTTGAACCTTACTTTTGATTGAGCCGTTCTGAAACACTCTTTCTGTAGAAACTGCAATTGGACATGCTAAGCGCTAAGAGGCCTACATTGGGAAAAAGAATATCTTCAAATAAAAACTACACAGATGCATTCTGTGAAACTTATTTCTGATCTGTAAATTCAGTTAACAGAGATAAAGCATATTTTTGATTGAGCAGTTATGAAACACTCTTTTTGTAGAAAATGCAAGTGGAGATTCGGAGCGCTAAGAGGGTAATAGTGGAAAAACGAATGTCTTCAAATATAAACTACACAGAATCATTCGGTGAAACTTTTTCTGATCTGTGCATTCAGCTAACAGAGTTAAACCATACTTTTGATTGAGCAGATCTGAACACTCTTTCTGTAGAAAATGCAACTGGACATTTGGAGCGCTAATAGCGTAGTAGTGGAAAAAGGAATATATTCAGATATAAACTACACAGAAGCATTCTGTGAAACTTCTTTCTGATCTGAGCATTCAGCTAACAGAGTTAAACCATACTTTTGATTGAGCAGTTTTGAAACACTCTGTCTGTAGAAAATGCAACTGGACATTCGTAGCGCTAAGTGGGTAATAGTGGAAAAAAGAATATGTTCAAATATAAACTACACAGAAGCATTGTATGAAACTTCTTTCTGTTCTGTGCATTCAACTAACAGAGTTGAACCTTACTTTTGATTGAGCCGTTCTGAAACACTCTTTCTGTAGTAACTGCAATTGGACATTCTGAGAGCTAAGAGGCCTACATTGGGAAAAAGAATATCTTCAAATTAAAACTACACAGAAGCATTCTGTGAAACATATTTCTGATCTGTGCATTCAGTTAACAGAGCTAAACCATACTTTTGATTGAGCAGTTATGAAAGACTCTTTGTGTAGAAAATGCAAGTGAACCTTCGGATCGCTAAGATTGTAATAGAGGAAAAAGGAATATCTCCAAATAAAAACTACACAGATGCATTCTCTGAAACCCCTTTTTGTTCTCTGCATTCAACTAACAGAGTTCAGCCTTACTTTTGAAGGAGCAGTTCTGAAACACTCTTTGTGTAGAAACTGGAAGTGGATATTCGGAGTGCTAAGTGGGTAATAGTCAAAAAAGGAATATCTTCAACTAAATTCTACACAGAAGCATTCTGTGAAACTTCTTTCTGTTCTGTGCATTCAACTAAAAGAGGTGAACCTTACTTTTCATTGAGCCGTTCTGAAACACTCTTTCTATAGAAACTGCAATTGGACATTCTGAGCGCTAAGAGGCCTATATTGGTTAAAAGAATATCTTCATATAAACACTACACAGAAGCATTCTGTGAAACTTCTTTCTGATCTGTGCATTCAGCTAAGAGAGTTAAACCATACTTTTGATTGGGCAGTTCTGAAACACTCTTTCTGTAGAAAATGCAAGTGGAGATTCGGAGCGCTAAGAGGGTAATAGTGGAAAAAGAATGTCTCCAAATATAAACTACACAGAATCATTCTGTGAAACTTCTTTCTGATCTGTGCATTCAGCTAACAGAGTTAAACCATACTTTTGATTGAGCAGATCTGTACACTCTTTCTGTAGAAAATGCAACTGGACATTTGGAGCGCTAAGAGAGTAGTAGTGGAAAAAGGAATATATTCAAATATAAACTACACAGAAGCATTCTGTGAAACTTCTTTCTGATCTGAGCATTCAGCTAACAGAGTTAAACCATACTTTTGATTGAGCAGGTTTGAAACACTCTGTCTGTAGAAAATGCAACTGGACATTCGTAGCGCTAAGTGGGTAATAGTGGAAAAAAGAATATATTCAAATATAACCTACACAGAAGCATTGTATGAAACTTCTTTCTGTTCTGTGCATTCAACTAACAGAGTTGAACCTTACTTTTGATTGAGCCTTTCTGAAACACTCTTTCTGTAGAAACTGCAATTGGACATTCTGAGCGCTAAGAGGCCTATATTGGGAAAAATAATATCTTCAAATGAAAACTACACAGAAGCATTGTGTGAAACTTATTTCTGATATGTTCATTAAGCTAACAGAGATAAACCATACTTTTGATTGCGCAGTTCTGAACACTCTTTCTGTAGAAAATGCAAGTGGACATTCGGAGCGCTAAGAGGGTAATAGTGGTAAAAGCAATATATTCAACTATAAACTACGCAGAAGCATTCTGTGAAACTTCTTTCTGATCTCTGCATTCAACTAACTGAGTTAAACCTTGCTTTTGATTGAGCCATTCTGAAACACTCTTTCTGTAGAAAATGCAATTGGACATTCTTATCGCTAAGAGGCCTATATTGGGAAAAAGAATATCTACACATAAAAACTACACAGAAGCATTCTGTGAAACTTCTTTCTGTTCTGTGCATTCAACTAAAAGAGTTGAACATTAGTTTTGATTGAGCCGTTCTGAAACACTCTTTCTGTAGAAAATGAAAGTGGAGATTCGGAGCGCTAAGAGGGTAATAGTGGAAAAAGTAATATCTTCAAATATAAACTACACAGAATCATTCTGTGAAACTTCTTTCTGATCTGAGCCTTCAGCTAACAGAGCTAAACCATACTTTTGATTGAGCAGTTTTGAAACACTCTGTCTGTAGAAAATGAAACTGGACATTCGGAGCGCTAAGTGGGTAATAATGGAAAAAGGAATATGTTCAAATATAAACTACACAGAAGCATTGTATGAAACTCCTTTCTGTTCTGTGCATTCAACTAACAGAGTTGAAACTTACTTTTGATTGAGCCATTCTGAAACACTCTTTCTGTAGTAACTGCAATTGGACATTCTGAGAGCTAAGAGGCCTACATTGGGAAAAAGAATATCTTCAAATTAAAACTACACAGAAGCATTCTGTGAAACATATTTCTGATCTGTGCATTCAGTTAACAGAGCTAAACCATACTTTTGATTGAGCAGTTATGAAAGACTCTTTGTGTAGAAAATGCAAGTGGACCTTCGGATCGCTTAGATTGTAATAGAGGAAAAAGGAATATCTCCAAATAAAAACTACACAGAAGCATTCTCTGAAACCCCTTTTTGTTCTCTGCATTCAACTAACAGAGTTCAGCCTTACTTTTGAAGGAGCAGTTCTGAAACACTCTTTGTGTAGAAACTGGAAGTGGATATTCGGAGTGCTAAGTGGGTAATAGTCAAAAAAGGAATATCTTCAACTAAATTCTACACAGAAGCATTCTGTGAAACTTCTTTCTGTTCTGTGCATTCAACTAAAAGAGGTGAACCTTACTTTTCATTGAGCCGTTCTGAAACACTCTTTCTATAGAAACTGCAATTGGACATTCTGAGCGCTAAGAGGCCTATATTGGTTAAAAGAATATCTTCATATAAACACTACACAGAAGCATTCTGTGAAACTTCTTTCTGATCTGTGCATTCAGCTAAGAGAGTTAAACCATACTTTTGATTGGGCAGTTCTGAAACACTCTTTCTGTAGAAAATGCAACTGGACATTTGGAGCGCTAAGTGGGTAATAGTGGAAAAAGGAATGTCTTCAAATATAAACTACACAGAATCATTCTGTGAAACTTATTTCTGATCTGTGCATTCAGCTAACAGAATTAAACCATACTTTTGATTGAGCAGTTCTGAACTCTCTTTCTGTAGAAAATGCAACTGCATATTAGGAGCGCTAAGTGGGTAGTAGTGGAAAAAGAAATATATTCAAATATAAACTACACAGAATCATTGTATGAAACTTCTTTCTGTTCTGTGCATTCAACTAACTGAGTTGAACCTTATTTTTGATTGAGCCGTTCTGAAACACTCTTTCTGCAGAAAATGCAAGTGGATATTCGGAGTGCTAAGACGGTAATACTGGAAAAAGAATATATGCAACTATAAACTACACAGAAGCATTCTGTGAAACTTCTTTCTATTCTGTGCATTCAACTAACTGAGTTGAACCTTACTTTTGATGGAGCCGTTCTGAAACACTCTTTCTGTAGAAACTGCAATTGGACATTCTGAGCGCTAAGAGGCCTATATTGGGAAAAAGAATATCTTCAAATAAAAATTACACAGAAGCATTCTGTGAAACTAATTTCTGATATGGGCATTCAACTAATAGAGTAAAACCATACTTTTGATTGAGCCGTTCTCAACACCCTTTCTGTAGAAAATGCAAGTGGACTTTCGGAGCGCTAAGAGGGTAATACTGGAAAAAGTAATTTCTTCAAATATAAACTACACAGAATCATTCTGTGAAACTTCTTTCTGATCTGTGCATTCAGCTAACAGAGTTAAACCATACTTTTGATTGAGCAGTTCTGAACACTCTTTCTGTGGAAAATGCAACTGGACATTTGGAGCGCTAAGAGGGTAGTAGTGGAAAAAGAATATATTCAAATATAAACTACACAGAAGCATTCGGTGAAACTTCTTTCTGATCTGTGCATTCAGCTAACAGAGTTAAACCATACTTTTGATTGAGCAGATCTGAACACTCTTTCTGTAGAAAATGCAACTGGACATTTGGAGCGCTAATAGCGTAGTAGTGGAAAAAGGAATATATTCAGATATAAACTACACAGAAGCATTCTGTGAAACTTCTTTATGATCTGAGCATTCAGCTAACAGAGTTAAACCATACTTTTGATTGAGCAGTTTTGAAACACTCTGTCTGTAGAAAATGCAACTGGACATTCGTAGCGCTAAGTGGGTAATAGTGGAAAAAAGAATATGTTCAAATATAAACTACACAGAAGCATTGTATGAAACTTCTTTCTGTTCTGTGCATTCAACTAACAGAGTTGAACCTTACTTTTGATTGAGCCGTTCTGAAACACTCTTTCTGTAGTAACTGCAATTGGACATTCTGAGAGCTAAGAGGCCTACATTGGGAAAAAGAATATCTTCAAATTAAAACTACACAGAAGCATTCTGTGAAACATATTTCTGATCTGTGCATTCAGTTAACGGAGCTAAACCATACTTTTGATTGAGCAGTTATGAAAGACTCTTTGTGTAGAAAATGCAAGTGAACCTTCGGATCGCTAAGATTGTAATAGAGGAAAAAGGAATATCTCCAAATAAAAACTACACAGAAGCATTCTCTGAAACCCCTTTTTGTTCTCTGCATTCAACTAACAGAGTTCAGCCTTACTTTTGAAGGAGCAGTTCTGAAACACTCTTTGTGTAGAAACTGGAAGTGGATATTCGGAGTGCTAAGTGGGTAATAGTCAAAAAAGGAATATCTTCAACTAAATTCTACACAGAAGCATTCTGTGAAACTTCTTTCTGTTCTGTGCATTCAACTAAAAGAGGTGAACCTTACTTTTCATTGAGCCGTTCTGAAACACTCTTTCTATAGAAACTGCAATTGGACATTCTGAGCGCTAAGAGGCCTATATTGGTTAAAAGAATATCTTCATATAAACACTACACAGAAGCATTCTGTGAAACTTCTTTCTGATCTGTGCATTCAGCTAAGAGAGTTAAACCATACTTTTGATTGGGCAGTTCTGAAACACTCTTTCTGTAGAAAATGCAAGTGGAGATTCGGAGCGCTAAGAGGGTAATAGTGGAAAAAGAATGTCTCCAAATATAAACTACACAGAATCATTCTGTGAAACTTCTTTCTGATCTGTGCATTCAGCTAACAGAGTTAAACCATACTTTTGATTGAGCAGATCTGTACACTCTTTCTGTAGAAAATGCAACTGGACATTTGGAGCGCTAAGAGAGTAGTAGTGGAAAAAGGAATATATTCAAATATAAACTACACAGAAGCATTCTGTGAAACTTCTTTCTGATCTGAGCATTCAGCTAACAGAGTTAAACCATACTTTTGATTGAGCAGGTTTGAAACACTCTGTCTGTAGAAAATGCAACTGGACATTCGTAGCGCTAAGTGGGTAATAGTGGAAAAAAGAATATATTCAAATATAACCTACACAGAAGCATTGTATGAAACTTCTTTCTGTTCTGTGCATTCAACTAACAGAGTTGAACCTTACTTTTGATTGAGCCTTTCTGAAACACTCTTTCTGTAGAAACTGCAATTGGACATTCTGAGCGCTAAGAGGCCTATATTGGGAAAAATAATATCTTCAAATGAAAACTACACAGAAGCATTGTGTGAAACTTATTTCTGATATGTTCATTAAGCTAACAGAGATAAACCATACTTTTCATTGCGCAGTTCTGAACACTCTTTCTGTAGAAAATGCAAGTGGACATTCGGAGCGCTAAGAGGGTAATAGTGGTAAAAGCAATATATTCAACTATAAACTACGCAGAAGCATTCTGTGAAACTTCTTTCTGATCTCTGCATTCAACTAACTGAGTTAAACCTTGCTTTTGATTGAGCCATTCTGAAACACTCTTTCTGTAGAAAATGCAATTGGACATTCTTATCGCTAAGAGGCCTATATTGGGAAAAAGAATATCTACACATAAAAACTACACAGAAGCATTCTGTGAAACTTCTTTCTGTTCTGTGCATTCAACTAAAAGAGTTGAACATTAGTTTTGATTGAGCCGTTCTGAAACACTCTTTCTGTAGAAAATGAAAGTGGAGATTCGGAGCGCTAAGAGGGTAATAGTGGAAAAAGTAATATCTTCAAATATAAACTACACAGAATCATTCTGTGAAACTTCTTTCTGATCTGAGCCTTCAGCTAACAGAGCTAAACCATACTTTTGATTGAGCAGTTTTGAAACACTCTGTCTGTAGAAAATGAAACTGGACATTCGGAGCGCTAAGTGGGTAATAATGGAAAAAGGAATATGTTCAAATATAAACTACACAGAAGCATTGTATGAAACTCCTTTCTGTTCTGTGCATTCAACTAACAGAGTTGAAACTTACTTTTGATTGAGCCGTTCTGAAACACTCTTTCTGTAGTAACTGCAATTGGACATTCTGAGAGCTAAGAGGCCTACATTGGGAAAAAGAATATCTTCAAATTAAAACTACACAGAAGCATTCTGTGAAACATATTTCTGATCTGTGCATTCAGTTAACAGAGCTAAACCATACTTTTGATTGAGCAGTTATGAAAGACTCTTTGTGTAGAAAATGCAAGTGGACCTTCGGATCGCTTAGATTGTAATAGAGGAAAAAGGAATATCTCCAAATAAAAACTACACAGAAGCATTCTCTGAAACCCCTTTTTGTTCTCTGCATTCAACTAACAGAGTTCAGCCTTACTTTTGAAGGAGCAGTTCTGAAACACTCTTTGTGTAGAAACTGGAAGTGGATATTCGGAGTGCTAAGTGGGTAATAGTCAAAAAAGGAATATCTTCAACTAAATTCTACACAGAAGCATTCTGTGAAACTTCTTTCTGTTCTGTGCATTCAACTAAAAGAGGTGAACCTTACTTTTCATTGAGCCGTTCTGAAACACTCTTTCTATAGAAACTGCAATTGGACATTCTGAGCGCTAAGAGGCCTATATTGGTTAAAAGAATATCTTCATATAAACACTACACAGAAGCATTCTGTGAAACTTCTTTCTGATCTGTGCATTCAGCTAAGAGAGTTAAACCATACTTTTGATTGGGCAGTTCTGAAACACTCTTTCTGTAGAAAATGCAACTGGACATTTGGAGCGCTAAGTGGGTAATAGTGGAAAAAGGAATGTCTTCAAATATAAACTACACAGAATCATTCTGTGAAACTTATTTCTGATCTGTGCATTCAGCTAACAGAATTAAACCATACTTTTGATTGAGCAGTTCTGAACTCTCTTTCTGTAGAAAATGCAACTGCATATTAGGAGCGCTAAGTGGGTAGTAGTGGAAAAAGAAATATATTCAAATATAAACTACACAGAATCATTGTATGAAACTTCTTTCTGTTCTGTGCATTCAACTAACTGAGTTGAACCTTATTTTTGATTGAGCCGTTCTGAAACACTCTTTCTGCAGAAAATGCAAGTGGATATTCGGAGTGCTAAGACGGTAATACTGGAAAAAGAATATATGCAACTATAAACTACACAGAAGCATTCTGTGAAACTTCTTTCTATTCTGTGCATTCAACTAACTGAGTTGAACCTTACTTTTGATGGAGCCGTTCTGAAACACTCTTTCTGTAGAAACTGCAATTGGACATTCTGAGCGCTAAGAGGCCTATATTGGGAAAAAGAATATCTTCAAATAAAAATTACACAGAAGCATTCTGTGAAACTAATTTCTGATATGGGCATTCAACTAATAGAGTAAAACCATACTTTTGATTGAGCCGTTCTCAACACCCTTTCTGTAGAAAATGCAAGTGGACTTTCGGAGCGCTAAGAGGGTAATACTGGAAAAAGTAATTTCTTCAAATATAAACTACACAGAATCATTCTGTGAAACTTCTTTCTGATCTGTGCATTCAGCTAACAGAGTTAAACCATACTTTTGATTGAGCAGTTCTGAACACTCTTTCTGTGGAAAATGCAACTGGACATTTGGAGCGCTAAGAGGGTAGTAGTGGAAAAAGAATATATTCAAATATAAACTACACAGAAGCATTCGGTGAAACTTCTTTCTGATCTGTGCATTCAGCTAACTGAGTTAAACCATACTTTTGATTGCGCAGTTCTGAAACACTCTTTTTGTAGAAAATGCAACTGGACATTTGGAGTGCTAAGTGGGTAATAGTGGAAAAAGGAGTATCTTCAAATATAAACTACACAGAATAATTCTGTGAAACTTATTTCTGATCTGTGCATTCAGCTAACAGAGTTAAACCATACTTTTGATTGAGCAGTTCTGAACACTCTTTCTGTAGAAAATGCAACTGGATATATGGAGCGCTAAGAGGGTAGTAGTGGAAAAAGGAATATATTCAAATATAAACTACACAGAAGCATTGTATGAAACTTCTTTCTGTTCTGTGCATTCAACTAACAGAGTTGAACCTTATTTTTGATTGAGCCATTCTGAAACACTCTTTCTGTAGAAAATGCAAGTGGATATTCGGAGCGCTAAGACGGTAATACTGGAAGAGGAATATATTCAAATATAAACTACACAGAAGCATTCTGTGAAACTACTTTGTGTTCTGTGCATTCAACTAACTGAGTTGAACCTTACTTTTGATGGAGCCGTTCTGAAACACTCTTTCTGTAGAAACTGCAATTGGACATTCTGAGCGCTAAGAGGCCTATATTCGGAAAAAGAATATCTTCAAATAAAAACTACACAGAAGCATTCTGTGAAACTTATTTCTGATATGGGCATTCAACTAATAGAGTAAAACCATACTTTTGATTGAGCCTTTCTGAACACTCTTTCTGTAGAAAATGCAAGTGGACATTCGGAGCGCAAAGAGGGTAATACTGGAAAAAGTAATATCTTCAAATATGAACTACACAGAATCATTCTGTGAAATTTCTTTCTGATCTGTGCATTCAGCTAACAGCGTTAAACCGTACTTTTGATTGAGCAGTTCTGAACACTCTTTCTGTAAAAAATGCAACTGGCCATTTGATGCGCTAGGAGGGTAGTAGTGGAAAAAGAATATATTCAAATATAAACTACACAGAAACATTCTGTGAAACTTCTTTCTGATATGAGCATTCAGCTAACAGAGTTAAACCATACTTTTGATTGAGCAGTTTTGAAACACTCTGTCTGTAGAAAATGCAACTGGACATTCAGAGCGCTAATTGGGTAATAGTGGAAAAAAGAATATGTTCAAATATAAACTACACAGAAGCATTGTATGAATCTTCTTTCTGTTCTGTGCATTCAACTGACAGATTTGAAACTTACTTTTGATTGAGCCGTTCTGAAACACTTTCTGTAGAAACTGCAATTGGACATACTGAGCGCTAAGAGGCCTATATTGGGAAAAATAATATCTTCAAATAAAAATTACACAGCAGCATTGTGTGAAACTTATTTCTGATATGTGCATTCAGCTAACAGAGTTAAACCATACTTTTGATTGAGCAGTTCTGAACACTCTTTCTGTAGAAAATGCAACTGGACATTTGGAGCGCTAAGAGGGTAGTAGTTGAAAAACAATATATTCAAATATAAACTACAGAGAAACATTCTGTGAAACTTTTTCTGATCTGAGCATTCAGCTAACAGAGTTAAACCATACTTTTGATTGAGCAGTTTTGAAACACTCTGTCTGTAGAAAATGCAACTGGACATTCGGAGCGCTAAGTGGGTAATAGTGGAAAAAGGAATATGTTCAAATATAAACTACACAGAAGCATTGTATGAAACAACTTTGTGTTCTGTACATTCAACTAACAGACTTGAACCTTACTTTTGATTGAGCCGTTCTTAAACACTGTTTCTGTAGAAACTGTAATTGGACATTCTGAGCGCTAGGAGGCCTATATTGCGAAAAATAATATATTCAAATAAAAACTACACAGAAGCATTGTGTGAAACTTATTTGTGATATGTGCATTCAGCTAACAGAGTTAAACCATACATTTGATTGCACAGTTCTGAACACTCTTTCTGTAGAAAATGCAAGTGGACATTCGGAGCGCTAAGAGGGTAATAGTGGAAAAAGCAATATATTCATATATAAACTACACAGAAGCATTCTGTGAAACTTCTTTCTGATCTCTGCATTCAACTAACTGAGTTAAACCTTGCTTTTGATTGAGCCGTTCTGAAACTCTCTTTCTGTAGAAAATGCAATTGGACATTCTGAGCGCTAAGAGGCCTATATTGGGAAAAAGAATATCTACACATAAAAACTACACAGAAGCCTTCTGTGAAACTTTTTCTGTTCTGTGCTTTCAACTAAAAGTGTTGAACCTTTGTTTTGATTGAGCCGTTCTGAAACACTCTTTCTGTAGAAAATGAAAGTGGACATTCGGAGCGCTAAGATTGTATTAGTGGAAAAAGGAATATCTCCAAATAAAAACTACACTGAAGCATTCTCTGAAACTTATTTCTGATCTGTGCATTCAGTTAACAGATCTAAACCATACTTTTGATTGTGCAGTTATGAAACACTCTTTGTGTAGAAAATGCAAGGGGACCTTCGGAGCGCTAAGATTGTAATAGAGGAAAAAGGAATATCTCCAAATAAAAACTACGCAGAAGCATTCTCAGAAACTCCTTTCTGTTCTCTGAATTCAACTAACAGATTTTAGCCTTACTTTTGAAGGAACAGGTCTGAAACACTCTTTTTGTAGAAACTGCAAGTGGACATTCGGAGCGCTAAGTGGGTAATAGTCAATAAAGGAATATCTTCAACTAAATACTACACAGAAGCATTCTGTGAAACTTCTTTCTGTTCTGTGCATTCAACTAAAAGAAGTGAACCTTAATTTTCATTGAGCCGTTCTGAAACACTCTTTCTATAGAAACTGCAATTGGACATTCTGAGCGCTAAGAGGCATATATTGGTAAAAAGAATATTTTCATATAAACACTACACAGAATCATTCTGTTAAACTTCTTTCTGATCTGTGCATTCAGCTAACAGAGTTAAACCATACTTTTGATTGAGCAGTTCTGAAACACTCTATCTGTAGAAAATGCTACTGGACATTTGGAGCGCTAAGTGGGTAATAGTGGAAAAAGGAATATGTTCAAATATAAACTACACAGAAGCATTCTGTGAAACTTCTTTCTGTTCTGTGCATTCAAATAACTGAGTTGAACCTTACTTTTGATGGAGCCGTTCTGAAACACTCTTTCTGTAGAAACTGCAATTGGATATTCTGAGTGCTAAGAGGCCTATATTGGGAAAAAGAATATCTTCAAATAAAAACTACACAGAAGCATTCTGTGAAACTTATTTCTGATATGGGCATTCAACTAATAGAGTAAAACCATACTTTTGATTGAGCCGTTCTGAACACTCTTTCTGTAGAAAATGCAAGGGGACATTCGGAGCGCTAAGAGGGTAATACTGGAAAAAGTAATATCTTCAAATATAAACTACACAGAATCATTCTGTGAAACTTCTTTCTGATCTGTGCATTCAGCTAACAGAGTTAAACCATACTTTTGATTGAGAAGTTCTGAACACTCTTTCTGTAGAAAATGCAACTGGACATTTGGAGCGCTAAGAAGGTAGTAGTGGAAAAAGAATATATTCAAATATAAACTACACAGAAGCATTCTGTGAAACTTCTTTCTGATCTGAGCATTCAGCTAACAGAGTTAAACCATTCTTTTGATTGAGCAGTTTTGAAACACTCTGTCTGTAGAAAATGCAACTGGACATTCGGAGTGCTAAGTGGGTAATAGTGGAAAAAGGAATATGTTCAAATATAAACTACACAGAAGCATTGTATGAAACATCTTTCTCTTCTGTACATTCAACTAACAGAGTTGAACCTTACTTTTGATTGAGCCGTTCTTAAACACTCTTTCTGTAGAAACTGTAATTGGACATTCTGAGCGCTAAGAGGCCTATATTGTGAAAAATAATATATTCAAATAAAAATTACACAGAAGCATTGTGTGAAACTTATTTGTGATATGTGCATTCAGCTAACAGAGTTAAACCATACTTTTGATTGCACAGTTCTGAATACTCTTTCTGTAGAAAATGCAAGTGGACATTCCAAGCGCTAAGAGGGTAATAGTGGAAAAAGCAATATATCCAAATGTAAACTACACAGAAGCATTCTGTGAAACTTCTTTCTGTTCTCTGCATTCAACTAACTGAGTTGAACCTTGCTTTTGATTGAGCCGTTCTGAAACACTCTTTCTGTAGAAAATGCAATTGGACATTCTGAGCGCTAAGAGGCCTTTATTGGGAAAAAGAATATCTACAAATAAAAACTACACAGAAGCATTCTGTGAAACTTCTTTCTGTTCTGTGCATTCAACTAAAAGTGTTGAACCTTAGTTTTGATTGAGCCGTTCTGAAACACTCTTTCTGTAGAAAATGCAAGTGGACATTCGGAGCGCTAAGATTGTAATAGTGGAAAAAGGAATATCTCCAAATAAAAACTACACAGAAGCATTCTCTGAAACTCCTTTCTGTTCTCTGCATTCAACTAACAGAGCTGAGTCTCAGTTTTGAAGGAGCAGTTCTGAAACACTCTTTGCGTAGGAACTGCCAGTGGACATTCGGAGCGCTAATACGGTAATAGTCGAAAAAGGAATATCTTCAACTAAATACTTCACAGAAGCATTCTGTGAAACTACTTTCTCTTCTGTGCATTCAACTAAAAGAGTTGAAACTTAGTTTTGATTGAGCCGTTCTGAAACACTCTTTCTGTAGAAAATGAAAGTTTAGATTCGGAGCGCTAAGAGGGTAATAGTGGAAAAAGGATTATCTTCAAATATAAACTACACAGAATCATTCTGTGAAACTTCTTTCTGATATGTGCATTCAGCTAACAGAGTTAAAGCATACTTTTGATAGAGCAGTTCTGAACACTCTTTCTGTAGAAAATGCAACTGGACATTTGGAGCGCTAAGAGGGTAGTAGTGGAAAAAGGAATATATTCAAATATAAGCTACACAGAAGCATTCTGTGAAACTTCTTTCTGATCTGAGCATTCAGCTAACAGAGTTAAACCATACTTTTGATTGAGGAGATTTGAAACACTCTGTCTGTAGAAAATGCAACTGGACATTCGGAGCGCTAAGTGGGTAATAATGGAAAAAGGAATATGTTCAATATAAACTACACAGAAGCATTGTATGAAACTTCTTTCTGTTCTGTGCATTCAACTAACAGAGTTGAAGCTTACTTTTGATTGAGCCGTTCTGAAACACTCTTTCTGTAGAAACAGCAATTGGACATTCTGAGATCTAAGAGGCCTATATTGGGAAAAATAATATCTTCAAATAAAAACTACACAGCAGCATTGTGTGAAACTTATTTCTGATCTGTGCATTCAGCTAACAGAGTTAAACCATACTTTTGATTGCGCAGTTCTGAACACTCTTTCTGTAGAAAATGCAAGTGGACATTCGCAGCGCTAATACGGTAATAGTGGAAAAAGGAATATATTCAATTATAAACTACACAGAAGCATTCTGTGAAACTTCTTTCTGTTCTGTGCATTCAACTAACTGAGTTGAACCTTACTTTTGATGGAGCCGTTGTGAAACACTCTTTCTGTAGAAATTGCAATTGGACATTCTAACCGCTAGAAGGCCTATATTGGGAAAAAGAATATCTACAAATAAAAACTACACAGAAGCATTCTGTGAAACTTCTTTCGGATCTGTGCATTCAACTAACAGAGTAAAACCATACTTTTGATTGAGCCGTTCTGAACACTCTTTCTGTAGAAAATGCAAGTGGACATTCGGAGCGCTAAGAGGGTAATAGTTGAAAAAGCAATATATTCAAATATAAACTACACAGAAGCATTCTGTGAAACTTCTTTCTGTTCTGTGCATTCAACTAACAGAGTTGAATCTTACTTTTGATTGAGCCGTTCTGAAACACTCTTTCTGTAGAAACTGCAATTGGACTTTCTAAGCGCTAAGAGGCCTACATTGTTAAAAAGAATATCTTCAAATAAAAACTACACAGAAGCATTCTGTGAAACTTATTTCTGATATGTGCATTCAGTTAACAGAGCTAAACCATACTTTTGATTGAGCAGTTATGAAACATTCTTTGTGTAGAAAATGCTAGTGGACCTTCGGAGCGCTAAGATTTTTATAGAGGAAAAACGATTATCTCCAAATAAAAACCACACAGAAGCATTCTCTGAAACTCTTTCTGTTCTCTGAATTCAACTAACAGAGTTTAGCCTTACTTTTGAAGGAACAGTTCTGAAACACTCTTTGTGTAGAAACTGCCAGTGGACAGTTTTAAATTCTGCTTAATTGCATAAAAGTTAAAAGGTAATATTTAATATTTAATGAGGCTTATTGAGCTAAATGATGATATGCAGCTTGGGTTATACTTGCAATTATAAGATTTGCTCATTATACCTAAGCAATCTCCTTCACTCAATCTAGCTACCACTAAGGAAGCAAAATTCCCTGAATCATAGTATCAAAGCATTCCATTATGTTTTCTATTAAGTTGTTTTGTTCTTTGAATCATTGTCTATTTTAATTTATCCTTTTAGAAAGAAAACAAATTAGTTAACTTGCATTTCCCACTAGAAGCTTCACTACAGCTAGACTTGGAATTGATTTCAGGCCATTTTTTAATAAATGATGGTCCCTAGTGAAAGATAGAATACTTGAGCCATCAATATTGAGTAAATAAAAGGGTTTGGGTAAATAAGAGAGAAGATACCTATTTTTCTCAAATATTTTAAATATCTAATAACCTATTCCTCATCTAAAACAAGCCACAATTACTGGAAATGATGGTCAGAGGAAGGTATTAGCAACCCTGTGTAATACTACATGTCATGTTGGATCACTATTACAGAGAAACAGTTGTCATGCTGCATTTTAGTAATTCTACACATCACCAGAGAAATAGACAACTCTTATAGCCAAAGAAATCCAACGTAGCTACTGTCTACATATTCTTGTTTTAGACCTTTGGTGAAAAAAACTACTATGTGTATTGAATATATTTTACATTAGTTTTATCACAAAAGAAAAATGAGAATTCTATTAGATGCAAATACAAATTCTGAATGACAGGAAAGAAAAATTAAAATCAAAGCTGATCTTAATTAACAAAATGTATTATCTGCTTACATGTATATACAACTGTTCATATACAAAGGCACAGATGCATTTGTGGTTTTGAAAAAATATCTATTTCATTTCAAATCTTCATTGAACAATATTACATATGGCAAGAAAACTGATCTTTTTGAAGGATCTTTTAAAAAGTGTTAAACTTTATTAGATACTCCAAACTAGCAAAGCTCAACTTCATCACAATTATATAATAACACTGCACACTTTCAATTTTATCTGGAGAAATATATCTATCCCTTGAAATAACTCTGTAAACTTCCTGCTCACAGATTTCATTTCAAGCCTTGAAAATGCAGAAAATCAATGCTGAATATACTTGCCCCGAAAGGAAAAGAAAATTTCAGGGGTGTCAGGATGTTTTATCACATAAAGTACAGAATTGCAATTTGTATATGAGCAGGCAACACACCTCCAAAAATAATACAATACTTATCACAAAATACATTCACAGATACTAGATTTGGCACAAACCACTCCATACAGCTATTGATGAAATCAGTATTGAAAGCCTTATTCCAAAATCTATGGCCCTTTTCTACTCTCCAACTGACATTTCAGGATGCCACAACCTTGCAGCTCCACTCTCTCATTAATTTCCCCTAAATACCCTTGGCAGAAGAACGAGAAACGTCACATTTTTCATTTAATTTCTAAAGAACATCACATCCTTTAAGAATAGGTTCTTGAAATTTTAAAATGTTAAACATAAAAACCCTAAAGAGACAAACATCCAAAAACATAAAAACCCTAAACAGACAAACGTCCAAAAACTTTTCTTCAAAATCACAACAACTTTATATGCTACATGTTCCTGTAAAATACCACATACACAAACTCACAGGCACACCCACCCACCCAAAACCCACACACTCGAATTTATATGGCCTCGTAATACCTCACATATATATACATGTCACCAAATGCAACAGAGACCCACGCATATATATGGCCTCATAATACCTCACATATATATACATATCATCAATTACAACAGAGAAAAGCCAATTTCAGAAACATGGCTTCAATTTTGATGCATTTACTCACACTTAATTCTATTTCAATTTAACTGCAGAGATATTACAATACCCTGTAACAAAAACCTGACGGAAGATTGTAACAAATTGCTTAAACATCAAACCAAACACTAAACATAATTTCATCACAAAGTGAAATTCGCATCCAACTCGCAAAGAATTAGAAAATCCTTGCACTTACCTTGGCCTTGTCCATTCCCCAGATGACCCCAAAACACCACCGTCATCATCAACAGCCCCGGAGCCCACGTCCACATCCTTCTAGTGACACGCTCGTGTCTTCTGGCCATTGCATCTTAAACTCTGCATATTCAGTGGGGTGGATGTGAAAGTACAATAAATTACATTCTTAGAGAAATACACTACGACTCAAATCCCATATCTAATATGCACTGTGCATTTCTGAATTATCCTGCCTACAAGGAGGTACATTTGAAAATCATGCTTCCCTTTAGGGTTGTCATATTGATGATTAATACGAAAGCTCATTCATTTTTAATCTTTAAGCATTCATCTGAATTCCATTTTTAATATCATTTTCCAAAACAGGCCACTTAACCTATGAATGTTAAAAAGTACTCCCGATATACATATTGGAGTTCAGTCAAGCAAAAGCATGGTGTATGGACACTACTTAAGTATAACTTGATATTTAGGCAAATTGATGAATTTAACATACCATGTAATCTCTACATATATACAAAAGGACTTTTCAACACATTTATGTAAGTTTTGCATAAATACCCTTGAAAATATTCTCAAGTTTTAAGTGGTATTCTAATTATGTCAGTAATTTTAACTGAATAAAGAGATGCATCATGTGCAAAAACTAATCTTGTTTACTTAAAATTGAGAGTAAAATTAATTATAGAAGGTACAAAACACTTGTAATTTTGATTTCAGATATATGACCCACAGGAACCTTCATATATACAAATATTATACACATATATGACAATGTATATTTGAATGTTCATTTTGAAACTGCTTTTCATACTGATACATGAAAATACTTAAATGTCCACCAAAGCAAGGTTATTTATTCATACATTTGAATGATATACAGTAGCTCAAAAGAATAAACTTGAGTTGCATGTACTAATATGGATAAGTGTCCAAAATGAATAGTGAAGCAAAACTAGCAAATTTAATAATGATAAGTTCAAAATTACACCTTTCATATGTAAACATGTGCAATAGTTAAAACTATAAATTTTATGTTGCATAAATATATAATACAGTATAATAACGCATAAGAATGAGAAACACCTTCAAGACTAAAGTTAGGAAATTACAAGACTACAATTTAAATGGTTAGTAGGTGGAATTTTAAATCAGAGGTTACTCCTAAATCCCAATTTTTCCACAGTTGACAAAATAACGGAGTTAAGAAAAATAAACTTAATGATTTCCAGAATGAATGCTTTATTCAAAATGCTACGTAATTACAATTCTAATAAACTTGCAAGGGAATCCAGTCACCCAGAAATTTTTTATGCCTTTCTCCTACATCACGAAAGGGGAAGATTTAATTACCAACTTTGCATTACTTAACGTCAGACTCATAGTATCAGAGCTAAAGAGAAATTTAAGAAACACCTAACTCAACCTCTCCATTTTAAATGACCAAATGAGTTGAGAAGGTTACAATGACATTTCTAAGTTCATATGTAAAAACAGAATTTTGATGACAATGACAGTTTAAGTACTAATAAACACTCCTGGAAAAGTTACTGTAATCCAGGTTATTTTACTGTGCTAAATGCCTTACATTCTTTACCCAATTCAGTTTTCACAGAAATCCTATGAACAAAGCACTTCCAAAATTTACCACTTCACAGCTAAGAAAACAAGGCTTAGAGAAATGCTACACGATCCCCTAGTCATGAGGTTAGTAGGTACCACTGTGGAGACTGAGGCAAAACAGGACGATTTCAAAGCCTATGCTCTGAACAAGTAAACACTAAGCAGGAATTTAGTTCTAGATCTCCCAGTTGTAGTCCAATAATCAGCCAAAAAATGGTGCTGAGAAGAGGGGAAAGAAAGATGTCTTGTATGTGGAGCCTCATGTATTTGATCCCAAATACATCTTCATATTGAAAATCATTAGAGCACAAGGCAAAAGAATTATTAGTTTGTTTCTAAAATCATCAACCTTTCCCAAGTTGAACATACAAATATATTTTATCATATATATACTATATGTGTGTATAGCGTGTGTTTATCTAAGTATTCCTGTGGTTTATATATCTGGATGTGGAATTACAAGTGATTTGTGGTTTATTATTTATTTATTATTATACTTTGAGTTTTGGGGTACATGTGCACAATGTGCAGGTTTGTTACATATGTATCCATGTGCCATGTTGATGTGCTGCACCCATTAACTCGTCATATAGCATTAGGTGTATCTCCTAATGCTGTCCCTGCCCCCTCCCCCCACCCCACCACAGTCCCCAGAGTGTGATGTTCCCCTTCCTGTGTCCACGTGTTCTCATTGTCTCCCTCTGTTGCTCTGGCTGGAGTCAGTGGTGTGATCATAGCTCACTGCAGACTCCAAGTCCTAGGCTCAAGCGATACTTTTGCCTCGGCCTCTCAAGTAGCTCGGACTACAGGCACGCACCACCATCCCCGGCTAATTTTTTTACAGAGATGGGTCCCACCGTGTTGCTTGACTGGTCTCAGCCTCCTTAAGTCAAGGGATCCTCCCACCTGGACTTCCGAAAGCACTGAGATTACAGGTGTCAGCCACCGTGCGTTTTTTGATTTCTTCAATTAATTTTACTTATACACTTGATTACACAAGATTAATTTTGTGTACATAATGAATCTCTTTTGAGGTTTAAGTTACTGATTAATTAGAGTACCACTTAACAAGCGTGTCATCCCAGCACTTTGGGAGGCTGAAGTGGGCGGCTCACCTGAGGTCAGGCATGAGCCACCGTGCCCGGCTTACACACATTCTTTTCACTCCTGCTTGCAGATCTCTGTTCCCTTCTAATTCCAGTGGAACCACTTTCACTTAGTATCAAAATATCCAGATCCACTCATCAAAGTGTAAATAATCCTCCAGCAAATTACCTTTGCAAATCTATTTTTATGTAATATTTCCTTAACTTCTTCTTACCTACATCCAGTAGTCATTTTACAAGGCAGAATTTTTTCTATTTTATATAGAACTGAGGCAGTATTTGAAAAAAAATCTCAAAACACTCTTCAGGAAGGACTGGCATCTAAAACACCAGTTCCAATATATATTTCAGTAACATTTTAAAGGACAGATGCTTTTCAAAATGTTATTATAATTTAAAAAAATGTAACCTTCCTCTCTGAGTTCATGTTTATGGAAAACTAATATTTCATAAATGCCAAGTTACTATGATGTATTATCTAAATGCTGCCCCTGCCATTCTATAAATACAAAAATCATAACCTTCTAACTAACTTTGGTATTAGTCAACAACTGTGCTGATGAAAAGTAAAATCAATTCATTTAAAATAATTTTCCATGAACAAAATCAAGTAACTTGTAAGTAGTATGGTAGATGAACCAAAAAATAAAGTAACATTAACCAGAAAGACATGCCATGGACTTCTCTAATCTTTTTTTGGAACACCCTTTTCATGCATATGAAAATAAAAATTAAATATAAAATACCTACTTTATGTATGTACTTTTACTTGTGTCTATTGTCCTTTAAAGATTAAAATAACTCCTAAATCCTGGATAGCTGAGCCCATTGTGCTCTTCTGCCCATAAAATAGATCGGATGTGCAGTGAAAGAGGTAAAACTTAGGCTTTCAGGTTAGTTATGACGATGGAAACACAATTCTATTCAATAGTGTTCATCTTGGTCTTTCAAATGTTTAAGGTCACAAGGCAAAAGAGAACAGACTTTAAGAATGTTCGTGTATTACTTCTCGTCTTACCCAATAGCTACATTAGTTCAATTAGGCCAGTGTTTTGGAGTAAACAGCACTGTGAAATGTGTCGTGGAGTCCGGAGGCTCCACCACCTACCTCCATGTAGTTGTTCTGTCCGATGGAGCCTAGAGTAATACCTTAGGAGATGCATTACATCTACAGGTACCAACCAGGAAGGGTAGTCTTGAATTAAATGGCTTTAGAACACGTTATAAGAGCAAATCGAAGCTTCTAGGTATTAGAACCACTTCAATCACAGAGCGTCTCTGGGTTCTATCTGTGGCCAGCATCAAGTATCTGTCTGCCCTCCCCGAATGCTTTCTCTCATCATGTGGATCTTCTAGATGGTCTTATTCTTCCCCAGCCAGCCAACTTGATCAACAAGCCTAGGTATATTAGATATGTATAAAGTTGGTTCTTAAATAAAGTCCATTTCTGTATCTAGGTAAGTAATGTCTTCAGACTTACAATTTCATTGATATCTAGAAAGAGTGACTCTAGTTAGCTTCTAGTGTCAGTTTTTCTAGCAGCTTCTTTAAAAACAAAAATCCTCTCTGGAACAAAGCTTCCTTGCAAGTATTGCTGTTGGCAATAGTCCTCTTTACTGAAATGCTTATCCGGTGAAACTTGCGCTGTGCCAGTGAGCCTGCAGGTTGATGGTCCTTTTGTTCAACTTCTCCATTATAAAGCAACCTCTCTGATCACCCTTTTAAAACTAAAGACCAAAGAATCAAATGAGATCAGGAAGTGACCAGAGCTCACAGGTCATCAACTCCTCTTCTTAGCATATTATAGCACACAGTCTAAGCCCGAAAAACACAGCAGAACCCATTACAGCTCTCGAGTTCCAGTTATTAACGTTGATTTTTTCCAATGGGAAATTTTCATTAGAAGCTATCACAGGACTCACATTCAGTAATAACTTAGATTAGGATACATACTGGAGCCTTTGTCCTTAGAGTAGGTGCCACTGAGTCACTATTAAAAGGAGTCTTTTTGATCTTAGTAAATTCTCACAGGGCTTATCTCAGTCTAAACTGTAACTGGCCTTTACTAGTGATGTCATGTGTAGTTCAAATTAATATTGTAATGTATATAAATTGTATATATAGGTATAATACATGCATGTATTTACAATTATTTATTTTATTTTATTTTTTAATAAGATAAAAGTTAGAGGTTAAAATATGACTCTAGGCCATTGTGCTTTAGAATGAAGAGCACAGACATGGGTTGGAAATGTAAATTTTGGCCCAATTTAATTTCTGTGACAAATTCATTAATGTCTTCAAGGTTCAGGCTCTATGTATGAGACAAATGAAAACAGCTCTAAGATTCCTGAAAACCCTAAAATATTAAAATTCCACTCTGCCATTAGTTCAGATAAATCATTTGCCAATTTGCCCCACAAGAACCAGGCATCTTTAAATGGTAACATAACATGCACTTCTCTCTCCCAAAGTGTGGTGCATAAACGTTCTGCTTCTCAATAACACAGGATGCCTGCTAAAATGTGCTGTCAGGGGGATTAGTAAGGAAATGTTGTATCAAAACTTCTGCAGATGTGGCCCTGAAATACACATTGTAATAAATCCTCCAGGCCTCTCAAGTTAGGAATAACTGGTTTATAAAATTGTACTTACTTAAAAATTATAGATAAACAGATTTCACCGTAACCCATTCTTTCTGTTCTGAATGAAATAAGGCTCTATATTCAGACTGAATTTTCAGTGAAAAACAACTTAAAATAGTGACAAATCATCTATAAGTTTAAATGAATATAACTAGGAGACCTGAAAACTCAGGTTTAGCAGTCATCTTCCAACAGTTTGAGAGCCCACAGGAGCCACAGAGCCCTCATGTCTCTCCAGAGAAGCAGGGTGATTCTTCCCCCTAAACACCATGCAATTCTTGAAGTGAGTGAAAGCATCCCTGCTCACACTGATACCCTCTCAAGTGAACTCAAAGTTAAGCCATCTCCAGCCAGACCAGATATCCTGGCCCATATCTCATTCATTAATATATGTTGAGAAGCCTTTGTTTCTTGGAAACTACATGAAGTGAATAGGCTGTGGACTCCACTGGACATAGTGGTCTATATTTAACCAATTCCCTTCACACATATGTATCAGATGCTCTCTTAGTTACGGAGCTGCAGTGGTGAATAAGAAAGCCACAGTCCTGTACTCCCAGGGTTTCAATTCTGAAGACGAAGACAGGCACAGAAACCCAACTGAGCAAAGAGAAGAGATTATTACAAAATGTGTTCACATGCAAAGTGAAGCAAGGGACTGAATATACAACAAGGGTTTTGGGGCGAACATTAGATACAATCTTAATTCAGATTATATAAGATTCATACATATAATTTTTATATATAGATATATTAATTTGGGCCGGGCGTGGTGGCTTATGCCTGTAATCTCAGCATTTTGGGAGGCCAAGGCGGATGGATCACTTCAGTCCAGGAGTTTCAGACCAGTCTGATCAACATGGCAAAACCCCATCTCTACTAAAAATAAAAAAGTTAGCCGGGTGTAGTGGTGTGCGCTTGTAGTCCCAGCTACTCAGGAGGCTGAGAAAGGAAAACTGCTTGAACCCAGGAGGCAGAGGTTTCAGTGAGCCAAGATTGTGCCACTGCACTCCAGCCTGGGTGACACAGCAAGACCCTGTCTCAAAAGAAAAAGAAAAAAAGAAATATTAATTTGGATTATACAGATTCTAACCACTTCTTTCAAGTGAGAATATTTAAGGTAAGACCTGAGAATAAAAAGAGTTAGCTTTTCATACACCACAGAAAGATTCGTCTTTTAGGAAAAACCCCCAGTGTTCATGGACCCTAATATATGAGCAAGATCTTGGCATGTAGAAGAAACCTGTGAATTGGATGAAATGAAAAACTGAAAAGTAGGAATCTGGATGAAGTACAGAAGGGAGAAAGACTAATGTGAGACGTGGCTGAAAGAGAAGGATATGTGAAACAGTACAGGTCTTCATTAGTAATGATGAGGAACATAAATGTTAGTCCAAGTACACCAGAAAAGTGGGAGAGTTGGAAACTGAAAGACATGTTAAGAGATCACTTTGGTTTCTCTGTAGCTAACAGGGTGTAGGAGATTAAGAATTAAAGTAGGTTGACTAAGGATGACCTAAGAAAATAAGCATAGGTAAGAAAATATGTGGCTCTGGCTAGGCTGGGGACATTGGAAATCAAAAGAGGTGGAGGAAATTACAGATGTATTTGGAACCAAAATATTTTTTAAATGAATGTTGAATTGGATATTGTCAGAATATTGAGGAAGGGCCAAAAATGACTTATAAGCGTCTAGCATGGCTGGCAGTGCCACTTACTGACATGTGGGAAACCAGGACATGTTACCTCTGAATTATTCGAGTGCTATTGTCATGTAAATCATCAACTCCCAGAAAAAAGGTCTGGGCCAAACTCTAAGACTGGAAATTATGAGCTGTTTAGTAGTGTTTAGAGCTTAGAGAGAGTATGTGTGTGGAGAGAAAAGAAGAGCAATTAGGACAGAACCCTTAGAAACATCAATATTTAAAATTTGGGAAGAGAAACAGAAACAAATAAATTGTGGGAAAATGAAGCTCAGGGTAGTTGCAAGGGAATGCTAAAAATGAACTATGGCATTTGAGGAGGAAAACGTGGAAACTGAAAGCAAGAGAGTACGGATGGATCGTGAGGGAGCAGCAGCAGCTGTGTCCTAAGAAGAGTCTCAGTGAAAATGAAGGGTTGTAGGAATGAGGACATCTGGGCCAACGAGCTGGCAAGGAGTGATGTCCAGGAGGCAGAATATTTGCATCTAGATCCTGGTGGTATATACCCTTATAGAAAATGTTTCAGATTTGATGACAATAAAGTGGAGGAAAGAAAAAAAGTAATGGAAATAAAGATGTCAAAAAACGGGGAACCGAGGTTTGTACTGGTCCTTTCACGTGAAAGCTGAGCCACTAAAATGATGGCTGAACTTGCCTGAAGATGATATTGAGCAAAAGATCTACAGCCTTAAATAAAGGGCAAGAGGCCAGGTGCAGTGGATCATGCCTGTAATCCCAGAACTCTGGGGGGCTGAGGCAGGCATATCACCTGAGGTCAGGAGTTCGAGACCAGCCTGGCCAACATGGCGAAACCCCGTCTCTACCAAAAATACAAAAATTAGCTGGGTGTGGTGGTATGCACCTGTAATCCCAGTTACTCAGGAACCTGAGGCAGGAGAATCACTTGAAACCGGGAGGAGGAGGTTGCAGTGAGCCGAGATCACACCATTACACTCCAGCATGGGTGACAGAGCAAGACTCCATCTCAAAAAAAAAAAAAAATAAGACCAGAGTGCCCAGGAGGGAGGTCTGTTGATGATGGTAATACCAAAGGGGCATGGCCGATATTTCCAAGGGGTTTGAGTTTCAAAGGAACAGTCTAATTTGCAAGGAGCGGAGAAATTAACAGTCTAGAAGTTGTAACGGGAACCAAGAACAACCACCTCGGCTTCCAGCCATAGGTATGTGGAGGGTGAGAAAAAGACCTGTCTCAATTTATGAAAGCTAGAGGAAAAACTGCACTTTAGTATCAACCAACTTTTGTTTTAAGATAATTACAAAC
Source organism: Symphalangus syndactylus (assembly GCF_028878055.3). Classification (NCBI taxonomy): domain Eukaryota; kingdom Metazoa; phylum Chordata; class Mammalia; order Primates; family Hylobatidae; genus Symphalangus; species Symphalangus syndactylus. The sequence continues at coordinate 108,769,851 of NC_072437.2, read as the reverse complement.
CAATATGGAACTTAGCAAGAGTCAATTTTGACAGTTTCCTGCAGCTTAGTAAATTCTGCACAAAATTAAGATTTAACACAAAAGTAGAGAAAAATTTTAATGGCATAGCACATTTCTTCACAATTCCTTAAACCAAATAATTCCCTGTTCTTCTAACTCTCACCTTACACTATCAACTAGGCTTCTTATTCAATGAACGGTTTAAGTCTACTAAGACACACACACACACACACACACACACACATCTTATCCAGCTGCAGATCTCATTTTTGAAGGTACATTGAAAGTACATAGATCATTCTATAATCATCAACTATGAAGATTGTGAGCAACTGGAACAAGTATTCTTGGAAAAGAAGTTTCCTGTGTATAAGAAAAAAAAGAGTCCAACTCTGGGAACTGACTTGGCTGAGTCATCATTATATGCCACTGGCAAGAAATCAAGAAGTAACTCAGGACTGATAAACTTTGTTAAAGGAAATGGAAACAGCCTATCTGTGAGGCTTAATTCTTGATAATCTGGCCAAGATATAGCATCTGGATAAGAGTTCACTGACTCAACTAAATTTTGTGAAGGTGAAGTACTTGTTAAAATGAAAGATCTATTTAGAGAGAAATAAGTAGACATAATGTCTGCACTATGGATAGGTGTATACCTGTTTTTTGCAAAAACAGTTTGTATCTTTGAAATGCTGGTTTGCCCTGGACAGAGCTAACTTAAATAGAGACCTGGCGCGGTGGTTCATGCCTGTAATCCCAGCACTTTGGGAGGCCGAGGAGGGTGGATCATGAGGTCAGGAGATCGAGACCATCCTGGCTAACACGGTGAAACCCCGTCTGTACTAAAAATGCAAAAAATTAGCCGGGCATGGTGGCGGGCACCTGTAGTCCCAGCTACTCTGGAGGCTGAGGCAGGAGAATGGTGTGAACCCGGGAGGCGGAGCTTGCAGTGAGCCGAGATCGCGCCACTGCACTCCAGCTGGGTGACAGAGAGAAACTCCGTCCCCAAAATATATATATATAGTTTTTTTATACATATATGTATATATACCCAAAGGATTATAAGTCATGCTGCTATAAAGACACATGCACACGTATGTTTATTGTGGCACTATTCACAATAGCAAAGACTTGGAACCAACCCAAACGTCCAACGATGATAGACTGGATTAAGAAAATGTGGCTGGATACATATGTAACAAACCTGCACATTGTGCATATGTACCCTAAAACCTAAAGTATAATAAAAAAAAAAAGAAAATGTGGCACATATACACCATGGAATACTATGCAGCCATAAAAAAGGATGAGTTCATGTCCTTTGTAGACACATGGATGAAGCTGGAAACCATAATTCTCAGCAAACTATCACAAGGACAAAAAAAAAAACAAACGCTGCATGTTCTCACTCATAGGTGTGAATTGAACAATGAGAACACATGGACCCAGGAAGGGGAACATCACACTCCGGGGCCTGTCATGGGGTGGGGTGAGGGGGAGGGACAGCATTTGGAGATATACCTAATGTAAATGATGAGTTACTGGGTGCAGCACACCAACATGGCACATGTATACATATGTAACAAACCTGCACGTTGTGCACATGTGTCCTAGAACTTAAAGTATATATATATATATATATATATATATATATAAATATAAAGAGAAAACCATTAAAGAAAGGCTATAATACACAGGAACACACAGACATACATACACCTGTGTGTCTATATCTTCAGTTATCACACTTTTTCTATACAGACTCCACACGAGACAAACATGTTACATTTTATGAGAAACTATAAGTGGAAAGAGGAGAATTTGTGAAATCAATATAGAATGTTCCTTGTTTAGCATAATTCTAACTGTTTCTCATTAGAGGTCTGAGTATCAATCTGTATTATATGTGGCCATGCTGGCATTTGGGAAATTCCACAAGAAACTTTTTAAATATGAATTTGGAAAAGGGAAAAGGATTTTTAAAGTGTCTTTTTTTGTTCTGCATTCTATGTGGAACATCTATTTTGTGCTAACTGCTCGTGTTAGCTTGTGATTGCCTGTGACTATGTGGAAGATATACTTTACGTGACTATGTGAGCAATAGTCTTAAAGTTAAGAAATCTAAAATTTGGTTGGTTTAGTTGCTAATTAGGTAAATTACCTTGTAATGGTTACTTAACCTCTCAAAGATTAATTATCTTCAGTGGTACATTGAAGGTTCCATTCATATTGATTTTAGTAGACTTATCCTACTAAAAAGTAAATTTAACAGAAATTATTCTAGACCTCATTATTTCAGGAGACCCCACCCCAGCTTTTATTCCTAACTTCAAGAAATGCAGAGAAATTTAAAAATTCGATGTTCTCCCAATTCAACAGAATATAACTGAACTAAATCGATTTATGTATAATTCATTATTTCAACCTTTAACGCTATATCCGAGCGGTTTGTTTTCACCATAAAGTTATAGCTGTTTAGGCCAATAATTAAAGAGGACCTTGATAGAGAATGACAAGAGAGGATGATCACCCTATTGTCTATCTTCCAGCTGTTTTCAATGCCCTGAAGTTTTATTCACACCCAAATATTAGAATCTTATCTGAGAGAGCGTACTCAAATGATGAATCATGCTAATTTCTCAAGAAAAGTGTTACAGAATAATAAATGCCTTTCTGGTCAAAGCACTGATGCTCTGGAAATAATCTTTATCCAAATGAGGTACAGGAATTGTTAGGACTATTAAAAGTTTGTATATGATATCTGCCAGGTTCGACTGAGCTTCACTTAAAATCTACCATATTAGGGCCAAGTGTAATGACTCAAATTAGTGAACTTAAAAATTGTTTTAAAATGTTTCCTGGAGACATTTCAAATATTGCTCTCTGATTTATCACTGTTACTTTTGCTGAATTCAATTTGATGCCAAGATTTATTCAGATTAATCAAATGCCATAAACTCTGATACCTAATGTTCCTTAACACCTTAAGAACTTTTAAACAGATCAAATGTTGAAGATACGCTTTTAGTGAAACTGTACCTAAGCACATGAATTCTATTGAATATAGCTTTTTAGAAGACTAACAAAGAAAGAAGACTTAGGAAATTCGGAAACATTTTTTAAACCTTCTAGAGGGAATTAAACTACTGAAAAATAATTTCAATTGGTGAATCTAATGGCATTAATCAGAAGATAAGAAAAAAGTAACCATAAAACTTTATGGGGGTAATATTTGCTATGAGGATCAGGAAAAACAACTAATGGATATTAGGCTTAATATCTGGGTGATGAAATAAACTGTACAACCAATCCCATGGCATAAGCTTACCTCTGTAACAAACCTACACTTGTACCCCTGAACTTAAAAGTTAAAATTTAAATAAATAACGTTGTGCTATTAATTTCAACCAGAGCCTTTCCAAGGTGCAGGGAACTTTTGAGAATTTTATTTCTTGCAAAAGGAAACTTGATTCCTTGCTTAGGGCCTTCCTAGGAAAACCTCTATTCTTTGGAGAAGCATCATACTCCTACAATATTTAAGGACCATCATATTTGTCAGACTTTTTTTCTGTTTTACTGTGAGCAGTTTACAGAACATAAAGAAAAATCAAATCCGAAGGTGCACTACACGTGTTTTATCAAAAGGAACATTTTTGTGTACTTTTAAGAAAATACGACAAATTGAGTTTTCTGACCTATTACCAAGTTAGACATCTTGAGTGAATTGAATCTGTTGTAATCCTGTTTGGTTTTCATCCCATGGCTCTGGAAAACTGACATTTATCTCCAATTTTTCAACTCTGCTTCTTTCCAGTACCTCATCTATACGACTATTATAGTACTTTTCATCTGCTTCTACCACTACACTATGGCTGCATTACTTTTAACACAGTGTCCCACATGTTACCCATTTCTACCTTATATAAAGAGTAGAAATTGAATTGTAATTGAGTATCCAGTTGCCTCATATTCAGGTCTTCAACTGAAATAACTCCAGCTATCTCAAAACTTCAACCCTCTCTGGAAGTATTGGACCAAATTATCCCAGATTATAGCACTCTCAGGCTAAAATTACTAATGCTTCTATAGTTTCAGAGACTGTATCAGGTTATTCAACACAACATTCCATGCACCATTCCAGCCTCATATAATCAGAGGACACTTAGACGACTTTAATAGCCTTCAAAAGACACCCTCCTCTTTTACTTATATATATATTTATTTATCTATTTATTTAATGGAGACAAGGTCTCACTCTGTCACCCAGACTGGAGCGCAGTGGCATAATCACGGTCCACCGCAGCCTGCACCTGCCGGGCTCCGATCCTTCCACCGCAGCCTCCTGAGTGGCTGGGACCACAGGCGCCGCCACCACATCTGCCTGGTTTTTGTATTTTTGTGGAGATGGGGTTTCACATGTTGCCCAGGCTGATCTGAGACTCCTGGGCTCAAGAGATCCACCTGCCCCGGCCTCCCAAAGTGCTGGGATTACATGAACGAGCCATTGTGCCCAGCCGGTCCCGCCCGGTTTTTAACCTTCGTACTGTTTATATAATCATCCTTCACAAAATAGAACACTTCATTACTCGATGGTTCTCATTATTCTAATATGAAGAACTATATTAAGAAAATAAATTCCTGGCCGGGCGCGGTGGCTCACACTTGTAATCCCAGCACTTTGGGAGGCCGAGGCGGGCGGATCACGAGGTCAGGAGATCGAGACCACGGTGAAACCCCGTCTCTACTAAAAATACAGAAAATTAGCCGGCGTGGTGGCGGCGCCTGTAGTCCCAGCTACTCGGGAGGCTGAGGCAGGAGAATGGCGGGAACCCGGGAGGCAGAGCATGCAGTGAGCCGAGATCGCGCCACTGCACTCCAGCCTGGGCGACAGAGCCAGACTCCAGCTCAGACAAAAAAATAAATCAATAAATTTCCAATATTTCCTAGCATATCCAATTTAATTCTATACATCACATAAAAATAAAAGCCGTCTTACTGTGTTAGTTTCTTACTGCTGTTACAGTAAATTAACATAAACTCAGAGGCTTAAAACAACACATTTTTTTTCTTTATACTTCTGGGGGTCAGAAGTCCAAAATGGGTCTTAGTGTGCTAAAATCAAGGTATCATCAAGTGTATATTTTGTCTAGAGATTCCAGGAGAGAATTCACCAGGTTTGAGGGGTCACATGTATCCCTGAGCTCTTGGCCTCTGCACATCTTGGACACAGCACATCACTTCAGCCTCGGCTCCAGTTTACCCAAGCTCTTCTGCTCACTCTGGTCTCTCCGCCTTCCTGTCTGAAGGTTCTTTGTGACTACAGTGGGCCCACCTAGATAATTCAGGATAATCGCTCCAGTTTAAGGTGAGGTGATTAGCAATCTTAATTCCACCTCTAACCATAATGCTTCCATGCTGCCTAACAACACATTCAAAAGGTCATCCTGCTAAGGGTCATTATTCTACCTACACACTAAGTGACTGAGAAAAAGTAAAGTTATCTATCATGCCTTACCTATGGCGAGGAAATAATAACTTATAATGATTTATCTACGAAAACCTGTTTTTAAAAGCTTTGGTCCTAGTCTATTGATTAAAGTTTTGGTATATTCCAGATAAATTTCATGTCCTTGATGCTAACACATTGTGCACAGTAGATGGCCTTTTTAAAATAGTACTGCATAAAGGAATATTTAAGGTTGTCTGGACAATAGAAAAGGAACTTTAGTTGCTATGCCACAAAAGGCCGGATTTCTGCACATTACACCTCCTACCAGTGCACACATGTGCCAAAGTCCTTCCTGAAAGCCTGGTTTATGTTTCCTATGTGCTTAGCAATAGTTTTACTCTCACGACTGTTTATATTAAGTCCTATTTTTTAAAGCATATCCTCATTTGTTTGTTTTCCTGAGCCTCTGAACTGGATTTCATCTGGTATGTATTGCACAGGTTTGCACACTTGATTGTACGCTACCTAAAAGCATCCTCTTGTGTTCTGGACACGGTTATTTTTCTCCATGGTAAGGTGATAAGTGACTTCTCTGAGGACTTGCCACCTTAGAATGCAGTGGTGACATCACCTGCTCAGGCTCTGTCTGCAATGTGGAATTTAGTATTTTCCAACTTCTGGTCTAACTTGAACTTCATAATTAAGCAGAGCCGCCTTTTGAGGGAACAGTAGGGTGTCTGCCCCTAAACGTCTGTGTAAATGCAGAGACACATTTGGGAACATAACTGACTTTTACGTACAGAAGCCAGATGCATTTCATGACCATGCATGCTTAGGGAAGCAAGTTCATCTCATCTATCACAATAAGCATCTGTGCCACTAAATTCCACTGCAGGATACTTTTCACACTTAGACAACAAAACATTTAAGGAAATAAAAGCTCTTTCCAATAAAAATGTGCATCAAATACTGTGTGTATGTTTAAAAAAAAACCTTCCTCTATAAGATAAGGCCACAGGAACTACTAAAAAAGCATTCTTGAAATACATTTTCTGATAGGAATCTAGGCCCTTGCCTTATATAAGATTTAAGGAAAGTGATGTGTGTGTCTTTATACTTGAAAGGCTGTTTTCAACAGCAAAGGGTATGCTTTGAGGTATCAATATAGTTTTGAGAATGCAAAAGTTTAAAATAAATGGAATGCATATTCTCCAGGTATGAATATGCAATTGTCATTATTTTCCTACCATCTACTAGATTAGAAACAGAAGAAAAATTATGGAAATGTCTGTTTTCCCTCAATAGGAGTACCTATTTATTAAAGTTAATTAATTACTATTCTTTAAACATTTTCAAAATAGACTCATAAGTGACAACTTTCAGAGAAAACAAGGGTTTTTGGATGTAAATATTTACTTATAACATGGATAAAATAATTTTGTTAAATATTAACTCCATATTCATAATGTTCTCTATTGTTTTTGCATTTTGTTTAACAATAGAGAATCTAAGACATTTAGTGTTCATGAGTTTCATACAGTTTCCTGTCAATGTACTTTGTCTTTTTTTTATTGGACTACTAATCATTTATTTATGATTTGTTGGAACTACTCATATTTTAAATATGTCAAGTGAACTGCAAGCACTTGTTGCTGATTTGATATTTGCTTTTTACACATATACATTGTATCCTCTGAAAAAGAAAAGTTTTATATTTTAACAAATTCCAATCCATAAATTTTTTTTTAAATTTTCTGTTATTGGTTAGGGCTATGTTTGGATATTTAATTTTAACCGTAATGTTGCAAGTGATATTTGTCTATGGTATTTTTTCTTTATATTTTGGAAAAGTGTATTTGACATCCACTATGGAATTAATATTTATTAATGACATATTATACCTTTGTGCAACTATAAAATACATATAGCCAATTATCTGAACACCATTTTATGAACTGTTTATCACTTATCCACTGATTTGAAACACTATCTTTATCATATATTGGATTTTAGGTTTATCGAGATTATGTAACATGAAATTATTTAATTATGAAATTATGTGAATTCAAGCATGACAGTCAGCTCTTCTTCCCCACCACTACCCTGTAAAAGGATGGATGGAATAATTGCTTCCCTATGGCTTAAGTGTATGAGAGGTATACAACATGGTCTTGATGAAGTGGGAACTACACAGAAACTGTTTTTGGTCCTGAAATGTACTCCAGCTTTACCAATTTGTTCTACACATATACCATTGAGGGTAGAAGCTGAATTTTGCTAATGATTATATTTACAATACTTAACATTGTGCCAGATACTGAATAGATGCTTAGAAACATGTTTAATGACTTGTTTTATTGATAGAGACCTAATTATCTGCTGTACTGGTGCTATCTCATTCAGAATCATTTTGACCAGCCTTTCTCCATCATGAATAAAACACTTATTTACACACTTGTGTACATGCACATGTGCATAGAAACACACACACCCTTTGCAGAGACAAACTGCATCGAAAGCATGTACAAACATTATAGTATTTTTGTTGATTCTGACCTGATTCTGATTCTATTGTATACATTTTCATTCTGATCACAATAACAATAAAAATAGAAAACTATAAGTTGTGAAGCTGGAAGATGCAGAACATGAAAGATCGAATTACCAATTTTTTTTTTCTATTTTCTTTAGTTGGCTGCTGATAAAATCAGAAAAGAAATGGACACAAAAATGAAAGTATGCAATGTGTGTGCGTGTGTGTGTGTGTGTATCACATGCACTCGTTTCCATGATGTACATATGGAATTTCATAACCAGCCAAACTAAGCTTCATAAGTGAATGAGAAATAAAATCCTTTACAGACAAGCAGATGCTGACAGATTTAGTCACCATCAGACCTGCCTTCCAAGAGCTCCTAAAGGAAGCACTAAACATGGAAAGGAAAAACCAGTACCAGCCTCTGCAAAAACACACCAAAATATATAAACCAATGAAACCAGGAAGAAACTGCTTCAACTAATGTGCAGAATAACCAGCTAACATCATGATGACAGGACCAAATTCACACATAACAATATTAACGGTAAATATAAATGAGCTAAATGCCCCAATTAAAAGACATACACTGGCAAATTGGATAAAGAGTCAATACCCACAGGTGTGCTGTATTCAGGAGACACATCTCACTTGCAAGGTCACACATAGGCTCAAAATAAAGGGATGGAGGAATATTTACCAAGCAAATGGAAAGAAAGAAAAAAAAAGCAGGAGTTGCAATCCTAGTCTCTAATAAAACAGACTTTAAACCAACAAGGATAAAAAAGGACAAAGAAGGGCATTACATAGTAGTAAAGGGATCAATGCAACAAGAAGAGCTAAGTATCCTAAATATATATATATGCCAAATACAGGAGCACCAGGATTCATAAAACGAGTTCCTAGAGACCTACAAGGAGACTTAGACTCCCACACAATAATAGTGGGAAACTTTAACAACCCACTATCAATATTAGACAGATCAACAAGAAAGGAAATTAACAAGGATATTCAGACTTGAACTCAGCTCTGGTCCAAGTGGACCTAATAGATACCTACAGAACTCTCCACCCCAAATCAACAGAATATACATTCTTCTCAGCACCACATAGCACTTATTCTAAAATCAACCACATAATTGGAAGTAAAACACTCCTCAGCAAATGCAAAAGAATGAAAATCATAACAAACAATCTCTCACACCACAGTGTAATCAAATTAGAACTCAGAATTAAGAAGCTCACTCAAAACTGCACAACTACATGGAAACTGAACAACCTGCTTATGAATGACTACTGGGTAAATAGCAAAATTAAGGCAGAAATAAATAAGTTCTTTGAAACCAATGAGAACAAAGACACAACATATCAGAATTTCTGGGATACAGTTAAAACAGTGTTTAGAGGGAAATTTACAGCATTAAATGTCCACATTAGAAAGTGGGAAAGATCTAAAATAGACACCCTAACATCACAATCAAAAGAAGCAATGGAAAACACATTAAAAACCTAGTATAAAACAAGAAATAACTAAGATCACAGCAGAACCGAATGGGAGAGAAACACAAAAAAACCTTCAAAAAAAAATCAATGAATCTAGGAGTGGGTTTTTTGAAAAGATTAACAAAATAGATAGACCGGTAGCCAGACTAACAAGGAAGAAAAGAGAGAAAGATCAAATAGACACATTAAAAAACGATAAAGGGGATATCACCACTGATCCCACAGAAATACAAACTATTATTAGAGAATACTGTAAACACCTCTACACAAATAAACTAGAAAATCTAGAAGAAATGGATAAAGTCCTGGACACATACACCCTCCCAAGACTAAAGCAGGAAGAAGTCAAATCCCTGAATAGACCAATAACAAGTTCTGAAATTGACTCAGTAATTACTAGCCTACCAACCAAAAAAAGCCCAGGACCAGATGTCTTCACAGCCGAGTTCTACCAGAGGTACAAAGAGGAGCTGGTACCATTCCTTCTGAAACTATTCTGAACAATAGAAAAAGAAAGACTCCTCCCTAAATCATTTTATGAGGCCAGCATCACTCTGATTCCAAAACCTGGCGGAGACCCAATAGAAAAAGAAAATTTCAGGCCAATATCACTGATGAACATCGATGCGAAAATCCTGAATAAAATACTGGCAAGAGAATCCAGCAGCACATCAAAAACTTATCCACCACGATCAAGTTGGCTTCATGCCTGGCATGAAAGGCTGGTTCAACATATGCAAATCAATAAACATAATCCATCACATAAACAGAACCAATGACAAAAACCACATGATTATCTCAATAGATGCAGAAAAGGCCTTCAATAAAATTCAACACCCCTCATACTAAAAACTCTCAATAAACTAGGTATTGATGGAACATATCTCACAAAAATAAGAGCTATTTATGACAAATGCATAGCTAATATCATGCTAAATGGCCAAAAGCTGGAAGCATTACCTTTGAAAACTGGCCCAAGAGTAGGATGCCCTCTCTCCCCACTCTTATCAACATAGTATTGGAAGTTCTGGCCAGGGCAATCGAGTAAGAGAAAGAAATAAAAGCATGCAAATAGGAAGAGAGGAAATCAAATTGTCTCTGTCTGCAGATGACATGATTGTATATTTACAAAACGCCACCACCTCAGCCCAAAAATTCCTTAACCTGATAAGCAACTTTGGCAAAGTCTCAGGATATAAAATTAATGTGCAAAAATCACAATCATTCTTATATACCAATAACAGACAAGCAGAGAGCCAAATCATTAGTAAACTCCCATTCACAATTGCTATAAAGAAAACAAAATACCTAGGAATACAACCTACAAGGGATGTGAAGGACCTCTTCAAAGAAAACTACAAACCAGAGCTCAAGGAAATGACAGGACACAAACATATAGAGAAACACTCCATCCTCATGGATAGGAAGACTCAATATCATGAAAATGGCCATATTGCCCAAAGTAATTTATAGATTCAATGCTATTCCCATCAAGCTACCATTGACTTTCTTCACAGAACTAGAAAAAAACTATGTTAAATTTCATATGGAAGCAAAAAAGAGCCTGTGGAGCCAAGGCTAACCTAAGCAAAAAGAACAAAGCTGGAGGCATGACGCTGCCTGACTTCAAACTATATTACAAAGCTAAAGTAACCAAAACAGCATGGTGCTAATACCAAAACAGATATATAGACCAATGAAACAGAATAGAGGCCTCAGAAATAACACCACACATCTACAACAATCTGATCTTCAACAAACCTGACAAAAGCAAACAATGGGGAAAGGATTCCCTATGTAATTAATGGCGCTGGGAAAACTGGGTAGCCATATGCAGAAAAGAGAAACTAGACCCCTTCATTATACCTTATAAAAGAATTAACTCAAGGTGGATTAAAAACATAAATGTAAAACCTAAAACTATAAAAACCCTAGAAGAAAACCTAGGCAATATGATTCAGGACATAGGTGTGGGCAAAGACTTCATGACTAAATCACCAACAGCACTTGAAACAACAGCCAAAATTGACAGATGGAATCTAATCAAACTAAAGAGCTTCTGCTCAGTAAAATAAACTATCACAAGAGTGAACAGGCAACCTACAAAATATGAGAAAATTTTTGCAATCTATCCATCTGACAAAGGTCTAATATCCAGAATCTAGAAGGAACTTAAACAAATTTACAAGAAAAAAAAAACAAACAACCCCATCAAAAAGTGGGCAAAGGATATGAACAGACACTCCTCAAAAGAAGATATGTATATGGCCAATAAACATATGAAAAAAGCTCATTATCACTGTTCATTAGAGAAATGCAAATCAAAACCACAATGACATACCATCTCACACCAGTTAGAATGGTGATCATTAAAAATTCTGGAAACAGCAGATGCTGGAGAAGATGCAGAGAAATAGGAACACTTTTACACTGTTGGTGGGCTTGTAAAATAGTTCAACCATTGTGGAATACAATGTGGTGATTCCTCAAGGATATAAAACCAGAAATACCATTTGACCCAGCAATCCCATTACTGGGTATATACCAAAGGATTATACATCATTCTACTCTAAAGACACATGTACATATATGTTTATCATGGGACTATTTACAATAGCAAAGACTTGGAACCAACATAATGCCCATCAATGATAGACTGGATGAAGAAAATGTGGCACATATTCACCATGGAATACTACACAGCCATAAAAAAGGATGAGTTCACGTCCTTTGCGGGGATATGGATGAAGCTGGAAACCATCATCCTCAGCAAACTAACACAGGAACAGAAAACCAAACACTGCATGTTCTCACTCATAAGTGGGTGCTGAACAATGAGAACATGTTGACACAGGGAGAGGAACATCACACACTGGGGTCTGTAGGTGGGTGTGGGGAAAGGGGAGGGAGAGCATTAGGACAAATAGCTAATGCATGTGGAGCTTAAAACCTAGATGACGGGTTGATGGGTGCAGCAAATTACCATGGCACAAGTATACCTATGTAACAAACCTGCATGTTCAGCACATGTATCCCAGAACTTAAAGTAAAATTTTAAAAAATGAAAGTATGCAATATGTGTATGTGTGTGTATACATACATATAAAACAAGCACTCATTTTCATTTTGTACATATATGCACATTATGAGTGTGAATATATGTTAAATAATATCCTATCAGTTTTGTATTTGTAACACATATATGTACATGCATATACAACAAATAGAGGTGTTTTGCATAATAATTTCATTTATATTCATTTCATCAGCTAAGAACTAAAAAGAATTTAAATCAAAATCAATTATTCATTTACAGGTGTTTTTAACCATCATCTCCCCCTTTATCTTCAGTTTTATGCCTCCTTGTATTGCCATTTTGTGACTTTTTTGCCATAAATTATACATATTTGGAACAGTCACTTTAAGAAATTCAATCTTTGGATAAGATCTCTAAGATTGATTTAGTATGAATACGTGTGTGGGCACACACTTGACAAAGAAAGGTCAGTTATAAATATATGTGTACACTTATCAAAATAATTCACATAAAATCTCTGAATAAAATTATCTGTATGCTTTTTCTGTCAATAAAAGCAATATAGTATAATTCTTGGTAGTAAACCTGTTTGTTTTCATTCTGTTGCCTACCATGTGAGCTGCCATGTTGGTATAAAACATCGATCATTTGATATTTTACTACAGCAAATAATAGTGATCCCCACGAAATAATAAATAAATCAGTGAGTTTCACGGAAATAAGTTTTTGGATGGATCAGATAATTTGAAGTTGTTAGTTTATTCTCCAGCAAGGTGAAAGAAAAAAGCTGTTAGTTTGTTCTCTATCAGGTGATCGAAGATGAAAACTAAAGTTCTCAAGGCCAGTGCATAATAATGGTGCCGTATTCTGTGCATCAATCACCATTACCAAATACCTATATTGCCAAATATTTCATGTACCGCTTTAGTGGTGATTAATCAATGTGCCATGGCACTGAAACTGAAACGAGACTTTGTAGTACAAGTGATATTCAAAGGGTTTTGAAAATTTATCAGCTCTATAGATATAGATGAAAATTTATCATCATCTATCTAGAAATCCTGTTTTTATAAATGTTACCTAGCCAAATATTGGTTTTATTTACTTAATATTTAGAAAACATGAGTTTAGTAAAAATTGTTCAGATTTTCTTAATGTAGTGTGTGAAATTACTATGTAATTATACAAGAAATATGCTACACAGCTGAATACACAAAGAGGTCAGCAGAGGGAGCAAAAGGTGCCTTTCCCCTATAATCCACAGCAACATCACCCGCTCTTCTCTCTACATCATCGATGTATGTTATCTAAAGTCCTGTGCAAATGCCACCTCAACACAAGTCCTCTAGCCTTGCCTTCTTATCAGAAGCAGCTCGAAAGCCCCGATAATTCTAGAACCACTGAAAAATACACACTTGTTGCAAGGATTGAAAAGCCTCATATTGCAAATTCAGAATTCACAGTACTGAAAAAATTCATAATTTTTTAAAGTTACAATACTGTGAACTATACAAAATGAATTATGCTGGGATCCGATGACTCTCTTCATTCCAGCCTATCTTATATTTTCTCATTCATTTCTCCACATAGTCACAACAACAGACTCACTATTACATTTCATTAATGGCTATTTTATAATAAATGATCTCAATAGCATTTCTGAAACCTCTGCTGTTCTGGTTTTACAGAACTCTTGAATTTTTGAATGAGTTAGTTTTTGATTGAAAAAGACCTGACTCTTATGCTTAGAAAAGCCATCATTTCTTTCTGTAAGCTTTCCGTCTTCTATAAGCTTTACATGTTCCATAAGCAAACATTCGCTGGTTTTGTGATCAAACTAGAGAGGCAAATTCAGTTAATAATAACAACGTCATTTATCATCCTCAAATCTAGTGTTATGGATAATACGATCTCCACAAGGAGACGGTTGCACGAGCGACAAGAGAAAGACAATCAACAGTCTTTTACTCATACCAAGATATGTCCACACACACTTGTTTCAACAGTCAAAGTAACGCCATATGTCCCCAGTGATGTGGGTGGGCAAAAGGAACAGTTGGCCTGCTAATGAGGGCCATATGTACACGCAGCCTATCGTACCATCCTTCTTACTTATGGTTGCTGAAAACTCAGTGGAAGAGCTTGCTCTGAGGAATGGCATGGCTGGAGGAGGAGAGGCTTCCTTAAGAGCAGGAAAGGACCATTTGTTGTACAACTACTGTATCTCTGAAACTGGGAGCTAAAGATATGCATGTACGTTACTCATTCTTATTAAGAGTTACTTACGCATCCGTAGAGTTCTTTACTCCAGTTTCACCTTCTTTCACTAAATTCTTTTGCATTTATGTGCAAAGGGATTTTGGGCCCTTTTCAAAAATTACTTTTCCTAATCAATCTTGTTAATTTGATGTTCATTTACATCGGCTTCTCTTTATTTTTAGCTTGATTTCCAGAAAAATTATACTTTCTTTGACATTGTTAAATGTTACAATATTAAAAGAAATGAAAAAGACTTAAAAACTTAGAATATTTGAATGAGGGTTTCTGGAAGGCAGAGAGAACAATAAGGCAAAAGTACTTACTGCACTACTGTTCCAAAGTAAAAGAAAAACAAAGATTTTAAAAATGATTATAGCAGCTTTGTATCTCAACCAGGGTTTCCTTTGAAATTTCTACAACTGCAAACACTATTCAGCAATTTGCACTGATTATAAAATTTATTGTTTTAAGGTCAATTGTGATACTATGATCAGATAATATAATTTACTTTACTCTTAATGGCTTCATTTTGACAACGGAGGGAGCTTTCAGGAAGGACAACGCTTCCTGCACAACAACCAGTAAAGCAGGTCACATCCATTTTCAATCTAATTTTAAGAAAAATGAAGGACAAACTACTTGTGAGGCAGCAAGAATTCATTTGCATTAAATTAATTTGAACAGGGCATTTCAAGTTCTCTCTGGCAACAATGGAATAAAGGGGAAAATGAATCTATCTTATGCAATGATCCTCTTCTAGGTTACAGAAAGATTTGAAAGGCTGACATGACCATTGCTAAATTTCTTCTAGAAGTCTATGATTAGTGTCATAGATATAACTCATGAGATAAAATATTCACAAAGAATGTCTGTGAACTGCATCAATTGTGATGGAACTACTGTCTAACATCCCTTTGAAAAGTTATATTCTGCAAAGGTTAAAAAACACCAACCTTTCGATGCTTTCTTATATGGATGAGCTTTTGTCAACAAGAACTAAGCTTCACAATTAAGCACTATGGAAGATAATGTTCTAGGTTAATTTAAACCTAACTAATCCAGGACTTGGCCTTGATAAATAATGGGTTTAATTAATATTTTTGACCCTAGCAGTGCAAATACATTTACTTATATTTTACTAAAGCTAGTTTTGACAAATCTAAGGGTATTTAATTTATCAGTATCTGTTGTCAGATGAAACTTCCCCATCAATACCTTCTAATGGTTCAAAAATAAACTGTTACCCCCACAGATACATTGTTTTTCCATGCGTAAGCAAGTACATTAATTTCAGGGTCTCAAGGCATAAAAGTGATATTACCACTTGTGATAGGCTGCATAATAGTCCCAAAAGATGTTCTTCACCTAATCTCCCAGCCCTGGGAATGTGCTGCCTTACACAGCCAAAGGACTTGTAGATACGATTCATTTAAGGATCTGGAGACAAGGTGATTATCCCAGATCATCCACGTGAGTCCAAAGTAATCACAGGAGTCCTTAGATGAAGTGGAGAGAAGGACTCAAAGTTAAAGGAGGAGACAGCGCGGAGACAGAAACAGAAACAAAAGCAACGCACCTTGAAAATGGAGGAATGGGGAAAAGACAATGAAGACAGGTGCCACCAGAAGCAGAAAATGCAAGAGAATGGATTCTCCCCTCAGCACCTCCAGAAGGAACCCACACTGCAGACACATTGACTTAGCCATATTAAAGTGATTTTGGACTTCTGACCTTTGAAACTGCAAGACAATAAATATGTGTTAAGTTATGTAAATGTGTCGTAATTTGTTATAGCAGCAGTAATACAACTAATACACCACTACAATAAGCAAAGGAAATAAAGTGCAATAGTGACAAACTTAAGGGTTTCCAGGAAAGAGAAACGAAGTGGTAAACTCAATCACAGGATTATATTAGTAACTGTAGTATATGTTACTTGCTTACCCTTTCAATCACATTATTGCTGTAATTATCATTATCATCCAATCAATATGATTACACCAGTATGTATAACTTAGACATGAAAATTTTTTTCTATTTCACTCTTCCCATAATTCCATGCAGCTACCCCTAAGCAACTATGTATCTGATGAAGCTAATATTTTCAGGGAAAATCTTCCATGTTAAGCAGAAAATTTACATCTAAAATTAAATTCTTTTAAGCCAGTCTGGGGACAATACCTAGAAAATTCAAACATTACTTCTCAAGAATACCACTAGCAGTGAATTTGTGACGCTATCTTCCATCAACTGAATCAAAATTAATTTTAAATATTTTCAAAGCAATATTTTAAAAAATCGTGTACACATTTTTTCCTCTTGGTAAAAATAAACCACTTCTCAACCATCCATTATATTTATGTTAGTTACATGAAGTCCATACATGAATTATCATACCACAAATAGAAAACTATTTAAATAGAAAAATCTCACTTGGTGCTGACAGAATGACAGCATAAAACTGTTAAGCATGAGGAGAAAGTTGTTTGCAGTGTAAATATTTCCCTTTTCCTATCAAAGTGTGTCCTGTGATCTAGCGCTCTTCTCTCCACATGCTTAAGTACAGCAAAAGTTATAAAAACACTCATTCTAGTTTTCTATACTTTAATGGTTGTAGAACATCAGAAGAGAATTGGGAGATGGGAATGTTTTGTGCTTGACATTGCATTTGAGGGGAAAATAAAAACTTGGACATAATATGTGGGATGTCTCCACAGTAATACATGGGAGGGCAAGAAAAAAATGCTATCAAATTTCTACCATGCGCTGAGCCCCTTATATCAACAAATATCCAGCCTTTCTAATGTACTAACAACCACTCTTCATAGCAAGTATTCTATTCCCAGCTTGTAGGTAAGAAACAAAGCTTCAGAAAGGGATCTTCACCAATTTCACACAGTCAATAAAAGGCAGAACTAGGGCAAATATCAATAATAAAAATAGCAATCTAATCCTAATTGGACCTGGCACTGTTCTAAGAAGAAAATCATTAACAAAGGATTTTGAGTTACCACACTCTTAGTCTCCCCGTTTTACAAAAGAAGCAACTGGGGTAAAGTGAAGCTATGCCATTTCTTTTCAAGCTCATATACCTAACAAGATACCACTTTAATCATGGGTCTCTGATAGATCGTGTACCTCATTTCTAGCGTTTGCTGAGATTTTTCTTATTAACCCTAAGCAAGTATTTGATCCCTGGTAAGTATGCTGTAATTTTTTCACCGCTCATTCTTATCACGGTTCTTCAAGAAAAGTACAGTTCAACACATTTGTCCTATTTGGTTACAAATTTTGAAATTCAAAATATGTATCACACTAAGCTGTTAGCTCCATTTGGAATTTTAAAAAACTAAATTTTTCACTCAGTTAAAAAAAATTGCATTGTTTACTCCCATATCTACAATATAGCTTATAAGTGTATATTTGTATTGAAAACATAATTTTCTACAACTTTTATAATATTTAAATATTATTTAAGGTTTTAATAATATTTAAATATTTAAATAATACATTTAAAAACATAGTTCAACAAGTCCGAATAATCCATCACTTACTTATGACAGAATATTTGTTCAGTATCTTCTGTTTGTTCACTCTTGTGTAATATATCCTATTTTAAGAATCAAAAACTTCTCTTAATGTCAACACTACAGCCTCTTCACAATTCCTACTTATTCCTAATTACCCTTCAGGAGCAAATAAAATGAATTTATCCCAAATTTCTTTGCTTTGAAACAACTTCAGTGAAAATGGTGGTTGTCAACCATATCTACCATTCATATATCCCATTGTTTTCTGCATTAAATTTCATCTAATACTCCTTATGCCATCAGTGTCACTACAAAGGGGGACAGGGGATGAATCTCATCATGAACAAAGGTATGTACACTAGATCTTAGGATGTTCAATCATTTCCTTACTCTATTATGTCCCATCTGAACTACTCATATTAAAATGAGCAACTATATGAACATGGTACTTTTAAGAAAGGATGTTCAAAAATTAATTCATATCTTGTACAAATTGGTATCCAAGAAATCATGACCTAATAGGCATCACATATGTGAATGAAAAAATTCACTTTCAGCAATGAATGTTGATGACACTCCTTTAGCAAGAGTTGTACCGAGCTACCCACAACTCCTCAGCACTCACTATTCTCATACATGCGGTCGGACAATGTCCAAGGGTGCAGTGATTCTGTCCAGAGGCTTTTCTGGGCCGTTAGAGCTGTCTCAGCCTGTGTACAGGGTTATACAGACACTCTAGGGCATTCATGACTCTGATCACTGGAGCAGCCCTGTACTAACTGCAAATTTATGGAGGAAACTTTCAAGTCCTCTTGCCCCCCAGTTGGGGTAACTCTGTTACCTATTTCATGTGGTCTCAGTTCTCCAACAAAAATGATCTCGGCCTGCTCATCTTACTTCCATTTCACTACATGGCATAACTAGAAGTTGACTAGGTATTCTGCTTTAATGTATATGCAAAGCCCTCTTGTTCAGGAATGTTTGTAGAATAATATTTCTAAATTAGGAATACAATTGGTCTTGTTCTTTCCTGAGGGATAAAATGTCATCTCTCTTCTTCTCTCCCTCTCTCCTTTCTTCCTAACTCAGCTAACCCTCTATCTGAAAGAATTACAAAGGAAGAAATCTAGGGCATTGTTTAGCATTCTCAGGAGGATTGGAAATGTTGGAATGACAGCGAGTATCACACATACACTGCTTGAAGTATTTTGTAGGATCCAAGGGAAGAGAAAATTTTGACATTCCAGAAAATTTAAGTCATCCTTTTAATATCAGGACCAGAAAGAAACAGGTCACACGGGCAAGAGCCATAAAACTAATTATCTTGACTCTTTCCAGAATACCTGAGCTATAAATGTACAGGGAATCCTGTAATCAGATGCAAAGTTGTGTATAATATACTTAGTTCCCAAATGTAACTAGGAATTTTATGTATATAATGTGAAAAATCGTTCCAAAGTATTTGAGACTCCAAAAACTTTCCTAGCTAGCATTCAATATTCTTGCTTAACTTCTCCTTATACCCCTAACTGTATTGAGCATGCATAGACACACAAAAGCTAGGATCAACTATTACCGCTTAAGAAAGAAAAGGAGGAAAAAGGCTGTATTATAGGGATTTAGTTTTCTTCCTCAACTCTTGAAGAAGCCTATTTGTATCAGCCCGTGTCAGACAACAAAGTACTTATCAATAAAGTTTTATGAATGTGGTCACATATGAAATATAAGAGCATTCAGTTTCTACCTCTCCTTTTCTCATAAATCCTACATCAGATAGACATTAGCTATATCTGCCAATGTTTCCACGGAATCTTAAAGACTATTCACTGCAAAGCTGGCAGTGTAGCCTGAAAGCAAGTTATGTCTGCGTTGCAACTTCACACTAAGTGGTTTAAAAATACAACTAAATGTGGCCTGTCTTTATCTTGATTATAAGACATAAATTATCCCAAGAATATTCTTAGTAAAAATTGGGTCTCCCGGTCAAGCCACTTCTATTAAGAAGGACACAGGTCAGTTTTTAGGAGTTTAGGTGTTATTTGGAAGTTAGGAGCATCTAAATATGGAATATAACTCCATTAAATTATAGTATATTTTATATCAAAGAGAAACGACAAAAATAAGAAATGTTTTAAGTATTTTTTCGTATAGCGTGTTCATATATAATTACTTCAGTAGTCTCAATGTAGTCATGCAATTGTTTGGGTAAAGAACTAAACTTGAAGTTAAATAGCATAGGTCTGAATTCTTATGGTTTATAACATTCATATATTTTATATGTTCCAGAATAATATGTAATTTCTAAGTTTATAACATAATAATTACAGAAATCTAGGTAAAGTAATACTTCTGTGACACAGTCTCTTCATCTACAAAATGGAATATTGCTTTTCTCCTTAAATTTATATTAAAAATTGGAGAAGTAATATATGTGAAAGAACCTTACATTAAATATGCAAGTTTTATTTGTTGAATTCAAACAGTCATTAAAGAACAAAATAAAACATTACATTTGGATTAACAAAGTAGATACATATATCTCAATCTGAGAAACCTTTAAGCTTTCTTGACCATAAAATGACATTGGATCCTATAAGAGAGTTTGGTAAATATTTGAAAGATATTTCAATTTCACACCTAAATGTTGATTCTGACATTTATTTCCTAAACTTATCATTTGTATACTTACCTGCTATTAAATCCACAGGGGTCATGTCACTAACTGTATGACCACCGATTTTATTGAGAGGTATTCAGCAAGGCCCACAAAGTAAGTATTGAATTTTTTTAAAAAACAGACCCAAAACACCTAAAAGCAAAACACTTAGTAAATTCTTATAATCATGAAGATCACAAATTAGTGCTATTAGTAAGAAAGAAACTTCTAAACCAAATAAAGTCCTAATACCTCCAACGAATTTTGTCTCTCTGATACACACACACACGATTAAAAAAAAAATGAAGGAAATGTAAAAAAATAAATAAATGAAGGAAGTTCTGTGGGAAATGTCCATAATTTCATGCCCAGAATTTCCCTATCAATCTCTTTCCCCAAAGTTCTTCCGAGAAAATAAAGTTGCCTTTCTCTCAACGTTAACTCATCACTTTTCTCATAGCATTTTCAAAAGAAATATTTCCTGTCAGCCGGCCACTTAAACTTTGTGCTGTTAAAGAAATCCAAAAAGGTATCAATTTTGCAACAAAGGATAAAGAGGAGACGAAGTGAACCAACATGGCTTTTAAGCTAAATTGCCGTCACCTGTCACAGGTTGTCTAGCGAGCCTCAAGTTCCCTCTAATAAGCTTATGGAGGGTGCGGAGCAAAGGCACCTCAAGGTGCTCTGCGGGTTTTCCCCTGGTAAATTAGGCTGAAAGGAAAAGAGTCCCACCCCCCACCCCCAAACTTGGAGACCAGGGCTGCCCTGCCGAATGCTGTGCCCAGACCTCCTACTTCCACGCCCTTCCAGTCCTTTCCTCGGCTTGGAAAATTGGGCATGAGGCAAGCAAAAGGAAGGACAGAAGGCCAAAACGGGCATCCGGGAAGCCAAATTTCTGTCTCAAAAGCTCATCTAGAAATGCGTACATAGCGCGTGCCTTGCGGACATCTCCTAAAACCCCGTTCACTGAAGCTAATTCCTCCCGAACGCCCCCACGCCGGCTGAAGATCGCAACCGCCCATCCGCCCCTCCAGCCTGTGCAGCCGCCCCCAAAACCTCCCGTGAATCGGGAAATGTCAAGGCAGCAGCGCTTGGGGAGCCGAGCAGCCTCGCCAGTTCCAAGTCTCTGGTTCGAGACCCCTCGCTTCGCCTCTTTGGGGAACTCACCTGGAGTCAGGTTTAGATGGCAGCCTCCACCCAGGGGACCGGGAAGCGGCCCCGGGAAGCGCCGCCGCGTCCTGTGAATAACGAGCGCAGCGCAGCGGAGCAGCTCCCCCTGGACTGGCCGCTCCCCGATTCCTCCCGCTCTGTCCGGGAACCGTCCCTCCGTTCTTTCCTCTCCCTCCCCTGCCTGCAGCCGCCGCGCTCCCTCCTGCTGCTGGCGGCTCAGGGCTGTGCTTCCGCCTCCCTCCTGCGGGCGCACGAGCTGCCCGCGCTGCTAATGAACAGGCTCCAGGCTCCGCCCGGCCAGGGGTGCGCACACACCCCACGCCGGAGACGAGCTCCCGGGAGCGGAGCTATGGATACGCCTGGTGCGGCCGCTGGAGAAATGAACTGGAGGAGGCATCCAGCATCTCACACTTTCTGGCCACTCAGCTTAACTAAGCCATAACCCCAGACTTCTTCCTAAATCTCCAGTAATTTACAGGTGCTGAAAAGTCAATGAGGGGTTTGAGCACAATCTGTGTTAACAGTATTGCCAGTATAGAGATGCTAATCTGGCTAGATTCTAGGGATGAAATGTTCAAGGGACGGTATATGATTCTTTCTGGTGGTTATTTTGACATATTTTGGCTATACTTAGAGATCTGTAAAATAAACCAGCAATCTTCTAATCATGACAACACAGATTCCTAATTGAAGGCAGCTGATACTTATTAAATACCAGGCTCTGTTTAATAGGCTCTTCTTTCCCAGCTGATCTTTACTACAATTCTGTGAGCACTACTAGCACCCCTATTCTATATTTTAAGAATTTGGGTTTAACTTTTAAAACAAGACGGTCTTAAAACAAGACTAAGGATCATGTCCAACCTTGCAGAGATTCTAAGTTTCTGAGCCTAAATAATAACTGAAATCTGTAGCTCCCACAACCCATAGCCTGTGTATAATGTGTTGCAGCATCTTGGATGGTACTGTGTAACTGAACCAACAAAGATAATAGGACCATCAGCAAATACACACCACGAGACTAATGAATACCTAGAATCCTAGTGAGACTTGTAAATAGTCAAGCACCCTAAGTAACAATAGTTCAAGTGCATGCTAAACATGGTGATTACTTATAAAAGAACAGCAACCAGTATGAGTGAAGACAGGCAAATAATGTTCAAAATGTTCAGAATCAATGTCCAGCCACTTATGAGTTGAATTCCCCACTCTAAAAAGGAGGCCAGATGTGATGTATTCTAAGAAGTCTACAATGGGCGTGGTCTTTTCGCAACCAAAAAGGGCTTTTTAAACACTTATTTCCCATTAAGAATATGCAATAGCTAATTAATATTAAATCTGAAAATCAGTGATAATTTATTTCAACTAACCTTACATGAAAAAATCATTACTCATTCAAGCTTTTAGAATTAGATTAAATAGCATTGAGTATCAAATTTACTTCAACCCATAGAAATAATAGACAGTTAATTAATAAAGTAAGTAATTTAATTAACTTTACTTTTGTGTCATGATGTATTTTTCCTTAGGAAAAGGATAAGACATTTTTTCCATGGTATAAAATACTAGAATATGACTTTTATATTTTTCTTCATGAAGATTAAAGAATTAATAAAATAAGTACAGACATATTGTCAACAAATCTATCCAGATCATTCATTCTCCACTCAAGAAATTATGCTAGGCAAGCTTTATTTCTCCATATGTACAAGGCAATTCAGAGGTCAAAAATTTGAAAACACTTCAATGAACATCAACCATTAATTAACTAAGAGTAGATTTTATTTATAAACAACTTTAAAAGACTATAAAAAAGGGATAACAAACTTCTACTTTATCAGTACTGCTACTCCTGTTGAACACAAAGATATATAATTATAGTTTTCTCCCTATTTAAAATATTTATTGATTCTGGCATAATAATGTCATACTCATCCCTCAATAATCAGTGTACATGGAACCAGAAATCTTTTCTTTCACCTAGTCAATTTAAGTATTTCTGTGTTTTGCATGTTAACACTCTATTTATTCTGTGTTTCTAGTGCTTATCCTCAAAATTTTTATAGTTCCGTTCACATATGAATTCTACCAATCAGCACTATATATAAATAATGCAACGTATAAAATGTGTTAAATAAATGGATGTAAGATTTATGCTAAATTTTTCACATAGTAAGTACTTCAAAACCCTTATTATTTTTCCTTAAGCTTTTATGTGCATATATTTTATCTCTCCAACTAAAGAATAAACTTCTAAATAAGAAGAGTTTTGTCTATAAATTTTACGCATTTTAATACATTATTAATCTAAAACCTTGGACTAGAGTTTGGAATTCTTTTATGTATTCATTTATTGATTCAAAAAATAGGTGTCCATGCCATTTTTTCTAAACCTTGTGCAAGATGTAGGGTATACAATGATGTCCAGACTTTAGAGTCCTTGACCTCATGGCGTTTAAAGTGCAGTAATGTACAGTAATTTTAAAATCTATTTATTATTATTTAAAACAATCAATGAATACATTCTTGTCGAAAATAACTGAAAAGTCTGTCTGAATTCCCTGGCCAAGGCCAAAACATGAAAGCAAAAGAGCTGCCTGAAAACAGTGCAAGCCACTCTCCAGAGGGTTTCTCTGTTGAAACAGCACATCGCATTATGGAAATAATGAGAAAAATTAGTAACTGTGCAAACGACAACACATATGCATCTTTGTGGTTTCTGACCTTTTAGCATCGTCGAAGCAAGACCACAAACCTTTCAACACCAGGCGTGGTATTAATCTTGCACAGAATATAATGTTTTCACATATTTTATTCTGATTTCCTACAAAGTAATTTCAATTTCTAGCTAAAGCTAATGGATTTTTCTAGTGAAAACATTGTGTACCGAAT
This sequence comes from Symphalangus syndactylus, assembly GCF_028878055.3. NCBI lineage: Eukaryota > Metazoa > Chordata > Mammalia > Primates > Hylobatidae > Symphalangus > Symphalangus syndactylus. The sequence continues at coordinate 108,744,820 of NC_072437.2, read as the reverse complement.
GACTTTCCAGTGAGATCCGCGTACCATGCGCCATTTTCATGTTCGTGCTCATTTCTCTGAAGTCTGTTTGCCTTTAATTCACCATAATGAAATTCCTTGTGTACTTTTATTGGCAACCATTGCATAGTGACACTTGCATCCAAATGTAATTCCATTTGAGCTTGGCAGTGTTTGCTTTTTTATCAGAAGAGGAAAGTTAGAGGGAACAAGGGGCAAAGATGTGTGTAAGAATATCTGAGGGACCATCACAGCATCATCACAAATTCAAGATTTTTTTGAAACATTAGACAAGGGACTGACAGCCATGCCCTGGGATGGCTGAAACACTTCACAACCTGCTCATGTTTATGACCAAAATCATCACCTAAAATGAATTCAATGTGTCAATATCATAATATTGTTTGTGTATAAGTAATCATGAAGCAGTTAGGGAAGGGAGTATAATCTAGTAAGAAATTGGAACAAAAAGTGTTAGACAAAATTCAAGAAGATTTAAAAGAAGAAAATTAACCTGTCTGATCTGAACAGAATTGGAAAAGCACATCAATCATAGCTCTATACATTGACCATAGACTTAAAGCATAACATAAAAATAAAGAAGGCAGATAACTCAGGAAAACATTTCTATTAAATCTACTCCGTAAAGTTTTCCCATACTTTTATTTTACTAACAGGAGCATACATTTAAATCTGACAAAATCATATATATTTTGTTGATTCAATTTGTAGCAGATAGAGGAGCATGTCCCAGTGCTATGACAGTGAGTTGTCACTATAACATACCACTGCTTTACATCTTACCCACAGGCTAAAATGTTTACCCCTAGAGTCGTGACTTTGTATATGACAGGAGATTGCTACTAAAAGTAAATATATTTGGCTGAAGGGTAGATACAACTTTAGGCCATTATATCATTCACTAAAATTTAGCTGGCATTTACATATTTACCTGCTTAGTTCATATGACAAATATGTTTGAGAGACTGCCATATACAAAAAAAAAAGATGGAACCATCTTACAAATTTAGAGATTACTTAAAGAAATGGAACTGAAGGGTTAACTGTGATGGCAAGAATGAAGAGAGCAAAACCAGAGGGTACTTCAAGGAGAACAGGCATGAGAGAGGCATTATAATTTGGAGGGTGCTCTGATTTGAACCTATGTGCCCATCCAAAGTTTGTATGTTGAAACTAAAATCCCAGGACAATGACATCAAGAGATGGGGCTTTTGGTTAAGTGATTAAATGAAGAAGGATCCACCCTCATGAATGAGATAAACGTCCTCGTAAAAGATGCTTTAGAGGAATGCCGGGCTCCTCAGTCTCTTCTGCCATGTCGTTACATTGTCCGTTTTTGCCCACTTTTGTCACGTGAAGACGAAGCAAGAAGGTGCCACCTCGGGACCAACTGCCAAATCTCCACTGCCTTGATTTCGGACTTCTCAGCCCCAGAACTGTGAGAAATACATTTCTGTTTTTTATGAATTACTCAATCTGTGGCATTTTGTTATAGCAGCATACAGACAAAAACAGGGTAAACAGCCTGGTGAGAGTGGATATTTTAGAAACTTGAGATGATTCAATGTCGCTGATTCTCCATTTTCTCATATGTAAAATGAAGGAAATAATGCTGATTACTTCATAGTTCATTGTACAAATTAAATTAACTATGTAAATAAAGCAATATAGTTCCTTTTATCTAGTATACATTGTTTAAGTGTTGTTGTCATTACATGAGGAAAACAAGAACTTCCCCAAACAGAAGGATGTGGGAACCAAAACTAAGATATAAGAAAGGACCAAAGTTCACTGTGACAATCTGGTCAAGCGCTGGTTAGGGAAGATAGCATAATGTTACGCATAGATATTATTATAGGATAATTTTCCTCCACCCCGAACTCCTCTAGCACTTTCCCTACGTCTTTCATTGCACTTCTTCATTTGTCTCTTTAATTACGGTTATTTATATAAATCTTTTAGCTTCCTACAAAAATAAGCTTGTAGTGGGACAGATTCTTGAGGATCTATGTCAAAGCAATTTTTCTATTTCCTACAGCAAGTAACCCAGTAGTAATCACACAGAATTTGTTAAAAGAATAAACATAGGAAGATTAATTTCCATTTTTTTCTTTGCTAATTTTTAATCAGAATTATACCATTGTTAGGGAGGGAGAAATTATAAATTGAGGACATGAGTATTAACATTTAAATCTGTTATTCTGCTTTATTTTAGAGCTTGCCATGTTTTGTGATTAAAAAAAGAAACAGGACATTCTATATAGCTGTTGCAAAACGTGTGGTCTGTTGGTGAACTAGCAGCACCAGCATTATCAAGATTTCCTTAGTTTGCAGGGCTACTGAGTCAGAATTCGCATTTTGACAAAACTCCAGGTGATTCATGCTCTGCATTTAAGTTGGAGAAGCACTGTTCTATAGTTCTCCTTATGTCCTAAATGCATTGTCAGTGAAAGAAAATACTATACGTATGATAATAATAACGGTAATATTAACAAAAATGTAACTATTAGTAATTTTCTATGCTCTCCCAGATACTAAGTCCTTTATTTAATACTTGTGATATTTCTGCGAAGTTGCAATTGATATCACCTACTAAACTGATACTCAGAAATCTGAAGTAATTCTCCAAGGTCACAAAGCTAGTGAATCACAAACCAGATTTTTAAACTCTTGCTGCTTCATTCCAAAGACTAAACCGTTTCTAACTCACGGTTAATACATTTGCTTCTGCCTTCCATTTCCTAAATATGGTTTCCTTTCTATTTCATTAGCTTTACTTATACATGACTGATTTTTAACCCTCTCTAACATTTGCAGAATATGGTGTACTATGGTTAATAAGGACAATACCAAGTAATATCATGTTGAGAAAGCGTGCAGAAGTAGCATCAAAAACAGACTTTTTCCAAAATGTTTACTAAAAACTTTCAATAAAAACAAGATTTTCTACTTAGAATTTCTACCTTGCATAACTCAAATGGAGCATGATTATTAAAATGACAAAAAGATTCCGTAATTGCCTAAGAGCTAAGAATAAGAATTGCTATATAAAAAAGCATAAATATGCCATATGAATGACATGTATAAGAATCATGGGAGTGCTATTTGGTATTTAGTATTTAGTTCCATTCTGCAGCATGATCAAAAAGAAGCATCTGTATAGTTCACTGTGCATTATAGCACAATAAATCACCTCATTAGGCTCAGATATATGTAAAGATTTACAGTCTGGGAAAGTCCACTAGATATTCTTAATCACTTCTTAGACTGTACTGTCCCCCATATTTCTCTTTTTCTATAGAAAGGTTGCACATGGAAAGGCTTTATTTGAAATCCAGCAATGAATGGAATGTCTGTGAAGCAAGAAATAGATGGAAATTGACATTTTAAAAGAAAGTTTGGCTTCTGAAGAGATACAGCTGTGACCTTGGTCTTTTTGTTGGAGAGAAGTATTCCCTAGCCTTACTGTACTATTTTTCCCAAAGCACCCTCTCTATTGTTCTCCCTTCATCTCTGGCTCGTATCATATGGCCCCTCCCTCATTCTATCTGGTGAGTTCTGAGAAAAATGCTTAAATTCTGCAGAGAAGATTGAGAACAATGCTAAATATTCCTCAGAGAAGCAAAATATTATGTTAACAGTTTATATTTTCACATGAAATTGTCTATCTCTTCTCTCTGTCTCATGTGTGTATGTGTGTATGTGTATATATATATATATACATATAATATACAGTAGATATGTATATATAGAGTATAATATTCAGTATATATGTATATATAGTATAATATACCGTATATATGTATATATATACAGTGTGTGTGTGTGTATATATATATACATATATATATATATATGTATATATATACTACCATTTACCTCCCAGGCTATACGTCCTGACATCTTAAAAGTAGAAAGCCCTCACAGGCCGCGGTTGCTCATGCCTGTAATCCCAGCACTTTGAGAGGCCGAGGCGTGCAGATCACCTGAGGTCGGGAGTTCAAGACCAGCCTGACCAACATGGTGAAACCCCATCTCTACTAAAAATACAAAAAATTAGCTGGGCGTTGTGTTGCGCACCTGTAATCCCAGCTACTCAGGAGGTGGAGGCAGGAGAATCACATGAACCCGGGAGTCGGAGGTTGTGTGAGCTGAGACCATGACATTGCACTGCAGCCTGGGCAATGAGAGCAAAACTCCATCTGAAAAATAAAGGTGGATAGGCCTTAAAAGACTTTTGAAAATGAGATTTGTCAAATATTTATTAGAGATGAAGAAAATAAGTGCGGACCCACACGTAACTTGTCTGAGGTCACAGAAGTAGGGACCCACACGTAACTTGTATGAGGTCACAGAGGTAGTCATGCTGCAGCAGCCTTATTGGTTTTCCTCTATGACATGCATTATTATTGTTTTTGATCATTTCAAGAGGTTTCTAGTCGATAGTGGGACAAAATTTCTAATTTGGGAACCTAATTTTCTCTGCAAATCTTCTTTACATCTCTAGCTTATTAATACACCTCAGAAGTGTTACAGGAATTAATTCGCAGGATTTTGAAGAATATTTTGAGGTATGCTGGGAAAAATCATGTCAAGTATCAATGATTAGAAACTAAACAATCAATATTAGATATTGTAAAATTATATTTAATCTTCCATATGGCATAAATAAGTTATTTTAATGTACAGTCATTGTACTTTGTAAATTTGCATATAAAATATTTGAAAAAATAACTTTCAATATGTAAAATGTAAATATACAAAGGAAAGGATCGGAAAAAATAGATAAAAATAATCAGGCTAAGAAAACACTACAGTGTCCCCCTCAGAAGACTATAGAAGGATTCTCACCCTCGAGAAACAGAGGAACTTGAACATGGAAATGACCCTCTGCTGGCCATACTGATTATGGTACATAATTTTAAAAGGCTTTTAGAGAGAAGGGAAATGTTTTATTATGCATTCAGCACAGTGTTATGGTGATGTTTCTTAACTATCAGCTATTTTTAAAATTCTTATAATCTTTCTATAGATGACAAAGTTACATAAATATGAAGGATAAGAAGGGCCCCTGCAAACCTGATAATACAATTCTCTTTTCAATGATAACGTATTTCTAAGCGCGCATCTCCTAATCATATTGATGTGCATTAACTGTTCTTTTACCTACACCTGTCAAAGTGGCTAAAGTAATATTTCATGAGGAGATAATTTTTTCCTTTAGGTGATTTTTTCCGCATAATACTCTAACATTTCCAATTCCATCTTTCTCGAAAAAGTTTACATGATATACATATACAATTACTAAAATTTTGGCGGCATAAATAATTTAAATGGACTTTACTTCAAAGATAATATTTACTTTTAAAGTTGTAAACCTTTGAATCATCAATTAATTAGAATTATCTTTTTCTTTATAAATAAAGTTTTTTGTCCCTACATATTTATGATTTGGAAATTTTCACCTGGAAAATTTCATTTTCAGTTGTATGCCTTGTCTTTAGTATAAAATTCAGTATTTCAATTTCAATATAATTTTTTGATTGATTTTAATGCAGAGAACAGAAAGGAATATCTTCAAATATAAACTACACAGAATCATTCTGTGAAACATCTTTCTGATCTGTGCATTCAGCTAACAGAGTTAAACCGTACTTTTGATTGAGCAGTTCTGAACACTCTTTCTGTAGAAAATGCAACTGGACATTTGCAGCGCTAAGAGGGTAGTAGTGGAAAAAGGAATATATTCAAATATAAATAAACAGAAGCATTCTGTGAAATTTCTTTCTGTTCTCTGCAACTTCTTTCTGTTCTCTGCATTCAACTAACAGAGTTGAGCCTTACTTTTGAAGGAGCAGTTCCGAAACACTCTGTGTGTAGAAACTGAAATTGGACATTCGGAGAGCTAAGAGGATAAAAGTCGAAAAAGGAATATCTTCAGCTAAATACTACACAGAAGCATTCTGTGAAACTTATTTCTGATATGTGCATTCAACTAACAGAGTAAAACCATACTTTTGATTGAGCCATTATGAACACTCTTTCTGAAGAAAATGCAAGTGGACATTCGGAGCACTAAGAAGGTAATACAGGAAAAAGGAATATATTCAAATATAAACTACACAGAAGAATTCTGTGAAACTTCTTTCTGTTCTGTGCATTCAACTAACAGAGTTGAACCTTACTTTTGATTGAGCCGTCCTGAAACACTCATTCTGTAGAAACTGCAATTGGACATTCTGAGCGCTAAGTGGCCTATATTGGGAAAAAGAATATCTCCAAATAAAAACTACTCAGAAGAATTCTGTGAAACTTATTTCTGATCTGTGCATTCAGCTAACAGAGTTAAACCATACTTTTGATTGAGCAGTTATTAAACACTGTTTCTGTAGGAAATGCAAGTGGACATTAGGAGCGCTAAGATTGTAATAGTGGAAAAAGGAATATCCCCAAATAAAAACTACACAGAAGCATTCTCTGAAACTCCTTTCTGTTCTCTGCATTAAACTAACAGAGTTGAGCCTTACTTTTGAAGGAGCTGTTCTGAAACACTCTTTGTGTAGAAACTGCCAGTGGACATTCGGAACGCTAAGAGGGTAATAGTCGAAAAAGGAATATCTTCAACTAAATACTAAACAGAAGCATTCTGTGAAACTTCTTTCTTTTCTGTGCATTCAACTAAAAGAGTTGAACCTTACTTTTGATTGAGCCGTTCTGAAACACTCTTTCTGTAGAAAATGCAAGTGGTGATTCGGAGCGCTAAGAGGGTAATAGAGGAAAAAGGAATATCTTCAAATATAAACTACACAGAAGCATTCTGTAGAACTTCTTTCTGTTCCTTGCATTCAACTAACAATATTGAACCTTACTTTTGATTGACCAGTTCTGAAACTCTCTTTCTGTAGATACTGCAATTGGAAATTCTGAACGCTAAGAGTCCTATATTGGAAAAAGGAATATCTTCAAATAAAAACTACACAAAAGAATTCTGTGAAACTTCTTTCTGATCTGTGCATTCAACTAACAGTTAAACCATACTTTTGATTGAGCAGTTCTGAACACTCTTTCTGTAGAAAATGCAAGTGGACATTCGGAGCTCTAAGAGGGTAATAGTGGAAAAAGTAATATCGTCAAATAAGAACTACAGACAAGCATTCTGTGAAACTACTTTCTGTTCTGTGCATTCAAATAACAGAGTTGAACCTTACTTTTGATAGAGCCATTCTGAAACACTCTTTCTGTAGAAAATTCAATTGGACAATCTGAGCGATAAGAGGCCTATATTGGGAAAAAGAATATCTTCAAATAAAAACTACACAGAAGCATTCTGTGACACTTTTTCTGATCTGTGCATTCAGCTAACAGAGTTAAATCATACATTTGATTGATCAGTTCTGAACACTCTTTCTGTAGAAAATACAACTGGACATTTGGAGCGCTAAGAGGGTAGTAGTGCAAAAAGGAATATATTCAAATATAAACTACACAGAAGCATTCTGTGAAACTTGTTTCTGTTCTGTGCATTCAACTAACATAGTTGAACCGTACTTTTGATTGAGCCTTTCTGAAACACTCTTTCTGTAGAAAATGCAATTGGACATTCTGAGCGCTAAGAGGCCTATATTGGTAAAAAGAATATCTTCATATAAACACTACACAGCAGCATTCTGTGAAACTTCTTTCTGATCTGTGCATTCAGCTAACAGAGTTAAACCATACTTTTGATTGAGCAGTTCTGAAACACTCTTTCTGTAGAAAATGCAACTGGACATTCAGAGCGCTAAGTGGGTAATAGTGGAAAATGGAATATCTTCAAATATAAACTACACAGAAGAATTCTGTGAAACTTATTTCTGATCTGTGCATTCACCTAACACAGTTAAACCATACTTTTGATAGAGCAGTTCTGAACACACTTTCTGTAGAAAATGTAAGTGGACATTCGGAGATCTAAGAGGATTATATTGGTAAAAAGAATATCTTCATATAAACACTACACAGCAGCATTCTGTGAAGCTTCTTTCTGATCTGTGCATTCAGCTAACAGAGTTAAACCATACTTTTGATTGAGCAGTTCTGAAACACTCTTTCTGTAGAAAATGCAACTGGACATTCAGAGCGCTAAGTGGGTAATAGTGGAAAATGTAATATATTCAAATATAAACTACACAGAAGCATTCTGTGAAACTACATTCTGTTCTGTGCATTCATCTAACAGAGTTGAACCTTAATATTGATTGAGCAGTTCTGAAACACTCTTTCTGTAGAAAGTGTAATTGGATTTCTGAACGCTAAGAGTCCTATATTGAGAAAAATAATATCTTCAAATAAAAACTACAGAGATGCATTCTCTGAAACTACTTTCTGATCTGTGCATTCAGCTAACAGAATTAAATGATACATTTGATTTAGCAGTTCTAAAACACTCTTTCTGTAGAAAATGCAAGTGGACATTCGGTGCACTAAGTTGGTAATTGTGGAAAAAGTAATATCTTCAAATAAAAACTACACAGAGGCATTCTCTGAAACTTCTTTCTGTTCTCTGCATTCAACTAACAGAGCTGAGCCTTATTTTTGAAGGAGCAGCCCTGAAACACACTTTCTGTAGAAACTGCAAGTGGACATTCCGAGCGCTACTAGGGTAATAGTGGAAAAAGGAATACCTTCAAATAAATACTACACAGAAGCAATCTGTGAAACTACTTTCTGTTCTGTGAATTCAACAAAAAGTGTTGAACCCTACTTTTCATTTTGCCGTTCTGAAACACTCTTTCTGTAGAAACTGCAATTGGATATTCGGAGCGCTAAGAGGCCTATATTTGAAAAAGGACTATCTTCAAATAAAAACTACACAGCAGCATTCTGTGAAACTTCGTACTGGTATGTGCATTCAGCTAACAGAGATAAACCATACTTTTGATTGAGCAGTTCTGAACACTCTTTTTGTAGAAAATGCAGGTGGACATTCGGAGCGCTAAGAGGGTAATACTGAAAAAAGGAATATATTCAAATATAAACTACACAGAAGCATTCTGTGAAACTTCTTTCTGTTCTCTGCATTCAACTTACAGTGTTGAGCATTACTTTTGAAGGAGCAGTTCTGAAAAACTCTTTGTGTAGAAACTGCCAGTGGACATTCGGAGCGCTAAGAGGTTAATATTCAAAAAAGGAATATCTTCAACTAAATACTACACAGAAGCCTTCTCTGAAACTTATTTCTGATATGTGCATTTTACTAACAGAGTAAAACCATATTTTTGATTGAGCCATTCTGAACACTCTTTATGTAGAAAATACAAGTGGACATTCGGAGCGCTAAGAGGGTAATAGTGGAAAAAGGAATATATTCAAATATAAACTACTGAGAAGCATTCTGTGAAACTTCTTTTTGTTCTGTGCATTCAACTAACAGAGTTGAACCTTACTTTTGATTGAGCCGTTCTGAAACACTCTTTCTGTAGAAACTGCAATTTAACATACTGAGCGCTATGATGCCTATATTGGGATAAAGAATATCTTAAAATAAAAACTAAACAGATGCATTCTGTGAAACTTCTTTCTTATCTGTGCATTCAGCTAACAGAGTTAAACGATACTTTTGATGTAGCAGTTCTGAAACACTCTTTCTGTAGAAAATGCAAGTGGTCATTCGGTGCGCTAAGATGGTAATTGTGGAAAAAGGAATATCTTCAAATAAAAACTACACAGAGGCATTCTCTGAAACTTGTTTCTGTTCTCTGCTTTCAACTAACAGGGTTGAGCCTTATTTTTGAAGGAGCAGTCCTGAAACACTCTTTCTGTAGAAACTGCAAGTGGACATTCGGAGCGCTAAGAGGGTAATAGTGGAAAAAGGAATATATTCAAATAAATACTACACAGAAGCATTCTGTGAAACTACTTTCTGTTCTGTGCATTCAACTAAAAGAGTTGAACCCTACTTTTGATTGAGCCATTCTGAAACACTCTTTCTGTAGAAACTGCAATTGGATATTCGGAGCGCTAAGAGGCCTATATTGGAAAAAGGACTATCTTCAAATAAAAACTACACAGAAGCATTCCGTGAAACTTCGTACTGATCTGTGCATTCAGCTAACAGAATTAAACCATACTTTTGATTGAGCAGTTCGGAAACACTCTTTCTGTAGAAAATGCAAGTGGACATTCGGAGCGCTTAGAAGGTAATAGTGGAAAAAGGAACATCTTCAAATATAAACTACACAGAAGCATTCTATGAAACTTCTTTCTGTTCCGTTCATTCAACTAACAGAGTTGAACCTTACATTTGATTGAGCAGTTCAGAAACACTCTTTCTGTAGATACTGCAATTGGACATACTGAGCGCTAAGACTCCTATATTGGAGAAAGGAATGTCTTCAAATAAAAAGTACACAGAAGCATTCTGTGAAAATTCTTTCTGATCTGTGCATTCAGCTAACAGAGTTAAACCATACTTTTGATTGAGCAGTTCTGAACACTCTTTCTGTAGAAAATGCAAGTGGACATTCGGAGCGCTAAGAGGGTAATACTGAAAAAGGGAATATATTCAAATATAAACTACACAGAGGCATTCTGTGTAACACCTTTCTGTTCTCTGCATTCAACTAACAGAGTTGAGCCCTACTTTTGAAGGAGCAGTTCTGAAACACTCTTTGTGTAGAAACTGAAATTGGACATTCGGAGAGCTAAGAGGATAATAGTCGAAAAAGGAATATCTTCAACAAAATACTACACGGAAGGATTCTGTGAAACTTATTTCTGATATGTGCATTCAAATAACAGAGTAAAACCATACTTTTGATTGAGCCGTTCTGAACACTCTTTCTGTAGAAAATGCAAGTGGACATTCGGAGCACTAAGAGGGTAATACTGGAAAAAGGAATATATTCAAATATAAACTACACAGAAGCATTCTGTGAAACTTCTTGCTGTTCTGTGCATTCAAGTAACAGAGTTGAACCTTACTTTTGATGGAACCGTTCTGAAACCCTCTTTCTGTAGAAAATGCAAGTGGACATTCGGAGCGCTAAGATGGTAATATTGGAAAAAGGAATACATTCAAATATAAACTACACAGAAGCATTCTGTGAAACTTCTTTCTGTTCTGTGCATTCAACTAACAGAGTTGAACCTTACTTTTGATTGAGCCTTCTGAAACACTCATTCTGTAGAAACTGCAATTGGACATTCTGAGCGCTAAGTGGCCTATATTGGGAAAAAGAATATCTCCAAATAAAAACTACTCAGAAGCATTCTGTGAAACTTATTTCTGATCTGTGCATTCAGCTAACAGAGTTAAACGATACTTTTGATTGAGAATTTATGAGACACTCTTTCTGTAGAAAATGCAAGTGGACATTCGGAGCGCTAAGATTGTATTAGTGGAAAAAGGAATATCCCCAAATTAAAACTACACAGAAGCATTCTCTGAAACTCTTTTCTGTTCTCTGCATTCAACTAACAGATTTGAGCCTTACTTTGAAGGAGCTGTTCTGAAACACTCATTGTGTAGAAACTGCCAGTGGACATTCGGAACGCTAAGAGGGTAATAGTTGAAAAAGGAATATCTATAACTAAATACTACACAGAAGCATTCTGTGAAACTTCTTTCTGTTCTGTTCATTCAACTAAAAGAGTTGAACCTTACTTTTGATTGAGCCGTTCTGAAACACTCTTTCTGTAGAAAATGCAAGTGGTGATTCGGAGCGCTAAGAGGGTAATAGTGAAAAAAGGAATATCTTCAAATATAAACTACACAGAAGCATTCTCTGAAACTTCTTTCTGTTCCGTGCATTCAACTAACAGTATTGAACCTTACTTTTGATTGAGCAGTTCTGAAACTCTCTTTCTGCAGATATTGCAATTGGACATTCTGAGCGCTAAGAGACCTATATTGGAAAAAGGAATATCTTCAAATAAAAACTACACAGAAGAATTCTGTGAAACTTCTTTCTGATCTGTGCATTCAACTAACAGAGTTAAACCATACTTTTGATTGAGCAGTTCTGAACACTCTTTCTGTAGAAAATGCAAGTGGACATTCGGAGCTCTAAGTGGGTAATACTGGAAAAAGTAATATCGTCAAATATGAGTTACAGAGAAGCATTCTGTGAAACTACTTTCTGTTCTGTGCATTCAAATAACAGAGTTGAGCCCTACTTTTGAAGGAGCAGTTCTGAAACACTCTTTGTGTAGAAACTGCAATTGGACAATCTGAGCGCTAGAGGCCTATATTGGGAAAAAGAATATCTTCAAATAAAAACTACACAGAAGCATTCTGTGCAACTTCTTTCTAATCTGTGCATTCAGCTAAGAGAGTTAAATCATACATTTGATTGAGCAGTTCTGAACACTCTTTCAGTAGAAAATGCAACTGGACATTTGGAGCGCTAAGAGGGTAGTATTGGAAAAAGAAATATATTCAAATATAAACTACACAGAAGCATTCTGTGAAACTTCTTTTTGTTCTGTGCATTCAACTAACATAGTTGAACCTTACTTTTGATTGAGCTTTTCTGAAACACCCTTTCTGTAGAAACTGCAATTGGACATTCTGAGCGCTAAGAGGCCTATATTGGTAAAAAGAATATCTTCATATAAACATTACACCGCAGCATTCTGTGAAACTTCTTTCTGTTCTGTGCATTCAGCTAACACAGTTAAACCATTCTTTTGATTGAGCAGTTCTGAAACAATCTTTCTGTAGATAATGCAACTGGAGATTCAGAGCGCTAAGTGGGTAATAGTGAAAAATGGAATATCTTCAAATATAAACTACACAGAAGAATTCTGTGAAACTTCTTTCTGATCTGTGCATTCACCTAACAGGGTTAAACCACACTTATGTTTGAGCAGTTCTGAACACTCCTTCTGTAGAAAATGCAACTGGACATTTGGAGCGCTAAGAGGTTAATAGTGGAAAAAGGAATACCTTCAAATAAATACTACACAGAAGCATTCTGTGAAACTTCTTTCTGTTCTGTGAATTCAACTAAAAGAGTTGAACCCTACTTTTCATTGAGCCGTTCTGAAACACTCTTTCTGTAAAAACTGCAATTGGATATTCGGAGCGCTAAGAGGCCTATATATGAGAAAGGACTATCTTCAAATGAAAACTACAGAGAAACATTCTGTGAAACTTCGTACTGATCTGTGCATTCAGCTAACAGAGTTAAACCATACTTTTGATTGAGCAGTTCGGAAACACTCTTTCTGTAGAAAATGCAAGTGGACATTCGGAGCGCTTAGAAGGTAATAGTGGAAAAAGGAATATCTTCAAATATAAACTACACAGAATCATTCTCTGAAACTTCTTTCTGTTCTGTTCATTCAACTAACAGAGTTGAACCTTACTTTTGATTGAGCCTTTCTGAAACACTCTTTCTGTAGAAACTGCAATTGGACATTCTGTGAGCTAAGAGGCCTATATTGGTAAAAATAATATCTCCATATAAACACTACACAGCAGCATTCTGTGAAACATCTTTCTGATCTGTGCATTCAGCTAACAGAGCTAAACCATACTTTTGATTGAGCAGTTCTGAAACACTCTTTCTGTAGAAAATGCAACTGGACATTCAGAGAGCTAAGTGGGTAATAGTGGAAAATGGAATATCTTCATATATAAACTACACAGAAGAATTCTGTGAAACTTATTTCTGATCTGTGCATTCACCTAACAGAGTTAAATCATACTTTTGATAGAGCAGTTCTCAACACACTTTCAGTAGAAAATGCAAGTGGACATTCTGAGCTCTAAGAGGGTAACAGTGGAAAAAGGAATATGTTCAAATACAAACTACACAGAAGCAATCTGTGAAACTACATTCTGTTCTGTGCATTCAACTAACAGATTTGAAACTTAGATTTGATTGAGCCGTTCTGAAACACTCTTTCTGTAGAAAATGCAAGTGGAGATTCGGAGCGCTAAGAGGGTAATAGTGGAAAATGGAATGTCTTCAAATATAAACTGCACAGAATGATTCTGTGAAACTTCTTTCTGATCTGTGCATTAAGCTAACAGAGTTAAACCATACTTTTGATTGAGCAGATCTGAACACTCTTTCTGTAGAAAATGCAACTGGACATTTGGAGCGCTAAGAGAGTAGTAGTGGAAAAAGGAATATATTCAAATATAAACTACACAGAAGCATTCTGTGAAACTTCTTTCTGATCTGAGCATTCAGCTAACAGAGTTAAACCATACTTTTGATTGAGCAGTTTTGAAACACTCTGTCTGTAGAAAATGCAACTGGTCATTCGTAGCGCTAAGTGGGTAATATTGGAAAAAAGAATATGTTCAAATATAAACTACACAGAAGCATTGTATGAAACTTCTTTCTGTTCTGTGCATTCAACTAACAGAGTTGAACCTTACTTTTGATTGAGCCGTTCTGAAACACTCTTTCTGTAGAAACTGCAATTGGACATTCTAAGCGCTAAGAGGCCTACATTGGGAAAAATAATATCTTCAAATAAAAACTACACAGATGCATTCTGTGAAACTTATTTCTGATCTGTAAATTCAGTTAACAGAGCTAAACCATATTTTTGATTGAGCAGTTGTGAAACACTCTTTTTGTAGAAAATGCAAGTGGACATTCGGAGCGCTAAGATTGTAATAGAGGAAAAAGGAATATCTCCAATTAAAAACTACACAGAAGCATTCTCTGAAACCCCTTTCTGTTCTCCGCATTCAACTAACAGAGTTGAGACTTACTTTTGAAGGAGCAGTTCTGAAACACTCTTTGTGTAGAAACTGCCAGTGGATATTCGGAGCGCTAAGTGGGTAATAGTCCAAAAAGTAGTATCTTCAACTAAATACGACACAGAAGCATTCTGTGAAACTTCTTTCTGTTCTGTGCATTCAACTAAGAAAGTTGAACCTTACATTTGATTGAGCCGTTCTGAAACACTCTTTCTGTAGAAAGTGCTATTGGACATTCTGAGCGCTAAGAGGCCTATATTGGGAAAAATAATATCTTCAAATTAAAACTACACAGAAGCATTGTTTGAAACTTATTTCTGATATGTGCATTCTGCTACCAGAGTTAAACCATACTTTTGATTGCGCAGTTCAGAACACTCTTTCTGTAGAAAATGCAAGTGGACATTCGGAGCGCTAAGAGGGTAATAGTGGAAAAAGGAATACATTCAAATATAAACTACACAGAAGCATTCTGTGAAACTTCCTTCTGTTCTGTGCATTCAACTACCAGGGTTGAACCTAACTTTTGATTGAGCCGTTCTGAAACACTCTTTCTGTAGGAACTGCAATTGGACATTCTGAGCGCTAAGAGGCCTATATTGGGAAAAAGAATATCTACAAATAAAAACTACACAGAAGCATTCTGTGAAACTTCTTTCTGTTCTGTTCATTCAACTAAAAGATTTGAACCTTAGTTTTGATTGAGCCGTTCTGAAACACTCTTTCTGTAGAAAATGCAAGTGGAGATTCGGAGCGCTAAGAGGGTAATAGTGGAAAAAGGAATGTCTTCAAATATAAACTACAAAGAATCATTCTGTGAAACTTCTTTCTCATCTGTGCATTCAGCTAACAGAGTTAAACCATACTTTTGATAGAGCAGATCTGAACACTCTTTCTGTAGAAAATGCAACTGGACATTTGGAGCGCTAAGAGGGTAGTAGTGGAAAAAGGAATATATTCAAATATAAACTACACAGAAGCATTCTGTGAAACTTCTTTCTGATCTGAGCATTCAGCTAACAGAGTTAAACCATACTTTTGATTGAGCAGTTTTGAAGCACTCTGTCTGTAGAAAATGCAACTGGACATTCGTAGCGCTAATTGGGTAATAGTGGAAAAAAGAATATGTTCAAATATAAACTACACAGAAGCATTGTATGAAACATCTTTCTGTTCTGTGCATTCAGCTAACAGAGTTGAACCTTACTTTTGATTGAGCCGTTCTGGAACACTCTTTCTGTAGAAACTGCAATTGGACATTCTGAGCGCTAAGAGGCCTATATTGGGAAAAATAGTATCTTCAATTAAAAACTACACAGAAGCATTGTGTGAAACTTATTTCTGATGTGTGCATTCAGCTAACAGAGTTAAACCATACTTTTGATTGCGCAGTTCCGAACACTCTTTCTGTAGAAAATGCAAGTGGACATTCGGAGCGCTAAGAGGGTAATAGTGGAAAAAGGAATATATTCAAATATAAACTACACAGTAGCATTCTGTGAAAGTCCTTTCTGTTCTGTGCATTCAACTAACAGAGTTGAACCTTACTTTTGATTGAGCCGTTCTGAAACATTCTTTTTGTAGTAACTGCAATTGGACATTCTAAGCGCTAAGAGGCCTACACTGGGAAAAAGAATATCTTCAAATAAAAACTACACAGATGCATTCTGTGAAACTTATTTCTGATCTGTAAATTCAGTAAACAGAGCTAAACCATATTTTTGATTGAGCAGTTATGAAACAATCTTTTTGTAGAAAATGCAAGTGGACATTCGGAGCACTAAGATTGTAATAGAGGAAAAAGGGATATCTCCAATTAAAAACTACACAGAAGCATTCTCTGAAACCCCTTTCTGTTCTCCGAATTCAACTAACAGAGTTGAGCCTTACTTTTGAAGGAGCAGTTCTGAAACACTCTTTGTGTAGAAACTGCCAGTGGATATTCGGAGCGCTAAGTGTGTAATAGTCCAAAAAGGAGTATCTTCAACTAAATACTACACAGAAGCATTCAGTGAAACTTCTTTCTGTTCTGTGCATTCAACTAAGAGAGTTGAACCTTATATTTGATTGAGCCGTTCTGAAACACTCTTTCTGTAGAAACTGCAATTGGACATTCTGAGCGCTAAGAGGCCTATATTGGGAAAAATAATATCTTCAAATAAAAATTACACAGAAGCATTGTTTGAAACTTATTTCTGATATGTGCATTCAGCTAACAGAGTTAAACCATACTTTTGATTGCGCAGTTCAGAACACTCTTTCTGTAGAAAATGCAAGTGGACATTCGGAGCGCTAAGAGGGTAATAGTGGAAAAAGGGATATATTCAAATATAAACTACACAGTAGCATTCTGTGAAACTTCTTTCTCTTCTGTGCATTCAACTAACAGTGTTGAACCTTACTTTTGATTGAGACGTTCTGAAACACTCTTTCTGTAGAAACTGCAATTGGACATTCTAAGCGCTAAGAGGCCTACATTGGGAAAAAGAATATCTGCAAATAAAAACTACACAGATGCATTCTGTGAAACTTATTTCTGATCTGTAAATTCAGTTAGCAGAGCTAAACCATATTTTTGATTGAGCAGTTGTGAAACACTCTTTTTGTAGAAAATGCAAGTGGACATTCGGAGCGCTAAGATTGTAATAGAGGAAAAAGGAATATCTCCAATTAAAAACTACACAGAAGCATTCTCTGAAACCCCTTTCTGTTCTCCGCATTCAACTAACAGAGTTGAGCCTTACTTTTGAAGGAGCTGTTCTGAAACACTCTTTGTGTAGAAACTGCCAGTGGATATTCGGAGCGCTAAGTGGGTAATAGTCCAAAAAGTAGTATCTTCAACTAAATACTACACAGAAGCATTCTGTGAAACTTCTTTCTGTTCTGCGCATTCAACTAAGAAAGTTGAACCTTACATTTGATTGAGCCGTTCTGAAACACTCTTTCTGTAGAAACTGCTATTGGACATTCTGAGCGCTAAGAGGCCTATATTGGGAAAAATAATATCTTCAAATAAAAACTACACAGAAGCATTGTTTGAAACTTATTTCTGATATGTGCATTCTGCTACCAGAGTTAAACCATACTTTTGATTGCGCAGTTCAGAACACTCTTTCTGTAGAAAATGCAAGTGGACATTCGGAGCGCTAAGAGGGTAATAGTGGAAAAAGGAATATATTCAAATATAAACTACACAGAAGCATTCTGTGAAACTTCCTTCTGTTCTGTGCATTCAACTACCAGGGTTGAACCTTACTTTTGATTGAGCCGTTCTGAAACACTCTTTCTGTAGAAACTGCAATTGGACATTCTGAGCGCTAAGAGGCCTATATTGGGAAAAAGAATATCTACAAATAAAAACTACACAGAAGCATTCTGTGAAACTTCTTTCTGTTCTGTTCATTCATCTAAAAGATTTGAACCTTAGTTTTGATTGAGCCGTTCTGAACACTCTTTCTGTAGAAAATGCAATAGGACATGCTAAGCGCTAAGAGGCCTACATTGGGAAAAAGAATATCTTCAAATAAAAACTACACAGATGCATTCTGTGAAACTTATTTCTGATCTGTAAATTCAGTTAACAGAGATAAAACATATTTTTGATTGAGCAGTTATGAAACTCTCTTTTTGTAGAAAATGCAAGTGGAGATTCGGAGCGCTAAGAGGGTAATAGTGGAAAAAGGAATGTCTTCAAATATAAACTACACAGAATCATTCTGTGAAACTTCTTTCTGATCTGAGCATTCAGCTAACAGAGTTAAACCATACTTTTGATTGAGCAGTTTTGAAACACTCTGTCGGTAGAAAATGCAACTGGACATTCGTAGCGCTAAGTGGGTAATAGTGGAAAAAAGAATATGTTCAAAT
Organism: Symphalangus syndactylus; assembly: GCF_028878055.3. NCBI lineage: Eukaryota > Metazoa > Chordata > Mammalia > Primates > Hylobatidae > Symphalangus > Symphalangus syndactylus. The sequence goes on along the minus strand of NC_072437.2, from coordinate 108,726,231 downwards.
ATAAACTACACAGAAGCATTGTATGAAACTTCTTTCTGTTCTGTGCATTCAACTAACAGAGTTGAACCTTACTTTTGATTGAGCCTTTCTGAAACACTGTTTCTGTAGAAACTGCAATTGGACATTCTGAGCGCTAAGAGGCCTATATTGGGAAAAATAATATCTTCAAATAAAAACTACACAGAAGAATTGTGTGAAACTTATTTCTGATATGTTCATTAAGCTAACAGAGTTAAACCATACTTTTGATTGCGCAGTTCTGAACACTCTTTCTGTAGAAAATGCAAGTGGACATTCGGAGCGCTAAGAGGGTAATAGTGGAAAAAGGAATATATTCAAATATAAACTACACAGTAGCATTCTGTGAAAATTCTTTCTGTTCTGTGCATTCAACTAACAGAGTTGAACCTTACATTTGATTGAGCCGTTCTGAAACACTCTTTCTGTAGAAACTGCAATTGGACATGCTAAGCGCTAAGAGGCCTACATTGGGAAAAAGAATATCTTCAAATAAAAACTACACAGATGCATTCTGTGAAACTTATTTCTGATCTGTAAATTCAGTTAACAGAGATAAAACCTTAGTTTTGATTGAGCCGTTCTGAAACACTCTTTCTGTAGAAAATGCAAGTGGAGATTCGGAGCGCTAAGAGGGTAATAGTGGAAAAAGGAATGTCTGCAAATATAAACTACACAGAATCATTCGGTGAAACTTCTTTCTGATCTGTGCATTCAGCTAACAGAGTTAAACCATACTTTTGATTGAGCAGATCTGAACATTCTTTCTGTAGAAAATGCAACTGGACATTTGGAGCGCTAAGAGCGTAGTAGTGGAAAAAGCAATATATTCAAATATAAACTACACAGAAGCATTCTGTGAAACTTCTTTCTGATCTGAGCATTCAGCTAACAGAGTTAAACCATACTTTTGATTGAGCAGTTTTGAAACACTCTGTCTGTAGAAAATGCAACTGGACATTCGTAGCGCTAAGTGGGTAATAGTGGAAAAAAGAATATGTTCAAATATAAACTACACAGAAGCATTGTATGAAACTTCTTTCTGTTCTGTGCATTCAACTAACAGAGTTGAACCTTACTTTTGATTGAGCCGTTCTGAAACACTCTTTCTGCAGAAACTGCAATTGGATATTCTGAACGCTAGGAGGCCTATATTGGGAAAAAGAATGTCTACAAATAAAAACTACACAGAAGAATTGTGTGAAACTTCTTTCTGCTCTGTTTGTTCAACTAAAAGAGTTGAACCTTAGTTTTGATTGAGCCGTTCTGAAACACTCTTTCTGTAGAAAATGCAAGTGGAGATTCGGAGCGCTAAGAGGGTAATAGTGGAAAAAGGAATGTCTCCAAATATAAACTACACAGAATCATTCTGTGAAACTTCTTTCTGATCTGTGCATTCAGCTAACAGAGTTAAACCATACTTTTGATTGAGCAGATCTGAACACTCTTTCTGTAGAAAATGCAACTGGACATTTGGAGCGCTAAGAGAGTAGTAGTGGAAAAAGGAATATATTCAAATATAAACTACACAGAAGCATTCTGTGAAACTTCTTTCTGATCTGAGCATTCAGCTAACAGAGTTAAACCATACTTTTGATTGAGCAGTTTTGAAACACTCTGTCTGTAGAAAATGCAACTGGACATTCGTAGCGCTAAGTGGGTAATAGTGGAAAAAAGAATATGTTCAAATATAAACTACACAGAAGCATTGTATGAAACTTCCTTCTGTTCTGTGCATTCAACTACCAGGGTTGAACCTTACTTTTGATTGAGCCGTTCTGAAACACTCTTTCTGTAGAAACTGCAATTGGACATTCTGAGCGCTAAGAGGCCTATATTGGGAAAAAGAATATCTACAAATAAAAACTACACAGAAGCATTCTGTGAAACTTCTTTCTGTTCTGTTCATTCATCTAAAAGATTTGAACCTTAGTTTTGATTGAGCCGTTCTGAACACTCTTTCTGTAGAAAATGCAATAGGACATGCTAAGCGCTAAGAGGCCTACATTGGGAAAAAGAATATCTTCAAATAAAAACTACACAGATGCATTCTGTGAAACTTATTTCTGATCTGTAAATTCAGTTAACAGAGATAAAACATATTTTTGATTGAGCAGTTATGAAACTCTCTTTTTGTAGAAAATGCAAGTGGAGATTCGGAGCGCTAAGAGGGTAATAGTGGAAAAAGGAATGTCTTCAAATATAAACTACACAGAATCATTCTGTGAAACTTCTTTCTGATCTGAGCATTCAGCTAACAGAGTTAAACCATACTTTTGATTGAGCAGTTTTGAAACACTCTGTCGGTAGAAAATGCAACTGGACATTCGTAGCGCTAAGTGGGTAATAGTGGAAAAAAGAATATGTTCAAATATAAACTACACAGAAGCATTGTATGAAACTTCTTTCTGTTCTGTGCATTCAACTAACAGAGTTGAACCTTACTTTTGATTGAGCCTTTCTGAAACACTGTTTCTGTAGAAACTGCAATTGGACATTCTGAGCGCTAAGAGGCCTATATTGGGAAAAATAATATCTTCAAATAAAAACTACACAGAAGAATTGTGTGAAACTTATTTCTGATATGTTCATTAAGCTAACAGAGTTAAACCATACTTTTGATTGCGCAGTTCTGAACACTCTTTCTGTAGAAAATGCAAGTGGACATTCGGAGCGCTAAGAGGGTAATAGTGGAAAAAGGAATATATTCAAATATAAACTAAACAGTAGCATTCTGTGAAAATTCTTTCTGTTCTGTGCATTCAACTAACAGAGTTGAACCTTACATTTGATTGAGCCGTTCTGAAACACTCTTTCTGTAGAAACTGCAATTGGACATGCTAAGCGCTAAGAGGCCTACATTGGGAAAAAGAATATCTTCAAATAAAAACTACACAGATGCATTCTGTGAAACTTATTTCTGATCTGTAAATTCAGTTAACAGAGATAAAACCTTAGTTTTGATTGAGCCGTTCTGAAACACTCTTTCTGTAGAAAATGCAAGTGGAGATTCGGAGCGCTAAGAGGGTAATAGTGGAAAAAGGAATGTCTCCAAATATAAACTACACAGAATCATTCTGTGAAACTTCTTTCTGATCTGTGCATTCAGCTAACAGAGTTAAACCATACTTTTGATTGAGCAGATCTGAACACTCTTTCTGTAGAAAATGCAACTGGACATTTGGAGCGCTAAGAGAGTAGTAGTGGAAAAAGGAATATATTCAAATATAAACTACACAGAAGCATTCTGTGAAACTTCTTTCTGATCTGAGCATTCAGCTAACAGAGTTAAACCATACTTTTGATTGAGCAGTTTTGAAACACTCTGTCTGTAGAAAATGCAACTGGACATTCGTAGCGCTAAGTGGGTAATAGTGGAAAAAAGAATATGTTCAAATATAAACTACACAGAAGCATTGTATGAAACTTCTTTCTGTTCTGTGCATTAAACTAACAGAGTTGAACCTTACTTATGATTGAGCCTTTCTGAAACACTCTTTCTGTAGAAACTGCAATTGGACATTCTGAGCGCTAAGAGGCCTCTATTGGGAAAAATAATATCTTCAAATAAAAACTACACCGAAGCATTGTGTGAAACTTATTTCTGATATGTTCATTAAGCTAACAGAGTTAAACCATACTTTTGATTGCGCAGTTCTGAACACTCTTTCTGTAGAAAATGCCAGTGGACATTCGGAGCGCTAAGAGGGTAATAGTGGAAAAAGGAATATATTCAAATATAAACTACACAGTAGCATTCTGTGAAAATTCTTTCTGTTCTGTGCATTCAACTAACAGAGTTGAACCTTACTTTTGATTGAGCCGTTCTGAAACACTCTTTCTGTAGAAACTGCAATTGGACATGCTAAGCGCTAAGAGGCCTACATTGGGAAAAAGAATATCTTCAAATAAAAACTACACAGATGCATTCTGTGAAACTTATTTCTGATCTGTAAATTCAGTTAACAGAGATAAAACATATTTTTGATTGAGCAGTTATGAAACACTCTTTTTGTAGAAAATGCAAGTGGAGATTCGGAGCGCTAAGAGGGTAATAGTGGAAAAAGGAATGTCTTCAAATATAAACTACACAGAATCATTCGGTGAAACTTCTTTCTGATCTGTGCATTCAGCTAACAGAGTTAAACCATACTTTTGATTGAGCAGATGTGAACACTCTTTCTGTAGAAAATGCAACTGGACATTTGGAGCGCTAAGAGCGTAGTAGTGGAAAAAGGAATATATTCAAATATAAACTACACAGAAGCATTCTGTGAAACTTCTTTCTCATCTGAGCATTCAGCTAACAGAGTTACACCATACTTTTGATTGAGCAGTTTTGAAACACTCTGTCTGTAGAAAATGCAACTGGACATTCGTAGCATTAAGTGGGTAATAGTGGAAAAAAGAATATGTTCAAATATAAACTACACAGAAGCATTGTATGAAACTTCTTTCTGTTCTGTGCATTCAACTAACAGAGTTGAACCTTACTTTTGATTGAGCCGTTCTGAAACACTCTTTCTGTAGAAACTGCAATTGGACATTCTGAGCGCTAGGAGGCCTATATTGGGAAAAAGAATGTCTACAAATAAAAACTACACAGAAGAATTGTGTGAAACATCTTTCTGTTCTGTTTGTTCAACTAAACTAGTTGAACTTTAGTTTTGATTGAGCCGTTCTGAAACACTCTTTCTGTAGAAAATGCAAGTGGAGATTCGGAGCGCTAAGAGGGTAATAGTGGAAAAAGGAATGTCTCCAAATATAAACTACACAGAATCATTCTGTGAAACTTCTTTCTGATCTGTGCATTCAGCTAACAGAGTTAAACCATACTTTTGATTGAGCAGATCTGAACACTCTTTCTGTAGAAAATGCAACTGGACATTTGGAGCGCTAAGAGAGTAGTAGTGGAAAAAGGAATATATTCAAATATAAACTACACAGAAGCACTCTGTGAAACTTCTTTCTGATCTGAGCATTCAGCTAACAGAGTTAAACCATACTTTTGATTGAGCAGTTTTGAAACACTCTGTCTGTAGAAAATGCAACTGGACATTCGTAGCGCTAAGTGGGTAATAGTTGAAAAAAGAATATGTTCAAATATAAACTACACAGAAGCATTGTATGAAACTTCTTTCTGTTCTGTGCATTCAACTAACAGAGTTGAACCTTACTTTTGATTGAGCCTTTCTGAAACACTCTTTCTGAAGAAACTGCAATTGGACATTCTGAGCGCTAAAAGGCCTCTATTGGGAAAAATAATATCTTCAAATAAAAACTACACAGAAGCATTGTGTGAAACTTATTTCTGATATGTTCATTAAGCTAACAGAGTTAAACCATACTTTTGATTGCGCAGTTCTGAAGACTCTTTCTGTAGAAAATGCCAGTGGACATTCGGAGCGCTATGAGGGTAATAGTGGAAAAAGGAATATATTCAAATATAAACTACACAGTAGCATTCTGTGAAAATTCTTTCTGTTCTGTGCATTCAACTAACAGAGTTGAACCTTACTTTTGATTGAGCCGTTCTGAAACACTCTTTCTGTAGAAACTGCAATTGGACATGTTAAGCGCTAAGAGGCCTACATTGGGAAAAAGAATATATTCAAATAAAAACTACACAGATGCATTCTGTGAAACTTATTTCTGATCTGTAAATTCAGTTAACAGAGATAAAACATATTTTTGATTGAGCAGTTATGAAACACTCTTTTTGTAGAAAATGCAAGTGGAGATTCGGAGCGCTAAGAGGTTAATAGTGGAAAAAGGAATGTCTTCAAATATAAACTACACAGAATCATTCGGTGAAACTTTTTTCTGATCTGTGCATTCAGCTAACAGAGTTAAACCATACTTTTGATTGAGCAGATGTGAACACTCTTTCTGTAGAAAATGCAACTGGACATTTGGAGCACTAAGAGCGTAGTAGTGGAAAAAGGAATATATTCAAATATAAACTACACAGAAGCATTCTGTGAAACTTCTTTCTGATCTGAGCATTCAGCTAACAGAGTTAAACCATACTTTTGATTGAGCAGTTTTGAAACACTCTGTCTGTAGAAAATGAAACTGGACATTCGTAGCATTAAGTGGGTAATAGTGGAAAAAAGAATATGTTCAAATATAAACTACACAGAAGCATTCTATGAAACTTCTTTCTGTTCTGTGCATTCAACTAACAGAGTTGAACCTTACTTTTGATTGAGCCGTTCTGAAACACTCTTTCTCTAGAAACTGCAATTGGACATTCTGAGCGCTAGGAGGCCTATATTGGGAAAAAGAATGTCTACAAATAAAAACTACACAGAAGAATTGTGTGAAACATCTTTCTGTTCTGTTTGTTCAACTAAACTAGTTGAACCTTAGTTTTGATTGAGCCCTTCTGAAACACTCTTTCTGTAGAAAAGGCAAGTGGAGATTCGGAGCGCTAAGAGGGTAATAGTGGAAAAAGGAATGTCTCCAAATATAAACTACACAGAATCATTCTGTGGAACTTCTTTCTGATCTGTGCATTCAGCTAAAAGAGTTAAACCATACTTTTGATTGAGCAGATCTGAACACTCTTTCTGTAGAAAATGCAACTGGACATTTTTAGCGCTAAGAGAGTAGTAGTGGAAAAAGGAATATATTCAAATATAAACTACACAGAAGCACTCTGTGAAACTTCGTTCTGATCTGAGCATTCAGCTAACATAGTTAAACCATACTTTTGATTGAGCAGTTTTGAAACACTCTGTCTGTAGAAAATGGAAATGCACATTCGTAGCGCTAAGTGGGTAATAGTGGAAAAAAGAATATGTTCAAATATAAACTACACAGAAGCATTGTATGAAACTTCTTTCTGTTCTGTGCATTCAACTAAGAGAGTTGAACATTACTTTTGATTGAGCCTTTCTGAAACACTCTTTCTGAAGAAACTGCAATTGGACATTCTGAGCGCTAAGAGGCCTCTATTGGGAAAAATAATATCTTCAAATAAAAACTACACAGAAGCATTGTGTGAAACTTATTTCTGATATGTTCATTAAGCTAACAGAGTTAAACCATACTTTTGATTGCGCAGTTCTGAACACTCTTTCTGTAGAAAATGCCAGTGGACATTCGGAGCGCTAAGAGGGTAATAGTGGAAAAAGGAATATATTCAAATATAAACTACACAGTAGCATTCTGTGAAAATTCTTTCTGTTCTGTGCATTCAACTAACAGAGTTGAACCTTACTTTTGATTGAGCCGTTCTGAAACACTCTTTCTGTAGAAACTGCAATTGGACATGCTAAGCGCTAAGAGGCCTACATTGGGAAATAGAATATCTTCAAATAAAAACTACACAGATGCATTCTGTGAAACTTATTTCTGATCTGTAAATTCAGTTAACAGAGATAAAACATATTTTTGATTGAGCAGTTATGAAACACTCTTTTTGTAGAAAATGCAAGTGGAGATTCGGAGCGCTAAGAGGGTAATAGTGGAAAAAGGAATGTCTTCAAATATAAACTACACAGAATCATTCGGTGAAACTTCTTTCTGATCTGTGCATTCAGCTAACAGAGTTAAACCATACTTTTGATTGAGCAGATGTGAACACTCTTTCTGTAGAAAATGCAACTGGACATTTGGAACGCTAAGAGCGTAGTAGTGGAAAAAGGAATATATTCAAATTTAAACTACACAGAAGCATTCTGTGAAACTTCTTTCTGATCTGAGCATTCAGCTAACAGAGTTAAACCATACTTTTGATTGAGCAGTTTTGAAACACTCTGTCTGTAGAAAATGCAACTGGACATTCGTAGCATTAAGTGGGTAATAGTGGAAAAAAGAATATGTTCAAATATAAACTACACAGAAGCATTGTATGAAACTTCTTTCTATTCTGTGCATTCAACTAACAGAGTTGAACCTTACTTTTGATTGAGCCGTTCTGAAACACTCTTTCTGTAGAAACTGCAATTGGACATTCTGAGCGCTAGGAGGCCTATGCTGGGAAAAAGAATGTCTACAAATAAAAACTACACAGAAGAAATGTGTGAAACATCTTTCTGTTCTGTTTGTTCAACTAAAAGAGTTGAACCTTAGTTTTGATTGAGCCCTTCTGAAACACTCTTTCTGTAGAAAATGCAAGTGGAGATTCGGAGTGCTAAGAGGGTAATAGTGGAAAAAGGAATGTCTCCAAATATAAACTACACAGAATCATTCTGTGAAACTTCTTTCTGATCTGTGCATTCAGCTAACAGAGTTAAACCATACTTTTGATTGAGCAGATCTGAACACTCTTTCTGTAGAAAATGCAACTGGACATTTGGAGCGCTAAGAGAGTAGTAGTGGAAAAAGGAATATATTCAAATATAAACTACACAGAAGCACTCTGTGAAACTTCTTTCTGATCTGAGCATTCAGCTAACAGAGTTAAACCATACTTTTGATTGAGCAGTTTTGAAACACTCTGTCTGTAGAAAATGCAACTGGACATTCGTAGCGCTAAGTGGTTAATAGTGGAAAAAAGAATATGTTCAAATATAAACTACACAGAAGCATTGTATGAAACTTCTTTCTGTTCTGTGCATTCAACTAACAGAGTTGAACCTTACTTTTGATTGAGCCTTTCTGAAACACTCTTTCTGAAGAAACTGCAATTGGACATTCTGAGCGCTAAGAGGCCTATATTGGGAAAAATAATATCTTCAAATAAAAACTACACAGAAGCATGGTGTGAAACTTATTTCTGATATGTTCATTAAGCTAACAGAGTTAAACCATACTTTTGATTGCGCAGTTCTGAAGACTCTTTCTGTAGAAAATGCCAGTGGACATTCGGAGCGCTAAGAGGGTAATAGTGGAAAAAGGAATATATTCAAATATAAACTACACAGTAGCATTCTGTGAAAATTCTTTCTGTTCTGTGCATTCAACTAACAGAGTTGAACCTTACTTTTGATTGAGCCGTTCTGAAACACTCTTTCTGTAGAAACTGCAATTGGACATGCTAAGCGCTAAGAGGCCTACATTGGGAAAAAGAATATCTTCAAATAAAAACTACACAGATGCATTCTTTGAAACTTATTTCTGATCTGTAAATTCAGTTAACAGAGATAAAACATATTTTTGATTGAGCAGTTATGAAACACTCTTTTTGTAGAAAATGCAAGTGGAGATTCGGAGCGCTAAGAGGGTAACAGTGGAAAAACTAATGTCTTCAAATATAAACTACACAGAATCATTCGGTGAAACTTCTTTCTGATCTGTGCATTCAGTTAACAGAGTTAAACCATACTTTTGATTGAGCAGATCTGAACACTCTTTCTGTAGAAAATGCAACTGGACATTTGGAGCGCTAAGAGCGTAGTAGTGGAAAAAGGAATATATTCAAATATAAACTACACAGAAGCATTCTGTGAAACTTCTTTCTGATCTGAGCATTCAGCTAACAGAGTTAAACCATACTTTTGATTGAGCAGTTTTGAAACACTCTGTCTGTAGAAAATGCAACTGGACATTCGTAGCGCTAAGTGAGTAATAGTGGAAAAAAGAATATGTTCAAATATAAACTACACAGAAGCATTGTATGAAACTTCTTTCTGTTCTGTGCATTCAACTAACAGAGTTGAACCTTACTTTTGATTGAGCCGTTCTGAAACACTCTTTCTGTAGAAACTGCAATTGGACATTCTGAGCGCTAGGAGGCCTATATTGGGAAAAAGAATGTCTACAAATAAAAACTACACAGAAGAATTGTGTGAAACTTCTTTCTGTTCTGTTTGTTCAACTAAAGGAGTTGAACCTTAGTTTTGATTGAGCCGTTCTGAAACACTCTTTCTGTAGAAAATGCAAGTGGAGATTCGGAGCGCTAAGAGGGTAATAGTGGAAAAAGGAATGTCTCCAAATATAAACTACACAGAATCATTCTGTGAAACTTCTTTCTGATCTGTGCATTCAGCTAAGAGATTTAAACCATACTTTTGATTGAGCAGATCTGAACACTCTTTCGGTAGAAAATGCAACTGGACATTTGGAGCGCTAAGAGAGTAGTAGTGGAAAAAGGAATATATTCAAATATAAACTACACAGAAGCATTCTGTGAAACTTATTTCTGATCTGAGCATTCAGCTAACAGAGTTAAACCATACTTTTGATTGAGCAGTTTTGAAACACTCTGTCTGTAGAAAATGCAACTGGACATTCGTAGCGCTAATTGGGTAATAGTGGAAAAAAGAATATGTTCAAATATAAACTACACAGAAGCATTGTATGAAACTTCTTTCTGTTCTGTGCATTCAACTAACAGAGTTGAACCTTACTTATGATTGAGCCTTTCTGAATCACTCTTTCTGTAGAAACTGCAATTGGACATTCTGAGCGCTAAGAGGCCTCTATTGGGAAAAATAATATCTTCAAATAAAAACTACACAGAAGCATTGTGTGAAACTTATTTCTGATATGTTCATTAAGCTAACAGAGTTAAACCATACTTTTGATTGCGCAGTTCTGAACACTCTTTCTGTAGAAAATGCAAGTGGACATTCGGAGCGCTAAGAGGGTAATAGTGGAAAAAGGAATATATTCAAATATAAACTACACAGTAGCATTCTGTGAAAATTCTTTCTGTTCTGTGCATTCAACTAACAGAGTTGAACCTTACTTTTGATTGAGCCGTTCTGAAACACTCTTTCTGTAGAAACTGCAATTGAACATGCTTAGCGCTAAGAAGCCTACAATGGGAAAAAGAATATCTTCAAATAAAAACTACACAGATGCATTCTGTGAAACTTATTTCTGATCTGTAAATTCAGTTAACAGAGATAAAACATATTTTTGATTGAGCAGTTATGAAACACTCTTTTTGTAGAAAATGCAAGTGGAGATTCGGAGCGCTAAGAGGGTAACAGTGGAAAACGGAATGTCTTCAAATATAAACTACACAGAATCATTCGGTGAAACTTCTTTCTGATCTGTGCATTCAGCTAACAGAGTTAAACCATACTTTTGATTGAGCAGATGTGAACACTCTTTCTGTAGAAAATGCAACTGGACATTTGGAGCGCTAAGAGCGTAGTAGTGGAAAAAGGAATATATTCAAATATAAACTACACAGAAGCATTCTGTGAAACTTCTTTCTGATCTGAGCATTCAGCAAACAGAGTTAAACCATACTTTTGATTGAGCAGTTTTGAAACACTCTGTCTGTAGAAAATGCAACTGGACATTCGTAGCATTAAGTGGGTAATAGTGGAAAAAAGAATATGTTCAAATATAAACTACACAGAAGCATTGTATGAAACTTCTTTCTGTTCTGTGCATTCAACTAACAGAGTTGAACCTTACTTTTGATTGAGCCGTTCTGAAACACTCTTTCTGTAGAAACTGCAATTGGACATTCTGAGCGCTAGGAGGCCTATATTGCGAAAAAGAATGTCTACAAATAAAAACTACACAGAAGAATTGTGTGAAACTTCTTTCTGTTCTGTTTGTTCAACTAAAGGAGTTGAACCTTAGTTTTGATTGAGCCGTTCTGAAACACTCTTTCTGTAGAAAATGCAAGTGGAGATTCGGAGCGCTAAGAGGGTAATAGTGGAAAAAGGAATGTCTCCAAATATAAACTACACAGAATCATTCTGTGAAACTTCTTTCTGATCTGTGCATTCAGCTAAGAGATTTAAACCATACTTTTGATTGAGCAGATCTGAACACTCTTTCGGTAGAAAATGCAACTGGACATTTGGAGCGCTAAGAGAGTAGTAGTGGAAAAAGGAATATATTCAAATATAAACTACACAGAAGCATTCTGTGAAACTTATTTCTGATCTGAGCATTCAGCTAACAGAGTTAAACCATACTTTTGATTGAGCAGTTTTGAAACACTCTGTCTGTAGAAAATGCAACTGGACATTCGTAGCGCTAATTGGGTAATAGTGGAAAAAAGAATATGTTCAAATATAAACTACACAGAAGCATTGTATGAAACTTCTTTCTGTTCTGTGCATTCAACTAACAGAGTTGAACCTTACTTATGATTGAGCCTTTCTGAATCACTCTTTCTGTAGAAACTGCAATTGGACATTCTGAGCGCTAAGAGGCCTCTATTGGGAAAAATAATATCTTCAAATAAAAACTACACAGAAGCATTGTGTGAAACTTATTTCTGATATGTTCATTAAGCTAACAGAGTTAAACCATACTTTTGATTGCGCAGTTCTGAACACTCTTTCTGTAGAAAATGCAAGTGGACATTCGGAGCGCTAAGAGGGTAATAGTGGAAAAAGGAATATATTCAAATATAAACTACACAGTAGCATTCTGTGAAAATTCTTTCTGTTCTGTGCATTCAACTAACAGAGTTGAACCTTACTTTTGATTGAGCCGTTCTGAAACACTCTTTCTGTAGAAACTGCAATTGAACATGCTTAGCGCTAAGAAGCCTACAATGGGAAAAAGAATATCTTCAAATAAAAACTACACAGATGCATTCTGTGAAACTTATTTCTGATCTGTAAATTCAGTTAACAGAGATAAAACATATTTTTGATTGAGCAGTTATGAAACACTCTTTTTGTAGAAAATGCAAGTGGAGATTCGGAGCGCTAAGAGGGTAACAGTGGAAAACGGAATGTCTTCAAATATAAACTACACAGAATCATTCGGTGAAACTTCTTTCTGATCTGTGCATTCAGCTAACAGAGTTAAACCATACTTTTGATTGAGCAGATGTGAACACTCTTTCTGTAGAAAATGCAACTGGACATTTGGAGCGCTAAGAGCGTAGTAGTGGAAAAAGGAATATATTCAAATATAAACTACACAGAAGCATTCTGTGAAACTTCTTTCTGATCTGAGCATTCAGCAAACAGAGTTAAACCATACTTTTGATTGAGCAGTTTTGAAACACTCTGTCTGTAGAAAATGCAACTGGACATTCGTAGCATTAAGTGGGTAATAGTGGAAAAAAGAATATGTTCAAATATAAACTACACAGAAGCATTGTATGAAACTTCTTTCTGTTCTGTGCATTCAACTAACAGAGTTGAACCTTACTTTTGATTGAGCCGTTCTGAAACACTCTTTCTGTAGAAACTGCAATTGGACATTCTGAGCGCTAGGAGGCCTATATTGCGAAAAAGAATGTCTACAAATAAAAACTACACAGAAGAATTGTGTGAAACACCTTTCTGTTCTGTTTGTTCAACTAAACTAGTTGAACGTTAGTTTTGATTGAGCCGTTCTGAAACACTCTTTCTGTAGAAAATGCAAGTGGAGATTCGGAGCGCTAAGAGGGTAATAGTGGAAAAAGGAATGTCTCCAAATATAAACTACACAGAATCATTCTGTGAAACTTCTTTCTGATCTGTGCATTCAGCTAAAAGACTTAAACCATACTTTTGATTGAGCAGATCTGAACACTCTTTCTGTAGAAAATGCAACTGGACATTTGGAGCGCTAAGAGAGTAGTAGTGGAAAAAGGAATATATTCAAATATAAACTACACAGAACCACTCTGTGAAATTTCTTTCTGATCTGAGCATTCAGCTAACAGAGTTAAACCATACTTTTGATTGAGCAGTTTTGAAACACTCTCTCTGTAGAAAATGCAACTGGACATTCGTAGCGCTAAGTGGGTAATAGTGGAAAAAAGAATATGTTCAAATATAAACTACACAGAAGCATTGTATGAAACTTCTTTCTGTTCTGTGCATTCAACTAACAGAGTTGAACCTTACTTTTGATTGAGCCTTTCTGAAACATTCTTTCTGAAGAAACTGCAATTGGACATTCTGAGCGCTAAGAGGCCTCTATTGGGAAAAATAATATCTTCAAATAAAAACTACACAGAAGCATTGTGTGAAACTTATTTCTGATATGTTCATTAAGCTAACAGAGTTAAACCATACTTTTGATTGTGCAGTTCTGAACACTCTTTCTGTAGAAAATGCCAGTGGACATTCGGAGCGCTAAGAGGGTAATAGTGGGAAAAGGAATATATTCAAATATAAACTACACAGTAGCATTCTGTGAAAATTCTTTCTGTTCTCTGCATTCAACTAACAGAGTTGAACCTTACTTTTGATTGAGCCGTTCTGAAACACTCTTTCTGTAGAAACTGCAATTGGACATGCTAAGCGCTAAGAGGCCTACATTGGGAAAAAGAATATCTTCAAATAAAAACTACACAGATGCATTCTGTGAAACTTATTTCTGATCTGTAAATTCAGTTAACAGAGATAAAACATATTTTTGATTGAGCAGTTATGAAACACTCTTTTTGTAGAAAATGCAAGTGGAGATTCGGAGCGCTAAGTGGGTAATAGTGGAAAAAGGAATGTCTTCAAATATAAACTACACAGAATCATTCGGTGAAACTTCTTTCTGATCTGTGCATTCAGCTAACAGAGTTAAAACATACTTTTGATTGAGCAGATCTGTACAATCTTTCTGTAGAAAATGCAACTGGACATTTGGAGCGCTAAGAGCGTAGTAGTGGAAAAAGGAATATATTCAAATATAAACTACACAGAAGCATTCTGTGAAACTTCTTTCTGATCTGAGCATTCAGCTAACAGAGTTAAACCATACTTTTGATTGAGCAGTTTTGAAACACTCTGTCTGTAGAAAATGCAACTGGACATTCGTAGCGCTAAGTGGGTAATAGTGGACAAAAGAATATGTTCAAATATAAACTACAGAGAAGCATTGTATGAAACTTCTTTCTGTTCTGTGCATTCAACTAACAGAGTTGAACCTTACTTTTGATTGAGCCGTTCTGAAACACTCTTTCTGTAGAAACTGCAATTGGACATTCTGAGCGCTAGGAGGCCTATATTGGGAAAAAGAATGTCTACAAATAAAAACTACACAGAAGAATTGTGTGAAACTTCTTTCTGTTCTGTTTGTTCAACTAAAAGAGTTGAACCTTAGTTTTGATTGAGCCGTTCTGAAACACTCTTTCTGTAGAAAATGCAAGTGGAGATTCGGAGTGCTAAGAGGGTAATAGTGGAAAAAGGAATGTCTCCAAATATAAACTACACAGAATCATTCTGTGAAACTTCTTTCTGATCTGTGCATTCAGCTAACAGAGTTAAACCATACTTTTGGTTGAGCAGATCTGAACACTCTTTCTGTAGAAAATGCAACTGGACATTTGGAGCGCTAAGAGCGTAGTAGTGGAAAAAGGAATATATTCAAATATAAAATACACAGAAGCATTCTGTGAAACTTCTTTCTGATCTGAGCATTCAGCTAACAGAGTTAAACCATACTTTTAATTGAGCAGTTTTGAAACACTCTGTCTGTAGAAAATGCAACTGGACATTCGTAGCGCTAAGTGGGTAAAAGTGGAAAAAAGAATATCTTCAAATATAAACTACACAGAAGCATTGTATGAAACTTCTTTCTGTTCTGTGCATTCAACTAACAGAGTTGAACCTTACTTTTGATTGAGCCGTTCTGAAACACTCTTTCTGTAGAAACTGCAATTGGACATTCTGAGCGCTAAGAGGCCTATATTGGGAAAAGGAATGTCTACAAATAAAAACTACACAGAAGAATTGTGTGAAACTTCTTTCTGTTCTGTTTGTTCAACTAAAAGAGTTGAACCTTAGTTTTGATTGAGCCGTTCTGAAACACTCTTTCTGTAGAAAATGCAAGTGGAGATTCGGAGCGCTAAGAGGGTAATAGTGGAAAAAGGAATGTCTCCAAATATAAACTACACAGAATCATTCTGTGAAACTTCTTTCTGATCTGTGCATTCAGCTAACAGAGTTAAACCATACTTTTGATTGCGCAGTTCTGAACACTCTTTCTGTAGAAAATGCAAGTGGACATTCGGAGCGCTAAGAGGGTAATAGTGGAAAAAGGAATATATTCAAATATAAACTACACAGTAGCATTCTGTGAAAATTCTTTCTGTTCTGTGCATTCAACTAACAGAGTTGAACCTTACTTTTGATTGAGCCGTTCTGAAACACTCTTTCTGCAGAAACTGCAATTGGACATGCTAAGCGCTAAGAGGCCTACATTGGGAAAAAGAATATCTTCAAATAAAAACTACACAGATGCATTCTGTGAAACTTATTTCTCATCTGTAAATTCAGTTAACAAAGATAAAACATATTTTTGATTGAGCAGTTATGAAACACTCTTTTTGTAGAAAATGCAAGTGGAGATTCGGAGCGCTAAGAGGGTAATAGTGGAAAAAGGAATGTCTTCAAATATAAACTACACAGAAGCATTCGGTGAAACTTCTTTCTGATCTGTGCATTCAGCTAACAGAGTTAAACCATACTTTTGATTGAGCAGATCTGAACACACTTTCTGTAGAAAATGCAACTGGACATTTGGAGCGCTAAGAGCGTAGTAGTGGAAAAAGGAATATATTCAAATATAAACTACACAGAAGCATTCTGTGAAACTTCTTTCTGATCTGAGCATTCAGCTAACAGAGTTAAACCATACTTTTAATTGAGCAGTTTTGAAACACTCTGTCTGTAGAAAATGCAACTGGACATTCGTAGCGCTAAGTGGGTAATAGTGGAAAAAAGAATATCTTCAAATATAAACTACACAGAAGCATTGTATGAAACTTCTTTCTGTTCTGTGCATTCAACTAACAGAGTTGAACCTTACTTTTGATTGAGCCGTTCTGAAACACTCTTTCTGTAGAAACTGCAATTGGACATTCTGAGCGCTAAGAGGCCTATATTGGGAAAAGGAATGTCTACAAATAAAAACTACACAGAAGAATTGTGTGAAACTTCTTTCTGTTCTGTTTGTTCAACTAAAAGAGTTGAACCTTAGTTTTGATTGAGCCGTTCTGAAACACTCTTTCTGTAGAAAATGCAAGTGGAGATTCGGAGCGCTAAGAGGGTAATAGTGGAAAAAGGAATGTCTCCAAATATAAACTACACAGAATCATTCTGTGAAACTTCTTTCTGATCTGTGCATTCAGCTAACAGAGTTAAACCATACTTTTGATTGAGCAGATCTGAACACTCTTTCTGTAGAAAATGCAACTGGACATTTGGAGTGCTAAGAGAGTAGTAGTGGAAAAAGGAATATATTCAAATATAAACTACACAGAAGCATTCTGTGACACTTCTTTCTGATCTGAGCATTCAGCTAACAGATTTAAACCATACTTTTGATTGAGCAGTTTGAAACACTCTGTCTGTAGAAAATGCAACTGGACATTCGTAGCGCTAAGTGGGTAATAGTGGAAAAAAGAATATGTTCAAATATAAACTACACAGAAGCATTGTATGAAACTTCTTTCTGTTCTGTGCATTCAACTAACAGAATTGAACCTGACTTTTGATTGAGCCTTTCTGAAACACTCTTTCTGTAGAAACTGCAATTGGACATTCTGAGCGCTAAGAGGCCTATATTGGGAAAAATAATATCTTCAGATAAGAACTACACAGAAGCATTGTGTGAAACTTATTTCTGATATATTCATTAAGCTAACAGATTTAAACCATACTTTTGATAGCGCAGTTCTGAACACTCTTTCTGTAGAAAATGCAAGTGGACATTCGGAGCGCTAAGAGGGTAATAGTGGAAAAAGGAATATATTCAAATATAAACTACACAGTAGCATTCTCTGAAAATTCTTTCTGTTCTGTGCATTCAACTAACAGAGTTGAACCTTACTTTTGATTGAGCCGTTCTGAAACACTCTTTCTGTAGAAACTGCAATTGGACATGCTAAGCGCTAAGAGGCCTACCTTGGGAAAAAGAATATCTTCAAATAAAAACTATACAGATGCATTCTGTGAAACTTATTTCTGATCTGTAAATTCAGTTAACAGAGATAAAACATATTTTTGATTGAGCAGTTATGAAACACTCTTTTTGTAGAAAATGCAAGTGGAGATTCGGAGCGCTAAGAGGGTAATAGTGGAAAAAGGAATGTCTTCAAATATAAACTACACAGAATCATTCGGTTTAACTTCTTTCTGATCTGTGCATTCAGCTAACAGAGTTAAACCATACTTTTGATTGAGCAGATCTGAACACTCTTTCTGTAGAAAATGCAACTGGACATTTGGAGCGCTAAGAGCGTAGTAGTGGAAAAAGGAATATATTCAAATATAAACTACACAGAAGCATTCTGTGAAACTTCTTTCTGATCTGAGCATTCAGCTAACAGAGTTAAACCATACTTTTGATTGAGCAGTTTTGAAACACTCTGTCTGTAGAAAATGCAACTGGACATTCGTAGCATTAAGTGGGTAATAGTGGAAAAAAGAATATGTTCAAATATAAACTACACAGAAGCATTGTATGAAACTTCTTTCTGTTCTGTGCATTCAACTAACAGAGTTGAACCTTACTTTTGATTGAGCCGTTCTGAAACACTCTTTCTGTAGAAACAGCAATTGGACATTCTGAGCGCTAAGAGGCCTATATTGGGAAAAAGAATGTCTACAAATAAAAACTACACAGAAGAATTGTGTGAAACTTCTTTCTGTTCTGTTTGTTCAACTAAAAGAGTTGAACCTTAGTTTTGATTGAGCCGTTCTGAAACACTCTTTCTGTAGAAAATGCAAGTGGAGATTCGGAGCTCTAAGAGGGTAATAGTGGAAAAAGGAATGTCTCCAAATATAAACTACACAGAATCATTCTGTGAAACTTCTTTCTGATCTGTGCATTCAGCTAACAGAGTTAAACCATACTTTTGATTGAGCAGATCTGAACACTCTTTCTGTACAAAATGCAACTGGACATTTGGAGTGCTAAGAGAGTAGTAGTGGAAAAAGGAATATATTCAAATATAAACTACACAGAAGCATTCTGTGAAACTTCTTTCTGATCTGAGCATTCAGCTAACAGATTTAAACCATACTTTTGATTGAGCAGTTTGAAACACTCTGTCTGTAGAAAATGCAACTGGACATTCGTAGCGCTAAGTGGGTAATAGTGGAAAAAAGAATATGTTCAAATATAAACTACACAGAAGCATTGTATGAAACTTCTTTCTGTTCTGTGCATTCAACTAACAGAGTTGAACCTTACTTTTGATTGAGCCGTTCTGAAACACTCTTTCTGTAGAAACTGCAATTGGACATTCTGAGCGCTAAGAGGCCTATATTGGGAAAAATAATATCTTCAAATAAAAACTACACAGAAGCATTGTGTGAAACTTATTTCTGATATGTTCATTAAGCTAACAGATTTAAACCATACTTTTGATTGCGCAGTTCTGAACACTCTTTCTGTAGAAAATGCAAGTGGACATTCGGAGCGCTAAGAGGGTAATAGTGGAAAAAGGAATATATTCAAATATAAACTACACAGTAGCATTCTGTGAAAATTCTTTCTGTTCTGTGCATTCAAGTAACAGATTTGAACCTTACTTTTGATTGAGCCGTTCTGAAACACTCTTTCTGTGGAAACTGCAATTGGACATGCTAAGCGCTAAGAGGCCTACATTGGGAAAAAGAATATCTTCAAATAAAAACTACACAGATGCATTCTGTGAAACTTATTTCTGATCTGTAAATTCAGTTAACAGAGATAAAACTTATTTTTGATTGAGCAGTTATGAAACACTCTTTTTGTAGAAAATGCAAGTGGAGATTCGGAGCGCTAAGAGGGTAATAGTGGAAAAAGGAATGTCTTCAAATATAAACTACACAGAATCATTCGGTGAAACTTCTTTCTTATCTGTGCATTCAGCTAACAGATTTAAACCATACTTTTGATTGAGCAGATCTGAACACTCTTTCTGTAGAAAATGCAACTGGACATTTGGAGCGCTAAGAGCGTAGTAGTGGAAAAAGGAATATATTCAAATATAAACTACACAGAAACATTCTGTGAAACTTCTTTCTGATCTGAGCATTCAGCTAACAGAGTTAAACCATACTTTTGATTGAGCAGTTTTGAAACACTCTGTCTGTAGAAAATGCAACTGGACATTCGTAGCGCTAAGTGGGTAATAGTGGAAAAAAGAATATGTTCAAATATAAACTACACAGAAGCATTGTATGAAACTTCTTTCTGTTCTGTGCATTCAACTAACAGAGTTGAACCTTACTTTTGATTGAGCCTTTCTGAAACACTCTTTCTGTAGAAACTGCAATTGGACATTCTGAGCGCTAAGAGGCCTATATTGGGAAAAATAATATCTTCAAATAAAAACTACACCGAAGCATTGTGTGAAACTTATTTCTGATATGTTCATTAAGCTAACAGAGTTCAACCATACTTTTGATTGCGCAGTTCTGAACACTCTTTCTGCAGAAAATGCAAGTGGACATTCGGAGCGCTAAGAGGGTAATAGTGGAAAAAGGAATATATTCAAATATAAACTACACAGTAGCATTCTGTGAAAATTCTTTCTGTTCTGTGCATTCAACTAACAGAGTTGAACCTTACTTTTGATTGAGCCGTTCTGAAACACTCTTTCTGTAGAAACTGCAATTGGACATGCTAAGCGCTAAGAGGCCTACATTGGGAAAAAGAATATCTTCAAATAAAAACTACACAGATGCATTCTGTGAAACTTATTTCTGATCTGTAAATTCAGTTAACAGAGATAAAACATATTTTTGATTGAGCAGTTATGAAACACTCTTTTTGTAGAAAATGCAAGTGGAGATTCGGAGCGCTAAGAGGGTAATAGTGGAAAAAGGAATGTCTTCAAATATAAACTACACAGAATCATTCGGTTTAACTTCTTTCTGATCTGTGCATTCAGCTAACAGAGTTAAACCATACTTTTGATTGAGCAGATCTGAACACTCTTTCTGTAGAAAATGCAACTGGACATTTGGAGCGCTAAGAGCGTAGTAGCGGAAAAAGGAATATATTCAAATATAAACTGCACAGAAGCATTCTGTGAAACTTCTTTCTGATCTGAGCATTCAGCTAACAGAGTTAAACCATACTTTTGATTGAGCAGTTTTGAAACACTCTGTCTGTAGAAAATGCAACTGGACATTCGTAGCGCTAAGTGGGTAATAGTGGAAAAAAGAATATGTTCAAATATAAACTAAACAGAAGCATTGTATGAAACTTCTTTCTGTTCTGTGAATTCAACTAACAGAGTTGAACCTTACTTTTGATTGAGCCGTTCTGAAACACTCTTTCTGTAGAAACTGCAATTGGACATTCTGAGCGCTAAGAGGCCTATATTGGGAAAAATAATATCTTCAAATAAAAACTACACAGAAGCATTGTGTGAAACTTATTTCTGATATGTTCATTAAGCTAACAGAGTTAAACCATACTTTTGATTGCGCAGTTCTGAACACTCTTTCTGTAGAAAATTCAAGTGTACATTCGGAGCGCTAAGAGGGTAATAGTGGAAAAAGGAATATATTCAAATATAAACTACACAGTAGCATTCTGTGAAAATTCTTTCTGTTCTGTGCATTCAAGTAACAGAGTTGAACCTTACTTTTGATTGAGCCGTTCTGAAACACTCTTTCTGTAGAAACTGCAATTGGACATGCTAAGCGATAAGAGGCCTACATTGGGAAAAAGAATATCTTCAAATAAAAGCTACACAGATGCATTCTGTGAAACTTATTTCTGATCTGTAAATTCAGTTAACAGAGATAAAACATATTTTTGATTGAGCAGTTATGAAACACTCTTTTT
This sequence comes from Symphalangus syndactylus, assembly GCF_028878055.3. Classification (NCBI taxonomy): domain Eukaryota; kingdom Metazoa; phylum Chordata; class Mammalia; order Primates; family Hylobatidae; genus Symphalangus; species Symphalangus syndactylus. The sequence goes on along the minus strand of NC_072437.2, from coordinate 108,704,619 downwards.
GAAGAAAATGCAAGTGGAGATTCGGAGCGCTAAGAGGTTAATAGTGGAAAAAGGAATGTCTTCAAATATAAACTACACAGAATCATTCTGTGAAACTTCTTTCTGATCTGTGCATTCAGCTAACAGAGTTAAACCATACTTTTGATTGAGCAGATCTGAACACTCTTTCTGTAGAAAATGCAACTGGACATTTGGAGCGCTAAGAGAGTAGTAGTGGAAAAAGGAATATATTCAAATATAAACTACACAGAAGCATTTTGTGAAACTTCTTTCTGATCTGAGCATTCAGCTAACAGAGTTAAACCATACTTTTGATTGAGCAGTTTTGAAACACTCTGTCTGCAGAAAATGCAAGTGGACATTCGTAGCGCTAAGTGGGTAATAGTGGAAAAAAGAATATGTTCAAATATAAACTACACAGAAGCATTGTATGAAACTTCTTTCTGTTCTGTGCATGCAACTAACAGAGTTGAACCTTACTTTTGATTGAGCCTTTCTGAAACACTCTTTCTGTAGAAACTGCAATTGGACATTCTGAGCGCTAAGAGGCCTATATTGGGAAAAATAATATCTTCAAATAAAAACTACACAGAAGCATTTTGTGAAACTTATTTCTGATATGTTCATTAAGCTAACAGAGTTAAACCATACTTTTGATTGCGCAGTTCTGAACACTCTTTCTGTAGAAAATGCAAGTGGACATTCGGAGCGCTAAGAGGGTAATAGTGGAAAAAGGAATATATTCAAATAAAAACTACACAGTAGCATTCTGTGAAAATTCTTTCTGTTCTGTGCATTCAACTAACAGAGTTGAACCTTACTTTTGATTGAGCCGTTCTGAAACACTCTTTCTGTAGAAACTGCAATTGGACATGCTAAGCGCTAAGAGGCCTACATTGGGAAAAAGAATATCTTCAAATAAAAACTACACAGATGCATTCTGTGAAACTTATTTCTGATCTGTAAATTCAGTTAACAGAGATAAAACATATTTTTGATTGAGCAGTTATGAAACACTCTTTTTGTAAAAAATGCAAGTGGAGATTCGGAGCGCTAAGTGGGTAATAGTGGAAAAAGGAATGTCTTCAAATATAAACTACACAGAATCATTCGGTGAAACTTCTTTCTGATCTGTGCATTCAGCTAACAGAGTTAAACCATACTTTTGATTGAGCAGATCTGAACACACTTTCTGTAGAAAATGCAACTGGACATTTGGAGCAATAAGAGCGTAGTAGTGGAAAAAGGAATATATTCAAATATAAACTACACAGAAGCATTCTGTGAAACCTCTTTCTGATCTGAGCATTCAGCTAACAGAGTTAAAACATACTTTTAATTGAGCAGTTTTGAAACACTCTGTCTGTAGAAAATTCAACTGGACATTCGTAGCGCTAAGTGGGTAATAGTGGAAAAAAGAATATGTTCAAATATAAACTACACAGAAGCATTGTATGAAACTTCTTTCTGTTCTGTGCATTCAACTAACAGAGTTGAACCTTACTTTTGATTGAGCCGTTCTGAAACACTCTTTCTGTAGAAACTGCAATTGGACATTCTGAGCGCTAAGATGCCTATATTGGGAAAAGGAATGTCTACAAATAAAAACTACACAGAAGAATTGTGTGAAACTTCTTTCTCTTCTGTTTGTTCAACTAAAAGAGTTGAACCTTAGTTTTGATTGAGCCGTTCTGAAACACTCTTTCTGTAGAAAATGCAAGTGGAGATTCGGAGCGCTAAGAGGGTAATAGTGGAAAAAGGAATGTCTCCAAATATAAACTACACAGAATCATTCTGTGAAACTTCTTTCTGATCTGTGCATTCAGCTAACAGAGTTAAACCATACTTTTGATTGAGCAGATCTGAACACTCTTTCTGTAGAAAATGCAACTGGACATTTGGAGTGCTAAGAGAGTAGTAGTGGAAAAAGGAATATATTCAAATATAAACTACACAGAAGCATTCTGTGAAACTTCTTTCTGATCTGAGCATTCAGCTAACAGATTTAAACCATACTTTTGATTGAGCAGTTTGAAACACTCTGTCTGTAGAAAATGCAACTGGACATTCGTAGTGCTAAGTGGGTAATAGTGGAAAAAAGAATATGTTCAAATATAAACTACACAGAAGCATTGTATGAAACTTCTTTCTGTTCTGTGCATTCAACTAACAGAGTTGAACCTTACTTTTGATTGAGCCGTTCTGAAACACTCTTTCTGTAGAAACTGCAATTGGACATTCTGAGCGCTAAGAGGCCTATATTGGGAAAAATATTATCTTCAAATAAAAACTACACATAAGCATTGTGTGAAACTTATTTCTGATATGTTCATTAAGCTAACAGAGTTAAACCATACATTTGATTGCGCAGTTCTGAACACTCTTTCTGTAGAAAACGCAAGTGGACATTCGGAGCGCTAAGAGGGTAATAGTGGAAAAAGTAATATATTCAAATATAAACTACACAGTAGCATTCTGTGAAAATTCTTTCTGTTCTGTGCATTCAAGTAACAGATTTGAACCTTACTTTTGATTGAGCCGTTCTGAAACACTCTTTCTGTAGAAACTGCAATTGGACATGCTAAGCGCTAAGAGGCCTACATTGGGAAAAAGAATATCTTCAAATAAAAACTACACAGATGCATTCTGTGAAACTTGTTTCTGATCTGTAAATTCAGTTAACAGAGATAAAACATATTTTGATTGAGCAGTTATGAAACACTCTTTTTGTAGAAAATGCAAGTGGAGATTCGGAGCGCTAAGAGGGTAATAGTGGAAAAAGGAATGTCTTCAAATATAAACTACACAGAATCATTCGGTGAAACTTCTTTCTGATCTGTGCATTCAGCTAACAGAGTTAAACCATACTTTTGATTGAGCAGATCTGAACACTCTTTCTGTAGAAAATGCAACTGGACATTTGGAGCGCTAAGAGCGTAGTAGTGGAAAAAGGAATATATTCAAATATAAACTACACAGAAGCATTCTGTGAAACTTCTTTCTGATCTGAGCATTCAGCTAACAGAGTTAAACCATACTTTTGATTAAGCAGTTTTGAAACACTCTGTCTGTAGAAAATGCAACTGGACATTCGTAGCGCTAAGTGGGTAATAGTGGAAAAAAGAATATGTTCAAATATAAACTACACAGAAGCATTTTATGAAACTTCTTTCTGTTCTGTGCATTCAACTAACAGAGTTGAACCTTACTTTTGATTGAGCCTTTCTGAAACACTCTTTCTGTAGAAACTGCAATTGGACATTCTGAGCGCTAAGAGGCCTACATTGGGAAAAATAATATCTTCAAATAAAAACTACACAGAAGCATTGTGTGAAACTTATTTCTGATATGTTCATTAAGCTAACAGAGTTAAACCATACTTTTGATTGCGCAGTTCTGAACACTCTTTCTGTAGAAAATGCAAGTGGACATTTGGAGCGCTAAGAGGGTAATAGTGGAAAAAGGAATATATTCAAATATAAACTACACAGTAGCATTCTGTGAAAATTCTTTCTGTTCTGTGCATTCAACTAACAGATTTGAACCTTACTTTTGATTGAGCCGTTCTGAAACACTCTTTCTGTAGAAACTGCAATTGGACATTCTGAGCGCTAAGAGGCCTATATTGGGAAAAAGAATGTCTACAAATAAAAGCTACAAAGAAGAATTGTGTGAAACTTCTTTCTGTTCTGTTTGTTCAACTAAAAGAGTTGAACCTTAGTTTTGATTGAGCCGTTCTGAAACACTCTTTCTGTAGAAAATGCAAGTGGAGATTCGGAGCGCTAAGAGGGTAATAGTGGAAAAAGGAATGTCTCCAAATATAAACTACACAGAATCATTCTGTGAAACTTCTTTCTGATCTGTGCATTCAGCTAACAGAGTTAAAACATACTTTTGATTGAGCAGATCTGAACACTCTTTCTGTAGAAAATGCAACTGGACATTTGGAGCGCTAAGAGAGTAGTAGTGGAAAAAGGAATATATTCAAATATAAACTACACAGAAGCATTCTGTGAAACTTCTTTCTGATCTGAGCATTCAGCTAACAGAGTTAAACCATACTTTTGATTGAGCAGTTTTGAAACACTCTGTCTGTAGAAAATGCAACTGGACATTCGTAGCGCTAAGTGGGTAATAGTGGAAAAAAGAATATGTTCAAATATAAACTACACAGAAGCATTGTATGAAACTTCTTTCTGTTCTGTGCATTCAACTAACAGAGTTGAACCTTACTTTTGATTGAGCCTTTCTGAAACACTCTTTCTGTAGAAACTGCAATTGGACATTCTGAGCGCTAAGAGGCCTCTATTGGGAAAAATAATATCTTCAAATAAAAACTACACAGAAGCATTGTGTGAAATTTATTTCTGATATATTCATTAAGCTCACAGAGTTAAACCATACTTTTGATTGCGCAGTTCTGAACACTCTTTCTGTAGAAAATGCAAGTGGACATTCGGAGCGCTAAGAGGGTAATAGTGGAAAAAGGAATATATTCAAATATAAACTACACAGTAGCATTCTGTGAAAATTCTTTCTGTTCTGTGCATTCAACTAACAGAGTTGAACCTTACTTTTGATTGAGCCGTTCTGAAACACTCTTTCTGTAGAAACTGCAATTGGACATGCTAAGCGCTAAGAGGCCTACATTGGGAAAAAGAATATCTTCAAATAAAAACTACACAGATGCATTCTGTGAAACTTATTTCTGATCTGTAAATTCAGTTAACAGAGATAAAACATATTTTTGATTGAGCAGTTATGAAACACTCTTTTTGTAGAAAATGCAAGTGGAGATTCGGAGCGCTAAGAGGGTAATAGTGGAAAAAGGAATGTCTTCAAATATAAACGACACAGAATCATTCGGTGAAACTTCTTTCTGATCTGTGCATTCAGCTAACAGATTTAAACCATACTTTTGATTGAGCAGATATGAACACTCTTTCTGTAGAAAATGCAACTGGACATTTGGAGCGCTAAGAGCGTAGTAGTGGAAAAAGGAATATATTCAAATATAAACTACACAGAAGCATTCTGTGAAACTTCTTTCTGATCTGAGCATTCAGCTAACAGAGTTAAACCATACTTTTGATTGAGCAGTTTTGAAACACTCTGTCTGTAGAAAATGAAACTGGACATTCGTAGCACTAAGTGGGTAATAGTGGAAAAAAGAATATGTTCAAATATAAACTACACAGAAGCATTGTATGAAACTTCTTTCTGTTCTGTGCATTCAACTAACAGAGTTGAACCTTACTTTTGATTGAGCCGTTCTGAAACACTCTTTCTGTAGAAACTGCAATTGGACATTCTGAGCGCTAGGAGGCCTATATTGGGAAAAAGAATGTCTACAAATAAAAACTACACAGAAGAATTGTGTGAAACTTCTTTCTGTTCTGTTTGTTCAACTAAAAGAGTTGAACCTTAGTTTTGATTGAGCCGTTCTGAAACACTCTTTCTGTAGAAAATGCAAGTGGAGATTCGGAGCGCTAAGAGGGTAATAGTGGAAAAAGGAATGTCTCCAAATATAAACTACACAGAATCATTCTGTGAAACTTCTTTCTCATCTGTGCATTCAGCTAACAGAGTTAAACTAAACTTTTGATTGAGCAGATCTGAACACTCTTTCTGTAGAAAATGCAACTGGACATTTGGAGCGCTAAGAGAGTAGTAGTTGAAAAAGGAATATATTCAAATATAAACTACACAGAAGCATTCTGTGAAACTTCTTTCTGATCTGAGCATTCAGCTAACAGAGTTAAACCATACTTTTAATTGAGCAGATTTGAAACACTCTGTCTGTAGAAAATGCAACTGGACATTCGTAGCGCTAAGAGGGTAATAGTGGAAAAAAGAATATGTTCAAATATAAACTACACAGAAGCATTGTATGAAACTTCTTTCTGTTCTGTGCATTCAACTAACAGAGTTGAACCTTACTTTTGATTGAGCCGTTCTGAAACACTCTTTCTGTAGAAACTGCAATTGGACATTCTGAGCGCTAAGAGGCCTATATTGGGAAAAAGAATGTCTACAAATAAAAACTACACAGAAGAATTGTGTGAAACTTCTTTCTGTTCTGTTTGTTCAACTAAAAGGGTTGAACCTTAGTTTTGATTGAGCCGTTCTGAAACACTCTTTCTGTAGAAAATGCAAGTGGACATTCGGAGCGCTAAGAGGGTAATAGTGGAAAAAGGAATGTCTCCAAATACAAACTACACAGAATCATTCTGTGAAACTTCTTTCTGATCTGTGCATTCAGCTAACAGAGTTAAAGCATACTTTTGATTGAGCAGATCTGAACACTCTTTCTGTAGAAAATGCAACTGGACATTTGGAGCGCTAAGAGAGTAGTAGTGGAAAAAGGAATATATTCAAATATAAACTACACAGAAGCATTCTGTGAAACTTCTTTCTGATCTGAGCATTCAGCTAACAGAGTTAAACCATACTTTTGATTGAGCAGTTTTGAAACACCCTGTCTGTAGAAAATGCAACTGGACATTCGTAGCGCTAAGGGGGTAATAGTGGAAAAAAGAATATGTTCAAATATAAACTACACAGAAGCATTGTATGAAACTTCTTTCTGTTCTGTGCATTCAACTAACAGAGTTGAACCTTACTTTTGATGGAGCCTTTCTGAAACACTCTTTCTGTAGAAACTGCAATTGGACATTCTGAGCGCTAAGAGGCCTATATTGGGAAAAATAATATCTTCAAATAAAAACTACACAGAAGCATTGTGTGAAACTTATTTCTGATATGTTCATTAAGCTAACAGAGTTAAACCATAGTTTTGATTGCGCAGTTCTGAACACTCTTTCTGTAGAAAATGCAAGTGGACATTCGGAGCACTAAGAGGCTAATAGTGGAAAAAGGAATATATTCAAATATAAACTACACAGTAGCATTCTGTGAAAATTCTTTCTGTTCTGTGCATTCAACTAACAGAGTTGAACCTTACTTTTGATTGAGCCGTTCTGAAACACTCTTTCTGTAGAAACTGCAATTGGACATGCTAAGCGCTAAGAGGCCTACATTGGGAAAAAGAATATCTTCAAATAAAAACTACACAGATGCATTCTGTGAAACTTATTTCTGATCTGTAAATTCAGTTAACAGAGATAAAACATATTTTTGATTGAGCAGTTATGAAACACTCTTTTTGTAGAAAATGCAAGTGGAGATTCAGAGCACTAAGAGGGTAATAGTGGAAAAAGGAATGACTTCAAATATAAACTACACAGAATCATTCGGTGAAAATTCTTTCTGATCTGTGCATTCAGCTAACAGAGTTAAACCATACATTTGATTGAGCAGATCTGAACACTCTTTCTGTAGAAAATGCAACTGGACATTTGGAGCGCTAAGAGCGTAGTAGTGGATAAAGGAATATATTCAAATATAAACTACACAGAAGCATTCTGTGTAACTTTTTTCTGATCTGAGCATTCAGCTAGCAGAGTTAAACCATACTTTTAATTGAGCAGTTTTGAAACACTCTGTCTGTAGAAAATGCAACTGGACATTCGTAGCGCTAAGATGGTAATAGTGGAAAAAAGAATATGTTCAAATATTAACTACACAGAAGCATTGTATGAAACTTCTTTCTGTTCTGTGCATTCAACTAACAGAGTTGAACCTTACATTTGATTGAGCCGTTCTGAAACACTCTTTCTTTAGAAACTGCAATTGGACATTCTGAGCGCTAAGAGGCCTATATTGGGAAAAAGAATGTCTACAAATAAAAACTACACAGAAAAATTGTGTGAAACTTCTTTCTGTTCTGTTTGTTCAACTAAAAGAGTTGAACCTTAGTTTTGATTGAGCCGTTCTGAAACACTCTTTCTGTAGAAACTGCAATTGGACATTCTGAGCACTAAGAGGCCTCTATTGGGAAAAATAATATCTTCAAATAAAAACTACACAGAAGCATTGTGTGAAACTTATTTCTGATATATTCATTAAGCTAACAGAGTTAAACCATACTTTTGATTGCGCAGTTCTGAACACTCTTTCTGTAGAAAATGCAAGTGGACATTCGGAGCGCTAAGAGGGTAATAGTGGAAAAAGGAATATATTCAAATATAAACTACACAGTAGCATTCTGTGAAAATTCTTTCTGTTCTGTGCATTCAACTAACAGAGTTGAACCTTACTTTTGATTGAGCCTTTCTGAAACACTCTTTCTGTAGAAACTGCAATTGGACATTCTGAGCGCTAAGAGGCCTATATTGGGAAAAATAATATCTTCAAATAAAAACTACACCGAAGCATTGTGTGAAACTTATTTCTGATATGTTCATTAAGCTAACAGAGTTCAACCATACTTTTGATTGCGCAGTTCTGAACACTCTTTCTGCAGAAAATGCAAGTGGACATTCGGAGCGCTAAGAGGGTAATAGTGGAAAAAGGAATATATTCAAATATAAACTACACAGTAGCATTCTGTGAAAATTCTTTCTGTTCTGTGCATTCAACTAACAGAGTTGAACCTTACTTTTGATTGAGCCGTTCTGAAACACTCTTTCTGTAGAAACTGCAATTGGACATGCTAAGCGCTAAGAGGCCTACATTGGGAAAAAGAATATCTTCAAATAAAAACTACACAGATGCATTCTGTGAAACTTATTTCTGATCTGTAAATTCAGTTAACAGAGATAAAACATATTTTTGATTGAGCAGTTATGAAACACTCTTTTTGTAGAAAATGCAAGTGGAGATTCGGAGCGCTAAGAGGGTAATAGTGGAAAAAGGAATGTCTTCAAATATAAACTACACAGAATCATTCGGTTTAACTTCTTTCTGATCTGTGCATTCAGCTAACAGAGTTAAACCATACTTTTGATTGAGCAGATCTGAACACTCTTTCTGTAGAAAATGCAACTGGACATTTGGAGCGCTAAGAGCGTAGTAGCGGAAAAAGGAATATATTCAAATATAAACTGCACAGAAGCATTCTGTGAAACTTCTTTCTGATCTGAGCATTCAGCTAACAGAGTTAAACCATACTTTTGATTGAGCAGTTTTGAAACACTCTGTCTGTAGAAAATGCAACTGGACATTCGTAGCGCTAAGTGGGTAATAGTGGAAAAAAGAATATGTTCAAATATAAACTAAACAGAAGCATTGTATGAAACTTCTTTCTGTTCTGTGAATTCAACTAACAGAGTTGAACCTTACTTTTGATTGAGCCGTTCTGAAACACTCTTTCTGTAGAAACTGCAATTGGACATTCTGAGCGCTAAGAGGCCTATATTGGGAAAAATAATATCTTCAAATAAAAACTACACAGAAGCATTGTGTGAAACTTATTTCTGATATGTTCATTAAGCTAACAGAGTTAAACCATACTTTTGATTGCGCAGTTCTGAACACTCTTTCTGTAGAAAATTCAAGTGTACATTCGGAGCGCTAAGAGGGTAATAGTGGAAAAAGGAATATATTCAAATATAAACTACACAGTAGCATTCTGTGAAAATTCTTTCTGTTCTGTGCATTCAAGTAACAGAGTTGAACCTTACTTTTGATTGAGCCGTTCTGAAACACTCTTTCTGTAGAAACTGCAATTGGACATGCTAAGCGCTAAGAGGCCTACATTGGGAAAAAGAATATCTTCAAATAAAAGCTACACAGATGCATTCTGTGAAACTTATTTCTGATCTGTAAATTCAGTTAACAGAGATAAAACATATTTTTGATTGAGCAGTTATGAAACACTCTTTTTGAAGAAAATGCAAGTGGAGATTCGGAGCGCTAAGAGGTTAATAGTGGAAAAAGGAATGTCTTCAAATATAAACTACACAGAATCATTCTGTGAAACTTCTTTCTGATCTGTGCATTCAGCTAACAGAGTTAAACCATACTTTTGATTGAGCAGATCTGAACACTCTTTCTGTAGAAAATGCAACTGGACATTTGGAGCGCTAAGAGAGTAGTAGTGGAAAAAGGAATATATTCAAATATAAACTACACAGAAGCATTTTGTGAAACTTCTTTCTGATCTGAGCATTCAGCTAACAGAGTTAAACCATACTTTTGATTGAGCAGTTTTGAAACACTCTGTCTGCAGAAAATGCAAGTGGACATTCGTAGCGCTAAGTGGGTAATAGTGGAAAAAAGAATATGTTCAAATATAAACTACACAGAAGCATTGTATGAAACTTCTTTCTGTTCTGTGCATGCAACTAACAGAGTTGAACCTTACTTTTGATTGAGCCTTTCTGAAACACTCTTTCTGTAGAAACTGCAATTGGACATTCTGAGCGCTAAGAGGCCTATATTGGGAAAAATAATATCTTCAAATAAAAACTACACAGAAGCATTTTGTGAAACTTATTTCTGATATGTTCATTAAGCTAACAGAGTTAAACCATACTTTTGATTGCGCAGTTCTGAACACTCTTTCTGTAGAAAATGCAAGTGGACATTCGGAGCGCTAAGAGGGTAATAGTGGAAAAAGGAATATATTCAAATAAAAACTACACAGTAGCATTCTGTGAAAATTCTTTCTGTTCTGTGCATTCAACTAACAGAGTTGAACCTTACTTTTGATTGAGCCGTTCTGAAACACTCTTTCTGTAGAAACTGCAATTGGACATGCTAAGCGCTAAGAGGCCTACATTGGGAAAAAGAATATCTTCAAATAAAAACTACACAGATGCATTCTGTGAAACTTATTTCTGATCTGTAAATTCAGTTAACAGAGATAAAACATATTTTTGATTGAGCAGTTATGAAACACTCTTTTTGTAAAAAATGCAAGTGGAGATTCGGAGCGCTAAGTGGGTAATAGTGGAAAAAGGAATGTCTTCAAATATAAACTACACAGAATCATTCGGTGAAACTTCTTTCTGATCTGTGCATTCAGCTAACAGAGTTAAACCATACTTTTGATTGAGCAGATCTGAACACACTTTCTGTAGAAAATGCAACTGGACATTTGGAGCAATAAGAGCGTAGTAGTGGAAAAAGGAATATATTCAAATATAAACTACACAGAAGCATTCTGTGAAACCTCTTTCTGATCTGAGCATTCAGCTAACAGAGTTAAAACATACTTTTAATTGAGCAGTTTTGAAACACTCTGTCTGTAGAAAATTCAACTGGACATTCGTAGCGCTAAGTGGGTAATAGTGGAAAAAAGAATATGTTCAAATATAAACTACACAGAAGCATTGTATGAAACTTCTTTCTGTTCTGTGCATTCAACTAACAGAGTTGAACCTTACTTTTGATTGAGCCGTTCTGAAACACTCTTTCTGTAGAAACTGCAATTGGACATTCTGAGCGCTAAGATGCCTATATTGGGAAAAGGAATGTCTACAAATAAAAACTACACAGAAGAATTGTGTGAAACTTCTTTCTCTTCTGTTTGTTCAACTTAAAGAGTTGAACCTTAGTTTTGATTGAGCCGTTCTGAAACACTCTTTCTGTAGAAAATGCAAGTGGAGATTCGGAGCGCTAAGAGGGTAATAGTGGAAAAAGGAATGTCTCCAAATATAAACTACACAGAATCATTCTGTGAAACTTCTTTCTGATCTGTGCATTCAGCTAACAGAGTTAAACCATACTTTTGATTGAGCAGATCTGAACACTCTTTCTGTAGAAAATGCAACTGGACATTTGGAGTGCTAAGAGAGTAGTAGTGGAAAAAGGAATATATTCAAATATAAACTACACAGAAGCATTCTGTGAAACTTCTTTCTGATCTGAGCATTCAGCTAACAGATTTAAACCATACTTTTGATTGAGCAGTTTGAAACACTCTGTCTGTAGAAAATGCAACTGGACATTCGTAGTGCTAAGTGGGTAATAGTGGAAAAAAGAATATGTTCAAATATAAACTACACAGAAGCATTGTATGAAACTTCTTTCTGTTCTGTGCATTCAACTAACAGAGTTGAACCTTACTTTTGATTGAGCCGTTCTGAAACACTCTTTCTGTAGAAACTGCAATTGGACATTCTGAGCGCTAAGAGGCCTATATTGGGAAAAATATTATCTTCAAATAAAAACTACACATAAGCATTGTGTGAAACTTATTTCTGATATGTTCATTAAGCTAACAGAGTTAAACCATACATTTGATTGCGCAGTTCTGAACACTCTTTCTGTAGAAAACGCAAGTGGACATTCGGAGCGCTAAGAGGGTAATAGTGGAAAAAGTAATATATTCAAATATAAACTACACAGTAGCATTCTGTGAAAATTCTTTCTGTTCTGTGCATTCAAGTAACAGATTTGAACCTTACTTTTGATTGAGCCGTTCTGAAACACTCTTTCTGTAGAAACTGCAATTGGACATGCTAAGCGCTAAGAGGCCTACATTGGGAAAAAGAATATCTTCAAATAAAAACTACACAGATGCATTCTGTGAAACTTGTTTCTGATCTGTAAATTCAGTTAACAGAGATAAAACATATTTTGATTGAGCAGTTATGAAACACTCTTTTTGTAGAAAATGCAAGTGGAGATTCGGAGCGCTAAGAGGGTAATAGTGGAAAAAGGAATGTCTTCAAATATAAACTACACAGAATCATTCGGTGAAACTTCTTTCTGATCTGTGCATTCAGCTAACAGAGTTAAACCATACTTTTGATTGAGCAGATCTGAACACTCTTTCTGTAGAAAATGCAACTGGACATTTGGAGCGCTAAGAGCGTAGTAGTGGAAAAAGGAATATATTCAAATATAAACTACACAGAAGCATTCTGTGAAACTTCTTTCTGATCTGAGCATTCAGCTAACAGAGTTAAACCATACTTTTGATTAAGCAGTTTTGAAACACTCTGTCTGTAGAAAATGCAACTGGACATTCGTAGCGCTAAGTGGGTAATAGTGGAAAAAAGAATATGTTCAAATATAAACTACACAGAAGCATTTTATGAAACTTCTTTCTGTTCTGTGCATTCAACTAACAGAGTTGAACCTTACTTTTGATTGAGCCTTTCTGAAACACTCTTTCTGTAGAAACTGCAATTGGACATTCTGAGCGCTAAGAGGCCTACATTGGGAAAAATAATATCTTCAAATAAAAACTACACAGAAGCATTGTGTGAAACTTATTTCTGATATGTTCATTAAGCTAACAGAGTTAAACCATACTTTTGATTGCGCAGTTCTGAACACTCTTTCTGTAGAAAATGCAAGTGGACATTTGGAGCGCTAAGAGGGTAATAGTGGAAAAAGGAATATATTCAAATATAAACTACACAGTAGCATTCTGTGAAAATTCTTTCTGTTCTGTGCATTCAACTAACAGAGTTGAACCTTACTTTTGATTGAGCCGTTCTGAAACACTCTTTCTGTAGAAACTGCAATTGGACATTCTGAGCGCTAAGAGGCCTATATTGGGAAAAAGAATGTCTACAAATAAAAGCTACAAAGAAGAATTGTGTGAAACTTCTTTCTGTTCTGTTTGTTCAACTAAAAGAGTTGAACCTTAGTTTTGATTGAGCCGTTCTGAAACACTCTTTCTGTAGAAAATGCAAGTGGAGATTCGGAGCGCTAAGAGGGTAATAGTGGAAAAAGGAATGTCTCCAAATATAAACTACACAGAATCATTCTGTGAAACTTCTTTCTGATCTGTGCATTCAGCTAACAGAGTTAAAACATACTTTTGATTGAGCAGATCTGAACACTCTTTCTGTAGAAAATGCAACTGGACATTTGGAGCGCTAAGAGAGTAGTAGTGGAAAAAGGAATATATTCAAATATAAACTACACAGAAGCATTCTGTGAAACTTCTTTCTGATCTGAGCATTCAGCTAACAGAGTTAAACCATACTTTTGATTGAGCAGTTTTGAAACACTCTGTCTGTAGAAAATGCAACTGGACATTCGTAGCGCTAAGTGGGTAATAGTGGAAAAAAGAATATGTTCAAATATAAACTACACAGAAGCATTGTATGAAACTTCTTTCTGTTCTGTGCATTCAACTAACAGAGTTGAACCTTACTTTTGATTGAGCCTTTCTGAAACACTCTTTCTGTAGAAACTGCAATTGGACATTCTGAGCGCTAAAAGGCCTCTATTGGGAAAAATAATATCTTCAAATAAAAACTACACAGAAGCATTGTGTGAAATTTATTTCTGATATATTCATTAAGCTCACAGAGTTAAACCATACTTTTGATTGCGCAGTTCTGAACACTCTTTCTGTAGAAAATGCAAGTGGACATTCGGAGCGCTAAGAGGGTAATAGTGGAAAAAGGAATATATTCAAATATAAACTACACAGTAGCATTCTGTGAAAATTCTTTCTGTTCTGTGCATTCAACTAACAGAGTTGAACCTTACTTTTGATTGAGCCGTTCTGAAACACTCTTTCTGTAGAAACTGCAATTGGACATGCTAAGCGCTAAGAGGCCTACATTGGGAAAAAGAATATCTTCAAATAAAAACTACACAGATGCATTCTGTGAAACTTATTTCTGATCTGTAAATTCAGTTAACAGAGATAAAACATATTTTTGATTGAGCAGTTATGAAACACTCTTTTTGTAGAAAATGCAAGTGGAGATTCGGAGCGCTAAGAGGGTAATAGTGGAAAAAGGAATGTCTTCAAATATAAACGACACAGAATCATTCGGTGAAACTTCTTTCTGATCTGTGCATTCAGCTAACAGAGTTAAACCATACTTTTGATTGAGCAGATATGAACACTCTTTCTGTAGAAAATGCAACTGGACATTTGGAGCGCTAAGAGCGTAGTAGTGGAAAAAGGAATATATTCAAATATAAACTACACAGAAGCATTCTGTGAAACTTCTTTCTGATCTGAGCATTCAGCTAACAGAGTTAAACCATACTTTTGATTGAGCAGTTTTGAAACACTCTGTCTGTAGAAAATGAAACTGGACATTCGTAGCACTAAGTGGGTAATAGTGGAAAAAAGAATATGTTCAAATATAAACTACACAGAAGCATTGTATGAAACTTCTTTCTGTTCTGTGCATTCAACTAACAGAGTTGAACCTTACTTTTGATTGAGCCGTTCTGAAACACTCTTTCTGTAGAAACTGCAATTGGACATTCTGAGCGCTAGGAGGCCTATATTGGGAAAAAGAATGTCTACAAATAAAAACTACACAGAAGAATTGTGTGAAACTTCTTTCTGTTCTGTTTGTTCAACTAAAAGAGTTGAACCTTAGTTTTGATTGAGCCGTTCTGAAACACTCTTTCTGTAGAAAATGCAAGTGGAGATTCGGAGCGCTAAGAGGGTAATAGTGGAAAAAGGAATGTCTCCAAATATAAACTACACAGAATCATTCTGTGAAACTTCTTTCTCATCTGTGCATTCAGCTAACAGAGTTAAACTAAACTTTTGATTGAGCAGATCTGAACACTCTTTCTGTAGAAAATGCAACTGGACATTTGGAGCGCTAAGAGAGTAGTAGTTGAAAAAGGAATATATTCAAATATAAACTACACAGAAGCATTCTGTGAAACTTCTTTCTGATCTGAGCATTCAGCTAACAGAGTTAAACCATACTTTTAATTGAGCAGATTTGAAACACTCTGTCTGTAGAAAATGCAACTGGACATTCGTAGCGCTAAGAGGGTAATAGTGGAAAAAAGAATATGTTCAAATATAAACTACACAGAAGCATTGTATGAAACTTCTTTCTGTTCTGTGCATTCAACTAACAGAGTTGAACCTTACTTTTGATTGAGCCGTTCTGAAACACTCTTTCTGTAGAAACTGCAATTGGACATTCTGAGCGCTAAGAGGCCTATATTGGGAAAAAGAATGTCTACAAATAAAAACTACACAGAAGAATTGTGTGAAACTTCTTTCTGTTCTGTTTGTTCAACTAAAAGGGTTGAACCTTAGTTTTGATTGAGCCGTTCTGAAACACTCTTTCTGTAGAAAATGCAAGTGGAGATTCGGAGCGCTAAGAGGGTAATAGTGGAAAAAGGAATGTCTCCAAATACAAACTACACAGAATCATTCTGTGAAACTTCTTTCTGATCTGTGCATTCAGCTAACAGAGTTAAAGCATACTTTTGATTGAGCAGATCTGAACACTCTTTCTGTAGAAAATGCAACTGGACATTTGGAGCGCTAAGAGAGTAGTAGTGGAAAAAGGAATATATTCAAATATAAACTACACAGAAGCATTCTGTGAAACTTCTTTCTGATCTGAGCATTCAGCTAACAGAGTTAAACCATACTTTTGATTGAGCAGTTTTGAAACACCCTGTCTGTAGAAAATGCAACTGGACATTCGTAGCGCTAAGGGGGTAATAGTGGAAAAAAGAATATGTTCAAATATAAACTACACAGAAGCATTGTATGAAACTTCTTTCTGTTCTGTGCATTCAACTAACAGAGTTGAACCTTACTTTTGATGGAGCCTTTCTGAAACACTCTTTCTGTAGAAACTGCAATTGGACATTCTGAGCGCTAAGAGGCCTATATTGGGAAAAATAATATCTTCAAATAAAAACTACACAGAAGCATTGTGTGAAACTTATTTCTGATATGTTCATTAAGCTAACAGAGTTAAACCATAGTTTTGATTGCGCAGTTCTGAACACTCTTTCTGTAGAAAATGCAAGTGGACATTCGGAGCGCTAAGAGGCTAATAGTGGAAAAAGGAATATATTCAAATATAAACTACACAGTAGCATTCTGTGAAAATTCTTTCTGTTCTGTGCATTCAACTAACAGAGTTGAACCTTACTTTTGATTGAGCCGTTCTGAAACACTCTTTCTGTAGAAACTGCAATTGGACATGCTAAGCGCTAAGAGGCCTACATTGGGAAAAAGAATATCTTCAAATAAAAACTACACAGATGCATTCTGTGAAACTTATTTCTGATCTGTAAATTCAGTTAACAGAGATAAAACATATTTTTGATTGAGCAGTTATGAAACACTCTTTTTGTAGAAAATGCAAGTGGAGATTCAGAGCACTAAGAGGGTAATAGTGGAAAAAGGAATGACTTCAAATATAAACTACACAGAATCATTCGGTGAAAATTCTTTCTGATCTGTGCATTCAGCTAACAGAGTTAAACCATACATTTGATTGAGCAGATCTGAACACTCTTTCTGTAGAAAATGCAACTGGACATTTGGAGCGCTAAGAGCGTAGTAGTGGATAAAGGAATATATTCAAATATTAACTACACAGAAGCATTCTGTGTAACTTTTTTCTGATCTGAGCATTCAGCTAGCAGAGTTAAACCATACTTTTAATTGAGCAGTTTTGAAACACTCTGTCTGTAGAAAATGCAACTGGACATTCGTAGCGCTAAGATGGTAATAGTGGAAAAAAGAATATGTTCAAATATTAACTACACAGAATCATTGTATGAAACTTCTTTCTGTTCTGTGCATTCAACTAACAGAGTTGAACCTTACATTTGATTGAGCCGTTCTGAAACACTCTTTCTTTAGAAACTGCAATTGGACATTCTGAGCGCTAAGAGGCCTATATTGGGAAAAAGAATGTCTACAAATAAAAACTACACAGAAAAATTGTGTGAAACTTCTTTCTGTTCTGTTTGTTCAACTAAAAGAGTTGAACCTTAGTTTTGATTGAGCCGTTCTGAAACACTCTTTCTGTAGAAACTGCAATTGGACATTCTGAGCACTAAGAGGCCTCTATTGGGAAAAATAATATCTTCAAATAAAAACTACACAGAAGCATTGTGTGAAACTTATTTCTGATATATTCATTAAGCTAACAGAGTTAAACCATACTTTTGATTGCGCAGTTCTGAACACTCTTTCTGTAGAAAATGCAAGTGGACATTCGGAGCGCTAAGAGGGTAATAGTGGAAAAAGGAATATATTCAAATATAAACTACACAGTAGCATTCTGTGAAAATTCTTTCTGTTCTGTGCATTCAACTAACAGAGTTGAACCTTACTTTTGATTGAGCCGTTCTGAAACACTCTTTCTGTAGAAACTGCAATTGGACATGCTAAGCGCTAAGAGTCCTACATTGGGAAAAAGAATATCTTCAAATAAAAACTACACAGATGCATTCTGTGAAACTTATTTATGATCTGTAAATTCAGTTAACAGAGATAAAACATATTTTTGATTGAGCAGTTATGAAACACCCTTTTTGTAGAAAATGCAAGTGGAGATTCGGAGCGCTAAGAGGGTAATAGTGGAAAAAGGAATGTCTTCAAATATAAACTACACAGAATCATTCGGTGAAACTTCTTTCTGATCTGTGCATTCAGCTAACAGAGTTAAACCATACTTTTGATTGAGCAGATCTGAACACTCTTTCTGTAGAAAATGCAACTGGACATTTGGAGCGCTAAGAGCGTAGTAGTGGAAAAAGGAATATATTCAAATATAAACTACACAGAATCATTCTGTGAAACTTCTTTCTGATCTGAGCATTCAGCTAACAGAGTTAAACCATACTATTGATTGAGCAGTTTTGAAACACTCTGTCTGTAGAAAATGAAACTGGACATTCGTAGCACTAAGTGGGTAATAGTGGAAAAAAGAATATGTTCAAATATAAACTACACAGAAGCATTGTATGAAACTTCTTTCTGTTCTGTGCATTCAACTAACAGAGTTGAACCTTACTTTTGATTGAGCCGTTCTGAAACACTCTTTCTGTAGAAACTGCAATTGGACATGCTAAGCGCTAAGAGGCCTACATTGGGAAAAAGAATATCTTCAAATAAAAACTACACAGATGCATTCTGTGAAACTTATTTCTGATCTGTAAATTCAGTTAACAGAGATAAAACATATTTTTGATTGAGCAGTTATGAAACACTCTTTTTGTAGAAAATGCAAGTGGAGATTCGGAGCGCTAAGATGGTAATAGTGGAAAAAGGAATGTCTCCAAATATAAACTACACAGAATCATTCGGTTTAACTTCTTTCTGATCTGTGCATTCAGCTAACAGAGTTAAACCATACTTTTGATTGAGCAGATCTGAACACTCTTTCTGTAGAAAATGCAACTGGACATTTGGAGCGCTAAGAGCGTAGTAGTGGAAAAAGGAATATATTCAAATATAAACTACACAGAAGCATTCTGTGAAACTTCTTTCTGATCTGAGCATTCAGCTAACAGAGTTAAACCATACTTTTGATTGAGCAGTTTTGAAACACTCTGTCTGTAGAAAATGAAACTGGACATTCGTAGCACTAAGTGGGTAAGAGTGGAAAAAAGAATATGTTCAAATATAAACTACACAGAAGCATTGTATGAAACTTCTTTCTGTTCTGTGCATTCAACTAACAGAGTTGAACCTTACTTTTGATTGAGCCGTTCTGAAACACTCTTTCTGTAGAAACTGCAATTGGACATTCTGAGCGCTAAGAGGCCTATATTGGGAAAAAGAATGTCTACAAATAAAAACTACACAGAAGAATTGTGTGAAACTTTTTCTGTTCTGTTTGTTCAACTAAAAGAGTTGAACCTTAGTTTTGATTGAGCCGTTCTGAAACACTCTTTCTGTAGAAAATGCAAGTGGAGATTCGGAGCGCTAAGAGGGTAATAGTGGAAAAAGGAATGTCTCCAAATATAAACTACACAGAATCATTCTGTGAAACTTCTTTCTCATCTGTGCATTCAGCTAACAGTGTTTAACTATACTTTTGATTGAGCAGATCTGAACACTCTTTCTGTAGAAAATGCAACTGGACATTTGGAGCGCTAAGAGAGTAGTAGTGGAAAAAGGAATATATTCAAATATAAACTACACAGAAGCATTCTGTGAAACTTCTTTCTGATCTGAGCATTCAGCTAACAGAGTTAAACCATACTTTTGATTGAGCAGTTTTGAAACACTCTGTCTGTAGAAAATGCAACTGGACATTCGTAGCGCTAGGTGGGTAATAGTGGAAAAAAGAATATGTTCAAATATAAACTACACAGAAGCATTGTATGAAACTTCTTTCTGTTCTGTGCATTCAACTAACAGAGTTGAACCTTACTTTTGATTGAGCCTTTCTGAAACACTCTTTCTGTAGAAACTGCAATTGGACATTCTGAGCGCTAAGAGGCCTATATTGGGAAAAATAATATCTTCAAATAAAAACTACACAGAAGCATTGTGTGAAACTTATTTCTGATATGTTCATTAAACTAACAGAGTTAAACCATACTTTTGATTGCGCAGTTCTGAACACTCTTTCTGTAGAAAATGCAAGTGGACATTCGGAGAGCTAAGAGGGTAATAGTGGAAAACGGAATATATTCAAATATAAACTACACAGTAGCATTCTGTGAAAATTCTTTCTGTTCTGTGCATTCAACTAACAGAGTTGAACCTTACTTTTGATTGAGCCGTTCTGAAACACTCTTTCTGTAGAAACTGCAATTGGACATGCTAAGCGCTAAGAGGCCTATATTGGGAAAAAGAATATCTTCAAATAAAAACTACACAGATGCATTCTGTGAAACTTATTTCTGATCTGTACATTCAGTTAACTGAGATAAAACATATTTTTGATTGAGCAGTTATGAAACACTCTTTCTGTAGAAAATGCAAGTGGAGATTCGGAGCGCTAAGTGGGTAATAGTGGAAAAAGGAATGTCTCCAATATAAACTACACAGAATCATTCGGTGAAATTTCTTTCTGATCTGTACATTCAGCTAACAGAGTTAAACCATACTTTTGATTGAGCAGATCTGAACACTCTTTCTGTAGAAAATGCAACTGGACATTTGGAGCGCTAAGAGAGTAGTAGTGGAAAAAGGAATATATTCAAATATAAACTACACAGAAGCATTCTGTGAAACTACTTTCTGATCAGAGCATTCAGCTAACAGAGTTAAACCATACTTTTGATTGAGCAGTTTTGAAACACTCTGTCTGTAGAAAATGCAACTGGACATTTGTAGCGCTAAGTGGGTAATAGTGGAAAAAAGAATATGTTCAAATATAAACTACACAGAAGCATTGTATGAAACTTCTTTCTGTTCTGTGCATTCAACTAACAGAATTGAACCTTACTTTTGATTGAGCCGTTCTGAAACACTCTTTCTGTAGAAACTGCAATTGGACATTCTGAGCGCTAAGAGGCCTATATTGGGAAAAATAATATCATCAGATAAAAACTACACAGAAGCATTGTGTGAAACTTATTTCTGATATATTCATTAAGCTAACAGAATTAAACCATACTTTTGATAGCGCAGTTCTGAACACTCTTTGTGTAGAAAATGCAAGTGGACATTCGGAGCGCTAAGAGGGTAATAGTGGAAAAAGGAATATATTCAAATATAAACTACACAGTTGCATTCTCTGAAAATTCTTTCTGTTCTGTGCATTCAACTAACAGAGTTGAACCTTACTTTTGATTGAGCCGTTCTGAAACACTCTTTCTGTAGAAACTGCAATTGGACATGCTAAGCGCTAAGAGGCCTACATTGGGAAAAAGAATATCTTCAAATAAAAACTACACAGATGCATTCTGTGAAACTTATTTCTGATCTGTAAATTCAGTTAACAGAGATAAAACATATTTTTGATTGAGCAGTTATGAAACACTCTTTTTGTAGAAAATGCAAGTGGAGATTCAGAGCGCTAAGAGGGTAATAGTGGAAAAAGGAATGTCTTCAAATATAAACTACACAGAATCATTCGGTGAAAATTCTTTCTGATCTGTGCATTCAGCTAACAGAGTTAAACCATACTTTTGATTGAGCAGATCTGAACACTCTTTCTGTAGAAAATGCAACTGGACATTTGGAGCGCTAAGAGCGTAGTAGTGGAAAAAGGAATATATTCAAATATAAACTACACAGAAGCATTCTGTGAAACTTTTTTCTGATCTGAGCATTAAGCTAACAGAGTTAAACCATACTTTTAATTGAGCAGTTTTGAAACACTCTGTCTGTAGAAAATGCAACTGGACATTCGTAGCGCTAAGAGGGTAATAGTGGAAATAAGAATATGTTCAAATATAAACTACACAGAAGCATTGTATGAAACCTCTTTCTGTTCTGTGCATTCAACTAACAGAGTTGAACCTTACTTTTGATTGAGCCGTTCTGAAACACTCTTTCTGTAGAAACTGCAATTGGACATTCTGAGCGCTAAGAGGCCTCTATTGGGAAAAATAATATCTTCAAATAAAAACTACACAGAAGCATTGTGTGAAACTTATTTCTGATATATTCATTAAGCTAACAGAGTTAAACCATACTTTTGATTGCGCAGTTCTGAACACTCTTTCTGTAGAAAATGCAAGTGGACATTCGGAGCGCTAAGAGGGTAATAGTGGAAAAAGGAATATATTCAAATATAAACTACACAGTAGCATTCTGTGAAAATTCTTTCTGTTCTGTGCATTCAACTAACAGAGTTGAACCTTACTTTTGATTGAGCCGTTCTGAAACACTCTTTCTGTAGAAACTGCAATTGGACATGCTAAGCGCTAAGAGGCCTACATTGGGAAAAAGAATATCTTCAAATAAAAACTACACAGATGCATTCTGTGAAACTTATTTCTGATCTGTAAATTCAGTTAACAGAGATAAAACATATTTTTGATTGAGCAGTTATGAAACACTCTTTTTGTAGAAAATGCAAGTGGAGATTCGGAGCGCTAAGATGGTAATAGTGGAAAAAGGAATATCTCCAAATATAAACTACACAGAATCATTCGGTTTAACTTCTTTCTGATCTGTGCATTCAGCTAACAGAGTTAAACCATACTTTTGATTGAGCAGATCTGAACACTCTTTCTGTAGAAAATGCAACTGGACATTTGGAGCGCTAAGAGCGTAGTAGTGGAAAAAGGAATATATTCAAATATAAACTACACAGAAGCATTCTGTGAAACTTCTTTCTGATCTGAGCATTCAGCTAACAGAGTTAAACCATACTTTTGATTGAGCAGTTTTGAAACACTCTGTCTGTAGAAAATGCAACTGGACATTCGTAGCGCTAAGTGGGTAATAGTGGAAAAAAGAATATGTTCAAATATAAACTAAACAGAAGCATTGTATGAAACTGCTTTCTGTTCTGTGCATTCAACTAACAGAGTTGAACCTTACTTTTGATTGAGCCGTTCTGAAACACTCTTTCTGTAGAAACTGCAATTGGACATTCTGAGCGCTAAGAGGCCTATATTGGGAAAAATAATATCTTCAAATAAAAACTACACAGAAGCATTGTGTGAAACTTATTTCTGATATGTTCATTAAGCTAACAGAGTTAAACCATACTTTTGATTGCGCAGTTCTGAACACTCTTTGTGTAGAAAATGCAAGTGTACATTCGGAGCGCTAAGAGGGTAATTGTGGAAAAAGGAATATATTCAAATATAAACTACACAGTAGCATTCTGTGAAAATTCTTTCTGTTCTGTGCATTCAACTAACAGAGTTGAACCTTACTTTTGATTGAGCCGTTCTGAAACACTCTTTCTGTAGAAACTGCAATTGGACATGCTAAGCGCTAAGAGGCCTACATTGGGAAAAAGAATATCTTCAAATAAAAACTACACAGATGCATTCTGTGAAACTTATTTCTGATCTGTAAATTCAGTTAACAGAGATAAAACATATTTTTGATTGAGCAGTTATGAAACACTCTTTTTGTAGAAAATGCAAGTGGAGATTCGGAGCGCTAAGATGGTAATAGTGGAAAAAGGAATATCTCCAAATATAAACTACACAGAATCATTCGGTTTAACTTCTTTCTGATCTGTGCATTCAGCTAACAGAGTTAAACCATACTTTTGATTGAGCAGATCTGAACACTCTTTCTGTAGAAAATGCAACTGGACATTTGGAGCGCTAAGAGCGTAGTAGTGGAAAAAGGAATATATTCAAATATAAACTACACAGAAGCATTCTGTGAAACTTCTTTCTGATCTGAGCATTCAGCTAACAGAGTTAAACCATACTTTTGATTGAGCAGTTTTGAAACACTCTGTCTGTAGAAAATGCAACTGGACATTCGTAGCGCTAAGTGGGTAATAGTGGAAAAAAGAATATGTTCAAATATAAACTAAACAGAAGCATTGTATGAAACTGCTTTCTGTTCTGTGCATTCAACTAACAGAGTTGAACCTTACTTTTGATTGAGCCGTTCTGAAACACTCTTTCTGTAGAAACTGCAATTGGACATTCTGAGCGCTAAGAGGCCTATATTGGGAAAAATAATATCTTCAAATAAAAACTACACAGAAGCATTGTGTGAAACTTATTTCTGATATGTTCATTAAGCTAACAGAGTTAAACCATACTTTTGATTGCGCAGTTCTGAACACTCTTTCTGTAGAAAATGCAAGTGTACATTCGGAGCGCTAAGAGGGTAATTGTGGAAAAAGGAATATATTCAAACATAAACTACACAGTAGGATTCTGTGAAAATTCTTTCTGTTCTGTGCATTCAACTAACAGAGTTGAACCTTACTTTTGATTGAGCCGTTCTGAAACACTCTTTCTGTAGAAACTGCAATTGGACATGCTAAGCGCTAAGAGCCCTACATTGGGAAAAAGAATATCTTCAAATAAAAACTACACAGATGCATTCTGTGAAACTTATTTCTGATCTGTAAATTCAGTTAACAGAGATAAAACATATTTTTGATTGAGCAGTTATGAAACACTCTTTTTGAAGAAAATGCAACTGGAGATTCGGAGCGCTAAGAGGTTAATAGTGGAAAAAGGAATGTCTTCAAATATAAACTACACAGAATCATTCTGTGAAACTTCTTTCTGATCTGTGCATTCAGCTAACAGAGTTAAACCATACTTTTGATTGAGCAGATCTGAACACTCTTTCTGTAGAAAATGCAACTGGACATTTGGAGCGCTAAGAGAGTAGTAGTGGAAAAAGAAATATATTCAAATATAAACTACACAGAAGCATTTTGTGAAACTTCTTTCTGATCTGAGCATTCAGCTAACAGAGTTAAACCATACTTTTGATTGAGCAGTTTTGAAACACTCTGTCTGTAGAAAATGCAACTGGACATTCGTAGCGCTAAGTGGGTATTAGTGGAAAAAAGAATATGTTCAAATATAAACTACACAGAAGCATTGTATGAAACTTCTTTCTGTTCTGTGCATTCAACTAACAGAGTTGAACCTTACTTTTGATTGAGCCTTTCTGAAACACTCTTTCTGTAGAAACTGCAATTGGACATTCTGAGCGCTAAGAGGCCTATATTGGGAAAAATAATATCTTCAAATAAAAACTACACAGAAGCATTGTGTGAAACTTATTTCTGATATGTTCATTAAGCTAACAGAGATAAACCATACTTTTGATTGCGCAGTTCTGAACACTCTTTCTCTAGAAAATGCAAGTGGACTTTCGGAGCGCTAAGAGGGTAATAGTGGAAAAAGGAATATATTCAAATATAAACTACACAGTAGCATTCTGTGAAAATTCTTTCTGTTCTGTGCATTCAACTAACAGAGTTGAACCTTACTTTTGATTGAGCCGTTCTGAAACACTCTTTCTGTAGAAACTGCAATTGGACATGCTAAGCGCTAAGAGGCCTACATTGGGAAAAAGAATATCTTCAAATAAAAACTACACAGATGCATTCTGTGAAACTTATTTCTGATCTGTAAATTCAGTTAACAGAGATAAAACATATTTTTGATTGAGCAGTTATGAAACACTCTTTTTGTAGAAAATGCAAGTGGAGATTCGGAGCGATAAGAGGGTAATAGTGGAAAAAGGAATGTCTTCAAATATAAACTACACAGAATGATTCGGTGAAACTTCTTTCTGATCTGTGCATTCAGCTAACAGAGTTAAACCATACTTTTGATTGAGCAGATCTGAACACACTTTCTGTAGAAAATGCAACTGGACATTTGGAGCGCTAAGAGCGTAGTAGTGGAAAAAGGAATATATTCAAATATAAACTACACAGAAGCATTCTGTGAAACTTCTTTCTGATCTGAGCATTCAGCGAACAGTGTTAAACCATACTTTTAATTGAGCAGTTTTGAAACACTCTGTCTGTAGAAAATGCAACTGGACATTCGTAGCGCTAAGTGGGTAATAGTGGAAAAAAGAATATGTTCAAATATAAACTACACAGAAGCATTGTATGAAACTTCTTTCTGTTCTGTGCATTCAACTAACAGAGTTGAACCTTACTTTTGATTGAGCCGTTCTGAAACACTCTTTCTGTAGAAACTGCAATTGGACATTCTGAGCGCTAAGAGGACTATATTGGGAAAAGGAATGTCTACAAATAAAAACTACACAGAAGAATTGTGTGAAACTTATTTCTGTTCTGTTTGTTCAACTAAAAGAGTTGAACTTTAGTTTTGATTGAGCCGTTCTGAAACACTCTTTCTGTAGAAAATGCAAGTGGATATTCGGAGCGCTAAGAGGGTAATAGTGGAAAAAGGAATGTCTCCAAATATAAACTACACAGAATCATTCTGTGAAACTTCTTTCTGATCTGTGCATTCAGCTAACAGAGTTAAACCATACTTTTGATTGAGCAGATCTGAACACTCTTTCTGTAGAAAATGCAACTGGACATTTGGAGTGCTAAGAGACTAGTAGTGGAAAAAGGAATATATTCAAATATAAACTACACAGAAGCATTCTGTGAAACTTCTTTCTGATCTGAGCATTCAGCTAACAGAGTTAAACCATACTTTTGATTGAGCAGTTTGAAACACTCTGTCTGTAGAAAATGCAACTGGACATTCGTAGCGCTAAGTGGGTAATAGTAAAAAAAAGAATATGTTCAAATATAAACTACACAGAAGCATTGTATGAAACTACTTTCTGTTCTGTGCATTCAACTAACAGAGTTGAACCTTACTTTTGATTGAGCCTTTCTGAAACACTCTTTCTGTAGAAACTGCAATTGGACATTCTGAGCGCTAAGAGGCATCTATTGGGAAAAATAATATCTTCAAATAAAAACTACACAGAAGCATTGTGTGAAACTTATTTCTGATATATTCATTAAGCTAACAGAGTTAAACCATACTTTTGATTGCGCAGTTCTGAACACTCTTTCTGTAGAAAATGCAACTGGACATTTGGAGCGCTAAGAGCGTAGTAGTGGAAAAAGGAATATATTCAAATATAAACTACACAGAAGCATTCTGTGAAACTTCTTTCTGATCTGAGCATTCAGCTAACAGAGTTAAACCATACTTTTGATTGAGCAGTTTTGAAACACTCTGTCTGTAGAAAATGCAACTGGACATTCGTAGCGCTAAGTGGGTAATAGTGGAAAAAAAATAAGTTCAAATATAAACTAAACAGAAGCATTGTATGAAACTTCTTTCTGTTCTGTGCATTCAACTAACAGAGTTGAACCTTACTTTTGATTGAGCCGTTCTGAAACACTCTTTCTGTAGAAACTGCAATTGGACATTCTGAGCGCTAAGAGGCCTCTATTGTGAAAAATAATATCTTCAAATAAAAACTACACAGAAGCATTGTGTGAAACTTATTTCTGATATGTTCATTAAGCTAACAGAGTTAAACCATAGTTTTGATTGCGCAGTTCTGAACACTCTTTCTGTAGAAAATGCAAGTGGACATTCGGAGCGCTAAGAGGGTAATAGTGGAAAAAGGAATATATTCAAATATAAACTACACAGTAGCATTCTGCGAAAATTCTTTCTGTTCTGTGCATTCAAGTAACAGAGTTGAACCTTACTTTTGATTGAGCCGTTCTGAAACACTCTTTCTGTAGAAACTGCAATTGGACATTCTGAGCGCTAAGAGGCCTATATTGGGAAAAAGAATGTCTACAAATAAAAACTACACAGAAGAATTGTGTGAAACTTCTTTCTGTTCTGTTTGTTCAACTAAAAGAGTTGAACCTTAGTTTTGATTGAGCCGTTCTGAAACACTCTTTCTGTAGAAAATGCAAGTGGAGATTCGGAGCGCTAAGAGGGTAATAGTGGAAAAAGGAATGTCTCCAAATATAAACTACACAGAAACATTCTGTGAAACTTCTTTCTCATCTGTGCATTCAGCTAACAGAGTTAAACTATACTTTTGATTGAGCAGATCTGAACACTCTTTCTGTAGAAAATGCAACTGGACTTTTGGAGCGCTCAGAGAGTAGTAGTGGAAAAAGGAATATATTCAAATATAAACTACACAGAAGCATTCTGTGAAACTTCTTTCTGATCTGAGCATTCAGCTAACAGAATTAAACCATACTTTTGATTGAGCAGTTTTGAAACACTCTGTCTGTAGAAAATGCAACTGGACATTTGTAGCGCTAAGTGGGTAATAGTGGAAAAAAGAATATGTTCAAATATAAACTACACAGAAGCATTGTATGAAACTTCTTTCTGTTCTGTGCATTCAACTAACAGAATTGAACCTGACTTTTGATTGAGCCTTTCTGAAACACTCTTTCTGTAGAAACTGCAATTGAACATTCTGAGCGCTAAGAGGCCTATATTGGGAAAAATAATATCGTCAGATAAAAACTACACAGAAGCATTGTGTGAAACTTATTTCTGATATATTCATTAAGCTAACAGAATTAAACCACACTTTTGATTGCGCACTTCTGAACACACTTTCTGTAGAAAATGCAAGTGGACATTCGGAGCGCTAAGAGGGTAATAGTGGAAAAAGGAATATATTCAAATATAAACTACACAGTAGCATTCTGTGAAAATTCTTTCTGTTCTGTGCATTCAACTAACAGAGTTGAACCTTACTTTTGATTGAGCCGTTCTGAAACACTCTTTCTGTAGAAACTGCAATTGGACATGCTAAGCGCTAAGAGGCCTACATTGGGAAAAAGAATATCTTCAAATAAAAACTACACAGATGCATTCTGTGAAACTTATTTCTGATCTGTAAATTCAGTTAACAGAGATAAAACACATTTTTGATTGAGCAGTTATGAAACACTCTTTTTGTAGAAAATGCAAGTGGAGATTCGGAGCGCTAAGAGGGTAATAGTGGAAAAAGGAATGTCTTCAAATATAAACTACACAGAATCATTCGGTGAAACTTCTTTCTGATCTGTGCATTCAGCTAACAGAGTTAAACCATACTTTTGATTGAGCAGATCTGAACACTCTTTCTGTAGAAAATGCAACTGGACATTTGGAGCGCTAAGAGCGTAGTAGTGGAAAAAGGAATATATTCAAATATAAACTACACAGAATCATTCTGTGAAACTTCTTTCCGATGTGAGCATTTAGCTAACAGAGTTAAACCATACTTTTGATTGAGCAGTTTTGAAACACTCTGTCTGTAGAAAATGCAACTGGACATTCGTAGCGCTAAGTGGGAAATAGTGGAAAAAAGAATACGTTCAAATATAAACTACACAGAAGCATTGTATGAAACTTCTTTCTGTTCTGTGCATTCAACTAACAGAGTTGAACCTTACTTTTGATTGAGCCTTTCTGAAACACTCTTTCTGTAGAAACTGCAATTGGACCTTCTGAGCGCTAAGAGGCCTCTATTGGGAAAAATAATATCTTCAAATAAAAACTACACAGAAGCATTGTGTGAAACTTATTTCTGATATGTTCATTAAGCTAACAGAGTTAAACCATACTTTTGATTGCGCAGTTCTGAACACTCTTTCTGTAGAAAATGCAAGTGGACATTCGGAGCGCTAAGAGGGTAATAGTGGAAAAAGGAATATATTCAAATATAAACTACACAGTAGCATTCTGTGAAAATCCTTTCTGTTCTTTGCATTCAAGTAACAGAGTTGAACCTTACTTTTGATTGAGCCGTTCTGAAACACTCTTTCTGTGGAAACTGCAATTGGACATGCTAAGCGCTAAGAGGCCTACATTGGGAAAAAGCATATCTTCAAATAAAAACTACACAGATGCATTCTGTGAAACTTATTTCTGATCTGTAAATTCAGTTAACAGAGATAAAACATATTTTTGATTGAGCAGTTATGAAACACTCTTTTTGTAGAAAATGCAAGTGGAGATTCGGAGCGCTAAGCGGGTAATAGTGGAAAAAGGAATGTCTTCAAATATAAACTACACAGAATCATTCGGTGAAACTTCTTTCTGATCTGTGCATTCAGCTAACAGAGTTAAACCATACTTTTGATTGAGCAGATCTGAACACTCTTTCTGTAGAAAATGCAACTGGACATTTGGAGCGCTAAGAGCGTAGTAGTGGAAAAAGGAATATATTCAAATATAAACTACACAGAAGCATTCTGTGAAACTTCTTTCTGATCTGAGCATTCAGCTAACAGAGTTAAACCATACTTTTGATTGAGCAGTTTTGAAACACTCTGTCTGTAGAAAATGCAACTGGACATTCGTAGCGCTAAGTGGGTAATAGTGGAAAAAAAATAAGTTCAAATATAAACTAAACAGAAGCATTGTATGAAACTTCTTTCTGTTCTGTGCATTCAACTAACAGAGTTGAACCTTACTTTTGATTGAGCCGTTCTGAAACACTCTTTCTGTAGAAACTGCAATTGGACATTCTGAGCGCTAAGAGGCCTCTATTGTGAAAAATAATATCTTCAAATAAAAACTACACAGAAGCATTGTGTGAAACTTATTTCTGATATGTTCATTAAGCTAACAGAGTTAAACCATAGTTTTGATTGCGCAGTTCTGAACACTCTTTCTGTAGAAAATGCAAGTGGACATTCGGAGCGCTAAGAGGGTAATAGTGGAAAAAGGAATATATTCAAATATAAACTACACAGTAGCATTCTGCGAAAATTCTTTCTGTTCTGTGCATTCAAGTAAGAGAGTTGAACCTTACTTTTGATTGAGCCGTTCTGAAACACTCTTTCTGTAGAAACTGCAATTGGACATTCTGAGCGCTAAGAGGCCTATATTGGGAAAAAGAATGTCTACAAATAAAAACTACACAGAAGAATTGTGTGAAACTTCTTTCTGTTCTGTTTGTTCAACTAAAAGAGTTGAACCTTAGTTTTGATTGAGCCGTTCTGAAACACTCTTTCTGTAGAAAATGCAAGTGGAGATTCGGAGCGCTAAGAGGGAAATAGTGGAAAAAGGAATGTCTCCAAATATAAACTACACAGAATCATTCTGTGAAACTTCTTTCTCATCTGTGCATTCGGCTAACAGAGTTAAACTATACTTTTGATTGAGCAGATCTGAACACTCTTTCTGTAGAAAATGCAACTGGACTTTTGGAGCGCTCAGAGAGTAGTAGTGGAAAAAGGAATATATTCAAATATAAACTACACAGAAGCATTCTGTGAAACTTCTTTCTGATCTGAGCATTCAGCTAACAGAATTAAACCATACTTTTGATTGAGCAGTTTTGAAACACTCTGTCTGTAGAAAATGCAACTGGACATTTGTAGCGCTAAGTGGGTAATAGTGGAAAAAAGAATATGTTCAAATATAAACTACACAGAAGCATTGTATGAAACTTCTTTCTGTTCTGTGCATTCAACTAACAGAATTGAACCTGACTTTTGATTGAGCCTTTCTGAAACACTCTTTCTGTAGAAACTGCAATTGAACATTCTGAGCGCTAAGAGGCCTATATTGGGAAAAATAATATCGTCAGATAAAAACTACACAGAAGCATTGTGTGAAACTTATTTCTGATATATTCATTAAGCTAACAGAATTAAACCACACTTTTGATTGCGCACTTCTGAACACACTTTCTGTAGAAAATGCAAGTGGACATTCGGAGCGCTAAGAGGGTAATAGTGGAAAAAGGAATATATTCAAATATAAACTACACAGTAGCATTCTGTGAAAATTCTTTCTGTTCTGTGCATTCAACTAACAGAGTTGAACCTTACTTTTGATTGAGCCGTTCTGAAACACTCTTTCTGTAGAAACTGCAATTGGACATGCTAAGCGCTAAGAGGCCTACATTGGGAAAAAGAATATCTTCAAATAAAAACTACACAGATGCATTCTGTGAAACTTATTTCTGATCTGTAAATTCAGTTAACAGAGATAAAACACATTTTTGATTGAGCAGTTATGAAACACTCTTTTTGTAGAAAATGCAAGTGGAGATTCGGAGCGCTAAGAGGGTAATAGTGGAAAAAGGAATGTCTTCAAATATAAACTACACAGAATCATTCGGTGAAACTTCTTTCTGATCTGTGCATTCAGCTAACAGAGTTAAAGCATACTTTTGATTGAGCAGATCTGAACACTCTTTCTGTAGAAAATGCAACTGGACATTTGGAGCGCTAAGAGCGTAGTAGTGGAAAAAGTAATATATTCAAATATAAACTACACAGAATCATTCTGTGAAACTTCTTTCCGATCTGAGCATTCAGCTAACAGAGTTAAACCATACTTTTGATTGAGCAGTTTTGAAAAACTCTGTCTGTAGAAAATGCAACTGGACATTCGTAGCGCTAAGTGGGTAATAGTGGAAAAAAGAATACGTTCAAATGTAAACTACACAGAAGCATTGTATGAAACTCCTTTCTGTTCTGTGCATTCAACTAACAGAGTTGAACCTTACTTTTGATTGAGCCTTTCTGAAACACTCTTTCTGTAGAAACTGCAATTGGACATTCTGAGCGCTAAGAGGCCTCTATTGGGAAAAATAATATCTTCAAATAAAAACTACACAGAAGCATTGTGTGAAACTTATTTCTGATATATTCATTAAACTAACAGAGTTAAACCATACTTTTGATTGCGCAGTTCTGAACCCTCTTTCTGTAGAAAATGCAAGTGGACATTCGGAGCGCTAAGAGGGTAATAGTGGAAAAAGGAATATATTCAAATATAAACTACACAGTAGCATTCTGTGAAAATCCTTTCTGTTCTGTGCATTCAAGTAACAGAGTTGAACCTTACTTTTGATTGAGCCGTTCTGAAACACTCTTTCTGTAGAAACTGCAATTGGACATGCTAAGCGCTAAGAGGCCTACATTGGGAAAAAGAATATCTTCAAATAAAAACTACACAGATGCATTCTGTGAAACTTATTTCTGATCTGTAAATTCAGTTAACAGAGATAAAACATATTTTTGATTGAGCAGTTATGAAACACTCTTTTTGTAGAAAATGCAAGTGGAGATTCGGAGCGCTAAGAGGGTAATAGTGGAAAAAGGAATGTCTTCAAATATAAACTACACAGAATCATTCGGTGAAACTTCTTTCTGATCTGTGCATTCAGCTAACAGAGTTAAACCATACTTTTGATTGAGCAGATCTGAACACTCTTTCTGTAGAAAATGCAACTGGACATTTGGAGCGCTAAGAGCGTAGTAGTGGAAAAAGGAATATATTCAAATATAAACTACACAGAAGCATTCTGTGAAACTTCTTTGTGATCTGAGCATTCAGCTAACAGAGTTAAACCATACTTTTGATTGAGCAGTTTTGAAACACTCTGTCTGTAGAAAATGCAACTGGACATTCGTAGCGCTAAGTGGGTACTAGTGGAAAAAAGAATATGTTCAAATATAAACTAAACAGAAGCATTGTATGAAACTACTTTCTGTTCTGTGCATTCAACTAACAGAGTTGAACCTTACTTTTGATTGAGCCGTTCTGAAACACTCTTTCTGTAGAAACTGCAATTGGACATTCTGAGCGCTAAGAGGCCTCTATTGGGAAAAATAATATCTTCAAATAAAAACTACACAGAAGCATTGTGTGAAACTTATTTCTGATATGTTCATTAAGCTAACAGAGTTAAACCATACTTTGATTGCGCAGTTCTGAACACTCTTTCTGTAGAAAATGCAAGTGGACATTCGGAGCGCTAAGAGGGTAATAGTGGAAAAAGGAATATATTCAAATATAAACTACACAGTAGCATTCTGCGAAAATTTTTTCTGTTCTGTGCATTCAAGTAACAGAGTTGAACCTTACTTTTGATTGAGCCGTTCTGAAACACTCTTTCTGTAGAAACTGCAATTGGACATGCTAAGCGCTAAGAGGCCTACATTGGGAAAAAGAATATCTTCAAATAAAAACTACACATATGCATTCTGTGAAACATATTTCTGATCTGTAAATTCAGTTAACAGAGATAAAACATATTTTTGATTGAGCAGTTATGAAACACTCTTTTTGTAGAAAATGCAAGTGGAGATTCGGAGCGCTAAGTGGGTAATAGTGGAAAAAGGAATGTCTTCAAATATAAACTACACAGAATCATTCGGTGAAACTTCTTTCTGATCTGTGCATTCAGCTAACAGAGTTAAACCATACTTTTGATTGAGCAGATCTGAACACTCTTTCTGTAGAAAATGCAACTGGACATTTGGAGCGCTAAGAGCGTAGTAGTGGAAAAAGGAATATATTCAAATAAAAACTACACAGAAGCATTCTGTGAAACTTCTTTCTGATCTGAGCATTCAGCTAACAGAGTTAAACCATACTTTTGATTGAGCAGTTTTGAAACACTCTGTCTGTAGAAAATGCAACTGGACATTCGTAGCGCTAAGTGGGTAATAGTGGAAAAAAGAATATGTTCAAATATAAACTAAACAGAAGCATTGTATGAAACTTCTTTCTGTTCTGTGCATTCAACTAACAGCATTGAACCTGACTTTTGATTGAGCCTTTCTGAAACACTCTTTCTGTAGAAACTGCAATTGGACATTCTGAGCGCTAAGAGGCCTATATTGGGAAAAAGAATATCTTCAAATAAAAACTACACAGAAGCATTGTGTGAAACTTATTTCTGATATGTTCATTAAGCTAACAGAGTTAAACCATACTTTTGATTGCGCAGTTCTGAACACTCTTTCTGTAGAAAATGCAAGTGGACATTCGGAGCGCTAAGAGGGTAATAGTGGAAAAAGGAATATATTCAAATATAAACTACACAGTAGCATTCTGCGAAAATTCTTTCTGTTCTATGCATTCAAGTAACAGAGTTGAATCTTACTTTTGATTGAGCCGTTCTGAAACACTCTTTCTGTAGAAACTGCAATTGGACATGCTAAGCGCTAAGAGGCCTACATTGGGAAAAAGAATATCTTCAAATAAAAACTACACAGATGCATTCTGTGAAACTTATTTCTGATCTGTAAATTCAGTTAACAGAGATAAAACATATTATTGATTGAGCAGTTATGAAACACTCTTTTTGTAGAAAATGCAAGTGGAGATTCGGAGCGCTAAGAGGGTAATAGTGGAAAAAGGAATGTCTTCAAATATAAACTACACAGAATCATTCGGTGAAACTTCTTTCTGATCTGTGCATTCAGCTAACAGAGTTAAACCATACTTTTGATTGAGCAGATCTCAACACTCTTTCTGTAGAAAATGCAACTGGACATTTGGAGCGCTAAGAGCGTAGTAGTGGAAAAAGGAATATATTCAAATATAAACTACACAGAAGCATTCTGTGAAACTTCTTTCTGATCTGAGCATTCATCTAACAGAGTTAAACCATACTTTTGATTGAGCAGTTTTGAAACACTCTGTCTGTAGAAAATGCAACTGGACATTCGTAGCGCTAAGTGGGTAATAGTGGAAAAAAGAATATGTTCAAATATAAACTAAACAGAAGCATTGTATGAAACTTCTTTCTGTTCTGTGCATTCAACTAACAGAGTTGAACCTTACTTTTGATTGAGCCGTTCTGAAACACTCTTTCTGTAGAAACTGCAATTGGACATTCTGAGCGCTAAGAGGACTCTATTGGGAAAAATAATATCTTCAAATAAAAACTACACAGAAGCATTGTGTGAAACTTATTTCTGATATGTTCATTAAGCTAACAGAGTTAAACCATACTTTTGATTGCGCAGTTCTGAACACACTTTCTGTAGAAAATGCAAGTGGACATTCGGAGCGCTAAGAGGGTAATAGTGGAAAAAGGAATATATTCAAATATAAACTACACAGTAGCATTCTGCGAAAATTCTATCTGTTCTGTGCATTCAAGTAACAGAGTTGAACCTTAGTTTTGATTGAGCCGTTCTGAAACACTCTTTCTGTAGAAAGTGCAATTGGACATGCTAAGCGCTAAGAGGCCTACATTGGGAAAAAGAATATCTTCAAATAAAAACTACACAGATGCATTCTGTGAAACTTATTTCTGATCTGTAAATTCAGTTAACAGAGATAAAACATATTTTTGATTGAGCAGTTATGAAACACTCTTTTTGTAGAAAATGCAAGTGGAGATTCGGAGCGCTAAGAGGGTAATAGTGGAAAAAGGAATGTCTTCAAATATAAACTACACAGAATCATTCGGTGAAACTTCTCTCTGATCTGTGCATTCAGCTAACAGAGTTAAACCATACTTTTGATTGAGCAGATCTGAACACTCTTTCTGTAGAAAATGCAACTGGACATTTGGAGCGCTAAGAGCGTAGTAGTGGAAAAAGGAATATATTCAAATAAAAACTACACAGAATCATTCTGTGAAACTTCTTTCTGATCTGAGCATTCAGCTAACAGAGTTAAACCATACTTTTGATTGAGCAGTTTTGAAACACTCTGTCTGTAGAAAATGCAACTGGACATTCGTAGCGCTAAGTGGGTAATAGTGGAAAAAAGAATATGTTCAAATATAAACTAAACAGAAGCATTGTATGAAACTTCTTTCTGTTCTGTGCATTCAACTAACAGAATTGAACCTGACTTTTGATTGAGCCTTTCTGAAACACTCTTTCTGTAGAAACTGCAATTGGACATTCTGAGCGCTAAGAGGCCTATATTGGGAAAAAGAATGTCTACAAATAAAAACTACACAGAAGAATTGTGTGAAACTTCTTTCTGTTCTGTTTGTTCAACTAAAAGAGTTGAACCTTAGTTTTGATTGAGCCGTTCTGAAACACTCTTTCTGTAGAAAATGCAAGTGGGGATTCGGAGCGCTAAGAGGGTAATAGTGGAAAAAGGAATGTCTCCAAATATAAACTACACAGAATCATTCTGTGAAACTTCTTTCTGATCTGTGCATTCAGCTAACAGAGTTAAACCATACTTTTGATTGAGCAGATCTGAACACTCCTTCTGTAGAAAATGCAACTGGACATTTGGAGCGCTAAGAGAGTAGTAGTGGAAAAAGGAATATATTCAAATATAAACTACACAGAAGCATTCTGTGAAACTTCTTTCTGATCTGAGCATTCAGCTAACAGAGTTAAACCATACTTTTGATTGAGCAGTTTTGAAACACTCTGCCTGTAGAAAATGCAACTGGACATTCGTAGCGCTAAGTGGGTAATAGTGGAAAAAAGAATACGTTCAAATATTAACTACACAGAAGCATTGTATGAAACTTCTTTCTGTTCTGTGCATTCAACTAACAGAGTTGAACCTTACTTTTGATTGAGCCTTTCTGAAACACTCTTTCTGTAGAAACTGCAATTGGACATTCTGAGCGCTAAGAGGCCTATATTGGGAAAAATAATATCTTCAAATAAAAACTACACAGAAGCATTGTGTGAAACTTATTTCTGATATGTTCATTAAGCTAACAGAGTTAAACCATATTTTGATTGCGTAATTCTGAACACTCTTTCTGTAGAAAATGCAAGTGGACATTCGGAGAGCTAAGAGGGTAATAGTGGAAAACGGAATATATTCAAATATAAACTACACAGTAGCATTCTGTGAAAATTCTTTCTGTTCTGTGCATTCAACTAACAGAGTTGAACCTTACTTTTGATTGAGCCGTTCTGAAACACTCTTTCTGTAGAAACTGCAATTGGACATGCTAAGCGCTAAGAGGCCTATATTGGGAAAAAGAATATCTTCAAATAAAAACTACACAGATGCATTCTGTGAAACTTATTTCTGATCTGTAAATTCAGTTAACTGAGATAAAACATATTTTTGATTGAGCAGTTATGAAACACTCTTTCTGTAGAAAATGCAAGTGGAGATTCGGAGCGCTAAGTGGGTAATAGTGGAAAAAGGAATGTCTCCAAATATAAACTACACAGAATCATTCGGTGAAACTTGTTTCAGATCTGTGCATTCAGCTAACAGAGTTAAACCATACTTTTGATTGAGCAGATCTGAACACTCTTTCTGTAGAAAATGCAACTGGACATTTGGAGCGCTAAGAGCGTAGTAGTGGAAAAAGGAATATATTCAAATATAAACTACACAGAAGCATTCTGTGAAACTTCTTTCTGATCTGAGCATTCAGCTAACAGAGTTAAACCATACTTTTAATTGAGCAGTTTTGAAACACTCTGTCTGTAGAAAATGCAACTGGACATTCGTAGCGCTAAGTGGGTAATAGTGGAAAAAAGATTATATTCAAATATAAACTACACAGAAGCATTGTATGAAACTTCTTTCTGTACTGTGCATTCAACTAACAGAGTTGAACTTTACTTTTGATTGAGCCGTTCTGAAACACTCTTTCTGTAGAAACTGCAATTGGACATTCTGAGCGCTAAGAGGCCTATATTGGGAAAAAGAATGTCTACAAATAAAAACTACACAGAAGAATTGTGTGAAACTTCTTTCTGTTCTGTTTGTTCAACTAAAAGAGTTGAACCTTAGTTTTGATTGAGCCGTTCTGAAACACTCTTTCTGTAGAAAATGCAAGTGGAGATTCGGAGCGCTAAGTGGGTAATAGTGGAAAAAGGAATGTCTCCAAATATAAACTACACAGAATCATTCTGTGAAACTTCTTTCTGATCTGTGCATTCAGCTAACAGAGTTAAAACATACTTTTGATTGAGCAGATCTGAACACTCCTTCTGTAGAAAATGCAACTGGACATTTGGAGCGCTAAGAGAGTAGTAGTGGAAAAAGGAATATATTCTAATATAAACTACACAGAAGCATTCTGTGAAACTTCTTTCTGATCTGAGCATTCAGCTAACAGAGTTAAACCATACTTTTGATTGAGCAGTTTTGAAACACTCTGCCTGTAGAAAATGCAACTGGACATTCGTAGCGCTAAGTGGGTAATATTGGAAAAAAGAATACGTTCAAATATAAACTACACAGAAGCATTGTATGAAACTTCTTTCTGTTCTGTGCATTCAACTAACAGAGTTGAACCTTACTTTTGATTGAGCCTTTCTGAAACACTCTTTCTGTAGAAACTGCAATTGGACATTCTGAGCGCTAAGAGGCTTATATTGGGAAAAATAATATCGTCAGATAAAAACTACACAGAAGCATTGTGTGAAACTTATTTCTGATATATTCATTAAGCTAACAGAGTTAAACCATACTTTTGATTGCGCAGTTCTGAACACTCTTTCTGTAGAAAATGCAAGTGGACATTCGGAGCGCTAAGAGGGTAATAGTGGAAAAAGGAATATATTCAAATATAAACTACACAGTAGCATTCTGTGAAAATTCTTTCTGTTCTATGCATTCAACTAACAGAGTTGAACCTTACTTTTGATTGAGCCGTTCTGAAACACTCTTTCTGTAGAAACTGCAATTGGACATGCTAAGCGCTAAGAGGCCTACATTGGGAAAAAGAATATCTTCAAATAAAAACTACACAGATGCATTCTGTGAAACTTATTTCTGATCTGTAAATTCAGTTAACAGAGATAAAACACATTTTTGATTGAGCAGTTATGAAACACTCTTTTTGTAGAAAATGCAAGTGGAGATTCGGAGCGCTAAGAGGGTAATAGTGGAAAAAGGAATGTCTTCAAATATAAACTACACAGAATCATTCGGTGAAACTTCTTTCTGATCTGTGCATTCAGCTAACAGAGTTAAACCATACTTTTGATTGAGCAGATCTGAACACTCTTTCTGTAGAAAATGCAACTGGACATTTGGAGCGCTAAGAGCGTAGTAGTGGAAAAAGGAATATATTCAAATATAAACTACACAGAATCATTCTGTGAAACTTCTTTCCGATGTGAGCATTTAGCTAACAGAGTTAAACCATACTTTTGATTGAGCAGTTTTGAAACACTCTGTCTGTAGAAAATGCAACTGGACATTCGTAGCGCTAAGTGGGAAATAGTGGAAAAAAGAATACGTTCAAATATAAACTACACAGAAGCATTGTATGAAACTTCTTTCTGTTCTGTGCATTCAACTAACAGAGTTGAACCTTACTTTTGATTGAGCCTTTCTGAAACACTCTTTCTGTAGAAACTGCAATTGGACATTCTGAGCGCTAAGAGGCCTCTATTGGGAAAAATAATATCTTCAAATAAAAACTACACAGAAGCATTGTGTGAAACTTATTTCTGATATGTTCATTAAGCTCACAGAGTTAAACCATACTTTTGATTGCGCAGTTCTGAACACTCTTTCTGTAGAAAATGCAAGTGGACATTCGGAGCGCTAAGAGGGTAATAGTGGAAAAAGGAATATATTCAAATATAAACTACACAGTAGCATTCTGTGAAAATCCTTTCTGTTCTTTGCATTCAAGTAACAGAGTTGAACCTTACTTTTGATTGAGCCGTTCTGAAACACTCTTTCTGTGGAAACTGCAATTGGACATGCTAAGCGCTAAGAGGCCTACATTGGGAAAAAGCATATCTTCAAATAAAAACTACACAGATGCATTCTGTGAAACTTATTTCTGATCTGTAAATTCAGTTAACAGAGATAAAACATATTTTTGATTGAGCAGTTATGAAACACTCTTTTTGTAGAAAATGCAAGTGGAGATTCGGAGCGCTAAGGGGGTAATAGTGGAAAAAGGAATGTCTTCAAATATAAACTACACAGAATCATTCGGTGAAACTTCTTTCTGATCTGTGCATTCAGCTAACAGAGTTAAACCATACTTTTGATTGAGCAGATCTGAACACTCTTTCTGTAGAAAATGCAACTGGACATTTGGAGCGCTAAGAGCGTAGTAGTGGAAAAAGGAATATATTCAAATATAAACTACACAGAAGCATTCTGTGAAACTTCTTTCTGATCTGAGCATTCAGCTAACAGAGTTAAACCATACTTTTGATTGAGCAGTTTTGAAACACTCTGTCTGTAGAAAATGCAACTGGATATTCGTAGCGCTAAGTGGGTAATAGTGGAAAAAAAATAAGTTCAAATATAAACTAAACAGAAGCATTGTATGAAACTTCTTTCTGTTCTGTGCATTCAACTAACAGAGTTGAACCTTACTTTTGATTGAGCCGTTCTGAAACACTCTTTCTGTAGAAACTGCAATTGGACATTCTGAGCGCTAAGAGGACTCTATTGTGAAAAATAATATCTTCAAATAAAAACTACACAGAAGCATTGTGTGAAACTTATTTCTGATATGTTCATTAAGCTAACAGAGTTAAACCATACTTTTGATTGCGCAGTTCTGAACACTCTTTCTGTAGAAAATGCAAGTGGACATTCGGAGCGCTAAGAGGGTAATAGTGGAAAAAGGAATATATTCAAATATAAACTACACAGTAGCATTCTGCGAAAATTCTTTCTGTTCTGTGCATTCAAGTAACAGAGTTGAACCTTACTTTTGATTGAGCCGTTCTGAAACACTCTTTCTGTAGAAACTGCAATTGGACATTCTGAGCGCTAAGAGGCCTATATTGGGAAAAAGAATGTCTACAAATAAAAACTACACAGAAGAATTGTGTGAAACTTCTTTCTGTTCTGTTTGTTCAACTAAAAGAGTTGAACCTTAGTTTTGATTGAGCCGTTCTGAAACACTCTTTCTGTAGAAAATGCAAGTGGAGATTCGGAGCGCTAAGAGGGTAATAGTGGAAAAAGGAATGTCTCCAAATATAAACTACACAGAATCATTCTGTGAAACTTCTTTCTCATCTGTGCATTCAGCTAACAGAGTTAAACTATACTTTTGATTGAGCAGATCTGAACACTCTTTCTGTAGAAAATGCAACTGGACTTTTGGAGCGCTCAGAGAGTAGTAGTGGAAAAAGGAATATATTCAAATATAAACTACACAGAAGCATTCTGTGAAACTTCTTTCTGATCTGAGCATTCAGCTAACAGAATTAAACCATACTTTTGATTGAGCAGTTTTGAAACACTCTGTCTGTAGAAAATGCAACTGGACATTTGTAGCGCTAAGTGGGTAATAGTGGAAAAAAGAATATGTTCAAATATAAACTACACAGAAGCATTGTATGAAACTTCTTTCTGTTCTGTGCATTCAACTAACAGAATTGAACCTGACTTTTGATTGAGCCTTTCTGAAACACTCTTTCTGTAGAAACTGCAATTGAACATTCTGAGCGCTAAGAGGCCTATATTGGGAAAAATAATATCGTCAGATAAAAACTACACAGAAGCATTGTGTGAAACTTATTTCTGATATATTCATTAAGCTAACAGAATTAAACCACACTTTTGATTGCGCACTTCTGAACACACTTTCTGTAGAAAATGCAAGTGGACATTCGGAGCGCTAAGAGGGTAATAGTGGAAAAAGGAATATATTCAAATATAAACTACACAGTAGCATTCTGTGAAAATTCTTTCTGTTCTGTGCATTCAACTAACAGAGTTGAACCTTACTTTTGATTGAGCCGTTCTGAAACACTCTTTCTGTAGAAACTGCAATTGGACATGCTAAGCGCTAAGAGGCCTACATTGGGAAAAAGAATATCTTCAAATAAAAACTACACAGATGCATTCTGTGAAACTTATTTCTGATCTGTAAATTCAGTTAACAGAGATAAAACACATTTTTGATTGAGCAGTTATGAAACACTCTTTTTGTAGAAAATGCAAGTGGAGATTCGGAGCGCTAAGAGGGTAATAGTGGAAAAAGGAATGTCTTCAAATATAAACTACACAGAATCATTCGGTGAAACTTCTTTCTGATCTGTGAATTCAGCTAACAGAGTTAAACCATACTTTTGATTGAGCAGATCTGAACACTCTTTCTGTAGAAAATGCAACTGGACATTTGGAGCGCTAAGAGCGTAGTAGTGGAAAAAGTAATATATTCAAATATAAACTACACAGAATCATTCTGTGAAACTTCTTTCCGATCTGAGCATTCAGCTAACAGAGTTAAACCATACTTTTGATTGAGCAGTTTTGAAAAACTCTGTCTGTAGAAAATGCAACTGGACATTCGTAGCGCTAAGTGGGTAATAGTGGAAAAAAGAATACGTTCAAATGTAAACTACACAGAAGCATTGTATGAAACTCCTTTCTGTTCTGTGCATTCAACTAACAGAGTTGAACCTTACTTTTGATTGAGCCTTTCTGAAACACTCTTTCTGTAGAAACTGCAATTGGACATTCTGAGCGCTAAGAGGCCTCTATTGGGAAAAATAATATCTTCAAATAAAAACTACACAGAAGCATTGTGTGAAACTTATTTCTGATATGTTCATTAAACTAACAGAGTTAAACCATACTTTTGATTGCGCAGTTCTGAACCCTCTTTCTGTAGAAAATGCAAGTGGACATTCGGAGCGCTAAGAGGGTAATAGTGGAAAAAGGAATATATTCAAATATAAACTACACAGTAGCATTCTGTGAAAATCCTTTCTGTTCTGTGCATTCAAGTAACAGAGTTGAACCTTACTTTTGATTGAGCCGTTCTGAAACACTCTTTCTGTAGAAACTGCAATTGGACATGCTAAGCGCTAAGAGGCCTACATTGGGAAAAAGAATATCTTCAAATAAAAACTACACAGATGCATTCTGTGAAACTTATTTCTGATCTGTAAATTCAGTTAACAGAGATAAAACATATTTTTGATTG
This sequence comes from Symphalangus syndactylus, assembly GCF_028878055.3. Classification (NCBI taxonomy): domain Eukaryota; kingdom Metazoa; phylum Chordata; class Mammalia; order Primates; family Hylobatidae; genus Symphalangus; species Symphalangus syndactylus. The sequence goes on along the minus strand of NC_072437.2, from coordinate 108,661,130 downwards.
AGCAGTTATGAAACACTCTTTTTGTAGAAAATGCATGTGGAGATTCGGAGCGCTAAGAGGGTAATAGTGGAAAAAGGAATGTCTTCAAATATAAACTACACAGAATCATTCGGTGAAACTTCTTTCTGATCTGTGCATTCAGCTAACAGAGTTAAACCATACTTTTGATTGAGCAGATCTGAACACTCTTTCTGTAGAAAATGCAACTGGACATTTGGAGCGCTAAGAGCGTAGTAGTGGAAAAAGGAATATATTCAAATATAAACTACACAGAAGCATTCTGTGAAACTTCTTTGTGATCTGAGCATTCAGCTAACAGAGTTAAACCATACTTTTGATTGAGCAGTTTTGAAACACTCTGTCTGTAGAAAATGCAACTGGACATTCGTAGCGCTAAGTGGGTACTAGTGGAAAAAAGAATATGTTCAAATATAAACTAAACAGAAGCATTGTATGAAACTTCTTTCTGTTCTGTGCATTCAACTAACAGAGTTGAACCTTACTTTTGATTGAGCCGTTCTGAAACACTCTTTCTGTAGAAACTGCAATTGGACATTCTGAGCGCTAAGAGGCCTCTATTGGGAAAAATAATATCTTCAAATAAAAACTACACAGAAGCATTGTGTGAAACTTATTTCTGATAAGTTCATTAAGCTAACAGAGTTAAACCATACTTTGATTGCGCAGTTCTGAACACTCTTTCTGTAGAAAATGCAAGTGGACATTCGGAGCTCTAAGAGGGTAATAGTGGAAAAAGGAATATATTCAAATATAAACTACACAGTAGCATTCTGCGAAAATTTTTTCTGTTCTGTGCATTCAAGTAACAGAGTTGAACCTTACTTTTGATTGAGCCGTTCTGAAACACTCTTTCTGTAGAAACTGCAATTGGACATGCTAAGCGCTAAGAGGCCTACATTGGGAAAAAGAATATCTTCAAATAAAAACTACACAGATGCATTCTGTGAAACATATTTCTGATCTGTAAATTCAGTTAACAGAGATAAAACATATTTTTGATTGAGCAGTTATGAAACACTCTTTTTGTAGAAAATGCAAGTGGAGATTCGGAGCGCTAAGTGGGTAATAGTGGAAAAAGGAATGTCTTCAAATATAAACTACACAGAATCATTCGGTGAAACTTCTTTCTGATCTGTGCATTCAGCTAACAGAGTTAAACCATACTTTTGATTGAGCAGATCTGAACACTCTTTCTGTACAAAATGCAACTGGACATTTGGAGCGCTAAGAGCGTAGTAGTGGAAAAAGGAATATATTCAAATAAAAACTACACAGAAGCATTCTGTGAAACTTCTTTCTGATCTGAGCATTCAGCTAACAGAGTTAAACCATACTTTTGATTGAGCAGTTTTGAAACACTCTGTCTGTAGAAAATGCAACTGGACATTCGTAGCGCTAAGTGGGTAATAGTGGAAAAAAGAATATGTTCAAATATAAACTATACAGAAGCATTGTATGAAACTTCTTTCTGTTCTGTGCATTCAACTAACAGCATTGAACCTGACTTTTGATTGAGCCTTTCTGAAACACTCTTTCTGTAGAAACTGCAATTGGACATTCTGAGCGCTAAGAGGCCTATATTGGGAAAAAGAATATCTTCAAATAAAAACTACACAGAAGCATTGTGTGAAACTTATTTCTGATATGTTCATTAAGCTAACAGAGTTAAACCATACTTTTGATTGCGCAGTTCTGAACACTCTTTCTGTAGAAAATGCAAGTGGACATTCGGAGCGCTAAGAGGGTAATAGTGGAAAAAGGAATATATTCAAATATAAACTACACAGTAGCATTCTGCGAAAATTCTTTCTGTTCTATGCATTCAAGTAACAGAGTTGAATCTTACTTTTGATTGAGCCGTTCTGAAACACTCTTTCTGTAGAAACTGCAATTGGACATGCTAAGCGCTAAGAGGCCTACATTGGGAAAAAGAATATCTTCAAATAAAAACTACACAGATGCATTCTGTGAAACTTATTTCTGATCTGTAAATTCAGTTAACAGAGATAAAACATATTTTTGATTGAGCAGTTATGAAACACTCTTTTTGTAGAAAATGCAAGTGGAGATTCGGAGCGCTAAGAGGGTAATAGTGGAAAAAGGAATGTCTTCAAATATAAACTACACAGAATCATTCGGTGAAACTTCTTTCTGATCTGTGCATTCAGCTAACAGAGTTAAACCATACTTTTGATTGAGCAGATCTGAACACTCTTTCTGTACAAAATGCAACTGGACATTTGGAGCGCTAAGAGCGTAGTAGTGGAAAAAGGAATATATTCAAATAAAAACTACACAGAAGCATTCTGTGAAACTTCTTTCTGATCTGAGCATTCAGCTAACAGAGTTAAACCATACTTTTGATTGAGCAGTTTTGAAACACTCTGTCTGTAGAAAATGCAACTGGACATTCGTAGCGCTAAGTGGGTAATAGTGGAAAAAAGAATATGTTCAAATATAAACTATACAGAAGCATTGTATGAAACTTCTTTCTGTTCTGTGCATTCAACTAACAGCATTGAACCTGACTTTTGATTGAGCCTTTCTGAAACACTCTTTCTGTAGAAACTGCAATTGGACATTCTGAGCGCTAAGAGGCCTATATTGGGAAAAAGAATATCTTCAAATAAAAACTACACAGAAGCATTGTGTGAAACTTATTTCTGATATGTTCATTAAGCTAACAGAGTTAAACCATACTTTTGATTGCGCAGTTCTGAACACTCTTTCTGTAGAAAATGCAAGTGGACATTCGGAGCGCTAAGAGGGTAATAGTGGAAAAAGGAATATATTCAAATATAAACTACACAGTAGCATTCTGCGAAAATTCTTTCTGTTCTATGCATTCAAGTAACAGAGTTGAATCTTACTTTTGATTGAGCCGTTCTGAAACACTCTTTCTGTAGAAACTGCAATTGGACATGCTAAGCGCTAAGAGGCCTACATTGGGAAAAAGAATATCTTCAAATAAAAACTACACAGATGCATTCTGTGAAACTTATTTCTGATCTGTAAATTCAGTTAACAGAGATAAAACATATTTTTGATTGAGCAGTTATGAAACACTCTTTTTGTAGAAAATGCAAGTGGAGATTCGGAGCGCTAAGAGGGTAATAGTGGAAAAAGGAATGTCTTCAAATATAAACTACACAGAATCATTCGGTGAAACTTCTTTCTGATCTGTGCATTCAGCTAACAGAGTTAAACCATACTTTTGATTGAGCAGATCTGAACACTCTTTCTGTAGAAAATGCAACTGGACATTTGGAGCGCTAAGAGCGTACTAGTGGAAAAAGGAATATATTCAAATATAAACTACACAGAAGCATTCTGTGAAACTTCTTTCTGATCTGAGCATTCAGCTAACAGAGTTAAACCATACTTTTGATTGAGCAGTTTTGAAACACTCTGTCTGTAGAAAATGCAACTGGACATTCGTAGCGCTAAGTGGGTAATAGTGGAAAAAAGAATATGTTCAAATATAAACTAAACAGAAGCATTGTATGAAACTTCTTTCTGTTCTGTGCATTCAACTAACAGAGTTGAACCTTACTTTTGATTGAGCCGTTCTGAAACACTCTTTCTGTAGAAACTGCAATTGGACATTCTGAGCGCTAAGAGGACTCTATTGGGAAAAATAATATCTTCAAATAAAAACTACACAGAAGCATTGTGTGAAACTTATTTCTGATATGTTCATTAAGCTAACAGAGTTAAACCATACTTTTGATTGCGCAGTTCTGAACACACTTTCTGTAGAAAATGCAAGTGGACATTCGGAGCGCTAAGAGGGTAATAGTGGAAAAAGGAATATATTCAAATATAAACTACACAGTAGCATTCTGCGAAAATTCTTTCTGTTCTGTGCATTCAAGTAACAGAGTTGAACCTTAGTTTTGATTGAGCCGTTCTGAAACACTCTTTCTGTAGAAAGTGCAATTGGACATGCTAAGCGCTAAGAGGCCTACATTGGGAAAAAGAATATCTTCAAATAAAAACTACACAGATGCATTCTGTGAAACTTATTTCTGATCTGTAAATTCAGTTAACAGAGATAAAACATATTTTTGATTGAGCAGTTATGAAACACTCTTTTTGTAGAAAATGCAAGTGGAGATTCGGAGCGCTAAGAGGGTAATAGTGGAAAAAGGAATGTCTTCAAATATAAACTACACAGAATCATTCGGTGAAACTTCTCTCTGATCTGTGCATTCAGCTAACAGAGTTAAACCATACTTTTGATTGAGCAGATCTGAACACTCTTTCTGTAGAAAATGCAACTGGACATTTGGAGCGCTAAGAGCGTAGTAGTGGAAAAAGGAATATATTCAAATAAAAACTACACAGAATCATTCTGTGAAACTTCTTTCTGATCTGAGCATTCAGCTAACAGAGTTAAACCATACTTTTGATTGAGCAGTTTTGAAACACTCTGTCTGTAGAAAATGCAACTGGACATTCGTAGCGCTAAGTGGGTAATAGTGGAAAAAAGAATATGTTCAAATATAAACTAAACAGAAGCATTGTATGAAACTTCTTTCTGTTCTGTGCATTCAACTAACAGAATTGAACCTGACTTTTGATTGAGCCTTTCTGAAACACTCTTTCTGTAGAAACTGCAATTGGACATTCTGAGCGCTAAGAGGCCTATATTGGGAAAAAGAATGTCTACAAATAAAAACTACACAGAAGAATTGTGTGAAACTTCTTTCTGTTCTGTTTGTTCAACTAAAAGAGTTGAACCTTAGTTTTGATTGAGCCGTTCTGAAACACTCTTTCTGTAGAAAGTGCAATTGGACATGCTAAGCGCTAAGAGGCCTACATTGGGAAAAAGAATATCTTCAAATAAAAACTACACAGATGCATTCTGTGAAACTTATTTCTGATCTGTAAATTCAGTTAACAGAGATAAAACATATTTTTGATTGAGCAGTTATGAAACACTCTTTTTGTAGAAAATGCAAGTGGAGATTCGGAGCGCTAAGAGGGTAATAGTGGAAAAAGGAATGTCTTCAAATATAAACTACACAGAATCATTCGGTGAAACTTCTCTCTGATCTGTGCATTCAGCTAACAGAGTTAAACCATACTTTTGATTGAGCAGATCTGAACACTCTTTCTCTAGAAAATGCAACTGGACATTTGGAGCGCTAAGAGCGTAGTAGTGGAAAAAGGAATATATTCAAATAAAAACTACACAGAATCATTCTGTGAAACTTCTTTCTGATCTGAGAATTCAGCTAACAGAGTTAAACCATACTTTTGATTGAGCAGTTTTGAAACACTCTGTCTGTAGAAAATGCAACTGGACATTCGTAGCGCTAAGTGGGTAATAGTGGAAAAAAGTATATGTTCAAATATAGACTAAACAGAAGCATTGTATGAAACTTCTTTCTGTTCTGTGCATTCAACTAACAGAATTGAACCTGACTTTTGATTGAGCCTTTCTGAAACACTCTTTCTGTAGAAACTGCAATTGGACATTCTGAGCGCTAAGAGGCCTATATTGGGAAAAAGAATGTCTACAAATAAAAACTACACAGAAGAATTGTGTGAAACTTCTTTCTGTTCTGTTTGTTCAACTAAAAGAGTTGAACCTTAGTTTTGATTGAGCCGTTCTGAAACACTCTTTCTGTAGAAAATGCAAGTGGGGATTCGGAGCGCTAAGAGGGTAATAGTGGAAAAAGGAATGTCTCCAAATATAAACTACACAGAATCATTCTGTGAAACTTCTTTCTGATCTGTGCATTCAGCTAACAGAGTTAAACCATACTTTTGATTGAGCAGATCTGAACACTCCTTCTGTAGAAAATGCAACTGGACATTTGGAGCGCTAAGAGAGTAGTAGTGGAAAAAGGAATATATTCAAATATAAACTACACAGAAGCATTCTGTGAAACTTCTTTCTGATCTGAGCATTCAGCTAACAGAGTTAAACCATACTTTTGATTGAGCAGTTTTGAAACACTCTGCCTGTAGAAAATGCAACTGGACATTCGTAGCGCTAAGTGGGTAATAGTGGAAAAAAGAATACGTTCAAATATTAACTACACAGAAGCATTGTATGAAACTTCTTTCTGTTCTGTGCATTCAACTAACAGAGTTGAACCTTACTTTTGATTGAGCCTTTCTGAAACACTCTTTCTGTAGAAACTGCAATTGGACATTCTGAGCGCTAAGAGGCCTATATTGGGAAAAATAATATCTTCAAATAAAAACTACACAGAAGCATTGTGTGAAACATATTTCTGATATGTTCATTAAGCTAACAGAGTTAAACCATATTTTGATTGCGTAGTTCTGAACACTCTTTCTGTAGAAAATGCAAGTGGACATTCGGAGAGCTAAGAGGGTAATAGTGGAAAACGGAATATATTCAAATATAAACTACACAGTAGCATTCTGTGAAAATTCTTTCTGTTCTGTGCATTCAACTAACAGAGTTGAACCTTACTTTTGATTGAGCCGTTCTGAAACACTCTTTCTGTAGAAACTGCAATTGGACATGCTAAGCGCTAAGAGGCCTATATTGGGAAAAAGAATATCTTCAAATAAAAACTACACAGATGCATTCTGTGAAACTTATTTCTGAACTGTAAATTCAGTTAACAGAGATAAAACATATTTTTGATTGAGCAGATATGAAACACTCTTTCTGTAGAAAATGCAAGTGGAGATTCGGAGCGCTAAGGGGGTAATAGTGGAAAAAGGAATGTCTCCAAATATAAACTACACAGAATCATTCTGTGAAACTTCTTTCTGATCTGTGCATTCAGCTAACAGAGTTAAACCATACTTTTGATTGAGCAGATCTGAACACTCTTTCTGTAGAAAATGCAACTGGACATTTGGAGCGCTAAGAGAGTAGTAGTGGAAAAAGGAATATATTCAAATATAAACTACACAGAAGCATTCTGTGAAACTTCTTTCTGATCTGAGCATTCAGCTAACAGAGTTAAACCATACTTTTGATTGAGCAGTTTTGAAACACTCTGTCTGTAGAAAATGCAACCGGACATTCGTAGCGCTAATTGGGTAATAGTGGAAAAAAGAATATGTTCAAATATAAACTACACAGAAGAATTGTATGAAACTTCTTTCTGTTCTGTGCATTCAACTAACAGAATTGAACCTGACTTTTGATTGAGCCTTTCTGAAACACTCTTTCTGTAGAAACTGCAATTGGACATTCTGAGCGCTAAGAGGCCTATATTGGGAAAAATAATATCTTCAGATAAAAACTACACAGAAGCATTGTGTGAAAGTTATTTCTGATATATTCATTAAGCTAAAAGAGTTAAACCATACTTTTGATTGCGCAGTTCTGAACACTCTTTCTGTAGAAAATGCAAGTGGACATTCGGAGCGCTAAGAGGGTAATAGTGGAAAAAGGAATATATTCAAATATAAACTACACAGTAGCATTCTGTGAAAATTCTTTCTGTTCTGTGCATTCAACTAACAGAGTTGAACCTTACTTTTGATTGAGCCGTTCTGAAACACTCTTTCTGTAGAAACTGCAATTGGACATGCTAAGCGCTAAGAGGCCTACATTGGGAAAAAGAATATCTTCAAATAAAAACTACACAGATGCATTCTGTGAAACTTATTTCTCATCTGTAAATTCAGTTAACAGAGATAAAACATATTTTTGATTGAGCAGTTATGAAACACTCTTTTTGTAGAAAATGCAAGTGGAGATTCGGAGCGCTAAGAGGGTAATAGTGGAAAAAGGAATGTCTTCAAATATAAACTACACAGAATCATTCGGTGAAACTTCTTTCTGATCTGTGCATTCAGCTAACAGAGTTAAACCATACTTTTGATTGAGCAGATCTGAACACTCTTTCTGTAGAAAATGCAACTGGACATTTGGAGCGCTAAGAGCGTACTAGTGGAAAAAGGAATATATTCAAATATAAACTACACAGAAGCATTCTGTGAAACTTCTTTCTGATCTGAGCATTCAGCTAACAGAGTTAAACCATACTTTTGATTGAGCAGGTTTGAAACACTCTGTCTGTAGAAAATGCAACTGGACATTCGTAGCGCTAAGTGGGTAATAGTGGAAAAAAGAATATGTTCAAATATAAACTAAACAGAAGCATTGTATGAAACTCCTTTCTGTTCTGTGCATTCAACTAACAGAGTTGAACCTTACTTTTGATTGAGCCTTTCTGAAACACTCTTTCTGTAGAAACTGCAATTGGACATTCTGAGCGCTAAGAGGACTCTATTGGGAAAAATAATATCTTCAAATAAAAACTACACAGAAGCATTGTGTGAAACTTATTTCTGATATGTTCATTAAGCTAACAGAGTTAAACCATACTTTTGATTGCGCAGTTCTGAACACTCTTTCTGTAGAAAATGCAAGTGGACATTCGGAGCGCTAAGAGGGTAATAGTGGAAAAAGGAATATATTCAAATATAAACTACACAGTAGCATTCTGCGAAAATTCTTTCTGTTCTGTGCATTCAAGTAACAGAGTTGAACCTTACTTTTGATTGAGCCGTTCTGAAACACTCTTTCTGTAGAAACTGCAATTGGACATGCTAAGCGCTAAGAGGCCTACATTGGGAAAAAGAATATCTTCAAATAAAAACTACACAGATGCATTCTGTGAAACTTATTTCTGATCTGTAATTTCAGTTAACAGAGATAAAACATATTTTTGATTGAGCAGTTATGAAACACTCTTTTTGTAGAAAATGCAAGTGGAGATTCGGAGCGCTAAGAGGGTAATAGTGGAAAAAGGAATGTCTTCAAATATAAACTACACAGAAACATTCGGTGAAACTTCTTTCTGATCTGTGCATTCAGCTAACAGAGTTAAACCATACTTTTGATTGAGCAGATCTGAACACTCTTTCTGTAGAAAATGCAACTGGACATTTGGAGCGCTAAGAGCGTAGTAGTGGAAAAAGGAATATATTCAAATAAAAACTACACAGAATCATTCTGTGAAACTTCTTTCTGATCTGAGCATTCAGCTAACAGAGTTAAACCATACTTTTGATTGAGCAGTTTTGAAACACTCTGTCTGTAGAAAATGCAACTGGACATTCGTAGCACTAAGTGGGTAATAGTGGAAAAAAGAATATGTTCAAATATAAACTAAACAGAAGCATTGTATGAAACTTCTTTCTGTTCTGTGCATTCAACTAACAGAATTGAACCTGACTTTTGATTGAGCCTTTCTGAAACACTCTTTCTGTAGAAACTGCAATTGGACATTCTGAGCGCTAAGAGGCCTATATTGGGAAAAAGAATGTCTACAAATAAAAACTACACAGAAGAATTGTGTGAAACTTCTTTCTGTTCTGTTTGTTCAACTAAAAGAGTTGAACCTTAGTTTTGATTGAGCCGTTCTGAAATACTCTTTCTGTAGAAAATGCAAGTGGAGATTCGGAGCGCTAAGAGGGTAATAGTGGAAAAAGGAATGTCTCCAAATATAAACTACACAGAATCATTCTGTGAAACTTCTTTCTGATCTGTGCATTCAGCTAACAGAGTTAAACCATACTTTTGATTGAGCAGATCTGAACACTCCTTCTGTAGAAAATGCAACTGGACATTTGGAGCGCTAAGAGAGTAGTAGTGGAAAAAGGAATATATTCAAATATAAACTACACAGAAGCATTCTGTGAAACTTCTTTCTGATCTGAGCATTCAGCTAACAGAGTTAAACCATACTTTTGATTGAGCAGTTTTGAAACACTCTGCCTGTAGAAAATGCAACTGGACATTCGTAGCGCTAAGTGGGTAATAGTGGAAAAAAGAATACGTTCAAATATAAACTACACAGAAGCATTGTATGAAACTTCTTTCTGTTCTGTGCATTCAACTAACAGAGTTGAACCTTACTTTTGATTGAGCCTTTCTGAAACACTCTTTCTGTAGAAACTGCAATTGGACATTCTGAGCGCTAAGAGGCCTATATTGGGAAAAATAATATCTTCAAATAAAAACTACACAGAAGCATTGTGTGAAACTTATTTCTGATATGTTCATTAAGCTAACAGAGTTAAACCATATTTTGATTGCGTAGTTCTGAACACTCTTTCTGTAGAAAATGCAAGTGGACATTCGGAGAGCTAAGAGGGTAATAGTGGAAAACGGAATATATTCAAATATAAACTACACAGTAGCATTCTGTGAAAATTCTTTCTGTTCTGTGCATTCAACTAACAGAGTTGAACCTTACTTTTGATTGAGCCGTTCTGAAACACTCTTTCTGTAGAAACTGCAATTGGACATGCTAAGCGCTAAGAGGCCTATATTGGGAAAAAGAATATCTTCAAATAAAAACTACACAGATGCATTCTGTGAAACTTATTTCTGAACTGTAAATTCAGTTAACAGAGATAAAACATATTTTTGATTGAGCAGATATGAAACACTCTTTCTGTAGAAAATGCAAGTGGAGATTCGGAGCGCTAAGAGGGTAATAGTGGAAAAAGGGATGTCTCCAAATATAAACTACACAGAATCATTCTGTGAAACTTCTTTCTGATCTGTGCATTCAGCTAACAGAGTTAAACCATACTTTTGATTGAGCAGATCTGAACACTCTTTCTGTAGAAAATGCAACTGGACATTTGGAGCGCTAAGAGAGTAGTAGTGGAAAAAGGAATATATTCAAATATAAACTACACAGAAGCATTCTGTGAAACTTCTTTCTGATCTGAGCATTCAGCTAACAGAGTTAAACCATACTTTTGATTGAGCAGTTTTGAAACACTCTGTCTGTAGAAAATGCAACTGGACATTCATAGCGCTAAGTGGGTAATAGTGGAAAAAAGAATATGTTCAAATATAAACTAAACAGAACCACTGTATTAAACTCCTTTCTGTTCTGTGCATTCAACTAACAGAGTTGAACCTTACTTTTGATTGAGCCGTTCTGAAACACTCTTTCTGTAGAAACTGCAATTGGACATTCTGAGCGCTAAGAGGCCTCTATTGGGAAAAATTATATCTTCAAATAAAAACTACACAGAAGCATTGTGTGAAACTTATTTCTGATATGTTCATTAAGCTAATAGAGTTAAACCATACTTTTGATTGCGCAGTTCTGAACACTCTTTCTGTAGAAAATGCAAGTGGACATTCGGAGCGCTAAGAGGGTAATAGTGGAAAAAGGAATATATTCAAATATAAACTACACAGTAGCATTCTGTGAAAATTCTTTCTGTTCTGTGCATTCAAGTAAGAGAGTTGAACCTTACTTTTGATTGAGCCGTTCTGAAACACTCTTTCTGTAGAAACTGCAATTGGACATGCTAAGCGCTAAGAGGCCTACATTGGGAAAAAGAATATCTTCAAATAAAAACTACACAGATGCATTCTGTGAAACTTATTTCTCATCTGTAAATTCAGTTAACAGAGATAAAACATATTTTTGATTGAGCAGTTATGAAACACTCTTTTTGTAGAAAATGCAAGTGGAGATTCGGAGCGCTAAGAGGGTAATAGTGGAAAAAGGAATGTCTTCAAATATAAACTACACAGAATCATTTGGTGAAACTTCTTTCTGATCTGTGCATTCAGCTAACAGAGTTAAACCATACTTTTGATTGAGCAGATCTGAACACTCTTTCTGTATAAAATGCAACTGGACATTTGGAGCGCTAAGAGCGTAGAAGTGGAAAAAGGAATATATTCAAATATAAACTACACAGAAGCATTCTGTGAAACTTCTTTCTGATCTGAGCATTCAGCTAACAGAGTTAAACCATACTTTTGATTGAGCAGTTTTGAAACACTCTGTCTGTAGAAAATGCAACTGGACATTCGTAGCACTAAGTGGGTAATAGTGGAAAAAAGAATATGTTCAAATATAAACTAAACAGAAGCATTGTATGAAACTTCTTTCTGTTCTGTGCATTCAACTAACAGAGTTGAACCTTACTTTTGATTGAGACGTTCTGAAACACTCTTTCTGTAGAAACTGCAATTGGACATTCTGAGCGCTAAGAGGCCTATATTGTAAAAAAGAATGTCTACAAATAAAAACTACACAGAAGAATTGTGTGAAACTTCTTTCTGTTCTGTTTGTTCAACTAAAAGAGTTGAACCTTAATTTTGATTGAGCCGTTCTGAAACACTCTTTCTGTAGAAAATGCAAGTGGAGATTCGGGGCCCTAAGAGGGTAATAGTGGAAAAAGGAATGTCTCCAAATATAAACTACACAGAATCATTCTGTGAAACTTCTTTCTGATCTGTGCATTCAGCTAACAGAGTTAAACCATACTTTTGATTGAGCAGATCTGAACACTCTTTCTGTAGAAAATGCAACTGGACATTTGGAGCGCTAAGAGAGTAGTAGTGGAAAAAGGAATATATTCAAATATAAACTACACAGAAGCATTCTGTGAAACTTCTTTCTGATCTGAGCATTCAGCTAACAGAGTTAAACCATACTTTTGATTGAGCAGTTTTGAAACACTCTGTCTGTAGAAAATGCAACTGGACATTCGTAGCGCTAAGTGGGTAATAGTGGAAAAAAGCATATGTTCAAATATAAACTACACAGAAGCATTGTATGAAACTTCTTTCTGTTCTGTGCATTCAACTAAAAGAGTTGAACCTTACTTTTGATTGAGCCTTTCTGAAAAACTCTTTCTGTAGAAACTGCAATTGGACATTCTGAGCGCTAAGAGGCCTATATTGGGAAAAATAATATCTTCAAATAAAAACTACACAGAAGCATTGTGTGAAACTTATTTCTGATATGTTCATTAAGCTAACAGAGTTAAAACATACTTTTGATTGCGCAGTTCTGAACACTCTTTCTGTAGAAAATGCAAGTGGACATTCGGAGCGCTAAGAGGGTAATAGTGGAAAAAGGAATATATTCAAATATAAACTACACAGTAGCATTCTGTGAAAATTCTTTCTGTTCTGTGCATTCAACTAACAGAGTTGAACCTTACTTTTGATTGAGCCGTTCTGAAACACTCTTTCTGTAGAAACTGCAATTGGACATGCTAAGCGCTAAGAGGCCTACATTGGGAAAAAGAATATCTTCAAATAAAAACTACACAGATGCATTCTGTGAAACTTATTTCTGATCTGTAAATTCATTTAACAGAGATAAAACATATTTTTGATTGAGCAGTTATGAAACACTCTTTTTGTAGAAAATGCAAGTGGAGATTCGGAGCGCTAAGAGGGTAATATTGGAAAAAGGAATGTCTTCAAATATAAACTACACAGAATCATTCGGTGAAACTTCTTTCTGATCTGTGCATTCAGCTAACAGAGTTAAACCATACTTTTGATTGAGCAGATCTGAACACCCTTTCTGTAGAAAATGCAACTGGACATTTGGAGCGCTAAGAGCGTAGTAGTGGAAAAAGGAATATATTGAAATATAAACTACACAGAAGCATTCTGTGAAACTGCATTCTGATCTGAGCATTCAGCTAACCGAGTTAAACCATACTTTTGATTGAGCAGTTTTGAAACACTCTGTCTGTAGAAAATGCAACTGGACATTCGTAGCGCTAAGTGGGTAATAGTGGAAAAAAGAATATGTTCAAATATAAACTAAACAGAAGCATTGTATGAAACTCCTTTCTGTTCTGTGCATTCAACTAACAGAGTTGAACCTTACTTTTGATTGAGCCGTTCTGAAACACTCTTTCTGTAGAAACTGCAATTGGACATTCTGAGCGCTAAGAGGCCTCTATTGGGAAAAATTATATCTTCAAATAAAAACTACACAGAAGCATTGTGTGAAACTTATTTCTGATATGTTCATTAAGCTAACAGAGTTAAACCATACTTTTGATTGCGCAGTTCTGAACACTCTTTCTGTAGAAAATGCAAGTGGACATTCGGAGCGCTAAGAGGGTAATAGTGGAAAAAGGAATATATTCAAATATAAACTACACAGTAGCATTCTGTGAAAATTCTTTCAGTTCTGTGCATTCAAGTAACAGAGTTGAACCTTACTTTTGATTGAGCCGTTCTGAAACACTCTTTCTGTAGAAAATGCAAGTGGAGATTCGGAGCCCTAAGAGGGTAATAGTGGAAAAAGGAATGTCTCCAAATATAAACTACACAGAATCATTCTGTGAAACTTCTTTCTGATCTGTGCATTCAGCTAACAGTGTTAAACCATACTTTTGATTGAGCAGATCTGAACACTCTTTCTGTAGAATATGCAACTGGACATTTGGAGCGCTAAGAGAGTAGTAGTGGAAAAAGGAATATATTCAAATATAAACTACACAGAAGCATTCTGTGAAACTTCTTTCTGATCTGAGCATTCAGCTAACAGAGTTAAACCATACATTTGATTGAGCAGTTTTGAAACACTCTGTCTGTAGAAAATGCAACTGGACATTCGTAGCGCTAAGTGGGTAATAGTGGAAAAAAGAATATGTTCAAATATAAACTACACAGAAGCATTGTATGAAACTTCTTTCTGTTCTGTGCATTCAACTAACAGAGTTGAACCTTACTTTTGATTGAGCCTTTCTGAAACACTCTTTCTGTAGAAACTGCAATTGGACATTCTGAGCGCTAAGAGGCCTCTATTGGGAAAAATAATATCTTCAAATAAAAACTACACAGAAGCATTGTGTGAAACTTATTTCTGATATGTTCATTAAGCTAACAGAGTTAAACCATACTTTTGATTGCGCAGTTCTGAACACTCTTTCTGTAGAAAATGCAAGTGGACATTCGGAGCGCTAAGAGGGTAATAGTGGAAAAAGGAATATATTCAAATATAAACTACACAGTAGCATTCTGTGAAAATTCTTTCTGTTCTGTGCATTCAACTAACAGAGTTGAACCTTACTTTTGATTGAGCCGTTCTGAAACACTCTTTCTGTAGAAACTGCAATTGGACATGCTAAGCGCTAAGAGGCCTACATTGGGAAAAAGAATATCTTCAAATAAAAACTACACAGATGCATTTTGTGAAACTTATTTCTGATCAGTAAATTCAGTTAACAGAGATAAAACATATTTTTGATTGAGCAGTTATGAAACACTCTTTTTGTAGAAAATGCAAGTGGAGATTCGGAGCGCTAAGAGGGTAATAGTGGAAAAAGGAATGTCTTCAAATATAAACTACACAGAATCATTCGGTGAAACTTCTTTCTGATCTGTGCATTCAGCTAACAGTGTTAAACCATACTTTTGATTGAGCAGATCTGAACACTCTTTCTGTAGAAAATGCAACTGGACATTTGGAGCGCTAAGAGCGTAGTAGTGGAAAAGGGAATATATTCAAATATAAACTACACAGAAGCATTCTGTGAAACTTCTTTCTGATCTGAGCATTCAGCTAACAGAGTTAAACCATACTTTTGATTGAGCAGTTTTGAAACACTCTGTCTGTAGAAAATGCAACTGGACATTCGTAGCGCTAAGTGGGTAATAGTGGAAAAAAGAATATGTTCAAATATAAACTAAACAGAAGCATTGTATGAAACTCCTTTCTGTTCTGTGCATTCAACTAACAGAGTTGAACCTTACTTTTGATTGAGCCGTTCTGAAACACTCTTTCTGTAGAAACTGCAATTGGACATTCTGAGCGCTAAGAGGCCTCTATTGGGAAAAAATATATCTTCAAATAAAAACTACACAGAAGCATTGTGTGAAACTTATTTCTGATATGTTCATTAAGCTAACAGAGTTAAACCATACTTTTGATTGCGCAGTTCTGAACACTCTTTCTGTAGAAAATGCAAGTGGACATTCGGAGCGCTAAGAGGGTAATAGTGGAAAAAGGAATATATTCAAATATAAACTACACAGTAGCATTCTGTGAAAATTCTTTCTGTTCTGTGCATTCAAGTAACAGAGTTGAACCTTACTTTTGATTGAGCCGTTCTGAAACACTCTTTCTGTAGAAACTGCAATTGGACATGCTAAGCGCTAAGAGGCCTACATTGGGAAAAAGAATATCTTCAAATAAAAACTACACAGATGCATTCTGTGAAACTTATTTCTGATCTGTAAATTCAGTTAACAGAGATAAAACATATTTTTGATTGAGCAGTTATGAAACACTCTTTTTGTAGAAAATGCAAGTGGAGATTCGGAGCGCTAAGAGGGTAATAGTGGAAAAAGGAGTGTCTTCAAATATAAACTACACAGAATCATTCGGTGAAACTTCTTTCTGATCTGTGCATTCAGCTAACAGAGTTAAACCATACTTTTGATTGAGCAGATCTGAACACTCTTTCTGTAGAAAATGCAACTGGACATTTGGAGCGCTAAGAGCGTAGTAGTGGAAAAAGGAATATATTCAAATATAAACTACACAGAAGCATTCTGTGAAACTTCTTTCTGATCTGAGCATTCAGCTAACAGAGTTAAACCATACTTTTGATTGAGCAGTTTTGAAACACTCTGTCTGTAGAAAATGCAACTGGACATTCGTAGTGCTAAGTGGGTAATAGTGGAAAAATGAATATGTTCAAATATAAACTACACAGAAGCATTGTATGAAACTTCTTTCTGTTCTGTGCATTCAACTAACAGAGTTGAACCTTACTTTTGATTGAGCCTTTCTGAAACACTCTTTCTGTAGAAACTGCAATTGGACATTCCGAGCGCTAAGAGGCCTATATTGGGAAAAATAATATCTTCAAATAAAAACTACACAGAAGAATTGTGTGAAACTTATTTCTGATATGTTCATTAAGCTAAGAGAGTTAAACCATACTTTTGATTGCGCAGTTCTGAACACTCTTTCTATAGACAATGCAAGTGGACATTCGGAGCGCTAAGAGCTAATAGTGGAAAAAGGAATATATTCAAATATAAACTACCCAGTAGCATTCTGTGAAAATTCTTTCTGTCTGTGCATTCAAGTAACAGAGTTGAACCTTACTTTTGATTGAGCCGTTCTGAAAAACTCTTTCTGTAGAAACTGCAATTGGACATGCTAAGCGTTAAGAGTCCTACATTGGGAAAAAGAATATCTTCAAATAAAAACTACACAGATGCATTCTGTGAAACTTATTTCTGATCTACAAATTCAGTTAACAGAGATAAAACATATTTTTGATTGAGCAGTTATGAAACACTCTTTTTGTAGAAAATGCAAGAGGAGATTCGGAGCGCTAAGAGGGTAATAGTGGAAAAAGGAATGTCTTCAAATATAAACTACACAGAATCATTCGGTGAAACTTCTTTCTGATCTGTGCATTCAGCTAACAGAGTTAAACCATACTTTTGATTGAGCAGATCTGAACACTCTTTCTGTAGAAAATGCAACTGGACATTTGTAGCGCTAAGAGAGTAGTAGTGGAAAAAGGAATATATTCAAATATAAACTACACAGAAGCATTCTGTGAAACTTCTTTCTGATCTGAGCATTCAGCTTACAGAGTTAAACCATACTTTTGATTGAGCAGTTTTGAAACACTCTGTCTGTAGAAAATGCAACTGGACATTCGTAGCGCTAAGTGGGTAATAGTGGAAAAAAGAATATGTTCAAATATAAACTACACAGAAGCATTGTATGAAACTTCTTTCTGTTCTGTGCATTCAACTAACAGAATTGAACCTGACTTTTGATTGAGCCTTTCTGAAACACTCTTTCTGTAGAAACTGCAATTGGACATTCTGAGCGCTAAGAGGCCTATATTGGGAAAAATAATATCTTCAGATAAAAACTACACAGAAGCATTGTGTGAAACTTATTTCTGATATATTCATTAAGCTAACAGAGTTAAACCATACTTTTGATTGCGCAGTTCTGAACACTCTTTCTGTAGAAAATGCAACTGGACATTCGGAGTGCTAAGAGGGTAATAGTGGAAAAAGGAATATATTCAAATATAAACTACACAGTAGCATTCTGTGAAAATTCTTTCTGTTCTGTGCATTCAACTAACAGAGTTGAACCTTACTTTTGATTGAGCCGTTCTGAAACACTCTTTCTGTAGAAACTGCAATTGGACATGCTAAGCGCTAAGAGGCCTACATTGGGAAAAAGAATATCTTCAAATAAAAACTACACAGATGCATTCTGTGAAACTTATTTCTGATCTGTAAATTCAGTTAACAGAGATAAAACATATTTTTGATTGAGCAGTTATGAAACACTCTTTTTGTAGAAAATGCAAGTGGAGATTCGGAGCGCTAAGAGGGTAATAGTGGAAAAAGGAATGTCTTCAAATATAAACTACACAGAATCATTCGGTGAAACTTCTTTCTGATCTGTGCATTCAGCAAACAGAGTTAAACCATACTTTTGATTGAGCAGATCTGAACACTCTTTCTGTAGAAAATGCAACTGGACATTTGGAGCGCTAAGAACGTAGTAGTGGAAAAAGGAATATATTCAAATATAAACTACACAGAAGCATTCTGTGAAACTACTTTCTGATCTGAGCATTCAGCTAACAGAGTTAAACCATACTTTTGATTGAGCAGTTTTGAAACACTCTGTCTGTAGAAAATGCAACTGGACATTCGTAGCACTAAGTGGGTAATAGTGGAAAAAAGAATATGTTCAAATATAAACTACACAGAAGCATTGTATGAAACTTCTTTCTGTTCTGTGCATTCAACTAACAGAGTTGAACCTTACTTTTGATTGAGCCGTTCTGAAACACTCTTTCTGTAGAAACTGCAATTGGACATTCTGAGCGCTAAGAGGCCTATATTGGGAAAAAGAATGTCTACAAATAAAAACTACACAGAAGAATTGTGTGAAACTTCTTTCTGTTCTGTTTGTTCAACTAAAAGAGTTGAACCTTAGTTTTGATTGAGCCGTTCTGAAACACTATTTCTGTAGAAAATGCAAGTGGAGATTCGGAGCGCTAAGAGGGTAATAGTGGAAAAAGGAATGTCTTCAAATATAAACTACACAGAATCATTCGGTGAAACTTTTTCTGATCTGTGCATTCAGCTAACAGTGTTACACCATACTTTTGATTGAGCAGATCTGAACACTCTTTCTGTTGAAAATGCAACTGGACATTTGGAGCGCTAAGAGCGTAGTAGTGGAAATAGGAATATATTCAAATATAAACTACACAGAAGCATTCTGTGAAACTTCTTTCTGATCTGAGCATTCAGCTAACAGAGTTAAACCATACTTTTGATTGAGCAGTTTTGAAACACTCTGTCTGTAGAAAATGCAACTGGACATTCGTAGCGCTAAGTGGGTAATAGTGGAAAAAAGAATATGTTCAAATATAAACTACACAGAAGCATTGTATGAAACTTCTTTCTGTTCTGTGCATTCAACTAACAGAGTTGAACCTTACTTTTGATTGAGCCGTTCTGAAACACTCTTTCTGTAGAAACTGCAATTGGACATTCTGAGAGCTAAGAGGCCTACATTGGGAAAAAGAATATCTTCAAATAAAAACTACACAGATGCATTCTGTGAAACTTATTTCTGATCTGTAAATTCAGTTAACAGAGATAAAACATATTTTTGATTGAGCAGTTATGAAACACTCTTTTTGTAGAAAATGCAAGTGGAGATTCGGAGCGCTAAGAGGGTAATAGTGGAAAAAGGAATGTCTTCAAATATAAACTACACAGAATCATTCGGTGAAACTTCTTTCTGATCTGTGCATTCAGCTAACAGAGTTAAAACATACTTTTGATTGAGCAGATCTGAACATTCTTTCTGTAGAAAATGCAACTGGACATTTGGAGCGCTAAGATCGTAGTAGTGGAAAAAGGAATATATTCAAATATAAACTACACAGAAGCATTCTGTGAAACTTCTTTCTGATCTGAGCATTCAGCTAACAGAGTTAAACCATACTTTTGATTGAGCAGTTTTGAAACACTCTCTCTGTAGAAAATGCAACTGGACATTCGTAGCGCTAAGTGGGTAATAGTGGAAAAAAGAATATGTTCAAATATAAACTACACAGAAGCATTGTATGAAACTTCTTTCTTTTCTGTGCATTCAACTAACAGAGTTGAACCTTACTATTGATTGAGCCTTTCTGAAACACTCTTTCTGTAGAAACTGCAATTGGACATTCTGAGCGCTAAGAGGCCTCTATTGGGAAAAATAATATCTTCAAATAAAAACTACACAGAAGCATTGTGTGAAACTTATTTCTGATATGTTCATTAAGCTAACAGAGTTAAACCATACTTTTGATTGCGCAGTTCTGAACACTCTTTCTGTAGAAAATGCAAGTGGACATTCGGAGCGCTAAGAGGGTAATAGTGGAAAAAGGAATATATTCAAATATAAACTACACAGTAGCATTCTGTGAAAATTCTTTCTGTTCTGTGCATTCAACTAACAGAGTTGAACCTTACTTTTGATTGAGCCGTTCTGAAACACTCTTTCTGTAGAAACTGCAATTGGACATGCTAAGCGCTAAGAGACCTACATTGGGAAAAAGAATATCTTCAAATAAAAACTACACAGATGCATTCTGTGAAACTTATTTCTGATCTGTAAATTCAGTTAACAGAGATAAAACATATTTTTGATTGAGCAGTTATGAAACACTCTTTTTGTAGAAAATGCAAGTGGAGATTCGGAGCGCTAAGAGGGTAATAGTGGAAAAAGGAATGTCTTCAAATATAAACTACACAGAATCATTCGGTGAAACTTCTTTCTGATCTGTGCATTCAGCTAACAGAGTTAAACCATACTTTTGATTGAGCAGATCTGAACACTCTTTCTGTAGAAAATGCAAGTGGACATTTGGAGCGCTAAGAGCGTAGTAGTGGAAAAAGGAATATATTCAAATATAAACTACACAGAAGCATTCTGTGAAACTTCTTTCTGATCTGAGCATTCAGCTAACAGAGTTAAACCATACTTTTGATTGAGCAGTTTTGAA
Source organism: Symphalangus syndactylus (assembly GCF_028878055.3). Classification (NCBI taxonomy): domain Eukaryota; kingdom Metazoa; phylum Chordata; class Mammalia; order Primates; family Hylobatidae; genus Symphalangus; species Symphalangus syndactylus. The sequence continues at coordinate 108,640,301 of NC_072437.2, read as the reverse complement.
ACACTCTGTCTGTAGAAAATGCAACTGGACAATCGTAGCGCTAATTGGGTAATAGTGGAAAAAAGTTATGTTCAAATATAAACTACACAGAAACATTGTATGAAACTTCTTTCTGTTCTGTGCATTCAACTAACAGAGTTGAACCTTACTTTTGATTGAGCCGTTCTGAAACACTCTTTCTGTAGAAACTGCAATTGGACATTCTGAGCGCTAAGAGGCCTATATTGGGAAAAACAATGTCTACAAATAAAAACTACACAGAAGAATTGTGTGAAACTTCTTTCTGTTCTGTTTGTTCAACTAAAAGAGTTGAACCTTAGTTTTGATTGAGACGTTCTGAAACACTCTTTCTGTAGAAAATGCAAGTGGAGATTCGGAGCGCTAAGAGGGTAATAGTGGAAAAAGGAATGTCTCCAAATATAAACTACACAGAATCATTCTGTGAAACTTCTTTCTGATCTGTGCATTCAGCTAACAGAGTTAAACCATACTTTTGATTGAGCAGATCTGAACACTCTTTCTGTAGAAAATGCAACTGGACATCTGGAGCGCTAAGAGAGTAGTAGTGGAAAAAGGAATATATTCAAATATAAACTACACAGAAGCATTCTGTGAAACTTCTTTCTGATCGGAGCATTCAGCTAACAGAGTTAAACCATACTTTTGATTGAGCAGATTTGAAACACTCTGTCTGTAGAAAATGCAACTGGACATTCGTAGCGCTAAGTGGGTAATAGTGGAAAAAAGATAAGTTCAAATATAAACTACACAGAAACATTGTATGAAACTTCTTTCTGTTCTGTGCATTCAACTAACAGAGTTGAACCTTACTTTTGATTGAGCCGTTCTGAAACACTCTTTCTGTAGAAACTGCAATTGGACATTCTGAGCGCTAAGAGGCCTATATTGGGAAAAACAATGTCTACAAATAAAAACTACACAGAAGAATTGTGTGAAACTTCTTTCTGTTCTGTTTGTTCAACTAAAAGATTTGAACCTTAGTTTTGATTGAGCCGTGCTGAAACACTCTTTCTGTAGAAAATGCAAGTAGAGATTCGGAGCGCTAAGAGGGTAATAGTGGAAAATGGAATGTCTACAAATATAAACTACACAGAATCATTCTGTGAAACTTCTTTCTGATCTGTGCATTCAGCTAACAGAGTTAAACCATACTTTTGATTGAGCAGATCTGAACACTCTTTCTGTAGAAAATGCAACTGGACATCTGGAGCGCTAAGAGAGTAGTAGTGGAAAAAGGAATATATTCAAATATAAACTACACAGAAGCATTCTGTGAAACTTCTTTCTGATCTGAGCATTCAGCTAACAGAGTTAAACCATACTTTTGATTGAGCAGTTTTGAAACACTCTTTCTGTAGAAAATGCAACTGGACATGCTAAGCGTTAAGAGGCCTACATTGGGAAAAAGAATATCTTCAAATAAAAACCACACAGATGCATTCTGTGAAACTTATTTCTGATCTGTAAATTCAGTTAACAGAGATAAAACATATTTTTGATTGAGCAGTTATGAAACACTCTTTTTGTAGAAAATGCAAGTGGAGATTCGGAGCGCTAAGAGGGTAATAGTGGAAAAAGGAATGTCTTCAAGTATAAACTACACAGAATCATTCGGTGAAACTTCTTTCTGATCTGTGCATTCAGCTAACAGGGTTAAACCATACTTTTGATTGAGCAGATCTGAACACTCTTTCTGTAGAAAATGCAACTGGACATTTGGAGCGCTAAGAGCGTAGTAGTGGAAAAAGGAATATAATCAAATATAAACTACACAGAAGCATTCTGTGAAACTTCTTTCTGATCTGATCATTCAGCTAACAGAGTTAAACCATACTTTTGATTGAGCAGTTTTGAAACACTCTGTCTGTAGAAAATGCAACTGGACATTCGTAGCGCTAAGTGGGTAACAGTGGAAAAAAGAATATGTTCAAATATAAACTACACAGAAGCATTGTATGAAACTTCTTTCTGTTCTGTGCATTCAGCTAACAGAGTTGAACCTTACTTTTGATTGAGCCGTTCTGAAACACTCTTTCTGTAGAAACTGCAATTGGACATTCTGAGCGCTAAGAGGCCTCTATTGGGAAAAAAAATATCTTCAAATAAAAACTACACAGAAGCATTGTGTGAAACTTATTTCTGATATGTTCATTAAGCTAACAGAGTTAAACCATACTTTTGATTGCGCAGTTCTGAACACTCTTTCTGTAGAAAATGCAAGTGGACATTCGGAGCGCTAAGAGGGTAATAGTGGAAAAAGGAATATATTCAAATATAAACTACACAGTAGCATTCTGTGAAAATTCTTTCTGTTCTGTGCATTCAACTAACAGAGTTGAACCTTACTTTTGATTGAGCCGTTCTGAAACACTCTTTCTGTAGAAACTGCAATTGGACATGCTAAGCGCTAAGAGACCTACATTGGGAAAAAGAATATCTTCAAATAAAAACTACACAGATGCATTCTGTGAAACTTATTTCTGATCTGTAAATTCAGTTAACAGAGATAAAACATATTTTTGATTGAGCAGTTATGAAACACTCTTTTTGTAGAAAATGCAAGTGGAGATTCGGAGCGCTAAGGGGGTAATAGTGGAAAAAGGAATGTCTTCAAATATAAACTACACAGAATCATTCGGTGAAACTTCTTTCTGATCTGTGCATTCAGCTAACAGAGTTAAACCATACTTTTGATTGAGCAGATCTGAACACTCTTTCTATAGAAAATGCAAGTGGACATTTGGAGCGCTAAGAGCGTAGTAGTGGAAAAAGGAATATATTCAAATATAAACTACACAGAAGCATTCTGTGAAACTTCTTTCTGATCTGAGCATTCAGCTAACAGAGTTAAACCATACTTTTGATTGAGCAGATTTGAAACACTCTGTCTGTAGAAAATGCAACTGGACATTCGTAGCGCTAAGTGGGTAATAGTGGAAAAAAGATATGTTCAAATATAAACTACACAGAAACATTGTATGAAACTTCTTTCTGTTCTGTGCATTCAACTAACAGAGTTGAACCTTACTTTTGATTGAGCCGTTCTGAAACACTCTTTCTGTAGAAACTGCAATTGGACATTCTGAGCGCTAAGAGGCCTATATTGGGAAAAACAATGTCTACAAATAAAAACTACACAGAAGTATTGTGTGAAACTTCTTTCTGTTCTGTTTGTTCAACTAAAAGATTTGAACCTTAGTTTTGATTGAGCCGTTCTGAAACACTCTTTCTGTAGAAAATGCAAGTGGAGATTCGGAGCGCTAAGGGGGTAATAGTGGAAAATGGAATGTCTACAAATATAAACTACACAGAATCATTCTGTGAAACTTCTTTCTGATCTGTGCATTCAGCTAACAGAGTTAAACCATACTTTTGATTGAGCAGATCTGAACACTCTTTCTGTAGAAAATGCAACTGGACATCTGGAGCGCTAAGAGAGTAGTAGTGGAAAAAGGAATATATTCAAATATAAACTACACAGAAGCATTCTGTGAAACTTCTTTCTGATCTGAGCATTCAGCTAACAGAGTTAAACCATACTTTTGATTGAGCAGTTTTGAAACACTCTGTCTGTAGAAAATGCAAATGGACATGCTAAGCGTTAAGAGGCCTACATTGGGAAAAAGAATATCTTCAAATAAAAACCACACAGATGCATTCTGTGAAACTTATTTCTGATCTGTAATTTCAGTTAACAGAGATAAAACATATTTTTGATTGAGCAGTTATGAAACACTCTTTTTGTAGAAAATGCAAGTGGAGATTCGGAGCGCTAAGAGGGTAATAGTGGAAAAAGGAATGTCTTCAAATATAAACTACACAGAATCATTCGGTGAAACTTCTTTCTGATCTGTGCATTCAGCTAACGGGGTTAAACCATACTTTTGATTGAGCAGATCTGAACACTCTTTCTGTAGAAAATGCAACTGGACATTTGGAGCGCTAAGAGCGTAGTAGTGGAAAAAGGAATATAATCAAATATAAACTACACAGAAGCATTCTGTGAAACTTCTTTCTGATCTGAGCATTCAGCTAACAGAGTTAAACCATACTTTTGATTGAGCAGTTTTGAAACACTCTGTCTGTAGAAAATGCAACTGGACATTCGTAGCGCTAAGTGGGTAACAGTGGAAAAAAGAATATGTTCAAATATAAACTACACAGAAGCATTGTATGAAACTTCTTTCTGTTCTGTGCATTCAGCTAACAGAGTTGAACCTTACTTTTGATTGAGCCGTTCTGAAACACTCTTTCTGTAGAAACTGCAATTGGACATTCTGAGCGCTAAGAGGCCTCTATTGGGAAAAAAAATATCTTCAAATAAAAACTACACAGAAGCATTGTGTGAAACTTATTTCTGATATGTTCATTAAGCTAACAGAGTTAAACCATACTTTTGATTGCGCAGTTCTGAACACTCTTTCTGTAGAAAATGCAAGTGGACATTCGGAGCGCTAAGAGGGTAATAGTGGAAAAAGGACTATATTCAAATATAAACTACACAGTAGCATTCTGTGAAAATTCTTTCTGTTCTGTGCATTCAAGTAACTGAGTTGAACCTTACTTTTGATTGAGCCGTTCTGAAACACTCTTTCTGTAGAAACTGCAATTGGACATGCTAAGCGCTAAGAGGCCTACATTGGGAAAAAGAATATCTTCAAATAAAAACTACACAGATGCATTCTGTGAAACTTATTTCTGATCTGTAAATTCAGTTAACAGAGATAAAACATATTTTTGATTGAGCAGTTATGAAACAATCTTTTTGTAGAAAATGCAAGTGGAGATTCGGAGCGCTAAGAGGGTAATAGTGGAAAAAGGAATGTCTTCAAATATAAACTACACAGAATCATTCGGTGAAACTTCTTTCTGATCTGTGCATTCAGCTAACAGTGTTAAAACATATTTTTGATTGAGCAGATCTGAACACTCTTTCTGTAGAAAATGCAACTGGACATTTGGAGCGCTAAGAGCGTAGTAGTGGAAAAAGGAATATATTCAAATATAAACTACACAGAAGCATTCTGTGAAACATCTTTCTGATCTGAGCATTCAGCTAACAGAGTTAAACCATACTTTTGATTGAGCAGTTTTGAAACACTCTGTCTGTAGAAAATGCAACTGGACATTCGTAGCGCTAAGTGGGTAATAGTGGAAAAAAGAATATGTTCAAATATAAACTACACAGAAGCATTGTATGAAACTTCTTTCTGTTCTGTACATTCAACTAACAGAGTTGAACCTTACTTTTGATTGAGCCGTTCTGAAACACTCTTTCTGTAGAAACTGCAATTGGACATTCTGAGCGCTAGGAGGCCTATATTGGGAAAAAGAATGTCTACAAATAAAAACTACACAGAAGAATTATGTGAAACTTCTTTCTGTTCTGTTTGTTCAACTAAAAGAGTTTTAACTTAGTTTTGATTGAGCCGTTCTGAAACACTCTTTCTGTAGAAAATGCAAGTGGAGATTCGGAGCGCTAAGAGGGTAATAGTGGAAAAAGGAATGTCTCCAAATATAAACTACACAGAATCATTCTGTGAAACTTCTTTCTGATCTGTGCATTCAGCTAACAGAGTTAAACCATACTTTTGATTGAGCAGATCTGAACACTCTTTCTGTAGAAAATGCAACTGGACATTTGGAGCGCTAAGAGAGCAGTATTGGAAAAAGGAATATATTCAAATATAAACTACACAGAAGCATTCTGTGAAACTTCTTTCTGATCTGAGCATTCAGCTAACAGAGTTAAACCATACTTTTGATTGAGCAGTTTTGAAACACTCTGTCTGTAGAAAATGCAACTGGACATTCGTAGCGCTAAGTGGGTAATAGTGGAAAAAAGAATATTTTCAAATATAAACTACACAGAAGCATTGTATGAAACTTCTTTCTGTTCTGTGCATTCAACTAACAGAGTTGAACCTTACTTTTGATTGAGCCTTTCTGAAACACTCTTTTTGTAGAAACTGCAATTGGACATTCTGAGCGCTAAGAGGCCTGAATTGGGAAAAAAAATATCTTCAAATAAAAACTACACAGAAGCATTGTGTGAAACTTATTTCTGATATGTTCATTAAGCTAACAGAGTTAAACCATACTTTTGAATGCGCAGTTCTGAACACTCTTTCTTTAGAAAATGCAAGTGGACATTCGGAGCGCTAAGAGGGTAATAGTGGAAAAAGGAATATATTCAAATATAAACTACACAGTAGCATTCTGTGAAAATTCTTTCTGTTCTGTGCATTCAACTAACAGAGTTGAACCTTACTTTTGATTGAGCCGTTCTGAAACACTCTTTCTGTAGAAACTGCAATTGGACATGCTAAGCGCTAAGAGGCCTACATTGGGAAAAAAAATATCTTCAAATAAAAACTACCCAGATGCATTCTGTGAAACTTATTTCTGATCTGTAAATTCAGTTAACAGAGATAAAACATATTTTTTGATTGAGCAGTTATGAAACACTCTTTTTGTAGAAAATGCAAGTGGAGATTCGGTGCGCTAAGGGGGTAATAGTGGAAAAAGGAATGTCTTCAAATATAAACTACACAGAATCATTCGGTGAAACTTCTTTCTGATCTGTGCATTCAGCTAACAGAGTTAAACCATACTTTTGATTGAGCAGATCTGAACACTCTTTCTATAGAAAATGCAAGTGGACATTTGGAGCGCTAAGAGCGTAGTAGTGGAAAAAGGAATATATTCAAATATAAACTACACAGAAGCATTCTGTGAAACTTCTTTCTGATCTGAGCATTCAGCTAACAGAGTTAAACCATACTTTTTATTGAGCAGATTTGAAACACTCTGTCTGTAGAAAATGCAACTGGACATTCGTAGCGCTAAGTGTGTAATAGTGGAAAAAAGATATGTTCAAATATAAACTACACAGAAACATTGTATGAAACTTCTTTCTGTTCTGTGCATTCAACTAACAGAGTTGAACCTTACTTTTGATTGAGCCGTTCTGAAACACTATTTCTGTAGAAACTGCAATTGGACATTCTGAGCGCTAAGAGGCCTATATTGGGAAAAACAATGTCTACAAATAAAAACTACACAGAAGAATTGTGTGAAACTTCTTTCTGTTCTGTTTGTTCAACTAAAAGATTTGAACCTTAGTTTTGATTGAGCCGTTCTGAAACACTCTTTCTGTAGAAAATGCAAGTGGAGATTCGGAGCGCTAAGAGGGTAATAGTGGAAAATGGAATGTCTACAAATATAAACTACACAGAATCATTCTGTGAAACTTCTTTCTGATCTGTGCATTCAGCTAACAGAGTTAAACCATACTTTTGATTGAGCAGATCTGAACACTCTTTCTGTAGAAAATGCAACTGGACATCTGGAGCGCTAAGAGAGTAGTAGTGGAAAAAGGAATATATTCAAATATAAACTACACAGAAGCATTCTGTGAAACTTCTTTCTGATCTGAGCATTCAGCTAACAGAGTTAAACCATACTTTTGATTGAGCAGTTTTGAAACACTCTTTCTGTAGAAAATGCAACTGGACATGCTAAGCGTTAAGAGGCCTACATTGGGAAAAAGAATATCTTCAAATAAAAACCACACAGATGCATTCTGTGAAACTTATTTCTGATCTGTAAATTCAGTTAACAGAGATAAAACATATTTTTGATTGAGCAGTTATGAAACACTCTTTTTGTAGAAAATGCAAGTGGAGATTCGGAGCGCTAAGAGGGTAATAGTGGAAAAAGGAATGTCTTCAAATATAAACTACACAGAATCATTCGGTGAAACTTCTTTCTGATCTGTGCATTCAGCTAACGGGGTTAAACCATACTTTTGATTGAGCAGATCTGAACACTCTTTCTGTAGAAAATGCAACTGGACATTTGGAGCGCTAAGAGCGTAGTAGTGGAAAAAGGAATATAATCAAATATAAACTACACAGAAGCATTCTGTGAAACTTCTTTCTGATCTGAGCATTCAGCTAACAGAGTTAAACCATACTTTTGATTGAGCAGTTTTGAAACACTCTGTCTGTAGAAAATGCAACTGGACATTCGTAGCGCTAAGTGGGTAACAGTGGAAAAAAGAATATGTTCAAATATAAACTACACAGAAGCATTGTATGAAACTTCTTTCTGTTCTGTGCATTCAGCTAACAGAGTTGAACCTTACTTTTGATTGAGCCGTTCTGAAACACTCTTTCTGTAGAAACTGCAATTGGACATTCTGAGCGCTAAGAGGCCTCTATTGGGAAAAAAAATATCTTCAAATAAAAACTACACAGAAGCATTGTGTGAAACTTATTTCTGATATGTTCATTAAGCTAACAGAGTTAAACCATACTTTTGATTGCGCAGTTCTGAACACTCTTTCTGTAGAAAATGCAAGTGGACATTCGGAGCGCTAAGAGGGTAATAGTGGAAAAAGGACTATATTCAAATATAAACTACACAGTAGCATTCTGTGAAAATTCTTTCTGTTCTGTGCATTCAAGTAACTGAGTTGAACCTTACTTTTGATTGAGCCGTTCTGAAACACTCTTTCTGTAGAAACTGCAATTGGACATGCTAAGCGCTAAGAGGCCCACATTGGGAAAAAGAATATCTTCAAATAAAAACTACACAGATGCATTCTGTGAAACTTATTTCTGATCTGTAAATTCAGTTAACAGAGATAAAACATATTTTTGATTGAGCAGTTATGAAACAATCTTTTTGTAGAAAATGCAAGTGGAGATTCGGAGCGCTAAGAGGGTAATAGTGGAAAAAGGAATGTCTTCAAATATAAACTACACAGAATCATTCGGTGAAACTTCTTTCTGATCTGTGCATTCAGCTAACAGTGTTAAAACATATTTTTGATTGAGCAGATCTGAACACTCTTTCTGTAGAAAATGCAACTGGACATTTGGAGCGCTAAGAGCGTAGTAGTGGAAAAAGGAATATATTCAAATATAAACTACACAGAAGCATTCTGTGAAACATCTTTCTGATCTGAGCATTCAGCTAACAGAGTTAAACCATACTTTTGATTGAGCAGTTTTGAAACACTCTGTCTGTAGAAAATGCAACTGGACATTCGTAGCGCTAAGTGGGTAATAGTGGAAAAAAGAATATGTTCAAATATAAACTACACAGAAGCATTGTATGAAACTTCTTTCTGTTCTGTACATTCAACTAACAGAGTTGAACCATACTTTTGATTGAGCCGTTCTGAAACACTCTTTCTGTAGAAACTGCAATTGGACATTCTGAGCGCTAGGAGGCCCATATTGGGAAAAAGAATGTCTACAAATAAAAACTACACAGAAGAATTATGTGAAACTTCTTTCTGTTCTGTTTGTTCAACTAAAAGAGTTGAAACTTAGTTTTGATTGAGCCGTTCTGAAACACTCTTTCTGTAGAAAATGCAAGTGGAGATTCGGAGCGCTAAGAGGGTAATAGTGGAAAAAGGAATGTCTCCAAATATAAACTACACAGAATCATTCTGTGAAACTTCTTTCTGATCTGTGCATTCAGCTAACAGAGTTAAACCATACTTTTGATTGAGCAGATCTGAACACTCTTTCTGTAGAAAATGCAACTGGACATTTGGAGCGCTAAGAGAGCAGTATTGGAAAAAGGAATATATTCAAATATAAACTACACAGAAGCATTCTGTGAAACTTCTTTCTGATCTGAGCATTCAGCTAACAGAGTTAAACCATAATTTTGATTGAGCAGTTTTGAAACACTCTGTCTGTAGAAAATGCAACTGGACATTCGTAGCGCTAAGTGGGTAATAGTGGAAAAAAGAATATTTTCAAATATAAACTACACAGAAGCATTGTATGAAACTTCTTTCTGTTCTGTGCATTCAACTAACAGAGTTGAACCTTACTTTTGATTGAGCCTTTCTGAAACACTCTTTTTGTAGAAACTGCAATTGGACATTCTGAGCACTAAGAGGCCTCAATTGGGAAAAAAAATATCTACAAATAAAAACTACACAGAAGCATTGTGTGAAACTTATTTCTGATATGTTCATTAAGCTAACAGAGTTAAACCATACTTTTGAATGCGCAGTTCTGAACACTCTTTCTGTAGAAAATGCAAGTGGACATTCGGAGCGCTAAGAGGGTAATAGTGGAAAAAGGAATATATTCAAATATAAACTACACAGTAGCATTCTGTGAAAATTCTTTCTGTTCTGTGCATTCAACTAACAGAGTTGAACCTTACTTTTGATTGAGCCGTTCTGAAACACTCTTTCTGTAGAAACTGCAATTGGACATGCTAAGCGCTAAGAGGCCTACATTGGGAAAAAAAATATCTTCAAATAAAAACTACCCAGATGCATTCTGTGAAACTTATTTCTGACCTGTAAATTCAGTTAACAGAGATAAAACATATTTTTGATTGAGCAGTTATGAAACACTCTTTTTGTAGAAAATGCAAGTGGAGATTCGGTGCGCTAAGGGGGTAATAGTGGAAAAAGGAATGTCTTCAAATATAAACTACACAGAATCATTCGGTGAAACTTCTTTCTGATCTGTGCATTCAGCTAACAGAGTTAAACCATACTTTTGATTGAGCAGATCTGAACACTCTTTCTATAGAAAATGCAAGTGGACATTTGGAGCGCTAAGAGCGTAATAGTGGAAAAAGGAATATATTCAAATATAAACTACACAGAAGCATTCTGTGAAACTTCTTTCTGATCTGAGCATTCAGCTAACAGAGTTAAACCATACTTTTGATTGAGCAGATTTGAAACACTCTGTCTGTAGAAAATGCAACTGGACATTCGTAGCGCTAAGTGGGTAATAGTGGAAAAAAGATATGTTCAAATATAAACTACACAGAAACATTGTATGAAACTACTTTCTGTTCTGTGCATTCAACTAACAGAGTTGAACCTTACTTTTGATTGAGCCGTTCTGAAACACTCTTTCTGTAGAAACTGCAATTGGACATTCTGAGCGCTAAGAGGCCTATATTGGGAAAAACAATGTCTACAAATAAAAACTACACAGAAGTATTGTGTGAAACTTCTTTCTGTTCTGTTTGTTCAACTAAAAGATTTGAACCTTAGTTTTGATTGAGCCGTTCTGAAACACTCTTTCTGTAGAAAATGCAAGTGGAGATTCGGAGCGCTAAGAGGGTAATAGTGGAAAATGGAATGTCTACAAATATAAACTACACAGAATCATTCTGTGAAACTTCTTTCTGATCTGTGCATTCAGCTAACAGAGTTAAACCATACTTTTGATTGAGCAGATCTGAACACTCTTTCTGTAGAAAATGCAACTGGACATCTGGAGCGCTAAGAGAGTAGTAGTGGAAAAAGGAATATATTCAAATATAAACTACACAGAAGCATTCTGTGAAACTTCTTTCTGATCTGAGCATTCAGCTAACAGAGTTAAACCATACTTTTGATTGAGCAGTTTTGAAACACTCTGTCTGTAGAAAATGCAACTGGACATGCTAAGCGTTAAGAGGCCTACATTGGGAAAAAGAATATCTTCAAATAAAAACCACGCAGATGCATTCTGTGAAACTTATTTCTGATCTGTAAATTCAGTTAACAGAGATAAAACATATTTTTGATTGAGCAGTTATGAAACACTCTTTTTGTAGAAAATGCAAGTGGAGATTCGGAGCGCTAAGAGGGTAACAGTGGAAAAAGGAATGTCTTCAAATATAAACTACACAGAATCATTCGGTGAAACTTCTTTCTGATCTGTGCATTCAGCTAACAGGGTTAAACCATACTTTTGATTGAGCAGATCTGAACACTCTTTCTGTAGAAAATGCAACTGGACATTTGGAGCGCTAAGAGCGTAGTAGTGGAAAAAGGAATATAATCAAATATAAACTACACAGAAGCATTCTGTGAAACTTCTTTCTGATCTGAGCATTCAGCTAACAGAGTTAAACCATACTTTTGATTGAGCAGTTTTGAAACACTCTGTCTGTAGAAAATGCAACTGGACATTCGTAGCGCTAAGTGGGTAACAGTGGAAAAAAGAATATGTTCAAATATAAACTACACAGAAGCATTGTATGAAACTTCTTTCTGTTCTGTGCATTCAGCTAACAGAGTTGAACCTTACTTTTGATTGAGCCGTTCTGAAACACTCTTTCTGTAGAAACTGCAATTGGACATTCTGAGCGCTAAGAGGCCTCTATTGGGAAAAAAAATATCTTCAAATAAAAACTACACAGAAGCATTGTGTGAAACTTATTTCTGATATGTTCATTAAGCTAACAGAGTTAAACCATACTTTTGATTGCGCAGTTCTGAACACTCTTTCTGTAGAAAATGCAAGTGGACATTCGGAGCGCTAAGAGGGTAATAGTGGAAAAAGGACTATATTCAAATATAAACTACACAGTAGCATTCTGTGAAAATTCTTTCTGTTCTGTGCATTCAACTAACTGAGTTGAACCTTACTTTTGATTGAGCCGTTCTGAAACACTCTTTCTGTAGAAACTGCAATTGGACATGCTAAGCGCTAAGAGGCCTACATTGGGAAAAAGAATATCTTCAAATAAAAACTACACAGATGCATTCTGTGAAACTTATTTCTGATCTGTAAATTCAGTTAACAGAGATAAAACATATTTTTGATTGAGCAGTTATGAAACAATCTTTTTGTAGAAAATGCAAGTTGAGATTCGGAGCGCTAAGAGGGTAATAGTGGAAAAAGGAATGTCTTCAAATATAAACTACACAGAATCATTCGGTGAAACTTCTTTCTGATCTGTGCATTCAGCTAACAGTGTTAAAACATATTTTTGATTGAGCAGATCTGAACACTCTTTCTGTAGAAAATGCAACTGGACATTTGGAGCGCTAAGAGCGTAGTAGTGGAAAAAGGAATATATTCAAATATAAACTACACAGAAGCATTCTGTGAAACATCTTTCTGATCTGAGCATTCAGCTAACAGAGTTAAACCATACTTTTGATTGAGCAGTTTTGAAACACTCTGTCTGTAGAAAATGCAACTGGACATTCGTAGCGCTAAGTGGGTAATAGTGGAAAAAAGAATATGTTCAAATATAAACTACACAGAAGCATTGTATGAAACTTCTTTCTGTTCTGTACATTCAACTAACAGAGTTGAACCTTACTTTTGATTGAGCCGTTCTGAAACACTCTTTCTGTAGAAACTGCAATTGGACATTCTGAGCGCTAGGAGGCCTATATTGGGAAAAAGAATGTCTACAAATAAAAACTACACAGAAGAATTATGTGAAACTTCTTTCTGTTCTGTTTGTTCAACTAAAAGAGTTGAAACTTAGTTTTGATTGAGCCGTTCTGAAACACTCTTTCTGTAGAAAATGCAAGTGGAGATTCGGAGCGCTAAGAGGGTAATAGTGGAAAAAGGAATGTCTCCAAATATAAACTACACAGAATCATTCTGTGAAACTTCTTTCTGATCTGTGCATTCAGCTAACAGAGTTAAACCATACTTTTGATTGAGCAGATCTGAACACTCTTTCTGTAGAAAATGCAACTGGACATTTGGAGCGCTAAGAGAGCAGTATTGGAAAAAGGAATATATTCAAATATAAACTACACAGAAGCATTCTGTGAAACTTCTTTCTGATCTGAGCATTCAGCTAACAGAGTTAAACCATACTTTTGATTGAGCAGTTTTGAAACACTCTGTCTGTAGAAAATGCAACTGGACATTCGTAGCGCTAAGTGGGTAATAGTGGAAAAAAGAATATTTTCAAATATAAACTACACAGAAGCATTGTATGAAACTTCTTTCTGTTCTGTGCATTCAACTAACAGAGTTGAACCTTACTTTTGATTGAGCCTTTCTGAAACACTCTTTTTGTAGAAACTGCAATTGGACATTCTGAGCGCTAAGAGGCCTCAATTGGGAAAAAAAATATCTTCAAATAAAAACTACACAGAAGCATTGTGTGAAACTTATTTCTGATATGTTCATTAAGCTAACAGAGTTAAACCATACTTTTGAATGCGCAGTTCTGAACACTCTTTCTGTAGAAAATGCAAGTGGACATTCGGAGCGCTAAGAGGGTAATAGTGGAAAAAGGAATATATTCAAATATAAACTACACAGTAGCATTCTGTGAAAATTCTTTCTGTTCTGTGCATTCAACTAACAGAGTTGAACCTTACTTTTGATTGAGCCGTTCTGAAACACTCTTTCTGTAGAAACTGCAATTGGACATGCTAAGCGCTAAGAGGCCTACATTGGGAAAAAAAATATCTTCAAATAAAAACTACCCAGATGCATTCTGTGAAACTTATTTCTGATCTGTAAATTCAGTTAACAGAGATAAAATATATTTTTGATTGAGCAGTTATGAAACAATCTTTTTGTAGAAAATGCAAGTGGAGATTCGGAGCGCTAAGAGGGTAATAGTGGAAAAAGAATGTCTTCAAATATAAACTACACAGAATCATTCGGTGAAACTTCTTTCTGATCTGTGCATTCAGCTAACAGAGTTAAACCATACTTTTGATTGAGCAGATCTGAACACTCTTTCTGTAGAAAATGCAAGTGGACCTTTGGAGCGCTAAGAGCGTAGTAGTGGAAAAAGGAATATATTCAAATATAAACTACACAGAAGCATTCTGTGAAACTTCTTTCTGATCTGAGCATTCAGCTAACAAAGTTAAACCATACTTTTGATTGAGCAGTTTTGAAACACTCTGTCTGTAGGAAATGCAACTGGACATTCGTAGCGCTAAGTGGGTAATAGTGGAAAAAATATATGTTCAAATATAAACTACACAGAAACATTGTATGAAACTTCTTTCTGTTCTGTGCATTCAACTAACAGAGTTGAACCTTACTTTTGATTGAGCCGTTCTGAAACACTCTTTCTGTAGAAACTGCAATTGGACATTCTGAGCGCTAAGAGGCCTATATTGGGAAAAACAATGTCTACAAATAAAAACTACACAGAAGAATTTTGTGAAACTTCTTTCTGTTCTGTTTGTTCAACTAAAATAGTTGAACCTTAGTTTTGATTGAGCCGTTCTGAAACACTCTTTCTGTAGAAAATGCAAGTGGAGATTCGGAGCGCTAAGAGGGTAATAGTGGAAAAAGTAATGTCTCCAAATATAAACTACACAGAATCATTCTGTGAAACTTCTTTCTGATCTGTGCATTCAGCTAACAGAGTTAAACCATACTTTTGATTGAGCAGATCTGAACACTCTTTCTGTAGAAAATGCAACTGGACATTTGGAGCGCTAAGAGAGTAGTAGTGGAAAAAGGAATATATTCAAATATAAACTACACAGAAGCATTCTGTGAAACTTCTTTCTGATCTGAGCAATCAGCTAACAGAGTTAAACCATACTTTTGATTGAGCAGTTTTGAAACACTCTGTCTGTAGAAAATGCAACTGGACATGCTAAGCGTTAAGAGGCCTACATTGGGAAAAAGAATATCTTCAAATAAAAACCACACAGATGCATTCTGTGAAACTTATTTCTGATCTGTAAATTCAGTTAACAGAGATAAAACATATTTTTGATTGAGCAGTTATGAAACACTCTTTTTGTAGAAAATGCAAGTGGAGATTCGGATCGCTAAGAGGGTAATAGTGGAAAAAGGAATGTCTTCAAATATAAACTACACAGAATCATTCGGTGAAACTTCTTTCTGATCTGTGCATTCAGCTAACATGGTTAAACCATACTTTTGATTGAGCAGATCTGAACACTCTTTCTGTAGAAAATGCAACTGGACATTTGGAGCGCTAAGTGCGTAGTAGTGGAAAAAGTAATATAATCAAATATAAACTACACAGAAGCATTCTGTGAAACTTCTTTCTGATCTGAGCATTCAGCTAACAGAGTTAAACCATACTTTTGATTGAGCAGTTTTGAAACACTCTGTCTGTAGAAAATGCAACTGGACATTCGTAGCGCTAAGTGGGTAACAGTGGAAAAAAGAATATGTTCAAATATAAACTACACAGAAGCACTGTATGAAACTACTTTCTGTTCTGTGCATTCAGCTAACAGAGTTGAACCTTACTTTTGATTGAGCCGTTCTGAAACACTCTTTCTGTAGAAACTGCAATTGGACATTCTGAGCGCTAAGAGGCCTCTATTGGGAAAAAAAATATCTTCAAATAAAAACTACACAGAAGCATTGTGTGAAACTTATTTCTGATATGTTCATTAAGCTAACAGAGTTAAACCATACTTTTGATTGCGCAGTTCTGAACACTCTTTCTGTAGAAAATGCAAGTGGACATTCGGAGCGCTAAGAGGGTAATAGTGGAAAAAGGAATATATTCAAATATAAACTACACAGTAGCATTCTGTGAAAATCCTTTCTGTTCTGTGCATTCAACTAACAGAGTTGAACCTTACTTTTGATTGAGCCGTTCTGAAACACTCTTTCTGTAGAAACTGCAATTGGACATTCTGAGCGCTAAGAGGCCAATATTGGGAAAAATAATATCTTCAAATAAAAACTACACAGAAGCATTGTGTGAAACTTATTTCTGATAGGTTCATTAAGCTAACAGAGTTAAACCATACTTTTGATTGCGCAGTTCTGAACACTCATTCTGTAGAAAATGCAAGTGGACATTCGGAGCGCTAAGAGGGTAATAGTTGAAAAAGGAATATATTCAATTATAAACTACACAGCAGCATTCTGTGAAAATACTTTCTGTTCTGTGCATTCAACTAACAGAGTTCAACCTTACTTTTGATTGAGCCGTTCTGAAACACTCTTTCTGTAGAAACTGCAATTGGACATTCTGAGCGCTAGGAGGCCTATATTGGGAAAAAGAATGTCTACAAATAAAAACTACACAGAAGAATTGTGTGAAACTTCTTTCTGTTCTGTTTGTTCAACTAAACTAGTTGAACATTAGTTTTGATTGAGCCGTTCTGAAACACTCTTTCTGTAGAAAATGCAAGTGGAGATTCGGAGCGCTAAGAGGGTAATAGTGGAAAAAGGAATGTCTCCAAATATAAACTACACAGAATCATTCTGTGAAACTTCTTTCTGATCTGTGCATTCAGCTAACAGAGTTAAAACATACTTTTGATTGAGCAGATCTGAACACTCTTTCTGTAGAAAATGCAACTGGACATTTGGAGCGCTAAGAGAGTAGTAGTGGAAAAAGTAATATATTCAAATATAAACTACACAGAAGCATTCTGTGAAACTTCTTTCTGATCTGAGCATTCAGCTAACAGAGTTAAACCATACTTTTCATTGAGCAGTTTTGAAACACTCTGTCTGTAGAAAATGCAACTGGACATGCTAAGCGTTAAGAGGCCTACATTGGGTAAAAGAATATCTTCAAATAAAAAACACAGATGCATTCTGTGAAACTTATTTCTGATCTGTAAATTCAGTTAACAGAGATAAAACATATTTTTGATTGAGCAGTTATGAAACACTCTTTTTGTAGAAAATGCAAGAGGAGATTCGGAGCGCTAAGATGGTAATAGTGGAAAAAGGAATGTCTTCAAATATAAACTACACAGAATCATTTGGTGAAACTTCTTTCTGATCTGTGCATTCAGCTAACAGGGTTAAACCATACATTTGATTGAGCAGATCTGAACACTCTTTCTGTAGAAAATGCAACTGGACATTTGGAGCGCTAAGAGCGTAGTAGTGGAAAAAGGAATATTTTCAAATATAAACTACACAGAAGCATTCTGTGAAACTTCTTTCTGATCTGCGCATTCAGCTAACAGAGTTAAACCATACTTTTGATTGAGCAGTTTTGAAACACTCTGTCTGTAGAAAATGCAACTGGACATTCGTAGCGCTAAGTGGGTAATAGTGGAAAAAAGAATATGTTCAAATATAAACTACACAGAAGCATTGTATGAAACTTCTTTCTGTTCTGTGCATTCAACTAACAGAGTTGAACCTTACTTTTGATTGAGCCGTTCTGAAACACTCTTTCTGTAGAAACTGCAATTGGACATTCTGAGCGCTAAGAGGCCTCTATTGGGAAAAAAAATATCTTCAAATAAAAACTACACAGAAGCATTGTGTGAAACTTATTTCTGATATGTTCATTAAGGTAACAGAGTTAAACCATTCTTTTGATTGCGCAGTTCTGAACACTCTTTCTGTAGAAAATGCAAGTGGACATTCGGAGCGCTAAGAGGGTAATAGTGGAAAAAGGAATATATTCAAATATAAACTACACAGTAGCATTCTGTGAAAATTCTTTCTGTTCTGTGCATTCAAGTAACAGAGTTGAACCTTACTTTTGATTGAGCCGTTCTGAAACACTCTTTCTGTAGTAACTGCAATTGGACATGCTAAGCGCTAAGAGGCCTACATTGGGAAAAAGAATATCTTCAAATAAAAACTACACAGATGCATTCTGTGAAACTTATTTCTGATCTGTAAATTCAGTTAACAGAGATAAAACATATTTTTGATTGAGCAGTTATGAAACACTCTTTTTGTAGAAAATGCAAGTGGAGATTCGGAGCGCTAAGTGGGTAATAGTGGAAAAAGGAATGTCTTCAAATATAAACTACACAGAATCATTCGGTGAAACTTCTTTCTGATCTGTGCATTCAGCTAACAGTGTTAAAACATATTTTTGATTGAGCAGATCTGAACACTCTTTCTGTAGAAAATGCAACTGGACATTTGGAGCGCTAAGAGCGTAGTAGTGGAAAAAGTAATATATTCAAATATAAACTACACAGAAGCATTCTGTGAAACATCTTTCTGATCTGAGCATTCAGCTAACAGAGTTAAACCATACTTTTGATTGAGCAGTTTTGAAACACTCTGTCTGTAGAAAATGTAACTGGACATTCGTAGCGCTAAGTGGGTAATAGTGGAAAAAAGAATATGTTCAAATATAAACTACACAGAAGCACTGTATGAAACTTCTTTCCGTTCTGTACATTCAACTAACAGAGTTGAACCTTACTTTTGATTGAGCCTTTCTGAAACACTCTTTCTGTAGAAACTGCAATTGGACATTCTGAGCGCTAGGAGGCCTATATTGTTAAAAAGAATGTCTACAAATAAAAACTACACAGAAAAATTGTGTGAAACTTCTTTCTGTTCTGTTTGTTCAACTAAAATAGTTGAACCTTAGTTTTGATTGAGCCGTTCTGAAACACTCTTTCTGTAGAAAATGCAAGTGGAGATTCGGAGCGCTAAGAGGGTAATAGTGGAAAAAGTAATGTCTCCAAATATAAACTACACAGAATCATTCTGTGAAACTTCTTTCTGATCTGTGCATTCAGCTAACAGAGTTAAACCATACTTTTGATTGAGCAGATCTGAACACTCTTTCTGTAGAAAATGCAACTGGACATTTGGAGCGCTAAGAGAGTAGTAGTGGAAAAAGGAATATATTCAAATATAAACTACACAGAAGCATTCTGTGAAACTTCTTTCTGATCTGAGCAATCAGCTAACAGAGTTAAACCATACTTTTGATTGAGCAGTTTTGAAACACTCTGTCTGTAGAAAATGCAACTGGACATGCTAAGCGTTAAGAGGCCTACATTGGGAAAAAGAATATCTTCAAATAAAAACCACACAGATGCATTCTGTGAAACTTATTTCTGATCTGTAAATTCAGTTAACGGAGATAAAACATATTTTTGATTGAGCAGTTATGAAACACTCTTTTTGTAGAAAATGCAAGTGGAGATTCGGATCGCTAAGAGGGTAATAGTGGAAAAAGGAATGTCTTCAAATATAAACTACACAGAATCATTCGGTGAAACTTCTTTCTGATCTGAGCAATCAGCTAACAGAGTTAAACCATACTTTTGATTGAGCAGTTTTGAAACACTCTGTCTGTAGAAAATGCAACTGGACATGCTAAGCGTTAAGAGGCCTACATTGGGAAAAAGAATATCTTCAAATAAAAACCACACAGATGCATTCTGTGAAACTTATTTCTGATCTGTAAATTCAGTTAACGGAGATAAAACATATTTTTGATTGAGCAGTTATGAAACACTCTTTTTGTAGAAAATGCAAGTGGAGATTCGGATCGCTAAGAGGGTAATAGTGGAAAAAGGAATGTCTTCAAATATAAACTACACAGAATCATTCGGTGAAACTTCTTTCTGATCTGTGCATTCAGCTAACATGGTTAAACCATACTTTTGATTGAGCAGATCTGAACACTCTTTCTGTAGAAAATGCAACTGGACATTTGGAGCGCTAAGAGCGTAGTAGTGGAAAAAGTAATATAATCAAATATAAACTACACAGAAGCATTCTGTGAAACTTCTTTCTGATCTGAGCATTCAGCTAACAGAGTTAAACCATACTTTTGATTGAGCAGTTTTGAAACACTCTGTCTGTAGAAAATGCAACTGGACATTCGTAGCGCTAAGTGGGTAACAGTGGAAAAAAGAATATGTTCAAATATAAACTACACAGAAGCACTGTATGAAACTACTTTCTGTTCTGTGCATTCAGCTAACAGAGTTGAACCTTACTTTTGATTGAGCCGTTCTGAAACACTCTTTCTGTAGAAACTGCAATTGGACATTCTGAGCGCTAAGAGGCATCTATTGGGAAAAAAAATATCTTCAAATAAAAACTACACAGAAGCATTGTGTGAAACTTATTTCTGATATGTTCATTAAGCTAACAGAGTTAAACCATACTTTTGATTGCGCAGTTCTGAACACTCTTTCTGTAGAAAATGCAAGTGGACATTCGGAGCGCTAAGAGGGTAATAGTGGAAAAAGGAATATATTCAAATATAAACTACACAGTAGCATTCTGTGAAAATCCTTTCTGTTCTCTGCATTCAACTAACAGATTTGAACCTTACTTTTGATTGAGCCGTTCTGAAACACTCTTTCTGTAGAAACTGCAATTGGACATGCTAAGCGCTAAGAGGCCTACATTGGGAAAAAGAATATCTTCAAATAAAAACTACACAGATGCATTCTGTGAAACTTATTTCTGATCTGTAAATTCAGTTAACAGAGATAAAACATATTTTTGATTGTGCAGTTATGAAACACTCTTTTTGTAGAAAATGCAAGTGGAGATTCGGAGCGCTAAGAGGTTAATAGTGGAAAAAGGAATGTCTTCAAATATAAACTACACAGAATCATACGGTGAAACTTCTTTCTGATCTGTGCATTCAGCTAACAGAGTTAAACCATACTTTTGATTGAGCAGATCTGAACACTCTTTCTGTAGAAAATGCAACTGGACATTTGGAGCGCTAAGAGTGTAGTAGTGGAAAAAGGAATATATTCAAATATAAACTACACAGAAGCATTCTGTGAAACTTCTTTCTTATCTGAGCATTCAGCTAACAGAGTTAAACCATACTTTTGATTGAGCAGTTTTGAAACACTCTGTCTGTAGAAAATGCAAATGGACATTCGTAGCGCTAAGAGGGTAATAGTGGAAAAAAGAATATGTTCAAATATAAACTACACAGAAGCATTGTATGAAACTTCTTTCTGTTCTGTGCATTCAACTAACAGAGTTGAACCTTACTTTTGATTGAGCCTTTCTGAAACACTCTTTCTGTAGAAACTGCAATTGGACATTCTGAGCGCTAAGAGGCCTATATTGGGAAAAATAATATCTTCAAATAAAAACTACACAGAAGCATTGTGTGAAACTTATTTCTGATATGTTCATTAAGCTAACAGAGTTAAACCATACTTTTGATTGCGCAGTTCTGAACACTCTTTCTGTAGAAAATGCAAGTGGACATTCGGAGCGCTAAGAGGGTAATAATGGAAAAAGGAATATATTCAAATATAAACGACACAGTAGCATTCTGTGAAAATTCTTTCTGTTCTGTGCATTCAACTAACAGAGTTGAACCTTACTTTTGATTGAGCTGTTCTGAAACACTCTTTCTGTAGAAACTGCAATTGGACATGCTAAGCGCTAAGAGGCCTACATTGGGAAAAGAATATCTTCAAATAAAAACTACACAGATGCATTCTGTGAAACTTATTTCTGATCTGTAAATTCAGTTAACAGAGATAAAACATATTTTTGATTGAGCAGTTATGAAACACTCTTTTTGTAGAAAATGCAAGTGGAGATTCGGAGCGCTAAGTGGGTAATAGTGGAAAAAGGAATGTCTTCAAATATAAACTACACAGAATCATTCGGTGAAACTTCTTTCTGATCTGTGCATTCAGCTAACAGAGTTAAACCATACTTTTGATTGAGCAGATCTGAACACTCTTTCTGTAGAAAATGCAACTGGACATTTGGAGCGCTAAGAGCGTAGTAGTGGAAAAAGGAATATATTCAAATATAAACTACACAGAAGCATTCTGTGAAACTTCTTTCTGATCTGAGCATTCACCTATCAGAGTTAAACCATACTTTTGATTGAGCAGTTTTGAAACACTCGGTCTGTAGAAAATGCAACTGGACATTCGTAGCGCTAAGTGGGTAATAGTGGAAAAAAGAATATGTTCAAATATAAACTACACAGAAGCACTGTATGAAACTACTTTCTGTTCTGTGCATTCAGCTAACAGAGTTGAACCTTACTTTTGATTGAGCCGTTCTGAAACACTCTTTCTGTAGAAACTGCAATTGGACATTCTGAGCGCTAAGAGGCCTCTATTGGGAAAAAAAATATCTTCAAATAAAAACTACACAGAAGCATTGTGTGAAACTTATTTCTGATATGTTCATTAAGCTAACAGAGTTAAACCATACTTTTGATTGCGCAGTTCTGAACACTCTTTCTGTAGAAAATGCAAGTGGACATTCGGAGCGCTAAGAGGGTAATAGTGGAAAAAGGAATATATTCAAATATAAACTACACAGTAGCATTCTGTGAAAATCCTTTCTGTTCTGTGCATTCAACTAACAGAGTTGAACCTTACTTTTGATTGAGCCGTTCTGAAACACTCTTTCTGTAGAAACTGCAATTGGACAAGCTAAGCGCTAAGAGGCCTACATTGGGAAAAAGAATATCTTCAAATAAAAACTACACAGATGCATTCTGTGAAACTTATTTCTGATCTGTAAATTCAGTTAACAGAGATAAAACATATTTTTGATTGTGCAGTTATGAAACACTCTTTTTGTAGAAAATGCAAGTGGAGATTCGGAGCGCTAAGAGGTTAATAGTGGAAAAAGGAATGTCTTCAAATATAAACTACACAGAATCATTCGGTGAAACTTCTTTCTGATCTGTGCATTCAGCTAACAGAGTTAAACCATACTTTTGATTGAGCAGATCTGAACACTCTTTCTGTAGAAAATGCAACTGGACATTTGGAGCGCTAAGAGTGTAGTAGTGGAAAAAGTAATATATTCAAATATAAACTACACAGAAGCATTCTGTGAAACTTCTTTCTGATCTGAGCATTCAGCTAACAGAGTTAAACCATACTTTTGATTGAGCAGTTTTGAAGCACTCTGTCTGTAGAAAATGCAAATGGACATTCGTAGCGCTAAGAGGGTAATAGTGGAAAAAAGAATATGTTCAAATATAAACTACACAGAAGCATTGTATGAAACTTCTTTCTGTTCTGTGCATTCAACTAACAGAGTTGAACCTTACTTTTGATTGAGCCTTTCTGAAACACTCTTTCTGTAGAAACTGCAATTGGACATTCTGAGCGCTAAGAGGCCTCTATTGGGAAAAATAATATCTTCAAATAAAAACTACACAGAAGCATTGTGTGAAACTTATTTCTGATATGTTCATTAAGCTAACAGAGTTAAACCATACTTTTGATTGCGCAGTTCTGAACACTCCTTCTGTAGAAAATGCAAGTGGACATTCGGAGCGCTAAGAGGGTAATAGTGGAAAAAGGAATATATTCAAATATAAACTACACAGCAGCATTCTGTGAAAATACTTTCTGTTCTGTGCATTCAACTAACAGAGTTGAACCTTACTTTTGATTGAGCCGTTCGGAAACACTCTTTCTGTAGAAACTGCAATTGGACATTCTGAGCGCTAGGAGGCCTATATTGGGAAAAAGAATGTCTACAAATAAAAACTACACAGAAGAATTGTGTGAAACTTCTTTCTGTTCTGTTTGTTCAACTAAACTAGTTGAACCTTAGTTTTGATTGAGCCGTTCTGAAACACTCTTTCTGTAGAAAATGCAAGTGGAGATTCGGAGCGCTAAGAGGGTAATAGTGGAAAAAGGAATGTCTCCAAATATAAACTACACAGAATCATTCTGTGAAACTTCTTTCTGATCTGTGCATTCAGCTAACAGAGTTAAAACATACTTTTGATTGAGCAGATCTGAACACTCTTTCTGTAGAAAATGCAACTGGACATTTGGAGCGCTAAGAGAGTAGTAGTGGAAAAAGTAATATATTCAAATATAAACTACACAGAAGCATTCTGTGAAACTTCTTTCTGATCTGAGCATTCAGCTAACAGAGTTAAACCATACTTTTCATTGAGCAGTTTTGAAACACTCTGTCTGTAGAAAATGCAACTGGACATGCTAAGCGTTAAGAGGCCTACATTGGGTAAAAGAATATCTTCAAATAAAAACCACACAGATGCATTCTGTGAAACTTATTTCTGATCTGTAAATTCAGTTAACAGAGATAAAACATATTTTTGATTGAGCAGTTATGAAACACTCTTTTTGTAGAAAATGCAAGAGGAGATTCGGAGCGCTAAGATGGTAATAGTGGAAAAAGGAATGTCTTCAAATATAAACTACACAGAATCATTTGGTGAAACTTCTTTCTGATCTGTGCATTCAGCTAACAGGGTTAAAACATACATTTGATTGAGCAGATCTGAACACTCTTTCTGTAGAAAATGCAACCGGACATTTGGAGCGCTAAGAGCGTAGTAGTGGAAAAAGGAATATTTTCAAATATAAACTACACAGAAGCATTCTGTGAAACTACTTTCTGATCTGCGCATTCAGCTAACAGAGTTAAACCATACTTTTGATTGAGCAGTTTTGAAACACTCTGTCTGTAGAAAATGCAACTGGACATTCGTAGCGCTAAGTGGGTAATAGTGGAAAAAAGAATATGTTCAAATATAAACTACACAGAAGCATTGTATGAAACTTCTTTCTGTTCTGTGCATTCAACTAACAGAGTTGAACCTTACTTTTGATTGAGCCGTTCTGAAACACTCTTTCTGTAGAAACTGCAATTGGACATTCTGAGCGCTAAGAGGCCTCTATTGGGAAAAAAAATATCTTCAAATAAAAACTACACAGAAGCATTGTGTGAAACTTATTTCTGATATGTTCATTAAGGTAACAGAGTTAAACCATTCTTTTGATTGCGCAGTTCTGAACACTCTTTCTGTAGAAAATGCAAGTGGACATTCGGAGCGCTAAGAGGGTAATAGTGGAAAAAGTAATATATTCAAATATAAACTACACAGTAGCATTCTGTGAAAATTCTTTCTGTTCTGTGCATTCAAGTAACAGAGTTGAACCTTACTTTTGATTGAGCCGTTCTGAAACACTCTTTCTGTAGTAACTGCAATTGGACATGCTAAGCGCTAAGAGGCCTACATTGGGAAAAAGAATATCTTCAAATAAAAACTACACAGATGCGTTCTGTGAAACTTATTTCTGATCTGTAAATTCAGTTAACAGAGATAAAACATATTTTTGATTGAGCAGTTATGAAACACTCTTTTTGTAGAAAATGCAAGTGGAGATTCGGAGCGCTAAGTGGGTAATAGTGGAAAAAGGAATGTCTTCAAATATAAACTACACAGAATCATTCGGTGAAACTTCTTTCTGATCTGTGCATTCAGCTAACAGTGTTAAAACATATTTTTGATTGAGCAGATCTGAACACTCTTTCTGTAGAAAATGCAACTGGACATTTGGAGCGCTAAGAGCGTAGTAGTGGAAAAAGTAATATATTCAAATATAAACTACACAGAAGCATTCTGTGAAACATCTTTCTGATCTGAGCATTCAGCTAACAGAGTTAAACCATACTTTTGATTGAGCAGTTTTGAAACACTCTGTCTGTAGAAAATGCAACTGGACATTCGTAGCGCTAAGTGGGTAATAGTGGAAAAAAGAATATGTTCAAATATAAACTACACAGAAGCACTGTATGAAACTTCTTTCTGTTCTGTACATTCAACTAACAGAGTTGAACCTTACTTTTGATTGAGCCTTTCTGAAACACTCTTTCTGTAGAAACTGCAATTGGACATTCTGAGCGCTAGGAGGCCTATATTGGGAAAAAGAATGTCTACAAATAAAAACTACACAGAAGAATTGTGTGAAACTTCTTTCTGTTCTGTTTGTTCAACTAAAAGATTTGAAACTTAGTTTTGATTGAGCCGTTCTGAAACACTCTTTCTGTAGGAAATGCAAGTGGAGATTCGGAGCGCTAAGAGGGTAATAGTGGAAAAAGGAATGTCTCCAAATATAAACTACACAGAATCATTCTGTGAAACTTCTTTCTGATCTGTGCATTCAGCTAACAGAGTTAAACCATACTTTTGATTGAGCAGATCTGAACTCTCTTTCTGTAGAAAATGCAACTGGACATTTGGACCGCTAAGAGAGCAGTATTGGAAAAAGGAATATATTCAAATATAAACTACACAGAAGCATTCTGTGAAACTTCTTTCTGATCTGAGCATTCAGCTAACAGAGTTAAACCATACTTTTGATTGAGCAGTTTTGAAACACTCTGTCTGTAGAAAATGCAACTGGACATTCGTAGCGCTAAGTGGGTAATAGTGGAAAAAAGAATATTTTCAAATATAAACTACACAGAAGCATTGTATGAAACTTCTTTCTGTTCTGTGCATTCAACTAACAGAGTTGAACCTTACTTTTGATTGAGCCTTTCTGAAACACTCTTTTTGTAGAAACTGCAATTGGACATTCTGAGCGCTAAGAGGCCTCAATTGGGAAAAAAAATATCTTCAAATAAAAACTACACAGAAGCATTGTGTGAAACTTATTTCTGATATGTTCATTAAGCTAACAGAGTTAAACCATACTTTTGAATGCGCAGTTCTGAACACTCTTTCTGTAGAAAATGCAAATGGACATTCGGAGCGCTAAGAGGGTAATAGTGGAAAAAGGAATATATTCAAATATAAACTACACAGTAGCATTCTGTGAAAATTCTTTCTGTTCTGTGCATTCAACTAACAGAGTTGAACCTTACTTTTGATTGAGCCGTTCTGAAACACTCTTTCTGTAGAAACTGCAATTGGACATGCTAAGCGCTAAGAGGCCTACATTGGGAAAAAAAATATCTTCAAATAAAAACTACCCAGATGCATTCTGTGAAACTTATTTCTGATCTGTAAATTCAGTTAACAGAGATAAAATATATTTTTGATTGAGCAGTTATGAAACAATCTTTTTGTAGAAAATGCAAGTGGAGATTCGGAGCGCTAAGAGGGTAATAGTGGAAAAAGAATGTCTTCAAATATAAACTACACAGAATCATTCGGTGAAACTTCTTTCTGATCTGTGCATTCAGCTAACAGAGTTAAACCATACTTTTGATTGAGCAGATCTGAACACTCTTTCTGTAGAAAATGCAAGTGGACCTTTGGAGCGCTAAGAGCGTAGTAGTGGAAAAAGGAATATATTCAAATATAAACTACACAGAAGCATTCTGTGAAACTTCTTTCTGATCTGAGCATTCAGCTAACAAAGTTAAACCATACTTTTGATTGAGCAGTTTTGAAACACTCTGTCTGTAGGAAATGCAACTGGACATTCGTAGCGCTAAGTGGGTAATAGTGGAAAAAATATATGTTCAAATATAAACTACACAGAAACATTGTATGAAACTACTTTCTGTTCTGTGCATTCAACTAACAGAGTTGAACCTTACTTTTGATTGAGCCGTTCTGAAACACTCTTTCTGTAGAAACTGCAATTGGACATTCTGAGCGCTAAGAGGCCTATATTGGGAAAAACAATGTCTACAAATAAAAACTACACAGAAGAATTTTGTGAAACTTCTTTCTGTTCTGTTTGTTCAACTAAAATAGTTGAACCTTAGTTTTGATTGAGCCGTTCTGAAACACTCTTTCTGTAGAAAATGCAAGTGGAGATTCGGAGCGCTAAGAGGGTAATAGTGGAAAAAGTAATGTCTCCAAATATAAACTACACAGAATCATTCTGTGAAACTTCTTTCTGATCTGTGCATTCAGCTAACAGAGTTAAACCATACTTTTGATTGAGCAGATCTGAACACTCTTTCTGTAGAAAATGCAACTGGACATTTGGAGCGCTAAGAGAGTAGTAGTGGAAAAAGGAATATATTCAAATATAAACTACACAGAAGCATTCTGTGAAACTTCTTTCTGATCTGAGCAATCAGCTAACAGAGTTAAACCATACTTTTGATTGAGCAGTTTTGAAACACTCTGTCTGTAGAAAATGCAACTGGACATGCTAAGCGTTAAGAGGCCTACATTGGGAAAAAGAATATCTTCAAATATAAACCACACAGATGCATTCTGTGAAACTTATTTCTGATCTGTAAATTCAGTTAACAGAGATAAAACATATTTTTGATTGAGCAGTTATGAAACACTCTTTTTGTAGAAAATGCAAGTGGAGATTCGGATCGCTAAGAGGGTAATAGTGGAAAAAGGAATGTCTTCAAATATAAACTACACAGAATCATTCGGTGAAACTTCTTTCTGATCTGTGCATTCAGCTAACATGGTTAAACCATACTTTTGATTGAGCAGATCTGAACACTCTTTCTGTAGAAAATGCAACTGGACATTTGGAGCGCTAAGTGCGTAGTAGTGGAAAAAGTAATATAATCAAATATAAACTACACAGAAGCATTCTGTGAAACTTCTTTCTGATCTGAGCATTCAGCTAACAGAGTTAAACCATACTTTTGATTGAGCAGTTTTGAAACACTCTGTCTGTAGAAAATGCAACTGGACATTCGTAGCGCTAAGTGGGTAACAGTGGAAAAAAGAATATGTTCAAATATAAACTACACAGAAGCACTGTATGAAACTACTTTCTGTTCTGTGCATTCAGCTAACAGAGTTGAACCTTACTTTTGATTGAGCCGTTCTGAAACACTCTTTCTGTAGAAACTGCAATTGGACATTCTGAGCGCTAAGAGGCCTCTATTGGGAAAAAAAATATCTTCAAATAAAAACTACACAGAAGCATTGTGTGAAACTTATTTCTGATATGTTCATTAAGCTAACAGAGTTAAACCATACTTTTGATTGCGCAGTTCTGAACACTCTTTCTGTAGAAAATGCAAGTGGACATTCGGAGCGCTAAGAGGGTAATAGTGGAAAAAGGAATATATTCAAATATAAACTACACAGTAGCATTCTGTGAAAATCCTTTCTGTTCTGTGCATTCAACTAACAGATTTGAACCTTACTTTTGATTGAGCCGTTCTGAAACACTCTTTCTGTAGAAACTGCAATTGGACATGCTAAGCGCTAAGAGGCCTACATTGGGAAAAAGAATATCTTCAAATAAAAACTACACAGATGCATTCTGTGAAACTTATTTCTGATCTGTAAATTCAGTTAACAGAGATAAAACATATTTTTGATTGTGCAGTTATGAAACACTCTTTTTGTAGAAAATGCAAGTGGAGATTCGGAGCGCTAAGAGGTTAATAGTGGAAAAAGGAATGTCTTCAAATATAAACTACACAGAATCATACGGTGAAACTTCTTTCTGATCTGTGCATTCAGCTAACAGAGTTAAACCATACTTTTGATTGAGCAGATCTGAACACTCTTTCTGTAGAAAATGCAACTGGACATTTGGAGCGCTAAGAGTGTAGTAGTGGAAAAAGGAATATATTCAAATATAAACTACACAGAAGCATTCTGTGAAACTTCTTTCTTATCTGAGCATTCAGCTAACAGAGTTAAACCATACTTTTGATTGAGCAGTTTTGAAACACTCTGTCTGTAGAAAATGCAAATGGACATTCGTAGCGCTAAGAGGGTAATAGTGGAAAAAAGAATATGTTCAAATATAAACTACACAGAAGCATTGTATGAAACTTCTTTCTGTTCTGTGCATTCAACTAACAGAGTTGAACCTTACTTTTGATTGAGCCTTTCTGAAACACTCTTTCTGTAGAAACTGCAATTGGACATTCTGAGCGCTAAGAGGCCTATATTGGGAAAAATAATATCTTCAAATAAAAACTACACAGAAGCATTGTGTGAAACTTATTTCTGATATGTTCATTAAGCTAACAGAGTTAAACCATACTTTTGATTGCGCAGTTCTGAACACTCTTTCTGTAGAAAATGCAAGTGGACATTCGGAGCGCTAAGAGGGTAATAATGGAAAAAGGAATATATTCAAATATAAACGACACAGTAGCATTCTGTGAAAATTCTTTCTGTTCTGTGCATTCAACTAACAGAGTTGAACCTTACTTTTGATTGAGCTGTTCTGAAACACTCTTTCTGTAGAAACTGCAATTGGACATGCTAAGCGCTAAGAGGCCTACATTGGGAAAAGAATATCTTCAAATAAAAACTACACAGATGCATTCTGTGAAACCTATTTCTGATCTGTAAATTCAGTTAACAGAGATAAAACATATTTTTGATTGAGCAGTTATGAAACACTCTTTTTGTAGAAAATGCAAGTGGAGATTCGGAGCGCTAAGTGGGTAATAGTGGAAAAAGGAATGTCTTCAAATATAAACTACACAGAATCATTCGGTGAAACTTCTTTCTGATCTGTGCATTCAGCTAACAGAGTTAAACCATACTTTTGATTGAGCAGATCTGAACACTCTTTCTGTAGAAAATGCAACTGGACATTTGGAGCGCTAAGAGCGTAGTAGTGGAAAAAGGAATATATTCAAATATAAACTACACAGAAGCATTCTGTGAAACTTCTTTCTGATCTGAGCATTCACCTATCAGAGTTAAACCATACTTTTGATTGAGCAGTTTTGAAACACTCTGTCTGTAGAAAATGCAACTGGACATTCGTAGCGCTAAGTGGGTAATAGTGGAAAAAAGAATATGTTCAAATATAAACTACACAGAAGCACTGTATGAAACTACTTTCTGTTCTGTGCATTCAGCTAACAGAGTTGAACCTTACTTTTGATTGAGCCGTTCTGAAACACTCTTTCTGTAGAAACTGCAATTGGACATTCTGAGCGCTAAGAGGCCTCTATTGGGAAAAAAAATATCTTCAAATAAAAACTACACAGAAGCATTGTGTGAAACTTATTTCTGATATGTTCATTAAGCTAACAGAGTTAAACCATACTTTTGATTGCGCAGTTCTGAACACTCTTTCTGTAGAAAATGCAAGTGGACATTCGGAGCGCTAAGAGGGTAATAGTGGAAAAAGGAATATATTCAAATATAAACTACACAGTAGCATTCTGTGAAAATCCTTTCTGTTCTGTGCATTCAACTAACAGAGTTGAACCTTACTTTTGATTGAGCCGTTCTGAAACACTCTTTCTGTAGAAACTGCAATTGGACAAGCTAAGCGCTAAGAGGCCTACATTGGGAAAAAGAATATCTTCAAATAAAAACTACACAGATGCATTCTGTGAAACTTATTTCTGATCTGTAAATTCAGTTAACAGAGATAAAACATATTTTTGATTGTGCAGTTATGAAACACTCTTTTTGTAGAAAATGCAAGTGGAGATTCGGAGCGCTAAGAAGTTAATAGTGGAAAAAGGAATGTCTTCAAATATAAACTACACAGAATCATTCGGTGAAACTTCTTTCTGATCTGTGCATTCAGCTAACAGAGTTAAACCATACTTTTGATTGAGCAGATCTGAACACTCTTTCTGTAGAAAATGCAACTGGACATTTGGAGCGCTAAGAGTGTAGTAGTGGAAAAAGTAATATATTCAAATATAAACTACACAGAAGCATTCTGTGAAACTTCTTTCTGATCTGAGCATTCAGCTAACAGAGTTAAACCATACTTTTGATTGAGCAGTTTTGAAACACTCTGTCTGTAGAAAATGCAAATGGACATTCGTAGCGCTAAGAGGGTAATAGTGGAAAAAAGAATATGTTCAAATATAAACTACACAGAAGCATTGTATGAAACTTCTTTCTGTTCTGTGCATTCAACTAACAGAGTTGAACCTTACTTTTGATTGAGCCTTTCTGAAACACTCTTTCTGTAGAAACTGCAATTGGACATTCTGAGCGCTAAGAGGCCTCTATTGGGAAAAATAATATCTTCAAATAAAAACTATACAGAAGCATTGTGTGAAACTTATTTCTGATATGTTCATTAAGCTAACAGAGTTAAACCATACTTTTGATTGCGCAGTTCTGAACACTCCTTCTGTAGAAAATGCAAGTGGACATTCGGAGCGCTAAGAGGGTAATAGTGGAAAAAGGAATATATTCAAATATAAACTACACAGCAGCATTCTGTGAAAATACTTTCTGTTCTGTGCATTCAACTAACAGAGTTGAACCTTACTTTTGATTGAGCCGTTCGGAAACACTCTTTCTGTAGAAACTGCAATTGGACATTCTGAGCGCTAGGAGGCCTATATTGGGAAAAAGAATGTCTACAAATAAAAACTACACAGAAGAATTGTGTGAAACTTCTTTCTGTTCTGTTTGTTCAACTAAACTAGTTGAACCTTAGTTTTGATTGAGCCGTTCTGAAACACTCTTTCTGTAGAAAATGCAAGTGGAGATTCGGAGCGCTAAGAGGGTAATAGTGGAAAAAGGAATGTCTCCAAATATAAACTACACAGAATCATTCTGTGAAACTTCTTTCTGATCTGTGCATTCAGCTAACAGAGTTAAAACATACTTTTGATTGAGCAGATCTGAACACTCTTTCTGTAGAAAATGCAACTGGACATTTGGAGCGCTAAGAGAGTAGTAGTGGAAAAAGTAATATATTCAAATATAAACTACACAGAAGCATTCTGTGAAACTTCTTTCTGATCTGAGCATTCAGCTAACAGAGTTAAACCATACTTTTCATTGAGCAGTTTTGAAACACTCTGTCTGTAGGAAATGCAACTGGACATGCTAAGCGTTAAGAGGCCTACATTGGGTAAAAGAATATCTTCAAATAAAAACCACACAGATGCATTCTGTGAAACTTATTTCTGATCTGTAAATTCAGTTAACAGAGATAAAACATATTTTTGATTGAGCAGTTATGAAACACTCTTTTTGTAGAAAATGCAAGAGGAGATTCGGAGCGCTAAGATGGTAATAGTGGAAAAAGGAATGTCTTCAAATATAAACTACACAGAATCATTTGGTGAAACTTCTTTCTGATCTGTGCATTCAGCTAACAGGGTTAAAACATACATTTGATTGAGCAGATCTGAACACTCTTTCTGTAGAAAATGCAACCGGACATTTGGAGCGCTAAGAGCGTAGTAGTGGAAAAAGGAATATTTTCAAATATAAACTACACAGAAGCATTCTGTGAAACTACTTTCTGATCTGCGCATTCAGCTAACAGAGTTAAACCATACTTTTGATTGAGCAGTTTTGAAACACTCTGTCTGTAGAAAATGCAACTGGACATTCGTAGCGCTAAGTGGGTAATAGTGGAAAAAAGAATATGTTCAAATATAAACTACACAGAAGCATTGTATGAAACTTCTTTCTGTTCTGTGCATTCAACTAACAGAGTTGAACCTTACTTTTGATTGAGCCGTTCTGAAACACTCTTTCTGTAGAAACTGCAATTGGACATTCTGAGCGCTAAGAGGCCTCTATTGGGAAAAAAAATATCTTCAAATAAAAACTACACAGAAGCATTGTGTGAAACTTATTTCTGATATGTTCATTAAGGTAACAGAGTTAAACCATTCTTTTGATTGCGCAGTTCTGAACACTCTTTCTGTAGAAAATGCAAGTGGACATTCGGAGCGCTAAGAGGGTAATAGTGGAAAAAGTAATATATTCAAATATAAACTACACAGTAGCATTCTGTGAAAATTCTTTCTGTTCTGTGCATTCAAGTAACAGAGTTGAACCTTACTTTTGATTGAGCCGTTCTGAAACACTCTTTCTGTAGTAACTGCAATTGGACATGCTAAGCGCTAAGAGGCCTACATTGGGAAAAAGAATATCTTCAAATAAAAACTACACAGATGCGTTCTGTGAAACTTATTTCTGATCTGTAAATTCAGTTAACAGAGATAAAACATATTTTTGATTGAGCAGTTATGAAACACTCTTTTTGTAGAAAATGCAAGTGGAGATTCGGAGCGCTAAGTGGGTAATAGTGGAAAAAGGAATGTCTTCAAATATAAACTACACAGAATCATTCGGTGAAACTTCTTTCTGATCTGTGCATTCAGCTAACAGTGTTAAAACATATTTTTGATTGAGCAGATCTGAACACTCTTTCTGTAGAAAATGCAACTGGACATTTGGAGCGCTAAGAGCGTAGTAGTGGAAAAAGTAATATATTCAAATATAAACTACACAGAAGCATTCTGTGAAACATCTTTCTGATCTGAGCATTCAGCTAACAGAGTTAAACCATACTTTTGATTGAGCAGTTTTGAAACACTCTGTCTGTAGAAAATGCAACTGGACATTCGTAGCGCTAAGTGGGTAATAGTGGAAAAAAGAATATGTTCAAATATAAACTACACAGAAGCACTGTATGAAACTTCTTTCTGTTCTGTACATTCAACTAACAGAGTTGAACCTTACTTTTGATTGAGCCTTTCTGAAACACTCTTTCTGTAGAAACTGCAATTGGACATTCTGAGCGCTAGGAGGCCTATATTGGGAAAAAGAATGTCTACAAATAAAAACTACACAGAAGAATTGTGTGAAACTTCTTTCTGTTCTGTTTGTTCAACTAAAAGATTTGAAACTTAGTTTTGATTGAGCCGTTCTGAAACACTCTTTCTGTAGGAAATGCAAGTGGAGATTCGGAGCGCTAAGAGGGTAATAGTGGAAAAAGGAATGTCTCCAAATATAAACTACACAGAATCATTCTGTGAAACTTCTTTCTGATCTGTGCATTCAGCTAACAGAGTTAAACCATACTTTTGATTGAGCAGATCTGAACTCTCTTTCTGTAGAAAATGCAACTGGACATTTGGACCGCTAAGAGAGCAGTATTGGAAAAAGGAATATATTCAAATATAAACTACACAGAAGCATTCTGTGAAACTTCTTTCTGATCTGAGCATTCAGCTAACAGAGTTAAACCATACTTTTGATTGAGCAGTTTTGAAACACTCTGTCTGTAGAAAATGCAACTGGACATTCGTAGCTCTAAGTGGGTAATAGTGGAAAAAAGAATATTTTCAAATATAAACTACACAGAAGCATTGTATGAAACTTCTTTCTGTTCTGTGCATTCAACTAACAGAGTTGAACCTTACTTTTGATTGAGCCTTTCTGAAACACTCTTTCTGTAGAAACTGCAATTGGACATTCTGAGAGCTAAGAGGCCTCAATTGGGAAAAATAATATCTTCAAATAAAAACTACACAGAAGCATTGTGTGAAACTTATTTCTGATATGTTCATTAAGCTAACAGAGTTAAACCATACTTTTGATTGCACAGTTCTGAACACTCTTTCTGTAGAAAATGCAAGTGGACATTCGGAGCGCTAAGACGGTAATAGTGGAAAAAGGAATATATTCAAATATAAACTACACAGTAGCATTCTGTGAAAATACTTTCTGTTCTGTGTATTCAACTAACAGAGTTGAAACTTACTTTTGATTGAGCCGTTCTGAAACACTCTTTCTGTAGAAACTGCAATTGGACATGCTAAGCGCTAAGAGGCCTACATTGGGAAAAAAAATATCTTCAAATAAAAACTACACAGATGCATTCTGTGAAACTTATTTCTGATCTGTAAATTCAGTTAACAGAGTTAAAACATATTTTTGATTGAGCAGTTATGAAACACTCTTTTTGTAGAAAATACAAGTGGAGATTCGGAGCGCTAAGATGTTAATAGTGGAAAAAGGAATGTCTTCAAATATAAACTACACAGAATCATTCGGTGAAACTTTTTTCTGATCTGTGCATTCAGCTAACAGAGTTAAACCATACTTTTGACTGAGCAGATCTGAACACTCTTTCTGTAGAAAATGCAACTGGACATTTGGAGCGCTAAGAGCGTAGTAGTGGAAAAAGGAATATATTCAAATATAAACTACACAGAAGCATTCTGTGAAACTTCTTTCTGATCTGAGCATTCAGCTAACAGAGTTAAACCATACTTTTGATTGAGCAGTTTTGAAACACTCTGTCTGTAGAAAATGCAACTGGACATTCGTAGCGCTAAGTGGGAAATCGTGGAAAAAAGAATATGTTCAAATATAAACTACACAGAAGCATTGTATGAAACTTCTTTCTGTTCTGTGCATTCAACTAACAGAGTTGAACCTTACTTTTGATTGAGCCGTTCTGAAACACTCTTTCTGTAGAAACTGCAATTGGACATGCTAAGCGCTAAGAGGCCTACATTGGGAAAAAGAATATCTTCAAATAAAAACTACACAGATGCATTCTGTGTAACTTATTTCTGATCTGTAAATTCAGTTAACAGAGATAAAACATATTTTTGATTGAGCAGTTATGAAACACTCTTTTTGTAGAAAATGCAAGTGGAGATTCGGAGCGCTAAGAGGGTAATAGTGGAAAAAGGAATGTCTTCAAATATAAACTACACAGAATCATTCGGTGAAACTTCTTTCTGATCTGTGCATTCAGCTAACAGAGTTAAAACATATTTTTGATTGAGCAGATCTGAACACTCTTTCTGTAGAAAATGCAACTGGACATTTGGAGCGCTACGAGCGTAGTAGTGCAAAAAGGAATATATTCAAATATAAACTACACAGAAGCATTCTGTGAAACATCTTTCTGATCTGAGGATTCAGCTAACAGAGTTAAACCATACTTTTGATTGAGCAGTTTTGAAACACTCTGTCTGTAGAAAATGCAACTGGACATTCGTAGCGCTAAGTGGGTAATAGTGGAAAAAAGAATATGTTCAAATATAAACTACACAGAAGCATTGTATGAAACTTCTTTCTGTTCTGTGCACTCAACTAACAGAGTTGAACCTTACTTTTGATTGAGCCGTTCTGAAACACTCTTTCTGTAGAAACTGCAATTGGACATTCTGAGCGCTAGGAGGCCTATATTGGGAAAAAGAATGTCTACAAATAAAAACTACACAGAAGAATTGTGTGAAACTTCGTTCTGTTCTGTTTGTTCAACTAAAAGAGTTGAAACTTAGTTTTGATTGAGCCGTTCTGAAACACTCTTTCTGTAGAAAATGCAAGTGGAAATTCGGAGCGCTAAGAGGGTAATAGTGGAAAAAGGAATGTCTCCAAATATAAACTACACAGAATCATTCTGTGAACCTTCTTTCTGATCTGTGCATTCAGCTAACAGAATTAAACCATACTTTTGATTGAGCAGATCTGAACACTCTTTCTGTAGAAAATGCAACTGGACATTTGGAGCGCTAAGAGCGTAGTAGTGGAAAAAGGAATATATTCAAATATAAACTACACAGAAGCATTCTGTGAAACTTCTTTCTGATCTGAGCATTCAGCTAACAGAGTTAAACCATACTTTTGATTGAGCAGTTTTGAAACACTCTGTCTGTAGAAAATGCAACTGGACATGCTAAGCGTTAAGAGGCCTACATTGGGAAAAAGAATATCTTCAAATAAAAACCACACAGATGAATTCTGTGAAACTTATTTCTGATCTGTAAATTCAGTTAACAGAGATAAAACATATTTTTGATTGAGCAGTTATGAAACACTCTTTTTGTAGAAAATGCAAGTGGAGATTCGGAGCGCTAAGAGGGTAATATTGGAAAAAGGAATGTCTTCAAATATAAACTACACAGAATCATTCGGTGAAAATTCTTTCTGATCTGTGCATTCAGCTAACAGGGTTAAACCATACTTTTGATTGAGCATATCTGAACACTCTTTCTGTAGAAAATGCAACTGGACATTTGGAGCGCTAAGAGCGTATTAGTGGAAAAAGGAATATATTCAAATATAAACTACACAGAAGCATTCTGTGAAACTTCTTTCTGATCTGAGCATTCAGCTAACAGAGTTAAACCATACTTTTGATTGAGCAGTTTTGAAACACTCTCTCTGTAGAAAATGCAACTGGACATTCGTAGCGCTAAGTGGGTAATAGTGGAAAAAAGAATATGTTCAAATATAAACTACACAGAAGCATTGTATGAAACTTCTTTCTGTTCTGTGCATTCAACTAACAGAGTTGAACCTTACATTTGATTGAGCCTTTCTGAAACACTCTTTCTGTAGAAAGTGCAATTGGACATTCTGAGCGCTAAGAGGCCTCTATTGGGAAAAAAAATATCTTCAAATAAAAACTACACAGAAGCATTGTGTGAAACTTATTTCTGATATGTTCATTAAGCTAACAGAGTTAAACCATACTTTTGATTGTGCAGTTCTGAACACTCTTTCTGTAGAAAATGCAAGTGGACATTCGGAGCGCTAAGAGGGTAATAGTGGAAAAGGGAATATATTCAAATATAAACTACACAGTAGCATTCTGTGAAAATTCTTTCTGTTCTGTGCATTCAAGTAACAGAGTTGAACCTTACTTTTGATTGAGCCGTTCTGAAACACTCTTTCTGTAGAAACTGCAATTGGACATGCTAAGCGCTAAGAAGCCTACATTGGGAAAAAGAATATCTTCAAATAAAAACTACACAGATGCATTCTGTGAAACTTATTTCTGATCTGTAAATTCAGTTAACAGAGATAAAACATATTTTTGATTGAGCAGTTATGAAACACTCTTTTTGTAGAAAATGCAAGTGGAGATTCGGAGCGCTAAGAGGGTAATAGTGGAAAAAGGAATGTCTTCAAATATAAACTACACAGAATCATTCGGTGAAACTTCTTTCTGATCTGTGCATTCAGCTAACAGAGTTAAAACATATTTTTGATTGAGCAGATCTGAACACTCTTTCTGTAGAAAATGCAACTGGACATTTGGAGCGCTAAGAGCGTAGTAGTGGAAAAAGGAATATATTCAAATATAAACTACACAGATGCATTCTGTGAAACATCTTTCTGATCTGAGCATTCAGCTAACAGAGTTAAACCATACTTTTGATTGAGCAGTTTTGAAACACTCTGTCTGTAGAAAATGCAACTGGACATTCGTAGCGCTAAGTGGGTAATAGTGGAAAAAAGAATATGTTCAAATATAAACTACACAGAAGCATTGTATGAAACTTCTTTCTGTTCTGTACATTCAACTAACAGAGTTGAACCTTACTTTTGATTGAGCCGTTCTGAAACACTCTTTCTGTAGAAACTGCAATTGGACATTCTGAGCGCTAGGAGGCCTATATTGGGAAAAAGAATGTCTACAAATAAAAACTACACAGAAGAATTGTGTGAAACTTCTTTCTGTTCTGTTTGTTCAACTAAAAGATTTGAAACTTAGTTTTGATTGAGCCGTTCTGAAACACTCTTTCTGTAGAAAATGCAAGTGGAGATTCGGAGCGCTAAGAGGGTAATAGTGGAAAAAGGAATGTCTCCAAATATAAACTACACAGAATCATTCTGTGAAACTTCTTTCTGATCTGTGCATTCAGCTAACAGAATTAAACCATACTTTTGATTGAGCAGATCTGAACACTCTTTCTGTAGAAAATGCAACTGGACATTTGGAGCGCTAAGAGAGTAGTAGTGGAAAAAGGAATATATTCAAATATAAACTACACAGAAGCATTCTGTGAAACTTCTTTCTGATCTGAGCATTCAGCTAACAGAGTTAAACCATACTTTTGATTGAGCAGTTTTGAAACACTCTGTCTGTAGAAAATGCAACTGGACATGCTAAGCGTTAAGAGGCCTACATTGGGAAAAAGAATATCTTCAAATAAAAACCACACAGATGCATTCTGTGAAACTTATTTCTGATCTGTAAATTCAGTTAACAGAGATAAAACATATTTTTGATTGAGCAGTTATGAAACACTCTTTTTGTAGAAAATGCAAGTGGAGATTCGGAGTGCTAAGAGGGTAATAGTGGAAAAAGGAATGTCTTCAAATATAAACTACACAGAATCATTCGGTGAAACTTCTTTCTGATCTGTGCATTCAGCTAACAGGGTTAAACCATACTTTTGATTGAGCATATCTGAACACTCTTTCTGTAGAAAATGCAACTGGACATTTGGAGCGCTAAGAGCGTAGTAGTGGAAAAAGGAATATATTCAAATATAAACTACACAGAAGCATTCTGTGAAACTTCTTTCTGATCTGAGCATTCAGCTAACAGAGTTAAACCATACTTTTGATTGAGCAGTTTTGAAACACTCTGTCTGTAGAAAATGCAACTGGACATTCGTAGCGCTAAGTGGGTAATAGTGGAAAAAACAATATGTTCAAATATAAACTACACAGAAGCATTGTATGAAACTTCTTTCTGTTCTGTGCATTCAACTAACAGAGTTGAACCTTACTTTTGATTGAGCCTTTCTGAAAAACTCTTTCTGTAGAAACTGCAATTGGACATTCTGAGCGCTAAGAGGCCTCTATTGGGAAAAATAATATCTTCAAATAAAAACTACACAGAAGCATTTTGTGAAACTTATTTCTGATATGTTCATTAAGCTAACAGAGTTAAACCATACTTTTGATTGCGCAGTTCTGAACACTCTTTCTGTAGAAAATGCAAGTGGACATTCGGAGCGCTAAGAGGGTAATAGTGGAAAAGGGAATATATTCAAATATAAACTACACAGTAGCATTCTGTGAAAATTCTTTCTGTTCTGTGCATTCAAGTAACAGAGTTGAACCTTACTTTTGATTGAGCCGTTCTGAAACACTCTTTCTGTAGAAACTGCAATTGGACATGCTAAGCGCTAAGAAGCCTACATTGGGAAAAAGAATATCTTCAAATAAAAACTACACAGATGCATTCTGTGAAACTTATTTCTGATCTGTAAATTCAGTTAACAGAGATAAAACATATTTTTGATTGAGCAGTTATGAAACACTCTTTTTGTAGAAAATGCAAGTGGAGATTCGGAGCGCTAAGAGGGTAATAGTGGAAAAAGGAATGTCTTCAAATATAAACTACACAGAATCATTCGGTGAAACTTCTTTCTGATCTGTGCATTCAGCTAAAAGTGTTAAAACATATTTTTGATTGAGCAGATCTGAACACTCTTTCTGTAGAAAATGCAACTGGACATTTGGAGCGCTAAGAGCGTAGTAGTGGAAAAAGGAATATATTCATATATAAACTACACAGATGCATTCTGTGAAACATCTTTCTGATCTGAGCATTCAGCTAACAGAGTTAAACCATACTTTTGATTGAGCAGTTTTGAAACACTCTGTCTGTAGAAAATGCAACTGGACATTCGTAGCGCTAAGTGGGTAATAGTGGAAAAAAGAATATGTTCAAATATAAACTACACAGAAGCATTGTATGAAACTTCTTTCTGTTCTGTACATTCAACTAACAGAGTTGAACCTTACTTTTGATTGAGCCGTTCTGAAACACTCTTTCTGTAGAAACTGCAATTGGACATTCTGAGCGCTAGGAAGCCTATATTGGGAAAAAGAATGTCTACAAATAAAAACTACACAGAAGAATTGTGTGAAACTTCTTTCTGTTCTGTTTGTTCAACTAAAAGATTTGAAACTTAGTTTTGATTGGGCCGTTCTGAAACACTATTTCTGTAGAAAATGCAAGTGGAGATTCGGAGCGCTAAGAGGGTAATAGTGGAAAAAGGAATGTCTCCAAATATAAACTACACAGAATCATTCTGTGAAACTTCTTTCTGATCTGTGCATTCAGCTAACAGAGTTAAACCATACTTTTGATTGAGCAGATCTGAACACTCTTTCTGTAGAAAATGCAACTGGACATTTGGAGCGCTAAGAGAGCAGTATTGGAAAAAGGAATATATTCAAATATAAACTACACAGAAGCATTCTGTGAAACTTCTTTCTGATCTGAGCATTCAGCTAACAGAATTAAACCATACTTTTGATTGAGCAGTTTTGAAACACTCTGTCTGTACAAAATGCAACTGGACATTCGTAGCGCTAAGTGGTAATAGTGGAAAAAAGAATATGTTCAAATATAAACTACACAGAAACATTGTATGAAACTTCTTTCTGTTCTGTGCATTCAACTAACAGAGTTGAACCTTACTTTTGATTGAGCCTTTCTGAAACACTCTTTCTGTAGAAACTGCAATTGGACATTCTGAGCGCTAAGAGGCCTCAATTGGGAAAAATAATATCTTCAAATAAAAACTACACAGAAGCATTGTGTGAAACTTATTTCTGATATGTTCATTAAGCTAACAGAGTTAAACCATACTTTTGATTGCGCAGTTCTGAACACTCTTTCTGTAGAAAATGCAAGAGAACATTCGGAGCGCTAAGAGGGTAATAGTGGAAAAAGGAATATATTCATATATAAACTACACAGTAGCATTCTGTGAAAATTCTTTCTGTTCTATGCATTCAACTAACAGAGTTGAACCTTAATTTTGATTGAGCCGTTCTTAAACACTCTTTCTGTAGAAACTGCAATTGGACATGCTAAGCGCTAAGAGGTCTACATTGGGAAAAAAAATATCTTCAAATAAAAACTACACAGATGCATTCTGTGAAACTTATTTCTGATCTGTAAATTCAGTTAACAGAGATAAAACATATTTTTGATTGAGCAGTTATGAAACACTCTTTTTGTAGAAAATGCAAGTGGAGATTCGGAGCGCTAAGAGGTTAATAGTGGAAAAAGGAATGTCTTCAAATATAAACTACACAGAATCATTCGGTGAAACTTCTTTCTGATCTGTGCATTCAGCTAACAGAGTTAAAACATATTTTTGATTGAGCAGATCTGAACACTCTTTCTGTAGAAAATGCAACTGGACATTTGGAGCGCTAAGAGCGTAGTAGTGGAAAAAGGAATATATTCAAATATAAACTACACAGATGCATTCTGTGAAACATCTTTCTGATCTGAGCATTCAGCTAACAGAGTTAAACCATACTTTTGATTGAGCAGTTTTGAAACACTCTGTCTGTAGAAAATGCAACTGGACATTCGTAGCGCTAAGTGGGTAATAGTGGAAAAAAGAATATCTTCAAATATAAACTACACAGAAGCATTGTATGAAACTTCTTTCTGTTCTGTACATTCAACTAACAGAGTTGAACCTTACTTTTGATTGAGCCGTTCTGAAACACTCTTTCTGTAGAAACTGCAATTGGACATTCTGAGCGCTAGGAGGCCTATATTGGGAAAAAGAATGTCTACAAATAAAAACTACACAGAAGAATTGTGTGAAACTTCTTTCTGTTCTGTTTGTTCAAATAAAGGATTTGAAACTTAGTTTTGATTGAGCCGTTCTGAAACACCCTTTCTGTAGAAAATGCAAGTGGAGATTCGGAGCGCTAAGAGGGTAATAGTGGAAAAAGGAATGTCTCCAAATATAAACTACACAGAATCATTCTGTGAAACTTCTTTCTGATCTGTGCATTCAGCTAACAGAATTAAACCATACTTTTGATTGAGCAGATCTGAACACACTTTCTGTAGAAAATGCAACTGGACATTTGGAGCGCTAAGAGAGTAGTAGTGGAAAAAGGAATATATTCAAATATAAACTACACAGAAGCATTCTGTGAAACTTCTTTCTGATCTGAGCATTCAGCTAACAGAGTTAAACCATACTTTTGATTGAGCAGTTTTGAAACACTCTGTCTGTAGAAAATGCAACTGGACATGCTAAGCGTTAA
Source organism: Symphalangus syndactylus (assembly GCF_028878055.3). Classification (NCBI taxonomy): domain Eukaryota; kingdom Metazoa; phylum Chordata; class Mammalia; order Primates; family Hylobatidae; genus Symphalangus; species Symphalangus syndactylus. The sequence goes on along the minus strand of NC_072437.2, from coordinate 108,596,573 downwards.
GAGGCCTACATTGGGAAAAAGAATATCTTCAAATAAAAACCACACAGATGCATTCTGTGAAACTTATTTCTGATCTGTAAATTCAGTTAACAGAGATAAAACATATTTTTGATTGATCAGTTATGAAACACTCTTTTTGTAGAAAATGCAAGTGGAGATTCGGAGCGCTAAGGGGGTAATAGTGGAAAAAGGAATGTCTTCAAATATAAACTACACAGAATCATTCGGTGAAACTTCTTTCTGATCTGTGCATTCAGCTAACAGGGTAAAACCATACTTTTGATTGAGCATATCTGAACACTCTTTCTGTAGAAAATGCAACTGGACATTTGGAGCGCTAAGAGCGTAGTAGTGGAAAAAGGAATATATTCAAATATAAACTACACAGAAGCATTCTGTGAAACTTCTTTCTGATCTGAGCATTCAGCTAACAGAGTTAAACCATACTTTTGATTGAGCAGTTTTGAAACACTCTGTCTGTAGAAAATGCAACTGGACATTCGTAGCGCTAAGTGGGTAATTGTGGAAAAAAGAATATGTTCAAATATAAACTACACAGAAGCATTGTATGAAACTTCTTTCTGTTCTGTGCATTCAACTAACAGAGTTGAACCTTACTTTTGATTGAGCCTTTCTGAAAAACTCTTTCTGTAGAAACTGCAATTGGACATTCTGAGCGCTAAGAGGCCTCTATTGGGAAAAATAATATCTTCAAATAAAAACTACACAGAAGCATTTTGTGAAACTCATTTCTGATATGTTCATTAAGCTAACAGAGTTAAACCATACTTTTGATTGCGCAGTTCTGAACACTCTTTCTGTAGAAAATGCAAGTGGACATTCGGAGCGCTAAGAGGGTAATAGTGGAAAAGGGAATATATTCAAATATAAACTACACAGTAGCATTCTGTGAAAATTCTTTCTGTTCTGTGCATTCAAGTAACAGAGTTGAACCTTACTTTTGATTGAGCCGTTCTGAAACACTCTTTCTGTAGAAACTGCAATTGGACATGCTAAGCGCTAAGAAGCCTACATTGGGAAAAAGAATATCTTCAAATAAAAACTACACAGATGCATTCTGTGAAACTTATTTCTGATCTGTAAATTCAGTTAACAGAGATAAAACATATTTTTGATTGAGCAGTTATGAAACACTCTTTTTGTAGAAAATGCAAGTGGAGATTCGGAGCGCTAAGAGGGTAATAGTGGAAAAAGGAATGTCTTCAAATATAAACTAAACAGAATCATTCGGTGAAACTTCTTTCTGATCTGTGCATTCAGCTAAAAGTGTTAAAACATATTTTTGATTGAGCAGATCTGAACACTCTTTCTGTAGAAAATGCAACTGGACATTTGGAGCGCTAAGAGCGTAGTAGTGGAAAAAGGAATATATTCAAATATAAACTACACAGATGCATTCTGTGAAACATCTTTCTGATCTGAGCATTCAGCTAACAGAGTTAAACCATACTTTTGATTGAGCAGTTTTGAAACACTCTGTCTGTAGAAAATGCAACTGGACATTCGTAGCGCTAAGTGGGTAATAGTGGAAAAAAGAATATGTTCAAATATAAACTACACAGAAGCATTGTATGAAACTTCTTTCTGTTCTGTACATTCAACTAACAGAGTTGAACCTTACTTTTGATTGAGCCGTTCTGAAACACTCTTTCTGTAGGAACTGCAATTGGACATTCTGAGCGCTAGGAGGCCTATATTGGGAAAAAGAATGTCTACAAATAAAAACTACACAGAAGAATTGTGTGAAACTTCTTTCTGTTCTGTTTGTTCAACTAAAAGATTTGAAACTTAGTTTTGATTGAGCCGTTCTGAAACACTATTTCTGTAGAAAATGCAAGTGGAGATTCGGAGCGCTAAGAGGGTAATAGTGGAAAAAGGAATGTCTCCAAATATAAACTACACAGAATCATTCTGTGAAACTTCTTTCTGATCTGTGCATTCAGCTAACAGAGTTAAACCATACTTTTGATTGAGCAGATCTGAACACTCTTTCTGTAGAAAATGCAACTGGACATTTGGAGCGCTAAGAGAGCAGTATTGGAAAAAGGAATATATTCAAATATAAACTACACAGAAGCATTCTGTGAAACTTCTTTCTGATCTGAGCATTCAGCTAACAGAGTTAAACCATACTTTTGATTGAGCAGTTTTGAAACACTCTGTCTGTAGAAAATGCAACTGGACATTCGTAGCGCTAAGTGGTAATAGTGGAAAAAAGAATATGTTCAAATATAAACTACACAGAAACATTGTATGAAACTTCTTTCTGTTCTGTGCATTCAACTAACAGAGTTGAACCTTACTTTTGATTGAGCCTTTCTGAAACACTCTTTCTGTAGAAACTGCAATTGGACATTCTGAGCGCTAAGAGGCCTCAATTGGGAAAAATAATATCTTCAAATAAAAACTACACAGAAGCATTGTGTGAAACTTATTTCTGATATGTTCATTAAGCTAACAGAGTTAAACCATACTTTTGATTGCGCAGTTCTGAACACTCTTTCTGTAGAAAATGCAAGAGAACATTCGGAGCGCTAAGAGGGTAATAGTGGAAAAAGGAATATATACATATATAAACTACACAGTAGCATTCTGTGAAAATTCTTTCTGTTCTATGCATTCAACTAACAGAGTTGAACCTTAATTTTGATTGAGCCGTTCTTAAACACTCTTTCTGTAGAAACTGCAATTGGACATGCTAAGCGCTAAGAGGTCTACATTGGGAAAAAAAATATCTTCAAATAAAAACTACACAGATGCATTCTGTGAAACTTATTTCTGATCTGTAAATTCAGTTAACAGAGATAAAACCTATTTTTGATTGAGCAGTTATGAAACACTCTTTTTGTAGAAAATGCAAGTGGAGATTCGGAGCGCTAAGAGGTTAATAGTGGAAAAAGGAATGTCTTCAAATATAAACTACACAGAATCATTCGGTGAAACTTCTTTCTGATCTGTGCATTCAGCTAACAGAGTTAAAACATATTTTTGATTGAGCAGATCTGAACACTCTTTCTGTAGAAAATGCAACTGGACATTTGGAGCGCTAAGAGCGTAGTAGTGGAAAAAGGAATATATTCAAATATAAACTACACAGATGCATTCTGTGAAACATCTTTCTGATCTGAGCATTCAGCTAACAGAGTTAAACCATACTTTTGATTGAGCAGTTTTGAAACACTCTGTCTGTAGAAAATGCAACTGGACATTCGTAGCGCTAAGTGGGTAATAGTGGAAAAAAGAATATGTTCAAATATAAACTACACAGAAGCATTGTATGAAACTTCTTTCTGTTCTGTACATTCAACTAACAGAGTTGAACCTTACTTTTGATTGAGCCGTTCTGAAACACTCTTTCTGTAGAAACTGCAATTGGACATTCTGAGCGCTAGGAGGCCTATATTGGGAAAAAGAATGTCTACAAATAAAAACTACACAGAAGAATTGTGTGAAACTTCTTTCTGTTCTGTTTGTTCAACTAAAAGATTTGAAACTTAGTTTTGATTGAGCCGTTCTGAAACACTCTTTCTGTAGAAAATGCAAGTGGAGATTCGGAGCGCTAAGAGGGTAATAGTGGAAAAAGGAATGTCTCCAAATATAAACTACACAGAATCATTCTGTGAAACTTCTTTCTGATCTGTGCATTCAGCTAACAGAGTTAAACCATACTTTTGATTGAGCAGATCTGAACACTCTTTCTGTAGAAAATGCAACTGGACATTTGGAGCGCTAAGAGAGCAGTATTGGAAAAAGGAATATATTCAAATATAAACTACACAGAAGCATTCTGTGAAACTTCTTTCTGATCTGAGCATTCAGCTAACAGAGTTAAACCATACTTTTGATTGAGCAGTTTTGAAACACTCTGTCTGTAGAAAATGCAACTGGACATTCGTAGCGCTAAGTGGTAATAGTGGAAAAAAGAATATGTTCAAATATAAACTACACAGAAACATTGTATGAAACTTCTTTCTGTTCTGTGCATTCAACTAACAGAGTTGAACCTTACTTTTGATTGAGCCTTTCTGAAACACTCTTTCTGTAGAAACTGCAATTGGACATTCTGAGCGCTAAGAGGCCTCAATTGGGAAAAATAATATCTTCAAATAAAAACTACACAGAAGCATTGTGTGAAACTTATTTCTGATATGTTCATTAAGCTAACAGAGTTAAACCATACATTTGATTGCGCAGTTCTGAACACTCTTTCTGTAGAAAATGCAAGAGAACATTCGGAGCGCTAAGAGGGTAATAGTGGAAAAAGGAATATATTCATATATAAACTACACAGTAGCATTCTGTGAAAATTCTTTCTGTTCTATGCATTCAACTAACAGAGTTGAACCTTAATTTTGATTGTGCCGTTCTGAAACACTCTTTCTGTAGAAACTGCAATTGGACATGCTAAGCGCTAAGAGGTCTACATTGGGAAAAAAAATATCTTCAAATAAAAACTACACAGATGCATTCTGTGAAACTTATTTCTGATCTGTAAATTCAGTTAACAGAGATAAAACATATTTTTGTTTGAGCAGTTATGAAACACTCTTTTTGTAGAAAATGCAAGTGGAGATTCGGAGCGCTAAGAGGTTAATAGTGGAAAAAGGAATGTCTTCAAATATAAACTACACAGAATCATTCGGTGAAACTTCTTTCTGATCTGTGCATTCAGCTAACAGAGTTAAACCATACTTTTGATTGAGCAGATCTGAACACTCTTTCTGTAGAAAATGCAACTGGACATTTGGAGCGCTAAGAGCGTAGTAGTGTAAAAAGGAATATATTCAAATATAAACTACACAGAAGCATTCTGTGAAACTTCTTTCTGATCTGAGCATTCAGCTAACAGAGTTAAACCATACTTTTGATTGAGCAGTTTTGAAACACTCTGTCTGTAGAAAATGCAACTGGACATTCGTAGCGCTAAGTGGGTAATAGTGGAAAAAAGAATATGTTCAAATATAAACTACACAGAAACATTGTATGAAACTTCTTTCTGTTCTGTGCATTCAACTAACAGAGTTGAACCTTACTTTTGATTGAGCCTTTCTGAAACACTCTTTCTGTAGAAACTGCAATTGGACATTCTGAGCGCTAAGAGGCCTATATTGGGAAAAATAATATCTTCAAATAAAAACTACACAGAAGCATTTTGTGGAACTTATTTCTGATATGTTCATTAAGCTAACAGAGTTAAACCATACTTTTGATTGCGCAGTTCTGAACACTCTTTCTGTAGAAAATGCAAGTGGACATTCAGAGCGCTAAGAGGGTAATAGTGGAAAAAGGAATATATTCAAATATAAACTACATAGTAGCATTCTGTGAAAATCCTTTCTGTTCTGTGCATTCAACTAACAGAGTTGAACCTTACTTTTGATTGAGCCGTTCTGAAACACTCTTTCTGTAGAAACTGCAATTGGACATGCTAAGCGCTAAGAGGCCTACATTGGGAAAAGAATATCTTCAAATAAAAACTACACAGATGCATTCTGTGAAAATTATTTCTGATCTGTAAATTCAGTTAACAGAGATAAAACATATTTTTGATTGAGCAGTTATTAAACACTCTTTTTGTAGAAAATGCAAGTGGAGATTCGGAGCGCTAAGTGGGTAATAGTGGAAAAAGGAATGTCTTCAAATATAAACTACACAGAATCATTCGGTGAAACTTCTTTCTGATCTGTGCATTCAGCTAACAGAGTTAAACCATACTTTTGATTGAGCAGATCTGAACACTCTTTCTGTAGAAAATGCAACTGGACATTTGGAGCGCTAAGAGCGTAGTAGTGGAAAAAGGAATATATTCAAATATAAACTACACAGAAGCATTCTGTGAAACTTCTTTCTGATCTGAGCATTCAGCTAACAGAGTTAAACCATACTTTTGATTGAGCAGTTTTGAAACACTCTGTCTGTAGAAAATGCAACTGGACATTCGTAGCGCTAAGTGGGTAATAGTGGAAAAAAGAATATGTTCAAATATAAACTACACAGAAGCATTGTATGAAACTTCTTTCTGTTCTGTGCATTCAACTAACAGAGTTGAACCTTACTTTTGATTGAGCCTTTCTGAAACACTCTTTCTGTAGAAACTGCAATTGGACATTCTGAGCGCTAAGAGGCCTCTATTGGGAAAAATAATATCTTAAAATAAAAACTACACAGAAGCATTGTGTGAAATTTATTTCTGATATGGTCATTAAGCTAACAGAGTTAAACCGTACTTTTGATTGCGCAGTTCTGAACACTCCTTCTGTAGAAAATGCAAGTGGACATTCGGAGCGCTAAGAGGGTAATAGTGGAAAAAGGAATATATTCAAATATAAACTACACAGCAGCATTCTGTGAAAATTCTTTCTGTTCTGTGCATTCAACTAACAGAGTTGAACCTTACTATTGATTGAGCCGTTCTGAAACACTCTTTCTGTAGAAACTGCAATTGGACATTCTGAGCGCTAGGAGGCCTATATTGGGAAAAAGAATGTCTACAAATAAAAACTACACAGAAGAATTGTGTGAAACTTCTTTCTGTTCTGTTTGTTCAACTAAACTAGTTGAACCTTAGTTTTGATTGAGCCGTTCTGAAACACTCTTTCTGTAGAAAATGCAAGTGGAGATTCGGAGGGCTAAGAGGGTAATAGTGGAAAAAGGAATGTCTCCAAATAGAAACTACACAGAATCATTCTGTGAAACTTCTTTCTGATCTGTGCATTCAGCTAACAGAGTTAAACCATACTTTTGATTGAGAAGATCTGAACACTCTTTCTGTAGAAAATGCAACTGGACATTTGGAGCGCTAAGAGAGTAGTAGTGGAAAAAGGAATATATTCAAATATAAACTACACAGAAGCATTCTGTGAAACTTCTTTCTGATCTGAGCATTCAGCTAACAGAGTTAAACCATACTTTTGATTGAGCAGTTTTGAAACACTCTGTCTGTAGAATATGCAACTGGACATTCCTAGCGCTAAGTGGGTAATAGTGGAAAAAAGAATATGTTCAAATATAAACTACACAGAAGCATTGTATGAAACTTCTTTCTGTTCTGTGCATTCAACTAACAGAGTTGAACCTTACTTTTGATTGAGCCGTTCTGAAACACTCTTTCTGTAGTAACTGCAATTGGACATGCTAAGCGCTAAGAGGCCTACATTGGGAAAAATAATATCTTCAAATAAAAACTACACAGATGCATTCTGTGAAACTTATTTCTGATCTGTAAATTCAGTTAACAGAGATAAAACATATTTTTGATTGAGCAGTTATGAAACACTCTTTTTGTAGAAAATGCAAGTGGAGATTCGGAGCGCTAAGAGGGTAATAGTGGAAAAAGGAATGTCTTCAAATATAAACCACACAGAATCATTCGGTGAAACTTCTTTCTGATCTGTGCATTCAGCTAACAGAGTTAAAACATATTTTTGATTGAGCAGATCTGAACACTCTTTCTGTAGAAAATGCAACTGGACATTTGGAGCGCTAAGAGCGTAGTAGTGGAAAAAGGAATATATTCAAATATAAACTACACAGATGCATTCTGTGAAACATCTTTCTGATCTGAGCATTCAGCTAACAGAGTTAAACCATACTTTTGATTGAGCAGTTTTGAAACACTCTGTCTGTAGAAAATGCAACTGGACATTCGTAGCGCTAAGTGGGTAATAGTGGAAAAAAGAATATGTTCAAATATAAACTACACAGAAGCATTGTATGAAACTTCTTTCTGTTCTGTACATTCAACTAACAGAGTTGAACCTTACTTTTGATTGAGCCGTTCTGAAACACTCTTTCTGTAGAAACTGCAATTGGACATTCTGAGCGCTAGGAGGCCTATATTGGGAAAAAGAATGTCTACAAATAAAAACTAAACAGAAGAATTGTGTGAAACTTCTTTCTGTTCTGTTTGTTCAACTAAAAGATTTGAAACTTAGTTTTGATGGAGCCGTTCTGAAACACTCTTTCTGTAGAAAATGCAAGTGGAGATTCGGAGCGCTAAGAGGGTAATAGTGGAAAAAGGAATGTCTCCAAATAGAAACTACACAGAATCATTCTGTGAAACTTCTTTCTGATCTGTGCATTCAGCTAACAGAGTTAAACCATACTTTTGATTGAGCAGATCTGAACACTCTTTCTGTAGAAAATGCAACTGGACATTTGGAGCGCTAAGAGCGTAGTAGTGGAAAAAGGAATATATTCAAATATAAACTACACAGAAGCATTCTGTGAAACTTCTTTCTGATCTGAGCATTCAGCTAACAGAGTTAAACCATACTTTTGATTGAGCAGTTTTGAAACACTCTGTCTGTAGAAAATGCAACTGGACATTCGTAGCGCTAAGTGGGTAATAGTGGAAAAAAGAATATGTTCAAATATAAACTACACAGAAGCATTGTATGAAACTTCTTTCTGTTCTGTGCATTCAACTAACAGAGTTGAACCTTACTTTTGATTGAGCCTTTCTGAAACACTCTTTCTGTAGAAACTGCAATTGGACATTCTGAGCGCTAAGAGGCCTCTATTGGGAAAAATAATATCTTAAAATAAAAACTACACAGAAGCATTGTGTGAAATTTATTTCTGATATGGTCATTAAGCTAACAGAGTTAAACCGTACTTTTGATTGCGCAGTTCTGAACACTCCTTCTGTAGAAAATGCAAGTGGACATTCGGAGCGCTAAGAGGGTAATAGTGGAAAAAGGAATATATTCAAATATAAACTACACAGCAGCATTCTGTGAAAATTCTTTCTGTTCTGTGCATTCAACTAACAGAGTTGAACCTTACTATTGATTGAGCCGTTCTGAAACACTCTTTCTGTAGAAACTGCAATTGGACATTCTGAGCGCTAGGAGGCCTATATTGGGAAAAAGAATGTCTACAAATAAAAACTACACAGAAGAATTGTGTGAAACTTCTTTCTGTTCTGTTTGTTCAACTAAACTAGTTGAACCTTAGTTTTGATTGAGCCGTTCTGAAACACTCTTTCTGTAGAAAATGCAAGTGGAGATTCGGAGGGCTAAGAGGGTAATAGTGGAAAAAGGAATGTCTCCAAATAGAAACTACACAGAATCATTCTGTGAAACTTCTTTCTGATCTGTGCATTCAGCTAACAGAGTTAAACCATACTTTTGATTGAGAAGATCTGAACACTCTTTCTGTAGAAAATGCAACTGGACATTTGGAGCGCTAAGAGAGTAGTAGTGGAAAAAGGAATATATTCAAATATAAACTACACAGAAGCATTCTGTGAAACTTCTTTCTGATCTGAGCATTCAGCTAACAGAGTTAAACCATACTTTTGATTGAGCAGTTTTGAAACACTCTGTCTGTAGAATATGCAACTGGACATTCCTAGCGCTAAGTGGGTAATAGTGGAAAAAAGAATATGTTCAAATATAAACTACACAGAAGCATTGTATGAAACTTCTTTCTGTTCTGTGCATTCAACTAACAGAGTTGAACCTTACTTTTGATTGAGCCGTTCTGAAACACTCTTTCTGTAGTAACTGCAATTGGACATGCTAAGCGCTAAGAGGCCTACATTGGGAAAAATAATATCTTCAAATAAAAACTACACAGATGCATTCTGTGAAACTTATTTCTGATCTGTAAATTCAGTTAACAGAGATAAAACATATTTTTGATTGAGCAGTTATGAAACACTCTTTTTGTAGAAAATGCAAGTGGAGATTCGGAGCGCTAAGAGGGTAATAGTGGAAAAAGGAATGTCTTCAAATATAAACCACACAGAATCATTCGGTGAAACTTCTTTCTGATCTGTGCATTCAGCTAACAGAGTTAAAACATATTTTTGATTGAGCAGATCTGAACACTCTTTCTGTAGAAAATGCAACTGGACATTTGGAGCGCTAAGAGCGTAGTAGTGGAAAAAGGAATATATTCAAATATAAACTACACAGATGCATTCTGTGAAACATCTTTCTGATCTGAGCATTCAGCTAACAGAGTTAAACCATACTTTTGATTGAGCAGTTTTGAAACACTCTGTCTGTAGAAAATGCAACTGGACATTCGTAGCGCTAAGTGGGTAATAGTGGAAAAAAGAATATGTTCAAATATAAACTACACAGAAGCATTGTATGAAACTTCTTTCTGTTCTGTACATTCAACTAACAGAGTTGAACCTTACTTTTGATTGAGCCGTTCTGAAACACTCTTTCTGTAGAAACTGCAATTGGACATTCTGAGCGCTAGGAGGCCTATATTGGGAAAAAGAATGTCTACAAATAAAAACTAAACAGAAGAATTGTGTGAAACTTCTTTCTGTTCTGTTTGTTCAACTAAAAGATTTGAAACTTAGTTTTGATGGAGCCGTTCTGAAACACTCTTTCTGTAGAAAATGCAAGTGGAGATTCGGAGCGCTAAGAGGGTAATAGTGGAAAAAGGAATGTCTCCAAATAGAAACTACACAGAATCATTCTGTGAAACTTCTTTCTGATCTGTGCATTCAGCTAACAGAGTTAAACCATACTTTTGATTGAGCAGATCTGAACACTCTTTCTGTAGAAAATGCAACTGGACATTTGGAGCGCTAAGAGAGTAGTAGTGGAAAAAGGAATATATTCAAATATAAACTACACAGAAGCATTCTGTGAAACTTCTTTCTGATCTGAGCATTCAGCTAACAGAGTTAAACCATACTTTTGATTGAGCAGTTTTGAAACACTCTGTCTGTAGAATATGCAACTGGACATTCCTAGCGCTAAGTGGGTAATAGTGGAAAAAAGAATATGTTCAAATATAAACTACACAGAAGCATTGTATGAAACTACTTTCTGTTCTGTGCATTCAACTAACACAGTTGAACCTTACTTTTGATTGAGCCGTTCTGAAACACTCTTTCTGTAGAAACTGCAATTGGACATGCTAAGCGCTAAGAGGCCTACATTGGGAAAAATAATATCTTCAAATAAAAACTACACAGATGCATTCTGTGAAACTTATTTCTGATCTGTAAATTCAGTTAACAGAGATAAAACATATTTTTGATTGAGCAGTTATGAAACACTCTTTTTGTAGAAAATGCAAGTGGAGATTCGGAGCGCTAAGAGGGTAATAGTGGAAAAAGGAATGTCTTCAAATATAAACCACACAGAATCATTCGGTGAAACTTCTTTCTGATCTGTGCATTCAGCTAACAGAGTTAAAACATATTTTTGATTGAGCAGATCTGAACACTCTTTCTGTAGAAAATGCAACTGGACATTTGGAGCGCTAAGAGCGTAGTAGTGGAAAAAGGAATATATTCAAATATAAACTACACAGATGCATTCTGTGAAACATCTTTCTGATCTGAGCATTCAGCTAACAGAGTTAAACCATACTTTTGATTGAGCAGTTTTGAAACACTCTGTCTGTAGAAAATGCAACTGGACATTCGTAGCGCTAAGTGGGTAATAGTGGAAAAAAGAATATGTTCAAATATAAACTACACAGAAGCATTGTATGAAACTTCTTTCTGTTCTGTACATTCAACTAACAGAGTTGAACCTTACTTTTGATTGAGCCGTTCTGAAACACTCTTTCTGTAGAAACTGCAATTGGACATTCTGAGCGCTAGGAGGCCTATATTGGGAAAAAGAATGTCTACAAATAAAAACTAAACAGAAGAATTGTGTGAAACTACTTTCTGTTCTGTTTGTTCAACTAAAAGATTTGAAACTTAGTTTTGATTGAGCCGTTCTGAAACACTCTTTCTGTAGAAAATGCAAGTGGAGATTCGGAGCGCTAAGAGGGTAATAGTGGAAAAAGGAATGTCTCCAAATATAAACTACACAGAATCATTCTGTGAAACTTCTTTCTGATCTGTGCATTCAGCTAACAGAGTTAAACCATACTTTTGATTGAGCAGATCTGAACACTCTTTCTGTAGAAAATGCAACTGGACATTTGGAGCGCTAAGAGAGTAGTAGTGGAAAAAGGAATATATTCAAATATAAACTACACAGAAGCATTCTGTGAAACTTCTTTCTGATCTGAGCATTCAGCTAACAGAGTTAAACCATACTTTTGATTGAGCAGTTTTGAAACACTCTGTCTGTAGAATATGCAACTGGACATTCCTAGCGCTAAGTGGGTAATAGTGGAAAAAAGAATATGTTCAAATATAAACTACACAGAAGCATTGTATGAAACTTCTTTCTGTTCTGTGCATTCAACTAACAGAGTTGAACCTTACTTTTGATTGAGCCGTTCTGAAACACTCTTTCTGTAGTAACTGCAATTGGACATGCTAAGCGCTAAGAGGCCTACATTGGGAAAAATAATATCTTCAAATAAAAACTACACAGATGCATTCTGTGAAACTTATTTCTGATCTGTAAATTCAGTTAACAGAGATAAAACATATTTTTGATTGAGCAGTTATGAAACACTCTTTTTGTAGAAAATGCAAGTGGAGATTCGGAGCGCTAAGAGGGTAATAGTGGAAAAAGTAATGTCTTCAAATATAAACCACACAGAATCATTCGGTGAAACTTCTTTCTGATCTGTGCATTCAGCTAACAGAGTTAAAACATATTTTTGATTGAGCAGATCTGAACACTCTTTCTGTAGAAAATGCAACTGGACATTTGGAGCGCTAAGAGCGTAGTAGTGGAAAAAGGAATATATTCAAATATAAACTACACAGATGCATTCTGTGAAACATCTTTCTGATCTGAGCATTCAGCTAACAGAGTTAAACCATACTTTTGATTGAGCAGTTTTGAAACACTCTGTCTGTAGAAAATGCAACTGGACATTCGTAGCGCTAAGTGGGTAATAGTGGAAAAAAGAATATGTTCAAATATAAACTACACAGAAGCATTGTATGAAACTTCTTTCTGTTCTGTACATTCAACTAACAGAGTTGAACCTTACTTTTGATTGAGCCGTTCTGAAACACTCTTTCTGTAGAAACTGCAATTGGACATTCTGAGCGCTAGGAGGCCTATATTGGGAAAAAGAATGTCTACAAATAAAAACTAAACAGAAGAATTGTGTGAAACTTCTTTCTGTTCTGTTTGTTCAACTAAAAGATTTGAAACTTAGTTTTGATGGAGCCGTTCTGAAACACTCTTTCTGTAGAAAATGCAAGTGGAGATTCGGAGCGCTAAGAGGGTAATAGTGGAAAAAGGAATGTCTCCAAATAGAAACTACACAGAATCATTCTGTGAAACTTCTTTCTGATCTGTGCATTCAGCTAACAGAGTTAAACCATACTTTTGATTGAGCAGATCTGAACACTCTTTCTGTAGAAAATGCAACTGGACATTTGGAGCGCTAAGAGAGTAGTAGTGGAAAAAGGAATATATTCAAATATAAACTACACAGAAGCATTCTGTGAAACTTCTTTCTGATCTGAGCATTCAGCTAACAGAGTTAAACCATACTTTTGATTGAGCAGTTTTGAAACACTCTGTCTGTAGAATATGCAACTGGACATTCCTAGCGCTAAGTGGGTAATAGTGGAAAAAAGAATATGTTCAAATATAAACTACACAGAAGCATTGTATGAAACTACTTTCTGTTCTGTGCATTCAACTAACACAGTTGAACCTTACTTTTGATTGAGCCGTTCTGAAACACTCTTTCTGTAGAAACTGCAATTGGACATGCTAAGCGCTAAGAGGCCTACATTGGGAAAAAGAATATCTTCAAATAAAAACTACACAGATGCATTCTGTGAAACTTATTTCTGATCTGTAAATTCAGTTAACAGAGATAAAACATATTTTTGATTGAGCAGTTATGAAACACTCTTTTTGTAGAAAATGCAAGTGGAGATTCGGAGCGCTAAGAGGGTAATAGTGGAAAAAGGAATGTCTTCAAATATAAACCACACAGAATCATTCGGTGAAACTTCTTTCTGATCTGTGCATTCAGCTAACAGAGTTAAAACATATTTTTGATTGAGCAGATCTGAACACTCTTTCTGTAGAAAATGCAACTGGACATTTGGAGCGCTAAGAGCGTAGTAGTGGAAAAAGGAATATATTCAAATATAAACTACACAGATGCATTCTGTGAAACATCTTTCTGATCTGAGCATTCAGCTAACAGAGTTAAACCATACTTTTGATTGAGCAGTTTTGAAACACTCTGTCTGTAGAAAATGCAACTGGACATTCGTAGCGCTAAGTGGGTAATAGTGGAAAAAAGAATATGTTCAAATACAAACTACACAGAAGCATTGTATGAAACTTCTTTCTGTTCTGTACATTCAACTAACAGAGTTGAACCTTACTTTTGATTGAGCCGTTCTGAAACACTCTTTCTGTAGAAACTGCAATTGGACATTCTGAGCGCTAGGAGGCCTATATTGGGAAAAAGAATGTCTACAAATAAAAACTAAACAGAAGAATTGTGTGAAACTTCTTTCTGTTCTGTTTGTTCAACTAAAAGATTTGAAACTTAGTTTTGATTGAGCCGTTCTGAAACACTCTTTCTGTAGAAAATGCAAGTGGAGATTCGGAGCGCTAAGAGGGTAATAGTGGAAAAAGGAATGTCTCCAAATATAAACTACACAGAATCATTCTGTGAAACTTCTTTCTGATCTGTGCATTCAGCTAACAGAGTTAAACCATACTTTTGATTGAGCAGATCTGAACACTCTTTCTGTAGAAAATGCAACTGGACATTTGGAGCGCTAAGAGTGCAGTATTGGAAAAAGGAATATATTCAAATATAAACTACACAGAAGCATTCTGTGAAACTTCTTTCTGATCTGAGCATTCAGCTAACAGGGTTAAACCATACTTTTGATTGAGCAGTTTGAAACACTCTGTCTGTAGAAAATGCAACAGGACATTCGTAGCGCTAAGTGGTAATAGTGGAAAAAAGAATATGTTCAAATATAAACTACACAGAAGCATTGTATGAAACTTCTTTCTGTTCTGTGCATTCAACTAACAGAGTTGAACCTTACTTTTGATTGAGCCTTTCTGAAACACTCTTTCTGTAGAAACTGCAATTGGACATTCTGAGCGCTAAGAGGCCTCAATTGGGAAAAATAATATCTTCAAATAAAAACTACACAGAAGCATTGTGTGAAACCTATTTCTGATATGTTCATTAAGCTAACAGAGTTAAACCATACTTTTGATTGCCCAGTTCTGAACACTCTTTCTGTAGAAAATGCAAGAGAACATTCGGAGCGCTAAGAGGGTAATAGTGGAAAAAGGAATATATTCAAATATAAACTACACAGTAGCATTCTGTGAAAATTCTTTCTGTTCTGTGCATTCAACTAACAGAGTTGAACCTTACTTTTGATTGAGCCGTTCTGAAACACTCTTTCTGTAGAAACTGCAATTGGACATGCTAAGCGCTAAGAGGCCTACATTGGGAAAAGGATATCTTCAAATAAAAACTACACAGATTCATTCTGTGAAAATTATTTCTGATCTGTAAATTCAGTTAACAGAGATAAAACATATTTTTGATTGAGCAGTTATTAAACACTCTTTGTGTAGAAAATGCAAGTGGAGATTCGGAGCGCTAAGTGGGTAATAGTGGAAAAAGGAATGTCTTCAAATATAAACTACACAGAATCATTCGGTGAAACTTCTTTCTGATCTGTGCATTCAGCTAACAGAGTTAAACCATACTTTTGATTGAGCAGATCTGAACACACTTTCTGTAGAAAATGCAACTGGACATTTGGAGCGCTAAGAGCGTAGTAGTGGAAAAAGGAATATATTCAAATATAAGCTACACAGAAGCATTCTGTGAAACTTCTTTCTGATCTGAGCATTCAGCTAACAGAGTTAAACCATACTTTTGATTGAGCAGTTTTGAAACACTCTGTCTGTAGAAAATGCAACTGGACATTCGTAGCGCTAAGTGGGTAATAGTGGAAAAAAGAATATGTTCAAATATAAACTACACAGAAACATTGTATGAAACTTCTTTCTGTTCTGTGCATTCAACTAACAGAGTTGAACCTTACTTTTGATTGAGCCTTTCTGAAACACTCTTTCTGTAGAAACTGCAATTGGACATTCTGAGCGCTAAGAGGCCTCTATTGGGAAAAATAATATCTTCAAATAAAAACTACACAGAAGCATTGTGTGGAACTTATTTCTGATATGTTCATTAAGCTAACAGAGTTAAACCATACTTTTGATTGCGCAGTTCTGAACACTCCTTCTGTAGAAAATGCAAGTGGACATTCGGAGCGCTAAGAGGGTAATAGTGGAAAAAGGAATATATTCAAATATAAACTACACAGCAGCATTCTGTGAAAATTCTTTCTGTTCTGTGCATTCAATTAACAGAGTTGAACCTTACTTTTGATTGAGCCGTTCTGAAACACTCTTTCTGTAGAAACTGCAATTGGACATTCTGAGCGCTAGGAGGCCTATATTGGGAAAAAGAATGTCTACAAATAAAAACTACACAGAAGAATTGTGTGAAACTTCTTTCTGTTGTGTTTGTTCAACTAAACTATTTGAACCTTAGTTTTGATTGAGCCGTTCTGAAACACTCTTTCTGTAGAAAATGCAAGTGGAGATTCGGAGCGCTAAGAGGGTAATAGTGGAAAAAGGAATGTCTCCAAATAGAAACTACACAGAATCATTCTGTGAAACTTCTTTCTGATCTGTGCATTCAGCTAACAGAGTTAAACCATACTTTTGATTGAGCAGATCTGAACACTCTTTCTGTAGAAAATGCAACTGGACATTTAGAGCGCTAAGAGAGTAGTAGTGTAAAAAGGAATATATTCAAATATAAACTACACAGAAGCATTCTGTGAAACTTCTTTCTGATCTGAGCATTCAGCTAACAGAGTTAAACCATACTTTTGATTGAGCAGTTTTGAAACACTCTGTCTGTAGAAAATGCAACTGGACATTCGTAGCGCTAAGTGGGTAATAGTGGAAAAAAGAATATGTTCAAATATAAACTACACAGAAACATTGTATGAAACTTCTTTCTGTTCTGTGCATTCAACTAACAGAGTTGAACCTTACATTTGATTGAGCCTTTCTGAAACACTCTTTCTGTAGAAACTGCAATTGGACATTCTGAGCGCTAAGAGGCCTATATTGGGAAAAATAATATCTTCAAATAAAAACTACACAGAAGCATTGTGTGGAACTTATTTCTGATATGTTCATTAAGCTAACAGAGTTAAACCATACTTTTGATTGCGCAGTTCTGAACACTCTTTCTGTAGAAAATGCAAGTGGACATTCAGAGCGCTAAGAGGGTAATAGTGGAAAAAGGAATATATTCAAATATAAACTACACAGTAGCATTCTGTGAAAATCCTTTCTGTTCTGTGCATTCAACTAACAGAGTTGAAACTTACTTTTGATTGAGCCGTTCTGAAACACTCTTTCTGTAGAAAGTGCAATTGGACATGCTAAGCGCTAAGAGGCCTACATTGGGAAAAGAATATCTTCAAATAAAAACTACACAGATGCATTCTGTGAAAATTATTTCTGATCTGTAAATTCAGTTAACAGAGATAAAACATATTTTTGATTGAGCAGTTATTAAACACTCTTTTTGTAGAAAATGCAAGTGGAGATTCGGAGCGCTAAGTGGGTAATAGTGGAAAAAGGAATGTCTTCAAATATAAACTACACAGAATCATTCGGTGAAACTTATTTCTGATCTGTGCATTCAGCTAACAGAGTTAAACCATACTTTTGATTGAGCAGATCTGAACACTCTTTCTGTAGAAAATGCAACTGGACATTTGGAGCGCTAAGAGCGTAGTAGTGGAAAAAGGAATATATTCAAATATAAACTACACAGAAGCATTCTGTGAAACTTCTTTCTGATCTGAGCATTCAGCTAACAGAGTTAAACCATACTTTTGATTGAGCAGTTTTGAAACACTCTGTCTGTAGAAAATGCAACTGGACATTCGTAGCGCTAAGTGGGTAATAGTGGAAAAAAGAATATGTTCAAATATAAACTACACAGAAGCATTGTATGAAACTTCTTTCTGTTCTGTGCATTCAACTAACAGAGTTGAACCTTACTTTTGATTGAGCCTTTCTGAAACACTCTTTCTGTAGAAACTGCAATTGGACATTCTGAGCGCTAAGAGGCCTCTATTGGGAAAAATAATATCTTAAAATAAAAACTACACAGAAGCATTGTGTGAAACTTATTTCTGATATGGTCATTAAGCTAACAGAGTTAAACCGTACTTTTGATTGCGCAGTTCTGAACACTCCTTCTGTAGAAAATGCAAGTGGACATTCGGAGCGCTAAGAGGGTAATAGTGGAAAAAGGAATATATTCAAATATAAACTACACAGCAGCATTCTGTGAAAATTCTTTCTGTTCTGTGCATTCAACTAACAGAGTTGAACCTTACTATTGATTGAGCCGTTCTGAAACACTCTTTCTGTAGAAACTGCAATTGGACATTCTGAGCGCTAGGAGGCCTATATTGGGAAAAAGAATGTCTACAAATAAAAACTACACAGAAGAATTGTGTGAAACTTCTTTCTGTTCTGTTTGTTCAACTAAACTAGTTGAACCTTAGTTTTGATTGAGCCGTTCTGAAACACTCTTTCTGTAGAAAATGCAAGTGGAGATTCGGAGGGCTAAGAGGGTAATAGTGGAAAAAGGAATGTCTCCAAATAGAAACTACACAGAATCATTCTGTGAAACTTCTTTCTGATCTGTGCATTCAGCTAACAGAGTTAAACCATACTTTTGATTGAGCAGATCTGAACACTCTTTCTGTAGAAAATGCAACTGGACATTTGGAGCGCTAAGAGAGTAGTAGTGGAAAAAGGAATATATTCAAATATAAACTACACAGAAGCATTCTGTGAAACTTCTTTCTGATCTGAGCATTCAGCTAACAGAGTTAAACCATACTTTTGATTGAGCAGTTTTGAAACACTCTGTCTGTAGAATATGCAACTGGACATTCCTAGCGCTAAGTGGGTAATAGTGGAAAAAAGAATATGTTCAAATATAAACTACACAGAAGCATTGTATGAAACTTCTTTCTGTTCTGTGCATTCAACTAACAGAGTTGAACCTTACTTTTGATTGAGCCGTTCTGAAACACTCTTTCTGTAGAAACTGCAATTGGACATGCTAAGCGCTAAGAGGCCTACATTGGGAAAAATAATATCTTCAAATAAAAACTACACAGATGCATTCTGTGAAACTTATTTCTGATCTGTAAATTCAGTTAACAGAGATAAAACATATTTTTGATTGAGCAGTTATGAAACACTCTTTTTGTAGAAAATGCAAGTGGAGATTCGGAGCGCTAAGTGGGTAATAGTGGAAAAAGGAATGTCTTCAAATATAAACCACACAGAATCATTCGGTGAAACTTCTTTCTGATCTGTGCATTCAGCTAACAGAGTTAAAACATATTTTTGATTGAGCAGATCTGAACACTCTTTCTGTAGAAAATGCAACTGGACATTTGGAGCGCTAAGAGCGTAGTAGTGGAAAAAGGAATATATTCAAATATAAACTACACAGATGCATTCTGTGAAACATCTTTCTGATCTGAGCATTCAGCTAACAGAGTTAAACCATACTTTTGATTGAGCAGTTTTGAAACACTCTGTCTGTAGAAAATGCAACTGGACATTCGTAGCGCTAAGTGGGTAATAGTGGAAAAAAGAATATGTTCAAATATAAACTACACAGAAGCATTGTATGAAACTTCTTTCTGTTCTGTACATTCAACTAACAGAGTTGAACCTTACTTTTGATTGAGCCGTTCTGAAACACTCTTTCTGTAGAAACTGCAATTGGACATTCTGAGCGCTAGGAGGCCTATATTGGGAAAAAGAATGTCTACAAATAAAAACTAAACAGAAGAATTGTGTGAAACTTCTTTCTGTTCTGTTTGTTCAACTAAAAGATTTGAAACTTAGTTTTGATTGAGCCGTTCTGAAACACTCTTTCTGTAGAAAATGCAAGTGGAGATTCGGAGCGCTAAGAGGGTAATAGTGGAAAAAGGAATGTCTCCAAATAGAAACTACACAGAATCATTCTGTGAAACTTCTTTCTGATCTGTGCATTCAGCTAACAGAGTTAAACCATACTTTTGATTGAGCAGATCTGAACACTCTTTCTGTAGAAAATGCAACTGGACATTTGGAGCGCTAAGAGAGTAGTAGTGGAAAAAGGAATATATTCAAATATAAACTACACAGAAGCATTCTGTGAAACTTCTTTCTGATCTGAGCATTCAGCTAACAGAGTTAAACCATACTTTTGATTGAGCAGTTTTGAAACACTCTGTCTGTAGAATATGCAACTGGACATTCCTAGCGCTAAGTGGTTAATAGTGGAAAAAAGAATATGTTCAAATATAAACTACACAGAAGCATTGTATGAAACTACTTTCTGTTCTGTGCATTCAACTAACACAGTTGAACCTTACTTTTGATTGAGCCGTTCTGAAACACTCTTTCTGTAGAAACTGCAATTGGACATGCTAAGCGCTAAGAGGCCTACATTGGGAAAAATAATATCTTCAAATAAAAACTACACAGATGCATTCTGTGAAACTTATTTCTGATCTGTAAATTCAGTTAACAGAGATAAAACATATTTTTGATTGAGCAGTTATGAAACACTCTTTTTGTAGAAAATGCAAGTGGAGATTCGGAGCGCTGAGAGGGTAATAGTGGAAAAAGGAATGTCTTCAAATATAAACCACACAGAATCATTCGGTGAAACTTCTTTCTGATCTGTGCATTCAGCTAACAGAGTTAAAACATATTTTTGATTGAGCAGATCTGAACACTCTTTCTGTAGAAAATGCAACTGGACATTTGGAGCGCTAAGAGCGTAGTAGTGGAAAAAGGAATATATTCAAATATAAACTACACAGATGCATTCTGTGAAACATCTTTCTGATCTGAGCATTCAGCTAACAGAGTTAAACCATACTTTTGATTGAGCAGTTTTGAAACACTCTGTCTGTAGAAAATGCAACTGGACATTCGTAGCGCTAAGTGGGTAATAGTGGAAAAAAGAATATGTTCAAATATAAACTACACAGAAGCATTGTATGAAACTTCTTTCTGTTCTGTACATTCAACTAACAGAGTTGAACCTTACTTTTGATTGAGCCGTTCTGAAACACTCTTTCTGTAGAAACTGCAATTGGACATTCTGAGCGCTAGGAGGCCTATATTGGGAAAAAGAATGTCTACAAATAAAAACTAAACAGAAGAATTGTGTGAAACTTCTTTCTGTTCTGTTTGTTCAACTAAAAGATTTGAAACTTAGTTTTGATTGAGCCGTTCTGAAACACTCTTTCTGTAGAAAATGCAAGTGGAGATTCGGAGCGCTAAGAGGGTAATAGTGGAAAAAGGAATGTCTCCAAATATAAACTACACAGAATCATTCTGTGAAACTTCTTTCTGATCTGTGCATTCAGCTAACAGAATTAAACCATACTTTTGATTGAGCAGATCTGAACACTCTTTCTGTAGAAAATGCAACTGGACATTTGGAGCGCTAAGAGTGCAGTATTGGAAAAAGGAATATATTCAAATATAAACTACACAGAAGCATTCTGTGAAACTTCTTTCTGATCTGAGCATTCAGCTAACAGGGTTAAACCATACTTTTGATTGAGCAGTTTGAAACACTCTGTCTGTAGAAAATGCAACAGGACATTCGTAGCGCTAAGTGGTAATAGTGGAAAAAAGAATATGTTCAAATATAAACTACACAGAAGCATTGTATGAAACTTCTTTCTGTTCTGTGCATTCAACTAACAGAGTTGAACCTTACTTTTGATTGAGCCTTTCTGAAACACTCTTTCTGTAGAAACTGCAATTGGACATTCTGAGCGCTAAGAGGCCTCAATTGGGAAAAATAATAACTTCAAATAAAAACTACACAGAAGCATTGTGTGAAACTTATTTCTGATATGTTCATTAAGCTAACAGAGTTAAACCATACTTTTGATTGCCCAGTTCTGAACACTCTTTCTGTAGAAAATGCAAGAGAACATTCGGAGCGCTAAGAGGGTAATAGTGGAAAAAGGAATATATTCATATATAAACTACACAGTAGCATTCTGTGAAAATTCTTTCTGTTCTGTGCATTCAACTAACAGAGTTGAACCTTACTTTTGATTGAGATGTTCTGAAACACTCTTTCTGTAGAAACTGCAATTGGACATGCTAAGCGCTAAGAGGCCTACATTGGGAAAAAGAATATCTTCAAATAAAAACTACCCAGATGCATTCTGTGAAACTTATTTCTGATCTGTAAATTCAGTTAACAGAGATAAAATATATTTTTGATTGAGCAGTTATGAAACACACTTTTTGTAGAAAATGCAAGTGGAGATTCGGAGCGCTAAGAGTGTAATAGTGGAAAAACGAATGTCTTCAAATATAAACTACCCAGAATCATTCGGTGAAACTTCTTTCTGATCTGTGCATTCAGCTAACAGAGTTAAACCATACTTTTGATTGAGCAGATCTGAACACTCTTTCTGTAGAAAATGCAACTGGACATTTGGAGCGCTAAGAGCGTAGTAGTGGAAAAAGGAATATATTCAAATATAAACTACACAGAAGCATTCTGTGAAACTTCTTTCTGATCTGAGCATTCAGCTAACAGAGTTAAACCATACTTTTGATTGAGCAGTTTTGAAACACTCTGTCTGTAGAAAATGCAACTGGACATTCGTAGCGCTAAGTGGGTAATAGTGGAAAAAAGAATATGTTCAAATATAAACTACACAGAAGCATTGTATGAAACTCCTTTCTGTTCTGTGCATTCAACTAACAGAGTTGAACCTTACTTTTGATTGAGCCGTTCTGAAACACTCTTTCTGTAGAAACTGCAATTGGACATTCTGAGCGCTAAGAGGCGTATATTGGGAAAAAGAATGTCTACAAATAAAAACTACACAGAAGAATTGTGTGAAACTTCTTTCTGTTCTGTTTGTTCAACTAAAAGAGTTGAAACTTAGTTTTGATTGAGCCATTCTGAAACACTCTTTCTGTAGAAAATGCAAGTGGAGATTCGGAGCGCTAAGAGGGTAATAGTGGAAAAAGGAATGTCTCCAAATATAAACTACACAGAATCATTCTGTGAAACTTCTTTCTGATCTGTGCATTCAGCTAACAGAGTTAAACCATACTTTTGATTGAGCAGATCTGAACACTCTTTCTGTAGAAAATGCAACTGGACATTTGGAGCGCTAAGAGAGTAGTAGTGGAAAAAGGAATATATTCAAATATAAACTACACAGAAGCATTCTGTGAAACTTCTTTCTGATCTGAGCATTCAGCTAACAGTGTTAAACCGTACTTTTGATTGAGCAGTTTTGAAACACTCTGTCTGTAGAAAATGCAACTGGACATTCGTAGCGCTAAGTGGGTAATAGTGGAAAAAAGAATATGTTCAAATATAAACTACACAGAAGCATTGTATGAAACGTCTTTCTGTTCTGTGCATTCAACTAACAGAGTTGAACCTTACTTTTGATTGAGCCTTTCTGAAACACTCTTTCTGTAGAAACTGCAATTGGACATTCTGAGCGCTAAGAGGCCTATATTGGGAAAAATAATATCTTCAAATAAAAACTACACAGAAGCATTGTGTGAAACTTATTTCTGATATGGTCATTAAGCTAACAGAGTTAAACCATACTTTTGATTGCGCAGTTCTGAACACTCCTTCTGTAGAAAATGCAAGTGGACATTCGGAGCGCTAAGAGGGTAATAGTGGAAAAAAGATATGTTCAAATATAAACTACACAGAAACATTGTATGAAACTTCTTTCTGTTCTGTGCATTCAACTAACAGAGTTGAACCTTACTTTTGATTGAGCCGTTCTGAAACACTCTTTCTGTAGAAACTGCAATTGGACATTCTGATCGCTAAGAGGCCTATATTGGGAAAAAGAATGTCTACAAATAAAAACTACACAGAAGAATTGTGTGAAACTTCTTTCTGTTCTGTTTGTTCAACTAAAAGAATTGAACCTTAGTTTTGATTGAGCCGTTCTGAAACACCCTTTCTGTAGAAAATGCAAGTGGAGATTCGGAGCGCTAAGAGGGTAATAGTGGAAAAAGGAATGTCTCCAAATATAAACTACACAGAATCATTCTGTGAAACTTCTTTCTGATCTGTGCATTCAGCTAACAGAGTTAAACCATACTTTTGATTGAGCAGATCTGAACACTCTTTCTGTAGAAAATGCAACTGGACATCTGGAGCGCTAAGAGAGTAGTAGTGGAAAAAGGAATATATTCAAATATAAACTACACAGAAGCATTCTGTGAAACTTCTTTCTGATCTGAGCATTCAGCTAACAGAGTTAAACCATACTTTTGATTGAGCAGTTTTGAAACACTCTCTCTGTAGAAAACGCAAGTGGACATTCGTAGCGCTAAGTGGGTAATAGTGGAAAAAAGAATATGTTCAAATATAAACTACACAGAAGCATTGTATGAAACTTCTTTCTGTTCTGTGCATTCAACTAACAGAGTTGAACCTTACTTTTGATTGAGCCGTTCGGAAACACTCTTTCTGTAGAAACTGCAATCGGACATTCTGAGCGCTAAGAGGCCTATATTGGGAAAAAGAATGTCTACAAATAAAAACTACACAGAAGAATTGTGTGAAACTTCTTTCTGTTCTGTTTGTTCTACTAAAAGAGTTGAACCTTAGTTTTGATTGAGCCGTTCTGAAACACTCTTTCTGTAGAAAATGCAAGTGGAGATTCAGAGCGC
This sequence comes from Symphalangus syndactylus, assembly GCF_028878055.3. Classification (NCBI taxonomy): domain Eukaryota; kingdom Metazoa; phylum Chordata; class Mammalia; order Primates; family Hylobatidae; genus Symphalangus; species Symphalangus syndactylus. The sequence continues at coordinate 108,571,833 of NC_072437.2, read as the reverse complement.
TAAGAGGTTAATAGTGGAAAAAGGAATGTCTAAAAAATATAAACTACACAGAATCATTCTGTGAAACTTCTTTCTGATCTGTGCATTCAGCTAACAGTGTTAAACCATACTTTTGATTGAGCAGATCTGAACACTCTTTCTGTAGAAAATGCAACTGGACATTTGGAGCGCTAAGAGCGTAATAGTGGAAAAAGGAATATATTCAAATATAAACTACACAGAAGCATTCTGTGAAACTTCTTTCTGATCTGAGCATTCAGCTAACAGAGTAAAACCATACTTTTGATTGAGCAGTTTTGAAACACTCTGTCTGTAGAAAATGCCACTGGACATTCGGAGCGCTAAGTGGGTAATAGTGGAAAAAAGAATATGTTCAAATAGAAACTACGCAGAAGCATTGTATGAAACTTCTTTCTGTTCTATGCATTCAACTAACAGAGTTGAACCTTACTTTTGATTGAGCGGTTCTGAAACACTCTTTCTGTAGAAACTGCAATTGGACATTCTGAGCGCTAAGTGGCCTATATTGGGAAAAAGAATGTCTACAAATAAAAACTACACATAAAAATTGTGTGAAACTTCTTTCTGTTCTGTTTGTTAAACTAAAAGAGTTGAACCTTAGTTTTGATTGAGCCGTTCTGAAACACTCTTTCTGTAGAAAATGCAAGTGGAGATTCGGAGCGATAAGAGGGTAATAGTTTAAAAAGGAATGTCTCCAAATATAAACTACACAGAATCATTCTGTGAAACTTCTTTCTGATCTGTGCATTCAGCTAACAGAGTTAAACCATACTTTTGATTGAGCAGATCTGAACACTCTTTCTATAGAAAATGCAACTGGATATTTGGAGCGCTAAGAGAGTAGTAGTGGAGAAAGGAATATATTCAAATATAAACTACACAGAAGCATTCTGTGAAACTTCTTTCTGATCTGAGCATTCAGCTAACAGAGTTAAACCATACTTTTGATTGAGCAGTTTTGAAACACTCTGTCTGTAGAAAATGCAACTGGACATTCGCAGCGCTAAGTGGGTAATAGTGGAAAAAAGAATATGTTCAAATATAAACTACACAGAAGCATTGTATGAAACTTCTTTCTGTTCTGTGCATTCAACTAACAGAGTTGAACCTTACATTGATTGAGCCGTTCTGAAACACTCTTTTTGTAGAAACTGCAATTGGACATTCTGAGCGCTAAGAGGCCTCTATTGGGAAAAATAATATCTTCAAATAAAAACTACACAGAAGCATTGTGTGAAACTTATTTCTGATATGTTCATTAAGCTAACAGAGTTATATCATACTTTTGATTGCACAGTTCTGAACACTCTTTCTGTAGAAAATGCAAGTGGACATTCGGAGCGCTAAGAGGGTAATAGTGGAAAAAGGAATATATTCAAATATAAACTACACAGTAGCATTCTGTGAAAATTCTTTCTGTTCTGTGCATTCAACTAACAGAGTTGAACCTTACTTTTGATTGAGCCGTTCTGAAACACTCTTTCTGTAGAAACTGCAATTGGACATGCTAAGCGCTAAGAGGCCTACATTGGGAAAAAGAATATCTTCAAATAAAAACTACACAGATGAATTCTGTGAAACTTATTTCTGATCTGTAAATTCAGTTAACAGAGAAAAAACTTATTTTTGATTGAGCAGTTATGAAACACTCTTTTTGTAGAAAATGCAAGTGGAGATTCGGAGCGCTAAGAGGGTAATAGTGGAAAAAGGAATGTCTCCAAATATAAACTACACAGAATCATTCGGTGAAACTTCCTTCTGATCTGTGCATTCAGCTAACAGAGTTAAACCATACTTTTGATTGAGCACATCTGAACACTCTTTCTGTAGAAAATGCAACTGGACATTTGGAGCGCTAAGAGCATAATAGTGGAAAAAGTAATATATTCAAATATAAACTACACAGAAGCATTCTGTGAAACTTCTTTCTGATCTGAGCATTCAGCTAACAGAGTTAAACCATACTTTTGATTGAGCAGTTTTGAAACACTCTGTCTGTAGAAAATGCAACTGGACATTCGTAGCGCTAAGTGGGTAATAGTGGAAAAAAGAATATGTTCAAATAGAAACTACACAGAAGCATTGTTTAAAACTTCTTTCTGTTCTGTGCATTCAACTAACAGAGTTGAACCTTACTTTTGATTGAGCCGTTCTGAAACACTCTTTCTGTAGAAACTGCAATTGGACATTCTGAGCGCTAAGAGGCCTATATTGGTAAAAAGAATGTCTACAAATAAAAACTACACAGAAGAATTGTGTGAAACTTCTTTCAGTTCTGTTTGTTCAACTAAAAGAGTTGAACCTTAGTTTTGATTGAGCCGTTCTGAAACACTCTTTCTGTAGAAAATGCAAGTGGAGATTCGGAGCGCTAAGAGGGTAATAGTGGAAAAAGGAATGTCTCCAAATAGAAACTACACAGAATCATTCTGTGAAACTTCTTTCTGATCTGTGCATTCAGCTAACAGAGTTAAACCATACTTTTGATTGAGCAGATCTGAACACTCTTTCTGTAGAAAATGCAACTGGACATTTGGAGCGCTAAGAGAGCAGTAGTGGAAAAAGGAATATATTCAAATATAAACTACACAGAAGCATTCTGTGAAACTTCTTTCTGATCTGAGCATTCAGCTAACAGAGTTAAACCATACTTTTGATTGAGCAGTTTTGAAACACTCTGTCTGTAGAAAATGCAACTGGACATTCGCAGCGCTAAGTGGGTAATAGTGGAAAAAAGAATATGTTCAAATATAAACTACACAGAAGCATTGTATGAAACTTCTTTCTGTTCTGTGCATTCAAATAACAGAGTTGAACCTTACTTTTGATTGAGCCGTTCTGAAACACTCTTTCTGTAGAAACTGCAATTGGACATTCTGAGCGCTAAGAGGCCTATATTGGGAAAAAGAATGTCTACAAATAAAAACTACACAGAAGAATTGTGTGAAACTTCTTTCTGTTCTGTTTGTTCAACTAAAAGAGTTGAACCTTAGTTTTGATTGAGCCGTTCTGAAACACTCTATCTGTAGAAAATGCAAGTGGAGATTCGGAGCGCTAAGAGGGTAATAGTGGAAAAAGTAATGTCTCCAAATATAAACTACACAGAATCATTCTGTGAAACTTCTTTCTGATCTGTGCATTCAGCTAACAGAGTTAAACCATACTTTTGATTGAGCAGATCTGAACACTCTTTCTGTAGAAAATGCAACTGGACATTTGGAGCGCTAAAAGCGTAGAAGTGGAAAAAGGAATATATTCAAATATAAACTACACAGAAGCATTCTGTGAAACTTCTTTCTGATCTGAGCATTCAGCTAACAGAGTTAAACCATACTTTTGATTGAGCAGTTTTGAAACACTCTGTCTGTAGAAAATGCAACTGGACATTCGTGGCGCTAAGTGGGTAATAGTGGAAAAAAGAATATGTTCAAATATAAACTACACAGAAGCATTGTATGAAACTTCTTTCTGTTCTGTGCATTCAACTAACAGAGTTGAACCTTACTTTTGATTGAGCCGTTCTGAATCACTCTTTCTGTAGAAACTGCAATTGGACATTCTGAGCGCTAAGAGGCCTATATTGGGAAAAAGAATGTCTACAAATAAAAACTACACAGAAGAATTGTGTGAAACATCTTTCTGTTCTGTTTGTTAAACTAAAAGAGTTGAACCTTAGTTTTGATTGAGCGGTTCTGAAACACTCTTTCTGTAGAAAATGCAAGTGGAGATTCGGAGCGCTAAGGGGGTAATAGTGGAAAAAGGAATATCTCCAAATATAAACTACACAAAATCATTCTGTGAAACTTCTTTCTGATCTGTGCATTCAGCTAACAGAGTTAAACCATACTTTTGATTGAGCAGATCTGAACACTCTTTCTGTAGAAAATGCAACTGGACATCTGGAGCGCTAAGAGCGTAGTAGTGGAAAAAGGAATATATTCAAATATAAACTACACAGAAGCATTCTGTGAAACTTCTTTCTGATCTGAGCATTCAGCTAACAGAGTTAAACCGTACTTTTGATTGAGCAGTTTTGAAACACTCTGTCTGTAGAAAATGCAACTGGACATTCGTAGCGCTAAGTGGGTAATAGTGGAAAAAAGAATATGTTCAAATATAAACTACACAGAAGCATTGTATGAAACTTCTTTCTGTTCTGTGCATTCAACTAACAGAGTTGAAAGTGACTTTTGATTGAGCCTTTCTGAAACACTCTTTCTGTAGAAACTGCAATTGGACATTCTGAGCGCTAAGAGGCCTATATTGGGAAAAAAAATATCTTCAAATAAAAACTACACAGAAGCATTGTGTGAAACTTATTTCTGATATGTTCATTAAGCTAACAGAGTTCAACCATACTTTTGATTGCGCAGTTCTGAACACTCTTTCTGTAGAAAATGCAAGTGGACATTCGGAGCGCTAAGAGGGTAATAGTGGAAAAAGGAATATATTCAAATATAAACTACACAGTAGCATTCTGTGAAAATTCTTTCTGTTCTGTGCATTCAACTAACAGAGTTGAACCTTACTTTTGATTGAGCCGTTCTGAAACACTCTTTCTGTAGAAACTGCAATTGGACATGCTAAGCGCTAAGAGGCCTACATTGGGAAAAAGAATATCTTCAAATAAAAACTACACAGATGCATTCTGTGAAACTTATTTCTGATCTGTAAATTCAGTTAACAGAGAAAAAACATATTTTTGATTGAGCAGTTATGAAACACACTTTTTGTAGAAAATGCAAGTGGAGATTCGGAGAGCTAAGGGGGTAATAGTGGAAAAAGGAATGTCTTCAAATATAAACTACACAGAATCATTAGGTGAAACTTCTTTCTGATCTGTGCATTCAGCTAACAGAGTTAAACCATACTTTTGATTGAGCAGATCTGAACACTCTTTCTGTAGAAAATGCAACTGGACATTTGGAGCGCTAAAAGCGTAGAAGTGGAAAAAGGAATATATTCAAATATAAACTACACAGAAGCATTCTGTGAAACTTCTTTCTGATCTGAGCATTCAGCTAACAGAGTTAAACCATACTTTTGATTGAGCAGTTTTGAAACACTCTGTCTGTAGAAAATGCAACTGGACATTTGGAGCGCTAAGAGCGTAGTAGTGGAAAAAGGAATATATTCAAATATAAACTACACAGAAGCATTCTGTGAAACTTTTTTCTGATCTGAGCATTCAGCTAACAGAGTTAAACCATACTTTTGATTGAGCAGTTTTGAAACACTCTGTCTCTAGAAAATGCAACTGGACATTCGTGGCGCTAAGTGGGTAATAGTGGAAAAAAGAATATGTTCAAATATAAACTACACAGAAGTATTGTATGAAACTTCTTTCTGTTCTGTGCATTCAACTAACAGAGTTGAACCTTACTTTTGATTGAGCCGTTCTGAAACACTCTTTCTGTAGAAACTGCAATAGGACATTCTGAGCGCTAAGGGGCCTATATTGGGAAAAAGAATGTCTACAAATAAAAACTACACAGAAGAATTGTGTGAAACTTCTTTCTGTTCCTTTTGTTCAACTAAAAGAGTTGAACCTTAGTTTTGATTGAACCGTTCTGAAACACTCTTTCTGTAGAAAATGCAAGTGGAGATTCGGAGCGCTAAGAGTGTAATAGTGGAAAAAGGAATGTCTCCAAATATAAACTACACAGAATCATTCTGTGAAACTTCTTTCTGATCTGTGCATTCAGCTAACAGAGTTAAACCATACTTTTGATTGAGCAGATCTGAACACTCTTTCTGTAGAAAATGCAACTGGACATTTGGAGCGCTAAGAGAGTAGTAGTGGAAAAAGGAATATATTCAAATATAAACTACACAGAAGCATTCTGTGAAACTTCTTTCTGATCTGAGCATTCAGCTAACAGAGTTAAACCATACTTTTGATTGAGCAGTTTTGAAACACTCTGTCTGTAGAAAATGCAACTGGACATTCGTAGCGCTAAGTGGGTAATAGTGGAAAAAAGAATATGTTCAAATATAAACTACACAGAAGCATTGTATGAAACTTCTTTCTGTTCTGTGCATTCAACTAACAGAGTTGAACCTTACTTTCGATTGAGCCGTTCTGAAACACTCTTTCTGTAGAAACTGCAATTGGACATTCTGAGCGCTAAGAGGCCTATATCGGGAAAAAGAATGTCTACAAATAAAAACTACACAGAAGAATTGTGTGAAACTTCTTTCTGTTCTGTTTGTTCAACTAAAAGAGTTGAACCTTAGTTTTGATTGAGCCGTTCTGAAACACTCTTTCTGTAGAAAATGCAAGTGGAGATTCGGAGCGCTAAGAGGGTAATAGTGGAAAAAGGAATGTCTCCAAATATAAACTACACAGAATCATTCTGTGAAACTTCTTTCTGATCTGTGCATTCAGCTAACAGAGTTAAACCAGACTTTTGATTGAGCAGATCTGAACACTCTTTCTGTAGAAAATGCAACTGGACATTTGGAGCGCTAAGAGAGTAGTAGTGGAAAAAGGAATATATTCAAATATAAACTACACAGAAGCATTCTGTGAAACTTCTTTCTGATCTGAGCATTCAGCTAACAGAGTTAAACCGTACTTTTGATTGAGCAGTTTTGAAACACTCTGTCTGTAGAAAATGCAACTGGACATTCGTAGCGCTAAGTGGGTAATAGTGGAAAAAAGAATATGTTCAAATATAAACTACACAGAAGCATTGTATGAAACTTCTTTCTGTTCTGTGCATTCAACTAACAGAGTTGAACCTGACTTTTGATTGAGCCTTTCTGAAACACTCTTTCTGTAGAAACTGCAATTGGACATTCTGAGCGCTAAGAGGCCTATATTGGGAAAAATAATATCTTCAAATAAAAACTACACAGAAGCATTGTGTGAAACTTATTTCTGATATGTTCATTAAGCTAACAGAGTTAAATCATACTTTTGATTGCACAGTTCTGAACACTCTTTCTGTAGAAAATGCAAGTGGACATTCGGAGCGCTAAGAGGGTAATAGTGGAAAAAGGAATATATTCAAATATAAACTACACAGTAGCATTCTGTGAAAATTCTTTCTGTTCTGTGCATTCAACTAACAGAGTTGAACCTTACTTTTGATTGAGCCGTTCTGAAACACTCTTTCTGTAGAAACTGCAATTGGACATGCTAAGCGCTAAGAGGCCTACATTGGGAAAAAGAATATCTTCAAATAAAAACTACACAGATGCATTCTGTGAAACTTATTTCTGATCTGTAAATTCAGTTAACAGAGAAAAAACATATTTTTGATTGAGCAGTTATGAAACACACTTTTTGTAGAAAATGCAAGTGGAGATTCGGAGCGCTAAGAGGGTAATAGTGGAAAAAGGAATGTCTTCAAATATAAACTACACAGAATCATTCGGTGAAACTTCTTTCTGATCTGTGCATTCAGCTAACAGAGTTAAACCATACTTTTGATTGAGCAGATCTGAACACTCTTTCTGTAGAAAATGCAACTGGACATTTGGAGCGCTAAAAGCGTAGAAGTGGAAAAAGGAATATATTCAAATATAAACTACACAGAAGCATTCTGTGAAACTTCTTTCTGATCTGAGCATTCAGCTAACAGAGTTAAACCATACTTTTGATTGAGCAGTTTTGAAACACTCTGTCTGTAGAAAATGCAACTGGACATTCGTGGCGCTAAGTGGGTAATAGTGGAAAAAAGAATATGTTCAAATATAAACTACACAGAAGCATTGTATGAAACTTCTTTCTGTTCTGTGCATTCAACTAACAGAGTTGAACCTGACTTTTGAATGAGCCTTTCTGAAACACTCTTTCTGTAGAAACTGCAATTGGACATTCTGAGCGCTAAGAGGCCTATATTGGGAAAAAAAATATCTTCAAATAAAAACTACACAGAAGCATTGTGTGAAACTTATTTCTGATATGTTCATTAAGCTAACAGAGTTCAACCATACTTTTGATTGCGCAGTTCTGAACACTCTTTCTGTAGAAAATGCAAGTGGACATTCGGAGCGCTAAGAGGGTAATAGTGGAAAAAGGAATATATTCAAATATAAACTACACAGTAGCATTCTGTGAAAATTCTTTCTGTTCTGTGCATTCAACTAACAGAGTTGAACCTTACTTTTGATTGAGCCGTTCTGAAACACTCTTTCTGTAGAAACTGCAATTGGACATGCTAAGCGCTAAGAGGCCTACATTGGGAAAAAGAATATCTTCAAATAAAAACTACACAGATGCATTCTGTGAAACTTATTTCTGATCTGTAAATTCAGTTAACCGAGAAAAAACATATTTTTGATTGAGCAGTTATGAAACACACTTTTTGTAGAAAATGCAAGTGGAGATTCGGAGAGCTAAGGGGGTAATAGTGGAAAAAGGAATGTCTACAAATATAAACTACACAGAATCATTCGGTGAAACTTCTTTCTGATCTGTGCATTCAGCTAACAGAGTTAAACCATACTTTTGATTGAGCAGATCTGAACACTCTTTCTGTAGAAAATGCAACTGGACATTTGGAGCGCTAAAAGCGTAGAAGTGGAAAAAGGAATATATTCAAATATAAACTACACAGAAGCATTCTGTGAAACTACTTTCTGATCTGAGCATTCAGCTAACAGAGTTAAACCATACTTTTGATTGAGCAGTTTTGAAACACTCTGTCTGTAGAAAATGCAACTGGACATTTGGAGCGCTAAGAGCGTAGTAGTGGAAAAAGGAATATATTCAAATATAAACTACACAGAAGCATTCTGTGAAACTTTTTTCTGATCTGAGAATTCAGCTAACAGAGTTAAACCATACTTTTGATTGAGCAGTTTTGAAACACTCTGTCTCTAGAAAATGCAACTGGACATTCGTGGCGCTAAGTGGGTAATAGTGGAAAAAAGAATATGTTCAAATATAAACTACACAGAAGTATTGTATGAAACTTCTTTCTGTTCTGTGCATTCAACTAACAGAGTTGAACCTTACTTTTGATTGAGCCGTTCTGAAACACTCTTTCTGTAGAAACTGCAATTGGACATTCTGAGCGCTAAGGGGCCTATATTGGGAAAAAGAATGTCTACAAATAAAAACTACACAGAAGAATTGTGTGAAACTTCTTTCTGTTCTGTTTGTTCAACTAAAAGAGTTGAACCTTAGTTTTGATTGAACCGTTCTGAAACACTCTTTCTGTAGAAAATGCAAGTGGAGATTCGGAGCGCTAAGAGTGTAATAGTGGAAAAAGGAATGTCTCCAAATATAAACTACACAGAATCATTCTGTGAAACTTCTTTCTGATCTGTGCATTCAGCTAACAGAGTTAAACCATACTTTTGATTGAGCAGATCTGAACACTCTTTCTGTAGAAAATGCAACTGGACATTTGGAGCGCTAAGAGAGTAGTAGTGGAAAAAGGAATATATTCAAATATAAACTACACAGAAGCATTCTGTGAAACTTCTTTCTGATCTGAGCATTCAGCTAACAGAGTTAAACCATACTTTTGATTGAGCAGTTTTGAAACACTCTGTCTGTAGAAAATGCAACTGGACATTCGTAGCGCTAAGTGGGTAATAGTGGAAAAAAGAATATGTTCAAATATAAACTGCACAGAAGCATTGTATGAAACTTCTTTCTGTTCTGTGCATTCAACTAACAGAGTTGAACCTTACTTTTGATTGAGCCGTTCTGAATCACTCTTTCTGTAGAAACTGCAATTGGACATTCTGAGCGCTAAGAGGCCTATATTGGGAAAAAGAATGTCTACAAATAAAAACTACACAGAAGAATTGTGTGAAACATCTTTCTGTTCTGTTTGTTCAACTAAAAGAGTTGAACCTTAGTTTTGATTGAGCGGTTCTGAAACACTCTTTCTGTAGAAAATGCAAGTGGAGATTCGGAGCGCTAAGGGGGTAATAGTGGAAAAAGGAATGTCTCCAAATATAAACTACACAAAATCATTCTGTGAAACTTCTTTCTGATCTGTGCATTCAGCTAACAGAGTTAAACCATACTTTTGATTGAGCAGATCTGAACACTCTTTCTGTAGAAAATGCAACTGGACATCTGGAGCGCTAAGAGCGTAGTAGTGGAAAAAGGAATATATTCAAATATAAACTACACAGAAGCATTCTGTGAAACTTCTTTCTGATCTGAGCATTCAGCTAACAGAGTTAAACCGTACTTTTGATTGAGCAGTTTTGAAACACTCTGTCTGTAGAAAATGCAACTGGACATTCGTAGCGCTAAGTGGGTAATAGTGGAAAAAAGAATATGTTCAAATATAAACTACACAGAAGCATTGTATGAAACTTCTTTCTGTTCTGTGCATTCAACTAACAGAGTTGAACCTGACTTTTGATTGAGCCTTTCTGAAACACTCTTTCTGTAGAAACTGCAATTGGACATTCTGAGCGCTAAGAGGCCTATATTGGGAAAAATAATATCTTCAAATAAAAACTACACAGAAGCATTGTGTGAAACTTATTTCTGATATGTTCATTAAGCTAACAGAGTTCAACCATACTTTTGATTGCGCAGTTCTGAACACTCTTTCTGTAGAAAATGCAAGTGGACATTCGGAGCGCTAAGAGGGTAATAGTGGAAAAAGGAATATATTCAAATATAAACTACACAGTAGCATTCTGTGAAAATACTTTCTGTTCTGTGCATTCAACTAACAGAGTTGAACCTTACTTTTGATTGAGCCGTTCTGAAACACTCTTTCTGTAGAAACTGCAATTGGACATGCTAAGCGCTAAGAGGCCTACATTGGGAAAAAGAATATCTTCAAATAAAAACTACACAGATGCATTCTGTGAAACTTATTTCTGATCTGTAAATTCAGTTAACAGAGATAAAACATATTTTTGATTGAGCAGTTATGAAGCATTCTTTTTGTAGAAAATGCAAGTGGAGATTCGGAGCGCTAAGAGGGTTATAGTGGAAAAAGTAATGTCTTCAAATATAAACTACACAGAATCATTCAGTGAAACTTCTTTCTGATCTGTGCATTCAGCTAACAGAGTTAAACCATACTTTTGATTGAGCAGATCTGAACTCTCTTTCTGTAGAAAATGCAACTGGACATTTGGAGCGCTAAGAGCGTAGTAGTGGAAAAAGGAATATATTCAAATATAAACTACACAGAAGCATTCTGTGAAACTTCTTTCTGATCTGAGCATTCAGCTAACAGAGTTAAACCATACTTTTGATTGAGCAGTTTTGAAACACTCTGTCTGTAGAAAATGCAACTGGACATTCGTAGCGCTAAGTGGGTAATAGTGGAAAAAAGAATATGTTCAAATATAAACTACACAGAAGCATTGTATGAAACTTCTTTCTGTTCTGTGCATTCAACTAACAGAGTTGAACCTGACTTTTGATTGAGCCTTTCGGAAACACTCTTTCTGTAGAAACTGCAATTGGACATTTTGAGCGCTAAGAGGCCTATATTGGGAAAAATAATATCTTCAAATAAAAACTACACAGAAGCATTGTGTGAAACTTATTTCTGATATGTTCATTAAGCTAACAGAGTTAAACCATCCTTTTGATTGCGCAGTTCTGAACACTCTTTCTGTAGAAAATGCCAGTGGACATTCGGAGCGCTAAGAGGGTAATAGTGGAAAAAGGAATATATTCAAATATAAACTACACAGTAGCATTCTGTGAAAATTCTTTCTGTTCTGTGCATTCAACTAACAGAGTTGAACCTTACTTTTGATTGAGCCTTTCTGAAACACTCTTTCTGTAGAAACTGCAATTGGACATTCTGAGCGCTAAGAGGCCTATATTGGGAAAAATAATATCTTCAAATAAAAACTACACAGAAGCATTGTGTGAAACTTATTTCTGATATGTTCATTAAGCTAACAGAGTTAAACCATACTTTTGATTGAGCAGATCTGAACACTCTTTCTGTAGAAAATGCAACTGGACATTTGGAGCGCTAAGAGCGTAGTAGTGGAAAAAGGAATATATTCAAATATAAACTACACAGAAGCATTCTGTGAAACTTCTTTCTGATCTGAGCATTCAGCTAACAGAGTTAAACCATACTTTTGATTGAGCAGTTTTGAAACTCTCTGTCTGTAGAAAATGCAACTGGACATTCGTAGCGCTAAGTGGGTAATAGTGGAAAAAAGAATATGTTCAAATATAAACTACACAGAAGCATTGTATGAAACTTCTTTCTGTTCTGTGCATTCAACTAACAGAGTTGAACCTTACTTTTGATTGAGCCGTTCTGAAACACTCTTTCTGTAGAAACTGCAATTGGACATTCTGAGCGCTAAGAGGCCTATATTGGGAAAAAGAATGTCTACAAATAAAAACTACACAGAAGAATTGTGTGAAACTTCTTTCTGTTCTGTTTGTTCAACTAAAAGAGTTGAACCTTAGTTTTGATTGAGCCGTTCTGAAACACTCTTTCTGTAGAAAATGCAAGTGGAGATTCGGAGCGCTAAGAGGGTAATAGTGGAAAAGGGAATGTCTCCAAATATAAACTACACAGAATCATTCTGTGAAACTTCTTTCTGATCTGTGCATTCAGCTAACAGAGTTAAACCATACTTTTGATTGAGCAGATCTGAACACTCTTTCTGTAGAAAATGCAACTGGACATTTGGAGCACTAAGAGAGTAGTAGTGGAAAAAGGAATATATTCAAATATAAATTACACAGAAGCATTCTGTGAAACTTCTTTCTGATGTGAGCATTCAGCTAACAGATTTAAACCATACTTTTGATTGAGCAGTTTTGAAACACTCTGTCTGTAGAAAATGCAACTGGACATTCGTAGCGCTAAGTGGGTAATAGTGGAAAAAAGAATATGTTCAAATATAAACTACACAGAAGCATTGTATGAAACTTCTTTCTGTTCTGTGCATTCAACTAACAGAGTTGAACCTTACTTTTGATTGAGCCGTTCTGAAACACTCTTTCTGTAGAAACTGCAATTGGACATTCTGAGCGCTAAGAGACCTATATCGGGAAAAAGAATGTCTACAAATAAAAACTACACAGAAGAATTGTGTGAAACTTCTTTCTGTTCTGTTTGTTCAACTAAAAGAGTTGAACCTTAGTTTTGATTGAGCCGTTCTGAAACACTCTTTCTGTAGAAAATGCAAGTGGAGATTCGGAGCGCTAAGAGGGTAATAGTGGAAAAAGGAATGTCTCCAAATATAAACTACACAGAATCATTCTGTGAAACTTCTTTCTGATCTGTGCATTCAGCTAACAGAGTTAAACCATACTTTTGATTGAGCAGATCTGAACAATCTTTCTGTAGAAAATGCAACTGGACATTTGGAGCGCTAAGAGAGTAGTAGTGGAAGAAGGAATATATTCAAATATAAACTACACAGAAGCATTCTGTGAAATTTCTTTCTGATCTGAGCATTCAGCTAACAGAGTTAAACCATACTTTTGATTGAGCAGTTTTGAAACACTCTGTCTGTAGAAAATGCAACTGGACATTCGTAGCGCTAAGTGGGTAATAGTGGAAAAAAGAATATGTTCAAATATAAACTACACAGAAGCATTGTATGAAACATCTTTCTGTTCTGTGCATTCAACTAACAGAGTTGAACCTTACTTTTGATTGAGCCTTTCTGAAACACTCTTTCTGTAGAAACTGCAATTGGACATTCTGAGCGCTAAGAGGCCTATATTGGGAAAAAAAATATCTTCAAATAAAAACTACACAGAAGCATTGTGTGAAACTTATTTCTGATATGTTCATTAAGCTAACAGAGTTAAACCATACTTTTGATTGCGCAGTTCTGAACACTCTTTCTGTAGAAAATGCAAGTGGACATTCGGAGCGCTAAGAGGGTAATAGTGGAAAAAGGAATATATTCAAATATAAACTACACAGTAGCATTCTGTGAAAATTCTTTCTGTTCTGTGCATTCAACTAACAGAGTTGAACCTTACTTTTGATTGAGCCGTTCTGAAACACTCTTTCTGTAGAAACTGCAATTGGACATGCTAAGCGCTAAGAGGCCTACATTGGGAAAAAGAATATCTTCAAATAAAAACTACACAGATGCATTCTGTGAAACTTATTTCTGATCTGTAAATTCAGTTAACAGAGATAAAACATATTTTTGATTGAGCAGTTATGAAACACTCTTTTTGTAGAAAATGCAAGTGGAGATTCGGAGCGCTAAGAGGGTAATAGTGGAAAAAGGAATGTCTTCAAATATAAACTACACAGAATCATTCGGTGAAACTTCTTTCTGATCTGTGCATTCAGCTAACAGAGTTAAACCATACTTTTGATTGAGCAGTTTTGAAACACTCTGTCTGTAGAAAATGCAACTGGACATTCGTAGCGCTAAGTGGGTAATAGTGGAAAAAAGAATATGTTCAAATATAAACTACACAGAAGCATTGTATGAAACTACTTTCTGTTCTGTGCATTCAACTAACAGAGTTGAACCTTACTTTTGATTGAGCCGTTCTGAATCACTCTTTCTGTAGAAACTGCAATTGGACATTCTGAGCGCTAAGAGGCCTATATTGGGAAAAAGAATGTCTACAAATAAAAACTACACAGAAGAATTGTGTGAAACATCTTTCTGTTCTGTTTGTTCAACTAAAAGAGTTGTACCTTAGTTTTGATTGAGCGGTTCTGAAACACTCTTTCTGTAGAAAATGCAAGTGGAGATTCGGAGCGCTAAGGGGGTAATAGTGGAAAAAGGAATGTCTCCAAATATAAACTACACAAAATCATTCTGTGAAACTTCTTTCTGATCTGTGCATTCAGCTAACAGAGTTAAACCATACTTTTGATTGAGCAGATCTGAACACTCTTTCTGTAGAAAATGCAACTGGACATCTGGAGCGCTAAGAGCGTAGTAGTGGAAAAAGGAATATATTCAAATATAAACTACACAGAAGCATTCTGTGAAACTTCTTTCTGATCTGAGCATTCAGCTAACAGAGTTAAACCGTACTTTTGATTGAGCAGTTTTGAAACACTCTGTCTGTAGAAAATGCAACTGGACATTCGTAGCGCTAAGTGGGTAATAGTGGAAAAAAGAATATGTTCAAATATAAACTACACAGAAGCATTGTATGAAACTTCTTTCTGTTCTGTGCATTCAACTAACAGAGTTGAACCTGACTTTTGATTGAGCCTTTCTGAAACACTCTTTCTGTAGAAACTGCAATTGGACATTCTGAGCGCTAAGAGGCCTATATTGGGAAAAATAATATCTTCAAATAAAAACTACACAGAAGCATTGTGTGAAACTTATTTCTGATATGTTCATTAAGCTAACAGAGTTCAACCATACTTTTGATTGCGCAGTTCTGAACACTCTTTCTGTAGAAAATGCAAGTGGACATTCGGAGCGCTAAGAGGGTAATAGTGGAAAAAGGAATATATTCAAATATAAACTACACAGTAGCATTCTGTGAAAATACTTTCTGTTCTGTGCATTCAACTAACAGAGTTGAACCTTACTTTTGATTGAGCCGTTCTGAAACACTCTTTCTGTAGAAACTGCAATTGGACATGCTAAGCGCTAAGAGGCCTACATTGGGAAAAAGAATATCTTCAAATAAAAACTACACAGATGCATTCTGTGAAACTTATTTCTGATCTGTAAATTCAGTTAACAGAGATAAAACATATTTTTGATTGAGCAGTTATGAAACATTCTTTTTGTAGAAAATGCAAGTGGAGATTCGGAGCGCTAAGAGGGTAATAGTGGAAAAAGGAATGTCTTCAAATATAAACTACACAGAATCATTCGGTGAAACATCTTTCTGATCTGTGCATTCAGCTAACAGAGTTAAACCATACTTTTGATTGAGCAGATCTGAACTCTCTTTCTGTAGAAAATGCAACTGGACATTTGGAGCGCTAAGAGCGTAGTAGTGGAAAAAGGAATATATTCAAATATAAACTACACAGAAGCATTCTGTGAAACTTCTTTCTGATCTGAGCATTCAGCTAACAGAGTTAAACCATACTTTTGATTGAGCAGTTTTGAAACACTCTGTCTGTAGAAAATGCAACTGGACATTCGTAGCGCTAAGTGGGTAATAGTGGAAAAAAGAATATGTTCAAATATAAACTACACAGAAGCATTGTATGAAACTTCTTTCTGTTCTGTGCATTCAACTAACAGAGTTGAACCTGACTTTTGATTGAGCCTTTCTGAAACACTCTTTCTGTAGAAACTGCAATTGGACATTTTGAGCGCTAAGAGGCCTATATTGGGAAAAATAATATCTTCAAATAAAAACTACACAGAAGCATTGTGTGAAACTTATTTCTGATATGTTCATTAAGCTAACAGAGTTAAACCATCCTTTTGATTGCGCAGTTCTGAACACTCTTTCTGTAGAAAATGCCAGTGGACATTCGGAGCGCTAAGAGGGTAATAGTGGAAAAAGGAATATATTCAAATATAAACTACACAGTAGCATTCTGTGAAAATTCTTTCTGTTCTGTGCATTCAACTAACAGAGTTGAACCTTACTTTTGATTGAGCCTTTCTGAAACACTCTTTCTGTAGAAACTGCAATTGGACATTCTGAGCGCTAAGAGGCCTATATTGGGAAAAATAATATCTTCAAATAAAAACTACACAGAAGCATTGTGTGAAACTTATTTCTGATATGTTCATTAAGCTAACAGAGTTAAACCATACTTTTGATTGAGCAGATCTGAACACTCTTTCTGTAGAAAATGCAACTGGACATTTGGAGCGCTAAGAGCGTAGTAGTGGAAAAAGGAATATATTCAAATATAAACTACACAGAAGCATTCTGTGAAACTTCTTTCTGATCTGAGCATTCAGCTAACAGAGTTAAACCATACTTTTGATTGAGCAGTTTTGAAACACTCTGTCTGTAGAAAATGCAACTGGACATTCGTAGCGCTAAGTGGGTAATAGTGGAAAAAAGAATATGTTCAAATATAAACTACACAGAAGCATTGTATGAAACTCCTTTCTGTTCTGTGCAATCAACTAACAGAGTTGAACCTTACTTTTGATTGAGCCGTTCTGAAACACTCTTTCTGTAGAAACTGCAATTGGACATTCTGAGCGCTAAGAGGCCTATATTGGGAAAAAGAATGTCTACAAATAAAAACTACACAGAAGAATTGTGTGAAACTTCTTTCTGTTCTGTTTGTTCAACTAAAAGAGTTGAACCTTAGTTTTGATTGAGCCGTTCTGAAACACTCTTTCTGTAGAAAATGCAAGTGGAGATTCGGAGCGCTAAGAGGGTAATAGTGGAAAAGGGAATGTCTCCAAATATAAACTACACAGAATCATTCTGTGAAACTTCTTTCTGATCTGTGCATTCAGCTAACAGAGTTAAACCATACTTTTGATTGAGCAGATCTGAACACTCTTTCTGTAGAAAATGCAACTGGACATTTGGAGCACTAAGAGAGTAGTAGTGGAAAAAGGAATATATTCAAATATAAATTACACAGAAGCATTCTGTGAAACTTCTTTCTGATGTGAGCATTCAGCTAACAGAGTTAAACCGTACTTTTGATTGAGCAGTTTTGAAACACTCTGTCTGTAGAAAATGCAACTGGACATTCGTAGCGCTAAGTGGGTAATAGTGGAAAAAAGAATATGTTCAAATATAAACTACACAGAAGCATTGTATGAAACTTCTTTCTGTTCTGTGCATTCAACTAACAGAGTTGAACCTGACTTTTGATTGAGCCTTTCTGAAACACTCTTTCTGTAGAAACTGCAATTGGACATTCTGAGCGCTAAGAGGCCTATATTGGGAAAAATAATATCTTCAAATAAAAACTACACAGAAGCATTGTGTGAAACTTATTTCTGATATGTTCATTAAGCTAACAGAGTTCAACCATACTTTTGATTGCGCAGTTCTGAACACTCTTTCTGTAGAAAATGCAAGTGGACATTCGGAGCGCTAAGAGGGTAATAGTGGAAAAAGGAATATATTCAAATATAAACTACACAGTAGCATTCTGTGAAAATACTTTCTGTTCTGTGCATTCAACTAACAGAGTTGAACCTTACTTTTGATTGAGCCGTTCTGAAACACTCTTTCTGTAGAAACTGCAATTGGACATGCTAAGCGCTAAGAGGCCTACATTGGGAAAAAGAATATCTTCAAATAAAAACTACACAGATGCATTCTGTGAAACTTATTTCTGATCTGTAAATTCAGTTAACAGAGATAAAACATATTTTTGATTGAGCAGTTATGAAACATTCTTTTTGTAGAAAATGCAAGTGGAGATTCGGAGCGCTAAGAGGGTAATAGTGGAAAAAGGAATGTCTTCAAATATAAACTACACAGAATCATTCAGTGAAACTTCTTTCTGATCTGTGCATTCAGCTAACAGAGTTAAACCATACTTTTGATTGAGCAGATCTGAACTCTCTTTCTGTAGAAAATGCAACTGGACATTTGGAGCGCTAAGAGCGTAGTAGTGGAAAAAGGAATATATTCAAATATAAACTACACAGAAGCATTCTGTGAAACTTCTTTCTGATCTGAGCATTCAGCTAACAGAGTTAAACCATACTTTTGATTGAGCAGTTTTGAAACACTCTGTCTGTAGAAAATGCAACTGGACATTCGTAGCGCTAAGTGGGTAATAGTGGAAAAAAGAATATGTTCAAATATAAACTACACAGAAGCATTGTATGAAACTTCTTTCTGTTCTGTGCATTCAACTAACAGAGTTGAACCTGACTTTTGATTGAGCCTTTCGGAAACACTCTTTCTGTAGAAACTGCAATTGGACATTTTGAGCGCTAAGAGGCCTATATTGGGAAAAATAATATCTTCAAATAAAAACTACACAGAAGCATTGTGTGAAACTTATTTCTGATATGTTCATTAAGCTAACAGAGTTAAACCATCCTTTTGATTGCGCAGTTCTGAACACTCTTTCTGTAGAAAATGCCAGTGGACATTCGGAGCGCTAAGAGGGTAATAGTGGAAAAAGGAATATATTCAAATATAAACTACACAGTAGCATTCTGTGAAAATTCTTTCTGTTCTGTGCATTCAACTAACAGAGTTGAACCTTACATTTGATTGAGCCTTTCTGAAACACTCTTTCTGTAGAAACTGCAATTGGACATTCTGAGCGCTAAGAGGCCTATATTGGGAAAAATAATATCTTCAAATAAAAACTACACAGAAGCATTGTGTGAAACTTATTTCTGATATGTTCATTAAGCTAACAGAGTTAAACCATACTTTTGATTGAGCAGATCTGAACACTCTTTCTGTAGAAAATGCAACTGGACATTTGGAGCGCTAAGAGCGTAGTAGTGGAAAAAGGAATATATTCAAATATAAACTACACAGAAGCATTCTGTGAAACTTCTTTCTGATCTGAGCATTCAGCTAACAGAGTTAAACCATACTTTTGATTGAGCAGTTTTGAAACACTCTGTCTGTAGAAAATGCAACTGGACATTCGTAGCGCTAAGTGGGTAATAGTGGAAAAAAGAATATGTTCAAATATAAACTACACAGAAGCATTGTATGAAACTTCTTTCTGTTCTGTGCATTCAACTAACAGAGTTGAACCTTACTTTTGATTGAGCCGTTCTGAAACACTCTTTCTGTAGAAACTGCAATTGGACATTCTGAGCGCTAAGAGGCCTATATTGGGAAAAAGAATGTCTACAAATAAAAACTACACAGAAGAATTGTGTGAAACTTCTTTCTGTTCTGTTTGTTCAACTAAAAGAGTTGAACCTTAGTTTTGATTGAGCCGTTCTGAAACACTCTTTCTGTAGAAAATGCAAGTGGAGATTCGGAGCGCTAAGAGGGTAATAGTGGAAAAGGGAATGTCTCCAAATATAAACTACACAGAATCATTCTGTGAAACTTCTTTCTGATCTGTGCATTCAGCTAACAGAGTTAAACCATACTTTTGATTGAGCAGATCTGAACACTCTTTCTGTAGAAAATGCAACTGGACATTTGGAGCACTAAGAGAGTAGTAGTGGAAAAAGGAATATATTCAAATATAAATTACACAGAAGCATTCTGTGAAACTTCTTTCTGATGTGAGCATTCAGCTAACAGATTTAAACCATACTTTTGATTGAGCAGTTTTGAAACACTCTGTCTGTAGAAAATGCAACTGGACATTCGTAGCGCTAAGTGGGTAATAGTGGAAAAAAGAATATGTTCAAATATAAACTACACAGAAGCATTGTATGAAACTTCTTTCTGTTCTGTGCATTCAACTAACAGAGTTGAACCTTACTTTTGATTGAGCCGTTCTGAAACACTCTTTCTGTAGAAACTGCAATTGGACATTCTGAGCGCTAAGAGACCTATATCGGGAAAAAGAATGTCTACAAATAAAAACTACACAGAAGAATTGTGTGAAACTTCTTTCTGTTCTGTTTGTTCAACTAAAAGAGTTGAACCTTAGTTTTGATTGAGCCGTTCTGAAACACTCTTTCTGTAGAAAATGCAAGTGGAGATTCGGAGCGCTAAGAGGGTAATAGTGGAAAAAGGAATGTCTCCAAATATAAACTACACAGAATCATTCTGTGAAACTTCTTTCTGATCTGTGCATTCAGCTAACAGAGTTAAACCATACTTTTGATTGAGCAGATCTGAACACTCTTTCTGTAGAAAATGCAACTGGACATTTGGAGCGCTAAGAGAGTAGTAGTGGAAGAAGGAATATATTCAAATATAAACTACACAGAAGCATTCTGTGAAACTTCTTTCTGATCTGAGCATTCAGCTAACAGAGTTAAACCATACTTTTGATTGAGCAGTTTTGAAACACTCTGTCTGTAGAAAATGCAACTGGACATTCGTAGCGCTAAGTGGGTAATAGTGGAAAAAAGAATATGTTCAAATATAAACTACACAGAAGCATTGTATGAAACATCTTTCTGTTCTGTGCATTCAACTAACAGAGTTGAACCTTACTTTTGATTGAGCCTTTCTGAAACACTCTTTCTGTAGAAACTGCAATTGGACATTCTGAGCGCTAAGAGGCCTATATTGGGAAAAAAAATATCTTCAAATAAAAACTACACAGAAGCATTGTGTGAAACTTATTTCTGATATGTTCATTAAGCTAACAGAGTTAAACCATACTTTTGATTGCGCAGTTCTGAACACTCTTTCTGTAGAAAATGCAAGTGGACATTCGGAGCGCTAAGAGGGTAATAGTGGAAAAAGGAATATATTCAAATATAAACTACACAGTAGCATTCTGTGAAAATTCTTTCTGTTCTGTGCATTCAACTAACAGAGTTGAACCTTACTTTTGATTGAGCCGTTCTGAAACACTCTTTCTGTAGAAACTGCAATTGGACATGCTAAGCGCTAAGAGGCCTACATTGGGAAAAAGAATATCTTCAAATAAAAACTACACAGATGCATTCTGTGAAACTTATTTCTGATCTGTAAATTCAGTTAACAGAGATAAAACATATTTTTGATTGAGCAGTTATGAAACACTCTTTTTGTAGAAAATGCAAGTGGAGATTCGGAGCGCTAAGAGGGTAATAGTGGAAAAAGGAATGTCTTCAAATATAAACTACACAGAATCATTCGGTGAAACTTCTTTCTGATCTGTGCATTCAGCTAACAGAGTTAAACCATACTTTTGATTGAGCAGATCTGAACACTCTTTCTGTAGAAAATGCAACTGGACATTTGGAGCGCTAAGAGCGTAGTAGTGGAAAAAAGAATATATTCAAATATAAACTACACAGAAGCATTCTGTGAAACTTCTTTCTGATCTGAGCATTCAGCTAACAGAGTTAAACCATACTTTTGATTGAGCAGTTTTGAAACACTCTGTCTGTAGAAAATGCAACTGGACATTCGTAGCGCTAAGTGGGTAATAGTGGAAAAAAGAATATGTTCAAATATAAACTACACAGAAGCATTGTATGAAACTACTTTCTGTTCTGTGCATTCAACTAACAGAGTTGAACCTTACTTTTGATTGAGCCGTTCTGAATCACTCTTTCTGTAGAAACTGCAATTGGACATTCTGAGCGCTAAGAGGCCTATATTGGGAAAAAGAATGTCTACAAATAAAAACTACACAGAAGAATTGTGTGAAACATCTTTCTGTTCTGTTTGTTCAACTAAAAGAGTTGAACCTTAGTTTTGATTGAGCGGTTCTGAAACACTCTTTCTGTAGAAAATGCAAGTGGAGATTCGGAGCGCTAAGGGGGTAATAGTGGAAAAAGGAATGTCTCCAAATATAAACTACACAAAATCATTCTGTGAAACTTCTTTCTGATCTGTGCATTCAGCTAACAGAGTTAAACCATACTTTTGATTGAGCAGATCTGAACACTCTTTCTGTAGAAAATGCAACTGGACATCTGGAGCGCTAAGAGCGTAGTAGTGGAAAAAGGAATATATTCAAATATAAACTACACAGAAGCATTCTGTGAAACTTCTTTCTGATCTGAGCATTCAGCTAACAGAGTTAAACCGTACTTTTGATTGAGCAGTTTTGAAACACTCTGTCTGTAGAAAATGCAACTGGACATTCGTAGCGCTAAGTGGGTAATAGTGGAAAAAAGAATATGTTCAAATATAAACTACACAGAAGCATTGTATGAAACTTCTTTCTGTTCTGTGCATTCAACTAACAGAGTTGAACCTGACTTTTGATTGAGCCTTTCTGAAACACTCTTTCTGTAGAAACTGCAATTGGACATTCTGAGCGCTAAGAGGCCTATATTGGGAAAAATAATATCTTCAAATAAAAACTACACAGAAGCATTGTGTGAAACTTATTTCTGATATGTTCATTAAGCTAACAGAGTTCAACCATACTTTTGATTGCGCAGTTCTGAACACTCTTTCTGTAGAAAATGCAAGTGGACATTCGGAGCGCTAAGAGGGTAATAGTGGAAAAAGGAATATATTCAAATATAAACTACACAGTAGCATTCTGTGAAAATACTTTCTGTTCTGTGCATTCAACTAACAGAGTTGAACCTTACTTTTGATTGAGCCGTTCTGAAACACTCTTTCTGTAGAAACTGCAATTGGACATGCTAAGCGCTAAGAGGCCTACATTGGGAAAAAGAATATCTTCAAATAAAAACTACACAGATGCATTCTGTGAAACTTATTTCTGATCTGTAAATTCAGTTAACAGAGATAAAACATATTTTTGATTGAGCAGTTATGAAACATTCTTTTTGTAGAAAATGCAAGTGGAGATTCGGAGCGCTAAGAGGGTAATAGTGGAAAAAGGAATGTCTTCAAATATAAACTACACAGAATCATTCGGTGAAACATCTTTCTGATCTGTGCATTCAGCTAACAGAGTTAAACCATACTTTTGATTGAGCAGATCTGAACTCTCTTTCTGTAGAAAATGCAACTGGACATTTGGAGCGCTAAGAGCGTAGTAGTGGAAAAAGGAATATATTCAAATATAAACTACACAGAAGCATTCTGTGAAACTTCTTTCTGATCTGAGCATTCAGCTAACAGAGTTAAACCATACTTTTGATTGAGCAGTTTTGAAACACTCTGTCTGTAGAAAATGCAACTGGACATTCGTAGCGCTAAGTGGGTAATAGTGGAAAAAAGAATATGTTCAAATATAAACTACACAGAAGCATTGTATGAAACTTCTTTCTGTTCTGTGCATTCAACTAACAGAGTTGAACCTGACTTTTGATTGAGCCTTTCTGAAACACTCTTTCTGTAGAAACTGCAATTGGACATTTTGAGCGCTAAGAGGCCTATATTGGGAAAAATAATATCTTCAAATAAAAACTACACAGAAGCATTGTGTGAAACTTATTTCTGATATGTTCATTAAGCTAACAGAGTTAAACCATCCTTTTGGTTGCGCAGTTCTGAACACTCTTTCTGTAGAAAATGCCAGTGGACATTCGGAGCGCTAAGAGGGTAATAGTGGAAAAAGGAATATATTCAAATATAAACTACACAGTAGCATTCTGTGAAAATTCTTTCTGTTCTGTGCATTCAACTAACAGAGTTGAACCTTACTTTTGATTGAGCCTTTCTGAAACACTCTTTCTGTAGAAACTGCAATTGGACATTCTGAGCGCTAAGAGGCCTATATTGGGAAAAATAATATCTTCAAATAAAAACTACACAGAAGCATTGTGTGAAACTTATTTCTGATATGTTCATTAAGCTAACAGAGTTAAACCATACTTTTGATTGAGCAGATCTGAACACTCTTTCTGTAGAAAATGCAACTGGACATTTGGAGCGCTAAGAGCGTAGTAGTGGAAAAAGGAATATATTCAAATATAAACTACACAGAAGCATTCTGTGAAACTTCTTTCTGATCTGAGCATTCAGCTAACAGAGTTAAACCATACTTTTGATTGAGCAGTTTTGAAACACTCTGTCTGTAGAAAATGCAACTGGACATTCGTAGCGCTAAGTGGGTAATAGTGGAAAAAAGAATATGTTCAAATATAAACTACACAGAAGCATTGTATGAAACTCCTTTCTGTTCTGTGCATTCAACTAACAGAGTTGAACCTTACTTTTGATTGAGCCGTTCTGAAACACTCTTTCTGTAGAAACTGCAATTGGACATTCTGAGCGCTAAGAGGCCTATATTGGGAAAAAGAATGTCTACAAATAAAAACTACACAGAAGAATTGTGTGAAACTTCTTTCTGTTCTGTTTGTTCAACTAAAAGAGTTGAACCTTAGTTTTGATTGAGCCGTTCTGAAACACTCTTTCTGTAGAAAATGCAAGTGGAGATTCGGAGCGCTAAGAGGGTAATAGTGGAAAAGGGAATGTCTCCAAATATAAACTACACAGAATCATTCTGTGAAACTTCTTTCTGATCTGTGCATTCAGCTAACAGAGTTAAACCATACTTTTGATTGAGCAGATCTGAACACTCTTTCTGTAGAAAATGCAACTGGACATTTGGAGCACTAAGAGAGTAGTAGTGGAAAAAGGAATATATTCAAATATAAATTACACAGAAGCATTCTGTGAAACTTCTTTCTGATGTGAGCATTCAGCTAACAGATTTAAACCATACTTTTGATTGAGCAGTTTTGAAACACTCTGTCTGTAGAAAATGCAACTGGACATTCGTAGCGCTAAGTGGGTAATAGTGGAAAAAAGAATATGTTCAAATATAAACTACACAGAAGCATTGTATGAAACTTCTTTCTGTTCTGTGCATTCAACTAACAGAGTTGAACCTTACTTTTGATTGAGCCGTTCTGAAACACTCTTTCTGTAGAAACTGCAATTGGACATTCTGAGCGCTAAGAGACCTATATCGGGAAAAAGAATGTCTACAAATAAAAACTACACAGAAGAATTGTGTGAAACTTCTTTCTGTTCTGTTTGTTCAACTAAAAGAGTTGAACCTTAGTTTTGATTGAGCCGTTCTGAAACACTCTTTCTGTAGAAAATGCAAGTGGAGATTCGGAGCGCTAAGAGGGTAATAGTGGAAAAAGGAATGTCTCCAAATATAAACTACACAGAATCATTCTGTGAAACTTCTTTCTGATCTGTGCATTCAGCTAACAGAGTTAAACCATACTTTTGATTGAGCAGATCTGAACACTCTTTCTGTAGAAAATGCAACTGGACATTTGGAGCGCTAAGAGAGTAGTAGTGGAAGAAGGAATATATTCAAATATAAACTACACAGAAGCATTCTGTGAAACTTCTTTCTGATCTGAGCATTCAGCTAACAGAGTTAAACCATACTTTTGATTGAGCAGTTTTGAAACACTCTGTCTGTAGAAAATGCAACTGGACATTCGTAGCGCTAAGTGGGTAATAGTGGAAAAAAGAATATGTTCAAATATAAACTACACAGAAGCATTGTATGAAACATCTTTCTGTTCTGTGCATTCAACTAACAGAGTTGAACCTTACTTTTGATTGAGCCTTTCTGAAACACTCTTTCTGTAGAAACTGCAATTGGACATTCTGAGCGCTAAGAGGCCTATATTGGGAAAAAAAATATCTTCAAATAAAAACTACACAGAAGCATTGTGTGAAACTTATTTCTGATATGTTCATTAAGCTAACAGAGTTAAACCATACTTTTGATTGCGCAGTTCTGAACACTCTTTCTGTAGAAAATGCAAGTGGACATTCGGAGCGCTAAGAGGGTAATAGTGGAAAAAGGAATATATTCAAATATAAACTACACAGTAGCATTCTGTGAAAATTCTTTCTGTTCTGTGCATTCAACTAACAGAGTTGAACCTTACTTTTGATTGAGCCGTTCTGAAACACTCTTTCTGTAGAAACTGCAATTGGACATGCTAAGCGCTAAGAGGCCTACATTGGGAAAAAGAATATCTTCAAATAAAAACTACACAGATGCATTCTGTGAAACTTATTTCTGATCTGTAAATTCAGTTAACAGAGATAAAACATATTTTTGATTGAGCAGTTATGAAACACTCTTTTTGTAGAAAATGCAAGTGGAGATTCGGAGCGCTAAGAGGGTAATAGTGGAAAAAGGAATGTCTTCAAATATAAACTACACAGAATCATTCGGTGAAACTTCTTTCTGATCTGTGCATTCAGCTAACAGAGTTAAACCATACTTTTGATTGAGCAGATCTGAACACTCTTTCTGTAGAAAATGCAACTGGACATTTGGAGCGCTAAGAGCGTAGTAGTGGAAAAAAGAATATATTCAAATATACACTACACAGAAGCATTCTGTGAAACTTCTTTCTGATCTGAGCATTCAGCTAACAGAGTTAAACCATACTTTTGATTGAGCAGTTTTGAAACACTCTGTCTGTAGAAAATGCAACTGGACATTCGTAGCGCTAAGTGGGTAATAGTGGAAAAAAGTATATGTTCAAATATAAACTACACAGAAGCATTGTATGAAACTTCTTTCTGTTCTGTGCATTCAACTAACAGAGTTGAATCTGACTTTTGATTGAGCCTTTCTGAAACACTCTTTCTGTAGAAACTGCAATTGGACATTCTGAGCGCTAAGAGGCCTATATTGGGAAAAATAATATCTTCAAATAAAAACTACACAGAAGCATTGTGTGAAACTTATTTCTGATATGTTCATTAAGCTAACAGAGTTCAACCATACTTTTGATTGCGCAGTTCTGAACACTCTTTCTGTAGAAAATGCAAGTGGACATTCGGAGCGCTAAGAGGGTAATAGTGGAAAAAGGAATATATTCAAATATAAACTACACAGTAGCATTCTGTGAAAATTCTTTCTGTTCTGTGCATTCAACTAACAGAGTTGAACCTTACTTTTGATTGAGCCGTTCTGAAACACTCTTTCTGTAGAAACTGCAATTGGACATGCTAAGCGCTAAGAGGCCTACATTGGGAAAAAGAATATCTTCAAATAAAAACTACACAGATGCATTCTGTGAAACTTATTTCTGATCTCTAAATTCAGTTAACAGAGATAAAACATATTTTTGATTGAGCAGTTATGAAAAACTCTTTTTGTAGAAAATGCAAGTGGAGATTCGGAGCGCTAAGAGGGTAATAGTGGAAAAAGGAATGTCTTCAAATATAAACTACACAGAATCATTCGGGGAAACTTCTTTCTGATTTGTGCATTCAGCTAACAGAGTTAAACCATACTTTTGATTGAGCAGATCTGAACACTCTTTCTGTAGAAAATGCAACTGGACATTTGGAGCGCTAAGAGTGTAGTAGTGGAAAAAGGAATATATTCAAATATAAACTACACAGAAGCATTCTGTGAAACTTCTTTCTGATCTGAGCATTCAGCTAACAGATTTAAACCATACTTTTGATTGAGCAGTTTTGAAACACTCTGTCTGTAGAAAATGCAACTGGACATTCGTAGCGCTAAGTGGGTAATAGTGGAAAAAAGAATATGTTCAAATATAAACTACACAGAAGCATTGTATGAAACTACTTTCTGTTCTGTGCATTCAACTAACAGAGTTGAACCTTACTTTTGATTGAGCCGTTCTGAATCACTCTTTCTGTAGAAACTGCAATTGGACATTCTGAGCGCTAAGAGGCCTATATTGGGAAAAAGAATGTCTACAAATAAAAACTACACAGAAGAATTTTGTGAAACATCTTTCTGTTCTGTTTGTTCAACTAAAAGAGTTGAACCTTAGTTTTGATTGAGCGGTTCTGAAACACTCTTTCTGTAGAAAATGCAAGTGGAGATTCGGAGCGCTATGGGGGTAATAGTGGAAAAAGGAATGTCTCCAAATATAAACTACACAAAATCATTCTGTGAAACTTCTTTCTGATCTGTGCATTCAGCTAACAGAGTTAAACCATACTTTTGATTGAGCAGATCTGAACACTCTTTCTGTAGAAAATGCAACTGGACATTTGGAGCGCTAAGAGAGTAGTAGTGGAAAAAGGAATATATTCAAATATAAACTACACAGAAGCATTCTGTGAAACTTCTTTCTGATCTGAGCATTCAGCTAACAGAGTTAAACCGTACTTTTGATTGAGCAGTTTTGAAACACTCTGTCTGTAGAAAATGCAACTGGACATTCGTAGCGCTAAGTGGGTAATAGTGGAAAAAAGAATATGTTCAAATATAAACTACACAGAAGCATTGTATGAAACTTCTTTCTGTTCTGTGCATTCAACTAACAGAGTTGAACCTGACTTTTGATTGAGCCTTTCTGAAACACTCTTTCTGTAGAAACTGCAATTGGACATTCTGAGCGCTAAGAGGCCTATATTGGGAAAAATAATATCTTCAAATAAAAACTACACAGAAGCATTGTGTGAAACTTATTTCTGATATGTTCATTAAGCTAACAGAGTTCAACCATACTTTTGATTGCGCAGTTCTGAACACTCTTTCTGTAGAAAATGCAAGTGGACATTCGGAGCGCTAAGAGGGTAATAGTGGAAAAAGGAATATATTCAAATATAAACTACACAGTAGCATTCTGTGAAAATACTTTCTGTTCTGTGCATTCAACTAACAGAGTTGAACCTTACTTTTGATTGAGCCGTTCTGAAACACTCTTTCTGTAGAAACTGCAATTGGACATGCTAAGCGCTAAGAGGCCTACATTGGGAAAAAGAATATCTTCAAATAAAAACTACACAGATGCATTCTGTGAAACTTATTTCTGATCTGTAAATTCAGTTAACAGAGATAAAACATATTTTTGATTGAGCAGTTATGAAACATTCTTTTTGTAGAAAATGCAAGTGGAGATTCGGAGCGCTAAGAGGGTAATAGTGGAAAAAGGAATGTCTTCAAATATAAACTACACAGAATCATTCGGTGAAACTTCTTTCTGATCTGTGCATTCAGCTAACAGAGTTAAACCATACTTTTGATTGAGCAGATCTGAACTCTCTTTCTGTAGAAAATGCAACTGGACATTTGGAGCGCTAAGAGCGTAGTAGTGGAAAAAGGAATATATTCAAATATAAACTACACAGAAGCATTCTGTGAAACTTCTTTCTGATCTGAGCATTCAGCTAACAGAGTTAAACCATACTTTTGATTGAGCAGTTTTGAAACACTCTGTCTGTAGAAAATGCAACTGGACATTCGTAGCGCTAAGTGGGTAATAGTGGAAAAAAGAATATGTTCAAATATAAACTAAACAGAAGCATTGTATGAAACTTCTTTCTGTTCTGTGCATTCAACTAACAGAGTTGAACCTGACTTTTGATTGAGCCTTTCTGAAACACTCTTTCTGTAGAAACTGCAATTGGACATTTTGAGCGCTAAGAGGCCTATATTGGGAAAAATAATATCTTCAAATAAAAACTACACAGAATCATTGTGTGAAACTTATTTCTGATATGTTCATTAAGCTAACAGAGTTAAACCATCCTTTTGATTGCGCAGTTCTGAACACTCTTTCTGTAGAAAATGCCAGTGGACATTCGGAGCGCTAAGAGGTTAATAGTGGAAAAAGGAATATATTCAAATATAAACTACACAGTAGCATTCTGTGAAAATTCTTTCTGTTCTGTGCATTCAACTAACAGAGTTGAACCTTACTTTTGATTGAGCCTTTCTGAAACACTCTTTCTGTAGAAACTGCAATTGGACATTCTGAGCGCTAAGAGGCCTATATTGGGAAAAATAATATCTTCAAATAAAAACTACACAGAAGCATTGTGTGAAACTTATTTCTGATATGTTCATTAAGCTAACAGAGTTAAACCATACTTTTGATTGAGCAGATCTGAACACTCTTTCTGTAGAAAATGCAACTGGACATTTGGAGCGCTAAGAGCGTAGTAGTGGAAAAAGGAATATATTCAAATATAAACTACACAGAAGCATTCTGTGAAACTTCTTTCTGATCTGAGCATTCAGCTAACAGAGTTAAACCATACTTTTGATTGAGCAGTTTTGAAACACTCTGTCTGTAGAAAATGCAACTGGACATTCGTAGCGCTAAGTGGGTAATAGTGGAAAAAAGAATATGTTCAAATATAAACTACACAGAAGCATTGTATGAAACTTCTTTCTGTTCTGTGCATTCAACTAACCGAGTTGAACCTTACTTTTGATTGAGCCGTTCTGAAACACTCTTTCTGTAGAAACTGCAATTGGACATTCTGAGCGCTAAGAGGCCTATATTGGGAAAAAGAATGTCTACAAATAAAAACTACACAGAAGAATTGTGTGAAACTTCTTTCTGTTCTGTTTGTTCAACTAAAAGAGTTGAACCTTAGTTTTGATTGAGCCGTTCTGAAACACTCTTTCTGTAGAAAATGCAAGTGGAGATTCGGAGCGCTAAGA
The DNA here is from genome assembly GCF_028878055.3 of Symphalangus syndactylus. NCBI lineage: Eukaryota > Metazoa > Chordata > Mammalia > Primates > Hylobatidae > Symphalangus > Symphalangus syndactylus. The sequence goes on along the minus strand of NC_072437.2, from coordinate 108,541,102 downwards.
GGGTAATAGTGGAAAAGGGAATGTCTCCAAATATAAACTACACAGAATCATTCTGTGAAACTTCTTTCTGATCTGTGCATTCAGCTAACAGAGTTAAACCATACTTTTGATTGAGCAGATCTGAACACTCTTTCTGTAGAAAATGCAACTGGACATTTGGAGCACTAAGAGAGTAGTAGTGGAAAAAGGAATATATTCAAATATAAATTACACAGAAGCATTCTGTGAAACTTCTTTCTGATGTGAGCATTCAGCTAACAGATTTAAACCATACTTTTGATTGAGCAGTTTTGAAACACTCTGTCTGTAGAAAATGCAACTGGACATTCGTAGCGCTAAGTGGGTAATAGTGGAAAAAAGAATATGTTCAAATATAAACTACACAGAAGCATTGTATGAAACTTCTTTCTGTTCTGTGCATTCAACTAACAGAGTTGAACCTTACTTTTGATTGAGCCGTTCTGAAACACTCTTTCTGTAGAAACTGCAATTGGACATTCTGAGCGCTAAGAGACCTATATCGGGAAAAAGAATGTCTACAAATAAAAACTACACAGAAGAATTGTGTGAAACTTCTTTCTGTTCTGTTTGTTCAACTAAAAGAGTTGAACCTTAGTTTTGATTGAGCCGTTCTGAAACACTCTTTCTGTAGAAAATGCAAGTGGAGATTCGGAGCGCTAAGAGGGTAATAGTGGAAAAAGGAATGTCTCCAAATATAAACTACACAGAATCATTCTGTGAAACTTCTTTCTGATCTGTGCATTCAGCTAACAGAGTTAAACCATACTTTTGATTGAGCAGATCTGAACACTCTTTCTGTAGAAAATGCAACTGGACATTTGGAGCGCTAAGAGAGTAGTAGTGGAAGAAGGAATATATTCAAATATAAACTACACAGAAGCATTCTGTGAAACTTCTTTCTGATCTGAGCATTCAGCTAACAGAGTTAAACCATACTTTTGATTGAGCAGTTTTGAAACACTCTGTCTGTAGAAAATGCAACTGGACATTCGTAGCGCTAAGTGGGTAATAGTGGAAAAAAGAATATGTTCAAATATAAACTACACAGAAGCATTGTATGAAACATCTTTCTGTTCTGTGCATTCAACTAACAGAGTTGAACCTTACTTTTGATTGAGCCTTTCTGAAACACTCTTTCTGTAGAAACTGCAATTGGACATTCTGAGCGCTAAGAGGCCTATATTGGGAAAAAAAATATCTTCAAATAAAAACTACACAGAAGCATTGTGTGAAACTTATTTCTGATATGTTCATTAAGCTAACAGAGTTAAACCATACTTTTGATTGCGCAGTTCTGAACACTCTTTCTGTAGAAAATGCAAGTGGACATTCGGAGCGCTAAGAGGGTAATAGTGGAAAAAGGAATATATTCAAATATAAACTACACAGTAGCATTCTGTGAAAATTCTTTCTGTTCTGTGCATTCAACTAACAGAGTTGAACCTTACTTTTGATTGAGCCGTTCTGAAACACTCTTTCTGTAGAAACTGCAATTGGACATGCTAAGCGCTAAGAGGCCTACATTGGGAAAAAGAATATCTTCAAATAAAAACTACACAGATGCATTCTGTGAAACTTATTTCTGATCTGTAAATTCAGTTAACAGAGATAAAACATATTTTTGATGGAGCAGTTATGAAACACTCTTTTTGTAGAAAATGCAAGTGGAGATTCGGAGCGCTAAGAGGGTAATAGTGGAAAAAGGAATGTCTTCAAATATAAACTACACAGAATCATTCGGTGAAACTTCTTTCTGATCTGTGCATTCAGCTAACAGAGTTAAACCATACTTTTGATTGAGCAGATCTGAACACTCTTTCTGTAGAAAATGCAACTGGACATTTGGAGCGCTAAGAGCGTAGTAGTGGAAAAAAGAATATATTCAAATATAAACTACACAGAAGCATTCTGTGAAACTTCTTTCTGATCTGAGCATTCAGCTAACAGAGTTAAACCATACTTTTGATTGAGCAGTTTTGAAACACTCTGTCTGTAGAAAATGCAACTGGACATTCGTAGCGCTAAGTGGGTAATAGTGGAAAAAAGTATATGTTCAAATATAAACTACACAGAAGCATTGTATGAAACTTCTTTCTGTTCTGTGCATTCAACTAACAGAGTTGAATCTGACTTTTGATTGAGCCTTTCTGAAACACTCTTTCTGTAGAAACTGCAATTGGACATTCTGAGCGCTAAGAGGCCTATATTGGGAAAAATAATATCTTCAAATAAAAACTACACAGAAGCATTGTGTGAAACTTATTTCTGATATGTTCATTAAGCTAACAGAGTTCAACCATACTTTTGATTGCGCAGTTCTGAACACTCTTTCTGTAGAAAATGCAAGTGGACATTCGGAGCGCTAAGAGGGTAATAGTGGAAAAAGGAATATATTCAAATATAAACTACACAGTAGCATTCTGTGAAAATTCTTTCTGTTCTGTGCATTCAACTAACAGAGTTGAACCTTACTTTTGATTGAGCCGTTCTGAAACACTCTTTCTGTAGAAACTGCAATTGGACATGCTAAGCGCTAAGAGGCCTACATTGGGAAAAAGAATATCTTCAAATAAAAACTACACAGATGCATTCTGTGAAACTTATTTCTGATCTCTAAATTCAGTTAACAGAGATAAAACATATTTTTGATTGAGCAGTTATGAAAAACTCTTTTTGTAGAAAATGCAAGTGGAGATTCGGAGCGCTAAGAGGGTAATAGTGGAAAAAGGAATGTCTTCAAATATAAACTACACAGAATCATTCGGGGAAACTTCTTTCTGATTTGTGCATTCAGCTAACAGAGTTAAACCATACTTTTGATTGAGCAGATCTGAACACTCTTTCTGTAGAAAATGCAACTGGACATTTGGAGCGCTAAGAGCGTAGTAGTGGAAAAAGGAATATATTCAAATATAAACTACACAGAAGCATTCTGTGAAACTTCTTTCTGATCTGAGCATTCAGCTAACAGAGTTAAACCATACTTTTGATTGAGCAGTTTTGAAACACTCTGTCTGTAGAAAATGCAACTGGACATTCGTAGCGCTAAGTGGGTAATAGTGGAAAAAAGAATATGTTCAAATATAAACTACACAGAAGCATTGTATGAAACTACTTTCTGTTCTGTGCATTCAACTAACAGAGTTGAACCTTACTTTTGATTGAGCCTTTCTGAAACACTCTTTCTGTAGAAACTGCAATTGGAAATTCTGAGCGCTAAGAGGCCTATATTGGGAAAAAGAATGTCTACAAATAAAAACTACACAGAAGAACTGTGTGAAACTTCTTTCTGTTCTGTTTGTTCAACTAAAAGAGTTGAACCTTAGTTTTGATTGAGCCGTTCTGAAACACTCTTTCTGTAGAAAATGCAAGTGGAGATTCGGAGCGCTAAGAGGGTAATAGTGGAAAAAGGAATATATTCAAATATAAACTACACAGTAGCATTCTGTGAAAATTCTTTCTGTTCTGTGCATTCAACTAACAGAGTTGAACCTTACTTTTGATTGAGCCGTTCTGAAACACTCTTTCTGTAGAAACTGCAATTGGACATGCAAAGCGCTAAGAGGCCTACATTGGGAAAAAGAATATCTTCAAATAAAAACTACACAGATGCATTCTGTGAAACTTATTTCTGATCTGTAAATTCAGTTAACAGAGAAAAAACATATTTTTGATTGAGCAGTTATGAAACACTCTTTTTGTAGAAAATGCAAGTGGAGATTCGGAGCGCTAAGAGAGTAATAGTGGAAAAAGGAATGTCTTCAAATATAAACTACACAGAATCATTCGGTGAAACTTCTTTCTGATCTGTGCATTCAGCTAAGAGAGTTAAACCATACTTTTGATTGAGCAGATCTGAACACTCTTTCTGTAGAAAATGCAACTGGACATTTGGAGCGCTAAGAGAGTAGTAGTGGAAAAAGGAATATATTCAAATATAAACTACACAGAAGCATTCTGTGAAACTTCTTTCTGATCTGAGCATTCAGCTAACAGAGTTAAACCATACTTTTGATTGAGCAGTTTTGAAACACTCTCTCTGTAGAAAATACAACTGGACATTCGTAGCGCTAAGTGGGTAATAGTGGAAAAAAGAATATGTTCAAATAGAAACTACACAGAAGCATTGTATGAAACTTCTTTCTGTTCTGTGCATTCAACTAACAGAGTTGAACCTGACTTTTGATTGAGCCTTTCTGAAACACTCTTTCTGTAGAAACTGCAATTGGACATTTTGAGCGCTAAGAGGCCTATATTGGGAAAAATAATATCTTCAAATAAAAACTACACAGAAGCATTGTGTGAAACTTATTTCTGATATGTTCATTAAGCTAACAGAGTTAAACCATCCTTTTGATTGCGCAGTTCTGAACACTCTTTCTGTAGAAAATGCCAGTGGACATTCGGAGCGCTAAGAGGGTAATAGTGGAAAAAGGAATATATTCAAATATAAACTACACAGTAGCATTCTGTGAAAATACTTTCTGTTCTGTGCATTCAACTAACAGAGTTGAACCTTACTTTTGATTGAGCCTTTCTGAAACACTCTTTCTGTAGAAACTGCAATTGGACATTCTGAGCGCTAAGAGGCCTATATTGGGAAAAATAATATCTTCAAATAAAAACTACACAGAAGCATTGTGTGAAACTTATTTCTGATATGTTCATTAAGCTAACAGAGTTAAACCATACTTTTGATTGCGCAGTTCTGAACACTCTTTCTGTAGAAAATGCAAGTGGACATTCGGATCGCTAAGAGGGTAATAGTGGAAAAAGGAATATATTCAAATATAAACTACACAGTAGCATTCTGTGAAAATTCTTTCTGTTCTGTGCATTCAACTAACAGAGTTGAACCTTACTTTTGATTGAGCCGTTCTGAAACACTCTTTCTGTAGAAACTGCAATTGGACATGCTAAGCGCTAAGAGGCCTACATTGGGAAAAAGAATATCTTCAAATAAAAACTACACAGATGCATTCTGTGAAACTTATTTCTGATCTCTAAATTCAGTTAACAGAGATAAAACATATTTTTGATTGAGCAGTTATGAAACACTCTTTTTGTAGAAAATGCAAGTGGAGATTCGGAGCGCTAAGAGGGTAATAGTGGAAAAAGGAATGTCTTCAAATATAAACTACACAGAATCATTCGGTGAAACTTCTTTCTGATCTGTGCATTCAGCTAACAGAGTTAAACCATACTTTTGATTGAGCAGATCTGAACACTCTTTCTGTAGAAAATGCAACTGGACATTTGGAGCGCTAAGAGCGTAGTAGTGGAAAAAAGAATATATTCAAATATACACTACACAGAAGCATTCTGTGAAACTTCTTTCTGATCTGAGCATTCAGCTAACAGAGTTAAACCATACTTTTGATTGAGCAGTTTTGAAACACTCTGTCTGTAGAAAATGCAACTGGACATTCGTAGCGCTAAGTGGGTAATAGTGGAAAAAAGTATATGTTCAAATATAAACTACACAGAAGCATTGTATGAAACTTCTTTCTGTTCTGTGCATTCAACTAACAGAGTTGAATCTGACTTTTGATTGAGCCTTTCTGAAACACTCTTTCTGTAGAAACTGCAATTGGACATTCTGAGCGCTAAGAGGCCTATATTGGGAAAAATAATATCTTCAAATAAAAACTACACAGAAGCATTGTGTGAAACTTATTTCTGATATGTTCATTAAGCTAACAGAGTTCAACCATACTTTTGATTGCGCAGTTCTGAACACTCTTTCTGTAGAAAATGCAAGTGGACATTCGGAGCGCTAAGAGGGTAATAGTGGAAAAAGGAATATATTCAAATATAAACTACACAGTAGCATTCTGTGAAAATTCTTTCTGTTCTGTGCATTCAACTAACAGAGTTGAACCTTACTTTTGATTGAGCCGTTCTGAAACACTCTTTCTGTAGAAACTGCAATTGGACATGCTAAGCGCTAAGAGGCCTACATTGGGAAAAAGAATATCTTCAAATAAAAACTACACAGATGCATTCTGTGAAACTTATTTCTGATCTCTAAATTCAGTTAACAGAGATAAAACATATTTTTGATTGAGCAGTTATGAAAAACTCTTTTTGTAGAAAATGCAAGTGGAGATTCGGAGCGCTAAGAGGGTAATAGTGGAAAAAGGAATGTCTTCAAATATAAACTACACAGAATCATTCGGGGAAACTTCTTTCTGATTTGTGCATTCAGCTAACAGAGTTAAACCATACTTTTGATTGAGCAGATCTGAACACTCTTTCTGTAGAAAATGCAACTGGACATTTGGAGCGCTAAGAGTGTAGTAGTGGAAAAAGGAATATATTCAAATATAAACTACACAGAAGCATTCTGTGAAACTTCTTTCTGATCTGAGCATTCAGCTAACAGATTTAAACCATACTTTTGATTGAGCAGTTTTGAAACACTCTGTCTGTAGAAAAAGCAACTGGACATTCGTAGCGCTAAGTGGGTAATAGTGGAAAAAAGAATATGTTCAAATATAAACTACACAGAAGCATTGTATGAAACTACTTTCTGTTCTGTGCATTCAACTAACAGAGTTGAACCTTACTTTTGATTGAGCCGTTCTGAATCACTCTTTCTGTAGAAACTGCAATTGGACATTCTGAGCGCTAAGAGGCCTATATTGGGAAAAAGAATGTCTACAAATAAAAACTACACAGAAGAATTTTGTGAAACATCTTTCTGTTCTGTTTGTTCAACTAAAAGAGTTGAACCTTAGTTTTGATTGAGCGGTTCTGAAACACTCTTTCTGTAGAAAATGCAAGTGGAGATTCGGAGCGCTATGGGGGTAATAGTGGAAAAAGGAATGTCTCCAAATATAAACTACACAAAATCATTCTGTGAAACTTCTTTCTGATCTGTGCATTCAGCTAACAGAGTTAAACCATACTTTTGATTGAGCAGATCTGAACACTCTTTCTGTAGAAAATGCAACTGGACATCTGGAGCGCTAAGAGCGTAGTAGTGGAAAAAGGAATATATTCAAATATAAACTACACAGAAGCATTCTGTGAAACTTCTTTCTGATCTGAGCATTCAGCTAACAGAGTTAAACCGTACTTTTGATTGAGCAGTTTTGAAACACTCTGTCTGTAGAAAATGCAACTGGACATTCGTAGCGCTAAGTGGGTAATAGTGGAAAAAAGAATATGTTCAAATATAAACTACACAGAAGCATTGTATGAAACTTCTTTCTGTTCTGTGCATTCAACTAACAGAGTTGAACCTGACTTTTGATTGAGCCTTTCTGAAACACTCTTTCTGTAGAAACTGCAATTGGACATTCTGAGCGCTAAGAGGCCTATATTGGGAAAAATAATATCTTCAAATAAAAACTACACAGAAGCATTGTGTGAAACTTATTTCTGATATGTTCATTAAGCTAACAGAGTTCAACCATACTTTTGATTGCGCAGTTCTGAACACTCTTTCTGTAGAAAATGCAAGTGGACATTCGGAGCGCTAAGAGGGTAATAGTGGAAAAAGGAATATATTCAAATATAAACTACACAGTAGCATTCTGTGAAAATACTTTCTGTTCTGTGCATTCAACTAACAGAGTTGAACCTTACTTTTGATTGAGCCGTTCTGAAACACTCTTTCTGTAGAAACTGCAATTGGACATGCTAAGCGCTAAGAGGCCTACATTGGGAAAAAGAATATCTTCAAATAAAAACTACACAGATGCATTCTGTGAAACTTATTTCTGATCTGTAAATTCAGTTAACAGAGATAAAACATATTTTTGATTGAGCAGTTATGAAACATTCTTTTTGTAGAAAATGCAAGTGGAGATTCGGAGCGCTAAGAGGGTAATAGTGGAAAAAGGAATGTCTTCAAATATAAACTACACAGAATCATTCGGTGAAACTTCTTTCTGATCTGTGCATTCAGCTAACAGAGTTAAACCATACTTTTGATTGAGCAGATCTGAACTCTCTTTCTGTAGAAAATGCAACTGGACATTTGGAGCGCTAAGAGCGTAGTAGTTGAAAAAGGAATATATTCAAATATAAACTACACAGAAGCATTCTGTGAAACTTCTTTCTGATCTGAGCATTCAGCTAACAGAGTTAAACCATACTTTTGATTGAGCAGTTTTGAAACACTCTGTCTGTAGAAAATGCAACTGGACATTCGTAGCGCTAAGTGGGTAATAGTGGAAAAAAGAATATGTTCAAATATAAACTAAACAGAAGCATTGTATGAAACTTCTTTCTGTTCTGTGCATTCAACTAACAGAGTTGAACCTGACTTTTGATTGAGCCTTTCTGAAACACTCTTTCTGTAGAAACTGCAATTGGACATTTTGAGCGCTAAGAGGCCTATATTGGGAAAAATAATATCTTCAAATAAAAACTACACAGAATCATTGTGTGAAACTTATTTCTGATATGTTCATTAAGCTAACAGAGTTAAACCATCCTTTTGATTGCGCAGTTCTGAACACTCTTTCTGTAGAAAATGCCAGTGGACATTCGGAGCGCTAAGAGGTTAATAGTGGAAAAAGGAATATATTCAAATATAAACTACACAGTAGCATTCTGTGAAAATTCTTTCTGTTCTGTGCATTCAACTAACAGAGTTGAACCTTACTTTTGATTGAGCCTTTCTGAAACACTCTTTCTGTAGAAACTGCAATTGGACATTCTGAGCGCTAAGAGGCCTATATTGGGAAAAATAATATCTTCAAATAAAAACTACACAGAAGCATTGTGTGAAACTTATTTCTGATATGTTCATTAAGCTAACAGAGTTAAACCATACTTTTGATTGAGCAGATCTGAACACTCTTTCTGTAGAAAATGCAACTGGACATTTGGAGCGCTAAGAGCGTAGTAGTGGAAAAAGGAATATATTCAAATATAAACTACACAGAAGCATTCTGTGAAACTTCTTTCTGATCTGAGCATTCAGCTAACAGAGTTAAACCATACTTTTGATTGAGCAGTTTTGAAACACTCTGTCTGTAGAAAATGCAACTGGACATTCGTAGCGCTAAGTGGGTAATAGTGGAAAAAAGAATATGTTCAAATATAAACTACACAGAAGCATTGTATGAAACTTCTTTCTGTTCTGTGCATTCAACTAACCGAGTTGAACCTTACTTTTGATTGAGCCGTTCTGAAACACTCTTTCTGTAGAAACTGCAATTGGACATTCTGAGCGCTAAGAGGCCTATATTGGGAAAAAGAATGTCTACAAATAAAAACTACACAGAAGAATTGTGTGAAACTTCTTTCTGTTCTGTTTGTTCAACTAAAAGAGTTGAACCTTAGTTTTGATTGAGCCGTTCTGAAACACTCTTTCTGTAGAAAATGCAAGTGGAGATTCGGAGCGCTAAGAGGGTAATAGTGGAAAAGGGAATGTCTCCAAATATAAACTACACAGAATCATTCTGTGAAACTTCTTTCTGATCTGTGCATTCAGCTAACAGAGTTAAACCATACTTTTGATTGAGCAGATCTGAACACTCTTTCTGTAGAAAATGCAACTGGACATTTGGAGCACTAAGAGAGTAGTAGTGGAAAAAGGAATATATTCAAATATAAATTACACAGAAGCATTCTGTGAAACTTCTTTCTGATGTGAGCATTCAGCTAACAGATTTAAACCATACTTTTGATTGAGCAGTTTTGAAACACTCTGTCTGTAGAAAATGCAACTGGACATTCGTAGCGCTAAGTGGGTAATAGTGGAAAAAAGAATATGTTCAAATATAAACTACACAGAAGCATTGTATGAAACTTCTTTCTGTTCTGTGCATTCAACTAACAGAGTTGAACCTTACTTTTGATTGAGCCGTTCTGAAACACTCTTTCTGTAGAAACTGCAATTGGACATTCTGAGCGCTAAGAGACCTATATCGGGAAAAAGAATGTCTACAAATAAAAACTACACAGAAGAATTGTGTGAAACTTCTTTCTGTTCTGTTTGTTCAACTAAAAGAGTTGAACCTTAGTTTTGATTGAGCCGTTCTGAAACACTCTTTCTGTAGAAAATGCAAGTGGAGATTCGGAGCGCTAAGAGGGTAATAGTGGAAAAAGGAATGTCTCCAAATATAAACTACACAGAATCATTCTGTGAAACTTCTTTCTGATCTGTGCATTCAGCTAACAGAGTTAAACCATACTTTTGATTGAGCAGATCTGAACACTCTTTCTGTAGAAAATGCAACTGGACATTTGGAGCGCTAAGAGAGTAGTAGTGGAAGAAGGAATATATTCAAATATAAACTACACAGAAGCATTCTGTGAAACTTCTTTCTGATCTGAGCATTCAGCTAACAGAGTTAAACCATACTTTTGATTGAGCAGTTTTGAAACACTCTGTCTGTAGAAAATGCAACTGGACATTCGTAGCGCTAAGTGGGTAATAGTGGAAAAAAGAATATGTTCAAATATAAACTACACAGAAGCATTGTATGAAACATCTTTCTGTTCTGTGCATTCAACTAACAGAGTTGAACCTTACTTTTGATTGAGCTTTTCTGAAACACTCTTTCTGTAGAAACTGCAATTGGACATTCTGAGCGCTAAGAGGCCTATATTGGGAAAAAAAAATCTTCAAATAAAAACTACACAGAAGCATTGTGTGAAACTTATTTCTGATATGTTCATTAAGCTAACAGAGTTAAACCATACTTTTGATTGCGCAGTTCTGAACACTCTTTCTGTAGAAAATGCAAGTGGACATTCGGAGCGCTAAGAGGGTAATAGTGGAAAAAGGAATATATTCAAATATAAACTACACAGTAGCATTCTGTGAAAATTCTTTCTGTTCTGTGCATTCAACTAACAGAGTTGAACCTTACTTTTGATTGAGCCGTTCTGAAACACTCTTTCTGTAGAAACTGCAATTGGACATGCTAAGCGCTAAGAGGCCTACATTGGGAAAAAGAATATCTTCAAATAAAAACTACACAGATGCATTCTGTGAAACTTATTTCTGATCTGTAAATTCAGTTAACAGAGATAAAACATATTTTTGATGGAGCAGTTATGAAACACTCTTTTTGTAGAAAATGCAAGTGGAGATTCGGAGCGCTAAGAGGGTAATAGTGGAAAAAGGAATGTCTTCAAATATAAACTACACAGAATCATTCGGTGAAACTTCTTTCTGATCTGTGCATTCAGCTAACAGAGTTAAACCATACTTTTGATTGAGCAGATCTGAACACTCTTTCTGTAGAAAATGCAACTGGACATTTGGAGCGCTAAGAGCGTAGTAGTGGAAAAAAGAATATATTCAAATATAAACTACACAGAAGCATTCTGTGAAACTTCTTTCTGATCTGAGCATTCAGCTAACAGAGTTAAACCATACTTTTGATTGAGCAGTTTTGAAACACTCTGTCTGTAGAAAATGCAACTGGACATTCGTAGCGCTAAGTGGGTAATAGTGGAAAAAAGTATATGTTCAAATATAAACTACACAGAAGCATTGTATGAAACTTCTTTCTGTTCTGTGCATTCAACTAACAGAGTTGAATCTGACTTTTGATTGAGCCTTTCTGAAACACTCTTTCTGTAGAAACTGCAATTGGACATTCTGAGCGCTAAGAGGCCTATATTGGGAAAAATAATATCTTCAAATAAAAACTACACAGAAGCATTGTGTGAAACTTATTTCTGATATGTTCATTAAGCTAACAGAGTTCAACCATACTTTTGATTGCGCAGTTCTGAACACTCTTTCTGTAGAAAATGCAAGTGGACATTCGGAGCGCTAAGAGGGTAATAGTGGAAAAAGGAATATATTCAAATATAAACTACACAGTAGCATTCTGTGAAAATTCTTTCTGTTCTGTGCATTCAACTAACAGAGTTGAACCTTACTTTTGATTGAGCCGTTCTGAAACACTCTTTCTGTAGAAACTGCAATTGGACATGCTAAGCGCTAAGAGGCCTACATTGGGAAAAAGAATATCTTCAAATAAAAACTACACAGATGCATTCTGTGAAACTTATTTCTGATCTCTAAATTCAGTTAACAGAGATAAAACATATTTTTGATTGAGCAGTTATGAAAAACTCTTTTTGTAGAAAATGCAAGTGGAGATTCGGAGCGCTAAGAGGGTAATAGTGGAAAAAGGAATGTCTTCAAATATAAACTACACAGAATCATTCGGGGAAACTTCTTTCTGATTTGTGCATTCAGCTAACAGAGTTAAACCATACTTTTGATTGAGCAGATCTGAACACTCTTTCTGTAGAAAATGCAACTGGACATTTGGAGCGCTAAGAGCGTAGTAGTGGAAAAAGGAATATATTCAAATATAAACTACACAGAAGCATTCTGTGAAACTTCTTTCTGATCTGAGCATTCAGCTAACAGAGTTAAACCATACTTTTGATTGAGCAGTTTTGAAACACTCTGTCTGTAGAAAATGCAACTGGACATTCGTAGCGCTAAGTGGGTAATAGTGGAAAAAAGAATATGTTCAAATATAAACTACACAGAAGCATTGTATGAAACTACTTTCTGTTCTGTGCATTCAACTAACAGAGTTGAACCTTACTTTTGATTGAGCCTTTCTGAAACACTCTTTCTGTAGAAACTGCAATTGGAAATTCTGAGCGCTAAGAGGCCTATATTGGGAAAAAGAATGTCTACAAATAAAAACTACACAGAAGAACTGTGTGAAACTTCTTTCTGTTCTGTTTGTTCAACTAAAAGAGTTGAACCTTAGTTTTGATTGAGCCGTTCTGAAACACTCTTTCTGTAGAAAATGCAAGTGGAGATTCGGAGCGCTAAGAGGGTAATAGTGGAAAAAGGAATATATTCAAATATAAACTACACAGTAGCATTCTGTGAAAATTCTTTCTGTTCTGTGCATTCAACTAACAGAGTTGAACCTTACTTTTGATTGAGCCGTTCTGAAACACTCTTTCTGTAGAAACTGCAATTGGACATGCTAAGCGCTAAGAGGCCTACATTGGGAAAAAGAATATCTTCAAATAAAAACTACACAGATGCATTCTGTGAAACTTATTTCTGATCTGTAAATTCAGTTAACAGAGAAATAACATATTTTTGATTGAGCAGTTATGAAACACTCTTTTTGTAGAAAATGCAAGTGGAGATTCGGAGCGCTAAGAGAGTAATAGTGGAAAAAGGAATGTCTTCAAATATAAACTACACAGAATCATTCGGTGAAACTTCTTTCTGATCTGTGCATTCAGCTAAGAGAGTTAAACCATACTTTTGATTGAGCAGATCTGAACACTCTTTCTGTAGAAAATGCAACTGGACATTTGGAGCGCTAAGAGAGTAGTAGTGGAAAAAGGAATATATTCAAATATAAACTACACAGAAGCATTCTGTGAAACTTCTTTCTGATCTGAGCATTCAGCTAACAGAGTTAAACCATACTTTTGATTGAGCAGTTTTGAAACACTCTCTCTGTAGAAAATACAACTGGACATTCGTAGCGCTAAGTGGGTAATAGTGGAAAAAAGAATATGTTCAAATAGAAACTACACAGAAGCATTGTATGAAACTTCTTTCTGTTCTGTGCATTCAACTAACAGAGTTGAACCTGACTTTTGATTGAGCCTTTCTGAAACACTCTTTCTGTAGAAACTGCAATTGGACATTTTGAGCGCTAAGAGGCCTATATTGGGAAAAATAATATCTTCAAATAAAAACTACACAGAAGCATTGTGTGAAACTTATTTCTGATATGTTCATTAAGCTAACAGAGTTAAACCATCCTTTTGATTGCGCAGTTCTGAACACTCTTTCTGTAGAAAATGCCAGTGGACATTCGGAGCGCTAAGAGGGTAATAGTGGAAAAAGGAATATATTCAAATATAAACTACACAGTAGCATTCTGTGAAAATACTTTCTGTTCTGTGCATTCAACTAACAGAGTTGAACCTTACTTTTGATTGAGCCTTTCTGAAACACTCTTTCTGTAGAAACTGCAATTGGACATTCTGAGCGCTAAGAGGCCTATATTGGGAAAAATAATATCTTCAAATAAAAACTACACAGAAGCATTGTGTGAAACTTATTTCTGATATGTTCATTAAGCTAACAGAGTTAAACCATACTTTTGATTGCGCAGTTCTGAACACTCTTTCTGTAGAAAATGCAAGTGGACATTCGGAGCGCTAAGAGGGTAATAGTGGAAAAAGGAATATATTCAAATATAAACTACACAGTAGCATTCTGTGAAAATTCTTTCTGTTCTGTGCATTCAACTAACAGAGTTGAACCTTACTTTTGATTGAGCCGTTCTGAAACACTCTTTCTGTAGAAACTGCAATTGGACATGCTAAGCGCTAAGAGGCCTACATTGGGAAAAAGAATATCTTCAAATAAAAACTACACAGATGCATTCTGTGAAACTTATTTCTGATCTCTAAATTCAGTTAACAGAGATAAAACATATTTTTGATTGAGCAGTTATGAAACACTCTTTTTGTAGAAAATGCAAGTGGAGATTCGGAGCGCTAAGACGGTAATAGTGCAAAAAGGAATGTCTTCAAATATAAACTACACAGAATCATTCGGTGAAACTTCTTTCTGATCTGTGCATTCAGCTAACAGAGTTAAACCATATTTTTGATTGAGCAGATCTGAACACTCTTTCTATAGAAAATGCAACTGGACATTTGGAGCGCTAAGAGCGTAGTAGTGGAAAAAGGAATATATTCAAATATAAACTACACAGAAGCATTCTGTGAAACTTCTTTCTGATCTGAGCATTCAGCTAACAGAGTTAAACCATACTTTTGATTGAGCAGTTTTGAAACACTCTGTCTGTAGAAAATGCAACTGGACATTCGTAGCGCTAAGTGGGTAATAGTGGAAAAAAGAATATGTTCAAATAGAAACTACACAGAAGCATTGTATGAAACTTCTTTCTGTTCTGTGCATTCAACTAACAGAGTTGAACCTTACTTTTGATTGAGCCTTTCTGAAACACTCTTTCTGTAGAAACTGCAATTGGACATTCTGAGCGCTAAGAGGCCTATATTGGGAAAAAGAATGTCTACAAATAAAAACTACACAGAAAAACTGTGTGAAACTTCTTTCTGTTCTGTTTGTTCAACTAAAAGAGTTCAACCTTAGTTTTGATTGAGCCGTTCTGAAACACTCTTTCTGTAGAAAATGCAAGTGGAGATTCGGAGCGCTAAGAGGGTAATAGTGGAAAAAGGAATGTCTCCAAATATAAACTACACAGAATCATTCTGTGAAACTTCTTTCTGATCTGTGCATTCAGCTAACAGAGTTAAACCATACTTTTGATTGAGCAGATCTGAACACTCTTTCTGTAGAAAATGCAACTGGACATCTGGAGCGCTAAGAGCGTAGTAGTGGAAAAAGGAATATATTCAAATATAAACTACACAGAAGCATTCTTTGAAACTTTTTCTGATCTGAGAATTCAGCTAACAGAGTTAAACCGTACTTTTGATTGAGCAGTTTTGAAACACTCTGTCTGTAGAAAATGCAACTGGACATTCGTAGCGCTAAGTGGGTAATAGTGGAAAAAAGAATATGTTCAAATATAAACTACACAGAAGCATTGTATGAAATTTCTTTCTGTTCTGTGCATTCAACTAACAGAGTTGAACCTGACTTTTGATTGAGCCTTTCTGAAACACTCTTTCTGTAGAAACTGCAATTGGACATTCTGAGCGCTCAGAGGCCTATATTGGGAAAAATAATATCTTCAAATAAAAACTACACAGAAGCATTGTGTGAAACTTATTTCTGATATGTTCATTAAGCTAACAGAGTTCAACCATACTTTTGATTGCGCAGTTCTGAACACTCTTTCTGTAGAAAATGCAAGTGGACATTCGGAGCGCTAAGAGGGTAATAGTGGAAAAAGGAATATATTCAAATATAAACTACACAGTAGCATTCTGTGAAAATACATTCTGTTCTGTGCATTCAACTAACAGAGTTGAACCTTACTTTTGATTGAGCCGTTCTGAAACACTCTTTCTGTAGAAACTGCAATTGGACATGCTAAGCGCTAAGAGGCCTACATTGGGAAAAAGAATATCTTCAAATAAAAACTACACAGATGCATTCTGTGAAACTTATTTCTGATCTGTAAATTCAGTTAACAGAGATAAAACATATTTTTGATTGAGCAGTTATGAAACATTCTTTTTGTAGAAAATGCAAGTGGAGATTCGGAACGCTAAGAGGGTAATAGTGGAAAAAGGAATGTCTTCAAATATAAACTACACAGAATCATTCGGTGAAACTTCTTTCTGATCTGTGCATTCAGCTAACAGAGTTAAACCATACTTTTGATTGAGCAGATCTGAAATCTCTTTCTGTAGAAAATGCAACTGGACATTTGGAGCGCTAAGAGCGTAGTAGTGGAAAAAGGAATATATTCAAATATAAACTACACAGAAGCATTCTGTGAAACTTCTTTCTGATCTGAGCATTCAGCTAACAGAGTTAAACCATACTTTTGATTGAGCAGTTTTGAAACACTCTGTCTGTAGAAAATGCAACTGGACATTCGTAGCGCTAAGTGGGTAATAGTGGAAAAAAGAATATGTTCAAATATAAACTACACAGAAGCATTGTATGAAACTTCTTTCTCTTCTGTGCATTCAACTAACAGAGTTGAACCTGACTTTTGATTGAGCCTTTCTGAAACACTCTTTCTGTAGAAACTGCAATTGGACATTTTGAGCGCTAAGAGGCCTATATTGGGAAAAATAATATCTTCAAATAAAAACTACACAGAAGCATTGTGTGAAACTTATTTCTGATATGTTCATTAAGCTAACAGAGTTAAACCATCCTTTTGATTGCGCAGTTCTGAACACTCTTTCTGTAGAAAATGCCAGTGGACATTCGGAGCGCTAAGAGGGTAATAGTGGAAAAAGGAATATATTCAAATATAAACTACACAGTAGCATTCTGTGAAAATTCTTTCTGTTCTGTGCATTCAACTAACAGAGTTGAACCTTACTTTTGATTGAGCATTTCTGAAACACTCTTTCTGTAGAAACTGCAATTGGACATTCTGAGCGCTAAGAGGCCTATATTGGGAAAAAAAATATCTTCAAATAAAAACTACACAGAAGCATTGTGTGAAACTTATTTCTGATATGTTCATTAAGCTAACAGAGTTAAACCATACTTTTGATTGCGCAGTTCTGAACACTCTTTCTGTAGAAAATGCAACTGAACATTTGGAGCGCTAAGAGCGTAGTAGTGGAAAAAGGAATATATTCAAATATAAACTACACAGAAGCATTCTGTGAAACTTCTTTCTGATCTGAGCATTCAGCTAACAGAGTTAAACCATACATTTGATTGAGCAGTTTTGAAACACTCTGTCTGTAGAAAATGCAACTGGACATTCGTAGCGCTAAGTGGGTAATAGTGGAAAAAAGAATATGTTCAAATATAAACTACACAGAAGCATTGTATGAAACTTCTTTCTGTTCTGTGCATTCAACTAACAGAGTTGAACCTTACTTTTGATTGAGCCGTTCTGAAACACTCTTTCTGTAGGAACTGCAATTGGACATTCTGAGCGCTAGGAGGCCTATATTGGGAAAAATAATATCTTCAAATAAAAACTACACAGAAGCATTGTGTGAAACTTATTTCTGATATGTTCATTAAGCTAACAGAGTTCAACCATACTTTTGATTGCGCAGTTCTGAACACTCTTTCTGTAGAAAATGCAAGTGGACATTCGGAGCGCTAAGAGGGTAATAGTGGAAAAAGGAATATATTCAAATATAAACTACACAGTAGCATTCTGTGAAAATACATTCTGTTCTGTGCATTCAACTAACAGAGTTGAACCTTACTTTTGATTGAGCCGTTCTGAAACACTCTTTCTGTAGAAACTGCAATTGGACATGCTAAGCGCTAAGAGGCCTACATTGGGAAAAAGAATATCTTCAAATAAAAACTACACAGATGCATTCTGTGAAACTTATTTCTGATCTGTAAATTCAGTTAACAGAGATAAAACATATTTTTGATTGAGCAGTTATGAAACATTCTTTTTGTAGAAAATGCAAGTGGAGATTCGGAACGCTAAGAGGGTAATAGTGGAAAAAGGAATGTCTTCAAATATAAACTACACAGAATCATTCGGTGAAACTTCTTTCTGATCTGTGCATTCAGCTAACAGAGTTAAACCATACTTTTGATTGAGCAGATCTGAAATCTCTTTCTGTAGAAAATGCAACTGGACATTTGGAGCGCTAAGAGCGTAGTAGTGGAAAAAGGAATATATTCAAATATAAACTACACAGAAGCATTCTGTGAAACTTCTTTCTGATCTGAGCATTCAGCTAACAGAGTTAAACCATACTTTTGATTGAGCAGTTTTGAAACACTCTGTCTGTAGAAAATGCAACTGGACATTCGTAGCGCTAAGTGGGTAATAGTGGAAAAAAGAATATGTTCAAATATAAACTACACAGAAGCATTGTATGAAACTTCTTTCTCTTCTGTGCATTCAACTAACAGAGTTGAACCTGACTTTTGATTGAGCCTTTCTGAAACACTCTTTCTGTAGAAACTGCAATTGGACATTTTGAGCGCTAAGAGGCCTATATTGGGAAAAATAATATCTTCAAATAAAAACTACACAGAAGCATTGTGTGAAACTTATTTCTGATATGTTCATTAAGCTAACAGAGTTAAACCATCCTTTTGATTGCGCAGTTCTGAACACTCTTTCTGTAGAAAATGCCAGTGGACATTCGGAGCGCTAAGAGGGTAATAGTGGAAAAAGGAATATATTCAAATATAAACTACACAGTAGCATTCTGTGAAAATTCTTTCTGTTCTGTGCATTCAACTAACAGAGTTGAACCTTACTTTTGATTGAGCCTTTCTGAAACACTCTTTCTGTAGAAACTGCAATTGGACATTCTGAGCGCTAAGAGGCCTATATTGGGAAAAAAAATATCTTCAAATAAAAACTACACAGAAGCATTGTGTGAAACTTATTTCTGATATGTTCATTAAGCTAACAGAGTTAAACCATACTTTTGATTGCGCAGTTCTGAACACTCTTTCTGTAGAAAATGCAACTGAACATTTGGAGCGCTAAGAGCGTAGTAGTGGAAAAAGGAATATATTCAAATATAAACTACACAGAAGCATTCTGTGAAACTTCTTTCTGATCTGAGCATTCAGCTAACAGAGTTAAACCATACATTTGATTGAGCAGTTTTGAAACACTCTGTCTGTAGAAAATGCAACTGGACATTCGTAGCGCTAAGTGGGTAATAGTGGAAAAAAGAATATGTTCAAATATAAACTACACAGAAGCATTGTATGAAACTTCTTTCTGTTCTGTGCATTCAACTAACAGAGTTGAACCTTACTTTTGATTGAGCCGTTCTGAAACACTCTTTCTGTAGAAACTGCAATTGGACATTCTGAGCGCTAAGAGGCCTATATTGGGAAAAAGAATGTCTACAAATAAAAACTACACAGAAGAATTGTGTGAAACTTCTTTCTGTTCTGTTTGTTCAACTAAAAGAGTTGAACCTTAGTTTTGATTGAGCCGTTCTGAAACACTCTTTCTGTAGAAAATGCAAGTGGAGATTCGGAGCGCTAAGAGGGTAACAGTGGAAAAGGGAATGTCTCCAAATATAAACTACACAGAATCATTCTGTGAAACTTCTTTCTGATCTGTGCATTCAGCTAACAGAGTTAAACCATACTTTTGATTGAGCAGATCTGAACACTCTTTCTGTAGAAAATGCAACTGGACATTTGGAGCACTAAGAGAGTAGTAGTGGAAAAAGGAATATATTCAAATATAAATTACACAGAAGCATTCTGTGAAACTTCTTTCTGATGTGAGCATTCAGCTAACAGATTTAAACCATACTTTTGATTGAGCAGTTTTGAAACACTCTGTCTGTAGAAAATGCAACTGGACATTCGTAGCGCTAAGTGGGTAATAGTGGAAAAAAGAATATGTTCAAATATAAACTACACAGAAGCATTGTATGAAACTTCTTTCTGTTCTGTGCATTCAACTAACAGAGTTGAACCTTACTTTTGATTGAGCCGTTCTGAAACACTCTTTCTGTAGAAACTGCAATTGGACATTCTGAGCGCTAAGAGACCTATATCGGGAAAAAGAATGTCTACAAATAAAAACTACACAGAAGAATTGTGTGAAACTTCTTTCTGTTCTGTTTGTTCAACTAAAAGAGTTGAACCTTAGTTTTGATTGAGCCGTTCTGAAACACTATTTCTGTAGAAACTGCAATTGGACATTCTGAGCGCTAAGAGGCCTATATTGGGAAAAATAATATCTTCAAATAAAAACTACACAGAAGCATTGTGTGAAACTTATTTCTGATATGTTCATTAAGCTAACAGAGTTCAACCATACTTTTGATTGCGCAGTTCTGAACACTCTTTCTGTAGAAAATGCAAGTGGACATTCGGAGCGCTAAGAGGGTAATAGTGGAAAAAGGAATATATTCAAATATAAACTACACAGTAGCATTCTGTGAAAATTCTTTCTGTTCTGTGCATTCAAGTAACAGAGTTGAACCTTACTTTTGATTGAGCCGTTCTGAAACACTCTTTCTGTAGAAACTGCAATTGGACATGCTAAGCGCTAAGAGGCCTACATTGTGAAAAAGAATATCTTCAAATAAAAACTACACAGATGCATTCTGTGAAACTTATTTCTGATCTCTAAATTCAGTTAACAGAGATAAAACATATTTTTGATTGAGCAGTTATGAAAAACTCTTTTTGTAGAAAATGCAAGTGGAGATTCGGAGCGCTAAGAGGGTAATAGTGGAAAAAGGAATGTCTTCAAATATAAACTACACAGAATCATTCGGGGAAACTTCTTTCTGATTTGTGCATTCAGCTAACAGAGTTAAACCATACTTTTGATTGAGCAGATCTGAACACTCTTTCTGTAGAAAATGCAACTGGACATTTGGAGCGCTAAGAGCGTAGTAGTGGAAAAAGGAATATATTCAAATATAAACTACACAGAAGCATTCTGTGAAACTTCTTTCTGATCTGAGCATTCAGCTAACAGAGTTAAACCATACATTTGATTGAGCAGTTTTGAAACACTCTGTCTGTAGAAAATGCAACTGGACATTCGTAGCGCTAAGTGGGTAATAGTGGAAAAAAGAATATGTTCAAATATAAACTACACAGAAGCATTGTATGAAACTTCTTTCTGTTCTGTGCATTCAACTAACAGAGTTGAACCTTACTTTTGATTGAGCCGTTCTGAAACACTCTTTCTGTAGAAACTGCAATTGGACATTCTGAGCGCTAAGAGGCCTATATCGGGAAAAAGAATGTCTACAAATAAAAACTACACAGAAGAATTGTGTGAAACTTCTTTCTGTTCTGTTTGTTCAACTAAAAGAGTTGAACCTTAGTTTTGATTGAGCCGTTCTGAAACACTCTTTCTGTAGAAAATGCAAGTGGAGATTCGGAGCGCTAAGTGGGTAATAGTGGAAAAAGGAATGTCTCCAAATATAAACTACACAGAATCATTCTGTGAAACTTCTTTCTGATCTGTGCATTCAGCTAACAGAGTTAAACCATACTTTTGATTGCGCAGTTCTGAACACTCTTTCTGTAGAAAATGCAAGTGGACATTCGGAGCGTTAAGAGGGTAATAGTGGAAAAAGGAATATATTCAAATATAAACTACACAGTAGCATTCTCTGAAAATTCTTTCTGTTCTGTGCATTCAACTAACAGAGTTGAACCTTACTTTTGATTGAGCCGTTCTGAAACACTCTTTCTGTAGAAACTGCAATTGGACATGCTAAGCGCTTAGAGTCCTACATTGGGAAAAAAATATCTTCAAATAAAAACTACACAGATGCATTCTGTGAAACTTATTTCTGATCTGTAAATTCAGTTAACAGAGATAAAACATATTTTTGATTGAGCAGTTATGAAACACTCTTTTTGTAGAAAATGCAAGTGGAGATTCGGAGCGCTAAGAGGGTAATAGTGGAAAAAGGAATGTCTTCAAATATAAACTACACAGAATCATTCGGTGAAACTTCTTTCTGATCTGTGCATTCAGCTAACAGAGTTAAACCATACTTTTGATTGAGCAGATCTGAACACTCTTTCTGTAGAAAATGCAACTGGACATATGGAGCGCTAAGAGCGTAGTAGTGGAAAAAGGAATATATTCAAATATAAACTACACAGAAGCATTCTGTGAAACTTCTTTCTGATCTGAGCATTCAGCTAACAGAGTTAAACCATACTTTTGATTGAGCAGTTTTGAAACACTCTGTCTGTAGAAAATGCAACTGGACATTCGTAGCGCTAAGTGGGTAATAGTGGAAAAAAGAATATGTTCAAATATAAACTACACAGAAGCATTGTATGAAACATCTTTCTGTTCTGTGCATTCAACTAACAGAGTTGAACCTGACTTTTGATTGAGCCTTTCTGAAACACTCTTTCTGTAGAAACTGCAATTGGACATTCTGAGCGCTAAGAGGCCTATATTGGGAAAAATAATATCTTCAAATAAAAACTACACAGAAGCATTGTGTGAAACTTATTTCTGATATGTTCATTAAGCTAACAGAGTTCAACCATACTTTTGATTGCGCAGTTCTGAACACTCTTTCTGTAGAAAATGCAAGTGGACATTCGGAGCGCTAAGAGGGTAATAGTGGAAAAAGGAATATATTCAAATATAAACTACACAGTAGCATTCTGTGAAAATTCTTTCTGTTCTGTGCATTCAACTAACAGAGTTGAACCTTACTTTTGATTGAGCCGTTCTGAAACACTCTTTCTGTAGAAACTGCAATTGGACATGCTAAGCGCTAAGAGGCCTACATTGGGAAAAAGAATATCTTCAAATAAAAACTACACAGATGCATTCTGTGAAACTTATTTCTGATCTCTAAATTCAGTTAACAGAGATAAAACATATTTTTGATTGAGCAGTTATGAAACACTCTTTTTGTAGAAAATGCAAGTGGAGATTCGGAGCGCTAAGACGGTAATAGTGCAAAAAGGAATGTCTTCAAATATAAACTACACAGAATCATTCGGTGAAACTTCTTTCTGATCTGTGCATTCAGCTAACAGAGTTAAACCATATTTTTGATTGAGCAGATCTGAACACTCTTTCTGTAGAAAATGCAACTGGACATTTGGAGCGCTAAGAGCGTAGTAGTGGAAAAAGGAATATATTCAAATATAAACTACACAGAAGCATTCTGTGAAACTTCTTTCTGATCTGAGCATTCAGCTAACAGAGTTAAACCATACTTTTGATTGAGCAGTTTTGAAACACTCTGTCTGTAGAAAATGCAACTGGACATTCGTAGCGCTAAGTGGGTAATAGTGGAAAAAAGAATATGTTCAAATAGAAACTACACAGAAGCATTGTATGAAACTTCTTTCTGTTCTGTGCATTCAACTAACAGAGTTGAACCTTACTTTTGATTGAGCCTTTCTGAAACACTCTTTCTGTAGAAACTGCAATTGGACATTCTGAGCGCTAAGAGGCCTATATTGGGAAAAAGAATGTCTACAAATAAAAACTACACAGAAAAACTGTGTGAAACTTCTTTCTGTTCTGTTTGTTCAACTAAAAGAGTTCAACCTTAGTTTTGATTGAGCCGTTCTGAAACACTCTTTCTGTAGAAAATGCAAGTGGAGATTCGGAGCGCTAAGAGGGTAATAGTGGAAAAAGGAATGTCTCCAAATATAAACTACACAGAATCATTCTGTGAAACTTCTTTCTGATCTGTGCATTCAGCTAACAGAGTTAAACCATACTTTTGATTGAGCAGATCTGAACACTCTTTCTGTAGAAAATGCAACTGGACATCTGGAGCGCTAAGAGCGTAGTAGTGGAAAAAGGAATATATTCAAATATAAACTACACAGAAGCATTCTTTGAAACTTTTTCTGATCTGAGAATTCAGCTAACAGAGTTAAACCGTACTTTTGATTGAGCAGTTTTGAAACACTCTGTCTGTAGAAAATGCAACTGGACATTCGTAGCGCTAAGTGGGTAATAGTGGAAAAAAGAATATGTTCAAATATAAACTACACAGAAGCATTGTATGAAATTTCTTTCTGTTCTGTGCATTCAACTAACAGAGTTGAACCTGACTTTTGATTGAGCCTTTCTGAAACACTCTTTCTGTAGAAACTGCAATTGGACATTCTGAGCGCTCAGAGGCCTCTATTGGGAAAAATAATATCTTCAAATAAAAACTACACAGAAGCATTGTGTGAAACTTATTTCTGATATGTTCATTAAGCTAACAGAGTTCAACCATACTTTTGATTGCGCAGTTCTGAACACTCTTTCTGTAGAAAATGCAAGTGGACATTCGGAGCGCTAAGAGGGTAATAGTGGAAAAAGGAATATATTCAAATATAAACTACACAGTAGCATTCTGTGAAAATACTTTCTGTTCTGTGCATTCAACTAACAGAGTTGAACCTTACTTTTGATTGAGCCGTTCTGAAACACTCTTTCTGTAGAAACTGCAATTGGACATGCTAAGCGCTAAGAGGCCTACATTGGGAAAAAGAATATCTTCAAATAAAAACTACACAGATGCATTCTGTGAAACTTATTTCTGATCTGTAAATTCAGTTAACAGAGATAAAACATATTTTTGATTGAGCAGTTATGAAACATTCTTTTTGTAGAAAATGCAAGTGGAGATTCGGAGCGCTAAGAGGGTAATAGTGGAAAAAGGAATGTCTTCAAATATAAACTACACAGAATCATTCGGTGAAACTTCTTTCTGATCTGTGCATTCAGCTAACAGAGTTAAACCATACTTTTGATTGAGCAGATCTGAAATCTCTTTCTGTAGAAAATGCAACTGGACATTTGGAGCGCTAAGAGCGTAGTAGTGGAAAAAGGAATATATTCAAATATAAACTACACAGAAGCATTCTGTGAAACTTCTTTCTGATCTGAGCATTCAGCTAACAGAGTTAAACCATACTTTTGATTGAGCAGTTTTGAAACACTCTGTCTGTAGAAAATGCAACTGGACATTCGTAGCGCTAAGTGGGTAATAGTGGAAAAAAGAATATGTTCAAATATAAACTACACAGAAGCATTGTATGAAACTTCTTTCTGTTCTGTGCATTCAACTAACAGAGTGGAACCTGACTTTTGATTGAGCCTTTCTGAAACACTCTTTCTGTAGAAACTGCAATTGGACATTTTGAGCGCTAAGAGGCCTATATTGGGAAAAATAATATCTTCAAATAAAAACTACACAGAAGCATTGTGTGAAACTTATTTCTGATATGTTCATTAAGCTAACAGAGTTAAACCATCCTTTTGATTGCGCAGTTCTGAACACTCTTTCTGTAGAAAATGCCAGTGGACATTCGGAGCGCTAAGAGGGTAATAGTGGAAAAAGGAATATATTCAAATATAAACTACACAGTAGCATTCTGTGAAAATTCTTTCTGTTCTGTGCATTCAACTAACAGAGTTGAACCTTACTTTTGATTGAGCCTTTCTGAAACACTCTTTCTGTAGAAACTGCAATTGGACATTCTGAGCGCTAAGAGGCCTATATTGGGAAAAAAAATATCTTCAAATAAAAACTACACAGAAGCATTGTGTGAAACTTATTTCTGATATGTTCATTAAGCTAACAGAGTTAAACCATACTTTTGATTGCGCAGTTCTGAACACTCTTTCTGTAGAAAATGCAACTGAACATTTGGAGCGCTAAGAGCGTAGTAGTGGAAAAAGGAATATATTCAAATATAAACTACACAGAAGCATTCTGTGAAACTTCTTTCTGATCTGAGCATTCAGCTAACAGAGTTAAACCATACATTTGATTGAGCAGTTTTGAAACACTCTGTCTGTAGAAAATGCAACTGGACATTCGTAGCGCTAAGTGGGTAATAGTGGAAAAAAGAATATGTTCAAATATAAACTACACAGAAGCATTGTATGAAACTTCTTTCTGTTCTGTGCATTCAACTAACAGAGTTGAACCTTACTTTTGATTGAGCCGTTCTGAAACACTCTTTCTGTAGAAACTGCAATTGGACATTCTGAGCGCTAAGAGGCCTATATTGGGAAAAAGAATGTCTACAAATAAAAACTACACAGAAGAATTGTGTGAAACTTCTTTCTGTTCTGTTTGTTCAACTAAAAGAGTTGAACCTTAGTTTTGATTGAGCCGTTCTGAAACACTCTTTCTGTAGAAAATGCAAGTGGAGATTCGGAGCGCTAAGAGGGTAATAGTGGAAAAGGGAATGTCTCCAAATATAAACTACACAGAATCATTCTGTGAAACTTCTTTCTGATCTGTGCATTCAGCTAACAGAGTTAAACCATACTTTTGATTGAGCAGATCTGAACACTCTTTCTGTAGAAAATGCAACTGGACATTTGGAGCACTAAGAGAGTAGTAGTGGAAAAAGGAATATATTCAAATATAAATTACACAGAAGCATTCTGTGAAACTTCTTTCTGATGTGAGCATTCAGCTAACAGATTTAAACCATACTTTTGATTGAGCAGTTTTGAAACACTCTGTCTGTAGAAAATGCAACTGGACATTCGTAGCGCTAAGTGGGTAATAGTGGAAAAAAGAATATGTTCAAATATAAACTACACAGAAGCATTGTATGAAACTTCTTTCTGTTCTGTGCATTCAACTAACAGAGTTGAACCTTACTTTTGATTGAGCCGTTCTGAAACACTCTTTCTGTAGAAACTGCAATTGGACATTCTGAGCGCTAAGAGACCTATATCGGGAAAAAGAATGTCTACAAATAAAAACTACACAGAAGAATTGTGTGAAACTTCTTTCTGTTCTGTTTGTTCAACTAAAAGAGTTGAACCTTAGTTTTGATTGAGCCGTTCTGAAACACTATTTCTGTAGAAACTGCAATTGGACATTCTGAGCGCTAAGAGGCCTATATTGGGAAAAATAATATCTTCAAATAAAAACTACACAGAAGCATTGTGTGAAACTTATTTCTGATATGTTCATTAAGCTAACAGAGTTCAACCATACTTTTGATTGCGCAGTTCTGAACACTCTTTCTGTAGAAAATGCAAGTGGACATTCGGAGCGCTAAGAGGGTAATAGTGGAAAAAGGAATATATTCAAATATAAACTACACAGTAGCATTCTGTGAAAATTCTTTCTGTTCTGTGCATTCAAGTAACAGAGTTGAACCTTACTTTTGATTGAGCCGTTCTGAAACACTCTTTCTGTAGAAACTGCAATTGGACATGCTAAGCGCTAAGAGGCCTACATTGGGAAAAAGAATATCTTCAAATAAAAACTACACAGATGCATTCTGTGAAACTTATTTCTGATCTCTAAATTCAGTTAACAGAGATAAAACATATTTTTGATTGAGCAGTTATGAAAAACTCTTTTTGTAGAAAATGCAAGTGGAGATTCGGAGCGCTAAGTGGGTAATAGTGGAAAAAGGAATGTCTTCAAATATAAACTACACAGAATCATTCGGGGAAACTTCTTTCTGATTTGTGCATTCAGCTAACAGAGTTAAACCATACTTTTGATTGAGCAGATCTGAACACTCTTTCTGTAGAAAATGCAACTGGACATTTGGAGCGCTAAGAGCGTAGTAGTGGAAAAAGGAATATATTCAAATATAAACTACACAGAAGCATTCTGTGAAACTTCTTTCTGATCTGAGCATTCAGCTAACAGAGTTAAACCATACATTTGATTGAGCAGTTTTGAAACACTCTGTCTGTAGAAAATGCAACTGGACATTCGTAGCGCTAAGTGGGTAATAGTGGAAAAAAGAATATGTTCAAATATAAACTACACAGAAGCATTGTATGAAACTTCTTTCTGTTCTGTGCATTCAACTAACAGAGTTGAACCTTACTTTTGATTGAGCCGTTCTGAAACACTCTTTCTGTAGAAACTGCAATTGGACATTCTGAGCGCTAAGAGGCCTATATTGGGAAAAAGAATGTCTACAAATAAAAACTACACAGAAGAATTGTGTGAAACTTCTTTCTGTTCTGTTTGTTCAACTAAAAGAGTTGAACCTTAGTTTTGATTGAGCCGTTCTGAAACACTCTTTCTGTAGAAAATGCAAGTGGAGATTCGGAGCGCTAAGAGGGTAATAGTGGAAAAGGGAATGTCTCCAAATATAAACTACACAGAATCATTCTGTGAAACTTCTTTCTGATCTGTGCATTCAGCTAACAGAGTTAAACCATACTTTTGATTGAGCAGATCTGAACACTCTTTCTGTAGAAAATGCAACTGGACATTTGGAGCACTAAGAGAGTAGTAGTGGAAAAAGGAATATATTCAAATATAAATTACACAGAAGCATTCTGTGAAACTTCTTTCTGATGTGAGCATTCAGCTAACAGATTTAAACCATACTTTTGATTGAGCAGTTTTGAAACACTCTGTCTGTAGAAAATGCAACTGGACATTCGTAGCGCTAAGTGGGTAATAGTGGAAAAAAGAATATGTTCAAATATAAACTACACAGAAGCATTGTATGAAACTTCTTTCTGTTCTGTGCATTCAACTAACAGAGTTGAACCTTACTTTTGATTGAGCCGTTCTGAAACACTCTTTCTGTAGAAACTGCAATTGGACATTCTGAGCGCTAAGAGACCTATATCGGGAAAAAGAATGTCTACAAATAAAAACTACACAGAAGAATTGTGTGAAACTTCTTTCTGTTCTGTTTGTTCAACTAAAAGAGTTGAACCTTAGTTTTGATTGAGCCGTTCTGAAACACTATTTCTGTAGAAAGTGCAATTGGACATTCTGAGCGCTAAGAGGCCTATATTGGGAAAAATAATATCTTCAAATAAAAACTACACAGAAGCATTGTGTGAAACTTATTTCTGATATGTTCATTAAGCTAACAGAGTTCAACCATACTTTTGATTGCGCAGTTCTGAACACTCTTTCTGTAGAAAATGCAAGTGGACATTCGGAGCGCTAAGAGGGTAATAGTGGAAAAAGGAATATATTCAAATATAAACTACATAGTAGCATTCTGTGAAAATTCTTTCTGTTCTGTGCATTCAAGTAACAGAGTTGAACCTTACTTTTGATTGAGCCGTTCTGAAACACTCTTTCTGTAGAAACTGCAATTGGACATGCTAAGCGCTAAGAGGCCTACATTGGGAAAAAGAATATCTTCAAATAAAAACTACACAGATGCATTCTGTGAAACTTATTTCTGATCTCTAAATTCAGTTAACAGAGATAAAACATATTTTTGATTGAGCAGTTATGAAAAACTCTTTTTGTAGAAAATGCAAGTGGAGATTCGGAGCGCTAAGAGGGTAATAGTGGAAAAAGGAATATATTCAAATATAAACTACACAGTAGCAATCTGTGAAAATTCTTTCTGTTCTGTGCATTCAACTAACAGAGTTGAACCTTACTTTTGATTGAGCCGTTCTGAAACACTCTTTCTGTAGAAACTGCAATTGGACATGCTAAGCGCTAAGAGGCCTACATTGGGAAAAAGAATATCTTCAAATAAAAACTACACAGATGCATTCTGTGAAACTTATTTCTGATCTGTAAATTCAGTTAACAGAGAAAAAACATATTTTTGATTGAGCAGTTATGAAACACTCTTTTTGTAGAAAATGCAAGTGGAGATTCGGAGCGCTAAGAGAGTAATAGTGGAAAAAGGAATGTCTTCAAATATAAACTACACAGAATCATTCGGTGAAACTTCTTTCTGATCTGTGCATTCAGCTAACAGAGTTAAACCATACTTTTGATTGAGCAGATCTGAACATTCTTTCTGTAGAAAATGCAACTGGACATTTGGAGCGCTAAAAGCGTAGAAGTGGAAAAAGAAATATATTCAAATATAAACTACACAGAAGCATTCTGTGAAACTTCTTTCTGATCTGAGCATTCAGCTAACAGAGTTAAACCATACTTTTGATTGAGCAGTTTTGAAACACTCTGTCTGTAGAAAATGCAACTGGACATTCGTAGCGCTAAGTGGGTAATAGTGGAAAAAAGAATATGTTCAAATATAAACTACACAGAAGCATTGTATGAAACTTCTTTCTGTTCTGTGCATTCAACTAACAGAGTTGAACCTTACTTTTGATTGAGCCGTTCTGAAACACTCTTTCTGTAGAAACTGCAATTGGACATTCTGAGCGCTAAGAGGCCTATATTGGGAAAAAGAATGTCTACAAATAAAAACTACACAGAAGAATTGTGTGAAACTTCTTTCTGTTCTGTTTGTTCAACTAAAAGAGTTGAACCTTAGTTTTGATTGAGCCGTTCTGAAACACTCTTTCTGTAGAAAATGCAAGTGGAGATTCGGAGCGCTAAGAGGGTAATAGTGGAAAAAGGAATGTCTCCAAATATAAACTACACAGAATCATTCTGTGAAACTTCTTTCTGATCTGTGCATTCAGCTAAGAGAGTTAAACCATACTTTTGATTGAGCAGATCTGAACACTCTTTCTGTAGAAAATGCAACTGGACATTTGGAGCGCTAAGAGAGTAGTAGTGGAAAAAGGAATATATTCAAATATAAACTACACAGAAGCATTCTGTGAAACTTCTTTCTGATCTGAGCATTCAGCTAACAGAGTTAAACCATACTTTTGATTGAGCAGTTTTGAAACACTCTCTCTGTAGAAAATGCAACTGGACATTCGTAGCGCTAAGTGGGTAATAGTGGAAAAAAGAATATGTTCAAATAGAAACTACACAGAAGCATTGTATGAAACTTCTTTCTGTTCTGTGCATTCAACTAACAGAGTTGAACCTTACTTTTGATTGAGCCGTTCTGAAACACTCTTTCTGTAGAAACTGCAATTGGACATTCTGAGCGCTAAGAGGCCTATATCGGGAAAAAGAATGTCTACAAATAAAAACTACACAGAAGAATTGTGTGAAACTTCTTTCTGTTCTGTTTGTTCAACTAAAAGAGTTGAACCTTAGTTTTGATTGAGCCGTTCTGAAACACTCTTTCTGTAGAAAATGCAAGTGGAGATTCGGAGCGCTAAGTGGGTAATAGTGGAAAAAGGAATGTCTCCAAATATAAACTACACAGAATCATTCTGTGAAACTTCTTTCTGATCTGTGCATTCAGCTAACAGAGTTAAACCATACTTTTGATTGAGCAGATCTGAACACTCTTTCTGTAGAAAATGCAACTGGACATTTGGAGCGCTAAGAGAGTAGTAGTGGAAAAAGGAATATATTCAAATATAAACTACACAGAAGCATTCTGTGAAACTTCTTTCTGATCTGAGCATTCAGCTAACAGAGTTAAGCCATACTTTTGATTGAGCAGTTTTGAAACACTCTGTCTGTAGAAAATGCAACTGGACATTCGTAGCGCTAAGTGGGTAATAGTGGAAAAAAGAATATGTTCAAATATAAACTACACAGAAGCATTGTATGAAACAACTTTCTGTTCTGTGCATTCAACTAACAGAGTTGAACCTTACTTTTGATTGAGCCTTTCGGAAACACTCTTTCTGTAGAAACTGCAATTGGACATTCTGAGCGCTAAGAGTCCTATATTGGGAAAAAAAATATCTTCAAATAAAAACTACACAGAAGCATTGTGTGAAACTTGTTTCTGATATGTTCATTAAGCTAACAGAGTTAAACCATACTTTTGATTGCGCAGTTCTGAACACTCTTTCTGTAGAAAATGCAAGTGGACATTCGGAGCGCTAAGAGGGTAATAGTGGAAAAAGGAATATATTCAAATATAAACTACACAGTAGCATTCTCTGAAAATTCTTTCTGTTCTGTGCATTCAACTAACAGAGTTGAACCTTACTTTTGATTGAGCCGTTCTGAAACACTCTTTCTGTAGAAACTGCAATTGGACATGCTAAGCGCTTAGAGTCCTACATTGGGAAAAAAATATCTTCAAATAAAAACTACACAGATGCATTCTGTGAAACTTATTTCTGATCTGTAAATTCAGTTAACAGAGATAAAACATATTTTTGATTGAGCAGTTATGAAACACTCTTTTTGTAGAAAATGCAAGTGGAGATTCGGAGCGCTAAGAGGGTAATAGTGGAAAAAGGAATGTCTTCAAATATAAACTACACAGAATCATTCGGTGAAACTTCTTTCTGATCTGTGCATTCAGCTAACAGAGTTAAACCATACTTTTGATTGAGCAGATCTGAACACTCTTTCTGTAGAAAATGCAACTGGACATATGGAGCGCTAAGAGCGTAGTAGTGGAAAAAGGAATATATTCAAATATAAACTACACAGAAGCATTCTGTGAAACTTCTTTCTGATCTGAGCATTCAGCTAACAGAGTTAAACCATACTTTTGATTGAGCAGTTTTGAAACACTCTGTCTGTAGAAAATGCAACTGGACATTCGTAGCGCTAAGTGGGTAATAGTGGAAAAAAGAATATGTTCAAATATAAACTACACAGAAGCATTGTATGAAACATCTTTCTGTTCTGTGCATTCAACTAACAGAGTTGAACCTGACTTTTGATTGAGCCTTTCTGAAACACTCTTTCTGTAGAAACTGCAATTGGACATTCTGAGCGCTAAGAGGCCTATATTGGGAAAAATAATATCTTCAAATAAAAACTACACAGAAGCATTGTGTGAAACTTATTTCTGATATGTTCATTAAGCTAACAGAGTTCAACCATACTTTTGATTGCGCAGTTCTGAACACTCTTTCTGTAGAAAATGCAAGTGGACATTCGGAGCGCTAAGAGGGTAATAGTGGAAAAAGGAATATATTCAAATATAAACTACACAGTAGCATTCTGTGAAAATTCTTTCTGTTCTGTGCATTCAACTAACAGAGTTGAACCTTACTTTTGATTGAGCCGTTCTGAAACACTCTTTCTGTAGAAACTGCAATTGGACATGCTAAGCGCTAAGAGGCCTACATTGGGAAAAAGAATATCTTCAAATAAAAACTACACAGATGCATTCTGTGAAACTTATTTCTGATCTCTAAATTCAGTTAACAGAGATAAAACATATTTTTGATTGAGCAGTTATGAAACACTCTTTTTGTAGAAAATGCAAGTGGAGATTCGGAGCGCTAAGAGGGTAATAGTGGAAAAAGGAATGTCTTCAAATATAAACTACACAGAATCATTCGGTGAAACTTCTTTCTGATGTGTGCATTCAGCTAACAGAGTTAAACCATACTTTTGATTGAGCAGATCTGAACACTCTTTCTGTAGAAAATGCAACTGGACATTTGGAGCGCTAAGAGCGTAGTAGTGGAAAAAGGAATATATTCAAATATAAACTACACAGAAGCATTCTGTGAAACTTCTTTCTGATCTGAGCATTCAGCTAACAGAGTTAAACCATACTTTTGATTGAGCAGTTTTGAAACACTCTGTCTGTAGAAAATGCAACTGGACATTCGTAGCGCTAAGTGGGTAATAGAAAAAAGAATATGTTCAAATAGAAACTACACAGAAGCATTGTATGAAACTTCTTTCTGTTCTGTGCATTCAACTAACAGAGTTGAACCTTACTTTTGATTGAGCCTTTCTGAAACACTCTTTCTGTAGAAACTGCAATTGGACATTCTGAGCGCTAAGAGGCCTATATTGGGAAAAAGAATGTCTACAAATAAAAACTACACAGAAGAACTGTGTGAAACTTCTTTCTGTTCTGTTTGTTCAACTAAAAGAGTTGAACCTTAGTTTTGATTGAGCCGTTCTGAAACACTCTTTCTGTAGAAAATGCAAGTGGAGATTCGGAGCGCTAAGAGGGTAATAGTGGAAAAAGGAATGTCTCCAAATATAAACTACACAGAATCATTCGGTGAAACTTCTTTCTGATCTGTGCATTCAGCTAACAGAGTTAAACCATACTTTTGATTGAGCAGATCTGAACACTCTTTCTGTAGAAAATGCAACTGGACATTTGGAGCGCTAAGAGAGTAGTAGTGGAAAAAGGAATATATTCAAATATAAACTACCCAGAAGCATTCTGTGAAACTTGTTTCTGATATGAGCATTCAGCTAACAGAGTTAAACCATACTTTTGATTGAGCAGTTTTGAAACACTCTGTCTGTAGAAAATGCAACTGGACATTCGTAGCGCTAAGTGGGTAATAGTGGAAAAAAGAATATGTTCAAATATAAACTACACAGAAGCATTGTATGAAACTTCTTTCTGTTCTGTGCATTCAACTAACAGAGTTGAACCTTACTTTTGATTGAGCCTTTCTGAAACACTCTTTCTGTAGAAACTGCAATTGGACATTCTGAGCGCTAAGAGGCCTCTATTGGGAAAAATAATATCTTCAAATAAAAACTACACAGAAGCATTGTGTGAAACTTATTTCTGATATGTTCATTAAGCTAACAGAGTTAAACCATACTTTTGATTGCGCAGTTCTGAACACTCTTTCTGTAGAAAATGCAAGTGGACATTCGGAGCGCTAAGAGTGTAATAGTGGAAAAAGGAATATATTCAAACATAAACTACACAGTAGCATTCTGTGAAAATTCTTTCTGTTCTGTGCATTCAACTAACAGAGTTGAACCTTACTTTTGATTGAGCCGTTCTGTAACACTCTTTCTGTAGAAACTGCAATTGGAAATGCTAAGCGCTAAGAGTCCTACATTGGGAAAAAGAATATCTTCAAATAAAAACTACACAGATGCATTCTGTGAAACTTATTTCTGATCTGTAAATTCAGTTACCAGAGATAAAACATATTTTTGATTGAGCAGTTATGAAACACTCTTTTTGTAGAAAATGCAAGTGGAGATTCGGAGCGCTAAGGGGGTAATAGTGGAAAAAGGAATGTCTTCAAATATAAACTACACAGAATCATTCGGTGAAACTTCTTTCTGATCTGTGCATTCAGCTAACAGAGTTAAAACATACTTTTGATTGAGCAGATCTGAACACTCTTTCTGTAGAAAATGCAACTGGACATTTGGAGCGCTAAGAGCGTAGTAGTGGAAAAAGGAATATATTCAAATATAAACTACACAGAAGCATTCTGTGAAACTTCTTTCTGATCTGAGCATTCAGCTAACAGAGTTAAACCATACTTTTGATTGAGCAGTTTTGAAACACTCTGTCTGTAGAAAATGCAACTGGACATTCGTAGCGCTAAGTGGGTAATAGTGGAAAAAAGAATATGTTCAAATATAAACTACACAGAAGCATTGTATGAAACTTCTTTCTATTCTGTGCATTCAACTAACAGAGTTGAACCTTACTTTTGATTGAGCCGTTCTGAAACACTCTTTCTGTAGAAACTGCAATTGGACATTCTGAGCGCTAAGAGGCCTATATTGGGAAAAAGAATGTCCACAAATAAAAACTACACAGAAGAATTGTGTGAAACTTCTTTCTGTTCTGTTTGTTAAACTAAAAGAGTTGAACCTTAGTTTTGATTGAGCCGTTCTGAAACACTCTTTCTGTAGAAAATGCAAGTGGAGATTCGGAGCGCTAAGTGGGTAATAGTGGAAAAAGGAATGTTTCCAAATATAAACTACACAGAATCATTCTGTGAAACTTCTTTCTGATCTGTGCATTCAGCTAACAGAGTTAAACCATACTTTTGATTGAGCAGATCTGAACACTCTTTCTGTAGAAAATGCAACTGGACATTTGGAGTGCTAAGAGAGTAGTAGTGGAAAAAGGAATATATTCAAATATAAACTACACAAAAGCATTCTGTGAAACTTCTTTCTGATCTGAGCATTCAGATAACAGAGTTAAACCATACTTTTGATTGAGCAGTTTTGAAACACTCTGTCTGTAGAAAATTCAACTGGACATTCGTAGCGCTAAGTGGGTAATAGTGGAAAAAAGAATATGTTCAAATATAAACTACACAGAAGCATTGTTTGAAACTTCTTTCTGTTCTGTGCTTTCAACTAACAGAGTTGAACCTTACTTTTGATTGAGCCTTTCTGAAACACTCTTTCTGTAGAAACTGCAATTGGACATTCTGAGCGCTAAGAGACATCTATTGGGAAAAATAATATCTTCAAATAAAAACTACACAGAAGCATTGTGTGAAACTTATTTCTTATATGTTCATTAAGCTAACAGAGTTAAACCATACTTTTGATTGCGCAGTCCTGAACACTCTTTCTGTAGAAAATGCAAGTGGACATTCGGAGCGCTAAGAGGGTAATAGTGGAAAAAGGAATATATTCAAATATAAACTACACAGTAGCATTCTGTGAAAATTCTTTCTGTTCTGTGCATTCAACTAACAGAGTTGAACCTTACTTTTGATTGAGCCGTTCTGAAACACTCTTTCTGTAGAAACTGCAATTGGACATGCTAAGCGCTAAGAGGCCTACATTGGGAAAAAGAATATCTTCAAATAAAAACTACACAGATGCATTCTGTGAAACTTATTTCTGATCTGTAAATTCAGTTAACAGAGATAAAACATATTTTTGATTGAGCAGTTATGAAACACTCATTTTGTAGAAAATGCAAGTGGAGATTCGGAGGGCTAAGAGGGTAATAGTGGAAAAAGGAATGTCTTCAAATATAAACTACACAGAATCATTCGGTGAAACTTCTTTCTGATCTGTGCATTCAGCTAACAGGGTTAAACCATACTTTTGATTGAGCAGATCTGAACACTATTTCTGTAGAAAATGCAACTGGACATTTGGAGCGCTAAGAGCGTAGTAGTGGAAAAAGGAATATATTCAAATATAAACTACACAGAAGCATTCTGTGAAACTTCTTTCTGATCTGAGCATTCAGTTAACAGAGTTAAACCATACTTTTGATTGAGCAGATTTGAAACACTCTGTCTGTAGAAAATGCAACTGGACATTCGTAGCGCTAAGTGGGTAATAGTGGAAAAAAGAATATGTTCAAATATAAACTACACAGAAGCATTGTATGAAACTTCTTTCTGTTCTGTGCATTCAACTAACAGAGTTGAACCTTACTTTTGATTGAGCCTTTCTGAAACACTCTTTCTGTAGAAACTGCAATTGGACATTCTGAGCGCTAAGAGGCCTCTATTGGGAAAAATAATATCTTCAAATAAAAACTACACAGAAGCATTGTGTGAAACTTATTTCTGATATGTTCATTAAGCTAACAGAGTTAAACCATACTTTTGATTGCGCAGTCCTGAACACTCTTTCTGTAGAAAATGCAAGTGGACATTCGGAGCGCTAAGAGGGTAATAGTGGAAAAAGGAATATATTCAAATATAAACTACACAGTAGCATTCTGTGAAAATTCTTTCTGTTCTGTGCATTCAACTAACAGAGTTGAACCTTACTTTTGATTGAGCCGTTCTGAAACACTCTTTCTGTAGAAACTGCAATTGGACATGCTAAGCGCTAAGAGGCCTACATTGGGAAAAAGAATATCTTCAAATAAAAACTACCCAGATGCATTCTGTGAAACTTATTTCTGGTCTGTAAATTCAGTTAACAGAGATAAAACATATTTTTGATTGAGCAGTTATGAAACACTCTTTTTGTAGAAAATGCAAGTGGAGATTCGGAGCGCTAAGAGGGTAATAGTGGAAAAAGGAATGTCTTCAAATATAAACTACACAGAATCATTCG
Organism: Symphalangus syndactylus; assembly: GCF_028878055.3. Taxonomy (NCBI): domain Eukaryota; kingdom Metazoa; phylum Chordata; class Mammalia; order Primates; family Hylobatidae; genus Symphalangus; species Symphalangus syndactylus. The sequence continues at coordinate 108,503,503 of NC_072437.2, read as the reverse complement.
GTGAAACTTCTTTCTGATCTGTGCATTCAGCTAACAGAGTTAAACCATACTTTTGATTGAGCAGATCTGAACACTCTTTCTGTAGAAAATGCAACTGGACATTTGGAGCGCTAAGAACGTAGTAGTGGAAAAAGGAATATATTAAAATATAAACTACACAGAAGCATTCTGTGAAACTTCTTTCTGATCTGAGCATTCAGCTAACAGAGTTAAACCATACTTTTGATTGAGCAGTTTTGAAACACTCTGTCTGTAGAAAATGCAACTGGACATTCGTAGCGCTAAGTGGGTAATAGTGGAAAAAAGAATATGTTCAAATATAAACTACACAGAAGCATTGTATGAAACTTCTTTCTGTTCTGTGCATTCAACTAACAGAGTTGAACCTTACTTTGATTGAGCCGTTCTGAAACACTCTTTCTGTAGAAACTGCAATTGGACATTCTGAGCGCTAAGAGGCCTATATTGGGAAAAAGAATGTCTACAAATAAAAACTACACAGAATAATTGTGTGAAACTTCTTTCTGTTCTGTTTGTTCAACTAAAAGAGTTGAACCTTAGTTTTGATTGAGCCGTTCTGAAACACTCTTTCTGTAGAAAATGCAAGTGGAGATTCGGAGCGCTAAGAGGGTAATAGTGGAAAAAGGAATGTCTCCAAATATAAACTACACAGAATCATTCTGTGAAACTTCTTTCTGATCTGTGCATTCAGCTAACAGAGTTAAACCATACTTTTGATTGAGCAGATCTGAACACTCTTTCGGTAGAAAATGCAACTGGACATTTGGAGCGCTAAGAGAGTAGTAGTGGAAAAAGGAATATATTCAAATATAAACTACACAGAAGCATTCTGTGAAACTTCTTTCTGATCTGAGCATTCAGCTAACAGAGTTAAACCATACTTTTGATTGAGCAGTTTTGAAACACTCTGTCTGTAGAAAATGCAACTGGACATTCGCAGCGCTAAGTGGGTAATAGTGGAAAAAAGAATATGTTCAAATATAAACTACACAGAAGCATTGTATGAAACTTCTTTCTGTTCTGTGCATTCAACTAACAGAGTTGAACCTTACTTTTGATTGAGCCGTTCTGAAACATTCTTTCTGTAGAAACTGCAATTGGACATTCTGAGCGCTAAGAGGACTCTATTGGGAAAAATAATATCTTCAAATAAAAACTACACAGAAGCATTGTGTGAAACTTATTTCTGATATGTTCATTAAGCTAACAGAGTTAAATCATACTTTTGATTGCGCAGTTCTGAACACTCTTTCTGTAGAAAATGCAAGTGGACATTCGGAGCGCTAAGAGGGTAATAGTGGAAAAAGGAATATATTCAAATATAAACTACACAGTAGCATTCTGTGAAAATTCTTTCTGTTCTGTGCATTCAACTAACAGAGTTGAACCTTACTTTTGATTGAGCCGTTCTGAAACACTCTTTCTGTAGAAACTGCAATTGGACAAGCTAAGCGCTAAGAGGCCTACATTAGGAAAAAGAATATCTTCAAATAAAAACTACACAAATGCATTCTGTGAAATTTATTTCTGATCTGTAAATTCAGTTAACAGAGATAAAACATATTTTTGATTGAGCAGTTATGAAACACTCTTTTTGTAAAAAATGCAAGTTTAGATTCGGAGCGCTAAGAGGGTAATAGTGGAAAAAGGAATGTCTTCAAATATAAACTACACAGAATCATTCGGTGAAACTTCTTTCTGATCTGTGCATTCAGCTAACAGAGTTAAACCATACTTTTGATTGAGCAGATCTGAACACTCTTTCTGTAGAAAATGCAACTGGACATTTGGAGCGCTAAGTGCGTAGTAGTGGAAAAAGGAATATATTCAAATATAAACTACACAGAAGCATTCTGTGAAACTTCTTTCTGATCTGAGCATTCAGCTAACAGAGTTAAACCATACTTTTGATTGAGCAGTTTTGAAACACTCTGTCTGTAGAAAATGCAACTGGACACTCGTAGCGCTAAGTGGGTAATAGTGGAAAAAAGAATATGTTCAAATAGAAACTACACAGAAGCATTGTATGAAACTTCTTTCTGTTCTGTGCATTCAACTAACAGAGTTGAACATTACTTTTGATTGAGCCTTTCTGAAACACTCTTTCTGTAGAAACTGCAATTGGACATTCTGAGCGCTAGGAGGCCTATATTGGGAAAAAGAATGTCTACAAATAAAAACTACACAGAAGTATTGTGTGAAACTTCTTTCTGTTCTGTTTGTTCAACTAAAACAGTTGAACCTTAGTTTTGATTGAGCCGTTCTGAAACACTATTTCTGTAGAAAATGCAAGTGGAGATTCGGAGCGCTAAGAGGGTAATAGTGGAAAAAGGAATGTCTCCAAATAGAAACTACACAGAAGCATTCTGTGAAACTTCTTTCTGATCTGTGCATTCAGCTAACAGAGTTAAACCATACTTTTGATTGAGCAGATCTGAACACCCTTTCTGTAGAAAATGCAACTGGACATTTGGAGCGCTAAGAGAGTAGTAGTGGAAAAAGGAATATATTCAAATATAAACTACACAGAAGCATTCTGTGAAACTTTTTTCTGATCTGAGCATTCAGCTAACAGAGTTAAACCATACTTTTGATTGAGCAGTTTTGAAAGACCCTGTCTGTAGAAAATACAACTGGACATTCGTAGCGCTAAGTGGGTAATAGTGGAAAAAAGAATATGTTCAAATATAAACTACACAGAAGCATTGTATGAAACTTCTTTCTGTTCTGTGCATTCAACTAACAGAGTTGAATCTTACTTTTGATTGAGCCGTTCTGAAACACTCTTTCTGTAGAAACTGCAATTGGACATGCTAAGCGCTAAGAGGCCTACATTGGGAAAAAGAATATCTTCAAATAAAAACTACACAGATGCATACTGTGAAACTTATTTCTGATCTGTAAATTCAGTTAACAGAGATAAAACATATTTTTGATTGAGCAGTTATGAAACACTCTTTTTGTAGAAAATGCAAGTGGAGATTCGGAGCGCTAAGAGGGTAATAGTGGAAAAAGGAATGTCTTCAAATATAAACTACACAGAATCATTCGGTGAAACTTCTTTCTGATCTGTGCATTCAGCTAACAGAGTTAAACCATTCTTTTGATTGAGCAGATCTGAACACTCTTTCTGTAGAAAATGCAAGTGGACATTTGGAGCGCTAATAGCGTAGTAGTGGAAAAAGGAATATATTCAAATATAAACTACACAGAAGCATTCTGTGAAACTTCTTTCTGATCTGAGCATTCAGCTAACAGAGTTAAACCATACTTTTGATTGAGCAGTTTTGAAACACTCTGTCTGTAGAAAATGCAACTGGACATTCGTAGCGCTAAGTGGGTAATAGTGGAAAAAGAATATGTTCAAATAGAAACTACACAGAAGCATTGTATGAAACTTCTTTCTGTTCTGTGCATTCAACTAACAGAGTTGAACCTTACTTTTGATTGAGCCGTTCTGAAACACTCTTTCTGTAGAAACTGCAATTGGACATTCTGAGCGCTAAGAGGCCTATATTGGGAAAAAGAATGTCTACAAATAAAAACTACACAGAAGAATTGTGTGAAACTTCTTTCTGTTCTGTTTGTTCAACTAAGAGAGTTGAACCTTAGTTTTGATTGAGCCGTTCTGAAACACTCTTTCTGTAGAAAATGCAAGTGGAGATTCGGAGCGCTAAGAGGGTAATAGTGGAAAAAGGAATGTCTCCAAATATAAACTACACAGAATCATTCTGTGAAACTTCTTTCTGATCTGTGCATTCAGCTAACAGAGTTAAACCATACTTTTGATTGAGCAGATCTGAACACTCTTTCTGTAGAAAATGCAACTGGACATCTGGAGCGCTAAGAGAGTAGTAGTGGGAAAAGGAATATATTCAAATATAAACTACACAGAAGCATTCTGTGAAACTTCTTTCTGATCTGAGCATTCAGCTAACAGAGTTAAACCATACTTTTGATTGAGCAGTTTTGAAACACTCTGTCTGTAGAAAATGCAACTGGACATTCGCAGCGCTAAGTGGGTAATAGTGGAAAAAAGAATATGTTCAAATATAAACTACACAGAAGCATTGTATGAAACTTCTTTCTGTTCTGTGCATTCAACTAACAGAGTTGAACCTTACTTTTGATTGAGCCGTTCTGAAACATTCTTTCTGTAGAAACTGCAATTGGACATTCTGAGCGCTAAGAGGCCTCTATTGGGAAAAATAATATCTTCAAATAAAAACTACACAGAAGCATTGTGTGAAACTTATTTCTGATATGTTCATTAAGCTAACAGAGTTAAATCATACTTTTGATTGCGCAGTTCTGAACACTCTTTCTGTAGAAAATGCAAGTGGACATTCGGAGCGCTAAGATGGTAATAGTGGAAAAAGGAATATATTCAAATATAAACTACACAGTAGCATTCTGTGAAAATTCTTTCTGTTCTGTGCATTCAACTAACAGAGTTGAACCTTACTTTTGATTGAGCCGTTCTGAAACACTCTTTCTGTAGAAACTGCAATTGGACATGCTAAGCGCTAAGAGGCCTACATTGGGAAAAAGAATATCTTCAAATAAAAACTACACAAATGCATTCTGTGAAACTTATTTCTGACCTGTAAATTCAGTTAACAGAAATAAAACATATTTTTGATTGAGCAGTTATGAAACACTCTTTTTGTAGAAAATGCAAGTTTAGATTCGGAGCGCTAAGAGGGTAATAGTGGAAAAAGGAATGTCTTCAAATATAAACTACACAGAATCATTCGGTGAAACTTCTTTCTGATCTGTGCATTCAGCTAACAGAGTTAAACCATACTTTTGATTGAGCAGATCTGAACACTCTTTCTGTAGAAAATGCAACTGGACATTTGGAGCGCTAAGAGCGTAGTAGTGGAAAAAGGAATATATTCAAATATAAACTACACAGAAACATTCTGTGAAACTTCCTTCTGATCTGAGCATTCAGCTAACAGAGTTAAACCATACTTTTGATTGAGCAGTTTTGAAACACTCTGTCTGTAGAAAATGCAACTGGACATTCATAGCGCTAAGTGGGTAATAGTGGAAAAAAGAATATGTTCAAATAGAAACTACACAGAAGCATTGTATGAAACTTCTTTCTGTTCTGTGCATTCAACTAACAGAGTTGAACCTTACTTTTGATTGAGCCGTTCGGAAACACTCTTTCTGTAGAAACTGCAATTGGACATTCTGAGCGCTAAGAGGCCTATATTGGGAAAAAGAATGTCTACAAATAAAAACTACACAGAAGAATTGTGTGAAACTTCTTTCTGTTCTGTTTGTTCAACTAAAAGAGTTGAACCTTAGTTTTGATTGAGCCGTTCTGAAACACTCTTTCTGTAGAAAATGCAAGTGGAGATTCGGAGCGCTAAGAGGGTAATAGTGGAAAAAGGAATGTCTCCAAATATAAACTACACAGAATCATTCTGTGAAACTTCTTTCTGATCTGTGCATTCAGCTAACAGAGTTAAACCATACTTTTGATTGAGCAGATCTGAACACTCTTTCTGTAGAAAATGCAACTGGACATTTGGAGCGCTAAGAGAGTAGTAGTGGAAAAAGGAATATATTCAAATATAAACTACACAGAAGCATTCTGTGAAACTTCTTTCTGATCTGAGCATTCAGCTAACAGAGTTAAACAATACTTTTGATTGAGCAGTTTTGAAACACTCTCTCTGTAGAAAATGCAACTGGACATTCGTAGCGCTAAGTGGGTAATAGTGGAAAAAAGAATATGTTCAAATATAAACTACACAGAAGCATTGTATGAAACCTCTTTCTGTTCTGTGCATTCAACTAACAGAGTTGAACCTTACTTTTGATTGAGCCTTTCTGAAACACTCTTTCTGTAGAAACTGCAATTGGACATTCTGAGCGCTAAGAGGCCTATATTGGGAAAAATAATATCGTCAAATAAAAACTACACAGAAGCATTGTGTGAAACTTATTTCTGATATGTTCATTAAGCTAACAGAGTTAAACCATCCTTTTGATTGCGCAGTTCTGAACACTCTTTCTGTAGAAAATGCAAGTGGACATTCGGAGCGCTAAGAGGGTAATAGTGGAAAAAGGAATATATTCAAATATAAACTACACAGTAGCATTCTGTGAAAATTCTTTCTGTTGTGTGCATTCAACTAACAGAGTTGAACCTTACTTTTGATTGAGCCGTTCTGAAACACTCTTTCTGTAGAAACTGCAATTGGACATGCTAAGCACTAAGAGGCCTACATTGGGAAAAAGAATATCTTCAAATAAAAACTACACAGATGCATTCTGTGAAACTTATTTCTGATCTGTAAATTCAGTTAACAGAGATAAAACATATTTTTGATTGAGCAGTTATGAAACACTCTTTTTGTAGAAAATGCAAGTGGAGATTCGGAGCGCTAAGGGGGTAATAGTGGAAAAAGGAATGTCTTCAAATATAAACTACACAGAATCATTCGGTGAAATTTCTTTCTGATCTGTGCATTCAGTTAACAGAGTTAAACCATACTTTTGATTGAGCAGATCTGAACACTCTTTCTGTAGAAAATGCAACTGGACATTTGGAGCGCTAAGAGCGTAGTAGTGGAAAAAGGAATATATTCAAATATAAACTACACAGAAGCATTCTGTGAAACTTCTTTCTGATCTGAGCATTCAGCTAACAGAGTTAAACCATACTTTTGATTGAGCAGTTTTGAAACACTCTGTCTGTAGAAAATGCAACTGGACATTCGTAGCGCTAAGTGTGTAATAGTGGAAAAAAGAATATGTTCAAATATAAAGTACACAGAAGCATTGTATGAAACTCCTTTCTGTTCTGGGCATTCAACTAACAGAGTTGAACCTTACTTTTGATTGAGCCTTTCTGAAACACTCTTTCTGTAGAAACTGCAATTGGACATTCTGAGCGCTTAGAGGCCTATATTGGGAAAAATTATATCTTCAAATAAAAACTACACAGAAGCATTGTGTGAAACTTATTTCTGATATGTTCATTAAGCTAACAGAGTTAAACCATACTTTTGATTGCGCAGTTCTGAACACTATTTCTGTAGAAAATGCAAGTGGACATTCGGAGCGCTAAGAGGGTAATAGTGGAAAAAGGAATATATTCAAATATAAACTACACAGTAGCATTCTGTGAAAATTCTTTCTGTTCTGTGCATTCAACTAACAGAGTTGAACCTTACTTTTGATTGAGCCGTTCTGAAACACTCTTTCTGTAGAAACTGCAATTGGACATGCTAAGCGCTAAGAGGCCTACATTGGGAAAAAGAATATCTTCAAATAAAAACTACACAAATGCATTCTGTGAAACTTATTTCTGACCTGTAAATTCAGTTAACAGAAATAAAACATATTTTTGATTGAGCAGTTATGAAACACTCTTTTTGTAGAAAATGCAAGTTTAGATTCGGAGCGCTAAGAGGGTAATAGTGGAAAAAGGAATGTCTTCAAATATAAACTACACAGAATCATTCGGTGAAACTTCTTTCTGATCTGTGCATTCAGCTAACAGAGTTAAACCATACTTTTGATTGAGCAGATCTGAACACTCTTTCTGTAGAAAATGCAACTGGACATTTGGAGCGCTAAGAGCGTAGTAGTGGAAAAAGGAATATATTCAAATATAAACTACACAGAAACATTCGGTGAAACTTCCTTCTGATCTGAGCATTCAGCTAACAGAGTTAAACCATACTTTTGATTGAGCAGTTTTGAAACACTCTGTCTGTAGAAAATGCAACTGGACATTCATAGCGCTAAGTGGGTAATAGTGGAAAAAAGAATATGTTCAAATAGAAACTACACAGAAGCATTGTATGAAACTTCTTTCTGTTCTGTGCATTCAACTAACAGAGTTGAACCTTACTTTTGATTGAGCCGTTCGGAAACACTCTTTCTGTAGAAACTGCAATTGGACATTCTGAGCGCTAAGAGGCCTATATTGGGAAAAAGAATGTCTACAAATAAAAACTACACAGAAGAATTGTGTGAAACTTCTTTCTGTTCTGTTTGTTCAACTAAAAGAGTTGAACCTTAGTTTTGATTGAGCCGTTCTGAAACACTCTTTCTGTAGAAAATGCAAGTGGAGATTCGGAGCGCTAAGAGGGTAATAGTGGAAAAAGGAATGTCTCCAAATATAAACTACACAGAATCATTCTGTGAAACTTCTTTCTGATCTGTGCATTCAGCTAACAGAGTTAAACCATACTTTTGATTGAGCAGATCTGAACACTCTTTCTGTAGAAAATGCAACTGGACATTTGGAGCGCTAAGAGAGTAGTAGTGGAAAAAGGAATATATTCAAATATAAACTACACAGAAGCATTCTGTGAAACTTCTTTCTGATCTGAGCATTCAGCTAACAGAGTTAAACAATACTTTTGATTGAGCAGTTTTGAAACACTCTCTCTGTAGAAAATGCAACTGGACATTCGTAGCGCTAAGTGGGTAATAGTGGAAAAAAGAATATGTTCAAATATAAACTACACAGAAGCATTGTATGAAACCTCTTTCTGTTCTGTGCATTCAACTAACAGAGTTGAACCTTACTTTTGATTGAGCCTTTCTGAAACACTCTTTCTGTAGAAACTGCAATTGGACATTCTGAGCGCTAAGAGGCCTATATTGGGAAAAATAATATCGTCAAATAAAAACTACACAGAAGCATTGTGTGAAACTTATTTCTGATATGTTCATTAAGCTAACAGAGTTAAACCATCCTTTTGATTGCGCAGTTCTGAACACTCTTTCTGTAGAAAATGCAAGTGGACATTCGGAGCGCTAAGAGGGTAATAGTGGAAAAAGGAATATATTCAAATATAAACTACACAGTAGCATTCTGTGAAAATTCTTTCTGTTGTGTGCATTCAACTAACAGAGTTGAACCTTACTTTTGATTGAGCCGTTCTGAAACACTCTTTCTGTAGAAACTGCAATTGGACATGCTAAGCACTAAGAGGCCTACATTGGGAAAAAGAATATCTTCAAATAAAAACTACACAGATGCATTCTGTGAAACTTATTTCTGATCTGTAAATTCAGTTAACAGAGATAAAACATATTTTTGATTGAGCAGTTATGAAACACTCTTTTTGTAGAAAATGCAAGTGGAGATTCGGAGCGCTAAGGGGGTAATAGTGGAAAAAGGAATGTCTTCAAATATAAACTACACAGAATCATTCGGTGAAATTTCTTTCTGATCTGTGCATTCAGTTAACAGAGTTAAACCATACTTTTGATTGAGCAGATCTGAACACTCTTTCTGTAGAAAATGCAACTGGACATTTGGAGCGCTAAGAGCGTAGTAGTGGAAAAAGGAATATATTCAAATATAAACTACACAGAAGCATTCTGTGAAACTTCTTTCTGATCTGAGCATTCAGCTAACAGAGTTAAACCATACTTTTGATTGAGCAGTTTTGAAACACTCTGTCTGTAGAAAATGCAACTGGACATTCGTAGCGCTAAGTGTGTAATAGTGGAAAAAAGAATATGTTCAAATATAAAGTACACAGAAGCATTGTATGAAACTCCTTTCTGTTCTGGGCATTCAACTAACAGAGTTGAACCTTACTTTTGATTGAGCCTTTCTGAAACACTCTTTCTGTAGAAACTGCAATTGGACATTCTGAGCGCTTAGAGGCCTATATTGGGAAAAATTATATCTTCAAATAAAAACTACACAGAAGCATTGTGTGAAACTTATTTCTGATATGTTCATTAAGCTAACAGAGTTAAACCATACTTTTGATTGCGCAGTTCTGAACACTATTTCTGTAGAAAATGCAAGTGGACATTCGGAGCGCTAAGAGGGTAATAGTGGAAAAAGGAATATATTCAAATATAAACTACACAGTAGCATTCTGTGAAAATTCTTTCTGTTCTGTGCATTCAACTAACAGAGTTGAACCTTAATTTTGATTGAGCCGTTCTGAAACACTCTTTCTGTAGAAACTGCAATTGGACATGCTAAGCGCTAAGAGTCCTACATTGGGAAAAAGAATATCTTCAAATAAAAACTACACAGATGCATTCTGTGAAACTTATTTCTGATCTGTAAATTCAGTTAACACAGATAAAACATATTTTTGATTGAGCAGTTATGAAACACTCTTTTTGTAGAAAATGCAAGTGCAGATTCGGAGCGCTAAGAGAGTAATAGTGGAAAACGGAATGTCTTCAAATATAAACTACACAGAATCATTCGGTGAAACTTCTTTCTGCTCTGTGCATTCAGCTAACAGAGTTAAAACATACTTTTGATTGAGCAGATCTGAACACTCTTTCTGTAGAAAATGCAACTGGACATTTGGAGCGCTAAGAGCGTAGTAGTGGAAAAAGGAATATATTCAAATATAAACTACACAGAAGCATTCTGTGAAACTTCTTTCTGATCTGAGCATTCAGCTAACAGAGTTAAACCATACTTTTGATTGAGCAGTTTTGAAACACTCTGTCTGTAGAAAATGCAACTTGACATTCGTAGCGCTAAGTGGGTAATAGTGGAAAAAAGAATATGTTCAAATATAAACTACACAGAAGCATTGTATGAAACTACTTTCTGTTCTGTGCATTCAACTAACAGAGTTGAACCTTACTTTTGATTGAGCCGTTCTGAAACACTCTTTCTGTAGAAACTGCAATTGGACATTCTGAGCGCTAAGAGGCCTATATCGGGAAAAAGAATGTCTACAAATAAAAACTACACAGAATAATTGTGTGAAACTTCTTTGTCTTCTGTTTGTTCAACTAAAAGTGTTGAACCTTAGTTTTGATTGAGCCGTTCTGAAACACTCTTTCTGTAGAAAATGCAAGTGGAGATTCGGAGCGCTAAGAGGGTAGTAGTGGAAAAAGGAATGTCTCCAAATATTAACTACACAGAATCATTCTGTGAAACTTCTTTCTGATCTGTGCATTCAGCTAACAGAGTTAAACCATACTTTTGATTGAGCAGATCTGAACACTCTTTCTGTAGAAAATGCAACTGGACATTTGGAGCGCTAAGAGAGTAGTAGTGGAAAAAGGAATATATTCAAATATAAACTACCCAGAAGCATTCTGTGAAACTTGTTTCTGATCTGAGCATTCAGCTAACAGAGTTAAACCATACTTTGGATTGAGCAGTTTTGAAACACTCTGTCTGTAGAAAATGCAACTGGACATTCGTAGCGCTAAGTGGGTAATAGTGGAAAAAAGAATATGTTCAAATATAAACTACACAGAAGCATTGTATGAAACTTCTTTCTGTTCTGGGCATTCAACTAACAGAGTTGAACCTTACTTTTGATTGAACCTTTCTGAAACACTCTTTCTGTAGAAACTGCAATTGGACATTCTGAGCGCTAAGAGGCCTATATTGGGAAAAATTATATCTTCAAATAAAAACTACACAGAAGCATTGTGTGAAACTTATTTCTGGTATGTTCATTAAGCTAACAGTGTTAAACCACACTTTTGATTGCGCAGTTCTGAACACTCTTTCTGTAGAAAATGCAAGTGGACATTCGGAGCGCTAAGAGGGTAATAGTGGAAAAAGGAATATATTCAAATATAAACTACACAGTAGCATTCTGTGAAAATTCTTTCTGTTCTGTGCATTCAACTAACAGAGTTGAACCTTACTTTTGATTGAGCCGTTCTGAAACACTCTTTCTGTAGAAACTGCAATTGGACATGCTAAGCGCTAAGAGTCCTACATTGGGAAAAAGAATATCTTCAAATAAAAACTACACAGATGCATTCTGTGAAACTTATTTCTGATCTGTAAATTCAGTTAACAGAGATAAAACATATTTTTGATGGAGCAGTTATGAAACACTCTTTTTGTAGAAAATGCAAGTGGAGATTCGGAGCGCTAAGAGGGTAATAGTGGAAAACGGAATGTCTTCAAATATAAACTACACAGAATCATTCGGTGAAACTTCTTTCTGCTCTGTGCATTCAGCTAACAGAGTTAAACCATACTTTTGATTGAGCAGATCTGAACACTCTTTCTGTAGAAAATGCAACTGGACATTTGGAGCGCTAAGAGCGTAGTAGTGGAAAAAGGAATATATTCAAATATAAACTACACAGAAGCATTCTGTGAAACTTCTTTCTGATCTGAGCATTCAGCTAACAGAGTTAAACCATACTTTTGATTGAGCAGTTTTGAAACACTCTGTCTGTAGAAAATGCAACTGGACATTCGTAGCGCTAAGTGGGTAATAGTGGAAAAAAGAATATGTTCAAATATAAACTACACAGAAGCATTGTATGAAACTTCTTTCTGTTCTGTGCATTCAACTAACAGAGTTGAACCTTACTTTTGATTGAGCCGTTCTGAAACACTCTTTCTGTAGAAACTGCAATTGGACATTCTGAGCGCTAAGAGGCCTATATCGGGAAAAAGAATGTCTACAAATAAAAACTACACAGAAGAATTGTGTGAAAATTCTTTCTCTTCTGTTTGTTCAACTAAAAGTGTTGAACCTTAGTTTTGATTGAGCCGTTCTGAAACACTCTTTCTGTAGAAAATGCAAGTGGAGATTCGGAGCGCTAAGAGGGTAGTAGTGGAAAAAGGAATGTCTCCAAATATTAACTACACAGAATCATTCTGTGAAACTTCTTTCTGATCTGTGCATTCAGCTAACAGAGTTAAACCATACTTTTGATTGAGCAGATCTGAACACTCTTTCTGTAGAAAATGCAACTGGACATTTGGAGCGCTAAGAGAGTAGTAGTGGAAAAAGGAATATATTCAAATATAAACTACCCAGAAGCATTCTGTGAAACTTGTTTCTGATCTGAGCATTCAGCTAACAGAGTTAAACCATACTTTTGATTGAGCAGTTTTGAAACACTCTGTCTGTAGAAAATGCAACTGGACATTCGTAGCGCTAAGTGGGTAATAGTGGAAAAAAGAATATGTTCAAATATAAACTACACAGAAGCATTGTATGAAACTTCTTTCTGTTCTGGGCATTCAACTAACAGAGTTGAACCTTACTTTTGATTGAGCCTTTCTGAAACACTCTTTCTGTAGAAACTGCAATTGGACATTCTGAGCGCTAAGAGGCCTATATTGGGAAAAATTATATCTTCAAATAAAAACTACACAGAAGCATTGTGTGAAACTTATTTCTGATATGTTCATTAAGCTAACAGAGTTAAACCATACTTTTGATTGCGCAGTTCTGAACACTCTTTCTGTAGAAAATGCAAGTGGACATTCGGAGCGCTAAGAGGGTAATAGTGGAAAAAGGAATATATTCAAATATAAACTACACAGTAGCATTCTGTGAAAATTCTTTCTGTTCTGTGCATTCAACTAACAGAGTTGAACCTTACTTTTGATTGAGCCGTTCTGAAACACTCTTTCTGTAGAAACTGCAATTGGACATGCTAAGCGCTAAGAGTCCTACATTGGGAAAAAGAATATCTTCAAATAAAAACTACACAGATGCATTCTGTGAAACTTATTTCTGATCTGTAAATTCAGTTAACAGAGATAAAACATATTTTTGATTGAGCAGTTATGAAACACTCTTTTTGTAGAAAATGCAAGTGGAGATTCGGAGCGCTAAGGGGGTAATAGTGGAAAAAGGAATGTCTTCAAATATAAACTACACAGAATCATTCGGTGAAATTTCTTTCTGATCTGTGCATTCAGTTAACAGAGTTAAACCATACTTTTGATTGAGCAGATCTGAACACTCTTTCTGTAGAAAATGCAACTGGACATTTGGAGCGCTAAGAGCGTAGTAGTGGAAAAAGGAATATATTCAAATATAAACTACACAGAAGCATTCTGTGAAACTTCTTTCTGATCTGAGCATTCAGCTAACAGAGTTAAACCATACTTTTGATTGAGCAGTTTTGAAACACTCTGTCTGTAGAAAATGCAACTGGACATTCGTAGCGCTAAGTGTGTAATAGTGGAAAAAAGAATATGTTCAAATATAAACTACACAGAAGCATTGTATGAAACTTCTTTCTGTTCTGGGCATTCAACTAACAGAGTTGAACCTTACCTTTGATTGAGCCTTTCTGAAACACTCTTTCTGTAGAAACTGCAATTGGACATTCTGAGCGCTTAGAGGCCTATATTGGGAAAAATTATATCTTCAAATAAAAACTACACAGAAGCATTGTGTGAAACTTATTTCTGATATGTTCATTAAGCTAACAGAGTTAAACCATACTTTTGATTGCGCAGTTCTGAACACTATTTCTGTAGAAAATGCAAGTGGACATTCGGAGCGGTAAGAGGGTAATAGTGGAAAAAGGAATATATTCAAATATAAACTACACAGTAGCATTCTGTGAAAATTCTTTCTGTTCTGTGCATTCAACTAACAGAGTTGAACCTTACTTTTGATTGAGCCGTTCTGAAACACTCTTTCTGTAGAAACTGCAATTGGACATGCTAAGCGCTAAGAGTCCTACATTGGGAAAAAGAATATCTTCAAATAAAAACTACACAGATGCATTCTGTGAAACTTATTTCTGATCTGTAAATTCAGTTAACAGAGATAAAACATATTTTTGATTGAGCAGTTATGAAACACTCTTTTTGTAGAAAATGCAAGTGGAGATTCGGAGCGCTAAGAGAGTAATAGTGGAAAACGGAATGTCTTCAAATATAAACTACACAGAATCATTCGGTGAAACTTCTTTCTGCTCTGTGCATTCAGCTAACAGAGTTAAAACATACTTTTGATTGAGCAGATCTGAACACTCTTTCTGTAGAAAATGCAACTGGACATTTGGAGCGCTAAGAGCGTAGTAGTGGAAAAAGGAATATATTCAAATATAAACTACACAGAAGCATTCTGTGAAACTTCTTTCTGATCTGAGCATTCAGCTAACAGAGTTAAACCATACTTTTGATTGAGCAGTTTTGAAACACTCTGTCTGTAGAAAATGCAACTGGACATTCGTAGCGCTAAGTGGGTAATAGTGGAAAAAAGAATATGTTCAAATATAAACTACACAGAAGCATTGTATGAAACTTCTTTCTGTTCTGTGCATTCAACTAACAGAGTTGAACCTTACTTTTGATTGAGCCGTTCTGAAACACTCTTTCTGTAGAAACTGCAATTGGACATTCTGAGCGCTAAGAGGCCTATATCGGGAAAAAGAATGTCTACAAATAAAAACTACACAGAATAATTTTGTGAAACTTCTTTCTCTTCTGTTTGTTCAACTAAAAGTGTTGAACCTTAGTTTTGATTGAGCCGTTCTGAAACACTCTTTCTGTAGAAAATGCAAGTGGAGATTCGGAGCGCTAAGAGGATAGTAGTGGAAAAAGGAATGTCTCCAAATATTAACTACACAGAATCATTCTGTGAAACTTCTTTCTGATCTGTGCATTCAGCTAACAGAGTTAAACCATACTTTTGATTGAGCAGATCTGAACACTCTTTCTGTAGAAAATGCAACTGGACATTTGGAGCGCTAAGAGAGTAGTAGTGGAAAAAGGAATATATTCAAATATAAACTACCCAGAAGCATTCTGTGAAACTTGTTTCTGATCTGAGCATTCAGCTAACCGAGTTAAACCATACTTTTGATTGAGCAGTTTTGAAACACTCTGTCTGTAGAAAATGCAACTGGACATTCGTAGCGCTAAGTGGGTAATAGTGGAAAAAAGAATATGTTCAAATATAAACTACACAGAAGCATTGTATGAAACTTCTTTCTGTTCTGGGCATTCAACTAACAGAGTTGAACCTTACTTTTGATTGAGCCTTTCTGAAACACTCTTTCTGTAGAAACTGCAATTGGACATTCTGAGCGCTAAGAGGCCTATATTCGGAAAAATTATATCTTCAAATAAAAACTACACAGAAGCATTGTGTGAAACTTATTTCTGATATGTTCATTAAGCTAACAGAGTTAAACCATGCTTTTGATTGCGCAGTTCTGAACACTCTTTCTGTAGAAAATGCAAGTGGACATTCGGAGCGCTAAGAGGTTAATAGTGGAAAAAGGAATATATTCAAATATAAACTACACAGTAGCATTCTGTGAAAATTCTTTCTGTTCTGTGCATTCAACTAACAGAGTTGAACCTTACTTTTGATTGAGCCGTTCTGAAACACTCTTTCTGTAGAAACTGCAATTGGACATGCTAAGCGCTAAGAGTCCTACATTGGGAAAAAGAATATCTTCAAATAAAAACTACACAGATGCATTCTGTGAAACTTATTTCTGATCTGTAAATTCAGTTAACAGAGATAAAACATATTTTTGATTGAGCAGTTATGAAACACTCTTTTTGTAGAAAATGCAAGTGGAGATTCGGAGCGCTAAGAGGGTAATAGTGGAAAACGGAATGTCTTCAAATATAAACTACACAGAATCATTCGGTGAAACTTCTTTCTGCTCTGTGCATTCAGCTAACAGAGTTAAACCATACTTTTGATTGAGCAGATCTGAACACTCTTTCTGTAGAAAATGCAACTGGACATTTGGAGCGCTAAGAGCGTAGTAGTGGAAAAAGGAATATATTCAAATATAAACTACACAGAAGCATTCTGTGAAACTTCTTTCTGATCTGAGCATTCAGCTAACAGAGTTAAACCATACTTTTGATTGAGCAGTTTTGAAACACTCTGTCTGTAGAAAATGCAACTGGACATTCGTAGCGCTAAGTGGGTAATAGTGGAAAAAAGAATATGTTCAAATATAAACTACACAGAAGCATTGTATGAAACTTCTTTCTGTTCTGTGCATTCAACTAACAGAGTTGAACCTTACATTTGATTGAGCCGTTCTGAAACACTCTTTCTGTAGAAACTGCAATTGGACATTCTGAGCGCTAAGAGGCCTATATCGGGAAAAATAATGTGTACAAATAAAAACTACACAGAAGAATTGTGTGAAAATTCTTTCTCTTCTGTTTGTTCAACTAAAAGTGTTGAACCTTAGTTTTGATTGAGCCGTTCTGAAACACTCTTTCTGTAGAAAATGCAAGTGGAGATTCGGAGCGCTAAGAGGGTAGTAGTGGAAAAAGGAATGTCTCCAAATATTAACTACAGAGAATCATTCTGTGAAACTTCTTTCTGATCTGTGCATTCAGCTAACAGAGTTAAACCATACTTTTGATTGAGCAGATCTGAACACTCTTTCTGTAGAAAATGCAACTGGACATTTGGAGCGCTAAGAGAGTAGTAGTGGAAAAAGGAATATATTCAAATATAAACTACCCAGAAGCATTCTGTGAAACTTGTTTCTGATCTGAGCATTCAGCTAACAGAGTTAAACCATACTTTTGATTGAGCAGTTTTGAAACACTCTGTCTGTAGAAAATGCAACTGGACATTCGTAGCGCTAAGTGGGTAATAGTGGAAAAAAGAATATGTTCAAATATAAACTACACAGAAGCATTGTATGAAACTTCTTTCTGTTCTGGGCATTCAACTAACAGAGTTGAACCTTACTTTTGATTGAGCCTTTCTGAAACACTCTTTCTGTAGAAACTGCAATTGGACATTCTGAGCGCTAAGAGGCCTATATTGGGAAAAATTATATCTTCAAATAAAAACTACACAGAAGCATTGTGTGAAACTTATTTCTGATATGTTCATTAAGCTAACAGAGTTAAACCATACTTTTGATTGCGCAGTTCTGAACACTCTTTCTGTAGAAAATGCAAGTGGACATTCGGAGCGCTAAGAGGGTAATAGTGGAAAAAGGAATATATTCAAATATAAACTACACAGTAGCATTCTGTGAAAATTCTTTCTGTTCTGTGCATTCAACTAACAGAGTTGAACCTTACTTTTGATTGAGCCGTTCTGAAACACTCTTTCTGTAGAAACTGCAATTGGACATGCTAAGCGCTAAGAGTCCTACATTGGGAAAAAGAATATCTTCAAATAAAAACTACACAGATGCATT
This sequence comes from Symphalangus syndactylus, assembly GCF_028878055.3. Taxonomy (NCBI): domain Eukaryota; kingdom Metazoa; phylum Chordata; class Mammalia; order Primates; family Hylobatidae; genus Symphalangus; species Symphalangus syndactylus. The sequence continues at coordinate 108,485,584 of NC_072437.2, read as the reverse complement.
CTGTGAAACTTATTTCAGATCTGTAAATTCAGTTAACAGAGATAAAACATATTTTTGATTGAGCAGTTATGAAACACTCTTTTTGTAGAAAATGCAAGTGGAGATTCGGAGCGCTAAGAGGGTAATAGTGGAAAACGGAATGTCTTCAAATATAAACTACACAGAATCATTCGGTGAAACTTCTTTCTGCTCTGTGCATTCAGCAAACAGAGTTAAACCATACTTTTGATTGGGCAGATCTGAACACTCTTTCTGTAGAAAATGCAACTGGACATTTGGAGCGCTAAGAGCGTAGTAGTGGAAAAAGGAATATATTCAAATATAAACTACACAGAAGCATTCTGTGAAACTTCTTTCTGATCTGAGCATTCAGCTATCAGAGTTAAACCATACTTTTGATTGAGCAGTTTTGAAACACTCTGTCTGTAGAAAATGCAACTGGACATTCGTAGCGCTAAGTGGGTAATAGTGGAAAAAAGAATATGTTCAAATATAAACTACACAGAAGCATTGTATGAAACTTCTTTCTGTTCTGTGCATTCAACTAACAGAGTTGAACCTTACTTTTGATTGAGCCGTTCTGAAACACTCTTTCTGTAGAAACTGCAATTGGACATTCTGAGCGCTAAGAGGCCTATATCGGGAAAAAGAATGTCTACAAATAAAAACTACACAGAAGAATTGTGTGAAAATTCTTTCTCTTCTGTTTGTTCAACTAAAAGTGTTGAACCTTAGTTTTGATTGAGCCGTTCTGAAACACTCTTTCTGTAGAAAATGCAAGTGGAGATTCGGAGCGCTAAGAGGGTAGTAGTGGAAAATGGAATGTCTCCAAATATTAACTACACAGAATCATTCTGTGAAACTTCTTTCTGATCTGTGCATTCAGCTAACAGAGTTAAACCATACTTTTGATTGAGCAGATCTGAACACTCTTTCTGTAGAAAATGCAACTGGACATTTGGAGCGCTAAGAGAGTAGTAGTGGAAAAAGGAATATATTCAAATATAAACTACCCAGAAGCATTCTGTGAAACTTGTTTCTGATCTGAGCATTCAGCTAACAGAGTTAAACCATACTTTGGATTGAGCAGTTTTGAAACACTCTGTCTGTAGAAAATGCAACTGGACATTCGTAGCGCTAAGTGGGTAATAGTGGAAAAAAGAATATGTTCAAATATAAACTACACAGAAGCATTGTATGAAACTTCTTTCTGTTCTGGGCATTCAACTAACAGAGTTGAACCTTACTTTTGATTGAGCCTTTCTGAAACACTCTTTCTGTAGAAACTGCAATTGGACATTCTGAGCGCTAAGAGGCCTATATTGGGAAAAATAATATCTTCAAATAAAAACTACACAGAAGCATTGTGAGAAACTTATTTCTGATATGTTCATTAAGCTAACAGAGTTAAACCATACTTTTGATTGCGCAGTTCTGAACACTCTTTCTGTAGAAAATGCAAGTGGAAATTCGGAGCGCTAAGAGGGTAATAGTGGAAAAAGGAATATATTCAAATATAAACTACACAGTAGCATTCTGTGAAAATTCTTTCTGTTCTGTGCATTCAACTAACAGAGTTGAACCTTACTTTTGATTGAGCCGTTCTGAAACACTCTTTCTGTAGAAACTGCAATTGGACATGCTAAGCGCTAAGAGTCCTACATTGGGAAAAAGAATATCTTCAAATAAAAACTACACAGATGCATTCTGTGAAACTTATTTCTGATCTGTAAATTCAGTTAACAGAGATAAAACATATTTTTGATTGAGCAGTTATGAAACACTCTTTTTGTAGAAAATGCAAGTGGAGATTCGGAGCGCTAAGAGGGTAATAGTGGAAAACGGAATGTCTTCAAATATAAACTACACAGAATCATTCGGTGAAACTTCTTTCTGCTCTGTGCATTCAGCTAACAGAGTTAAACCATACTTTTGATTGAGCAGATCTGAACACTCTTTCTGTAGAAAATGCAACTGGACATTTGGAGCGCTAAGAGCGTAGTAGTGGAAAAAGGAATATATTCAAATATAAACTACACAGAAGCATTCTGTGAAACTTCTTTCTGATCTGAGAATTCAGCTAACAGAGTTAAACCATACTTTTGATTGAGCAGTTTTGAAACACTCTGTCTGTAGAAAATGCAACTGGACATTCGTAGCGCTAAGTGGGTAATAGTGGAAAAAAGAATATGTTCAAATATAAACTACACAGAAGAATTGTATGAAACTTCTTTCTGTTCTGTGCATTCAACTAACAGAGTTGAACCTTACTTTTGATTGAGCCGTTCTGAAACACTCTTTCTGTAAAAACTGCAATTGGACATTCTGAGCGCTAAGAGGCCTATATCGGGAAAAAGAATGTCTACAAATAAAAACTACACAGAAGAATTGTGTGAAAATTCTTTCTCTTCTGTTTGTTCAACTAAAAGTGTTGAACCTTAGTTTTGATTGAGCCGTTCTGAAACACTCTTTCTGTAGAAAATGCAAGTGGAGATTCCGAGCGCTAAGAGGGTAGTAGTGGAAAAAGGAATGTCTCCAAATATTAACTACACAGAATCATTCTGTGAAACTTCTTTCTGATCTGTGCATTCAGCTAACAGAGTTAAACCATACTTTTGATTGAGCAGATCTGAACACTCTTTCTGTAGAAAATGCAACTGGACATTTGGAGCGCTAAGAGAGTAGTAGTGGAAAAAGGAATATATTCAAATATAAACTACCCAGAAGCATTCTGTGAAACTTGTTTCTGATCTGAGCATTCAGCTAACAGAGTTAAACAATACTTTTGATTGAGCAGTTTTGAAACACTCTGTCTGTAGAAAATGCAACTGGACATTCGTAGCGCTAAGTGGGTAATAGTGGAAAAAAGAATATGTTCAAATATAAACTACACAGAAGCATTGTATGAAACTTCTTTCTGTTCTGGGCATTCAACTAACAGAGTTGAACCTTACTTTTGATTGAGCCTTTCTGAAACACTCTTTCTGTAGAAACTGCAATTGGACATTCTGAGCGCTAAGAGGCCTATATTGGGAAAAATTATATCTTCAAATAAAAACTACACAGAAGCATTGTGTGAAACTTATTTCTGATATGTTCATTAAACTAACAGAGTTAAACCATACTTTTGATTGCGCAGTTCTGAACACTCTTTCTGTAGAAAATGCAAGTGGACATTCGGAGCGCTAAGAGGGTAATAGTGGAAAAAGGAATATATTCAAATATAAACTACACAGTAGCATTCTGTGAAAATTCTTTCTGTTCTGTGCATTCAACTAACAGAGTTGAACCTTACTTTTGATTGAGCCGTTCTGAAACACTCTTTCTGTAGAAACTGCAATTGGACATGCTAAGCGCTAAGAGTCCTACATTGGGAAAAAGAATATCTTCAAATAAAAACTACACAGATGCATTCTGTGAAACTTATTTCTGATCTGTAAATTCAGTTAACAGAGATAAAACATATTTTTGATTGAGCAGTTATGAAACACTCTTTTTGTAGAAAATGCAAGTGGAGATTCGGAGCGCTAAGAGGGTAATAGTGGAAAACGGAATGTCTTCAAATATAAACTACACAGAATCATTCGGTGAAACTTCTTTCTGCTCTGTGCATTCAGCAAACAGAGTTAAACCATACTTTTGATTGGGCAGATCTGAACACTCTTTCTGTAGAAAATGCAACTGGACATTTGGAGCGCTAAGAGCGTAGTAGTGGAAAAAGGAATATATTCAAATATAAACTACACAGAAGCATTCTGTGAAACTTCTTTCTGATCTGAGCATTCAGCTATCAGAGTTAAACCATACTTTTGATTGAGCAGTTTTGAAACACTCTGTCTGTAGAAAATGCAACTGGACATTCGTAGCGCTAAGTGGGTAATAGTGGAAAAAAGAATATGTTCAAATATAAACTACACAGAAGCATTGTATGAAACTTCTTTCTGTTCTGTGCATTCAACTAACAGAGTTGAACCTTACTTTTGATTGAGCCGTTCTGAAACACTCTTTCTGTAGAAACTGCAATTGGACATTCTGAGCGCTAAGAGGCCTATATCGGGAAAAAGAATGTCTACAAATAAAAACTACACAGAAGAATTGTGTGAAAATTCTTTCTCTTCTGTTTGTTCAACTAAAAGTGTTGAACCTTAGTTTTGATTGAGCCGTTCTGAAACACTCTTTCTGTAGAAAATGCAAGTGGAGATTCGGAGCGCTAAGAGGGTAGTAGTGGAAAAAGGAATGTCTCCAAATATTAACTACACAGAATCATTCTGTGAAACTTCTTTCTGATCTGTGCATTCAGCTAACAGAGTTAAACCATACTTTTGATTGAGCAGATCTGAACACTCTTTCTGTAGAAAATGCAACTGGACATTTGGAGCGCTAAGAGAGTAGTAGTGGAAAAAGGAATATATTCAAATATAAACTACCCAGAAGCATTCTGTGAAACTTGTTTCTGATCTGAGCATTCAGCTAACAGAGTTAAACCATACTTTGGATTGAGCAGTTTTGAAACACTCTGTCTGTAGAAAATGCAACTGGACATTCGTAGCGCTAAGTGGGTAATAGTGGAAAAAAGAATATGTTCAAATATAAACTACACAGAAGCATTGTATGAAACTTCTTTCTGTTCTGGGCATTCAACTAACAGAGTTGAACCTTACTTTTGATTGAGCCTTTCTGAAACACTCTTTCTGTAGAAACTGCAATTGGACATTCTGAGCGCTAAGAGGCCTATATTGGGAAAAATAATATCTTCAAATAAAAACTACACAGAAGCATTGTGAGAAACTTATTTCTGATATGTTCATTAAGCTAACAGAGTTAAACCATACTTTTGATTGCGCAGTTCTGAACACTCTTTCTGTAGAAAATGCAAGTGGACATTCGGAGCGCTAAGAGGGTAATAGTGGAAAAAGGAATATATTCAAATATAAACTACACAGTAGCATTCTGTGAAAATTCTTTCTGTTCTGTGCATTCAACTAACAGAGTTGAACCTTACTTTTGATTGAGCCGTTCTGAAACACTCTTTCTGTAGAAACTGCAATTGGACATGCTAAGCGCTAAGAGTCCTACATTGGGAAAAAGAATATCTTCAAATAAAAACTACACAGATGCATTCTGTGAAACTTATTTCTGATCTGTAAATTCAGTTAACAGAGATAAAACATATTTTTGATTGAGCAGTTATGAAACACTCTTTTTGTAGAAAATGCAAGTGGAGATTCGGAGCGCTAAGAGGGTAATAGTGGAAAACGGAATGTCTTCAAATATAAACTACACAGAATCATTCGGTGAAACTTCTTTCTGCTCTGTGCATTCAGCTAACAGAGTTAAACCATACTTTTGATTGAGCAGATCTGAACACTCTTTCTGTAGAAAATGCAACTGGACATTTGGAGCGCTAAGAGCGTAGTAGTGGAAAAAGGAATATATTCAAATATAAACTACACAGAAGCATTCTGTGAAACTTCTTTCTGATCTGAGCATTCAGCTAACAGAGTTAAACCATACTTTTGATTGAGCAGTTTTGAAACACTCTGTCTGTAGAAAATGCAACTGGACATTCGTAGCGCTAAGTGGGTAATAGTGGAAAAAAGAATATGTTCAAATATAAACTACACAGAAGAATTGTATGAAACTTCTTTCTGTTCTGTGCATTCAACTAACAGAGTTGAACCTTACTTTTGATTGAGCCGTTCTGAAACACTCTTTCTGTAGAAACTGCAATTGGACATTCTGAGCGCTAAGAGGCCTATATCGGGAAAAAGAATGTCTACAAATAAAAACTACACAGAAGAATTGTGTGAAAATTCTTTCTCTTCTGTTTGTTCAACTAAAAGTGTTGAACCTTAGTTTTGATTGAGCCGTTCTGAAACACTCTTTCTGTAGAAAATGCAAGTGGAGATTCGGAGCGCTAAGAGGGTAGTAGTGGAAAAAGGAATGTCTCCAAATATTAACTACACAGAATCATTCTGGGAAACTTCTTTCTGATCTGTGCATTCAGCTAACAGAGTTAAACCATACTTTTGATTGAGCAGATCTGAACACTCTTTCTGTAGAAAATGCAACTGGACATTTGGAGCGCTAAGAGAGTAGTAGTGGAAAAAGGAATATATTCAAATATAAACTACCCAGAAGCATTCTGTGAAACTTGTTTCTGATCTGAGCATTCAGCTAACAGAGTTAAACAATACTTTTGATTGAGCAGTTTTGAAACACTCTGTCTGTAGAAAATGCAACTGGACATTCGTAGCGCTAAGTGGGTAATAGTGGAAAAAAGAATATGTTCAAATATAAACTACACAGAAGCATTGTATGAAACTTCTTTCTGTTCTGGGCATTCAACTAACAGAGTTGAACCTTACTTTTGATTGAGCCTTTCTGAAACACTCTTTCTGTAGAAACTGCAATTGGACATTCTGAGCGCTAAGAGGCCTATATTGGGAAAAATTATATCTTCAAATAAAAACTACACAGAAGCATTGTGTGAAACTTATTTCTGATATGTTCATTAAGCTAACAGAGTTAAACCATACTTTTGATTGCGCAGTTCTGAACACTCTTTCTGTAGAAAATGCAAGTGGACATTCGGAGCGCTAAGAGGGTAATAGTGGAAAAAGGAATATATTCAAATATAAACTACACAGTAGCATTCTGTGAAAATTCTTTCTGTTCTGTGCATTCAACTAACAGAGTTGAACCTTACTTTTGATTGAGCCGTTCTGAAACACTCTTTCTGTAGAAACTGCAATTGGACATGCTAAGCGCTAAGAGTCCTACATTGGGAAAAAGAATATCTTCAAATAAAAACTACACAGATGCATTCTGTGAAACTTATTTCTGATCTGTAAATTCAGTTAACAGAGATAAAACATATTTTTGATTGAGCAGTTATGAAACACTCTTTTTGTAGAAAATGCAAGTGGAGATTCGGAGCGCTAAGAGGGTAATAGTGGAAAACGGAATGTCTTCAAATATAAATTACACAGAATCATTCGGTGAAACTTCTTTCTGCTCTGTGCATTCAGCTAACAGAGTTAAACCATACTTTTGATTGAGCAGATCTGAACACTCTTTCTGTAGAAAATGCAACTGGACATTTGGAGCGCTAAGAGCGTAGTAGTGGAAAAAGGAATATATTCAAATATAAACTACACAGAAGCATTCTGTGAAACTTCTTTCTGATCTGAGCATTCAGCTAACAGAGTTAAACCATACTTTTGATTGAGCAGTTTTGAAACACTCTGTCTGTAGAAAATGCAACTGGACATTCGTAGCGCTAAGTGGGTAATAGTGGAAAAAAGAATATTTTCAAATATAAACTACACAGAAGCATTGTATGAAACTTCTTTCTGTTCTGTGCATTCAACTAACAGAGTTGAACCTTACTTTTGATTGAGCCGTTCTGAAACACTCTTTCTGTAGAAACTGCAATTGGACATTCTGAGCGCTAAGAGGCCTATATCGGGAAAAAGAATGTCTACAAATAAAAACTACACAGAAGAATTGTGTGAAACTTCTTTCTCTTCTGTTTGTTCAACTAAAAGTGTTGAACCTTAGTTTTGATTGAGCCGTTCTGAAACACTCTTTCTGTAGAAAATGCAAGTGGAGATTCGGAGCGCTAAGAGGGTAGTAGTGGAAAAAGGAATGTCTTCAAATATAAACTACACAGAATCATTCTGTGAATCTTCTTTCTGATCTGTGCATTCAGCTAACAGAGTTAAACCATACTTTTGATTGAGCAGATCTGAACACTCTTTCTGTAGAAAATGCAACTGGACATTTGGAGCGCTAAGAGAGTAGTAGTGGAAAAAGGAATACATTCAAATATAAACTACACAGAAGCATTCTGTGAAACTTCTTTCTGATCTGAGCATTCAGCTAACAGAGTTAAACCATACTTTTGATTGAGCAGTTTTGAAACACTCTGTCTGTAGAAAATGCAACTTGACATTCGTAGCGCTAAGTGGGTAATAGTGGAAAAAAGAATATGTTCAAATATAAACTACACAGAAGCATTGTATGAAACTTCTTTCTGTTCTGTGCATTCAACTAACAGAGTTGAACCTTACTTTTGATTGAGCCGTTCTGAAACATTCTTTCTGTAGAAACTGCAATTGGACATTCTGAGCGCTTGGAGGCATATATTGGGAAAAAGAATGTCTACAAATAAAAACTACACAGAAGAATTGTGTGAAACTTCTTTCTGTTCTGTTTGTTCAACTAAAAGATTTGAACCTTAGTTTTGATTGAGCCGTTCTGAAACACTCTTTCTGTAGAAAATGCAAGTGGAAATTCGGAGCGCTAAGAGGGTAATAGTGGAAAAAGGAATGTCTCCAAATATAAACTACACAGAATCATTCTGTGAAACTTCTTCCTGATCTGTGCATTCAGCTAACAGAGTTAAACCATACTTTTGATTGAGCAGATCTGAACACTCTTTCTGTAGAAAATGCAACTGGACATTTGGAGCGCTAAGAGCGTAGTAGTGGAAAAAGGAACATATTCAAATATAAACTACACAGAAGCATTCTGTGAAACTTCTTTCTGATCTGAGCATTCAGCTAACAGAGTTAAACCATACTTTTGATTGAGCAGTTTTGAAACACTCTGTCTGTAGAAAATGCAACTGGACATTCGTAGCGCTAAGTGGGTAATAGTGGAAAAAATAATATGTTCAAATATAAACTACACTGAAGCATTGTATGAAACTTCTTTCTGTTCTGTGCATTCAACTAACAGAGTTGAACCTTACTTTTGATTGAGCCTTTCTGAAACACTCTTTCTGTAGAAACTGCAATTGGACATTCTGAGCGCTATGAGGCCTATATTGGGAAAAATAATATCTTCAAATAAAAACTACACAGAAGCATTGTGTGAAACTTATTTCTGATATGTTCATTAAGCTAACAGAGTTAAACCATACTTTTGATTGCGCAGTTCTGAACACTCTTTCTGTAGAAAATGCAAGTGGACATTCGGAGCGCAAAGAGGGTAAGAGTGGAAAAAGGAATATATTCAAATATAAACTACACAGTAGCATTCTGTGAAAATTCTTTCTGTTCTGTGCATTCAAATAACAGAGTTGAACCTTAATTTTGATTGAGCCGTTCTGAAACACTCTTTCTGTAGAAACTGCAATTGGACATGCTAAGCGCTAAGAGGCCTACATTGGGAAAAAGAATATCTTCAAATAAAAACTACACAGATGCATTCTGTGAAACTTATTTCTGATCTGTAAATTCAGTTAACAGAGATAAAACATATTTTTGATTGAGCAGTTATGAAACACTCTATTTGTAGAAAACGCAAGTGGAGATTCGGAGCGCTAAGAGGGTAATAGTGGAAAAAGGAATGTCTTAAAATATAAACTACACAGAATCATTCGGTGAAACTTCTTTCTGATCTGTGCATTCAGCTAACAGAGTTAAACCATACTTTTGATTGAGCAGATCTGAACACTCTTTCTGTAGAATATGCAACTGGACATTTGGAGCGCTAAGAGCGTAGTAGTGGAAAAAGGAATATATTCAAATATAAACTACACAGAAGCATTCTGTGAAACTTCTTTCTAATCTGAGCATTCAGCTCACAGAGTTAAACCATACTTTTGATTGAGCAGTTTTGAAACACTCTGTCTGTAGAAAATGCAACTGGACATTCGTAGTGCTAAGTGGGTAATAGTGGAAAAAAGAATATGTTCAAATATAAACTACACAGAAGAATTGTATGAAACTTCTTTCTGTTCTGTGCATTCAACTAACAGAGTTGAACCTTACTTTTGATTGAGCCGTTCTGAAACACTCTTTCTGTAGAAACTGCAATTGGACATTCTGAGCGCTAAGAGGCCTATATTGGGAAAAAGAATATCTACAAATAAAAACTACACAGAAGAATTGTGTGAAACTTCTTTCTATTCTGTTTGTTCAACTAAAAGAGTTGAACCTTAGTTTTGATTGAGCCGTTCTGAAACACTCTTTCCGTAGAAAATTCAAGTGGAGATTCGGAGCGCTAAGAGGGTAATAGTGGAAAAAGGACTGTCTCCAAATATAAACTACACAGAATCATTCTGTGAAACTTCTTTCTGATCTGTGCATTCAGCTAACAGAGTTAAACCATACTTTTTATTGAGCAGATCTGAACACTCTTTCTCTAGAAAATGCAACTGGACATTTGGAGCGCTAAGAGAGTAGTAGTGGAAAAAGGAATATATTCAAATATAAACTACACAGAAGCATTCTGTGAAACTTCTTTCTGATCTGAGCATTCAGCTAACAGAGTTAAACCATACTTTTGATTGAGCAGTTTTGAAACACTCTCTCTGTAGAAAATGCAACTGGACATTCGTAGCGCTAAGTGGGTAATAGTGGAAAAAAGAATATGTTCAAATATAAACTACACAGAAGCATTGTATGAAACTTCTTTCTGTTCTGTGCATTCAACTAACAGAGTTGAACCTTACTTTTGATTGAGCCGTTCTGAAACATTCTTTCTGTAGAAACTGCAATTGGACATTCTGAGCGCTTGGAGGCCTATATTGGGAAAAAGAATGTCTACAAATAAAAACTACACAGAAGAATTGTGTGAAACTTCTTTCTGTTCTGTTTGTTGAACTAAAAGAGTTGAACCTTAGTTTTGATTGAGCCGTTCTGAAACACTCTTTCTGTAGAAAATGCAAGTGGAGATTCGGAGCGCTAAGAGGGTAATAGTGGAAAAAGGAATGTCTCCAAATATAAACTACACAGAATCATTCTGTGAATCTTCTTTCAGATCTGTGCATTCAGCTAACAGAGTTAAACCATACTTTTGATTGAGCAGATCTGAACACTCTTTCTGTAGAAAATGCAACTGGACATTTGTAGCGCTAAGAGAGTAGTAGTGGAAAAAGGAATATATTCAAATATAAACTACACAGAAGCATTCTGTCAAACTTCTTTCTGATCTGAGCATTCAGCTAACAGAGTTAAACCATACTTTTGATTGAGCAGTTTTGAAACACTCTGTCTGTGGAAAATGCAACTGGACATTCGTAGCGCTAAGTGGGTAATAGTTGAAAAAAGAATATGTTCAAATATAAACTACACAGAAGCATTGTATGAAACTTCTTTCTGTTCTGTGCATTCAACTAACAGAGTTGAACCTTACTTTTGATTGAGCCTTTCTGAAACACTCTTTCTGTAGAAACTGCAATTGGACATTCTGAGCGCTAAGAGGCCTATATTGGGAAAAATAATATCTTCAAATAAAAGCTACACAGAAGCATTGTGTGAAACTTATTTCTGATATGGTCATTAAGTTAACAGAGTTAAACCATACTTTGATTGCGCAGTTCTGAACACTCTTTCTGTAGAAAATGCAAGTGGACATTCGGAGCGCTAAGAGGGTAATAGTGGAAAAAGGAATATATTCAAATATAAACTACACAGTAGCATTCTGTGAAAATTCTTTCTGTTCTCTGCATTAAACTAACAGAGTTGAACCTTACTTTTGATTGAGCCGTTCTGAAACACTCTTTCTGTAGAAACTGCAATTGGACATGCTAAGCGCTAAGAGGCCTACATTGGGAAAAACAATATCTTCAAATAAAAACTACACAGATGCATTCTGTGAAACTTATTTCTGATCTGTAAATTCAGTTAACAGAGATAAAACATATTTTTGATTGAGCAGTTATGAAACACTCTAATTGTAGAAAACGCAAGTGGAGATTCGGAGCGCTAAGAGGGTAATAGTGGAAAAAGGAATGTCTTAAAATATAAACTACACAGAATCATTCGGTGAAACTTCTTTCTGATCTGTGCATTCAGCTAACAGAGTTAAACCATACTTTTGATTGAGCAGATCTGAACACTCTTTCTGTAGAAAATGCAACTGGACATTTGGAGCGCTAAGAGCGTAGTAGTGGAAAAAGGAATATATTCAAATATAAACTACACAGAAGCATTCTGTGAAACTTCTTTCTAATCTGAGCATTCAGCTCACAGAGTTAAACCATACTTTTGATTGAGCAGTTTTGAAACACTCTGTCTGTAGAAAATGCAACTGGACATTCGTAGCGCTAAGTGGGTAATAGTGGAAAAAAGAATATGTTCAAATAGAAACTACACAGAAGCATTGTATGAAACTTCTTTCTGTTCTGTGCATTCAACTAACAGAGTTGAACCTTACTTTTGATTGAGCCGTTCTGAAACACTCTTTCTGTAGAAACTGCAATTGGACATTCTGAGCGCTAAGAGGCCTATATTGGGAAAAAGAATGTCTACAAATAAAAACTACACAGAAGAATTGTGTGAAACTTTTTTCTGTTCTGTTTGTTCAACTAAAAGAGTTGAACATTAGGTTTGATTGAGCCGTTCTGAAACACTCTTTCTGTAGAAAATTCAAGTGGAGATTCGGAGCGCTAAGAGGGTAATAGTGGAAAAAGGAATGTCTCCAAATATAAACTACACAGAATCATTCTGTGAAACTTCTTTCTGATCTGTGCATTCAGCTAACAGAGTTAAACCATACTTTTGATTGAGCAGATCTGAACACTCTTTCTGTAGAAAATGCAACTGGACATTTGGAGCGCTAAGAGCGTAGTAGTGGAAAAAGGAACATATTCAAACATAAACTACACAGAAGCATTCTGTGAAACTTCTTTCTGATCTGAGCATTCAGCTCACAGAGTTAAACCATACTTTTGATTGAGCAGTTTTGAAACACTGTCTGTAGAAAATGCAACTGGACATTCGTAGCGCTAAGTGGGTAATAGTGTAAAAAAGAATATGTTCAAATATAAACTACACAGAAGCATTGTATGAAACTTCTTTCTGTTCTGTGCATTCAACTAACAGAGTTGAACCTTACTTTTGATTGAGCCTTTCTGAAACTCTCTTTCTGTAGAAACTGCAATTGGACATTCTGAGCGCTATGAGGCCTATATTGGGAAAAATAATATCTTCAAATAAAAACTACACAGAAGCATTGTGTGAAACTTATTTCTGATATGTTCATTAAGCTAACAGAGTTAAACCATACTTTTGATTGCGCAGTTCTGAACACTCTTTCTGTAGAAAATGCAAGTGGACATTCGGAGCGCAAAGAGGGTAATAGTGGAAAAAGGAATATATTCAAATATAAACTACACAGTAGCATTCGGTGAAAATTCTTTCTGTTCTGTGCATTCAACTAACAGAGTTGAACGTTACTTTTGATTGAGCCGTTCTGAAACACTCTTTCTGTAGAAACTGCAATTGGACTTGTTAAGCGCTAGGAGGCCTACATTGGGAAAAAGAATATCTTCAAATAAAAACTACACAGATGCATTCTGTGAAACTTATTTCTGATCTGTAAATTCAGTTAACAGAGATAAAACATATTTTTGATTGAGCAGTTATGAAACACTCTTTTTGTAGAAAATGCAAGTGGAGATTCGGAGCGCTAAGAGGGTAATAGTGGAAAACGGAATGTCTTCAAATATAAACTACACAGAATCATTCGGTGAAACTTCTTTCTGCTCTGTGCATTCAGCTAACAGAGTTAAACCATACTTTTGATTGAGCAGATCTGAACACTCTTTCTGTAGAAAATGCAACTGGACATTTGGAGCGCTAAGAGCGTAGTAGTGGAAAAAGGAATATATTCAAATATAAACTACACAGAAGCATTCTGTGAAACTTCTTTCTGATCTGAGCATTCAGCTAACAGAGTTAAACCATACTTTTGATTGAGCAGTTTTGAAACACTCTGTCTGTAGAAAATGCAACTGGACATTCGTAGCGCTAAGTGGGTAATAGTGGAAAAAAGAATATGTTCAAGTATAAACTACACAGAAGCATTGTATGAAACTTCTTTCTGTTCTGTGCATTCAACTAACAGAGTTGAACCTTACTTTTGATTGAGCCGTTCTGAAACACTCTTTCTGTAGAAACTGCAATTGGACATTCTGAGCGCTAAGAGGCCTATATCGGGAAAAAGAATGTCTACAAATAAAAACTACACAGAAGAATTGTGTGAAACTTCTTTCTCTTCTGTTTGTTCAACTAAAAGTGTTGAACCTTAGTTTTGATTGAGCCGTTCTGAAACACTCTTTCTGTAGAAAATGCAAGTGGATATTCGGAGCGCTAAGAGGGTAGTAGTGGAAAAAGGAATGTCTCCAAATATAAACTACACAGAATCATTCTGTGAATCTTCTTTCTGATCTGTGCATTCAGCTAACAGAGTTAAACCATACTTTTGATTGAGCAGATCTGAACACTCTTTCTGTAGAAAATGCAACTGGACATTTGGAGCGCTAAGAGAGTAGTAGTGGAAAAAGGAATACATTCAAATATAAACTACACAGAAGCATTCTGTGAAACTTCTTTCTGATCTGAGCATTCAGCTAACAGAGTTAAACCATACTTTTGATTGAGCAGTTTTGAAACACTCTGTCTGTGGAAAATGCAACTGGACATTCGTAGCGCTAAGTGGGTAATAGTGGAAAAAAGAATATGTTCAAATATAAACTACACAGAAGCATTGTATGAAACTTCTTTCTGTTCTGTGCATTCAACAAACAGAGTTGAACCTTACTTTTGATTGAGCCTTTCTGAAACACTCTTTCTGTAGAAACTGCAATTGGACATTCTGAGCGCTAAGAGGCCTCTATTGGGAAAAATAATATCTTCAAATAAAAACTACACAGAAGCATTGTGTGAAACTTATTTCTGATATGTTCATTAAGCTAACAGAGTTAAACCATACTTTTGATTGCGCAGTTCTGAACACTCTTTCTGTAGAAAATGCAAGTGGACATTCGGAGCGCTAAGAGGGTAATAGTGGAAAAAGGAATATATTCAAATATAAACTACACAGTAGCATTCTGTGAAAATTCTTTCTGTTCTCTGCATTAAACTAACAGAGTTGAACCTTACTTTTGATTGAGCCGTTCTGAAACTCTCTTTCTGTAGAAACTGCAATTGGACATGCTAAGCGCTAAGAGGCCTACATTGGGAAAAAGAATATCTTCAAATAAAAACTACACAGATGCATTCTGTGAAACTTATTTCTGATCTGTAAATTCAGTTAACAGAGATAAAACAAATTTTTGATTGAGCAGTTATGAAACACTCTATTTGTAGAAAACGCAAGTGGAGATTCGGAGCGCTAAGAGGGTAATAGTGGAAAAAGGAATGTCTTAAAATATAAACTACACAGAATCATTCGGTGAAACTTATTTCTGATCTGTGCATTCAGCTAACAGAGTTAAACCATACTTTTGATTGAGCAGATCTGAACACTCTTTCTGTAGAAAATGCAACTGGACATTTGGAGCGCTAAGAGCGTAGTAGTGGAAAAAGGAATATATTCAAATATAAACTACACAGAAGCATTCTGTGAAACTTCTTTCTAATCTGAGCATTCAGCTCACAGAGTTAAACCATACTTTTGATTGAGCAGTTTTGAAACACTCTGTCTGTAGAAAATGCAACTGGACATTCGTAGCGCTAAGTGGGTAATAGTGGAAAAAAGAATATGTTCAAATAGAAACTACACAGAAGCATTGTATGAAACTTCTTTCTCTTCTGTGCATTCAACTAACAGAGTTGAACCTTACTTTTGATTGAGCCGTTCTGAAACACTCTTTCTGTAGAAACTGCAATTGGACATTCTGAGCGCTAAGAGGCCTATATTGGGAAAAAGAATGTCTACAAATAAAAACTACACAGAAGAATTGTGTGAAACTTCTTTCTGTTCTGTTTGTTCAACTAAAAGAGTTGAACCTTAGTTTTGATTGAGCCGTTCTGAAACACTCTTTCCGTAGAAAATTCAAGTGGAGATTCGGAGCGCTAAGAGGGTAATAGTGGAAAAAGGAATGTCTCCAAATATAAACTACACAGAATCATTCTGTGAAACTTCTTTCTGATCTGTGCATTCAGCTAACAGAGTTAAACCATACTTTTTATTGAGCAGATCTGAACACTCTTTCTGTAGAAAATGCAACTGGACATTTGGAGCGCTAAGAGAGTAGTAGTGGAAAAAGGAATATATTCAAATATAAACTACACAGAAGCATTCTGTGAAACTTCTTTCTGATCTGAGCATTCAGCTAACAGAGTTAAACCATACTTTTGATTGAGCAGTTTTGAAACACTCTCTCTGTAGAAAATGCAACTGGACATTCGTAGCGCTAAGTGGGTAATAGTGGAAAAAAGAATATGTTCAAATATAAACTACACAGAAGCATTGTATGAAACTTCTTTCTGTTCTGTGCATTCAACTAACAGAGTTGAACCTTACTTTTGATTGAGCCGTTCTGAAACATTCTTTCTGTAGAAACTGCAATTGGACATTCTGAGCGCTTGGAGGCCTATATTGGGAAAAAGAATGTCTACAAATAAAAACTACACAGAAGAATTGTGCGAAACTTCTTTCTGTTCTGTTTGTTCAACTAAAAGAGTTGAACCTTAGTTTTGATTGAGCCGTTCTGAAACACTCTTTCTGTAGAAAATGCAAGTGGAGATTCGGAGCGCTAAGAGGGTAATAGTGGAAAAAGGAATGTCTCCAAATATAAACTACACAGAATCATTCTGTGAAACTTCTTTCTGATCTGTGCATTCAGCTAACAGAGTTAAACCATACTTTTGATTGAGCAGATCTGAACACTCTTTCTGTAGAAAATGCAACTGGACATTTGGAGCGCTAAGAGCGTAGTAGTGGAAAAAGGAACATATTCAAATATAAACTACACAGAAGCATTCTGTGAAACTTCTTTCTGATCTGAGCATTCAGCTAACAGAGTTAAACCATACTTTTGATTGAGCAGTTTTGAAACTCTCTGTCTGTAGAAAATGCAACTGGACATTCGTAGCGCTAAGTGGGTAATAGTGGAAAAAAGAATATGTTCAAATATAAACTACACAGAAGCATTGTATGAAACTTCTTTCTGTTCTGTGCATTCAACTAACAGAGTTGAACCTTACTTTTGATTGAGCCTTTCTGAAACACTCTTTCTGTAGAAACTGCAATTGGACATTCTGAGCGCTATGAGGCCTATATTGGGAAAAATAATATCTTCAAATAAAAACTACACAGAAGCATTGTGTGAAACTTATTTCTGATATGTTCATTAAGCTAACAGAGTTAAACCATACTTTTGATTGCGCAGTTCTGAACACTCTTTCTATAGAAAATGCAAGTGGACATTCGGAGCGCAAAGAGGGTAATAGTGGAAAAAGGAATATATTCAAATATATACTACACAGTAGCATTCTGTGAAAATTCTTTCTGTTCTGTGCATTCAACTAACAGAGTTGAACCTTACTTTTGATTGAGCCGTTCTGAAACACTCTTTCTGTAGAAACTGCAATTGGACTTGCTAAGCGCTAAGAGGCCTACATTGGGAAAAAGAATATCTTCAAATAAAAACTACACAGATGCATTCTGTGAAACTTATTTCTGATCTGTAAATTCAGTTAACAGAGATAAAACATATTTTTGATTGAGCAGTTATGAAACACTCTTTTTGTAGAAAATGCAAGTGGAGATTCGGAGCGCTAAGAGGGTAATAGTGGAAAACGGAATGTCTTCAAATATAAACTACACAGAATCATTCGGTGAAACTTCTTTCTGCTCTGTGCATTCAGCTAACAGAGTTAAACCATACTTTTGATTGAGCAGATCTGAACACTCTTTCTGTAGAAAATGCAACTGGACATTTGGAGCGCTAAGAGCGTAGTAGTGGAAAAAGGAATATATTCAAATATAAACTACAAAGAAGCATTCTGTGAAACTTCTTTCTGATCTGAGCATTCAGCTAACAGAGTTAAACCATACTTTTGATTGAGCAGTTTTGAAACACTCTGTCTGTAGAAAATGCAACTGGACATTCGTAGCGCTAAGTGGGTAATAGTGGAAAAAAGAATATGTTCAAATATAAACTACACAGAAGCATTGTATGAAACTTCTTTCTGTTCTGTGCATTCAACTAACAGAGTTGAACCTTACTTTTGATTGAGCCGTTCTGAAACACTCTTTCTGTAGAAACTGCAATTGGACATTCTGAGCGCTAAGAGGCCTATATCGGGAAAAAGAATGTCTACAAATAAAAACTACACAGAAGAATTGTGTGAAACTTCTTTCTCTTCTGTTTGTTCAACTAAAAGTGTTGAACCTTAGTTTTGATTGAGCCGTTCTGAAACACTCTTTCTGTAGAAAATGCAAGTGGATATTCGGAGCGCTAAGAGGGTAGTAGTGGAAAAAGGAATGTCTACAAATATAAACTACACAGAATCATTCTGTGAATCTTCTTTCTGATCTGTGCATTCAGCTAACAGAGTTAAACCATACTTTTGATTGAGCAGATCTGAACACTCTTTCTGTAGAAAATGCAACTGGACATTTGGAGCGCTAAGAGAGTAGTAGTGGAAAAAGGAATACATTCAAATATAAACTACACAGAAGCATTCTGTGAAACTTCTTTCTGATCTGAGCATTCAGCTAACAGAGTTAAACCATACTTTTGATTGAGCAGTTTTGAAACACTCTGTCTGTGGAAAATGCAACTGGACATTCGTAGCGCTAAGTGGGTAATAGTGGAAAAAAGAATATGTTCAAATATAAACTACACAGAAGCATTGTATGAAACTTCTTTCTGTTCTGTGCATTCAACAAACAGAGTTGAACCTTACTTTTGATTGAGCCTTTCTGAAACACTCTTTCTGTAGAAACTGCAATTGGACATTCTGAGCGCTAAGAGGCCTATATTGGGAAAAATAATATCTTCAAATAAAAACTACACAGAAGCATTGTGTGAAACTTATTTCTGATATGTTCATTAAGCTAACAGAGTTAAACCATACTTTTGATTGCGCAGTTCTGAACACTCTTTCTGTAGAAAATGCAAGTGTACATTCGGAGCGCTAAGAGGATAATAGTGGAAAAAGGAATGTCTCCAAATATAAACTACACAGAATCATTCTGTGAAACTTCTTTCTGATCTGTGCATTCAGCTAACAGAGTTAAACCATACTTTTGATTGAGCAGATCTGAACACTCTTTCTGTAGAAAATGCAACTGGACATTTGGAGCGCTAAGAGCGTAGTAGTGGAAAAAGGAACATATTCAAATATAAACTACACAGAAGCATTCTGTGAAACTTCTTTCTGATCTGAGAATTCAGCTAACAGAGTTAAACCATATTTTTGATTGAGCAGCTATGAAACACTCTTTTTGTAGAAAATGCAAGTGGAGATTCGGAGCGCTAAGAGGGTAATAGTGGAAAAAGGAATGTCTTCAAATATAAACTACCCAGAATCATTCGGTGAAACTTCTTTCTGCTCTGTGCATTCAGCTAACAGAGTTAAACCATACTTTTGATTGAGCAGATCTGAACACTCTTTCTGTAGAAAATGCAACTGGACATTTGGAGCGCTAAGAGCGTAGTAGTGGAAAAAGGAATATATTCAAATATAAACTACACAGAAGCATTCTGTGAAACTTCTTTCTGATCTGAGCATTCAGCTAACAGAGTTAAACCATACTTTTGATTGAGCAGTTTTGAAACACTCTGTCTGTAGAAAATGCAACTGGACATTCGTAGCGCTAAGTGGGTAATAGTGGAAAAAAGAATATGTTCAAGTATAAACTACACAGAAGCATTGTATGAAACTTCTTTCTGTTCTGTGCATTCAACTAACAGAGTTGAACCTTACTTTTGATTGAGCCGTTCTGAAACACTCTTTCTGTAGAAACTGCAATTGGACATTCTGAGCGCTAAGAGGCCTATATCGGGAAAAAGAATGTCTACAAATAAAAACTACACAGAAGAATTGTGTGAAACTTCTTTCTCTTCTGTTTGTTCAACTAAAAGTGTTGAACCTTAGTTTTGATTGAGCCGTTCTGAAACACTCTTTCTGTAGAAAATGCAAGTGGATATTCGGAGCGCTAAGAGGGTAGTAGTGGAAAAAGGAATGTCTCCAAATATAAACTACACAGAATCATTCTGTGAATCTTCTTTCTGATCTGTGCATTCAGCTAACAGAGTTAAACCATACTTTTGATTGAGCAGATCTGAACACTCTTTCTGTAGAAAATGCAACTGGACATTTGGAGCGCTAAGAGAGTAGTAGTGGAAAAAGGAATACATTCAAATATAAACTACACAGAAGCATTCTGTGAAACTTCTTTCTGATCTGAGCATTCAGCTAACAGAGTTAAACCATACTTTTGATTGAGCAGTTTTGAAACACTCTGTCTGTGGAAAATGCAACTGGACATTCGTAGCGCTAAGTGGGTAATAGTGGAAAAAAGAATATGTTCAAATATAAACTACACAGAAGCATTGTATGAAACTTCTTTCTGTTCTGTGCATTCAACAAACAGAGTTGAACCTTACTTTTGATTGAGCCTTTCTGAAACACTCTTTCTGTAGAAACTGCAATTGGACATTCTGAGCGCTAAGAGGCCTCTATTGGGAAAAATAATATCTTCAAATAAAAACTACACAGAAGCATTGTGTGAAACTTATTTCTGATATGTTCATTAAGCTAACAGAGTTAAACCATACTTTTGATTGCGCAGTTCTGAACACTCTTTCTGTAGAAAATGCAAGTGGACATTCGGAGCGCTAAGAGGGTAATAGTGGAAAAAGGAATATATTCAAATATAAACTACACAGTAGCATTCTGTGAAAATTCTTTCTGTTCTCTGCATTAAACTAACAGAGTTGAACCTTACTTTTGATTGAGCCGTTCTGAAACTCTCTTTCTGTAGAAACTGCAATTGGACATGCTAAGCGCTAAGAGGCCTACATTGGGAAAAAGAATATCTTCAAATAAAAACTACACAGATGCATTCTGTGAAACTTATTTCTGATCTGTAAATTCAGTTAACAGAGATAAAACAAATTTTTGATTGAGCAGTTATGAAACACTCTATTTGTAGAAAACGCAAGTGGAGATTCGGAGCGCTAAGAGGGTAATAGTGGAAAAAGGAATGTCTTAAAATATAAACTACACAGAATCATTCGGTGAAACTTATTTCTGATCTGTGCATTCAGCTAACAGAGTTAAACCATACTTTTGATTGAGCAGATCTGAACACTCTTTCTGTAGAAAATGCAACTGGACATTTGGAGCGCTAAGAGCGTAGTAGTGGAAAAAGGAATATATTCAAATATAAACTACACAGAAGCATTCTGTGAAACTTCTTTCTAATCTGAGCATTCAGCTCACAGAGTTAAACCATACTTTTGATTGAGCAGTTTTGAAACACTCTGTCTGTAGAAAATGCAACTGGACATTCGTAGCGCTAAGTGGGTAATAGTGGAAAAAAGAATATGTTCAAATAGAAACTACACAGAAGCATTGTATGAAACTTCTTTCTCTTCTGTGCATTCAACTAACAGAGTTGAACCTTACTTTTGATTGAGCCGTTCTGAAACACTCTTTCTGTAGAAACTGCAATTGGACATTCTGAGCGCTAAGAGGCCTATATTGGGAAAAAGAATGTCTACAAATAAAAACTACACAGAAGAATTGTGTGAAACTTCTTTCTGTTCTGTTTGTTCAACTAAAAGAGTTGAACCTTAGTTTTGATTGAGCCGTTCTGAAACACTCTTTCCGTAGAAAATTCAAGTGGAGATTCGGAGCGCTAAGAGGGTAATAGTGGAAAAAGGAATGTCTCCAAATATAAACTACACAGAATCATTCTGTGAAACTTCTTTCTGATCTGTGCATTCAGCTAACAGAGTTAAACCATACTTTTTATTGAGCAGATCTGAACACTCTTTCTGTAGAAAATGCAACTGGACATTTGGAGCGCTAAGAGAGTAGTAGTGGAAAAAGGAATATATTCAAATATAAACTACACAGAAGCATTCTGTGAAACTTCTTTCTGATCTGAGCATTCAGCTAACAGAGTTAAACCATACTTTTGATTGAGCAGTTTTGAAACACTCTCTCTGTAGAAAATGCAACTGGACATTCGTAGCGCTAAGTGGGTAATAGTGGAAAAAAGAATATGTTCAAATATAAACTACACAGAAGCATTGTATGAAACTTCTTTCTGTTCTGTGCATTCAACTAACAGAGTTGAACCTTACTTTTGATTGAGCCGTTCTGAAACATTCTTTCTGTAGAAACTGCAATTGGACATTCTGAGCGCTTGGAGGCCTATATTGGGAAAAAGAATGTCTACAAATAAAAACTACACAGAAGAATTGTGCGAAACTTCTTTCTGTTCTGTTTGTTCAACTAAAAGAGTTGAACCTTAGTTTTGATTGAGCCGTTCTGAAACACTCTTTCTGTAGAAAATGCAAGTGGAGATTCGGAGCGCTAAGAGGGTAATAGTGGAAAAAGGAATGTCTCCAAATATAAACTACACAGAATCATTCTGTGAAACTTCTTTCTGATCTGTGCATTCAGCTAACAGAGTTAAACCATACTTTTGATTGAGCAGATCTGAACACTCTTTCTGTAGAAAATGCAACTGGACATTTGGAGCGCTAAGAGCGTAGTAGTGGAAAAAGGAACATATTCAAATATAAACTACACAGAAGCATTCTGTGAAACTTCTTTCTGATCTGAGCATTCAGCTAACAGAGTTAAACCATACTTTTGATTGAGCAGTTTTGAAACTCTCTGTCTGTAGAAAATGCAACTGGACATTCGTAGCGCTAAGTGGGTAATAGTGGAAAAAAGAATATGTTCAAATATAAACTACACAGAAGCATTGTATGAAACTTCTTTCTGTTCTGTGCATTCAACTAACAGAGTTGAACCTTACTTTTGATTGAGCCTTTCTGAAACACTCTTTCTGTAGAAACTGCAATTGGACATTCTGAGCGCTATGAGGCCTATATTGGGAAAAATAATATCTTCAAATAAAAACTACACAGAAGCATTGTGTGAAACTTATTTCTGATATGTTCATTAAGCTAACAGAGTTAAACCATACTTTTGATTGCGCAGTTCTGAACACTCTTTCTATAGAAAATGCAAGTGGACATTCGGAGCGCAAAGAGGGTAATAGTGGAAAAAGGAATATATTCAAATATATACTACACAGTAGCATTCTGTGAAAATTCTTTCTGTTCTGTGCATTCAACTAACAGAGTTGAACCTTACTTTTGATTGAGCCGTTCTGAAACACTCTTTCTGTAGAAACTGCAATTGGACTTGCTAAGCGCTAAGAGGCCTACATTGGGAAAAAGAATATCTTCAAATAAAAACTACACAGATGCATTCTGTGAAACTTATTTCTGATCTGTAAATTCAGTTAACAGAGATAAAACATATTTTTGATTGAGCAGTTATGAAACACTCTTTTTGTAGAAAATGCAAGTGGAGATTCGGAGCGCTAAGAGGGTAATAGTGGAAAACGGAATGTCTTCAAATATAAACTACACAGAATCATTCGGTGAAACTTCTTTCTGCTCTGTGCATTCAGCTAACAGAGTTAAACCATACTTTTGATTGAGCAGATCTGAACACTCTTTCTGTAGAAAATGCAACTGGACATTTGGAGCGCTAAGAGCGTAGTAGTGGAAAAAGGAATATATTCAAATATAAACTACAAAGAAGCATTCTGTGAAACTTCTTTCTGATCTGAGCATTCAGCTAACAGAGTTAAACCATACTTTTGATTGAGCAGTTTTGAAACACTCTGTCTGTAGAAAATGCAACTGGACATTCGTAGCGCTAAGTGGGTAATAGTGGAAAAAAGAATATGTTCAAATATAAACTACACAGAAGCATTGTATGAAACTTCTTTCTGTTCTGTGCATTCAACTAACAGAGTTGAACCTTACTTTTGATTGAGCCGTTCTGAAACACTCTTTCTGTAGAAACTGCAATTGGACATTCTGAGCGCTAAGAGGCCTATATCGGGAAAAAGAATGTCTACAAATAAAAACTACACAGAAGAATTGTGTGAAACTTCTTTCTCTTCTGTTTGTTCAACTAAAAGTGTTGAACCTTAGTTTTGATTGAGCCGTTCTGAAACACTCTTTCTGTAGAAAATGCAAGTGGATATTCGGAGCGCTAAGAGGGTAGTAGTGGAAAAAGGAATGTCTACAAATATAAACTACACAGAATCATTCTGTGAATCTTCTTTCTGATCTGTGCATTCAGCTAACAGAGTTAAACCATACTTTTGATTGAGCAGATCTGAACACTCTTTCTGTAGAAAATGCAACTGGACATTTGGAGCGCTAAGAGAGTAGTAGTGGAAAAAGGAATACATTCAAATATAAACTACACAGAAGCATTCTGTGAAACTTCTTTCTGATCTGAGCATTCAGCTAACAGAGTTAAACCATACTTTTGATTGAGCAGTTTTGAAACACTCTGTCTGTGGAAAATGCAACTGGACATTCGTAGCGCTAAGTGGGTAATAGTGGAAAAAAGAATATGTTCAAATATAAACTACACAGAAGCATTGTATGAAACTTCTTTCTGTTCTGTGCATTCAACAAACAGAGTTGAACCTTACTTTTGATTGAGCCTTTCTGAAACACTCTTTCTGTAGAAACTGCAATTGGACATTCTGAGCGCTAAGAGGCCTATATTGGGAAAAATAATATCTTCAAATAAAAACTACACAGAAGCATTGTGTGAAACTTATTTCTGATATGTTCATTAAGCTAACAGAGTTAAACCATACTTTTGATTGCGCAGTTCTGAACACTCTTTCTGTAGAAAATGCAAGTGTACATTCGGAGCGCTAAGAGGATAATAGTGGAAAAAGGAATGTCTCCAAATATAAACTACACAGAATCATTCTGTGAAACTTCTTTCTGATCTGTGCATTCAGCTAACAGAGTTAAACCATACTTTTGATTGAGCAGATCTGAACACTCTTTCTGTAGAAAATGCAACTGGACATTTGGAGCGCTAAGAGCGTAGTAGTGGAAAAAGGAACATATTCAAATATAAACTACACAGAAGCATTCTGTGAAACTTCTTTCTGATCTGAGCATTCAGCTAACAGAGTTAAACCATACTTTTGATTGAGCAGTTTTGAAACACTCTGTCTGTAGAAAATGCAACTGGACATTCGTAGCGCTAAGTGGGTAATAGTGGAAAAAAGAATATGTTCAAATATAAACTACACAGAAGCATTGTATGAAACTTCTTTCTGTTCTGTGCATTCAACTAACAGAGTTGAACCTTACTTTTGATTGAGCCTTTCTGAAACACTCTTTCTGTAGAAACTGCAATTGGACATTCTGAGCGCTATGAGGCCTATATTGGGAAAAATAATATCTTCAAATAAAAACTACACAGAAGCATTGTGTGAAACTTATTTCTGATATGTTCATTAAGCTAACAGAGTTAAACCATACTTTTGATTGCGCAGTTCTGAACACTCTTTCTGTAGAAAATGCAAGTGGACATTCGGAGCGCAAAGAGGGTAATAATGGAAAAAGGAATATATTCAAATATAAACTACACAGTAGCATTCTGTGAAAATTCTTTCTGTTCTGTGCATTCAACTAACAGAGTTGAACCTTACTTTTGATTGAGCCGTTCTGAAACACTCTTTCTGTAGAAACTGCAATTGGACTTGCTAAGCGCTAAGAGGCCTACATTGGGAAAAAGAATATCTTCAAATAAAAACTACACAGATGCATTCTGTGAAACTTATTTCTGATCTGTAAATTCAGTTAACAGAGATAAAACATATTTTTGATTGAGCAGCTATGAAACACTCTTTTTGTAGAAAATGCAAGTGGAGATTCGGAGCGCTAAGAGGGTAATAGTGGAAAAAGGAATGTCTTCAAATATAAACTACCCAGAATCATTCGGTGAAACTTCTTTCTGATCTGTGCATTCAGCTAACAGAGTTAAACCATACTTTTGATTGAGCAGATCTGAACACTCTTTCTGTAGAAAATGCAACTGGACATTTGGAGCGCTAAGAGCGTAGTAGTGGAAAAAGGAATATATTCAAATATAAACTACACAGAAGCATTCTGTGAAACTTATCTCTGATCTGAGCATTCAGCTAACAGAGTTAAACCATACTTTTGATTGAGCAGTTTTGAAACACTCTGTCTGTAGAAAATGCAACTGGACATTCGTAGCGCTAAGTGGGTAATAGTGGAAAAAAGAATATGTACAAATATAAACTACACAGAAGCATTGTATGAAACTTCTTTCTGTTCTGTGCATTCAACTAACAGAGTTGAACCTTACTTTTGATTGAGCCGTTCTGAAACACTCTTTCTGTAGAAACTGCAATTGGACATTCTGAGCGCTAAGAGGCCTATATTGGGAAAAATAATGTCTACAAATAAAAACTACACAGAAGTATTGTGTGAAACTTCTTTCTGTTCTGTTTGTTCAACTAAAAGAGTTGAACCTTAGTTTTGATTGAGCAGTTCTGTAACACTCTTTCTGTAGAAAATGCAAGTGGAGATTCGGAGCGCTAAGAGGGTAATAGTGGAAAAGGGAATGTCTCCAAATATAAACTACACAGAATCATTCTGTGAAACTTCTTTCTGATCTGTGCATTCAGCTAACAGAGTTAAACCATACTTTTGATTGAGCAGATCTGAACACTCTTTCTGTAGAAAATGCAACTGGACATTTGGAGCGCTAAGAGAGTAGTAGTGGAAAAAGTAATATATTCAAATATAAACTACACAGAAGCATTCTGTGAAACTTCTTTCTGATCTGAGCATTCAGCTAACAGAGTTAAACCATACTTTTGATTGAGCAGTTTTGAAACACTCTGTCTGTAGAAAATGCAACTGGACATTCGTAGCGCTAAGTGGGTAATAGTGGAAAAAAGAATATGTTCAAATATAAACTACACAGAAGCATTGTATGAAACTTCTTTCTGTTCTGTGCATTCAACTAACAGAGTTGAACCTTACTTTTGATTGAGCCGTTCTGAAACACTCTTTCTGTAGAAACTGCAATTGGACATTCTGAGCGCTAAGAGGCCTATATTGGTAAAAAGAATGTCTACAAATAAAAACTACACAGAAGAATTGTGTGAAACTTCTTTCTGTTCTGTTTGTTCAACTAAAAGAGTTGAACCTTAGTTTTGATTGAGCCGTTCTGAAACACTCTTTCTGTAGAAAATGCAAGTGGAGATTCGGAGCGCTAAGAGGGTAATAGTGGAAAAAGGAATGTCTCCAAATATAAACTACACAGAATCATTCTGTGAAACTTCTTTCTGATCTGTGCATTCAGCTAACAGAGTTAAAACATACTTTTGATTGTGCAGATCTGAACACTCTTTCTGTAGAAAATGCAACGGGACATTTGGAGCGCTAAGAGAGTTGTAGTGGAAAAAGGAATATATTCAAATATAAACTACACAGAAGCATTCTGTGAAACATCTTTCTGATCTGAGCATTCAGCTAACAGAGTTAAACCATACTTTTGATTGAGCAGTTTTGAAACACTCTGTCTGTAGAAAATGCAACTGGACATTCGTAGCGCTAAGTGGGTAATAGTGGAAAAAAGAATATGTTCAAATATAAACTACACAGAAGCATTGTATGAAATTTCTTTCTGTTCTGTGCATTCAACTAACAGAGTTGAACCTTACTTTTGATTGAGCCTTTCTGAAACACTCTTTCTGTCGAAACTGCAATTGGACATTCTGAGCGCTAAGAGGCCTATATTGGGAAAAATAATATCTTCAAATAAAAACTACACAGAAGCATTTTGTGAAACTTATTTCTGATATGTTCATTAAGCTAACAGAGTTAAACCATCCTTTTGATTGCGCAGTTCTGAACACTCTTTCTGTAGAAAATGCAAGTTGACATTCGGAGCGCTAAGAGGGTAATAGTGGAAAAAGGAATATATTCAAATATAAACTACACAGTAGCATTCTGTGAAAATTCTTTCTGTTCTGTGCATTCAACTAACAGAGTTGAACCTTACTTTTGATTGAGCCGTTCTGAAACACTCTTTCTGTAGAAACTGCAATTGGACATGCTAAGCGCTAAGAGGCCTACATTGGGAAAAAGAATATCTTCAAATAAAAACTACACAGATGCATTCTGTGAAACTTATTTCTGATCTGTAAATTCAGTTAACAGAGATAAAACATATTTTTGATTGAGCAGTTATGAAACACTCTTTTTGTAGAAAATGCAAGTGGAGATTCGGAGCGCTAAGAGGGTGATAGTGGAAATAGGAATGTCTTCAAATATAAACTACACAGAATCATTCGGTGAAACTTCTTTCTGATCTGTGCATTCAGCTAACAGAGTTAAACCATAATTTTGATTGAGCAGATCTGAACACTCTTTCTGTAGAAAATGCAACTGGACATTTGGAGCGCTAAGAGAGTAGTAGTGGAAAAAGGAATATATTCAAATATAAACTACACAGAAGCATTCTGTGAAACTTCTTTCTGATCTGAGCATTCAGCTAACAGAGTTAAACCATACTTTTGATTGAGCAGGTTTGAAACACTCTGTCTGTAGAAAATGCAACTGGACATTCGTAGCGCTAAGTGGGTAATATTGGAAAAAAGAATATGTTCAAATATAAACTACACAGAAGCATTGTATGAAACTTCTTTCTGTTCTGTGCATTCAACTAACAGAGTTGAACCTTACTTTTGATTGAGCCGTTCTGAAACACTCTTTCTGTAGAAACTGCAATTGGACATTCTGAGCGCTAAGAGGACTATATTGGGAAAAAGAATGTCTACAAATTAAAACTACACAGAAGAATTGTGTGAAACTTCTTTCTGTTCTGTTTGTTCAACTAAAAGAGTTGAACCTTAGTTTTGATTGAGCCGTTCTGAAACACTCTTTCTGTAGAAAATGCAAGTGGAGATTCGGAGCGCTAAGAGGGTAATAGTGGAAAAAGGAATGTCTCCAAATATAAACTACACAGAATCATTCTGTGAAAATTCTTTCTGATCTGTGCATTCAGCTAACAGAGTTAAACCATACTTTTTATTGAGCAGATCTGAACACTCTTTCTGTAGAAAATGCAACTGGACATTTGGAGCGCTAAGAGAGTAGTAGTGTAAAAAGGAATATATTCAAATATAAACTACACAGAAGCATTCTGTGAAACTTCTTTCTGATCTGAGCATTCAGCTAACAGTGTTAAACCATACTTTTGATTGAGCAGGTTTGAAACACTCTGTCTGTAGAAAATGCAACTGGACATTCGTAGCGCTAAGTGGGTAATATTGGAAAAAAGAATATGTTCAAATATAAACTACAGAGAAGCATTGTATGAAACTTCTTTCTGTTCTGTGCATTCAACTAACAGAGTTGAACCTTACTTTTGATTGAGCCGTTCTGAAACACTCTTTCTGTAGAAACTGCAATTGGACATTCTGAGTGCTAAGAGGACTATATTGGGAAAAAGAATGTCTACAAATTAAAACTACACAGAAGAATTGTGTGAAACTTCTTTCTGTTCTGTTTGTTCAACTAAAAGAGTTGAACCTTAGTTTTGATTGAGCCGTTCTGAAACACTCTTTCTGTAGAAAATGCAAGTGGAGATTCGGAGCGCTAAGAGGGTAATAGTGGAAAAAGGAATGTCTTCAAAAATAAACTACACAGAATCATTCGGTGAAACTTCTTTCTGATCTGTGCATTCAGCTAACAGAGTTAAACCATACTTTTTATTGAGCAGATCTGAACACTCTTTCTGTAGAAAATGCAACTGGACATTTGGAGCGCTAAGAGAGTAGTAGTGTAAAAAGGAATATATTCAAATATAAACTACACAGAAGCATTCTGTGAAACTTCTTTCTGATCTGAGCATTCAGCTAACAGAGTTAAACCATACTTTTGATTGAGCAGTTTTGAAACACTCTCTCTGTAGAAAATGCAACTGGACATTCGTAGCGCTAAGTGGGTAATAGTGGAAAAAAGAATATGTTCAAATATAAACTACACAGAAGCATTGTATGAAACTTCTTTCTGTTCTGTGCATTCAACTAACAGAGTTGAACCTTACTTTTGATTGAGCCGTTCTGAAACACTCTTTCTGTAGAAACTGCAATTGGACATTCTGAGCGCTAAGAGGCCTATATTGGGAAAAACAATGTCTACAAATAAAAACTACACAGAAGAATTGTGTGAAACTTCTTTCTGTTCTGTTTGTTCAACTAAAAGAGTTGAACCTTAGTTTTGATTGAGCCGTTCTGAAACACTCTTTCTGTAGAAAATGCAAGTGGAGATTCGGAGCGCTAAGAGGGTAATGGTGGAAAAAGGAATGTCTCCAAATATAAACTACACAGAATCATTCTGTGAAACTTCTTTCTGATCCGTGCATTCAGCTAACAGAGTTAAACCATACTTTTGATTGAGCAGATCTGAACACTCTTTCTGTAGAAAATGCAACTGGACATTTGGAGCGCTAAGAGAGTAGTAGTGGAAAAAGGAATATATTCAAATATAAACTACACAGAAGCATTCTGTGAAACTTTTTCCTGATCTGAGCATTCAGCTAACAGAGTTAAACCATACTTTTGATTGAGCAGTTTTGAAACACTCTGTCTGTAGAAAATGCAACTGGACATTCATAGCGCTAAGTGGGTAATAGTGGAAAAAAGAATATGTTCAAATATAAACTACACAGAAGCATTGTATGAAACTTCTTTCTGTTCTGTGCATTCAACTAACAGAGTTGAACCTTACTTTTGATTGAGCCTTTCTGAAACACTCTTTCTGTAGAAACTGCAATTGGACATTCTGAGCGCTAAGAGGCCTATATTGGGAAAAATAATATCTTCAAATAAAAACTAACCAGAAGCATTGTTTGAAACTTATTACTGATATGTTCATTAAGCTAGCAGAGTTAAACCATACTTTTGATTGCGCAGTTCTGAACACTCTTTCTGTAGAAAATGCAAGTGGACATTCGGAGCGCTAAGAGGGTAATAGTGGAAAAAGGAATATATTCAAATATAAACTACACAGTAGCATTCTGTGAAAATTCTTTCTGTTCGGTGCATTCAACTAACAGAGTTGAACCTTACTTTTGATTGAGCCGTTCTGAAACACTCTTTCTGTAGAAACTGCAATTGGACATGCTAAGCGCTAAGAGGCCTACATTGGGAAAAAGAATATCTTCAAATAAAAACTACACAGATGCATTCTGTGAAACTTATTTCTGATCTGTAAATTCAGTTAACAGAGATAAAACATATTTTTGATTGAGCAGTTATGAAACACTCTTTTTGTAGAAAATGCAAGTGGAGATTCGGAGCGCTAAGAGGGTAATAGTGGAAATAGGAATGTCTTCAAATATAAACTACACAGAACCATTCGGTGAAACTTCTTTCTGATCTGTGCATTCAGCTAACAGAGTTAAACCATACTTTTGATTGAGCAGGTTTGAAACACTCTGTCTGTAGAAAATGCAACTGGACATTCGTAGCGCTAAGTGGGTAATATTGGAAAAAAGAATATGTTCAAATATAAACTACACAGAAGCATTGTATGAAACTACTTTCTGTTCTGTGCATTCAACTAACAGAGTTGAACCTTACTTTTGATTGAGCCGTTCTGAAACACTCTTTCTGTAGAAACTGCAATTGGACATTCTGAGCGCTAAGAGGACTATATTGGGAAAAAGAATGTCTACAAATTAAAACTACACAGAAGAATTGTGTGAAACTTCTTTCTGTTCTGTTTGTTCAACTAAAAGAGTTGAACCTTAGTTTTGATTGAGCCGTTCTGTAACACTCTTTCTGTAGAAAATGCAAGTGGAGATTCGGAGCGCTAAGAGGGTAATAGTGGAAAAGGGAATGTCTCCAAATATAAACTACACAGAATCATTCTGTGAAACTTCTTTCTGATCTGTGCATTCAGCTAACAGAGTTAAACCATACTTTTGATTGAGCAGATCTGAACACTCTTTCTGTAGAAAATGCAACTGGACATTTGGAGCGCTAAGAGAGTAGTAGTGGAAAAAGGAATATATTCAAATATAAACTACACAGAAGCATTCTGTGAAACTTCTTTCTGATCTGAGCATTCAGCTAACAGAGTTAAACCATACTTTTGATTGAGCAGTTTTGAAACACTCTGTCTGTAGAAAATGCAACTGGACATTCGTAGCGCTAAGTGGGTAATAGTGGAAAAAAGAATATGTTCAAATATAAACTACACAGAAGCATTGTATGAAACTTCTTTCTGTTCTGTGCATTCAACTAACAGAGTTGAACCTTACTTTTGATTGAGCCGTTCTGAAACACTCTTTCTGTAGAAACTGCAATTGGACATTCTGAGCGCTAAGAGGCCTATATTGGTAAAAAGAATGTCTACAAATAAAAACTACACAGAAGAATTCTGTGAAACTTCTTTCTGTTCTGTTTGTTCAACTAAAAGAGTTGAACCTTAGTTTTGATTGAGCCGTTCTGAAACACTCTTTCTGTAGAAAATGCAAGTGGAGATTCGGAGCGCTAAGAGGGTAATAGTGGAAAAAGGAATGTCTCCAAATATAAACTACACAGAATCATTCTGTGAAACTTCTTTCTGATCTGTGCATTCAGCTAACAGAGTTAAACCATACTTTTGATTGAGAAGATCTGAACACTCTTTCTGTAGAAAATGCAACGGGACATTTGGAGCGCTAAGAGAGTTGTAGTGGAAAAAGGAATATATTCAAATATAAACTACACAGAAGCATTCTGTGAAACATCTTTCTGATCTGAGCATTCAGCTAACAGAGTTAAACCATACTTTTGATTGAGCAGTTTTGAAACACTCTGTCTGTAGAAAATGCAACTGGACATTCGTAGCGCTAAGTGGGTAATAGTGGAAAAAAGAATATGTTCAAATATAAACTACACAGAAGCATTGTATGAAATTTCTTTCTGTTCTGTGCATTCAACTAACAGAGTTGAACCTTACTTTTGATTGAGCCTTTCTGAAACACTCTTTCTGTCGAAACTGCAATTGGACATTCTGAGCGCTAAGAGGCCTATATTGGGAAAAATAATATCTTCAAATAAAAACTACACAGAAGCATTTTGTGAAACTTATTTCTGATATGTTCATTAAGCTAACAGAGTTAAACCATACTTTTGATTGAGCAGATCTGAACACTCTTTCTGTAGAAAATGCAACTGGACATTTGGAGCGCTAAGAGCGTAGTAGTGGAAAAAGGAATATATTCAAATATAAACTACACAGAAGCATTCTGTGAAACTTCTTTCTAATCTGAGCATTCAGCTCACAGAGTTAAACCATACTTTTGATTGAGCAGTTTTGAAACACTCTGTCTGTAGAAAATGCAACTGGACATTCGTAGCGCTAAGTGGGTAATAGTGGAAAAAAGAATATGTTCAAATAGAAACTACACAGAAGCATTGTATGAAACTTCTTTCTCTTCTGTGCATTCAACTAACAGAGTTGAACCTTACTTTTGATTGAGCCGTTCTGAAACACTCTTTCTGTAGAAACTGCAATTGGACATTCTGAGCGCTAAGAGGCCTATATTGGGAAAAAGAATGTCTACAAATAAAAACTACACAGAAGAATTGTGTGAAACTTCTTTCTGTTCTGTTTGTTCAACTAAAAGAGTTGAACCTTAGTTTTGATTGAGCCGTTCTGAAACACTCTTTCCGTAGAAAATTCAAGTGGAGATTCGGAGCGCTAAGAGGGTAATAGTGGAAAAAGGAATGTCTCCAAATATAAACTACACAGAATCATTCTGTGAAACTTCTTTCTGATCTGTGCATTCAGCTAACAGGGTTAAACCATACTTTTTATTGAGCAGATCTGAACACTCTTTCTGTAGAAAATGCAACTGGACATTTGGAGCGCTAAGAGAGTAGTAGTGGAAAAAGGAATATATTCAAATATAAACTACACAGAAGCATTCTGTGAAACTTCTTTCTGATCTGAGCATTCAGCTAACAGAGTTAAACCATACTTTTGATTGAGCAGTTTTGAAACACTCTCTCTGTAGAAAATGCAACTGGACATTCGTAGCGATAAGTGGGTAATAGTGGAAAAAAGAATATGTTCAAATATAAACTACACAGAAGCATTGTATGAAACTTCTTTCTGTTCTGTGCATTCAACTAACAGAGTTGAACCTTACTTTTGATTGAGCCGTTCTGAAACATTCTTTCTGTAGAAACTGCAATTGGACATTCTGAGCGCTTGGAGGCCTATATTGGGAAAAAGAATGTCTACAAATAAAAACTACACAGAAGAATTGTGCGAAACTTCTTTCTGTTCTGTTTGTTCAACTAAAAGAGTTGAACCTTAGTTTTGATTGAGCCGTTCTGAAACACTCTTTCTGTAGAAAATGCAAGTGGAGATTCGGAGCGCTAAGAGGGTAATAGTGGAAAAAGGAATGTCTCCAAATATAAACTACACAGAATCATTCTGTGAAACTTCTTTCTGATCTGTGCATTCAGCTAACAGAGTTAAACCATACTTTTGATTGAGCAGATCTGAACACTCTTTCTGTAGAAAATGCAACTGGACATTTGGAGCGCTAAGAGCGTAGTAGTGGAAAAAGGAACATATTCAAATATAAACTACACAGAAGCATTCTGTGAAACTTCTTTCTGATCTGAGCATTCAGCTAACAGAGTTAAACCATACTTTTGATTGAGCAGTTTTGAAACTCTCTGTCTGTAGAAAATGCAACTGGACATTCGTAGCGCTAAGTGGGTAATAGTGGAAAAAAGAATATGTTCAAATATAAACTACACAGAAGCATTGTATGAAACTTCTTTCTGTTCTGTGCATTCAACTAACAGAGTTGAACCTTACTTTTGATTGAGCCTTTCTGAAACACTCTTTCTGTAGAAACTGCAATTGGACATTTTGAGCGCTATGAGGCCTATATTGGGAAAAATAATATCTTCAAATAAAAACTACACAGAAGCATTGTGTGAAACTTATTTCTGATATGTTCATTAAGCTAACAGAGTTAAACCATACTTTTGATTGCGCAGTTCTGAACACTCTTTCTATAGAAAATGCAAGTGGACATTCGGAGCGCAAAGAGGGTAATAGTGGAAAAAGGAATATATTCAAATATATACTACACAGTAGCATTCTGTGAAAATTCTTTCTGTTCTGTGCATTCAACTAACAGAGTTGAACCTTACTTTTGATTGAGCCGTTCTGAAACACTCTTTCTGTAGAAACTGCAATTGGACTTGCTAAGCGCTAAGAGGCCTACATTGGGAAAAAGAATATCTTCAAATAAAAACTACACAGATGCATTCTGTGAAACTTATTTCTGATCTGTAAATTCAGTTAACAGAGATAAAACATATTTTTGATTGAGCAGTTATGAAACACTCTTTTTGTAGAAAATGCAAGTGGAGATTCGGAGCGCTAAGAGGGTAATAGTGGAAAACGGAATGTCTTCAAATATAAACTACACAGAATCATTCGGTGAAACTTCTTTCTGCTCTGTGCATTCAGCTAACAGAGTTAAACCATACTTTTGATTGAGCAGATCTGAACACTCTTTCTGTAGAAAATGCAACTGGACATTTGGAGCGCTAAGAGCGTAGTAGTGGAAAAAGGAATATATTCAAATATAAACTACAAAGAAGCATTCTGTGAAACTTCTTTCTGATCTGAGCATTCAGCTAACAGAGTTAAACCATACTTTTGATTGAGCAGTTTTGAAACACTCTGTCTGTAGAAAATGCAACTGGACATTCGTAGCGCTAAGTGGGTAATAGTGGAAAAAAGAATATGTTCAAATATAAACTACACAGAAGCATTGTATGAAACTTCTTTCTGTTCTGTGCATTCAACTAACAGAGTTGAACCTTACTTTTGATTGAGCCGTTCTGAAACACTCTTTCTGTAGAAACTGCAATTGGACATTCTGAGCGCTAAGAGGCCTATATCGGGAAAAAGAATGTCTACAAATAAAAACTACACAGAAGAATTGTGTGAAACTTCTTTCTCTTCTGTTTGTTCAAATAAAAGTGTTGAACCTTAGTTTTGATTGAGCCGTTCTGAAACACTCTTTCTGTAGAAAATGCAAGTGGATATTCGGAGCGCTAAGAGGGTAGTAGTGGAAAAAGGAATGTCTACAAATATAAACTACACAGAATCATTCTGTGAATCTTCTTTCTGATCTGTGCATTCAGCTAACAGAGTTAAACCATACTTTTGATTGAGCAGATCTGAACACTCTTTCTGTAGAAAATGCAACTGGACATTTGGAGCGCTAAGAGAGTAGTAGTGGAAAAAGGAATACATTCAAATATAAACTACACAGAAGCATTCTGTGAAACTTCTTTCTGATCTGAGCATTCAGCTAACAGAGTTAAACCATACTTTTGATTGAGCAGTTTTGAAACACTCTGTCTGTGGAAAATGCAACTGGACATTCGTAGCGCTAAGTGGGTAATAGTGGAAAAAAGAATATGTTCAAATATAAACTACACAGAAGCATTGTATGAAACTTCTTTCTGTTCTGTGCATTCAACAAACAGAGTTGAACCTTACTTTTGATTGAGCCTTTCTGAAACACTCTTTCTGTAGAAACTGCAATTGGACATTCTGAGCGCTAAGAGGCCTATATTGGGAAAAATAATATCTTCAAATAAAAACTACACAGAAGCATTGTGTGAAACTTATTTCTGATATGTTCATTAAGCTAACAGAGTTAAACCATACTTTTGATTGCGCAGTTCTGAACACTCTTTCTGTAGAAAATGCAAGTGTACATTCGGAGCGCTAAGAGGATAATAGTGGAAAAAGGAATGTCTCCAAATATAAACTACACAGAATCATTCTGTGAAACTTCTTTCTGATCTGTGCATTCAGCTAACAGAGTTAAACCATACTTTTGATTGAGCAGATCTGAACACTCTTTCTGTAGAAAATGCAACTGGACATTTGGAGCGCTAAGAGCGTAGTAGTGGAAAAAGGAACATATTCAAATATAAACTACACAGAAGCATTCTGTGAAACTTCTTTCTGATCTGAGCATTCAGCTAACAGAGTTAAACCATACTTTTGATTGAGCAGTTTTGAAACACTCTGTCTGTAGAAAATGCAACTGGACATTCGTAGCGCTAAGTGGGTAATAGTGGAAAAAAGAATATGTTCAAATATAAACTACACAGAAGCATTGTATGAAACTTCTTTCTGTTCTGTGCATTCAACTAACAGAGTTGAACCTTACTTTTGATTGAGCCTTTCTGAAACACTCTTTCTGTAGAAACTGCAATTGGACATTCTGAGCGCTATGAGGCCTATATTGGGAAAAATAATATCTTCAAATAAAAACTACACAGAAGCATTGTGTGAAACTTATTTCTGATATGTTCATTAAGCTAACAGAGTTAAACCATACTTTTGATTGCGCAGTTCTGAACACTCTTTCTGTAGAAAATGCAAGTGGACATTCGGAGCGCAAAGAGGGTAATAATGGAAAAAGGAATATATTCAAATATAAACTACACAGTAGCATTCTGTGAAAATTCTTTCTGTTCTGTGCATTCAACTAACAGAGTTGAACCTTACTTTTGATTGAGCCGTTCTGAAACACTCTTTCTGTAGAAACTGCAATTGGACTTGCTAAGCGCTAAGAGGCCTACATTGGGAAAAAGAATATCTTCAAATAAAAACTACACAGATGCTTTCTGTGAAACTTATTTCTGATCTGTAAATTCAGTTAACAGAGATAAAACATATTTTTGATTGAGCAGCTATGAAACACTCTTTTTGTAGAAAATGCAAGTGGAGATTCGGAGCGCTAAGAGGGTAATAGTGGAAAAAGGAATGTCTTCAAATATAAACTACCCAGAATCATTCGGTGAAACTTCTTTCTGATCTGTGCATTCAGCTAACAGAGTTAAACCATACTTTTGATTGAGCAGATCTGAACACTCTTTCTGTAGAAAATGCAACTGGACATTTGGAGCGCTAAGAGCGTAGTAGTGGAAAAAGGAATATATTCAAATATAAACTACACAGAAGCATTCTGTGAAACTTATCTCTGATCTGAGCATTCAGCTAACAGAGTTAAACCATACTTTTGATTGAGCAGTTTTGAAACACTCTGTCTGTAGAAAATGCAACTGGACATTCGTAGCGCTAAGTGGGTAATAGTGGAAAAAAGAATATGTACAAATATAAACTACACAGAAGCATTGTATGAAACTTCTTTCTGTTCTGTGCATTCAACTAACAGAGTTGAACCTTACTTTTGATTGAGCCGTTCTGAAACACTCTTTCTGTAGAAACTGCAATTGGACATTCTGAGCGCTAAGAGGCCTATATTGGGAAAAATAATGTCTACAAATAAAAACTACACAGAAGTATTGTGTGAAACTTCTTTCTGTTCTGTTTGTTCAACTAAAAGAGTTGAACCTTAGTTTTGATTGAGCAGTTCTGTAACACTCTTTCTGTAGAAAATGCAAGTGGAGATTCGGAGCGCTAAGAGGGTAATAGTGGAAAAGGGAATGTCTCCAAATATAAACTACACAGAATCATTCTGTGAAACTTCTTTCTGATCTGTGCATTCAGCTAACAGGGTTAAACCATACTTTTGATTGAGCAGATCTGAACACTCTTTCTGTAGAAAATGCAACTGGACATTTGGAGCGCTAAGAGAGTAGTAGTGGAAAAAGTAATATATTCAAATATAAACTACACAGAAGCATTCTGTGAAACTTCTTTCTGATCTGAGCATTCAGCTAACAGAGTTAAACCATACTTTTGATTGAGCAGTTTTGAAACACTCTGTCTGTAGAAAATGCAACTGGACATTCGTAGCGCTAAGTGGGTAATAGTGGAAAAAAGAATATGTTCAAATATAAACTACACAGAAGCATTGTATGAAACTTCTTTCTGTTCTGTGCATTCAACTAACAGAGTTGAACCTTACTTTTGATTGAGCCGTTCTGAAACACTCTTTCTGTAGAAACTGCAATTGGACATTCTGAGCGCTAAGAGGCCTATATTGGTAAAAAGAATGTCTACAAATAAAAACTACACAGAAGAATTGTGTGAAACTTCTTTCTGTTCTGTTTGTTCAACTAAAAGAGTTGAACCTTAGTTTTGATTGAGCCGTTCTGAAACACTCTTTCTGTAGAAAATGCAAGTGGAGATTCGGAGCGCTAAGAGGGTAATAGTGGAAAAAGGAATGTCTCCAAATATAAACTACACAGAATCATTCTGTGAAACTTCTTTCTGATCTGTGCATTCAGCTAACAGAGTTAAAACATACTTTTGATTGAGCAGATCTGAACACTCTTTCTGTAGAAAATGCAACGGGACATTTGGAGCGCTAAGAGAGTTGTAGTGGAAAAAGTAATATATTCAAATATAAACTACACAGAAGCATTCTGTGAAACTTCTTTCTGATCTGAGCATTCAGCTAACAGAGTTAAACCATACTTTTGATTGAGCAGTTTTGAAACACTCTGTCTGTAGAAAATGCAACTGGACATTCGTAGCGCTAAGTGGGTAATAGTGGAAAAAAGAATATGTTCAAATATAAACTACACAGAAGCATTGTATGAAACATCTTTCTGTTCTGTGCATTCAACTAACAGAGTTGAACCTTACTTTTGATTGAGCCTTTCTGAAACACTCTTTCTGTGGAAACTGCAATTGGACATTCTGAGCGCTATGAGGCCTATATTGGGAAAAATAATATCTTCAAATAAAAACTACACAGAAGCATTGTGTGAAACTTATTTCTGATATGTTCATTAAGCTAACAGAGTTAAACCATACTTTTGATTGCGCAGTTCTGAACACTCTTTCTGTAGAAAATGCAAGTGGACATTCGGAGCTCAAAGAGGGTAATAGTGGAAAAAGGAATATATTCAAATATAAACTACACAGTAGCATTCTGTGAAAATTCTTTCTGTTCTGTGCATTCAACTAACAGAGTTGAACCTTACTTTTGATTGAGCCGTTCTGAAACACTCTTTCTGTAGAAACTGCAATTGGACTTGCTAAGCGCTAAGAGGCCTACATTGGGAAAAAGAATATCTTCAAATAAAAACTACACAGATGCATTCTGTGAAACTTATTTCTGATCTGTAAATTCAGTTAACAGAGATAAAACATATTTTTGATTGAGCAGTTATGAAACACTCTTTTTGTAGAAAATGCAAGTGGAGATTCGGAGCGCTAAGAGGGTAATAGTGGAAAAAGGAATGTCTTCAAATATAAACTACCCAGAATCATTCGGTGAAACTTCTTTCTGATCTGTGCATTCAGCTAACAGAGTTAAACCATACTTTTGATTGAGCAGATCTGAACACTCTTTCTGTAGAAAATGCAACTGGACATTTGGAGCGCTAAGAGCGTAGTAGTGGAAAAAGGAATATATTCAAATATAAACTACACAGAAGCATTCTGTGAAACTTATCTCTGATCTGAGCATTCAGCTAACAGAGTTAAACCATACTTTTGATTGAGCAGTTTTGAAACACTCTGTCTGTAGTAAATGCAACTGGACATTCGTAGCGCTAAGTGGGTAATAGTGGAAAAAAGAATATGTACAAATATAAACTACACAGAAGCATTGTATGAAACTTCTTTCTGTTCTGTGCATTCAACTAACAGAGTTGAACCTTACTTTTGATTGAGCCGTTCTGAAACACTCTTTCTGTAGAAACTGCAATTGGACATTCTGAGCGCTAAGAGGCCTATATTGGGAAAAATAATGTCTACAAATAAAAACTACACAGAAGTATTGTGTGAAACTTCTTTCTGTTCTGTTTGTTCAACTAAAAGAGTTGAACCTTAGTTTTGATTGAGCCGTTCTGTAACACTCTTTCTGTAGAAAATGCAAGTGGAGATTCGGAGCGCTAAGAGGGTAATAGTGGAAAAGGGAATGTCTCCAAATATAAACTACACAGAATCATTCTGTGAAACTTCTTTCTGATCTGTGCATTCAGCTAACAGAGTTAAACCATACTTTTGATTGAGCAGATCTGAACACTCTTTCTGTAGAAAATGCAACTGGACATTTGGAGCGCTAAGAGAGTAGTAGTGGAAAAAGTAATATATTCAAATATAAACTACACAGAAGCATTCTGTGAAACTTCTTTCTGATCTGAGCATTCAGCTAACAGAGTTAAACCATACTTTTGATTGAGCAGTTTTGAAACACTCTGTCTGTAGAAAATGCAACTGGACATTCGTAGCGCTAAGTGGGTAATAGTGGAAAAAAGAATATGTTCAAATATAAACTACACAGAAGCATTGTATGAAACTTCTTTCTGTTCTGTGCATTCAACTAACAGAGTTGAACCTTACTTTTGATTGAGCCGTTCTGAAACACTCTTTCTGTAGAAACTGCAATTGGACATTCTGAGCGCTAAGAGGCCTATATTGGGAAAAATTATATCTTCAAATAAAAACTACACAGAAGCATTGTGTGAAACTTATTTCAGATATGTTCATTAAGCTAACAGAGTTAAACCATACTTTTGATTGCGCAGTTCTGAACACTCTTTCTGTAGAAAATGCAAGTGGACATTCGGAGCGCTAAGAGGTTAATAGTGGAAAAAGGAATATATTCAAATATAAACTACACAGTAGCATTCTGTGAAAATTCTTTCTGTTCTGTGCATTCAACTAACAGAGTTGAACCTTACTTTTGATTGAGCCGTTCTGAAACACTCTTTCTGTAGAAACTGCAATTGGACATGCTAAGCGCTAAGAGTCCTACATTGGGAAAAAGAATATCTTCAAATAAAAACTACACAGATGCATTCTGTGAAACTTATTTCTGATCTGTAAATTCAGTTAACAGAGATAAAACATATTTTTGATTGAGCAGTTATGAAACACTCTTTTTGTAGAAAATGCAAGTGGAGATTCAGAGCGCTAAGAGGGTAATAGTGGAAAACGGAATGTCTTCAAATATAAACTACACAGAATCATTCGGTGAAACTTCTTTCTGCTCTGTGCATTCAGCTAACAGAGTTAAACCATACTTTTGATTGAGCAGATCTGAACACTCTTTCTGTAGAAAATGCAACTGGACATTTGGAGCGCTAAGAGCGTAGTAGTGGAAAAAGGAATATATTCAAATATAAACTACACAGAAGCATTCTGTGAAACTTCTTTCTGATCTGAGCATTCAGCTAACAGAGTTAAACCATACTTTTGATTGAGCAGTTTTGAAACACTCTCTCTGTAGAAAATGCAACTGGACATTCGTAGCGCTAAGTGGGTAATAGTGGAAAAAAGAATATGTTCAAATATAAACTACACAGAAGCATTGTATGAAACTTCTTTCTGTTCTGTGCATTCAACTAACAGAGTTGAACCTTACTTTTGATTGAGCCGTTCTGAAACATTCTTTCTGTAGGAACTGCAATTGGACATTCTGAGCGCTTGGAGGCCTATATTGGGAAAAAGAATGTCTACAAATAAAAACTACACAGAAGAATTGTGCGAAACTTCTTTCTGTTCTGTTTGTTCAACTAAAAGAGTTGAACCTTAGTTTTGATTGAGCCGTTCTGAAACACTCTTTCTGTAGAAAATGCAAGTGGAGATTCGGAGCGCTAAGAGGGTAATAGTGGAAAAAGGAATGTCTCCAAATATAAACTACACAGAATCATTCTGTGAAACTTCTTTCTGATCTGTGCATTCAGCTAACAGAGTTAAAACATACTTTTGATTGAGCAGATCTGAACACTCTTTCTGTAGAAAATGCAACTGGACATTTGGAGCGCTAAGAGCGTAGTAGTGGAAAAAGGAACATATTCAAATATAAACTACACAGAAGCATTCTGTGAAACTTCTTTCTGATCTGAGCATTCAGCTAACAGAGTTAAACCATACTTTTGATTGAGTAGTTTTGAAACACTCTGTCTGTAGAAAATGCAACTGGACATTCGTAGCGCTAAGTGGGTAATAGTGGAAAAAAGAATATGTTCAAATATAAACTACACAGAAGCATTGTATGAAACTTCTTTCTGTTCTGTGCATTCAACTAACAGAGTTGAACCTTACTTTTGATTGAGCCTTTCTGAAACACTCTTTCTGTAGAAACTGCAATTGGACATTCTGAGCGCTATGAGGCCTATATTGGGAAAAATAATATCTTCAAATAAAAACTACACAGAAGAATTGTGTGAAACTTATTTCTGATATGTTCATTAAGCTAACAGAGTTAAACCATACTTTTGATTGCGCAGTTCTGAACACTCTTTCTGTAGAAAATGCAAGTGGACATTCGGAGCGCAAAGAGGGTAATAGTGGAAAAAGGAATATATTCAAATATAAACTACACAGTAGCATTCTGTGAAAATACTTTCTGTTCTGTGCATTCAACTAACAGAGTTGAACCTTACTTTTGATTGAGCCGTTCTGAAACACTCTTTCTGTAGAAACTGCAATTGGACTTGCTAAGCGCTAAGAGGCCTACATTGGGAAAAAGAATATCTTCAAATAAAAACTACACAGATGCATTCTGTGAAACTTATTTCTGATCTGTAAATTCAGTTAACAGAGATAAAACATATTTTTGATTGAGCAGTTATGAAACACTCTTTTTGTAGAAAATGCAAGTGGAGATTCGGAGCGCTAAGAGGGTAATAGTGGAAAACGGAATGTCTTCAAATATAAACTACACAGAATCATTCGGTGAAACTTCTTTCTGCTCTGTGCATTCAGCTAACAGAGTTAAACCATACTTTTGATTGAGCAGATCTGAACACTCTTTCTGTAGAAAATGCAACTGGACATTTGGAGCGCTAAGAGCGTAGTAGTGGAAAAAGGAATATATTCAAATATAAACTACACAGAAGCATTCTGTGAAACTTCTTTCTGATCTGAGCATTCAGCTAACAGAGTTAAACCATACTTTTGATTGAGCAGTTTTGAAACACTCTGTCTGTAGAAAATGCAACTGGACATTCGTAGCGCTAAGTGGGTAATAGTGGAAAAAAGAATATGTTCAAGTATAAACTACACAGAAGCATTGTATGAAACTTCTTTCTGTTCTGTGCATTCAACTAACAGAGTTGAACCTTACTTTTGATTGAGCCGTTCTGAAACACTCTTTCTGTAGAAACTGCAATTGGACATTCTGAGCGCTAAGAGGCCTATATCGGGAAAAAGAATGTCTACAAATAAAAACTACACAGAAGAATTGTGTGAAACTTCTTTCTCTTCTGTTTGTTCAACTAAAAGTGTTGAACCTTAGTTTTGATTGAGCCGTTCTGAAACACTCTTTCTGTAGAAAATGCAAGTGGATATTCGGAGCGCTAAGAGGGTAGTAGTGGAAAAAGTAATGTCTCCAAATATAAACTACACAGAATCATTCTGTGAATCTTCTTTCTGATCTGTGCATTCAGCTAACAGAGTTAAACCATACTTTTGATTGAGCAGATCTGAACACTCTTTCTGTAGAAAATGCAACTGGACATTTGGAGCGCTAAGAGAGTAGTAGTGGAAAAAGGAATACATTCAAATATAAACTACA
Organism: Symphalangus syndactylus; assembly: GCF_028878055.3. Lineage (NCBI taxonomy): Eukaryota > Metazoa > Chordata > Mammalia > Primates > Hylobatidae > Symphalangus > Symphalangus syndactylus. The sequence goes on along the minus strand of NC_072437.2, from coordinate 108,441,215 downwards.
CAGAAGCATTCTGTGAAACTTCTTTCTGATCTGAGCATTCAGCTAACAGAGTTAAACCATACTTTTGATTGAGCAGTTTTGAAACACTCTGTCTGTGGAAAATGCAACTGGACATTCGTAGCGCTAAGTGGGTAATAGTGGAAAAAAGAATATGTTCAAATATAAACTACACAGAAGCATTGTATGAAACTTCTTTCTGTTCTGTGCATTCAACAAACAGAGTTGAACCTTACTTTTGATTGAGCCTTTCTGAAACACTCTTTCTGTAGAAACTGCAATTGGACATTCTGAGCGCTAAGAGGCCTCTATTGGGAAAAATAATATCTTCAAATAAAAACTACACAGAAGCATTGTGTGAAACTTATTTCTGATATGTTCATTAAGCTAACAGAGTTAAACCATACTTTTGATTGCGCAGTTCTGAACACTCTTTCTGTAGAAAATGCAAGTGGACATTCGGAGCGCTAAGAGGGTAATAGTGGAAAAAGGAATATATTCAAATATAAACTACACAGTAGCATTCTGTGAAAATTCTTTCTGTTCTCTGCATTAAACTAACAGAGTTGAACCTTACTTTTGATTGAGCCGTTCTGAAACACTCTTTCTGTAGAAACTGCAATTGGACATGCTAAGCGCTAAGAGGCCTACATTGGGAAAAAGAATATCTTCAAATAAAAACTACACAGATGCATTCTGTGAAACTTATTTCTGATCTGTAAATTCAGTTAACAGAGATAAAACAAATTTTTGATTGAGCAGTTATGAAACACTCTATTTGTAGAAAACGCAAGTGGAGATTCGGAGCGCTAAGAGGGTAATAGTGGAAAAAGGAATGTCTTAAAATATAAACTACACAGAATCATTCGGTGAAACTTATTTCTGATCTGTGCATTCAGCTAACAGAGTTAAACCATACTTTTGATTGAGCAGATCTGAACACTCTTTCTGTAGAAAATGCAACTGGACATTTGGAGCGCTAAGAGCGTAGTAGTGGAAAAAGGAATATATTCAAATATAAACTACACAGAAGCATTCTGTGAAACTTCTTTCTAATCTGAGCATTCAGCTCACAGAGTTAAACCATACTTTTGATTGAGCAGTTTTGAAACACTCTGTCTGTAGAAAATGCAACTGGACATTCGTAGCGCTAAGTGGGTAATAGTGGAAAAAAGAATATGTTCAAATAGAAACTACACAGAAGCATTGTATGAAACTTCTTTCTCTTCTGTGCATTCAACTAACAGAGTTGAACCTTACTTTTGATTGAGCCGTTCTGAAACACTCTTTCTGTAGAAACTGCAATTGGACATTCTGAGCGCTAAGAGGCCTATATTGGGAAAAAGAATGTCTACAAATAAAAACTACACAGAAGAATTGTGTGAAACTTCTTTCTGTTCTGTTTGTTCAACTAAAAGAGTTGAACCTTAGTTTTGATTGAGCCGTTCTGAAACACTCTTTCCGTAGAAAATTCAAGTGGAGATTCGGAGCGCTAAGAGGGTAATAGTGGAAAAAGGAATGTCTCCAAATATAAACTACACAGAATCATTCTGTGAAACTTCTTTCTGATCTGTGCATTCAGCTAACAGAGTTAAACCATACTTTTTATTGAGCAGATCTGAACACTCTTTCTGTAGAAAATGCAACTGGACATTTGGAGCGCTAAGAGAGTAGTAGTGGAAAAAGGAATATATTCAAATATAAACTACACAGAAGCATTCTGTGAAACTTCTTTCTGATCTGAGCATTCAGCTAACAGAGTTAAACCATACTTTTGATTGAGCAGTTTTGAAACACTCTCTCTGTAGAAAATGCAACTGGACATTCGTAGCGCTAAGTGGGTAATAGTGGAAAAAAGAATATGTTCAAATATAAACTACACAGAAGCATTGTATGAAACTTCTTTCTGTTCTGTGCATTCAACTAACAGAGTTGAACCTTACTTTTGATTGAGCCGTTCTGAAACATTCTTTCTGTAGAAACTGCAATTGGACATTCTGAGCGCTTGGAGGCCTATATTGGGAAAAAGAATGTCTACAAATAAAAACTACACAGAAGAATTGTGCGAAACTTCTTTCTGTTCTGTTTGTTCAACTAAAAGAGTTGAACCTTAGTTTTGATTGAGCCGTTCTGAAACACTCTTTCTGTAGAAAATGCAAGTGGAGATTCGGAGCGCTAAGAGGGTAATAGTGGAAAAAGGAATGTCTCCAAATATAAACTACACAGAATCATTCTGTGAAACTTCTTTCTGATCTGTGCATTCAGCTAACAGAGTTAAACCATACTTTTGATTGAGCAGATCTGAACACTCTTTCTGTAGAAAATGCAACTGGACATTTGGAGCGCTAAGAGCGTAGTAGTGGAAAAAGGAACATATTCAAATATAAACTACACAGAAGCATTCTGTGAAACTTCTTTCTGATCTGAGCATTCAGCTAACAGAGTTAAACCATACTTTTGATTGAGTAGTTTTGAAACACTCTGTCTGTAGAAAATGCAACTGGACATTCGTAGCGCTAAGTGGGTAATAGTGGAAAAAAGAATATGTTCAAATATAAACTACACAGAAGCATTGTATGAAACTTCTTTCTGTTCTGTGCATTCAACTAACAGAGTTGAACCTTACTTTTGATTGAGCCTTTCTGAAACACTCTTTCTGTAGAAACTGCAATTGGACATTCTGAGCGCTATGAGGCCTATATTGGGAAAAATAATATCTTCAAATAAAAACTACACAGAAGCATTGTGTGAAACTTATTTCTGATATGTTCATTAAGCTAACAGAGTTAAACCATACTTTTGATTGCGCAGTTCTGAACACTCTTTCTGTAGAAAATGCAAGTGGACATTCGGAGCGCAAAGAGGGTAATAGTGGAAAAAGGAATATATTCAAATATAAACTACACAGTAGCATTCTGTGAAAATACTTTCTGTTCTGTGCATTCAACTAACAGAGTTGAACCTTACTTTTGATTGAGCCGTTGTGAAACACTCTTTCTGTAGAAACTGCAATTGGACTTGCTAAGCGCTAAGAGGCCTACATTGGGAAAAAGAATATCTTCAAATAAAAACTACACAGATGCATTCTGTGAAACTTATTTCTGATCTGTAAATTCAGTTAACAGAGATAAAACATATTTTTGATTGAGCAGTTATGAAACACTCTTTTTGTAGAAAATGCAAGTGGAGATTCGGAGCGCTAAGAGGGTAATAGTGGAAAACGGAATGTCTTCAAATATAAACTACACAGAATCATTCGGTGAAACTTCTTTCTGCTCTGTGCATTCAGCTAACAGAGTTAAACCATACTTTTGATTGAGCAGATCTGAACACTCTTTCTGTAGAAAATGCAACTGGACATTTGGAGCGCTAAGAGCGTAGTAGTGGAAAAAGGAATATATTCAAATATAAACTACACAGAAGCATTCTGTGAAACTTCTTTCTGATCTGAGCATTCAGCTAACAGAGTTAAACCATACTTTTGATTGAGCAGTTTTGAAACACTCTGTCTGTAGAAAATGCAACTGGACATTCGTAGCGCTAAGTGGGTAATAGTGGAAAAAAGAATATGTTCAAGTATAAACTACACAGAAGCATTGTATGAAACTTCTTTCTGTTCTGTGCATTCAACTAACAGAGTTGAACCTTACTTTTGATTGAGCCGTTCTGAAACACTCTTTCTGTAGAAACTGCAATTGGACATTCTGAGCGCTAAGAGGCCTATATCGGGAAAAAGAATGTCTACAAATAAAAACTACACAGAAGAATTGTGTGAAACTTCTTTCTCTTCTGTTTGTTCAACTAAAAGTGTTGAAACTTAGTTTTGATTGAGCCGTTCTGAAACACTCTTTCTGTAGAAAATGCAAGTGGATATTCGGAGCGCTAAGAGGGTAGTAGTGGAAAAAGGAATGTCTCCAAATATAAACTACACAGAATCATTCTGTGAATCTTCTTTCTGATCTGTGCATTCAGCTAACAGAGTTAAACCATACTTTTGATTGAGCAGATCTGAACACTCTTTCTGTAGAAAATGCAACTGGACATTTGGAGCGCTAAGAGAGTAGTAGTGGAAAAAGGAATACATTCAAATATAAACTACACAGAAGCATTCTGTGAAACTTCTTTCTGATCTGAGCATTCAGCTAACAGAGTTAAACCATACTTTTGATTGAGCAGTTTTGAAACACTCTGTCTGTGGAAAATGCAAGTGGACATTCGTAGCGCTAAGTGGGTAATAGTGGAAAAAAGAATATGTTCAAATATAAACTACACAGAAGCATTGTATGAAACTTCTTTCTGTTCTGTGCATTCAACAAACAGAGTTGAACCTTACTTTTGATTGAGCCTTTCTGAAACACTCTTTCTGTAGAAACTGCAATTGGACATTCTGAGCGCTAAGAGGCCTCTATTGGGAAAAATAATATCTTCAAATAAAAACTACACAGAAGCATTGTGTGAAACTTATTTCTGATATGTTCATTAAGCTAACAGAGTTAAACCATACTTTTGATTGCGCAGTTCTGAACACTCTTTCTGTAGAAAATGCAAGTGGACATTCGGAGCGCTAAGAGGGTAATAGTGGAAAAAGGAATATATTCAAATATAAACTACACAGTAGCATTCTGTGAAAATTCTTTCTGTTCTCTGCATTAAACTAACAGAGTTGAACCTTACTTTTGATTGAGCCGTTCTGAAACACTCTTTCTGTAGAAACTGCAATTGGACATGCTAAGCGCTAAGAGGCCTACATTGGGAAAAAGAATATCTTCAAATAAAAACTACACAGATGCATTCTGTGAAACTTATTTCTGATCTGTAAATTCAGTTAACAGAGATAAAACAAATTTTTGATTGAGCAGTTATGAAACACTCTATTTGTAGAAAACGCAAGTGGAGATTCGGAGCGCTAAGAGGGTAATAGTGGAAAAAGGAATGTCTTAAAATATAAACTACACAGAATCATTCGGTGAAACTTATTTCTGATCTGTGCATTCAGCTAACAGAGTTAAACCATACTTTTGATTGAGCAGATCTGAACACTCTTTCTGTAGAAAATGCAACTGGACATTTGGAGCGCTAAGAGCGTAGTAGTGGAAAAAGGAATATATTCAAATATAAACTACACAGAAGCATTCTGTGAAACTTCTTTCTAATCTGAGCATTCAGCTCACAGAGTTAAACCATACTTTTGATTGAGCAGTTTTGAAACACTCTGTCTGTAGAAAATGCAACTGGACATTCGTAGCGCTAAGTGGGTAATAGTGGAAAAAAGAATATGTTCAAATAGAAACTACACAGAAGCATTGTATGAAACTTCTTTCTCTTCTGTGCATTCAACTAACAGAGTTGAACCTTACTTTTGATTGAGCCGTTCTGAAACACTCTTTCTGTAGAAACTGCAATTGGACATTCTGAGCGCTAAGAGGCCTATATTGGGAAAAAGAATGTCTACAAATAAAAACTACACAGAAGAATTGTGTGAAACTTCTTTCTGTTCTGTTTGTTCAACTAAAAGAGTTGAACCTTAGTTTTGATTGAGCCGTTCTGAAACACTCTTTCCGTAGAAAATTCAAGTGGAGATTCGGAGCGCTAAGAGGGTAATAGTGGAAAAAGGAATGTCTCCAAATATAAACTACACAGAATCATTCTGTGAAACTTCTTTCTGATCTGTGCATTCAGCTAACAGAGTTAAACCATACTTTTTATTGAGCAGATCTGAACACTCTTTCTGTAGAAAATGCAACTGGACATTTGGAGCGCTAAGAGAGTAGTAGTGGAAAAAGGAATATATTCAAATATAAACTACACAGAAGCATTCTGTGAAACTTCTTTCTGATCTGAGCATTCAGCTAACAGAGTTAAACCATACTTTTGATTGAGCAGTTTTGAAACACTCTCTCTGTAGAAAATGCAACTGGACATTCGTAGCGCTAAGTGGGTAATAGTGGAAAAAAGAATATGTTCAAATATAAACTACACAGAAGCATTGTATGAAACTTCTTTCTGTTCTGTGCATTCAACTAACAGAGTTGAACCTTACTTTTGATTGAGCCGTTCTGAAACATTCTTTCTGTAGAAACTGCAATTGGACATTCTGAGCGCTTGGAGGCCTATATTGGGAAAAAGAATGTCTACAAATAAAAACTACACAGAAGAATTGTGCGAAACTTCTTTCTGTTCTGTTTGTTCAACTAAAAGAGTTGAACCTTAGTTTTGATTGAGCCGTTCTGAAACACTCTTTCTGTAGAAAATGCAAGTGGAGATTCGGAGCGCTAAGAGGGTAATAGTGGAAAAAGGAATGTCTCCAAATATAAACTACACAGAATCATTCTGTGAAACTTCTTTCTGATCTGTGCATTCAGCTAACAGAGTTAAACCATACTTTTGATTGAGCAGATCTGAACACTCTTTCTGTAGAAAATGCAACTGGACATTTGGAGCGCTAAGAGCGTAGTAGTGGAAAAAGGAACATATTCAAATATAAACTACACAGAAGCATTCTGTGAAACTTCTTTCTGATCTGAGCATTCAGCTAACAGAGTTAAACCATACTTTTGATTGAGCAGTTTTGAAACTCTCTGTCTGTAGAAAATGCAACTGGACATTCGTAGCGCTAAGTGGGTAATAGTGGAAAAAAGAATATGTTCAAATATAAACTACACAGAAGCATTGTATGAAACTTCTTTCTGTTCTGTGCATTCAACTAACAGAGTTGAACCTTACTTTTGATTGAGCCTTTCTGAAACACTCTTTCTGTAGAAACTGCAATTGGACATTCTGAGGGCTATGAGGCCTATATTGGGAAAAATAATATCTTCAAATAAAAACTACACAGAAGCATTGTGTGAAACTTATTTCTGATATGTTCATTAAGCTAACAGAGTTAAACCATACTTTTGATTGCGCAGTTCTGAACACTCTTTCTATAGAAAATGCAAGTGGACATTCGGAGCGCAAAGAGGGTAATAGTGGAAAAAGGAATATACTCAAATATATACTACACAGTAGCATTCTGTGAAAATTCTTTCTGTTCTGTGCATTCAACTAACAGAGTTGAACCTTACTTTTGATTGAGCCGTTCTGAAACACTCTTTCTGTAGAAACTGCAATTGGACTTGCTAAGCGCTAAGAGGCCTACATTGGGAAAAAGAATATCTTCAAATAAAAACTACACAGATGCATTCTGTGAAACTTATTTCTGATCTGTAAATTCAGTTAACAGAGATAAAACATATTTTTGATTGAGCAGTTATGAAACACTCTTTTTGTAGAAAATGCAAGTGGAGATTCGGAGCGCTAAGAGGGTAATAGTGGAAAACGGAATGTCTTCAAATATAAACTACACAGAATCATTCGGTGAAACTTCTTTCTGCTCTGTGCATTCAGCTAACAGAGTTAAACCATACTTTTGATTGAGCAGATCTGAACACTCTTTCTGTAGAAAATGCAACTGGACATTTGGAGCGCTAAGAGCGTAGTAGTGGAAAAAGGAATATATTCAAATATAAACTACAAAGAAGCATTCTGTGAAACTTCTTTCTGATCTGAGCATTCAGCTAACAGAGTTAAACCATACTTTTGATTGAGCAGTTTTGAAACACTCTGTCTGTAGAAAATGCAACTGGACATTCGTAGCGCTAAGTGGGTAATAGTGGAAAAAAGAATATGTTCAAATATAAACTACACAGAAGCATTGTATGAAACTTCTTTCTGTTCTGTGCATTCAACTAACAGAGTTGAACCTTACTTTTGATTGAGCCGTTCTGAAACACTCTTTCTGTAGAAACTGCAATTGGACATTCTGAGCGCTAAGAGGCCTATATTGGGAAAAATAATGTCTACAAATAAAAACTACACAGAAGTATTGTGTGAAACTTCTTTCTGTTCTGTTTGTTCAACTAAAAGAGTTGAACCTTAGTTTTGATTGAGCAGTTCTGTAACACTCTTTCTGTAGAAAATGCAAGTGGAGATTCGGAGCGCTAAGAGGGTAATAGTGGAAAAGGGAATGTCTCCAAATATAAACTACACAGAATCATTCTGTGAAACTTCTTTCTGATCTGTGCATTCAGCTAACAGAGTTAAACCATACTTTTGATTGAGCAGATCTGAACACTCTTTCTGTAGAAAATGCAACTGGACATTTGGAGCGCTAAGAGAGTAGTAGTGGAAAAAGTAATATATTCAAATATAAACTACACAGAAGCATTCTGTGAAACTTCTTTCTGATCTGAGCATTCAGCTAACAGAGTTAAACCATACTTTTGATTGAGCAGTTTTGAAACACTCTGTCTGTAGAAAATGCAACTGGACATTCGTAGCGCTAAGTGGGTAATAGTGGAAAAAAGAATATGTTCAAATATAAACTACACAGAAGCATTGTATGAAACTTCTTTCTGTTCTGTGCATTCAACTAACAGAGTTGAACCTTACTTTTGATTGAGCCGTTCTGAAACACTCTTTCTGTAGAAACTGCAATTGGACATTCTGAGCGCTAAGAGGCCTATATTGGGAAAAAGAATGTCTACAAATAAAAACTACACAGAAGAATTGTGTGAAACTTCTTTCTGTTCTGTTTGTTCAACTAAAAGAGTTGAACCTTAGTTTTGATTGAGCCGTTCTGAAACACTCTTTCTGTAGAAAATGCAAGTGGAGATTCGGAGCGCTAAGAGGGTAATAGTGGAAAAAGGAATGTCTCCAAATATAAACTACACAGAATCATTCTGTGAAACTTCTTTCTGATCTGTGCATTCAGCTAACAGAGTTAAAACATACTTTTGATTGAGCAGATCTGAACACTCTTTCTGTAGAAAATGCAACGGGACATTTGGAGCGCTAAGAGAGTTGTAGTGGAAAAAGGAATATATTCAAATATAAACTACACAGAAGCATTCTGTGAAACATCTTTCTGATCTGAGCATTCAGCTAACAGAGTTAAACCATACTTTTGATTGAGCAGTTTTGAAACACTCTGTCTGTAGAAAATGCAACTGGACATTCGTAGCGCTAAGTGGGTAATAGTGGAAAAAAGAATATGTTCAAATATAAACTACACAGAAGCATTGTATGAAATTTCTTTCTGTTCTGTGCATTCAACTAACAGAGTTGAACCTTACTTTTGATTGAGCCTTTCTGAAACACTCTTTCTGTCGAAACTGCAATTGGACATTCTGAGCGCTAAGAGGCCTATATTGGGAAAAATAATATCTTCAAATAAAAACTACACAGAAGCATTTTGTGAAACTTATTTCTGATATGTTCATTAAGCTAACAGAGTTAAACCATCCTTTTGATTGCGCAGTTCTGAACACTCTTTCTGTAGAAAATGCAAGTGGACATTCGGAGCGCTAAGAGGGTAATAGTGGAAAAAGGAATATATTCAAATATAAACTACACAGTAGCATTCTGTGAAAATTCTTTCTGTTCTGTGCATTCAACTAACAGAGTTGAACCTTACTTTTGATTGAGCCGTTCTGAAACACTCTTTCTGTAGAAACTGCAATTGGACATGCTAAGCGCTAAGAGGCCTACATTGGGAAAAAGAATATCTTCAAATAAAAACTACACAGATGCATTCTGTGAAACTTATTTCTGATCTGTAAATTCAGTTAACAGAGATAAAACATATTTTTGATTGAGCAGTTATGAAACACTCTTTTTGTAGAAAATGCAAGTGGAGATTCGGAGCGCTAAGAGGGTGATAGTGGAAATAGGAATGTCTTCAAATATAAACTACACAGAATCATTCGGTGAAACTTCTTTCTGATCTGTGCATTCAGCTAACAGAGTTAAACCATAATTTTGATTGAGCAGATCTGAACACTCTTTCTGTAGAAAATGCAACTGGACATTTGGAGCGCTAAGAGAGTAGTAGTGGAAAAAGGAATATATTCAAATATAAACTACACAGAAGCATTCTGTGAAACTTCTTTCTGATCTGAGCATTCAGCTAACAGAGTTAAACCATACTTTTGATTGAGCAGGTTTGAAACACTCTGTCTGTAGAAAATGCAACTGGACATTCGTAGCGCTAAGTGGGTAATATTGGAAAAAAGAATATGTTCAAATATAAACTACACAGAAGCATTGTATGAAACTTCTTTCTGTTCTGTGCATTCAACTAACAGAGTTGAACCTTACTTTTGATTGAGCCGTTCTGAAACACTCTTTCTGTAGAAACTGCAATTGGACATTCTGAGCGCTAAGAGGACTATATTGGGAAAAAGAATGTCTACAAATTAAAACTACACAGAAGAATTGTGTGAAACTTCTTTCTGTTCTGTTTGTTCAACTAAAAGAGTTGAACCTTAGTTTTGATTGAGCCGTTCTGAAACACTCTTTCTGTAGAAAATGCAAGTGGAGATTCGGAGCGCTAAGAGGGTAATAGTGGAAAAAGGAATGTCTCCAAATATAAACTACACAGAATCATTCTGTGAAAATTCTTTCTGATCTGTGCATTCAGCTAACAGAGTTAAACCATACTTTTTATTGAGCAGATCTGAACACTCTTTCTGTAGAAAATGCAACTGGACATTTGGAGCGCTAAGAGAGTAGTAGTGTAAAAAGGAATATATTCAAATATAAACTACACAGAAGCATTCTGTGAAACTTCTTTCTGATCTGAGCATTCAGCTAACAGTGTTAAACCATACTTTTGATTGAGCAGGTTTGAAACACTCTGTCTGTAGAAAATGCAACTGGACATTCGTAGCGCTAAGTGGGTAATATTGGAAAAAAGAATATGTTCAAATATAAACTACAGAGAAGCATTGTATGAAACTTCTTTCTGTTCTGTGCATTCAACTAACAGAGTTGAACCTTACTTTTGATTGAGCCGTTCTGAAACACTCTTTCTGTAGAAACTGCAATTGGACATTCTGAGTGCTAAGAGGACTATATTGGGAAAAAGAATGTCTACAAATTAAAACTACACAGAAGAATTGTGTGAAACTTCTTTCTGTTCTGTTTGTTCAACTAAAAGAGTTGAACCTTAGTTTTGATTGAGCCGTTCTGAAACACTCTTTCTGTAGAAAATGCAAGTGGAGATTCGGAGCGCTAAGAGGGTAATAGTGGAAAAAGGAATGTCTTCAAAAATAAACTACACAGAATCATTCGGTGAAACTTCTTTCTGATCTGTGCATTCAGCTAACAGAGTTAAACCATACTTTTTATTGAGCAGATCTGAACACTCTTTCTGTAGAAAATGCAACTGGACATTTGGAGCGCTAAGAGAGTAGTAGTGTAAAAAGGAATATATTCAAATATAAACTACACAGAAGCATTCTGTGAAACTTCTTTCTGATCTGAGCATTCAGCTAACAGAGTTAAACCATACTTTTGATTGAGCAGTTTTGAAACACTCTCTCTGTAGAAAATGCAACTGGACATTCGTAGCGCTAAGTGGGTAATAGTGGAAAAAAGAATATGTTCAAATATAAACTACACAGAAGCATTGTATGAAACTTCTTTCTGTTCTGTGCATTCAACTAACAGAGTTGAACCTTACTTTTGATTGAGCCGTTCTGAAACACTCTTTCTGTAGAAACTGCAATTGGACATTCTGAGCGCTAAGAGGCCTATATTGGGAAAAACAATGTCTACAAATAAAAACTACACAGAAGAATTGTGTGAAACTTCTTTCTGTTCTGTTTGTTCAACTAAAAGAGTTGAACCTTAGTTTTGATTGAGCCGTTCTGAAACACTCTTTCTGTAGAAAATGCAAGTGGAGATTCGGAGCGCTAAGAGGGTAATGGTGGAAAAAGGAATGTCTCCAAATATAAACTACACAGAATCATTCTGTGAAACTTCTTTCTGATCCGTGCATTCAGCTAACAGAGTTAAACCATACTTTTGATTGAGCAGATCTGAACACTCTTTCTGTAGAAAATGCAACTGGACATTTGGAGCGCTAAGAGAGTAGTAGTGGAAAAAGGAATATATTCAAATATAAACTACACAGAAGCATTCTGTGAAACTTTTTCCTGATCTGAGCATTCAGCTAACAGAGTTAAACCATACTTTTGATTGAGCAGTTTTGAAACACTCTGTCTGTAGAAAATGCAACTGGACATTCATAGCGCTAAGTGGGTAATAGTGGAAAAAAGAATATGTTCAAATATAAACTACACAGAAGCATTGTATGAAACTTCTTTCTGTTCTGTGCATTCAACTAACAGAGTTGAACCTTACTTTTGATTGAGCCTTTCTGAAACACTCTTTCTGTAGAAACTGCAATTGGACATTCTGAGGGCTAAGAGGCCTATATTGGGAAAAATAATATCTTCAAATAAAAACTAACCAGAAGCATTGTTTGAAACTTATTACTGATATGTTCATTAAGCTAGCAGAGTTAAACCATACTTTTGATTGCGCAGTTCTGAACACTCTTTCTGTAGAAAATGCAAGTGGACATTCGGAGCGCTAAGAGGGTAATAGTGGAAAAAGGAATATATTCAAATATAAACTACACAGTAGCATTCTGTGAAAATTCTTTCTGTTCGGTGCATTCAACTAACAGAGTTGAACCTTACTTTTGATTGAGCCGTTCTGAAACACTCTTTCTGTAGAAACTGCAATTGGACATGCTAAGCGCTAAGAGGCCTACATTGGGAAAAAGAATATCTTCAAATAAAAACTACACAGATGCATTCTGTGAAACATATTTCTGATCTGTAAATTCAGTTAACAGAGATAAAACATATTTTTGATTGAGCAGTTATGAAACACTCTTTTTGTAGAAAATGCAAGTGGAGATTCGGAGCGCTAAGAGGGTAATAGTGGAAATAGGAATGTCTTCAAATATAAACTACACAGAACCATTCGGTGAAACTTCTTTCTGATCTGTGCATTCAGCTAACAGAGTTAAACCATACTTTTGATTGAGCAGGTTTGAAACACTCTGTCTGTAGAAAATGCAACTGGACATTCGTAGCGCTAAGTGGGTAATATTGGAAAAAAGAATATGTTCAAATATAAACTACACAGAAGCATTGTATGAAACTACTTTCTGTTCTGTGCATTCAACTAACAGAGTTGAACCTTACTTTTGATTGAGCCGTTCTGAAACACTCTTTCTGTAGAAACTGCAATTGGACATTCTGAGCGCTAAGAGGACTATATTGGGAAAAAGAATGTCTACAAATTAAAACTACACAGAAGAATTGTGTGAAACTTCTTTCTGTTCTGTTTGTTCAACTAAAAGAGTTGAACCTTAGTTTTGATTGAGCCGTTCTGTAACACTCTTTCTGTAGAAAATGCAAGTGGAGATTCGGAGCGCTAAGAGGGTAATAGTGGAAAAGGGAATGTCTCCAAATATAAACTACACAGAATCATTCTGTGAAACTTCTTTCTGATCTGTGCATTCAGCTAACAGAGTTAAACCATACTTTTGATTGAGCAGATCTGAACACTCTTTCTGTAGAAAATGCAACTGGACATTTGGAGCGCTAAGAGAGTAGTAGTGGAAAAAGTAATATATTCAAATATAAACTACACAGAAGCATTCTGTGAAACTTCTTTCTGATCTGAGCATTCAGCTAACAGAGTTAAACCATACTTTTGATTGAGCAGTTTTGAAACACTCTGTCTGTAGAAAATGCAACTGGACATTCGTAGCGCTAAGTGGGTAATAGTGGAAAAAAGAATATGTTCAAATATAAACTACACAGAAGCATTGTATGAAACTTCTTTCTGTTCTGTGCATTCAACTAACAGAGTTGAACCTTACTTTTGATTGAGCCGTTCTGAAACACTCTTTCTGTAGAAACTGCAATTGGACATTCTGAGCGCTAAGAGGCCTATATTGGTAAAAAGAATGTCTACAAATAAAAACTACACAGAAGAATTGTGTGAAACTTCTTTCTGTTCTGTTTGTTCAACTAAAAGAGTTGAACCTTAGTTTTGATTGAGCCGTTCTGAAACACTCTTTCTGTAGAAAATGCAAGTGGAGATTCGGAGCGCTAAGAGGGTAATAGTGGAAAAAGGAATGTCTCCAAATATAAACTACACAGAATCATTCTGTGAAACTTCTTTCTGATCTGTGCATTCAGCTAACAGAGTTAAACCATACTTTTGATTGAGAAGATCTGAACACTCTTTCTGTAGAAAATGCAACGGGACATTTGGAGCGCTAAGAGAGTTGTAGTGGAAAAAGGAATATATTCAAATATAAACTACACAGAAGCATTCTGTGAAACATCTTTCTGATCTGAGCATTCAGCTAACAGAGTTAAACCATACTTTTGATTGAGCAGTTTTGAAACACTCTGTCTGTAGAAAATGCAACTGGACATTCGTAGCGCTAAGTGGGTAATAGTGGAAAAAAGAATATGTTCAAATATAAACTACACAGAAGCATTGTATGAAATTTCTTTCTGTTCTGTGCATTCAACTAACAGAGTTGAACCTTACTTTTGATTGAGCCTTTCTGAAACACTCTTTCTGTCGAAACTGCAATTGGACATTCTGAGCGCTAAGAGGCCTATATTGGGAAAAATTATATCTTCAAATAAAAACTACACAGAAGCATTTTGTGAAACTTATTTCTGATATGTTCATTAAGCTAACAGAGTTAAACCATACTTTTAATTGCGCAGTTCTGAACACTCTTTCTGTAGAAAATGCAAGTGGACATTCGGAGCGCTAAGAGGGTAATAGTGGAAAAAGGAATATATTCAAATATAAACTACACAGTAGCATTCTGTGAAAATTCTTTCTGTTCTGTGTATTCAACTAACAGAGTTGAACCTTACTTTTGATTGAGCCGTTCTGAAACACTCTTTCTGTAGAAACTGCAATTGGACATGCTAAGCGCTAAGAGGCCTACATTGGGAAAAAGAATATCTTCAAATAAAAACTACACAGATGCATTCTGTGAAACTTATTTCTGATCTGTAAATTCAGTTAACAGAGATAAAACATATTTTTGATTGAGCAGTTATGAAACACTCTTTTTGTAGAAAATGCAAGTGGAGATTCGGAGCGCTAAGAGGGTAATTGTGGAAATAGGAATGTCTTCAAATATAAACTACACAGAATCATTCGGTGAAACTTCTTTCTGATCTGTGCATTCAGCTAACAGAGTTAAACCATACTTTTGATTGAGCAGATCTGAACACTCTTTCTGTAGAAAATGCAACTGGACATTTGGAGCGCTAAGAGAGTAGTAGTGGAAAAAGGAATATATTCAAATATAAACTACACAGAAGCATTCTGTGAAACTTCTTTCTGATCTGAGCATTCAGCTAACAGAGTTAAACCATACTTTTGATTGAGCAGGTTTGAAACACTCTGTCTGTAGAAAATGCAACTGGACATTCGTAGCGCTAAGTGGGTAATATTGGAAAAAAGAATATATTCAAATATAAACTACACAGAAGCATTGTATGAAACTTCTTTCTGTTCTGTGCATTCAACTAACAGAGTTGAACCTTACTTTTGATTGAGCCGTTCTGAAACACTCTTTCTGTAGAAACTGCAATTGGACATTCTGAGCGCTAAGAGGACTATATTGGGAAAAAGAATGTCTACAAATTAAAACTACACAGAAGAATTGTGTGAAACTTCTTTCTGTTCTGTTTGTTCAACTAAAAGAGTTGAACCTTAGTTTTGATTGAGCCGTTCTGAAACACTCTTTCTGTAGAAAATGCAAGTGGAGATTCGGAGCGCTAAGAGGGTAATAGTGGAAAAAGGAATGTCTCCAAATACAAACTACACAGAATCATTCTGTGAAACTTCTTTCTGATCTGTGCATTCAGCTAACAGAGTTAAACCATACTTTTTATTGAGCAGATCTAAACACTCTTTCTGTAGAAAATGCAACTGGACATTTGGAGCGCTAAGAGAGTAGTAGTGTAAAAAGGAATATATTCAAATATAAACTACACAGAAGCATTCTGTGAAACTTCTTTCTGATCTGAGCATTCAGCTAACAGAGTTAAACCATACTTTTGATTGAGCAGGTTTGAAACACTCTGTCTGTAGAAAATGCAACTGGACATTCGTAGCGCTAAGTGGGTAATATTGGAAAAAAGAATATGTTCAAATATAAACTACAGAGAAGCATTGTATGAAACTTCTTTCTGTTCTGTGCATTCAACTAACAGAGTTGAACCTTACTTTTGATTGAGCCGTTCTGAAACACTCTTTCTGTAGAAACTGCAATTGGACATTCTGAGCGCTAAGAGGACTATATTGGGAAAAAGAATGTCTACAAATTAAAACTACACAGAAGAATTGTGTGAAACTTCTTTCTGTTCTGTTTGTTCAACTAAAAGAGTTGAACCTTAGTTTTGATTGAGCCGTTCTGAAACACTCTTTCTGTAGAAAATGCAAGTGGAGATTCGGAGCGCTAAGAGGGTAATAGTGGAAAAAGGAATGTCTTCAAAAATAAACTACACAGAATCATTCGGTGAAACTTCTTTCTGATCTGTGCATTCAGCTAACAGAGTTAAACCATACTTTTTATTGAGCAGATCTGAACACTCTTTCTGTAGAAAATGCAACTGGACATTTGGAGCGCTAAGAGAGTAGTAGTGTAAAAAGGAATATATTCAAATATAAACTACACAGAAGCATTCTGTGAAACTTCTTTCTGATCTGAGCATTCAGCTAACAGAGTTAAACCATACTTTTGATTGAGCAGTTTTGAAACACTCTGTCTGTAGAAAATGCAACTGGACATTCGTAGCGATAAGTGGGTAATAGTGGAAAAAAGAATATGTTCAAATATAAACTACACAGAAGCATTGTATGAAACTTCTTTCTGTTCTGTGCATTCAACTAACAGATTTGAACCTTATTTTTGATTGAGCCGTTCTGAAACACTCTTTCTGTAGAAACTGCAATTGGACATTCTGAGCGCTAAGAGGCCTATATTGGGAAAAACAATGTCTACAAATAAAAACTACACAGAAGAATTGTGTGAAACTTCTTTCTGTTCTGTTTGTTCAACTAAAAGAGTTGAACCTTAGTTTTGATTGAGCCGTTCTGAAACACTCTTTCTGTAGAAAATGCAAGTGGAGATTCGGAGCGCTAAGAGGGTAATGGTGGAAAAAGGAATGTCTCCAAATATAAACTACACAGAATCATTCTGTGAAACTTCTTTCTGATCCGTGCATTCAGCTAACAGAGTTAAACCATACTTTTGATTGAGCAGATCTGAACACTCTTTCTGTAGAAAATGCAACTGGACATTTGGAGCGCTAAGAGAGTAGTAGTGGAAAAAGGAATATATTCAAATATAAACTACACAGAAGCATTCTGTGAAACTTCTTCCTGATCTGAGCATTCAGCTAACAGAGTTAAACCATACTTTTGATTGAGCAGTTTTGAAACACTCTGTCTGTAGAAAATGCAACTGGACATTCATAGCGCTAAGTGGGTAATAGTGGAAAAAAGAATATGTTCAAATATAAACTACACAGAAGCATTGTATGAAACTTCTTTCTGTTCTGTGCATTCAACTAACAGAGTTGAACCTTACTTTTGATTGAGCCTTTCTGAAACACTCTTTCTGTAGAAACTGCAATTGGACATTCTGAGCGCTAAGAGGCCTATATTGGGAAAAATAATATCTTCAAATAAAAACTAACCAGAAGCATTGTTTGAAACTTATTACTGATATGTTCATTAAGCTAGCAGAGTTAAACCATACTTTTGATTGCGCAGTTCTGAACACTCTTTCTGTAGAAAATGCAAGTGGACATTCGGAGCGCTAAGAGGGTAATAGTGGAAAAAGGAATATATTCAAATATAAACTACACAGTAGCATTCTGTGAAAATTCTTTCTGTTCGGTGCATTCAACTAACAGAGTTGAACCTTACTTTTGATTGAGCCGTTCTGAAACACTCTTTCTGTAGAAACTGCAATTGGACATGCTAAGCGCTAAGAGGCCTACATTGGGAAAAAGAATATCTTCAAATAAAAACTACACAGATGCATTCTGTGAAACATATTTCTGATCTGTAAATTCAGTTAACAGAGATAAAACATATTTTTGATTGAGCAGTTATGAAACACTCTTTTTGTAGAAAATGCAAGTGGAGATTCGGAGCGCTAAGAGGGTAATAGTGGAAATAGGAATGTCTTCAAATATAAACTACACAGAACCATTCGGTGAAACTTCTTTCTGATCTGTGCATTCAGCTAACAGAGTTAAACCATACTTTTGATTGAGCAGGTTTGAAACACTCTGTCTGTAGAAAATGCAACTGGACATTCGTAGCGCTAAGTGGGTAATATTGGAAAAAAGAATATGTTCAAATATAAACTACACAGAAGCATTGTATGAAACTACTTTCTGTTCTGTGCATTCAACTAACAGAGTTGAACCTTACTTTTGATTGAGCCGTTCTGAAACACTCTTTCTGTAGAAACTGCAATTGGACATTCTGAGCGCTAAGAGGACTATATTGGGAAAAAGAATGTCTACAAATTAAAACTACACAGAAGAATTGTGTGAAACTTCTTTCTGTTCTGTTTGTTCAACTAAAAGAGTTGAACCTTAGTTTTGATTGAGCCGTTCTGTAACACTCTTTCTGTAGAAAATGCAAGTGGAGATTCGGAGCGCTAAGAGGGTAATAGTGGAAAAGGGAATGTCTCCAAATATAAACTACACAGAATCATTCTGTGAAACTTCTTTCTGATCTGTGCATTCAGCTAACAGAGTTAAACCATACTTTTGATTGAGCAGATCTGAACACTCTTTCTGTAGAAAATGCAACTGGACATTTGGAGCGCTAAGAGAGTAGTAGTGGAAAAAGTAATATATTCAAATATAAACTACACAGAAGCATTCTGTGAAACTTCTTTCTGATCTGAGCATTCAGCTAACAGAGTTAAACCATACTTTTGATTGAGCAGTTTTGAAACACTCTGTCTGTAGAAAATGCAACTGGACATTCGTAGCGCTAAGTGGGTAATAGTGGAAAAAAGAATATGTTCAAATATAAACTACACAGACGCATTGTATGAAACTTCTTTCTGTTCTGTGCATTCAACTAACAGAGTTGAACCTTACTTTTGATTGAGCCGTTCTGAAACACTCTTTCTGTAGAAACTGCAATTGGACATTCTGAGCGCTAAGAGGCCTATATTGGTAAAAAGAATGTCTACAAATAAAAACTACACAGAAGAATTGTGTGAAACTTCTTTCTGTTCTGTTTGTTCAACTAAAAGAGTTGAACCTTAGTTTTGATTGAGCCGTTCTGAAACACTCTTTCTGTAGAAAATGCAAGTGGAGATTCGGAGCGCTAAGAGGGTAATAGTGGAAAAAGGAATGTCTCCAAATATAAACTACACAGAATCATTCTGTGAAACTTCTTTCTGATCTGTGCATTCAGCTAACAGAGTTAAACCATACTTTTGATTGAGAAGATCTGAACACTCTTTCTGTAGAAAATGCAACGGGACATTTGGAGCGCTAAGAGAGTTGTAGTGGAAAAAGGAATATATTCAAATATAAACTACACAGAAGCATTCTGTGAAACATCTTTCTGATCTGAGCATTCAGCTAACAGAGTTAAACCATACTTTTGATTGAGCAGTTTTGAAACACTCTGTCTGTAGAAAATGCAACTGGACATTCGTAGCGCTAAGTGGGTAATAGTGGAAAAAAGAATATGTTCAAATATAAACTACACAGAAGCATTGTATGAAATTTCTTTCTGTTCTGTGCATTCAACTAACAGAGTTGAACCTTACTTTTGATTGAGCCTTTCTGAAACACTCTTTCTGTCGAAACTGCAATTGGACATTCTGAGCGCTAAGAGGCCTATATTGGGAAAAATAATATCTTCAAATAAAAACTACACAGAAGCATTTTGTGAAACTTATTTCTGATATGTTCATTAAGCTAACAGAGTTAAACCATACTTTTAATTGCGCAGTTCTGAACACTCTTTCTGTAGAAAATGCAAGTGGACATTCGGAGCGCTAAGAGGGTAATAGTGGAAAAAGGAATATATTCAAATATAAACTACACAGTAGCATTCTGTGAAAATTCTTTCTGTTCTGTGTATTCAACTAACAGAGTTGAACCTTACTTTTGATTGAGCCGTTCTGAAACACTCTTTCTGTAGAAACTGCAATTGGACATGCTAAGCGCTAAGAGGCCTACATTGGGAAAAAGAATATCTTCAAATAAAAACTACACAGATGCATTCTGTGAAACTTATTTCTGATCTGTAAATTCAGTTAACAGAGATAAAACATATTTTTGATTGAGCAGTTATGAAACACTCTTTTTGTAGAAAATGCAAGTGGAGATTCGGAGCGCTAAGAGGGTAATTGTGGAAATAGGAATGTCTTCAAATATAAACTACACAGAATCATTCGGTGAAACTTCTTTCTGATCTGTGCATTCAGCTAACAGAGTTAAACCATACTTTTGATTGAGCAGATCTGAACACTCTTTCTGTAGAAAATGCAACTGGACATTTGGAGCGCTAAGAGAGTAGTAGTGGAAAAAGGAATATATTCAAATATAAACTACACAGAAGCATTCTGTGAAACTTCTTTCTGATCTGAGCATTCAGCTAACAGAGTTAAACCATACTTTTGATTGAGCAGGTTTGAAACACTCTGTCTGTAGAAAATGCAACTGGACATTCGTAGCGCTAAGTGGGTAATATTGGAAAAAAGAATATATTCAAATATAAACTACACAGAAGCATTGTATGAAACTTCTTTCTGTTCTGTGCATTCAACTAACAGAGTTGAACCTTACTTTTGATTGAGCCGTTCTGAAACACTCTTTCTGTAGAAACTGCAATTGGACATTCTGAGCGCTAAGAGGACT
Source organism: Symphalangus syndactylus (assembly GCF_028878055.3). Lineage (NCBI taxonomy): Eukaryota > Metazoa > Chordata > Mammalia > Primates > Hylobatidae > Symphalangus > Symphalangus syndactylus. Next base: position 108,420,423 of record NC_072437.2, on the reverse strand, counting down.
ATATTGGGAAAAAGAATGTCTACAAATTAAAACTACACAGAAGAATTGTGTGAAACTTCTTTCTGTTCTGTTTGTTCAACTAAAAGAGTTGAACCTTAGTTTTGATTGAGCCGTTCTGAAACACTCTTTCTGTAGAAAATGCAAGTGGAGATTCGGAGCGCTAAGAGGGTAATAGTGGAAAAAGGAATGTCTCCAAATACAAACTACACAGAATCATTCTGTGAAACTTCTTTCTGATCTGTGCATTCAGCTAACAGAGTTAAACCATACTTTTTATTGAGCAGATCTAAACACTCTTTCTGTAGAAAATGCAACTGGACATTTGGAGCGCTAAGAGAGTAGTAGTGTAAAAAGGAATATATTCAAATATAAACTACACAGAAGCATTCTGTGAAACTTCTTTCTGATCTGAGCATTCAGCTAACAGAGTTAAACCATACTTTTGATTGAGCAGGTTTGAAACACTCTGTCTGTAGAAAATGCAACTGGACATTCGTAGCGCTAAGTGGGTAATATTGGAAAAAAGAATATGTTCAAATATAAACTACAGAGAAGCATTGTATGAAACTTCTTTCTGTTCTGTGCATTCAACTAACAGAGTTGAACCTTACTTTTGATTGAGCCGTTCTGAAACACTCTTTCTGTAGAAACTGCAATTGGACATTCTGAGCGCTAAGAGGACTATATTGGGAAAAAGAATGTCTACAAATTAAAACTACACAGAAGAATTGTGTGAAACTTCTTTCTGTTCTGTTTGTTCAACTAAAAGAGTTGAACCTTAGTTTTGATTGAGCCGTTCTGAAACACTCTTTCTGTAGAAAATGCAAGTGGAGATTCGGAGCGCTAAGAGGGTAATAGTGGAAAAAGGAATGTCTTCAAAAATAAACTACACAGAATCATTCGGTGAAACTTCTTTCTGATCTGTGCATTCAGCTAACAGAGTTAAACCATACTTTTTATTGAGCAGATCTGAACACTCTTTCTGTAGAAAATGCAACTGGACATTTGGAGCGCTAAGAGAGTAGTAGTGTAAAAAGGAATATATTCAAATATAAACTACACAGAAGCATTCTGTGAAACTTCTTTCTGATCTGAGCATTCAGCTAACAGAGTTAAACCATACTTTTGATTGAGCAGTTTTGAAACACTCTGTCTGTAGAAAATGCAACTGGACATTCGTAGCGATAAGTGGGTAATAGTGGAAAAAAGAATATGTTCAAATATAAACTACACAGAAGCATTGTATGAAACTTCTTTCTGTTCTGTGCATTCAACTAACAGATTTGAACCTTACTTTTGATTGAGCCGTTCTGAAACACTCTTTCTGTAGAAACTGCAATTGGACATTCTGAGCGCTAAGAGGCCTATATTGGGAAAAACAATGTCTACAAATAAAAACTACACAGAAGAATTGTGTGAAACTTCTTTCTGTTCTGTTTGTTCAACTAAAAGAGTTGAACCTTAGTTTTGATTGAGCCGTTCTGAAACACTCTTTCTGTAGAAAATGCAAGTGGAGATTCGGAGCGCTAAGAGGGTAATGGTGGAAAAAGGAATGTCTCCAAATATAAACTACACAGAATCATTCTGTGAAACTTCTTTCTGATCCGTGCATTCAGCTAACAGAGTTAAACCATACTTTTGATTGAGCAGATCTGAACACTCTTTCTGTAGAAAATGCAACTGGACATTTGGAGCGCTAAGAGAGTAGTAGTGGAAAAAGGAATATATTCAAATATAAACTACACAGAAGCATTCTGTGAAACTTCTTCCTGATCTGAGCATTCAGCTAACAGAGTTAAACCATACTTTTGATTGAGCAGTTTTGAAACACTCTGTCTGTAGAAAATGCAACTGGACATTCGTAGCGCTAAGTGGGTAATAGTGGAAAAATGAATATGTTCAAATATAAACTACACAGAAGCATTGTATGAAACTTCTTTCTGTTCTGTGCATTCAACTAACAGAGTTGAACCTTACTTTTGATTGAGCCTTTCTGAAACACTCTTTCTGTAGAAACTGCAATTGGACATTCTGAGCGCTAAGAGGCCTATATTGGGAAAAATAATATCTTCAAATAAAAACTAACCAGAAGCATTGTTTGAAACTTATTACTGATATGTTCATTAAGCTAGCAGAGTTAAACCATACTTTTGATTGCGCAGTTCTGAACACTCTTTCTGTAGAAAATGCAAGTGGACATTCGGAGCGCTAAGAGGGTAATAGTGGAAAAAGGAATATATTCAAATATAAACTACACAGTAGCATTCTGTGAAAATTCTTTCTGTTCGGTGCATTCAACTAACAGAGTTGAACCTTACTTTTGATTGAGCCGTTCTGAAACACTCTTTCTGTAGAAACTGCAATTGGACATGCTAAGCGCTAAGAGGCCTACATTGGGAAAAAGAATATCTTCAAATAAAAACTACACAGATGCATTCTGTGAAACTTATTTCTGATCTGTAAATTCAGTTAACAGAGATAAAACATATTTTTGATTGAGCAGTTATGAAACACTCATTTTGTAGAAAATGCAAGAGGAGGTTTTGAGCACTAAGAGGGTAATAGTGGAAAAAGGAATGTCTTCAAAAATAAACTACACAGAATCATTCGGTGAAACTTCTTTCTGATCTGTGCATTCAGCTAACAGAGTTAAACCATACTTTTGATTGAGCAGATCTGAACACTCTTTCTGTAGAAAATGCAATTGGACACTTGGAGCGCTAAGAGAGTAGTAGTGGAAAAAGGATTATATTCAAATATAAACTTCACAGAAGCATTCTGTGAAACTTCTTTCTGATCTGAGCATTCAGCTAACAGAGTTAAACCATACTTTTGATTGAGCAGTTTTGAAACACTCTGTCTGTAGAAAATGCAAATGGACATTCGTAGAGCTAAGTGTGTAATAGTGGAAAAAAGAATATGTTCAAATATAAACTACACAGAACCATTGTATGAAACTTCTTTCTGTTCTGGGCATTCAACTAACAGAGTTGAACCTTACTTTTGATTGAGCCTTTCTGAAACACTCTTTCTGTAGAAACTGCAATTGGACATTCTGAGCGCTAAGAGGCCTATATTGGGAAAAATAATATCTTCAAATAAAAACTACACAGAAGCATTGTGTGAAACTTATTTCTGATATGTTCATTAAGCTAACAGAGTTAAACCATACTTTTGATTGCGCAGTTCTGAACACTCTTTCTGTAGAAAATGCAAGTGGACATTCGGAGCGCTAAGAGGGTAATAGTGGAAAAAGGAATATATTCAAATATAAACTACACAGTAGCATTCTGTGAAAATTCTTTCTGTTCTGTGCATTCAACTAACAGATTTGAACCTTACTTTTGATTGAGCCGTTCTGAAACACTCTTTCTGTAGAAACTGCAATTGGACATGCTAAGCGCTAAGAGGCCTACATTGGGAAAAAGAATATCTTCAAATAAAAACTACACAGATGCATTCTGTGAAACTTATTTCTGATCTGTAAATTCAGTTAACAGAGATAAAACATATTTTTGATTGAGCAGTTATGAAACACTCTTTTTGTAAAAAATGCAAGAGGAGATTTTGAGCGCTAAGAGGGTAATAGTGGAAAAAGGAATGTCTTCAAATATAAACTACACAGAATCATTCGGTGAAACTTCTTTCTGATCTGTGCATTCAGCTAACAGAGTTAAACCATACTTTTGATTGAGCAGATCTGAACACTCTTTCTGTAGAAAATGCAACTGGACATTTGGAGCGCTAAGAGCGTAGTAGTGGAAAAAGGAATATATTCAAATATAAACTACACAGAAGCATTCTGTGAAACTTCTTTCTGATCTGAGCATTCAGCTAACAGAGTTAAACCATACTTTTGATTGAGCAGTTTTGAAACACTCTGTCTGTAGAAAATGCAACTGGACATTCGTAGCGCTAAGTGGGTAATAGTGGAAAAAAGAATATGTTCAAATATAAACTACACAGAAGCATTGTATGAAACTTCTTTCTGTTCTGTGCATTCAACTAACAGAGTTGAACCTTACTTTTGATTGAGCCTTTCTGAAACACTCTTTCTGTAGAAACTGCAATTGGACATTCTGAGCGCTAAGAGGCCTATATTGGGAAAAATAATATCTTCAAATAAAAACTAACCAGAAGCATTGTTTGAAAGTTATTACTGATATGTTCATTAAGCTAGCAGAGTTAAACCATACTTTTGATTGCGCAGTTCTGAACACTCTTTCTGTAGAAAATGCAAGTGGACATTCGGAGCGCTAAGAGGGTAATAGTGGAAAAAGGAATATATTCAAATATAAACTACACAGTAGCATTCTGTGAAAATTCTTTCTGTTCGGTGCATTCAACTAACAGAGTTGAACCTTACTTTTGATTGAGCCGTTCTGAAACACTCTTTCTGTAGAAACTGCAATTGGACATGCTAAGCGCTAAGAGGCCTACATTGGGAAAAAGAATATCTTCAAATAAAAACTACACAGATGCATTCTGTGAAACTTATTTCTGATCTGTAAATTCAGTTAACAGAGATAAAACATATTTTTGATTGAGCAGTTATGAAACACTCTTTTTGTAGAAAATGCAAGTGGAGATTCGGAGCGCTAAGAGGGTAATAGTGGAAAAAGGAATGTCTTCAAATATAAACTACCCAGAATGATTCGGTGAAACTTCTTTCTGATCTGTGCATTCAGCTAACAGAGTTAAACCATACTTTTGATTGAGCAGATCTGAACACTCTTTCTGTAGAAAATGCAACTGGACATTTGGAGCGCTAAGAGCGTAGTAGTGGAAAAAGGAATATATTCAAATATAAACTACACAGAAGCATTCTGTGAAACTTATCTCTGATCTGAGCATTCAGCTAACAGAGTTAAACCATACTTTTGATTGAGCAGTTTTGAAACACTCTGTCTGTAGAAAATGCAACTGGACATTCGTAGCGCTAAGTGGGTAATAGTGGAAAAAAGAATATGTACAAATATAAACTACACAGAAGCATTGTATGAAACTTCTTTCTGTTCTGTGCATTCAACTAACAGAGTTGAACCTTACTTTTGATTGAGCCGTTCTGAAACACTCTTTCTGTAGAAACTGCAATTGGACATTCTGAGCGCTAAGAGGCCTATATTGGGAAAAATAATGTCTACAAATAAAAACTACACAGAAGTATTGTGTGAAACTTCTTTCTGTTCTGTTTGTTCAACTAAAAGAGTTGAACCTTAGTTTTGATTGAGCCGTTCTGTAACACTCTTTCTGTAGAAAATGCAAGTGGAGATTCGGAGCGCTAAGAGGGTAATAGTGGAAAAGGGAATGTCTCCAAATATAAACTACACAGAATCATTCTGTGAAACTTCTTTCTGATCTGTGCATTCAGCTAACAGAGTTAAACCATACTTTTGATTGAGCAGATCTGAACACTCTTTCTGTAGAAAATGCAACTGGACATTTGGAGCGCTAAGAGAGTAGTAGTGGAAAAAGTAATATATTCAAATATAAACTACACAGAAGCATTCTGTGAAACTTCTTTCTGATCTGAGCATTCAGCTAACAGAGTTAAACCATACCTTTGATTGAGCAGTTTTGAAACACTCTGTCTGTAGAAAATGCAACTGGACATTCGTAGCGCTAAGTGGGTAATAGTGGAAAAAAGAATATGTTCAAATATAAACTACACAGAAGCATTGTATGAAACTTCTTTCTGTTCTCTGCATTCAACTAACAGAGTTGAACCTTACTTTTGATTGAGCCGTTCTGAAACACTCTTTCTGTAGAAACTGCAATTGGACATTCTGAGCGCTAAGAGGCCTATATTGGTAAAAAGAATGTCTACAAATAAAAACTACACAGAAGAATTGTGTGAAACTTCTTTCTGTTCTGTTTGTTCAACTAAAAGAGTTGAACCTTAGTTTTGATTGAGCCGTTCTGAAACACTCTTTCTGTAGAAAATGCAAGTGGAGATTCGGAGCGCTAAGATGGTAATAGTGGAAAAAGGAATGTCTCCAAATATAAACTACACAGAATCATTCTGTGAAACTTCTTTCTGATCTGTGCATTCAGCTAACAGAGTTAAACCATACTTTTGATTGAGCAGATCTGAACACTCTTTCTGTAGAAAATGCAACGGGACATTTGGAGCGCTAAGAGAGTTGTAGTGGAAAAAGGAATATATTCAAATATAAACTACACAGAAGCATTCTGTGAAACATCTTTCTGATCTGAGCATTCAGCTAACAGAGTTAAACCATACTTTTGATTGAGCAGTTTTGAAACACTCTGTCTGTAGAAAATGCAACTGGACATTCGTAGCGCTAAGTGGGTAATAGTGGAAAAAAGAATATGTTCAAATATAAACTACACAGAAGCATTGTATGAAATTTCTTTCTGTTCTGTGCATTCAACTAACAGAGTTGAACCTTACTTTTGATTGAGCCTTTCTGAAACACTCTTTCTGTCGAAACTGCAATTGGACATTCTCAGCGCTAAGAGGCCTATATTGGGAAAAATAATATCTTCAAATAAAAACTACACAGAAGCATTTTGTGAAACTTATTTCTGATATGTTCATTAAGCTAACAGAGTTAAACCATCCTTTTAATTGCGCAGTTCTGAACACTCTTTCTGTAGAAAATGCAAGTGGACATTCGGAGCGCTAAGAGGGTAATAGTGGAAAAAGGAATATATTCAAATATAAACTACACAGTAGCATTCTGTGAAAATTCTTTCTGTTCTGTGCATTCAACTAACAGAGTTGAACCTTACTTTTGATTGAGCCGTTCTGAAACACTCTTTCTGTAGAAACTGCAATTGGACATGCTAAGCGCTAAGAGGCCTACATTGGGAAAAAGAATATCTTCAAATAAAAACTACACAGATGCATTCTGTGAAACATATTTCTGATCTGTAAATTCAGTTAACAGAGATAAAACATATTTTTGATTGAGCAGTTATGAAACACTCTTTTTGTAGAAAATGCAAGTGGAGATTCGGAGCGCTAAGAGGGTAATAGTGGAAATAGGAATGTCTTCAAATATAAACTACACAGAATCATTCGGTGAAACTTCTTTCTGATCTGTGCATTCAGCTAACAGAGTTAAACCATACTTTTGATTGAGCAGATCTGAACACTCTTTCTGTAGAAAATGCAACTGGACATTTGGAGCGCTAAGAGAGTAGTAGTGGAAAAAGGAATATATTCAAATATAAACTACACAGAAGCATTCTGTGAAACTTCTTTCTGATCTGAGCATTCAGCTAACAGAGTTAAACCATACTTTTGATTGAGCAGGTTTGAAACACTCTGTCTGTAGAAAATGCAACTGGACATTCGTAGCGCTAAGTGGGTAATATTGGAAAAAAGAATATGTTCAAATATAAACTACACAGAAGCACTGTATGAAACTTCTTTCTGTTCTGTGCATTCAACTAACAGAGTTGAACCTTACTTTTGATTGAGCCGTTCTGAAACACTCTTTCTGTAGAAACTGCAATTGGACATTCTGAGCGCTAAGAGGACTATATTGGGAAAAAGAATGTCTACAAATTAAAACTACACAGAAGAATTGTGTGAAACTTCTTTCTGTTCTGTTTGTTCAACTAAAAGAGTTGAACCTTAGTTTTGATTGAGCCGTTCTGAAACACTCTTTCTGTAGAAAATGCAAGTGGAGATTCGGAGCGCTAAGAGGGTAATAGTGGAAAAAGGAATGTCTCCAAATATAAACTACACAGAATCATTCTGTGAAACTTCTTTCTGATCTGTGCATTCAGCTAACAGAGTTAAACCATACTTTTTATTGAGCAGATCTAAACACTCTTTCTGTAGAAAATGCAACTGGACATTTGGAGCGCTAAGAGAGTAGTAGTGTAAAAAGGAATATATTCAAATATAAACTACACAGAAGCATTCTGTGAAACTTCTTTCTGATCTGAGCATTCAGCTAACAGAGTTAAACCATACTTTTGATTGAGCAGGTTTGAAACACTCTGTCTGTAGAAAATGCAACTGGACATTCGTAGCGCTAAGGGGGTAATATTGGAAAAAAGAATATGTTCAAATATAAACTACAGAGAAGCATTGTATGAAACTTCTTTCTGTTCTGTGCATTCAACTAACAGAGTTGAACCTTACTTTTGATTGAGCCGTTCTGAAACACTCTTTCTGTAGAAACTGCAATTGGACATGCTAAGCGCTAAGAGGCCTACATTGGGAAAAAGAATATCTTCAAATAAAAACTACACAGATGCATTCTGTGAAACTTATTTCTGATCTGTAAATTCAGTTAACAGAGATAAAACATATTTTTGATTGAGCAGTTATGAAACACTCTTTTTGTAGAAAATGCAAGTGGAGATTCGGAGCGCTAAGAGGGTAATAGTGGAAATAGGAATGTCTTCAAATATAAACTACACAGAATCATTCGGTGAAACTTCTTTCTGATCTGTGCATTCAGCTAACAGAGTTAAACCATACTTTTGATTGAGCAGATCTGAACACTCTTTCTGTAGAAAATGCAACTGGACATTTGGAGCGCTAAGAGAGTAGTAGTGGAAAAAGGAATATATTCAAATATAAACTACACAGAAGCATTCTGTGAAACTTCTTTCTGATCTGAGCATTCAGCTAACAGAGTTAAACCATACTTTTGATTGAGCAGGTTTGAAACACTCTGTCTGTAGAAAATGCAACTGGACATTCGTAGCGCTAAGTGGGTAATATTGGAAAAAAGAATATGTTCAAATATAAACTACACAGAAGCACTGTATGAAACTTCTTTCTGTTCTGTGCATTCAACTAACAGAGTTGAACCTTACTTTTGATTGAGCCGTTCTGAAACACTCTTTCTGTAGAAACTGCAATTGGACATTCTGAGCGCTAAGAGGACTATATTGGGAAAAAGAATGTCTACAAATTAAAACTACACAGAAGAATTGTGTGAAACTTCTTTCTGTTCTGTTTGTTCAACTAAAAGAGTTGAACCTTAGTTTTGATTGAGCCGTTCTGAAACACTCTTTCTGTAGAAAATGCAAGTGGAGATTCGGAGCGCTAAGAGGGTAATAGTGGAAAAAGGAATGTCTCCAAATATAAACTACACAGAATCATTCTGTGAAACTTCTTTCTGATCTGTGCATTCAGCTAACAGAGTTAAACCATACTTTTTATTGAGCAGATCTAAACACTCTTTCTGTAGAAAATGCAACTGGACATTTGGAGCGCTAAGAGAGTAGTAGTGTAAAAAGGAATATATTCAAATATAAACTACACAGAAGCATTCTGTGAAACTTCTTTCTGATCTGAGCATTCAGCTAACAGAGTTAAACCATACTTTTGATTGAGCAGGTTTGAAACACTCTGTCTGTAGAAAATGCAACTGGACATTCGTAGCGCTAAGGGGGTAATATTGGAAAAAAGAATATGTTCAAATATAAACTACAGAGAAGCATTGTATGAAACTTCTTTCTGTTCTGTGCATTCAACTAACAGAGTTGAACCTTACTTTTGATTGAGCCGTTCTGAAACACTCTTTCTGTAGAAACTGCAATTGGACATTCTGAGCGCTAAGAGGACAATATTGGGAAAAAGAATGTCTACAAATTAAAACTACACAGAAGAATTGTGTGAAACTTCTTTCTGTTCTGTTTGTTCAACTAAAAGAGTTGAACCTTAGTTTTGATTGAGCCGTTCTGAAACACTCTTTCTGTAGAAAATGCAAGTGGAGATTCGGAGCGCTAAGAGGGTAATGGTGGAAAAAGGAATGTCTCCAAATATAAACTACACAGAATCATTCTGTGAAACTTCTTTCTGATCCGTGCATTCAGCTAACAGAGTTAAACCATACTTTTGATTGAGCAGATCTGAACACTCTTTCTGTAGAAAATGCAACTGGACATTTGGAGCGCTAAGAGAGTAGTAGTGGAAAAAGGAATATATTCAAATATAAACTACACAGAAGCATTCTGTGAAACTTCTTCCTGATCTGAGCATTCAGCTAACAGAGTTAAACCATACTTTTGATTGAGCAGTTTTGAAACACTCTGTCTGTAGAAAATGCAACTGGACATTCGTAGCGCTAAGTGGGTAATAGTGGAAAAAAGAATATGTTCAAATATAAACTACACAGAAGCATTGTATGAAACTTCTTTCTGTTCTGTGCATTCAACTAACAGAGTTGAACCTTACTTTTGATTGAGCCTTTCTGAAACACTCTTTCTGTAGAAACTGCAATTGGACATTCTGAGCGCTAAGAGGCCTATATTGGGAAAAATAATATCTTCAAATAAAAACTAACCAGAAGCATTGTTTGAAACTTATTACTGATATGTTCATTAAGCTAGCAGAGTTAAACCATACTTTTGATTGCGCAGTTCTGAACACTCTTTCTGTAGAAAATGCAAGTGGACATTCGGAGCGCTAAGAGGGTAATAGTGGAAAAAGGAATATATTCAAATATAAACTACACAGTAGCATTCTGTGAAAATTCTTTCTGTTCGGTGCATTCAACTAACAGAGTTGAACCTTACTTTTGATTGAGCCGTTCTGAAACACTCTTTCTGTAGAAACTGCAATTGGACATGCTAAGCGCTAAGAGGCCTACATTGGGAAAAAGAATATCTTCAAATAAAAACTACACAGATGCATTCTGTGAAACTTATTTCTGATCTGTAAATTCAGTTAACAGAGATAAAACATATTTTTGATTGAGCAGTTATGAAACACTCTTTTTGTAGAAAATGCAAGTGGAGATTCGGAGCGCTAAGAGGGTAATAGTGGAAAAAGGAATGTCTTCAAATATAAACTACCCAGAATCATTCGGTGAAACTTCTTTCTGATCTGTGCATTCAGCTAACAGAGTTAAACCATACTTTTGATTGAGCAGATCTGAACTCTCTTTCTGTAGAAAATGCAACTGGACATTTGGAGCGCTAAGAGCGTAGTAGTGGAAAAAGGAATATATTCAAATATAAACTACACAGAAGCATTCTGTGAAACTTATCTCTGATCTGAGCATTCAGCTAACAGAGTTAAACCATACTTTTGATTGAGCAGTTTTGAAACACTCTGTCTGTAGAAAATGCAACTGGACATTCGTAGCGCTAAGTGGGTAATAGTGGAAAAAAGAATATGTACAAATATAAACTACACAGAAGCATTGTATGAAACTTCTTTCTGTTCTGTGCATTCAACTAACAGAGTTGAACCTTACTTTTGATTGAGCCGTTCTGAAACACTCTTTCTGTAGAAACTGCAATTGGACATTCTGAGCGCTAAGAGGCCTATATTGGGAAAAATAATGTCTACAAATAAAAACTACACAGAAGTATTGTGTGAAACTTCTTTCTGTTCTGTTTGTTCAACTAAAAGAGTTGAACCTTAGTTTTGATTGAGCCGTTCTGTAACACTCTTTCTGTAGAAAATGCAAGTGGAGATTCGGAGCGCTAAGAGGGTAATAGTGGAAAAAGGAATGTCTCCAAATATAAACTACACAGAATCATTCTGTGAAACTTCTTTCTGATCTGTGCATTCAGCTAACAGAGTTAAACCATACTTTTGATTGAGAAGATCTGAACACTCTTTCTGTAGAAAATGCAACGGGACATTTGGAGCGCTAAGAGAGTTGTAGTGGAAAAAGGAATATATTCAAATATAAACTACACAGAAGCATTCTGTGAAACATCTTTCTGATCTGAGCATTCAGCTAACAGAGTTAAACCATACTTTTGATTGAGCAGTTTTGAAACACTCTGTCTGTAGAAAATGCAACTGGACATTCGTAGCGCTAAGTGGGTAATAGTGGAAAAAAGAATATGTTCAAATATAAACTACACAGAAGCATTGTATGAAATTTCTTTCTGTTCTGTGCATTCAACTAACAGAGTTGAACCTTACTTTTGATTGAGCCTTTCTGAAACACTCTTTCTGTCGAAACTGCAATTGGACATTCTGAGCGCTAAGAGGCCTATATTGGGAAAAATAATATCTTCAAATAAAAACTACACAGAAGCATTTTGTGAAACTTATTTCTGATATGTTCATTAAGCTAACAGAGTTAAACCATCCTTTTAATTGCGCAGTTCTGAACACTCTTTCTGTAGAAAATGCAAGTGGACATGCGGAGCGCTAAGAGGGTAATAGTGGAAAAAGGAATATATTCAAATATAAACTACACAGTAGCATTCTGTGAAAATTCTTTCTGTTCTGTGCATTCAACTAACAGAGTTGAACCTTACTTTTGATTGAGCCGTTCTGAAACACTCTTTCTGTAGAAACTGCAATTGGACATGCTAAGCGCTAAGAGGCCTACATTGGGAAAAAGAATATCTTCAAATAAAAACTACACAGATGCATTCTGTGAAACTTATTTCTGATCTGTAAATTCAGTTAACAGAGATAAAACATATTTTTGATTGAGCAGTTATGAAACACTCTTTTTGTAGAAAATGCAAGTGGAGATTCGGAGCGCTAAGAGGGTAATAGTGGAAATAGGAATGTCTTCAAATATAAACTACACAGAATCATTCGGTGAAACTTCTTTCTGATCTGTGCATTCAGCTAACAGAGTTAAACCATACTTTTGATTGAGCAGATCTGAACACTCTTTCTGTAGAAAATGCAACTGGACATTTGGAGCGCTAAGAGAGTAGTAGTGGAAAAAGGAATATATTCAAATATAAACTACACAGAAGCATTCTGTGAAACTTCTTTCTGATCTGAGCATTCAGCTAACAGAGTTAAACCATCTTTTGATTGAGCAGGTTTGAAACACTCTGTCTGTAGAAAATGCAACTGGACATTCGTAGCGCTAAGTGGGTAATATTGGAAAAAAGAATATGTTCAAATATAAACTACACAGAAGCATTGTATGAAACTTCTTTCTGTTCTGTGCATTCAACTAACAGAGTTGAACCTTACTTTTGATTGAGCCGTTCTGAAACACTCTTTCTGTAGAAACTGCAATTGGACATTCTGAGCGCTAAGAGGACTATATTGGGAAAAAGAATGTCTACAAATTAAAACTACACAGAAGAATTGTGTGAAACTTCTTTCTGTTCTGTTTGTTCAACTAAAAGAGTTGAACCTTAGTTTTGATTGAGCCGTTCTGAAACACTCTTTCTGTAGAAAATGCAAGTGGAGATTCGGAGCGCTAAGAGGGTAATAGTGGAAAAAGGAATGTCTCCAAATACAAACTACACAGAATCATTCTGTGAAACTTCTTTCTGATCTGTGCATTCAGCTAACAGAGTTAAACCATACTTTTTATTGAGCAGATCTAAACACTCTTTCTGTAGAAAATGCAACTGGACATTTGGAGCGCTAAGAGAGTAGTAGTGTAAAAAGGAATATATTCAAATATAAACTACACAGAAGCATTCTGTGAAACTTCTTTCTGATCTGAGCATTCAGCTAACAGAGTTAAACCATACTTTTGATTGAGCAGGTTTGAAACACTCTGTCTGTAGAAAATGCAACTGGACATTCGTAGCGCTAAGTGGGTAATATTGGAAAAAAGAATATGTTCAAATATAAACTACAGAGAAGCATTGTATGAAACTTCTTTCTGTTCTGTGCATTCAACTAACAGAGTTGAACCTTACTTTTGATTGAGCCGTTCTGAAACACTCTTTCTGTAGAAACTGCAATTGGACATTCTGAGCGCTAAGAGGACTATATTGGGAAAAAGAATGTCTACAAATTAAAACTACACAGAAGAATTGTGTGAAACTTCTTTCTGTTCTGTTTGTTCAACTAAAAGAGTTGAACCTTAGTTTTGATTGAGCCGTTCTGAAACACTCTTTCTGTAGAAAATGCAAGTGGAGATTCGGAGCGCTAAGAGGGTAATAGTGGAAAAAGGAATGTCTTCAAAAATAAACTACACAGAATCATTCGGTGAAACTTCTTTCTGATCTGTGCATTCAGCTAACAGAGTTAAACCATACTTTTTATTGAGCAGATCTGAACACTCTTTCTGTAGAAAATGCAACTGGACATTTGGAGCGCTAAGAGAGTAGTAGTGTAAAAAGGAATATATTCAAATATAAACTACACAGAAGCATTCTGTGAAACTTCTTTCTGATCTGAGCATTCAGCTAACAGAGTTAAACCATACTTTTGATTGAGCAGTTTTGAAACACTCTGTCTGTAGAAAATGCAACTGGACATTCGTAGCGATAAGTGGGTAATAGTGGAAAAAAGAATATGTTCAAATATAAACTACACAGAAGCATTGTATGAAACTTCTTTCTGTTCTGTGCATTCAACTAACAGATTTGAACCTTACTTTTGATTGAGCCGTTCTGAAACACTCTTTCTGTAGAAACTGCAATTGGACATTCTGAGCGCTAAGAGGCCTATATTGGGAAAAACAATGTCTACAAATAAAAACTACACAGAAGAATTGTGTGAAACTTCTTTCTGTTCTGTTTGTTCAACTAAAAGAGTTGAACCTTAGTTTTGATTGAGCCGTTCTGAAACACTCTTTCTGTAGAAAATGCAAGTGGAGATTCGGAGCGCTAAGAGGGTAATGGTGGAAAAAGGAATGTCTCCAAATATAAACTACACAGAATCATTCTGTGAAACTTCTTTCTGATCCGTGCATTCAGCTAACAGAGTTAAACCATACTTTTGATTGAGCAGATCTGAACACTCTTTCTGTAGAAAATGCAACTGGACATTTGGAGCGCTAAGAGAGTAGTAGTGGAAAAAGGAATATATTCAAATATAAACTACACAGAAGCATTCTGTGAAACTTCTTCCTGATCTGAGCATTCAGCTAACAGAGTTAAACCATACTTTTGATTGAGCAGTTTTGAAACACTCTGTCTGTAGAAAATGCAACTGGACATTCGTAGCGCTAAGTGGGTAATAGTGGAAAAAAGAATATGTTCAAATATAAACTACACAGAAGCATTGTATGAAACTTCTTTCTGTTCTGTGCATTCAACTAACAGAGTTGAACCTTACTTTTGATTGAGCCTTTCTGAAACACTCTTTCTGTAGAAACTGCAATTGGACATTCTGAGCGCTAAGAGGCCTATATTGGGAAAAATAATATCTTCAAATAAAAACTAACCAGAAGCATTGTTTGAAACTTATTACTGATATGTTCATTAAGCTAGCAGAGTTAAACCATACTTTTGATTGCGCAGTTCTGAACACTCTTTCTGTAGAAAATGCAAGTGGACATTCGGAGCGCTAAGAGGGTAATAGTGGAAAAAGGAATATATTCAAATATAAACTACACAGTAGCATTCTGTGAAAATTCTTTCTGTTCGGTGCATTCAACTAACAGAGTTGAACCTTACTTTTGATTGAGCCGTTCTGAAACACTCTTTCTGTAGAAACTGCAATTGGACATGCTAAGCGCTAAGAGGCCTACATTGGGAAAAAGAATATCTTCAAATAAAAACTACACAGATGCATTCTGTGAAACTTATTTCTGATCTGTAAATTCAGTTAACAGAGATAAAACATATTTTTGATTGAGCAGTTATGAAACACTCATTTTGTAGAAAATGCAAGAGGAGGTTTTGAGCACTAAGAGGGTAATAGTGGAAAAAGGAATGTCTTCAAAAATAAACTACACAGAATCATTCGGTGAAACTTCTTTCTGATCTGTGCATTCAGCTAACAGAGTTAAACCATACTTTTGATTGAGCAGATCTGAACACTCTTTCTGTAGAAAATGCAATTGGACACTTGGAGCGCTAAGAGAGTAGTAGTGGAAAAAGGATTATATTCAAATATAAACTTCACAGAAGCATTCTGTGAAACTTCTTTCTGATCTGAGCATTCAGCTAACAGAGTTAAACCATACTTTTGATTGAGCAGTTTTGAAACACTCTGTCTGTAGAAAATGCAAATGGACATTCGTAGAGCTAAGTGTGTAATAGTGGAAAAAAGAATATGTTCAAATATAAACTACACAGAACCATTGTATGAAACTTCTTTCTGTTCTGGGCATTCAACTAACAGAGTTGAACCTTACTTTTGATTGAGCCTTTCTGAAACACTCTTTCTGTAGAAACTGCAATTGGACATTCTGAGCGCTAAGAGGCCTATATTGGGAAAAATAATATCTTCAAATAAAAACTACACAGAAGCATTGTGTGAAACTTATTTCTGATATGTTCATTAAGCTAACAGAGTTAAACCATACTTTTGATTGCGCAGTTCTGAACACTCTTTCTGTAGAAAATGCAAGTGGACATTCGGAGCGCTAAGAGGGTAATAGTGGAAAAAGGAATATATTCAAATATAAACTACACAGTAGCATTCTGTGAAAATTCTTTCTGTTCTGTGCATTCAACTAACAGATTTGAACCTTACTTTTGATTGAGCCGTTCTGAAACACTCTTTCTGTAGAAACTGCAATTGGACATGCTAAGCGCTAAGAGGCCTACATTGGGAAAAAGAATATCTTCAAATAAAAACTACACAGATGCATTCTGTGAAACTTATTTCTGATCTGTAAATTCAGTTAACAGAGATAAAACATATTTTTGATTGAGCAGTTATGAAACACTCTTTTTGTAAAAAATGCAAGAGGAGATTTTGAGCGCTAAGAGGGTAATAGTGGAAAAAGGAATGTCTTCAAATATAAACTACACAGAATCATTCGGTGAAACTTCTTTCTGATCTGTGCATTCAGCTAACAGAGTTAAACCATACTTTTGATTGAGCAGATCTGAACACTCTTTCTGTAGAAAATGCAACTGGACATTTGGAGCGCTAAGAGCGTAGTAGTGGAAAAAGGAATATATTCAAATATAAACTACACAGAAGCATTCTGTGAAACTTCTTTCTGATCTGAGCATTCAGCTAACAGAGTTAAACCATACTTTTGATTGAGCAGTTTTGAAACACTCTGTCTGTAGAAAATGCAACTGGACATTCGTAGCGCTAAGTGGGTAATAGTGGAAAAAAGAATATGTTCAAATATAAACTACACAGAAGCATTGTATGAAACTTCTTTCTGTTCTGTGCATTCAACTAACAGAGTTGAACCTTACTTTTGATTGAGCCTTTCTGAAACACTCTTTCTGTAGAAACTGCAATTGGACATTCTGAGCGCTAAGAGGCCTATATTGGGAAAAATAATATCTTCAAATAAAAACTAACCAGAAGCATTGTTTGAAAGTTATTACTGATATGTTCATTAAGCTAGCAGAGTTAAACCATACTTTTGATTGCGCAGTTCTGAACACTCTTTCTGTAGAAAATGCAAGTGGACATTCGGAGCGCTAAGAGGGTAATAGTGGAAAAAGGAATATATTCAAATATAAACTACACAGTAGCATTCTGTGAAAATTCTTTCTGTTCGGTGCATTCAACTAACAGAGTTGAACCTTACTTTTGATTGAGCCGTTCTGAAACACTCTTTCTGTAGAAACTGCAATTGGACATGCTAAGCGCTAAGAGGCCTACATTGGGAAAAAGAATATCTTCAAATAAAAACTACACAGATGCATTCTGTGAAACTTATTTCTGATCTGTAAATTCAGTTAACAGAGATAAAACATATTTTTGATTGAGCAGTTATGAAACACTCTTTTTGTAGAAAATGCAAGTGGAGATTCGGAGCGCTAAGAGGGTAATAGTGGAAAAAGGAATGTCTTCAAATATAAACTACCCAGAATGATTCGGTGAAACTTCTTTCTGATCTGTGCATTCAGCTAACAGAGTTAAACCATACTTTTGATTGAGCAGATCTGAACACTCTTTCTGTAGAAAATGCAACTGGACATTTGGAGCGCTAAGAGCGTAGTAGTGGAAAAAGGAATATATTCAAATATAAACTACACAGAAGCATTCTGTGAAACTTATCTCTGATCTGAGCATTCAGCTAACAGAGTTAAACCATACTTTTGATTGAGCAGTTTTGAAACACTCTGTCTGTAGAAAATGCAACTGGACATTCGTAGCGCTAAGTGGGTAATAGTGGAAAAAAGAATATGTACAAATATAAACTACACAGAAGCATTGTATGAAACTTCTTTCTGTTCTGTGCATTCAACTAACAGAGTTGAACCTTACTTTTGATTGAGCCGTTCTGAAACACTCTTTCTGTAGAAACTGCAATTGGACATTCTGAGCGCTAAGAGGCCTATATTGGGAAAAATAATGTCTACAAATAAAAACTACACAGAAGTATTGTGTGAAACTTCTTTCTGTTCTGTTTGTTCAACTAAAAGAGTTGAACCTTAGTTTTGATTGAGCCGTTCTGTAACACTCTTTCTGTAGAAAATGCAAGTGGAGATTCGGAGCGCTAAGAGGGTAATAGTGGAAAAGGGAATGTCTCCAAATATAAACTACACAGAATCATTCTGTGAAACTTCTTTCTGATCTGTGCATTCAGCTAACAGAGTTAAACCATACTTTTGATTGAGCAGATCTGAACACTCTTTCTGTAGAAAATGCAACTGGACATTTGGAGCGCTAAGAGAGTAGTAGTGGAAAAAGTAATATATTCAAATATAAACTACACAGAAGCATTCTGTGAAACTTCTTTCTGATCTGAGCATTCAGCTAACAGAGTTAAACCATACTTTTGATTGAGCAGTTTTGAAACACTCTGTCTGTAGAAAATGCAACTGGACATTCGTAGCGCTAAGTGGGTAATAGTGGAAAAAAGAATATGTTCAAATATAAACTACACAGAAGCATTGTATGAAACTTCTTTCTGTTCTCTGCATTCAACTAACAGAGTTGAACCTTACTTTTGATTGAGCCGTTCTGAAACACTCTTTCTGTAGAAACTGCAATTGGACATTCTGAGCGCTAAGAGGCCTATATTGGTAAAAAGAATGTCTACAAATAAAAACTACACAGAAGAATTGTGTGAAACTTCTTTCTGTTCTGTTTGTTCAACTAAAAGAGTTGAACCTTAGTTTTGATTGAGCCGTTCTGAAACACTCTTTCTGTAGAAAATGCAAGTGGAGATTCGGAGCGCTAAGATGGTAATAGTGGAAAAAGGAATGTCTCCAAATATAAACTACACAGAATCATTCTGTGAAACTTCTTTCTGATCTGTGCATTCAGCTAACAGAGTTAAACCATACTTTTGATTGAGCAGATCTGAACACTCTTTCTGTAGAAAATGCAACGGGACATTTGGAGCGCTAAGAGAGTTGTAGTGGAAAAAGGAATATATTCAAATATAAACTACACAGAAGCATTCTGTGAAACATCTTTCTGATCTGAGCATTCAGCTAACAGAGTTAAACCATACTTTTGATTGAGCAGTTTGGAAACACTCTGTCTGTAGAAAATGCAACTGGACATTCGTAGCGCTAAGTGGGTAATAGTGGAAAAAAGAATATGTTCAAATATAAACTACACAGAAGCATTGTATGAAATTTCTTTCTGTTCTGTGCATTCAACTAACAGAGTTGAACCTTACTTTTGATTGAGCCTTTCTGAAACACTCTTTCTGTCGAAACTGCAATTGGACATTCTCAGCGCTAAGAGGCCTATATTGGGAAAAATAATATCTTCAAATAAAAACTACACAGAAGCATTTTGTGAAACTTATTTCTGATATGTTCATTAAGCTAACAGAGTTAAACCATCCTTTTAATTGCGCAGTTCTGAACACTCTTTCTGTAGAAAATGCAAGTGGACATTCGGAGCGCTAAGAGGGTAATAGTGGAAAAAGGAATATATTCAAATATAAACTACACAGTAGCATTCTGTGAAAATTCTTTCTGTTCTGTGCATTCAACTAACAGAGTTGAACCTTACTTTTGATTGAGCCGTTCTGAAACACTCTTTCTGTAGAAACTGCAATTGGACATGCTAAGCGCTAAGAGGCCTACATTGGGAAAAAGAATATCTTCAAATAAAAACTACACAGATGCATTCTGTGAAACATATTTCTGATCTGTAAATTCAGTTAACAGAGATAAAACATATTTTTGATTGAGCAGTTATGAAACACTCTTTTTGTAGAAAATGCAAGTGGAGATTCGGAGCGCTAAGAGGGTAATAGTGGAAATAGGAATGTCTTCAAATATAAACTACACAGAATCATTCGGTGAAACTTCTTTCTGATCTGTGCATTCAGCTAACAGAGTTAAACCATACTTTTGATTGAGCAGATCTGAACACTCTTTCTGTAGAAAATGCAACTGGACATTTGGAGCGCTAAGAGAGTAGTAGTGGAAAAAGGAATATATTCAGATATAAACTACACAGAAGCATTCTGTGAAACTTCTTTCTGATCTGAGCATTCAGCTAACAGAGTTAAACCATACTTTTTATTGAGCAGGTTTGAAACACTCTGTCTGTAGAAAATGCAACTGGACATTCGTAGCGCTAAGTGGGTAATATTGGAAAAAAGAATATGTTCAAATATAAACTACACAGAAGCACTGTATGAAACTTCTTTCTGTTCTGTGCATTCAACTAACAGAGTTGAACCTTACTTTTGATTGAGCCGTTCTGAAACACTCTTTCTGTAGAAACTGCAATTGGACATTCTGAGCGCTAAGAGGACTATATTGGGAAAAAGAATGTCTACAAATTAAAACTACACAGAAGAATTGTGTGAAACTTCTTTCTGTTCTGTTTGTTCAACTAAAAGAGTTGAACCTTAGTTTTGATTGAGCCGTTCTGAAACACTCTTTCTGTAGAAAATGCAAGTGGAGATTCGGAGCGCTAAGAGGGTAATAGTGGAAAAAGGAATGTCTCCAAATATAAACTACACAGAATCATTCTGTGAAACTTCTTTCTGATCTGTGCATTCAGCTAACAGAGTTAAACCATACTTTTTATTGAGCAGATCTAAACACTCTTTCTGTAGAAAATGCAACTGGACATTTGGAGCGCTAAGAGAGTAGTAGTGTAAAAAGGAATATATTCAAATATAAACTACACAGAAGCATTCTGTGAAACTTCTTTCTGATCTGAGCATTCAGCTAACAGAGTTAAACCATACTTTTGATTGAGCAGGTTTGAAACACTCTGTCTGTAGAAAATGCAACTGGACATTCGTAGCGCTAAGGGGGTAATATTGGAAAAAAGAATATGTTCAAATATAAACTACAGAGAAGCATTGTATGAAACTTCTTTCTGTTCTGTGCATTCAACTAACAGAGTTGAACCTTACTTTTGATTGAGCCGTTCTGAAACACTCTTTCTGTAGAAACTGCAATTGGACATGCTAAGCGCTAAGAGGCCTACATTGGGAAAAAGAATATCTTCAAATAAAAACTACACAGATGCATTCTGTGAAACTTATTTCTGATCTGTAAATTCAGTTAACAGAGATAAAACATATTTTTGATTGAGCAGTTATGAAACACTCTTTTTGTAGAAAATGCAAGTGGAGATTCGGAGCGCTAAGAGGGTAATAGTGGAAATAGGAATGTCTTCAAATATAAACTACACAGAATCATTCGGTGAAACTTCTTTCTGATCTGTGCATTCAGCTAACAGAGTTAAACCATACTTTTGATTGAGCAGATCTGAACACTCTTTCTGTAGAAAATGCAACTGGACATTTGGAGCGCTAAGAGAGTAGTAGTGGAAAAAGGAATATATTCAAATATAAACTACACAGAAGCATTCTGTGAAACTTCTTTCTGATCTGAGCATTCAGCTAACAGAGTTAAACCATACTTTTGATTGAGCAGGTTTGAAACACTCTGTCTGTAGAAAATGCAACTGGACATTCGTAGCGCTAAGTGGGTAATATTGGAAAAAATAATATGTTCAAATATAAACTACACAGAAGCACTGTATGAAACTTCTTTCTGTTCTGTGCATTCAACTAACAGAGTTGAACCTTACTTTTGATTGAGCCGTTCTGAAACACTCTTTCTGTAGAAACTGCAATTGGACATTCTGAGCGCTAAGAGGACTATATTGGGAAAAAGAATGTCTACAAATTAAAACTACACAGAAGAATTGTGTGAAACTTCTTTCTGTTCTGTTTGTTCAACTAAAAGAGTTGAACCTTAGTTTTGATTGAGCCGTTCTGAAACACTCTTTCTGTAGAAAATGCAAGTGGAGATTCGGAGCGCTAAGAGGGTAATAGTGGAAAAAGGAATGTCTCCAAATATAAACTACACAGAATCATTCTGTGAAACTTCTTTCTGATCTGTGCATTCAGCTAACAGAGTTAAACCATACTTTTTATTGAGCAGATCTAAACACTCTTTCTGTAGAAAATGCAACTGGACATTTGGAGCGCTAAGAGAGTAGTAGTGTAAAAAGGAATATATTCAAATATAAACTACACAGAAGCATTCTGTGAAACTTCTTTCTGATCTGAGCATTCAGCTAACAGAGTTAAACCATACTTTTGATTGAGCAGGTTTGAAACACTCTGTCTGTAGAAAATGCAACTGGACATTCGTAGCGCTAAGGGGGTAATATTGGAAAAAAGAATATGTTCAAATATAAACTACAGAGAAGCATTGTATGAAACTTCTTTCTGTTCTGTGCATTCAACTAACAGAGTTGAACCTTACTTTTGATTGAGCCGTTCTGAAACACTCTTTCTGTAGAAACTGCAATTGGACATTCTGAGCGCTAAGAGGACTATATTGGGAAAAAGAATGTCTACAAATTAAAACTACACAGAAGAATTGTGTGAAACTTCTTTCTGTTCTGTTTGTTCAACTAAAAGAGTTGAACCTTAGTTTTGATTGAGCCGTTCTGAAACACTCTTTCTGTAGAAAATGCAAGTGGAGATTCGGAGCGCTAAGAGGGTAATGGTGGAAAAAGGAATGTCTCCAAATATAAACTACACAGAATCATTCTGTGAAACTTCTTTCTGATCCGTGCATTCAGCTAACAGAGTTAAACCATACTTTTGATTGAGCAGATCTGAACACTCTTTCTGTAGAAAATGCAACTGGACATTTGGAGCGCTAAGAGAGTAGTAGTGGAAAAAGGAATATATTCAAATATAAACTACACAGAAGCATTCTGTGAAACTTCTTCCTGATCTGAGCATTCAGCTAACAGAGTTAAACCATACTTTTGATTGAGCAGTTTTGAAACACTCTGTCTGTAGAAAATGCAACTGGACATTCGTAGCGCTAAGTGGGTAATAGTGGAAAAAAGAATATGTTCAAATATAAACTACACAGAAGCATTGTATGAAACTTCTTTCTGTTCTGTGCATTCAACTAACAGAGTTGAACCTTACTTTTGATTGAGCCTTTCTGAAACACTCTTTCTGTAGAAACTGCAATTGGACATTCTGAGCGCTAAGAGGCCTATATTGGGAAAAATAATATCTTCAAATAAAAACTAACCAGAAGCATTGTTTGAAACTTATTACTGATATGTTCATTAAGCTAGCAGAGTTAAACCATACTTTTGATTGCGCAGTTCTGAACACTCTTTCTGTAGAAAATGCAAGTGGACATTCGGAGCGCTAAGAGGGTAATAGTGGAAAAAGGAATATATTCAAATATAAACTACACAGTAGCATTCTGTGAAAATTCTTTCTGTTCGGTGCATTCAACTAACAGAGTTGAACCTTACTTTTGATTGAGCCGTTCTGAAACACTCTTTCTGTAGAAACTGCAATTGGACATGCTAAGCGCTAAGAGGCCTACATTGGGAAAAAGAATATCTTCAAATAAAAACTACACAGATGCATTCTGTGAAACTTATTTCTGATCTGTAAATTCAGTTAACAGAGATAAAACATATTTTTGATTGAGCAGTTATGAAACACTCTTTTTGTAGAAAATGCAAGTGGAGATTCGGAGCGCTAAGAGGGTAATAGTGGAAAAAGGAATGTCTTCAAATATAAACTACCCAGAATCATTCGGTGAAACTTCTTTCTGATCTGTGCATTCAGCTAACAGAGTTAAACCATACTTTTGATTGAGCAGATCTGAACTCTCTTTCTGTAGAAAATGCAACTGGACATTTGGAGCGCTAAGAGCGTAGTAGTGGAAAAAGGAATATATTCAAATATAAACTACACAGAAGCATTCTGTGAAACTTATCTCTGATCTGAGCATTCAGCTAACAGAGTTAAACCATACTTTTGATTGAGCAGTTTTGAAACACTCTGTCTGTAGAAAATGCAACTGGACATTCGTAGCGCTAAGTGGGTAATAGTGGAAAAAAGAATATGTACAAATATAAACTACACAGAAGCATTGTATGAAACTTCTTTCTGTTCTGTGCATTCAACTAACAGAGTTGAACCTTACTTTTGATTGAGCCGTTCTGAAACACTCTTTCTGTAGAAACTGCAATTGGACATTCTGAGCGCTAAGAGGCCTATATTGGGAAAAATAATGTCTACAAATAAAAACTACACAGAAGTATTGTGTGAAACTTCTTTCTGTTCTGTTTGTTCAACTAAAAGAGTTGAACCTTAGTTTTGATTGAGCCGTTCTGTAACACTCTTTCTGTAGAAAATGCAAGTGGAGATTCGGAGCGCTAAGAGGGTAATAGTGGAAAAAGGAATGTCTCCAAATATAAACTACACAGAATCATTCTGTGAAACTTCTTTCTGATCTGTGCATTCAGCTAACAGAGTTAAACCATACTTTTGATTGAGAAGATCTGAACACTCTTTCTGTAGAAAATGCAACGGGACATTTGGAGCGCTAAGAGAGTTGTAGTGGAAAAAGGAATATATTCAAATATAAACTACACAGAAGCATTCTGTGAAACATCTTTCTGATCTGAGCATTCAGCTAACAGAGTTAAACCATACTTTTGATTGAGCAGTTTTGAAACACTCTGTCTGTAGAAAATGCAACTGGACATTCGTAGCGCTAAGTGGGTAATAGTGGAAAAAAGAATATGTTCAAATATAAACTACACAGAAGCATTGTATGAAATTTCTTTCTGTTCTGTGCATTCAACTAACAGAGTTGAACCTTACTTTTGATTGAGCCTTTCTGAAACACTCTTTCTGTCGAAACTGCAATTGGACATTCTGAGCGCTAAGAGGCCTATATTGGGAAAAATAATATCTTCAAATAAAAACTACACAGAAGCATTTTGTGAAACTTATTTCTGATATGTTCATTAAGCTAACAGAGTTAAACCATCCTTTTAATTGCGCAGTTCTGAACACCCTTTCTGTAGAAAATGCAAGTGGACATTCGGAGCGCTAAGAGGGTAATAGTGGAAAAAGGAATATATTCAAATATAAACTACACAGTAGCATTCTGTGAAAATTCTTTCTGTTCTGTGCATTCAACTAACAGAGTTGAACCTTACTTTTGATTGAGCCGTTCTGAAACACTCTTTCTGTAGAAACTGCAATTGGACATGCTAAGCGCTAAGAGGCCTACATTGGGAAAAAGAATATCTTCAAATAAAAACTACACAGATGCATTCTGTGAAACTTATTTCTGATCTGTAAATTCAGTTAACAGAGATAAAACATATTTTTGATTGAGCAGTTATGAAACACTCTTTTTGTAGAAAATGCAAGTGGAGATTCGGAGCGCTAAGAGGGTAATAGTGGAAATAGGAATGTCTTCAAATATAAACTACACAGAATCATTCGGTGAAACTTCTTTCTGATCTGTGCATTCAGCTAACAGAGTTAAACCATACTTTTGATTGAGCAGATCTGAACACTCTTTCTGTAGAAAATGCAACTGGACATTTGGAGCGCTAAGAGAGTAGTAGTGGAAAAAGGAATATATTCAAATATAAACTACACAGAAGCATTCTGTGAAACTTCTTTCTGATCTGAGCATTCAGCTAACAGAGTTAAACCATCTTTTGATTGAGCAGGTTTGAAACACTCTGTCTGTAGAAAATGCAACTGGACATTCGTAGCGCTAAGTGGGTAATATTGGAAAAAAGAATATGTTCAAATATAAACTACACAGAAGCATTGTATGAAACTTCTTTCTGTTCTGTGCATTCAACTAACAGAGTTGAACCTTACTTTTGATTGAGCCGTTCTGAAACACTCTTTCTGTAGAAACTGCAATTGGACATTCTGAGCGCTAAGAGGACTATATTGGGAAAAAGAATGTCTACAAATTAAAACTACACAGAAGAATTGTGTGAAACTTCTTTCTGTTCTGTTTGTTCAACTAAAAGAGTTGAACCTTAGTTTTGATTGAGCCGTTCTGAAACACTCTTTCTGTAGAAAATGCAAGTGGAGATTCGGAGCGCTAAGAGGGTAATAGTGGAAAAAGGAATGTCTCCAAATACAAACTACACAGAATCATTCTGTGAAACTTCTTTCTGATCTGTGCATTCAGCTAACAGAGTTAAACCATACTTTTTATTGAGCAGATCTAAACACTCTTTCTGTAGAAAATGCAACTGGACATTTGGAGCGCTAAGAGAGTAGTAGTGTAAAAAGGAATATATTCAAATATAAACTACACAGAAGCATTCTGTGAAACTTCTTTCTGATCTGAGCATTCAGCTAACAGAGTTAAACCATACTTTTGATTGAGCAGGTTTGAAACACTCTGTCTGTAGAAAATGCAACTGGACATTCGTAGCGCTAAGTGGGTAATATTGGAAAAAAGAATATGTTCAAATATAAACTACAGAGAAGCATTGTATGAAACTTCTTTCTGTTCTGTGCATTCAACTAACAGAGTTGAACCTTACTTTTGATTGAGCCGTTCTGAAACACTCTTTCTGTAGAAACTGCAATTGGACATTCTGAGCGCTAAGAGGACTATATTGGGAAAAAGAATGTCTACAAATTAAAACTACACAGAAGAATTGTGTGAAACTTCTTTCTGTTCTGTTTGTTCAACTAAAAGAGTTGAACCTTAGTTTTGATTGAGCCGTTCTGAAACACTCTTTCTGTAGAAAATGCAAGTGGAGATTCGGAGCGCTAAGAGGGTAATGGTGGAAAAAGGAATGTCTCCAAATATAAACTACACAGAATCATTCTGTGAAACTTCTTTCTGATCCGTGCATTCAGCTAACAGAGTTAAACCATACTTTTGATTGAGCAGATCTGAACACTCTTTCTGTAGAAAATGCAACTGGACATTTGGAGCGCTAAGAGAGTAGTAGTGGAAAAAGGAATATATTCAAATATAAACTACACAGAAGCATTCTGTGAAACTTCTTCCTGATCTGAGCATTCAGCTAACAGAGTTAAACCATACTTTTGATTGAGCAGTTTTGAAACACTCTGTCTGTAGAAAATGCAACTGGACATTCGTAGCGCTAAGTGGGTAATAGTGGAAAAAGAATATGTTCAAATATAAACTACACAGAAGCATTGTATGAAACTTCTTTCTGTTCTGTGCATTCAACTAACAGAGTTGAACCTTACTTTTGATTGAGCCTTTCTGAAACACTCTTTCTGTAGAAACTGCAATTGGACATTCTGAGCGCTAAGAGGCCTATATTGGGAAAAATAATATCTTCAAATAAAAACTAACCAGAAGCATTGTTTGAAACTTATTACTGATATGTTCATTAAGCTAGCAGAGTTAAACCATACTTTTGATTGCGCAGTTCTGAACACTCTTTCTGTAGAAAATGCAAGTGGACATTCGGAGCGCTAAGAGGGTAATAGTGGAAAAAGGAATATATTCAAATATAAACTACACAGTAGCATTCTGTGAAAATTCTTTCTGTTCGGTGCATTCAACTAACAGAGTTGAACCTTACTTTTGATTGAGCCGTTCTGAAACACTCTTTCTGTAGAAACTGCAATTGGACATGCTAAGCGCTAAGAGGCCTACATTGGGAAAAAGAATATCTTCAAATAAAAACTACACAGATGCATTCTGTGAAACTTATTTCTGATCTGTAAATTCAGTTAACAGAGATAAAACATATTTTTGATTGAGCAGTTATGAAACACTCATTTTGTAGAAAATGCAAGAGGAGGTTTTGAGCACTAAGAGGGTAATAGTGGAAAAAGGAATATCTTCAAAAATAAACTACACAGAATCATTCGGTGAAACTTCTTTCTGATCTGTGCATTCAGCTAACAGAGTTAAACCATACTTTTGATTGAGCAGATCTGAACACTCTTTCTGTAGAAAATGCAATTGGACACTTGGAGCGCTAAGAGAGTAGTAGTGGAAAAAGGATTATATTCAAATATAAACTTCACAGAAGCATTCTGTGAAACTTCTTTCTGATCTGAGCATTCAGCTAACAGAGTTAAACCATACTTTTGATTGAGCAGTTTTGAAACACTCTGTCTGTAGAAAATGCAAATGGACATTCGTAGAGCTAAGTGTGTAATAGTGGAAAAAAGAATATGTTCAAATATAAACTACACAGAAGCATTGTATGAAACTTCTTTCTGTTCTGGGCATTCAACTAACAGAGTTGAACCTTACTTTTGATTGAGCCTTTCTGAAACACTCTTTCTGTAGAAACTGCAATTGGACATTCTGAGCGCTAAGAGGCCTATATTGGGAAAAATAATATCTTCAAATAAAAACTACACAGAAGCATTGTGTGAAACTTATTTCTGATATGTTCATTAAGCTAACAGAGTTAAACCATACTTTTGATTGCGCAGTTCTGAACACTCTTTCTGTAGAAAATGCAAGTGGACATTCGGAGCGCTAAGAGGGTAATAGTGGAAAAAGGAATATATTCAAATATAAACTACACAGTAGCATTCTGTGAAAATTCTTTCTGTTCTGTGCATTCAACTAACAGATTTGAACCTTACTTTTGATTGAGCCGTTCTGAAACACTCTTTCTGTAGAAACTGCAATTGGACATGCTAAGCGCTAAGAGGCCTACATTGGGAAAAAGAATATCTTCAAATAAAAACTACACAGATGCATTCTGTGAAACTTATTTCTGATCTGTAAATTCAGTTAACAGAGATAAAACATATTTTTGATTGAGCAGTTATGAAACACTCTTTTTGTAAAAAATGCAAGAGGAGATTTTGAGCGCTAAGAGGGTAATAGTGGAAAAAGGAATGTCTTCAAATATAAACTACACAGAATCATTCGGTGAAACTTCTTTCTGATCTGTGCATTCAGCTAACAGAGTTAAACCATACTTTTGATTGAGCAGATCTGAACACTCTTTCTGTAGAAAATGCAACTGGACATTTGGAGCGCTAAGAGCGTAGTAGTGGAAAAAGGAATATATTCAAATATAAACTACACAGAAGCATTCTGTGAAACTTCTTTCTGATCTGAGCATTCAGCTAACAGAGTTAAACCATACTTTTGATTGAGCAGTTTTGAAACACTCTGTCTGTAGAAAATGCAACTGGACATTCGTAGCGCTAAGTGGGTAATAGTGGAAAAAAGAATATGTTCAAATATAAACTACACAGAAGCATTGTATGAAACTTCTTTCTGTTCTGTGCATTCAACTAACAGAGTTGAACCTTACTTTTGATTGAGCCTTTCTGAAACACTCTTTCTGTAGAAACTGCAATTGGACATTCTGAGCGCTAAGAGGCCTATATTGGGAAAAATAATATCTTCAAATAAAAACTAACCAGAAGCATTGTTTGAAACTTATTACTGATATGTTCATTAAGCTAGCAGAGTTAAACCATACTTTTGATTGCGCAGTTCTGAACACTCTTTCTGTAGAAAATGCAAGTGGACATTCGGAGCGCTAAGAGGGTAATAGTGGAAAAAGGAATATATTCAAATATAAACTACACAGTAGCATTCTGTGAAAATTCTTTCTGTTCGGTGCATTCAACTAACAGAGTTGAACCTTACTTTTGATTGAGCCGTTCTGAAACACTCTTTCTGTAGAAACTGCAATTGGACATGCTAAGCGCTAAGAGGCCTACATTGGGAAAAAGAATATCTTCAAATAAAAACTACACAGATGCATTCTGTGAAACTTATTTCTGATCTGTAAATTCAGTTAACAGAGATAAAACATATTTTTGATTGAGCAGTTATGAAACACTCTTTTTGTAGAAAATGCAAGTGGAGATTCGGAGCGCTAAGAGGGTAATAGTGGAAAAAGGAATGTCTTCAAATATAAACTACCCAGAATGATTCGGTGAAACTTCTTTCTGATCTGTGCATTCAGCTAACAGAGTTAAACCATACTTTTGATTGAGCAGATCTGAACACTCTTTCTGTAGAAAATGCAACTGGACATTTGGAGCGCTAAGAGCGTAGTAGTGGAAAAAGGAATATATTCAAATATAAACTACACAGAAGCATTCTGTGAAACTTATCTCTGATCTGAGCATTCAGCTAACAGAGTTAAACCATACTTTTGATTGAGCAGTTTTGAAACACTCTGTCTGTAGAAAATGCAACTGGACATTCGTAGCGCTAAGTGGGTAATAGTGGAAAAAAGAATATGTACAAATATAAACTACACAGAAGCATTGTATGAAACTACTTTCTGTTCTGTGCATTCAACTAACAGAGTTGAACCTTACTTTTGATTGAGCCGTTCTGAAACACTCTTTCTGTAGAAACTGCAATTGGACATTCTGAGCGCTAAGAGGCCTATATTGGGAAAAATAATGTCTACAAATAAAAACTACACAGAAGTATTGTGTGAAACTTCTTTCTGTTCTGTTTGTTCAACTAAAAGAGTTGAACCTTAGTTTTGATTGAGCCGTTCTGTAACACTCTTTCTGTAGAAAATGCAAGTGGAGATTCGGAGCGCTAAGAGGGTAATAGTGGAAAAGGGAATGTCTCCAAATATAAACTACACAGAATCATTCTGTGAAACTTCTTTCTGATCTGTGCATTCAGCTAACAGAGTTAAACCATACTTTTGATTGAGCAGATCTGAACACTCTTTCTGTAGAAAATGCAACTGGACATTTGGAGCGCTAAGAGAGTAGTAGTGGAAAAAGTAATATATTCAAATATAAACTACACAGAAGCATTCTGTGAAACTTCTTTCTGATCTGAGCATTCAGCTAACAGAGTTAAACCATACTTTTGATTGAGCAGTTTTGAAACACTCTGTCTGTAGAAAATGCAACTGGACATTCGTAGCGCTAAGTGGGTAATAGTGGAAAAAAGAATATGTTCAAATATAAACTACACAGAAGCATTGTATGAAACTTCTTTCTGTTCTGTGCATTCAACTAACAGAGTTGAACCTTACTTTTGATTGAGCCGTTCTGAAACACTCTTTCTGTAGAAACTGCAATTGGACATTCTGAGCGCTAAGAGGCCTATATTGGTAAAAAGAATGTCTACAAATAAAAACTACACAGAAGAATTGTGTGAAACTTCTTTCTGTTCTGTTTGTTCAACTAAAAGAGTTGAACCTTAGTTTTGATTGAGCCGTTCTGAAACACTCTTTCTGTAGAAAATGCAAGTGGAGATTCGGAGCGCTAAGATGGTAATAGTGGAAAAAGGAATGTCTCCAAATATAAACTACACAGAATCATTCTGTGAAACTTCTTTCTGATCTGTGCATTCAGCTAACAGAGTTAAACCATACTTTTGATTGAGCAGATCTGAACACTCTTTCTGTAGAAAATGCAACGGGACATTTGGAGCGCTAAGAGAGTTGTAGTGGAAAAAGGAATATATTCAAATATAAACTACACAGAAGCATTCTGTGAAACATCTTTCTGATCTGAGCATTCAGCTAACAGAGTTAAACCATACTTTTGATTGAGCAGTTTTGAAACACTCTGTCTGTAGAAAATGCAACTGGACATTCGTAGCGCTAAGTGGGTAATAGTGGAAAAAAGAATATGTTCAAATATAAACTACACAGAAACATTGTATGAAATTTCTTTCTGTTCTGTGCATTCAACTAACAGAGTTGAACCTTACTTTTGATTGAGCCTTTCTGAAACACTCTTTCTGTCGAAACTGCAATTGGACATTCTCAGCGCTAAGAGGCCTATATTGGGGAAAATAATATCTTCAAATAAAAACTACACAGAAGCATTTTGTGAAACTTATTTCTGATATGTTCATTAAGCTAACAGAGTTAAACCATCCTTTTAATTGCGCAGTTCTGAACACTCTTTCTGTAGAAAATGCAAGTGGACATTCGGAGCGCTAAGAGGGTAATAGTGGAAAAAGGAATATATTCAAATATAAACTACACAGTAGCATTCTGTGAAAATTCTTTCTGTTCTGTGCATTCAACTAACAGAGTTGAACCTTACTTTTGATTGAGCCGTTCTGAAACACTCTTTCTGTAGAAACTGCAATTGGACATGCTAAGCGCTAAGAGGCCTACATTGGGAAAAAGAATATCTTCAAATAAAAACTACACAGATGCATTCTGTGAAACTTATTTCTGATCTGTAAATTCAGTTAACAGAGATAAAACATATTTTTGATTGAGCAGTTATGAAACACTCTTTTTGTAGAAAATGCAAGTGGAGATTCGGAGCGCTAAGAGGGTAATAGTGGAAATAGGAATGTCTTCAAATATAAACTACACAGAATCATTCGGTGAAACTTCTTTCTGATCTGTGCATTCAGCTAACAGAGTTAAACCATACTTTTGATTGAGCAGATCTGAACACTCTTTCTGTAGAAAATGCAACTGGACATTTTGAGCGCTAAGAGAGTAGTAGTGGAAAAAGGAATATATTCAAATATAAACTACACAGAAGCATTCTGTGAAACTTCTTTCTGATCTGAGCATTCAGCTAACAGAGTTAAACCATACTTTTGATTGAGCAGGTTTGAAACACTCTGTCTGTAGAAAATGCAACTGGACATTCGTAGCGCTAAGTGGGTAATATTGGAAAAAAGAATATGTTCAAATATAAACTACACAGAAGCACTGTATGAAACTTCTTTCTGTTCTGTGCATTCAACTAACAGAGTTGAACCTTACTTTTGATTGAGCCGTTCTGAAACACTCTTTCTGTAGAAACTGCAATTGGACATTCTGAGCGCTAAGAGGACTATATTGGGAAAAAGAATGTCTACAAATTAAAACTACACAGAAGAATTGTGTGAAACTTCTTTCTGTTCTGTTTGTTCAACTAAAAGAGTTGAACCTTAGTTTTGATTGAGCCGTTCTGAAACACTCTTTCTGTAGAAAATGCAAGTGGAGATTCGGAGCGCTAAGAGGGTAATAGTGGAAAAAGGAATGTCTCCAAATATAAACTACACAGAATCATTCTGTGAAACTTCTTTCTGATCTGTGCATTCAGCTAACAGAGTTAAACCATACTTTTTATTGAGCAGATCTAAACACTCTTTCTGTAGAAAATGCAACTGGACATTTGGAGCGCTAAGAGAGTAGTAGTGTAAAAA
Organism: Symphalangus syndactylus; assembly: GCF_028878055.3. Lineage (NCBI taxonomy): Eukaryota > Metazoa > Chordata > Mammalia > Primates > Hylobatidae > Symphalangus > Symphalangus syndactylus. The sequence continues at coordinate 108,387,297 of NC_072437.2, read as the reverse complement.
GGAATATATTCAAATATAAACTACACAGAAGCATTCTGTGAAACTTCTTTCTGATCTGAGCATTCAGCTAACAGAGTTAAACCATACTTTTGATTGAGCAGGTTTGAAACACTCTGTCTGTAGAAAATGCAACTGGACATTCGTAGCGCTAAGGGGGTAATATTGGAAAAAAGAATATGTTCAAATATAAACTACAGAGAAGCATTGTATGAAACTTCTTTCTGTTCTGTGCATTCAACTAACAGAGTTGAACCTTACTTTTGATTGAGCCGTTCTGAAACACTCTTTCTGTAGAAACTGCAATTGGACATTCTGAGCGCTAAGAGGACTATATTGGGAAAAAGAATGTCTACAAATTAAAACTACACAGAAGAATTGTGTGAAACTTCTTTCTGTTCTGTTTGTTCAACTAAAAGAGTTGAACCTTAGTTTTGATTGAGCCGTTCTGAAAAACTCTTTCTGTAGAAAATGCAAGTGGAGATTCGGAGCGCTAAGAGGGTAATAGTGGAAAAAGGAATGTCTTCAAAAATAAACTACACAGAATCATTCGGTGAAACTTCTTTCTGATCTGTGCATTCAGCTAACAGAGTTAAACCATACTTTTTATTGAGCAGATCTGAACACTCTTTCTGTAGAAAATGCAACTGGACATTTGGAGCGCTAAGAGAGTAGTAGTGTAAAAAGGAATATATTCAAATATAAACTACACAGAAGCATTCTGTGAAACTTCTTTCTGATCTGAGCATTCAGCTAACAGAGTTAAACCATACTTTTGATTGAGCAGTTTTGAAACACTCTGTCTGTAGAAAATGCAACTGGACATTCGTAGCGATAAGTGGGTAATAGTGGAAAAAAGAATATGTTCAAATATAAACTACACAGAAGCATTGTATGAAACTTCTTTCTGTTCTGTGCATTCAACTAACAGAGTTGAACCTTACTTTTGATTGAGCCGTTCTGAAACACTCTTTCTGTAGAAACTGCAATTGGACATTCTGAGCGCTAAGAGGCCTATATTGGGAAAAATAATGTCTACAAATAAAAACTACACAGAAGTATTGTGTGAAACTTCTTTCTGTTCTGTTTGTTCAACTAAAAGAGTTGAACCTTAGTTTTGATTGAGCCGTTCTGTAACACTCTTTCTGTAGAAAATGCAAGTGGAGATTCGGAGCGCTAAGAGGGTAATAGTGGAAAAAGGAATGTCTCCAAATATAAACTACACAGAATCATTCTGTGAAACTTCTTTCTGATCTGTGCATTCAGCTAACAGAGTTAAACCATACTTTTGATTGAGAAGATCTGAACACTCTTTCTGTAGAAAATGCAACGGGACATTTGGAGCGCTAAGAGAGTTGTAGTGGAAAAAGGAATATATTCAAATATAAACTACACAGAAGCATTCTGTGAAACATCTTTCTGATCTGAGCATTCAGCTAACAGAGTTAAACCATACTTTTGATTGAGCAGTTTTGAAACACTCTGTCTGTAGAAAATGCAACTGGACATTCGTAGCGCTAAGTGGGTAATAGTGGAAAAAAGAATATGTTCAAATATAAACTACACAGAAGCATTGTATGAAATTTCTTTCTGTTCTGTGCATTCAACTAACAGAGTTGAACCTTACTTTTGATTGAGCCTTTCTGAAACACTCTTTCTGTCGAAACTGCAATTGGACATTCTGAGCGCTAAGAGGCCTATATTGGGAAAAATAATATCTTCAAATAAAAACTACACAGAAGCATTTTGTGAAACTTATTTCTGATATGTTCATTAAGCTAACAGAGTTAAACCATCCTTTTAATTGCGCAGTTCTGAACACTCTTTCTGTAGAAAATGCAAGTGGACATTCGGAGCGCTAAGAGGGTAATAGTGGAAAAAGGAATATATTCAAATATAAACTACACAGTAGCATTCTGTGAAAATTCTTTCTGTTCTGTGCATTCAACTAACAGAGTTGAACCTTACTTTTGATTGAGCCGTTCTGAAACACTCTTTCTGTAGAAACTGCAATTGGACATGCTAAGCGCTAAGAGGCCTACATTGGGAAAAAGAATATCTTCAAATAAAAACTACACAGATGCATTCTGTGAAACTTATTTCTGATCTGTAAATTCAGTTAACAGAGATAAAACATATTTTTGATTGAGCAGTTATGAAACACTCTTTTTGTAGAAAATGCAAGTGGAGATTCGGAGCGCTAAGGGGGTAATAGTGGAAATAGGAATGTCTTCAAATATAAACTACACAGAATCATTCGGTGAAACTTCTTTCTGATCTGTGCATTCAGCTAACAGAGTTAAACCATACTTTTGATTGAGCAGATCTGAACACTCTTTCTGTAGAAAATGCAACTGGACATTTGGAGCGCTAAGAGAGTAGTAGTGGAAAAAGGAATATATTCAAATATAAACTACACAGAAGCATTCTGTGAAACTTCTTTCTGATCTGAGCATTCAGCTAACAGAGTTAAACCATCTTTTGATTGAGCAGGTTTGAAACACTCTGTCTGTAGAAAATGCAACTGGACATTCGTAGCGCTAAGTGGGTAATATTGGAAAAAAGAATATGTTCAAATATAAACTACACAGAAGCATTGTATGAAACTTCTTTCTGTTCTGTGCATTCAACTAACAGAGTTGAACCTTACTTTTGATTGAGCCGTTCTGAAACACTCTTTCTGTAGAAACTGCAATTGGACATTCTGAGCGCTAAGAGGCCTATATTGGGAAAAATAATATCTTCAAATAAAAACTAACCAGAAGCATTGTTTGAAACTTATTACTGATATGTTCATTAAGCTAGCAGAGTTAAACCATACTTTTGATTGCGCAGTTCTGAACACTCTTTCTGTAGAAAATGCAAGTGGACATTCGGAGCGCTAAGAGGGTAATAGTGGAAAAAGGAATATATTCAAATATAAACTACACAGTAGCATTCTGTGAAAATTCTTTCTGTTCGGTGCATTCAACTAACAGAGTTGAACCTTACTTTTGATTGAGCCGTTCTGAAACACTCTTTCTGTAGAAACTGCAATTGGACATGCTAAGCGCTAAGAGGCCTACATTGGGAAAAAGAATATCTTCAAATAAAAACTACACAGATGCATTCTGTGAAACTTATTTCTGATCTGTAAATTCAGTTAACAGAGATAAAACATATTTTTGATTGAGCAGTTATGAAACACTCTTTTTGTAGAAAATGCAAGTGGAGATTCGGAGCGCTAAGAGGGTAATAGTGGAAAAAGGAATGTCTTCAAATATAAACTACCCAGAATGATTCGGTGAAACTTCTTTCTGATCTGTGCATTCAGCTAACAGAGTTAAACCATACTTTTGATTGAGCAGATCTGAACACTCTTTCTGTAGAAAATGCAACTGGACATTTGGAGCGCTAAGAGCGTAGTAGTGGAAAAAGGAATATATTCAAATATAAACTACACAGAAGCATTCTGTGAAACTTATCTCTGATCTGAGCATTCAGCTAACAGAGTTAAACCATACTTTTGATTGAGCAGTTTTGAAACACTCTGTCTGTAGAAAATGCAACTGGACATTCGTAGCGCTAAGTGGGTAATAGTGGAAAAAAGAATATGTACAAATATAAACTACACAGAAGCATTGTATGAAACTACTTTCTGTTCTGTGCATTCAACTAACAGATTTGAACCTTACTTTTGATTGAGCCGTTCTGAAACACTCTTTCTGTAGAAACTGCAATTGGACATTCTGAGCGCTAAGAGGCCTATATTGGGAAAAATAATGTCTACAAATAAAAACTACACAGAAGTATTGTGTGAAACTTCTTTCTGTTCTGTTTGTTCAACTAAAAGAGTTGAACCTTAGTTTTGATTGAGCCGTTCTGTAACACTCTTTCTGTAGAAAATGCAAGTGGAGATTCGGAGCGCTAAGAGGGTAATAGTGGAAAAGGGAATGTCTCCAAATATAAACTACACAGAATCATTCTGTGAAACTTCTTTCTGATCTGTGCATTCAGCTAACAGAGTTAAACCATACTTTTGATTGAGCAGATCTGAACACTCTTTCTGTAGAAAATGCAACTGGACATTTGGAGCGCTAAGAGAGTAGTAGTGGAAAAAGTAATATATTCAAATATAAACTACACAGAAGCATTCTGTGAAACTTCTTTCTGATCTGAGCATTCAGCTAACAGAGTTAAACCATACTTTTGATTGAGCAGTTTTGAAACACTCTGTCTGTAGAAAATGCAACTGGACATTCGTAGCGCTAAGTGGGTAATAGTGGAAAAAAGAATATGTTCAAATATAAACTACACAGAAGCATTGTATGAAACTTCTTTCTGTTCTGTGCATTCAACTAACAGAGTTGAACCTTACTTTTGATTGAGCCGTTCTGAAACACTCTTTCTGTAGAAACTGCAATTGGACATTCTGAGCGCTAAGAGGCCTATATTGGTAAAAAGAATGTCTACAAATAAAAACTACACAGAAGAATTGTGTGAAACTTCTTTCTGTTCTGTTTGTTCAACTAAAAGAGTTGAACCTTAGTTTTGATTGAGCCGTTCTGAAACACTCTTTCTGTAGAAAATGCAAGTGGAGATTCGGAGCGCTAAGATGGTAATAGTGGAAAAAGGAATGTCTCCAAATATAAACTACACAGAATCATTCTGTGAAACTTCTTTCTGATCTGTGCATTCAGCTAACAGAGTTAAACCATACTTTTGATTGAGCAGATCTGAACACTCTTTCTGTAGAAAATGCAACGGGACATTTGGAGCGCTAAGAGAGTTGTAGTGGAAAAAGGAATATATTCAAATATAAACTACACAGAAGCATTCTGTGAAACATCTTTCTGATCTGAGCATTCAGCTAACAGAGTTAAACCATACTTTTGATTGAGCAGTTTTGAAACACTCTGTCTGTAGAAAATGCAACTGGACATTCGTAGCGCTAAGTGGGTAATAGTGGAAAAAAGAATATGTTCAAATATAAACTACACAGAAGCATTGTATGAAATTTCTTTCTGTTCTGTGCATTCAACTAACAGAGTTGAACCTTACTTTTGATTGAGCCTTTCTGAAACACTCTTTCTGTCGAAACTGCAATTGGACATTCTCAGCGCTAAGAGGCCTATATTGGGGAAAATAATATCTTCAAATAAAAACTACACAGAAGCATTTTGTGAAACTTATTTCTGATATGTTCATTAAGCTAACAGAGTTAAACCATCCTTTTAATTGCGCAGTTCTGAACACTCTTTCTGTAGAAAATGCAAGTGGACATTCGGAGCGCTAAGAGGGTAATAGTGGAAAAAGGAATATATTCAAATATAAACTACACAGTAGCATTCTGTGAAAATTCTTTCTGTTCTGTGCATTCAACTAACAGAGTTGAACCTTACTTTTGATTGAGCCGTTCTGAAACACTCTTTCTGTAGAAACTGCAATTGGACATGCTAAGCGCTAAGAGGCCTACATTGGGAAAAAGAATATCTTCAAATAAAAACTACACAGATGCATTCTGTGAAACTTATTTCTGATCTGTAAATTCAGTTAACAGAGATAAAACATATTTTTGATTGAGCAGTTATGAAACACTCTTTTTGTAGAAAATGCAAGTGGAGATTCGGAGCGCTAAGAGGGTAATAGTGGAAATAGGAATGTCTTCAAATATAAACTACACAGAATCATTCGGTGAAACTTCTTTCTGATCTGTGCATTCAGCTAACAGAGTTAAACCATACTTTTGATTGAGCAGATCTGAACACTCTTTCTGTAGAAAATGCAACTGGACATTTTGAGCGCTAAGAGAGTAGTAGTGGAAAAAGGAATATATTCAAATATAAACTACACAGAAGCATTCTGTGAAACTTCTTTCTGATCTGAGCATTCAGCTAACAGAGTTAAACCATACTTTTGATTGAGCAGGTTTGAAACACTCTGTCTGTAGAAAATGCAACTGGACATTCGTAGCGCTAAGTGGGTAATATTGGAAAAAAGAATATGTTCAAATATAAACTACACAGAAGCACTGTATGAAACTTCTTTCTGTTCTGTGCATTCAACTAACAGAGTTGAACCTTACTTTTGATTGAGCCGTTCTGAAACACTCTTTCTGTAGAAACTGCAATTGGACATTCTGAGCGCTAAGAGGACTATATTGGGAAAAAGAATGTCTACAAATTAAAACTACACAGAAGAATTGTGTGAAACTTCTTTCTGTTCTGTTTGTTCAACTAAAAGAGTTGAACCTTAGTTTTGATTGAGCCGTTCTGAAACACTCTTTCTGTAGAAAATGCAAGTGGAGATTCGGAGCGCTAAGAGGGTAATAGTGGAAAAAGGAATGTCTCCAAATATAAACTACACAGAATCATTCTGTGAAACTTCTTTCTGATCTGTGCATTCAGCTAACAGAGTTAAACCATACTTTTTATTGAGCAGATCTAAACACTCTTTCTGTAGAAAATGCAACTGGACATTTGGAGCGCTAAGAGAGTAGTAGTGTAAAAAGGAATATATTCAAATATAAACTACACAGAAGCATTCTGTGAAACTTCTTTCTGATCTGAGCATTCAGCTAACAGAGTTAAACCATACTTTTGATTGAGCAGGTTTGAAACACTCTGTCTGTAGAAAATGCAACTGGACATTCGTAGCGCTAAGGGGGTAATATTGGAAAAAAGAATATGTTCAAATATAAACTACAGAGAAGCATTGTATGAAACTTCTTTCTGTTCTGTGCATTCAACTAACAGAGTTGAACCTTACTTTTGATTGAGCCGTTCTGAAACACTCTTTCTGTAGAAACTGCAATTGGACATTCTGAGCGCTAAGAGGACTATATTGGGAAAAAGAATGTCTACAAATTAAAACTACACAGAAGAATTGTGTGAAACTTCTTTCTGTTCTGTTTGTTCAACTAAAAGAGTTGAACCTTAGTTTTGATTGAGCCGTTCTGAAAAACTCTTTCTGTAGAAAATGCAAGTGGAGATTCGGAGCGCTAAGAGGGTAATAGTGGAAAAAGGAATGTCTTCAAAAATAAACTACACAGAATCATTCGGTGAAACTTCTTTCTGATCTGTGCATTCAGCTAACAGAGTTAAACCATACTTTTTATTGAGCAGATCTGAACACTCTTTCTGTAGAAAATGCAACTGGACATTTGGAGCGCTAAGAGAGTAGTAGTGTAAAAAGGAATATATTCAAATATAAACTACACAGAAGCATTCTGTGAAACTTCTTTCTGATCTGAGCATTCAGCTAACAGAGTTAAACCATACTTTTGATTGAGCAGTTTTGAAACACTCTGTCTGTAGAAAATGCAACTGGACATTCGTAGCGATAAGTGGGTAATAGTGGAAAAAAGAATATGTTCAAATATAAACTACACAGAAGCATTGTATGAAACTTCTTTCTGTTCTGTGCATTCAACTAACAGATTTGAAACTTACTTTTGATTGAGCCGTTCTGAAACACTCTTTCTGTAGAAACTGCAATTGGACATTCTGAGCGCTAAGAGGCCTATATTGGGAAAAACAATGTCTACAAATAAAAACTACACAGAAGAATTGTGTGAAACTTCTTTCTGTTCTGTTTGTTCAACTAAAAGAGTTGAACCTTAGTTTTGATTGAGCCGTTCTGAAACACTCTTTCTGTAGAAAATGCAAGTGGAGATTCGGAGCGCTAAGAGGGTAATGGTGGAAAAAGGAATGTCTCCAAATATAAACTACACAGAATCATTCTGTGAAACTTCTTTCTGATCCGTGCATTCAGCTAACAGAGTTAAACCATACTTTTGATTGAGCAGATCTGAACACTCTTTCTGTAGAAAATGCAACTGGACATTTGGAGCGCTAAGAGAGTAGTAGTGGAAAAAGGAATATATTCAAATATAAACTACACAGAAGCATTCTGTGAAACTTCTTCCTGATCTGAGCATTCAGCTAACAGAGTTAAACCATACTTTTGATTGAGCAGTTTTGAAACACTCTGTCTGTAGAAAATGCAACTGGACATTCGTAGCGCTAAGTGGGTAATAGTGGAAAAAAGAATATGTTCAAATATAAACTACACAGAAGCATTGTATGAAACTTCTTTCTGTTCTGTGCATTCAACTAACAGAGTTGAACCTTACTTTTGATTGAGCCTTTCTGAAACACTCTTTCTGTAGAAATTGCAATTGGACATTCTGAGCGCTAAGAGGCCTATATTGGGAAAAATAATATCTTCAAATAAAAACTAACCAGAAGCATTGTTTGAAACTTATTACTGATATGTTCATTAAGCTAGCAGAGTTAAACCATACTTTTGATTGCGCAGTTCTGAACACTCTTTCTGTAGAAAATGCAAGTGGACATTCGGAGCGCTAAGAGGGTAATAGTGGAAAAAGGAATATATTCAAATATAAACTACACAGTAGCATTCTGTGAAAATTCTTTCTGTTCTCTGCATTCAACTAACAGAGTTGAACCTTACTTTTGATTGAGCCGTTCTGAAACACTCTTTCTGTAGAAACTGCAATTGGACATGCTAAGCGCTAAGAGGCCTACATTGGGAAAAAGAATATCTTCAAATAAAAACTACACAGATGCATTCTGTGAAACTTATTTCTGATCTGTAAATTCAGTTAACAGAGATAAAACATATTTTTGATTGAGCAGTTATGAAACACTCATTTTGTAGAAAATGCAAGAAGAGGTTTTGGGCACTAAGAGGGTAATAGTGGAAAAAGGAATGTCTTCAAAAATAAACTACACAGAATCATTCGGTGAAACTTCTTTCTGATCTGTACATTCAGCTAACAGAGTTAAACCATACTTTTGATTGAGCAGATCTGAACACTCTTTCTGTAGAAAATGCAATTGGACACTTGGAGCGCTAAGAGAGTAGTAGTGGAAAAAGGATTATATTCAAATATAAACTTCACAGAAGCATTCTGTGAAACTTCTTTCTGATCTGAGCATTCAGCTAACAGAGTTAAACCATACTTTTGATTGAGCAGTTTTGAAACACTCTGTCTGTAGAAAATGCAAATGGACATTCGTAGAGCTAAGTGTGTAATAGTGGAAAAAAGAATATGTTCAAATATAAACTACACAGAAGCATTGTATGAAACTTCTTTCTGTTCTGGGCATTCAACTAACAGAGTTGAACCTTACTTTTGATTGAGCCTTTCTGAAACACTCTTTCTGTAGAAACTGCAATTGGACATTCTGAGCGCTAAGAGGCCTATATTGGGAAAAATAATATCTTCAAATAAAAACTACACAGAAGCATTGTGTGAAACTTATTTCTGATATGTTCATTAAGCTAACAGAGTTAAACCATACTTTTGATTGCGCAGTTCTGAACACTCTTTCTGTAGAAAATGCAAGTGGACATTCGGAGCGCTAAGAGGGTAATAGTGGAAAAAGGAATATATTCAAATATAAACTACACAGTAGCATTCTGTGAAAATTCTTTCTGTTCTGTGCATTCAACTAACAGATTTGAACCTTACTTTTGATTGAGCCGTTCTGAAACACTCTTTCTGTAGAAACTGCAATTGGACATGCTAAGCGCTAAGAGGCCTACATTGGGAAAAAGAATATCTTCAAATAAAAACTACACAGATGCATTCTGTGAAACTTATTTCTGATCTGTAAATTCAGTTAACAGAGATAAAACATATTTTTGATTGAGCAGTTATGAAACACTCTTTTTGTAAAAAATGCAAGAGGAGATTTTGAGCGCTAAGAGGGTAATAGTGGAAAAAGGAATGTCTTCAAATATAAACTACACAGAATCATTCGGTGAAACTTCTTTCTGATCTGTGCATTCAGCTAACAGAGTTAAACCATACTTTTGATTGAGCAGATCTGAACACTCTTTCTGTAGAAAATGCAACTGGACATTTGGAGCGCTAAGAGCGTAGTAGTGGAAAAAGGAATATATTCAAATATAAACTACACAGAAGCATTCTGTGAAACTTCTTTCTCATCTGAGCATTCAGCTAACAGAGTTAAACCATACTTTGGATTGAGCAGTTTTGAAACACTTTGTCTGTAGAAAATGCAACTGGACATTCGTAGCGCTAAGTGGGTAATAGTGGAAAAAAGAATGTGTTCAAATATAAACTACACAGAAGCATTGTATGAAACTTCTTTCTGTTCTGTGCATTCAACTAACAGAGTTGAACCTTACTTTTGATTGAGCCTTTCTGAAACACTCTTTCTGTAGAAACTGCAATTGGACATTCTGAGCGCTAAGAGGCCTATATTGGGAAAAATAATACCTTCAAATAAAAACTACACAGAAGCATTGTGTGAAACTTATTTCTGATATGTTCATTAAGCTAACAGAGTTAAACCATACTTTTGAATGCGAAGTTCTGAACACTCTTTCTGTAGAAAATGCAAGTGGACATTCGGAGCGCTAAGAGGGTAATAGTGGAAAAAGGAATATATTCAAATATAAACTACACAGTAGCATTCTGTGAAAATTCTTTCTGTTCTGTGCATTCAACTAACAGAGTTGAACATTACTTTTGATTGAGCCGTTCTGAAACACTCTTTCTGTAGAAAGTGCAATTGGACATGCTATGCGCTAAGAGGCCTACATTGGGAAAAAGAATATCTTCAAATAAAAACTACACAGATGCATTCTGTGAAACTTATTTCTGATCTGTAAATTCAGTTAACAGAGATATAACATATTTTTGATTGAGCAGTTATGAAACACTCTTTTTGTAGAAAATGCAAGTGGAGATTCGGAGCGCTAAGAGGGTAATAGTGGAAAAGGAATGTCTTCAAATATAAACTACACAGAATCATTCGTTGAAACTTCTTTCTGATCTGTGCATTCAGCTAACAGAGTTAAACCATACTTTTGATTGAGCAGATCTGAACACTCTTTCTGTAGAAAATGCAACTGGACATTTGGAGCGCTAAGAGAGTAGTAGTGGAAAAAGGAATATATTCAAATATAAACTACACAGAAGCATTCTGTGAAACTTCTTTCTGATCAGAGCATTCAGCTAACAGAGTTAAACCATACTTTTGATTGAGCAGTTTTGAAACACTCTGTCTGTAGAAAATGCAACTGGACATTCGTAGCGCTAAGTGGGTAATAGTGGAAAAAAGTATATGTTCAAATATAAACTACACAGAAGCATTGTATGAAACTTCTTTCTGTTCTGTGCATTCAACTAACAGAGTTGCACCTTACTTTTGATTGAGCCGTTCTGAAACACTCTTTCTGTAGAAACTGCAATTGGTCATTCTGAGCGCTAAGAGGCCTATATTGGGAAAAACAATGTCTACAAATAAAAACTACACAGAAGAATTGTGTGAAACTTCTTTCTGTTCTGTTTGTTAAACTAAAAGAGTTGAACCTTAGTTTTGATTGAGCCGTTCTGAAACACTCTTTCTGTAGAAAATGCAAGTGGAGATTCGGAGCGCTAAGAGGGTAATAGTGGAAAAAGGAATGTCTCCAAATATAAACTACACAGAATCATTCTGTGAAACTTCTTTCTGATCCGTGCATTCAGCTAACAGAGTTAAACCATACTTTTGATTGAGCAGATCTGAACACTCTTTCTGTAGAAAATGCAACTGGACATTTGGAGCGCTAAGAGTGTAGTAGTGGAAAAAGGAATATATTCAAATATAAACTACACAGAAGCATTCTGTGAAACTTCTTCCTGATCTGAGCATTCAGCTAACAGAGTTAAACCATACTTTTGATTGAGCAGTTTTGAAACACTCTGTCTGTAGAAAATGCAACTGGACATTCGTAGCGCTAAGTGGGTAATAGTGGAAAAAAGAATATGTTCAAATATAAACTACACAGAAGCATTGTATGAAACTTCTTTCTGTTCTGTGCATTCAACTAACAGAGTTGAACCTTACTTTTGATTGAGCCTTTCTGAAACACTCTTTCTGTAGAAACTGCAATTGGACATTCTGAGCGCTAAGAGGCCTATATTGGGAAAAATAATATCTTCAAATAAAAACTAACCAGAAGCATTGTGTGAAACTTATTACTGATATGTTCATTAAGCTAGCAGAGTTAAACCATACTTTTGATTGCGCAGTTCTGAACACTCTTTCTGTAGAAAATGCAAGTGGACATTCGTAGCGCTAAGAGGGTAATAGTGGAAAAAGGAATATATTCAAATATAAACTACACAGTAGCATTCTGTGAAAATTCTTTCTGTTCGGTGCATTCAACTAACAGAGTTGAACCTTACTTTTGATTGAGCCGTTCTGAAACACTCTTTCTGTAGAAACTGCAATTGGACATGCTAAGCCCTAAGAGGCCTACATTGGGAAAAAGAATATCTTCAAATAAAAACTACACAGATGCATTCTGTGAAACTTATTTCTGATCTGTAAATTCAGTTAACAGAGATAAAACATATTTTTGATTGAGCAGTTATGAAACACTCATTTTGTAGAAAATGCAAGAGGAGGTTTTGAGCGCTAAGAGGGTAATAGTGGAAAAAGGAATGTCTTCAAATATAAACTACACAGAATCATTCGGTGAAACTTCTTTCTGATCTGTGCATTCAGCTAACAGAGTTAAACCATACTTTTGATTGAGCAGATCTGAACACTCTTTCTGTAGAAAATGCAACTGGACACTTGGAGCGATAAGAGAGTAGTAGTGGAAAAAGGATTATATTCAAATATAAACTTCACAGAAGCATTCTGTGAAACTTCTTTCTGATCTGAGCATTCAGCTAACAGAGTTAAACCATACTTTTGATTGAGCAGTTTTGAAACACTCTGTCTGTAGAAAATGCAACTGGACATTCGTAGAGCTAAGTGTGTAATAGTGGAAAAAAGAATATGTTCAAATATAAACTACACAGAAGCATTGTATGAAACTTCTTTCTGTTCTGGGCATTCAACTAACAGAGTTGAACCTTACTTTTGATTGAGCCTTTCTGAAACACTCTTTCTGTAGAAACTGCAATTGGACATTCTGAGCGCTAAGAGGCCTATATTGGGAAAAATAATATCTTCAAATAAAAACTACACAGAAGCATTGTGTGAAACTTATTTCTGATATGTTCATTAAGCTAACAGAGTTAAACCATACTTTTGATTGCGCAGTTCTGAACACTCTTTTTGTAGAAAATGCAAGTGGACATTCGGAGCGCTAAGAGGGTAATAGTGGAAAAAGGAATATATTCAAATATAAACTACACAGAAGCATTGTATGAAACTTCTTTCTGTTCTGTGCATTCAACTAACAGAGTTGAACCTTACTTTTGATTGAGCCGTTCTGAAACACTCTTTCTGTAGAAACTGCAATTGGACATTCTGAGCGCTAAGAGGCCTATATTGGGAAAAATAATGTCTACAAATAAAAACTACACAGAAGTATTGTGTGAAACTACTTTCTGTTCTGTTTGTTCAACTAAAAGAGTTGAACCTTAGTTTTGATTGAGCCGTTCTGTAACACTCTTTCTGTAGAAAATGCAAGTGGAGATTCGGAGCGCTAAGAGGGTAATAGTGGAAAAGGGAATGTCTCCAAATATAAACTACACAGAATCATTCTGTGAAACTTCTTTCTGATCTGTGCATTCAGCTAACAGAGTTAAACCATACTTTTGATTGAGCAGATCTGAACACTCTTTCTGTAGAAAATGCAACTGGACATTTGGAGCGCTAAGAGAGTAGTAGTGGAAAAAGTAATATATTCAAATATAAACTACACAGAAGCATTCTGTGAAACTTCTTTCTGATCAGAGCATTCAGCTAACAGAGTTAAACCATACTTTTGATTGAGCAGTTTTGAAACACTCTGTCTGTAGAAAATGCAACTGGACATTCGTAGCGCTAAGTGGGTAATAGTGGAAAAAAGTATATGTTCAAATATAAACTACACAGAAGCATTGTATGAAACTTCTTTCTGTTCTGTGCATTCAACTAACAGAGTTGCACCTTACTTTTGATTGAGCCGTTCTGAAACACTCTTTCTGTAGAAACTGCAATTGGTCATTCTGAGCGCTAAGAGGCCTATATTGGGAAAAACAATGTCTACAAATAAAAACTACACAGAAGAATTGTGTGAAACTTCTTTCTGTTCTGTTTGTTAAACTAAAAGAGTTGAACCTTAGTTTTGATTGAGCCGTTCTGAAACACTCTTTCTGTAGAAAATGCAAGTGGAGATTCGGAGCGCTAAGAGGGTAATAGTGGAAAAAGGAATGTCTCCAAATATAAACTACACAGAATCATTCTGTGAAACTTCTTTCTGATCCGTGCATTCAGCTAACAGAGTTAAACCATACTTTTGATTGAGCAGATCTGAACACTCTTTCTGTAGAAAATGCAACTGGACATTTGGAGCGCTAAGAGAGTAGTAGTGGAAAAAGGAATATATTCAAATATAAACTACACAGAAGCATTCTGTGAAACTTCTTCCTGATCTGAGCATTCAGCTAACAGAGTTAAACCATACTTTTGATTGAGCAGTTTTGAAACACTCTGTCTGTAGAAAATGCAACTGGACATTCGTAGCGCTAAGTGGGTAATAGTGGAAAAAAGAATATGTTCAAATATAAACTACACAGAAGCATTGTATGAAACTTCTTTCTGTTCTGTGCATTCAACTAACAGAGTTGAACCTTACTTTTGATTGAGCATTTCTGAAACACTCTTTCTGTCGAAACTGCAATTGGACATTCTGAGCGCTAAGAGGCCTATATTGGGAAAAATAATATCTTCAAATAAAAACTACACAGAAGCATTTTGTGAAACTTATTTCTGATATGTTCATTAAGCTAACAGAGTTAAACCATCCTTTTGATTGCGCAGTTCTGAACACTCTTTCTGTAGAAAATGCAAGTGGACATTCGGAGCGCTAAGAGGGTAATAGTGGAAAAAGGAATATATTCAAATATAAACTACACAGTAGCATTCTGTGAAAATTCTTTCTGTTCTGTGCATTCAACTAACAGAGTTGAACCTTACTTTTGATTGAGCCGTTCTGAAACACTCTTTCTGTAGAAACTGCAATTGGACATGCTAAGCGCTAAGAGGCCTACATTGGGAAAAAGAATATCTTCAAATAAAAACTACACAGATGCATTCTGTGAAACTTATTTCTGATCTGTAAATTCAGTTAACAGAGATAAAACATATTTTTGATTGAGCAGTTATGAAACACTCTTTTTGTAGAAAATGCAAGTGGAGATTCGGAGCGCTAAGAGGGTAATAGTGGAAATAGGAATGTCTTCAAATATAAACTACACAGAATCATTCGGTGAAACTTCTTTCTGATCTGTGCATTCAGCTAACAGAGTTAAACCATACATATTATTGAGCAGATCTGAACACTCTTTCTGTAGAAAATGCAACTGGACATTTGGAGCGCTAAGAGAGTTGTAGTGTAAAAAGGAATATATTCAAATATAAACTACACAGAAGCATTCTGTGAAACTTCTTTCTGATCTGAGCATTCAGCTAACAGAGTTAAACCATACTTTTGATTGAGCAGTTTTGAAACACTCTGTCTGTAGAAAATGCAACTGGACATTCGTAGCACTAAGTGGGTAATAGTGGAAAAAAGAATATGTTCAAATATAAACTACACAGAAGCATTGTATGAAACTTCTTTCTGTTCTGTGCATTCAACTAACAGAGTTGAACCTTACTTTTGATTGAGCCGTTCTGAAACACTCTTTCTGTAGAAACTGCAATTGGACATTCTGAGCGCTAAGAGGCCTATATTGGGAAAAACAATGTCTACAAATAAAAACTACACAGAAGAATTGTGTGAAACTTCTTTCTGTTCTGTTTGTTCAACTAAAAGAGTTGAACCTTAGTTTTGATTGAGCCGTTCTGAAACACTATTTCTGTAGAAAATGCAAGTGGAGATTCGGAGCGCTAAGAGGGTAATGGTGGAAAAAGGAATGTCTCCAAATATAAACTACACAGAATCATTCAGTGAAACTTCTTTCTGATCCGTGCATTCAGCTAACAGAGTTAAACCATACTTTTGATTGAGCAGATCTGAACACTCTTTCTGTAGAAAATGCAACTGGACATTTGGAGCGCTAAGAGAGTAGTAGTGGAAAAAGGAATATATTCAAATATAAACTACACAGAAGCATTCTGTGAAACTTCTTCCTGATCTGAGCATTCAGCTAACAGAGTTAAACCATACTTTTGATTGAGCAGTTTTGAAACACTCTGTCTGTAGAAAATGCAACTGGACATTCGTAGCGCTAAGTGGGTAATAGTGGAAAAAAGAATATGTTCAAATATAAACTACACAGAAGCATTGTATGAAACTTCTTTCTGTTCTGTGCATTCAACTAACAGAGTTGAACCTTACTTTTGATTGAGCCTTTCTGAAACACTCTTTCTGTAGAAACTGCAATTGGACATTCTGAGCGCTAAGAGGCCTATATTGGGAAAAATAATATCTTCAAATAAAAACTAACCAGAAGCATTGTTTGAAACTTATTTCTGATATGTTCATTAAGCTAGCAGAGTTAAACCATACTTTTGATTGCGCAGTTCTGAACACTCTTTCTGTAGAAAATGCAAGTGGACATTCGGAGGGCTAAGAGGGTAATAGTGGAAAAAGGAATATATTCAAATATAAACTACACAGTAGCATTCTGTGAAAATTCTTTCTGTTCGGTGCATTCAACTAACAGAGTTGAACCTTACTTTTGATTGAGCCGTTCTGAAACACTCTTTCTGTAGAAACTGCAATTGGACATGCTAAGCGCTAAGAGGCCTACATTGGGAAAAAGAATATCTTCAAATAAAAACTACACAGATGCATTCTGTGAAACTTATTTCTGATCTGTAAATTCAGTTAACAGAGATAAAACATATTTTTGATTGAGCAGTTATGAAACACTCATTTTGTAGAAAATGCAAGAGGAGATTTTGAGCACTAAGAGGGTAATAGTGGAAAAAGGAATGTCTTCAAAAATAAACTACACAGAATCATTCGGTGAAACTTCTTTCTGATCTGTGCATTCAGCTAACAGAGTTAAACCATACTTTTGATTGAGCAGATTTGAACACTCTTTCTGTAGAAAATGCAATTGGACACTTGGAGCGCTAAGAGAGTAGTAGTGGAAAAAGGATTATATTCAAATATAAACTTCACAGAAGCATTCTGTGAAACTTCTTTCTGATCTGAGCATTCAGCTAACAGAGTTAAACCATACTTTTGATTGAGCAGTTTTGAAACACTCTGTCTGTAGAAAATGCAACTGGACATTCGTAGAGCTAAGTGTGTAATAGTGGAAAAAAGAATATGTTCAAATATAAACTACACAGAAGCATTGTATGAAACTTCTTTCTGTTCTGGGCATTCAACTAACAGAGTTGAACCTTACTTTTGATTGAGCCTTTCTGAAACACTCTTTCTGTAGAAACTGCAATTGGACATTCTGAGCGCTAAGAGGCCTATATTGGGAAAAATAATATCTTCAAATAAAAACTACACAGAAGCATTGTGTGAAACTTATTTCTGATATGTTCATTAAGCTAACAGAGTTAAACCATACTTTTGATTGCGCAGTTCTGAACACTCTTTCTGTAGAAAATGCAAGTGGACATTCGGAGCGCTAAGAGGGTAATAGTGGAAAAAGGAATATATTCAAATATAAACTACACAGTACCATTCTGTGAAAATTCTTTCTGTTCTGTGCATTCAACTAACAGATTTGAACCTTACTTTTGATTGAGCCGTTCTGAAACACTCTTTCTGTAGAAACTGCAATTGGACATGCTAAGCGCTAAGAGGCCTACATTGGGAAAAAGAATATCTTCAAATAAAAACTACACAGATGCATTCTGTGAAACTTATTTCTGATCTGTAAATTCAGTTAACAGAGATAAAACATATTTTTGATTGAGCAGTTATGAAACACTCTTTTTGTAAAAAATGCAAGAGGAGATTTTGAGCGCTAAGAGGGTAATAGTGGAAAAAGGAATGTCTTCAAATATAAACTACACAGAATCATTCGGTGAAACTTCTTTCTGATCTGTGCATTCAGCTAACAGAGTTAAACCATACTTTTGATTGAGCAGATCTGAACACTCTTTCTGTAGAAAATGCAACTGGACATTTGGAGCGCTAAGAGCGTAGTAGTGGAAAAAGGAATATATTCAAATATAAACTACACAGAAGCATTCTGTGAAACTTCTTTCTCATCTGAGCATTCAGCTAACAGAGTTAAACCATACTTTGGATTGAGCAGTTTTGAAACACTTTGTCTGTAGAAAATGCAACTGGACATTCGTAGCGCTAAGTGGGTAATAGTGGAAAAAAGAATGTGTTCAAATATAAACTACACAGAAGCATTGTATGAAACTTCTTTCTGTTCTGTGCATTCAACTAACAGAGTTGAACCTTACTTTTGATTGAGCCTTTCTGAAACACTCTTTCTGTAGAAACTGCAATTGGACATTCTGAGCGCTAAGAGGCCTATATTGGGAAAAATAATATCTTCAAATAAAAACTACACAGAAGCATTGTGTGAAACTTATTTCTGATATGTTCATTAAGCTAACAGAGTTAAACCATACTTTTGATTGCGAAGTTCTGAACACTCTTTCTGTAGAAAATGCAAGTGGACATTCGGAGCACTAAGAGGGTAATAGTGGAAAAAGGAATATATTCAAATATAAACTACACAGTAGCATTCTGTGAAAATTCTTTCTGTTCTGTGCATTCAACTAACAGAGTTGAACATTACTTTTGATTGAGCCGTTCTGAAACACTCTTTCTGTAGAAACTGCAATTGGACATGCTATGCGCTAAGAGGCCTACATTGGGAAAAAGAATATCTTCAAATAAAAACTACACAGATGCATTCTGTGAAACTTATTTCTGATCTGTAAATTCAGTTAACAGAGATATAACATATTTTTGATTGAGCAGTTATGAAACACTCTTTTTGTAGAAAATGCAAGTGGAGATTCGGAGCGCTAAGAGGGTAATAGTGGAAAAAGGAATGTCTTCAAATATAAACTACACAGAATCATTCGTTGAAACTTCTTTCTGATCTGTGCATTCAGCTAACAGAGTTAAACCATACTTTTGATTGAGCAGATCTGAACACTCTTTCTGTAGAAAATGCAACTGGACATTTGGAGCGCTAAGAGAGTAGTAGTGGAAAAAGTAATATATTCAAATATAAACTACACAGAAGCATTCTGTGAAACTTCTTTCTGATCTGAGCATTCAGCTAACAGAGTTAAACCATACTTTTGATTGAGCAGTTTTGAAACACTCTGTCTGTAGAAAATGCAACTGGACATTCGTAGCGCTAAGTGGGTAATAGTGGAAAAAAGTATATGTTCAAATATAAACTACACAGAAGCATTGTATGAAACTTCTTTCTGTTCTGTGCATTCAACTAACAGAGTTGCACCTTACTTTTGATTGAGCCGTTCTGAAACACTCTTTCTGTAGAAACTGCAATTGGACATTCTGAGCGCTAAGAGGCCTATATTGGGAAAAACAATGTCTACAAATAAAAACTACACAGAAGAATTGTGTGAAACTTCTTTCTGTTCTGTTTGTTAAACTAAAAGAGTTGAACCTTAGTTTTGATTGAGCCGTTCTGAAACACTCTTTCTGTAGAAAATGCAAGTGGAGATTCGGAGCGCTAAGAGGGTAATAGTGGAAAAAGGAATGTCTCCAAATATAAACTACACAGAATCATTCTGTGAAACGTCTTTCTGATCCGTGCATTCAGCTAACAGAGTTAAACCATACTTTTGATTGAGCAGATCTGAACACTCTTTCTGTAGAAAATGCAACTGGACATTTGGAGCGCTAAGAGAGTAGTAGTGGAAAAAGGAATATATTCAAATATAAACTACACAGAAGCATTCTGTGAAACTTCTTCCTGATCTGAGCATTCAGCTAACAGAGTTAAACCATACTTTTGATTGAGCAGTTTTGAAACACTCTGTCTGTAGAAAATGCAACTGGACATTCGTAGCGCTAAGTGGGTAATAGTGGAAAAAAGAATATGTTCAAATATAAACTACACAGAAGCATTGTATGAAACTTCTTTCTGTTCTGTGCATTCAACTAACAGAGTTGAACCTTACTTTTGATTGAGCCTTTCTGAAACACTCTTTCTGTAGAAACTGCAATTGGACATTCTGAGCGCTAAGAGGCCTATATTGGGAAAAATAATATCTTCAAATAAAAACTAACCAGAAGCATTGTGTGAAACTTATTACTGATATGTTCATTAAGCTAGCAGAGTTAAACCATACTTTTGATTGCGCAGTTCTGAACACTCTTTCTGTAGAAAATGCAAGTGGACATTCGGAGCGCTAAGAGGGTAATAATGGAAAAAGGAATATATTCAAATATAAACTACACAGTAGCATTCTGTGAAAATTCTTTCTGTTCGGTGCATTCAACTAACAGAGTTGAACCTTACTTTTGATTGAGCCGTTCTGAAACACTCTTTCTGTAGAAACTGCAATTGGACATGCTAAGCGCTAAGAGGCCTACATTGGGAAAAAGAATATCTTCAAATAAAAATTACACAGATGCATTCTGTGAAACTTATTTCTGATCTGTAAATTCAGTTAACAGAGATAAAACATATTTTTGATTGAGCAGTTATGAAACACTCATTTTGTAGAAAATGCAAGAGGAGGTTTTGAGCGCTAAGAGGGTAATAGTGGAAAAAGGAATGTCTTCAAATATAAACTACACAGAATCATTCGGTGAAACTTCTTTCTGATCTCTGCATTCAGCTAACAGAGTTAAACCATACTTTTGATTGAGCAGATCTGAACAATCTTTCTGTAGAAAATGCAACTGGACACTTGGAGCGCTAAGAGAGTAGTAGTGGAAAAAGGATTATATTCAAATATAAACTTCACAGAAGCATTCTGTGAAACTTCTTTCTGATCTGAGCATTCAGCTAACAGAGTTAAACCATACTTTTGATTGAGCAGTTTTGAAACACTCTGTCTGTAGAAAATGCAACTGGACATTCGTAGAGCTAAGTGTGTAATAGTGGAAAAAAGAATATGTTCAAATATAAACTACACAGAAGCATTGTATGAAACTTCTTTCTGTTCTGGGCATTCAACTAACAGAGTTGAACCTTACTTTTGATTGAGCCTTTCTGAAACACTCTTTCTGTAGAAACTGCAATTGGACATTCTGAGCGCTAAGAGGCCTATATTGGGAAAAATAATATCTTCAAATAAAAACTACACAGAAGCATTGTGTGAAACTTATTTCTGATATGTTCATTAAGCTAACAGAGTTAAACCATACTTTTGATTGCGCAGTTCTGAACACTCTTTTTGTAGAAAATGCAAGTGGACATTCGGAGCGCTAAGAGGGTAATAGTGGAAAAAGGAATATATTCAAATATAAACTACACAGTAGCATTCTGTGAAAATTCTTTCTGTTCTGTGCATTCAACTAACAGATTTGAACCTTACTTTTGATTGAGCCGTTCTGAAACACTCTTTCTGTAGAAACTGCAATTGGACATGCTAAGCGCTAAGAGGCCTACATTGGGAAAATAATATCTTCAAATAAAAACTACACAGATGCATTCTGTGAAACTTATTTCTGATCTGTAAATTCAGTTAACAGAGATAAAACATATTTTTGATTGAGCAGTCATGAAACACTCTTTTTGTAAAAAATGCAAGAGGAGATTTTGAGCGCTAAGAGGGTAATAGTGGAAAAAGGAATGTCTTCAAATATAAACTACACAGAATCATTCGGTGAAACTTCTTTCTGATCTGTGCATTCAGCTAACAGAGTTAAACCATACTTTTGATTGAGCAGATCTGAACACTCTTTCTGTAGAAAATGCAACTGGACATTTGGAGCGCTAAGAGCGTAGTAGTGGAAAAAGGAATATATTCAAATATAAACTACACAGAAGCATTCTGTGAAACTTCTTTCTGATCTGAGCATTCAGCTAACAGAGTTAAACCATACTTTTGATTGAGCAGTTTTGAAACACTCTGTCTTTAGAAAATGCAACTGGACATTCGTAGCGCTAAGTGGGTAATAGTGGAAAAAAGAAAATGTTCAAATATAAACTACACAGAAGCATTGTATGAAACTTCTTTCTGTTCTGTGCATTCAACTAACAGAGTTGAACCTTACTTTTGATTGAGCCGTTCTGAAACACTCTTTCTGTAGAAACTGCAATTGTACATTCTGAGCGCTAAGTGGCCTATATTGGGAAAAACAATGTCTACAAATAAAAACTACACAGAAGAATTGTATGAAACTTCTTTCTGTTCTGTTTGTTCAAATAAAAGATTTGAACCTTAGTTTCGATTGAGCCGTTCTGAAACACACTTTCTGTAGAAAGTGCAAGTGGAGATTCGGAGCTCTAAGAGGGTAATAGTGGAAAAAGGAATGTCTCCAAATATAAACTACACAGAATCATTCTGTGAAACTTCTTTCTGATCTGTGCATTCAGCTAACAGAGTTAAACCATACTTTTGATTGAGCAGATCTGAACACTCTTTCTGTAGAAAATGCAACTGGACATTTGGAGCGCTAAGAGAGTAGTAGTGGAAAAAGGAATATATTCAAATATAAACTACACAGAAGCATTCTGTGAAACTTCTTTCTGATCTGAGCATTCAGCTAACAGAGTTAAACCATACTTTTGATTGAGCAGTTTTGAAACACTCTGTCTGTAGAAAATGCAACTGGACATTCGTAGCGCTAAGTGGGTAATAGTGGAAAAAAGAATATGTTCAAATATAAACTACACAGAAACATTTTATGAAACTTCTTTCTGTTCTGTGCATTCAACTAACAGAGTTGAACCTTACTTTTGATTGAGCCTTTCTGAAACACTCTTTCTGTAGAAACTGCAATTGGACATTCTGAGCGCTAAGAGGCCTATATTGGGAAAAATAATAACTTCAAATAAAAACTACACAGAAGCATTGTGTGAAACTTATTTCTGATATGTTCATTAAGCTAACAGAGTTAAACCATACTTTTGATTGCGCAGTTCTGAACACTCTTTCTGTAGAAAATGCAAGTGGACATTCGGAGCGCTAAGAGGGTAATAGTGGAAAAAGGAATATATTCAAATATAAACTACACAGTAGCATTCTGTGAAAATTCTTTCTGTTCTGTGCATTCAACTAACAGAGTTGAACCTTACTTTTGATTGAGCCGTTCTGAAACACTCTTTCTGTAAAAACTGCAATTGGACATGCTAAGCGCTAAGAGTCCTACATTGGGAAAAAGAATATCTTCAAATAAAAACTACACAGATGCATTCTGTGAAACTTATTTCTGATCTGTAAATTCAGTTAACAGAGATAAAACATATTTTTGATTGAGCAGTTATGAAACACTCTTTTTGTAGAAAATGCAAGTGGAGATTCGGAGCGCTAAGAGGGTAATAGTGGAAAGGGAATGTCTTCAAATATAAACTACACAGAATCATTCGGTGAAACTTCTTTCTGATCTGTGCATTCAGCTAACAGAGTTAAACCATACTTTTGATTGAGCAGATCTGAACACTCTTTCTGTAGAAAATGCAACTGGACATTTGGAGCGCTAAGAGCGTAGTAGTGGAAAAAGGAATATATTCAAATATAAACTACACAGAAGCATTCTGTGAAACTTCTTTCTGATCTGAGCATTCAGCTAACAGAGTTAAACCATACTTTTGATTGAGCAGTTTTGAAACACTCTGTCTGTAGAAAATGCAAATGGACATTCGTAGCGCTAAGTGGGTAATAGTGGAAAAAAGAATATGTTCAAATATAAACTACACAGAAGTATTATATGAAACTTCTTTCTGTTCTGTGCATTCAACTAACAGAGTTGAACCTTACTTTTGATTGAGCCGTTCTGAAACACTCTTTCTGTAGAAACTGCAATTGGACATTCTGAGCGCTAAGAGGCCTATATTGGGAAAAACAATGTCTACAAATAAAAACTACACAGAACAATTGTGTGAAACTTCTTTCTGTTCTGTTTGTTCAACTAAAAGAGTTGAACCTTAGTTTTGATTGAGCCGTTCTGAAACACTCTTTCTGTAGAAAATGCAAGTGGATATTCGGAGCGCTAAGAGGGTAATAGTGGAAAAAGGAATGTCTCCAAATATAAACTACACAGAATCATTCTGTGAAACTTCTTTCTGATCTGTGCATTCAGCTAACAGAGTTAAACCATACTTTTGATTGAGCAGATCTGAACACTCTTTCTGTAGAAAATGCAACTGGACATTTGGAGCGCTAAGAGAGTAGTAGTGGAAAAAGGAATATATTCAAGTATAAACTACACAGAAGCATTCTGTGAAACTTCTTTCTGATCTGAGCATTCAGCTAACAGAGTTAAACCATACTTTTGATTGAGCAGTTTTGAAACACTCTGTCTGTAGAAAATGCAACTGGACATTCGTAGCGCTAAGTGGGTTATAGTGGAAAAAAGAATATGTTCAAATATAAACTACACAGAAGCATTGTATGAAACTTCTTTCTGTTCTGTGCATTCAACTAACAGAATTGAACCTTACTTTTGATTGAGCCTTTCTGAAACACTCTTTCTGTAGAAACTGCAATTGGACATTCTGAGCGCTAAGAGGCCTATATTGGGAAAAATAATATCTTCAAGTAAAAACTACACAGAAGCATTGTGTGAAACTTATTTCTGATATGTTCATTAAGCTAACAGAGTTAAACCATACTTTTCATTGCGCAGTTCTGAACACTCTTTCTGTAGAAAATGCAAGTGGACATTCGGAGCACTAATAGGGTAATAGTGGAAAAAGGAATATATTCAAATATAAACTACACAGTAGCATTCTGTGAAAATTCTTTCTGTTCTGTTCATTCAACTAACAGAGTTGAACCTTACTTTTGATTGAGCCGTTCTGAAACACTCTTTCTGTAGAAACTGCAATTGGACATGCTATGCGCTAAGAGGCCTACATTGGGAAAAAGAATATCTTCAAATAAAAACTACACAGATGCATTCTGTGAAACTTATTTCTGATCTGTAAATTCAGTTAACAGAGATAAAACATATTTTTGATTGAGCAGTTAAGAAACACTCTTTTTGTAGAAAATGCAAGTGGAGATTCGGAGCGCTAAGAGGGTAATAGTGGAAAAAGGAATGTCTTCAAATATAAACTACACAGATTCATTCGGTGAAACTTCTTTCTGATCTGTGCATTCAGCTAACAGAATTAAACCATACTTTTGATTGAGCAGATCTGAACACTCTTTCTGTAGAAAATGCAACTGGACATTTGGAGCGCTAAGAGCGTAGTAGTGGAAAAAGGAATATATTCAAATGTAAACTACACAGAAGCATTCTGTGAAACTTCTTTCTGATCTGAGCATTCAGCTAACAGAGTTAAACCATACTTTTGATTGAGCAGTTTTGAAACACTCTGTCTGTAGAAAATGCAACTGGACATTCGTAGCACTAAGTGGGTAATAGTGGAAAAAAGAATATGTTCAAATATAAACTACACAGAAGCATTGTATGAAACTTCTTTCTGTTCTGTGCATTCAACTAACAGAGTTGAACCTTACTTTTGATTGAGCCGTTCTGAAACACTCTTTCTGTAGAAACTGCAATTGGACATTCTGAGCGCTAAGAGGCCTATATTGGGAAAAACAATGTCTACGAATAAAAACTACACAGAAGAATTGTGTGAAACTTCTTTCTGTTCTGTTTGTTCAACTAAAAGAGTTGAACCTTACTTTTGATTGAGCCGTTCTGAAACACTCTTTCTGTAGAAATTGCAAGTGGAGATTCGGAGCGCTAAGAGGGTAATAGTGGAAAAAGGAATGTCTCCAAATATAAACTACACAGAATCATTCTGTGAAACTTCTTTCTGATCTGTGCATTCAGCTAACAGAGTTAAACCATACTTTTGATTGAGCAGATCTGAACACTCTTTCTGTAGAAAATGCAACTGGACATTTGGAGAGCTAAGAGAGTAGTAGTGGAAAAAGGAATATATTCAAATATAAACTACACAGAAGCATTCTGTGAAACTTCTTTCTGATCTGAGCATTCAGCTAACAGAGTTAAACCATACTTTTGATTGAGCAGTTTTGAAACACTCTGTCTGTACAAAATGCAACTGGACATTCGTAGCGCTAAGTGGGTAATAGTGGAAAAAAGAATATGTTCAAATATAAACTACACAGAAGCATTGTATGAAACTTCTTTCTGTTCTGTGCATTCAACTAACAGAGTTGAACCTTACTTTTGATTGAGCCGTTCTGAAACACTCTTTCTGTAGAAACTGCAATTGGACATGCTATGCGCTAAGAGGCCTACATTGGGAAGAAGAATATCTTCAAATAAAAACTACACAGATGCATTCTGTGAAACTAATTTCTGATCTGTAAATTCAGTTAACAGAGATATAACATATTTTTGATTGAGCAGTTATGAAACACTCTTATTGTAGAAAATGCAAGTGGAGATTCGGAGCGCTAAGAGGGTAATAGTGGAAAAAGGAATGTCTTCAAATATAAACTACACAGAATCATTCGGTGAAACTTCTTTCTGATCTGTGCATTCAGCTAACAGAGTTAAACCATACTTTTGATTGAGCAGATCTGAACACTCTTTCTGTAGAAAATGCAACTGGACATTTGGAGCGCTAAGAGAGTAGTAGTGGAAAAAGGAATATATTCAAATATAAACTACACAGAAACATTCTGTGAAACTTCTTTCTGATCTGAGCATTCAGCTAACAGAGTTAAACCATACTTTTGATTGAGCAGTTTTGAAACACTCTGTCTGTAGAAAATGCAACTGGACATTCGTAGCGCTAAGTGGGTAATAGTGGAAAAAAGTATATGTTCAAATATAAACTACACAGAAGCATTGTATGAAACTTCTTTCTGTTCTGTGCATTCAACTAACAGAGTTGCACCTTACTTTTGATTGAGCCGTTCTGAAACACTCTTTCTGAAGAAACTGCAATTGGACATTCTGAGCGCTAAGAGGCCTATATTGGGAAAAACAATGTCTACAAATAAAAACTACACAGAAGAATTGTGTGAAACTTCTTTCTGTTCTGTTTGTTAAACTAAAAGAGTTGAACCTTAGTTTTGATTGAGCCATTCTGAAACACTCTTTCTGTAGAAAATGCAAGTGGAGATTCCGAGCGCTAAGAGGGTAATAGTGGAAAAAGGAATGTCTTCAAATATAAACTACACAGATTCATTCGGTGAAACTTCTTTCTGATCTGTGCATTCAGCTAACAGAATTAAACCATACTTTTGATTGAGCAGATCTGAACACTCTTTCTGTAGAAAATGCAACTGGACATTTGGAGCGCTAAGAGCGTAGTAGTGGAAAAAGGAATATATTCAAATGTAAACTACACAGAAGCATTCTGTGAAACTTCTTTCTGATCTGAGCATTCAGCTAACAGAGTTAAACCATACTTTTGATTGAGCAGTTTTGAAACACTCTGTCTGTAGAAAATGCAACTGGACATTCGTAGCACTAAGTGGGTAATAGTGGAAAAAAGAATATGTTCAAATATAAACTACACAGAAGCATTGTATGAAACTTCTTTCTGTTCTGTGCATTCAACTAACAGAGTTGAACCTTACTTTTGATTGAGCCGTTCTGAAACACTCTTTCTGTAGAAACTGCAATTGGACATTCTGAGCGCTAAGAGGCCTATATTGGGAAAAACAATGTCTACGAATAAAAACTACACAGAAGAATTGTGTGAAACTTCTTTCTGTTCTGTTTGTTCAACTAAAAGAGTTGAACCTTAGTTTTGATTGAGCCGTTCTGAAACACTCTTTCTGTAGAAATTGCAAGTGGAGATTCGGAGCGCTAAGAGGGTAATAGTGGAAAAAGGAATGTCTCCAAATATAAACTACACAGAATCATTCTGTGAAACTTCTTTCTGATCTGTGCATTCAGCTAACAGAGTTAAACCATACTTTTGATTGAGCAGATCTGAACACTCTTTCTGTAGAAAATGCAACTGGACATTTGGAGAGCTAAGAGAGTAGTAGTGGAAAAAGGAATATATTCAAATATAAACTACACAGAAGCATTCTGTGAAACTTCTTTCTGATCTGAGCATTCAGCTAACAGAGTTAAACCATACTTTTGATTGAGCAGTTTTGAAACACTCTGTCTGTACAAAATGCAACTGGACATTCGTAGCGCTAAGTGGGTAATAGTGGAAAAAAGAATATGTTCAAATATAAACTACACAGAAGCATTGTATGAAACTTCTTTCTGTTCTGTGCATTCAACTAACAGAGTTGAACCTTACTTTTGATTGAGCCGTTCTGAAACACTCTTTCTGTAGAAACTGCAATTGGACATGCTATGCGCTAAGAGGCCTACATTGGGAAGAAGAATATCTTCAAATAAAAACTACACAGATGCATTCTGTGAAACTAATTTCTGATCTGTAAATTCAGTTAACAGAGATATAACATATTTTTGATTGAGCAGTTATGAAACACTCTTATTGTAGAAAATGCAAGTGGAGATTCGGAGCGCTAAGAGGGTAATAGTGGAAAAAGGAATGTCTTCAAATATAAACTACACAGAATCATTCGGTGAAACTTCTTTCTGATCTGTGCATTCAGCTAACAGAGTTAAACCATACTTTTGATTGAGCAGATCTGAACACTCTTTCTGTAGAAAATGCAACTGGACATTTGGAGCGCTAAGAGAGTAGTAGTGGAAAAAGGAATATATTCAAATATAAACTACACAGAAACATTCTGTGAAACTTCTTTCTGATCTGAGCATTCAGCTAACAGAGTTAAACCATACTTTTGATTGAGCAGTTTTGAAACACTCTGTCTGTAGAAAATGCAACTGGACATTCGTAGCGCTAAGTGGGTAATAGTGGAAAAAAGTATATGTTCAAATATAAACTACACAGAAGCATTGTATGAAACTTCTTTCTGTTCTGTGCATTCAACTAACAGAGTTGCACCTTACTTTTGATTGAGCCGTTCTGAAACACTCTTTCTGAAGAAACTGCAATTGGACATTCTGAGCGCTAAGAGGCCTATATTGGGAAAAACAATGTCTACAAATAAAAACTACACAGAAGAATTGTGTGAAACTTCTTTCTGTTCTGTTTGTTAAACTAAAAGAGTTGAACCTTAGTTTTGATTGAGCCGTTCTGAAACACTCTTTCTGTAGAAAATGCAAGTGGAGATTCGGAGCGCTAAGAGGGTAATAGTGGAAAAAGGAATGTCTCCAAATATAAACTACACAGAATCATTCTGTGAAACTTCTTTCTGATCCGTGCATTCAGCTAACAGAATTAAACCATACTTTTGATTGAGCAGATCTGAACACTCTTTCTGTAGAAAATGCAACTGGACATTTGGAGCGCTAAGAGCGTAGTAGTGGAAAAAGGAATATATTCAAATGTAAACTACACAGAAGCATTCTGTGAAACTTCTTTCTGATCTGAGCATTCAGCTAACAGAGTTAAACCATACTTTTGATTGAGCAGTTTTGAAACACTCTGTCTGTAGAAAATGCAACTGGACATTCGTAGCACTAAGTGGGTAATAGTGGAAAAAAGAATATGTTCAAATATAAACTACACAGAAGCATTGTATGAAACTTCTTTCTGTTCTGTGCATTCAACTAACAGAGTTGAACCTTACTTTTGATTGAGCCGTTCTGAAACACTCTTTCTGTAGAAACTGCAATTGGACATTCTGAGCGCTAAGAGGCCTATATTGGGAAAAACAATGTCTACGAATAAAAACTACACAGAAGAATTGTGTGAAACTTCTTTCTGTTCTGTTTGTTCAACTAAAAGAGTTGAACCTTAGTTTTGATTGAGCCGTTCTGAAACACTCTTTCTGTAGAAATTGCAAGTGGAGATTCGGAGCGCTAAGAGGGTAATAGTGGAAAAAGGAATGTCTCCAAATATAAACTACACAGAATCATTCTGTGAAACTTCTTTCTGATCTGTGCATTCAGCTAACAGAGTTAAACCATACTTTTGATTGAGCAGATCTGAACACTCTTTCTGTAGAAAATGCAACTGGACATTTGGAGAGCTAAGAGACTAGTAGTGGAAAAAGGAATATATTCAAATATAAACTACACAGAAGCATTCTGTGAAACTTCTTTCTGATCTGAGCATTCAGCTAACAGAGTTAAACCATACTTTTGATTGAGCAGTTTTGAAACACTCTGTCTGTACAAAATGCAACTGGACATTCGTAGCGCTAAGTGGGTAATAGTGGAAAAAAGAATATGTTCAAATATAAACTACACAGAAGCATTGTATGAAACTTCTTTCTGTTCTGTGCATTCAACTAACAGAGTTGAACCTTACTTTTGATTGAGCCGTTCTGAAACACTCTTTCTGTAGAAACTGCAATTGGACATGCTATGCGCTAAGAGGCCTACATTGGGAAGAAGAATATCTTCAAATAAAAACTACACAGATGCATTCTGTGAAACTAATTTCTGATCTGTAAATTCAGTTAACAGAGATATAACATATTTTTGATTGAGCAGTTATGAAACACTCTTATTGTAGAAAATGCAAGTGGAGATTCGGAGCGCTAAGAGGGTAATAGTGGAAAAAGGAATGTCTTCAAATATAAACTACACAGAATCATTCGGTGAAACTTCTTTCTGATCTGTGCATTCAGCTAACAGAGTTAAACCATACTTTTGATTGAGCAGATCTGAACACCCTTTCTGTAGAAAATGCAACTGGACATTTGGAGCGCTAAGAGAGTAGTAGTGGAAAAAGGAATATATTCAAATATAAACTACACAGAAACATTCTGTGAAACTTCTTTCTGATCTGAGCATTCAGCTAACAGAGTTAAACCATACTTTTGATTGAGCAGTTTTGAAACACTCTGTCTGTAGAAAATGCAACTGGACATTCGTAGCGCTAAGTGGGTAATAGTGGAAAAAAGTATATGTTCAAATATAAACTACACAGAAGCATTGTATGAAACTTCTTTCTGTTCTGTGCATTCAACTAACAGAGTTGCACCTTACTTTTGATTGAGCCGTTCTGAAACACTCTTTCTGAAGAAACTGCAATTGGACATTCTGAGCGCTAAGAGGCCTATATTGGGAAAAACAATGTCTACAAATAAAAACTACACAGAAGAATTGTGTGAAACTTCTTTCTGTTCTGTTTGTTAAACTAAAAGAGTTGAACCTTAGTTTTGATTGAGCCGTTCTGAAACACTCTTTCTGTAGAAAATGCAAGTGGAGATTCGGAGCGCTAAGAGGGTAATAGTGGAAAAAGGAATGTCTCCAAATATAAACTACACAGAATCATTCTGTGAAACTTCTTTCTGATCCGTGCATTCAGCTAACAGAATTAAACCATACTTTTGATTGAGCAGATCTGAACACTCTTTCTGTAGAAAATGCAACTGGACATTTGGAGCGCTAAGAGCGTAGTAGTGGAAAAAGGAATATATTCAAATGTAAACTACACAGAAGCATTCTGTGAAACTTCTTTCTGATCTGAGCATTCAGCTAACAGAGTTAAACCATACTTTTGATTGAGCAGTTTTGAAACACTCTGTCTGTAGAAAATGCAACTGGACATTCGTAGCACTAAGTGGGTAATAGTGGAAAAAAGAATATGTTCAAATATAAACTACACAGAAGCATTGTATGAAACTTCTTTCTGTTCTGTGCATTCAACTAACAGAGTTGAACCTTACTTTTGATTGAGCCGTTCTGAAACACTCTTTCTGTAGAAACTGCAATTGGACATTCTGAGCGCTAAGAGGCCTATATTGGGAAAAACAATGTCTACGAATAAAAACTACACAGAAGAATTGTGTGAAACTTCTTTCTGTTCTGTTTGTTCAACTAAAAGAGTTGAACCTTAGTTTTGATTGAGCCGTTCTGAAACACTCTTTCTGTAGAAATTGCAAGTGGAGATTCGGAGCGCTAAGAGGGTAATAGTGGAAAAAGGAATGTCTCCAAATATAAACTACACAGAATCATTCTGTGAAACTTCTTTCTGATCTGTGCATTCAGCTAACAGAGTTAAACCATACTTTTGATTGAGCAGATCTGAACACTCTTTCTGTAGAAAATGCAACTGGACATTTGGAGAGCTAAGAGAGTAGTAGTGGAAAAAGGAATATATTCAAATATAAACTACACAGAAGCATTCTGTGAAACTTCTTTCTGATCTGAGCATTCAGCTAACAGAGTTAAACCATACTTTTGATTGAGCAGTTTTGAAACACTCTGTCTGTACAAAATGCAACTGGACATTCGTAGCGCTAAGTGGGTAATAGTGGAAAAAAGAATATGTTCAAATATAAACTACACAGAAGCATTGTATGAAACTTCTTTCTGTTCTGTGCATTCAACTAACAGAGTTGAACCTTACTTTTGATTGAGCCGTTCTGAAACACTCTTTCTGTAGAAACTGCAATTGGACATGCTATGCGCTAAGAGGCCTACATTGGGAAGAAGAATATCTTCAAATAAAAACTACACAGATGCATTCTGTGAAACTAATTTCTGATCTGTAAATTCAGTTAACAGAGATATAACATATTTTTGATTGAGCAGTTATGAAACACTCTTATTGTAGAAAATGCAAGTGGAGATTCGGAGCGCTAAGAGGGTAATAGTGGAAAAAGGAATGTCTTCAAATATAAACTACACAGAATCATTCGGTGAAACTTCTTTCTGATCTGTGCATTCAGCTAACAGAGTTAAACCATACTTTTGATTGAGCAGATCTGAACACCCTTTCTGTAGAAAATGCAACTGGACATTTGGAGCGCTAAGAGAGTAGTAGTGGAAAAAGGAATATATTCAAATATAAACTACACAGAAACATTCTGTGAAACTTCTTTCTGATCTGAGCATTCAGCTAACAGAGTTAAACCATACTTTTGATTGAGCAGTTTTGAAACACTCTGTCTGTAGAAAATGCAACTGGACATTCGTAGCGCTAAGTGGGTAATAGTGGAAAAAAGTATATGTTCAAATATAAACTACACAGAAGCATTGTATGAAACTTCTTTCTGTTCTGTGCATTCAACTAACAGAGTTGCACCTTACTTTTGATTGAGCCGTTCTGAAACACTCTTTCTGAAGAAACTGCAATTGGACATTCTGAGCGCTAAGAGGCCTATATTGGGAAAAACAATGTCTACAAATAAAAACTACACAGAAGAATTGTGTGAAACTTCTTTCTGTTCTGTTTGTTAAACTAAAAGAGTTGAACCTTAGTTTTGATTGAGCCGTTCTGAAACACTCTTTCTGTAGAAAATGCAAGTGGAGATTCGGAGCGCTAAGAGGGTAATAGTGGAAAAAGGAATGTCTCCAAATATAAACTACACAGAATCATTCTGTGAAACTTCTTTCTGATCCGTGCTTTCAGCTAACAGAGATAAAACATACTTTTGATTGAGCAGATCTGAACACTCTTTCTGTAGAAAATGCAACTGGACATTTGGAGCGCTAAGAGAGTAGTAGTGGAAAAAGGAATATATTCAAATATAAACTACACAGAAGCATTCTGTGAAACTTCTTTCTGATCTGAGCATTCAGCTAACAGAGTTAAACCATACTTTTGATTGAGCAGTTTTGAAACACTCTGTCTGTAGAAAATGCAACTGGACATTCGTAGCGCTAAGTGGGTAATAGTGGAAAAAAGAATATGTTCAAATATAAACTACACAGAAGCATTGTATGAAACTTCTTTCTGTTCTGTGCATTCAACTAACAGAGTTGAACCATACTTTTGATTGAGCCTTTCTGAAACACTCTTTCTGTAGAAACTGCAATTGGACATTCTGAGCGCTAAGAGGCCTATATTGGGAAAAATAATATATTCAAATAAAAACTAACCAGAAGCATTGTGTGAAACTTATTACTGATATGTTCATTAAGCTAACAGAGTTAAACCATACTTTTGATTGCGCAGTTCTGAACACTCTTTCTGTAGAAAATGCAAGTGGACATTCGGAGCGCTAAGAGGGTAATAGTGGAAAAAGGAATATATTCAAATATAAACTACACAGTAGCATTCTGTGAAAATTCTTTCTGTTCTGTGCATTCAACTAACAGAGTTGAACATTACTTTTGATTGAGCCGTTCTGAAACACTCTTTCTGTAGAAACTGCAATTGGACATGCTATGCGCTAAGAGGCCTACATTGGGAAGAAGAATATCTTCAAATAAAAACTACACAGTTGCATTCTGTGAAACTTATTTCTGATCTGTAAATTCAGTTAACAGAGATATAACATATTTTTGATTGAGCAGTTATGAAACACTCTTTTTGTAGAAAATGCAAGTGGAGATTCGGAGCGCTAAGAGGGTAATAGTGGAAAAAGGAATGTCTTCAAATATAAACTACACAGAATCATTCGGTGAAACTTCTTTCTGATCTGTGCATTCAGCTAACAGAGTTAAACCATACTTTTGATTGAGCAGATCTGAACACTCTTTCTGTAGAAAATGCAACTGGACATTTGGAGCGCTAAGAGAGTAGTAGTGGAAAAAGGAATATATTCAAATATAAACTACACAGAAACATTCTGTGAAACTTCTTTCTGATCTGAGCATTCAGCTAACAGAGTTAAACCATACTTTTGATTGAGCAGTTTTGAAACACTCTGTCTGTAGAAAATGCAACTGGACATTCGTAGCGCTAAGTGGGTAATAGTGGAAAAAAGTATATGTTCAAATATAAACTACACAGAAGCATTGTATGAAACTTCTTTCTGTTCTGTGCATTCAACTAACAGAGTTGCACATTACTTTTGATTGAGCCGTTCTGAAACACTCTTTCAGAAGAAACTGCAATTGGACATTCTGAGCGCTAAGAGGCCTATATTGGGAAAAACAATGTCTACAAATAAAAACTACACAGAAGAATTGTGTGAAACTTCTTTCTGTTCTGTTTGTTAAACTAAAAGAGTTGAACCTTAGTTTTGATTGAGCCGTTCTGAAACACTCTTTCTGTAGAAAATGCAAGTGGAGATTCGGAGCGCTAAGAGGGTAATAGTGGAAAAAGGAATGTCTCGAAATATAAACTACACAGAATCATTCTGTGAAACTTCTTTCTGATCCGTGCATTCAGCTAACAGAGTTAAAACATACTTTTGATTGAGCAGATCTGAACACTCTTTCTGTAGAAAATGCAACTGGACATTTGGAGCGCTAAGAGAGTAGTAGTGGAAAAAGGAATATATTCAAATATAAACTACACAGAAGCATTCTGTGAAACTTCTTTCTGATCTGAGCATTCAGCTAACAGAGTTAAACCATACTTTTGATTGAGCAGTTTTGAAACACTCTGTCTGTAGAAAATGCAACTGGACATTCGTAGCGCTAAGTGGGTAATAGTGGAAAAAAGAATATGTTCAAATATAAACTACACAGAAGCATTGTATGAAACTTCTTTCTGTTCTGTGCATTCAACTAACAGAGTTGAACCTTACTTTTGATTGTGCCTTTCTGAAACACTCTTTCTGTAGAAACTGCAATTGGACATTCTGAGCGCTAAGAGGCCTATATTGGGAAAAAAAATATATTCAAATAAAAACTAACCAGAAGCATTGTGTGAAACTTATTACTGATATGTTCATTAAGCTAACAGAGTTAAACCATACTTTTGATTGCGCAGTTCTGAACACACTTTCTGTAGAAAATGCAAGTGGACATTCGGAGCGCTAAGAGGGTAATAGTGGAAAAAGGAATATATTCAAATATAAACTACACAGTAGCATTCTGTGAAAATACTTTCTGTTCTGTGCATTCAACTAACAGAGTTGAACCTTACTTTTGATTGAGCCGTTCTGAAACACTCTTTCTGTAGAAACTGCAATTGGACATGCTAAGCGCAAAGAGGCCTACATTGGGAAAAAGAATATCTTCAAATAAAAACTACACAGATGCATTCTGTGAAACTTATTTCTGATCTGTAAATTCAGTTAACAGAGATAAAACATATTTTTGATTGAGCAGTTATGAAACACTCTTTTTGTAGAAAATGCAAGAGGAGGTTTTGAGCGCTAAGAGGGTAATAGTGGAAAAAGGAATGTCTTCAAATATAAACTACACAGAATCATTCGGTGAAACTTCTTTCTGATCTGTGCATTCAGCTAACAGAGTTAAACCATACTTTTGATTGAGCAGATCTGAACACTCTTTCTGTAGATAATGCAACTGGACACTTGGAGCGCTAAGAGAGTAGTAGTGGAAAAAGGATTATATTCAAATATAAACTTCACAGAAGCATTCTGTGAAACTTCTTTCTGATCTGAGCATCAGCTAACAGAGTTAAACCATACTTTTGATTGAGCAGTTTTGAAACACTCTGTCTGTAGAAAATGCAACTGGACATTCGTAGCGCTAAGTGTGTAATAGTGGAAAAAAGAATATGTTCAAATATAAACTACACAGAAGCATTGTATGAAACTTCTTTCTGTTCTGGGCATTCAACTAACAGAGTTGAACCTTACTTTTGATTGAGCCTTTCTGAAACACTCTTTCTGTAGAAACTGCAATTGGACATTCTGAGCGCTAAGAGGACTATATTGGGAAAAATAATATCTTCAAATAAAAACTACACAGAAGCATTGTGTGAAACTTATTTCTGATATGTTAATTAAGCTAACAGAGTTAAACCATACTTTTGATTGCGCAGTTCTGAACACTCTTTCTGTAGAAAATGCAAGTGGACATTTGGAGCGCTAAGAGGGTAATAATGGAAAAAGGAATATATTCAAATATAAACTACACAGTAGCATTCTGTGAAAATACTTTCTGTTCTGTGCATTCAACTAACAGATTTGAACCTTACTTTTGATTGAGCCGTTCTGAAACACTCTTTCTGTAGAAACTGCAATTGGACATGCTAAGCGCTAAGAGGCCTACATTGGGAAAAAGAATATCTTCAAATAAAAACTACACAGATGCATTCTGTGAAACTTATTTCTGATCTGTAAATTCAGTTAACAGAGGTAAAACATATTTTTGATTGAGCAGTTATGAAACACTCTTTTTGTAAAAATGCAAGAGGAGATTTTGAGCGCTAAGAGGGTAATAGTGGAAAAAGGAATGTCTTCAAATATAAACTACACAGAATCATTCGGTGAAACTTCTTTCTGATCTGTGCATTCAGCTAACAGAGTTAAACCATACTTTTGATTGAGCAGATCTGAACACTCTTTCCGTAGAAAATGCAACTGGACATTTGGAGCGCTAAGAGCGTAGTAGTGGAAAAAGGAATATATTCAAATATAAACTACACAGAAGCATTCTGTGAAACTTCTTTCTCATCTGAGCATTCAGCTAACAGAGTTAAACCATACTTTTGATTGAGCAGTTTTGAAACACTCTGTCTTTAGAAAATGCAACTGGACATTCGTAGCGCTAAGTGGGTAATAGTGGAAAAAAGAAAATATTCAAATATAAACTACACAGAAGCATTGTATGAAACTTCTTTCTGTTCTGTGCATTCAACTAACAGAGTTGAACCTTACTTTTGATTGAGCCGTTCTGAAACACTCTTTCTGTAGAAACTGCAATTGGACATTCTGAGCGCTAAGAGGCCTATATTGGGAAAAACAATGTCTACAAATAAAAACTACACAGAAGAATTGTATGAAACTTCTTTCTGTTCTGTTTGTTCAAATAAAAGAGTTGAACCTTAGTTTCGATTGAGCCGTTCTGAAACACACTTTCTGTAGAAAATGCAAGTGGAGATTCGGAGCGCTAAGAGGGTAATAGTGGAAAAAGGAATGTCTCCAAATATAAACTACACAGAATCATTCTGTGAAACTTCTTTCTGATCCGTGCATTCAGCTAACAGAGTTAAAACATACTTTTGATTGAGCAGATCTGAACACTCTTTCTGTAGAAAATGCAACTGGACATTTGGAGCGCTAAGAGAGTAGTAGTGGAAAAAGGAATATATTCAAATATAAACTACACAGAAGCATTCTGTGAAACTTCTTTCTGATCTGAGCATTCAGCTAACAGAGTTAAACCATACTTTTGATTGAGCAGTTTTGAAACACTCTGTCTGTAGAAAATGCAACTGGACATTCGTAGCGCTAAGTGGGTAATAGTGGAAAAAAGAATATGTTCAAATATAAACTACACAGAAGCATTGTATGAAACTTCTTTCTGTTCTGTGCATTCAACTAACAGAGTTGAACCTTACTTTTGATTGTGCCTTTCTGAAACACTCTTTCTGTAGAAACTGCAATTGGACATTCTGAGCGCTAAGAGGCCTATATTGGGAAAAAAAATATATTCAAATGAAAACTAACCAGAAGCATTGTGTGAAACTTATTACTGATATGTTCATTAAGCTAACAGAGTTAAACCATACTTTTGATTGCGCAGTTCTGAACACACTTTCTGTAGAAAATGCAAGTGGACATTCGGAGCGCTAAGAGGGTAATAGTGGAAAAAGGAATATATTCAAATATAAACTACACAGTAGCATTCTGTGAAAATACTTTCTGTTCTGTGCATTCAACTAACAGAGTTGAACCTTACTTTTGATTGAGCCGTTCTGAAACACTCTTTCTGTAGAAACTGCAATTGGACATGCTAAGCGCAAAGAGGCCTACATTGGGAAAAAGAATATCTTCAAATAAAAACTACACAGATGCATTCTGTGAAACTTATTTCTGATCTGTAAATTCAGTTAACAGAGATAAAACATATTTTTGATTGAGCAGTTATGAAACACTCTTTTTGTAGAAAATGCAAGAGGAGGTTTTGAGCGCTAAGAGGGTAATAGTGGAAAAAGGAATGTCTTCAAATATAAACTACACAGAATCATTCGGTGAAACTTCTTTCTGATCTGTGCATTCAGCTAACAGAGTTAAACCATACTTTTGATTGAGCAGATCTGAACACTCTTTCTGTAGATAATGCAACTGGACACTTGGAGCGCTAAGAGAGTAGTAGTGGAAAAAGGATTATATTCAAATATAAACTTCACAGAAGCATTTTGTGAAACTTCTTTCTGATCTGAGCATCAGCTAACAGAGTTAAACCATACTTTTGATTGAGCAGTTTTGAAACACTCTGTCTGTAGAAAATGCAACTGGACATTCGTAGCGCTAAGTGTGTAATAGTGGAAAAAAGAATATGTTCAAATATAAACTACACAGAAGCATTGTATGAAACTTCTTTCTGTTCTGGGCATTCAACTAACAGAGTTGAACCTTACTTTTGATTGAGCCTTTCTGAAACACTCTTTCTGTAGAAACTGCAATTGGACATTCTGAGCGCTAAGAGGACTATATTGGGAAAAATAATATCTTCAAATAAAAACTACACAGAAGCATTGTGTGAAACTTATTTCTGATATGTTAATTAAGCTAACAGAGTTAAACCATACTTTTGATTGCGCAGTTCTGAACACTCTTTCTGTAGAAAATGCAAGTGGACATTTGGAGCGCTAAGAGGGTAATAATGGAAAAAGGAATATATTCAAATATAAACTACACAGTAGCATTCTGTGAAAATACTTTCTGTTCTGTGCATTCAACTAACAGATTTGAACCTTACTTTTGATTGAGCCGTTCTGAAACACTCTTTCTGTAGAAACTGCAATTGGACATGCTAAGCGCTAAGAGGCCTACATTGGGAAAAAGAATATCTTCAAATAAAAACTACACAGATGCATTCTGTGAAACTTATTTCTGATCTGTAAATTCAGTTAACAGAGGTAAAACATATTTTTGATTGAGCAGTTATGAAACACTCTTTTTGTAAAAATGCAAGAGGAGATTTTGAGCGCTAAGAGGGTAATAGTGGAAAAAGGAATGTCTTCAAATATAAACTACACAGAATCATTCGGTGAAACTTCTTTCTGATCTGTGCATTCAGCTAACAGAGTTAAACCATACTTTTGATTGAGCAGATCTGAACACTCTTTCCGTAGAAAATGCAACTGGACATTTGGAGCGCTAAGAGCGTAGTAGTGGAAAAAGGAATATATTCAAATATAAACTACACAGAAGCATTCTGTGAAACTTCTTTCTCATCTGAGCATTCAGCTAACAGAGTTAAACCATACTTTTGATTGAGCAGTTTTGAAACACTCTGTCTTTAGAAAATGCAACTGGACATTCGTAGCGCTAAGTGGGTAATAGTGGAAAAAAGAAAATATTCAAATATAAACTACACAGAAGCATTGTATGAAACTTCTTTCTGTTCTGTGCATTCAACTAACAGAGTTGAACCTTACTTTTGATTGAGCCGTTCTGAAACACTCTTTCTGTAGAAACTGCAATTGGACATTCTGAGCGCTAAGAGGCCTATATTGGGAAAAACAATGTCTACAAATAAAAACTACACAGAAGAATTGTATGAAACTTCTTTCTGTTCTGTTTGTTCAAATAAAAGAGTTGAACCTTAGTTTCGATTGAGCCGTTCTGAAACACACTTTCTGTAGAAAATGCAAGTGGAGATTCGGAGCGCTAAGAGGGTAATAGTGGAAAAAGGAATGTCTCCAAATATAAACTACACAGAATCATTCTGTGAAACTTCTTTCTGATCTGTGCATTCAGCTAACAGAGTTAAACCATACTTTTGATTGAGCAGATCTGAACACTCTTTCTGTAGAAAATGCAACTGGACATTTGGAGCGCTAAGAGAGTAGTAGTGGAAAAAGTAATATATTCAAATATAAACTACACAGAAGCATTCTGTGAAACTTCTTTCTGATCTGAGCATTCAGCTAACAGAGTTAAACCATACTTTTGATTGAGCAGTTTTGAAACACTCTGTCTGTAGAAAATGCAACTGGACATTCGTAGCGCTAAGTGGGTAATAGTGGTAAAAAGAATATGTTCAAATATAAACTACACAGAAGCATTGTATGAAACTTCTTTCTGTTCTGTGCATTCAACTAACAGAGTTGAACCTTACTTTTGATTGAGCCTTTCTGAAACACTCTTTCTGTAGAAACTGCAATTGGACATTCTGAGCGCTAAGAGGCCTATATTGGGAACAATAATATCTTCAAATAAAAACTACACAGAAGCATTGTGTGAAACTTATTTCTGATATGTTCATTAAGCTAACAGAGTTAAACCATACTTTTGATTGCGCAGTTCTGAACACTCTTTCTGTAGAAAATGCAAGTGGACATTCGGAGCGCTAAGAGGGTAACAGTGGAAAAAGGAATATATTCAAATATAAACTACACAGTAGCATTCTGTGAAAATTCTTTCTGTTCTGTGCATTCAACTAACAGTGTTGAACCTTACTTTTGATTGAGCCGTTCTGAAACACTCTTTCTGTAGAAACTGCAATTGGACATGCTTAGCGCTAAGAGGCCTATATTGGGAAAAAGAATATCTTCAAATAAAAACTAGACAGATGCATTCTGTGAAACTTAATTATGATCTGTAAATTCAGTTAACAGAGATAAAACATATTTTTGATTGAGCAGTTATGAAACACTCTTTTTGTAGAAAATGCAAGTGGAGATTCGGAGCACTAAGAGGGTAATAGTGGAAAAAGTAATGTCTTCAAATATAAACTACACAGATTCATTCGGTGAAACTTCTTTCTGATCTGTGCATTCAGCTAACAGAGTTAAACCATACTTTTGATTGAGCAGATCTGAACACTCTTTCTGTAGAAAATGCAACTGGACATTTGGAGCACTAAGAGCGTAGTAGTGGAAAAAGGAATATATTCAAATATAAACTACACAGAAGCATTCTGTGAAACTTCTTTCTCATCAGAGCATTCAGCTAACAGAGTTAAACCATACTTTTGATTGAGCAGTTTTGAAACACTCTGTCTGTAGAAAATGCAACTGGACATTCGTAGCGCTAAGTGGGTAATAGTGGAAAAAAGAAAATGTTCAAATATAAACTACACAGAACCATTGTATGAAACTTCTTTCTGTTCTGTGCATTCAACTAACAGAGTTGAACCTTACTTTTGATTGAGCCGTTCTGAAACACTCTTTCTGTAGAAACTGCAATTGGACATTCTGAGCGCTAAGAGGCCTATATTGGGAAAAACAATGTCTACAAATAAAAACTACACAGAAGAATTGTATGAAACTTCTTTCTGTTCTGTTTGTTCAAATAAAAGAGTTGAACCTTAGTTTCGATTGAGCCGTTCTGAAACACACTTTCTGTAGAAAATGCAAGTGGAGATTCGGAGCGCTAAGAGGGTAATAGTGGAAAAAGGAATGTCTCCAAATATAAACTACACAGAATCATTCTGTGAAACTTCTTTCTGATCTGTGCATTCAGCTAACAGAGTTAAACCATACTTTTGATTGAGCAGATCTGAACACTCTTTCTGTAGAAAATGCAACTGGACATTTGGAGCGCTAAGAGAGTAGTAGTGGAAAAAGGAATATATTCAAATATAAACTACACAGAAGCATTCTGTGAAACTTCTTTCTGATCTGAGCATTCAGCTAACAGAGTTAATCCATACTTTTGATTGAGCAGTTTTGAAACACTCTGTCTGTAGAAAATGCAACTGGACATTCGTAGCGCTAAGTGGGTAATAGTGGAAAAAAGAATATGTTCAAATATAAACTACACAGAAGCATTGTATGAAACTTCTTTCTGTTCTGTGCATTCAACTAACAGAGTTGAACCTTACTTTTGATTGAGCCTTTCTGAAACACTCTTTCTGTAGAAACTGCAATTGGACATTCTGAGCGCTAAGAGGCCTATATTGGGAAAAATAATATCTTCAAGTAAAAACTACACAGAAGCATTGTGTGAAACTTATTTCTGATATGTTCATTAAGCTAACAGAGTTAAACCATACTTTTGATTGCGCAGTTCTGAACACTCTTTCTGTAGAAAATGCAAGTGGACATTCGGAGCACTAAGAGGGTAATAGTGGAAAAAGGAATATATTCAAATATAAACTACACAGTAGCATTCTGTGAAAATTCTTTCTGTTCTGTGCATTCAACTAACAGAATTGAACCTTACTTTTGATTGAGCCGTTCTGCAACACTCTTTCTGTAGAAACTGCAATTGGACATGCTATGCGCTAAGAGGCCTACATTGGGAAAAAGAATATCTTCAAATAAAAACTACACAGATGCATTCTGTGAAACTTATTTCTGATCTGTAAATTCAGTTAACAGAGATAAAACATATTTTTGATTGAGCAGTTAAGAAACACTCTTTTTGTAGAAAATGCAAGTGGAGATTCGGAGCGCTAAGAGGGTAATAGTGGAAAAAGGAATGTCTTCAAATATAAACTACACAGAATCATTCGGTGAAACTTCTTTCTCATCTGTGCATTCAGGTAACAGAGTTAAACCATACTTTTGATTGAGCAGATCTGAACACTCTTTCTGTAGAAAATGCAACTGGACATTTGGAGCGCTAAGAGCGTAGTAGTGGAAAAAGGAATATATTCAAATATAAACTACACAGAAGCATTCTGTGAAACTTCTTTCTGATCTGAGCATTCAGCTAACAGAGTTAAACCATACTTTTGATTGAGCAGTTTTGAAACACTCTGTCGGTAGAAAATGCAACTGGACATTCGTAGCGCTAAGTGGGTAATAGTGGAAAAAAGAATATGTTCAAATATAAACTACACAGAAGCATTGTATGAAACTTCTTTCTGTTCTGTGCATTCAACTAACAGAGTTGAACCTTACTTTTGATTGAGCCGTTCTGAAACACTCTTTCTGTAGAAACTGCAATTGGACATTCTGAGCGCTAGGAGGCCTATATTGGGAAAATGAATGTCTACAAATAAAAACCACAAAGAAGAATTGTGTGAAACTTCTTTCTGTTCTGTTTGTTCAACTAAAAGAGTTGAACCTTAGTTTCGATTGAGCCGTTCTGAAACACTCTTTCTGTAGAAAATGCAAGTGGAGATTCGGAGCGCTAAGAGGGTAATAGTGGAAAAAGGAATGTCTCCAAATATAAACTACACAGAATCATTCTGTGAAACTTTTTTCTGATCTGTGCATTCAGCTAACAGAGTTAAACCATACTTTTGATTGAGCAGATCTGAACACTCTTTCTGTAGAAAATGCAACTGGACATTTGGAGCGCTAAGAGAGTAGTAGTGGAAAAAGGAATATATTCAAATATAAACTACACAGAAGCATTCTGTGAAACTTCTTTCTGATCTGAGCATTCAGCTAACAGAGTTAAACCATA
Source organism: Symphalangus syndactylus (assembly GCF_028878055.3). NCBI lineage: Eukaryota > Metazoa > Chordata > Mammalia > Primates > Hylobatidae > Symphalangus > Symphalangus syndactylus. The sequence continues at coordinate 108,343,177 of NC_072437.2, read as the reverse complement.
CTTTTGATTGAGCAGTTTTGAAACACTCTGTCTGTAGAAAATGCAACTGGACATTCGTAGCGCTAAGTGGGTAATAGTGGAAAAAAGAATATGTTCAAATATAAACTACACTGAAGCATTGTATGAAACTTCTTTCTGTTCTGTGCATTCAAATAACAGAGTTGAGCCTTACTTTTGATTGGGCCTTTCTGAAACACTCTTTCTGTAGAAACTGCAATTGGACATTCTGAGCGCTAAGAGGCCTATATTGGGAAAAAAAATATCTTCAAATAAAAACTACACAGAAGCATTGTGAGAAACTTATTACTGATATGTTCATTAAGCTAACAGAGTTAAACCATACTTTTGATTGCGCAGTTCTGAACACTCTTTCTGTAGAAAATGCAAGTGGACATTCGGAGCGCTAAGAGGGTAATAGTGGAAAAAGGAATATATTCAAATATAAACTACACAGTAGCATTCTGTGAAAATTCTTTCTGTTCTGTGCATTCAACTAACAGTGTTGAACCTTACTTTTGATTGAGCCGTTCTGAAACACTCTTTCTGTAGAAACTGCAATTGGACATGCTTAGCGCTAAGAGGCCTATATTGGGAAAAAGTATATCTTCAAATAAAAACTAGACAGATGCATTCTGTGAAACTTAATTATGATCTGTAAATTCAGTTAACAGAGATAAAACATATTTTTGATTGAGCAGTTATGAAACACTCTTTTTGTAGAAAATGCAAGTGGAGATTCAGAGCGCTAAGAGGGTAATAGTGGAAAAAGAAATGTCTTCAAATATAAACTACACAGATTCATTCGGTGAAACTTCTTTCTGATCTGTGCATTCAGCTAACAGAGTTAAACCATACTTTTGATTGAGCAGATCTGAACACTCTTTCTGTAGAAAATGCAACTGGACATTTCGAGCGCTAAGAGCGTAGTAGTGGAAAAAGGAATATATTCAAATATAAACTACACAGAAGCATTCTGTGAAACTTCTTTCTGATCTGAGCATTCAGCTAACAGAGTTAAACCATACTTTTGATTGAGCAGTTTTGAAACACTCTGTCTGTAGAAAATGCAACTGGACATTCGTAGCACTAAGTGGGTAATAGTGGAAAAAAGAATATGTTCAAATATAAACTACACAGAAGCATTGTATGAAACTTCTTTCTGTTCTGTGCATTCAACTAACAGAGTTGAACCTTACTTTTGATTGAGCCGTTCTGAAACACTCTTTCTGTAGAAACTGCAATTGGACATTCTGAGCGCTAAGAGGCCTATATTGGGAAAAAGAATGTCTACAAATAAAAACTACACAGAAGAATTGTGTGAAACTTCTTTCTGTTCTGTTTGTTCAACTAAAAGAGTTGAACCTTAGTTTCGATTGAGCCGTTCTGAAACACTCTTTCTGTAGAAAATGCAAGTGGAGATTCGGAGCGCTAAGAGGGTAATAGTGGAAAAAGGAATGTCTCCAAATATAAACTACACAGAATCATTCTGTGAAACTTCTTTCTGTTCTGTGCATTCAAATAACAGAGTTGAGCCTTACTTTTGATTGGGCCTTTCTGAAACACTCTTTCTGTAGAAACTGCAATTGGACATTCTGAGCGCTAAGAGGCCTATATTGGGAAAAAAAATATCTTCAAATAAAAACTACACAGAAGCATTGTGTGAAACTTATTACTGATATGTTCATTAAGCTAACAGAGTTAAACCATACTTTTGATTGCGCAGTTCTGAACACTCTTTCTGTAGAAAATGCAAGTGGACATTCGGAGCGCTAAGAGGGTAATAGTGGAAAAAGGAATATATTCAAATATAAACTACACAGTAGCATTCTGTGAAAATTCTTTCTGTTCTGTGCATTCAACTAACAGTGTTGAACCTTACTTTTGATTGAGCCGTTCTGAAACACTCTTTCTGTAGAAACTGCAATTGGACATGCTTAGCGCTAAGAGGCCTATATTGGGAAAAAGTATATCTTCAAATAAAAACTAGACAGATGCATTCTGTGAAACTTAATTATGATCTGTAAATTCAGTTAACAGAGATAAAACATATTTTTGATTGAGCAGTTATGAAACACTCTTTTTGTAGAAAATGCAAGTGGAGATTCAGAGCGCTAAGAGGGTAATAGTGGAAAAAGAAATGTCTTCAAATATAAACTACACAGATTCATTCGGTGAAACTTCTTTCTGATCTGTGCATTCAGCTAACAGAGTTAAACCATACTTTTGATTGAGCAGATCTGAACACTCTTTCTGTAGAAAATGCAACTGGACATTTCGAGCGCTAAGAGCGTAGTAGTGGAAAAAGGAATATATTCAAATATAAACTACACAGAAGCATTCTGTGAAACTTCTTTCTGATCTGAGCATTCAGCTAACAGAGTTAAACCATACTTTTGATTGAGCAGTTTTGAAACACTCTGTCTGTAGAAAATGCAACTGGACATTCGTAGCACTAAGTGGGTAATAGTGGAAAAAAGAATATGTTCAAATATAAACTACACAGAAGCATTGTATGAAACTTCTTTCTGTTCTGTGCATTCAACTAACAGAGTTGAACCTTACTTTTGATTGAGCCGTTCTGAAACACTCTTTCTGTAGAAACTGCAATTGGACATTCTGAGCGCTAAGAGGCCTATATTGGGAAAAAGAATGTCTACATATAAAAACTACACAGAAGAATTGTGTGAAACTTCTTTCTGTTCTGTTTGTTCAACTAAAAGAGTTGAACCTTAGTTTCGATTGAGCCGTTCTGAAACACTCTTTCTGTAGAAAATGCAAGTGGAGATTCGGACCGCTAAGAGGGTAATAGTGGAAAAAGGAATGTCTCCAAATATAAACTACACAGAATCATTCTGTGAAACTTCTTTCTGATCTGTGCATTCAGCTAACAGAGTTAAACCATACTTTTGATTGAGCAGATCTGAACACTCTTTCTGTAGAATATGCAACTGGACATTTCGAGCGCTAAGAGCGTAGTAGTGGAAAAAGGAATATATTCAAATAAACTACACAGAAGCATTCTGTGAAACTTCTTTCTGATCTGAGCATTCAGCTAACAGAGTTAAACCATACTTTTGATTGAGCAGTTTTGAAACACTCTGTCTGTAGAAAATGCAACTGGACATTCGTAGCACTAAGTGGGTAATAGTGGAAAAAAGAATATGTTCAAATATAAACTACACAGAAGCATTGTATGAAACTTCTTTCTGTTCTGTGCATTCAACTAACAGAGTTGAACCTTACTTTTGATTGAGCCGTTCTGAAACACTCTTTCTGTAGAAACTGCAATTGGACATTCTGAGCGCTAAGAGGCCTATATTGGGAAAAACAATGTCTACGAATAAAAACTACACAGAAGAATTGTGTGAAACTCCTTTCTGTTCTGTTTGTTCAACTAAAAGTGTTGAACCTTAGTTTTGATTGAGCCATTCTGAAACACTCTTTCTGTAGAAAATGCAAGTGGAGATTCGGAGCGCTAAGAGGGTAATAGTGGAAAAAGGAATGTCTCCAAATATAAACTACACAGAATCATTCTGTGAAACTTCTTTCTGATCTGTGCATTCAGCTAACAGAGTTAAACCATACTTTTGATTGAGCAGATCTGAACACTCTTTCTGTAGAAAATGCAACTGGACGTTTGGAGAGCTAAGAGAGTAGTAGTGGAAAAAGGAATATATTCAAATATAAACTACACAGAAGCATTCTGTGAAACTTCTTTCTGATCTGAGCATTCAGCTAACAGAGTTAAACCATACTTTTGATTGAGCAGTTTTGAAACACTCTGTCTGTAGAAAATGCAACTGGACATTCGTAGCGCTAAGTGGGTAATAGTGGAAAAAAGAAAATGTTCAAATATAAACTACACAGAAGCATTGTATGAAACTTCTTTCTGTTCTGTGCATTCAAATAACAGAGTTGAACCTTACTTTTGATTGAGCCTTTCTGAAACACTCTTTCTGTAGAAACTGCAATTGGACATTCTGAGCGCTAAGAGGCCTATATTGGGAAAAATAATATCTTCAAATAAAAACTACACAGAAGCATTGTGTGAAACTTATTTCTGATATGTTCATTAAGCTAACAGAGTTAAACCATACTTTTGATTGCGCAGTTCTGAACACTCTTTCTGTAGAAAATGCAAGTGGACATTCGGAGCGCTAAGAGGGTAATAGTGGAAAAAGGAATATATTCAAATATAAACTACACAGTAGCATTCTGTGAAAATTCTTTCTGTTCTGTGCATTCAACTAACAGAGTTGAACCTTACTTTTGATTGAGCCGTTCTGAAACACTCTTTCTGTAGAAACTGCAATTGGACATGCTATGCGCTAAGAGGCCTACATTGGGAAAAAGAATATCTTCAAATAAAAACTACACAGATGCATTCTGTGAAACTTATTTCTGTTCTGTAAATTCAGTTAACAGAGATAAAACATATTTTTGATTGAGCAGTTATGAAACACTCTTTTTGTAGAAAATGCAAGTGGAGATTCGGAGCGCTAAGAGGGTAATAGTGGAAAAAGGAATGCCTTCAAATATAAACTACACAGATTCATTCGGTGAAATTTTTTCTGATCTGTGCATTCAGCTAACAGAGTTAAACCATACTTTTGATTGAGCAGATCTGAACACTCTTTCTGTAGAAAATGCAACTGGACATTTTGAGCGCTAAGAGCGTAGTAGTGGAAAAAGGAATATATTCAAATATAAACTACACAGAAGCATTCTGTGAAACTTCTTTCTGATCTGAGCATTCAGCTAACAGAGTTAAACCATACTTTTGATTGAGCAGTATTGAAACACTCTGTCTGTAGAAAATGCAAATGGACATTCGTAGCGCTAAGTGGGTAATAGTGGAAAAAACAATATGTTCAAATATAAACTACACAGTAGCATTGTATGAAACTACTTAGTGTTCTGTGCATTCAACTAACAGAGTTGAACCTTACTTTTGATTGATCCGTTCTGAAACACTCTTTCTGTAGAAACTTCAATTGGACATTCTGAGCGCTAAGAGGCCTATATTGGGAAAAAGAATGTCTATAAATAAAAACTACACAGAAGGATTGTGTGAAACTTCTTTCTGTTCTGTTTGTTCAACTAAAAGAGTTGAACCTTAGTTTTGATTGAGCCGTTCTGAAACACTCTTTCTGTAGAAAATGCAAGTGGAGTTTCGGAGCGCTAAGAGGGTAATAGTGGAAAAAGTAATGTCTCCAAATATAAACTACACAGAATCATTCTGTGAAACTTCTTTCTGATCTGTGCATTCAGCTAACAGATTTAAACCATACTTTTGATTGAGCAGATCTGAACACTCTTTCTGTAGAAAATGCAACTGGACATTTGGAGCGCTAAGAGAGTAGTAGTGGAAAAAGGAATATATTCAAATATAAACTACACAGAAGCATTCTGTGAAACTTCTTTCTGATCTGAGCATTCAGCTAACAGAGTTAAACCACACTTTTGATTGAGGAGTTTTGAAACACTCTGTCTGTAGAAAATGCAACTGGACATTCGTAGCGCTAAGTGGGTAATAGTGGAAAAAAGAATATGTTCAAATATAAACTACACAGAAGCATTGTATGAAACTTTTTTCTGTTCTGTGCATTCAACTAACAGAGTTGAACCTTACTTTTGATTGAGCCGTTCTGAAACACTCTTTCTGTAGAAACTGCAATTGGACATGCATAGCGCTAAGAGGCCTATATTGGGAAAATAATATCTTCAAATAAAAACTACACAGATGCATTCTGTGAAACTTAATTATGATCTGTAAATTCAGTTAACAGAGATAAAACATATTTTTGATTGAGCAGTTATGAAAAACTCTTTTTGTAGAAAATGCAAGTGGAGATTCGGAGCGCTAAGAGGGTAATAGTGGAAAAAGGAATGTCTTCAAATATAAACTACACAGATTCATTCGGTGAAACTTCTTTCTGATCTGTGCATTCAGCTAACAGAGTTAAACCATACTTTTGATTGAGCAGATCTGAACACTCTTTCTGTAGAAAATGCAACTGGACATTTGGAGCGCTAAGAGCGTAGTAGTGGAAAAAGGAATATATTCAAATATAAACTACACAGAAGCATTCTGTGAAACTTCTTTCTGATCTGAGCATTCAGCTAACAGAGTTAAACCATACTTTTGATTGAGCAGTTTTGAAACACTCTGTCTGTAGAAAATGCAACTGGACATACGTAGCACTAAGTGGGTAATAGTGGAAAAAAGAATATGTTCAAATATAAACTACACAGAAGCATTGTATGAAACTTCTTTCTGTTCTGTGCATTCAACTAACAGAGTTGAACCTTACTTTTGATTGAGCCGTTCTGAAACACTCTTTCTGTAGAAACTGCAATTGGACATTCTGAGCGCTAAGAGGCCTATATTGGGAAAAAGAATGTCTACAAATAAAAACTACACAGAAGAATTGTGTGAAACTTCTTTCTGTTCTGTTTGTTCAACTAAAAGAGTTGAACCTTAGTTTCGATTGAGCCTTTCTGAAACACTCTTTCTGTAGAAAATGCAAGTGGAGATTCGGAGCGCTAAGAGGGTAATAGTGGAAAAAGGAATGTCTCCAAATATAAACTACACAGAATCATTCTGTGAAACTTCTTTCTGATCTGTGCATTCAGCTAACAGAGTTAAACCATACTTTTGATTGAGCAGATCTGAACACTCTTTCTGTAGAAAATGCAACTGGACATTTGGAGCGCTAAGAGCGTAGTAGTGGAAAAAGGAATATATTCAAATATAAACTACACAGAAGCATTCTGTGAAACTTCTTTCTGATCTGAGCATTCAGCTAACAGAGTTAAACCATACTTTTGATTGAGCAGTTTTGAAACACTCTGTCTGTAGAAAATGCAACTGGACATTCGTAGCACTAAGTGGGTAATAGTGGAAAAAAGAATATGTTCAAATATAAACTACACAGAAGCATTGTATGAAACTTCTTTCTGTTCTGTGCATTCAACTAACAGAGTTGAACCTTACTTTTGATTGAGCCTTTCTGAAACACTCTTTCTGTAGAAACTGCAATTGGACATTCTGAGCGCTAAGAGGCCTATATTGGGAACAATAATATCTTCAAATAAAAACTACTCAGAAGCATTGTGTGAAACTTATTTCTGATATGTTCATTAAGCTAACAGAGTTAAACCATACTTTTGATTGCGCAGTTCTGAACACTCTTTCTGTAGAAAATGCAAGTGGACATTCGGAGCGCTAAGAGGGTAATAGTGGAAAAAGGAATATATTCAAATATAAACTACACAGTAGAATTCTGTGAAAATTCTTTCTGTTCTGTGCATTCAACTAACAGAGTTGAACCTTACTTTTGATTGAGCCGTTCTGAAACACTCTTTCTGTAGAAACTGCAATTGGACATGCTAAGCGCTAAGAGTCCTACATTGGGAAAAAGAATATCTTCAAATAAAAACTACACAGATGCATTCTGTGAAACTTATTTCTGATCTGTAAATTCAGTTAACAGAGATAAAACATATTTTTGATTGAGCAGTTATGAAACACTCTTTTTGTAGAAAATGCAAGTGGAGATTCGGAGCGCTAAGATGGTAATAGTGGAAAAAGGAATGTCTTCAAATATAAACTACACAGAATCATTCGGTGAAACTTCTTTCTGATCTGTGCATTCAGCTAACAGAGTTAAACCATACTTTTGATTGAGCAGATCTGAACACTCTTTCTGTAGAAAATGCAACTGGACATTTGGAGCGCTAAGAGCGTAGTAGTGGAAAAAGGAATATATTCAAATATAAACTACACAGAAGCATTCTGTGAAACTTCTTTCTGATCTGAGCATTCAGCTAACAGAGTTAAACCATACTTTTGATTGAGCAGTTTTGAAACACTCTGTCTGTAGAAAATGCAACTGGACCTTCGTAGCGCTAAGTGGGTAATAGTGGAAAAAAGAATATGTTCAAATATAAACTACACAGAAGCATTGTATGAAACTTCTTTCTGTTCTGTGCATTCAACTAACAGAGTTGAACCTTACTTTTGATTGAGCCTTTCTGAAACACTCTTTCTGTAGAAACTGCAATTGGACATTCTGAGCGCTAAGAGGCCTATATTGGGAACAATAATATCTTCAAATAAAAACTACTCAGAAGCATTGTGTGAAACTTATTTCTGATATGTTCATTAAGCTAACAGAGTTAAACCATACTTTTGATTGCGCAGTTCTGAACACTCTTTCTGTAGAAAATGCAAGTGGACATTCGGAGCGCTAAGAGGGTAATAGTGGAAAAAGGAATATATTCAAATATAAACTACACAGTAGCATTCTGTGAAAATTCTTTCTGTTCTGTGCATTCAACTAACAGAGTTGAACCTTACTTTTGATTGAGCCGTTCTGAAACACTCTTTCTGTAGAAACTGCAATTGGACATGCTAAGCGCTAAGAGGCCTATATTGGGAAAAAGAATTTCTTCAAATAAAAACTAGAGAGATGCATTCTGTGAAACTTAATTCTGATCTGTAAATTCAGTTAACAGAGATAAAACATATTTTTGATTGAGCAGATATGAAACACTCTTTTTGTAGAAAATGCAAGTGGAGATTCGGAGCGCTAAGAGGGTAATATTGGAAAAAGGAATGTCTTCAAATATAAACTACACATATTCATTCGGTGAAACTTCTTTCTGATCTGTGCATTCAGCTAACAGAGTTAAACCATACTTTTGATTGAGCAGATCTGAACACTCTTTCTGTAGAAAATGCAACTGGACATTTTGAGCGCTAAGAGCGTAGTAGTGGAAAAAGGAATATATTCAAATATAAACTACACAGAAGCATTCTATGAAACTTCTTTCTGATCTGAGCATTCAGCTAACAGAGTTAAACCATACTTTTGATTGAGCAGTTTTGAAACACTCTGTCTGTAGAAAATGCAACTGGACATTCGTAGCGCTAAGTGGGTAATAGTGGAAAAAAGAATATGTTCAAATATAAACTACACAGAAGCATTGTATGAAACTTCTTTCTGTTCTGTGCATTCAACTAACAGAGTTGAGCCTTACTTTTGATTGAGCCTTTCTGAAACACTCTTTCTGTAGAAACTGCAATTGGACATTCTGAGCGCTAAGAGGACTCTATTGGGAAAAAAAATATCTTCAAATAAAAATTACACAGAAGCATTGTGTGAAACTTATTACTGATATGTTCATTAAGCTAACAGAGTTAAACCATACTTTTGATTGCGGAGTTCTGAACACTCTTTCTGTAGAAAATGCAAGTGGACATTCCGAGCGCTAAGAGGGTAATAGTGGAAAAAGGAATATATTCAAATATAAACTACACAGTAGCATTCTGTGAAAATCCTTTATGTTCTGTGCATTCAACTAACAGAGTTGAACCTTACTTTTGATTGAGCCGTTCTGAAACACTCTTTCTGTAGAAACTGCAATTGGACATTCTGAGCGCTAAGAGGCCTATATTGGGAAAAAGAATGTCTACAAATAAAAACTACACAGAAGAATTGTGTGAAACTTCTTTCTGTTCTGTTTGTTCAACTAAAAGAGTTGAACCTTAGTTTTGATTGAGCCGTTCTGAAACACTCTTTCTGTAGAAAATGCAACTGGAGATTCGGTGCGCTAAGAGGGTAATAGTGGAAAAAGGAATGTCTCCAAATATAAACTACACAGAATCATTCTGTGAAACTTCTTTCTGATCTGTGCATTCAGCTAACAGAGTTAAACCATACTTTTGATTGAGCAGATCTGAACACTCTTTCTGTAGAAAATGCAACTGGACATTTGGAGCGCTAAGAGAGTAGTAGTGGAAAAAGGAATATATTCAAATATAAACTACACAGAAGCATTCTGTGAAACTTCTTTCTGATCTGAGCATTCAGCTAACAGAGTTAAACCATACTTTTGATTGAGCAGTTTTGAAACACTCTGTCTGTAGAAAATGCAACTGGACATTCGTAGCGCTAAGTGGGTAATAGTGGAAAAAAGAATATGTTCAAATATAAACTACACAGAAGCATTGTATGAAACTACTATCTGTTCTGTGCATTCAACTAACAGAGTTGAACCTTACTTTTGATTGAGCCTTTCTGAAACACTCTTTCTGTAGAAACTGCAATTGGACATTCTGAGCGCTAAGAGGCCTATATTGGGAAAAATAATATCTTCAAATAAAAACTACACAGAAGATTTGTGTGCAACTTATTTCTGATATGTTCATTAAGCTAACAGAGTTAAACCATGCTTTTGATTGCGCAGTTCTGAACACTCTTTCTTTAGAAAATGCAAGTGGAGATTCCGAGCGCTAAGATGGTAATAGTGGAAAAAGGAATGTCTCCAAATATAAACTACACAGAATCATTCTGTGAAACTTCTTTCTGATCTGTGCATTCAGCTAACAGAGTTAAACCATACTTTTGATTGAGCAGATCTGAACACTCTTTCTGTAGAAAATGCAACTGGACATTTGGAGCGCTAAGAGAGTAGTAGTGGAAAAAGGAATATATTCAAATATAAACTACACAGAAGCATTCTGTGAAACTTCTTTCTGATCTGAGCATTCAGCTAACAGAGTTAAACCATACTTTTGATTGAGCAGTTTTGAAACACTCTGTCTGTAGAAAATGCAACTGGACATTCGTAGCACTAAGTGGGTAATAGTGGAAAAAATAATATGTTCAAATATAAACTACACAGAAGCATTGTATGAAACTTCTTTCTGTTCTGTGCATTCAACTAACAGAGTTGAACCTTACTTTTGATTGAGCCGTTCTGAAACACTCTTTCTGTAGAAACTGCAATTGGACATTCTGAGCGCTAAGAGGCCTATATTGGGAAAAAGAATGTCTAGAAATAAAAACTACACAGAAGAATTGTGTGAAACTTCTTTCTGTTCTGTTTGTTCAACTAAAAGAGTTCAACCTTAGTTTTGATTGAGTCGTTCTGAAACACTCTTTCTGTAGAAAATGCAAGTGGAGATTCGGAGCGCTAAGAGGGTAATAGTGGACAAAGGAATGTCTCCAAATATAAACTACACAGAATCATTCTGTGAAACTTCTTTCTGATCTGTGCATTCAGCTAACAGAGTTAAACCATACTTTTGGTTGAGCAGATCCGAACACTCTTTCTGTAGAAAATGCAACTGGACATTTTGAGCGCTAAGAGAGTAGTAGTGGAAAAAGGAATATATTCACATATAAACTACACAGAAGCATTCTGTGAAACTTCTTTCTGATCTGAGCATTCAGCTAACAGAGTTAAACCATACTTTTGATTGAGCAGTTTTGAAACTCTCTGTCTGTAGAAAATGCAACTGGACATTCGTAGCGCTAAGTGGGTAATAGTGGAAAAAAGAATATGTTCAAATATAAACTACACAGAAGCATTGTATGAAACTTCTTTCTGTTCTGTGCATTAAACTAACAGAGTTGAACCTTACTTTTGATTGAGCCTTTCTGAAACACTCTTTCTGTAGAAACTGCAATTGGACATTCTGAGCGCTAAGAGGCCTCTATTGGGAAAAAAAATATCTTCAAATAAAAACTACACAGAAGCATTGTGTGAAACTTATTTCTGATATGTTCATTAAGCTAACAGAGTTAAACCATACTTTTGATTGCGCAGTTCTGAACACTCTTTCTGTAGAAAATGCAAGTGGACATTCGGAGCGCTAAGAGGGTAATAGTGGAAAAAGGAATATATTCAAATATAAACTACACAGTAGCATTCTGTGAAAATTCTTTCTGTTCTGTGCGTTCAACTAACAGAGTTGAACCTTACTTTTGATTGAGCCGTTCTGAAACACTCTTTCTGTAGAAACTGCAATTGGACATGCTATGCGCTAAGAGGCCTACATTGGGAAAAAGAATATCTTCAAATAAAAACTACACAGATGCATTCTGTGAAACTTATTTCTGATCTGTAAATTCAGTTAACAGAGATAAAACATATTTTTGATTCAGCAGTTATGAAAAAATCTTTTTGTAGAAAATGCAAGTGGAGATTCGGAGCGCTAAGAGGTTAATAGTGGAAAAAGGAAAGTCTTCAAATATAAACTACACAGAATCATTCGGTGAAACTTCTTTCTGATCTGTGCATTCAGCTAACATAGTTAAACCATACTTTTGATTGAGCAGATCTGAACACTCTTTCTGTAGAAAATGCAACTGGACATTTGGAACGCTAAGAGCGTAGTAGTGGAAAAAGGAATATATTCAAATATAAACTACACAGAAGCATTCTGTGAAACTTCTTTCTGATCTGAGCATTCAGCTAACAGAGTTAAACCATACTTTTGATTGAGCAGTTTTGAAACACTCTGTCTGTAGAAAATGCAACTGGACATTCATAGCGCTAAGTGGGTAATAGCGGAAAAAAGAATATGTTCAAATATAAACTACACAGAAGCATTGTATGAAACTTCTTTCTGTTCTGTGCATTCAACTAACAGAGTTGAACCTTACTTTTGATTGAGCCGTTCTGAAACACTCTTTCTGTAGAAACTGCAATTGGACATTCTGAGCGCTAAGAGGCCTATATTGGGAAAAAGAATGTCTACAAATAAAAACTACACAGAAGAATTGTGTGAAACTTCTTTCTGTTCTGTTTGTTCAACTGAAAGAGTTGAACCTTAGTTTTGATTGAGCCGTTCTGAAACACTCTTTCTGTAGAAAATGCAAGTGGAGATTCGGAGCGCTAAGAGGTTAATAGTGGAAAAAGGAATGTCTCCAAATATAAACTACACAGAATCATTCTGTGAAACTTCTTTCTGATCTGTGCATTCAGCTAACAGAGTTAAACCATACTTTTGATTGAGCAGATCTGAACACTCTTTCTGTAGAAAATGCAACTGGACATTTGGAGCGCTAAGAGAGTAGTAGTGGAAAAAGGAATATATTCAAATATAAACTACACAGAAGTATTCTGTGAAACTTCTTTCTGATCTGAGCATTCAGCTAACAGAGTTAAACCATACTTTTGATTGAGCAGTTTTGAAACACTCTGTCTGTAGAAAATGCAACTGGACATTCGTAGCGCTAAGTGGCTAATAGTGGAAAAAAGAATATGTTCAAATATAAACTACACAGAAGCATTGTATGAAACTACTATCTGTTCTGTGCATTCAACTAACAGAGTTGAACCTTACTTTTGATTGAGCATTTCTGAAACACTCTTTCTGTAGAAACTGCAATTGGACATTCTGAGCGCTAAGAGGCCTATATTGGGAAAAATAATATCTTCAAATAAAAACTACACAGAAGATTTGTGTGAAACTTATTTCTGATATGTTCATTAAGCTAACAGAGTTAAACCATGCTTTTGATTGCGCAGTTCTGAACACTCTTTCTTTAGAAAATGCAAGTGGAGATTCCGAGCGCTAAGAGGGTAATAGTGGAAAAAGGAATGCCTCCAAATATAAACTACACAGAATCATTCTGTGAAACTTCTTTCTGATCTGTGCATTCAGCTAACAGAGTAAAACCATACTTTTGATTGAGCAGATCTGAACACTCTTTCTGTAGAAAATGCAACTGGACATTTGGAGCGCTAAGAGAGTAGTAGTGGAAAAAGGAATATATTCAAATATAAACTACACAGAAGCATTCTGTGAAACTTCTTTCTGATCTGAGCATTCAGCTAACAGAGTTAAACCATACTTTTGATTGAGCAGTTTTGAAACACTCTGTCTGTAGAAAATGCAACTGGACATTCGTAGCACTAAGTGGGTAATAGTGGAAAAAAGAATATGTTCAAATATAAACTACACAGAAGCATTGTATGAAACTTCTTTCTGTTCTGTGCATTCAACTAACAGAGTTGAGCCTTACTTTTGATTGAGCCTTTCTGAAACACTCTTTCTGTAGAAACTGCAATTGGACATTCTGAGCGCTAAGAGGCCTCTATTGGGAAAAAAAATATCTTCAAATAAAAATTACACAGAAGCATTGTGTGAAACTTATTACTGATATGTTCATTAAGCTAACAGAGTTAAACCATACTTTTGATTGCGCAGTTCTGAACACTCTTTCTGTAGAAAATGCAAGTGGACATTCGGAGCGCTAAGAGGGTAATAGTGGAAAAAGGAATATATTCAAATATAAACTACACAGTAGCATTCTGTGAAAATCCTTTCTGTTCTGTGCATTCAAGTAACAGAGTTGAACCTTACTTTTGATTGAGCCGTTCTGAAACACTCTTTCTGTAGAAACTGCAATTGGACATTCTGAGCGCTAAGAGGCCTATATTGGGAAAAAGAATGTCTACAAATAAAAACTACACAGAAGAATTGTGTGAAACTTCTTTCTGTTCTGTTTGTTCAACTAAAAGAGTTGAACCTTAGTTTTGATTGAGCCGTTCTGAAACACTCTTTCTGTAGAAAATGCAACTGGAGATTCGGAGCGCTAAGAGGGTAATAGTGGAAAAAGGAATGTCTCCAAATATAAACTACACAGAATCATTCTGTGAAACTTCTTTCTGATCTGTGCATTCAGCTAACAGAGTTAAACCACACTTTTGATTGAGCAGATCTGAACACTCTTTCTGTAGAAAATGCAACTGGACATTTGGAGCGCTAAGAGAGTAGTAGTGGAAAAAGGAATATATTCAAATATAAACTACACAGAAGCATTCTGTGAAACTTCTTTCTGATCTGAGCATTCAGCTAACAGAGTTAAACCATACTTTTGATTGAGCAGTTTTGAAACACTCTGTCTGTAGAAAATGCAACTGGACATTCGTAGCGCTAAGTGGGTAATAGTGGAAAAAAGAATATGTTCAAATATAAACTACACAGAAGCATTGTATGAAACTTCTTTCTGTTCTGTGCATTCAGCGAACCGAGTTGAACCTTACTTTTGATTGAGCCTTTCTGAAACACTCTTTCTGTAGAAACTGCAATTGGACATTCTGAGCGCTAAGAGGCCTATATTGGGAAAAAGAATGTCTACAAATAAAAACTACACAGAAGAATTGTGTGAAACTTCTTTCTGTTCTGTTTGTTCAACTAAAAGAGTTGAACCTTAGTTTTGATTGAGCCGTTCTGAAACACTCTTTCTGTAGAAAATGCAGGTGGAGATTCGGAGCGCTAAGAGGGTAATAGTGGAAAAAGGAATGTCTCCAAATATAAACTACACAGAATCATTCTGTGAAACTTCTTTCTGATCTGTGCATTCAGCTAACAGAGTTAAACCATACTTTTGATTGAGCAGATCTGAACACTCTTTCTGTAGAAAATGCAACTGGACATTTGGAGCGCTAAGAGAGTAGTAGTGGAAAAAGGAATATATTCAAATATAAACTACACAGAAGCATTCTGTGAAACTTCTTTCTGATCTGAGCATTCAGCTAACAGAGTTAAACCATACTTTTGATTGAGCAGTTTTGAAACACTCTGTCTGTAGAAAATGCAACTGGACATTCGTAGCGCTAAGTGGGTTATAGTGGAAAAATGTATATGTTCAAATATAAACTACACAGAAGCATTGTATGAAACTTCTTTCTGTTCTGTGCATTCAACTAACAGAGTTGAACCTTTCTTTTGATTGAGCCTTTCTGAAACACTCTTTCTGTAGAAACTGCAATTGGACATTCTGAGCGCTAAGAGGCCTATATTGGGAAATATAATATCTTCAAATAAAAACTACACAGAAGCATTGTGTGAAACTTATTTCTGATATGTTCATTAAGCTAACAGAGTTAAACCATACTTTTGATTGCGCAGTTCTGAACACTCTTTCTGTAGAAAATGCAAGTGGACATTCGGAGCGCTAAGAGGGTAATAGTGGAAAAAGGAATATATTCAAATATAAACTACACAGTAGCATTCTGTGAAGATTCTTTCTGTTCTGTGCGTTCAACTAACAGAGTTGAACCTTACTTTTGATTGAGCCGTTCGGAAACACTCTTTCTGTAGAAACTGCAATTGGACATGCTAAGCGCTAAGAGGCCTACATTGGGAAAAAGAATATCTTCAAATAAAAACTACACAGATGCATTCTGTGAAACTTATTTCTGATCTGTAAATTCAGTTAACAGAGATAAAACATATTTTTGATTGAGCAGTTATGAAACACTCTTTTTGTAGAAAATGCAAGTGGAGATTCGGAGCGCTAAGAAGGTAATAGTGGAAAAAGGAATGTCTTCAAATATAAACTACACAGAATCATTCGGTGAAACTTCTTTCTGATCTGTGCATTCAGCTAACAGAGTTAAACCATACTTTTGATTGAGCAGATCTGAACACTCTTTCTGTAGAAAATGCAACTGGACATTTGGAGCGCTAAGAGCGTAGTAGTGGAAAAAGGAATATATTCAAATATAAACTACACAGAAGCATTCCGTGAAACTTCTTTCTGATCTGAGCATTCAGCTAACAGAGTTAAACCATACTTTTGATTGAGCAGTTTTGAAACACTCTGTCTGTAGAAAATGCAAATGGACATTCGTAGCGCTAAGTGGGTAATAGTGGAAAAAACAATATGTTCAAATATAAACTACACAGTAGCATTGTATGAAACTTCTTAGTGTTCTGTGCATTCAACTAACACAGTTGAACCTTACTTTTGATTGAGCCGTTCTGAAACACTCTTTCTGTAGAAACTTCAATTGGACATTCTGAGCGCTAAGAGGCCTATATTGGGAAAAAGAATGTCTACAAATAAAAACTACACAGAAGAATTGTGTGAAACTTATTTCTGTTCTCTTTGTTCAACTAAAAGAGTTGAACCTTAGTTTTGATTGAGCCGTTCTGAAACACTCTTTCTGTAGAAAATGCAAGTGGAGATTCGGAGCGCTAAGAGGGTAATAGTGGAAAAAGGAATGTCTCCAAATATAAACTACACAGAATCATTCTGTGAAACTTCTTTCTGATCTGTGCATTCAGCTAACAGAGTTAAACCATACTTTTGATTGAGCAGATCTGAACACTCTTTCTGTAGAAAATGCAACTGGACATTTGGAGAGCTAAGAGCGTAGTAGTGGAAAAAGGAATATATTCAAATATAAACTACACAGAAGCATTCTGTGAAACTTCTTTCTGATCTGAGCATTCAGCTAACAGAGATAACCATACTTTTGATTGAGCAGTTTTGAAACACTCTGTCTGTACAAAATGCAACTGGACATTCGTAGCGCTAAGTGGGTAATAGTGGAAAAAAGAATATGTTCAAATATAAACTACACAGAAGCATTGTATGAAACTTCTTTCTGTTCTGTGCATTCAACTAACAGAGTTGAACCTTACTTTTGATTGAGCCTTTCTGAAACACTCTTTCTGTAGAAACTGCAATTGGACATTCTGAGAGCTAAGAGGCCTATATTGGGAACAATAATATCTTCAAATAAAAACTACACAGAAGCATTGTGTGAAACTTATTTCTGATATGTTCATTAAGCTAACAGAGTTAAACCATACTTTTGATTGCGCAGTTCTGAACACTCTTTCTGTAGAAAATGCAAGTGGACATTCGGAGCGCTAAGAGGGTAATAGTGGAAAAAGGAATATATTCAAATATAAACTACACAGTAGCATTCTGTGAAAATTCTTTCTGTTCTGTGCATTCAACTAACAGAGTTGAACCTTACTTTTGATTGAGCCGTTCTGAAACACTCTTTCTGTAGAAACTGCAATTGGACATGCTAAGCGCTAAGAGTCCTACATTGGGAAAAAGAATATCTTCAAATAAAAACTACACAGATGCATTCTGTGAAACTTATTTCTGATCTGTAAATTCAGTTAACAGAGATAAAACATATTTTTGATTGAGCAGTTATGAAACACTCTTTTTGTAGAAAATGCAAGTGGAGATTCGGAGCGCTAAGAGGGTAATAGTGGAAAAAGGAATTTCTTCAAATATAAACTACACAGAATCATTCGGTGAAACTTCTTTCTGATCTGTGCATTCAGCTAACAGAGTTAAACCATACTTTTGATTGAGCAGATCTGAACACTCTTTCTGTAGAAAATGCAACTGGACATTTGGAGCGCTAAGAGCGTAGTAGTGGAAAAAGGAATATATTCAAATATAAACTACACAGAAGCATTCTGTGAAACTTCTTTCTGATCTGAGCATTCAGCTAACAGAGTTAAACCATACTTTTGATTGAGCAGTTTTGAAACACTCTGTCTGTAGAAAATGCAACTGGACATTCGTAGCGCTAAGATGGTAATAGTGGAAAAAAGAATATGTTCAAATATAAACTACACAGTAGCATTGTATGAAACTTCTTAGTGTTCTGTGCATTCAACTAACAGAGTTGAACCTTACTTTTGATTGAGCCGTTCTGAAACACTCTTTCTCTAGAAACTTCAATTGGACATTCTGAGCGCTAAGAGGCCTATATTGGGAAAAAGAAAGTCTACAAATAAAAACTACACAGAAGAATTGTGTGAAACTTCTTTCTGTTCTGTTTGTTCAACTAAAAGAGTTGAACCTTAGTTTTGATTGAGCCGTTCTGAAACACTCTTTCTGTAGAAAATGCAAGTGGAGATTCGGAGCGCTAAGAGGGTAATAGTGGAAAAAGGAATGTCTCCAAATATAAACTACACAGAATCATTCTGTGAAACTTCTTTCTGATCTGTGCATTCAGCTAACAGATTTAAACCATACTTTTGATTGAGCAGATCTGAACACTCTTTCTGTAGAAAATGCAACTGGACATTTGGAGCGCTAAGAGAGTAGTAGTGGAAAAAGGAATATATTCAAATATAAACTACACAGAAGCATTCTGTGAAACTTCTTTCTGATCTGAGCATTCAGCTAACAGAGTTAAACCATACTTTTGATTGAGCAGTTTTGAAACACTCTGTCTGTAGAAAATGCAACTGGACATTCGTAGCGCTAAGTGGGTAATAGTGGAAAAAAGAATATGTTCAAATATAAACTACACAGAAGCATTGTATGAAACTTCTTTCTGTTCTGTGCATTCAACTAACAGAGTTGAGCCTTACTTTTGATTGAGCCTTTCTGAAACACTCTTTCTGTAGAAACTGCAATTGGACATTCTGAGCGCTAAGAGGCCTATATTGGGAAAATATCTTCAAATAAAAACTACACAGAAGCATAGTGTGAAACTTATTACTGATATGTTCATTAAGCTAACAGAGTTAAACCATACTTTTGATTGCGCAGTTCTGAACACTCTTTCTGTAGAAAATGCAAGTGGACATTCGGAGCGCTAAGAGGGTAATAGTGGAAAAAGGAATATATTCAAATATAAACTACACAGTAGCATTCTGTGAAAATTCTTTCTGTTCTGTGCATTCAACTAACAGAGTTGAACCTTACTTTTGATTGAGCCGTTCTGAAACACTCTTTCTGTAGAAACTGCAATTGGACATGCTAAGCGCTAAGAGGCCTATATTGGGAAAAAGAATTTCTTCAAATAAAAACTAGACAGATGCATTCTGTGAAACTTAATTCTGATCTGTAAATTCAGTTAACAGAGATAAAACATATTTTTGATTGAGCAGATATGAAAAACTCTTTTTGTAGAAAATGCAAGTGGAGATTCGGAGCGCTAAGAGGGTAATATTGGAAAAAGGAATGTCTTCAAATATAAACTACACATATTCATTCGGTGAAACTTATTTCTGATCTGTGCATTCAGCTAACAGAGTTAAACCATACTTTTGATTGAGCAGCTCTGAACACTCTTTCTGTAGAAAATGCCACTGGACATTTGGAGCGCTAAGAGCGTAGTAGTGGAAAAAGGAATATATTCA
Organism: Symphalangus syndactylus; assembly: GCF_028878055.3. Lineage (NCBI taxonomy): Eukaryota > Metazoa > Chordata > Mammalia > Primates > Hylobatidae > Symphalangus > Symphalangus syndactylus. The sequence goes on along the minus strand of NC_072437.2, from coordinate 108,323,460 downwards.
AATATAAACTACACAGAAGCATTCTGTGAAACTTCTTTCTGATCTGAGCATTCAGCTAACAGAGTTAAACCATACTTTTGATTGAGCAGTTTTGAAACACTCTGTCTGTAGAAAATGCAACTGGACATTCGTAGCGCTAAGTGGGTAATAGTGGAAAAAAGAATATGTTCAAATATAAACTACACAGAAGCATTGTATGAAACTTCTTTCTGTTCTGTGCATTCAACTAACAGAGTTGAGCCTTACTTTTGATTGAGCCTTTCTGAAACACTCTTTCTGTAGAAACTGCAATTGGACATTCTGAGCGCTAAGAGGCCTCTATTGGGAAAAAAAATATCTTCAAATAAAAATTACACAGAAGCATTGTGTGAAACTTATTACTGATATGTTCATTAAGCTAACAGAGTTAAACCATACTTTTGATTGCGCAGTTCTGAGCACTCTTTCTGTAGAAAATGCAAGTGGACATTCGGAGCGCTAAGAGGGTAATAGTGGAAAAAGGAATATATTCAAATATAAACTACACAGTAGCATTCTGTGAAAATCCTTTCTGTTCTGTGCATTCAACTAACAGAGTTGAACCTTACTTTTGATTGAGCCGTTCTGAAACACTCTTTCTGTAGAAACTGCAATTGGACATTCTGAGCGCTAAGAGGCCTATATTGGGAAAAAGAATGTCTACAAATAAAAACTACACAGAAGAATTGTGTGAAACTTCTTTCTGTTCTGTTTGTTCAACTAAAAGAGTTGAACCTTAGTTTTGATTGAGCCGTTCTGAAACACTCTTTCTGTAGAAAATGCAACTGGAGATTCAGAGCGCTAAGAGGGTAATAGTGGAAAAAGGAATGTCTCCAAATATAAACTACACAGAATCATTCTGTGAAACTTCTTTCTGTTCTGTGCATTCAGCTAACAGAGTTAAACCATACTTTTGATTGAGCAGATCTGAACACTCTTTCTGTAGAAAATGCAACTGGACATTTGGAGCGCTAAGAGAGTAGTAGTGGAAAAAGGAATATATTCAAATATAAACTACACAGAAGCATTCTGTGAAACTTCTTTCTGATCTGAGCATTCAGCTAACAGAGTTAAACCATACTTTTGATTGAGCAGTTTTGAAACACTCTGTCTGTAGAAAATGCAACTGGACATTCGTAGCGCTAAGTGGGTAATAGTGGAAAAAAGAATATGTTCAAATATAAACTACACAGAAGCATTGTATGAAACTTCTTTCTGTTCTGTGCATTCAGCGAACCGAGTTGAACCTTACTTTTGATTGAGCCTTTCTGAAACACTCTTTCTGTAGAAACTGCAATTGGACATTCTGAGCGCTAAGAGGCCTATATTGGGAAAAAGAATGTCTACAAATAAAAACTACACAGAAGAATTGTGTGAAACTTCTTTCTGTTCTGTTTGTTCAACTAAAAGAGTTGAACCTTAGTTTTGATTGAGCCGTTCTGAAACACTCTTTCTGTAGAAAATGCAGGTGGAGATTCGGGGCGCTAAGAGGGTAATAGTGGAAAAAGGAATGTCTCCAAATATAAACTACACAGAATCATTCTGTGAAACTTCTTTCTGATCTGTGCATTCAGCTAACAGAGTTAAACCATACTTTTGATTGAGCAGATCTGAACACTCTTTCTGTAGAAAATGCAACTGGACATTTGGAGCGCTAAGAGCGTAGTAGTGGAAAAAGGAATATATTCAAATGTAAACTACACAGAAGCATTCTGTGAAACTTCTTTCTGATCTGAGCATTCAGCTAACAGAGTTAAACCATACTTTTGATTGAGCAGTTTTGAAACACTCTGTCTGTAGAAAATGCAACTGGACATTCGTAGCGCTAAGTGGGTAATAGTGGAAAAAAGAATATGTTCAAATATAAACTACACAGAAGCATTGTATGAAACTTCTTTCTGTTCTGTGCATTCAACTAACAGAGTTGAGCCTTACTTTTGATTGAGCCTTTCTGAAACACTCTTTCTGTAGAAACTGCAATTGGACATTCTGAGCGCTAAGAGGCCTATATTGGGAAAATATCTTCAAATAAAAACTACACAGAAGCATAGTGTGAAACATATTACTGATATGTTCATTAAGCTAACAGAGTTAAACCATACTTTTGATTGCGCAGTTCTGAACACTCTTTCTGTAGAAAATGCAAGTGGACATTCGGAGCGCTAAGAGGGTAATAGTGGAAAAAGGAATATATTCAAATATAAACTACACAGTAGCATTCTGTGAAAATTCTTTCTGTTCTGTGCATTCAACTAACAGAGTTGAACCTTACTTTTGATTGAGCCGTTCTGAAACACTCTTTCTGTAGAAACTGCAATTGGACATGCTAAGCGCTAAGAGGCCTATATTGGGAAAAAGAATTTCTTCAAATAAAAACTAGACAGATGCATTCTGTGAAACTTAATTCTGATCTGTAAATTCAGTTAACAGAGATAAAACATATTTTTGATTGAGCAGATATGAAAAACTCTTTTTGTAGAAAATGCAAGTGGAGATTCGGAGCGCTAAGAGGGTAATATTGGAAAAAGGAATGTCTTCAAATATAAACTACACATATTCATTCGGTGAAACTTATTTCTGATCTGTGCATTCAGCTAACAGAGTTAAACCATACTTTTGATTGAGCAGCTCTGAACACTCTTTCTGTAGAAAATGCCACTGGACATTTGGAGCGCTAAGAGCGTAGTAGTGGAAAAAGGAATATATTCAAATATAAACTACACAGAAGCATTCTGTGAAACTTCTTTCTGATCTGAGCATTCAGCTAACAGAGTTAAACCATACTTTTGATTGAGCAGTTTTGAAACACTCTGTCTGTAGAAAATGCAACTGGACATTCGTAGCGCTAAGTGGGTAATAGTGGAAAAAAGAATATGTTCAAATATAAACTACACAGAAGCATTGTATGAAACTTCTTTCTGTTCTGTGCATTCAACTAACAGAGTTGAGCCTTACTTTTGATTGAGCCTTTCTGAAACACTCTTTCTGTAGAAACTGCAATTGGACATTCTGAGCGCTAAGAGGCCTCTATTGGGAAAAAAAATATCTTCAAATAAAAATTACACAGAAGCATTGTGTGAAACTTATTACTGATATGTTCATTAAGCTAACAGAGTTAAACCATACTTTTGATTGCGCAGTTCTGAGCACTCTTTCTGTAGAAAATGCAAGTGGACATTCGGAGCGCTAAGAGGGTAATAGTGGAAAAAGGAATATATTCAAATATAAACTACACAGTAGCATTCTGTGAAAATCCTTTCTGTTCTGTGCATTCAACTAACAGAGTTGAACCTTACTTTTGATTGAGCCGTTCTGAAACACTCTTTCTGTAGAAACTGCAATTGGACATTCTGAGCGCTAAGAGGCCTATATTGGGAAAAAGAATGTCTACAAATAAAAACTACACAGAAGAATTGTGTGAAACTTCTTTCTGTTCTGTTTGTTCAACTAAAAGAGTTGAACCTTAGTTTTGATTGAGCCGTTCTGAAACACTCTTTCTGTAGAAAATGCAACTGGAGATTCAGAGCGCTAAGAGGGTAATAGTGGAAAAAGGAATGTCTCCAAATATAAACTACACAGAATCATTCTGTGAAACTTCTTTCTGTTCTGTGCATTCAGCTAACAGAGTTAAACCATACTTTTGATTGAGCAGATCTGAACACTCTTTCTGTAGAAAATGCAACTGGACATTTGGAGCGCTAAGAGAGTAGTAGTGGAAAAAGGAATATATTCAAATATAAACTACACAGAAGCATTCTGTGAAACTTCTTTCTGATCTGAGCATTCAGCTAACAGAGTTAAACCATACTTTTGATTGAGCAGTTTTGAAACACTCTGTCTGTAGAAAATGCAACTGGACATTCGTAGCGCTAAGTGGGTAATAGTGGAAAAAAGAATATGTTCAAATATAAACTACACAGAAGCATTGTATGAAACTTCTTTCTGTTCTGTGCATTCAGCGAACCGAGTTGAACCTTACTTTTGATTGAGCCTTTCTGAAACACTCTTTCTGTAGAAACTGCAATTGGACATTCTGAGCGCTAAGAGGCCTATATTGGGAAAAAGAATGTCTACAAATAAAAACTACACAGAAGAATTGTGTGAAACTTCTTTCTGTTCTGTTTGTTCAACTAAAAGAGTTGAACCTTAGTTTTGATTGAGCCGTTCTGAAACACTCTTTCTGTAGAAAATGCAGGTGGAGATTCGGGGCGCTAAGAGGGTAATAGTGGAAAAAGGAATGTCTCCAAATATAAACTACACAGAATCATTCTGTGAAACTTCTTTCTGATCTGTGCATTCAGCTAACAGAGTTAAACCATACTTTTGATTGAGCAGATCTGAACACTCTTTCTGTAGAAAATGCAACTGGACATTTGGAGCGCTAAGAGCGTAGTAGTGGAAAAAGGAATATATTCAAATGTAAACTACACAGAAGCATTCTGTGAAACTTCTTTCTGATCTGAGCATTCAGCTAACAGAGTTAAACCATACTTTTGATTGAGCAGTTTTGAAACACTCTGTCTGTAGAAAATGCAACTGGACATTCGTAGCGCTAAGTGGGTAATAGTGGAAAAATGTATATGTTCAAATATAAACTACACAGAAGCATTGTATGAAACTTCTTTCTGTTCTGTGCATTCAACTAACAGAGTTGAACCATTCTTTTGATTGAGCCTTTCTGAAACACTCTTTCTGTAGAAACTGCAATTGGACATTCTGAGCGCTAAGAGGCCTATATTGGGAAAAATAATATCTTCAAATAAAAACTACACAGAAGCATTGTGTGAAACTTATTTCTGATATGTTCATTAAGCTAACAGAGTTAAACCATACTTTTGATTGCGCAGTTCTGAACACTCTTTCTGTAGAAAATGCAAGTGGACATTCTGAGCGCTAAGAGGGTAATAGTGGAAAAAGGAATATATTCAAATATAAACTACACAGTAGCATTCTGTGAAAATTCTTTCTGTTCTGTGCATTCAACTAACAGAGTCGAACCTTACTTTTGATTGAGCCGTTCTGAAACACTCTTTCTGTAGAAACTGCAATTGGACATGCTAAGCGCTAAGAGTCCTACATTGGGAAAAAGAATATCTTCAAATAAAAACTACACAGATGCATTCTGTGAAACTTATTTCTGATCTGTAAATTCAGTTAACAGAGATAAAACATATTTTTGATTGAGCAGTTATGAAACACTCTTTTTGTAGAAAATGCAAGTGGAGATTCGGAGCGCTAAGAGGGTAATAGTGGAAAAAGGAATGTCTTCAAATATAAACTACACAGAATCATTCGGTGAAACTTCTTTCTGATCTGTGCATTCAGCTAACAGAGTTAAACCATACTTTTGATTGAGCAGATCTGAACACTCTTTCTGTAGAAAATGCAACTGGACATTTGGAGCGCTAAGAGAGTAGTAGTGGAAAAAGGAATATATTCAAATATAAACTACACAGAAGCATTCTGTGAAACTTCTTTCTGATCTGAGCATTCAGCTAACAGAGTTAAACCATACTTTGGATTGAGCAGTTTTGAAACACTCTGTCTGTAGAAAATGCAACTGGACATTCGTAGCGCTAAGTGGGTAATAGTGGAAAAAAGAATATGTTCAAATATAAACTACACAGAAGCATTGTATGAAACTTCTTTCTGTTCTGTGCATTCAACTAACAGAGTTGAACCTTACTTTTGATTGAGCCGTTCTGAAACACTCTTTCTGTAGAAACTGCAATTGGACATTCTGAGCGCTAAGAGGCCTATATTGGGAAAAAGAATGTCTACAAATAAAAACTACACAGAAGAATTGTGTGAAACTACTTTCTGTTCTGTTTGTTAAACTAAAAGAGTTGAACCTTAGTTTTGATTGAGCCGTTCTGAAACACTCTTTCTGTAGAAAATGCAAGTGGAGATTCGGAGCGCTAAGAGGGTAATAGTGGAAAAAGGAATGTCTCCAAATATAAACTACACAGAATCATTCTGTGAAACTTCTTTCTGATCTGTGCATTCAGCTAACAGAGTTAAACCATACTTTTGATTGAGCAGATCTGAACACTCTTTCTGTAGAAAATGCAAGTGGACATTCGGAGCGCTAAGAGGGTAATAGTGGAAAAAGGAATATATTCAAATATAAACTACACAGTAGCATTCTGTGAAAATTCTTTCTGTTCTGTGCATTCAACTAACAGATTTGAACCTTACTTTTGATTGAGCCGTTCTGAAACAATCTTTCTGTAGAAACTGCAATTGGACATGCTATGCGCTAAGAGGCCTACATTGGGAAAAAGAATATCTTCAAATAAAAACTACACAGATGCATTCTGTGAAACTTATTTCTGATCTGTAAATTCAGTTAACAGAGATAAAACATATTTTTGATTGAGCAGTTATAAAACACTCTTTTTGTAGAAAATGCAAGTGGAGATTCGGAGCGCTAAGTGGGTAATAGTGGAAAAAGGATTGTCTTCAAATATAAACTACACAGAATCATTCGGTGAAACTTTTTTCTGATCTGTGCATTCAGCTAACAGAGTTAAACCATACTTTTGATTGAGCAGATCTGAACACTCTTTCTGTAGAAAATGCAATTGGACATTTGGAGCGCTAAGAGAGTAGTAGTGGAAAAAGGAATATATTCAAATATAAACTACACAGAAGCATTCTGTGAAACTTCTTTCTGATCTGAGCATTCAGCTAACAGAGTTAAACCATACTTTTGATTGAGCAGTTTTGAAACACTCTGTCTGTAGAAAATGCAACTGGACATTCGTAGCGCTAAGTGGGTAATAGTGGAAAAAAGAATATGTTCAAATATAAACTACACAGAAGCATTGTATGAAACTTCTTTCTGTTCTGTGCATTCAACTAACAGAGTTGAACCTTACTTTTGATTGAGCCTTTCTGAAACACTCTTTCTGTAGAAACTGCAATTGGACATTCTGAGCGCTAAGAGGCCTATATTGGGAAAAATAATATCTTCAAATAAAAACTACACAGAAGCATTGTGTGAAACTTATTTCTGATATGTTCATTAAGCTAACAGAGTTAAACCATACTTTTGATTGCACAGTTCTGAACACTCTTTCTGTTGAAAATGCAAGTGGACATTCGGAGCGCTAAGAGGCTAATAGTGGAAAAAGGAATATATTCAAATATAAACTACACAGTAGCATTCTGTGAAAATTCTTTCTGTTCTGTGCATTCAACTAACAGAGTTGAACCTTACTTTTGATTGAGCCGTTCTGAAACACTCTTTCTGTAGAAACTGCAATTGGACATGCTAAGCGCTAAGAGGCCTACATTGGGAAAAAGAATATCTTCAAATAAAAACTACACAGATGCATTCTGTGAAACTTATTTCTGATCTGTAAATTCAGTTAACAGAGATAAAACATATTTTTGATTGAGCAGTTATGAAACACTCTTTTTGTAGAAAATGCAAGTGGAGATTCGGTGCGCTAAGAGGGTAATATTGGAAAAAGGAATGTCTTCAAATATAAACTACCCAGAATCATTCAGTTAAACTTCTTTCTGATCTGTGCATTCAGCTAACAGAGTTAAACCATACTTTTGATTGAGCAGATCTGAACACTCTTTCTGTAGAAAATGCAACTGGACATTTGGAGCGCTAAGAGCGTAGTAGTGGAAAAAGGAATATATTCAAATATAAACTACACAGAAGCATTCTGTGAAACTTCTTTCTGATCTGAGCATTCAGCTAACAGAGTTAAACCATACTTTTGATTGAGCAGTTTTGAAACACTCTGTCTGTAGAAAATGCAACTGGACATTCGTAGCGCTAAGTGGGTAATAGTGGAAAAAAGAATATGTTCAAATATAAACTACACAGAAGCATTGTATGAAACTTCTTTCTGTTCTGTGCATTCAAGTAACAGAGTTGAACCTTACTTTTGATTGAGCCGTTCTGAAACACTCTTTGTGTAGAAACTGCAATTGGACATTCTGAGCGCTAAGAGGCCTATATTGGGAAAAAGAATGTCTACAAATAAAAACTACACAGAAGAATTGTGTGAAACTTCTTTCTGTTCTGTTTGTTCAACTAAAAGAGTTGAACCTTAGTTTTGATTGAGCCGTTCTGAAACACTCTTTCTGTAGAAAATGCAAGTGGAGATTCGGAGCGCTAAGAGGGTAATAGTGGAAAAAGGAATGTCTCCAAATATAAACTACACAGAATCATTCTGTGAAACTTCTTTCTGATCTGTGCATTCAGCTAATAGAGTTAAACCATACTTTTGATTGAGCAGATCTGAACTCTCTTTCTGTAGAAAATGCAACTGGACATTTGGAGCGCTAAGAGAGTAGTAGTGGAAAAAGGAATATATTCAAATATAAACTACACAGAAGCATTCTGTGAAAATTCTTTCTGATCTGAGCATTCAGCTAACAGAGTTAAACCATACTTTTGATTGAGCAGTTTTGAAACACTCTGTCTGTAGAAAATGCAACTGGACATTCGTAGCGCTAAGTGGGTAATAGTGGAAAAAAGAATACATTCAAATATAAACTACACAGAAGCATTGTATGAAACTTCTTTCTGTTCTGTGCATTCAACTAACAGAGTTGAACCTTACTTTTGATTGAGCCGTTCTGAAACACTCTTTCTGTAGAAACTGCAATTGGACATTCTGAGCGCTAGGAGGCCTATATTGGGAAAAATAATATCTTCAAATAAAAACTACACAGAAGCATTGTGTGAAACTTATTTCTGATATGTTCATTAAGCTAACAGAGTTAAACCATACTTTTGATTGCGCAGTTCTTAACACTCTTTCTGTAGAAAATGCAAGTGGACATTCAGAGCGCTAAGAGGGTAATAGTGGAAAAAGGAATGTATTCAAATATAAACTACACAGTAGCATTCTGTGAAAATTCTTTCTGTTCTGTGCATTCAACTAACAGAGTTGAACCTTACTTTTGATTGAGCCGTTCTGAAACACTCTTTCTGTAGAAACTGCAATTGGACATGCTATGCGCTAAGAGGCCTACATTGGGAAAAAGAATATCTTCAAATAAAAACTACACAGATGCATTCTGTGAAACTTATTTCTGATCTGTAAATTCAGTTAACAGAGATAAAACATATTTTTGATTGAGCAGTTATGAAACACTCTTTTTGTAGAAAATGCAAGTGGAGATTCGGAGCGCTAAGAGGGTAATAGTGGAAAAAGGAATGTCTTCAAATATAAACTACACAGAATCATTCGGTGAAACTTCTTTCTGATCTGTGCATTCAGCTAACAGAGTTAAACCATACTTTTCATTGAGCAGATCTGAACACTCTTTCTTTACAAAATGCAACTGGACCTTTGGAGCGCTAAGAGCGTAGTAGTGGAAAAAGGAATATATTCAAATATAAACTACACAGAAGCATTCTGTGAAACTTCTTTCTGATCTGAGCATTCAGCTAACAGAGTTAAACCATACTTTTGATTGAGCAGTTTTGAAACACTCTGTCTGTTGAAAATGCAACTGGACATTCGTAGCGCTAAGTGGGTAATAGTGGAAAAAAGAATATGTTCAAATATAAACTACACAGAAGCATTGTATGAAACTTCTTTCTGTTCTGTGCATTCAACTAACAGAGTTGAACCTTACTTTTGATTGAGCCGTTCTGAAACACTCTTTCTGTAGAAACTGCAATTGGACATTCTGAGCGCTAGGAGGCCTATATTGGGAAAAAGAATGTCTACAAATAAAAACTACACAGAAGAATTGTGTGAAACTTCTTTCTGTTCTGTTTGTTCAACTAAAAGAGTTGAACCTTAGTTTTGATTGAGCCGTTCTGAAACACTCTTTCTGTAGAAAATGCAAGTGGAGATTTGGAGCGCTAAGAGGGTAATAGTGGAAAAAGGAATGTCTCCAAATATAAACTACACAGAATCATTCTGTGAAACTTCTTTCTGATCTGAGCATTCAGCTAACAGAGTTAAACCATACTTTTGATTGAGCAGTTTTGAAACACTCTGTCTGTAGAAAATGCAACTGGACATTCGTAGCGCTAAGTGGGTAATAGAGGAAAAAAGAATATGTTCAAATATAAACTACACAGAAGCATTGTATGAAACTTCTTTCTGTTCTGTGCATTCAACTAACAGAGTTGAACCTTACATTTGATTGAGCCTTTCTGAAACACTCTTTCTGTAGAAACTGCAATTGGACATTCTGAGCGCTAAGAGGCCTATATTGGGAAAAATAATATCTTCAAATAAAAACTACACAGAAGCATTGTGTGAAACTTATTTCTGATATGTTCATTAAGCTAACAGAGTTAAACCATACTTTTGATTGCGAAGTTCTTAACACTCTTTCTGTAGAAAATGCAAGTGGACATTCGGAGCGCTAAGAGGGTAATAGTGGAAAAAGGAATATATTCAAATATAAACTACACAGTAGCATTCTGTGAAAATTCTTTCTGTTCTGTGCATTCAACTAACAGAGTTGAACCTTACTTTTGATTGAGCCGTTCTGAAACACTCTTTCTGTAGAAACTGCAATTGGACATGCTAAGCGCTAAGAGGCCTACATTGGGAAAAAGAATATCTTCAAATAAAAATTACACAGAAGCATTGTGTGAAACTTATTTCTGATATGTTCATTAAGCTAACAGAGTTAAACCATACTTTTGATTGCGCAGTTCTGAACACTCTTTCTGTAGAAAATGCAAGTGGACATTCGGAGCGCTAAGAGGGTAATAGTGGAAAAAGGAATATATTCAAATATAAACTACACAGTAGCATTCTGTGAAAATTCTTTCTGTTCTGTGCATTCAACTAACAGAGTTGAACCTTACTTTTGATTGAGCCGTTCTGAAACACTCTTTCTGTAGAAACTGCAATTGGACATGCTAAGCGCTAAGAGTCCTACATTGGGAAAAAGAATATCTTCAAATAAAAACTACACAGATGCATTCTGTGAAACTTATTTCTGATCTGTAAATTCAGTTAACAGAGATAAAACATATTTTTGATTGAGCAGTTATGAAACACTCTTTTTGTAGAAAATGCAAGTGGAGATTCGGAGCGCTAAGAGGGTAATAGTGGAAAAAGGAATGTCTTCAAATATAAACTACACAGAATCATTCGGTGAAACTTCTTTCTGATCTGTGCATTCAGCTAACAGAGTTAAACCATACTTTTGATTGAGCAGATCTGAACACTCTTTCTGTAGAAAATGCAACTGGACATTTGGAGCGCTAAGAGCGTAGTAGTGGAAAAAGGAATATATTCAAATATAAACTACACAGAAGCATTCTGTGAAACTTCTTTCTGATCTGAGCATTCAGCTAACAGAGTTAAACCATACTTTTGATTGAGCAGTTTTGAAACACTCTGTCTGTAGAAAATGCAACTGGACATTCGTAGCGCTAAGTGGGTAATAGTGGAAAAAAGAATATGTTCAAATATAAACTACACAGAAGCATTGTATGAAACATCTTTCTGTTCTGTGCATTCAACTAACAGAGTTGAACCTTACTTTTGATTGAGCCGTTCTGAAACACTCTTTCTGTAGAAACTGCAATTGGACATTCTGAGCGCTAAGAGGCCTATATTGGGAAAAAGAATGTCTACAAATAAAAACTACACAGAAGAATTGTGTGAAACTTCTTTCTGTACTGTTTGTTCAACAAAAAGAGTTGAACCTTAGTTTTGATTGAGCCGTTCTGAAACACTCTTTCTGTAGAAAATGCAAGTGGAGATTCGGAGCGCTAAGAGGGTAATAGTGGAAAAAGGAATGTCTCCAAATATAAACTACACAGAATCATTCTGTGAAACTTCTTTCTGATCTGTGCATTCAGCTAATAGAGTTAAACCATACTTTTGATTGAGCAGATCTGAACACTCGTTCTGTAGAAAATGCAACTGGACATTTGGAGCGCTAAGAGAGTAGTAGTGGAAAAAGGAATATATTCAAATATAAACTACACAGAAGCATTCTGTGAAACTTCTTTCTGATCTGAGCATTCAGCTAACAGAGTTAAACCATACTTTTGATTGAGCAGTTTTGAAACACTCTGTCTGTAGAAAATGCAACTGGACATTCGTAGCGCTAAGTGGGTGATAGTGGAAAAAAGAATATGTTCAAATATAAACTACACAGAAGCATTGTATGAAACTTCTTTCTGTTCTGTGCATTCAACTAACAGAGTTGAACCTTATTTTGATTGAGCCTTTCTGAAACACTCTTTCTGTAGAAACTGCATTTGGACATTCTGAGCGCTAAGAGGCCTATATTGGGAAAAATAATATCTTCAAATAAAAACTACACAGAAGCATTGTGTGAAACTTATTTCTGATATGTTCATTAAGCTAACAGAGTTAAACCATACTTTTGATTGCGCAGTTCTGAACACTCTTTCTGTAGAAAATGCAAGTGGACATTCGGAGCGCTAAGAGGGTAATAGTGGAAAAAGGAATATATTCAAATATAAACTACACAGTAGCATTCTGTGAAAATTCTTTCTGTTCTGTGCATTCAACTAACAGAGTCGAACCTTACTTTTGATTGAGCCGTTCTGAAACACTCTTTCTGTAGAAACTGCAATTGGACATGCTAAGCGCTAAGAGTCCTACATTGGGAAAAATAATATCTTCAAATAAAAACTACACAGATGCATTCTGTGAAACTTATTTCTGATCTGTAAATTCAGTTAACAGAGATAAAACATATTTTTGATTGAGCAGTTATGAAACACTCTTTTTGTAGAAAATGCAAGTGGAGATTCGGAGCGCTAAGAGGGTAATAGTGGAAAAAGGAATGTCTTCAAATATAAACTACACAGAATCATTCGGTGAAACTTCTTTCTGATCTGTGCATTCAGCTAACAGAGTTAAACCATACTTTTGATTGAGCAGATCTGAACACTCTTTCTGTAGAAAATGCAACTGGACATTTGGAGCGCTAAGAGAGTAGTAGTGGAAAAAGGAATATATTCAAATATAAACTACACAGAAGCATTCTGTGAAACTTCTTTCTGATCTGAGCATTCAGCTAACAGAGTTAAACCATACTTTGGATTGAGCAGTTTTGAAACACTCTGTCTGTAGAAAATGCAACTGGACATTCGTAGCGCTAAGTGGGTAATAGTGGAAAAAAGAATATGTTCAAATATAAACTACACAGAAGCATTGTATGAAACTTCTTTCTGTTCTGTGCATTCAACTAACAGAGTTGAACCTTACTTTTGATTGAGCCGTTCTGAAACACTCTTTCTGTAGAAACTGCAATTGGACATTCTGAGCGCTAGGAGGCCTATATTGGGAAAAATAATATCTTCAAATAAAAACTACACAGAAGCATTGTGTGAAACTTATTTCTGATATGTTCATTAAGCTAACAGAGTTAAACCATACTTTTGATTGCGCAGTTCTTAACACTCTTTCTGTAGAAAATGCAAGTGGACATTCGGAGCGCTAAGAGGGTAATAGTGGAAAAAGGAATGTCTTCAAATATAAACTACACAGAATCATTCGGTGAAACTTCTTTCTGATCTGTGCATTCAGCTAACAGAGTTAAACCATACTTTTGATTGAGCAGATCTGAACACTCTTTCTGTAGAAAATGCAACTGGACATTTGGAGCGCTAAGAGCGTAGTAGTGGAAAAAGGAATATATTCAAATATAAACTACACAGAAGCATTCTGTGAAACTACTTTCTGATCTGAGCATTCAGCTAACAGAATTAAACCATACTTTTGATTGAGCAGTTTTGAAACACTCTGTCTGTAGAAAATGCAACTGGACATTCGTAGCGCTAAGTGGGTAATAGTGGAAAATAGAATATGTTCAAATATAAACTACACAGAAGCATTGTATGAAACTTCTTTCTGTTCTGTGCATTCAACTAACAGAGTTGAACTTTACTTTTGATTGAGCCTTTCTGAAACACTCTTTCTGTAGAAACTGCAATTGGACATTCTGAGCGCTAAGAGGCCTATATTGGGAAAAATAATATCTTCAAATAAAAACTACACAGAAGCATTGTGTGAAACTTATTTCTGATATGTTCATTAAGCTAACAGAGTTAAACCATACTTTTGATTGCGCAGTTCTGAACACTCTTTCTGTAGAAAATGCAAGTGGAGATTCGGAGCGCTAAGAGGGTAATAGTGGAAAAAGGAATATATTCAAATATAAACTACACAGTAGCATTCTGTGAAAATTCTTTCTGTTCTGTGCATTCAACTAACAGAGTTGAACCTTACTTTTGATTGAGCCGTTCTGAAACACTCTTTCTGTAGAAACTGCAATTGGACATGCTAAGCGCTAAGAGTCCTACATTGGGAAAAAGAATATCTTCAAATAAAAACTACACAGATGCATTCTGTGAAACTTATTTCTGATCTGTAAATTCAGTTAACAGAGATAAAACATATTTTTGATTGAGCAGTTATGAAACACTCTTTTTGTAGAAAATGCAAGTGGAGATTCGGAGCGCTAAGAGGGTAATAGTGGAAAAAGGAATGTCTTCAAATATAAACTACACAGAATCATTCGGTGAAACTTCTTTCTGATCTGTGCATTCAGCTAACAGAGTTAAACCATACTTTTGATTGAGCAGATCTGAACACTCTTTCTGCAGAAAATGCAACTGGACATTTGGAGCGCTAAGAGCGTAGTAGTGGAAAAAGGAATATATTCAAATATAAACTACACAGAAGCATTCTGTGAAACTTCTTTCTGATCTGAGCACTCAGCTAACAGAGTTAAACCATACTTTTGATTGAGGAGTTTTGAAACACTCTGTCTGTAGAAAATGCAACTGGACATTCGTAGCGCTAAGTGGGTAATAGTGGAAAAAAGAATATGTTCAAATATAAACTACACAGAAGCATTGTATGAAACTTCTTTCTGTTCTGTGCATTCAACTAACAGAGTTGAACCTTACTTTTGATTGAGCCGTTCTGAAACACTCTTTCTGTAGAAACTGCAATTGGACATTCTGAGCGCTAGGAGGCCTATATTGGGAAAAAGAATGTCTACAAATAAAAACTACACAGAAGAATTGTGTGAAACTTCTTTCTGTTCTGTTTGTTCAACTAAAAGAGTTGAACCTTAGTTTTGATTGAGCCGTTCTGAAACACTCTTTCTGTAGAAAATGCAAGTGGAGATTTGGAACGCTAAGAGGGTAATAGTGGAAAAAGGAATGTCTCCAAATATAAACTACACAGAATCATTCTGTGAAACTTCTTTCTGATCTGAGCATTCAGCTAACAGAGTTAAACCATACTTTTGATTGAGCAGTTTTGAAACACTCTGTCTGTAGAAAATGCAACTGGACATTCGTAGCGCTAAGTGGGTAATAGAGGAAAAAAGAATATGTTCAAATATAAACTACACAGAAGCATTGTATGAAACTTCTTTCTGTTCTGTGCATTCAAATAACAGAGTTGAACCTTACTTTTGATTGAGCCTTTCTGAAACACTCTTTATGTAGAAACTGCAATTGGACATTCTGAGCGCTAAGAGGCCTATATTGGGAAAAATAATATCTTCAAATAAAAACTACACAGAAGCATTGTGTGAAACTTATTTCTGATATGTTCATTAAGCTAACAGAGTTAAACCATACTTTTGATTGCGCAGTTCTGAACACTCTTTCTGTAGAAAATGCAAGTGGAGATTCGGAGCGCTAAGAGGGTAATAGTGGAAAAAGGAATATATTCAAATATAAACTACACAGTAGCATTCTGTGAAAATTCTTTCTGTTCTGTGCATTCAACTAACAGAGTTGAACCTTACTTTTGATTGAGCCGTTCTGAAACACTCTTTCTGTAGAAACTGCAATTGGACATGCTAAGCGCTAAGAGTCCTACATTGGGAAAAAGAATATCTTCAAATAAAAACTACACAGATGCATTCTGTGAAACTTATTTCTGATCTGTAAATTCAGTTAACAGAGATAAAACATATTTTTGATTGAGCAGTTATGAAACACTCTTTTTGTAGAAAATGCAAGTGGAGATTCGGAGCGCTAAGAGGGTAATAGTGGAAAAAGGAATGTCTTCAAATATAAACTACACAGAATCATTCGGTGAAACTTCTTTCTGATCTGTGCATTCAGCTAACAGAGTTAAACCATACTTTTGATTGAGCAGATCTGAACACTCTTTCTGCAGAAAATGCAACTGGACATTTGGAGCGCTAAGAGCGTAGTAGTGGAAAAAGGAATATATTCAAATATAAACTACACAGAAGCATTCTGTGAAACTTCTTTCTGATCTGAGCACTCAGCTAACAGAGTTAAACCATACTTTTGATTGAGGAGTTTTGAAACACTCTGTCTGTAGAAAATGCAACTGGACATTCGTAGCGCTAAGTGGGTAATAGTGGAAAAAAGAATATGTTCAAATATAAACTACACAGAAGCATTGTATGAAACTTCTTTCTGTTCTGTGCATTCAACTAACAGAGTTGAACCTTACTTTTGATTGAGCCGTTCTGAAACATTCTTTCTGTAGAAACTGCAATTGGACATTCTGAGCGCTAGGAGGCCTATATTGGGAAAAAGAATGTCTACAAATAAAAACTACACAGAAGAATTGTGTGAAACTTCTTTCTGTTCTGTTTGTTCAACTAAAAGAGTTGAACCTTAGTTTTGATTGAGCCGTTCTGAAACACTCTTTCTGTAGAAAATGCAAGTGGAGATTTGGAACGCTAAGAGGGTAATAGTGGAAAAAGGAATGTCTCCAAATATAAACTACACAGAATCATTCTGTGAAACTTCTTTCTGATCTGAGCATTCAGCTAACAGAGTTAAACCATACTTTTGATTGAGCAGTTTTGAAACACTCTGTCTGTAGAAAATGCAACTGGACATTCGTAGCGCTAAGTGGGTAATAGAGGAAAAAAGAATATGTTCAAATATAAACTACACAGAAGCATTGTATGAAACTTCTTTCTGTTCTGTGCATTCAACTAACAGAGTTGAACCTTACTTTTGATTGAGCCTTTCTGAAACACTCTTTCTGTAGAAACTGCAATTGGACATTCTGAGCGCTAAGAGGCCTATATTGGGAAAAATAATATCTTCAAATAAAAACTACACAGAAGCATTGTGTGAAACTTATTTCTGATATGTTCATTAAGCTAACAGAGTTAAACCATACTTTTGATTGCGCAGTTCTGAACACTCTTTCTGTAGAAAATGCAAGTGGAGATTCGGAGCGCTAAGAGGGTAATAGTGGAAAAAGGAATGTCTTCAAATATAAACTACACAGTAGCATTCTGTGAAAATTCTTTCTGTTCTGTGCATTCAACTAACAGAGTTGAACCTTACTTTTGATTGAGCCGTTCTGAAACACTCTTTCTGTAGAAACTGCAATTGGACATGCTAAGCGCTAAGAGTCCTACATTGGGAAAAAGAATATCTTCAAATAAAAACTACACAGATGCATTCTGTGAAACTTATTTCTGATCTGTAAATTCAGTTAACAGAGATAAAACATATTTTTGATTGAGCAGTTATGAAACACTCTTTTTGTAGAAAATGCAAGTGGAGATTCGGAGCGCTAAGAGGGTAATAGTGGAAAAAGGAATGTCTTCAAATATAAACTACACAGAATCATTCGGTGAAACTTCTTTCTGATCTGTGCATTCCGCTAAGAGAGTTAAACCATACTTTTGATTGAGCAGATCTGAACACTCTTTCTGCAGAAAATGCAACTGGACATTTGGAGCGCTAAGAGCGTAGTAGTGGAAAAAGGAATATATTCAAATATAAACTACACAGAAGCATTCTGTGAAACTTCTTTCTGATCTGAGCACTCAGCTAACAGAGTTAAACCATACTTTTGATTGAGGAGTTTTGAAACACTCTGTCTGTAGAAAATGCAACTGGACATTCGTAGCGCTAAGTGGGTAATAGTGGAAAAAAGAATATGTTCAAATATAAACTACACAGAAGCATTGTATGAAACTTCTTTCTGTTCTTTGCATTCAACTAACAGAGTTGAACCTTACTTTTGATTGAGCCGTTCTGAAACACTCTTTCTGTAGAAACTGCAATTGGACATTCTGAGCGCTAAGAGGCCTATATTGGGAAAAACAATGTCTACAAATAAAAACTACACAGAAGAATTGTGTGAAACTTCTTTCTGTTCTGTTTGTTCAACTAAAAGAGTTGAACCTTAGTTTTGATTGAGCCGTTCTGAAACACTCTTTCTGTAGAAAATGCAAGTGGAGATTCGGAGCGCTAAGAGGGTAATAGTGGAAAAAGGAATGTCTCCAAATATAAACTACACAGAATCATTCTGTGAAACTTCTTTCTGATCTGTGCATTCAGCTAATAGAGTTAAACCATACTTTTGATTGAGCAGATCTGAACACTCTTTCTATAGAAAATGCAACTGGACATTTGGAGCGCTAAGAGAGTAGTAGTGGAAAAAGGAATATATTCAAATATAAACTACACAGAAGCATTCTGTGAAACTTCTTTCTGATCTGAGCATTCAGCTAACAGAGTTAAACCATACTTTTGATTGAGCAGTTTTGAAACACTCTGTCTGTAGAAAATGCAACTGGACATTCGTAGCGCTAAGTGGGTGATAGTGGAAAAAAGAATATGTTCAAATATAAACTACACAGAAGCATTGTATGAAACTTCTTTCTGTTCTGTGCATTCAACTAACAGAGTTGAACCTTACTTTTGATTGAGCCTTTCTGAAACACTCTTTCTGTAGAAACTGCATTTGGACATTCTGAGCGCTAAGAGGCCTATATTGGGAAAAATAATATCTTCAAATAAAAACTACACAGAAGCATTGTGTGAAACTTATTTCTGATATGTTCATTAAGCTAACAGAGTTAAACCATACTTTTGATTGCGCAGTTCTTAACACTCTTTCTGTAGAAAATGCAAGTGGACATTCGGAGCGCTAAGAGGGTAATAGTGGAAAAAGGAATATATTCAAATATAAACTACACAGTAGCATTCTGTGAAAATTCTTTCTGTTCTGTGCATTCAACTAACAGAGTTGAACCTTACTTTTGATTGAGCCGTTCTGAAACACTCTTTCTGTAGAAACTGCATTTGGACATTCTGAGCGCTAAGAGGCCTATATTGGGAAAAATAATATCTTCAAATAAAAACTACACAGAAGCATTGTGTGAAACTTATTTCTGATATGTTCATTAAGCTAACAGAGTTAAACCATACTTTTGATTGCGCAGTTCTTAACACTCTTTCTGTAGAAAATGCAAGTGGACATTCGGAGCGCTAAGTGGGTAATAGTGGAAAAAGGAATATATTCAAATATAAACTACACAGTAGCATTCTGTGAAAATTCTTTCTGTTCTGTGCATTCAACTAACAGAGTTGAACCTTACTTTTGATTGAGCCGTTCTGAAACACTCTTTCTGTAGAAACTGCAATTGGACATGCTATGCGCTAAGAGGCCTACATTGGGAAAAAGAATATCTTCAAATAAAAACTACACAGATGCATTCTGTGAAACTTATTTCTGATCTGTAAATTCAGTTAACAGAGATAAAACATATTTTTGATTGAGCAGTTATGAAACACTCTTTTTTTAGAAAATGCAAGTGGAGATTCGGAGCGCTAAGAGGGTAATAGTGGAAAAAGGAATGTCTTCAAATATAAACTACACAGAATCATTCGGTGAAACTTCTTTCTGATCTGTGCATTCAGCTAACAGAGTTAAACCATACTTTTCATTGAGCAGATCTGAACACTCTTTCTGTAGAAAATGCAACTGGACATTTGGAGCGCTAAGAGCGTAGTAGTGGAAAAAGGAATATATTCAAATATAAACTACACAGAAGCATTCTGTGAAACTTCTTTCTGATCTGAGCATTCAGCTAACAGAGTTAAACCATACTTTTGATTGAGCAGTTTTGAAACACTCTGTCTGTAGAAAATGAAACTGGACATTCGTAGCGCTAAGTGGGTAATAGTGGAAAAAAGAATATGTTCAAATATAAACTACACAGAAGCATTGTATGAAACTTCTTTCTGTTCTGTGCATTCAACTAACAGAGTTGAACCTTACTTTTGATTGAGCCGTTCTGAAACACTCTTTCTGTAGAAACTGCAATTGGACTTTCTGAGCGCTAAGAGGCCTATATTGGGAAAAACAATGTCTACGAATAAAAACTACACAGAAGAATTGTGTGAAAATTCTTTCTGTTCTGTTTGTTCAACTAAAAGAGTTGAACCTTAGTTTTGATTGAGCCGTTCTGAACACTCTTTCTGTAGAAAATGCAAGTGGAAATTCGGAGCGCTAAGAGCGTAATAGTGGAAAAAGGAATGTCTCCAAATATAAACTACACAGAATCATTCTGTGAAACTTCTTTCTGATCTGTGCATTCAGCTAACAGAGTTAAACCATACTTTTGATTGAGCAGACCTGAACACTCTTTCTGTAGAAAATGCAACTGGACATTTGGAGCGCTAAGAGAGTAGTAGTGGAAAAAGGAATATATTCAAATATAAACTACACAGAAGCATTCTGTGAAACTTCTTTCTGATCTGAGCATTCAGCTAACAGAGTTAAACCATACTTTTGATTGAGCAGTTTTGAAACACTCTGTCTGTAGAAAATGCAACTGGACATTCGTAGCGCTAAGTGGGTAATAGTGGAAAAAAGAATATGTTCAAATATAAACTACACAGAAGCATTGTATGAAACTTCTTTCTGTTCTGTGCATTCAACTAACAGAGTTGAACCTTACTTTTGATTGAGCCTTTCTGAAACACTCTTTCTGTAGAAACTGCAATTGGACATTCTGAGCGCTAAGAGGCCTATATTGGGAAAAATAATATCTTCAAATAAAAACTACACAGAAGCATTGTGTGAAACTTATTTCTGATATGTTCATTAAGCTAACAGAGTTAAACCATACTTTTGATTGCGCAGTTCTTAACACTCTTTCTGTAGAAAATGCAAGTGGACATTCGGAGCGCTAAGAGGGTAATAGTGGAAAAAGGAATATATTCAAATATAAACTACACAGTAGCATTCTGTGAGAATTCTTTCTGTTCTGTGCATTCAACTAACAGAGTTGAACCTTACTTTTGATTGAGCCGTTCTGAAACACTCTTTCTGTAGAAACTGCAATTGGACATGCTAAGCGCTAAGAGGCCTACATTGGGAAAAAGAATATCTTCAAATAAAAATTACACAGAAGCATTGTGTGAAACTTATTTCTGATATGTTCATTAAGCTAACAGAGTTAAACCATACTTTTGATTGCGCAGTTCTGAACACTCTTTCTGTAGAAAATGCAAGTGGACATTCGGAGCGCTAAGAGGGTAATAGTGGAAAAAGGAATATATTCAAATATAAACTACACAGTAGCATTCTGTGAAAATTCTTTCTGTTCTGTGCATTCAACTAACAGAGTTGAACCTTACTTTTGATTGAGCCGTTCTGAAACACTCTTTCTGTAGAAACTGCAATTGGACATGCTAAGCGCTAAGAGGCCTACATTGGGAAAAAGAATATCTTCAAATAAAAACTACACAGATGCATTCTGTGAAGCTTATTTCTGATCTGTAAATTCAGTTAACAGAGATAAAACATATTTTTGAATGAGCAGTTATGAAACACTCTTTTTGTAGAAAATGCAAGTGGAGATTCGGAGCGCTAAGAGGGTAATAGTGGAAAAAGGAATGTCTTCAAATATAAACTACACAGAATCATTCGGTGAAACTTCTTTCTGATCTGTGCATTCAGCTAACAGAGTTAAACCATACTTTTGATTGAGCAGATCTGAACACTCTTTCTGTAGAAAATGCAACTGGACATTTGGAGCGCTAAGAGCGTAGTAGTGGAAAAAGGAATATAATCAAATATAAACTACACAGAAGCATTCTGTGAAACTACTTTCTGATCTGAGCATTCAGCTAACAGAGTTAAACCATACTTTTGATTGAGCAGTTTTGAAATACTCTGTCTGTAGAAAATGCAACTGGACATTCGTAGCGCTAAGTGGGTAATAGTGGAAAATAGAATATGTTCAAATATAAACTACACAGAAGCATTGTATGAAACTTCTTTCTGTTCTGTGCATTCAACTAACAGAGTTGAACTTTACTTTTGATTGAGCCTTTCTGAAACACTCTTTCTGTAGAAACTGCAATTGGACATTCTGAGCGCTAAGAGGCCTATATTGGGAAAAATAATATCTTCAAATAAAAACTACACAGAAGCATTGTGTGAAACTTATTTCTG
Source organism: Symphalangus syndactylus (assembly GCF_028878055.3). NCBI lineage: Eukaryota > Metazoa > Chordata > Mammalia > Primates > Hylobatidae > Symphalangus > Symphalangus syndactylus. The sequence goes on along the minus strand of NC_072437.2, from coordinate 108,301,234 downwards.
ATATGTTCATTAAGCTAACAGAGTTAAACCATACTTTTGATTGCGCAGTTCTGAACACTCTTTCTGTAGAAAATGCAAGTGGAGATTCGGAGCGCTAAGAGGGTAATAGTGGAAAAAGGAATGTCTTCAAATATAAACTACACAGAATCATTCGGTGAAACTTCTTTCTGATCTGTGCATTCAGCTAACAGAGTTAAACCATACTTTTGATTGAGCAGATCTGAACACTCTTTCTGTAGAAAATGCAACTGGACATTTGGAGCGCTAAGAGCGTAGTAGTGGAAAAAGGAATATATTCAAATATAAACTACACAGAAGAATTCTGTGAAACTACTTTCTGATCTGAGCATTCAGCTAACAGAATTAAACCATACTTTTGATTGAGCAGTTTTGAAACACTCTGTCTGTAGAAAATGCAACTGGACATTCGTAGCGCTAAGTGGGTAATAGTGGAAAATAGAATATGTTCAAATATAAACTACACAGAAGCATTGTATGAAACTTCTTTCTGTTCTGTGCATTCAACTAACAGAGTTGAACTTTACTTTTGATTGAGCCTTTCTGAAACACTCTTTCTGTAGAAACTGCAATTGGACATTCTGAGCGCTAAGAGGCCTATATTGGGAAAAATAATATCTTCAAATAAAAACTACACAGAAGCATTGTGTGAAACTTATTTCTGATATGTTCATTAAGCTAACAGAGTTAAACCATACTTTTGATTGCGCAGTTCTGAACACTCTTTCTGTAGAAAATGCAAGTGGACATTCGGAGCGCTAAGTGGGTAATAGTGGAAAAAGGAATATATTCAAATATAAACTACACAGTAGCATTCTGTGAAAATTCTTTCTGTTCTGTGCATTCAACTAACAGAGTTGAACCTTACTTTTGATTGAGCCGTTCTGAAACACTCTTTCTGTAGAAACTGCAATTGGACATGCTATGCGCTAAGAGGCCTACATTGGGAAAAAGAATATCTTCAAATAAAAACTACACAGATGCATTCTGTGAAACTTATTTCTGATCTGTAAATTCAGTTAACAGAGATAAAACATATTTTTGATTGAGCAGTTATGAAACACTCTTTTTTTAGAAAATGCAAGTGGAGATTCGGAGCGCTAAGAGGGTAATAGTGGAAAAAGGAATGTCTTCAAATATAAACTACACAGAATCATTCGGTGAAACTTCTTTCTGATCTGTGCATTCAGCTAACAGAGTTAAACCATACTTTTCATTGAGCAGATCTGAACACTCTTTCTGTAGAAAATGCAACTGGACATTTGGAGCGCTAAGAGCGTAGTAGTGGAAAAAGGAATATATTCAAATATAAACTACACAGAAGCATTCTGTGAAACTTCTTTCTGATCTGAGCATTCAGCTAACAGAGTTAAACCATACTTTTGATTGAGCAGTTTTGAAACACTCTGTCTGTAGAAAATGAAACTGGACATTCGTAGCGCTAAGTGGGTAATAGTGGAAAAAAGAATATGTTCAAATATAAACTACACAGAAGCATTGTATGAAACTTCTTTCTGTTCTGTGCATTCAACTAACAGAGTTGAACCTTACTTTTGATTGAGCCGTTCTGAAACACTCTTTCTGTAGAAACTGCAATTGGACTTTCTGAGCGCTAAGAGGCCTATATTGGGAAAAACAATGTCTACGAATAAAAACTACACAGAAGAATTGTGTGAAACTTCTTTCTGTTCTGTTTGTTCAACTAAAAGAGTTGAACCTTAGTTTTGATTGAGCCGTTCTGAACACTCTTTCTGTAGAAAATGCAAGTGGAAATTCGGAGCGCTAAGAGGGTAATAGTGGAAAAAGGAATGTCTCCAAATATAAACTACACAGAATCATTCTGTGAAACTTCTTTCTGATCTGTGCATTCAGCTAACAGAGTTAAACCATACTTTTGATTGAGCAGACCTGAACACTCTTTCTGTAGAAAATGCAACTGGACATTTGGAGCGCTAAGAGAGTAGTAGTGGAAAAAGGAATATATTCAAATATAAACTACACAGAAGCATTCTGTGAAACTTCTTTCTGATCTGAGCATTCAGCTAACAGAGTTAAACCATACTTTTGATTGAGCAGTTTTGAAACACTCTGTCTGTAGAAAATGCAACTGGACATTCGTAGCGCTAAGTGGGTAATAGTGGAAAAAAGAATATGTTCAAATATAAACTACACAGAAGCATTGTATGAAACTTCTTTCTGTTCTGTGCATTCAACTAACAGAGTTGAACCTTACTTTTGATTGAGCCTTTCTGAAACACTCTTTCTGTAGAAACTGCAATTGGACATTCTGAGCGCTAAGAGGCCTATATTGGGAAAAATAATATCTTCAAATAAAAACTACACAGAAGCATTGTGTGAAACTTATTTCTGATATGTTCATTAAGCTAACAGAGTTAAACCATACTTTTGATTGCGCAGTTCTTAACACTCTTTCTGTAGAAAATGCAAGTGGACATTCGGAGCGCTAAGAGGGTAATAGTGGAAAAAGGAATATATTCAAATATAAACTACACAGTAGCATTCTGTGAGAATTCTTTCTGTTCTGTGCATTCAACTAACAGAGTTGAACCTTACTTTTGATTGAGCCGTTCTGAAACACTCTTTCTGTAGAAACTGCAATTGGACATGCTAAGCGCTAAGAGGCCTACATTGGGAAAAGAATATCTTCAAATAAAAATTACACAGAAGCATTGTGTGAAACTTATTTCTGATATGTTCATTAAGCTAACAGAGTTAAACCATACTTTTGATTGCGCAGTTCTGAACACTCTTTCTGTAGAAAATGCAAGTGGACATTCGGAGCGCTAAGAGGGTAATAGTGGAAAAAGGAATATATTCAAATATAAACTACACAGTAGCATTCTGTGAAAATTCTTTCTGTTCTGTGCATTCAACTAACAGTGTTGAACCTTACTTTTGATTGAGCCGTTCTGAAACACTCTTTCTGTAGAAACTGCAATTGGACATGCTAAGCGCTAAGAGGCCTACATTGGGAAAAAGAATATCTTCAAATAAAAACTACACAGATGTATTCTGTGAAACTTATTTCTGATCTGTAAATTCAGTTAACAGAGATAAAACATATTTTTGATTGAGCAGTTATGAAACACTCTTTTTGTAGAAAATGCAAGTGGAGATTCGGAGCGCTAAGTGGGTAGTAGTGGAAAAAGGAATATCTTCAAATATAAACTACACAGAAGCATTCTGAGAAACTTCTTTCTGATCTGAGCATTCAGCTAACAGAGTTAAACCATACTTTTGATTGCGCAGTTCTGAACACTCTTTCTGTAGAAAATTCAAGTGGACATTCGGAGCGCTAAGAGGGTAATAGTGGAAAAAGGAATATATTCAAATATAAACTACACAGTAGCATTCTGTGAAAATTCTTTCTGTTCTGTGCATTCAACTAACAGAGTTGAACCTTACTTTGGTTTGAGCCGTTCTGAAACACTCTTTCTGTAGAAACTGCAATTGGACATGCTAAGCGCTAAGAGGCCTACATTGGGAAAAAGATTATCTTCAAATAAAAACTACACAGATGCATTCTGTGAAACTTATTTCTGATCTGTAAATTCCGTTAACAGAGATAAAACATATTTTTGATTGAGCAGTTATGAAACACTCTTTTTGTAGAAAATGCAAGTGGAGATTCGGAGCGCTAAGTGGTTAATAGTGGAAAAAGGAATGTCTTCAAATATAAACTACACAGAATCATTCGGTGAAACTTCTTTCTGATCTGTGCATTCAGCTAACAGAGTTAAACCATACTTTTGATTGAGCAGATCTGAACACACTTTCTGTAGAAAATGCAACTGGACATTTGGAGCGCTAAGAGCGTAGTAGTGGAAAAAGGAATATATTCAAATAGAAACTACACAGAAGCATTCTGTGAAACTTCTTTCTGATCTGAGCATTCAGCTAACAGAGTTAAACCATACTTTTGATTGAGCAGTTTTGAAACACTCTGTCTGTAGAAAATGCAACTGGACATTCGTAGCGCTAAGTGGGTAATAGTGGAAAAAAGAATATGTTCAAATATAAACTACACAGAAGCATTGTATGAAACTTCTTTCTGTTCTGTGCATTCAACTAACAGAGTTGAACCTTACTTTTGATTGAGCCTTTCTGAAACAGTCTTTCTGTAGAAACTGCAATTGGACATTCTGAGCGCTAAGAGGCCTATATTGGGAAAAATAATATCTTCAAATAAAAACTACACAGAAGCATTGTGTGAAACTTATTACTGATATGTTCATTAAGCTAACAGAGTTAAACCATACTTTTGATTGCGCAGTTCTGAACACTCTTTCTGTAGAAAATGCAAGTGGACATTCGGAGCGCTAAGAGGGTAATAGTGGAAAAAGGAATATATTCAAATATAAACTACACAGTAGCATTCTGTGAAAATTCTTTCTGTTCTGTGCATTCAACTAACAGAGTTGAACCTTACTTTTGATTGAGCCGTTCTGAAACACTCTTTCTGTAGAAACTGCAATTGGACATGCTAAGCGCTAAGAAGCCTACATTGGGAAAAAGATTATATTCAAATAAAAACTACACAGATGCATTCTGTGAAACTTATTTCTGATCTGTAAATTCAGTTAACAGAGATAAAACATATTTTTGATTGAGCAGTTATGAAACACTCTTTTTGTAGAAAATGCAAGTGGAGATTCGGAGCGCTAAGTGGGTAATAGTGGAAAAAGGAATGTCTTCAAATATAAACTACACAGAATCATTCGGTGAAACTTCTTTCTGATCTGTGCATTCAGCTAACAGAGTTAAACCATACTTTTGATTGAGCAGATCTGAACACACTTTCTGTAGAAAATGCAACTGGACATTTGGAGCGCTAAGAGCGTAGTAGTGGAAAAAGGAATATATTCAAATATAAACTACACAGAAGCATTCTGTGAAACATCTTTCTGATCTGAGCATTCAGCTAACAGAGTTAAACCATACTTTTGATTGAGCAGTTTTGAAACACTCTGTCTGTACAAAATGCAACTGGACATTCGTAGCGCTAAGTGGGTAATAGTGGAAAAAAAAATATGTTCAAATATAAACTACACAGAAGCATTGTATGAAACTTGTGTCTGTTCTGTGCATTCAACTAACAGAGTTGAACCTTACTTTTGATTGAGCCGTTCTGAAACACTCTATCCGTAGAAACTGCAATTGGACATTCTGAGCGCTAAGAGGCCTATATTGGGAAAAAGAATGTCTACAGATAAAAACTACACAGAAGAATTGTGTGAAACTTCTTTCTGTTCTGTTTGTTCAACTAAAAGAGTTGAACCTTAGTTTTGATTGAGCCGTTCTGAAACACTCTTTCTGTAGAAAATGCAAGTGGAGATTCGGAGCGCTAAGAGGGTAATAGTGGAAAAAGGAATGTCTCCAAATATAAACTACACAGAATCATTCTGTGAAATTTCTTTCTGATCTGTGCATTCAGCTAACAGAGTTAAAACATACTTTTGATTTAGCAGATCTGAACACTCTTTCTGTAGAAAATGCAACTGGACATTTGGAGCGCTAAGAGAGTAGTAGTGGAAAAAGGAATATATTCAAATATAAACTACACAGAAGCATTCTGTGAAACTTCTTTCTGATCTGAGCATTCAGCTAACAGAGTTAAACCATACTTTTGATTGAGCAGTTTTGAAACACTCTGTCTGTAGAAAATGCAACTGGACATTCGTAGCGCTAAGTGGGTAATAGTGGAAAAAAAATATCTTCAAATATAAACTACACAGAAGCATTGTATGAAACTACTTTCTGTTCTGTGCATTCAACTAACAGAGTTGAACCTTACTTTTGATTGAGCCTTTCTGAAACACTCTTTCTGTAGAAACTGCAATTGGACATTCTGAGCGCTAAGAGGCCTCTATTGGGAAAAATAATAACTTCAAATAAAAACTACACAGAAGCATTGTGTGAAACTTATTTCTGATATGTTCATTAAGCTAACAGAGTTAAACCATACTTTTGATTGCGCAGTTCTGAACACTCTTTCTGTAGAAAATGCAAGTGGACATTCGGAGCGCTAAGAGGGTAATAGTGGAAAAAGGAATATATTCAAATATAAACTACACAGTAGCATTCTGTGAAAATTCTTTCTGTTCTGTGCATTCAACTAACAGAATTGAACCTTACTATTGATTGAGCCGTTCTGAAACACTCTTTCTGTAGAAACTGCAATTGGACATGCTAAGCGCTAAGAGTCCTACATTGAGAAAAAGAATATCTTCAAATAAAAACTACACAGATGCATTCTGTGAAACTTATTTCTGATCTGTAAATTCAGTTAACAGAGATAAAACACATTTTTGATTGAGCAGTTATGAAACACTCTTTTTGTAGAAAATGCAAGTGGAGATTCGGAGCGCTAAGTGGGTAATAGTGGAAAAAGGAATGTCTTCAAATATAAACTACACAGAATCATTCAGTGAAACTTCTTTCTGATCTGTGCATTCAGCTAACAGAGTTAAACCATACATTTGATTGAGCAGATCTGAACACTCTTTCTGTAGAAAATGCAACTGGACATTTGGAGCGCTAAGAGCGTACTAGTGGAAAAAGGAATATATTCAAATATAAACTACACAGAAGCATTCTGTGAAACTTCTTTCTGATCTGAGCATTAAGCTAACAGAGTTAAACCATACTTTTGATTGAGCAGTTTTGAAACACTCTGTCTGTAGAAAATGCAACTGGACATTTGTAGCGCTAAGTGGGTAATAGTGGAAAAAAGAATATGTTCAAATATAAACTACACAGAAGCATTGTATGAAACTTCTTTCTGTTCTGTGCATTCAACTAACAGAGTTGAACCTTACTTTTGATTGAGCCGTTCTGTAACACTCTTTCTGTAGAAACTGCAATTGGACATTCTGAGCGCTAAGAGGCCTATATTGGGAAAAATGATATCTACAAATAAAAACTACACAGAAAAATTGTGTGAAACTTCTTTCTGTTCTGTTTGTTCAACTAAAAGAGTTGAACCTTAGTTTTGATTGAGCCGTTCTGAAACACTCTTTCTGTAGAAAATGCAAGTGGAGATTCGGAGCGCTAAGAGGCTAATAGTGGAAAAAGGAATGTCTCCAAATATAAACTACACAGAAGCATTCTGTGAAACTTCTTTCTGATCTGAGCATTCAGCTAACAGAGTTAAACCATACTTTTGATTGAGCAGTTTTGAAACACTCTGTCTGTAGAAAATGCAACTGGACATTTGTAGCGCAAAGTGGGTAATAGTGGAAAAAAGAATATGTTCAAATATAAACTACACAGAAGCATTGTATGAAACTTCTTTCTGTTCTGTGCATTCAACTAACAGAGTTGAACCTTACTTTTGATTGAGCCTTTCTGAAACACTCTTTCTGTAGAAACTGCAATTGGACATTCTGAGCGCAAAGAGGCCTATATTGGGAAAAATAATATCTTCAAATAAAAACTAAACAGAAGCATTGTGTGAAACTTATTTCTGATATGTTCCTTAAGCTAACAGAGTTAAACCATACTTTTGATTGCGCAGTTCTGAAGACTCTTTCTGTAGAAAATGCAAGTGGACCTTCGGAGCGCTAAGAGGGTAATAGTGGAAAAAGGAATATATTCAAATATAAACTACACAGTAGCATTCTGTGAAAATTCTTTCTGTTCTGTGCATTCAACTAACAGAGTTGAACCTTACTTTTGATTGAGCCGTTCTGAAACACTCTTTCTGTAGAAACTGCAATTGGACATGCTAAGCGCTAAGAGGCCTACATTGGGAAAAAGAATATCTTCCAATAAAAACTACACAGATGCATTCTGTGAAACTTATTTCTGATCTGTAAATTCAGTTAACAGAGATAAAACATATTTTTGATTGAGCAGTTATGAAACACTCTTTTTGTAGAAAATGCAAGTGTAGATTCGGAGTGCTAAGTGGGTAATAGTGGAAAAAGGAATTTCTTCAAATATAAACTACACAGAATCATTTGGTGAAACTTCTTTATGATCTGTGCATTCACCTAACAGAGTTAAACCATACTTTTGATTGCGCAGTTCTGAACACTCTTTCTGTAGTAAATGCAAGTGGACATTCGGAGCGCTAAGATGGTAATAGTGGAAAAAGGAATATATTCAAATATAAACTACACAGTAGCATTCTGTGAAAATTCTTTCTGTTCTGTGCATTCAACTAACAGAGTTGAACCTTACTTTTGATTGAGCCGTTCTGAAACACTCTTTCTGTAGAAACTGCAATTGGACATGCTATGCGCTAAGAGGCCTACATTGGGAAAAAGAATATCTTCAAATAAAAACTACACAGATGCATTCTGTGAAACTTATTTCTGATCTGTAAATTCAGTTAACAGAGATAAAACATATTTTTGATTGAGCAGTTATGAAACACTCTTTTTGTAGGAAATGCAAGTGGAGATTCGGAGCGCTAAGTGGGTTATAGTGTAAAAAGGAATGTCTTCAAATATAAACTACACAGAATGATTTGGTGAAACTTCTTTATGATCTGTGCATTCAGCTAACAGAGTTAAACCATATTTTGATTGAGCAGTTTTGAAACACTCTGTCTGTAGAAAATGCAACTGGACATTCGTAGCGCTAAGTGGGTAATAGTGGAAAAAAGAATATGTTCAAATATAAACTACACAGAAGCATTGTATGAAACTTCTTTCTGTTCTGTGCATTCAACTAACAGAGTTGAACCTTACTTTTGATTGAGCCGTTCTGAAACACTCTTTCTGTAGAAACTGCAATTGGACATTCTGAGCGCTAAGAGGCCTATATTGGGAAAAAGAATGTCTACAAATAAAAACTACACAGAAGAATTGTGTGAAACTTCTTTCTGTTCTGTTTGTTCAACTAAAAGAGTTGAACCTTAGTTTTGATTGAGCCGTTCTAAAACACTCTTTCTGTAGAAAATGCAAGTGGAGATTCGGAGCGCTAAGAGGGTAATAGTGTAAAAAGGAATGTCTCCAAATATAAACTACACAGAATCATTCTGTGAAACTTCTTTCTGATCTGTGCATTCAGCTAACAGAGTTAAACCATACTTTTGATTGAGCAGATCTGAACTCTCTTTCTGTAGAAAATGCAACTGGACATTTGGAGCGCTAAGAGAGTAGTAGTGGAAAAAGGAATATATTCAAATATAAACAACACAGAAGCAGTCTGTGAAACTTCTTTCTGATCTGAGCATTCAGCTAACAGATTTAAACCATACTTTTGAATGAGCAGTTTTGAAACACTCTGTCTGTAGAAAATGCAACTGGACATTCGTAGCGCTAAGTGGGTAATATTGGAAAAAAGAATATGTTCAAATATAAACTACACAGAAGCATTGTATGAAACTTCTTTCTGTTCTGTGCATTCAACTTACAGAGTTGAACCTTACTTTTGATTGAGCCTTTCTGAAACTCTCTTTCTGTAGAAACTGCAATTGGACATTCTGAGCGCTAAGAGGCCTATATTGGGAAAAATAATATCTTCAAATAAAAACTACACAGAAGCATTGTGTGAAACTTATTTCTGATATGTTCATTAAGCTAACAGAGTTAAACCATACTTTTGATTGCGCAGTTCTGAACACTCTTTCTGTAGAAAATGCAAGTGGACATTCGGAGCGCTAAGAGGGTAATAGTGGAAAAAGGAATATATTCAAATATAAACTACACAGTAGCATTCTGTGAAAATTCTTTCTGTTCTGTGCATTCAACTAACAGAGTTGAACCTTACATTTGATTGAGCCGTTCTGAAACACTCTTTCTGTAGAAACTGCAATTGGACATGCTAAGCGCTAAGAGGCCTACATTGGGAAAAAGAATATCTTCAAATAAAAACTACACAGATGCATTCTGTGAAACTTATTTCTGATCTGTAAATTCAGTTAACAGAGATAAAACATATTTTTGATTGAGCAGATATGAAACACTCTTTTTGTAGAAAATGCAAGTGGAGATTCGGAGCGCTAAGAGGGTAATAGTGGAAAAAGGAATGTCTTCAAATATAAATTACACAGAATCATTCGGTGAAACTTCTTTCTGATCTGTGCATTCAGCTAACAGAGTTAAACCATACTTTTGATTGAGCAGATCTGAACACTCTTTCTGTAGAAAATGCAACTGGACATTTGGAGCGCTAATAATGTAGTAGTGGAAAAAGGAATATATTCAGATACAAACTACACAGAAGCATTCTGTGAAACTTCTTTCTGATCTGAGCATTCAGCTAACAGAGTTAAAACATACTTTTGATTGAGCAGTTTTGAAACACTCTGTCTGTAGAAAATGCAACTGGACATTCGTAGCGCTAAGTGGGTAATAGTGGAAAAAAGAATATGTTCAAATATAAACTACACAGAAGCATTGTATGAAACTTCTTTCTGTTCTGTGCATTCAACTAACAGAGTTGAACCTTACTTTTGATTGAGCTGTTCTGAAACACTCTTTCTGTAGAAACTGCAATTGGACATTCTGAGCGCTAAGAGGCCTATATTGGGAAAAAGAATGTCTACACATAAAAACTACACAAAAGAATTGTGTGAAACTCCTTTCTGTTCTGTTTGTTCAACTAAAAGAGTTGAACCTTAGTTTTGATTGAGCCGTTCTGAAACACTCTTTCTGTAGAAAATGCAAGTGGAGATTCGGAGCGCTAAGAGGGTAATAGTGGAAAAAGGAATGTCTCCAAATATAAACTACACAGAATCATTCTGTGAAATTTCTTTCTGATCTGTGCATTCAGCTAACAGAGTTAAAACATACTTTTGATTTAGCAGATCTGAACACTCTTTCTGTAGAAAATGCAACTGGACATTTGGAGCGCTAAGAGAGTAGTAGTGGAAAAAGGAATATATTCAAATATAAACTACACAGAAGCATTCTGTGAAACTTCTTTCTGATCTGAGCATTCAGCTAACAGAGTTAAACCATACTTTTGATTGAGCAGTTTTGAAACACTCTGTCTGTAGAAAATGCAACTGGACATTCGTAGCGCTAAGTGGGTAATAGTGGAAAAAAAATATCTTCAAATATAAACTAAACAGAAGCATTGTATGAAACTACTTTCTGTTCTGTGCATTCAACTAACAGAGTTGAACCTTACTTTTGATTGAGCCTTTCTGAAACACTCTTTCTGTAGAAACTGCAATTGGACATTCTGAGCGCTAAGAGGCCTCTATTGGGAAAAATAATAACTTCAAATAAAAACTACACAGAAGCATTGTGTGAAACTTATTTCTGATATGTTCATTAAGCTAACAGAGTTAAACCATACTTTTGATTGCGCAGTTCTGAACACTCTTTCTGTAGAAAATGCAAGTGGACATTCGGAGCGCTAAGAGGGTAATAGTGGAAAAAGGAATATATTCAAATATAAACTACACAGTAGCATTCTGTGAAAATTCTTTCTGTTCTGTGCATTCAACTAACAGAATTGAACCTTACTATTGATTGAGCCGTTCTGAAACACTCTTTCTGTAGAAACTGCAATTGGACATGCTAAGCGCTAAGAGTCCTACATTGAGAAAAAGAATATCTTCAAATAAAACTACACAGATGCATTCTGTGAAACTTATTTCTGATCTGTAAATTCAGTTAACAGAGATAAAACACATTTTTGATTGAGCAGTTATGAAACACTCTTTTTGTAGAAAATGCAAGTGGAGATTCGGAGCGCTAAGTGGGTAATAGTGGAAAAAGGAATGTCTTCAAATATAAACTACACAGAATCATTCAGTGAAACTTCTTTCTGATCTGTGCATTCAGCTAACAGAGTTAAACCATACATTTGATTGAGCAGATCTGAACACTCTTTCTGTAGAAAATGCAACTGGACATTTGGAGCGCTAAGAGCGTACTAGTGGAAAAAGGAATATATTCAAATATAAACTACACAGAAGCATTCTGTGAAACTTCTTTCTGATCTGAGCATTAAGCTAACAGAGTTAAACCATACTTTTGATTGAGCAGTTTTGAAACACTCTGTCTGTAGAAAATGCAACTGGACATTTGTAGCGCTAAGTGGGTAATAGTGGAAAAAAGAATATGTTCAAATATAAACTACACAGAAGCATTGTATGAAACTTCTTTCTGTTCTGTGCATTCAACTAACAGAGTTGAACCTTACTTTTGATTGAGCCGTTCTGTAACACTCTTTCTGTAGAAACTGCAATTGGACATTCTGAGCGCTAAGAGGCCTATATTGGGAAAAATGATATCTACAAATAAAAACTACACAGAAGAATTGTGTGAAACTTCTTTCTGTTCTGTTTGTTCAACTAAAAGAGTTGAACCTTAGTTTTGATTGAGCCGTTCTGAAACACTCTTTCTGTAGAAAATGCAAGTGGAGATTCGGAGCGCTAAGAGGCTAATAGTGGAAAAAGGAATGTCTCCAAATATAAACTACACAGAATCATTCTGTGAAACTTCTTTCTGATCTGTGCATTCAGCTAACAGATTTAAACCATACTTTTGATTGAGCAGATCTGAACACTCTTTCTGTAGAAAATGCAACTGGACATTTGGAGCGCTAATAGCGTAGTAGTGGAAAAAGGAATATATTCAGACATAAACTACACAGAAGCATTCTGTGAAACTTCTTTCTGATCTGAGCATTCAGCTAACAGAGTTAAACCATACTTTTGATTGAGCAGTTTTGAAACACTCTGTCTGTAGAAAATGCAACTGGACATTTGTAGCGCTAAGTGGGTAATAGTGGAAAAAAGAATATGTTCAAATATAAACTACACAGAAGCATTGTATGAAACTTCTTTCTGTTCTGTGCATTCAACTAACAGAGTTGAACCTTACTTTTGATTGAGCCTTTCTGAAACACTCTTTCTGTAGAAACTGCAATTGGACATTCTGAGCGCAAAGAGGCCTATATTGGGAAAAATAATATCTTCAAATAAAAACTACACAGAAGCATTGTGTGAAACTTATTTCTGATATGTTCCTTAAGCTAACAGAGTTAAACCATACTTTTGATTGCGCAGTTCTTAAGACTCTTTCTGTAGAAAATGCAAGTGGACCTTCGGAGCGCTAAGAGGGTAATAGTGGAAAAAGGAATATATTCAAATATAAACTACACAGTAGCATTCTGTGAAAATTCTTTCTGTTCTGTGCATTCAACTAACAGAGTTGAACCTTACTTTTGATTGAGCCGTTCTGAAACACTCTTTCTGTAGAAACTGCAATTGGACATGCTAAGCGCTAAGAGGCCTACATTGGGAAAAAGAATATCTTCAAATAACAACTACACAGATGCATTCTGTGAAACTTATTTCTGATCTGTAAATTCAGTTAACAGAGATAAAACATATTTTTGATTGAGCAGTTATGAAACACTCTTTTTGTAGAATATGCAAGTGTAGATTCGGAGCGCTAAGTGGGTAATAGTGGAAAAAGGAATTTCTTCAAATATAAACTACACAGAATCATTTGGTGAAACTTCTTTATGATCTGTGCATTCACCTAACAGAGTTAAACCATACTTTTGATTGCGCAGTTCTGAACACTCTTTCTGTAGAAAATGCAAGTGGACATTCGGAGCGCTAAGATGGTAATAGTGGAAAAAGGAATATATTCAAATATAAACTACACAGTAGCATTCTGTGAAAATTCTTTCTGTTCTGTGCATTCAACTAACAGAGTTGAACCTTACTTTTGATTGAGCCGTTCTGAAACACTCTTTCTGTAGAAACTGCAATTGGACATGCTATGCGCTAAGAGGCCTACATTGGGAAAAAGAATATCTTCAAATAAAAACTACACAGATGCATTCTGTGAAACTTATTTCTGATCTGTAAATTCAGTTAACAGAGATAAAACATATTTTTGATTGAGCAGTTATGAAACACTCTTTTTGTAGGAAATGCAAGTGGAGATTCGGAGCGCTAAGTGGGTTATAGTGTAAAAAGGAATGTCTTCAAATATAAACTACACAGAATGATTTGGTGAAACTTCTTTATGATCTGTGCATTCAGCTAACAGAGTTAAACCATATTTTGATTGAGCAGTTTTGAAACACTCTGTCTGTAGAAAATGCAACTGGACATTCGTAGCGCTAAGTGGGTAATAGTGGAAAAAAGAATATGTTCAAATATAAACTACACAGAAGCATTGTATGAAACTTCTTTCTGTTCTGTGCATTCAACTAACAGAGTTGAACCTTACTTTTGATTGAGCCGTTCTGAAACACTCTTTCTGTAGAAACTGCAATTGGACATTCTGAGCGCTAAGAGGCCTATATTGGGAAAAAGAATGTCTACAAATAAAAACTACACAGAAGAATTGTGTGAAACTTCTTTCTGTTCTGTTTGTTCAACTAAAAGAGTTGAACCTTAGTTTTGATTGAGCCGTTCTAAAACACTCTTTCTGTAGAAAATGCAAGTGGAGATTCGGAGCGCTAAGAGGGTAATAGTGTAAAAAGGAATGTCTCCAAATATAAACTACACAGAATCATTCTGTGAAACTTCTTTCTGATCTGTGCATTCAGCTAACAGAGTTAAACCATACTTTTGATTGAGCAGATCTGAACACTCTTTCTGTAGAAAATGCAACTGGACATTTGGAGCGCTAAGAGAGTAGTAGTGGAAAAAGTAATATATTCAAATATAAACAACACAGAAGCAGTCTGTGAAACTTCTTTCTGATCTGAGCATTCAGCTAACAGATTTAAACCATACTTTTGAATGAGCAGTTTTGAAACACTCTGTCTGTAGAAAATGCAACTGGACATTCGTAGCGCTAAGTGGGTAATATTGGAAAAAAGAATATGTTCAAATATAAACTACACAGAAGCATTGTATGAAACTTCTTTCTGTTCTGTGCATTCAACTTACAGAGTTGAACCTTACTTTTGATTGAGCCTTTCTGAAACTCTCTTTCTGTAGAAACTGCAATTGGACATTCTGAGTGCTAAGAGGCCTATATTGGGAAAAATAATATCTTCAAATAAAAACTACACAGAAGCATTGTGTGAAACTTATTTCTGATATGTTCATTAAGCTAACAGAGTTAAACCATACTTTTGATTGCGCAGTTCTGAACACTCTTTCTGTAGAAAATGCAAGTGGACATTCGGAGCGCTAAGAGGGTAATAGTGGAAAAAGGAATATATTCAAATATAAACTACACAGTAGCATTCTGTGAAAATTCTTTCTGTTCTGTGCATTCAACTAACAGAGTTGAACCTTACATTTGATTGAGCCGTTCTGAAACACTCTTTCTGTAGAAACTGCAATTGGACATGCTAAGCGCTAAGAGGCCTACATTGGGAAAAAGAATATCTTCAAATAAAAACTACACAGATGCATTCTGTGAAACTTATTTCTGATCTGTAAATTCAGTTAACAGAGATAAAACATATTTTTGATTGAGCAGATATGAAACACACTTTTTGTAGAAAATGCAAGTGGAGATTCGGAGCGCTAAGAGGGTAATAGTGGAAAAAGGAATGTCTTCAAATATAAATTACACAGAATCATTCGGTGAAACTTCTTTCTGATCTGTGCATTCAGCTAACAGAGTTAAACCATACTTTTGATTGAGCAGATCTGAACACTCTTTCTGTAGAAAATGCAACTGGACATTTGGAGCGCTAATAATGTAGTAGTGGAAAAAGGAATATATTCAGATATAAACTACACAGAAGCATTCTGTGAAACTTCTTTCTGATCTGAGCATTCAGCTAACAGAGTTAAACCATACTTTTGATGGAGCAGTTTTGAAACACTCTGTCTGTAGAAAATGCAACTGGACATTCGTAGCGCTAAGTGGGTAATAGTGGAAAAAAGAATATGTTCAAATATAAACTACACAGAAGCATTGTATGAAACTTCTTTCTGTTCTGTGCATTCAACTAACAGAGTTGAACCTTACTTTTGATTGAGCTGTTCTGAAACACTCTTTCTGTAGAAACTGCAATTGGACATTCTGAGCGCTAAGAGGCCTATATTGGGAAAAAGAATGTCTACAAATAAAAACTACACAAAAGAATTGTGTGAAACTTCTTTCTGTTCTGTTTGTTCAACTAAAAGAGTTGAACCTTAGTTTTGATTGAGCCGTTCTGAAACACTCTTTCTGTAGAAAATGCAAGTGGAGATTCGGAGCGCTAAGAGGGTAATAGTGGAAAAAGGAATGTCTCCAAATATAAACTACACAGAATCATTCTGTGAAACTTCTTTCTGATCTGTGCATTCAGCTAACAGAGTTAAACCATACTTTTGATTGAGCAGATCTGAACACTCTTTCTGTAGAAAATGCAACTGGACATTTGGAGCGCTAAGAGAGTAGTAGTGGAAAAAGGAATATATTCAAATATAAACTACACAGAAGCATTCTGTGAAAATTCTTTCTGATCTGAGCATTCAGCTAACAGAGTTAAAACATACTTTTGATTGAGCAGTTTTGAAACACTCTTTCTGTAGAAAATGCAACTGGACATTCGTAGCGCTAAGTGGGTAATAGTGGAAAAAAGAATATGTTCAAATATAAACTACACAGAAGCATTGTATGAAACTTCTTTCTGTTCTGTGCATTCAACTTACAGAGTTGAACCTTACTTTGATTGAGCCTTTCTGAAACACTCTTTCTGTAGAAACTGCAATTGGACATTCTGAGCGCTAAGAGGCCTATATTGGGAAAAATAATATCTTCAAATAAAAACTACACAGAAGCATTGTGTGAAACTTATTTCTGATATGTTCATTAAGCTAACAGAGTTAAACCATACTTTTGATTGCGCAGTTCTGAACACTCTTTCTGTAGAAAATGCAAGTGGACATTCGGAGCGCTAAGAGGGTAATAGTGGAAAAAGGAATATATTCAAATATAAACTACACAGTAGCATTCTGTGAAAATTCTTTCTGTTCTGTGCATTCCACTAACAGAGTTGAACCTTACTTTTGATTGAGCCGTTCTGAAACACTCTTTCTGTAGAAACTGCAATTGGACATGCTAAGCGCTAAGAGGCCTACATTGGGAAAAAGAATATCTTCAAATAAAAACTACACAGATGCATTCTGTGAAACTTATTTCTGATCTGTAAATTCAGTTAACAGAGATAAAACATATTTTTGATTGAGCAGTTATGAAACACTCTTTTTGTAGAAAATGGAAGTGGAGATTCGGAGCGCTAAGTGGGTAATAGTGGAAAAACGAATGTCTTCAAATATAAACTACACAGAATCATTCGGTGAAACTTCTTTCTGATCTGTGCATTCAGCTAACAGAGTTAAACCATACTTTTGATTGAGCAGATCTGAACACTCTTTCTGTAGAAAATGCAACTGGACATTTGGAGCGCTAATAGCGTAGTAGTGGAAAAAGGAATATATTCAGATATAAACTACACAGAAGCATTCTGTGAAACTTCTTTCTGATCTGAGCATTCAGCTAACAGAGTTAAACCATACTTTTGATTGAGCAGTTCTGAAACACTCTGTCTGTAGAAAATGCAACTGGACATTCGTAGCGCTAAGTGGGTAATAGTGGAAAAAGAATATGTTCAAATATAAACTACACAGAAGCATTGTATGAAACTTCTTTCTGTTCTGTGCATTCAACTAACAGAGTTGAACCTTACTTTTGATTGAGCCGTTCTGAAACACTCTTTCTGTAGAAACTGCAATTGGACATTCTGAGCGCTAAGAGGCCTATATTGGGAAAAAGAATGTCTACAAATAAAAACTACACAGAAGAATTGTGTGAAACTTCTTTCTGTTCTGTTTGTTCAACTAAAAGAGTTGAACCTTAGTTTTGATTGAGCCGTTCTGAAACACTCTTTCTGTAGAAAATGCAAGTGGAGATTCGGAGCGCTAAGAGGGTAATAGTGGAAAAAGGAATGTCTCCAAATATAAACTACACAGAATCTTTCTGTGAAATTTCTTTCTGATCTGTGCATTCAGCTAACAGAGTTAAACCATACTTTTGATTGAGCAGATCTGAACACTCTTTCTGTAGAAAATGCTACTGGACATTTATGAGCGCTAAGAGAGTAGTAGTGGAAAAAGGAATATATTCAAATATAAACTACACAGAAGCATTCTGTGAAAATTCTTTCTGATCTGAGCATTCAGCTAACAGAGTTAAACCATACTTTTGATTGAGCAGTTTTGAAACACTCTGTCTGTAGAAAATGCAACTGGACATTCGTAGCGCTAAGTGGGTAATAGTGGAAAGAAGAATATGTTCAAATATAAACTACACAGAATCATTGTATGAAACTTCTTTCTGTTCTGTGCATTCAACTAACAGAGTTGAACCTTACTTTGATTGAGCCTTTCTGAAACACTCTTTCTGTAGAAACTGCAATTGGACATTCTGAGCGCTAAGAGGCCTATATTGGGAAAAATAATATCTTCAAATAAAAACTACACAGAAGCATTGTGTGAAACTTATTTCTGATATGTTCATTAAGCTAACAGAGTTAAACCATACTTTTGATTGCGCAGTTCTGAACACTCTTTCTGTAGAAAATGCAAGTGGACATTCGGAGCGCTAAGAGGGTAATAGTGGAAAAAGGAATATATTCAAATATAAACTACACAGTAGCATTCTGTGAAAATTCTTTCTGTTCTGTGCATTCAACTAACAGAGTTGAACCTTACTTTTGATTGAGCCGTTCTGAAACACTCTTTCTGTAGAAACTGCAATTGGACATGCTAAGCGCTAAGAGGCCTACATTGGGAAAAAGAATATCTTCAAATAAAAACTACACAGATGCATTCTGTGAAACTTATTTCTGATCTGTAAATTCAGTTAACAGAGATAAAACATATTTTTGATTGAGCAGTTATGAAACACTCTTTTTGTAGAAAATGCAAGTGGAGATTCGGAGCGCTAAGGGGGTAATAGTGGAAAAACGAATGTCTTCATATATAAACTACACAGAATCATTCGGTGAAACTTCTTTCTGATCTGTGCATTCAGCTAACAGAGTTAAACCATACTTTTGATTGAGCAGATCTGAACACTCTTTCTGTAGAAAATGCAACTGGACATTTGGAGCGCTAATAGCGTAGTAGTGGAAAAAGGAATATATTCAGATATAAACTACACAGAAGCATTCTGTGAAACTTCTTTCTGATCTGAGCATTCAGCTAACAGAGTTAAACCATACTTTTTATTGAGCAGTTTTGAAACACTCTGTCTGTTGAAAATGCAACTGGACATTCGTAGCGCTAAGTGGGTAATAGTGGAAAAAAGAATATGTTCAAATATAAACTACACAGAAGCATTGTATGAAACTTCTTTCTGTTCTGTGCATTCAACTAACAGAGTTGAACCTTACTTTTGATTGAGCCGTTCTGAAACACTCTTTCTGTAGAAACTGCAATTGGACATTCTGAGCGCTAAGAGGCCTATATTGGGAAAAAGAATGTCTACAAATAAAAACTACACAGAAGAATTGTGTGAAACTTCTTTCTGTTCTGTTTGTTCAACTAAAAGAGTTGAACCTTAGTTTTGATTGAGCCGTTCTGAAACACTCTTTCTGTAGAAAATGCAAGTGGAGATTCGGAGCGCTAAGAGGGTAATAGTGGAAAAAGGAATGTCTCCAAATATAAACTACACAGAATCATTCTGTGAAATTTCTTTCTGATCTGTGCATTCAGCTAACAGAGTTAAACCATACTTTTGATTGAGCAGATCTGAACTCTCTTTCTGTAGAAAATGCAACTGGACATTTGGAGCGCTAAGAGAGTAGTAGTGGAAAAAGGAATATATTCAAATATAAACTACACAGAAGCATTTTGTGAAACTTCTTTCTGATCTGAGCATTCAGCTAACAGAGTTAAACCATACTTTTGATTGAGCAGTTTGAAACACTCTGTCTGTAGAAAATGCAACTGTACATTCGTAGCGCTAAGTGGATAATAGTGGAAAAAAGAATATGTTCAAATATAAACTACACAGAAGCATTGTATGAAACTTCTTTCTGTTCTGTGCATTCAACTAACAGAGTTGAACCTTACTTTTGATTGAGCCTTTCTGAAACACTCTTTCTGTAGAAACTGCAATTGGACATTCTGAGCGCTAAGAGGCCTATATTGGGAAAAATAATATCTTCAAATGAAAACTACACAGAAGCATTGTGTGAAACTTATTTCTGATATGTTCATTAAGCTAACAGAGTTAAACCATACTTTTGATTGCGCAGTTCTGAACACTCTTTCTGTAGAAAATGCAAGTGGACATTCGGAGCGCTAAGAGGGTAATAGTGGAGAAAGGAATATATTCAAATATAAATTACACAGTAGCATTCTGTGAAAATTCTTTCTGTTCTGTGCATTCAACTAACAGAGTTGAACCTTACTTTTGATTGAGCCGTTCTGAAACACTCTTTCTGTAGAAACTGCAATTGGACATGCTAAGCGCTAAGAGGCCTACATTGGGAAAAAGAATATCTTCAAATAAAAACTACACAGATGCATTCTGTGAAACTTATTTCTGATCTGTAAATTCAGTTAACAGAGATAAAACATATTTTTGATTGAGCAGTTATGAAACACTCTTTTTGTAGAAAATGCAAGTGGAGATTCGGAGCGCTAAGAGGGTAATAGTGGAAAAAGGAATGTCTCCAAATATAAACTACAAAGAATCATTCTGTGAAATTTCTTTCTGATCTGTGCATTCAGCTAACAGAGTTAAACCATACTTTTGATTGAGCAGATCTGAACACTCTTTCTGTAGAAAATGCTACTGGACATTTGGAGCGCTAAGAGAGTAGTAGTGGAAAAAGGAATATATTCAAATATAAACTACACAGAAGCATTCTGTGAAAATTCTTTCTGATCTGAGCAATCAGCTAACAGAGTTAAACCATACTTTTGATTGAGCAGTTTTGAAACACTCTGTCTGTAGAAAATGCAACTGGACATTCGTAGCGCTAAGTGGGTAATAGTGGAAAGAAGAATATGTTCAAATATAAACTACACAGAATCATTGTATGAAACTTCTTTCTGTTCTGTGCATTCAACTTACAGAGTTGAACCTTACTTTGATTGAGCCTTTCTGAAACACTCTTTCTGTAGAAACTGCAATTGGACATTCTGAGCGCTAAGAGGCCTATATTGGGAAAAATAATATCTTCAAATAAAAACTACACAGAAGCATTGTGTGAAACTTATTTCTGATATGTTCATTAAGCTAACAGAGTTAAACCATACTTTTGATTGCGCAGTTCTGAACAGTCTTTCTGTAGAAAATGCAAGTGGACATTCGGAGCGCTAAGAGGGTAATAGTGGAAAAAGGAATGTCTCCAAATATTAACTACACAGAATCATTCTGTGAAACTTCTTTCTGATCTGTGCATTCAGCTAACAGAGTTAAACCATACTTTTGATTGAGCAGATCTGAACACTCTTTCTGTAGAAAATGCAACTGGACATTTGGAGCGCTAAGAGAGTAGTAGTGGAAAAAGGAATATATTCAAATATAAACTACACAGAAGCATTCTGTGAAACTACTTTCTGATCTGAGCATTCAGCTAACAGAGTTAAACCATACTTTTGATTGAGCAGTTTTGAAACACTCTGTCTGTAGAAAATGCAACTGGACATTCGTAGCGCTAAGTGGGTAATAGTGGAAAAAAGAATATGTTCAAATATAAACTACACAGAAGCATTGTATGAAACTTCTTTCTGTTCTGTGCATTCAACTTACAGAGTTGAACCTTACTTTGATTGAGCCTTTCTGAAACACTCTTTCTGTAGAAACTGCAATTGGACATTCTGAGCGCTAAGAGGCCTATATTGGGAAAAATAATATCTTCAAATAAAAACTACACAGAAGCATTGTGTGAAACTTATTTCTGATATGTTCATTAAGCTAACAGAGTTAAACCATACTTTTGATTGCGCAGTTCTGAACACTCTTTCTGTAGAAAATGCAAGTGGACATTCGGAGCGCTAAGAGGGTAATAGTGGAAAAAGGAATATATTCAAATATAAACTACACAGTAGCATTCTGTGAAAATTCTTTCTGTTCTGTGCATTCCACTAACAGAGTTGAACCTTACTTTTGATTGAGCCGTTCTGAAACACTCTTTCTGTAGAAACTGCAATTGGACATGCTAAGCGCTAAGAGGCCTACATTGGGAAAAAGAATATCTTCAAATAAAAACTACACAGATGCATTCTGTGAAACTTATTTCTGATCTGTAAATTCAGTTAACAGAGATAAAACATATTTTTGATTGAGCAGTTATGAAACACTCTTTTTGTAGAAAATGCAAGTGGAGATTCGGAGCGCTAAGAGGGTAATAGTGGAAAAACGAATGTCTTCAAATATAAACTACACAGAATCATTCGGTGAAACTTCTTTCTGATCTGTGCATTCAGCTAACAGAGTTAAACCATACTTTTGATTGAGCAGATCTGAACACTCTTTCTGTAGAAAATGCAACTGGACATTTGGAGCGCTAATAGCGTAGTAGTGGAAAAAGGAATATATTCAGATATAAACTACACAGAAGCATTCTGTGAAACTTCTTTCTGATCTGAGCATTCAGCTAACAGAGTTAAACCATACTTTTGATTGAGCAGTTTTGAAACACTCTGTCTGTAGAAAATGCAACTGGACATTCGTAGCGCTAAGTGGGTAATAGTGGAAAAAGAATATGTTCAAATATAAACTACACAGAAGCATTGTATGAAACTTCTTACTGTTCTGTGCATTCAACTAACAGAGTTGAACCTTACTTTTGATTGAGCCGTTCTGAAACACTCTTTCTGTAGAAACTGCAATTGGACATTCTGAGCGCTAAGAGGCCTATATTGGGAAAAACAATGTCTACAAATAAAAACTACACAGAAGAATTGTGTGAAACTTCTTTCTGTTCTGTTTGTTCAACTAAAAGAGTTGAACCTTAGTTTTGATTGAGCCGTTCTGAAACACTCTTTCTGTAGAAAATGCAAGTGGAGATTCGGAGCGCTAAGAGGGTAATAGTGGAAAAAGGAATGTCTCCAAATATAAACTACACAGAATCATTCTGTGAAATTTCTTTCTGATCTGTGCATTCAGCTAACAGAGTTAAACCATACTTTTGATTGAGCAGATCTGAACACTCTTTCTGTAGAAAATGCTACTGGACATTTGGAGCGCTAAGAGAGTAGTAGTGGAAAAAGGAATATATTCAAATATAAACTACACAGAAGCATTCTGTGAAAATTCTTTCTGATCTGAGCATTCAGCTAACAGAGTTAAAACATACTTTTGATTGAGCAGTTTTGAAACACTCTGTCTGTAGAAAATGCAACTGGACATTCGTAGCGCTAAGTGGGTAATAGTGGAAAAAAGAATATGTTCAAATATAAACTACACAGAAGCATTGTATGAAACTTCTTTCTGTTCTGTGCATTCAACTTACAGAGTTGAACCTTACTTTGATTGAGCCTTTCTGAAACACTCTTTCTGTAGAAACTGCAATTGGACATTCTGAGCGCTAAGAGGCCTATATTGTGAAAAATAATATCTTCAAATAAAAACTACACAGAAGCATTGTGTGAAACTTATTTCTGATATGTTCATTAAGCTAACAGAGTTAAACCATACTTTTGATTGCGCAGTTCTGAACACTCTTTCTGTAGAAAATGCATGTGGACATTCGGAGCGCTAAGAGGGTAATAGTGGAAAAAGGAATATATTCAAATATAAACTACACAGTAGCATTCTGTGAAAATTCTTTCTGTTCTGTGCATTCCACTAACAGAGTTGAACCTTACTTTTGATTGAGCCGTTCTGAAACACTCTTTCTGTAGAAACTGCAATTGGACATGCTAAGCGCTAAGAGGCCTACATTGGGAAAAAGAATATCTTCAAATAAAAACTACACAGATGCATTCTGTGAAACTTATTTCTGATCTGTAAATTCAGTTAACAGAGATAAAACATATTTTTGATTGAGCAGTTATGAAACACTCTTTTTGTAGAAAATGCAAGTGGAGATTCGGAGCGCTAAGAGGGTAATAGTGGAAAAACGAATGTCTTCAAATATAAACTACACAGAATCATTCGGTGAAACTTCTTTCTGATCTGTGCATTCAGCTAACAGAGTTAAACCATACTTTTGATTGAGCAGATCTGAACACTATTTCTGTAGAAAATGCAACTGGACATTTGGAGCGCTAATAGCGTAGTAGTGGAAAAAGGAATATATTCAGATATAAACTACACAGAAGCATTCTGTGAAACTTCTTTCTGATCTGAGCATTCAGCTAACAGAGTTAAACCATACTTTTGATTGAGCAGTTTTGAAACACTCTGTCTGTAGAAAATGCAACTGGACATTCGTAGCGCTAAGTGGGTAATAGTGGAAAAAGAATATGTTCAAATATAAACTACACAGAAGCATTGTATGAAACTTCTTTCTGTTCTGTGCATTCAACTAACAGAGTTGAACCTTACTTTTGATTGAGCCGTTCTGAAACACTCTTTCTGTAGAAACTGCAATTGGACATTCTGAGCGCTAGGAGGCCTATATTGGGAAAAAGAATGTCTACAAATAAAAACTACACAGAAGAATTGTGTGAAACTTCTTTCTGTTCTGTTTGTTCAACTAAAAGATTTGAACCTTAGTTTTGATTGAGCCGTTCTGAAACACTCTTTCTGTAGAAAATGCAAGTGGAGATTCGGAGCGCTAAGAGGGTAATAGTGGAAAAAGGAATGTCTCCAAATATTAACTACACAGAATCATTCTGTGAAACTTCTTTCTGATCTGTGCATTCAGCTAACAGAGTTAAACCATACTTTTGATTGAGCAGATCTGAACACTCTTTCTGTAGAAAATGCAACTGGACATTTGGAGCGCTAAGAGAGTAGTAGTGGAAAAAGGAATATATTCAAATATAAACTACACAGAAGCATTCTGTGAAACTTCTTTCTGATCTGAGCATTCAGCTAACAGAGTTAAAGCATACTTTTGATTGAGCAGTTTTGAAACACTCTGTCTGTAGAAAATGCAACTGGACATTCGTAGCGCTAAGTGGATAATAGTGGAAAAAAGAATATGTTCAAATATAAACTACACAGAAGCATTGTATGAAACTTCTTTCTGTTCTGTGCATTCAACTAACAGAGTTGAACCTTACTTTTGATTGAGCCTTTCTGAAACACTCTTTCTGTAGAAACTGCAATTGGACATTCTGAGCGCTAAGAGGCCTATATTGGGAAAAATAATATCTTCAAATAAAAACTACACAGAAGCATTGTGTGAAACTTATTTCTGATTTGTTCATTAAGCTAACGGAGTTAAACCATACTTTTGATTGCGCAGTTCTGAACACTCTTTCTGTAGAAAATGCAAGTGGACATTCGGAGCGCTAAGAGGGTAATAGTGGAAAAAGGAATATATTCAAATATAAACTACACAGTAACATTCTGTGAAAATTCTTTCTGTTCTGTGCATTCAACTAACAGAGTTGAACCTTACTTTTGATTGAGCCGTTCTGAAACACTCTTTCTGTAGAAACTGCAATTGGACATGCTAAGCGCTAAGAGGCCTATATTGGGAAAAAGAATATCTTCAAATAACAACTACACAGATGCATTCTGTGAAACTTATTTCTGATCTGTAAATTCAGTTAACAGAGATAAAACATATTTTTGATTGAGCAGTTATGAAACACACTTTTTGTAGAAAATGCAAGTGGAGATTCGGAGCGCTAAGAGGGTAATAGTGGAAATAGGAATGTCTTCAAATATAAACTACACAGAATCATTCGGTGAAACTTCTTTCTGATCTGTGCATTCAGCTAACAGAGTTAAACCATACTTTTGATTGAGCAGATCTGAACACTCTTTCTGTAGAAAATGCAACTGGACATTTGGAGCGCTAAGAGCGTAGTAGTGGAAAAAGGAATATATTCAGATATAAACTACACAGAAGCATTCTGTGGAACTTCTTTCTGTTCTGTGCATTCAACTAACAGAGTTGAACCTTACTTTTGATTGAGCCGTTCTGAAACACTCTTTCTGTAGAAACTGCAATTGGACATTCTGAGCGCTAAGAGGCCTATATTGGGAAAAAAATGTCTACAAATAAAAACTACACAGAAGAATTGTGTGAAACTTCTTTCTGTTCTGTTTGTTCAACTAAAAGAGTTGAACCTTAGTTTTGATTGAGCCGTTCTAAAACACTCTTTCTGTAGAAAATGCAAGTGGAGATTCGGAGCGCTAAGAGGGTAATAGTGTAAAAAGGAATGTCTCCAAATATAAACTACACAGAATCATTCTGTGAAACTTCTTTCTGATCTGTGCATTCAGCTAACAGAGTTAAACCATACTTTTGATTGAGCAGATCTGAACATTCTTTCTGTAGAAAATGCAACTGGACATTTGGAGCGCTAAGAGAGTAGTAGTGGAAAAAGGAATATATTCAAATATAAACAACACAGAAGCAGTCTGTGAAACTTCTTTCTGATCTGAGCATTCAGCTAACAGAGTTAAACCATACTTTTGATTGAGCAGTTTTGAAACACTCTGTCTGTAGAAAATGCAACTGGACATTCGTAGCGCTAAGTGGGTAATAGTGGAAAAAAGAATATGTTCAAATATAAACTACACAGAAGCATAGTATGAAACTTCTTTCTGTTCTGTGCATTCAACTTACAGAGTTGAACCTTACTTTTGATTGAGCCTTTCTGAAACTCTCTTTCTGTAGAAACTGCAATTGGACATTCTGAGCGCTAAGAGGCCTATATTGGGAAAAATAATATCTTCAAATAAAAACTACACAGAAGCATTGTGTGAAACTTATTTCTGATATGTTCATTAAGCTAACAGAGTTAAACCATACTTTTGATTGCGCAGTTCTGAACACTCTTTCTGTAGAAAATGCAAGTGGACATTCGGAGCGCTAAGAGGGTAATAGTGGAAAAAGGAATATATTCAAATATAAACTACACAGTAGCATTCTGTGAAAATTCTTTCTGTTCTGTGCATTCAACTAACAGAGTTGAACCTTACATTTGATTGAGCCGTTCTGAAACACTCTTTCTGTAGAAACTGCAATTGGACATGCTAAGCGCTAAGAGGCCTACATTGGGAAAAAGAATATCTTCAAATAAAAACTACACAGATGCATTCTGTGAAACTTATTTCTGATCTGTAAATTCAGTTAACAGAGATAAAACATATTTTTGATTGAGCAGTTATGAAACACTCTTTTTGTAGAAAATGCAAGTGGAGATTCGGAGCGCTAAGAGGGTAATAGTGGAAAAAGGAATGTCTTCAAATATAAATTACACAGAATCATTCGGTGAAACTTCTTTCTGATCTGTGCATTCAGCTAACAGAGTTAAACCATACTTTTGATTGAGCAGATCTGAACACTCTTTCTGTAGAAAATGCAACTGGACATTTGGAGCGCTAATAGCGTAGTAGTGGAAAAAGGAATATATTCAGATATAAACTACACAGAAGCATTCTGTGAAACTTCTTTCTGATCTGAGCATTCAGCTAACAGAGTTAAACCATACTTTTGATTGAGCAGTTTTGAAACACTCTGTCTGTAGAAAATGCAACTGGACATTCGTAGCGCTAAGTGGGTAATAGTGGAAAAAAGAATATGTTCAAATATAAACTACACAGAAGCATTGTATGAAACTTCTTTCTGTTCTGTGCATTCAACTAACAGAGTTGAACCTTACTTTTGATTGAGCCGTTCTGAAACGCTCTTTCTGTAGAAACTGCAATTGGACATTCTGAGCGCTAAGAGGCCTATATTGGGAAAAAGAATGTCTACAAATAAAAACTACACAGAAGAACTGTGTGAAACTTCTTTCTGTTCTCTTTGTTCAACTAAAAGAGTTGAACCTTAGTTTTGATTGAGCCGTTCTGAAACACTCTTTCTGTAGAAAATGCAAGTGGAGAATCGGAGCGCTAAGAGGGTAATAGTGGAAAAAGGAATGTCTCCAAATATAAACTACACAGAATCATTCTGTGAAATTTCTTTCTGATCTGTGCATTCAGCTAACAGAGTTAAACCATACTTTTGATTGAGCAGATCTGAACACTCTTTCTGTAGAAAATGCTACTGGACATTTGGAGCGCTAAGAGAGTAGTAGTGGAAAAAGGAATATATTCAAATATAAACTACACAGAAGCATTCTGTGAAAATTCTTTCTGATCTGAGCATTCAGCTAACAGAGTTAAACCATACTTTTGATTGAGCAGTTTTGAAACACTCTGTCTGTAGAAAATGCAACTGGACATTCGTAGCGCTAAGTGGGTAATAGTGGAAAGAAGAGTATGTTCAAATATAAACTACACAGAATCATTGTATGAAACTTCTTTCTGTTCTGTGCATTCAACTTACAGAGTTGAACCTTACTTTGATTGAGCCTTTCTGAAACACTCTTTCTGTAGAAACTGCAATTGGACATTCTGAGCGCTAAGAGGCCTATATTGGGAAAAATAATATCTTCAAATAAAAACTACACAGAAGCATTGTGTGAAACTTATTTCTGATATGTTCATTAAGCTAACAGAGTTAAACCATACTTTTGATTGCGCAGTTCTGAACACTCTTTCTGTAGAAAATGCAAGTGGACATTCGGAGCGCTAAGAGGGTAATAGTGGAAAAAGGAATATATTCAAATATAAACTACACAGTAGCATTCTGTGAAAATTCTTTCTGTTCTGTGCATTCAACTAACAGAGTTGAACCTTACTTTTGATTGAGCCGTTCTGAAACACTCTTTCTGTAGAAACTGCAATTGGACATGCTAAGCGCTAAGAGGCCTACATTGGGAAAAAGAATATCTTCAAATAAAAACTACACAGATGCATTCTGTGAAACTTATTTCTGATCTGTAAATTCAGTTAACAGAGATAAAACATATTTTTGATTGAGCAGTTATGAAACACTCGTTTTGTAGAAAATGCAAGTGGAGATTCGGAGCGCTAAGAGGGTAATAGTGGAAAAACGAATGTCTTCAAATATAAACTACACAGAATCATTCGGTGAAACTTCTTTCTGATCTGTGCATTCAGCTAACAGAGTTAAACCATACTTTTGATTGAGCAGATCTGAACACTCTTTCTGTAGAAAATGCAACTGGACATTTGGAGCGCTAATAGCGTAGTAGTGGAAAAAGGAATATATTCAGATATAAACTACACAGAAGCATTCTGTGAAACTTCTTTCTGATCTGAGCATTCAGCTAACAGAGTTAAACCATACTTTTGATTGAGCAGTTTTGAAACACTCTGTCTGTAGAAAATGCAACTGGACATTCGTAGCGCTAAGTGGGTAATAGTGGAAAAAAGAATATGTTCAAATATAAACTACACAGAAGCATTGTATGAAACTTCTTTCTGTTCTGTGCATTCAACTTACAGAGTTGAACCTTACTTTGATTGAGCCTTTCTGAAACACTCTTTCTGTAGAAACTGCAATTGGACATTCTGAGCGCTAAGAGGCCTATATTGGGAAAAATAATATCTTCAAATAAAAACTACACAGAAGCATTGTGTGAAACTTATTTCTGATATGTTCATTAAGCTAACAGAGTTAAACCATACTTTTGATTGCGCAGTTCTGAACACTCTTTCTGTAGAAAATGCAAGTGGACATTCGGAGCGCTAAGAGGGTAATAGTGGAAAAAGGAATATATTCAAATATAAACTACACAGTAGCATTCTGTGAAAATTCTTTCTGTTCTGTGCATTCCACTAACAGAGTTGAACCTTACTTTTGATTGAGCCGTTCTGAAACACTCTTTCTGTAGAAACTGCAATTGGACATGCTAAGCGCTAAGAGGCCTACATTGGGAAAAAGAATATCTTCAAATAAAAACTACACAGATGCATTCTGTGAAACTTATTTCTGATCTGTAAATTCAGTTAACAGAGATAAAACATATTTTTGATTGAGCAGTTATGAAACACTCTTTTTGTAGAAAATGCAAGTGGAGATTCGGAGCGCTAAGAGGGTAATAGTGGAAAAACGAATATCTTCAAATATAAACTACACAGAATCATTCGGTGAAACTTCTTTCTGATCTGTGCATTCAGCTAACAGAGTTAAACCATACTTTTGATTGAGCAGATCTGAACACTCTTTCTGTAGAAAATGCAACTGGACATTTGGAGCGCTAATAGCGTAGTAGTGGAAAAAGGAATATATTCAGATATAAACTACACAGAAGCATTCTGTGAAACTTCTTTC
This sequence comes from Symphalangus syndactylus, assembly GCF_028878055.3. Classification (NCBI taxonomy): domain Eukaryota; kingdom Metazoa; phylum Chordata; class Mammalia; order Primates; family Hylobatidae; genus Symphalangus; species Symphalangus syndactylus. The sequence continues at coordinate 108,271,042 of NC_072437.2, read as the reverse complement.
TGATCTGAGCATTCAGCTAACAGAGTTAAACCATACTTTTGATTGAGCAGTTTTGAAACACTCTGTCTGTAGAAAATGCAACTGGACATTCGTAGCGCTAAGTGGGTAATAGTGGAAAAAGAATATGTTCAAATATAAACTACACAGAAGCATTGTATGAAACTTCTTACTGTTCTGTGCATTCAACTAACAGAGTTGAACCTTACTTTTGATTGAGCCGTTCTGAAACACTCTTTCTGTAGAAACTGCAATTGGACATTCTGAGCGCTAAGAGGCCTATATTGGGAAAAACAATGTCTACAAATAAAAACTACACAGAAGAATTGTGTGAAACTTCTTTCTGTTCTGTTTGTTCAACTAAAAGAGTTGAACCTTAGTTTTGATTGAGCCGTTCTGAAACACTCTTTCTGTAGAAAATGCAAGTGGAGATTCGGAGCGCTAAGAGGGTAATAGTGGAAAAAGGAATGTCTCCAAATATAAACTACACAGAATCATTCTGTGAAATTTCTTTCTGATCTGTGCATTCAGCTAACAGAGTTAAACCATACTTTTGATTGAGCAGATCTGAACACTCTTTCTGTAGAAAATGCTACTGGACATTTGGAGCGCTAAGAGAGTAGTAGTGGAAAAAGGAATATATTCAAATATAAACTACACAGAAGCATTCTGTGAAAATTCTTTCTGATCTGAGCATTCAGCTAACAGAGTTAAAACATACTTTTGATTGAGCAGTTTTGAAACACTCTGTCTGTAGAAAATGCAACTGGACATTCGTAGCGCTAAGTGGGTAATAGTGGAAAAAAGAATATGTTCAAATATAAACTACACAGAAGCATTGTATGAAACTTCTTTCTGTTCTGTGCATTCAACTTACAGAGTTGAACCTTACTTTGATTGAGCCTTTCTGAAACACTCTTTCTGTAGAAACTGCAATTGGACATTCTGAGCGCTAAGAGGCCTATATTGTGAAAAATAATATCTTCAAATAAAAACTACACAGAAGCATTGTGTGAAACTTATTTCTGATATGTTCATTAAGCTAACAGAGTTAAACCATACTTTTGATTGCGCAGTTCTGAACACTCTTTCTGTAGAAAATGCAAGTGGACATTCGGAGCGCTAAGAGGGTAATAGTGGAAAAAGGAATATATTCAAATATAAACTACACAGTAGCATTCTGTGAAAATTCTTTCTGTTCTGTGCATTCCACTAACAGAGTTGAACCTTACTTTTGATTGAGCCGTTCTGAAACACTCTTTCTGTAGAAACTGCAATTGGACATGCTAAGCGCTAAGAGGCCTACATTGGGAAAAAGAATATCTTCAAATAAAAACTACACAGATGCATTCTGTGAAACTTATTTCTGATCTGTAAATTCAGTTAACAGAGATAAAACATATTTTTGATTGAGCAGTTATGAAACACTCTTTTTGTAGAAAATGCAAGTGGAGATTCGGAGCGCTAAGAGGGTAATAGTGGAAAAACGAATGTCTTCAAATATAAACTACACAGAATCATTCGGTGAAACTTCTTTCTGATCTGTGCATTCAGCTAACAGAGTTAAACCATACTTTTGATTGAGCAGATCTGAACACTATTTCTGTAGAAAATGCAACTGGACATTTGGAGCGCTAATAGCGTAGTAGTGGAAAAAGGAATATATTCAGATATAAACTACACAGAAGCATTCTGTGAAACTTCTTTCTGATCTGAGCATTCAGCTAACAGAGTTAAACCATACTTTTGATTGAGCAGTTTTGAAACACTCTGTCTGTAGAAAATGCAACTGGACATTCGTAGCGCTAAGTGGGTAATAGTGGAAAAAGAATATGTTCAAATATAAACTACACAGAAGCATTGTATGAAACTTCTTTCTGTTCTGTGCATTCAACTAACAGAGTTGAACCTTACTTTTGATTGAGCCGTTCTGAAACACTCTTTCTGTAGAAACTGCAATTGGACATTCTGAGCGCTAGGAGGCCTATATTGGGAAAAAGAATGTCTACAAATAAAAACTACACAGAAGAATTGTGTGAAACTTCTTTCTGTTCTGTTTGTTCAACTAAAAGATTTGAACCTTAGTTTTGATTGAGCCGTTCTGAAACACTCTTTCTGTAGAAAATGCAAGTGGAGATTCGGAGCGCTAAGAGGGTAATAGTGGAAAAAGGAATGTCTCCAAATATTAACTACACAGAATCATTCTGTGAAACTTCTTTCTGATCTGTGCATTCAGCTAACAGAGTTAAACCATACTTTTGATTGAGCAGATCTGAACACTCTTTCTGTAGAAAATGCAACTGGACATTTGGAGCGCTAAGAGAGTAGTAGTGGAAAAAGGAATATATTCAAATATAAACTACACAGAAGCATTCTGTGAAACTTCTTTCTGATCTGAGCATTCAGCTAACAGAGTTAAAGCATACTTTTGATTGAGCAGTTTTGAAACACTCTGTCTGTAGAAAATGCAACTGGACATTCGTAGCGCTAAGTGGATAATAGTGGAAAAAAGAATATGTTCAAATATAAACTACACAGAAGCATTGTATGAAACTTCTTTCTGTTCTGTGCATTCAACTAACAGAGTTGAACCTTACTTTTGATTGAGCCTTTCTGAAACACTCTTTCTGTAGAAACTGCAATTGGACATTCTGAGCGCTAAGAGGCCTATATTGGGAAAAATAATATCTTCAAATAAAAACTACACAGAAGCATTGTGTGAAACTTATTTCTGATTTGTTCATTAAGCTAACGGAGTTAAACCATACTTTTGATTGCGCAGTTCTGAACACTCTTTCTGTAGAAAATGCAAGTGGACATTCGGAGCGCTAAGAGGGTAATAGTGGAAAAAGGAATATATTCAAATATAAACTACACAGTAACATTCTGTGAAAATTCTTTCTGTTCTGTGCATTCAACTAACAGAGTTGAACCTTACTTTTGATTGAGCCGTTCTGAAACACTCTTTCTGTAGAAACTGCAATTGGACATGCTAAGCGCTAAGAGGCCTATATTGGGAAAAAGAATATCTTCAAATAACAACTACACAGATGCATTCTGTGAAACTTATTTCTGATCTGTAAATTCAGTTAACAGAGATAAAACATATTTTTGATTGAGCAGTTATGAAACACACTTTTTGTAGAAAATGCAAGTGGAGATTCGGAGCGCTAAGAGGGTAATAGTGGAAATAGGAATGTCTTCAAATATAAACTACACAGAATCATTCGGTGAAACTTCTTTCTGATCTGTGCATTCAGCTAACAGAGTTAAACCATACTTTTGATTGAGCAGATCTGAACACTCTTTCTGTAGAAAATGCAACTGGACATTTGGAGCGCTAAGAGCGTAGTAGTGGAAAAAGGAATATATTCAGATATAAACTACACAGAAGCATTCTGTGGAACTTCTTTCTGTTCTGTGCATTCAACTAACAGAGTTGAACCTTACTTTTGATTGAGCCGTTCTGAAACACTCTTTCTGTAGAAACTGCAATTGGACATTCTGAGCGCTAAGAGGCCTATATTGGGAAAAAAATGTCTACAAATAAAAACTACACAGAAGAATTGTGTGAAACTTCTTTCTGTTCTGTTTGTTCAACTAAAAGAGTTGAACCTTAGTTTTGATTGAGCCGTTCTAAAACACTCTTTCTGTAGAAAATGCAAGTGGAGATTCGGAGCGCTAAGAGGGTAATAGTGTAAAAAGGAATGTCTCCAAATATAAACTACACAGAATCATTCTGTGAAACTTCTTTCTGATCTGTGCATTCAGCTAACAGAGTTAAACCATACTTTTGATTGAGCAGATCTGAACATTCTTTCTGTAGAAAATGCAACTGGACATTTGGAGCGCTAAGAGAGTAGTAGTGGAAAAAGGAATATATTCAAATATAAACAACACAGAAGCAGTCTGTGAAACTTCTTTCTGATCTGAGCATTCAGCTAACAGAGTTAAACCATACTTTTGATTGAGCAGTTTTGAAACACTCTGTCTGTAGAAAATGCAACTGGACATTCGTAGCGCTAAGTGGGTAATAGTGGAAAAAAGAATATGTTCAAATATAAACTACACAGAAGCATAGTATGAAACTTCTTTCTGTTCTGTGCATTCAACTTACAGAGTTGAACCTTACTTTTGATTGAGCCTTTCTGAAACTCTCTTTCTGTAGAAACTGCAATTGGACATTCTGAGCGCTAAGAGGCCTATATTGGGAAAAATAATATCTTCAAATAAAAACTACACAGAAGCATTGTGTGAAACTTATTTCTGATATGTTCATTAAGCTAACAGAGTTAAACCATACTTTTGATTGCGCAGTTCTGAACACTCTTTCTGTAGAAAATGCAAGTGGACATTCGGAGCGCTAAGAGGGTAATAGTGGAAAAAGGAATATATTCAAATATAAACTACACAGTAGCATTCTGTGAAAATTCTTTCTGTTCTGTGCATTCAACTAACAGAGTTGAACCTTACATTTGATTGAGCCGTTCTGAAACACTCTTTCTGTAGAAACTGCAATTGGACATGCTAAGCGCTAAGAGGCCTACATTGGGAAAAAGAATATCTTCAAATAAAAACTACACAGATGCATTCTGTGAAACTTATTTCTGATCTGTAAATTCAGTTAACAGAGATAAAACATATTTTTGATTGAGCAGTTATGAAACACTCTTTTTGTAGAAAATGCAAGTGGAGATTCGGAGCGCTAAGAGGGTAATAGTGGAAAAAGGAATGTCTTCAAATATAAATTACACAGAATCATTCGGTGAAACTTCTTTCTGATCTGTGCATTCAGCTAACAGAGTTAAACCATACTTTTGATTGAGCAGATCTGAACACTCTTTCTGTAGAAAATGCAACTGGACATTTGGAGCGCTAATAGCGTAGTAGTGGAAAAAGGAATATATTCAGATATAAACTACACAGAAGCATTCTGTGAAACTTCTTTCTGATCTGAGCATTCAGCTAACAGAGTTAAACCATACTTTTGATTGAGCAGTTTTGAAACACTCTGTCTGTAGAAAATGCAACTGGACATTCGTAGCGCTAAGTGGGTAATAGTGGAAAAAAGAATATGTTCAAATATAAACTACACAGAAGCATTGTATGAAACTTCTTTCTGTTCTGTGCATTCAACTAACAGAGTTGAACCTTACTTTTGATTGAGCCGTTCTGAAACGCTCTTTCTGTAGAAACTGCAATTGGACATTCTGAGCGCTAAGAGGCCTATATTGGGAAAAAGAATGTCTACAAATAAAAACTACACAGAAGAACTGTGTGAAACTTCTTTCTGTTCTCTTTGTTCAACTAAAAGAGTTGAACCTTAGTTTTGATTGAGCCGTTCTGAAACACTCTTTCTGTAGAAAATGCAAGTGGAGATTCGGAGCGCTAAGAGGGTAATAGTGGAAAAAGGAATGTCTCCAAATATAAACTACACAGAATCATTCTGTGAAATTTCTTTCTGATCTGTGCATTCAGCTAACAGAGTTAAACCATACTTTTGATTGAGCAGATCTGAACACTCTTTCTGTAGAAAATGCTACTGGACATTTGGAGCGCTAAGAGAGTAGTAGTGGAAAAAGGAATATATTCAAATATAAACTACACAGAAGCATTCTGTGAAAATTCTTTCTGATCTGAGCATTCAGCTAACAGAGTTAAACCATACTTTTGATTGAGCAGTTTTGAAACACTCTGTCTGTAGAAAATGCAACTGGACATTCGTAGCGCTAAGTGGGTAATAGTGGAAAGAAGAGTATGTTCAAATATAAACTACACAGAATCATTGTATGAAACTTCTTTCTGTTCTGTGCATTCAACTTACAGAGTTGAACCTTACTTTGATTGAGCCTTTCTGAAACACTCTTTCTGTAGAAACTGCAATTGGACATTCTGAGCGCTAAGAGGCCTATATTGGGAAAAATAATATCTTCAAATAAAAACTACACAGAAGCATTGTGTGAAACTTATTTCTGATATGTTCATTAAGCTAACAGAGTTAAACCATACTTTTGATTGCGCAGTTCTGAACACTCTTTCTGTAGAAAATGCAAGTGGACATTCGGAGCGCTAAGAGGGTAATAGTGGAAAAAGGAATATATTCAAATATAAACTACACAGTAGCATTCTGTGAAAATTCTTTCTGTTCTGTGCATTCAACTAACAGAGTTGAACCTTACTTTTGATTGAGCCGTTCTGAAACACTCTTTCTGTAGAAACTGCAATTGGACATGCTAAGCGCTAAGAGGCCTACATTGGGAAAAAGAATATCTTCAAATAAAAACTACACAGATGCATTCTGTGAAACTTATTTCTGATCTGTAAATTCAGTTAACAGAGATAAAACATATTTTTGATTGAGCAGTTATGAAACACTCGTTTTGTAGAAAATGCAAGTGGAGATTCGGAGCGCTAAGAGGGTAATAGTGGAAAAACGAATGTCTTCAAATATAAACTACACAGAATCATTCGGTGAAACTTCTTTCTGATCTGTGCATTCAGCTAACAGAGTTAAACCATACTTTTGATTGAGCAGATCTGAACACTCTTTCTGTAGAAAATGCAACTGGACATTTGGAGCGCTAATAGCGTAGTAGTGGAAAAAGGAATATATTCAGATATAAACTACACAGAAGCATTCTGTGAAACTTCTTTCTGATCTGAGCATTCAGCTAACAGAGTTAAACCATACTTTTGATTGAGCAGTTTTGAAACACTCTGTCTGTAGAAAATGCAACTGGACATTCGTAGCGCTAAGTGGGTAATAGTGGAAAAAAGAATATGTTCAAATATAAACTACACAGAAGCATTGTATGAAACTTCTTTCTGTTCTGTGCATTCAACTAACAGAGTTGAACCTTACTTTTGATTGAGCCGTTCTGAAACACTCTTTCTGTAGAAACTGCAATTGGACATTCTGAGCGCTAGGAGGCCTCTATTGGGAAAAAGAATGTCTACAAATAAAAACTACACAGAAGAATTGTGTGAAACTTCTTTCTGTTCTGTTTGTTCAACTAAAAGAGTTGAACCTTAGTTTTGATTGAGCCGTTCTGAAACACTCTTTCTGTAGAAAATGCAAGTGGAGATTCCGAGCGCTAAGAGGGTAATAGTGGAAAAAGGAATGTCTCCAAATATAAACTACACAGAATCATTCTGTGAAACTTCTTTCTGATCTGTGCATTCAGCTAACAGAGTTAAACCATACTTTTGATTGAGCAGATCTGAACACTCTTTCTGTAGAAAATGCAACTGGACATTTGGAGCGCTAAGAGCGTAGTAGTGGAAAAAGGAATATATTCAAATATAAACTACACAGAAGCATTCTGTGAAACTTCTTTCTGATCTGAGCATTCAGCTAACAGAGTTAAACCATACTTTTGATTGAGCAGTTTTGAAACACTCTGTCTGTAGAAAATGCAACTGGACCCTCGTAGCGCTAAGTGGGTAATAGTGGAAAAAAGAATATGTTCAAATATAAACTACACAGAAGCATTGTTTGAAACTTCTTTCTGTTCTGTGCATTCAACTAACAGAGTTGAACCTTACTTTTGATTGAGCCGTTCTGAAACACTCTTTCTGTAGAAACTGCAATTGGACATTCTGAGCGCTAAGAGGCCTATATTGGGAACAAGAATGTCTACAAATAAAAACTACACAGAAGAATTGTGTGAAAATTCTTTCTGTTCTGTTTGTTCAACTAAAAGAGTTGAACCTTAGTTTTGATTGAGCCGTTCTGAAACACTCTTTCTGTAGAAAATGCAAGTGGAGATTCGGAGCGCTAAGAGGGTAATAGTGGAAAAAGGAATGTCTCCAAATATAAACTACACAGAATCATTCTGTGAAACTTCTTTCTGATCTGTGCATTCAGCTAACAGTGTTAAAACATACTTTTGATTGAGCAGATCTGAACACTCTTTCTGTAGAAAATGCAACTGGACATTTGGAGCTCTAAGAGAGTAGTAGTGGAAAAAGGAATATATTCAAATATAAACTACACAGAAGCATTCATTGAAACTTATTTCTGATATGTTCATTAAGCTAACAGAGTTAAACCATACTTTTGATTGCGCAGTTCTGAACACTCTTTCTGTAGAAAATGCAAGTGGACATTCGGAGCGCTAAGAGGGTAATAGTGGAAAAAGGAATATATTCAAATATAAACTACACAGTATCATTCTGTGAAAATACTTTCTGTTCTGTGCATTCAACTAACAGAGTTGAACCTTACTTTTGATTGAGCCGTTCTGAAACACTCTTTCTGTAGAAACTGCAATTGGACATGCTAAGCGCTAAGAGGCCTACACTGGGGAAAAGAATATCTTCAAATAAAAACTACACTGATGCATTCTGTGAAACTTATTTCTGATCTGTAAATTCAGTTAACAGAGATAAAACATATTTTTGATTGAGCAGTTATGAAACACTCTTTTTGTAGGAAATGCAAGTGGAGATTCGGAGCGCTAAGAGGGTAATAGTGGAAAAAGGAATGTCTTCAAATATAAACTACACAGAATCATTCGGTGAAACTTCTTTCTGATCTGTGCATTCAGCTAACAGAGTTAAACCATACTTTTGATTGAGCAGATCTGAACACTCTTTCTGTAGAAAATGCAACTGGACATTTGGAGCGCTAAGAGAGTAGTAGTGGAAAAAGGAATATATTCAAATATAAACTACACAGAAGCATTCCGTGAAACTTCTTTCTGATCTGAGCATTCAGCTAACAGAGTTAAACCATACTTTTGATTGAGCAGTTTTGAAACACTCTGTCTGTAGGAAATGCAACTGGACATTCGTAGCGCTAAGTGGGTAATAGTGGAAAAAAGAATATGTTCAAATATAAACTACACAGAATCATTGTATGAAACTTCTTTCTGTTCTGTGCATTCAACTAACAGAGTTGAACCTTACTTTTGATTGAGCCTTTCTGAAACACTCTTTCTGTAGAAACTGCAATTGGACATTCTGAGCGCTAAGAGGCCTATATTGGGAAAAATAATATCTTCAAATAAAAACTACACAGAAGCATTGTGTGAAACTTATTTCTGATATGTTCATTAAGCTAACAGAGTTAAACCATACTTTTGATTGCGCAGTTCTGAACACTCTTTCTGTAAAAATGCAAGTGGACATTCGGAGCGCTAAGAGGGTAATAGTGGAAAAAGGAATATATTCAAATATAAACTACACAGTAGCATTCTGTGAAAATTCTTTCTGTTCTGTGCATTCAACTAACAGGTTTGAACCTTACTTTTGATTGAGCCGTTCTGAAACACTCTTTCTGTAGAAACTGCAATTGGACATGCTAAGCGCTAAGAGGCCTACATTGGGAAAAAGAATATCTTCAAATAAAAACTACACAGATGCATTCTGTGAAACTTATTTCTGATCTGTAAATTCAGTTAGCAGAGATAAAACATATTTTTGATTGAGCAGTTATGAAACACTCTTTTTGTAGAACATGCAAGTGGAGATTCGGAGCGCTAAGAGGGTAAGAGTGGAAAAAGGAATGTCTTCAAATATAAACTACACAGAATCATTCGGTGAAACTTCTTTCTGATCTGTGCATTCAGCTAACAGAGTTAAACCATACTTTTGATTGAGCAGATCTGAACACTCTTTCTGTAGAAAATGCAACTGGACATTTGGAGCGCTAAGAGCGTAGTAGTGGAAAAAGGAATATATTCAAATATAAACTACACAGAAGCATTCTGTGAAACTTCTTTCTGATCTGAGCATTCAGCTAACAGAGTTAAACCATACTTTTGATTGAGCAGTTTTGAAACACTCTGTCTGTAGAAAATGCAACTGGACATTCGTAGCGCTAAGTGGGTAATAGTGGACAAAAGAATATGTTCAAATATAAACTACACAGAAGCATTGTATGAAATTTCTTTCTGTTCTTTGCATTCAACTAACAGAGTTGAACCTTACTTTTGATTGAGCCGTTCTGAAACACTCTTTCTGTAGAAACTGCAATTGGACATTCTGAGCGCTAAGAGGCCTATATTGTGAAAAAGAATGTCTACAAATAAAAACTACACGGAAGAATTGTGTGAAACTTCTTTCTGTTCTGTTTGTTCAACTAAAAGATTTGAACCTTAGTTTTGATTGAGCCGTTCTGAAACACTCTTTCTGTAGAAAATGCAAGTGGAGATTCGGAGCGCTAAGAGGGTAATAGTGGAAAAAGGAATGTCTCCAAATATAAACTACACAGAATCATTCTGTGAAAATTATTTCTGATCTGTGCATTCAGCTAACAGAGTTAAACCATACTTTTGATTGAGCAGATCTGAACACTCTTTCTGCAGAAAATGCAACTGGACATTTGGAGCGCTAAAAGAGTAGTAGTGGAAAAAGGAATATATTCAAATATAAACTACACAGAAGCATTCTGTGAAACTTCTTTCTGATCTGAGCATTCAGCTAACAGAGTTAAACCATACTTTTGATTGAGCAGTTTTGAAACACTCTGTCTGTAGAAAATGCAACTGGACATTCGTAGCGCTAAGTGGGTAATAGTGGAAAAAAGAATATGTTCAAATATAAACTACACAGAAGCATTGTATGAAACCTCTTTCTGTTCTGTGTATTAAACTAACAGAGTTGAACCTTACTTTTGATTGAGCCTTTCTGAAACACTCTTTCTGTAGAAACTGCAATTGGACATTCTGAGCGCTAAGAGGCCTCTATTGGGAAAAATAATATCTTCAAATAAAAACTACACAGAAGCATTGTGTGAAACTTATTTCTGATATGTTCATTAAGCTAACAGAGTTAAACCATACTTTTGATTGCGCAGTTCTGAACACTCTTTCTGTAGAAAATGCAAGTGGACATTCGGAGCGCTAAGAGGGTAATAGTGGAAAAAGGAATATATTCAAATATAAACTACACAGTAGCATTCTGTGAAAATTCTTTCTGTTCTGTGCATTGAACTAACAGAGTTGAACCTTACTTTTGATTGAGCCGTTCTGAAACTTTCTGTAGAAACTGCAATTGGACATGCTAAGCGCTAAGTGGCCTACATTGGGAAAAAGAATATCTTTAAATAAAAACTACACAGATGCATTCTGTGAAACTTATTTCTGATCTGTAAATTCAGTTAACAGAGATAAAACATATTTTTGATTGAGCAGTTATGAAACACTCTTTTTGTAGAAAATGCAAGTGGAGATTCGGAGCGCTAAGTGGGTAATAGTGGAAAAAGGAATGTCTTCAAATATAAACTACACAGAATCATTCGGTGAAACTTCTTTCTGATCTGTGCATTCAGCTAACAGAGTTAAACCATACTTTTGATTGAGCAGATCTGAACACTCTTTCTGTAGAAAATGCAACTGGACATTTGGAGCGCTAAGAGAGTAGTAGTGGAAAAAGCAATATATTCAGATATAAACTACACAGAAGCATTCTGTGAAACTTCTTTCTGATCTGAGCATTCAGCTAACAGAGTTAAACCATACTTTTGATTGAGCAGTTTTGAAACACTCTGTCTGTAGAAAATGCAACTGGACATTCGTAGCGCTAAGTGGGTAATAGTGGAAAAAAGAATATGTTCAAATATAAACTACACAGAAGCATTGTATGAAACTTCTTTCTGTTCTGTGCATTCAACTAACAGAGTTGAACCTTACTTTTGATTGAGCCGTTCTGAAACACTCTTTCTGTAGAAACTGCAATTGGACATTCTGAGCGCTAGGAGGCCTATATTGGGAAAAAGAATGTCTACAAATAAAAACTACACAGAAGAATTGTGTGAAACTTCTTTCTGTTCTGTTTGTTCAACTAAAAGAGTTGAACCTTAGTTTTGATTGAGCCGTTCTGAAACACTCTTTCTGTAGAAAATGCAAGTGGAGATTCGGAGCGCTAAGAGGGTAATAGTGGAAAAAGGAATGTCTCCAAATATAAACTACACAGAATCATTCTGTGAAACTTCTTTCTGATCTGTGCATTCAGCTAACAGAGTTAAACCATACTTTTGATTGAGCAGATCTGAACACTCTTTCTGTAGAAAATGCAACTTGACATTTGGAGCGCTAAGAGCGTAGTAGTGGAAAAAGGAATATATTCAAATATAAACTACACAGAAGCATTCTTTGAAACTTATTTCTGATATGTTCATTAAGCTAACAGAGTTAAACCATACTTTTGATTGCGCAGTTCTGAACACTCTTTCTGTAGAAAATGCAAGTGGACATTCGGAGCGCTAAGAGGGTAATAGTGGAAAAAGGAATATATTCAAATATAAACTACACAGTAGCATTCTGTGAAAATTCTTTCTGTTCTGTGCATTCAACTAACAGAGTTGAACCTTACTTTTGATTGAGCCGTTCTGAAACACTCTTTCTGTAGAAACTGCAATTGGACATGCTAAGCGCTAAGAGGCCTACATTGGGAAAAAGAATATCTTCAAATAAAAACTACACAGATGCATTCTGTGAAACTTATTTCTGATCTGTAAATTCAGTTAACAGAGATAAAATATATTTTTGATTGAGCAGTTATGAAACACTCTTTTTGTAGAAAATGCAAGTGGAGATTCGGAGCGCTAAGAAGGTAATAGTGAAAAAAGGAATGTCTTCAAATATAAACTGCACAGAATCATTCGGTGAAATTTCTTTCTGATCTGTGCATTCAGCTAACAGAGTTAAACCATACTTTTGATTGAGCAGATCTGAACACTCTTTCTGTAGAAAATGCAACTGGACATTTGGAGCGCTAATAGCATAGTAGTGGAAAAAGGAATATATTCAGATATAAACTACACAGAAGCATTCTGTGAAACTTCTTTCTGATCTGAGCATTCAGCTAACAGAGTTAAACCATACTTTTGATTGAGCAGTTTTGAAACACTCTGTCTGTAGGAAATGCAACTGGACATTCGTAGCGCTAAGTGGGTAATAGTGGAAAAAAGAATATGTTCAAATATAAACTACACAGAATCATTGTATGAAACTTCTTTCTGTTCTGTGCATTCAACTAACAGAGTTGAACCTTACTTTTGATTGAGCCTTTCTGAAACACTCTTTCTGTAGAAACTGCAATTGGACATTCTGAGCGCTAAGAGGCCTATATTGGGAAAAATAATATCTTCAAATAAAAACTACACAGAAGCATTGTGTGAAACTTATTTCTGATATGTTCATTAAGCTAACAGAGTTAAACCATACTTTTGATTGCGCAGTTCTGAACACTCTTTCTGTAAAAATGCAAGTGGACATTCGGAGCGCTAAGAGGGTAATAGTGGAAAAAGGAATATATTCAAATATAAACTACACAGTAGCATTCTGTGAAAATTCTTTCTGTTCTGTGCATTCAACTAACAGGGTTGAACCTTACTTTTGATTGAGCCGTTCTGAAACACTCTTTCTGTAGAAACTGCAATTGGACATGCTAAGCGCTAAGAGGCCTACATTGGGAAAAAGAATATCTTCAAATAAAAACTACACAGATGCATTCTGTGAAACTTATTTCTGATCTGTAAATTCAGTTAGCAGAGATAAAACATATTTTTGATTGAGCAGTTATGAAACACTCTTTTTGTAGAACATGCAAGTGGAGATTCGGAGCGCTAAGAGGGTAAGAGTGGAAAAAGGAATGTCTTCAAATATAAACTACACAGAATCATTCGGTGAAACTTCTTTCTGATCTGTGCATTCAGCTAACAGAGTTAAACCATACTTTTGATTGAGCAGATCTGAACACTCTTTCTGTAGAAAATGCAACTGGACATTTGGAGCGCTAAGAGCGTAGTAGTGGAAAAAGGAATATATTCAAATATAAACTACACAGAAGCATTCTGTGAAACTTCTTTCTGATCTGAGCATTCAGCTAACAGAGTTAAACCATACTTTTGATTGAGCAGTTTTGAAACACTCTGTCTGTAGAAAATGCAACTGGACATTCGTAGCGCTAAGTGGGTAATAGTGGACAAAAGAATATGTTCAAATATAAACTACACAGAAGCATTGTATGAAATTTCTTTCTGTTCTTTGCATTCAACTAACAGAGTTGAACCTTACTTTTGATTGAGCCGTTCTGAAACACTCTTTCTGTAGAAACTGCAATTGGACATTCTGAGCGCTAAGAGGCCTATATTGTGAAAAAGAATGTCTACAAATAAAAACTACACGGAAGAATTGTGTGAAACTTCTTTCTGTTCTGTTTGTTCAACTAAAAGAGTTGAACCTTAGTTTTGATTGAGCCGTTCTGAAACACTCTTTCTGTAGAAAATGCAAGTGGAGATTCGGAGCGCTAAGAGGGTAATAGTGGAAAAAGGAATGTCTCCAAATATAAACTACACAGAATCATTCTGTGAAAATTATTTCTGATCTGTGCATTCAGCTAACAGAGTTAAACCATACTTTTGATTGAGCAGATCTGAACACTCTTTCTGTAGAAAATGCAACTGGACATTTGGAGCGCTAAAAGAGTAGTAGTGGAAAAAGGAATATATTCAAATATAAACTACACAGAAGCATTCTGTGAAACTTCTTTCTGATCTGAGCATTCAGCTAACAGAGTTAAACCATACTTTTGATTGAGCAGTTTTGAAACACTCTGTCTGTAGAAAATGCAACTGGACATTCGTAGCGCTAAGTGGGTAATAGTGGAAAAAAGAATATGTTCAAATATAAACTACACAGAAGCATTGTATGAAACCTCTTTCTGTTCTGTGTATTAAACTAACAGAGTTGAACCTTACTTTTGATTGAGCCTTTCTGAAACACTCTTTCTGTAGAAACTGCAATTGGACATTCTGAGCGCTAAGAGGCTTCTATTGGGAAAAATAATATCTTCAAATAAAAACTACACAGAAGCATTGTGTGAAACTTATTTCTGATATGTTCATTAAGCTAACAGAGTTAAACCATACTTTTGATTGCGCAGTTCTGAACACTCTTTCTGTAGAAAATGCAAGTGGACATTCGGAGCGCTAAGAGGGTAATAGTGGAAAAAGGAATATATTCAAATATAAACTACACAGTAGCATTCTGTGAAAATTCTTTCTGTTCTGTGCATTGAACTAACAGAGTTGAACCTTACTTTTGATTGAGCCGTTCTGAAACTTTCTGTAGAAACTGCAATTGGACATGCTAAGCGCTAAGTGGCCTACATTGGGAAAAAGAATATCTTTAAATAAAAACTACACAGATGCATTCTGTGAAACTTATTTCTGATCTGTAAATTCAGTTAACAGAGATAAAACATATTTTTGATTGAGCAGTTATGAAACACTCTTTTTGTAGAAAATGCAAGTGGAGATTCGGAGCGCTAAGTGGGTAATAGTGGAAAAAGGAATGTCTTCAAATATAAACTACACAGAATCATTCGGTGAAACTTCTTTCTGATCTGAGCATTCAGCTAACAAAGTTAAACCATACTTTTGATTGAGCAGATCTGAACACTCTTTCTGTAGAAAATGCAACTGGACATTTGGAGCGCTAAGAGAGTAGTAGTGGAAAAAGCAATATATTCAGATATAAACTACACAGAAGCATTCTGTGAAACTTCTTTCTGATCTGAGCATTCAGCTAACAGAGTTAAACCATACTTTTGATTGAGCAGTTTTGAAACACTCTGTCTGTAGAAAATGCAACTGGACATTCGTAGCGCTAAGTGGGTAATAGTGGAAAAAAGAATATGTTCAAATATAAACTACACAGAAGCATTGTATGAAACTTCTTTCTGTTCTGTGCATTCAACTAACAGAGTTGAACCTTACTTTTGATTGAGCCGTTCTGAAACACTCTTTCTGTAGAAACTGCAATTGGACATTCTGAGCGCTAGGAGGCCTATATTGGGAAAAAGAATGTCTACAAATAAAAACTACACAGAAGAATTGTGTGAAACTTCTTTCTGTTCTGTTTGTTCAACTAAAAGAGTTGAATCTTAGTTTTGATTGAGCCGTTCTGAAACACTCTTTCTGTAGAAAATGCAAGTGGAGATTCGGAGCGCTAAGAGGGTAATAGTGGAAAAAGGAATGTCTCCAAATATAAACTACACAGAATCATTCTGTGAAACTTCTTTCTGATCTGTGCATTCAGCTAACAGAGTTAAACCATACTTTTGATTGAGCAGATCTGAACACTCTTTCTGTAGAAAATGCAACTGGACATTTGGAGCGCTAAGAGCGTAGTAGTGGAAAAAGGAATATATTCAAATATAAACTACACAGAAGCATTCTTTGAAACTTATTTCTGATATGTTCATTAAGCTAACAGAGTTAAACCATACTTTTGATTGCGCAGTTCTGAACACTCTTTCTGTAGAAAATGCAAGTGGACATTCGGAGCGCTAAGAGGGTAATAGTGGAAAAAGGAATATATTCAAATATAAACTACACAGTAGCATTCTGTGAAAATTCTTTCTGTTCTGTGCATTCAACTAACAGAGTTGAACCTTACTTTTGATTGAGCCGTTCTGAAACACTCTTTCTGTAGAAACTGCAATTGGACATGCTAAGCGCTAAGAGGCCTACATTGGGAAAAAGAATATCTTCAAATAAAAACTACACAGATGCATTCTGTGAAACTTATTTCTGATCTGTAAATTCAGTTAACAGAGATAAAATATATTTTTGATTGAGCAGTTATGAAACACTCTTATTGTAGAAAATGCAAGTGGAGATTCGGAGCGCTAAGAGGGTAAGAGTGGAAAAAGGAATGTCTTCAAATATAAACTACACAGAATCATTCGGTGAAACTTCTTTCTGATCTGTGCATTCAGCTAACAGAGTTAAACCATACTTTTGATTGAGCAGATCTGAACACTCTTTCTGTAGAAAATGCAACTGGACATTTGGAGCGCTAAGAGCGTAGTAGTGGAAAAAGGAATATATTCAAATATAAACTACACAGAAGCATTCTGTGAAACTTCTTTCTGATCTGAGCATTCAGCTAACAGAGTTAAACCACACTTTTGATTGAGCAGTTTTGAAACACTCTGTCTGTAGAAAATGCAACTGGACATTCGTAGCGCTAAGTGGGTAATAGTGGAAAAAAGAATATGTTCAAATATAAACTACACAGAAGCATTGTATGAAGCTTCTTTCTGTTCTGTGCATTCAACTAACAGAGTTGAACCTTACTTTTGATTGAGCCTTTCTGAAACACTCTTTCTGTAGAAACTGCAATTGGACATTCTGAGCGCTAAGAGGCCTCTATTGGGAAAAATAATATCTTCAAATAAAAACTACACAGAAGCATTGTGTGAAACTTATTTCTGATATGTTCATTAAGCTAACAGAGTTAAACCATACTTTTGATTGTGCAGTTCTGAACACTCTTTCTGTAGAAAATGCAAGTGGACATTCGGAGCGCTAAGAGGGTAATAGTGGAAAAAGGAATATATTCAAATATAAACTACACAGTAGCATTCTGTGAAAATTCTTTCTGTTCTGTGCATTGAACTAACAGAGTTGAACCTTACTTTTGATTGAGCCGTTCTGAAACTTTCTGTAGAAACTGCAATTGGACATGCTAAGCGCTAAGAGGCCTACATTGGGAAAAAGAATATCTTTAAATAAAAACTACACAGATGCATTCTGTGAAACTTATTTCTGATCTGTAAATTCAGTTAACAGAGATAAAACATATTTTTGATTGAGCAGTTATGAAACATTCTTTTTGTAGAAAATGCAAGTGGAGATTCGGAGCGCTAAGAGGGTAATAGTGGAAAAAGGAATGTCTTCAAATATAAACTACACAGAATCATTCGGTGAAACTTCTTTCTGATCTGTGCATTCAGCTAACAGAGTTAAACCATACTTTTGATTGAGCAGATCTGAACACTCTTTCTGTAGAAAATGCAACTGGACATTTGGAGCGCTAAGAGCGTAGTAGTGGAAAAAGGAATATATTCAGATATAAACTACACAGAAGCATTCTGTGAAACTTTTTTCTGATCTGAGCATTCAACTAACAGAGTTAAACCATACTTTTGATTGAGCAGTTTTGAAACACTCTGTCTGTAGAAAATGCAACTGGACATTCGTAGCGCTAAGTGGGTAATAGTGGAAAAAAGAATATGTTCAAATATAAAGTACACAGAAGCATTGTATGAAACTTCTTTCTGTTCTGTGCATTCAACTAACAGAGTTGAACCTTACTTTTGATTGAGCCGTTCTGAAACACTCTTTCTGTAGAAACTGCAATTGGACATTCTGAGCGCTAGGAGGCCTATATTGGGAAAAAGAATGTCTACAAATAAAAACTACACAGAAGAATTGTGTGAAACTTCTTTCTGTTCTGTTTGTTCAACTAAAAGAGTTGAACCTTAGTTTTGATTGAGCCGTTCTGAAACACTCTTTCTGTAGAAAATGCAAGTGGAGATTCAGAGCGCTAAGAGGGTAATAGTGGAAAAAGGAATGTCTCCAAATATAAACTACACAGAATCATTCTGTGAAACTTCTTTCTGATCTGTGCATTCAGCTAACAGAGTTAAACCATACTTTTGATTGAGCAGATCTGAACACTCTTTCTGTAGAAAATGCAACTGGACATTTGGAGCGCTAAGAGCGTAGTAGTGGAAAAAGGAATATATTCAAATATAAACTACACAGAAGCATTCTGTGAAACTTCTTTCTGATCTGAGCATTCAGCTAACAGAGTTAAACCATACTTTGGATTGAGCAGTTTTGAAACACTCTGTCTGTAGAAAATGCAACTGGACATTCGTAGCGCTAAGTGGGTAATAGTGGAAAAAAGAATATGTTCAAATATAAACTACACAGAAGCATTGTATGAAACTTCTTTCTGTTCTGTGCATTCAACTAACAGAGTTGAACCTTACTTTTGATTGAGCCGTTCTGAAACACTCTTTCTGTAGAAACTGCAATTGGACATTCTGAGCGCTAGGAGGCCTATATTGGGAAAAAGAATGTCTACAAATAAAAACTACACAGAAGAATTGTGTGAAACTTCTTTCTGTTCTGTTTGTTCAACTAAAAGAGTTGAACCTTAGTTTTGATTGAGCCGTTCTGAAACACTCTTTCTGTAGAAAATGCAAGTGGAGATTCGGAGCGCTAAGAGGGTAATAGTGGAAAAAGGAATGTCTCCAAATATAAACTACACAGAATCATTCTGTGAAACTTCTTTCTGATCTGTGCATTCAGCTAACAGAGTTAAACCATACTTTTGATTGAGCAGATCTGAACCCTCTTTCTGTAGAAAATGCAACTGGACATTTGGAGCGCTAAGAGCGTAGTAGTGGAAAAAGGAATATATTCAAATATAAACTACACAGAAGCATTCTGTGAAACTTCTTTCTGATCTGAGCATTCAGCTAACAGAGTTAAACCATACTTTTGATTGAGCAGTTTTGAAACACTCTGTCTGTAGAAAATGCAACTGGACCCTCGTAGCGCTAAGTGGGTAATAGTGGTAAAAAGAATATGTTCAAATATAAACTACACAGAAGCATTGTATGAAACTTCTTTCTGTTCTGTGCATTCAACTAACAGAGTTGAACCTGACTTCTGATTGAGCCTTTCTGAAACACTCTTTCTGTAGAAACTGCAATTGGACATTCTGAGCGCTAAGAGGCCTCTATTGGGAAAAATAATATCTTCAAATAAAAACTACACAGATGCATTCTGTGAAACTTATTTCTGATCTGTAAATTCAGTTAACAGAGATAAAACATATTTTTGATTGAGCAGTTATGAAACACTCTTTTTGTAGAAAATGCAAGTGGAGATTTGGAGCGCTAAGAGGGTAATAGTGGAAAAAGGGATGTCTTCAAATATAAACTACACAGAATCATTCGGTGAAACTTCTTTCTGATCTGTGCATTCAGCTAACAGAGGGAAAACATATTTTTGATTGAGCAGATCTGAACACTCTTTCTGTAGAAAATGCAACTGGACATTTTGAGCGCTAAGAGCGTAGTAGTGGAAAAAGGAATATATTCAAATATAAACTACACAGAAGCATTCTGTGAAACTTCTTTCTGATCTGAGCATTCAGCTAACAGAGTTAAACCATACTTTTGATTGAGCAGTTTGGAAACACTCTGTCTGTAGAAAATGCAACTGAACATTCGTAGCGCTAAGTGGGTAAGAGTGGAAAAAAGAATATGTTCAAATATAAACTACACAGAAGCATTGTATGAAACTTCTTTCTGTTCTGTGCATTCAACTAACAGAGTTGAACCTTACTTTTGATTGAGCCGTTCTGAAACACTCTTTCTGTAGAAACTGCAATTGGACATTCTGAGCGCTAAGAGGCCTATATTGGGAAAAAGAATGTCTACAAATAAAAACTACACAGAAGAATTGTGTGAAACTTCTTTCTGTTCTGTTTGTTCAACTAAAAGAGTTGAACCTTAGATTTGATTGAGCCGTTCTGAAACACTATTTCTGTAGAAACTGCAATTGGTCATTCTGAGCGCTAAGAGGCCTATATTGGGAAAAAGAATGTCTACAAATAAAAACTACACAGAAGAATTGTGTGAAACTTCTTTCTGTTCTGTTTGTTCAACTAAAAGAGTTGAACCTTAGTTTTGATTGAGCCGTTCTGAAACACTCTTTCTGTAGAAAATGCAAGTGGAGATTCGGAGCGCTAAGAGGGTAATAGTGGAAAAAGGAATGTCTCCAAATATAAACTACACAGAATCATTCTGTGAAACTTCTTTCCGATCTGTGCATTCAGCTAACAGAGTTAAACCATACTTTTGATTGAGCAGATCTGAACACTCTTTCTGTAGAAAATGCAACTGGACATTTGGAGCGCTAAGAGAGTAGTAGTGGAAAAAGGAATATATTCAAATATAAACTACACAGAAGCATTCTGTGAAACTTCTTTCTGATCTGAGCATTCAGCTAACAGAGTTAAACCATACTTTTGATTGAGCAGCTTTGAAACACTCTGTCTGTAGAAAATGCAACTGGACATTCGTAGCGCTAAGTGGGTCATAGTGGAAAAAAGAATATGTTCAAATATAAACTACACGGAAGTATTGTATGAAACTACTTTCTGTTCTGTGCATTCAACTAACAGAGTTGAACCTGACTTCTGATTGAGCCTTTCTGAAACACTCTTTCTGTAGAAACTGCAACTGGACATTCTGAGCGCTAAGAGGCCTCTATTGGGAAAAAAAATATCTTCAAATAAAAACTACACAGAAGCATTGTGTGAAACTTATTTCTGATATGTTCATTAAGCTAACAGAGTTAAACCATACTTTTGATTGCGCAGTTCTGAACACTCTTTCTGTAGAAAATGCAAGTGGACATTCGGAGCGCTAAGAGGGTAATAGTGGAAAAAGGAATATATTCAAATATAAACTACACAGTAGCATTCTGTGAAAATTCTTTCTGTTCTGTGCATTCAACTAACAGAGTTGAACCTTACTTTTGATTGAGCCGTTCTGAAACACTCTTTCTGTAGAAATTGCAATTGGACATGCTAAGCGCTAAGAGGCCTACATTGGGAAAAAGAATATCTTCAAATAAAAACTGCACAGATGCATTCTGTGAAACTTATTTCTGATCTGTAAATTCAGTTAACAGAGATAAAACATATTTTTGATTGAGCAGCTATGAAAAACTCTTTTTGTAGAAAATGCAAGTGGAGATTCGTAGCGCTAAGAGGGTAATAGTGGAAAAAGAATGTCTTCAAATATAAACTACACAGAATCATTCGGTGAAACTTCTTTCTGATCTGTGCATTCAGCTAACAGAGTTAAACCATACTTTTGATTGAGCAGATCTGAACACTCTTTCTGTAGAAAATGCAACTGGACATTTGGAGCGCTAAGAGCGTAGTAGTGGAAAAAGGAATATATCCAAATATAAACTACACAGAAGCATTCTGTGAAACTTCTTTCTGATCTGAGCATTCAGCTAACAGAGTTAAACCATACTTTTGATTGAGCAGTTTTGAAACACTCTGTCTGTAGAAAATGCAACTGGACATTCGTAGCGCTAAGTGGGTAATAGTGGAAAAAAGAATATGTTCAAATATAAACTACACAGAAGCATTGTATGAAACTTCTTTCTGTTCTGTGCATTCAACTAACAGAGTTGAACCTGACTTCTGATTGAGCCTTTCTGAAACACTCTTTCTGTAGAAACTGCAATTGGACATTCTGAGCGCTAAGAGGCCACTATTGGGAAAAATAATATCTTCAAATAAAAACTACACAGAAGCATTGTGTGAAACTTATTTCTGATATGTTCATTAAGCTAACAGAGTTAAACCATACTTTTGATTGTGCAGTTCTGAACACTCTTTCTGTAGAAAATGCAAGTGGACATTCGGAGCGCTAAGAGGGTAATAGTGGAAAAAGGAATATATTCAAATATAAACTACACAGTAGCATTCTGTGAAAATTCTTTCTGTTCTGTGCATTCAACTAACAGAGTTGAACCTTACTTTTGATTGAGCCGTTCTGAAACACTCTTTCTGTAGAAACTTCAATTGTACATGCTAAGCGCTAAGAGGCCTACATTGGGAAAAAGAATATCTTCAAATAAAAACTACACAGATGCATTCTGTGAAACTTATTTCTGATCTGTAAATTCAGTTAACAGAGATAAAACATATTTTTGATTGAGCAGTTATGAAACACTCTTTTTGTAGAAAATGCAAGTGGAGATTCGGAGCGCTAAGAGGGTAATAGTGGAAAAAGGAATGTCTTCAAATATAATCTACACAGAATCATTCGGTGAAACTTCTTTCTGATCTGTGCATTCAGCTAACAGAGTTAAACCATTCTTTTAATTGAGCAGATCTGAACACTCTTTCTGTAGAAAATGCAACTGGACATTTGGAGCGCTAAGAGCGTAGTAGTGGAAAAAGGAATATATTCAAATATAAACTACACAGAAGCATTCTGTGAAACTTCTTTCTGATCTGAGCATTCAGCTAACAGAGTTAAACCATACTTTTGATTGAGCAGTTTTGAAACACTCTGTCTGTAGGAAATGCAACTGAACATTCGTAGCGCTAAGTGGGTAAGAGTGGAAAAAAGAATATGTTCAAATATAAACTACACAGAAGCATTGTATGAAACTTCTTTCTGTTCTGTGCATTCAACTAACAGAGTTGAACCTTACTTTTGATTGAGCCGTTCTGAAACACTCTTTCTGTAGAAACTGCAATTGGACATTCTGAGCGCTAAGAGGCCTATATTGGGAAAAAGAATGTCTACAAATAAAAACTACACAGAAGAATTGTGTGAAACTTCTTTCTGTTCTGTTTGTTCAACTAAAAGAGTTGAACCTTAGTTTTGATTGAGCCGTTATGAAACACTCTTTCTGTAGAAACTGCAATTGGTCATTCTGAGCGCAAAGAGGCTTATATTGGGAAAAAGAATGTCTACAAATAAAAACTACACAGAAGAATTTTGTGAAACTTCTTTCTGTTCTGTTTGTTCAACTAAAAGAGTTGAACCTTAGTTTTGATTGAGCCGTTCTGAAACACTCTTTCTGTAGAAAATGCAAGTGGAGATTCGGAGCGCTAAGAGGGTAATAGTGGAAAAAGGAATGTCTCCAAATATAAACTACACAGAATCATTCTGTGAAACTTCTTTCTGATCTGTGCATTCAGCTAACAGAGTTAAACCATACTTTTGATTGAGCAGATCTAAACACTCTTTCTGTAGAAAATGCAACTGGACATTTGGAGCGCTAAGAGAGTAGTAGTGGAAAAAGGAATATATTCAAATATAAACTACACAGAAGCATTCTGTGAAACTTCTTTCTGATCTTAGCATTCAGCTAACAGAGTTAAACCATACTTTTGATTGAGCAGTTTTGAAACACTATGTCTGAAGAAAATGCAACTGGACATTCGTAGTGCTAAGTGGGTCATAGTGGAAAAAAGAATATGTTCAAATATAAACTACACAGAAGCATTGTATGAAACTTCTTTCTGTTCTGTGCATTCAACTAACAGAGTTGAACCTGACTTCTGATTGAGCCTTTCTGAAACACTCTTTCTGTAGAAACTGCAATTGGACATTCTGAGCGCTAAGAGGCCTCTATTGGGAAAAATAATGTCTTCAAATAAAAACTACACAGAAGCATTGTGTGAAACTTATTTCTGATATGTTCATTAAGCTAACAGAGTTAAACCATACTTTTGATTGCGCAGTTCTGAACACTCTTTCTGTAGAAAATGCAAGTGGACATTCGGAGCGCTAAGAGGGTAATAGTGGAAAAAGGAATATATTCAAATATAAACTACACAGTAGCATTCTGTGAAAATTCTTTCTGTTCTGTGCATTCAACTAACAGAGTTGAACTTTACTTTTGATTGAGCCGTTCTGAAACACTCTTTCTGTAGAAACTGCAATTGGACATGCTAAGCGCTAAGAGGCCTACATTGGGAAAAAGAATATCTTCAAATAAAAACTACACAGATGCATTCTGTGAAACTTATTTCTGATCTGTAAATTCAGTTAACAGAGATAAAACATATTTTTGATTGAGCAGTTATGAAACACTCTTTTTGTAGAAAATGCAAGTGGAGATTCGGAGCGCTAAGAGGGTAATAGTGGAAAAAGTAATGTCTTCAAATATAAAATACACAGAATCATTCGGTGAAACTTCTTTCTGATCTGTGCATTCAGCTAACAGAGTTAAACCATACTTTTGATTGAGCAGATCTGAACACTCTTTCTGTAGAAAATGCAACTGGACATTTGGAGCGCTAAGAGCGTAGTAGTGGAAAAAGGAATATATTCAAATATAAAGTACACAGAAGCATTCTGTGAAACTTCTTTCTGATCTGAGCATTCAGCTAACAGAGTTAAACCATACTTTTGATTGAGCAGTTTTGAAACACTCTGACTGTAGAAAATGCAACTGGACATTCGTAGCGCTAAGTGGGTAATAGTGGAAAAAAGAATATGTTCAAATATAAACTACACAGAAGCATTGTATGAAACTTCTTTCTGTTCTGTGCATTCAACTAACAGAGTTGAACCTTAGTTTTGATTGAGCCGTTCTGAAACACTCTTTCTGTAGAAACTGCAATTGGTCATTCTGAGCGCTAAGAGGCCTATATTGGGAAAAAGAATGTCTACAAATAAAAACTACACAGAAGAATTGTGTGAAACTTCTTTCTGTTCTTTTTGTTCAACTAAAAGAGTTGAACCTTAGTTTTGATTGAGCCGTTCTGAAACACTCTTTCTGTAGAAAATGCAAGTGGAGATTCGGAGCGCTAAGAGGGTAATAGTGGAAAAAGGAATGTCTCCAAATATAAACTACACAGAATCATTCTGTGAAACTTCTTTCTGATCTGTGCATTCAGCTAACAGAGTTAAACCATACTTTTGATTGAGCAGATCTGAACACTCTTTCTGTAGAAAATGCAACTGGACATTTGGAGCGCTAAGAGCGTAGTAGTGGAAAAAGGAATATATTCAAATATAAACTACACAGAAGCATTCTGTGAAACTTCTTTCTGATCTGAGCATTCAGCTAACAGAGTTAAACCATACTTTTGATTGACCAGTTTTGAAACACTCTGTCTGTAGAAAATGCAACTGGACATTCGTAGCGCTAAGTGGGTAATAGTGGAAAAAAGAATATGTTCAAATATAAACTACACAGAAGCATTGTATGAAACTTCTTTCTGTTCTGTGCATTCAACTAACCGAGTTGAACCTTACTTTTGATTGAGCCGTTCTGAAACACTCTTTCTGTAGAAACTGCAATTGGACATTCTGAGCGCTAAGAGGCCTATATTGGGAAAAAGAATGTCTACAAATAAAAACTACACAGAAGAATTGTGTGAAACTTCTTTCTGTTCTGTTTGTTCAACTAAAAGAGTTGAACCTTAGTTTTGATTGAGCCGTTCTGAAACACTCTTTCTGTAGAAAATGCAAGTGGTGATTCGGAGCGCTAAGAGGGTAATAGTGGAAAAAGGAATGTCTCCAAATATAAACTACACAGAATCATTCTGTGAAACTTCTTTCTGATCTGTGCATTCAGCTAACAGAGTTAAACCATACTTTTGATTGAGCAGATCTGAACACTCTTTCTGTAGAAAATGCAACTGGACATTTGGAGCGCTAAGAGAATAGTAGTGGAAAAAGGAATATATTCAAATATAAACTACACAGAAGCATTCTGTGAAACTTCTTTCTGATCTGAGCATTCAGCTAACAGAGTTAAACCATACTTTTGATTGAGCAGCTTTGAAACACTCTGTCTGTAGAAAATGCAACTGGACATTCGTAGCGCTAAGTGGGTAATAGTGGAAAAAAGAATATGTTCAAATATAAACTACACAGAAGCATTGTATGAAACTTCTTTCTGTTTTGTGCATTCAACTAACAGAGTTGAACCTTACTTTTGATTGAGCCTTTTTGAAACACTCTTTCTGTAGAAACTGCAATTGGACATTCTGTGCGCTAAGAGGCTTCTATTGGGAAAAATAATATCTTCAAATAAAAACTACACAGAAGCATTGTGTGAAACTTATTTCTGATATGTTCATTAAGCTAACAGCGTTAAACCATACTTTTGATTGCGCAGTTCTGAACACTCTTTCTGTAGAAAATGCAAGTGGACATTCGGAGCGCTAAGAGGGTTATAGTTGAAAAAGGAATATATTCAAATATAAACTACACAGTAGCATACTGTGAAAATTCTTTCTGTTCTGTGCATTCAACTAACAGAGTTGAACCTTACTTTTAATTGAGCCGTTCTGAAACACTCTTTCTGTAGAAACTGCAATTGGACATGCTAAGCGCTAAGAGGCCTACATTGGGAAAAAGAATATCTTCAAATAAAAACTACACAGATGCATTCTGTGAAACTTATTTCTGATCTGTAAATTCAGTTAACAGAGATAAAACATATTTTTGATTGAGCAGTTATGAAACACTCTTTTTGTAGAAAATGCAAGTGGAGATTCGGAGCGCTAAGAGGGTAATAGTGGAAAAAGGAATGTCTTCAAATATAAACTACACAGAATCATTCGGTGAAACTTCTTTCTGATCTGTGCATTCAGCTAACAGAGTTAAACCATACTTTTGATTGAGCAGATCTGAACACTCTTTCTGTAGAAAATGCAACTGGACATTTGGAGCGCTAAGAGCGTATTACTCGAAAAAGGAATATATTCAAATATAAATTACACAGAAGCATTCTGTGAAACTTCTTTCTGATCTGAGCATTCAGCTAACAGAGTTAAACCATACTTTTGATTGAGCAGTTTTGAAACACTCTGTCTGTAGAAAATGCAACTGGACATTCGTAGCGCTAATTGGGTAATAGTGGAAAAAAGAATATGTTCAAATATAAACTACACAGAAGCATTGTATGAAACTTCTTTCTGTTCTGTGCATTCAACTAACAGAGTTGAACCTTACTTTTGATTGAGCCGTTCTGAAACACTCTTTCTGTAGAAACTGCAATTGGACATTCTGAGCGCTAAGAGGCCTATATTGGTAAAAAGAATGTCTACAAATAAAAACTACACAGAAGAATTGTGTGAAACTTCTTTCTGTTCTGTTTGTTCAACTAAAAGAGTTGAACCTTAGTTTTGATTGAGCCGTTCTGAAACACTCTTTCTTTAGAGAATGCAAGTGGAGATTCGGAGCGCTAAGAGGGTAATAGTGGAAAAAGGATTATCTCCAAATATAAACCACACAGAATCATTCTGTGAAACTTCTTTCTGATCTGTGCATTCAGCTAACAGAGTTAAACCATACATTTGATTGAGCAGATCTGAACACTCTTTCTGTAGAAAATGCAACTGGACATTTGGAGCGCTAAGAGCGTAGTAGTGGAAAAAGGAATATATTCAAATATAAACTACACAGAAGCATTCTGTGAAACTTCTTTCTGATCTGAGCATTCAGCTAACAGAGTTAAACCATACTTTTGATTGAGCAGATCTGAACACTCTTTCTGTAGAAAATGCAACTGGACATTTGGAGCGCTAAGAGCGTAGTAGTGGAAAAAGGAATATATTCAAATATAAACTACACAGAAGCATTCTGTGAAACTTCTTTCTGATCTGAGCATTCAGCTAACAGAGTTAAACCATACTTTGGATTGAGCAGTTTTGAAACACTCTGTCTGTAGAAAATGCAACTGGACATTCGTAGCGCTAAGTAGGTAATAGTGGAAAAAAGAATATGTTCAAATATAAACTACACAGAAGCATTGTATGAGACTTCTTTCTGTTCTGTGCATTCAACTAACAGAGTTGAACCTTACTTTTGATTGAGCCGTTCTGAAACACTCTTTCTGTAGAAACTGCAATTGGACATTCTGAGCGCTAAGAGGCCTATATTGGGAAAAAGAATGTCTACAAATAAAAACTACACAGAAGAATTGTGTGAAACTTCTTTCTGTTCTGTTTGTTCAACTAAAAGAGTTGAACCTTAGTTTTGATTGAGCCGTTCTGAAACACTCTTTCTGTAGAAAATGCAAGTGGATATTCGGAGCGCTATGAGGGTAATAGTGGAAAAAGGAATGTCTCCATATATAAACTACACAGAATCATTCTGTGAAACTTCTTTCTGATCTGTGCATTCAGCTAACAGAATTAAACCATACTTTTGATTGAGCAGATTTGAAACACTCTGTCTGTAGAAAATGCAACTGGACATTCGTAGCGCTAAGTGGGTAATACTGGAAAAAAGAAATTGTTCAAATATAAACTACACAGAAGCATTGTATGAAACTTCTTTCTGTTCTGTGCATTCAACTAACAGAGTTGAACCTTACTTTTTATTGAGCATTTCTGAAACACTCTTTCTGTAGAAACTGCAATTGGACATTCTGAGCGCTAAGAGGCCTCTATTGGGAAAAATAATATCTTCAAATAAAAACTACACAGAAGCATTGTGTGAAACTTATTTCTGATATGTTCATTAAGCTAACAGAGTTAAACCATACTTTTGATTGCGCAGTTCTGAACACTTTTTCTGTAGAAAATGCAAGTGGACATTCGGAGCGCTAAGAGGGTAAAAGTGGAAAAAGTAATATATTCAAATATAAACTACACAGTAGCATTCTGTGAAAATTCTTTCTGTTCTGTGCATTCAACTAACAGAGTTGAACCTTACTTTGGTTGAGCCGTTATGAAACACTCTTTCTGGAGAAACTGCAATTGGACATGCTAAGCGCTAAGAGGCCTACATTGGGAAAAAGAATATCTTCAAATAAAAACTACACAGATGCATTCTGTGAAACTTATTTCTGATCTGTAAATTCAGTTAACAGAGATAAAACGTATTTTTGATTGAGCAGTTATGAAACACCCCTTTTGTAGAAAATGCAAGAGGAGATTCGGAGCGCTAAGAGGGTAATAGTGGAAAAATGAATGTCTTCAAATATAAACTACACAGAATCATTCGGTGAAACTTCTTTCTGATCTGTGCATTCAGCTAACAGAGTTAAACCATACTTTTGATTGAGCAGATCTGAACACTCTTTCTGTAGAAAATGCAACTGGACATTTGGAGAGCTAAGAGCGTAGTAGTGGAAAAAGGAATATATTCAAATATAAACTACACAGAAGCATTTTGTGAAACTTCTTTCTGATCTGAGCATTCAGCTAACAGAGTTAAAACATACTTTTGATTGAGCCTTTCTGAAACACTCTTTCTGTAGAAACTGCAATAGGACATTCTGAGCGCTAAGAGGCCTCTATTGGGAAAAATAATATCTTCAAATAAAAACTACACAGAAGAATTGTATGAAACTTCTTCCTGTTCTGTGCATTCAACTATCAGAGTTGAACCTTACTTTTGATTGAGCCTTTCTGAAACACTCTTTCTGTAGAAACTGCAATTGGACATTCTGAGCGCTAAGAGGCCTCTATTGGGAAAAATAATATCTTCAAATAAAAACTACAAAGAAGCATTGTGTGAAACTTATTTCTGATATGTTCATTAAGCTAACAGAGTTAAACCATACTTTTGATTGCGCAGTTCTGAACACTCTTTCTGTAGAAAATGCAAGTGGACATTCGGAGCGCTAAGAGGGTAATAGTGGAAAAAGGAATATATTCAAATATAAACTACACAGTAGCATTCTGTGAAAATTCTTTCTGTTCTGTGCATTCAACTAACAGAGTTGAACCTTACTTTTGATTGAGCCGTTCTGAAACACTCTTTCTGTAGAAACTGCAATTGGACATGCTAAGCGCTAAGAGGCCTACATTGGGAAAAAGAATATCTTCAAATAAAAACTACACAGATGCATTCTGTGAAACTTATTTCTGATCTGTAAATTCAGTTAACAGAGATAAAAAATATTTTTGATGAGCAGTTATGAAACACTCTTTTTGTAGAAAATGCAAGTGGAGATTCGGAGCGCTAAGAGGGTAATAGTGGAAAAAGGAATGTCTTCAAATATAAACTACACAGAATCATTCTGTGAAACTTCTTTCTGATCTGAGCATTCAGCCAACAGAGTTAAACCATACTTTGGATCGAGCAGTTTTGAAACACTCTGTCTGTAGAAAATGCAACTGGACATTCGTAGCGCTAAGTGGGTAATAGTGGAAAAAAGAATATGTTCAAATATAAACTACACAGAAGCATTGTATGAGACTTCTTTCTGTTCTGTGCATTCAACTAACCGAGTTGAACCTTACTTTTGATTGAGCCATTCTGAAACACTCTTTCTGTAGAAACTGCAATTGGACATTCTGAGCGCTAAGAGGCCTATATTGGGAAAAAGAATGTCTACAAATAAAAACTACACAGAAGAATTGTGTGAAAATTCTTTCTGTTCTGTTTGTTCAACTAAAAGAGTTGAACCTTAGTTTTGATTGAGCCGTTCTGAAACACTCTTTCTGTAGAAAATGCAAGTGGAGATTCGGAGCGCTAAGAGGGTAATAGTGGAAAAAGGAATGTCTCCAAATATAAACTACACAGAATCATTCTGTGAAACTTCTTTCTGATCTGTGCATTCAGCTAACAGTGTTAAAACATACTTTTGATTGAGCAGATCTGAACACTCTTTCTGTAGAAAATGCAACTGGACATTTGGAGCTCTAAGAGAGTAGTAGTGGAAAAAGGAATATATTCAAATATAAACTACACAGAAGCATTCTTTGAAACTTATTTCTGATATGTTCATTAAGCTAACAGAGTTAAACCATACTTTTGATTGCGCAGTTCTGAACACTCTTTCTGTAGAAAATGCAAGTGGACATTCGGAGCGCTAAAAGGGTAATAGTGGAAAAAGGAATATATTCAAATATAAACTACACAGTATCATTCTGTGAAAATTCTTTCTGTTCTGTGCATTCAACTAACAGAGTTGAACCTTACTTTTGATTGAGCCGTTCTGAAACACTCTTTCTGTAGAAACTGCAATTGGACATGCTAAGCGCTAAGAGGCCTACATTGGGAAAAAGAATATCTTCAAATAAAAACTACACAGATGCATTCTGTGAAACTTATTTCTGTTCTGTAAATTCAGTTAACAGAGATAAAACATATTTTTGATTGAGCAGTTATGAAACACTCGTTTTGTAGAAAATGCAAGTGGAGATTCGGAGCGCTAAGAAGGTAATAGTGGAAAAAGGAATGTCTTCAAATATAAACTGCACAGAATCATTCGGTGAAACTTCTTTCTGATCTGTGCATTCAGCTAACAGAGTTAAACCATAATTTTGATTGAGCAGATCTGAACACTCTTTCTGTAGAAAATGCAACTGGACATTTGGAACGCTAAGAGAGTAGCAGTGGAAAAAGGAATATATTCAAATATAAACTACACAGAAGCATTCTGTGAAACTTCTTTCTGATCTGAGCATTCAGCTAACAGAGTTAAACCATACTTTTGATTGAGCAGTTTTGAAACACTCTGTCTGTAGAAAATGCAACTGGACATTCGTAGCGCTAAGTGGGTAATAGTGGAAAAAAGAAAATGTTCAAATATAAACTACACAGAATCATTGTATGAAACTTCTTTCTGTTCTGTGCATTCAACTAACAGAGTTGAACCTTACATTTGATTGAGCCTTTCTGAAACACTCTTTCTGTAGAAAATGCAATTGGACATTCTGAGCGCTAAGAGGCCTATATTGGGAAAAATAATATCTTCAAATAAAAACTACACAGAAGCATTGTGTGAAACTTATTTCTGATATGTTCATTAAGCTAACAGAGTTAAACCATACTTTTGATTGCGCATTTCTGAACACTCTTTCTGTAAAAATGCAAGTGGACATTCGGAGCTCTAAGAGGGTAATAGTGGAAAAAGGAATATATTCAAATATAAACTACACAGTAGCATTCTGTGAAAATTCTTTCTGTTCTGTGCATTCAACTAACAGAGTTGAACCTTACTTTTGATTGAGCCGTTCTGAAACACTCTTTCTGTAGAAACTGCAATTGGACATGCTAAGCGCTAAGAGGCCTACATTGGGAAAAAGAATATCTTCAAATAAAAACTACACAGATGCATTCTGTGAAACTTATTTCTGATCTGTAAATTCAGTTAGCAGAGATAAAACATATTTTTGATTGAGCAGTTATGAAACACTCTTTTTGTAGAAAATGCAAGTGGAGATTCGGAGCGCTAAGAGGTTAAGAGTGGAAAAAGGAATGTCTTCAAATATAAACTACACAGAATCATTCGGTGAAACTTCTTTCTGATCTGTGCATTCAGCTAACAGAGTTAAACCATACTTTTGATTGAGCAGATCTGAACACTCTTTCTGCAGAAAATGCAACTGGACATTTGGAGCGCTAAGAGCGTAGTAGTGGAAAAAGGAATATATTCAAATATAAACTACACAGAAGCATTCTGTGAAACTTCTTTCTGATCTGAGCATTCAGCTAACAGAGTTAAACCATACTTTTGATTGAGCAGTTTTGAAACACTCTGTCTGTGGAAAATGCAACTGGACATTCGTAGCGCTAAGTGGGTAATACTGGACAAAAGAATATGTTCAAATATAAACTACACAGAAGCATTGTATGAAACATCTTTCTGTTCTTTGCATTCAACTAACAGAGTTGAACCTTACTTTTGATTGAGCCGTTCTGAAACACTCTTTCTGTAGAAACTGCAATTGGACATTCTGAGCGCTAAGAGGCCTATATTGGGAAAAAGAATGTCTACAAATAAAAACTACACAGAAGAATTGTGTGAAACTTCTTTCTGTTCTGTTTGTTCAACTAAAAGAGTTGAACCTTAGTTTTGATTGAGCCGTTCTGAAACACTCTTTCTGTAGAAAATGCAAGTGGAGATTCGGAGCGCTAAGAGGGTAATAGTGGAAAAAGGAATGTCTCCAAATATAAACTACACAGAATCATTCTGTGAAAATTCTTTCTGATCTGTGCATTCAGCTAACAGAGTTAAACCATACTTTTGATTGAGCAGATCTGAACACTCTTTCTGTAGAAAATGCAACTGGACATTTGGAGCGCTAAGAGAGTAGTAGTGGAAAAAGGAATATATTCAAATATAAACTACACAGAAGCATTCTGTGAAACTTCTTTCTGATCTGAGCATTCAGCTAACAGAGTTAAACCATACTTTTGATTGAGCAGTTTTGAAACACTCTGTCTGTAGAAAATGCAACTGGACATTCGTAGCGCTAAGTGGGTAATAGTGGAAAAAAGAATATGTTCAAATATAAACTACACAGAAGCATTGTATGAAACTTCTTTCTGTTCTGTGCATTCAACTAACAGAGTTGAACCTTTCTTTTCATTGAGCCTTTCTGAAACACTCTTTCTGTAGAAACTGCAATTGGACATTCTGAGCGCTAAGAGGCCTCTATTGGGAAAAATAATATCTTCAAATAAAAACTACACAGAAGCATTGTGTGAAACTTATTTCTGATATGTTCATTAAGCTAACAGAGTTAAACCATACTTTTGATTGCGCAGTTCTGAACACTCTTTCTGTAGAAAATGCAAGTGGACATTCGGAGCGCTAAGAGGGTAATAGTGGAAAAAGGAATATATTCAAATATAAACTACACAGTAGCATTCTGTGAAAATTCTTTCTGTTCTGTGCATTCAACTAACAGAGTTGAACCTTACTTTTGATTGAGCTGTTCTGAAACACTCTTCCTGTAGAAACTGCAATTGGACATGCTAAGCGCTAAGAGGCCTACACTGGGGAAAAGAATATCTTCAAATAAAAACTACACTGATGCATTCTGTGAAACTTATTTCTGATCTGTAAATTCAGTTAACAGAGATAAAACATATTTTTGATTGAGCAGTTATGAAACACTCTTTTTGTAGGAAATGCAAGTGGAGATTCGGAGCGCTAAGAGGGTAATAGTGGAAAAAGGAATGTCTTCAAATATAAACTACACAGAATCATTCGGTGAAACTTCTTTCTGATCTGTGCATTCAGCTAACAGAGTTAAACCATACTTTTGATTGAGCAGATCTGAACACTCTTTCTGTAGAAAATGCAACTGGACATTTGGAGCGCTAAGAGCGTAGTAGTGGAAAAAGGAATATATTCAAATATAAACTACACTGAAGCATTCAGTGAAACTTCTTTCTGATCTGAGCATTCAGCTAACAGAGTTAAACCATACTTTTGATTGAGCAGTTTTGAAACACTCTGTCTGTAGAAAATGCAACTGGACATTCGTAGCGCTAAGTGGGTAATAGTGGAAAAAAGAATATGTTCAAACATAAACTACACAGAAGCATTGTATGAAACTTCTTTCTGTTCTGTGCATTCAACTAACAGAGTTGAACCTTACTTTTGATTGAGCCTTTCTGAAACACTCTTTCTGTAGAAACTGCAATTGGACATTCTGAGCGCTAAGAGGCCTCTATTGGGAAAAATAATATCTTCAAATAAAAACTACACAGAAGCATTGTGTGAAACTTATTTCTGATATGTTCATTAAGCTAACAGAGTTAAACCATACTTTTGATTGCGCAGTTCTGAACACTCTTTCTGTGGAAAATGCAAGTGGACATTCGGAGCGCTAAGAGGGTAATAGTGGAAAAAGGAATATATTCAAATATAAACTACACAGTAGCATTCTGTGAAAATTCTTTCTGTTCTGTGCATTCAACTAACAGAGTTGAACCTTACTTTTGATTGAGCCGTTCTGAAACACTCTTTCTGCAGAAACTGCAATTGGACATGCTAAGCGCTAAGAGGCCTACATTGGGAAAAATAATATCTTCAAATAAAAACTACACAGATGCATTCTGTGAAACTTATTTCTGATCTGTAAATTCAGTTAACAGAGATAAAACATATTTTTGATTGAGCAGTTATGAAACACTCTTTTTGTAGAAAATGCAAGTGGAGATTCGGAGCGCTAAGTGGGTAATAGTGGAAAAAGGAATGTCTTCAAATATAAACTACACAGAATCATTCGGTGAAACTTCTTTCTGATCTGTGCATTCAGCTAACAGAGTTAAACCATACTTTTGATTGAGCAGATCTGAACACTCTTTCTGTAGAAAATGCAACTGGACATTTGGAGCGCTAAGAGAGTAGTAGTGGAAAAAGCAATATATTCAGATATAAACTACACAGAAGCATTCTGTGAAACTTCTTTCTGATCTGAGCATTCAGCTAACAGAGTTAAACCATACTTTTGATTGAGCAGTTTTGAAACACTCTGTCTGTAGAAAATGCAACTGGACATTCGTAGCGCTAAGTGGGTAATAGTGGAAAAAAGAATATGTTCAAATATAAACTACACAGAAGCATTGTATGAAACTTCTTTCTGTTCTGTGCATTCAACTAACAGAGTTGAACCTTACTTTTGATTGAGCCGTTCTGAAACACTCTTTCTGTAGAAACTGCAATTGGACATTCTGAGCGCTAGGAGGCCTATATTGGGAAAAAGAATGTCTACAAATAAAAACTACACAGAAGAATTGTGTGAAACTTCTTTCTGTTCTGTTTGTTCTACTAAAAGAGTTGAACCTTAGTTTTGATTGAGCCGTTCTGAAACACTCTTTCTGTAGAAAATGCAAGTGGAGATTCGGAGCGCTAAGAGGGTAATAGTGGAAAAAGGAATGTCTCCAAATATAAACTACACAGAATCATTCTGTGAAACTTCTTTCTGATCTGTGCATTCAGCTAACAGAGTTAAACCATACTTTTGATTGAGCAGATCTGAACACTCTTTCTGTAGAAAATGCAACTGGACATTTGGAGCGCTAAGAGCGTAGTAGTGGAAAAAGGAATATATTCAAATATAAACTACACAGAAGCATTCTTTGAAACTTATTTCTGATATGTTCATTAAGCTAACAGAGTTAAACCATACTTTTGATTGCGCAGTTCTGAACACTCTTTCTGTAGAAAATGCAAGTGGACATTCGGAGCGCTAAGAGGGTAATAGTGGAAAAAGGAATATATTCAAATATAAACTACACAGTAGCATTCTGTGAAAATTCTTTCTGTTCTGTGCATTCAACTAACAGAGTTGAACCTTACTTTTGATTGAGCCGTTCTGAAACACTCTTTCTGTAGAAACTGCAATTGGACATGCTAAGCGCTAAGAGGCCTACATTGGGAAAAAGAATATCTTCAAATAAAAACTACACAGATGCATTCTGTGAAACTTATTTCTGATCTGTAAATTCAGTTAACAGAGATAAAATATATTTTTGATTGAGCAGTTATGAAACACTCTTATTGTAGAAAATGCAAGTGGAGATTCGGAGCGCTAAGAGGGTAAGAGTGGAAAAAGGAATGTCTTCAAATATAAACTACACAGAATCATTCGGTGAAACTTCTTTCTGATCTGTGCATTCAGCTAACAGAGTTAAACCATACTTTTGATTGAGCAGATCTGAACACTCTTTCTGTAGAAAATGCAACTGGACATTTGGAGCGCTAAGAGCGTAGTAGTGGAAAAAGGAATATATTCAAATATAAACTACACAGAAGCATTCTGTGAAACTTCTTTCTGATCTGAGCATTCAGCTAACAGAGTTAAACCACACTTTTGATTGAGCAGTTTTGAAACACTCTGTCTGTAGAAAATGCAACTGGACATTCGTAGCGCTAAGTGGGTAATAGTGGAAAAAAGAATATGTTCAAATATAAACTACACAGAAGCATTGTATGAAGCTTCTTTCTGTTCTGTGCATTCAACTAACAGAGTTGAACCTTACTTTTGATTGAGCCTTTCTGAAACACTCTTTCTGTAGAAACTGCAATTGGACATTCTGAGCGCTAAGAGGCCTCTATTGGGAAAAATAATATCTTCAAATAAAAACTACACAGAAGCATTGTGTGAAACTTATTTCTGATATGTTCATTAAGCTAACAGAGTTAAACCATACTTTTGATTGTGCAGTTCTGAACACTCTTTCTGTAGAAAATGCAAGTGGACATTCGGAGCGCTAAGAGGGTAATAGTGGAAAAAGGAATATATTCAAATATAAACTACACAGTAGCATTCTGTGAAAATTCTTTCTGTTCTGTGCATTGAACTAACAGAGTTGAACCTTACTTTTGATTGAGCCGTTCTGAAACTTTCTGTAGAAACTGCAATTGGACATGCTAAGCGCTAAGAGGCCTACATTGGGAAAAAGAATATCTTTAAATAAAAACTACACAGATGCATTCTGTGAAACTTATTTCTGATCTGTAAATTCAGTTAACAGAGATAAAACATATTTTTGATTGAGCAGTTATGAAACATTCTTTTTGTAGAAAATGCAAGTGGAGATTCGGAGCGCTAAGAGGGTAATAGTGGAAAAAGGAATGTCTTCAAATATAAACTACACAGAATCATTCGGTGAAACTTCTTTCTGATCTGTGCATTCAGCTAACAGAGTTAAACCATACTTTTGATTGAGCAGATCTGAACACTCTTTCTGTAGAAAATGCAACTGGACATTTGGAGCGCTAAGAGCGTAGTAGTGGAAAAAGGAATATATTCAGATATAAACTACACAGAAGCATTCTGTGAAACTTTTTTCTGATCTGAGCATTCAACTAACAGAGTTAAACCATACTTTTGATTGAGCAGTTTTGAAACACTCTGTCTGTAGAAAATGCAACTGGACATTCGTAGCGCTAAGTGGGTAATAGTGGAAAAAAGAATATGTTCAAATATAAAGTACACAGAAGCATTGTATGAAACTTCTTTCTGTTCTGTGCATTCAACTAACAGAGTTGAACCTTACTTTTGATTGAGCCGTTCTGAAACACTCTTTCTGTAGAAACTGCAATTGGACATTCTGAGCGCTAGGAGGCCTATATTGGGAAAAAGAATGTCTACAAATAAAAACTACACAGAAGAATTGTGTGAAACTTCTTTCTGTTCTGTTTGTTCAACTAAAAGAGTTGAACCTTAGTTTTGATTGAGCCGTTCTGAAACACTCTTTCTGTAGAAAATGCAAGTGGAGATTCAGAGCGCTAAGAGGGTAATAGTGGAAAAAGGAATGTCTCCAAATATAAACTACACAGAATCATTCTGTGAAACTTCTTTCTGATCTGTGCATTCAGCTAACAGAGTTAAACCATACTTTTGATTGAGCAGATCTGAACACTCTTTCTGTAGAAAATGCAACTGGACATTTGGAGCGCTAAGAGCGTAGTAGTGGAAAAAGGAATATATTCAAATATAAACTACACAGAAGCATTCTGTGAAACTTCTTTCTGATCTGAGCATTCAGCTAACAGAGTTAAACCATACTTTTGATTGAGCAGTTTTGAAACACTCTGTCTGTAGAAAATGCAACTGGACCCTCGTAGCGCTAAGTGGGTAACAGTGGAAAAAAGAATATGTTCAAATATAAACTACACAGAAGCATTGTATGAAACTTCTTTCTGTTCTGTGCATTCAACTAACAGAGTTGAACCTTACTTTTGATTGAGCCGTTCTGAAACACTCTTTCTGTAGAAACTGCAATTGGACATTCTGAGCGCTAAGAGGCCTATATTGGGAAAAAGAATGTCTACAAATAAAAACTACACAGAAGAATTGTGTGAAAATTCTTTCTGTTCTGTTTGTTCAACTAAAAGAGTTGAACCTTACTTTTGATTGAGCCGTTCTGAAACACTCCTTCTGTAGAAAATGCAAGTGGAGATTCGGAGCGCTAAGAGGGTAATAGTGGAAAAAGGAATGTCTCCAAATATAAACTACACAGAATCATTCTGTGAAACTTCTTTCTGATCTGTGCATTCAGCTAACAGTTTTAAAACATACTTTTGATTGAGCAGATCTGAACACTCTTTCTGTAGAAAATGCAACTGGACATTTGGAGCTCTAAGAGAGTAGTAGTGGAAAAAGGAATATATTCAAATATAAACTACACAGAAGCATTCTTTGAAACTTATTTCTGATATGTTCATTAAGCTAACAGAGTTAAACCATACTTTTGATTGCGCAGTTCTGAACACTCTTTCTGTAGAAAATGCAAGTGGACATTCGGAGCGCTAAGAGGGTAATAGTGGAAAAAGGAATATATTCAAATATAAACTACACAGTAGCATTCTGTGAAAATTCTTTCTGTTCTGTGCATTCAACTAACAGAGTTGAACCTTACTTTTGATTGAGCCGTTCTGAAACACTCTTTCTGTAGAAACTGCAATTGGACATGCTAAGCGCTAAGAGGCCTACATTGGGAAAAAGAATATCTTCAAATAAAAACTACACAGATGCATTCTGTGAAACTTATTTCTGATCTGTAAATTCAGTTAACAGAGATAAAATATATTTTTGATTGAGCAGTTATGAAACACTCTTTTTGTAGAAAATGCAAGTGGAGATTCGGAGCGCTAAGAGGGTAAGAGTGGAAAAAGGAATGTCTTCAAATATAAACTACACAGAATCATTCGGTGAAACTTCTTTCTGATCTGTGCATTCAACTAACAGAGTTAAACCATACTTTTGATTGAGCAGATCTGAACACTCTTTCTGTAGAAAATGCAACTGGACATTTGGAGCGCTAAGAGCGTAGTAGTGGAAAAAGGAATATATTCAAATATAAACTACACAGAAGCATTCTGTGAAACTTCTTTCTGATCTGAGCATTCAGCTAACAGAGTTAAACCACACTTTTGATTGAGCAGTTTTGAAACACTCTGTCTGTAGAAAATGCAACTGGACATTCGTAGCGCTAAGTGGGTAATAGTGGAAAAAAGAATATGTTCAAATATAAACTACACAGAAGCATTGTATGAAACTTCTTTCTGTTCTGTGCATTCAACTAACAGAGTTGAACCTTACTTTTGATTGAGCCTTTCTGAAACACTCTTTCTGTAGAAACTGCAATTGGACATTCTGAGCGCTAAGAGGCCTCTATTGGGAAAAATAATATCTTCAAATAAAAACTACACAGAAGCATTGTGTGAAACTTATTTCTGATATGTTCATTAAGCTAACAGAGTTAAACCATACTTTTGATTGCGCAGTTCTGAACACTCTTTCTGTAGAAAATGCAAGTGGACATTCGGAGCGCTAAGAGGGTAATAGTGGAAAAAGGAATATATTCAAATATAAACTACACAGTAGCATTCTGTGAAAATTCTTTCTGTTCTGTGCATTGAACTAACAGAGTTGAACCTTACTTTTGATTGAGCCGTTCTGAAACTTTCTGTAGAAACTGCAATTGGACATGCTAAGCGCTAAGAGGCCTACATTGGGAAAAAGAATATCTTTAAATAAAAACTACACAGATGCATTCTGTGAAACATATTTCTGATCTGTAAATTCAGTTAACAGAGATAAAACATATTTTTGATTGAGCAGTTATGAAACACTCTTTTTGTAGAAAATACAAGTGGAGATTCGGAGCGCTAAGAGGGTAATAGTGGAAAAAGGAATGTCTTCAAATATAATCTACACAGAATCATTCGGTGAAACTTCTTTCTGATCTGTGCATTCAGCTAACAGAGTTAAACCATACTTTTGATTGAGCAGATCTGAACACTCTTTCTGTAGAAAATGCAACTGGACATTTGGAGCGCTAAGAGCGTAGTAGTGGAAAAAGGAATATATTCAGATATAAACTACACAGAAGCATTCTGTAAAACTTCTTTCTGATCTGAGCATTCAGCTAACAGAGTTAAACCATACTTTGGATTGAGCAGTTTTGAAACACTCTGTCTGTAGAAAATGCAACTGGACATTCGTAGCGCTAAGTGGGTAATAGTGGAAAAAAGAATATGTTCAAATATAAACTACACAGAAGCATTGTATGAAACTTCTTTCTGTTCTGTGCATTCAACTAACAGAGTTGAACCTTACTTTTGATTGAGCCGTTCTGAAACACTCTTTCTGTAGAAACTGCAATTGGACATTCTGAGCGCTAGGAGGCCTATATTGGGAAAAAGAATGTCTACAAATAAAAACTACACAGAAGAATTGTGTGAAACTTCTTTCTGTTCTGTTTGTTCAACTAAACGAGTTGAACCTTAGTTTTGATTGAGCCGTTCTGAAACACTCTTTCTGTAGAAAATGCAAGTGGAGATTCGGAGCGCTAAGAGGGTAATAGTGGAAAAAGGAATGTCTCCAAATATAAACTACACAGAATCATTCTGTGAAACTTCTTTCTGATCTGTGCATTCAGCTAACAGAGTTAAACCATACTTTTGATTGAGCAGATCTGAACACTCTTTCTGTAGAAAATGCAACTGGACATTTGGAGCGCTAAGAGCGTAGTAGTGGAAAAAGGAATATATTCAAATATAAACTACACAGAAGCATTCTGTGAAACTTCTTTCTGATCTGAGCATTCAGCTAACAGAGTTAAACCATACTTTTGATTGAGCAGTTTTGAAACACTCTGTCTGTAGAAAATGCAACTGGACCCTCGTAGCGCTAAGTGGGTAATAGTGGTAAAAAGAATATGTTCAAATATAAACTACACAGAAGCATTGTATGAAACTTCTTTCTGTTCTGTGCATTCAACTAACAGAGTTGAACCTTACTTTTGATTGAGCCGTTCTGAAACACTCTTTCTGTAGAAACTGCAATTGGACATTCTGAGCGCTAAGAGGCCTATATTGGGAAAAAGAATGTCTACAAATAAAAACTACACAGAAGAATTGTGTGAAAATTCTTTCTGTTCTGTTTGTTCAACTAAAAGAGTTGAACCTTAGTTTTGATTGAGCCGTTCTGAAACACTCTTTCTGTAGAAAATGCAAGTGGAGATTCGGAGCGCTAAGAGGGTAATAGTGGAAAAAGGAATGTCTCCAAATATAAACTACACAGAATCATTCTGTGAAACTTCTTTCTGATCTGTGCATTCAGCTAACAGTGTTAAAACATACTTTTGATTGAGCAGATCTGAACACTCTTTCTGTAGAAAATGCAACTGGACATTTGGAGCTCTAAGAGAGTAGTAGTGGAAAAAGGAATATATTCAAATATAAACTACACAGAAGCATTCTTTGAAACTTATTTCTGATATGTTCATTAAGCTAACAGAGTTAAACCATACTTTTGATTGCGCAGTTCTGAACACTCTTTCTGTAGAAAATGCAAGTGGACATTCGGAGCGCTAAGAGGGTAATAGTGGAAAAAGGAATATATTCAAATATAAACTACACAGTAGCATTCTGTGAAAATTCTTTCTGTTCTGTGCATTCAACTAACAGAGTTGAACCTTACTTTTGATTGAGCCGTTCTGAAAAACTCTTTCTGTAGAAACTGCAATTGGACATGCTAAGCGCTAAGAGGCCTACATTGGGAAAAAGAATATCTTCAAATAAAAACTACACAGATGCATTCTGTGAAACTTATTTCTGTTCTGTAAATTCAGTTAACAGAGATAAAACATATTTTTGATTGAGCAGTTATGAAACACTCGTTTTGTAGAAAATGCAAGTGGAGATTCGGAGCGCTAAGAAGGTAATAGTGGAAAAAGGAATGTCTTCAAATATAAACTGCACAGAATCATTCGGTGAAACTTCTTTCTGATCTGTGCATTCAGCTAACAGAGTTAAACCATAATTTTGATTGAGCAGATCTGAACACTCTTTCTGTAGAAAATGCAACTGGACATTTGGAGCGCTAAGAGAGTAGCAGTGGAAAAAGGAATATATTCAAATATAAACTACACAGAAGCATTCTGTGAAACTTCTTTCTGATCTGAGCATTCAGCTAACAGAGTTA
The DNA here is from genome assembly GCF_028878055.3 of Symphalangus syndactylus. Taxonomy (NCBI): domain Eukaryota; kingdom Metazoa; phylum Chordata; class Mammalia; order Primates; family Hylobatidae; genus Symphalangus; species Symphalangus syndactylus. The sequence goes on along the minus strand of NC_072437.2, from coordinate 108,228,032 downwards.
AACCATACTTTTGATTGAGCAGTTTTGAAACACTCTGTCTGTAGAAAATGCAACTGGACATTCGTAGCGCTAAGTGGGTAATAGTGGAAAAAAGAAAATGTTCAAATATAAACTACACAGAATCATTGTATGAAACTTCTTTCTGTTCTGTGCATTCAACTAACAGAGTTGAACCTTACATTTGATTGAGCCTTTCTGAAACACTCTTTCTGTAGAAAATGCAATTGGACATTCTGAGCGCTAAGAGGCCTATATTGGGAAAAATAATATCTTCAAATAAAAACTACACAGAAGCATTGTGTGAAACTTATTTCTGATATGTTCATTAAGCTAACAGAGTTAAACCATACTTTTGATTGCGCATTTCTGAACACTCTTTCTGTAAAAATGCAAGTGGACATTCGGAGCTCTAAGAGGGTAATAGTGGAAAAAGGAATATATTCAAATATAAACTACACAGTAGCATTCTGTGAAAATTCTTTCTGTTCTGTGCATTCAACTAACAGAGTTGAACCTTACTTTTGATTGAGCCGTTCTGAAACACTCTTTCTGTAGAAACTGCAATTGGACATGCTAAGCGCTAAGAGGCCTACATTGGGAAAAAGAATATCTTCAAATAAAAACTACACAGATGCATTCTGTGAAACTTATTTCTGATCTGTAAATTCAGTTAGCAGAGATAAAACATATTTTTGATTGAGCAGTTATGAAACACTCTTTTTGTAGAAAATGCAAGTGGAGATTCGGAGCGCTAAGAGGTTAAGAGTGGAAAAAGGAATGTCTTCAAATATAAACTACACAGAATCATTCGGTGAAACTTCTTTCTGATCTGTGCATTCAGCTAACAGAGTTAAACCATACTTTTGATTGAGCAGATCTGAACACTCTTTCTGCAGAAAATGCAACTGGACATTTGGAGCGCTAAGAGCGTAGTAGTGGAAAAAGGAATATATTCAAATATAAACTACACAGAAGCATTCTGTGAAACTTCTTTCTGATCTGAGCATTCAGCTAACAGAGTTAAACCATACTTTTGATTGAGCAGTTTTGAAACACTCTGTCTGTGGAAAATGCAACTGGACATTCGTAGCGCTAAGTGGGTAATAGTGGACAAAAGAATATGTTCAAATATAAACTACACAGAAGCATTGTATGAAACATCTTTCTGTTCTTTGCATTCAACTAACAGAGTTGAACCTTACTTTTGATTGAGCCGTTCTGAAACACTCTTTCTGTAGAAACTGCAATTGGACATTCTGAGCGCTAAGAGGCCTATATTGGGAAAAAGAATGTCTACAAATAAAAACTACACAGAAGAATTGTGTGAAACTTCTTTCTGTTCTGTTTGTTCAACTAAAAGAGTTGAACCTTAGTTTTGATTGAGCCGTTCTGAAACACACTTTCTGTAGAAAATGCAAGTGGAGATTCGGAGCGCTAAGAGGGTAATAGTGGAAAAAGGAATGTCTCCAAATATAAACTACACAGAATCATTCTGTGAAAATTCTTTCTGATCTGTGCATTCAGCTAACAGAGTTAAACCATACTTTTGATTGAGCAGATCTGAACACTCTTTCTGTAGAAAATGCAACTGGACATTTGGAGCGCTAAGAGAGTAGTAGTGGAAAAAGGAATATATTCAAATATAAACTACACAGAAGCATTCTGTGAAACTTCTTTCTGATCTGAGCATTCAGCTAACAGAGTTAAACCATACTTTTGATTGAGCAGTTTTGAAACACTCTGTCTGTAGAAAATGCAACTGGACATTCGTAGCGCTAAGTGGGTAATAGTGGAAAAAAGAATATGTTCAAATATAAACTACACAGAAGCATTGTATGAAACTTCTTTCTGTTCTGTGCATTCAACTAACAGAGTTGAACCTTTCTTTTCATTGAGCCTTTCTGAAACACTCTTTCTGTAGAAACTGCAATTGGACATTCTGAGCGCTAAGAGACCTCTATTGGGAAAGATAATATCTTCAAATAAAAACTACACAGAAGCATTGTGTGAAACTTATTTCTGATATGTTCATTAAGCTAACAGAGTTAAACCATACTTTTGATTGCGCAGTTCTGAACACTCTTTCTGTAGAAAATGCAAGTGGACATTCGGAGCGCTAAGAGGGTAATAGTGGAAAAAGGAATATATTCAAATATAAACTACACAGTAGCATTCTGTGAAAATTCTTTCTGTTCTGTGCATTCAACTAACAGAGTTGAACCTTACTTTTGATTGAGCTGTTCTGAAACACTCTTCCTGTAGAAACTGCAATTGGACATGCTAAGCGCTAAGAGGCCTACACTGGGGAAAAGAATATCTTCAAATAAAAACTACACTGATGCATTCTGTGAAACTTATTTCTGATCTGTAAATTCAGTTAACAGAGATAAAACATATTTTTGATTGAGCAGTTATGAAACACTCTTTTTGTAGGAAATGCAAGTGGAGATTCGGAGCGCTAAGAGGGTAATAGTGGAAAAAGGAATGTCTTCAAATATAAACTACACAGAATCATTCGGTGAAACTTCTTTCTGATCTGTGCATTCAGCTAACAGAGTTAAACCATACTTTTGATTGAGCAGATCTGAACACTCTTTCTGTAGAAAATGCAACTGGACATTTGGAGCGCTAAGAGCGTAGTAGTGGAAAAAGGAATATATTCAAATATAAACTACACAGAAGCATTCAGTGAAACTTCTTTCTGATCTGAGCATTCAGCTAACAGAGTTAAACCATACTTTTGATTGAGCAGTTTTGAAACACTCTGTCTGTAGAAAATGCAACTGGACATTCGTAGCGCTAAGTGGGTAATAGTGGAAAAAAGAATATGTTCAAACATAAACTACACAGAAGCATTGTATGAAACTTCTTTCTGTTCTGTGCATTCAACTAACAGAGTTGAACCTTACTTTTGATTGAGCCTTTCTGAAACACTCTTTCTGTAGAAACTGCAATTGGACATTCTGAGCGCTAAGAGGCCTCTATTGGGAAAAATAATATCTTCAAATAAAAACTACACAGAAGCATTGTGTGAAACTTATTTCTGATATGTTCATTAAGCTAACAGAGTTAAACCATACTTTTGATTGCGCAGTTCTGAACACTCTTTCTGTGGAAAATGCAAGTGGACATTCGGAGCGCTAAGAGGGTAATAGTGGAAAAAGGAATATATTCAAATATAAACTACACAGTAGCATTCTGTGAAAATTCTTTCTGTTCTGTGCATTCAACTAACAGAGTTGAACCTTACTTTTGATTGAGCCGTTCTGAAACACTCTTTCTGTAGAAACTGCAATTGGACATGCTAAGCGCTAAGAGGCCTACATTGGGAAAAATAATATCTTCAAATAAAAACTACACAGATGCATTCTGTGATACTTATTTCTGATCTGTAAATTAAGTTAATAGAGATAAAACATATTTTTGATTGAGCAGTTATGAAACACTCTTTTTGTAGAAAATGCAAGTGGAGATTCGGAGCGCTAAGAGGGTAATAGTGGAAAAAGGAATGTCTTCAAATATAAACTACACAGAATCATTCGGTGAAACTTGTTTCTGATCTGTGCATTCAGCTAACAGAGTTAAACCATACTTTTGATTGAGCAGATCTGAACACTCTTTCTGTAGAAAATGCAACTGGACATTTGGAGAGCTAAGAGCGTAGTAGTGGAAAAAGGAATATATTCAAATATAAACTACACAGTAGCATTCTGTGAAACTTCTTTCTGATCTGAGCATTCAGCTAACAGAGTTAAACCATACTTTTGATTGAGCAGTTTTGAAACACTCTGTCTGTAGAAAATGCAACTGGACATTCGTAGCGCTAAGTGGGTAATAGTGGAAAAAAGAATATGTTCAAATATAAACTACACAGAAGCATTGTATGAAACTTCTTTCTGTTCTGTGCATTCAACTAACAGAGTTGAACCTTACTTTTGATTGAGCCTTTCTGAAACACTCTTTCTGTAGAAACTGCAATTGGACATTCTGAGCGCTAAGAGGCCTCTATTGGGAAAAATAATATCTTCAAATAAAAACTACACAGAAGCATTGTGTGAAACTTATTCCTGATATGTTCATTAAGCTAACAGAGTTAAACCATACTTTTGATTGCGCAGTTCTGAACACTCTTTCTGTAGAAAATGCAAGTGGACATTCGGAGCGCTAAGAGGGTAATAGTGGAAAAAGGAATATATTCAAATATAAACTACACAGTAGCATTCTGTGAAAATTCTTTCTGTTCTGTGCATTCAACTAACAGAGTTGAACCTTACTTTTGATTGAGCCGTTCTGAAACACTCTTTCTGTAGAAACTGCAATTGGACATTCTGAGCGCTAAGAGGCCTACATTGGGAAAAAGAATGTCTACAAATAAAAACTACACAGATGCATTCTGTGAAACTTATTTCTGATCTGTAAATTCAGTTAGCAGAGGTAAAACATATTTTTGATTGAGCAGTTATGAAACACTCTTTTTGTAGAAAATGCAAGTGGAGATTCGGAACGCTAAGTGGGTAATAGTGGAAAAAGGAATGTCTTCAAATATAAACTACACAGAATCATTCGGTGAAACTTCTTTCTGATCTGTGCATTCAGCTAACAGAGTTAAACCATACTTTTGATTGAGCAGATCTGAACACTCTTTCTGTAGAAAATGCAACTGGACATTTGGAGCGCTAAGAGCGTAGTAGTGGAAAAAGGAATATATTCAAATATACACTACACAGAAGCATTCTGTGAAACTTCTTTCTGATCTGAGCATTCAGCTAACAGAGTTAAACCATACTTTTGATTGAGCAGTTTTGAAACACTCTGTCTGTAGAAAATGCAACTGGACATTCGTAGCGCTAAGTGGGTAATAGTGGAAAAAAGAATATGTTCATATATAAACTACACAGAAGCATTGTATGAAACTCCTTTCTGTTCTGTGCATTCAACTAACAGAGTTGAACCTTACTTTTGATTGAGCCGTTCTGAAACACTCTTTCTGTAGAAACTGCAATTGGACATTCTGAGCGCTGGGAGGCCTATATTGGGAAAAAGAATGTCTACAAATAAAAACTACACAGAAGAATTGTGTGAAACTTCTTTCTGTTCTGTTTGTTCAACTAAAAGAGTTGAACCTTAGTTTTGATTGAGCCGTTCTGAAACACTCTTTCTGTAGAAAATGCAAGTAGAGATTCGGAGCGCTAAGAGGGTAATAGTGGAAAAAGGAATGTCTCCAAATATAAACTACACAGAATCATTCTGTGAAACTTCTTTCTGATCTGTGCATTCAGCTAACAGAGTTAAACCGTACTTTTGATTGAGCCGATCTGAACACTCTTTCTGTAGAAAATGCAACTGGACATTTGGAGCGCTAAGAGCGTAGTAGTGGAAAAAGGAATATATTCAAATATAAACTACACAGAAGCATTCTGTGAAACTTCTTTCTGATCTGAGCATTCAGCTAACAGAGTTAAACCATACTTTTGATTGAGCAGTTTTGAAACACTCTGCCTGTAGAAAATGCAACTGGACATTCATAGCGCTAAGTGGGTAATAGTGGAAAAAAGAATATGTTCAAATATAAACTACACAGAAGCATTGTATGAAACTTCTTTCTGTTCTGTGCATTCAACTAACAGAGTTGAACCTTACTTTTGATTGAGCCTTTCTGAAACACTCTTTCTGTAGAAACTGCAATTGGACATTCTGAGCGCTAAGAGGCCTCAATTGGGAAAAATAATATCTTCAAATAAAAACTACACAGAAGAATTGTGTGAAACTTATTTCTGATATGTTCTTTAAGCTAACAGAATTAAACCATACTTTTGATTGCGCAGTTCTGAACACTTTTTCTGTAGAAAATGCAAGTGGACATTCGGAGCGCTAAGAGGGTAATAGTGGAAAAAGGAATATATTCAAATATAAACTACACAGTAGCATTCTGTGAAAATTCTTTCTGTTCTGTGCATTCAACTAACAGAGTTGAACCTTACTTTTGATTGAGCCGTTCTGAAACACTCTTTCTGTAGAAACTGCAATTGGACATTCTAAGCGCTAAGAGGCCTACATTGGGAAAAAAAATATCTTCAAATAAAAACTACACAGATGCATTCTGTGAAACTTATTTCTGATCTGTAAATTCAGTTAACAGAGATAAAACATATTTTTGATTGAGCAGTTATGAAACACTCTTTTTGTAGAAAATGCAAGTGGAGATTCGGAGCGCTAAGTGGTTAATAGTGGAAAAAGGAATGTCTTCAAATATAAACTACACAGAATCATTCGGTGAAACTTCTTTCTGATCTGTGCATTCAGCTAACACAGTTAAACCATACTTTTGATTGAGCAGATCTGAACACTCTTTCTGTAGAAAATGCAACTGGACATTTGGAGCGCTAAGAGCGTAGTAGTGGAAAAAGGAATGTATTCAAATATAAACTACACAGAAGGATTCTGTGAAACTTCTTTCTGATCTGAGCATTCAGCTAACAGAGTTAAACCATACTTTTGATTGATCAGTTTTGAAACACTCTGTCTGTAGAAAATGCAACTGGACATTCGTAGCGCTAAGTGGGTAATAGTGGAAAAAAGAATATGTTCAAATATAAACTACACAGAAGCATTGTATGAAACTTCTTTCTGTTCTGTGCATTCAACTAACAGAGTTGAACCTTACTTTTGACTGAGCCGTTCTGAAACACTCTTTCTGTAGAAACTGCAATTGGACATTCTGAGCGCTAAGAGGCCTCTATTGGGAAAAATAATATCTTCAAATAAAAACTACACAGAAGCGTTGTATGAAACTTATTTCTGATGTGTTCATTAAGCTAACAGAGTTAAACCATACTTTTGATTGCGCAGTTCTGAACACTCTTTCTGTAGAAAATGCAAGTGGACATTCGGAGCGCTAAGAGGGTAATAGTGGAAAAAGGAATATATTCAAATATAAACTACACAGTAGCATTCTGTGAAAATTCTTTCTGTTCTGTGCATTCAACTAACAGAGTTGAACCTTACGTTTGATTGAGCCGTTCTGAAACACTCTTTCTGTAGAAACTGCAATTGGACATGCTAAGCGCCAAGAGGCCTACATTGGGAAAAAGAATATCTTCAAATAAAAACTACACAGAAGCATTGTGTGAAACTTATTTCTGATATGTTCATTAAGCTAACAGAGTTAAACCATACTTTTGATTGCGCAGTTCTGAACACTCTTTCTGTAGAAAATGCAAGTGGACATTCGGAGCGCTAAGAGGGTAATAGTGGAAAAAGGAATATATTCAAATATAAACTACACAGTAGCATTCTGTGAAAATTCTTTCTGTTCTGTGCATTCAACTAACAGAGTTGAACCTTACGTTTGATTGAGCCGTTCTGAAAAACTCTTTCTGTAGAAACTGCAATTGGACATGCTAAGCGCTAAGAGGCCTACATTGGGAAAAAGAATATCTTCAAATAAAAACTACACAGATGCATTCTGTGAAACTTATTTCTGATCTGTAAATTCAGTTAACAGAGATAAAACATATTTTTGATTGAGCAGTTATGAAACACTCTTTTTGTAGAAAATGCAAGTGGAGATTCGGAGCGCTAAGAGGGTAATAGTGGAAAAAGAATGTCTTCAAATATAAACTGCAAAGAATCATTCGGTGAAACTTCTTTCTGATCTGTGCATTCAGCTAACAGAGTGAAAACATATTTTTGATTGAGCAGATCTGAACACTCTTTCTGTAGAAAATGCAACTGGACATTTGGAGCGCTAAGAGCGTAGTAGTGGAAAAAGGAATATATTCAAATATAAACTACACAGAAGCATTCTGTGAAACTTCTTTCTGATCTGAGCATTCAGCTAACAGAGTTAAACCATACTTTTGATTGAGCAGATCTGAACACTCTTTCTGTAGAAAATGCAACTGGACATTTGGAGCGCTAAGAGAGTAGTAGTGGAAAAAGGAATATATTCAAATATAAACTACACAGAAGCATTCTGTGAAACTTCTTTCTGTTCTGAGCATTCAGCTAACAGAGTTAAACCATACTTTTGATTGAGCAGTTTTGAAACACTCTGTCTGTAGAAAATGCAACTGGACATTCGTAGCGCTAAGTGGGTCATAGTGGAAAAAAGAATATGTTCAAATATAAACTACACAGAAGCATTGTATGAAACTACTTTCTGTTCTGTGCATTCAACTAACAGAGTTGAACCTGACTTCTGATTGAGCCTTTCTGAAACACTCTTTCTGTAGAAACTGCAATTGGACATTCTGAGCGCTAAGAGGCCTCTATTGGGAAAAATAATATCTTCAAATAAAAACTACACAGAAGCATTGTGTGAAACTTATTTCTGATATGTTCATTAAGCTAACAGAGTTAAACCATACTTTTGATTGCGCAGTTCTGAACACTCTTTCTGTAGAAAATGCAAGTGGACATTCGGAGCGCTAAGAGGGTAATAGTGGAAAAAGGAATATATTCAAATATAAACTACACAGTAGCATTCTGTGAAAATTCTTTCTGTTCTGTGCATTCAACTAACAGAGTTGAACCTTAATTTTGATTGAGCCGTTCTGAAACACTCTTTCTGTAGAAACTGCAATTGGACATGCTAAGCGCTAAGAGGCCTACTTTGGGAAAAAGAATATCTTCAAATAAAAACTACACAGATGCATTCTGTGAAACTTATTTCTGATCTGTAAATTCAGTTAACAGAGATAAAACATATTTTTGATTGAGCAGTTATGAAACACTCTTTTTGTAGAAAATGCAAGTGGAGATTCGGAGCGCTAAGAGGGTAATAGTGGAAAAAGGAATGTCTTCAAATATAAACTACACAGAATCATTCGGTGAAACTTCTTTCTGATCTCTGCATTCAGCTAACAGAGTTAAACCATACTTTTGATTGAGCAGATCTGAACACTCTTTCTGTAGAAAATGCAACTGGACATTTGGAGCGCTAAGAGCGTAGTAGTGGAAAAAGGAATATATTCAAATACAAACTACACAGAAGCATTCTGTGAAACTTCTTTCTGATCTGAGCATTCAGCTAACAGAGTTAAACCATACTTTTGATTGAGCAGTTTTGAAACACTCTGTCTGTAGAAAATGCAACTGGACATTCGTAGCGCTAAGTGGGTAATAGTGGAAAAAAGAATATATTCAAATATAAACTACACAGAAGCATTGTATGAAACTTCTTTCTGTTCTGTGCATTCAACTAACAGAGTTGAACCTCACTTTTGATTGAGCCTTTCTGAAACACTCTTTCTGTAGAAACTGCAATTGGACATTCTGAGCGCTAAGAGGCCTCTATTGGGAAAAAGAATGTCTACAAATAAAAACTACACAGAAGAATTGTGTGAAACTTCTTTCTGTTCTGTTTGTTCAACTAAAAGAGTTGAACCTTAGTTTTGATTGAGCCGTTCTGAAACACTCTTTCTGTAGAAAATGCAAGTGGAGATTCGGAGCGCTAAGAGGGTAATAGTGGAAAAAGGAATGTCTCCAAATATAAACTACACAGAATCATTCTGTGAAACTTCTTTCTGATCTGTGCATTCAGCTAACAGACTTAAACCATACTTTTGATTGAGCAGATCTGAACACTCTTTCTGTAGAAAATGCAACTGGACATTTGGAGCGCTAAGAGAGTAGTAGTGGAAAAAGGAATATATTCAAATATAAACTACACAGAAGCATTCTGTGAAACATCTTTCTGATCTGAGCATTCAGCTAACAGAGTTAAACCATACTTTTGATTGAGCAGTTTTGAAACACTCTGTCTGAAGAAAATGCAACTGGACATTCGTAGCGCTAAGTGGGTCATAGTGGAAAAAAGAATATGTTCAAATATATACTACACAGAAGCATTGTATGAAACTTCTTTCTGTTCTGTGCATTCAACTAACAGAGTTGAACCTGACTTCTGATTGAGCCTTTCTGAAACACTCTTTCTGTAGAAACTGCAATTGGACATTCTGAGCGCTAAGAGGCCTCTATTGGGAAAAATAATATCTTCAAATAAAAACTACACAGAAGCATTGTGTGAAACTTATTTCTGATATGTTCATTAAGCTAACAGAGTTAAACCATACTTTTGATTGCGCAGTTCTGAACACTCTTTCTGTAGAAAATGCAAGTGGACATTCGGAGCGCTAAGAGGTTAATAGTGGAAAAAGGAATATATTCAAATATAAACTACACAGTAGCATTCTGTGAAAATTCTTTCTGTTCTGTGCATTCAACTAACAGAGTTGAACCTTACTTTTGATTGAGCCGTTCTGAAACACTCTTTCTGTAGAAACTGCAATTGGACATGCTAAGCGCTAAGAGGCCTACATTGGGAAAAAGAATATCTTCAAATAAAAACTACACAGATGCATTCTGTGAAACTTATTTCTGATCTGTAAATTCAGTTAACAGAGATAAAACATATTTTTGATTGAGCAGTTATGAAACACTCTTTTTGTAGAAAATGCAAGTGGAGATTCGGAGCGCTAAGAGGGTAATAGTGGAAAAAGTAATGTCTTCAAATATAAACTACACAGAATCATTCGGTGAAACTTCTTTCTGATCTGTGCATTCAGCTAACAGAGTTAAACCATACTTTTGATTGAGCAGATCTGAACACTCTTTCTGTAGAAAATGCAACTGGACATTTGGAGCGCTAAGAGAGTAGTAGTGGAAAAAGGAATATATTCAAATATAAACTACACAGAAGCATTCTGTGAAACATCTTTCTGATCTGAGCATTCAGCTAACAGAGTTAAACCATACTTTTGATTGAGCAGTTTTGAAACACTCTGTCTGAAGAAAATGCAACTGGACATTCGTAGCGCTAAGTGGGTCATAGTGGAAAAAAGAATATGTTCAAATATATACTACACAGAAGCATTGTATGAAACTTCTTTCTGTTCTGTGCATTCAACTAACAGAGTTGAACCTGACTTCTGATTGAGCCTTTCTGAAACACTCTTTCTGTAGAAACTGCAATTGGACATTCTGAGCGCTAAGAGGCCTCTATTGGGAAAAATAATATCTTCAAATAAAAACTACACAGAAGCATTGTGTGAAACTTATTTCTGATATGTTCATTAAGCTAACAGAGTTAAACCTTACTTTTGATTGCGCAGTTCTGAACACTCTTTCTGTAGAAAATGCAAGTGGACATTCGGAGCGCTAAGAGGTTAATAGTGGAAAAAGGAATATATTCAAATATAAACTACACAGTAGCATTCTGTGAAAATACTTTCTGTTCTGTGCATTCAACTAACAGAGTTGAACCTTACTTTTGATTGAGCCGTTCTGAAACACTCTTTCTGTAGAAACTGCAATTGGACATGCTAAGCGCTAAGAGGCCTACATTGGGAAAAAGAATATCTTCAAATAAAAACTACACAGATGCATTCTGTGAAACTTATTTCTGATCTGTAAATTCAGTTAACAGAGATAAAACATATTTTTGATTGAGCAGTTATGAAACACTCTTTTTGTAGAAAATGCAAGTGGAGATTCGGAGCGCTAAGAGGGTAATAGTGGAAAAAGTAATGTCTTCAAATATAAACTACACAGAATCATTCGGTGAAACTTCTTTCTGATCTGTGCATTCAGCTAACAGAGTTAAACCATACTTTTGATTGAGCAGATCTGAACACTCTTTCTGTAGAAAATGCAACTGGACATTTGGAGCGCTAAGAGCGTAGTAGTGGAAAAAGGAATATATTCAAATATAAACTACACAGAAGCATTCTGTGAAACTTCTTTCTGATCTGAGCATTCAGCTAACAGAGTTAAACCATACTTTTGATTGAGCAGTTTTGAAACACTCTGTCTGTAGAAAATGCAACTGGACATTCGTAGCGCTAAGTGGGTAATAGTGGAAAAAAGAATATATTCAAATATAAACTACACAGAAGCATTGTATGAAACTTCTTTCTGTTCTGTGCATTCAACTAACAGAGTTGAACCTCACTTTTGATTGAGCCTTTCTGAAACACTCTTTCTGTAGAAACTGCAATTGGACATTCTGAGCGCTAAGAGGCCTCTATTGGGAAAAAGAATGTCTACAAATAAAAACTACACAGAAGAATTGTGTGAAACTTCTTTCTGTTCTGTTTGTTCAACTAAAAGAGTTGAACCTTAGTTTTGATTGAGCCGTTCTGAAACACTCTTTCTGTAGAAAATGCAAGTGGAGATTCGGAGCGCTAAGAGGGTAATAGTGGAAAAAGGAATGTCTCCAAATATAAACTACACAGAATCATTCTGTGAAACTTCTTTCTGATCTGTGCATTCAGCTAACAGACTTAAACCATACTTTTGATTGAGCAGATCTGAACACTCTTTCTGTAGAAAATGCAACTGGACATTTGGAGCGCTAAGAGAGTAGTAGTGGAAAAAGGAATATATTCAAATATAAACTACACAGAAGCATTCTGTGAAACATCTTTCTGATCTGAGCATTCAGCTAACAGAGTTAAACCATACTTTTGATTGAGCAGTTTTGAAACACTCTGTCTGAAGAAAATGCAACTGGACATTCGTAGCGCTAAGTGGGTCATAGTGTAAAAAAGAATATGTTCAAATATAAACTACACAGAAGCATTGTATGAAACTTCTTTCTGTTCTGTGCATTCAACTAACAGAGTTGAACCTGACTTCTGATTGAGCCTTTCTGAAACACTCTTTCTGTAGAAACTGCAATTGGACATTCTGAGCGCTAAGAGGCCTCTATTGGGAAAAATAATATCTTCAAATAAAAACTACACAGAAGCATTGTGTGAAACTTATTTCTGATATGTTCATTAAGCTAACAGAGTTAAACCATACTTTTGATTGCGCAGTTCTGAACACTCTTTCTGTATAAAATGCAAGTGAACATTCGGAGCGCTAAGAGGGTAATAGTGGAAAAAGGAATATATTCAAATATAAACTACACAGTAGCATTCTGTGAAAATTCTTTCTGTTCTGTGCATTCAACTAACAGAGTTGAACCTTACTTTTGATTGAGCCGTTCTGAAACACTCTTTCTGTAGAAACTGCAATTGGACATGCTAAGCGCTAAGAGGCCTACATTGGGAAAAAGAATATCTTCAAATAAAAACTACACAGATGCATTCTGTGAAACTTATTTCTGATCTGTAAATTCAGTTAACAGAGATAAAACATATTTTTGATTGAGCAGTTATGAAACACTCTTTTTGTAGAAAATGCAAGTGGAGATTTGGAGCGCTAAGAGGGTAATAGTGGAAAAAGGGATGTCTTCAAATATAAACTACACAGAATCATTCGGTGAAACTTCTTTCTGATCTGTGCATTCAGCTAACAGAGGGAAAACATATTTTTGATTGAGCAGATCTGAACACTCTTTCTGTAGAAAATGCAACTGGACATTTTGAGCGCTAAGAGCGTAGTAGTGGAAAAAGGAATATATTCAAATATAAACTACACAGAAGCATTCTGTGAAACTTCTTTCTGATCTGAGCATTCAGCTAACAGAGTTAAACCATACTTTTGATTGAGCAGTTTGGAAACACTCTGTCTGTAGAAAATGCAACTGAACATTCGTAGCGCTAAGTGGGTAAGAGTGGAAAAAAGAATATGTTCAAATATAAACTACACAGAAGCATTGTATGAAACTTCTTTCTGTTCTGTGCATTCAACTAACAGAGTTGAACCTTACTTTTGATTGAGCCGTTCTGAAACACTCTTTCTGTAGAAACTGCAATTGGACATTCTGAGCGCTAAGAGGCCTATATTGGGAAAAAGAATGTCTACAAATAAAAACTACACAGAAGAATTGTGTGAAACTTCTTTCTGTTCTGTTTGTTCAACTAAAAGAGTTGAACCTTAGATTTGATTGAGCCGTTCTGAAACACTATTTCTGTAGAAACTGCAATTGGTCATTCTGAGCGCTAAGAGGCCTATATTGGGAAAAAGAATGTCTACAAATAAAAACTACACAGAAGAATTGTGTGAAACTTCTTTCTGTTCTGTTTGTTCAACTAAAAGAGTTGAACCTTAGTTTTGATTGAGCCGTTCTGAAACACTCTTTCTGTAGAAAATGCAAGTGGAGATTCGGAGCGCTAAGAGGGTAATAGTGGAAAAAGGAATGTCTCCAAATATAAACTACACAGAATCATTCTGTGAAACTTCTTTCCGATCTGTGCATTCAGCTAACAGAGTTAAACCATACTTTTGATTGAGCAGATCTGAACACTCTTTCTGTAGAAAATGCAACTGGACATTTGGAGCGCTAAGAGAGTAGTAGTGGAAAAAGGAATATATTCAAATATAAACTACACAGAAGCATTCTGTGAAACTTCTTTCTGATCTGAGCATTCAGCTAACAGAGTTAAACCATACTTTTGATTGAGCAGCTTTGAAACACTCTGTCTGTAGAAAATGCAACTGGACATTCGTAGCGCTAAGTGGGTCATAGTGGAAAAAAGAATATGTTCAAATATAAACTACACGGAAGTATTGTATGAAACTACTTTCTGTTCTGTGCATTCAACTAACAGAGTTGAACCTGACTTCTGATTGAGCCTTTCTGAAACACTCTTTCTGTAGAAACTGCAACTGGACATTCTGAGCGCTAAGAGGCCTCTATTGGGAAAAAAAATATCTTCAAATAAAAACTACACAGAAGCATTGTGTGAAACTTATTTCTGATATGTTCATTAAGCTAACAGAGTTAAACCATACTTTTGATTGCGCAGTTCTGAACACTCTTTCTGTAGAAAATGCAAGTGGACATTCGGAGCGCTAAGAGGGTAATAGTGGAAAAAGGAATATATTCAAATATAAACTACACAGTAGCATTCTGTGAAAATTCTTTCTGTTCTGTGCATTCAAATAACAGAGTTGAACCTTACTTTTGATTGAGCCGTTCTGAAACACTCTTTCTGTAGAAATTGCAATTGGACATGCTAAGCGCTAAGAGGCCTACATTGGGAAAAAGAATATCTTCAAATAAAAACTGCACAGATGCATTCTGTGAAACTTATTTCTGATCTGTAAATTCAGTTAACAGAGATAAAACATATTTTTGATTGAGCAGCTATGAAAAACTCTTTTTGTAGAAAATGCAAGTGGAGATTCGTAGCGCTAAGAGGGTAATAGTGGAAAAAGAATGTCTTCAAATATAAACTACACAGAATCATTCGGTGAAACTTCTTTCTGATCTGTGCATTCAGCTAACAGAGTTAAACCATACTTTTGATTGAGCAGATCTGAACACTCTTTCTGTAGAAAATGCAACTGGACATTTGGAGCGCTAAGAGCGTAGTAGTGGAAAAAGGAATATATCCAAATATAAACTACACAGAAGCATTCTGTGAAACTTCTTTCTGATCTGAGCATTCAGCTAACAGAGTTAAACCATACTTTTGATTGAGCAGTTTTGAAACACTCTGTCTGTAGAAAATGCAACTGGACATTCGTAGCGCTAAGTGGGTAATAGTGGAAAAAAGAATATGTTCAAATATAAACTACACAGAAGCATTGTATGAAACTTCTTTCTGTTCTGTGCATTCAACTAACAGAGTTGAACCTGACTTCTGATTGAGCCTTTCTGAAACACTCTTTCTGTAGAAACTGCAATTGGACATTCTGAGCGCTAAGAGGCCACTATTGGGAAAAATAATATCTTCAAATAAAAACTACACAGAAGCATTGTGTGAAACTTATTTCTGATATGTTCATTAAGCTAACAGAGTTAAACCATACTTTTGATTGTGCAGTTCTGAACACTCTTTCTGTAGAAAATGCAAGTGGACATTCGGAGCGCTAAGAGGGTAATAGTGGAAAAAGGAATATATTCAAATATAAACTACACAGTAGCATTCTGTGAAAATTCTTTCTGTTCTGTGCATTCAACTAACAGAGTTGAACCTTACTTTTGATTGAGCCGTTCTGAAACACTCTTTCTGTAGAAACTTCAATTGTACATGCTAAGCGCTAAGAGGCCTACATTGGGAAAAAGAATATCTTCAAATAAAAACTACACAGATGCATTCTGTGAAACTTATTTCTGATCTGTAAATTCAGTTAACAGAGATAAAACATATTTTTGATTGAGCAGTTATGAAACACTCTTTTTGTAGAAAATGCAAGTGGAGATTCGGAGCGCTAAGAGGGTAATAGTGGAAAAAGGAATGTCTTCAAATATAATCTACACAGAATCATTCGGTGAAACTTCTTTCTGATCTGTGCATTCAGCTAACAGAGTTAAACCATTCTTTTAATTGAGCAGATCTGAACACTCTTTCTGTAGAAAATGCAACTGGACATTTGGAGCGCTAAGAGCGTAGTAGTGGAAAAAGGAATATATTCAAATATAAACTACACAGAAGCATTCTGTGAAACTTCTTTCTGATCTGAGCATTCAGCTAACAGAGTTAAACCATACTTTTGATTGAGCAGTTTTGAAACACTCTGTCTGTAGGAAATGCAACTGAACATTCGTAGCGCTAAGTGGGTAAGAGTGGAAAAAAGAATATGTTCAAATATAAACTACACAGAAGCATTGTATGAAACTTCTTTCTGTTCTGTGCATTCAACTAACAGAGTTGAACCTTACTTTTGATTGAGCCGTTCTGAAACACTCTTTCTGTAGAAACTGCAATTGGACATTCTGAGCGCTAAGAGGCCTATATTGGGAAAAAGAATGTCTACAAATAAAAACTACACAGAAGAATTGTGTGAAACTTCTTTCTGTTCTGTTTGTTCAACTAAAAGAGTTGAACCTTAGTTTTGATTGAGCCGTTATGAAACACTCTTTCTGTAGAAACTGCAATTGGTCATTCTGAGCGCAAAGAGGCTTATATTGGGAAAAAGAATGTCTACAAATAAAAACTACACAGAAGAATTTTGTGAAACTTCTTTCTGTTCTGTTTGTTCAACTAAAAGAGTTGAACCTTAGTTTTGATTGAGCCGTTCTGAAACACTCTTTCTGTAGAAAATGCAAGTGGAGATTCGGAGCGCTAAGAGGGTAATAGTGGAAAAAGGAATGTCTCCAAATATAAACTACACAGAATCATTCTGTGAAACTTCTTTCTGATCTGTGCATTCAGCTAACAGAGTTAAACCATACTTTTGATTGAGCAGATCTGAACACTCTTTCTGTAGAAAATGCAACTGGACATTTGGAGCGCTAAGAGAGTAGTAGTGGAAAAAGGAATATATTCAAATATAAACTACACAGAAGCATTCTGTGAAACTTCTTTCTGATCTTAGCATTCAGCTAACAGAGTTAAACCATACTTTTGATTGAGCAGTTTTGAAACACTATGTCTGAAGAAAATGCAACTGGACATTCGTAGTGCTAAGTGGGTCATAGTGGAAAAAAGAATATGTTCAAATATAAACTACACAGAAGCATTGTATGAAACTTCTTTCTGTTCTGTGCATTCAACTAACAGAGTTGAACCTGACTTCTGATTGAGCCTTTCTGAAACACTCTTTCTGTAGAAACTGCAATTGGACATTCTGAGCGCTAAGAGGCCTCTATTGGGAAAAATAATGTCTTCAAATAAAAACTACACAGAAGCATTGTGTGAAACTTATTTCTGATATGTTCATTAAGCTAACAGAGTTAAACCATACTTTTGATTGCGCAGTTCTGAACACTCTTTCTGTAGAAAATGCAAGTGGACATTCGGAGCGCTAAGAGGGTAATAGTGGAAAAAGGAATATATTCAAATATAAACTACACAGTAGCATTCTGTGAAAATTCTTTCTGTTCTGTGCATTCAACTAACAGAGTTGAACCTTACTTTTGATTGAGCCGTTCTGAAACACTCTTTCTGTAGAAACTGCAATTGGACATGCTAAGCGCTAAGAGGCCTACATTGGGAAAAAGAATATCTTCAAATAAAAACTACACAGATGCATTCTGTGAAACTTATTTCTGATCTGTAAATTCAGTTAACAGAGATAAAACATATTTTTGATTGAGCAGTTATGAAACACTCTTTTTGTAGAAAATGCAAGTGGAGATTCGGAGCGCTAAGAGGGTAATAGTGGAAAAAGTAATGTCTTCAAATATAAAATACACAGAATCATTCGGTGAAACTTCTTTCTGATCTGTGCATTCAGCTAACAGAGTTAAACCATACTTTTGATTGAGCAGATCTGAACACTCTTTCTGTAGAAAATGCAACTGGACATTTGGAGCGCTAAGAGCGTAGTAGTGGAAAAAGGAATATATTCAAATATAAAGTACACAGAAGCATTCTGTGAAACTTCTTTCTGATCTGAGCATTCAGCTAACAGAGTTAAACCATACTTTTGATTGAGCAGTTTTGAAACACTCTGACTGTAGAAAATGCAACTGGACATTCGTAGCGCTAAGTGGGTAATAGTGGAAAAAAGAATATGTTCAAATATAAACTACACAGAAGCATTGTATGAAACTTCTTTCTGTTCTGTGCATTCAACTAACAGAGTTGAACCTTAGTTTTGATTGAGCCGTTCTGAAACACTCTTTCTGTAGAAACTGCAATTGGTCATTCTGAGCGCTAAGAGGCCTATATTGGGAAAAAGAATGTCTACAAATAAAAACTACACAGAAGAATTGTGTGAAACTTCTTTCTGTTCTTTTTGTTCAACTAAAAGAGTTGAACCTTAGTTTTGATTGAGCCGTTCTGAAACACTCTTTCTGTAGAAAATGCAAGTGGAGATTCGGAGCGCTAAGAGGGTAATAGTGGAAAAAGGAATGTCTCCAAATATAAACTACACAGAATCATTCTGTGAAACTTCTTTCTGATCTGTGCATTCAGCTAACAGAGTTAAACCATACTTTTGATTGAGCAGATCTGAACACTCTTTCTGTAGAAAATGCAACTGGACATTTGGAGCGCTAAGAGCGTAGTAGTGGAAAAAGGAATATATTCAAATATAAACTACACAGAAGCATTCTGTGAAACTTCTTTCTGATCTGAGCATTCAGCTAACAGAGTTAAACCATACTTTTGATTGAGCAGTTTTGAAACACTCTGTCTGTAGAAAATGCAACTGGACATTCGTAGCGCTAAGTGGGTAATAGTGGAAAAAAGAATATGTTCAAATATAAACTACACAGAAGCATTGTATGAAACTTCTTTCTGTTCTGTGCATTCAACTAACCGAGTTGAACCTTACTTTTGATTGAGCCGTTCTGAAACACTCTTTCTGTAGAAACTGCAATTGGACATTCTGAGCGCTAAGAGGCCTATATTGGGAAAAAGAATGTCTACAAATAAAAACTACACAGAAGAATTGTGTGAAACTTCTTTCTGTTCTGTTTGTTCAACTAAAAGAGTTGAACCTTAGTTTTGATTGAGCCGTTCTGAAACACTCTTTCTGTAGAAAATGCAAGTGGTGATTCGGAGCGCTAAGAGGGTAATAGTGGAAAAAGGAATGTCTCCAAATATAAACTACACAGAATCATTCTGTGAAACTTCTTTCTGATCTGTGCATTCAGCTAACAGAGTTAAACCATACTTTTGATTGAGCAGATCTGAACACTCTTTCTGTAGAAAATGCAACTGGACATTTGGAGCGCTAAGAGAATAGTAGTGGAAAAAGGAATATATTCAAATATAAACTACACAGAAGCATTCTGTGAAACTTCTTTCTGATCTGAGCATTCAGCTAACAGAGTTAAACCATACTTTTGATTGAGCAGCTTTGAAACACTCTGTCTGTAGAAAATGCAACTGGACATTCGTAGCGCTAAGTGGGTAATAGTGGAAAAAAGAATATGTTCAAATATAAACTACACAGAAGCATTGTATGAAACTTCTTTCTGTTTTGTGCATTCAACTAACAGAGTTGAACCTTACTTTTGATTGAGCCTTTTTGAAACACTCTTTCTGTAGAAACTGCAATTGGACATTCTGTGCGCTAAGAGGCTTCTATTGGGAAAAATAATATCTTCAAATAAAAACTACACAGAAGCATTGTGTGAAACTTATTTCTGATATGTTCATTAAGCTAACAGCGTTAAACCATACTTTTGATTGCGCAGTTCTGAACACTCTTTCTGTAGAAAATGCAAGTGGACATTCGGAGCGCTAAGAGGGTTATAGTGGAAAAAGGAATATATTCAAATATAAACTACACAGTAGCATACTGTGAAAATTCTTTCTCTTCTGTGCATTCAACTAACAGAGTTGAACCTTACTTTTAATTGAGCCGTTCTGAAACACTCTTTCTGTAGAAACTGCAATTGGACATGCTAAGCGCTAAGAGGCCTACATTGGGAAAAAGAATATCTTCAAATAAAAACTACACAGATGCATTCTGTGAAACTTATTTCTGATCTGTAAATTCAGTTAACAGAGATAAAACATATTTTTGATTGAGCAGTTATGAAACACTCTTTTTGTAGAAAATGCAAGTGGAGATTCGGAGCGCTAAGAGGGTAATAGTGGAAAAAGGAATGTCTTCAAATATAAACTACACAGAATCATTCGGTGAAACTTCTTTCTGATCTGTGCATTCAGCTAACAGAGTTAAACCATACTTTTGATTGAGCAGATCTGAACACTCTTTCTGTAGAAAATGCAACTGGACATTTGGAGCGCTAAGAGCGTATTACTCGAAAAAGGAATATATTCAAATATAAATTACACAGAAGCATTCTGTGAAACTTCTTTCTGATCTGAGCATTCAGCTAACAGAGTTAAACCATACTTTTGATTGAGCAGTTTTGAAACACTCTGTCTGTAGAAAATGCAACTGGACATTCGTAGCGCTAATTGGGTAATAGTGGAAAAAAGAATATGTTCAAATATAAACTACACAGAAGCATTGTATGAAACTTCTTTCTGTTCTGTGCATTCAACTAACAGAGTTGAACCTTACTTTTGATTGAGCCGTTCTGAAACACTCTTTCTGTAGAAACTGCAATTGGACATTCTGAGCGCTAAGAGGCCTATATTGGTAAAAAGAATGTCTACAAATAAAAACTACACAGAAGAATTGTGTGAAACTTCTTTCTGTTCTGTTTGTTCAACTAAAAGAGTTGAACCTTAGTTTTGATTGAGCCGTTCTGAAACACTCTTTCTTTAGAGAATGCAAGTGGAGATTCGGAGCGCTAAGAGGGTAATAGTGGAAAAAGGATTATCTCCAAATATAAACCACACAGAATCATTCTGTGAAACTTCTTTCTGATCTGTGCATTCAGCTAACAGAGTTAAACCATACATTTGATTGAGCAGATCTGAACACTCTTTCTGTAGAAAATGCAACTGGACATTTGGAGCGCTAAGAGCGTAGTAGTGGAAAAAGGAATATATTCAAATATAAACTACACAGAAGCATTCTGTGAAACTTCTTTCTGATCTGAGCATTCAGCTAACAGAGTTAAACCATACTTTTGATTGAGCAGATCTGAACACTCTTTCTGTAGAAAATGCAACTGGACATTTGGAGCGCTAAGAGCGTAGTAGTGGAAAAAGGAATATATTCAAATATAAACTACACAGAAGCATTCTGTGAAACTTCTTTCTGATCTGAGCATTCAGCTAACAGAGTTAAACCATACTTTGGATTGAGCAGTTTTGAAACACTCTGTCTGTAGAAAATGCAACTGGACATTCGTAGCGCTAAGTAGGTAATAGTGGAAAAAAGAATATGTTCAAATATAAACTACACAGAAGCATTGTATGAGACTTCTTTCTGTTCTGTGCATTCAACTAACAGAGTTGAACCTTACTTTTGATTGAGCCGTTCTGAAACACTCTTTCTGTAGAAACTGCAATTGGACATTCTGAGCGCTAAGAGGCCTATATTGGGAAAAAGAATGTCTACAAATAAAAACTACACAGAAGAATTGTGTGAAACTTCTTTCTGTTCTGTTTGTTCAACTAAAAGAGTTGAACCTTAGTTTTGATTGAGCCGTTCTGAAACACTCTTTCTGTAGAAAATGCAAGTGGATATTCGGAGCGCTATGAGGGTAATAGTGGAAAAAGGAATGTCTCCATATATAAACTACACAGAATCATTCTGTGAAACTTCTTTCTGATCTGTGCATTCAGCTAACAGAATTAAACCATACTTTTGATTGAGCAGATTTGAAACACTCTGTCTGTAGAAAATGCAACTGGACATTCGTAGCGCTAAGTGGGTAATACTGGAAAAAAGAAATTGTTCAAATATAAACTACACAGAAGCATTGTATGAAACTTCTTTCTGTTCTGTGCATTCAACTAACAGAGTTGAACCTTACTTTTTATTGAGCATTTCTGAAACACTCTTTCTGTAGAAACTGCAATTGGACATTCTGAGCGCTAAGAGGCCTCTATTGGGAAAAATAATATCTTCAAATAAAAACTACACAGAAGCATTGTGTGAAACTTATTTCTGATATGTTCATTAAGCTAACAGAGTTAAACCATACTTTTGATTGCGCAGTTCTGAACACTTTTTCTGTAGAAAATGCAAGTGGACATTCGGAGCGCTAAGAGGGTAAAAGTGGAAAAAGTAATATATTCAAATATAAACTACACAGTAGCATTCTGTGAAAATTCTTTCTGTTCTGTGCATTCAACTAACAGAGTTGAACCTTACTTTGGTTGAGCCGTTATGAAACACTCTTTCTGGAGAAACTGCAATTGGACATGCTAAGCGCTAAGAGGCCTACATTGGGAAAAAGAATATCTTCAAATAAAAACTACACAGATGCATTCTGTGAAA
Source organism: Symphalangus syndactylus (assembly GCF_028878055.3). Classification (NCBI taxonomy): domain Eukaryota; kingdom Metazoa; phylum Chordata; class Mammalia; order Primates; family Hylobatidae; genus Symphalangus; species Symphalangus syndactylus. The sequence goes on along the minus strand of NC_072437.2, from coordinate 108,205,370 downwards.
CTTATTTCTGATCTGTAAATTCAGTTAACAGAGATAAAACGTATTTTTGATTGAGCAGTTATGAAACACCCCTTTTGTAGAAAATGCAAGAGGAGATTCGGAGCGCTAAGAGGGTAATAGTGGAAAAATGAATGTCTTCAAATATAAACTACACAGAATCATTCGGTGAAACTTCTTTCTGATCTGTGCATTCAGCTAACAGAGTTAAACCATACTTTTGATTGAGCAGATCTGAACACTCTTTCTGTAGAAAATGCAACTGGACATTTGGAGCGCTAAGAGCGTAGTAGTGGAAAAAGGAATATATTCAAATATAAACTACACAGAAGCATTTTGTGAAACTTCTTTCTGATCTGAGCATTCAGCTAACAGAGTTAAAACATACTTTTGATTGAGCCTTTCTGAAACACTCTTTCTGTAGAAACTGCAATAGGACATTCTGAGCGCTAAGAGGCCTCTATTGGGAAAAATAATATCTTCAAATAAAAACTACACAGAAGCATTGTATGAAACTTCTTCCTGTTCTGTGCATTCAACTATCAGAGTTGAACCTTACTTTTGATTGAGCCTTTCTGAAACACTCTTTCTGTAGAAACTGCAATTGGACATTCTGAGCGCTAAGAGGCCTCTATTGGGAAAAATAATATCTTCAAATAAAAACTACAAAGAAGCATTGTGTGAAACTTATTTCTGATATGTTCATTAAGCTAACAGAGTTAAACCATACTTTTGATTGCGCAGTTCTGAACACTCTTTCTGTAGAAAATGCAAGTGGACATTCGGAGCGCTAAGAGGGTAATAGTGGAAAAAGGAATATATTCAAATATAAACTACACAGTAGCATTCTGTGAAAATTCTTTCTGTTCTGTGCATTCAACTAACAGAGTTGAACCTTACTTTTGATTGAGCCGTTCTGAAACACTCTTTCTGTAGAAACTGCAATTGGACATGCTAAGCGCTAAGAGGCCTACATTGGGAAAAAGAATATCTTCAAATAAAAACTACACAGATGCATTCTGTGAAACTTATTTCTGATCTGTAAATTCAGTTAACAGAGATAAAAAATATTTTTGATGAGCAGTTATGAAACACTCTTTTTGTAGAAAATGCAAGTGGAGATTCGGAGCGCTAAGAGGGTAATAGTGGAAAAAGGAATGTCTTCAAATATAAACTACACAGAATCATTCTGTGAAACTTCTTTCTGATCTGAGCATTCAGCCAACAGAGTTAAACCATACTTTGGATCGAGCAGTTTTGAAACACTCTGTCTGTAGAAAATGCAACTGGACATTCGTAGCGCTAAGTGGGTAATAGTGGAAAAAAGAATATGTTCAAATATAAACTACACAGAAGCATTGTATGAGACTTCTTTCTGTTCTGTGCATTCAACTAACCGAGTTGAACCTTACTTTTGATTGAGCCATTCTGAAACACTCTTTCTGTAGAAACTGCAATTGGACATTCTGAGCGCTAAGAGGCCTATATTGGGAAAAAGAATGTCTACAAATAAAAACTACACAGAAGAATTGTGTGAAACTTCTTTCTGTTCTGTTTGTTCAACTAAAAGAGTTGAACCTTAGTTTTGATTGAGCCGTTCTGAAACACTCTTTCTGTAGAAAATGCAAGTGGAGTTTCGGAGCGCTAAGAGGGTAATAGTGGAAAAAGGAATGTCTCCAAATATAAACTACACAGAATCATTCTGTGAAACTTCTTTCTGATCTGTGCATTCAGCTAACAGTGTTAAACCATACTTTTGATTGAGCAGATCTGAACACTCTTTCTGTAGAAAATGCAACTGGACATTTGGAGCGCTAAGAGAGCAGTAGTGGAAAAAGGAATATATTCAAATATAAACTACACAGAAGCATTCTGTGAAACATTTTCTGATCTGAGCATTCAGCTAACAGAGTTAAACCATACTTTGATTGAGCCTTTCTGAAACACTCTTTCTGTAGAAACTGCAATAGGACATTCTGAGCGCTAAGAGGCCTATATTGGGAAAAATAATATCTTCAAATAAAAACTACACAGAAGCATTGTGTGAAACTTATTTCTGATATGTTCATTAAGCTAACAGAGTTAAACCATACTTTTGATTGCGCAGTTCTGAACACTCTTTCTGTAGAAAATGCAAGTGGACATTCGGAGCGCTAAGAGGGTAATAGTGGAAAAAGGAATATATTCAAATATAAACTACACAGTAGCATTCTGTGAAAATTCTTTCTGTTCTGTGCATTCAACTAACAGAGTTGAACCTTACTTTTGATTGAGCCGTTCTGAAACACTCTTTCTGTAGAAACTGCAATTGGACATTCTGAGCGCTAAGAGGCCTCTATTGGGAAAAATAATATCTTCAAATAAAAACCACACAGAAGCATTGTGTGAAACTTCTTTCTGATCTGTGCATTCAGCTAACAGAGTTAAAACATACTTTTGATTGAGCAGATCTGAACACTCTTTCTGTAGAAAATGCAACTGGACATTTGGAGCGCTAAGAGCGTAGTAGTTGAAAAAGGTATATATTCAGATATAAACTACACAGAAGCATTCTGTGAAACTTCTTTCTGATCTGAGCATTCAGCTAACAGAGTTAAACCATACTTTTGATTGAGCAGTTTTGAAACACTCTGTCTGTTGAAAATGCAACTGGACATTCGTAGCGCTAAGTGGGTCATAGTGGAAAAAAGAATATGTTCAAATATAAACTACACAGAAGCATTCTATGAAACTTCTTTCTGTTCTGTGCATTCAACTAACAGAGTTGAACCTTACTTTTGATTGAGCCGTTCTGAAACACTCTTTCTGTAGAAACTGCAATTGGACATTCTGAGCGCTAAGAGGCATATATTGGGAAAAAGAATGTCTACAAATAAAAACTACACAGAAGAATTGTGTGAAACTTTTTCTGTTCTGTTTGCTCAACTAAAAGTGTTGAACCTTAGTTTTGATTGAGCCGTTCTGAAACACTCTTTCTGCAGAAAATGCAAGTGGAGATTCGGAGCGCTAAGAGGGTAATAGTGGAAAAAGGAATGTCTCCAAATATAAACTACACAGAATCATTCTGTGAAACTTCTTTCTGATCTGTGCATTCAGCTAACAGAGTTAAACCATACTTTTGATTGAGCAGATCTGAACACTCTTTCTGTAGAAAATGCAACTGGACATTTGGAGCGCTAAGAGAGTAGTAGTGGAAAAAGGAATATATTCAAATATAAACTACACAGAAGCATTCTGTGAATCTTCTTTCTGATCTGAGCATTCAGCTAACAGAGTTAAACCATACTTTTGATTGAGCAGTTTTGAAACACTCTGTCTGTAGAAAATGCAACTGGACATTCGTAGCGCTAAGTGGGTAATAGTGGAAAAAAGAATATGTTCAAATATAAACTACACAGAAGCATTGTATGAAACTTCTTTCTGTTCTGTGCATTCAACTAACAGAGTTGAACCTTACATTTGATTGAGCCTTTCTGAAACACTCTTTCTGTAGAAACTGCAATTGGACATTCTGAGCGCTAAGAGGCCTCTATTGGGAAAAATAATATCTTCAAATAAAAACTACACAGAAGCATTGTGTGAAACTTATTTCTGATATGTTCATTAAGCTAACAGAGTTAAACCATACTTTTGATTGCGCAGTTCTGAACACTCTTTCTGTAGAAAATGCAAGTGGACATTCGGAGCGCTAAGAGGGTAATAGTGGAAAAAGTAATATATTCAAATATAAACTACACAGTAGCATTCTGTGAAAATTCTTTCTGTTCTGTGCATTCAACTAACAGAGTTGAACCTTACTTTGGTTGAGCCGTTCTGAAACACTCTTTCTGGAGAAACTGCAATTGGACATGCTAAGCGCTAAGAGGCCTACATTGGGAAAAAGAATATCTTCAAATAAAAACTACACAGATGCATTCTGTGAAACTTATTTCTGATCTGTAAATTCAGTTAACAGAGATAAAACATATTTTTGATTGAGCTGTTATGAAACACCCCTGTTGTAGAAAATGCAAGAGGAGATTCGGAGCGCTAAGAGGGTAATAGTGGAAAAATGAATGTCTTCAAATATAAACTACACAGAATCATTCGGTGAAACTTCTTTCTGATCTGTGCATTCAGCTAACAGAGTTAAACCATACTTTTGATTGAGCAGATCTGAACACTCTTTCTGTAGAAAATGCAACTGGACATTTGGAGCGCTAAGAGCGTAGTAGTGGAAAAAGCAATATATTCAAATATAAACTACACAGAAGCATTTTGTGAAACTTCTTTCTGATCTGAGCATTCAGCTAACAGAGTTAAAACATACTTTTGATTGAGCCTTTCTGAAACACTCTTTCTGTAGAAACTGCAATAGGACATTCTGAGCGCTAAGAGGCCTCTATTGGGAAAAATAATATCTTCAAATAAAAACTACACAGAAGCATTGTATGAAACTTCTTCCTGTTCTGTGCATTCAACTATCAGAGTTGAACCTTACTTTTGATTGAGCCTTTCTGAAACACTCTTTCTGTAGAAACTGCAATTGGACATTCTGAGCGCTAAGAGGCCTCTATTGGGAAAAATAATATCTTCAAATAAAAACTACACAGAAGCATTGTGTGAAACTTATTTCTGATATGTTCATTAAGCTAACAGAGTTAAACCATACTATTGATTGCGCAGTTCTGAACACTCTTTCTGTAGAAAATGCAAGTGGACATTCGGAGCGCTAAGAGGGTAATAGTGGAAAAAGGAATATATTCAAATATAAACTACACAGTAGCATTCTGTGAAAATTCTTTCTGTTCTGTGCATTCAACTAACAGAGTTGAACCTTACTTTTGATTGAGCCGTTCTGAAACACTCTTTCTGTAGAAACTGCAATTGGACATGCTAAGCGCTAAGAGGCCTACATTGGGAAAAAGAATATCTTCAAATAAAAACTACACAGATGCATTCTGTGAAACTTATTTCTGATCTGTAAATTCAGTTAACAGAGATAAAACATATTTTTGATGAGCAGTTATGAAACACTCTTTTTGTAGAAAATGCAAGTGGAGATTCGGAGCGCTAAGAGGGTAATAGTGGAAAAAGGAATGTCTTCAAATATAAACTACACAGAATCATTCGGAGAAACATCTTTCTGATCTGTGCATTCAGCTAACAGAGTTAAACCATACTTTTGATTGAGCAGATCTGAACACTCTTTCTGTAGAAAATGCAACTGGACATTTGGAGCGCTAAGAGCGTAGTAGTGGAAAATGGAATATATTCAAATATAAACTACACAGAAGCATTCTGTGAAACTTCTTTCTGATCTGAGCATTCAGCCAACAGAGTTAAACCATACTTTGGATTGAGCAGTTTTGAAACACTCTGTCTGTAGATAATGCAACTGGACATTCGTAGCGCTAAGTGGGTAATAGTGGAAAAAAGAATATGTTCAAATATAAACTACACAGAAGCATTGTATGAGACTTCTTTCTGTTCTGTGCATTCAACTAACAGAGTTGAACCTTACTTTTGATTGAGCCATTCTGAAACACTCTTTCTGTAGAAACTGCAATTGGACATTCTGAGCGCTAAGAGGCCTATATTGGGAAAAAGAATGTCTACAAATAAAAACTACACAGAAGAATTGTGTGAAACTTCTTTCTGTTCTGTTTGTTCAACTAAAAGAGTTGAACCTTAGTTTTGATTGAGCCGTTCTGAAACACTCTTTCTGTAGAAAATGCAAGTGGAGTTTCGGAGCGCTAAGAGGGTAATAGTGGAAAAAGGAATGTCTCCAAATATAAACTACACAGAATCATTCTGTGAAACTTCTTTCTGATCTGTGCATTCAGCTAACAGTGTTAAACCATACTTTTGATTGAGCAGATCTGAACACTCTTTCTGTAGAAAATGCAACTGGACATTTGGAGCGCTAAGAGAGTAGTAGTGGAAAAAGGAATATATTCAAATATAAACTACACAGAAGCATTCTGTGAAACATTTTTCTGATCTGAGCATTCAGCTAACAGAGTTAAACCATACTTTGTTTGAGCCTTTCTGAAACACTCTTTCTGTAGAAACTGCAATAGGACATTCTGAGCGCTAAGAGGCCTATATTGGGAAAAATAATATCTTCAAATAAAAACTACACAGAAGCATTGTGTGAAACTTATTTCTGATATGTTCATTAAGCTAACAGAGTTAAACCATAGTTTTGATTGCGCAGTTCTGAACACTCTTTCTGTAGAAAATGCAAGTGGACATTCGGAGCGCTAAGATGGTAATAGTGGAAAAAGGAATATATTCAAATATAAACTACACAGTAGCATTCTGTGAAAATTCTTTCTGTTCTGTGCATTCAACTAACAGAGTTGAACCTTACTTTTGATTGAGCCGTTCTGAAACACTCTTTCTGTAGAAACTGCAATTGGACATTCTGAGCGCTAAGAGGCCTCTATTGGGAAAAATAATATCTTCAAATAAAAACCACACAGAAGCATTGTGTGAAACTTCTTTCTGATCTGTGCATTCAGCTAACAGAGTTAAACCATACTTTTGATTGAGCAGATCTGAACACTCTTTCTGTAGAAAATGCAACTGGACATTTGGAGCGCTAAGAGCGTAGTAGTTGAAAAAGGTATATATTCAGATATAAACTACACAGAAGCATTCTGTGAAACTTCTTTCTGATCTGAGCATTCAGCTAACAGAGTTAAACCATACTTTTGATTGAGCAGTTTTGAAACACTCTGTCTGTTGAAAATGCAACTGGACATTCGTAGCGCTAAGTGGGTAATAGTGGAAAAAAGAATATGTTCAAATATAAACTACACAGAAGCATTCTATGAAACTTCTTTCTGTTCTGTGCATTCAACTAACAGAGTTGAACCTTACTTTTGATTGAGCCGTTCTGAAACACTCTTTCTGTAGAAACTGCAATTGGACATTCTGAGCGCTAAGAGGCATATATTGGGAAAAAGAATGTCTACAAATAAAAACTACACAGAAGAATTGTGTGAAACTTTTTCTGTTCTGTTTGCTCAACTAAAAGTGTTGAACCTTAGTTTTGATTGATCCGTTCTGAAACACTCTTTCTGCAGAAAATGCAAGTGGAGATTCGGAGCGCTAAGAGGGTAATAGTGGAAAAAGGAATGTCTCCAAATATAAACTACACAGAATCATTCTGTGAAACTTCTTTCTGATCTGTGCATTCAGCTAACAGAGTTAAACCATACTTTTGATTGAGCAGATCTGAACACTCTTTCTGTAGAAAATGCAACTGGACATTTGGAGCGCTAAGAGAGTAGTAGTGGAAAAAGGAATATATTCAAATATAAACTACACAGAAGCATTCTGTGAATCTTCTTTCTGATCTGAGCATTCAGCTAACAGAGTTAAACCATACTTTTGATTGAGCAGTTTTGAAACACTCTGTCTGTAGAAAATGCAACTGGACATTCGCAGCGCTAAGTGGGTAATAGTGGAAAAAAGAATATGTTCAAATATAAACTACACAGAAGCATTGTATGAAACTTCTTTCTGTTCTGTGCATTCAACTAACAGAGTTGAACCTTACATTTGATTGAGCCTTTCTGAAACACTCTTTCTGTAGAAACTGCAATTGGACATTCTGAGGGCTAAGAGGCCTCTATTGGGAAAAATAATATCTTCAAATAAAAACTACACAGAAGCATTGTGTGAAACTTATTTCTGATATGTTCATTAAGCTAACAGAGTTAAACCATACTTTTGATTGCGCAGTTCTGAACACTCTTTCTGTAGAAAATGCAAGTGGACATTCGGAGCGCTAAAAGGGTAATAGTGGAAAAAGTAATATATTCAAATATAAACTACACAGTAGCATTCTGTGAAAATTCTTTCTGTTCTGTGCATTCAACTAACAGAGTTGAACCTTACTTTGGTTGAGCCGTTCTGAAACACTCTTTCTGGAGAAACTGCAATTGGACATGCTAAGCGCTAAGAGGCCTACATTGGGAAAAAGAATATCTTCAAATAAAAACTACACAGATGCATTCTGTGAAACTTATTTCTGATCTGTAAATTCAGTTAACAGAGATAAAACATATTTTTGATTGAGCAGTTATGAAACACCCCTTTTGTAGAAAATGCAAGTGGAGATTCGGAGCGCTAAGAGGGTAATAGTGGAAAAAGGAATGTCTTCAAATATAAACTACACAGAATCATTCGGTGAAACTTCTTTCTGATCTGTGCATTCAGCTAACAGAGTTAAACCATACTTTTGATTGAGCAGATCTGAACACTCTTTCTGTAGAAAATGCAACTGGACATTTGGAGCGCTAAGAGCGTAGTAGTGGAAAAAGGAATATATTCAAATATAAACTGCACAGAAGCATTCTGTGAAACTTCTTTCTGATCTGAGCATTCAGCTAACAGAGTTAAAACATACTTTTGATTGAGCCTTTCTGAAACACTCTTTCTGTAGAAACTGCAATAGGACATTCTGAGCGCTAAGAGGCCTCTATTGGGAAAAATAATATCTTCAAATAAAAACTACACAGAAGCATTGTATGAATCTTCTTCCTGTTCTGTGCATTCAACTATCAGAGTTGAACCTTACTTTTGATTGAGCCTTTCTGAAACACTCTTTCTGTAGAAACTGCAATTGGACATTCTGAGCGCTAAGAGGCCTCTATTGGGAAAAATAATATCTTCAAATAAAAACTACACAGAAGCATTGTGTGAAACTTATTTCTGATATGTTCATTAAGCTAACAGAGTTAAACCATACTTTTGATTGCGCAGTTCTGAACACTCTTTCTGTAGAAAATGCAAGTGGACATTCGGAGCGCTAAGAGGGTAATAGTGGAAAAAGGAATATATTCAAATATAAACTACACAGTAGCATTCTGTGAAAATTCTTTCTGTTCTGTGCATTCAACTAACAGAGTTGAACCTTACTTTTGATTGAGCCGTTCTGAAACACTCTTTCTGTAGAAACTGCAATTGGACATGCTATGCGCTAAGAGGCCTACATTGGGAAAAAGAATATCTTCAAATAAAAACTACACAGATGCATTCTGTGAAACTTATTTCTGATCTGTAAATTCAGTTAACAGAGATAAAACATATTTTTGATTGAGCAGTTATGAAACACTCTTTTTTTAGAAAATGCAAGTGGAGATTCGGAGCGCTAAGAGGGTAATAGTGGAAAAAGGAATGTCTTCAAATATAAACTACACAGAATCATTCGGTGAAACTTCTTTCTGATCTGTGCATTCAGCTAACAGAGTTAAACCATACTTTTCATTGAGCAGATCTGAACACTCTTTCTGTAGAAAATGCAACTGGACATTTGGAGCGCTAAGAGCGTAGTAGTGGAAAAAGGAATATATTCAAATATAAACTACACAGAAGCATTCTGTGAAACTTCTTTCTGATCTGAGCATTCAGCTAACAGAGTTAAACCATACTTTTGATTGAGCAGTTTTGAAACACTCTGTCTGTAGAAAATGCAACTGGACATTCGTAGCGCTAAGTGGGTAATAGTGGAAAAAAGAATATGTTCAAATATAAACTACACAGAAGCATTGTATGAAACTTCTTTCTGTTCTGTGCATTCAACTAACAGAGTTGAACCTTACTTTTGATTGAGCCGTTCTGAAACACTCTTTCTGTAGAAACTGCAATTGGACTTTCTGAGCGCTAAGAGGCCTATATTGGGAAAAACAATGTCTACGAATAAAAACTACACAGAAGAATTGTGTGAAACTTCTTTCTGTTCTGTTTGTTCAACTAAAAGAGTTGAACCTTAGTTTTGATTGAGCCGTTCTGAACACTCTTTCTGTAGAAAATGCAAGTGGAGATTCGGAGCGCTAAGAGGGTAATAGTGGAAAAAGGAATGTCTCCAAATATAAACTACACAGAATCATTCTGTGAAACTTCTTTCTGATCTGTGCATTCAGCTAACAGAGTTAAACCATACTTTTGATTGAGCAGACCTGAACACTCTTTCTGTAGAAAATGCAACTGGACATTTGGAGCACTAAGAGAGTAGTAGTGGAAAAAGGAATATATTCAAATATAAACTACACAGAAGCATTCTGTGAAACTTCTTTCTGATCTGAGCATTCAGCTAACAGAGTTAAACCATACTTTTGATTGAGCAGTTTTGAAACACTCTGTCTGTAGAAAATGCAACTGGACATTCGTAGCGCTAAGTGGGTAATAGTGGAAAAAAGAATATGTTCAAATATAAACTACACAGAAGCATTGTATGAAACTTCTTTCTGTTCTGTGCATTCAACTAACAGAGTTGAACCTTACTTTTGATTGAGCCTTTCTGAAACACTCTTTCTGTAGAAACTGCAATTGGACATTCTGAGCGCTAAGAGGCCTATATTGGGAAAAATAATATCTTCAAATAAAAACTACACAGAAGCATTGTGTGAAACTTATTTCTGATATGTTCATTAAGCTAACAGAGTTAAACCATACTTTTGATTGCGCAGTTCTTAACACTCTTTCTGTAGAAAATGCAAGTGGACATTCGGAGCGCTAAGAGGGTAATAGTGGAAAAAGGAATATATTCAAATATAAACTACACAGTAGCATTCTGTGAAAATTCATTCTGTTCTGTGCATTCAACTAACAGAGTTGAACCTTACTTTTGATTGAGCCGTACTGAAACACTCTTTCTGTAGAAACTGCAATTGGACATGCTAAGCGCTAAGAGGCCTACATTGGGAAAAAGAATATCTTCAAATAAAAATTACACAGAAGCATTGTGTGAAACTTATTTCTGATATGTTCATTAAGCTAACAGAGTTAAACCATACTTTTGATTGCGCAGTTCTGAACACTCTTTCTGTAGAAAATGCAAGTGGACATTCGGAGCGCTAAGAGGGTAATAGTGGAAAAAGGAATATATTCAAATATAAACTACACAGTAGCATTCTGTGAAAATTCTTTCTGTTCTGTGCATTCAACTAACAGAGTTGAACCTTACTTTTGATTGAGCCGTTCTGAAACACTCTTTCTGTAGAAACTGCAATTGGACATGCTAAGCGCTAAGAGGCCTACATTGGGAAAAAGAATATCTTCAAATAAAAACTACACAGATGCATTCTGTGAAGCTTATTTCTGATCTGTAAATTCAGTTAACAGAGATAAAACATATTTTTGAATGAGCAGTTATGAAACACTCTTTTTGTAGAAAATGCAAGTGGAGATTCGGAGCGCTAAGAGGGTAATAGTGGAAAAAGGAATGTCTTCAAATATAAACTACACAGAATCATTCGGTGAAACTTCTTTCTGATCTGTGCATTCAGCTAACAGAGTTAAACCATACTTTTGATTGAGCAGATCTGAACACTCTTTCTGTAGAAAATGCAACTGGACATTTGGAGCGCTAAGAGCGTAGTAGTGGAAAAAGGAATATATTCAAATATAAACTACACAGAAGCATTCTGTGAAACTACTTTCTGATCTGAGCATTCAGCTAACAGAGTTAAACCATACTTTTGATTGAGCAGTTTTGAAATACTCTGTCTGTAGAAAATGCAACTGGACATTCGTAGCGCTAAGTGGGTAATAGTGGAAAATAGAATATGTTCAAATATAAACTACACAGAAGCATTGTATGAAACTACTTTCTGTTCTGTGCATTCAACTAACAGAGTTGAACTTTACTTTTGATTGAGCCTTTCTGAAACACTCTTTCTGTAGAAACTGCAATTGGACATTCTGAGCGCTAAGAGGCCTATATTGGGAAAAATAATATCTTCAAATAAAAACTACACAGAAGCATTGTGTGAAACTTATTTCTGATATGTTCATTAAGCTAACAGAGTTAAACCATACTTTTGATTGCGCAGTTCTGAACACTCTTTCTGTAGAAAATGCAAGTGGAGATTCGGAGCGCTAAGAGGGTAATAGTGGAAAAAGGAATGTCTTCAAATATAAACTACACAGTAGCATTCTGTGAAAATTCTTTCTGTTCTGTGCATTCAACTAACAGAGTTGAACCTTACTTTTGATTGAGCCGTTCTGAAACACTCTTTCTGTAGAAACTGCAATTGGACATGCTAAGCGCTAAGAGTCCTACATTGGGAAAAAGAATATCTTCAAATAAAAACTACACAGATGCATTCTGTGAAACTTATTTCTGACCTGTAAATTCAGTTAACAGAGATAAAACATATTTTTGATTGAGCAGTTATGAAACACTCTTTTTGTAGAAAATGCAAGTGGAGATTCGGAGCGCTAAGAGGGTAATAGTGGAAAAAGGAATGTCTTCAAATATAAACTACACAGAATCATTCGGTGAAACTTCTTTCTGATCTGTGCATTCAGCTAACAGAGTTAAACCATACTTTTGATTGAGCAGATCTGAACACTCTTTCTGCAGAAAATGCAACTGGACATTTGGAGCGCTAAGAGCGTAGTAGTGGAAAAAGGAATATATTCAAATATAAACTACACAGAAGCATTCTGTGAAACTTCTTTCTGATCTGAGCACTCAGCTAACAGAGTTAAACCATACTTTTGATTGAGGAGTTTTGAAACACTCTGTCTGTAGAAAATGCAACTGGACATTCGTAGCGCTAAGTGGGTAATAGTGGAAAAAAGAATATGTTCAAATATAAACTACACAGAAGCATTGTATGAAACTTCTTTCTGTTCTTTGCATTCAACTAACAGAGTTGAACCTTACTTTTGATTGAGCCGTTCTGAAACACTCTTTCTGTAGAAACTGCAATTGGACATTCTGAGCGCTAAGAGGCCTATATTGGGAAAAACAATGTCTACAAATAAAAACTACACAGAAGAATTGTGTGAAACTTCTTTCTGTTCTGTTTGTTCAACTAAAAGAGTTGAACCTTAGTTTTGATTGAGCCGTTCTGAAACACTCTTTCTGTAGAAAATGCAAGTGGAGATTCGGAGCGCTAAGAGGGTAATAGTGGAAAAAGGAATGTCTCCAAATATAAACTACACAGAATCATTCTGTGAAACTTCTTTCTGATCTGTGCATTCAGCTAATAGAGTTAAACCATACTTTTGATTGAGCAGATCTGAACACTCTTTCTGTAGAAAATGCAACTGGACATTTGGAGCGCTAAGAGAGTAGTAGTGGAAAAAGGAATATATTCAAATATAAACTACACAGAAGCATTCTGTGAAACTTCTTTCTGATCTGAGCATTCAGCTAACAGAGTTAAACCATACTTTTGATTGAGCAGTTTTGAAACACTCTGTCTGTAGAAAATGCAACTGGACATTCGTAGCGCTAAGTGGGTGATAGTGGAAAAAAGAATATGTTCAAATATAAACTACACAGAAGCATTGTATCAAACTTCTTTCTGTTCTGTGCATTCAACTAACAGAGTTGAACCTTACTTTTGATTGAGCCTTTCTGAAACACTCTTTCTGTAGAAACTGCATTTGGACATTCTGAGCGCTAAGAGGCCTATATTGGGAAAAATAATATCTTCAAATAAAAACTACACAGAAGCATTGTGTGAAACTTATTTCTGATATGTTCATTAAGCTAACAGAGTTAAACCATACTTTTGATTGCGCAGTTCTTAACACTCTTTCTGTAGAAAATGCAAGTGGACATTCGGAGCGCTAAGTGGGTAATAGTGGAAAAAGGAATATATTCAAATATAAACTACACAGTAGCATTCTGTGAAAATTCTTTCTGTTCTGTGCATTCAACTAACAGAGTTGAACCTTACTTTTGATTGAGCCGTTCTGAAACACTCTTTCTGTAGAAACTGCAATTGGACATGCTATGCGCTAAGAGGCCTACATTGGGAAAAAGAATATCTTCAAATAAAAACTACACAGATGCATTCTGTGAAACTTATTTCTGATCTGTAAATTCAGTTAACAGAGATAAAACATATTTTTGATTGAGCAGTTATGAAACACTCTTTTTTTAGAAAATGCAAGTGGAGATTCGGAGCGCTAAGGGGGTAATAGTGGAAAAAGGAATGTCTTCAAATATAAACTACACAGAATCATTCGGTGAAACTTCTTTCTGATCTGTGCATTCAGCTAACAGAGTTAAACCATACTTTTCATTGAGCAGATCTGAACACTCTTTCTGTAGAAAATGCAACTGGACATTTGGAGCGCTAAGAGCGTAGTAGTGGAAAAAGGAATATATTCAAATATAAACTACACAGAAGCATTCTGTGAAACTTCTTTCTGATCTGAGCATTCAGCTAACAGAGTTAAACCATACTTTTGATTGAGCAGTTTTGAAACACTCTGTCTGTAGAAAATGCAACTGGACATTCGTAGCGCTAAGTGGGTAATAGTGGAAAAAAGAATATGTTCAAATATAAACTACACAGAAGCATTGTATGAAACTTCTTTCTGTTCTGTGCATTCAACTAACAGAGTTGAACCTTACTTTTGATTGAGCCGTTCTGAAACACTCTTTCTGTAGAAACTGCAATTGGACTTTCTGAGCGCTAAGAGGCCTATATTGGGAAAAACAATGTCTACGAATAAAAACTACACAGAAGAATTGTGTGAAACTTCTTTCTGTTCTGTTTGTTCAACTAAAAGAGTTGAACCTTAGTTTTGATTGAGCCGTTCTGAACACTCTTTCTGTAGAAAATGCAAGTGGAGTTTCGGAGCGCTAAGAGGGTAATAGTGGAAAAAGGAATGTCTCCAAATATAAACTACACAGAATCATTCTGTGAAACTTCTTTCTGATCTGTGCATTCAGCTAACAGTGTTAAACCATACTTTTGATTGAGCAGATCTGAACACTCTTTCTGTAGAAAATGCAACTGGACATTTGGAGCGCTAAGAGAGTAGTAGTGGAAAAAGGAATATATTCAAATATAAACTACACAGAAGCATTCTGTGAAACATTTTTCTGATCTGAGCATTCAGCTAACAGAGTTAAACCATACATTGTTTGAGCCTTTCTGAAACACTCTTTCTGTAGAAACTGCAATAGGACATTCTGAGCGCTAAGAGGCCTATATTGGGAAAAATAATATCTTCAAATAAAAACTACACAGAAGCATTGTGTGAAACTTATTTCTGATATGTTCATTAAGCTAACAGAGTTAAACCATAGTTTTGATTGCGCAGTTCTGAACACTCTTTCTGTAGAAAATGCAAGTGGACATTCGGAGCGCTAAGATGGTAATAGTGGAAAAAGGAATATATTCAAATATAAACTACACAGTAGCATTCTGTGAAAATTCTTTCTGTTCTGTGCATTCAACTAACAGAGTTGAACCTTACTTTTGATTGAGCCGTTCTGAAACACTCTTTCTGTAGGAACTGCAATTGGACATTCTGAGCGCTAAGAGGCCTCTATTGGGAAAAATAATATCTTCAAATAAAAACCACACAGAAGCATTGTGTGAAACTTCTTTCTGATCTGTGCATTCAGCTAACAGAGTTAAACCATACTTTTGATTGAGCAGATCTGAACACTCTTTCTGTAGAAAATGCAACTGGACATTTGGAGCGCTAAGAGCGTAGTAGTTGAAAAAGGTATATATTCAGATATAAACTACACAGAAGCATTCTGTGAAACTTCTTTCTGATCTGAGCATTCAGCTAACAGAGTTAAACCATACTTTTGATTGAGCAGTTTTGAAACACTCTGTCTGTTGAAAATGCAACTGGACATTCGTAGCGCTAAGTGGGTAATAGTGGAAAAAAGAATATGTTCAAATATAAACTACACAGAAGCATTCTATGAAACTTCTTTCTGTTCTGTGCATTCAACTAACAGAGTTGAACCTTACTTTTGATTGAGCCGTTCTGAAACACTCTTTCTGTAGAAACTGCAATTGGACATTCTGAGCGCTAAGAGGCATATATTGGGAAAAAGAATGTCTACAAATAAAAACTACACAGAAGAATTGTGTGAAACTTTTTCTGTTCTGTTTGCTCAACTAAAAGTGTTGAACCTTAGTTTTGATTGAGCCGTTCTGAAACACTCTTTCTGCAGAAAATGCAAGTGGAGATTCGGAGCGCTAAGAGGGTAATAGTGGAAAAAGGAATGTCTCCAAATATAAACTACACAGAATCATTCTGTGAAACTTCTTTCTGATCTGTGCATTCAGCTAACAGAGTTAAACCATACTTTTGATTGAGCAGATCTGAACACTCTTTCTGTAGAAAATGCAACTGGACATTTGGAGCGCTAAGAGAGTAGTAGTGGAAAAAGGAATATATTCAAATATAAACTACACAGAAGCATTCTGTGAATCTTCTTTCTGATCTGAGCATTCAGCTAACAGAGTTAAACCATACTTTTGATTGAGCAGTTTTGAAACACTCTGTCTGTAGAAAATGCAACTGGACATTCGCAGCGCTAAGTGGGTAATAGTGGAAAAAAGAATATGTTCAAATATAAACTACACAGAAGCATTGTATGAAACTTCTTTCTGTTCTGTGCATTCAACTAACAGAGTTGAACCTTACATTTGATTGAGCCTTTCTGAAACACTCTTTCTGTAGAAACTGCAATTGGACATTCTGAGGGCTAAGAGGCCTCTATTGGGAAAAATAATATCTTCAAATAAAAACTACACAGAAGCATTGTGTGAAACTTATTTCTGATATGTTCATTAAGCTAACAGAGTTAAACCATACTTTTGATTGCGCAGTTCTGAACACTCTTTCTGTAGAAAATGCAAGTGGACATTCGGAGCGCTAAGAGGGTAATAGTGGAAAAAGTAATATATTCAAATATAAACTACACAGTAGCATTCTGTGAAAATTCTTTCTGTTCTGTGCATTCAACTAACAGAGTTGAACCTTACTTTGGTTGAGCCGTTCTGAAACACTCTTTCTGGAGAAACTGCAATTGGACATGCTAAGCGCTAAGAGGCCTACATTGGGAAAAAGAATATCTTCAAATAAAAACTACACAGATGCATTCTGTGAAACTTATTTCTGATCTGTAAATTCAGTTAACAGAGATAAAACATATTTTTGATTGAGCAGTTATGAAACACCCCTTTTGTAGAAAATGCAAGTGGAGATTCGGAGCGCTAAGAGGGTAATAGAGGAAAAAGGAATGTCTTCAAATATAAACTACACAGAATCATTCGGTGAAACTTCTTTCTGATCTGTGCATTCAGCTAACAGAGTTAAACCATACTTTTGATTGAGCAGATCTGAACACTCTTTCTGTAGAAAATGCAACTGGACATTTGGAGCGCTAAGAGCGTAGTAGTGGAAAAAGGAATATATTCAAATATAAACTGCACAGAAGCATTCTGTGAAACTTCTTTCTGATCTGAGCATTCAGCTAACAGAGTTAAAACATACTTTTGATTGAGCCTTTCTGAAACACTCTTTCTGTAGAAACTGCAATAGGACATTCTGAGCGCTAAGAGGCCTCTATTGGGAAAAATAATATCTTCAAATAAAAACTACACAGAAGCATTGTATGAAACTTCTTCCTGTTCTGTGCATTCAACTATCAGAGTTGAACCTTACTTTTGATTGAGCCTTTCTGAAACACTCTTTCTGTAGAAACTGCAATTGGACATTCTGAGCGCTAAGAGGCCTCTATTGGGAAAAATAATATCTTCAAATAAAAACTACACAGAAGCATTGTGTGAAACTTATTTCTGATATGTTCATTAAGCTAACAGAGTTAAACCATACTTTTGATTGCGCAGTTCTGAACACTCTTTCTGTAGAAAATGCAAGTGGACATTCGGAGCGCTAAGAGGGTAATAGTGGAAAAAGGAATATATTCAAATATAAACTACACAGTAGCATTCTGTGAAAATTCTTTCTGTTCTGTGCATTCAACTAACAGAGTTGAACCTTACTTTTGATTGAGCCGTTCTGAAACACTCTTTCTGTAGAAACTGCAATTGGACATGCTATGCGCTAAGAGGCCTACATTGGGAAAAAGAATATCTTCAAATAAAAACTACACAGATGCATTCTGTGAAACTTATTTCTGATCTGTAAATTCAGTTAACAGAGATAAAACATATTTTTGATTGAGCAGTTATGAAACACTCTTTTTTTAGAAAATGCAAGTGGAGATTCGGAGCGCTAAGAGGGTAATAGTGGAAAAAGGAATGTCTTCAAATATAAACTACACAGAATCATTCGGTGAAACTTCTTTCTGATCTGTGCATTCAGCTAACAGAGTTAAACCATACTTTTCATTGAGCAGATCTGAACACTCTTTCTGTAGAAAATGCAACTGGACATTTGGAGCGCTAAGAGCGTAGTAGTGGAAAAAGGAATATATTCAAATATAAACTACACAGAAGCATTCTGTGAAACTTCTTTCTGATCTGAGCATTCAGCTAACAGAGTTAAACCATACTTTTGATTGAGCAGTTTTGAAACACTCTGTCTGTAGAAAATGCAACTGGACATTCGTAGCGCTAAGTGGGTAATAGTGGAAAAAAGAATATGTTCAAATATAAACTACACAGAAGCATTGTATGAAACTTCTTTCTGTTCTGTGCATTCAACTAACAGAGTTGAACCTTACTTTTGATTGAGCCGTTCTGAAACACTCTTTCTGTAGAAACTGCAATTGGACTTTCTGAGCGCTAAGAGGCCTATATTGGGAAAAACAATGTCTACGAATAAAAACTACACAGAAGAATTGTGTGAAACTTCTTTCTGTTCTGTTTGTTCAACTAAAAGAGTTGAACCTTAGTTTTGATTGAGCCGTTCTGAACACTCTTTCTGTAGAAAATGCAAGTGGAGATTCGGAGCGCTAAGAGGGTAATAGTGGAAAAAGGAATGTCTCCAAATATAAACTACACAGAATCATTCTGTGAAACTTCTTTCTGATCTGTGCATTCAGCTAACAGAGTTAAACCATACTTTTGATTGAGCAGACCTGAACACTCTTTCTGTAGAAAATGCAACTGGACATTTGGAGCACTAAGAGAGTAGTAGTGGAAAAAGGAATATATTCAAATATAAACTACACAGAAGCATTCTGTGAAACTTCTTTCTGATCTGAGCATTCAGCTAACAGAGTTAAACCATACTTTTGATTGAGCAGTTTTGAAACACTCTGTCTGTAGAAAATGCAACTGGACATTCGTAGCGCTAAGTGGGTAATAGTGGAAAAAAGAATATGTTCAAATATAAACTACACAGAAGCATTGTATGAAACTTCTTTCTGTTCTGTGCATTCAACTAACAGAGTTGAACCTTACTTTTGATTGAGCCTTTCTGAAACACTCTTTCTGTAGAAACTGCAATTGGACATTCTGAGCGCTAAGAGGCCTATATTGGGAAAAATAATATCTTCAAATAAAAACTACACAGAAGCATTGTGTGAAACTTATTTCTGATATGTTCATTAAGCTAACAGAGTTAAACCATACTTTTGATTGCGCAGTTCTTAACACTCTTTCTGTAGAAAATGCAAGTGGACATTCGGAGCGCTAAGAGGGTAATAGTGGAAAAAGGAATATATTCAAATATAAACTACACAGTAGCATTCTGTGAAAATTCATTCTGTTCTGTGCATTCAACTAACAGAGTTGAACCTTACTTTTGATTGAGCCGTACTGAAACACTCTTTCTGTAGAAACTGCAATTGGACATGCTAAGCGCTAAGAGGCCTACATTGGGAAAAAGAATATCTTCAAATAAAAATTACACAGAAGCATTGTGTGAAACTTATTTCTGATATGTTCATTAAGCTAACAGAGTTAAACCATACTTTTGATTGCGCAGTTCTGAACACTCTTTCTGTAGAAAATGCAAGTGGACATTCGGAGCGCTAAGAGGGTAATAGTGGAAAAAGGAATATATTCAAATATAAACTACACAGTAGCATTCTGTGAAAATTCTTTCTGTTCTGTGCATTCAACTAACAGAGTTGAACCTTACTTTTGATTGAGCCGTTCTGAAACACTCTTTCTGTAGAAACTGCAATTGGACATGCTAAGCGCTAAGAGGCCTACATTGGGAAAAAGAATATCTTCAAATAAAAACTACACAGATGCATTCTGTGAAGCTTATTTCTGATCTGTAAATTCAGTTAACAGAGATAAAACATATTTTTGAATGAGCAGTTATGAAACACTCTTTTTGTAGAAAATGCAAGTGGAGATTCGGAGCGCTAAGAGGGTAATAGTGGAAAAAGGAATGTCTTCAAATATAAACTACACAGAATCATTCGGTGAAACTTCTTTCTGATCTGTGCATTCAGCTAACAGAGTTAAACCATACTTTTGATTGAGCAGATCTGAACACTCTTTCTGTAGAAAATGCAACTGGACATTTGGAGCGCTAAGAGCGTAGTAGTGGAAAAAGGAATATATTCAAATATAAACTACACAGAAGCATTCTGTGAAACTACTTTCTGATCTGAGCATTCAGCTAACAGAGTTAAACCATACTTTTGATTGAGCAGTTTTGAAATACTCTGTCTGTAGAAAATGCAACTGGACATTCGTAGCGCTAAGTGGGTAATAGTGGAAAATAGAATATGTTCAAATATAAACTACACAGAAGCATTGTATGAAACTACTTTCTGTTCTGTGCATTCAACTAACAGAGTTGAACTTTACTTTTGATTGAGCCTTTCTGAAACACTCTTTCTGTAGAAACTGCAATTGGACATTCTGAGCGCTAAGAGGCCTATATTGGGAAAAATAATATCTTCAAATAAAAACTACACAGAAGCATTGTGTGAAACTTATTTCTGATATGTTCATTAAGCTAACAGAGTTAAACCATACTTTTGATTGCGCAGTTCTGAACACTCTTTCTGTAGAAAATGCAAGTGGAGATTCGGAGCGCTAAGAGGGTAATAGTGGAAAAAGGAATGTCTTCAAATATAAACTACACAGTAGCATTCTGTGAAAATTCTTTCTGTTCTGTGCATTCAACTAACAGAGTTGAACCTTACTTTTGATTGAGCCGTTCTGAAACACTCTTTCTGTAGAAACTGCAATTGGACATGCTAAGCGCTAAGAGTCCTACATTGGGAAAAAGAATATCTTCAAATAAAAACTACACAGATGCATTCTGCGAAACTTATTTCTGACCTGTAAATTCAGTTAACAGAGATAAAACATATTTTTGATTGAGCAGTTATGAAACACTCTTTTTGTAGAAAATGCAAGTGGAGATTCGGAGCGCTAAGAGGGTAATAGTGGAAAAAGGAATGTCTTCAAATATAAACTACACAGAATCATTCGGTGAAACTTCTTTCTGATCTGTGCATTCAGCTAACAGAGTTAAACCATACTTTTGATTGAGCAGATCTGAACACTCTTTCTGCAGAAAATGCAACTGGACATTTGGAGCGCTAAGAGCGTAGTAGTGGAAAAAGGAATATATTCAAATATAAACTACACAGAAGCATTCTGTGAAACTTCTTTCTGATCTGAGCACTCAGCTAACAGAGTTAAACCATACTTTTGATTGAGGAGTTTTGAAACACTCTGTCTGTAGAAAATGCAACTGGACATTCGTAGCGCTAAGTGGGTAATAGTGGAAAAAAGAATATGTTCAAATATAAACTACACAGAAGCATTGTATGAAACTTCTTTCTGTTCTTTGCATTCAACTAACAGATTTGAACCTTACTTTTGATTGAGCCGTTCTGAAACACTCTTTCTGTAGAAACTGCAATTGGACATTCTGAGCGCTAAGAGGCCTATATTGGGAAAAACAATGTCTACAAATAAAAACTACACAGAAGAATTGTGTGAAACTTCTTTCTGTTCTGTTTGTTCAACTAAAAGAGTTGAACCTTAGTTTTGATTGAGCCGTTCTGAAACACTCTTTCTGTAGAAAATGCAAGTGGAGATTCGGAGCGCTAAGAGGGTAATAGTGGAAAAAGGAATGTCTCCAAATATAAACTACACAGAATCATTCTGTGAAACTTCTTTCTGATCTGTGCATTCAGCTAATAGAGTTAAACCATACTTTTGATTGAGCAGATCTGAACACTCTTTCTGTAGAAAATGCAACTGGACATTTGGAGCGCTAAGAGAGTAGTAGTGGAAAAAGGAATATATTCAAATATAAACTACACAGAAGCATTCTGTGAAACTTCTTTCTGATCTGAGCATTCAGCTAACAGAGTTAAACCATACTTTTGATTGAGCAGTTTTGAAACACTCTGTCTGTAGAAAATGCAACTGGACATTCGTAGCGCTAAGTGGGTGATAGTGGAAAAAAGAATATGTTCAAATATAAACTACACAGAAGCATTGTATGAAACTTCTTTCTGTTCTGTGCATTCAACTAACAGAGTTGAACCTTACTTTTGATTGAGCCTTTCTGAAACACTCTTTCTGTAGAAACTGCATTTGGACATTCTGAGCGCTAAGAGGCCTATATTGGGAAAAATAATATCTTCAAATAAAAACTACACAGAAGCATTGTGTGAAACTTATTTCTGATATGTTCATTAAGCTAACAGAGTTAAACCATACTTTTGATTGCGCAGTTCTTAACACTCTTTCTGTAGAAAATGCAAGTGGACATTCGGAGCGCTAAGTGGGTAATAGTGGAAAAAGGAATATATTCAAATATAAACTACACAGTAGCATTCTGTGAAAATTCTTTCTGTTCTGTGCATTCAACTAACAGAGTTGAACCTTACTTTTGATTGAGCCGTTCTGAAACACTCTTTCTGTAGAAACTGCAATTGGACATGCTATGCGCTAAGAGGCCTACATTGGGAAAAAGAATATCTTCAAATAAAAACTACACAGATGCATTCTGTGAAACTTATTTCTGATCTGTAAATTCAGTTAACAGAGATAAAACATATTTTTGATTGAGCAGTTATGAAACACTCTTTTTTTAGAAAATGCAAGTGGAGATTCGGAGCGCTAAGAGGGTAATAGTGGAAAAAGGAATGTCTTCAAATATAAACTACACAGAATCATTCGGTGAAACTTCTTTCTGATCTGTGCATTCAGCTAACAGAGTTAAACCATACTTTTCATTGAGCAGATCTGAACACTCTTTCTGTAGAAAATGCAACTGGACATTTGGAGCGCTAAGAGCGTAGTAGTGGAAAAAGGAATATATTCAAATATAAACTACACAGAAGCATTCTGTGAAACTTCTTTCTGATCTGAGCATTCAGCTAACAGAGTTAAACCATACTTTTGATTGAGCAGTTTTGAAACACTCTGTCTGTAGAAAATGCAACTGGACATTCGTAGCGCTAAGTGGGTAATAGTGGAAAAAAGAATATGTTCAAATATAAACTACACAGAAGCATTGTATGAAACTTCTTTCTGTTCTGTGCATTCAACTAACAGAGTTGAACCTTACTTTTGATTGAGCCGTTCTGAAACACTCTTTCTGTAGAAACTGCAATTGGACTTTCTGAGCGCTAAGAGGCCTATATTGGGAAAAACAATGTCTACGAATAAAAACTACACAGAAGAATTGTGTGAAACTTCTTTCTGTTCTTTTTGTTCAACTAAAAGAGTTGAACCTTAGTTTTGATTGAGCCGTTCTGAACACTCTTTCTGTAGAAAATGCAAGTGGAGATTCGGAGCGCTAAGAGGGTAATAGTGGAAAAAGGAATGTCTCCAAATATAAACTACACAGAATCATTCTGTGAAACTTCTTTCTGATCTGTGCATTCAGCTAACAGAGTTAAACCATACTTTTGATTGAGCAGACCTGAACACTCTTTCTGTAGAAAATGCAACTGGACATTTGGAGCGCTAAGAGAGTAGTAGTGGAAAAAGGAATATATTCAAATATAAACTACACAGAAGCATTCTGTGAAACTTCTTTCTGATCTGAGCATTCAGCTAACAGAGTTAAACCATACTTTTGATTGAGCAGTTTTGAAACACTCTGTCTGTAGAAAATGCAACTGGACATTCGTAGCGCTAAGTGGGTAATAGTGGAAAAAAGAATATGTTCAAATATAAACTACACAGAAGCATTGTATGAAACTTCTTTCTGTTCTGTGCATTCAACTAACAGAGTTGAACCTTACTTTTGATTGAGCCTTTCTGAAACACTCTTTCTGTAGAAACTGCAATTGGACATTCTGAGCGCTAAGAGGCCTATATTGGGAAAAATAATATCTTCAAATAAAAACTACACAGAAGCATTGTGTGAAACTTATTTCTGATATGTTCATTAAGCTAACAGAGTTAAACCATACTTTTGATTGCGCAGTTCTTAACACTCTTTCTGTAGAAAATGCAAGTGGACATTCGGAGCGCTAAGAGGGTAATAGTGGAAAAAGGAATATATTCAAATATAAACTACACAGTAGCATTCTGTGAAAATTCTTTCTGTTCTGTGCATTCAACTAACAGAGTTGAACCTTACTTTTGATTGAGCCGTTCTGAAACACTCTTTCTGTAGAAACTGCAATTGGACATGCTAAGCGCTAAGAGGCCTACATTGGGAAAAAGAATATCTTCAAATAAAAATTACACAGAAGCATTGTGTGAAACTTATTTCTGATATGTTCATTAAGCTAACAGAGTTAAACCATACTTTTGATTGCGCAGTTCTGAACACTCTTTCTGTAGAAAATGCAAGTGGACATTCGGAGCGCTAAGAGGGTAATAGTGGAAAAAGGAATATATTCAAATATAAACTACACAGTAGCATTCTGTGAAAATTCTTTCTGTTCTGTGCATTCAACTAACAGAGTTGAACCTTACTTTTGATTGAGCCGTTCTGAAACACTCTTTCTGTAGAAACTGCAATTGGACATGCTAAGCGCTAAGAGGCCTACATTGGGAAAAAGAATATCTTCAAATAAAAACTACACCGATGCATTCTGTGAAGCTTATTTCTGATCTGTAAATTCAGTTAACAGAGATAAAACATATTTTTGAATGAGCAGTTATGAAACACTCTTTTTGTAGAAAATGCAAGTGGAGATTCGGAGCGCTAAGAGGGTAATAGTGGAAAAAGGAATGTCTTCAAATATAAACTACACAGAATCATTCGGTGAAACTTCTTTCTGATCTGTGCATTCAGCTAACAGAGTTAAACCATACTTTTGATTGAGCAGATCTGAACACTCTTTCTGTAGAAAATGCAACTGGACATTTGGAGCGCTAAGAGCGTAGTAGTGGAAAAAGGAATATATTCAAATATAAACTACACAGAAGCATTCTGTGAAACTACTTTCTGATCTGAGCATTCAGCTAACAGAGTTAAACCATACTTTTGATTGAGCAGTTTTGAAATACTCTGTCTGTAGAAAATGCAACTGGACATTCGTAGCGCTAAGTGGGTAATAGTGGAAAATAGAATATATTCAAATATAAACTACACAGAAGCATTGTATGAAACTTCTTTCTGTTCTGTGCATTCAACTAACAGAGTTGAACTTTACTTTGATTGAGCCTTTCTGAAACACTCTTTCTGTAGAAACTGCAATTGGACATTCTGAGCGCTAAGAGGCCTATATTGGGAAAAATAATATCTTCAAATAAAAACTACACAGAAGCATTGTGTGAAACTTATTTCTGATATGTTCATTAAGCTAACAGAGTTAAACCATACTTTTGATTGCGCAGTTCTGAACACTCTTTCTGTAGAAAATGCAAGTGGAGATTCGGAGCGCTAAGAGGGTAATAGTGGAAAAAGGAATGTCTTCAAATATAAACTACACAGAATCATTCGGTGAAACTTCTTTCTGATCTGTGCATTCAGCTAACAGAGTTAAACCATACTTTTGATTGAGCAGATCTGAACACTCTTTCTGTAGAAAATGCAACTGGACATTTGGAGCGCTAAGAGCGTAGTAGTGGAAAAAGGAATATATTCAAATATAAACTACACAGAAGCATTCTGTGAAACTACTTTCTGATCTGAGCATTCAGCTAACAGAATTAAACCATACTTTTGATTGAGCAGTTTTGAAACACTCTGTCTGTAGAAAATGCAACTGGACATTCGTAGCGCTAAGTGGGTAATAGTGGAAAATAGAATATGTTCAAATATAAACTACACAGAAGCATTGTATGAAACTTCTTTCTGTTCTGTGCATTCAACTAACAGAGTTGAACTTTACTTTTGATTGAGCCTTTCTGAAACACTCTTTCTGTAGAAACTGCAATTGGACATTCTGAGCGCTAAGAGGCCTATATTGGGAAAAATAATATCTTCAAATAAAAACTACACAGAAGCATTGTGTGAAACTTATTTCTGATATGTTCATTAAGCTAACAGAGTTAAACCATACTTTTGATTGCGCAGTTCTGAACACTCTTTCTGTAGAAAATGCAAGTGGAGATTCGGAGCGCTAAGAGGGTAATAGTGGAAAAAGGAATATATTCAAATATAAACTACACAGTAGCATTCTGTGAAAATTCTTTCTGTTCTGTGCATTCAACTAACAGAGTTGAACCTTACTTTTGATTGAGCCGTTCTGAAACACTCTTTCTGTAGAAACTGCAATTGGACATGCTAAGCGCTAAGAGGCCTACATTGGGAAAAAGAATATCTTCAAATAAAAACTACACAGATGCATTCTGTGAAACTTATTTCTGATCTGTAAATTCAGTTAACAGAGATAAAACATATTTTTGATTGAGCAGTTATGAAACACTCTATTTGTAGAAAATGCAAGTGGAGATTCGGAGCGCTAAGAGGGTAATAGTGGAAAAAGGAATGTCTTCAAATATAAACTACACAGAATCATTCGGTGAAACTTCTTTCTGATCTGTGCATTCAGCTAACAGAGTTAAACCATACTTTTGATTGAGCAGATCTGAACACTCTTTCTGTAGAAAATGCAACTGTACATTTGGAGCGCTAAGAGCGTAGTAGTGGAAAAAGGAATATATTCAAATATAAACTACACAGAAGCATTCTGTGAAACTTCTTTCTGATCTGAGCATTCAGCTAACAGAGTTAAACCATACTTTTGATTGAGCAGTTTTGAAACACTCTGTCTGTAGAAAATGCAACTGGACATTCGTAGCGCTAAGTGGGTAATAGTGGAAAAAAGAATATGTTCAAATATAAACTACACAGAATCATTGTATGAAACCTCTTTCTGTTCTGTGCATTCAACTAACAGAGTTGAACCTTATTTTTGATTGAGCCGTTCTGAAACACTCTTTCTGTAGAAACTGCAATTGGACATTCTGAGCGCTAGGAGGCCTATTTTGGGAAAAAGAATGTCTACAAATAAAAACTACACAGAAGAATTTTGTGAAACTTCTTTCTGTTCTGTTTGTTCAACTAAAAGAGTTGAACCTTAGTTTTGATTGAGCCGTTCTGAAACACTCTTTCTGTAGAAAATGCAAGTGGAGATTCGGAGCGCTAAGAGGGTAATAGTGGAAAAAGGAATGTCTCCAAATATAAACTACACAGAATCATTCTGTGAAACTTCTTTCTGATCTGTGCATTCAGCTAACAGAGTTAAACCATACTTTTGATTGAGCAGATCTGAACACTCTTTCTGTAGAAAATGCAACTGGACATTTGGAGCGCTAAGAGAGTAGTAGTGGAAAAAGGAATATATTCAAATATAAACTACACAGAAGCATTCTGTGAAACTTCTTTCTGATCTGAGCATTCAGCTAACAGAGTTAAACCATACTTTTGATTGAGCAGTTTTGAAACACTCTGTCTGTAGAAAATGCAACTGGACATTCGTAGCGCTAAGTGGGTAATAGTGGAAA
Organism: Symphalangus syndactylus; assembly: GCF_028878055.3. Classification (NCBI taxonomy): domain Eukaryota; kingdom Metazoa; phylum Chordata; class Mammalia; order Primates; family Hylobatidae; genus Symphalangus; species Symphalangus syndactylus. The sequence continues at coordinate 108,177,783 of NC_072437.2, read as the reverse complement.
AAAGAATATGTTCAAATATAAACTACACAGAAGCATTGTATGAAACTTCTTTCTGTTCTGTGCAATCAACTAACAGAGTTGAACCTTACTTTTGATTGAGCCTTTCTGAAACACTTTTTCTGTAGAAACTGCAATTGGACATTCTGAGCGCTAAGAGGCCTCTATTGGGAAAAATAATATCTTCAAATAAAACTACAGAGAAGCATTGTGTGAAACTTATTTCTGATATGTTCATTAAGCTAACAGAGTTAAACCATACTTTTGATTGCGCAGTTCTGAACACTCTTTCTGTAGAAAATGCAAGTGGACATTCGGAGCGCTAAGAGGGTAATAGTGGAAAAAGGAATATATTCAAATATAAACTACACAGTAGCATTCTGTGAAAATTCTTTCTGTTCTGTGCATTCAACTAACAGAGTTGAACCTTACTTTTGATTGAGCCGTTCTGAAACACTCTTTCTGTAGAAACTGCAATTGGACATGCTAAGCGCTAAGAGGCCTATATTGGGAAAAAGAATATCTTCAAATAAAAACTACACAGATGCATTCTGTGAAACTTAATTCTGATCTGTAAATTCAGTTAACAGAGATAAAACATATTTTTGATTGAGCAGTTATGAAACACTCTTTTTGTAGAAAATGCAAGTGGAGATTCGGAGCGCTAAGGGGGTAATAGTGGAAAAAGGAATGTCTTCAAATATAAACTACACAGAATCATTCGGTGAAACTTCTTTCTGATCTGTGCATTCAGCTAACAGAGTTAAACCATACTTTTGATTGAGCAGTTCTGAACACTCTTTCTGTAGAAAATGCAACTGGACATTCGTAGCACTAAGTGGGTAATAGTGGAAAAAAGAATATGTTCAAATATAAACTACACAGAAGCATTGTATGAAACTTCTTTCTGTTCTGTGCATTCAACTAACAGAGTTGAACCTTACTTTTGATTGAGCCGTTCTGAAACACTCTTTCTGTAGAAACTGCAATTGGACATTCTGAGCGCTAAGAGGCCTATTTTGGGAAAAAGAATGTCTACGAATAAAAACTACACAGAAGAATTGTGTGAAACTTCTTTCTGTTCTGTTTGTTCAACTAAAAGAGTTGAACCTTAGTTTTGATTGAGCCGTTCTGAAACACTCTTTCTGTAGAAAATGCAAGTGGATATTCGGAGCGCTAAGAGGGTAATAGTGGAAAAAGGAATGTCTTCAAATATAAACTACACAGAATCATTCGGTGAAACTTCTTTCTGATCTGTGCATTCAGCTAACAGAGTTAAACCATACTTTTGATTGAGCAGATCTGAACACTCTTTCTGTAGAAAATGCAACTGGACATTTGGGGCGCTAAGAGCGTAGTAGTGGAAAAAGGAATATATTCAAATATAAACTACATAGAAGCATTCTGTGAAACTTCTTTCTGATCTGAGCACTCAGCTAACAGAGTTAAACCATACTTTTGATTGAGCAGTTTTGAAACACTCTGTCTGTAGAAAATGCAACTGGACATTCGTAGCGCTAAGTGGGTAATAGTGGAAAAAAGAATATGTTCAAATATAAACTACACAGAAGCATTGTATGAAACTTCTTTCTGTTCTGTGCATTCAACTAACAGAGTTGAACCTTACTTTTGATTGAGCCGTTCTGAAACACTCTTTCTGTAGAAACTGCAATTGGACATTCTGAGCGCTAAGAGGCCTATATTGGGAAAAACAATGTCTACAAATAAAAACTACACAGAAGAATTTTGTGAAACTTCTTTCTGTTCTGTTTGTTCAACTAAAAGAGTTGAACCTTAGTTTTGATTGAGCCGTTCTGAAACACTCTTTCTGTAGAAAATGCAAGTGGAGATTCGGAGCGCTAAGTGGGTAATAGTGGAAAAAGGAATGTCTCCAAATATAAACTACACAGAATCATTCTGTGAAACTTCTTTCTGATCTGTGCATTCAGCTAACAGAGTTAAACCATACTTTTGATTCAGCAGATCTGAACACTCTTTCTGTAGAAAATGCAACTGGACATTTGGAGCGCTAAGAGCGTAGTAGTGGAAAAAGTAATATATTCAAATATAAACTACACAGAAGCATTCTGTGAAACTTCTTTCTGATCTGAGCACTCAGCTAACAGAGTTAAACCATACTTTTGATTGAGCAGTTTTGAAACACTCTGTCTGTAGAAAATGCAACTGGACATTCGTAGCGCTAAGTGGGTAATAGTGGAAAAAATAATATATTCAAATATAAACTAAACAGAAGCATTTTATGAAACTTCTTTCTGTTCTGTGCATTCAACTAACAGAGTTGAACCTTACTTTTGATTGAGCCGTTCTGAAACACTCTTAATGTGGAAACTGCAATTGGACATGCTAAGCACTAAGACGCCTACATTGGGAAAAAGAATATCTTCAAATAAAAACTACACAGATGCATTCTGTGAAACTTATTTCTGATCTGTAAATTCAGTTAACAGAGATAAAACATATTTTTGATTGAGCAGTTATGAAACACTCTTTTTGTAGAAAATGCAAGTGGAGATTCGGAGCGCTAAGAGGGTAATAGTGGAAAAAGGAATGTCTTCAAACATAAACTACACAGAATCATTCGGTGAAACTTCTTTCTGATCTGTGCATTCAGCTAACAGAGTTAAACCATACTTTTGATTGAGCAGATCTGAACACTCTTTCTGTAGAAAATGCAACTGGACATTTGGAGCGCTAAGAGCGTAGTAGTGGAAAAAGGAATATATTCAAATATAAACTACACAGAAGCATTCTGTGAAACTTCTTTCTGATCTGAGCATTCAGCTAACAGAGTTAAACCATACTTTTGATTGAGCAGTTTTGAAACACTCTGTCTGTAGAAAATGCAACTGGACATTCGTAGCGCTAAGTGGGTAATAGTGGAAAAAAGAATATGTTCAAATATAAACTACACAGAAGCATTGTATGAAACTTATTTCTGTTCTGTGCATTCAACTAACAGAGTTGAACCTTACTTTTGATTGAGCCGTTCTGAAACACTCTTTCTGTAGAAACTGCAATTCGACATTCTGAGAGCTAAGAGGCCTATATTGGGAAAAAGAATGTCTACAAATAAAAACTACACAGAAGAATTGTGTGAAACTTCTTTCTGTTCTGTTGGTTCAACTAAAAGAGTTGAATTTTAGTTTTGATAGAGCCGTTCTGAAACACTCTTTCTGTAGAAAATGCAAGTGGAGATTCGGAGCGCTAAGAGGGTAATAGTGGAAAAAGGAATGTCTCCAAATATAAACTACACAGAATCATACTGTGAAACTTCTTTCTGATCTGTGCATTCAGCTAACAGACTTAAACCATATTTTGATTGAGCAGATCTGAACACTCTTTCTGTAGAAAATGCAACTGGACATTTGGAGCGCTAAGAGAGTAGTAGTGGAAAAAGGAATATATTCAAATATAAACTACACAGAAGCATTCTGTGAAACTTCTTTCTGATCTGAGCATTCAGCTAACAGAGTTAAACCATACTTTTGATTGAGCAGTTTTGAAACACTCTGTCTGTAGAAAATGCAACTGGACATTCGTAGAGCTAAGTGGGTAATAGTGGAAAAAAGAATATGTTCAAATATAAACTACACAGAAGCATTGTATGAAACTTCTTTCGGTTCTGTGCATTCAACTAACAGAGTTGAACCTTACTTTTGATTGAGCCTTTCTGAAACACTCTTTCTGTAGAAACTGCAATTGGACATTCTGAGCGCTAAGATGCCTATATTGGGAAAAATAATATCTTCAAATAAAAACTACACAGAAGCATTGTGTGAAACTTATTTCTGATATGTTCATTAAGCTAACAGAGTTAAACCATACTTTTGATTGCGCAGTTCTGAACACTCTTTCTGTAGAAAATGCAAGTGGACATTCGGAGCGCTAAGAGGGTAATAGTGGAAAAAGGAATATATTCTAATATAAACTACACAGTAGCATTCTGTGAAAATTCTTTCTGTTCTGTGCATTCAACTAACAGAGTTGAACCTTACTTTTGATTGAGCCGTTCTGAAACACTCTTTCTGTAGAAACTGCAATTGGACATGCTAAGCGCTAAGAGGCCTACATTGGGAAAAAGAATATCTTCAAATAAAAACTACACAGATGTATTCTGTGAAACTTATTTCTGATCTGTAAATTCAGTTAACAGAGATAAAACATATTTTTGATTGAGCAGTTATGAAACACTCTTTTTGTAGAAAATGCAAGTGGAGATTCGGAGCGCTAAGTGGGTAGTAGTGGAAAAAGGAATATCTTCAAATATAAACTACACAGAAGCATTCTGAGAAACTTCTTTCTGATCTGAGCATTCAGCTAACAGAGTTAAACCATACTTTTGATTGCGCAGTTCTGAACACTCTTTCTGTAGAAAATTCAAGTGGACATTCGGAGCGCTAAGAGGGTAATAGTGGAAAAAGGAATATATTCAAATATAAACTACACAGTAGCATTCTGTGAAAATTCTTTCTGTTCTGTGCATTCAACTAACAGAGTTGAACCTTACTTTGGTTTGAGCCGTTCTGAAACACTCTTTCTGTAGAAACTGCAATTGGACATGCTAAGCGCTAAGAGGCCTACATTGGGAAAAAGATTATCTTCAAATAAAAACTACACAGATGCATTCTGTGAAACTTATTTCTGATCTGTAAATTCAGTTAACAGAGATAAAACATATTTTTGATTGAGCAGTTATGAAACACTCTTTTTGTAGAAAATGCAAGTGGAGATTCGGAGCGCTAAGTGGTTAATAGTGGAAAAAGGAATGTCTTCAAATATAAACTACACAGAATCATTCGGTGAAACTTCTTTCTGATCTGTGCATTCAGCTAACAGAGTTAAACCATACTTTTGATTGAGCAGATCTGAACACTCTTTCTGTAGAAAATGCAACTGGACATTTGGAGCGCTAAGAGAGTTGTAGTGGAAAAAGGTATATATTCAAATATAAACTACACAGAACCATTCTGTGAAACTTCTTTCTGATCTGAGCATTCAGCTAACAGAGTTAAACCATACTTTTGATTGAGCAGTTTTGAAACACTCTGTCTGTAGAAAATGCAACTGGACATTCGTAGCGCTAAGTGTGTAATAGTGGAAAAAAGAATATGTTCAAATATAAACTACACAGAAGCATTGTATGAAACTTCTTTCTGTTCTGTGCATTCAACTAACAGAGTTGAACCTTACTTTTGATTGAGCCTTTCTGAAACACTCTTTCTGTAGAAACTGCAATTGGACATTCTGAGCGCTAAGAGGCCTATATTGGGAAAAATAATATCTTCAAATAAAAACTACACAGAAGCATTGTGTGAAACTTATTACTGATATGTTCATTAAGCTAACAGAGTTAAACCATACTTTTGATTGCGCAGTTCTGTACACTCTTTCTGTAGAAAATGCAAGTGGACATTCGGAGCGCTAAGAGGGTAATAGTGGAAAAAGGAATATATTCAAATATAAACTACACAGTAGCATTCTGTGAAAATTCTTTCTGTTCTGTGCATTCAACTAACAGAGTTGAACCTTACTTTTGATTGAGCCGTTCTGAAACACTCTTTCTGTAGAAACTGCAATTGGACATGCTAAGCGCTAAGAAGCCTACATTGGGAAAAAGATTATATTCAAATAAAAACTACACAGATGCATTCTGTGAAACTTATTTCTGATCTGTAAATTCAGTTAACAGAGATAAAACATATTTTTGATTGAGCAGTTATGAAACACTCTTTTTGTAGAAAATGCAAGTGGAGATTCGGAGCGCTAAGTGGGTAATAGTGGAAAAAGGAATGTCTTCAAATATAAACTACACAGAATCATTCGGTGAAACTTCTTTCTGATCTGTGCATTCAGCTAACAGAGTTAAACCATACTTTTGATTGAGCAGATCTGAACACTCTTTCTGTAGAAAATGCAACTGGACATTTGGAGCGCTAAGAGCGTAGTAGTGGAAAAAGCAATATATTCAAATATAAACTACACAGAAGCATTCTGTGAAACATCTTTCTGATCTGAGCATTCAGCTAACAGAGTTAAACCATACTGTTGATTGAGCAGTTTTGAAACACTCTGTCTGTACAAAATGCAACTGGACATTCGTAGCGCTAAGTGGGTAATAGTGGAAAAAAGAATATGTTCAAATATAAACTACACAGAAGCATTGTATGAAACTTGTGTCTGTTCTGTGCATTCAACTAACAGAGTTGAACCTTACTTTTGATTGAGCCGTTCTGAAACACTCTTTCTGTAGAAACTGCAATTGGACATTCTGAGCGCTAAGAGGCCTATATTGGGAAAAAGAATGTCTACAGATAAAAACTACACAGAAGAATTGTGTGAAACTTCTTTCTGTTCTGTTTGTTCAACTAAAAGAGTTGAACCTTAGTTTTGATTGAGCCGTTCTGAAACACTCTTTCTGTAGAAAATGCAAGTGGAGATTCGGAGCGCTAAGAGGGTAATAGTGGAAAAAGGAATGTCTCCAAATATAAACTACACAGAATCATTCTGTGAAACTTCTTTCTGATCTGTGCATTCAGCTAACAGAGTTAAAACATACTTTTGATTTAGCAGATCTGAACACTCTTTATGTAGAAAATGCAACTGGACATTTGGAGCGCTAAGAGAGTAGTAGTGGAAAAAGGAATATATTCAAATATAAACTACACAGAAGCATTCTGTGAAACTTCTTTCTGATCTGAGCATTCAGCTAACAGAGTTAAACCATACTTTTGATTGAGCAGTTTTGAAACACTCTGTCTGTAGAAAATGCAACTTGACATTCGTAGCGCTAAGTGGGTAATAGTGGAAAAAAGAATATCTTCAAATATAAACTACACAGAAACATTGTATGAAACTTCTTTCTGTTCTGTGCATTCAACTAACAGAGTTGAACCTTACTTTTGATTGAGCCTTTCTGAAACACTCTTTCTGTAGAAACTGCAATTGGACATTCTGAGCGCTAAGAGGCCTCTATTGGGAAAAATAATAACTTCAAATAAAAACTACACAGAAGCATTGTGTGAAACTTATTTCTGATATGTTCATTAAGCTAACAGAGTTAAACCATACTTTTGATTGCGCAGTTCTGAACACTCTTTCTGTAGAAAATGCAAGTGGACATTCGGAGCGCTAAGAGGGTAATAGTGGAAAAAGGAATATATTCAAATATAAACTACACAGTAGCATTCTGTGAAAATTCTTTCTGTTCTGTACATTCAACTAACAGAGTTGAACCTTACTTTTGATTGAGCCGCTCTGAAACACTCTTTCTGTAGAAACTGCAGTTGGACATGCTAAGCGCTAAGAGGCCTACATTGGGAAAAAGATTATCTTCAAATAAAAACTACACAGATGCATTCTGTGAAACTTATTTCTGATCTGTAAATTCAGTTAACAGAGATAAAACATATTTTTGATTGAGCAGTTATGAAACACTCTTTTTGTAGAAAATGCAAGTGGAGATTAGGAGCGCTAAGTGGGTAATAGTGGAAAAAGTAATGTCTTCAAATATAAACTACACAGAATCATTCGGTGAAACTTCTTTCTGATCTGTGCATTCAGCTAACAGAGTTAAACCATACTTTTGATTGAGCAGATCTGAACACTCTTTCTGTAGAAAATGCAACTGGACATTTGGAGCGCTAAGAGAGTAGTAGTGGAAAAAGCAATATATTCAAATATAAAATACACAGAAGCATTCTGTGAAACTTCTTTCTGATCTGAGCATTCAGCTAACAGAGTTAAACCATACTTTTGATTGCGCAGTTCTGAACACTCTTTCTGTAGAAAATGCAAGTGCACATTTGGAGCGCTAAGAGGGTAATAGTGGAAAAAGGAATATATTCAAATATAAACTACACAGTAGCATTCCGTGAAAATTCTTTCTGTTCTGTGCATTCAACTAACAGAGTTGAACCTTACTATTGATTGAGCCGTTCTGAAACACTCTTTCTGTAGAAACTGCAATTGGACATGCTGAGCGCTAAGAGGCCTACATTGGGAAAAATAATATCTTCAAATAAAAACTACACAGATGCATTCTGTGAAACTTATTTCTGATCTGTAAATTCAGTTAACAGAGATAAAACATATTTTTGATTGAGCAGTTATGAAACACTCTTTTTGTAGAAAATGCAAGTGGAGATTCGGAGCGCTAAGTGGGTAATAGTGGAAAAAGGAATGTCTTCAAATATAAACTACACAGAATCATTCGGTGAAACTTCTTTCTGATCTGTGCATTCAGCTATCAGAGTTAAACCATACTTTTGATTGAGCAGATCTGAACACTCTTTCTGTAGAAAATGCAACTGGACATTTGGAGCGCTAAGAGCGTACTAGTGGAAAAAGGAATATATTCAAATATAAACTACACAGAAGCATTCTGTGAAACTTCTTTCTGATCTGAGCATTCAGCTAACAGAGTTAAACCATACTTTTGATTGAGCAGTTTTGAAACACTCTGTCTGTAGCAAATGCAACTGGACATTCGTAGCGCTAAGTGGGTAATAGTGGAAAAAAGAATATGTTCAAATATAAACTACACAGAAGCATTGTATGAAACTTCTTTCTGTTCTGTGCATTCAACTAACAGAGTTGAACCTTACTTTTGATTGAGCCGTTCTGTAACACTCTTTCTGTAGAAACTGCAATTGGACATTCTGAGCGCTAAGGGGCCTATATTGGGAAAAATAATATCTACAAATAAAAACTACACAGAAGAATTGTGTGAAACTTCTTTCTGTTCTGTTTGTTCAACTAAAAGAGTTGAACCTTAGTTTTGATTGAGCCGTTCTGAAACACTCTTTCTGTAGAAAATGCAAGTGGAGATTCGGAGCGCTAAGAGGGTAATAGTAAAAAAAGGAATGTCTCCAAATATAAACTACACAGAATCATTCTGTGAAACTTCTTTCTGATCTGTGCATTCAGCTAACAGAGTTAAACCATACTTTTGATTGAGCAGATCTGAACACTCTTTCTGTAGAAAATGCAACTGGACATTTGGAGCGCTAAGAGATTAGTAGTGGAAAAAGGAATATATTCAAATATAAACTACACAGAACCATTCTGTGAAACTTCTTTCTGATCTGAGCATTCAGCTAACAGAGTTAAACCATACTTTTGATTGAGCAGTTTTGAAACACTCTGTCTGTAGAAAATGCAACTGGACATTCGTAGCGCTAAGTGGGTAATAGTGGAAAAAAGAATATGTTCAAATATAAACTACACAGAAGCATTGTATGAAACTTCTTTCTGTTCTGTGCATTCAACTAACAGAGTTGAACCTTACTTTTGATTGAGCCTTTCTGAAACAGTCTTTCTGTAGAAACTGCAATTGGACATTCTGAGCGCTAAGAGGCCTATATTGGGAAAAATAATATCTTCAAATAAAAACTACACAGAAGCATTGTGTGAAACTTATTACTGATGTGTTCATTAAGCTAACAGAGTTAAACCATACTTTTGATTGCGCAGTTCTGAACACTCTTTCTGTAGAAAATGCAAGTGGACATTCGGAGCGCTAAGAGGGTAATAGTGGAAAAAGGAATATATTCAAATATAAACTACACAGTAGCATTCTGTGAAAATTCTTTCTGTTCTGTGCATTCAACTAACAGAGTTGAACCTTACTTTTGATTGAGCCGTTCTGAAACACTCTTTCTGTAGAAACTGCAATTGGACATGCTAAGCGCTAAGAAGCCTACATTGGGAAAAAGATTATATTCAAATAAAAACTACACAGATGCATTCTGTGAAACTTATTTCTGATCTGTAAATTCAGTTAACAGAGATAAAACATATTTTTGATTGAGCAGTTATGAAACACTCTTTTTGTAGAAAATGCAAGTGGAGATTCGGAGCGCTAAGTGGGTAATAGTGGAAAAAGGAATGTCTTCAAATATAAACTACACAAAATCATTCGGTGAAACTTCTTTCTGATCTGTGCATTCAGCTAACAGAGTTAAACCATACTTTTGATTGAGCAGATCTGAACACTCTTTCTGTAGAAAATGCAACTGGACATTTGGAGCGCTAAGAGCGTAGTAGTGGAAAAAGCAATATATTCAAATATAAACTACACAGAAGCATTCTGTGAAACATCTTTCTGATCTGAGCATTCAGCTAACAGAGTTAAACCATACTTTTGATTGAGCAGTTTTGAAACACTCTGTCTGTACAAAATGCAACTGGACATTCGTAGCGCTAAGTGGGTAATAGTGGAAAAAAAAATATGTTCAAATATAAACTACACAGAAGCATTGTATGAAACTTGTGTCTGTTCTGTGCATTCAACTAACAGAGTTGAACCTTACTTTTGATTGAGCCTTTCTGAAACACTCTTTCTGTAGAAACTGCAATTGGACATTCTGAGCGCTAAGAGGCCTCTATTGGGAAAAATAATAACTTCAAATAAAAACTACACAGAAGCATTGTGTGAAACTTATTTCTGATATGTTCATTAAGCTAACAGAGTTAAACCATACTTTTGATTGCGCAGTTCTGAACACTCTTTCGGTAGAAAATGCAAGTGGACATTCGGAGCGCTAAGAGGGTAATAGTGGAAAAAGGAATATATTCAAATATAAACTACACAGTAGCATTCTGTGAAAATTCTTTCTGTTCTGTGCATTCAACTAACAGAATTGAACCTTAATATTGATTGAGCCGTTCTGAAACACTCTTTCTGTAGAAACTGCAATTGGACATGCTAAGCGCTAAGAGGCCTACATTGAGAAAAAGAATATCTTCAAATAAAAACTACACAGATGCATTCTGTGAAACTTATTTCTGATCTGTAAATTCAGTTAACAGAGATAAAACACATTTTTGATTGAGCAGTTATGAAACACTCTTTTTGTAGAAAATGCAAGTGGAGATTCGGAGCGCTAAGAGGCTAATAGTGGAAAAAGGAATGTCTCCAAATATAAACTACACAGAATCATTCTGTGAAACTTCTTTCTGATCTGTGCATTCAGCTAACAGATTTAAACCATACTTTTGATTGAGCAGATCTGAACACTCTTTCTGTAGAAAATGCAACTGGACATTTGGAGCGCTAATAGCGTAGTAGTGGAAAAAGGAATATATTCAGACATAAACTACACAGAAGCATTCTGTGAAACTTCTTTCTGATCTGAGCATTCAGCTAACAGAGTTAAACCATACTTTTGATTGAGCAGTTTTGAAACACTCTGTCTGTAGAAAATGCAACTGGACATTTGTAGCGCTAAGTGGGTAATAGTGGAAAAAAGAATATGTTCAAATATAAACTACACAGAAGCATTGTATGAAACTTCTTTCTGTTCTGTGCATTCAACTAACAGAGTTGAACCTTACTTTTGATTGAGCCTTTCTGAAACACTCTTTCTGTAGAAACTGCAATTGGACATTCTGAGCGCAAAGAGGCCTATATTGGGAAAAATAATATCTTCAAATAAAAACTACACAGAAGCATTGTGTGAAACTTATTTCTGATATGTTCCTTAAGCTAACAGAGTTAAACCATACTTTTGATTGCGCAGTTCTGAAGACTCTTTCTGTAGAAAATGCAAGTGGACCTTCGGAGCGCTAAGAGGGTAATAGTGGAAAAAGGAATATATTCAAATATAAACTACACAGTAGCATTCTGTGAAAATTCTTTCTGTTCTGTGCATTCAACTAACAGAGTTGAACCTTACTTTTGATTGAGCCGTTCTGAAACACTCTTTCTGTAGAAACTGCAATTGGACATGCTAAGCGCTAAGAGGCCTACATTGGGAAAAAGAATATCTTCCAATAAAAACTACACAGATGCATTCTGTGAAACTTATTTCTGATCTGTAAATTCAGTTAACAGAGATAAAACATATTTTTGATTGAGCAGTTATGAAACACTCTTTTTGTAGAAAATGCAAGTGTAGATTCGGAGCGCTAAGTGGGTAATAGTGGAAAAAGGAATTTCTTCAAATATAAACTACACAGAATCATTTGGTGAAACTTCTTTATGATCTGTGCATTCACCTAACAGAGTTAAACCATACTTTTGATTGCGCAGTTCTGAACACTCTTTCTGTAGAAAATGCAAGTGGACATTCGGAGCGCTAAGATGGTAATAGTGGAAAAAGGAATATATTCAAATATAAACTACACAGTAGCATTCTGTGAAAATTCTTTCTGTTCTGTGCATTCAACTAACAGAGTTGAACCTTACTTTTGATTGAGCCGTTCTGAAACACTCTTTCTGTAGAAACTGCAATTGGACATGCTATGCGCTAAGAGGCCTACATTGGGAAAAAGAATATCTTCAAATAAAAACTACACAGATGCATTCTGTGAAACTTATTTCTGATCTGTAAATTCAGTTAACAGAGATAAAACATATTTTTGATTGAGCAGTTATGAAACACTCTTTTTGTAGGAAATGCAAGTGGAGATTCGGAGCGCTAAGTGGGTTATAGTGTAAAAAGGAATGTCTTCAAATATAAACTACACAGAATGATTTGGTGAAACTTCTTTATGATCTGTGCATTCAGCTAACAGAGTTAAACCATATTTTGATTGAGCAGTTTTGAAACACTCTGTCTGTAGAAAATGCAACTGGACATTCGTAGCGCTAAGTGGGTAATAGTGGAAAAAAGAATATGTTCAAATATAAACTACACAGAAGCATTGTATGAAACTTCTTTCTGTTCTGTGCATTCAACTAACAGAGTTGAACCTTACTTTTGATTGAGCCGTTCTGAAACACTCTTTCTGTAGAAACTGCAATTGGACATTCTGAGCGCTAAGAGGCCTATATTGGGAAAAAGAATGTCTACAAATAAAAACTACACAGAAGAATTGTGTGAAACTTCTTTCTGTTCTGTTTGTTCAACTAAAAGAGTTGAACCTTAGTTTTGATTGAGCCGTTCTAAAACACTCTTTCTGTAGAAAATGCAAGTGGAGATTCGGAGCGCTAAGAGGGTAATAGTGTAAAAAGGAATGTCTCCAAATATAAACTACACAGAATCATTCTGTGAAACTTCTTTCTGATCTGTGCATTCAGCTAACAGAGTTAAACCATACTTTTGATTGAGCAGATCTGAACACTCTTTCTGTAGAAAATGCAACTGGACATTTGGAGCGCTAAGAGAGTAGTAGTGGAAAAAGGAATATATTCAAATATAAACAACACAGAAGCAGTCTGTGAAACTTCTTTCTGATCTGAGCATTCAGCTAACAGATTTAAACCATACTTTTGAATGAGCAGTTTTGAAACACTCTGTCTGTAGAAAATGCAACTGGACATTCGTAGCGCTAAGTGGGTAATATTGGAAAAAAGAATATGTTCAAATATAAACTACACAGAAGCATTGTATGAAACTTCTTTCTGTTCTGTGCATTCAACTTACAGAGTTGAACCTTACTTTTGATTGAGCCTTTCTGAAACTCTCTTTCTGTAGAAACTGCAATTGGACATTCTGAGCGCTAAGAGGCCTATATTGGGAAAAATAATATCTTCAAATAAAAACTACACAGAAGCATTGTGTGAAACTTATTTCTGATATGTTCATTAAGCTAACAGAGTTAAACCATACTTTTGATTGCGCAGTTCTGAGCACTCTTTCTGTAGAAAATGCAAGTGGACATTCGGAGCGCTAAGAGGGTAATAGTGGAAAAAGGAATATATTCAAATATAAACTACACAGTAGCATTCTGTGAAAATTCTTTCTGTTCTGTGCATTCAACTAACAGAGTTGAACCTTACATTTGATTGAGCCGTTCTGAAACACTCTTTCTGTAGAAACTGCAATTGGACATGCTAAGCGCTAAGAGGCCTACATTGGGAAAAAGAATATCTTCAAATAAAAACTACACAGATGCATTCTGTGAAACTTATTTCTGATCTGTAAATTCAGTTAACAGAGATAAAACATATTTTTGATTGAGCAGATATGAAACACTCTTTTTGTAGAAAATGCAAGTGGAGATTCGGAGCGCTAAGAGGGTAATAGTGGAAAAAGGAATGTCTTCAAATATAAATTACACAGAATCATTCGGTGAAACTTCTTTCTGATCTGTGCATTCAGCTAACAGAGTTAAACCATACTTTTGATTGAGCAGATCTGAACACTCTTTCTGTAGAAAATGCAACTGGACATTTGGAGCGCTAATAATGTAGTAGTGGAAAAAGGAAAATATTCAGATATAAACTACACAGAAGCATTCTGTGAAACTTCTTTCTGATCTGAGCATTCAGCTAACAGAGTTAAACCATACTTTTGATTGAGCAGTTTTGAAACACTCTGTCTGTAGAAAATGCAACTGGACATTCGTAGCGCTAAGTGGGTAATAGTGGAAAAAAGAATATGTTCAAATATAAACTACACAGAAGCATTGTATGAAACTTCTTTCTGTTCTGTGCATTCAACTAACAGAGTTGAACCTTACTTTTGATTGAGCTGTTCTGAAACACTCTTTCTGTAGAAACTGCAATTGGACATTCTGAGCGCTAAGAGGCCTATATTGGGAAAAAGAATGTCTACAAATAAAAACTACACAAAAGAATTGTGTGAAACTCCTTTCTGTTCTGTTTGTTCAACTAAAAGAGTTGAACCTTAGTTTTGATTGAGCCGTTCTGAAACACTCTTTCTGTAGAAAATGCAAGTGGAGATTCGGAGCGCTAAGAGGGTAATAGTGGAAAAAGGAATGTCTCCAAATATAAACTACACAGAATCATTCTGTGAAACTTCTTTCTGATCTGTGCATTCAGCTAACAGAGTTAAACCATACTTTTGATTGAGCAGATCTGAACACTCTTTCTGTAGAAAATGCAACTGGACATTTGGAGCGCTAAGAGAGTAGTAGTGGAAAAAGGAATATATTCAAATATAAACTACACAGAAGCATTCTGTGAGAATTCTTTCTGATCTGAGCATTCAGCTAACAGAGTTAAAACATACTTTTGATTGAGCAGTTTTGAAACACTCTTTCTGTAGAAAATGCAACTGGACATTCGTAGCGCTAAGTGGGTAATAGTGGAAAAAAGAATATGTTCAAATATAAACTACACAGAAGCATTGTATGAAACTTCTTTCTGTTCTGTGCATTCAACTTACAGAGTTGAACCTTACTTTGATTGAGCCTTTCTGAAACACTCTTTCTGTAGAAACTGCAATTGGACATTCTGAGCGCTAAGAGGCCTATATTGGGAAAAATAATATCTTCAAATAAAAACTACACAGAAGCATTGTGTGAAACTTATTTCTGATATGTTCATTAAGCTAACAGAGTTAAACCATACTTTTGATTGCGCAGTTCTGAACACTCTTTCTGTAGAAAATGCAAGTGGACATTCGGAGCGCTAAGAGGGTAATAGTGGAAAAAGGAATATATTCAAATATAAACTACACAGTAGCATTCTGTGAAAATTCTTTCTGTTCTGTGCATTCAACTAACAGAATTGAACCTTACTATTGATTGAGCCGTTCTGAAACACTCTTTCTGTAGAAACTGCAATTGGACATGCTAAGCGCTAAGAGGCCTACATTGAGAAAAAGAATATCTTCAAATAAAAACTACACAGATGCATTCTGTGAAACTTATTTCTGATCTGTAAATTCAGTTAACAGAGATAAAACACATTTTTGATTGAGCAGTTATGAACACTCTTTTTGTAGAAAATGCAAGTGGAGATTCGGAGCGCTAAGTGGGTAATAGTGGAAAAAGGAATGTCTTCAAATATAAACTACACAGAATCATTCAGTGAAACTTCTTTCTGATCTGTGCATTCAGCTAACAGAGTTAAACCATACATTTGATTGAGCAGATCTGAACACTCTTTCTGTAGAAAATGCAACTGGACATTTGGAGCGCTAAGAGCGTACTAGTGGAAAAAGGAATATATTCAAATATAAACTACACAGAAGCATTCTGTGAAACTTCTTTCTGATCTGAGCATTAAGCTAACAGAGTTAAACCATACTTTTGATTGAGCAGTTTTGAAACACTCTGTCTGTAGAAAATGCAACTGGACATTTGTAGCGCTAAGTGGGTAATAGTGGAAAAAAGAATATGTTCAAATATAAACTACACAGAAGCATTGTATGAAACTTCTTTCTGTTCTGTGCATTCAACTAACAGAGTTGAACCTTACTTTTGATTGAGCCGTTCTGTAACACTCTTTCTGTAGAAACTGCAATTGGACATTCTGAGCGCTAAGAGGCCTATATTGGGAAAAATGATATCTACAAATAAAAACTACACAGAAGAATTGTGTGAAACTTCTTTCTGTTCTGTTTGTTCAACTAAAAGAGTTGAACCTTAGTTTTGATTGAGCCGTTCTGAAACACTCTTTCTGTAGAAAATGCAAGTGGAGATTCGGAGCGCTAAGAGGCTAATAGTGGAAAAAGGAATGTCTCCAAATATAAACTACACAGAATCATTCTGTGAAACTTCTTTCTGATCTGTGCATTCAGCTAACAGATTTAAACCATACTTTTGATTGAGCAGATCTGAACACTCTTTCTGTAGAAAATGCAACTGGACATTTGGAGCGCTAATAGCGTAGTAGTGGAAAAAGGAATATATTCAGACATAAACTACACAGAAGCATTCTGTGAAACTTCTTTCTGATCTGAGCATTCAGCTAACAGAGTTAAACCATACTTTTGATTGAGCAGTTTTGAAACACTCTGTCTGTAGAAAATGCAACTGGACATTTGTAGCGCTAAGTGGGTAATAGTGGAAAAAAGAATATGTTCAAATATAAACTACACAGAAGCATTGTATGAAACTTCTTTCTGTTCTGTGCATTCAACTAACAGAGTTGAACCTTACTTTTGATTGAGCCTTTCTGAAACACTCTTTCTGTAGAAACTGCAATTGGACATTCTGAGCGCAAAGAGGCCTATATTGGGAAAAATAATATCTTCAAATAAAAACTACACAGAAGCATTGTGTGAAACTTATTTCTGATATGTTCCTTAAGCTAACAGAGTTAAACCATACTTTTGATTGCGCAGTTCTGAAGACTCTTTCTGTAGAAAATGCAAGTGGACCTTCGGAGCGCTAAGAGGGTAATAGTGGAAAAAGGAATATATTCAAATATAAACTACACAGTAGCATTCTGTGAAAATTCTTTCTGTTCTGTGCATTCAACTAACAGAGTTGAACCTTACTTTTGATTGAGCCGTTCTGAAACACTCTTTCTGTAGAAACTGCAATTGGACATGCTAAGCGCTAAGAGGCCTACATTGGGAAAAAGATTATCTTCCAATAAAAACTACACAGATGCATTCTGTGAAACTTATTTCTGATCTGTAAATTCAGTTAACAGAGATAAAACATATTTTTGATTGAGCAGTTATGAAACACTCTTTTTGTAGAAAATGCAAGTGTAGATTCGGAGCGCTAAGTGGGTAATAGTGGAAAAAGGAATTTCTTCAAATATAAACTACACAGAATCATTTGGTGAAACTTCTTTATGATCTGTGCATTCACCTAACAGAGTTAAACCATACTTTTGATTGCGCAGTTCTGAACACTCTTTCTGTAGAAAATGCAAGTGGACATTCGGAGCGCTAAGATGGTAATAGTGGAAAAAGGAATATATTCAAATATAAACTACACAGTAGCATTCTGTGAAAATTCTTTCTGTTCTGTGCATTCAACTAACAGAGTTGAACCTTACTTTTGATTGAGCCGTTCTGAAACACTCTTTCTGTAGAAACTGCAATTGGACATGCTATGCGCTAAGAGGCCTACATTGGGAAAAAGAATATCTTCAAATAAAAACTACACAGATGCATTCTGTGAAACTTATTTCTGATCTGTAAATTCAGTTAACAGAGATAAAACATATTTTTGATTGAGCAGTTATGAAACACTCTTTTTGTAGGAAATGCAAGTGGAGATTCGGAGCGCTAAGTGGGTTATAGTGTAAAAAGGAATGTCTTCAAATATAAACTACACAGAATGATTTGGTGAAACTTCTTTATGATCTGTGCATTCAGCTAACAGAGTTAAACCATATTTTGATTGAGCAGTTTTGAAACACTCTGTCTGTAGAAAATGCAACTGGACAT
Source organism: Symphalangus syndactylus (assembly GCF_028878055.3). Taxonomy (NCBI): domain Eukaryota; kingdom Metazoa; phylum Chordata; class Mammalia; order Primates; family Hylobatidae; genus Symphalangus; species Symphalangus syndactylus. The sequence goes on along the minus strand of NC_072437.2, from coordinate 108,159,724 downwards.
TCGTAGCGCTAAGTGGGTAATAGTGGAAAAAAGAATATGTTCAAATATAAACTACACAGAAGCATTGTATGAAACTTCTTTCTGTTCTGTGCATTCAACTAACAGAGTTGAACCTTACTTTTGATTGAGCCGTTCTGAAACACTCTTTCTGTAGAAACTGCAATTGGACATTCTGAGCGCTAAGAGGCCTATATTGGGAAAAAGAATGTCTACAAATAAAAACTACACAGAAGAATTGTGTGAAACTTCTTTCTGTTCTGTTTGTTCAACTAAAAGAGTTGAACCTTAGTTTTGATTGAGCCGTTCTAAAACACTCTTTCTGTAGAAAATGCAAGTGGAGATTCGGAGCGCTAAGAGGGTAATAGTGTAAAAAGGAATGTCTCCAAATATAAACTACACAGAATCATTCTGTGAAACTTCTTTCTGATCTGTGCATTCAGCTAACAGAGTTAAACCATACTTTTGATTGAGCAGATCTGAACACTCTTTCTGTAGAAAATGCAACTGGACATTTGGAGCGCTAAGAGAGTAGTAGTGGAAAAAGGAATATATTCAAATATAAACAACACAGAAGCAGTCTGTGAAACTTCTTTCTGATCTGAGCATTCAGCTAACAGATTTAAACCATACTTTTGAATGAGCAGTTTTGAAACACTCTGTCTGTAGAAAATGCAACTGGACATTCGTAGCGATAAGTGGGTAATATTGGAAAAAAGAATATGTTCAAATATAAACTACACAGAAGCATTGTATGAAACTTCTTTCTGTTCTGTGCATTCAACTTACAGAGTTGAACCTTACTTTTGATTGAGCCTTTCTGAAACTCTCTTTCTGTAGAAACTGCAATTGGACATTCTGAGCGCTAAGAGGCCTATATTGGGAAAAATAATATCTTCAAATAAAAACTACACAGAAGCATTGTGTGAAACTTATTTCTGATATGTTCATTAAGCTAACAGAGTTAAACCATACTTTTGATTGCGCAGTTCTGAACACTCTTTCTGTAGAAAATGCAAGTGGACATTCGGAGCGCTAAGAGGGTAATAGTGGAAAAAGGAATATATTCAAATATAAACTACACAGTAGCATTCTGTGAAAATTCTTTCTGTTCTGTGCATTCAACTAACAGAGTTGAACCTTACATTTGATTGAGCCGTTCTGAAACACTCTTTCTGTAGAAACTGCAATTGGACATGCTAAGCGCTAAGAGGCCTACATTGGGAAAAAGAATATCTTCAAATAAAAACTACACAGATGCATTCTGTGAAACTTATTTCTGATCTGTAAATTCAGTTAACAGAGATAAAACATATTTTTGATTGAGCAGATATGAAACACTCTTTTTGTAGAAAATGCAAGTGGAGATTCGGAGCGCTAAGAGGGTAATAGTGGAAAAAGGAATGTCTTCAAATATAAATTACACAGAATCATTCGGTGAAACTTCTTTCTGATCTGTGCATTCAGCTAACAGAGTTAAACCATACTTTTGATTGAGCAGATCTGAACACTCTTTCTGTAGAAAATGCAACTGGACATTTGGAGCGCTAATAATGTAGTAGTGGAAAAAGGAATATATTCAGATATAAACTACACAGAAGCATTCTGTGAAACTTCTTTCTGATCTGAGCATTCAGCTAACAGAGTTAAACCATACTTTTGATTGAGCAGTTTTGAAACACTCTGTCTGTAGAAAATGCAACTGGACATTCGTAGCGCTAAGTGGGTAATAGTGGAAAAAAGAATATGTTCAAATATAAACTACACAGAAGCATTGTATGAAACTTCTTTCTGTTCTGTGCATTCAACTAACAGAGTTGAACCTTACTTTTGATTGAGCTGTTCTGAAACACTCTTTCTGTAGAAACTGCAATTGGACATTCTGAGCGCTAAGAGGCCTATATTGGGAAAAAGAATGTCTAAAAATAAAAACTACACAAAAGAATTGTGTGAAACTTCTTTCTGTTCTGTTTGTTCAACTAAAAGAGTTGAACCTTAGTTTTGATTGAGCCGTTCTGAAACACTCTTTCTGTAGAAAATGCAAGTGGAGATTCGGAGCGCTAAGAGGGTAATAGTGGAAAAAGGAATGTCTCCAAATATAAACTACACAGAATCATTCTGTGAAACTTCTTTCTGATCTGTGCATTCAGCTAACAGAGTTAAACCATACTTTTGATTGAGCAGATCTGAACACTCTTTCTGTAGAAAATGCAACTGGACATTTGGAGCGCTAAGAGAGTAGTAGTGGAAAAAGGAATATATTCAAATATAAACTACACAGAAGCATTCTGTGAGAATTCTTTCTGATCTGAGCATTCAGCTAACAGAGTTAAAACATACTTTTGATTGAGCAGTTTTGAAACACTCTTTCTGTAGAAAATGCAACTGGACATTCGTAGCGCTAAGTGGGTAATAGTGGAAAAAAGAATATGTTCAAATATAAACTACACAGAAGCATTGTATGAAACTTCTTTCTGTTCTGTGCATTCAACTTACAGAGTTGAACCTTACTTTGATTGAGCCTTTCTGAAACACTCTTTCTGTAGAAACTGCAATTGGACATTCTGAGCGCTAAGAGGCCTATATTGGGAAAAATAATATCTTCAAATAAAAACTACACAGAAGCATTGTGTGAAACTTATTTCTGATATGTTCATTAAGCTAACAGAGTTAAACCATACTTTTGATTGCGCAGTTCTGAACACTCTTTCTGTAGAAAATGCAAGTGGACATTCGGAGCGCTAAGAGGGTAATAGTGGAAAAAGGAATATATTCAAATATAAACTACACAGTAGCATTCTGTGAAAATTCTTTCTGTTCTGTGCATTCCACTAACAGAGTTGAACCTTACTTTTGATTGAGCCGTTCTGAAACACTCTTTCTGTAGAAACTGCAATTGGACATGCTAAGCGCTAAGAGGCCTACATTGGGAAAAAGAATATCTTCAAATAAAAACTACACAGATGCATTCTGTGAAACTTATTTCTGATCTGTAAATTCAGTTAACAGAGATAAAACATATTTTTGATTGAGCAGTTATGAAACACTCTTTTTGTAGAAAATGGAAGTGGAGATTCGGAGCGCTAAGAGGGTAATAGTGGAAAAACGAATGTCTTCAAATATAAACTACACAGAATCATTCGGTGAAACTTCTTTCTGATCTGTGCATTCAGCTAACAGAGTTAAACCATACTTTTGATTGAGCAGATCTGAACACTCTTTCTGTAGAAAATGCAACTGGACATTTGGAGCGCTAATAGCGTAGTAGTGGAAAAAGGAATATATTCAGATATAAACTACACAGAAGCATTCTGTGAAACTTCTTTCTGATCTGAGCATTCAGCTAACAGAGTTAAACCATACTTTTGATTGAGCAGTTCTGAAACACTCTGTCTGTAGAAAATGCAACTGGACATTCGTAGCGCTAAGTGGGTAATAGTGGAAAAAGAATATGTTCAAATATAAACTACACAGAAGCATTGTATGAAACTTCTTTCTGTTCTGTGCATTCAACTAACAGAGTTGAACCTTACTTTTGATTGAGCCGTTCTGAAACACTCTTTCTGTAGAAACTGCAATTGGACATTCTGAGCGCTAAGAGGCCTATATTGGGAAAAAGAATGTCTACAAATAAAAACTACACAGAAGAATTGTGTGAAACTTCTTTCTGTTCTGTTTGTTCAACTAAAAGAGTTGAACCTTAGTTTTGATTGAGCCGTTCTGAAACACTCTTTCTGTAGAAAATGCAAGTGGTGTTTCGGAGCGCTAAGAGGGTAATAGTGGAAAAAGGAATGTCTCCAAATATAAACTACACAGAATCATTCTGTGAAATTTCTTTCTGATCTGTGCATTCAGCTAACAGAGTTAAACCATAATTTTGATTGAGCAGATCTGAACACTCTTTCTGTAGAAAATGCTACTGGACATTTGGAGCGCTAAGAGAGTAGTAGTGGAAAAAGGAATATATTCAAATATAAACTACACAGAAGCATTCTGTGAAAATTCTTTCTGATCTGAGCATTCAGCTAACAGAGTTAAACCATACTTTTGATTGAGCAGTTTTGAAACACTCTGTCTGTAGAAAATGCAACTGGACATTCGTAGCGCTAAGTGGGTAATAGTGGAAAGAAGAATATGTTCAAATATAAACTACACAGAATCATTGTATGAAACTTCTTTCTGTTCTGTGCATTCAACTTACAGAGTTGAACCTTACTTTGATTGAGCCTTTCTGAAACACTCTTTCTGTAGAAACTGCAATTGGACATTCTGAGCGCTAAGAGGCCTATATTGGGAAAAATAATATCTTCAAATAAAAACTACACAGAAGCATTGTGTGAAACTTATTTCTGATATGTTCATTAAGCTAACAGAGTTAAACCATACTTTTGATTGCGCAGTTCTGAACACTCTTTCTGTAGAAAATGCAAGTGGACATTCGGAGCGCTAAGAGGGTAATAGTGGAAAAAGGAATATATTCAAATATAAACTACACAGTAGCATTCTGTGAAAATTCTTTCTGTTCTGTGCATTCAACTAACAGAGTTGAACCTTACTTTTGATTGAGCCGTTCTGAAACACTCTTTCTGTAGAAACTGCAATTGGACATGCTAAGCGCTAAGAGGCCTACATTGGGAAAAAGAATATCTTCAAATAAAAACTACACAGATGCATTCTGTGAAACTTATTTCTGATCTGTAAATTCAGTTAACAGAGATAAAACATATTTTTGATTGAGCAGTTATGAAACACTCTTTTTGTAGAAAATGCAAGTGGAGATTCGGAGCGCTAAGGGGGTAATAGTGGAAAAACGAATGTCTTCATATATAAACTACACAGAATCATTCGGTGAAACTTCTTTCTGATCTGTGCATTCAGCTAACAGAGTTAAACCATACTTTTGATTGAGCAGATCTGAACACTCTTTCTGTAGAAAATGCAACTGGACATTTGGAGCGCTAATAGCGTAGTAGTGGAAAAAGGAATATATTCAGATATAAACTACACAGAAGCATTCTGTGAAACTTCTTTCTGATCTGAGCATTCAGCTAACAGAGTTAAACCATACTTTTTATTGAGCAGTTTTGAAACACTCTGTCTGTTGAAAATGCAACTGGACATTCGTAGCGCTAAGTGGGTAATAGTGGAAAAAAGAATATGTTCAAATATAAACTACACAGAAGCATTGTATGAAACTTCTTTCTGTTCTGTGCATTCAACTAACAGAGTTGAACCTTACTTTTGATTGAGCCGTTCTGAAACACTCTTTCTGTAGAAACTGCAATTGGACATTCTGAGCGCTAAGAGGCCTATATTGGGAAAAAGAATGTCTACAAATAAAAACTACACAGAAGAATTGTGTGAAACTTCTTTCTGTTCTGTTTGTTCAACTAAAAGAGTTGAACCTTAGTTTTGATTGAGCCGTTCTGAAACACTCTTTCTGTAGAAAATGCAAGTGGAGATTCGGAGCGCTAAGAGGGTAATAGTGGAAAAAGGAATGTCTCCAAATATAAACTACACAGAATCATTCTGTGAAATTTCTTTCTGATCTGTGCATTCAGCTAACAGAGTTAAACCATACTTTTGATTGAGCAGATCTGAACTCTCTTTCTGTAGAAAATGCAACTGGACATTTGGAGCGCTAAGAGAGTAGTAGTGGAAAAAGGAATATATTCAAATATAAACTACACAGAAGCATTTTGTGAAACTTCTTTCTGATCTGAGCATTCAGCTAACAGAGTTAAACCATACTTTTGATTGAGCAGTTTGAAACACTCTGTCTGTAGAAAATGCAACTGTACATTCGTAGCGCTAAGTGGATAATAGTGGAAAAAAGAATATGTTCAAATATAAACTACACAGAAGCATTGTATGAAACTTCTTTCTGTTCTGTGCATTCAACTAACAGAGTTGAACCTCACTTTTGATTGAGCCTTTCTGAAACACTCTTTCTGTAGAAACTGCAATTGGACATTCTGAGCGCTAAGAGGCCTATATTGGGAAAAATAATATCTTCAAATGAAAACTACACAGAAGCATTGTGTGAAACTTATTTCTGATATGTTCATTAAGCTAACAGAGTTAAACCATACTTTTGATTGCGCAGTTCTGAACACTCTTTCTGTAGAAAATGCAAGTGGACATTCGGAGCGCTAAGAGGGTAATAGTGGAGAAAGGAATATATTCAAATATAAATTACACAGTAGCATTCTGTGAAAATTCTTTCTGTTCTGTGCATTCAACTAACAGAGTTGAACCTTACTTTTGATTGAGCCGTTCTGAAACACTCTTTCTGTAGAAACTGCAATTGGACATGCTAAGCGCTAAGAGGCCTACATTGGGAAAAAGAATATCTTCAAATAAAAACTACACATATGCATTCTGTGAAACTTATTTCTGATCTGTAAATTCAGTTAACAGAGATAAAACATATTTTTGATTGAGCAGTTATGAAACACTCTTTTTGTAGAAAATGCAAGTGGAGATTCGGAGCGCTAAGAGGGTAATAGTGGAAAAAGGAATGTCTTCAAATATAAACTACACAGAATCATTCGGTGAAACTTCTTTCTGATCTGTGCATTCAGCTAACAGAGTTAAACCATACTTTTGATTGAGCAGATCTGAACACTCTTTCTGTAGAAAATGCAACTGGACATTTGGAGCGCTAGTAGCGTAGTAGTGGAAAAAGGAATATATTCAGATATAAACTACACAGAAGCATTCTGTGAAACTTCTTTCTGATCTGAGCATTCAGCTAAAAGAGTTAAACCATACTTTTGATTGAGCAGTTTTGAAACACTCTGTCTGTAGAAAATGCAACTGGACATTCGTAGCGCTAAGTGGGTAATAGTGGAAAAAAGAATATGTTCAAATATAAACTACACAGAAGCATTGTATGAAACTTCTTTCTGTTCTGTGCATTCAACTAACAGAGTTGAACCTTACTTTTGATTGAGCCGTTCTGAAACACTCTTTCTGTAGAAACTGCAATTGGACATTCTGAGCGCTAGGAGGCCTATATTGGGAAAAAGAATGTCTACAAATAAAAACTACACAGAAGAATTGTGTGAAACTTCTTTCTGTTCTGTTTGTTCAACTAAAAGAGTTGAACCTTAGTTTTGATTGAGCCGTTCTGAAACACTCTTTCTGTAGAAAATGCAACTGGAGATTCGGAGCGCTAAGAGGGTAATAGTGGAAAAAGGAATGTCTCCAAATATTAACTACACAGAATCATTCTGTGAAACTTCTTTCTGATCTGTGCATTCAGCTAACAGAGTTAAACCATACTTTTGATTGAGCAGATCTGAACACTCTTTCTGTAGAAAATGCAACTGGACATTTGGAGCGCTAAGAGAGTAGTAGTGGAAAAAGGAATATATGCAAATATAAACTACACAGAAGCATTCTGTGAAACTACTTTCTGATCTGAGCATTCAGCTAACAGAGTTAAACCATACTTTTGATTGAGCAGTTTTGAAACACTCTGTCTGTAGAAAATGCAACTGGACATTCGTAGCGCTAAGTGGGTAATAGTGGAAAAAAGAATATGTTCAAATATAAACTACACAGAAGCATTGTATGAAACTTCTTTCTGTTCTGTGCATTCAACTTACAGAGTTGAACCTTACTTTGATTGAGCCTTTCTGAAACACTCTTTCTGTAGAAACTGCAATTGGACATTCTGAGCGCTAAGAGGCCTATATTGGGAAAAATAATATCTTCAAATAAAAACTACACAGAAGCATTGTGTGAAACTTATTTCTGATATGTTCATTAAGCTAACAGAGTTAAACCATACTTTTGATTGCGCAGTTCTGAACACTCTTTCTGTAGAAAATGCAAGTGGACATTCGGAGCGCTAAGAGGGTAATAGTGGAAAAAGGAATATATTCAAATATAAACTACACAGTAGCATTCTGTGAAAATTCTTTCTGTTCTGTGCATTCAACTAACAGAGTTGAACCTTACTTTTGATTGAGCCGTTCTGAAACACTCTTTCTGTACAAACTGCAATTGGACATGCTAAGCGCTAAGAGGCCTACATTGGGAAAAAGAATATCTTCAAATAAAAACTACACAGATGCATTCTGTGAAACTTATTTCTGATCTGTAAATTCAGTTAACAGAGATAAAACATATTTTTGATTGAGCAGTTATGAAACACTCTTTTTGTAGAAAATGCAAGTGGAGATTCGGAGCGCTAAGGGGGTAATAGTGGAAAAACGAATGTCTTCATATATAAACTACACAGAATCATTCGGTGAAACTTCTTTCTGATCTGTGCATTCAGCTAACAGAGTTAAACCATACTTTTGATTGAGCAGATCTGAACACTCTTTCTGTAGAAAATGCAACTGGACATTTGGAGCGCTAATAGCGTAGTAGTGGAAAAAGGAATATATTCAGATATAAACTACACAGAAGCATTCTGTGAAACTTCTTTCTGATCTGAGCATTCAGCTAACAGAGTTAAACCATACTTTTTATTGAGCAGTTTTGAAACACTCTGTCTGTTGAAAATGCAACTGGACATTCGTAGCGCTAAGTGGGTAATAGTGGAAAAAAGAATATGTTCAAATATAAACTACACAGAAGCATTGTATGAAACTTCTTTCTGTTCTGTGCATTCAACTAACAGAGTTGAACCTTACTTTTGATTGAGCCGTTCTGAAACACTCTTTCTGTAGAAACTGCAATTGGACATTCTGAGCGCTAAGAGGCCTATATTGGGAAAAAGAATGTCTACAAATAAAAACTACACAGAAGAATTGTGTGAAACTTCTTTCTGTTCTGTTTGTTCAACTAAAAGAGTTGAACCTTAGTTTTGATTGAGCCGTTCTGAAACACTCTTTCTGTAGAAAATGCAAGTGGAGATTCGGAGCGCTAAGAGGGTAATAGTGGAAAAAGGAATGTCTCCAAATATAAACTACACAGAATCATTCTGTGAAATTTCTTTCTGATCTGTGCATTCAGCTAACAGAGTTAAACCATACTTTTGATTGAGCAGATCTGAACTCTCTTTCTGTAGAAAATGCAACTGGACATTTGGAGCGCTAAGAGAGTAGTAGTGGAAAAAGGAATATATTCAAATATAAACTACACAGAAGCATTTTGTGAAACTTCTTTCTGATCTGAGCATTCAGCTAACAGAGTTAAACCATACTTTTGATTGAGCAGTTTGAAACACTCTGTCTGTAGAAAATGCAACTGTACATTCGTAGCGCTAAGTGGATAATAGTGGAAAAAAGAATATGTTCAAATATAAACTACACAGAAGCATTGTATGAAACTTCTTTCTGTTCTGTGCATTCAACTAACAGAGTTGAACCTTACTTTTGATTGAGCCTTTCTGAAACACTCTTTCTGTAGAAACTGCAATTGGACATTCTGAGCGCTAAGAGGCCTATATTGGGAAAAATAATATCTTCAAATGAAAACTACACAGAAGCATTGTGTGAAACTTATTTCTGATATGTTCATTAAGCTAACAGAGTTAAACCATACTTTTGATTGCGCAGTTCTGAACACTCTTTCTGTAGAAAATGCAAGTGGACATTCGGAGCGCTAAGAGGGTAATAGTGGAGAAAGGAATATATTCAAATATAAATTACACAGTAGCATTCTGTGAAAATTCTTTCTGTTCTGTGCATTCAACTAACAGAGTTGAACCTTACTTTTGATTGAGCCGTTCTGAAACACTCTTTCTGTAGAAACTGCAATTGGACATGCTAAGCGCTAAGAGGCCTACATTGGGAAAAAGAATATCTTCAAATAAAAACTACACAGATGCATTCTGTGAAACTTATTTCTGATCTGTAAATTCAGTTAACAGAGATAAAACATATTTTTGATTGAGCAGTTATGAAACACTCTTTTTGTAGAAAATGCAAGTGGAGATTCGGAGCGCTAAGAGGGTAATAGTGGAAAAAGGAATGTCTTCAAATATAAACTACACAGAATCATTCGGTGAAACTTCTTTCTGATCTGTGCATTCAGCTAACAGAGTTAAAGCATACTTTTGATTGAGCAGATCTGAACACTCTTTCTGTAGAAAATGCAACTGGACATTTTGAGCGCTAGTAGCGTAGTAGTGGAAAAAGGAATATATTCAGATATAAACTACACAGAAGCATTCTGTGAAACTTCTTTCTGATCTGAGCATTCAGCTAAAAGAGTTAAACCATACTTTTGATTGAGCAGTTTTGAAACACTCTGTCTGTAGAAAATGCAACTGGACATTCGTAGCGCTAAGTGGGTAATAGTGGAAAAAAGAATATGTTCAAATATAAACTACACAGAAGCATTGTATGAAACTTCTTTCTGTTCTGTGCATTCAACTAACAGAGTTGAACCTTACTTTTGATTGAGCCGTTCTGAAACACTCTTTCTGTAGAAACTGCAATTGGACATTCTGAGCGCTAGGAGGCCTATATTGGGAAAAAGAATGTCTACAAATAAAAACTACACAGAAGAATTGTGTGAAACTTCTTTCTGTTCTGTTTGTTCAACTAAAAGAGTTGAACCTTAGTTTTGATTGAGCCGTTCTGAAACACTCTTTCTGTAGAAAATGCAAGTGGAGATTCGGAGCGCTAAGAGGGTAATAGTGGAAAAAGGAATGTCTCCAAATATTAACTACACAGAATCATTCTGTGAAACTTCTTTCTGATCTGTGCATTCAGCTAACAGAGTTAAACCATACTTTTGATTGAGCAGATCTGAACACTCTTTCTGTAGAAAATGCAACTGGACATTTGGAGCGCTAAGAGAGTAGTAGTGGAAAAAGGAATATATGCAAATATAAACTACACAGAAGCATTCTGTGAAACTACTTTCTGATCTGAGCATTCAGCTAACAGAGTTAAACCATACTTTTGATTGAGCAGTTTTGAAACACTCTGTCTGTAGAAAATGCAACTGGACATTCGTAGCGCTAAGTGGGTAATAGTGGAAAAAAGAATATGTTCAAATATAAACTACACAGAAGCATTGTATGAAACTTCTTTCTGTTCTGTGCATTCAACTTACAGAGTTGAACCTTACTTTGATTGAGCCTTTCTGAAACACTCTTTCTGTAGAAACTGCAATTGGACATTCTGAGCGCTAAGAGGCCTATATTGGGAAAAATAATATCTTCAAATAAAAACTACACAGAAGCATTGTGTGAAACTTATTTCTGATATGTTCATTAAGCTAACAGAGTTAAACCATACTTTTGATTGCGCAGTTCTGAACACTCTTTCTGTAGAAAATGCAAGTGGACATTCGGAGCGCTAAGAGGGTAATAGTGGAAAAAGGAATATATTCAAATATAAACTACACAGTAGCATTCTGTGAAAATTCTTTCTGTTCTGTGCATTCCACTAACAGAGTTGAACCTTACTTTTGATTGAGCCGTTCTGAAACACTCTTTCTGTAGAAACTGCAATTGGACATGCTAAGCGCTAAGAGGCCTACATTGGGAAAAAGAATATCTTCAAATAAAAACTACACAGATGCATTCTGTGAAACTTATTTCTGATCTGTAAATTCAGTTAACAGAGATAAAACATATTTTTGATTGAGCAGTTATGAAACACTCTTTTTGTAGAAAATGCAAGTGGAGATTCGGAGCGCTAAGGGGGTAATAGTGGAAAAACGAATGTCTTCAAATATAAACTACACAGAATCATTCGGTGAAACTTCTTTCTGATCTGTGCATTCAGCTAACAGAGTTAAACCATACTTTTGATTGAGCAGATCTGAACACTCTTTCTGTAGAAAATGCAACTGGACATTTGGAGCGCTAATAGCGTAGTAGTGGAAAAAGGAATATATTCAGATATAAACTACACAGAAGCATTCTGTGAAACTTCTTTCTGATCTGAGCATTCAGCTAACAGAGTTAAACCATACTTTTGATTGAGCAGTTTTGAAACACTCTGTCTGTAGAAAATGCAACTGGACATTCGTAGCGCTAAGTGGGTAATAGTGGAAAAAGAATATGTTCAAATATAAACTACACAGAAGCATTGTATGAAACTTCTTTCTGTTCTGTGCATTCAACTAACAGAGTTGAACCTTACTTTTGATTGAGCCGTTCTGAAACACTCTTTCTGTAGAAACTGCAATTGGACATTCTGAGCGCTAAGAGGCCTATATTGGGAAAAAGAATGTCTACAAATAAAAACTACACAGAAGAATTGTGTGAAACTTCTTTCTGTTCTGTTTGTTCAACTAAAAGAGTTGAACCTTAGTTTTGATTGAGCCGTTCTGAAACACTCTTTCTGTAGAAAATGCAAGTGGAGATTCGGAGAGCTAAGAGGGTAATAGTGGAAAAAGGAATGTCTCCAAATATAAACTACACAGAATCATTCTGTGAAATTTCTTTCTGATCTGTGCATTCAGCTAACAGAGTTAAACCATACTTTTGATTGAGCAGATCTGAACACTCTTTCTGTAGAAAATGCTACTGGACATTTGGAGCGCTAAGAGAGTAGTAGTGGAAAAAGGAATATATTCAAATATAAACTACACAGAAGCATTCTGTGAAAATTCTTTCTGATCTGAGCATTCAGCTAACAGAGTTAAAACATACTTTTGATTGAGCAGTTTTGAAATACTCTGTCTGTAGAAAATGCAACTGGACATTCGTAGCGCTAAGTGGGTAATAGTGGAAAAAAGAATATGTTCAAATATAAACTACACAGAAGCATTGTATGAAACTTCTTTCTGTTCTGTGCATTCAACTTACAGAGTTGAACCTTACTTTGATTGAGCCTTTCTGAAACACTCTTTCTGTAGAAACTGCAATTGGACATTCTGAGCGCTAAGAGGCCTATATTGGGAAAAATAATATCTTCAAATAAAAACTACACAGAAGCATTGTGTGAAACTTATTTCTGATATGTTCATTAAGCTAACAGAGTTAAACCATACTTTTGATTGCGCAGTTCTGAACACTCTTTCTGTAGAAAATGCAAGTGGACATTCGGAGCGCTAAGAGGGTAATAGTGGAAAAAGGAATATATTCAAATATAAACTACACAGTAGCATTCTGTGAAAATTCTTTCTGTTCTGTGCATTCCACTAACAGAGTTGAACCTTACTTTTGATTGAGCCGTTCTGAAACACTCTTTCTGTAGAAACTGCAATTGGACATGCTAAGCGCTAAGAGGCCTACATTGGGAAAAAGAATATCTTCAAATAAAAACTACACAGATGCATTCTGTGAAACTTATTTCTGATCTGTAAATTCAGTTAACAGAGATAAAACATATTTTTGATTGAGCAGTTATGAAACACTCTTTTTGTAGAAAATGCAAGTGGAGATTCGGAGCGCTAAGAGGGTAATAGTGGAAAAACGAATGTCTTCAAATATAAACTACACAGAATCATTCGGTGAAACTTCTTTCTGATCTGTGCATTCAGCTAACAGAGTTAAACCATACTTTTGATTGAGCAGATCTGAACACTCTTTCTGTAGAAAATGCAACTGGACATTTGGAGCGCTAATAGCGTAGTAGTGGAAAAAGGAATATATTCAGATATAAACTACACAGAAGCATTCTGTGAAACTTCTTTCTGATCTGAGCATTCAGCTAACAGAGTTAAACCATACTTTTGATTGAGCAGTTTTGAAACACTCTGTCTGTAGAAAATGCAACTGGACATTCGTAGCGCTAAGTGGGTAATAGTGGAAAAAGAATATGTTCAAATATAAACTACACAGAAGCATTGTATGAAACTTCTTTCTGTTCTGTGCATTCAACTAACAGAGTTGAACCTTACTTTTGATTGAGCCGTTCTGAAACACTCTTTCTGTAGAAACTGCAATTGGACATTCTGAGCGCTAAGAGGCCTATATTGGGAAAAAGAATGTCTACAAATAAAAACTACACAGAAGAATTGTGTGAAACTTCTTTCTGTTCTGTTTGTTCAACTAAAAGAGTTGAACCTTAGTTTTGATTGAGCCGTTCTGAAACACTCTTTCTGTAGAAAATGCAAGTGGAGATTCGGAGCGCTAAGAGGGTAATAGTGGAAAAAGGAATGTCTCCAAATATAAACTACACAGAATCATTCTGTGAAATTTCTTTCTGATCTGTGCATTCAGCTAACAGAGTTAAACCATACTTTTGATTGAGCAGATCTGAACACTCTTTCTGTAGAAAATGCTACTGGACATTTGGAGCGCTAAGAGAGTAGTAGTGGAAAAAGGAATATATTCAAATATAAACTACACAGAAGCATTCTGTGAAAATTCTTTCTGATCTGAGCATTCAGCTAACAGAGTTAAAACATACTTTTGATTGAGCAGTTTTGAAATACTCTGTCTGTAGAAAATGCAACTGGACATTCGTAGCGCTAAGTGGGTAATAGTGGAAAAAAGAATATGTTCAAATATAAACTACACAGAAGCATTGTATGAAACTTCTTTCTGTTCTGTGCATTCAACTTACAGAGTTGAACCTTACTTTGATTGAGCCTTTCTGAAACACTCTTTCTGTAGAAACTGCAATTGGACATTCTGAGCGCTAAGAGGCCTATATTGGGAAAAATAATATCTTCAAATAAAAACTACACAGAAGCATTGTGTGAAACTTATTTCTGATATGTTCATTAAGCTAACAGAGTTAAACCATACTTTTGATTGCGCAGTTCTGAACACTCTTTCTGTAGAAAATGCAAGTGGACATTCGGAGCGCTAAGAGGGTAATAGTGGAAAAAGGAATATATTCAAATATAAACTACACAGTAGCATTCTGTGAAAATTCTTTCTGTTCTGTGCATTCCACTAACAGAGTTGAACCTTACTTTTGATTGAGCCGTTCTGAAACACTCTTTCTGTAGAAACTGCAATTGGACATGCTAAGCGCTAAGAGGCCTACATTGGGAAAAAGAATATCTTCAAATAAAAACTACACAGATGCATTCTGTGAAACTTATTTCTGATCTGTAAATTCAGTTAACAGAGATAAAACATATTTTTGATTGAGCAGTTATGAAACACTCTTTTTGTAGAAAATGCAAGTGGAGATTCGGAGCGCTAAGAGGGTAATAGTGGAAAAACGAATGTCTTCAAATATAAACTACACAGAATCATTCGGTGAAACTTCTTTCTGATCTGTGCATTCAGCTAACAGAGTTAAACCATACTTTTGATTGAGCAGATCTGAACACTCTTTCTGTAGAAAATGCAACTGGACATTTGGAGCGCTAATAGCGTAGTAGTGGAAAAAGGAATATATTCAGATATAAACTACACAGAAGCATTCTGTGAAACTTCTTTCTGATCTGAGCATTCAGCTAACAGAGTTAAACCATACTTTTGATTGAGCAGTTTTGAAACACTCTGTCTGTAGAAAATGCAACTGGACATTCGTAGCGCTAAGTGGGTAATAGTGGAAAAAGAATATGTTCAAATATAAACTACACAGAAGCATTGTATGAAACTTCTTTCTGTTCTGTGCATTCAACTAACAGAGTTGAACCTTACTTTTGATTGAGCCGTTCTGAAACACTCTTTCTGTAGAAACTGCAATTGGACATTCTGAGCGCTAAGAGGCCTATATTGGGAAAAAGAATGTCTACAAATAAAAACTACACAGAAGAATTGTGTGAAACTTCTTTCTGTTCTGTTTGTTCAACTAAAAGAGTTGAACCTTAGTTTTGATTGAGCCGTTCTGAAACACTCTTTCTGTAGAAAATGCAAGTGGAGATTCGGAGCGCTAAGAGGGTAATAGTGGAAAAAGGAATGTCTCCAAATATAAACTACACAGAATCATTCTGTGAAATTTCTTTCTGATCTGTGCATTCAGCTAACAGAGTTAAACCATACTTTTGATTGAGCAGATCTGAACACTCTTTCTGTAGAAAATGCTACTGGACATTTGGAGCGCTAAGAGAGTAGTAGTGGAAAAAGGAATATATTCAAATATAAACTACACAGAAGCATTCTGTGAAAATTCTTTCTGATCTGAGCATTCAGCTAACAGAGTTAAACCATACTTTTGATTGAGCAGTTTTGAAACACTCTGTCTGTAGAAAATGCAACTGGACATTCGTAGCGCTAAGTGGGTAATAGTGGAAAAAAGAATATGTTCAAATATAAACTACACAGAAGCATTGTATGAAACTTCTTTCTGTTCTGTGCATTCAACTTACAGAGTTGAACCTTACTTTGATTGAGCCTTTCTGAAACACTCTTTCTGTAGAAACTGCAATTGGACATTCTGAGCGCTAAGAGGCCTATATTGGGAAAAATAATATCTTCAAATAAAAACTACACAGAAGCATTGTGTGAAACTTATTTCTGATATGTTCATTAAGCTAACAGAGTTAAACCATACTTTTGATTGCGCAGTTCTGAACACTCTTTCTGTAGAAAATGCAAGTGGACATTCGGAGCGCTAAGAGGGTAATAGTGGAAAAAGGAATATATTCAAATATAAACTACACAGTAGCATTCTGTGAAAATTCTTTCTGTTCTGTGCATTCCACTAACAGAGTTGAACCTTACTTTTGATTGAGCCGTTCTGAAACACTCTTTCTGTAGAAACTGCAATTGGACATGCTAAGCGCTAAGAGGCCTACATTGGGAAAAAGAATATCTTCAAATAAAAACTACACAGATGCATTCTGTGAAACTTATTTCTGATCTGTAAATTCAGTTAACAGAGATAAAACATATTTTTGATTGAGCAGTTATGAAACACTCTTTTTGTAGAAAATGCAAGTGGAGATTCGGAGCGCTAAGAGGGTAATAGTGGAAAAACGAATGTCTTCAAATATAAACTACACAGAATCATTCGGTGAAACTTCTTTCTGATCTGTGCATTCAGCTAACAGAGTTAAACCATACTTTTGATTGAGCAGATCTGAACACTCTTTCTGTAGAAAATGCAACTGGACATTTGGAGCGCTAATAGCGTAGTAGTGGAAAAAGGAATATATTCAGATATAAACTACACAGAAGCATTCTGTGAAACTTCTTTCTGATCTGAGCATTCAGCTAACAGAGTAAAACCATACTTTTGATTGAGCAGTTTTGAAACACTCTGTCTGTAGAAAATGCAACTGGACATTCGTAGCGCTAAGTGGGTAATAGTGGAAAAAGAATATGTTCAAATATAAACTACACAGAAGCATTGTATGAAACTTCTTTCTGTTCTGTGCATTCAACTAACAGAGTTGAACCTTACTTTTGATTGAGCCGTTCTGAAACACTCTTTCTGTAGAAACTGCAATTGGACATTCTGAGCGCTAAGAGGCCTATATTGGGAAAAAGAATGTCTACAAATAAAAACTACACAGAAGAATTGTGTGAAACTTCTTTCTGTTCTGTTTGTTCAACTAAAAGAGTTGAACCTTAGTTTCGATTGAGCCGTTCTGAAACACTCTTTCTGTAGAAAATGCAAGTGGAGATTCGGAGCGCTAAGAGGGTAATAGTGGAAAAAGGAATGTCTCCAAATATAAACTACACAGAATCATTCTGTGAAATTTCTTTCTGATCTGTGCATTCAGCTAACAGAGTTAAACCATACTTTTGATTGAGCAGATCTGAACACTCTTTCTGTAGAAAATGCTACTGGACATTTGGAGCGCTAAGAGAGTAGTAGTGGAAAAAGGAATATATTCAAATATAAACTACACAGAAGCATTCTGTGAAAATTCTTTCTGATCTGAGCATTCAGCTAACAGAGTTAAAACATACTTTTGATTGAGCAGTTTTGAAATACTCTGTCTGTAGAAAATGCAACTGGACATTCGTAGCGCTAAGTGGGTAATAGTGGAAAAAAGAATATGTTCAAATATAAACTACACAGAAGCATTGTATGAAACTTCTTTCTGTTCTGTGCATTCAACTTACAGAGTTGAACCTTACTTTGATTGAGCCTTTCTGAAACACTCTTTCTGTAGAAACTGCAATTGGACATTCTGAGCGCTAAGAGGCCTATATTGGGAAAAATAATATCTTCAAATAAAAACTACACAGAAGCATTGTGTGAAACTTATTTCTGATATGTTCATTAAGCTAACAGAGTTAAACCATACTTTTGATTGCGCAGTTCTGAACACTCTTTCTGTAGAAAATGCAAGTGGACATTCGGAGCGCTAAGAGGGTAATAGTGGAAAAAGGAATATATTCAAATATAAACTACACAGTAGCATTCTGTGAAAATTCTTTCTGTTCTGTGCATTCCACTAACAGAGTTGAACCTTACTTTTGATTGAGCCGTTCTGAAACACTCTTTCTGTAGAAACTGCAATTGGACATGCTAAGCGCTAAGAGGCCTACATTGGGAAAAAGAATATCTTCAAATAAAAACTACACAGATGCATTCTGTGAAACTTATTTCTGATCTGTAAATTCAGTTAACAGAGATAAAACATATTTTTGATTGAGCAGTTATGAAACACTCTTTTTGTAGAAAATGCAAGTGGAGATTCGGAGCGCTAAGAGGGTAATAGTGGAAAAACGAATGTCTTCAAATATAAACTACACAGAATCATTCGGTGAAACTTCTTTCTGATCTGTGCATTCAGCTAACAGAGTTAAACCATACTTTTGATTGAGCAGATCTGAACACTCTTTCTGTAGAAAATGCAACTGGACATTTGGAGCGCTAATAGCGTAGTAGTGGAAAAAGGAATATATTCAGATATAAACTACACAGAAGCATTCTGTGAAACTTCTTTCTGATCTGAGCATTCAGCTAACAGAGTAAAACCATACTTTTGATTGAGCAGTTTTGAAACACTCTGTCTGTAGAAAATGCAACTGGACATTCGTAGCGCTAAGTGGGTAATAGTGGAAAAAGAATATGTTCAAATATAAACTACACAGAAGCATTGTATGAAACTTCTTTCTGTTCTGTGCATTCAACTAACAGAGTTGAACCTTACTTTTGATTGAGCCGTTCTGAAACACTCTTTCTGTAGAAACTGCAATTGGACATTCTGAGCGCTAAGAGGCCTATATTGGGAAAAAGAATGTCTACAAATAAAAACTACACAGAAGAATTGTGTGAAACTTCTTTCTGTTCTGTTTGTTCAACTAAAAGAGTTGAACCTTAGTTTCGATTGAGCCGTTCTGAAACACTCTTTCTGTAGAAAATGCAAGTGGAGATTCGGAGCGCTAAGAGGGTAATAGTGGAAAAAGGAATGTCTCCAAATATAAACTACACAGAATCATTCTGTGAAATTTCTTTCTGATCTGTGCATTCAGCTAACAGAGTTAAACCATACTTTTGATTGAGCAGATCTGAACACTCTTTCTGTAGAAAATGCTACTGGACATTTGGAGCGCTAAGAGAGTAGTAGTGGAAAAAGGAATATATTCAAATATAAACTACACAGAAGCATTCTGTGAAAATTCTTTCTGATCTGAGCATTCAGCTAACAGAGTTAAAACATACTTTTGATTGAGCAGTTTTGAAATACTCTGTCTGTAGAAAATGCAACTGGACATTCGTAGCGCTAAGTGGGTAATAGTGGAAAAAAGAATATGTTCAAATATAAACTACACAGAAGCATTGTATGAAACTTCTTTCTGTTCTGTGCATTCAACTTACAGAGTTGAACCTTACTTTGATTGAGCCTTTCTGAAACACTCTTTCTGTAGAAACTGCAATTGGACATTCTGAGCGCTAAGAGGCCTATATTGGGAAAAATAATATCTTCAAATAAAAACTACACAGAAGCATTGTGTGAAACTTATTTCTGATATGTTCATTAAGCTAACAGAGTTAAACCATACTTTTGATTGCGCAGTTCTGAACACTCTTTCTGTAGAAAATGCAAGTGGACATTCGGAGCGCTAAGAGGGTAATAGTGGAAAAAGGAATATATTCAAATATAAACTACACAGTAGCATTCTGTGAAAATTCTTTCTGTTCTGTGCATTCCACTAACAGAGTTGAACCTTACTTTTGATTGAGCCGTTCTGAAACACTCTTTCTGTAGAAACTGCAATTGGACATGCTAAGCGCTAAGAGGCCTACATTGGGAAAAAGAATATCTTCAAATAAAAACTACACAGATGCATTCTGTGAAACTTATTTCTGATCTGTAAATTCAGTTAACAGAGATAAAACATATTTTTGATTGAGCAGTTATGAAACACTCTTTTTGTAGAAAATGCAAGTGGAGATTCGGAGCGCTAAGAGGGTAATAGTGGAAAAACGAATGTCTTCAAATATAAACTACACAGAATCATTCGGTGAAACTTCTTTCTGATCTGTGCATTCAGCTAACAGAGTTAAACCATACTTTTGATTGAGCAGATCTGAACACTCTTTCTGTAGAAAATGCAACTGGACATTTGGAGCGCTAATAGCGTAGTAGTGGAAAAAGGAATATATTCAGATATAAACTACACAGAAGCATTCTGTGAAACTTCTTTCTGATCTGAGCATTCAGCTAACAGAGTTAAACCATACTTTTGATTGAGCAGTTTTGAAACACTCTGTCTGTAGAAAATGCAACTGGACATTCGTAGCGCTAAGTGGGTAATAGTGGAAAAAGAATATGTTCAAATATAAACTACACAGAAGCATTGTATGAAACTTCTTTCTGTTCTGTGCATTCAACTAACAGAGTTGAACCTTACTTTTGATTGAGCCGTTCTGAAACACTCTTTCTGTAGAAACTGCAATTGGACATTCTGAGTGCTAAGAGGCCTATATTGGGAAAAAGAATGTCTACAAATAAAAACTACACAGAAGAATTGTGTGAAACTTCTTTCTGTTCTGTTTGTTCAACTAAAAGAGTTGAACCTTAGTTTTGATTGAGCCGTTCTGAAACACTCTTTCTGTAGAAAATGCAAGTGGAGATTCGGAGCGCTAAGAGGGTAATAGTGGAAAAAGGAATGTCTCCAAATATAAACTACACAGAATCATTCTGTGAAATTTCTTTCTGATCTGTGCATTCAGCTAACAGAGTTAAACCATACTTTTGATTGAGCAGATCTGAACACTCTTTCTGTAGAAAATGCTACTGGACATTTGGAGCGCTAAGAGAGTAGTAGTGGAAAAAGGAATATATTCAAATATAAACTACACAGAAGCATTCTGTGAAAATTCTTTCTGATCTGAGCATTCAGCTAACAGAGTTAAACCATACTTTTGATTGAGCAGTTTTGAAACACTCTGTCTGTAGAAAATGCAACTGGACATTCGTAGCGCTAAGTGGGTAATAGCGGAAAGAAGAATATGTTCAAATATAAACTACACAGAATCATTGTATGAAACTTCTTTCTGTTCTGTGCATTCAACTTACAGTGTTGAACCTTACTTTGATTGAGCCTTTCTGAAACACTCTTTCTGTAGAAACTGCAATTGGACATTCTGAGCGCTAAGAGGCCTATATTGGGAAAAATAATATCTTCAAATAAAAACTACACAGAAGCATTGTGTGAAACTTATTTCTGATATGTTCATTAAGCTAACAGAGTTAAACCATACTTTTGATTGCGCAGTTCTGAACACTCTTTCTGTAGAAAATGCAAGTGGACATTCGGAGCGCTAAGAGGGTAATAGTGGAAAAAGGAATATATTCAAATATAAACTACACAGTAGCCTTCTGTGAAAATTCTTTCTCTTCTGTGCATTCAACTAACAGAGTTGAACCTTACTTTTGATTGAGCCGTTCTGAAACACTCTTTCTGTAGAAACTGCAATTGGACATGCTAAGCGCTAAGAGGCCTACATTGGGAAAAAGAATATCTTCAAATAAAAACTACACAGATGCATTCTGTGAAACTTATTTCTGATCTGTAAATTCAGTTAACAGAGATAAAACATATTTTTGATTGAGCAGTTATGAAACACTCTTTTTGTAGAAAATGCAAGTGGAGATTCGGAGCGCTAAGAGGGTAATAGTGGAAAAACGAATGTCTTCAAATATAAACTACACAGAATCATTCGGTGAAACTTCTTTCTGATCTGTGCATTCAGCTAACAGAGTTAAACCATACTTTTGATTGAGCAGATCTGAACACTCTTTCTGTAGAAAATGCAACTGGACATTTGGAGCGCTAGTAGCGTAGTAGTGGAAAAAGGAATATATTCAGATATAAACTACACAGAAGCATTCTGTGAAACTTCTTTCTGATCTGAGCATTCAGCTAACAGAGTTAAACCATACTTTTGATTGAGCAGTTTTGAAACACTCTGTCTGTAGAAAATGCAACTGGACATTCGTAGTGCTAAGTGGGTAATAGTGGAAAAAAGAATATGTTCAAATATAAACTACACAGAAGCATTGTATGAAACTTCTTTCTGTTCTGTGCATTCAACTAACAGAGTTGAACCTTACTTTTGATTGAGCCGTTCTGAAACACTCTTTCTGTAGAAACTGCAATTGGACATTCTGAGCGCTAGGAGGCCTATATTGGGAAAAAGAATGTCTACAAATAAAAACTACACAGAAGAATTGTGTGAAACTTCTTTCTGTTCTGTTTGTTCAACTAAAAGAGTTGAACCTTAGTTTTGATTGAGCCGTTCTGAAACACTCTTTCTGTAGAAAATGCAAGTGGAGATTCGGAGCGCTAAGAGGGTAATAGTGGAAAAAGGAATGTCTCCAAATATTAACTACACAGAATCATTCTGTGAAACTTCTTTCTGATCTGTGCATTCAGCTAACAGAGTTAAACCATACTTTTGATTGAGCAGATCTGAACACTCTTTCTGTAGAAAATGCAACTGGACATTTGGAGCGCTAAGAGAGTAGTAGTGGAAAAAGGAATATATTCAAATATAAACTACACAGAAGCATTCTGTGAAACTTCTTTCTGATCTGAGCATTCAGGTAACAGAGTTAAAGCATACTTTTGATTGAGCAGTTTTGAAACACTCTGTCTGTAGAAAATGCAACTGGACATTCGTAGCGCTAAGTGGATAATAGTGGAAAAAAGAATATGTTCAAATATAAACTACACAGAAGCATTGTATGAAACTTCTTTCTGTTCTGTGCATTCAACTAACAGAGTTGAACCTTACTTTTGATTGAGCCTTTCTGAAACACTCTTTCTGTAGAAACTGCAATTGGACATTCTGAGCGCTAAGAGGCCTATATTGGGAAAAATAATATCTTCAAATAAAAACTACACAGAAGCATTGTGTGAAACTTATTTCTGATATGTTCATTAAGCTAACGGAGTTAAACCATACTTTTGATTGCGCAGTTCTGAACACTCTTTCTGTAGAAAATGCAAGTGGACATTCGGAGCGCTAAGAGGGTAATAGTGGAAAAAGGAATATATTCAAATATAAACTACACAGTAACATTCTGTGAAAATTCTTTCTGTTCTGTGCATTCAACTAACAGAGTTGAACCTTACTTTTGATTGAGCCGTTCTGAAACACTCTTTCTGTAGAAACTGCAATTGGACATGCTAAGCGCTAAGAGGCCTACATTGGGAAAAAGAATATCTTCAAATAAAAACTACACAGATGCATTCTGTGAAACTTATTTCTGATCTGTAAATTCAGTTAACAGAGATAAAACATATTTTTGATTGAGCAGTTATGAAACACTCGTTTTGTAGAAAATGCAAGTGGAGATTCGGAGCGCTAAGAGGGTAATAGTGGAAAAACGAATGTCTTCAAATATAAACTACACAGAATCATTCGGTGAAACTTCTTTCTGATCTGTGCATTCAGCTAACAGAGTTAAAGCATACTTTTGATTGAGCAGATCTGAACACTCTTTCTGTAGACAATGCAACTGGACATTTGGAGCGCTAATAGCGTAGTAGTGGAAAAAGGAATATATTCAGATATAAACTACACAGAAGCATTCTGTGAAACTTCTTTCTGATCTGAGCATTCAGCTAACAGAGTTAAACCATACTTTTGATTGAGCAGTTTTGAAACACTCTGTCTGTTGAAAATGCAACTGGACATTCGTAGCGCTAAGTGGGTAATAGTGGAAAAAAAATATGTTCAAATATAAACTACACAGAAGCATTGTATGAAACTTCTTTCTGTTCTGTGCATTCAACTAACAGAGTTGAACCTTACTTTTGATTGAGCCGTTCTGAAACACTCTTTCTGTAGAAACTGCAATTGGACATGCTAAGCGCTAAGAGGCCTACATTGGGAAAAAGAATATCTTCAAATAACAACTACACAGATGCATTCTGTGAAACTTATTTCTGATCTGTAAATTCAGTTAACAGAGATAAAACATATTTTTGATTGAGCAGTTATGAAACACACTTTTTGTAGAAAATGCAAGTGGAGATTCGGAGCGCTAAGAGGGTAATAGTGGAAAAAGGAATGTCTTCAAATATAAACTACACAGAATCATTCGGTGAAACTTCTTTCTGATCTGTGCATTCAGCTAACAGAGTTAAACCATACTTTTGATTGAGCAGATCTGAACACTCTTTCTGTAGAAAATGCAACTGGACATTTGGAGCGCTAAGAGCGTAGTAGTGGAAAAAGGAATATATTCAGATATAAACTACACAGAAGCATTCTGTGAAACTTCTTTCTGTTCTGTGCATTCAACTAACAGAGTTGAACCTTACTTTTGATTGAGCCGTTCTGAAACACTCTTTCTGTAGAAACTGCAATTGGACATTCTGAGCGCTAAGAGGCCTATATTGGGAAAAAAATGTCTACAAATAAAAACTACACAGAAGAATTGTGTGAAACTTCTTTCTGTTCTGTTTGTTCAACTAAAAGAGTTGAACCTTAGTTTTGATTGAGCCGTTCTAAAACACTCTTTCTGTAGAAAATGCAAGTGGAGATTCGGAGCGCTAAGAGGGTAATAGTGTAAAAAGGAATGTCTCCAAATATAAACTACACAGAATCATTCTGTGAAACTTCTTTCTGATCTGTGCATTCAGCTAACAGAGTTAAACCATACTTTTGATTGAGCAGATCTGAACACTCTTTCTGTAGAAAATGCAACTGGACATTTGGAGCGCTAAGAGAGTAGTAGTGGAAAAAGGAATATATTCAAATATAAACTACACAGAAGCATTCTGTGAAACTTCTTTCTGATCTGAGCATTCAGCTAACAGAGTTAAAGCATACTTTTGATTGAGCAGTTTTGAAACACTCTGTCTGTAGAAAATGCAACTGGACATTCGTAGCGCTAAGTGGATAATAGTGGAAAAAAGAATATGTTCAAATATAAACTACACAGAAGCATTGTATGAAACTTCTTTCTGTTCTGTGCATTCAACTAACAGAGTTGAACCTTACTTTTGATTGAGCCTTTCTGAAACACTCTTTCTGTAGAAACTGCAATTGGACATTCTGAGCGCTAAGAGGCCTATATTGGGAAAAATAATATCTTCAAATAAAAACTACACAGAAGCATTGTGTGAAACTTATTTCTGATATGTTCATTAAGCTAACGGAGTTAAACCATACTTTTGATTGCGCAGTTCTGAACACTCTTTCTGTAGAAAATGCAAGTGGACATTCGGAGCGCTAAGAGGGTAATAGTGGAAAAAGGAATATATTCAAATATAAACTACACAGTAACATTCTGTGAAAATTCTTTCTGTTCTGTGCATTCAACTAACAGAGTTGAACCTTACTTTTGATTGAGCCGTTCTGAAACACTCTTTCTGTAGAAACTGCAATTGGACATGCTAAGCGCTAAGAGGCCTACATTGGGAAAAAGAATATCTTCAAATAACAACTACACAGATGCATTCTGTGAAACTTATTTCTGATCTGTAAATTCAGTTAACAGAGATAAAACATATTTTTGATTGAGCAGTTATGAAACACACTTTTTGTAGAAAATGCAAGTGGAGATTCGGAGCGCTAAGAGGGTAATAGTGGAAAAAGGAATGTCTTCAAATATAAACTACACAGAATCATTCGGTGAAACTTCTTTCTGATCTGTGCATTCAGCTAACAGAGTTAAACCATACTTTTGATTGAGCAGATCTGAACACTCTTTCTGTAGAAAATGCAACTGGACATTTGGAGCGCTAAGAGCGTAGTAGTGGAAAAAGGAATATATTCAGATATAAACTACACAGAAGCATTCTGTGAAACTTCTTTCTGTTCTGTGCATTCAACTAACAGAGTTGAACCTTACTTTTGATTGAGCCGTTCTGAAACACTCTTTCTGTAGAAACTGCAATTGGACATTCTGAGCGCTAAGAGGCCTATATTGGGAAAAAAATGTCTACAAATAAAAACTACACAGAAGAATTGTGTGAAACTTCTTTCTGTTCTGTTTGTTCAACTAAAAGAGTTGAACCTTAGTTTTGATTGAGCCGTTCTAAAACACTCTTTCTGTAGAAAATGCAAGTGGAGATTCGGAGCGCTAAGAGGGTAATAGTGTAAAAAGGAATGTCTCCAAATATAAACTACACAGAATCATTCTGTGAAACTTCTTTCTGATCTGTGCATTCAGCTAACAGAGTTAAACCATACTTTTGATTGAGCAGATCTGAACATTCTTTCTGTAGAAAATGCAACTGGACATTTGGAGCGCTAAGAGAGTAGTAGTGGAAAAAGGAATATATTCAAATATAAACAACACAGAAGCAGTCTGTGAAACTTCTTTCTGATCTGAGCATTCAGCTAACAGAGTTAAACCACACTTTTGATTGAGCAGTTTTGAAACACTCTGTCTGTAGAAAATGCAACTGGACATTCGTAGCGCTAAGTGGGTAATAGTGGAAAAAAGAATATGTTCAAATATAAACTACACAGAAGCATTGTATGAAACTTCTTTCTGTTCTGTGCATTCAACTTACAGAGTTGAACCTTACTTTTGATTGAGCCTTTCTGAAACTCTCTTTCTGTAGAAACTGCAATTGGACATTCTGAGCGCTAAGAGGCCTATATTGGGAAAAATAATATCTTCAAATAAAAACTACACAGAAGCATTGTGTGAAACTTATTTCTGATATGTTCATTAAGCTAACAGAGTTAAACCATACTTTTGATTGCGCAGTTCTGAACACTCTTTCTGTAGAAAATGCAAGTGGACGTTCGGAGCGCTAAGAGGGTAATAGTGGAAAAAGGAATATATTCAAATATAAACTACACAGTAGCATTCTGTGAAAATTCTTTCTGTTCTGTGCATTCAACTAACAGAGTTGAACCTTACATTTGATTGAGCCGTTCTGAAACACTCTTTCTGTAGAAACTGCAATTGGACATGCTAAGCGCTAAGAGGCCTACATTGGGAAAAAGAATATCTTCAAATAAAAACTACACAGATGCATTCTGTGAAACTTATTTCTGATCTGTAAATTCAGTTAACAGAGATAAAACATATTTTTGATTGAGCAGTTATGAAACACTCTTTTTGTAGAAAATGCAAGTGGAGATTCGGAGCGCTAAGGGGGTAATAGTGGAAAAACGAATGTCTTCAAATATAAACTACACAGAATCATTCGGTGAAACTTCTTTCTGATCTGTGCATTCAGCTAACAGAGTTAAACCATACTTTTGATTGAGCAGATCTGAACACTCTTTCTGTAGAAAATGCAACTGGACATTTGGAGCGCTAATAGCGTAGTAGTGGAAAAAGGAATATATTCAGATATAAACTACACAGAAGCATTCTGTGAAACTTCTTTCTGATCTGAGCATTCAGCTAACAGAGTTAAACCATACTTTTGATTGAGCAGTTTTGAAACACTCTGTCTGTTGAAAATGCAACTGGACATTCGTAGCGCTAAGTGGGTAATAGTGGAAAAAAAATATGTTCAAATATAAACTACACAGAAGCATTGTATGAAACTTCTTTCTGTTCTGTGCATTCAACTAACAGAGTTGAACCTTACTTTTGATTGAGCCGTTCTGAAACACTCTTTCTGTAGAAACTGCAATTGGACATTCTGAGCGCTAAGAGGCCTATATTGGGAAAAAGAATGTCTACAAATAAAAACTACACAGAAGAATTGTGTGAAACTTCTTTCTGTTCTGTTTGTTCAACTAAAAGAGTTGAACCTTAGTTTTGATTGAGCCGT
This sequence comes from Symphalangus syndactylus, assembly GCF_028878055.3. Classification (NCBI taxonomy): domain Eukaryota; kingdom Metazoa; phylum Chordata; class Mammalia; order Primates; family Hylobatidae; genus Symphalangus; species Symphalangus syndactylus. Next base: position 108,131,790 of record NC_072437.2, on the reverse strand, counting down.
TCTGAAACACTCTTTCTGTAGAAAATGCAAGTGGAGATTCGGAGCGCTAAGAGGGTAATAGTGGAAAAAGGAATGTCTCCAAATATAAACTACACAGAATCATTCTGTGAAATTTCTTTCTGATCTGTGCATTCAGCTAACAGAGTTAAACCATACTTTTGATTGAGCAGATCTGAACACTCTTTCTGTAGAAAATGCAACTGTACATTTGGAGCGCTAAGAGAGTAGTAGTGGAACAAGGAATATATTCAAATATAAACTACACAGAAGCATTTTGTGAAAATTCTTTCTGATCTGAGCATTCAGCTAACAGAGTTAAACCATACTTTTGTTTGAGCAGTTTGAAACACTCTGTCTGTAGAAAATGCAACTGGACATTCGTAGCGCTAAGTGGATAATAGTGGAAAAAAGAATATGTTCAAATATAAACTACACAGAAGCATTGTATGAAACTTCTTTCTGTTCTGTGCATTCAACTAACAGAGTTGAGCCTTACTTTTGATTGAGCCTTTCTGAAACACTCTTTCTGTAGAAACTGCAATTGGACATTCTGAGCGCTAAGAGGCCTCTATTGGGAAAAATAATATCTTCAAATAAAAACTACACAGAAGCATTGTGTGAAACTTATTTCTGATATGTTCATTAAGCTAACAGAGTTAAACCATACTTTTGATTGCGCAGTTCTGAACACTCTTTCTGTAGAAAATGCAAGTGGACGTTCGGAGCGCTAAGAGGGTAATAGTGGAAAAAGGAATATATTCAAATATAAACTACACAGTAGCATTCTGTGAAAATTCTTTCTGTTCTGTGCATTCAACTAACAGAGTTGAACCTTACATTTGATTGAGCCGTTCTGAAACACTCTTTCTGTAGAAACTGCAATTGGACATGCTAAGCGCTAAGAGGCCTACATTGGGAAAAAGAATATCTTCAAATAAAAACTACACAGATGCATTCTGTGAAACTTATTTCTGATCTGTAAATTCAGTTAACAGAGATAAAACATATTTTTGATTGAGCAGTTATGAAACACTCTTTTTGTAGAAAATGCAAGTGGAGATTCGGAGCGCTAAGGGGGTAATAGTGGAAAAACGAATGTCTTCAAATATAAACTACACAGAATCATTCGGTGAAACTTCTTTCTGATCTGTGCATTCAGCTAACAGAGTTAAACCATACTTTTGATTGAGCAGATCTGAACACTCTTTCTGTAGAAAATGCAACTGGACATTTGGAGCGCTAATAGCGTAGTAGTGGAAAAAGGAATATATTCAGATATAAACTACACAGAAGCATTCTGTGAAACTTCTTTCTGATCTGAGCATTCAGCTAACAGAGTTAAACCATACTTTTGATTGAGCAGTTTTGAAACACTCTGTCTGTTGAAAATGCAACTGGACATTCGTAGCGCTAAGTGGGTAATAGTGGAAAAAAAATATGTTCAAATATAAACTACACAGAAGCATTGTATGAAACTTCTTTCTGTTCTGTGCATTCAACTAACAGAGTTGAACCTTACTTTTGATTGAGCCGTTCTGAAACACTCTTTCTGTAGAAACTGCAATTGGACATTCTGAGCGCTAAGAGGCCTATATTGGGAAAAAGAATGTCTACAAATAAAAACTACACAGAAGAATTGTGTGAAACTTCTTTCTGTTCTGTTTGTTCAACTAAAAGAGTTGAACCTTAGTTTTGATTGAGCCGTTCTGAAACACTCTTTCTGTAGAAAATGCAAGTGGAGATTCGGAGCGCTAAGAGGGTAATAGTGGAAAAAGGAATGTCTCCAAATATAAACTACACAGAATCATTCTGTGAAATTTCTTTCTGATCTGTGCATTCAGCTAACAGAGTTAAACCATACTTTTGATTGAGCAGATCTGAACACTCTTTCTGTAGAAAATGCAACTGTACATTTGGAGCGCTAAGAGAGTAGTAGTGGAACAAGGAATATATTCAAATATAAACTACACAGAAGCATTTTGTGAAAATTCTTTCTGATCTGAGCATTCAGCTAACAGAGTTAAACCATACTTTTGTTTGAGCAGTTTGAAACACTCTGTCTGTAGAAAATGCAACTGGACATTCGTAGCGCTAAGTGGATAATAGTGGAAAAAAGAATATGTTCAAATATAAACTACACAGAAGCATTGTATGAAACTTCTTTCTGTTCTGTGCATTCAACTAACAGAGTTGAGCCTTACTTTTGATTGAGCCTTTCTGAAACACTCTTTCTGTAGAAACTGCAATTGGACATTCTGAGCGCTAAGAGGCCTCTATTGGGAAAAATAATATCTTCAAATGAAAACTACACAGAAGCATTGTGTGAAACTTATTTCTGATATGTTCATTAAGCTAACAGAGTTAAACCATACTTTTGATTGCGCAGTTCTGAACACTCTTTCTGTAGAAAATGCAAGTGGACATTCGGAGCGCTAAGAGGGTAATAGTGGAGAAAGGAATATATTCAAATATAAATTACACAGTAGCATTCTGTGAAAATTCTTTCTGTTCTGTGCATTCAACTAACAGAGTTGAACCTTACTTTTGATTGAGCCGTTCTGAAACACTCTTTCTGTAGAAACTGCAATTGGACATGCTTAGCGCTAAGAGGCCTACATTGGGAAAAAGAATATCTTCAAATAAAAACTACACAGATGCATTCTGTGAAACTTATTTCTGATCTGTAAATTCAGTTAACAGAGATAAAACATATTTTTGATTGAGCAGTTATGAAACACTCGTTTTGTAGAAAATGCAAGTGGAGATTCGGAGCGCTAAGAGGGTAATAGTGGAAAAACGAATGTTTTCAAATATAAACTACACAGAATCATTCGGTGAAACTTCTTTCTGATCTGTGCATTCAGCTAACAGAGTTAAACCATACTTTTGATTGAGCAGATCTGAACACTCTTTCTGTAGAAAATGCAACTGGACATTTGGAGCGCTAATAGCGTAGTAGTGGAAAAAGGAATATATTCAGATATAAACTACACAGAAGCATTCTGTGAAACTTCTTTCTGATCTGAGCATTCAGCTAACAGAGTTAAACCATACTTTTGATTGAGCAGTTTTGAAACACTCTGTCTGTAGAAAATGCAACTGGACATTCGTAGCGCTAAGTGGGTAATAGTGGAAAAAAGAATATGTTCAAATATAAACTACACAGAAGCATTGTATGAAACTTCTTTCTGTTCTGTGCATTCAACTTACAGAGTTGAACCTTACTTTTGATTGAGCCGTTCTGAAACACTCTTTCTGTAGAAACTGCAATTGGACATTCTGAGCGCTAGGAGGCCTCTATTGGGAAAAAGAATGTCTACAAATAAAAACTACACAGAAGAATTGTGTGAAACTTCTTTCTGTTCTGTTTGTTCAACTAAAAGAGTTGAACCTTAGTTTTGATTGAGCCGTTCTGAAACACTCTTTCTGTAGAAAATGCAAGTGGAGATTCGGAGCGCTAAGAGGGTAATAGTGGAAAAAGGAATGTCTACAAATATAAACTACACAGAATCATTCTGTGAAACTTCTTTCTGATCTGTGCATTCAGCTAACAGAGTTAAACCATACTTTTGATTGAGCAGATCTGAACACTCTTTCTGTAGAAAATCTAACTGGACATTTGGAGCGCTAAGAGCGTAGTAGTGGAAAAAGGAATATATTCAAATATAAACTACACAGAAGCATTCTGTGAAACTTCTTTCTGATCTGAGCATTCAGCTAACAGAGTTAAACCATACTTTTGATTGAGCAGTTTTGAAACACTCTGTCTGTAGAAAATGCAACTGGACCCTCGTAGCGCTAAGTGGGTAATAGTGGAAAAAAGAATATGTTCAAATATAAACTACACAGAAGCATTGTATGAAACTTCTTTCTGTTCTGTGCATTCAACTAACAGAGTTGAACCTTACTTTTGATTGAGCCGTTCTGAAACACTCTTTCTGTAGAAACTGCAATTGGACATTCTGAGCGCTAAGAGGCCTATATTGGGAACAAGAATGTCTACAAATAAAAACTACACAGAAGAATTGTGTGAAAATTCTTTCTGTTCTGTTTGTTCAACTAAAAGAGTTGAACCTTAGTTTTGATTGAGCCGTTCTGAAACACTCTTTCTGTAGAAAATGCAAGTGGAGATTCGGAGCGCTAAGAGGGTAATAGTGGAAAAAGGAATGTCTCCAAATATAAACTACACAGAATCATTCTGTGAAACTTCTTTCTGATCTGTGCATTCAGCTAACAGTGTTAAAACATACTTTTGATTGAGCAGATCTGAACACTCTTTCTGTAGAAAATGCAACTGGACATTTGGAGCTCTAAGAGAGTAGTAGTGGAAAAAGGAATATATTCAAATATAAACTACACAGAAGCATTCTTTGAAACTTATTTCTGATATGTTCATTAAGCTAACAGAGTTAAACCATACTTTTGATTGCGCAGTTCTGAACACTCTTTCTGTAGAAAATGCAAGTGGACATTCGGAGCGCTAAGAGGGTAATAGTGGAAAAAGGAATATATTCAAATATAAACTACACAGTATCATTCTGTGAAAATACTTTCTGTTCTGTGCATTCAACTAACAGAGTTGAACCTTACTTTTGATTGAGCCGTTCTGAAACACTCTTTCTGTAGAAACTGCAATTGGACATGCTAAGCGCTAAGAGGCCTACATTGGGAAAAATAATATCTTCAAATAAAAACTACACAGATGCATTCTGTGAAACTTATTTCTGTTCTGTAAATTCAGTTAACAGAGATAAAACATATTTTTGATTGAGCAGTTATGAAACACTCGTTTTGTAGAAAATGCAAGTGGAGATTCGGAGCGCTAAGAAGGTAATAGTGGAAAAAGGAATGTCTTCAAATATAAACTGCACAGAATCATTCGGTGAAATTTCTTTCTGATCTGTGCATTCAGCTAACAGAGTTAAACCATAATTTTGATTGAGCAGATCTGAACACTCTTTCTGTAGAAAATGCAACTGGACATTTGGAGCGCTAAGAGAGTAGTAGTGGAAAAAGGAATATATTCAAATATAAACTACACAGAAGCATTCCGTGAAACTTCTTTCTGATCTGAGCATTCAGCTAACAGAGTTAAACCATACTTTTGATTGAGCAGTTTTGAAACACTCTGTCTGTAGGAAATGCAACTGGACATTCGTAGCGCTAAGTGGGTAATAGTGGAAAAAAGAATATGTTCAAATATAAACTACACAGAATCATTGTATGAAACTTCTTTCTGTTCTGTGCATTCAACTAACAGAGTTGAACCTTACTTTTGATTGAGCCTTTCTGAAACACTCTTTCTGTAGAAACTGCAATTGGACATTCTGAGCGCTAAGAGGCCTATATTGGGAAAAATAATATCTTCAAATAAAAACTACACAGAAGCATTGTGTGAAACTTATTTCTGATATGTTCATTAAGCTAACAGAGTTAAACCATACTTTTGATTGCGCAGTTCTGAACACTCTTTCTGTAAAAATGCAAGTGGACATTCGGAGCGCTAAGAGGGTAATAGTGGAAAAAGGAATATATTCAAATATAAACTACACAGTAGCATTCTGTGAAAATTCTTTCTGTTCTGTGCATTCAACTAACAGGGTTGAACCTTACTTTTGATTGAGCCGTTCTGAAACACTCTTTCTGTAGAAACTGCAATTGGACATGCTAAGCGCTAAGAGGCCTACATTGGGAAAAAGAATATCTTCAAATAAAAACTACACAGATGCATTCTGTGAAACTTATTTCTGATCTGTAAATTCAGTTAGCAGAGATAAAACATATTTTTGATTGAGCAGTTATGAAACACTCTTTTTGTAGAACATGCAAGTGGAGATTCGGAGCGCTAAGAGGGTAAGAGTGGAAAAAGGAATGTCTTCAAATATAAACTACACAGAATCATTCGGTGAAACTTCTTTCTGATCTGTGCATTCAGCTAACAGAGTTAAACCATACTTTTGATTGAGCAGATCTGAACACTCTTTCTGTAGAAAATGCAACTGGACATTTGGAGCGCTAAGAGCGTAGTAGTGGAAAAAGGAATATATTCAAATATAAACTACACAGAAGCATTCTGTGAAACTTCTTTCTGATCTGAGCATTCAGCTAACAGAGTTAAACCATACTTTTGATTGAGCAGTTTTGAAACACTCTGTCTGTAGAAAATGCAACTGGACATTCGTAGCGCTAAGTGGGTAATAGTGGACAAAAGAATATGTTCAAATATAAACTACACAGAAGCATTGTATGAAATTTCTTTCTGTTCTTTGCATTCAACTAACAGAGTTGAACCTTACTTTTGATTGAGCCGTTCTGAAACACTCTTTCTGTAGAAACTGCAATTGGACATTCTGAGCGCTAAGAGGCCTATATTGTGAAAAAGAATGTCTACAAATAAAAACTACACAGAAGAATTGTGTGAAACTTCTTTCTGTTCTGTTTGTTCAACTAAAAGAGTTGAACCTTAGTTTTGATTGAGCCGTTCTGAAACACTCTTTCTGTAGAAAATGCAAGTGGAGATTCGGAGCGCTAAGGGGGTAATAGTGGAAAAAGGAATGTCTAAAAATATAAACTACACAGAATCATTCTGTGAAAATTATTTCTGATCTGTGCATTCAGCTAACAGAGTTAAACCATACTTTTGATTGAGCAGATCTGAACACTCTTTCTGTAGAAAATGCAACTGGACATTTGGAGCGCTAAAAGAGTAGTAGTGGAAAAAGGAATATATTCAAATATAAACTACACAGAAGCATTCTGTGAAACTTCTTTCTGATCTGAGCATTCAGCTAACAGAGTTAAACCATACTTTTGATTGAGCAGTTTTGAAACACTCTGTCTGTAGAAAATGCAACTGGACATTCGTAGCGCTAAGTGGGTAATAGTGGAAAAAAGAATATGTTCAAATATAAACTACACAGAAGCATTGTATGAAACCTCTTTCTGTTCTGTGCATTCAACTAACAGAGTTGAACCTTACTTTTGATTGAGCCTTTCTGAAACACTCTTTCTGTAGAAACTGCAATTGGACATTCTGAGCGCTAAGAGGCCTCTATTGGGAAAAATAATATCTTCAAATAAAAACTACACAGAAGCATTGTGTGAAACTTATTTCTGATATGTTCATTAAGCTAACAGAGTTAAACCATACTTTTGATTGCGCAGTTCTGAACACTCTTTCTGTAGAAAATGCAAGTGGACATTCGGAGCGCTAAGAGGGTAATAGTGGAAAAAGGAATATATTCAAATATAAACTACACAGTAGCGTTCTGTGAAAATTCTTTCTGTTCTGTGCATTGAACTAACAGAGTTGAACCTTACTTTTGATTGAGCCGTTCTGAAACTTTCTGTAGAAACTGCAATTGGACATGCTAAGCGCTAAGTGGCCTACATTGGGAAAAAGAATATCTTTAAATAAAAACTACACAGATGCATTCTGTGAAACTTATTTCTGATCTGTAAATTCAGTTAACAGAGATAAAACATATTTTTGATTGAGCAGTTATGAAACACTCTTTCTGTAGAAAATGCAAGTGGAGATTCGGAGCGCTAAGAGGGTAATAGTGGAAAAAGGAATGTCTCCAAATATAAACTACACAGAATCATTCTGTGAAACTTCTTTCTGATCTGTGCATTCAGCTAACAGAGTTAAACCATACTTTTGATTGAGCAGATCTGAACACTCTTTCTGTAGAAAATGCAACTGGACATTTGGAGCGCTAAGAGCGTAGTAGTGGAAAAAGGAATATATTCAAATATAAACTACACAGAAGCATTCTGTGAAACTTCTTTCTGATCTGAGCATTCAGCTAACAGAGTTAAACCATACTTTTGATTGAGCAGTTTTGAAACACTCTGTCTGTAGAAAATGCAACTGGACCCTCGTAGCGCTAAGTGGGTAATAGTGGAAAAAAGAATATGTTCAAATATAAACTACACAGAAGCATTGTATGAAACTTCTTTCTGTTCTGTGCATTCAACTAACAGAGTTGAACCTTACTTTTGATTGAGCCATTCTGAAACACTCTTTCTGTAGAAACTGCAATTGGACATTCTGAGCGCTAAGAGGCCTATATTGGGAAAAAGAATGTCTACAAATAAAAACTACACAGAAGAATTGTGTGAAAATTCTTTCTGTTCTGTTTGTTCAACTAAAAGAGTTGAACCTTAGTTTTGATTGAGCCGTTCTGAAACACTCTTTCTGTAGAAAATGCAAGTGGAGATTCGGAGCGCTAAGAGGGTAATAGTGGAAAAAGGAATGTCTCCAAATATAAACTACACAGAATCATTCTGTGAAACTTCTTTCTGATCTGTGCATTCAGCTAACAGTGTTAAAACATACTTTTGATTGAGCAGATCTGAACACTCTTTCTGTAGAAAATGCAACTGGACATTTGGAGCTCTAAGAGAGTAGTAGTGGAAAAAGGAATATATTCAAATATAAACTACACAGAAGCATTCTTTGAAACTTATTTCTGATATGTTCATTAAGCTAACAGAGTTAAACCATACTTTTGATTGCGCAGTTCTGAACACTCTTTCTGTAGAAAATGCAAGTGGACATTCGGAGCGCTAAGAGGGTAATAGTGGAAAAAGGAATATATTCAAATATAAACTACACAGTAGCATTCTGTGAAAATTCTTTCTGTTCTGTGCATTCAACTAACAGAGTTGAACCTTACTTTTGATTGAGCCGTTCTGAAACACTCTTTCTGTAGAAACTGCAATTGGACATGCTAAGCGCAAAGAGGCCTACATTGGGAAAAAGAATATCTTCAAATAAAAACTACACAGATGCATTCTGTGAAACTTATTTCTGATCTGTAAATTCAGTTAACAGAGATAAAATATATTTTTGATTGAGCAGTTATGAAACACTCTTTTTGTAGAAAATGCAAGTGGAGATTCGGAGCGCTAAGAGGGTAAGAGTGGAAAAAGGAATGTCTTCAAATATAAACTACACAGAATCATTCGGTGAAACTTCTTTCTGATCTGTGCATTCAGCTAACAGAGTTAAACCATACTTTTGATTGAGCAGATCTGAACACTCTTTCTGTAGAAAATGCAACTGGACATTTGGAGCGCTAAGAGCGTAGTAGTGGAAAAAGGAATATATTCAAATATAAACTACACAGAAGCATTCTGTGAAACTTCTTTCTGATCTGAGCATTCAGCTAACAGAGTTAAAACACACTTTTGATTGAGCAGTTTTGAAACACTCTGTCTGTAGAAAATGCAACTGGACATTCGTAGCGCTAAGTGGGTAATAGTGGAAAAAAGAATATGTTCAAATATAAACTACACAGAAGCATTGTATGAAGCTTCTTTCTGTTCTGTGCATTCAACTAACAGAGTTGAACCTTACTTTTGATTGAGCCTTTCTGAAACACTCTTTCTGTAGAAACTGCAATTGGACATTCTGAGCGCTAAGAGGCCTCTATTGGGAAAAATAATATCTTCAAATAAAAACTACACAGAAGCATTGTGTGAAACTTATTTCTGATATGTTCATTAAGCTAACAGAGTTAAACCATACTTTTGATTGTGCAGTTCTGAACACTCTTTCTGTAGAAAATGCAAGTGGACATTCGGAGCGCTAAGAGGGTAATAGTGGAAAAAGGAATATATTCAAATATAAACTACACAGTAGCATTCTGTGAAAATTCTTTCTGTTCTGTGCATTGAACTAACAGAGTTGAACCTTAATTTTGATTGAGCCGTTCTGAAACTTTCTGTAGAAACTGCAATTGGACATGCTAAGCGCTAAGAGGCCTACATTGGGAAAAAGAATATCTTTAAATAAAAACTACACAGATGCATTCTGTGAAACTTATTTCTGATCTGTAAATTCAGTTAACAGAGATAAAACATATTTTTGATTGAGCAGTTATGAAACATTCTTTTTGTAGGAAATGCAAGTGGAGATTCGGAGCGCTAAGAGGGTAATAGTGGAAAAAGGAATGTCTTCAAATATAAACTACACAGAATCATTCGGTGAAACTTCTTTCTGATCTGTGCATTCAGCTAACAGAGTTAAACCATACTTTTGATTGAGCAGATCTGAACACTCTTTCTGTAGAAAATGCAACTGGACAGTTGGAGCGCTAAGAGTGTAGTAGTGGAAAAAGGAATATATTCAGATATAAACTACACAGAAGCATTCTGTGAAACTTCTTTCTGATCTGAGCATTCAACTAACAGAGTTAAACCATACTTTTGATTGAGCATTTTGAAACACTCTGTCTGTAGAAAATGCAACTGGACATTCGTAGCGCTAAGTGGGTAATAGTGGAAAAAAGAATATGTTCAAATATAAACTACACAGAAGCATTGTATGAAACTTCTTTCTGTTCTGTGCATTCAACTAACAGAGTTGAACCTTACTTTTGATTGAGCCGTTCTGAAACACTCTTTCTGTAGAAACTGCAATTGGACATTCTGAGCGCTAGGAGGCCTATATTGGGAAAAAGAATGTCTACAAATAAAAACTACACAGAAGAATTGTGTGAAACTTCTTTCTGTTCTGTTTGTTCAACTAAAAGAGTTGAACCTTAGTTTTGATTGAGCCGTTCTGAAACACTCTTTCTGTAGAAAATGCAAGTGGAGATTCAGAGCGCTAAGAGGGTAATAGTGGAAAAAGGAATGTCTCCAAATATAAACTACACAGAATCATTCTGTGAAACTTCTTTCTGATCTGTGCATTCAGCTAACAGAGTTAAACCATACTTTTGATTGAGCAGATCTGAACACTCTTTCTGTAGAAAATGCAACTGGACATTTGGAGCGCTAAGAGCGTAGTAGTGGAAAAAGGAATATATTCAAATATAAACTACACAGAAGCATTCTGTGAAACTTCTTTCTGATCTGAGCATTCAGCTAACAGAGTTAAACCATACTTTTGATTGAGCAGTTTTGAAACACTCTGTCTGTAGAAAATGCAACTGGACCCTCGTAGCGCTAAGTGGGTAACAGTGGAAAAAAGAATATGTTCAAATATAAACTACACAGAAGCATTGTATGAAACTTCTTTCTGTTCTGTGCATTCAACTAACAGAGTTGAACCTTACTTTTGATTGAGCCGTTCTGAAACACTCTTTCTGTAGAAACTGCAATTGGACATTCTGAGCGCTAAGAGGCCTATATTGGGAAAAAGAATGTCTACAAATAAAAACTACACAGAAGAATTGTGTGAAAATTCTTTCTGTTCTGTTTGTTCAACTAAAAGAGTTGAACCTTAGTTTTGATTGAGCCGTTCTGAAACACTCCTTCTGTAGAAAATGCAAGTGGAGATTCGGAGCGCTAAGAGGGTAATAGTGGAAAAAGGAATGTCTCCAAATATAAACTACACAGAATCATTCTGTGAAACTTCTTTCTGATCTGTGCATTCAGCTAACAGTGTTAAAACATACTTTTGATTGAGCAGATCTGAACACTCTTTCTGTAGAAAATGCAACTGGACATTTGGAGCTCTAAGAGAGTAGTAGTGGAAAAAGGAATATATTCAAATATAAACTACACAGAAGCATTCTTTGAAACTTATTTCTGATATGTTCATTAAGCTAACAGAGTTAAACCATACTTTTGATTGCGCAGTTCTGAACACTCTTTCTGTAGAAAATGCAAGTGGACATTCGGAGCGCTAAGAGCGTAATAGTGGAAAAAGGAATATATTCAAATATAAACTACACAGTAGCATTCTGTGAAAATTCTTTCTGTTCTGTGCATTCAACTAACAGAGTTGAACCTTACTTTTGATTGAGCCGTTCTGAAACACTCTTTCTGTAGAAACTGCAATTGGACATGCTAAGCGCTAAGAGGCCTACATTGGGAAAAAGAATATCTTTAAATAAAAACTACACAGATGCATTCTGTGAAACTTATTTCTGATCTGTAAATTCAGTTAACAGAGATAAAATATATTTTTGATTGAGCAGTTATGAAACACTCTTTTTGTAGAAAATGCAAGTGGAGATTCGGAGCGCTAAGAGGGTAAGAGTGGAAAAAGGAATGTCTTCAAATATAAACTACACAGAATCATTCGGTGAAACTACTTTCTGATCTGTGCATTCAACTAACAGACTTAAACCATACTTTTGATTGAGCAGATCTGAACACTCTTTCTGTAGAAAATGCAACTGGACATTTGGAGCGCTAAGAGCGTAGTAGTGGAAAAAGGAATATATTCAAATATAAACTACACAGAAGCATTCTGTGAAACTTCTTTCTGATCTGAGCATTCAGCTAACAGAGTTAAACCACACTTTTGATTCAGCAGTTTTGAAACACTCTGTCTGTAGAAAATGCAACTGGACATTCGTAGCGCTAAGTGGGTAATAGTGGAAAAAAGAATATGTTCAAATATAAACTACACAGAAGCATTGTATGAAACTTCTTTCTGTTCTGTGCATTCAACTAACAGAGTTGAACCTTACTTTTGATTGAGCCTTTCTGAAACACTCTTTCTGTAGAAACTGCAATTGGACATTCTGAGCGCTAAGAGGCCTCTATTGGGAAAAATAATATCTTCAAATAAAAACTACACAGAAGCATTGTGTGAAACTTATTTCTGATATGTTCATTAAGCTAACAGAGTTAAACCATACTTTTGATTGCGCAGTTCTGAACACTCTTTCTGTAGAAAATGCAAGTGGACATTCGGAGCGCTAAGAGGGTAATAGTGGAAAAAGGAATATATTCAAATATAAACTACACAGTAGCATTCTGTGAAAATTCTTTCTGTTCTGTGCATTGAACTAACAGAGTTGAACCTTAATTTTGATTGAGCCGTTCTGAAACTTTCTGTAGAAACTGCAATTGGACATGCTAAGCGCTAAGAGGCCTACATTGGGAAAAAGAATATCTTTAAATAAAAACTACACAGATGCATTCTGTGAAACTTATTTCTGATCTGTAAATTCAGTTAACAGAGATAAAACATATTTTTGATTGAGCAGTTATGAAACATTCTTTTTGTAGGAAATGCAAGTGGAGATTCGGAGCGCTAAGAGGGTAATAGTGGAAAAAGGAATGTCTTCAAATATAAACTACACAGAATCATTCGGTGAAACTTCTTTCTGATCTGTGCATTCAGCTAACAGAGTTAAACCATACTTTTGATTGAGCAGATCTGAACACTCTTTCTGTAGAAAATGCAACTGGACAGTTGGAGCGCTAAGAGTGTAGTAGTGGAAAAAGGAATATATTCAGATATAAACTACACAGAAGCATTCTGTGAAACTTCTTTCTGATCTGAGCATTCAACTAACAGAGTTAAACCATACTTTTGATTGAGCATTTTGAAACACTCTGTCTGTAGAAAATGCAACTGGACATTCGTAGCGCTAAGTGGGTAATAGTGGAAAAAAGAATATGTTCAAATATAAACTACACAGAAGCATTGTATGAAACTTCTTTCTGTTCTGTGCATTCAACTAACAGAGTTGAACCTTACTTTTGATTGAGCCGTTCTGAAACACTCTTTCTGTAGAAACTGCAATTGGACATTCTGAGCGCTAGGAGGCCTATATTGGGAAAAAGAATGTCTACAAATAAAAACTACACAGAAGAATTGTGTGAAACTTCTTTCTGTTCTGTTTGTTCAACTAAAAGAGTTGAACCTTAGTTTTGATTGAGCCGTTCTGAAACACTCTTTCTGTAGAAAATGCAAGTGGAGATTCAGAGCGCTAAGAGGGTAATAGTGGAAAAAGGAATGTCTCCAAATATAAACTACACAGAATCATTCTGTGAAACTTCTTTCTGATCTGTGCATTCAGCTAACAGAGTTAAACCATACTTTTGATTGAGCAGATCTGAACACTCTTTCTGTAGAAAATGCAACTGGACATTTGGAGCGCTAAGAGCGTAGTAGTGGAAAAAGGAATATATTCAAATATAAACTACACAGAAGCATTCTGTGAAACTTCTTTCTGATCTGAGCATTCAGCTAACAGAGTTAAACCATACTTTTGATTGAGCAGTTTTGAAACACTCTGTCTGTAGAAAATGCAACTGGACCCTCGTAGCGCTAAGTGGGTAACAGTGGAAAAAAGAATATGTTCAAATATAAACTACACAGAAGCATTGTATGAAACTTCTTTCTGTTCTGTGCATTCAACTAACAGAGTTGAACCTTACTTTTGATTGAGCCGTTCTGAAACACTCTTTCTGTAGAAACTGCAATTGGACATTCTGAGCGCTAAGAGGCCTATATTGGGAAAAAGAATGTCTACAAATAAAAACTACACAGAAGAATTGTGTGAAAATTCTTTCTGTTCTGTTTGTTCAACTAAAAGAGTTGAACCTTAGTTTTGATTGAGCCGTTCTGAAACACTCCTTCTGTAGAAAATGCAAGTGGAGATTCGGAGCGCTAAGAGGGTAATAGTGGAAAAAGGAATGTCTCCAAATATAAACTACACAGAATCATTCTGTGAAACTTCTTTCTGATCTGTGCATTCAGCTAACAGTGTTAAAACATACTTTTGATTGAGCAGATCTGAACACTCTTTCTGTAGAAAATGCAACTGGACATTTGGAGCTCTAAGAGAGTAGTAGTGGAAAAAGGAATATATTCAAATATAAACTACACAGAAGCATTCTTTGAAACTTATTTCTGATATGTTCATTAAGCTAACAGAGTTAAACCATACTTTTGATTGCGCAGTTCTGAACACTCTTTCTGTAGAAAATGCAAGTGGACATTCGGAGCGCTAAGAGCGTAATAGTGGAAAAAGGAATATATTCAAATATAAACTACACAGTAGCATTCTGTGAAAATTCTTTCTGTTCTGTGCATTCAACTAACAGAGTTGAACCTTACTTTTGATTGAGCCGTTCTGAAACACTCTTTCTGTAGAAACTGCAATTGGACATGCTAAGCGCTAAGAGGCCTACATTGGGAAAAAGAATATCTTTAAATAAAAACTACACAGATGCATTCTGTGAAACTTATTTCTGATCTGTAAATTCAGTTAACAGAGATAAAATATATTTTTGATTGAGCAGTTATGAAACACTCTTTTTGTAGAAAATGCAAGTGGAGATTCGGAGCGCTAAGAGGGTAAGAGTGGAAAAAGGAATGTCTTCAAATATAAACTACACAGAATCATTCGGTGAAACTACTTTCTGATCTGTGCATTCAACTAACAGACTTAAACCATACTTTTGATTGAGCAGATCTGAACACTCTTTCTGTAGAAAATGCAACTGGACATTTGGAGCGCTAAGAGCGTAGTAGTGGAAAAAGGAATATATTCAAATATAAACTACACAGAAGCATTCTGTGAAACTTCTTTCTGATCTGAGCATTCAGCTAACAGAGTTAAACCACACTTTTGATTCAGCAGTTTTGAAACACTCTGTCTGTAGAAAATGCAACTGGACATTCGTAGCGCTAAGTGGGTAATAGTGGAAAAAAGAATATGTTCAAATATAAACTACACAGAAGCATTGTATGAAACTTCTTTCTGTTCTGTGCATTCAACTAACAGAGTTGAACCTTACTTTTGATTGAGCCTTTCTGAAACACTCTTTCTGTAGAAACTGCAATTGGACATTCTGAGCGCTAAGAGGCCTCTATTGGGAAAAATAATATCTTCAAATAAAAACTACACAGAAGCATTGTGTGAAACTTATTTCTGATATGTTCATTAAGCTAACAGAGTTAAACCATACTTTTGATTGCGCAGTTCTGAACACTCTTTCTGTAGAAAATGCAAGTGGACATTCGGAGCGCTAAGAGGGTAATAGTGGAAAAAGGAATATATTCAAATATAAACTACACAGTAGCATTCTGTGAAAATTCTTTCTGTTCTGTGCATTGAACTAACAGAGTTGAACCTTACTTTTGATTGAGCCGTTCTGAAACTTTCTGTAGAAACTGCAATTGGACATGCTAAGCGCTAAGAGGCCTACATTGGGAAAAAGAATATCTTTAAATAAAAACTACACAGATGCATTCTGTGAAACTTATTTCTTATCTGTAAATTCAGTTAACAGAGATAAAACATATTTTTGATTGAGCAGTTATGAAACACTCTTTTTGTAGAAAATGCAAGTGGAGATTCGGAGCGCTAAGAGGGTAATAGTGGAAAAAGGAATGTCTTCAAATATAATCTACACAGAATCATTCGGTGAAACTTCTTTCTGATCTGTGCATTCAGCTAACAGAGTTAAACCATACTTTTGATTGAGCAGATCTGAACACTCTTTCTGTAGAAAATGCAACTGGACATTTGGAGCGCTAAGAGCGTAGTAGTGGAAAAAGGAATATATTCAGATATAAACTACACAGAAGCATTCTGTGAAACTTCTTTCTGACCTGAGCATTCAGCTAACAGAGTTAAACCATACTTTGGATTGAGCAGTTTTGAAACACTCTGTCTGTAGAAAATGCAACTGGACATTCGTAGCGCTAAGTGGGTAATAGTGGAAAAAAGAATATGTTCAAATATAAACTACACAGAAGCATTGTATGAAACTTCTTTCTGTTCTGTGCATTCAACTAACAGAGTTGAACCTTACTTTTGATTGAGCCGTTCTGAAACACTCTTTCTGTAGAAACTGCAATTGGACATTCTGAGCGCTAGGAGGCCTATATTGGGAAAAAGAATGTCTACAAATAAAAACTACACAGAAGAATTGTGTGAAACTTCTTTCTGTTCTGTTTGTTCAACTAAAAGAGTTGAACCTTAGTTTTGATTGAGCCGTTCTGAAACACTCTTTCTGTAGAAAATGCAAGTGGAGATTCGGAGCGCTAAGAGGGTAATAGTGGAAAAAGGAATGTCTCCAAATATAAACTACACAGAATCATTCTGTGAAACTTCTTTCTGATCTGTGCATTCAGCTAACAGAGTTAAACCATACTTTTGATTGAGCAGATCTGAACACTCTTTCTGTAGAAAATGCAACTGGACATTTGGAGCGCTAAGAGCGTAGTAGTGGAAAAAGGAATATATTCAAATATAAACTACACAGAAGCATTCTGTGAAACTTCTTTCTGATCTGAGCATTCAGCTAACAGAGTTAAACCATACTTTTGATTGAGCAGTTTTGAAACACTCTGTCTGTAGAAAATGCAACTGGACCCTCGTAGCGCTAAGTGGGTAATAGTGGTAAAAAGAATATGTTCAAATATAAACTACACAGAAGCATTGTATGAAACTTCTTTCTGTTCTGTGCATTCAACTAACAGAGTTGAACCTTACTTTTGATTGAGCCGTTCTGAAACACTCTTTCTGTAGAAACTGCAATTGGACATTCTGAGCGCTAAGAGGCCTATATTGGGAAAAAGAATGTCTACAAATAAAAACTACACAGAAGAATTGTGTGAAAATTCTTTCTGTTCTGTTTGTTCAACTAAAAGAGTTGAACCTTAGTTTTGATTGAGCCGTTCTGAAACACTCTTTCTGTAGAAAATGCAAGTGGAGATTCGGAGCGCTAAGAGGGTAATAGTGGAAAAAGGAATGTCTCCAAATATAAACTACACAGAATCATTCTGTGAAACTTCTTTCTGATCTGTGCATTCAGCTAACAGTGTTAAAACATACTTTTGATTGAGCAGATATGAACACTCTTTCTGTAGAAAATGCAACTGGACATTTGGAGCTCTAAGAGAGTAGTAGTGGAAAAAGGAATATATTCAAATATAAACTACACAGAAGCATTCTTTGAAACTTATTTCTGATATGTTCATTAAGCTAACAGAGTTAAACCATACTTTTGATTGCGCAGTTCTGAACACTCTTTCTGTAGAAAATGCAAGTGGACATTCGGAGCGCTAAGAGGGTAATAGTGGAAAAAGGAATATATTCAAATATAAACTACACAGTAGCATTCTGTGAAAATTCTTTCTGTTCTGTGCATTCAACTAACAGAGTTGAACCTTACTTTTGATTGAGCTGTTCTGAAACACTCTTCCTGTAGAAACTGCAATTGGACATGCTAAGCGCTAAGAGGCCTACACTGGGGAAAAGAATATCTTCAAATAAAAACTACACTGATGCATTCTGTGAAACTTATTTCTGATCTGTAAATTCAGTTAACAGAGATAAAACATATTTTTGATTGAGCAGTTATGAAACACTCTTTTTGTAGGAAATGCAAGTGGAGATTCGGAGCGCTAAGAGGGTAATAGTGGAAAAAGGAATGTCTTCAAATATAAACTACACAGAATCATTCGGTGAAACTTCTTTCTGATCTGTGCATTCAGCTAACAGAGTTAAACCATACTTTTGATTGAGCAGATCTGAACACTCTTTCTGTAGAAAATGCAACTGGACATTTGGAGCGCTAAGAGCGTAGTAGTGGAAAAAGGAATATATTCAAATATAAACTACACAGAAGCATTCAGTGAAACTTCTTTCTGATCTGAGCATTCAGCTAACAGAGTTAAACCATACTTTTGATTGAGCAGTTTTGAAACACTCTGTCTGTAGAAAATGCAACTGGACATTCGTAGCGCTAAGTGGGTAATAGTGGAAAAAAGAATATGTTCAAACATAAACTACACAGAAGCATTGTATGAAACTTCTTTCTGTTCTGTGCATTCAACTAACAGAGTTGAACCTTACTTTGATTGAGCCTTTCTGAAACACTCTTTCTGTAGAAACTGCAATTGGACATTCTGAGCGCTAAGAGGCCTCTATTGGGAAAAATAATATCTTCAAATAAAAACTACACAGAAGCATTGTGTGAAACTTATTTCTGATATGTTCATTAAGCTAACAGAGTTAAACCATACTTTTGATTGCGCAGTTCTGAACACTCTTTCTGTGGAAAATGCAAGTGGACATTCGGAGCGCTAACAGGGTAATAGTGGAAAAAGGAATATATTCAAATATAAACTACACAGTAGCATTCTGTGAAAATTCTTTCTGTTCTGTGCATTCAACTAACAGAGTTGAACCTTACTTTTGATTGAGCCGTTCTGAAACACTCTTTCTGTAGAAACTGCAATTGGACATGCTAAGCGCTAAGAGGCCTACATTGGGAAAAATAATATCTTCAAATAAAAACTACACAGATGCATTCTGTGATACATATTTCTGATCTGTAAATTAAGTTAATAGAGATAAAACATATTTTTGATTGAGCAGTTATGAAACACTCTTTTTGTAGAAAATGCAAGTGGAGATTCGGAGCGCTAAGAGGGTAATAGTGGAAAAAGGAATGTCTTCAAATATAAACTACACAGAATCATTCGGTGAAACTTGTTTCTGATCTGTGCATTCAGCTAACAGAGTTAAACCATACTTTTGATTGAGCAGATCTGAACACTCTTTCTGTAGAAAATGCAACTGGACATTTTGAGAGCTAAGAGCGTAGTAGTGGAAAAAGGAATATATTCAAATATAAACTACACAGTAGCATTCTGTGAAACTTCTTTCTGATCTGAGCATTCAGCTAACAGAGTTAAACCATACTTTTGATTGAGCAGTTTTGAAACACTCTGTCTGTAGAAAATGCAACTGGACATTCGTAGCGCTAAGTGGGTAATAGTGGAAAAAAGAATATGTTCAAATATAAACTACACAGAAGCATTGTATGAAACTTCTTTCTGTTCTGTGCATTCAACTAACAGAGTTGAACCTTACTTTTGATTGAGCCTTTCTGAAACACTCTTTCTGTAGAAACTGCAATTGGACATTCTGAGCGCTAAGAGGCCTCTATTGGGAAAAATAATATCTTCAAATAAAAACTACACAGAAGCATTGTGTGAAACTTATTCCTGATATGTTCATTAAGCTAACAGAGTTAAACCATACTTTTGATTGCGCAGTTCTGAACACTCTTTCTGTAGAAAATGCAAGTGGACATTCGGAGCGCTAAGAGGGTAATAGTGGAAAAAGGAATATATTCAAATATAAACTACACAGTAGCATTCTGTGAAAATTCTTTCTGTTCTGTGCATTCAACTAACAGAGTTGAACCTTACTTTTGATTGAGCCGTTCTGAAACACTCTTTCTGTAGAAACTGCAATTGGACATTCTGAGCGCTAAGAGGCCTACATTGGGAAAAAGAATGTCTACAAATAAAAACTACACAGATGCATTCTGTGAAACTTATTTCTGATCTGTAAATTCAGTTAGCAGAGGTAAAACATATTTTTGATTGAGCAGTTATGAAACACTCTTTTTGTAGAAAATGCAAGTGGAGATTCGGAACGCTAAGTGGGTAATAGTGGAAAAAGGAATGTCTTCAAATATAAACTACACAGAATCATTCGGTGAAACTCCTTTCTGATCTGTGCATTCAGCTAACAGAGTTAAACCATACTTTTGATTGAGCAGATCTGAACACTCTTTCTGTAGAAAATGCAACTGGACATTTGGAGCGCTAAGAGCGTAGTAGTGGAAAAAGGAATATATTCAAATATACACTACACAGAAGCATTCTGTGAAACTTCTTTCTGATCTGAGCATTCAGCTAACAGAGTTAAACCATACTTTTGATTGAGCAGTTTTGAAACACTCTGTCTGTAGAAAATGCAACTGGACATTCGTAGCGCTAAGTGGGTAATAGTGGAAAAAAGAATATGTTCATATATAAACTACACAGAAGTATTGTATGAAACTTCTTTCTGTTCTGTGCATTCAACTAACAGAGTTGAACCTTACTTTTGATTGAGCCGTTCTGAAACACTCTTTCTGTAGAAACTGCAATTGGACATTCTGAGCGCTGGGAGGCCTATATTGGGAAAAAGAATGTCTACAAATAAAAACTACACAGAAGAATTGTGTGAAACTTCTTTCTGTTCTGTTTGTTCAACTAAAAGAGTTGAACCTTAGTTTTGATTGAGCCGTTCTGAAACACTCTTTCTGTAGAAAATGCAAGTAGAGATTCGGAGCGCTAAGAGGGTAATAGTGGAAAAAGGAATGTCTCCAAATATAAACTACACAGAATCATTCTGTGAAACTTCTTTCTGATCTGTGCATTCAGCTAACAGAGTTAAACCGTACTTTTGATTGAGCAGATCTGAACACTCTTTCTGTAGAAAATGCAACTGGACATTTGGAGCGCTAAGAGCGTAGTAGTGGAAAAAGGAATATATTCAAATATAAACTACACAGAAGCATTCTGTGAAACTTCTTTCTGATCTGAGCATTCAGCTAACCGAGTTAAACCATACTTTTGATTGAGCAGTTTTGAAACACTCTGTCTGTAGAAAATGCAACTGGACATTCATAGCGCTAAGTGGGTAATAGTGGAAAAAAGAATATGTTCAAATATAAACTACACAGAAGCATTGTATGAAACTTCTTTCTGTTCTGTGCATTCAACTAACAGAGTTGAACCTTACTTTTGATTGAGCCTTTCTGAAACACTCTTTCTGTAGAAACTGCAATTGGACATTCTGAGCGCTAAGAGGCCTCAATTGGGAAAAATAATATCTTCAAATAAAAACTACACAGAAGAATTGTGTGAAACTTATTTCTGATATGTTCTTTAAGCTAACAGAATTAAACCATACTTTTGATTGCGCAGTTCTGAATACTTTTTCTGTAGAAAATGCAAGTGGACATTCGGAGCGCTAAGAGGGTAATAGTGGAAAAAGGAATATATTCAAATATAAACTACACAGTAGCATTCTGTGAAAATTCTTTCTGTTCTGTGCATTCAACTAACAGAGTTGAACCTTACTTTTGATTGAGCCGTTCTGAAACACTCTTTCTGTAGAAACTGCAATTGGACATTCTAAGCGCTAAGAGGCCTACATTGGGAAAAAAAATATCTTCAAATAAAAACTACACAGATGCATTCTGTGAAACTTATTTCTGATCTGTAAATTCAGTTAACAGAGATAAAACATATTTTTGATTGAGCAGTTATGAAACACTCTTTTTGTAGAAAATGCAAGTGGAGATTCGGAGTGCTAAGTGGTTAATAGTGGAAAAAGGAATGTCTTCAAATATAAACTACACAGAATCATTCGGTGAAACTTCTTTCTGATCTGTGCATTCAGCTAACACAGTTAAACCATACTTTTGATTGAGCAGATCTGAACACTCTTTCTGTAGAAAATGCAACTGGACATTTGGAGCGCTAAGAGCGTAGTAGTGGAAAAAGGAATATATTCAAATATAAACTACACAGAAGGATTCTGTGAAACTTCTTTCTGATCTGAGCATTCAGCTAACAGAGTTAAACCATACTTTTGATTGAGCAGTTTTGAAACACTCTGTCTGTAGAAAATGCAACTGGACATTCGTAGCGCTAAGTGGGTAATAGTGGAAAAAAGAATATGTTCAAATATAAACTACACAGAAGCATTGTATGAAACTTCTTTCTGTTCTGTGCATTCAACTAACAGAGTTGAACCTTACTTTTGACTGAGCCGTTCTGAAACACTCTTTCTGTAGAAACTGCAATTGGACATTCTGAGCGCTAAGTGGCCTCTATTGGGAAAAATAATATCTTCAAATAAAAACTACACAGAAGCGTTGTATGAAACTTATTTCTGATGTGTTCATTAAGCTAACAGAGTTAAACCATACTTTTGATTGCGCAGTTCTGAACACTCTTTCTGTAGAAAATGCAAGTGGACATTCGGAGCGCTAAGAGGGTAATAGTGGAAAAAGGAATATATTCAAATATAAACTACACAGTAGCATTCTGTGAAAATTCTTTCTGTTCTGTGCATTCAACTAACAGAGTTGAACCTTACGTTTGATTGAGCCGTTCTGAAACACTCTTTCTGTAGAAACTGCAATTGGACATGCTAAGCGCCAAGAGGCCTACATTGGGAAAAAGAATATCTTCAAATAAAAACTACACAGAAGCATTGTGTGAAACTTATTTCTGATATGTTCATTAAGCTAACAGAGTTAAACCATACTTTTGATTGCGCAGTTCTGAACACTCTTTCTGTAGAAAATGCAAGTGGACATTCGGAGCGCTAAGAGGGTAATAGTGGAAAAAGGAATATATTCAAATATAAACTACACAGTAGCATTCTGTGAAAATTCTTTCTGTTCTGTGCATTCAACTAACAGAGTTGAACCTTACGTTTGATTGAGCCGTTCTGAAAAACTCTTTCTGTAGAAACTGCAATTGGACATGCTAAGCGCTAAGAGGCCTACATTGGGAAAAAGAATATCTTCAAATAAAAACTACACAGATGCATTCTGTGAAACTTATTTCTGATCTGTAAATTCAGTTAACAGAGATAAAACATATTTTTGATTGAGCAGTTATGAAACACTCTTTTTGTAGAAAATGCAAGTGGAGATTCGGAGCGCTAAGAGGGTAATAGTGGAAAAGGAATGTCTTCAAATATAAACTACACAGAATCATTCGGTGAAACTTCTTTCTGATCTGTGCATTCAGCTAACAGAGTTAAACCATACTTTTGATTGAGCAGATCTGAACACTCTTTCTGTAGAAAATGCAACTGGACATTTGGAGCGCTAAGAGCGTAGTAGTGGAAAAAGGAATATATTCAAATATAAACTACACAGAAGCATTCTGTGAAACTTCTTTCTGATCTGAGCATTCAGCTAACAGAGTTAAACCATACTTTTGATTGAGCAGTTTTGAAACACTCTGTCTGTAGAAAATGCAACTGGACATTCGTAGCGCTAAGTGGCTAATAGTGGAAAAAAGAATATGTTCAAATATAAACTACACAGAAGCATTGTATGAAACCTCTTTCTGTTCTGTGCATTCAATTAACAGAGTTGAACCTGACTTCTGATTGAGCCTTTCTGAAACACTCTTTCTGTAGAAACTGCAATTGGACATTCTGAGCGCTAAGAGGCCTCTATTGGGAAAAATAATATCTTCAAATAAAAACTACACAGAAGCATTGTGTGAAACTTATTTCTGATATGTTCATTAAGCTAACAGAGTTAAACCATACTTTTGATTGCGCAGTTCTGAACACTCTTTCTGTAGAAAATGCAAGTGGACATTCGGAGCGCTAAGAGGGTAATAGTGGAAAAAGGAATATATTCAAATATAAACTACACAGTAGCATTCTGTGAAAATTCTTTCTGTTCTGTGCATTCAACTAACAGAGTTGAACCTTACTTTTGATTGAGCCGTTCTGAAACACTCTTTCTGTAGAAACTGCAATTGGACATGCTAAGCGCTAAGAGGCCTACATTGGGAAAAAGAATATCTTCAAATAAAAACTACACAGATGCATTCTGTGAAACTTATTTCTGATCTGTAAATTCAGTTAACAGAGATAAAACATATTATTGATTGAGCAGTTATGAAACACTCTTTTTGTAGAAAATGCAAGTGGAGATTCGGAGCGCTAAGAGGGTAATAGTGGAAAAAGGAATGTCTTCAAATATAAACTACACAGAATCATTCGGTGAAACTTCTTTCTGATCTGTGCATTCAGCTAACAGAGTTAAACCATTCTTTTAATTGAGCAGATCTGAACACTCTTTCTGTAGAAAATGCAACTGGACATTTGGAGCGCTAAGAGCGTAGTAGTGGAAAAAGGAATATATTCAAATATAAACTACACAGAAGCATTCTGTGAAACTTCTTTCTGATCTGAGCATTCAGCTAACAGAGTTAAACCATACTTTTGATTGAGCAGTTTTGAAACACTCTGTCTGTAGAAAATGCAACTGAACATTCGTAGCGCTAAGTGGGTAAGAGTGGAAAAAAGAATATGTTCAAATATAAACTACACAGAAGCATTGTATGAAACTTCTTTCTGTTCTGTGCATTCAACTAACAGAGTTGAACCTTACTTTTGATTGAGCCGTTCTGAAACACTCTTTCTGTAGAAACTGCAATTGGACATTCTGAGCGCTAAGAGGCCTATATTGGGAAAAAGAATGTCTACAAATAAAAACTACACAGAAGAATTGTGTGAAACTTCTTTCTGTTCTGTTTGTTCAACTAAAAGAGTTGAACCTTAGTTTTGATTGAGCCGTTCTGAAACACTCTTTCTGTAGAAACTGCAATTGGTCATTCTGAGCGCTAAGAGGCCTATATTGGGAAAAAGAATGTCTACAAATAAAAACTACACAGAAGAATTGTGTGAAACTTCTTTCTGTTCTGTTTGTTCAACTAAAAGAGTTGAACCTTAGTTTTGATTGAGCCGTTCTGAAACACTCTTTCTGTAGAAAATGCAAGTGGAGATTCGGAGCGCTAAGAGGGTAATAGTGGAAAAAGGAATGTCTCCAAATATAAACTACACAGAATCATTCTGTGAAACTTCTTTCTGATCTGTGCATTCAGCTAACAGAGTTAAACCATACTTTTGATTGAGCAGATCTGAACACTCTTTCTGTAGAAAATGCAACTGGACATTTGGAGCGCTAAGAGAGTAGTAGTGGAAAAAGGAATATATTCAAATATAAACTACACAGAAGCATTCTGTGAAACATCTTTCTGATCTGAGCATTCAGCTAACAGAGTTAAACCATACTTTTGATTGAGCAGTTTTGAAACACTCTGTCTGAAGAAAATGCAACTGGACATTCGTAGCGCTAAGTGGGTCATATTGGAAAAAAGAATATGTTCAAATATAAACTACACAGAAGCATTGTATGAAACTTCTTTCTGTTCTGTGCATTCAACTAACAGAGTTGAACCTTACGTTTGATTGAGCCGTTCTGAAACACTCTTTCTGTAGAAACTGCAATTGGACATGCTAAGCGCCAAGAGGCCTACATTGGGAAAAAGAATATCTTCAAATAAAAACTACACAGAAGCATTGTGTGAAACTTATTTCTGATATGTTCATTAAGCTAACAGAGTTAAACCATACTTTTGATTGCGCAGTTCTGAACACTCTTTCTGTAGAAAATGCAAGTGGACATTCGGAGCGCTAAGAGGGTAATAGTGGAAAAAGGAATATATTCAAATATAAACTACACAGTAGCATTCTGTGAAAATTCTTTCTGTTCTGTGCATTCAACTAACAGAGTTGAACCTTACGTTTGATTGAGCCGTTCTGAAAAACTCTTTCTGTAGAAACTGCAATTGGACATGCTAAGCGCTAAGAGGCCTACATTGGGAAAAAGAATATCTTCAAATAAAAACTACACAGATGCATTCTGTGAAACTTATTTCTGATCTGTAAATTCAGTTAACAGAGATAAAACATATTTTTGATTGAGCAGTTATGAAACACTCTTTTTGTAGAAAATGCAAGTGGAGATTCGGAGCGCTAAGAGGGTAATAGTGGAAAAAGAATGTCTTCAAATATAAACTACAAAGAATCATTCGGTGAAACTTCTTTCTGATCTGTGCATTCAGCTAACAGAGTGAAAACATATTTTTGATTGAGCAGATCTGAACACTCTTTCTGTAGAAAATGCAACTGGACATTTGGAGCGCTAAGAGCGTAGTAGTGAAAAAAGGAATATATTCAAATATAAACTACACAGAAGCATTCTGTGAAACTTCTTTCTGTTCTGAGCATTCAGCTAACAGAGTTAAACCATACTTTTGATTGAGCAGTTTTGAAACACTCTGTCTGTAGAAAATGCAACTGGACATTCGTAGCGCTAAGTGGGTCATAGTGGAAAAAAGAATATGTTCAAATATAAACTACACAGAAGCATTGTATGAAACTACTTTCTGTTCTGTGCATTCAACTAACAGAGTTGAACCTGACTTCTGATTGAGCCTTTCTGAAACACTCTTTCTGTAGAAACTGCAATTGGACATTCTGAGCGCTAAGAGGCCTCTATTGGGAAAAATAATATCTTCAAATAAAAACTACACAGAAGCATTGTGTGAAACTTATTTCTGATATGTTCATTAAGCTAACAGAGTTAAACCATACTTTTGATTGCGCAGTTCTGAACACTCTTTCTGTAGAAAATGCAAGTGGACATTCGGAGCGCTAAGAGGGTAATAGTGGAAAAAGGAATATATTCAAATATAAACTACACAGTAGCATTCTGTGAAAATTCTTTCTGTTCTGTGCATTCAACTAACAGAGTTGAACCTTAATTTTGATTGAGCCGTTCTGAAACACTCTTTCTGTAGAAACTGCAATTGGACATGCTAAGCGCTAAGAGGCCTACTTTGGGAAAAAGAATATCTTCAAATAAAAACTACACAGATGCATTCTGTGAAACTTATTTCTGATCTGTAAATTCAGTTAACAGAGATAAAACATATTTTTGATTGAGCAGTTATGAAACACTCTTTTTGTAGAAAATGCAAGTGGAGATTCGGAGCGCTAAGAGGGTAATAGTGGAAAAAGGAATGTCTTCAAATATAAACTACACAGAATCATTCGGTGAAACTTCTTTCTGATCTGTGCATTCAGCTAACAGAGTTAAACCATACTTTTGATTGAGCAGATCTGAACACTCTTTCTGTAGAAAATGCAACTGGACATTTGGAGCGCTAAGAGCGTAGTAGTGGAAAAAGGAATATATTCAAATATAAACTACACAGAAGCATTCTGTGAAACTTCTTTCTGATCTGAGCATTCAGCTAACAGAGTTAAACCATACTTTTGATTGAGCAGTTTTGAAACACTCTGTCTGTAGAAAATGCAACTGGACATTCGTAGCGCTAAGTGGCTAATAGTGGAAAAAAGAATATGTTCAAATATAAACTACACAGAAGCATTGTATGAAACCTCTTTCTGTTCTGTGCATTCAATTAACAGAGTTGAACCTGACTTCTGATTGAGCCTTTCTGAAACACTCTTTCTGTAGAAACTGCAATTGGACATTCTGAGCGCTAAGAGGCCTCTATTGGGAAAAATAATATCTTCAAATAAAAACTACACAGAAGCATTGTGTGAAACTTATTTCTGATATGTTCATTAAGCTAACAGAGTTAAACCATACTTTTGATTGCGCAGTTCTGAACACTCTTTCTGTAGAAAATGCAAGTGGACATTCGGAGCGCTAAGAGGGTAATAGTGGAAAAAGGAATATATTCAAATATAAACTACACAGTAGCATTCTGTGAAAATTCTTTCTGTTCTGTGCATTCAACTAACAGAGTTGAACCTTACTTTTGATTGAGCCGTTCTGAAACACTCTTTCTGTAGAAACTGCAATTGGACATGCTAAGCGCTAAGAGGCCTACATTAGGAAAAAGAATATCTTCAAATAAAAACTACACAGATGCATTCTGTGAAACTTATTTCTGATCTGTAAATTCAGTTAACAGAGATAAAACATATTATTGATTGAGCAGTTATGAAACACTCTTTTTGTAGAAAATGCAAGTGGAGATTCGGAGCGCTAAGAGGGTAATAGTGGAAAAAGGAATGTCTTCAAATATAAACTACACAGAATCATTCGGTGAAACTTCTTTCTGATCTGTGCATTCAGCTAACAGAGTTAAACCATTCTTTTAATTGAGCAGATCTGAACACTCTTTCTGTAGAAAATGCAACTGGACATTTGGAGCGCTAAGAGCGTAGTAGTGGAAAAAGGAATATATTCAAATATAAACTACACAGAAGCATTCTGTGAAACTTCTTTCTGATCTGAGCATTCAGCTAACAGAGTTAAACCATACTTTTGATTGAGCAGTTTTGAAACACTCTGTCTGTAGAAAATGCAACTGAACATTCGTAGCGCTAAGTGGGTAAGAGTGGAAAAAAGAATATGTTCAAATATAAACTACACAGAAGCATTGTATGAAACTTCTTTCTGTTCTGTGCATTCAACTAACAGAGTTGAACCTTACTTTTGATTGAGCCGTTCTGAAACACTCTTTCTGTAGAAACTGCAATTGGACATTCTGAGCGCTAAGAGGCCTATATTGGGAAAAAGAATGTCTACAAATAAAAACTACACAGAAGAATTGTGTGAAACTTCTTTCTGTTCTGTTTGTTCAACTAAAAGAGTTGAACCTTAGTTTTGATTGAGCCGTTCTGAAACACTCTTTCTGTAGAAACTGCAATTGGTCATTCTGAGCGCTAAGAGGCCTATATTGGGAAAAAGAATGTCTACAAATAAAAACTACACAGAAGAATTGTGTGAAACTTCTTTCTGTTCTGTTTGTTCAACTAAAAGAGTTGAACCTTAGTTTTGATTGAGCCGTTCTGAAACACTCTTTCTGTAGAAAATGCAAGTGGAGATTCGGAGCGCTAAGAGGGTAATAGTGGAAAAAGGAATGTCTCCAAATATAAACTACACAGAATCATTCTGTGAAACTTCTTTCTGATCTGTGCATTCAGCTAACAGAGTTAAACCATACTTTTGATTGAGCAGATCTGAACACTCTTTCTGTAGAAAATGCAACTGGACATTTGGAGCGCTAAGAGAGTAGTAGTGGAAAAAGGAATATATTCAAATATAAACTACACAGAAGCATTCTGTGAAACATCTTTCTGATCTGAGCATTCAGCTAACAGAGTTAAACCATACTTTTGATTGAGCAGTTTTGAAACACTCTGTCTGAAGAAAATGCAACTGGACATTCGTAGCGCTAAGTGGGTCATATTGGAAAAAAGAATATGTTCAAATATAAACTACACAGAAGCATTGTATGAAACTTCTTTCTGTTCTGTGCATTCAACTAACAGAGTTGAACCTGACTTCTGATTGAGCCTTTCTGAAACACTCTTTCTGTAGAAACTGCAATTGGACATTCTGAGCGCTAAGAGGCCTCTATTGGGAAAAATAATATCTTCAAATAAAAACTACACAGAAGCATTGTGTGAAACTTATTTCTGATATGTTCATTAAGCTAACAGAGTTAAACCATACTTTTGATTGCGCAGTTCTGAACACTCTTTCTGTAGAAAATGCAAGTGGACATTCGGAGCGCTAAGAGGGTAATAGTGGAAAAAGGAATACATTCAAATATAAACTACACAGTAGCATTCTGTGAAAATTCTTTCTGTTCTGTGCATTCAACTAACAGAGTTGAACCTTACTTTTGATTGAGCCGTTCTGAAACACTCTTTCTGTAGAAACTGCAATTGGACATGCTAAGCGCTAAGAGGCCTACATTGGGAAAAAGAATATCTTCAAATAAAAACTACACAGATGCATTCTGTGAAACTTATTTCTGATCTGTAAATTCAGTTAACAGAGATAAAACATATTATTGATTGAGCAGTTATGAAACACTCTTTTTGTAGAAAATGCAAGTGGAGATTCGGAGCGCTAAGAGGGTAATAGTGGAAAAAGGAATGTCTTCAAATATAAACTACACAGAATCATTCGGTGAAACTTCTTTCTGATCTGTGCATTCAGCTAACAGAGTTAAACCATTCTTTTAATTGAGCAGATCTGAACACTCTTTCTGTAGAAAATGCAACTGGACATTTGGAGCGCTAAGAGCGTAGTAGTGGAAAAAGAAATATATTCAAATATAAACTACACAGAAGCATTCTGTGAAACTTCTTTCTGATCTGAGCATTCAGCTAACAGAGTTAAACCATACTTTTGATTGAGCAGTTTTGAAACACTCTGTCTGTAGAAAATGCAACTGAACATTCGTAGCGCTAAGTGGGTAAGAGTGGAAAAAAGAATATGTTCAAATATAAACTACACAGAAGCATTGTATGAAACTTCTTTCTGTTCTGTGCATTCAACTAACAGAGTTGAACCTTACTTTTGATTGAGCCGTTCTGAAACACTCTTTCTGTAGAAACTGCAATTGGACATTCTGAGCGCTAAGAGGCCTATATTGGGAAAAAGAATGTCTACAAATAAAAACTACACAGAAGAATTGTGTGAAACTTCTTTCTGTTCTGTTTGTTCAACTAAAAGAGTTGAACCTTAGTTTTGATTGAGCCGTTCTGAAACACTCTTTCTGTAGAAACTGCAATTGGTCATTCTGAGCGCTAAGAGGCCTATATTGGGAAAAAGAATGTCTACAAATAAAAACTACACAGAAGAATTGTGTGAAACTTCTTTCTGTTCTGTTTGTTCAACTAAAAGAGTTGAACCTTAGTTTTGATTGAGCCGTTCTGAAACACTCTTTCTGTAGAAAATGCAAGTGGAGATTCGGAGCGCTAAGAGGGTAATAGTGGAAAAAGGAATGTCTCCAAATATAAACTACACAGAATCATTCTCTGAAACTTCTTTCTGATCTGTGCATTCAGCTAACAGAGTTAAACCATACTTTTGATTGAGCAGATCTGAACACTCTTTCTGTAGAAAATGCAACTGGACATTTGGAGCGCTAAGAGAGTAGTAGTGGAAAAAGGAATATATTCAAATATAAACTACACAGAAGCATTCTGTGAAACATCTTTCTGATCTGAGCATTCAGCTAACAGAGTTAAACCATACTTTTGATTGAGCAGTTTTGAAACACTCTGTCTGAAGAAAATGCAACTGGACATTCGTAGCGCTAAGTGGGTCATAGTGGAAAAAAGAATATGTTCAAATATATACTACACAGAAGCATTGTATGAAACTTCTTTCTGTTCTGTGCATTCAACTAACAGAGTTGAACCTGACTTCTGATTGAGCCTTTCTGAAACACTCTTTCTGTAGAAACTGCAATTGGACATTCTGAGCGCTAAGAGGCCTCTATTGGGAAAAATAATATCTTCAAATAAAAACTACACAGAAGCATTGTGTGAAACTTATTTCTGATATGTTCATTAAGCTAACAGAGTTAAACCATACTTTTGATTGCGCAGTTCTGAACACTCTTTCTGTAGAAAATGCAAGTGGACATTCGGAGCGCTAAGAGGTTAATAGTGGAAAAAGGAATATATTCAAATATAAACTACACAGTAGCATTCTGTGAAAATTCTTTCTGTTCTGTGCATTCAACTAACAGAGTTGAACCTTACTTTTGATTGAGCCGTTCTGAAACACTCTTTCTGTAGAAACTGCAATTGGACATGCTAAGCGCTAAGAGGCCTACATTGGGAAAAAGAATATCTTCAAATAAAAACTACACAGATGCATTCTGTGAAACTTATTTCTGATCTGTAAATTCAGTTAACAGAGATAAAACATATTTTTGATTGAGCAGTTATGAAACACTCTTTTTGTAGAAAATGCAAGTGGAGATTCGGAGCGCTAAGAGGGTAATAGTGGAAAAAGTAATGTCTTCAAATATAAACTACACAGAATCATTCGGTGAAACTTCTTTCTCATCTGTGCATTCAGCTAACAGAGTTAAACCATACTTTTGATTGAGCAGATCTGAACACTCTTTCTGTAGAAAATGCAACTGGACATTTGGAGCGCTAAGAGCGTAGTAGTGGAAAAAGGAATATATTCAAATATAAACTACACAGAAGCATTCTGTGAAACTTCTTTCTGATCTGAGCATTCAGCTAACAGAGTTAAACCATACTTTTGATTGAGCAGTTTTGAAACACTCTGTCTGTAGAAAATGCAACTGGACATTCGTAGCGCTAAGTGGGTAATAGTGGAAAAAAGAATATATTCAAATATAAACTACACAGAAGCATTGTATGAAACTTCTTTCTGTTCTGTGCATTCAACTAACAGAGTTGAACCTCACTTTTGATTGAGCCTTTCTGAAACACTCTTTCTGTAGAAACTGCAATTGGACATTCTGAGCGCTAAGAGGCCTCTATTGGGAAAAAGAATGTCTACAAATAAAAACTACACAGAAGAATTGTGTGAAACTTCTTTCTGTTCTGTTTGTTCAACTAAAAGAGTTGAACCTTAGTTTTGATTGAGCCGTTCTGAAACACTCTTTCTGTAGAAAATGCAAGTGGAGATTCGGAGCGCTAAGAGGGTAATAGTGGAAAAAGGAATGTCTCCAAATATAAACTACACAGAATCATTCTGTGAAACTTCTTTCTGATCTGTGCATTCAGCTAACAGAGTTAAACCATACTTTTGATTGAGCAGATCTGAACACTCTTTCTGTAGAAAATGCAACTGGACATTTGGAGCGCTAAGAGAGTAGTAGTGGAAAAAGGAATATATTCAAATATAAACTACACAGAAGCATTCTGTGAAACATCTTTCTGATCTGAGCATTCAGCTAACAGAGTTAAACCATACTTTTGATTGAGCAGTTTTGAAACACTCTGTCTGAAGAAAATGCAACTGGACATTCGTAGCGCTAAGTGGGTCATAGTGGAAAAAAGAATATGTTCAAATATAAACTACACAGAAGCATTGTATGAAACTTCTTTCTGTTCTGTGCATTCAACTAACAGAGTTGAACCTGACTTCTGATTGAGCCTTTCTGAAACACTCTTTCTGTAGAAACTGCAATTGGACATTCTGAGCGCTAAGAGGCCTCTATTGGGAAAAATAATATCTTCAAATAAAAACTACACAGAAGCATTGTGTGAAACTTATTTCTGATATGTTCATTAAGCTAACAGAGTTAAACCATACTTTTGATTGCGCAGTTCTGAACACTCTTTCTGTATAAAATGCAAGTGGACATTCGGAGCGCTAAGAGGGTAATAGTGGAAAAAGGAATATATTCAAATATAAACTACACAGTAGCATTCTGTGAAAATTCTTTCTGTTCTGTGCATTCAACTAACAGAGTTGAACCTTACTTTTGATTGAGCCGTTCTGAAACACTCTTTCTGTAGAAACTGCAATTGGACATGCTAAGCGCTAAGAGGCCTACATTGGGAAAAAGAATATCTTCAAATAAAAACTACACAGATGCATTCTGTGAAACTTATTTCTGATCTGTAAATTCAGTTAACAGAGATAAAACATATTTTTGATTGAGCAGTTATGAAACACTCTTTTTGTAGAAAATGCAAGTGGAGATTTGGAGCGCTAAGAGGGTAATAGTGGAAAAAGGGATGTCTTCAAATATAAACTACACAGAATCATTCGGTGAAACTTCTTTCTGATCTGTGCATTCAGCTAACAGAGGGAAAACATATTTTTGATTGAGCAGATCTGAACACTCTTTCTGTAGAAAATGCAACTGGACATTTTGAGCGCTAAGAGCGTAGTAGTGGAAAAAGGAATATATTCAAATATAAACTACACAGAAGCATTCTGTGAAACTTCTTTCTGATCTGAGCATTCAGCTAACAGAGTTAAACCATACTTTTGATTGAGCAGTTTGGAAACACTCTGTCTGTAGAAAATGCAACTGAACATTCGTAGCGCTAAGTGGGTAAGAGTGGAAAAAAGAATATGTTCAAATATAAACTACACAGAAGCATTGTATGAAACTTCTTTCTGTTCTGTGCATTCAACTAACAGAGTTGAACCTTACTTTTGATTGAGCCGTTCTGAAACACTCTTTCTGTAGAAACTGCAATTGGACATTCTGAGCGCTAAGAGGCCTATATTGGGAAAAAGAATGTCTACAAATAAAAACTACACAGAAGAATTGTGTGAAACTTCTTTCTGTTCTGTTTGTTCAACTAAAAGAGTTGAACCTTAGTTTTGATTGAGCCGTTCTGAAACACTATTTCTGTAGAAAATGCAAGTGGAGATTCGGAGCGCTAAGAGGGTAATAGTGGAAAAAGGAATGTCTCAAAATATAAACTACACAGAATCATTCTGTGAAACTTCTTTCTGATCTGTGCATTCAGCTAACAGAGTTAAACCGTACTTTTGATTGAGCAGATCTG
Organism: Symphalangus syndactylus; assembly: GCF_028878055.3. Classification (NCBI taxonomy): domain Eukaryota; kingdom Metazoa; phylum Chordata; class Mammalia; order Primates; family Hylobatidae; genus Symphalangus; species Symphalangus syndactylus. The sequence continues at coordinate 108,097,333 of NC_072437.2, read as the reverse complement.
AACACTCTTTCTGTAGAAAATGCAACTGGACATTTGGAGCGCTAAGAGCGTAGTAGTGGAAAAAGGAATATATTCAAATATAAACTACACAGAAGCATTCTGTGAAACTTCTTTCTGATCTGAGCATTCAGCTAACCGAGTTAAACCATACTTTTGATTGAGCAGTTTTGAAACACTCTGTCTGTAGAAAATGCAACTGGACATTCATAGCGCTAAGTGGGTAATAGTGGAAAAAAGAATATGTTCAAATATAAACTACACAGAAGCATTGTATGAAACTTCTTTCTGTTCTGTGCATTCAACTAACAGAGTTGAACCTTACTTTTGATTGAGCCTTTCTGAAACACTCTTTCTGTAGAAACTGCAATTGGACATTCTGAGCGCTAAGAGGCCTCAATTGGGAAAAATAATATCTTCAAATAAAAACTACACAGAAGAATTGTGTGAAACTTATTTCTGATATGTTCTTTAAGCTAACAGAATTAAACCATACTTTTGATTGCGCAGTTCTGAACACTTTTTCTGTAGAAAATGCAAGTGGACATTCGGAGCGCTAAGAGGGTAATAGTGGAAAAAGGAATATATTCAAATATAAACTACACAGTAGCATTCTGTGAAAATTCTTTCTGTTCTGTGCATTCAACTAACAGAGTTGAACCTTACTTTTGATTGAGCCGTTCTGAAACACTCTTTCTGTAGAAACTGCAATTGGACATTCTAAGCGCTAAGAGGCCTACATTGGGAAAAAAAATATCTTCAAATAAAAACTACACAGATGCATTCTGTGAAACTTATTTCTGATCTGTAAATTCAGTTAACAGAGATAAAACATATTTTTGATTGAGCAGTTATGAAACACTCTTTTTGTAGAAAATGCAAGTGGAGATTCGGAGCGCTAAGTGGTTAATAGTGGAAAAAGGAATGTCTTCAAATATAAACTACACAGAATCATTCGGTGAAACTTCTTTCTGATCTGTGCATTCAGCTAACACAGTTAAACCATACTTTTGATTGAGCAGATCTGAACACTCTTTCTGTAGAAAATGCAACTGGACATTTGGAGCGCTAAGAGCGTAGTAGTGGAAAAAGGAATATATTCAAATATAAACTACACAGAAGGATTCTGTGAAACTTCTTTCTGATCTGAGCATTCAGCTAACAGAGTTAAACCATACTTTTGATTGAGCAGTTTTGAAACACTCTGTCTGTAGAAAATGCAACTGGACATTCGTAGCGCTAAGTGGGTAATAGTGGAAAAAAGAATATGTTCAAATATAAACTACACAGAAGCATTGTATGAAACTTCTTTCTGTTCTGTGCATTCAACTAACAGAGTTGAACCTTACTTTTGACTGAGCCGTTCTGAAACACTCTTTCTGTAGAAACTGCAATTGGACATTCTGAGCGCTAAGTGGCCTCTATTGGGAAAAATAATATCTTCAAATAAAAACTACACAGAAGCGTTGTATGAAACTTATTTCTGATGTGTTCATTAAGCTAACAGAGTTAAACCATACTTTTGATTGCGCAGTTCTGAACACTCTTTCTGTAGAAAATGCAAGTGGACATTCGGAGCGCTAAGAGGGTAATAGTGGAAAAAGGAATATATTCAAATATAAACTACACAGTAGCATTCTGTGAAAATTCTTTCTGTTCTGTGCATTCAACTAACAGAGTTGAACCTTACGTTTGATTGAGCCGTTCTGAAACACTCTTTCTGTAGAAACTGCAATTGGACATGCTAAGCGCCAAGAGGCCTACATTGGGAAAAAGAATATCTTCAAATAAAAACTACACAGAAGCATTGTGTGAAACTTATTTCTGATATGTTCATTAAGCTAACAGAGTTAAACCATACTTTTGATTGCGCAGTTCTGAACACTCTTTCTGTAGAAAATGCAAGTGGACATTCGGAGCGCTAAGAGGGTAATAGTGGAAAAAGGAATATATTCAAATATAAACTACACAGTAGCATTCTGTGAAAATTCTTTCTGTTCTGTGCATTCAACTAACAGAGTTGAACCTTACGTTTGATTGAGCCGTTCTGAAAAACTCTTTCTGTAGAAACTGCAATTGGACATGCTAAGCGCTAAGAGGCCTACATTGGGAAAAAGAATATCTTCAAATAAAAACTACACAGATGCATTCTGTGAAACTTATTTCTGATCTGTAAATTCAGTTAACAGAGATAAAACATATTTTTGATTGAGCAGTTATGAAACACTCTTTTTGTAGAAAATGCAAGTGGAGATTCGGAGCGCTAAGAGGGTAATAGTGGAAAAAGAATGTCTTCAAATATAAACTACAAAGAATCATTCGGTGAAACTTCTTTCTGATCTGTGCATTCAGCTAACAGAGTGAAAACATATTTTTGATTGAGCAGATCTGAACACTCTTTCTGTAGAAAATGCAACTGGACATTTGGAGCGCTAAGAGCGTAGTAGTGAAAAAAGGAATATATTCAAATATAAACTACACAGAAGCATTCTGTGAAACTTCTTTCTGTTCTGAGCATTCAGCTAACAGAGTTAAACCATACTTTTGATTGAGCAGTTTTGAAACACTCTGTCTGTAGAAAATGCAACTGGACATTCGTAGCGCTAAGTGGGTCATAGTGGAAAAAAGAATATGTTCAAATATAAACTACACAGAAGCATTGTATGAAACTACTTTCTGTTCTGTGCATTCAACTAACAGAGTTGAACCTGACTTCTGATTGAGCCTTTCTGAAACACTCTTTCTGTAGAAACTGCAATTGGACATTCTGAGCGCTAAGAGGCCTCTATTGGGAAAAATAATATCTTCAAATAAAAACTACACAGAAGCATTGTGTGAAACTTATTTCTGATATGTTCATTAAGCTAACAGAGTTAAACCATACTTTTGATTGCGCAGTTCTGAACACTCTTTCTGTAGAAAATGCAAGTGGACATTCGGAGCGCTAAGAGGGTAATAGTGGAAAAAGGAATATATTCAAATATAAACTACACAGTAGCATTCTGTGAAAATTCTTTCTGTTCTGTGCATTCAACTAACAGAGTTGAACCTTAATTTTGATTGAGCCGTTCTGAAACACTCTTTCTGTAGAAACTGCAATTGGACATGCTAAGCGCTAAGAGGCCTACTTTGGGAAAAAGAATATCTTCAAATAAAAACTACACAGATGCATTCTGTGAAACTTATTTCTGATCTGTAAATTCAGTTAACAGAGATAAAACATATTTTTGATTGAGCAGTTATGAAACACTCTTTTTGTAGAAAATGCAAGTGGAGATTCGGAGCGCTAAGAGGGTAATAGTGGAAAAAGGAATGTCTTCAAATATAAACTACACAGAATCATTCGGTGAAACTTCTTTCTGATCTGTGCATTCAGCTAACAGAGTTAAACCATACTTTTGATTGAGCAGATCTGAACACTCTTTCTGTAGAAAATGCAACTGGACATTTGGAGCGCTAAGAGCGTAGTAGTGGAAAAAGGAATATATTCAAATATAAACTACACAGAAGCATTCTGTGAAACTTCTTTCTGATCTGAGCATTCAGCTAACAGAGTTAAACCATACTTTTGATTGAGCAGTTTTGAAACACTCTGTCTGTAGAAAATGCAACTGGACATTCGTAGCGCTAAGTGGCTAATAGTGGAAAAAAGAATATGTTCAAATATAAACTACACAGAAGCATTGTATGAAACCTCTTTCTGTTCTGTGCATTCAATTAACAGAGTTGAACCTGACTTCTGATTGAGCCTTTCTGAAACACTCTTTCTGTAGAAACTGCAATTGGACATTCTGAGCGCTAAGAGGCCTCTATTGGGAAAAATAATATCTTCAAATAAAAACTACACAGAAGCATTGTGTGAAACTTATTTCTGATATGTTCATTAAGCTAACAGAGTTAAACCATACTTTTGATTGCGCAGTTCTGAACACTCTTTCTGTAGAAAATGCAAGTGGACATTCGGAGCGCTAAGAGGGTAATAGTGGAAAAAGGAATATATTCAAATATAAACTACACAGTAGCATTCTGTGAAAATTCTTTCTGTTCTGTGCATTCAACTAACAGAGTTGAACCTTACTTTTGATTGAGCCGTTCTGAAACACTCTTTCTGTAGAAACTGCAATTGGACATGCTAAGCGCTAAGAGGCCTACATTGGGAAAAAGAATATCTTCAAATAAAAACTACACAGATGCATTCTGTGAAACTTATTTCTGATCTGTAAATTCAGTTAACAGAGATAAAACATATTATTGATTGAGCAGTTATGAAACACTCTTTTTGTAGAAAATGCAAGTGGAGATTCGGAGCGCTAAGAGGGTAATAGTGGAAAAAGGAATGTCTTCAAATATAAACTACACAGAATCATTCGGTGAAACTTCTTTCTGATCTGTGCATTCAGCTAACAGAGTTAAACCATTCTTTTAATTGAGCAGATCTGAACACTCTTTCTGTAGAAAATGCAACTGGACATTTGGAGCGCTAAGAGCGTAGTAGTGGAAAAAGGAATATATTCAAATATAAACTACACAGAAGCATTCTGTGAAACTTCTTTCTGATCTGAGCATTCAGCTAACAGAGTTAAACCATACTTTGATTGAGCAGTTTTGAAACACTCTGTCTGTAGAAAATGCAACTGAACATTCGTAGCGCTAAGTGGGTAAGAGTGGAAAAAAGAATATGTTCAAATATAAACTACACAGAAGCATTGTATGAAACTTCTTTCTGTTCTGTGCATTCAACTAACAGAGTTGAACCTTACTTTTGATTGAGCCGTTCTGAAACACTCTTTCTGTAGAAACTGCAATTGGACATTCTGAGCGCTAAGAGGCCTATATTGGGAAAAAGAATGTCTACAAATAAAAACTACACAGAAGAATTGTGTGAAACTTCTTTCTGTTCTGTTTGTTCAACTAAAAGAGTTGAACCTTAGTTTTGATTGAGCCGTTCTGAAACACTCTTTCTGTAGAAACTGCAATTGGTCATTCTGAGCGCTAAGAGGCCTATATTGGGAAAAAGAATGTCTACAAATAAAAACTACACAGAAGAATTGTGTGAAACTTCTTTCTGTTCTGTTTGTTCAACTAAAAGAGTTGAACCTTACTTTTGATTGAGCCGTTCTGAAACACTCTTTCTGTAGAAAATGCAAGTGGAGATTCGGAGCGCTAAGAGGGTAATAGTGGAAAAAGGAATGTCTCCAAATATAAACTACACAGAATCATTCTCTGAAACTTCCTTCTGATCTGTGCATTCAGCTAACAGAGTTAAACCATACTTTTGATTGAGCAGATCTGAACACTCTTTCTGTAGAAAATGCAACTGGACATTTGGAGCGCTAAGAGAGTAGTAGTGGAAAAAGGAATATATTCAAATATAAACTACACAGAAGCATTCTGTGAAACATCTTTCTGATCTGAGCATTCAGCTAACAGAGTTAAACCATACTTTTGATTGAGCAGTTTTGAAACACTCTGTCTGAAGAAAATGCAACTGGACATTCGTAGCGCTAAGTGGGTCATAGTGGAAAAAAGAATATGTTCAAATATATACTACACAGAAGCATTGTATGAAACTTCTTTCTGTTCTGTGCATTCAACTAACAGAGTTGAACCTGACTTCTGATTGAGCCTTTCTGAAACACTCTTTCTGTAGAAACTGCAATTGGACATTCTGAGCGCTAAGAGGCCTCTATTGGGAAAAATAATATCTTCAAATAAAAACTACACAGAAGCATTGTGTGAAACTTATTTCTGATATGTTCATTAAGCTAACAGAGTTAAACCATACTTTTGATTGCGCAGTTCTGAACACTCTTTCTGTAGAAAATGCAAGTGGACATTCGGAGCGCTAAGAGGTTAATAGTGGAAAAAGGAATATATTCAAATATAAACTACACAGTAGCATTCTGTGAAAATTCTTTCTGTTCTGTGCATTCAACTAACAGAGTTGAACCTTACTTTTGATTGAGCCGTTCTGAAACACTCTTTCTGTAGAAACTGCAATTGGACATGCTAAGCGCTAAGAGGCCTACATTGGGAAAAAGAATATCTTCAAATAAAAACTACACAGATGCATTCTGTGAAACTTATTTCTGATCTGTAAATTCAGTTAACAGAGATAAAACATATTTTTGATTGAGCAGTTATGAAACACTCTTTTTGTAGAAAATGCAAGTGGAGATTCGGAGCGCTAAGAGGGTAATAGTGGAAAAAGTAATGTCTTCATATATAAACTACACAGAATCATTCGGTGAAACTTCTTTCTGATCTGTGCATTCAGCTAACAGAGTTAAACCATACTTTTGATTGAGCAGATCTGAACACTCTTTCTGTAGAAAATGCAACTGGACATTTGGAGCGCTAAGAGCGTAGTAGTGGAAAAAGGAATATATTCAAATATAAACTACACAGAAGCATTCTGTGAAACTTCTTTCTGATCTGAGCATTCAGCTAACAGAGTTAAACCATACTTTTGATTGAGCAGTTTTGAAACACTCTGTCTGTAGAAAATGCAACTGGACATTCGTAGCGCTAAGTGGGTAATAGTGGAAAAAAGAATATATTCAAATATAAACTACACAGAAGCATTGTATGAAACTTCTTTCTGTTCTGTGCATTCAACTAACAGAGTTGAACCTCACTTTTGATTGAGCCTTTCTGAAACACTCTTTCTGTAGAAACTGCAATTGGACATTCTGAGCGCTAAGAGGCCTCTATTGGGAAAAAGAATGTCTACAAATAAAAACTACACAGAAGAATTGTGTGAAACTTCTTTCTGTTCTGTTTGTTCAACTAAAAGAGTTGAACCTTAGTTTTGATTGAGCCGTTCTGAAACACTCTTTCTGTAGAAAATACAAGTGGAGATTCGGAGCGCTAAGAGGGTAATAGTGGAAAAAGGAATGTCTCCAAATATAAACTACACAGAATCATTCTGTGAAACTTCTTTCTGATCTGTGCATTCAGCTAACAGAGTTAAACCATACTTTTGATTGAGCAGATCTGAACACTCTTTCTGTAGAAAATGCAACTGGACATTTGGAGCGCTAAGAGAGTAGTAGTGGAAAAAGGAATATATTCAAATATAAACTACACAGAAGCATTCTGTGAAACATCTTTCTGATCTGAGCATTCAGCTAACAGAGTTAAACCATACTTTTGATTGAGCAGTTTTGAAACACTCTGTCTGAAGAAAATGCAACTGGACATTCGTAGCGCTAAGTGGGTCATAGTGGAAAAAAGAATATGTTCAAATATAAACTACACAGAAGCATTGTATGAAACTTCTTTCTGTTCTGTGCATTCAACTAACAGAGTTGAACCTGACTTCTGATTGAGCCTTTCTGAAACACTCTTTCTGTAGAAACTGCAATTGGACATTCTGAGCGCTAAGAGGCCTCTATTGGGAAAAATAATATCTTCAAATAAAAACTACACAGAAGCATTGTGTGAAACTTATTTCTGATATGTTCATTAAGCTAACAGAGTTAAACCATACTTTTGATTGCGCAGTTCTGAACACTCTTTCTGTATAAAATGCAAGTGGACATTCGGAGCGCTAAGAGGGTAATAGTGGAAAAAGGAATATATTCAAATATAAACTACACAGTAGCATTCTGTGAAAATTCTTTCTGTTCTGTGCATTCAACTAACAGAGTTGAACCTTACTTTTGATTGAGCCGTTCTGAAACACTCTTTCTGTAGAAACTGCAATTGGACATGCTAAGCGCTAAGAGGCCTACATTGGGAAAAAGAATATCTTCAAATAAAAACTACACAGATGCATTCTGTGAAACTTATTTCTGATCTGTAAATTCAGTTAACAGAGATAAAACATATTTTTGATTGAGCAGTTATGAAACACTCTTTTTGTAGAAAATGCAAGTGGAGATTTGGAGCGCTAAGAGGGTAATAGTGGAAAAAGGGATGTCTTCAAATATAAACTACACAGAATCATTCGGTGAAACTTCTTTCTGATCTGTGCATTCAGCTAACAGAGGGAAAACATATTTTTGATTGAGCAGATCTGAACACTCTTTCTGTAGAAAATGCAACTGGACATTTTGAGCGCTAAGAGCGTAGTAGTGGAAAAAGGAATATATTCAAATATAAACTACACAGAAGCATTCTGTGAAACTTCTTTCTGATCTGAGCATTCAGCTAACAGAGTTAAACCATACTTTTGATTGAGCAGTTTGGAAACACTCTGTCTGTAGAAAATGCAACTGAACATTCGTAGCGCTAAGTGGGTAAGAGTGGAAAAAAGAATATGTTCAAATATAAACTACACAGAAGCATTGTATGAAACTTCTTTCTGTTCTGTGCATTCAACTAACAGAGTTGAACCTTACTTTTGATTGAGCCATTCTGAAACACTCTTTCTGTAGAAACTGCAATTGGACATTCTGAGCGCTAAGAGGCCTATATTGGGAAAAAGAATGTCTACAAATAAAAACTACACAGAAGAATTGTGTGAAACTTCTTTCTGTTCTGTTTGTTCAACTAAAAGAGTTGAACCTTAGTTTTGATTGAGCCGTTCTGAAACACTATTTCTGTAGAAACTGCAATTGGTCATTCTGAGCGCTAAGAGGCCTATATTGGGAAAAAGAATGTCTACAAATAAAAACTACACAGAAGAATTGTGTGAAACTTCTTTCTGTTCTGTTTGTTCAACTAAAAGAGTTGAACCTTAGTTTTGATTGAGCCGTTCTGAAACACTCTTTCTCTAGAAAATGCAAGTGGAGATTCGGAGCGCTAAGAGGGTAATAGTGGAAAAAGGAATGTCTCCAAATATAAACTACACAGAATCATTCTGTGAAACTTCTTTCTGATCTGTGCATTCAGCTAACAGAGTTAAACCATACTTTTGATTGAGCAGATCTGAACACTCTTTCTGTAGAAAATGCAACTGGACATTTGGAGCGCTAAGAGAGTAGTAGTGGAAAAAGGAATATATTCAAATATAAACTACACAGAAGCATTCTGTGAAACTTCTTTCTGATCTGAGCATTCAGGTAACAGAGTTAAACCATACTTTTGATTGAGCAGCTTTGAAAAACTCTGTCTGTAGAAAATGCAACTGGACATTCGTAGCACTTAGTGGGTCATAGTGGAAAAAAGAATAAGTTCAAATATAAACTACACGGAAGTATTGTATGAAACTACTTTCTGTTCTGTGCATTCAACTAACAGAGTTGAACCTGACTTCTGATTGAGCCTTTCTGAAACACTCTTTCTGTAGAAACTGCAACTGGACATTCTGAGCGCTAAGAGGCCTCTATTGGGAAAAAAAATATCTTCAAATAAAAACTACACAGAAGCATTGTGTGAAACTTATTTCTGATATGTTCATTAAGCTAACAGAGTTAAACCATACTTTTGATTGCGCAGTTCTGAACACTCTTTCTGTAGAAAATGCAAGTGGACATTCGGAGCGCTAAGAGGGTAATAGTGGAAAAAGGAATATATTCAAATATAAACTACACAGTAGCATTCTGTGAAAATTCTTTCTGTTCTGTGCATTCAACTAACAGAGTTGAACCTTACTTTTGATTGAGCCGTTCTGAAACACTCTTTCTGTAGAAATTGCAATTGGACATGCTAAGCGCTAAGAGGCCTACATTGGGAAAAAGAATATCTTCAAATAAAAACTGCACAGATGCATTCTGTGAAACTTATTTCTGATCTGTAAATTCAGTTAACAGAGATAAAACATATTTTTGATTGAGCAGCTATGAAAAACTCTTTTTGTAGAAAATGCAAGTGGAGATTCGTAGCGCTAAGAGGGTAATAGTGGAAAAAGAATGTCTTCAAATATAAACTACACAGAATCATTCGGTGAAACTTCTTTCTGATCTGTGCATTCAGCTAACAGAGTTAAACCATACTTTTGATTGAGCAGATCTGAACACTCTTTCTGTAGAAAATGCAACTGGACATTTGGAGCGCTAAGAGCGTAGTAGTGGAAAAAGGAATATATTCAAATATAAACTACACAGAAGCATTCTGTGAAACTTCTTTCTGATCTGAGCATTCAGCTAACAGAGTTAAACCATACTTTTGATTGAGCAGTTTTGAAACACTCTGTCTGTAGAAAATGCAACTGGACATTCGTAGCGCTAAGTGGGTAATAGTGGAAAAAAGAATATGTTCAAATATAAACTACACAGAAGCATTGTATGAAACTTCTTTCTGTTCTGTGCATTCAACTAACAGAGTTGAACCTGACTTCTGATTGAGCCTTTCTGAAACACTCTTTCTGTAGAAACTGCAATTGGACATTCTGAGCGCTAAGAGGCCTCTATTGGGAAAAATAATATCTTCAAATAAAAACTACACAGAAGCATTGTGTGAAACTTATTTCTGATATGTTCATTAAGCTAACAGAGTTAAACCATACTTTTGATTGTGCAGTTCTGAACACTCTTTCTGTAGAAAATGCAAGTGGACATTCGGAGCGCTAAGAGGGTAATAGTGGAAAAAGGAATATATTCAAATATAAACTACACAGTAGCATTCTGTGAAAATTCTTTCTGTTCTGTGCATTCAACTAACAGAGTTGAACCTTACTTTTGATTGAGCCGTTCTGAAACACTCTTTCTGTAGAAACTTCAATTGTACATGCTAAGCGCTAAGAGGCCTACATTGGGAAAAAGAATATCTTCAAATAAAAACTACACAGATGCATTCTGTGAAACTTATTTCTGATCTGTAAATTCAGTTAACAGAGATAAAACATATTTTTGATTGAGCAGTTATGAAACACTCTTTTTGTAGAAAATCCAAGTGGAGATTCGGAGCGCTAAGTGGGTAATAGTGGAAAAAGGAATGTCTTCAAATATAATCTACACAGAATCATTCGGTGAAACTTCTTTCTGATCTGTGCATTCAGCTAACAGAGTTAAACCATTCTTTTAATTGAGCAGATCTGAACACTCTTTCTGTAGAAAATGCAACTGGACATTTGGAGCGCTAAGAGAGTAGTAGTGGAAAAAGGAATATATTCAAATATAAACTACACAGAAGCATTCTGTGAAACTTCTTTCTGATCTGAGCATTCAGCTAACAGAGTTAAACCATACTTTTGATTGAGCAGTTTTGAAACACTCTGTCTGTAGGAAATGCAACTGAACATTCGTAGCGCTAAGTGGGTAAGAGTGGAAAAAAGAATATGTTCAAATATAAACTACACAGAAGCATTGTATGAAACTTCTTTCTGTTCTGTGCATTCAACTAAAAGAGTTGAACCTTAGTTTTGATTGAGCCGTTATGAAACACTCTTTCTGTAGAAACTGCAATTGGTCATTCTGAGCGCAAAGAGGCCTATATTGGGAAAAAGAATGTCTACAAATAAAAACTACACAGAAGAATTGTGTGAAACTTCTTTCTGTTCTGTTTGTTCAACTAAAAGAGTTGAACCTTAGTTTTGATTGAGCCGTTCTGAAACACTCTTTCTGTAGAAAATGCAAGTGGAGATTCGGAGCGCTAAGAGGGTAATAGTGGAAAAAGGAATGTCTCCAAATATAAACTACACAGAATCATTCTGTGAAACTTCTTTCTGATCTGTGCATTCAGCTAACAGAGTTAAACCATACTTTTGATTGAGCAGATCTGAACACTCTTTCTGTAGAAAATGCAACTGGACATTTGGAGCGCTAAGAGAGTAGTAGTGGAAAAAGGAATATATTCAAATATAAACTACACAGAAGCATTCTGTGAAACTTCTTTCTTATCTTAGCATTCAGCTAACAGAGTTAAACCATACTTTTGATTGAGCAGTTTTGAAACACTATGTCTGAAGAAAATGCAACTGGACATTCGTAGTGCTAAGTGGGTCATAGTGGAAAAAAGAATATGTTCAAATATAAACTACACAGAAGCATTGTATGAAACTTCTTTCTGTTCTGTGCATTCAACTAACAGAGTTGAACCTGACTTCTGATTGAGCCTTTCTGAAACACTCTTTCTGTAGAAACTGCAATTGGACATTCTGAGCGCTAAGAGGCCTCTATTGGGAAAAATAATGTCTTCAAATAAAAACTACACAGAAGCATTGTGTGAAACTTATTTCTGATATGTTCATTAAGCTAACAGAGTTAAACCATACTTTTGATTGCGCAGTTCTGAACACTCTTTCTGTAGAAAATGCAAGTGGACATTCGGAGCGCTAAGAGGGTAATAGTGGAAAAAGTAATATATTCAAATATAAACTACACAGTAGCATTCTGTGAAAATTCTTTCTGTTCTGTGCATTCAACTAACAGAGTTGAACCTTACTTTTGATTGAGCCGTTCTGAAACACTCTTTCTGTAGAAACTGCAATTGGACATGCTAAGCGCTAAGAGGCCTACATTGGGAAAAAGAATATCTTCAAATAAAAACTACACAGATGCATTCTGTGAAACTTATTTCTGATCTGTAAATTCAGTTAACAGAGATAAAACATATTTTTGATTGAGCAGTTATGAAACACTCTTTTTGTAGAAAATGCAAGTGGAGATTCGGAGCGCTAAGAGGGTAATAGTGGAAAAAGTAATGTCTTCAAATATAAAATACACAGAATCATTCGGTGAAACTTCTTTCTGATCTGTGCATTCAGCTAACAGAGTTAAACCATACTTTTGATTGAGCAGATCTGAACACTCTTTCTGTAGAAAATGCAACTGGACATTTGGAGCGCTAAGAGCGTAGTAGTGGAAAAAGGAATATATTCAAATATAAAGTACACATAAGCATTCTGTGAAACTTCTTTCTGATCTGAGCATTCAGCTAACAGAGTTAAACCATACTTTTGATTGAGCAGTTTTGAAACACTCTGACTGTAGAAAATGCAACTGGACATTCGTAGCGCTAAGTGGGTAATAGTGGAAAAAAGAATATGTTCAAATATAAACTACACAGAAGCATTGTATGAAACTTCTTTCTGTTCTGTGCATTCAACTAACAGAGTTGAACCTTACTTTTGATTGAGCCGTTCTGAAACACTCTTTCTGTAGAAACTGCAATTGGTCATTCTGAGCGCTAAGAGGCCTATATTGGGAAAAAGAATGTCTACAAATAAAAACTACACAGAAGAATTGTGTGAAACTTCTTTCTGTTCTTTTTGTTCAACTAAAAGAGTTGAACCTTAGTTTTGATTGAGCCGTTCTGAAACACTCTTTCTGTAGAAAATGCAAGTGGAGATTCGGAGCGCTAAGAGGGTAATAGTGGAAAAAGGAATGTCTCCAAATATAAACTACACAGAATCATTCTGTGAAACTTCTTTCTGATCTGTGCATTCAGCTAACAGAGTTAAACCATACTTTTGATTGAGCAGATCTGAACACTCTTTCTGTAGAAAATGCAACTGGACATTTGGAGCACTAAGAGCGTAGTAGTGGAAAAAGGAATATATTCAAATATAAACTACACAGAAGCATTCTGTGAAACTTCTTTCTGATCTGAGCATTCAGCTAACAGAGTTAAACCATACTTTTGATTGAGCAGTTTTGAAACACTCTGTCTGTAGAAAATGCAACTGGACATTCGTAGCGCTAAGTGGGTAATAGTGGAAAAAAGAATATGTTCAAATATAAACTACACAGAAGCATTGTATGAAACTTCTTTCTGTTCTGTGCATTCAACTAACCGAGTTGAACCTTACTTTTGATTGAGCCGTTCTGAAACACTCTTTCTGTAGAAACTGCAATTGGACATTCTGAGCGCTAAGAGGCCTATATTGGGAAAAAGAATGTCTACAAATAAAAACTACACAGAAGAATTGTGTGAAACTTCTTTCTGTTCTGTTTGTTCAACTAAAAGAGTTGAACCTTAGTTTTGATTGAGCCGTTCTGAAACACTCTTTCTGTAGAAAATGCAAGTGGTGATTCGGAGCGCTAAGAGGGTAATAGTGGAAAAAGGAATGTCTCCAAATATAAACTACACAGAATCATTCTGTGAAACTTCTTTCTGATCTGTGCATTCAGCTAACAGAGTTAAACCATACTTTTGATTGAGCAGATCTGAACACTCTTTCTGTAGAAAATGCAACTGGACATTTGGAGCGCTAAGAGAATAGTAGTGGAAAAAGGAATATATTCAAATATAAACTACACAGAAGCATTCTGTGAAACTTCTTTCTGATCTGAGCATTCAGCTAACAGAGTTAAACCATACTTTTGATTGAGCAGCTTTGAAACACTCTGTCTGTAGAAAATGCAACTGGACATTCGTAGCGCTAAGTGGGTAATAGTGGAAAAAAGAATATGTTCAAATATAAACTACACAGAAGCATTGTATGAAACTTCTTTCTGTTTTGTGCATTCAACTAACAGAGTTGAACCTTACTTTTGATTGAGCCTTTTTGAAACACTCTTTCTGTAGAAACTGCAATTGGACATTCTGAGCGCTAAGAGGCTTCTATTGGGAAAAATAATATCTTCAAATAAAAACTACACAGAAGCATTGTGTGAAACTTATTTCTGATATGTTCATTAAGCTAACAGCGTTAAACCATACTTTTGATTGCGCAGTTCTGAACACTCTATCTGTAGAAAATGCAAGTGGACATTCGGAGCGCTAAGAGGGTTATAGTGGAAAAAGGAATATATTCAAATATAAACTACACAGTAGCATACTGTGAAAATTCTTTCTGTTCTGTGCATTCAACTAACAGAGTTGAACCTTACTTTTGATTGAGCCGTTCTGAAACACTCTTTCTGTAGAAACTGCAATTGGACATTCTGAGCGCTAAGAGGCCTATATTGGGAAAAAGAATGTCTACAAATAAAAACTACACAGAAGAATTGTGTGAAACTTCTTTCTGTTCTGTTTGTTCAACTAAAAGAGTTGAACCTTAGTTTTGATTGAGCCGTTCTGAAACACTCTTTCTGTAGAAAATGCAAGTGGAGATTCGGAGCGCTAAGAGGGTAATAGTGGAAAAAGGAATGTCTCCATATATAAACTACACAGAATCATTCTGTGAAACTTCTTTCTGATCTGTGCATTCAGCTAACAGAATTAAACCATACTTTTGATTGAGCAGATTTGAAACACTCTGTCTGTAGAAAATGCAACTGGACATTCGTAGCGCTAAGTGGGTAATACTGGAAAAAAGAAATTGTTCAAATATAAACTACACAGAAGCATTGTATGAAACTTCTTTCTGTTCTGTGCATTCAACTAACAGAGTTGAACCTTACTTTTTATTGAGCATTTCTGAAACACTCTTTCTGTAGAAACTGCAATTGGACATTCTGAGCGCTAAGAGGCCTCTATTGGGAAAAATAATATCTTCAAATAAAAACTACACAGAAGCATTGTGTGAAACTTATTTCTGGTATGTTCATTAAGCTAACAGAGTTAAACCATACTTTTGATTGCGCAGTTCTGAACACTCTTTCTGTAGAAAATGCAAGTGGACATTCGGAGCGCTAAGAGGGTAATAGTGGAAAAAGGAATATATTCAAATATAAACTACACAGTAGCATTCTGTGAAAATTCTTTCTGTTCTGTGCATTCAACTAACAGAGTTGAACCTTACTTTTGATTGAGCCGTTCTGAAACACTCTTTCTGTAGAAACTGCAATTGGACATGCTAAGCGCTAAGAGGCCTACATTGGGAAAAAGTATATCTTCAAATAAAAACTACACAGATGCATTCTGTGAAACTTATTTCTGATCTGTAAATTCAGTTAACAGAGATAAAACATATTTTTGATTGAGCAGTTATGAAACACTCTTTTTGTAGAAAATGCAAGTGGAGATTCAGAGCGCTAAGAGGGTAATAGTGGAAAAAGGAATGTCTTCAAATATAAACTACACAGAATCATTCGGTGAAACTTCTTTCTGATCTGTGCATTCAGCTAACAGAGTTAAACCATACTTTTGATTGAGCAGATCTGAACACTCTTTCTGTAGAAAATGCAACTGGACATTTGGAGCGCTAAGAGCGTATTACTGGAAAAAGGAATATATTCAAATATAAATTACACAGAAGCATTCTGTGAAACTTCTTTCTGATCTGAGCATTCAGCTAACAGAGTTAAACCATACTTTTGATTGAGCAGTTTTGAAACACTCTGTCTGTAGAAAATGCAACTGGACATTCGTAGCGCTAATTGGGTAATAGTGGAAAAAAGAATATGTTCAAATATAAACTACACAGAAGCATTGTATGAAACTTCTTTCTGTTCTGTGCATTCAACTAACAGAGTTGAACCTTACTTTTGATTGAGCCGTTCTGAAACACTCTTTCTGTAGAAACTGCAATTGGACATTCTGAGCGCTAAGAGGCCTATATTGGGAAAAAGAATGTCTACAAATAAAAACTACACAGAAGAATTGTGTGAAACTTCTTTCTGTTCTGTTTGTTCAACTAAAAGAGTTGAACCTTAGTTTTGATTGAGCCGTTCTGAAACACTCTTTCTGTAGAGAATGCAAGTGGAGATTCGGAGCGCTAAGAGGGTAATAGTGGAAAAAGGATTATCTCCAAATATAAACCACACAGAATCATTCTGTGAAACTTCTTTCTGATCTGTGCATTCAGCTAACAGAGTTAAACCATACATTTGATTGAGCAGATCTGAACACTCTTTCTGTAGAAAATGCAACTGGACATTTGGAGCGCTAAGAGCGTAGTAGTGGAAAAAGGAATATATTCAAATATAAACTACACAGAAGCATTCTGTGAAACTTCTTTCTGATCTGAGCATTCAGCTAACAGAGTTAAACCATACTTTTGATTGAGCAGATCTGAACACTCTTTCTGTAGAAAATGCAACTGGACATTTGGAGCGCTAAGAGCGTAGTAGTGGAAAAAGGAATATATTCAAATATAAACTACACAGAAGCATTCTGTGAAACTTCTTTCTGATCTGAGCATTCAGCTAACAGAGTTAAACCATACTTTGGATTGAGCAGTTTTGAAACACTCTGTCTGTAGAAAATGCAACTGGACATTCGTAGCGCTAAGTAGGTAATAGTGGAAAAAAGAATATGTTCAAATATAAACTACACAGAAGCATTGTATGAGACTTCTTTCTGTTCTGTGCATTCAACTAACAGAGTTGAACCTTACTTTTGATTGAGCCGTTCTGAAACACTCTTTCTGTAGAAACTGCAATTGGACATTCTGAGCGCTAAGAGGCCTATATTGGGAAAAAGAATGTCTACAAATAAAAACTACACAGAAGAATTGTGTGAAACTTCTTTCTGTTCTGTTTGTTCAACTAAAAGAGTTGAACCTTAGTTTTGATTGAGCCGTTCTGAAACACTCTTTCTGTAGAAAATGCAAGTGGTGATTCGGAGCGCTAAGAGGGTAATAGTGGAAAAAGGAATGTCTCCAAATATAAACTACACAGAATCATTCTGTGAAACTTCTTTCTGATCTGTGCATTCAGCTAACAGAGTTAAACCATACTTTTGATTGAGCAGATCTGAACACTCTTTCTGTAGAAAATGCAACTGGACATTTGGAGCGCTAAGAGAATAGTAGTGGAAAAAGGAATATATTCAAATATAAACTACACAGAAGCATTCTGTGAAACTTCTTTCTGATCTGAGCATTCAGCTAACAGAGTTAAACCATACTTTTGATTGAGCAGCTTTGAAACACTCTGTCTGTAGAAAATGCAACTGGACATTCGTAGCGCTAAGTGGGTAATAGTGGAAAAAAGAATATGTTCAAATATAAACTACACAGAAGCATTGTATGAAACTTCTTTCTGTTTTGTGCATTCAACTAACAGAGTTGAACCTTACTTTTGATTGAGCCTTTTTGAAACACTCTTTCTGTAGAAACTGCAATTGGACATTCTGAGCGCTAAGAGGCTTCTATTGGGAAAAATAATATCTTCAAATAAAAACTACACAGAAGCATTGTGTGAAACTTATTTCTGATATGTTCATTAAGCTAACAGCGTTAAACCATACTTTTGATTGCGCAGTTCTGAACACTCTATCTGTAGAAAATGCAAGTGGACATTCGGAGCGCTAAGAGGGTTATAGTGGAAAAAGGAATATATTCAAATATAAACTACACAGTAGCATACTGTGAAAATTCTTTCTGTTCTGTGCATTCAACTAACAGAGTTGAACCTTACTTTTGATTGAGCCGTTCTGAAACACTCTTTCTGTAGAAACTGCAATTGGACATTCTGAGCGCTAAGAGGCCTATATTGGGAAAAAGAATGTCTACAAATAAAAACTACACAGAAGAATTGTGTGAAACTTCTTTCTGTTCTGTTTGTTCAACTAAAAGAGTTGAACCTTAGTTTTGATTGAGCCGTTCTGAAACACTCTTTCTGTAGAAAATGCAAGTGGAGATTCGGAGCGCTAAGAGGGTAATAGTGGAAAAAGGAATGTCTCCATATATAAACTACACAGAATCATTCTGTGAAACTTCTTTCTGATCTGTGCATTCAGCTAACAGAATTAAACCATACTTTTGATTGAGCAGATTTGAAACACTCTGTCTGTAGAAAATGCAACTGGACATTCGTAGCGCTAAGTGGGTAATACTGGAAAAAAGAAATTGTTCAAATATAAACTACACAGAAGCATTGTATGAAACTTCTTTCTGTTCTGTGCATTCAACTAACAGAGTTGAACCTTACTTTTTATTGAGCATTTCTGAAACACTCTTTCTGTAGAAACTGCAATTGGACATTCTGAGCGCTAAGAGGCCTCTATTGGGAAAAATAATATCTTCAAATAAAAACTACACAGAAGCATTGTGTGAAACTTATTTCTGGTATGTTCATTAAGCTAACAGAGTTAAACCATACTTTTGATTGCGCAGTTCTGAACACTCTTTCTGTAGAAAATGCAAGTGGACATTCGGAGCGCTAAGAGGGTAATAGTGGAAAAAGGAATATATTCAAATATAAACTACACAGTAGCATTCTGTGAAAATTCTTTCTGTTCTGTGCATTCAACTAACAGAGTTGAACCTTACTTTTGATTGAGCCGTTCTGAAACACTCTTTCTGTAGAAACTGCAATTGGACATGCTAAGCGCTAAGAGGCCTACATTGGGAAAAAGTATATCTTCAAATAAAAACTACACAGATGCATTCTGTGAAACTTATTTCTGATCTGTAAATTCAGTTAACAGAGATAAAACATATTTTTGATTGAGCAGTTATGAAACACTCTTTTTGTAGAAAATGCAAGTGGAGATTCAGAGCGCTAAGAGGGTAATAGTGGAAAAAGGAATGTCTTCAAATATAAACTACACAGAATCATTCGGTGAAACTTCTTTCTGATCTGTGCATTCAGCTAACAGAGTTAAACCATACTTTTGATTGAGCAGATCTGAACACTCTTTCTGTAGAAAATGCAACTGGACATTTGGAGCGCTAAGAGCGTATTACTGGAAAAAGGAATATATTCAAATATAAATTACACAGAAGCATTCTGTGAAACTTCTTTCTGATCTGAGCATTCAGCTAACAGAGTTAAACCATACTTTTGATTGAGCAGTTTTGAAACACTCTGTCTGTAGAAAATGCAACTGGACATTCGTAGCGCTAATTGGGTAATAGTGGAAAAAAGAATATGTTCAAATATAAACTACACAGAAGCATTGTATGAAACTTCTTTCTGTTCTGTGCATTCAACTAACAGAGTTGAACCTTACTTTTGATTGAGCCGTTCTGAAACACTCTTTCTGTAGAAACTGCAATTGGACATTCTGAGCGCTAAGAGGCCTATATTGGGAAAAAGAATGTCTACAAATAAAAACTACACAGAAGAATTGTGTGAAACTTCTTTCTGTTCTGTTTGTTCAACTAAAAGAGTTGAACCTTAGTTTTGATTGAGCCGTTCTGAAACACTCTTTCTGTAGAGAATGCAAGTGGAGATTCGGAGCGCTAAGAGGGTAATAGTGGAAAAAGGATTATCTCCAAATATAAACCACACAGAATCATTCTGTGAAACTTCTTTCTGATCTGTGCATTCAGCTAACAGAGTTAAACCATACATTTGATTGAGCAGATCTGAACACTCTTTCTGTAGAAAATGCAACTGGACATTTGGAGCGCTAAGAGCGTAGTAGTGGAAAAAGGAATATATTCAAATATAAACTACACAGAAGCATTCTGTGAAACTTCTTTCTGATCTGAGCATTCAGCTAACAGAGTTAAACCATACTTTTGATTGAGCAGATCTGAACACTCTTTCTGTAGAAAATGCAACTGGACATTTGGAGCGCTAAGAGCGTAGTAGTGGAAAAAGGAATATATTCAAATATAAACTACACAGAAGCATTCTGTGAAACTTCTTTCTGATCTGAGCATTCAGCTAACAGAGTTAAACCATACTTTGGATTGAGCAGTTTTGAAACACTCTGTCTGTAGAAAATGCAACTGGACATTCGTAGCGCTAAGTAGGTAATAGTGGAAAAAAGAATATGTTCAAATATAAACTACACAGAAGCATTGTATGAGACTTCTTTCTGTTCTGTGCATTCAACTAACAGAGTTGAACCTTACTTTTGATTGAGCCGTTCTGAAACACTCTTTCTGTAGAAACTGCAATTGGACATTCTGAGCGCTAAGAGGCCTATATTGGGAAAAAGAATGTCTACAAATAAAAACTACACAGAAGAATTGTGTGAAACTTCTTTCTGTTCTGTTTGTTCAACTAAAAGATTTGAACCTTAGTTTTGATTGAGCCGTTCTGAAACACTCTTTCTGTAGAAAATGCAAGTGGAGATTCGGAGCGCTAAGAGGGTAATAGTGGAAAAAGGAATGTCTCCATATATAAACTACACAGAATCATTCTGTGAAACTTCTTTCTGATCTGTGCATTCAGCTAACAGAATTAAACCATACTTTTTATTGAGCAGATTTGAAACACTCTGTCTGTAGAAAATGCAACTGGACATTCGTAGCGCTAAGTGGGTAATACTGGAAAAAAGAAATTGTTCAAATATAAACTACACAGAAGCATTGTATGAAACTTCTTTCTGTTCTGTGCATTCAACTAACAGAGTTGAACCTTACTTTTTATTGAGCATTTCTGAAACACTCTTTCTGTAGAAACTGCAATTGGACATTCTGAGCGCTAAGAGGCCTCTATTGGGAAAAATAATATCTTCAAATAAAAACTACACAGAAGCATTGTGTGAAACTTATTTCTGGTATGTTCATTAAGCTAACAGAGTTAAACCATACTTTTGATTGCGCAGTTCTGAACACTCTTTCTGTAGAAAATGCAAGTGGACATTCGGAGCGCTAAGAGGGTAATAGTGGAAAAAGGAATATATTCAAATATAAACTACACAGTAGCATTCTGTGAAAATTCTTTCTGTTCTGTGCATTCAACTAACAGAGTTGAACCTTACTTTTGATTGAGCCGTTCTGAAACACTCTTTCTGTAGAAACTGCAATTGGACATGCTAAGCGCTAAGAGGCCTACATTGGGAAAAAGAATATCTTCAAATAAAAACTACACAGATGCATTCTGTGAAACGTATTTCTGATCTGTAAATTCAGTTAACAGAGATAAAACATATTTTTGATGAGCAGTTATGAAACACTCTTTTTGTAGAAAATGCAAGTGGAGATTCGGAGCGCTAAGAGGGTAATAGTGGAAAAAGGAAGGTCTTCAAATATAAACTACACAGAATCATTCTGTGAAACTTCTTTCTGATCTGTGCATTCAGCTAACAGAGTTAAACCATACTTTTGATTGAGCAGATCTGAACACTCTTTCTGTAGAAAATGCAACTGGACATTTGGAGCGCTAAGAGCGTAGTAGTGGAAAATGGAATATATTCAAATATAAACTACACAGAAGCATTCTGTGAAACTACTTTCTGATCTGAGCATTCAGCCAACAGAGTTAAACCATACTTTGGATTGAGCAGTTTTGAAACACTCTGTCTGTAGAAAATGCAACTGGACATTCGTAGCGCTAAGTGGGTAATAGTGGAAAAAAGAATATGTTCAAATATAAACTACACAGAAGCATTGTATGAGACTTCTTTCTGTTCTGTGCATTCAACTAACAGAGTTGAACCTTACTTTTGATTGAGCCGTTCTGAAACACTCTTTCTGTAGAAACTGCAATTGGACATTCTGAGCGCTAAGAGGCCTATATTGGGAAAAAGAATGTCTACAAATAAAAACTACACAGAAGAATTGTGTGAAACTTCTTTCTGTTCTGTTTGTTCAACTAAAAGAGTTGAACCTTAGTTTTGATTGAGCCGTTCTGAAACACTCTTTCTGTAGAAAATGCAAGTGGAGATTCGGAGCGCTATGAGGGTAATAGTGGAAAAAGGAATGTCTCCATATATAAACTACACAGAATCATTCTGTGAAACTTCTTTCTGATCTGTGCATTCAGCTAACAGAATTAAACCATACTTTTGATTGAGCAGATTTGAAACACTCTGTCTGTAGAAAATGCAACTGGACATTCGTAGCGCTAAGTGGGTAATACTGGAAAAAAGAAATTGTTCAAATATAAACTACACAGAAGCATTGTATGAAACTTCTTTCTGTTCTGTGCATTCAACTAACAGAGTTGAACCTTACTTTTTATTGAGCATTTCTGAAACACTCTTTCTGTAGAAACTGCAATCGGACATTCTGAGCGCTAAGAGGCCTCTATTGGGAAAAATAATATCTTCAAATAAAAACTACACAGAAGCATTGTGTGAAACTTATTTCTGATATGTTCATTAAGCTAACAGAGTTAAACCATACTTTTGATTGCGCAGTTCTGAACACTCTTTCTGTAGAAAATGCAAGTGGACATTCGGAGCGCTAAGAGGGTAAAAGTGGAAAAAGTAATATATTCAAATATAAACTACACAGTAGCATTCTGTGAAAATTCTTTCTGTTCTGTGCATTCAACTAACAGAGTTGAACCTTACTTTGGTTGAGCCGTTATGAAACACTCTTTCTGGAGAAACTGCAATTGGACATGCTAAGCGCTAAGAGGCCTACATTGGGAAAAAGAATATCTTCAAATAAAAACTACACAGATGCATTCTGTGAAACTTATTTCTGATCTGTAAATTCAGTTAACAGAGATAAAACGTATTTTTGATTGAGCAGTTATGAAACACCCCTTTTGTAGAAAATGCAAGAGGAGATTCGGAGCGCTAAGAGGGTAATAGTGGAAAAATGAATGTCTTCAAATATAAACTACACAGAATCATTCGGTGAAACTTCTTTCTGATCTGTGCATTCAGCTAACAGAGTTAAACCATACTTTTGATTGAGCAGATCTGAACACCCTTTCTGTAGAAAATGCAACTGGACATTTGGAGCGCTAAGAGCGTAGTAGTGGAAAAAGGAATATATTCAAATATAAACTACACAGAAGCATTTTGTGAAACTTCTTTCTGATCTGAGCATTCAGCTCACAGAGTTAAAACATACTTTTGATTGAGCCTTTCTGAAACACTCTTTCTGTAGAAACTGCAATAGGACATTCTGAGCGCTAAGAGGCCTCTATTGGGAAAAATAATATCTTCAAATAAAAACTACACAGAAGCATTGTATGAAACTTCTTCCTGTTCTGTGCATTCAACTATCAGAGTTGAACCTTACTTTTGATTGAGCCTTTCTGAAACACTCTTTCTGTAGAAACTGCAATTGGACATTCTGAGCGCTAAGAGGCCTCTATTGGGAAAAATAATATCTTCAAATAAAAACTACACAGAAGCATTGTGTGAAACTTATTTCTGATATGTTCATTAAGCTAACAGAGTTAAACCATACTTTTGATTGCGCAGTTCTGAACACTCTTTCTGTAGAAAATGCAAGTGGACATTCGGAGCGCTAAGAGGGTAATAGTGGAAAAAGGAATATATTCAAATATAAACTACACAGTAGCATTCTGTGAAAATTCTTTCTGTTCTGTGCATTCAACTAACAGAGTTGAACCTTACTTTTGATTGAGCCGTTCTGAAACACTCTTTCTGTAGAAACTGCAATTGGACATGCTAAGCGCTAAGAGGCCTACATTGGGAAAAAGAATATCTTCAAATAAAAACTACACAGATGCATTCTGTGAAACTTATTTCTGATCTGTAAATTCAGTTAACAGAGATAAAAAATATTTTTGATGAGCAGTTATGAAACACTCTTTTTGTAGAAAATGCAAGTGGAGATTCGGAGCGCTAAGAGGGTAATAGTGGAAAAAGGAATATGTTCAAATATAAACTACACAGAAGCATTGTATGAGACTTCTTTCTGTTCTGTGCATTCAACTAACCGAGTTGAACCTTACTTTTGATTGAGCCATTCTGAAACACTCTTTCTGTAGAAACTGCAATTGGACATTCTGAGCGCTAAGAGGCCTATATTGGGAAAAAGAATGTCTACAAATAAAAACTACACAGAAGAATTGTGTGAAACTTCTTTCTGTTCTGTTTGTTCAACTAAAAGAGTTGAACCTTAGTTTTGATTGAGCCGTTCTGAAACACTCTTTCTGTAGAAAATGCAAGTGGAGTTTCGGAGCGCTATGAGGGTAATAGTGGAAAAAGGAATGTCTCCAAATATAAACTACACAGAATCATTCTGTGAAACTTCTTTCTGATCTGTGCATTCAGCTAACAGTGTTAAACCATACTTTTGATTGAGCAGATCTGAACACTCTTTCTGTAGAAAATGCAACTGGACATTTGGAGCGCTAAGAGAGTAGTAGTGGAAAAAGGAATATATTCAAATATAAACTACACAGAAGCATTCTGTGAAACATTTTTCTGATCTGAGCATTCAGCTAACAGAGTTAAACCATACTTTGATTGAGCCTTTCTGAAACACTCTTTCTGTAGAAACTGCAAAAGGACATTCTGAGCGCTAAGAGGCCTATATTGGGAAAAATAATATCTTCAAATAAAAACTACACAGAAGGATTGTGTGAAACTTATTTCTGATATGTTCATTAAGCTAACAGAGTTAAACCATACTTTTGATTGCGCAGTTCTGAACACTCTTTCTGTAGAAAATGCAAGTGGACATTCGGAGCGCTAAGAGGGTAATAGTGGAAAAAGTAATATATTCAAATATAAATTACACAGTAGCATTCTGTGAAAATTCTTTCTGTTCTGTGCATTCAACTAACAGAGTTGAACCTTACTTTGGTTGAGCCGTTCTGAAACACTCTTTCTGGAGAAACTGCAATTGGACATGCTAAGCGCTAAGAGGCCTACATTGGGAAAAAGAATATCTTCAAATAAAAACTACACAGATGCATTCTGTGAAACTTATTTCTGATCTGTAAATTCAGTTAACAGAGATAAAACATATTTTTGATTGAGCAGTTATGAAACACCCCTTTTGTAGAAAATGCAAGTGGAGATTCGGAGCGCTAAGAGGGTAATAGTGGAAAAAGTAATGTCTTCAAATATAAACTACACAGAATCATTCGGTGAAACTTCTTTCTGATCTGTGCATTCAGCTAACAGAGTTAAACCATACTTTTGATTGAGCAGATCTGAACACTCTTTCTGTAGAAAATGCAACTGGACATTTGGAGCGCTAAGAGCGTAGTAGTGGAAAAAGGAATATATTCAAATATAAACTGCACAGAAGCATTTTGTGAAACTTCTTTCTGATCTGAGCATTCAGCTAACAGAGTTAAAACATACTTTTGATTGAGCCTTTCTGAAACACTCTTTCTGTAGAAACTGCAATAGGACATTCTGAGCGCTAAGAGGCCTCTATTGGGAAAAATAATATCTTCAAATAAAAACTACACAGAAGCATTGTATGAAACTTCTTCCTGTTCTGTGCATTCAACTATCAGAGTTGAACCTTACTTTTGATTGAGCCTTTCTGAAACACTCTTTCTGTAGAAACTGCAATTGGACATTCTGAGCGCTAAGAGGACTCTATTGGGAAAAATAATATCTTCAAATAAAAACTACACAGAAGCATTGTGTGAAACTTATTTCTGATATGTTCATTAAGCTAACAGAGTTAAACCATACTTTTGATTGCGCAGTTCTGAACACTCTTTCTGTAGAAAATGCAAGTGGACATTCGGAGCGCTAAGAGGGTAATAGTGGAAAAAGGAATATATTCAAATATAAACTACACAGTAGCATTCTGTGAAAATTCTTTCTGTTCTGTGCATTCAACTAACAGAGTTGAACCTTACTTTTGATTGAGCCGTTCTGAAACACTCTTTCTGTAGAAACTGCAATTGGACATGCTAAGCGCTAAGAGGCCTACATTGGGAAAAAGAATATCTTCAAATAAAAACTACACAGATGCATTCTGTGAAACTTATTTCTGATCTGTAAATTCAGTTAACAGAGATAAAACATATTTTTGATGAGCAGTTATGAAACACTCTTTTTGTAGAAAATGCAAGTGGAGATTCGGAGCGCTAAGAGGGTAATAGTGGAAAAAGGAATGTCTTCAAATATAAACTACACAGAAGCATTCTGTGAAACTTCTTTCTGATCTGAGCATTCAGCTAACAGAGTTAAACCATACTTTTGATTGAGCAGTTTTGAAACACTCTGTCGGTAGGAAATGCAACTGGACATTCGTAGGGCTAAGTGGGTAATAGTGGAAAAAAGAATATGTTCAAATATAAACTACACAGAAGCATTGTATGAAACTTCTTTCTGTTCTGTGCATTCAACTAACAGAGTTGAACCTTACTTTTGATTGAGCCGTTCTGAAACTCTCTTTCTGTAGAAACTGCAATTGGACATTCTGAGCGCTAGGAGGCCTATATTGGGAAAAAGAATGTCTACAAATAAAAACTACACAGAAGAATTGTGTGAAACTTCTTTCTGTTCTGTTTGTTCAACTAAAAGAGTTGAACCTTAGTTTTGATTGAGCCGTTCTGAAACACTCTTTCTGTAGAAAATGCAAGTGGAGATTCCGAGCGCTAAGGGGGTAATAGTGGAAAAAGGAATGTCTCCAAATATAAACTACACAGAATCATTCTGTGAAACTTCTTTCTGATCTGTGCATTCAGCTAACAGAGTTAAACCATACTTTTGATTCAGCAGATCTGAACACTCTTTCTGTAGAAAATGCAACTGGACATTTGGAGCGCTAAGAGCGTAGTAGTGGAAAAAGGAATATATTCAGATATATACTACACAGAAGCATTCTGTGAAACTTCTTTCTGATCTGAGCATTCAGCTAACAGAGTTAAACCATACTTTTGATTGAGCAGTTTTGAAACACTCTGTCTGTTGAAAATGCAACTGGACATTCGTAGCGCTAAGTGGGTAATAGTGGAAAAAAGAATATGTTCAAATATAAACTACACAGAAGCATTGTATGAAACTTCTTTCTGTTCTGTGCATTCAACTAACAGCGTTGAACCTTACTTTTGATTGAGCCGTTCTGAAACACTCTTTCTGTAGAAACTGCAATTGGACATTCTGAGCGCTAAGAGGCATATATTGGGAAAAAGAATGTCTACAAATAAAAACTACACAGAAGAATTGTGTGAAACTTTTTCTGTTCTCTTTGTTCAACTAAAAGAGTTGAACCTTAGTTTTGATTGAGCCGTTCTGAAACACTCTTTCTGCAGAAAATGCAAGTGGAGATTCGGAGCGCTAAGAGGGTAATAGTGGAAAAAGGAATGTTTCCAAATATAAACTACACAGAATCATTCTGTGAAACTTCTTTCTGATCTGTGCATTCAGCTAACAGAGTTAAACCATACTTTTGATTGAGCAGATCTGAACACTCTTTCTGTAGAAAATGCAACTGGACATTTGGAGCGCTAAGAGAGTAGTAGTGGAAAAAGGAATATATTCAAATATAAACTACACAGAAGCATTCTGTGAAACTTCTTTCTGATCTGAGCATTCAGCTAACAGATTTAAACCATACTTTTGATTGAGCAGTTTTGAAACACTCTGTTTGTAGAAAATGCAACTGGACATTCGTAGCGCTAAGTGGGTAATAGTGGAAAAAAGAATATGTTCAAATATAAACTACACAGAAGCATTGTATGAAACTTCTTTCTGTTCTGTGCATTCAACTAACAGAGTTGAACCTTACTTTTGATTGAGCCGTTCTGAAACTCTCTTTCTGTAGAAACTGCAATTGGACATTCTGAGCGCTAGGAGGCCTATATTGGGAAAAAGAATGTCTACAAATAAAAACTACACAGAAGAATTGTGTGAAACTTCTTTCTGTTCTGTTTGTTCAACTAAAAGAGTTGAACCTTAGTTTTGATTGAGCCGTTCTGAAACACTCTTTCTGTAGAAAATGCAAGTGGAGATTCCGAGCGCTAAGGGGGTAATAGTGGAAAAAGGAATGTCTCCAAATATAAACTACACAGAATCATTCTGTGAAACTTCTTTCTGATCTGTGCATTCAGCTAACAGAGTTAAACCATACTTTTGATTCAGCAGATCTGAACACTCTTTCTGTAGAAAATGCAACTGGACATTTGGAGCGCTAAGAGAGTAGTAGTGGAAAAAGGAATATATTCAAATGTAAACTACACAGAAGCATTCTGTGAAACTTCTTTCTGATCTGAGCATACAGCTAACAGAGTTAAACCATACTTTTGATTGAGCAGTTTTGAAACAGTCTGTCTGTAGAAAATGCAACTGGACATTCGTAGCGCTAAGTGGGTAATAGTGGAAAAAAGAATATGTTCAAATATAAACTACACAGAAGCATTGTATGAAACTACATTCTGTTCTGTGCATTCAACTAACAGAGTTGAACCTTACTTTTGATTGAGCCTTTCTGAAACACTCTGTCTGTAGAAACTGCAATTGGACATTCTGAGCGCTAAGAGGCCTCTATTGGGAAAAATAATATCTTCAAATAAAAATTACACAGAAGCATTGTGTGAAACTTATTTCTGATATGTTCATTAAGCTAACAGAGTTAAACCATACTTTTGATTGCGCAGTTCTGAACACTCTTTCTGTAGAAAATGCAAGTGGACATTCGGAGCGCTAATAGGGTAATAGTGGAAAAAGGAATATATTCAAATATAAACTACACAGTAGCACTCTGTGAAAATTCTTTCTGTTCTGTGCATTCAACTAACAGAGTTGAACCTTACTTTTGATTGAGCCGTTCTGAAACACTCTTTCTGTAGAAACTGCAATTGGACATGCTAAGCGCTAAGAGGCCTACATTGGGAAAAAGAATATCTTCAAATAAAAACTACACAGATGCATTCTGTGAAACTTATTTCTGATCTGTAAATTCAGTTAACAGAGATAAAACATATTTTTGATTGAGCAGTTATGAAACACTCTTTTTGTAGAAAATGCAAGTGGAGATTCGGAGCGCTAAGAAGGTAATAGTGGAAAAAGGAATGTCTTCAAATATAAACTACACAGAATCATTCGGTGAAACTTCTTTCTGATCTGTGCATTCAGCTAACAGAGTTAAACCATACTTTTGATTGAGCAGATCTGAACACTCTTTCTGTAGAAAATGCAACTGAACATTTGGAGCGCTAAGAGCGTAGTAGTGGAAAAAGGAATATATTCAAATATAAACTACACAGAAGCATTCTGTGAAACTTTTTCTGATCTGAGCATTCAGCTAACAGAGTTAAACCATACGTTTGATTGAGCAGTTTTGAAACACTCTGTCTGTAGAAAATGCAACTGGACTTTCGTAGCGCTAAGTGGGTAATAGTGGAAAAAAGAATATGTTCAAATATAAACTACACAGAAGCATTGTATGAAACTTCTTTCTGTTCTGTGCATTCAACTAACAGAGTTGAACCTTACTTTTGATTGAGCCGTTCTGAAACACTCTTTCTGTAGAAACTGCAATTGGACATTTTGAGCGCTAGGAGGCCTATATTGGGAAAAAGAATGTCTACAAATAAAAACTACACAGAAGAATTGTGTGAAACTTCTTTCTGTTCTGTTTGTTCAACTAAAAGAGTTGAACCTTAGTTTTGATTGAGCCGTTCTGAAACACTCTTTCTGTAGAAAATGCAAGTGGAGATTCCGAGCGCTAAGAGGCTAATAGTGGAAAAAGGAATGTCTCCAAATATAAACTACACAGAATCATTCTGTGAAACATCTTTCTGATCTGTGCATTCAGCTAACAGAGTTAAACCATACTTTTGATTGAGCAGATCTGAACACTCTTTCTGTAGAAAATGCAACTGGACATTTGGAGCGCTAAGAGAGTAGTAGTGGAAAAAGGAATATATTCAAATATAAACTACACAGAAGCATTCTGTGAAACTTCTTTCTGATCTGAGCATTCAGCTAACAGAGTTAAACCATACTTTTGATTGAGCAGTTTTGAAACACTCTGTCTGTAGAAAATGCAACTGGACATTCGTAGCGCTAAGTGGGTAATAGTGGAAAAAAGAATATGTTCAAATATAAACTACACAGAAGCATTGTATGAAACTTCTTTCTGTTCTGTGCATTCTACTAACAGAGTTGAACCTTACTTTTGATTGAGCCTTTCTGAAACACTCTTTCTGTAGAAACTGCAATTGGACATTCTGAGCGCTAAGAGGCCTATATTGGGAAAAATAATATCTTCAAATAAAAACTACACAGAAGCATTGTGTGAAACTTATTTCTGATATGTTCATTAAGCTGACAGAGTTAAACCATATTTTGATTGCGCAGTTCTGAACACTCTTTCTGTAGAAAATGCAAGTGGACATTCGGAGCGCTAAGAGGGTAATAGTGGAAAAAGGAATATATTCAAATATAAACTACACAGTAGCACTCTGTGAAAATTCTTTCTGTTCTGTGCATTCAACTAACAGAGTTGAACCTTACTTCTGATTGAGCCGTTCTGAAACACTCTTTCTGTAGAAACTGCAATTGGACATGCTAAGCGCAAAGAGGCCTACATTGGGAAAAAGAATATCTTCAAATAAAAACTACACAGATGCATTCTGTGAAACTTATTTCTGATCTGTAAATTCAGTTAACAGAGATAAAACATATTTTTGATTGAGCAGTTATGAAACACTCTTTTTGTAGAAAATGCAAGTGGAGATTCAGAGCGCTAAGAGGGTAATAGTGGAGAAAGGAATGTCTTCAAATATAAACTACACAGAATCATTCGGTGAAACTTCTTTCTGATCTGTCCATTCAGCTAACAGAATTAAACCATACTTTTGATTGAGCAGATCTGAACACTCTTTCTGTAGAAAATGCAACTGGACATTTGGAGCGCTAAGAGCGTAGTAGTGGAAAAAGGAATATATTCAGATCTATACTACACAGAAGCATTCTGTGAAACTTCTTTCTGATCTGAGCATTCAGCTAACAGAGTTAAACCATACTTTTGATTGAGCAGTTTTGAAACACTCTGTCTGTTGAAAATGCAACTGGACATTCGTAGCGCTAAGTGGGTAATAGTGGAAAAAAGAATATGTTCAAATATAAACTACACAGAAGCATTGTATGAAACTTCTTTCTGTTCTGTGCATTCAACTAACAGAGTTGAACCTTACTTTTGATTGAGCCGTTCTGAAACACTCTTTCTGTAGAAACTGCAATTGGACATTCTGAGCGCTAAGAGGCATATATTGGGAAAAAGAATGTCTACAAATAAAAACTACACAGAAGAATTGTGTGAAACTTTTTCTGTTCTGTTTGTTCAACTAAAAGAGTTGAACCTTAGTTTTGATTGAGCCGTTCTGAAACACTCTTTCTGCAGAAAATGCAAGTGGAGATTCGGAGCGCTAAGAGGGTAATAGTGGAAAAAGGAATGTTTCCAAATATAAACTACAAAGAATCATTCTGTGAAACTTCTTTCTGATCTGTGCATTCAGCTAACAGAGTTAAACCATACTTTTGATTGAGCAGATCTGAACACTCTTTCTGTAGAAAATGCAACTGGACATTTGGAGCGCTATGAGAGTAGTAGTGGAAAAAGGAATATATTCAAATATAAACTACACAGAAGCATTCTGTGAAACTTCTTTCTGATCTGAGCATTCAGCTAACAGATTTAAACCATACTTTTGATTGAGCAGTT
Organism: Symphalangus syndactylus; assembly: GCF_028878055.3. Lineage (NCBI taxonomy): Eukaryota > Metazoa > Chordata > Mammalia > Primates > Hylobatidae > Symphalangus > Symphalangus syndactylus. The sequence goes on along the minus strand of NC_072437.2, from coordinate 108,065,427 downwards.
TTGAAACACTCTGTTTGTAGAAAATGCAACTGGACATTCGTAGCGCTAAGTGGGTAATAGTGGAAAAAAGAATATGTTCAAATATAAACTACACAGAAGCATTGTATGAAACTTCTTTCTGTTCTGTGCATTCAACTAACAGAGTTGAACCTTACTTTTGATTGAGCCTTTCTGAAACACTCTTTCTGTAGAAACTGCAATTGGACATTCTGAGCGCTAAGAGGCCGATATTGGGAAAAATAATATCTTCAAATAAAAACTACACAGAAGCATTGTGTGAAACTTATTTCTGATATGTTCATTAAGCTAACAGAGTTGAACCTTACTTTTGATTGAGCCGTTCTGAAACTCTCTTTCTGTAGAAACTGCAATTGGACATTCTGAGCGCTAGGAGGCCTATATTGGGAAAAAGAATGTCTACAAATAAAAACTACACAGAAGAATTGTGTGAAACTTCTTTCTGTTCTGTTTGTTCAACTAAAAGAGTTGAACCTTAGTTTTGATTGAGCCGTTCTGAAACACTCTTTCTGTAGAAAATGCAAGTGGAGATTCCGAGCGCTAAGGGGGTAATAGTGGAAAAAGGAATGTCTCCAAATATAAACTACACAGAATCATTCTGTGAAACTTCTTTCTGATCTGTGCATTCAGCTAACAGAGTTAAACCATACTTTTGATTCAGCAGATCTGAACACTCTTTCTGTAGAAAATGCAACTGGACATTTGGAGCGCTAAGAGAGTAGTAGTGGAAAAAGGAATATATTCAAATGTAAACTACACAGAAGCATTCTGTGAAACTTCTTTCTGATCTGAGCATACAGCTAACAGAGTTAAACCATACTTTTGATTGAGCAGTTTTGAAACAGTCTGTCTGTAGAAAATGCAACTGGACATTCGTAGCGCTAAGTGGGTAATAGTGGAAAAAAGAATATGTTCAAATATAAACTACACAGAAGCATTGTATGAAACTTCTTTCTGTTCTGTGCATTCAACTAACAGAGTTGAACCTTACTTTTGATTGAGCCGTTCTGAAACACTCTTTCTGTAGAAACTGCAATTGGACATTCTGAGCGCTAAGAGGCATATATTGGGAAAAAGAATGTCTACAAATAAAAACTACACAGAAGAATTGTGTGAAACTTTTTCTGTTCTGTTTGTTCAACTAAAAGAGTTGAACCTTAGTTTTGATTGAGCCGTTCTGAAACACTCTTTCTGCAGAAAATGCAAGTGGAGATTCGGAGCGCTAAGAGGGTAATAGTGGAAAAAGGAATGTTTCCAAATATAAACTACACAGAATCATTCTGTGAAACTTCTTTCTGATCTGTGCATTCAGCTAACAGAGTTAAACCATACTTTTGATTGAGCAGATCTGAACACTCTTTCTGTAGAAAATGCAACTGGACATTTGGAGCGCTAAGAGAGTAGTAGTGGAAAAAGGAATATATTCAAATATAAACTACACAGAAGCATTCTGTGAAACTTCTTTCTGATCTGAGCATTCAGCTAACAGATTTAAACCATACTTTTGATTGAGCAGTTTTGAAACACTCTGTTTGTAGAAAATGCAACTGGACATTCGTAGCGCTAAGTGGGTAATAGTGGAAAAAAGAATATGTTCAAATATAAACTACACAGAAGCATTGTATGAAACTTCTTTCTGTTCTGTGCATTCAACTAACAGAGTTGAACCTTACTTTTGATTGAGCCGTTCTGAAACTCTCTTTCTGTAGAAACTGCAATTGGACATTCTGAGCGCTAGGAGGCCTATATTGGGAAAAAGAATGTCTACAAATAAAAACTACACAGAAGAATTGTGTGAAACTTCTTTCTGTTCTGTTTGTTCAACTAAAAGAGTTGAACCTTAGTTTTGATTGAGCCGTTCTGAAACACTCTTTCTGTAGAAAATGCAAGTGGAGATTCCGAGCGCTAAGGGGGTAATAGTGGAAAAAGGAATGTCTCCAAATATAAACTACACAGAATCATTCTGTGAAACTTCTTTCTGATCTGTGCATTCAGCTAACAGAGTTAAACCATACTTTTGATTCAGCAGATCTGAACACTCTTTCTGTAGAAAATGCAACTGGACATTTGGAGCGCTAAGAGAGTAGTAGTGGAAAAAGGAATATATTCAAATGTAAACTACACAGAAGCATTCTGTGAAACTTCTTTCTGATCTGAGCATACAGCTAACAGAGTTAAACCATACTTTTGATTGAGCAGTTTTGAAACAGTCTGTCTGTAGAAAATGCAACTGGACATTCGTAGCGCTAAGTGGGTAATAGTGGAAAAAAGAATATGTTCAAATATAAACTACACAGAAGCATTGTATGAAACTACATTCTGTTCTGTGCATTCAACTAACAGAGTTGAACCTTACTTTTGATTGAGCCTTTCTGAAACACTCTGTCTGTAGAAACTGCAATTGGACATTCTGAGCGCTAAGAGGCCTCTATTGGGAAAAATAATATCTTCAAATAAAAATTACACAGAAGCATTGTGTGAAACTTATTTCTGATATGTTCATTAAGCTAACAGAGTTAAACCATACTTTTGATTGCGCAGTTCTGAACACTCTTTCTGTAGAAAATGCAAGTGGACATTCGGAGCGCTAATAGGGTAATAGTGGAAAAAGGAATATATTCAAATATAAACTACACAGTAGCACTCTGTGAAAATTCTTTCTGTTCTGTGCATTCAACTAACAGAGTTGAACCTTACTTTTGATTGAGCCGTTCTGAAACACTCTTTCTGTAGAAACTGCAATTGGACATGCTAAGCGCTAAGAGGCCTACATTGGGAAAAAGAATATCTTCAAATAAAAACTACACAGATGCATTCTGTGAAACTTATTTCTGATCTGTAAATTCAGTTAACAGAGATAAAACATATTTTTGATTGAGCAGTTATGAAACACTCTTTTTGTAGAAAATGCAAGTGGAGATTCGGAGCGCTAAGAAGGTAATAGTGGAAAAAGGAATGTCTTCAAATATAAACTACACAGAATCATTCGGTGAAACTTCTTTCTGATCTGTGCATTCAGCTAACAGAGTTAAACCATACTTTTGATTGAGCAGATCTGAACACTCTTTCTGTAGAAAATGCAACTGAACATTTGGAGCGCTAAGAGCGTAGTAGTGGAAAAAGGAATATATTCAAATATAAACTACACAGAAGCATTCTGTGAAACTTTTTCTGATCTGAGCATTCAGCTAACAGAGTTAAACCATACGTTTGATTGAGCAGTTTTGAAACACTCTGTCTGTAGAAAATGCAACTGGACTTTCGTAGCGCTAAGTGGGTAATAGTGGAAAAAAGAATATGTTCAAATATAAACTACACAGAAGCATTGTATGAAACTTCTTTCTGTTCTGTGCATTCAACTAACAGAGTTGAACCTTACTTTTGATTGAGCCGTTCTGAAACACTCTTTCTGTAGAAACTGCAATTGGACATTTTGAGCGCTAGGAGGCCTATATTGGGAAAAAGAATGTCTACAAATAAAAACTACACAGAAGAATTGTGTGAAACTTCTTTCTGTTCTGTTTGTTCAACTAAAAGAGTTGAACCTTAGTTTTGATTGAGCCGTTCTGAAACACTCTTTCTGTAGAAAATGCAAGTGGAGATTCCGAGCGCTAAGAGGCTAATAGTGGAAAAAGGAATGTCTCCAAATATAAACTACACAGAATCATTCTGTGAAACATCTTTCTGATCTGTGCATTCAGCTAACAGAGTTAAACCATACTTTTGATTGAGCAGATCTGAACACTCTTTCTGTAGAAAATGCAACTGGACATTTGGAGCGCTAAGAGAGTAGTAGTGGAAAAAGGAATATATTCAAATATAAACTACACAGAAGCATTCTGTGAAACTTCTTTCTGATCTGAGCATTCAGCTAACAGAGTTAAACCATACTTTTGATTGAGCAGTTTTGAAACACTCTGTCTGTAGAAAATGCAACTGGACATTCGTAGCGCTAAGTGGGTAATAGTGGAAAAAAGAATATGTTCAAATATAAACTACACAGAAGCATTGTATGAAACTTCTTTCTGTTCTGTGCATTCTACTAACAGAGTTGAACCTTACTTTTGATTGAGCCTTTCTGAAACACTCTTTCTGTAGAAACTGCAATTGGACATTCTGAGCGCTAAGAGGCCTATATTGGGAAAAATAATATCTTCAAATAAAAACTACACAGAAGCATTGTGTGAAACTTATTTCTGATATGTTCATTAAGCTGACAGAGTTAAACCATATTTTGATTGCGCAGTTCTGAACACTCTTTCTGTAGAAAATGCAAGTGGACATTCGGAGCGCTAAGAGGGTAATAGTGGAAAAAGGAATATATTCAAATATAAACTACACAGTAGCACTCTGTGAAAATTCTTTCTGTTCTGTGCATTCAACTAACAGAGTTGAACCTTACTTCTGATTGAGCCGTTCTGAAACACTCTTTCTGTAGAAACTGCAATTGGACATGCTAAGCGCAAAGAGGCCTACATTGGGAAAAAGAATATCTTCAAATAAAAACTACACAGATGCATTCTGTGAAACTTATTTCTGATCTGTAAATTCAGTTAACAGAGATAAAACATATTTTTGATTGAGCAGTTATGAAACACTCTTTTTGTAGAAAATGCAAGTGGAGATTCAGAGCGCTAAGAGGGTAATAGTGGAGAAAGGAATGTCTTCAAATATAAACTACACAGAATCATTCGGTGAAACTTCTTTCTGATCTGTCCATTCAGCTAACAGAATTAAACCATACTTTTGATTGAGCAGATCTGAACACTCTTTCTGTAGAAAATGCAACTGGACATTTGGAGCGCTAAGAGCGTAGTAGTGGAAAAAGGAATATATTCAGATCTATACTACACAGAAGCATTCTGTGAAACTTCTTTCTGATCTGAGCATTCAGCTAACAGAGTTAAACCATACTTTTGATTGAGCAGTTTTGAAACACTCTGTCTGTTGAAAATGCAACTGGACATTCGTAGCGCTAAGTGGGTAATAGTGGAAAAAAGAATATGTTCAAATATAAACTACACAGAAGCATTGTATGAAACTTCTTTCTGTTCTGTGCATTCAACTAACAGAGTTGAACCTTACTTTTGATTGAGCCGTTCTGAAACACTCTTTCTGTAGAAACTGCAATTGGACATTCTGAGCGCTAAGAGGCATATATTGGGAAAAAGAATGTCTACAAATAAAAACTACACAGAAGAATTGTGTGAAACTTTTTCTGTTCTGTTTGTTCAACTAAAAGAGTTGAACCTTAGTTTTGATTGAGCCGTTCTGAAACACTCTTTCTGCAGAAAATGCAAGTGGAGATTCGGAGCGCTAAGAGGGTAATAGTGGAAAAAGGAATGTTTCCAAATATAAACTACAAAGAATCATTCTGTGAAACTTCTTTCTGATCTGTGCATTCAGCTAACAGAGTTAAACCATACTTTTGATTGAGCAGATCTGAACACTCTTTCTGTAGAAAATGCAACTGGACATTTGGAGCGCTATGAGAGTAGTAGTGGAAAAAGGAATATATTCAAATATAAACTACACAGAAGCATTCTGTGAAACTTCTTTCTGATCTGAGCATTCAGCTAACAGATTTAAACCATACTTTTGATTGAGCAGTTTTGAAACACTCTGTTTGTAGAAAATGCAACTGGACATTCGTAGCGCTAAGTGGGTAATAGTGGAAAAAAGAATATGTTCAAATATAAACTACACAGAAGCATTGTATGAAACTTCTTTCTGTTCTGTGCATTCAACTAACAGAGTTGAACCTTACTTTTGATTGAGCCTTTCTGAAACACTCTTTCTGTAGAAACTGCAATTGGACATTCTGAGCGCTAAGAGGCCGATATTGGGAAAAATAATATCTTCAAATAAAAACTACACAGAAGCATTGTGTGAAACTTATTTCTGATATGTTCATTAAGCTAACAGAGTTGAACCTTACTTTTGATTGAGCCGTTCTGAAACTCTCTTTCTGTAGAAACTGCAATTGGACATTCTGAGCGCTAGGAGGCCTATATTGGGAAAAAGAATGTCTACAAATAAAAACTACACAGAAGAATTGTGTGAAACTTCTTTCTGTTCTGTTTGTTCAACTAAAAGAGTTGAACCTTAGTTTTGATTGAGCCGTTCTGAAACACTCTTTCTGTAGAAAATGCAAGTGGAGATTCCGAGCGCTAAGGGGGTAATAGTGGAAAAAGGAATGTCTCCAAATATAAACTACACAGAATCATTCTGTGAAACTTCTTTCTGATCTGTGCATTCAGCTAACAGAGTTAAACCATACTTTTGATTCAGCAGATCTGAACACTCTTTCTGTAGAAAATGCAACTGGACATTTGGAGCGCTAAGAGAGTAGTAGTGGAAAAAGGAATATATTCAAATGTAAACTACACAGAAGCATTCTGTGAAACTTCTTTCTGATCTGAGCATACAGCTAACAGAGTTAAACCATACTTTTGATTGAGCAGTTTTGAAACAGTCTGTCTGTAGAAAATGCAACTGGACATTCGTAGCGCTAAGTGGGTAATAGTGGAAAAAAGAATATGTTCAAATATAAACTACACAGAAGCATTGTATGAAACTACATTCTGTTCTGTGCATTCAACTAACAGAGTTGAACCTTACTTTTGATTGAGCCTTTCTGAAACACTCTGTCTGTAGAAACTGCAATTGGACATTCTGAGCGCTAAGAGGCCGATATTGGGAAAAATAATATCTTCAAATAAAAATTACACAGAAGCATTGTGTGAAACTTATTTCTGATATGTTCATTAAGCTAACAGAGTTAAACCATACTTTTGATTGCGCAGTTCTGAACACTCTTTCTGTAGAAAATGCAAGTGGACATTCGGAGCGCTAATAGGGTAATAGTGGAAAAAGGAATATATTCAAATATAAACTACACAGTAGCACTCTGTGAAAATTCTTTCTGTTCTGTGCATTCAACTAACAGAGTTGAACCTTACTTTTGATTGAGCCGTTCTGAAACACTCTTTCTGTAGAAACTGCAATTGGACATGCTAAGCGCTAAGAGGCCTACATTGGGAAAAAGAATATCTTCAAATAAAAACTACACAGATGCATTCTGTGAAACTTATTTCTGATCTGTAAATTCAGTTAACAGAGATAAAACATATTTTTGATTGAGCAGTTATGAAACACTCTTTTTGTAGAAAATGCAAGTGGAGATTCGGAGCGCTAAGAAGGTAATAGTGGAAAAAGGAATGTCTTCAAATATAAACTACACAGAATCATTCGGTGAAACTTCTTTCTGATCTGTGCATTCAGCTAACAGAGTTAAACCATACTTTTGATTGAGCAGATCTGAACACTCTTTCTGTAGAAAATGCAACTGAACATTTGGAGCGCTAAGAGCGTAGTAGTGGAAAAAGGAATATATTCAAATATAAACTACACAGAAGCATTCTGTGAAACTTTTTCTGATCTGAGCATTCAGCTAACAGAGTTAAACCATACGTTTGATTGAGCAGTTTTGAAACACTCTGTCTGTAGAAAATGCAACTGGACTTTCGTAGCGCTAAGTGGGTAATAGTGGAAAAAAGAATATGTTCAAATATAAACTACACAGAAGCATTGTATGAAACTTCTTTCTGTTCTGTGCATTCAACTAACAGAGTTGAACCTTACTTTTGATTGAGCCGTTCTGAAACACTCTTTCTGTAGAAACTGCAATTGGACATTTTGAGCGCTAGGAGGCCTATATTGGGAAAAAGAATGTCTACAAATAAAAACTACACAGAAGAATTGTGTGAAACTTCTTTCTGTTCTGTTTGTTCAACTAAAAGAGTTGAACCTTAGTTTTGATTGAGCCGTTCTGAAACACTCTTTCTGTAGAAAATGCAAGTGGAGATTCCGAGCGCTAAGAGGCTAATAGTGGAAAAAGGAATGTCTCCAAATATAAACTACACAGAATCATTCTGTGAAACATCTTTCTGATCTGTGCATTCAGCTAACAGAGTTAAACCATACTTTTGATTGAGCAGATCTGAACACTCTTTCTGTAGAAAATGCAACTGGACATTTGGAGCGCTAAGAGAGTAGTAGTGGAAAAAGGAATATATTCAAATATAAACTACACAGAAGCATTCTGTGAAACTTCTTTCTGATCTGAGCATTCAGCTAACAGAGTTAAACCATACTTTTGATTGAGCAGTTTTGAAACACTCTGTCTGTAGAAAATGCAACTGGACATTCGTAGCGCTAAGTGGGTAATAGTGGAAAAAAGAATATGTTCAAATATAAACTACACAGAAGCATTGTATGAAACTTCTTTCTGTTCTGTGCATTCTACTAACAGAGTTGAACCTTACTTTTGATTGAGCCTTTCTGAAACACTCTTTCTGTAGAAACTGCAATTGGACATTCTGAGCGCTAAGAGGCCTATATTGGGAAAAATAATATCTTCAAATAAAAACTACACAGAAGCATTGTGTGAAATTTATTTCTGATATGTTCATTAAGCTGACAGAGTTAAACCATATTTTGATTGCGCAGTTCTGAACACTCTTTCTGTAGAAAATGCAAGTGGACATTCGGAGCGCTAAGAGGGTAATAGTGGAAAAAGGAATATATTCAAATATAAACTACACAGTAGCACTCTGTGAAAATTCTTTCTGTTCTGTGCATTCAACTAACAGAGTTGAACCTTACTTCTGATTGAGCCGTTCTGAAACACTCTTTCTGTAGAAACTGCAATTGGACATGCTAAGCGCAAAGAGGCCTACATTGGGAAAGAGAATATCTTCAAATAAAAACTACACAGATGCATTCTGTGAAACTTATTTCTGATCTGTAAATTCAGTTAACAGAGATAAAACATATTTTTGATTGAGCAGTTATGAAACACTCTTTTTGTAGAAAATGCAAGTGGAGATTCAGAGCGCTAAGAGGGTAATAGTGGAGAAAGGAATGTCTTCAAATATAAACTACACAGAATCATTCGGTGAAACTTCTTTCTGATCTGTCCATTCAGCTAACAGAATTAAACCATACTTTTGATTGAGCAGATCTGAACACTCTTTCTGTAGAAAATGCAACTGGACATTTGGAGCGCTAAGAGCGTAGTAGTGGAAAAAGGAATATATTCAGATCTATACTACACAGAAGCATTCTGTGAAACTTCTTTCTGATCTGAGCATTCAGCTAACAGAGTTAAACCATACTTTTGATTGAGCCGTTTTGAAACACTCTGTCTGTTGAAAATGCAACTGGACATTCGTAGCGCTAAGTGGGTAATAGTGGAAAAAAGAATATGTTCAAATATAAACTACACAGAAGCATTGTATGAAACTTCTTTCTGTTCTGTGCATTCAACTAACAGAGTTGAACCTTACTTTTGATTGAGCCGTTCTGAAACACTCTTTCTGTAGAAACTGCAATTGGACATTCTGAGCGCTAAGAGGCATATATTGGGAAAAAGAATGTCTACAAATAAAAACTACACAGAAGAATTGTGTGAAACTTTTTCTGTTCTCTTTGTTCAACTAAAAGAGTTGAACCTTAGTTTTGATTGAGCCGTTCTGAAACACTCTTTCTGCAGAAAATGCAAGTGGAGATTCGGAGCGCTAAGAGGGTAATAGTGGAAAAAGGAATGTTTCCAAATATAAACTACACAGAATCATTCTGTGAAACTTCTTTCTGATCTGTGCATTCAGCTAACAGAGTTAAACCATACTTTTGATTGAGCAGATCTGAACACTCTTTCTGTAGAAAATGCAACTGGACATTTGGAGCGCTAAGAGAGTAGTAGTGGAAAAAGGAATATATTCAAATATAAACTACACAGAAGCATTCTGTGAAACTTCTTTCTGATCTGAGCATTCAGCTAACAGATTTAAACCATACTTTTGATTGAGCAGTTTTGAAACACTCTGTTTGTAGAAAATGCAACTGGACATTCGTAGCGCTAAGTGGGTAATAGTGGAAAAAAGAATATGTTCAAATATAAACTACACAGAAGCATTGTATGAAACTTCTTTCTGTTCTGTGCATTCAACTAACAGAGTTGAACCTTACTTTTGATTGAGCCGTTCTGAAACTCTCTTTCTGTAGAAACTGCAATTGGACATTCTGAGCGCTAGGAGGCCTATATTGGGAAAAAGAATGTCTACAAATAAAAACTACACAGAAGAATTGTGTGAAACTTCTTTCTGTTCTGTTTGTTCAACTAAAAGAGTTGAACCTTAGTTTTGATTGAGCCGTTCTGAAACACTCTTTCTGTAGAAAATGCAAGTGGAGATTCCGAGCGCTAAGGGGGTAATAGTGGAAAAAGGAATGTCTCCAAATATAAACTACACAGAATCATTCTGTGAAACTTCTTTCTGATCTGTGCATTCAGCTAACAGAGTTAAACCATACTTTTGATTCAGCAGATCTGAACACTCTTTCTGTAGAAAATGCAACTGGACATTTGGAGCGCTAAGAGAGTAGTAGTGGAAAAAGGAATATATTCAAATGTAAACTACACAGAAGCATTCTGTGAAACTTCTTTCTGATCTGAGCATACAGCTAACAGAGTTAAACCATACTTTTGATTGAGCAGTTTTGAAACAGTCTGTCTGTAGAAAATGCAACTGGACATTCGTAGCGCTAAGTGGGTAATAGTGGAAAAAAGAATATGTTCAAATATAAACTACACAGAAGCATTGTATGAAACTACATTCTGTTCTGTGCATTCAACTAACAGAGTTGAACCTTACTTTTGATTGAGCCTTTCTGAAACACTCTGTCTGTAGAAACTGCAATTGGACATTCTGAGCGCTAAGAGGCCTCTATTGGGAAAAATAATATCTTCAAATAAAAATTACACAGAAGCATTGTGTGAAACTTATTTCTGATATGTTCATTAAGCTAACAGAGTTAAACCATACTTTTGATTGCGCAGTTCTGAACACTCTTTCTGTAGAAAATGCAAGTGGACATTCGGAGCGCTAATAGGGTAATAGTGGAAAAAGGAATATATTCAAATATAAACTACACAGTAGCACTCTGTGAAAATTCTTTCTGTTCTGTGCATTCAACTAACAGAGTTGAACCTTACTTTTGATTGAGCCGTTCTGAAACACTCTTTCTGTAGAAACTGCAATTGGACATGCTAAGCGCTAAGAGGCCTACATTGGGAAAAAGAATATCTTCAAATAAAAACTACACAGATGCATTCTGTGAAACTTATTTCTGATCTGTAAATTCAGTTAACAGAGATAAAACATATTTTTGATTGAGCAGTTATGAAACACTCTTTTTGTAGAAAATGCAAGTGGAGATTCGGAGCGCTAAGAAGGTAATAGTGGAAAAAGGAATGTCTTCAAATATAAACTACACAGAATCATTCGGTGAAACTTCTTTCTGATCTGTGCATTCAGCTAACAGAGTTAAACCATACTTTTGATTGAGCAGATCTGAACACTCTTTCTGTAGAAAATGCAACTGAACATTTGGAGCGCTAAGAGCGTAGTAGTGGAAAAAGGAATATATTCAAATATAAACTACACAGAAGCATTCTGTGAAACTTTTTCTGATCTGAGCATTCAGCTAACAGAGTTAAACCATACGTTTGATTGAGCAGTTTTGAAACACTCTGTCTGTAGAAAATGCAACTGGACTTTCGTAGCGCTAAGTGGGTAATAGTGGAAAAAAGAATATGTTCAAATATAAACTACACAGAAGCATTGTATGAAACTTCTTTCTGTTCTGTGCATTCAACTAACAGAGTTGAACCTTACTTTTGATTGAGCCGTTCTGAAACACTCTTTCTGTAGAAACTGCAATTGGACATTTTGAGCGCTAGGAGGCCTATATTGGGAAAAAGAATGTCTACAAATAAAAACTACACAGAAGAATTGTGTGAAACTTCTTTCTGTTCTGTTTGTTCAACTAAAAGAGTTGAACCTTAGTTTTGATTGAGCCGTTCTGAAACACTCTTTCTGTAGAAAATGCAAGTGGAGATTCCGAGCGCTAAGAGGCTAATAGTGGAAAAAGGAATGTCTCCAAATATAAACTACACAGAATCATTCTGTGAAACATCTTTCTGATCTGTGCATTCAGCTAACAGAGTTAAACCATACTTTTGATTGAGCAGATCTGAACACTCTTTCTGTAGAAAATGCAACTGGACATTTGGAGCGCTAAGAGAGTAGTAGTGGAAAAAGGAATATATTCAAATATAAACTACACAGAAGCATTCTGTGAAACTTCTTTCTGATCTGAGCATTCAGCTAACAGAGTTAAACCATACTTTTGATTGAGCAGTTTTGAAACACTCTGTCTGTAGAAAATGCAACTGGACATTCGTAGCGCTAAGTGGGTAATAGTGGAAAAAAGAATATGTTCAAATATAAACTACACAGAAGCATTGTATGAAACTTCTTTCTGTTCTGTGCATTCTACTAACAGAGTTGAACCTTACTTTTGATTGAGCCTTTCTGAAACACTCTTTCTGTAGAAACTGCAATTGGACATTCTGAGCGCTAAGAGGCCTATATTGGGAAAAATAATATCTTCAAATAAAAACTACACAGAAGCATTGTGTGAAACTTATTTCTGATATGTTCATTAAGCTGACAGAGTTAAACCATATTTTGATTGCGCAGTTCTGAACACTCTTTCTGTAGAAAATGCAAGTGGACATTCGGAGCGCTAAGAGGGTAATAGTGGAAAAAGGAATATATTCAAATATAAACTACACAGTAGCACTCTGTGAAAATTCTTTCTGTTCTGTGCATTCAACTAACAGAGTTGAACCTTACTTCTGATTGAGCCGTTCTGAAACACTCTTTCTGTAGAAACTGCAATTGGACATGCTAAGCGCAAAGAGGCCTACATTGGGAAAAAGAATATCTTCAAATAAAAACTACACAGATGCATTCTGTGAAACTTATTTCTGATCTGTAAATTCAGTTAACAGAGATAAAACATATTTTTGATTGAGCAGTTATGAAACACTCTTTTTGTAGAAAATGCAAGTGGAGATTCAGAGCGCTAAGAGGGTAATAGTGGAGAAAGGAATGTCTTCAAATATAAACTACACAGAATCATTCGGTGAAACTTCTTTCTGATCTGTCCATTCAGCTAACAGAATTAAACCATACTTTTGATTGAGCAGATCTGAACACTCTTTCTGTAGAAAATGCAACTGGACATTTGGAGCGCTAAGAGCGTAGTAGTGGAAAAAGGAATATATTCAGATCTATACTACACAGAAGCATTCTGTGAAACTTCTTTCTGATCTGAGCATTCAGCTAACAGAGTTAAACCATACTTTTGATTGAGCAGTTTTGAAACACTCTGTCTGTTGAAAATGCAACTGGACATTCGTAGCGCTAAGTGGGTAATAGTGGAAAAAAGAATATGTTCAAATATAAACTACACAGAAGCATTGTATGAAACTTCTTTCTGTTCTGTGCATTCAACTAACAGAGTTGAACCTTACTTTTGATTGAGCCGTTCTGAAACACTCTTTCTGTAGAAACTGCAATTGGACATTCTGAGCGCTAAGAGGCATATATTGGGAAAAAGAATGTCTACAAATAAAAACTACACAGAAGAATTGTGTGAAACTTTTTCTGTTCTGTTTGTTCAACTAAAAGAGTTGAACCTTAGTTTTGATTGAGCCGTTCTGAAACACTCTTTCTGCAGAAAATGCAAGTGGAGATTCGGAGCGCTAAGAGGGTAATAGTGGAAAAAGGAATGTTTCCAAATATAAACTACAAAGAATCATTCTGTGAAACTTCTTTCTGATCTGTGCATTCAGCTAACAGAGTTAAACCATACTTTTGATTGAGCAGATCTGAACACTCTTTCTGTAGAAAATGCAACTGGACATTTGGAGCGCTATGAGAGTAGTAGTGGAAAAAGGAATATATTCAAATATAAACTACACAGAAGCATTCTGTGAAACTTCTTTCTGATCTGAGCATTCAGCTAACAGATTTAAACCATACTTTTGATTGAGCAGTTTTGAAACACTCTGTTTGTAGAAAATGCAACTGGACATTCGTAGCGCTAAGTGGGTAATAGTGGAAAAAAGAATATGTTCAAATATAAACTACACAGAAGCATTGTATGAAACTTCTTTCTGTTCTGTGCATTCAACTAACAGAGTTGAACCTTACTTTTGATTGAGCCTTTCTGAAACACTCTTTCTGTAGAAACTGCAATTGGACATTCTGAGCGCTAAGAGGCCGATATTGGGAAAAATAATATCTTCAAATAAAAACTACACAGAAGCATTTTGTGAAACTTATTTCTGATATGTTCATTAAGCTAACAGAGTTGAACCTTACTTTTGATTGAGCCGTTCTGAAACTCTCTTTCTGTAGAAACTGCAATTGGACATTCTGAGCGCTAGGAGGCCTATATTGGGAAAAAGAATGTCTACAAATAAAAACTACACAGAAGAATTGTGTGAAACTTCTTTCTGTTCTGTTTGTTCAACTAAAAGAGTTGAACCTTAGTTTTGATTGAGCCGTTCTGAAACACTCTTTCTGTAGAAAATGCAAGTGGAGATTCCGAGCGCTAAGGGGGTAATAGTGGAAAAAGGAATGTCTCCAAATATAAACTACACAGAATCATTCTGTGAAACTTCTTTCTGATCTGTGCATTCAGCTAACAGAGTTAAACCATACTTTTGATTCAGCAGATCTGAACACTCTTTCTGTAGAAAATGCAACTGGACATTTGGAGCGCTAAGAGAGTAGTAGTGGAAAAAGGAATATATTCAAATGTAAACTACACAGAAGCATTCTGTGAAACTTCTTTCTGATCTGAGCATACAGCTAACAGAGTTAAACCATACTTTTGATTGAGCAGTTTTGAAACAGTCTGTCTGTAGAAAATGCAACTGGACATTCGTAGCGCTAAGTGGGTAATAGTGGAAAAAAGAATATGTTCAAATATAAACTACACAGAAGCATTGTATGAAACTACATTCTGTTCTGTGCATTCAACTAACAGAGTTGAACCTTACTTTTGATTGAGCCTTTCTGAAACACTCTGTCTGTAGAAACTGCAATTGGACATTCTGAGCGCTAAGAGGCCGATATTGGGAAAAATAATATCTTCAAATAAAAATTACACAGAAGCATTGTGTGAAACTTATTTCTGATATGTTCATTAAGCTAACAGAGTTAAACCATACTTTTGATTGCGCAGTTCTGAACACTCTTTCTGTAGAAAATGCAAGTGGACATTCGGAGCGCTAATAGGGTAATAGTGGAAAAAGGAATATATTCAAATATAAACTACACAGTAGCACTCTGTGAAAATTCTTTCTGTTCTGTGCATTCAACTAACAGAGTTGAACCTTACTTTTGATTGAGCCGTTCTGAAACACTCTTTCTGTAGAAACTGCAATTGGACATGCTAAGCGCTAAGAGGCCTACATTGGGAAAAAGAATATCTTCAAATAAAAACTACACAGATGCATTCTGTGAAACTTATTTCTGATCTGTAAATTCAGTTAACAGAGATAAAACATATTTTTGATTGAGCAGTTATGAAACACTCTTTTTGTAGAAAATGCAAGTGGAGATTCGGAGCGCTAAGAAGGTAATAGTGGAAAAAGGAATGTCTTCAAATATAAACTACACAGAATCATTCGGTGAAACTTCTTTCTGATCTGTGCATTCAGCTAACAGAGTTAAACCATACTTTTGATTGAGCAGATCTGAACACTCTTTCTGTAGAAAATGCAACTGAACATTTGGAGCGCTAAGAGCGTAGTAGTGGAAAAAGGAATATATTCAAATATAAACTACACAGAAGCATTCTGTGAAACTTTTTCTGATCTGAGCATTCAGCTAACAGAGTTAAACCATACGTTTGATTGAGCAGTTTTGAAACACTCTGTCTGTAGAAAATGCAACTGGACTTTCGTAGCGCTAAGTGGGTAATAGTGGAAAAAAGAATATGTTCAAATATAAACTACACAGAAGCATTGTATGAAACTTCTTTCTGTTCTGTGCATTCAACTAACAGAGTTGAACCTTACTTTTGATTGAGCCGTTCTGAAACACTCTTTCTGTAGAAACTGCAATTGGACATTTTGAGCGCTAGGAGGCCTATATTGGGAAAAAGAATGTCTACAAATAAAAACTACACAGAAGAATTGTGTGAAACTTCTTTCTGTTCTGTTTGTTCAACTAAAAGAGTTGAACCTTAGTTTTGATTGAGCCGTTCTGAAACACTCTTTCTGTAGAAAATGCAAGTGGAGATTCCGAGCGCTAAGAGGCTAATAGTGGAAAAAGGAATGTCTCCAAATATAAACTACACAGAATCATTCTGTGAAACATCTTTCTGATCTGTGCATTCAGCTAACAGAGTTAAACCATACTTTTGATTGAGCAGATCTGAACACTCTTTCTGTAGAAAATGCAACTGGACATTTGGAGCGCTAAGAGAGTAGTAGTGGAAAAAGGAATATATTCAAATATAAACTACACAGAAGCATTCTGTGAAACTTCTTTCTGATCTGAGCATTCAGCTAACAGAGTTAAACCATACTTTTGATTGAGCAGTTTTGAAACACTCTGTCTGTAGAAAATGCAACTGGACATTCGTAGCGCTAAGTGGGTAATAGTGGAAAAAAGAATATGTTCAAATATAAACTACACAGAAGCATTGTATGAAACTTCTTTCTGTTCTGTGCATTCTACTAACAGAGTTGAACCTTACTTTTGATTGAGCCTTTCTGAAACACTCTTTCTGTAGAAACTGCAATTGGACATTCTGAGCGCTAAGAGGCCTATATTGGGAAAAATAATATCTTCAAATAAAAACTACACAGAAGCATTGTGTGAAATTTATTTCTGATATGTTCATTAAGCTGACAGAGTTAAACCATATTTTGATTGCGCAGTTCTGAACACTCTTTCTGTAGAAAATGCAAGTGGACATTCGGAGCGCTAAGAGGGTAATAGTGGAAAAAGGAATATATTCAAATATAAACTACACAGTAGCACTCTGTGAAAATTCTTTCTGTTCTGTGCATTCAACTAACAGAGTTGAACCTTACTTCTGATTGAGCCGTTCTGAAACACTCTTTCTGTAGAAACTGCAATTGGACATGCTAAGCGCAAAGAGGCCTACATTGGGAAAGAGAATATCTTCAAATAAAAACTACACAGATGCATTCTGTGAAACTTATTTCTGATCTGTAAATTCAGTTAACAGAGATAAAACATATTTTTGATTGAGCAGTTATGAAACACTCTTTTTGTAGAAAATGCAAGTGGAGATTCAGAGCGCTAAGAGGGTAATAGTGGAGAAAGGAATGTCTTCAAATATAAACTACACAGAATCATTCGGTGAAACTTCTTTCTGATCTGTCCATTCAGCTAACAGAATTAAACCATACTTTTGATTGAGCAGATCTGAACACTCTTTCTGTAGAAAATGCAACTGGACATTTGGAGCGCTAAGAGCGTAGTAGTGGAAAAAGGAATATATTCAGATCTATACTACACAGAAGCATTCTGTGAAACTTCTTTCTGATCTGAGCATTCAGCTAACAGAGTTAAACCATACTTTTGATTGAGCAGTTTTGAAACACTCTGTCTGTTGAAAATGCAACTGGACATTCGTAGCGCTAAGTGGGTAATAGTGGAAAAAAGAATATGTTCAAATATAAACTACACAGAAGCATTGTATGAAACTTCTTTCTGTTCTGTGCATTCAACTAACAGAGTTGAACCTTACTTTTGATTGAGCCGTTCTGAAACACTCTTTCTGTAGAAACTGCAATTGGACATTCTGAGCGCTAAGAGGCATATATTGGGAAAAAGAATGTCTACAAATAAAAACTACACAGAAGAATTGTGTGAAACTTTTTCTGTTCTGTTTGTTCAACTAAAAGAGTTGAACCTTAGTTTTGATTGAGCCGTTCTGAAACACTCTTTCTGCAGAAAATGCAAGTGGAGATTCGGAGCGCTAAGAGGGTAATAGTGGAAAAAGGAATGTTTCCAAATATAAACTACACAGAATCATTCTGTGAAACTTCTTTCTGATCTGTGCATTCAGCTAACAGAGTTAAACCATACTTTTGATTGAGCAGATCTGAACACTCTTTCTGTAGAAAATGCAACTGGACATTTGGAGCGCTATGAGAGTAGTAGTGGAAAAAGGAATATATTCAAATATAAACTACACAGAAGCATTCTGTGAAACTTCTTTCTGATCTGAGCATTCAGCTAACAGATTTAAACCATACTTTTGATTGAGCAGTTTTGAAACACTCTGTTTGTAGAAAATGCAACTGGACATTCGTAGCGCTAAGTGGGTAATAGTGGAAAAAAGAATATGTTCAAATATAAACTACACAGAAGCATTGTATGAAACTTCTTTCTGTTCTGTGCATTCAACTAACAGAGTTGAACCTTACTTTTGATTGAGCCTTTCTGAAACACTCTTTCTGTAGAAACTGCAATTGGACATTCTGAGCGCTAAGAGGCCGATATTGGGAAAAATAATATCTTCAAATAAAAACTACACAGAAGCATTGTGTGAAACTTATTTCTGATATGTTCATTAAGCTAACAGAGTTAAACCATAGTTTTGATTGCGCAGTTCTGAACACTCTTTCTGTAGAAAATGCAAGTGGACATTCTGAGCGCTAAGAGGGTAATAGTGGAAAAAGGAATATATTCAAATATAAACTACACAGTAGCATTCTGTGAAAATTCTTTCTGTTCTGTGCATTCAACTAACAGAGTTGAACATTACTTTTGATTCAGCCGTTCTGAAACACTCTTTCTGTAGAAACTGCAATTGGACATGCTAAGCGCTAAGAGGCCTACATTGGGAAAAAGAATATCTTCAAATAAAAACTACACAGATGCATTCTGTGAAACTTATTTCTGATCTGTAAATTCAGTTAACAGAGATAAAACATATTTTTGATTGAGCAGTTATGAAACACTCTTTTTGTAGAAAATGCAAGTGGAGATTCGGAGCGCTAAGAGGGTAATAGTGGAAAAAGGAATGTCTTCAAATATAAACTACACAGAATCATTCGGTGAAACTTCTTTCTGATCTGTGCATTCAGCTAACAGAGTTAAACCATACTTTTGATTGAGCAGATCTGAACACTCTTTCTGTAGAAAATGCAACTGTACATTTGGAGCGCTAAGAGCGTAGTAGTGGAAAAAGGAATATATTCAAATATAAACTACACAGAAGCATTCTGTGAAACTTCTTTCTGATCTGAGCATTCAGCTAACAGAGTTAAACCATACTTTTGATTGAGCAGTTTTGAAACACTCTGTCGGTAGAAAATGCAACTGGACATTCGTAGCGCTAAGTGGGTAATAGTGGAAAAAAGAATATGTTCAAATATAAACTACACAGAAGCATTGTATGAAACTTCTTTCTGTTCTGTGCATTCAACTAACAGAGTTGAACCTTACTTTTGATTGAGCCGTTCTGAAACACTCTTTCTGTAGAAACTGCAATTGGACATTCTGAGCGCTAGGAGGCCTATATTGGGAAAAAGAATGTCTACAAATAAAAACTACACAGAAGAATTGTGTGAAACTCCTTTCTGTTCTGTTTGTTCAACTAAAAGAGTTGAACCTTAGTTTTGATTGAGCAGTTCTGAAACACTCTTTCTGTAGAAAATGCAAGTGGAGATTCCGAGCGCTAAGAGGGTAATAGTGGAAAAAGGAATGTCTCCAAATATAAACTACACAGAATCATTCTGTGAAACTTCTTTCTGATCTGTGCATTCAGCTAACAGAGTTAAACCATACATTTGATTGAGCAGATCTGAACACTCTTTCTGTAGAAAATGCAACTGGACATTTGGAGCGCTAAGAGAGTAGTAGTGGAAAAAGGAATATATTCAAATATAAACTACACAGAAGCATTCTGTGAAACTTCTTTCTTATCTGAGCATTCAGCTAACAGAGTTAAACCATACATTTGATTGAGCAGTTTTGAAACTCTCTGTCTGTAGAAAATGCAACTGGACATTCGTAGCGCTAAGTGGGTAATAGTGGAAAAAAGAATATGTTCAAATATAAACTACACAGAAGCATTGTATGAAACTTCTTTCTTTTCTGTGCATTCTACTAACAGAGTTGAACCTTACTTTTGATTGAGCCTTTCTGAAACACTCTTTCTGTAGAAACTGCAATTGGACATTCTGAGCGCTGAGAGGCCTATATTGGGAAAAATAATATCTTCAAATAAAAACTACACAGAAGCTTTGTGTGAAACTTATTTCTGATATGTTCATTAAGCTAACAGAGTTAAACCATACTTTTGATTGCGCAGTTCTGAACACTCTTTCTGTAGAAAATGCAAGTGGACATTCGGAGCGCTAAGAGGGTAATAGTGGAAAAAGGAATATATTCAAATATAAACTACACAGTAGCACTCTGTGAAAATTCTTTCTGTTCTGTGCATTCAACTAACAGAGTTGAACCTTACTTTTGATTGAGCCGTTCTGAAACACTCTTTCTGTAGAAACTGCAATTGGACATGCTAAGCGCAAAGAGGCCTACATTGGGAAAAAGAATATCTTCAAATAAAAACTACACAGATGCATTCTGTGAAACTTATTTCTGATCTGTAAATTCAGTTAACAGAGATAAAACATATTTTTGATTGAGCAGTTATGAAACACTCTTTTTGTAGAAAATGCAAGTGGAGATTCGGAGCGCTAAGAGGGTAATAGTGGAAAAAGGAATGTCTTCAAATATAAACTACACAGAATCATTCGGTGAAACTTCTTTCTGATCTGTCCATTCAGCTAACAGAATTAAACCATACTTTTGATTGAGCAGATCTGAACACTCTTTCTGTAGAAAATGCAACTGGACATTTGGAGCGCTAAGAGCGTAGTAGTGGAAAAAGGAATATATTCTGATATATACTACACAGAAGCATTCTGTGAAACTTCTTTCTGATCTGAGCATTCAGCTAACAGAGTTAAACCATACTTTTGATTGAGCAGTTTTGAAACACTCTGTCTGTTGAAAATGCAACTGGACATTCGTAGCGCTAAGTGGGTAATAGTGGAAAAAAGAATATGTTCAAATATAAACTACACAGAAGCATTGTATGAAACTTCTTTCTGTTCTGTGCATTCAACTAACAGAGTTGAACCTTACTTTTGATTGAGCCGTTCTGAAACACTCTTTCTGTAGAAACTGCAATTGGACATTCTGAGCGCTAAGAGGCATATATTGGGAAAAAGAATGTCTACAAATAAAAACTACACAGAAGAATTGTGTGAAACTTTTTCTGTTCTGTTTGTTCAACTAAAAGAGTTGAACCTTAGTTTTGATTGAGCCGTTCTGAAACACTCTTTCTGCAGAAAATGCAAGTGGAGATTCGGAGCGCTAAGAGGGTAATAGTGGAAAAAGGAATGTTTCCAAATATAAACTACACAGAATCATTCTGTGAAACTTCTTTCTGATCTGTGCATTCAGCTAACAGAGTTAAACCATACTTTTGATTGAGCAGATCTGAACACTCTTTCTGTAGAAAATGCAACTGGACATTTGGAGCGCTAAGAGAGTAGTAGTGGAAAAAGGAATATATTCAAATATAAACTACACAGAAGCATTCTCTGAAACTTCTTTCTGATCTGAGCATTCAGCTAACAGAGTTAAACCATACTTTTGATTGAGCAGTTTTGAAACTCTCTGTCTGTAGAAAATGCAACTGGACATTCGTAGCGCTAAGTGGGTAATAGTGGAAAAAAGAATATGTTCAAATATAAACTACACAGAAGCATTGTATGAAACTTCTTTCTGTTCTGTGCATTCAACTAACAGAGTGGAACCTTACTTTTGATTGAGCCTTTCTGAAACACTCTTTCTGTAGAAACTGCAATTGGACATTCTGAGCGCTAAGAGGCCTCTATTGGGAAAAATAATATCTTCAAATAAAAACTACACAGAAGCATTGTGTGAAACTTATTTCTGATATGTTCATTAAGCTAACAGAGTTAAACCATACTTTTGATTGCGCAGTTCTGAACACTCTTTCTGTAGAAAATGCAAGTGGACATTCGGAGCGCTAAGAGGGTAATAGTGGAAAAAGGAATATATTCAAATATAAACTACACAGTAGCATTCTGTGAAAATTCTTTCTGTTCTGTGCATTCAACTAACAGAGTTGAACCTTACTTTTGATTGAGCCGTTCTGAAACACTCTTTCTGTAGAAACTGCAATTGGACATGCTAAGCGCTAAGAGGCCTACATTGGGAAAAAGAATATCTTCAAATAAAAACTACACAGATGCATTCTGTGAAACTTATTTCTGATCTGTAAATTCAGTTAACAGAGATAAAACATATTTTTGATTGAGCAGTTATGAAACACCCTTTTTGTAGAAAATGCAAGTGGAGATTCGGAGCGCTAAGAGGGTAATAGTGGAAAAAGGAATGTCTTCAAATATAAACTACACAGAATCATTCGGTGAAACTTCTTTCTGATCTGAGCATTCAGCTAACAGAATTAAACCATACCTTTGATTTAGCAGATCTGAACACTCTTTCTGTAGAAAATGCAACTGGACATTTGGAGCGCTAAGAGCGTAGTAGTGGAAACAGGAATATATTCAAATATAAACTACACAGAAGCATTCTGTGAAACTTCTTTCTGATCTGAGCATTCAGCTAACAGAGTTAAACCATACTTTTGATTGAGCAGTTTTAAAACACTCTGTCGGTAGAAAATGCAACTGGACATTCGTAGCGCTAAGTGGGTAATAGTGGAAAAAAGAATATGTTCAAATATAAACTACACAGAAGCATTGTATGAAACTTCTTTCTGTTCTGTGCATTCAACTAACAGAGTTGAACCTTACTTTTGATTGAGCCGTTCTGAAACACTCTTTCTGTAGAAACTGCAATTGGACATTCTGAGCGCTAGGAGGCCTATATTGGGAAAATGAATGTCTACAAATAAAAACTACACAGAAGAATTGTGTGAAACTCCTTTCTGTTCTGTTTGTTCAACTAAAAGAGTTGAACCTTAGTTTTGATTGAGCTGTTCTGAAACACTCTTTCTGTAGAAAATGCAAGTGGAGATTCCGAGCGCTAAGAGGGTAATAGTGGAAAAAGGAATGTCTCCAAATATAAACTACACAGAATCATTCTGTGAAACTTCTTTCTGATCTGTGCATTCAGCTAACAGAGTTAAACCATACTTTTGATTGAGCAGATCTGAACACTCTTTCTGTAGAAAATGCAACTGGACATTTGGAGCGCTAAGAGAGTAGTAGTGGAAAAAGGAATATATTCAAATATAAACTACACAGAAGCATTCTGTGAAACTTCTTTCTGATCTGAGCATACAGCTAACAGAGTTAAACCATACTTTTGATTGAGCAGTTTTGAAACACTCTGTCTGTAGAAAATGCAACTGGACATTCGTAGCGCTAAGTGGGTAATAGTGGAAAAAAGAATATGTTCAAATATAAACTACACAGAAGCATTGTTTGAAACTTCTTTCTGTTCTGTGCATTCAACTAACAGAGTTGAACCTTACTTTTGATTGAGCCTTTCTGAAACACTCTGTCTGTAGAAACTGCAATTGGACATTCTGAGCGCTAAGAGGCCTCTATTGGGAAAAATAATATCTTCAAATAAAAATTACACAGAAGCATTGTGTGAAACTTATTTCTGATATGTTCATTAAGCTAACAGAGTTAAACCATACTTTTGATTGCGCAGTTCTGAACACTCTTTCTGTAGAAAATGCAAGTGGACATTCGGAGCGCTAAGAGGGTAATAGTGGAAAAAGGAATATATTCACATATAAACTACACAGTAGCACTCTGTGAAAATTCTTTCTGTTCTGTGCATTCAACTGACAGAGTTGAACCTTACTTTTGATTGAGCCGTTCTGAAACACTCTTTCTGTAGAAACTGCAATTGGACATGCCAAGCGCTAAGAGGCCTACATTGGGAAAAAGAATATCTTCAAATAAAAACTACACAGATGCATTCTGTGAAACTTATTTCTGATCTGTAAATTCAGTTAACAGAGATAAAACATATTTTTGATTGAGCAGTTATGAAACACTCTTTTTGTAGAAAATGCAAGTGGAGATTCGGAGCGCTAAGAGGGTAATAGTGGAAAAAGGAATGTCTTCAAATATAAACTACACAGAATCATTCGGTGAAACTTCTTTCTGATCTGTGCATTCAGCTAACAGAGTTAAACCATACTTTTGATTGAGCAGATCTGAACACTCTTTCTGTAGAAAATGCAACTGAACATTTGGAGCGCTAAGAGCGTAGTAGTGGAAAAAGGAATATATTCAAATATAAACTACACAGAAGCATTTTGTGAAACTTCTTTCTGATCTGAGCATTCAGCTAACAGAGTTAAACCATACTTTTGATTGAGCAGTTTTGAAACACTCTGTCGGTAGAAAATGCAACTGGACATTCGTAGCGCTAAGTGGGTAATAGTGGAAAAAAGAATATGTTCAAATATAAACTACACAGAAGCATTGTATGAAACTTCTTTCTGTTCTGTGCATTCAACTAACAGAGTTGAACCTTACTTTTGATTGAGCCGTTCTGAAACACTCTTTCTGTAGAAACTGCAATTGGACATTCTGAGCGCTAGGAGGCCTATATTGGGAAAAAGAATGTCTACAAATAAAAACTACACAGAAGAATTGTGTGAAACTCCTTTCTGTTCTGTTTGTTCAACTAAAAGAGTTGAACCTTAGTTTTGATTGAGCTGTTCTGAAACACTCTTTCTGTAGAAAATGCAAGTGGAGATTCCGAGCGCTAAGAGGGTAATAGTGGAAAAAGGAATGTCTCCAAATATAAACTACACAGAATCATTCTGTGAAACTTCTTTCTGATCTGTGCATTCAGCTAACAGAGTTAAACCATACTTTTGATTGAGCAGATCTGAACACTCTTTCTGTAGAAAATGCAACTGGACATTTGGAGCGCTAAGAGAGTAGTAGTGGAAAAAGGAATATATTCAAATATAAACTACACAGAAGCATTCTGTGAAACTTCTTTCTGATCTGAGCATACAGCTAACAGAGTTAAACCATACTTTTGATTGAGCAGTTTTGAAACACTCTGTCTGTAGAAAATGCAACTGGACATTCGTAGCGCTAAGTGGGTAATAGTGGAAAAAAGAATATGTTCAAATATAAACTACACAGAAGCATTGTATGAAACTTCTTTCTGTTCTGTGCATTCAACTAACAGAGTTGAACCTTACTTTTGATTGAGCCTTTCTGAAACACTCTGTCTGTAGAAACTGCAATTGGACATTCTGAGCGCTAAGAGGCCTCTATTGGGAAAAATAATATCTTCAAATAAAAACTACACAGAAGAATTGTGTGAAACTTATTTCTGATATGTTCATTAAGCTAACAGAGTTAAACCATTCTTTTGATTGCGCAGTTCTGAACACTCTTTCTGTAGAAAATGCAAGTGGACATTCGGAGCGCTAAGAGGGTAATAGTGGAAAAAGGAATATATTCAAATATAAACTACACAGTAGCACTCTGTGAAAATTCTTTCTGTTCTGTGCATTCAACTGACAGAGTTGAACCTTACTTTTGATTGAGCCGTTCTGAAACACTCTTTCTGTAGAAACTGCAATTGGACATGCCAAGCGCTAAGAGGCCTACATTGGGAAAAAGAATATCTTCAAATAAAAACTACACAGATGCATTCTGTGAAACTTATTTCTGATCTGTAAATTCAGTTAACAGAGATAAAACATATTTTTGATTGAGCAGTTATGAAACACTCTTTTTGTAGAAAATGCAAGTGGAGATTCGGAGCGCTAAGAGGGTAATAGTGGAAAAAGGAATGTCTTCAAATATAAACTACACAGAATCATTCGGTGAAACTTCTTTCTGATCTGTGCATTCAGCAAACAGAGTTAAACCATACTTTTGATTGAGCAGATCTGAACACTCTTTCTGTAGAAAATGCAACTGGACATTTGGAGCGCTAAGAGCGTAGTAGTGGAAAAAGGAATATATTCAAATATAAACTACACAGAAGCATTCTGTGAAACTTCTTTCTGATCTGAGCATTCAGCTAACAGAGTTAAACCATACTTTTGATTGAGCAGTTTTGAAACACTCTGTCGGTAGAAAATGCAACTGGACATTCGTAGCGCTAAGTGGGTAATAGTGGAAAAAAGAATATGTTCAAATATAAACTACACAGAAGCATTGTATGAAACTTCTTTCTGTTCTGTGCATTCAACTAACAGAGTTGAACCTTACTTTTGATTGAGCCGTTCTGAAACACTCTTTCTGTAGAAACTGCAATTGGACATTCTGAGCGCTGAGAGGCCTATATTGGGAAAAATAATATCTTCAAATAAAAACTACACAGAAGCATTGTGTGAAACTTATTTCTGATATGTTCATTAAGCTAACAGAGTTAAACCATACTTTTGATTGCGCAGTTCTGAACACTCTTTCTGTAGAAAATGCAAGTGGACATTCGGAGCGCTAAGAGGGTAATAGTGGAAAAAGGAATATATTCAAATATAAACTACACAGTAGCACTCTGTGAAAATTCTTTCTGTTCTGTGCATTCAACTAACAGAGTTGAACCTTACTTTTGATTGAGCCGTTCTGAAACACTCTTTCTGTAGAAACTGCAATTGGACATGCTAAGCGCAAAGAGGCCTATATTGGGAAAAAGAATATCTTCAAATAAAAACTACACAGATGCATTCTGTGAAACTTATTTCTGATCTGTAAATTCAGTTAACAGAGATAAAACATATTTTTGATTGAGCAGTTATGAAACACTCTTTTTGTAGAAAATGCAAGTGGAGATTCGGAGCGCTAAGAGGGTAATAGTGGAAAAAGGAATGTCTTCAAATATAAACTACACAGAATCATTCGGTGAAACTTCTTTGTGATCTGTCCATTCAGCTAACAGAATTAAACCATACTTTTGATTGAGCAGATCTGAACACTCTTTCTGTAGAAAATGCAACTGGACATTTGGAGCGCTAAGAGCGTAGTAGTGGAAAAAGGAATATATTCAGATATATACTACACAGAAGCATTCTGTGAAACTTCTTTCTGATCTGAGCATTCAGCTAACAGATTTAAACCATACTTTTGATTGAGCAGTTTTGAAACACTCTGTCTGTTGAAAATGCAACTGGACATTCGTAGCGCTAAGTGGGTAATAGTGGAAAAAAGAATATGTTCAAATATAAACTACACAGAAGCATTGTATGAAACTTCTTTCTGTTCTGTGCATTCAACTAACAGAGTTGAACCTTACTTTTGATTGAGCCGTTCTGAAACACTCTTTCTGTAGAAACTGCAATTGGACATTCTGAGCGCTAAGAGGCATATATTGGGAAAAAGAATGTCTACAAATAAAAACTACACAGAAGAATTGTGTGAAACTTTTTCTGTTCTGTTTGTTCAACTAAAAGAGTTGAACCTTAGTTTTGATTGAGCCGTTCTGAAACACTCTTTCTGCAGAAAATGCAAGTGGAGATTCGGAGCGCTAAGAGGGTAATAGTGGAAAAAGGAATGTTTCCAAATATAAACTACACAGAATCATTCTGTGAAACTTCTTTCTGATCTGTGCATTCAGCTAACAGAGTTAAACCATACTTTTGATTGAGCAGATCTGAACACTCTTTCTGTAGAAAATGCAACTGGACATTTGGAGCGCTAAGAGAGTAGTAGTGGAAAAAGGAATATATTCAAATATAAACTACACAGAAGCATTCTGTGAAACTTCTTTCTGATCTGAGCATTCAGCTAACAGAGTTAAACCATACTTTTTATTGAGCAGTTTTGAAACTCTCTGTCTGTAGAAAATGCAACTGGACATTCGTAGCGCTAAGTGGGTAATAGTGGAAAAAAGAATATGTTCAAATATAAACTACACAGAAGCATTGTATGAAACTTCTTTCTGTTCTGTGCATTCAACTAACAGAGTTGAACCTTACTTCTGATTGAGCCTTTCTGAAACACTCTTTCTGTAGAAACTGCAATTGGACATTCTGAGCGCTAAGAGGCTTCTATTGGGAAAAATAATATCTTCAAATAAAAACTACACAGAAGCATTGTGTGAAACTTATTTCTGATATGTTCATTAAGCTAACAGAGTTAAACCATACTTTTGATTGCGCAGTTCTGAACACTCTTTCTGTAGAAAATGCAAGTGGACATTCGGAGCGCTAAGAGGGTAATAGTGGAAAAAGGAATATATTCAAATATAAACTACACAGTAGCATTCTGTGAAAATTCTTTCTGTTCTGTGCATTCAACTAACAGAGTTGAACCTTTTGATTGAGCCGTTCTGAAACACTCTTTCTGTAGAAACTGCAATTGGACATGCTAAGCGCTAAGAGGCCTACATTGGGAAAAAGAATATCTTCAAATAAAAACTACACAGATGCATTCTGTGAAACTTATTTCTGATCTGTAAATTCAGTTAACAGAGATAAAACATATTTTTGATTGAGCAGTTATGAAACACTCTTTTTGTAGGAAATGCAAGTGGAGATTCGGAGCGCTAAGAGGGTAATAGTGGAAAAAGGAATGTATTCAAATATAAACTACACAGAATCATTCGGTGAAACTTCTTTCTGATCTGTGCATTCAGCTAACAGAGTTAAACCATACTTTTGATTGAGCAGATCTGAACACTCTTTCTGTAGGAAATGCAACTGGACATTTGGAGCGCTAAGAGCGTAGTAGTGGAAAAAGGAATATATTCAAATATAAACTACACAGAAGCATTCTGTGAAACTTCTTTCTGATCTGAGCATTCAGCTAACAGAGTTAAACCATACTTTTGATTGAGCAGTTTTGAAACACTCTGTCGGTAGAAAATGCAACTGGACATTCGTAGCGCTAAGTGGGTAATAGTGGAAAAAAGAATATGTTCAAATATAAACTACACAGAAGCATTGTATGAAACTTCTTTCTGTTCTGTGCATTCAACTAACAGAGTTGAACCTTACTTTTGATTGAGCCGTTCTGAAACACTCTTTCTATAGAAACTGCAATTGGACATTCTGAGCGCTGAGAGGCCTATATTGGGAAAAATAATATCTTCAAATAAAAACTACACAGAAGCATTG
The DNA here is from genome assembly GCF_028878055.3 of Symphalangus syndactylus. Taxonomy (NCBI): domain Eukaryota; kingdom Metazoa; phylum Chordata; class Mammalia; order Primates; family Hylobatidae; genus Symphalangus; species Symphalangus syndactylus. The sequence goes on along the minus strand of NC_072437.2, from coordinate 108,036,321 downwards.
TGTGAAACTTATTTCTGATATGTTCATTAAGCTAACAGAGTTAAACCATACTTTTGATTGCGCAGTTCTGAACACTCTTTCTGTAGAAAATGCAAGTGGACATTCGGAGCGCTAAGAGGGTAATAGTGGAAAAAGGAATATATTCAAATATAAACTACACAGTAGCACTCTGTGAAAATTCTTTCTGTTCTGTGCATTCAACTAACAGAGTTGAACCTTACTTTTGATTGAGCCGTTCTGAAACACTCTTTCTGTAGAAACTGCAATTGGACATGCTAAGCGCAAAGAGGCCTATATTGGGAAAAAGAATATCTTCAAATAAAAACTACACAGATGCATTCTGTGAAACTTATTTCTGATCTGTAAATTCAGTTAACAGAGATAAAACATATTTTTGATTGAGCAGTTATGAAACACTCTTTTTGTAGAAAATGCAAGTGGAGATTCGGAGCGCTAAGAGGGTAATAGTGGAAAAAGGAATGTCTTCAAATATAAACTACACAGAATCATTCGGTGAAACTTCTTTGTGATCTGTCCATTCAGCTAACAGATTTAAACCATACTTTTGATTGAGCAGATCTGAACACTCTTTCTGTAGAAAATGCAACTGGACATTTGGAGCGCTAAGAGCGTAGTAGTGGAAAAAGGAATATATTCAGATATATACTACACAGAAGCATTCTGTGAAACTTCTTTCTGATCTGAGCATTCAGCTAACAGATTTAAACCATACTTTTGATTGAGCAGTTTTGAAACACTCTGTCTGTTGAAAATGCAACTGGACATTCGTAGCGCTAAGTGGGTAATAGTGGAAAAAAGAATATGTTCAAATATAAACTACACAGAAACATTGTATGAAACTTCTTTCTGTTCTGTGCATTCAAATAACAGAGTTGAACCTTACTTTTGATTGAGCCGTTCTGAAACACTCTTTCTGTAGAAACTGCAATTGGACATTCTGAGCGCTAAGAGGCATATATTGGGAAAAAGAATGTCTACAAATAAAAACTACACAGAAGAATTGTGTGAAACTTTTTCTGTTCTGTTTGTTCAACTAAAAGAGTTGAACCTTAGTTTTGATTGAGCCGTTCTGAAACACTCTTTCTGCAGAAAATGCAAGTGGAGATTCGGAGCGCTAAGAGGGTAATAGTGGAAAAAGGAATGTTTCCAAATATAAACTACACAGAATCATTCTGTGAAACTTCTTTCTGATCTGTGCATTCAGCTAACAGAGTTAAACCATACTTTTGATTGAGCAGATCTGAACACTCTTTCTGTAGAAAATGCAACTGGACATTTGGAGCGCTAAGAGAGTAGTAGTGGAAAAAGGAATATATTCAAATATAAACTACACAGAAGCATTCTGTGAAACTTCTTTCTGATCTGAGCATTCAGCTAACAGAGTTAAACCATACTTTTTATTGAGCAGTTTTGAAACTCTCTGTCTGTAGAAAATGCAACTGGACATTCGTAGCGCTAAGTGGGTAATAGTGGAAAAAATAATATGTTCAAATATAAACTACACAGAATCATTGTATGAAACTTCTTTCTGTTCTGTGCATTCAACTAACAGAGTTGAACCTTACTTCTGATTGAGCCTTTCTGAAACACTCTTTCTGTAGAAACTGCAATTGGACATTCTGAGCGCTAAGAGGCCTCTATTGGGAAAAATAATATCTTCAAATAAAAACTACACAGAAGCATTGTGTGAAACTTATTTCTGATATGTTCATTAAGCTAACAGAGTTAAACCATACTTTTGATTGCGCAGTTCTGAACACTCTTTCTGTAGAAAATGCAAGTGGACATTCGGAGCGCTAAGAGGGTAATAGTGGAAAAAGGAATATATTCAAATATAAACTACACAGTAGCATTCTGTGAAAATTCTTTCTGTTCTGTGCATTCAACTAACAGAGTTGAACCTTACTTTTGATTGAGCAGTTCTGAAACACTCTTTCTGTAGAAACTGCAATTGGACATGCTAAGCGCTAAGAGGCCTACATTGGGAAAAAGAATATCTTCAAATAAAAACTACACAGATGCATTCTGTGAAACTTATTTCTGATCTGTAAATTCAGTTAACAGAGATAAAACATATTTTTGATTGAGCAGTTATGAAACACTCTTTTTGTAGAAAATGCAAGTGGAGATTCGGAGCGCTAAGAGGGTAATAGTGGAAAAAGGAATGTCTCCAAATATAAACTACACAGAATCATTCGGTGAAACTTGTTTCTGATCTGTGCATTCAGCTAACAGAGTTAAACCATACTTTTGATTGAGCAGATCTGAACAATCTTTCTGTAGAAAATGCAACTGGACATTTGGAGCGCTAAGAGCGTAGTAGTGGAAAAAGGAATATATTCAAATATAAACTACACAGAAGCATTCTGTGAAACTTCTTTCTGATCTGAGCATTCAGCTAACAGAGTTAAACCATACTTTTGATTGAGCAGTTTTGAAGCACTCTGTCGGTAGAAAATGCAACTGGACATTCGTAGCGCTAAGTGGGTAATAGTGGAAAAAAAGAATATGTTCAAATATAAACTACACAGAAGCATTGTATGAAACTTCTTTCTGTTCTGTGCATTCAACTAACAGAGTTGAACCTTACTTTTGATTGAGCCGTTCTGAAACACTCTTTCTGTAGAAACTGCAATTGGACATTCTGAGCGCTAGGAGGCCTATATTGGGAAAAAGAATGTCTACAAATAAAAACTACACAGAAGAATTGTGTGAAACTTCTTTCTGTTCTGTTTGTTCAACTAAAAGAGTTGAACCTTAGTTTTGATTGAGCCGTTCTGAAACACACTTTCTGTAGAAAATGCAAGTGGAGATTCGGAGCGCTAAGAGGGTAATAGTGGAAAAAGGAATGTCTTCAAATATAAACTACACAGAATCATTCGGTGAAACTTCTTTCTGATCTGTCCATTCAGCTAACAGAATTAAACCATACTTTTGATTGAGCAGATCTCAACACTCTTTCTGTAGAAAATGCAACTGGACATTTGGAGCGCTAAGAGCGTAGTAGTGGAAAAAGGAATATATTCAGATATATACTACGCAGAAGCATTCTGTGAAACTTCTTTCTGATCTGAACATTCAGCTAACAGAGTTAAACCATACTTTTTATTGAGCAGTTTTGAAACACTCTGTCTGTTGAAAATGCAACTGGACATTCGTAGCGCTAAGTGGGTAATAGTGGAAAAAAGAATATGTTCAAATATAAACTACACAGAAGCATTGTATGAAACTTCTTTCTGTTCTGTGCATTCAACTAACAGAGTTGAACCTTACTTTTGATTGAGCCGTTGTGAAACACTCTTTCTGTAGAAACTGCAGTTGGACATTCTGAGCGCTAAGAGGCATATATTGGGAAAAAGAATGTCTACAAATAAAAACTACACAGAAGAATTGTGTGAAACTTTTTCTGTTCTGTTTGTTCAACTAAAAGAGTGAACCTTAGTTTTGATTGAGCCGTTCTGAAACACTCTTTCTGCAGAAAATGCAAGTGGAGATTCGGAGCGCTAAGGGGGTAATAGTGCAAAAAGGAATGTTTCCAAATATAAACTACACAGAATCATTCTGTGAAACTTCTTTCTGATCTGTGCATTCAGCTAACAGAGTTAAACCATACTTTTGATTGAGCAGATCTGAACACTCTTTCTGTAGAAAATGCAACTGGACATTTGGAGCGCTAAGAGAGTAGTAGTGGAAAAAGGAATATATTCAAATATAAACTACACAGAAGCATTCTGTGAAACTTCTTTCTGATCTGAGCATTCAGCTAACAGAGTTAAACCATACTTTTGATTGAGCAGTTTTGAAACACTCTGTCTGTAGAAAATGCAACTGGACATTCGTAGCGCTAAGTGGGTAATAGTGGAAAAAAGAATATGTTCAAATATAAACTACACAGAAGCATTGTATGAAACTTCTTTCTGTTCTGTGCATTCAACTAACAGAGTTGAACCTTACTTTTGATTGAGCCTTTCTGAAACACTCTTTCTGTAGAAACTGCAATTGGACATTCTGAGCGCTAAGAGGCATCTATTGGGAAAAATAATATCTTCAAATAAAAACTACACAGAAGCATTGTGTGAAACTTATTTCTGATATGTTCATTAAGCTAACAGAGTTAAACCATAGTTTTGATTGCGCAGTTCTGAACACTCTTTCTGTAGAAAATGCAAGTGGACATTCGGAGCGCTAAGAGGGTAATAGTGGAAAAAGGAATATATTCAAATATAAACTACACAGTAGCATTCTGTGAAAATTCTTTCTGTTCTGTGCATTCAACTAACAGAGTTGAACCTTACTTTTGATTGAGCCGTTCTGAAACACTCTTTCTGTAGAAACTGCAATTGGACATGCTAAGCGCTAAGAGGCCTACATTGGGAAAAAGAATATCTTCAAATAAAAACTACACAGATGCATTCTGTGAAACTTATTTCTGATCTGTAAATTCAGTTAACAGAGATAAAACATATTTTTGATTGAGCAGTTATGAAACACTCTTTTTGTAGAAAATGCAAGTGGAGATTCGGAGCGCTAAGAGGGTAATAGTGGAAAAAGGAATGTCTTCAAATATAAACTACACAGAATCATTCGGTGAAACTTCTTTCTGATCTGTCCATTCAGCTAACAGAATTAAACCATACTTTTGATTGAGCAGATCTCAACACTCTTTCTGTAGAAAATGCAACTGGACATTTGGAGCGCTAAGAGCGTAGTAGTGGAAAAAGGAATATATTCAGATATATACTACGCAGAAGCATTCTGTGAAACTTCTTTCTGATCTGAACATTCAGCTAACAGAGTTAAACCATACTTTTTATTGAGCAGTTTTGAAACACTCTGTCTGTTGAAAATGCAACTGGACATTCGTAGCGCTAAGTGGGTAATAGTGGAAAAAAGAATATGTTCAAATATAAACTACACAGAAGCATTGTATGAAACTTCTTTCTGTTCTGTGCATTCAACTAACAGAGTTGAACCTTACTTTTGATTGAGCCGTTGTGAAACACTCTTTCTGTAGAAACTGCAGTTGGACATTCTGAGCGCTAAGAGGCATATATTGGGAAAAAGAATGTCTACAAATAAAAACTACACAGAAGAATTGTGTGAAACTTTTTCTGTTCTGTTTGTTCAACTAAAAGAGTGAACCTTAGTTTTGATTGAGCCGTTCTGAAACACTCTTTCTGCAGAAAATGCAAGTGGAGATTCGGAGCGCTAAGGGGGTAATAGTGCAAAAAGGAATGTTTCCAAATATAAACTACACAGAATCATTCTGTGAAACTTCTTTCTGATCTGTGCATTCAGCTAACAGAGTTAAACCATACTTTTGATTGAGCAGATCTGAACACTCTTTCTGTAGAAAATGCAACTGGACATTTGGAGCGCTAAGAGAGTAGTAGTGGAAAAAGGAATATATTCAAATATAAACTACACAGAAGCATTCTGTGAAACTTCTTTCTGATCTGAGCATTCAGCTAACAGAGTTAAACCATACTTTTGATTGAGCAGTTTTGAAACACTCTGTCTGTAGAAAATGCAACTGGACATTCGTAGCGCTAAGTGGGTAATAGTGGAAAAAAGAATATGTTCAAATATAAACTACACAGAAGCATTGTATGAAACTTCTTTCTGTTCTGTGCATTCAACTAACAGAGTTGAACCTTACTTTTGATTGAGCCTTTCTGAAACACTCTTTCTGTAGAAACTGCAATTGGACATTCTGAGCGCTAAGAGGCATCTATTGGGAAAAATAATATCTTCAAATAAAAACTACACAGAAGCATTGTGTGAAACTTATTTCTGATATGTTCATTAAGCTAACAGAGTTAAACCATAGTTTTGATTGCGCAGTTCTGAACACTCTTTCTGTAGAAAATGCAAGTGGACATTCGGAGCGCTAAGAGGGTAATAGTGGAAAAAGGAATATATTCAAATATAAACTACACAGTAGCATTCTGTGAAAATTCTTTCTGTTCTGTGCATTCAACTAACAGAGTTGAACCTTACTTTTGATTGAGCCGTTCTGAAACACTCTTTCTGTAGAAACTGCAATTGGACATGCTAAGCGCTAAGAGGCCTACATTGGGAAAAAGAATATCTTCAAATAAAAACTACACAGATGCATTCTGTGAAACTTATTTCTGATCTGTAAATTCAGTTAACAGAGATAAAACATATTTTTGATTGAGCAGTTATGAAACACTCTTTTTGTAGAAAATGCAAGTGGAGATTCGGAGCGCTAAGAGGGTAATAGTGGAAAAAGGAATGTCTTCAAATATAAACTACACAGAATCATTCGGTGAAACTTCTTTCTGATCTGTCCATTCAGCTAACAGAATTAAACCATACTTTTGATTGAGCAGATCTCAACACTCTTTCTGTAGAAAATGCAACTGGACATTTGGAGCGCTAAGAGCGTAGTAGTGGAAAAAGGAATATATTCAGATATATACTACGCAGAAGCATTCTGTGAAACTTCTTTCTGATCTGAACATTCAGCTAACAGAGTTAAACCATACTTTTTATTGAGCAGTTTTGAAACACTCTGTCTGTTGAAAATGCAACTGGACATTCGTAGCGCTAAGTGGGTAATAGTGGAAAAAAGAATATGTTCAAATATAAACTACACAGAAGCATTGTATGAAACTTCTTTCTGTTCTGTGCATTCAACTAACAGAGTTGAACCTTACTTTTGATTGAGCCGTTGTGAAACACTCTTTCTGTAGAAACTGCAGTTGGACATTCTGAGCGCTAAGAGGCATATATTGGGAAAAAGAATGTCTACAAATAAAAACTACACAGAAGAATTGTGTGAAACTTTTTCTGTTCTGTTTGTTCAACTAAAAGAGTGAACCTTAGTTTTGATTGAGCCGTTCTGAAACACTCTTTCTGCAGAAAATGCAAGTGGAGATTCGGAGCGCTAAGGGGGTAATAGTGCAAAAAGGAATGTTTCCAAATATAAACTACACAGAATCATTCTGTGAAACTTCTTTCTGATCTGTGCATTCAGCTAACAGAGTTAAACCATACTTTTGATTGAGCAGATCTGAACACTCTTTCTGTAGAAAATGCAACTGGACATTTGGAGCGCTAAGAGAGTAGTAGTGGAAAAAGGAATATATTCAAATATAAACTACACAGAAGCATTCTGTGAAACTTCTTTCTGATCTGAGCATTCAGCTAACAGAGTTAAACCATACTTTTGATTGAGCAGTTTTGAAACACTCTGTCTGTAGAAAATGCAACTGGACATTCGTAGCGCTAAGTGGGTAATAGTGGAAAAAAGAATATGTTCAAATATAAACTACACAGAAGCATTGTATGAAACTTCTTTCTGTTCTGTGCATTCAACTAACAGAGTTGAACCTTACTTTTGATTGAGCCTTTCTGAAACACTCTTTCTGTAGAAACTGCAATTGGACATTCTGAGCGCTAAGAGGCATCTATTGGGAAAAATAATATCTTCAAATAAAAACTACACAGAAGCATTGTGTGAAACTTATTTCTGATATGTTCATTAAGCTAACAGAGTTAAACCATAGTTTTGATTGCGCAGTTCTGAACACTCTTTCTGTAGAAAATGCAAGTGGACATTCGGAGCGCTAAGAGGGTAATAGTGGAAAAAGGAATATATTCAAATATAAACTACACAGTAGCATTCTGTGAAAATTCTTTCTGTTCTGTGCATTCAACTAACAGAGTTGAACCTTACTTTTGATTGAGCCGTTCTGAAACACTCTTTCTGTAGAAACTGCAATTGGACATGCTAAGCGCTAAGAGGCCTACATTGGGAAAAAGAATATCTTCAAATAAAAACTACACAGATGCATTCTGTGAAACTTATTTCTGATCTGTAAATTCAGTTAACAGAGATAAAACATATTTTTGATTGAGCAGTTATGAAACACTCTTTTTGTAGAAAATGCAAGTGGAGATTCGGAGCGCTAAGAGGGTAATAGTGGAAAAAGGAATGTCTTCAAATATAAACTACACAGAATCATTCGGTGAAACTTCTTTCTGATCTGTCCATTCAGCTAACAGAATTAAACCATACTTTTGATTGAGCAGATCTCAACACTCTTTCTGTAGAAAATGCAACTGGACATTTGGAGCGCTAAGAGCGTAGTAGTGGAAAAAGGAATATATTCAGATATATACTACGCAGAAGCATTCTGTGAAACTTCTTTCTGATCTGAACATTCAGCTAACAGAGTTAAACCATACTTTTTATTGAGCAGTTTTGAAACACTCTGTCTGTTGAAAATGCAACTGGACATTCGTAGCGCTAAGTGGGTAATAGTGGAAAAAAGAATATGTTCAAATATAAACTACACAGAAGCATTGTATGAAACTTCTTTCTGTTCTGTGCATTCAACTAACAGAGTTGAACCTTACTTTTGATTGAGCCGTTGTGAAACACTCTTTCTGTAGAAACTGCAGTTGGACATTCTGAGCGCTAAGAGGCATATATTGGGAAAAAGAATGTCTACAAATAAAAACTACACAGAAGAATTGTGTGAAACTTTTTCTGTTCTGTTTGTTCAACTAAAAGAGTGAACCTTAGTTTTGATTGAGCCGTTCTGAAACACTCTTTCTGCAGAAAATGCAAGTGGAGATTCGGAGCGCTAAGGGGGTAATAGTGCAAAAAGGAATGTTTCCAAATATAAACTACACAGAATCATTCTGTGAAACTTCTTTCTGATCTGTGCATTCAGCTAACAGAGTTAAACCATACTTTTGATTGAGCAGATCTGAACACTCTTTCTGTAGAAAATGCAACTGGACATTTGGAGCGCTAAGAGAGTAGTAGTGGAAAAAGGAATATATTCAAATATAAACTACACAGAAGCATTCTGTGAAACTTCTTTCTGATCTGAGCATTCAGCTAACAGAGTTAAACCATACTTTTGATTGAGCAGTTTTGAAACACTCTGTCTGTAGAAAATGCAACTGGACATTCGTAGCGCTAAGTGGGTAATAGTGGAAAAAAGAATATGTTCAAATATAAACTACACAGAAGCATTGTATGAAACTTCTTTCTGTTCTGTGCATTCAACTAACAGAGTTGAACCTTACTTTTGATTGAGCCTTTCTGAAACACTCTTTCTGTAGAAACTGCAATTGGACATTCTGAGCGCTAAGAGGCATCTATTGGGAAAAATAATATCTTCAAATAAAAACTACACAGAAGCATTGTGTGAAACTTATTTCTGATATGTTCATTAAGCTAACAGAGTTAAACCATAGTTTTGATTGCGCAGTTCTGAACACTCTTTCTGTAGAAAATGCAAGTGGACATTCGGAGCGCTAAGAGGGTAATAGTGGAAAAAGGAATATATTCAAATATAAACTACACAGTAGCATTCTGTGAAAATTCTTTCTGTTCTGTGCATTCAACTAACAGAGTTGAACCTTACTTTTGATTGAGCCGTTCTGAAACACTCTTTCTGTAGAAACTGCAATTGGACATGCTAAGCGCTAAGAGGCCTACATTGGGAAAAAGAATATCTTCAAATAAAAACTACACAGATGCATTCTGTGAAACTTATTTCTGATCTGTAAATTCAGTTAACAGAGATAAAACATATTTTTGATTGAGCAGTTATGAAACACTCTTTTTGTAGAAAATGCAAGTGGAGATTCGGAGCGCTAAGAGGGTAATAGTGGAAAAAGGAATGTCTTCAAATATAAACTACACAGAATCATTCGGTGAAACTTCTTTCTGATCTGTCCATTCAGCTAACAGAATTAAACCATACTTTTGATTGAGCAGATCTCAACACTCTTTCTGTAGAAAATGCAACTGGACATTTGGAGCGCTAAGAGCGTAGTAGTGGAAAAAGGAATATATTCAGATATATACTACGCAGAAGCATTCTGTGAAACTTCTTTCTGATCTGAACATTCAGCTAACAGAGTTAAACCATACTTTTTATTGAGCAGTTTTGAAACACTCTGTCTGTTGAAAATGCAACTGGACATTCGTAGCGCTAAGTGGGTAATAGTGGAAAAAAGAATATGTTCAAATATAAACTACACAGAAGCATTGTATGAAACTTCTTTCTGTTCTGTGCATTCAACTAACAGAGTTGAACCTTACTTTTGATTGAGCCGTTGTGAAACACTCTTTCTGTAGAAACTGCAGTTGGACATTCTGAGCGCTAAGAGGCATATATTGGGAAAAAGAATGTCTACAAATAAAAACTACACAGAAGAATTGTGTGAAACTTTTTCTGTTCTGTTTGTTCAACTAAAAGAGTGAACCTTAGTTTTGATTGAGCCGTTCTGAAACACTCTTTCTGCAGAAAATGCAAGTGGAGATTCGGAGCGCTAAGGGGGTAATAGTGCAAAAAGGAATGTTTCCAAATATAAACTACACAGAATCATTCTGTGAAACTTCTTTCTGATCTGTGCATTCAGCTAACAGAGTTAAACCATACTTTTGATTGAGCAGATCTGAACACTCTTTCTGTAGAAAATGCAACTGGACATTTGGAGCGCTAAGAGAGTAGTAGTGGAAAAAGGAATATATTCAAATATAAACTACACAGAAGCATTCTGTGAAACTTCTTTCTGATCTGAGCATTCAGCTAACAGAGTTAAACCATACTTTTGATTGAGCAGTTTTGAAACACTCTGTCTGTAGAAAATGCAACTGGACATTCGTAGCGCTAAGTGGGTAATAGTGGAAAAAAGAATATGTTCAAATATAAACTACACAGAAGCATTGTATGAAACTTCTTTCTGTTCTGTGCATTCAACTAACAGAGTTGAACCTTACTTTTGATTGAGCCTTTCTGAAACACTCTTTCTGTAGAAACTGCAATTGGACATTCTGAGCGCTAAGAGGCATCTATTGGGAAAAATAATATCTTCAAATAAAAACTACACAGAAGCATTGTGTGAAACTTATTTCTGATATGTTCATTAAGCTAACAGAGTTAAACCATAGTTTTGATTGCGCAGTTCTGAACACTCTTTCTGTAGAAAATGCAAGTGGACATTCGGAGCGCTAAGAGGGTAATAGTGGAAAAAGGAATATATTCAAATATAAACTACACAGTAGCATTCTGTGAAAATTCTTTCTGTTCTGTGCATTCAACTAACAGAGTTGAACCTTACTTTTGATTGAGCCGTTCTGAAACACTCTTTCTGTAGAAACTGCAATTGGACATGCTAAGCGCTAAGAGGCCTACATTGGGAAAAAGAATATCTTCAAATAAAAACTACACAGATGCATTCTGTGAAACTTATTTCTGATCTGTAAATTCAGTTAACAGAGATAAAACATATTTTTGATTGAGCAGTTATGAAACACTCTTTTTGTAGAAAATGCAAGTGGAGATTCGGAGCGCTAAGAGGGTAATAGTGGAAAAAGGAATGTCTTCAAATATAAACTACACAGAATCATTCGGTGAAACTTCTTTCTGATCTGTCCATTCAGCTAACAGAATTAAACCATACTTTTGATTGAGCAGATCTCAACACTCTTTCTGTAGAAAATGCAACTGGACATTTGGAGCGCTAAGAGCGTAGTAGTGGAAAAAGGAATATATTCAGATATATACTACGCAGAAGCATTCTGTGAAACTTCTTTCTGATCTGAACATTCAGCTAACAGAGTTAAACCATACTTTTTATTGAGCAGTTTTGAAACACTCTGTCTGTTGAAAATGCAACTGGACATTCGTAGCGCTAAGTGGGTAATAGTGGAAAAAAGAATATGTTCAAATATAAACTACACAGAAGCATTGTATGAAACTTCTTTCTGTTCTGTGCATTCAACTAACAGAGTTGAACCTTACTTTTGATTGAGCCGTTGTGAAACACTCTTTCTGTAGAAACTGCAGTTGGACATTCTGAGCGCTAAGAGGCATATATTGGGAAAAAGAATGTCTACAAATAAAAACTACACAGAAGAATTGTGTGAAACTTTTTCTGTTCTGTTTGTTCAACTAAAAGAGTGAACCTTAGTTTTGATTGAGCCGTTCTGAAACACTCTTTCTGCAGAAAATGCAAGTGGAGATTCGGAGCGCTAAGGGGGTAATAGTGCAAAAAGGAATGTTTCCAAATATAAACTACACAGAATCATTCTGTGAAACTTCTTTCTGATCTGTGCATTCAGCTAACAGAGTTAAACCATACTTTTGATTGAGCAGATCTGAACACTCTTTCTGTAGAAAATGCAACTGGACATTTGGAGCGCTAAGAGAGTAGTAGTGGAAAAAGGAATATATTCAAATATAAACTACACAGAAGCATTCTGTGAAACTTCTTTCTGATCTGAGCATTCAGCTAACAGAGTTAAACCATACTTTTGATTGAGCAGTTTTGAAACACTCTGTCTGTAGAAAATGCAACTGGACATTCGTAGCGCTAAGTGGGTAATAGTGGAAAAAAGAATATGTTCAAATATAAACTACACAGAAGCATTGTATGAAACTTCTTTCTGTTCTGTGCATTCAACTAACAGAGTTGAACCTTACTTTTGATTGAGCCTTTCTGAAACACTCTTTCTGTAGAAACTGCAATTGGACATTCTGAGCGCTAAGAGGCATCTATTGGGAAAAATAATATCTTCAAATAAAAACTACACAGAAGCATTGTGTGAAACTTATTTCTGATATGTTCATTAAGCTAACAGAGTTAAACCATAGTTTTGATTGCGCAGTTCTGAACACTCTTTCTGTAGAAAATGCAAGTGGACATTCGGAGCGCTAAGAGGGTAATAGTGGAAAAAGGAATATATTCAAATATAAACTACACAGTAGCATTCTGTGAAAATTCTTTCTGTTCTGTGCATTCAACTAACAGAGTTGAACCTTACTTTTGATTGAGCCGTTCTGAAACACTCTTTCTGTAGAAACTGCAATTGGACATGCTAAGCGCTAAGAGGCCTACATTGGGAAAAAGAATATCTTCAAATAAAAACTACACAGATGCATTCTGTGAAACTTATTTCTGATCTGTAAATTCAGTTAACAGAGATAAAACATATTTTTGATTGAGCAGTTATGAAACACTCTTTTTGTAGAAAATGCAAGTGGAGATTCGGAGTGCTAAGAGGGTAATAGTGGAAAAAGGAATGTCTTCAAATATAAACTACACAGAATCATTCGGTGAAACTTCTTTCTGATCTGTCCATTCAGCTAACAGAATTAAACCATACTTTTGATTGAGCAGATCTCAACACTCTTTCTGTAGAAAATGCAACTGGACATTTGGAGCGCTAAGAGCGTAGTAGTGGAAAAAGGAATATATTCAGATATATACTACGCAGAAGCATTCTGTGAAACTTCTTTCTGATCTGAACATTCAGCTAACAGAGTTAAACCATACTTTTTATTGAGCAGTTTTGAAACACTCTGTCTGTTGAAAATGCAACTGGACATTCGTAGCGCTAAGTGGGTAATAGTGGAAAAAAGAATATGTTCAAATATAAACTACACAGAAGCATTGTATGAAACTTCTTTCTGTTCTGTGCATTCAACTAACAGAGTTGAACCTTACTTTTGATTGAGCCGTTGTGAAACACTCTTTCTGTAGAAACTGCAGTTGGACATTCTGAGCGCTAAGAGGCATATATTGGGAAAAAGAATGTCTACAAATCAAAACTACACAGAAGAATTGTGTGAAACTTTTTCTGTTCTGTTTGTTCAACTAAAAGAGTGAACCTTAGTTTTGATTGAGCCGTTCTGAAACACTCTTTCTGCAGAAAATGCAAGTGGAGATTCGGAGCGCTAAGGGGGTAATAGTGCAAAAAGGAATGTTTCCAAATATAAACTACACAGAATCATTCTGTGAAACTTCTTTCTGATCTGTGCATTCAGCTAACAGAGTTAAACCATACTTTTGATTGAGCAGATCTGAACACTCTTTCTGTAGAAAATGCAACTGGACATTTGGAGCGCTAAGAGAGTAGTAGTGGAAAAAGGAATATATTCAAATATAAACTACACAGAAGCATTCTGTGAAACTTCTTTCTGATCTGAGCATTCAGCTAACAGAGTTAAACCATACTTTTGATTGAGCAGTTTTGAAACACTCTGTCTGTAGAAAATGCAACTGGACATTCGTAGCGCTAAGTGGGTAATAGTGGAAAAAAGAATATGTTCAAATATAAACTACACAGAAGCATTGTATGAAACTTCTTTCTGTTCTGTGCATTCAACTAACAGAGTTGAACCTTACTTTTGATTGAGCCTTTCTGAAACACTCTTTCTGTAGAAACTGCAATTGGACATTCTGAGCGCTAAGAGGCATCTATTGGGAAAAATAATATCTTCAAATAAAAACTACACAGAAGCATTGTGTGAAACTTATTTCTGATATGTTCATTAAGCTAACAGAGTTAAACCATAGTTTTGATTGCGCAGTTCTGAACACTCTTTCTGTAGAAAATGCAAGTGGACATTCGGAGCGCTAAGAGGGTAATAGTGGAAAAAGGAATATATTCAAATATAAACTACACAGTAGCATTCTGTGAAAATTCTTTCTGTTCTGTGCATTCAACTAACAGAGTTGAACCTTACTTTTGATTGAGCCGTCCTGAAACACTCTTTCTGTAGAAACTGCAATTGGACATGCTAAGCGCTAAGAGGCCTACATTGGGAAAAAGAATATCTTCAAATAAAAACTACACAGATGCATTCTGTGAAACTTATTTCTGATCTGTAAATTCAGTTAACAGAGATAAAACATATTTTTGATTGAGCAGTTATGAAACACTCTTTTTGTAGAAAATGCAAGTGGAGATTCGGAGCGCTAAGAGGGTAATAGTGGAAAAAGGAATGTCTTCAAATATAAACTACACAGAATCATTCGGTGAAACTTCTTTCTGATCTGTCCATTCAGCTAACAGAATTAAACCATACTTTTGATTGAGCAGATCTCAACACTCTTTCTGTAGAAAATGCAACTGGACATTTGGAGCGCTAAGAGCGTAGTAGTGGAAAAAGGAATATATTCAGATATATACTACGCAGAAGCATTCTGTGAAACTTCTTTCTGATCTGAACATTCAGCTAACAGAGTTAAACCATACTTTTTATTGAGCAGTTTTGAAACACTCTGTCTGTTGAAAATGCAACTGGACATTCGTAGCGCTAAGTGGGTAATAGTGGAAAAAAGAATATGTTCAAATATAAACTACACAGAAGCATTGTATGAAACTTCTTTCTGTTCTGTGCATTCAACTAACAGAGTTGAACCTTACTTTTGATTGAGCCGTTGTGAAACACTCTTTCTGTAGAAACTGCAGTTGGACATTCTGAGCGCTAAGAGGCATATATTGGGAAAAAGAATGTCTACAAATAAAAACTACACAGAAGAATTGTGTGAAACTTTTTCTGTTCTGTTTGTTCAACTAAAAGAGTGAACCTTAGTTTTGATTGAGCCGTTCTGAAACACTCTTTCTGCAGAAAATGCAAGTGGAGATTCGGAGCGCTAAGGGGGTAATAGTGCAAAAAGGAATGTTTCCAAATATAAACTACACAGAATCATTCTGTGAAACTTCTTTCTGATCTGTGCATTCAGCTAACAGAGTTAAACCATACTTTTGATTGAGCAGATCTGAACACTCTTTCTGTAGAAAATGCAACTGGACATTTGGAGCGCTAAGAGAGTAGTAGTGGAAAAAGGAATATATTCAAATATAAACTACACAGAAGCATTCTGTGAAACTTCTTTCTGATCTGAGCATTCAGCTAACAGAGTTAAACCATACTTTTGATTGAGCAGTTTTGAAACACTCTGTCTGTAGAAAATGCAACTGGACATTCGTAGCGCTAAGTGGGTAATAGTGGAAAAAAGAATATGTTCAAATATAAACTACACAGAAGCATTGTATGAAACTTCTTTCTGTTCTGTGCATTCAACTAACAGAGTTGAACCTTACTTTTGATTGAGCCTTTCTGAAACACTCTTTCTGTAGAAACTGCAATTGGACATTCTGAGCGCTAAGAGGCATCTATTGGGAAAAATAATATCTTCAAATAAAAACTACACAGAAGCATTGTGTGAAACTTATTTCTGATATGTTCATTAAGCTAACAGAGTTAAACCATAGTTTTGATTGCGCAGTTCTGAACACTCTTTCTGTAGAAAATGCAAGTGGACATTCGGAGCGCTAAGAGGGTAATAGTGGAAAAAGGAATATATTCAAATATAAACTACACAGTAGCATTCTGTGAAAATTCTTTCTGTTCTGTGCATTCAACTAACAGAGTTGAACCTTACTTTTGATTGAGCCGTTCTGAAACACTCTTTCTGTAGAAACTGCAATTGGACATGCTAAGCGCTAAGAGGCCTACATTGGGAAAAAGAATATCTTCAAATAAAAACTACACAGATGCATTCTGTGAAACTTATTTCTGATCTGTAAATTCAGTTAACAGAGATAAAACATATTTTTGATTGAGCAGTTATGAAACACTCTTTTTGTAGAAAATGCAAGTGGAGATTCGGAGCGCTAAGAGGGTAATAGTGGAAAAAGGAATGTCTTCAAATATAAACTACACAGAATCATTCGGTGAAACTTCTTTCTGATCTGTCCATTCAGCTAACAGAATTAAACCATACTTTTGATTGAGCAGATCTCAACACTCTTTCTGTAGAAAATGCAACTGGACATTTGGAGCGCTAAGAGCGTAGTAGTGGAAAAAGGAATATATTCAGATATATACTACGCAGAAGCATTCTGTGAAACTTCTTTCTGATCTGAACATTCAGCTAACAGAGTTAAACCATACTTTTTATTGAGCAGTTTTGAAACACTCTGTCTGTTGAAAATGCAACTGGACATTCGTAGCGCTAAGTGGGTAATAGTGGAAAAAAGAATATGTTCAAATATAAACTACACAGAAGCATTGTATGAAACTTCTTTCTGTTCTGTGCATTCAACTAACAGAGTTGAACCTTACTTTTGATTGAGCCGTTGTGAAACACTCTTTCTGTAGAAACTGCAGTTGGACATTCTGAGCGCTAAGAGGCATATATTGGGAAAAAGAATGTCTACAAATAAAAACTACACAGAAGAATTGTGTGAAACTTTTTCTGTTCTGTTTGTTCAACTAAAAGAGTGAACCTTAGTTTTGATTGAGCCGTTCTGAAACACTCTTTCTGCAGAAAATGCAAGTGGAGATTCGGAGCGCTAAGGGGGTAATAGTGCAAAAAGGAATGTTTCCAAATATAAACTACACAGAATCATTCTGTGAAACTTCTTTCTGATCTGTGCATTCAGCTAACAGAGTTAAACCATACTTTTGATTGAGCAGATCTGAACACTCTTTCTGTAGAAAATGCAACTGGACATTTGGAGCGCTAAGAGAGTAGTAGTGGAAAAAGGAATATATTCAAATATAAACTACACAGAAGCATTCTGTGAAACTTCTTTCTGATCTGAGCATTCAGCTAACAGAGTTAAACCATACTTTTGATTGAGCAGTTTTGAAACACTCTGTCTGTAGAAAATGCAACTGGACATTCGTAGCGCTAAGTGGGTAATAGTGGAAAAAAGAATATGTTCAAATATAAACTACACAGAAGCATTGTATGAAACTTCTTTCTGTTCTGTGCATTCAACTAACAGAGTTGAACCTTACTTTTGATTGAGCCTTTCTGAAACACTCTTTCTGTAGAAACTGCAATTGGACATTCTGAGCGCTAAGAGGCATCTATTGGGAAAAATAATATCTTCAAATAAAAACTACACAGAAGCATTGTGTGAAACTTATTTCTGATATGTTCATTAAGCTAACAGAGTTAAACCATAGTTTTGATTGCGCAGTTCTGAACACTCTTTCTGTAGAAAATGCAAGTGGACATTCGGAGCGCTAAGAGGGTAATAGTGGAAAAAGGAATATATTCAAATATAAACTACACAGTAGCATTCTGTGAAAATTCTTTCTGTTCTGTGCATTCAACTAACAGAGTTGAACCTTACTTTTGATTGAGCCGTTCTGAAACACTCTTTCTGTAGAAACTGCAATTGGACATGCTAAGCGCTAAGAGGCCTACATTGGGAAAAAGAATATCTTCAAATAAAAACTACACAGATGCATTCTGTGAAACTTATTTCTGATCTGTAAATTCAGTTAACAGAGATAAAACATATTTTTGATTGAGCAGTTATGAAACACTCTTTTTGTAGAAAATGCAAGTGGAGATTCGGAGCGCTAAGAGGGTAATAGTGGAAAAAGGAATGTCTTCAAATATAAACTACACAGAATCATTCGGTGAAACTTCTTTCTGATCTGTCCATTCAGCTAACAGAATTAAACCATACTTTTGATTGAGCAGATCTCAACACTCTTTCTGTAGAAAATGCAACTGGACATTTGGAGCGCTAAGAGCGTAGTAGTGGAAAAAGGAATATATTCAGATATATACTACGCAGAAGCATTCTGTGAAACTTCTTTCTGATCTGAACATTCAGCTAACAGAGTTAAACCATACTTTTTATTGAGCAGTTTTGAAACACTCTGTCTGTTGAAAATGCAACTGGACATTCGTAGCGCTAAGTGGGTAATAGTGGAAAAAAGAATATGTTCAAATATAAACTACACAGAAGCATTGTATGAAACTTCTTTCTGTTCTGTGCATTCAACTAACAGAGTTGAACCTTACTTTTGATTGAGCCGTTGTGAAACACTCTTTCTGTAGAAACTGCAGTTGGACATTCTGAGCGCTAAGAGGCATATATTGGGAAAAAGAATGTCTACAAATAAAAACTACACAGAAGAATTGTGTGAAACTTTTTCTGTTCTGTTTGTTCAACTAAAAGAGTGAACCTTAGTTTTGATTGAGCCGTTCTGAAACACTCTTTCTGCAGAAAATGCAAGTGGAGATTCGGAGCGCTAAGGGGGTAATAGTGCAAAAAGGAATGTTTCCAAATATAAACTACACAGAATCATTCTGTGAAACTTCTTTCTGATCTGTGCATTCAGCTAACAGAGTTAAACCATACTTTTGATTGAGCAGATCTGAACACTCTTTCTGTAGAAAATGCAACTGGACATTTGGAGCGCTAAGAGAGTAGTAGTGGAAAAAGGAATATATTCAAATATAAACTACACAGAAGCATTCTGTGAAACTTCTTTCTGATCTGAGCATTCAGCTAACAGAGTTAAACCATACTTTTGATTGAGCAGTTTTGAAACACTCTGTCTGTAGAAAATGCAACTGGACATTCGTAGCGCTAAGTGGGTAATAGTGGAAAAAAGAATATGTTCAAATATAAACTACACAGAAGCATTGTATGAAACTTCTTTCTGTTCTGTGCATTCAACTAACAGAGTTGAACCTTACTTTTGATTGAGCCTTTCTGAAACACTCTTTCTGTAGAAACTGCAATTGGACATTCTGAGCGCTAAGAGGCATCTATTGGGAAAAATAATATCTTCAAATAAAAACTACACAGAAGCATTGTGTGAAACTTATTTCTGATATGTTCATTAAGCTAACAGAGTTAAACCATAGTTTTGATTGCGCAGTTCTGAACACTCTTTCTGTAGAAAATGCAAGCGGACATTCGGAGCGCTAAGAGGGTAATAGTGGAAAAAGGAATATATTCAAATATAAACTACACAGTAGCATTCTGTGAAAATTCTTTCTGTTCTGTGCATTCAACTAACAGAGTTGAACCTTACTTTTGATTGAGCCGTCCTGAAACACTCTTTCTGTAGAAACTGCAATTGGACATGCTAAGCGCTAAGAGGCCTACATTGGGAAAAAGAATATCTTCAAATAAAAACTACACAGATGCATTCTGTGAAACTTATTTCTGATCTGTAAATTCAGTTAACAGAGATAAAACATATTTTTGATTGAGCAGTTATGAAACACTCTTTTTGTAGAAAATGCAAGTGGAGATTCGGAGCGCTAAGAGGGTAATAGTGGAAAAAGGAATGTCTTCAAATATAAACTACACAGAATCATTCGGTGAAACTTCTTTCTGATCTGTCCATTCAGCTAACAGAATTAAACCATACTTTTGATTGAGCAGATCTCAACACTCTTTCTGTAGAAAATGCAACTGGACATTTGGAGCGCTAAGAGCGTAGTAGTGGAAAAAGGAATATATTCAGATATATACTACGCAGAAGCATTCTGTGAAACTTCTTTCTGATCTGAACATTCAGCTAACAGAGTTAAACCATACTTTTTATTGAGCAGTTTTGAAACACTCTGTCTGTTGAAAATGCAACTGGACATTCGTAGCGCTAAGTGGGTAATAGTGGAAAAAAGAATATGTTCAAATATAAACTACACAGAAGCATTGTATGAAACTTCTTTCTGTTCTGTGCATTCAACTAACAGAGTTGAACCTTACTTTTGATTGAGCCGTTGTGAAACACTCTTTCTGTAGAAACTGCAGTTGGACATTCTGAGCGCTAAGAGGCATATATTGGGAAAAAGAATGTCTACAAATAAAAACTACACAGAAGAATTGTGTGAAACTTTTTCTGTTCTGTTTGTTCAACTAAAAGAGTGAACCTTAGTTTTGATTGAGCCGTTCTGAAACACTCTTTCTGCAGAAAATGCAAGTGGAGATTCGGAGCGCTAAGGGGGTAATAGTGCAAAAAGGAATGTTTCCAAATATAAACTACACAGAATCATTCTGTGAAACTTCTTTCTGATCTGTGCATTCAGCTAACAGAGTTAAACCATACTTTTGATTGAGCAGATCTGAACACTCTTTCTGTAGAAAATGCAACTGGACATTTGGAGCGCTAAGAGAGTAGTAGTGGAAAAAGGAATATATTCAAATATAAACTACACAGAAGCATTCTGTGAAACTTCTTTCTGATCTGAGCATTCAGCTAACAGAGTTAAACCATACTTTTGATTGAGCAGTTTTGAAACACTCTGTCTGTAGAAAATGCAACTGGACATTCGTAGCGCTAAGTGGGTAATAGTGGAAAAAAGAATATGTTCAAATATAAACTACACAGAAGCATTGTATGAAACTTCTTTCTGTTCTGTGCATTCAACTAACAGAGTTGAACCTTACTTTTGATTGAGCCTTTCTGAAACACTCTTTCTGTAGAAACTGCAATTGGACATTCTGAGAGCTAAGAGGCATCTATTGGGAAAAATAATATCTTCAAATAAAAACTACACAGAAGCATTGTGTGAAACTTATTTCTGATATGTTCATTAAGCTAACAGAGTTAAACCATAGTTTTGATTGCGCAGTTCTGAACACTCTTTCTGTAGAAAATGCAAGTGGACATTCGGAGCGCTAAGAGGGTAATAGTGGAAAAAGGAATATATTCAAATATAAACTACACAGTAGCATTCTGTGAAAATTCTTTCTGTTCTGTGCATTCAACTAACAGAGTTGAACCTTACTTTTGATTGAGCCGTTCTGAAACACTCTTTCTGTAGAAACTGCAATTGGACATGCTAAGCGCTAAGAGGCCTACATTGGGAAAAAGAATATCTTCAAATAAAAACTACACAGATGCATTCTGTGAAACTTATTTCTGATCTGTAAATTCAGTTAACAGAGATAAAACATATTTTTGATTGAGCAGTTATGAAACACTCTTTTTGTAGAAAATGCAAGTGGAGATTCGGAGCGCTAAGAGGGTAATAGTGGAAAAAGGAATGTCTTCAAATATAAACTACACAGAATCATTCGGTGAAACTTCTTTCTGATCTGTCCATTCAGCTAACAGAATTAAACCATACTTTTGATTGAGCAGATCTCAACACTCTTTCTGTAGAAAATGCAACTGGACATTTGGAGCGCTAAGAGCGTAGTAGTGGAAAAAGGAATATATTCAGATATATACTACGCAGAAGCATTCTGTGAAACTTCTTTCTGATCTGAACATTCAGCTAACAGAGTTAAACCATACTTTTTATTGAGCAGTTTTGAAACACTCTGTCTGTTGAAAATGCAACTGGACATTCGTAGCGCTAAGTGGGTAATAGAGGAAAAAAGAATATGTTCAAATATAAACTACACAGAAGCATTGTATGAAACTTCTTTCTGTTCTGTGCATTCAACTAACAGAGTTGAACCTTACTTTTGATTGAGCCGTTCTGAAACACTCTTTCTGTAGAAACTGCAGTTGGACATTCTGAGCGCTAAGAGGCATATATTGGGAAAAAGAATGTCTACAAATAAAAACTACACAGAAGAATTGTGTGAAACTTTTTCTGTTCTGTTTGTTCAACTAAAAGAGTGAACCTTAGTTTTGATTGAGCCGTTCTGAAACACTCTTTCTGCAGAAAATGCAAGTGGAGATTCGGAGCGCTAAGGGGGTAATAGTGCAAAAAGGAATGTTTCCAAATATAAACTACACAGAATCATTCTGTGAAACTTCTTTCTGATCTGTGCATTCAGCTAACAGAGTTAAACCATACTTTTGATTGAGCAGATCTGAACACTCTTTCTGTAGAAAATGCAACTGGACATTTGGAGCGCTAAGAGAGTAGTAGTGGAAAAAGGAATATATTCAAATATAAACTACACAGAAGCATTCTGTGAAACTTCTTTCTGATCTGAGCATTCAGCTAACAGAGTTAAACCATACTTTTGATTGAGCAGTTTTGAAACACTCTGTCTGTAGAAAATGCAACTGGACATTCGTAGCGCTAAGTGGGTAATAGTGGAAAAAAGAATATGTTCAAATATAAACTACACAGAAGCATTGTATGAAACTTCTTTCTGTTCTGTGCATTCAACTAACAGAGTTGAACCTTACTTTTGATTGAGCCTTTCTGAAACACTCTTTCTGTAGAAACTGCAATTGGACATTCTGAGCGCTAAGAGGCATCTATTGGGAAAAATAATATCTTCAAATAAAAACTACACAGAAGCATTGTGTGAAACTTATTTCTGATATGTTCATTAAGCTAACAGAGTTAAACCATAGTTTTGATTGCGCAGTTCTGAACACTCTTTCTGTAGAAAATGCAAGTGGACATTCGGAGCGCTAAGAGGGTAATAGTGGAAAAAGGAATATATTCAAATATAAACTACACAGTAGCATTCTGTGAAAATTCTTTCTGTTCTGTGCATTCAACTAACAGAGTTGAACCTTACTTTTGATTGAGCCGTTCTGAAACACTCTTTCTGTAGAAACTGCAATTGGACATGCTAAGCGCTAAGAGGCCTACATTGGGAAAAAGAATATCTTCAAATAAAAACTACACAGATGCATTCTGTGAAACTTATTTCTGATCTGTAAATTCAGTTAACAGAGATAAAACATATTTTTGATTGAGCAGTTATGAAACACTCTTTTTGTAGAAAATGCAAGTGGAGATTCGGAGCGCTAAGAGGGTAATAGTGGAAAAAGGAATGTCTTCAAATATAAACTACACAGAATCATTCGGTGAAACTTCTTTCTGATCTGTCCATTCAGCTAACAGAATTAAACCATACTTTTGATTGAGCAGATCTCAACACTCTTTCTGTAGAAAATGCAACTGGACATTTGGAGCGCTAAGAGCGTAGTAGTGGAAAAAGGAATATATTCAGATATATACTACGCAGAAGCATTCTGTGAAACTTCTTTCTGATCTGAACATTCAGCTAACAGAGTTAAACCATACTTTTTATTGAGCAGTTTTGAAACACTCTGTCTGTTGAAAATGCAACTGGACATTCGTAGCGCTAAGTGGGTAATAGTGGAAAAAAGAATATGTTCAAATATAAACTACACAGAAGCATTGTATGAAACTTCTTTCTGTTCTGTGCATTCAACTAACAGAGTTGAACCTTACTTTTGATTGAGCCGTTGTGAAACACTCTTTCTGTAGAAACTGCAGTTGGACATTCTGAGCGCTAAGAGGCATATATTGGGAAAAAGAATGTCTACAAATAAAAACTACACAGAAGAATTGTGTGAAACTTTTTCTGTTCTGTTTGTTCAACTAAAAGAGTGAACCTTAGTTTTGATTGAGCCGTTCTGAAACACTCTTTCTGCAGAAAATGCAAGTGGAGATTCGGAGCGCTAAGGGGGTAATAGTGCAAAAAGGAATGTTTCCAAATATAAACTACACAGAATCATTCTGTGAAACTTCTTTCTGATCTGTGCATTCAGCTAACAGAGTTAAACCATACTTTTGATTGAGCAGATCTGAACACTCTTTCTGTAGAAAATGCAACTGGACATTTGGAGCGCTAAGAGAGTAGTAGTGGAAAAAGGAATATATTCAAATATAAACTACACAGAAGCATTCTGTGAAACTTCTTTCTGATCTGAGCATTCAGCTAACAGAGTTAAACCATACTTTTGATTGAGCAGTTTTGAAACACTCTGTCTGTAGAAAATGCAACTGGACATTCGTAGCGCTAAGTGGGTAATAGTGGAAAAAAGAATATGTTCAAATATAAACTACACAGAAGCATTGTATGAAACTTCTTTCTGTTCTGTGCATTCAACTAACAGAGTTGAACCTTACTTTTGATTGAGCCTTTCTGAAACACTCTTTCTGTAGAAACTGCAATTGGACATTCTGAGCGCTAAGAGGCATCTATTGGGAAAAATAATATCTTCAAATAAAAACTACACAGAAGCATTGTGTGAAACTTATTTCTGATATGTTCATTAAGCTAACAGAGTTAAACCATAGTTTTGATTGCGCAGTTCTGAACACTCTTTCTGTAGAAAATGCAAGTGGACATTCGGAGCGCTAAGAGGGTAATAGTGGAAAAAGGAATATATTCAAATATAAACTACACAGTAGCATTCTGTGAAAATTCTTTCTGTTCTGTGCATTCAACTAACAGAGTTGAACCTTACTTTTGATTGAGCCGTTCTGAAACACTCTTTCTGTAGAAACTGCAATTGGACATGCTAAGCGCTAAGAGGCCTACATTGGGAAAAAGAATATCTTCAAATAAAAACTACACAGATGCATTCTGTGAAACTTATTTCTGATCTGTAAATTCAGTTAACAGAGATAAAACATATTTTTGATTGAGCAGTTATGAAACACTCTTTTTGTAGAAAATGCAAGTGGAGATTCGGAGCGCTAAGAGGGTAATAGTGGAAAAAGGAATGTCTTCAAATATAAACTACACAGAATCATTCGGTGAAACTTCTTTCTGATCTGTCCATTCAGCTAACAGAATTAAACCATACTTTTGATTGAGCAGATCTCAACACTCTTTCTGTAGAAAATGCAACTGGACATTTGGAGCGCTAAGAGCGTAGTAGTGGAAAAAGGAATATATTCAGATATATACTACGCAGAAGCATTCTGTGAAACTTCTTTCTGATCTGAACATTCAGCTAACAGAGTTAAACCATACTTTTTATTGAGCAGTTTTGAAACACTCTGTCTGTTGAAAATGCAACTGGACATTCGTAGCGCTAAGTGGGTAATAGTGGAAAAAAGAATATGTTCAAATATAAACTACACAGAAGCATTGTATGAAACTTCTTTCTGTTCTGTGCATTCAACTAACAGAGTTGAACCTTACTTTTGATTGAGCCGTTGTGAAACACTCTTTCTGTAGAAACTGCAGTTGGACATTCTGAGCGCTAAGAGGCATATATTGGGAAAAAGAATGTCTACAAATAAAAACTACACAGAAGAATTGTGTGAAACTTTTTCTGTTCTGTTTGTTCAACTAAAAGAGTGAACCTTAGTTTTGATTGAGCCGTTCTGAAACACTCTTTCTGCAGAAAATGCAAGTGGAGATTCGGAGCGCTAAGGGGGTAATAGTGCAAAAAGGAATGTTTCCAAATATAAACTACACAGAATCATTCTGTGAAACTTCTTTCTGATCTGTGCATTCAGCTAACAGAGTTAAACCATACTTTTGATTGAGCAGATCTGAACACTCTTTCTGTAGAAAATGCAACTGGACATTTGGAGCGCTAAGAGAGTAGTAGTGGAAAAAGGAATATATTCAAATATAAACTACACAGAAGCATTCTGTGAAACTTCTTTCTGATCTGAGCATTCAGCTAACAGAGTTAAACCATACTTTTGATTGAGCAGTTTTGAAACACTCTGTCTGTAGAAAATGCAACTGGACATTCGTAGCGCTAAGTGGGTAATAGTGGAAAAAAGAATATGTTCAAATATAAACTACACAGAAGCATTGTATGAAACTTCTTTCTGTTCTGTGCATTCAACTAACAGAGTTGAACCTTACTTTTGATTGAGCCTTTCTGAAACACTCTTTCTGTAGAAACTGCAATTGGACATTCTGAGCGCTAAGAGGCATCTATTGGGAAAAATAATATCTTCAAATAAAAACTACACAGAAGCATTGTGTGAAACTTATTTCTGATATGTTCATTAAGCTAACAGAGTTAAACCATAGTTTTGATTGCGCAGTTCTGAACACTCTTTCTGTAGAAAATGCAAGTGGACATTCGGAGCGCTAAGAGGGTAATAGTGGAAAAAGGAATATATTCAAATATAAACTACACAGTAGCATTCTGTGAAAATTCTTTCTGTTCTGTGCATTCAACTAACAGAGTTGAACCTTACTTTTGATTGAGCCGTTCTGAAACACTCTTTCTGTAGAAACTGCAATTGGACATGCTAAGCGCTAAGAGGCCTACATTGGGAAAAAGAATATCTTCAAATAAAAACTACACAGATGCATTCTGTGAAACTTATTTCTGATCTGTAAATTCAGTTAACAGAGATAAAACATATTTTTGATTGAGCAGTTATGAAACACTCTTTTTGTAGAAAATGGAAGTGGAGATTCGGAGCGCTAAGAGGGTAATAGTGGAAAAAGGAATGTCTTCAAATATAAACTACACAGAATCATTCGGTGAAACTTCTTTCTGATCTGTCCATTCAGCTAACAGAATTAAACCATACTTTTGATTGAGCAGATCTCAACACTCTTTCTGTAGAAAATGCAACTGGACATTTGGAGCGCTAAGAGCGTAGTAGTGGAAAAAGGAATATATTCAGATATATACTACGCAGAAGCATTCTGTGAAACTTCTTTCTGATCTGAACATTCAGCTAACAGAGTTAAACCATACTTTTTATTGAGCAGTTTTGAAACACTCTGTCTGTTGAAAATGCAACTGGACATTCGTAGCGCTAAGTGGGTAATAGTGGAAAAAAGAATATGTTCAAATATAAACTACACAGAAGCATTGTATGAAACTTCTTTCTGTTCTGTGCATTCAACTAACAGAGTTGAACCTTACTTTTGATTGAGCCGTTGTGAAACACTCTTTCTGTAGAAACTGCAGTTGGACATTCTGAGCGCTAAGAGGCATATATTGGGAAAAAGAATGTCTACAAATAAAAACTACACAGAAGAATTGTGTGAAACTTTTTCTGTTCTGTTTGTTCAACTAAAAGAGTGAACCATAGTTTTGATTGAGCCGTTCTGAAACACTCTTTCTGCAGAAAATGCAAGTGGAGATTCGGAGCGCTAAGGGGGTAATAGTGCAAAAAGGAATGTTTCCAAATATAAACTACACAGAATCATTCTGTGAAACTTCTTTCTGATCTGTGCATTCAGCTAACAGAGTTAAACCATACTTTTGATTGAGCAGATCTGAACAATCTTTCTGTAGAAAATGCAACTGGACATTTGGAGCGCTAAGAGAGTAGTAGTGGAAAAAGGAATATATTCAAATATAAACTACACAGAAGCATTCTGTGAAACTTCTTTCTGATCTGAGCATTCAGCTAACAGATTTAAACCATACTTTTGATTGAGCAGTTTTGAAACACTCTGTCTGTAGAAAATGCAACTGGACATTCGTAGCGCTAAGTGGGTAATAGTGGAAAAAAGAATATGTTCAAATATAAACTACACAGAAGCATTGTATGAAACTTCTTTCTGTTCTGTGCATTCAACTAACAGAGTTGAACCTTACTTTTGATTGAGCCTTTCTGAAACACTCTTTCTGTAGAAAATGCAATTGGACATTCTGAGCGCTAAGAGGCCTCTATTGGGAAAAATAATATCTTCAAATAAAAACTACACAGAAGCATTGTGTGAAACTTATTTCTGATATGTTCATTAAGCTAACAGAGTTAAACCATAGTTTTGATTGCGCAGTTCTGAACACTCTTTCTGTAGAAAATGCAAGTGGACATTCGGAGCGCTAAGAGGGTAATAGTGGAAAAAGGAATATATTCAAATATAAACTACACAGTAGCATTCTGTGAAAATTCTTTCTGTTCTGTGCATTCAACTAACAGAGTTGAACCTTACTTTTGATTGAGCCGTTCTGAAACACTCTTTCTGTAGAAACTGCAATTGGACATGCTAAGCGCTAAGAGGCCTACATTGGGAAAAAGAATATCTTCAAATAAAAACTACACAGATGCATTCTGTGAAACTTATTTCTGATCTGTAAATTCAGTTAACAGAGATAAAACATATTTTTGATTGAGCAGTTATGAAACACTCTTTTTGTAGAAAATGCAAGTGGAGATTCGGAGCGCTAAGAGGGTAATAGTGGAAAAAGGAATGTCTTCAAATATAAACTACACAGAATCATTCGGTGAAACTTCTTTCTGATCTGTCCATTCAGCTAACAGAATTAAACCATACTTTTGATTGAGCAGATCTCAACACTCTTTCTGTAGAAAATGCAACTGGACATTTGGAGCGCTAAGAGCGTAGTAGTGGAAAAAGGAATATATTCAGATATATACTACGCAGAAGCATTCTGTGAAACTTCTTTCTGATCTGAACATTCAGCTAACAGAGTTAAACCATACTTTTTATTGAGCAGTTTTGAAACACTCTGTCTGTTGAAAATGCAACTGGACATTCGTAGCGCTAAGTGGGTAATAGTGGAAAAAAGAATATGTTCAAATATAAACTACACAGAAGCATTGTATGAAACTTCTTTCTGTTCTGTGCATTCAACTAACAGAGTTGAACCTTACTTTTGATTGAGCCGTTGTGAAACACTCTTTCTGTAGAAACTGCAGTTGGACATTCTGAGCGCTAAGAGGCATATATTGGGAAAAAGAATGTCTACAAATAAAAACTACACAGAAGAATTGTGTGAAACTTTTTCTGTTCTGTTTGTTCAACTAAAAGAGTGAACCTTAGTTTTGATTGAGCCGTTCTGAAACACTCTTTCTGCAGAAAATGCAAGTGGAGATTCGGAGCGCTAAGGGGGTAATAGTGCAAAAAGGAATGTTTCCAAATATAAACTACACAGAATCATTCTGTGAAACTTCTTTCTGATCTGTGCATTCAGCTAACAGAGTTAAACCATACTTTTGATTGAGCAGATCTGAACACTCTTTCTGTAGAAAATGCAACTGGACATTTGGAGCGCTAAGAGAGTAGTAGTGGAAAAAGGAATATATTCAAATATAAACTACACAGAAGCATTCTGTGAAACTTCTTTCTGATCTGAGCATTCAGCTAACAGAGTTAAACCATACTTTTGATTGAGCAGTTTTGAAACACTCTGTCTGTAGAAAATGCAACTGGACATTCGTAGCGCTAAGTGGGTAATAGTGGAAAAAAGAATATGTTCAAATATAAACTACACAGAAGCATTGTATGAAACTTCTTTCTGTTCTGTGCATTCAACTAACAGAGTTGAACCTTACTTTTGATTGAGCCTTTCTGAAACACTCTTTCTGTAGAAACTGCAATTGGACATTCTGAGCGCTAAGAGGCATCTATTCGGAAAAATAATATCTTCAAATAAAAACTACACAGAAGCATTGTGTGAAACTTATTTCTGATATGTTCATTAAGCTAACAGAGTTAAACCATAGTTTTGATTGCGCAGTTCTGAACACTCTTTCTGTAGAAAATGCAAGTGGACATTCGGAGCGCTAAGAGGGTAATAGTGGAAAAAGGAATATATTCAAATATAAACTACACAGTAGCATTCTGTGAAAATTCTTTCTGTTCTGTGCATTCAACTAACAGAGTTGAACCTTACTTTTGATTGAGCCGTTCTGAAACACTCTTTCTGTAGAAACTGCAATTGGACATGCTAAGCGCTAAGAGGCCTACATTGGGAAAAAGAATATCTTCAAATAAAAACTACACAGATGCATTCTGTGAAACTTATTTCTGATCTGTAAATTCAGTTAACAGAGATAAAACATATTTTTGATTGAGCAGTTATGAAACACTCTTTTTGTAGAAAATGCAAGTGGAGATTCGGAGCGCTAAGAGGGTAATAGTGGAAAAAGGAATGTCTTCAAATATAAACTACACAGAATCATTCGGTGAAACTTCTTTCTGATCTGTCCATTCAGCTAACAGAATTAAACCATACTTTTGATTGAGCAGATCTCAACACTCTTTCTGTAGAAAATGCAACTGGACATTTGGAGCGCTAAGAGCGTAGTAGTGGAAAAAGGAATATATTCAGATATATACTACGCAGAAGCATTCTGTGAAACTTCTTTCTGATCTGAACATTCAGCTAACAGAGTTAAACCATACTTTTTATTGAGCAGTTTTGAAACACTCTGTCTGTTGAAAATGCAACTGGACATTCGTAGCGCTAAGTGGGTAATAGTGGAAAAAAGAATATGTTCAAATATAAACTACACAGAAGCATTGTATGAAACTTCTTTCTGTTCTGTGCATTCAACTAACAGAGTTGAACCTTACTTTTGATTGAGCCGTTGTGAAACACTCTTTCTGTAGAAACTGCAGTTGGACATTCTGAGCGCTAAGAGGCATATATTGGGAAAAAGAATGTCTACAAATAAAAACTACACAGAAGAATTGTGTGAAACTTTTTCTGTTCTGTTTGTTCAACTAAAAGAGTGAACCTTAGTTTTGATTGAGCCGTTCTGAAACACTCTTTCTGCAGAAAATGCAAGTGGAGATTCGGAGCGCTAAGGGGGTAATAGTGCAAAAAGTAATGTTTCCAAATATAAACTACACAGAATCATTCTGTGAAACTTCTTTCTGATCTGTGCATTCAGCTAACAGAGTTAAACCATACTTTTGATTGAGCAGATCTGAACACTCTTTCTGTAGAAAATGCAACTGGACATTTGGAGCGCTAAGAGAGTAGTAGTGGAAAAAGGAATATATTCAAATATAAACTACACAGAAGCATTCTGTGAAACTTCTTTCTGATCTGAGCATTCAGCTAACAGAGTTAAACCATACTTTTGATTGAGCAGTTTTGAAACACTCTGTCTGTAGAAAATGCAACTGGACATTCGTAGCGCTAAGTGGGTAATAGTGGAAAAAAGAATATGTTCAAATATAAACTACACAGAAGCATTGTATGAAACTTCTTTCTGTTCTGTGCATTCAACTAACAGAGTTGAACCTTACTTTTGATTGAGCCTTTCTGAAACACTCTTTCTGTAGAAACTGCAATTGGACATTCTGAGCGCTAAGAGGCATCTATTGGGAAAAATAATATCTTCAAATAAAAACTACACAGAAGCATTGTGTGAAACTTATTTCTGATATGTTCATTAAGCTAACAGAGTTAAACCATAGTTTTGATTGCGCAGTTCTGAACACTCTTTCTGTAGAAAATGCAAGTGGACATTCGGAGCGCTAAGAGGGTAATAGTGGAAAAAGGAATATATTCAAATATAAACTACACAGTAGCATTCTGTGAAAATTCTTTCTGTTCTGTGCATTCAACTAACAGAGTTGAACCTTACTTTTGATTGAGCCGTTCTGAAACACTCTTTCTGTAGAAACTGCAATTGGACATGCTAAGCGCTAAGAGGCCTACATTGGGAAAAAGAATATCTTCAAATAAAAACTACACAGATGCATTCTGTGAAACTTATTTCTGATCTGTAAATTCAGTTAACAGAGATAAAACATATTTTTGATTGAGCAGTTATGAAAAACTCTTTTTGTAGAAAATGCAAGTGGAGATTCGGAGCGCTAAGTGGGTAATAGTGGAAAAAGGAATGTCTTCAAATATAAACTACACAGAATCATTCGGTGAAACTTCTTTCTGATCTGTCCATTCAGCTAACAGAATTAAACCATACTTTTGATTGAGCAGATCTCAACACTCTTTCTGTAGAAAATGCAACTGGACATTTGGAGCGCTAAGAGCGTAGTAGTGGAAAAAGGAATATATTCAGATATATACTACGCAGAAGCATTCTGTGAAACTTCTTTCTGATCTGAACATTCAGCTAACAGAGTTAAACCATACTTTTTATTGAGCAGTTTTGAAACACTCTGTCTGTTGAAAATGCAACTGGACATTCGTAGCGCTAAGTGGGTAATAGTGGAAAAAAGAATATGTTCAAATATAAACTACACAGAAGCATTGTATGAAACTTCTTTCTGTTCTGTGCATTCAACTAACAGAGTTGAACCTTACTTTTGATTGAGCCGTTGTGAAACACTCTTTCTGTAGAAACTGCAGTTGGACATTCTGAGCGCTAAGAGGCATATATTGGGAAAAAGAATGTCTACAAATAAAAACTACACAGAAGAATTGTGTGAAACTTTTTCTGTTCTGTTTGTTCAACTAAAAGAGTGAACCTTAGGTTTGATTGAGCCGTTCTGAAACACTCTTTCTGCAGAAAATGCAAGTGGAGATTCGGAGCGCTAAGGGGGTAATAGTGCAAAAAGGAATGTTTCCAAATATAAACTACACAGAATCATTCTGTGAAACTTCTTTCTGATCTGTGCATTCAGCTAACAGAGTTAAACCATACTTTTGATTGAGCAGATCTGAACACTCTTTCTGTAGAAAATGCAACTGGACATTTGGAGCGCTAAGAGAGTAGTAGTGGAAAAAGGAATATATTCAAATATAAACTACACAGAAGCATTCTGTGAAACTTCTTTCTGATCTGAGCATTCAGCTAACAGAGTTAAACCATACTTTTGATTGAGCAGTTTTGAAACACTCTGTCTGTAGAAAATGCAACTGGACATTCGTAGCGCTAAGTGGGTAATAGTGGAAAAAAGAATATGTTCAAATATAAACTACACAGAAGCATTGTATGAAACTTCTTTCTGTTCTGTGCATTCAACTAACAGAGTTGAACCTTACTTTTGATTGAGCCTTTCTGAAACACTCTTTCTGTAGAAACTGCAATTGGACATTCTGAGCGCTAAGAGGCATCTATTGGGAAAAATAATATCTTCAAATAAAAACTACACAGAAGCATTGTGTGAAACATATTTCTGATATGTTCATTAAGCTAACAGAGTTAAACCATAGTTTTGATTGCGCAGTTCTGAACACTCTTTCTGTAGAAAATGCAAGTGGACATTCGGAGCGCTAAGAGGGTAATAGTGGAAAAAGGAATATATTCAAATATAAACTACACAGTAGCATTCTGTGAAAATTCTTTCTG
Organism: Symphalangus syndactylus; assembly: GCF_028878055.3. NCBI lineage: Eukaryota > Metazoa > Chordata > Mammalia > Primates > Hylobatidae > Symphalangus > Symphalangus syndactylus. Next base: position 108,003,054 of record NC_072437.2, on the reverse strand, counting down.
TTCTGTGCATTCAACTAACAGAGTTGAACCTTACTTTTGATTGAGCCGTTCTGAAACACTCTTTCTGTAGAAACTGCAATTGGACATGCTAAGCGCTAAGAGGCCTACATTGGGAAAAAGAATATCTTCAAATAAAAACTACACAGATGCATTCTGTGAAACTTATTTCTGATCTGTAAATTCAGTTAACAGAGATAAAACATATTTTTGATTGAGCAGTTATGAAACACTCTTTTTGTAGAAAATGCAAGTGGAGATTCGGAGCGCTAAGAGGGTAATAGTGGAAAAAGGAATGTCTTCAAATATAAACTACACAGAATCATTCGGTGAAACTTCTTTCTGATCTGTCCATTCAGCTAACAGAATTAAACCATACTTTTGATTGAGCAGATCTCAACACTCTTTCTGTAGAAAATGCAACTGGACATTTGGAGCGCTAAGAGCGTAGTAGTGGAAAAAGGAATATATTCAGATATATACTACGCAGAAGCATTCTGTGAAACTTCTTTCTGATCTGAACATTCAGCTAACAGAGTTAAACCATACTTTTTATTGAGCAGTTTTGAAACACTCTGTCTGTTGAAAATGCAACTGGACATTCGTAGCGCTAAGTGGGTAATAGTGGAAAAAAGAATATGTTCAAATATAAACTACACAGAAGCATTGTATGAAACTTCTTTCTGTTCTGTGCATTCAACTAACAGAGTTGAACCTTACTTTTGATTGAGCCGTTGTGAAACACTCTTTCTGTAGAAACTGCAGTTGGACATTCTGAGCGCTAAGAGGCATATATTGGGAAAAAGAATGTCTACAAATAAAAACTACACAGAAGAATTGTGTGAAACTTTTTCTGTTCTGTTTGTTCAACTAAAAGAGTGAACCTTAGTTTTGATTGAGCCGTTCTGAAACACTCTTTCTGCAGAAAATGCAAGTGGAGATTCGGAGCGCTAAGGGGGTAATAGTGCAAAAAGGAATGTTTCCAAATATAAACTACACAGAATCATTCTGTGAAACTTCTTTCTGATCTGTGCATTCAGCTAACAGAGTTAAACCATACTTTTGATTGAGCAGATCTGAACACTCTTTCTGTAGAAAATGCAACTGGACATTTGGAGCGCTAAGAGAGTAGTAGTGGAAAAAGGAATATATTCAAATATAAACTACACAGAAGCATTCTGTGAAACTTCTTTCTGATCTGAGCATTCAGCTAACAGAGTTAAACCATACTTTTGATTGAGCAGTTTTGAAACACTCTGTCTGTAGAAAATGCAACTGGACATTCGTAGCGCTAAGTGGGTAATAGTGGAAAAAAGAATATGTTCAAATATAAACTACACAGAAGCATTGTATGAAACTTCTTTCTGTTCTGTGCATTCAACTAACAGAGTTGAACCTTACTTTTGATTGAGCCTTTCTGAAACACTCTTTCTGTAGAAACTGCAATTGGACATTCTGAGCGCTAAGAGGCATCTATTCGGAAAAATAATATCTTCAAATAAAAACTACACAGAAGCATTGTGTGAAACTTATTTCTGATATGTTCATTAAGCTAACAGAGTTAAACCATAGTTTTGATTGCGCAGTTCTGAACACTCTTTCTGTAGAAAATGCAAGTGGACATTCGGAGCGCTAAGAGGGTAATAGTGGAAAAAGGAATATATTCAAATATAAACTACACAGTAGCATTCTGTGAAAATTCTTTCTGTTCTGTGCATTCAACTAACAGAGTTGAACCTTACTTTTGATTGAGCCGTTCTGAAACACTCTTTCTGTAGAAACTGCAATTGGACATGCTAAGCGCTAAGAGGCCTACATTGGGAAAAAGAATATCTTCAAATAAAAACTACACAGATGCATTCTGTGAAACTTATTTCTGATCTGTAAATTCAGTTAACAGAGATAAAACATATTTTTGATTGAGCAGTTATGAAACACTCTTTTTGTAGAAAATGCAAGTGGAGATTCGGAGCGCTAAGAGGGTAATAGTGGAAAAAGGAATGTCTTCAAATATAAACTACACAGAATCATTCGGTGAAACTTCTTTCTGATCTGTCCATTCAGCTAACAGAATTAAACCATACTTTTGATTGAGCAGATCTCAACACTCTTTCTGTAGAAAATGCAACTGGACATTTGGAGCGCTAAGAGCGTAGTAGTGGAAAAAGGAATATATTCAGATATATACTACGCAGAAGCATTCTGTGAAACTTCTTTCTGATCTGAACATTCAGCTAACAGAGTTAAACCATACTTTTTATTGAGCAGTTTTGAAACACTCTGTCTGTTGAAAATGCAACTGGACATTCGTAGCGCTAAGTGGGTAATAGTGGAAAAAAGAATATGTTCAAATATAAACTACACAGAAGCATTGTATGAAACTTCTTTCTGTTCTGTGCATTCAACTAACAGAGTTGAACCTTACTTTTGATTGAGCCGTTGTGAAACACTCTTTCTGTAGAAACTGCAGTTGGACATTCTGAGCGCTAAGAGGCATATATTGGGAAAAAGAATGTCTACAAATAAAAACTACACAGAAGAATTGTGTGAAACTTTTTCTGTTCTGTTTGTTCAACTAAAAGAGTGAACCTTAGTTTTGATTGAGCCGTTCTGAAACACTCTTTCTGCAGAAAATGCAAGTGGAGATTCGGAGCGCTAAGGGGGTAATAGTGCAAAAAGTAATGTTTCCAAATATAAACTACACAGAATCATTCTGTGAAACTTCTTTCTGATCTGTGCATTCAGCTAACAGAGTTAAACCATACTTTTGATTGAGCAGATCTGAACACTCTTTCTGTAGAAAATGCAACTGGACATTTGGAGCGCTAAGAGAGTAGTAGTGGAAAAAGGAATATATTCAAATATAAACTACACAGAAGCATTCTGTGAAACTTCTTTCTGATCTGAGCATTCAGCTAACAGAGTTAAACCATACTTTTGATTGAGCAGTTTTGAAACACTCTGTCTGTAGAAAATGCAACTGGACATTCGTAGCGCTAAGTGGGTAATAGTGGAAAAAAGAATATGTTCAAATATAAACTACACAGAAGCATTGTATGAAACTTCTTTCTGTTCTGTGCATTCAACTAACAGAGTTGAACCTTACTTTTGATTGAGCCTTTCTGAAACACTCTTTCTGTAGAAACTGCAATTGGACATTCTGAGCGCTAAGAGGCATCTATTGGGAAAAATAATATCTTCAAATAAAAACTACACAGAAGCATTGTGTGAAACTTATTTCTGATATGTTCATTAAGCTAACAGACTTAAACCATAGTTTTGATTGCGCAGTTCTGAACACTCTTTCTGTAGAAAATGCAAGTGGACATTCGGAGCGCTAAGAGGGTAATAGTGGAAAAAGGAATATATTCAAATATAAACTACACAGTAGCATTCTGTGAAAATTCTTTCTGTTCTGTGCATTCAACTAACAGAGTTGAACCTTACTTTTGATTGAGCCGTTCTGAAACACTCTTTCTGTAGAAACTGCAATTGGACATGCTAAGCGCTAAGAGGCCTACATTGGGAAAAAGAATATCTTCAAATAAAAACTACACAGATGCATTCTGTGAAACTTATTTCTGATCTGTAAATTCAGTTAACAGAGATAAAACATATTTTTGATTGAGCAGTTATGAAAAACTCTTTTTGTAGAAAATGCAAGTGGAGATTCGGAGCGCTAAGTGGGTAATAGTGGAAAAAGGAATGTCTTCAAATATAAACTACACAGAATCATTCGGTGAAACTTCTTTCTGATCTGTCCATTCAGCTAACAGAATTAAACCATACTTTTGATTGAGCAGATCTCAACACTCTTTCTGTAGAAAATGCAACTGGACATTTGGAGCGCTAAGAGCGTAGTAGTGGAAAAAGGAATATATTCAGATATATACTACGCAGAAGCATTCTGTGAAACTTCTTTCTGATCTGAACATTCAGCTAACAGAGTTAAACCATACTTTTTATTGAGCAGTTTTGAAACACTCTGTCTGTTGAAAATGCAACTGGACATTCGTAGCGCTAAGTGGGTAATAGTGGAAAAAAGAATATGTTCAAATATAAACTACACAGAAGCATTGTATGAAACTTCTTTCTGTTCTGTGCATTCAACTAACAGAGTTGAACCTTACTTTTGATTGAGCCGTTGTGAAACACTCTTTCTGTAGAAACTGCAGTTGGACATTCTGAGCGCTAAGAGGCATATATTGGGAAAAAGAATGTCTACAAATAAAAACTACACAGAAGAATTGTGTGAAACTTTTTCTGTTCTGTTTGTTCAACTAAAAGAGTGAACCTTAGGTTTGATTGAGCCGTTCTGAAACACTCTTTCTGCAGAAAATGCAAGTGGAGATTCGGAGCGCTAAGGGGGTAATAGTGCAAAAAGGAATGTTTCCAAATATAAACTACACAGAATCATTCTGTGAAACTTCTTTCTGATCTGTGCATTCAGCTAACAGAGTTAAACCATACTTTTGATTGAGCAGATCTGAACACTCTTTCTGTAGAAAATGCAACTGGACATTTGGAGCGCTAAGAGAGTAGTAGTGGAAAAAGGAATATATTCAAATATAAACTACACAGAAGCATTCTGTGAAACTTCTTTCTGATCTGAGCATTCAGCTAACAGAGTTAAACCATACTTTTGATTGAGCAGTTTTGAAACACTCTGTCTGTAGAAAATGCAACTGGACATTCGTAGCGCTAAGTGGGTAATAGTGGAAAAAAGAATATGTTCAAATATAAACTACACAGAAGCATTGTATGAAACTTCTTTCTGTTCTGTGCATTCAACTAACAGAGTTGAACCTTACTTTTGATTGAGCCTTTCTGAAACACTCTTTCTGTAGAAACTGCAATTGGACATTCTGAGCGCTAAGAGGCATCTATTGGGAAAAATAATATCTTCAAATAAAAACTACACAGAAGCATTGTGTGAAACATATTTCTGATATGTTCATTAAGCTAACAGAGTTAAACCATAGTTTTGATTGCGCAGTTCTGAACACTCTTTCTGTAGAAAATGCAAGTGGACATTCGGAGCGCTAAGAGGGTAATAGTGGAAAAAGGAATATATTCAAATATAAACTACACAGTAGCATTCTGTGAAAATTCTTTCTGTTCTGTGCATTCAACTAACAGAGTTGAACCTTACTTTTGATTGAGCCGTTCTGAAACACTCTTTCTGTAGAAACTGCAATTGGACATGCTAAGCGCTAAGAGGCCTACATTGGGAAAAAGAATATCTTCAAATAAAAACTACACAGATGCATTCTGTGAAACTTATTTCTGATCTGTAAATTCAGTTAACAGAGATAAAACATATTTTTGATTGAGCAGTTATGAAACACTCTTTTTGTAGAAAATGCAAGTGGAGATTCGGAGCGCTAAGAGGGTAATAGTGGAAAAAGGAATGTCTTCAAATATAAACTACACAGAATCATTCGGTGAAACTTCTTTCTGATCTGTCCATTCAGCTAACAGAATTAAACCATACTTTTGATTGAGCAGATCTCAACACTCTTTCTGTAGAAAATGCAACTGGACATTTGGAGCGCTAAGAGCGTAGTAGTGGAAAAAGGAATATATTCAGATATATACTACGCAGAAGCATTCTGTGAAACTTCTTTCTGATCTGAACATTCAGCTAACAGAGTTAAACCATACTTTTTATTGAGCAGTTTTGAAACACTCTGTCTGTTGAAAATGCAACTGGACATTCGTAGCGCTAAGTGGGTAATAGTGGAAAAAAGAATATGTTCAAATATAAACTACACAGAAGCATTGTATGAAACTTCTTTCTGTTCTGTGCATTCAACTAACAGAGTTGAACCTTACTTTTGATTGAGCCGTTGTGAAACACTCTTTCTGTAGAAACTGCAGTTGGACATTCTGAGCGCTAAGAGGCATATATTGGGAAAAAGAATGTCTACAAATAAAAACTACACAGAAGAATTGTGTGAAACTTTTTCTGTTCTGTTTGTTCAACTAAAAGAGTGAACCATAGTTTTGATTGAGCCGTTCTGAAACACTCTTTCTGCAGAAAATGCAAGTGGAGATTCGGAGCGCTAAGGGGGTAATAGTGCAAAAAGGAATGTTTCCAAATATAAACTACACAGAATCATTCTGTGAAACTTCTTTCTGATCTGTGCATTCAGCTAACAGAGTTAAACCATACTTTTGATTGAGCAGATCTGAACAATCTTTCTGTAGAAAATGCAACTGGACATTTGGAGTGCTAAGAGAGTAGTAGTGGAAAAAGGAATATATTCAAATATAAACTACACAGAAGCATTCTGTGAAACTTCTTTCTGATCTGAGCATTCAGCTAACAGATTTAAACCATACTTTTGATTGAGCAGTTTTGAAACACTCTGTCTGTAGAAAATGCAACTGGACATTCGTAGCGCTAAGTGGGTAATAGTGGAAAAAAGAATATGTTCAAATATAAACTACACAGAAGCATTGTATGAAACTTCTTTCTGTTCTGTGCATTCAACTAACAGAGTTGAACCTTACTTTTGATTGAGCCTTTCTGAAACACTCTTTCTGTAGAAAATGCAATTGGACATTCTGAGCGCTAAGAGGCCTCTATTGGGAAAAATAATATCTTCAAATAAAAACTACACAGAAGCATTGTGTGAAACTTATTTCTGATATGTTCATTAAGCTAACAGAGTTAAACCATAGTTTTGATTGCGCAGTTCTGAACACTCTTTCTGTAGAAAATGCAAGTGGACATTCGGAGCGCTAAGAGGGTAATAGTGGAAAAAGGAATATATTCAAATATAAACTACACAGTAGCATTCTGTGAAAATTCTTTCTGTTCTGTGCATTCAACTAACAGAGTTGAACCTTAGTTTTGATTGAGCCGTTCTGAAACACTCTTTCTGTAGAAACTGCAATTGGACATGCTAAGCGCTAAGAGGCCTACATTGGGAAAAAGAATATCTTCAAATAAAAACTACACAGATGCATTCTGTGAAACTTATTTCTGATCTGTAAATTCAGTTAACAGAGATAAAACATATTTTTGATTGAGCAGTTATGAAACACTCTTTTTGTAGAAAATGCAAGTGGAGATTCGGAGCGCTAAGAGGGTAATAGTGGAAAAAGGAATGTCTTCAAATATAAACTACACAGAATCATTCGGTGAAACTTCTTTCTGATCTGTCCATTCAGCTAACAGAATTAAACCATACTTTTGATTGAGCAGATCTGAACACTCTTTCTGTAGAAAATGCAACTGGACATTTGGAGCGCTAAGAGCGTAGAAGTGGAAAAAGGAATATATTCAGATATATACTACACAGAAGCATTCTGTGAAACTTCTTTCTGATCTGAGCATTCAGCTAACAGAGTTAAACCATACTTTTTATTGAGCAGTTTTGAAACACTCTGTCTGTTGAAAATGCAACTGGACATTCGTAGCGCTAAGTGGGTAATAGTGGAAAAAAGAATATGTTCAAATATAAACTACACAGAAGCATTGTATGAAACTACTTTCTGTTCTGTGCATTCAACTAACAGAGTTGAACCTTACTTTTGATTGAGCCGTTCTGAAACACTCTTTCTGTAGAAACTGCAATTGGACATTCTGAGCGCTAGGAGGCCTATATTGGGAAAAAGAAAGTCTACAAATAAAAACTACACAGAAGAATTGTGTGAAACTTCTTTCTGTTCTGTTTGTTCAACTAAAAGAGTTGAACTTTAGTTTTGATTGAGCCGTTCTGAAACACTCTTTCTGTAGAAAATGCCAGTGGAGATTCCGAGCGCTAAGAGGGTAATAGTGGAAAAACGAATGTCTCCAAATATAAACTACACAGAATCATTCTGTGAAACTTCTTTCTGATCTGTGCATTCAGCTAACAGAGTTAAACCATACTTTTGATTGAGCAGATCTGAACACTCTTTCTGTAGAAAATGCAACTGGACATTTGGAGCGCTAAGAGAGTAGTAGTGGAAAAAGGAATATATTCAAATATAAACTACACAGAAGCATTCTGTGAAACTTCTTTCTGATCTGAGCATTCAGCTAACAGAGTTAAACCATACTTTTGATTGAGCAGTTTTGAAACACTCTGTCTGTAGAAAATGCAACTGGACATTCGTAGCGCTAAGTGGGTAATAGTGGAAAAAAGAATATGTTCAAATATAAACTACACAGAAGCATTGTATGAAACTTCTTTCTGTTCTGTGCATTCTACTAACAGAGTTGAACCTTACTTTTGATTGAGCCTTTCTGAAACACTCTTTCTGTAGAAACTGCAATTGGACATTCTGAGCGCTAAGAGGCCTATATTGGGAAAAATAATATCTTCAAATAAAAACTACACAGAAGCATTGTGTGAAACTTATTTCTGATATGTTCATTAAGCTAACAGAGTTAAACCATACTTTTGATTGCGCAGTTCTGAACACTCTTTCTGTAGAAAATGCAAGTGGACATTCGGAGCGCTAAGAGGGTAATAGTGGAAAAAGGAATATATTCAAATATAAACTACACAGTAGCACTGTGTGAAAATTCTTTCTGTTCTGTGCATTCAACTAACAGAGTTGAACCTTACTTTTGATTGAGCCGTTCTGAAACACTCTTTCTGTAGAAACTGCAATTGGACATGCTAAGCGCAAAGAGGCCTACATTGGGAAAAAGAATATCTTCAAATAAAAACTACACAGATGCATTCTGTGAAACTTATTTCTGATCTGTAAATTCAGTTAACAGAGATAAAACATATTTTTGATTGAGCAGTTATGAAACACTCTTTTTGTAGAAAATGCAAGTGGAGATTCGGAGCGCTAAGAGGGTAATAGTGGAAAAAGGAATGTCTTCAAATATAAACTACACAGAATCATTCGGTGAAACTTCTTTCTGATCTGTCCATTCAGCTAACAGAATTAAACCATACTTTTGATTGAGCAGATCTGAACACTCTTTCTGTAGAAAATGCAACTGGACATTTGGAGCGCTAAGAGCGTAGAAGTGGAAAAAGGAATATATTCAGATATATACTACACAGAAGCAATCTGTGAAACTTCTTTCTGATCTGAGCATTCAGCTAACAGAGTTAAACCATACTTTTTATTGAGCAGTTTTGAAACACTCTGTCTGTTGAAAATGCAACTGGACATTCGTAGCGCTAAGTGGGTAATAGTGGAAAAAAGAATATGTTCAAATATAAACTACACAGAAGCATTGTATGAAACTTCTTTCTGTTCTGTGCATTCAACTAACAGAGTTGAACCTTACTTTTGATTGAGCCGTTGTGAAACACTCTTTCTGTAGAAACTGCAGTTGGACATTCTGAGCGCTAATAGGCATATATTGGGAAAAAGAATGTCTACAAATAAAAACTACACAGAAGAATTGTGTGAAACTTTTTCTGTTCTGTTTGTTCAACTAAAGGAGTGAACCATAGTTTTGATTGAGCCGTTCTGAAACACTCTTTCTGCAGAAAATGCAAGTGGAGATTCGGAGCGCTAAGGGGGTAATAGTGCAAAAAGGAATGTTTCCAAATATAAACTACACAGAATCATTCTGTGAAACTTCTTTCTGATCTGTGCATTCAGCTAACAGAGTTAAACCATACTTTTGATTGAGCAGATCTGAACACTCTTTCTGTAGAAAATGCAACTGGACATTTGGAGCGCTAAGAGAGTAGTAGTGGAAAAAGGAATATATTCAAATATAAACTACACAGAAGCATTCTGTGAAACTTCTTTCTGATCTGAGCATTCAGCTAACAGAGTTAAACCATACTTTTGATTGAGCAGTTTTGAAACACTCTGTCTGTAGAAAATGCAACTGGACATTCGTAGCGCTAAGTGGGTAATAGTGGAAAAAAGAATATGTTCAAATATAAACTACACAGAAGCATTGTATGAAACTTCTTTCTGTTCTGTGCATTCAACTAACAGAGTTGAACCTTACTTTTGATTGAGCCTTTCTGAAACACTCTTTCTGTAGAAAATGCAATTGGACATTCTGAGCGCTAAGAGGCCTCTATTGGGAAAAATAATATCTTCAAATAAAAACTACACAGAAGCATTGTGTGAAACTTATTTCTGATATGTTCATTAAGCTAACAGAGTTAAACCATAGTTTTGATTGCGCAGTTCTGAACACTCTTTCTGTAGAAAATGCAAGTGGACATTCGGAGCGCTAAGAGGGTAATAGTGGAAAAAGGAATATATTCAAATATAAACTACACAGTAGCATTCTGTGAAAATTCTTTCTGTTCTGTGCATTCAACTAACAGAGTTGAACCTTACTTTTGATTGAGCCGTTCTGAAACACTCTTTCTGTAGAAACTGCAATTGGACATGCTAAGCGCTAAGAGGCCTACATTGGGAAAAAGAATATCTTCAAATAAAAACTACACAGATGCATTCTGTGAAACTTATTTCTGATCTGTAAATTCAGTTAACAGAGATAAAACATATTTTTGATTGAGCAGTTATGAAACACTCTTTTTGTAGAAAATGCAAGTGGAGATTCGGAGCGCTAAGAGGGTAATAGTGGAAAAAGGAATGTCTTCAAATATAAACTACACAGAATCATTCGGTGAAACTTCTTTCTGATCTGTCCATTCAGCTAACAGAATTAAACCATACTTTTGATTGAGCAGATCTGAACACTCTTTCTGTAGAAAATGCAACTGGACATTTGGAGCGCTAAGAGCGTAGTAGTGGAAAAAGGAATATATTCAGATATATACTACACAGAAGCATTCTGTGAAACTTCTTTCTGATCTGAGCATTCAGCTAACAGAGTTAAACCATACTTTTGATTGAGCAGTTTTGAAACACTCTGTCTGTTGAAAATGCAACTGGACATTCGTAGCGCTAAGTGGGTAATAGTGGAAAAAAGAATATGTTCAAATATAAACTACACAGAAGCATTGTATGAAACTTCTTTCTCTTCTGTGCATTCAACTAACAGAGTTGAACCTTACTTTTGATTGAGCCGTTCTGAAACACTCTTTCTGTAGAAACTGCAATTGGACATTCTGAGCGCTAGGAGGCCTATATTGGGAAAAAGAATGTCTACAAATAAAAACTACACAGAAGAATTGTGTGAAACTTCTTTCTGTTCTGGTTGTTCAACTAAAAGATTTGAACCTTAGTTTTGATTGAGCCGTTCTGAAACACTCTTTCTGTAGAAAATGCAAGTGGAGATTCCGAGCGCTAAGAGGGTAATAGTGGAAAAAAGAATGTCTCCAAATATAAACTACACAGAATCATCCTGTGAAACTTCTTTCTGATCTGTGCATTCAGCTAACAGAGTTAAACCATACTTTTGATTGAGCAGATCTGAACACTCTTTCTGTAGAAAATGCAACTGGACATTTGGAGCGCTAAGAGAGTAGTAGTGGAAAAAGTAATATATTCAAATATAAACTACACAGAAGCATTCTGTGAAACTTCTTTCTGATCTGAGCATACAGCTAACAGAGTTAAACCATACTTTTGATTGAGCAGTTTTGAAACACTCTGTCTGAAGAAAATGCAACTGGACATTCGTAGCGCTAAGTGGGTAATAGTGGAAAAAAGAATATGTTCAAATATAAACTACACAGAAGCATTGTATGAAACTTCTTTCTGTTCTGTGCATTCAACTAACAGAGTTGAACCTTACTTTTGATTGAGCCTTTCTGAAACACTCTGTCTGTAGAAACTGCAATTGGACATTCTGAGCGCTAAGAGGCCTCTATTGGGAAAAATAATATCTTCAAATAAAAATTACACAGAAGCATTGTGTGAAACTTATTTCTGATATGTTCATTAATCTAACAGAGTTAAACCATACTTTTGATTGCGCAGTTCTGAACACTCTTTCTGTAGAAAATGCAAGTGGACATTCGGAGCGCTAAGAGGGTAATAGTCGAAAAAGGAATATATTCAAATATAAACTACACAGTAGCACTCTGTGAAAATTCTTTCTGTTCTGTGCATTCAACTAACAGAGTTGAACCTTACTTTTGATTGAGCCGTTCTGAAACACTCTTTCTGTAGAAACTGCAATTGGACATGCTAAGCGCTAAGAGGCCTACATTGGGAAAAAGAATATCTTCAAATAAAAACTACACAGATGCATTCTGTGAAACTTATTTCTGATCTGTAAATTCAGTTAACAGAGATAAAACATATTTTTGATTGAGCAGTTATGTAACACTCTTTTTGTAGAAAACGCAAGTGGAGATTCGGAGCGCTAAGAGGGTAATAGTGGAAATAGGAATGTCTTCAAATATAAACTACACAGAATCATTCGGTGAAACTTCTTTCTGATCTGTGCATTCAGCTAACAGAGTTAAACCATACTTTTGATTGAGCAGATCTGAACACTCTTTCTGTAGAAAATGCAACTGGACATTTGGAGCGCTAAGAGAGTAGTAGTGGAAAAAGGAATATATTCAAATATAAACTACACAGAAGTATTCTGTGAAACTTCTTTCTGATCTGAGCATTCAGCTAACAGATTTAAACCATACTTTTGATTGAGCAGTTTTGAAACACTCTGTCTGTAGCAAATGCAACTGGACATACGTAGCGCTAAGTGGCTAATAGTGGAAAAAAGAATATGTTCAAATATAAACTACACAGAAGCATTGTATGAAACTACTATCTGTTCTGTGCATTCAACTAACAGAGTTGAACCTTACTTTTGATTGAGCCTTTCTGAAACACTCTTTCTGTAGAAACTGCAATTGGACATTCTGAGTGCTAAGAGGCCTATATTGGGAAAAATAATATCTTCAAATAAAAACTACACAGAAGCATTGTGTGACACTTATTTCTGATATGTTCATTAAGCTAACAGAGTTAAACCATACTTTTGATTGCGCAGTTCTGAACACTCTTTCTGTAGAAAATGCAAGTGTAAATTCGGAGCTCTAAGTGGGTAATAGTGGAAAAAGGAATATATTCAAATATAAACTACACAGTAGCATTCTGTGAAAATTCTTTCTGTTCTGTGCATTCAACTAACAGAGTTGAACCTTACTTTTGATTGAGCCGTTCTGAAACACTCTTTCTGTAGAAACTGCAATTGGACATGCTAAGCGCTAAGAGGCCTACATTGGGAAAAAGAATATCTTCAAATAAAAACTACACAGATGCATTCTGTGAAACTTATTTCTGATCTCTAAATTCAGTTAACAGAGATAAAACATATTTTTGATTGAGTAGTTATGTAACACTCTTTTTGTAGAAAATGCAAGTGGAGATTCGGAGCGCTAAGAGGGTAATAGTGGAAAAAGGAATGTCTTCAAATATAAACTACACAGAATCATTCGGTGAAACTTCTTTCTGATCTGTGCATTCAGCTAACAGAGTTAAACCATACTTTTGATTGAGCAGATCTGAACACTCTTTCTGTAGAAAATGCAACTGGACATTTGGAGCGCTAAGAGCGTAGTAGTGGAAAAAGGAATATATTCAAATATAAACTACACAGAAGCATTCTGTGAAACTTCTTTCTGATCTGAGCATACAGCTAACAGAGTTAAACCATACTTTTGATTGAGCAGTTTTGAAACACTCTGTCTGTAGAAAATGCAACTGGACATTCGTAGCGCTAAGTGGGTAATAGTGGAAAAAAGAATATGTTCAAATATAAACTACACAGAAGCATTGTATGAAACTTCTTTCTGTTCTGTGCATTCAACTAACAGAGTTGAACCTTACTTTTGATTGAGCCGTTCTGAAACACTCTTTCTGTAGAAACTGCAATTGGACATTCTGAGCGGAAAGAGGCCTATATTGGGAAAAGTAATGACTACAAATAAAAACTACACAGAAGAATTGTGTGAAACTTCTTTCTGTTCTGTTTGTCCAACTGAAAGAGTTGAACCTTAGTTTTGATTGAGCCGTTCTGAAACACTCTTTCTGTAGAAAATGCAAGTGGAGATTCGGAGCGCTAAGAGGTTAAAAGTGGAAAAAGGAATGTCTCCAAATATAAACTACACAGAATCATTCTGTGAAACTTCTTTCTGATCTGTGCATTCAGCTAACAGAGTTAAACCATACTTTTGATTGAGCAGATCTGAACACTCTTTCTGTAGAAAATGCAACTGGACATTTGGAGCGCTAAGAGCGTAGTAGTGGAAAAAGGAATATATTCAAATATAAACTACACAGAAGCATTCTGTGAAACTACTTTCTGATCTGAAGCATTCAGCTAACAGAGTTAAACCATACTTTTGATTGAGCAGTTTTGAAACACTCTGTCTGTAGAAAATGCAACTGGACATTCGTAGCGCTAAGTGGGTAATAGTGGAAAAAAGAATATGTTCAAATATAAACTACACAGAAGCATTGTATGAAACGTCTTTCTGTTCTGTGCATTCAACTAACAGAGTTGAACCTTACTTTTGATTGAGCCGTTCTGAAACACTCTTTCTGTAGAAACTGCAATTGGACATTCTGAGCGGAAAGAGGCCTATATTGGGAAAAGTAATGACTACAAATAAAAACTACACAGAAGAATTGTGTGAAACTTCTTTCTGTTCTGTTTGTTCAACTGAAAGAGTTGAACCTTAGTTTTGATTGAGCCGTTCTGAAACACTCTTTCTGTAGAAAATGCAAGTGGAGATTCGGAGCGCTAAGAGGTTAATAGTGGAAAAAGGAATGTCTCCAAATATAAACTACACAGAATCATTCTGTGAAACTTCTTTCTGATCTGTGCATTCAGCTAACAGAGTTAAACCATACTTTTGATTGAGCAGATCTGAACACTCTTTCTGTAGAAAATGCAACTGGACATTTGGAGCGCTAAGAGAGTAGTAGTGGAAAAAGGAATATATTCAAATATAAACTACACAGAAGTATTCTGTGAAACTTCTTTCTGATCTGAGCATTCAGCTAACAGAGTTAAACCATACTTTTGATTGAGCAGTTTTGAAACACTCTGTCTGTAGAAAATGCAACTGGACATACGTAGCGCTAAGTGGCTAATAGTGGAAAAAAGAATATGTTCAAATATAAACTACACAGAAGCATTGTATGAAACTACTATCTGTTCTGTGCATTCAACTAACAGAGTTGAACCTTACTTTTGATTGAGCCTTTCTGAAACACTCTTTCTGTAGAAACTGCAATTGGACATTCTGAGCGCTAAGAGGCCTATATTGGTAAAAATAATATCTTCAAATAAAAACTACACAGAAGATTTGTGTGAAACTTATTTCTGATATGTTCATTAAGCTAACAGAGTTAAACCATGCTTTTGATTGCGCAGTTCTGAACACTCTTTCTTTAGAAAATGCAAGTGGAGATTCCGAGCGCTAAGAGGGTAATAGTGGAAAAAGGAATGTCTCCAAATATAAACTACACAGAATCATTCGGTGAAACTTCTTTCTGATCTGTGCATTCAGCTAACAGAGTTAAACCATACTTTTGATTGAGCAGATCTGAACACTCTTTCTGTAGAAAATGCAACTGGACATTTGGAGCGCTAAGAGAGTAGTAGTGGAAAAAGGAATATTTTCAAATATAAACTACACAGAAGCATTCTGTGAAACTTCTTTCTGATCTGAGCATTCAGCTAACAGAGTTAAACCATACTTTTGATTGAGCAGCTTTGAAACACTCTGTCTGTAGAAAATGCAACTGGACATTCGTAGCACTAAGTGGGTAATAGTGGAAAAAAGAATATGTTCAAATATAAACTACACAGAAGCATTGTATGAAACTTCTTTCTGTTCTGTGCATTCAACTAACAGAGTTGAACCTTACTTTTGATTGAGCCGTTCTTAAACACTCTTTCTGTAGAAACTGCAATTGGACATTCTGAGCGCTAAGAGGCCTATATTGGGAAAAAGAATGTCTACAAATAAAAACTACACAGAAGAATTGTGTGAAACTTCTTTCTGTTCTGTTTGTTCAACTAAAAGAGTTCAACCTTAGTTTTGATTGAGCCGTTCTGAAACACTCTTTCTGTAGAAAATGCAAGTGGAGATTCGGAGCGCTAAGAGGGTAATAGTGGAAAAAGGAATGTCTCCAAATATAAACTACACAGAATCATTCTGTGAAACTTCTTTCTGATCTGTGCATTCAGCTAACAGAGTTAAACCATACTTTTGGTTGAGCAGATCTGAACACTCTTTCTGTAGAAAATGCAACTGGACAATTTGAGCGCTAAGAGAGTAGTAGTGGAAAAAGGAATATATTCACATATAAACTACACAGAAGCATTCTGTGAAACTTCTTTCTGATCTGAGCATTCAGCTAACAGAGTTAAACCATACTTTTGATTGAGCAGTTTTGAAACTCTCTCTCTGTAGAAAATGCAACTGGACATTCGTAGCGCTAAGTGGGTAATAGTGGAAAAAAGAATATGTTCAAATATAAACTACACAGAAGCATTGTATGAAATTTCTTTCTGTTCTGTGCATTCAACTAACAGAGTTGAACCTTACTTTTGATTGAGCCTTTCTGAAACACTCTTTCTGTAGAAACTGCAATTGGACATTCTGAGCGCTAAGAGGCCTCTATTGGGAAAAAAAATATCTTCAAATAAAAACTACACAGAAGCATTGTGTGAAACTTATTTCTGATATGTTCATTAAGCTAACAGAGTTAAACCATACTTTTGATTGCGCAGTTCTGAACACTCTTTCTGTGGAAAATCCAAGTGGACATTCGGACCGCTAAGAGGGTAATAGTGGAAAAAGGAATATATTCAAATATAAACTACACAGTAGCATTCTGTGAAAATTCTTTCTGTTCTGTGCGTTCAACTAACAGAGTTGAACCTTACTTTTGATTGAGCCGTTCTGCAACACTCTTTCTGTAGAAACTGCAATTGGACATGCTAAGCGCTAAGAGGCCTACATTGGGAAAAAGAATATCTTCAAATAAAAACTACACAGATGCATTCTGTGAAACTTATTTCTGATCTGTAAATTCAGTTAACAGAGGTAAAACATATTTTTGATTGAGCAGTTATGAAAAAATCTTTTTGTAGAAAATGCAAGTGGAGATTCCGAGCGCTAAGAGGGTAATAGTGGAAAAAGGAATGTCTCCAAATATAAACTACACAGAATCATTCTGTGAAACTTCTTTCTGATCTGTGCATTCAGCTAACAGAGTTAAACCATACTTTTGATTGAGCAGATCTGAACACTCTTTCTGTAGAAAATGCAACTGGACATTTGGAGCGCTAAGAGAGTAGTAGTGGAAAAAGGAATATATACAAATATAAACTACACAGAAGCATTCTGTGAAACTTCTTTCTGATCTGAGCATTCAGCTAACAGAGTTAAACCATACTTTTGATTGAGCAGTTTTGAAACACTCTGTCTGTAGAAAATGCAACTGGACATTCGTAGCACTAAGTGGGTAATAGTGGAAAAAAGAATATGTTCAAATATAAACTACACAGAAGCATTGTATGAAACTTCTTTCTGTTCTGTGCATTCAACTAACAGAGTTGAACCTTACTTTTGATTGAGCCGTTCTGAAACACTCTTTCTGTAGAAACTGCAATTGGACATTCTGAGCGGAAAGAGGCCTATATTGGGAAAAGTAATGACTACAAATAAAAACTACACAGAAGAATTGTGTGAAACTTCTTTCTGTTCTGTTTGTTCAACTGAAAGAGTTGAACCTTAGTTTTGATTGAGCCGTTCTGAAACACTCTTTCTGTAGAAAATGCAAGTGGAGATTCGGAGCGCTAAGAGGTTAATAGTGGAAAAAGGAATGTCTCCAAATATAAACTACACAGAATCATTCTGTGAAACTTCTTTCTGATCTGTGCATTCAGCTAACAGAGTTAAACCATACTTTTGATTGAGCAGATCTGAACACTCTTTCTGTAGAAAATGCAACTGGACATTTGGAGCGCTAAGAGAGTAGTAGTGGAAAAAGGAATATATTCAAATATAAACTACACAGAAGTATTCTGTGAAACTTCTTTCTGATCTGAGCATTCAGCTAACAGAGTTAAACCATACTTTTGATTGAGCAGTTTTGAAACACTCTGTCTGTAGAAAATGCAACTGGACATACGTAGCGCTAAGTGGCTAATAGTGGAAAAAAGAATATGTTCAAATATAAACTACACAGAAGCATTGTATGAAACTACTATCTGTTCTGTGCATTCAACTAACAGAGTTGAACCTTACTTTTGATTGAGCCTTTCTGAAACACTCTTTCTGTAGAAACTGCAATTGGACATTCTGAGCGCTAAGAGGCCTATATTGGTAAAAATAATATCTTCAAATAAAAACTACACAGAAGATTTGTGTGAAACTTATTTCTGATATGTTCATTAAGCTAACAGAGTTAAACCATGCTTTTGATTGCGCAGTTCTGAACACTCTTTCTTTAGAAAATGCAAGTGGAGATTCCGAGCGCTAAGAGGGTAATAGTGGAAAAAGGAATGTCTCCAAATATAAACTACACAGAATCATTCGGTGAAACTTCTTTCTGATCTGTGCATTCAGCTAACAGAGTTAAACCATACTTTTGATTGAGCAGATCTGAACACTCTTTCTGTAGAAAATGCAACTGGACATTTGGAGCGCTAAGAGAGTAGTAGTGGAAAAAGGAATATATTCAAATATAAACTACACAGAAGCATTCTGTGAAACTTCTTTCTGATCTGAGCATTCAGCTAACAGAGTTAAACCATACTTTTGATTGAGCAGCTTTGAAACACTCTGTCTGTAGAAAATGCAACTGGACATTCGTAGCACTAAGTGGGTAATAGTGGAAAAAAGAATATGTTCAAATATAAACTACACAGAAGCATTGTATGAAACTTCTTTCTGTTCTGTGCATTCAACTAACAGAGTTGAACCTTACTTTTGATTGAGCCGTTCTTAAACACTCTTTCTGTAGAAACTGCAATTGGACATTCTGAGCGCTAAGAGGCCTATATTGGGAAAAAGAATGTCTACAAATAAAAACTACACAGAAGAATTGTGTGAAACTTCTTTCTGTTCTGTTTGTTCAACTAAAAGAGTTCAACCTTAGTTTTGATTGAGCCGTTCTGAAACACTCTTTCTGTAGAAAATGCAAGTGGAGATTCGGAGTGCTAAGAGGGTAATAGTGGAAAAAGGAATGTCTCCAAATATAAACTACACAGAATCATTCTGTGAAACTTCTTTCTGATCTGTGCATTCAGCTAACAGAGTTAAACCATACTTTTGGTTGAGCAGATCTGAACACTCTTTCTGTAGAAAATGCAACTGGACATTTTGAGCGCTAAGAGAGTAGTAGTGGAAAAAGGAATATATTCACATATAAACTACACAGAAGCATTCTGTGAAACTTCTTTCTGATCTGAGCATTCAGCTAACAGAGTTAAACCATACTTTTGATTGAGCAGTTTTGAAACTCTCTGTCTGTAGAAAATGCAACTGGACATTCGTAGCGCTAAGTGGGTAATAGTGGAAAAAAGAATATGTTCAAATATAAACTACACAGAAGCATTGTATGAAACTTCTTTCTGTTCTGTGCATTCAACTAACAGAGTTGAACCTTACTTTTGATTGAGCCTTTCTGAAACACTCTTTCTGTAGAAACTGCAATTGGACATTCTGAGCGCTAAGAGGCCTCTATTGGGAAAAAAAATATCTTCAAATAAAAACTACACAGAAGCATTGTGTGAAACTTATTTCTGATATGTTCATTAAGCTAACAGAGTTAAACCATACTTTTGATTGCGCAGTTCTGAACACTCTTTCTGTGGAAAATGCAAGTGGACATTCGGAGCGCTAAGAGGGTAATAGTGGAAAAAGGAATATATTCAAATATAAACTACACAGTAGCATTCTGTGAAAATTCTTTCTGTTCTGTGCGTTCAACTAACAGAGTTGAACCTTACTTTTGATTGAGCCGTTCTGAAACACTCTTTCTGTAGAAACTGCAATTGGACATGCTAAGCGCTAAGAGGCCTACATTGGGAAAAAGAATATCTTCAAATAAAAACTACACAGATGCATTCTGTGAAACTTATTTCTGATCTGTAAATTCAGTTAACAGAGATAAAACATATTTTTGATTGAGCAGTTATGAAAAAATCTTTTTGTAGAAAATGCAAGTGGAGATTCCGAGCGCTAAGAGGGTAATAGTGGAAAAAGGAATGTCTCCAAATATAAACTACACAGAATCATTCTGTGAAACTTCTTTCTGATCTGTGCATTCAGCTAACAGAGTTAAACCATACTTTTGATTAAGCAGATCTGAACACTCTTTCTGTAGAAAATGCAACTGGACATTTGGAGCGCTAAGAGAGTAGTAGTGGAAAAAGGAATATATTCAAATATAAACTACACAGAAGCATTCTGTGAAACTTCTTTTTGATCTGAGCATTCAGCTAACAGAGTTAAACCATACTTTTGATTGAGCAGTTTTGAAACACTCTGTCTGTAGAAAATGCAACTGGACATTCGTAGCACTAAGTGGGTAATAGTGGAAAAAAGAATATGTTCAAATATAAACTACACAGAAGCATTGTATGAAACTTCTTTCTGTTCTGTGCATTCAACTAACAGAGTTGAACCTTACTTTTGATTGAGCCGTTCTGAAACACTCTTTCTGTAGAAACTGCAATTGGACATTCTGAGCGCTAAGAGGCCTATATTGGGAAAAAGAATGTCTACAAATAAAAACTACACAGAAGAATTGTGTGAAACTTCTTTCTGTTCTGTTTGTTCAACTAAAAGAGTTCAACCTTAGTTTTGATTGAGCCGTTCTGAAACACTCTTTCTGTAGAGAATGCAAGTGGAGATTCGGAGCGCTAAGAGGGTAATAGTGGAAAAAGGAATGTCTCCAAATATAAACTACACAGAATCATTCTGTGAAACTTCTTTCTGATCTGTGCATTCAGCTAACAGAGTTAAACCATACTTTTGGTTGAGCAGATCTGAACACTCTTTCTGTAGAAAATGCAACTGGACATTTGGAGCGATAAGAGAGTAGTAGTGGAAAAAGGAATATATTCACATATAAACTACACAGAAGCATTCTGTGAAACTTCTTTCTGATCTGAGCATTCAGCTAACAGAGTTAAACCATACTTTTGATTGAGCAGTTTTGAAACACTCTGTCTGTAGAAAATGCAACTGGACATTCGTAGCGCTAAGTGGGTAATAGTGGAAAAAAGAATATGTTCAAATATAAACTACACAGAAGCATTGTATGAAACTTCTTTCTGTTCTGTGCATTCAACTAACAGAGTTGAACCTTACTTTTGATTGAGCCTTTCTGAAACACTCTTTCTGTAGAAACTGCAATTGGACATTCTGAGCGCTAAGAGGCCTCTATTGGGAAAAATAATATCTTCAAATAAAAACTACACAGAAGCATTGTGTGAAACTTATTTCTGATATGTTCATTAAGCTAACAGAGTTAAACCATAGTTTTGATTGCGCAGTTCTGAACACTCTTTCTGTAGAAAATGCAAGTGGACATTCGGAGCGCTAAGAGGGTAATAGTGGAAAAAGGAATATATTCAAATATAAACTACACAGTAGCATTCTGTGAAAATTCTTTCTGTTCTGTGCGTTCAACTAACAGAGTTGAACCTTACTTTTGATTGAGCCGTTCTGAAACACTCTTTCTGTAGAAACTGCAATTGGACATGCTAAGCGCTAAGAGGCCTACATTGGGAAAAAGAATATCTTCAAATAAAAACTACACAGATGCATTCTGTGAAACTTATTTCTGATCTGTAAATTCAGTTAACAGAGATAAAACATATTTTTGATTGAGCAGTTATGAAACACTCTTTTTGTAGAAAATGCAAGTGGAGATTCGGAGCGCTAAGAGGGTAATAGTGGAAAAAGGAATGTCTTCAAATATAAACTACACAGAATAATTCTGTGAAACTTCTTTCTGATCTGTGCATTCAGCTAACAGAGTTAAACCATACTTTTGATTGAGCAGATCTGAACACTCTTTCTGTAGAAAATGCAACTGGACATTTGGATCGCTAAGAGCGTAGTAGTGGAAAAAGGAATATATTCAAATATAAACTACACAGAAGCATTCTGTGAAACTTCTTTCTGATCTGAGCATTCAGCTAACAGAGTTAAACCATACTTTTGATTGAGCAGTTTTGAAACACTCTGTCGGTAGAAAATGCAACTGGACATTCGTAGCGCTAAGTGGGTAATAGTGGAAAAAATAATATGTTCAAATATAAACTACAAAGAAGCATTGTATGAAACTTCTTTCTGTTCTGTGCATTCAACTAACAGAGTTGAACCTTACTTTTGATTGAGCCGTTCTGAAACACTCTTTCTGTAGAAACTACAATTGGACATTCTGAGCGCTAGGAGGCCTATATTGGGAAAAAGAATGTCTACAAATAAAAACTACACAGAAGAATTGTGTGAAACTTCTTTCTGTTCTGTTTGTTCAACTAAAAGAGTTGAACCTTAGTTTTGATTGAGCCGTTCTGAAACACTCTTTCTGTAGAAAATGCAAGTGGAGATTCCGAGCGCTAAGAGGGTAATAGTGGAAAAACGAATGTCTCCAAATATAAACTACACAGAATCATTCTGTGAAACTTCTTTCTGATCTGTGCATTCAGCTAACAGAGTTAAACCATACTTTTGATTGAGCAGATCTGAACACTCTTTCTGTAGAAAATGCAACTGGACATTTGGAGCGCTAAGGGAGTAGTAGTGGAAAAAAATATATTCAAATATAAACTACACAGAAGCATTCTGTGAAACTTCTTTCTGATCTGAGCATTCAGCTAACAGAGTTAAACCATACTTTTGATTGAGCAGTTTTGAAACACTCTGTCTGTAGAAAATGCAACTGGACATTCGTAGCGCTAAGTGGGTAATAGTGGAAAAAAGAATATGTTCAAATATAAACTACACAGAAGCATTGTATGAAACTTCTTTCTGTTCTGTGCATTCAACTAACAGAGTTGAACCTTACATTTGATTGAGCCTTTCTGAAACACTCTTTCTGTAGAAACTGCAATTGGACATTCTGAGCGCTAAGAGGCCTCTATTGGGAAAAATAATATCTTCAAATAAAAACTACACAGAAGCATTGTGTGAAACTTATTTCTGATATGTTCATTAAGCTAACAGAGTTAAACCATACTTTTGATTGCGCAGTTCTGAACACTCTTTCTGTAGAAAATGCAAGTGGACATTCGGAGCGCTAAGAGGGTAATAGTGGAAAAAGGAATATATTCAAATATAAACTACACAGTAGCATTCTGTGAAAATTCTTTCTGTTCTGTGCATTCAACTAACAGAGTTGAACCTTACTTTTGATTGAGCCGTTCTGAAACACTCTTTCTGTAGAAACTGCAATTGGACATGCTAAGCGCTAAGAGGCCTACATTGGGAAAAAGAATATCTTCAAATAAAAACTACACAGATGCATTCTGTGAAACTTATTTCTGATCTGTAAATTCAGTTAACAGAGATAAAACATATTTTTGATTGAGCAGTTATGAAACACTCTTTTTGTAGAAAATGCAAGTGGAGATTCGGAGCGCTAAGAGGGTAATAGTGGAAAAAGGAATGTCTTCAAATATAAACTACACAGAATCATTCTGTGAAACTTCTTTCTGATCTGTGCATTCAGCTAACAGAGTTAAACCATACTTTTGATTGAGCAGATCTGAACACTCTTTCTGTAGAAAATGCAACTGGACATTTGGAGCGCTAAGGGAGTAGTAGTGGAAAAAAATATATTCAAATATAAACTACACAGAAGCATTCTGTGAAACTTCTTTCTGATCTGAGCATTCAGCTAACAGAGTTAAACCATACTTTTGATTGAGCAGTTTTGAAACACTCTGTCTGTAGAAAATGCAACTGGACATTCGTAGCGCTAAGTGGGTAATAGTGGAAAAAAGAATATGTTCAAATATAAACTACACAGAAGCATTTTATGAAACTTCTTTCTGTTCTGTGCATTCAACTAACAGAGTTGAACCTTACATTTGATTGAGCCTTTCTGAAACACTCTTTCTGTAGAAACTGCAATTGGACATTCTGAGCGCTAAGAGGCCTCTATTGGGAAAAATAATATCTTCAAATAAAAACTACACAGAAGCATTGTGTGAAACTTATTTCTGATATGTTCATTAAGCTAACAGAGTTAAACCATACTTTTGATTGCGCAGTTCTGAACACTCTTTCTGTAGAAAATGCAAGTGGACATTCGGAGCGCTAAGAGGGTAATAGTGGAAAAAGGAATATATTCAAATATAAACTACACAGTAGCATTCTGTGAAAATTCTTTCTGTTCTGTGCATTCAACTAACAGAGTTGAACCTTACTTTTGATTGAGCCGTTCTGAAACACTCTTTCTGTAGAAACTGCAATTGGACATGCTAAGCGCTAAGAGGCCTACATTGGGAAAAAGAATATCTTCAAATAAAAACTACACAGATGCATTCTGTGAAACTTATTTCTGATCTGTAAATTCAGTTAACAGAGATAAAACATATTTTTGATTGAGCAGTTATGAAACACTCTTTTTGTAGAAAATGCAAGTGGAGATTCGGAGCGCTAAGAGGGTAATAGTGGAAAAAGGAATGTCTTCAAATATAAACTACACAGAATCATTCTGTGAAACTTCTTTCTGATCTGTGCATTCAGCTAACAGAGTTAAACCATACTTTTGATTGAGCAGATCTGAACACTCTTTCTGTAGAAAATGCAACTGGACATTTGGAGCGCTAAGAGCGTAGTAGTGGAAAAAGGAATATATTCAAATATAAACTACACAGAAGCATTCTGTGAAACTTCTTTCTGATCTGAGCATTCAGCTAACAGAGTTAAACCATACTTTTGATTGAGCAGTTTTGAAACACTCTGTCGGTAGAAAATGCAACTGGACATTCGTAGCGCTAAGTGGGTAATAGTGGAAAAAAGAATATGTTCAAATATAAACTACACAGAAGCATTGTATGAAACTTCTTTCTGTTCTGTGCATTCAACTAACAGAGTTGAACCTTACTTTTGATTGAGCCGTTCTGAAACACTCTTTCTGTAGAAACTGCAATTGGACATTCTGAGCGCTAGGAGGCCTATATTGGGAAAAAGAATGTCTACAAATAAAAACTACACAGAAGAATTGTGTGAAACTTCTTTCTGTTCTGTTTGTTCAACTAAAAGAGTTGAACCTTAGTTTTGATTGAGCCGTTCTGAAACACTCTTTCTGTAGAAAATGCAAGTGGAGATTCCGAGCGCTAAGAGGGTAATAGTGGAAAAACGAATGTCTCCAAATATAAACTACACAGAATCATTCTGTGAAACTTCTTTCTGATCTGTGCATTCAGCTAACAGAGTTAAACCATACTTTTGATTGAGCAGATCTGAACACTCTTTCTGTAGAAAATGCAACTGGACATTTGGAGCGCTAAGAGAGTAGTAGTGGAAAAAGAAATATATTCAAATATAAACTACACAGAAGCATTCTGTGAAACTTCTTTCTGATCTGAGCATTCAGCTAACAGAGTTAAACCATACTTTTGATTGAGCAGTTTTGAAACACTCTGTCTGTAGAAAATGCAACTGGACATTCGTAGCGCTAAGTGGGTAATAGTGGAAAAAAGAATATGTTCAAATATAAACTACACAGAAGCATTGTATGAAACTTCTTTCTGTTCTGTGCATTCTACTAACAGAGTTGAACCTTACTTTTGATTGAGCCTTTCTGAAACACTCTTTCTGTAGAAACTGCAATTGGACATTCTGAGCGCTAAGAGGCCTATATTGGGAAAAATAATATCTTCAAATAAAAACTACACAGAAGCATTGTGTGAAACTTATTTCTGATATGTTCATTAAGCTAACAGAGTTAAACCATACTTTTGATTGCGCAGTTCTGAACACTCTTTCTGTAGAAAATGCAAGTGGACATTCGGAGCGCTAAGAGGGTAATAGTGGAAAAAGGAATATATTCAAATATAAACTACACAGTAGCACTCTGTGAAAATTCTTTCTGTTCTGTGGATTCAACTAACAGAGTTGAACCTTACTTTTGATTGAGCCGTTCTGAAACACTCTTTCTGTAGAAACTGCAATTGGACATGCTAAGCGCAAAGAGGCCTACATTGGGAAAAAGAATATCTTCAAATAAAAACTACACAGATGCATTCTGTGAAACTTATTTCTGATATGTAAATTCAGTTAACAGAGATAAAATATATTTTTGATTGAGCAGTTATGAAACACTCTTTTTGTAGAAAATGCAAGTGGAGATTCGGAGCGCTAAGAGGGTAATAGTGGAAAAAGGAATGTCTTCAAATATAAACTACACAGAATCATTCGGTGAAACTTCTTTCTGATCTGTCCATTCAGCTAACAGAATTAAACCATACTTTTGATTGAGCAGATCTGAACACTCTTTCTGTAGAAAATGCAACTGGACATTTGGAGCGCTAAGAGCGTAGAAGTGGAAAAAGGAATATATTCAGATATATACTACACAGAAGCATTCTGTGAAACTTCTTTCTGATCTGAGCATTCAGCTAACAGAGTTAAACCATACTTTTTATTGAGCAGTTTTGAAACACTCTGTCTGTTGAAAATGCAACTGGACATTCGTAGCGCTAAGTGGGTAATAGTGGAAAAAAGAATATGTTCAAATATAAACTACACAGAAGCATTGTATGAAACTTCTTTCTGTTCTGTGCATTCAACTAACAGAGTTGAACCTTACTTTTGATTGAGCCGTTGTGAAACACTCTTTCTTTAGAAACTGCAGTTGGACATTCTGAGCGCTAAGAGGCATATATTGGGAAAAAGAATGTCTACAAATAAAAACTACACAGAAGAATTGTGTGAAACTTTTTCTGTTCTGTTTGTTCAACTAAAAGAGTGAACCATAGTTTTGATTGAGCAGTTCTGAAACACTCTTTCTGCAGAAAATGCAAGTGGAGATTCGGAGCGCTAAGGGGGTAATAGTGCAAAAAGGAATGTTTCCAAATATAAACTACACAGAATCATTCTGTGAAACTTCTTTCTGATCTGTGCATTCAGCTAACAGAGTTAAACCATACTTTTGATTGAGCAGATCTGAACACTCTTTCTGTAGAAAATGCAACTGGACATTTGGAGCGCTAAGAGAGTAGTAGTGGAAAAAGAAATATATTCAAATATAAACTACACAGAAGCATTCTGTGAAACTTCTTTCTGATCTGAGCATTCAGCTAACAGAGTAAAACCATACTTTTGATTGAGCAGTTTTGAAACACTCTGTCTGTAGAAAATGCAACTGGACATTCGTAGCGCTAAGTGGGTAATAGTGGAAAAAAGAATATGTTCAAATATAAACTACACAGAAGCATTGTATGAAACTTCTTTCTGTTCTGTGCATTCAACTAACAGAGTTGAACCTTACTTTTGATTGAGCCTTTCTGAAACACTCTTTCTGTAGAAAATGCAATTGGACATTCTGAGCGCTAAGAGGCCTCTATTGGGAAAAATAATATCTTCAAATAAAAACTACACAGAAGCATTGTGTGAAACTTATTTCTGATATGTTCATTAAGCTAACAGAGTTAAACCATACCTTTGATTGCGCAGTTCTGAACACTCTTTCTGTTAAAAATGCAAGTGGACATTCGGAGCGCTAAGAGGGTAATAGTGGAAAAAGGAATATATTCAAATATAAACTACACAGTAGCATTCTGTGAAAATTCTTTCTGTTCTGTGCATTCAACTAACAGAGTTGAACCTTAGTTTTGATTGAGCCGTTCTGAAACACTCTTTCGGTAGAAACTGCAATTGGACATGCTAAGCGCTAAGAGGCCTACATTGGGAAAAAGAATATCTTCAAATAAAAACTACACAGATGCATTCTGTGAAACTTATTTCTGATCTGTAAATTCAGTTAACAGAGATAAAACATATTTTTGATTGAGCAGTTATGAAACACTCTTTTTGTAGAAAATGCAAGTGGAGATTCGGAGCGCTAAGAGGGTAATAGTGGAAAAAGGAATGTCTTCAAATATAAACTACACAGAATCATTCGGTGAAACTTCTTTCTGATCTGTGCATTCAGCTAACAGAGTTAAACCATACTTTTGATTGAGCAGATCTGAACACTCTTTCTGTAGAAAATGCAACTGGACATTTGGAGCGCTAAGAGCGTAGTAGTGGAAAAAGGAATATATTCAAATATAAACTACACAGAAGCATTCTGTGAAACTTCTTTCTGATCTGAGCATTCAGCTAACAGAGTTAAACCATACTTTTGATTGAGCAGTTTTGAAACACTCTGTCGGTAGAAAATGCAACTGGACATTCGTAGCGCTAAGTGGGTAATAGTGGAAAAAAGAATATGTTCAAATATAAACTACACAGAAGCATTGTATGAAACTACTTTCTGTTCTGTGCATTCAACTAACAGAGTTGAACCTTACTTTTGATTGAGCCGTTCAGAAACACTCTTTCTGTAGAAACTGCAATTGGACATTCTGAGCGCTAGGAGGCCTATATTGGGAAAAAGAAAGTCTACAAATAAAAACTACACAGAAGAATTGTGTGAAACTTCTTTCTGTTCTGTTTGTTCAACTAAAAGAGTTGAACCTTAGTTTTGATTGAGCCGTTCTGAAACACTCTTTCTGTAGAAAATGCAAGTGGAGATTCCGAGCGCTAAGAGGGTAATAGTGGAAAAACGAATGTCTCCAAATATAAACTACACAGAATCATTCTGTGAAACTTCTTTCTGATCTGTGCATTCAGCTAACAGAGTTAAACCATACTTTTGATTGAGCAGATCTGAACACTCTTTCTGTAGAAAATGCAACTGGACATTTGGAGCGCTAAGAGAGTAGTAGTGGAAAAAGGAATATATTCAAATATAAACTACACAGAAGCATTCTGTGAAACTTCTTTCTGATCTGAGCATTCAGCTAACAGAGTTAAACCATACTTTTGATTGAGCAGTTTTGAAACACTCTGTCTGTAGAAAATGCAACTGGACATTCGTAGCGCTAAGTGGGTAATAGTGGAAAAAAGAATATGTTCAAATATAAACTACACAGAAGCATTGTATGAAACTTCTTTCTGTTCTGTGCATTCTACTAACAGAGTTGAACCTTACTTTTGATTGAGCCTTTCTGAAACACTCTTTCTGTAGAAACTGCAATTGGACATTCTGAGCGCTAAGAGGCCTATATTGGGAAAAATAATATCTTCAAATAAAAACTACACAGAAGCATTGTGTGAAACTTATTTCTGATATGTTCATTAAGCTAACAGAGTTAAACCATACTTTTGATTGCGCAGTTCTGAACACTCTTTCTGTAGAAAATGCAAGTGGACATTCGGAGCTCTAAGTGGGTAATAGTGGAAAAAGGAATATATTCAAATATAAACTACACAGTAGCATTCTGTGAAAATTCTTTCTGTTCTGTGCATTCAACTAACAGAGTTGAACCTTACTTTTGATTGAGCCGTTCTGAAACACTCTTTCTGTAGAAACTGCAATTGGACATGCTAAGCGCTAAGAGGCCTACATTGGGAAAAAGAATATCTTCAAATAAAAACTACACAGATGCATTCTGTGAAACTTATTTCTGATCTGTAAATTCAGTTAACAGAGATAAAACATATTTTTGATTGAGCAGTTATGAAAAAATCTTTTTGTAGAAAATGCAAGTGGAGATTCGGAGCGCTAAGAGGGTAATAGTGGAAAAAGGAAAGTCTTCAAATATAAACTACACAGAATCATTCGGTGAAACTTCTTTCTGATCTGTGCATTCAGCTAACAGAGTTAAACCATACTTTTGATTGAGCAGATCTGAACACTCTTTCTGTAGAAAATGCAACTGGACATTTGGAACGCTAACAGCGTAGTAGTGGAAAAAGGAATATATTCAAATATAAACTACACAGAAGCATTCTGTGAAACTTCTTTCTGATCTGAGCATTCAGCTAACAGAGTTAAACCATACTTTTGATTGAGCAGTTTTGAAACACTCTGTCTGTAGAAAATGCAACTGGACATTCGTAGCGCTAAGTGGGTAATAGTGGAAAAAAGAATATGTTCAAATATAAACTACACAGAAGCATTGTATGAGACTTCTTTCTGTTCTGTGCATTCAACTAACAGAGTTGAACCTTACTTTTGATTGAGCCGTTCTGAAACACTCTTTCTGTAGAAACTGCAATTGGACATTCTGAGCGCTAAGAGGCCTATATTGGGAAAAAGAATGTCTACAAATAAAAACTACACAGAAGAATTGTGTGAAACTTCTTTCTGTTCTGTTTGTTCAACTGAAAGATTTGAACCTTAGTTTTGATTGAGCCGTTCTGAAACACTCTTTCTGTAGAAAATGCAAGTGGAGATTCGGAGCGCTAAGAGGTTAATAGTGGAAAAAGGAATGTCTCCAAATATAAACTACACAGAATCAATCTGTGAAACTTCTTTCTGATCTGTGCATTCAGCTAACAGAGTTAAACCATACTTTTGATTGAGCAGATCTGAACACTCTTTCTGTAGAAAATGCAACTGGACATTTGGAGCGCTAAGAGAGTAGTAGTGGAAAAAGGAATATATTCAAATATAAACTACACAGAAGTATTCTGTGAAACTTCTTTCTGATCTGAGCATTCAGCTAACAGAGTTAAACCATACTTTTGATTGAGTAGTTTTGAAACACTCTGTCTGTAGAAAATGCAACTGGACATTCGTAGCGCTAAGTGGCTAATAGTGGAAAAAAGAATATGTTCAAATATAAACTACACAGAAGCATTGTATGAAACTACTATCTGTTCTGTGCATTCAACTAACAGAGTTGAACCTTACTTTTGATTGAGCCTTTCTGAAACACTCTTTCTGTAGAAACTGCAATTGGACATTCTGAGCGCTAAGAGGCCTATATTGGTAAAAATAATATCTTCAAATAAAAACTACACAGAAGATTTGTGTGAAACTTATTTCTGATATGTTCATTAAGCTAACAGAGTTAAACCATCCTTTTGATTGCGCAGTTCTGAACACTCTTTCTGTAGAAAATGCAAGTGGACATTCGGAGCGCTAAGAGGGTAATAGTGGAAAAAGGAATATATTCAAATATAAACTACACAGTAGCATTCTGTGAAAATTCTTTCTGTTCTGTGCATTCAACTAACAGAGTTGAACCTTACTTTTGATTGAGCCGTTCTGAAACACTCTTTCTGTAGAAACTGCAATTGGACATGCTAAGCGCTAAGAGGCCTACATTGGGAAAAAGAATATCTTCAAATAAAAACTACACAGATGCATTCTGTGAAGCTTATTTCTGATCTGTAAAATCAGCTAACAGAGATAAAATATATTTTTGATTGAGCAGTTATGAAACACTCTTTTTGTAGAAAATGCAAGTGGAGATTCGGAGCGCTAAGAGGGTAATAGTGGAAAAAGGAATATCTTCAAATATAAACTACACAGAATCATTCGGTGAAACTTCTTTCTGATCTGTGCATTCAGCTAACAGAATTAAACCATACATTTGATTGAGCAGATCTGAACACTCTTTCTGTAGAAAATGCAACTGGACATTTGGAGCGCTAAGAGAGTAGTAGTGGAAAAAGAAATATATTCAAATATGAACTACACAGAAGCATTCTGTGAAACTTCTTTCTGATCTGAGCATTCAGCTAACAGAGTTAAACCATACTTTTGATTGAGCAGTTTTGAAACACTCTGTCTGTAGAAAATGCAACTGGATATTCGTAGCGCTAAGTGGGTAATAGTGGAAAAAAGAATATGTTCAAATATAAACTACACAGAAGCATTGTATGAAACTTCTTTCTGTTCTGTGCATTCAACTAACAGAGTTGAACCTTACTTTTGATTGAGCCTTTCTGAAACACTCTTTCTGTAGAAACTGCAATTGGACATTCTGAGCGCTAAGAGGCCTATATTGGGAAAAATAATATCTTCAAATAAAAACTAAACAGAAGCATTGTGTGAAACTTATTTCTGATCTGTTCATTAAGCTAACAGAGTTAAACCATACTATTGATTGCGCAGTTCTGAACACTCTTTCTGTAGAAAATGCAAGTGGACATTCGGAGCGCTAAGAGGGTAATAGTGGAAAAAGGAATATATTCAAATATAAACTACACAGTAGAATTCTGTGAAAATTCTTTCTGTTCTGTGCATTCAACTAACAGAGTTGAACCTTACTTTTGATTGAGCCGTTCTGAAACACTCTTTCTGTAGAAACTGCAATTGGACATGCTAAGCGCTAAGAGGCCTACATTGGGAAAAAGAATATCTTCAAATAAAAACTACACAGATGCATTCTGTGAAACTTATTTCTGATCTGTAAATTCAGTTAACAGAGATAAAACATATTTTTGATTGAGCAGTTATGAAACACTCTTTTTGTAGAAAATGCAAGTGGAGATTCGGAGCGCTAAGAGGTTAATAGTGGAAAAAGGAATGTCTTCAAATATAAACTACACAGAATCATTCTGTGAAACTTCTTTCTGATCTGTGCATTCAGCTAACAGAGTTAAACCATACTTTTGGTTGAGCAGATCTGAACACTCTTTCTGTAGAAAATGCAACTGGACATTTGGAGCGCTAAGAGAGTAGTAGTGGAAAAAGGAATATATTCAAATATAAACTACACAGAAGCATTCTGTGAAACTTTTTTCTGATCTGAGCATTCAGCTAACAGAGTTAAACCATACTTTTGATTGAGCAGTTTTGAAACACTCTGTCTGCAGAAAATGCAACTGGACATTCGTAGCGCTAAGTGGGTAATAGTGGAAAAAAGAATATGTTCAAATATAAACTACACAGAAGTATTGTATGAAACTTCTTTCTGTTCTGTGCATTCAACTAACAGAGTTGAACCTTACTTTTGATTGAGCCGTTCTGAAACACTCTTTCTGTAGAAACTGCAATTGGACATTCTGAGCGCTAGGAGGCCTATATTGGGAAAAAGAATGTCTACAAATAAAAACTACACAGAAGAATTGTGTGAAAGTTGTTCCTGTTCTGTTTGTTCAACTAAAAGAGTTGAACCTTAGTTTTGATTGAGCCGTTCTGAAACACTCTTTCTGTAGAAAATTCAAGTGGAGATTCCGAGCGCTAAGAGGGTAATAGTGGAAAAAGGAATGTCTCCAAATATAAACTACACAGAATCATTCTGTGAAACTTCTTTCTGATCTGTGCATTCAGCTAACAGAGTTAAACCATACTTTTGATTGAGCAGATCTGAACACTCTTTCTGTAAAAAATGCAACTGGACATTTGGAGCGCTAAGAGAGTAATAGTGGAAAAAGGAATATATTCAAATATAAACTACACAGAAGCATTCTGTGAAACTTCTTTCTGATCTGAGCATTCAGCTAACAGAGTTAAACCATACTTTTGATTGAGCAGTTTTGAAACACTCTGTCTGTAGAAAATGCAACTGGACATTCGGAGCGTTAAGTGGGTAATAGTGGAAAAAGGAATATGTTCAAATATAAACTACACAGAGGCATTGTATGAAACATCTTTCTCTTCTGTACATTCAACTAACAGAGTTGAACCTTACTTTTGATTTAGCCGTTCTAAAACACTCTTTCTGTAGAAACTGCAATTGGACATTCTGATCCCTAAGAGGCCTATATTGGGAAAAATAATATCTTCAAATAAAAACTACACAGAAGCATTGTGTGAAACTTATTTCTGATATGTTCATTAAGCTAACAGAGTTAAACCATACTTTTGATTGCGCAGTTCTGAACACTCTTTCTGTAGAAAATGCAAGTGGACATTCGGAGCGCTAAGAGGGTAATAGTGGAAAAAGGAATATATTCAAATATAAACTACACAGTAGCACTCTGTGAAACTTCTTTCTGTTCTGTGCATTCAACTAACAGAGTTGAACCCTACTTTTGATTGAGCCGTTCTGAAACACTCTTTCTGTAGAAACTGCAATTGGACATGCTAAGCGCTAAGAGGCCTACATTGGGAAAAAGAATATCTTCAAATAAAAACTACACAGATGCATTCTGTGAAACTTATTTCTGATCTGTAAATTCAGTTAACAGAGATAAAACATATTTTTGATTGAGCAGTTATGAAACACTCTTTTTGTAGAAAATGCAAGTGGAGATTCGGAGCGCTAAGTGGGTAATAGTGGAAAAAGGAATGTCTTCAAATATAAACTACACAGAATCATTCGGTGAAACTTCTTTCTGATCTGTGCATTCAGCTAACAGAGTTAAACCATACTTTTGATTGAGCAGATCTGAACACTCTTTCTGTAGAAAATGCAACTGGACATTTGGATCGCTAAGAGCGTAGTAGTGGAAAAAGGAATATATTCAAATATAAACTACACAGAAGCATTGTATGAAACTTCTTTCTCTTCTGTGCATTCAACTAACAGAGTTGAACCTTATTTTTGATTGAGCCGTTCTGAAACACTCTTTCTGTAGAATCTGCAATTGGACATGCAAAGCGCTAAGAGGCCTACATTGGGAAAAAGAATATCTTCAAATAAAAACTACACAGATGCATTCTGTGAAACTTATTTCTGATCTGTAAATTCAGTTAACAGAGATAAAACATATTTTTGATTGAGCAGTTATGAAACACTCTTTTTGTAGAAAATGCAAGTGGAGATTCGGAGCGCTAAGAGGGTAATAGTGGAAAAAGGAATGTCTTCAAATATAAACTACACAGAATCATTCGGTGAAACTTCTTTCTGATCTGTGCATTCAGCTAACAGAATTAAACCATACTTTTGATTGAGCGGATCTGAACACTCTTTCTGTAGAAAATGCAAGTGGATATTCGCAGCGCTAAGACGGTAATACTGGAAAAGGAATATATTCAAATATAAACTGCACAGAAACATTCTGTCAAACTTCTTTCTGCTCTGTGCATGCAACTAACTGAGTTGAATCTTACTTTTGATGGAGCTGTTCTGAAACACTCTTTCTGTAGAAACTGCAATTGGACATTCTGATCCCTAAGAGTCCTATATTGGGAAAAATAATATCTTCAAATAAAAACTACACAGAAGCATTGTGTGAAACTTATTTCTGATATGTTCATTAAGCTAACAGAGTTAAACCATACTTTTGATTGCGCAGTTCTGAACACTCTTTCTGTAGAAAATGCAAGTGGACATTCGGAGCGCTAAGAGGGTAATAGTGGAAAAAGGAATATATTCAAATATAAACTACACAGTAGCACTCTGTGAAACTTCTTTCTGTTCTGTGCATTCAACTAACAGAGTTGAACCCTACTTTTGATTGAGCCGTTCTGAAACACTCTTTCTGTAGAAACTGCAATTGGACATGCTAAGCGCTAAGAGGCCTACATTGGGAAAAAGAATATCTTCAAATAAAAACTACACAGATGCATTCTGTGAAACTTATTTCTGATCTGTAAATTCAGTTAACAGAGATAAAACATATTTTTGATTGAGCAGTTATGAAACACTCTTTTTGTAGAAAATGCAAGTGGAGATTCGGAGCGCTAAGTGGGTAATAGTGGAAAAAGGAATGTCTTTAAATATAAACTACACAGAATCATTCGGTGAAACTTCTTTCTGATCTGTGCATTCAGCTAACAGAGTTAAACCATACTTTTGATTGAGCAGATCTGAACACTCTTTCTGTAGAAAATGCAACTGGACATTTGGATCGCTAAGAGCGTAGTAGTGGAAAAAGGAATATATTCAAATATAAACTACACAGAAGCATTGTATGAAACTTCTTTCTCTTCTGTGCATTCAACTAACAGAGTTGAACCTTATTTTTGATTGAGCCGTTCTGAAACACTCTTTCTGTAGAATCTGCAATTGGACATGCAAAGCGCTAAGAGGCCTACATTGGGAAAAAGAATATCTTCAAATAAAAACTACACAGATGCATTCTGTGAAACTTATTTCTGATCTGTAAATTCAGTTAACAGAGATAAAACATATTTTTGATTGAGCAGTTATGAAACACTCTTTTTGTAGAAAATGCAAGTGGAGATTCGGAGCGCTAAGAGGGTAATAGTGGAAAAAGGAATGTCTTCAAATATAAACTACACAGAATCATTCGGTGAAACTTCTTTCTGATCTGTGCATTCAGCTAACAGAATTAAACCATACTTTTGATTGAGCGGATCTGAACACTCTTTCTGTAGAAAATGCAAGTGGATATTCGCAGCGCTAAGACGGTAATACTGGAAAAGGAATATATTCAAATATAAACTGCACAGAAACATTCTGTCAAACTTCTTTCTGCTCTGTGCATTCAACTAACTGAGTTGAATCTTACTTTTGATGGAGCTGTTCTGAAACACTCTTTCTGTAGAAACTGCAATTGGACATTCTGAGCGCTAAGAGGACTATATTGGGAAAAAGAATATCTTCAAGTAAAAACTACACAGAAGCATTCTGTGAAACTTATTTTAGATATGGGGATTCAACTAATAGAGTAAAACCATACTTTTGATTCAGCCGTTCTGAACACTCTTTCTGTTGAAAATGCAAGTGGACATTCGAAGCGCTAAGAGGGTAATACTGGAAAAAGTAATATCTTCAAATATAAACTACTCAGAATCATTCTGTGAAACTTCTTTCTGATCTGTGCATTCAGCTAACAGAATTAAACCACACTTTTCGTTGAGCAGTTCTGAACACTCTTTCTGTAGAAAATGCAGCTGGACATTTGGAGCGCTAGGAGGGTAGTAGTGGAAAAAGGAATATATTCAAATATAAACTACACAGAAGCATTCTGTGAAACTTCTTTCTGATCTGAGCATTCAGCTAACAGAGTTAAACCATACTTTTGATAGAGCAGTTTTGAAACACTCTGTCTGTAGAAAATGCAACTGGACATGCGGAGCGTTAAGTGGGTAATAGTGGAAAAAGGAATATGTTCAAATATAAACTACACAGATGCATTGTATGAAACATCTTTCTGTTCTGTACATTCAACTAACAGAGTTGAACCTTACTTTTGATTTAGCCGTTCTAAAACACTCTTTCTGTAGAAACTGCAATTGGACATTCTGATCCCTAAGAGGCCTATATTGGGAAAAATAATATATTCAAATAAAAACTACACAGAAGCATTGTGTGAAACTTATTTCTGATATGTGCATTCAGCTAACAGAGTTAAACCATACTTTTGATTGCGCAGTTCTGAACACTCTTTCTGTAGAAAATGCAAGTGGACATTCGGAGCGCTAAGAGGGTAATAGTGGAAAAAACAATATACTCAAATATAAACTACACAGAAGCATTCTGTGAAACTTCTTTCTGTTCTCTGCATTCAACTAACTGAGTTGAACCTTGCTTTTGATTGAGCCGTTCTGGAACACTCTTTCTGTAGAAAATGCAATTGGACATTCTGAGCGCTAAGAGGCCTATATTGGGAAAAATAATATCTACAAATAAAAACTACACAGAAGCATTCTGTGAAACTTCTTTCTGTTCTGTGCATTCAACTAAATGTGTTGAACCTTAGTTTTGATTGATCCGTTCTGAAACACTCTTTCTGTAGAAAATGAAAGTGGACATTCGGAGCGCTAAGATAGTAATAGTGGAAAAAGGAATATCTCCAAATAAAAACTACACAGAAGCATTCTCTGAAACTCCTTTCTGTTCTCTGCATTCAACTAACAGAGCTGAGCCTTACTGTTGAAGGAGCAGTTCTGAATCACTCTTTGTGTAGGAACTGCCAGTGGACATTCGGAGCGCTAAGACGGTAAGAGTCGAAAAAGGAATATCTTCAACAAAATACCACACAGATGCATTCTGTGAAACTTCTTTCTGTTCTGTGCATTCAACTAAAAGAGTTGAACCTTAGTTCTGATTGAGCCGTTCTGAAACACTCTTTCTGTAGAAAATGAAATTGGAGATTCGGAGCGCTAAGAGGGTAATAGTGGAAAAAGGAATATCTTCAAATATAAACTACACAGAATCATTCTGTGAAACTTCTTTCTGATCTGTGCATTCAGCTAACAGAGTTAAACCATACTTTTGATTTAGCAGTTCTGAACACTTTTCTGTAGAAAATGCAACTGGACATTTGGAGCGCTTAGAGGGTAGTAGTGGAAAAAGGAATATATTCAAATATAAACTACACAGAATCATTCTGTGAAACTTCTTTCTGATCTGAGCATTCAGCTAACAGAGTTAAACCATACTTTTGATTGAGCAGTTTTGAAACACTCTGTCTGTAGAAAATGCAATTGGACATTCGGAGCGCTAATTGGTAATAATGGAAAAAGGAATATGTTCAAATATAAACTACAGAGTAGCATTGTATGAAACTTCTTTCTGTTCTGTGCATTCAACTAACAGAGTTGAAACTTACTTTTGATTGAGCCGTTCTGAAACTCTCTTTCTGTAGAAACTGCAATTGGACATTCTGAGCGCTAAGAGGCCTATATTGGGAAAAATAATATCTTCAAATAAAAATTACCCAGCAGCATTGTGTGAAACTTATTTCTGATATGTGCATTCAGTAAACAGAGTTAAACCATACTTTTGATTGCGCAGTTCTGAAAACACTTTCTGTAGAAAATGCAAGTGGACACTCGGAGCGCTAATAGGGTAATAGTGGAAAAAGGAATATATTCAATTATAAACTACACAGAAGCATTCTGTGAAACTTCTTTCTGTTCTGTCCATTCAACTAACTGAGTTGAACCTTACTTTTGATGGAGCCGTTCTGAAACACTCTTTATGTAGAAACTGCAATTGGACATTCTGACCGCTAAGAGGCCTATATTGGGAAAAAGAATATCTACAAATAAAAACTACACAGAAGCATTCTGTGAAACTTCTTTCTGATCTGTGCATTCAACTAACAGAGTAAAACCACACTTTTGATTGAGCCGTTCTGAACACTCTTTGTGTAGAAAATGCAAGTGGACATTCAGAGCGCTAAGAGGGTAATAGTGGAAAAAGGAATATATTCAAATATAAACTACACAGAAGCATTCTGTGAAACTTCTTTCTGTTCTGTGCATTCAACTAACAGAGTTGAACCTTACTTTTGATTGAGCCGTTGTGAAACACTCTTTCTGTAGAAACTGCAATTGGACATTCTAAGCGCTAAGAGGCCTACATTGTTAAAAAGAATATCTTCAAATAAAAACTACACAGAAGCATTCTGTGAAGCGTATTTCTGATCAGTGCATTCAGTTAACAGAGCTAAACCATACTTTTGATTGAGTAGTTATGAAACACTCGTTCTGTAGAAAATGCAAGTGGACATTCGGAGCGCTAAGATTGTAATAGAGGAAAAATAAATATCTCCAAATAAAAACTACACAGAAGCATTCTCTGAAACTCCTTTCTGTTCTCTGCATTCAACTAACAGAGCTGAGCCTTACTTTTGAAGGAGCAGTTCTGAAACACTCTTTGTGTTGAAACTGCCAGTGGACATTCCGAGCGCTAAGGGGGTAATAGTCAAAAAAGGAATATCTTCAACTAAATACTACACAGAAGCATTCTGTGAAACTTCTTTCTGTTCTGTGCATTCAACTAAAAGAGGTGAACCTTACTTTTCATTGAGCCATTCTGAAACACTCTTTCTATATAAACTGCAATTGGACATTCTGAGCGCTAAGAGGCCTATATTGGGAAAAAGAATATCTTCATATAAACACTACACAGAAGCATTCTGTGAAACTTCTTTCTGATCTGTGCATTCAGCTAACAGAGTTAAACCATACTTTTGATTGAGCAGTTCTGAAACACTCTTTCTGTAGAAAATGCAACTGGACATTTGGAGCGCTATGTGGGTAATAGTGGAAAAAGGAATATCTTCAAATATAAACTACACAGTATCATTCTGTGAAACTTATTTCTGATCTGTACATTCAGCTAACACAGTTAAACCATCCTTTTGATTGAGCAGTACTGAACACTCTTTCTGTAGAAAATGCAACTGGATATTTGGAGCGCTAAGGGGGTAGTAGTGGAAAAAGGAATATATTCAAATATAAACTACACAGAAGTATTGTATGAAACTTCTTTCTGTTCTGTGCATTCAACTAACAGAGTTGAACATTATTTTTGATTGAGCCGTTCTGGAACACTCTTTCTGTAGAAAATTCAAGTGGATATTCGGAGCGCTAAGACGGTAATACTGGAAAAGGAATATATTCAAATATAAACTACATAGAAGCAATCTGTGATACTTCTTTCTGTTCTGTGCATTCAACTAACTGAGTTGAACCTTACTTTTGATGGAGTCGTTCTGAAACACTCTTTCTGTAGAAACTGCAATTGGACATTCTGAGCGCTAAGAGGCCTATATTGGGAAAAAGAATATCTTCAAGTAAAAACTACACAGAAGCATTCTGTGAAACTTATTTTTGATATGGGGATTCAACTAATAGAGTAAAACCATACTTTTGATTCAGCCGTTCTGAACACTCTTTCTGTTGAAAATGCAAGTGGTCATTCGAAGCGCTAAGAGGG
Organism: Symphalangus syndactylus; assembly: GCF_028878055.3. NCBI lineage: Eukaryota > Metazoa > Chordata > Mammalia > Primates > Hylobatidae > Symphalangus > Symphalangus syndactylus. The sequence goes on along the minus strand of NC_072437.2, from coordinate 107,962,688 downwards.
TAATACTGGAAAAAGTAATATCTTCAAATATAAACTACTCAGAATCATTCTGTGAAACTTCTTTCTGATCTGTGCATTCAGCTAACAGAATTAAACCATACTTTTCATTGAGCAGTTCTGAACACTCTTTCTGTAGAAAATGCAACTGGACATTTGGAGCGCTAAGAGGATAGTAGTGGAAAAAGGAATATATTCAAATATAAACTACACAGAAGTATTGTATGAAACTTCTTTCTGTTCTGTGCATTCAACTAACAGAGTTGAACATTATTTTTGATTGAGCCGTTCTGAAACACTCTTTCTGTAGAAAATGCAAGTGGATATTCGGAGCGCTAAGACGGTAATACTGGAAAAGGAATATATTCAAATATAAACTACATAGAATCATTCTGTGATACTTCTTTCTGTTCTGTGCATTCAACTAACAGAGTTAAACCATACTTTTGATAGAGCAGTTTTGAAACACTCTGTCTGTAGAAAATGCAACTGGACATTCGGAGCGTTAAGTGGGTAATAGTGGAAAAAGGAATATGTTCAAATATAAACTACACAGAGGCATTGTATGAAACACCTTTCTGTTCTGTACATTCAACTAACAGAGTTGAACCTTACTTTTGATTTAGCCGTTCTAAAACACTCTTTCTGTAGAAACTGCAATTGGACATTCTGAGCCCTAAGAGGCCTATATTGGGAAAAATAATATATTCAAATAAAAACTACACAGAAGCATTGTGTGAAACTTATTTCTGATATGTGCATTCAGCTAACAGAGTTAAACCATACTTTTGATTGCGCAGTTCTGAACACTCTTTCTGTAGAAAATGCAAGTGGACATTCGGAGCGCTAAGAGGGTAATAGTGGAAAAAACAATATACTCAAATATAAACTACACAGAAGCATTCTGTGAAACTTCTTTTTGTTCACTGCATTCAACTAACTGAGTTGAACCTTGCTTTTGATTGAGCCGTTCTGGAACACTCTTTCTGTAGAAAATGCAATTGGACATTCTGAGCGCTAAGAGGCCTATATTGGGAAAAAGAATATCTACAAATAAAAACTACACAGAAGCATTCTGTGAAACTTCTTTCTGTTCTGTGCATTCAACTAAAAGTGTTGAACCTTAGTTTTGATTGATCCGTTCTGAAACACTCTTTCTGTAGAAAATGAAAGTGGACATTCAGAGCGCTAAGATAGTAATAGTGGAAAAAGGAATATCTCCAAATAAAAACTACACAGAAGCATTCTCTGAAACTCCTTTCTGTTCTCTGCATTCAACTAACAGAGCTGAGCCTTACTTTTGAAGGAGCAGTTCTGAATCACTCTTTGTGTAGGAACTGCCAGTGGACATTCGGAGCGCTAAGACGGTAAGAGTCGAAAAAGGAATATCTTCAACTAAATACCACACAGAAGCATTCTGTGAAACTTCTTTCTGTTCTGTGCATTCAACTAAAAGAGTTGAACCTTAGTTCTGATTGAGCCGTTCTGAAACACTCTTTCTGTAGAAAATGAAAGTGGAGATTCGGAGCGCTAAGAGGGTAATAGTGGAAAAAGGAATATCTTCAAATATAAACTACACAGAATCATTCTGTGAAACTTCTTTCTGATCTGTGCATTCAGCTAACAGAGTTAAACCATACTTTTGATTTAGCAGTTCTGAACACTCTTTCTGTAGAAAATGCAACTGGACATTTGGAGCGCTTAGAGGGTAGTAGTGGAAAAAGGAATATATTCAAATATAAACTACACAGAATCATTCTGTGAAACTTCTTTCTGATCTGAGCATTCAGCTAACAGAGTTAAACCATACTTTTGATTGAGCAGTTTTGAAACACTCTGTCTGTAGAAAATGCAATTGGACATTCAGAGCGCTAAGTGGGTAATAATGGAAAGAGGAATATGTTCAAATATAAACTACAGAGTAGCATTGTATGAAACTTCTTTCTGTTCTGTGCATTCAACTAACAGAGTTGAAACTTACTTTTGATTGAGCCGTTCTGAAACTCTCTTTCTGTAGAAACTGCAATTGGACATTCTGAGCGCTAAGAGGCCTATATTGGGAAAAATAATATCTTCAAATAAAAACTACCCAGCAGCATTGTGTGAAACTTATTTCTGATATGTGCATTCAGTTAACAGAGTTAAACCATACTTTTGATTGCGCAGTTCTGAACACACTTTCTGTAGAAAATGCAAGTGGACACTCGGAGCGCTAATAGGGTAATAGTGGAAAAAGGAATATATTCAATTATAAACTACACAGAAGCATTCTGTGAAACTTCTTTCTGTTCTGTCCATTCAACTAACTGAGTTGAACCTTACTTTTGATGGAGCCGTTCTGAAACACTCTTTATGTAGAAACTGCAATTGGACATTCTGACCGCTAAGAGGCCTATATTGGGAAAAAGAATATCTACAAATAAAAACTACACAGAAGCATTCTGTGAAACTTCTTTCTGATCTGTGCATTCAACTAACAGAGTAAAACCATACTTTTGATTGAGCCGTTCTGAACACTCTTTCTGTAGAAAATGCACGTGGACATTCAGAGCGCTAAGAGGGTAATAGTGGAAAAAGGAATATATTCAAATATAAACTACACAGAAGCATTCTGTGAAACTTCTTTCTGTTCTGTGCATTCAACTAACAGAGTTGAACCTTACATTTGATTGAGCCGTTGTGAAACACTCTTTCTGTAGAAACTGCAATTGGACATTCTAAGCGCTAAGAGGCCTACATTGTTAAAAAGAATATCTTCAAATAAAAACTACACAGAAGCATTCTGTGAAGCGTATTTCTGATCAGTGCATTCAGTTAACAGAGCTAAACCATACTTTTGATTGAGTAGTTATGAAACACTCGTTCTGTAGAAAATGCAAGTGGACATTCGGAGCGCTAAGATTGTAATAGAGGAAAAATAAATATCTCCAAATAAAAACTACACAGAAGCATTCTCTGAAACTCCTTTCTGTTCTCTGCATTCAACTAACAGTGCTGAGCCTTACTTTTGAAGGAGCAGTTCTGAAACACTCTTTGTGTAGAAACTGCCAGTGGACATTCCGAGCGCTAAGGGGGTAATAGTCAAAAAAGGAATATCTTCAACTAAATACTACACAGAAGCATTCTGTGAAACTTCTTTCTGTTCTGTGCATTCAACTAAAAGAGGTGAACCTTACTTTTCATTGAGCCATTCTGAAACACTCTTTCTATATAAACTGCAATTGGACATTCTGAGCGCTAAGAGGCCTATATTGGGAAAAAGAATATCTTCATATAAACACTACACAGAAGCATTCTGTGAAACTTCTTTCTGATCTGTGCATTCAGCTAACAGAGTTAAACCATACTTTTGATTGAGCAGTTCTGAAACACTCTTTCTGTAGAAAATGCAACTGGACATTTGGAGCGCTATGTGGGTAATAGTGGAAAAAGGAATATCTTCAAATATAAACTACACAGTATCATTCTGTGAAACTTATTTCTGATCTGTGCATTCAGCTAACACAGTTAAACCATCCTTTTGATTGAGCAGTTCTGAACACTCTTTCTGTAGAAAATGCAACTGGATATTTGGAGCGCTAAGGGGGTAGTAGTGGAAAAAGGAATATATTCAAATATAAACTACACAGAAGTATTGTATGAAACTTCTTTCTGTTCTGTGCATTCAACTAACAGAGTTGAACATTATTTTTGATTGAGCCGTTCTGAAACACTCTTTCTGTAGAAAATGCAAGTGGATATTCGGAGCGCTAAGACGGTAATACTGGAAAAGGAATATATTCAAATATAAACTACATAGAAGCATTCTGTGATACTTCTTTCTGTTCTGTGCATTCAACTAACTGAGTTGAACCTTACTTTTGATGGAGTCGTTCTGAAACACTCTTTCTGTAGAAACTGCAATTGGACCTTCTGAGCGGTAAGAGGTCTATATTGGGAAAAAGAATATCTTCAAATACAAACTACACAGAAGCATTCTGTGAAACTTATTTCTGATATGGGCATTCAACTAATAGAGTAAAACCATACTTTTGATTGAGCCGTTCTGAACATTCTTTCTGTAGAAAATGCAAGTGGACATTCGGAGCGCGAAGAGGGTAATACTGGAAAAAGTAATATCTTCAAATATAAACTACACAGAATCATTCTGTGAAACTTCTTTCTGATCTGTGCATTCAGCTAACAGAGTTAAACCATACTTTTGATTGAGCCGTTCTGAACACTCTTTCTGTAGAAATTGCAACTGGACATTTGGAGCGCTAAGAGGGTAGTAGTGGAAAAAGAATATATTCAAATATAAACTACACAGAAGCATTCTGTGAAACTTCTTTCTGATCTGAGCATTCAGCTAACAGAGTTAAACCATACTTTTGATTGAGCAGTTTTGAAACACTCTGTCTGTAGAAAATGCAACTGGACATTCGGAGCGCTAAGTGGGTAATAGTTGAAAAAGGAATATGTTCAAATATAAACTACACAGAAGCATTGTATGAAACAAATTTCTGTTCTGTACATTCAACTAACGGAGTTGAACCTTACTTTTGATTGAGCCTTTCTTAAACAATCTTTCTGTAGAAACTGCAATTGGACATTCTGAGCGCTAGGAGGCCTATATTGCGAAAAATAATATATTCAAATAAAAACTACACAGAAGCATTGTGTGAAACTTATTTCTGATATGTGCATTCAGCTAACAGAGTTAAACCATCCTTTTGATTGCACAGTTCTGAACACTCTGTAGAAAATGCAAGTGGACATTTGGAGCGCTAAGAGGGTAATAGTGGAAAAAGCAATATATTCAAATATAAACTACACAGAAGCATTCTGTGAAATTCCTTTCTGTTCTCTGCATTCAACTAACTGAGTTGAACCTTGCTTTTGATTGAGCCGTTCTGAAACTCTCTTTCTGTAGAAAATGCAATTGGACATTCTGAGCGCTAAGAGGCCTATATTGGGAAAAAGAATATCTACCCATAAAAACTACACAGAAGCATTCTGTGAAACTTATTTCTGATCAGTGCATTCAGTTAACAGAGCTAAACCATACTTTTGATAGAGCAGTTATGAAACACTCGTTCTGTAGAAAATGCAAGTGGACATTCGGAGCGCTATGATTGTAATAGAGGAAAAATTAATATCTCCAAATAAAAACTACACAGAAGCATTCTCTGAAACTCCTTTCTGTTCTCTACATTCAACTAACAGAGTTTAGCCTTACTTTTGAAGGAGCAGTTCTGAAACACTCTTTGTGTAGAAACTGCAAGTGGACATTTGGAGCGCTAAGTGGGTAATAGTCAAAAAAGGAATATCTTCAACTAAATACTACAGAGAAGCATTCTGTGAATCTTCTTTCTGTTCTGTGCATTCAACTAAAAGAGGTGAACCTTATTTTGATTGAACCGTTCTGAAACACTCTTTCTATAGAAACTGCAATTGGACATTCTGAGCGCTAAGAGGCCTATATTGGTAAAAAGTATATCTTCATATAAACACTACACAGAAGCATTCTGTGAAACTTCTTTCTGATCTGTGCATTCAGCTAACAGAGTTAAACCATACTTTTGATTGAGCAGTTCTGAAACTCTCTTTCTGCAGAAAATGCAACTGGACATTTGGAGCGGTAAGTGGGTAATAGTGGAAAAAGTAATATCTTCAAATATAAAGTACACAGAATCATTCTGTGAAACTTCTTTCTGATCTGTGCATTCAGGTAACAGAATTAAACCATACTTTTGATTGAGCAGTTCTGAACACTCTTTCTGTAGAAAATGCAACTGGACATTTTGAGCGCTAAGAGGGTAGTAGTGGAAAAAGGAATATATTCAAATATAAACTACACAGAAGCATTCTGTGAAACTTCTTTCTGTAATTTGCATTCAACTAACTGAGTTGAACCTTACTTTTGATGGAGCCGTTCTGAAACACTCTTTCTGTAGAAACTGCAATTGGACATTCTGAGCGCTAAGAGGCCTATATTGGGAAAAAGAATATCTTCAAATAAAAACTACACAGAAGCATTCTGTTAAACTTATTTCTGATATGGGCATTCGGCTAGTAGAGTTAAACCACAGTTTGATTGAGCAGTTCTGAACACTCTTTCTGTAGAAAATGGAAGTGGACATTCGGAGCGCTAAGAGGGTAATAGTGGAAAAAGGAATATATTCAAATATAAACTACACAGAAGCATTCTGTGAAACTTCTTTCTGTTCTGTGCATTCAACTAAAAGAGTTGAACCTTACATTTGATTGAGCAGTTTTGAAACACTCTTTCGGTGGAAAATGCAACTGGACATTTGGAGCGCTAAGTGGGTAATAGTGGAAAAAGGAATATCTTCAAATATAAACTACACAGAAGCATTGTATGAAACTTCTTTCTGTTCTGTGCATTCAACTAACACTATTGAACCTTATTTTTGATTGAACAGTTCTGTAACACTCTTTCTGTAGATACTGCAAATGGACATTCAGAGCGCTAAGAGGCCTATATTGGGAAAAAGAATATCTTCAAATAAAAACTACACAGAAGCATTCTGTGAAACTTCTTTCTGATCTGTTCATACAGCTAACAGAGTTAAACCATTCTTTTGATTGAGCAGTTCTGAACACTCTTTCTGTAGAAAATGCAAGTGGACATTCGGAGCGCTAAGATAGTAATAGTGGAAAATGGAATATCTCCAAATAAAAACCACACAGAAGCATTCTCTGAAACTCCTTTCTGTTCTCTGCATTCAACTAACAGAGCTGAGCCTTACTTTTGAAGGAGCAGTTCTGAAACACTCTTTGTGTAGAAACTGCCAGTGGACATTCGGAGCGCTAAGACGGTAATAGTCGAAAAAGAAATATCTTCAACTAAATACTACACAGAAGCATTCTGTGAAACTTCTTTCTGTTCTGTGCATTCAACTAAAAGAGTTGAACCTTAGTTTTGATTGAACCGTTCTGAAACACTCTTTCTGTAGAAAATGCAAGTGGAGATTCGGAGCGCTAAGAGGGTAATAGTGGAAAAAGGAATATCTTCAAATATCAACTACACAGAATCATTCTGTGAAACTTCTTTCTGATCTGTGCATTCAGCTAACAGAGTTAAACCTTACTTTTGATTGAGCAGTTCTTAACACTCTTTCTGTAGAAAATGCAACTGGACATTTGGAGCGCTAAGAGGGTAGTAGTGGAGAAAGGAATATATTCAAATATAAACTACACAGAAGCATTCTGTGAAACTTCTTTCTGATCTGAGCATTCAGCTAACAGAGTTAAACCATACTTTTGATTGAGCAGTTTTGAAACACTCTGTCTGTAGAAAATGCAAGTGGACATTCGGAGCGCTAAGTGGGTAATAGTGGAAAAAGGAATATGTTCAAATATAAACTACACAGAAGCATTGTATGAAACTTCTTTCTGTTCTGTGCATTCAACTAACAGAGTTGAACCTTACTTTTGATTGAGCCTTTCTGAAACACTCTTTCTGTAGAAACTGCAATTGGACATTCTGAGCGCTAAGAGGCCTATATTGGGAAAAATAATATCTTCAAATAAAAACTACACAGAAGCATTGTGTGAAACTTATTTCTGATATGTGCATTCAGCTAACAGAGTTAAACCATACTTTTGATTGCGCAGTTCTGAACATTCTTTCTGTAGAAAATGCAAGTGGAGATTCGGAGCGCTAAGAGGGTAATAGTGAAAAAGGAATATATTCAAATATAAACTACACAGAAGCATTCTGTGAAACTTCGTTCTGTTCTTTGCATTCAACTAAAAGAGTTGAACTATGTTTTTGATTGAGCCTTTCTGAAACACTCTTCCTGTAGAAACATTCAGGCTGTAGATATCACCAGTGTACGTTGCCTTCCTGGTAATAAGGACATAATCTTTCTTCCTCCCCTGGCCACTCTCAGCCTTGGAAGTTACTGGCTAGTGGATAGTAGATACTGGATGAGCCATCACAAGGTTGCCCTGGCACAGAAAGCCTGGGTGACACGGCTCCACACAGCACAATTCAGACGGGCTGTGGGAAAGATCATGTGGGGAAGCAATGTCGTTTCAACAAAGAACTCAGCAGGATAAATACGACCAAGCTCATGTCTCACAAATGATCACTTGTGTCTGAATGTCTTCCATTTCTGTTCGTATTCATGCCTTATGGGTTAAGTCTCATCCCCAAGTATGTTTCTAGTGAATATGAAAGACCCTATTGTCACATATTTCTTTCTTTATATGCAACTACCTCCATTTCATTAACTTTTGCTTAAAGGAACAATTTTTAAAAGTAATCTGACATGTTACTTTACCATTTTTTGATCAATTTATTTTGTGTCTTCTTTACATATATTTTGAAGGGCCATATCTGAAACAGAACTTTCCTTTTTCATTAAAATCTAGCATATGTGGGCTATCTGCCTTTATATTCATTTTATTGACTATTTTACAATGAACAGTCTTATATTTTACTTTATACTAATTCCTCCAGATTAATGACAAGTATTTAACCTAACATATTGATCCATCTCACTTAATATTAGTTTAACTTCATTTAATTCCTTCCTTTTTACTCATAATCAACATTTTTCCTGATGAGAAATTAAGAAAGAAGATATGTTTGGCACCTCTGTCCATATCTTTGCCCATTTCTTACTCCTCTAAGAAGGCAAGAGATTCTAATCTGATTACACATTACCAATTAATTGGGCCACATTTACTTGTGGGCCATCTGGCTGAATATTTTTTAATCATGAGCAAACCATGGTGCTCTTCTTCTCTCTTGCCCCTGCCTTAACGCAGTAAGGCATTTTCCTTGGCTTATTTCCTTCTCATTGCAGCAGAGTTGAAATGTGAGACGGGGTGTAGCTTCTCCTAACCCCTGGCACATCATCTGATGGAACTGAAGAGTGAGAAATGACCTCCACGGACCTGGAGCCTCAGCTTCAGGTCTCCACCGAGATGCCACATTGGAGGCAAGCTCAACGCAATGCCTTTATTAGAAACGTTTTTAAAAGGGAACCCGTATTCACGTTTGTCAGGACACTGCTTATCTCTCTAGTTGAACCCGTATAACTTACTTTATAAGATGGTAAGATACAAAGACTCTTAATCTTCCATCTACCAGGACTCTTGACATAAATTGAAAGCTCACTTATAACAGCTCTAGCATCCCAAGTGCCTTTGACTACACTCCAATTTAACTTATTGTTCAGTTTTTATATAAATATCTTCCTTATATTGTGCTTAATTTTCTTATTAATTTAACATTTTCAGAAGAATACTCATTCTGAGAAGTTCACAAATCAGTTAGGCTTAAGTTTTTAAATAAATGTTTTAAAAATATTAAAGGCACACGTATGAAACAATGATACTAGACTTAATTATGGAGAGCAGCCTCCCCTACAAATTTCAGCCACAACACAAGAGCAGTAAGCAGATCAGTCCCCTCACCTTCATTCCAACATTTCAAGTGACTGGGGAAAGAATAGGGACAAAATAAAATAAATCAAAATAAAGGTTTCTTGTGGAACACTGAAAAATTATTATGTGCTAAAGTGTAAGAATGCTTTATATCCATCCCATCGTTTGTCCTGGGAGGTACTTTCTATTATTGATTTCATTTGACAAATGAGGAAACAGAGGTCTGAATAGGTAGAGAAACAATTGTCAACTTTCTACTTCTTAGTATAACTTTACTACCTCTGAGGCCTGCCTGCATTCCTGCACTGGGGTTTCATGGACATTGCTCGAGACCACTGGCCCTATGTCTGTCATCTTTTATGTTTCATTTATAAACACCCTCAGCTCTTGATCTGTGAGGGTCTTAATAAATAGAGCTGTATTAAATTTTTGCGCTTTAAAAATAATATATGATATTAAGAAATAGTATTTCTGATAACAGCTTAAGCCATAATATGAAGTGTGCTGATACAAGAGGAGTTTGTAGGTCTTAAAATAAAAAACAAAAAAAAAACTAAGCTTTAATTTAGTACAAGTTTCTGACTTTCCTGCTAAAATTTATCTAGGAGTATATATAAAGAAAAGGCCTTATTGAATAAACTGGTAAATGCATCTCTCAAGTTTTATTTTATATTCAACATAATATGAAGTAAAAATAAAAATAAAATACAACTAAGAAATATAGCATTGGCTACTTTTCGAAACATTTCTCCACAAAATAGGGGGTAAAATATGAAAAAGTTTTGACACAATGTTTTGAGTCTCTATTTATTTATAACCTAAAGGAAATAAGAATTTGATATGCCTCAAGGAAAAAAAATCCAACGAAGAGTTTTTTTGTGGGGGAAAGAAAGTCTACTATCCAGCCTCAGAGATTAGATTTAAAAGCCAAAGAAAACTTTGTTAGATTATAGTGTGACAGAGCAAACCAATCTTTAAATCTACCAAAACACTTCTAGAATGCTAGAACACAGTATGTGTGAGAAAATAACAAGTGTTTTGAGAAACATCATTTTTTAATGTCCTAAACCACTGACTTACAACATATGAAAAGATGTGGCATGACACGAATTTGAGAATATGTACTGTAGAACAGCTATTAACAAGCTTTTCTTGGTACTGAAGTGTGTTCCACAAAACAGTTTTTACTCTTACATGAAGAAGACAGTGAACCAAAGTAAATTAAACTACCAGAAACAGGTGTTAGCTTGACATTAAGAACCCACAAATCTACATTTGTTTCCATTCCTAAAAATCAGCTTTCAATTAATAATAATATAATCATTAAAAAATATATATTTTTAAAGCGTCTGTTTACTTTCCTTAACTTGTAAATCACTACTGGTGTTTCCAACTCTCTTAGTGAATTTAAATGACAATATCATTCCTTAATTTTTCTATGACCTGAAAACGTCCGATTAGGAAATGAGCAAATTGCTCACAATGCTGATAAAAATCAAAGTAAAAGCTTGTATTTAAGAACATCAGTCTCTACTAAAACGAGAAATACCTAAAAATACGAATATATCCGAAATGTCGCAAAGCACATAAACCAGGTTGAAATAAAAATTTGAATGGGCAATTATGTAACATAAAGCCAGATAACCCAACCAGTTCATACATTTTATACTCAATATAGGATATTATAAATTAGATAGTTACTGATGAGATAATAGCTTTTATAGTTAACTCTGTAGTAATTAAGCAGGATGGCAAGGCAGCAAAGAGGTCAAATTAATTTCTGAGTTCTTCCATTTATCTTTAGAAATGATAGGGAAAATTCTAACTCCAAAAGTGTTTTGTGGGAATCTAAAGAACAGTTTTGACAAAGAGGGGGTCTCAAGAAAGCATTTATGATTAAGCAACCTGACATAAACAGTAACTGCAAATTATTAGAACCAGTTGATGTTTATCTAAATGGATAAATCATTCATCTGAATAATTATCAACCCAGACAAACTATAGGCCCTGAAATTGCAATTATGAAAGAGAACCAATCAAATGTTAAGACCAAATTTAAAATTTTAGCAATGGTAGAAACTATGAATCATAAAATGCTACCTTTGACTCAAGAAATGCAACCCTTGGTTAGACAGCATATTAAAAACTAGATGGCTAATGAGGTATTTCTATGGTTTCTTTTTATACTTGTTTTTGTGACATTAAGAATCTCAAAGAATCACAAATTCAAATAAAGCAATAGGCCTCTTCTCTCTGAGTTTAGCTTAGACCTTCCCTTACCTAACACGTCTGAACGTGTTCTTTGTTCTTGAACAAGATTTCGCCATTAAAACTCACACAGAAAGAACTTGGCAAGACTTTACTAAACAAAGTTTAGGATGTTTCTAATTTTCATTAAAAAATAGTGTAGGAATTTTAATGAGATTACATAATTTCTAAGTCAGTTATTTAAGACCCACCAAATTACAATAATTTATTTCTTTCAGGAAAAAAAAAAAACTAGCCATCAGCCTGCTGTCCGGCTTCATCAGCTCTAGACGCAAACAGGAAACTAAGGCAATATTCCATTGAGAGCTGATGGTGGTTTATACCAAGTAGTGTCAGTGCAAATTACCTCAACAGGCATTCAGTTTAAAAGTAGACTTGCAGGATTTCCTGATGGATTGAATCTGGGAAAACTAGAAATAGCAGGTAAGGATAACTTCATAGAGTTTGGTTTAAATTATCGAAGAATAAAACTGTCATTTATTGAGCTGGCCAAGTTGCGGCAGAACCAGGTTTAGGGAGAAAATCAGAGGGTCAATTTTGCAAATAATAACCTTGAGTTACTTATTAGATTTCAAGAAGTGATATCAACTAGGTGGCTCAATGTACAATTCTAGAGTTCTACAGCACAATGAAGGCTGGGGATTAAACACTTGAAAATCGGCAGTATACGCATAGGAGTTAAAGCATGACACCATCTGAGATAAAAAAGAAAATGCATTTAAATAAAGTAAATAAATGCCAGAATCATCCCTTCTGTGCTGTAACTGAGAAATCAGGAAGATGGTGGTGAACGAAGGAACGCAGGAAGCAGCAGCTGTAACAAGGTGAATGGAACTGACAATACTGTGACCTGGAACCCAGGTGACAAACATGTTTCAAGGAGAAGTCAGTGATTACCTGTGTCAAATTCTGTGAAAAGGACTAAAAGTTGAAGAATATGGAGATCAATGTTGTCCTTGGCAACAACAAATTTTGGACAGTAGAAAAGGAGAAGGCAGATTGGGGTGGAATCTTTAAAAACCAAGATGAAAGGATTTGGGTATAATGGGTGCATGGAGTTTTGCTCTGAGGATCAGAGAACGGAGGCAGTATCTTGAGAGATTTGTAGAATGTGGAAAGGTATTTTAAAATAAGAATAATTGTAGCATGTTTGCATATGAAGAATATTATTAATTAGCAAGAGGAGAATTGATGATGCAGAAGAAAGGGAAAAGTTGGGGGAATGATGTTCCTGCATTAGGTGAGAGGTGACAGTGTCTGGCACACAGGTAGAAGGCTTAGCATTTCCTATGAACACACTGTGGCCTCTTAGGGCACCTTCTCCATGGCACCCACAGTGACAGTTTCTCGTATTAAACCAGACCATAAGGTATGGCTGGTTACAAACTCCTCAGTGGCTTTCCATCTCATTCAAAGTAAAAGCCTGAGGTGTTACGGAGGCCTACAAGGAACTATGTAATTTGGCTCCATTACCCCGCTGTCCCCTTCTGCTCTCACTGTCCTTTTGCTGACTACAGCCCAGTCAGACAGAACTCCTTACCCTCCCTCAAACACACCAGACACCTGCACGCCTCTGTACCTGCAAAGTCTGTGCTCTTAACAACTAGGCTATTCTGCAGGGCTTGCCTTCTCTTTTCATTTGTGCCTTTGCTCACATTTCACCTGCTTAATGAAGTCTTTCCTGACCTTGTAACCCTCCACCCTCCACGTGTACTTCTTCTCCTTAGCACTCACCAATACACGACATATTAAGAGTTTTAAATATTTTCTTTGATAATTGTCTTACCCCTTTAGATTTTAAGAGAACACAAATTTTTACCCGTCGTTCACTGCTATATATCCAGCAGCTAAATTACTATCCATCACATATTACATGTTCAGTAAGTTTGCCAGATAAATGAATAAAATGACATTTTAGGGCTTAACCTCAAATTTTTACTACTTTGCATAAAAATCCTAAAACAACAATGTTTAAACTATATGCAATCATGTACACTAGAGGGTATTGTAGTTTTCAGTGAGATTTCTCGTAAGACTAGAAGGCAAAAATAAATACTGGTAACTAGAGCACTGGTGAAAGTTTACAAAATAAATACATTTCCTACTTTGTAATTGGAAGAAACCAGGCCCTCTCGCAAAGGTTTTTGATATGACACCAAGTACAGATAAATGCTACAGGATAATAATAATATAAAAAAGATTCTTTTTCTACTTAATTGTGCGGAGCCTGATATATTTATGGATCTTTAGGTAAACAATAGTTTTTTTTAAAAAAAACATTTCCAAGGCTCTGGTATCTATTGTAAAGAAAAGCAGTGAATCGCAGGAATTCTGTAAACTATTTGACTAAATTTGGCTGCCAATCTCTACCATGTTTTCCAAACATTTGTTCAGAAAGATTCCTCTTAGTCCCTGTTACTAGTATACACAATAGCTGTTATTTGCTGATTATTATGCAGATATTGTCCTCCTTTGATCTTGATATACAATAATTAATCATACAACAGATGTGAGCTGTGTTGTATTCTTTATTATCCCCATTTTTAACAGAAGGGAACTGGGGCTTAGAAAAATCAGATAACTGGCCTGTGATCACATTTCTGATTTGTGTCTAATCTGGGATTCAAACCAAAAAAGCCGACTCCAGAATTCACAACCTGAACCACTTTGCTCAGCTATTGCCTCGGGCTTCCTGTGTCAGCCACACAACCTCAGGAACCCTACAGTCATCGAGCTGGAGACTCGTATTTGTCCATGGAAAGTGTCTGTGTTTCGAAAGAGCTAATAAAGAATTCACATTAAGGCAAAAGACAATTGAAAAGAAATTGCTGGCTTCAAACACGCAGCCAAGAAGATAACACCCGGATTCCAAAAGATTCTGATGCAATCTAAGCTAACTTGATTGATTATATCTATCAGCTTAATTATCTTTTAATATTTATATATTATTTCTTAAATTCTTAAAACTCAACATGAAATTTTAAAGAGGACAGAAAAGAACTTATTATAAAGTACCACTAAGATAAATGTCTGAAAACCTAATTTCTAATTTCATTTCTTTGTCAGTCTAACTGATTGCATTCCTTAACATAGGTGAGCCTATGTTTTTTCACATATAAAATTGGCAGACTAAATCATATTTCTCTATTCCTTTCTTCTCTGTGGATTCTAATATCCTTAAAATAAAGTTTTCTCTTAAATTTATTCTTGCTAATTTGAAAAATGTTCAACAAACATCTCAATTTTTGCAAAGTCTTATTAGACTTATGTCTATTGTATTATTCTTAAGAAAATGGTTCATTATAAAAAATATTTGGTTCCGTAATTTAGTATTTTGTACAACTAAAGAAGTTAACTTATATAAAATATTAGCAAATAATTAAATAATTTTGAGTATTCATTTGCATTATCCATTCTAAGTTATAAATTGGTGTAAGACTACAGATTTAATGCAGAGACTGGATGCTGACTAATCATTTTGATGTAAGCTTACAAAGAATAATTTCAACACTCTCCAAACTGGAATGATTTATTAGCATGTCATGCTATTTATTGTGTGATATGATAAATATAATATGATTCATCATGACATTCTATAAATATTGCAAAGGATTATTAAAGCGATAAAATCCATTGGCAGAAATATAATGAGACCATGTCACATTTGTACGAAAGCTACATGATAAGAGGCTGTTGTAACCTTAGACGGATTTAAAGTGAGAATTCTTAGAACAACAAAGCAAAAGAAAACAATCCTAAATCGTACCTAGGCTTCAATTAAGAGCAGCTGTTGAGAGCAGGGAATAATACAGAAGTACAGAAAGCTTATCATCTGCACTGCCATGGGATGGACAATTTTTCAATACAGGGACTATTCTTTAAATAGTTAATCTAAAATATTTCAGACAAAATTTGGAATAACCACTGCACTGAATCAACATGTCTAAGTAAAACTACAAATGGCAGCATATATGTGAGTGAATATATATATACACATGCTTATATTTAGTTTAAAAATTGGTATGAATGTGAAAACTCATATCAGGCTGTATTTTTAGGCATTTAAAATTTTACTTTGTCAAATAATTTTTATTTCTTCCATAACATTACAAAAATATAACCCTTTGGAGGAAAGGTTATTATAAGGGAAATTTCATTTTCTAAGTAGAGGCTTTTTAGGTTTCTGATGCTTTTACAGACAGAATTTGCCAAAGATTTTGTTTCTTATAGTTCAAAATATGGTTAACTAGTGGCCAACAATCTTTGGCATCGATTTGGAAGTAAGTATTCAACACAACACGATTGTTATGTCTTTACCAATGATTTTTGAATCATATACACAGTGTTTTAAAAGCCGCTTTGCAGTCATCTTCCTTGAGATTGTAAATTGTTCTCGCACATTATTTAAAATATCCTGAGAATAAGCACTAATTACTACTTTACAATTGAGCAAAGAAAAACATATTCTATAATTCTAGGATAAGCAACCACAATGATTGTTGAAAGCACTTTTTTGTGAGGAAATCAAGTTAACTCTGACAACAGAGAGATACGGAGCCTGTGTCTCTCACCACATTAATGAAATCTTTACGGGCTACAAATCTTTCGGTTTCTAACAATAATTTTTATGCTATTATATTTATTAACCACTTTTGCTTCATTTCTTTCTGAAAGTTGTTTCAACTTATCTATTTCCCTATATATGGAAAATCTGGAATGCAAATATATATATAATAACAATCTGGAATGCAAATTGATTAATGACTATACATATAATCTTTGTTATACTCCTGTGATAAAGATATACAAGTCAAACACAAACAAACAAAGAAAAAAAACTTACCTTTATTTTATGGCAGCATGGCACATTTGAAATAAAATTGGAAAAGATAGGTATTATTAGGTACATACACCCTTTAAAATATTTAGATCTTTCTCTTTTTTATTTTTAAAATGTTATTTCCAGGAGCATAGATTCAAGCTGCCCTGAATAGACACTTCCTCAAATATCTTAGCTCTATTGTGCTTTTACATTGTATGTATTCTTTCAGGCCCCCAACTTTTATTTTCATTAAAAGAAAATCAGTTTAAAAGACCTGATTCAGATGTACTTATATTTGCTAAAGGAATAAAAGTAATTATTAGAAAATCTTTCTTTCTTTTTAAGGATTGTTAGAGCTAATCATATATTAGCATTCAGATAAATTTCAAATCACCAATAATTTGTCTTTAAATTTGGTCATCAGAGGACCAAACCGTAATTCTCTAATGAGAGTGGAACTACCTAGGAGCTTGGCCCAGAGGACAAGGGTTGTGCTAGTTCCCTGGACTGGTTCACGGCTGAGTCCTCGAATTTGAAGGCAACCATCTATAATGGGAGAGGCCAGAGGATTTGCAGCTGAGCTTCCTCAGCAAAATACTTAACTCCTCATCAGCTGTGTAACCTTCATAATATGTCAGTTTCCTCTTGCTGCATAACAGATTACAACAAAATTAGAAGTGTAACACAACACAAGTGTATTATTTCACATTTTCCATGGGTCAGGAATCTGAGTGTGTGACTCAACTGCATCCTCTGCTCTGGGTCTCACAAGTCTGAAATCAAGGTGTCAACCGGTCTGCAATTCTCACATGAAACTCGGAGGTCTTTTTCCAGTCTCATTCTGATTGATGGCAGAACTCAGCTTCTTGCAGTTAGAGGACTGACGTCCCTGTTTCTCTGCTGGTTGTCAACGAGAGTTGCTTTCAGCTCTTGGAGGCCACCTTCAGATCCAAGCCATATGGCCCTCTCAACACATAGCAGCTTACTTCTCTAAAGCTAGAGGAAACTCTCCAGCCTGCTATAAGGGAGGCTTATGTAACAAGAAATAATCCCAAGAGGATCACTCTTGTGGTATAATTTGCTTAGTTATATTCACACACACCAATTCCACTTAAAGGTAGGGTATTAAACAAAGCACATGTACACAGGAGACAAAACAGATGTACAGAGATTTTACTCTGCCATAAGTCTGCTGAGTGACCTTTGTCAAGTTACATCTCAGTATATGAATAAGCTTAGCACCTATCTCAAAAGTTTGGTAGAAAGAAAAGTTAACACAGGCTGGGTACAGTGGCTTATGCCTGTATTGCCAGCACTTTGGGAGGTCGAAATGGGAGGATAGCTTGAGGCCAGGAGTTCAAGACAAGCCTGGATCGCAGAGTGAGGTCTCATCTCTACAAAAAAAATAATAAAATTGGTCATGTGTGGTGGCAACACCTGCAGTCTCAGCTACCTGGGGGTCTGAGGTGGGAGGATTGCTTGAGCCCAAAGGGAGTCAAGACTGCAGTCAGCCACCGTTGCACCACTGCACTCCAGCCTGGGCAGCAAAGTGAGACTCTGTCTCAAAAAAAAAAAAAAAAAAAAGGCCGGGCGCGGTGGCTCACGCTTGTAATCCCAGCACTTTGGGAGGCTGAGGCGAGCGGATCACGAGGTCAGGAGATCGAGGCCACGGTGAAACCCCGTCTCTACTAAAAATACAAAAAAATTAGCCGGGCGTGGTGGTGGCGCCTGTAGTCCCAGCTACTTGGAGGCTGAGGCAGGAGAATGGCGTGAACCCGGGAGGTGGAGTTTGCAGTGAGCCAAGATTGTGCCACTGCACTCCAACCTGGGTGACAGAGTGAGACTCCGCCTCAAAAAAAAAAAAAAGGGGGAGGAGGGCAGCATAAAAAAATTCTCAGAGCAACGTCTACGGTCTGGACTCAGTGAATGGCAGCTATTTTTAGACTTCGCCCAGTAACTCAAAAGGCCCCATGCCCTCTGCCACATTACATTACGCTCATGATTAACAATGCAAAACTTTTGCATAGCTGCCAAGTATGGTGACTCATTCCCTCTTTAAAGACTATAGTTAGTGTTACCTTGCATAAACATAGGTTAAGTATTTGAGTATCAGTTGTTTAAATGAGCTGATATGTGACAAAATGTAACCAGGCTTTTAGAATGAATGAATCTAATAAGCTTAATCAAGAACTTACAGTAATAGATTTCTTACTTATGAATAGAAAATCACTTAAATGAACTCTGATTGTTAAAAATGACATAGACAAATATTAGTATCAGTAGGCATAATTTTCTCCTATATTAACTCCAACATATATGATTTTAACAATTTTGAAATCTCCCCAAATGTTTTCTGTGATTTCTCACCATTATCTGGGGGAAAACAGAACAAAGCTATGATTTGCTAGGGTCAAGCAACGATTCCGTTCTGACAGCCCTATAGCTAACACTGTTCATGCTTTTTGATCTGCATTTCTTTGAATACTGTGCCTGTGTCTGGGAAAATTTCACCTTATAAATTCTTCTCTAAGATGAAAGCAAAAACCCAATTTCCTTTGCATCTAGAACACAGGCCTATAACCCAAGTAAGAAGAAGAATGCCAGGTAAGACTGAGTATTGACTTCACTTTTTATCAATGAAGGAGGGAGAAACTTGGATTTGAAATTTCGCGTTTTGTGACTGACAAAACCTGGTACAAAGTTTTGCTAATGTCGTAAAACTACAGTGACTCGTACACCTGTAATTGTTTGGGGATCACATTAGTGAAGTAGTCGGACAGCATATAACTCTGCTAGGATTTCTGATAAAAAAAAATATGTTTCAATTGAAATTTGTAAGTTAACTTTTAAAACAAATTATTTTAGACGTGCTGTTTTGATTATCTTATTAATATTTAAATTTTACTGTTGCACCCAAAAATCAGTTATGCCTTTCAAAGATTGTTTTAAGAGTTGGCTCCATCTTTGTGGTGGGCAGAACTAGGCCATATCCCCCAAGAATGTCCGCATTCTAATCTCTGTACACCTGTGAATATGTTAGGTTACATGGCACAGGGAAAGTTAAGATTGCTAGCCAATTGGCCTCAAAATAGGTAGATTATTTAGAGTCATCCCAGCAAGCCCAGTGACATCAGAATGGTCTTTAAAATGGGAAAGAGAAGCTGAAGAGCGAGAGTCAGAGGGAGATGTGACTATGGAAGAAAGAAACAGAGAGAGCAGTGTTGCTGGCTTTGAGGATGCTGTGGGACCAAAGGAATGCGGGTGGCCCCTGCCGGATAGAAAAAGAAAGGAAATGGACCCTGTAGAACCTCCAGAAAGGAATTCAGTCCTGCTGATACCTCGATTTCAGCCCACTGAGACCCTTGTTGAATTTCTAAGATACATAATTTAAGATAATGGATTTCTGGGGTTTTAGCCACCAAGCCATTAGAGGTAATTTGTTACAGCAGCTGCATAGAACTAACACAATTAAAAAGTGTGACTTTACTTTCTCCAGGAGGGAAATTTCTGGTGCTTCCAGCTGTATATCCAAAAAGTATTTGGTAAACAGGTTCATCTAGATAAAATATGTTTTTTTCACAAATTTCAACAGAACATGTCTCTACTATCAAACAACTCTGTTAATAACTCCTGGTCAAATATAGAAAATACAGGCAAGCAATATTTTATATCTGTGTCCACCTTTAGTTACAGAGTAAACAATGACTACAGGTTCCTTTAAAAGTAAAAAATACATCTTACCAAAAAAAGAAAAAAACAATCTGAATAATGAGACTATACTTAAACACAGAGAGCTCAAACAACTCAGCTGAAATGCGATGTGTTTCCTAATTATTAACTTGGTTGCTGACCATGAGATGCAGGATGCAGGTGTTCAAAGGAAGCATGCACTTTACCTGAATTTATTCAGTAAAACAATTCCAGCTTCTAAAATTGGTTTTAGGAATGATAACGACATTTTTTTTAAACTTTGACATTAAATTAACTTGTTGCTGAGAATTTGCACATGTGAATTCACCTTGACATTGATTTTTCGCAATCTTTATAAAGAAGAATAACATAAATAAACATGGCATTTTCCAGGTGGCTGCAAATCATACCAGGGAAAATAAAATCCTCAAATCGAGTGGAGTTTTGCAATAATCTTGTCCTTGGGGTGAAACTATAGCAAGAACATGCTTCTAGGATTTCTAATGATGAAACACTGACCGCTGTCCAAGGTGAAAGAACATTAAATCAAATTCCAAGGTGGGAACAGGGATGATCATGAGATGGCGAAGTTTGAGATTTCTTATTCTCTGTTATTTCTCTGCCCATAACAAATCATTTTTCCAAGTTAAGAGTCACAGACAAGATCTATTAATTATCTTTCACACAGCAGTAAGAAGGAGATGTCTATTCCTGACTTGAAAAAATTCAAAAGAGTTGTAACATTGGTGTGACACCTTAAGCAAAAACCTTGGACTAGTTATTTACAGTTGTAAAGGGACCCAAATTAGCCACAGCAGTCAGATTATATTTACACTTCCCATTGTTAGGGATGAAAATCCTCGGTGACAGTCACCAGCAGAAATCGCTGCCAGCCTTCGAAACGACCACCTTCTGTGGAAGCCAATGTTTTCCCAGAAGACAACAGATCCGGGGCCAAAATGTCCTGTGCTGATTAAAATAACTAACCCTAGCATAATTTTATAAACCTCAGAGAGATGCAACAGCAGATGGGTTTTATTATTTACTAAAAGGTAAGATATTTCTCAAGATTATGGTTACAGATATAGTTAATCGTTCCTTCACCACATGGGATTATTAATACAATACCCATATTAGGTTTTATTCTATTTCTGATGTACACAAAAATCAGGTCTCTGTGTGAAAATGCTTTTTAATTTATGTATGAATGAACATTCAGCATAGATGTGATTGCTAATAATTTTCCCACAGGTAGTTTTTGGATTATAAGAGCATGGAAATGATTTATAGTTATAGTCAGTGATGATAATCAAATACTCAAATCACATTTTCTTTTTTTAAAAAAAAACATTTTCTAGCCGATTCTGCTGGAAGTCACACCAAAATACCTTGATGTGATAATGTCTTAAAAATATATAAAAGAATTTCTCTGGTACCAAAACAGAGATATAGACCAATGGAACAGAACAGAGCCCTCAGAAATAACACCACACATCTACAACCATCTGATCTTTGACAAACCTGACAAAAACAAGAAATGGGGAAAGGATTCCCTATTTAATAAATGGTGCTGGGAAAACTGGCTAGCCATATGGAGAAAGCTGAAACTGGATCCCTTCCTTACACCTTATACAAAAACTAATTCAAGATGGATTAAAGACTTACATGTTAGACCTAAAACCATACAAACCCTAGAAGAAAACCTAGGTAATACCATTCAGGACATAGGCATGGGCAAGGATTTCATGTCTAAAACACCAAAAGCAATGGCAACAAAAGCCAAAATTGACAAATGGGATCTAATTAAACTCAAGAGCTTCTGCACAGCAAAAGAAACCACCATCAGAGTGAACAGGCAACCTACAGAAAGGGAGAAAATTTTCACAACCTACTCATCTGACAAAGGGCTAATATCCAGAATCTACAATGAACTCAAACAAATTTACAAGAAAAAAACAAACAACCCCATCAGAAAGTGGGTGAAGGACATGAAAAGACACTTCTCAAAAGAAGACATTTATGCAGCCAAAAAACACATGAAAAAATGCTCATCATCACTGGCCATCAGAGAAATGCAAATCAAAACCACAGTGAGATACCATCTCACACCAGTTAGAATGGCCATCATTAAAAAGTCAGGAAACAACAAGTGCTGGAGAGGATGTGGATAAATGGATAAATAGGAACACTTTTACACTGTTGGTGGGACTGTAAACTAGTTCAACCATTGTGGAAGTCAGTGTGGCGATTTCTCAGGGATCTAGAACTAGAAATACCATTTGACCCAGCCATCCCATTACTGGGCATATACCCAAAGGATTATAAATCGTTGCTACTATAAAGACACATGCACACATATGTTTACTGAGGCACTATTCACAATAGCAAAGACTTGGAACCAACCCAAATGTCCATCAGTGATAGACTGGATTAAGAAAATGTGGCACATATACACCATGGAATACTATGCAGCCATAAAAAAGGATGAGTTCATGTCCTTTGTAGGGACATGGATGAAGCTGGAAACCATCATTCTCAGTAAACTGTCACAAGGACAAAAACCAAACACCACATGTTCTCACTCATAGGTGGGAATTGAACAATGAGAACACATGGACACAGGAAGGGGAACATCACACTCCAGGGACTGTTGTGGGGTGGGGAGAGGGACAGCATTAGGAGATATACCTAATGTTAAATGACGAGTTAATGGGTGCAGCAAACCAACACGGCACATGGATACATATGTAACAAACCTGCACGTTGTGCACATGGACCCTAAAACCTAAAGTATAATAATAATTAAAAGAAAAAGGCAAAGAAACCATCTTGCAACCAAATAGCAAAAAAAAAAAAAAAAGAGTTTCTGCTGTTTCGACATGTGATAGTTCATGTGTAACGTTCATCAACAAGTGGAAATTGTCACTCTACCTATTTAATCAATTAGGTCGCAATGAGTTTTATAATTACCCACTAGGTGCTTCAGGCAAAAGGCAGTATTACATTCATAATATGAACTTATTAGAACTTCTAAATACATTCAGTAGTAATAACTATAGTATCTGTTTTCCTTTTAAAAATATTCTCTACAGAAAACCAAACACCGCGTGTTCTCACTCCTAAGTGGGAGTTGAACAATTAGAACACGTGGACACAGGGAGGGGACATCACACACTGGGGCCTGTCAGGGGTGGGAGTTATGGGAGGGAGAGCATTAGGAGAAATGCCTAATGGAGGTGATGGGTTGATGGGTGCAGCTATCCACCATGGCACGTGTAGACCTACGTAACAAACCTTCACATTCTGCACATGTGTCCCAGAAGTGAATGTATAGTTTAAAAAAGGGGAAAAAAAAAGCTCTTTATAATGATTACAATTCTGAAAGTTACAACACTATCCTCCTAAAATAACATTATTGGATTTCTTTTATCTACCTCACTGAGGTTCCATTTTTAATCATAACCCTTCACAAACACATGGTAAAAGCAGTGATTTACTGTACTGGATTTTTAACTACCTATCTACATTTATGCTTTGCTGTTAAATCTGTCATTCCTGACAAACACAGCTAAACAAAAACATTTGTTTATGGTATGAGATTAGGAACAAAAATCAAGAAAAATGATTTAGAACAGGGAATGATCTTATTTTTCAGACCAAAAAACTAATTGAATTGTTACTTCAACAAGGAAAGATAAAACAAAGGACATTTGGTGAATATTTGCAAAAAGGGAAAAAAAAGCTGGTCTCATTGGTCAGCAGCAGTGATCTACAGCTCTGTATAATACGGTTCCAGCTCTATAAATCTGTTCTACTCCACAATACTTTCCCGAGAAAGTGATATATCTCTAAAAAAGTTCCATCTACGTGTCACCCTGAAAGCTTACTATGCTGAGGATAATTCCAAATGCAGAAGTGTGCAGCACAACCCCTTTTTGTGACCCAAAACTGACTTATTTATCAACCATGAACATGTTTATAAAGGAAATATGGAAATATTCTAGCTTTTTAAGAGAATGCTTGTCTCCTTTAAAGTATTTCGAACCTTCCAAAGCTTCTAAATATTAACATCTCTAAGCATAAGAGCTTTGTTCCTCCTGAGGTACTGAGGATCATTCATACTGAATTACTGAAGTAACAAATGTGTCGTATAAACCCAAGGATGGAGAGTCTAAATGACTTTAAGAAACTCCTTCAATGTCATAGGCACTGCAGGCTGTGAGTGGCACACATTCGAATAAGCCTGCATACGCCTAGTATCAGATTGAAGCACGTATAAATAAAAGGCCCTAGAAGGTGAGAGATGATGGTAACTTAAAATATTACACACAAAGGAACGGAATCCAGATGCTCATGATAAAATATTTTAAGATCTCATTTTGTTTCTAACTGGTCTTTAGAAAATTTGGGGAACTCCAAAATTAAGTAGACAGAATATTTAGGTAAATAACATATTTTAAATACATACACATGCATACACAACATAATTATTTTTTTTTAAAAAAGACCATAATTTTTAGCTGTTTTGTTTTGTTTTAATGAAGGATTGAAACTGCATACTATTAACATATGCCCCAAAATTGCAATTTGCTACATCTGACATTACACTTTCCTCTATTATAGGGTAGACTTTAGCAAATCAATTTGCAGATTATAAAGTGCTACCAATCACCACTTCTGAATTCATAATCTACTGATGTATGTTTAAGATGTGTACCTCCTTAAATTGCCATAAACATCTGCAACCCTCCCATCATAAATGTTCCTCAGAATGTTACAAGACTCAAATTTAAGTCTATGCTAAGTATTCTGAAGGCAATTGCTTCAGTGTAGTGATACATGTAAGATCCTTTTTCTTTTCTTTTTTTTTGGTAACCTCCTCTATAAACAGGCAACAAAACCTCAGTATTTTAAAAGTGAATGGGTTATTTTTTTTCGATTTTATTTTGGAGACCCTTTTAGAACATGTAGTTAAAATTAAATACAACCAACATGATCGTGCCTTTTAAAAAGTCACCATTTTTTAAAGAAAATATCATGTAATTTAAAGGTTTTAAAAGCAGGGTTAGTATTAGAACTATATTATATGGGCCAATGGCTTCTGTTTAAGAATATTTTGTTTCAGTCTGAATACAGTCATCCCTTGGTACCTGTGGGGCGCTTGTTCCAGAACGGACCCTCCTCAGAATCTGCAGATACTCAAGTCCTTTACATAAAATGGTGTAATATGTGTATATAATCTATGCACATCCTCCCGTATACTTTAAATTATCTACAGAGTTGTTATAATACTTAATACCATATGAATGCTATGTAGTTGTTATACTGTATTGTTTTTAATTTGTGTTATTTGTATCTTTTTTTGTTTTTCATTTTTTCAAATATTTTCAATTAGCACTTGGTTGAATCCATGGATGCAAAACCAGAGGATGTATTTTTAATCTCCAAAGTGTTGAATGAGTCGTGAGTCACAAAAACTAGTAAAATTAGTCAATCAAGTTTGTTTTTAAAAGCTGGTGGTCCAGCCGGGTGTGGTGGTGGTGCCTGTAGTCCCAGCTACTTGGGAGGCTGAAGCAGGAAAATCGCTTGAACCCAGGAGGTGGAGGTTGCAGCTAGCCGAGATGGCACCACTGCATTCCAGCCTGGCAACAGAGTGAGACTCCATCTCAAAAAATGAAATTAAAAAAATAAATAGATAAAATAAAAGCTGGTAGTCAACAGTTGATTAGATTTAAAAAATGTATATATACACCATGGAATACCATACAGTCATAAAAATAATAAAATCATGCCCTTTGCAGCAATGTGGATGGAGCTAGAGGCTATTATTCTAAGTGAACAAACCCAGAAGCAGGAAATCAAATCATTTCATATTCTCACAAGTAGGAGCTAAATAATGGGGACACATGGACATAAAGATGGAGATAACAGACACTGAAAACTCCAAAAGCGGGGAGGGCGATGGGAATGAGGGTTCATAAACTGCCTATTGTGTATAATGTTCACCATTTGGGTGACAGGTGTACTAGAAGCACATTCCCTACCATCACGCATGGAATAGCCATGTAACAAATAATCTATGTATCTAAAATTAGACATAAGATAAATACAATAAAAAGATGGTGGTGACAATTAGTAAGGTCTGCCTGATATGGTTTGGCTTTGTGGCCCCACCCAAATCTCATCTTGGATTGTAGCTCCCAGAATCCCCACAGGTTGTGGGAGGGACCCCGTGCGAGATACTGAATCATGGAGGTGGTTATTTTCCATGCTGTTCTCGTGATGTTGAATAAGTCTCATGAGAGCTGATGGTTTTATAAAGCACATGCCCTCTTCCCTGCTGCCATGTAAGATGTGACTTTGCTCCTCATTCACCTTCAGCCATGATTGTGAGGCCTCTCCAGCAATGTAGAACTGTGAGTCCATTAAACCTCTTTCCTTCATAAATGACCCAGTCTCGGGTGTGTCTTTATTAGCAGCATGAGAACAGACTAGTACACTGCACTTTCAAACTGATAATCAATCAACTCAAGGATATGTCCAGAGATTCCTCACCTCCCCAAACTCCAGCTTAAGGGTTTCAGGGCTGACACGGGATGTGTCAGTTTATGCAAGCTAATGCATAAGCAAGCATACCAAGAGGACAGCTAGAAAATCTCTGCTCTTCTCTCCAACTTTCCCTGATAAACTATGCCAAAAATGCGTTTCAAACTTCCATGTTTAAAATTATTTTTGAAATAATTATTATGCACCTCCACTGATAGGCTCATAGGACTTAATGTGAATAATATAATATATAATCCAAATCCTGTTGGAATTCCCAGTGTCTGTTATCTCTGTTTATGTCCATGTGTCCTTACTCTTCAGCTCCTACTTATAAGTGACAACATGCAATAGGCATGTAAACAAGAAGGCATTAAACTTGGAGGGAATAAAACTAGAAGTATTTTTGGCCGGATAGAAAAATGAAAGTCATGATAACAGTGAACAACAGGGGTATAGTTAACTTTAGTTGACGTTTCTGAATTTCTGTCTAAACTCACTCTATGACTACTACTTTTAGAAGTTGATTCCTCAAGAGAAGTGACTTGACATGTCAGTAAGTAGATTTTCCAATTATTGGAGGTAGGGCTAGGCAGGAGAGGTTTTTCAATCTGAACTAAAGAACTAAATTCAGATAAAATATTTTATACAAATTACACAATACTGTATACAATTTATACAAACATAAACTAAGACATTTCACCTCACCAAATCAGGATTCATTCATGATAGGGGTTGCCTTATGATTGTAATTACTTATAACATTTAAATATTCGAGTAAAAATATAACTCTCAATTACAAAAAGGCAGGACTTAAAACATATTTCCATAAAGACATAAAACTTAAATTTCCCTATATGTTTGTTAATGTCTTTGGTCAATTTAGTTTCAAATAGATAAATTACATTGTTAGACAATGGTAATAGATATATAAAGTACGGATTATTGACTTAAATTTAGTATGTTTGCACGATATTTTTGGGAAATAGGCAAATGTTTATTAAACTATAAAAAGCTCTGAAAAACTATTTTATGAGTACTACTGTATCTGCTAGCCCACTTAATCTACATCAACAAGAGTTCATACAAGAAGATATATCATCAGGAAGCCAGGATTTCAATTTGCCTCTTATCACAGTAATATGAAGTCAATCTCCAAAATAAAAAAGGTGGGTGGAAGAAGTTAATGAACGCATTTATCTTAATGTATGGAAAATCTAATGCCAAAACAGCACATGATATTGTATTCACTATTTTCCTAGTGCATCCTACATTATGGAAGAGTTATTTTATAGCATCTGATAACATTTCTTTTGACTTCTATTTGTATGAAATAATAGTTTAAATATAAAGAAATGTTTTCATGTAGAATGTATTCAAATGCTAAAATATACATACATGTTATTCTCATCACAGTTGTAACAAATCTTTGCTTATTAATGAACTACCTTTAAATAATAGAACATTGTTTAGGTTTTGAAATGAAAGGAAAAGAACATCTACAGTGCAGTTTTAACCTTTTTACAACTAGAAAATAGTCTCAGACTTTAAGTGTTTTATTTAAATTTAACTCTAGAAATAACAGTGCACTTCTCAAAGCTCTGTAAGTCTCAGTAACTTTGTATTAGTTGTAAAATTTAAAGAACTAAGTCAGCAGACTTGGCCCTCAGATATTTTATTTTAAAAACAAAAACTAAATGAATCATGCACTTTAACGTAAAAAGTAAAACTGACCCTGAATAAGTTCAGTGGATTATATCAATGTCAGCATCTTTGTTACGATACTGTCCTATAGTTTGGCCTACATGACCACTGCGGGAAGCTAGGCAAGTGGCAATAAAATATCTCTGTATTATTTCTTATAACTGCCTATGAACATATAATTATCTCAGAATTAAAGCTTAATTCATAAAACTAGCTTCTTTCAAATATAAATAACCAAAGGTTATATTTCCTGAGGAAAAATCCAGACTTGAACACTTTCAATGTTTAGAATTTCCCCAGTCAAT
The DNA here is from genome assembly GCF_028878055.3 of Symphalangus syndactylus. NCBI lineage: Eukaryota > Metazoa > Chordata > Mammalia > Primates > Hylobatidae > Symphalangus > Symphalangus syndactylus. Next base: position 107,933,957 of record NC_072437.2, on the reverse strand, counting down.
TTAACATGTGATATGACCATTAGCTATTTTGAAGGTGACAACTTTGTGTTCCCTTGTCCGAAACACAGAATGAGTTTTACAAAATATCACTTACAAAGAGATTGGTCAGTTTATCACATCAGATCTGAAGATATGAATGTTAGATTATGCAGGGAAAATTTCAATTTGGAACCACAAACAATAATTCCTGAGAAATCTGCTGTAAAAAGACATCAACATAGTGAAGGATTACAAAGATTTCTGGTTCTTATATTTTGCTTTATAAAGCAGAAAGAGTATTTGCCAAAGTCCTTACAGAAACACTGAGAAATTTTACTTTAATCAGAAAATAAGGAGATACCCTAAGTTTTAAAAATACTTCACGCAAAATGTGTATCATGCAGTTTAACAAAAAGAATCTCAAGGACAGCATCTGAAATAATTGGGGTAGGAAATTCCATAAGCAAACATTACTAATTTAGATTAACCAAGCATTTCTTTGCTAGAAATTAAACCCATTATTTTATTTCACCAATTAACTTTATTATGGAACACAAACCATCTATGCGTGCATGTGTCAGTCCCAGCATACACATTTGATGCTAGATGATAAATGTTGCAATTTGCAGGGTAAAGTTAGTATTTGCATTACTCCGTTGTCTCTTAATTTTAAACAGAATTGGCACCTCTTCCTGGAAGACATCCTGTCCTTTCCTGTGCCATTTCAAGGGTTGTTAACTTTTTCTGACTGCTGTAGTTCTTAACACATCCTATGACACTGTTGTTTACATATGGGTTTTTAAAATAGATTGAGAACTTTTTAATTTATGAAGTGTGTGTAAAAGAATGTATGATCATTCATATTCCCATTTCATGAAAAAATAAATCATATTTTGGACGTAAAAATTGTTAAAGGAAAGCTTTTCTATAAATATTTTCTTTTAATAGTACTTTTAATCATTGAAATTTAGATCATTCAATTATGGAGATTTCTTCATTGAAGAGAAAATATCTCTTCAAAACTCTAAATAAGCTGAGCTTTATCAACTAAATTTATAGGAATACAGGCTTCAGAGGCATTAATTTATCTTACAATATTTTCCCTTCTAAAATTTGTCATGTTTTGTCACAGGTTTAAAGTGCAAGGCAACTATTGACATGAAAGATAATGTGGTATATGTAGTATAAGTGAACCTGATCTTTTCTCAAATATTTATTATTTTTATTTTCTTTGCTGTCAAGAAGAGTGGTAACAAATACGTATTATTTGTAAAGCCCCACAAAATTTGCATGAAAATAATTGTTGCATGAACTAGACATGCTTTCTGTGATATTAATCTGCAATATTCTGCAAGCCCCCAAAAAAATTCACATTCATTACAAGAAGCTTATTTCAGCATTTTACCTGTCAGAAACAGTGATTAATGTAGTTCAAATTATTTCATCAGCTAAATTCCCTTGAGATGTGTAAGATAAGGTGGTTCTTCAGAGGAACTTTGGACGGGAACTTATGACTGTAGTGACATGAATACATATGAAAGTACTTCATTTTTAAAATATAGAAAACAGACATGAAGAAAATGTACTTTAGAGTTTCATATCACTGAAATCATTTTTTTCAAATGAGGCACTAAGTAAGTGCATACGTCAATTTTTTTCCCAGCCTAGGCAATATGGCAATATATATAAGAACAAGTAAATATAACAAACAGTACAAGATTCATCTGGAGAAAAATAATTATACACGTGATAAAATACGAAAGAACAGAAGAAAACTCAATTGTTGATGTGGGATAAACTCATCACAGGATATCAATATATCACCAAGGTTTGCACATTTAAAACATGGGCAGGCCACAAGGAGGAGCTCTTGTGCAGGGATAGTGGCCTTTAATCTTCTATCTTCACTGTTTAATGAAAACGATAGGAATGTTAGTAATTTCAAAAAGCATCACAGCAGTATTCATTAGAGAAGAATTGTGTGAACTGCCTTTCACCTGCTGAGCCCTGTTGGAAGGAATCAGCTGTAGGAGGGAAGAAGGCATTTATAAAGGCAAAAGATCTGGAAACAGCTCTGGCCATCAGGTACTGAGAGAGAAGAGGGAGAGCACAGCAAGCACACAGCCGTTGCGAACTCGATGGAGAAATAAACACTGTAAGAGGCAGTGGCCACAAGAACCAGCCTGTGGGTGGTATTTACAACTTAACTGTACCTCCTAGCTGGGTGTATTAGTCAGGGTTCTCTAGGGCGACAGGACTAATAGGATAGATGTATGCATGAAAGGGAGTTTATTAGGAGAATTGACTCACATGATCTTAAGGTGAAGCCCCCAATACGCCATCTGCAAGCTGAGGACCCAGGAAGCCAGTCTGAGTCCCAAACTGCAAAAGCAGGGAAGCCAGCAGTGTCCCCTTCAGTGTGTGGCCGAAGACGCGAGAGCCCCTGGCAAATCACTGGTGTAATCCAAGAGTCTGAAAGCTGAAGAACTCAGAGTCCGATGTTCGAGGGCAGAAAGCACCCAGCACGGGAGAAAGATGGAGACCTGAGGACTTAGCCAGTCTGGTCCTTCTGCGTTCTCCTGCCTGCTTTTATCTTAGCCACAATGGCAGCTGCTTAGACAGCGCCCACTCAGATTGACGGTGGGTCTGTGTCTCTTAGTCCACTGACTCAAATGCTAATGTCCTTTGGCAATACCCTCAAAGACACACCCAGGAACAGTTATTTGCATCTTTCAACCCAATCAAGTTGACACTCGTTATTAACCATCACACTGGGGAATAGCAAGCATCAGCTACCAACTATTCTCTACTCATTTAATCAAAGCTTTGCTATGCTTGGGTTGTATTACAACACGAAGAAGAAGAGGCCTATCTTTTTATCATTTTTAATACACTGGGGCAGGAGGCAGAAATACAGAGGACTCTACCAATTGACCTGATTTCCAGAGAGGGACTATGCACTACCAGGAGTGAAAAATTTGCAACATGCCACCCAGGGTACGAGGACACACACATATCTTCCTCGTTTGATGAAAAAGTGGCACAAATTAGAGGACACTGGACAATAACTTTTATGAATTAAATTCAGAGAAGAATATGTGTAAATAATAAAGTAAGAGGAGGTGCTTCTCTAAAGAGCGTGATATAAATAACTTTACTTAGAAAATATTTAAGGTCTAAATATTTTCTCATTGTTTGTCCTTGTTGGAATATTGAATACATAGACACTAAAGGAACGCTTGTGGCCAGGCTCTGTGGCTCTCGCCTGTAATCCCAGCACTTTGGGAGACTGAGGGAGATGGATCACTTGAGTCCAGGAGTTTGAGATCAGCCTGGGCAATATGGAAAACTCTGTCTCTACACACACAAAATATATATATATACACGTAAATTAGCCAGGGGTGGTGGCATGCGCCTGTGGTCTCAGCTACTCCAGAGGCTGAGGTGACAGGACTGCTTGAGCCCAAGAGGTCGTGGCTGAAGCAGTGAGCTGTGGTCACATCATTGCACTCCAGCCTGGGCAGCACAGCAAAACCCTGTCTCAAAAAAACAAAAGCAAAAACAAAAAATGCTTGTGATAAACGTGAGACACTGAGATTAAATGTAAAAGGGTGTTCCTTACACCCACCGCCTAGCTACCCAGCTCAAAATAAGAAGTTGCTGAGGCTGGGCACGGTGGCTCACGCTTGTAATCCCAGCACTTTGGGAGGCCGAGGCGGGCGGATCACGAGGTCAGGAGATCGAGACCACGGTGAAACCCCGTCTCTACTAAAAATACAAAAAATTAGCCGGGCGTGGTGGCGGCGCCTGTAGTCCCAGCTACTCGGAGAGGCTGAGGCAGGAGAATGGCGGGAACCCGGGAGGCGGAGCTTGAAGTGAGCCGAGATCGCGCCACTACACTCCAGCCTGGGTGACAGAGCGGGACTCCGTCTCAAAAAAAAATAAAAAAAACAGAAGTTGCCGAAACCCTTAGGGTCCCTGAGGGTCCCTCAACCTGACAACTCTCTCCCCCAAAGAGATTACCATTATCCTGTATCTTGTGTGGTTTTTAATTCCTCTTTATTTTTATTAATAGTTGTACCATCATATGTGCCTCTATTATGTTGTTTAGTGTTGCATGCTTTGAACTTTATTCAGGTATACTCAAGAAGTATGTATCTTTCTGTGGTGTGCTATTTTCATTCAACATTGTGTTCCTGAGATTAATCTTGTTAACATTTACAGTTCCGGTCCCTCATTCACACTGCTGTGTAGTATTCCATTTGTAAACATGCTATGATTTGTTAACTTGCTCTCCTGCTAATCTTCAGTGCCCCGTTACCGTAGACAGAGCTGCCATGGATGCTCTTGTGTGTCCTTATGCACATGTGTCTGAGCTTCCTTGCAAGCTTTTTAGGGGTTGTGAGCATCTTAAAACATATTGTATAATTTCATATTGTTTTTTCAACCAGTGTGACAATCCATAATCTCATCTGCAGTGCATAAGGGCTGCAATATTCCCATGTTCAAATTGTCATTCATATGATCAAAAACATTGACTAATTATTTACTGCTTACTATATTAAGTAAAAATATTTGCAGTTTACGTACAAACTCATTTTTCTGGCTTATCACTGTCTGTTTGCTACTCTAAAACATAAACCTGAGTGCCAATCATGATGTGTGCCTCCCTGTCATTGCAGGAAAAATTCACAATTTTCAAGTTATACAAATACAAGATTAATTTTTAATTTTATCTAAAATGGTATGATTTCAATCAGAATTGCCCTATCACTAGCAGAAGATAGAGCTTTGCCAAACCCCACCGTGCAAAGGAAGTGTGCATATAGGTTAAGAGATGTGAATGCAACTATTTTCTTTTTTTTTTAGCATAAAATACCTGCCCACCTAAGGGAATGCAAACAATTTACTCCACTTATCATTCTCAAAATGTTGACACTGCATTCCATAAAATGTTTTACGATGACTAAATGAGATAATATATGAAAAGCCGCTAATACAACGCTCAGTATCAAGCAGACATTCAATAAAGCTATTGTTATTCAGCAACAACGCATTGATAAATCACCAACTTTGAGGGCTACTCTAATAACGAACAGGTATAATATAACCATATTCATTAAAAATATAATTTCTCCAAAGTTGTAACTTCAATAATATTTAATATTCCAGGTAAGATAACCTTACTATATTTTAAAAGCCCAGGTGTTCTTTATCGTAATAAAAATGTAGTAATCTGCAGATGAGATTATTAGATCAGAGACTAACACACTTCTTCGTAGAAATTAACTGGGGTCAAAGAATGTACATGCTTTCCAGACATACACCATGCACACAGGCATATTGTCTCTGGTCTCAAGACTGAATTCAAGGCTAGCCTTTTGAACATCTACATCTTATTAAATTATGTTTACACTAAGTTAAAAGCATTTTAATGTAATTATCGCTGAGGCTTGTCGTCACTTACAAATCCCAGAAGGATTGTGTTGCATGACAAAGCAGACCAGAGATCCAGATCCTAAGTGGTAAACAAGACTCCTTCTCACCTCCACACAGTGCTGTCAATCTGCACTGAGGGCAATCTCTGTATCACTAACATCTATTAATGTCACACACATGTTGAGGGCAGGCTAGGTCTTTTCATAGAACCAGACGGACAGAGAGAAATGGAGAATGAATATTAGCTTTAATGAATGGATGCAGAGGATCAAATATTATCCTTAAAAGAATATTTTTGGTTCTTTTCATCTCTTTCTCCCTATTTAGCTATATTTTTCATGAGGAATATTAATGCATTATTAGTCCACAAGTTCAACCTCTGTGCACTGAGAAATAGGATTAGCATGGCTTATAAAATTTATCTGGGGGGAGGTTTCAGCTATCGAGGAATTATAGGGTGTATTAATTCTTACTTATTTAGGTTACAGACGGTTAAGCCAGGAATTATGTACTTATAATTAGGTACAGAATCGATAGCGATCCCATGGTTGCTACTTATCTATCACTTCTGTTCCCAATGCATTTAAGTTGCTTGCAAATGCATACAATATAGCAATATAAAATACTTAAACTCTTTAGAAAGAACCTTTAGAAAATACAAAAAATAGGGAAGCAAGATGGTGTCAGAAACGTGGTCAGTGAACAAATGGACACTTTGACGAATCATGCACTGAGTCAGGGCAGAGCACAAATTTGACTTTGAGTTTTCTAATTAACATGCAGAAAGGAGAAAATATAACCAGTAACAAGACCGTGCATGATATATTCTAGTTATTTGGGAGAACACCAATATGAAATAAGAGAAAATATTTCCTACGGCCCCTCAAGAAGAGAAGGTTTTATGATGGCTAAAGCAGTTCAGTAAGAAGCGACTGTGTTGGGCCCAGTATGATGTGGTCCAGTTAGGCTTCTTTTTCTTTTTTCTTTTTTTTTTTTTTTTGAGACAGAGTCTCACTCTGTCGCCCAGGCTGGAGTGCAGTGGTGCAATCTCGGCTCACTGCAAGCTCCGCCTCCCAGGTTCACACCATTCTCCCACCTCAGCCTCCCAAGTAGCTGGGACTACAGGCGCCGCCACCACGCCTGGCTAATTTTTTGTGTTTTTAGTAGAGACGGGGTTTCACCGTGTTAGCCAGGATGGTCTCGATCTCCTCATCTCATGATCCGCCCGCCTCAGCCTCCCAAAGTGCTGGGATTACAGGGGTGAGCCACCGCACCCGGCCAGTTAGGCATTTTTGATGGTCTCACTTCATCTTGAAACAGATTTTAGATAACAATGCAGAATAGATGGCTTCGTTTCCTCCAGGCCATCTTTCATAAATATTATTTATCTTATCCACGTGTCTGAAAAGTATCCAGCTGCAGTGAATTCGTGATTATAGTCCCTGACAAGTACCGGGAAAGCTGTAATTCTATGTTTTCATTTGCAAACAAAGCATTACACTCCAAAAGTCAACAAAATTGCATGTAGCACAAACATCCTCATGTGAAAAGCAGGAGCTGGATAAAGATGGGCCTGAACAGACCGCTCAATTTCTGACTTGAAAGGTACACAAGCAGCGCTGGCAGTCGAAGTGAAGAGTTCCTCAGAAAACAATTTTGGGACTACTTTAATGCAAAGAAAAGCAGGAAATAAAGTTCAACAGCTGCATTCCATAAAGCATACTGGCAGTCATTTGTCAAAAAAAATAAATAAAAATAAAATTAAAAATAAAACTCTTCTAGTGAAAAATGGCTCAAGCCTTAGGAAGGAAGAAGGAAGAGAGAGGAAGGGAGAGGAGGAAAGAAACCAGCTCCAGCTACAGTGCTTGGTTTTGAGCAACAAAGATTCCTGAAATACTTTCCAAAATAAACCTGTGGCAAAATGCTGAACTTGGAAACAGAAATAGACAACTTGATGCACAAAATAATCAGTTCTAAAATAGTCAAAATGTACAAAAGGATACAAAGCATTTGTGGTGTTGACTGAGAAATTAACCATGTACATTTGCTAAACGTAGAAATCTGGGGACAGAGACTGAAAAATACAATGATCCCCAAGGCTATTTATTTTGGCATTACTTATTTATAAAGTAAATACATAAAATTGAAAGTCTTTCCTATAACCTGCTTCTCCAAATCTCTCGGAGTCTTTGTTTCAGGTCTAGTCTGGCCTCCCTCATTTTTGTTCTCAGTCTGCCTGGATCCTGAGGTCACTGGATTCTGTGCTCCCAGCGCGTGTCCATTCCACAGTGGAATGTGAGAAAGTAGTAAAACACAAAAATACAAATAAATAAGATTCTATGTTTGAGTCTGAGTGAGAGCAGCTAGAGGTGACTTAGATTAACTGAAAAAGGTGTAAAAGAATTTTGCTAAAATCATGCCTCAAAGAGTCTACAGTATTAATCGTGTAATACAGCACTACGCCACACGAGGGCACTATATGGTCAGCTTACTCAGATGAAAGCAAAATGTAAACGGAGTTTATAAGAACAAGATTTGATGAAAATAAAATTACATTCTCTCCCAGGTAATAAAAAAAATCAAAATTCTGGAACATTTAAAGACCCTATGTGTGGTTTGTAATAAAATGGTAATAGCTTGACTTGCTCTCATCCATTTCACCTGTAACTTGGCCGCTATCAGTTTTTCAAACAGCTTAGGAATTTTTCAACGTAAAGTCATTTACACATTCTATTTATCTCTGCCTAGGACACTCTCCGACCTCATTGTAATCTTTTAGGTCTCAGCTGAAATGCAATTTCCTCAGAGACAGCTAACCTAGACACCTTACCTAACGCAAGTCTCTCTTACGCAACATGCAACTGTATGTCAGCCCTCGGTGTATTTTAGTCATGGCACTTACCGAAAGTATTTTATTTATGCACATCGCACATTCCTATGTGAGTTTTGTCTGTTCCCTTCAATATGCTTTAAGCTCCATGAGGCTAAATACCTGTCAGTTTTGGTCACTGTCTAATCCCCAGAGCCTAGGACACTGGGGCATAATAGAAACAAAGCTATGTGTTGAATGAATGAATGAATCTCTGTGACTGTGGCTTATTTCTCCCTACAAAGTTTGACTGAGCCCCACACTCTCACAGAAATCTTTAAAATAATAACAAAAAAGTAGTGAATGTCACCATGTGTTTTCTGACCAATAAACCTGAGAGCTTGTCTGGAGGTTATATGAATTATGGAGCGTCATGATATACTCTTTATTCAACATTGCTTCTCTTCTATTTAAAAACCTGCCCTTCTTTGGAAAGGGTGAAGTGGGACAGGCTGAAGAACACAGATGTTTGAGGGAAGAATGCTTACATTCACCTACTTTGTGATAACTTTACCCTTGTTAAAACGGAAATACAGAAAAGAGGTTACAGAGGAGTTTAATGCTGCCCTTTCTTAGAACGAGAACAACACAATTCTCTTTTCTTTGTCTCCAACTTTACAGGTACTTACTGTGGCGTATAAAATGGTCACTTACAAATTAGACCAACAAAAGGGTATTAAAAGTATTTGTTTATGGGACATCGGGGTGTAAAACACACCACTCAACATCGTGATGTAACTTTACACGACAATAGGGAAGGAGATAGAAAAGACAAAATGCACGGGGTGGGGGGACAACAGCAGGGCAAAGTGATCCGAAGACAATCTCCACAGAGTTCCAAGATCATGTGGATTCCAAAAGGCCAGAGGCCATTTGCTCCTTGATATTAACTCCAGGCTTAGCGTGATACTACAATGTAATTGTGGATGAAGTAGATAAGTGCGTCTTGAAGGCTTAAACCAAAACTATGGTTGGTCATAAAGAGGTGGCCGTGTTTTTTTGTTTTGTTTTGTTTGGTTTTTGGTTGTTTTTTTTTTTTTGGCCGAGGAAGAATTGGTTAGGGTATAAGGTCTGCATTTCAGGCTTCCATCATCAAAGACTGACAAATTCAGGCGAGCTGGAGTGAAGGTTAGGTCTTCCCCAGCCGTGGTCTTCACAGAGTGGGGGATCAGACCAGCAGGATTAAGGGGAATTCGGTGACCTTGTTACTCATAGGTCAGTAGCTTGGGGTTGCGCTTTCTCCTTTTTTCAACCTGTAGTCGACACAGCAAAAAGGCCCAGAACTGGCGAAGGAACAAAGCAGCAAAAAGTGAGGCCCAATAAAAGCTTCAGGCTCAAGAAGACCCCTGAGAAACGAAAGGGAGAGACTATTCCAGGGGACAGTAGGTGAAAAGGAGATAACTCAAAGCGCAGTGGCAAAATGTTCTTACACGTAAGGGATGTTCGTTAATGGACAAATATTCATGGCACTATGATCTGTTAGGACAAATGTAGAATCATCTGTGTGCTTTAAATACCGTGTGTGTAAGATTTTAACTGTTTATTAGAAGTCCGAGAACCCCGTTTAAGGTATCTGGATATTCCCTCCCCTTCCTTTCCAAGATTCAGACACTACTAAGTGTGTAGCAGGATGAGCCGCAGACAAAACCCCTCAGACGCCGAGTTGTAGAAGGAAGGGCTTTATTCAGTGGGGAGCATCAGCAAGCTACTGCCTCAAAACCCGAGCTCCCCAAGTGCACAATTTCTGTCCCTTTTAAGGGCTCACAACACTAAGGATTTCACAAGAAAGGGTCGTGATTGATTTGAGCAAGCAAGGGGTACGTGGCAGGGGCTGCATGCACCGGTGGTCAGAGTGAAACGGAACAGGGCAGGGAGTTTCACAATGTTCTTCCATACAATGCCTGAAATCTATGGGTAACATCGGGTTCTAAGTCATGAGTTGATTTTTAGCTACTAGGTTTAGGCCAGGCAGGCCCAGGCCTGGTTTTGGGTCTGGCGCTGGGCTGCCTGTCTTTGATTTCACTTCCTTGTTTTTTTCTTAAAACAGGTACTGAGTGTAAAACAGTATAAAACAATATGAGAGGGTCTCTCTCTTCCCTCAAGGGTAAAAATAAGATTGCGACAAATCTAAACTTTATGGAAGTCAAATAAAAAACACTTAAACATATGTAAATAATTGCATACATAAATTATTGCATTAAAATGCCTCCTAAGTGTCACGTAGTCTTTAAACAAATACATTTTCAATGATGGCACAGCTTTTTGGTTCCATTTCTATTTTAATCTCTGATATTCGCACATACCTGTGCACACGTGGAAACATCTATTACTGTTTCAAAAAGACAACTATTAGCAAAGTTCTTACATACACCTGCATATCATGCATTAGAATCAAGTACTTTATTCAGTTCATGTCTTCAAAATTACGTTAATGTACTAATCAGGTATTCCATCCTTTCTACAGTATGGTCTTCCTAGAATAAGCTACCCAACTTTCTCAAAGGTGCAAAATGACCATATTTAAAGTTTGGATGAAATTTAATTCATCTTTAATTTGTTTCTGTCACTTTACTATGTTCTGGGGTGTTTTTTAATCTCTCTCTCTCTCGCTCTCTCTCTCCCTCTCTCACTGTCACACACACACAAACACACATGCCTGGTGCTGTCAGCTCTGAGATTTCTGATGATCAAGAGAAACAGGACATCTTTTAAACTTGAAGTACATTCATATGTCAATGAATGACAATGTGTTTGCACCATTACAGACAAAATCACAGCAGTCTTTATTTCCAAAAGCCAAAAATGTAGGGCTCAATCAACATAAAATGTCATAAGCAATAATTAAATAAATGCCAATAGAATGACCTTATAATTTTCAAACCCATGTCAGATAAAGCTATAAGAGATATCCAAATGCCAATACATATGATATTAATACCTGTGTTTTGTGGTATTAAGAACACGAAAAAATAGAAAATTCTATGAAGTTCAAAGTTCTTTAAAGTTAGATGGAAAAGGCATTCATTGGTATTCCCACGAAGTTTTACGGTTTAGTTGGAAAATACACATATGTTTCTTAAGAGCTAAAATAATGCATTCGACATACAGACAAATGACCAATGTAGGTGGGAGGGCAGAGTTCTGTGATTAGACAGGAGAATTAGAAAATCTGTTCCAAGTAACTCCAGGGAATGGGTGGTATAACTTCCTCCTTGAGGTCCGAGGGTCACCAACATAAAAGCTCTACATAAGTTTTTATTAGTAGCTCAGAAAAAAAAATAGAATCTAAAAAGATCAAAATCCTGGCAAAGGTTTCCGGTCATAATAAATCATAGTCGCGCAGGATGACATGATCTCCCACAGCATAAGATTTAGAATTAAGTGTTTGGTACTGTGAGTATCTTCAGTTACCAGATAGTCGTTGCTTTCATGATGTGTACACGTCTCCTTAGCCTCGGCAGGGTTTCCAATTAAGCATAGAAATACTTTAAAAATTTGAAATCCTAGTAAAGATAGTTTGGCATTGGAAAGGATCCAATCTGTGTTGGAAATCTACATACGTGTAATGTTTAAGAGAACTTCGCTTATGAGAGAAAGCTTCGTTTTGTTTTTTGAGAGAGAGTCTCACTCTGTCGCCCAGGCTGGAGGGCAGTGGTGGGATCTCAGCTCACTGCAACCTCCCCTCCCAGTTCAAGCAATTCTCCTGCCTCAGCCTCCTGAGTAACTGGCACTACAGATGCACCCCACCACGCCCGGCTAATTTTTGTATTTTTAGTAGAGACAAGGTTTCTCCAGGTTGGCCAGGCTGGTCTTGAACTCCTGACCTCAGGTGATCTGCCCTCCTTTGCCTTCCAAAGTGCTGGGATTACAGGCATGAGCCCCCATGCCCAGCAGAGAGTGAGTTTTAAAGGTACAATATCTAATATGCAGTTGAGTACTTGAAACAGATATTTGATTTTAAATTTCTTACTAATATAAACAATATTGGAACATTTGGCAAAGCGTTTGGATTCACCATATTGATTGTTCTTACAAAAATAAAATTATCGGGGAAATTTTGTTTGTAGATGCAGACACTAAAGAACTTAAGTGAAATAAAATATATTACATTTGGAATTCCTAGTGAATTGGAATGATGGTTTCATAATTTCAAACTTAAAATATGTAATTATTTGCTTGATTTTGACATGGTATTTTAAATTGATATTTTAGTATTTATATATTATTTTGGAACAACTAGATGCATTTTAGGGTCACTATTTTTATTAATTAGATTTATAAAAGTTATTTAGATATGCAGAAATAATTTACTGTCCTAAATTTGAAGCACTCAAAAAATAAGTTATAAAGGTTTATAAATAAATTTAAAAATATTTGAAAATGTCTTACATTTGTAAACAAGATTAAAAAAATTCATAAGCCCTTAAAATAATTGCTGCAATTTCCCATTTTAAAAATAAAATAATCTCAGTAATGAAAGAGACCTAGAGAAGAACTAGGCTTATAAATCTATAAATTGAATAGCAAATGTTAAAAATGAGCTTTAGAAGTTTTCTCTGCACAAAAAAGAAGACAAAAGAAGTCATTAAACCCTACATTCATTTTTAATTACAAGTCGGATATTATTTAAGAGAGCAATAATATGTCCCCTTTCATGTAATGTCCAGAATTCAAAGGAACCACAGGATGTCATGTCGTTTATTCTCCGAAGTGGAATGCCATCACTTCCGCAGATAATACTGATTAATTTGAGCCAGCCTTCCACCTACATCCCCTATGCAAATAAACTTTACAAAGCCTTTCATTACATTATATACAAATATTTCTTCTCTTCATCAGTCATATTCTAATTATAGAGGCTCAACCAGGTAAGTTTAGCCTGACAAATATCTATGCTTATTATTATAGATTCACAAAGAGCTCCTTCTTCCTTATTAGTCAGATAATGTTCTTTCCTTTTACCCTATAGACAAAGGATGCGATTCATTAGGAAGTATTCCCCAACAGAGAAAATGTTTATATAAGCTTATTGATGTGTTCTTTTCAAATGCAGGGTAATTTAAATTTTCTTTAAATGGTATTTTTCTTAAGAGAGTAAAAAAAAAGGGAAACAGATGTTTTCATCACAAACACCATTTACCAACCAACCCAAAATGCATGGCCATTTATATTAAACAAGAAAACAAGTAGAACATGTGATTGCCTACATTTGTGCCGTATAAATTCATTGTCATTACTCTCAACTGAACCCCTGATGCTGCCTAAAAAAAAAGAGACCACGTTTATTTTCTCAATTCAACCCATCACCCTTCAGAATGACTATTTTAATCTTTCACCACAAACACAACCTGTATTTCCCTCTGCTGTCCTTAATCTTTGTCTCTTTCTTCCCTGAAACAAACAAAAGCCAAGACAGGAAACTGTGCTGCATCCTCCTCTAGTCAACCTAACGCCAGTCTTTCCTATGGCCCCTCCGCCACCTGTGGAGGAACATTCCAAAGTCAATGTCATTTCTTCCACCTGAAACAAATTTTACATGTGTTACCACTGTCCTGATTTTGTGTTTCCTCCTAAGCTCTTCAGGAAGATTGTCAACATTACCCATCCTCAGTCTCCCTCTCTTATTCCTCTACACGGTCCAATTCCATTGCTGCTGGCATGACTTGACCAATTTAGCTGCATTCACTACTGAAACAAAAGGGCGAATCACTACTTTGTTCCTATTGCAGACATTATTTATTGACTGTGCAAGATTACTAGACACAATCTAGCACACTCTTTTAACACACACATACACACACACACATAAACACACATACACACACATACACACACACATACATACACACACATACACACACATACACACACACACATACACACACATACACACACATACATAAACACACATACACACACATACATACACATACACACACACATACATACACACACATACACACACAGATACACACACACACACACATACACACACACACACATGCAGTTTTCCATGTGCTACCAGTTGTGTTCCCAGGGAAGGAGAATGTCAGATGGATACTAACAAGAAGGATGTCTTTTATGGAATTCTCTTGGGATCAATACCTAGGAAAGTAGAGAGAAGCATGGTAGGACAAGGAGAGAAAGTGGGCTGGACGCAGCTTCAGCCTATGGGGACACTGGTAAAATAACACTTCAGAGTTGTATAAAGGCCAAGTTCTAGTTGGAACGGGTAGACTGTGCCTTCATATCCGTCTATTGATCAGTCATTGGTTGCAGGCAGTTGAGACCACCCTTAAAGAGGGCTGTGATCACAGCACCCATCATACAATGTAACCTCATTCTGAGGATGTTCCTCACAGCTCTATCATTCTTGCATCTTGATTGTTCCTTACCAGGTCCTACTTTTCTACTTAATTTTAAAGTGTTGAAGTTTCTCATAATTTCTTTTCCCCACTCTTCATGCAATATACACTCAATGCAATCTCACCTACTCCCATTCTTTCCTTTAATAATGATAGACTGAAGGGACCCAAATTTATATCTGTACCAGATATTTCTTCTAGCTCTACACATATATTTGCAAAACCTACTTGTAGAATTCTACTCACCATCTTCCCCCACTTCCTGTTCTTTCCCAAACAATCTTTCTTTTTTCTTGCTCCACAAACAGAAACTAGAATGATTTCTTTAAAAATACAAATGAGGTCAAGTTACCCTTCTGCTGAAACTTTTCGGTATCTTCCCAGTACCCTTCAGAAAAGGTAAGAACATTCTTAAAATGACTCTTTCAAAGCTCTGCACATTCTGATCTACGTTTCTTCCTTAAGTTCCTCTCTAGGTTAATTTTACTTATTCATACGTCCTCCTTGATCCCTGTCATTCGGTGAATCTTTCTTTATTTTTAAAGTATCTGTTTAAATGGCATTTCTTTAAAAACTCTTACTCATTGTCCAAAAGTAGTTAAGGATTTTGTTCTATAATATCACTCTATCTTTGTGTTTATTCAAATGACAAAATTATTTACTTTATTCTTTTGTTTCATATATTTTTCTTCTGTTTGACCGTGAGTTTCAAGGGGGCAGGGGAACAGATTATCCTATTTTGTTTGTTTTTAGTCTATCCCCAGTGCCTAGAATAAGGCTTGATGCACAGAAAACATTTTATGTATGTATACGCTGAGAAAAGCAGTATGATTGAAGAATGCGTAAATAGTGACTGGAAAATGAACATGTGAATCCCAGCACTTTGGGAGTCCGAGGAGGGCAGATCACGAGGTCAGGAGTTTGAGACCAGCCCAGCCCACAGGTGAAACCCCGTCTCTAGTAAAAATACAAAAATTAGCCAGGCATGGTGGTGGACACCTGTAATCCCAGCTACTTGGGAGGCTGAGGCAGCAGAATCGCTTGAAGCCAGGAGGCAGAGGTTGCAGTGAGCCAAGATCGTGCCAGTGCACTCCAGCCTGGGCAACAGAGTGATACTCTGTCTAAAAAAAAAAAGAAAAAAGAAAATGTACATGCATAATTTAGCATGTGTTTCTACCACTGAACACAGTGTGGGAAACATAGGAATATAAATCAGGATGATGCAGATGAGTAAATAATTCTGAATTATTTAATAGTCAGGATTTATAGCTAGGATTATTTTCAAAGGCCTATTGATATGCAATGGAGATGGATGAGCATGTACTACTTGAGGGCAGAAGAAAATCTCAATGAAAAATAGGGAGTAGAAATCTGAAGACAACAAAGAGGATGGCAAGATAATTGCTTTTCCAAAGTAATACCAATGAACACACTTAAAAACAGGCATGGGTAAGTTCACTATGGCAAAATGTCCAAATATATACTGGGAAGCAAATGGAAAGTTTTATCTTGACTTTCGAGGTGAACAGAGATCTACAGGGATAAATATTTTATAGCTGAGAAAACATGTGAAAAAGGGGAGAAATGGCTGGGCACGGTGGCTCATGCCTGTAATCCCAGCACTTTGGGAGGCCGAGGCTGGCGGATCACCTGAGGGCGGGAGTCTGAGACCAGCCTCACCAACATGGAGAAACCCCGTCTCTACTAAAAACATGAAATTAGCTGGGCATGGTGGCGCATGCCTGTAATCCCAGCTACTAGGGAAGCTGAGGCAGGAGAGTCGCTTGACCCTGGGAGGCAGAGGTTGTGGTGAGCTGAGATTGCGCCATTGAACTCCAGCCTGGGCAACAAGAATGAAACTCTATTTCAAAAAAAAAAAGAAAAACAGGAGAAACTTGCCCCAAATCATTTGGTTAAAAAGTTGCATATTTAAAATGTGAACCAGCCAGGCGCGTTGGCTCACACCTGTAATCCCAGCACTTTGGGAGGCCGAGGCTGGCGGATCACCTGAGGGCGGGAGTCTGAGACCAGCCTCACCAACATGGAGAAACCCCGTCTCTACTAAAATCATGAAATTAGCTGGGCATGGTGGCGCATGCCTGTAATCCCAGCTACTAGGGAAGCTGAGGCAGGAGAGTCGCTTGACCCTGGGAGGCAGAGGTTGTGGTGAGCTGAGATTGCGCCATTGAACTCCAGCCTGGGCAACAAGAATGAAACTCTATTTCAAAAAAAAAAAAGAAAAACAGGAGAAACTTGCCCCAAATCATTTGGTTAAAAAGTTGCATATTTAAAATGTGAACCAGCCAGGCGCGTTGGCTCACACCTGTAATACCAGCACTTTGGGAGGCCGAGGCAGGCAGATCACCTGAGGTCAGGAGTTTGAGACCAGCCTGGCCAACATGGTGAAACCCCATTTCTACTAAAAATACAAAAATTAACTGGGCGTGGTGGCGGGTGCCTGTAATCCCAGCTACTTGGGAGCCTGAGGCAGGAGAATCACTTGAACCCGGGAGGCGGTGGTTGCAGTGAGCCGGGATCGCACCACTGCACTCCACCCTGGGCAAGAGTGAGATCCTGCCTCAAAAAAAAAAGAAGTGAAACAGTTTCTTTCTAACCTCCAAATGCACAATATTCCACGACACCAACCCTACACCAAAGAAATGTGTAGAAGTTTATAAAAATGGTTATTAACTGATTTTTTTCAGCACCAGAATCAACTATCCTGACTCTAGCTTTAGAAACGTAAGTTAAAAAAAGAGGAAAATAACTTCGAAGGAAGTAATTCTTTGAAAGCCGTTAGGACAACACAATGATTTGAGGGTCTTGTGCTTTTCCATGAAAAGGTGGGGCTAAGTCTGTTTTAGAGGGTGAAGGAGACACAGGAGTTAAAAATGTGCCAACACCGTGGCCCTTGGAAATAACTTGTAAGATCAAATGAAAATCGCAATCGAGACTGTCACTTTTCGATCAGATTGTTTTCAATCGATAATGAGTGCAGGCCCGCAAATGTGTATGGGTGTTATGTGGCATATCAAGGTACATTTCTGCAGAACATACTCAGTGCAATATGGCTTGTGGGTACAACATTCCTTTATATAATTGCACTCAACTAATGTATGCCTTGGAAAGCAAGCACATCAAACATTATGTCTTAACAGACTTCTGAAAGAAAAACTGGAGTTCCTGGTGGCTCTTAAACAGTCTGCTGGTTATTTTATGGCATAGAGGAGAAAATTTACCCTGCAGAAATCTAGCCGAGCACATCCTCAGACTGATCACATTCACCTTCTCATCATGGTTCCAGTCTCAATTAAAAAAAAAAAAAAACAACAAAGAATCATATTTGAGTAATCTGTTCTGAATCATACAGGGAAAGTCCATGCTGAGATAATACTTATGCATCTGTCTTAGAACATGTCTAGAATATTTACTAGGAAGACTCACTATCAAAAGGGATTTTGGCATATGTGCATTAATTCAGCAAGCCTCATTTCTTCAATACCAAACATGCGCCAGACATTGTCCTAGGAAGAGAGGATTTAGAAAAAAAAAAAATAAAGATATATTTACCGCAGTCCAGCCATAGAAAAAGATAAGTAAGTAATTAAATGCAGGAGTATACTATAGCTTCAAAGATAAAACTTATGAAGGTCTGGAAATTAGCACACATGGGATAAAACAGTCACTTCTACATAAGAGGAGGCGATTATAAAGAAGATTCACTTAAGATTCAGTATTGGCTAAGGTTAAAGAGAGAAGCATTGTTCTTGGACCAAGTTTTCTGGGAGGTGGGAGAGTAAAAGAAGTCCGGGACCAAAGGAAGCTACAACAGAGAGCACTGAACGAGCAGCCTTGCAGGTCTGACCCAGACTGCCATCTGAGAAAATTACAGGCAGTTTGATTGGCTGGGGCACAGGCCGTGAGGTGGGGCATGATGAGTGACAGCTGGAACCAGGCAAGGCTCATAAATGTCACACTAAGGAATTTTCACTGTTTTCTACCAGCCACTGGAAGAAACTGAAGAGCTTAAAGCAAGATAATGGCACATCACAAAACACATGGATTCGAGGTGGTAAGACAAAAAGAAGTTACTGTAGCAGAAGCATCAGGAAGTAGACTTGTATTAATTTAACTGCAAAATAATTACTTCTCCTACCCCCACAACAACATTCCAACACACAGAACTAATGTGGGTTATTAATTATTTCCCACTGTTCCCTACTGAAACAACATACTTTCAACTTTATTCTTTCAGTTCTGAGCGTGCTTATCTGCAAAGATATATAACCTAGTCTCCACGTCTTATCATAGAAAATTAGTACAGGTGACTTGTCTATTTTCAAACAGGGAGAAAAATAGAAATAGATGCATTTAGTCCTTCTGAATTAACCAGCTAAGCTACTTGAGGAGGAAGAGATTATATCAAAATTGTAAACTTTTAAAACTAATTTAACATTATAACCACAAATGGATATATAAATTTTTTTCCTTCAGGGAATACTTGGGAGAAAAATTAGAATCCATGCTCCTGCCTTATTCAAAGCAAAATGATATTGGGTACAGCTGTTCATTTCAAAGGCCACTGCACATCTCCCATAAAAGCAGTGTGCTACAGTGATGAAAACTGCCCACCAATGGTCATGCCTATGCGCGTTTTCTAAGGTGTTTGCCACCCTCCTGTCAAGAGGTGAAGTCTGTTTCTTTAACTCCTGAATCTGGGTTGCCCACGTGGCTTGCTTTGATCAATGAAATGTCACAGAAGTTATGTTCTAGGACTTTTGAGCTCAGGTCTTCAGTTTCTACTTTCCCTTTCGGAACTCAGCTCCGAATAAAGAATTCCGGAATCTCCTATTAAGGAGGGTAACCACACAGAGAGACGGGAGAGTGACAGGCCACAGGCAGAAACACAATCTACATGGAAGAGACCCATGGCATTCCAGCCAACAGCAAGTACCAGGCCCCACGTGCAAATGAGGCCAATGGGTTCCACTATGTCCAGCTGAGCTGTCCCAGCCAAAACCATGTCAATCATGGACGAGTTCTCTCTTCTTCATCCTGCCCATATTGCTGTCTCATGGCATCATACCCAATAAAATGGCTGTGATTTGAAGTCATTAAGCTTTGCGGTGCTTTATTACATAGCAACATATAAATAATAATGAGTAGTAAAATGCTTATTGCTAACTTTTCAGTGTAAAATTCCAGTGGCAGACCATGATGCCATGTAGAAAATATCTGGCTCAATTCGTACAAAAATGGCACAGCGTGTGGGACTCAGAGGAAACACCACGGTAGCAGGCCCTATATGCACAGCAGGACACACAGGAAGCCAGTGTCCAAGGAGCTGAAGGTGACCCTGTGGCCTTTCAATATTCACACGAAGAAGCAAAAGCAATAGCACAGCATATCCTGGTCGGTGATGTGTGTGTATGTGTATGTGTCACAGCTGCATTAGACCAGACCACGTGGTAACATTGTCTAAAGAAAGAAATAGAAAATACATAGAAAGCTCTAAACTTGTTTTTCTTTAGAAGTTATGTCCCAACCATGATAAAAGTGTTATTTTTCCTCCTTGAGGAAACAAAGAGAAATCAACGATAACATTTCTACCCATTTTTTTTTTTTTTTTTTGCTGTTATATCCATTTTATGATGCTTTGCAAGTACTATTTATTCTTACTTTTACAGCCAGTCAGAATGTGTTTGGGTTTCTCTTATTTCTGTCTTTTTAAAGCTTCAACATTAAAGTTCTTTAGTACATCACACATTGCAATATTAAAAGAAAACACTATCTTGCCTAAATAAGCAGTATCGTATAATATCCAGTCGAAACTAACTTCAATGTACGTGATATGAATATTGCTTTCTGAAAACTTTACGGTCTGTTTGGACCACTCAATATGTAATTTTTAAACTAGGATGCCATAGTGTTTAAACAGTTTTCACATCAGAAATGTAAGAAGTGCTTCTCCTCAGCAAATGTAAAAGAACACACATCACAACAAACTATCTCTCAGACCACAGTGCAATCAAATTAGAACTCAGGATTAAGAAACTCACTCAAAACTGCACAACTACATGGAAACTGAACAACCTGCTCCTGAATGACTACTGGGTACATAACGAAATGAAGGCAGAAATAAAGATGTTCTTTGAAACCAATGAGAAAAAAGACACAACATACCAGAATCTCTGGGACACATTCAAAGCAGTATGTAGAGGGAAATTTATAGCACTAAATGCCCACAAGAGAAAGCAGGAAAGATCTAAAATCAACACCCTAACATGACTATTAAAAGAACAAGAGAAGCAAGAGCAAACACATCCCAAAGCTAGCAGAAGTCAGGAAATAACTAAGATCAGAGCAGAACTGAAGGAAATAGAGACACAAAACACCCTTCAAAAAAACCAATGAATCCAGGAGCTGGTTTTTTTTAAAAGATCAACAAAATTGATAGACCGCTAGCAAGACAAATAAAGAAGAAAAGAGAGAAGAATAAAATAGACGCAATAAAAAATGATAAAGGGGATATCACCACCGATCCCACAGAAATACAAACTACCATCAGAGAATACTATAAATGCCTCTATGCAAATAAATTAGAAAATCTAGAAGAAATGGATAAATTCCTGGACACATACACCCTCCCAAGACTAAACCAGAAAGATGCTGAATCCCTGAATAGACCAACAACAGACTCTGAAATTGAGGCAATAATTAATAGCCTACCAACCAAAAAAAGTCCAGGATTCACAGCTGAATTCTACTAGAGGTACAAAGAGGAATTGGTACCATTCCTTCTGAAACTATTCCAAACAATAGGAAAAGAGGGAATCCTCCCTAACTCATTTTATGAGGCCAGCTTCATCCTGATACCAAAGCCTGTCAGAGACACAACAAAAAAAGAGAATTTGAGACCAATATCCCTGATGAACATCGCTGCGAAAATCCTCAGTAAAATACTGGCAAACCGAATCCAGCAGCACATCAAAAAGCTTATCCACCAAGATCAATTTGGCTTCATCCCTGGGATGCAATGCTGGTTTAACATACGCAAATCAATAGATATAATCCATCACATAAACAGAACCAAAGACAAAAACCACATGATTATCTCAATAGATTTAGAAAAGGCCCTTGACAAAATTCAACAGCGCTTCGTGCTAAACACTCTCAATAAATTTGGTATTGATGGGACGTATCTCAAAATAATAAGAGCTATTTATGACAAACGCACAGCCAATATCTTACTGAATGTGCAACAACTGGAATCATGCCCTTTGAAAACCGGCACAAGACAGGGATGGCCTCTCTCACCACTCCTATTCAACATAGTGCTGGAAGTTCTGGCCAGGGCAATCAGGCAAGTGAAAGAAATAAAGAAATAAAGAGAAATAAATATTCAATTAGGAAAAGAGAAAGTCAAATTGTCCCTGTTTGCAGACGACATGATTTATATTTAGAAAACCCCATCATCTCAGCCCAAAATCTCCTTAAGCTGATAAGTAACTTCAGCAAAGTCTCAGGATACAAAATCAATGTGCAAAAATCACAAGCATTCCTATACACCAGTAACAGACAGAGAGCTAAATCATGAGTGAACTCCCATTCACAATTGCTACAAAGAGAATAAAATACATAAGAATCCAATTCACAAGGGATGTGAAAGACCTCTTCAAGGAGAACTACAAACCACTGCTCAATGAAATAAAAGAGGATACAAACAAATGGAAGAACATTCCATGCTCATGGATAGGAAGAATCACTATTGTGAAAATGGCCATACTCCCCAAGGTAATTTATAGATTCAATGCCATCCCCATCAAGCTACCAATGACTTTCTTCACAGAATTGGAAAAAAACTACTTTAAAGTTCACATGGAACCAAAAAAGAGCCCGTATTGCCAAGCCAATCCTAAGCAAAAACAACAAAGCTGGAGGCATCATGCTACCTGACTTCCAACTATACTACAAGGCTACAGTAACCAAAACAGCATGGTACTGGTACCAAAACAGATACATAGATGAATGGAACAGAACAGAGGCCTCAGAAATACCACCACACATCTAAAACCATCTTATCTTTCACAAACCTGACTAAAACAAGAAATGGGGAAATGATTTCCTATTTAATAAATGGTGCTGGGAAAACTGGCTAGCCATATGTAGAAAGCTGAAACTGGATCCCTTCCTGACACCTTATACAAAAATTAATTCAAGATGGATTAAAGACTTAAATGTTATATGTAAAACCGTAAAAACCCAGAAGAAAACCTAGGCAATACCATTCAGGACATAGGCATGGGCAAGGACTTCATGACTAAAACACCAAAAGCAGTGGCAACAAAAGCCAAGATAGACAAATGGGATCTAATTAAACTAAAGAGCTTCTGCACAGCAAAAGAAACTACCATCAGAGTGAACAGGCAACCTACAGAATGGGAGGAAATTTTTGCAATCTACCCATCTGACAAAGGGCTAATATCCAGAATCAACGAAGACTTTAACAAATTTACAAGAAAAAATCGAACAGCCCCATCAAAACGTGGGCAAAGGATATGAACAGACACTTTTCAAAGGAAGACCTTTATTCAGCCAACACACACATGAAAAAAGGCTCATCATCACTGGTCATCAGAGAAATGCAAATCAAAACCACAATGAGAAACCATCTCACACCAGTTAGAATGGCCATCATTTAAAAAGTCAGGAAACAACAGGTGCTGGAGATGATGTGGAGTAATAGGAAGGATTTTACACTGTTGGTGGGACTGTAAAGTAGTTCAACCATTGTGGAAGACAGTGTGGTGATTCCTCAAGGATCTCAAACTAGAAATACCATTTGACCCAGCAATTCTATTACTGGGTATATACCCAAAGGATTATGAATCATGCTACTATAAAGACATGAACACATATGTTTATTGTGGCACTATTCACAATAGCAAAGACTTGCAACCAACCCAAGTGTCCATCAATGATAGATTAGATTAAGAAAATGTGGCACATATACACCATGGAATACTATGCAACTGTAAAAAAGGATGAGTTCATGTCCTTTGTAGGGACATGGATGAAGCTGGAAACCATCATTCTGAGCAAACTACCGCAAGGACAGAAGACCAAACACTGCATGTTCTCACTCACAGGTGGGAATTGAACAATGAGAACATTTGAACACTGGGTTGGGAATATCACACACCAGAGCCTGTCATGGGGTGGGGGGTTGGGGGAGGGATAGCATTAGGAGAAATACCTAACGTAAATGAGGAGTTAATGGGTGCAGCACACCAACATGGCACATGTATACAAACCTGCACATTGTGCACATGTACCCTAGAACTTAAAGTATAATAATAATAATAAAGAAATGTAAGAAGTGCTAAATTACAGATTTTCAAATATTTAGGAGACATTAATATAATGCCATGTTTTTTCTGAACACTTATTAAGCACAGTTAACAAAAACAAATAGAAATGATAAAGTTTTGTTAATATTTCATGTTAACTCCCATTTTTATTTTAATTAATTTCTGGCTTGAAACCATTGGAAATTTGTTTTTAACGAACAGAATTAAATACATTAGGTCCTTGATAGAATTCTTTTCCTCCAAAGAATATCACCATCCCCCACTTTTAGCTAACTGTCATAATATGTTCTTTTTTTCCAGATGCTTCTTGTTCCAGAACTGTATACACAAGTTGGACGACTAAACTGATATTTGCATAACAAGAAAAGTGGTCTTTAGACAATTTGGCAAATATGCTCATAGCAGCACTGCCAGGAACTAACCCCCAAAATAGGATCACAGCAGAGTTGGAACGCCAGTGATAGGGCTTTATTTCCAAGCACACAACCAGAGTTAGAGAACACATTCAAATAACCCAGGCCTTTTTCTATGTAAAAATTTTTAATAATCATGGCATTTCCAATGCAAATTTAAAATCTAGTCAGTAGCTTATTTTATTAAGAGACTTCATGGTTTTGACAGGTAATGATCTTTGCTAGAAAGGTCCCCCTCCTCCTCCTCCTCCTCTTCTTTCTCAGGTCTATTCTTGATTCTGAAATTCACACCACTGGAATTTTATACCACACCACAGTTAAACATTTTTTTCTGAATTTTACTATATTGCATTTTCCTGAGGATTTCTTTAATGCATGCCCTAGTTCTTTGGAGACTTTCAATGCCTGTTTAACAGCTTTCCTTATTCATTAGCAACTTCCTTTAGAATCTAACAAGTCTCTTATGATCCTGGAGTTCTGTCAATTGTAGTAATTTTTTATTGTTTTTATCACACGGTTGGGAATATTTCTGCTACTTTTTACCCTCACTTAGAAGCTTAATATAACTACAAAAATGTTATATAACTCTTATTAATGTCTTCATCTTTTGTCATTATGAGTGGCCTAGCCCCTCCATAGACAATTTGAGCCTATGATTTTTCATGGAAGAGGGCATAGTTTAGCTTCATGTATTATTATCCTCTCTCATATTTGCTCTATCAGTATATATTGGAATATGGTTGAATTCTATAGCATGTATTTTATTGCTTTCACACGTTTTATTGCGCTTATGTTTGGATTTCTTCTCATCTGAGAAAGGATTGATTTTCTCATCTCAGTATATTTTTAATAAAATCATAGCTAAGAAAGAACATTTCATCCATCTAAAAGCTAACTTCCTTTCTTTTATTTTGTCCTGAAAAATACTACACCCACACATTTTTGCCAATAGCCTAAGACATTTAGCCATACTAATCTATCCTATTGGCTCCTTGGCTTTGATTGATGGACTAACAAAAATAGCTTGCTTGATGTTTCCAGAGAAAGTATCTTACCCTCATCTGTCTAAAGTATTCCTAACATAGGATTGTCAGATTTAGCAAATAAAAATATAGGATTTCTACTTATATTTCAATTTCATGTAAAAAACAAATAACTTTTTAGTATAAGAACATCTTAAATACTTAGAGGCTTATCTGAAGTTCACATTTAAATAGGTGCCCTGTAAGTTACCAGGCAATCCTGTCCTAAAGGAATAATATTCAAATCTCTCTTTAGCTTTTCCTCCAAATGTTGCTTAAAAATTTTCTGGGAAAATCATTAGTTTTATCTCCAGAAGCAAGACACTGTTGTCAGAAAAGGATGGGTTTCATTTTCTATTATTTTCATGTACTTGATTATTTATGATATTAGAACTGGGATCTCAGGAGTGGCCTTGTGTAGCAATCAATGGTGGCTGACCATTGGTTGCTCTTTAGGAAAAAGGGTCATAAGCCCCCTTTTGCTCACTTCCCTGCCCCTTGAAATTAACTTATTGATTTAAATTAAAAGCATTGCATGCCTACTCTACGATGAATATTCTGATGTCAAGAATCCCAAACAAGCAGCAAGATTCTGTCCACCAGAAATGTTAAGCATATGTAAACCGGAGGCGGGCGACTGGGAGGTACCAGAATATGCTCTTTGTATTGATTTTAGTACCTGAACTTATGTGCTTTAATTGAGTTATACTTACCTATAAATTGATGCTCCCATCATTGAAAACAGCTTATGCTGTTACAGAATACATTGCGTAAGTGTATGGATTCCTTTACAGTCAACCAAAGGGTAAAGGTGACATGAAGAAGAAAAAATACGCTAACTAAATGAAAATTGGGAGTCATAAAAACATTTTTATAGAACTATAGAAATGATCTAAATCTCTTTTGGTGGGCTTTCTTTGCATCAGTACTACAAATGTTGGATTGTCCCAGCTCTGTCCTCAGACATCTCTGTAATCAGTATCTTGTCAGAGATCCCTGAAGAGGGGTTCTGGAGAGCCCTGGAAGGTTCTTGAGACCTCTCGAGGCAATCCAAAATGTCTTCCCGAAATGCCTTGGCCCAGCATTTCACTCAGATATCTATATAAAGTCTCCCCTTAGACAGATCTTCTCTGACAACCCATTAGAAAATAGCAGCCTCTGTTACTTCATCACCTTCCCTACTTCACATTTTGTATAGTTCTGTTGCAACCTGAAATAAAATAATTTAAACCGAAATATAAATAGCACATTTGTTTATATTGGGTTTCCCACACAAGCTCAAAGAATGTAAGGACATGTACTTTTGTTTATTACTTTATCCCCAACACATTCAATAGTACATACCATATTGCATGTCTACAGAAATCGTTTGTAATTTTTTTGTACAATGAATGTATTTTATCTGATAGTTTTTCTTGGCAGTGAAAATATGCTTTTCCCTTACAGCTGCTCTTATTGAAAGACATTACTCTTAAGTGAATTTCCTCACTCCAGTAATTCAAGAAGAAAAAGTGTATATAGAGAAAAAGCATTAATAGTGTTTTATAACTTATTCCTAAAAATGGGTTGATTAAATGTTTATCATTAGTGCAGCAATGAAGTTTCTTTTAAACTCTGAAAATGAGGGCACATTCAGTGACTTATATTTTCAATGCCTTGTGTAGACCAAAAATAGATAAAAACAAGAATCACTAGGAAAGTAATATTGTATAAGCCAATCTCTAACAGAGTCACAATAAAACAAATTAATGTTTGAAATTATCACCATTAGGTCAAATCTGTGTCTTGAGCTTCAAAATACTTCATTCATTCAATGGTTAATCGGTCACTGACTACTGTAGGCTGGGTACTGGGGAGCCAAAAGAGAAATTAATCACGGTCATCAATTTAAAAACCAAAAACTCTGTCAGCCAAGTGTATGCAACAGTTTTGCAGAATAAACACAGTGAGTTTGGTTTAAGACAGAGAAATTTAAGTTTCCAGAATATTGGGGAGAAAGTGTCTAATAGAATGGTGGAGTTCATGTAGAGATTCTGGACTGGAAAAATGATTTGGCCACCATTAGCATAGGACTAGATGCCACTAAAGTGGCAGAGATCACTTAGAATAAATGGCAAACAAAAAAGAGGCCTTACTTCCTTGAGATTCTTCTGACTAGGAGCCAGACACTACAGAGCATGGAAAATATTTTGTAAGGTAGAGTTACCGAAGACGGCCTTTTTCTCCGAGATATGCTGACATGCTTAATGTGGGCTTTCTTTACAACAATGTGATCATTCCAACAACTACTAGTTCCACGATGTTTTTAGAGTTTACAAATGTATTACTACAGTGAGTTTTATTGTATCTGAGCCTCGTGAGAGATTTACGATTATCCCTATTTTATGCAAAACTTCAGAAAGTTTAAATGAAAAGTCACAAATAGATGATTGATACCTAATCCACAGCTCTTGGATGACCTATAGCGTCAATGTTTTCAATGAAGAGAAGGTGATTTTCACCCCATCCTTCACTTCTAGTTTTTCCTAATTGTTCTATATGACTTTATTGAAAGCTTCACTTCAAAATCAATCTCTCCCCTTCTCAAACTATCTTTCTTAATAAGGATAATTGTTAGGAAGTTCCCACAGCTACCTAACACCCTCTAATTCCCAAGACCTTGTGAATGCTTCTGACTATGAATTTTGAAGGCATTCCAGAAATACAGTTTCAGTTTGATTATAAAGCAAATAACATCTTGGATATTATTATATTTAAATATTTAGAATTATTTAAAATTAATTTTTTGCAAAAAATTCTTGGAGGGAAATGAGAACAAGAGTTTATTTAAGAAGTAGAATTTTATTTCTTTTTCTACAGATCGACTTACTAACACTGTGGTTCTCCATAGAAATAAATAAAATTCACATACATAAAAAACGGTAGAGAATACTAAATGTGCCAAATAACGAATTCCTTTAAGCATAGATATATATATACACATATATACACATATATATATACATATATACATACGCACACATATATATACATATATATACACACACACACATACATATACATGTATATATACACACATACATACTTATATACACTTTTATACCTGCCAAGAAAGGTAAGTTTGTCACTGCTTAGAGATTGCTGAAAGCAAAATGAAAGAGTTCCATCAAGTGGTCATATCAAGACACAGCAGTTTGTATTTCACCAATAGAAAGAGGAAAACAATTTCTCTGAAATCTAGTTCAGACATAGATTTCTAACCGAGCTATTAAAATTTTATGCCATGCAACATTAAAAAACACAATTAAATGCATTTTAAACATTATTACTAATTCATTTTCCAATTCATTTTTAAACTGCAAAGAAAATAGAAACTATGTGATTTTTATTTTTTATCTTTTTCATAACGAATACTCTCTCCATATAGTTTGCAGTTGAAAATGCGTGGTTATAATCTTAATTCGCATGTTAGTCATTTTTTTAAATTAGCAGGTAAACCACAGGTAATACTAAACTAAGTATTTGGATTGCACCGAAAATTCAGAAACTAACTACTTGCAAATGACCTATACATCTTAAAATAGTACAAAATAAATACAAAGAAAACTCTACTCAAGGTTGTTTTAAAAAATAAAATAAGTTATAAAACATAAACATGAGTTAACTTGCTTCTTTTAACAATCTATAGTTTTTGCCTTGCCAAATTTCATCTCCTTCATAAAGACAGACAAAACAGGCATCTTTCTTTTTAAAGTATAATTGATTTAAGGGGCCATTTTCTCATTATTTTGGAAAAACCATCATGGCTTATTTTAATGTTATAAATGCTACTTCTAAATATATATTACAGATTAAGATTTGTTTCTTGCTTAATAAAGCAGTAATTCATTTAAGCAACCATTGTTTAATTAAACTTTCTGAATATTATATATATATTACTAATGAGATGAGGTTAAACAATAGATTTTTATATAAAACCTATGAAATATATATTATCTAGACATAAAATTGGAAGCAATGTATTTAATGATTAAGATCATGGATTTTGGCATCAGAGAGATTTGATTTGAATCTAATCTCTTCCACTTTTTTTCTCTGTAACCTGGAGCAATGACAAGCGTACTTTGTTTCATTGCACTTTTCTTGTAGATGTTGTGTTTTTTACAAATTGAAGGTTTGTGGCCAGCCTGCCTTGAGCAATTCTACCCACACTATTTTTTCCAACAGTATGTGCTCACTTTTGGTTTCTGGGTCACAGTTCAATACTTCTCACAATATTTCAGATTTTATCATTGTCATTATATTACTTATGGTTATCTGTGATCAATGATCTTTTATGTCACTATTGTAATTGTGGGACACCATACACTCTGCACATATAAGATAGCAAACTTAATTAATATCATGTGTGTTCCCACTTCTTCAGCAGCTAGCTGTTCTTCCATCTCTCTTCTTCTCCTCAAGCCTCACTATTCCCTGAGACACAACAATATTAAAATTAGACCAAGTAATAACCCTGCAATGGCCTGTAAGTGTTCAAGTGAGAAGAAAAGCATCATACATCTCCCACTTTAAGTCAAAAGCTGGAAATGATTAAACTTAATGAAGAAGGCATGTTGAAAGCTGAGAGAGGCTAAAAGCTAGGTCTCTTATAACAAACAGCCAACTTATGAACACAAAGGAAAAGTTCTTGAAGGTAATTGACAGTGCTACTACAGTGAACAAATGAACGATGAAGAATGTAAAACAGGCTTGTTGCTGATATGGAGAACGTTTTATCAGTCTGGATAGAAAATCAAACCAACTACAACAAGGCCCAAATTATCTTCAATTCTCTTCAGGCTGAGAGAAATGAAGAAGAAAAGTTGGAAACTAGAAGAAGTTGGTTGATAATTTTTAAGGAAAGAAGCCATCCCAAAATAAAAGAAAAAGTGCAAGGTGAAGTAGTAGCATGTGCTGATGTAGAAGCTTTAGCACATAATCTGGAAAATCTAGCTAAGATAATAGATGAAGTTTGTTACACTAAACAAGAGATTTTCAGTGTAGATGAAACAGACTTATATTGAAAGAAGATGCTGTCTAGGACGTTCATGGCTAGAAAATAAGTCAATGCCTGGCTTTAAAGCTTCAGTGCACAGGGTGACACTCTTGGTAGGGGCTAATGCAGCTGGTAAATTGAAGTTGAAGCCAATACTGATTAACGATTCTGAAAATAGCAAGAATTATGCTAAATCTACTGTGCCTGTACTCTATAAATGGAGCAAAGTCTGAATGACAGCATATCTGTTAACAGTATGGTATACTGGATATTTTTATCCCGCTCTTGAGACCTACTGCTCAGAAAAAAAAGAGTCCTTTCAAAATATTGCTGTTCATTGACAATGTACCTGACCACCCAAGAGTTCCGATGGAGGTGAACAAGGATATTAGTGTTTCTAAGCTCGTTAACACAACATCCATTCTGTAGCCTCTGAATCAAAGAGTAATTTCAACTTTCAAGTTTTATTACATAAGAACTAAACATGGTAAGGTTATTGCTGCCATAATGACTACTCTGATTAATCTGGGTAAAATAAATTGAAAATCTTCAGGAAAGGATTCACCACTCTGGATGACACTAAGGACATTTGTGATTCCTGGGAGGAGTCCAAAATATCAACAATAACAGGAGTTTAGAAGAAGTTGAGTCCAACTCTCACAGATGACCTTGAGGGGTTTAACTCTTCAGTGGAAGTAAATGCGGATGTGGTGGAATCAGCAAGACAACTAGAATTAGAACTGGAGCCTGAAAATGTGACTGAGTTGCTGCAGTTTCAAGATACAATTTTAATGCATTAGGATTTGTTTCTTAGAGATGAGCAAAGAAAGTCGTTCCTTGAGATAGAATCTACTCCTGGTAATGATGCTGTGAACATTCTTCAAATAACAACAAAGAATTTAGAATATTACAGAAACTTAGTTGATAAAGCAGTGGTAGAATTTGGGTTTGAAAGAAGTTGTACTGTGGGGAAAAAGCTATCAAACAGCATCACGTTACAAAAAAAAAAAAAAATCTTTCATGAAAGGAAAAGTCAACCAATGTGGCAAACTTCATTGCTGCCTTGTTAGAAGAAATTGCCACAGCCACATTAACTTTAAGAAACCACCACCCTGATTGGTCAGCTGCCACCAACACTTGGACCAAACCCTTTACCTGTGAAAAATCACAACTTGATGAAGGAACAGATAATCATTAGCATTTTAGCAATAAAGTATTTTAAAATTAAAGTATGTGCATTGTTTTTTAGACATACTTCTATTGCACACTCAGCTGCTTATATTGTAATGTAAACATGACTTTTTTATGCATTGGAAAACCAACAAACTTGTATGACTCACTTTATTGCAATGTTTGCTTTACTGCAGTGGTCTGGAACTGAATCTGTAATATCTCCAAGGTATGCCTGTATATCTTCATGTATAATAGGGAAGTAATTCTACTGATACAGGTATGGTAGAGCTTAGATAATGTCTCTTATATCAAGCATCTAGATTAGTAGCTGACTATCATCAAAATGAAAACACATGTTTGTGAATTAATATTTCCACTGTTCTATCTTGTTATTGGTAGGTGAGAGTGGTGGTGAACTTTCACCTCAAATTGTTTGATTTAAATAGTTGAAAAAATATAAACAAGTAAGGAGACAAAAGACAAATGTATTGCTTCTATGATGACAATACGATCATATTTCTTCTGAGTGCTCTATGACCTTCCTCCAATCTAAGCAATATTTCCATTTCTACTAGAAGCCAGAGAGATTCACACTGTTACCCTTCTTTCTGTCTTTTGGAAATTTGCAGTGATAATAAGTTGATTTAAAATCCTTACTTAATATCAAGAACAACTCTTCCTGTCAACATGGTAATAAAATGAACACTGAGGATGAAGAGAGAGAGAATGATAAAGTGCATTCAGTAAAACATAAACAAGTAAAGGATGTGGGCGCAAGGTATATAGGAAGTATTAATAGTTGTACTCCTCTCACATATTTTGTCATGTGTGAAATAATTCAAAAGTAAGATGTAAGTAAACCTAAAAGAAAAACTAAAACTCCCTTTAGGAAACCTAAAAGTGAATAGATTCACACTTCAACAAACTTTTGACGATATGTCAGCAAGATGGAAAATAACTACAAAAGGAAAGCTGCAGATACAAGAAGAAATATTGAGTGAAGAACATGGAAAGCATGTAGATAAACCACAGGGTCTGTGTGAAATAACAAAAAAATTAAATTTGGGAATACAGAAAGGATATAATTAAAATATGGGACAATAAGTAAGACTAGCAGGTGATTTGATTTTTATAATTCTAAGGTCCCTATGTTATATAAAGAAGGAATAGAGAAAATGATTAATGTAGACTTTAAGTAAATAAATCTGTTAAAATTTCATGGTAACTATTAAAAGAATAAAGAGGGAAATAGAATTTAAATAAAAACTTCATGTAAAAGATGCAGAAAAAGTGATAAAAAGTAAAAGCGATGAAGCAAAAGAGGAACATACAAAACAAGAAATAGGATGGTAATGAATCCAAACATATCAGCAATCCTAATAAATGTAAATAAATTAACTTTCTAGTTAAAGGTTAAATTCAATAAAAGATAAGATCCAGGATTATACTATCGAAGAATCACACATGAAAATAAAAACATGGAAAAACTGATACACAAAGGATAAGAAATTAGGCAGCTTAAATATTAGTCAAAGGAAAGCTGGTGTATCTATATTAATATTATAGAGTGAAGTCTTTAAGGCACAAAGCATCATATAGAATGGAAAACATCATAAAACAATGATAATTATACACTCATTTCAACTTTGATGCCTCTAATAACTTGCCTCAAAACATATAAAGAAGTCAACAAACCCATCATACCAAGGAATACACAGTGTTCTCAGGTACGCACGGAACTTCAGAGAAAGCCGAACCACATGGGGAAGACATAATGCACATATCAGCCAATTCCAAGGAATTATCAGACAGATATACTTCTCTTAGCACAACGAAGTTCAAAGTCAGAAAAAAACATTTTTTTTTGAAAAATTTGTAGATTTGGAAATAGGAAAGCATATTTAAAACATACAAGAAAGCAATAAAGTCTGAAAACCGATAAATTCAACAGTTAACTTAAGATATTAGGGAAAATATAAGAAACCCAAGCAGAAGAAATGCAATTATAAAAACCAACAATAATAATGAATGAAATAGTAAATAGAGATACAGCAGATTAAAACAAAAAGATTAACAAATCGAAAGGCTAATTCTTATATATTTAATATATGTGTGTGTCTAATCTACTCTCAATATTAAACTATTAATCCTTTCTTTCCTAAATATATATCAACAATGATTGTTATATTTTTTCTATTTTTATATTTACACAGGGAAATGTGATATTCACCATGTTTCACTTAGTGTTTTTTAACTCAGTATCATTTTTGAGGCCAATTTTGAGACCCATGTGTATAGAGAGATACTTTATCCCTTTTAACTCTTGCCCAGTAATATATAGATTAAATTTTTATCCATCTATCCCCCATTTGCTATCTACTAATAGTATTTCAAAGCACATCCCTGAATTTTCCTATGCATCTCTGTTACACGTTACCCTAAAGAGAAATGACAAGCTTTTTAGAGAAGTGGCATACTCAATTTCCCTAAATGTTGGCAAATTGATTATTTAAATGGCATTTAGCAGAAAATCTAACAAAACATTTTTCTTCACATTAAAAAAGAAATCCTTAAATTGCTTCTTAGTTTCTATAAAAATGGAAGAGTGGAGAAGTATTCAGGGCTTTATGTTTTATTCAATTGGATCAATATCCTCCATAATCCTGTGAATCACCTTTTTAAAAAATTTGTAAAACTTAAGACAATATTTTATAGTTTTGCTCCACATTGTTTGAAATTTAGAAACTTTTATTTCTAATTAGATTGCTATGACATTAAGTGTGTGTGTGTGTGTGTGATTGGTAGGTATATAAATTATCTACTACATGCAAGATATAAAAATATGATAAAGTGTTTGGACCTTACCCTTAGAAAACAATATCTCAATAACTGTGGTGTGGCTGAGATGATGTTCAGGTATCATCTCATATTTGCCTACATTTCTAAGTTTATTTCTACATTGCCAAGTTTGTCACTATAACATGGCCATTTCCTGTATAGGAGACAGATGCTCTTTAGGTGTGTCCATCATAAAACTAGTTTAATAAATCAGGACACATTGAAAATAAAATAAGCCTCAAGCATAAAGCAGGACCAATCCTTGAACAAAGTGTATATTCAATATATACTCCATTGGCTTCAATAGTGAAAATATACTGTGAGCTGTCACAAAGTTGGTAGGCTCTGATCCCCAGCGGGTACTGTGCCTGTCCTTTGCATAACTAGAGGGATTGTTAGTCCTCTTTGCATACATCACGATTGTTAATAAAGTGACATTTGTCAAAATGAGTAAGCACCTGTTGCCATGGAAGGTGCCATAAGCAAGATTATAAAACAAATTGTTGTAGTTGGCTAGGAACCAGGAGGAAGATGAACACCAGAAGAAAAGGCATTCTTTCCTTAATTCCTCATACCCATTTTACAATGCATTGCATACAGTTGTTTATGCAGAACACAGGCTGTTTTCTTTTTTTCTGAAACCTCATGTAACCGATGGTATTTTAAATGAGCTCTAATACAAAATGCCTCACACACTGCTATCCTATGCCTCATTTAACCCATTATATGGGTTCCCTCTTGAAACATTTAGTCTTCATTTGTCTATTTTTCCTGTAACTTATTTTTAGGAATAGAAAAATCATGTCCTGGGAAGCATGTCTTCTGGCACATATTTAAAATACCTAAGGGGGCTCAGGTAACATCAAGACCCTAGTAGGTGCAGACGGGTCCCCACCAATATCTTGGCATTTTATTTCAATTATTTACTATCTTTCAATATGGCCCACAGCATGAAGATTTTGCATATACCAGTTTATTTTTTAATTGAAAATTGAAATAATACCAATACTCATAAAAAAATCCATTCAATTCTATTCAGTAAACAGTCTTCCTCTTCATGCCAGTAGATATCTGTAACTCTTTCCCCAGGTTCCTTATTTAAAGTATCTTTACCAAAAAAAGCAGACAGGCTTCAAATAACCGTCTGACATTGGAGAATGACAATATTTTTTCTTGTGAATTAGCATCCTAGCTAGGCACTGATATGAGATATACTGACATAGCTTTCCTGCCAAATCTCATTCTTGTATTGTTCATGAATAGATTCATTATTTTGGTACAAAGACTTTAAATATCAAGTTTAATTGATCTTTTATATCACACTTCTCCAGAATTTTTTACTGAAGGATAAATTTGTTCCTCTAAAAAGCACAGCCTGTCTCGAGCAGATGCATGCCATTAAAAAAAAAAAAATCACATAAATGTCTTCTTTTGGTTCTATCACAGCCTAACATATGAATCCATGTTTATTGTGGTAATGATTCAAACTAGTAAAATGGGGTATAATTTTTGTTTGTATTATAATTGCAGTGCTCCTCATTTCTAGGTACCCCATACTGGCTATTCTCATGTTTTATGTGAATCTCAGGGTGTATTGACTAGCTCTGTGATCTTGGAAAAAATGACTGGCTGCAAAAAGTTCTCTCATTTCTTCTGCCAATCCCATTCTCTGAAGAGGAAAATGTAAGACTATGTGTGCAAAAATTCTAAGACACTGAGAGTCCAAAGAAAATAGAGAATAGATATTTAAGCTTGAGACCAGAAAGCATTTGTGATTATTAAGACTGAATTCTTGTGACTTTGAGTCAGAATGGCTTGTTTTTAGTTGGAAGTTATCTTCTAGATCCTTATTCTCTGATTATATGCAATTTGGAAATGTCCTACATAAAAACTGCTGCCTAACTTGTCACCTGGTTTTCTTCCAATGCACAGAAAGAACTAGAAGCCCTGCAACAAATGGATTATGTGCACCATCTGGCCATTTTGTGTCGCATACTAAATTTTAAACTAAAAATGCCTTTCTTCTTCCCATACTAGAACATAAGAAATTTGCTATCTTTTCTGGCTTGATGTATAACTTAATTTATTTGTTAATATAAGTTGTTGATGGCTAAAATTGTGTAAAATGTAGTTATACATAATTTTTAGCTTCAAAGTCACAAATTTTGTCACTTTATTATGGAGGAATTGCAAATATCTCTAGGGTATAAACTCAGCCTGATTTCTGGATATCTGTTTTTTTCTATTTGCAACTTCAAATATGTGTGTAACGCCATTGCGAACTCTCAATTTTGTTAGGTGTCTTTCAAGTATATATGAGAAGTTAACATATGCATATTTTATATAATTTTTACATGTAAGTGCATATGAGTTCCTCTGAACTTTGAGAAACTAAACTGTCCAGAAAGGTATGTTTTTACATGTAGCCATTTGTAATTTGGTAACCACAGGAAATGTAAATCTGAAAATAACTATAAAACAGTTAAGGATAAGTATATAGTGTGATTCTTTTCCTTATCTAATATAAATTTTTAAAGCCACAGGAAAAGGAGCCGAAGACTGGACTATAACAGGTTTGGAGGCTATGAATACATAGAATGATACCAATTTATGGAAATACAGATTGATATTAGCTCATGTTATTGAGGGCCTACTCTTTGCCTTTTTTGTGTATGTATGTATGTATGTCTTTATTTATTTATTTCTGTATTTATTTATTTTTAGAGACAGGGTCTCACTCTGTGGTTCAGATTGGAGGGCAGTAGCGCGATCACAGCTCACTGCAACCTCAACCTCCCAGGCCTAAGCAATCCTTCTGCTACAGCCTCCCAAGTAGCTGGGACTACAGGCACGTGCCACTGCACCCAGCTAAATTTAAAAATATTTTGTAGAAACTGGGTCTTTCCCTGTTGCCCAGGCTGATCTTGAACTCCCGGGCTAAAGCGATCGTCCCACCTGGGCCTCCCAAATTGCGGGGATTACACGCACAAGCCACCGTGCCCAGCCACCATTGCCTTTATACATATTACCTCATTTAAATATGCATTTTTCCAATGGAAGGAACTGGAGCTTAGATAAATTCTATACCTCTCAAAATAACACCACGTGGATTTTTAAAAAAATCTTTAAGCATTTACCTACTTATTTATTTGGCTAATGGGAAAAAAAAGCTCCCAGTCACAAACATCCCCCGTCACAAACATCACGATCCATGATGATAGAGCAAAATCAGATATGCTAAATTTAGCCAAATGTATTGCATACAGTAGGTCATCAATACATGCTTATTGAATTAATTAAAATCCAACTTGAAAAGGAAATTGACCCTGTCAAATATTTGTATATTTTATCTCATCAAATTTAGTTGTGTGTGAGCCAAAGAAAACATATGA
Organism: Symphalangus syndactylus; assembly: GCF_028878055.3. NCBI lineage: Eukaryota > Metazoa > Chordata > Mammalia > Primates > Hylobatidae > Symphalangus > Symphalangus syndactylus. The sequence goes on along the minus strand of NC_072437.2, from coordinate 107,896,058 downwards.
AAAGTGTTTTATTTTGCAGGGACAGATGTATAAAATATTATCTAATTTTAATATACTAAAGGCATAGTTATAGTTTTCCTTTAAACATCATTTTGACCTTAATGATGTGACTTACTATTTTACCCTCCAAAAACAGTACACTTTATAATTATAATTGCTGGAACACGCCACTTTCTAGAATTACGAAAAATAATTCATTACACATAAAGGCTTTATTTTGGAATGAATAAATGAATGTTGGCTGTCATCGTAATTTGTGCCTCCCGAAAGATTGGTTTCCTACCTCTAGATAGAGAGAAAATAAAATTTAATCTTTAAGAATTCACATGTCTTGTTTGGCAAGAGTTTGTATTGCTACTAATTAGCTGAAATAGAAATTAAAGAATCTCGGCTACATTGAACAACTGGGCTTTGAATGTCTAAAACTGTTTCCTCAGAAGAGAACAGGTGATGTCATTGCATCAAGTCACTGGGATGAATTGCTGAAAGGGAGATGCATGGAAACAATATCGTACCCTCAAAATTTCCATTGAGGAGCACAATGTCTCCATATACACTATTACCAGTTTCCCTTCAGAATTTTCTCTATGTCTGCTTTTAATTATCACAAATTCATTTATCCCCCCTATTTAAGTTCCCCCTCCCTCTTCCCCTATATTTCCCCTTGAACCTATCTTTTCTGTATCCATTGCAGAGAGATCACTTCGTTGTAACTGAATACAGATCTGAATGCTTACCACTTGCAGAGTCCAATTCACAAGAGTGAGGTCTGGTGGAAAGAAAGGGATTTTACTAACCAAAACTAGTAAAGGGGATGTGGCCGGATTCCCATCCAAAGCAACCACTTCAATTTTGGGGGTGAGGGTAGGAGTTTAAGTGTGGAAAAATTGATAAGGAAGGCGCGCAAAATTGTGCTGAGTACAATGTCTGTGTGTCTTGCTCTGGTGGCTATTTTGTGTCTCAGTCCTCCTGAATCACGAGCTGGCAGCATCTCAACAATGGCGGGGTTGTTGACTAGCCAGCCACCTTGAAATAATCTTGGGAATTTTGCAGCTGAGTCTCCAAGCTTCCTTTGTCAGACTCAAGATTAGCCCCTGCAACTTCTAAGAAGGCATATAGACGACAGCATACAATTAGATAAATGTGAAGGGAGTATACATGGTAGGAAAGGGAGGGATATGGAGTCTATTTTATGGCTAAGAGAAAAGGCTTCTACAGTTTTCTTCAAGGTTTTATCTTGAAACCCAAGACTAAAAAAAATAAAATGCATTTTGAAGTTAAGCTATCTGGTTTTTTAATGATTTATAGCTCTGGGGGTCTTCTCTTTTCTAAATATCCCCAAGCCCTAGGATGTATTTTGGGCAATAATTTGTACTAAATATGTGAGTTCAAAATGAGATATTTATTTACCTTGTACTTTATGTTGCAAATTTCCTAAAACTGTAATTTTAACAATCTACACGTTTATATTTATGTGATGGTTTTGTTAATTTCATTTCAACACTTTTCTCCAACAAGTGGATTTATACAAAACTGACAATGTGAATCTTCTTCAGCATCCCCCTTCAACATCTTAATAGGATAAAATGAATCATAATTTTAAACTACATTTCTTAATTTAAAGAAAAAAATTATGTGGACATATTCACATTCAAGGTGAGTATCCAGCAAACAGTAAATCAGGCAGGTGGTTATGTTGGGAAATGGTAGCAAAACATTTACAATTGATGCCATATGGCTTTCAGCCTAGTAGGGCCAACTAGCTGTGTTCAATGACTCTGGGGAAATTAAGCTGTTTGAAGGTCATTAATGCTAATTCTAAACCTCTGGGGCAGTGACAGGAAGTTGGCAGCAATATGCAGGGAAACCATACCTCCAACTGAGTGGATAAGCCTCCTTCATAAGTGGACCGAGGATTGTTCTTGTTGGGCCTGTGCTCTGATTTGGAGACAAAGAACCAGGTATAACCACTATTGCTGCATATACACAGCAGGCAGTAACGTATATTCTGATCCTGCCATTGTCTTTCTTAAACTGACCAGGAGTCCTTATCATAAAGTTCAAATCCCCTTCCATTATCTTCCTGTTTCAGCTGATACCACTGTCCTCTGGACTAAGCCCCAGGCACATTAAGTTTCTAAGTTGACATTTTTAATTAAGTTTTAAAGACATATTTGGAGAATTTTTTAATGCACAAGTATATGTCCAGCTCAAATAATTCCACTTTCAATGTGCTTTCCTGGGTTTCTTGAATGCCATTGAGAAATTACAGTACATATAAAGAAACTAGAAAAGAAATAGTAATCACTGAATCAATGATTAGCGAAAAAAAAAAAGCAAAAGCTAAAGCTTTTCAGCAATTAAGTTCACCAATTTTCAGTAAATAACTCAAGTGAAAAAAATTAATTTATCTACTTGAAAATGGCTAATGCAGAGTCAAAGATTAAAATGTTGGAAATAAATTTTCTTCTTCCACGCCAAACTTTAAGGAAAATATTATTGAACTCTTCTGGAACACAAAATCTTTGCAACCAGCATTATTATGTATATTATCCACTTACATTAAATTAAAACTCTATATGCATGAGGGAATGTTTCTTCAAATATTAACCATAAATAGAAATTAGAAAAATGTATAAAATTAGGTTGTATATTTCATTCCTAAGATTTTCTAGACTGGGTTTTCTGAAAGATGCAACACCATTCTCTTGATATTCTACAAATAGAAACACGCTACCCCAGAGCATTGGGTTCAGAACGTGCTACCCCAGAAGATGGCACCTTCACATTTGAGAAAATCACAAAGGAGAAAGGTCTCTGACCTTCTCCAATCCTTCTTCTCTGAAGCAAGCTGTAAAAGAATCTGATCTTCAGCTGGGTGCGGTGGCTCACGCCTGTAATCCCAGCACTTTGGGACGCCGAGGTGGGTGGATCACGAGGTCAGGAGATTGAGACCATCCTGGCTAACACGGTGAAACCTCGTCTCTACTAAAAATACAAAAAATCATCCGGGTGTGGTGGTGGGACCTGTAGTCCCAGCTACTCGGGAGGCTGAGGTAGGAAAACGGTGTGAACCTGGGAGGTGGAGCTTGCAGTGAGCGGAGATCACGCCACTGCCCTCCAGCCTGGGCGACAGAGCGAGACTCTGTCTCAAAAAAAAAATAAAAAAAGAATCTGATCTTCCTCTGAAGTATGTGATAAGAGCCTCATGTGCCTCATATCTGGAGACAAGGAATGTCACACTGGGACACAGAAAGTAATATGAACAAACAGGCCTTGCTAAGTTCCCCCAGCTTATTACCATTAGATCATACTCCTTCTGTTCAATCATGCTTCCTCATGACTGTCTACTCCCCATCCAACCTAAGCATAAATATACATAGATTTCGCCATTTCTTTGGGTCTTCATTTCTGAAGGTCCACATGTCACATAAAATTTACATTAAATAAATATGTATGCTTTTCTGTTGTTAAACTGCCTTTTGTTATAGGTGCTTCAGCCATGAACCTAGTGATGGATGAGAAAAAAAAATCCCTTCTACCCTACACTAACAAGGAAGGACGAGAGAGAGAATTCTAATTTCTTACCATAGGTATTCAATGTGATGAGAGGGTGGTCATTTGATGTATAAAATTAGGAATTCATTCTAAAACATGTTTGAAACTTTTGTTTAGTTTATTGCAGAGGAAGGGGCAAGTTTGGTGCTCCAAATTCCTGTTTTATTTGCCATCATAGAAAGGATTTGAATTTGCAAGACACTTCAGAAAAGTCTGATTTTTTTTTTCACTTTAAATGTGGTATTGTGGTTACTGTAATGAGGTGGCATCGACACTGCTAATACTTACCCTTTGGAGTTTACCCCAAGGCTTTACCATAAGACATCATCCAGATCACTGTGCTTTCTTTTAAAAAACAAGTCTTTATTAAAAAGAAAAGCACAAACTAGACCATCACAAATAGAAATTAGTAATAGCCAGAAACGTATTTAGCAGCGATATTTTTTTCTTTTTTTTTTTTAACAGTCTTGCTCTGTCTCTCAGGCTGGAGTGCAGTGGCGTGATCTCGGCTCACTGTAACCTCCACCTCCCAGGTTCAAGCAATTCTCCTGCCTCAGCCTCCCAGAGTAGTTGTAACTAGAGGTATCCACCACCACACCCAGGTAATTTGCATATTTTTAGTAGAGTTGGGGTATCACCATGTTGGCCAAGCTGGTCTTGAACTCCTGACCTCAGGTGACCCGCCTACGAAAGTGCTGGGATTACAGGAGTGAGGCACTGCACCCAGACTTATTTAACATCAGTTCTAAACATTGTTGACACATTGCAGTATCTAATTTTCTCTAGTATCCTTAATTAATTATATAATGTGACTTTTGAAGAATTCTTATATACATTAAGATAAAGTTCAAGAAGGCCATTAGCAAAGGATTTTAAAAAGAGTAGTTTTTTTACAAAGATTTTCCATTTTAAACAGATTTTTCTTATAAAATAAATTTCTCCATGTCTTTTAAAAATACGAAACTTGGCTCCCATTAAATATGCTCATTTTTAGTTACCCATGGGATACCCTTACTTATCTATGATAACAGATACTTGTCATAATTTCCTGTATACTCCTAATGTCAGAGGTATGTTTACAAGTGGTATCATTTACTTCTGGATTTCATTTCCAGCTATTTAACCTCCAGATTCATGATAAAGCATTTTTAAGATTATCTCTGAAAACAATACCTGCTTTTTATTTACTCAAAATATATCTACACTTAACATAAGTACACTTTGGATAAGCAGTTATTTTTAGGCAAACTTTTACTAAGATAAGTATATGACAACATAAATAATGGAGGATATCCATGTGTAGCTAAAAGTGAAAATATTTACTTTACCTGGAAGATGTGTTTTTTTTAAAAAAAACCCTGAAACAATTGATTTCATGCAAAAAAAGTGCTAAAAGAAAAATGCGTAATCTCTGTATGATAAAAACATTTTCTCGAGCTGTGCAAATGACCTTGTTGATTTTATTTTATCTAAGAGTGATTTTAATATGCAATAATACAACTTACAGCAACATATAACAATGCATTTAATAGTAATGCACAAAAGTAACAAAGCAATGCAGATAAAAATGTTATACTGAACTCATCATTTGACATACTTCCTGTATTAGAATAATTTGCTGAATAATGTCAATTATCAAAACATGTAGCTGCTATGTAGTCCCTTAAAAACTGATATTTCCAGCATGTATATAATACACATATAAGTATATTCGTGTTGAACATAGCTTTAGTACTTTTTATATTTTTTTAAAAAGAAATTGTATGCCTTTTGTTCAAAACCACTATAACTTACTTGACCTGTGTGTGATTTTTATTTTCCGTTAAAATATTTAATTTCCAATATAGTTTGGATATAGGACAGTCTGCATTTTAGGAAGCAAAAAAATAAATTTTAGAAAGGTAAAATATCAAAGCCAGTTTTGTAGTAATAGTGATGTCTAAAAGTTGAAATAGTAGCTGTCATTAAATGAGCACCTACTATATTTCAGGCACTAAACTGGATTCTTATAGACTCTTTAATAATAATATCATACATTATAAATGTGAAATTTTAGACTGCAAAGTACATAATTTGCTAAAAGTCACAGATGTAATAAACTGTCAATCCAGAATTTGAACTTAAATCTTTTGGCTGCAGAGAGGAAAACAAAAGAACGGTAGGTAAATAGCTAGATGAATCCGTTGACTGACAGTCGTATCAGCTTCCCTTTACTGAATGCTGATCTCATCACACCAGTATAACTTTGTAAAATGTGTTTATTATTTCCATGTTCAAAGTGAGTGACTTAAGGCTAAAAATGATAAGAAATGTGTCCTTGATGGCAGCTATCACTGGAAGATCCAGAATTTTAACCAATATTTCACTATCCAGTATTACTCATTTCAAAGCACTCAGCCTTTCTGCTATCACATACAATTTCCACTTCAAGTAACAAATTCAAATATAATCGGTACAAAGTTTATCCTACCCTGAAAATGAAATGTATAATATTCAAGAACAACTTGATGATTCACATCTGAGAAAACATAGTACTCTCAAAGTGACAAATACTGAATAAATAAATATTACCTCTGTATTGGATGTCTAAAAATGAGTAAGGACAAGATACTTCAAGCTGGAAAAATTAGAATGCAAACAAAAGACAACGGAGAAACCAAACATAGCTGGTCACATATGTATTTTTGTAACGATTTTTAAGTCTGGGAGTCTTGTTTCCTAAGCAAACATTTATTTTTTTGTTAGCCAGAAGTTTATATCTCCCTAGATTATGTAAAATACTGAAAAAAGAAATATGAAAACTTTATTTTTAGTTGTGTCATCAAACAGTGCCTTACATATTTGAATGACTACACTTTCAAAAGCTGCCAAACTTTAATTTCTTCTGTTAGTATCTATATCTACACATATTCAACATTCAAAGTAAGGAATCTTGTAGTGTGTGTTATATTGTTCAAGTATTGATGATTTTGTTGCAACTCTGGGAACACTTTTTAGCCCCTGAAGCCTGAATTAGGGGTATCTATATAGAGAGGAAATTATTGGCTTATCAAAAGTGTGCATAGATTCTGTAGGTCAAGTCTATCCATCATAGACTTCCTAAAAGGTGGATTAGATTTGAAGCTCTCCCAATTTATTTTGTTATGGTTTATTGGCACATTCATTTTGCACAACTGTTTATACAAAATAAATGGCTGCTGATATCTTAAGCCCCTCCATTAGTGGAGTCCAATTCACCATCTAAGATAACAAAAACATAGGAATCTTCAGTTCCTACTGCTACCATTACAGAAGGCTCAAGCTGTAGAATATTTGATGCTTTCTGCTCTCAAAGTTCTGATCCAGTCCTTTCTCTTACATAACATCTGTCCATGGCCTTGCTCAGAGGGACCCAGTGCTCATTCAAAGATCCCTTTATTGTGGTGAATGTTTAATTTCTTACTAATATTCATTCAAATGCAATACATGTATAGTTACATTCAGTCTGTGCTGCTATAATGGAATATAAGAGACTGGGCAATTTGTAGAGATTCTTCATGGTTCTGGAAACTGGAAAATCCAAGATGCAAAGGCAAGTGTCTGGTGAGGACCTTCTTTCTGTGTCATCTCATGGTGGAAGGTGAGACAGCAAGAGATTGAACTCCCAGTTTAAGTTATTTTAAATCAGCATGAATCTGTTCACAAGGCTTCAGCCTTCATGACCTAAACACCTCCCATTGGGCCCCACCTCCCAACAGTGGTTCATTGGATTATGTTCCAACACATGCCTTTTGGAGGGACACAGCCAAACGATAATGATATATAACAGCATTTTCTAAGTGTTCATTTTGATGAATTTTGACAAATGTTTACAGTAGTGTAACAACCACTTCAATGGAGACGTTTCATCCTAAAAATTCCCTTGTTCTCTAGATTCAATTTTTATATTCTTCTGAAATTTTATGCTGAAATCTAATACCCAATATAATGGTATTGCGAGTTGGAGGCTTTGGAAGGTGATTAGATCATAAGAACAGAGACTTAATCAAAGGAGTTAGTGCTTTTTATAAGAGACCCTGGAGATATCCCGTCCTTCTACAATGTGAGGAGACCAAAGAATGACAGCCACCTCTGAATCAGGAAGTGAGTCATTACCAGGCACTGAGTCTGTCAGTAACGTGAATTTGAACTTCTGGTCACCAAAACTGTGAAAAATAAATTTTGGTTGTTTATAAACTACCCAGTCTATGATATTCTGTTACAGCAACCTAAAGTACTATGTTACCTGGTGCCCCTTTGTAATCAGTCCTCGCCCCCAACCTGACACCTAGCCCCTGTCTACCCCACTCAGATTTGGGTGGCTACAGTTTTGGCTATTAAATAATGTCACAAAAATTGAATCATATACTATGTAGCTTTGATTGTTTTTTATTGAGTTTACTTAATGCGTTGGAGATTTATTCATGCTGTTACATATGTCTATATTGTATTTTTTTATCGCAAACTAGTGTTCCATTTGATTATACCTTTACTAATACATGGGCCTCTGGATTATTTCTAGTTTAAGGCCATGCAAATAAAGTTGCTATAAACATTAGCAAATGGGTCTCTGTATGAACATGCTTTTATTTCTCTTGGGTAAACATCCAGGAATTGATAGTTGAGTCATATGATAAATGTATATTTAAATTTAAAAGAAACTTCCCTATTGTTATCCAAAGCAACTATACCACTGATGTTTCTACATATCCTCATCAGTACTCCGTCTTCTGTGATTTGATTATAGCCGTCCTAGTAGCTGTATAGAGCATCTCATTGCAGTTTTAATTGCATTTTCCTAATGACTAGTGGCGTTAAGCAAATTTTCACTGCTTATTTGCCATTGGTATATACAGTGGTTCCACGTTCTCCGTGAGAGATTAGTTCTAGAACCCTGATGGATGCCAAAATCCAGAAATGCTAAAATTCCAACATTGGTCCTGTATAACCTGGGAAAATTAAAACTGAGCCCTCTGCATCCTTGGGCTGCCCAATCTGGGAATACTATATTTTCTATCCATAGTTGGTTGAATCTGTGAATGCGGAGCTCGTACACAGGAAAGGCCAACTATATTTTTTGAAAGTCCAGTTTTTAGTCTGTTTCTACCAGTTATAAAAATTTCCAGTTCGCATATATGGAAACTGTTTTTATGTGGATGGCTGAGGATTCTTTTGGAAAAATATACTGTCAAGAAAAGAACATAGGGATTATAAGCCTGACTCTATAGCAAAATCTGATTTTTTAAAAAGAAATTTTTATTAAAATGTCTAAAAAACACTGGGGCCCTGTTGACATCACTTGGATACCCGGCTGGTATAATCTATGACAGTATAAAAGCCCGTCTATGTACTCTTCCATGGAATATGAGATGTTGAGGACTTTGGCATGTCGGTAGTTATGTCCACTGGTATTTATTTAGGCAGAGTATGGGGGGTTGCCAGGATTAAGAGAGGGCATAGGGTCAAGTGTGCATCCTGAGAAGCCATGAACAGAAAAGAAAGTGTAACCTAGTAAACCGTGCAGTTCCCGCAGGAATCTGGCAGGAATGGGACACAGTGGGCCCAGCATGGTCTACCAACCCCCTGCCGAATCCTTGAAATTCCTTCTGAAAACCTCCAGAAAGAAAGGACAGAGTACTGCATAGAGGGTTGAAGGTTCTGGTTTCTCCTGGCTCTTGTTTCTGTTTACGATTTGTATCTGTAGTAGTTTCCTGGGACTGCCCTAACAAAACAGCGCACAGTGGGTGGCTTAACCATAAGTGTACTGTCTCAGAGTTCTGGAGGGTAGAAGTCTAAAATCATGGTGTTGAAAAGGTGGCTCCTTCTGAGAGCCACAAGGAAAAAGCTATTCCAGAGAAGTCTCTCTCCTTATGTCATGCAGCTTTGGGTGTTTCTTGGTGTTTTAGTCTGTTCTCCTGCTGCTCATGAAGACATACCAGAGACTGGATAATTTATACAGAAAAAGAGGTTTAATGAACTCACAGTTCCATGTGCTGGGAAGGCCTCATAGTCATGGCAGAAGACGAAAGGCTCATTTCACATGGCGGCAGGCAAGAGAGAATGAGAACCAAGCAAAGAGGAGACCCCTTATCAAACCAACAGATCTTGTGAGACTCATTCACCACCACAAGAACAGTATGGGGAAAACCACCCCGTGATTCAATGATCTCTCACCAGATCCCTCCCACAACACATGGGAGTTACGGAAACTACAACCATGATTCAATTACCTTCCCCAAATCCCTCCCACAACACATGGGAGTTACAGGAGCTAAGACAGACCATATCGCTTGGCTTATCAATGGCATTCTTCCTGTGTCTTCACATCGCCTTCTCTGTATACCTATCTTTCCCTGTGTCCACATTTCTCCTTTTTGTAACTACAGAGTCATATTGGATTGGGCCCATCCTAATGACTTCATCCTGACTTGGTCATCTGCAAAGGCTGTATTTCCATACAAGGTCACATTCACAGCTACTGGAATTACCGCCTCATTATTTGCTGAAGGTACACAATTCAACCCATAACACTGTCAGTCTAGTAATTGTGCCCTTTTAGGTAATTTCTGTTTTCTACTCATAATTTAAAATGAAAGCATCTTGAAATTATAAAAGACAATAGTGCTAAGAGAAAATTTCCATCAACCTATGATTTTAAACTCTTCAAAGTGCTAAGAGAAAATATCCATCAATCTATTATTTTAAACCTTTCTAAATTATTAAGAGTAAGATATATAAAATAAGATAATTTTCAGGACAGCCATGGTTGTTCATGCGTGTAATCTCAGCACTTTGGGAGGCTCGGGAGAGCAGACTGCTTGAGCTCAAGAGTTCAAGACCAGCCTGGACAAGATAGTGAAACTTCATTTCTACTAAAAATACAAACAATTAGCCTGGTGTGGGCATGGTGGCAAATGCCTGTAGTCCCAGTTACCCAAGAGGCTGAGGTGGGAGACCTGCTTGAGCCCAGAAAGTCAAGGCTGCAGTGAACCATGATTGCACCACAGCACTGCAGCCTGGGTGACAGCCTGAGACCCTGCCACATACACACACACACATATTCAAATAAATGATTGAGTTTACATACCAAAGAGCACCAAAATATATGCTTCAATGAGAAGAAAAGAGTGAGATCTAAGTGGCACTGAGTTATACAGAAACTTGAAAACACGTTGGTGTATCTAAATAATCAATAACCAAAGTAACAGCAATAATAACATTAAGGATAATGACTATTTAGCTTGGAATTTAAAAAACAATACATAATTATATTTACAAATTGCAATAATATAAAAACTGGAAGAGATGATCATATCTAAAATTTTCTATAGCCCTTAAATTGTTCAGGTAGAAGGAGATGATTGATTCAAGTTGTACTTTGCTAATGCAACCTTGTGCTTCATTAGTGCTAATGCACTTTGTTCAACATTTAATAACTAAAGAGCAATGAAAAGCGACATAGATTAAATGGAAAAGGAAATATACAAACAACACACCCCCCAAAAATATGCAATCAAGTCAATGAAAAGCAGAAAACAAACGAAAAAAGTAAAGAAGTAAAAATACAGTGAAATTTTATTAAAGATGCAGAAATATATCCATATGTGTCAAAATCATATTTAGTATAAATACATTAAGTTCACTATTAAAAGACAGAGAGTACAAGCTATAATGACAAAGGATTTTTACACGCTGAGGGACATAAAATGATATGCCAAAATTTAGATTGTATAGTGACATTAATATCTCATTAAATATGCTAGAGCAAAATCTGAAATATATTCAAAAATTAACTTTGGGAGCCCGAGGTGGGTGGATCAAGAGGTCAGCAGATCGAGACCATCCTGGCTAACATGGTGAAATACCATCTCTACTAAAAATACAAAAAATTAGCCAGGCATGGTGGCAGGCACCTGTAGTCCCAGCTACTAGGGAGGCTGAGGCAGGAGAACAGGGTGAACCCGGGAGGTGGAGCTTGCAGTGAGCCGAGATCGTGCCCCTGCACTCCAGCCTGGGCGACAGAGCCAGATTCCATCTCAAAAAAAAAAAAAAAAAAAAAAAAAAAAAAAAAAAAAAAAAAAGCTTTCCAGTTGAAATATCTTTATAACGTAATATTGAATTCTCATGGCTAAGGAAAAATAATTTTATAATTAATCAGGTCTAAATAAAATAAATTAAATACTGAAAGGGCAAAAAATTATCTTAAAGCTTTTACACTTCAATGCTCAGTTTTGCTGTGAACCTAAAACTGTTTTAAAATTAAATTATGTTAAATAGAAATAATTATTTGTGGGACATTTAGTGTTTCTTGATTAACCCTTGGACTTGTAGAGATTTTAACTTAGAACAGGCATAAAAATTGTAACAATTGTTATTGTGAATAGAATAGAATATTGTTCTGAGAACAGTAAATATTTCTTGAGAATTTCGATGTGTCAGAGGCTGGAATATTTTCACATATTGTTTAACTCTTTTGTCTTATATACTATTTTGTCTTTAAAACAATCAGATGAGGAAAATGAGGCTCAGATAGCAACTAGCCTGACCCAAATCACACAGCTAGAAAGCAGAGGATGCAGGATTTAAACCCAGAACCTGTTTGACTATTCACTACACTCTACCACCTCCAAGGAACGTGGTGCGTATATGATACTTGAGGACATATCAACAGTCACGACTAAGATTTAGTAAAACGGTGGAGAAATGAAGACAATGTTGAAAGAGAAAGAGTTCTAAGCCAACCACAATTAAAGTCTGAGTATGAAGAAGTCATGCAAAATATTTAACAATTTTACAAATGAAGAAGATGAGGCTAAGAGAGAATTCATTGCTTGCCTTATCGGACATCACAGTCCTCACTAATTATTTTAGTTTGTGTTTTCTTTCACATGTCTTGAAACTTGCACCATCCTATAATAGTCACTAGAATTTAGTACTTAATTTTTCTCTCGTTTCTGTGCATCTGTGCATGGAGAGGGATACCCCTGCTGCATGCTGATAGAAACTGACATTGTTTGAAAACACCTACTTTCATTTCCTAAATATGTGACTTCAAATATAACATAATTAAATATATAAATACTTAGGATATTTTTCTCTCTCTTAAAATTTATCTTAGCTTTGCAGGCCATAAGCTCAGAAATATGTGTTCCTTGTAAAAGCCACCATCTTGACCTCTTATTCTCCAACCATTAGCACAGTAAGTGTGCATTTAAACAGTTAACTAGCTATGAAATTGTTGGTAGAGGAGTTCTACAAAAACTGCAATGTATTAAAATCCTGTTTGGTCACAACTTTCTGAGGGAGGGAAGAAAACTTCATATGAGTTATGGCGATGTAATTTATGTTGATTATAAGAAAAAATTTGTTTAGGCCAATAAAATTCAAATTAACAAAGCACATTCAGAAACGAGGTTTAAAACATAAATAGCATGAAATAGGGGAGATTAGAGCTAATATTTTCCAGGAGCTAAATAAACACACAAGCTCATATAGCATTTATTGTAAAGGTTAGAAGAGAAATCTAATTCAATATATTTAATGTACATGTAGAATGATTAGAATCTGTCTGGTTCTTGATAAATATAATCTAAAGAATTAGTTTAGACATCTTTCTCCCATCTTCAGTCAGAGTTTTATAAATTAATGAAATTATCTATTATCATTTCATCTTAGATGTCATAAGACTTTGGAAACAGGGGGTATTAGGGACTAATTTACAACACATAAATAGCTTGAACAGGTGGTACTTAATACCATCACAGATACTGGTCACTGGGTAGAGTTCACAGTTATGGAAGTGAATGCCAATTAGAAAAATGTTCATATCCTCATCACTGAGTAAACTTAAACTAAGTGAAAAGACACCACTTGCCAGGTGCAGTGGCTCAGGCCTGTAATCCCAGCACTTTGGGAGGCCGAGGCAGGCAGATCACGAGGTCAGGAGATCGAGACCATCCTGGCTAACAGGGTGAAACCCCTTCTCTACTAAAAATGCAAAAAAAAAATTAGCCAGGCGTGGTTGCGGACAACTGTAGTCCCAGCTACTCGGGAGGCTGAGGCAGGAGAATGGTGTGAACCCGGGAGGCGGAGCTTGCAGTGAGCCGAGATTGCACCACTGCACTCCAGCCTGGGCGACAGAGCGAGACTCCGTCTCAGGAAAAAAAAAAAAAGAATGGATGAATACAAATGCCTTTAATTCCGTTCAGACTTAAGACTTCACAGTTCTCAGAGACACCAAAGAAATTCTTTCCAAAAGTTTTTTTTGCAGAGATATATTTAAAGGCATAATTATATTTTTAAGAGCTTCCCAGATTGTAACAAATATAAGTAACTTCAACTAGCAAATAAGAAATTCATAAATGTAGCTAGCTGCTCAGTATTGCTGATTTGATATCATTTGATATCTTCGAAGTGTACCAACATTTAATGAGGATATAACTGAGTGAATCCTGCAACAGAAATATTAACATATGTGCTAAAATGAGCTATAATGGATATATATATTTCCAATGTCATTTAGAGCAAATACTTATATTAATCAGGCTGAATTATATGACTCCTACATTGAATCTTTGAACAATTGAGTTACAGTGGCAAATAATAGACAAATAAAGAAATGACATAATTAGATCATAAACTGATTTAGTAGTCTTATATAATTTTTATGTAGAGCCTGAAGGAAGAGTGCTGATCATGAAATAGTATCCTAAAAGAATGCAGCTATTACTTAATAATACAAGGAAATCAGAAAATTTGTCAAGGATCATGCAGCATAGTGAGTAGTGATGATTTACATATATCTGAATAGATGATTTACATATATCAGAATAGATGATTTACATATATCAGAACTGATGATTTACATATATCAGAACTGATGATTTACAAATATCAGAATAGATGATTTACATATATCAGAATTGATGACTTACATATATCAGAATATTCATCCCTTAACTTAACTACTCATAGATAACAACTTGAGCATTGTGAAATGTTGTTTTCTCTCTGAGGTATTCTTTCAGATCCTACATACCAGTGAAACTACTGACATCAGCTCCTCCGAAGGGCTCCAGGAGAAGCTGACTCACTAAAGGGTGAAGTTTCTATATCCTGGTGATTTAAGATTTAATCCCCCTAACCCAAACCAGTCAGTGACCCCATTTATCCAGCCCCTGGTCCTCTACAATCCCTTCACCCCAACCAAGTACTCTCTGGAAAGACAGATTTGAGGGTGCTCGCATCTCCTCACTCAGCTGTCCTGCAATCATTAAACTCCTTCTTTACTGCAAACTCTGTTTATCAATTTATCAGACTGTGACTGCACAGCAGTCAGAGAATACAAACACGTGAGTCCTGTATCATTTATAAATATTTAACTTTTATATATATTTAACTTCTATACACATAATTGACTATTTTGTATATTACTATTAGTAGGTAATAATAATATTTATATTTCCTCCATAGGTAGCTTCTGGGGCATTTCTGCCTGGTAAATTTTATTCTTTAATGACAAAGACTAAAGTAAGTAACTTTAAAATATTATTGAGAATTTTTTTTCTATTGATGGGACACTGAATTTGTAGGTAGAAATAAAAACCTAGCTTTTTACTAAACTTAATTTTAAACACAATTCAAAATATAAATATAAAATTAAGAATTTCCAAAATTAAACTTAGTTTTAGAAACTCACATAAGCAAGTGTAATACTGAAGAGCAAAGAAACTGTGGTCTACAAAAAAAATTATAAGTAATTCATGAAATCTAAGGGCTAATTTGTGAAGTAAATTAGGAGGATATTTTATGCTGTAGCACCATCCTAGAGACCAAGAGAATCGCTCTAGGAAAACCTGCTCAACTCTTTTTAACCAGAAATTCTTTCTCCAGAAATCCCTTTCAGGTAATGCCTAATAATATCTCACTGAACATGTATTAGAAATCGTAGTTTAATTTTTAATTAAATAATTCAGTGAAAATATATTAATTGTAAAGATAAATTTTAACACATATGGGAATACTAGACTTACGGTGGTCATCAACCCAAAATGCTACAAAATTACATGGAATGGTTAGTTTGGCAAAAATAAATATCAACACTACCACCAAAAACCTAGGTTTCAAAAAGAAATACAAGAAGCATTCCAAAATGTTAAAAATTTTTCATTTGTCTACTTTCTAAATGCTCTTTAAAATACTTATGTCATCATAATTTTGAAGTTTAAAAGTAAAGAAATAGTTCTCCTAGTTAATATACTGCCTTAAAGTTACTCTGGCTCACAAACAGAACAAATCAAAGCATGACTTGACAGCCGTCAAATTACAGGAAATTGAAGCTAAATGAAATTGGACACCTCACCTCATCTAAACTCCTTACTTTATAAGAAGGAAAAGCCTCACAAAATGTTGAGGTCATTTAGCTTAAAGTCATCAGGTGAGTTAGAGATAATCTGAGAACACCACTTTTTTTCTCTTTGTTACTATTCTCTCATGAAATTTTGCCTGAAAACAGGTCTACTAAAGATATAAGAATTTGTAATGAAGATGAATATATATCATTGTCTTTCTGCTTAGGGTTGTTCAATATTTTCCCATTGATAATATATAAAATCCTACCTACTTTGACCTCCTATCATTGCCTTTCTGCTTAGGGTTGTTCAATATTTTCCCATTGATAATATATAAAATCCTACCTACTTTGACCCCCTATCATTGCCTTTCTGCTTAGGGTTGTTCAATATTTTCCCATTGATAATATATAAAATCCTACCTACTTTGACCTCCTCTCCCACCATTTCCTTGCTATCTCCTAGAACTTCATTCTTGACTCCAAAGCTGCACCCTCCTGCATCAGTTTCTTTTGTTTGAAATCTTCAGCCCTTCATAAATTTCATCCACCAAACTCCTATTTATCCTTTAACTCCCTATTATTTTTTCTTACACTGCCACATTTTCCTTCATTAGCACATATCCAATTTAAAGTTATATAGTTTGAGTTTTTGCTTGACTTTCTGTTTCTCCATTAAAGCATAAGCTCCACAAAAGCAAGTATCATGTCTGATTTAACAGGGTATATTCTATTCTTATAAGAGTGCTGCCACGTAAGTGTCAATGAATGTTTGTGAAATAAATGAAGGACTAAAGGAGTGACTGAACAAATAAAAATAAGTTCTCTGTGTGTATTGTATGTGTGAATAAGATTTTGAGTTTGGCCAAGGCAGTTAATCACATATTAACAACTCATTAAAGTTTATTGCTATGAGGTACACAATTGGTTCAACACCAAATTCTAAGATGAAACAAGGTTTGTGTTCAGAAATATAGTGTCACTTTTTCTAATATCAGTTGCCCTCCAACTATCAGCATGACACATGCAAACCATTGATACGTGTTTTTCTGTTTTTTTTTTTTGTATTGAAGATACAACATGAAGGAAAATTATTATATTTCTAATAGGAAGTCCTGTTCTAAATGACAACAAATCTGAGCGTGAACACATTTGTTTAAAAGAGAGAGATTAAAAAGATGAGATTCTGTTTGTACAGTATATAACTGAAGAGAGTTGTATCTAGCAATTTGACAAGAAAGGTGAAACAGAACATTAACCTGAGCACACAAGTTCAGCTAATGATCTGGGATGGGGAGTTGTGGGTAGAGAGGAGGACAAAGACGAAAGACAACCGTTTACCCCAAGTTACTCTCCAAAGATGAGAAAAAGCCCTCTTAGTAATGTCTTTCAAAATCTAACTACTTTCAAGAACACATCGATAAGATACAGAGAGATAACAATCAAGTTGGACAGTAACTTAAAAGTCAGATGTCTTTTTAAGCATAAGTAACTTAGAACTGTAAAGTAAAAAACACTAAATGTCATTGACTTTAAAGTGGACACTGAAGAAAAAGAAAACCCTTCTATTAAAAACTAGACTACATGCAGTAACTTATGTAGAAAACTTAGCATAAATATTTATACAAAATTGCCCTACCCTATTTTATTAAAGTATGACATTATAAATTAAGAGAAAATCATTTTAAAAATGAGTTATATTTTAGGCCTTTTTTCTCAAAATGAGTTTCATAAATTGATATGGTTATTAGCATAGGAATTTCAATAATAGGAACAAAGAAACCAAAAGAAAATGTGTGTGTGTGTATGTATACAATTACCTGGCATTCCAACTTCAACATGTTTAAAAATATTTCAGTAAAAAATGTTAGATTTATTTTAAGGTAGTTTGTAAGATATTTATTAGGTTTATTTGTAGGCCTTGCACACTAAGTTAAGCAACACTATCATAAAATAAATTATTTAATAATGAAACAGAAACTCAAAGCTTCATATTATAATTAAATAAACTCTAAAGTATCTAGTAACTTCAACTGTATCCCTAAAATAACATCAGGTCTACAGTGTGTATCAACTTGCCCAGAGAAAACGCAACAATGAAAGAAAGAAAGAGATATCTATTTTTTCATAAAAGATCAACACACTTTGTCCAATTTTTTTGTCCAACTGCTATCAAGTGGGCCAACGCTAATGGCAAATAAAAGAGCTGCCATTCAACATGCATTCTAGTAGTGAATATTAACTGACTACTCTGTGAAAGCAGTGTTCGTTGAACAAATAAAAGAATCTTTGCCTGCGTGACGCTTATATTTTGGTCACTTTACATTTTACTGGAGGAAACGTGAAGAATAGAATACCAGCAATATTAACAACATTATCCCACTAGAAGGTCTCCAGTGACTGATACTTTCAGACTCATGTCAATGACCCTATATGATCTTTATATTCCAAGGAGCATGGCAATGGATTTTAACATTTCCAAATTAAAAGGTAATGGTAAA
Organism: Symphalangus syndactylus; assembly: GCF_028878055.3. NCBI lineage: Eukaryota > Metazoa > Chordata > Mammalia > Primates > Hylobatidae > Symphalangus > Symphalangus syndactylus. Next base: position 107,877,632 of record NC_072437.2, on the reverse strand, counting down.
GTAATGATAACCAACACAAAAATGACTCCCTGGAAACGACAGCAACTCATTTCAAATGGCTTTGGAATGCCATTAGGACAGTACCTTTTTCTTTGTAATGCAAAAGTCTCACAATCCAGAGAGCAGGTCTTGTGAATTTTGTGAATTTTGATGAGAGGTAAGGCATTACAGAAAGACCCAAAAGTCATGCTCCAGATTCCGGCAATATAGCTAGTAGGACAGACACAGAGTACATAGTTTTACTACTGATCACAGTGATTTAGAGATTGGAACCCATAGTTCTGTGAGATCAGGCATCACTTCAAGATAAATTTACATTTTTAATAAATGCAAACTTTGGCTCAGCTAAACAAGGTACCTTGGGCTATATTAACTGTAGATAGATAAATTTGGCGTAATTAACCCTTGCACAGTCTAAACATACCATGTGCCAAAAATGATGTAAAGCACTGAATATGTGAGATAAAGTATGATGAATTCCATTGACAAATACAGGCAATAGCTTCCATTTAATTGAGAAGAAACCGTATACCTAGCACAAGTCTTTTTCTGTGCATTAACTTTTCATAATACAACTATATGAAGTATATAGTATAAAATAGTATATGAAACTATTTTATATATAAATACAGGTGTTTCCAAAGGTTAAGAAAGGGCACGGTGAGAGTGAGAAGCACAGTCTGGGTGGGCAGGACAATCTAGTTGTCTATCTGTGCTTTAAACTCCAATAAACATCATCTCCCACACCACGGCATCTAACTCAGAGTCACATTTCAATTGCCAGCAAATGGAAGCCTCATAAACCCAAAATGTGAACGGCAATGAAGTTCATAGAGCACGCTTTGAGTGCACAGAGTATCTTTGCAAACATTATCTTTTTTTATTACACTTTATATTTTAGGGTACATGTGCACAACGTGGAGGTTTGTTACAGATGTATACATGTGCCATGTAGGTGTGCTGCACCCATTAACTCATCATTTAACATTAGGTATATCTCCTATTGCTATCCCTTCCCCTCCCCCCAAACATTATCTTTTAAGACTTTCACAATCAGGCCATGAGATTATTCCCATATCAAAAAGTAGGAAATGAAAGCCTGGAAAGAAGTTATATTGACATTAAACTGCTCTCAAACCCAAGGGTACAAATGATTCTTCTTGCAAAGAAATTCATATTCTACACAAAGTTCTATTTCAAAATGAATTCTGGAATTCAATTAAACACTCATCTGGAAAACGAGAGCTTAAGTGGAAATTCCTCACTGGTATTCAAGCAAATAAATTAAATAATGATATTAAACCTACATCTAATCTCTTATTATTACATATTCAAAGTTTGCTATACAGCTACCACTAAGTTATACATTTCCAGTGACACAAACCATAAAATGAATTTGTTTCTATTGGTACTAGCAAAAAAAAAAAAAACCTGCGTAGACAGCAAAAGGGTCAATCTACTAATTTATCTTCTAATAACTTTCCACCCAGGAGCATTCGTCCCTCTCATTAGACAGTTGTTCTATGCTTCTTTTTTTCACATTCTAATTGCCTCACCTGAACCAAAAAAAGAATGTGGATCTAGGATCAATACCTTTTGAAAAGTCATTTATTTCATTATATTATTTTTTCATATATCTGCATTATTGCATAGAATACCTGATTGGTCTTATGCTAAGTTTTTCATGTAACATTACCTCTGCAAGATGTTAATAAGTATCCTTCCAAAAATGTTTGAAAAATCTTGGGTAAAACATATTACGTAAGTTCCTGTTTTATAGTTTTCCAAGAGTTTTACTATCCTTGGCCAATGACAAAATTCAAAGCAGAGATACAGTACACAACTTTTGTAAAACTTACCTATTTTTCTTATAAGACTGTGGCTTTGTTTTGTTTTGTTTTGAACTTCTTTTCTGTGATGTGACATGAGACTGTGTGTTGAGTTAGGGGTGGGGACATACATTAACAGAGGTTTAGGAACTGCTTTGCTAAAGCAAGTTTGAGGAGAAAATGGGGAGACTAATACAAGATTTTCCTTTAAGCAGTGGGAGTTGAAGGGGTAGGTGGTTTTTGGAGAAAGAAGAGACCCAATCATGGCACAGGCTTCTTTATGTTTCTGCTCTGTGTGATACTTAATGAGGATACAGACATTCACTTCCTCTATTTCCCACCCCTGGCCGGGGGTAACCCAAAGGTACCTGATAAAGACACAGCCTTATAGCTGTATCAAGTATCCCTGAGTGTGTTAGGACTGGAGAGGCCTAAGGAATAAAAAACATACATGCATTAAATGGAACAAATACAGAGAAGAAGAAAACTCAGACATGGTACATTAATTGTGTACCTTTCCTTACAACCCAGCACATCACAGGGTACATGACCTGCTTCCTTTTGACCTGCTTCCTTTATGTTCACTGCATGAACAGGGAAGGGGGTTGGGGTACACGTGGGAGATAATTGTGTTTACTATGTACCTGGTATTAATACATCTATAGAGACAATTGGAATGACTATACTGGAGAAACAGCAAGAGAAGAACTGAAAAGGCTAAAACAAATACTTGGTTCTCTAAAAAATACTCCAAAGGATTTCTCATGTCTGACAAATTACATTTTAGTCTAATAGTAATAAGTGACCAAAACTAAGGTGATTTGATAAATATCATAAGGTATTTTACTGTGAAATTGATATCTATACGTATTGCTTATAAAGCTCAGTAATCTGTTCTTGAATTGAGAAATTACTGAGACAACATCAAAAGCTGTCATTTTTGTTTCTATGTTGTCGTTGTTATTGTTTGTGAGGTCAGAGCTTCTAAACTTTATGACTGTTTGAAAAGGGCCTATATAGACCTTGCCTGAATATTAAGTCATGTGAAATGATAAAAAGCTTTCTGATTTATTGGGTTAGACAAAGAAAAAATTGAGAAATTGAGCATCATTAAAATTAAAGACTTTTGTTATTAAAACTGTGCTTAGAATGAAAACAAAAGCCACAGGTTGGGAGAAAATTTTTTCAAAACATATTCAAAACATTTTCAAAACATATCAGATAAATTACTGGTATTTAAAGTATACAGAGAACTCGAAAATAAGAAAGAAAACAACTCATTTAAAAAATAGTCCAAAGGTCTAAATACAGCTGTCAAATGGGGATTTTGAAGTTACTAGTCATGTATCATTAGGGAACTGCAAGTCACAGCAACCGTGAGATATTATTACATGACTATTAAAATGACCAATATCCAAAAGTCTGATGATACCAAAAGCTGGCAAATGTGAGGAGAAACAGGAACTTTTATTCATTGCTTGTGAGAATGCAGAATAGTACAGCTACTTTGGCAGTCAGTTTGGCAGTTTCTTATAAAACTAAACATACTCCTACCACACAACCCAGCAATTACATTCCCGGTATTTACTTAAAGGATTTGAAAACTTACATGCACACAAAAGCCTTCTTCCCATGAATGTTACAGGAGCCTTATTCATGATCACTAAAATCGAAATGTCCTTCAGGAAGTGAATGGAAAAATAAACTGTGGTATATCCAGGCAATGGAATAGTATTCTGTCAAGCTACAGAAGACACACAGGAACCTTTAAATGCATATTGCCAAGTGAAAGAAGCCAGTCTGAAAAGTCTACATACCGTATGATTCAACTACATGACCTTCTGGAGAAAGCAAAACTATGGAGACAGTAAAGAGATCAGTGGCTATTAGGGATTTGGAGGAGATTTGTGCAGTCTAAACATGTCATGTGCCAACAATGACGTAAAGATATGTGAGATAAAGTATGACGAATTCTATTGACAAACACACGCAATGGCTTCCATTTAACTGAGAAGAAACCATATACCTAGCACAAGTCTTTTTCTGTGCATTAACTTTTTGTAATACAACTATATGAAGTTATAGCCTATTTTATATATGAATAAAAGCATTTCCAAAGGTTAAGAAAGGGCACAGTGAGAGTGAGAAGCACAGTCTGGGTAGGCAGGTCAATCTAGTTTTCTATCTGTGCTTTAAACTGCTATAACCATCAACTCAATCTACTAATTTATCTTCTACATAAATTAGTAGAGGAAACGATGAACGGATGGAGCAAGGAAGAATTTTAGGAGAGTGAATCCATTATTCTGTATGACACTGTAATGAGGATTATTTGTCATTACACATTTGACAAAACCTATAGAATTCATAAGACAAGGAGTAAACTCTAATATAAACTACATACTTTAGTCAATAGTAATGTACCAATATTGACTCATCAACTATAACAAATGTACCACACTATTGCAAGATGTTAAAAATCGGGGAAATTGGGGTAGAGGCTGAGGATGACGTGTGAATGCTTATTCACTTCTTTCTACAAACCTAAAATTGCTTTTAAAGAGTCAATAAAAATTAAAACAAGGCAGGGTTTTCATGCAATGGAAAAAAACACACAACTTTAGTAAGTGACTCATAATTATGCTTATGCCACTTTGCTAGATTACACTTCATTAATAAATATAGTTTCATTCTTTATGTTATAAAGCAGAATAAAGTCAGATATCTAGAGAAATTGATTTTAATGATTAGAGTAAAAGCATTTTCACCTCCAACGTCAGAATGAGTTCTTCAGAATCAGTCCATTTTATAGTTAAATCAATCATTGATTTTAAAAAAATATTGAGAAAAACTTTAACTTCATTTTTTCCATCAAACTCAATGTCATGACAGCATTGTCATTTCAATCTAGGATTAAAACCTATTTCTGGACCCAGTGGACTTACTGTGATAGATTCTGAAAATGTCAGACGTTAAAGTCCAGTCTTTGATCTGCTGTCCTCTGCAGTTATCAAAAGGTCAGTTTATCCTGCTTCTTTTCTCTCTTTTTCATATATCTTGCACTTCAGCTTAATATTAGTATTAAGCTAAATTTCTTATTTTATTTTGATTGATAAAGGAAAACAGATTGTTTCAATACAGTTACTGAGAATAAGCAGCAAAACGTACTTATAAAGTACACAAGAGAGCTATAAGATAAAAATTTGTTCAAAAAAAGATTTGGAAATTTTTATTGCATGAATGTTCAAATGGAAAGGAAAACTTTCTGGATTCTTTTTCCACCACACAGGAGTAGCAGCACTAAAGTAGTGAATAATGTCCGTTCAATTGGTAGTTTTCATGTATTTCTGATATCAGAAATGGACTGTTAGTAACTAGTTTTAAAAGCAGAGCATTTTTGTGCATGGCATTCCCCTGAATTCCAAAGCCCAAACTTAACTTAGGCTAATTTCTCTCTGCTGGGAGCACCATTAATTTCTCATAGATAACATTTCATATATATGCGGCATTCTGATGATGTAAAGGAATTCACACTTTATGGGCCTACAAGCCAAATTTAATCAATGGCTTGCTTCATATGGCTGAGAGCTAAAAATTGTTTTGGCATTTTTGAAGTGTTTAAAGAAGGAGAAGGAAGGGGAGAAGAAGAATGAGTAGATGAAGGAGAGACAGAGACTACATATGGCCAGCAAAGCCTATAATATTTACTGTCTAGTTCTTTACACAAAGAACTTTTCCAATCTTGAACAAAACACACACATTTTCGTTATGCCAAAAAAGGACTACAATAAGTCTTCACTTAACATCATTGACAGGTGCTTGAAAACTGGTCATAGGTATATATATTTATGGTCACGTGATGTTTTGATACACGCATACGGAGGGATAGATTGGGGATGGTTAATTGGTACAAAAATACAGTCAGCGAAACCCATTTTACCATAGGTTGACATCAAAAGAGTTCAGCTTCTATGGCTTTTGGTAACTAAAACGTCAACAAACTTGTAAATAAAGATCAAAACACTTCTAATATTAAATGCTGAAATAAATTTCAGCTATTCATACGTTTAAGATTAATAAAAGCTAGTAAAATCATTATTTACCTACTTATTTCAGTTTAGGGTTGCAGTTGACCGCAGCCTATCCTGTCAGCTCAGGACGCAATGTGGGAACCAGCCCTGGACAGGGTGCCGTCGCATTGCAGGTGCACTCACACATACCCACAGTTACTCAGACTGGGACCACATAGACACGTCAATCAACCTCACATGCACAGCCTTGGGAAGTGAGAGGAAACTGGAGCCTCCAGAGAATATCAATGCAGACATGGGGAGAATACATAAGCTCTACACAGACAGTGAACCCCAATTGGAATCAATTTGTTTTTTCTCATCAACATCATAATGAAATGACATTGAATGAAACGTCGTTATTCAAAGACCTGTTGTACTCAGTTCTAAACATTTCAGAATTAAGAGATCTACACACATCCTCTTCTATATAATGGAGTGGGTCTCTTAAAATTTCCTGGCAACATACTCTTAGCCTGCCTAGGAAACACTTTAGAATACAACTGCATTATAATAAATTTTCATATTCTATTCATATCTTCATATTTCTCCCTCTACTTATTAAGGTATAGTCTTGTATATGTAATCCTTCAGTTCCTGAACAAGGTGAACGTATGATCTCATGATGTGTGTTTTAATTTCTTAACTTTGTTGAGATTTGGGAATGTGAGGATGATGGAAAGGAAAGAAAGGAATTCAGCAGCTATAAAAGAAATCTGACCTTTAATTTTTTTATTGAATTTGTTTCTTGTTTTATTTTTCCTTCCTTTGCACAAATGAGAACTTCTAGTTTTACAAAGGGTACCATCAACTTTAGGACAAAAATTTGTATTTGTGGCATAACACAAGTTGGAGACACAATGATTTAGAGATTGCATATCAATTTTATCAAATAAATGTGATAAAGTAGGTGATATGCACACACACACACATTTGTAGTGACAAAACCATTGACACAGATACCCAGATGGCACTTAATGTACTTTCAGCCTTAAATTCTTTCTCAAGGACAAGCCATTTGTTTGCAAATGATTTAGCATTCAAAAATGATTAAACACGGGAAAAAATGCATTGCACATAAAGTTCAGATTACAAGTGAATTAAAGTCACACTAATATAACTATAATTTATAATGAATTCAAATGGCTTTCAGAAGGGTCATCTGTGGAAGGTGAAGAGCAATCTGAATTTATTTTTCTGGTAACTGGTCACAGCAATGTTTTCTAGACTAGTGAGTGAGTGCTCATACAGCACCATGTGTGTTCAACAACACATAAAGTTGGATGACAAAATCTACTTTAGTGAGAAGGTAGCTATTTCCAGGGGCACCAATAGTAATGTCAGTTTTGAGTCTTGGGTTTGCTTTTGTTTGTTTACAAGGCGATGAAATGTTTAAGGAAAAAATAAATTCTACCAATCCATGTTGAGTGAACATTTCAATCCTTGTAAAGACCAAAGTCAGCTGCCACCATGCCATGCAAACCTTATAGTACATGACATGTTAAATCGGTAACCTCGAAAGGGACTTCTGAGAAGCTATGAGTAAAAGGCACATACAAAATGCCTCTGAGATGAATTCACAAATGAAATGGAAAAGGATAACTGTGTACATCCAAGAAGAATAGTAATTAACAGAAAACAAGAACACTTCTAAATTGAAAGAATCCCTAAAGTAAAAGAAGACCAAAGAAAAAGAAATAAAGATGAGAAGTGAAATGAGGCGGAAATGGTGAGCGACAAGGAGATACACTGAGAAAAAAAGTAGCTAAAGTTAGTGTGTTATTATTTCAGCAAAATTAAGTATATCAATACTGAGAAATATGACTTGAAATAGATTCAGTACCTCAAGCAGAAACATAAACAAATAACACCTGGGTTTTTCTTTTGATAACCAGTATTTTAAATACAAAAATCTAAAAATTTTGTCTTTGTGTAAGAGTTACACATTTATCATACCAATCAATAACAAAAAGGCGCTATAAATACTGTATGGAAATAAATGTCCTAACAGATGTTAACCAGACATCAGTCTTCACCGGTAAGGATTAGATTTGAAGGTGTTTGCAGATAATTAAAACTTGTTTTTATAACATAACTTAGCAGCTAAGTAGTATAATGAAAATGGGATATTCAAATTATAAGATATAAAATATTAAAGATAGAAGAACATGTTTATTTTTTCAATATAAATATTGTTACAGCTCAGAGAAACAGTATGAAATCTCAGGGCTCATGAAAGGCCACATTCTAGAGATAGTGATTGACAGGTATGGTAATTCCCCTACAGCGTGGTGCCTGTTGTCATGGAGTAGCATGTCTCCTACAGGGTACTACCAGCAGGTTCATGTAGGAAGAGCCAATAGTCCATGTGAGAAACCCCGGAAGGCTAAAGATAGAAGGAAATATTTGTGCCACGTTGAAGAGCAAGTTCACCAGGTGAATTGGCATGTGGCTAGGGTACAACTTCCCATACATATATAAATAATGAAACACACAAAAAATTATCAGAAAAGTATTTTATTATTATTAGAGTCACGATTAGCACTCTCCTCATCAGGAGAGTTTTAGGTTTTTTTCTAGCCCTACTCTATACTTTTTAAACACAGTCTCCAAGTTTCAAAATAAAAGTTTCTTATTTTTAATTCAAATCTCAATTAAAATAAAACAAAAACCGAAAATGTAGAAGTTCCTTATTTTGACCATCTATATATCATACACAACAAAAAGACTGATAAAATTCCACTAAACACAACAGCTAGATCCGTATTCCCGTTACTGCTTAAGCCCATTCCAATAAGGATTTTATACCAAATCTGCCCTTGCCAAGGCTACCTGGGGCCTTCATTTTATTATTTGCAATGGACAATTTTAACTTCACATCCATGTTGGCTTCCTTACATCCTAGATGCACATACAGCCAGATTTTTTCCATCAGATGTGATTTGATCCTCCAAATTCGGAATGCCTTGATGACCTCCTCTTTATCTAAAGATCACTTTAAAAAGCCTGAAGTATTTGGCTCTTCCCTAAATCTTTGACCAGATGTAATGTCATCCTCCCATTGGCTTTCTTTGTCCAAACTACATTAGCCTTATCTCAGATCTTCAAACAAGTTGTATTTCCTGCCTAAGATCTTTCTATGAGTGAGTGAAAGGTGTGACGAAGATAGTTCCTCTTTGCCCCCAAAGGTTTCATTGATCACGCTGATAATGAATTTACTGTTATTTTAATCTCTTACTGTTATACTCAGGCTTAAATTCTCTACCCTACACACTTCAGTTGACATAATTTTAATTTCCACTGTGATGCTTCTCTCTCTTCTGTCAACACTCTCTCCTCACAGGGTTTCATCCAGATCAGGAGTCAGTAACATTTTTGACAAAGAGCCAGATAGTAAATATTGCAGGCTTTGTGTTGCCAAGAGGCAAATTTATGGAACTTTCCCTGCTGAAAAATTTCCCTGTATTTTACATTTTAGACTTATAAATGCCACACGTACTTATAACTCATGAGCCATACAAAAATAGGTGGCAGACCAGATCTGGCTCATGGGCTATAATAGTTTTCCAACCCCTCACCTAGATTCATGACTTTAGGCATGCTCTATAGGCTACGATGATCTAACTCACATCTCTAGCCAAGTCAACTTGTCAGTGCCTACTTGATGTCTCCACTTGGATTCTAACTAGCGTCTTAATTTAAGATTAAAAAATGTAAAATCAATCACACATACGCACCTACCCACACCTCTGTCACTTGCAAACTGCCTCATGTCATCAAGACTTTGCCATATCACTAAAAGTGACCATAATCCCCCATGTCCCTAAATCCAAATACCTTGATATAATTCTTGCTCAGTAAATTCAATCATCTTCAAATCAACTTCCAATCTCAACTGATTTTCTCCAACTTTATTGCTACACTCATAATCCCAACTACCATCATCCTTCAACTGGACAGGTGCAATAGTCAGCTAAATGAACCCCCTTCCTTCACTAGTGTACCCTTCCACAATAGTACACCCTCCTAAGAGCTAACCTCATCGTATCACACATCCATCATACACTTTTCAATGTAGTTAATTTATATTCACATTTTGATATAAGATCTAGATTTGGTCCCTGAGAACACTCATGTAATCTCTCTCCATGCTCTTCCTTCATGGACATTCCAGCCAAACCGGCCTTCTTTTCTTTGTAAGAAACTATCAAGCTCTCTTTTTAAATTACAGAATCTTTATATCTGCCCTTCTTTCTGCTCAGAGCACCCCAGATCTTCAAAGTACCTTCCTCTTTGTCTTCACTCAACTCTCAAATGAAATATTACCTCCTCAGAGAGAAAAATGCTCTGAAATACCTACAGCCAGATCAGTGCCTTCCTCCTTGACAGTTTTACTCAGCCATGTTATCACATGTAATCTTCTTCGTAGTAGTGTACTTTATAGCCCTTCACACCATTGCTTTGTTGAGGTATTTGTATGTCTTCCTCCTCTTTCCCTCCTCACTACAGTATAGCCAATTGTGTCTTTGCCTTCTTCACTGCTATATCCCCTAGTGCCTGGTAGGCTTTCTATAAACAGCCATTTATTGACTTATTGACTACATGTATATGCTAATCCTTTTTACTAATTGTTGTTACACTATAAATTTCTCTTCTCCCTCTCTTCGCTTCCCTCTTCTCATGTCCCTTGATGCTTCCTACTCAATATTAACATGGACATCATTTTGTGTCTTCAGCATTTCTCTTTTCATTATATTATGATAGGTTAATTTTCCTAAGAAAACACTATTTTGACAAAAGCAAAGCATTAAAGTAAAGCAGCATAGGATCAATTTTTTCCTATTGAAAAGGAAACACCATCTTTCCGAGAAGACAATTCCACCAGGAAACAAAAAAAACACACACATTTCCGGTAAGTCCTAGTTCCCAAGACTTGAAGCCAGTATGTTTTTCCACTTTCAAGTATCCTTGACTGTAGAGATAAAAGGTATCCACTTAGAGATATTAACTCATTACCGCTGCCTAAATTTGGTTTCCAGAAACACAACTTAATATGACATCAATGGATGTGATAATCATTTGAAAGTAGCTTTATCAAAATCATCCAACAGAACAAGTTACTTTCCTAATTAGCATCCTCGGTTAAATACCTAAATCTGATGAATAATAAGTTATGCATTATGCTAAATTGCATTGGCTCACTATCTTAGAATGCTTTCAAACTAATTAAAAATGAGATATTCAGTGATGAGAAACATAAAAAGATAAAAACCTATTTCAATCAGTTTAAATTAGAATTTAACATTTCTTCAATACGCTCTTTTGTAGTCAATTGCAAGAGTAATAAAGCAAAATTATTGAGTCTATAATAGTGACCGTTCAAAATTCATAGTGAATTATTAAAAAGAAAACTAAGGTCCCTGCCAACTTTCCACCTCACTTCAAAGCATAGCCAAGGTCATTACAACAGCAAGTAAAAGACTCCACACAATTCCCACTTCTTCGCCTCTATACTGTTACTTCTGGAATCTTCTACTGCTCCAAATTGTGTGTTTGCTCCAGACTCAGCAGTTCTCACCACCTTGTTCTTCCAATTGCCATCTTCTCTGTGCGGCCTTTCTTGACTACCCAGTTAAAAATTATCCTATCAAAATTATCTGATCCCCATCCAGGATTACTTTTCACCATCTAACTTACGATACTTTGCATATTTATGTGGCTCATTGTCTGTTATCTGTCTCCCTAAGTTAGAATGCGAGCTTCATGATGGCAGAGTTTTGGTCAATTTCCTTCACTCAATAATTCCTGACCCAAAGTAAACACTTCATAAGTATTTTTTGAATATACTAATATATAGTCCGAATTATCAAGGAACTTATAAATAAATAAAGACACAACCCAGCATATAGTGCAGCTTGAGAAATGTTGATAGTGTGGTACAGGAGGAGGTATGTAAACTATGAGAAGCAACAGTTAAATAAGAAGCAATCCAGAAAGACACACAGTGTGGGTGACATCTGAGTTAAAGGACAGAAGGTAAGAAGATAACCAGATGGAGAAAAGAGAGGAAGATCTTACAAACAAGCATCAGAAGTTACCATAAGAAAAGCAAGTACAAAATCATCAGAAGAAAAACAATTGCATCCCAGTTATTACCACAAACATAATTAACTATGAAAACCCAGAACAGTTCATGCTTTGATAATGCTAAAGTTGATACGTAGATTAAGATGTGATATAACAATCTGCAAATCTTAGTTTTCAGAAAACCTTTTTAGGCAAGATATGATGATTTAAGGAAGAAAAGTTGCTGATGGATGAGGCATGTTGTCCCTTAAAGACAAACACTATGAAGACTGCGTACAGCCTTTATAATGGAAAGGTGCCACGTTTTTTCTTTTTTAAGTCCTTGGAATCTCAGTTGGCAACTTTGAAATTCATGTGTAATTCATGAGTTTTTTAAAAGAAATGTAATAAGTAACACAAGTGATTCTAGAGCTTGTCTTTAGGCTGAGGTAGATATTGGCATTATAAATTGAAGTGCTAGAAAGGAACAATAAGAATTAAGAATAAGCAGTAATTTCTGCCAAGATCTGTGGCACCCAGTCTCACACATAAGGCTTTTTGGAATCTCTTGGTTTCCAAGGTTCAGGCTCTCATACTTTAGTTTGTACATAAAGGACTTAAGTTATTCTTAAAGCACAGTTTTAGCACTTCACACCAGGAGATGGTTATGAGACTGATCACAGGATAAAGTGAAATAGGATGTGTGCCTACTTGTAGAAGGAACCTCGTTCCTTTGGCCATTCTATTCCTACTTTTCTGGCAGGAAAGTCCTAGAAAAAATTTCATATACAGATTAATTTTAAACAACTTACATTATATTTTACTATTAATAGCTTCTAGAATATCTTAGCTTAGGCTGGCCCTGGTGGCTCACACTTGAAATCCCAGAATTTTGGGAGGCTGAAGTGGGCGGATCAACTGAAGTCAGGAGTTTGAGACTAGCCTAGCCAACATGGTCAAACCTAGTCTCTACTAAAAATCCAAAAATTAGCCGGGTGTGGTGATGCGTACCTGTAATCCCAGCTACACAGGAGGCTGAGGCAGGAGAACCATTGAGCCTGGGAGGTGGAGGCCGCAGTGAGCCAAGATTGTGTCACTGCACTCCAGCCTGGGCAACAGAGCAAGACTCTGTCTCACAAAAACAAAAAACAAACAAACAAAAAAAGAGTATCTTAGCTTATATATTTCTCACATCTGATCCTACCACTTTACTTCTTTTTTCCTGTTTATACCAATTATTTCTATTCCTCTTTACATATAGGCAGAAAGATAAGACTAAAATGTGTCATAGACAATGACATCTAGTAAATTGACGTATTCTTCATGTTTAATTCCACAACAGATTTCAAATACAACCAAAATCTCCAAATAAAATCTTAATTCTAAATTGAGTGCTTGTACAGTCTTCAAATATGTTCAAATAGAACATCAAAGCTCAATAAAAATAGTTATATCACTTGGGATGGTGTTTAAAATATTTTTTCCTAAATAAATTCAGCTTCAGAGGATGAGAAAACCTTCGTTAGGAGATGTTTTAAAGAACAAATTAAGTTAAATGTGAAGGAAATCATACTTTATTTTGTTGAATAGTAAGATTTTTTTTGTTGCTATTGTGAATTAATGCCATCCAAATATTGAGTGATGTAATTCAATTTAGTAAAAGAAAAAAGTCTAAATTATCAACTTCTTTCCTTATAAAAATGAAATATGCTATAACTTGCATTTTTTCCATGGCAATGACCCTGATGATCAGAGAGGTTAAAACCTAAAAACATTTAAAATCATCTAATCTAAATTATAAAAAAGAAATCCCTTTCTTCAGAAAAAATAATGTTTTAAGGAAGCACTCATAAACAAATCTCTACTAGTAGATATACAGCATACACATCTCTTACTATCTCCCATGCAGACTGCATAAAAAGGCGTGCTGGCTACTTTTAAGAAAACAACATTCAGATGTCTGGAAAGTATCTGAAATGCATGATTAATCTACACAGATAATTTTCTCAAGAAACCAAATTTTGAAGACAAGTAATTCAAAAGTCTATTGTCTATAAAGTAAATCCGCTGGTATACTTAAACTGCTGTAATCCTTTCTCTGTTTACCTTATAGTGTGCACCTCTCAAGCTATGGGAATGCATGTCTTCTCTAAGAAGAGCTGACTTCTTTTGTAGGAAAAAGCTGTTGGAAATGACTGTTAGGATTTCAAATGTTTGGGAGTGTGTATTCATGTGGGTTTTACGTGTTGAATATTTGCATTCGTAATTTTAAGATGCTTAAATCAAAAACTAAAATGACCTATGCAACATAATTCTGCCATAGGATAAATTAAATTCAATTAAATGTTCCCATACAAATTATTATCTACCACAATGTAAAAATATTTATATATCACAAAGATGTAAGAAACACTGACTTCTATTATACAGCAGAGTTCAATTTCACTACTACTTAGCTTGATGATATTTTAAGGTCATGTCTCTTGGAATACACATTCAATATTCATTGCCAAACGTCTGAGCTCACCTCTCTTGAAGCAATATTCAATTATCAAAGGAAAATAATTTACCAAGCAACCTCACAAAACACAAACTCTAGGTAGCATCAAGGTTTTTCAAAGTGATTATTCCTTACTGGTCGAGATCCTAAGATATTAAAACTCATAGATCACATGATCTGAGATTTTCTAATTGAAAAGCTGTAGCTGTAAACCTTTCATTCAAAGTCGGATACTACTTTCAGCTGTCAAAAGAATTATGCAATCACTTAAACTTCTGGAATGAAAGAGAAAATGAAGGGAACAATAAAAGTAACTGAAATGCACTGAGAAATGAACATAAGGAACCAAATGGAGGCAAAGACAGAGAGAGAGAGAGAGAGGGCTGTTTATCTAACCTTCCCTTCTTGAGTGGGTTTTCTCTGATATCTCTAGAGAACAATTGGATGTGTAACAATGAAATACAAAACACAAGATACTGTCTTCGTATAATTACTTGTAATGATTCCAAGATGGCATAATTTGAGAACTTGCTAAATAGGACAACAAAGTGATCTGCTTTTCCAAAATTTTGCCCCTTAGCTTATATATTATTTCATGGTGAAGATCAATAAAACTGAAAATTGGAATTGCCAGATATTATCAGATTTTATTTTTTGAATGCTTAACAGCTGACCCAAAATCTGGTCATAAAAATGGAAGTTAAATTAAATTGTCCTCAAAATTTAAGTTTGCTACATTTGTAAGAACCACTTGCTTCTTCAAAATCTCAAACTTTCTCATATCTAGCAGCAAATTGAAATTAGGAATTTAAGCATGTAAATTCATCATGGAAACCAAATTGATTAAAATTTTCTGTGTATTCATGATAATGTTTAAAATTTTTGCTACATTTAAACCCTAAGTTAGTTACAAAAACCCTAAAATTATGCTTGTTTAAAAACTTGGGCTAACTTGCTTTTGAAAACATACTGACATATTCGTTCCATTCTTCTTATAATTATTTTTTTGTCACTCCCAAGCAGCACACCATTGTATATATCCCCAAAACGGCACTTCTTTGTTAAAGCCATTAGGACAGAAATATTTTTGAGCCAGATGCAATGGCTCATGCCTGTAATGTCAGTACTTTGGGAGGCCTAGGTTAGAGGACTGCTTGAGGATAGGAGTTTGTGACCTGCCTGGGCAACATAGCAAGACCCAGTCTTTACAAATGAAATGAAAATAAAATATAAAATAAACTGGCTGGACAAAGTAGTGCACACCTGTGGTCATAGCTACCAGGAGGCTGAGATGAGAGGACCATATGAACCCAGGAGTTTGGGGCTGAGAATGAGCTATGACTGCACCACTGCACTTCAGCCAGAACTATGGGTTGGTGAGTTAGAAATAAGTTCTCAGTTCTGAATATAATAACTGCTCCTGGCACTCCCCAGAATGAGCTGGGTTTTCTTTTGCCTCTCTATAGTCCCTCTTCCTCAGGAAATACCCCCATGGTTCTGCCCGCTGTGCTATTAATTACACCAATGCTTATTATATGTCAGTTCAGTTTTATCTAGATTCTCCCAAAGTCAGTGCTGAACTTAGTTGTTTGAAAATGTATATATTGTAATAGTTACCAAAAAGACCAAATACAGCTAGATATTTATGCTATTTGTTTTATTTCCATCGTAGGTATATTTCCTTTTAAAATTCATATATATCTTTCTCTAAGGATTGTCTCCGTTTTCAGATGTTAAGCACTTTCTCATGCACACACCACCTAAGCAGCAAAGACAGAGTCCACGTCAGGGAATGTCACATTCAGGATAAGTACCTATTATTCTGTAACTCAGAAGTAGGAAAATGGATGTCCTCAAGCAGATGCTTTTCTTGACAGATACAAAAATTTGACAAGGATCACTGACTGACTTCCAACCCACCATTCATCACTTTTATCTTATTTTGGCCCTAAGGGTCCCAGAGGGATAATGGCACTACATTCCTATTTAGAATTCAGATTTCAGATTGCATTTCTTATATCATTGTTTATAAGTAGTGGTTGCACACAGTCGCGATAATACTATGACATTAATCTACATTCCTCGTTAAATCGATTTTTGTCTTCCGTTTTTGAGCTTAGCTACAATTTCTCACACGGTTTCTCTAGGAAGATTCCTCAATGACTGAAACATTTAGAACATGGTCGATTCATAAATACGACACTGGGATTCCCCAATGACTGAAACATTTTGAACATGGTCCATTCATAAATACGACACTGGGATTCCCCAATGACTGAAACATTTAGAACATGGTCCATTCATAAATACGACACTGGGATTCCCCAATGACTGATACTTTTAGAACATGGTCCATTCATAAATATGACATTGGGATTCCCCAATGACTGAAACATTTAGAACATGGTCCATTCATAAATATGACATTGAGATTCCCCAATGATTGAAAAATTTAGAACATGGTCTATTCATAAATATGAAGAGCTTGTGTAGAAAGTATAATTTACTTATCCTATTATGCTTAAGAAATTATGTGAAATAATGTGAAAATAATCTTAAAACATTTGCATGCATATTTGCTGCAAGAGTCATCTTTCATTGATACTTAATCATAATCATGGACATGGTGGGTCCCAATAACCAATATTTAATGCAAGACTGTAAATTTAATAGAGAGAAAACCTTATTTATAAATTTTCATGTGTTCTTTTCTTGACAATAAGGAGCTGTGAGATTTGTATTTTAAAAGATACTTAGTAATAAAAACTTTAATTTTTAAAACTTTTATTTTTAAATTCTGCTTAATTGCATAAAAGTTAAAAGGTAATATTTAATATTTAATGAGGCTTATTGAGCTAAATGATGATATGCAGCTTGGGTTATACTTGCAATTATAAGATTTGCTCATTATACCTAAGCAATCTCCTTCACTCAATCTAGCTACCACTAAGGAAGCAAAATTCCCTGAATCATAGTATCAAAGCATTCCATTATGTTTTCTATTAAGTTGTTTTGTTCTTTGAATCATTGTCTATTTTAATTTATCCTTTTAGAAAGAAAACAAATTACTTAACTTGCATTTCCCACTAGAAGCTTCACTACAGCTAGACTTGGAATTGATTTCAGGCCATTTTTTAATAAATGATGGTCCCTAGTGAAAGATAGAATACTTGAGCCATCAATATTGAGTAAATAAAAGGGTTTGGGTAAATAAGAGAGAAGGTACCTATTTTTCTCAAATATTTTAAATATCTAATAACCTATTCCTCATCTAAAACAAGCCACAATTACTGGAAATGATGGTCAGAGGAAGGTATTAGCAACCCTGTGTAATACTACATGTCATGTTGGATGGCTATTACAGAGAAACAGTTGTCATGCTGCATTTTAGTAATTCTACACATCACCAGAGAAATAGACAACTCTTATAGCCAAAGAAATCCAACGTAGCTACTGTCTACATATTCTTGTTTTAGACCTTTGGTGAAAAAAACTACTATGTGTATTGAATATATTTTACATTAGTTTTATCACAAAAGAAAAATGAGAATTCTATTAGATGCAAATACAAATTCTGAATGACAGGAAAGAAAAATTAAAATCAAAGCTGATCTTAATTAACAAAATGTATTATCTGCTTACATGTATATACAACTGTTCATATACAAAGGCACAGATGCATTTGTGGTTTTGAAAAAATATCTATTTCATTTCAAATCTTCATTGAACAATATTACATATGGCAAGAAAACTGATCTTTTTGAAGGATCTTTTAAAAAGTGTTAAACTTTATTAGATACTCCAAACTAGCAAAGCTCAACTTCATCACAATTATATAATAACACTGCACACTTTCAATTTTATCTGGAGAAATATATCTATCCCTTGAAATAACTCTGTAAACTTCCTGCTCACAGATTTCATTTCAAGCCTTGAAAATGCAGAAAATCAATGCTGAATATACTTGCCCCGAAAGGAAAAGAAAATTTCAGGGGTGTCAGGATGTTTTATCACATAAAGTACAGAATTGCAATTTGTATATGAGCAGGCAACACACCTCCAAAAATAATACAATACTTATCACAAAATACATTCACAGATACTAGATTTGGCACAAACCACTCCATACAGCTATTGATGAAATCAGTATTGAAAGCCTTATTCCAAAATCTATGGCCCTTTTCTACTCTCCAACTGACATTTCAGGATGCCACAACCTTGCAGCTCCACTCTCTCATTAATTTCCCCTAAATACCCTTGGCAGAAGAACGAGAAACGTCACATTTTTCATTTAATTTCTAAAGAACATCACATCCTTTAAGAATAGGTTCTTGAAATTTTAAAATGTTAAACATAAAAACCCTAAAGAGACAAACATCCAAAAACATAAAAACCCTAAACAGACAAACGTCCAAAAACTTTTCTTCAAAATCACAACAACTTTATATGCTACGTGTTCCTGTAAAATACCACATACACAAACTCACAGGCACACCCACCCACCCAAAACCCACACACTCGAATTTATATGGCCTCGTAATACCTCACATATATATACATGTCACCAAATGCAACAGAGACACACGCATATATATGGCCTCATAATACCTCACATATATATACATATCATCAATTACAACAGAGAAAAGCCAATTTCAGAAACATGGCTTCAATTTTGATGCATTTACTCACACTTAATTCTATTTCAATTTAACTGCAGAGATATTACAATACCCTGTAACAAAAACCTGACGGAAGATTGTAACAAATTGCTTAAACATCAAACCAAACACTAAACATAATTTCATCACAAAGTGAAATTCGCATCCAACTCGCAAAGAATTAGAAAATCCTTGCACTTACCTTGGCCTTGTCCATTCCCCAGATGACCCCAAAACACCACCGTCATCATCAACAGCCCCGGAGCCCACGTCCACATCCTTCTAGTGACACGCTCGTGTCTTCTGGCCATTGCATCTTAAACTCTGCATATTCAGTGGGGTGGATGTGAAAGTACAATAAATTACATTCTTAGAGAAATACACTACGACTCAAATCCCATATCTAATATGCACTGTGCATTTCTGAATTATCCTGCCTACAAGGAGGTACATTTGAAAATCATGCTTCCCTTTAGGGTTGTCATATTGATGATTAATACGAAAGCTCATTCATTTTTAATCTTTAAGCATTCATCTGAATTCCATTTTTAATATCATTTTCCAAAACAGGCCACTTAACCTATGAATGTTAAAAAGTACTCCCGATATACATATTGGAGTTCAGTCAAGCAAAAGCATGGTGTATGGACACTACTTAAGTATAACTTGATATTTAGGCAAATTGATGAATTTAACATACCATGTAATCTCTACATATATACAAAAGGACTTTTCAACACATTTATGTAAGTTTTGCATAAATACCCTTGAAAATATTCTCAAGTTTTAAGTGGTATTCTAATTATGTCAGTAATTTTAACTGAATAAAGAGATGCATCATGTGCAAAAACTAATCTTGTTTACTTAAAATTGAGAGTAAAATTAATTATAGAAGGTACAAAACACTTGTAATTTTGATTTCAGATATATGACCCACAGGAACCTTCATATATACAAATATTATACACATATATGACAATGTATATTTGAATGTTCATTTTCTAACTGCTTTTCATACTGATACATGAAAATACTTAAATGTCCACCAAAGCAAGGTTATTTATTCATACATTTGAATGATATACAGTAGCTCAAAAGAATAAACTTGAGTTGCATGTACTAATATGGATAAGTGTCCAAAATGAATAGTGAAGCAAAACTAGCAAATTTAATAATGATAAGTTCAAAATTACACCTTTCATATGTAAACATGTGCAATAGTTAAAACTATAAATTTTATGTTGCATAAATATATAATACAGTATAATAACGCATAAGAATGAGAAACACCTTCAAGACTAAAGTTAGGAAATTACAAGACTACAATTTAAATGGTTAGTAGGTGGAATTTTAAATCAGAGGTTACTCCTAAATCCCAATTTTTCCACAGTTGACAAAATAACGGAGTTAAGAAAAATAAACTTAATGATTTCCAGAATGAATGCTTTATTCAAAATGCTACGTAATTACAATTCTAATAAACTTGCAAGGGAATCCAGTCACCCAGAAATTTTTTATGCCTTTCTCCTACATCACGAAAGGGGAAGATTTAATTACCAACTTTGCATTACTTAACGTCAGACTCATAGTATCAGAGCTAAAGAGAAATTGAAGAAACACCTAACTCAACCTCTCCATTTTAAATGACCAAATGAGTTGAGAAGGTTACAATGACATTTCTAAGTTCATATGTAAAAACAGAATTTTGATGACAATGACAGTTTAAGTACTAATAAACACTCCTGGAAAAGTTACTGTAATCCAGGTTATTTTACTGTGCTAAATGCCTTACATTCTTTACCCAATTCAGTTTTCACAGAAATCCTATGAACAAAGCACTTCCAAAATTTACCACTTCACAGCTAAGAAAACAAGGCTTAGAGAAATGCTACACGATCCCCTAGTCATGAGGTTAGTAGGTACCACTGTGGAGACTGAGGCAAAACAGGACGATTTCAAAGCCTATGCTCTGAACAAGTAAACACTAAGCAGGAATTTAGTTCTAGATCTCCCAGTTGTAGTCCAATAATCAGCCAAAAAATGGTGCTGAGAAGAGGGGAAAGAAAGATGTCTTGTATGTGGAGCCTCATGTATTTGATCCCAAATACATCTTCATATTGAAAATCATTAGAGCACAAGGCAAAAGAATTATTAGTTTGTTTCTAAAATCATCAACCTTTCCCAAGTTGAACATACAAATATATTTTATCATATATATACTATATGTGTGTATAGCGTGTGTTTATCTAAGTATTCCTGTGGTTTATATATCTGGATGTGGAATTACAAGTGTTTTGTGGTTTATTATTTATTTATTATTATACTTTGAGTTTTGGGGTACATGTGCACAATGTGCAGGTTTGTTACATATGTATCCATGTGCCATGTTGATGTGCTGCACCCATTAACTCGTCATTTAGCATTAGGTGTATCTCCTAATGCTGTCCCTGCCCCCTCCCCCCACCCCACCACAGTCCCCAGAGTGTGATGTTCCCCTTCCTGTGTCCACGTGTTCTCATTGTCTCCCTCTGTTGCTCTGGCTGGAGTCAGTGGTGTGATCATAGCTCACTGCAGACTCCAAGTCCTAGGCTCAAGCGATACTTTTGCCTCGGCCTCTCAAGTAGCTCGGACTACAGGCACGCACCACCATCCCCGGCTAATTTTTTTACAGAGATGGGTCCCACCGTGTTGCTTGACTGGTCTCAGCCTCCTTAAGTCAAGGGATCCTCCCACCTGGACTTCCGAAAGCACTGAGATTACAGGTGTCAGCCACCGTGCGTTTTTTGATTTCTTCAATTAATTTTACTTATACACTTGATTACACAAGATTAATTTTGTGTACATAATGAATCTCTTTTGAGGTTTAAGTTACTGATTAATTAGAGTACCACTTAACAAGCGTGTCATCCCAGCACTTTGGGAGGCTGAAGTGGGCGGCTCACCTGAGGTCAGGCATGAGCCACCGTGCCCGGCTTACACACATTCTTTTCACTCCTGCTTGCAGATCTCTGTTCCCTTCTAATTCCAGTGGAACCACTTTCACTTAGTATCAAAATATCCAGATCCACTCATCAAAGTGTAAATAATCCTCCAGCAAATTACCTTTGCAAATCTATTTTTATGTAATATTTCCTTAACTTCTTCTTACCTACATCCAGTAGTCATTTTACAAGGCAGAATTTTTTCTATTTTATATAGAACTGAGGCAGTATTTGAAAAAAATCTCAAAACACTCTTCAGGAAGGACTGGCATCTAAAACACCAGTTCCAATATATATTTCAGTAACATTTTAAAGGACAGATGCTTTTCAAAATGTTATTATAATTTAAAAAAATGTAACCTTCCTCTCTGAGTTCATGTTTATGGAAAACTAATATTTCATAAATGCCAAGTTACTATGATGTATTATCTAAATGCTGCCCCTGCCATTCTATAAATACAAAAATCATAACCTTCTAACTAACTTTGGTATTAGTCAACAACTGTGCTGATGAAAAGTAAAATCAATTCATTTAAAATAATTTTCCATGAACAAAATCAAGTAACTTGTAAGTAGTATGGTAGATGAACCAAAAAATAAAGTAACATTAACCAGAAAGACATGCCATGGACTTCTCTAATCTTTTTTTGGAACACCCTTTTCATGCATATGAAAATAAAAATTAAATATAAAATACCTACTTTATGTATGTACTTTTACTTGTGTCTATTGTTCTTTAAAGATTAAAATAACTCCTAAAGCCTGGATAGCTGAGCCCATTGTGCTCTTCTGCCCATAAAATAGATCGGATGTGCAGTGAAAGAGGTAAAACTTAGGCTTTCAGGTTAGTTATGACGATGGAAACACAATTCTATTCAATAGTGTTCATCTTGGTCTTTCAAATGTTTAAGGTCACAAGGCAAAAGAGAACAGACTTTAAGAATGTTCGTGTATTACTTCTCGTCTTACCCAATAGCTACATTAGTTCAATTAGGCCAGTGTTTTGGAGTAAACAGCACTGTGAAATGTGTCGTGGAGTCCGGAGGCTCCACCACCTACCTCCATGTAGTTGTTCTGTCCGATGGAGCCTAGAGTAATACCTTAGGAGATGCATTACATCTACAGGTACCAACCAGGAAGGGTAGTCTTGAATTAAATGGCTTTAGAACACGTTATAAGAGCAAATCGAAGCTTCTAGGTATTAGAACCACTTCAATCACAGAGCGTCTCTGGGTTCTATCTGTGGCCAGCATCAAGTATCTGTCTGCCCTCCCCGAATGCTTTCTCTCATCATGTGGATCTTCTAGATGGTCTTATTCTTCCCCAGCCAGCCAACTTGATCAACAAGCCTAGGTATATTAGATATGTATAAAGTTGGTTCTTAAATAAAGTCCATTTCTGTATCTAGGTAAGTAATGTCTTCAGACTTACAATTTCATTGATATCTAGAAAGAGTGACTCTAGTTACCTTCTAGTGTCAGTTTTTCTAGCAGCTTCTTTAAAAACAAAAATCCTCCCTGGAACAAAGCTTCCTTGCAAGTATTGCTGTTGGCAATAGTCCTCTTTACTGAAATGCTTATCCGGTGAAACTTGCGCTGTGCCAGTGAGCCTGCAGGTTGATGGTCCTTTTGTTCAACTTCTCCATTATAAAGCAACCTCTCTGATCACTCTTTTAAAACTAAAGACCAAAGAATCAAATGAGATCAGGAAGTGACCAGAGCTCACAGGTCATCAACTCCTCTTCTTAGCATATTATAGCACACAGTCTAAGCCCGAAAAACACAGCAGAACCCATTACAGCTCTCGAGTTCCAGTTATTAACATTGATTTTTTCCAATGGGAAATTTTCATTAGAAGCTATCACAGGACTCACATTCAGTAATAACTTAGATTAGGATACATACTGGAGCCTTTGTCCTTAGAGTAGGTGCCACTGAGTCACTATTAAAAGGAGTCTTTTTGATCTTAGTAAATTCTCACAGGGCTTATCTCAGTCTAAACTGTAACTGGCCTTTACTAGTGATGTCATGTGTAGTTCAAATTAATATTGTAATGTATATAAATTGTATATATAGGTATAATACATGCATGTATTTACAATTATTTATTTTATTTTATTTTTTAATAAGATAAAAGTTAGAGGTTAAAATATGACTCTAGGCCATTGTGCTTTAGAATGAAGAGCACAGACATGGGTTGGAAATGTAAATTTTGGCCCAATTTAATTTCTGTGACAAATTCATTAATGTCTTCAAGGTTCAGGCTCTATGTATGAGACAAATGAAAACAGCTCTAAGATTCCTGAAAACCCTAAAATATTAAAATTCCACTCTGCCATTAGTTCAGATAAATCATTTGCCAATTTGCCCCACAAGAACCAGGCATCTTTAAATGGTAACATAACATGCACTTCTCTCTCCCAAAGTGTGGTGCATAAACGTTCTGCTTCTCAATAACACAGGATGCCTGCTAAAATGTGCTGTCAGGGGGATTAGTAAGGAAATGTTGTATCAAAACTTCTGCAGATGTGGCCCTGAAATACACATTGTAATAAATCCTCCAGGCCTCTCAAGTTAGGAATAACTGGTTTATAAAATTGTACTTACTTAAAAATTATAGATAAACAGATTTCACCGTAACCCATTCTTTCTGTTCTGAATGAAATAAGGCTCTATATTCAGACTGAATTTTCAGTGAAAAACAACTTAAAATAGTGACAAATCGTCTATAAGTTTAAATGAATATAACTAGGAGACCTGAAAACTCAGGTTTAGCAGTCATCTTCCAACAGTTTGAGAGCCCACAGGAGCCACAGAGCCCTCATGTCTCTCCAGAGAAGCAGGGTGATTCTTCCCCCTAAACACCATGCAATTCTTGAAGTGAGTGAAAGCATCCCTGCTCACACTGATACCCTCTCAAGTGAACTCAAAGTTAAGCCATCTCCAGCCAGACCAGATATCCTGGCCCATATCTCATTCATTAATATATGTTGAGAAGCCTTTGTTTCTTGGAAACTACATGAAGTGAATAGGCTGTGGACTCCACTGGACATAGTGGTCTATATTTAACCAATTCCCTTCACACATATGTATCAGATGCTCTCTTAGTTACGGAGCTGCAGTGGTGAATAAGAAAGCCACAGTCCTGTACTCCCAGGGTTTCAATTCTGAAGACGAAGACAGGCACAGAAACCCAACTGAGCAAAGAGAAGAGATTATTACAAAATGTGTTCACATGCAAAGTGAAGCAAGGGACTGAATATACAACAAGGGTTTTGGGGCGAACATTAGATACAATCTTAATTCAGATTATATAAGATTCATACATATAATTTTTATATATAGATATATTAATTTGGGCCGGGCGTGGTGGCTTATGCCTGTAATCCCAGCATTTTGGGAGGCCAAGGCGGATGGATCACTTCAGTCCAGGAGTTTGAGACCAGTCTGATCAACATGGCAAAACCCCATCTCTACTAAAAATAAAAAAGTTAGCCGGGTGTAGTGGTGTGCGCTTGTAGTCCCAGCTACTCAGGAGGCTGAGAAAGGAAAACTGCTTGAACCCAGGAGGCAGAGGTTTCAGTGAGCCAAGATTGTGCCACTGCACTCCAGCCTGGGTGACACAGCAAGACCCTGTCTCAAAAGAAAAAGAAAAAAAGAAATATTAATTTGGATTATACAGATTCTAACCACTTCTTTCAAGTGAGAATATTTAAGGTAAGACCTGAGAATAAAAAGAGTTAGCTTTTCATACACTACAGAAAGATTCGTCTTTTAGGAAAAACCCCCAGTGTTCATGGACCCTAATATATGAGCAAGATCTTGGCATGTAGAAGAAACCTGTGAATTGGATGAAATGAAAAACTGAAAAGTAGGAATCTGGATGAAGTACAGAAGGGAGAAAGACTAATGTGAGACGTGGCTGAAAGAGAAGGATATGTGAAACAGTACAGGTCTTCATTAGTAATGATGAGGAACATAAATGTTAGTCCAAGTACACCAGAAAAGTGGGAGAGTTGGAAACTGAAAGACATGTGAAGAGATCACTTTGGTTTCTCTGTAGCTAACAGGGTGTAGGAGATTAAGAATTAAAGTAGGTTGACTAAGGATGACCTAAGAAAATAAGCATAGGTAAGAAAATATGTGGCTCTGGCTAGGCTGGGGACATTGGAAATCAAAAGAGGTGGAGGAAATTACAGATGTATTTGGAACCAAAATATTTTTTAAATGAATGTTGAATTGGATATTGTCAGAATATTGAGGAAGGGCCAAAAATGACTTATAAGCGTCTAGCATGGCTGGCAGTGCCACTTACTGACATGTGGGAAACCAGGACATGTTACCTCTGAATTATTCGAGTGCTATTGTCATGTAAATCATCAACTCCCAGAATAAAGGTCTGGGCCAAACTCTAAGACTGGAAATTATGAGCTGTTTAGTAGTGTTTAGAGCTTAGAGAGAGTATGTGTGTGGAGAGAAAAGAAGAGCAATTAGGACAGAACCCTTAGAAACATCAATATTTAAAATTTGGGAAGAGAAACAGAAACAAATAAATTGTGGGAAAATGAAGCTCAGGGTAGTTGCAAGGGAATGCTAAAAATGAACTATGGCATTTGAGGAGGAAAACGTGGAAACTGAAAGCAAGAGAGTACGGATGGATCGTGAGGGAGCAGCAGCAGCTGTGTCCTAAGAAGAGTCTCAGTGAAAATGAAGGGTTGTAGGAATGAGGACATCTGGGCCAACGAGCTGGCAAGGAGTGATGTCCAGGAGGCAGAATATTTGCATCTAGATCCTGGTGGTATATACCCTTATAGAAAATGTTTCAGATTTGATGACAATAAAGTGGAGGAAAGAAAAAAAGTAATGGAAATAAAGATGTCAAAAAACGGGGAACCGAGGTTTGTACTGGTCCTTTCACGTGAAAGCTGAGCCACTAAAATGATGGCTGAACTTGCCTGAAGATGATATTGAGCAAAAGATCTACAGCCTTAAATAAATGGCAAGAGGCCAGGTGCAGTGGATCATGCCTGTAATCCCAGAACTTTGGGGGGCTGAGGCAGGCATATCACCTGAGGTCAGGAGTTCGAGACCAGCCTGGCCAACATGGCGAAACCCCGTCTCTACCAAAAATACAAAAATTAGCTGGGTGTGGTGGTATGCACCTGTAATCCCAGTTACTCAGGAACCTGAGGCAGGAGAATCACTTGAAACCGGGAGGAGGAGGTTGCAGTGAGCCGAGATCACACCATTACACTCCAGCATGGGTGACAGAGCAAGACTCCATCTCAAAAAAAAAAAAAAATAAGACCAGAGTGCCCAGGAGGGAGGTCTGTTGATGATGGTAATACCAAAGGGGCATGGCCGATATTTCCAAGGGGTTTGAGTTTCAAAGGAACAGTCTAATTTGCAAGGAGCGGAGAAATTAACAGTCTAGAAGTTGTAACGGGAACCAAGAACAACCACCTCGGCTTCCAGCCATAGGTATGTGGAGGGTGAGAAAAAGACCTGTCTCAATTTATGAAAGCTAGAGGAAAAACTGCACTTTAGTATCAACCAACTTTTGTTTTAAGATAATTACAAACCAATATGGAACTTAGCAAGAGTCAATTTTGACAGTTTCCTGCAGCTTAGTAAATTCTGCACAAAATTAAGATTTAACACAAAAGTAGAGAAAAATTTTAATGGCATAGCACATTTCTTCACAATTCCTTAAACCAAATAATTCCCTGTTCTTCTAACTCTCACCTTACACTATCAACTAGGCTTCTTATTCAATGAACGGTTTAAGTCTACTAAGACACACACACACACACACACACACGTCTTATCCAGCTGCAGATCTCATTTTTGAAGGTACATTGAAAGTACATAGATCATTCTGTAATCATCAACTATGAAGATTGTGAGCAACTGGAACAAGTATTCTTGGAAAAGAAGTTTCCTGTGTATAAGAAAAAAAAGAGTCCAACTCTGGGAACTGACTTGGCTGAGTCATCATTATATGCCACTGGCAAGAAATCAAGAAGTAACTCAGGACTGATAAACTTTGTTAAAGGAAATGGAAACAGCCTATCTGTGAGGCTTAATTCTTGATAATCTGGCCAAGATATAGCATCTGGATAAGAGTTCACTGACTCAACTAAATTTTGTGAAGGTGAAGTACTTGTTAAAATGAAAGATCTATTTAGAGAGAAATAAGTAGACATAATGTCTGCACTATGGATAGGTGTATACCTGTTTTTTGCAAAAACAGTTTGTATCTTTGAAATGCTGGTTTGCCCTGGACAGAGCTAACTTAAATAGAGACCTGGCGCGGTGGTTCATGCCTGTAATCCCAGCACTTTGGGAGGCCGAGGAGGGTGGATCATGAGGTCAGGAGATCGAGACCATCCTGGCTAACACGGTGAAACCCCGTCTGTACTAAAAATGCAAAAAATTAGCCGGGCATGGTGGCGGGCACCTGTAGTCCCAGCTACTCTGGAGGCTGAGGCAGGAGAATGGTGTGAACCCGGGAGGCGGAGCTTGCAGTGAGCCGAGATCGCGCCACTGCACTCCAGCTGGGTGACAGAGAGAAACTCCGTCCCCAAAATATATATATATAGTTTTTTTATATATTTATGTATATATACCCAAAGGATTATAAGTCATGCTGCTATAAAGACACATGCACACGTATGTTTATTGTGGCACTATTCACAATAGCAAAGACTTGGAACCAACCCAAACGTCCAACGATGATAGACTGGATTAAGAAAATGTGGCTGGATACATATGTAACAAACCTGCACATTGTGCATATGTACCCTAAAACCTAAAGTATAATAAAAAAAAAAGAAAATGTGGCACATATACACCATGGAATACTATGCAGCCATAAAAAAGGATGAGTTCATGTCCTTTGTAGACACATGGATGAAGCTGGAAACCATAATTCTCAGCAAACTATCACAAGGACAAAAAAAACCAAACGCTGCATGTTCTCACTCATAGGTGTGAATTGAACAATGAGAACACATGGACCCAGGAAGGGGAACATCACACTCCGGGGCCTGTCATGGGGTGGGGTGAGGGGGAGGGACAGCATTTGGAGATATACCTAATGTAAATGATGAGTTACTGGGTGCAGCACACCAACATGGCACATGTATACATATGTAACAAACCTGCACGTTGTGCACATGTGTCCTAGAACTTAAAGTATATATATATATATATATATATATATATATAAATATAAAGAGAAAACCATTAAAGAAAGGCTATAATACACAGGAACACACAGACATACATACACCTGTGTGTCTATATCTTCAGTTATCACACTTTTTCTATACAGACTCCACACGAGACAAACATGTTACATTTTATGAGAAACTATAAGTGGAAAGAGGAGAATTTGTGAAATCAATATAGAATGTTCCTTGTTTAGCATAATTCTAACTGTTTCTCATTAGAGGTCTGAGTATCAATCTGTATTATATGTGGCCATGCTGGCATTTGGGAAATTCCACAAGAAACTTTTTAAATATGAATTTGGAAAAGGGAAAAGGATTTTTAAAGTGTCTTTTTTTGTTCTGCATTCTATGTGGAACATCTATTTTGTGCTAACTGCTCGTGTTAGCTTGTGATTGCCTGTGACTATGTGGAAGATATACTTTACGTGACTATGTGAGCAACAGTCTTAAAGTTAAGAAATCTAAAATTTGGTTGGTTTAGTTGCTAATTAGGTAAATTACCTTGTAATGGTTACTTAACCTCTCAAAGATTAATTATCTTCAGTGGTACATTGAAGGTTCCATTCATATTGATTTTAGTAGACTTATCCTACTAAAAAGTAAATTTAACAGAAATTATTCTAGACCTCATTATTTCAGGAGACCCCACCCCAGCTTTTATTCCTAACTTCAAGAAATGCAGAGAAATTTAAAAATTCGATGTTCTCCCAATTCAACAGAATATAACTGAACTAAATCGATTTATGTATAATTCATTATTTCAACCTTTAACGCTATATCCGAGCGGTTTGTTTTCACCATAAAGTTATAGCTGTTTAGGCCAATAATTAAAGAGGACCTTGATAGAGAATGACAAGAGAGGATGATCACCCTATTGTCTATCTTCCAGCTGTTTTCAATGCCCTGAAGTTTTATTCACACCCAAATATTAGAATCTTATCTGAGAGAGCGTACTCAAATGATGAATCATGCTAATTTCTCAAGAAAAGTGTTACAGAATAATAAATGCCTTTCTGGTCAAAGCACTGTTGCTCTGGAAATAATCTTTATCCAAATGAGGTACAGGAATTGTTAGGACTATTAAAAGTTTGTATATGATATCTGCCAGGTTCGACTGAGCTTCACTTAAAATCTACCATATTAGGGCCAAGTGTAATGACTCAAATTAGTGAACTTAAAAATTGTTTTAAAATGTTTCCTGGAGACATTTCAAATATTGCTCTCTGATTTATCACTGTTACTTTTGCTGAATTCAATTTGATGCCAAGATTTATTCAGATTAATCAAATGCCATAAACTCTGATACCTAATGTTCCTTAACACCTTAAGAACTTTTAAACAGATCAAATGTTGAAGATACGCTTTTAGTGAAACTGTACCTAAGCACATGAATTCTATTGAATATAGCTTTTTAGAAGACTAACAAAGAAAGAAGACTTAGGAAATTCGGAAACATTTTTTAAACCTTCTAGAGGGAATTAAACTACTGAAAAATAATTTCAATTGGTGAATCTAATGGCATTAATCAGAAGATAAGAAAAAAGTAACCATAAAACTTTATGGGGGTAATATTTGCTATGAGGATCAGGAAAAACAACTAATGGATATTAGGCTTAATATCTGGGTGATGAAATAAACTGTACAACCAATCCCATGGCATAAGCTTACCTCTGTAACAAACCTACACTTGTACCCCTGAACTTAAAAGTTAAAATTTAAATAAATAACGTTGTGCTATTAATTTCAACCAGAGCCTTTCCAAGGTGCAGGGAACTTTTGAGAATTTTATTTCTTGCAAAAGGAAACTTGATTCCTTGCTTAGGGCCTTCCTAGGAAAACCTCTATTCTTTGGAGAAGCATCATACTCCTACAATATTTAAGGACCATCATATTTGTCAGACTTTTTTTCTGTTTTACTGTGAGCAGTTTACAGAACATAAAGAAAAATCAAATCCGAAGGTGCACTACACGTGTTTTATCAAAAGGAACATTTTTGTGTACTTTTAAGAAAATACGACAAATTGAGTTTTCTGACCTATTACCAAGTTAGACATCTTGAGTGAATTGAATCTGTTGTAATCCTGTTTGGTTTTCATCCCATGGCTCTGGAAAACTGACATTTATCTCCAATTTTTCAACTCTGCTTCTTTCCAGTACCTCATCTATACGACTATTATAGTACTTTTCATCTGCTTCTACCACTACACTATGGCTGCATTACTTTTAACACAGTGTCCCACATGTTACCCATTTCTACCTTATATAAAGAGTAGAAATTGAATTGTAATTGAGTATCCAGTTGCCTCATATTCAGGTCTTCAACTGAAATAACTCCAGCTATCTCAAAACTTCAACCCTCTCTGGAAGTATTGGACCAAATTATCCCAGATTATAGCACTCTCAGGCTAAAATTACTAATGCTTCTATAGTTTCAGAGACTGTATCAGGTTATTCAACACAACATTCCATGCACCATTCCAGCCTCATATAATCAGAGGACACTTAGACGACTTTAATAGCCTTCAAAAGACACCCTCCTCTTTTACTTATATATATATTTATTTATCTATTTATTTAATGGAGACAAGGTCTCACTCTGTCACCCAGACTGGAGCGCAGTGGCATAATCACGGTCCACCGCAGCCTGCACCTGCCGGGCTCCGATCCTTCCACCGCAGCCTCCTGAGTGGCTGGGACCACAGGCGCCGCCACCACGTCTGCCTGGTTTTTGTATTTTTGTGGAGATGGGGTTTCACATGTTGCCCAGGCTGATCTGAGACTCCTGGGCTCAAGAGATCCACCTGCCCCGGCCTCCCAAAGTGCTGGGATTACATGAACGAGCCATTGTGCCCAGCCGGTCCCGCCCGGTTTTTAACCTTCGTACTGTTTATATAATCATCCTTCACAAAATAGAACACTTCATTACTCGATGGTTCTCATTATTCTAATATGAAGAACTATATTAAGAAAATAAATTCCTGGCCGGGCGCGGTGGCTCACACTTGTAATCCCAGCACTTTGGGAGGCCGAGGCGGGCGGATCACGAGGTCAGGAGATCGAGACCACGGTGAAACCCCGTCTCTACTAAAAATACAGAAAATTAGCCGGCGTGGTGGCGGCGCCTGTAGTCCCAGCTACTCGGGAGGCTGAGGCAGGAGAATGGCGGGAACCCGGGAGGCAGAGCATGCAGTGAGCCGAGATCGCGCCACTGCACTCCAGCCTGGGCGACAGAGCCAGACTCCAGCTCAGACAAAAAAATAAATCAATAAATTTCCAATATTTCCTAGCATATCCAATTTAATTCTATACATCACATAAAAATAAAAGCCGTCTTACTGTGTTAGTTTCTTACTGCTGTTACAGTAAATTAACATAAACTCAGAGGCTTAAAACAACACATTTTTTTTC
This sequence comes from Symphalangus syndactylus, assembly GCF_028878055.3. Lineage (NCBI taxonomy): Eukaryota > Metazoa > Chordata > Mammalia > Primates > Hylobatidae > Symphalangus > Symphalangus syndactylus. The sequence continues at coordinate 107,844,883 of NC_072437.2, read as the reverse complement.
TTTATACTTCTGGGGGTCAGAAGTCCAAAATGGGTCTTAGTGTGCTAAAATCAAGGTATCATCAAGTGTATATTTTGTCTAGAGATTCCAGGAGAGAATTCACCAGGTTTGAGGGGTCACATGTATCCCTGAGCTCTTGGCCTCTGCACATCTTGGACACAGCACATCACTTCAGCCTCGGCTCCAGTTTACCCAAGCTCTTCTGCTCACTCTGGTCTCTCCGCCTTCCTGTCTGAAGGTTCTTTGTGACTACAGTGGGCCCACCTAGATAATTCAGGATAATCGCTCCAGTTTAAGGTGAGGTGATTAGCAATCTTAATTCCACCTCTAACCATAATGCTTCCATGCTGCCTGACAACACATTCAAAAGGTCATCCTGCTAAGGGTCATTATTCTACCTACACACTAAGTGACTGAGAAAAAGTAAAGTTATCTATCATGCCTTACCTATGGCGAGGAAATAATAACTTATAATGATTTATCTACGAAAACCTGTTTTTAAAAGCTTTGGTCCTAGTCTATTGATTAAAGTTTTGGTATATTCCAGATAAATTTCATGTCCTTGATGCTAACACATTGTGCACAGTAGATGGCCTTTTTAAAATAGTACTGCATAAAGGAATATTTAAGGTTGTCTGGACAATAGAAAAGGAACTTTAGTTGCTATGCCACAAAAGGCCGGATTTCTGCACATTACACCTCCTACCAGTGCACACATGTGCCAAACTCCTTCCTGAAAGCCTGGTTTATGTTTCCTATGTGCTTAGCAATAGTTTTACTCTCACGACTGTTTATATTAAGTCCTATTTTTTAAAGCATATCCTCATTTGTTTGTTTTCCTGAGCCTCTGAACTGGATTTCATCTGGTATGTATTGCACAGGTTTGCACACTTGATTGTACGCTACCTAAAAGCATCCTCTTGTGTTCTGGACACGGTTATTTTTCTCCATGGTAAGGTGATAAGTGACTTCTCTGAGGACTTGCCACCTTAGAATGCAGTGGTGACATCACCTGCTCAGGCTCTGTCTGCAATGTGGAATTTAGTATTTTCCAACTTCTGGTCTAACTTGAACTTCATAATTAAGCAGAGCCGCCTTTTGAGGGAACAGTAGGGTGTCTGCCCCTAAACGTCTGTGTAAATGCAGAGACACATTTGGGAACATAACTGACTTTTACGTACAGAAGCCAGATGCATTTCATGACCATGCATGCTTAGGGAAGCAAGTTCATCTCATCTATCACAATAAGCATCTGTGCCACTAAATTCCACTGCAGGATACTTTTCACACTTAGACAACAAAACATTTAAGGAAATAAGAGCTCTTTCCAATAAAAATGTGCATCAAATACTGTGTGTATGTTTAAAAAAAAACCTTCCTCTATAAGATAAGGCCACAGGAACTACTAAAAAAGCATTCTTGAAATACATTTTCTGATAGGAATCTAGGCCCTTGCCTTATATAAGATTTAAGGAAAGTGATGTGTGTGTCTTTATACTTGAAAGGCTGTTTTCAACAGCAAAGGGTATGCTTTGAGGTATCAATATAGTTTTGAGAATGCAAAAGTTTAAAATAAATGGAATGCATATTCTCCAGGTATGAATATGCAATTGTCATTATTTTCCTACCATCTACTAGATTAGAAACAGAAGAAAAATTATGGAAATGTCTGTTTTCCCTCAATAGGAGTACCTATTTATTAAAGTTAATTAATTACTATTCTTTAAACATTTTCAAAATAGACTCATAAGTGACAACTTTCAGAGAAAACAAGGGTTTTTGGATGTAAATATTTACTTATAACATGGATAAAATAATTTTGTTAAATATTAACTCCATATTCATAATGTTCTCTATTGTTTTTGCATTTTGTTTAACAATAGAGAATCTAAGACATTTAGTGTTCATGAGTTTCATACAGTTTCCTGTCAATGTACTTTGTCTTTTTTTTATTGGACTACTAATCATTTATTTATGATTTGTTGGAACTACTCATATTTTAAATATGTCAAGTGAACTGCAAGCACTTGTTGCTGATTTGATATTTGCTTTTTACACATATACATTGTATCCTCTGAAAAAGAAAAGTTTTATATTTTAACAAATTCCAATCCATAAATTTTTTTTTAAATTTTCTGTTATTGGTTAGGGCTATGTTTGGATATTTAATTTTAACCGTAATGTTGCAAGTGATATTTGTCTATGGTATTTTTTCTTTATATTTTGGAAAAGTGTATTTGACATCCACTATGGAATTAATATTTATTAATGACATATTATACCTTTGTGCAACTATAAAATACATATAGCCAATTATCTGAACACCATTTTATGAACTGTTTATCACTTATCCACTGATTTGAAACACTATCTTTATCATATATTGGATTTTAGGTTTATCGAGATTATGTAACATGAAATTATTTAATTATGAAATTATGTGAATTCAGGCATGACAGTCAGCTCTACTTCCCCACCACTACCCTGTAAAAGGATGGATGGAATAATTGCTTCCCTATGGCTTAAGTGTATGAGAGGTATCCAACATGGTCTTGATGAAGTGGGAACTACACAGAAACTGTTTTTGGTCCTGAAATGTACTCCAGCTTTACCAATTTGTTCTACACATATACCATTGAGGGTAGAAGCTGAATTTTGCTAATGATTATATTTACACTACTTAACATTGTGCCAGATACTGAATAGATGCTTAGAAACATGTTTAATGACTTGTTTTATTGCTAGAGACCTAATTATCTGCTGTAGTGGTGCTATCTCATTCAGAATCATTTTGACCAGCCTTTCTCCATCATGAATAAAACACTTATTTACACACTTGTGTACATGCACATGTGCATAGAAACACACACACCCTTTGCAGAGACAAACTGCATCGAAAGCATGTACAAACATTATAGTATTTTTGTTGATTCTGACCTGATTCTGATTCTATTGTATACATTTTCATTCTGATCACAATAACAATAAAAATAGAAAACTATAAGTTGTGAAGCTGGAAGATGCAGAACATGAAAGATCGAATTACCAATTTTTTTTTTCTATTTTCTTTAGTTGGCTGCTGATAAAATCAGAAAAGAAATGGACACAAAAATGAAAGTATGCAATGTGTGTGCGTGTGTGTGTGTGTGTATCACATGCACTCGTTTCCATGATGTACATATGGAATTTCATAACCAGCCAAACTAAGCTTCATAAGTGAATGAGAAATAAAATCCTTTACAGACAAGCAGATGCTGACAGATTTAGTCACCATCAGACCTGCCTTCCAAGAGCTCCTAAAGGAAGCACTAAACATGGAAAGGAAAAACCAGTACCAGCCTCTGCAAAAACACACCAAAATATATAAACCAATGAAACTAGGAAGAAACTGCTTCAACTAATGTGCAGAATAACCAGCTAACATCATGATGACAGGACCAAATTCACACATAACAATATTAACGGTAAATATAAATGAGCTAAATGCCCCAATTAAAAGACATACACTGGCAAATTGGATAAAGAGTCAATACCCACAGGTGTGCTGTATTCAGGAGACACATCTCACTTGCAAGGTCACACATAGGCTCAAAATAAAGGGATGGAGGAATATTTACCAAGCAAATGGAAAGAAAGAAAAAAAAAGCAGGAGTTGCAATCCTAGTCTCTAATAAAACAGACTTTAAACCAACAAGGATAAAAAAGGACAAAGAAGGGCATTACATAGTAGTAAAGGGATCAATGCAACAAGAAGAGCTAAGTATCCTAAATATATATATATGCCAAATACAGGAGCACCAGGATTCATAAAACGAGTTCCTAGAGACCTACAAGGAGACTTAGACTCCCACACAATAATAGTGGGAAACTTTCACAACCCACTATCAATATTAGACAGATCAACAAGAAAGGAAATTAACAAGGATATTCAGACTTGAACTCAGCTCTGGTCCAAGTGGACCTAATAGATACCTACAGAACTCTCCACCCCAAATCAACAGAATATACATTCTTCTCAGCACCACATAGCACTTATTCTAAAATCAACCACATAATTGGAAGTAAAACACTCCTCAGCAAATGCAAAAGAATGAAAATCATAACAAACAATCTCTCAAACCACAGTGTAATCAAATTAGAACTCAGAATTAAGAAGCTCACTCAAAACTGCACAACTACATGGAAACTGAACAACCTGCTTATGAATGACTACTGGGTAAATAGCAAAATTAAGGCAGAAATAAATAAGTTCTTTGAAACCAATGAGAACAAAGACACAACATATCAGAATTTCTGGGATACAGTTAAAACAGTGTTTAGAGGGAAATTTACAGCATTAAATGTCCACATTAGAAAGTGGGAAAGATCTAAAATAGACACCCTAACATCACAATCAAAAGAAGCAATGGAAAACACATTAAAAACCTAGTATAAAACAAGAAATAACTAAGATCACAGCAGAACCGAATGGGAGAGAAACACAAAAAAACCTTCAAAAAAAAATCAATGAATCTAGGAGTGGGTTTTTTGAAAAGATTAACAAAATAGATAGACCGGTAGCCAGACTAACAAGGAAGAAAAGAGAGAAAGATCAAATAGACACATTAAAAAACGATAAAGGGGATATCACCACTGATCCCACAGAAATACAAACTATTATTAGAGAATACTGTAAACACCTCTACACAAATAAACTAGAAAATCTAGAAGAAATGGATAAAGTCCTGGACACATACACCCTCCCAAGACTAAAGCAGGAAGAAGTCAAATCCCTGAATAGACCAATAACAAGTTCTGAAATTGACTCAGTAATTACTAGCCTACCAACCAAAAAAAGCCCAGGACCAGATGTCTTCACAGCCGAGTTCTACCAGAGGTACAAAGAGGAGCTGGTACCATTCCTTCTGAAACTATTCTGAACAATAGAAAAAGAAAGACTCCTCCCTAAATCATTTTATGAGGCCAGCATCACTCTGATTCCAAAACCTGGTGGAGACCCAATAGAAAAAGAAAATTTCAGGCCAATATCACTGATGAACATCGATGCGAAAATCCTGAATAAAATACTGGCAAGAGAATCCAGCAGCACATCAAAAACTTATCCACCACGATCAAGTTGGCTTCATGCCTGGCATGAAAGGCTGGTTCAACATATGCAAATCAATAAACATAATCCATCACATAAACAGAACCAATGACAAAAACCACATGATTATCTCAATAGATGCAGAAAAGGCCTTCAATAAAATTCAACACCCCTCATACTAAAAACTCTCAATAAACTAGGTATTGATGGAACATATCTCACAAAAATAAGAGCTATTTATGACAAATGCATAGCTAATATCATGCTAAATGGCCAAAAGCTGGAAGCATTACCTTTGAAAACTGGCCCAAGAGTAGGATGCCCTCTCTCCCCACTCTTATCAACATAGTATTGGAAGTTCTGGCCAGGGCAATCGAGTAAGAGAAAGAAATAAAAGCATGCAAATAGGAAGAGAGGAAATCAAATTGTCTCTGTCTGCAGATGACATGATTGTATATTTACAAAACGCCACCACCTCAGCCCAAAAATTCCTTAACCTGATAAGCAACTTTGGCAAAGTCTCAGGATATAAAATTCATGTGCAAAAATCACAATCATTCTTATATACCAATAACAGACAAGCAGAGAGCCAAATCATTAGTAAACTCCCATTCACAATTGCTATAAAGAAAACAAAATACCTAGGAATACAACCTACAAGGGATGTGAAGGACCTCTTCAAAGAAAACTACAAACCAGAGCTCAAGGAAATGACAGGACACAAACATATAGAGAAACACTCCATCCTCATGGATAGGAAGACTCAATATCATGAAAATGGCCATATTGCCCAAAGTAATTTATAGATTCAATGCTATTCCCATCAAGCTACCATTGACTTTCTTCACAGAACTAGAAAAAAACTATGTTAAATTTCATACGGAAGCAAAAAAGAGCCTGTGGAGCCAAGGCTAACCTAAGCAAAAAGAACAAAGCTGGAGGCATGACGCTGCCTGACTTCAAACTATATTACAAAGCTAAAGTAACCAAAACAGCATGGTGCTAATACCAAAACAGATATATAGACCAATGAAACAGAATAGAGGCCTCAGAAATAACACCACACATCTACAACAATCTGATCTTCAACAAACCTGACAAAAGCAAGCAATGGGGAAAGGATTCCCTATGTAATTAATGGCGCTGGGAAAACTGGGTAGCCATATGCAGAAAAGAGAAACTAGACCCCTTCATTATACCTTATAAAAGAATTAACTCAAGGTGGATTAAAAACATAAATGTAAAACCTAAAACTATAAAAACCCTAGAAGAAAACCTAGGCAATATGATTCAGGACATAGGTGTGGGCAAAGACTTCATGACTAAATCACCAACAGCACTTGAAACAACAGCCAAAATTGACAGATGGAATCTAATCAAACTAAAGAGCTTCTGCTCAGTAAAATAAACTATCACAAGAGTGAACAGGCAACCTACAAAATATGAGAAAATTTTTGCAATCTATCCATCTGACAAAGGTCTAATATCCAGAATCTAGAAGGAACTTAAACAAATTTACAAGAAAAAAAAAACAAACAACCCCATCAAAAAGTGGCAAAGGATATGAACAGACACTCCTCAAAAGAAGATATGTATATGGCCAATAAACATATGAAAAAAGCTCATTATCACTGTTCATTAGAGAAATGCAAATCAAAACCACAATGACATACCATCTCACACCAGTTAGAATGGTGATCATTAAAAATTCTGGAAACAGCAGATGCTGGAGAAGATGCAGAGAAATAGGAACACTTTTACACTGTTGGTGGGCTTGTAAAATAGTTCAACCATTGTGGAATACAATGTGGTGATTCCTCAAGGATATAAAACCAGAAATACCATTTGACCCAGCAATCCCGTTACTGGGTATATACCAAAGGATTATACATCATTCTACTCTAAAGACACATGTACATATATGTTTATCATGGGACTATTTACAATAGCAAAGACTTGGAACCAACATAATGCCCATCAATGATAGACTGGATGAAGAAAATGTGGCACATATTCACCATGGAATACTACACAGCCATAAAAAAGGATGAGTTCACGTCCTTTGCGGGGATATGGATGAAGCTGGAAACCATCATCCTCAGCAAACTAACACAGGAACAGAAAACCAAACACTGCATGTTCTCACTCATAAGTGGGTGCTGAACAATGAGAACATGTTGACACAGGGAGAGGAACATCACACACTGGGGTCTGTAGGTGGGTGTGGGGAAAGGGGAGGGAGAGCATTAGGACAAATAGCTAATGCATGTGGAGCTTAAAACCTAGATGACGGGTTGATGGGTGCAGCAAATTACCATGGCACAAGTATACCTATGTAACAAACCTGCATGTTCAGCACATGTATCCCAGAACTTAAAGTAAAATTTTAAAAAATGAAAGTATGCAATATGTGTATGTGTGTGTATACATACATATAAAACAAGCACTCATTTTCATTTTGTACATATATGCACATTATGAGTGTGAATATATGTTAAATAATATCCTATCAGTTTTGTATTTGTAACACATATATGTACATGCATATACAACAAATAGAGGTGTTTTGCATAATAATTTCATTTATATTCATTTCATCAGCTAAGAACTAAAAAGAATTTAAATCAAAATCAATTATTCATTTACAGGTGTTTTTAACCATCATCTCCCCCTTTATCTTCAGTTTTATGCCTCCTTGTATTGCCATTTTATGACTTTTTTGCCATAAATTATACATATTTGGAACAGTCACTTTAAGAAATTCAATCTTTGGATAAGATCTCTAAGATTGATTTAGTATGAATACGTGTGTGGGCACACACTTGACAAAGAAAGGTCAGTTATAAATATATGTGTACACTTATCAAAATAATTCACATAAAATCTCTGAATAAAATTATCTGTATGCTTTTTCTGTCAATAAAAGCAATATAGTATAATTCTTGGTAGTAAACCTGTTTGTTTTCATTCTGTTGCCTACCATGTGAGCTGCCATGTTGGTATAAAACATCGATCATTTGATATTTTACTACAGCAAATAATAGTGATCCCCACGAAATAATAAATAAATCAGTGAGTTTCACGGAAATAAGTTTTTGGATGGATCAGATAATTTGAAGTTGTTAGTTTATTCTCCAGCAAGGTGAAAGAAAAAAGCTGTTAGTTTGTTCTCTATCAGGTGATCGAAGATGAAAACTAAAGTTCTCAAGGCCAGTGCATAATAATGGTGCCGTATTCTGTGCATCAATCACCATTACCAAATACCTATATTGCCAAATATTTCATGTACCGCTTTAGTGGTGATTAATCAATGTGCCATGGCACTGAAACTGAAACGAGACTTTGTAGTACAAGTGATATTCAAAGGGTTTTGAAAATTTATCAGCTCTATAGATATAGATGAAAATTTATCATCATCTATCTAGAAATCCTGTTTTTATAAATGTTACCTAGCCAAATATTGGTTTTATTTACTTAATATTTAGAAAACATGAGTTTAGTAAAAATTGTTCAGATTTTCTTAATGTAGTGTGTGAAATTACTATGTAATTATACAAGAAATATGCTACACAGCTGAATACACAAAGAGGTCAGCAGAGGGAGCAAAAGGTGCCTTTCCCCTATAATCCACAGCAACATCACCCGCTCTTCTCTCTACATCATCGATGTATGTTATCTAAAGTCCTGTGCAAATGCCACCTCAACACGAGTCCTCTAGCCTTGCCTTCTTATCAGAAGCAGCTCGAAAGCCCCGATAATTCTAGAACCACTGAAAAATACACACTTGTTGCAAGGATTGAAAAGCCTCATATTGCAAATTCAGAATTCACAGTACTGAAAAAATTCATAATTTTTTAAAGTTACAATACTGTGAACTATACAAAATGAATTATGCTGGGATCCGATGACTCTCTTCATTCCAGCCTATCTTATATTTTCTCATTCATTTCTCCACATAGTCACAACAACAGACTCACTATTACATTTCATTAATGGCTATTTTATAATAAATGATCTCAATAGCATTTCTGAAACCTCTGCTGTTCTGGTTTTACAGAACTCTTGAATTTTTGAATGAGTTAGTTTTTGATTGAAAAAGACCTGACTCTTATGCTTAGAAAAGCCATCATTTCTTTCTGTAAGCTTTCCGTCTTCTATAAGCTTTACATGTTCCATAAGCAAACATTCGCTGGTTTGGTGATCAAACTAGAGAGGCAAATTCAGTTAATAATAACAACGTCATTTATCATCCTCAAATCTAGTGTTATGGATAATACGATCTCCACAAGGAGACGGTTGCACGAGCGACAAGAGAAAGACAATCAACAGTCTTTTACTCATACCAAGATATGTCCACACACACTTCTTTCAACAGTCAAAGTAACGCCGTATGTCCCCAGTGATGTGGGTGGGCAAAAGGAACAGTTGGCCTGCTAATGAGGGCCATATGTACACGCAGCCTATCGTACCATCCTTCTTACTTATGGTTGCTGAAAACTCAGTGGAAGAGCTTGCTCTGAGGAATGGCATGGCTGGAGGAGGAGAGGCTTCCTTAACAGCAGGAAAGGACCATTTGTTATACAACTACTCTATCTCTGAAACTGGGAGCTAAAGATATGCATGTACGTTACTCATTCTCATTAAGAGTTACTTACGCATCCGTAGAGTTCTTTACTCCAGTTTCACCTTTTTCACTAAATTCTTTTGCATTTATGTGCAAAGGGATTTTCGGCCCTTTTCAAAAATTACTTTTCCTAATCAATCTTGTTAATTTGATGTTCATTTACATCGGCTTCTCTTTATTTTTAGCTTGATTTCCAGAAAAATTATACTTTCTTTGACATTGTTAAATGTTACAATATTAAAAGAAATGAAAAAGACTTAAAAACTTAGAATATTTGAATGAGGGTTTCTGGAAGGCAGAGAGAACAATAAGGCAAAAGTACTTACTGCACTACTGTTCCAAAGTAAAAGAAAAACAAAGATTTTAAAAATGATTATAGCAGCTCTGTATCTCAACCAGGGTTTCCTTTGAAATTTCTAACACTGCAAACACTATTCAGCAATTTGCACTGATTATAAAATTTATTGTTTTAAGGTCAATTGTGATACTATGATCAGATAATATAATTTACTTTACTCTTAATGGCTTCATTTTGACAAATGAGGGAGCTTTCAGGAAGGACAATGCTTCCTGCACAACAACCAGTAAAGCATGTCACATCCATTTTCAATATAATTTTAAGAAAAATGAAGGACAAACTACTTGTGAGGCAGCAAGAATACATTTGCATTAAATTAATTTGAACAGGGCATTTCAAGTTCTCTCTGGCAACAATAGAATAAAGGGGAAAATGAATCTATCTTATGCAATGATCGTCTTCTAGGTTACAGAAAGATTTGAAAGGCTGACATGACCATTGCTAAATTTCTTCTAGAAGTCTATGATTAGTGTCATAGATATAACTCATGAGATAAAATATTCACAATGAATGTTTGTGAACTGCATCAATTATGATGGAACTACTGTCTAACATCCCTTTGAAAAGTTATATTCTGCAAAGGTTAAAAAAACACCAACCTTTCGATGCTTTCTTATATGGATGAGATTTTGTCAACAAGAACTAAGCTTCACAATTAAGCACTATGGAAGATAATGTTCTAGGTTAATTTAAACCTAACTAATCCAGGACTTGGCCTTGATAAATAATGGGTTTAATTAATATTTTTGACCCTAGAAGTGCAAATACATTTACTTATATTTTACTAAAGCTAGTTTTGACAAATCTAAGGGTATTTAATTTATCAGTATCTGTTGTCAGATGAAACTTCCCCATCAATACCTTCTAATGGTTCAAAAATAAACTGTTACCCCCACAGATACATTGTTTTTCCATGCGTAAGCAAGTACATTAATTTCAGGGTCTCAAGTCATAAAAGTGTTATTACCACTTGTGATAGGCTGCATAATAGTCCCAAAAGATGTTCTTCACCTAATCTCCAGGCCCTGGGAATGTGCTGCCTTACACAGCCAAAGGACTTGTAGATACGATTCATTTAAGGATCTGGAGAGAAGGTGATTATCCCAGATCATCCATGTGAGTCCGAAGTAATCACAGGAGTCCTTAGATGAAGTGGAGAGAAGGACTCAAAGTTAAAGGAGGAGACAGCGCGGAGACAGAAACAGAAATAAAAGCAACGCACCTTGAAAATGGAGGAATGGGGAAAAGACAATGAAGACAGGTGCCACCAGAAGCAGAAAATGCAAGAGAATGGATTCTCCCCTCAGCACCTCCAGAAGGAACCCACACTGCAGACACATTGACTTAGCCTAATTACAGTGATTTTGGACTTCTGACCTTTGAAACTGCAAGACAATAAATATGTGTTAAGTTATGTAAATGTGTGGTAATTTGTTATAGCAGCAGTAATACAACTAATACACCACTACAATAAGCAAAGGAAATAAAGTGCAATAGTGACAAACTTAAGGGATTCCAGAAAAGAGAAACGAAGTGGTAAACTCAATCACAGGATTATATTAGTAACTGTAGTATATGTTACTTGCTTACCCTTTCCATCACATTATTGCTGTAATTATCATTATCATCCCATCAATATGATTACACCAGTATGTATAACTTAGACATGAAAATTTTTTTCTATTTCACCCTTCCCATAATTCCATGCAGCTACCCCTAAGCAACTGTGTATCTGATGAAGCTAATATTTTCAGGGAAAAATCTTCCATGTTAAGCAGAAAATTTACATCTAAAATTAAATTCTTTTAAGCCAGTCTGGGGACAATACCTAGAAAATTCAAACATTACTTCTCAAGAATACCACTAGCAGTGAGTTTGTGACGCTATCTTCCGCCAACTGAATCAAAATTAATTTTAAATATTTTCAAAGCAATATTTTTAAAAATCGTGTACAAATTTTTTCCTCTTGGTAAAAATAAACCACTTCCCAACCATCCATTATATTTATGTTAATTACATGAACTCCATACATGAATTATCATACCACAAATAGAAAACTATTTAAAGAGAAAAATCTCACTTGGTGCTGACAGAATGACAGCATAAAACTGTTAAGCATGAGGAGAAAGTTGTTTGCGGTGTAAATATTTCCCTTTTCCTATCAAAGTGTGTCCTGTGATCTAGCGCTCTTCTCTCCACATGCTTAAGTACGGCAAAAGTTATAAAAACACTCATTCTAGTTTTCTATACTTTAATGGTTGTAGAACATCATAAGAGAATTGGGAGATGGGAATGTTTTGTGCTTGACATTGCATTTGAGGGGAAAATAAAAACTTGGACATAATATATGGGATGACTCCACAGTAATACATGGGAGGGCAAGCAAAAAATGCTATCAAATTTCTACCATGCGCTGAGCCCCTTATATAAACAAATATCCAGCCTTTCTAAAGTACTAACAACCACTCTTCATAGCAGGTATTCTATTCCCAGCTTGTAGGTAAGAAACAAAGCTTCAGAAAGGGATCTTCACCAGTTTCACACAGTCAATAAAAGGCAGAACTAGGGCAAATATCAATAATAAAAATAGCAATCTCATCCTAATTGGACCTGGCACTGTTCTAAGAAGCAAATCATTAACAAAGGATTTTGAGTTACCACACTCTTAGTCTCCCCGTTTTACAAAAGAAGCAACTGAGGTAAAGTGAAGCTATGCCGTTTCTTTTCAAGCTCATATACCTAACAAGATACCACTTTAATCATGGGTCTGTGATAGATCGTGTACCTCATTTCTAGCGTTTGCTGAGATTTTTCTTATTAACCCTAAGCAAGTATTTGATCCCTGGTAAGTACGCTGTAATTTTTTCACCGCTCATTCTTATCACGGTTCTTCAAGAAAAGTACAGTTCAACACATTTGTCCTATTTGGTTACAAATTTTGAAATTCAAAATGTGTATCACACTAAGCTGTTAGCTCCATTTGGAATTTTAAAAAACTAAATTTTTCACTCAGTTAAAAAAAATTGCATTGTTTACTCCCATATCTACAATATAGCTTATAAGTCTATATTTGTATTGAAAACATAATTTTCTACAACTTTTATAATATTTAAATATTATTTAAGGTTTTAATAATATTTAAATATTTAAATAATACATTTAAAATCATAGTTCAACAAGTCCGAATAATCCATCACTTACTTATGACAGAATATTTTTTCAGTATCCTCGGTTTGTTCACTCTTGTGTAATATATCCTATTTTAAGGATCAAAACTTCTCTTAATGTCAACACTACAGCCTCTTCACAATTCCTACTGATTCCTAATTACCCTTCAGGAGCAAATAAAATGAATTTATCCCAAATTTCTTTGCTTTGAAACAACTTCAGTGAAAATGGTGGTTGTCAACCATATCTACCATTCATATATCCCATTGTTTTCTGCATTAAATTTCATCTAATACTCCTTATGCCATCAGTGTCACTACAAAGGGGGACAGGGGATGAATCTCATCATGAACAAAGGTATATACACTAGATCTTAGGATGTTCAATCATCTCCTTACTGTATTATGTCCCATCTGAACTACTCATATTAAAATGAGCAACTATATGAACATGGTACTTTTAAGAAAGGATGTTCAAAAATTAATTCATATCTTGTACAAATTTGTATCCAAGAAAGCATGACCTAATAGGCATCACATATGTGAATGAAAAAATTCACTGTCAGCAATGAATGTTGATGACACTCCTTTAGCAAGAGTTGTACCGAGCTACCCACAATTCCTCAGCACTCACTATTCTCATACATGCGGTCGGACAATGTCCAAGGGTGCAGTGATTCTGTCCAGAGGCTTTTCTGGGCCGTTAGAGCTGTCTCAGCCTGTGTACAGGGTTATACAGACACTCTAGGGCATTCATGACTCTGATCACTGGAGCAGCCCTGTACTAACTGCAAATTTATGGAGGAAACTTTCAAGTCCTCTTGCCCCCCAGTTGGGGTAACTCTGTTACCTATTTCATGTGGTCTCAGTTCTCCAACAAAAATGATCTCGGCCTGCTCATCTTACTTCCATCTCACTACATGGCACAACTAGAATTTGACTAGGTATTCTGCTTTAATGTATATGCAAAGCCCTCTTGTTCAGGAATGTTTGTAGAATAATATTTCTACATTAGGAATACAATTGGTCTTGTTCTTTCCTGAGGGATAAAATGTCATCTCTCTTCTTCTCTCCCTCTCTCCTTTCTTCCTAACTCAGCTAACCCTCTATCTGAAAGAATTACAAAGGAAGAAATCTAGGGCATTGTTTAGCATTCTCAGGAGGATTGGAAATGTTGGAATGACAGCGAGTATCACACATACACTGCTTGAAGTATTTTGTAGGATCCGAGGGAAGAGAAAATTTTGACATTCCAGAAAATTTAAGTCATCCTTTTAATATCAGGACCAGAAAGAAACAGGTCACATGGGCAAGAGCCATAAAGCTAATTATGTTGACTCTTTCCAGAATACCTGAGCTATAAATGTACAGGGAATCCTGTAATCACATGCAATGTTGTGTATAATATACTTAGTTCCCAAATGTAACTATGAATTTTATGTATATAATGTGAAAAATCCTTCCAAAGTATTTGAGACTCCAAAAACTTTCCTAGCTAGCATTCAATATTCTTGCTTAACTTCTCCTTATACCCCTAACTGTATTGAGCATGCATAGACACACAAAAGCTAGGATCAACTATTACCGCTTAAGAAAGAAAAGGAGGAAAAAGGCTGTATTATAGGGATTTAGTTTTCTTCCTCAACTCTTGAAGAAGCCTATTTGTATCAGCCCGTGTCAGACAACAAAGTACTTATCAATAAAGTTTTATGAATGTGGTCACATATGAAATATAAGAGCATTCAGATTCTACCTCTCTTTTTCTCATAAATCCTACATCAGATATACATTAGCTATATCTGCCAATGTTTCCACGGAATCTTAAAGACTATTCACTGCAAAGCTGGCAGTGTAGCCTGAAAGCAAGTTATGTCTGCGTTGCAACTTCACACTAAGTGGTTTAAAAATACAACTAAATGTGGCCTGTCTATCTTGACAAGACATAAATTATCCCAAGAATATTCTTAGTAAAAATTGAGTCTCCCTGTCAAGCCACTTCTATTAAGAAGGACACAGGTCAGTTTTTAGGAGTTTAGGTGTTATTTGGAAGTTAGGAGCATCTAAATATGGAATATAACTCCATAAACTTATAGTATATTTTATATCAAAGAGAAACGAGAAAAATAAGAAATGTTTTAACTATTTTTTCATATAGCATATTCATATATAATTACTTCAGTAGTCTCAATGTAGTCATGCAATTGTTTGGGTAAAGAACTAAACTTGAAGTTAAATAGCATAGGTCTGAATTCTTATGGTTTATAACATTCATATATTTTATATGTTCCAGAATAATATGTAATTTCTAAGTTTATAACATAATAATTACAGAAATGTAGGTAGAGTAATACTTCTGTGACACAGTCTCTTCATCTACAAAATGGAATATTGCTTTTCTCCTTAAATTTATATTAAAAATTGGAGAAGTAATATATGTGAAAGAACCTTACATTAAATATGCAAGTTTTATTTGTTGAATTCAAACAGTCATGAAAGAAAGAACAAAATAAAACATTACATTTGGATTAACAAAGTAGATACATATATCTCAATCTGAGAAACCTTTAAGCTCTCTTGACCATAAAATGACATTGGATCCTAAAAGAGAATTTGGTAAATATTTGAAAGATATTTCAATTTCACACCTAAATGTTGATTCTGACATTTATTTCCTAAACTTATCATTTGTATACTTACCTGCTATTAAATCCACAGGGGTCATGTGACTAACTGTATGCCCACCGATTTTATTGACAGGTATTCAGCAAGGCCCACAAAGTAAGTATTGAATTTTTTAAAAAAACAGACCCAAAACACCTAAAAGCAAAACACTTAGTAAATTCTTACAATCATGACGATCAAAAATTAGTGCTATTAGTAAGAAAGAAACTTCTGAACCAAATAAAGTCCTAATACCTCCAAGGAATTTTGTCTCTCTGATACACACACACACACACACACGATTAAAAAAATGAAGGAAATGTAAAAAAATAAATAAATGATGGAAGTTCTGTGGGAAATGTCCATAATTTCATGCCCAGAATTTCTCTATCAATCTCTTTCCCCAAAGTTCTTCCAAGAAAATAAAGTTGCCTTTCTCTCAACGTTAACTCATCACTTTTCTCATAGCATTTTCAAAAGAAATATTTCCTGTCAGCCGGCCACTTAAACTTTGTGCTGTTAAAGAAATCCAAAAAGGTATCAATTTTGCAACAAAGGATAAATAGGAGACGAAGTGAACCAACATGGCTTTTAAGCTAAATTGCCGTCACCTGTCACAGGCTGTCTAGCGAGCCTCAAGTTCCCTCTAATAAGCTTATGGAGGGTGCGGAGCAAAGGCACCTCAAGGTGCTCTGCGGGTTTTCCCCTGGTAAATTAGGCTGAAAGGAAAAGAGTCCCACCCCCCACCCCCAAACTCGGAGACCAGGGCTGCCCTGCCGCATTCTGTGCGCACATCTCCTACTTCCACGCCCTTCCAGTCCTTTCCTCGGCTTGGAAAATTGGGCATGAGGCAAGCAAAAGGAAGGACAGAAGGCCAAAACGGGCATCCGGGAAGCCAAATTTCTGTCTCAAAAGCTCGTCTAGAAACGCGTACATAGCGCGTGCCTTGCGGACATCTCCTAAAACCCCGTTCACTGAAGCTAATTCCTCCCGAACGCCCCCACGCCGGCTGAGGGTCGCAACCGCCCATCCGCCCCTCCAGCCTGTGCAGCCGCCCCCAAAACCTCCCGTGAATCGGGAAATGTCAAGGCAGCAGCGCCTGGGGAGCCGAGCAGCCTCGCCAGTTCCACGTCTCTGGTTCGAGACCCCTCGGTTCACCTCTTTGGGGAACTCACCTGGAGTCATGTTTAGACGGCAGCCTCCACCCAGGGGACCGGGAAGCGGCACCGGGAAGCGCCGCCGCGTCCTGTGAATAACGAGCGCAGCGCAGCGGAGCAGCTCCCCCCGGACCGGCCGCTCCCCGATTCCTCCCGCTCTGTCCGGGAACCGTCCCTCCGTTCTTTCCTCTCCCTCCCCTGCCTGCAGCCACCGCGCTCCCTCCTCCTGCTGGCGGCGCAGGGCTGTGCTTCCACCTCCCTCCTGCGGGCGCACGAGCTGCCCGCGCTGCTAATGAGCAGGCTCCAGGCTCCGCCCGGCCAGGGGTGCGCACACGCCCCATGCCGGAGAGGAGCTCCCGGGAGCGGAGCTATGGATACGCCTGGTGCGGCCGCTGGAGAAATGAACTGGAGGAGGCATCCAGCATCTCACACATTCTGGCCACTCAGCTTAACTAAGCCATAACCCCAGACTTCTTCCTAAATCTCCAGTAATTTACAGGTGCTGAAAAGTCAATGAGGGGTTTGAGCACAATCTGTGTTAACAGTATTGTCAGTATAGAGATGCTAATCTGGCTAGATTCTAGGGATGAAATGTTCAAGGGACGTTATATGATTCTTCCTGGTTGTTATTTTGACATATTTTGGCCATACTTACAGATCTGTAAAATAAACCAGCAATCTTCTAATCACAACACAGATTCCTAATTGAAGGCAGCTGATACTTATTAAATACCAGGCTCTGTTTAATAGGCTCTTCTTTCCCAGCTGATCTTTACTACAATTCTGTGAGCACTGCTAGCACCCCTATTCTATATTTTAAGAATTTGGGACTAACTTTTAAAACAAGACGGTCTTAAAACAAGACTAAGGAACATGTCCAACCTTGCAGAGATTCTAAGTTTCTGAGCCTAAATAATAACTGAAATCTGTAGCTCCCACAACCCATACCCTGTGTATAATGTGTTGCAGCATCTTGGATGGTACTGTGTAACTGAACCAACAAAGATAATAGGACCATCAGCAAATACACACCACGAGACTAATGAATACCTAGAATCCTAGTGAGACTTGTAAATAGTCAAGCACCCTAAGTAACAATAGTTCAAGTGCATGCTAAACATGGTGATTACTTATAAAAGAACAGCAACCAGTATGAGTGAAGACAGGCAAATAATGTTCAAAATGTTCAGAATCAATGTCCAGCCACTTATGAGTTGTATTCCCCACTCTAAAAACGAGGCCAGATGTGATGTATTCTAAGAAGTCTACAATGGGCGTGGTCTTTTTGCAACCAAAAGGGCTTTTTAAACACTTATTTCCCATTAAGAATATGCAATAGCTAATTAATATTAAATCTGAAAATCAATGATAATTTATTTCAACTAACCTTATATGAAAAAATCATTACTCATTCAAGCTTTTAGAATTAGATTAAATAGCATTGAGTATCAAATTTACTTCAACCCATAGAAATAATAGACAGTTAATTAATAAAGTAAGTAATTTAATTAACTTTACTTTTGTGTCATGATGTATTTTTTCTTAGGAAAAGGATAAGACATTTTTTCCATGGTATAAAGTACTAGAATATGACTTTTATATTTTTCTTCATGAAGATTAAAGAATTAATAAAATAAGTACAGACATATTTATTGTCAACAAATCTATCCAGATCATTCATTCTCCACTCAAGAAATTATGCTAGGCAAGCTTTATTTCTCCATATGTACAAGGCAATTCAGAGGTCAAAAATTTGAAAACACTTCAATGAACATCAACCATTAATTAACTAAGAGTAGATTTTATTTATAAACAACTTTAAAAGACTATAAAAAAGGTATAACAAACTTCTACTTTATCAGTACTGCTACTCCTGTTGAACACAAAGATACATAATTATAGTTTTCTCCCTATTTAAAATATTTATTGATTCTGGCATAATAATGTCATACTCATCCCTCAATAATCAGTGTACATGGAACCAGAAATCTTTCCTTTCACCTAGTCAATTTAAGTATTTCTGTGTTTTGCATGTTAACACTCTATTTATTCTGTGTTTCTAGTGCTTATCCTCAAAATTTTTATAGTTCCGTTCACATATGAATTCTACCAATCAGCACTATATATAAATAATGCAACGTATAAAATGTGTTAAATAAATGGATGTAAGGTTTATGCTAAATTTTTCACATAGTAAGTACTTCAAAACCCTTATTATTTTTCCTTAAGCTTTTATGTGCATATATTTTATCTCTCCAACTAAAGAATAAACTTCTAAATAAGAAGAGTTTTGTCTATAAATTTTACGCATTTTAATACATTATTAATCTAAAACCTTGGACTAGAGTTTGGAATTCTTTTATGTATTCATTTATTGATTCAAAAAATAGGTGTCCATGCCATTTTTTCTAAACCTTGTGCAAGATGTAGGGTATACAATGATGTCCAGACTTTAGAGTCCTTGACCTCATGGAGTTTAAAGTGCAGTAATGTACAGTAATTTTAAAATCTATTTATTATTATTTAAAACAATAAGAGAATACATTCTTGTCGAAAAGAAATGAAAAGTCTGTCTGAATTCCCTGGCCAAGGCCAAAACATGAAAGCAAAAGAGCTGCCTGAAAACAGTGCAAGCCACTCTCCAGAGGGTTTCTCTGTTGAAACAGCACATCGCATTATGGAAATAATGAGAAAAATTAGTAACTGTGCAAACGACAGCACATATGCATCTTTGTGGTTTCTGACCTTTTAGCATCGTCGAAGCAAGACCACAAACCTTTCAACACCATGCGTGGTATTAATCTTGCACAGAATATAATGTTTTCACATATTTTATTCTGATTTCCTACAAAGTAATTTCAATTTCTAGCTAAAGCTAATGGATTTTTCTAGTGAAAACATTGTGTACCGAATGACTTTCCAGTGAGATCCGCGTACCATGCGCCATTTTCATGTTCGTGCTTATTTCTCTGAAGTCTGTTTGCCTTTAATTCACCATAATAAAATTCCTTGTGTACTTTTATTGGCAACCATCGCATAGTGACACTTGCATCCAAATGTAATTCCATTTGAGCTTGGCAGTGTTTGCTTTTTTATCAGAAGAGGAAAGTTATAGGGATCAAGGGGCAAAGATGTGTGTAAGAATATCTGAGGGACCATCACAGCATCATCACAAATTCAAGATTTTTTTGAAACATTAGACAAGGGACTGACAGCCATGTCCTGGGATGGCTGAAACACTTCACAACCTGCTCATGTTTATGACCAAAATCATCACCTAAAATGAATTCAATGTGTCAATATCATAATATTGTTTGTGTATAAGTAATCATGAAGCAGTTAGGGAAGAGTGTATAATCTAGTAAGAAATTGGAACAAAAAGTGTTAGACAAAATTCAAGAAGATTTAAAAGAAGAAAATTAACCTGTCTGATCTGAACAGAATTGGAAAAGCACATCAATCATAGCTCTATACATTGACCATAGACTTAAAGCATAACATAAAAATAAAGAAGGCAGATAACTCAGGAAAACATTTCTATTAAATCTACTCCGTAAAGTTTTCCCATACTTTTATTTTACTAACAGGAGCATACATTTAAATCTGACAAAATCATATATATTTTGTTGATTCAATTTGTAGCAGATAGAGGAGCATGTCCCAGTGCTATGACAGTGAGTTGTCACTATAACATACCACTGCTTTACATCTTACCCACAGGCTAAAATGTTTACCCCTAGAGTCGTGACTTTGTATATGACAGGAGATTGCTACTAAAAGTAAATATATTTGGCTGAAGGGTAGATACATCTTTAGGCAATTATATCATTCACTAAAATTTAGCAGGCATTTACATATTTACCTGCTTAGTTCATATGACAAATATGTTTGAGAGACTGCAATATACAAAAAAAAAAGGTGGAACCATCTTACAAATTTAGAGATTACTTAAAGAAATGGAACTGATGGGTAAACTGTGATGGCAAGAATGAAGAGAGCAAAACCAGAGGGTACTTCAAGGAGAACAGGCATGAGAGAGGCATTATAATTTGGAGGGTGCTATGATTTGAACCTATGTGCCCATCCAAAGTTTGTATGTTGAAACTAAAATCCCAGGACAATGACATCAAGAGATGGGGCTTTTGGTTAAGTGATTAAGTGAAGAAGGATCCACCCTCATGAATGAGATAAACGTCCTCGTAAAAGATGCTTTAGAGGAATGCCGGGCTCCTCAGTCTCTTCTGCCATGTCGTTACATTGTCCGTTTTTGCCCACTTTTGTCACGTGAAGACGAAGCAAGAAGGTGCCACCTCGGGACCAACTGCCAAATCTCCGCTGCCTTGATTTCGGACTTCTCAGCCCCAGAACTGTGAGAAATACATTTCTGTTTTTTATGAATTACTCAATCTGTGGCATTTTGTTATAGCAGCATACAGACAAAAACAGGGTAAACAGCCTGGTGAGAGTGGATATTTTAGAAACTTGAGATGATTCAATGTCGCTGATTCTCCATTTTCTCATATGTAAAATGAAGGAAATAATGCTGATTACTTCATAGTTCATTGTGAAAATTAAATTAACTATGTAAATAAAGCAAGCAATATAGTTCCTTTTATCTAGGATACATTGTTTAAGTGTTGTTGTCATTACATGAGGAAAACAAGAACTTCCCCAAACAGAAGGATCTGGGAACCAAAACTAAGATATAAGAAAGGACCAAAGTTCACTGTGACAATCTGGTCAAGCGCTGGTTAGGGAAGATAGCATAATGTTACGCATAGATATTATTTGAGGATAATTTTCCTCCACCCCGAACTCCTCTAGCACTTTCCCTACGTCTTTCATTGCACTTCTTCATTTGTCTCTTTATTTACGGTTATTTATATAAATCTTTTAGCTTCCTACAAAAATAAGCTTGTAGTGGGACAGATTCTTGAGGATCTATGTCAAAGCAATTTTTCTATTTCCTACAGCAAGTAACCCAGTAGTAATCACCCAGAATTTGTTAAAAGAATAAACATAGGAAGATTAATTTCCATTTTTTTCTTTGCCAATTTTTAATCAGAATTATACCATTGTTAGGGAGGGAGAAATTATAAATTGAGGACATGAATATTAACATTTAAATCTGTTATTCTGCTTTATTTTAGAGCTTGCCATGTTTTGTGATTAAAAAAAGAAACAGGACATTCTATATAGCTGTTGCAAAACGTGTGGTCTGTTGGTGAACTAGCAGCAACAGCATTACCAAGTGTTCCTTAGTTTGCAGGACCACTGAGTCAGAATTCGCATTTTGACAAAACTCCAGGTGATTCATGCTCTGCATTTAAGTTGGAGAAGCACTGTTCTATAGTTCTGCTTATGTCCTAAATGCATTGTCAGTGAAAGAAAATACTATACGTATGATAATAATAACGGTAATATTAACAAAAATGTAACTATTAGTAATTTTCTATGCTCTCCCAGATACTAAGTCCTTTATTTAATACTTGTGATAATTCTGCGAAGTTGCAATTGATATCACCTACTAAACTGATACTCAGAAATCTGAAGTAATTCTCCAAGGTCACAAAGCTAGTGAATCACAAACAAGATTTTTAAACTCTTGCTGCTTCATTCCAAAGACTAAACCGTTTCTAACTCACGGTTAATACATTTGCTTCTGCCTTCCATTTCCTAAATGTGGTTTCCTTTCTATTTCATTAACTTTACTTATACATGACTGATTTTTAACCCTCTCTAATATTTGCAGAATATGGTGTACTATGGTTAATAAGGACAATACCAAGTAATATCATGTTGAGAAAGCGTGCAGAAGTAGCATCAAAAAACAGACTTTTTCCAAAATGTTTACTAAAAACGTTCAATAAAAACAAGATTTTCTACTTAGAATTTCTACCTTGCATAACTCAAATGGAGCATGATTATTAAAATGACAAAAAAGATTCCGTAATTGCCTAAGAGCTAAGAATAAGAATTGCTATATAAAAAAGCATAAATATGCCATATGAATGACATCTCTAAGAATCATGGGAGTGCTATTTGGTATTTAGCATTTAGTTCCATTCTGCAGCATGATCAAAAAGAAGCATCTGTATAGTTCACTGTGCATTATAGCACAATAAATCACCTCATTAGGCTCAGATATATGTAAAGATTTACAGTCTGGGAAAGTCCACTAGATATTCTTAATCACTTCTTAGACTGTACTGTCCCCCATATTTCTCTTTTTCTATAGAAAGGTTGCACATGGAAAGGCTTTATTTGAAATCCAGCAATGAATGGAATGTCTGTGAAGCAAGAAATAGATGGAAATTGACATTTCAAAAGAAAGTTTGGCTTCTGAAGAGATACAGCTGTGACCTTGGTCTTTTTGTTGGAGAGAAGTATTCCCTAGCCTTACTGTACTATTTTTCCCAAAGCACCCTCTCTATTGTTCTCCCTTCATCTCTGGCTCGTATCATATGGCCCCTCCCTCATTCTATCTGGTGAGTTCTGAGAAAAATGCTTAAATTCTGCAGAGAAGATTGAGAACAATGCTAAATATTCCTCAGAGAAGCAAAATATTATGTTAACAGTTTATATTTTCACATGAAATTGTCTATCTCTTCTCTCTGTCTCATGTGTGTATGTGTGTATGTGTATATATATATATACAGTATAATATACAGTAGATATGTATATATAGAGTATAATATTCAGTATATATGTATATATATTATAATATACCGTATATATGTATATATATACAGTGTGTCTGTGTGTGTGTGTATATATATACATATATATATATATACTACCATTTACCTCCCAGGCTATACATCCTGAAATCTTAAAAGTAGAAAGCCCTCATAGGCCGCAGTTGCTCATGCCTGTAATCCCAGCACTTTGGGAGGCCGAGGCGTGCAGATCACCTGAGGTCAGGAGTTCAAGAAGAGCCTGACCAACATGGTGAAACCCCAACTCTACTAAAAATACAAAAAATTAGCTGGGCGTTGTGTTGCGCGCCTGTAATCCCAGCTACTCAGGAGGTGGAGGCAGGAGAATCACATGAACCCGGGAGTCGGAGGTTGTGTGAGCCGAGACCATGACATTGCACTGCAGCCTGGGCAATGAGAGCAAAACTCCATCTCAAAAAAAAAAGGTGGAAAGGCCTTAAAATACTTTTGAAAATGAGATTTGTCAAATATTTATTAGAGATGAAGAAAATAAGTGCGGACCCACACGTAACTTGTCTGAGGTCACAGAAGTAGGGACACTCATGTAACTTGTCTGAGGTCATAGAGGTAGTCATGATGCAGCAGACTTATTGGTTTTCCTCTATGACATGCATAATTATTGTTTTTGATCATTTCAGGAGGTTTCTAGTCGATAGTGGGACAAAATTTCTAATTTGGGAACCTAATTTTCTCTGCAAATCTTCTTTACATCTCTAGCTTATTAATACACCTCAGAAGTGTTACAGGAATTAATTCGCAGGATTTTGAAGAATATTTTGAGGTATGCTGGGAAAAATCATGTCAAGTATCAATGATTAGAAACTCAACAATCAATATTAGATATTGTAAAATTATATTTAAACTTCCATATGGCATAAATAAGTTATTTTAATGTACAGTCGTTGTACTTTGTAAACTTGCATATAAAATATTTGAAAAAATAACTTTCAATATGTAAAATGTAAATATACAAAGGAAAGGATTGGAAAAAATAGGTAAAAATAATCAGGCTAAGAAAACACTACAGTGTCACCCTCAGAAGACTATAGAAGGATTCTCACCCTCGAGAAACAGAGGAACTTGAACATGGAAATGACCCTCTACTGGCCATACTGATTATGGTACATAATTTTAAAAGGCTTTTGGAGAGAAGGGAAATGTTTTATTATGCATTCAGCACAGTGTTATGGTGATGTTTCTTAACTATCAGCTATTTTTTAAATTCCCATAATCTTTCTATAGATGACAAAGTTACATAAATATGAAGGATAAGAAGGGCCCCTGCAAACCTGATAATACAATTCTCTTTTCAATGATAACGTATTTCTAAGCGCGCATCTCCTAATCATATTGATGTGCATTTAGTGTTCTTTCACCTACACCAGTCAAAGTGGCTAAAGTAATCCTTCATGAGGAGATAATTTTTTCCTTTAGGTGATTTTTTCCACATAATACTCTAACATTTCCAATTCCATTTTTCTCGAAAAAGTTTACATGATATACATATACAATTACTAAAACTTTGGCTGCATAAATAATTTAAATGGACTTTACTTCAAAGATAATATTTACTTTTAAAGTTGTAAACCTTTGAATCATCAATTAATTAGAATTATCTTTTTCCTTATAAATAAAGGTTTTTGTCCCTACATATTTATGATTTGGAAATTTTCACCTGGAAAATTTCATTTTCATTTGGATGCCTTGTCTTTACTATCAAATTCAGTATTTCAATTTCAATATAATTTTTTGATTGATTTTTACCTGAAATTATGATAAAATAAGAAAAGTGAAAAATAGAGATAAACTTTAAGTACAATGTTATTTGTGCTTAATAATAAAACCAAGAAAGTAAAATATCTAAAATAATTATAACTATTGAAATAAACAAAGTATCATGTAATGGGCGAAATATTCTTCTGGCTCGTTTTTGATTCTGACAGGTTGTTTACAGGTTCTGAAGTTCAGTTTGCTCATCTCTAACATGAGGTTGAACTAGGTATGGCTTGTTTGGCTGAACTCTGTAAAGCTGGTCAAAAAAGTTGCATTTGCATTCTTCTTCCTGTTACTGTATACAATAGAATCCTTCCTGTTTCTACCATGAGATTCAGAACACAGTCTCTGACCTTTCTGAAGTTTCCAAGTCTCCTTTTTCTCCTGAAGCCTTCTCATAAACGGCTCTACCATGCACCCTTCTTGTCAACACCAAACTCGAAGTATACCTGATGTCATCCCTTCCTTTACCATCTTCCTACCTGTTTCCAATCTTTAGCTCAACCATATCAAACTTGAGAAATCTCTCTAATGCATCCATTCTGCTCATTCTCTATAATAACCACTCTAGGTCAAACCACGGCCAAACCCATCAGTTCAGTTCAATATTTTGATGGATCCCTAATGTGTCTGCATATTTCCACTTCCCCCTTCTACCATCTGTACCCTAGAAAGCAAAGAGAGTAATCACCAAAAAAAGAAAAAGAAAAAGAAAACAGGAAAGGAATAACATCAGGTCATTGCCCTAGAAAAATCTTGCAGAAGCTTCCCAATACTTGTGCAAGAAAGCTCACACCCCATATTCGGACCCCCTAACTCTAAATGGGTATATAACCTCACGTCATGCATCACTCACTTACTATGCTCCGGCCACCATGGACTTCTATTACTCCTACACGCAGAACATTCTCTTGTTAGAAGGCCTTGTCATGTGTTCTTCTGGTTGCCAGGAAATCTCTTGTCATTTTCTCCTCTTTCAGGCCTGAGATTAATTTCCTCAAACAGGCCTTTCTTGATCCCACCTTATCTCACTTCACCTTCAACCTCTTTTAAAAATCCTCAATCTGATTTTTCTTCATGGCATATATTATAATATGTCAATATCTCGTCTATTTATGTGCTTACTAACTTATACTGAGGAGAGCCTTTTGAATAGAATCTCAATAGGCCGAGTTACTACAACTTTGTCCTCATACCTCAATCCCCGGAACTTGGCACAGGATCGAGTACAGCAAACACTTACTGACTGGATAACGAACTACATGTAAGATAAAATCAAACCTTGCGGAATTGCAGGCATGTTCCCTTACTGTTATACTCCCATGCTTAAAGTGAAAATATATTCATGTTGTATTGCCCCGAATGTCCAATTCCAGTTTCTACAGAAAGAGCGTTTCACAACTCCTCAATCAAAAGTAAGGTTCAACTCTGTTAGTTCAACGCACAGAACAGAAAGAAGTTTCACAGAATGATTCTGTGTAGTGTTTATATGAAGATATTACTTTTTCCACTATAGGCCTCTAAGCGCTAAGAATGTTCACTTCCAGTTTCTACAAAAAGAGTGTTTCAGAACTGCACAATCAAAAGTAAGGATCAAATCTCTAAGTTGAATGCACATATCAGGAAGAAGTTTCACAGAATGCTTCTGTGTAGTTTTTATTTGAAGATATTCCTTTTTCCGCTATAGGCGTCTTAGCGCTCCGAATGTCCACTTGCAGTTTCTACAGAAAGAGTGTTTCTGAACTGCTCAATCAAAAGTAAGGTTCAACTCTGTTAGTTGAATGCACAGAACAGAATGAAGTTTCACAGAATGCTTCTGTGTAGTTTTTATTTGAATATATTCCTTTTTCCAATATAGGCCCCTTAGCGCTCCGAATGTCCACTTGCAGTTTCTACAGAAAGAGCGTTTCTGAACTGCTCAATCAAAAGTAAAGTTCAAATCTGTTAGTTGAATGCACAGAACAGAATGAAGTCTCACAGAATGCTTCTGTGTAGTTTTTATTTGAAGATATTCGTTTTTGCAATATAGGCCTCTTAGCTCTCCAAATGTCCAACTGCAGTTTCTACAGAAAGAGTGTTTCAGAACGACTCAATCAAAAGTAAGGTTCAAGTCTGTTAGTTGAATGCACAGAACAGAAAGAAGTTTCACAGAATTCTTCCATGTAGTATTTATTTGAAGATATTCATTTTTCCACTGTAGCCCTCTTAGCGCTCCGAATGTCCATTGCTGTTTCTACAGAAAGAGTGTTTCAGAAATGCTCAATCAAAAGTAAGGTTCAACTCTGTTAGTTGAATGAACAGAACAGAAAAAAATTTCACAGAATGCTTCTGCGTAATTTTATTTGAAGATATTCTTTTTTCCATTATTACCCTCTTAACGCTCTGAATGTCCACTTGCAGTTTCTACAAAAAGAGTGTTTCAAAACTGCTCTAGCAAAAGTCTGGTTAAATCTGTTAGTTGAATGCACAGATCAGAAAGAAGTTTCACAGAATGCTTCTGCGTAGTTTTTATATGAAGATATACCTTTTTCCACTATTACCCTCTTAGCACTCCGAATGTCCACTGCAGTTTCTACCGAAACAGTGTTTCAGAAATGCTCAATCAAAAGTAAGGTTCAAATCTGTTAGTTGAATGCACAGAACAGAAAGAAGTTTCACAGAATGCTTCTGTGTAGTTTTATTTAAACATATCCGTTTTTCCACAATACGCCTGTTAGCGCTCCGAATGTCCATTTGCAGTTATTACAGAAAGAGTGTTTCCAAACTGCTAAACCAAAAATAAGGCTCAACTCTGTTAATTGAATGAAGAGAACAGAAAGAAGTTTCAGAGAATGCTTCTGTGTAGTTTTTAATTGGAGATATTCCTTTTTTCACTATATGCCTCTTAGCGCTCCGAATGTCCACTTGCAGATTCTACAGAAAGAGTGTTTCAGAACTGCTCTATCAAAGGTAAGGTTCAACTCTGTTAGTTGAATGCACACAACAAAAAGAAGTTTCACAGAATCCTTCTGTGTAGATTTTATTTGAAGATATTCCCTTTTCCAATATAGGCGTCTTAGCGCGCCAAATGTCCACATGCAGTTTCTACAGAAAGAGTGTTTCAGAACTGCTCAATCAAAAGTAAGGTTCAAATCTGTTATTTGAAGGCACAGAACAGAAAGAAGTTTCACAGAAGACTTCTTTGTAGTTTATATTTGAAGATATTCCTTTTTCCGCTACTACCCTCTAAGCGCTCCGAACGTTCACTTGCATTTTCCACAGAAAGAGTGTTTCAGAACTGCTCAATCAAAAGTATGGTTTAACTCTCTTAGTTGAATGCACAGATCAGAAAGAAGCTGCACAGAATGCTTCTGTGTAGTCTATATTTGAAGATATTCCTTTTTCCAATATAGGACTTTTAGCGTTCCGAATATCCAATTGCAGTTTCTGCAGAAAGAGTGTTTCAGAACGGCTCAATCAAAAGTAAGCTTCAACTCTGTTAGTTGAATGCACAGAACAAAATGAAGTTTCACAGAATGCTTCTGTGTAGTTTTTATTTGAAGATATTCCTTTTTCCAATATAGGCCTCTTAGGCCTCGGAGTGTCCACTTGTAGTTTCTACAGAAAGAGTGTTTCAGAATTGGTCAATCAAAATATGGTTTAATTCTGTTAGTTGAAAGCACAGATCAGAAAAAACTTTCACAGAATGCTTCCGTGTAGTTTTTATTTGAAGATATTCCTTTTTCCAATATATTCCTCTTAGCGCTCCGAATGTCCAATTGCAGTTTCTACAGAAAGAGTGTTTCAGAACGGCTCAATCAAAAGTAAGGTTCCACACTGTTAGCTGAATGCACAGAACAGAAAGAAGTTTCACAGAATGCTTCTGTGCAGTATTTATTTGAAGATATTCGTTTCTCCACTATAGGCCTCTTAGCGCTCCGAATGTCCACTGCAGTTTCTACAGAAAGAGTCTTTCAGAAATGCTCAATCAAAAGTAAGGTTCAACTCCATTAGTTGAAAGCACATAACAGAAAGAAGTTTCACAGAATGATTCTGTGTAGTATTTATTTGAAGATATTCGATTTTCCAAGATTACCATCTTAGCGCTCCGAATGTCCACATGCATTTTCTACAGAAAGAGTGTTTCAGAACTGCTCAAACGAAAGTATGGATAAACTCTGTTAGTTGAATGCGAAGATCAGAAAGAAGTTTCACAGAATGCTTCTGTGTAGTTTTTATTTGAAGATATTCCTTTTTCCAATATAGGACTCTTAGTACTCAGAATGTCCAATTGCAGTATCTAGAGAAAGAATGTTTCAGAACTGCTCAATCAAAAGTAAGGCTCAACTGTGTTAGTTGAAAGCAGAGAACAGAAAGAAGTTTCAGAGAATGCTTCTGTGTAGATTTTACTTGGAGATATTCCTTTTTCCACTATTACCATCTTAGCGCTCCGTATGTCCACTTGCATTTTCTACAGAAAGAGTGTTTCAGAACGGCTCAATCAAAAGTAAGGTTCAACTCTGTTAGTTGAGTTCACAGAACAGAAAGACGTTTCACAGAATGCTTCTGTGTAGTTTATATTTTAATATATAGCTTTTTCCACTATTACCCACTTAGCGCTCCGAATGTCCACTTGCATTTTTTACAGAGTGTTCAGAACTGCTGAATCAAAAGTATTGTTTAACTCTGTTAGTTGAATGCACAGATCAGAAAGAAGTTTCACAGAATGCTTCTGTGTAGTATTTAGTTGAAGATATTCCTTTTTGCACTATTACCCTCTTAGCGCTCCGAATGTCCTCTTGCAGTGACTACAGAAAGAGTGTTTCAGAACTGCTCCTTGAAAAGTAAGGCTCAACTACTTTAGTTGAATGCAGAGAACAGAGAGAAGTTTCAGAGAATGATTCTGTGTAGTTTTTATTTGGAGATATTCCTTTTTCCACTATTACCCACTTAGCGCTCAGAATGTCCACTTGCATTTTCTACAGAAAGAGTGTTTCAGAACTGCTGAATCAAAAGTATGGTTTAACTCAGTTAGCTGAATGCACAGATCAGAAAGAAGTTTCACAGAATGCTTCTGCGTAGTTTTAATTTGAAGATATTCTTTTTCCCAATATAGGCCTCTTAGCGCTCAGAATGACCAATTGCAGTTTTAACAGAAAGAGTGTTTCAGAACGGCTCAAAAAAAAGTAAGGTTCAAATCTGTTAGTTGAATGCACAGAACAGAAAGAAATTTCACAGAATACTTCTGTGTAGTTTATATTAGAATATATTCCTTTTTCCACTATTACCCTCTTAGCGCTCTGAATGCCCACTTGCATTTTCTACAGAAAGAGTGTTCAGAACTGCTGAATCAAAAGTATTGTTTAACTCTGTTAGTTGAATGCACAGATCAGAAACAAGTTTCACAGAATGCTTCTGTGTAGTTTTTATTGGAAGTTATTCCTTTTTCCAATATAGGACTCCTAGTGCTCAGAATGTCCAATTGCAGTTTCTAGAGAAAGAGTGTTTCAGAACTGCTCAATCAAAAGCAAGGTTCAACTCTTTTAGTTGAATGCACGGAACAGAAAGAAGTTTCAGAGAATGCTTCTGTGTAGTTTATATTTGAATATATTACTTTTTCCACTGTTACCCTCTTAGCATTCCGAATGTCCACTTGCATTTTCTACAGAAGCAGTGTTCAGAACTGCTCAATCAAAGATATGATCTAACTCTGTTAGTTGAATGCACATATCAGAAAGAAGTTGCACAGAATGCTTCTGTGTAGTTTTTATTTGTAGATACTCCTTTTTCAAATATAGGACTTTTAGCGCTCACAATGTCCAATTGCAGTATCTACAGAAAGAGTGTTTCAGAATTGCTCAATAAAAAGTAAGGTTCAACACTGTTAGTTGAATGCACGGAACAGAAAGAAGTTTCAGAGAACGCTTCTGTGTAGTTTATATTTGAATATATTTCTTTTTCCAATATTACCGTCTTAGCGCTCCGAATGACCACTTGCATTTTCTACAGAAGCAGTGTTCAGAACTGCTCAATCAAAAGTATGGATTAACTCTGTTAGTTGAATGCACAGATAAGAAAGAAGTTTCACAGAATCCTTTTGTGTGGTTTTTATTTGAAGATATTACTTTTTCCTATAGAGGACTCTTAGCGTTCAGAATGTACAATTGCAGTATCTACAGAAAGAGTGTTTCAGAACTGCTCCATCAAAGGTAAGGTTCAACACTGTTAGTTGAATGCACCGAACAGAAAGAAGTTTCAGAGAATGCTTCTGTGTAGTTTATATTTGAAAATATTCCTTTTTCCACTATTACTCTCTTAGCACTACGAATGTCCACTTGCATTTTTCACAGAATGAGTGTTTCAGAACTGCTCACTCAAAAGTATGGTTTTACTCTATTAGCTGAATGCACAGATCAGAAAGAAGTTTCACAGAATGCTTCTGTGTGGTTTTTATTTGAAGATAGTCCTTTTTCCAATAGAGACCGATTAGCGCTCCTAATATCCAATTGCAGTTTCTACAGAATGAGTGTTTCAGAACGGCTCAATCAAAAGTAAGGTTCAACACTTTTAGTTGAATGCACAGAACAGAAAGAAGTTTCACAGAATGCTTCTGTGTAGTATTTAGTTGAAGATATTTTTTTTTGCACTATTACACTCTTAGCGCTCCGAATGTCCTCTTGCAGTTACTACAGAAAGAGTGTTTCAGAACTGCTCCTTGAAAAGTAAGGCTCAACTCCGTTAGTTGAATGCAGAGAACAGAAAGAAGTTTCAGAGAATGCTTCTGTGTAGTTTTTATTTGGAGATATTCCCTTTTCCACTATTACCATCTTAGCGCTCAGAACGTCCAGTTGCATATTCTACAGAAAGAGTGTTTCAGAGCTGCTCAATCAAAAGTATGGTTTAACTCAGTGAGCTGAATGCACAGATCAGAAAGAAGTTTCACAGAATGCTTCTGCGTAGTTTTTATTTGAAGATATTCTTTTTCCCAATATAGGCCTCTTAGCGCTAAGAATGACCAATTGCAGTTTTAACAGAAAGAGTGTTTCAGAATGGCTCAAACAAAAGTAAGCTTCCAGTCCGTTAGTTGAATGCACAGAACAGAAAGACGTTTCACAGAATACTTCTGTGTAGTTTATATTTGAATATATTCCTTTTTCCACTATTACCCTCTTAACGGTCCGAATGTCCACTTGCATTTTCTACAGAAAGAGTGTTCAGAAATGCTCAATCAAAAGTGTGGTTTAACACTGTTAGTTGAATGCACAGACGAGAAAGAAGTTCCACAGAATGTTTCTCTTTAGTTTTTATTTGAAGATATTCCTTTTTCCAATATAGGACTCTCAGCGTGCAGAATGTCCAATTGCAGTATCTACAAAAA
The DNA here is from genome assembly GCF_028878055.3 of Symphalangus syndactylus. NCBI lineage: Eukaryota > Metazoa > Chordata > Mammalia > Primates > Hylobatidae > Symphalangus > Symphalangus syndactylus. The sequence goes on along the minus strand of NC_072437.2, from coordinate 107,811,981 downwards.
GAGTGTTTCAGAACTGCTCCTTCAAAAGTAAGGCTCAACTCTGTTAGTTGAAAGCAGAGAACAGAAAGAAGTTGCAGAGAATGCTTCTGCGTAGTTTTTATTTGGATATATTCCTTTATCCACCATTACCATCTTAGCGCTCCATATGTCCACTTGCATTTTCTACAGAAAGAGTGTTTCAGAACTGCTCAATCAAAGGTATGGTTTAAATCTGTTAGATGAATGCACAGATCAGAAAGAAGTTTCACAGAATGCTTCTGTGTACTTTTTATTTGAAGATATTCTTTTTCCCAATATATGCCTCTTAGCACTCAGAATGTCCAATTGCAGTTTCTACAGAAAGAGGGTTTCAGAAGGGCTAAATCAAAAGTAAGCTTCAACTCTGTTAGTTGAGTGCACAGAACAGAAAGTAGTTTTACAGAATGCTTCTGTGTAGTTTATATTTGAATATATTCCTTTTTCCACTATTAACCTCTTAGCGCTCCGAATGTCCACTTGCATTTTCTACAGAAAGAGTGTTCCGAACTCCTCAATCAAAAGTATTGTTTAACTCTCTTAGTTGAATGCACAGATCAGAAAGAAGTTTCACAGAATGCTTCTGTGTAGTTTTTATTTGCAGATACTTCTTTTTCAAATATAGGACACTTAGCGCTCAGAATGTCCAATTGCAGTATCTACAGAAAGAGTGTTTCAATATTGCTCAATCAAAAGTAAGGTTCAACTCTGTTAGTTGAATGCACGGAACAGAAAGAAGTTTCAGAGAACGCTTCTGTGTAGTTTATATTTGAATATATTTCTTTTTCCACTATTACCATCTTAGCGCTCCGAATGTCCACTTGCATTTTCTACAGAAGCAGTGTTCAGAACTGCTCAATCAAAAGTATGGTTTAACTCTGTTAGTTGAATGCACAGATCAGAAAGAAGTTTCACAGAATTCTTTTGTGTGGTTTTTATTTGAAGATATTCCTTTTTCCAATATAGGACTCTTAGCGTTCAGAATGTCCAATTGCAGTATCTACAGAAAGAGTGTTTCAGAACTGCTCCATCAAAACTAAGGTTCAACACTGTTAGCTGAATGCACCGAACAGAAAGTAGTTTCAGATAATGCTTCTGTGTAGTTTATATTTGAAGATATTCCTTTTTCCACTATTACCCTCTTTGGACTCCGAATGTCCACTTGCATTTTCTACTGAAAGTGTGTTTCAGAGCTGCTCAATCAAAAGTATGGTTTAACTCTGTTAGCTGAGTGCACAGATCAGAAAGATGTTTCACAGAATACTTCTGTGTGGTTTTTATGTGAAGATAGTCCTTTCTCCAATAGAGGCCGCTTAGCGCTCCTAATATCCAATTGCAGTTTCTACAGAAAGAGTGTTTCAGAATGGCTCAATCAAAAGTAAGGTTCACCTCTTTTAGTTGAATGCACAGAAGAGAAAGAAGTTTCACAGAATGCTTCTATGTAGCATTTAGTTGAAGATATTCCTTTTTCCACTATTACCCTCTTAGCGCTCCGAATGTCCACTTGCAGTATCTACAGAAATAGTGTTTCAGAACTGCTGAATCAAAAGTAAGTTTCAACACTGTTTGTCGAAAGCACGGAAAAGAAAGAAGTTTCATAGAATGCTTCTGTGTAGTTTATATTTGAAGATATTCCTTATTCCACTATTACCCTCTTAGCGCTCCGAATGTCCACTTGCATTTTATACAGAAAGAGTGTTTCAGAACTGCTCAAACAAAAGTATGGTTTAACTCTGTTAGCTGAATGCACAGATCAGAAAGAAGTTTCACAGAATGCTTCTGTGTAGTTTTTATTTGAAGATATTCTTTTTCCCAATATAGGCCTCTTAGCGCTCAGAATGTCCAATTGCAGTTTCTACAGAAAGAGTGTTTCAGAACGGCTCAACCAAAAGTAAGGTTAAACTCTGTTAGTTGAATGCACAGAACAGAAAGAAGTTTCACAGAATGCATCTGTGTAGTTTATATTTGAAGATACTACTTTTTCCACTATTAGCCTCTTAGCGCTCCGAATGTCCACTTACATTTTCCACAGAAAGAGTGTTCAGAACTGCTCAATCAAAAGTATGGTTAACTCTGTTAGCTGAATGCACAGATCAGAAAGAAGTTTCACAGAATGCTTCTGTGTGGTTTTTATTTGAAGATAGTCCTTTTTCCAATATAGGCCGCTTAGCGCTCCTTATATCCAATTGTAGTTTCTACAGAAGGAGTGTTTCAGAACGGCTCAATCAAAAGTAAAGTTCAACTCTTCTAGTTGAATGCACAGAACAGAAAGAATTTTCACAGAATGCTTCTGTGTAATATTTAGTTGAAGATATTCCTTTTTGCACTATTACCCTCTTAGCGCTCCGAATGTCCTCCTTCAGTTACTACAGAAAGAGTGTTTCAGAACTGCTCCTTGAAAAGTAAGGCTCAATTCCGTTAGTTGAATGCAGAGAACAGAAAGAAGTTTCAGAGAATGCTTCTGTGTAGTTTTTATTTTAATATATTCTTTTTCCCAATATAGGCCTCCTAGCGCTCAGAATTTCCAATTGCAATTTCTACAAAAAGAGTGTTTCAGAACGACTCAATAAAAAGTAAGGTTCAACACTGTTAGTTGAATGCACAGAACAGAAAGTAGTTTCACAGAATGATTCTGTGTAGTTTATATTTGAAGATATTCATTTTTCCACTATTACCCCCTTAGCGCTCCCAATGTCCACTTGCATTTTCTACAGAAGCAGTGTTCAGAACTACTCAATCAAATTATGATTTAAATATGTTAGTTGAATGCACAGATCAGAAAAAAGTTTCACAGAATGCTTCTGTGTAGTTTTTATTTGCAGATACTTCTTTTTCAAATATAGGACACTTAGCGCTCAGAATGTCCAATTGCAGTATCTACAGAAAGAGTGTTTCAATATTGCTCAATCAAAAGTAAGATTCAACTCTGTTAGTTGAATGCACGGAACAGAAAGAAGTTTCAGTGAACGCTTCTGTGTAGTTTATATTTGAATATACTAGTTTTTCCACTATTACCATCTTAGCGCTCCGAATGTCCACTTGCATTTTCTACAGAAGCAGTGTTAAGAACTGCTCAATCAAAAGTATGGTTTAACTCTGTTAGTTGAATGCACAGATCAGAAAGAAGTTTCACAGAATTCTTTTGTGTGGTTTTTATTTGAAGATATTCCTTTCTCCAATATAGGACTCTTAGCGTTCAGAATGTCCAATTGCAGTATCTACAGAAAGAGTGTTTCAGAACTGCTCCATCAAAACTAAGGTTCAACACTGTTAGCTGAATGCACCGAACAGAAAGTAGTTTCAGAGAATGCTTCTGTGTAGTTTATATTTGAAGATATTCCTTTTTCCACTATTACCCTCTTTGGACTGCGAATGTCCACTTGCATTTTCTACAGAAAGAGTGTTTCAGAGCTGCTCAATCAAAAGTATGGTTTAACTCTGTTAGCTGAATGCACAGATCAGAAAGATGTTTCACAGAATACTTCTGTGTGGTTTTTATTTGAAGTTACTCCTTTTTCCAATAGAGGCCGCTTAGCGCTCCTAATATCCAATTGCAGTTTCTACAGAAAGAGTGTTTCAGAACGGCTCAATCAAAAGTAAGGTTCAACTCTTTTAGTTGAATGCATACAACAGAAAGAAGTTTCACAGAATGCTTCTGTGTAGTATTTAGTTGAAGATATTCCTTTTTCCACTATTACCCTCTTAGCGCTCCGAATGTCCAATTGCAGTATCTACAGAAATACTGTTTCAGAACTGCTCAATCAAAAGTAAGTTTCAACACTGTTAGTCGAATTCACGGAACAGAAAGAAGTTTCATAGAATGCTTCTGTGTAGTTTATATTTGAAGATATTCCTTTTTCCACTATTACCCTCTTAGCGCTCCGAATGTCCACTTGCATTTTATACAGAAAGAGTGTTTCAGAACTGCTCAATCAAAGGTATGGTTTAACTCTGTTAGCTGAATGCACAGATCAGAAAGAAGTTTCACAGAATGCTTCTGTGTAGTTTTTATTTGAAGGTATTCTTTTTCCCAATATTGGCCTCTTAGCGCTCAGAATGTCCAATTGCAGTTTCTACAGAAAGAGTGTTTCAGAACGGCTCAATAAAAAGTAAGGTTCAACTCTGTTAGTTGAATGCACAGAACAGAAAGAAGTTTCACAGAATGCATCTGTGTAGTTTATATTTGAAGATATTACTTTTTCCACTATTAGCCTCTTAGCACTCCGAATGTCCACTTACATTTTCCACAGAAAGAGTGTTCAGAACTGCTCAATCAAAAGTATGGTGAACTCTGTTAGCTGAATGCACAGATCAGAAAGAAGTTTCACAGAATGCTTCTGTGTAGTTTTTGTTTGAAGATATTCTTTTTCCCAATATAGGCCCCTTAGCGCTCAGAATTTCCAATTGCAGTTTCTACAGAAACAGTGTTTCAGAACGGCTCAATCAAAAGTAAGGTTCAACGCTGTTAGTTGAATGCACGGAACAGAAAGTTGTTTCACAGAATGCTTCTGTGTAGTTTATATTTGAATACCTTCCTTTTTCCAGTATTACCCTCTTAGCGCTCCGAATGTCCACCTGAATTTTCTACAGAAAGAGTGTTAAAAACTGCTCAATCAATAGTATGGTTTAACTCTGTTAGTTGAATGCACAGATTGGAAAGAAGTTTCACAGAATTCTTCTGTGTAGTTTTTATTTGAAGATATACCTTTATCCAATATTGGATTCTTAGCACTCAGAATGTGCAATTGCAGTATATACAAAAATAGTGTTTCAGAACTGCTCAATCAAAGGTAAGTTTCAACACTGTTAGTCGAATGCAGGGAACAGAAAGAAGTTTCAGAGAATTCTTCTGTGTAGTTTGTATTTGCAGATATACCTTTTTCCACTATTACCCTCTTAGTGCTCCGAATGTCCACTTGCATTTTCTACAGAAAGAGTGTTTCAGAACAGCTCAATCAAAAGTATGGTTATCTCTGTTAGCTGAATGCGCAGATCAGAAAGTAGTTTCACAGAATGCTTTTGTGTAGTTTTTATTTGAAGATATTCCTTTTTCCAATTTAGAACTCTTAGCCTCCCAAAGTGCTGGGATTACAGGCGTGAGCCAGCGCGCCCCGCCCAGTCTCAGCTGCTATACAGTGTTTATAAATGTTCTTAATCAAGGGAATTTATATCGATCTAGTAGAATAAAGTAAAATATTTGAGTTCTTAATTTCCTTTAATTAGGATAACCTTTTTCTTCAAGTGAAGAGAACGGCTTTGTTACGTATTTTTCTTAGGACAAGATAGACTGTATTTTCTAGCAGTTACGCATTTGTTATATATGATGATCTGGTTCTTGGAACATTCTTGAATCTAGTGTCTCTAAGGCAGGCGTGTACAGCAAGAAGTGAAGAACACAGAAATCAATGATGAAAGCATTAGAAGACAAGTGAGTTTGTCAGAACTGCAAAATATTGCTGAGCGTGGATTGCTCTGAAATCTGAAAACATTACTTGTGAATTGCTTCTATCCAAAACTCAGACACAATGCCGCGTGTTGGTTTACTTGTTTCCCATTTTTCAACCCCCTTTTCTAGGCAAAAAGTGTCCAAACCATGCAGACCCACAGAATCGAACCGATGTCTCTAGATTCCTCCTCCTAGAACTCTCAGGGGATCCAGAACTGCAGCCAACCCTCGCCGGGCTGTTGCTGTCCATGTGCCTGGTCACGGTCCTGGGGAACCTGCTCATCATCCTGGCCATCAGCCCTGACTCCCACCTCCACACCCCCATGTACTTCTTCCTCTCCAACCTGTCCTCGCCTGACATGGGTTTCACCTCCGCCACGGTCCCCGAGACGATTGTGGACATCCAATCTCACGGCAGAGTCATCTCCTAGGCAGGCCGCCTGACTCAGATGTCTCTGTTTGCCATTTTTCGAAGCATGGAAGAGAGACACGCTCCTGAGTGTGATGGCCTATGACCGGTTTGTAGCCATCTGTCACCCTCTATATCATTCGGCCATCATGAACCCGTGTTTCTGTGGCTTCCTAGTTTGGTTGTCTTTTTTTTTTTTTTTTTTTCTTCTCAGTCTTCTAGACTCCCAGCTGCACAACTTGATTGCCTTGGTAACGACCTGCTTCAAGGGTGCGGAAAATCCTAATTTCTTCTGTGACCCTTCTCAACTCCCCCACCTTGCATGTTGTGACCCCTTCACCAATAGCATAATCATGTATTTTCCTGCTGCCGTATTTGGGTTCCTTCCCATCTCGGGGACCCTTTCCTCTTACTATAAAATGGTTTCCTCCATTCTGAGGCTGTCATCGTCAGGTGGGAAGTATAAAGCCTTCTCCACCTGTGGGTCTCACCTGTCAGTTGTTTGCTGGGTTTATGGAAGAGGCGTTGGAGGGGACCTCAGTTCAGATGTGTCCTCTTCCCCCAGAAAGGTTGCAGTGGCCTCGGTGATGTACACGGTGGTCACCCCCATGCTGAATCCCTTCATCGACAGCCTGAGAAACAGGGATAGTAAAGGTGTCCTGCAGCGGCCACATGGCAGCACGGCCCAATCTCCATATCTTTTTATCTGTTCCATTCCTTCTGTAGTGTGGGTTAAAAAAGGCAGTCAGGTCAAATAAGAATGATAACACAGGGTGAACACCCACTGTGACATTAGGAGTAATACCTCCTTAGGATATAAAAAACACTGTCACAGAGTATACACACGAGGGGTCCACCCACTGTGATATTAGAAGCAATATCTCCCTATAATATGAAGAACAATATCACAGGGTGATTTCATTCCGGATGTTGGTAATAAAACAATGATAAACATTAAGATTAATAACTAATATTAAAAATGGCATTAATAGTAATAATTCTAATCATGCATAATCCTCTCTTTAAAATAATCATTAATGATTAATAACGTTATACTATGAATTAATATTAGCATTGATAGTTATTAATGAGACTGATGTTTAATAATTCACAATATTATGACTCCTAATACCGCAGGAGGTGTACACCTGCCTGTGATATTGTTCCTAATATCCAGAGATGGACAGCATGATATTAGTTTTAATATCGCAGTAGGTGTACACTCACCCTGTGACACTGATCCTAATATCCAGCGGGTAGAGTATGACATGACTGCAACATAGCAATGAATGTACAGCCACCCGGTGATATTGCTCCTAACATTCACGGAAGAAGCGTATGACGTTACTCCCAATATCGCAGGGAGTGTCCACCCCTTTTGTGATATTGTTCCTATTATCCCGAGGGGGAGAGGATGATAATAATTCCAGCATCGCAGGCTGTGTTCACCCACTCTGTGATATTGTTATTAATATCGCAGGGAGTAGAAACACCCCTGTGATACTGTTGTTAATCTTCAGGGAGGAAGAGGATGATGTTACTCGAATACAGACGGGTGTACGTCCTCTGTAGAAAGCCGGTGTACACCCGCCTGTGCAATAGTTGATAATTTCCAGAGGGGAAGATACTAGTCACAATATGGTAAACAGGCTGTGAGTCCACCACGGGTCCTAAGAGCCAGGGGGGCAGAGGGGCTGGCTCTCAGTCCCCACCTCGCGGGGGGCGCCTCGCCCCTCTGCCTCTCCCGCCCTGCATATTACGAAAAATATCACAGAGTGGGTGTACACCTCCTGCGATATGGGGGGTAATATCATCTTGTCTTCTTTTGGATAATAGGAACAATATCACACGGGTTTGTACACTTTCTGTGATATTGGGAGTAATATCAACCTCTCTGCCTTGGAATATTAAGAACAATGTCACAGAATGGATGTACACCCCCTGCGATATTGGGAGTAATAGCAGCCTCTCCTCTCCGTGGATGTTCGGAGTCATATCCCAGGGTGGCTGTACACCTCCTGCTGTATGCACCCTATTTGTAATCTTTTATCCCTCGCCCCCCTCCCTATTAAATAATAGACAAAAAATAATGGATTTAGAATAAATGAGTTCAAACAAATTGTGAAACATATGTGGGAAAATTGGAATCAGTTTCTGAGGAAAAGCAAAAAACTCAACAGAAATGCTCATAAAGCATCATCCCTCCATGGCTAGAGCTGCCAGGACACCAAAACACCAAAATCAGCTAGGGAAATTTTGTAGACGTCCTAGATGTACTAACTGTTCTGTGAATACACAGAGATGTAATTATAACTGTTACCTGCATGTAGAGTAAAGATGAGAAGGGATTGGTCATGGTGGCAGCTACCTCAGGTGTTACAGAGCAGACGTGGTTCCAGGACAGTATGTGTCAGGGCAGAGGGGTCCTCGGAGGCTATTAGAAGCTGGTCATGGCACAGACATTGTAAGTCACATGGTCTCATTACTTTCAATGACGAAAGCAAAATTGCTTTTGCATCAGCCTAATACAATGGCCTGGCAAGAGCACAGGAAACGTCCCTGTGGTGTTAGATGGAGACCTCTGATGCAGCACAATTCCTTCATCCCCTTCTCAAAAACCCCCTCTTCCAATTCCACTGAAGAGAAAATCTGATGCAAATCTGGTGTAAGCAGGCTCAGATATATCTACCACTATAGATAGTAGAGGTGACTCACAAATCCAAGCCTATCAAATACATCACTAACAAATTACATGTTTAATTTTTTTTTGAAATTAGGGATCATGATATGAAAGTTATCAGAATCAAAACTGTCACTAATGTTTAAAAGGAAAACACCTGGACAAATAGATTCAGAGAAGGCCTTGAAGAGAGGGTTCTCATGCTTCTAGGCCTGATAACAAAAACTATCACAAAATACCACAAAAACCACAACCTTGCACAAAGGCCATAGCAATCTTACACAAAATACACTTCTGTGAGGACATCTATCCAGCAACCACCTGCCCAACCTTCAACTGACATCGACCTTGTTGTTGATCTGTATAGTTGAAGATAACTGTATCGAAACAATTACATAAGCCTCTTCATTTTTCCTTTATTTGTTTCTACTCCCCCATGCTTCCAGGTTGATCGTTTTTCTGTTAAAGACCTTGTCTTCCTTCACCATTTGAATCTACATAGTTTCTTTTGTCAGGCGTGTTCCCATTGCAATGTCCTCCTCCCTAAGGTCTGTCTTTTTCCATCAGAGAGCCTTTCTCTGTTTTCTAGGTTTACAATGAGAAGGGCTCTAAAGCGTTTTTGTAAAACTTTTACTGTCTTCCTAGGAACAAATCATTGACTTACAGTATTGATATTGACTTATTTACATTTCTGGGGATGAGGAATTAAAGATTTCACAAATTTTCTTCTTGAGAAGATCCAAGTTTTCACGTGAGCAAAACTGAATATGTAAATTGATATGTAAATTATGCTGCAGATAATATAGTCAAATGTTTACTTGTATTTAATTTGTTACACATGGAAATTGCATATGTGAGATAATATACTAAGAAATTATCACATTTAATGAAACGCTTTCATCAAATTCCCGATTGAATTTTTGATATCAATATCTTTTTCTTTGTTTAATCCATCTTTTGAGTGAACAGGGCTGTCTAGGCCAAAGTCCTCACTTCTATCTACATTGTCTGAGTTACAGAACTTTTTGAATTTATTATGTTGTCACAGGAAGTTTCCTATTGCTTGTTTAAAGGAGTCTCTCTCAATATGATGCAGAATCCAAAAGCCCTGAAAGACAGATATCCTGAGTTTCTGTTACCGGAGCCAAAGGTTGCCAATTTCTTGTAGATCCTGCTACAGTTAAACTTCATTTAAGTAATCATTAAAAGCTGCATTTATTCCCTCACTTGAAATTTTGATTTCACACTATTAGGACTAATTCTCTAAGTCTTTGCTAAGTAATGTTCCTCCTTTTCTTGTAGCTTCACTCTGATGATCTCTATATGCAACATCAATTGACATAAAGTACATTCGGGGCAAGAGAGTTTCCTTAAATATTACTTCGTTATTCAAAATAATCACAAAAGTACTCATCGTGGGAAAACTTGTGACGATTCATATATAGGGAAATACTTTTTCTGAGGCATAATTCTGTAAAGAAATTCACCTTAATTTGAATATATATGGGAAAATGTCCTTGTTCACTAGTAGTCTATATTCACTGTTTTCTTCCCTCATAGACCAGCCAGTTCACTATTATTCTCCAAATGATGTGTGCCTCTGTAGAGTCTAGGCTATCTGCATACCTAATTTTTCCCACAAATTACTGTTTTGAATTACACTGAATTCAATTCAAGGGGATGTCATTTATAAACAGTGCAAATATACACTGCACAATGGATCTTAGAAATCATATGCATGGTTTGATCCATAAGCTCATATGAGCGTGCAATGTCAACTTCTTTCATGTTTTTTTTAAAGCCACTTAAATTCTATTTTAAGCCACCATCTGTCTGTGCTCTTAGGGCAGTTAGCCTTAAATCATTTTAAGATGCTCCACCTCTAAGTACTGTGATAGTGATAGAGATGTCACCAGTCAGGTGTCCTAGGAAACTGACTCGGAGTTGGAGATTTGCATGCAAGGAAGTTGAAATGGATATTCCCAACACCTGCGAAGAGTGAAAGCAATAGGATTGGGCAGAGCAGGAAGCTGGCTGAAATGCAATCACTATCATGGCCGCAGCCCGCTCTACAGGGATCTTGGTGAGTTTACCTAATGACCTCAAATTGGAGCAAGCAAGCCAGGCCATTATATTTGTGTACCAAGCAGTTCTCGGATATGGGATGCCTTGAGAAGGGACATGAACTTGGATGAAGGAACTTTACTGTGCTGTGAGTGTTGTTGCCAGGAGTCAGCTGTCAACACTCCCAGGAGACGGGGAATTATGCTTTAGTCACTGAGGTGGCACCTAGTGCCAGACCACAGCCTTGTTAAACAGAGCCAGAATTTGGAGGATGGTTGGTGGGTTTAACATTTGGGGCTTGACATCTTGTCCCCACAAGCTGCTGCTGGCCTATTCCTTGTCCATTTCTGTGTGGCCTGTTTAGGCCCACCGGCTTCCTGCTTCTTCTTTACCATATCTGGAATGCAAAAGTCTACTCGTAATTTGGCCCATGGTCCCTTCTTCTTAGACAGATCCTTGTAGCTATTTTTTTTAAAGATGACTATGCCTTCTAGAATATTTCTAAGAAACTGCCTAAGTCACCACTGCTACCAAGAGGCCTTTGCTTTTTCCTCTTCTTAACTATGGGAAAGGAAGGTAGGAATGTAGGGAGTGAGTATTTTCTAAACTGGAAAAAAGTCATTTTACCCTATATAATTTTTGTTAGCGAATTCCTTCTTTGCACTTACTCCACAACCTTTCCAAATTCTCCCAAATGCTCAAGCTTTTAAAAAACAAAAGACAGAAATGATAGCAGGTTATTATTTTTTCCACCAAACCTTTTGTTTCTATTCCTTTACGTCAATGAGCTTAGAATAACTGCTCCTGAAACTGGGAAAGGGACTTGGGAAAAGAAAGAAAAAAAAAAGCTCTCAAAGTTTAACATCACAAAACATTATAGTCACTGTTATTTTATATTTTTTATTTATTTATTTATTTATTTATTTATTTATTTATTTATTTATTTATTTTTGAGATGGAATCTTGTTCTGCCACCAGGCTGCAGTCAGTGGTGCAATCTCAGCTCACTGCAACCTCCGCGTCTTGGGTTCAAACAATTCTCCTGCCTCAGCCTTCTGAGTAGCTGGGACTACAGGCGCCGCCACCACACCCAGCTAATTTTTGTATTTTTAGTAGAGATGGGTTTCACCGTGTTAGCCAGGATGGTCTCGATCTCCTGACCTTGTGATCCACCCGCCTCGGCCTCCCAAGGTGCTGGGATTATAGGCGTGAGCCACCGCGCGTGGCCTTGTTTTGTAATTTTTACATCATATATCCCCTGCGTTAGACCAAGAGCTTGTAAAAGCCAGAAGACATACACCATTTGTAGTTCAATTAGAGATGTTTACTGATAAAACTGATTCTTCCATCTGTAGGGTGGTATTTGTAGTTACAGTAATGTAGATGACAATCTAAGTTATGTTCTATAAACTGTGTCACTGACATCTCAATCTACAGCTAACTTTAATTTTTAGAAGCAGAGGAGTGGGTTGTATAGGTTTAGAAATACATCCATCAAGCTAGTTAAGTGAGATGGATTCAAACCTTCAACTCACTAGAATATTTACCAAATTGACTATTCATTCTCTAAAGGAGCCATATAAACAAGGTACTTTCTAAAATTCAAAATTATGTAAGGTTTTATTTCCTTTTTATGCTGTTATGAATTGGATTGTAGAGGTTATAAGGTGAAATAAGATTACTTTTACAGTAAAACATACAACACATTGTCACAAGAGGGCAGCCTTTGAACATGAATTGCTTCTCAGGCATCCTTGAAATTTTGAGAGTTACTTTAATTCACACAACTAAATAATAAAACACTACAGAGGATCTAAGAAGATTCTTTGACTTACGCATATTGTTACATTTTTATTACTGCTAGTGGAAGATGTAATCTATAAGGAAGGCAAGGGCTGAATTTGTTTTATGTAAAAAGACAAATTTCTTTGGGTTGTAGCTTTCAAACATCAAGATAGTAGGTCAATGTCTAAATGAGTGTATCAAAGTTCTCACACTAGCACATGTAAGTCCACCTCTTATCTACCCAAAATTCTAACCAAGCAAAGGCAAGGTGGAAGAACCAGACAAATGTAAGTGCCTAGGATACATAAGTGCCACTGGATTTTATGGTTTAGTTTTCAACCTGCCAAGTTTCACTAAGAGACATGTTATTTGGAGAGGTTGCTGAAGTGTAATTGCATGATGTCTCTGTGTACGGTCGGTCTGGACCTCTCTCTGTCCAGTGGTTGCTATCAACTGGTTAGAGCCACTTCTCTAAAGATCATGCTTATGTCCCTGGAGCAGTCCACAGCACTAGCAATGTCTGACCTCCACCTTGTTCCAATTAATATTTCTGTACTTACTGAATTGGAAAACATACAGGTGTTTTCTGCCTGGTCACTTGTGGTTTTACAACACTCTCCCCCTCCCCACCACTGCCCCAGGTGATTTTGATGCCAGCCAAAGTGTGAGAACTACTGGCAGCTGCTGGCAGAGAGCAACGAAGGCCCAAACCCTCTGCGCGATTTCAAGACCCGTATCTGCTTTTCAGCTCTATGTCCTTCTCCTTCTCACAGCGGAGCCCACGCCTCCTCCCTCAGCACTTGCAGGCTATGCTGTCCAGCCTGTGTCCAGGATCAGTCCTGACGTAAGGCACGTGGGGTTTAAGGAGTTCTCTCTTCAGTCTTGTTTCCGCACCATCTCTGACAGTTATATTCTAGTTGTAATCATGGGGCTTCCCCCTTTTGTTTCCAGCCCCATGCTCGTTTTCTCTATCACATTCTACCTTGTAATATCCTAAATCTTCTGGTGGGCAAGCTTCTTCCTCAATCCAATTTGTGTTTATGAGTTCCTGCTTTGGGGATTGGCTTCGTAATCCAGGTATTGCTACTGCCTTGAATGCGGAGACTGCATCCTTCTGTCTGGATTTCTTGAGTTTCTGGATCGTAAACCTTATTAGGGCCCCTTTTTCCTAGAATTGGAGCCTCTACTTTGTTCTTGCTACTTTAGTTCACCCAGAAAGCGCGATCTCTGCCTAAATTTCAAAGTGTTGGCTAGTTTAAATATCCTTTTGTGAGACTTTTGTCTTCCTGTGGGGTGATTTTTTCATCTTACACACAATTGCTAATCCTTTTATCTTGAATGTAATTGAAATAGTTTAATCTGTGTTACCAGCAACAAGAACCCCTTTTATGAGATGGAGAAGGCAGGTCAGTCTCATAACATGTGTCCCCCTCTGTGTGTTGAATTTATGTCAGAGCCAGGCTGTTTCCTACCTGATGTCTCTCACCAAATTGCAGTGTTTATGTCCTAGGAGGTGCCCAATAAATTCTAGAGTTGATACAAGCTGTAATTTTAGAGAAATTCAATTAAGTTGCTTAATTTAAGCAAAAGTTGCTTAAATTAAGCAACTTAATTGAATTTCTCTAAAATTAAGCCCAAAGCAAGTAGAATTAGATTATATACAACCTAATCAACTTTTTTTTTTTTTTCTGAGGATGACCAAGATTTGGGCTTCAGTGACAACAGTTGTCCCCTAAATATTAATACTCAAAATCTAGAATCACCAGTACAATGTTGAATAGAGGTGACGAACACACACATCCTTTTCTTGTCCTAATCTGTGTGGTTTAAACATTGACGCTTTCACCATTAAATATAATATTGTTTATATGTTTTGTTGTGGATGCTTTCCATCACTTCGAGAAAATTTCTTTTTCTAGCTTGCTGAGAGTTTTTTCTTTTTTTAATCAGCAATAGATATTTCTCCAAATGAAATATCCAAATGACCAACAGGTACATGAAAAAGATGCTCAGCATCACTAATCATCTGGGAAATGTAATTCAAACCCACAGAGATATTGCCTCAAGCCTGTTAGAATGGTCTTATTAAAAGAAAAAGATAATGAGTGTTAACAATGGGGAGAAATTGGAACACTTGTACAGTGTTTCTGGGAATGTAAAACTGTGCAGCCTCTATGGAAAGCAGTACGGTGGCTCCTCAAAAAAATTAAGAAAGTAGAACTACTATATGATCTGGCAATCTCACTTCAGGTTATTTATCTGAAAGTATTGAAATTGGGATGATTCTCTGATTCTCAGGCTCATTGCAGCATTATTTACACAAATCAAAATGTGGGAATAAGGTTAATGTCTACTGGCAGATCAATAGATAAAGAAAATGTGGTATATTCATGCAACGGAGTATTATTCAGCTTTAAAAACAGAAAGCCCTGCAATATGCAACATGGATGAACCTAGAGGACATTAATGCTAAGTAAAGGAAATCAGTCACAGAAGGACAAACTGTGTGATTCCACGTGTATAAAGTATCTAAGATAGCCAAATTCATTAGAATCACAGATTAGAATGGTGATAGCTCTTTAAGCTGAAATCAGTTTTGCATTCCTGCGTTTTGTAGTTTTGGTATCAGAATTCTGACTCATAAAACAAGTTTGGAATTTTCCCCTTCTTTATTTCTGAAATAATTTAAACATTTTATTTTTTTAAAATGTTTGAAAGAATTCACCAGCAAAACTCTTTGGATATGGAGTTTGCTTATTTTTTTATTTTCTTTAGTTTTATGTTTTTATGTGCAAGTATTTGACAATTAATTACTTTAATAAATGTCAATTCATATGTTCCATTTAATCTTGTGAATTTTTTTATAAATTTTTTTCAACGAATTCACCCTTTCATCCAAGTAATGAAAATTGGTATAAAATGTTTTACAATATTCCATTATCTTGTTAATGTCCCTTGTGTCTACAACTGTACAATCTCATTAATCCCTGATATTTATAATTTGTGTTTTCTTTCTTTCTCACAGAACTAACTTTTGGCCATGTGAATTTTCTCCTGTGTCTGTTTTCTGTCTCATTGATTTCTAATTTCTGTTTTATTTCCTTTCTTCTACTTGTTTTGGACTTAATTTGCTCTCTTGTTTTAGATTTTCTTTTTAAGGTAGAAAATTAGTTCACTTGTTTTGAACTTCTCTTTTTGAGAATAAGCATTTATACAAAAACTTTACTCTGGGTCTGCTTAACTTTATCCCACACATTTTGATATAGGATATTTTTATTTGTATTCAGTTCAATGTATTTTAAGGTGTTTCTCATGATTTCTTCCTTGAGCTAAAGGGCATTTTAAGGTGTATTTAAATCTTCCAGTAGTGTAGACTTTCCTGGGTAGCTTGTTTTTACCCATTTCAACTCATTTTCATTATGGTCAGGAAGCATACTTTCTATGATTACAGTGTTTTGAAACTTCTTGAGGGATATTTTGTGGTCTATAGTCTATTGATAAATGTTTCACGTGTAGCATAATAGAACATATATTCTATCGTCTTGGTCAATATTGATTAGGTCAAGCTGTTGTCAAAATTATTTTATCTTAACTTTCTTTAGTTATTCTATCAGTTAGCAATATAGCATTATGTCTTCATAAGTACTTGACATTTGATCATTATGAAATAGCTTTCTGTTGTAATATTGCTTGTTTGGAGGTCTACTTTTTCTCCTATTAATATAGCCACATAAGATTTCTTGTGCTTGTTGTTTCCATGGTATACTTGGAAATTATTTTACTCTCAGCTTATCTATATCATAATATTTGGCATGCATCTCTTATAGGTACTTTTATTAACGTCTATTGGCAGATGAATAAAGATAATGTGGTATATTCATACAACAGAATATACCGATGGACAATCTGTGTTTTATTTGGAGTATTTAAAATACGTTTGAAATAATTATTGATAAGGTTGGATTTAAGCCTGCTATTTTGCTTTTTTTTTCTTTTTTTCTTTTTTTTTTTTTTTTAGACGGAGTCTCGCTCTGTCGCCCATGCTGGAGTGCAGGGGCGCGATCTCAGCTCACTGCAAGCTCCGCCTCCCGGGTTCACGCCATTATCCTGCCTCAGCCTCCCGAGTAGCTGGGACTACATGTGCCGCCACCACGCCCGGCTAATTTTTTGTATTTTTAGTAGAGACGGGGTTTCACCGTGTTAGCCAGGATGGTCTCGATCTCCTGACCTCGTGATCCGCCCGCCTCGGCCTCCCAAAGTGCTGGGATTACAGGCGTGAGCCACCGCGCCCGGCCTATTTTGCTCTTATGTTCTATTTGTTCCCTCATTTTTTGCTCCTCTGTTCTTACTTTCATGCCTTTTTATATTAACTGAACAATATTCGGCGTTCCATTTTAATTCCTTTATTGGCATTTTAGAAGAATGTCATCATATGATGTGGTGGTTCTCTAGGGATTATATTCAGCACCCTGGGCTTATCGCAGTCCACTTACTGTTAACAGTCAGCGTTTTCATGTAACATAAAGAAATGTTGCAGCAATATTGTTGCGTTTAGTCTCCTGTCAGAGCTATTAATTTAGAATAGTTTACATACATTATCAACAGTACACTTAAATTTTTATTTAAACCATCAGTTGTTTGTTATAAAACTAAAAGAAAAAAGCCTTAGCTTTTCATGTTGATGCACTTGCCATTCCTAGAGCTTCTCCTTGCTTCCTGTAGTTCAGAATTTCCATCTGTTGTTATCTTTCTTTAGCCCGAAAAATTTCCGTTTGCATTTCTTGTATTTAGGTCTGCTAATGACAGATGTTCGAAGCTTTCTTTTACCTGAATAAATCTTTATTTTCTCAAGAATTACTTTTTCTAGTTATAGAATTTGGAGTTGACAGGTTTTTTTTTTTTATTTTCAAGATGTGGTTTCATTGCTTTTTAAACTGTCATTTCTGATGACAGGTCATCTGTCTATTTGTTTCCATGTATGTACATTATTTTTCTCCCTCCCTTTAGCTACTTTCAAGATTTACTCTTTTTTTGCCCAGTGGTCTGACTATGATATGTCTGCATTTGTTTCTTTATTTTTATTCTGTTCTTTGAGTTTCTTAAACCTGTAAGTTGATATATGCTGACAATTAGGAAAACTTTTGGTCTTTACTTTTTCAAATAGCTTTTTCTGTCTCATTTTCTCCTTCTCTACTCTTTCTAGGACTCCAATTTTATTAGTTCTAGACTGGCCCTATTTTTATTATTTTTCTTCCTCTGTGTTCTTAACTGTATTGGGAAATTGTTCTTGATCTCTTTTTAAGTTCACTGATAGTTTTTTTCTGCCATCTTTAATTTACTGGTATGTGCGCACGATGTCATTTTTATATAAGATATTCTGTCCCTCAGTTCTAAAATTTGTCCCATTATTTCTTTGTCGTTTTTACTTCTCTGTTGAGATTCTCCATATATTCACTCTTATGACCGTCTATTCCTTAAATCCTTGAATATGCTTACAATAGCTTATTTTAAATTTCTTATCTTCTAATCCCATCGTGTGGGCCATTTCAATGTCTTAATCCATTGTTTACTTTTATTCTTATGCGTCATATTTTCCTGGTTCTATGTCTAGACAGGTTAAATTATATGTTAGATTATGTGGATGATATTTTGTAGAGATAGGTTCTTTTATTTTCCTTTGAAGAGCGACTCTTTTCTAATATTAGTCTTCTTTGTGTAGTCAAACACCAAACTTTTACTCCTGAGCTATATGCAATGCTTGAAATATCTGCTCTGTACTAGCAATTTAGCTGTTGTTTTCTGCTGGATTCTATGGAGTCTCTTTTTATCAATGTGAAATGTAGCAGCCGTCATATATCTGAATGAAGTTTAAGTGCTGATTTTAGATTTTTACTCTGTGACATTCTCCTCTGTGACTTTCACTTGTGTGAGATTTCCTCCCATGTCACTCAAATTTCCCAGTTCTTCTTTTCTGTCAGCCTGGAACTCTGTGCTCTTATTCCTCAAGCTAGTAAAACTCACTGCTTTACTCGTAGACATGCAATTTTGCACAGACCAGGGAGTGTCATCAGGTGTGAAGCTGCATTGATGCAAATTTAAATCATTGGAATTTTTCTTTATTCAATGGTTAAAAACTTCACCAGTGATCAAATATTCTACAATTTCTGCCTATTTTCTGTTTCTTATTACCATCAAATGTGTATTTATTTTTTTTAGAGTTTACAGTTTTTTTTTTCCCTGCATTTGAGTTAGACATGAGCTACTACCACATTTTGTAATTCAAACTTTTTGTCTAACAGTGTTTTATAAAACTCTTTCTTTGGAGGGAATTCTCAAATTTCTAAATACTCTACAAACATTAGGATTGGGGCTCAAATGCCCAGTTTCCCTTGTAGCCAGATGTGCCTATGAAACATGGCCTCAGCTAATTAAGCATACCCAGATATTTGAAAGTAAGAAAAGTGTTAAGAGGAACTATAGATATCATTTTAGTTGATGCAAGGATGGAAAAAAAATTAACCAACTTTCACTGGTGAACTTTGTCTTCAATTATTGTTTTCCTGTGGGAAGTGGCTAATTTTCTGGCCTAGAGGTGGAATTGGTGTGTTGGTAACAATTGATTTGATGATAACCTGCGTTCATCTTTTTTAAAATTGCTGACCCACCATTGTTTCTGGTCCTGTTTTATACTTATGCAGTGTATAATCTCTCATGCAAAATTTAGTTCTTTGTTCCTCAGCTTAAACTGGATTTTGATGAGCAGTTTTCACCTTCAAATGAAAGAAACGGCTTTGTTTGATGTTACACAAAAATAACAACAAGAGGGAATTAAAGAAATACGTTTGTCACCTTGTGACACTACATAAATGAAACTTTGAAAATTCAACAATTCTGCTTTATAAGAAAATAGAAAGTTTCTACTGTTTTTCTTTATTTTCAAAGCTATATCATTAAATGAGATTTCTGCCTCATGGAAGATTTTTAGAACTATGTAACAATAACATACAGACCATCAGGAGAGAAATGAATAAAGACGGAAAGAAGTAGGCACTGTGTGGTCACGTAGATGGCGCACAGTTGTGTGCCTGGAGCCCTAATACATTTTACCATGGAATTTATACAATAAATGTTAGTTTCCTGTGAACCTGCTAATTAATATGACTTCTGCAAACATTTCATTAACCTGAACAGTTGAGGTTTCCTGTAGACAGACTGCATGTATTCTCATCTTTAACCTTTCCATAATGTTCTCTAATTAGAGATGTCACTGGTTCTCAAGAGCGAAAGAACAGCAGTAGCTTATAAAGTTACATTATTTGTTTTTTACTAATATGTCAAGTGATTTTGTCTTTCATTTCACCTCTAGAGCTAATTATGTATTCTAGGTTAACAAAAATTCCAGATCATATCATCATGAGTTTAAACTTTACAATGAACTCGTTATTTCCATTTATTACTAGCCTGCATTATAGCAATATTTAGCTAATGAATTCTCAAAATATTTCTTGAAATTTGAAAGAGTGCCTGAAGTAAATGGTGTAATTATTTATTTCTCAGAATTTTAAATTCAGTGTTCTGTTTAATCTCAAAGGGATACCAATGAAGTTAGGGCGTAAGGACTCTGTGGTTAATAAAATGGCAAGAATTAAAAAGGATTATTACATTTTTTCCTCATACTATGATGGCTACAATTTTTTAAAACAGTAGAAATGTTTAATTTTTAAAGGCCGCTAGTGTCTATTTTATGCAAAATGTGAGCTCCCCAGTTCAACCTGTTGTTTGAAATTTGACCAGCTTTTTCTTGCTCTTGTTCAGGACAGTTATTAAACAGTCCAGGCAGGCCTCCGGAGTTACATATATGTATGTGGCTCTGTGTGTATATATACACAGAAGTACAAGTAGCATATAATCAATTTACATAAGACTTTTGCTTTTGATGAAAATTCTTCTAAAAGTGAATATAAATTAATAGCATATGGAGCCTACAAA
This sequence comes from Symphalangus syndactylus, assembly GCF_028878055.3. Lineage (NCBI taxonomy): Eukaryota > Metazoa > Chordata > Mammalia > Primates > Hylobatidae > Symphalangus > Symphalangus syndactylus. The sequence goes on along the minus strand of NC_072437.2, from coordinate 107,791,593 downwards.
AATTGACTAATAGGCAAGTAGTCAAAGATAATCTGTGAACAAAGAGTTTGCTGAAACATACTTTTTTTTTTTACATGTAATAACATTGTATCGAAGGGTTTCCAGAATTACATAATGTTATAGGGCACTTATCCTGAGACACACAAAGGAGACAAGGGGTAGAGCTAGAATGGAAGGGAAAATAAAGGACAAATAGAGATAGATACTTAAGTGGAAATGTTTTTATAAGAAAATCATCAAACAGGTGGTAATTTTAAAACATGGCTTTTCCAGGCAGGAAATTTTCTGAATTTATTGCAAAAGAAGATAAATCACGTGTCTACGTAGATCATGCCAATGAAATGAACAATAAAGGTTACTTATTAGAATATTGAAAATGGTTGATAATAAATTATTTATATTTATGGTAAGAGCAATAAACTTGATTTTTAGGGGGTTCAATGACTTCCTGAAAACATCCTTTCACAGATTTTCTCAGAGTGTCTAATTGGCAAAAGCACAGCTCCAAATAGCTCTTTCTGTCAACGTCTACAGAATATTTACAGTTTGATTTCTGAAAGTTACCATTTCTACTGATCTTACAAATTTGTAAAATGAATGCCCACCAGGACAAAATATTAAGTGATAAAATTAATTGGATCCTACAAGTGAAAATCTAGGCAAGGAAAGTCTTCTTCCTTCTTAATGAATGATTTTTATGTCTCTTTATTCATGTCCTTCTAGGTAGAGCAACACTCTGCAGACCTTCTTTTGAGGCATTTCACCACCAGAGTAAGTGTGATGTATGACTAATTAGTCCACCCACAGGGGGCTGGTGAAATTATATTGGAAGTTATTTCCTAACTGGCATATCTTGGAGTAAAATTAATCTCATAACAGCTCTCATAAGAGAGCATAAGCTTAAAAGACCATTTTTCATTCAACTTTACCAAACAAAGTGCAAATTTAGGACTCCAGTTGTGAAGTTTGGTTGTGTGTGGATTGTACAGTGAAGGTACCAGTGGACAACAGTTGCTCATCAAGCAAGTTTATACAAAAGCTTTGGGACAAGTCCAACTCTAGATAAAATTCTAAAGGATTTCGTGCCTGTGTTCAGAGTTCCTTTTTCTCTCTCCAAGGTAACCCACATATCAAAAGACATATGGGTTGTGGGTAGAACTTCCTAAAATTGCTGGTGAGAAGTGTGCCATGCATAAACATACTTCACTAGCTTGAATTTTCTATTAGTCTCACAGGCAGCAATTACGATCATGTATGTTGTTCTATCTCCACACACTCCTGTACATAGAAAGATCAAGTAACATCCCTGGTTAAGATGTGTACAGGTTACAAGACATGTTTAAATATATTCACCAAGAGGTTTATTATTTTCACAGTGGCATTCACTAAATCAGTTGTCAATGCAGCAATACTCAAGGAATAAGCAGGGTCTTTATCAAAGTTTGGAGTCAACCCCAAGTTAGATCACTGAAGCACATAACTATAGATAAGGTCACTCAAAAGCACAAATCCAGGTTATAAATATTCAGTTGTCATTTATATGCATTTAGCAATTTGAATGCTGGGAAGTGTAGCCCAGAAAATCAATCGACATGGAACTATTGAAGAGGCATGCATGGCACCTGCACTTTGAATCTCTTCAGACTCAGGTTAAACAGGAGACACCGTAGCTCATGTATCCTGCAATAACCCTTCCTCATCGTCTTTTTGTCTACGAACCTGCCCTTTTCAATGTTATCTATATGCCTGAAGGTATGAATACCCTTGATCTTGCTAAAAAATGGTACCACCCGTCAGCAAAATCTCACTGATCGGTGTCTATGTTACCTCACCGAGTTAGCCTTTTGTGTTGTTGTGGAACAGGATGACAATGTTGACACAATCCAAACCAGTATTGGAAAGTTAATGTTGGATGCGTCTTTGACAATTGATGGAATGACCTGAAATCAAATGTGAGGCAGTGGAGACTCAAGAATGCTATTCAGGCAGTTAGTGATCTGTGGAGATACTAAATGAAATATCTGGAAGGAATTGTAATCTTGCAACTATACTTTTATGTGTTTTTTGACATAAACGGTTTCTATTTATGATGGAGCTGCAGAGTGCATTTCCCATGAAGTTCCCTCAGTGTTAACTAACATAGTCATGTGTCACTTAATGACAGGGGTATGTCTGAGAAATGCATTGCTGGACAATTTTATTATTGTATGAACATCACAGAGTTTACTTACACAAACCTAGATACTATAGCTGATTACATACCTATGCTATATGGTATAGCCTATTCCCCCTAAGCTACAAACCTGTGCAGCATGTTACTGCACTGAATACTGTAGGCAATTGTAACACAACAGTTAAGTATATCTATATGCTTACTTATATCTATACAGTAAGTGTATCTATACATGTCTAAACATAGAAGAGGTACAGTAAAAATACAGTGTTATGATTTTATTGCACCACTGTCATGTGTGTGCACCATCCTTGACCAAAATGTTATGTGATGTGTGATTGTAACAAAAGAATTAATTAAAGATAATATTGAAGTGCCTATTGAAATTTCAGTGAAGGAAGGAATATTTGTAAATTCTGATTGCCTTAAGTGGGAGTTGACTTTCTTCCTGTTTCCACGGTTGTTCTTGTGAAACGGCATAGCTTTCCAAAGACCTGAAATCTCCGACAAATCTTGCAATTCTCTATTGCCTGCATTATGAAGGTCACCTGGTATCAAATGAAGCAAAATGGTAGATTATAAAGACCTGTACTTTCTTGTCAGTTCCTAAACATAGCAAGCATTGGTCTGTCTTGAACATTTCTGCGGTTATAAATTAGCCTTGGGTCATGATTGTCTGCCTTTTTATCATAGACAAGATTTAATTTAGGAGATGTCCTTTTAATGTGTTATGTGAATAGTAAGTGCCACTTATGAAGCCCTATTTTCTTCCAGTCATTTTAATTGTCGAATCTATCCAGTCAAGATGCATTGTTAGAGGCTTCACTGATGACACCGTCTGTGTGTGTGTGTGTGTGTGTGTGTGTGTCTGTGTACATACATATGATTGAGCAGGATTTAATGTAAGTCAAAACAATCTCAAATTTCTTAGGACAATACAGCTTCCTTGGCCATTCCCTTGGAGCTCTGGGTTGAGGAGCTGGTGATGTGTGTTTCTTTTGCGTGTTCTACACGTTATCCCTATGCAGGCCTTCCTTGGGCTTGGTTTTGGAACCAGTGATGAGGAATATCATTAGAATTGTTGTGCTCAAAAAGATTCCTCCATTCTTGTGTATAAGCAATGGCAATTTTCCCAGACCAATATTTCTTCTTTTGAAATGGTAAATTTTAAATAGTAACAGGTTAGTATAATCCCATAAAATAACAAAGTTTGAGTTCTATGAACTGTGTTTTATGCTAAATCATCATTTACTCCTTGTATGATCTTTTTTTTTTTTTTTTTGAGATGGAGTCTCACACTGTCACCGAGGCTGGAGTGCAGTGGCATGATTTTGGCTCACAGCAACTCCACCTCCAGGATTCACACCATTCTCCTGCCTCAGCCTCCTGAGTAGCTGGGACTACAAGTGCTGCCACCATGCCTCGCTAAATGTTTTTTAAGATTAAGGGCAAAATCAAAGCTGCTCCCCTATATTATATTCATAAAACAGAATGATTAAAGCAGGCTATTTATTTATTAGAAGCAAATACTCCAAATTTAGCATCTAAGACATGACAGCCTTTCAAAAGACATCAATTTACTTTTTACTGTCTATAGCTATGTTTGTGTTCATGTTATTGGTGTCCGTAATATTTCATTAGATGTTCAGGGCAAATTGATAAATGAAAATAATGTATACGATAAGGAGAACAATCTAGGCCACCTGGAGGCCCCTTACAACTCAGCTGGTGAAGCAATAATGCCTGGGTGTAATAGTGAGCAAGAACGTTTCAAACGTGTTGGGCAGTTTTCAGGCAGCGGAATATGTATGCCAATCCAGGCAACAAGTTAAGTGGAGGCCAGTTAAAAGATCAGGCTGTGATTACACGATTTTTGTTGGTTTGTTTCTACTGAGGAAATATAACACTTACTTATTATTTTCTCCATCTATCCCGCTATTTTGTCAAAACCTTTCATGTAAGTTACTACCAAACACTGGGTTATCCAAGATCTGTGGGTCGTATTCAATATTTGCTTTTCCCTCCAGTACTAACACATTTGATTCCCTTTGTAACTTTCTCCCGTTTCTCCTTTCAGCCTGTTTTCTCCAACCACACTGAGGGTATGAGCCTCCCTATGTACTCTCCCACCCTGTTTCATCTCATAGTGGAAAAAAAAATATATTCATATAAAACTACACAGAAGCATTCTGTGAAACTTCTTTCTGATCCGTGCATTCAACTAACAGAGTTAAACCACACTTTTGATAGAGCAGTACTGAAACACTCTTTCTGTAGAAAATGCAAGTGAACATTCGGAGTGCTAAGAGGGTAATAGTGGAAAAAGGAATATCTTCAAATATAAACTACACAGAAGCATTCTGTGAAACTTTTTTTTGATCTGTGCATTCAACAAAGAGAGTTGAACCTTACTTTTGATTGAGCAGTTCTGAAACACTCTATCTGTAGAAACTGCAAGCAGACATTCGGAGGGCTAAGAGTCCTACAGTGGAAAAAGGAATGTCTTCAAATAAAAACTACACAGAAGCATTCTGTGAAACTTCATTTCATTCTGTGCGTTCAACTAACAGAGTTGAACCTTACTTTTGATTGAGCAGTTCTGAAAAACTCTTTCTGTAGAAACTGCAAGTGGACGTTTGGAGCGCTAATCGGCCTATAGTGGAAAAAGGAATATCTCCAAATAAAAACTACACAGAGGCATTCTCTGAAACTTCTTTCTGTTCTCTGCATTCAACTAACAGAGTTGAGCCTTACTTTTGATTGAGCAGATCTGAAACACTCTTTCTGTAGAAACTGCAAGTGGACATCCAGAGCAGAAAGAGGCGTACACTGGAAAAAATATATCTTCATATAAAACTACACAGAAGCATTCTGTGAAACTTCTTTCTGTTCCGTGCATTCAACTAACAGAGTTAAACCATACTTTTGATAGAGCAGTTCTGAAACACTCTTTCTGTGGAAAATGCAAGTGAACATTCGGAGCGCTAAGAGGGTAATAGTGGAAAAAGGAATATCTTCAAATATAAACTACACAGAAGCATTCTGTGAAACTTCTTTCTGTTCTGTACATTCAACTAACAAAGTTGAACCTTACTTTTGATTGAGCAGTTCTGAAACACTCTTTCTGTAGAAACTGCAAGTGGACATTCGGAGCGCTAAGACGCCTATAGTGGAAAAAGGAATATCTTCAAATAAAAACTACACAGAAGCATTCTGTGAAACTTCTTTTTGTTCTATGCATTCAACTAACAGAGTTGAACCTTACCTTTGATTGAGCAGTTCTGAAACACTCTTTCTGTAGAAACTGCAAGTGGACATTCGGAGCGCTAAGAGGCGTATAGTGGAAAAACAAATATCTTCAAATAAAACTACACAGAAGCATTCTGTGCAACTTCTTTCTGTTCTGTGCATTCAACTAACAGTGTTGAACCTTACTTTTGATTGAGCAGTTCTGAAATACTCTTTCTGTAGAAAATGCAAGTGGACATTTGGAGGGCTAAGAGGCCTATAGTGGAAAAAGGAATATCTTCAAATAAAAACTACACAGAAGCATTCTGTGAAACTTCTTTTTGTTCTGTGCATTCAACTAACAGAGTTGAACCTTACCTTTGATTCAGCAGTTCTGAAACACTCTTTCTGTAGAAACTGCAAGTGGACATTCGGAGCCCTAAGAGGCGTATAATGGAAAAAGGAATACCTTCAATTAAAAACTACACAGAGGCATTCTGTGAATCTGCTTTCTCATCTGTGCATTCAACTAACAGAGTTAAACCATACTTTTGATTGCGCAGTTCTGAACACTCTTTCTGTAGAAAATGCAAGTGGACATTCGAGCGGTAAGACGGTAATAGTGGAAAAAGGAATATCTTCAAATATAAACTACAGAGAACTATTCTGTGAAACTTCTTTCTGTTCTGTGCATTCAACTAACGGAGTTGAAACTTACTTTTGATTGAGGAGTTCTGAAACACTCTTTGTGTAAAAACTGCAAGCGGACATTCGGAGGGCTAAGATGCCCACAGTGGAAAAAGGAATAGCTTCAAATAAAAACTACACAGAAGCATTCTGTGAAAATTCATTTCATTCTGTGCATTCAACTAACAGAGTTGAACCTTACCTTTGATTGAGCAGTTCTGAAACACTCTTTCTGTAGAAACTGCAATTGGACATTCGGAGCCCTAAGAGGCGTATAATGGAAAAAGGAATACCTTCAATTAAAAACTACACAGAGGCATTCTGTGAATCTGCTTTCTCATCTGTGCATTCAGCTAACAAAGTTAAACCATATTTTGATTGAGCAGTTCTGAAACACTCTTTCTGTAGAAACTGCAATTGGACATTCGGAGCGCTAAGAGGCCTATACTGGAAAAGGATATCTCCAAATAAAAACTACACAGAAGCATACTCTGAAACTTCCTTCAGTTCTCTGCATTAACCTAACAGAGTTGAGCATTACTTTTTCTTGAGCAGTTCTGCAACACTCTTTCTGTAGAAACTGCAAATGGACATTCGGAGCGCTAAGAGGCGTATGGTAGAAAAAGGAATATCTTCAATTAAAAACCACACAGAAGCATTCTGTGAAACTGTTTTCTTATCTGTGCATTAAACTAACAGAGTTGAACCTTACTTTAGATTGAGCAGGTCGGAAACACTCTTTCTGTAGAAACTGAAAGTGGACATTCGGAGCGCTAAGAGGCGTACAGTGGAAAAACGAATATTTTCAAATAAAACTACACAGAAGCATTCTGTGAAACTACCTTTTGATCTGTGCATTCATGTAACAGAGTTGAAGCTTACTTTTGATTGAGCATTTCTGAAACACTCTTTCTGTAGAAACTGCAGTGGACATTCGGAGCGCTAAGAGGCTTACAGTGGAAAAACGAATATCTTCAAATAAATACAACACAGAAGCATTCTGTGAAACTTCTTTCTGTTCTGTGCATTCAACAAAAAGAGTAGAACCTTACTTTTCATTGAGTCGTTCTGAAATACTCTTTCTGTAGAAACTGCAGTGGACATTCGGAGCGCTAAGAGGCCTACAGTAGAAAAACGAAAAACTTCAAATAAATAATACACAGAAGCATTCTGTAAAACTTCTTTCTGTTCTGCGCATTCATCTAAAAGAGTTGAACCTTACTTTTCATTGAGCCTTTCTGAAACTCTCTTTCTGTAGAAACTGCAATTGGATATTCGGAGCGCTAAGGGGCCTATATTGGAAAAAGGACTATCTTCAAATAAAAACTACACAGAAGCATTCTGTGAAACTTCTTTCTGATGTGTGCATTAAGCTAACAGAGTTAAACCATACTTTTGATTGAGCAGTTTTTAAACACTCTTTCTGTAGAAAATGCAAGTGGACGTTCGGAGCGCTAAGAGGGTAGTACTGGAAAAAGGATTATCTTCAAATATAAATTACACCGAAGCATTCTCTGAAACGTCTGTCTGTTCCTTGCATTCAACTAACAGAGTTGAACCTTAATTTGATTGAGCGGTTCTGAAACACTCTTTCTGTAGATACTGCAATTGGACATTCTGAGCGCTAAGATTCCTATATTGGAAAAAGGATTATCTTCAAATGAAAACTACACAGAAGCATTCTGTGAAACTTCTTTCGGATATGTGCATTCAACTAACAGATTTAAACCATACTTTTGATTGAACAGTTCTGAACACCCTTTCTGTAGAAATTTCAAGTGGACTTCGGAGCGCTAAGAGGGTAATAGTGGAAAAAGGAATATATTCAAATACAAACTACACAGAAGCATTCTGTGAAACAACTTTCTGTTCCGTGCATTCAACTAACAGATTTGAAACTTACTTTTGATTGAGCCGTTCTGAAACACTCCTTCTGTAGAAAGTGCAATTGCACATTTTGAGCGCTAAGAGGCCTATATTGGGAAAAAGAATATCTTCAAATAAAATCTACACAGAAGAATTCTGTGAAACTTCTTTCTGATCTGTGCATTCAACTAACAGAGTTAAACCATGCTTTTGATTGAGCAGTTCTGAAACACTCTTTCTGTAGAAAATGCAAGTGGACATTCGGAGCGCTAAGAGGGTAATAGCGGAAAAAGGAATATCTTCAATTATAAACTACACAGAAGCATTCTCTGAAACTTCTTTCTGTTCCGTGCATTCAACTAACAGTGTTGAACCTTACTTTTGATTGATCAGTTCTGAAACACTCTTTCTGTAGATACTGCAATTGGACATTCTGAGCGCTAAGAGTCCCATATTGGAAAAAGGAATATCTTCAAATAAAAACTACATAGAAGCATTCTGTGAAACTTCTTTCTGATCTGTGCATTCAACTAACAGAGTTAAACCATGCTTTTGATTGAGCAGTTCTTAACACTCTTTCTGTAGAAAATGCAAGTGGACATTCTGAGCGCTAGGAGGGTAATACTTGAAAAAGGTGTATATTCAAATATAAACTACACAGAAGCATTCTGTGAAACATCTTTCTGTTCTGTGCATTCAACTAACAGGGTTGAATGTTACTTTTGATTGAGCCGTTCTGAAACACTCTTTCTGTAGAAATTGCAATTGGACATTCTGAGCGGTAAGAAGCCTATATTGGGAAAATGAATATACTCAAATAAAAACTACACAGAAGCATTCTGTGAAACTTCTTCTGATCTGTGCAATCAGCTAACAGAGTTAAACCATACTTTTGATTGAGCAGTTGTAAAACACACTTTCTGTAGAAAATGCAAGTGGACATTCGGAGCGCTAATATGGTAATAGTGGAAAAAGGAATATCTCCAAATAAAAACTACACAGAAGCATTCTCTGAAACTACTTTCTGATCTGTGCATTCTACTAACAGTGTTAAACCATACTTTTCATTGAGCAGTTCTGAAACACTCTTTCTGTAGGAAATGTAAGTGGACATTCAGAGCGCTAAGAGGGTAATAGTGGAAAAAGGAATATCTTCAAATGTAAACTACACAGAATCATTCTGTGAAACTTGTTTCTGTTCTGTGCTTTCAACTAACAGAGTTGAACCTTACTTTTGTTTGAGCCGTTCTGAATCATTCTTTCTGTAGAAACTGCAACTGGATATTCTGAGCGCTAAGAGGCCTATATTGGGAAAAAGAATATATTCAAATAAAAACTACACAGAAGCATTCTGTGAAACTTCTTCCTGATCTGCGCATTAAGCTAACAGAGTTAAACCATATTTTGATGGAGCCATTCTGCAACACTCTTTCTGTAGATACTGCAATTGGACATTCTGAGCGCTAAGAGGCCTCTATTGGGAAAAAGAATATATTCAAATAAAAACTACACAGAGGCATTCTGTGAAACTTCTTTCTGATCTGGTCATTCAACTAACAGAGTTAAACCATACTTTTGATTGAGCAGTTATGAAACACTCTTTCTGTAGAAAATGCAAGTGGACATTTGGAGCGCTAAGATTGTAATAGTGGAAAAAGGAATATCTCCAAATAAAAACTACACAGAAGCATTCTCTGAAACTTCTTTCTGTTCCGTGCATTCAACTAACAGAGTTGAAACTTACTTTTGATTGAGCAATATTGAAACACTCTTTCTGTAGATACTGCAATTGGACATTCTGAGCGCTAAGTGTCCTATATTTGAAAAAGAAGTATCTGCAAATAAAAACTACACAGAAGCATTCTGTGAAACTTTTTTCTGATCTGTGCATTCAACTAACATATTTAAATCATAATTTGATTGAGCAGTTCTGAACACTGCTTCTGTAGAAAATGCAAGTGGACATTCGGAGCGCTAAGGGGGTAATAGTGGATAAATGAATACCTTCAAATATAAACTACACAGAATCATTCTGTGAAACTACTTTCTGTTCTGTGCATTCAACTAACAGTGTTGAACCTTACTTTTTATTGTGTCGTTCTGAAACACTCTTTTTGTAGAAATTGCAATTGGAAATTCTGAGCGCTAGGAGGCCTATATTGGGAAAAAGAATATATTAAAATAAAAACTACACAGAAGCATTCTGTGAAACTTCTTCTTGATCTGTGCATTCCGCTAACAGAGTTAAACCGTGCTTTTGATTGAGCAGTTCTGAAACAATCTTTCTCTAGAAAATGCACGTGGACATTCGGAACGCTAAGATGGTAATAGTGGAAAAAGGAATATCTCCAAATAAAAACTATACAGAAGCATTCTCTGAAACTTCTTTTTGTTCTCTGCATTCAACTAACAGAGTTGAGCCTTACTTTTGAAAGACCTGTTCTGAAACACTCTTTCTGCAGAAACTGCAAGTGGACATTCTCAGCGCTAAGTGGCCTATATTGGGAAAAAGAATATCTTCAAATAAAAACTACACAGAAGCATTCTGTGAAACTTCTTTCTGATCTGTGCATTCAACTAACAGAGTTAAACCATACTTTTGATTGAGCCGTTCTGAAACAATTTTTCTGTAGAAAATGCAAGTGGACATTCGGAGCGCTAAGATTGTAATAGTGGAAAAAGGAATATCTCCAAATAAAAACTACACAGAAGAATTCTATGAAACTTCTTTCTGTTCTCTGCATTCAACTAACAGAATTGAGCCTTACTTTTGAAGGAGCAGTTATGAAACACTTTCCGTAGAAACTGCAAGGGGACATTCGGAGTGCTAATAGGGTAATAGTGGAAAAAGGAATATCTTCAACTAAATACTACACAAAAGCATTCTGTGAAACTTCTTTCTGTTCTGTGCATTCAACTAAAAGAGTTGAACCTTACTTTTGATTGAGCCGTTCTGAAACACTTTTTCTGTAGAAAATGCAAGTGGAGATTCGGAGCTCTAAGAAGGTAATAGTGGAAAAAGGAATATATTCAAATATAAACTACACAGAAGCATTCTGTGAAACTGCTTTCTGTTCTGTGCAGTTAACTAACAGAGTTGAACCTTACTTTTGATTGAGCCGTTCTGAAACCCTCTTTCTGTTCAAACTGCAATTGGACATTCTGAGTGCTAAGAGGCCTATATTGGGAAAAAGAATATCTTCAAATAAAAAATACACAGAAGCATTCTGTGAAACTTCTTTCTGATCTGTGCATTCAGCTAACAGATTTAAACCATACCTTTGATTGAGCAGTTCTGAAACACTCTTTCTGTAGAAAATGCAAGTGGACATACGGAGCGCTAAGATGGTAATAGTGGAAAAAGGAATATCACCAAATAAAAAGTACGCAGAAGCATTCTCTGATACTTCTTTCTGTTTTCTCCTTTCAACTAACAGAGTTGAGCCTTACTTTTGAAGGAGCAGTTCTGAAACACTCTTTCTGTTGATACTGCAATTGGACATTCTGTGCGCTGAGAGTCCTATATTGGAAAAAGGAATATCTTCAAATAAAAACTACACAGAAGCATTCTGTGAAACTTCTTTCTCATCTGTGCATTCAACTAACAGAGTTAAACCATACTTTTGATTGAGCATTTCTGAACACTCTTTCTGTAGAAAATGCAAGTGGACATTAGGAGCGCTAAGAGGGTAATAGTGGAAAAAGGAATATATTCTAATATAAACTACACAGAAGTATTCTGTGAAACTTCTTTCAGTTCTGTGAATTCAACTAACAGAGTTGAACCTTACTTTTGTTTGTGCCGTTCTGAAGCACTCTTTCTGTTAAAACTGCAATTGGTCATTCTTAGCGCTAAGAGGCCTATATTGGGAAAAAGAATATCTTCAAATAAAAACTACGCAGAAGCATTCTGTGAAACTACTTTCTGATCTGTGCATTCAGCTAACTGAGTTAAACCATACTTTTGATTGAGCAGTTCGGAAACATTCTTTCTGTAGAAAATGCAAGTGGACATTCTGAGCGCTAAGATGGTAATAATGGAAAAAGGAATATCTCCAAATAAAAACTACACAGAAGCATTCTCTGAAACTTCTTTCTGTTCTCTGCATTCAACTAACGGAATTGAGCCTTACTTTTCAAGGAGCAGTTCTGAAACACTCTTTCTGCAATAACTGAAGGAGGATATTCGGAGCGCTGAGAGGGTAATAGTGCAAAAAGGAATATCTTCAACTAAATACTACACAGAAGCATTTTGTGAAAATACTTTCTGTTCTGTGCATTCAACTAAAAGAGTTGAACCTTACTTTTGATTGAGCCGTTCTGAAACACTTCTTCTGTAGAAACTACAATTGGATATTAGGAGCGCTAGGCGGCCTATATTGGAAAAAGGACTATCTTCAAATAAAAACCACACAGAAGCATTCTGTGAAACTTCTTTCTGATCTGTGCATTCAGCTAACAGAGTTAACCATACTTTTGATTGAGCAGTTCTGAACACTCTTTCTGTGGAAATTGTAAGTGGACATTCGGAGCGCTAAGAGGCTAATAGTGGAAAAAGTAATATCTTCAAATATAAACTACACAGATGCATTCTGTGAAACTTCTTTCTGTTCTGTGCATTCAACTAACAGACTTTAACCTTACTTTTGGTTGAGCCATTCTGAAACACTCTTTCTGTAGAAACTGCAATTGGACATTCTGAGCGCTAAGAGGCCTCTATTGGGAAAAAGAATATCTTCAAATAAAAACTACACAGAAGCATTCTGTGAAACTTCTTTCTGATCTGTGCATTCAGCTAACAGAGTTAAAACATACTTTTGATTGAGCAGTTCTGAAACACTCTTTCTGTATAAAATGCAAGTGGACATTCGGAGCGATAAGAGGGTAATAGTGGAATAAGGAATATCTTCAAATATAAACTACACAGAAGCATTCTATGAAACTTCTTTCTGTTCCGTGCTTTCGACAAACAGTGTTGAAACTTACTTTTGATTCAGCAGTTCTGAAACACTATTTCTGTAGATACTGCAAGTGGACATTCGGAGCGCTAAGAGAGTAAGAGTGGAAAAAGGAAAATCTTCAAATAATACTACACAGAAGCATTCTGTGAAACTTCTTTCTGTTCTGTGCATTCAACTAAAAGAGGTGAACCTTACTTTTGATTGAGCCGTTCTGAAACACTCTTTCTGTAGAAACTGCAATTGGATATTAGGAGCGCTAAGCGGCCTCTATTGGAAAAAGGACTATCTTCACATAAAAACCACACAGAAGTATTCTGTGAAACATCTTTCTGATCTGTGCATTCAGCTAACAGAGTTAAACCATACTTTTGATTCAGCAGCTCTGAAACACACTTTCAGTAGAAAATGCAAGTGGACATTCGGAGTCCAAAGAGGGTAATAGTGGAAAAAGGAATATCTTTAAATATAAACTACACAGAAGCATTATCTGAAACTACTTTCTGTTCGGTGCATTCAGCTAACAGTGTTGAACCTTAGTTTTGATGGAGCAGTTCTGAAACACTCTTTCTGTAGATACTGCAATTGGACATTCTGAACGCTAAGAGTCCTATATTGGAAAAAGGAATATCTTCAAATAAAAACCACACAAAAGAATTCTGTGAAACTTCTTTCTGATCTGTGCATTCAACTAACAGAGTTAAACCATACTTTTGATTGAGCAGTTCTGAACACTGCTTCTGTAGAAAATGCAAGTGGACATTCGGAGCGCTAAGATGGTAATAGTGGAAAAAGTAATATATTCAAATATAAACTACACAGAAGCGTTCTCTGAAACTTCTTTCTGTTCCGTGCATTCAACTAACAGAGTTGAACCTTACTTTTGATTGAGCAATATTGAAACACTCTTTCTGTAGATACTGCAATTGGACATTCTGAGCGCTAAGTGTCCTATATTTGAAAAAGAAGTATCTGCAAATAAAAACTACACAGAAGCATTCTGTGAAACTTCTTTCTGATCTGTGCATTCAACTAACAGAGTTAAACAATACTTTTGATTGAGCAGTTCTGAACACTGCTTCTGTAGAAAATGCAAGTGGACATTCGGAGCGCTAAGAGGGTAATAGTGGAAAAAGGAATATATTCAAATATAAACTACACAGAAGCATTCTGTAAAACTGCTTTCTGTTCTGTGCACTCAACTAACAGAGTTGAACCTTACTTTTGATTGAGCCCTTCTGAAACCGTCTTTCTGTAGAAACTGCAATTGGACATTCTGAGTGCTAAGAGGCATATATTGGGAAAAACAATATCTTCAAATAAAAACTACACGGAAGCATTCTGTGAAACTTCTTTCTGATCTGTGCATTCAGCTAACAGATTTAAACCATACCTTTGATTGAGCAGTTCTGAAACACTCTTTCTGTAGAAAATGCAAGTGGACATACGGAGCGCTAAGATGGTAATAGTGGATAAAGGAATATCTCCAAATAAAAACTACGCAGAAGCATTCTCTGCAACTTCTTTCTGTTCTCTGCTTTCAACTAACAGAGTTGAGCCTTACTTTTGAAGGAACAGTTCTGAAACACTCTTTTTGTAGATACTGCAATTGGACATTCTGCGCGCTGAGAGTCCTATATTGGAAAAAGGAATATCTTCAAATAAAACTAAATAGAAGCATTCTGTGAAACTTCTTTCTCGTCTGTGCATTCAACTAACAGTGTTAAACCACACTTTTGATCGAGCATTTCTGAACACTCTTTCTGTAGAAAATGCAAGTGGACATTCGAAGCGCTAAGAGGGTAATAGTGGAAAAAGGAATATATTCAAATATAAACTACACAGAAGTATTCTGTGAAACTTCTTTCTGTTCTGTGCATTCAACTAACGGAGTTGAAACTTACTTTTGTTTGAGCCATTCTGAAACACTCATTCTGTTAAAACTGCAATTGGTCATTCTTAGCGCTAAGAGGCCTATATTGGGAAAAAGAATATCTTCAAATAAAAACTACGCAGAAGCATTCTGTGAAACTTCTTTCTGATCTGTGCATTCAGCTAACTGAGTTAAACCATACTTTTGATTGAGCAGTTATGAAACACTCGTTCTGTAGAATATGCAAGTGGACATTCTGAGCGCTAAGATGGTAATAGTGGAAAAAGGAATATCTCCAAATAAAAACTACACAGAAGCATTCTCTGAAACTTCTTTCTGTTCTCTGCATTCAACTAACGGAGTTGAGCCTTACTTTTCAAGGAGCAGTTCTGAAACACTCTTTCTGTAGTCACTGCAAGAGGACATTCGGAGCGCTAAGAGGGTAACAGTGCAAAAAGGAATATCTTCAACTAAATACTACACAGAAGCATTCTGTGAAACTTCTTTCTGATCTGCGCATTCAACTAACAGAGTTAAAAAATACTTTTGATTCAGCAGTTCTGAACACTCTTTCTGTAAAAAATGCAAGTGGACATTCGGAGCGCTAAGTGGGTAATAGTGGAAAAAGGTATATATTAAAATATAAACTACACAGAAGCATTCTGTGAAACGTCTTTCTGTTCTGTGAACTCAACTAACAGAGTTGAACCTTACTTTTGTTTGAGCCGTTCTGAAACACTCTTTCTGTAGAAAATGTAAGTGGACATACGGAGCGCTAAGATGGTAATAGTGGAAAAAGGAATATCTCCAAGTAAAATCTACACAGAAGCATTCTCTGAAACTTCTTTCTGTTCTCTGCTTTCAACTAACAGAGTTGAGCCTTACTTTTGATTGAGCAGTTCTGAAACACTCTTTCTCTATATAATGCAATTGGACATTCTGAGCACTAAGAGTCCTATATTGGAAAAAGGAATATCTTCAAATAAAAACTACACAGAAGCATTCTGTGAAACTTCTTTCTGATCTTCGCATTCAACTAACAGAGTTTATCCATACTTTCGTTTGAGCAGTTCTGAAACACTCTTTCTGTAGAAAATGCATGTGGACATTCGGAGCGCTAAGATGGTAATCGTGGAAAATCGAATATCTTCAAATAAATACTACACAGAAGCATTCTGTGAAACTTCTTTCTGTTATGTGCTTTCAACTAATAGAGTTGAACCTTACTTTTGATTGAGCATTTCTGAAAGACTCTTTCTGTAGAAACTGCAGTGGACATTCCGAGCGCTAAGAGGCCTATAGTGGATAAACGAATATCTTCAAATAAATACTGCACAGAAGCATTCTGTGAAACTTCTTTCTGTTCTGTGCATTCAACTAACAGTGTGGAACCTTACTTTTGATTGAGCCTTTCTGAAACACTCTTTCTGTAGAAACTGCAATTGGACATTCGGAGCGCTAAGAGGAATATATTGGAAAAAGGAATATCTTCAAATAAAAACTACACGGACGCATTCTGGGAAACTTTTTCTGATCTGTGCTTTCAACTAACAGAATTAAACCATATTTTGATTGACCAATTCTGAAACACTCTTTCTGTAGAAACTACAAGTGGACACTCTGAGGCCTAAGAGGCCTATATTGGAAAAAGGAATATCTTCAAATAAAAACTACACAGAAGCATTCTGTGAATCTTCATTTTGTTCTGTGCATTCAACTAACAGATGTGAAGCTTACTTTTGATTGGGCCGTTCTGAAACACTCTTTCTGCAGAAACTGCAATTGGATATTCAGAACGCTAAAAGTCCTATATTGGAAAAAGGAATATCTTCAAATATAGACTACACAGAAGCATTGTATGAAACTTCTTTCTGATCTGTGCATTCAACTAAGAGAGTTAAACCATACTTTTGATTGAGCAGTTCTGAAACACTCTTTCTGTAGAAAATGCAAGTGAACGTTCGGAGCGCTTAGAGGGTAATAGCGGAAAAAGGAATATCTTCAAATATAAACTACAAAGTAGTCTTCTGTGAAACTTCTTTCTGTTCTGTGCCTTCAAATAACAGATTTGAACCTTACTTTTGATTGAGCAGTTCTGAAACACTCTTTCTGTAGAAAATGCAAGTGGACATTCGGCGCGCTAAGACGCCTATATTGGAAAAGGGAATATCTTCAAATAAAATCTACACAGAAGGATTCTGTGAAACTTCTTTTTGTTCTGTGCATTCAACTAACAGAGTTGAACCTTACCTTTGATAGAGCAGTTCTGAAACACTCTTTCTGTAGAATCTGCAAGTGGACATTCGGAGCGCTAAGAGGCATATAGTGAAAAAAGGAATATCTCCAATTAAAAACTACACAGAAGCATTCTCTGAAACTTCTTTCTGTTCTCTTCATTCAATTAACAGAGTTGAGCCTTACTTTTGGTTTAGCAGTTCAGAAACACTCTTTCTGTAGTAACTGCAAATGGACATTCGGAGCGCTAACAGGCGTATTGTGGAAAAACGGATATGTTTAAATAAAACTACACAGAAGCATTCTGTGAAACTTCTTTCTGTTCTGTGCATTCAACTAACAGATTTGAACCTTACTTTTGATTGAGCATTTCTGAAACACTGTTTCTGTAGAAACTGCAGTGGACATTCAGAGCGCTAAGAGGGTAATAGTGGAAAAAGGTATATCTTCATATAAAAACTACGCAGAAGCATTCTGTGAAACTTCTTTCTGATCTGTGCATTCAACTAACAGAGTTAAACCAGACTTTTGCTAGAGCAGTTTTGAAACACTCTTTTTGTAGAAACTGCAAGTGGACATTCGGAGCGTTAAGAGGGTAATAATTGAAAAAAGAATATCTTCAAATAAAATTACGCAGAAGCATTCTGTGAAATTTTTTTCTTTTCTGTTCATTCAACTAACAGAGTTGAACCTTACTTTTGATTGAGCATTTCTGAAACACTCTTTCTGTAGAAACAGCAATGGACATTCGGAGTGCTAAGAGGGCTACAGTGGAAAAATGATTATCTTCAAATAAATACTACACGGAAGAATTCTGTGAAACTTCTTTCTGTTCTGTGCATTCAACTAACAGACTTGAACCTTACTTTTGATTGAGTCGTTCTGAAACACTCTTTCTGTAGAAACTGCAGTTGGACATTCGGAGAGCTAAGAGGCCTATATTGCAAAAAGGAATATCTTCAAATAAAAACTACACAGAAGCATTCTGTGAGACTTCATTCTGTTCTGTGCATTCAACTAACAGATTTGAACCTTACTTTTGATTGAGCAGTTCAGAAACGCTCTTTCTGTAGAAACTGCAAGTGGACATTCGGAGCGCTAAGGGGCCTATATTGGAAAAAGGAATATATTCAAATAAAAACTACACAGAAGCATTCTGTGAAACTTCATTCTGTTCTGTGCATTCAACTAACAGAGTTGAACCTTACTTTTGATTGAGCAGTTCAGAAACACTCTTTCTGTAGAAACTGCAAGTGGACATTCGGAGCGCTAAGACGCCTATAGCGGAAAAAGGAATATCTTCAAATAAAAACTACACAGAAGCATTCTGTGAAACTTCTTCCTGATATGTGCATTCAACTTAGAGATTTGATCCTTACTTTTGATTGTGCAGTTCTGAAACACTCTTTTTGTAGAAACTGGAAGTGAACATTCTTAGCGCTTAGAGGCCTATAGTGGAAAAAGGAATATCTTCATATAAACACTACACAGAATCATTCTGTCAAACTTCTTTCTGTTCTGTGCATTGAACTAACAGAGTTGAACCTTACTTTTGATTGAGGAGTTGTGTAACGCTCTTTCTGTAGAAACTGGAAGTGGACATTCGGGGCAATATAACATGAATATATTTTCACTTTAAGCATAGGAGTATAAGAGTAAGGGAACATGCCTGCAATTCCACAAGGTTTGATTTTATCTTACATATAGTTCGTTATCCAGTCATTAAGTGTTTGCTGTACTCGATCCTGTGCCAAGTGCTGGGAATTGAGGTATGAGGACAAAGTTGTAGAAACTCGGCCTATTGAGATTCTATTCAAAAGGCTCTCCTCAGCATAAATTAGTAATCACATAAATAGACGAGATATTGACATATTATAATATATGCTATGAAGAAAAATCAGATTGAGGATTTTTAAAAGAGGTTGAAGGTGAAGTGAGATAAGGTGGGATCAAGAAAGGCCTGTTTGAGGAAATTAATCTCAGGCCTGAAAGAGGAGAAAATGACAAGAGATTTCCTGGCAACCAGAAGAACACTTGACAAGGCCTTCTAACAAGAGAATGTTCTGCGTGTAGGAGTAATAGAAGTCCATGGTGGCCGGAGCATAGTAAGTGAGTGATGCATGACGTGAGGTTATACACCCATTTAGAGTTAGGGGGTCCGAATATGGGGTGTGAGCTTTCTTGCACAAGTATTGGGAAGCTTCTGCAAGATTTTTCTAGGGCAATGACCTGATGTTATTCCTTTCCTGTTTTCTTTTTCTTTTTCTTTTTTTGGTGATTACTCTCTTTGCTTTCTAGGGTATAGATGGTAGAAGGGGGAAGTGGAAATATGCAGACACATTAGGGATCCATCAAAATATTGAACTGAACTGATGGGTTTGGCCGTGGTTTGACCTAGAGTGGTTATTATAGAGAATGAGCAGAATGGATGCATTAGAGAGATTTCTCAAGTTTGATATGGTTGAGCTACAGATTGGAAACAGGTAGGAAGATGGTAAAGGAAGGGATGACATCAGGTATACTTCGAGTTTGGTGTTGACAAGAAGGGTGCATGGTAGAGCCGTTTATGAGAAGGCTTCAGGAGAAAAAGGAGACTTGGAAACTATTCAGAAAGGTCAGAGACTGTGTTCTGAATCTCATGGTAGAAACAGGAAGGATTCTATTGTATACAGTAACAGGAAGAAGAATGCAAATGCAACGTTTTGACCAGCTTTACAGAGTTCAGCCAAACAAGCCATACCTAGTTCAACCTCATGTTAGAGATGAGCAAACTGAACTTCAGAACCTGTAAACAACCTGTCAGAATCAAAAACGAGCCAGAAGAATATTTCGCCCATTACATGATACTTTGTTTATTTCAATAGTTATAATTATTTTAGATATTTTACTTTCTTGGTTTTATTATTAAGCACAAATAACATTGTACTTAAAGTTTATCTCTATTTTTCACTTTTCTTATTTTATCATAATTTCAGGTAAAAATCAATCAAAAAATTATATTGAAATTGAAATACTGAATTTGATAGTAAAGACAAGGCATCCAAATGAAAATGAAATTTTCCAGGTGAAAATTTCCAAATCATAAATATGTAGGGACAAAAACCTTTATTTATAAGGAAAAAGATAATTCTAATTAATTGATGATTCAAAGGTTTACAACTTTAAAAGTAAATATTATCTTTGAAGTAAAGTCCATTTAAATTATTTATGCAGCCAAAGTTTTAGTAATTGTATATGTATAACATGTAAACTTTTTCGAGAAAAATGGAATTGGAAATGTTAGAATATTATGTGGAAAAAATCACCTAAAGGAAAAAATTATCTCCTCATGAAGGATTACTTTAGCCACTTTGACCGGTGTAGGTAAAAGAACACTAAATGCACATGAATATGATTAGGAGATGCGTGCTTAGAAATACGTTATCATTGAAAAGAGAATTGTATTATCAGGTTTGCAGGGGCCCTTCTTATCCTTCATATTTATGTAACTTTGTCATCTATAGAAAGATTATGGGAATTTTAAAAATAGCTGATAGTTAAGAAACATCACCATAACACTGTGCTGAATGCATAATAAAACATTTCCCTTCTCTCCAAAAGCCTTTTAAAATTATGTACCATAATCAGTATGGCCAGCAGAGGGTCATTTCCATGTTCAAGTTCCTCTGTTTCTCGAGGGTGAGAATCCTTCTATAGTCTTCTGAGGGTGACACTGTAGTGTTTTCTTAGCCTGATTATTTTTACCTATTTTTTCCGATCCTTTCCTTTGTATATTTACATTTTACATATTGAAAGTTATTTTTTCAAATATTTTATATGCAAGTTTACAAAGTACAACGACTGTACATTAAAATAACTTATTTATGCCATATGGAAGTTTAAATATAATTTTACAATATCTAATATTGATTGTTGAGTTTCTAATCATTGATACTTGACATGATTTTTCCCAGCATACCTCAAAATATTCTTCAAAATCCTGCGAATTAATTCCTGTAACACTTCTGAGGTGTATTAATAAGCTAGAGATGTAAAGAAGATTTGCAGAGAAAATTAGGTTCCCAAATTAGAAATTTTGTCCCACTATCGACTAGAAACCTCTTGAAATGATCAAAAACAATAATAATGCATGTCATAGAGGAAAACCAATAAGGCTGCTGCAGCATGACTACCTCTATGACCTCAGACAAGTTACATGAGTGTCCCTACTTCTGTGACCTCAGACAAGTTACGTGTGGGTCCGCACTTATTTTCTTCATCTCTAATAAATATTTGACAAATCTCATTTTCAAAAGTATTTTAAGGCCTTTCCACCTTTTTTTTTTGAGATGGAGTTTTGCTCTCATTGCCCAGGCTGCAGTGCAATGTCATGGTCTCGGCTCACACAACCTCCGACTCCCGGGTTCATGTGATTCTCCTGCCTCCACCTCCTGAGTAGCTGGGATTACAGGCGCGCAACACAACGCCCAGCTAATTTTTTGTATTTTTAGTAGAGTTGGGGTTTCACCATGTTGGTCAGGCTCTTCTTGAACTCCTGACCTCAGGTGATCTGCACGCCTCGGCCTCCCAAAGTGCTGGGATTACAGGCATGAGCAACTGCGGCCTATGAGGGCTTTCTACTTTTAAGATTTCAGGATGTATAGCCTGGGAGGTAAATGGTAGTATATATATATATGTATATATATACACACACACACACACACACACTGTATATATATACATATATACGGTATATTATACTATATATACATATATACTGAATATTATACTCTATATATACATATCTACTGTATATTATACTGTATATATATATACACATACACACATACACACATGAGACAGAGAGAAGAGATAGACAATTTCATGTGAAAATATAAACTGTTAACATAATATTTTGCTTCTCTGAGGAATATTTAGCATTGTTCTCAATCTTCTCTGCAGAATTTAAGCATTTTTCTCAGAACTCACCAGATAGAATGAGGGAGGGGCCATATGATACGAGCCAGAGATGAAGGGAGAACAATAGAGAGGGTGCTTTGGGAAAAATAGTACAGTAAGGCTAGGGAATACTTCTCTCCAACAAAAAGACCAAGGTCACAGCTGTATCTCTTCAGAAGCCAAACTTTCTTTTGAAATGTCAATTTCCATCTATTTCTTGCTTCACAGACATTCCATTCATTGCTGGATTTCAAATAAAGCCTTTCCATGTGCAACCTTTCTATAGAAAAAGAGAAATATGGGGGACAGTACAGTCTAAGAAGTGATTAAGAATATCTAGTGGACTTTCCCAGACTGTAAATCTTTACATATATCTGAGCCTAATGAGGTGATTTATTGTGCTATAATGCACAGTGAACTATACAGATGCTTCTTTTTGATCATGCTGCAGAATGGAACTAAATGCTAAATACCAAATAGCACTCCCATGATTCTTATAGATGTCATTCATATGGCATATTTATGCTTTTTTATATAGCAATTCTTATTCTTAGCTCTTAGGCAATTACGGAATCTTTTTTGTCATTTTAATAATCATGCTCCATTTGAGTTATGCAATGTAGAAATTCTAAGTAGAAAATCTTGTTTTTATTGAAAGTTTTTAGTAAACATTTTGGAAAAAGTCTGTTTTTGATGCTACTTCTGCACGCTTTCTCAACATGATATTACTTGGTATTGTCCTTATTAACCATAGTACACCATATTCTGCAAATGTTAGAGAGGGTTAAAAATCAGTCATGTATAAGTAAAGCTAATGAAATAGAAAGGAAACCATATTTAGGAAATGGAAGGCAGAAGCAAATGTATTAACCGTGAGTTAGAAACGGTTTAGTCTTTGGAATGAAGCAGCAAGAGTTTAAAAATCTTGTTTGTGATTCACTAGCTTTGTGACCTTGGAGAATTACTTCAGATTTCTGAGTATCAGTTTAGTAGGTGATATCAATTGCAACTTCGCAGAATTATCACAAGTATTAAATAAAGGACTTAGTATCTGGGAGAGCACAGAAAATTACTAATAGTTACATTTTTGTTAATATTACCGTTATTATTATCATACGTATAGTATTTTCTTTCACTGACAATGCATTTAGGACATAAGGAGAACTATAGAACAGTGCTTCTCCAACTTAAATGCAGAGCATGAATCACCTGGAGTTTTGTCAAAATGCGAATTCTGACTCAGTAGTCCTGCAAACTAAGGAAATCTTGGTAATGCTGGTGCTGCTAGTTCACCAACAGACCACACGTTTTGCAACAGCTATATAGAATGTCCTGTTTCTTTTTTTAATCACAAAACATGGCAAGCTCTAAATTAAAGCAGAATAACAGATTTAAATGTTAATATTCATGTCCTCAATTTATAATTTCTCCCTCCCTAACAATGGTATAATTTTGATTAAAAATTAGCAAAGAAACAAATGGAAATTAATCTTCCTATGTTTATTCTTTTAACAAATTCTGTGTGATTACTACTGGGTTACTTGCTGTAGGAATTAGAAAAATTGCTTTGTCATAGATCTTCAAGAATCTGTCCCACTACAAGCTTATTTTTGTAGGAAGCTGAAAGATTTATATAAATAACCGTAAATAAAGAGACAAATGAAGAAGTGCAATGAAAGACGTAGGGAAAGTGCTAGAGGAGTTCGGGGTGGAGGAAAATTATCCTCAAATAATATCTATGCGTAACATTATGCTATCTTCCCTAACCAGCGCTTGACCAGATTGTCACAGTGAACTTTGGTCCTTTCTTATATCTTAGTTTTGGTTCACACATCCTTCTGTTTGGGGAAGTTCTTGTTTTCCTCATGTAATGACAACAACACTTAAACAATGTATCCTAGATAAAAGGAACTATATTGCTTGCTTTATTTACATAGTTAATTTAATTTGCACAATGAACTATGAAGTAATCAGCATTATTTCCTTCATTTTACATATGAGAAAATGGAGAATCAGCGACATTGAATCATCTCAAGTTTCTAAAATATCCACTCTCACCAGGCTGTTTACCCTGTTTTTGTCTGTATGCTGCTATAACAAAATGCCACAGATTGAGTAATTCATAAAAAACAGAAATGTATTTCTCACAGTTCTGGGGCTGAGAAGTCCGAAATCAAGGCAGCGGAGATTTGGCAGTTGGTCCCGAGGTGGCACCTTCTTGCTTCGTCTTCACGTGACAAAAGTGGGCAAAAACGGACAATGTAACGACATGGCAGAAGAGACTGAGGAGCCCGGCATTCCTCTAAAGCATCTTTTACGAGGACGTTTATCTCATTCATGAGGGTGGATCCTTCTTCACTTAATCACTTAACCAAAAGCCCCATCTCTTGATGTCATTGTCCTGGGATTTTAGTTTCAACATACAAACTTTGGATGGGCACATAGGTTCAAATCATAGCACCCTCCAAATTATAATGCCTCTCTCATGCCTGTTCTCCTTGAAGTACCCTCTGGTTTTGCTCTCTTCATTCTTGCCATCACAGTTTACCCATCAGTTCCATTTCTTTAAGTAATCTCTAAATTTGTAAGATGGTTCCACCTTTTTTTTTTGTATATTGCAGTCTCTCAAACATATTTGTCATATGAACTAAGCAGGTAAATATGTAAATGCCTGCTAAATTTTAGTGAATGATATAATTGCCTAAAGATGTATCTACCCTTCAGCCAAATATATTTACTTTTAGTAGCAATCTCCTGTCATATACAAAGTCACGACTCTAGGGGTAAACATTTTAGCCTGTGGGTAAGATGTAAAGCAGTGGTATGTTATAGTGACAACTCACTGTCATAGCACTGGGACATGCTCCTCTATCTGCTACAAATTGAATCAACAAAATATATATGATTTTGTCAGATTTAAATGTATGCTCCTGTTAGTAAAATAAAAGTATGGGAAAACTTTACGGAGTAGATTTAATAGAAATGTTTTCCTGAGTTATCTGCCTTCTTTATTTTTATGTTATGCTTTAAGTCTATGGTCAATGTATAGAGCTATGATTGATGTGCTTTTCCAATTCTGTTCAGATCAGACAGGTTAATTTTCTTCTTTTAAATCTTCTTGAATTTTGTCTAACACTTTTTGTTCCAATTTCTTACTAGATTATACACTCTTCCCTAACTGCTTCATGATTACTTATACACAAACAATATTATGATATTGACACATTGAATTCATTTTAGGTGATGATTTTGGTCATAAACATGAGCAGGTTGTGAAGTGTTTCAGCCATCCCAGGACATGGCTGTCAGTCCCTTGTCTAATGTTTCAAAAAAATCTTGAATTTGTGATGATGCTGTGATGGTCCCTCAGATATTCTTACACACATCTTTGCCCCTTGATCCCTATAACTTTCCTCTTCTGATAAAAAAGCAAACACTGCCAAGCTCAAATGGAATTACATTTGGATGCAAGTGTCACTATGCGATGGTTGCCAATAAAAGTACACAAGGAATTTTATTATGGTGAATTAAAGGCAAACAGACTTCAGAGAAATAAGCACGAACATGAAAATGGCGCATGGTACGCGGATCTCACTGGAAAGTCATTCGGTACACAATGTTTTCACTAGAAAAATCCATTAGCTTTAGCTAGAAATTGAAATTACTTTGTAGGAAATCAGAATAAAATATGTGAAAACATTATATTCTGTGCAAGATTAATACCACGCATGGTGTTGAAAGGTTTGTGGTCTTGCTTCGACGATGCTAAAAGGTCAGAAACCACAAAGATGCATATGTGCTGTCGTTTGCACAGTTACTAATTTTTCTCATTATTTCCATAATGCGATGTGCTGTTTCAACAGAGAAACCCTCTGGAGAGTGGCTTGCACTGTTTTCAGGCAGCTCTTTTGCTTTCATGTTTTGGCCTTGGCCAGGGAATTCAGACAGACTTTTCATTTCTTTTCGACAAGAATGTATTCTCTTATTGTTTTAAATAATAATAAATAGATTTTAAAATTACTGTACATTACTGCACTTTAAACTCCATGAGGTCAAGGACTCTAAAGTCTGGACATCATTGTATACCCTACATCTTGCACAAGGTTTAGAAAAAATGGCATGGACACCTATTTTTTGAATCAATAAATGAATACATAAAAGAATTCCAAACTCTAGTCCAAGGTTTTAGATTAATAATGTATTAAAATGCGTAAAATTTATAGACAAAACTCTTCTTATTTAGAAGTTTATTCTTTAGTTGGAGAGATAAAATATATGCACATAAAAGCTTAAGGAAAAATAATAAGGGTTTTGAAGTACTTACTATGTGAAAAATTTAGCATAAACCTTACATCCATTTATTTAACACATTTTATACGTTGCATTATTTATATATAGTGCTGATTGGTAGAATTCATATGTGAACGGAACTATAAAAATTTTGAGGATAAGCACTAGAAACACAGAATAAATAGAGTGTTAACATGCAAAACACAGAAATACTTAAATTGACTAGGTGAAAGGAAAGATTTCTGGTTCCATGTACACTGATTATTGAGGGATGAGTATGACATTATTATGCCAGAATCAATAAATATTTTAAATAGGGAGAAAACTATAATTATGTATCTTTGTGTTCAACAGGAGTAGCAGTACTGATAAAGTAGAAGTTTGTTATACCTTTTTTATAGTCTTTTAAAGTTGTTTATAAATAAAATCTACTCTTAGTTAATTAATGGTTGATGTTCATTGAAGTGTTTTCAAATTTTTGACCTCTGAATTGCCTTGTACATATGGAGAAATAAAGCTTGCCTAGCATAATTTCTTGAGTGGAGAATGAATGATCTGGATAGATTTGTTGACAATAAATATGTCTGTACTTATTTTATTAATTCTTTAATCTTCATGAAGAAAAATATAAAAGTCATATTCTAGTACTTTATACCATGGAAAAAATGTCTTATCCTTTTCCTAAGAAAAAATACATCATGACACAAAAGTAAAGTTAATTAAATTACTTACTTTATTAATTAACTGTCTATTATTTCTATGGGTTGAAGTAAATTTGATACTCAATGCTATTTAATCTAATTCTAAAAGCTTGAATGAGTAATGATTTTTTCATATAAGGTTAGTTGAAATAAATTATCATTGATTTTCAGATTTAATATTAATTAGCTATTGCATATTCTTAATGGGAAATAAGTGTTTAAAAAGCCCTTTTGGTTGCAAAAAGACCACGCCCATTGTAGACTTCTTAGAATACATCACATCTGGCCTCGTTTTTAGAGTGGGGAATACAACTCATAAGTGGCTGGACATTGATTCTGAACATTTTGAACATTATTTGCCTGTCTTCACTCATACTGGTTGCTGTTCTTTTATAAGTAATCACCATGTTTAGCATGCACTTGAACTATTGTTACTTAGGGTGCTTGACTATTTACAAGTCTCACTAGGATTCTAGGTATTCATTAGTCTCGTGGTGTGTATTTGCTGATGGTCCTATTATCTTTGTTGGTTCAGTTACACAGTACCATCCAAGATGCTGCAACACATTATACACAGGGTATGGGTTGTGGGAGCTACAGATTTCAGTTATTATTTAGGCTCAGAAACTTAGAATCTCTGCAAGGTTGGACATGTTCCTTAGTCTTGTTTTAAGACCGTCTTGTTTTAAAAGTTAGTCCCAAATTCTTAAAATATAGAATAGGGGTGCTAGCAGTGCTCACAGAATTGTAGTAAAGATCAGCTGGGAAAGAAGAGCCTATTAAACAGAGCCTGGTATTTAATAAGTATCAGCTGCCTTCAATTAGGAATCTGTGTTGTGATTAGAAGATTGCTGGTTTATTTTACAGATCTGTAAGTATGGCCAAAATATGTCAAAATAACAACCAGGAAGAATCATATAACGTCCCTTGAACATTTCATCCCTAGAATCTAGCCAGATTAGCATCTCTATACTGACAATACTGTTAACACAGATTGTGCTCAAACCCCTCATTGACTTTTCAGCACCTGTAAATTACTGGAGATTTAGGAAGAAGTCTGGGGTTATGGCTTAGTTAAGCTGAGTGGCCAGAATGTGTGAGATGCTGGATGCCTCCTCCAGTTCATTTCTCCAGCGGCCGCACCAGGCGTATCCATAGCTCCGCTCCCGGGAGCTCCTCTCCGGCATGGGGCGTGTGCGCACCCCTGGCCGGGCGGAGCCTGGAGCCTGCTCATTAGCAGCGCGGGCAGCTCGTGCGCCCGCAGGAGGGAGGTGGAAGCACAGCCCTGCGCCGCCAGCAGGAGGAGGGAGCGCGGTGGCTGCAGGCAGGGGAGGGAGAGGAAAGAACGGAGGGACGGTTCCCGGACAGAGCGGGAGGAATCGGGGAGCGGCCGGTCCGGGGGGAGCTGCTCCGCTGCGCTGCGCTCGTTATTCACAGGACGCGGCGGCGCTTCCCGGTGCCGCTTCCCGGTCCCCTGGGTGGAGGCTGCCGTCTAAACATGACTCCAGGTGAGTTCCCCAAAGAGGTGAACCGAGGGGTCTCGAACCAGAGACGTGGAACTGGCGAGGCTGCTCGGCTCCCCAGGCGCTGCTGCCTTGACATTTCCCGATTCACGGGAGGTTTTGGGGGCGGCTGCACAGGCTGGAGGGGCGGATGGGCGGTTGCGACCCTCAGCCGGCGTGGGGGCGTTCGGGAGGAATTAGCTTCAGTGAACGGGGTTTTAGGAGATGTCCGCAAGGCACGCGCTATGTACGCGTTTCTAGACGAGCTTTTGAGACAGAAATTTGGCTTCCCGGATGCCCGTTTTGGCCTTCTGTCCTTCCTTTTGCTTGCCTCATGCCCAATTTTCCAAGCCGAGGAAAGGACTGGAAGGGCGTGGAAGTAGGAGATGTGCGCACAGAATGCGGCAGGGCAGCCCTGGTCTCCGAGTTTGGGGGTGGGGGGTGGGACTCTTTTCCTTTCAGCCTAATTTACCAGGGGAAAACCCGCAGAGCACCTTGAGGTGCCTTTGCTCCGCACCCTCCATAAGCTTATTAGAGGGAACTTGAGGCTCGCTAGACAGCCTGTGACAGGTGACGGCAATTTAGCTTAAAAGCCATGTTGGTTCACTTCGTCTCCTATTTATCCTTTGTTGCAAAATTGATACCTTTTTGGATTTCTTTAACAGCACAAAGTTTAAGTGGCCGGCTGACAGGAAATATTTCTTTTGAAAATGCTATGAGAAAAGTGATGAGTTAACGTTGAGAGAAAGGCAACTTTATTTTCTTGGAAGAACTTTGGGGAAAGAGATTGATAGAGAAATTCTGGGCATGAAATTATGGACATTTCCCACAGAACTTCCATCATTTATTTATTTTTTTACATTTCCTTCATTTTTTTAATCGTGTGTGTGTGTGTGTGTGTATCAGAGAGACAAAATTCCTTGGAGGTATTAGGACTTTATTTGGTTCAGAAGTTTCTTTCTTACTAATAGCACTAATTTTTGATCGTCATGATTGTAAGAATTTACTAAGTGTTTTGCTTTTAGGTGTTTTGGGTCTGTTTTTTTAAAAAATTCAATACTTACTTTGTGGGCCTTGCTGAATACCTGTCAATAAAATCGGTGGGCATACAGTTAGTCACATGACCCCTGTGGATTTAATAGCAGGTAAGTATACAAATGATAAGTTTAGGAAATAAATGTCAGAATCAACATTTAGGTGTGAAATTGAAATATCTTTCAAATATTTACCAAATTCTCTTTTAGGATCCAATGTCATTTTATGGTCAAGAGAGCTTAAAGGTTTCTCAGATTGAGATATATGTATCTACTTTGTTAATCCAAATGTAATGTTTTATTTTGTTCTTTCTTTCATGACTGTTTGAATTCAACAAATAAAACTTGCATATTTAATGTAAGGTTCTTTCACATATATTACTTCTCCAATTTTTAATATAAATTTAAGGAGAAAAGCAATATTCCATTTTGTAGATGAAGAGACTGTGTCACAGAAGTATTACTCTACCTACATTTCTGTAATTATTATGTTATAAACTTAGAAATTACATATTATTCTGGAACATATAAAATATATGAATGTTATAAACCATAAGAATTCAGACCTATGCTATTTAACTTCAAGTTTAGTTCTTTACCCAAACAATTGCATGACTACATTGAGACTACTGAAGTAATTATATATGAATATGCTATATGAAAAAATAGTTAAAACATTTCTTATTTTTCTCGTTTCTCTTTGATATAAAATATACTATAAGTTTATGGAGTTATATTCCATATTTAGATGCTCCTAACTTCCAAATAACACCTAAACTCCTAAAAACTGACCTGTGTCCTTCTTAATAGAAGTGGCTTGACAGGGAGACTCAATTTTTACTAAGAATATTCTTGGGATAATTTATGTCTTGTCAAGATAGACAGGCCACATTTAGTTGTATTTTTAAACCACTTAGTGTGAAGTTGCAACGCAGACATAACTTGCTTTCAGGCTACACTGCCAGCTTTGCAGTGAATAGTCTTTAAGATTCCGTGGAAACATTGGCAGATATAGCTAATGTATATCTGATGTAGGATTTATGAGAAAAAGAGAGGTAGAATCTGAATGCTCTTATATTTCATATGTGACCACATTCATAAAACTTTATTGATAAGTACTTTGTTGTCTGACACGGGCTGATACAAATAGGCTTCTTCAAGAGTTGAGGAAGAAAACTAAATCCCTATAATACAGCCTTTTTCCTCCTTTTCTTTCTTAAGCGGTAATAGTTGATCCTAGCTTTTGTGTGTCTATGCATGCTCAATACAGTTAGGGGTATAAGGAGAAGTTAAGCAAGAATATTGAATGCTAGCTAGGAAAGTTTTTGGAGTCTCAAATACTTTGGAAGGATTTTTCACATTATATACATAAAATTCATAGTTACATTTGGGAACTAAGTATATTATACACAACATTGCATGTGATTACAGGATTCCCTGTACATTTATAGCTCAGGTATTCTGGAAAGAGTCAACATAATTAGCTTTATGGCTCTTGCCCATGTGACCTGTTTCTTTCTGGTCCTGATATTAAAAGGATGACTTAAATTTTCTGGAATGTCAAAATTTTCTCTTCCCTCGGATCCTACAAAATACTTCAAGCAGTGTATGTGTGATACTCGCTGTCATTCCAACATTTCCAATCCTCCTGAGAATGCTAAACAATGCCCTAGATTTCTTCCTTTGTAATTCTTTCAGATAGAGGGTTAGCTGAGTTAGGAAGAAAGGAGAGAGGGAGAGAAGAAGAGAGATGACATTTTATCCCTCAGGAAAGAACAAGACCAATTGTATTCCTAATGTAGAAATATTATTCTACAAACATTCCTGAACAAGAGGGCTTTGCATATACATTAAAGCAGAATACCTAGTCAAATTCTAGTTGTGCCATGTAGTGAGATGGAAGTAAGATGAGCAGGCCGAGATCATTTTTGTTGGAGAACTGAGACCACATGAAATAGGTAACAGAGTTACCCCAACTGGGGGGCAAGAGGACTTGAAAGTTTCCTCCATAAATTTGCAGTTAGTACAGGGCTGCTCCAGTGATCAGAGTCATGAATGCCCTAGAGTGTCTGTATAACCCTGTACACAGGCTGAGACAGCTCTAACGGCCCAGAAAAGCCTCTGGACAGAATCACTGCACCCTTGGACATTGTCCGACCGCATGTATGAGAATAGTGAGTGCTGAGGAATTGTGGGTAGCTCGGTACAACTCTTGCTAAAGGAGTGTCATCAACATTCATTGCTGACAGTGAATTTTTTCATTCACATATGTGATGCCTATTAGGTCATGCTTTCTTGGATACAAATTTGTACAAGATATGAATTAATTTTTGAACATCCTTTCTTAAAAGTACCATGTTCATATAGTTGCTCATTTTAATATGAGTAGTTCAGATGGGACATAATACAGTAAGGAGATGATTGAACATCCTAAGATCTAGTGTATATACCTTTGTTCATGATGAGATTCATCCCCTGTCCCCCTTTGTAGTGACACTGATGGCATAAGGAGTATTAGATGAAATTTAATGCAGAAAACAATGGGATATATGAATGGTAGATATGGTTGACAACCACCATTTTCACTGAAGTTGTTTCAAAGCAAAGAAATTTGGGATAAATTCATTTTATTTGCTCCTGAAGGGTAATTAGGAATCAGTAGGAATTGTGAAGAGGCTGTAGTGTTGACATTAAGAGAAGTTTTGATCCTTAAAATAGGATATATTACACAAGAGTGAACAAACCGAGGATACTGAAAAAATATTCTGTCATAAGTAAGTGATGGATTATTCGGACTTGTTGAACTATGATTTTAAATGTATTATTTAAATATTTAAATATTATTAAAACCTTAAATAATATTTAAATATTATAAAAGTTGTAGAAAATTATGTTTTCAATACAAATATAGACTTATAAGCTATATTGTAGATATGGGAGTAAACAATGCAATTTTTTTTAACTGAGTGAAAAATTTAGTTTTTTAAAATTCCAAATGGAGCTAACAGCTTAGTGTGATACACATTTTGAATTTCAAAATTTGTAACCAAATAGGACAAATGTGTTGAACTGTACTTTTCTTGAAGAACCGTGATAAGAATGAGCGGTGAAAAAATTACAGCGTACTTACCAGGGATCAAATACTTGCTTAGGGTTAATAAGAAAAATCTCAGCAAACGCTAGAAATGAGGTACACGATCTATCACAGACCCATGATTAAAGTGGTATCTTGTTAGGTATATGAGCTTGAAAAGAAACGGCATAGCTTCACTTTACCTCAGTTGCTTCTTTTGTAAAACGGGGAGACTAAGAGTGTGGTAACTCAAAATCCTTTGTTAATGATTTGCTTCTTAGAACAGTGCCAGGTCCAATTAGGATGAGATTGCTATTTTTATTATTGATATTTGCCCTAGTTCTGCCTTTTATTGACTGTGTGAAACTGGTGAAGATCCCTTTCTGAAGCTTTGTTTCTTACCTACAAGCTGGGAATAGAATACCTGCTATGAAGAGTGGTTGTTAGTACTTTAGAAAGGCTGGATATTTGTTTATATAAGGGGCTCAGCGCATGGTAGAAATTTGATAGCATTTTTTGCTTGCCCTCCCATGTATTACTGTGGAGTCATCCCATATATTATGTCCAAGTTTTTATTTTCCCCTCAAATGCAATGTCAAGCACAAAACATTCCCATCTCCCAATTCTCTTATGATGTTCTACAACCATTAAAGTATAGAAAACTAGAATGAGTGTTTTTATAACTTTTGCCGTACTTAAGCATGTGGAGAGAAGAGCGCTAGATCACAGGACACACTTTGATAGGAAAAGGGAAATATTTACACCGCAAACAACTTTCTCCTCATGCTTAACAGTTTTATGCTGTCATTCTGTCAGCACCAAGTGAGATTTTTCTCTTTAAATAGTTTTCTATTTGTGGTATGATAATTCATGTATGGAGTTCATGTAATTAACATAAATATAATGGATGGTTGGGAAGTGGTTTATTTTTACCAAGAGGAAAAAATTTGTACACGATTTTTAAAAATATTGCTTTGAAAATATTTAAAATTAATTTTGATTCAGTTGGCGGAAGATAGCGTCACAAACTCACTGCTAGTGGTATTCTTGAGAAGTAATGTTTGAATTTTCTAGGTATTGTCCCCAGACTGGCTTAAAAGAATTTAATTTTAGATGTAAATTTTCTGCTTAACATGGAAGATTTTTCCCTGAAAATATTAGCTTCATCAGATACACAGTTGCTTAGGGGTAGCTGCATGGAATTATGGGAAGGGTGAAATAGAAAAAAATTTTCATGTCTAAGTTATACATACTGGTGTAATCATATTGATGGGATGATAATGATAATTACAGCAATAATGTGATGGAAAGGGTAAGCAAGTAACATATACTACAGTTACTAATATAATCCTGTGATTGAGTTTACCACTTCGTTTCTCTTTTCTGGAATCCCTTAAGTTTGTCACTATTGCACTTTATTTCCTTTGCTTATTGTAGTGGTGTATTAGTTGTATTACTGCTGCTATAACAAATTACCACACATTTACATAACTTAACACATATTTATTGTCTTGCAGTTTCAAAGGTCAGAAGTCCAAAATCACTGTAATTAGGCTAAGTCAATGTGTCTGCAGTGTGGGTTCCTTCTGGAGGTGCTGAGGGGAGAATCCATTCTCTTGCATTTTCTGCTTCTGGTGGCACCTGTCTTCATTGTCTTTTCCCCATTCCTCCATTTTCAAGGTGCGTTGCTTTTATTTCTGTTTCTGTCTCCGCGCTGTCTCCTCCTTTAACTTTGAGTCCTTCTCTCCACTTCATCTAAGGACTCCTGTGATTACTTCGGACTCACATGGATGATCTGGGATAATCACCTTCTCTCCAGATCCTTAAATGAATCGTATCTACAAGTCCTTTGGCTGTGTAAGGCAGCACATTCCCAGGGCCTGGAGATTAGGTGAAGAACATCTTTTGGGACTATTATGCAGCCTATCACAAGTGGTAATAACACTTTTATGACTTGAGACCCTGAAATTAATGTACTTGCTTACGCATGGAAAAACAATGTATCTGTGGGGGTAACAGTTTATTTTTGAACCATTAGAAGGTATTGATGGGGAAGTTTCATCTGACAACAGATACTGATAAATTAAATACCCTTAGATTTGTCAAAACTAGCTTTAGTAAAATATAAGTAAATGTATTTGCACTTCTAGGGTCAAAAATATTAATTAAACCCATTATTTATCAAGGCCAAGTCCTGGATTAGTTAGGTTTAAATTAACCTAGAACATTATCTTCCATAGTGCTTAATTGTGAAGCTTAGTTCTTGTTGACAAAATCTCATCCATATAAGAAAGCATCGAAAGGTTGGTGTTTTTTTAACCTTTGCAGAATATAACTTTTCAAAGGGATGTTAGACAGTAGTTCCATCATAATTGATGCAGTTCACAAACATTCATTGTGAATATTTTATCTCATGAGTTATATCTATGACACTAATCATAGACTTCTAGAAGAAATTTAGCAATGGTCATGTCAGCCTTTCAAATCTTTCTGTAACCTAGAAGACGATCATTGCATAAGATAGATTCATTTTCCCCTTTATTCTATTGTTGCCAGAGAGAACTTGAAATGCCCTGTTCAAATTAATTTAATGCAAA
Organism: Symphalangus syndactylus; assembly: GCF_028878055.3. Taxonomy (NCBI): domain Eukaryota; kingdom Metazoa; phylum Chordata; class Mammalia; order Primates; family Hylobatidae; genus Symphalangus; species Symphalangus syndactylus. The sequence continues at coordinate 107,756,438 of NC_072437.2, read as the reverse complement.
TGTATTCTTGCTGCCTCACAAGTAGTTTGTCCTTCATTTTTCTTAAAATTATATTGAAAATGGATGTGACATGCTTTACTGGTTGTTGTGCAGGAAGCATTGTCCTTCCTGAAAGCTCCCTCATTTGTCAAAATGAAGCCATTAAGAGTAAAGTAAATTATATTATCTGATCATAGTATCACAATTGACCTTAAAACAATAAATTTTATAATCAGTGCAAATTGCTGAATAGTGTTTGCAGTGTTAGAAATTTCAAAGGAAACCCTGGTTGAGATACAGAGCTGCTATAATCATTTTTAAAATCTTTGTTTTTCTTTTACTTTGGAACAGTAGTGCAGTAAGTACTTTTGCCTTATTGTTCTCTCTGCCTTCCAGAAACCCTCATTCAAATATTCTAAGTTTTTAAGTCTTTTTCATTTCTTTTAATATTGTAACATTTAACAATGTCAAAGAAAGTATAATTTTTCTGGAAATCAAGCTAAAAATAAAGAGAAGCCGATGTAAATGAACATCAAATTAACAAGATTGATTAGGAAAAGTAATTTTTGAAAAGGGCCGAAAATCCCTTTGCACATAAATGCAAAAGAATTTAGTGAAAAAGGTGAAACTGGAGTAAAGAACTCTACGGATGCGTAAGTAACTCTTAATGAGAATGAGTAACGTACATGCATATCTTTAGCTCCCAGTTTCAGAGATAGAGTAGTTGTATAACAAATGGTCCTTTCCTGCTGTTAAGGAAGCCTCTCCTCCTCCAGCCATGCCATTCCTCAGAGCAAGCTCTTCCACTGAGTTTTCAGCAACCATAAGTAAGAAGGATGGTACGATAGGCTGCGTGTACATATGGCCCTCATTAGCAGGCCAACTGTTCCTTTTGCCCACCCACATCACTGGGGACATACGGCGTTACTTTGACTGTTGAAAGAAGTGTGTGTGGACATATCTTGGTATGAGTAAAAGACTGTTGATTGTCTTTCTCTTGTCGCTCGTGCAACCGTCTCCTTGTGGAGATCGTATTATCCATAACACTAGATTTGAGGATGATAAATGACGTTGTTATTATTAACTGAATTTGCCTCTCTAGTTTGATCACCAAACCAGCGAATGTTTGCTTATGGAACATGTAAAGCTTATAGAAGACGGAAAGCTTACAGAAAGAAATGATGGCTTTTCTAAGCATAAGAGTCAGGTCTTTTTCAATCAAAAACTAACTCATTCAAAAATTCAAGAGTTCTGTAAAACCAGAACAGCAGAGGTTTCAGAAATGCTATTGAGATCATTTATTATAAAATAGCCATTAATGAAATGTAATAGTGAGTCTGTTGTTGTGACTATGTGGAGAAATGAATGAGAAAATATAAGATAGGCTGGAATGAAGAGAGTCATCGGATCCCAGCATAATTCATTTTGTATAGTTCACAGTATTGTAACTTTAAAAAATTATGAATTTTTTCAGTACTGTGAATTCTGAATTTGCAATATGAGGCTTTTCAATCCTTGCAACAAGTGTGTATTTTTCAGTGGTTCTAGAATTATCGGGGCTTTCGAGCTGCTTCTGATAAGAAGGCAAGGCTAGAGGACTCGTGTTGAGGTGGCATTTGCACAGGACTTTAGATAACATACATCGATGATGTAGAGAGAAGAGCGGGTGATGTTGCTGTGGATTATAGGGGAAAGGCACCTTTTGCTCCCTCTGCTGACCTCTTTGTGTATTCAGCTGTGTAGCATATTTCTTGTATAATTACATAGTAATTTCACACACTACATTAAGAAAATCTGAACAATTTTTACTAAACTCATGTTTTCTAAATATTAAGTAAATAAAACCAATATTTGGCTAGGTAACATTTATAAAAACAGGATTTCTAGATAGATGATGATAAATTTTCATCTATATCTATAGAGCTGATAAATTTTCAAAACCCTTTGAATATCACTTGTACTACAAAGTCTCGTTTCAGTTTCAGTGCCATGGCACATTGATTAATCACCACTAAAGCGGTACATGAAATATTTGGCAATATAGGTATTTGGTAATGGTGATTGATGCACAGAATACGGCACCATTATTATGCACTGGCCTTGAGAACTTTAGTTTTCATCTTCGATCACCTGATAGAGAACAAACTAACAGCTTTTTTCTTTCACCTTGCTGGAGAATAAACTAACAACTTCAAATTATCTGATCCATCCAAAAACTTATTTCCGTGAAACTCACTGATTTATTTATTATTTCGTGGGGATCACTATTATTTGCTGTAGTAAAATATCAAATGATCGATGTTTTATACCAACATGGCAGCTCACATGGTAGGCAACAGAATGAAAACAAACAGGTTTACTACCAAGAATTATACTATATTGCTTTTATTGACAGAAAAAGCATACAGATAATTTTATTCAGAGATTTTATGTGAATTATTTTGATAAGTGTACACATATATTTATAACTGACCTTTCTTTGTCAAGTGTGTGCCCACACACGTATTCATACTAAATCAATCTTAGAGATCTTATCCAAAGATTGAATTTCTTAAAGTGACTGTTCCAAATATGTATAATTTATGGCAAAAAAGTCATAAAATGGCAATACAAGGAGGCATAAAACTGAAGATAAAGGGGGAGATGATGGTTAAAAACACCTGTAAATGAATAATTGATTTTGATTTAAATTCTTTTTAGTTCTTAGCTGATGAAATGAATATAAATGAAATTATTATGCAAAACACCTCTATTTGTTGTATATGCATGTACATATATGTGTTACAAATACAAAACTGATAGGATATTATTTAACATATATTCACACTCATAATGTGCATATATGTACAAAATGAAAATGAGTGCTTGTTTTATATGTATGTATACACACACATACACATATTGCATACTTTCATTTTTTAAAATTTTACTTTAAGTTCTGGGATACATGTGCTGAACATGCAGGTTTGTTACATAGGTATACTTGTGCCATGGTAATTTGCTGCACCCATCAACCCGTCATCTAGGTTTTAAGCTCCACATGCATTAGCTATTTGTCCTAATGCTCTCCCTCCCCTTTCCCCACACCCACCTACAGACCCCAGTGTGTGATGTTCCTCTCCCTGTGTCAACATGTTCTCATTGTTCAGCACCCACTTATGAGTGAGAACATGCAGTGTTTGGTTTTCTGTTCCTGTGTTAGTTTGCTGAGGATGATGGTTTCCAGCTTCATCCATATCCCCGCAAAGGACGTGAACTCATCCTTTTTTATGGCTGTGTAGTATTCCATGGTGAATATGTGCCACATTTTCTTCATCCAGTCTATCATTGATGGGCATTATGTTGGTTCCAAGTCTTTGCTATTGTAAATAGTCCCATGATAAACATATATGTACATGTGTCTTTAGAGTAGAATGATGTATAATCCTTTGGTATATACCCAGTAACGGGATTGCTGGGTCAAATGGTATTTCTGGTTTTATATCCTTGAGGAATCACCACATTGTATTCCACAATGGTTGAACTATTTTACAAGCCCACCAACAGTGTAAAAGTGTTCCTATTTCTCTGCATCTTCTCCAGCATCTGCTGTTTCCAGAATTTTTAATGATCACCATTCTAACTGGTGTGAGATGGTATGTCATTGTGGTTTTGATTTGCATTTCTCTAATGAACAGTGATAATGAGCTTTTTTCATATGTTTATTGGCCATATACATATCTTCTTTTGAGGAGTGTCTGTTCATATCCTTTGCCACTTTTTGATGGGGTTGTTTGTTTTTTTTTTCTTGTAAATTTGTTTAAGTTCCTTCTAGATTCTGGATATTAGACCTTTGTCAGATGGATAGATTGCAAAAATTTTCTCATATTTTGTAGGTTGCCTGTTCACTCTTGTGATAGTTTATTTTACTGAGCAGAAGCTCTTTAGTTTGATTAGATTCCATCTGTCAATTTTGGCTGTTGTTTCAAGTGCTGTTGGTGATTTAGTCATGAAGTCTTTGCCCACACCTATGTCCTGAATCATATTGCCTAGGTTTTCTTCTAGGGTTTTTATAGTTTTAGGTTTTACATTTATGTTTTTAATCCACCTTGAGTTAATTCTTTTATAAGGTATAATGAAGGGGTCTAGTTTCTCTTTTCTGCATATGGCTACCCAGTTTTCCCAGCGCCATTAATTACATAGGGAATCCTTTCCCCATTGCTTGCTTTTGTCAGGTTTGTTGAAGATCAGATTGTTGTAGATGTGTGGTGTTATTTCTGAGGCCTCTATTCTGTTTCATTGGTCTATATATCTGTTTTGGTATTAGCACCATGCTGTTTTGGTTACTTTAGCTTTGTAATATAGTTTGAAGTCAGGCAGCGTCATGCCTCCAGCTTTGTTCTTTTTGCTTAGGTTAGCCTTGGCTCCACAGGCTCTTTTTTGCTTCCGTATGAAATTTAACATAGTTTTTTTCTAGTTCTGTGAAGAAAGTCAATGGTAGCTTGATGGGAATAGCATTGAATCTATAAATTACTTTGGGCAATATGGCCATTTTCATGATATTGAGTCTTCCTATCCATGAGGATGGAGTGTTTCTCTATATGTTTGTGTCCTGTCATTTCCTTGAGCTCTGGTTTGTAGTTTTCTTTGAAGAGGTCCTTCACATCCCTTGTAGGTTGTATTCCTAGGTATTTTGTTTTCTTTATAGCAATTGTGAATGGGAGTTTACTAATGATTTGGCTCTCTGCTTGTCTGTTATTGGTATATAAGAATGATTGTGATTTTTGCACATGAATTTTATATCCTGAGACTTTGCCAAAGTTGCTTATCAGGTTAAGGAATTTTTGGGCTGAGGTGGTGGCGTTTTGTAAATATACAATCATGTCATCTGCAGACAGAGACAATTTGATTTCCTCTCTTCCTATTTGCATGCTTTTATTTCTTTCTCTTACTCGATTGCCCTGGCCAGAACTTCCAATACTATGTTGATAAGAGTGGGGAGAGAGGGCATCCTACTCTTGGGCCAGTTTTCAAAGGTAATGCTTCCAGCTTTTGGCCATTTAGCATGATATTAGCTATGCATTTGTCATAAATAGCTCTTATTTTTGTGAGATATGTTCCATCAATACCTAGTTTATTGAGAGTTTTTAGTATGAGGGGTGTTGAATTTTATTGAAGGCCTTTTCTGCATCTATTGAGATAATCATGTGGTTTTTGTCATTGGTTCTGTTTATGTGATGGATTATGTTTATTGATTTGCATATGTTGAACCAGCCTTTCATGCCAGGCATGAAGCCAACTTGATCGTGGTGGATAAGTTTTTGATGTGCTGCTGGATTCTCTTGCCAGTATTTTATTCAGGATTTTCGCATCGATGTTCATCAGTGATATTGGCCTGAAATTTTCTTTTTCTATTGGGTCTCCACCAGGTTTTGGAATCAGAGTGATGCTGGCCTCATAAAATGATTTAGGGAGGAGTCTTTCTTTTTCTATTGTTCAGAATAGTTTCAGAAGGAATGGTACCAGCTCCTCTTTGTACCTCTGGTAGAACTCGGCTGTGAAGACATCTGGTCCTGGGCTTTTTTTGGTTGGTAGGCTAGTAATTACTGAGTCAATTTCAGAACTTGTTATTGGTCTATTCAGGGATTTGACTTCTTCCTGCTTTAGTCTTGGGAGGGTGTATGTGTCCAGGACTTTATCCATTTCTTCTAGATTTTCTAGTTTATTTGTGTAGAGGTGTTTACAGTATTCTCTAATAATAGTTTGTATTTCTGTGGGATCAGTGGTGATATCCCCTTTATCGTTTTTTAATGTGTCTATTTGATCTTTCTCTCTTTTCTTCCTTGTTAGTCTGGCTACCGGTCTATCTATTTTGTTAATCTTTTCAAAAAACCCACTCCTAGATTCATTGATTTTTTTTTGAAGGTTTTTTTGTGTTTCTCTCCCATTCGGTTCTGCTGTGATCTTAGTTATTTCTTGTTTTATACTAGGTTTTTAATGTGTTTTCCATTGCTTCTTTTGATTGTGATGTTAGGGTGTCTATTTTAGATCTTTCCCACTTTCTAATGTGGACATTTAATGCTGTAAATTTCCCTCTAAACACTGTTTTAACTGTATCCCAGAAATTCTGATATGTTGTGTCTTTGTTCTCATTGGTTTCAAAGAACTTATTTATTTCTGCCTTAATTTTGCTATTTACCCAGTAGTCATTCATAAGCAGGTTGTTCAGTTTCCATGTAGTTGTGCAGTTTTGAGTGAGCTTCTTAATTCTGAGTTCTAATTTGATTACACTGTGGTTTGAGAGATTGTTTGTTATGATTTTCATTCTTTTGCATTTGCTGAGGAGTGTTTTACTTCCAATTATGTGGTTGATTTTAGAATAAGTGCTATGTGGTGCTGAGAAGAATGTATATTCTGTTGATTTGGGGTGGAGAGTTCTGTAGGTATCTATTAGGTCCACTTGGACCAGAGCTGAGTTCAAGTCTGAATATCCTTGTTAATTTCCTTTCTTGTTGATCTGTCTAATATTGATAGTGGGTTGTGAAAGTTTCCCACTATTATTGTGTGGGAGTCTAAGTCTCCTTGTAGGTCTCTAGGAACTCGTTTTATGAATCCTGGTGCTCCTGTATTTGGCATATATATATATTTAGGATACTTAGCTCTTCTTGTTGCATTGATCCCTTTACTACTATGTAATGCCCTTCTTTGTCCTTTTTTATCCTTGTTGGTTTAAAGTCTGTTTTATTAGAGACTAGGATTGCAACTCCTGCTTTTTTTTTCTTTCTTTCCATTTGCTTGGTAAATATTCCTCCATCCCTTTATTTTGAGCCTATGTGTGACCTTGCAAGTGAGATGTGTCTCCTGAATACAGCACACCTGTGGGTATTGACTCTTTATCCAATTTGCCAGTGTATGTCTTTTAATTGGGGCATTTAGCTCATTTATATTTACCGTTAATATTGTTATGTGTGAATTTGGTCCTGTCATCATGATGTTAGCTGGTTATTCTGCACATTAGTTGAAGCAGTTTCTTCCTAGTTTCATTGGTTTATATATTTTGGTGTGTTTTTGCAGAGGCTGGTACTGGTTTTTCCTTTCCATGTTTAGTGCTTCCTTTAGGAGCTCTTGGAAGGCAGGTCTGATGGTGACTAAATCTGTCAGCATCTGCTTGTCTGTAAAGGATTTTATTTCTCATTCACTTATGAAGCTTAGTTTGGCTGGTTATGAAATTCCATATGTACATCATGGAAACGAGTGCATGTGATACACACACACACACACGCACACACATTGCATACTTTCATTTTTGTGTCCATTTCTTTTCTGATTTTATCAGCAGCCAACTAAAGAAAATAGAAAAAAAAAATTGGTAATTCGATCTTTCATGTTCTGCATCTTCCAGCTTCACAACTTATAGTTTTCTATTTTTATTGTTATTGTGATCAGAATGAAAATGTATACAATAGAATCAGAATCAGGTCAGAATCAACAAAAATACTATAATGTTTGTACATGCTTTCGATGCAGTTTGTCTCTGCAAAGGGTGTGTGTGTTTCTATGCACATGTGCATGTACACAAGTGTGTAAATAAGTGTTTTATTCATGATGGAGAAAGGCTGGTCAAAATGATTCTGAATGAGATAGCACCACTACAGCAGATAATTAGGTCTCTAGCAATAAAACAAGTCATTAAACATGTTTCTAAGCATCTATTCAGTATCTGGCACAATGTTAAGTAGTGTAAATATAATCATTAGCAAAATTCAGCTTCTACCCTCAATGGTATATGTGTAGAACAAATTGGTAAAGCTGGAGTACATTTCAGGACCAAAAACAGTTTCTGTGTAGTTCCCACTTCATCAAGACCATGTTGGATACCTCTCATACACTTAAGCCATAGGGAAGCAATTATTCCATCCATCCTTTTACAGGGTAGTGGTGGGGAAGTAGAGCTGACTGTCATGCCTGAATTCACATAATTTCATAATTAAATAATTTCATGTTACATAATCTCGATAAACCTAAAATCCAATATATGATAAAGATAGTGTTTCAAATCAGTGGATAAGTGATAAACAGTTCATAAAATGGTGTTCAGATAATTGGCTATATGTATTTTATAGTTGCACAAAGGTATAATATGTCATTAATAAATATTAATTCCATAGTGGATGTCAAATACACTTTTCCAAAATATAAAGAAAAAATACCATAGACAAATATCACTTGCAACATTACGGTTAAAATTAAATATCCAAACATAGCCCTAACCAATAACAGAAAATTTAAAAAAAAATTTATGGATTGGAATTTGTTAAAATATAAAACTTTTCTTTTTCAGAGGATACAATGTATATGTGTAAAAAGCAAATATCAAATCAGCAACAAGTGCTTGCAGTTCACTTGACATATTTAAAATATGAGTAGTTCCAACAAATCATAAATAAATGATTAGTAGTCCAATAAAAAAAAGACAAAGTACATTGACAGGAAACTGTATGAAACTCATGAACACTAAATGTCTTAGATTCTCTATTGTTAAACAAAATGCAAAAACAATAGAGAACATTATGAATATGGAGTTAATATTTAACAAAATTATTTTATCCATGTTATAAGTAAATATTTACATCCAAAAACCCTTGTTTTCTCTGAAAGTTGTCACTTATGAGTCTATTTTGAAAATGTTTAAAGAATAGTAATTAATTAACTTTAATAAATAGGTACTCCTATTGAGGGAAAACAGACATTTCCATAATTTTTCTTCTGTTTCTAATCTAGTAGATGGTAGGAAAATAATGACAATTGCATATTCATACCTGGAGAATATGCATTCCATTTATTTTAAACTTTTGCATTCTCAAAACTATATTGATACCTCAAAGCATACCCTTTGCTGTTGAAAACAGCCTTTCAAGTATAAAGACACACACATCACTTTCCTTAAATCTTATATAAGGCAAGGGCCTAGATTCCTATCAGAAAATGTATTTCAAGAATGCTTTTTTAGTAGTTCCTGTGGCCTTATCTTATAGAGGAAGGTTTTTTTTTAAACATACACACAGTATTTGATGCACATTTTTATTGGAAAGAGCTCTTATTTCCTTAAATGTTTTGTTGTCTAAGTGTGAAAAGTATCCTGCAGTGGAATTTAGTGGCACAGATGCTTATTGTGATAGATGAGATGAACTTGCTTCCCTAAGCATGCATGGTCATGAAATGCATCTGGCTTCTGTACGTAAAAGTCAGTTATGTTCCCAAATGTGTCTCTGCATTTACACAGACGTTTAGGGGCAGACACCCTACTGTTCCCTCAAAAGGCGGCTCTGCTTAATTATGAAGTTCAAGTTAGACCAGAAGTTGGAAAATACTAAATTCCACATTGCAGACAGAGCCTGAGCAGGTGATGTCACCACTGCATTCTAAGGTGGCAAGTCCTCAGAGAAGTCACTTATCACCTTACCATGGAGAAAAATAACCGTGTCCAGAACACAAGAGGATGCTTTTAGGTAGCGTACAATCAAGTGTGCAAACCTGTGCAATACATACCAGATGAAATCCAGTTCAGAGGCTCAGGAAAACAAACAAATGAGGATATGCTTTAAAAAATAGGACTTAATATAAACAGTCGTGAGAGTAAAACTATTGCTAAGCACATAGGAAACATAAACCAGGCTTTCAGGAAGGAGTTTGGCACATGTGTGCACTGGTAGGAGGTGTAATGTGCAGAAATCCGGCCTTTTGTGGCATAGCAACTAAAGTTCCTTTTCTATTGTCCAGACAACCTTAAATATTCCTTTATGCAGTACTATTTTAAAAAGGCCATCTACTGTGCACAATGTGTTAGCATCAAGGACATGAAATTTATCTGGAATATACCAAAACTTTAATCAATAGACTAGGACCAAAGCTTTTAAAAACAGGTTTTCGTAGATAAATCATTATAAGTTATTATTTCCTCGCCATAGGTAAGGCATGATAGATAACTTTACTTTTTCTCAGTCACTTAGTGTGTAGGTAGAATAATGACCCTTAGCAGGATGACCTTTTGAATGTGTTGTTAGGCAGCATGGAAGCATTATGGTTAGAGGTGGAATTAAGATTGCTAATCACCTCACCTTAAACTGGAGCGATTATCCTGAATTATCTAGGTGGGCCCACTGTAGTCACAAAGAACCTTCAGACAGGAAGGCGGAGAGACCAGAGTGAGCAGAAGAGCTTGGGTAAACTGGAGCCGAGGCTGAAGTGATGTGCTGTGTCCAAGATGTGCAGAGGCCAAGAGCTCAGGGATACATGTGACCCCTCAAACCTGGTGAATTCTCTCCTGGAATCTCTAGACAAAATATACACTTGATGATACCTTGATTTTAGCACACTAAGACCCATTTTGGACTTCTGACCCCCAGAAGTATAAAGAAAAAAAATGTGTTGTTTTAAGCCTCTGAGTTTATGTTAATTTACTGTAACAGCAGTAAGAAACTAACACAGTAAGACGGCTTTTATTTTTATGTGATGTATAGAATTAAATTGGATATGCTAGGAAATATTGGAAATTTATTGATTTATTTTTTTGTCTGAGCTGGAGTCTGGCTCTGTCGCCCAGGCTGGAGTGCAGTGGCGCGATCTCGGCTCACTGCATGCTCTGCCTCCCGGGTTCCCGCCATTCTCCTGCCTCAGCCTCCCGAGTAGCTGGGACTACAGGCGCCGCCACCACGCCGGCTAATTTTCTGTATTTTTAGTAGAGACGGGGTTTCACCGTGGTCTCGATCTCCTGACCTCGTGATCCGCCCGCCTCGGCCTCCCAAAGTGCTGGGATTACAAGTGTGAGCCACCGCGCCCGGCCAGGAATTTATTTTCTTAATATAGTTCTTCATATTAGAATAATGAGAACCATCGAGTAATGAAGTGTTCTATTTTGTGAAGGATGATTATATAAACAGTACGAAGGTTAAAAACCGGGCGGGACCGGCTGGGCACAATGGCTCGTTCATGTAATCCCAGCACTTTGGGAGGCCGGGGCAGGTGGATCTCTTGAGCCCAGGAGTCTCAGATCAGCCTGGGCAACATGTGAAACCCCATCTCCACAAAAATACAAAAACCAGGCAGATGTGGTGGCGGCGCCTGTGGTCCCAGCCACTCAGGAGGCTGCGGTGGAAGGATCGGAGCCCGGCAGGTGCAGGCTGCGGTGGACCGTGATTATGCCACTGCGCTCCAGTCTGGGTGACAGAGTGAGACCTTGTCTCCATTAAATAAATAGATAAATAAATATATATATAAGTAAAAGAGGAGGGTGTCTTTTGAAGGCTATTAAAGTCGTCTAAGTGTCCTCTGATTATATGAGGCTGGAATGGTGCATGGAATGTTGTGTTGAATAACCTGATACAGTCTCTGAAACTATAGAAGCATTAGTAATTTTAGCCTGAGAGTGCTATAATCTGGGATAATTTGGTCCAATACTTCCAGAGAGGGTTGAAGTTTTGAGATAGCTGGAGTTATTTCAGTTGAAGACCTGAATATGAGGCAACTGGATACTCAATTACAATTCAATTTCTACTCTTTATATAAGGTAGAAATGGGTAACATGTGGGACACTGTGTTAAAAGTAATGCAGCCATAGTGTAGTGGTAGAAGCAGATGAAAAGTACTATAATAGTCGTATAGATGAGGTACTGGAAAGAAGCAGAGTTGAAAAATTGGAGATAAATGTCAGTTTTCCAGAGCCATGGGATGAAAACCAAACAGGATTACAACAGATTCAATTCACTCAAGATGTCTAACTTGGTAATAGGTCAGAAAACTCAATTTGTCGTATTTTCTTAAAAGTACACAAAAATGTTCCTTTTGATAAAACACGTGTAGTGCACCTTCGGATTTGATTTTTCTTTATGTTCTGTAAACTGCTCACAGTAAAACAGAAAAAAAGTCTGACAAATATGATGGTCCTTAAATATTGTAGGAGTATGATGCTTCTCCAAAGAATAGAGGTTTTCCTAGGAAGGCCCTAAGCAAGGAATCAAGTTTCCTTTTGCAAGAAATAAAATTCTCAAAAGTTCCCTGCACCTTGGAAAGGCTCTGGTTGAAATTAATAGCACAACGTTATTTATTTAAATTTTAACTTTTAAGTTCAGGGGTACAAGTGTAGGTTTGTTACAGAGGTAAGCTTATGCCATGGGATTGGTTGTACAGTTTATTTCATCACCCAGATATTAAGCCTAATATCCATTAGTTGTTTTTCCTGATCCTCATAGCAAATATTACCCCCATAAAGTTTTATGGTTACTTTTTTCTTATCTTCTGATTAATGCCATTAGATTCACCAATTGAAATTATTTTTCAGTAGTTTAATTCCCTCTAGAAGGTTTAAAAAATGTTTCCGAATTTCCTAAGTCTTCTTTCTTTGTTAGTCTTCTAAAAAGCTATATTCAATAGAATTCATGTGCTTAGGTACAGTTTCACTAAAAGCGTATCTTCAACATTTGATCTGTTTAAAAGTTCTTAAGGTGTTAAGGAACATTAGGTATCAGAGTTTATGGCATTTGATTAATCTGAATAAATCTTGGCATCAAATTGAATTCAGCAAAAGTAACAGTGATAAATCAGAGAGCAATATTTGAAATGTCTCCAGGAAACATTTTAAAACAATTTTTAAGTTCACTAATTTGAGTCATTACACTTGGCCCTAATATGGTAGATTTTAAGTGAAGCTCAGTCGAACCTGGCAGATATCATATACAAACTTTTAATAGTCCTAACAATTCCTGTACCTCATTTGGATAAAGATTATTTCCAGAGCATCAGTGCTTTGACCAGAAAGGCATTTATTATTCTGTAACACTTTTCTTGAGAAATTAGCATGATTCATCATTTGAGTACGCTCTCTCAGATAAGATTCTAATATTTGGGTGTGAATAAAACTTCAGGGCATTGAAAACAGCTGGAAGATAGACAATAGGGTGATCATCCTCTCTTGTCATTCTCTATCAAGGTCCTCTTTAATTATTGGCCTAAACAGCTATAACTTTATGGTGAAAACAAACCGCTCGGATATAGCGTTAAAGGTTGAAATAATGAATTATACATAAATCGATTTAGTTCAGTTATATTCTGTTGAATTGGGAGAACATCGAATTTTTAAATTTCTCTGCATTTCTTGAAGTTAGGAATAAAAGCTGGGGTGGGGTCTCCTGAAATAATGAGGTCTAGAATAATTTCTGTTAAATTTACTTTTTAGTAGGATAAGTCTACTAAAATCAATATGAATGGAACCTTCAATGTACCACTGAAGATAATTAATCTTTGAGAGGTTAAGTAACCATTACAAGGTAATTTACCTAATTAGCAACTAAATCAACCAAATTTTAGATTTCTTAACTTTAAGACTGTTGCTCACATAGTCACGTAAAGTATATCTTCCACATAGTCACAGGCAATCACAAGCTAACACGAGCAGTTAGCACAAAATAGATGTTCCACATAGAATGCAGAACAAAAAAAGACACTTTAAAAATCCTTTTCCCTTTTCCAAATTCATATTTAAAAAGTTTCCTGTGGAATTTCCCAAATGCCAGCATGGCCACATATAATACAAATTGATACTCAGACCTCTAATGAGAAACAGTTAGAATTATGCTAAACAAGGAACATTCTATATTGATTTCACAAATTCTCCTCTTTCCACTTATAGTTTCTCATAAAATGTAACATGTTTGTCTCGTGTGGAGTCTGTATAGAAAAAGTGTGATAACTGAAGATATAGACACACAGGTGTATGTATGTCTGTGTGTTCCTGTGTATTATAGCCTTTCTTTAATGGTTTTCTCTTTATATATATATATACTTTAAGTTCTAGGACACATGTGCACAACGTGCAGGTTTGTTACATATGTATACATGTGCCATGTTGGTGTGCTGCACCCAGTAACTCATCATTTACATTAGGTATATCTCCAAATGCTGTCCCTCCCCCTCACCCCACCCCATGACAGGCCCCAGAGTGTGATGTTCCCCTTCCTGGGTCCATGTGTTCTCATTGTTCAATTCACACCTATGAGTGAGAACATGCAGCGTTTGTTTTTTTTTGTCCTTGTGATAGTTTGCTGAGAATTATGGTTTCCAGCTTCATCCATGTGTCTACAAAGGACATGAACTCATCCTTTTTTATGGCTGCATAGTATTCCATCGTGTATATGTGCCACATTTTCTTTTTTTTTCTTTTTTTTATTATACTTTAGGTTTTAGGGTACATATGCACAATGTGCAGGTTTGTTACATATGTATCCAGCCACATTTTCTTAATCCAGTCTATCATCGTTGGACGTTTGGGTTGGTTCCAAGTCTTTGCTATTGTGAATAGTGCCACAATAAACATACGTGTGCATGTGTCTTTTTAGCAGCATGACTTATAATCCTTTGTGTATATATACATATATATATAAAAAAACTATATATATATATATTTTGGGGACGGAGTTTCGCTCTGTCACCCAGCTGGAGTGCAGTGGCGCGATCTCGGCTCACTGCAAGCTCCGCCTCCCGGGTTCACACCATTCTCCTGCCTCAGCCTCCAGAGTAGCTGGGACTACAGATGCCCGCCACCATGCCCGGCTAATTTTTTGCATTTTTAGTACAGACGGGGTTTCACCGTGTTAGCCAGGATGGCCTCGATCTCCTGACCTCATGATCCACCCTCCTCGGCCTCCCAAAGTGCTGGGATTACAGGCATGAACCACCGCGCCTGGTCTCTATTTAAGTTAGCTCTGTCCAGGGCAAACCAGCATTTCAAAGATACAAACTGTTTTTGCAAAAAACAGGTATACACCTATCCATAGTGCAGACATTATGTATACTTATTTCTCTCTAAATAGATCTTTCATTTTAACAAGTACTTCACCTTCACAAAATTTAGTTGAGTCAGTGAACTCTTATCCAGATGCTATATCTTGGCCAGATTATCAAGAATTAAGCCTCACAGATAGGCTGTTTCCATTTCCTTTAACAAAGTTTATCAGTCCTGAGTTACTTCTTGATTTCTTGCCAGTGGCATATAATGATGACTCAGCCAAGTCAGTTCCCAGAGTTGGACTCTTTTTTTTCTTATACACAGGAAACTTCTTTTCCAAGAATACTTGTTCCAGTTGCTCACAATCTTCATAGTTGATGATTATAGAATGATCTATGTACTTTCAATGTACCTTCAAAAATGAGATCTGCAGCTGGATAAGACGTGTGTGTGTGTGTGTGTGTGTCTTAGTAGACTTAAACCGTTCATTGAATAAGAAGCCTAGTTGATAGTGTAAGGTGAGAGTTAGAAGAACAGGGAATTATTTGGTTTAAGGAATTGTGAAGAAATGTGCTATGCCATTAAAATTTTTCTCTACTTTTGTGTTAAATCTTAATTTTGTGCAGAATTTACTAAGCTGCAGGAAACTGTCAAAATTGACTCTTGCTAAGTTCCATATTGGTTTGTAATTATCTTAAAACAAAAGTTGGTTGATACTAAAGTGCAGTTTTTCCTCTAGCTTTCATAAATTGAGACAGGTCTTTTTCTCACCCTCCACATACCTATGGCTGGAAGCCGAGGTGGTTGTTCTTGGTTCCCGTTACAACTTCTAGACTGTTAATTTCTCCGCTCCTTGCAAATTAGACTGTTCCTTTGAAACTCAAACCCCTTGGAAATATCAGCCATGCCCCTTTGGTATTACCATCATCAACAGACCTCCCTCCTGGGCACTCTGGTCTTATTTTTTTTTTTTTTTTGAGATGGAGTCTTGCTCTGTCACCCATGCTGGAGTGTAATGGTGTGATCTCGGCTCACTGCAACCTCCTCCTCCCGGTTTCAAGTGATTCTCCTGCCTCAGGTTCCTGAGTAACTGGGATTACAGGTGCATACCACCACACCCAGCTAATTTTTGTATTTTTGGTAGAGACGGGGTTTCGCCATGTTGGCCAGGCTGGTCTCGAACTCCTGACCTCAGGTGATATGCCTGCCTCAGCCCCCCAAAGTGCTGGGATTACAGGCATGATCCACTGCACCTGGCCTCTTGCCATTTATTTAAGGCTTTAGATCTTTTGCTCAATATCATCTTCAGGCAAGTTCAGCCATCATTTTAGTGGCTCAGCTTTCACGTGAAAGGACCAGTACAAACCTCGGTTCCCCGTTTTTTGACATCTTTATTTCCATTACTTTTTTTCTTTCCTCCACTTTATTGTCATCAAATCTGAAACATTTTCTATAAGGGTATGTACCACCAGGATCTAGATGCAAATATTCTGCCTCCTGGACATCACTCCTTGCCAGCTCGTTGGCCCAGATGTCCTCATTCCTACAACCCTTCATTTTCACTGAGACTCTCCTTAGGACACAGATGCTGCTGCTCCCTCACGATCCATCCGTACTCTCTTGCTTTCAGTTTCCACGTTTTCCTCCTCAAATGCCATAGTTCATTTTTAGCATTCCCTTGCAACTACCCTGAGCTTCATTTTCCCACAATTTATTTGTTTCTCTTTCTCTTCCCAAATTTTAAATGTTGATGTTTCTAAGGGTTCTGTCCTAATTGCTCTTCTTTTCTCTCCACACACATACTCTCTCTAAGCTCTAAACACTACTAAACAGCTAATAATTTCCAGTCTTAGAGTTTGGTCCAGACCTTTATTCTGGGAGTTGATGATTTACGTGACAATAGCACTCGAATAATTCAGAGGTAACATGTCCTGGTTTCCCACATGATAGTAAGTGGCACTGCCAGCCATGCTAGATGCTTATAAGTCATTTTTGGCCCTTCCTCAATATTCTGACAATATCCAATTCAACATTCATTTAAAGAATATTTTGGTTCCAAATACATCTGTAATTTCCTCCACCTATTTTGATTTCCAATGTCCCCAGCCTAGCCAGAGCCACATATTTTCTTACCTACGCTTATTTTCTTAGGTCATCCTTAGTCAACTTACTTTAATTCTTATCTCCGACACCCTGTTAGCTACAGAGAAACCAAAGTGATCTCTTAACATGTCTTTCAGTTTCCAACTCTCCCACTTTTCTGGTGTACTTGGACTAAGATTTATGTTCCTCATCATTACTAATGAAGACCTGTACTGTTTCACATATCCTTCTCTTTCAGCCACGTCTCACATTACTCTTTCTCCCTTCTGTACTTCATCCAGATTCCTACTTTTCAGTTTTTCATTTCATCCAATTCACAGGTTTCTTCTACATGCCAAGATCTTGCTCATATATTAGGGTCCTTGAACACTGGGGGTTTTTCTTATAAGACGAATCTTTCTGTATTGTATGAAAAGCTAACTCTTTTTATTCTCAGGTCTTAGCTTAAATATTCTCACTTGAAAGAAGTGGTTAGAGTCTGTATAATCCAAATTAATATTTCTTTTTTTCTTTTTCTTTTGAGACAGGGTCTTGCTGTGTCACCCAGGCTGGAGTGCAGTGCCACAATCTTGGCTCACGGAAACCTCTGCCTCCTGGGTTCAAGCAGTTTTCCTTTCTCAGCCTCCTGAGTAGCTGGGACTACAAGCGCACACCACTACACCCGGCTAACTTTTTTATTTTTAGTAGAGATGGGGTTTTGCCATGTTGATCACACTGGTCTCAAACTCCTGGACTCAAGTGATCCATCCGCCTTGGCCTCCCAAAATGCTGGCATTACAGGCATAAGCCACCACGCCCGGCCCAAATTAATATATCTATATATAAAAATTATATGTATGAATCTTATATAATGTGAATTAAGATTATATCTAATGTTCGCCCCAACACCCTTGTTGTATATTCAGTCCCTTGCTTCACTTTGCATGTGAACACATTTTGTAATAATCTCTTCTCTTTGCTCAGTTGGGTTTCTGTGCCTGTCTTCGTCTTCAGAATTGAAACCCTAGGAGTACAGGACTGTGGCTTTCTTATTCACCACTGCAGCTCCGTAACTAAGAGAGCATCTGATACATATGTGTGAAGGGAATTGGTTAAATATAGACCACTAGGTCCAGTGGAGTCCACAGCCTATTCACTTCATGCAGTTTCCAAGAAACAAATGCTTCTCAACATATATTAATGAATGAGATATGGGCCAGGGTATCTGGTCTGGCTGGAGATGGCTTAACTTTGAGTTCACTTGAGAGGGTATCAGTGTGAGCAGGAATGCTTTCACTCACTTCAAGAATTGCATGGTGTTGGCCGGGCGCGGTGGCTCTCGCTTGTAATCCCAGCACTTTGCGAGGCCGAGGCGGGCGGATCACGAGGGCAGAAGATCGAGACCACAGTGAAACCCCGTCTCCACTAAAAATACAAAAATTTAGCCAGTCGTGGTGTCGGGCGCCTGTAGTCCCAGCTACTTCGAGAGGCTGAGGCAGGAGAACGGTGTGAACACAGGAGGCGGAGCTTGCAGTGAGCCGAGATTGCACCACTGCACTCCAGCCTGGGTGACAGAGCGAGACTCCGTCTCAAAAAAAAAAAAAAGAAGAAGAATTGCATGGTGTTTAGGGGGAAGAATCACCCCGCTTCTCTGGGGAGACATGAGGGCTCTGTGGCTCCTGTGGGCTCTCAAACTGTTGGAAGATGATTGCTAAACCTGAGTTTTCAGGTCTCCTAGTTATATTCATTTAAACTTATACATGATTTGTCACTATTTTAAGTTGTTTTTCACTGAAAAGTCAGTCTGAATATAGGGCCTTATTCAGATCAGAAAAACTGGGTTTTGGTAAAATCTGTTTATCTATAATTTTTAAGTAAGTACAATTTTATAAACCAGTTATTCCTAACTTGAGAGGCCTGGAGGATTTATTACAATGTGTATTTCAGGGCCACATCTGCAGAAGTTTTGATACAACATTTCCTTACTAATACCCCTGACAGCACATTTTAGCAGGCATCCTGTGTTATTCAGAAGCAGAACGTTTATGCACTACACTTTGGGAGAGAGAAGTGCATGTTATGTTACCATTTAAAGATGCCTGGTTCTTGTGGGGCAAATTGGCAAATGATTTATCTGAACTAATGGCAGAGTGGAATTTTAATACTTTAGGGTTTTCAGGAATCTTAGAGCTGTTTTCATTTGTCTCACACATACAGCCTGAACCTTGAAGACATTAATGAATTTGTCACAGAAATTAAATTGGGCCAAAATTTACATTTGCAACCCATGTCTGTGCTCTTCATTCTAAAGCACAATGGCCTAGAGTCATATTTTAACCTCTAAGTTTCATCTTATTAAAAAATAAAATAAAATAAATAATTGTAAATACATGCATGTATTATACTATATATACAATTTATATACATTACAATATTAATTTGAATTACACATGACATCACCAGTAAAGGCCAGTTACAGTTTAGACTGAGATAAGCCCTGTGAGAATTTACTAAGGTCAAAAAGACTCCTTTTAATAGTGACTCAGTGGTACCTACTCTAAGGACAAAGGCTCCAGTATGTATCCTAATCTAAGTTATTACTGAATGTGAGTCCTGTGATAGCTTCTAATGAAAATTTTCCATTGAAAAAAATCAATGTTAATAACTGGAACTCGAGAGCTGTAATGGGTTCTGCTGTGTTTTTCGGGCTTAGACTGTGTGCTATAATATGCTAAGAAGAGGAGTTGATGACCTGTGAGCTCTGGTCACTTCCTGATCTCATTTGACTCTTTGGTCTTTAGTTTTAAAAGGGTGATCAGAGAGGTTGCTTTATAATGGAGAAGTTGAACAAAAGGACCATCAACCTGCAGGCTCACTGGCACAGCGCAAGTTTCACCGGATAAGCATTTTAGTAAACAGGACTATTGCCAACAGCAATACTTGCAAGGAAGCTTTGTTACAGAGAGGATTTTTTTTTTTAAAGAAGCTGCTAGGAAAACTGACACTAGAAGCTAACTAGAGTCACTCTTTATGGATATCAATGAAATTGTAAGTCTGAAGACATTACTTACCTAGATACAGAAATGGACTTTATTTAAGAACCAACTTTATACATACCTAATATACCTAGGCTTGTTGATCAAGTTGGCTGGCTGGGGAAGAATAAAACCATCTAGAAGATCCACATGATGAGAGAAAGCATTCGGGGAGGGCAGACAGAGACATGATGCTGGCCACAGATAGAACCCAGAGACGCTCTGTGATTGAAGTAGTTCTAATACCTGGAAGCTTCGATTTGCTCTTATAACGTGTCTAAAGCCATTTAATTCAAGACTACCCTTCCTAGTTGGTACCTGTAGATGTAATGCATCTCCTAAGGTATTAGTCTAGGCTCCACCGGACAGAACAACTACCTGGAGGTAGGTGGTGGAGCCTCCGGACTCCGCGACACATTTCACAATGCTGTTTACTCCAAAACACTGGCCTTATTGAACTAATCTAGCTATTGGGTAAGACGAGAAGTAATACACGAACATTCTTAAAGTCTGTTCTCTTTTGCCTTGTGACCTTAAACATTTCAAAGACCAACATGAACACTATTGAATAGAATTGTGTTTCCATCGTCATAACTAATCGGAAAGCCTAAGTTATACCTCTTTCACTGCACATCCAATCTATTTTATGGGCAGAAGAGCACAATGGGCTCAGCTATGCAGGCTTTAGGAGTTATTTTAACCTTTAAAGAACAATAGACACAAGTAAAAGTACATACATAAAGTAGGCATTTTATATTTAATTTTTATTTTCATATGCATGTAAAGTGTGTTCCAAAAAAAGATTAGAGAAATCCATGGCATGTCTTTCTGGTTGATGTTACTTTATTTTTTGGTTCATCTACGCTACTACTTACAAGTTACTTGTTTTTTTTTTCATGGAAAATTTTTTTTAAATGAATTGATTTTACTTTTCATCAGCACAGTTGTTGACTAATACCAAAGTTAGTTAGAAGGTTATGATTTTTATATTTATAGAATGTCAGGGGCAGCATTTAGACAATACATCATAGTAACTTGGCATTTATGAAATATTAGTTTTCCATAAACATGAACTCAGAGAGGAAGGTTACATTTTTTTAAATTATAATAACATTTTGAAAAGCATCTGTCCTTTAAAATGTTACTAAAATATATATTGGAACTGGTGTTTTAGATGCCAGTCCTTCCTGAAGAGTGTTTTGAGATTTTTTTCAAATACTGCCTCAGTTCTATATAAAATAGAAAATATTCTGCCTTGTAAAATGACTACTGGATGTAGGTAAGAAGAAGTTAAGGAAATATTACATAAAAGTAGATTAGCAAAGGTAATTTGCTGAAGGATTATTTACACTTTGATGAGTGGATCTGGATATTTTGATACTAAGTGAAAGTGGTTCCACTGGAATTAGAAGGGAATAGAGATCTGAAAGCAGGAGTGAAAAGAATGTGTGTAAGCCGGGCACGGTGGCTCATGCCTGACCTCAGGTGAGCCGCCCACCTCAGCCTCCCAAAGTGCTGGGATGACACGCTTGTTAAGTGGTACTCTAATTAATCAGTAACTTAAACCTCAAAAGAGATTCATTATGTACACAAAATTAATCTTGTGTAATCAAGTGTATAAGTAAAATTAATTGAAGAAATCAAAAAACGCAAGGTGGCTGACACCTGTAATCTCAGTGCTTTCGGAAGTCTAGGTGGGAGGATCCCTTGACTTAAGGAGGCTGAGACCAGTCAAGCAACACGGTGGGACCCCATCTCTGTAAAAAAATTAGCCGGGGATGGTGGTGCGTGCCTGTAGTCCGAGCTACTTGAGAGGCTGAGGCAAAAGTATCGCTTGAGCCTAGGACTTGGAGTCTGCAGTGAGCTATGATCACACCACTGACTCCAGCCAGAGCAACAGAGGGAGACAATGAGAACACGTGGACACAGGAAGGGGAACATCACACTCTGGGGACTGTTGTGGGGTGGGGGGAGGGGGCAGGGACAGCATTAGGAGATACACCTAATGCTAAATGACGAGTTAATGGGTGCAGCACACCAACATGGCACATGGATACATATGTAAGAAACCTGCACGTTGTGCACATGTACCCCAAAACTCAAAGTATAATAATAAATAAATAATAAACCACAAAACACTTGTAATTCCAAATCCAGATATATAAACCACAGGAATACTTAGATAAACACACGTTATACACACATATAGTATATGTATGATAAAATATACTTGTATGTTCAACTTGGGAAAGGTTGATGATTTTAGAAACAAACTAATAATTCTATTGCCTTGTGCTCTAATGATTTTCAATTTGAAGATTTATTTGGGATCAAATATATGAGGCTCCATATACAAGACATCTTTTCCCTCTTCTCAGCATCATTTTTTGGCTGATTATTGGACTACAACTGGGAGATCTAGAACTAAATTCCTGCTTAGTGTTTACTTGTTCAGAGCATAGGCTTTGAAATCGTCCTGTTTTGCCTCAGTCTCCACAGTGGTACCTACTAACCTCATGACTAGGGGATCGTGTAGCATTTCTCTAAGCCTTGTTTTCTTAGCTGTGAAGTGGTAAATTTTGGAAGTGCTTTGTTCATAGGATTTCTGTGGAAACTGAATTGGGTAAAGAATGTAAGGCATTTAGCACAGTAAAATAACCTGGATTACATTAACTTTTCAAGGAGTGTTTATTAGTACTTAAACTGCCATTGTCATCAAAATTCTGTTTTTACATATGAACTTAGAAATGCCATTGTAACCTTCTCAACTCATTTGGTCATTTAAAATAGAGAGGTTGAGTTAGGTGTTTCTTAAATTTCTCTTTAGCTCTGATACTATGTGTCTGACGTTAAGTAATGCAAAGTTGGTAATTAAATCTTCCCCTTTCGTGATGTAGGAGAAAGGCATAAAAAATTTCTGGGTGACTGGATTCCCTTGCAAGTTTATTAGAATTGTAATTACGTAGCATTTTGAATAAAGCGTTCATTCTGGAAATCATTAAGTTTATTTTTCTTAACTCCGTATTTTGTCAACTGTGGAAAAATTGGGATTTAGGAGTAACCTCTGATTTACAATTCCACCTAGTAACCATCTAAATTGTAGTCTTGTAATTTCCTAACTTTGGTCTTGAAGGTGTTTATCATTCTTATGCGTTATTATACTGTATTATATATTTATGCAACATAAAATTTATAGTTTTAACTATTGCACATGTTTACATATGAAAGGTGTAGTTTTGAACTTATCATTATTAAATTTGCTAATTTTGCTTCACTATTCATTTTGGACACTTATCCATATTAGTACATGCAACTCAAGTTTATTCTTTTGAGCTACTGTATATCATTCAAATGTATGAATAAATAACCTTGCTTTGGTGGACATTTAAGTATTTTCATGTATCAGTATGAAAAACAGTTTCAAAATGAACATTCAAATATACATTGCATATATGTGTATAATATTTGTATGTATGAAGGTTCCTGTGGGTCATATATCTGAAATCAAAATTACAAGTGTTTTGTACCTTCTATAATTAATTTTACTCTCAATTTTAAGTAAACAAGATTAGTTTTTGCACATGATGCATCTCTTTATTCAGTTAAAATTACTGACATAATTAGAATACCACTTAAAACTTGAGAATATTTTCAAGGGTATTTATGCAAAACTTACATAAATGTGTTGAAAAGTCCTTTTGTATATATGTAGAGATTACATGGTATGTTAAATTCATCAATTTGCCTAAATATCAAGTTATACTTAAGTAGTGTCCATACACCATGCTTTTGCTTGACTGAACTCCAATATGTATATCCGGAGTACTTTTTAACATTCATAGGTTAAGTGGCCTGTTTTGGAAAATGATATTAAAAATGGAATTCAGATGAATGCTTAAAGATTAAAAATGAATGAGCTTTCGTATTAATCATCAATATGACAACCCTAAAGGGAAGCATGATTTTCAAATGTACCTCCTTGTAGGCAGGATAATTCAGAAATGCACAGTGCATATTAGATATGGGATTTGAGTCGTAGTGTATTTCTCTAAGAATGTAATTTATTGTACTTTCACATCCACCCCACTGAATATGCAGAGTTTAAGATGCAATGGCCAGAAGACACGAGCGTGTCACTAGAAGGATGTGGACGTGGGCTCCGGGGCTGTTGATGATGACGGTGGTGTTTTGGGGTCATCTGGGGAATGGACAAGGCCAAGGTAAGTGCAAGGATTTTCTAATTCTTTGCGAGTTGGATGCGAATTTCACTTTGTGATGAAATTATGTTGAGTCTTTGGTTTGATGTTTAAGCAATTTGTTACAATCTTCCGTCAGGTTTTTGTTACAGGGTATTGTAATATCTCTGCACCAGTTAAATTGAAATAGAATTAGGTGTGAGTAAATGCATCAAAATTGAAGCCATCTTTCTGAAATTGGCTTTTCTCTGTTGTAATTGATGATATGTATATATATGTGAGGTTTTATGAAGCCATATATATGCGTGTGTCTCTGTTGTAGTTGGTGATATGTATATATATGTGAGGTGTTACGAGGCCATAAATATGCGTGTGTGTGGGTTTTGGGTGGGTGGGTGTGCCTGTGAGTTTGTGTGTGTGGTATTGTACAAGAACACGTAGCATATAAAGTTGTCGTGATTTTGAAGAAAAGTTTTTGGACGTTTGTCTGTTTAGGGTTTTTATGTTTTTGGATGTTTGTCTCTTTAGGGTTTTTATGTTTTACATTTTAAAATTTCAAGAACCTATTCTTAAAGGATGCGATGTTCTTTAGAAATTAATTGAAAAATGTGACGTTTCTCATTCTTCTGCCAAGTGTATTTAGGGGAAATTAATGAGAGAGTGGAGCTGCAAGGTTGTGGCATCCTGAAATGTCTGTTGGAGCGTAGAAAAAGGCCATAGATTTTGTAATAAGGCTTTCAATACTGATTTCATCAATAGCTGTATGGAGTGGTTTGTGCCAAATCTAGTATCTGTGAATGTATTTTGTGATAAGTATTGTATTATTTTTGGAGGTGTGTTGCCTGCTCAGATACAAATTGCAATTCTGTATTTTATGTGATAAAACATCCTGACATCGCTGAAATTTTCTTTTCCTTTCGGGGCAAGTATATTTGGCATTGATTTCCTGCATTTTCAAGGCTTGAAATGAAATCTGTGAGCAGGAAGTTTACAGAGTTATTTCAAGGGATAGGTATATTTCTCCAGATAAAATTGAAAGTGTGCAGTGTTATTATATAATTGTGATGAAGTTGAGCTTTGCTAGTTTGAAGTATCTAATAAAGTTTAACACTTTTTAAAAGATCCTTCAAAAAAAGCAGTTTTCTTGCCATATGTAATATTGTTCAATGAAGCTTTGAAATGAAATAGATATTTTTCAAAACCACAAATGCATCTGTGCCTTTATATGAACAGTTGTATATACATGTAAGCAGATAATACATTTTGTTAATTAAGATCAGCTTTGATTTTAATTTTTCTTTCCTGTCATTCAGAATTTGTATTTGCATCTAATAGAATTCTCATTTTTCTTTTTTGTCATAAAACTAATCTAAAATATATTCAATACACATAGTAGTTTTTTTCACCAAAGATCTGAAACAAGAATATGTAGACAGTAGCTACGTTGGATTTCTGTGGCTATAAGAGTTGTCTATTTCTCTGGTAATGTGTAGAATTACTAAAATGCAGCATGACAACTGTTTCTCTGTAATAGCGATCCAACATGACATGTAGTATTACACAGGGTTGCTAAAACCTTCCTCTGACCATCATTTCCAGTAATTGTGGCTTGTTTTAGATGAGGAATAGGTTATTAGATATTTAAAATATTTGAGAAAAATAGGTATCTTCTCTCTTATTTACCCAATCCCTTTTATTTACTCAATATTGATGTCTCAAGTATTCTATCTTTCACTAGGGACAATCATTTATTAAAAAATGGCCTGAAATCAATTCCAAGTCTAGCTGTAGTGAAGCATCTAGTGGGAAATGCAAATTAAGTAATTTGTTTTCTTTCTAAAAGGATAAATTAAAATAGACAATGATTCAAAGAACAAAACAACTTAATAGAAAACATAATGGAATGCTTTGATATTATGATTCAGGGAATTTTGCTTCCTTTGTGGTAGCTAGATTGAGTGAAGGAGATTGCTTAGGTATAATGAGCAAATCTTATAATCGCAAGTATAACCCAAGCTGCATATCATCATTTAGCTCAATAAGCCTCATTAAATATTAAATATTACCTTTTAACTTTTATGCAATTAAGCAGAATTTAAAATTAAAAGTTTTAAAAATTAAAGTTTTTATTACTAAGTATCTTTTAAAATACAAATCTCACAGCTCCTTATTGTCAAGAAAAGAACACATGAAAATTTATAAATAAGGTTTTCTCTCTATTAAGTTTACAGTCTTGCATGAAATACTGGTTATTGGGACCCACCATATCCAAGATTATGATTAAGTATCAATGAATTATGACTCTTGCAGCAAATATGCATGCAAATGTTATAAGATTATTTTCACATTATTTCACATAATTTCTTAAGCATAATAGGATAAGTAAATTATAGTTTCTACACAAGCTCTTCATATTTATGAATAGACCATGTTCTAAATGTTTCAGTCATTGGGGAATCCCAATGTCATATTTATGAATGGGCCATGTTCTAAATGTTTCAGTCATTGAGGAATCCCAATGTCATATTTATGAATGGACCATGTTCTAAAAGTTTCTGTCATTGGGGAATCCCAATGTCATATTTATGAATGGACCATGTTCTAAATGTTTCAGTCTTTGGGGAATCCCAATATCATATTTATGAATGGACCATGTTCTAAATGTTTCAGTCGTTGGGGAATCCCAATGTCATATTTATGAATGGACCATGTTCTAAATGTTTCAGTCGTTGGGGAATCCCAATGTCATATTTATGAATGGACCATGTTCTAAATGTTTCAGTCATTGGGGAATCTTCCTAGAGAAACCATGTGAGAAATTGTAGCTAAGCTCAAAAAATGGAAGGCAAAAATCGATTTAACGAGGAATGTAGATTAATGTCATAGTATTATCGCAACTGTGTGCAACCACTACTTATAAACAATGATAGAAGAAATGCAGTCTGAAATCTGAATTCCAAATAAGAATGTAGGGCCATTATCTGTCTTGGACCCTTAGGGTCAAAATAAGAGAAAAGGGATGAATGGTGAGTTGGAAGTAAGTCAATGATCCTTGTCAATATTTTGTATCTGTCAAGAAAAGCATCTGCTTGAGGACATCCATTTTCCTACTTCTGAATTACAGAATAATAGGTGCTTATCCTGAATGTGACATTCCCTGACGTGGACTCTGTGTCTTTGCTGCTTAGGTGGTGTGTGCATGAGAAAGTGCTTAACATCTGGAAACGGAGACAATCCTTAGAGAAAGATATTCATGAATTTTAAAAGGAAATATACCTACGATGGAAATAAAACAAATAGCATAAATATCTAGCTGTATTTTGTCTTTTTGGTAACTATTACAATATATACATTTTCAAACAACTAAGTTCAGCACTGACTTTGGGAGAATCTAGATAAAACTGAACTGACATATAATAAGCATTGGTGTAATTAATAGCACAGCGGGCAGAACCATGGGGGTATTTCCTGAGGAAGAGGGACTATAGAGAGGCAAAAGAAAACCCAGCTCATTCTGGGGAGTGCCAGGAGCAGTTATTATATTCAGAACTGAGAACTTATTTCTGACTCACCAACCCATAGTTCTGGCTGAAGTGCAGTGGTGCAGTCATAGCTCATTCACAGCCCCAAACTCCTGGGTTCATATAGTCCTCTCATCTCAGCCTTCTGGTAGCTGTGACCACAGGTGTGCACTACTATGCCCAGCCAGTTTATTTTATATTTTATTTTCATTTCATTTGTAAAGACTGGGTCTTGCTATGTTGCCCAGGCAGGTCACAAACTCCTATCCTCAAGCAGTCCTCTAACCTAGGCCTCCCAAAGTACTGAGATTACAGGCATGAGCCATTGCACCTGGCTCAAAATATTTCTGTCTTAATGGCTTTAACAAAGAAGTGCTATTTTGGGGATATATACAATGGTGTGCTGTTTGGGAGTGACAAAAAAATAATTATAAGAAGAATGGAACGAATATGTCAGTATGTTTTCAAAAGCAAGTTAGCCCAAGTTTTTAAACAAGCATAATTTTAGAGTTTTTGTAACTAACTTAGGGTTTAAATGTAGCAAAAATTTTAAACATTATCATGAATACACAGAAAATTTTAATCAATTTGGTTTCCATGATGAATTTACATGCTTAAATTCCTAATTTCAATTTGCTGCTAGATATGAGAAAGTTTGAGATTTTGAAGAAGCAAGTGGTTCTTACAAATGTAGCAAACTTAAATTTTGAGGACAATTTAATTTAACTTCCATTTTTATGACCAGATTTTGGGTCAGCTGTTAAGCATTCAAAAAATAAAATCTGATAATATCTGGCAATTCCAATTTTCAGTTTTATTGATCTTCACCATGAAATAATATATAAGCTAAGGGGCAAAATTTTGGAAAAGCAGATCACTTTGTTGTCCTATTTAGCAAGTTCTCAAATTATGCCATCTTGGAATCATTACAAGTAATTATACGAAGACAGTATCTTGTGTTTTGTATTTCATTGTTACACATCCAATTGTTCTCTAGAGATATCAGAGAAAACCCACTCAAGAAGGGAAGGTTAGATAAACAGCCCTCTCTCTCTCTCTCTCTGTCTTTGCCTCCATTTGGTTCCTTATGTTCATTTCTCAGTGCATTTCAGTTACTTTTATTGTTCCCTTCATTTTCTCTTTCATTCCAGAAGTTTAAGTGATTGCATAATTCTTTTGACAGCTGAAAGTAGTATCCGACTTTGAATGAAAGGTTTACAGCTACAGCTTTTCAATTAGAAAATCTCAGATCATGTGATCTATGAGTTTTAATATCTTAGGATCTCGACCAGTAAGGAATAATCACTTTGAAAAACCTTGATGCTACCTAGAGTTTGTGTTTTGTGAGGTTGCTTGGTAAATTATTTTCCTTTGATAATTGAATATTGCTTCAAGAGAGGTGAGCTCAGACGTTTGGCAATGAATATTGAATGTGTATTCCAAGAGACATGACCTTAAAATATCATCAAGCTAAGTAGTAGTGAAATTGAACTCTGCTGTATAATAGAAGTCAGTGTTTCTTACATCTTTGTGATATATAAATATTTTTACATTGTGGTAGATAATAATTTGTATGGGAACATTTAATTGAATTTAATTTATCCTATGGCAGAATTATGTTGCATAGGTCATTTTAGTTTTTGATTTAAGCATCTTAAAATTACAAATGCAAATATTCAACACGTAAAACCCACATGAATACACACTCCCAAACATTTGAAATCCTAACAGTCATTTCCAACAGCTTTTTCCTACAAAAGAAGTCAGCTCTTCTTAGAGAAGACATGCATTCCCATAGCTTGAGAGGTGCACACTATAAGGTAAACAGAGAAAGGATTACAGCAGTTTAAGTATACCAGCGGATTTACTTTATAGACAATAGACTTTTGAATTACTTGTCTTCAAAATTTGGTTTCTTGAGAAAATTATCTGTGTAGATTAATCATGCATTTCAGATACTTTCCAGACATCTGAATGTTGTTTTCTTAAAAGTAGCCAGCACGCCTGTTTATGCAGTCTGCATGGGAGATAGTAAGAGATGTGTATGCTGTATATCTACTAGTAGAGATTTGTTTATGAGTGCTTCCTTAAAAAATTATTTTTTCTGAAGAAAGGGATTTCTTTTTTATAATTTAGATTAGATGATTTTAAATGTTTTTAGGTTTTAACCTCTCTGATCATCAGGGTCATTGCCATGGAAAAAATGCAAGTTATAGCATATTTCATTTTTATAAGGAAAGAAGTTGATAATTTAGACTTTTTTCTTTTACTAAATTGAATTACATCACTCAATATTTGGATGGCATTAATTCACAATAGCAACAAAAAAATCTTACTATTCAACAAAATAAAGTATGATTTCCTTCACATTTAACTTAATTTGTTCTTTAAAACATCTCCTAACGAAGGTTTTCTCATCCTCTGAAGCTGAATTTATTTAGGAAAAAATATTTTAAACACCATCCCAAGTGATATAACTATTTTTATTGAGCTTTGATGTTCTATTTGAACATATTTGAAGACTGTACAAGCACTCAATTTAGAATTAAGATTTTATTTGGAGATTTTGGTTGTATTTGAAATCTGTTGTGGAATTAAACATGAAGAATACGTCAATTTACTAGATGTCATTGTCTATGACACATTTTAGTCTTATCTTTCTGCCTATATGTAAAGAGGAATAGAAATAATTGGTATAAACAGGAAAAAAGAAGTAAAGTGGTAGGATCAGATGTGAGAAATATATAAGCTAAGATACTCTTTTTTTGTTTGTTTGTTTTTTGTTTTTGTGAGACAGAGTCTTGCTCTGTTGCCCAGGCTGGAGTGCAGTGACACAATCTTGGCTCACTGCGGCCTCCACCTCCCAGGCTCAATGGTTCTCCTGCCTCAGCCTCCTGTGTAGCTGGGATTACAGGTACGCATCACCACACCCGGCTAATTTTTGGATTTTTAGTAGAGACTAGGTTTGACCATGTTGGCTAGGCTAGTCTCAAACTCCTGACTTCAGTTGATCCGCCCACTTCAGCCTCCCAAAATTCTGGGATTTCAAGTGTGAGCCACCAGGGCCAGCCTAAGCTAAGATATTCTAGAAGCTATTAATAGTAAAATATAATGTAAATTGTTTAAAATTAATCTGTATATGAAATTTTTTCTAGGACTTTCCTGCCAGAAAAGTAGGAATAGAATGGCAAAAGGAACGAGGTTCCTTCTACAAGTAGGCACACATCCTATTTCACTTTATCCTGTGATCAGTCTCATAACCATCTCCTGGTGTGAAGTGCTAAAACTGTGCTTTAAGAATAACTTAAGTCCTTTATGTACAAACTAAAGTATGAGAGCCTGAACCTTGGAAACCAAGAGATTCCAAAAAGCCTTATGTGTGAGACTGGGTGCCACAGATCTTGGCAGAAATTACTGCTTATTCTTAATTCTTATTGTTCCTTTCTAGCACTTCAATTTATAATGCCAATATCTACCTCAGCCTAAAGACAAGCTCTAGAATCACTTGTGTTACTTATTACATTTCTTTTAAAAAACTCATGAATTACACATGAATTTCAAAGTTGCCAACTGAGATTCCAAGGACTTAAAAAAGAAAAAACGTGGCACCTTTCCATTATAAAGGCTGTACGCAGTCTTCATAGTGTTTGTCTTTAAGGGACAACATGCCTCATCCATCAGCAACTTTTCTTCCTTAAATCATCATATCTTGCCTAAAAAGGTTTTCTGAAAACTAAGATTTGCAGATTGTTATATCACATCTTAATCTACGTATCAACTTTAGCATTATCAAAGCATGAACTGTTCTGGGTTTTCATAGTTAATTATGTTTGTGGTAATAACTGGGATGCAATTGTTTTTCTTCTGATGATTTTGTACTTGCTTTTCTTATGGTAACTTCTGATGCTTGTTTGTAAGATCTTCCTCTCTTTTCTCCATCTGGTTATCTTCTTACCTTCTGTCCTTTAACTCAGATGTCACCCACACTGTGTGTCTTTCTGGATTGCTTCTTATTTAACTGTTGCTTCTCATAGTTTACATACCTCCTCCTGTACCACACTATCAACATTTCTCAAGCTGCACTATATGCTGGGTTGTGTCTTTATTTATTTATAAGTTCCTTGATAATTCGGACTATATATTAGTATATTCAAAAAATACTTATGAAGTGTTTACTTTGGGTCAGGAATTATTGAGTGAAGGAAATTGACCAAAACTCTGCCATCATGAAGCTCGCATTCTAACTTAGGGAGACAGATAACAGACAATGAGCCACATAAATATGCAAAGTATCGTAAGTTAGATGGTGAAAAGTAATCCTGGATGGGGATCAGATAATTTTGATAGGATAATTTTTAACTGGGTAGTCAAGAAAGGCCACACAGAGAAGATGGCAATTGGAAGAACAAGGTGGTGAGAACTGCTGAGTCTGGAGCAAACACACAATTTGGAGCAGTAGAAGATTCCAGAAGTAACAGTATAGAGGCGAAGAAGTGGGAATTGTGTGGAGTCTTTTACTTGCTGTTGTAATGACCTTGGCTATGCTTTGAAGTGAGGTGGAAAGTTGGCAGGGACCTTAGTTTTCTTTTTAATAATTCACTATGAATTTTGAACGGTCACTATTATAGACTCAATAATTTTGCTTTATTACTCTTGCAATTGACTACAAAAGAGCGTATTGAAGAAATGTTAAATTCTAATTTAAACTGATTGAAATAGGTTTTTATCTTTTTATGTTTCTCATCACTGAATATCTCATTTTTAATTAGTTTGAAAGCATTCTAAGATAGTGAGCCAATGCAATTTAGCATAATGCATAACTTATTATTCATCAGATTTAGGTATTTAACCGAGGATGCTAATTAGGAAAGTAACTTGTTCTGTTGGATGATTTTGATAAAGCTACTTTCAAATGATTATCACATCCATTGATGTCATATTAAGTTGTGTTTCTGGAAACCAAATTTAGGCAGTGGTAATGAGTTAATATCTCTAAGTGGATACCTTTTATCTCTACAGTCAAGGATACTTGAAAGTGGAAAAACATACTGGCTTCAAGTCTTGGGAACTAGGACTTACCGGAAATGTGTGTGTTTGTTTTGTTTCCTGGTGGAATTGTCTTCTCGGAAAGATGGTGTTTCCTTTTCAATAGGAAAAAATTGATCCTATGCTGCTTTACTTTAATGCTTTGCTTTTGTCAAAATAGTGTTTTCTTAGGAAAATTAACCTATCATAATATAATGAAAAGAGAAATGCTGAAGACACAAAATGATGTCCATGTTAATATTGAGTAGGAAGCATCAAGGGACATGAGAAGAGGGAAGCGAAGAGAGGGAGAAGAGAAATTTATAGTGTAACAACAATTAGTAAAAAGGATTAGCATATACATGTAGTCAATAAGTCAATAAATGGCTGTTTATAGAAAGCCTACCAGGCACTAGGGGATATAGCAGTGAAGAAGGCAAAGACACAATTGGCTATACTGTAGTGAGGAGGGAAAGAGGAGGAAGACATACAAATACCTAAACAAAGCAATGGTGTGAAGGGCTATAAAGTACACTACTACGAAGAAGATTACATGTGATAACATGGCTGAGTAAAACTGTCAAGGAGGAAGGCACTGATCTGGCTGTAGGTATTTCAGAGCATTTTTCTCTCTGAGGAGGTAATATTTCATTTGAGAGTTGAGTGAAGACAAAGAGGAAGGTACTTTGAAGATCTGGGGTGCTCTGAGCAGAAAGAAGGGCAGATATAAAGATTCTGTAATTTAAAAAGAGAGCTTGATAGTTTCTTACAAAGAAAAGAAGGCCGGTTTGGCTGGAATGTCCATGAAGGAAGAGCATGGAGAGAGATTACATGAGTGTTCTCAGGGACCAAATCTAGATCTTATATCAAAGTGTGAATATAAATTAACTACATTGAGAATTGTATGATGGATGTGTGATACGATGAGGTTAGCCCTTAGGAGGGTGTACTATTGTGGAAGGGTACAGTAGTGAAGGAAGGGGGTTCATTTAGCTGACTATTGCACCTGTCCAGTTGAAGGATGATGGTAGTTGGGATTATGAGTGTAGCAATAAAGTTGGAGAAAATCAGTTGAGATTGGAAGTTGATTTGAAGATGATTGAATTTACTGAGCAAGAATTATATCAAGGTATTTGGATTTAGGGACATGGGGGATTATGGTCACTTTTAGTGATATGGCAAAGTCTTGATGACATGAGGCAGTTTGCAAGTGACAGAGGTGTGGGTAGGTGCGTATGTGTGATTGATTTTACATTTTTTAATCTTAAATTAAGACGCTAGTTAGAATCCAAGTGGAGACATCAAGTAGGCACTGACAAGTTGACTTGGCTAGAGATGTGAGTTAGATCATCGTAGCCTATAGAGCATGCCTAAAGTCATGAATCTAGGTGAGGGGTTGGAAAACTATTATAGCCCATGAGCCAGATCTGGTCTGCCACCTATTTTTGTATGGCTCATGAGTTATAAGTACGTGTGGCATTTATAAGTCTAAAATGTAAAGTACAGGGAAATTTTTCAGCAGGGAAAGTTCCATAAATTTGCCTCTTGGCAACACAAAGCCTGCAATATTTACTATCTGGCTCTTTGTCAAAAATGTTACTGACTCCTGATCTGGATGAAACCCTGTGAGGAGAGAGTGTTGACAGAAGAGAGAGAAGCATCACAGTGGAAATTAAAATTATGTCAACTGAAGTGTGTAGGGTAGAGAATTTAAGCCTGAGTATAACAGTAAGAGATTAAAATAACAGTAAATTCATTATCAGCGTGATCAATGAAACCTTTGGGGGCAAAGAGGAACTATCTTCGTCACACCTTTCACTCACTCATAGAAAGATCTTAGGCAGGAAATATAACTTGTTTGAAGATCTGACATAAGGCTAATGTAGTTTGGACAAAGAAAGCCAATGGGAGGATGACATTACATCTGGCCAAAGATTTAGGGAAGAGCCAAATACTTCAGGCTTTTTAAAGTGATCTTTAGATAAAGAGGAGGTCATCAAGGCATTCCGAATTTGGAGGATCAAATCACATCTGATGGAAAAAATCTGGCTGTATGTGCATCTAGGATGTAAGGAAGCCAACATGGATGTGAAGTTAAAATTGTCCATTGCAAATAATAAAATGAAGGCCCCAGGTAGCCTTGGCAAGGGCAGATTTGGTATAAAATCCTTATTGGAATGGGCTTAAGCAGTAACGGGAATACGGATCTAGCTGTTGTGTTTAGTGGAATTTTATCAGTCTTTTTGTTGTGTATGATATATAGATGGTCAAAATAAGGAACTTCTACATTTTCGGTTTTTGTTTTATTTTAATTGAGATTTGAATTAAAAATAAGAAACTTTTATTTTGAAACTTGGAGACTGTGTTTAAAAAGTATAGAGTAGGGCTAGAAAAAAACCTAAAACTCTCCTGATGAGGAGAGTGCTAATCGTGACTCTAATAATAATAAAATACTTTTCTGATAATTTTTTGTGTGTTTCATTATTTATATATGTATGGGAAGTTGTACCCTAGCCACATGCCAATTCACCTGGTGAACTTGCTCTTCAACGTGGCACAAATATTTCCTTCTATCTTTAGCCTTCCGGGGTTTCTCACATGGACTATTGGCTCTTCCTACATGAACCTGCTGGTAGTACCCTGTAGGAGACATGCTACTCCATGACAACAGGCACCACGCTGTAGGGGAATTACCATACCTGTCAATCACTATCTCTAGAATGTGGCCTTTCATGAGCCCTGAGATTTCATACTGTTTCTCTGAGCTGTAACAATATTTATATTGAAAAAATAAACATGTTCTTCTATCTTTAATATTTTATATCTTATAATTTGAATATCCCATTTTCATTATACTACTTAGCTGCTAAGTTATGTTATAAAAACAAGTTTTAATTATCTGCAAACACCTTCAAATCTAATCCTTACCGGTGAAGACTGATGTCTGGTTAACATCTGTTAGGACATTTATTTCCATACAGTATTTATAGCGCCTTTTTGTTATTGATTGGTATGATAAATGTGTAACTCTTACACAAAGACAAAATTTTTAGATTTTTGTATTTAAAATACTGGTTATCAAAAGAAAAACCCAGGTGTTATTTGTTTATGTTTCTGCTTGAGGTACTGAATCTATTTCAAGTCATATTTCTCAGTATTGATATACTTAATTTTGCTGAAATAATAACACACTAACTTTAGCTACTTTTTTTCTCAGTGTATCTCCTTGTCGCTCACCATTTCCGCCTCATTTCACTTCTCATCTTTATTTCTTTTTCTTTGGTCTTCTTTTACTTTAGGGATTCTTTCAA
Organism: Symphalangus syndactylus; assembly: GCF_028878055.3. NCBI lineage: Eukaryota > Metazoa > Chordata > Mammalia > Primates > Hylobatidae > Symphalangus > Symphalangus syndactylus. The sequence goes on along the minus strand of NC_072437.2, from coordinate 107,720,531 downwards.
TTTAGAAGTGTTCTTGTTTTCTGTTAATTACTATTCTTCTTGGATGTACACAGTTATCCTTTTCCATTTCATTTGTGAATTCATCTCAGAGGCATTTTGTATGTGCCTTTTACTCATAGCTTCTCAGAAGTCCCTTTCGAGGTTACCGATTTAACATGTCATGTACTATAAGGTTTGCATGGCATGGTGGCAGCTGACTTTGGTCTTTACAAGGATTGAAATGTTCACTCAACATGGATTGGTAGAATTTATTTTTTCCTTAAACATTTCATCGCCTTGTAAACAAACAAAAGCAAACCCAAGACTCAAAACTGACATTACTATTGGTGCCCCTGGAAATAGCTACCTTCTCACTAAAGTAGATTTTGTCATCCAACTTTATGTGTTGTTGAACACACATGGTGCTGTATGAGCACTCACTCACTAGTCTAGAAAACATTGCTGTGACCAGTTACCAGAAAAATAAATTCAGATTGCTCTTCACCTTCCACAGATGACCCTTCTGAAAGCCATTTGAATTCATTATAAATTATAGTTATATTAGTGTGACTTTAATTCACTTGTAATCTGAACTTTATGTGCAATGCATTTTTTCCCGTGTTTAATCATTTTTGAATGCTAAATCATTTGCAAACAAATGGCTTGTCCTTGAGAAAGAATTTAAGGCTGAAAGTACATTAAGTGCCATCTGGGTATCTGTGTCAATGGTTTTGTCACTACAAATGTGTGTGTGTGTGCATATCACCTACTTTATCACATTTATTTGATAAAATTGATATGCAATCTCTAAATCATTGTGTCTCCAACTTGTGTTATGCCACAAATACAAATTTTTGTCCTAAAGTTGATGGTACCCTTTGTAAAACTAGAAGTTCTCATTTGTGCAAAGGAAGGAAAAATAAAACAAGAAACAAATTCAATAAAAAAATTAAAGGTCAGATTTCTTTTATAGCTGCTGAATTCCTTTCTTTCCTTTCCATCATCCTCACATTCCCAAATCTCAACAAAGTTAAGAAATTAAAACACACATCATGAGGTCATATGTTCACCTTGTTCAGGAACTGAAGGATTACATATACAAGACTATACCTTAATAAGTAGAGGGAGAAATATGAAGATATGAATAGAATATGAAAATTTATTATAATGCAGTTGTATTCTAAAGTGTTTCCTAGGCAGGCTAAGAGTATGTTGCCAGGAAATTTTAAGAGACCCACTCCATTATGTAGAAGAGGATGTGTGTAGATCTCTTAATTCTGAAATGTTTAGAACTGAGTACAACAGGTCTTTGAATAACGACGTTTCATTCAATGTCATTTCATTATGATGTTGATGAGAAAAAACAAATTGATTCCAATTGGGGTTCACTGTCTGTGTAGAGCTTATGTATTCTCCCCATGTCTGCATTGATATTCTCTGGAGGCTCCAGTTTCCTCTCACTTCCCAAGGCTGTGCATGTGAGGTTGATTGACGTGTCTATGTGGTCCCAGTCTGAGTAACTGTGGGTATGTGTGAGTGCACCTGCAATGCGACGGCACCCTGTCCAGGGCTGGTTCCCACATTGCGTCCTGAGCTGACAGGATAGGCTGCGGTCAACTGCAACCCTAAACTGAAATAAGTAGGTAAATAATGATTTTACTAGCTTTTATTAATCTTAAACGTATGAATAGCTGAAATTTATTTCAGCATTTAATATTAGAAGTGTTTTGATCTTTATTTACAAGTTTGTTGACGTTTTAGTTACCAAAAGCCATAGAAGCTGAACTCTTTTGATGTCAACCTATGGTAAAATGGGTTTCGCTGACTGTATTTTTGTACCAATTAACCATCCCCAATTTATCCCTCCGTATGCGTGTATCAAAACATCACGTGACCATAAATATATATACCTATGACCAGTTTTCAAGCACCTGTCAATGATGTTAAGTGAAGACTTATTGTAGTCCTTTTTTGGCATAACGAAAATGTGTGTGTTTTGTTCAAGATTGGAAAAGTTCTTTGTGTAAAGAACTAGACAGTAAATATTATAGGCTTTGCTGGCCATATGTAGTCTCTGTCTCTCCTTCATCTACTCATTCTTCTTCTCCCCTTCCTTCTCCTTCTTTAAACACTTCCAAAATGCCAAAACAATTTTTAGCTCTCAGCCATCTGAAGCAAGCCATTGATTAAATTTGGCTTGTAGGCCCATAAGGTGTGAATTCCTTTACATCATCAGAATGCCGCATATATATGAAATGTTATCTATGAGAAATTAATGGGGCTCCCAGCAGAGAGAAATTAGCCTAAGTTAAGTTTGGGCTTTGGAATTCAGGGGAATGCCATGCACAAAAATGCTCTGCTTTTAAAACTAGTTACTAACAGTCCATTTCTGATATCAGAAATACATGAAAACTACCAATTGAACGGACATTATTCACTACTTTAGTGCTGCTACTCCTGTGTGGTGGAAAAAGAATCCAGAAAGTTTTCCTTTCCATTTGAACATTCATGCAATAAAAATTTCCAAATCTTTTTTTGAACAAATTTTTATCTTATAGCTCTCTTGTGTACTTTATAAGTACGTTTTGCTGCTTATTCTCAGTAACTGTATTGAAACAATCTGTTTTCCCTTATCAATCAAAATAAAATAAGAAATTTAGCTTAATACTAATATTAAGCTGAAGTGCAAGATATATGAAAAAGAGAGAAAAGAAGCAGGATAAACTGACCTTTTGATAACTGCAGAGGACAGCAGATCAGAGACTGGACTTTAACGTCTGACATTTTCAGAATCTATCACAGTAAGTCCACTGGGTCCAGAAATAGGTTTTAATCCTAGATTGAAATGACAATGCTGTCATGACATTGAGTTTGATGGAAAAAGTGAAGTTAAAGTTTTTCTCAATATTTTTTTAAAATCAATGATTGATTTAACTATAAAATGGACTGATTCTGAAGAACTCATTCTGACGTTGGAGGTGAAAATGCTTTTACTCTAATCATTAAAATCAATTTCTCTAGATATCTGACTTTATTCTGCTTTATAACATAAAGAATGAAACTATATTTATTAATGAAGTGTAATCTAGCAAAGTGGCATAAGCATAATTATGAGTCACTTACTAAAGTTGTGTGTTTTTTTCCATTGCATGAAAACCCTGCCTTGTTTTAATTTTTATTGACTCTTTAAAAGCAATTTTAGGTTTGTAGAAAGAAGTGAATAAGCATTCACACGTCATCCTCAGCCTCTACCCCAATTTCCCCGATTTTTAACATCTTGCAATAGTGTGGTACATTTGTTATAGTTGATGAGTCAATATTGGTACATTACTATTGACTAAAGTATGTAGTTTGTATTAGAGTTTACTCCTTGTCTTATGAATTCTGTAGGTTTTGTCAAATGTGTAATGACAAATAATCCTCATTACAGTGTCATACAGAATAATGGATTCACTCTCCTAAAATTCTTCCTTGCTCCATCCGTTCATCGTTTCCTCTACTAATTTATGTAGAAGATAAATTAGTAGATTGAGTTGATGGTTATAGCAGTTTAAAGCACAGATAGAAAACTAGATTGACCTGCCTACCCAGACTGTGCTTCTCACTCTCACTGTGCCCTTTCTTAACCTTTGGAAATGCTTTTATTCATATATAAAATAGGCTATAACTTCATATAGTTGTATTACAAAAAGTTAATGCACAGAAAAAGACTTGTGCTAGGTATATGGTTTCTTCTCAGTTAAATGGAAGCCATTGCATGTGTTTGTCAATAGAATTCGTCATACTTTATCTCACATATCTTTACGTCATTGTTGGCACATGACATGTTTAGACTGCACAAATCTCCTCCAAATCCCTAATAGCCACTGATCTCTTTACTGTCTCCATAGTTTTGCTTTCTCCAGAAGGTCATGTAGTTGAATCATACGGTATGTAGACTTTTCAGACTGGCTTCTTTCACTTGGCAATATGCATTTAAAGGTTCCTGTGTGTCTTCTGTAGCTTGACAGAATACTATTCCATTGCCTGGATATACCACAGTTTATTTTTCCATTCACTTCCTGAAGGACATTTCGATTTTAGTGATCATGAATAAGGCTCCTGTAACATTCATGGGAAGAAGGCTTTTGTGTGCATGTAAGTTTTCAAATCCTTTAAGTAAATACCGGGAATGTAATTGCTGGGTTGTGTGGTAGGAGTATGTTTAGTTTTATAAGAAACTGCCAAACTGACTGCCAAAGTAGCTGTACTATTCTGCATTCTCACAAGCAATGAATAAAAGTTCCTGTTTCTCCTCACATTTGCCAGCTTTTGGTATCATCAGACTTTTGGATATTGGTCATTTTAATAGTCATGTAATAATATCTCACGGTTGCTGTGACTTGCAGTTCCCTAATGATACATGACTAGTAACTTCAAAATCCCCATTTGACAGCTGTATTTAGACCTTTGGACTATTTTTTAAATGAGTTGTTTTCTTTCTTATTTTCGAGTTCTCTGTATACTTTAAATACCAGTAATTTATCTGATATGTTTTGAAAATGTTTTGAATATGTTTTGAAAAAATTTTCTCCCAACCTGTGGCTTTTGTTTTCATTCTAAGCACAGTTTTAATAACAAAAGTCTTTAATTTTAATGATGCTCAATTTCTCAATTTTTTCTTTGTCTAACCCAATAAATCAGAAAGCTTTTTATCATTTCACATGACTTAATATTCAGGCAAGGTCTATATAGGCCCCTTTCAAACAGTCATAAAGTTTAGAAGCTCTGACCTCACAAACAATAACAACGACAACATAGAAACAAAAATGACAGCTTTTGATGTTGTCTCAGTAATTTCTCAATTCAAGAACAGATTACTGAGCTTTATAAGCAATACGTATAGATATCAATTTCACAATAAAATACCTTATGATATTTATCAAATCACCTTAGTTTTGGTCACTTATTACTATTAGACTAAAATGTAATTTGTCAGACATGAGAAATCCTTTGGAGTATTTTTTAGAGAACCAAGTATTTGTTTTAGCCTTTTCAGTTCTTCTCTTGCTGTTTCTCCAGTATAGTCATTCCAATTGTCTCTATAGATGTATTAATACCAGGTACATAGTAAACACAATTATCTGCCACGTGTACCCCAACCCCCTTCCCTGTTCATGCAGTGAACATAAAGGAAGCAGGTCAAAAGGAAGCAGGTCATGTACCCTGTGATGTGCTGGGTTGTAAGGAAAGGTACACAATTAATGTACCATGTCTGAGTTTTCTTCTTCTCTGTATTTGTTCCATTTAATGCATGTATGTTTTTTATTCCTTAGGCCTCTCCAGTCCTAACACACTCAGGGATACTTGATACAGCTATAAGGCTGTGTCTTTATCAGGTACCTTTGGGTTACCCCCGGCCAGGGGTGGGAAATAGAGGAAGTGAATGTCTGTATCCTCATTAAGTATCACACAGAGCAGAAACATAAAGAAGCCTGTGCCATGAATGGGTCTCTTCTTTCTCCAAAAACCACCTACCCCTTCAACTCCCACTGCTTAAAGGAAAATCTTGTATTAGTCTCCCCATTTTCTCCTCAAACTTGCTTTAGCAAAGCAGTTCCTAAACCTCTGTTAATGTATGTCCCCACCCCTAACTCAACACACAGTCTCATGTCACATCACAGAAAAGAAGTTCAAAACAAAACAAAACAAAGCCACAGTCTTATAAGAAAAATAGGTAAGTTTTACAAAAGTTGTGTACTGTATCTCTGCTTTGAATTTTGTCATTGGCCAAGGATAGTAAAACTCTTGGAAAACTATAAAACAGGAACTTACATAATATGTTTTACCCAAGATTTTTCAAACATTTTTGGAAGGATACTTATTAACATCTTGCAGAGGTAATGTTACATGAAAAACTTAGCATAAGACCAATCAGGTATTCTATGCAATAATGCAGATATATGAAAAAATAATATAATGAAATAAATGACTTTTCAAAAGGTATTGATCCTAGATCCACATTCTTTTTTTGGTTCAGGTGAGGCAATTAGAATGTGAAAAAAAGAAGCATAGAACAACTGTCTAATGAGAGGGACGAATGCTCCTGGGTGGAAAGTTATTAGAAGATAAATTAGTAGATTGACCCTTTTGTGTAGTTTATATTTGGAGACATTCCTTTTTCCACTATTACCCTCTTAGCGCTCCGAATCTCCACTTGCATTTTCTACAGAAAGAGTGTTTCAGAACGGCTCAATCAAAACTAAGGTTCAACACTTTTAGTTGAACAAACAGAACAGAAAGAAGTTTCACACAATTCTTCTGTGTAGTTTCTATTTGTAGACATTCTTTTTCCCAATATAGGCCTCTTAGCGCTCAGAATGTCCAATTGCAGTTTCTACAAAAGAGTGTTTCAGATCGGCTCAATCAAAAGTAAGGTTCAACTCTGTTAGTTGAATGCACAGAACAGAAAGAAGTTTCATACAATGCTTCTGTGTAGTTTATATTTGAACATATTCTTTTTTCCACTATTACCCACTTAGCGCTACGAATGTCCAGTAGCATTTTCTACAGACAGAGTGTTTCAAAACTGCTCAATCAAAAGTATGGTTTAACTCTGTTAGCTGAATGCTCAGATCAGAAAGAAGTTTCACAGAATGCTTCTGTGTAGTTTATATTTGAATATATTCCTTTTTCCACTACTACGCTCTTAGCGCTCCAAATGTCCAGTTGCATTTTCCACAGAAAGAGTGTTCAGATCTGCTCAATCAAAAGTATGGTTTAACTCTGTTAGCTGAATGCACAGATCAGAAAGAAGTTTCACCGAATGTTTCTGTGTAGTTTATATTTGAAGACATTCCTTTTTCCACTATTACCCTCTTAGCGCTCCGAATCTCCACTTGCATTTTCTACAAAAAGAGTGTTTCATAACTGCTCAATCAAAAATATGTTTTATCTCTGTTAACTGAATTTACAGATCAGAAATAAGTTTCACAGAATGCATCTGTGTAGTTTTTATTTGAAGATATTCTTTTTCCCAATGTAGGCCTCTTAGCGCTTAGCATGTCCAATTGCAGTTTCTACAGAAAGAGTGTTTCAGAACGGCTCAATCAAAAGTAAGGTTCAACTCTGTTAGTTGAATGCACAGAACAGAAAGAATTTTCACAGAATGTTACTGTGTAGTTTATATTTGTATATATTCCTTTTTCCACTATTACCCTCTTAGCGCTCCGAATGTCCACTTGCATTTTTTGCAGAAAGAGTGTTCAGAACTGCGCAATCAAAAGTATCGTTTAACTCTGTTAGCTTAATGAACATATCAGAAATAAGTTTCACACAATGCTTCTGTGTAGTTTTTATTTGAAGATATTATTTTTCCCAATATAGGCCTCTTAGCGCTCAGAATGTCCAATTGCAGTTTCTACAGAAAGAGTGTTTCAGAAAGGCTCAATCAAAAGTAAGGTTCAACTCTGTTAGTTGAATGCACAGAACAGAAAGAAGTTTCATACAATGCTTCTGTGTAGTTTATATTTGAACATATTCTTTTTTCCACTATTACCCACTTAGCGCTACGAATGTCCAGTTGCATTTTCTACAGACAGAGTGTTTCAAAACTGCTCAATCAAAAGTATGATTTAACTCTGTTAGCTGAATGCTCAGATCAGAAAGAAGTTTCACAGAATGCTTCTGTGTAGTTTATATTTGAATATATTCCTTTTTCCACTAATACTCTCTTAGCGCTCCAAATGTTCAGTTGCATTTTCTACACAAAGAGTGTTCAGATCTGCTCAATCAAAAGTATGGTTTAACACTGTTAGCTGAATGCACAGATCAGAAAGAAGTTTCACAGAATGATTCTGTGTAGTTTATATTTGGAGACATTCCTTTTTCCACTATTACCCTCTTAGCGCTCCGAATCTCCACTTGCATTTTCTACAGAAAGTGTGTTTCAGAACGGCTCAATCAAAACTAAGGTTCAAATCTTTTAGTTGAACAAACAGAACAGAAAGAAGTTTCACACAATTCTTCTGCGTAGTTTTTATTTGTAGACATTATTTTTCCCAATATAGGCCTCTTAGCGCTCAGAATGTCCAATTGCAGTTTCTACAGAAAGAGTGTTTCAGAACGGCTCAATCAAAAGTAAGGTTCAACTGTGTTAGTTGAATGCACAGAACAGAAAGAATTTTCACAGAATGCTACTGTGTAGTTTATATTTGAATATATTCCTTTTTCCACTATTACCCTCTTAGCGCTCCGAATCTCCATTGCATTTTCTACAGAAAGAGTGTTTCAGAACGGCTCAATCAAAACTAAGGTTCAACTCTTTTAGTTGAACAAACAGAACAGAAAGAAGTTTCACACAATTCTTCTGTGTAGTTTTTATTTGTAGACATTCTTTTTCCCAATATAGGCCTCTTAGCGCTCAGAATGTCCAATTGCAGTTTCTACAGAAAGAGTGTTTCAGAACGGCTCAATCAAAAGTAAGGTTCAACTCTGTTAGTTGAATGCACAGAACAGAAAGTAGTTTCATACAATGCTTCTGTGTAGTTTATATTTGAACATATTTTTTTCCACTATTACCCACTTAGCGCTACGAATGTCCAGTTGCATTTTCTACAGACAGAGTGTTTCAAAACTGCTCAATCAAAAGTATGGTTTAACTCTGTTAGCTGAATGCTCAGATCAGAAAGAAGTTTCACAGAATGCTTCTGTGTAGTTTATATTTGAATATATTACTTTTTCCACTACTACGCTCTTAGCGCTCCAAATGTCCAGTTGCATTTTCTACAGAAAGAGTGTTCAGATCTGCTCAATCAAAAGTATGGTTTAACTCTGTTAGCTGAATGCACAGATCAGAAAGAAGTTTCACCGAATGATTCTGTGTAGTTTATATTTGAAGACATTCCTTTTTCCACTATTACCCTCTTAGCGCTCCGAATCTCCACTTGCATTTTCTACAAAAAGAGTGTTTCATAACTGCTCAATCAAAAATATGTTTTATCTCTGTTAACTGAATTTACAGATCAGAAATAAGTTTCACAGAATGCATCTGTGTAGTTTTTATTTGAAGATATTCTTTTTCCCAATGTAGGCCTCTTAGCGCTTAGCATGTCCAATTGCAGTTTCTACAGAAAGAGTGTTTCAGAACGGCTCAATCAAAAGTAAGGTTCAACTCTGTTACTTGAATGCACAGAACAGAAAGAATTTTCACAGAATGCTACTGTGTAGTTTATATTTGAATATATTCCTTTTTCCACTATTAACCTCTTAGCGCTCCGAATGTCCACTTGCATTTTCTACAGAAAGAGTGTTCAGAACTGCGCAATCAAAAGTATGGTTTAACTCTGTTAGCTTAATGAACATATCAGAAATAAGTTTCACACAATGCTTCTGTGTAGTTTTTATTTGAAGATATTATTTTTCCCAATATAGGCCTCTTAGCGCTCAGAATGTCCAATTGCAGTTTCTACAGAAAGAGTGTTTCAGAAAGGCTCAATCAAAAGTAAGGTTCAACTCTGTTAGTTGAATGCACAGAACAGAAAGAAGTTTCATACAATGCTTCTGTGTAGTTTATATTTGAACATATTCTTTTTTCCACTATTACCCACTTAGCGCTACGAATGTCCAGTTGCATTTTCTACAGACAGAGTGTTTCAAAACTGCTGAATCAAAAGTATGGTTTAACTCTGTTAGCTGAATGCTCAGATCAGAAAGAAGTTTCACAGAATGCTTCTGTGTAGTTTATATTTGAATATATTCCTTTTTCCACTACTACTCTCTTAGCGCTCCAAATGTCCAGTTGCATTTTCTACAGAAAGAGTGTTCAGATCTGCTCAATCAAAAGTATGGTTTAACTCTGTTAGCTGAATGCACAGATCAGAAAGAAGTTTCACAGAATGATTCTGTGTAGTTTATATTTGGAGACATTCCTTTTTCCACTATTACCCTCTTAGCGCTCCGAATCTCCACTTGCATTTTCTACAGAAAGTGTGTTTCAGAACGGCTCAATCAAAACTAAGGTTCAACTCTTTTAGTTGAACAAACAGAACAGAAAGCAGTTTCACACAATTCTTCTGTGTAGTTTTTATTTGTAGACATTATTTTTCCCAATATAAGCCTCTTAGCGCTCAGAATGTCCAATTGCAGTTTCTACAGAAAGAGTGTTTCAGAACGGCTCAATCAAAAGTAAGGTTCAACTCTGTTAGTTGAATGCAGAGAACAGAAAGAAGTTTCATACAATGCTTCTGTGTAGTTTATATTTGAACATATTCTTTTTTCCACTATTACCCACTTAGCGCTACGAATGTCCAGTTGCATTTTCTACAGACAGAGTGTTTCAAAACTGCTCAATCAAAAGTATGGTTTAACTCTGTTAGCTGAATGCTCAGATCAGAAAGAAGTTTCACAGAATGCTTCTGTGTAGTTTATATTTGAATATATTAATTTTTCCACTACTACGCTCTTAGCGCTCCAAATGTCCAGTTGCATTTTCTACAGAAAGAGTGTTCAGATCTGCACAATCAAAAGTATGGTTTAACTCTGTTAGCTGAATGCACAGATCAGAAAGAAGTTTCACCGAATGATTCTGTGTAGTTTATATTTGAAGACATTCCTTTTTCCACTATTACCCTCTTAGCGCTCCGAATCTCCACTTGCATTTTCTACAAAAAGAGTGTTTATAACTGCTCAATCAAAAATACGTTTTATCTCTGTTAACTGAATTTACAGATCAGAAATAAGTTTCACAGAATGCATCTGTGTAGTTTTTATTTGAAGATATTCTTTTTCCCAATGTAGGCCTCTTAGCGCTTAGCATGTCCAATTGCAGTTTCTACAGAAAGAGTGTTTCAGAACGGCTCAATCAAAAGTAAGGTTCAACTCTGTTAGTTGAATGCACAGAACAGAAAGAATTTTCACAGAATGCTACTGTGTAGTTTATATTTGAATATATTCCTTTTTCCACTATTACCCTCTTAGCGCTCCGAATCTCCATTGCATTTTCTACAGAAAGAGTGTTTCAGAACGGCTCAATCAAAACTAAGTTTCAACTCTTTTAGTTGAACAAACAGAACAGAAAGGAGTTTCACACAATTCTTCTGTGTAGTTTTTATTTGTAGACATTCTTTTTCCCAATATAGGCCTCTTAGCGCTCAGAATGTCCAATTGCAGTTTCTACAGAAAGAGTGTTTCAGAACGGCTCAATCAAAAGTAAGGTTCAACCCTGTTAGTTGAATGCACAGAACAGAAAGAAGTTTCATACAATGCTTCTGTGTAGTTTATATTTGAACATATTCTTTTTTCCACTATTACCCACTTAGCGCTACGAATGTCCAGTTGCATTTTCTACAGACAGAGTGTTTCAAAACTGCTCAATCAAAAGTATGGTTTAACTCTGTTAGCTGAATGCTCAGATCAGAAAGAAGTTTCACAGAATGCTTCTGTGTAGTTTATATTTGAATATATTCCTTTTTCCACTACTACGCTCTTAGCGCTCCAAATGTCCAGTTGCATTTTCTACAGAAAGAGTGTTCAGATCTGCTCAATCAAAAGTATGGTTTAACTCTGTTAGCTGAATGCACAGATCAGAAAGAAGTTTCACCGAATGATTCTGTGTAGTTTATATTTGAAGACATTCCTTTTTCCACTATTACCCTCTTAGCGCTCCGAATCTCCACTTGCATTTTCTACAAAAAGAGTGTTTCATAACTGCTCAATCAAAAATATGTTTTAACTCTGTTAACTGAATTTACAGATCAGAAATAAGTTTCACAGAATGCATCTGTGTAGTTTTTATTTGAAGATATTCTTTTTCCCAATGTAGGCCTCTTAGCGCTTAGCATGTCCAATTGCAGTTTCTACAGAAAGAGTGTTTCAGAACGGCTCAATCAAAAGTAAGGTTCAACTCTGTTAGTTGAATGCACAGAACAGAAAGAAGTTTCATACAATGCTTCTGTGTAGTTTATATTTGAACATATTCTTTTTTCCACTATTACCCACTTAGCGCTACGAATGTCCAGTTGCATTTTCTACAGACAGAGTGTTTCAAAACTGCTCAATCAAAAGTATGGTTTAACTCTGTTAGCTGAATGCTCAGATCAGAAAGAAGTTTCACAGAATGCTTCTGTGTAGTTTATATTTGAATATATTCCTTTTTCCACTACTACGCTCTTAGCGCTGCAAATGTCCAGTTGCATTTTCTACAGAAAGAGTGTTCAGATCTGCACAATCAAAAGTATGGTTTAACTCTGTTAGCTGAATGCACAGATCAGAAAGAAGTTTCACCGAATGATTCTGTGTAGTTTATATTTGAAGACATTCCTTTTTCCACTATTACCCTCTTAGCGCTCCGAATCTCCACTTGCATTTTCTACAAAAAGAGTGTTTATAACTGCTCAATCAAAAATATGTTTTATCTCTGTTAACTGAATTTACAGATCAGAAATAAGTTTCACAGAATGCATCTGTGTAGTTTTTATTTGAAGTTATTCTTTTTCCCAATGTAGGCCTCTTAGCGCTTAGCATGTCCAATTGCAGTTTCTACAGAAAGAGTGTTTCAGAACGGCTCAATCAAAAGTAAGGTTCAACTCTGTTAGTTGAATGCACAGAACAGAAAGAATTTTCACAGAATGCTACTGTGTAGTTTATATTTGAATATATTCCTTTTTCCACTATTACCCTCTTAGCGCTCCGAATCTCCATTGCATTTTCTACAGAAAGAGTGTTTCAGAACGGCTCAATCAAAACTAAGGTTCAACTCTTTTAGTTGAACAAACAGAACAGAAAGAAGTTTCACACAATTCTTCTGTGTAGTTTTTATTTGTAGACATTCTTTTTCCCAATATAGGCCTCTTAGCGCTCAGAATGTCCAATTGCAGTTTCTACAGAAAGAGTGTTTCAGAACGGCTCAATCAAAAGTAAGGTTCAACTCTGTTAGTTCAATGCACAGAACAGAAAGAAGTTTCATACAATGCTTCTGTGTAGTTTATATTTGAACATATTCTTTTTTCCACTATTACCCACTTAGCGCTACGAATGTCCAGTTGCATTTTCTACAGACAGAGTGTTTCAAAACTGCTCAATCAAAAGTATGGTTTAACTCTGTTAGCTGAATGCTCAGATCAGAAAGAAGTTTCACAGAATGCTTCTGTGTAGTTTATATTTGAATATATTCCTTTTTCCACTACTACGCTCTTAGCGCTCCAAATGTCCAGTTGCATTTTCTACAGAAAGAGTGTTCAGATCTGCTCAATCAAAAGTATGGTTTAACTCTGTTAGCTGAATGCACAGATCAGAAAGAAGTTTCACCGAATGATTCTGTGTAGTTTATATTTGAAGACATTCCTTTTTCCACTATTACCCTCTTAGCGCTCCGAATCTCCACTTGCATTTTCTACAAAAAGAGTGTTTCATAACTGCTCAATCAAAAATATGTTTTATCTCTGTTAACTGAATTTACAGATCAGAAATAAGTTTCACAGAATGCATCTGTGTAGTTTTTATTTGAAGATATTCTTTTTCCCAATGTAGGCCTCTTAGCGCTTAGCATGTCCAATTGCAGTTTCTACAGAAAGAGTGTTTCAGAACGGCTCAATCAAAAGTAAGGTTCAACTCTGTTAGTTGAATGCACAGAACAGAAAGGATTTTCACAGAATGCTACTGTGTAGTTTATATTTGAATATATTCCTTTTTCCACTATTACCCTCTTAGCGCTCCGAATCTCCATTGCATTTTCTACAGAAAGAGTGTTTCAGAACGGCTCAATCAAAACTAAGGTTCAACTCTTTTAGTTGAACAAACAGAACAGAAAGAAGTTTCACACAATTCTTCTGTGTAGTTTTTATTTGTAGACATTCTTTTTCCCAATATAGGCCTCTTAGCGCTCAGAATGTCCAATTGCAGTTTATACAGAAAGAGTGTTTCAGAACGGCTCAATCAAAAGTAAGGTTCAACTCTGTTAGTTGAATGCACAGAACAGAAAGAAGTTTCATACAATGCTTCTGTGTAGTTTATATTTGAACATATTCTTTTTTCCACTATTACCCACTTAGCGCTACGAATGTCCAGTTGCATTTTCTACAGACAGAGTGTTTCAAAACTGCTCAATCAAAAGTATGGTTTAACTCTCTTAGCTGAATGCTCAGATCAGAAAGAAGTTTCACAGAATGATTCTGTGTAGTTTATATTTGAATATATTCCTTTTTCCACTACTACGCTCTTAGCGCTCCAAATGTCCAGTTGCATTTTCTACAGAAAGAGTGTTCAGATCTGCTCAATCAAAAGTATGGTTTAACTCTGTTAGCTGAATGCACAGATCAGAAAGAAGTTTCACCGAATGATTCTGTGTAGTTTATATTTGAAGACATTCCTTTTTCCACTATTACCCTCTTAGCGCTCCGAATCTCCACTTGCATTTTCTACAAAAAGAGTGTTTCATAACTGCTCAATCAAAAATATGTTTTATCTCTGTTAACTGAATTTACAGATCAGAAATAAGTTTCACAGAATGCATCTGTGTAGTTTTTATTTGAAGATATTCTTTTTCCCAATGTAGGCCTCTTAGCGCTTAGCATGTCCAATTGCAGTTTCTACAGAGAGAGTGTTTCAGAACGGCTCAATCAAAAGTAAGGTTCAACTCTGTTAGTTGAATGCACAGAACAGAAAGAATTTTCACAGAATGCTACTGTGTAGTTTATATTTGAATATATTTCTTTTTCCACTATTACACTCTTAGCGCTCCCAATGTCCACTTGCATTTTCTACAGAAAGAGGGTTCAGAACTGCGCAATCAAAAGTATGGTTTAACTCTGTTAGCTTAATGAACATATCAGAAATAAGTTTCACACAATGCTACTGTGTAGTTTTTATTTGAATATATTGTTTTTCCCAATATAGGCCTCTTAGCGCTCAGAATGTCCAATTGCAGTTTCTACAGAAAGAGTGTTTCAGAAAGGCTCAATCAAAATTAAGGTTCAACTCTGTTAGTTGAATGCACAGAACAGAAAGAAGTTTCATACAATGCTTCTGTGTAGTTTATATTTGAACATATTCTTTTTTCCACTATTACCCACTTAGCGCTACGAATGTCCAGTTGCATTTTCTACAGACAGAGTGTTTCAAAACTGCTCAATCAAAAGTATGGTTTAACTCTGTTAGCTGAATGCTCAGATCAGAAAGAAGTTTCACAGAATGCTTCTGTGTAGTTTATATTTGAATATATTCCTTTTTCCAAGAATACTCTCTTAGCGCTCCAAATGTCCAGTTGCATTTTCTACACAAAGAGTGTTCAGATCTGCTCAATCAAAAGTATGGTTTAACTCTGTTAGCTGAATGCACAGATCAGAAAGAAGTTTCACAGAATGATTCTGTGTAGTTTATATTTGGAGACATTCCTTTTTCCACTATTACCCTCTTAGCGCTCCGAATCTCCACTTGCATTTTCTACAGAAAGAGTGTTTCAGAACGGCTCAATCAAAACTAAGGTTCAACTCTTTTAGTTGAACAAACAGAACAGAAAGAAGTTTCACACAATTCTTCTGTGTAGTTTTTATTTGTAGACATTCTTTTTCCCAATATAGGCCTCTTAGCGCTCAGAATGTCCAATTGCAGTTTCTACAGAAAGAGTGTTTCAGAACGGCTCAATCAAAAGTAAGGTTCAACTCTGTTAGTTCAATGCACAGAACAGAAAGAAGTTTCATACAATGCTTCTGTGTAGTTTATATTTGAACATATTCTTTTTTCCACTATTACCCACTTAGCGCTACGAATGTCCAGTTGCATTTTCTACAGACAGAGTGTTTCAAAACTGCTCAATCAAAAGTATGGTTTAACTCTGTTAGCTGAATGCTCAGATCAGAAAGAAGTTTCACAGAATGCTTCTGTGTAGTTTATATTTGAATATATTCCTTTTTCCACTACTACGCTCTTAGCGCTCCAAATGTCCAGTTGCATTTTCTACAGAAAGAGTGTTCAGATCTGCTCAATCAAAAGTATGGTTTAACTCTGTTAGCTGAATGCACAGATCAGAAAGAAGTTTCACCGAATGATTCTGTGTAGTTTATATTTGAAGACATTCCTTTTTCCACTATTACCCTCTTAGCGCTCCGAATCTCCACTTGCATTTTCTACAAAAAGAGTGTTTCATAACTGCTCAATCAAAAATATGTTTTATCTCTGTTAACTGAATTTACAGATCAGAAATAAGTTTCACAGAATGCATCTGTGTAGTTTTTATTTGAAGATATTCTTTTTCCCAATGTAGGCCTCTTAGCGCTTAGCATGTCCAATTGCAGTTTCTACAGAAAGAGTGTTTCAGAACGGCTCAATCAAAAGTAAGGTTCAACTCTGTTAGTTGAATGCACAGAACAGAAAGAATTTTCACAGAATGCTACTGTGTAGTTTATATTTGAATATATTCCTTTTTCCACTATTACCCTCTTAGCGCTCCGAATCTCCATTGCATTTTCTACAGAAAGAGTGTTTCAGAACGGCTCAATCAAAACTAAGGTTCAACTCTTTTAGTTGAACAAACAGAACAGAAAGAAGTTTCACACAATTCTTCTGTGTAGTTTTTATTTGTAGACATTCTTTTTCCCAATATAGGAATCTTAGCGCTCAGAATGTCCAATTGCAGTTTCTACAGAAAGAGTGTTTCAGAACGGCTCAATCAAAAGTAAGGTTCAACTCTGTTAGTTGAATGCACAGAACAGAAAGAAGTTTCATACAATGCTTCTGTGTAGTTTATATTTGAACATATTCTTTTTTCCACTATTACCCACTTAGCGCTACGAATGTCCAGTTGCATTTTCTACAGACAGAGTGTTTCAAAACTGCTCAATCAAAAGTATGGTTTAACTCTGTTAGCTGAATGCTCAGATCAGAAAGAAGTTTCACAGAATGATTCTGTGTAGTTTATATTTGAATATATTCCTTTTTCCACTACTACGCTCTTAGCGCTCCAAATGTCCAGTTGCATTTTCTACAGAAAGAGTGTTCAGATCTGCTCAATCAAAAGTATGGTTTAACTCTGTTAGCTGAATGCACAGATCAGAAAGAAGTTTCACCGAATGATTCTGTGTAGTTTATATTTGAAGACATTCTTTTTTCCACTATTACCCTCTTAGCGCTCCGAATCTCCACTTGCATTTTCTACAAAAAGAGTGTTTCATAACTGCTCAATCAAAAATATGTTTTATCTCTGTTAACTGAATTTACAGATCAGAAATAAGTTTCACAGAATGCATCTGTGTAGTTTTTATTTGAAGATATTCTTTTTCCCAATGTTGGCCTCTTAGCGCTTAGCATGTCCAATTGCAGTTTCTACAGAGAGAGTGTTTCAGAACGGCTCAATCAAAAGTAAGGTTCAACTCTGTTAGTTGAATGCACAGAACAGAAAGAATTTTCACAGAATGCTACTGTGTAGTTTATATTTGAATATATTTCTTTTTCCACTATTACACTCTTAGCGCTCCGAATGTCCACTTGCATTTTCTACAGAAAGAGGGTTCAGAACTGCGCAATCAAAAGTATGGTTTAACTCTGTTAGCTTAATGAACATATCAGAAATAAGTTTCACACAATGCTACTGTGTAGTTTTTATTTGAATATATTGTTTTTCCCAATATAGGCCTCTTAGCGCTCAGAATGTCCAATTGCAGTTTCTACAGAAAGAGTGTTTCAGAAAGGCTCAATCAAAATTAAGGTTCAACTCTGTTAGTTGAATGCACAGAACAGAAAGAAGTTTCATACAATGCTTCTGTGTAGTTTATATTTGAACATATTCTTTTTTCCACTATTACCCACTTAGCGCTACGAATATCCAGTTGCATTTTCTACAGACAGAGTGTTTCAAAACTGCTCAATCAAAAGTATGGTTTAACTCTGTTAGCTGAATGCTCAGATCAGAAAGAAGTTTCACAGAATGCTTCTGTGTAGTTTATATTTGAATATATTCCTTTTTCCAAGAATACTCTCTTAGCGCTCCAAATGTCCAGTTGCATTTTCTACACAAAGAGTGTTCAGATCTGCTCAATCAAAAGTATGGTTTAACTCTGTTAGGTGAATGCACAGATCAGAAAGAAGTTTCACAGAATGATTCTGTGTAGTTTATATTTGGAGACATTCCTTTTTCCACTATTACCCTCTTAGCGCTCCGAATCTCCACTTGCATTTTCTACAGAAAGAGTGGTTCAGAACGGCTCAATCAAACTAAGGTTCAACTCTTTTAGTTGAACAAACAGAACAGAAAGAAGTTTCACACAATTCTTCTGTGTAGTTTCTATTTGTAGACATTCTTTTTCCCAATATAGGCCTCTTAGCGCTCAGAATGTCCAATTGCAGTTTCTACAAAAGAGTGTTTCAGATCGGCTCAATCAAAAGTAAGGTTCAACTCTGTTAGTTGAATGCACAGAACAGAAAGAAGTTTCATACAATGCTTCTGTGTAGTTTATATTTGAACATATTCTTTTTTCCACTATTACCCACTTAGCGCTACGAATGTCCAGTAGCATTTTCTACAGACAGAGTGTTTCAAAACTGCTCAATCAAAAGTATGGTTTAACTCTGTTAGCTGAATGCTCAGATCAGAAAGAAGTTTCACAGAATGCTTCTGTGTAGTTTATATTTGAATATATTCCTTTTTCCACTACTACGCTCTTAGCGCTCCAAATGTCCAGTTGCATTTTCTACAGAAAGAGTGTTCAGATCTGCTCAATCAAAAGTATGGTTTAACTCTGTTAGCTGAATGCACAGATCAGAAAGAAGTTTCACCGAATGTTTCTGTGTAGTTTATATTTGAAGACATTCCTTTTTCCACTATTACCCTCTTAGCGCTCCGAATCTCCACTTGCATTTTCTACAAAAAGAGTGTTTCATAACTGCTCAATCAAAAATATGTTTTATCTCTGTTAACTGAATTTACAGATCAGAAATAAGTTTCACAGAATGCATCTGTGTAGTTTTTATTTGAAGATATTCTTTTTCCCAATGTAGGCCTCTTAGCGCTTAGCATGTCCAATTGCAGTTTCTACAGAAAGAGTGTTTCAGAACGGCTCAATCAAAAGTAAGGTTCAACTCTGTTAGTTGAATGCACAGAACAGAAAGAATTTTCACAGAATGTTACTGTGTAGTTTATATTTGTATATATTCCTTTTTCCACTATTACACTCTTAGCGCTCCGAATGTCCACTTGCATTTTTTGCAGAAAGAGTGTTCAGAACTGCGCAATCAAAAGTATCGTTTAACTCTGTTAGCTTAATGAACATATCAGAAATAAGTTTCACACAATGCTTCTGTGTAGTTTTTATTTGAAGATATTATTTTTCCCAATATAGGCCTCTTAGCGCTCAGAATGTCCAATTGCAGTTTCTACAGAAAGAGTGTTTCAGAAAGGCTCAATCAAAAGTAAGGTTCAACTCTGTTAGTTGAATGCACAGAACAGAAAGAAGTTTCATACAATGCTTCTGTGTAGTTTATATTTGAACATATTCTTTTTTCCACTATTACCCACTTAGCGCTACGAATGTCCAGTTGCATTTTCTACAGACAGAGTGTTTCAAAACTGCTCAATCAAAAGTATGGTTTAACTCTGTTAGCTGAATGCTCAGATCAGAAAGAAGTTTCACAGAATGCTTCTGTGTAGTTTATATTTGAATATATTCCTTTTTCCACTAATACTCTCTTAGCGCTCCAAATGTTCAGTTGCATTTTCTACACAAAGAGTGTTCAGATCTGCTCAATCAAAAGTATGGTTTAACACTGTTAGCTGAATGCACAGATCAGAAAGAAGTTTCACAGAATGATTCTGTGTAGTTTATATTTGGAGACATTCCTTTTTCCACTATTACCCTCTTAGCGCTCCGAATCTCCACTTGCATTTTCTACAGAAAGTGTGTTTCAGAACGGCTCAATCAAAACTAAGGTTCAAATCTTTTAGTTGAACAAACAGAACAGAAAGAAGTTTCACACAATTCTTCTGCGTAGTTTTTATTTGTAGACATTATTTTTCCCAATATAGGCCTCTTAGCGCTCAGAATGTCCAATTGCAGTTTCTACAGAAAGAGTGTTTCAGAACGGCTCAATCAAAAGTAAGGTTCAACTGTGTTAGTTGAATGCACAGAACAGAAAGAATTTTCACAGAATGCTACTGTGTAGTTTATATTTGAATATATTCCTTTTTCCACTATTACCCTCTTAGCGCTCCGAATCTCCATTGCATTTTCTACAGAAAGAGTGTTTCAGAACGGCTCAATCAAAACTAAGGTTCAACTCTTTTAGTTGAACAAACAGAACAGAAAGAAGTTTCACACAATTCTTCTGTGTAGTTTTTATTTGTAGACATTCTTTTTCCCAATATAGGCCTCTTAGCGCTCAGAATGTCCAATTGCAGTTTCTACAGAAAGAGTGTTTCAGAACGGCTCAATCAAAAGTAAGGTTCAACTCTGTTAGTTGAATGCACAGAACAGAAAGAAGTTTCATACAATGCTTCTGTGTAGTTTATATTTGAACATATTTTTTTTCCACTATTACCCACTTAGCGCTACGAATGTCCAGTTGCATTTTCTACAGACAGAGTGTTTCAAAACTGCTCAATCAAAAGTATGGTTTAACTCTGTTAGCTGAATGCTCAGATCAGAAAGAAGTTTCACAGAATGCTTCTGTGTAGTTTATATTTGAATATATTCCTTTTTCCACTACTACGCTCTTAGCGCTCCAAATGTCCAGTTGCATTTTCTACAGAAAGAGTGTTCAGATCTGCTCAATCAAAAGTATGGTTTAACTCTGTTAGCTGAATGCACAGATCAGAAAGAAGTTTCACCGAATGATTCTGTGTAGTTTATATTTGAAGACATTCCTTTTTCCACTATTACCCTCTTAGCGCTCCGAATCTCCACTTGCATTTTCTACAAAAAGAGTGTTTCATAACTGCTCAATCAAAAATATGTTTTATCTCTGTTAACTGAATTTACAGATCAGAAATAAGTTTCACAGAATGCATCTGTGTAGTTTTTATTTGAAGATATTCTTTTTCCCAATGTAGGCCTCTTAGCGCTTAGCATGTCCAATTGCAGTTTCTACAGAAAGAGTGTTTCAGAACGGCTCAATCAAAAGTAAGGTTCAACTCTGTTACTTGAATGCACAGAACAGAAAGAATTTTCACAGAATGCTACTGTGTAGTTTATATTTGAATATATTCCTTTTTCCACTATTAACCTCTTAGCGCTCCGAATGTCCACTTGCATTTTCTACAGAAAGAGTGTTCAGAACTGCGCAATCAAAAGTATGGTTTAACTCTGTTAGCTTAATGAACATATCAGAAATAAGTTTCACACAATGCTTCTGTGTAGTTTTTATTTGAAGATATTATTTTTCCCAATATAGGCCTCTTAGCGCTCAGAATGTCCAATTGCAGTTTCTACAGAAAGAGTGTTTCAGAAAGGCTCAATCAAAAGTAAGGTTCAACTCTGTTAGTTGAATGCACAGAACAGAAAGAAGTTTCATACAATGCTTCTGTGTAGTTTATATTTGAACATATTCTTTTTTCCACTATTACCCACTTAGCGCTACGAATGTCCAGTTTCATTTTCTACAGACAGAGTGTTTCAAAACTGCTGAATCAAAAGTATGGTTTAACTCTGTTAGCTGAATGCTCAGATCAGAAAGAAGTTTCACAGAATGCTTCTGTGTAGTTTATATTTGAATATATTCCTTTTTCCACTACTACTCTCTTAGCGCTCCAAATGTCCAGTTGCATTTTCTACAGAAAGAGTGTTCAGATCTGCTCAATCAAAAGTATGGTTTAACTCTGTTAGCTGAATGCACAGATCAGAAAGAAGTTTCACAGAATGATTCTGTGTAGTTTATATTTGGAGACATTCCTTTTTCCACTATTACCCTCTTAGCGCTCCGAATCTCCACTTGCATTTTCTACAGAAAGTGTGTTTCAGAACGGCTCAATCAAAACTAAGGTTCAACTCTTTTAGTTGAACAAACAGAACAGAAAGCAGTTTCACACAATTCTTCTGTGTAGTTTTTATTTGTAGACATTATTTTTCCCAATATAAGCCTCTTAGCGCTCAGAATGTCCAATTGCAGTTTCTACAGAAAGAGTGTTTCAGAACGGCTCAATCAAAAGTAAGGTTCAACTCTGTTAGTTGAATGCACAGAACAGAAAGAAGTTTCATACAATGCTTCTGTGTAGTTTATATTTGAACATATTCTTTTTTCCACTATTACCCACTTAGCGCTACGAATGTCCAGTTGCATTTTCTACAGACAGAGTGTTTCAAAACTGCTCAATCAAAAGTATGGTTTAACTCTGTTAGCTGAATGCTCAGATCAGAAAGAAGTTTCACAGAATGCTTCTGTGTAGTTTATATTTGAATATATTAATTTTTCCACTACTACGCTCTTAGCGCTCCAAATGTCCAGTTGCATTTTCTACAGAAAGAGTGTTCAGATCTGCTCAATCAAAAGTATGGTTTAACTCTGTTAGCTGAATGCACAGATCAGAAAGAAGTTTCACCGAATGATTCTGTGTAGTTTATATTTGAAGACATTCCTTTTTCCACTATTACCCTCTTAGCGCTCCGAATCTCCACTTGCATTTTCTACAAAAAGAGTGTTTATAACTGCTCAATCAAAAATATGTTTTATCTCTGTTAACTGAATTTACAGATCAGAAATAAGTTTCACAGAATGCATCTGTGTAGTTTTTATTTGAAGATATTCTTTTTCCCAATGTAGGCCTCTTAGCGCTTAGCATGTCCAATTGCAGTTTCTACAGAAAGAGTGTTTCAGAACGGCTCAATCAAAAGTAAGGTTCAACTCTGTTAGTTGAATGCACAGAACAGAAAGAATTTTCACAGAATGCTACTGTGTAGTTTATATTTGAATATATTCCTTTTTCCACTATTACCCTCTTAGCGCTCCGAATCTCCATTGCATTTTCTACAGAAAGAGTGTTTCAGAACGGCTCAATCAAAACTAAGGTTCAACTCTTTTAGTTGAACAAACAGAACAGAAAGGAGTTTCACACAATTCTTCTGTGTAGTTTTTATTTGTAGACATTCTTTTTCCCAATATAGGCCTCTTAGCGCTCAGAATGTCCAATTGCAGTTTCTACAGAAAGAGTGTTTCAGAACGGCTCAATCAAAAGTAAGGTTCAACCCTGTTAGTTGAATGCACAGAACAGAAAGAAGTTTCATACAATGCTTCTGTGTAGTTTATATTTGAACATATTCTTTTTTCCACTATTACCCACTTAGCGCTACGAATGTCCAGTTGCATTTTCTACAGACAGAGTGTTTCAAAACTGCTCTATCAAAAGTATGGTTTAACTCTGTTAGCTGAATGCTCAGATCAGAAAGAAGTTTCACAGAATGCTTCTGTGTAGTTTATATTTGAATATATTCCTTTTTCCACTACTACGCTCTTAGCGCTCCAAATGTCCAGTTGCATTTTCTACAGAAAGAGTGTTCAGATCTGCTCAATCAAAAGTATGGTTTAACTCTGTTAGCTGAATGCACAGATCAGAAAGAAGTTTCACCGAATGATTCTGTGTAGTTTATATTTGAAGACATTCCTTTTTCCACTATTACCCTCTTAGCGCTCCGAATCTCCACTTGCATTTTCTACAAAAAGAGTGTTTCATAACTGCTCAATCAAAAATATGTTTTATCTCTGTTAACTGAATTTACAGATCAGAAATAAGTTTCACAGAATGCATCTGTGTAGTTTTTATTTGAAGATATTCTTTTTCCCAATGTAGGCCTCTTAGCGCTTAGCATGTCCAATTGCAGTTTCTACAGAAAGAGTGTTTCAGAACGGCTCAATCAAAAGTAAGGTTCAACTCTGTTAGTTGAATGCACAGAACAGAAAGAATTTTCACAGAATGCTACTGTGTAGTTTATATTTGAATATATTCCTTTTTCCACTATTACCCTCTTAGCGCTCCGAATCTCCATTGCATTTTCTACAGAAAGAGTGTTTCAGAACGGCTCAATCAAAACTAAGGTTCAACTCTTTTAGTTGAACAAACAGAACAGAAAGAAGTTTCACACAATTCTTCTGTGTAGTTTTTATTTGTAGACATTCTTTTTCCCAATATAGGCCTCTTAGCGCTCAGAATGTCCAATTGCAGTTTCTACAGAAAGAGTGTTTCAGAACGGCTCAATCAAAAGTAAGGTTCAACTCTGTTAGTTGAATGCACAGAACAGAAAGAAGTTTCATACAATGCTTCTGTGTAGTTTATATTTGAACATATTCTTTTTTCCACTATTACCCACTTAGCGCTACGAATGTCCAGTTGCATTTTCTACAGACAGAGTGTTTCAAAACTGCTCAATCAAAAGTATGGTTTAACTCTGTTAGCTGAATGCTCAGATCAGAAAGAAGTTTCACAGAATGCTTCTGTGTAGTTTATATTTGAATATATTCCTTTTTCCTCTACTACGCTCTTAGCGCTCCAAATGTCCAGTTGCATTTTCTACAGAAAGAGTGTTCAGATCTGCTCAATCAAAAGTATGGTTTAACTCTGTTAGCTGAATGCACAGATCAGAAAGAAGTTTCACCGAATGATTCTGTGTAGTTTATATTTGAAGACATTCCTTTTTCCACTATTACCCTCTTAGCGCTCCGAATCTCCACTTGCATTTTCTACAAAAAGAGTGTTTCATAACTGCTCAATCAAAAATATGTTTTATCTCTGTTAACTGAATTTACAGATCAGAAATAAGTTTCACAGAATGCATCTGTGTAGTTTTTATTTGAAGATATTCTTTTTCCCAATGTAGGCCTCTTAGCGCTTAGCATGTCCAATTGCAGTTTCTACAGAAAGAGTGTTTCAGAACGGCTCAATCAAAAGTAAGGTTCAACTCTGTTAGTTGAATGCACAGAACAGAAAGAATTTTCACAGAATGCTACTGTGTAGTTTATATTTGAATATATTCCTTTTTCCACTATTAACCTCTTAGCGCTCCGAATGTCCACTTGCATTTTCTACAGAAAGAGTGTTCAGAACTGCGCAATCAAAAGTATGGTTTAACTCTGTTAGCTTAATGAACATATCAGAAATAAGTTTCACACAATGCTTCTGTGTAGTTTTTATTTGAAGATATTATTTTTCCCAATATAGGCCTCTTAGCGCTCAGAATGTCCAATTGCAGTTTCTACAGAGAGAGTGTTTCAGAAAGGCTCAATCAAAAGTAAGGTTCAACTCTGTTAGTTGAATGCACAGAACAGAAAGAAGTTTCATACAATGCTTCTGTGTAGTTTATATTTGAACATATTCTTTTTTCCACTATTACCCACTTAGCGCTACGAATGTCCAGTTGCATTTTCTACAGACAGAGTGTTTCAAAACTGCTGAATCAAAAGTATGGTTTAACTCTGTTAGCTGAATGCTCAGATCAGAAAGAAGTTTCACAGAATGCTTCTGTGTAGTTTATATTTGAATATATTCCTTTTTCCACTACTACTCTCTTAGCGCTCCAAATGTCCAGTTGCATTTTCTACAGAAAGAGTGTTCAGATCTGCTCAATCAAAAGTATGGTTTAACTCTGTTAGCTGAATGCACAGATCAGAAAGAAGTTTCACAGAATGATTCTGTGTAGTTTATATTTGGAGACATTCCTTTTTCCACTATTACCCTCTTAGCGCTCCGAATCTCCACTTGCATTTTCTACAGAAAGTGTGTTTCAGAACGGCTCAATCAAAACTAAGGTTCAACTCTTTTAGTTGAACAAACAGAACAGAAAGCAGTTTCACACAATTCTTCTGTGTAGTTTTTATTTGTAGACATTATTTTTCCCAATATAAGCCTCTTAGCGCTCAGAATGTCCAATTGCAGTTTCTACAGAAAGAGTGTTTCAGAACGGCTCAATCAAAAGTAAGGTTCAACTCTGTTAGTTGAATGCACAGAACAGAAAGAAGTTTCATACAATGCTTCTGTGTAGTTTATATTTGAACATATTCTTTTTTCCACTATTACCCACTTAGCGCTACGAATGTCCAGTTGCATTTTCTACAGACAGAGTGTTTCAAAACTGCTCAATCAAAAGTATGGTTTAACTCTGTTAGCTGAATGCTCAGATCAGAAAGAAGTTTCACAGAATGCTTCTGTGTAGTTTATATTTGAATATATTAATTTTTCCACTACTACGCTCTTAGCGCTCCAAATGTCCAGTTGCATTTTCTACAGAAAGAGTGTTCAGATCTGCACAATCAAAAGTATGGTTTAACTCTGTTAGCTGAATGCACAGATCAGAAAGAAGTTTCACCGAATGATTCTGTGTAGTTTATATTTGAAGACATTCCTTTTTCCACTATTACCCTCTTAGCGCTCCGAATCTCCACTTGCATTTTCTACAAAAAGAGTGTTTATAACTGCTCAATCAAAAATATGTTTTATCTCTGTTAACTGAATTTACAGATCAGAAATAAGTTTCACAGAATGCATCTGTGTAGTTTTTATTTGAAGATATTCTTTTTCCCAATGTAGGCCTCTTAGCGCTTAGCATGTCCAATTGCAGTTTCTACAGAAAGAGTGTTTCAGAACGGCTCAATCAAAAGTAAGGTTCAACTCTGTTAGTTGAATGCACAGAACAGAAAGAATTTTCACAGAATGCTACTGTGTAGTTTATATTTGAATATATTCCTTTTTCCACTATTACCCTCTTAGCGCTCCGAATCTCCATTGCATTTTCTACAGAAAGAGTGTTTCAGAACGGCTCAATCAAAACTAAGGTTCAACTCTTTTAGTTGAACAAACAGAACAGAAAGGAGTTTCACACAATTCTTCTGTGTAGTTTTTATTTGTAGACATTCTTTTTCCCAATATAGGCCTCTTAGCGCTCAGAATGTCCAATTGCAGTTTCTACAGAAAGAGTGTTTCAGAACGGCTCAATCAAAAGTAAGGTTCAACCCTGTTAGTTGAATGCACAGAACAGAAAGAAGTTTCATACACTGCTTCTGTGTAGTTTATATTTGAACATATTCTTTTTTCCACTATTACCCACTTAGCGCTACGAATGTCCAGTTGCATTTTCTACAGACAGAGTGTTTCAAAACTGCTCTATCAAAAGTATGGTTTAACTCTGTTAGCTGAATGCTCAGATCAGAAAGAAGTTTCACAGAATGCTTCTGTGTAGTTTATATTTGAATATATTCCTTTTTCCACTACTACGCTCTTAGCGCTCCAAATGTCCAGTTGCATTTTCTACAGAAAGAGTGTTCAGATCTGCTGAATCAAAAGTATGGTTTAACTCTGTTAGCTGAATGCACAGATCAGAAAGAAGTTTCACCGAATGATTCTGTGTAGTTTATATTTGAAGACATTCCTTTTTCCACTATTACCCTCTTAGCGCTCCGAATCTCCACTTGCATTTTCTACAAAAAGAGTGTTTCATAACTGCTCAATCAAAAATATGTTTTATCTCTGTTAACTGAATTTACAGATCAGAAATAAGTTTCACAGAATGCATCTGTGTAGTTTTTATTTGAAGATATTCTTTTTCCCAATGTAGGCCTCTTAGCGCTTAGCATGTCCAATTGCAGTTTCTACAGAAAGAGTGTTTCAGAACGGCTCAATCAAAAGTAAGGTTCAACTCTGTTACTTGAATGCACAGAACAGAAAGAATTTTCACAGAATGCTACTGTGTAGTTTATATTTGAATATATTCCTTTTTCCACTATTAACCTCTTAGCGCTCCGAATGTCCACTTGCATTTTCTACAGAAAGAGTGTTCAGAACTGCGCAATCAAAAGTATGGTTTAACTCTGTTAGCTTAATGAACATATCAGAAATAAGTTTCACACAATGCTTCTGTGTAGTTTTTATTTGAAGATATTATTTTTCCCAATATAGGCCTCTTAGCGCTCAGAATGTCCAATTGCAGTTTCTACAGAAAGAGTGTTTCAGAAAGGCTCAATCAAAAGTAAGGTTCAACTCTGTTAGTTGAATGCACAGAACAGAAAGAAGTTTCATACAATGCTTCTGTGTAGTTTATATTTGAACATATTCTTTTTTCCACTATTACCCACTTAGCGCTACGAATGTCCAGTTTCATTTTCTACAGACAGAGTGTTTCAAAACTGCTGAATCAAAAGTATGGTTTAACTCTGTTAGCTGAATGCTCAGATCAGAAAGAAGTTTCACAGAATGCTTCTGTGTAGTTTATATTTGAATATATTCCTTTTTCCACTACTACTCTCTTAGCGCTCCAAATGTCCAGTTGCATTTTCTACAGAAAGAGTGTTCAGATCTGCTCAATCAAAAGTATGGTTTAACTCTGTTAGCTGAATGCACAGATCAGAAAGAAGTTTCACAGAATGATTCTGTGTAGTTTATATTTGGAGACATTCCTTTTTCCACTATTACCCTCTTAGCGCTCCGAATCTCCACTTGCATTTTCTACAGAAAGTGTGTTTCAGAACGGCTCAATCAAAACTAAGGTTCAACTCTTTTAGTTGAACAAACAGAACAGAAAGCAGTTTCACACAATTCTTCTGTGTAGTTTTTATTTGTAGACATTATTTTTCCCAATATAAGCCTCTTAGCGCTCAGAATGTCCAATTGCAGTTTCTACAGAAAGAGTGTTTCAGAACGGCTCAATCAAAAGTAAGGTTCAACTCTGTTAGTTGAATGCACAGAACAGAAAGAAGTTTCATACAATGCTTCTGTGTAGTTTATATTTGAACATATTCTTTTTTCCACTATTACCCACTTAGCGCTACGAATGTCCAGTTGCATTTTCTACAGACAGAGTGTTTCAAAACTGCTCAATCAAAAGTATGGTTTAACTCTGTTAGCTGAATGCTCAGATCAGAAAGAAGTTTCACAGAATGCTTCTGTGTAGTTTATATTTGAATATATTAATTTTTCCACTACTACGCTCTTAGCGCTCCAAATGTCCAGTTGCATTTTCTACAGAAAGAGTGTTCAGATCTGCACAATCAAAAGTATGGTTTAACTCTGTTAGCTGAATGCACAGATCAGAAAGAAGTTTCACCGAATGATTCTGTGTAGTTTATATTTGAAGACATTCCTTTTTCCACTATTACCCTCTTAGCGCTCCGAATCTCCACTTGCATTTTCTACAAAAAGAGTGTTTATAACTGCTCAATCAAAAATATGTTTTATCTCTGTTAACTGAATTTACAGATCAGAAATAAGTTTCACAGAATGCATCTGTGTAGTTTTTATTTGAAGATATTCTTTTTCCCAATGTAGGCCTCTTAGCGCTTAGCATGTCCAATTGCAGTTTCTACAGAAAGAGTGTTTCAGAACGGCTCAATCAAAAGTAAGGTTCAACTCTGTTAGTTGAATGCACAGAACAGAAAGAATTTTCACAGAATGCTACTGTGTAGTTTATATTTGAATATATTCCTTTTTCCACTATTACCCTCTTAGCGCTCCGAATCTCCATTGCATTTTCTACAGAAAGAGTGTTTCAGAACGGCTCAATCAAAACTAAGGTTCAACTCTTTTAGTTGAACAAACAGAACAGAAAGGAGTTTCACACAATTCTTCTGTGTAGTTTTTATTTGTAGACATTCTTTTTCCCAATATAGGCCTCTTAGCGCTCAGAATGTCCAATTGCAGTTTCTACAGAAAGAGTGTTTCAGAACGGCTCAATCAAAAGTAAGGTTCAACCCTGTTAGTTGAATGCACAGAACAGAAAGAAGTTTCATACAATGCTTCTGTGTAGTTTATATTTGAACATATTCTTTTTTCCACTATTACCCACTTAGCGCTACGAATGTCCAGTTGCATTTTCTACAGACAGAGTGTTTCAAAACTGCTCAATCAAAAGTATAGTTTAACTCTGTTAGCTGAATGCTCAGATCAGAAAGAAGTTTCACAGAATGCTTCTGTGTAGTTTATATTTGAATATATTCCTTTTTCCACTACTACGCTCTTAGCGCTCCAAATGTCCAGTTGCATTTTCTACAGAAAGAGTGTTCAGATCTGCTCAATCAAAAGTATGGTTTAACTCTGTTAGCTGAATGCACAGATCAGAAAGAAGTTTCACCGAATGATTCTGTGTAGTTTATATTTGAAGACATTCCTTTTTCCACTATTACCCTCTTAGCGCTCCGAATCTCCACTTGCATTTTCTACAAAAAGAGTGTTTCATAACTGCTCAATCAAAAATATGTTTTATCTCTGTTAACTGAATTTACAGATCAGAAATAAGTTTCACAGAATGCATCTGTGTAGTTTTTATTTGAAGATATTCTTTTTCCCAATGTAGGCCTCTTAGCGCTTAGCATGTCCAATTGCAGTTTCTACAGAAAGAGTGTTTCAGAACGGCTCAATCAAAAGTAAGGTTCAACTCTGTTACTTGAATGCACAGAACAGAAAGAATTTTCACAGAATGCTACTGTGTAGTTTATATTTGAATATATTCCTTTTTCCACTATTAACCTCTTAGCGCTCCGAATGTCCACTTGCATTTTCTACAGAAAGAGTGTTCAGAACTGCGCAATCAAAAGTATGGTTTAACTCTGTTAGCTTAATGAACATATCAGAAATAAGTTTCACACAATGCTTCTGTGTAGTTTTTATTTGAAGATATTATTTTTCCCAATATAGGCCTCTTAGCGCTCAGAATGTCCAATTGCAGTTTCTACAGAAAGAGTGTTTCAGAAAGGCTCAATCAAAAGTAAGGTTCAACTCTGTTAGTTGAATGCACAGAACAGAAAGAAGTTTCATACAATGCTTCTGTGTAGTTTATATTTGAACATATTCTTTTTTCCACTATTACCCACTTAGCGCTACGAATGTCCAGTTTCATTTTCTACAGACAGAGTGTTTCAAAACTGCTGAATCAAAAGTATGGTTTAACTCTGTTAGCTGAATGCTCAGATCAGAAAGAAGTTTCACAGAATGCTTCTGTGTAGTTTATATTTGAATATATTCCTTTTTCCACTACTACTCTCTTAGCGCTCCAAATGTCCAGTTGCATTTTCTACAGAAAGAGTGTTCAGATCTGCTCAATCAAAAGTATGGTTTAACTCTGTTAGCTGAATGCACAGATCAGAAAGAAGTTTCACAGAATGATTCTGTGTAGTTTATATTTGGAGACATTCCTTTTTCCACTATTACCCTCTTAGCGCTCCGAATCTCCACTTGCATTTTCTACAGAAAGTGTGTTTCAGAACGGCTCAATCAAAACTAAGGTTCAACTCTTTTAGTTGAACAAACAGAACAGAAAGCAGTTTCACACAATTCTTCTGTGTAGTTTTTATTTGTAGACATTATTTTTCCCAATATAAGCCTCTTAGCGCTCAGAATGTCCAATTGCAGTTTCTACAGAAAGAGTGTTTCAGAACGGCTCAATCAAAAGTAAGGTTCAACTCTGTTAGTTGAATGCACAGAACAGAAAGAAGTTTCATACAATGCTTCTGTGTAGTTTATATTTGAACATATTCTTTTTTCCACTATTACCCACTTAGCGCTACGAATGTCCAGTTGCATTTTCTACAGACAGAGTGTTTCAAAACTGCTCAATCAAAAGTATGGTTTAACTCTGTTAGCTGAATGCTCAGATCAGAAAGAAGTTTCACAGAATGCTTCTGTGTAGTTTATATTTGAATATATTAATTTTTCCACTACTACGCTCTTAGCGCTCCAAATGTCCAGTTGCATTTTCTACAGAAAGAGTGTTCAGATCTGCACAATCAAAAGTATGGTTTAACTCTGTTAGCTGAATGCACAGATCAGAAAGAAGTTTCACCGAATGATTCTGTGTAGTTTATATTTGAAGACATTCCTTTTTCCACTATTACCCTCTTAGCGCTCCGAATCTCCACTTGCATTTTCTACAAAAAGAGTGTTTATAACTGCTCAATCAAAAATATGTTTTATCTCTGTTAACTGAATTTACAGATCAGAAATAAGTTTCACAGAATGCATCTGTGTAGTTTTTATTTGAAGATATTCTTTTTCCCAATGTAGGCCTCTTAGCGCTTAGCATGTCCAATTGCAGTTTCTACAGAAAGAGTGTTTCAGAACGGCTCAATCAAAAGTAAGGTTCAACTCTGTTAGTTGAATGCACAGAACAGAAAGAATTTTCACAGAATGCTACTGTGTAGTTTATATTTGAATATATTCCTTTTTCCACTATTACCCTCTTAGCGCTCCGAATCTCCATTGCATTTTCTACAGAAAGAGTGTTTCAGAACGGCTCAATCAAAACTAAGGTTCAACTCTTTTAGTTGAACAAACAGAACAGAAAGGAGTTTCACACAATTCTTCTGTGTAGTTTTTATTTGTAGACATTCTTTTTCCCAATATAGGCCTCTTAGCGCTCAGAATGTCCAATTGCAGTTTCTACAGAAAGAGTGTTTCAGAACGGCTCAATCAAAAGTAAGGTTCAACCCTGTTAGTTGAATGCACAGAACAGAAAGAAGTTTCATACAATGCTTCTGTGTAGTTTATATTTGAACATATTCTTTTTTCCACTATTACCCACTTAGCGCTACGAATGTCCAGTTGCATTTTCTACAGACAGAGTGTTTCAAAACTGCTCTATCAAAAGTATGGTTTAACTCTGTTAGCTGAATGCTCAGATCAGAAAGAAGTTTCACAGAATGCTTCTGTGTAGTTTATATTTGAATATATTCCTTTTTCCACTACTACGCTCTTAGCGCTCCAAATGTCCAGTTGCATTTTCTACAGAAAGAGTGTTCAGATCTGCTCAATCAAAAGTATGGTTTAACTCTGTTAGCTGAATGCACAGATCAGAAAGAAGTTTCACCGAATGATTCTGTGTAGTTTATATTTGAAGACATTCCTTTTTCCACTATTACCCTCTTAGCGCTCCGAATCTCCACTTGCATTTTCTACAAAAAGAGTGTTTCATAACTGCTCAATCAAAAATATGTTTTATCTCTGTTAACTGAATTTACAGATCAGAAATAAGTTTCACAGAATGCATCTGTGTAGTTTTTATTTGAAGATATTCTTTTTCCCAATGTAGGCCTCTTAGCGCTTAGCATGTCCAATTGCAGTTTCTACAGAAAGAGTGTTTCAGAACGGCTCAATCAAAAGTAAGGTTCAACTCTGTTAGTTGAATGCACAGAACAGAAAGAATTTTCACAGAATGCTACTGTGTAGTTTATATTTGAATATATTCCTTTTTCCACTATTACCCTCTTAGCGCTCCGAATCTCCATTGCATTTTCTACAGAAAGAGTGTTTCAGAACGGCTCAATCAAAACTAAGGTTCAACTCTTTTAGTTGAACAAACAGAACAGAAAGAAGT
Source organism: Symphalangus syndactylus (assembly GCF_028878055.3). NCBI lineage: Eukaryota > Metazoa > Chordata > Mammalia > Primates > Hylobatidae > Symphalangus > Symphalangus syndactylus. The sequence continues at coordinate 107,687,310 of NC_072437.2, read as the reverse complement.
TTCACACAATTCTTCTGTGTAGTTTTTATTTGTAGACATTCTTTTTCCCAATATAGGCCTCTTAGCGCTCAGAATGTCCAATTGCAGTTTCTACAGAAAGAGTGTTTCAGAACGGCTCAATCAAAAGTAAGGTTCAACTCTGTTAGTTGAATGCACAGAACAGAAAGAAGTTTCATACAATGCTTCTGTGTAGTTTATATTTGAACATATTCTTTTTTCCACTATTACCCACTTAGCGCTACGAATGTCCAGTTGCATTTTCTACAGACAGAGTGTTTCAAAACTGCTCAATCAAAAGTATGGTTTAACTCTGTTAGCTGAATGCTCAGATCAGAAAGAAGTTTCACAGAATGCTTCTGTGTAGTTTATATTTGAATATATTCCTTTTTCCTCTACTACGCTCTTAGCGCTCCAAATGTCCAGTTGCATTTTCTACAGAAAGAGTGTTCAGATCTGCTCAATCAAAAGTATGGTTTAACTCTGTTAGCTGAATGCACAGATCAGAAAGAAGTTTCACCGAATGATTCTGTGTAGTTTATATTTGAAGACATTCCTTTTTCCACTATTACCCTCTTAGCGCTCCGAATCTCCACTTGCATTTTCTACAAAAAGAGTGTTTCATAACTGCTCAATCAAAAATATGTTTTATCTCTGTTAACTGAATTTACAGATCAGAAATAAGTTTCACAGAATGCATCTGTGTAGTTTTTATTTGAAGATATTCTTTTTCCCAATGTAGGCCTCTTAGCGCTTAGCATGTCCAATTGCAGTTTCTACAGAAAGAGTGTTTCAGAACGGCTCAATCAAAAGTAAGGTTCAACTCTGTTAGTTGAATGCACAGAACAGAAAGAATTTTCACAGAATGCTACTGTGTAGTTTATATTTGAATATATTCCTTTTTCCACTATTAACCTCTTAGCGCTCCGAATGTCCACTTGCATTTTCTACAGAAAGAGTGTTCAGAACTGCGCAATCAAAAGTATGGTTTAACTCTGTTAGCTTAATGAACATATCAGAAATAAGTTTCACACAATGCTTCTGTGTAGTTTTTATTTGAAGATATTATTTTTCCCAATATAGGCCTCTTAGCGCTCAGAATGTCCAATTGCAGTTTCTACAGAGAGAGTGTTTCAGAAAGGCTCAATCAAAAGTAAGGTTCAACTCTGTTAGTTGAATGCACAGAACAGAAAGAAGTTTCATAAAATGCTTCTGTGTAGTTTATATTTGAACATATTCTTTTTTCCACTATTACCCACTTAGCGCTACGAATGTCCAGTTGCATTTTCTACAGACAGAGTGTTTCAAAACTGCTGAATCAAAAGTATGGTTTAACTCTGTTAGCTGAATGCTCAGATCAGAAAGAAGTTTCACAGAATGCTTCTGTGTAGTTTATATTTGAATATATTCCTTTTTCCACTACTACTCTCTTAGCGCTCCAAATGTCCAGTTGCATTTTCTACAGAAAGAGTGTTCAGATCTGCTCAATCAAAAGTATGGTTTAACTCTGTTAGCTGAATGCACAGATCAGAAAGAAGTTTCACAGAATGATTCTGTGTAGTTTATATTTGGAGACATTCCTTTTTCCACTATTACCCTCTTAGCGCTCCGAATCTCCACTTGCATTTTCTACAGAAAGTGTGTTTCAGAACGGCTCAATCAAAACTAAGGTTCAACTCTTTTAGTTGAACAAACAGAACAGAAAGCAGTTTCACACAATTCTTCTGTGTAGTTTTTATTTGTAGACATTATTTTTCCCAATATAAGCCTCTTAGCGCTCAGAATGTCCAATTGCAGTTTCTACAGAAAGAGTGTTTCAGAACGGCTCAATCAAAAGTAAGGTTCAACTCTGTTAGTTGAATGCACAGAACAGAAAGAAGTTTCATACAATGCTTCTGTGTAGTTTATATTTGAACATATTCTTTTTTCCACTATTACCCACTTAGCGCTACGAATGTCCAGTTGCATTTTCTACAGACAGAGTGTTTCAAAACTGCTCAATCAAAAGTATGGTTTAACTCTGTTAGCTGAATGCTCAGATCAGAAAGAAGTTTCACAGAATGCTTCTGTGTAGTTTATATTTGAATATATTAATTTTTCCACTACTACGCTCTTAGCGCTCCAAATGTCCAGTTGCATTTTCTACAGAAAGAGTGTTCAGATCTGCACAATCAAAAGTATGGTTTAACTCTGTTAGCTGAATGCACAGATCAGAAAGAAGTTTCACCGAATGATTCTGTGTAGTTTATATTTGAAGACATTCCTTTTTCCACTATTACCCTCTTAGCGCTCCGAATCTCCACTTGCATTTTCTACAAAAAGAGTGTTTATAACTGCTCAATCAAAAATATGTTTTATCTCTGTTAACTGAATTTACAGATCAGAAATAAGTTTCACAGAATGCATCTGTGTAGTTTTTATTTGAAGATATTCTTTTTCCCAATGTAGGCCTCTTAGCGCTTAGCATGTCCAATTGCAGTTTCTACAGAAAGAGTGTTTCAGAACGGCTCAATCAAAAGTAAGGTTCAACTCTGTTAGTTGAATGCACAGAACAGAAAGAATTTTCACAGAATGCTACTGTGTAGTTTATATTTGAATATATTCCTTTTTCCACTATTACCCTCTTAGCGCTCCGAATCTCCATTGCATTTTCTACAGAAAGAGTGTTTCAGAACGGCTCAATCAAAACTAAGGTTCAACTCTTTTAGTTGAACAAACAGAACAGAAAGGAGTTTCACACAATTCTTCTGTGTAGTTTTTATTTGTAGACATTCTTTTTCCCAATATAGGCCTCTTAGCGCTCAGAATGTCCAATTGCAGTTTCTACAGAAAGAGTGTTTCAGAACGGCTCAATCAAAAGTAAGGTTCAACCCTGTTAGTTGAATGCACAGAACAGAAAGAAGTTTCATACAATGCTTCTGTGTAGTTTATATTTGAACATATTCTTTTTTCCACTATTACCCACTTAGCGCTACGAATGTCCAGTTGCATTTTCTACAGACAGAGTGTTTCAAAACTGCTCTATCAAAAGTATGGTTTAACTCTGTTAGCTGAATGCTCAGATCAGAAAGAAGTTTCAAGAATGCTTCTGTGTAGTTTATATTTGAATATATTCCTTTTTCCACTACTACGCTCTTAGCGCTCCAAATGTCCAGTTGCATTTTCTACAGAAAGAGTGTTCAGATCTGCTGAATCAAAAGTATGGTTTAACTCTGTTAGCTGAATGCAAAGATCAGAAAGAAGTTTCACCGAATGATTCTGTGTAGTTTATATTTGAAGACATTCCTTTTTCCACTATTACCCTCTTAGCGCTCCGAATCTCCACTTGCATTTTCTACAAAAAGAGTGTTTCATAACTGCTCAATCAAAAATATGTTTTATCTCTGTTAACTGAATTTACAGATCAGAAATAAGTTTCACAGAATGCATCTGTGTAGTTTTTATTTGAAGATATTCTTTTTCCCAATGTAGGCCTCTTAGCGCTTAGCATGTCCAATTGCAGTTTCTACAGAAAGAGTGTTTCAGAACGGCTCAATAAAAAGTAAGGTTCAACTCTGTTAGTTGAATGCACAGAACAGAAAGAATTTTCACAGAATGCTACTGTGTAGTTTATATTTGAATATATTCCTTTTTCCACTATTACCCTCTTAGCGCTCCGAATCTCCATTGCATTTTCTACAGAAAGAGTGTTTCAGAACGGCTCAATCAAAACTAAGGTTCAACTCTTTTAGTTGAACAAACAGAACAGAAAGGAGTTTCACACAATTCTTCTGTGTAGTTTTTATTTGTAGACATTCTTTTTCCCAATATAGGCCTCTTAGCGCTCAGAATGTCCAATTGCAGTTTCTACAGAAAGAGTGTTTCAGAACGGCTCAATCAAAAGTAAGGTTCAACTCTGTTAGTTGAATGCACAGAACAGAAAGAAGTTTCATACAATGCTTCTGTGTAGTTTATATTTGAACATATTCTTTTTTCCACTATTACCCACTTAGCGCTACGAATGTCCAGTTGCATTTTCTACAGACAGAGTGTTTCAAAACTGCTCAATCAAAAGTATGGTTTAAATCTGTTAGCTGAATGCTCAGATCAGAAAGAAGTTTCACAGAATGCTTCTGTGTAGTTTATATTTGAATATATTCCTTTTTCCACTACTACGCTCTTAGCGCTGCAAATGTCCAGTTGCATTTTCTACAGAAAGAGTGTTCAGATCTGCACAATCAAAAGTATGGTTTAACTCTGTTAGCTGAATGCACAGATCAGAAAGAAGTTTCACCGAATGATTCTGTGTAGTTTATATTTGAAGACATTCCTTTTTCCACTATTACCCTCTTAGCGCTCCGAATCTCCACTTGCATTTTCTACAAAAAGAGTGTTTATAACTGCTCAATCAAAAATATGTTTTATCTCTGTTAACTGAATTTACAGATCAGAAATAAGTTTCACAGAATGCATCTGTGTAGTTTTTATTTGAAGATATTCTTTTTCCCAATGTAGGCCTCTTAGCGCTTAGCATGTCCAATTGCAGTTTCTACAGAAAGAGTGTTTCAGAACGGCTCAATCAAAAGTAAGGTTCAACTCTGTTAGTTGAATGCACAGAACAGAAAGAATTTTCACAGAATGCTACTGTGTAGTTTATATTTGAATATATTCCTTTTTCCACTATTACCCTCTTAGCGCTCCGAATCTCCATTGCATTTTCTACAGAAAGAGTGTTTCAGAACGGCTCAATCAAAACTAAGGTTCAACTCTTTTAGTTGAACAAACAGAACAGAAAGAAGTTTCACACAATTCTTCTGTGTAGTTTTTATTTGTAGACATTCTTTTTCCCAATATAGGCCTCTTAGCGCTCAGAATGTCCAATTGCAGTTTCTACAGAAAGAGTGTTTCAGAACGGCTCAATCAAAAGTAAGGTTCAACTCTGTTAGTTCAATGCACAGAACAGAAAGAAGTTTCATACAATGCTTCTGTGTAGTTTATATTTGAACATATTCTTTTTTCCACTATTACCCACTTAGCGCTACGAATGTCCAGTTGCATTTTCTACAGACAGAGTGTTTCAAAACTGCTCAATCAAAAGTATGGTTTAACTCTGTTAGCTGAATGCTCAGATCAGAAAGAAGTTTCACAGAATGCTTCTGTGTAGTTTATATTTGAATATATTCCTTTTTCCACTACTACGCTCTTAGCGCTCCAAATGTCCAGTTGCATTTTCTACAGAAAGAGTGTTCAGATCTGCTCAATCAAAAGTATGGTTTAACTCTGTTAGCTGAATGCACAGATCAGAAAGAAGTTTCACCGAATGATTCTGTGTAGTTTATATTTGAAGACATTCCTTTTTCCACTATTACCCTCTTAGCGCTCCGAATCTCCACTTGCATTTTCTACAAAAAGAGTGTTTCATAACTGCTCAATCAAAAATATGTTTTATCTCTGTTAACTGAATTTACAGATCAGAAATAAGTTTCACAGAATGCATCTGTGTAGTTTTTATTTGAAGATATTCTTTTTCCCAATGTAGGCCTCTTAGCGCTTAGCATGTCCAATTGCAGTTTCTACAGAAAGAGTGTTTCAGAACGGCTCAATCAAAAGTAAGGTTCAACTCTGTTAGTTGAATGCACAGAACAGAAAGAATTTTCACAGAATGCTACTGTGTGGTTTATATTTGAATATATTCCTTTTTCCACTATTACCCTCTTAGCGCTCCGAATCTCCATTGCATTTTCTACAGAAAGAGTGTTTCAGAACGGCTCAATCAAAAGTAAGGTTCAACTCTGTTAGTTGAATGCTCAGAACAGAAAGAAGTTTCATACAATGCTTCTGTGTAGTTTATATTTGAACATATTCTTTTTTCCACTATTACCCACTTAGCGCTACGAATGTCCAGTTGCATTTTCTACAGACAGAGTGTTTCAAAACTGCTCAATCAAAAGTATGGTTTAACTCTGTTAGCTGAATGCACAGATCAGAAAGAAGTTTCACAGAATGATTCTGTGTAGTTTATATTTGGAGACATTCCTTTTTCCACTATTACCCTCTTAGCGCTCCGAATCTCCACTTGCATTTTCTACAGAAAGTGTGTTTCAGAACGGCTCAATCAAAACTAAGGTTCAACTCTTTTAGTTGAACAAACAGAACAGAAAGCAGTTTCACACAATTCTTCTGTGTAGTTTTTATTTGTAGACATTATTTTTCCCAATATAAGCCTCTTAGCGCTCAGAATGTCCAATTGCAGTTTCTACAGAAAGAGTGTTTCAGAACGGCTCAATCAAAAGTAAGGTTCAACTCTGTTAGTTGAATGCACAGAACAGAAAGAAGTTTCATACAATGCTTCTGTGTAGTTTATATTTGAACATATTCTTTTTTCCACTATTACCCACTTAGCGCTACGAATGTCCAGTTGCATTTTCTACAGACAGAGTGTTTCAAAACTGCTCAATCAAAAGTATGGTTTAACTCTGTTAGCTGAATGCTCAGATCAGAAAGAAGTTTCACAGAATGCTTCTGTGTAGTTTATATTTGAATATATTAATTTTTCCACTACTACGCTCTTAGCGCTCCAAATGTCCAGTTGCATTTTCTACAGAAAGAGTGTTCAGATCTGCACAATCAAAAGTATGGTTTAACTCTGTTAGCTGAATGCACAGATCAGAAAGAAGTTTCACCGAATGATTCTGTGTAGTTTATATTTGAAGACATTCCTTTTTCCACTATTACCCTCTTAGCGCTCCGAATCTCCACTTGCATTTTCTACAAAAAGAGTGTTTATAACTGCTCAATCAAAAATATGTTTTATCTCTGTTAACTGAATTTACAGATCAGAAATAAGTTTCACAGAATGCATCTGTGTAGTTTTTATTTGAAGATATTCTTTTTCCCAATGTAGGCCTCTTAGCGCTTAGCATGTCCAATTGCAGTTTCTACAGAAAGAGTGTTTCAGAACGGCTCAATCAAAAGTAAGGTTCAACTCTGTTAGTTGAATGCACAGAACAGAAAGAATTTTCACAGAATGCTACTGTGTAGTTTATATTTGAATATATTCCTTTTTCCACTATTACCCTCTTAGCGCTCCGAATCTCCATTGCATTTTCTACAGAAAGAGTGTTTCAGAACGGCTCAATCAAAACTAAGGTTCAACTCTTTTAGTTGAACAAACAGAACAGAAAGGAGTTTCACACAATTCTTCTGTGTAGTTTTTATTTGTAGACATTCTTTTTCCCAATATAGGCCTCTTAGCGCTCAGAATGTCCAATTGCAGTTTCTACAGAAAGAGTGTTTCAGAACGGCTCAATCAAAAGTAAGGTTCAACCCTGTTAGTTGAATGCACAGAACAGAAAGAAGTTTCATACAATGCTTCTGTGTAGTTTATATTTGAACATATTCTTTTTTCCACTATTACCCACTTAGCGCTACGAATGTCCAGTTGCATTTTCTACAGACAGAGTGTTTCAAAACTGCTCTATCAAAAGTATGGTTTAACTCTGTTAGCTGAATGCTCAGATCAGAAAGAAGTTTCACAGAATGCTTCTGTGTAGTTTATATTTGAATATATTCCTTTTTCCACTACTACGCTCTTAGCGCTCCAAATGTCCAGTTGCATTTTCTACAGAAAGAGTGTTCAGATCTGCTCAATCAAAAGTATGGTTTAACTCTGTTAGCTGAATGCACAGATCAGAAAGAAGTTTCACCGAATGATTCTGTGTAGTTTATATTTGAAGACATTCCTTTTTCCACTATTACCCTCTTAGCGCTCCGAATCTCCACTTGCATTTTCTACAAAAAGAGTGTTTCATAACTGCTCAATCAAAAATATGTTTTATCTCTGTTAACTGAATTTACAGATCAGAAATAAGTTTCACAGAATGCATCTGTGTAGTTTTTATTTGAAGATATTCTTTTTCCCAATGTAGGCCTCTTAGCGCTTAGCATGTCCAATTGCAGTTTCTACAGAAAGAGTGTTTCAGAACGGCTCAATCAAAAGTAAGGTTCAACTCTGTTAGTTGAATGCACAGAACAGAAAGAATTTTCACAGAATGCTACTGTGTAGTTTATATTTGAATATATTCCTTTTTCCACTATTACCCTCTTAGCGCTCCGAATCTCCATTGCATTTTCTACAGAAAGAGTGTTTCAGAACGGCTCAATCAAAACTAAGGTTCAACTCTTTTAGTTGAACAAACAGAACAGAAAGAAGTTTCACACAATTCTTCTGTGTAGTTTTTATTTGTAGACATTCTTTTTCCCAATATAGGCCTCTTAGCGCTCAGAATGTCCAATTGCAGTTTCTACAGAAAGAGTGTTTCAGAACGGCTCAATCAAAAGTAAGGTTCAACTCTGTTAGTTGAATGCACAGAACAGAAAGAAGTTTCATACAATGCTTCTGTGTAGTTTATATTTGAACATATTCTTTTTTCCACTATTACCCACTTAGCGCTACGAATGTCCAGTTGCATTTTCTACAGACAGAGTGTTTCAAAACTGCTCAATCAAAAGTATGGTTTAACTCTGTTAGCTGAATGCTCAGATCAGAAAGAAGTTTCACAGAATGCTTCTGTGTAGTTTATATTTGAATATATTCCTTTTTCCTCTACTACGCTCTTAGCGCTCCAAATGTCCAGTTGCATTTTCTACAGAAAGAGTGTTCAGATCTGCTCAATCAAAAGTATGGTTTAACTCTGTTAGCTGAATGCACAGATCAGAAAGAAGTTTCACCGAATGATTCTGTGTAGTTTATATTTGAAGACATTCCTTTTTCCACTATTACCCTCTTAGCGCTCCGAATCTCCACTTGCATTTTCTACAAAAAGAGTGTTTCATAACTGCTCAATCAAAAATATGTTTTATCTCTGTTAACTGAATTTACAGATCAGAAATAAGTTTCACAGAATGCATCTGTGTAGTTTTTATTTGAAGATATTCTTTTTCCCAATGTAGGCCTCTTAGCGCTTAGCATGTCCAATTGCAGTTTCTACAGAAAGAGTGTTTCAGAACGGCTCAATCAAAAGTAAGGTTCAACTCTGTTAGTTGAATGCACAGAACAGAAAGAATTTTCACAGAATGCTACTGTGTAGTTTATATTTGAATATATTCCTTTTTCCACTATTAACCTCTTAGCGCTCCGAATGTCCACTTGCATTTTCTACAGAAAGAGTGTTCAGAACTGCGCAATCAAAAGTATGGTTTAACTCTGTTAGCTTAATGAACATATCAGAAATAAGTTTCACACAATGCTTCTGTGTAGTTTTTATTTGAAGATATTATTTTTCCCAATATAGGCCTCTTAGCGCTCAGAATGTCCAATTGCAGTTTCTACAGAGAGAGTGTTTCAGAAAGGCTCAATCAAAAGTAAGGTTCAACTCTGTTAGTTGAATGCACAGAACAGAAAGAAGTTTCATAAAATGCTTCTGTGTAGTTTATATTTGAACATATTCTTTTTTCCACTATTACCCACTTAGCGCTACGAATGTCCAGTTGCATTTTCTACAGACAGAGTGTTTCAAAACTGCTGAATCAAAAGTATGGTTTAACTCTGTTAGCTGAATGCTCAGATCAGAAAGAAGTTTCACAGAATGCTTCTGTGTAGTTTATATTTGAATATATTCCTTTTTCCACTACTACTCTCTTAGCGCTCCAAATGTCCAGTTGCATTTTCTACAGAAAGAGTGTTCAGATCTGCTCAATCAAAAGTATGGTTTAACTCTGTTAGCTGAATGCACAGATCAGAAAGAAGTTTCACAGAATGATTCTGTGTAGTTTATATTTGGAGACATTCCTTTTTCCACTATTACCCTCTTAGCGCTCCGAATCTCCACTTGCATTTTCTACAGAAAGTGTGTTTCAGAACGGCTCAATCAAAACTAAGGTTCAACTCTTTTAGTTGAACAAACAGAACAGAAAGCAGTTTCACACAATTCTTCTGTGTAGTTTTTATTTGTAGACATTATTTTTCCCAATATAAGCCTCTTAGCGCTCAGAATGTCCAATTGCAGTTTCTACAGAAAGAGTGTTTCAGAACGGCTCAATCAAAAGTAAGGTTCAACTCTGTTAGTTGAATGCACAGAACAGAAAGAAGTTTCATACAATGCTTCTGTGTAGTTTATATTTGAACATATTCTTTTTTCCACTATTACCCACTTAGCGCTACGAATGTCCAGTTGCATTTTCTACAGACAGAGTGTTTCAAAACTGCTCAATCAAAAGTATGGTTTAACTCTGTTAGCTGAATGCTCAGATCAGAAAGAAGTTTCACAGAATGCTTCTGTGTAGTTTATATTTGAATATATTAATTTTTCCACTACTACGCTCTTAGCGCTCCAAATGTCCAGTTGCATTTTCTACAGAAAGAGTGTTCAGATCTGCACAATCAAAAGTATGGTTTAACTCTGTTAGCTGAATGCACAGATCAGAAAGAAGTTTCACCGAATGATTCTGTGTAGTTTATATTTGAAGACATTCCTTTTTCCACTATTACCCTCTTAGCGCTCCGAATCTCCACTTGCATTTTCTACAAAAAGAGTGTTTATAACTGCTCAATCAAAAATATGTTTTATCTCTGTTAACTGAATTTACAGATCAGAAATAAGTTTCACAGAATGCATCTGTGTAGTTTTTATTTGAAGATATTCTTTTTCCCAATGTAGGCCTCTTAGCGCTTAGCATGTCCAATTGCAGTTTCTACAGAAAGAGTGTTTCAGAACGGCTCAATCAAAAGTAAGGTTCAACTCTGTTAGTTGAATGCACAGAACAGAAAGAATTTTCACAGAATGCTACTGTGTAGTTTATATTTGAATATATTCCTTTTTCCACTATTACCCTCTTAGCGCTCCGAATCTCCATTGCATTTTCTACAGAAAGAGTGTTTCAGAACGGCTCAATCAAAACTAAGGTTCAACTCTTTTAGTTGAACAAACAGAACAGAAAGGAGTTTCACACAATTCTTCTGTGTAGTTTTTATTTGTAGACATTCTTTTTCCCAATATAGGCCTCTTAGCGCTCAGAATGTCCAATTGCAGTTTCTACAGAAAGAGTGTTTCAGAACGGCTCAATCAAAAGTAAGGTTCAACCCTGTTAGTTGAATGCACAGAACAGAAAGAAGTTTCATACAATGCTTCTGTGTAGTTTATATTTGAACATATTCTTTTTTCCACTATTACCCACTTAGCGCTACGAATGTCCAGTTGCATTTTCTACAGACAGAGTGTTTCAAAACTGCTCTATCAAAAGTATGGTTTAACTCTGTTAGCTGAATGCTCAGATCAGAAAGAAGTTTCAAGAATGCTTCTGTGTAGTTTATATTTGAATATATTCCTTTTTCCACTACTACGCTCTTAGCGCTCCAAATGTCCAGTTGCATTTTCTACAGAAAGAGTGTTCAGATCTGCTGAATCAAAAGTATGGTTTAACTCTGTTAGCTGAATGCAAAGATCAGAAAGAAGTTTCACCGAATGATTCTGTGTAGTTTATATTTGAAGACATTCCTTTTTCCACTATTACCCTCTTAGCGCTCCGAATCTCCACTTGCATTTTCTACAAAAAGAGTGTTTCATAACTGCTCAATCAAAAATATGTTTTATCTCTGTTAACTGAATTTACAGATCAGAAATAAGTTTCACAGAATGCATCTGTGTAGTTTTTATTTGAAGATATTCTTTTTCCCAATGTAGGCCTCTTAGCGCTTAGCATGTCCAATTGCAGTTTCTACAGAAAGAGTGTTTCAGAACGGCTCAATAAAAAGTAAGGTTCAACTCTGTTAGTTGAATGCACAGAACAGAAAGAATTTTCACAGAATGCTACTGTGTAGTTTATATTTGAATATATTCCTTTTTCCACTATTACCCTCTTAGCGCTCCGAATCTCCATTGCATTTTCTACAGAAAGAGTGTTTCAGAACGGCTCAATCAAAACTAAGGTTCAACTCTTTTAGTTGAACAAACAGAACAGAAAGGAGTTTCACACAATTCTTCTGTGTAGTTTTTATTTGTAGACATTCTTTTTCCCAATATAGGCCTCTTAGCGCTCAGAATGTCCAATTGCAGTTTCTACAGAAAGAGTGTTTCAGAACGGCTCAATCAAAAGTAAGGTTCAACTCTGTTAGTTGAATGCACAGAACAGAAAGAAGTTTCATACAATGCTTCTGTGTAGTTTATATTTGAACATATTCTTTTTTCCACTATTACCCACTTAGCGCTACGAATGTCCAGTTGCATTTTCTACAGACAGAGTGTTTCAAAACTGCTCAATCAAAAGTATGGTTTAAATCTGTTAGCTGAATGCTCAGATCAGAAAGAAGTTTCACAGAATGCTTCTGTGTAGTTTATATTTGAATATATTCCTTTTTCCACTACTACGCTCTTAGCGCTGCAAATGTCCAGTTGCATTTTCTACAGAAAGAGTGTTCAGATCTGCACAATCAAAAGTATGGTTTAACTCTGTTAGCTGAATGCACAGATCAGAAAGAAGTTTCACCGAATGATTCTGTGTAGTTTATATTTGAAGACATTCCTTTTTCCACTATTACCCTCTTAGCGCTCCGAATCTCCACTTGCATTTTCTACAAAAAGAGTGTTTATAACTGCTCAATCAAAAATATGTTTTATCTCTGTTAACTGAATTTACAGATCAGAAATAAGTTTCACAGAATGCATCTGTGTAGTTTTTATTTGAAGATATTCTTTTTCCCAATGTAGGCCTCTTAGCGCTTAGCATGTCCAATTGCAGTTTCTACAGAAAGAGTGTTTCAGAACGGCTCAATCAAAAGTAAGGTTCAACTCTGTTAGTTGAATGCACAGAACAGAAAGAATTTTCACAGAATGCTACTGTGTAGTTTATATTTGAATATATTCCTTTTTCCACTATTACCCTCTTAGCGCTCCGAATCTCCATTGCATTTTCTACAGAAAGAGTGTTTCAGAACGGCTCAATCAAAACTAAGGTTCAACTCTTTTAGTTGAACAAACAGAACAGAAAGAAGTTTCACACAATTCTTCTGTGTAGTTTTTATTTGTAGACATTCTTTTTCCCAATATAGGCCTCTTAGCGCTCAGAATGTCCAATTGCAGTTTCTACAGAAAGAGTGTTTCAGAACGGCTCAATCAAAAGTAAGGTTCAACTCTGTTAGTTCAATGCACAGAACAGAAAGAAGTTTCATACAATGCTTCTGTGTAGTTTATATTTGAACATATTCTTTTTTCCACTATTACCCACTTAGCGCTACGAATGTCCAGTTGCATTTTCTACAGACAGAGTGTTTCAAAACTGCTCAATCAAAAGTATGGTTTAACTCTGTTAGCTGAATGCTCAGATCAGAAAGAAGTTTCACAGAATGCTTCTGTGTAGTTTATATTTGAATATATTCCTTTTTCCACTACTACGCTCTTAGCGCTCCAAATGTCCAGTTGCATTTTCTACAGAAAGAGTGTTCAGATCTGCTCAATCAAAAGTATGGTTTAACTCTGTTAGCTGAATGCACAGATCAGAAAGAAGTTTCACCGAATGATTCTGTGTAGTTTATATTTGAAGACATTCCTTTTTCCACTATTACCCTCTTAGCGCTCCGAATCTCCACTTGCATTTTCTACAAAAAGAGTGTTTCATAACTGCTCAATCAAAAATATGTTTTATCTCTGTTAACTGAATTTACAGATCAGAAATAAGTTTCACAGAATGCATCTGTGTAGTTTTTATTTGAAGATATTCTTTTTCCCAATGTAGGCCTCTTAGCGCTTAGCATGTCCAATTGCAGTTTCTACAGAAAGAGTGTTTCAGAACGGCTCAATCAAAAGTAAGGTTCAACTCTGTTAGTTGAATGCACAGAACAGAAAGAATTTTCACAGAATGCTACTGTGTGGTTTATATTTGAATATATTCCTTTTTCCACTATTACCCTCTTAGCGCTCCGAATCTCCATTGCATTTTCTACAGAAAGAGTGTTTCAGAACGGCTCAATCAAAACTAAGGTTCAACTCTTTTAGTTGAACAAACAGAACAGAAAGAAGTTTCACACAATTCTTCTGTGTAGTTTTTATTTGTAGACATTCTTTTTCCCAATATAGGCCTCTTAGCGCTCAGAATGTCCAATTGCAGTTTCTACAGAAAGAGTGTTTCAGAACGGCTCAATCAAAAGTAAGGTTCAACTCTGTTAGTTGAATGCACAGAACAGAAAGAAGTTTCATACAATGCTTCTGTGTAGTTTATATTTGAACATATTCTTTTTTCCACTATTACCCACTTAGCGCTACGAATGTCCAGTTGCATTTTCTACAGACAGAGTGTTTCAAAACTGCTCAATCAAAAGTATGGTTTAACTCTGTTAGCTGAATGCTCAGATCAGAAAGAAGTTTCACAGAATGATTCTGTGTAGTTTATATTTGAATATATTACTTTTTCCACTACTACGCTCTTAGCGCTCCAAATGTCCAGTTGCATTTTCTACAGAAAGAGTGTTCAGATCTGCTCAATCAAAAGTATGGTTTAACTCTGTTAGCTGAATGCACAGATCAGAAAGAAGTTTCACCGAATGATTCTGTGTAGTTTATATTTGAAGACATTCCTTTTTCCACTATTACCCTCTTAGCGCTCCGAATCTCCACTTGCATTTTCTACAAAAAGAGTGTTTCATAACTGCTCAATCAAAAATATGTTTTATCTCTGTTAACTGAATTTACAGATCAGAAATAAGTTTCACAGAATGCATCTGTGTAGTTTTTATTTGAAGATATTCTTTTTCCCAATGTTGGCCTCTTAGCGCTTAGCATGTCCAATTGCAGTTTCTACAGAGAGAGTGTTTCAGAACGGCTCAATCAAAAGTAAGGTTCAACTCTGTTAGTTGAATGCACAGAACAGAAAGAATTTTCACAGAATGCTACTGTGTAGTTTATATTTGAATATATTCCTTTTTCCACTATTACACTCTTAGCGCTCCGAATGTCCACTTGCATTTTCTACAGAAAGAGGGTTCAGAACTGCGCAATCAAAAGTATGGTTTAACTCTGTTAGCTTAATGAACATATCAGAAATAAGTTTCACACAATGCTACTGTGTAGTTTTTATTTGAATATATTATTTTTCCCAATATAGGCCTCTTAGCGCTCAGAATGTCCAATTGCAGTTTCTACAGAAAGAGTGTTTCAGAAAGGCTCAATCAAAATTAAGGTTCAACTCTGTTAGTTGAATGCACAGAACAGAAAGAAATTTCATACAATGCTTCTGTGTAGTTTATATTTGAACATATTCTTTTTTCCACTATTACCCACTTAGCGCTACGAATGTCCAGTTGCATTTTCTACAGACAGAGTGTTTCAAAACTGCTCAATCAAAAGTATGGTTTAACTCTGTTAGCTGAATGCTCAGATCAGAAAGAAGTTTCACAGAATGCTTCTGTGTAGTTTATATTTGAATATATTCCTTTTTCCAAGAATACTCTCTTAGCGCTCCAAATGTCCAGTTGCATTTTCTACACAAAGAGTGTTCAGATCTGCTCAATCAAAAGTATGGTTTAACTCTGTTAGCTGAATGCACAGATCAGAAAGAAGTTTCACAGAATGATTCTGTGTAGTTTATATTTGGAGACATTCCTTTTTCCACTATTACCCTCTTAGCGCTCCGAATCTCCACTTGCATTTTCTACAGAAAGTGTGTTTCAGAACGGCTCAATCAAAACTAAGGTTCAAATCTTTTAGTTGAACAAACAGAACAGAAAGAAGTTTCACACAATTCTTCTGTGTAGTTTTTATTTGTAGACATTCTTTTTCCCAATATAGGCCTCTTAGCGCTCAGAATGTCCAATTGCAGTTTCTACAGAAAGAGTGTTTCAGAACGGCTCAATCAAAAGTAAGGTTCAACTCTGTTAGTTGAATGCACAGAACAGAAAGAAGTTTCATACAATGCTTCTGTGTAGTTTATATTTGAACATATTCTTTTTTCCACTATTACCCACTTAGCGCTACGAATGTCCAGTTGCATTTTCTACAGACAGAGTGTTTCAAAACTGCTCAATCAAAAGTATGGTTTAACTCTGTTAGCTGAATGCTCAGATCAGAAAAAAGTTTCACAGAATGCTTCTGTGTAGTTTATATTTGAATATATTCCTTTTTCCACTACTACGCTCTTAGCGCTCCAAATGTCCAGTTGCATTTTCGACAGAAAGAGTGTTCAGATCTGCTCAATCAAAAGTATGGTTTAACTCTGTTAGCTGAATGCACAGATCAGAAAAAGTTTCACAGAATGATTCTGTGTAGTTTATATTTGAAGACATTCCTTTTTCCACTATTACCCTCTTAGCGCTCCGAGTCTCCACTTGCATTTTCTACAAAAAGAGTGTTTCATAACTGCTCAATCAAAAATAGGTTTTATCTCTGTTAACCTAATTTACAGATCAGAAATAAGTTTCACAGAATGCATCTGTGTAGTTTTTATTTGAAGATATTCTTTTTCCCAATGTAGGCCTCCTAGCGCTTAGCATGTCCAATTGCAGTTTCTACAGAAAGAGTGTTTCAGAACGGCTCAATCAAAAGTAAGGTTCAACTCTGTTAGTTGAATGCACAGAACAGAAAGAATTTTCACAGAATGCTACTGTGTAGTTTATATTTGAATATATTCCTTTTTCCACTATTACCCTCTTAGCGCTCCGAATCTCCATTGCATTTTCAACAGAAAGAGTGTTTCAGAACGGCTCAATCAAAACTAAGGTTCAACTCTTTTAGTTGAACAAACAGAACAGAAAGAAGTTTCACACAATTCTTCTGTGTAGTTTTTATTTGTAGACATTCTTTTTCCCAATATAGGCCTCTTAGCGCTCAGAATGTCCAATTGCAGTTTCTACAGAAAGAGTGTTTCAGAACGGCTCAATCAAAAGTAAGGTTCAACTCTGTTAGTTGAATGCACAGAACAGAAAGAAGTTTCATACAATGCTTCTGTGTAGTTTATATTTGAACATTCTTTTTTCCACTATTACCCACTTAGCGCTACGAATGTCCAGTTGCATTTTCTACAGACAGAGTGTTTCAAAACTGCTCAATCAAATGTATGGTTTAACTCAGTTAGCTGAATGCTCAGATCAGAAAGAAGTTTCACAGAATGCTTCTGTGTAGTTTATATTTGAATATATTCCTTTTTCCACTACTACGCTCTTAGCGCTCCAAATGTCCAGTTGCATTTTCTACAGAAAGAGTGTTCAGATCTGCTCAATCAAAAGTATGGTTTAACTCTGTTAGCTGAATGCACAGATCAGAAAGAAGTTTCACCGAATGATTCTGTGTAGTTTATATTTGAAGACATTCTTTTTCCACTATTACCCTCTTAGCGCTCCGAATCTCCACTTGCATTTTCTACAAAAAGAGTGTTTCATAACTGCTCAATCAAAAATATGTTTTATCTCTGTTATCTGAATTTACAGATCAGAAATAAGTTTCACAGTATGCATCTGTGTAGTTTTTATTTGAAGATATTCTTTTTCCCAATGTAGGCCTCTTAGCGCTTAGCATGTCCAATTGCAGTTTCTACAGAAAGAGTGTTTCAGAACGGCTCAATCAAAAGTAAGGTTCAACTCTGTTAGTTGAATGCACAGAACAGAAAGAATTTTCACAGAACGCTACTGTGTAGTTTATATTTGAATATATTCCTTTTTCCACTATTACCCTCTTAGCGCTCCAAATGTCCACTTGCATTTTCTACAGAAAGTGTGTTCAGAACTGCACAATCAAAAGTATGGTTTAACTCTGTTAGCTTAATGAACATATCAGAAATAAGTTTCACACAATGCTTCTGTGTAGTTTTTATTTGAAGATATTATTTTTCCAATATAGGCCTCTTAGCGCTCAGAATGTCCAATTGCAGTTTCTACAGAAAGAGCGTTTCAGAAAGGCTCAATCAAAAGTAAGGTTCAACTCTGTTAGTTGAATGCACAGAACAGAAAGAAGTTTCATACAATGCTTCTGTGTAGTTTATATTTGAACATATTCTTTTTTCCACTATTACCCACTTAGCGCTACGAATGTCCAGTTGCATTTTCTACAGAAAGAGTGTTTCAAAACTGCTCAATCAAAAGTATGGTTTAACTCTGTTAGCTGAATGCTCAGATCAGAAAGAAGTTTCACAGAATGCTTCTGTGTAGTTAATATTTGAATATATTCCTTTTTCCACTACTACGCTCTTAGCGCTCCAAATGTCCAGTTGCATTTTCTACAGAAAGAGTGTTCAGATCTGCTCAATCAAAAGTATGGTTTAACTCTGTTAGCTGAATGCACAGATCAGAAAGAAATTTCACAGAATGATTCTGTGTAGTTTATATTTGGAGACATTCCTTTTTCCACTATTACCATCTTAGCGCTCCGAATCTCCACTTGCATTTTCTACAGAAAGTGTGTTTCAGAACGGCTCAATCAAAACTAAGGTTCAACTCTTTTAGTTGAACAAACAGAACAGAAAGAAGTTTCACACAATTCTTCTGTGTAGTTTTTATTTGTAGACATTATTTTTCCCTATATAGGCCTCTTAGCGCTCAGAATATCCAATTGCAGTTTCTACAGAAAGAGTGTTTCAGAACGGCTCAATCAAAAGTAAGGTTCAACTCTGTTAGTTGAATGCACAGAACAGAAAGAAGTTTCATACAATGCTTCTGTGTAGTTTATATTTGAACATATTCTTTTTTCCACTATTACCCACTTAGCGCTACGAATGTCCAGTTGCATTTTCTACAGACAGAGTGTTTCAAAACTGCTCAATCAAAAGTATGGTTTAACTCTGTTAGCTGAATGCTCAGATCAGAAAGAAGTTTCACAGAATGCTTCTGTGTAGTTTATATTTGAATATATTCCTTTTTCCACTACTACGCTTTTAGCGCTCCAAATATCCAGTTGCATTTTCTACAGAAAGAGTGTTCAGATCTGCTCAATCAAAAGTATGGTTTAACTCTGTTAGCTGAATGCACAGATCAGAAAGAAGTTTCACCGAATGATTCTGTGTAGTTTATATTTGAAGACATTCCTTTTTCCACTATTACCCTCTTAGCGCTCCGAGTCTCCACTTGCATTTTCTACAAAAAGAGTGTTTCATAACTGCTCAATCAAAAATATGTTTTATCTCTGTTAACTGAATTTACAGATCAGAAATAAGTTTCACAGAATGCATCTGTGTAGTTTTTATTTGAAGATATTCTTTTTCCCAATGTAGGCCTCTTAGCGCTTAGCATGTCCAATTGCAGTTTCTACAGAAAGAGTGTTTAAGAACGGCTCAATCAAAAGTAAGGTTCAACTCTGTTAGTTGAATGCACAGAACAGAAAGAATTTTCACAGAATGCTACTGTGTAGTTTATATTTGAATATATTCCTTTTTCCACTATTACCCTCTTAGCGCTCCGAATCTCCATTGCATTTTCTACAGAAAGAGTGTTTCAGAACGGCTCAATCAAAACTAAGGTTCAACTCTTTTAGTTGAACAAACAGAACAGAAAGAAGTTTCACACAATTCTTTTGTGTAGTTTTTATTTGTAGACATTCTTTTTCCCAATATAGGCCTCTTAGCGCTCAGAATGTCCAATTGCAGTTTCTACAGAAAGAGTGTTTCAGAACGGCTCAATCAAAAGTAAGGTTCAACTCTGTTAGTTGAATGCACAGAACAGAAAGAAGTTTCATACAATGCTTCTGTGTAGTTTATATTTGAACATATTCTTTTTTCCACTATTACCCACTTAGCGGTACGAATGTCCAGTTGCATTTTCTACAGACAGAGTGTTTCAAAACTGCTCAATCAAAAGTATGGTTTAACTCTGTTAGCTGAATGCTCAGATCAGAAAGAAGTTTCACAGAATGCTTCTGTGTAGTTTATATTTGAATATATTCCTTTTTCCACTACTACGCTCTTAGCGCTCCAAATGTCCAGTTGCATTTTCTACAGAAAGAGTGTTCAGATCTGCTCAATCAAAAGTATGGTTTAACTCTGTTAGCTGAATGCACAGATCAGAAAGAAGTTTCACCGAATGATTCTGTGTAGTTTATATTTGAAGACATTCCTTTTTCCACTATTACCCTCTTAGCGCTCCGAATCACCACTTGCATTTTCTACAAAAAGAGTGTTTCATAACTGCTCAAACAAAAATATGTTTTATCTCTGTTAACTGAATTTACAGATCAGAAATAAGTTTCACAGAATGCATCTGTGTAGTTTTTATTTGAAGATATTCTTTTTCCCAATGTAGGCCTCTTAGCGCTTAGCATGTCCAATTGCAGTTTCTACAGAAAGAGTGTTTCAGAACGGCTCAATCAAAAGTAAGGTTCAACTCTGTTAGTTGAATGCACAGAACAGAAAGAATTTTCACAGAATGCTACTGTGTAGTTTATATTTGAATATATTCCTTTTTCCACTATTACCCTCTTAGCGCTCCGAATCTCCATTGCATTTTCTACAGAAAGAGTGTTTCAGAACGGCTCAATCAAAACTAAGGTTCAACTCTTTTAGTTGAACAAACAGAACAGAAAGAATTTTCACACAATTCTTCTGTGTAGTTTTTATTTGTAGACATTCTTTTTCCCAATATAGGCCTCTTAGCGCTCAGAATGTCCAATTGCAGTTTCTACAGAAAGAGTGTTTCAGAACGGCTCAATCAAAAGTAAGGTTCAACTCTGTTAGTTGAATGCACAGAACAGAAAGAAGTTTCATACAATGCTTCTGTGTAGTTTATATTTGAACATTCTTTTTTCCACTATTACCCACTTAGCGCTACGAATGTCCAGTTGCATTTTCTACAGACAGAGTGTTTCAAAACTGCTCAATCAAAAGTATGGTTTAACTCAGTTAGCTGAATGCTCAGATCAGAAAGAAGTTTCACAGAATGCTTCTGTGTAGTTTATATTTCAATATATTCCTTTTTCCACTACTACGCTCTTAGCGCTCCAAATGTCCAGTTGCATTTTCTACAGAAAGAGTGTTCAGATCTGCTCAATCAAAAGTATGGTTTAACTCTGTTAGCTGAATGCACAGATCAGAAAGAAGTTTCACCGAATGATTCTGTGTAGTTTATATTTGAAGACATTCTTTTTCCACTATTACCCTCTTAGCGCTCCGAATCTCCACTTGCATTTTCTACAAAAAGAGTGTTTCATAACTGCTCAATCAAAAATATGTTTTATCTCTGTTAACTGAATTTACAGATCAGAAATAAGTTTCACAGAATGCATCTGTGTAGTTTTTATTTGAAGATATTCTTTTTCCCAATGTAGGCCTCTTAGCGTTTAGCATGTCCAATTGCAGTTTCTACAGAAAGAGTGTTTCAGAACGGCTCAATCAAAAGTAAGGTTCAACTCTGTTAGTTGAATGCACAGAACAGAAAGAATTTTCACAGAATGCTACTGTGTAGTTTATATTTGAATATATTCCTTTTTCCACTATTACCCACTTAGCGCTCCGAATGTCCACTTGCATTTTCTACAGAAAGAGTGTTCAGAACTGCGCAATCAAAAGTATGGTTTAACTCTGTTACCTTAATGAACATATCAGAAATAAGTTTCACACAATGCTTCTGTGTAGTTTTTATTTGAAGATATTATTTTCCCCAATATAGGCCTCTTAGCGCTCAGAATGTCCAATTGCAGTTTCTACAGAAAGAGTGCTTCAGAAAGCTCAATCAAAAGTAAGGTTCAACTCTGTTAGTTGAATGCACAGAACAGAAAGAAGTTTCATACAATGCTTCTGTATAGTTTATATTTGAACATATTCTTTTTTCCACTATTACCCACTTAGCGCTACGAATGTCCAGTTGCATTTTCTACAGACAGAGTGTTTCAAAACTGCTCAATCAAAAGTATGGTTTAACTCTGTTAGCTGAATGCTCAGATCAGAAAGAAGTTTCACATAATGCTTCTGTGTAGTTTATATTTGAATATATTCCTTTTTCCACTACTACTCTCTTAGCGCTCCAAATGTCCAGTTGCATTTTCTACAGAAAGAGTGTTCAGATCTGCTCAATCAAAAGTATGGTTTAACTCTGTTAGCTGAATGCACAGATCAGAAAGAAGTTTCACAGAATGATTCTGTGTAGTTTATATTTGGAGACATTCCTTTTTCCACTATTACCCTCTTAGCGCTCCGAATCTCCACTTGCATTTTCTACAGAAAGAGTGTTTCAGAACGGCTCAATCAAAACTAATGTTCAACTCTTTTAGTTGAACAAACAGAACAGAAAGAAGTTTCACACAATTCTTCTGTGTAGTTTTTATTTGTAGACATTCTTTTTCCCAATATAGGCCTCTTAGCGCTCAGAATGTCCAATTGCAGTTTCTACAGAAAGAGTGTTTCAGAACGGCTCAATTAAATGTAAGGTTCACCTCTGTTAGTTGAATGCACAGAACAGAAAGAAGTTTCATACAATGCTTCTGTGTAGTTTATATTTGAACATATACTTTTTTCCACTATTACCCACTTAGCGCTACGATTGTCAAGTTGCATTTTCTACAGACAGAGTGTTTCAAAACTGCTCAATCAAAAGTATGGTTTAACTCTGTTAGCTGAATGCTCAGATCAGAAAAAAGTTTCACAGAATGCTTCTGTGTAGTTTATATTTGAATATATTCCTTTTTCCACTACTACGCTCTTAGCGCTCCAAATGTCCAGTTGCATTTTCTACAGAAAGAGTGTTCAGATCTGCTCAATCAAAAGTATGGTTTAACTCTGTTAGCTGAAAGCACAGATCAGAAAGAAGTTTCACCGAATGATTCTGTGTAGTTTATATTTGAAGACATTCCTTTTTCCACTATTAATCTCTTAGCGCTCCGAATCTCCACTTGCATTTTCTACAAAAAGAGTGTTTCATAACTGCTCAATCAAAAATATGTTTTATCTCTGTTAACTGAATTTACAGATCAGAAATAAGTTTCACAGAATGCATCTGTGTAGTTTTTATTTGAAGATATTCTTTTTCACAATGTAGGCCTCTTAGCGCTTAGCATGTCCAATTGCAGTTTCTACAGAAAGAGTGTTTCAGAACGGCTCAATCAAAAGTAAGGTTCAACTCTGTTAGTTGAATGCACAGAACAGAAAGAATTTTCACAGAATGCTACTGTGTAGTTTATATTTGATTATATTCCTTTTTCCACTATTAAACTCTTAGCGCTCCGAATGTCCACTTGCATTTTCTACAGAAAGAGTGTTCAGAACTGCGCAATCAAAAGTATTTTTTAACTCTGTTAGCTTAATGAACATATCAGAAATAAGTTTCACACAATGCTTCTGTGTAGTTTTTATTTGAAGATATTATTTTCCCCAATATAGGCCTCTTAGCGCTCAGAATGTCCAACTGCAGTTTCTACAGAAAGAGTGTTTCAGAAAGGCTCAATCAAAAGTAAGGTTCAACTCTGTTAGTTGAATGCACAGAACAGAAAGTAGTTTCATACAATGCTTCTGTATAGTTTATATTTGAACATATTCTTTTTTCCACTATTACCCACTTAGCGCTACGAATGTCCAGTTGCATTTTCTACAGACAGAGTGTTTCAAAACTGCTCAATCAAAAGTATGGTTTAACTCTGTTAGCTGAATGCTCAGATCAGAAAGAAGTTTCACATAATGCTTCTGTGTAGTTTATATTTGAATATATTCCTTTTTCCACTACTACTCTCTTAGCGCTCCAAATGTCCAGTTGCATTTTCTACAGAAAGAGTGTTCAGATCTGCTCAATCAAAAGTATGGTTTAACTCTGTTAGCTGAATGCACAGATCAGAAAGAAGTTTCACAGAATGATTCTGTGTAGTTTATATTTGGAGACATTCCTTTTTCCACTATTACCCTCTTAGCGCTCCGAATCTCCACTTGCATTTTCTACAGAATGTGTGTTTCAGAACGGCTCAATCAAAACTAAGGTTCAACTCTTTTAGTTGAACAAACCGAACAGAAAGAAGTTTCACACAATTCTTCTGTGTAGTTTTTATTTGTAGACATTCTTTTTCCCAATATAGGCCTCTTAGCGCTCAGAATGTCCAATTGCAGTTTCTACAGAAAGAGTGTTTCAGAACGGCTCAATCAAAAGTAAGGTTCAACTCTGTTAGTTGAATGCACAGAACAGAAAGAAGTTTCATACAATGCTTCTGTGTAGTTTATATTTGAACATATTCTTTTTTCCACTATTACCCACTTAGCGCTACGAATGTCCAATTGCATTTTCTACAGACAGAGTGTTTCAAAACTGCTCAATCAAAAGTATGGTTTAACTCTGTTAGCTGAATGCTCAGATCAGAAAGAAGTTTCACAGAATGCTTCTGTGTAGTTTATATTTGAATATATTCCTTTTTCCACTACTACGCTCTTAGCGCTCCAAATGTCCAGCTGCATTTTCTACAGAAAGAGTGTTCAGATCTGCTCAATCAAAAGTATGGTTTAACTCTGTTAGCTGAATGCACAGATCAGAAAGAAGTTTCACCGAATGATTCTGTGTAGTTTATATTTGAAGACATTCCTTTTTCCACTATTACCCTCTTAGCGCTCCGAATCTCCACTTGCATTTTCTACAAAAAGAGTGTTTCATAACTGCTCAATGAAAAATATGTTTTATCTCTGTTAACTGAATTTACAGATCAGAAATAAGTTTCACAGAATGCATCTGTGTAGTTTTTATTTGAAGATATTCTTTTTCCCAATGTAGGCCTCTTAGCGCTCAGAATGTCCAATTGCAGTTTCTACAGAAAGAGCGTTTCAGAAAGGCTCAATCAAAAGTAAGGTTCAACTCTGTTAGTTGAATGCACAGAACAGAAAGAAGTTTCATACAATGCTTCTGTGTATTTTATATTTGAACATATTCTTTTTTGCACTATTACCCACTTAGCGCTACGAATGTCCAGTTGCATTTTCTACAGACAGAGTGTTTCAAAACTGCTCAATCAAAAGTATGGTTTAACTCTGTTAGCTGAAAGCTCAGATCAGAAAGAAGTTTCACAGAATGCTTCTGTGTAGTTTATATTTGAATATATTCCTTTTTCCACTACTACGCTCTTAGCGCTCCAAATGTCCAGTTGCATTTTCTACAGAAAGAGTGTTCAGATCTGCTCAATCAAAAGTATGGTTTAACTCTGTTAGCTGAATGCACAGATCAGAAAGAAGTTTCACCGAATGATTCTGTGTAGTTTATATTTGAAGACATTCCTTTTTCCACTATTACCCTCTTAGCGCTCCAAATCTCCACTTGCATTTTCTACAAAAAGAGTGTTTCATAACTGCTCAATCAAAAATATGTTTTATCTCTGTTATCTGAATTTACAGATCAGAAATAAGTTTCACAGAATGCATCTGTGTAGTTTTTATTTGAAGATATTCTTTTTCCCAATGTAGGCCTCTTAGCGCTTAGCATGTCCAATTGCAGTTTCTACAGAAAGAGTGTTTCAGAACGGCTCAATCAAAAGTAAGGTTCAACTCTGTTAGTTGAATGCACAGAACAAAAAGAATTTTCACAGAATGCTACTGTGTAGTTTATATTTGAATATATTCCTTTTTCCACTATTACCCTCTTAGCGCTCCGAATGTCCACTTGCATTTTCTACAGAAAGAGTGTTCAGAACTGCACAATCAAAAGTATGGTTTAACTCTGTTAGCTTAATGAACATATCAGAAATAAGTTTCACACAATGCTTCTGTGTAGTTTTTATTTGAAGATATTATTTTTCCCAATAGAGGCCTCTTAGCGCTCAGAATGTCCAATTGCAGTTTCTACAGAAAGAGCGTTTCAGAAAGGCTCAATCAAAAGTTAGGTTCAACTCTGTTAGTTGAATGCACAGAACAGAAATAAGTTTCATACAATGCTTCTGTGTAGTTTATATTTGAACATATTCTTTTTTCCACTATTACCCACTTAGCGCTACGAATGTCCAGTTGCGTTTTCTACAGAAAGAGTGTTTCAAAACTGCTCAATCAAAAGTATGGTTTAACTCTGTTAGCTGAATGCTCAGATCAGAAAGAAGTTTCACAGAATGCTTCTGTGTAGTTTATATTTGAATATATTCCTTTTTCCACTACTACGCTCTTAGCGCTCCAAATGTCCAGTTGCATTTTCTACAGAAAGAGTGTTCAGATCTGCTCAATCAAAAGTATGGTTTAACTCTGTTAGCTGAATGCACAGATCAGAAAGAAGTTTCACCGAATGATTCTGTGTAGTTTATATTTGAAGACATTCCTTTTTCCACTATTAATCTCTTAGCGCTCCGAATCTCCACTTGCATTTTCTACAAAAAGAGTGTTTCATAACTGCTCAATCAAAAATATGTTTTATCTCTGTTATCTGAATTTACAGATCAGAAATAAGTTTCACAGAATGCATCTGTGTAGTTTTTATTTGAAGATATTCTTTTTCCCAATGTAGGCCTCTTAGCGCTTAGCATGTCCAATTGCAGTTTCTACAGAAAGAGTGTTTCAGAACGGCTCAATCAAAAGTAAGGTTCAACTCTGTTAGTTGAATGCACAGAACAGAAAGAATTTTCACAGAATGCTACTGTGTAGATTATATTTGAATATATTCCTTTTTCCACTATTACCCTCTTAGCGCTCGGAATGTCCACTTTCATTTTCTACAGAAAGAGTGTTCAGAACTGCGCAATCAAAAGTATGGTTTAACTCTGTTAGCTTAATGAACATATCAGAAATAAGTTTCACACAATGCTTCTGTGTAGTTTTTATTTGAATATATTCCTTTTTCCACTACTACGCTCTTAGCGCTCTAAATGTCCAGTTGCATTTTCTACAGAAAGAGTGTTCAGATCTGCTCAATCAAAAGTATGGTTTAACTCTGTTAGCTGAATGCACAGATCAGAAAGAAGTTTCACCGAATGATTCTGTGTAGTTTATATTTGAAGACATTCCTTTTTCCACTATTTCCCTCTTAGCGCTCCGAATCTCCACTTGCATTTTCTACAAAAAGAGTGTTTCATAACTGCTCAATCAAAAATATGTTTTATCTCTGTTAACTGAATTTTCAGATCAGAAATAAGTTTCACAGAATGCATCTGTGTAGTTTTTATTTGAAGATATTCTTTTTCCCAATGTAGGCCTCTTAGCGCTTAGCATGTCCAATTGCAGTTTCTACAGAAAGAGTGTTTCAGAACGGCTCAATCAAAAGTAAGGTTCAACTCTGTTAGTTGAATGCACAGAACAGAAAGAATTTTCACAGAATGCTACTGTGTAGTTTATATTTGAATATATTCCTTTTTCCACTATTACCCTCTTAGCGCTCCGAATCTCCATTGCATTTTCTACAGAAAGAGTGTTTCAGAACGGCTCAATCAAAACTAAGGTTCAACTCTTTTAGTTGAACAAACAGAACAGAAAGAAGTTTCACACAATTCTTCTGTGTAGTTTTTATTTGTAGACATTCTTTTTCCCAATATAGGCCTCTTAGCGCTCAGAATGTCCAATTGCAGTTTCTACAGAAAGAGTGTTTCAGAACGGCTCAATCAAAAGTAAGGTTCAACTCTGTTAGTTGAATGCACAGAACAGAAAGAAGTTTCATACAATGCTTCTGTGTAGTTTATATTTGAACATATTCTTTTTTCCACTATTACCCACTTAGCGCTACGAATGTCCAGTTGCATTTTCTACAGACAGAGTGTTTCAAAACTGCTCAATCAAAAGTATGGTTTAACTCTGTTAGCTGAATGCTCAGATCAGAAAGAAGTTTCACAGAATGCTTCTGTGTAGTTTATATTTGAATATATTCCTTTTTCCACTACTACGCTCTTAGCGCTCCAAATGTCCAGTTGCATTTTCTACAGAAAGAGTGTTCAGATCTGCTCAATCAAAAGTATGGTTTAAATCTGTTAGCTGAATGCACAGATCAGAAAGAAGTTTCACCGAATGATTCTGTGTAGTTTATATTTGAAGACATTCCTTTTTCCACTATTAATCTCTTAGCGCTCCGAATCTCCACTTGCATTTTCTACAAAAAGAGTGTTTCATAACTGCTCAATCAAAAATATGTTTTATCTCTGTTATCTGAATTTACAGATCAGAAATAAGTTTCACAGAATGCATCTGTGTAGTTTTTATTTGAAGATATTCTTTTTCCCAATGTAGGCCTCTTAGCGCTTAGCATGTCCAATTGCAGTTTCTACAGAAAGAGTGTTTCAGAACGGCTCAATCAAAAGTAAGGTTCAACTCTGTTAGTTGAATGCACAGAACAGAAAGAATTTTCACAGAATGCTACTGTGTAGATTATATTTGAATATATTCCTTTTTCCACTATTACTCTCTTAGCGCTCGGAATGTCCACTTTCATTTTCTACAGAAAGAGTGTTCAGAACTGCGCAATCAAAAGTATGGTTTAACTCTGTTAGCTTAATGAACATATCAGAAATAAGTTTCACACAATGCTTCTGTGTAGTTTTTATTTGAATATATTCCTTTTTCCACTACTACGCTCTTAGCACTCTAAATGTCCAGTTGCATTTTCTACAGAAAGAGTGTTCAGATCTGCTCAATCAAAAGTATGGTTTAACTCTGTTAGCTGAATGCACAGATCAGAAAGAAGTTTCACCGAATGATTCTGTGTAGTTTATATTTGAAGACATTCCTTTTTCCACTATTTCCCTCTTAGCGCTCCGAATCTCCACTTGCATTTTCTACAAAAAGAGTGTTTCATAACTGCTCAATCAAAAATATGTTTTATCTCTGTTAACTGAATTTTCAGATCAGAAATAAGTTTCACAGAATGCATCTGTGTAGTTTTTATTTGAAGATATTCTTTTTCCCAATGTAGGCCTCTTAGCGCTTAGCATGTCCAATTGCAGTTTCTACAGAAAGAGTGTTTCAGAACGGCTCAATCAAAAGTAAGGTTCAACTCTGTTAGTTGAATGCACAGAACAGAAAGAATTTTCAAAGAATGCTACTGTGTAGTTTATATTTGAATATATTCCTTTTTCCACTATTACCCTCTTAGCGCTCCGAATCTCCATTGCATTTTCTACAGAAAGAGTGTTTCAGAACGGCTCAATCAAAACTAAGGTTCAACTCTTTTAGTTGAACAAACAGAACAGAAAGAAGTTTCACACAATTCTTCTGTGTAGTTTTTATTTGTAGACATTCTTTTTCCCAATA
Source organism: Symphalangus syndactylus (assembly GCF_028878055.3). Classification (NCBI taxonomy): domain Eukaryota; kingdom Metazoa; phylum Chordata; class Mammalia; order Primates; family Hylobatidae; genus Symphalangus; species Symphalangus syndactylus. The sequence continues at coordinate 107,658,258 of NC_072437.2, read as the reverse complement.
TAGGCCTCTTAGCGCTCAGAATGTCCAATTGCAGTTTCTACAGAAAGAGTGTTTCAGAACGGCTCAATCAAAAGTAAGGTTCAACTCTGTTAGTTGAATGCACAGAACAGAAAGAAGTTTCATACAATGCTTCTGTGTAGTTTATATTTGAACATATTCTTTTTTCCACTATTACCCACTTAGCGCTACGAATGTCCAGTTGCATTTTCTACAGACAGAGTGTTTCAAAACTGCTCAATCAAAAGTATGGTTTAACTCTGTTAGCTGAATGCTCAGATCAGAAAGAAGTTTCACAGAATGCTTCTGTGTAGTTTATATTTGAATATATTCCTTTTTCCACTACTACGCTCTTAGCGCTCCAAATGTCCAGTTGCATTTTCTACAGAAAGAGTGTTCAGATCTGCTCAATCAAAAGTATGGTTTAAATCTGTTAGCTGAATGCACAGATCAGAAAGAAGTTTCACCGAATGATTCTGTGTAGTTTATATTTGAAGACATTCCTTTTTCCACTATTACCCTCTTATCGCTCCGAATCTCCACTTGCATTTTCTACAAAAAGAGTGTTTCATAACTGCTCAATCAAAAATATGTTTTATCTCTGTTAACTGAATTTACAGATCAGAAATAAGTTTCACAGAATGCATATGTGTAGTTTTTATTTGAAGATATTCTTTTTCCCAATGTAGGCCTCTTAGCGCTTAGCATGTCCAATTGCAGTTTCTACAGAAAGAGTGTTTCAGAACGGCTCAATCAAAAGTAAGGTTCAACTCTGTTAGTTGAATGCACAGAACAGAAAGAATTTTCACAGAATGCTACTGTGTAGTTTATATTTGAATATATTCTTTTTTCCACTATTACCCTCTTAGCGCTCCGAATGTCCACTTTCATTTTCTACAGAAAGAGTGTTCAGAACTGCGCAATCAAAAGTATGGTTTAACTCTGTTAGCTTAATGAACATATCAGAAATAAGTTTCACAAAATGCCTCTGTGTAGTTTTTATTTGAAGATATTATTTTTCCCAATATAGGCCTCTTAGCGCTCAGAATGTCCAATTGCAGTTTCTACAGAAAGAGCGTTTCAGAAAGGCTCAATCAAAATAAGGTTCAACTCTGTTAGTTGAATGCACAGAACAGAAAGATGTTTCATACAATGCTTCTGTGTAGTTTATATTTGAACATATACTTTTTTCCACTATTACCCACTTAGCGCTACGAATGTCCAGTTGCATTTTCTACAGACAGAGTGTTTCAAAACTGCTCAATCAAAAGTATGGTTTAACTCTGTTAGCTGAATGGTCAGATCAGAAAGAAGTTTCACAGAATGCTTCTGTGTAGTTTATATTTGAATATATTCCTTTTTCCACTACTACTCTCTTAGCGCTCCAAATGTCCAGTTGCATTTTCTACAGAAAGAGAGTTCAGATCTGCTCAATCAAAAGTATGGTTTAACTCTGTTAGCTGAATGCACAGATCAGAAAGAAGTTTCACAGAATGATTCTGTGTAGTTTATATTTGGAGACATTCCTTTTTCCACTATTACCCTCTTAGCGCTCCGAATCTCCACTTGCATTTTCTACAGAAAGAGTGTTTCAGAACGGCTCAATCAAAACTAATGTTCAACTCTTTTAGTTGAACAAACAGAACAGAAAGAAGTTTCACACAATTCTTCTGTGTAGTTTTTATTTGTAGACATTCTTTTTCCCAATATAGGCCTCTTAGCGCTCAGAATGTCCAATTGCAGTTTCTACAGAAAGAGTGTTTCAGAACGGCTCAATTAAATGTAAGGTTCACCTCTGTTAGTTGAATGCACAGAACAGAAAGAAGTTTCATACAATGCTTCTGTGTAGTTTATATTTGAACATATACTTTTTTCCACTATTACCCACTTAGCGCTACGATTGTCAAGTTGCATTTTCTACAGACAGAGTGTTTCAAAACTGCTCAATCAAAAGTATGGTTTAACTCTGTTAGCTGAATGCTCAGATCAGAAAAAAGTTTCACAGAATGCTTCTGTGTAGTTTATATTTGAATATATTCCTTTTTCCACTACTACGCTCTTAGCGCTCCAAATGTCCAGTTGCATTTTCTACAGAAAGAGTGTTCAGATCTGCTCAATCAAAAGTATGGTTTAACTCTGTTAGCTGAATGCACAGATCAGAAAGAAGTTTCACCGAATGATTCTGTGTAGTTTATATTTGAAGACATTCCTTTTTCCACTATTAATCTCTTAGCGCTACGAATCTCCACTTGCATTTTCTACAAAAAGAGTGTTTCATAACTGCTCAATCAAAAATATGTTTTATCTCTGTTAACTGAATTTACAGATCAGAAATAAGTTTCACAGAATGCATCTGTGTAGTTTTTATTTGAAGATAATCTTTTTCACAATGTAGGCCTCTTAGCGCTTAGCATGTCCAATTGCAGTTTCTACAGAAAGAGTGTTTCAGAACGGCTCAATCAAAAGTAAGGTTCAACTCTGTTAGTTGAATGCACAGAACAGAAAGAATTTTCACAGAATGCTACTGTGTAGTTTATATTTGATTATATTCCTTTTTCCACTATTAAACTCTTAGCGCTCCGAATGTCCACTTGCATTTTCTACAGAAAGAGTGTTCAGAACTGCGCAATCAAAAGTATTTTTTAACTCTGTTAGCTTAATGAACATATCAGAAATAAGTTTCACACAATGCTTCTGTGTAGTTTTTATTTGAAGATATTATCTTCCCCAATATAGGCCTCTTAGCGCTCAGAATGTCCAACTGCAGTTTCTACAGAAAGAGTGTTTCAGAAAGGCTCAATCAAAAGTAAGGTTCAACTCTGTTAGTTGAATGCACAGAACAGAAAGTAGTTTCATACAATGCTTCTGTATAGTTTATATTTGAACATATTCTTTTTTCCACTATTACCCACTTAGCGCTACGAATGTCCAGTTGCATTTTCTACAGACAGAGTGTTTCAAAACTGCTCAATCAAAAGTATGGTTTAACTCTGTTAGCTGAATGCTCAGATCAGAAAGAAGTTTCACATAATGCTTCTGTGTAGTTTATATTTGAATATATTCCTTTTTCCACTACTACTCTCTTAGCGCTCCAAATGTCCAGTTGCATTTTCTACAGAAAGAGTGTTCAGATCTGCTCAATCAAAAGTATGGTTTAACTCTGTTAGCTGAATGCACAGATCAGAAAGAAGTTTCACAGAATGATTCTGTGTAGTTTATATTTGGAGACATTCCTTTTTCCACTATTACCCTCTTAGCGCTCCGAATCTCCACTTGCATTTTCTACAGAATGTGTGTTTCAGAACGGCTCAATCAAAACTAAGGTTCAACTCTTTTAGTTGAACAAACCGAACAGAAAGAAGTTTCACACAATTCTTCTGTGTAGTTTTTATTTGTAGACATTCTTTTTCCCAATATAGGCCTCTTAGCGCTCAGAATGTCCAATTGCAGTTTCTACAGAAAGAGTGTTTCAGAACGGCTCAATCAAAAGTAAGGTTCAACTCTGTTAGTTGAATGCACAGAACAGAAAGAAGTTTCATACAATGCTTCTGTGTAGTTTATATTTGAACATATTCTTTTTTCCACTATTACCCACTTAGCGCTACGAATGTCCAATTGCATTTTCTACAGACAGAGTGTTTCAAAACTGCTCAATCAAAAGTATGGTTTAACTCTGTTAGCTGAATGCTCAGATCAGAAAGAAGTTTCACAGAATGCTTCTGGGTAGTTTATATTTGAATATATTCCTTTTTCCACTACTACGCTCTTAGCGCTCCAAATGTCCAGCTGCATTTTCTACAGAAAGAGTGTTCAGATCTGCTCAATCAAAAGTATGGTTTAACTCTGTTAGCTGAATGCACAGATCAGAAAGAAGTTTCACCGAATGATTCTGTGTAGTTTATATTTGAAGACATTCCTTTTTCCACTATTACCCTCTTAGCGCTCCGAATCTCCACTTGCATTTTCTACAAAAAGAGTGTTTCATAACTGCTCAATGAAAAATATGTTTTATCTCTGTTAACTGAATTTACAGATCAGAAATAAGTTTCACAGAATGCATCTGTGTAGTTTTTATTTGAAGATATTCTTTTTCCCAATGTAGGCCTCTTAGCGCTCAGAATGTCCAATTGCAGTTTCTACAGAAAGAGCGTTTCAGAAAGGCTCAATCAAAAGTAAGGTTCAACTCTGTTAGTTGAATGCACAGAACAGAAAGAAGTTTCATACAATGCTTCTGTGTATTTTATATTTGAACATATTCTTTTTTCCACTATTACCCACTTAGCGCTACGAATGTCCAGTTGCATTTTCTACAGACAGAGTGTTTCAAAACTGCTCAATCAAAAGTATGGTTTAACTCTGTTAGCTGAAAGCTCAGATCAGAAAGAAGTTTCACAGAATGCTTCTGTGTAGTTTATATTTGAATATATTCCTTTTTCCACTACTACGCTCTTAGCGCTCCAAATGTCCAGTTGCATTTTCTACAGAAAGAGTGTTCAGAACTGCTCAATCAAAAGTATGGTTTAACTCTGTTAGCTGAATGCACAGATCAGAAAGAAGTTTCACCGAATGATTCTGTGTAGTTTATATTTGAAGACATTCCTTTTTCCACTATTACCCTCTTAGCGCTCCAAATCTCCACTTGCATTTTCTACAAAAAGAGTGTTTCATAACTGCTCAATCAAAAATATGTTTTATCTCTGTTATCTGAATTTACAGATCAGAAATAAGTTTCACAGAATGCATCTGTGTAGTTTTTATTTGAAGATATTCTTTTTCCCAATGTAGGCCTCTTAGCGCTTAGCATGTCCAATTGCAGTTTCTACAGAAAGAGTGTTGCAGAACGGCTCAATCAAAAGTAAGGTTCAACTCTGTTAGTTGAATGCACAGAACAAAAAGAATTTTCACAGAATGCTACTGTGTAGTTTATATTTGAATATATTCCTTTTTCCACTATTACCCTCTTAGCGCTCCGAATGTCCACTTGCATTTTCTACAGAAAGAGTGTTCAGAACTGCACAATCAAAAGTATGGTTTAACTCTGTTAGCTTAATGAACATATCAGAAATAAGTTTCACACAATGCTTCTGTGTAGTTTTTATTTGAAGATATTATTTTTCCCAATAGAGGCCTCTTAGCGCTCAGAATGTCCAATTGCAGTTTCTACAGAAAGAGCGTTTAAGAAAGGCTCAATCAAAAGTTAGGTTCAACTCTGTTAGTTGAATGCACAGAACAGAAATAAGTTTCATACAATGCTTCTGTGTAGTTTATATTTGAACATATTCTTTTTTCCACTATTACCCACTTAGCTCTACGAATGTCCAGTTGCGTTTTCTACAGAAAGAGTGTTTCAAAACTGCTCAATCAAAAGTATGGTTTAACTCTGTTAGCTGAATGCTCAGATCAGAAAGAAGTTTCACAGAATGCTTCTGTGTAGTTTATATTTGAATATATTCCTTTTTCCACTACTACGCTCTTAGCGCTCCAAATGTCCAGTTGCATTTTCTACAGAAAGAGTGTTCAGATCTGCTCAATCAAAAGTATGGTTTAACTCTGTTAGCTGAATGCACAGATCAGAAAGAAGTTTCACCGAATGATTTTGTGTAGTTTATATTTGAAGACATTCCTTTTTCCACTATTAATCTCTTAGCGCTCCGAATCTCCACTTGCATTTTCTACAAAAAGAGTGTTTCATAACTGCTCAATCAAAAATATGTTTTATCTCTGTTATCTGAATTTACAGATCAGAAATAAGTTTCACAGAATGCATCTGTGTAGTTTTTATTTGAAGATATTCTTTTTCCCAATGTAGGCCTCTTAGCGCTTAGCATGTCCAATTGCAGTTTCTACAGAAAGAGTGTTTCAGAACGGCTCAATCAAAAGTAAGGTTCAACTCTGTTAGTTGAATGCACAGAACAGAAAGAATTTTCACAGAATGCTACTGTGTAGTTTATATTTGAATATATTCCTTTTTCCAATATTACCCTCTTAGCGCTCGAAATGTCCACTTTCATTTTCTACAGAAAGAGTGTTCAGAACTGCGCAATCAAAAGTATGGTTTAACTCTGTTAGCTTAATGAACATATGAGAAATAAGTTTCACACAATGCTTCTGTGTAGTTTTTATTTGAATATATTCCTTTTTCCACTACTACGCTCTTAGCGCTCTAAATGTCCAGTTGCATTTTCTACAGAAAGAGTGTTCAGATCTGCTCAATCAAAAGTATGGTTTAACTCTGTTAGCTGAATGCACAGATCAGAAAGAAGTTTCACCGAATGATTCTGTGTAGTTTATATTTGAAGACATTCCTTTTTCCACTATTTCCCTCTTAGCGCTCCGAATCTCCACTTGCATTTTCTACAAAAAGAGTGTTTCATAACTGCTCAATCAAAAATATGTTTTATCTCTGTTAACTGAATTTTCAGATCAGAAATAAGTTTCACAGAATGCATCTGTGTAGTTTTTATTTGAAGATATTCTTTTTCCCAATGTAGGCCTCTTAGCGCTTAGCATGTCCAATTGCAGTTTCTACAGAAAGAGTGTTTCAGAACGGCTCAATCAAAAGTAAGGTTCAACTCTGTTAGTTGAATGCACAGAACAGAAAGAATTTTCACAGAATGCTACTGTGTAGTTTATATTTGAATATATTCCTTTTTCCACTATTACCCTCTTAGCGCTCCGAATCTCCATTGCATTTTCTACAGAAAGAGTGTTTCAGAACGGCTCAATCAAAACTAAGGTTCAACTCTTTTAGTTGAACAAACAGAACAGAAAGAAGTTTCACACAATTCTTCTGTGTAGTTTTTATTTGTAGACATTCTTTTTCCCAATATAGGCCTCTTAGCGCTCAGAATGTCCAATTGCAGTTTCTACAGAAAGAGTGTTTCAGAACGGCTCAATCAAAAGTAAGGTTCAACTCTGTTAGTTGAATGCACAGAACAGAAAGAAGTTTCATACAATGCTTCTGTGTAGTTTATATTTGAACATATTCTTTTTTCCACTATTACCCACTTAGCGCTACGAATGTCCAGTTGCATTTTCTACAGACAGAGTGTTTCAAAACTGCTCAATCAAAAGTATGGTTTAACTCTGTTAGCTGAATGCTCAGATCAGAAAGAAGTTTCACAGAATGCTTCTGTGTAGTTTATATTTGAATATATTCCTTTTTCCACTACTACGCTCTTAGCGCTCCAAATGTCCAGTTGCATTTTCTACAGAAAGAGTGTTCAGATCTGCTCAATCAAAAGTATGTTTTAAATCTGTTAGCTGAATGCACAGATCAGAAAGAAGTTTCACCGAATGATTCTGTGTAGTTTATATTTGAAGACATTCCTTTTTCCACTATTACCCTCTTAGCGCTCCGAATCTCCACTTGCATTTTCTACAAAAAGAGTGTTTCATAACTGCTCAATCAAAAATATGTTTTATCTCTGTTAACTGAATTTACAGATCAGAAATAAGTTTCACGGAATGCATATGTGTAGTTTTTATTTGAAGATATTCTTTTTCCCAATGTAGGCCTCTTAGCGCTTAGCATGTCCAATTGCAGTTTCTACAGAAAGAGTGTTTCAGAACGGCTCAATCAAAAGTAAGGTTCAACTCTGTTAGTTGAATGCACAGAACAGAAAGAATTTTCACAGAATGCTACTGTGTAGTTTATATTTGAATATATTCCTTTTTCCACTATTACCCTCTTAGCGCTCCGAATGTCCACTTTCATTTTCTACAGAAAGAGTGTTCAGAACTGCGCAATCAAAAGTATGGTTTAACTCTGTTAGCTTAATGAACATATCAGAAATAAGTTTCACAAAATGCCTCTGTGTAGTTTTTATTTGAAGATATTATTTTTCCCAATATAGGCCTCTTAGCGCTCAGAATGTCCAATTGCAGTTTCTACAGAAAGAGCGTTTCAGAAAGGCTCAATCAAAATAAGGTTCAACTCTGTTAGTTGAATGCACAGAACAGAAAGATGTTTCATACAATGCTTCTGTGTAGTTTATATTTGAACATATACTTTTTTCCACTATTACCCACTTAGCGCTACGAATGTCCAGTTGCATTTTCTACAGACAGAGTGTTTCAAAACTGCTCAATCAAAAGTATGGTTTAACTCTGTTAGCTGAATGCTCAGATCAGAAAAAGTTTCACAGAATGCTTCTGTGTAGTTTATATTTGAATATATTCCTTTTTCCACTACTACTCTCTTAGCGCTCCAAATGTCCAGTTGCATTTTCTACAGAAAGAGAGTTCAGATCTGCTCAATCAAAAGTATGGTTTAACTCTGTTAGCTGAATGCACAGATCAGAAAGAAGTTTCACAGAATGATTCTGTGTAGTTTATATTTGGAGACATTCCTTTTTCCACTATTAACCTCTTAGCGCTCCGAATCTCCACTTGCATTTTCTACAGAAAGAGTGTTTCAGAACGGCTCAATTTAAACTAAGGTTCAACTCTTTTAGTTGAACAAACAGAACAGAAAGAAGTTTCACACAATTCTTCTGTGTAGTTTTTATTTGTAGACATTCTTTTTCCCAATATAGGCCTCTTAGCGCTCAGAATGTCAAATTGCAGTTTCTACAGAAAGAGTGTTTCAGAACGGCTCAATCAAAAGTAAGGTTCAACTCTGTTAGTTGAATGCACAGAACAGAAAGATGTTTCATACAATGCTTCTGTGTAGTTTATATTTGAACATATACTTTTTTCCACTATTACCCACTTAGCGCTACGAATGTCCAGTTGCATTTTCTACAGACAGAGTGTTTCAAAACTGCTCAATCAAAAGTATGGTTTAACTCTGTTAGCTGAATGCTCAGATCAGAAAAAATTTTCACAGAATGCTTCTGTGTAGTTTATATTTGAATATATTCCTTTTTCCACTACTACGCTCTTAGCGCTCCAAATGTCCAGTTGCATTTTCTACAGAAAGAGTGTTCAGATCTGCTCAATCAAAAGTATGGTTTAACTCTGTTAGCTGAATGCACAGATCAGAAAGAAGTTTCACCGAATGATTCTGTGTAGTTTATATTTGAAGACATTCCTTTTTCCACTATTACCCTCTTAGCACTCCGAATCTCCACTTGCATTTTCTACAAAAAGAGAGTTACATAACTGTTCAATCAAAAATATGTTTTATCTCTGTTAACTGAATTTACAGATCAGAAATAAGTTTCACAGAATGCATCTGTGTAGTTTTTATTTGAAGATATTCTTTTTCCCAATGTAGGCCTCTTAGCGCTTAGCATGTCCAACTGCAGTTTCTACAGAAAGAGTGTTTCAGAACGGCTCAATCAAAAGTAAGGTTCAACTCTGTTAGTTGAATGCACAGAACAGAAAGAATTTTCACAGAATGCTACTGTGTAGTTTATATTTGAATATATTCCTTTTTCCACTATTACCCTCTTAGCGCTCCGAATGTCCACTTGCATTTTCTACAGAAAAAGTGTTCAGAACTGCGCAATCAAAAGTATGGTTTAACTCTGTTAGCTTAATGAACATATCAGAAATAAGTTTCACACAATGCTTCTGTGTAGTTTTTATTTGAAGATATTATTTTTCCCAATATAGGCCTCTTAGCGCTCAGAATGTCCAATTGCAGTTTCTACAGAAAGAGTGTTTCAGAAAGGCTCAATCAAAAGTAAGGTTCAACTCTGTTAGTTGAATGCACAGAACAGAAAGAAGTTTCATACAATGCTTCTGTGTAGTTTATATTTGAACATATTCTTTTTTCCACTATTACCCACTTAGCGCTACGAATGTCCAGTTGCATTTTCTACAGACAGAGTGTTACAAAACTGCTCAATCAAAAGTATGGTTTAACTCAGTTAGCTGAATGCTCAGATCAGAAAGAAGTTTCACAGAATGCTTCTGTGTAGTTTATATTTGAATATATTCCTTTTTCCACTACTACTCTCTTAGCGCTCCAAATGTCCAGTTGCATTTTCTACAGAAAGAGTGTTCAGATCTGCTCAATCAAAAGTATGGTTTAACTCTGTTAGCTGAATGCACAGATCAGAAAGAAGTTTCACCGAATGATTCTGTGTAGTTTATATTTGAAGACATTCCTTTTTCCACTATTACCCTCTTAGCGCTCCGAATCTCCACCTGCATTTTCTACAGAAAGTGTGTTTCAGAACGGCTCAATCAAAACTAAGGTTCAACTCTTTTATTTGAACAAACAGAACAGAAAGAAGTTTCACACAATTCTTCTGTGTAGTTTTTATTTGTAGACATTCTTTTTCCCAATATAGGCCTCTTATCGCTCAGAATGTCCAATTGCAGTTTCTACAAAAAGAGTGTTTCAGAACGGCTCAATCAAAAATAAGGTTCAACTCTGTTAGTTGAATGCACAGAACAGAAAGAAGTTTCATACAATGCTTCTGTGTAGTTTATATTTGCACATATTCTTTTTTCCACTATTACCCACTTAGCGCTACGAATGTCCAGTTGCATTTTCTACAGACAGAGTGTTTCAAAACTGCTCAATCAAAAGTATGGTTTAACTCTGTTAGCTGAATGCTCAGATCAGAAAGAAGTTTCACAGAATGCTTCTGTGTAGTTTATATTTGAATATATTCCTTTTTCCACTACTACGCTCTTAGCGCTCCAAATGTACAGTTGCATTTTCTACAGAAAGATTGTTCAGATCTGCTCAATCAAAAGTATGGTTTAACTCTGTTAGCTGAATGCACAGATCAGAAAGAAGTTTCACCGAATGATTCTGTGTAGTTTATATTTGAAGACATTCCTTTTTCCACTATTACCCTCTTAGCGCTCCGAATCTCCACTTGCATTTTCTACAAAAAGTGTTTCATAACTGCTCAATCAAAAATATGTTTTATCTCTGTTAACTGAATTTACAGATCAGAAATAAGTTTCACAGAATGCATCTGTGTAGTTTTTATTTGAAGATATTCTTTTTCCCAATGTAGGCCTCTTAGCGCTTAGCATGTCCAATTGCAGTTTCTACAGAAAGAGTGTTTCAGAACGGCTCAATCAAAAGTAAGTTTCAACTCTGTTAGTTGAATGCACAGAACAGAAAGAATTTTCACAGAATGCTACTGTGTAGTTTATATTTGAATATATTCCTTTTTCCACTATTACCCTCTTAGCGCTCCGAATGTCCACTTGCATTTTCTACAGAAAGAGTGTTCAGAACTGCGCAATCAAAAGTATGGTTTAACCCTGTTAGCTTAATGAACATATCAGAAATAAGTTTCACACAATGCTTCTGTGTAGTTTTTATTTGAAGATATTATTTTTCCCAATAGAGGCCTCTTAGCGCTCAGAATGTCCAATTGCAGTTTCTACAGAAAGAGTGTTTCAGAAAGGCTCAATCAAAATTAAGGTTCAACTCTGTTAGTTGAATGCACAGAACAGAAAGAAGTTTCATACAATGCTTCTGTGTAGTTTATATTTGAACATATTCTTTTTTCCACTATTACCCACTTAGCGCTACGAATGTCCAGTTGCATTTTCTACAGACAGAGTGTTTCAAAACTGCTCAATCAAAAGTATGGTTTAACTCTGTTAGCTGAATGCTCAGATCAGAAAGAAGTTTCACAGAATGCTTCTGTGTAGTTTATATTTGAATATATTCCTTTTTCCACTACTACGCTCTTAGCGCTCCAAATGTCCTGTTGCATTTTCTACAGAAAGAGTGTTCAGATCTGCTCAATCAAAAGTATGGTTTAACTCTGTTAGCTGAATGCACAGATCAGAAAGAAGTTTCACCGAATGATTCTGTGTAGTTTATATTTGAAGACATTCCTTTTTCCACTATTACCCTCTTAGCGCTCCGAATCTCCACTTGCATTTTCTACAAAAAGAGTGTTTCATAACTGCTCAATCAAAAATATGTTTTATCTCTGTTAACTGAATTTACAGATCAGAAATAAGTTTCACAGAATGCATCTATGTAGTTTTTATTTGAAGATATTCTTTTTCCCAATGTAGGCCTCTTAGCGTTTAGCATGTCCAATTGCAGTTTCTACAGTAAGAGTGTTTCAGAACGGCTCAATCAAAAGTAAGGTTCAACTCTGTTAGTTGAATGCACAGAACAGAAAGAATTTTCACAGAATGCTACTGTGTAGTTTATATTTGAATATATTCCTTTTTCCACTATTACCCTCTTAGCGCTCCGAATCTCCATTGCATTTTCTACAGAAAGAGTGTTTCAGAACGGCTCAATCAAAACTAAGGTTCAACTCTTTTAGTTGAACAAACAGAACAGAAAGAAGTTTCACACAATTCTTCTGTGTAGTTTTTATTTGTAGACATTCTTTTTCCCAATATAGGCCTCTTAGCGCTCAGAATGTCCAATTGCAGTTTCTACAGAAAGAGTGTTTCAGAACGGCTCAATCAAAAGTAAGGTTCAACTCTGTTAGTTGAATGCACAGAACAGAAAGAAGTTTCATACAATGCTTCTGTGTAGTTTATATTTGAACATATTCTTTTTTCCACTATTACCCACTTAGCGCTACGAATGTCCAGTTGCATTTTCTACAGACAGAGTGTTTCAAAACTGCTCAATCAAAAGTATGGTTTAACTCTGTTAGCTGAATGCTCAGATCAGAAAGAAGTTTCACAGAATGCTTCTGTGTAGTTTATATTTGAATATATTCCTTTTTCCACTACTACGCTCTTAGCGCTCCAAATGTCCAGTTGCATTTTCTACAGAAAGAGTGTTCAGATCTGCTCAATCAAAAGTATGGTTTAACTCTGTTAGCTGAATGCACAGATCAGAAAGAAGTTTCACCGAATGATTCTGTGTAGTTTATATTTGAAGACATTCCTTTTTCCACTATTACCCTCTTAGCGCTCCGAATCTCCACTTGCATTTTCTACAAAAAGAGAGTTACATAACTGTTCAATCAAAAATATGTTTTATCTCTGTTAACTGAATTTACAGATCAGAAATAAGTTTCACAGAATGCATCTGTGTAGTTTTTATTTGAAGATATTCTTTTTCCCAATGTAGGCCTCTTAGCGCTTAGCATGTCCAACTGCAGTTTCTACAGAAAGAGTGTTTCAGAACGGCTCAATCAAAAGTAAGGTTCAACTCTGTTAGTTGAATGCACAGAACAGAAAGTATTTTCACAGAATGCTACTGTGTAGTTTATATTTGAATATATTCCTTTTTCCACTATTACCCTCTTAGCGCTCCGAATGTCCACTTGCATTTTCTACAGAAAAAGTGTTCAGAACTGCGCAATCAAAATAAGGTTTAACTCTGTTAGCTTAATGAACATATCAGAAATAAGTTTCACACAATGCTTCTCTGTAGTTTTTATTTGAAGATATTATTTTTCCCAATATAGGCCTCTTAGCGCTCAGAATGTCCAATTGCAGTTTCTACAGAAAGAGTGTTTCAGAAAGGCTCAATCAAAAGTAAGGTTCAACTCTGTTACTTGAATGCACAGAACAGAAAGAAGTTTCATACAATGCTTCTGTGTAGTTTATATTTGAACATATTCTTTTTTCCACTATTACCCACTTAGCGCTACGAATGTCCAGTTGCATTTTCTACAGACAGAGTGTTTCAAAACTGCTCAATCAAAAGTATGGTTTAACTCTGTTAGCTGAATGCTCAGATCAGAAAGAAGTTTCACAGAATGCTTCTGTGTAGTTTATATTTGAATATATTCCTTTTTCCACTACTACTCTCTTAGCGCTCCAAATGTCCAGTTGCATTTTCTACAGAAAGAGTGTTCAGATGTGCTCAATCAAAAGTATGGTTTAACTCTGTTAGCTGAATGCACAGATCAGAAAGAAGTTTCACCGAATGATTCTGTGTAGTTTATATTTGAAGACATTCCTTTTTCCACTATTACCCTCTTAGCGCTCCGAATCTCCACCTGCATTTTCTACAGAAAGTGTGTTTCAGAACGGCTCAATCAAAACTAAGGTTCAACTCTTTTATTTGAACAAACAGAACAGAAAGAAGTTTCACACAATTCTTCTGTGTAGTTTTTATTTGTAGACATTCTTTTTCCCAATATAGGCCTCTTAGCGCTCAGAATGTCCAATTGCAGTTTCTACAGAAGGAGTGTTTCAGAACGGCTCAATCAAAAGTAAGGTTCAACTCTGTTAGTTGAATGAACAGAACAGAAAGAAGTTTCATACAATGCTTCTGTGTAGTTTATATTTGCACATATTCTTTTTTCCACTATTACCCACTTAGCGCTACGAATGTCCAGTTGCATTTTCTACAGACAGAGTGTTTCAAAACTGCTCAATCAAAAGTATGGTTTAACTCTGTTAGCTGAATGCTCAGATCAGAAAGAAGTTTCACAGAATGCTTCTGTGTAGTTTATATTTGAATATATTCCTTTTTCCACTACTACGCTCTTAGCGCTCCAAATGTCCAGTTGCATTTTCTACAGAGTGTTCAGATCTGCTCAATCAAAAGTATGGTTTAACTCTGTTAGCTGAATGCACAGATCAGAAAGAAGTTTCACCGAATGATTCTGTGTAGTTTATATTTGAAGACATTCCTTTTTCCACTATTACCCTCTTAGCGCTCCGAATCTCCACTTGCATTTTCTACAAAAAGTGTTTCATAACTGCTCAATCAAAAATATGTTTTATCTCTGTTAACTGAATTTACAGATCAGAAATAAGTTTCACAGAATGCATCTGTGTAGTTTTTATTTGAAGATATTCTTTTTCCCAATGTAGGCCTCTTAGCGCTTAGCATGTCCAATTGCAGTTTCTACAGAAAGAGTGTTTCAGAACGGCTCAATCAAAAGTAAGTTTCAACTCTGTTAGTTGAATGCACAGAACAGAAAGAATTTTCACAGAATGCTACTGTGTAGTTTATATTTGAATATATTCCTTTTTCCACTATTACCCTCTTAGCGCTCCGAATGTCCACTTGCATTTTCTACAGAAAGAGTGTTCAGAACTGCGCAATCAAAAGTATGGTTTAACTCTGTTAGCTTAATGAACATATCAGAAATAAGTTTCACACAATGCTTCTGTGTAGTTTTTATTTGAAGATATTATTTTTCCCAATAGAGACCTCTTAGCGCTCAGAATGTCCAATTGCAGTTTCTACAGAAAGAGTGTTTCAGAAAGGCTCAATCAAAAGTAAGGTTCACCTCTGTTAGTTGAATGCACAGAACAGAAAGAAGTTTCATACAATGCTTCTGTGTAGTTTATATTTGAACATATTCTTTTTTCCACTATTACCCACTTAGCGCTACGAATGTCCAGTTGCATTTTCTACAGACAGAGTGTTTCAAAACTGCTCAATCAAAAGTATGGTTTAACTCTGTTAGCTGAATGCTCAGATCAGAAAGAAGTTTCACAGAATGCTTCTGTGTAGTTTATATTTGAATATATTCCTTTTTCCACTACTACGCTCTTAGCGCTCCAAATGTCCAGTTGCATTTTCTACAGAAAGAGTGTTCAGATCTGCTCAATCAAAAGTATGGTTTAACTCTGTTAGCTGAATGCACAGATCAGAAAGAAGTTTCACCGAATGATTCTGTGTAGTTTATATTTGAAGACATTCCTTTTTCCACTATTACCCTCTTAGCGCTCCGAATCTCCACTTGCATTTTCTACAAAAAGAGAGTTACATAACTGTTCAATCAAAAATATGTTTTATCTCTGTTAACTGAATTTACAGATCAGAAATAAGTTTCACAGAATGCATCTGTGTAGTTTTTATTTGAAGATATTCTTTTTCCCAATGTAGGCCTCTTAGCGCTTAGCATGTCCAACTGCAGTTTCTACAGAAAGAGTGTTTCAGAACGGCTCAATCAAAAGTAAGGTTCAACTCTGTTAGTTGAATGCACAGAACAGAAAGTATTTTCACAGAATGCTACTGTGTAGTTTATATTTGAATATATTCCTTTTTCCACTATTACCCTCTTAGCGCTCCGAATGTCCACTTGCATTTTCTACAGAAAAAGTGTTCAGAACTGCGCAATCAAAATAAGGTTTAACTCTGTTAGCTTAATGAACATATCAGAAATAAGTTTCACACAATGCTTCTCTGTAGTTTTTATTTGAAGATATTATTTTTCCCAATATAGGCCTCTTAGCGCTCAGAATGTCCAATTGCAGTTTCTACAGAAAGAGTGTTTCAGAAAGGCTCAATCAAAAGTAAGGTTCAACTCTGTTACTTGAATGCACAGAACAGAAAGAAGTTTCATACAATGCTTCTGTGTAGTTTATATTTGAACATATTCTTTTTTCCACTATTACCCACTTAGCGCTACGAATGTCCAGTTGCATTTTCTACAGACAGAGTGTTTCAAAACTGCTCAATCAAAAGTATGGTTTAACTCTGTTAGCTGAATGCTCAGATCAGAAAGAAGTTTCACAGAATGCTTCTGTGTAGTTTATATTTGAATATATTCCTTTTTCCACTACTACTCTCTTAGCGCTCCAAATGTCCAGTTGCATTTTCTACAGAAAGAGTGTTCAGATGTGCTCAATCAAAAGTATGGTTTAACTCTGTTAGCTGAATGCACAGATCAGAAAGAAGTTTCACCGAATGATTCTGTGTAGTTTATATTTGAAGACATTCCTTTTTCCACTATTACCCTCTTAGCGCTCCGAATCTCCACCTGCATTTTCTACAGAAAGTGTGTTTCAGAACGGCTCAATCAAAACTAAGGTTCAACTCTTTTATTTGAACAAACAGAACAGAAAGAAGTTTCACACAATTCTTCTGTGTAGTTTTTATTTGCAGACATTCTTTTTCCCAATATAGGCCTCTTAGCGCTCAGAATGTCCAATTGCAGTTTCTACAGAAAGAGTGTTTCAGAACGGCTCAATCAAAAGTAAGGTTCAACTCTGTTAGTTGAATGAACAGAACAGAAAGAAGTTTCATACAATGCTTCTGTGTAGTTTATATTTGCACATATTCTTTTTTCCACTATTACCCACTTAGCGCTACGAATGTCCAGTTGCATTTTCTACAGACAGAGTGTTTCAAAACTGCTCAATCAAAAGTATGGTTTAACTCTGTTAGCTGAATGCTCAGATCAGAAAGAAGTTTCACAGAATGCTTCTGTGTAGTTTATATTTGAATATATTCCTTTTTCCACTACTACGCTCTTAGCGCTCCAAATGTCCAGTTGCATTTTCTACAGAGTGTTCAGATCTGCTCAATCAAAAGTATGGTTTAACTCTGTTAGCTGAATGCACAGATCAGAAAGAAGTTTCACCGAATGATTCTGTGTAGTTTATATTTGAAGACATTCCTTTTTCCACTATTACCCTCTTAGCGCTCCGAATCTCCACTTGCATTTTCTACAAAAAGTGTTTCATAACTGCTCAATCAAAAATATGTTTTATCTCTGTTAGCTGAATTTACAGATCAGAAATAAGTTTCACAGAATGCATCTGTGTAGTTTTTATTTGAAGATATTCTTTTTCCCAATGTAGGCCTCTTAGCGCTTAGCATGTCCAATTGCAGTTTCTACAGAAAGAGTGTTTCAGAACGGCTCAATCAAAAGTAAGTTTCAACTCTGTTAGTTGAATGCACAGAACAGAAAGAATTTTCACAGAATGCTACTGTGTAGTTTATATTTGAATATATTCCTTTTTCCACTATTACCCTCTTAGCGCTCCGAATGTCCACTTGCATTTTCTACAGAAAGAGTGTTCAGAACTGCGCAATCAAAAGTATGGTTTAACTCTGTTAGCTTAATGAACATATCAGAAATAAGTTTCACACAATGCTTCTGTGTAGTTTTTATTTGAAGATATTATTTTTCCCAATAGAGACCTCTTAGCGCTCAGAATGTCCAATTGCAGTTTCTACAGAAAGAGTGTTTCAGAAAGGCTCAATCAAAAGTAAGGTTCACCTCTGTTAGTTGAATGCACAGAACAGAAAGAAGTTTCATACAATGCTTCTGTGTAGTTTATATTTGAACATATTCTTTTTTCCACTATTACCCACTTAGCGCTACGAATGTCCAGTTGCATTTTCTACAGACAGAGTGTTTCAAAACTGCTCAATCAAAAGTATGGTTTAACTCTGTTAGCTGAATGCTCAGATCAGAAATAAGTTTCACAAAATGCTTCTGTGTAGTTTATATTTGAATATATTCCTTTTTCCACTACTACTCTCTTAGCGCTCCAAATGTCCAGTTGCATTTTCTACAGAAAGAGTGTTCAGATCTGCTCAATCAAAAGTATGGTTTAACTCTGTTAGCTGAATACACAGATCAGAAAGAAGTTTCACAGAATGATTCTGTGTAGTTTATATTTGGAGACATTCCTTTTTCCACTATTACCCTCTTAGCGCTCCGAATCTCCACTTGCATTTTCTACAGAGAGAGTGTTTCAGAACGGCTCAATCAAATCTAAGGTTCAACTCTTTTAGTTGAACAAACAGAACAGAAAGAAGTTTCACACAATTCTTCTGTGTAGTTTTTATTTGTAGACATTCTTTTTCCCAATATAGGCCTCTTAGCGCTCAGAATGTCCAATTGCAGTTTCTACAGAAAGAGTGTTTCAGAACGGCTCAATCAAAAGTAAGGTTCAACTCTGTTAGTTGAATGCACAGAACAGAAAGAAGTTTCATACAATGCTTCTGTGTAGTTTATATTTGAACATATTCTTTTTTCCACTATTACCCACTTAGCGCTACGAATGTCCAGTTGCATTTTCTACAGACAGAGTGTTTCAAAACTGCTCAATCAAAAGTATGGTTTAACTCTGTTAGCTGAATGCTCAGATCAGAAAGAAGTTTCACAGAATGCTTCTGTGTAGTTTATATTTGAATATATTCCTTTTTCCACTACTACGCTCTTAGCGCTCCAAATGTCCAGTTGCATTTTCTACAGAAAGAGTGTTCAGATCTGCTCAATCAAAAGTATGGTTTAACTCTGTTAGCTGAATGCACAGATCAGAAAGAAGTTTCACCGAATGATTCTGTGTAGTTTATATTTGAAGACATTCCTTTTTCCACTATTACCCCCTTAGCGCTCCGAATCTCCACTTGCATTTTCTACAAAAAGAGTGTTTCATAACTGCTCAATCAAAAATATGTTTTATCTCTGTTAACTGAATTTACAGATCAGAAATAAGTTTCACAGAATGCATCTGTGTAGTTTTTATTTGAAGATATTCTTTTTCCCAATGTAGGCCTCTTAGCGTTTAGCATGTCCAATTGCAGTTTCTACAGAAAGAGTGTTTCAGAACGGCTCAATCAAAAGTAAGGTTCAACTCTGTTAGTTGAATGCACAGAACAGAAAGAATTTTCACAGAGTGCTACTGTGTAGTTTATATTTGAATATATTCCTTTTTCCACTATTACCCTCTTAGCACTCCGAATCTCCATTGCATTTTCTACAGAAAGAGTGTTTCAGAACGGCTCAATCAAAACTAAGGTTCAACTCTTTTAGTTGAACAAACAGAACAGAAAGAAGTTTCACACAATTCTTCTGTGTAGTTTTTATTTGTAGACATTCTTTTTCCCAATATAGGCCTCTTAGCGCTCAGAATGTCCAATTGCAGTTTCTACAGAAAGAGTGTTTCAGAACGGCTCAATCAAAAGTAAGGTTCAACTCTGTTAGTTGAATGCACAGAACAGAAAGAAGTTTCATACAATGCTTCTGTGTAGTTTATATTTGAACATATTCTTTTTTCCACTATTACCCACTTAGCGCTACGAATGTCCAGTTGCATTTTCTACAGACAGAGTGTTTCAAAACTGCTCAATCAAAAGTATGGTTTAACTCTGTTAGCTGAATGCTCAGATCAGAAAGAAGTTTCACAGAATGCTTCTGTGTAGTTTATATTTGAATATATTCCTTTTTCCACTACTACGCTCTTAGCGCTCCAAATGTCCAGTTGCATATTCTACAGAAAGAGTGTTCAGATCTGCTCAATCAAAAGTATGTTTTAACTCTGTTAGCTGAATGCACAGATCAGAAAGTTGTTTCACCGAATGTTTCTGTGTAGTTTATATTTGGAGACATTCCTTTTTCCACTATTACCCTCTTAGCGCTCCGAATCTCCACTTGCATTTTCTACAAAAAGAGTGTTTCATAACTGCTCAATCAAAAATATGTTTTATCTCTGTTAACTGAATTTACCGATCAGAAATAAGTTTCACAGAATGCATCTGTGTAGTTTTTATATGAAGATATTCTTTTTCCCAATGTAGGCCTCTTAGCGCTTAGCATGTCCAATTGCAGTTTCTACAGAAAGAGTGTTTCAGAACGGCTCAATCAAAAGTAAGGTTCAACTCTGTTAGTTGAATGCACAGAACTGAAAGAATTTTCACAGAATGCTACTGTGTAGTTTATATTTGAATATATTCCTTTTTCCACTATTACCCTCTTAGCGCTCCGAATGTCCACTTGCATTTTCTACAGAAAGAGTGTTCAGAACTGCGCAATCAAAAGTATGGATTAACTCTGTTAGCTTAATGAACATATCAGAAATAAGTTTCACACAGTGCTTCTGTGTAGTTTTTATTTGAAGATATTATTTTTCCCAATATAGTCCTCTTAGCGCTCAGAATGTCCAATTGCAGTTTCTACAGAAAGAGTGTTTCAGAAAGGCTCAATCAACAGTAAGGTTCAACTCTGTTAGTTGAATGCACAGAACAGAAAGAAGTTTCATACAATGCTTCTGTGTAGTTTATATTTGAACATATTCTTTTTTCCACTATTACCCACTTAGCGCTACGAATGTCCAGTTGCATTTTCTACAGACAGAGTGTTTCAAAACTGCTCAATCAAAAGTATGGTTTAACTCTGTTAGCTGAATGCTCAGATCAGAAAGAAGTTTCACAGAATGCTTCTGTGTAGTTTATATTTGAATATATTCCTTTTTCCACTACTACGCTCTTAGCGCTCCAAATGTCCAGTTGCATTTTCTACAGAAAGAGTGTTCAGATCTGCTCAATCAAAAGTATGGTTTAACTCTGTTAGCTGAATGCACAGATCAGAAAGAAGTTTCACCGAATGATTCTGTGTAGTTTATATTTGAAGACATTCCTTTTTCCACTATTACCCTCTTAGCGCTCCGAATCTCCACTTGCATTTTCTACAAAAAGAGTGTTTCATAACTGCTCAATCAAAAATATGTTTTATCTCTGTTAACTGAATTTACAGATCAGAAATAAGTTTCACAGAATGCATCTGTGTAGTTTTTATTTGAAGATATTTTTTTCCCAATGTAGGCCTCTTAACGCTTAGCATGTCCAATTGCAGTTTCTACAGAAAGAGTGTTTCAGAACGGCTCAATCAAAAGTAAGGTTCAACTCTGTTAGTTGAATGCACAGAACAGAAAGAATTTTCACAGAATGCTACTGTGTAGTTTATATTTGAATATATTCCTTTTTCCACTATTACCCTCTTCGCGCTCCGAATCTCCATTGCATTTTCTACAGAAAGAGTGTTTCAGAACGGCTCAATCAAAACTAAGGTTCAACTCTTTTAGTTGAACAAACAGAACAGAAAGAAGTTTCACACAATTCTTCTGTGTAGTTTTTATTTGTAGACATTCTTTTTCCCAATATAGGCCTCTTAGCGCTCAGAATGTCCAATTGCAGTTTCTACAGAAAGAGTGTTTCAGAACGGCTCAATCAAAAGTAAGGTTCAACTCTGTTAGTTGAATGCACAGAACAGAAAGAAGTTTCATACAATGCTTCTGTGTAGTTTATATTTGAACATATTCTTTTTTCCACTATTACCCACTTAGCGCTACGAATGTCCAGTTGCATTTTCTACAGACAGAGTGTTTCAAAACTGCTCAATCAAAAGTATG
This sequence comes from Symphalangus syndactylus, assembly GCF_028878055.3. Lineage (NCBI taxonomy): Eukaryota > Metazoa > Chordata > Mammalia > Primates > Hylobatidae > Symphalangus > Symphalangus syndactylus. The sequence goes on along the minus strand of NC_072437.2, from coordinate 107,636,523 downwards.
GTTTAACTCTGTTAGCTGAATGCTCAGATCAGAAAGAAGTTTCACAGAATGCTTCTGTGTAGTTTATATTTGAATATATTCCTTTTTCCACTACTACGCTCTTAGCGCTCCAAATGTCCAGTTGCATATTCTACAGAAAGAGTGTTCAGATCTGCTCAATCAAAAGTATGTTTTAACTCTGTTAGCTGAATGCACAGATCAGAAAGTTGTTTCACCGAATGTTTCTGTGTAGTTTATATTTGGAGACATTCCTTTTTCCACTATTACCCTCTTAGCGCTCCGAATCTCCACTTGCATTTTCTACAAAAAGAGTGTTTCATAACTGCTCAATCAAAAATATGTTTTATCTCTGTTAACTGAATTTACCGATCAGAAATAAGTTTCACAGAATGCATCTGTGTAGTTTTTATATGAAGATATTCTTTTTCCCAATGTAGGCCTCTTAGCGCTTAGCATGTCCAATTGCAGTTTCTATAGAAAGAGTGTTTCAGAACGGCTCAATCAAAAGTAAGGTTCAACTCTGTTAGTTGAATGCACAGAACTGAAAGAATTTTCACAGAATGCTACTGTGTTGTTTATATTTGAATATATTCCTTTTTCCACTATTACCCTCTTAGCGCTCCGAATGTCCACTTGCATTTTCTACAGAAAGAGTGTTCAGAACTGCGCAATCAAAAGTATGGTTTAACTCTGTTAGCTTAATGAACATATCAGAAATAAGTTTCACACAGTGCTTCTGTGTAGTTTTTATTTGAAGATATTATTTTTCCCAATATAGGCCTCTTAGCGCTCAGAATGTCCAATTGCAGTTTCTACAGAAAGAGTGTTTCAGAAAGGCTCAATCAAAAGTAAGGTTCAACTCTGTTAGTTGAATGCACAGAACAGAAAGAAGTTTCATACAATGCTTCTGTGTAGTTTATATTTGAACATATTCTTTTTTCCACTATTACCCACTTAGCGCTACGAATGTCCAGTTGCATTTTCTACAGACAGAGTGTTTCAAAACTGCTCAATCAAAAGTATGGTTTAACTCTGTTAGCTGAATGCTCAGATCAAAAAGAAGTTTCACAGAATGCTTCTGTGTAGTTTATATTTGAATATATTCCTTTTTCCACTACTACGCTCTTAGCGCTCCAAATGTCCAGTTGCATTTTCTACAGAAAGAGTGTTCAGATCTGCTCAATCAAAAGTATGGTTTAACTCTGTTAGCTGAATGCACAGATCAGAAAGAAGTTTCACCGAATGATTCTGTGTAGTTTATATTTGAAGACATTCCTTTTTCCACTATTACCCTCTTAGCGCTCCGAATCTCCACTTGCATTTTCTACAAAAAGAGTGTTTCATAACTGCTCAATCAAAAATATGTTTTATCTCTGTTAACTGAATTTACAGATCAGAAATAAGTTTCACAGAATGCATCTGTGTAGTTTTTATTTGAAGATATTTTTTTCCCAATGTAGGCCTCTTAACGCTTAGCATGTCCAATTGCAGTTTCTACAGAAAGAGTGTTTCAGAACGGCTCAATCAAAAGTAAGGTTCAACTCTGTTAGTTGAATGCACAGAACAGAAAGAATTTTCACAGAATGCTACTGTGTAGTTTATATTTGAATATATTCCTTTTTCCACTATTACCCTCTTAGCGCTCCGAATGTCCACTTGCATTTTCTACAGAAAGAGTGTTCAGAACTGAGCAATCAAAAGTATGGTTTAACTCTGTTAGCTTAATGAACATATCAGAAATAAGTTTCACACAATGCTTCTGTGTAGTTTTTATTTGAAGATATTATTTTTCCCAATAGAGGCCTCTTAGCGCTCAGAATGTCCAATTGCAGTTTCTACCGAAAGAGTGTTTCAGAAAGGCTCAATCAAAAGTAAGGTTCAACTCTGTTAGTTGAATGCACAGAAAAGAATGAAGTTTCATACACTGCTTCTGTGTAGTTTATATTTGAACATATTCTTTTTTCCACAATTACCCACTTAGCGCTACGAATGTCCAGTTGCATTTTATACAGACAGAGTGTTTCAAAACTGCTCAATCAAAAGTATGGTTTAATTCTGTTAGCTGAATGCTCTGATCAGAAAGAAGTTTCACAGAATGCTTCTGTGTAGTTTATATTTGAATATATTCCTTTTTCCACTACTACTCTCTTAGCGCTCCAAATGTCCAGTTGCATTTTCTACAGAAAGAGAGTTCAGATCTGCTCAATCAAAAGTATGGTTTAACTCTGTTAGCTGAATGCACAGATCAGAAAGAAGTTTCACAGAATGATTCTGTGTAGTTTATATTTGGAGACATTCCTTTTTCCACTATTACCCTCTCAGCGCTCCGAATCTCCACTTGCATTTTCTACAGAAAGAGTGTTTCAGAACGGCTCAATCAAAACTAAGGTCCAACTCTTTTAGTTGAAGAAACAGAACAGAAAGAAGTTTCACACAATTCTTCTGTGTAGTTTTTATTTGTAGACATTCTTTTTCCCAATATAGGCCTCTTAGCGCTCAGAATGTCCAATTGCAGTTTCTACAGAAAGAGTGTTTCAGAACGGCTCAATCAAAAGTAAGGTTCAACTCTGTTAGTTGAATGCACAGAACAGAAAGAAGTTTCATACAATGCTTCTGTGTAGTTTATATTTGAACATATTCTTTTTTCCACTATTACCCACTTAGCGCTACGAATGTCCAGTTGTATTTTCTACAGACAGAGTGTTTCAAAACTGCTCAATCAAAAGTATGGTTTAACTCTGTCAGCTGAATGCTCAGATCAGAAAGAAGTTTCACAGAATGCTTCTGTGTAGTTTATATTTGAATATATTCCTTTTTCCACTACTACGCTCTTAGCGCTTCAAATGTCCAGTTGCATTTTCTACAGAAAGAGTGTTCAGATCTGCTCAATCAAAACTATGGTTTAACTCTGTTAGCTGAATGCACAGATCAGAAAGAAGTTTCACCGAATGATTCTGTGTAGTTTATATTTGAAGACATTCCTTTTTCCACTATTACCCTCTTAGCGCTCCGAATCTCCACTTGCATTTCCTACAAAAAGAGTGTTTCATAACTGCTCAATCAAATATATGTTTTATCTCTGTTAACTGAATTTACAGATCAGAAATAAGTTTCACAGAATGCATCTGTGTAGTTTTTATTTGAATATATTCTTTTTCCCAATGTAGGCCTCTTAGCGCTTAGCATGTCCAATTGCAGTTTCTACAGAAAGAGTGTTTCAGAACGGCTCAAACAAAAGTAAGGTTCAACTCTGTTAGTTGAATGCACAGAACAGAAAGAATTTTCACAGAATGCTACTGTGTAGTTTATATTTGAATATATTCCTTTTTCCACTATTACCCTCTTAGCGCTCCGAATGTCCACTTGCATTTTCTACAGAAAGAGTGTTCAGAACTGCACAATCAAAAGTATGGTTTAACTCTGTTAGCTTAATGAACATATCAGAAATAAGTTTCACACAGTGCTTCTGTGTAGTTTTTATTTGAAGATATTATTTTTCCCAATATAGGCCTCTTAGCGCTCAGAATGTCCAATTGCAGTTTCTACAGAAAGAGTGTTTCAGAAAGGCTCAATCAAAAGTAAGGTTCAACTCTGTTAGTTGAATGCACAGAACAGAAAGAAGTTTCATACAATGCTTCTGTGTAGTTTATATTTGAACATATTCTTTTTTCCACTATTACCCACTTAGCGCTACGAATGTCCAGTTGCATTTTCTACAGACAGAGTGTTTCAAAACTGCTCAATCAAAAGTATGGTTTAACTCTGTTAGCTGAATGCTCAGATCAGAAAGAAGTTTCACAGAATGCTTCTGTGTAGTTTATATTTGAATATATTCCTTTTTCCACTACTACGCTCTTAGCGCTCCAAATGTCCAGTTGCATTTTCTACAGAAAGAGTGTTCAGATCTGCTCAATCAAAAGTATGGTTTAACTCTGTTAGCTGAATGCACAGATCAGAAAGAAGTTTCACCGAATGATTCTGTGTAGTTTATATTTGAAGACATTCCTTTTTCCACTATTACCCTCTTAGCGCTCCGAATCTCCACTTGCATTTTCTACAAAAAGAGTGTTTCATAACTGCTCAATCAAAAATATGTTTTATCTCTGTTAACTGAATTTACAGATCAGAAATAAGTTTCACAGAATGCATCTGTGTAGTTTTTATTTGAAGATATTTTTTTCCCAATGTAGGCCTCTTAACGCTTAGCATGTCCAATTGCAGTTTCTACAGAAAGAGTGTTTCAGAACGGCTCAATCAAAAGTAAGGTTCAACTCTGTTAGTTGAATGCACAGAACAGAAAGAATTTTCACAGAATGCTACTGTGTAGTTTATATTTGAATATATTCCTTTTTCCACTATTACCCTCTTAGCGCTCCGAATGTCCACTTGCATTTTCTACAGAAAGAGTGTTCAGAACTGCGCCATCAAAAGTATGGTTTAACTCTGTTAGCTTAATGAACATATCAGAAATAAGTTTCACACAATGCTTCTGTGTAGTTTTTATTTGAAGATATTATTTTTCCCAATAGAGGCCTCTTAGCGCTCAGAATGTCCAATTGCAGTTTCTACCGAAAGAGTGTTTCAGAAAGGCTCAATCAAAAGTAAGGTTCAACTCTGTTAGTTGAATGCACAGAAAAGAATGAAGTTTCATACACTGCTTCTGTGTAGTTTATATTTGAACATATTCTTTTTTCCACAATTACCCACTTAGCGCTACGAATGTCCAGTCGCATTTTATACAGACAGAGTGTTTCAAAACTGCTCAATCAAAAGTATGGTTTAATTCTGTTAGCTGAATGCTCTGATCAGGAAGAAGTTTCACAGAATGCTTCTGTGTAGTTTATATTTGAATATATTCCTTTTTCCACTACTACTCTCTTAGCGCTCCAAATGTCCAGTTGCATTTTCTACAGAAAGAGAGTTCAGATCTGCTCAATCAAAAGTATGGTTTAACTCTGTTAGCTGAATGCACAGATCAGAAAGAAGTTTCACAGAATGATTCTGTGTAGTTTATATTTGGAGACATTCCTTTTTCCACTATTACCCTCTTAGCGCTCCGAATATCCACTTGCATTTTCTACAGAAAGAGTGTTTCAGAACGGCTCAATCAAAACTAAGGTCCAACTCTTTTAGTTGAAGAAACAGAACAGAAAGAAGTTTCACACAATTCTTCTGTGTAGTTTTTATTTGTAGACATTCTTTTTCCCAATATAGGCCTCTTAGCGCTCAGAATGTCCAATTGCAGTTTCTACAGAAAGAGTGTTTCAGAACGGCTCAATCAAAAGTAAGGTTCAACTCTGTTAGTTGAATGCACAGAACAGAAAGAAGTTTCATACAATGCTTCTGTGTAGTTTATATTTGAACATATTCTTTTTTCCACTATTACCCACTTAGCGCTACGAATGTCCAGTTGCATTTTCTACAGACAGAGTGTTTCAAAACTGCTCAATCAAAAGTATGGTTTAACTCTGTCAGCTGAATGCTCAGATCAGAAAGAAGTTTCACAGAATGCTTCTGTGTAGTTTATATTTGAATATATTCCTTTTTCCACTACTACGCTCTTAGCGCTTCAAATGTCCAGTTGCATTTTCTACAGAAAGAGTGTTCAGATCTGCTCAATCAAAACTATGGTTTAACTCTGTTAGCTGAATGCACAGATCAGAAAGAAGTTTCACCGAATGATTCTGTGTAGTTTATATTTGAAGACATTCCTTTTTCCACTATTACCCTCTTAGCGCTCCGAATCTCCACTTGCATTTTCTACAAAAAGAATGTTTCATAACTGCTCAATCAAAAATATGTTTTATCTCTGTTAACTGAATTTACAGATCAGAAATAAGTTTCACAGAATGCATCTGTGTAGTTTTTATTTGAATATATTCTTTTTCCCAATGTAGGCCTCTTAGCGCTTAGCATGTCCAATTGCAGTTTCTACAGAAAGAGTGTTTCAGAACGGCTCAAACAAAAGTAAGGTTCAACTCTGTTAGTTGAATGCACAGAACAGAAAGAATTTTCACAGAATGCTACTGTGTAGTTTATATTTGAATATATTCCTTTTTCCACTATTACCCTCTTAGCGCTCCGAATGTCCACTTGCATTTTCTACAGAAAGAGTGTTCAGAACTGCGCAATCAAAAGTATGGTTTAACTCTGTTAGCTTAATGAACATATCAGAAATAAGTTTCACACAATGCTTCTGTGTAGTTTTTATTTGAAGATATTATTTTTCCCAATATAGGCCTCTTAGCGCTCAGAATGTCCAATTGCAGTTTCTACAGAAAGAGTGTTTCAGAAAGGCTCAATCAAAAGTAAGGTTCAACTCTGTTAGTTGAATGCACAGAACAGAAAGAAGTTTCATACAATGCTTCTGTGTAGTTTATATTTGAACATATTCTTTTTTCTACTATTACCCACTTAGCGCTACGAATGTCCAGTTGCATTTTCTACAGACAGAGTGTTTCAAAACTGCTCAATCAAAAGTATGGTTTAACTCTGTTAGCTGAATGCTCAGAGCAGAAAGAAGTTTCACAGAATGCTTCTGTGTAGTTTATATTTGAATATATTCCTTTTTCCACTACTACGCTCTTAGCGCTCCAAATGTCCAGTTGCATTTTCTACAGAGTGTTCAGATCTGCTCAATCAAAAGTATGGTTTAACTCTGTTAGCTGAATGCACAGATCAGAAAGAAGTTTCACCGAATGATTCTGTGTAGTTTATATTTGAAGACATTCCTTTTTCCACTATTACCCTCTTAGCGCTCCGAATCTCCACTTGCATTTTCTACAAAAAGTGTTTCATAACTGCTCAATCAAAAATATGTTTTATCTCTGTTAACTGAATTTACAGATCAGAAATAAGTTTCACAGAATGCATCTGTGTAGTTTTTATTTGAAGATATTCTTTTTCCCAATGTAGGCCTCTTAGCGCTTAGCATGTCCAATTGCAGTTTCTACAGAAAGAGTGTTTCAGAACGGCTCAATCAAAAGTAAGGTTCAACTCTGTTAGTTGAATGCACAGAACAGAAAGAATTTTCACAGAATGCTACTGTGTAGTTTATATTTGAATATATTCCTTTTTCCACTATTACCCTCTTAGCGCTCCGAATGTCCACTTGCATTTTCTACAGAAAGAGTGTTCAGAACTGCGCAATCAAAAGTATGGTTTAACTCTGTTAGCTTAATGAACATATCAGAAATAAGTTTCACACAATGCTTCTGTGTAGTTTTTATTTGAAGATATTATTTTTCCCAATAGAGGCCTCTTAGCGCTCAGAATGTCCAATTGCAGTTTCTACAGAAAGAGTGTTTCAGAAAGGCTCAATCAAAAGTAAGGTTCAACTCTGTTAGTTGAATGCACAGAACAGAAAGAAGTTTCATACAATGCTTCTGTGTAGTTTATATTTGAACATATTCTTTTTTCCACTATTACCCACTTAGCGCTACGAATATCCAGTTGCATTTTCTACAGACAGAGTGTTTCAAAACTGCTCAATCAAAAGTATGGTTTAACTCTGTTAGCTGAATGCTCAGATGAGAAATAAGTTTCACAAAATGCTTCTGTGTAGTTTATATTTGAATATATTCCTTTTTCCACTACTACTCTCTTAGCGCTCAAATTGTCCAGTTGCATTTTCTACAGAAAGAGTGTTCAGATCTGCTCAATCAAAAGTATGGTTTAACACTGTTAGCTGAATGCACAGATCAGAAAGAAGTTTCACAGAATGATTCTGTGTAGTTTATATTGGGAGACATTCCTTTTTCCACTATTACCCTCTTAGTGCTCCGAATCTCCACTTGCATTTTCTACAGAGAGAGTGTTTCAGAACGGCTCAATCAAAACTAAGGTTCAACTCTTTTAGTTGAACAAACAGAACAGAAAGAAGTTTCACACAATTCTTCTGTGTAGTTTTTATTTGTAGACATTCTTTTTCCCAATATAGGCCTCTAAGCGCTCAGAATGTCCAATTGCAGTTTCTACAGAAAGAGTGTTTCAGAACGGCTCAATCAAAAGTAAGGTTCAACTCTGTTAGTTGAATGCACAGAACAGAAAGAAGTTTCATACAATGCTTCTGTGTAGTTTATATTTGAACATATTCTTTTTTCCACTATTACCCACTTAGCGCTACGAATGTCCAGTTGCATTTTCTACAGACAGAGTGTTTCAAAACTGCTCAATCAAAAGTATGGTTTAACTCTGTTAGCTGAATGCTCAGATCAGAAAGAAGTTTCACAGAATGCTGCTGTGTAGTTTATATTTGAATATATTCCTTTTTCCACTACTACGCTCTTAGCGCTCCAAATGTCCAGTTGCATTTTCTACAGAAAGAGTGTTCAGATCTGCTCAATCAAAAGTATGGTTTAACTCTGTTAGCTGAATGCACAGATCAGAAAGAAGTTTCACCGAATGATTCTGTGTAGTTTATATTTGAAGACATTCCTTTTTCCACTATTACCCGCTTAGCGCTCCGAATCTCCACTTGCATTTTCTACAAAAAGAGTGTTTCATAACTGCTCAATCAAAAATATGTTTTATCTCTGTTAACTGAATTTACAGATCAGAAATAAGTTTCACAGAATTCATCTGTGTAGTTTTTATTTGAAGATATTCTTTTTCCCAATGTAGGCCTCTTAGCGTTTAGCATGTCCAATTGCAGTTTCTACAGAAAGAGTGTTTCAGAACGGCTCAATCAAAAGTAAGGTTCAACTCTGTTAGTTGAATGCACAGAACAGAAAGAATTTTCACAGAATGCTACTGTGTAGTTTATATTTGAATATATTCCTTTTTCCACTATTACCCACTTAGCGCTCCGAATCTCCATTGCATTTTCTACAGAAAGAGTGTTTCAGAACGGCTCAATCAAAACTAAGGTTCAACTCTTTTAGTTGAACAAACAGAACAGAAAGAAGTTTCACACAATTCTTCTGTGTAGTTTTTATTGGTAGACATTCTTTTTCCCAATATAGGCCTCTTAGCGCTCAGAATGTCCAATTGCAGTTTCTACAGAAAGAGTGTTTCAGAACGGCTCAATCAAAAGTAAGGTTCAACTCTGTTAGTTGAATGCACAGAACAGAAAGAAGTTTCATACAATGCTTCTGTGTAGTTTATATTTGAACATATTCTTTTTTCCACTATTACCCACTTAGCGCTACGAATGTCCAGTTGCATTTTCTACAGACAGAGTGTTTCAAAACTGCTCAATCAAAAGTATGGTTTAACTCTGTTAGCTGAATGCTCAGATCAGAAAGAAGTTTCACAGAATGCTTCTGTGTAGTTTATATTTGAATATATTCCTTTTTCCACTACTACGCTCTTAGCGCTCCAAATGTCCAGTTGCATATTCTACAGAAAGAGTGTTCAGATCTGCTCAATCAAAAGTATGGTTTAACTCTGTTAGCTGAATGCACAGATCAGAAAGTTGTTTCACCGAATGTTTCTGTGTAGTTTATATTTGGAGACATTCCTTTTTCCACTATTACCCTCTTAGCGCTCCGAATCTCCACTTGCATTTTCTACAAAAAGAGTGTTTCATAACTGCTCAATCAAAAATATGTTTTATCTCTGTTAACTGAATTTACCGATCAGAAATAAGTTTCACAGAATGCATCTGTGTAGTTTTTATATGAAGATATTCTTTTTCCCAATGTAGGCCTCTTAGCGCTTAGCATGTCCAATTGCAGTTTCTACAGAAAGAGTGTTTCAGAACGGCTCAATCAAAAGTAAGGTTCAACTCTGTTAGTTGAATGCACAGAACTGAAAGAATTTTCACAGAATGCTACTGTGTAGTTTATATTTGAATATATTCCTTTTTCCACTATTACCCTCTTAGCGCTCCGAATGTCCACTTGCATTTTCTACAGAAAGAGTGTTCAGAACTGCGCAATCAAAAGTATGGTTTAACTCTGTTAGCTTAATGAACATATCAGAAATAAGTTTCACACAGTGCTTCTGTGTAGTTTTTATTTGAAGATATTATTTTTCCCAATATAGGCCTCTTAGCGCTCAGAATGTCCAATTGCAGTTTCTACAGAAAGAGTGTTTCAGAAAGGCTCAATCAAAAGTAAGGTTCAACTCTGTTAGTTGAATGCACAGAGCAGAAAGAAGTTTCATACAATGCTTCTGTGTAGTTTATATTTGAACATATTCTTTTTTCCACTATAACCCACTTAGCGCTACGAATGTCCAGTTGCATTTTCTACAGACAGAGTGTTTCAAAACTGCTCAATCAAAAGTATGGTTTAACTCTGTTAGCTGAATGCTCAGATCAGAAAGAAGTTTCACAGAATGCTTCTGTGTAGTTTATATTTGAATATATTCCTTTTTCCACTACTACGCTCTTAGCGCTCCAAATGTCCAGTTGCATTTTCTACAGAAAGAGTGTTCAGATCTGCTCAATCAAAAGTATGGTTTAACTCTGTTAGCTGAATGCACAGATCAGAAAGAAGTTTCACCGAATGATTCTGTGTAGTTTATATTTGAAGACATTCCTTTTTCCACTATTACCCTCTTAGCGCTCCGAATCTCCACTTGCATTTTCTACAAAAAGAGTGTTTCATAACTGCTCAATCAAAAATATGTTTTATCTCTGTTAACTTAATTTACAGATCAGAAATAAGTTTCACAGAATGCATCTGTGTAGTTTTTATTTGAAGATATTTTTTTCCCAATGTAGGCCTCTTAACGCTTAGCATGTCCAATTGCAGTTTCTACAGAAAGAGTGTTTCAGAACGGCTCAATCAAAAGTAAGGTTCAACTCTGTTAGTTGAATGCACAGAACAGAAAGAATTTTCACAGAATCCTACTGTGTAGTTTATATTTGAATATATTCCTTTTTCCACTATTACCCTCTTAGCGCTCCGAATGTGCACTTGCATTTTCTACAGAAAGAGTGTTCAGAACTGCGCAATCAAAAGTATGGTTTAACTCTGTTAGCTTAATGAACATATCAGAAATAAGTTTCACACAATGCTTCTGTGTAGTATTTATTTGAAGATATTATTTTTCCCAATAGAGGCCTCTTAGCGCTCAGAATGTCCAATTGCAGTTTCTACCGAAAGAGTGTTTCAGAAAGGCTCAATCAAAAGTAAGGTTCAACTCTGTTAGTTGAATGCACAGAAAAGAATGAAGTTTCATACACTGCTTCTGTGTAGTTTATATTTGAACATATTCTTTTTTCCACAATTACCCACTTAGCGCTACGAATGTCCAGTTGCATTTTATACAGACAGAGTGTTTCAAAACTGCTCAATCAAAAGTATGGTTTAATTCTGTTAGCTGAATGCTCTGATCAGAAAGAAGTTTCACAGAATGCTTCTGTGTAGTTTATATTTGAATATATTCCTTTTTCCACTACTACTCTCTTAGCGCTCCAAATGTCCAGTTGCATTTTCTACAGAAAGAGAGTTCAGATCTGCTCAATCAAAAGTATGGTTTAACTCTGTTAGCTGAATGCACAGATCAGAAAGAAGTTTCACAGAATGATTCTGTGTAGTTTATATTTGGAGACATTCCTTTTTCCACTATTACCCTCTTAGCGCTCCGAATCTCCACTTGCATTTTCTACAGAAAGAGTGTTTCAGAACGGCTCAATCAAAACTAAGGTTCAACTCTTTTAGTTGAAGAAACAGAACAGAAAGAAGTTTCACACAATTCTTCTGTGTAGTTTTTATTTGTAGACATTCTTTTTCCCAATATAGGCCTCTTAGCGCTCAGAATGTCCAATTGCAGTTTCTACAGAAAGAGTGTTTCAGAACGGCTCAATCAAAAGTAAGGTTCAACTCTGTTAGTTGAATGCACAGAACAGAAAGAAGTTTCATACAATGCTTCTGTGTAGTTTATATTTGAACATATTCTTTTTTCCACTATTACCCACTTAGCGCTACGAATGTCCAGTTGCATTTTCTACAGACAGAGTGTTTCAAAACTGCTCAATCAAAAGTATGGTTTAACTCTGTTAGCTGAATGCTCAGAGCAGAAAGAAGTTTCACAGAATGCTTCTGTGTAGTTTATATTTGAATATATTCCTTTTTCCACTACTACGCTCTTAGCGCTCCAAATGTCCAGTTGCATTTTCTACAGAGTGTTCAGATCTGCTCAATCAAAAGTATGGTTTAACTCTGTTAGCTGAATGCACAGATCAGAAAGAAGTTTCACCGAATGATTCTGTGTAGTTTATATTTGAAGACATTCCTTTTTCCACTATTACCCTCTTAGCGCTCCGAATCTCCACTTGCATTTTCTACAAAAAATGTTTCATAACTGCTCAATCAAAAATATGTTTTATCTCTGTTAACTGAATTTACAGATCAGAAATAAGTTTCACAGAATGCATCTGTGTAGTTTTTATTTGAAGATATTCTTTTTCCCAATGTAGGCCTCTTAGCGCTTAGCATGTCCAATTGCAGTTTCTACAGAAAGAGTGTTTCAGAACGGCTCAATCAAAAGTAAGGTTCAACTCTGTTAGTTGAATGCACAGAACAGAAAGAATTTTCACAGAATGCTACTGTGTAGTTTATATTTGAATATATTCCTTTTTCCACTATTACCCTCTTAGCGCTCCGAATGTCCACTTGCATTTTCTACAGAAAGAGTGTTCAGAACTGCGCAATCAAAAGTATGGTTTAACTCTGTTAGCTTAATGAACATATCAGAAATATGTTTCACACAATGCTTCTGTGTAGTTTTTATTTGAAGATATTATTTTTCCCAATAGAGGCCTCTTAGCGCTCAGAATGTCCAATTGCAGTTTCTACAGAAAGAGTGTTTCAGAAAGGCTCAATCAAAAGTAAGGTTCAACTCTGTTAGTTGAATGCACAGAACAGAAAGAAGTTTCATACAATGCTTCTGTGTAGTTTATATTTGAACATATTCTTTTTTCCACTATTACCCACTTAGCGCTACGAATGTCCAGTTGCATTTTCTACAGACAGAGTGTTTCAAAACTGCTCAATCAAAAGTATGGTTTAACTCTGTTAGCTGAATGCTCAGATCAGAAAGAAGTTTCACAGAATGCTTCTCTGTAGTTTATATTTGAATATATTCCTTTTTCCACTACTACGCTCTTAGCGCTCCAAATGTCCAGTTGCATTTTCTACAGAAAGAGTGTTCAGATCTGCTCAATCAAAAGTATGGTTTAACTCTGTTAGCTGAATGCACAGATCAGAAAGAAGTTTCACCGAATGATTCTGTGTAGTTTATATTTGAAGACATTCCTTTTTCCACTATTACCCTCTTAGCGCTCCGAATCTCCACTTGCATTTTCTACAAAAAGAGTGTTTCATAACTGCTCAATCAAAAATATGTTTTATCTCTGTTAACTGAATTTACAGATCAGAAATAAGTTTCACAGAATGCATCTGTGTAGTTTTTATTTGAAGATATTTTTTTCCCAATGTAGGCCTCTTAACGCTTAGCATGTCCAATTGCAGTTTCTACAGAAAGAGTGTTTCACAACGGCTCAATCAAAAGTAAGGTTCAACTCTGTTAGTTGAATGCACAGAACAGAAAGAATTTTCACAGAATGCTACTGTGTAGTTTATATTTGAATATATTCCTTTTTCCACTATTACCCTCTTAGCGCTCCGAATGTCCACTTGCAATTTCTACAGAAAGAGTGTTCAGAACTGCGCAATCAAAAGTATGGTTTAACTCTGTTAGCTTAATGAACATATCAGAAATAAGTTTCACACAATGCTTCTGTGTAGTATTTATTTGAAGATATTATTTTTCCCAATAGAGGCCTCTTAGCACTCAGAATGTCCAATTGCAGTTTCTACCGAAAGAGTGTTTCAGAAAGGCTCAATCAAAAGTAAGGTTCAACTCTGTTAGTTGAATGCACAGAAAAGAATGAAGTTTCATACACTGCTTCTGTGTAGTTTATATTTGAACATATTCTTTTTTCCACAATTACCCACTTAGCGCTACGAATGTCCAGTTGCATTTTATACAGACAGAGTGTTTCAAAACTGCTCAATCAAAAGTATGGTTTAATTCTGTTAGCTGAATGCTCTGATCAGAAAGAAGTTTCACAGAATGCTTCTGTGTAGTTTATATTTGAATATATTCCTTTTTCCACTACTACTCTCTTAGCGCTCCAAATGTCCAGTTGCATTTTCTACAGAAAGAGAGTTCAGATCTGCTCAATCAAAAGTATGGTTTAACTCTGTTAGCTGAATGCACAGATCAGAAAGAAGTTTCACAGAATGATTCTGTGTAGTTTATATTTGGAGACATTCCTTTTTCCACTATTACCCTCTTAGCGCTCCGAATCTCCACTTGCATTTTCTACAGAAAGAGTGTTTCAGAACGGCTCAATCAAAACTAAGGTTCAACTCTTTTAGTTGAAGAAACAGAACAGAAAGAAGTTTCACACAATTCTTCTGTGTAGTTTTTATTTGTAGACATTCTTTTTCCCAATATAGGCCTCTTAGCGCTCAGAATGTCCAATTGCAGTTTCTACAGAAAGAGTGTTTCAGAACGGCTCAATCAAAAGTAAGGTTCAACTCTGTTAGTTGAATGCACAGAACAGAAAGAAGTTTCATACAATGCTTCTGTGTAGTTTATATTTGAACATATTCTTTTTTCCACTATTACCCACTTAGCGCTACGAATGTCCAGTTGCATTTTCTACAGACAGAGTGTTTCAAAACTGCTCAATCAAAAGTATGGTTTAACTCTGTTAGCTGAATGCTCAGAGCAGAAAGAAGTTTCACAGAATGCTTCTGTGTAGTTTATATTTGAATATATTCCTTTTTCCACTACTACGCTCTTAGCGCTCCAAATGTCCAGTTGCATTTTCTACAGAGTGTTCAGATCTGCTCAATCAAAAGTATGGTTTAACTCTGTTAGCTGAATGCACAGATCAGAAAGAAGTTTCACCGAATGATTCTGTGTAGTTTATATTTGAAGACATTCCTTTTTCCACTATTACCCTCTTAGCGCTCCGAATCTCCACTTGCATTTTCTACAAAAAATGTTTCATAACTGCTCAATCAAAAATATGTTTTATATCTGTTAACTGAATTTACAGATCAGAAATAAGTTTCACAGAATGCATCTGTGTAGTTTTTATTTGAAGATATTCTTTTTCCCAATGTAGGCCTCTTAGCGCTTAGCATTTCCAATTGCAGTTTCTACAGAAAGAGTGTTTCAGAACGGCTCAATCAAAAGTAAGGTTCAACTCTGTTAGTTGAATGCACAGAACAGAAAGAATTTTCACAGAATGCTACTGTGTAGTTTATATTTGAATATATTCCTTTTTCCACTATTACCCTCTTAGCGCTCCGAATGTCCACTTGCATTTTCTACAGAAAGAGTGTTCAGAACTGCGCAATCAAAAGTATGGTTTAACTCTGTTAGCTTAATGAACATATCAGAAATAAGTTTCACACAATGCTTCTGTGTAGTTTTTATTTGAAGATATTATTTTTCCCAATAGAGGCCTCTTAGCGCTCAGAATGTCCAATTGCAGTTTCTACAGAAAGAGTGTTTCAGAAAGGCTCAATCAAAAGTAAGGTTCAACTCTGTTAGTTGAATGCACAGAACAGAAAGAAGTTTCATACAATGCTTCTGTGTAGTTTATATTTGAACATATTCTTTTTTCCACTATTACCCACTTAGCGCTACGAATATCCAGTTGCATTTTCTACAGACAGAGTGTTTCAAAACTGCTCAATCAAAAGTATGGTTTAAATCTGTTAGCTGAATGCTCAGATCAGAAATAAGTTTCACAAAATGCTTCTGTGTAGTTTATATTTGAATATATTCCTTTTTCCACTACTACTCTCTTAGCGCTCAAATTGTCCAGTTGCATTTTCTACAGAAAGAGTGTTCAGATCTGCTCAATCAAAAGTATGGTTTAACACTGTTAGCTGAATGCACAGATCAGAAAGAAGTTTCACAGAATCATTCTGTGTAGTTTATATTGGGAGACATTCCTTTTTCCACTATTACCCTCTTAGCGCTCCGAATCTCCACTTGCATTTTCTACAGAGAGAGTGTTTCAGAACGGCTCAATCAAAACTAAGGTTCAACTCTTTTAGTTGAACAAACAGAACAGAAAGAAGTTTCACACAATTCTTCTGTGTAGTTTTTATTTGTAGACATTCTTTTTCCCAATATAGGCCTCTTAGCGCTCAGAATGTCCAATTGCAGTTTCTACAGAAAGAGTGTTTCAGAACGGCTCAATCAAAAGTAAGGTTCAACTGTGTTAGTTGAATGCACAGAACAGAAAGAAGTTTCATACAATGCTTCTGTGTAGTTTATATTTGAACATATTCTTTTTTCCACTATTACCCACTTAGCGCTACGAATGTCCAGTTGCATTTTCTACAGACAGAGTGTTTCAAAACTGCTCAATCAAAAGTATGGTTTAACTCTGTTAGCTGAATGCTCAGATCAGAAAGAAGTTTCACAGAATGCTTCTGTGTAGTTTATATTTGAATATATTCCTTTTTCCACTACTACGCTCTTAGCGTTCCAAATGTCCAGTTGCATTTTCTACAGAAAGAGTGTTCAGATCTGCTCAATCAAAAGTATGGTTTAAATCTGTTAGCTGAATGCACAGATCAGAAAGAAGTTTCACCGAATGATTCTGTGTAGTTTATATTTGAAGACATTCCTTTTTCCACTATTACCCTCTTAGCGCTCCGAATCTCCACTTGCATTTTCTACAAAAAGAGTGTTTCATAACTGCTCAATCAAAAATATGTTTTATCTCTGTTAACTGAATTTACAGATCAGAAATAAGTTTCACAGAATTCATCTGTGTAGTTTTTATTTGAAGATATTCTTTTTCCCAATGTAGGCCTCTTAGCGTTTAGCATGTCCAATTGCAGTTTCTACAGAAAGAGTGTTTCAGAACGGCTCAATCAAAAGTAAGGTTCAACTCTGTTAGTTGAATGCACAGAACAGAAAGAATTTTCACAGAATGCTACTGTGTAGTTTATATTTGAATATATTCCTTTTTCCACTATTAATCTCTTAGTGCTCCGAATGTCCACTTGCATTTTCTACAGAAAGAGTGTTCAGAACTGCGCAATCAAAAGTATGGTTTAACTCTGTTAGCTTAATGAACATATCAGAAATAAGTTTCACACAATGCTTCTGTGTAGTTTTTATTTGAAGATATTATTTTTCCCAATATAGGCCTCTTAGCGCTCAGAATGTCCAATTGCAGTTTCTACAGAAAGAGTGTTTCAGAAAGGCTCAATCAAAAGTAAGGTTCAACTCTGTTAGTTGAATGCACAGAACAGAAAGAAGTTTCATACAATGCTTCTGTGTAGTTTATATTTGAACATATTCTTTTTTCCACTATTACCCACTTAGCGCTACGAATGTCCAGTTGCATTTTCTACAGACAGAGTGTTTCAAAACTGCTCAATCAAAAGTATGGTTTAACTCTGTTAGCTGAATGCTCAGATCAGAAAAAAGTTTCACAGAATGCTTCTGTGTAGTTTATATTTGAATATATTCCTTTTTCCACTACTACGCTCTTAGCGCTCAAAATGTCCAGTTGCATTTTCTACAGAAAGAGTGTTCAGATCTGCTCAATCAAAAGTATGGTTTAACTCTGTTAGCTGAATGCACAGAACAGAAAGAAGTTTCACCGAATGATTCTGTGTAGTTTATATTTGAAGACATTCCTTTTTCCACTATTACCCTCTTAGCGCTCCGAATCTCCACTTGCATTTTCTACAAAAAGAGTGTTTCATAACTGCTCAATCAAAAATATGTTTTATCTCTGTTAACTGAATTTACAGATCAGAAATAAGTTTCACAGAATGCATCTGTGTAGTTTTTATATGAAGATATTCTTTTTCCCAATGTAGGCCTCTTAGCGCTTAGCATGTCCAATTGCAGTTTCTACAGAAAGAGTGTTTCAGAACGGCTCAATCAAAAGTAAGGTTCAACTCTGTTAGTTGAATGCACAGAACTGAAAGAATTTTCACAGAATGCTACTGTGTAGTTTATATTTGAATATATTCCTTTTTCCACTATTACCCTCTTAGCGCTCCGAATGTCCACTTGCATTTTCTACAGAAAGAGTGTTCAGAACTGCGCAATCAAAAGTATGGTTTAACTCTGTTAGCTTAATGAACATATCAGAAATAAGTTTCACACAATGCTTCTGTGTAGTTTTTATTTGAAGATATTATTTTTCCCAATAGATGCCTCTTAGCGCTCAGAATGTCCAATTGCAGTTTCTACAGAAAGAGTGTTTCAGAAAGGCTCAATCAAAAGTAAGGTTCAACTCTGTTAGTTGAATGCACAGAACAGAAAGAAGTTTCATACAATGCTTCTGTGTAGTTTATATTTGAACATATTCTTTTTTCCACTATTACCCACTTAGCACTACGAATGTCCAGTTGCATTTTCTACAGACAGAGTGTTTCAAAACTGCTCAATCAAAAGTATGGTTTAACTCTGTTAGCTGAATGCTCAGATCAGAAATAAGTTTCACAAAATGCTTCTGTGTAGTTTATATTTGAATATATTCCTTTTTCCACTACTACTCTCTTAGCGCTCAAAATGTCCAGTTGCATTTTCTACAGAAAGAGTGTTCAGATCTGCTCAATCAAAAGTATGGTTTAACTCTGTTAGCTGAATGCACAGATCAGAAAGAAGTTTCACAGAATGATTCTGTGTAGTTTATATTGGGAGACATTCCTTTTTCCACTATTACCCTCTTAGCGCTCCGAATCTCCACTTGCATTTTCTACAGAGAGAGTGTTTCAGAACGGCTCAATCAAAACTAAGGTTCAACTCTTTTAGTTGAACAAACAGAACAGAAAGAAGTTTCACACAATTCTTCTGTGTAGTTTTTATTTGTAGACATTCTTTTTCCCAATATAGGCCTCTTAGCGCTCAGAATGTCCAATTGCAGTTTCTACAGAAAGAGTGTTTCAGAACGGCTCAATCAAAAGTAAGGTTCAACTCTGTTAGTTGAATGCACAGAACAGAAAGAAGTTTCATACAATGCTTCTGTGTAGTTTATATTTGAACATATTCTTTTTTCCACTATTAAACACTTAGCGCTACGAATGTCCAGTTGCATTTTCTACAGACAGAGTGTTTCAAAACTGCTCAATCAAAAGTATGGTTTAACTCTGTTAGCTGAATGCTCAGATCAGAAAGAAGTTTCACAGAATGCTTCTGTGTAGTTTATATTTGAATATATTCCTTTTTCCACTACTACGCTCTTAGCGCTCCAAATGTCCAGTTGCATTTTCTACAGAAAGAGTGTTCAGATCTGCTCAATCAAAAGTATGGCTTAACCCTGTTAGCTGAATGCACAGATCAGAAAGAAGTTTCACGGAATGATTCAGTGTAGTTTATATTTGAAGACATTCCTTTTTCCACTATTACCCTCTTAGCGCTCCGAATCTCCACTTGCATTTTCTACAAAAAGAGTGTTTCATAACTGCTCAATCAAAAATATGTTTTATCTCTGTTAACTGAATTTACAGATCAGAAATAAGTTTCACAGAATGCATCTGTGTAGTTTTTATATGAAGATATTCTTTTTCCCAATGTAGGACTCTTAGCGCTTAGCATGTCCAATTGCAGTTTCTACAGAAAGAGTGTTTCAGAACGGCTCAATCAAAAGTAAGGTTCAACTCTGTTAGTTGAATGCACAGAACTGAAAGAATTTTCACAGAATGCTACTGTGTAGTTTATATTTGAATATATTCCTTTTTCCACTATTACCCTCTTAGCGCTCCGAATGTCCACTTGCATTTTCTACAGAAAGAGTGTTCAGAACTGCGCAATCAAAAGTATGGTTTAACTCTGTTAGCTTAATGAACATATCAGAAATAAGTTTCACACAGTGCTTCTGTGTAGTTTTTATTTGAAGATATTATTTTTCCCAATATAGGCCTCTTAGCGCTCAGAATGTCCAATTGCAGTTTCTACAGAAAGAGTGTTTCAGAAAGGCTCAATCAAAAGTAAGGTTCAACTCTGTTAGTTGAATGCACAGAACAGAAAGAAGTTTCATACAATGCTTCTGTGTAGTTTATATTTGAACATATTCTTTTTTCCACTATTACCCACTTAGCGCTACGAATGTCCAGTTGCATTTTCTACAGACAGAGTGTTTCAAAACTGCTCAATCAAAAGTATGGTTTAACTCTGTTAGCTGAATGCTCAGATCAGAAATAAGTTTCACAAAATGCTTCTGTGTAGTTTATATTTGAATATATTCCTTTTTCCACTACTACACTCTTAGCGCTCCAAATGTCCAGTTGCATTTTCTACAGAAAGAGTGTTCAGATCTGCTCAATCAAAAGTATGGTTTAACTCTGTTAGCTGAATGCACAGATCAGAAAGAAGTTTCACAGAATGATTCTGTGTAGTTTATATTTGGAGACATTCCTTTTTCCACTATTACCCTCTTAGCGCTCCGAATCTCCACTTGCATTTTCTACAAAAAGAGTGTTTCATAACTGCTCAATCAAAAATATGTTTTATCTCTGTTAACTGAATTTACAGATCAGAAATAAGTTTCACAGAATGCATCTGTGTAGTTTTTATTTGAAGATATTCTTTTTCCCAATGTAGGCCTCTTAACGCTTAGCATGTCCAATTGCAGTTTCTACAGAAAGAGTGTTTCAGAACGGCTCAATCAAAAGTAAGGTTCAACTCTGTTAGTTGAATGCACAGAACAGAAAGAATTTTAACAGAATGCTACTGTGTAGTTTATATTTGAATATATTCCTTTTTCCACTATTACCCTCTTAGCGCTCTGAATGTCCACTTGCATTTTCTACAGAAAGAGTGTTCAGAACTGCGCAATCAAAAGTATGGTTTAACTCTGTTAGCTTAATGAACATATCAGAAATAAGTTTCACACAATGCTTCTGTGTAGTTTTTATTTGAAGATATTATTTTTCCCAATAGAGGCCTCTTAGCGCTCAGAATGTCCAATTGCAGTTTCTACAGAAAGAGTGTTTCAGAAAGGCTCAATCAAAAGTAAGGTTCAACTCTGTTAGTTGAATGCACAGAACAGAAAGAAGTTTCATACAATGCTTCTGTGTAGTTTATATTTGAACATATTCTTTTTTCCACTATTACCCACTTAGCGCTACGAATGTCCAGTTGCATTTTCTACAGACAGAGTGTTTCAAAACTGCTCAATCAAAAGTATGGTTTAACTCTGTTAGCTGAATGCTCAGATCAGAAATAAGTTTCACAAAATGCTTCTGTGTAGTTTATATTTGAATATATTCCTTTTTCCACTACTACTCTCTTAGCGCTCAAAATGTCCAGTTGCATTTTCTACAGAAAGAGTGTTCAGATCTGCTCAATCAAAAGTATGGTTTAACTCTGTTAGCTGAATGCACAGATCAGAAAGAAGTTTCACAGAATGATTCTGTGTAGTTTATATTGGGAGACATTCCTTTTTCCACTATTACCCTCTTAGCGCTCCGAATCTCCACTTGCATTTTCTACAGAGAGAGTGTTTCAGAACGGCTCAATCAAAACTAAGGTTCAACTCTTTTAGTTGAACAAACAGAACAGAAAGAAGTTTCACACAATTCTTCTGTGTAGTTTTTATTTGTAGACATTCTTTTTCCCAATATAGGCCTCTTAGCGCTCAGAATGTCCAATTGCAGTTTCTACAGAAAGAGTGTTTCAGAACGGCTCAATCAAAAGTAAGGTTCAACTCTGTTAGTTGAATGCACAGAACAGAAAGAAGTTTCATACAATGCTTCTGTGTAGTTTATATTTGAACATATTCTTTTTTCCACTATTACCCACTTAGCGCTACGAATGTCCAGTTGCATTTTCTACAGACAGAGTGTTTCAAAACTGCTCAATCAAAAGTATGGTTTAACTCTGTTAGCTGAATGCTCAGATCAGAAAGAAGTTTCACAGAATGCTTCTGTGTAGTTTATATTTGAATATATTCCTTTTTCCACTACTACGCTCTTAGCGCTCCAAATGTCCAGTTGCATTTTCTACAGAAAGAGTGTTCAGATCTGCTCAATCAAAAGTATGGTTTAACTCTGTTAGCTGAATGCACAGAACAGAAAGAAGTTTCACCGAATGATTCTGTGTAGTTTATATTTGAAGACATTCCTTTTTCCACTATTACCCTCTTAGCGCCTCGAATCTCCACTTGCATTTTCTACAAAAAGAGTGTTTCATAACTGCTCAATCAAAAATATGTTTTATCTCTGTTAACTGAATTTACAGATCAGAAATAAGTTTCACAGAATGCATCTGTGTAGTTTTTATATGAAGATATTCTTTTTCCCAATGTAGGACTCTTAGCGCTTAGCATGTCCAATTGCAGTTTCTACAGAAAGAGTGTTTCAGAACGGCTCAATCAAAAGTAAGGTTCAACTCTGTTAGTTGAATGCACAGAACTGAAAGAATTTTCACAGAATGCTACTGTGTAGTTTATATTTGAATATATTCCTTTTTCCACTATTACCCTCTTAGCGCTCCGAATGTCCACTTGCATTTTCTACAGAAAGAGTGTTCAGAACTGCGCAATCAAAAGTATGGTTTAACTCTGTTAGCTTAATGAACATATCAGAAATAAGTTTCACACAGTGCTTCTGTGTAGTTTTTATTTGAAGATATTATTTTTCCCAATATAGGCCTCTTAGCGCTCAGAATGTCCAATTGCAGTTTCTACAGAAAGAGTGTTTCAGAAAGGCTCAATCAAAAGTAAGGTTCAACTCTGTTAGTTGAATGCACAGAACAGAAAGAAGTTTCATACAATGCTTCTGTGTAGTTTATATTTGAACATATTCTTTTTTCCACTATTACCCACTTAGCGCTACGAATGTCCAGTTGCATTTTCTACAGACAGAGTGTTTCAAAACTGCTCAATCAAAAGTATGGTTTAACTCTGTTAGCTGAATGCTCAGATCAGAAATAAGTTTCACAAAATGCTTCTGTGTAGTTTATATTTGAATATATTCCTTTTTCCACTACTACACTCTTAGCGCTCCAAATGTCCAGTTGCATTTTCTACAGAAAGAGTGTTCAGATCTGCTCAATCAAAAGTATGGTTTAACTCTGTTAGCTGAATGCACAGATCAGAAAGAAGTTTCACAGAATGATTCTGTGTAGTTTATATTTGGAGACATTCCTTTTTCCACTATTACCCTCTTAGCGCTCCGAATCTCCACTTGCATTTTCTACAAAAAGAGTGTTTCATAACTGCTCAATCAAAAATATGTTTTATCTCTGTTAACTGAATTTACAGATCAGAAATAAGTTTCACAGAATGCATCTGTGTAGTTTTTATTTGAAGATATTCTTTTTCCCAATGTAGGCCTCTTAACGCTTAGCATGTCCAATTGCAGTTTCTACAGAAAGAGTGTTTCAGAACGGCTCAATCAAAAGTAAGGTTCAACTCTGTTAGTTGAATGCACAGAACAGAAAGAATTTTAACAGAATGCTACTGTGTAGTTTATATTTGAATATATTCCTTTTTCCACTATTACCCTCTTAGCGCTCTGAATGTCCACTTGCATTTTCTACAGAAAGAGTGTTCAGAACTGCGCAATCAAAAGTATGGTTTAACTCTGTTAGCTTAATGAACATATCAGAAATAAGTTTCACACAATGCTTCTGTGTAGTTTTTATTTGAAGATATTATTTTTCCCAATAGAGGCCTCTTAGCGCTCAGAATGTCCAATTGCAGTTTCTACAGAAAGAGTGTTTCAGAAAGGCTCAATCAAAAGTAAGGTTCAACTCTGTTAGTTGAATGCACAGAACAGAAAGAAGTTTCATACAATGCTTCTGTGTAGTTTATATTTGAACATATTCTTTTTTCCACTATTACCCACTTAGCGCTACGAATGTCCAGTTGCATTTTCTACAGACAGAGTGTTTCAAAACTGCTCAATCAAAAGTATGGTTTAACTCTGTTAGCTGAATGCTCAGATCAGAAATAAGTTTCACAAAATGCTTCTGTGTAGTTTATATTTGAATATATTCCTTTTTCCACTACTACTCTCTTAGCGCTCAAAATGTCCAGTTGCATTTTCTACAGAAAGAGTGTTCAGATCTGCTCAATCAAAAGTATGGTTTAACTCTGTTAGCTGAATGCACAGATCAGAAAGAAGTTTCACAGAATGATTCTGTGTAGTTTATATTGGGAGACATTCCTTTTTCCACTATTACCCTCTTAGCGCTCCGAATCTCCACTTGCATTTTCTACAGAGAGAGTGTTTCAGAACGGCTCAATCAAAACTAAGGTTCAACTCTTTTAGTTGAACAAACAGAACAGAAAGAAGTTTCACACAATTCTTCTGTGTAGTTTTTATTTGTAGACATTCTTTTTCCCAATATAGGCCTCTTAGCGCTCAGAATGTCCAATTGCAGTTTCTACAGAAAGAGTGTTTCAGAACGGCTCAATCAAAAGTAAGGTTCAACTCTGTTAGTTGAATGCACAGAACAGAAAGAAGTTTCATACAATGCTTCTGTGTAGTTTATATTTGAACATATTCTTTTTTCCACTATTACCCACTTAGCGCTACGAATGTCCAGTTGCATTTTCTACAGACAGAGTGTTTCAAAACTGCTCAATCAAAAGTATGGTTTAACTCTGTTAGCTGAATGCTCAGATCAGAAAGAAGTTTCACAGAATGCTTCTGTGTAGTTTATATTTGAATATATTCCTTTTTCCACTACTACGCTCTTAGCGCTCCAAATGTCCAGTTGCATTTTCTACAGAAAGAGTGTTCAGATCTGCTCAATCAAAAGTATGGTTTAACTCTGTTAGCTGAATGCACAGAACAGAAAGAAGTTTCACCGAATGATTCTGTGTAGTTTATATTTGAAGACATTCCTTTTTCCACTATTACCCTCTTAGCGCTCCGAATCTCCACTTGTATTTTCTACAAAAAGAGTGTTTCATAACTGCTCAATCAAAAATATGTTTTATCTCTGTTAACTGAATTTACAGATCAGAAATAAGTTTCACAGAATGCATCTGTGTAGTTTTTATATGAAGATATTCTTTTTCCCAATGTAGGACTCTTAGCGCTTAGCATGTCCAATTGCAGTTTCTACAGAAAGAGTGTTTCAGAACGGCTCAATCAAAAGTAAGGTTCAACTCTGTTAGTTGAATGCACAGAACTGAAAGAATTTTCACAGAATGCTACTGTGTAGTTTATATTTGAATATATTCCTTTTTCCACTATTACCCTCTTAGCGCTCCGAATGTCCACTTGCATTTTCTACAGAAAGAGTGTTCAGAACTGCGCAATCAAAAGTATGGTTTAACTCTGTTAGCTTAATGAACATATCAGAAATAAGTTTCACACAGTGCTTCTGTGTAGTTTTTATTTGAAGATATTATTTTTCCCAATATAGGCCTCTTAGCGCTCAGAATGTCCAATTGCAGTTTCTACAGAAAGAGTGTTTCAGAAAGGCTCAATCAAAAGTAAGGTTCAACTCTGTTAGTTGAATGCACAGAACAGAAAGAAGTTTCATACAATGCTTCTGTGTAGTTTATATTTGAACATATTCTTTTTTCCACTATTACCCACTTAGCGCTACGAATGTCCAGTTGCATTTTCTACAGACAGAGTGTTTCAAAACTGCTCAATCAAAAGTATGGTTTAACTCTGTTAGCTGAATGCTCAGATCAGAAATAAGTTTCACAAAATGCTTCTGTGTAGTTTATATTTGAATATATTCCTTTTTCCACTACTACACTCTTAGCGCTCCAAATGTCCAGTTGCAATTTCTACAGAAAGAGTGTTCAGATCTGCTCAATCAAAAGTATGGTTTAACTCTGTTAGCTGAATGCACAGATCAGAAAGAAGTTTCACAGAATGATTCTGTGTAGTTTATATTTGGAGACATTCCTTTTTCCACTATTACCCTCTTAGCGCTCCGAATCTCCACTTGCATTTTCTACAGAGAGAGTGTTTCAGAACGGCTCAATCAAAACTAAGGTTCAACTCTTTTAGTTGAACAAACAGAACAGAAAGAAGTTTCACACAATTCTTCTGTGTAGTTTTTATTTGTAGACATTCTTTTTCCCAATATAGGCCTCTTAGCACTCAGAATGTCCAATTGCAGTTTCTACAGAAAGAGTGTTTCAGAACGGCTCAATCAAATGTAAGGTTCAACTCTGTTAGTTGAATGCACAGAACAGAAAGAAGTTTCATACAATGCTTCTGTGTAGTTTATATTTGAACATATTCTTTTTTCCACTATTACCCACTTAGCGCTACGAATGTCCAGTTGCATTTTCTACAGACAGAGTGTTTCAAAACTGCTCAATCAAAAGTATGGTTTAACTCTGTTAGCTGAATGCTCAGATGAGAAAGAAGTTTCACAGAATGCTTCTTTGTAGTTTATATTTGAATATATTCCTTTTTCCACTACTACGCTCTTAGCGCTCCAAATTTCCAGTTGCATTTTCTACAGAAAGAGTGTTCAGATCGGCTCAATCAAAAGTATGGTTTAACTCTGTTAGCTGAATGCACAGATCAGAAAGAAGTTTCACCGAATGATTCTGTGTAGTTTATATTTGAAGACATTCCTTTTTCCACTATTACCCTCTTAGCGCTCCGAATCTCCACTTGCATTTTCTACAAAAACAGTGTTTCATAACTGCTCAATCAAAAATATGTTTTATCTCTGTTAACTGAATTTACAGATCAGAAATAAGTTTCACAGAATGCATCTGTGTAGTTTTTATTTGAAGATATTCTTTTTCCCAATGTAGGCCTCTTAGCGTTTGGCATGTCCAATTGCAGTTTCTACAGAAAGAGTGTTTCAGAACGGCTCAATCAAAAGTAAGGTTCAACTCTGTTAGTTGAATGCACAGAACAGAAATAATTTTCACAGAATGCTACTGTGTAGTTTATATTTGAATATATTCCTTTTTCCACTATTACCCTCTTAGCGCTCCGAATCTCCATTGCATTTTCTACAGAAAGAGTGTTTCAGAACGGCTCAATCAAAACTAAGGTTCAACTCTTTTAGTTGAACAAACAGAACAGAAAGAAGTTTCACACAATTCTTCTGTGTAGTTTTTATTTGTAGACATTCTTTTTCCCAATATAGGCCTCTTAGCGCTCAGAATGTCCAATTGCAGTTTCTACAGAAAGAGTGTTTCAGAACGGCTCAATCAAAAGTAAGGTTCAACTCTGTTAGTTGAATGCACAGAACAGAAAGAAGTTTCATACAATGCTTCTGTGTAGTTTATATTTGAACATATTCTTTTTTCCACTATTACCCACTTAGCGCTACGAATGTCCAGTTGCATTTTCTACAGACAGAGTGTTTCAAAACTGCTCAATCAAAAGTATGGTTTAACTCTGTTAGCTGAATGCTCAGATCAGAAAGAAGTTTCACAGAATGCTTCTGTGTAGTTTATATTTGAATATATTCCTTTTTCCACTACTACGCTCTTAGCGCTCCAAATGTCCAGTTGCATATTCTACAGAAAGAGTGTTCAGATCTGCTCAATCAAAAGTATGGTTTAACTCTGTTAGCTGAATGCACAGATCAGAAAGTTGTTTCACCGAATGTTTCTGTGTAGTTTATATTTGGAGACATTCCTTTTTCCACTATTACCCTCTTAGCGCTCCGAATCTCCACTTGCATTTTCTACAAAAAGAGTGTTTCATAACTGCTCAATCAAAAATATGTTTTATCTCTGTTAACTGAATTTACAGATCAGAAATAAGTTTCACAGAATGCATCTGTGTAGTTTTTATATGAAGATATTCTTTTTCCCAATGTAGGCCTCTTAGCGCTTAGCATGTCCAATTGCAGTTTCTACAGAAAGAGTGTTTCAGAACGGCTCAATCAAAAGTAAGGTTCAACTCTGTTAGTTGAATGCACAGAACTGAAAGAATTTTCACAGAATGCTACTGTGTAGTTTATATTTGAATATATTCCTTTTTCCACTATTACCCTCTTAGCGCTCCGAATGTCCACTTGCATTTTCTACAGAAAGAGTGTTCAGAACTGCGCAATCAAAAGTATGGTTTAACTCTGTTAGCTTAATGAACATATCAGAAATTAGTTTCACACAGTGCTTCTGTGTAGATTTTATTTGAAGATATTATTTTTCCCAATATAGGCCTCTTAGCGCTCAGAATGTCCAATTGCAGTTTCTACAGAAAGAGTGTTTCAGAAAGGCTCAATCAAAAGTAAGGTTCAACTCTGTTAGTTGAATGCACAGAACAGAAAGAAGTTTCATACAATGCTTCTGTGTAGTTTATATTTGAACATATTCTTTTTTCCACTATTTCCCACTTAGCGCTACGAATGTCCAGTTGCATTTTCTACAGACAGAGTGTTTCAAAACTGCTCAATCAAAAGTATGGTTTAACTCTGTTAGCTGAATGCTCAGATCAGAAAGAAGTTTCACAGAATGCTTCTGTGTAGTTTATATTTGAATATATTCCTTTTTCCACTACTACGCTCTTAGCGCTCCAAATGTCCAGTTGCATTTTGTACAGAAAGAGTGTTCAGATCTGCTCAATCAAAAGTATGGTTTAACTCTGTTAGCTGAATGCACAGATCAGAAAGAAGTTTCACCGAATGATTCTGTGTAGTTTATATTTGAAGACATTCCTTTTTCCACTATTACCCTCTTAGCGCTCCGAATCTCCACTTGCATTTTCTACAAAAAGAGTGTTTCATAACTGCTCAATCAAAAATATGTTTTATCTCTGTTAACTGAATTTACAGATCAGAAATAAGTTTCACAGAATGCATCTGTGTAGTTTTTATTTGAAGATATTTTTTTCCCAATGTAGGCCTCTTAACGCTTAGCATGTCCAATTGCAGTTTCTACAGAAAGAGTGTTTCAGAACGGCTCAATCAAAAGTAAGGTTCAACTCTGTTAGTTGAATGCACAGAACAGAAAGAATTTTAACAGAATGCTACTGTGTAGTTTATATTTGAATATATTCCTTTTTCCACTATTACCCTCTTAGCGCTCCGAATGTCCACTTGCATTTTCTACAGAAAGAGTGTTCAGAACTGCGCAATCAAAAGTATGGTTTAACTCTGTTAGCTTAATGAACATATCAGAAATAAGTTTCACACAATGCTTCTGTGTAGTTTTTATTTGAAGATATTATTTTTCCCAATAGAGGCCTCTTAGCGCTCAGAATGTCCAATTGCAGTTTCTACCGAAAGAGTGTTTCAGAAAGGCTCAATCAAAAGTAAGGTTCAACTCTGTTAGTTGAATGCACAGAAAAGAATGAAGTTTCATACACTGCTTCTGTGTAGTTTATATTTGAACATATTCTTTTTTCCACAATTACCCACTTAGCGCTACGAATGTCCAGTTGCATTTTCTACAGACAGAGTGTTTCAAAACTGCTCAATCAAAAGTATGGTTTAATTCTGTTAGCTGAATGCTCTGATCAGAAAGAAGTTTCACAGAATGCTTCTGTGTAGTTTATATTTGAATATATTCCTTTTTCCACTACTACTCTCTTAGCGCTCCAAATGTCCAGTTGCATTTTCTACAGAAAGAGAGTTCAGATCTGCTCAATCAAAAGTATGGTTTAACTCTGTTAGCTGAATGCACAGATCAGAAAGAAGTTTCACAGAATGATTCTGTGTAGTTTATATTTGGAGACATTCCTTTTTCCACAATTACCCTCTTAGCGCTCCGAATCTCCACTTGCATTTTCTACAGAAAGAGTGTTTCAGAACGGCTCAATCAAAACTAAGGTTCAACTCTTTTAGTTGAAGAAACAGAACAGAAAGAAGTTTCACACAATTCTTCTGTGTAGTTTTTATTTGTAGACATTCTTTTTCCCAATATAGGCCTCTTAGCGCTCAGAATGTCCAATTGCAGTTTCTACAGAAAGAGTGTTTCAGAACGGCTCAATCAAAAGTAAGGTTCAACTCTGTTAGTTGAATGCACAGAACAGAAAGAAGTTTCATACAATGCTTCTGTGTAGTTTATATTTGAACATATTCTTTTTTCCACTATTACCCACTTAGCGCTACGAATGTCCAGTTGCATTTTCTACAGACAGAGTGTTTCAAAACTGCTCAATCAAAAGTATGGTTTAACTCTGTCAGCTGAATGCTCAGATCAGAAAGAAGTTTCACAGAATGCTTCTGTGTAGTTTATATTTGAATATATTCCTTTTTCCACTACTACGCTCTTAGCGCTCCAAATGTCCAGTTGCATTTTCTACAGAAAGAGTGTTCAGATCTGCTCAATCAAAACTATGGTTTAACTCTGTTAGCTGAATCCACAGATCAGAAAGAAGTTTCACCGAATGATTCTGTGTAGTTTATATTTGAAGACATTCCTTTTTCCACTATTACCCTCTTAGCGCTCCGAATCTCCACTTGCATTTTCTACAAAAAGAGTGTTTCATAACTGCTCAATCAAAAATATGTTTTATCTCTGTTAACTGAATTTACAGATCAGAAATAAGTTTCACAGAATGCATCTGTGTAGTTTTTATTTGAATATATTCTTTTTCCCAATGTAGGCCTCTTAGCGCTTAGCATGTCCAATTGCAGTTTCTACAGAAAGAGTGTTTCAGAACGGCTCAATCAAAAGTAAGGTTCAACTCTGTTAGTTGAATGCACAGAACAGAAAGAATTTTCACAGAATGCTACTGTGTAGTTTATATTTGAATATATTCCTTTTTCCACTAATACCCTCTTAGCGCTCCGAATGTCCACTTGCATTTTCTACAGAAAGAGTGTTCAGAACTGCGCAATCAAAAGTATGGTTTAACTCTGTTAGCTTAATGAACATATCAGAAATAAGTTTCACACAATGCTTCTGTGTAGTTTTTATTTGAAGATATTATTTTTCCCAATATAGGCCTCTTAGCGCTCAGAATGTCCAATTGCAGTTTCTACAGAAAGAGTGTTTCAGAAAGGCTCAATCAAAAGTAAGGTTCAACTCTGTTAGTTGAATGCACAGAACAGAAAGAAGTTTCATACAATGCTTCTGTGTAGTTTATATTTGAACATATTCTTTTTTCTACTATTACCCACTTAGCGCTACGAATGTCCAGTTGCATTTTCTACAGACAGAGTGTTTCAAAACTGCTCAATCAAAAGTATGGTTTAACTCTGTTAGCTGAATGCTCAGATCAGAAAGAAGTTTCAAAGAATGCTTCTGTGTAGTTTATACTTGAATATATTCCTTTTTCCACTACTACGCTCTTAGCGCTCCAAATGTCCAGTTGCATTTTCTACAGAGTGTTCAGATCTGCTCAATCAAAAGTATGGTTTAACTCTGTTAGCTGAATGCACAGATCAGAAAGAAGTTTCACCGAATGATTCTGTGTAGTTTATATTTGAAGACATTCCTTTTTCCACTATTACCCTCTTAGCGCTCCGAATCTCCACTTGCATTTTCTACAAAAAGTGTTTCATAACTGCTCAATCAAAAATATGTTTTATCTCTGTTAACTGAATTTACAGATCAGAAATAAGTTTCACAGAATGCATCTGTGTAGTTTTTATTTGAAGATATTCTTTTTCCCAATGTAGGCCTCTTAGCGCTTAGCATGTCCAATTGCAGTTTCTACAGAAAGAGTGTTTCAGAACGGCTCAATCAAAAGTAAGGTTCAACTCTGTTAGTTGAATGCACAGAACAGAAAGAATTTTCACAGAATGCTACTGTGTAGTTTATATTTGAATATATTCCTTTTTCCACTATTACCCTCTTAGCGCTCCGAATGTCCACTTGCATTTTCTACAGAAAGAGTGTTCAGAACTGCGCAATCAAAAGTATGGTTTAACTCTGTTAGCTTAATGAACATATCAGAAATAAGTTTCACACAATGCTTCTGTGTAGTTTTTATTTGAAGATATTATTTTTCCCAATATAGGCCTCTTAGCGCTCAGAATGTCCAATTGCAGTTTCTACAGAAAGAGTGTTTCAGAAAGGCTCAATCAAAAGTAAGGTTCAACTCTGTTAGTTGAATGCACAGAACAGAAAGAAGTTTCATACAATGCTTCTGTGTAGTTTATATTTGAACATATTCTTTTTTCTACTATTACCCACTTAGCGCTACGAATGTCCAGTTGCATTTTCTACAGACAGAGTGTTTCAAAACTGCTCAATCAAAAGTATGGTTTAACTCTGTTAGCTGAATGCTCAGATCAGAAAGAAGTTTCACAGAATGCTTCTGTGTAGTTTATACTTGAATATATTCCTTTTTCCACTACTACGCTCTTAGCGCTCCAAATGTCCAGTTGCATTTTCTACAGAGTGTTCAGATCTGCTCAATCAAAAGTATGGTTTAACTCTGTTAGCTGAATGCACAGATCAGAAAGAAGTTTGACCGAATGATTCTGTGTAGTTTATATTTGAAGACATTCCTTTTTCCACTATTACCCTCTTAGCGCTCCGAATCTCCACTTGCATTTTCTACAAAAAGTGTTTCATAACTGCTCAATCAAAAATATGTTTTATCTCTGTTAACTGAATTTACAGATCAGAAATAAGTTTCACAGAATGCATCTGTGTAGTTTTTATTTGAAGATATTCTTTTTCCCAATGTAGGCCTCTTAGCGCTTAGCATGTCCAATTGCAGTTTCTACAGAAAGAGTGTTTCAGAACGGCTCAATCAAAAGTAAGGTTCAACTCTGTTAGTTGAATGCACAGAACAGAAAGAATTTTCACAGAATGCTACTGTGTAGTTTATATTTGAATATATTCCTTTTTCCACTATTACCCTCTTAGCGCTCCGAATGTCCACTTGCATTTTCTACAGAAAGAGTGTTCAGAACTGCGCAATCAAAAGTATGGTTTAACTCTGTTAGCTTAATGAACATATCAGAAATAAGTTTCACACAATGCTTCTGTGTAGTTTTTATTTCAAGATATTATTTTTCCCAATAGAGGCCTCTTAGCGCTCAGAATGTCCAATTGCAGATTCTACAGAAAGAGTGTTTCAGAAAGGCTCAATCAAAAGTAAGGTTCAACTCTGTTAGTTGAATGCACAGAACAGAAAGAAGTTTCATACAATGCTTCTGTGTAGTTTATATTTGAACATATTCCTTTTTCCACTATTACCCACTTAGCGCTACGAATGTCCAGTTGCATTTTCTTCAGACAGAGTGTTTCAAAACTGCTCAATCAAAAGTATGGTTTAACTCTGTTAGCTGAATGCTCAGATCAGAAAGAAGTTTCACAGAATGCTTCTGTGTAGTTTATATTTGAATATATTCCTTTTTCCACTGCTACTCTCTTAGCGCTCCAAATGTCCAGTTGCATTTTCTACAAAAAGAGTGTTCAGATCTGCTCAATCAAAAGTATGGTTTAACTCTGTTAGCTGAATGCACAGATCAGAAAGAAGTTTCACAGAATGATTCTGTGTAGTTTATATTTGGAGACATTCCATTTTCCACTATTACCCTCTTAGCGCTCCGAATCTCCACTTGCATTTTCTACAGAAAGAGTGTTTCAGAACGGCTCAATCAAAACTAAGGTTCAACTCTTTTAGTTGAACAAACAGAACAGAAAGAAGTTTCACACAATTCTTCTGTGTAGTTTTTATTTGTAGACATTCTTTTTCCCAATATAGGCCTCTTAGCGCTCAGAATGTCCAATTGCAGTTTCTACAGAAAGAGTGTTTCAGAACGGCTCAATCAAAAGTAAGGTTCAACTCTGTTAGTTGAATGCACAGAACAGAAAGAAGTTTCATACAATGCTTCTGTGTAGTTTATATTTGAACATATTCTTTTTTCCACTATTACCCACTTAGCGCTACGAATGTCCAGTTGCATTTTCTACAGACAGAGTGTTTCAAAACTGCTCAATCAAAAGTATGGTTTAACTCTGTTAGCTGAATGCTCAGATCAGAAAGAAGTTTCACAGAATGCTTCTGTGTAGTTTATATTTGAATATATTCCTTTTTCCACTACTACGCTCTTAGCGCTCCAAATGTCCAGTTGCATTTTCTACAGAAAGAGTGTTCAGATCTGCTCAATCAAAAGTATGGTTTAACTCTGTTAGCTGAATGCACAGATCAGAAAGAAGTTTCACCGAATGATTCTGTGTAGTTTATATTTGAAGACATTCCTTTTTCCACTATTACCCTCTTAGCGCTCCGAATCTCCACTTGCATTTTCTACAAAAAGAGTGTTTCATAACTGCTCAATCAAAAATATGTTTTATCTCTGTTAACTGAATTTACAGATCAGAAATAAGTTTCACAGAATGCATCTGTGTAGTTTTTATATGAAGATATTCTTTTTCCCAATGTAGGCCTCTGAGCGCTTAGCATGTCCAATTGCAGTTTCTACAGAAAGAGTGTTCAGATCTGCTCAATCAAAAGTAAGGTTCAACCCTGTTAGTTGAATGCACAGAACAGAAAGAATTTTCACAGAATGCTACTGTGTAGTTTATATTTGAATATATTCCTTTTTCCACTATTACCCTCTTAGCGCTCCGAATGTCCACTTCCATTTTCTACAGAAAGAGTGTTCAGAACTGCGCAATCAAAAGTATGGTTTAACTCTGTTAGCTTAATGAACATATCAGAAATAAGTTTCACACAATGCTTCTGTGTAGTTTTTATTTGAAGATATTATTTTCCCCAATATAGGCCTCTTAGCGCTCAGAATGTCCAATTGCAGTTTCTACAGAAAGAGTGTTTCAGAAAGGCTCAATCAAAAGTAAGGTTCAACTCTGTTAGTTGAATGCACAGAACAGAAAGAAGTTTCATACAATGCTTCTGTGTAATTTATATTTGAACATATTCTTTTTTCCACTATTACCCACTTAGCGCTACGAATGTCCAGTTGCATTTTCTACAGAGTGTTTCAAATTGCTCAATCAAAAGTATGGTTTAACTCTGTTAGCTGAATGCTCAGATCAGAAAGAAGTTTCACAGAATGCTTCTGTGTAGTTTATATTTGAATATATTCCTTTTTCCACTACTACTCTCTTAGCGCTCCAAATGTCCAGTTGCATTTTCTACAGAAAGAGTGTTCAGATCTGCTCAATCAAAAGTATGGTTTAATTCTGTTAGCTGAATGCACAGATCAGAAAGAAGTTTCACAGAATGATTCTGTGTAGTTTATATTTGGAGACATTCCTTTTTCCACTATTACCCTCTTAGCGCTCCGAATCTCCACCTGCATTTTCTACAGAAAGTGTGTTTCAGAACGGCTCAATCAAAACTAAGGTTCAAATCTTTTAGTTGAACAAACAGAACAGAAAGAAGTTTCACACAATTCTTCTGTGTAGTTTTTATTTGTAGACATTCTTTTTCCCAATATAGGCCTCTTAGCGCTCAGAATGTCCAATTGCAGTTTCTACAGAAAGAGTGTTTCAGAACGGCTCAATCAAATGTAAGGTTCAACTCTGTTAGTTGAATGCACAGAACAGAAAGTAGTTTCATACAATGCTTCTGTGTAGTTTATATTTGAACATATTCTTTTTTCCACTATTACCCACTTAGCGCTACGAAAGTCCAGTTGCATTTTCTACAGACAGAGTGTTTCAAAACTGCTCAATCAAAAGTATGGTTTAACTCTGTTAGCTGAATGCTCAGATCAGAAAGAAGTTTCACAGAATGCTTCTGTGTAGTTTATATTTGAATATATTCCTTTTTCCACTACTACGCTCTTAGAGCTCCAAATGTCCAGTTGCATTTTCTACAGAAAGAGTGTTCAGATCTGCTCAATCAAAAGTATGTTTTAACTCTGTTAGCTGAATGCACAGATCAGAAAGAAGTTTCACCGAATGATTCTGTGTAGTTTATATTTGAAGTCATTCCTTTTTCCACTATTACCCTCTTAGCGCTCCGAATCTCCACTTGCATTTTCTACAAAAAGAGTGTTTCATAACTGCTCAATCAAAAATATGTTTTATCTCTGTTAACTGAATTTACAGATCAGAAATAAGTTTCACAGAATGCATCTGTGTAGTTTTTATTTGAAGATATTCTTTTTCCCAATGTAGGCCTCTTAGCGCTTAGCATGTCCAATTGCAGTTTCTACAGAAAGAGTGTTTCAGAACGGCTCAATCAAAAGTAAGGTTCAACTCTGTTAGTTGAATGCACAGAACAAAGAATTTTCACAGAATGCTACTGTGTAGTTTATATTTGAATATATTCCTTTTTCCACTATTACCCTCTTAGCGCTCCGAATGTCCACTTGCATTTTCTACAGAAAGAGTGTTCAGAACTGCGCAATCAAAAGTATGGTTTAACTCTGTTAGCTTAATGAACATATCAGAAATAAGTTTCACACAATGCTTCTGTGTAGTTTTTATTTGAAGATATTTTTTTCCCCAATATAGGCCTCTTAGCGCTCAGAATGTCCAATTGCAGTTTCTACAGAAAGAGTGTTTCAGAAAGGCTCAATCAAAAGTAAGGTTCAACTCTGTTAGTTGAATGCACAGAACAGAAAGAAGTTTCATACAATGCTTCTGTGTAGTTTATATTTGAACATATTCTTTTTTCCACTATTACCCACTTAGCGCTACGAATGTCCAGTTGCATTTTCTACAGACAGAGTGTTTCAAATCTGCGCAATCAAAAGTATGGTTTAACTCTGTTAGCTGAATGCTCAGATCAGAAAGAAGTTTCACAGAATGCTTCTGTGTAGTTTATATTTGAATATATTCCTTTTTCCACTACTACTCTCTTAGCGCTCCAAATGTCCAGTTGCATTTTCTACAGAAAGAGTGTTCAGATCTGATCAATCAAAAGTATGGTTTAACTCTGTTAGCTGAATGCACAGATCAGAAATAAGTTTCACAGAATGATTCTGTGTAGTTTATATTTGGAGACATTCCTTTTTCCACTATTACCCTCTTAGCGCTCCGAATCTCCACCTGCATTTTCTACAGAAATTGTGTTTCAGAACGGCTCAATCAAAACTAAGGTTCAAATCTTTTAGTTGAACAAACAGAACAGAAAGAAGTTTCACACAATTCTTCTGTGTAGTTTTTATTTGTAGACATTCTTTTTCCCAATATAGGCCTCTTAGCGCTCAGAATGTCCAATTGCAGTTTCTACAGAAAGAGTGTTTCAGAACGGCTCAATCAAATGTAAGGTTCAACTCTGTTAGTTGAATGCACAGAACAGAAAGTAGTTTCATACAATGCTTCTGTGTAGTTTATATTTGAACATATTCTTTTTTCCACTATTACCCACTTAGCGCTACGAATGTCCAGTTGCATTTTCTACAGACAGAGTATTTCAAAACTGCTCAATCAAAAGTATGGTTTAACTCTGTTAGCTGAATGCTCAGATCAGAAAGAAGTTTCACAGAATGCTTCTGTGTAGTTTATATTTGAATATATTCCTTTTTCCACTACTACGCTCTTAGCGCTCCAAATGTCCAGTTGCATTTTCTACAGAAGGATTGTTCAGATCTGCTCAATCAAAAGTATGGTTTAACTCTGTTAGCTGAATGCACAGATCAGAAAGAAGTTTCACCGAATGATTCTGTGTAGTTTATATTTGAAGACATTCCTTTTTCCACTATTACCCTCTTAGCGCTCCGAATCTCCACTTGCGTTTTCTACAAAAAGAGTGTTTCATAACTGCTCAATCAAAAATATGTTTTATCTCTGTTAACTGAATTTACAGATCAGAAATAAGTTTCACAGAATGCATCTGTGTAGTTTTTATTTGAAGATATTCTTTTTCCCAATGTAGGCCTCTTAGCGCTTAGCATGTCCAATTGCAGTTTCTACAGAAAGAGTGTTTCAGAACGGCTCAATCAAAAGTAAGGTTCAACTCTGTTAGTTGAATGCACAGAACAGAAAGAATTTTCACAGAATGCTACTGTGTAGTTTATATTTGTATATATTCCTTTTTCCACTATTACCCTCTTAGCGCTCCGAATGTCCACTTGCATTTTCTACAGAAAGAGTGTTCAGAACTGCGCAATCAAAAGTATGGTTTAACTCTGTTAGCTTAATGAACATATCAGAAATAAGTTTCACACAATGCTTCTGTGTAGTTTTTATTTGAAGATAT
This sequence comes from Symphalangus syndactylus, assembly GCF_028878055.3. Classification (NCBI taxonomy): domain Eukaryota; kingdom Metazoa; phylum Chordata; class Mammalia; order Primates; family Hylobatidae; genus Symphalangus; species Symphalangus syndactylus. The sequence goes on along the minus strand of NC_072437.2, from coordinate 107,598,595 downwards.
TATTTTCCCCAATATAGGCCTCTTAGCGCTCAGAATGTCCAATTGCAGTTTCTAACGAAAGAGTGTTTCAGAAAGGCTCAATCAAAAGTAAGGTTCAACTCTGTTAGTTGAATGCACAGAAAAGAATGAAGTTTCATACACTGCTTCTGTGTAGTTTATATTTGAACATATTCTTTTTTCCACAGTTACCCACTTAGCGCTACGAATGTCCAGTTGCATTTTCTACAGACAGAGTGTTTCAAAACTGCTCAATCAAAAGTATGGTTTAACTCTGTTAGCTGAATGCTCAGATCAGAAATAAGTTTCACAGAATGCTTCTGTGTAGTTTATATTTGAATATATTCCTTTTTCCACTACTACTCTCTTAGCGCTCCAAATGTCCAGTTGCATTTTCTACAGAAAGAGTGTTCAGATCTGCTCGATCAAAAGTATGGTTTAACTCTGTTAGCTGAATGCACAGATCAGAAAGAAGTTTCACAGAATGATTCTGTGTAGTTTATATTTGGAGACATTCCTTTTTCCACTATTACCCTCTTAGCGCTGCGAATCTCCACTTGCATTTTCTACAGAAATAGTGTTTCAGAACGGCTCAATCAAAACTAAGGTTCAACTCTTTTAGTTGAACAAACAGAACAGAAAGAAGTTTCACACAATTCTTCTGTGTAGTTTTTATTTGTAGACATTCTTTTTCCCAATATAGTCCTCTTAGCGCTCAGAATGTCCAATTGCAGTTTCTACAGAAAGAGTGTTTCAGAACGGCTCAATCAAATGTAAGGTTCAACTCTGTTAGTTGAATGCACAGAACAGAAAGAAGTTTCATACAATGCTTCTGTGTAGTTTATATTTGAACATATTATTTTTTCCACTATTACCCACTTAGCGCTACGAATGTCCAGTTGCATTTTCTACAGACAGAGTGTTTCAAAACTGCTCAATCAAAAGTATGGTTTAACTCTGTTAGCTGAATGCTCAGATCAGAAAGAAGTTTCACAGAATGCTTCTGTGTAGTTTATATTTGAATATATTCATTTTTCCACTACTACGCTCTTAGCGCTCCAAATGTCCACTTGCATTTTCTACAGAAAGAGTGTTCAGATCTGCTCAATCAAAAGTATGGTTTAACTCTGTTAGCTGAATGCACAGATCAGAAAGAATTTTCACCGAATGATTCTGTGTAGTTTATATTTGAAGACATTCCTTTTTCCACTATTACCCTCTTAGCGCTCCGAATCTCCTCTTGCATTTTCTACAAAAAGAGTGTTTCATAACTGCTCAATCAAAAATATGTTTTATCTCTGTTAACTGAATTTACAGATCTGAAATAAGTTTCACAGAATGCATCTGTGTAGTTTTTATTTGAAGATATTCTTTTTCCCAATGTAGTCCTCTTAGCGCTTAGCATGCCCAATTGCAGTTTCTACAGAAAGAGTGTTTCAGAACGGCTCAATCAAAAGTAAGGTTCAACTCTGTTAGTTGAATGCACAGAACAGAAAGAATTTTCACAGAATGCTACTGTGTAGTTTATATTTGAATATATTCCTTTTTCCACTATTACCCTCCTAGCGCTCCGAATGTCCACTTCCATTTTCTACAGAAAGAGTGTTCAGAACTGCGCAATCAAAAGTATGGTTTAACTCTGTTAGCTTAATGAACATATCAGAAATAAGTTTCACACAATGCTTCTGTGTAGTTTTTATTTGAAGATATTATTTTCCCCAATATAGGCCTCTTAGCGCTCAGAATGTCCAATTGCAGTTTCTACAGAAAGAGTGTTTCAGAAAGGCTCAATCAAAATAAGGATCAACTCTGTTAGTTGAATGCACAGAACAGAAAGAAGTTTCATACAATGCTTCTGTGTAATTTATATTTGAACATATTCTTTTTTCCACTATTACCCACTTAGCGCTACGAATGTCCAGTTGCATTTTCTACAGACAGAGTGTTTCAAAACTGCTCAATCAAAAGTATGGTTTAACTCTGTTAGCTGAATGCTCAGATCAGAAAGAAGTTTCACAGAATGCTTCTGTGTAGTTTATATTTGAATATATTCCTTTTTCCACTACTACTCTCTTAGCGCTCCAAATGTCCAGTTGCATTTTCTACAGAAAGAGTGTTCAGATCTGCTCAATCAAAAGTATGGTTTAACTCTGTTAGCTGAATGCACAGATCAGAAAGAAGTTTCACAGAATGATTCTGTGTAGTTTATATTTGGAGACATTCCTTTTTCCACTATTACCCTCTTAGCGCTCCGAATCTCCACCTGCATTTTCTACAGAAAGTGTGTTTCAGAACGGCTCAATCAAAACTAAGGTTCAAATCTTTTAGTTGAACAAACAGAACAGAAAGAAGTTTCACACAATTCTTCTGTGTAGTTTTTATTTGTAGACATTCTTTTTCCCAATATAGGCCTCTTAGCGCTCAGAATGTCCAATTGCAGTTTCTACAGAAAGAGTGTTTCAGAACGGCTCAATCAAATGTAAGGTTCAACTCTGTTAGTTGAATGCACAGAACAGAAAGTAGTTTCATACAATGCTTCTGTGTAGTTTATATTTGAACATATTCTTTTTTCCACTATTACCCACTTAGCGCTACGAATGTCCAGTTGCATTTTCTACAGACAGAGTATTTCAAAACTGCTCAATCAAAAGTATGGTTTAACTCTGTTAGCTGAATGCTCAGATCAGAAAGAAGTTTCACAGAATGCTTCTGTGTAGTTTATATTTGAATATATTCCTTTTTCAACTACTACGCTCTTAGAGCTCCAAATGTCCAGTTGCATTTTCTACAGAAAGAGTGTTCAGATCTGCTCAATCAAAAGTATGTTTTAACTCTGTTAGCTGAATGCACAGATCAGAAAGAAGTTTCACCGAATGATTCTGTGTAGTTTATATTTGAAGTCATTACTTTTTCCACTATTACCCTCTTAGCGCTCCGAATCTCCACTTGCATTTTCTACAAAAAGAGTGTTTCATAACTGCTCAATCAAAAATATGTTTTATCTCTGTTAACTGAATTTACAGATCAGAAATAAGTTTCACAGAATGCATCTGTGTAGTTTTTATTTGAAGATATTCTTTTTCCCAATGTAGGCCTCTTAGCGCTTAGCATGTCCAATTGCAGTTTCTACAGAAAGAGTGTTTCAGAACGGCTCAATCAAAAGTAAGGTTCAACTCTGTTAGTTGAATGCACAGAACAGAAAGGATTTTCACAGAATGCTACTGTGTAGTTTATATTTGAATATATTCCTTTTTCCACTATTACCCTCTTAGCGCTCCGAATGTCCACTTGCATTTTCTACAGAAAGAGTGTTCAGAACTGCGCAATCAAAAGTATGGTTTAACTCTGTTAGCTTAATGAACATATCAGAAATAAGTTTCACACAATGCTTCTGTGTAGTTTTTATTTGAAGATATTATTTTCCCCAATATAGGCCTCTTAGCGCTCAGAATGTCCAATTGCAGTTTCTACAGAAAGAGTGTTTCAGAAAGGCTCAATCAAAAGTAAGGTTCAACTCTGTTAGTTGAATGCACAGAACAGAAAGAAGTTTCATACAATGCTTCTGTGTAGTTTATATTTGAACATATTCTTTTTTCCACTATTACCCACTTAGCGCTACGAATGTCCAGTTGCATTTTCTACAGACAGAGTGTTTCAAAACTGCTCAATCAAAAGTATGGTTTAACTCTGTTAGCTGAATGCTCAGATCAGAAAGAAGTTTCACAGAATGCTTCTGTGTAGTTTATATTTGAATATATTCCTTTTTCCACTACTACGCTCTTAGCGCTCCAAATGTCCAGTTGCATTTTCTACAGAAAGAGTGTTCAGATCTGCTCAATCAAAAGTATGGTTTAACTCTGTTAGCTGAATGCACAGATCAGAAAGAAGTTTCACCGAATGATTCTGTGTAGTTTATATTTGAAGACATTCCTTTTTCCACTATTACCCTCTTAGCGCTCCGAATCTCCACTTGCGTTTTCTACAAAAAGAGTGTTTCATAACTGCTCAATCAAAAATATGTTTTATCTCTGTTAACTGAATTTACAGATCAGAAATAAGTTTCACAGAATGCATCTGTGTAGTTTTTATTTGAAGATATTCTTTTTCCCAATGTAGGCCTCTTAGCGCTTAGCATGTCCAATTGCAGTTTCTACAGAAAGAGTGTTTCAGAACGGCTCAATCAAAAGTAAGGTTCAACTCTGTTAGTTGAATGCACAGAACAGAAAGAATTTTCACAGAATGCTACTGTGTAGTTTATATTTGAATATATTCCTTTTTCCACTATTACCCTCTTAGCGCTCCGAATGTCCACTTGCATTTTCTACAGAAAGAGTGTTCAGAACTGCGCAATCAAAAGTATGGTTTAACTCTGTTAGCTTAATGAACATATCAGAAATAAGTTTCACACAATGCTTCTGTGTAGTTTTTATTTGAAGATATTATTTTTCCCAATAGAGGCCTCTTAGCGCTCAGAATGTCCAATTGCAGTTTCTACAGAAAGAGTGTTTCAGAAAGGCTCAATCAAAAGTAAGGGTCAACTCTGTTAGTTGAATGCACAGAACAGAAAGAAGTTTCATACAATGCTTCTGTGTAGTTTATATTTGAACATATTCTTTTTTCCACTATTACCCACTTAGCGCTACGAATGTCCAGTTGCATTTTCTACAGACAGAGTGTTTCAAAACTGCTCAATCAAAAGTATGGTTTAACTCTGTTAGCTGAATGCTCAGATCAGAAAGAATTTTCACAGAATGCTTCTGTGTAGTTTATATTTGAATATATTCCTTTTTCCACTACTACTCTCTTAGCGCTCCAAATGTCCAGTTGCATTTTCTACAGAAAGAGTGTTCAGATCTGCTCAATCAAAAGTATGGTTTAACTCTGTTAGCTGAATGCACAGATCAGAAAGAAGTTTCACAGAATGATTCTGTGTAGTTTATATTTGGAGACATTCCTTTTTCCACTATTAACCTCTTAGCGCTCCGAATCTCCACTTGCATTTTCTACAGAAAGAGTGTTTCAGAACGGCTCAATCAAAACTAAGGTTCAACTCTTTTAGTTGAACAAACAGAACAGAAATAAGTTTCACACAATTCTTCTGTGTAGTTTTTATTTGTAGACATTCTTTTTCCCAATATAGGCCTCTTATCGCTCAGAATGTCCAATTGCAGTTTGTACAGAAAGAGTGTTTCAGAACGGCTCAATCAAAAGTAAGGTTCAACTCTGTTCGTTGAATGCAAAGAACAGAAAGAAGTTTCATACAATGCTTCTGTGTAGTTTATATTTGAACATATTCTTTTTTCCACTATTACCCACTTAGCGCTACGAATGTCCAGTTGCATTTTCTACAGACAGAGTGTTTCAAAACTGCTCAATCAAAAGTATGGTTTAACTCTGTTAGCTGAATGCTCAGATCAGAAAGAAGTTTCACAGAATGCTTCTGTGTAGTTTATATTTGAATATATTCCTTTTTCCACTACTACTCCCTTAGCGCTCCAAATGTCCAGTTGCATTTTCTACAGAAAGAGTGTTCAGATCTGCTCGATCAAAAGTATGTTTTAACTCTGTTAGCTGAATGCACAGATCAGAAAGAAGTTTCACAGAATGATTCTGTGTAGTTTATATTTGGAGACATTCCTTTTTCCACTATTACCCTCTTAGCGCTCCGAATCTCCACTTGCATTTTCTACAGAAAGAGTGTTTCAGAACGGCTCAATCAAAACTAAGGTTCAACTCTTTTAGTTGAACAAACAGAACAGAAAGAAGTTTCACACAATTCTTCTGTGTAGTTTTTATTTGTAGACATTCTTTTTCCCAATATAGGCCTCTTAGCGCTCAGAATGTCCAATTGCAGTTTCTACAGAAAGAGTGTTTCAGAATGGCTCAATCAAAAGTAAGGTTCAACTCTGTTAGTTGAATGCACAGAACAGAAAGAAGTTTCATACAATGCTTCTGTGTAGTTTATATTTGAACATATTCTTTTTTCCACTATTACCCACTTATCGCTACGAATGTCCAGTTGCATTTTCTACAGACAGAGTGTTTCAAAACTGCTCAATCAAAAGTATGGTTTAACTCTGTTAGCTGAATGCTCAGATCAGAAAGAAGTTTCACAGAATGCTTCTGTGTAGTTTATATTTGAATATATTCCTTTTTCCACTACTACGCTCTTAGCGCTCTAAATGTCCACTTGCATTTTCTACAGAAAGAGGGTTCAGATCTGCTCAATCAAAAGTATGGTTTAACTCTGTTAGCTGAATGCACAGATCAGAAAGAAGTTTCACCGAATGATTCTGTGTAGTTTATATTTGAAGACATTCCTTTTTCCACTATTACCCTCTTAGCGCTCCGAATCTCCTCTTGCATTTTCTACAAAAAGAGTGTTTCATAACTGCTCAATCAAAAATATGTTTTATCTCTGTTAACTGAATTTACAGATCAGAAATAAGTTTCACAGAATGCATCTGTGTAGTTTTTATTTGAAGATATTCTTTTTCCCAATGTAGGCCTCTTAGCGCTTAGCATGTCCAATTGCAGTTTCTACAGAAAGAGTGTTTCAGAACGGCTCAATCAAAAGTAAGGTTCAACTCTGTTAGTTGAATGCACAGAACAGAAAGAATTTTCACAGAATGCTACTGTGTAGTTTATATTTGAATATATTCCTTTTTCCACTATTACCCTCTTAGCGCTCCGAATGTCCACTTGCATTTTCTACAGAAAGAGTGTTCAGAACTGCGCAATCAAAAGTATGGTTTAACTCTGTTAGCTTAATGAACATATCAGAAATAAGTTTCACGCAATGCTTCTGTGTAGTTTTTATTAGAAGATATTATTTTTCCCAATATAGTCCTCTTAGCGCTCAGAATGTCCAATTGCAGTTTCTACAGAAAGAGTGTTTCAGAAAGGCTCAATCAAAAGTAAGGTTCAATTCTGTTAGTTGAATGCACAGAACAGAAAGAAGTTTCATACAATGCTTCTGTGTAGTTTATATTTGAACATATTCTTTTTTCCACTATTACCCACTTAGCGCTAAGAATGTCCAGTTGCATTTTCTACAGACAGAGTATTTCAAAACTGCTCAATCAAAAGTGTGGTTTAACTCTGTTAGCTGAATGCTCAGATCAGAAAGAAGTTTCACAGAATGCTTCTGTGTAGTTTATATTTGAATATATTCCTTTTTCCACTACTACGCTCTTAGCGCTCCAAATGTCCAGTTGCATTTTCTACAGAAAGAGTGTTCAGATCTGCTCAATCAAAAGTATGGTTTAACTCTGTTAGCTGAATGCACAGATGAGAAAGAAGTTTCACCGAATGATTCTGTGTAGTTTATATTTGAAGACATTCCTTTTTCCACTATTACCCACTTAGCGCTCCGAATCTCAACTTGCATTTTCTACAAAAAGAGTGTTTCATAACTGCTCAATCAAAAATATGTTTTATCTCTGTAAACTGAATTTACAGATCAGAAATAAGTTTCACAGAATGCATCTGTGTAGTTTTTACTTGAAGATATTCTTTTTCCCAATTTAGGCCTCTTAGCGCTTAGCATGTCCAATTGCAGTTTCTACAGAAAGAGTGTTTCAGAACGGCTCAATCAAAAGTAAGGTTCAACCCTCTTAGTTGAATGCACAGAACAGAAAGAATTTTCACAGAATGCTACTGTGTAGTTTATATTTGAATATATTCCTTTTTCCACTATTACCCTCTTAGCGCTCCGAATGTCCACCTGCATTTTCTACAGAAAGAGTGTTCAGAACTGCGCAATCAAAAGTATGGTTTAACTCTGTTACCTTAATGAACATATCAGAAATAAGTTTCACACAATGCTTCTGTGTAGTTTTTATTTGAAGATATTATTTTCCCCAATATAGGCCTCTTAGCGCTCAGAATGTCCAATTGCAGTTTCTAACGAAAGAGTGTTTCAGAAAGGCTCAATCAAAAGTAAGGTTCAACTCTGTTAGTTGAATGCACAGAAAAGGATGAAGTTTCATACACTGCTTCTGTGTAGTTTATATTTGAACATATTCCTTTTTCCACTATTACCCACTTAGCGCTACGAATGTCCAGTTGCATTTCCTACAGACAGAGTGTTTCAAAACTGCTCAATCAAAAGTATGGTTTAACTCTGTTAGCTGAATGCTCAGATCAGAAAGAAGTTTCACAGAATGCTTCTGTGTAGTTTATATTTGAATATATTCCTTTTTCCACTACTACGCTCTTAGCGCTCCAAATGTCCAGTTGCATTTTCTACAGAAAGAGTGTTCAGATCTGCTCAATCAAAAGTATGGTTTAACTCTGTTAGCTGAATGCACAGATCAGAAAGAAGTTTCACCGAATGATTCTGTGTAGTTTATATTTGAAGACATTCCTTTTTCCACTATTACCCTCTTAGCGCTCCGAATCTCCACTTGCATTTTCTACAAAAAGAGTGTTTCATAACTGCTCAATCAAAAATATGTTTTATCTCTGTTAACTGAATTTACAGATCAGAAATAAGTTTCACAGAATGCATCTGTGTAGTTTTTATTTGAAGATATCCTTTTTCCCAATTTATTCCTCTTAGCGCTTAGCATGTCCAATTGCAGTTTCTACAGAAAGAGTGTTTCAGAACGGCTCAATCAAAAGTAAGGTTCAACTCTGTTAGTTGAATGCACAGAACAGAAAGTATTTTCACAGAATGCTACTGTGTAGTTTATATTTGTATATATTCCTTTTTCCACTATTACCCTCTTAGCGCTCCGAATGTCCACTTGCATTTTCTACAGAAAGAGTGTTCAGAACTGCGCAATCAAAAGTATGGTTTAACTCTGTTAGCTGAATGCACAGATCAGAAAGAAGTTTCACAGAATGATTCTGTGTAGTTTATATTTGGAGACATTCCTTTTTCCACTATTACCCTCTTAGCGCTCTGAATCTCCACCTGCATTTTCTACAGAAAGTGTGTTTCAGAACGGCTCAATCAAAACTAAGGTTCAAATCTTTTAGTTGAACAAACAGAACAGAAAGAAGTTTCACACAATTCTTCTGTGTAGTTTTTATTTGTAGACATTCTTTTTCCCAATATAGGCCTCTTAGCGCTCAGAATGTCCAATTGCAGTTTCTACAGAAAGAGTGTTTCAGAACGGCTCAATCAAATGTAAGGTTCAACTCTGTTAGTTGAATGCACAGAACAGAAAGTAGTTTCATACAATGCTTCTGTGTAGTTTATATTTGAACATATTCTTTTTTCCACTATTACCCACTTAGCGCTACGAATGTCCAGTTGCATTTTCTACAGACAGAGTATTTCAAAACTGCTCAATCAAAAGTATGGTTTAACTCTGTTAGCTGAATGCTCAGATCAGAAAGAAGTTTCACAGAATGCTTCTGTGTAGTTTATATTTGAATATATTCCTTTTTCCACTACTACGCTCTTAGAGCTCCAAATGTCCAGTTGCATTTTCTACAGAAAGAGTGTTCAGATCTGCTCAATCAAAAGTATGTTTTAACTCTGTTAGCTGAATGCACAGATCAGAAAGAAGTTTCACCGAATGATTCTGTGTAGTTTATATTTGAAGTCATTCCTTTTTCCACTATTACCCTCTTAGCGCTCCGAATCTCCACTTGCATTTTCTACAAAAAGAGTGTTTCATAACTGCTCGATCAAAAATATGTTTTATCTCTGTTAACTGAATTTACAGATCAGAAATAAGTTTCACAGAATGCATCTGTGTAGTTTTTATTTGAAGATATTATTTTTCCCAATGTAGGCCTCTTAGCGCTTAGCATGTCCAATTGCAGTTTCTACAGAAAGAGTGTTTCAGAACGGCTCAATCAAAAGTAAGGTTCAACTCTGTTAGTTGAATGCACAGAACAGAAAGAATTTTCACAGAATGCTACTGTGTAGTTTATATTTGTATATATTCCTTTTTCCACTATTACCCTCTTAGCGCTCCGAATGTCCACTTGCATTTTCTACAGAAAGAGTGTTCAGAACTGCGCAATCAAAAGTATGGTTTAACTCTGTTAGCTTAATGAACATATCAGAAATAAGTTTCACACAATGCTTCTGTGTAGTTTTTATTTGAAGATATTATTTTCCCCAATATAGGCCTCTTAGCGCTCAGAATGTCCAATTGCAGTTTCTAACGAAAGAGTGTTTCAGAAAGGCTCAATCAAAAGTAAGGTTCAACTCTGTTAGTTGAATGCACAGAAAAGAATGAAGTTTCATACACTGCTTCTGTGTAGTTTATATTTGAACATATTCTTTTTTCCACAGTTACCCACTTAGCGCTACGAATGTCCAGTTGCATTTTCTACAGACAGAGTGTTTCAAAACTGCTCAATCAAAAGTATGGTTTAACTCTGTTAGCTGAATGCTCAGATCAGAAAGAAGTTTCACAGAATGCTTCTGTGTAGTTTATATTTGAATATATTCCTTTTTCCACTACTACTCTCTTAGCGCTCCAAATGTCCAGTTGCATTTTCTACAGAAAGAGTGTTCAGATCTGCTCGATCAAAAGTATTGTTTAACTCTGTTAGCTGAATGCACAGATCAGAAAGAAGTTTCACAGAATGATTCTGTGTAGTTTATATTTGGAGACATTCCTTTTTCCACTATTACCCTCTTAGCGCTCCGAATCTCCAATTGCATTTTCTACAGAAAGAGTGTTTCAGAACGGCTCAATCAAAACTAAGGTTCAACTCTTTTAGTTGAACAAACAGAACAGAAAGAAGTTTCACACAATTCTTCTGTGTAGTTTTTATTTGTAGACATTCTTTTTCCCAATATAGGCCTCTTAGCGCTCAGAATGTCCAATTGCAGTTTCTACAGAAAGAGTGTTTCAGAACGGCTCAATCAAATGTAAGGTTCAACTCTGTTAGTTGAATGCACAGAACAGAAAGAAGTTTCATACAATGCTTCTGTGTAGTTTATATTTGAACATATTATTTTTTCCACTATTACCCACTTAGCGCTACGAATGTCCAGTTGCATTTTCTACAGACAGAGTGTTTCAAAACTGCTCAATCAAAAGTATGGTTTAACTCTGTTAGCTGAATGCTCAGATCAGAAAGAAGTTTCACAGAATGCTTCTGTGTAGTTTATATTTGAATATATTCATTTTTCCACTACTACGCTCTTAGCGCTCCAAATGTCCACTTGCATTTTCTACAGAAAGAGTGTTCAGATCTGCTCAATCAAAAGTATGGTTTAACTCTGTTAGCTGAATGCACAGATCAGAAAGAAGTTTCACCGAATGATTCTGTGTAGTTTATATTTGAAGACATTCCTTTTTCCACTATTACCCTCTTAGCGCTCCGAATCTCCTCTTGCATTTTCTACAAAAAGAGTGTTTCATAACTGCTCAATCAAAAATATGTTTTATCTCTGTTAACTGAATTTACAGATCTGAAATAAGTTTCACAGAATGCATCTGTGTAGTTTTTATTTGAAGATATTCTTTTTCCCAATGTAGTCCTCTTAGCGCTTAGCATGCCCAATTGCAGTTTCTACAGAAAGAGTGTTTCAGAACGGCTCAATCAAAAGTAAGGTTCAACTCTGTTAGTTGAATGCACAGAACAGAAAGAATTTTCACAGAATGCTACTGTGTAGTTTATATTTGAATATATTCCTTTTTCCACTATTACCCTCTTAGCGCTCCGAATGTCCACTTCCATTTTCTACAGAAAGAGTGTTCAGAACTGCGCAATCAAAAGTATGGTTTAACTCTGTTAGCTTAATGAACATATCAGAAATAAGTTTCACACAATGCTTCTGTGTAGTTTTTATTTGAAGATATTATTTTCCCCAATATAGGCCTCTTAGCGCTCAGAATGTCCAATTGCAGTTTCTACAGAAAGAGTGTTTCAGAAAGGCTCAATCAAAAGTAAGGTTCAACTCTGTTAGTTGAATGCACAGAACAGAAAGAAGTTTCATACAATGCTTCTGTGTAATTTATATTTGAACATATTCTTTTTTCCACTATTACCCACTTAGCGCTACGAATGTCCAGTTGCATTTTCTACAGACAGAGTGTTTCAAAACTGCTCAATCAAAAGTATGGTTTAACTCTGTTAGCTGAATGCTCAGATCAGAAAGAAGTTTCACAGAATGCTTCTGTGTAGTTTATATTTGAATATATTCCTTTTTCCACTACTACGCTCTTAGCGCTCCAAATGTCCAGTTGCATTTTCTACAGAAAGAGTGTTCAGATCTGCTCAATCAAAAGTATGGTTTAACTCTGTTAGCTGAATGCACAGATCAGAAAGAAGTTTCACCGAATGATTCTGTGTAGTTTATATTTGAAGACATTCCTTTTTCCACTATTACCCTCTTTGCGCTCCGAATCTCCACTTGCATTTTCTACAAAAAGAGTGTTTCATAACTGCTCAATCAAAAATATGTTTTATCTCTGTTAACTGAATTTACAGATCAGAAATAAGTTTCACAGAATGCATCTGTGTAGTTTTTATTTGAAGATATCCTTTTTCCCAATTTATTCCTCTTAGCGCTTAGCATGTCCAATTGCAGTTTCTACAGAAAGAGTGTTTCAGAACGGCTCAATCAAAAGTAAGGTTCAACTCTGTTAGTTGAATGCACAGAACAGAAAGAATTTTCACAGAATGCTACTGTGTAGTTTATATTTGTATATATTCCTTTTTCCACTATTACCCTCTTAGCGCTCCGAATGTCCACTTGCATTTTCTACAGAAAGAGTGTTCAGAACTGCGCAATCAAAAGTATGGTTTAACTCTGTTAGCTGAATGCACAGATCAGAAAGAAGTTTCACAGAATGATTCTGTGTAGTTTATATTTGGAGACATTCCTTTTTCCACTATTACCCTCTTAGCGCTCCGAATCTCCACCTGCATTTTCTACAGAAAGTGTGTTTCAGAACGGCTCAATCAAAACTAAGGTTCAAATCTTTTAGTTGAACAAACAGAACAGAAAGAAGTTTCACACAATTCTTCTGTGTAGTTTTTATTTGTAGACATTCTTTTTCCCAATATAGGCCTCTTAGCGCTCAGAATGTCCAATTGCAGTTTCTACAGAAAGAGTGTTTCAGAACGGCTCAATCAAATGTAAGGTTCAACTCTGTTAGTTGAATGCACAGAACAGAAAGTAGTTTCATACAATGCTTCTGTGTAGTTTATATTTGAACATATTCTTTTTTCCACTATTACCCACTTAGCGCTACGAATGTCCAGTTGCATTTTCTACAGACAGAGTATTTCAAAACTGCTCAATCAAAAGTATGGTTTAACTCTGTTAGCTGAATGCTCAGATCAGAAAGAAGTTTCACAGAATGCTTCTGTGTAGTTTATATTTGAATATATTCCTTTTTCCACTACTACGCTCTTAGAGCTCCAAATGTCCAGTTGCATTTTCTACAGAAAGAGTGTTCAGATCTGCTCAATCAAAAGTATGTTTTAACTCTGTTAGCTGAATGCACAGATCAGAAAGAAGTTTCACCGAATGATTCTGTGTAGTTTATATTTGAAGTCATTCCTTTTTCCACTATTACCCTCTTAGCGCTCCGAATCTCCACTTGCATTTTCTACAAAAAGAGTGTTTCATAACTGCTCAATCAAAAATATGTTTTATCTCTGTTAACTGAATTTACAGATCAGAAATAAGTTTCACAGAATGCATCTGTGTAGTTTTTATTTGAAGATATTCTTTTTCCCAATGTAGGCCTCTTAGCGCTTAGCATGTCCAATTGCAGTTTCTACAGAAAGAGTGTTTCAGAACGGCTCAATCAAAAGTAAGGTTCAACTCTGTTAGTTGAATGCACAGAACAGAAAGAATTTTCACAGAATGCTACTGTGTAGTTTATATTTGTATATATTCCATTTTCCACTATTACCCTCTTAGCGCTCCGAATGTCCACTTGCATTTTCTACAGAAAGAGTGTTCAGAACTGCGCAATCAAAAGTATGGTTTAACTCTGTTAGCTTAATGAACATATCAGAAATAAGTTTCACACAATGCTTCTGTGTAGTTTTTATTTGAAGATATTATTTTCCCCAATATAGGCCTCTTAGCGCTCAGAATGTCCAATTGCAGTTTCTAACGAAAGAGTGTTTCAGAAAGGCTCAATCAAAAGTAAGGTTCAACTCTGTTAGTTGAATGCACAGAAAAGAATGAAGTTTCATACACTGCTTCTGTGTAGTTTATATTTGAACATATTCTTTTTTCCACAGTTACCCACTTAGCGCTACGAATGTCCAGTTGCATTTTCTACAGACAGAGTGTTTCAAAACTGCTCAATCAAAAGTATGGTTTAACTCTGTTAGCTGAATGCTCAGATCAGAAAGAAGTTTCACAGAATGCTTCTGTGTAGTTTATATTTGAATATATTCCTTTTTCCACTACTACTCTCTTAGCGCTCCAAATGTCCAGTTGCATTTTCTACAGAAAGAGTGTTCAGATCTGCTCGATCAAAAGTATGGTTTAACTCTGTTAGCTGAATGCACAGATCAGAAAGAAGTTTCACAGAATGATTCTGTGTAGTTTATATTTGGAGACATTCCTTTTTCCACTATTACCCTCTTAGCGCTCCGAATCTCCAATTACATTTTCTACAGAAAGAGTGTTTCAGAACGGCTCAATCAAAACTAAGGTTCAACTCTTTTAGTTGAACAAACAGAACAGAAAGAAGTTTCACACAATTCTTCTGTGTAGTTTTTATTTGTAGACATTCTTTTTCCCAATATAGGCCTCTTAGCGCTCAGAATGTCCAATTGCAGTTTCTACAGAAAGAGTGTTTCAGAACGGCTCAATCAAATGTAAGGTTCAACTCTGTTAGTTGAATGCACAGAACAGAAAGAAGTTTCATACAATGCTTCTGTGTAGTTTATATTTGAACATATTATTTTTTCCACTATTACCCACTTAGCGCTACGAATGTCCAGTTGCATTTTCTACAGACAGAGTGTTTCAAAACTGCTCAATCAAAAGTATGGTTTAACTCTGTTAGCTGAATGCTCAGATCAGAAAGAAGTTTCACAGAATGCTTCTGTGTAGTTTATATTTGAATATATTCATTTTTCCACTACTACGCCCTTAGCGCTCCAAATGTCCACTTGCATTTTCTACAGAAAGAATGTTCAGATCTGCTCAATCAAAAGTATGGTTTAACTCTGTTAGCTGTATGCACAGATCAGAAAGAAGTTTCACCGAATGATTCTGTGTAGTTTATATTTGAAGACATTCCATTTTCCACTATTACCCTCTTAGCGCTCCGAATCTCCTCTTGCATTTTCTACAAAAAGAGTGTTTCATAACTGCTCAATCAAAAATATGTTTTATCTCTGTTAACTGAATTTACAGATCTGAAATAAGTTTCACAGAATGCATCTGTGTAGTTTTTATTTGAAGATATTCTTTTTCCCAATGTAGTCCTCTTAGCGCTTAGCATGCCCAATTGCAGTTTCTACAGAAAGAGTGTTTCAGAACGGCTCAATCAAAAGTAAGGTTCAACTCTGTTAGTTGAATGCACAGAACAGAAAGAATTTTCACAGAATGCTACTGTGTAGTTTATATTTGAATATATTCCTTTTTCCACTATTACCCTCTTAGCGCTCCGAAAGTCCACTTCCATTTTCTACAGAAAGAGTGTTCAGAACTGCGCAATCAAAAGTATGGTTTAACTCTGTTAGCTTAATGAACATATCAGAAATAAGTTTCACACAATGCTTCTGTGTAGTTTTTATTTGAAGATATTATTTTCCCCAATATAGGCCTCTTAGCGCTCAGAATGTCCAATTGCAGTTTCTACAGAAAGAGTGTTTCAGAAAGGCTCAATCAAAAGTAAGGTTCAACTCTGTTAGTTGAATGCACAGAACAGAAAGAAGTTTCATACAATGCTTCTGTGTAATTTATATTTGAACATATTCTTTTTTCCACTATTACCCACTTAGCGCTACGAATGTCCAGTTGCATTTTCTACAGACAGAGTGTTTCAAAACTGCTCAATCAAAAGTATGGTTTAACTCTGTTAGCTGAATGCTCAGATCAGAAAGAAGTTTCACAGAATGCTTCTGTGTAGTTTATATTTGAATATATTCCTTTTTCCACTACTACTCTCTTAGCGCTCCAAATGTCCAGTTGCATTTTCTACAGAAAGAGTGTTCAGATCTGCTCAATCAAAAGTATGGTTTAACTCTGTTAGCTGAATGCACAGATCAGAAAGAAGTTTCACAGAATGATTCTGTGTAGTTTATATTTGGAGACATTCCTTTTTCCACTATTACCCTCTTAGCGCTCCGAATCTCCACCTGCATTTTCTACAGAAAGTGTGTTTCAGAACGGTTCAATCAAAACTAAGGTTCAAACCTTTTAGTTGAACAAACAGAACAGAAAGTAGTTTCACACAATTCTTCTGTGTAGTTTTTATTTGTAGACATTCTTTTTCCCAATATAGGCCTCTTAGCGCTCAGAATGTCCAATTGCAGTTTCTACAGAAAGAGTGTTTCAGAACGGCTCAATCAAATGTAAGGTTCAACCCTGTTAGTTGAATGCACAGAACAGAAAGTAGTTTCATACAATGCTTCTGTGTAGTTTATATTTGAACATATTCTTTTTTCCACTATTACCCACTTAGCGCTACGAATGTCCAGTTGCATTTTCTACAGACAGAGTATTTCAAAACTGCTCAATCAAAAGTATGGTTTAACTCTGTTAGCTGAATGCTCAGATCAGAAAGAAGTTTCACAGAATGCTTCTGTGTAGTTTATATTTGAATATATTCCTTTTTCCACTACTACGCTCTTAGAGCTCCAAATGTCCAGTTGCATTTTCTACAGAAAGAGTGTTCAGATCTGCTCAATCAAAAGTATGTTTTAACTCTGTTAGCTGAATGCACAGATCAGAAAGAAGTTTCACCGAATGATTCTGTGTAGTTTATATTTGAAGTCATTCCTTTTTCCACTATTACCCTCTTAGCGCTCCGAATCTCCACTTGCATTTTCTACAAAAAGAGTGTTTCATAACTGCTCAATCAAAAATATGTTTTATCTCTGTTAACTGAATTTACAGATCAGAAATAAGTTTCACAGAATGCATCTGTGTAGTTTTTATTTGAAGATATTCTTTTTCCCAATGTAGGCCTCTTAGCGCTTAGCATGTCCAATTGCAGTTTCTACAGAAAGAGTGTTTCAGAACGGCTCAATCAAAAGTAAGGTTCAACTCTGTTAGTTGAATGCACAGAACAGAAAGAATTTTCACAGAATGCTACTGTGTAGTTTATATTTGTATATATTCCATTTTCCACTATTACCCTCTTAGCGCTCCGAATGTCCACTTGCATTTTCTACAGAAAGAGTGTTCAGAACTGCGCAATCAAAAGTATGGTTTAACTCTGTTAGCTTAATGAACATATCAGAAATAAGTTTCACACAATGCTTCTGTGTAGTTTTTATTTGAAGATATTATTTTCCCCAATATAGGCCTCTTAGCGCTCAGAATGTCCAATTGCAGTTTCTAACGAAAGAGTGTTTCAGAAAGGCTCAATCAAAAGTAAGGTTCAACTCTGTTAGTTGAATGCACAGAAAAGAATGAAGTTTCATACACTGCTTCTGTGTAGTTTATATTTGAACATATTCTTTTTTCCACAGTTACCCACTTAGCGCTACGAATGTCCAGTTGCATTTTCTACAGACAGAGTGTTTCAAAACTGCTCAATCAAAAGTATGGTTTAACTCTGTTAGCTGAATGCTCAGATCAGAAAGAAGTTTCACAGAATGCTTCTGTGTAGTTTATATTTGAATATATTCCTTTTTCCACTACTACTCTCTTAGCGCTCCAAATGTCCAGTTGCATTTTCTACAGAAAGAGTGTTCAGATCTGCTCGATCAAAAGTATGGTTTAACTCTGTTAGCTGAATGCACAGATCAGAAAGAAGTTTCACAGAATGATTCTGTGTAGTTTATATTTGGAGACATTCCTTTTTCCACTATTACCCTCTTAGCGCTCCGAATCTCCAATTACATTTTCTACAGAAAGAGTGTTTCAGAACGGCTCAATCAAAACTAAGGTTCAACTCTTTTAGTTGAACAAACAGAACAGAAAGAAGTTTCACACAATTCTTCTGTGTAGTTTTTATTTGTAGACATTCTTTTTCCCAATATAGGCCTCTTAGCGCTCAGAATGTCCAATTGCAGTTTCTACAGAAAGAGTGTTTCAGAACGGCTCAATCAAATGTAAGGTTCAACTCTGTTAGTTGAATGCACAGAACAGAAAGAAGTTTCATACAATGCTTCTGTGTAGTTTATATTTGAACATATTATTTTTTCCACTATTACCCACTTAGCGCTACGAATGTCCAGTTGCATTTTCTACAGACAGAGTGTTTCAAAACTGCTCAATCAAAAGTATGGTTTAACTCTGTTAGCTGAATGCTCAGATCAGAAAGAAGTTTCACAGAATGCTTCTGTGTAGTTTATATTTGAATATATTCATTTTTCCACTACTACGCCCTTAGCGCTCCAAATGTCCACTTGCATTTTCTACAGAAAGAATGTTCAGATCTGCTCAATCAAAAGTATGGTTTAACTCTGTTAGCTGTATGCACAGATCAGAAAGAAGTTTCACCGAATGATTCTGTGTAGTTTATATTTGAAGACATTCCATTTTCCACTATTACCCTCTTAGCGCTCCGAATCTCCTCTTGCATTTTCTACAAAAAGAGTGTTTCATAACTGCTCAATCAAAAATATGTTTTATCTCTGTTAACTGAATTTACAGATCTGAAATAAGTTTCACAGAATGCATCTGTGTAGTTTTTATTTGAAGATATTCTTTTTCCCAATGTAGTCCTCTTAGCGCTTAGCATGCCCAATTGCAGTTTCTACAGAAAGAGTGTTTCAGAACGGCTCAATCAAAAGTAAGGTTCAACTCTGTTAGTTGAATGCACAGAACAGAAAGAATTTTCACAGAATGCTACTGTGTAGTTTATATTTGAATATATTCCTTTTTCCACTATTACCCTCTTAGCGCTCCGAAAGTCCACTTCCATTTTCTACAGAAAGAGTGTTCAGAACTGCGCAATCAAAAGTATGGTTTAACTCTGTTAGCTTAATGAACATATCAGAAATAAGTTTCACACAATGCTTCTGTGTAGTTTTTATTTGAAGATATTATTTTCCCCAATATAGGCCTCTTAGCGCTCAGAATGTCCAATTGCAGTTTCTACAGAAAGAGTGTTTCAGAAAGGCTCAATCAAAAGTAAGGTTCAACTCTGTTAGTTGAATGCACAGAACAGAAAGAAGTTTCATACAATGCTTCTGTGTAATTTATATTTGAACATATTCTTTTTTCCACTATTACCCACTTAGCGCTACGAATGTCCAGTTGCATTTTCTACAGACAGAGTGTTTCAAAACTGCTCAATCAAAAGTATGGTTTAACTCTGTTAGCTGAATGCTCAGATCAGAAAGAAGTTTCACAGAATGCTTCTGTGTAGTTTATATTTGAATATATTCCTTTTTCCACTACTACTCTCTTAGCGCTCCAAATGTCCAGTTGCATTTTCTACAGAAAGAGTGTTCAGATCTGCTCAATCAAAAGTATGGTTTAACTCTGTTAGCTGAATGCACAGATCAGAAAGAAGTTTCACAGAATGATTCTGTGTAGTTTATATTTGGAGACATTCCTTTTTCCACTATTACCCTCTTAGCGCTCCGAATCTCCACCTGCATTTTCTACAGAAAGTGTGTTTCAGAACGGTTCAATCAAAACTAAGGTTCAAACCTTTTAGTTGAACAAACAGAACAGAAAGTAGTTTCACACAATTCTTCTGTGTAGTTTTTATTTGTAGACATTCTTTTTCCCAATATAGGCCTCTTAGCGCTCAGAATGTCCAATTGCAGTTTCTACAGAAAGAGTGTTTCAGAACGGCTCAATCAAATGTAAGGTTCAACCCTGTTAGTTGAATGCACAGAACAGAAAGTAGTTTCATACAATGCTTCTGTGTAGTTTATATTTGAACATATTCTTTTTTCCACTATTACCCACTTAGCGCTACGAATGTCCAGTTGCATTTTCTACAGACAGAGTATTTCAAAACTGCTCAATCAAAAGTATGGTTTAACTCTGTTAGCTGAATGCTCAGATCAGAAAGAAGTTTCACAGAATGCTTCTGTGTAGTTTATATTTGAATATATTCCTTTTTCCACTACTACGCTCTTAGAGCTCCAAATGTCCAGTTGCATTTTCTACAGAAAGAGTGTTCAGATCTGCTCAATCAAAAGTATGTTTTAACTCTGTTAGCTGAATGCACAGATCAGAAAGAAGTTTCACCGAATGATTCTGTGTAGTTTATATTTGAAGTCATTCCTTTTTCCACTATTACCCTCTTAGCGCTCCGAATCTCCACTTGCATTTTCTACAAAAAGAGTGTTTCATAACTGCTCAATCAAAAATATGTTTTATCTCTGTTAACTGAATTTACAGATCAGAAATAAGTTTCACAGAATGCATCTGTGTAATTTTTATTTGAAGATATTCTTTTTCCCAATGTAGGCCTCTTAGCGCTTAGCATGTCCAATTGCAGTTTCTACAGAAAGAGTGTTTCAGAACGGCTCAATCAAAAGTAAGGTTCAACTCTGTTAGTTGAATGCACAGAACAGAAAGAATTTTCACAGAATGCTACTGTGTAGTTTATATTTGAATATATTCCTTTTTCCACTATTACCCTCTTAGCGCTCCGAATGTCCACTTGCATTTTCTACAGAAAGAGTGTTCAGAACTGCGCAATCAAAAGTATGGTTTAACTCTGTTAGCTTAATGAACATATCAGAAATAAGTTTCACACAATGCTTCTGTGTAGTTTTTATTTGAAGATATTATTTTTCCCAATAGAGGCCTCTTAGCGCTCAGAATGTCCAATTGCAGTTTCTACAGAAAGAGTGTTTCAGAAAGGCTCAATCAAAAGTAAGGGTCAACTCTGTTAGTTGAATGCACAGAACAGAAAGAAGTTTCATACAATGCTTCTGTGTAGTTTATATTTGAACATATTCTTTTTTCCACTATTACCCACTTAGCGCTACGAATGTCCAGTTGCATTTTCTACAGACAGAGTGTTTCAAAACTGCTCAATCAAAAGTATGGTTTAACTCTGTTAGCTGAATGCTCAGATCAGAAAGAATTTTCACAGAATGCTTCTGTGTAGTTTATATTTGAATATATTCCTTTTTCCACTACTACTCTCTTAGCGCTCCAAATGTCCAGTTGCATTTTCTACAGAAAGAGTGTTCAGATCTGCTCAATCAAAAGTATGGTTTAACTCTGTTAGCTGAATGCACAGATCAGAAAGAAGTTTCACAGAATGATTCTGTGTAGTTTATATTTGGAGACATTCCTTTTTCCACTATTAATCTCTTAGCGCTCCGAATCTCCACTTGCATTTTCTACAGAAAGAGTGTTTCAGAATGTCTCAATCAAAACTAAGGTTCAACTCTTTTAGTTGAACAAACAGAACAGAAAGAAGTTTCACACAATTCTTCTGTGTAGTTTTTATTTGTAGACATTATTTTTCCCAATATAGGCCTCTTATCGCTCAGAATGTCCAATTGCAGTTTGTACAGAAAGAGTGTTTCAGAACGGCTCAATCAAAAGTAAGGTTCAACTCTGTTAGTTGAATGCACAGAACAGAAAGAAGTTTCATACAATGCTTCTGTGTAGTTTATATTTGAACATATTCTTTTTTCCACTATTACCCACTTAGCGCTACGAATGTCCAGTTGCATTTTCTACAGACAGAGTGTTTCAAAACTGCTCAATCAAAAGTATGGTTTAACTCTGTTAGCTGAATGCTCAGATCAGAAAGAAGTTTCACAGAATGCTTCTGTGTAGTTTATATTTGAATATATTCCTTTTTCCACTACTACTCTCTTAGCGCTCCAAATGTCTAGTTGCATTTTCTACAGAAAGAGTGTTCAGATCTGCTCGATCAAAAGTATGTTTTAACTCTGTTAGCTGAATGCACAGATCAGAAAGAAGTTTCACAGAATGATTCTGTGTAGTTTATATTTGGAGACATTCCTTTTTCCACTATTACCCTCTTAGCGCTCCGAATCTCCACTTGCATTTTCTACAGAAAGAGTGTTTCAGAACGGCTCAATCAAAACTAAGGTTCAACTCTTTTAGTTGAACAAACAGAACAGAAAGAAGTTTCACACAATTCTTCTGTGTAGTTTTTATTTGTAGACATTCTTTTTCCCAATATAGGCCTCTTAGCGCTCAGAATGTCCAATTGCAGTTTCTACAGAAAGAGTGTTTCAGAACGGCTCAATCAAAAGTAAGGTTCAACTCTGTTAGTTGAATGCACAGAACAGAAAGAAGTTTCATACAATGCTTCTGTGTAGTTTATATTTGAACATATTCTTTTTTCCACTATTACCCACTTAGCGCTACGAATGTCCAGTTGCATTTTCTACAGACAGAGTGTTTCAAAACTGCTCAATCAAAAGTATGGTTTAACTCTGTTAGCTGAATGCTCAGATCAGAAAGAAGTTTCACAGAATGCTTCTGTGTAGTTTATATTTGAATATATTCCTTTTTCCACTACTACGCTCTTAGCGCTCTAAATGTCCACTTGCATTTTCTACAGAAAGAGGGTTCAGATCTGCTCAATCAAAAGTATGGTTTAACTCTGTTAGCTGAATGCACAGATCAGAAAGAAGTTTCACCGAATGATTCTGTGTAGTTTATATTTGAAGACATTCCTTTTTCCACTATTACCCTCTTAGCGCTCCGAATCTCCTCTTGCATTTTCTACAAAAAGAGTGTTTCATAACTGCTCAATCAAAAATATGTTTTATCTCTGTTAACTGAATTTACAGATCAGAAATAAGTTTCACAGAATGCATCTGTGTAGTTTTTATTTGAAGATATTCTTTTTCCCAATGTAGGCCTCTTAGCGCTTAGCATGTCCAATTGCAGTTTCTACAGAAAGAGTGTTTCAGAACGGCTCAATCAAAAGTAAGGTTCAACTCTGTTAGTTGAATGCACAGAACAGAAAGAATTTTCACAGAATGCTACTGTGTAGTTTATATTTGAATATATTCCTTTTTCCACTATTACCCTCTTAGCGCTCCGAATGTCCACTTGCATTTTCTACAGAAAGAGTGTTCAGAACTGCGCAATCAAAAGTATGGTTTAACTCTGTTAGCTTAATGAACATATCAGAAATAAGTTTCACACAATGCTTCTGTGTAGTTTTTATTAGAAGATATTATTTTTCCCAATATAGTCCTCTTAGCGCTCAGAATGTCCAATTGCAGTTTCTACAGAAAGAGTGTTTCAGAAAGGCTCAATCAAAAGTAAGGTTCAATTCTGTTAGTTGAATGCACAGAACAGAAAGAAGTTTCATACAATGCTTCCGTGTAGTTTATATTTGAACATATTTTTTTTCCACTATTACCCACTTAGCGCTAAGAATGTCCAGTTGCATTTTCTACAGACAGAGTATTTCAAAACTGCTCAATCAAAAGTATGGTTTAACTCTGTTAGCTGAATGCTCAGATCAGAAAGAAGTTTCACAGAATGCTTCTGTGTAGTTTATATTTGAATATATTCCTTTTTCCACTACTACGCTCTTAGCGCTCCAAATGTCCAGTTGCATTTTCTACAGAAAGAATGTTCAGATCTGCTCAATCAAAAGTATGGTTTAACTCTGTTAGCTGAATGCACAGATGAGAAAGAAGTTTCACCGAATGATTCTGTGTAGTTTATATTTGAAGACATTCCTTTTTCCACTATTACCCACTTAGCGCTCCGAATCTCAACTTGCATTTTCTACAAAAAGAGTGTTTCATAACTGCTCAATCAAAAATATGTTTTATCTCTGTAAACTGAATTTACAGATCAGAAATAAGTTTCACAGAATGCATCTGTGTAGTTTTTACTTGAAGATATTCTTTTTCCCAATTTAGGCCTCTTAGCGCTTAGCATGTCCAATTGCAGTTTCTACAGAAAGAGTGTTTCAGAACGGCTCTATCAAAAGTAAGGTTCAACCCTGTTAGTTGAATGCACAGAACAGAAAGAATTTTCACAGAATGCTACTGTGTAGTTTATATTTGAATATATTCCTTTTTCCACTATTACCCTCTTAGCGCTCCGAATGTCCACCTGCATTTTCTACAGAAAGAGTGTTCAGAACTGCGCAATCAAAAGTATGGTTTAACTCTGTTAGCTTAATGAACATATCAGAAATAAGTTTCACACAATGCTTCTGTGTAGTTTTTATTTGAAGATATTATTTTCCCCAATATAGGCCTCTTAGCGCTCAGAATGCCCAATTGCAGTTTCTAACGAAAGAGTGTTTCAGAAAGGCTCAATCAAAAGTAAGGTTCAACTCTGTTAGTTGAATGCACAGAAAAGAATGAAGTTTCATACACTGCTTCTGTGTAGTTTATATTTGAACATATTCCTTTTTCCACTATTACCCACTTAGCGCTACGAATGTCCAGTTGCATTTCCTACAGACAGAGTGTTTCAAAACTGCTCAATCAAAAGTATGGTTTAACTCTGTTAGCTGAATGCTCAGATCAGAAAGAAGTTTCACAGAATGCTTCTGTGTAGTTTATATTTGAATATATTCCTTTTTCCACTACTACGCTCTTAGCGCTCCAAATGTCCAGTTGCATTTTCTACAGAAAGAGTGTTCAGATCTGCTCAATCAAAAGTATGGTTTAACTCTGTTAGCTGAATGCACAGATCAGAAAGAAGTTTCACCGAATGATTCTGTGTAGTTTATATTTGAAGACATTCCTTTTTCCACTATTACCCTCTTAGCGCTCCGAATCTCCACTTGCATTTTCTACAAAAAGAGTGTTTCATAACTGCTCAATCAAAAATATGTTTTATCTCTGTTAACTGAATTTACAGATCAGAAATAAGTTTCACAGAATGCATCTGTGTAGTTTTTATTTGAAGATATCCTTTTTCCCAATTTATTCCTCTTAGCGCTTAGCATGTCCAATTGCAGTTTCTACAGAAAGAGTGTTTCAGAACGGCTCAATCAAAAGTAAGGTTCAACTCTGTTAGTTGAATGCACAGAACAGAAAGAATTTTCACAGAATGCTACTGTGTAGTTTATATTTGTATATATTCCTTTTTCCACTATTACCCTCTTAGCGCTCCGAATGTCCACTTGCATTTTATACAGAAAGAGTGTTCAGAACTGCGCAATCAAAAGTATGGTTTAACTCTGTTAGCTTAATGAACATATCAGAAATAAGTTTCACACAATGCTTCTGTGTAGTTTTTATTTGAAGATATTATTTTCCCCAATATAGGCCTCTTAGCGCTCAGAATGTCCAATTGCAGTTTCTAACGAAAGAGTGTTTCAGAAAGGCTCAATCAAAAGTAAGGTTCAACTCTGTTAGTTGAATGCACAGAAAAGAATGAAGTTTCATACACTGCTTCTGTGTAGTTTATATTTGAACATATTCTTTTTTCCACAGTTACCCACTTAGCGCTACGAATGTCCAGTTGCATTTTCTACAGACAGAGTGTTTCAAAACTGCTCAATCAAAAGTATGGTTTAACTCTGTTAGCTGAATGCTCAGATCAGAAAGAAGTTTCACAGAATGCTTCTGTGTAGTTTATATTTGAATATATTCCTTTTTCCACTACTACTCTCTTAGCGCTCCAAATGTCCAGTTGCATTTTCTACAGAAAGAGTGTTCAGATCTGCTCGATCAAAAGTATGGTTTAACTCTGTTAGCTGAATGCACAGATCAGAAAGAAGTTTCACAGAATGATTCTGTGTAGTTTATATTTGGAGACATTCCTTTTTCCACTATTACCCTCTTAGCGCTCCGAATCTCCACTTGCATTTTCTACAGAAAGAGTGTTTCAGAACGGCTCAATCAAAACTAAGGTTCAACTCTTTTAGTTGAACAAACAGAACAGAAAGAAGTTTCACACAATTCTTCTGTGTAGTTTTTATTTGTAGACATTCTTTTTCCCAATATAGGCCTCTTAGCGCTCAGAATGTCCAATTGCAGTTTCTACAGAAAGAGTGTTTCAGAACGGCTCAATCAAATGTAAGGTTCAACTCTGTTAGTTGAATGCACAGAACAGAAAGAAGTTTCATACAATGCTTCTGTGTAGTTTATATTTGAACATATTCTTTTTTCCACTATTACCCACTTAGCGCTACGAATGTCCAGTTGCATTTTCTACAGACAGAGTGTTTCAAAACTGCTCTATCAAAAGTATGGTTTAACTCTGTTAGCTGAATGCTCAGATCAGAAAGAAGTTTCACAGAATGCTTCTGTGTAGTTTATATTTGAATATATTCCTTTTTCCACTACTACGCTCTTAGCGCTCCAAATGTCCACTTGCATTTTCTACAGAAAGAGTGTTCAGATCTGCTCAATCAAAAGTATGGTTTAACTCTGTTAGCTGAATGCACAGATCAGAAAGAAGTTTCACCGAATGATTCTGTGTAGTTTATATTTGAAGTCATTCCTTTTTCCACTATTACCCTCTTAGCGCTCCGAATCTCCTCTTGCATTTTCTACAAAAAGAGTGTTTCATAACTGCTCAATCAAAAATATGTTTTATCTCTGTTAACTGAATTTACAGATCTGAAATAAGTTTCACAGAATGCATCTGTGTAGTTTTTATTTGAAGATATTCTTTTTCCCAATGTAGGCCTCTTAGCGCTTAGCATGTCCAATTGCAGTTTCTACAGAAAGAGTGTTTCAGAACGGCTCAATCAAAAGTAAGGTTCAACTCTGTTAGTTGAATGCACAGAACAGAAAGAATTTTCACAGAATGCTACTGTGTAGTTTATATTTGAATATATTCCTTTTTCCACTATTACCCTCTTAGCGCTCCGAATGTCCACTTGCATTTTCTACAGAAAGAGTGTTCAGAACTGCGCAATCAAAAGTATGGTTTAACTCTGTTAGCTTAATGAACATATCAGAAATAAGTTTCACACAATGCTTCTGTGTAGTTTTTATTTGAAGATATTATTTTTCCCAATAGAGGCCTCTTAGCGCTCAGAATGTCCAATTGCAGTTTCTACAGAAAGAGTGTTTCAGAAAGGCTCAATCAAAAGTAAGGTTCAACTCTGTTAGTTGAATGCACAGAACAGAAAGAAGTTTCATACAATGCTTCTGTGTAGTTTATATTTGAACATATTCTTTTTTCCACTATTACCCACTTA
Source organism: Symphalangus syndactylus (assembly GCF_028878055.3). Classification (NCBI taxonomy): domain Eukaryota; kingdom Metazoa; phylum Chordata; class Mammalia; order Primates; family Hylobatidae; genus Symphalangus; species Symphalangus syndactylus. The sequence continues at coordinate 107,571,431 of NC_072437.2, read as the reverse complement.
GCGCTACGAATGTCCAGTTGCATTTTCTACAGACAGAGTGTTTCAAAACTGCTCAATCAAAAGTATGGTTTAACTCTGTTAGCTGAATGCTCAGATCAGAAAGAAGTTTCACAGAATGCTTCTGTGTAGTTTATATTTGAATATATTCCTTTTTCCACTACTACTCTGTTAGCGATCCAAATGTCCAGTTGCATTTTCTACAGAAAGAGTGTTCAGATCTGCTCAATCAAAAGTATGGTTTAACTCTGTTAGCTGAATGCACAGATCAGAAAGAAGTTTCACAGAATGATTCTGTGTAGTTTATATTTGGAGACATTCCTTTTTCCACTATTACCCTCTTAGCGCTCCGAATCTCCACTTGCATTTTCTACAGAAAGAGTGTTTCAGAACGGCTCAATCAAAACTAAGGTTCAACTCTTTTTGTTGAACAAACAGAACAGAAAGAAGTTTCACACAATTCTTCTGTGTAGTTTTTATTTGTAGACATTCTTTTTCCCAATATAGGCCTCTTAGCGCTCAGAATGTCCAATTGCAGTTTCTACAGAAAGAGTGTTTCAGAATGGCTCAATCAAAAGTAAGGTTCAACTCTGTTAGTTGAATGCACAGAACAGAAAGAAGTTTCATATAATGCTTCTGTGTAGTTTATATTTGAACATTTTCTTTTTTCCACTATTACCTACTTAGCGCTACGAATGTCCAGTTGCATTTTCTACAGACAGAGTGTTTCAAAACTGCTCAATCAAAAGTATGGTTTAACTCTGTTAGCTGAATGCTCAGATCAGAAAGAAGTTTCACAGAATGCTTCTGTGTAGTTTATATTTGAATATATCCCTTTTTCCACTACTACTCTCTTAGCGATCCAAATGTCCAGTTGCATTTTCTACAGAAAGAGCGTTCAGATCTGCTCGATCAAAAGTATGGTTTAACTCTGTTAGCTGAATGCACAGATCAGAAAGAAGTTTCACAGAATGATTCTGTGTAGTTTATATTTGGAGACATTCCTTTTTCCACTATTACCCTCTTAGCGCCCCGAATCTCCACTTGCATTTTCTACAGAAATAGTGTTTCAGAACGGCTCAATCAAAACTGAGGTTCAACTCTTTTAGTTGAACAAACAGAACAGAAAGAAGTTTCACACAATTCTTATGTGTAGTTTTTATTTGTATACATTCTTTTTCAAAATATAGGCCTCTTAGCGCTCAGAATGTCCAATTGCAGTTTCTACAGAAAGAGTGTTTCAGAACGGCTCAATCAAAAGTAAGGTTCAACTCTGTTAGTTGAATGCACAGAACAGAAAGGAGTTTCATACAATGCTTCTGTGTAGTTTATATTTGAACATATTCTTTTTTCCACTATTACCCACTTAGCGCTACGAATGTCCAGTTGCATTTTCTACAGACAGAGTGTTTCAAAACTGCTCAATCAAAAGTATGGTTTAACTCTGTTAGCTGAATGCTCAGATCAGAAAGAAGTTTCACAGAATGCTTCTGTGTAGTTTATGTTTGAATATATTCCTTTTTCCACTACTACGCTCTTAGCGCTCCAAATGTCCAGTTGCATTTTCTACAGAAAGAGTGTTCAGATCTGCTCAATCAAAAGTATGGTTTAACTCTGTTAGCTGAATGCACAGATCAGAAAGAAGTTTCACCGAATGTTTCAGTGTGGTTTATATTTGAAGACATTCCTTTTTCCACTATTACCCCCTTAGCGCTCCGAATCTCCATTTGCATTTTCTAAAAAAAGAGTGTTTCATAACTGCTCAATCAAAAATAAGTTTTATCTCTGTTAACTGAATTTACAGATCAGAAATAAGTTTCACAGAATGCATCTGTGTAGTTTTTATATGAAGATATTCTTTTTCCCAATGTAGGCCTCTTAGCGCTTAGCATGTCCAATTGCAGTTTCTACAGAAAGCGTGTTTCAGAACGGCTCAATCAAAAGTAAGGTTCAACTCTGTTAGTTGAATGCACAGAACAGAAAGAATTTTCACAGAATGCTACTGTGTAGTTTATATTTGAATATATACCTTTTTCCACTATTACCCTCTTAGCGCTCCGAATGTCCACTTGCATTTTCTACAGAAAGAGTGTTCAGAACTGCGCAATCAAAAGTATGGTTTAACTCTGTTAGCTTAATGAACATATCAGAAATAAGTTTCACACAATGCTTCTGTGTAGTTTTTATTTGAAGATATTATTTTTCCCAATATAGGCCTCTTAGCGCTCAGAATGTCCAATTGCAGTTTCTACAGAAAGAGTGTTTCAGAAAGGCTCAATCAAAAGTAAGGTTCAACCCTGTTAGTTGAATGCACAGAACAGAAAGAAGTTTCATACAATGCTTCTGTGTAGTTTCTATTTGAACATATTCTTTTTTCCACTATTACCCACTTAGCGCTACGAATGTCCAGTTGCATTTTCTACAGACAGAGTATTTCAAAACTGCTCAATCAAAAGTATGGTTTAACTCTGTTAGCTGAATGCTCAGATCAGAAAGAAGTTTCACAGAATGCTTCTGTGTAGTTTATATTTGAATATATTCCTTTTTCCACTACTACGCTCTTAGCGCTCCAAATGTCCAGTTGCATTTTCTACAGAAAGAGTGTTCAGATCTGCTCAATCAAAAGTATGGTTTAACTCTGTTAGCTGAATGCACAGATCAGAAAGAAGTTTCACCGAATGATTCTGTGTAGTTTATATTTGAAGACATTCCTTTTTCCACTATTACCCTATTAGCGCTCCGAATCTCCACTTGCATTTTCTACAAAAAGAGTGTTTCATAACTGCTCAATCAAAAATATGTTTTATCTCTGTTAACTGAATTTACAGATCAGAAATAAGTTTCACAGAATGCATCTGTGTAGTTTTTATTTGAAGATATTCTTTTTCCCAATGTAGGCCTCTTAGCGCTTAGCATGTCCAATTGCAGTTTCTACAGAAAGAGTGTTTCAGAACGGCTCAATCAAAAGTAAGGTTCAACTCTGTTAGTTGAATGCACAGAACAGAAAGAATTTTCACAGAATGCTACTGTGTAGTTTATATTTGAATATATTCCTTTTTCCACTATTACCCTCTTAGCGCTCAGAATGTCCAATTGCAGTTTCTACAGAAAGAGTGTTTCAGAAAGGCTCAATCAAAAGTAAGGTTCAACTCTGTTAGTTGAATGCACAGAACAGAATGAAGTTTCATACACTGCTTCTGTGTAGTTTATATTTGAACATATTCTTTTTTCCACAATTACCCACTTAGCGCTACGAATGTCCAGTTGCATTTTCTACAGACAGAGTGTTTCAAAACTGCTCAATCAAAAGTATGGTTTAACTCTGTTAACTGAATGCTCTGATCAGAAAGAAGTTTCACAGAATGCTTCTGTGTAGTTTATATTTGAATATATTCCTTTTTCCACTACTACTCTCTTAGCGCTCCAAATGTCCAGTTGCATTTTCTACAGAAAGAGTGTTCAGATCTGCTCAATCAAAAGTATGGTTTAACTCTGTTAGCTGAATGCACAGATCAGAAAGAAGTTTCACCGAATGATTCTGTGTAGTTTATATTTGAAGACATTCCTTTTTCCACTATTACCCTCTTAGCGCTCCGAATCTCCACTTGCATTTTCTACAAAAAGAGTGTTTCATAACTGCTCAATCAAAAATATGTTTTATCTCTGTTAACTGAATTTACAGATCAGAAATAAGTTTCACAGAATGCATCGGTGTAGTTTTTATTTGAAGATATTCTTTTTCCCAATGTAGGCCTCTTAGCGCTTAACATGTCCAATTACAGTTTCTACAGAAAGAGTGTTTCAGAACGGCTCAATCAAAAGTAAGGTTCAATTCTGTCAGTTGAATGCACAGAACACAAAGAATTTTCACGGAATGCTACTGTGTAGTTTATATTTGAATATATTCCTTTTTCCACTATTACCCTCTTAGTGCTCCGAATGTCCACTTGCATTTTCTACAGAAAGAGTGTTCAGAACTGCGCAATCAAAAGTATGGATTAACTCTGTTAGCTTAATGAACATATCAGAAATAAGTTTCACACAATGCTTCTGTGTAGTTTTTATTTGAAGATATTATTTTTCCCAATAGAGGCCTCTTAGCGCTCAGAATGTCCAATTGCAGTTTCTACAGAAAGAGTGTTTCAGAAAGGCTCAATCAAAAGTAAGGTTCAACTCTGTTAGTTGAATGCACAGAACAGAAAGAAGTTTCATACAATGCTTCTGTGTAGTTTATATTTGAACATATTCTTTTTTCCACTATTACCCACTTAGCGCTACGAATGTCCAGTTGCATTTTCTACAGACAGAGTGTTTCAAAACTGCTCAATCAAAAGTATGGTTTAACTCTGTTAGCTGAATGCTCAGATCAGAAAGAAGTTTCACAGAATGCTTCTGTGTAGTTTATATTTGAATATATTCCTTTTTCCACTACTACTCTGTTAGCGATCCAAATGTCCAGTTGCATTTTCTACAGAAAGAGTGTTCAGATCTGCTCAATCAAAAGTATGGTTTAACTCTGTTAGCTGAATGCACAGATCAGAAAGAAGTTTCACAGAATGATTCTGTGTAGTTTATATTTGGAGACATTCCTTTTTCCACTATTACCCTCTTAGCGCTCCGAATCTCCACTTGCATTTTCTACAGAAAGAGTGTTTCAGAACGGCTCAATCAAAACTAAGGTTCAACTCTTTTTGTTGAACAAACAGAACAGAAAGAAGTTTCACACAATTCTTCTGTGTAGTTTTTATTTGTAGACATTCTTTTTCCCAATATAGGCCTCTTAGCGCTCAGAATGTCCAATTGCAGTTTCTACAGAAAGAGTGTTTCAGAACGGCTCAATCAAAAGTAAGGTTCAACTCTGTTAGTTGAATGCACAGAACAGAAAGAAGTTTCATATAATGCTTCTGTGTAGTTTATATTTGAACATATTCTTTTTTCCACTATTACCTACTTAGCGCTACGAATGTCCAGTTGCATTTTCTACAGACAGAGTGTTTCAAAACTGCTCAATCAAAAGTATGGTTTAACTCTGTTAGCTGAATGCTCAGATCAGAAAGAAGTTTCACAGAATGCTTCTGTGTAGTTTATATTTGAATATATTCCTTTTTCCACTACTACTCTCTTAGCGATCCAAATGTCCAGTTGCATTTTCTACAGAAAGAGCGTTCAGATCTGCTCGATCAAAAGTATTGTTTAACTCTGTTAGCTGAATGCACAGATCAGAAAGAAGTTTCACAGAATGATTCTGTGTAGTTTATATTTGGAGACATTCCTTTTTCCACTATTACCCTCTTAGCGCCCCGAATCTCCACTTGCATTTTCTACAGAAAGAGTGTTTCAGAACGGCTCAATCAAAACTGAGGTTCAACTCTTTTAGTTGAACAAACAGAACAGAAAGAAGTTTCACACAATTCTTATGTGTAGTTTTTATTTGTATACATTCTTTTTCAAAATATAGGCCTCTTAGCGCTCAGAATGTCCAATTGCAGTTTCTACAGAAAGAGTGTTTCAGAACGGCTCAATCAAAAGTAAGGTTCAACTCTGTTAGTTGAATGCACAGAACAGAAAGGAGTTTCATACAATGCTTCTGTGTAGTTTATATTTGAACATATACTTTTTTCCACTATTACCCACTTAGCGCTACGAATGTCCAGTTGCATTTTCTACAGACAGAGTGTTTCAAAACTGCTCAATCAAAAGTATGGTTTAACTCTGTTAGCTGAATGCTCAGATCAGAAAGAAGTTTCACAGAATGCTTCTGTGTAGTTTATATTTGAATATATTCCTTTTTCCACTACTACGCTCTTAGCGCTCCAAATGTCCAGTTGCATTTTCTACAGAAAGAGTGTTCAGATCTGCTCAATCAAAAGTATGGTTTAACTCTGTTAGCTGAATGCACAGATCAGAAAGAAGTTTCACCGAATGTTTCAGTGTGGTTTATATTTGAAGACATTCCTTTTTCCACTATTACCCCCTTAGCGCTCCGAATCTCCATTTGCATTTTCTAAAAAAAGAGTGTTTCATAACTGCTCAATCAAAAATAAGTTTTATCTCTGTTAACTGAATTTACAGATCAGAAATAAGTTTCACAGAATGCATCTGTGTAGTTTTTATATGAAGATATTCTTTTTCCCAATGTAGGCCTCTTAGCGCTTAGCATGTCCAATTGCAGTTTCTACAGAAAGCGTGTTTCAGAACGGCTCAATCAAAAGTAAGGTTCAACTCTGTTAGTTGAATGCACAGAACAGAAAGAATTTTCACAGAATGCTACTGTGTAGTTTATATTTGAATATATACCTTTTTCCACTATTACCCTCTTAGCGCTCCGAATGTCCACTTGCATTTTCTACAGAAAGAGTGTTCAGAACTGCGCAATCAAAAGTATGGTTTAACTCTGTTAGCTTAATGAACATATCAGAAATAAGTTTCACACAATGCTTCTGTGTAGTTTTTATTTGAAGATATTATTTTTCCCAATATAGGCCTCTTAGCGCTCAGAATGTCCAATTGCAGTTTCTACAGAAAGAGTGTTTCAGAAAGGCTCAATCAAAAGTAAGGTTCAACTCTGTTAGTTGAATGCACAGAACAGAAAGAAGTTTCATACAATGCTTCTGTGTAGTTTCTATTTGAACATATTCTTTTTTCCACTATTACCCACTTAGCGCTACGAATGTCCAGTTGCATTTTCTACAGACAGAGTATTTCAAAACTGCTCAATCAAAAGTATGGTTTAACTCTGTTAGCTGAATGCTCAGATCAGAAAGAAGTTTCACAGAATGCTTCTGTGTAGTTTATATTTGAATATATTCCTTTTTCCACTACTACGCTCTTAGCGCTCCAAATGTCCAGTTGCATTTTCTACAGAAAGAGTGTTCAGATCTGCTCAATCAAAAGTATGGTTTAACTCTGTTAGCTGAATGCACAGATCAGAAAGAAGTTTCACCGAATGATTCTGTGTAGTTTATATTTGAAGACATTCCTTTTTCCACTATTACCCTATTAGCGCTCCGAATCTCCACTTGCATTTTCTACAAAAAGAGTGTTTCATAACTGCTCAATCAAAAATATGTTTTATCTCTGTTAACTGAATTTACAGATCAGAAATAAGTTTCACAGAATGCATCTGTGTAGTTTTTATTTGAAGATATTCTTTTTCCCAATGTAGGCCTCTTAGCGCTTAGCATGTCCAATTGCAGTTTCTACAGAAAGAGTGTTTCAGAACGGCTCAATCAAAAGTAAGGTTCAACTCTGTTAGTTGAATGCACAGAACAGAAATTATTTTCACAGAATGCTACTGTGTAGTTTATATTTGAATATATTCCTTTTTCCACTATTACCCTCTTAGCGCTCAGAATGTCCAATTGCAGTTTCTACAGAAAGAGTGTTTCAGAAAGGCTCAATCAAAAGTAAGGTTCAACTCTGTTAGTTGAATGCACAGAACAGAATGAAGTTTCATACACTGCTTCTGTGTAGTTTATATTTGAACATATTCTTTTTTCCACAATTACCCACTTAGCGCTACGAATATCCAGTTGCATTTTCTACAGACAGAGTGTTTCAAAACTGCTCAATCAAAAGTATGGTTTAACTCTGTTAACTGAATGCTCTGATCAGAAAGAAGTTTCACAGAATGCTTCTGTGTAGTTTATATTTGAATATATTCCTTTTTCCACTACTACTCTCTTAGCGCTCCAAATGTCCAGTTGCATTTTCTACAGAAAGAGTGTTCAGATCTGCTCAATCAAAAGTATGGTTTAACTCTGTTAGCTGAATGCACAGATCAGAAAGAAGTTTCACCGAATGATTCTGTGTAGTTTATATTTGAAGACATTCCTTTTTCCACTATTACCCTCTTAGCGCTCCGAATCTCCACTTGCATTTTCTACAAAAAGAGTGTTTCATAACTGCTCAATCAAAAATATGTTTTATCTCTGTTAACTGAATTTACAGATCAGAAATAAGTTTCACAGAATGCATCGGTGTAGTTTTTATTTGAAGATATTCTTTTTCCCAATGTAGGCCTCTTAGCGCTTACCATGTCCAATTACAGTTTCTACAGAAAGAGTGTTTCAGAACGGCTCAATCAAAAGTAAGGTTCAACTCTGTCATTTGAATGCACAGAACACAAAGAATTTTCACGGAATGCTACTGTGTAGTTTATATTTGAATATATTCCTTTTTCCACTATTACCCTCTTAGCGCTCCGAATGTCCACTTGCATTTTCTACAGAAAGAGTGTTCAGAACTGCGCAATCAAAAGTATGGATTAACTCTGTTAGCTTAATGAACATATCAGAAATAAGTTTCACGCAATGCTTCTGTGTAGTTTTTATTTGAAGATATTATTTTTCCCAATATAGGCCTCTTAGCGCTCAGAATGTCCAATTGCAGTTTCTACAGAAAGAGTGTTTCAGAAAGGCTCAATCAAAAGTAAGGTTCAACTCTGTTAGTTGAATGCACAGAACAGAAAGAAGTTTCATACAATGCTTCTGTGTAGTTTATAATTGAACATATTCTTTTTTCCACTATTACCCACTTAGCGCTACGAATGTCCAGTTGCATTTTCTACAGACAGAGTGTTTCAAAACTGCTCAATCAAAAGTATGGTTTAACTCTGTTAGCTGAATGCTCAGATCAGAAAAAAGTTTCACAGAATGCTTCTGTGTAGTTTATATTTGAATATATTCCTTTTTCCACTACTACTCTCTTAGCGCTCCAAATGTCCAGTTGCATTTTCTACAGAAAGAGTGTTCAGATCTGCTCAATCAAAAGTATGGTTTAACTCTGTTAGCTGAATGCACAGATCAGAAAGAAGTTTCACAGAATGATTCTGTGTAGTTTATATTTGGAGACATTGCTTTTTCCACTATTACCCTCTTAGCGCTCAGAATCTCCACTTGCATTTTCTACAGAAAGAGTGTTTCAGAACGGCTCAATCAAAACTAAGGTTCAACACTTTTAGTTGAACAAACAGAACAGAAAGAAGTTTCACACAATTCTTCTGTGTAGTTTTTATTTGTAGACATTCTTTTTCCCAATATAGGCCTCTTAGCGCTCAGAATGTCCAATTGCAGTTTCTACATAAAGAGTGTTTCAGAACGGCTCAATCAAAAGTAAGGTTCAACTCTGCTAGTTGAATGCACAGAACAGAAAGAAGTTTCATACAATGCTTCTGTGTAGTTTATATTTGAACATATTCTTTTGTCCACTATTACCCACTTAGCGCTACGAATGTCCAGTTGCATTTTCTACAGACAGAGTGTTTCAAAACTGCTCAATCAAAAGTATGGTTTAACTCTGTTAGCTGAATGCTCAGATCAGAAAGAAGTTTCACAGTACGCTTCTGTGTAGTTTATATTTGAATATATTCCTTTTTCCACTACTACGCTCTTAGCGCTCCAAATGTCCAGTTGCATTTTCTACAGAAAGAGTGTTCAGATCTGCTCAATCAAAAGTATGGCTTAACTCTGTTAGCTGAATGCACAGATCAGAAAGAAGTTTCACCGAATGATTCTGTGTAGTTTATATTTGAAGACATTCCTTTTTCCACTATTACCCTCTTAGCGCTCCGAATCTCCACTTGCATTTTCTACAAAAAGAGTGTTTCATAACTGCTCAATCAAAAATATGTTTTATCTCTGTTAACTGAATTTACAGATCAGAAATATGTTTCACAGAATGCATCTGTGTAGTTTTTATTTGAAGATATTCTTTTTCCCAATGTAGGCCTCTTAGCGCTTAGCATGTCCAATTGCAGTTTCTACAGAAAGAGTGTTTCAGAACGGCTCAATCAAAAGTAAGGTTCAACTCTGTTAGTTGAATGCACAGAACAGAAAGAATTTTCACAGAATGCTACTGTGTAGTTTATATTTGAATATATTCCTTTTTCCACTATTACCCTCTTAGTGCTCCGAATGTCCACTTGCATTTTCTACAGAAAGAGTGTTCAGAACTGCGCAATCAAAAGTATGGTTTAACTCTGTTAGCTTAATGAACATATCAGAAATAAGTTTCACAAAATGCTTCTGTGTAGTTTTTATTTGAAGATATTATTTTTCCCAATAGAGGACTCTTAGCGCTCAGGATGTCCAATTGCAGTTTCTACAGAAAGAGTGCTTCAGAAACGCTCAATCAAAAGTAAGGTTCACCTCTGTTAGTTGAATGCACAGAACAGAAAGAAGTTTCATACAATGCTTCTGTGTAGTTTATATTTGAACATATTCTTTTTTCCACTATTACCCACTTAGCGCTACGAATGTCCAGTTGCATTTTCTACAGACAGAGTGTTTCAAAACTGCTCAATCAAAAGTATGGTTTAACTCTGTTAGCTGAATGCTCAGATGAGAAAGAAGTTTCACAGAATGCTTCTGTGTAGTTTATATTTGAATATATTCCTTTTTCCACTACTACTCTCTTAGCGCTCCAAATGTCCAGTTGCATTTTCTACAGAAAGAGTGTTCAGATCTGCTCAATCAAAAGTATGGTTTAACTCTGTTAGCTGAATGCACAGATCAGAAAGAAGTTTCAAAGAATGATTCTGTGTAGTTTATATTTGGAGACATTCCTTTTTCCACTAATACCCTCTTAGCGCTCCGAATCTCCACTTGCATTTTCTACAGAAAGAGTGTTTCAGAACGGCTCAATCAAATCTAAGGTTCAACTCTTTAGTTGAACAAACAGAACAGAAAGAAGTTTCACACAATTCTTCTGTGTAGTTTTTATTTGTAGACATTCTTTTTCCCAATATAGGCCTCCTAGCGCTCAGAATGTCCAATTGCAGTTTCTACAGAAAGAGTGTTTCAGAACGGCTCAATCAAAAGTAAGGTTCAACTCTGTTAGTTGAATGCACAGAACAGAAAGAAGTTTCATACAATGCTTCTGTGTAGTTTATATTTGAACATATTCTTTTTTCCACTATTACCCACTTAGCGCTACGAATGTCCAGTTGCATTTTCTACAGACAGAGTGTTTCAAAACTGCTCAATCAAAAGTATGGTTTAACTCTGTTAGCTGAATGCTCAGATCAGAAAGAAGTTTCACAGAATGCTTCTGTGTAGTTTATATTTGAAAATATTCATTTTTCCACTACTACGCTCTTAGCGCTCCAAATGTCCAGTTGCATTTTCTACAGAAAGAGTGTTCAGATCTGCTCAATCAAAAGTATGGTTTAACTCTGTTAGCTGAATGCACAGATCAGAAAGAAGTTTCACCGAATGATTCTGTGTAGTTTATATTTGAAGACATTCCTTTTTCCACTATTACCCTATTAGCGCTCCGAATCTCCACTTGCATTTTCTAAAAAAAGAGTGTTTCATAACTGCTCAATCAAAAATATGTTTTATCTCTGTTAACTGAATTTACAGATCAGAAATAAGTTTCACAGAATGCATCTGTGTAGTTTTTATTTGAAGATATTCTTTTTCCCAATGTAGGCCTCTTAGCGCTTAGCATGTCCAATTGCAGTTTCTACAGAAAGAGTGTTTCAGAACGGCTCAATCAAAAGTAAGGTTCAACTCTGTTAGTTGAATGCACAGAACAGAAAGAATTTTCACAGAATGCTACTGTGTAGTTTATATTTGAATATATTCCTTTTTCCACTATTACCCTCTTAGCGCTCAGAATGTCCAATTGCAGTTTCTACAGAAAGAGTGTTTCAGAAAGGCTCAATCAAAAGTAAGGTTCAACTCTGTTAGTTGAATGCACAGAACAGAATGAAGTTTCATACACTGCTTCTGTGTAGTTTATATTTGAACATATTCTTTTTTCCACAATTACCCACTTAGCGCTACGAATGTCCAGTTGCATTTTCTACAGACAGAGTGTTTCAAAACTGCTCAATCAAAAGTATGGTTTAACTCTGTTAGCTGAATGCTCTGATCAGAAAGAAGTTTCACAGAATGCTTCTGTGTAGTTTATATTTGAATATATTCCTTTTTCCACTACTACTCTCTTAGCGCTCCAAATGTCCAGTTGCATTTTCTACAGAAAGAGTGTTCAGATCTGCTCAATCAAAAGTATGGTTTAACTCTGTTAGCTGAATGCACAGATCAGAAAGAAGTTTCACAGAATGATTCTGTGTAGTTTATATTTGAAGACATTCCTTTTTCCACTATTACCCTCTTAGCGCTCCGAATCTCCACTTGCATTTTCTACAAAAAGAGTGTTTCATAACTGCTCAATCAAAAATATGTTTTATCTCTGTTAACTGAATTTACAGATCAGAAATAAGTTTCACAGAATGCATCGGTGTAGTTTTTATTTGAAGATATTCTTTTTCCCAATGTAGGCCTCTTAGCGCTTACCATGTCCAATTACAGTTTCTACAGAAAGAGTGTTTCAGAACGGCTCAATCAAAAGTAAGGTTCAACTCTGTTAGTTGAATGCACAGAACACAAAGAATTTTCACAGAATGCTACTGTGTAGTTTATATTTGAATATATACCTTTTTCCACTATTACCCTCTTAGCGCTCCGAATGTCCACTTGCATTTTCTACAGAAAGAGTGTTCAGAACTGCGCAATCAAAAGTATGGTTTAACTCTGTTAGCTTAATGAACATATCAGAAATAAGTTTCACACAATGCTTCTGTGTAGTTTTTATTTGAAGATATTATTTTTCCCAATATAGGCCTCTTAGCGCTCAGAATGTCCAATTGCAGTTTCTACAGAAAGAGTGTTTCAGAAAGGCTCAATCAAAAGTAAGGTTCAACTCTGTTAGTTGAATGCACAGAACAGAAAGAAGTTTCATACAATGCTTCTGTGTAGTTTCTATTTGAACATATTCTTTTTTCCACTATTACCCACTTAGCGCTACGAATGTCCAGTTGCATTTTCTACAGACAGAGTATTTCAAAACTGCTCAATCAAAAGTATGGTTTAACTCTGTTAGCTGAATGCTCAGATCAGAAAGAAGTTTCACAGAATGCTTCTGTGTAGTTTATATTTGAATATATTCCTTTTTCCACTACTACGCTCTTAGCGCTCCAAATGTCCAGTTGCATTTTCTACAGAAAGAGTGTTCAGATCTGCTCAATCAAAAGTATGGTTTAACTCTGTTAGCTGAATGCACAGATCAGAAAGAAGTTTCACCGAATGATTCTGTGTAGTTTATATTTGAAGACATTCCTTTTTCCACTATTACCCTATTAGCGCTCCGAATCTCCACTTGCATTTTCTACAAAAAGAGTGTTTCATAACTGCTCAATCAAAAATATGTTTTATCTCTGTTAACTGAATTTACAGATCAGAAATAAGTTTCACAGAATGCATCTGTGTAGTTTTTATTTGAAGATATTCTTTTTCCCAATGTAGGCCTCTTAGCGCTTAGCATGTCCAATTGCAGTTTCTACAGAAAGAGTGTTTCAGAACGGCTCAATCAAAAGTAAGGTTCAACTCTGTTAGTTGAATGCACAGAACAGAAAGAATTTTCACAGAATGCTACTGTGTAGTTTATATTTGAATATATTCCTTTTTCCACTATTACCCTCTTAGCGCTCAGAATGTCCAATTGCAGTTTCTACAGAAAGAGTGTTTCAGAAAGGCTCAATCAAAAGTAAGGTTCAACTCTGTTAGTTGAATGCACAGAACAGAATGAAGTTTCATACACTGCTTCTGTGTAGTTTATATTTGAACATATTCTTTTTTCCACAATTACCCACTTAGCGCTACGAATATCCAGTTGCATTTTCTACAGACAGAGTGTTTCAAAACTGCTCAATCAAAAGTATGGTTTAACTCTGTTAACTGAATGCTCTGATCAGAAAGAAGTTTCACAGAATGCTTCTGTGTAGTTTATATTTGAATATATTCCTTTTTCCACTACTACTCTCTTAGCGCTCCAAATGTCCAGTTGCATTTTCTACAGAAAGAGTGTTCAGATCTGCTCAATCAAAAGTATGGTTTAACTCTGTTAGCTGAATGCACAGATCAGAAAGAAGTTTCACCGAATGATTCTGTGTAGTTTATATTTGAAGACATTCCTTTTTCCACTATTACCCTCTTAGCGCTCCGAATCTCCACTTGCATTTTCTACAAAAAGAGTGTTTCATAACTGCTCAATCAAAAATATGTTTTATCTCTGTTAACTGAATTTACAGATCAGAAATAAGTTTCACAGAATGCATCGGTGTAGTTTTTATTTGAAGATATTCTTTTTCCCAATGTAGGCCTCTTAGCGCTTACCATGTCCAATTACAGTTTCTACAGAAAGAGTGTTTCAGAACGGCTCAATCAAAAGTAAGGTTCAACTCTGTCAGTTGAATGCACAGAACACAAAGAATTTTCACGGAATGCTACTGTGTAGTTTATATTTGAATATATTCCTTTTTCCACTATTACCCTCTTAGCGCTCCGAATGTCCACTTGCATTTTCTACAGAAAGAGTGTTCAGAACTGCGCAATCAAAAGTATGGATTAACTCTGTTAGCTTAATGAACATATCAGAAATAAGTTTCACGCAATGCTTCTGTGTAGTTTTTATTTGAAGATATTATTTTTCCCAATATAGGCCTCTTAGCGCTCAGAATGTCCAATTGCAGTTTCTACAGAAAGAGTGTTTCAGAAAGGCTCAATCAAAAGTAAGGTTCAACTCTGTTAGTTGAATGCACAGAACAGAAAGAAGTTTCATACAATGCTTCTGTGTAGTTTATAATTGAACATATTCTTTTTTACACTATTACCCACTTAGCGCTACGAATGTCCAGTTGCATTTTCTACAGACAGAGTGTTTCAAAACTGCTCAATCAAAAGTATGGTTTAACTCTGTTAGCTGAATGCTCAGATCAGAAAAAAGTTTCACAGAATGCTTCTGTGTAGTTTATATTTGAATATATTCCTTTTTCCACTACTACTCTCTTAGCGCTCCAAATGTCCAGTTGCATTTTCTACAGAAAGAGTGTTCAGATCTGCTCAATCAAAAGTATGGTTTAACTCTGTTAGCTGAATGCACAGATCAGAAAGTAGTTTCACAGAATGATTCTGTGTAGTTTATATTTGGAGACATTGCTTTTTCCACTATTACCCTCTTAGCGCTCAGAATCTCCACTTGCATTTTCTACAGAAAGAGTGTTTCAGAACGGCTCAATCAAAACTAAGGTTCAACACTTTTAGTTGAACAAACAGAACAGAAAGAAGTTTCACACAATTCTTCTGTGTAGTTTTTATTTGTAGACATTCTTTTTCCCAATATAGGCCTCTTAGCGCTCAGAATGTCCAATTGCAGTTTCTACATAAAGAGTGTTTCAGAACGGCTCAATCAAAAGTAAGGTTCAACTCTGCTAGTTGAATGCACAGAACAGAAAGAAGTTTCATACAATGCTTCTGTGTAGTTTATATTTGAACATATTCTTTTGTCCACTATTACCCACTTAGCGCTACGAATGTCCAGTTGCATTTTCTACAGACAGAGTGTTTCAAAACTGCTCAATCAAAAGTATGGTTTAACTCTGTTAGCTGAATGCTCAGATCAGAAAGAAGTTTCACAGTACGCTTCTGTGTAGTTTATATTTGAATATATTCCTTTTTCCACTACTACGCTCTTAGCGCTCCAAATGTCCAGTTGCATTTTCTACAGAAAGAGTGTTCAGATCTGCTCAATCAAAAGTATGGCTTAACTCTGTTAGCTGAATGCACAGATCAGAAAGAAGTTTCACCGAATGATTCTGTGTAGTTTATATTTGAAGACATTCCTTTTTCCACTATTACCCTCTTAGCGCTCCGAATCTCCACTTGCATTTTCTACAAAAAGAGTGTTTCATAACTGCTCAATCAAAAATATGTTTTATCTCTGTTAACTGAATTTACAGATCAGAAATATGTTTCACAGAATGCATCTGTGTAGTTTTTATTTGAAGATATTCTTTTTCCCAATGTAGGCCTCTTAGCGCTTAGCATGTCCAATTGCAGTTTCTACAGAAAGAGTGTTTCAGAACGGCTCAATCAAAAGTAAGGTTCAACTCTGTTAGTTGAATGCACAGAACAGAAAGAATTTTCACAGAATGCTACTGTGTAGTTTATATTTGAATATATTCCTTTTTCCACTATTACCGTCTTAGCGCTCCGAATGTCCACTTGCATTTTCTACAGAAAGAGTGTTCAGAACTGCGCAATCAAAAGTATGGTTTAACTCTGTTAGCTTAATGAACATATCAGAAATAAGTTTCACAAAATGCTTCTGTGTAGTTTTTATTTGAAGATATTATTTTTCCCAATAGAGGACTCTTAGCGCTCAGGATGTCCAATTGCAGTTTCTACAGAAAGAGTGCTTCAGAAACGCTCAATCAAAAGTAAGGTTCACCTCTGTTAGTTGAATGCACAGAACAGAAAGAAGTTTCATACAATGCTTCTGTGTAGTTTATATTTGAACATATTCTTTTTTCCACTATTACCCACTTAGCGCTACGAATGTCCAGTTGCATTTTCTACAGACAGAGTGTTTCAAAACTGCTCAATCAAAAGTATGGTTTAACTCTGTTAGCTGAATGCTCAGATGAGAAAGAAGTTTCACAGAATGCTTCTGTGTAGTTTATATTTGAATATATTCCTTTTTCCACTACTACTCTCTTAGCGCTCCAAATGTCCAGTTGCATTTTCTACAGAAAGAGTGTTCAGATCTGCTCAATCAAAAGTATGGTTTAACTCTGTTAGCTGAATGCACAGATCAGAAAGAAGTTTCAAAGAATGATTCTGTGTAGTTTATATTTGGAGACATTCCTTTTTCCACTAATACCCTCTTAGCGCTCCGAATCTCCACTTGCATTTTCTACAGAAAGAGTGTTTCAGAACGGCTCAATCAAATCTAAGGTTCAACTCTTTTAGTTGAACAAACAGAACAGAAAGAAGTTTCACACAATTCTTCTGTGTAGTTTTTATTTGTAGACATTCTTTTTCCCAATATAGGCCTCCTAGCGCTCAGAATGTCCAATTGCAGTTTCTACAGAAAGAGTGTTTCAGAACGGCTCAATCAAAAGTAAGGTTCAACTCTGTTAGTTGAATGCACAGAACAGAAAGAAGTTTCATACAATGCTTCTGTGTAGTTTATATTTGAACATATTCTTTTTTCCACTATTACCCACTTAGCGCTACGAATGTCCAGTTGCATTTTCTACAGACAGAGTGTTTCAAAACTGCTCAATCAAAAGTATGGTTTAACTCTGTTAGCTGAATGCTCAGATCAGAAAGAAGTTTCACAGAATGCTTCTGTGTAGTTTATATTTGAAAATATTCATTTTTCCACTACTACGCTCTTAGCGCTCCAAATGTCCAGTTGCATTTTCTACAGAAAGAGTGTTCAGATCTGCTCAATCAAAAGTATGGTTTAACTCTGTTAGCTGAATGCACAGATCAGAAAGAAGTTTCACCGAATGATTCTGTGTAGTTTATATTTGAAGACATTCCTTTTTCCACTATTACCCTATTAGCGCTCCGAATCTCCACTTGCATTTTCTAAAAAAAGAGTGTTTCATAACTGCTCAATCAAAAATATGTTTTATCTCTGTTAACTGAATTTACAGATCAGAAATAAGTTTCACAGAATGCATCTGTGTAGTTTTTATTTGAAGATATTCTTTTTCCCAATGTAGGCCTCTTAGCGCTTAGCATGTCCAATTGCAGTTTCTACAGAAAGAGTGTTTCAGAACGGCTCAATCAAAAGTAAGGTTCAACTCTGTTAGTTGAATGCACAGAACAGAAAGAATTTTCACAGAATGCTACTGTGTAGTTTATATTTGAATATATTCCTTTTTCCACTATTACCCTCTTAGCGCTCAGAATGTCCAATTGCAGTTTCTACAGAAAGAGTGTTTCAGAAAGGCTCAATCAAAAGTAAGGTTCAACTCTGTTAGTTGAATGCACAGAACAGAATGAAGTTTCATACACTGCTTCTGTGTAGTTTATATTTGAACATATTCTTTTTTCCACAATTACCCACTTAGCGCTACGTATGTCCAGTTGCATTTTCTACAGACAGAGTGTTTCAAAACTGCTCAATCAAAAGTATGGTTTAACTCTGTTAGCTGAATGCTCTGATCAGAAAGAAGTTTCACAGAATGCTTCTGTGTAGTTTATATTTGAATATATTCCTTTTTCCACTACTACTCTCTTAGCGCTCCAAATGTCCAGTTGCATTTTCTACAGAAAGAGTGTTCAGATCTGCTCAATCAAAAGTATGGTTTAACTCTGTTAGCTGAATGCACAGATCAGAAAGAAGTTTCACAGAATGATTCTGTGTAGTTTATATTTGAAGACATTCCTTTTTCCACTATTACCCTCTTAGCGCTCCGAATCTCCACTTGCATTTTCTACAAAAAGAGTGTTTCATAACTGCTCAATCAAAAATATGTTTTATCTCTGTTAACTGAATTTACAGATCAGAAATAAGTTTCACAGAATGCATCGGTGTAGTTTTTATTTGAAGATATTCTTTTTCCCAATGTAGGCCTCTTAGCGCTTACCATGTCCAATTACAGTTTCTACAGAAAGAGTGTTTCAGAACGGCTCAATCAAAAGTAAGGTTCAACTCTGTTAGTTGAATGCACAGAACACAAAGAATTTTCACAGAATGCTACTGTGTAGTTTATATTTGAATATATTCCGTTTTCCACTATTACCCTCTTAGCGCTCCGAATGTCCACTTGCATTTTCTACAGAAAGAGTGTTCAGAACTGCGCAATCAAAAGTATGGTTTAACTCTGTTAGCTTAATGAACATATCAGAAATAAGTTTCACGCAATGCTTCTGTGTAGTTTTTATTTGAAGATATTATTTTTCCCAATATAGGCCTCTTAGCGCTTAGAATGTCCAATTGCAGTTTCTACAGAAAGAGTGTTTCAGAAAGGCTCAATCAAAAGTAAGGTTCAACTCTGTTAGTTGAATGCACAGAACAGAAAGAAGTTTCATACAATGCTTCTGTGTAGTTTCTATTTGAACATATTCTTTTTTCCACTATTACCCACTTAGCGCTACGAATGTCCAGTTGCATTTTCTACAGACAGAGTATTTCAAAACTGCTCAATCAAAAGTATGGTTTAACTCTGTTAGCTGAATGCTCAGATCAGAAAGAAGTTTCACAGAATGCTTCTGTGTAGTTTATATTTGAATATATTCCTTTTTCCACTACTACGCTCTTAGCGCTCCAAATGTCCAGTTGCATTTTCTACAGAAAGAGTGTTCAGATCTGCTCAATCAAAAGTATGCTTTAACTCTGTTAGCTGAATGCACAGATCAGAAAGAAGTTTCACCGAATGATTCTGTGTAGTTTATATTTGAAGACATTCCTTTTTCCACTATTACCCTATTAGCGCTCCGAATCTCCACTTGCATTTTCTACAAAAAGAGTGTTTCATAACTGCTCAATCAAAAATATGTTTTATCTCTGTTAACTGAATTTACAGATCAGAAATAAGTTTCACAGAATGCATCTGTGTAGTTTTTATTTGAAGATATTCTTTTTCCCAATGTAGGCCTCTTAGCGCTTAGCATGTCCAATTGCAGTTTCTACAGAAAGAGTGTTTCAGAACGGCTCAATCAAAAGTAAGGTTCAACTCTGTTAGTTGAATGCACAGAACAGAAAGAATTTTCACAGAATGCTACTGTGTAGTTTATATTTGAATATATTCCTTTTTCCACTATTACCCTCTTAGCGCTCAGAATGTCCAATTGCAGTTTCTACAGAAAGAGTGTTTCAGAAAGGCTCAATCAAAAGTAAGGTTCAACTCTGTTAGTTGAATGCACAGAACAGAATGAAGTTTCATACACTGCTTCTGTGTAGTTTATATTTGAACATATTCTTTTTTCCACAATTACCCACTTAGCGCTACGAATGTCCAGTTGCATTGTCTACAGACAGAGTGTTTCAAAACTGCTCAATCAAAAGTATGGTTTAACTCTGTTAGCTGAATGCTCTGATCAGAAAGAAGTTTCACAGAATGCTTCTGTGTAGTTTATATTTGAATATATTCCTTTTTCCACTACTACTCTCTTAGCGCTCCAAATGTCCAGTTGCATTTTCTACAGAAAGAGTGTTCAGATCTGCTCAATCAAAAGTATGGTTTAACTCTGTTAGCTGAATGCACAGATCAGAAAGAAGTTTCACCGAATGATTCTGTGTAGTTTATATTTGAAGACATTGCTTTTTCCACTATTACCCCCTTAGCGCTCCGAATCTCCACTTGCATTTTCTACAAAAAGAGTGTTTCATAACTGCTCAATCAAAAATATGTTTTATCTCTGTTAACTGAATTTACAGATCAGAAATAAGTTTCACAGAATGCATCGGTGTAGTTTTTATTTGAAGATATTCTTTTTCCCAATGTAGGCCTCTTAGCGCTTAACATGTCCAATTACAGTTTCTACAGAAAGAGTGTTTCAGAACGGCTCAATCAAAAGTAAGGTTCAACTCTGTTAGTTGAATGCACAGAACACAAAGTATTTTCACAGAATGCTACTGTGTAGTTTATATTTGAATATATTCCTTTTTCCACTATTACCCTCTTAGCGCTCCGAATGTCCACTTGCATTTTCTACAGAAAGAGTGTTCAGAACTGCGCAATCAAAAGTATGGATTAACTCTGTTAGCTTAATGAACATATCAGAAATAAGTTTCACGCAATGCTTCTGTGTAGTTTTTATTTGAAGATATTATTTTTCCCAATATAGGCCTCTTAGCGCTCAGAATGTCCAATTGCAGTTTCTACAGAAAGAGTGTTTCAGAAAGGCTCAATCAAAAGTAAGGTTCAACTCTGTTAGTTGAATGCACAGAACAGAAAGTAGTTTCATACAATGCTTCTGTGTAGTTTATAATTGAACATATTCTTTTTTCCACTATTACCCACTTAGCGCTACGAATGTCCAGTTGCATTTTCTACAGACAGAGTGTTTCAAAACTGCTCAATCAAAAGTATGGTTTAACTCTGTTAGCTGAATGCTCAGATCAGAAAGAAGTTTCACAGAATGCTTCTGTGTAGTTTATATTTGAATATATTCCTTTTTCCACTACTACTCTCTTAGCGCTCCAAATGTCCAGTTGCATTTTCTACAGAAAGAGTGTTCAGATCTGCTCAATCAAAAGTATGGTTTAATTCTGTTAGCTGAATGCACAGATCAGAAAGAAGTTTCACAGAATGATTCTGTGTAGTTTATATTTGGAGACATTGCTTTTTCCACTATTACCCTCTTAGCGCTCCGAATCTCCACTTGCATTTTCTACAGAAAGAGTGTTTCAGAACGGCTCAATCAAAACTAAGGTTCAACACTTTTAGTTGAACAAACAGAACAGAAAGAAGTTTCACACAATTCTTCTGTGTAGTTTTTATTTGTAGACATTCTTTTTCCCAATATAGGCCTCTTAGCGCTCAGAATGTCCAATTGCAGTTTCTACATAAAGAGTGTTTCAGAACGGCTCAATCAAAAGTAAGGTTCAACTCTGTTAGTTGAATGCACAGAACAGAAAGAAGTTTCATACAATGCTTCTGTGTAGTTTATATTTGAACATATTTTTTTTCCACTATTACCCACTTAGCGCTACGAATGTCCAGTTGCATTTTCTACAGACAGAGTATTTCAAAACTGCTCAATCAAAAGTATGGTTTAACTCTGTTAGCTGAATGCTCAGATCAGAAAGAAGTTTCACAGAATGCTTCTGTGTAGTTTATATTTGAATATATTCCTTTTTCCACTACTACGCTCTTAGCGCTCCAAATGTCCAGTTGCATTTTCTACAGAAAGAGTGTTCAGATCTGCTCAATCAAAAGTATGGTTTAACTCTGTTAGCTGAATGCACAGATCAGAAAGAAGTTTCACCGAATGATTCTGTGTAGTTTATATTTGAAGACATTCCTTTTTCCACTATTACCCTATTAGCGCTCCGAATCTCCACTTGCATTTTCTACAAAAAGAGTGTTTCATAACTGCTCAATCAAAAATATGTTTTATCTCTGTTAACTGAATTTACAGATCAGAAATAAGTTTCACAGAATGCATCTGTGTAGTTTTTATTTGAAGATATTCTTTTTCCCAATGTAGGCCTCTTAGCGCTTAGCATGTCCAATTGCAGTTTCTACAGAAAGAGTGTTTCAGAACGGCTCAATCAAAAGTAAGGTTCAACTCTGTTAGTTGAATGCACAGAACAGAAAGAATTTTCACAGAATGCTACTGTGTAGTTTATATTTGAATATATTCCTTTTTCCACTATTACCCTATTAGCGCTCAGAATGTCCAATTGCAGTTTCTACAGAAAGAGTGTTTCAGAAAGGCTCAATCAAAAGTAAGGTTCAACTCTGTTAGTTGAATGCACAGAACAGAATGAAGTTTCATACACTGCTTCTGTGTAGTTTATATTTGAACATATTCTTTTTTCCACAATTACCCACTTAGCGCTACGAATGTCCAGTTGCATTTTCTACAGACAGAGTGTTTCAAAACTGCTCAATCAAAAGTATGGTTTAACTCTGTTAGCTGAATGCTCTGATCAGAAAGAAGTTTCACAGAATGCTTCTGTGTAGTTTATATTTGAATATATTCCTTTTTCCACTACTACTCTCTTAGCGCTCCAAATGTCCAGTTGCATTTTCTACAGAAAGAGTGTTCAGATCTGCTCAATCAAAAGTATGGTTTAACTCTGTTAGCTGAATGCACAGATCAGAAAGAAGTTTCACCGAATGATTCTGTGTAGTTTATATTTGAAGACATTCCTTTTTCCACTATTACCCTCTTAGCGCTCCGAATCTCCACTTGTATTTTCTACAAAAAGAGTGTTTCATAACTGCTCAATCAAAAATATGTTTTATCTCTGTTAACTGAATTTACAGATCAGAAATAAGTTTCACAGAATGCATCGGTGTAGTTTTTATTTGAAGATATTCTTTTTCCCAATGTAGGCCTCTTAGCGCTTAACATGTCCAATTACAGTTTCTACAGAAAGAGTGTTTCAGAACGGCTCAATCAAAAGTAAGGTTCAACTCTGTTAGTTGAATGCACAGAACACAAAGAATTTTCACAGAATGCTACTGTGTAGTTTATATTTGAATATATTCCTTTTTCCACTATTACCCTCTTAGCGCTCCGAATGTCCACTTGCATTTTCTACAGAAAGAGTGTTCAGAACTGCGCAATCAAAAGTATGGATTAACTCTGTTAGCTTAATGAACATATCAGAAATAAGTTTCACGCAATGCTTCTGTGCAGTTTTTATTTGAAGATATTATTTTTCCCAATATAGGCCTCTTAGCGCTCAGAATGTCCAATTGCAGTTTCTACAGAAAGAGTGTTTCAGAAAGGCTCAATCAAAAGTAAGGTTCAACTCTGTTAGTTGAATGCACAGAACAGAAAGAAGTTTCATACAATGCTTCTGTGTAGTTTATAATTGAACATATTCTTTTTTCCACTATTACCCACTTAGCGCTACGAATGTCCAGTTGCATTTTCTACAGACAGAGTGTTTCAAAACTGCTCAATCAAAAGTATGGTTTAACTCTGTTAGCTGAATGCTCAGATCAGAAAGAAGTTTCACAGAATGCTTCTGTGTAGTTTATATTTGAATATATTCCTTTTTCCACTACTACTCTCTTAGCGCTCCAAATGTCCAGTTGCATTTTCTACAGAAAGAGTGTTCAGATCTGCTCAATCAAAAGTATGGTTTAACTCTGTTAGCTGAATGCACAGATCAGAAAGAAGTTTCACAGAATGATTCTGTGTAGTTTATATTTGGAGACATTGCTTTTTCCACTATTACCCTCTTAGCGCTCCGAATCTCCACTTGCATTTTCTACAGAAAGAGTGTTTCAGAACGGCTCAATCAAAACTAAGGTTCAACACTTTTAGTTGAACAAACAGAACAGAAAGAAGTTTCACACAATTCTTCTGTGTAGTTTTTATTTGTAGACATTCTTTTTCCCAATATAGGCCTCTTAGCGCTCAGAATGTCCAATTGCAGTTTCTACATAAAGAGTGTTTCAGAACGGCTCAATCAAAAGTAAGGTTCAACTCTGTTAGTTGAATGCACAGAACAGAAAGAAGTTTCATACAATGCTTCTGTGTAGTTTATATTTGAACATATTTTTTTTCCACTATTACCCACTTAGCGCTACGAATGTCCAGTTGCATTTTCTACAGACAGAGTATTTCAAAACTGCTCAATCAAAAGTATGGTTTAACTCTGTTAGCTGAATGCTCAGATCAGAAAGAAGTTTCACAGAATGCTTCTGTGTAGTTTATATTTGAATATATTCCTTTTTCCACTACTACGCTCTTAGCGCTCCAAATGTCCAGTTGCATTTTCTACAGAAAGAGTGTTCAGATCTGCTCAATCAAAAGTATGGTTTAACTCTGTTAGCTGAATGCACAGATCAGAAAGAAGTTTCACCGAATGATTCTGTGTAGTTTATATTTGAAGACATTCCTTTTTCCACTATTACCCTATTAGCGCTCCGAATCTCCACTTGCATTTTCTACAAAAAGAGTGTTTCATAACTGCTCAATCAAAAATATGTTTTATCTCTGTTAACTGAATTTACAGATCAGAAATAAGTTTCACAGAATGCATCTGTGTAGTTTTTATTTGAAGATATTCTTTTTCCCAATGTAGGCCTCTTAGCGCTTAGCATGTCCAATTGCAGTTTCTACAGAAAGAGTGTTTCAGAACGGCTCAATCAAAAGTAAGGTTCAACTCTGTTAGTTGAATGCACAGAACAGAAAGTATTTTCACAGAATGCTACTGTGTAGTTTATATTTGAATATATTCCTTTTTCCACTATTACCCTATTAGCGCTCAGAATGTCCAATTGCAGTTTCTACAGAAAGAGTGTTTCAGAAAGGCTCAATCAAAAGTAAGGTTCAACTCTGTTAGTTGAATGCACAGAACAGAATGAAGTTTCATACACTGCTTCTGTGTAGTTTATATTTGAACATATTCTTTTTTCCACAATTACCCACTTAGCGCTACGAATGTCCAGTTGCATTTTCTACAGACAGAGTGTTTCAAAACTGCTCAATCAAAAGTATGGTTTAACTCTGTTAGCTGAATGCTCTGATCAGAAAGAAGTTTCACAGAATGCTTCTGTGTAGTTTATATTTGAATATATTCCTTTTTCCACTACTACTCTCTTAGCGCTCCAAATGTCCAGTTGCATTTTCTACAGAAAGAGTGTTCAGATCTGCTCAATCAAAAGTATGGTTTAACTCTGTTAGCTGAATGCACAGATCAGAAAGAAGTTTCACCGAATGATTCTGTGTAGTTTATATTTGAAGACATTCCTTTTTCCACTATTACCCTCTTAGCGCTCCGAATCTCCACTTGTATTTTCTACAAAAAGAGTGTTTCATAACTGCTCAATCAAAAATATGTTTTATCTCTGTTAACTGAATTTACAGATCAGAAATAAGTTTCACAGAATGCATCGGTGTAGTTTTTATTTGAAGATATTCTTTTTCCCAATGTAGGCCTCTTAGCGCTTAACATGTCCAATTACAGTTTCTACAGAAAGAGTGTTTCAGAACGGCTCAATCAAAAGTAAGGTTCAACTCTGTTAGTTGAATGCACAGAACACAAAGAATTTTCACAGAATGCTACTGTGTAGTTTATATTTGAATATATTCCTTTTTCCACTATTACCCTCTTAGCGCTCCGAATGTCCACTTGCATTTTCTACAGAAAGAGTGTTCAGAACTGCGCAATCAAAAGTATGGATTAACTCTGTTAGCTTAATGAACATATCAGAAATAAGTTTCACGCAATGCTTCTGTGTAGTTTTTATTTGAAGATATTATTTTTCCCAATATAGGCCTCTTAGCGCTCAGAATGTCCAATTGCAGTTTCTACAGAAAGAGTGTTTCAGAAAGGCTCAATCAAAAGTAAGGTTCAACTCTGTTAGTTGAATGCACAGAACAGAAAGAAGTTTCATACAATGCTTCTGTGTAGTTTATAATTGAACATATTCTTTTTTCCACTATTACCCACTTAGCGCTACGAATGTCCAGTTGCATTTTCTACAGACAGAGTGTTTCAAAACTGCTCAATCAAAAGTATGGTTTATCTCTGTTAGCTGAATGCTCAGATCAGAAAGAAGTTTCACAGAATGCTTCTGTGTAGTTTATATTTGAATATATTCCTTTTTCCACTACTACTCTCTTAGCGCTCCAAATGTCCAGTTGCATTTTCTACAGAAAGAGTGTTCAGATCTGCTCAATCAAAAGTATGGTTTAACTCTGTTAGCTGAATGCACAGATCAGAAAGAAGTTTCACAGAATGATTCTGTGTAGTTTATATTTGGAGACATTGCTTTTTCCACTATTACCCTCTTAGCGCTCCGAATCTCCACTTGCATTTTCTACAGAAAGAGTGTTTCAGAACGGCTCAATCAAAACTAAGGTTCAACACTTTTAGTTGAACAAACAGAACAGAAAGAAGTTTCACACAATTCTTCTGTGTAGTTTTTATTTGTAGACATTCTTTTTCCCAATATAGGCCTCTTAGCGCTCAGAATGTCCAATTGCAGTTTCTACATAAAGAGTGTTTCAGAACGGCTCAATCAAAAGTAAGGTTCAACTCTGTTAGTTGAATGCACAGAACAGAAAGAAGTTTCATACAATGCTTCTGTGTAGTTTATATTTGAACATATTCTTTTGTCCACTATTACCCACTTAGCGCTACGAATGTCCAGTTGCATTTTCTACAGACAGAGTGTTTCAAAACTGCTCAATCAAAAGTATGGTTTAACTCTGTTAGCTGAATGCTCAGATCAGAAAGAAGTTTCACAGTATGCTTCTGTGTAGTTTATATTTGAATATATTCCTTTTTCCACTACTACGCTCTTAGCGCTCCAAATGTCCAGTTGCATTTTCTACAGAAAGAGTGTTCAGATCTGCTCAATCAAAAGTATGGCTTAATTCTGTTAGCTGAATGCACAGATCAGAAAGAAGTTTCACCGAATGATTCTGTGTAGTTTATATTTGAAGACATTCCTTTTTCCACTATTACCCTCTTAGCGCTCCGAATCTCCACTTGCATTTTCTACAAAAAGAGTGTTTCATAACTGCTCAATCAAAAATATGTTTTATCTCTGTTAACTGAATTTACAGATCAGAAATATGTTTCACAGAATGCATCTGTGTAGTTTTTATTTGAAGATATTCTTTTTCCCAATGTAGGCCTCTTAGCGCTTAGCATGTCCAATTGCAGTTTCTACAGAAAGAGTGTTTCAGAACGGCTCAATCAAAAGTAAGGTTCAACTCTGTTAGTTGAATGCACAGAACAGAAAGAATTTTCACAGAATGCTACTTTGTAGTTTATATTTGGATATATTCCTTTTTCCACTATTACCCTCTTAGCGCTCCGAATGTCCACTTGCATTTTCTACAGAAAGAGTGTTCAGAACTGCGCAATCAAAAGTATGGTTTAACTCTGTTAGCTTAATGAACATATCAGAAATAAGTTTCACAAAATGCTTCTGTGTAGTTTTTATTTGAAGATATTATTTTTCCCAATAGAGGACTCTTAGCGCTCAGGATGTCCAATTGCAGTTTCTACAGAAAGAGTGCTTCAGAAAGGCTCAATCAAAATTAAGGTTCACCTCTGTTAGTTGAATGCACAGAACAGAAAGAAGTTTCATACAATGCTTCTGTGTAGTTTATATTTGAACATATTCTTTTTTCCACTATTACCCACTTAGCGCTACGAATGTCCAGTTGCATTTTCTACAGACAGAGTGTTTCAAAACTGCTCAATCAAAAGTATGGTTTAACTCTGTTAGCTGAATGCTCAGATGAGAAAGAAGTTTCACAGAATGCTTCTGTGTAGTTTATATTTGAATATATTCCTTTTTCCACTACTACTCTCTTAGCGCTCCAAATGTCCAGTTGCATTTTCTACAGAAAGAGTGTTCAGATCTGCTCAATCAAAAGTATGGTTTAACTCTGTTAGCTGAATGCACAGATCAGAAAGAAGTTTCACAGAATGATTCTGTGTAGTTTATATTTGGAGACATTCCTTTTTCCACTAATACCCTCTTAGCGCTCCGAATCTCCACTTGCATTTTCTACAGAACGAGTGTTTCAGAACGGCTCAATCAAATCTAAGGTTCAACTCTTTTAGTTGAACAAACAGAACAGAAAGAAGTTTCACACAATTCTTCTGTGTAGTTTTTATTTGTAGACATTCTTTTTCCCAATATAGGCCTCCTAGCGCTCAGAATGTCCAATTGCAGTTTCTACAGAAAGAGTGTTTCAGAACGGCTCAATCAAAAGTAAGGTTCAACTCTGTTAGTTGAATGCACAGAACAGAAAGAAGTTTCATACAATGCTTCTGTATAGTTTATATTTGAACATATTCTTTTTTCCACTATTACCCACTTAGCGCTACGAATGTCCAGTTGCATTTTCTACAGACAGAGTGTTTCAAAACTGCTCAATCAAAAGTATGGTTTAACTCTGTTAGCTGAATGCTCAGATCAGAAAGAAGTTTCACAGAATGCTTCTGTGTAGTTTATATTTGAAAATATTCATTTTTCCACTACTACGCTCTTAGCGCTCCAAATGTCCAGTTGCATTTTCTACAGAAAGAGTGTTCAGATCTGCTCAATCAAAAGTATGGTTTAACTCTGTTAGCTGAATGCACAGATCAGAAAGAAGTTTCACCGAATGATTCTGTGTAGTTTATATTTGAAGACATTCCTTTTTCCACTATTACCCTATTAGCGCTCCGAATCTCCACTTGCATTTTCTACAAAAAGAGTGTTTCATAACTGCTCAATCAAAAATATGTTTTATCTCTGTTAACTGAATTTACAGATCAGAAATAAGTTTCACAGAATGCATCTGTGTAGTTTTTATTTGAAGATATTCTTTTTCCCAATGTAGGCCTCTTAGCGCTTAGCATGTCCAATTGCAGTTTCTACAGAAAGAGTGTTTTAGAACGGCTCAATCAAAAGTAAGGTTCAACTCTGTTAGTTGAATGCACAGAACAGAAAGAATTTTCACAGAATGCTACTGTGTAGTTTATATTTGAATATATTCCTTTTTCCACTATTACCCTCTTAGCGCTCCGAATGTCCACTTGCATTTTCTACAGAAAGAGTGTTCAGAACTGCGCAATCAAAAGTATGGTTTAACTCTGTTAGCTTAATGAACATATCAGAAATAAGTTTCACGCAATGCTTCTGTGTAGTTTTTATTTGAAGATATTATTTTTCCCAATATAGTCCTCTTAGCGCTTAGAATGTCCAATTG
The DNA here is from genome assembly GCF_028878055.3 of Symphalangus syndactylus. Lineage (NCBI taxonomy): Eukaryota > Metazoa > Chordata > Mammalia > Primates > Hylobatidae > Symphalangus > Symphalangus syndactylus. The sequence continues at coordinate 107,542,221 of NC_072437.2, read as the reverse complement.
CAGTTTCTACAGAAAGAGTGTTTCAGAAAGGCTCAATCAAAAGTAAGGTTCAACCCTGTTAGTTGAATGCACAGAACAGAAAGAAGTTTCATACAATGCTTCTGTGTAGTTTATATTTGAACATATTCTTTTTTCCACTATTACCCACTTAGCGCTACGAATGTCCAGTTGCATTTTCTACAGACAGAGTGTTTCAAAACTGCTCTATCAAAAGTATGGTTTAACTCTGTTAGCTGAATGCTCAGATCAGAAAGAAGTTTCACAGAATGCTTCTGTGTAGTTTATATTTGAATATATTCCTTTTTCCACTACTACGCTCTTAGCGCTCCAAATGTCCAGTTGCATTTTCTACAGAAAGAGTGTTCAGATCTGCTCAATCAAAAGTATGGCTTAACTCTGTTAGCTGAATGCACAGATCAGAAACAAGTTTCACCGAATGATTCAGTGTAGTTTATATTTGAAGACATTCCTTTTTCCACTATTACCCTCTTAGCACTCCGAATCTCCACTTGCATTTTCTACAAAAAGTGTGTTTCATAACTGCTCAATCAAAAATATGTTTTATCTCTGTTAACTGAATATACAGATCAGAAATAAGTTTCACAGAATGCATCTGTGTAGTTTTTATTTGAAGATATTCTTTTTCTCAATGTAGGCCTCTTAGCGCTTAGAATGTCCAATTGCAGTTTCTACAGAAAGAGTGTTTCAAAACGGCTCAATCAAAAGTAAGGTTCAACTCTGCTAGTTGAATGCACAGAACAGAAAGTATTTTCACAGAATGCTACTGTGTAGTTTATATTTGAATATATTCCTTTTTCCACTATTACCCTCTTAGCGCTCCGAATGTCCACTTGCATTTTCTACAGAAAGAGTGTTCAGAACTGCGCAATCAAAAGTATGGTTTAACTCTGTTAGCTTAATGAACATATCAGGAATAAGTTTCACACAATGCTTCTGTGTAGTTTTTATTTGAAGATATTATTTTTCGCAATAGAGGCCTCTTAGCGCTCAGAATGTCCAATTGCAGTTTCTACAGAAAGAGTGTTTCAGAAAGGCTCAATGAAAGGTAAGGTTCAACTCTGTTAGTTGAATGCACAGATCAGAAAGAAGTTTCACAGAATGATTCTGTGTAGTTTATATTTGGAGACATTCCTTTTTCCACTATTACCCTCTTAGCGCTCCGAATCTCCAATTGCATTTTCTACAGAAAGAGTGTTTCAGAACGGCTCAATCAAAACTAAGGTTCAACACTTTTAGTTGAACAAACAGAACAGAAAGAAGTTTCACACAATTCTTCTGTGTAGTTTTTATTTGTAGACATTCTTTTTCCCAATATAGGCCTCTTAGCGCTCAGAATGTCCAATTGCAGTTTCTACAGAAAGAGTGTTTCAGAACGGCTCAATCAAAAGTAAGGTTCAACTCTGTTAGTTGAATGCACAGAACAGAAAGAAGTTTCATACAATGCTTCTGTGTAGTTTATATTTGAACATATTCTTTTGTCCACTATTACCCACTTACCGCTACGAATGTCCAGTTGCATTTTCTACAGACAGAGTGTTTCAAAACTGCTCAATCAAAAGTATGGTTTAACTCTGTTAGCTGAATGCTCAGATCAGAAAGAAGTTTCACAGAATGCTTCTGTGTAGTTTATATTTGAATATATTGCTTTTTCCACTACTACGCTCTTAGCGCTCCAAATGTCCAGTTGCATTTTCTACAGAAAGAGTGTTCAGATCTGCTCAATCAAAAGTATGGCTTAACTCTGTTAGCTGAATGCACAGATCAGAAAGAAGTTTCACCGAATGATTCTGTGTAGTTTATATTTGAAGACATTCCTTTTTCCACTATTACCCTCTTAGCGCTCCGAATCTCCACTTGCATTTTCTACAAAAAGAGTGTTTCATAACTGCTCAATCAAAAATATGTTTTATCTCTGTTAACTGAATTTACAGATCAGAAATAAGTTTCACAGAATGCATCTGTGTAGTTTTTATTTGAAGATATTCTTTTTCCCAATGTAGGCCTCTTAGCGCTTAGCATGTCCAATTGCAGTTTCTACAGAAAGAGTGTTTCAGAACGGCTCAATCAAAAGTAAGGTTCAACTCTGTTAGTTGAATGCACAGAACACAAAGTATTTTCACAGAATGCTACTGTGTAGTTTATATTTGAATATATTCCTTTTTCCACTATTAACCTCTTAGCGCTCCGAATGTCCACTTGCATTTTCTACAGAAAGAGTGTTCAGAACTGCGCAATCAAAAGTATGGTTTAACTCTGTTAGCTTAATGAACATATCAGAAATAAGTTTCACACAATGCTTCTGTGTAGTTTTTATTTGAAGATATTATTTTTCCCAATAGAGGACTCTTAGCGCTCAGAATGTCCAATTGCAGTTTCTACAGAAAGAGTGTTTCAGAAAGGCTCAATCAAAAGTAAGGTTCAACTCTGTTAGTTGAATGCACAGAACAGAAAGAAGTTTCATACAATGCTTCTGTGTAGTTTATATTTGAACATATTCTTTTTTCCACTATTACCCACTTAGCGCTACGAATGTCCAGTTGCATTTTCTACAGACAGAGTGTTTCAAAACTGCTCAATCAAAAGTATGGTTTAACTCTGTTAGCTGAATGCTCAGATCAGAGAGAAGTTTCACAGAATGCTTCTGTGTAGTTTATATTTGAATATATTCCTTTTTCCACTACTACTCTCTTAGCGCTCCAAATGTCCAGTTGCATTTTCTACAGAAAGAGTGTTCAGATCTGCTCAATCAAAAGTATGGTTTAACTCTGTTAGCTGAATGCACAGATCAGAAAGAAGTTTCACAGAATGATTCTGTGTAGTTTATATTTGGAGACATTCCTTTTTCCACTATTACCCTCTTAGCGCTCCGAATGTCCACTTGCATTTTCTACAGAAAGAGTGTTTCAGAACGGCTCAATCAAAACTAAGGTTCAACACTTTTAGTTGAACAAACAGAACAGAAAGTAGTTTCACACAATTCTTCTGTGTAGTTTTTATTTGTAGACATTCTTTTTCCCAATATAGGCCTCTTAGCGCTGAGAATGTCCAATTGCAGTTTCTACAGAAAGAGTGTTTCAGAACGGCTCAATCATAAGTAAGGTTCAACCCTGTTAGTTGAATGCACAGAACAGAAAGAAGTTTCATACAATGCTTCTGTGTAGTTTATATTTGAACATATTCTTTTGTCCACAATTACCCACTTAGCGCTACGAATGTCCAGTTGCATTTTCTACAGACAGAGTGTTTCAAAACTGCTCAATCAAAAGTAAGGTTTAACTCTGTTAGCTGAATGCTCAGATCAGAAAGAAGTTTCACAGAATGCTTCTGTGTAGTTTATATTTGAATATATTACTTTTTCCACTACTACGCTCTTAGCGCTCCAAATGTCCAGTTGCATTTTCTACAGAAAGAGTGTTCAGATCTGCTCAATCAAAAGTATGGCTTAACTCTGTTAGCTGAATGCACAGATCAAAAAGAAGTTTCACCGAATGATTCAGTGTAGTTTATATTTGAAGACATTCCTTTTTCCACTATTACCCTCTTAGCGCTCCGAATCTCCACTTGCATTTTCTACAAAAAGAGTGTTTCATAACTGCTCAATCAAAAATATGTTTTATCTCTGTTAACTGAATATACAGATCAGAAATAAGTTTCACAGAATGCATCTGTGTAGTTTTTATTTGAAGATATTCTTTTTCTCAATGTAGGCTTCTTAGCGCTTAGCATGTCCAATTGCAGTTTCTACAGAAAGAGTGTTTCAAAACGGCTCAATCAAAAGTAAGGTTCAACTCTGCTAGTTGAATGCACAGAACAGAAAGAATTTTCACAGAATGCTACTGTGTAGTTTATATTTGAATATATTCCTTTTTCCACTATTACCCTCTTAGCGCTCCGAATGTCCACTTGCATTTTCTACAGAAAGAGTGTTCAGAACTGCGCAATCAAAAGTGTGGTTTAACTCTGTTAGCTCAATGAACATATCAGGAATAAGTTTCACACAATGCTTCTGTGTAGTTTTTATTTGAAGATATTATTTTTCCCAATAGAGGCCTCTTAGCGCTCAGAATGTCCAATTGCAGTTTCTACAGAAAGAGTGTTTCAGAAAGGCTCAATCAAAGGTAAGGTTCAACTCTGTTAGTTGAATGCACAGATCAGAAAGAAGTTTCACAGAATGATTCTGTGTAGTTTATATTTGGAGACATTCCTTTTTCCACTATTACCCTCTTAGCGCTCCGAATCTCCAATTGCATTTTCTACAGAAAGAGTGTTTCAGAACGGCTCAATCAAAACTAAGGTTCAACACTTTTAGTTGAACAAACAGAACAGAAAGAAGTTTCACACAATTCTTCTGTGTAGTTTTTATTTGTAGACATTCTTTTTCCCAATATAGGCCTCTTAGCGCTCAGAATTTCCAATTGCAGTTTCTACAGAAAGAGTGTTTCAGAACGGCTCAATCAAAAGTAAGGTTCAACTCTGTTAGTTGAATGCACAGAACAGAAAGAAGTTTCATACAATGCTTCTGTGTAGTTTATATTTGAACATATTCTTTTGTCCACTATTACCCACTTACCGCTACGAATGTCCAGTTGCATTTTCTACAGACAGAGTGTTTCAAAACTGCTCAATCAAAAGTATGTTTTAACTCTGTTAGCTGAATGCTCAGATCAGAAAGAAGTTTCACAGAATGCTTCTGTGTAGTTTATATTTGAATATATTCCTTTTTCCACTACTACGCTCTAAGCGCTCCAAATGTCCAGTTGCATTTTCTACAGAAAGAGTGTTCAGATCTGCTCAATCAAAAGTATGGTTTAACTCTGTTAGCTTAATGAACATATCAGGAATAAGTTTCACACAATGCTTCTGTGTAGTTTTTATTTGAAGATATTATTTTTCCCAACAGAGGCCTCTTAGCGTTCAGAATGTCCAATTGCAGTTTCTACAGAAAGAGTGTTTCAGAAAGGCTCAATCAAAAGTAAGGTTCAACTCTGTTAGTTGAATGCACAGAACAGAAAGAAGTTTCATACAATGCTTCTGTGTAGTTTATATTTGAACATATTTTTTTTCCACTATTACCCACTTAGCGCTACGAATGTCCAGTTGCATTTTCTACAGACAGAGTGTTTCAAAACTGCTCAATCAAAAGTATGGTTTAACTCTGTTAGCTGAATGCTCAGATCAGAAAGAATTTTCACAGAATGCTTCTGTGTAGTTTATATTTGAATATATTCCTTTTTCCACTACTACGCTCTTAGCGCTCCAAATGTCCAGTTGCATTTTCTACAGAAAGAGTGTTCAGATCTGCTCAATCAAAAGTATGGTTTAACTCCGTTAGCTGAATGCACAGATCAGAAAGAAGTTTCACCGAATGATTCTGTGTAGTTTATATTTGAAGACATTCCTTTTTCCACTATTACCCTATTAGCGCTCCGAATCTCCACTTGCATTTTCTACAAAAAGAGTGTTTCATAACTGCTCAATCAAAAATATGTTTTATCTCTGTTAACTGAATTTACAGATCAGAAATAAGTTTCACAGAATGCATCTGTGTAGTTTTTATTTGAAGATATTCTTTTTCCCAATGTAGGCCTCTTAGCGCTTAGCATGTCCAATTGCAGTTTCTACAGAAAGAGTGTTTCAGAACGGCTCAATCAAAAGTAAGGTTCAACTCTGTTAGTTGAATGCACAGAACAGAAAGAATTTTCACAGAATGCTACTGTGTAGTTTATATTTGAATATATTCCTTTTTCCACTATTACCCTCTTAGCGCTCCGAATGTCCACTTGCATTTTCTACAGAAAGAGTGTTCAGAACTGCGCAATCAAAAGTATGGTTTAATTCTGTTAGCTTAATGAACATATCAGAAATAAGTTTCACGCAATGCTTCTGTGTAGTTTTTATTTGAAGATATTATTTTTCCCAATATAGGCCTCTTAGCGCTCAGAATGTCCAATTGCAGTTTCTACAGAAAGAGTGTTTCAGAAAGTCTCAATCAAAAGTAAGGTTCAACTCTGTTAGTTGAATGCACAGAACAGAAAGAAGTTTCATACAATGCTTCTGTGTAGTTTATAATTGAACATATTCTTTTTTCCCCTATTACCCACTTAGCGCTACGAATGTCCAGTTGCATTTTCTACAGACAGAGTGTTTCAAAACTGCTCAATCAAAAGTATGGTTTAACTCTGTTAGCTGAATGCTCAGATCAGAAAGAAGTTTCACAGAATGCTTCTGTGTAGTTTATATTTGAATATATTCCTTTTTCCACTACTACTCTCTTAGCGCTCCAAATGTCCAGTTGCATTTTCTACAGAAAGAGTGTTCAGATCTGCTCAATCAAAAGTATGGTTTAACTCTGTTAGCTGAATGCACAGATCAGAAAGAAGTTACACAGAATGATTCTGTGTAGTTTATATTTGGAGACATTCCTTTTTCCACTATTACCCTCTTAGCGCTCCGAATCTCCACTTGCATTTTCTACAGAAAGTGTGTTTCAGAACGGCTCAATCAAAACTAAGGTTCAACACTTTTAGTTGAACAAACAGAACAGAAAGAAGTTTCACACAATTCTTCTGTGTAGTTTTTATTTGTAGACATTCTTTTTCCCAATATAGGCCTCTTAGGGCTCAGAATGTCCAATTGCAGTTTCTACAGAAAGAGTGTTTCAGAACGGCTCAATCAAAAGTAAGGTTCAACTCTGTTAGTTGAATGCACAGAACAGAAAGGAGTTTCATACAATGCTTCTGTGTAGTTTATATTTGAACATATTCTTTTGTCCACTATTACCCACTTAGCGCTACGAATGTCCAGTTGCATTTTCTACAGACAGAGTGTTTCAAAACTGCTCAATCAAAAGTATGGTTTAACTCTGTTAGCTGAATGCTCAGATCAGAAAGAAGTTTCACAGAATGCTTCTGTGTAGGTTATATTTGAATATATTGCTTTTTCCACTACTACGCTCTTAGCGCTCCAAATGTCCAGTTGCATTTTCTACAGAAAGAGTGTTCAGATCTGCTCAATCAAAAGTATGGCTTAACTCTGTTAGCTGAATGCACAGATCAGAAAGAAGTTTCACCGAATGATTCTGTGTAGTTTATATTTGAAGACATTTCTTTTTCCACTATTACCCTCTTAGCGCTCCGAATCTCCACTTGCATTTTCTACAAAAAGAGTGTTTCATAACTGCTCAATCAAAAATATGTTTTATCTCTGTTAACTGAATTTACAGATCAGAAATAAGTTTCACAGAATGCATCTGTGTAGTTTTTATTTGAAGATATTCTTTTTCCCAATGTAGGCCTCTTAGCGCTTAGCATGTCCAATTGCAGTTTCTACAGAAAGAGTGTTTCAGAACGGCTCAATCAAAAGTAAGGTTCAACTCTGTTAGTTGAATGCACAGAACACAAAGAATTTTCACAGAATGCTACTGTGTAGTTTATATTTGAATATATTCCTTTTTCCACTATTAACCTCTTAGCGCTCCGAATGTCCACTTGCATTTTCTACAGAAAGAGTGTTCAGAACTGCGCAATCAAAAGTATGGTTTAACTCTGTTAGCTTAATGAACATATCAGAAATAAGTTTCACACAATGCTTCTGTGTAGTTTTTATTTGAAGATATTATTTTTCCCAATATAGGCCTCTTAGCGCTCAGAATGTCCAATTGCAGTTTCTACAGAAAGAGTGTTTCAGAAAGGCTCAATCGTAAGTAAGGTTCAACTCTGTTAGTTGAATGCACAGAACAGAAAGGAGTTTCATACAATGCTTCTGTGTAGTTTATATTTGAACCTATTCTTTTTTCCACTATTACCCACTTAGCGCTACGAATGTCCAGTTGCATTTTCTACAGACAGAGTGTTTCAAAACTGCTCAATCAAAAGTATGGTTTAACTCTGTTAGCTGAATGCTCAGATCAGAAAGAAGTTTCACAGAATGCTTCTGTGTAGTTTATATTTGAATATATTCCTTTTTCCACTACTACGCTCTTAGCGCTCCAAATGTCCAGTTGCATTTTCTACAGAAAGAGTGTTCAGATCTGCTCAATCAAAAGTATGGCTTAACTCTGTTAGCTGAATGCACAGATCAGAAAGAAGTTTCACCGAATGATTCAGTGTAGTTTATATTTGAAGACATTCCTTTTTCCACTATTACCCTCTTAGCGCTCCGAATCTCCACTTGCATTTTCTAAAAAAAGAGTGTTTCATAACTGCTCAATCAAAAATATGTTTTATCTCTGTTAACTGAATATACAGATCAGAAATAAGTTTCACAGAATGCATCTGTGTAGTTTTTATTTGAAGATATTCTTTTTCTCAATGTAGGCCTCTTAGCGCTTAGCATGTCCAATTGCAGTTTCTACAGAAAGAGTGTTTCAAAACGGCTCAATCAAAAGTAAGGTTCAACTCTGCTAGTTGAATGCACAGAACAGAAAGAATTTTCACAGAATGCTACTGTGTAGTTTATATTTGAATATATTCCTTTTTCCACTATTACCCTCTTAGCGCTCCGAATGTCCACTTGCATTTTCTACAGAAAGAGTGTTCAGAACTGCGCAATCAAAAGTATGGTTTAACTCTGTTAGCTTAATGAACATATCAGGAATAAGTTTCACACAATGCTTCTGTGTAGTTTTTATTTGAAGATATTATTTTTCCCAATAGAGGCCTCTTAGCGCTCAGAATGTCCAATTGCAGTTTCTACAGAAAGAGTGTTTCAGAAAGGCTCAATCAAAGGTAAGGTTCAACTCTGTTAGTTGAATGCACAGATCAGAAAGAAGTTTCACAGAATGATTCTGTGTAGTTTATATTTGGAGACATTCCTTTTTCCACTATTACCCTCTTAGCGCTCCGAATCTCCAATTGCATTTTCTACAGAAAGAGTGTTTCAGAACGGCTCAATCAAAACTAAGGTTCAACACTTTTAGTTGAACAAACAGAACAGAAAGAAGTTTCACACAATTCTTCTGTGTAGTTTTTATTTGTAGACATTCTTTTTCCCAATATAGGCCTCTTAGCGCTCAGAATGTCCAATTGCAGTTTCTACAGAAAGAGTGTTTCAGAACGGCTCAATCAAAAGTAAGGTTCAACTCTGTTAGTTGAATGCACAGAACAGAAAGAAGTTTCATACAATGCTTCTGTGTAGTTTATATTTGAACATATTCTTTTGTCCACTATTACCCACTTACCGCTACGAATGTCCAGTTGCATTTTCTACAGACAGAGTGTTTCAAAACTGCTCAATCAAAAGTATGGTTTAACTCTGTTAGCTGAATGCTCAGATCAGAAAGAAGTTTCACAGAATGCTTCTGTGTAGTTTATATTTGAATATATTGCTTTTTCCACTACTACGCTCTTAGCGCTCCAAATGTCCAGTTGCATTTTCTACAGAAAGAGTGTTCAGATCTGCTCAATCAAAAGTATGGCTTAACTCTGTTAGCTGAATGCACAGATCAGAAAGAAGTTTCACCGAATGATTCTGTGTAGTTTATATTTGAAGACATTCCTTTTTCCACTATTACCCTCTTAGCGCTCCGAATCTCCACTTGCATTTTCTACAAAAAGAGTGTTTCATAACTGCTCAATCAAAAATATGTTTTATCTCTGTTAACTGAATTTACAGATCAGAAATAAGTTTCACAGAATGCATCTGTGTAGTTTTTATTTGAAGATATTCTTTTTCCCAATGTAGGCCTCTTAGCGCTTAGCATGTCCAATTACAGTTTCTACAGAAAGAGTGTTTCAGAACGGCTCAATCAAAAGTAAGGTTCAACTCTGTTAGTTGAATGCACAGAACACAAAGTATTTTCACAGAATGCTACTGTGTAGTTTATATTTGAATATATTCCTTTTTCCACTATTAACCTCTTAGCGCTCCGAATGTCCACTTGCATTTTCTACAGAAAGAGTGTTCAGAACTGCGCAATCAAAAGTATGGTTTAACTCTGTTAGCTTAATGAACATATCAGAAATAAGTTTCACACAATGCTTCTGTGTAGTTTTTATTTGAAGATATTATTTTTCCCAATAGAGGACTCTTAGCGCTCAGAATGTCCAATTGCAGTTTCTACAGAAAGAGTGTTTCAGAAAGGCTCAATCAAAAGTAAGGTTCAACTCTGTTAGTTGAATGCACAGAACAGAAAGAAGTTTCATACAATGCTTCTGTGTAGTTTATATTTGAACATATTCTTTTTTCCACTATTACCCACTTAGCGCTACGAATGTCCAGTTGCATTTTCTACAGACAGAGTGTTTCAAAACTGCTCAATCAAAAGTATGGTTTAACTCTGTTAGCTGAATGCTCAGATCAGAGAGAAGTTTCACAGAATGCTTCTGTGTAGTTTATATTTGAATATATTCCTTTTTCCACTACTACTCTCTTAGCGCTCCAAATGTCCAGTTGCATTTTCTACAGAAAGAGTGTTCAGATCTGCTCAATCAAAAGTATGGTTTAACTCTGTTAGCTGAATGCACAGATCAGAAAGAAGTTTCACAGAATGATTCTGTGTAGTTTATATTTGGAGACATTCCTTTTTCCACTATTACCCTCTTAGCGCTCCGAATGTCCACTTGCATTTTCTACAGAAAGAGTGTTTCAGAACGGCTCAATCAAAACTAAGGTTCAACACTTTTAGTTGAACAAACAGAACAGAAAGTAGTTTCACACAATTCTTCTGTGTAGTTTTTATTTGTAGACATTCTTTTTCCCAATATAGGCCTCTTAGCGCTGAGAATGTCCAATTGCAGTTTCTACAGAAAGAGTGTTTCAGAACGGCTCAATCATAAGTAAGGTTCAACCCTGTTAGTTGAATGCACAGAACAGAAAGAAGTTTCATACAATGCTTCTGTGTAGTTTATATTTGAACATATTCTTTTGTCCACAATTACCCACTTAGCGCTACGAATGTCCAGTTGCATTTTCTACAGACAGAGTGTTTCAAAACTGCTCAATCAAAAGTAAGGTTTAACTCTGTTAGCTGAATGCTCAGATCAGAAAGAAGTTTCACAGAATGATTCTGTGTAGTTTATATTTGAATATATTACTTTTTCCACTACTACGCTCTTAGCGCTCCAAATGTCCAGTTGCATTTTCTACAGAAAGAGTGTTCAGATCTGCTCAATCAAAAGTATGGCTTAACTCTGTTAGCTGAATGCACAGATCAAAAAGAAGTTTCACCGAATGATTCAGTGTAGTTTATATTTGAAGACATTCCTTTTTCCACTATTACCCTCTTAGCGCTCCGAATCTCCACTTGCATTTTCTACAAAAAGAGTGTTTCATAACTGCTCAATCAAAAATATGTTTTATCTCTGTTAACTGAATATACAGATCAGAAATAAGTTTCACAGAATGCATCTGTGTAGTTTTTATTTGAAGATATTCTTTTTCTCAATGTAGGCTTCTTAGCGCTTAGCATGTCCAATTGCAGTTTCTACAGAAAGAGTGTTTCAAAACGGCTCAATCAAAAGTAAGGTTCAACTCTGCTAGTTGAATGCACAGAACAGAAAGAATTTTCACAGAATGCTACTGTGTAGTTTATATTTGAATATATTCCTTTTTCCACTATTACCCTCTTAGCGCTCCGAATGTCCACTTGCATTTTCTACAGAAAGAGTGTTCAGAACTGCGCAATCAAAAGTGTGGTTTAACTCTGTTAGCTCAATGAACATATCAGGAATAAGTTTCACACAATGCTTCTGTGTAGTTTTTATTTGAAGATATTATTTTTCCCAATAGAGGCCTCTTAGCGCTCAGAATGTCCAATTGCAGTTTCTACAGAAAGAGTGTTTCAGAAAGGCTCAATCAAAGGTAAGGTTCAACTCTGTTAGTTGAATGCACAGATCAGAAAGAAGTTTCACAGAATGATTCTGTGTAGTTTATATTTGGAGACATTCCTTTTTCCACTATTACCCTCTTAGCGCTCCGAATCTCCAATTGCATTTTCTACAGAAAGAGTGTTTCAGAACGGCTCAATCAAAACTAAGGTTCAACACTTTTAGTTGAACAAACAGAACAGAAAGAAGTTTCACACAATTCTTCTGTGTAGTTTTTATTTGTAGACATTCTTTTTCCCAATATAGGCCTCTTAGCGCTCAGAATTTCCAATTGCAGTTTCTACAGAAAGAGTGTTTCAGAACGGCTCAATCAAAAGTAAGGTTCAACTCTGTTAGTTGAATGCACAGAACAGAAAGAAGTTTCATACAATGCTTCTGTGTAGTTTATATTTGAACATATTCTTTTGTCCACTATTACCCACTTACCGCTACGAATGTCCAGTTGCATTTTCTACAGACAGAGTGTTTCAAAACTGCTCAATCAAAAGTATGTTTTAACTCTGTTAGCTGAATGCTCAGATCAGAAAGAAGTTTCACAGAATGCTTCTGTGTAGTTTATATTTGAATATATTCCTTTTTCCACTACTACGCTCTAAGCGCTCCAAATGTCCAGTTGCATTTTCTACAGAAAGAGTGTTCAGATCTGCTCAATCAAAAGTATGGTTTAACTCTGTTAGCTTAATGAACATATCAGGAATAAGTTTCACACAATGCTTCTGTGTAGTTTTTATTTGAAGATATTATTTTTCCCAACAGAGGCCTCTTAGCGTTCAGAATGTCCAATTGCAGTTTCTACAGAAAGAGTGTTTCAGAAAGGCTCAATCAAAAGTAAGGTTCAACTCTGTTAGTTGAATGCACAGAACAGAAAGAAGTTTCATACAATGCTTCTGTGTAGTTTATATTTGAACATATTTTTTTTCCACTATTACCCACTTAGCGCTACGAATGTCCAGTTGCATTTTCTACAGACAGAGTGTTTCAAAACTGCTCAATCAAAAGTATGGTTTAACTCTGTTAGCTGAATGCTCAGATCAGAAAGAATTTTCACAGAATGCTTCTGTGTAGTTTATATTTGAATATATTCCTTTTTCCACTACTACGCTCTTAGCGCTCCAAATGTCCAGTTGCATTTTCTACAGAAAGAGTGTTCAGATCTGCTCAATCAAAAGTATGGTTTAACTCCGTTAGCTGAATGCACAGATCAGAAAGAAGTTTCACCGAATGATTCTGTGTAGTTTATATTTGAAGACATTCCTTTTTCCACTATTACCCTATTAGCGCTCCGAATCTCCACTTGCATTTTCTACAAAAAGAGTGTTTCATAACTGCTCAATCAAAAATATGTTTTATCTCTGTTAACTGAATTTACAGATCAGAAATAAGTTTCACAGAATGCATCTGTGTAGTTTTTATTTGAAGATATTCTTTTTCCCAATGTAGGCCTCTTAGCGCTTAGCATGTCCAATTGCAGTTTCTACAGAAAGAGTGTTTCAGAACGGCTCAATCAAAAGTAAGGTTCAACTCTGTTAGTTGAATGCACAGAACAGAAAGAATTTTCACAGAATGCTACTGTGTAGTTTATATTTGAATATATTCCTTTTTCCACTATTACCCTCTTAGCGCTCCGAATGTCCACTTGCATTTTCTACAGAAAGAGTGTTCAGAACTGCGCAATCAAAAGTATGGTTTAATTCTGTTAGCTTAATGAACATATCAGAAATAAGTTTCACGCAATGCTTCTGTGTAGTTTTTATTTGAAGATATTATTTTTCCCAATATAGGCCTCTTAGCGCTCAGAATGTCCAATTGCAGTTTCTACAGAAAGAGTGTTTCAGAAAGTCTCAATCAAAAGTAAGGTTCAACTCTGTTAGTTGAATGCACAGAACAGAAAGAAGTTTCATACAATGCTTCTGTGTAGTTTATAATTGAACATATTCTTTTTTCCCCTATTACCCACTTAGCGCTACGAATGTCCAGTTGCATTTTCTACAGACAGAGTGTTTCAAAACTGCTCAATCAAAAGTATGGTTTAACTCTGTTAGCTGAATGCTCAGATCAGAAAGAAGTTTCACAGAATGCTTCTGTGTAGTTTATATTTGAATATATTCCTTTTTCCACTACTACTCTCTTAGCGCTCCAAATGTCCAGTTGCATTTTCTACAGAAAGAGTGTTCAGATCTGCTCAATCAAAAGTATGGTTTAACTCTGTTAGCTGAATGCACAGATCAGAAAGAAGTTACACAGAATGATTCTGTGTAGTTTATATTTGGAGACATTCCTTTTTCCACTATTACCCTCTTAGCGCTCCGAATCTCCACTTGCATTTTCTACAGAAAGTGTGTTTCAGAACGGCTCAATCAAAACTAAGGTTCAACACTTTTAGTTGAACAAACAGAACAGAAAGAAGTTTCACACAATTCTTCTGTGTAGTTTTTATTTGTAGACATTCTTTTTCCCAATATAGGCCTCCTAGCGCTCAGAATGTCCAATTGCAGTTTCTACAGAAAGAGTGTTTCAGAACGACTCAATCAAAAGTAAGGTTCAACTCTGTTAGTTGAATGCACAGAACAGAAAGAAGTTTCACACAATGCTTCTGTGTAGTTTATATTTGAACATATTCTTTTTTCCACTATTACCCACTTAGCGCTACGAATGTCCAGTTGCATTTTCTACAGACAGAGTGTTTCAAAACTGCTCAATCAAAAGTATGGTTTAACTCTGTTAGCTGAATGCTCAGATCAGAAAGAAGTTTCACAGAATGCTTCTGTGTAGTTTATATTTGAATATATTCCTTTTTCCACTACTACGCTCTAAGCGCTCCAAATGTCCAGTTGCATTTTCTACAGAAAGAGTGTTCAGATCTGCTCAATCAAAAGTATGGTTTAACTCTGTTAGCTTAATGAACATATCAGGAATAAGTTTCACACAATGCTTCTGTGTAGTTTTTATTTGAAGATATTATTTTTCCCAATAGAGGCCTCTTAGCGCTCAGAATGTCCAATTGCAGTTTCTACAGAAAGAGTGTTTCAGAAAGGCTCAATCAAAAGTAAGGTTCAACTCTGTTAGTTGAATGCACAGAACAGAAAGAAGTTTCATACAATGCTTCTGTGTAGTTTATATTTGAACATATTTTTTTTCCACTATTACCCACTTAGCGCTACGAATGTCCAGTTGCATTTTCTACAGACAGAGTGTTTCAAAACTGCTCAATCAAAAGTATGGTTTAACTCTGTTAGCTGAATGCTCAGATCAGAAAGAAGTTTCACAGAATGCTTCTGTGTAGTTTATATTTGAATATATTCCTTTTTCCACTACTACGCTCTTAGCGCTCCAAATGTCCAGTTGCATTTTCTCCAGAAAGAGTGTTCAGATCTGCTCAATCAAAAGTATGGTTTAACTCCGTTAGCTGAATGCACAGATCAGAAAGAAGTTTCACCGAATGATTCTGTGTAGTTTATATTTGAAGACATTCCTTTTTCCACTATTACCCTCTTAGCTCTCCGAATCTCCACTTGCATTTTCTACAAAAAGAGTGTTTCATAACTGCTCAATCAAAAATATGTTTTATCTCTGTTAACTGAATTTACAGATCAGAAATAAGTTTCACAGAATGCATCTGTGTAGTTTTTATTTGAAGATATTCTTTTTCCCAATGTAGACCTCTTAGCGCTTAGCATGTCCAATTGCAGTTTCTACAGAAAGAGTGTTTCAGAACGGCTCAATCAAAAGTAAGGTTCAACTCTGTTAGTTGAATGCACAGAACAGAAAGAATTTTCACAGAATGCTACTGTGTAGTTTATATTTGAATATATTCCTTTTTCCACTATTACCCTCTTAGCGCTCCGAATGTCCACTTGCATTTTCTACAGAAAGAGTGTTCAGAACTGCGCAATCAAAAGTATGGTTTAATTCTGTTAGCTTAATGAACATATCAGAAATAAGTTTCACGCAATGCTTCTGTGTAGTTTTTATTTGAAGATATTATTTTTCCCAATATAGGCCTCTTAGCGCTCAGAATGTCCAATTGCAGTTTCTACAGAAAGAGTGTTTCAGAAAGGCTCAATCAAAAGTAAGGTTCAACTCTGTTAGTTGAATGCACAGAACAGAAAGAAGTTTCATACAATGCTTCTGTGTAGTTTATAATTGAACATATTCTTTTTTCCCCTATTACCCACTTAGCGCTACGAATGTCCAGTTGCATTTTCTACAGACAGAGTGTTTCAAAACTGCTCAATCAAAAGTATGGTTTAACTCTGTTAGCTGAATGCTCAGATCAGAAAGAAGTTTCACAGAATGCTTCTGTGTAGTTTATATTTGAATATATTCCTTTTTCCACTACTACTCTCTTAGCGCTCCAAATGTCCAGTTGCATTTTCTACAGAAAGAGTGTTCAGATCTGCTCAATCAAAAGTATGGTTTAACTCTGTTAGCTGAATGCACAGATCAGAAAGAAGTTACACAGAATGATTCTGTGTAGTTTATATTTGGAGACATTCCTTTTTCCACTATTACCCTCTTAGCGCTCCGAATCTCCACTTGCATTTTCTACAGAAAGAGTGTTTCAGAACGGCTCAATCAAAACTAAGGTTCAACACTTTTAGTTGAACAAACAGAACAGAAAGAAGTTTCACACAATTCTTCTGTGTAGTTTTTATTTGTAGACATTCTTTTTCCCAATATAGGCCTCTTAGGGCTCAGAATGTCCAATTGCAGTTTCTACAGAAAGAGTGTTTCAGAACGGCTCAATCAAAAGTAAGGTTCAACTCTGTTAGTTGAATGCACAGAACAGAAAGAAGTTTCATACAATGCTTCTGTGTAGTTTATATTTGAACATATTCTTTTGTCCACTATTACCCACTTAGCGCTACGAATGTCCAGTTGCATTTTCTACAGACAGAGTGTTTCAAAACTGCTCAATCAAAAGTATGGTTTAACTCTGTTAGCTGAATGCTCAGATCAGAAAGAAGTTTCACAGAATGCTTCTGTGTAGTTGATATTTGAATATATTGCTTTTTCCACTACTACGCTCTTAGCGCTCCAAATGTCCAGTTGCATTTTCTACAGAAAGAGTGTTCAGATCTGCTCAATCAAAAGTATGGCTTAACTCTGTTAGCTGAATGCACAGATCAGAAAGAAGTTTCACCGAATGATTCTGTGTAGTTTATATTTGAAGACATTTCTTTTTCCACTATTACCCTCTTAGCGCTCCGAATCTCCACTTGCATTTTCTACAAAAAGAGTGTTTCATAACTGCTCAATCAAAAATATGTTTTATCTCTGTTAACTGAATTTACAGATCAGAAATAAGTTTCACAGAATGCATCTGTGTAGTTTTTATTTGAAGATATTCTTTTTCCCAATGTAGGCCTCTTAGCGCTTAGCATGTCCAATTGCAGTTTCTACAGAAAGAGTGTTTCAGAACGGCTCAATCAAAAGTAAGGTTCAACTCTGTTAGTTGAATGCACAGAACACAAAGAATTTTCACAGAATGCTACTGTGTAGTTTATATTTGAATATATTCCTTTTTCCACTATTAACCTTTAGCGCTCCGAATGTCCACTTGCATTTTCTACAGAAAGAGTGTTCAGAACTGCGCAATCAAAAGTATGGTTTAACTCTGTTAGCTTAATGAACATATCAGAAATAAGTTTCACACAATGCTTCTGTGTAGTTTTTATTTGAAGATATTATTTTTCCCAATATAGGCCTCTTAGCGCTCAGAATGTCCAATTGCAGTTTCTACAGAAAGAGTGTTTCAGAAAGGCTCAATCAAAAGTAAGGTTCAACTCTGTTAGTTGAATGCACAGAACAGAAAGAAGTTTCATACAATGCTTCTGTGTAGTTTATATTTGAACATATTCTTTTTTCCACTATTACCCACTTAGCGCTACGAATGTCCAGTTGCATTTTCTACAGACAGAGTGTTTCAAAACTGCTCAATCAAAAGTATGATTTAACTCTGTTAGCTGAATGCTCAGATCAGAAAGAAGTTTCACAGAATGCTTCTGTGTAGTTTATATTTGAATATATTCCTTTTTCCACTACTACTCTCTTAGCGCTCCAAATGTCCAGTTGCATTTTCTACAGAAAGAGTGTTCAGATCTGCTCAATCAAAAGTATGGTTTAACTCTGTTAGCTGAATGCACAGATCAGAAAGAAGTTTCACAGAATGATTCTGTGTAGTTTATATTTGGAGACATTCCTTTTTCCACTATTACCCTCTTAGCGCTCCGAATCTCCACTTGCATTTTCTACAGAAAGAGTGTTTCAGAACGGCTCAATCAAAACTAAGGTTCAACTCTTTTAGTTGAACAAACAGAACAGAAAGAAGTTTCACACAATTCTTCTGTGTAGTTTTTATTTGTAGACATTCTTTTTCCCAATATAGGCCTCCTAGCGCTCAGAATGTCCAATTGCAGTTTCTACAGAAAGAGTGTTTCAGAACGGCTCAATCAAAAGTAAGGTTCAACTCTGTTAGTTGAATGCACAGAACAGAAAGAAGTTTCATACAATGCTTCTGTGTAGTTTATATTTGAACATATTCTTTTTTCCACTATTACCCACTTAGCGCTACGAATGTCCAGTTGCATTTTCTACAGACAGAGTGTTTCAAAACTGCTCAATCAAAAGTATGGTTTAACTCTGTTAGCTGAATGCTCAGATCAGAAAGAAGTTTCACAGAATGCTTCTGTGTAGTTTATATTTGAATATATTCCTTTTTCCACTACTACGCTCTTAGCGCTCCAAATGTCCAGTTGCATTTTCTACAGAAAGAGTGTTCAGATCTGCTCAATCAAAAGTATGGTTTAACTCTGTTAGCTGAATGCACAGATCAGAATGAAGTTTCACCGAATGATTCTGTGTAGCTTATATTTGAAGACATTCCTTTTTCCACTATTAGCCTCTTAGCGCTCCGAATCTCCACTTGCATTTTCTACAAAAAGAGTGTTTCATAACTGCTCAATCAAAAATATGTTTTATCTCTGTTAACTGAATTTACAGATCAGAAATAAGTTTCAGAGAATGCATCTGTGTAGTTTTTATTTGAAGATATTCTTTTTCCCAATGTAGGCATCTTAGCGCTTAGCATGTCCAATTGCAGTTTCTACAGAAAGAGTGTTTCAGAACGGCTCAATCAAAAGTAAGGTTCAACTCTGTTAGTTGAATGCACAGAACAGAAAGAATTTTCACAGAATGCTACTGTGTAGTTTATATTTGAATATATTCCTTTTTCCACTATTACCCTCTTAGCGCTCCGAATGTCCACTTGCATTTTCTACAGAAATAGTGTTCAGAACTGCGCAATCAAAAGTATGGTTTAACTCTGTTAGCTTAATGAACATATCAGGAATAAGTTTCACACAATGCTTCTGTGTAGGTTTTATTTGAAGATATTATTTTTCCCAATAGAGGCCTCTTAGCGCTCAGAATGTCCAATTGCAGTTTCTACAGAAAGAGTGTTTCAGAAAGGCTCAATCAAAAGTAAGGTTCACCTCTGTTAGTTGAATGCACAGAACAGAAAGAAGTTTCATACAATGCTTCTGTGTAGTTTATATTTGAACATATTCTTTTGTCCACTATTACCCACTTAGCGCTACGAATGTCCAGTTGCATTTTCTACAGACAGAGTGTTTCAAAACTGCTCAATCAAAAGTATGGTTTAACTCTGTTAGCTGAATGCTCAGATCAGAAAGAAGTTTCACAGAATGCTTCTGTGTAGTTTATATTTGAATATATTGCTTTTTCCACTACTACGCTCTTAGCGCTCCAAATGTCCAGTTGCATTTTCTACAGAAAGAGTGTCCAGATCTGCTCAATCAACAGTATGGCTTAACTCTGTTAGCTGAATGCACAGATCAGAAAGAAGTTTCACCGAATGATTCTGTGTAGTTTATATTTGAAGACATTCCTTTTTCCACTATTACCTCTTAGAGCTCCGAATCTCCACTTGCATTTTCTACAAAAAGAGTGTTTCATAACTGCTCAATCAAAAATATGTTTTATCTCTGTTAACTGAATTTACAGATCAGAAATAAATTTCACAGAATGCATCTGTGTAGTTTTTATTTGAAGATATTCTTTTTCCCAATGAAGGCCTCTTAGCGCTTAGCATGTCCAATTGCAGTTTCTACAGAAAGAGTGTTTCAGAACGGCTCAATCAAAAGTAAGGTTCAACTCTGTTAGTTGAATGCACAGAACACAAAGAATTTTCACAGAATGCTACTGTGTAGTTTATATTTGAATATATTCTTTTTCCACTATTAACCTCTTAGCGCTCCGAATGTCCACTTGCATTTTCTACAGAAAGAGTGTTCAGAACTGCGCAATCAAAAGTATGGTTTAACTCTGTTAGCTTAATGAACATATCAGAAATAAGTTTCACACAATGCTTCTG
Source organism: Symphalangus syndactylus (assembly GCF_028878055.3). Lineage (NCBI taxonomy): Eukaryota > Metazoa > Chordata > Mammalia > Primates > Hylobatidae > Symphalangus > Symphalangus syndactylus. The sequence continues at coordinate 107,521,980 of NC_072437.2, read as the reverse complement.
TGTAGTTTTTATTTGAAGATATTATTTTTCCCAATGGAGGCCTCTTAGCGCTCAGAATGTCCAATTGCAGTTTCTACAGAAAGAGCGTTTCAGAAAGGCTCAATCAAAAGTAAGGTTCAACTCTGTTAGTTGAATGCACAGAACAGAAAGAAGTTTCATACAATGCTTCTGTGTAGTTTATATTTGAACATATTCTTTTTTCCACTATTACCCACTTAGCGCTACGAATGTCCAGTTGCATTTTCTACAGACAGAGTGTTTCAAAACTGCTCAATCAAAAGTATGGTTTAACTCTGTTAGCTGAATGCTCAGATCAGAAAGAAGTTTCACAGAATGCTTCTGTGTAGTTTATATTTGAATATATTCCTTTTTCCACTACTACTCTCTTAGCGCTCCAAATGTCCAGTTGCGTTTTCTACAGAAAGAGTGTTCAGATCTGCTCAATCAAAAGTATGGTTTAACTCTGTTAGCTGAATGCACAGATCAGAAAGAAGTTTCACCGAATGATTCTGTGTAGTTTATATTTGGAGACATTCCTTTTTCCACTATTACCCTCTTAGCGCTCCGAATCTCCACTTGCATTTTCTACAGAAAGAGTGTTTCAGAACGGCTCAATCAAAACTAAGGTTCAACTCTTTTAGTTGAACAAACAGAACAGAAAGAAGTTTCACACAATTCTTCTGTGTAGTTTTTATTTGTAGACATTCTTTTTCCCAATATAGGCCTCCTAGCGCTCAGAATGTCCAATTGCAGTTTCTACAGAAAGAGTGTTTCAGAACGGCTCAATCAAAAGGAAGGTTCAACTCTGTTAGTTGAATGCACAGAACAGAAAGAAGTTTCATACAATGCTTCTGTGTAGTTTATATTTGAACATATTCTTTTTTCCACTATTACCCACTTAGCGCTACGAATGTCCAGTTGCATTTTCTACAGACAGAGTGTTTCAAAACTGCTCAATCAAAAGTATGGTTTAACTCTGTTAGCTGAATGCTCAGATCAGAAAGAAGTTTCACAGAATGCTTCTGTGTAGTTTATATTTGAATATATTCCTTTTTCCACTACTACGCTCTTAGCGCTCCAAATGTCCAGTTGCATTTTCTACAGAAAGAGTGTTCAGATCTGCTCAATCAAAAGTATGGTTTAACTCTGTTAGCTGAATGCACAGATCAGAATGAAGTTTCACCGAATGATTCTGTGTAGTTTATATTTGAAGACATTCCTTTTTCCACTATTAGCCTCTTAGCGCTCCGAATCTCCACTTGCATTTTCTACAAAAAGAGTGATTCATAACTGCTCAATCAAAAATATGTTTTATCTCTGTTAACTGAATTTACAGATCAGAAATAAGTTTCAGAGAATGCATCTGTGTAGTTTTTATTTGAAGATATTCTTTTTCCCAATGTAGGCCTCTTAGCGCTTAGCATGTCCAATTGCAGTTTCTACAGAAAGAGTGTTTCAGAACGGCTCAATCAAAAGTAAGGTTCAACTCTGTTAGTTGAATGCACAGAACAGAAAGTATTTTCACAGAATGCTACTGTGTAGTTTATATTTGAATATATTCCTTTTTCCACTATTACCCTCTTAGCGCTCCGAATGTCCACTTGCATTTTCTACAGAAAGAGTGTTCAGAACTGCGCAATCTAATGTATGGTTTAACTCTGTTAGCTTAATGAACATATCAGGAATAAGTTTCACACAATGCTTCTGTGTAGTTTTTATTTGAAGCTATTATTTTTCCCAATAGAGGCCTCTTAGCGCTCAGAATGTCCAATTGCAGTTTCTTCAGAAAGAGTGTTTCAGAAAGGCTCAATCAAAAGTAAGGTTCAACTCTGTTAGTTGAATGCACAGAACAGAAAGAAGTTTCATACAATGCTTCTGTGTAGTTTATATTTGAACATATTCTTTTTTCCACTATTACCCACTTAGCGCTACGAATGTCCAGTTGCATTTTCTACAGACAGAGTGTTTCAAAACTGCTCAATCAAAAGTATGGTTTAACTCTGTTAGCTGAATGCTCAGATCAGAAAGAAGTTTCACAGAATGCTTCTGTGTAGTTTATATTTGAATATATTCCTTTTTCCACTACTACGCTCTTAGCGCTCCAAATGTCCAGTTGCATTTTCTACAGAAAGAGTGTTCAGATCTGCTCAATCAAAAGTATGGCTTAACTCTGTTAGCTGAATGCACAGATCAGAAAGAAGTTTCACCGAATGATTCAGTGTAGTTTATATTTGAAGACATTCCTTTTTCCACTATTACCCTCTTAGCGCTCCGAATCTCCACTTGCATTTTCTACAAAAAGAGTGTTTCATAACTCCTCAATCAAAAATATGTTTTATCTCTGTTAACTGAATTTACAGATCAGAAATATGTTTCACAGAATGCATCTGTGTAGTTTTTATTTGAAGATATTCTTTTTCTCAATGTAGGCCTCTTAGCGCTTAGCATGTCCAATTGCAGTTTCTACAGAAAGAGTGTTTCAGAACGGCTCAATCAAAAGTAAGGTTCAACTCTGCTAGTTGAATGCACAGAACAGAAAGAATTTTCACAGAATGCTACAGTGTAGTTTATATTTGAATATATTCCTTTTTCCACTATTACCCTCTTAGCGCTCCGAATGTCCACTTGCATTTTCTACAGAAAGAGTGTTCAGAACTGCGCAATCAAAAGTATGGTTTAACTCTGTTAGCTTAATGAACATATCAGAAATAAGTTTCACACAATGCTTCTGTGTAGTTTTTATTTGAAGATATTATTTTTCCCAATGGAGGCCTCTTAGCGCTCAGAATGTCCAATTGCAGTTTCTACAGAAAGAGCGTTTCAGAAAGGCTCAATCAAAAGTAAGGTTCAACTCTGTTAGTTGAATGCACAGAACAGAAAGAAGTTTCATACAATGCTTCTGTGTAGTTTATATTTGAACATATTCTTTTTTCCACTATTACCCACTTAGCGCTACGAATGTCCAGTTGCATTTTCTACAGACAGAGTGTTTCAAAACTGCTCAATCAAAAGTATGGTTTAACTCTGTTAGCTGAATGCTCAGATCAGAAAGAAGTTTCACAGAATGCTTCTGTGTAGTTTATATTTGAATATATTCCTTTTTCCACTACTACTCTCTTAGCGCTCCAAATGTCCAGTTGCGTTTTCTACAGAAAGAGTGTTCAGATCTGCTCAATCAAAAGTATGGTTTAACTCTGTTAGCTGAATGCACAGATCAGAAAGAAGTTTCACCGAATGATTCTGTGTAGTTTATATTTGGAGACATTCCTTTTTCCACTATTACCCTCTTAGCGCTCCGAATCTCCACTTGCATTTTCTACAGAAAGAGTGTTTCAGAACGGCTCAATCAAAACTAAGGTTCAACTCTTTTAGTTGAACAAACAGAACAGAAAGAAGTTTCACACAATTCTTCTGTGTAGTTTTTATTTGTAGACATTCTTTTTCCCAATATAGGCCTCCTAGCGCTCAGAATGTCCAATTGCAGTTTCTACAGAAAGAGTGTTTCAGAACGGCTCAATCAAAAGTAAGGTTCAACTCTGTTAGTTGAATGCACAGAACAGAAAGAAGTTTCATACAATGCTTCTGTGTAGTTTATATTTGAACATATTCTTTTTTCCACTATTACCCACTTAGCGCTACGAATGTCCAGTTGCATTTTCTACAGACAGAGTGTTTCAAAACTGCTCAATCAAAAGTATGGTTTAACTCTGTTAGCTGAATGCTCAGATCAGAAAGAAGTTTCACAGAATGCTTCTGTGTAGTTTATATTTGAATATATTCCTTTTTCCACTACTACGCTCTTAGCGCTCCAAATGTCCAGTTGCATTTTCTACAGAAAGAGTGTTCAGATCTGCTCAATCAAAAGTATGGTTTAACTCTGTTAGCTGAATGCACAGATCAGAATGAAGTTTCACCGAATGATTCTGTGTAGTTTATATTTGAAGACATTCCTTTTTCCACTATTAGCCTCTTAGCGCTCCGAATCTCCACTTGCATTTTCTACAAAAGTGTGTTTCATAACTGCTCAATCAAAAATATGTTTTATCTCTCTTAACTGAATTTACAGATCAGAAATAAGTTTCAGAGAATGCATCTGTGTAGTTTTTATTTGAAGATATTCTTTTTCCCAATGTAGGCCTCTTAGCGCTTAGCATGTCCAATTGCAGTTTCTACAGAAAGAGTGTTTCAGAACGGCTCAATCAAAAGTAAGGTTCAACTCTGTTAGTTGAATGCACAGAACAGAAAGTATTTTCACAGAATGCTACTGTGTAGTTTATATTTGAATATATTCCTTTTTCCACTATTACCCTCTTAGCGCTCCGAATGTCCACTTGCATTTTCTACAGAAAGAGTGTTCAGAACTGCGCAATCTAATGTATGGTTTAACTCTGTTAGCTTAATGAACATATCAGGAATAAGTTTCACACAATGCTTCTGTGTAGTTTTTATTTGAAGATATTATTTTTCCCAATAGAGTCCTCTTAGCGCTCAGAATGTCCAATTGCAGTTTCTACAGAAAGAGTGTTTCAGAAAGGCTCAATCAAAAGTAAGGTTCAACTCTGTTAGTTGAATGCACAGAACAGAAAGAAGTTTCATACAATGCTTCTGTGTAGTTTATATTTGAACATATTCTTTTTTCCACTATTACCCACTTAGCGCTACGAATGTCCAGTTGCATTTTCTACAGACAGAGTGTTTCAAAACTGCTCAATCAAAAGTATGGTTTAACTCTGTTAGCTGAATGCTCAGATCAGAAAGAAGTTTCACAGAATGCTTCTGTGTAGTTTATATTTGAATATATTCCTTTTTCCACTACTACGCTCTTAGCGCTCCAAATGTCCAGTTGCATTTTCTACAGAAAGAGTGTTCAGATCTGCTCAATCAAAAGTATGGCTTAACTCTGTTAGCTGAATGCACAGATCAGAAAGAAGTTTCACCGAATGATTCAGTGTAGTTTATATTTGAAGACATTCCTTTTTCCACTATTACCCTCTTAGCGCTCCGAATCTCCACTTGCATTTTCTACAAAAAGAGTGTTTCATAACTGCTCAATCAAAAATATGTTTTATCTCTGTTAACTGAATTTACAGATCAGAAATAAGTTTCACAGAATGCATCTGTGTAGTTTTTATTTGAAGATATTCTTTTTCTCAATGTAGGCCTCTTAGCGCTTAGCATGTCCAATTGCAGTTTCTACAGAAAGAGTGTTTCAGAACGGCTCAATCAAAAGTAAGGTTCAACTCTGCTAGTTGAATGCACAGAACACAAAGAATTTTCACAGAATGCTACAGTGTAGTTTATATTTGAATATATTCCTTTTTCCACTATTACCCTCTTAGCGCTCCGAATGTCCACTTGCATTTTCTACAGAAAGAGTGTTCAGAACTGCGCAATCAAAAGTATGGTTTAACCCTGTTAGCTTAATGAACATATCAGAAATAAGTTTCACACAATGCTTCTGTGTAGTTTTTATTTGAAGATATTATTTTTCCCAATGGAGGCCTCTTAGCGCTCAGAATGTCCAATTGCAGTTTCTACAGAAAGAGTGTTTCAGAAAGGCCCAATCAAAAGTAAGGTTCAACTCTGTTAGTTGAATGCACAGAACAGAAAGAAGTTTCATACAATGCTTCTGTGTAGTTTATATTTGAACATATTCTTTTTTCCACTATTACCCACTTAGCGCTACGAATGTCCAGTTGCATTTTCTACAGACAGAGTGTTTCAAAACTGCTCAATCAAAAGTATGGTTTAACTCTGTTAGCTGAATGCTCAGATCAGAAAGAAGTTTCACAGAATGCTTCTGTGTAGTTTATATTTGAATATATTCCTTTTTCCACTACTACTCTCTTAGCGCTCCAAATGTCCAGTTGCGTTTTCTACAGAAAGAGTGTTCAGATCTGCTCAATCAAAAGTATGGTTTAACTCTGTTAGCTGAATGCACAGATCAGAAAGAAGTTTCACCGAATGATTCTGTGTAGTTTATATTTGGAGACATTCCTTTTTCCACTATTACCCTCTAAGCGCTCCGAATCTCCACTTGCATTTTCTACAGAAAGAGTGTTTCAGAACGGCTCAATCAAATCTAAGGTTCAACTCTTTTAGTTGAACAAACAGAACAGAAAGAAGTTTCACACAATTCTTCTGTGTAGTTTTTATTTGTAGACATTCTTTTTCCCAATATAGGCCTCCTAGCGCTCAGAATGTCCAATTGCAGTTTCTACAGAAAGAGTGTTTCAGAACGGCTCATTCAAAAGTAAGGTTCAACTCTGTTAGTTGAATGCACAGAACAGAAAGAAGTTTCATACAATGCTTCTGTGTAGTTTATATTTGAACATATTCTTTTTTCCACTATTACCCACTTAGCGCTACGAATGTCCAGTTGCATTTTCTACAGACAGAGTGTTTCAAAACTGCTCAATCAAAAGTATGGTTTAACTCTGTTAGCTGAATGCTCAGATCAGAAAGAAGTTTCACAGAATGCTTCTGTGTAGTTTATATTTGAATATATTCCTTTTTCCACTACTACGCTCTTAGCGCTCCAAATGTCCAGTTGCATTTTCTACAGAAAGAGTGTTCAGATCTGCTCAATCAAAAGTATGGTTTAACTCTGTTAGCTGAATGCACAGATCAGAATGAAGTTTCACCGAATGATTCTGTGTAGTTTATATTTGAAGACATTCCTTTTTCCACTATTAGCCTCTTAGCGCTCCGAATCTCCACTTGCATTTTCTACAAAAAGAGTGTTTCATAACTGCTCAATCAAAAATATGTTTTATCTCTGTTAACTGAATTTACAGATCAGAAATAAGTTTCAGAGAATGCATCTGTGTAGTTTTTATTTGAAGATATTCTTTTTCCCAATGTAGGCCTCTTAGCGCTTAGCATGTCCAATTGCAGTTTCTACAGAAAGAGTGTTTCAGAACGGCTCAATCAAAAGTAAGGTTCAACTCTGTTAGTTGAATGCACAGAACAGAAAGTATTTTCACAGAATGCTACTGTGTAGTTTATATTTGAATATATTCCTTTTTCCACTATTACCCTCTTAGCGCTCCGAATGTCCACTTGCATTTTCTACAGAAAGAGTGTTCAGAACTGCGCAATCTAATGTATGGTTTAACTCTGTTAGCTTAATGAACATATCAGGAATAAGTTTCACACAATGCTTCTGTGTAGTTTTTATTTGAAGATATTATTTTTCCCAATAGAGGCCTCTTAGCGCTCAGAATGTCCAATTGCAGTTTCTACAGAAAGAGTGTTTCAGAAAGGCTCAATCAAAGTAAGGTTCAACTCTGTTAGTTGAATGCACAGAACAGAAAGAAGTTTCATACAATGCTTCTGTGTAGTTTATATTTGAACATATTTTTTTTCCACTATTACCCACTTAGCGCTACGAATGTCCAGTTGCATTTTCTACAGACAGAGTGTTTCAAAACTGCTCAATCAAAAGTATGGTTTAACTCTGTTAGCTGAATGCTCAGATCAGAAAGAAGTTTCACAGAATGCTTCTGTGTAGTTTATATTTGAATATATTCCTTTTTCCACTACTACGCTCTTAGCGCTCCAAATGTCCAGTTGCATTTTCTACAGAAAGAGTGTTCAGATCTGCTCAATCAAAAGTATGGCTTAACTCTGTTAGCTGAATGCACAGATCAGAAAGAAGTTTCACCGAATGATTCAGTGTAGTTTATATTTGAAGACATTCCTTTTTCCACTATTACCCTCTTAGCGCTCCGAATCTCCACTTGCATTTTCTACAAAAAGAGTGTTTCATAACTGCTCAATCAAAAATATGTTTTATCTCTGTTAACTGAATTTACAGATCAGAAATAAGTTTCAGAGAATGCATCTGTGTAGTTTTTATTTGAAGATATTCTTTTTCTCAATGTAGGCCTCTTAGCGCTTAGCATGTCCAATTGCAGTTTCTACAGAAAGAGTGTTTCAGAACGGCTCAATCCAAAGTAAGGTTCAACTCCGCTAGTTGAATGCACAGAACAGAAAGAATTTTCACAGAATGCTACAGTGTAGTTTATATTTGAATATATTCCTTTTTCCACTATTACCCTCTTAGCGCTCCGAATGTCCACTTGCATTTTCTACAGAAAGAGTGTTCAGAACTGCGCAATCAAAAGTATGGTTTAACTCTGTTAGCTTAATGAACATATCAGGAATAAGTTTCACACAATGCGTCTGTGTAGTTTTTATTTGAAGATATTATTTTTCCCAATAGAGGCCTCTTAGCGCTCAGAATGTCCAATTGCAGTTTCTACAGAAAGAGTGTTTCAGAAAGGCTCAATCAAAAGTAAGGTTCAACTCTGTTAGTTGAATGCACAGAACAGAAAGAAGTTTCATACAATGCTTCTGTGTAGTTTATATTTGAACATATTTTTTTTCCACTATTACCCACTTAGCGCTACGAATGTCCAGTTGCATTTTCTACAGACAGAGTGTTTCAAAACTGCTCAATCAAAAGTATGGTTTAACTCTGTTAGCTGAATGCTCAGATCAGAAAGAAGTTTCACAGAATGCTTCTGTGTAGTTTATATTTGAATATATTCCTTTTTCCACTACTACGCTCTTAGCGCTCCAAATGTCCAGTTGCATTTTCTACAGAAAGAGGGTTCAGATCTGCTCAATCAAAAGTATGGTTTAACTCCGTTAGCTGAATGCACAGATCAGAAAGAAGTTTCACCGAATGATTCTGTGTAGTTTATATTTGAAGACATTACTTTTTCCACTATTACCCTCTTAGCGCTCCGAATCTCCACTTGCATTTTCTACAAAAAGAGTGTTTCATAACTGCTCAATCAAAAATATGTTTTATCTCTGTTAACTGAATTTACACATCAGAAATAAGTTTCACAGAATGCATCTGTGTAGTTTTTATTTGAAGATATTCTTTTTCCCAATGTAGGCCTCTTAGCGCTTAGCATGTCCAATTGCAGTTTCTACAGAAAGAGTGTTTCAGAACGGCTCAATCAAAAGTAAGGTTCAACTCTGTTAGTTGAATGCACAGAACACAAAGAATTTTCACAGAATGCTACTGTGTAGTTTATATTTGAATATATCCCTTTTTCCACTATTACCCTCTTAGCGCTCCGAATGTCCACTTGCATTTTCTACAGAAAGAGTGTTCAGAACTGCGCAATCAAAAGTATGGTTTAACTCTGTTAGCTTAATGAACATATCAGAAATAAGTTTCACACAATGCTTCTGTGTAGTTTTTATTTGAAGATATTATTTTTCCCAATAGAGGACTCTTAGCGCTCAGAATGTCCAATTGCAGTTTCTACAGAAAGAGTGTTTCAGAAAAGCTCAATCAAAAGTAAGGTTCAACTCTGTTAGTTGAATGCACAGAACAGAAAGAAGTTTCATACAATGCTTCTGTGTAGTTTATATTTCAACATATTCTTTTGTCCACTATTACCCACTTAGCGCTACGAATGTCCAGTTGCATTTTCTACAGACAGAGTGTTTCAAAACTGCTCAATCAAAAGTATGGTTTAACTCTGTTAGCTGAATGCTCAGATCAGAAAGAAGTTTCACAGAATGCTTCTGTGTAGTTTATATTTGAATATATTGCTTTTTCCACTACTACGCTCTTAGCGCTCCAAATGTCCAGTTGCATTTTCTACAGAAAGAGTGTTCAGATCTGCTCAATCAAAAGTATGGCTTAACTCTGTTAGCTGAATGCACAGATCAGAAAGAAGTTTCACCGAATGATTCTGTGTAGTTTATATTTGAAGACATTCCTTTTTCCACTATTACCCTCTTAGCGCTCCGAATCTCCACTTGCATTTTCTACAAAATAGTGTTTCATAACTGCTCAATCAAAAATATGTTTTATCTCTGTTAACTGAATTTACAGATCAGAAATAAGTTTCACAGAATGCATCTGTGTAGTTTTTATTTGAAGATATTCTTTTTCCCAATGAAGGCCTCTTAGCGCTTAGCATGTCCAATTGCAGTTTCTACAGAAAGAGTGTTTCAGAACGGCTCAATCAAAAGTAAGGTTCAACTCTGTTAGTTGAATGCACAGAACACAAAGAATTTTCACAGAATGCTACTGTGTAGTTTATATTTGAATATATTCCTTTTTCCACTATTAACCTCTTAGCGCTCCGAATGTCCACTTGCATTTTCTACAGAAAGAGTGTTCAGAACTGCGCAATCAAAAGTATGGTTTAACTCTGTTAGCTTAATGAACATATCAGAAATAAGTTTCACACAATGCTTCTGTGTAGTTTTTATTTGAAGATATTATTTTTCCCAATGGAGACCTCTTAGCGCTCAGAATGTCCAATTGCAGTTTCTACAGAAAGAGTGTTTCAGAAAGGCTCAATCAAAAGTAAGGTTCAACTCTGTTAGTTGAATGCACAGAACAGAAAGAAGTTTCATACAATGCTTCTGTGTAGTTTATATTTGAACATATTCTTTTTTCCACTATTACCCACTTAGCGCTACGAATGTCCAGTTGCATTTTCTACAGACAGAGTGTTTCAAAACTGCTCAATCAAAAGTATGGTTTAACTCTGTTAGCTGAATGCTCAGATCAGAAAGAAGTTTCACAGAATGCTTCTGTGTAGTTTATATTTGAATATATTCCTTTTTCCACTACTACGCTCTTAGCGCTCCAAATGTCCAGTTGCATTTTCTACAGAAAGAGGGTTCAGATCTGCTCAATCAAAAGTATGGTTTAACTCCGTTAGCTGAATGCACAGATCAGAAAGAAGTTTCACCGAATGATTCTGTGTAGTTTATATTTGAAGACATTCCTTTTTCCACTATTACCCTCTTAGCGCTCCGAATCTCCACTTGCATTTTCTACAAAAAGAGTGTTTCATAACTGCTCAATCAAAAATATGTTTTATCTCTGTTAACTGAATTTACACATCAGAAATAAGTTTCACAGAATGCATCTGTGTAGTTTTTATTTGAAGATATTCTTTTTCCCAATGTAGGCCTCTTAGCGCTTAGCATGTCCAATTGCAGTTTCTACAGAAAGAGTGTTTCAGAACGGCTCAATCAAAAGTAAGGTTCAACTCTGTTAGTTGAATGCACAGAACACAAAGAATTTTCACAGAATGCTACTGTGTAGTTTATATTTGAATATATCCCATTTTCCACTATTACCCTCTTAGCGCTCCGAATGTCCACTTGCATTTTCTACAGAAAGAGTGTTCAGAACTGCGCAATCAAAAGTATGGTTTAACTCTGTTAGCTTAATGAACATATCAGAAATAAGTTTCACACAATGCTTCTGTGTAGTTTTTATTTGAAGATATTATTTTTCCCAATAGAGGACTCTTAGCGCTCAGAATGTCCAATTGCAGTTTCTACAGAAAGAGTGTTTCAGAAAAGCTCAATCAAAAGTAAGGTTCAACTCTGTTAGTTGAATGCACAGAACAGAAAGAAGTTTCATACAATGCTTCTGTGTAGTTTATATTTCAACATATTCTTTTGTCCACTATTACCCACTTAGCGCTACGAATGTCCAGTTGCATTTTCTACAGACAGAGTGTTTCAAAACTGCTCAATCAAACGTATGGTTTAACTCTGTTAGCTGAATGCTCAGATCAGAAAGAAGTTTCACAGAATGCTTCTGTGAAGTTTATATTTGAATATATTTCTTTTTCCACTACTACGCTCTTAGCGCTCCAAATGTCCAGTTGCATTTTCTACAGAAAGAGTGTTCAGATCTGCTCAATCAAAAGTATGGCTTAACTCTGTTAGCTGAATGCACAGATCAGAAAGAAGTTTCACCGAATGATTCTGTGTAGTTTATATTTGAAGACATTCCTTTTTCCACTATTACCCTCTTAGCGCTCCGAATCTCCACTTGCATTTTCTACAAAAAGAGTGTTTCATAACTGCTCAATCAAAAATATGTTTTATCTCTGTTAACTGAATTTACAGATCAGAAATAAGTTTCACAGAATGCATCTGTGTAGTTTTTATTTGAAGATATTCTTTTTCCCAATGAAGGCCTCTTAGCGCTTAGCATGTCCAATTGCAGTTTCTACAGAAAGAGTGTTTCAGAACGGCTCAATCAAAAGTAAGGTTCAACTCTGTTAGTTGAATGCACAGAACAGAAAGAATTTTCACAGAATGCTACTGTGTAGTTTATATTTGAATATATTCCTTTTTCCACTATTAACCTCTTAGCGCTCCGAATGTCCACTTGCATTTTCTACAGAAAGTGTGTTCAGAACTGCGCAATCAAAAGTATGGTTTAACTCTGTTAGCTTAATGAACATATCAGAAATAAGTTTCACACAATGCTTCTGTGTAGTTTTTATTTGAAGATATTATTTTTCCCAATGGAGGCCTCTTAGCGCTCAGAATGTCCAATTGCAGTTTCTACAGAAAGAGTGTTTCAGAAAGGCTCAATCAAAAGTAAGGTTCAACTCTGTTAGTTGAATGCACAGAACAGAAAGAAGTTTCATACAATGCTTCTGTGTAGTTTATATTTGAACATATTCTTTTTTCCACTATTACCCACTTAGCGCTACGAATGTCCAGTTGCATTTTCTACAGACAGAGTGTTTCAAAACTGCTCAATCAAAAGTATGGTTTAACTCTGTTAGCTGAATGCTCAGATCAGAAAGAAGTTTCACAGAATGCTTCTGTGTAGTTTATATTTGAATATATTCCTTTTTCCACTACTACTCTCTTAGCGCTCCAAATGTCCAGTTGCGTTTTCTACAGAAAGAGTGTTCAGATCTGCTCAATCAAAAGTATGGTTTAACTCTGTTAGCTGAATGCACAGATCAGAAAGAAGTTTCACCGAATGATTCTGTGTAGTTTATATTTGGAGACATTCCTTTTTCCACTATTACCCTCTTAGCGCTCCGAATCTCCACTTGCATTTTCTACAGAAAGAGTGTTTCAGAACGGCTCAATCAAAACTAAGGTTCAACTCTTTTAGTTGAACAAACAGAACAGAAAGAAGTTTCACACAATTCTTCTGTGTAGTTTTTATTTGTAGACATTCTTTTTCCCAATATAGGCCTCCTAGCGCTCAGAATGTCCAATTGCAGTTTCTACAGAAAGAGTGTTTCAGAACGGCTCAATCAAAAGTAAGGTTCAACTCTGTTAGTTGAATGCACAGAACAGAAATAAGTTTCATACAATGCTTCTGTGTAGTTTATATTTGAACATATTCTTTTTTCCACTATTACCCACTTAGCGCTACGAATGTCCAGTTGCATTTTCTACAGACAGAGTGTTTCAAAACTGCTCAATCAAAAGTATGGTTTAACTCTGTTAGCTGAATGCTCAGATCAGAAAGAAGTTTCACAGAATGCTTCTGTGTAGTTTATATTTGAATATATTCCTTTTTCCACTACTACGCTCTTAGCGCTCCAAATGTCCAGTTGCATTTTCTACAGAAAGAGTGTTCAGATCTGCTCAATCAAAAGTATGGTTTAACTCTGTTAGCTGAATGCACAGATCAGAAAGAAGTTTCACCGAATGATTCTGTGTAGTTTATATTTGAAGACATTCCTTTTTCCACTATTAGCCTCTTAGCGCTCCGAATCTCCACTTGCATTTTCTACAAAAAGAGTGTTTCATAACTGCTCAATCAAAAATATGTTTTATCTCTGTTAACTGAATTTACAGATCAGAAATAAGTTTCAGAGAATGCATCTGTGTAGTTTTTATTTGAAGATATTCTTTTTCCCAATGTAGGCCTCTTAGCGCTTAGCATGTCCAATTGCAGTTTCTACAGAAAGAGTGTTTCAGAACGGCTCAATCAAAAGTAAGGTTCAACTCTGTTAGTTGAATGCACAGAACAGAAAGAATTTTCACAGAATGCTACTGTGTAGTTTATATTTGAATATATTCCCTTTTCCACTATTACCCTCTTAGCGCTCCGAATGTCCACTTGCATTTTCTACAGAAAGAGTGTTCAGAACTGCGCAATCTAATGTATGGTTTAACTCTGTTAGCTTAATGAACATATCAGGAATAAGTTTCACACAATGCTTCTGTGTAGTTTTTATTTGAAGATATTATTTTTCCCAATAGAGGCCTCTTAGCGCTCAGAATGTCCAATTGCAGTTTCTACAGAAAGAGTGTTTCAGAAAGGCTCAATCAAAAGTAAGATTCAACTCTGTTAGTTGAATGCACAGAACAGAAAGAAGTTTCATACAATGCTTCTGTGTAGTTTATATTTGAACATATTCTTTTTTCCACTATTACCCACTTAGCGCTACGAATGTCCAGTTGCATTTTCTACAGACAGAGTGTTTCAAAACTGCTCAATCAAAAGTATGGTTTAACTCTGTTAGCTGAATGCTCAGATCAGAAAGAAGTTTCACAGAATGCTTCTGTGTAGTTTATATTTGAATATATTCCTTTTTCCACTACTACGCTCTTAGCACTCCAAATGTCCAGTTGCATTTTCTACAGAAAGAGTGTTCAGATCTGCTCAATCAAAAGTATGGCTTAACCCTGTTAGCTGAATGCACAGATCAGAAAGAAGTTTCACGGAATGATTCAGTGTAGTTTATATTTGAAGACATTCCTTTTTCCACTATTACCCTCTTAGCGCTCCGAATCTCCACTTGCATTTTCTACAAAAAGAGTGTTTCATAACTGCTCAATCAAAAATATGTTTTATCTCTGTTAACTGAATTTACAGATCAGAAATAAGTTTCACAGAATGCATCTGTGTAGTTTTTATTTGAAGATATTCTTTTTCTCAATGTAGGCCTCTTAGCGCTTAGCATGTCCAATTGCAGTTTCTACAGAAAGAGTGTTTCAGAACGGCTCAATCAAAAGTAAGGTTCAACTCTGCTAGTTGAATGCACAGAACAGAAAGAATTTTCACAGAATGCTACAGTGTAGTTTATATTTGAATATATTCCTTTTTCCACTATTACCCTCTTAGCGCTCCGAATGTCCACTTGCATTTTCTACAGAAAGAGTGTTCAGAACTGCGCAATCAAAAGTATGGTTTAACTCTGTTAGCTTAATGAACATATCAGGAATAAGTTTCACACAATTCTTCTGTGTAGTTTTTATTTGAAGATATTATTTTTCCCAATAGAGGCCTCTTAGCGCTCAGAATGTCCAATTGCAGTTTCTACAGAAAGAGTGTTTCAGAAAGGCTCAATCAAAAGTAAGGTTCAACTCTGTTAGTTGAATGCACAGAACAGAAAGAAGTTTCATACAATGCTTCTGTGTAGTTTATATTTGAACATATTTTTTTTCCACTATTACCCACTTAGCGCTACGAATGTCCAGTTGCATTTTCTACAGACAGAGTGTTTCAAAACTGCTCAATCAAAAGTATGGTTTAACTCTGTTAGCTGAATGCTCAGATCAGAAAGAAGTTTCACAGAATGCTTCTGTGTAGTTTATATTTGAATATATTCCTTTTTCCACTACTACGCTCTTAGCGCTCCAAATGTCCAGTTGCATTTTCTACAGAAAGAGGGTTCAGATCTGCTCAATCAAAAGTATGGTTTAACTCCGTTATCTGAATGCACAGATCAGAAAGAAGTTTCACCGAATGATTCTGTGTAGTTTATATTTGAAGACATTCCTTTTTCCACTATTACCCTCTTAGCGCTCCGAATCTCCACTTGCATTTTCTACAAAAAGAGTGTTTCATAACTGCTCAATCAAAAATATGTTTTATCTCTGTTAACTGAATTTACACATCAGAAATAAGTTTCACAGAATGCATCTGTGTAGCTTTTATTTGAAGATATTCTTTTTCCCAATGTAGGCCTCTTAGCGCTTAGCATGTCCAATTGCAGTTTCTACAGAAAGAGTGTTTTAGAACGGCTCAATCAAAAGTAAGGTTCAACTCTGTTAGTTGAATGCACAGAACACAAAGAATTTTCACAGAATGCTACTGTGTAGTTTATATTTGAATATATTCCTTTTTCCACTATTACCCTCTTAGCGCTCCGAATGTCCACTTGCATTTTCTACAGAAAGAGTGTTCAGAACTGCGCAATCAAAAGTATGGTTTAACTCTGTTAGCTTAATGAACATATCAGAAATAAGTTTCACACAATGCTTCTGTGTAGTTTTTATTTGAAGATATTATTTTTCCCAATAGAGGACTCTTAGCGCTCAGAATGTCCAATTGCAGTTTCTACAGAAAGAGTGTTTCAGAAAGGCTCAATCAAAAGTAAAGTTCAACTCTGTTAGTTGAATGCACAGAACAGAAAGAAGTTTCATACAATGCTTCTGTGTAGTTTATATTTGAACATATTCTTTTTTCCACTATTACCCACTTAGCGCTACGAATGTCCAGTTGCATTTTCTACAGACAGAGTGTTTCAAAACTGCTCAATCAAAAGTATGGTTTAACTCTGTTAGCTGAATGCTCAGATCAGAAAGAAGTTTCACAGAATGATTCTGTGTAGTTTATATTTGGAGACATTCCTTTTTCCACTATTACCCTCTTAGCGCTCCGAATCTCCACTTGCATTTTCTACAGAAAGAGTGTTTCAGAACGGCTCAATCAAAACTAAGTTTCAACTCTTTTAGTTGAACAAACAGAACAGAAAGAAGTTTCACACAATTCTTCTGTGTAGTTTTTATTTGTAGACATTCTTTTTCCCAATATAGGCCTCCTAGCGCTCAGAATGTCCAATTGCAGTTTCTACAGAAAGAGTTTTTCAGAACGGCTCAATCAAAAGTAAGGTTCAACTCTGTTAGTTGAATGCACAGAACAGAAAGAAGTTTCATACAATGCTTCTGTGTAGTTTATATTTGAACATATTCTTTTTTCCACTATTACCCACTTAGCGCTACGAATGTCCAGTTGCATTTTCTACAGACAGAGTGTTTCAAAACTGCTCAATCAAAAGTATGGTTTAACTCTGTTAGCTGAATGCTCAGATCAGAAAGAAGTTTCACAGAATGCTTCTGTGTAGTTTATATTTGAATATATTCCTTTTTCCACTACTACGCTCTTAGCGCTCCAAATGTCCAGTTGCATTTTCTACAGAAAGAGTGTTCAGATCTGCTCAATCAAAAGTATGGTTTAACTCTGTTAGCTGAATGCACAGATCAGAAAGAAGTTTCACCGAATGATTCTGTGTAGTTTATATTTGAAGACATTCCTTTTTCCACTATTACCCTCTTAGCGCTCCGAATCTCCACTTGCATTTTCTACAAAAAGATTGTTTCATAACTGCTCAATCAAAAATATGTTTTATCTCTGTTAACTGAATTTACAGATCAGAAATAAGTTTCACAGAATGCATCTGTGTAGTTTTTATTTGAAGATATTCTTTTTCCCAATGTAGGCCTCTTAGCGCTTAGCATGTCCAATTGCAGTTTCTACAGAAAGAGTGTTTCAGAACGGCTCAATCAAAAGTAAGGTTCAACTCTGTTAGTTGAATGCACAGAACACAAAGAATTTTCACAGAATGCTACTGTGTAGTTTATGTTTGAATATATTCCTTTTTCCACTATTACCCTCTTAGCGCTCCGAATGTCCACTTGCATTTTCTACAGAAAGAGTGTTCAGAACTGCGCAATCAAAAGTATGGTTTAACTCTGTTAGCTTAATGAACATATCAGAAATAAGTTTCACGCAATGCTTCTGTGCAGTTTTTATTTGAAGATATTATTTTTCCCAATAGAGGCCTCTTAGCGCTCAGAATGTCCAATTGCAGTTTCTACAGAAAGAGTGTTTCAGAAAGGCTCTATCAAAGGTAAGGTTCAACTCTGTTAGTTGAATGCACAGAACAGAAAGAAGTTTCATACAATGCTTCTGTGTAGTTTATATTTGAACATATTATTTTTTCCACTATTACCCAATTAGCGCTACGAATGTCCAGTTGCATTTTCTACAGACAGAGTGTTTCAAAACTGCTCAATCAAAAGTATGGTTTAACTCTGTTAGCTGAATGCTCAGATCAGAAAGAAGTTTCACAGAATGCTTCTGTGTAGTTTATATTTGAATATATTCCTTTTTCCACTACTACTCTCTTAGCGCTCCAAATGTCCAGTTGCATTTTCTCCAGAAAGAGTGTTCAGATCTGCTCAATCAAAAGTATGGTTTAACTCTGTTAGCTGAATGCACAGATCAGAAAGAAGTTTCACAGAATGATTCTGTGTAGTTTATATTTGGAGACATTCATTTATCCACTATTACCCTCTTAGCGCTCCGAATCTCCACTTGCATTTTCTACAGAAAGAGTGTTTCAGAACGGCTCAATCAAAACTAAGGTTCAACTCTTTTAGTTGAACAAACAGAACAGAAAGAAGTTTCACACAATTCTTCTGTGTAGTTTTTATTTGTAGACATTCTTTTTCCCAATATAGGCCTCCTAGCGCTCAGAATGTCCAATTGCAGTTTCTACAGAAAGAGTGTTTCAGAACGGCTCAATCAAAAGTAAGGTTCAACTCTGTTAGTTGAATGCACAGAACAGAAAGAAGTTTCATACAATGCTTCTGTGTAGTTTATATTTGAACATATTCTTTTTTCCACTATTACCCACTTAGCGCTACGAATGTCCAGTTGCATTTTCTACAGACAGAGTGTTTCAAAACTGCTCAATCAAAAGTATGGTTTAACTCTGTTAGCTGAATGCTCAGATCAGAAAGAAGTTTCACAGAATGCTTCTGTGTAGTTTATATTTGAATATATTCCTTTTTCCACTACTACGCTCTTAGCGCTCAAAATGTCCAGTTGCATTTTCTACAGAAAGAGTGTTCAGATCTGCTCAATCAAAAGTATGGTTTAACTCTGTTAGCTGAATGCACAGATCAGAAAGAAGTTTCACCGAATGATTCTGTGTAGTTTATATTTGAAGACATTCCTTTTTCCACTATTACCCTCTTAGCGCTCCGAATCTCCACTTGCATTTTCTACAAAAACAGTGTTTCATAACTGCTCAATCAAAAATATGTTTTATCTCTGTTAACTGAATTTACAGATCAGAAATAAGTTTCACAGAATGCATCTGTGTAGTTTTTATTTGAAGATATTCTTTTTCCCAATGTAGGCCTCTTAGCGCTTAGCATGTCCAATTGCAGTTTCTACAGAAAGAGTGTTTCAGAACGGCTCAATCAAAAGTAAGGTTCAACTCTGTTAGTTGAATGCACAGAACACAAAGAATTTTCACAGAATGCTACTGTGTAGTTTATGTTTGAATATATTCCTTTTTCCACTATTACCCTCTTAGCGCTCCGAATGTCCACTTGCATTTTCTACAGAAAGAGTGTTCAGAACTGCGCAATCAAAAGTATGGTTTAACTCTGTTAGCTTAATGAACATATCAGAAATAAGTTTCACGCAATGCTTCTGTGTAGTTTTTATTTGAAGATATTATTTTTCCCAATATAGGCCTCTTAGCGCTCAGAATGTCCAATTGCAGTTTCTACAGAAAGAGTGTTTCAGAAAGGCTCAATCAAAAGTAAGGTTCAACTGTGTTAGTTGAATGCACAGAACAGAAAGAAGTTTCATACAATGCTTCTGTGTAGTTTATATTTGAACATATTCTTTTTTCCACTATTACCCACTTAGCGCTACGAATGTCCAGTTGCATTTTCTACAGACAGAGTGTTTCAAAACTGCTCAATCAAAAGTATGGTTTAACTCTGTTAGCTGAATGCTCAGATCAGAAAGAAGTTTCACAGAATGCTTCTGTGTAGTTTATATTTGAATATATTCCTTTTTCCACTACTACGCTCTTAGCGCTCCAAATGTCCAGTTGCATTTTCTACAGAAAGAGTGTTCAGATCTGCTCAATCAAAAGTATGGTTTAACTCTGTTAGCTGAATGCACAGATCAGAAAGAAGTTTCACCGAATGATTCTGTGTAGTTTATATTTGAAGACATTCCTTTTTCCACTATTACCCTCTTAGCGCTCCGAATCTCCACTTGCATTTTCTACAAAAAGAGTGTTTCATAACTGCTCAATCAAAAATATGTTTTATCTCTGTTAACTGAATTTACAGATCAGAAATAAGTTTCACAGAATGCATCTGTGTAGTTTTTATTTGAAGATATTATTTTTCCCAATGTAGGCCTCTTAGCGCTTAGCATGTCCAATTGCAGTTTCTACAGAAAGAGTGTTTCAGAACGGCTCAATCAAAAGTAAGTTTCAACTCTGTTAGTTGAATGCACAGAACAGAAAGAATTTTCACAGAATGCTACTGTGTAGTTTATATTTGAATATATTCCTTTTTCCACTATTACCCTCTTAGCGCTCCGAATGTCCACTTGCATTTTCTACAGAAAGAGTGTTCAGAACTGCGCAATCAAAAGTATGGTTTAACTCTGTTAGCTTAATGAACATATCAGAAATAAGTTTCACGCAATGCTTCTGTGTAGTTTTTATTTGAAGATATTATTTTTCCCAATATAGGCCTCTTAGCGCTCAGAATGTCCAATTGCAGTTTCTACAGAAAGAGTGTTTCAGAAAGGCTCAATCAAAAGTAAGGTTCAACTCTGTTAGTTGAATGCACAGAACAGAAAGAAGTTTCATACAATGCTTCTGTGTAGTTCATATTTGAACATATTCTTTTTTCCACTATTACACACTTAGCGCTACGAATGTCCAGTTGCATTTTCTACAGACAGAGTGTTTCAAAACTGCTCAATCAAAAGTATGGTTTAACTCTGTTAGCTGAATGCTCAGATCAGAAAGAAGTTTCACAGAATGCTTCTGTGTAGTTTATATTTGAATATATTCCTTTTTCCACTACTACGCTCTTAGCGCTCCAAATGTCCAGTTGCATTTTCTACAGAAAGAGTGTTCAGATCTGCTCAATCAAAAGTATGGTTTAACTCTGTTAGCTGAATGCACAGATCAGAAAGAAGTTTCACCGAATGATTCTGTGTAGTTTATATTTGAAGACATTCCTTTTTCCACTATTCCCCTCTTAGCGCTCCGAATCTCCACTTGCATTTTCTACAAAAAGAGTGTTTCATAACTGCTCAATCAAAAATATGTTTTATCTCTGTTAACTGAATTTACAGATCAGAAATAAGTTTCACAGAATGCATCTGTGTAGTTTTTATTTGAAGATATTATTTTTCCCAATGTAGGCCTCTTAGCGCTTAGCATGTCCAATTGCAGTTTCTACAGAAAGAGTGTTTCAGAACGGCTCAATCAAAAGTAAGTTTCAACTCTGTTAGTTGAATGCACAGAACACAAAGAATTTTCACAGAATGCTACTGTGTAGTTTATGTTTGAATATATTCCTTTTTCCACTATTACCCTCTTAGCGCTCCGAATGTCCACTTGCATTTTCTACAGAAAGAGTGTTCAGAACTGCGCAATCTAAAGTATGGTTTAACTCTGTTAGCTTAATGAATATATCAGAAATAATTTTCACGCAATGCTTCTGTGTAGTTTTTATTTGAAGATATTATTTTTCCCAATATTGGCCTCTTAGCGCTCAGAATGTCCAATTGCAGTTTCTACAGAAAGAGTGTTTCAGAAAGGCTCAATCAAAAGTAAGGTTCAACTCTGTTAGTTGAATGCACAGAACAGAAAGAAGTTTCATACAATGCTTCTGTGTAGTTTATATTTGAACATATTCTTTTTTCCACTATTACCCACTTAGCGCTACGAATGTCCAGTTGCATTTTCTACAGACAGAGTGTTTCAAAACTGCTCAATCAAAAGTATGGTTTAACTCTGTTAGCTGAATGCTCAGATCAGAAAGAAGTTTCACAGAATGCTTCTGTGTAGTTTATATTTGAATATATTCCTTTTTCCACTACTACGCTCTTAGCGCTCCAAATGTCCATTTGCATTTTCTACAGAAAGAGTGTTCAGATCTGCTCAATCAAAAGTATGGTTTAACTCTGTTAGCTGAATGCACAGATCAGAAAAAAGTTTCCCCCAATGATTCTGTGTATTTTATATTTGAAGACATTCCTTTTTCCACTATTACCCTCTTAGCGCTCCGAATCTCCACTTGCATTTTCTACAAAAAGAGTGTTTCATAACTGCTCAATCAAAAATATGTTTTATCTCTGTTAACTGACTTTACAGATCAGAAATAAGTTTCACAGAATGCATCTGTGTAGTTTTTATTTGAAGATATTCTTTTTCCCAATGTAGGCCTCTTAGCGCTTAGCATGTCCAATTGCAGTTTCTACAGAAAGAGTGTTTCAGAACGGCTCAATCAAAAGTAAGGTTCAACTCTGTTAGTTGAATGCACAGAACAGAAAGAATTTTCACAGAATGCTACTGTGTAGTTTATATTTGAATATATTCCTTTTTCCACTATTACCTTCTTAGCGCTCCGAATGTCCACTTGCATTTTTTACAGAAAGAGTGTTCAGAACTGCGCAATCAAAAGTATGGTTTAACTCTGTTAGCTTAATGAACATATCAGAAATAAGTTTCACACAATGCTTCTGTGTAGTTTTTATTTGAAGATATTATTTTTCCCAATAGAGGCCTCTTAGCGCTCAGAATGTCCAATTGCAGTTTCTACAGAAAGAGTGTTTCAGAAAGGCTCAATCAAAAGTAAGGTTCAACTCTGTTAGTTGAATGCACAGAACAGAAAGAAGTTTCATGCAATGCTTCTGTGTAGTTTATATTTGAACATATTATTTTTTCCACTATTACCCAATTAGCGCTACGAATGTCCAGTTGCATTTTCTACAGACAGAGTGTTTCAAAACTGCTCAATCAAAAGTATGGTTTAACTCTGTTAGCTGAATGCTCAGATCAGAAAGTAGTTTCACAGAATGCTTCTGTGTAGTTTATATTTGAATATATTCCTTTTTCCACTACTACTCTCTTAGCGCTCCAAATGTCCAGTTGCATTTTCTCCAGAAAGAGTGTTCAGATCTGCTCAATCAAAAGTATGGTTTAACTCTGTTAGCTGAATGCACAGATCAGAAAGAAGTTTCACAGAATGATTCTGTGTAGTTTATATTTGGAGACATTCATTTATCCACTATTACCCTCTTAGCGCTCCGAATCTCCACTTGCATTTTCTACAGAAAGAGTGTTTCAGAACGGCTCAATCAAAACTAAGGTTCAACTCTTTTAGTTGAACAAACAGAACAGAAAGAAGTTTCACACAATTCTTCTGTGTAGTTTTTATTTGTAGACATTCTTTTTCCCAATATAGGCCTCCTAGCGCTCAGAATGTCCAATTGCAGTTTCTACAGAAAGAGTGTTTCAGAACGGCTCAATCAAAAGTAAGGTTCAACTCTGTTAGTTGAATGCACAGAACAGAAAGAAGTTTCATACAATGCTTCTGTGTAGTTTATATTTGAACATATTCTTTTTTCCACTATTACCCACTTAGCGCTACGAATGTCCAGTTGCATTTTCTACAGACAGAGTGTTTCAAAACTGCTCAATCAAAAGTATGGTTTAACTCTGTTAGCTGAATGCTCAGATCAGAAAGAAGTTTCACAGAATGCTTCTGTGTAGTTTATATTTGAATATATTCCTTTTTCCACTACTACGCTCTTAGCGCTCCAAATGTCCAGTTGCATTTTCTACAGAAAGAGTGTTCAGATCTGCTCAATCAAAAGTATGGTTTAACTCTGTTAGCTGAATGCACAGATCAGAAAGAAGTTTCACCGAATGATTCTGTGTAGTTTATATTTGAAGACATTCCTTTTTCCACTATTACCCTCTTAGCGCTCCGAATCTCCACTTGCATTTTCTACAAAAAGAGTGTTTCATAACTGCTCAATCAAAAATATGTTTTATCTCTGTTAACTGAATTTACAGATCAGAAATAAGTTTCAGAGAATGCATCTGTGTAGTTTTTATTTGAAGATATTCTTTTTCCCAATGTAGGCCTCTTAGCGCTTAGCATGTCCAATTGCAGTTTCTACAGAAAGAGTGTTTCAGAACGGCTCAATCAAAAGTAAGGTTCAACTCTGTTAGTTGAATGCACAGAACACAAAGAATTTTCACAGAATGCTACTGTGTAGTTTATGTTTGAATATATTCCTTTTTCCACTATTACCCTCTTAGCGCTCCGAATGTCCACTTGCATTTTCTACAGAAAGAGTGTTCAGAACTGCGCAATCTAAAGTATGGTTTAACTCTGTTAGCTTAATGAATATATCAGAAATAATTTTCACGCAATGCTTCTGTGTAGTTTTTATTTGAAGATATTATTTTTCCCAATATAGGCCTCTTAGCGCTCAGAATGTCCAATTGCAGTTTCTACAGAAAGAGTGTTTCAGAAAGGCTCAATCAAAAGTAAGGTTCAACTCTGTTAGTTGAATGCACAGAACAGAAAGAAGTTTCATACAATGCTTCTGTGTAGTTTATATTTGAACATATTCTTTTTTCCACTATTACCCAATTAGTGCTACGAATGTCCAGTTGCATTTTCTACAGACAGAGTGTTTCAAAACTGCTCAATCAAAAGTATGGTTTAACTCTGTTAGCTGAATGCTCAGATCAGAAAGAAGTTTCACAGAATGCTTCTGTGTAGTTTATATATGAATATATTCCTTTTTCCACTACTACGCTCTTAGCGCTCCAAATGTCCATTTGCATTTTCTACAGAAAGAGTGTTCAGATCTGCTCAATCAAAAGTATGGTTTAACTCTGTTAGGTGAATGCACAGATCAGAAAAAAGTTTCCCCCAATGATTCTGTGTATTTTATATTTGAAGACATTCCTTTTTCCACTATTACCCTCTTAGCGCTTCGAATCTCCACTTGCATTTTCTACAAAAAGAGTGTTTCATAACTGCTCAATCAAAAATATGTTTTATCTCTGTTAACTGACTTTACAGATCAGAAATAAGTTTCACAGAATGCATCTGTGTAGTTTTTATTTGAAGATATTCTTTTTCCCAATGTAGGCCTCTTGGCGCTTAGCATGTCCAATTGCAGTTTCTACAGAAAGAGTGTTTCAGAACGGCTCAATCAAAAGTAAGGTTCAACTCTGTTAGTTGAATGCACAGAACAGAAAGAATTTTCACAGAATGCTACTGTGTAGTTTATATTTGAATATATTCCTTTTTCCACTATTACCCTCTTAGCGCTCCGAATGTCCACTTCCATTTTCTACAGAAAGAGTGTTCAGAACTGCGCAATCAAAAGTATGGTTTAACTCTGTTAGCTTAATGAACATATCAGAAATAAGTTTCACACAATGCTTCTGTGTAGTTTTTATTTGAAGATATTATTTTTCCCAATAGAGGCCTCTTAGCGCTCAGAATGTCCAATTGCAGTTTCTACAGAAAGAGTGTTTCAGAAAGGCTCAATCAAAATTAAGGTTCAACTCTGTTAGTTGAATGCACAGAACAGAAAGTAGTTTCATACAACGCTTCTGTGTAGTTTATATTTGAACATATTCTTTTTTTCACTATTACCCACTTAGCGCTACGAATGTCCAGTTGCATTTTCTACAGACAGAGTGTTTCAAAACTGCTCAATCAAAAGTATGGTTTAACTCTGTTAGCTGAATGCTCAGATCAGAAAGAAGTTTCACAGAATGCTTCTGTGTAGTTTATATTTGAATATATTCCTTTTTCCACTACTACTCTCTTAGCGCTCCAAATGTCCAGTTGCATTTTCTCCAGAAAGAGTGTTCAGATCTGCTCAATCAAAAGTATGGTTTAACTCTGTTAGCTGAATGCACAGATCAGAAAGATGTTTCACAGAATGATTCTGTGTAGTTTATATTTGGAGACATTCATTTATCCACTATTACCCTCTTAGCGCTCCGAATCTCCACTTGCATTTTCTACAGAAAGAGTGTTTCAGAACGGCTCAATCAAAACTAAGGTTCAACTCTTTTAGTTGAACAAACAGAACAGAAAGAAGTTTCACACAATTCTTCTGTGTAGTTTTTATTTGTAGACATTCTTTTTCCCAATATAGGCCTCCTAGCGCTCAGAATGTCCAATTGCAGTTTCTACAGAAAGAGTGTTTCAGAACGGCTCAATCAAAAGTAAGGTTCAACTCTGTTAGTTGAATGCACAGAACAGAAAGAAGTTTCATACAATGCTTCTGTGTAGTTTATATTTGAACATATTCTTTTTTCCACTATTACCCACTTAGCGCTACGAATGTCCAGTTGCATTTTCTACAGACAGAGTGTTTCAAAACTGCTCAATCAAAAGTATGGTTTAACTCTGTTAGCTGAATGCTCAGATCAGAAAGAAGTTTCACAGAATGCTTCTGTGTAGTTTATATTTGAATATATTCCTTTTTCCACTACTACGCTCTTAGCGCTCCAAATGTCCAGTTGCATTTTCTACAGAAAGAGTGTTCAGATCTGCTCAATCAAAAGTATGGTTTAACTCTGTTAGCTGAATGCACAGATCAGAAAGAAGTTTCACCGAATGATTCTGTGTAGTTTATATTTGAAGACATTCCTTTTTCCACTATTACCCTCTTAGCGCTCCGAATCTCCACTTGCATTTTCTACAAAAAGAGTGTTTCATAACTGCTCAATCAAAAATATGTTTTATCTCTGTTAACTGAATTTACAGATCAGAAATAAGTTTCAGAGAATGCATCTGTGTAGTTTTTATTTGAAGATATTATTTTTCCCAATGTAGGCCTCTTAGCGCTTAGCATGTCCAATTGCAGTTTCTACAGAAAGAGTGTTTCAGAACGGCTCAATCAAAAGTAAGGTTCAACTCTGTTAGTTGAATGCACAGAACACAAAGAATTTTCACAGAATGCTACTGTGTAGTTTATGTTTGAATATATTCCTTTTTCCACTATTACCCTCTTAGCGCTCCGAATGTCCACTTGCATTTTCTACAGAAAGAGTGTTCAGAACTGCGCAATCTAAAGTATGGTTTAACTCTGTTAGCTTAATGAATATATCAGAAATAATTTTCACGCAATGCTTCTGTGTAGTTTTTATTTGAAGATATTATTTTTCCCAATATAGGCCTCTTAGCGCTCAGAATGTCCAATTGCAGTTTCTACAGAAAGAGTGTTTCAGAAAGGCTCAATCAAAAGTAAGGTTCAACTCTGTTAGTTGAATGCACAGAACAGAAAGAAGTTTCATACAATGCTTCTGTGTAGTTTATATTTGAACATATTCTTTTTTCCACTATTACCCAATTAGCGCTACGAATGTCCAGTTGCATTTTCTACAGACAGAGTGTTTCAAAACTGCTCAATCAAAAGTATGGTTTAACTCTGTTAGCTGAATGCTCAGATCAGAAAGAAGTTTCACAGAATGCTTCTGTGTAGTTTATATTTGAATATATTCCTTTTTCCACTACTACGCTCTTAGCGCTCCAAATGTCCATTTGCATTTTCTACAGAAAGAGTGTTCAGATCTGCTCAATCAAAAGTATGGTTTAACTCTGTTAGCTGAATGCACAGATCAGAAAAAAGTTTCCCCCAATGGTTCTGTGTATTTTATATTTGAAGACATTCCTTTTTCCACTATTACCCTCTTAGCGCTCCGAATCTCCACTTGCATTTTCTACAAAAAGAGTGTTTCATAACTGCTCAATCAAAAATATGTTTTATCTCTGTTAACTGACTTTACAGATCAGAAATAAGTTTCACAGAATGCATCTGTGTAGTTTTTATTTGAAGATATTCTTTTTCCCAATGTAGGCCTCTTAGCGCTTAGCATGTCCAATTGCAGTTTCTACAGAAAGAGTGTTTCAGAACGGCTCAATCAAAAGTAAGGTTCAACTCTGTTAGTTGAATGCACAGAACAGAAAGAATTTTCACAGAATGCTACTGTGTAGTTTATATTTGAATATATTCCTTTTTCCACTATTACCTTCTTAGCGCTCCGAATGTCCACTTGCATTTTTTACAGAAAGAGTGTTCAGAACTGCGCAATCAAAAGTATGGTTTAACTCTGTTAGCTTAATGAACATATCAGAAATAAGTTTCACACAATGCTTCTGTGTAGTTTTTATTTGAAGATATTATTTTTCCCAATAGAGGCCTCTTAGCGCTCAGAATGTCCAATTGCAGTTTCTACAGAAAGAGTGTTTCAGAAAGGCTCAATCAAAAGTAAGGTTCAACTCTGTTAGTTGAATGCACAGAACAGAAAGAAGTTTCATACAATGCTTCTGTGTAGTTTATATTTGAACATATTATTTTTTCCACTATTACCCAATTAGCGCTACGAATGTCCAGTTGCATTTTCTACAGACAGAGTGTTTCAAAACTGCTCAATCAAAAGTATGGTTTAACTCTGTTAGCTGAATGCTCAGATCAGAAAGAAGTTTCACAGAATGCTTCTGTGTAGTTTATACATGAATATATTCCTTTTTCCACTATTACGCTCTTAGCGCTCCAAATGTCCAGTTGCATTTTCTCCAGAAAGAGTGTTCAGATCTGCTCAATCAAAAGTATGGTTTAACTCTGTTAGCTGAATGCACAGATCAGAAAGAAGTTTCACAGAATGATTCTGTGTAGTTTATATTTGGAGACATTCCTTTATCCACTATTATCCTCTTAGCGCTCCGAATCTCCACTTGCATTTTCTACAGAAAGAGTGTTTCAGAACGGCTCAATCAAAACTAAGGTTCAACTCTTTTAGTTGAACAAACAGAACAGAAAGAAGTTTCACACAATTCTTCTGTGTAGTTTTTATTTGTAGACATTCTTTTTCCCAATATAGGCCTCCTAGCGCTCAGAATGTCCAATTGCAGTTTCTACAGAAAGAGTGTTTCAGAACGGCTCAATCAAAAGGAAGGTTCAAATCTGTTTGTTGAATGCACAGAACAGAAAGAAGTTTCACCGAATGATTCTGTGTAGTTTATATTTGAAGACATTCCTTTTTCCACTATTACCCTCTTAGCGCTCCAAATCTCCACTTGCATTTTCTACAGAAAGAGTGTTTCAGAACGGCTCAATCAAAACTAAGGTTCTACTCTTTTAGTTGAACAAACAGAACAGAAAGAAGTTTCACACAATTCTTCTGTGTAGTTTTTATTTGTAGACATTCTTTTCCCCAATATAGGCCTCCTAGCGCTAAGAATGTACAATTGCAGTTTCTACAGAAAGAGTGTTTCAGAACGGCTCAATCAAAAGTAAGGTTCAACTCTGTTAGTTGAATGCACAGAACAGAAAGTATTTTCACAGAATGCTACTGTGTAGTTTATATTTGAATATATTCCTTTTTCCACTATTACCCTCTTAGCGCTCCGAATGTCCACTTCCATTTTCTACAGAAAGAGTGTTCAGAACTGCGCAATCAAAAGTATGGTTTAACTCTGTTAGCTTAATGAACATATCAGAAATAAGTTTCACACAATGCTTCTGTGTAGTTTTTATTTGAAGATATTATTTTTCCCAATAGAGGCCTCTTAGCGCTCAGAATGTCCAATTGCAGTTTCTACAGAAAGAGTGTTTCAGAAAGGCTCAATCAAAATTAAGGTTCAACTCTGTTAGTTGAATGCACAGAACAGAAAGTAGTTTCATACAATGCTTCTGTGTAGTTTATATTTGAACATATTCTTTTTTTCACTATTACCCACTTAGCGCTACGAATGTCCAGTTGCATTTTCTACAGACAGAGTGTTTCAAAACTGCTCAATCAAAAGTATGGTTTAACTCTGTTAGCTGAAAGCTCAGATCAGAAAGAAGTTTCACAGAATGCTTCTGTGTAGTTTATATTTGAATATATTCCTTTTTCCACTACTACTCTCTTAGCGCTCCAAATGTCCAGTTGCATTTTCTACAGAAAGAGTGTTCAGATCTGCTCAATCAAAAGTATGGTTGAACTCTGTTAGCTGAATGCACAGATCAGAAAGAAGTTTCACAGAATGATTCTGTGTAGTTTATATTTGGAGACATTCCTTTATCCACTATTACCCTCTTAGCGCTCCGAATCTCCACTTGCATTTTCTACAGAAAGAGTGTTTCAGAACGGCTCAATCAAAACTAAGGTTCAACTCTTTTAGTTGAACAAACAGAACAGAAAGAAGTTTCACACAATTCTTCTGTGTAGTTTTTATTTGTAGACATTCTTTTTCCCAATATAGGCCTCCTACCGCTCAGAATGTCCAATTGCAGTTTCTGCAGAAGGAGTGTTTCAGAACGGCTCAATCAAAAGTAAGGTTCAACTCTGTTAGTTGAATGCACAGAACAGAAAGAAGTTTCATACAATGCTTCTGTGTAGTTTATATTTGAACATATTCTTTTTTCCACTATTACCCACTTAGCGCAACGAATGTCCAGTTGCATTTTCTACAGAGTGTTTCAAAACTGCTCAATCAAAAGTATGGTTTAACTCTGTTAGCTGAATGCTCAGATCAGAAAGAAGTTTCACAGAATGTTTCTGTGTAGTTTTTTTTGAATATATTCCTTTTTCCACTACTACGCTCTTAGCGCTCCAAATGTCCAGTTGCATTTTCTACAGAAAGAGTGTTCAGATCTGCTCAATCAAAAGTATGGTTTAACTCTGTTAGCTGAATTCACAGATCAGAAAGAAGTTTCACCGAATGATTCTGTGTAGTTTATATTTGAAGACATTCCTTTTCCACTGTTACCCTCTTAGCGCTCCGAATCTCCACTTGCATTTTCTACAAAAAGAGTGTTTCATATCTGCTCAATCAAAAATATGTTTTATCTCTGTTAACTGAATTTACAGATCAGAAATAAGTTTCACAGAATGCATCTGTGTAGTTTTTATTTGAAGATATTCTTTTTCCCAATGTAGGCCTCTTAGCGCTTAGCATGTCCAATTGCAGTTTCTACAGAAAGAGTGTTTCAGAACGGCTCAATCAAAAGTAAGGTTCAACTCTGTTAGTTGAATGCACAGAACAGAAAGAAATTTCACAGAATGCTACTGTGTAGTTTATGTTTGAATATATTCCTTTTTCCACTATTACCTTCTTAGTGCTCCGAATGTCCACTAGCATTTTCTACAGAAAGACTGTTCAGAACTGCGCAATCAAAAGTATGGTTTAACTCTGTTAGCTTAATGAACATATCAGAAATAAGTTTCCCACAATGCTTCTGTGTAGTTTTTATTTGAAGATATTATTTTTCCCAATAGAGGCCTCTTAGCGCTCAGAATGTCCAATTGCAGTTTCTACAGAAAGAGTGTTTCAGAAAGGCTCAATCAAAAGTAAGGTTCAACTCTGTTAGTTGAATGCACAGAACAGAAAGAAGTTTCATACAATGCTTCTGTGTAGTTTATATTTGAACATATTATTTTTTCCACTATTACCCAATTAGCGCTACGAATGTCCAGTTGCATTTTCTACAGACAGAGTGTTTCAAAACTGCTCAATCAAAAGTATGGTTTAACTCTGTTAGCTGAATGCTCAGATCAGAAAGAAGTTTCACAGAATGCTTCTGTGTAGTTTATATTTGAATATATTCCTTTTTCCACTACTACTCTCTTAGCGCTCCAAATGTCCAGTTGCATTTTCTACAGAAAGAGTGTTCAGATCTGCTCAATCAAAAGTATGGTTTAACTCTGTTAGCTGAATGCACAGATCAGAAAGAAGTTTCACAGAATGATTCTGTGTAGTTTATATTTGGAGACATTCCTTTATCCACTATTACCCTCTTAGCGCTCCGAATCTCCACTTGCATTTTCTACAGAAAGAGTGTTTCAGAACGGCTCAATCAAAACTAAGGTTCAACTCTTTTAGTTGAACAAACAGAACAGAAAGAAGTTTCACACAATTCTTCTGTGTAGTTTTTATTTGTAGACATTCTTTTTCCCAATATAGGCCTCCTAGCGCTCAGAATTTCCAATTGCAGTTTCTACAGAAAGAGTGTTTCACAACGGCTCAATCAAAAGTAAGGTTCAACTCTGTTAGTTGAATGCACAGAACAGAAAGAAGTTTCATACAATGCTTCTGTGTAGTTTATATTTGAACATATTCTTTTTTCCACTATTACCCACTTAGCGCTACGAATGTCCAGTTGCATTTTCTACAGAGTGTTTCAAAACTGCTCAATCAAAAGTATGGTTTAACTCTGTTAGCTGAATGCTCAGATCAGAAAGTAGTTTCACAGAATGCTTCTGTGTAGTTTTTTTTGAATATATTCCTTTTTCCACTACTACGCTCTTAGCGCTCCAAATGTCCAGTTGCATTTTCTACAGAAAGAGTGTTCAGATCTGCTCAATCAAAAGTATGGTTTAACTCTGTTAGCTGAATGCACAGATCAGAAAGAAGTTTCACCGAATGATTCTGTGTAGTTTATATTTGAAGACATTCCTTTTCCACTATTACCCTCTTAGCGCTCCGAATCTCCACTTGCATTTTCTACAAAAAGAGTGTTTCATAACTGCTCAATCAAAAATATGTTTTATCTCTGTTAACTGAATTTACAGATCAGAAATAAGTTTCACAGAATGCATCTGTGTAGTTTTTATTTGAAGATATTCTTTTTCCCAATGTAGGCCTCTTGGCGCTTAGCATGTCCAATTGCAGTTTCTACAGAAAGAGTGTTTCAGAACGGCTCAATCAAAAGTAAGGTTCAACTCTGTTAGTTGAATGCACAGAACAGAAAGAATTTTCACAGAATGCTACTGTGTAGTTTATATTTGAATATATTCCTTTTTCCACTATTACCCTCTTAGCGCTCCGAATGTCCACTTCCATTTTCTACAGAAAGAGTGTTCAGAACTGCGCAATCAAAAGTATGGTTTAACTCTGTTAGCTTAATGAACATATCAGAAATAAGTTTCACACAATGCTTCTGTGTAGTTTTTATTTGAAGATATTATTTTTCCCAATAGAGGCCTCTTAGCGCTCAGAATGTCCAATTGCAGTTTCTACAGAAAGAGTGTTTCAGAAAGGCTCAATCAAAATTAAGGTTCAACTCTGTTAGTTGAATGCACAGAACAGAAAGTAGTTTCATACAACGCTTCTGTGTAGTTTATATTTGAACATATTCTTTTTTTCACTATTACCCACTTAGCGCTACGAATGTCCAGTTGCATTTTCTACAGACAGAGTGTTTCAAAACTGCTCAATCAAAAGTATGGTTTAACTCTGTTAGCTGAATGCTCAGATCAGAAAGAAGTTTCACAGAATGCTTCTGTGTAGTTTATATTTGAATATATTCCTTTTTCCACTACTACTCTCTTAGCGCTCCAAATGTCCAGTTGCATTTTCTCCAGAAAGAGTGTTCAGATCTGCTCAATCAAAAGTATGGTTTAACTCTGTTAGCTGAATGCACAGATCAGAAAGATGTTTCACAGAATGATTCTGTGTAGTTTATATTTGGAGACATTCATTTATCCACTATTACCCTCTTAGCGCTCCGAATCTCCACTTGCATTTTCTACAGAAAGAGTGTTTCAGAACGGCTCAATCAAAACTAAGGTTCAACTCTTTTAGTTGAACAAACAGAACAGAAAGAAGTTTCACACAATTCTTCTGTGTAGTTTTTATTTGTAGACATTCTTTTTCCCAATATAGGCCTCCTAGCGCTCAGAATGTCCAATTGCAGTTTCTACAGAAAGAGTGTTTCAGAACGGCTCAATCAAAAGTAAGGTTCAACTCTGTTAGTTGAATGCACAGAACAGAAAGAAGTTTCATACAATGCTTCTGTGTAGTTTATATTTGAACATATTCTTTTTTCCACTATTACCCACTTAGCGCTACGAATGTCCAGTTGCATTTTCTACAGACAGAGTGTTTCAAAACTGCTCAATCAAAAGTATGGTTTAACTCTGTTAGCTGAATGCTCAGATCAGAAAGAAGTTTCACAGAATGCTTCTGTGTAGTTTATATTTGAATATATTCCTTTTTCCACTACTACGCTCTTAGCGCTCCAAATGTCCAGTTGCATTTTCTACAGAAAGAGTGTTCAGATCTGCTCAATCAAAAGTATGGTTTAACTCTGTTAGCTGAATGCACAGATCAGAAAGAAGTTTCACCGAATGATTCTGTGTAGTTTATATTTGAAGACATTCCTTTTTCCACTATTACCCTCTTAGCGCTCCGAATCTCCACTTGCATTTTCTACAAAAAGAGTGTTTCATAACTGCTCAATCAAAAATATGTTTTATCTCTGTTAACTGAATTTACAGATCAGAAATAAGTTTCAGAGAATGCATCTGTGTAGTTTTTATTTGAAGATATTATTTTTCCCAATGTAGGCCTCTTAGCGCTTAGCATGTCCAATTGCAGTTTCTACAGAAAGAGTGTTTCAGAACGGCTCAATCAAAAGTAAGGTTCAACTCTGTTAGTTGAATGCACAGAACACAAAGAATTTTCACAGAATGCTACTGTGTAGTTTATGTTTGAATATATTCCTTTTTCCACTATTACCCTCTTAGCGCTCCGAATGTCCACTTGCATTTTCTACAGAAAGAGTGTTCAGAACTGCGCAATCTAAAGTATGGTTTAACTCTGTTAGCTTAATGAATATATCAGAAATAATTTTCACGCAATGCTTCTGTGTAGTTTTTATTTGAAGATATTATTTTTCCCAATATAGGCCTCTTAGCGCTCAGAATGTCCAATTGCAGTTTCTACAGAAAGAGTGTTTCAGAAAGGCTCAATCAAAAGTAAGGTTCAACTCTGTTAGTTGAATGCACAGAACAGAAAGAAGTTTCATACAATGCTTCTGTGTAGTTTATATTTGAACATATTCTTTTTTCCACTATTACCCAATTAGCGCTACGAATGTCCAGTTGCATTTTCTACAGACAGAGTGTTTCAAAACTGCTCAATCAAAAGTATGGTTTAACTCTGTTAGCTGAATGCTCAGATCAGAAAGAAGTTTCACAGAATGCTTCTGTGTAGTTTATATTTGAATATATTCCTTTTTCCACTACTACGCTCTTAGCGCTCCAAATGTCCATTTGCATTTTCTACAGAAAGAGTGTTCAGATCTGCTCAATCAAAAGTATGGTTTAACTCTGTTAGCTGAATGCACAGATCAGAAAAAAGTTTCCCCCAATGGTTCTGTGTATTTTATATTTGAAGACATTCCTTTTTCCACTATTACCCTCTTAGCGCTCCGAATCTCCACTTGCATTTTCTACAAAAAGAGTGTTTCATAACTGCTCAATCAAAAATATGTTTTATCTCTGTTAACTGACTTTACAGATCAGAAATAAGTTTCACAGAATGCATCTGTGTAGTTTTTATTTGAAGATATTCTTTTTCCCAATGTAGGCCTCTTAGCGCTTAGCATGTCCAATTGCAGTTTCTACAGAAAGAGTGTTTCAGAACGGCTCAATCAAAAGTAAGGTTCAACTCTGTTAGTTGAATGCACAGAACAGAAAGAATTTTCACAGAATGCTACTGTGTAGTTTATATTTGAATATATTCCTTTTTCCACTATTACCTTCTTAGCGCTCCGAATGTCCACTTGCATTTTTTACAGAAAGAGTGTTCAGAACTGCGCAATCAAAAGTATGGTTTAACTCTGTTAGCTTAATGAACATATCAGAAATAAGTTTCACACAATGCTTCTGTGTAGTTTTTATTTGAAGATATTATTTTTCCCAATAGAGGCCTCTTAGCGCTCAGAATGTCCAATTGCAGTTTCTACAGAAAGAGTGTTTCAGAAAGGCTCAATCAAAAGTAAGGTTCAACTCTGTTAGTTGAATGCACAGAACAGAAAGAAGTTTCATACAATGCTTCTGTGTAGTTTATATTTGAACATATTATTTTTTCCACTATTACCCAATTAGCGCTACGAATGTCCAGTTGCATTTTCTACAGACAGAGTGTTTCAAAACTGCTCAATCAAAAGTATGGTTTAACTCTGTTAGCTGAATGCTCAGATCAGAAAGAAGTTTCACAGAATGCTTCTGTGTAGTTTATACATGAATATATTCCTTTTTCCACTATTACGCTCTTAGCGCTCCAAATGTCCAGTTGCATTTTCTCCAGAAAGAGTGTTCAGATCTGCTCAATCAAAAGTATGGTTTAACTCTGTTAGCTGAATGCACAGATCAGAAAGAAGTTTCACAGAATGATTCTGTGTAGTTTATATTTGGAGACATTCCTTTATCCACTATTATCCTCTTAGCGCTCCGAATCTCCACTTGCATTTTCTACAGAAAGAGTGTTTCAGAACGGCTCAATCAAAACTAAGGTTCAACTCTTTTAGTTGAACAAACAGAACAGAAAGAAGTTTCACACAATTCTTCTGTGTAGTTTTTATTTGTAGACATTCTTTTTCCCAATATAGGCCTCCTAGCGCTCAGAATGTCCAATTGCAGTTTCTACAGAAAGAGTGTTTCAGAACGGCTCAATCAAAAGGAAGGTTCAAATCTGTTTGTTGAATGCACAGAACAGAAAGAAGTTTCACCGAATGATTCTGTGTAGTTTATATTTGAAGACATTCCTTTTTCCACTATTACCCTCTTAGCGCTCCAAATCTCCACTTGCATTTTCTACAGAAAGAGTGTTTCAGAACGGCTCAATCAAAACTAAGGTTCTACTCTTTTAGTTGAACAAACAGAACAGAAAGAAGTTTCACACAATTCTTCTGTGTAGTTTTTATTTGTAGACATTCTTTTCCCCAATATAGGCCTCCTAGCGCTAAGAATGTACAATTGCAGTTTCTACAGAAAGAGTGTTTCAGAACGGCTCAATCAAAAGTAAGGTTCAACTCTGTTAGTTGAATGCACAGAACAGAAAGTATTTTCACAGAATGCTACTGTGTAGTTTATATTTGAATATATTCCTTTTTCCACTATTACCCTCTTAGCGCTCCGAATGTCCACTTCCATTTTCTACAGAAAGAGTGTTCAGAACTGCGCAATCAAAAGTATGGTTTAACTCTGTTAGCTTAATGAACATATCAGAAATAAGTTTCACACAATGCTTCTGTGTAGTTTTTATTTGAAGATATTATTTTTCCCAATAGAGGCCTCTTAGCGCTCAGAATGTCCAATTGCAGTTTCTACAGAAAGAGTGTTTCAGAAAGGCTCAATCAAAATTAAGGTTCAACTCTGTTAGTTGAATGCACAGAACAGAAAGTAGTTTCATACAATGCTTCTGTGTAGTTTATATTTGAACATATTCTTTTTTTCACTATTACCCACTTAGCGCTACGAATGTCCAGTTGCATTTTCTACAGACAGAGTGTTTCAAAACTGCTCAATCAAAAGTATGGTTTAACTCTGTTAGCTGAAAGCTCAGATCAGAAAGAAGTTTCACAGAATGCTTCTGTGTAGTTTATATTTGAATATATTCCTTTTTCCACTACTACTCTCTTAGCGCTCCAAATGTCCAGTTGCATTTTCTACAGAAAGAGTGTTCAGATCTGCTCAATCAAAAGTATGGTTGAACTCTGTTAGCTGAATGCACAGATCAGAAAGAAGTTTCACAGAATGATTCTGTGTAGTTTATATTTGGAGACATTCCTTTATCCACTATTACCCTCTTAGCGCTCCGAATCTCCACTTGCATTTTCTACAGAAAGAGTGTTTCAGAACGGCTCAATCAAAACTAAGGTTCAACTCTTTTAGTTGAACAAACAGAACAGAAAGAAGTTTCACACAATTCTTCTGTGTAGTTTTTATTTGTAGACATTCTTTTTCCCAATATAGGCCTCCTACCGCTCAGAATGTCCAATTGCAGTTTCTGCAGAAGGAGTGTTTCAGAACGGCTCAATCAAAAGTAAGGTTCAACTCTGTTAGTTGAATGCACAGAACAGAAAGAAGTTTCATACAATGCTTCTGTGTAGTTTATATTTGAACATATTCTTTTTTCCACTATTACCCACTTAGCGCAACGAATGTCCAGTTGCATTTTCTACAGAGTGTTTCAAAACTGCTCAATCAAAAGTATGGTTTAACTCTGTTAGCTGAATGCTCAGATCAGAAAGAAGTTTCACAGAATGTTTCTGTGTAGTTTTTTTTGAATATATTCCTTTTTCCACTACTACGCTCTTAGCGCTCCAAATGTCCAGTTGCATTTTCTACAGAAAGAGTGTTCAGATCTGCTCAATCAAAAGTATGGTTTAACTCTGTTAGCTGAATTCACAGATCAGAAAGAAGTTTCACCGAATGATTCTGTGTAGTTTATATTTGAAGACATTCCTTTTCCACTGTTACCCTCTTAGCGCTCCGAATCTCCACTTGCATTTTCTACAAAAAGAGTGTTTCATATCTGCTCAATCAAAAATATGTTTTATCTCTGTTAACTGAATTTACAGATCAGAAATAAGTTTCACAGAATGCATCTGTGTAGTTTTTATTTGAAGATATTCTTTTTCCCAATGTAGGCCTCTTAGCGCTTAGCATGTCCAATTGCAGTTTCTACAGAAAGAGTGTTTCAGAACGGCTCAATCAAAAGTAAGGTTCAACTCTGTTAGTTGAATGCACAGAACAGAAAGAAATTTCACAGAATGCTACTGTGTAGTTTATGTTTGAATATATTCCTTTTTCCACTATTACCTTCTTAGTGCTCCGAATGTCCACTAGCATTTTCTACAGAAAGACTGTTCAGAACTGCGCAATCAAAAGTATGGTTTAACTCTGTTAGCTTAATGAACATATCAGAAATAAGTTTCCCACAATGCTTCTGTGTAGTTTTTATTTGAAGATATTATTTTTCCCAATAGAGGCCTCTTAGCGCTCAGAATGTCCAATTGCAGTTTCTACAGAAAGAGTGTTTCAGAAAGGCTCAATCAAAAGTAAGGTTCAACTCTGTTAGTTGAATGCACAGAACAGAAAGAAGTTTCATACAATGCTTCTGTGTAGTTTATATTTGAACATATTATTTTTTCCACTATTACCCAATTAGCGCTACGAATGTCCAGTTGCATTTTCTACAGACAGAGTGTTTCAAAACTGCTCAATCAAAAGTATGGTTTAACTCTGTTAGCTGAATGCTCAGATCAGAAAGAAGTTTCACAGAATGCTTCTGTGTAGTTTATATTTGAATATATTCCTTTTTCCACTACTACTCTCTTAGCGCTCCAAATGTCCAGTTGCATTTTCTACAGAAAGAGTGTTCAGATCTGCTCAATCAAAAGTATGGTTTAACTCTGTTAGCTGAATGCACAGATCAGAAAGAAGTTTCACAGAATGATTCTGTGTAGTTTATATTTGGAGACATTCCTTTATCCACTATTACCCTCTTAGCGCTCCGAATCTCCACTTGCATTTTCTACAGAAAGAGTGTTTCAGAACGGCTCAATCAAAACTAAGGTTCAACTCTTTTAGTTGAACAAACAGAACAGAAAGAAGTTTCACACAATTCTTCTGTGTAGTTTTTATTTGTAGACATTCTTTTTCCCAATATAGGCCTCCTAGCGCTCAGAATTTCCAATTGCAGTTTCTACAGAAAGAGTGTTTCACAACGGCTCAATCAAAAGTAAGGTTCAACTCTGTTAGTTGAATGCACAGAACAGAAAGAAGTTTCATACAATGCTTCTGTGTAGTTTATATTTGAACATATTCTTTTTTCCACTATTACCCACTTAGCGCTACGAATGTCCAGTTGCATTTTCTACAGAGTGTTTCAAAACTGCTCAATCAAAAGTATGGTTTAACTCTGTTAGCTGAATGCTCAGATCAGAAAGTAGTTTCACAGAATGCTTCTGTGTAGTTTTTTTTGAATATATTCCTTTTTCCACTACTACGCTCTTAGCGCTCCAAATGTCCAGTTGCATTTTCTACAGAAAGAGTGTTCAGATCTGCTCAATCAAAAGTATGGTTTAACTCTGTTAGCTGAATGCACAGATCAGAAAGAAGTTTCACCGAATGATTCTGTGTAGTTTATATTTGAAGACATTCCTTTTCCACTATTACCCTCTTAGCGCTCCGAATCTCCACTTGCATTTTCTACAAAAAGAGTGTTTCATAACTGCTCAATCAAAAATATGTTTTATCTCTGTTAACTGAATTTACAGATCAGAAATAAGTTTCACAGAATGCATCTGTGTAGTTTTTATTTGAAGATATTCTTTTTCCCAATGTAGGCCTCTTAGCGCTTAGCATGTCCAATTGCAGTTTCTACAGAAAGAGTGTTTCAGAACGGCTCAATCAAAAGTAAGGTTCAACTCTGTTAGTTGAATGCACAGAACAGAAAGAAATTTCACAGAATGCTACTGTGTAGTTTATGTTTGAATATATTCCTTTTTCCACTATTACCTTCTTAGTGCTCCGAATGTCCACTTGCATTTTCTACAGAAAGAATGTTCAGAACTGCGCAATCAAAAGTATGCTTTAACTCTGTTAGCTTAATGAACATATCAGAAATAAGTTTCCCACAATGCTTCTGTGTAGTTTTTATTTGAAGATATTATTTTTCCCAATAGAGGCCTCTTAGCGCTCAGAATGTCCAATTGCAGTTTCTACAGAAAGAGTGTTTCAGAAAGGCTCAATCAAAAGTAAGGTTCAACTCTGTTAGTTGAATGCACAGAACAGAAAGAAGTTTCATACAATGCTTCTGTGTAGTTTATATTTGAACATATTACTTTTTCCACTATTACCCAATTAGCGCTACGAATGTCCAGTTGCATTTTCTACAGACAGAGTGTTTCAAAACTGCTCAATCAAAAGTATGGTTTAACTCTGTTAGCTGAATGCTCAGATCAGAAAGAAGTTTCACAGAATGCTTCTGTGTAGTTTATATTTGAATATATTCCTTTTTCCACTACTACTCTCTTAGCGCTCCAAATGTCCAGTTGCATTTTCTACAGAAAGAGTGTTCAGATCTGCTCAATCAAAAGTATGGTTTAACTCTGTTAGCTGAATGCACAGATCAGAAAGAAGTTTCACAGAATGATTCTGTGTAGTTTATATTTGGAGACATTCCTTTATCCACTATTACCCTCTTAGCGCTCCGAATCTCCACTTGCATTTTCTACAGAAAGAGTGTTTCAGAACGGCTCAATCAAAACTAAGGTTCAACTCTTTTAGTTGAACAAACAGAACAGAAAGAAGTTTCACACAATTCTTCTGTGTAGTTTTTATTTGTAGACATTCTTTTTCCCAATATAGGCCTCCTAGCGCTCAGAATGTCCAATTGCAGTTTCTACAGAAAGAGTGTTTCAGAACGGCTCAATCAAAAATAAGGTTCAACTCTGTTAGTTGAATGCACAGAACAGAAAGAAGTTTCATACAATGCTTCTGTGTAGTTTATATTTGAACATATTCTTTTTTCCACTATTACCCACTTAGCGCTACGAATGTCCAGTTGCATTTTCTACAGACAGAGTGTTTCAAAACTGCTCAATCAAAAGTATGGTTTAACTCTGTTAGCTGAATGCTCAGATCAGAAAGAAGTTTCACAGAATGCTTCTGTGTAGTTTATATTTGAATATATTCCTTTTTCCACTACTACGCTCTTAGCGCTCCAAATGTCCAGTTGCATTTTCTACAGAAAGAGTGTTCAGATCTGCTCAATCAAAAGTGTGGTTTAACTCTGTTAGCTGAATGCACAGATCTGAAAGAAGTTTCACCGAATGATTCTGTGTAGTTTATATTTGAAGACATTCCTTTTTCCACTATTACCCTCTTAGCGCTCCGAATCTCCACTTGCATTTTCTACAAAAAGAGTGTTTCATAACTGCTCAATCAAAAATATGTTTTATCTCTGTTAACTGAATTTACAGATCAGAAATAAGTTTCACAGAATGCATCTGTGTAGTTTTTATTTGAAGATATTCTTTTTCCCAATGTAGGCCTCTTAAGGCTTAGCATGTCCAATTGCAGTTTCTACAGAAAGAGTGTTTCAGAACGGCTCAATCAACAGTAAGGTTCAACTCTGTTAGTTGAATGCACAGAACAGAAAGAAATTTCACAGAATGCTACTGTGTAGTTTATGTTTGAATATATTCCTTTTTCCACTATTACCTTCTTAGTGCTCCGAATGTCCACTTGCATTTTCTACAGAAAGAG
This sequence comes from Symphalangus syndactylus, assembly GCF_028878055.3. Classification (NCBI taxonomy): domain Eukaryota; kingdom Metazoa; phylum Chordata; class Mammalia; order Primates; family Hylobatidae; genus Symphalangus; species Symphalangus syndactylus. The sequence goes on along the minus strand of NC_072437.2, from coordinate 107,480,275 downwards.
TGTTCAGAACTGCGCAATCAAAAGTATGGTTTAACCCTGTTAGCTTAAAGAACATATCAGAAATAAGTTTCACACAATGCTTCTGTGTAGTTTTTATTTGAAGATATTATTTTTCCCAATAGAGGCCTCTTAGCGCTCAGAATGTCCAATTGCAGTTTCTACAGAAAGAGTGTTTCAGAAAGGCTCAATCAATAGTAAGGTTCAACTCTGTTAGTTGAATGCACAGAACAGAAAGTAGTTTCATACAATGCTTCTGTGTAGTTTATATTTGAACATATTCTTTTTTTCACTGTTACCCACTTAGCGCTACGAATGTCCAGTTGCATTTTCTACAGACAGAGTTTTTCAAAACTGCTCAATCAAAAGTATGTTTTAACTCTGTTAGCTGAATGCTCAGATCAGAAAGAAGTTTAACAGAATGCTTCTGTGTAGTTTATATTTGAATATATTCCTTTTTCCACTACTACTCTCTTAGCGCTCCAAATGTCCAGTTGCATTTTCTACAGAAAGAGTGTTCAGATCTGCTCAATCAAAAGTATGGTTTAACACTGTTAGCTGAATGCACAGATCAGAAAGAAGTTTCACAGAATGATTCTGTGTAGTTTATATTTGGAGACATTCCTTTTTCCACTATTACCCTCTTAGCGCTCCGAATCTCCACTTGCGTTTTCTACAGAAAGAGTGTTTCAGAACGGCTCAATCAAAACTAATGTTCAACTCTTTTAGTTGAACAAACAGAACAGAAAGAAGTTTCACACAATTCTTCTGTGTAGTTTTTATTTGTAGACATTCTTTTTCCCAATATAGGCCTCCTAGCGCTCAGAATGTCCAATTGCAGTTTTTACAGAAAGAGTGTTTCAGAACGGCTCAATCAAAAGTAAGGTTCAACTCTGTTAGTTGAATGCACAGAACAGAAAGAAGTTTCATACAATGCTTCTGTGTAGTTTATATTTGAACATATTCTTTTTTCCACTATTACCCACTTAGCGCTACGAATGTCCAGTTGCATTTTCTACAGAGTGTTTCAAAACTGCTCAATCAAAAGTATGGTTTAACTCTGTTAGCTGAATGCACAGATCAGAAAGAAGTTTCACCGAATGATTCTGTGTAGTTTATATTTGAAGACATTCCTTTTCCACTATTACCCTCTTAGCGCTCCGAATCTCCACTTGCATTTTCTACAAAAAGAGTGTTTCATAACTGCTCAATCAAAAATATGTTTTATCTCTGTTAACTGAATTTACAGATCAGAAATAAGTTTCACAGAATGCATCTGTGTAGTTTTTATTTGAAGATATTCTTTTTCCCAATGTAGGCCTCTTAGCGCTTAGCATGTCCAATTGCAGTTTCTACAGAAAGAGTGTTTCAGAACGGCTCAATCAAAAGTAAGGTTCAACTCTGTTAGTTGAATGCACAGAACAGAAAGAATTTTCACAGAATGCTACTGTGTAGTTTATATTTGAATATATTCCTTTTTCTACTATTACCCTCTTAGCGCTCCGAATGTCCACTTGCATTTTCTACAGAAAGAGTGTTCAGAACTGCGCATTCAAAAGTATGGTTTAACTCTGTTAGCTTAATGAACATATCAGAAATATGTTTCACGCAATGCTTCTGTGTAGTTTTTATTTGAAGATATTATTTTTCCCAATAGAGTCCTCTTAGCGCTCAGAATGTCCAATTGCAGTTTCTACAGAAAGAGTGTTTCAGAAAGGCTCAATCAAAAGTAAGGTTCAACTCTGTTAGTTGAATGCACAGAACAGAAAGAAGTTTCATACAATGCTTCTGTGTAGTTTATATTTGAACATATTCTTTTTTCCACTATTACCCACTTAGCGCTACGAATGTCAAGTTGCATTTTCTACAGACAGAGTGTTTCAAAACTGCTGAATCAAAAGTATGGTTTAACTCTGTTAGCTGAATGCTCAGATCAGAAAGAAGTTTCACAAAATGCTTCTGTGTAGTTTATATTTGAATATATTCCTTTTTCCACTACTACTCTCTTAGCGCTCCAAATGTCCAGTTGCATTTTCTACAGAAAGAGTGTTCAGATCTGCTCAATCAAAAGTATGGTTTAACTCTGTTAGCTGAATGCACAGATCAGAAAGAAGTTTCACCGAATGATTCTGTGTAGTTTATATTTGAAGACATTCCTTTTTCCACTATTACCCTCTTAACGCTCCGAATCTCCACTTGCATTTTCTACAAAAAGAGTGTTTCATAACTGCTCAATCAAAAATATGTTTTATCTCTGTTAACTGAATTTACAGATCAGAAATAAGTTTCACAGAATGCATCTGTGTAGTTTTTATTTGAAGATATTCTTTTTCCCAATGTAGGCCTCTTAGCGCTTAGCATGTCCAATTGCAGTTTCTACAGAAAGAGTGTTTCAGAACGGCTCAATCAAAAGTAAGGTTCAACTCTGTTAGTTGAATGCACAGAACAGGAAGAATTTTCACAGAATGCTACTGTGTAGTTTATATTTGAATATATTCCTTTTTCCACTATTACCCTCTTAGCGCTCCGAATGTCCACTTGCATTTTCTACATAAAGAGTGTTCAGAACTGCGCAATCAAAAGTATGGTTTAACTCTGTTAGCTTAATGAACATATCAGAAATAAGTTTCACACAATGCTTCTGTGTAGTTTTTATTTGAAGATATTATTTTTCCCAATATAGGCCTCTTAGCGCTCAGAATGTCCAATTGCATTTTCTACAGAAAGAGTGTTTCAGAAAGGCTGAATCAAAAGTAAGGTTCAACTCTGTTAGTTGAATGCACAGAACAGAAAGAAGTTTCATACAATGCTTCTGTGTAGTTTATATTTGAACATATTCTTTTTTCCACTATTACCCACTTAGCGCTACGAAAGTCCAGTTGCATTTTCTACAGACAGAGTGTTTCAAAACTGCTCAATCAAAAGTATGGTTTAACTCTGTTAGCTGAATGCTCAGATCAGAAAGAAGTTTCACAGAATGCTTCTGTGTAGTTTATATTTGAATATATTCCTTTTTCCACTACTACGCTCTTAGCGCTCCAAATGTCCAGTTGCATTTTCTACAGAAAGAGTGTTCAGATCTGCTCAATCAAAAGTATGGTTTAACTCTGTTAGCTGAATGCACAGATCAGAAAGGAGTTTCACCGAATGATTCTGTGTAGTTTATATTTGAAGACATTACTTTTTCCACTATTACCCTCTTAGCGCTCCGAATCTCCACTTGTATTTTCTACAAAAAGAGTGTTTCATAACTGCTCAATCAAAAATATGATTTATCTCTGTTATCTGAATTTACAGATCAGAAATAAGTTTCACAGAATGCATCTGTGTAGTTTTTATTTGAAGATATCCTTTTTCCCAATGTAGGCCTCTTAGCGGTTAGCATGTCCAATTACAGTTTCTACAGAAAGAGTGTTTCAGAACGGCTCAATCAAAAGTAAGGTTCAACTCTGTTAGTTGAATGCACAGAACAGAAAGAATTTTCACAGAATGCTACTGTGTAGTTTATATTTGAATATATTCCTTTTTCTACTATTACCCTCTTAGCGCTCCGAATGTCCACTTGCATTTTCTACAGAAAGAGTGTTCAGAACTGCGCATTCAAAAGTATGGTTTAACTCTGTTAGCTTAATGAACATATCAGAAATATGTTTCACTCAATGCTTCTGTGTAGTTTTTATTTGAAGATATTATTTTTCCCAATATAGGCCTCTTAGCGCTCAGAATGTCCAATTGCAGTTTCTACAGAAAGAGTGTTTCAGGAAGGCTCAATCAAAAGTAAGGTTCAACTCTGTTAGTTGAATGCACAGAACAGAAAGAAGTTTCATACAATGCTTCTGTGTAGTTTATATTTGAACATATTCTTTTTTCCACTATTACCCACTTAGCGCTACGAATGTCCAGTTGCATTTTCTACAGACAGAGTGTTTCAAAACTGCTCAATCAAAAGTATGGTTTAACTCTGTTAGCTGAATGCTCAGATCAGAAAGAAGTTTCACAAAATGCTTCTGTGTAGTTTATATTTGAATATATTCCTTTTTCCACTACTACTCTCTTAGCGCTCCAAATGTCCAGTTGCATTTTCTACAGAAAGAGTGTTCAGATCTGCTCAATCAAAAGTATGGTTTAACTCTGTTAGCTGAATGCACAGATCAGAAAGAAGTTTCACCGAATGATTCTGTGTAGTTTATATTTGAAGACATTCCTTTTTCCACTATTACCCTCTTAACGCTCCGAATCTCCACTTGCATTTTCTACAAAAAGAGTGTTTCATAACTGCTCAATCAAAAATATGTTTTATCTCTGTTAACTGAATTTACAGATCAGAAATAAGTTTCACAGAATGCAACTGTGTAGTTTTTATTTGAAGATATTCTTTTTCCCAATGTAGGCCTCTTAGCTCTTAGCATGTCCAATTGCAGTTTCTACAGAAAGAGTGTTTCAGAACGGCTCAATCAAAAGTAAGGTTCAACTCTGTTAGTTGAATGCACAGAACAGGAAGAATTTTCACAGAATGCTACTGTGTAGTTTATATTTGAATATATTCCTTTTTCCACTATTACCCTCTTAGCGCTCCGAATGTCCACTTGCATTTTCTACATAAAGAGTGTTCAGAACTGCGCAATCAAAAGTATGGTTTAACTCTGTTAGCTTAATGAACATATCAGAAATAAGTTTCACACAATGCTTCTGTGTAGTTTTTATTTGAAGATATTATTTTTCCCAATATAGGCCTCTTAGCGCTCAGAATGTCCAATTGCATTTTCTACAGAAAGAGTGTTTCAGAAAGGCTGAATCAAAAGTAAGGTTCAACTCTGTTAGTTGAATGCACAGAACAGAAAGAAGTTTCATACAATGCTTCTGTGTAGTTTATATTTGAACATATTCTTTTTTCCACTATTACCCACTTAGCGCTACGAAAGTCCAGTTGCATTTTCTACAGACAGAGTGTTTCAAAACTGCTCAATCAAAAGTATGGTTTAACTCTGTTAGCTGAATGCTCAGATCAGAAAGAAGTTTCACAGAATGCTTCTGTGTAGTTTATATTTGAATATATTCCTTTTTCCACTACTACGCTCTTAGCGCTCCAAATGTCCAGTTGCATTTTCTACAGAAAGAGTGTTCAGATCTGCTCAATCAAAAGTATGGTTTAACTCTGTTAGCTGAATGCACAGATCAGAAAGGAGTTTCACCGAATGATTCTGTGTAGTTTATATTTGAAGACATTACTTTTTCCACTATTACCCTCTTAGCGCTCCGAATCTCCACTTGTATTTTCTACAAAAAGAGTGTTTCATAACTGCTCAATCAAAAATATGATTTATCTCTGTTATCTGAATTTACAGATCAGAAATAAGTTTCACAGAATGCATCTGTGTAGTTTTTATTTGAAGATATCCTTTTTCCCAATGTAGGCCTCTTAGCGCTTAGCATGTCCAATTACAGTTTCTACAGAAAGAGTGTTTCAGAACGGCTCAATCAAAAGTAAGGTTCAACTCTGTTAGTTGAATGCACAGAACAGAAAGAATTTTCACAGAATGCTACTGTGTAGTTTATATTTGAATATATTCCTTTTTCTACTATTACCCTCTTAGCGCTCCGAATGTCCACTTGCATTTTCTACAGAAAGAGTGTTCAGAACTGCGCATTCAAAAGTATGGTTTAACTCTGTTAGCTTAATGAACATATCAGAAATATGTTTCACTCAATGCTTCTGTGTAGTTTTTATTTGAAGATATTATTTTTCCCAATATAGGCCTCTTAGCGCTCAGAATGTCCAATTGCAGTTTCTACAGAAAGAGTGTTTCAGGAAGGCTCAATCAAAAGTAAGGTTCAACTCTGTTAGTTGAATGCACAGAACAGAAAGAAGTTTCATACAATGCTTCTGTGTAGTTTATATTTGAAAATATTCTTTTTTCCACTATTACCCACTTAGCGCTACGAATGTCCAGTTGCATTTTCTACAGACAGAGTGTTTCAAAACTGCTCAATCAAAAGTATGGTTTAACTCTGTTAGCTGAATGCTCAGATCAGAAAGAAGTTTCACAAAATGCTTCTGTGTAGTTTATATTTGAATATATTCCTTTTTCCACTACTACTCTCTTAGCGCTCCAAATGTCCAGTTGCATTTTCTACAGAAAGAGTGTTCAGATCTGCTCAATCAAAAGTATGGTTTAACTCTGTTAGCTGAATGCACAGATCAGAAAGAAGTTTCACCGAATGATTCTGTGTAGTTTATATTTGAAGACATTCCTTTTTCCACTATTACCCTCTTAACGCTCCGAATCTCCACTTGCATTTTCTACAAAAAGAGTGTTTCATAACTGCTCAATCAAAAATATGTTTTACCTCTGTTAACTGAATTTACAGATCAGAAATAAGTTTCACAGAATGCAACTGTGTAGTTTTTATTTGAAGATATTCTTTTTCCCAATGTAGGCCTCTTAGCTCTTAGCATGTCCAATTGCAGTTTCTACAGAAAGAGTGTTTCAGAACGGCTCAATCAAAAGTAAGGTTCAACTCTGTTAGTTGAATGCACAGAACAGGAAGAATTTTCACAGAATGCTACTTTGTAGTTTATATTTGAATATATTCCTTTTTCCACTATTACCCTCTTAGCGCTCCGAATGTCCACTTGCATTTTCTACATAAAGAGTGTTCAGAACTGCGCAATCAAAAGTATGGTTTAACTCTGTTAGCTTAATGAACATATCAGAAATAAGTTTCACACAATGCTTCTCTGTAGTTTTTATTTGAAGATATTATTTTTCCCAATATAGGCCTCTTAGCGCTCAGAATGTCCAATTGCAGTTTCTACAGAAAGAGTGTTTCAGAAAGGCTGAATCAAAAGTAAGGTTCAACTCTGTTAGTTGAATGCATAGAACAGAAAGAAGTTTCATACAATGCTTCTGTGTAGTTTATATTTGAACATATTCTTTTTTCCACTATTACCCACTTAGCGCTACGAAAGTCCAGTTGCATTTTCTACAGACAGAGTGTTTCAAAACTGCTCAATCAAAAGTATGGTTTAACTCTGTTAGCTGAATGCTCAGATCAGAAAGAAGTTTCACAGAATGCTTCTGTGTAGTTTATATTTGAATATATTCCTTTTTCCACTACTACGCTCTTAGCGCTCCAAATGTCCAGTTGCATTTTCTACAGAAAGAGTGTTCAGATCTGCTCAATCAAAAGTATGGTTTAACTCTGTTAGCTGAATGCACAGATCAGAAAGGAGATTCACCGAATGATTCTGTGTAGTTTATATTTGAAGACATTACTTTTTCCACTATTACCCTCTTAGCGCTCCGAATCTCCACTTGTATTTTCTACAAAAAGAGTGTTTCATAACTGCTCAATCAAAAATATGATTTATCTCTGTTATCTGAATTTACAGATCAGAAATAAGTTTCACAGAATGCATCTGTGTAGTTTTTATTTGAAGATATTCTTTTTCCCAATGTAGGCCTCTTAGCGCTTAGCATGTCCTATTACAGTTTCTACAGAAAGAGTGTTTCAGAACGGCTCAATCAAAAGTAAGGTTCAACTCTGTTAGTTGAATGCACAGAACAGAAAGAATTTTCACAGAATGCTACTGTGTAGTTTATATTTGAATATATTCCTTTTTCCACTATTACCCTCTTAGCGCTCCGAATGTCCACTTGCATTTTCTACAGAAAGAGTGTTCAGAACTGCGCAATCAAAAGTATGGTTTAACTCTGTTAGCTTAATGAACATATCAGGAATAAGTTTCACACAATGCTTCTGTGTAGTTTTCATTTGAAGATATTATTTTTCCCAATAGAGGCCTCTTAGCGCTCAGAATGTCCAATTGCAGTTTCTACAGAAAGAGTGTTTCAGAAAGGCTCAATCAAAAGTAAGGTTCAACTCTGTTAGTTGAATGCACAGAACAGAAAGAATTTTCATACAATGCTTCTGTGTATTTTATATTTGAACATATTTTTTTTCCACTATTACCCACTTAGCGCTACGAATGTCCAGTTGCATTTTCTACAGACAGAGTGTTTCAAAACTGCTCAATCAAAAGTATGGTTTAACTCTGTTAGCTGAATGCTCAGATCAGAAAGAAGTTTCACAGAATGCTTCTGTGTAGTTTATATTTGAATATATTCCTTTTTCCACTACTACGCTCTTAGCGCTCCAAATGTACAGTTGCATTTTCTACAGAAAGAGTGTTCAGATCTGCTCAATCAAAAGTATGGTTTAACACTGTTAGCTGAATGCACAGATCAGAAAGAAGTTTCACCGAATGATTCTGTGTAGTTTATATTTGAAGACATTCCTTTTCCACTATTACCCTCTTAGCGCTCCGAATCTCCACTTGCATTTTCTACAAAAAGAGTGTTTCATAACTGCTCAATCAAAAATATGTTTTATCTCTGTTAACTGAATTTACAGATCAGAAATAAGTTTCACAGAATGCATCTGTGTAGTTTTTATTTGAAGATATTCTTTTTCCCAATGTAGGCCTCTTAGCGCTTAGCATGTCCAATTGCAGTTTCTACAGAAAGAGTGTTTCAGAACGGCTCAATCAAAAGTAAGGTTCAACTCTGTTAGTTGAATGCACAGAACAGAAAGAATTTTCACAGAATGCTACTGTGTAGTTTATATTTGAATATATTCCTTTTTCTACTATTACCCTCTTAGCGCTCCGAATGTCCACTTGCATTTTCTACAGAAAGAGTGTTCAGAACTGCGCAATCAAAAGTATGGTTTAACTCTGTTAGCTTAATGAACATATCAGAAATATGTTTCACGCAATGCTTCTGTGTAGTTTTTATTTGAAGATATTATTTTTCCCAATATAGGCCTCTTAGCGCTCAGAATGTCCAATTGCAGTTTCTACAGAAAGAGTGTTTCAGAAAGGCTCAATCAAAAGTAAGGTTCCACTCTGTTAGTTGAATGCACAGAACCGAAAGAAGTTTCATACAATGCTTCTGTGTAGTTTATATTTGAACATATTCTTTTTTCCACTATTACCCACTTAGCGCTACGAATGTCCAGTTGCATTTTCTACAGACAGAGTGTTTCAAAACTGCTCAATCAAAAGTATGGTTTAACTCTGTTAGCTGAATGCTCAGATCAGAAAGAATTTTCACAGAATGCTTCTGTGTAGTTTATATTTGAATATATTCCTTTTTCCACTACTACTCTCTTAGCGCTCCAAATGTCCAGTTGCATTTTCTACAGAAAGAGTGTTCAGAACTGCGCAATCAAAAGTATGGTTTAACTCTGTTAGCTGAATGCACAGATCAGAAAGGAGGTTCACCGAATAATTCTGTGTAGTTTATATTTGAAGACATTCCTTTTCCACTATTACCATCTTAGCGCTCCGAATCTCCACTTGCATTTTCTACAAAAAGAGTGTTTCATAACTGCTCAATCAAAAATATGTTTTATCTCTGTTAACTGAATTTACAGATCAGAAATAAGTTTCACAGAATGCATCTGTGTAGTTTTTATTTGAAGATATTCTTTTTCCCAATGTAGGCCTCTTAGCTCTTAGCATGTCCAATTGCAGTTTCTACAGAAAGAGTGTTTCAGAACGGCTCAATCAAAAGTAAGGTTCAACTCTGTTAGTTGAATGCACAGAACAGGAAGAATTTTCACAGAATGCTACTGTGTAGTTTATATTTGAATATATTCCTTTTTCCACTATTACCCTCTTAGCGCTCCGAATGTCCACTTGCATTTTCTACATAAAGAGTGTTCAGAACTGCGCAATCAAAAGTATGGTTTAACTCTGTTAGCTTAATGAACATATCAGAAATAAGTTTCACACAATGCTTCTGTGTAGTTTTTATTTGAAGATATTATTTTTCCCAATATAGGCCTCTTAGCGCTCAGAATGTAAAATTGCAGTTTCTACAGAAAGAGTGTTTCAGAAAGGCTGAATCAAAAGTAAGGTTCAACTCTGTTAGTTGAATGCATAGAACAGAAAGAAGTTTCATACAATGCTTCTGTGTAGTTTATATTTGAACATATTCTTTTTTCCACTATTACCCACTTAGCGCTACGAAAGTCCAGTTGCATTTTCTACAGACAGAGTGTTTCAAAACTGCTCAATCAAAAGTATGGTTTAACTCTGTTAGCTGAATGCTCAGATCAGAAAGAAGTTTCACAGAATGCTTCTGTGTAGTTTATATTTGAATATATTCCTTTTTCCACTACTACGCTCTTAGCGCTCCAAATGTCCAGTTGCATTTTCTACAGAAAGAGTGTTCAGATCTGCTCAATCAAAAGTATGGTTTAACACTGTTAGCTGAATGCACAGATCAGAAAGGAGTTTCACCGAATGATTCTGTGTAGTTTATATTTGAAGACATTACTTTTTCCACTATTACCCTCTTAGCGCTCCGAATCTCCACTTGTATTTTCTACAAAAAGAGTGTTTCATAACTGCTCAATCAAAAATATGATTTATCTCTGTTATCTGAATTTACAGATCAGAAATAAGTTTCACAGAATGCATCTGTGTAGTTTTTATTTGAAGATATTCTTTTTCCCAATGTAGGCCTCTTAGCGCTTAGCATGTCCTATTACAGTTTCTACAGAAAGAGTGTTTCAGAACGGCTCAATCAAAAGTAAGGTTCAACTCTGTTAGTTGAATGCACAGAACAGAAAGAATTTTCACAGAATGCTACTGTGTAGTTTATATTTGAATATATTCCTTTTTCCACTATTACCCTCTTAGCGCTCCGAATGTCCACTTGCATTTTCTACAGAAAGAGTGTTCAGAACTGCGCAATCAAAAGTATGGTTTAACTCTGTTAGCTTAATGAACATATCAGGAATAAGTTTCACACAATGCTTCTGTGTAGTTTTCATTTGAAGATATTATTTTTCCCAATAGAGGCCTCTTAGCGCTCAGAATGTCCAATTGCAGTTTCTACAGAAAGAGTGTTTCAGAAAGGCTCAATCAAAAGTAAGGTTCAACTCTGTTAGTTGAATGCACAGAACAGAAAGAATTTTCATACAATGCTTCTGTGTATTTTATATTTGAACATATTTTTTTTCCACTATTACCCACTTAGCGCTACGAATGTCCAGTTGCATTTTCTACAGACAGAGTGTTTCAAAACTGCTCAATCAAAAGTATGGTTTAACTCTGTTAGCTGAATGCTCAGATCAGAAAGAAGTTTCACAGAATGCTTCTGTGTAGTTTATATTTGAATATATACCTTTTTCCACTACTACGCTCTTAGCGCTCCAAATGTCCAGTTGCATTTTCTACAGAAAGAGTGTTCAGACCTGCTCAATCAAAAGTATGGTTTAACACTGTTAGCTGAATGCACAGGTCAGAAAGAAGTTTCACCGAATGATTCTGTGTAGTTTATATTTGAAGACATTCCTTTTCCACTATTACCCTCTTAGCGCTCCGAATCTCCACTTGCATTTTCTACAAAAAGAGTGTTTCATAACTGCTCAATCAAAAATATGTTTTATCTCTGTTAACTGAATTTACAGATCAGAAATAAGTTTCACAGAATGCATCTGTGTAGTTTTTATTTGAAGATATTATTTTTCCCAATGTAGGCCTCTTAGCGCTTAGCATGTCCAATTGCAGTTTCTACAGAAAGAGTTTTTCAGAACGGCTCAATCAAAAGTAAGGTTCAACTCTGTTAGTTGAATGCACAGAACAGAAAGAATTTTCACAGAATGCTACTGTGTAGTTTATATTTGAATATATTCCTTTTTCTACTATTACCCTCTTAGCGCTCCGAATGTCCACTTGCATTTTCTACAGAAAGAGTGTTCAGAACTGCGCAATCAAAAGTATGGTTTAACTCTGTTAGCTTAATGAACATATCAGAAATATGTTTCACGCAATGTTTCTGTGTAGTTTTTATTTGAAGATATTATTTTTCCCAATATAGGCCTCTTAGCGCTCAGAATGTCCAATTGCAGTTTCTACAGAAAGAGTGTTTCAGAAAGGCTCAATCAAAAGTAAGGTTCCACTCTGTTAGTTGAATGCACAGAACCGAAAGAAGTTTCATACAATGCTTCTGTGTAGTTTATATTTGAACATATTCTTTTTTCCACTATTACCCACTTAGCGCTACGAATGTCCAGTTGCATTTTCTACAGACAGAGTGTTTCAAAACTGCTCAATCAAAAGTATGGTTTAACTCTGTTAGCTGAATGCTCAGATCAGAAAGAATTTTCACAGAATGCTTCTGTGTAGATTATATTTGAATATATTCCTTTTTCCACTACTACTCTCTTAGCGCTCCAAATGTCCAGTTGCATTTTCTACAGAAAGAGTGTTCAGATCTGCTCAATCAAAAGTATGGTTTAACTCTGTTAGCTGAATGCACAGATCAGAAAGAAGTTTCACCGAATGATTCTGTGTAGTTTATATTTGAAGACATTCCTTTTTCCACTATTACCCACTTAACGCTCCGAATCTCCACTTGCATTTTCTACAAAAAGAGTGTTTCATAACTGCTCAATCAAAAATATGTTTTATCTCTGTTAACTGAATTTACAGATCAGAAATAAGTTTCACAGAATGCATCTGTGTAGTTTTTATTTGAATATATTCTTTTTCCCAATGTAGGCCTCTTAGCGCTTAGCATGTCCAATTGCAGTTTCTACAGAAAGAGTGTTTCAGAAAGGCTGAATCAAAAGTAAGGTTCAACTCTGTTAGTTGAATGCATAGAACAGAAAGAAGTTTCATACAATGCTTCTGTGTAGTTTATATTTGAACATATTCTTTTTTCCACTATTACCCACTTAGCGCTACGAAAGTCCAGTTGCATTTTCTACAGACAGAGTGTTTCAAAACTGCTCAATCAAAAGTATGGTTTAACTCTGTTAGCTGAATGCTCAGATCAGAAAGAAGTTTCACAGAATGCTTCTGTGTAGTTTATATTTGAATATATTCCTTTTTCCACTACTACGCTCTTAGCGCTCCAAATGTCCAGTTGCATTTTCTACAGAAAGAGTGTTCAGATCTGCTCAATCAAAAGTATGGTTTAACACTGTTAGCTGAATGCACAGATCAGAAAGGAGTTTCACCGAATGATTCTGTGTAGTTTATATTTGAAGACATTACTTTTTCCACTATTACCCTCTTAGCGCTCCGAATCTCCACTTGTATTTTCTACAAAAAGAGTGTTTCATAACTGCTCAATCAAAAATATGATTTATCTCTGTTATCTGAATTTACAGATCAGAAATAAGTTTCACAGAATGCATCTGTGTAGTTTTTATTTGAAGATATTCTTTTTCCCAATGTAGGCCTCTTAGCGCTTAGCATGTCCTATTACAGTTTCTACAGAAAGAGTGTTTCAGAACGGCTCAATCAAAAGTAAGGTTCAACTCTGTTAGTTGAATGCACAGAACAGAAAGAATTTTCACAGAATGCTACTGTGTAGTTTATATTTGAATATATTCCTTTTTCCACTATTACCCTCTTAGCGCTCCGAATGTCCACTTGCATTTTCTACAGAAAGAGTGTTCAGAACTGCGCAATCAAAAGTATGGTTTAACTCTGTTAGCTTAATGAACATATCAGGAATAAGTTTCACACAATGCTTCTGTGTAGTTTTCATTTGAAGATATTATTTTTCCCAATAGAGGCCTCTTAGCGCTCAGAATGTCCAATTGCAGTTTCTACAGAAAGAGTGTTTCAGAAAGGCTCAATCAAAAGTAAGGTTCAACTCTGTTAGTTGAATGCACAGAACAGAAAGAATTTTCATACAATGCTTCTGTGTATTTTATATTTGAACATATTTTTTTTCCACTATTACCCACTTAGCGCTACGAATGTCCAGTTGCATTTTCTACAGACAGAGTGTTTCAAAACTGCTCAATCAAAAGTATGGTTTAACTCTGTTAGCTGAATGCTCAGATCAGAAAGAAGTTTCACAGAATGCTTCTGTGTAGTTTATATTTGAATATATTCCTTTTTCCACTACTACGCTCTTAGCGCTCCAAATGTCCAGTTGCATTTTCTACAGAAAGAGTGTTCAGACCTGCTCAATCAAAAGTATGGTTTAACACTGTTAGCTGAATGCACAGGTCAGAAAGAAGTTTCACCGAATGATTCTGTGTAGTTTATATTTGAAGACATTCCTTTTCCACTATTACCCTCTTAGCGCTCCGAATCTCCACTTGCATTTTCTACAAAAAGAGTGTTTCATAACTGCTCAATCAAAAATATGTTTTATCTCTGTTAACTGAATTTACAGATCAGAAATAAGTTTCACAGAATGCATCTGTGTAGTTTTTATTTGAAGATATTATTTTTCCCAATGTAGGCCTCTTAGCGCTTAGCATGTCCAATTGCAGTTTCTACAGAAAGAGTTTTTCAGAACGGCTCAATCAAAAGTAAGGTTCAACTCTGTTAGTTGAATGCACAGAACAGAAAGAATTTTCACAGAATGCTACTGTGTAGTTTATATTTGAATATATTCCTTTTTCTACTATTACCCTCTTAGCGCTCCGAATGTCCACTTGCATTTTCTACAGAAAGAGTGTTCAGAACTGCGCAATCAAAAGTATGGTTTAACTCTGTTAGCTTAATGAACATATCAGAAATATGTTTCACGCAATGTTTCTGTGTAGTTTTTATTTGAAGATATTATTTTTCCCAATATAGGCCTCTTAGCGCTCAGAATGTCCAATTGCAGTTTCTACAGAAAGAGTGTTTCAGAAAGGCTCAATCAAAAGTAAGGTTCCACTCTGTTAGTTGAATGCACAGAACCGAAAGAAGTTTCATACAATGCTTCTGTGTAGTTTATATTTGAACATATTCTTTTTTCCACTATTACCCACTTAGCGCTACGAATGTCCAGTTGCATTTTCTACAGACAGAGTGTTTCAAAACTGCTCAATCAAAAGTATGGTTTAACTCTGTTAGCTGAATGCTCAGATCAGAAAGAATTTTCACAGAATGCTTCTGTGTAGATTATATTTGAATATATTCCTTTTTCCACTACTACTCTCTTAGCGCTCCAAATGTCCAGTTGCATTTTCTACAGAAAGAGTGTTCAGATCTGCTCAATCAAAAGTATGGTTTAACTCTGTTAGCTGAATGCACAGATCAGAAAGAAGTTTCACCGAATGATTCTGTGTAGTTTATATTTGAAGACATTCCTTTTTCCACTATTACCCACTTAACGCTCCGAATCTCCACTTGCATTTTCTACAAAAAGAGTGTTTCATAACTGCTCAATCAAAAATATGTTTTATCTCTGTTAACTGAATTTACAGATCAGAAATAAGTTTCACAGAATGCATCTGTGTAGTTTTTATTTGAATATATTCTTTTTCCCAATGTAGGCCTCTTAGCGCTTAGCATGTCCAATTGCAGTTTCTACAGAAAGAGTGTTTCAGAACGGCTCAATCAAAAGTAAGGTTCAACTCTGTTAGTTGAATGCACAGAACAGAAAGAATTTTCACAGAATGCTACTGTGTAGTTTATATTTGAATATATTCCTTTTTCCACTATTACCCTCTTAGCGCTCCGAATGTCCACTTGCATTTTCTACATAAAGAGTGTTCAGAACTGCGCAATCAAAAGTATGGTTTAACTCTGTTAGCTTAATGAACATATCAGAAATAAGTTTCACAAAATGCTTCTGTGTAGTTTTTATTTGAAGATATTTTTTTTCCCAATAGAGGCCTCTTAGCGCTCAGAATGTCCAATTGCAGTTTCTACAGAAAGAGTGTTTCAGAAAGGCTGAATCAAAAGTAAGGTTCAACTCTGTTAGTTGAATGCACAGAACAGAAAGAAGTTTCATACAATGCTTCTGTGTAGTTTATATTTGAACATATTCTTTTTTCCACTATTACCTACTTAGCGCTACGAATGTCCAGTTGCATTTTCTACAGACAGAGTGTTTCAAAACTGCTCAATCAAAAGTATGGTTTAACTCTGTTAGCTGAATGCTCAGATCAGAAAGAAGTTTCACAGAATGCTTCTGTGTAGTTTATATTTGAATATATTCCTTTTTCCACTAGTACGCTCTTAGCGCTCCAAATGTCCAGTTGCATTTTCTACAGAAAGAGTGTTCAGATCTGCTCAATCAAAAGTATGGTTTAACTCTGTTAGCTGAATGCACAGATCAGAAAGGAGGTTCACCGAATGATTCTGTGTAGTTTATATTTGAAGACATTCCTTTTCCACTATTACCCTCTTAGCGCTCCGAATCTCCACTTCCATTTTCTACAAAAAGAGTGTTTCATAACTACTCAATCAAAAATATGTTTTATCTCTGTTAACTGAATTTACAGATCAGAAATAAGTTTCACAGAATGCATCTGTGTAGTTTTTATTTGAAGATATTATTTTTCCCAATGTAGGCCTCTTAGCGATTAGCATGTCCAATTGCAGTTTCTACAGAAAGAGTGTTTCAGAACGGCTCAATCAAAAGTAAGGTTCAACTCTGTTAGTTGAATTCACAGAACAGAAAGAATTTTCACAGAATGCTACTGTGTAGTTTATATTTGAATATATTCCTTTTTCCACTATTACCCTCTTAGCGCTCCGAATGTCCACTTGCATTTTCTACAGAAAGAGTGTTCAGAACTGCGCAATCAAAAGTATGGTTTAACTCTGTTAGCTTAATGAACATATCAGAAATAAGTTTCACACAATGCTTCTGTGTAGTTTTTATTTGAAGATATTATATTTCCCAATATAGGCCTCTTAGCGCTCAGAATGTCCAATTGCAGTTTCTACAGAAAGAGTGTTTCAGAAAGGCTCAATCAAAAGTAAGGTTCAACTCTGTTAGTTGAATGCACAGAACAGAAAGAAGTTTCATACAATGATTCTGTGTAGTTTATATTTGAACATATTCTTTTTTCCACTATTACCCACTTAGCGCTACGAATGTCCAGTTGCATTTTCTACAGAGTGTTTCAAAACTGCTCAATCAAAAGTATGGTTTAACTCTGTTAGCTGAATGCTCAGATCAGAAAGAAGTTTCACAGAATGCTTCTGTGTAGTTTATATTTGAATATATTCCTTTTTCCACTACTACTCTCTTAGCGCTCCAAATGTCCAGTTGCATTTTCTACAGAAAGAGTGTTCAGATCTGCTCAATCAAAAGTATGGTTTAATTCTGTTAGCTGAATGCACAGATCAGAAAGAATTTTCACAGAATGATTCTGTGTAGTTTATATTTGGAGACATTCCTTTATCCACTATTACCCTCTTAGCTCTCCGAATCTCCACTTGCATTTTCTACAGAAAGAGTGTTTCAGAACGGCTCAATCAAAACTAAGGTTCAACTCTTTTAGCTGAACAAACAGAACAGGAAGAAGTTTCACACAATTCTTCTGTGTAGTTTTTATTTGTAGACATTCTTTTTCCCAATATAGGCCTCCTAGCGCTCAGAATATCCAATTGCAGTTTCTACAGAAAGAGTGTTTCAGAACGGCTCAATCAAAGTAAGGTTCAACTCTGTTAGTTGAATGCACAGAACAGAAAGAAGTTTCATACAATGCTTCTGTGTAGTTTATATTTGAAAATATTCTTTTTTCCACTATTACCCACTTAGCGCTACGAATGTCCAGTTGCATTTTCTACAGACAGAGTGTTTCAAAACTGCTCAATCAAAAGTATGGTTTAACTCTGTTAGCTGAATGCTCAGATCAGAAAGAAGTTTCACAGAATGCTTCTGTGTAGTTTATATTTGAATATATTCCTTTTTCCACTACTACTCTCTTAGCGCTCCAAATGTCCAGTTGCATTTTCTACAGAAAGAGTGTTCAGATCTGCTCAATCAAAAGTATGGTTTAACTCTGTTAGCTGAATGCACAGATCAGAAAGAAGTTTCACAGAATGATTCTGTGTAGTTTATATTTGGAGACATTCCTTTATCCACTATTACCCTCTTAGCGCTCCGAATCTCCAGTTGCATTTTCTACAGAAAGAGTGTTTCAGAACGGCTCAATCAAAACTAAGGTTCAACTCTTTTAGTTGAACAAACAGAACAGAAAGAAGTTTCACACAATTCTTCTGTGTAGTTTTTATTTGTAGACATTCTTTTTCCCAATATAGGCCTCCTAGCGCTCAGAATGTCCAATTGCAGTTTCTACAGAAAGAGTGTTTCAGAACGGCTCAATCAAAAGTAAGGTTCAATTCTGTTAGTTGAATGCAAAGAACAGAAAGAAGTTTCATACAATGCTTCTGTGTAGTTTATATTTGAACATATTCTTTTTTCCACTATTACCCACTTAGCGCTACGAATGTCCAGTTGCATTTTCTACAGACAGAGTGTTTCAAAACTGCTCAATCAAAAGTATGGTTTAACTCTGTTAGCTGAATGCTCAGATCAGAAAGAAGTTTCACAGAATGCTTCTGCGTAGTTTATATTTGAATATATTCCTTTTTCCACTACTACGCTCTTAGCGCTCCAAATGTCCAGTTGCATTTTCTACAGAAAGAGTGTTCAGATCTGCTCAATCAAAAGTATGGTTTAACACTGTTAGCTGAATGCACAGATCAGAAAGAAGTTTCACCGAATGATTCTGTGTAGTTTATATTTGAAGACATTCCTTTTCCACTATTACCCTCTTAGCGCTCCGAATCTCCACTTGCATTTTCTACAAAAAGAGTGTTTCATAACTGCTCAATCAAAAATATGTTTTATCTCTGTTAACTGAATTTACAGATCAGAAATAAGTTTCACAGAATGCATCTGTGTAGTTTTTATTTGAAGATATTCTTTTTCCCAATGTAGGCCTCTTAGCGCTTAGCATGTCCAATTGCAGTTTCTACAGAAAGAGTGTTTCAGAACGGCTCAATCAAAAGTAAGGTTCAACTCTGTTAGTTGAATGCACAGAACAGAAAGAAATTTCACAGAATGCTACTGTGTAGTTTATGTTTGAAAATATTCCTTTTTCCACTATTACCTTCTTAGTGCTCCGAATGTCCACTAGCATTTTCTACAGAAAGACTGTTCAGAACTGCGCAATCAAAAGTATGGTTTAACTCTGTTAGCTTAATGAACATTTCAGAAATAAGTTTCCCACAATGCTTCTGTGTAGTTTTTATTTGAAGATATTATTTTTCCCAATAGAGGCCTCTTAGCGCTCAGAATGTCCAATTGCAGTTTCTACAGAAAGAGTGTTTCAGAAAGGCTCAATCAAAAGTAAGGTTCAACTCTGTTAGTTGAATGCACAGAACAGAAAGAAGTTTCATACAATGCTTCTGTGTAGTTTATATTTGAACATATTATTTTTTCCACTATTACCCAATTAGCGCTACGAATCTCCAGTTGCATTTTCTACAGACAGAGTGTTTCAAAACTGCTCAATCAAAAGTATGGTTTAACTCTGTTAGCTGAATGCTCAGATCATAAAGAAGTTTCACTGAATGCTTCTGTGTAGTTTATATTTGAATATATTCCTTTTTCCACTACTACTCTCTTAGCGCTCCAAATGTCCAGTTGCATTTTCTACAGAAAGAGTGTTCAGATCTGCTCAATCAAAAGTATGGTTTAACTCTGTTAGCTGAATGCACAGATCAGAAAGAAGTTTCACAGAATGATTCTGTGTAGTTTATATTTGGAGACATTCCTTTATCCACTATTACCCTCTTAGCGCTCCGAATCTCCACTTGCATTTTCTACAGAAAGAGTGTTTCAGAACGGCTCAATCAAAACTAAGGTTCAACTCTTTTAGTTGAACAAACAGAACAGAAAGAAGTTTCACACAATTCTTCTGTGTAGTTTTTATTTGTAGACATTCTTTTTCCCAATATAGGCCTCCTAGCGCTCAGAATGTCCAATTGCAGTTTCTACAGAAAGAGTGTTTCAGAACGGCTCAATCAAAAGTAAGGTTCAACTCTGTTAGTTGAATGCACAGAACAGAAAGAAGTTTCATACAATGCTTCTGTGTAGTTTATATTTGAACATATTCTTTTTTCCACTATTACCCACTTAGCGCTACGAATGTCCAGTTGCATTTTCTACAGAGTGTTTCAAAACTGCTCAATCAAAAGTATGGTTTAACTCTGTTAGCTGAATGCTCAGATCAGAAAGAAGTTTCACAGAATGCTTCTGTGTAGTTTTTTTTGAATATATTCCTTTTTCCACTACTACGCTCTTAGCGCTCCAAATGTCCAGTTGCATTTTCTACAGAAAGAGTGTTCAGATCTGCTCAATCAAAAGTATGGTTTAACTCTGTTAGCTGAATGCACAGATCAGAAAGAAGTTTCACCGAATGATTCTGTGTAGTTTATATTTGAAGACATTCCTTTTCCACTATTACCCTCTTAGCGCTCCGAATCTCCAATTGCATTTTCTACAAAAAGAGTGTTTCATAACTGCTCAATCAAAAATATGTTTTATCTCTGTTAACTGAATTTACAGATCAGAAATAAGTTTCACAGAATGCATCTGTGTAGTTTTTATTTGAAGATATTCTTTTTCCCAATGTAGGCCTCTTAGCGCTTAGCATGTCCAATTGCAGTTTCTACAGAAAGAGTGTTTCAGAACGGCTCAATCAAAAGTAAGGTTCAACTCTGTTAGTTGAATGCACAGAACAGAAAGAAATTTCACAGAATGCTACTGTGTAGTTTATGTTTGAATATATTCCTTTTTCCACTATTACCTTCTTAGTGCTCCGAATGTCCACTTGCATTTTCTACAGAAAGAATGTTCAGAACTGCGCAATCAAATTATGGTTTAACTCTGTTAGCTTAATGAACATATCAGAAATAAGTTTCCCACAATGCTTCTGTGTAGTTTTTATTTGAAGATATTATTTTTCCCAATAGAGGCCTCTTAGCGCTCAGAATGTCCAATTGCAGTTTCTACAGAAGGAGTGTTTCAGAAAGGCTCAATCAAAAGTAAGGTTCAACTCTGTTAGTTGAATGCACAGAACAGAAAGAAGTTTCATACAATGCTTCTGTGTAGTTTATATTTGAACATATTCCTTTTTCCACTATTACCCAATTAGCGCTACGAATGTCCAGTTGCATTTTCTACAGACAGAGTGTTTCAAAACTGCTCAATCAAAAGTATGGTTTAACTCTGTTAGCTGAATGCTCAGATCAGAAAGAAGTTTCACATAATGCTTCTTTGTAGTTTATATTTGAATATATTCCTTTTTCCACTACTACTCTCTTAGCGCTCCAAATGTCCAGTTGCATTTTCTACAGAAAGAGTGTTCAGATCTGCTCAATCAAAAGTATGGTTTAACTCTGTTAGCTGAATGCACAGATCAGAAAGAAGTTTCACAGAATGATTCTGTGTAGTTTATATTTGGAGACATTCCTTTATCCACTATTACCCTCTTAGCGCTCCGAATCTCCACTTGCATTTTCTACAGAAAGAGTGTTTCAGAACGGCTCAATCAAAACTAAGGTTCAACTCTTTTAGTTGAACAAACAGAACAGAAAGAAGTTTCACACAATTCTTCTGTGTAGTTTTTATTTGTAGACATTCTTTTTCCCAATATAGGCCTCCTAGCGCTCAGAATGTCCAATTGCAGTTTCTACAGAAAGAGTGTTTCAGAACGGCTCAATCAAAAATAAGGTTCAACTCTGTTAGTTGAATGCACAGAACAGAAAGAAGTTTCATACAATGCTTCTGTGTAGTTTATATTTGAACATATTCTTTTTTCCACTATTACCCACTTAGCGCTACGAATGTCCAGTTGCATTTTCTACAGACAGAGTGTTTCAAAACTGCTCAATCAAAAGTATGGTTTAACTCTGTTAGCTGAATGCTCAGATCAGAAAGAAGTTTCACAGAATGCTTCTGTGTAGTTTATATTTGAATATATTCCTTTTTCCACTACTACGCTCTTAGCGCTCCAAATGTCCAGTTGCATTTTCTACAGAAAGAGTGTTCAGATCTGCTCAATCAAAAGTGTGGTTTAACTCTGTTAGCTGAATGCACAGATCAGAAAGAAGTTTCACCGAATGATTCTGTGTAGTTTATATTTGAAGACATTCCTTTTTCCACTATTACCCTCTTAGCGCTCCGAATCTCCACTTGCATTTTCTACAAAAAGAGTGTTTCATAACTGCTCAATCAAAAATATGTTTTATCTCTGTTAACTGAATTTACAGATCAGAAATAAGTTTCACAGAATGCATCTGTGTAGTTTTTATTTGAAGATATTCTTTTTCCCAATGTAGGCCTCTTAAGGCTTAGCATGTCCAATTGCAGTTTCTACAGAAAGAGTGTTTCAGAACGGCTCAATCAACAGTAAGGTTCAACTCTGTTAGTTGAATGCACAGAACAGAAAGAAATTTCACAGAATGCTACTGTGTAGTTTATGTTTGAATATATTCCTTTTTCCACTATTACCTTCTTAGTGCTCCGAATGTCCACTTGCATTTTCTACAGAAAGAGTGTTCAGAACTGCGCAATCAAAAGTATGGTTTAACCCTGTTAGCTTAAAGAACATATCAGAAATAAGTTTCACACAATGCTTCTGTGTAGTTTTTATTTGAAGATATTATTTTTCCCAATAGAGGCCTCTTAGCGCTCAGAATGTCCAATTGCAGTTTCTACAGAAAGAGTGTTTCAGAAAGGCTCAATCAATAGTAAGGTTCAACTCTGTTAGTTGAATGCACAGAACAGAAAGCAGTTTCATACAATGTTTCTGTGTAGTTTATATTTGAACATATTCTTTTTTTCACTATTACCCACTTAGCGCTACGAATGTCCAGTTGCATTTTCTACAGACAGAGTTTTTCAAAACTGCTCAATCAAAAGTATGGTTTAACTCTGTTAGCTGAATGCTCAGATCAGAAAGAAGTTTAACAGAATTCTTCTGTGTAGTTTATATTTGAATATATTCCTTTTTCCACTACTACTCTCTTAGCGCTCCAAATGTCCAGTTGCATTTTCTACAGAAAGAGTGTTCAGATCTGCTCAATCAAAAGTATGGTTTAACACTGTTAGCTGAATGCACAGATCAGAAAGAAGTTTCACAGAATGATTCTGTGTAGTTTATATTTGGAGACATTCCTTTTTCCACTATTACCCTCTTAGCGCTCCGAAACTCCACTTGCATTTTCTACAGAAAGAGTGTTTCAGAACGGCTCAATCAAAACTAATGTTCAACTCTTTTAGTTGAACAAACAGAACAGAAAGAAGTTTCACACAATTCTTCTGTGTAGTTTTTATTTGTAGACATTCTTTTTCCCAATATAGGCCTCCTAGCGCTCAGAATGTCCAATTGCAATTTTTACAGAAAGAGTGTTTCAGAACGGCTCAATCAAAAGTAAGGTTCAACTCTGTTAGTTGAATGCACAGAACAGAAAGAAGTTTCATACAATGCTTCTGTGTAGTTTATATTTGAACATATTCTTTTTTCCACTATTACCCACTTAGCGCTACGAATGTCCAGTTGCATTTCCTACAGAGTGTTTCAAAACTGCTCAATCAAAAGTATGGTTTAACTCTGTTAGCTGAATGCACAGATCAGAAAGAAGTTTCACCGAATGATTCTGTGTAGTTTATATTTGAAGACATTCCTTTTCCACTATTACCCTCTTAGCGCTCCGAATCTCCACTTGCATTTTCTACAAAAAGAGTGTTTCATAACTGCTCAATCAAAAATATGTTTTATCTCTGTTAACTGAATTTACAGATCAGAAATAAGTTTCACAGAATGCATCTGTGTAGTTTTTATTTGAAGATATTCTTTTTCCCAATGTAGGCCTCTTAGCGCTTAGCATGTCCTATTACAGTTTCTACAGAAAGAGTGTTTCAGAACGGCTCAATCAAAAGTAAGGTTCAACTCTGTTAGTTGAATGCACAGAACAGAAAGAAGTTTCATACAATGCTTCTGTGTAGTTTATATTTGAACATATTCTTTTTTCCACTATTACCCACTTAGCGCTACGAAAGTCCAGTTGCATTTTCTACAGACAGAGTGTTTCAAAACTGCTCAATCAAAAGTATGGTTTAACTCTGTTAGCTGAATGCTCAGATCAGAAAGAAGTTTCACAGAATGCTTCTGTGTAGTTTATATTTGAATATATTCCTTTTTCCACTGCTACGCTCTTAGCGCTCCAAATGTCCAGTTGCATTTTCTACAGAAAGAGTGTTCAGATCTGCTCAATCAAAAGTATGGTTTAACTCTGTTAGCTGAATGCACAGATCAGAAAGGAGTTTCACCGAATGATTCTGTGTAGTTTATATTTGAAGACATTACTTTTTCCACTATTACCCTCTTAGCGCTCCG
The DNA here is from genome assembly GCF_028878055.3 of Symphalangus syndactylus. NCBI lineage: Eukaryota > Metazoa > Chordata > Mammalia > Primates > Hylobatidae > Symphalangus > Symphalangus syndactylus. The sequence goes on along the minus strand of NC_072437.2, from coordinate 107,456,098 downwards.
AATCTCCACTTGTATTTTCTACAAAAAGAGTGTTTCATAACTGCTCAATCAAAAATATGATTTATCTCTGTTATCTGAATTTACAGATCAGAAATAAGTTTCACAGAATGCATCTGTGTAGTTTTTATTTGAAGATATTCTTTTTCCCAATGTAGGCCTCTTAGCGCTTAGCATGTCCTATTACAGTTTCTACAGAAAGAGTGTTTCAGAACGGCTCAATCAAAAGTAAGGTTCAACTCTGTTAGTTGAATGCACAGAACAGAAAGAATTTTCACAGAATGCTACTGTGTAGTTTATATTTGAATATATTCCTTTTTCTACTATTACCCTCTTAGCGCTCCGAATGTCCACTTGCATTTTCTACAGAAAGAGTGTTCAGAACTGCGCATTCAAAAGTATGGTTTAACTCTGTTAGCTTAATGAACATATCAGAAATATGTTTCACGCAATGCTTCTGTGTAGTTTTTATTTGAAGATATTATTTTTCCCAATATAGGCCTCTTAGCGCTCAGAATGTCCAATTGCAGTTTCTACAGAAAGAGTGTTTCAGAAAGGCTCAATCAAAAGTAAGGTTCAACTCTGTTAGTTGAATGCACAGAACAGAAAGAAGTTTCATACAATGCTTCTGTGTAGTTTATATTTGAACATATTCTTTTTTCCACTATTACCCACTTAGCGCTACGAATGTCCAGTTGCATTTTCTACAGACAGAGTGTTTCAAAACTGCTCAATCAAAAGTATGGTTTAACTCTGTTAGCTGAATGCTCAGATAAGAAAGAAGTTTCACAAACTGCTTCTGGGTAGTTTATATTTGAATATATTCCTTTTTCCACTACTACTCTCTTAGCGCTCCAAATGTCCAGTTGCATTTTCTACAGAAAGAGTGTTCAGATCTGCTCAATCAAAAGTATGGTTTAACTCTGTTAGCTGAATGCACAGATCAGAAAGAAGTTTCACCGAATGATTCTGTGTAGTTTATATTTGAAGACATTCCTTTTTCCACTATTACCCTCTTAACGCTCCGAATCTCCACTTGCATTTTCTACAAAAACAGTGTTTCATAACTGCTCAATCAAAAATATGTTTTATCTCTGTTAACTGAATTTACAGATCAGAAATAAGTTTCACAGAATGCATCTGTGTAGTTTTTATTTGAAGATATTCTTTTTCCCAATGTAGTCCTCTTAGCGCTTAGCATGTCCAATTGCAGTTTCTACAGAAAGAGTGTTTCAGAACGGCTCAATCAAAAGTAAGGTTCAACTCTGTTAGTTGAATGCACAGAACAGGAAGAATTTTCACAGAATGCTACTGTGTAGTTTATATTTGAATATATTCCTTTTTCCACTATTACCCTCTTAGCGCTCCGAATCTCCACTTGCATTTTCTACATAAAGAGTGTTCAGAACTGCGCAATCAAAAGTATGGTTTAACTCTGTTAGCTTAATGAACATATCAGAAATAAGTTTCACACAATGCTTCTGTGTAGTTTTTATTTGAAGATATTATTTTTCCCAATATAGGCCTCTTAGCGCTCAGAATGTCCAATTGCAGTTTCTACAGAAAGAGTGTTTCAGAAAGGCTGAATCAAAAGTAAGGTTCAACTCTGTTAGTTGAATGCACAAAACAGAAAGAAGTTTCATACAATGCTTCTGTGTAGTTTATATTTGAACATATTCTTTTTTCCACTATTACCCACTTAGCGCTACGAAAGTCCAGTTGCATTTTCTACAGACAGAGTGTTTCAAAACTGCTCAATCAAAAGTATGGTTTAACTCTGTTAGCTGAATGCTCAGATCAGAAAGAAGTTTCACAGAATGCTTCTGTGTAGTTTATATTTGAATATATTCCTTTTTCCACTACTACGCTCTTAGCGCTCCAAATGTCCAGTTGCATTTTCTACAGAAAGAGTGTTCAGATCTGCTCAATCAAAAGTATGGTTTAACTCTGTTAGCTGAATGCACAGATCAGAAAGGAGTTTCACCGAATGATTCTGTGTAGTTTATATTTGAAGACATTACTTTTTCCACTATTACCCTCTTAGCGCTCCGAATCTCCACTTGTATTTTCTACAAAAAGAGTGTTTCATAACTGCTCAATCAAAAATATGATTTATCTCTGTTATCTGAATTTACAGATCAGAAATAAGTTTCACAGAATGCATCTGTGTAGTTTTTATTTGAAGATATTCTTTTTCCCAATGTAGGCCTCTTAGCGCTTAGCATGTCCAATTACAGTTTCTACAGAAAGAGTGTTTCAGAACGGCTCAATCAAAAGTAAGGTTCAACTCTGTTAGTTGAATGCACAGAACAGAAAGTATTTTCACAGAATGCTACTGTGTAGTTTATATTTGAATATATTCCTTTTTCTACTATTACCCTCTTAGCGCTCCGAATGTCCACTTGCATTTTCTACAGAAAGAGTGTTCAGAACTGCGCATTCAAAAGTATGGTTTAACTCTGTTAGCTTAATGAACATATCAGAAATATGTTTCACGCAATGCTTCTGTGTAGTTTTTATTTGAAGATATTATTTTTCCCAATATAGGCCTCTTAGCGCTCAGAATGTCCAATTGCAGTTTCTACAGAAAGAGTGTTTCAGAAAGGCTCAATCAAAAGTAAGGTTCAACTCTGTTAGTTGAATGCACAGAACAGAAAGAAGTTTCATACAATGCTTCTGTGTAGTTTATATTTGAACATATTCTTTTTTCCACTATTACCCACTTAGCGCTACGAATGTCCAGTTGCATTTTCTACAGACAGAGTGTTTCAAAACTGCTCAATCAAAAGTATGGTTTAACTCTGTTAGCTGAATGCTCAGATCAGAAAGAAGTTTCACAAAATGCTTCTGTGTAGTTTATATTTGAATATATTCCTTTTTCCACTACTACGCTCTTAGCGCTCCAAATGTCCAGTTGCATTTTCTACAGAAAGAGTGTTCAGATCTGCTCAATCAAAAGTATGGTTTAACTCTGTTAGCTGAATGCACAGATCAGAAAGAAGTTTCACCGAATGATTCTGTGTAGTTTATATTTGAAGACATTCCTTTTTCCACTATTACCCTCTTAACGCTCCGAATCTCCACTTGCATTTTCTACAAAAAGAGTGTTTCATAACTGCTCAATCAAAAATATGTTTTATCTCTGTTAACTGAATTTACAGATCAGAAATAAGTTTCACAGAATGCATCTGTGTAGTTTTTATTTGAAGATATTCTTTTTCCCAATGTAGGCCTCTTAGCGCTTAGCATGTCCAATTGCAGTTACTACAGAAAGAGTGTTTCAGAACGGCTCAATCAAAAGTAAGGTTCAACTCTGTTAGTTGAATGCACAGAACAGGAAGAATTTTCACAGAATGCTACTGTGTAGTTTATATTTGAATATATTCCTTTTTCCACTATTACCCTCTTAGCGCTCCGAATGTCCACTTGCATTTTCTACATAAAGAGTGTTCAGAACTGCGCAATCAAAAGTATGGTTTAACTCTGTTAGCTTAATGAACATATCAGAAATAAGTTTCACACAATGCTTCTGTGTAGTTTTTATTTGAAGATATTATTTTTCCCAATATAGGCCTCTTAGCGCTCAGAATGTCCAATTGCAGTTTCTACAGAAAGAGTGTTTCAGAAAGGCTGAATCAAAAGTAAGGTTCAACTCTGTTAGTTGAATGCACAGAACAGAAAGAAGTTTCATACAATGCTTCTGTGTAGTTTATATTTGAACATATTCTTTTTTCCACTATTACCCACTTAGCGCTACGAATGTCCAGTTGCATTTTCTACAGACAGAGTGTTTCAAAACTGCTCAATCAAAAGTATGGTTTAACTCTGTTAGCTGAATGCTCAGATCAGAAAGAAGTTTCACAAACTGCTTCTGTGTAGTTTATATTTGAATATATTCCTTTTTCCACTACTACTCTCTTAGCGCTCCAAATGTCCAGTTGCATTTTCTACAGAAAGAGTGTTCAGATCTGCTCAATCAAAAATATGGTTTAACTCTGTTAGCTGAATGCACAGATCAGAAAGAAGTTTCACCGAATGATTCTGTGTAGTTTATATTTGAAGACATTCCTTTTTCCACTATTACAATCTTAACGCTCCGAATCTCCACTTGCATTTTCTACAAAAACAGTGTTTCATAACTGCTCAATCAAAAATATGTTTTATCTCTGTTAACTGAATTTACAGATCAGAAATAAGTTTCACAGAATGCATCTGTGTAGTTTTTATTTGAAGATATTCTTTTTCCCAATGTAGGCCTCTTAGCGCTTAGCATGTCCAATTGCAGTTTCTACAGAAAGAGTGTTTCAGAACGGCTCAATCAAAAGTAAGGTTCAACTCTGTTAGTTGAATGCACAGAACAGGAAGAATTTTCACAGAATGCTACTGTGTAGTTTATATTTGAATATATTCCTTTTTCCACTATTACCCTCTTAGCGCTCCGAATGTCCACTTGCATTTTCTACATAAAGAGTGTTCAGAACTGCGCAATCAAAAGTATGGTTTAACTCTGTTAGCTTAATGAACATATCAGAAATAAGTTTCACACAATGCTTCTGTGTAGTTTTTATTTGAAGATATTATTTTTCCCAATATAGGCCTCTTAGCGCTCAGAATGTCCAATTGCAGTTTCTACAGAAAGAGTGTTTCAGAAAGGCTGAATCAAAAGTAAGGTTCAACTCTGTTAGTTGAATGCACAGAACAGAAAGAAGTTTCATACAATGCTTCTGTGTAGTTTATATTTGAACATATTCTTTTTTCCACTATTACCCACTTAGCGCTACGAAAGTCCAGTTGCATTTTCTACAGACAGAGTGTTTCAAAACTGCTCAATCAAAAGTATGGTTTAACTCTGTTAGCTGAATGCTCAGATCAGAAAGAAGTTTCACAGAATGCTTCTGTGTAGTTTATATTTGAATATATTCCTTTTTCCACTACTACGCTCTTAGCGCTCCAAATGTCCAGTTGCATTTTCTACAGAAAGAGTGTTCAGATCTGCTCAATCAAAAGTATGGTTTAACTCTGTTAGCTGAATGCACAGATCAGAAAGGACTTTCACCGAATGATTCTGTGTAGTTTATATTTGAAGACATTACTTTTTCCACTATTACCCTCTTAGCGCTCCGAATCTCCACTTGTATTTTCTACAAAAAGAGTGTTTCATAACTGCTCAATCAAAAATATGATTTATCTCTGTTATCTGAATTTACAGATCAGAAATAAGTTTCACAGAATGCATCTGTGTAGTTTTTATTTGAAGATATTCTTTTTCCCAATGTAGGCCTCTTAGCGCTTAGCATGTCCAATTACAGTTTCTACAGAAAGAGTGTTTCAGAACGGCTCAATCAAAAGTAAGGTTCAACTCTGTTAGTTGAATGCACAGAACAGAAAGTATTTTCACAGAATGCTACTGTGTAGTTTATATTTGAATATATTCCTTTTTCTACTATTACCCTCTTAGAGCTCCGAATGTCCACTTGCATTTTCTACAGAAAGAGTGTTCAGAACTGCGCATTCAAAAGTATGGTTTAACTCTGTTAGCTTAATGAACATATCAGAAATATGTTTCACGCAATGCTTCTGTGTAGTTTTTATTTGAAGATATTATTTTTCCCAATATAGGCCTCTTAGCGCTCAGAATGTCCAATTGCAGTTTGTATAGAAAGAGTGTTTCAGAAAGGCTCAATAAAAAGTAAGGTTCAACTCTGTTAGTTGAATGCACAGAACAGAAAGAAGTTTCATACAATGCTTCTGTGTAGTTTATATTTGAACATATTCTTTTTTCCACTATTACCCACTTAGCGCTACGAATGTCCAGTTGCATTTTCTACAGACAGAGTGTTTCAAAACTGCTCAATCAAAAGTATGGTTTAACTCTGTTAGCTGAATGCTCAGATCAGAAAGAAGTTTCACAAAATGCTTCTGTGTAGTTTATATTTGAATATATTCCTTTTTCCACTACTACTCTCTTAGCGCTCCAAATGTCCAGTTGCATTTTCTACAGAAAGAGTGTTCAGATCTGCTCAATCAAAAGTATGGTTTAACTCTGTTAGCTGAATGCACAGATCAGAAAGAAGTTTCACCGAATGATTCTGTGTAGTTTATATTTGAAGACATTCCTTTTTCCACTATTACCCTCTTAACGCTCCGAATCTCCACTTGCATTTTCTACAAAAAGAGTGTTTCATAACTGCTCAATCAAAAATATGTTTTATCTCTGTTAACTGAATTTACAGATCAGAAATAAGTTTCACAGAATGCATCTGTGTAGTTTTTATTTGAAGATATTCTTTTTCCCAATGTAGGCCTCTTAGCGCTTAGCATGTCCAATTGCAGTTTCTACAGAAAGAGTGTTTCAGAACGGCTCAATCAAAAGTAAGGTTCAACTCTGTTAGTTGAATGCACAGAACAGGAAGAATTTTCACAGAATGCTACTGTGTAGTTTATATTTGAATATATTCCTTTTTCCACTATTACCCTCTTAGCGCTCCGAATGTCCACTTGCATTTTCTACATAAAGAGTGTTCAGAACTGCGCAATCAAAAGTATGGTTTAACTCTGTTAGCTTAATGAACATATCAGAAATAAGTTTCACACAATGCTTCTGTGTAGTTTTTATTTGAAGATATTATTTTTCCCAATATAGGCCTCTTAGCGCTCAGAATGTCCAATTGCAGTTTCTACAGAAAGAGTGTTTCAGAAAGGCTGAATCAAAAGTAAGGTTCAACTCTGTTAGTTGAATGCACAGAACAGAAAGAAGTTTCATACAATGCTTCTGTGTAGTTTATATTTGAACATATTCTTTTTTCCACTATTACCCACTTAGCGCTACGAAAGTCCAGTTGCATTTTCTACAGACAGAGTGTTTCAAAACTGCTCAATCAAAAGTATGGTTTAACTCTGTTAGCTGAATGCTCAGATCAGAAAGAAGTTTCACAGAATGCTTCTGTGTAGTTTATATTTGAATATATTCCTTTTTCCACTACTACGCTCTTAGCGCTCCAAATGTCCAGTTGCATTTTCTACAGAAAGAGTGTTCAGATCTGCTCAATCAAAAGTATGGTTTAACTCTGTTAGCTGAATGCACAGATCAGAAAGGAGTTTCACCGAATGATTCTGTGTAGTTTATATTTGAAGACATTACTTTTTCCACTATTACCCTCTTAGCGCTCCGAATCTCCACTTGTATTTTCTACAAAAAGAGTGTTTCATAACTGCTCAATCAAAAATATGATTTATCTCTGTTATCTGAATTTACAGATCAGAAATAAGTTTCACAGAATGCATCTGTGTAGTTTTTATTTGAAGATATTCTTTTTCCCAATGTAGGCCTCTTAGCGCTTAGCATGTCCAATTACAGTTTCTACAGAAAGAGTGTTTCAGAACGGCTCAATAAAAAGTAAGGTTCAACTCTGTTAGTTGAATGCACAGAACAGAAAGAATTTTCACAGAATGCTACTGTGTAGTTTATATTTGAATATATTCCTTTTTCCACTATTACCCTCTTAGCGCTCCGAATTTCCACTTGCATTTTCTACAGAAAGAGTGTTTCAGAACGGCTCAATCAAAACTAAGGTTCAACTCTTTTAGTTGAACAAACAGAACAGAAAGAAGTTTCACACAATTCTTCTGTGTAGTTTTTATTTGTAGACATTCTTTTTCCCAATATAGGCCTCCTAGCGCTCAGAATGTCCAATTGCAGTTTCTACAGAAAGAGTGTTTCAGAACGGCTCAATCAAAAGTAAGGTTCAACTCTGTTAGTTGAATGCACAGAACAGAAAGAAGTTTCATACAATGCTTCTGTGTAGTTTATATTTGAACATATTCTTTTTTCCACTATTACCCACTTAGCGCTACGAATGTCCAGTTGCATTTTCTACAGAGTGTTTCAAAACTGCTCAATCAAAAGTATGGTTTAACTCTGTTAGCTGAATGCTCAGATCAGAAAGAAGTTTCACAGAATGCTTCTGTGTAGTTTTTTTTGAATATATTCCTTTTTCCACTACTACGCTCTTAGCGCTCCAAATGTCCAGTTGCATTTTCTACAGAAAGAGTGTTCAGATCTGCTCAATCAAAAGTATGGTTTAACACTGTTAGCTGAATGCACAGATCAGAAAGAAGTTTCACCGAATGATTCTGTGTAGTTTATATTTGAAGACATTCCTTTTCCACTATTACCCTCTTAGCGCTCCGAATCTCCACTTGCATTTTCTACAAAAAGAGTGTTTCATAACTGCTCAATCAAAAATATGTTTTATCTCTGTTAACTGAATTTACAGATCAGAAATAAGTTTCACAGAATGCATCTGTGTAGTTTTTATTTGAAGATATTCTTTTTCCCAATGTAGGCCTCTTAGCGCTTAGCATGTCCAATTGCAGTTTCTACAGAAAGAGTGTTTCAGAACGGCTCAATCAAAAGTAAGGTTCAACTCTGTTAGTTGAATGCACAGAACAGAAAGAAATTTCACAGAATGCTACTGTGTAGTTTATGTTTGAATATATTCCTTTTTCCACTATTACCTTCTTAGTGCTCCGAATGTCCACTTGCATTTTCTACAGAAAGAATGTTCAGAACTGCGCAATCAAAATATGGTTTAACTCTGTTAGCTTAATGAGCATATCAGAAATAAGTTTCCCACAATGCTTCTGTGTAGTTTTTATTTGAAGATATTATTTTTCCCAATAGAGGCCTCTTAGCGCTCAGAATGTCCAATTGCAGTTTCTACAGAAAGAGTGTTTCAGAAAGGCTCAATCAAAAGTAAGGTTCAACTCTGTTAGTTGAATGCACAGAACAGAAAGAATTTTCATACAATGCTTCTGTGTATTTTATATTTGAACATATTTTTTTTCCACTATTACCCACTTAGCGCTACGAATGTCCAGTTGCATTTTCTACAGACAGAGTGTTTCAAAACTGCTCAATCAAAAGTATGGTTTAACTCTGTTAGCTGAATGCTCAGATCAGAAAGAAGTTTCACAGAATGCTTCTGTGTAGTTTATATTTGAATATATTCCTTTTTCCACTACTACGCTCTTAGCGCTCCAAATGTCCAGTTGCATTTTCTACAGAAAGAGTGTTCAGATCTGCTCAATCAAAAGTATGGTTTAACACTGTTAGCTGAATGCACAGATCAGAAAGAAGTTTCACCGAATGATTCTGTGTAGTTTATATTTGAAGACATTCCTTTTCCACTATTACCCTCTTAGCGCTCCGAATCTCCACTTGCATTTTCTACAAAAAGAGTGTTTCATAACTGCTCAATCAAAAATATGTTTTATCTCTGTTAACTGAATTTACAGATCAGAAATAAGTTTCACAGAATGCATCTGTGTAGTTTTTATTTGAAGATATTATTTTTCCCAATGTAGGCCTCTTAGCGCTTAGCATGTCCAATTGCAGTTTCTACAGAAAGAGTGTTTCAGAACGGCTCAATCAAAAGTAAGGTTCAACTCTGTTAGTTGAATGCACAGAACAGAAAGAATTTTCACAGAATGCTACTGTGTAGTTTATATTTGAATATATTCCTTTTTCTACTATTACCCTCTTAGCGCTCCGAATGTCCACTTGCATTTTCTACATAAAGAGTGTTCAGAACTGCGCAATCAAAAGTATGGTTTAACTCTGTTAGCTTAATGAACATATCAGAAATAAGTTTCACACAATGCTTCTGTGTAGTTTTTATTTGAAGATATTATTTTTCCCAATATAGGCCTCTTAGCGCTCAGAATGTCCAATTGCAGTTTCTACAGAAAGAGTGTTTCAGAAAGGCTGAATCAAAAGTAAGGTTCAACTCTGTTAGTTGAATGCACAGAACAGAAAGAAGTTTCATACAATGCTTCTGTGTAGTTTATATTTGAACATATTCTTTTTTCCACTATTACCCACTTAGCGCTACGAAAGTCCAGTTGCATTTTCTACAGACAGAGTGTTTCAAAACTGCTCAATCAAAAGTATGGTTTAACTCTGTTAGCTGAATGCTCAGATCAGAAAGAAGTTTCACAGAATGCTTCTGTGTAGTTTATATTTGAATATATTCCTTTTTCCACTACTACGCTCTTAGCGCTCCAAATGTCCAGTTGCATTTTCTACAGAAAGAGTGTTCAGATCTGCTCAATCAAAAGTATGGTTTAACTCTGTTAGCTGAATGCACAGATCAGAAAGGAGTTTCACCGAATGATTCTGTGTAGTTTATATTTGAAGACATTACTTTTTCCACTATTACCCTCTTAGCGCTCCGAATCTCCACTTGTATTTTCTACAAAAAGAGTGTTTCATAACTGCTCAATCAAAAATATGATTTATCTCTGTTATCTGAATTTACAGATCAGAAATAAGTTTCACAGAATGCATCTGTGTAGTTTTTATTTGAAGATATTCTTTTTCCCAATGTAGGCCTCTTAGCGCTTAGCATGTCCAATTACAGTTTCTACAGAAAGAGTGTTTCAGAACGGCTCAATAAAAAGTAAGGTTCAACTCTGTTAGTTGAATGCACAGAACAGAAAGAATTTTCACAGAATGCTACTGTGTAGTTTATATTTGAATATATTCCTTTTTCCACTATTACCCTCTTAGCGCTCCGAATTTCCACTTGCATTTTCTACAGAAAGAGTGTTTCAGAACGGCTCAATCAAAACTAAGGTTCAACTCTTTTAGTTGAACAAACAGAACAGAAAGAAGTTTCACACAATTCTTCTGTGTAGTTTTTATTTGTAGACATTCTTTTTCCCAATATAGGCCTCCTAGCGCTCAGAATGTCCAATTGCAGTTTCTACAGAAAGAGTGTTTCAGAACGGCTCAATCAAAAGTAAGGTTCAACTCTGTTAGTTGAATGCACAGAACAGAAAGAAGTTTCATACAATGCTTCTGTGTAGTTTATATTTGAACATATTCTTTTTTCCACTATTACCCACTTAGCGCTACGAATGTCCAGTTGCATTTTCTACAGAGTGTTTCAAAACTGCTCAATCAAAAGTATGGTTTAACTCTGTTAGCTGAATGCTCAGATCAGAAAGAAGTTTCACAGAATGCTTCTGTGTAGTTTTTTTTGAATATATTCCTTTTTCCACTACTACGCTCTTAGCGCTCCAAATGTCCAGTTGCATTTTCTACAGAAAGAGTGTTCAGATCTGCTCAATCAAAAGTATGGTTTAACACTGTTAGCTGAATGCACAGATCAGAAAGAAGTTTCACCGAATGATTCTGTGTAGTTTATATTTGAAGACATTCCTTTTCCACTATTACCCTCTTAGCGCTCCGAATCTCCACTTGCATTTTCTACAAAAAGAGTGTTTCATAACTGCTCAATCAAAAATATGTTTTATCTCTGTTAACTGAATTTACAGATCAGAAATAAGTTTCACAGAATGCATCTGTGTAGTTTTTATTTGAAGATATTCTTTTTCCCAATGTAGGCCTCTTAGCGCTTAGCATGTCCAATTGCAGTTTCTACAGAAAGAGTGTTTCAGAACGGCTCAATCAAAAGTAAGGTTCAACTCTGTTAGTTGAATGCACAGAACAGAAAGAAATTTCACAGAATGCTACTGTGTAGTTTATGTTTGAATATATTCCTTTTTCCACTATTACCTTCTTAGTGCTCCGAATGTCCACTTGCATTTTCTACAGAAAGAATGTTCAGAACTGCGCAATCAAAATATGGTTTAACTCTGTTAGCTTAATGAGCATATCAGAAATAAGTTTCCCACAATGCTTCTGTGTAGTTTTTATTTGAAGATATTATTTTTCCCAATAGAGGCCTCTTAGCGCTCAGAATGTCCAATTGCAGTTTCTACAGAAAGAGTGTTTCAGAAAGGCTCAATCAAAAGTAAGGTTCAACTCTGTTAGTTGAATGCACAGAACAGAAAGAATTTTCATACAATGCTTCTGTGTATTTTATATTTGAACATATTTTTTTTCCACTATTACCCACTTAGCGCTACGAATGTCCAGTTGCATTTTCTACAGACAGAGTGTTTCAAAACTGCTCAATCAAAAGTATGGTTTAACTCTGTTAGCTGAATGCTCAGATCAGAAAGAAGTTTCACAGAATGCTTCTGTGTAGTTTATATTTGAATATATTCCTTTTTCCACTACTACGCTCTTAGCGCTCCAAATGTCCAGTTGCATTTTCTACAGAAAGAGTGTTCAGATCTGCTCAATCAAAAGTATGGTTTAACACTGTTAGCTGAATGCACAGATCAGAAAGAAGTTTCACCGAATGATTCTGTGTAGTTTATATTTGAAGACATTCCTTTTCCACTATTACCCTCTTAGCGCTCCGAATCTCCACTTGCATTTTCTACAAAAAGAGTGTTTCATAACTGCTCAATCAAAAATATGTTTTATCTCTGTTAACTGAATTTACAGATCAGAAATAAGTTTCACAGAATGCATCTGTGTAGTTTTTATTTGAAGATATTATTTTTCCCAATGTAGGCCTCTTAGCGCTTAGCATGTCCAATTGCAGTTTCTACAGAAAGAGTGTTTCAGAACGGCTCAATCAAAAGTAAGGTTCAACTCTGTTAGTTGAATGCACAGAACAGAAAGAATTTTCACAGAATGCTACTGTGTAGTTTATATTTGAATATATTCCTTTTTCTACTATTACCCTCTTAGCGCTCCGAATGTCCACTTGCATTTTCTACAGAAAGAGTGTTCAGAACTGCGCAATCAAAAGTATGGTTTAACTCTGTTAGCTTAATGAACATATCAGAAATATGTTTCACGCAATGCTTCTGTGTAGTTTTTATTTGAAGATATTATTTTTCCCAATATAGGCCTCTTAGCGCTCAGAATGTCCAATTGCAGTTTCTACAGAAAGAGTGTTTCAGAAAGGCTCAATCAAAAGTAAGGTTCCACTCTGTTAGTTGAATGCACAGAACCGAAAGATGTTTCATACAATGCTTCTGTGTAGTTTATATTTGAACATATTCTTTTTTCCACTATTACCCACTTAGCGCTACGAATGTCCAGTTGCATTTTCTACAGACAGAGTGTTTCAAAACTGCTCAATCAAAAGTATGGTTTAACTCTGTTAGCTGAATGCTCAGATCAGAAAGAATTTTCACAGAATGCTTCTGTGTAGATTATATTTGAATATATTCCTTTTTCCACTACTACTCTCTTAGCGCTCCAAATGTCCAGTTGCATTTTCTACAGAAAGAGTGTTCAGATCTGCTCAATCAAAAGTATGGTTTAACTCTGTTAGCTGAATGCACAGATCAGAAAGAAGTTTCACCGAATGATTCTGTGTAGTTTATATTTGAAGACATTCCTTTTTCCACTATTACCCACTTAACGCTCCGAATCTCCACTTGCATTTTCTACAAAAAGAGTGTTTCATAACTGCTCAATCAAAAATATGTTTTATCTCTGTTAACTGAATTTACAGATCAGAAATAAGTTTCACAGAATGCATCTGTGTAGTTTTTATTTGAATATATTCTTTTTCCCAATGTAGGCCTCTTAGCGCTTAGCATGTCCAATTGCAGTTTCTACAGAAAGAGTGTTTCAGAACGGCTCAATCAAAAGTAAGGTTCAACTCTGTTAGTTGAATGCACAGAACAGAAAGAATTTTCACAGAATGCTACTGTGTAGTTTATATTTGAATATATTCCTTTTTCCACTATTACCCTCTTAGCGCTCCGAATGTCCACTTGCATTTTCTACATAAAGAGTGTTCAGAACTGCGCAATCAAAAGTATGGTTTAACTCTGTTAGCTTAATGAACATATCAGAAATAAGTTTCACAAAATGCTTCTGTGTAGTTTTTATTTGAAGATATTTTTTTTCCCAATAGAGGCCTCTTAGCGCTCAGAATGTCCAATTGCAGTTTCTACAGAAAGAGTGTTTCAGAAAGGCTGAATCAAAAGTAAGGTTCAACTCTGTTAGTTGAATGCACAGAACAGAAAGAAGTTTCATACAATGCTTCTGTGTAGTTTATATTTGAACATATTCTTTTTTCCACTATTACCTACTTAGCGCTACGAATGTCCAGTTGCATTTTCTACAGACAGAGTGTTTCAAAACTGCTCAATCAAAAGTATGGTTTAACTCTGTTAGCTGAATGCTCAGATCAGAAAGAAGTTTCACAGAATGCTTCTGTGTAGTTTATATTTGAATATATTCCTTTTTCCACTAGTACGCTCTTAGCGCTCCAAATGTCCAGTTGCATTTTCTACAGAAAGAGTGTTCAGATCTGCTCAATCAAAAGTATGGTTTAACTCTGTTAGCTGAATGCACAGATCAGAAAGGAGGTTCACCGAATGATTCTGTGTAGTTTATATTTGAAGACATTCCTTTTCCACTATTACCCTCTTAGCGCTCCGAATCTCCACTTCCATTTTCTACAAAAAGAGTGTTTCATAACTACTCAATCAAAAATATGTTTTATCTCTGTTAACTGAATTTACAGATCAGAAATAAGTTTCACAGAATGCATCTGTGTAGTTTTTATTTGAAGATATTATTTTTCCCAATGTAGGCCTCTTAGCGCTTAGCATGTCCAATTGCAGTTTCTACAGAAAGAGTGTTTCAGAACGGCTCAATCAAAAGTAAGGTTCAACTCTGTTAGTTGAATTCACAGAACAGAAAGAATTTTCACAGAATGCTACTGTGTAGTTTATATTTGAATATATTCCTTTTTCCACTATTACCCTCTTAGCGCTCCGAATGTCCACTTGCATTTTCTACAGAAAGAGTGTTCAGAACTGCGCAATCAAAAGTATGGTTTAACTCTGTTAGCTTAATGAACATATCAGAAATAAGTTTCACACAATGCTTCTGTGTAGTTTTTATTTGAAGATATTATATTTCCCAATATAGGCCTCTTAGCGCTCAGAATGTCCAATTGCAGTTTCTACAGAAAGAGGGTTTCAGAAAGGCTCAATCAAAAGTAAGGTTCAACTCTGTTAGTTGAATGCACGGAACAGAAAGAAGTTTCATACAATGCTTCTGTGTAGTTTATATTTGAACATATTCTTTTTTCCACTATTACCCACTTAGCGCTACGAATGTCCAGTTGCATTTTCTACAGAGTGTTTCAAAACTGCTCAATCAAAAGTATGGTTTAACTCTGTTAGCTGAATGCTCAGATCAGAAAGAAGTTTCACAGAATGCTTCTGTGTAGTTTATATTTGAATATATTCCTTTTTCCACTACTACTCTCTTAGCGCTCCAAATGTCCAGTTGCATTTTCTACAGAAAGAGTGTTCAGATCTGCTCAATCAAAAGTATGGTTTAACTCTGTTAGCTGAATGCACAGATCAGAAAGAATTTTCACAGAATGATTCTGTGTAGTTTATATTTGGAGACATTCCTTTATCCACTATTACCCTCTTAGCTCTCCGAATCTCCACTTGCATTTTCTACAGAAAGAGTGTTTCAGAACGGCTCAATCAAAACTAAGGTTCAACTCTTTTAGCTGAACAAACAGAACAGAAAGAAGTTTCACGCAATTCTTCTGTGTAGTTTTTATTTGTAGACATTCTTTTTCCCAATATAGGCCTCCTAGCGCTCAGAATGTCCAATTGCAGTCTCTACAGAAAGAGTGTTTCAGAACGGCTCAATCAAAAGTAAGGTTCAACTGTGTTAGTTGAATGCACAGAACAGAAAGAAGT
Organism: Symphalangus syndactylus; assembly: GCF_028878055.3. NCBI lineage: Eukaryota > Metazoa > Chordata > Mammalia > Primates > Hylobatidae > Symphalangus > Symphalangus syndactylus. The sequence goes on along the minus strand of NC_072437.2, from coordinate 107,440,489 downwards.
TTCATACAATGCTTCTGTGTAGTTTATATTTGAAAATATTCTTTTTTCCACTATTACCCACTTAGCGCTACGAATGTCCAGTTGCATTTTCTACAGACAGAGTGTTTCAAAACTGCTCAATCAAAAGTATGGTTTAACTCTGTTAGCTGAATGCTCAGATCAGAAAGAAGTTTCACAGAATGCTTCTGTGTAGTTTATATTTGAATATATTCCTTTTTCCACTACTACTCTCTTAGCGCTCCAAATGTCCAGTTGCATTTTCTACAGAAAGAGTGTTCAGATCTGCTCAATCAAAAGTATGGTTTAACTCTGTTAGCTGAATGCACAGATCAGAAAGAAGTTTCACAGAATGATTCTGTGTAGTTTATATTTGGAGACATTCCTTTATCCACTATTACCCTCTTAGCGCTCCGAATCTCCAGTTGCATTTTCTACAGAAAGAGTGTTTCAGAACGGCTCAATCAAAACTAAGGTTCAACTCTTTTAGTTGAACAAACAGAACAGAAAGAAGTTTCACACAATTCTTCTGTGTAGTTTTTATTTGTAGACATTCTTTTTCCCAATATAGGCCTCCTAGCGCTCAGAATGTCCAATTGCAGTTTCTACAGAAAGAGTGTTTCAGAACGGCTCAATCAAAAGTAAGGTTCAATTCTGTTAGTTGAATGCAAAGAACAGAAAGAAGTTTCATACAATGCTTCTGTGTAGTTTATATTTGAACATATTCTTTTTTCCACTATTACCCACTTAGCGCTACGAATGTCCAGTTGCATTTTCTACAGACAGAGTGTTTCAAAACTGCTCAATCAAAAGTATGGTTTAACTCTGTTAGCTGAATGCTCAGATCAGAAAGAAGTTTCACAGAATGCTTCTGCGTAGTTTATATTTGAATATATTCCTTTTTCCACTACTACGCTCTTAGCGCTCCAAATGTCCAGTTGCATTTTCTACAGAAAGAGTGTTCAGATCTGCTCAATCAAAAGTATGGTTTAACACTGTTAGCTGAATGCACAGATCAGAAAGAAGTTTCACCGAATGATTCTGTGTAGTTTATATTTGAAGACATTCCTTTTCCACTATTACCCTCTTAGCGCTCCGAATCTCCACTTGCATTTTCTACAAAAAGAGTGTTTCATAACTGCTCAATCAAAAATATGTTTTATCTCTGTTAACTGAATTTACAGATCAGAAATAAGTTTCACAGAATGCATCTGTGTAGTTTTTATTTGAAGATATTCTTTTTCCCAATGTAGGCCTCTTAGCGCTTAGCATGTCCAATTGCAGTTTCTACAGAAAGAGTGTTTCAGAACGGCTCAATCAAAAGTAAGGTTCAACTCTGTTAGTTGAATGCACAGAACAGAAAGAAATTTCACAGAATGCTACTGTGTAGTTTATGTTTGACTATATTCCTTTTTCCACTATTACCTTCTTAGTGCTCCGAATGTCCACTAGCATTTTCTACAGAAAGACTGTTCAGAACTGCGCAATCAAAAGTATGGTTTAACTCTGTTAGCTTAATGAACATATCAGAAATAAGTTTCTCCCAATGCTTCTGTGTAGTTTTTATTTGAAGATATTATTTTTCCCAATAGAGGCCTCTTAGCGCTCAGAATGTCCAATTGCAGTTTCTACAGAAAGAGTGTTTCAGAAAGGCTCAATCAAAAGTAAGGTTCAACTCTGTTAGTTGAATGCACAGAACAGAAAGAAGTTTCATACAATGCTTCTGTGTAGTTTATATTTTAACATATTATTTTTTCCACTATTACCCAATTAGCGCTACGAATCTCCAGTTGCATTTTCTACAGACAGAGTGTTTCAAAACTGCTCAATCAAAAGTATGGTTTAACTCTGTTAGCTGAATGCTCAGATCAGAAAGAAGTTTCACTGAATGCTTCTGTGTAGTTTATATTTGAATATATTCCTTTTTCCACTACTACTCTCTTAGCGCTCCAAATGTCCAGTTGCATTTTCTACAGAAAGAGTGTTCAGATCTGCTCAATCAAAAGTATGGTTTAACTCTGTTAGCTGAATGCACAGATCAAAAAGAAGTTTCACAGAATGATTCTGTGTAGTTTATATTTGGAGACATTCCTTTATCCACTATTACCCTCTTAGCGCTCCGAATCTCCACTTGCATTTTCTACAGAAAGAGTGTTTCAGAACGGCTCAATCAAAACTAAGGTTCAACTCTTTTAGTTGAACAAACAGAACAGAAAGAAGTTTCACACAATTCTTCTGTGTAGTTTTTATTTGTAGACATTCATTTTCCCAATATAGGCCTCCTAGCGCTCAGAATGTCCAATTGCAGTTTCTACAGAAAGAGTGTTTCAGAACGGCTCAATCAAAAGTAAGGTTCAACTCTGTTAGTTGAATGCACAGAACAGAAAGAAGTTTCATACAATGCTTCTGTGTAGTTTATATTTGAACATATTCTTTTTTCCACTATTACCCACTTAGCGCTACGAATGTCCAGTTGCATTTTCTACAGAGTGTTTCAAAACTGCTCAATCAAAAGTATGGTTTAACTCTGTTAGCTGAATGCTCAGATCAGAAAGAAGTTTCACAGAATGCTTCTGTGTAGTTTTTTTTGAATATATTCCTTTTTCCACTACTACGCTCTTAGCGCTCCAAATGTCCAGTTGCATTTTCTACAGAAAGAGTGTTCAGATCTGCTCAATCAAAAGTATGGTTTAACTCTGTTAGCTGAATGCACAGATCAGAAAGAAGTTTCACCGAATGATTCTGTGTAGTTTATATTTGAAGACATTCCTTTTCCACTATTACCCTCTTAGCGCTCCGAATCTCCACTTGCATTTTCTGCAAAAAGAGTGTTTCATAACTGCTCAATCAAAAATATGTTTTATCTCTGTTAACTGAATTTACAGATCAGAAATAAGTTTCACAGAATGCATCTGTGTAGTTTTTATTTGAAGATATTCTTTTTCCCAATGTAGGCCTCTTAGCGCTTAGCATGTCCAATTGCAGTTTCTACAGAAAGAGTGTTTCAGAACGGCTCAATCAAAAGTAAGGTTCAACTCTGTTAGTTGAATGCACAGAACAGAAAGAAATTTCACAGAATGCTACTGTGTAGTTTATGTTTGAATATATTCCTTTTTCCACTATTACCTTCTTAGTGCTCCGAATGTCCACTTGCATTTTCTACAGAAAGAATGCTCAGAACTGCGCAATCAAAATATGGTTTAACTCTGTTAGCTTAATGAACATATCAGAAATAAGTTTCCCACAATGCTTCTGTGTAGTTTTTATTTGAAGATATTATTTTTCCCAATAGAGGCCTCTTAGCGCTCAGAATGTCCAATTGCAGTTTCTACAGAAAGAGTGTTTCAGAAAGGCTCAATCAAAAGTAAGGTTCAACTCTGTTAGTTGAATGCACAGAACAGAAAGAAGTTTCATACAATGCTTCTGTGTAGTTTATATTTGAACATATTACTTTTTCCACTATTACCCAATTAGCGCTACGAATGTCCAGTTGCATTTTCTACAGACAGAGTGTTTCAAAACTGCTCAATCAAAAGTATGGTTTAACTCTGTTAGCTGAATGCTCAGATCAGAAAGAAGTTTCACAGAATGCTTCTGTGTAGTTTATATTTGAATATATTCCTTTTTCCACTACTACTCTCTTAGCGCTCCAAATGTCCAGTTGCATTTTCTACAGAAAAAGTGTTCAGATCTGCTCAATCAAAAGTATGGTTTAACTCTGTTAGCTGAACGCACAGATCAGAAAGAAGTTTCACAGAATGATTCTGTGTAGTTTATATTTGGAGACATTCCTTTATCCACTATTACCCTCTTAGCGCTCCGAATCTCCACTTGCATTTTCTACAGAAAGAGTGTTTCAGAACGGCTCAATCAAAACTAAGGTTCAACTCTTTTAGTTGAACAAACAGAACAGAAAGAAGTTTCACACAATTCTTCTGTGTAGTTTTTATTTGTAGACATTCTTTTTCCCAATATAGGCCTCCTAGCGCTCAGAATGTCCAATTGCAGTTTCTACAGAAAGAGTGTTTCAGAACGGCTCAATCAAAAATAAGGTTCAACTCTGTTAGTTGAATGCACAGAACAGAAAGAAGTTTCATACAATGCTTCTGTGTAGTTTATATTTGAACACATTCTTTTTTCCACTATTACCCACTTAGCGCTACGAATGTCCAGTTGCATTTTCTACAGACAGAGTGTTTCAAAACTGCTCAATCAAAAGTATGGTTTAACTCTGTTAGCTGAATGCTCAGATCAGAAAGAAGTTTCACAGAATGCTTCTGTGCAGTTTATATTTGAATATATTCCTTTTTCCACTACTACGCTCTTAGCGCTCCAAATGTCCAGTTGCATTTTCTACAGAAAGAGTGTTCAGATCTGCTCAATCAAAAGTGTGGTTTAACTCTGTTAGCTGAATGCACAGATCAGAAAGAAGTTTCACCGAATGATTCTGTGTAGTTTATATTTGAAGACATTCTTTTTCCACTATTACCCTCTTAGCGCTCCGAATCTCCACTTGCATTTTCTACAAAAAGAGTGTTTCATAACTGCTCAATCAAAAATATGTTTTATCTCTGTTAACTGAATTTACAGATCAGAAATAAGTTTCACAGAATGCATCTGTGTAGTTTTTATTTGAAGATATTCTTTTTCCCAATGTAGGCCTCTTAAGGCTTAGCATGTCCAATTGCAGTTTCTACAGAAAGAGTGTTTCAGAACGGCTCAATCAACAGTAAGGTTCAACTCTGTTAGTTGAATGCACAGAACAGAAAGAAATTTCACAGAATGCTACTGTGTAGTTTATGTTTGAATATATTCCTTTTTCCACTATTACCTTCTTAGTGCTCCGAATGTCCACTTGCATTTTCTACAGAAAGAATGTTCAGAACTGCGCAATCAAAATATGGTTTAACTCTGTTAGCTTAATGAACATATCAGAAATAAGTTTCCCACAATGCTTCTGTGTAGTTTTTATTTGAAGATATTATTTTTCCCAATAGAGGCCTCTTAGCGCTCAGAATGTCCAATTGCAGTTTCTACAGAAAGAGTGTTTCAGAAAGGCTCAATCAAAAGTAAGGTTCAACTCTGTTAGTTGAATGCACAGAACAGAAAGAAGTTTCATACAATGCTTCTGTGTAGTTTATATTTGAACATATTACTTTTTCCACTATTACCCAATTAGCGCTACGAATGTCCAGTTGCATTTTCTACAGACAGAGTGTTTCAAAACTGCTCAATCAAAAGTATGGTTTAACTCTGTTAGCTGAATGCTCAGATCAGAAAGAAGTTTCACAGAATGCTTCTGTGTAGTTTATATTTGAATATATTCCTTTTTCCACTACTACTCTCTTAGCGCTCCAAATGTCCAGTTGCATTTTCTACAGAAAGAGTGTTCAGATCTGCTCAATCAAAAGTATGGTTTAACTCTGTTAGCTGAATGCACAGATCAGAAAGAAGTTTCACAGAATGATTCTGTGTAGTTTATATTTGGAGACATTCCTTTATCCACTATTACCCTCTTAGCGCTCCGAATCTCCACTTGCATTTTCTACAGAAAGAGTGTTTCAGAACGGCTCAATCAAAACTAAGGTTCAACTCTTTTAGTTGAACAAACAGAACAGAAAGAAGTTTCACACAATTCTTCTGTGTAGTTTTTATTTGTAGACATTCTTTTTCCCAATATAGGCCTCCTAGCGCTCAGAATGTCCAATTGCAGTTTCTACAGAAAGAGTGTTTCAGAACGGCTCAATCAAAAATAAGGTTCAACTCTGTTAGTTGAATGCACAGAACAGAAAGAAGTTTCATACAATGCTTCTGTGTAGTTTATATTTGAACATATTCTTTTTTCCACTATTACCCACTTAGCGCTACGAATGTCCAGTTGCATTTTCTACAGACAGAGTGTTTCAAAACTGCTCAATCAAAAGTATGGTTTAACTCTGTTAGCTGAATGCTCAGATCAGAAAGAAGTTTCACAGAATGCTTCTGTGTAGTTTATATTTGAATATATTCCTTTTTCCACTACTACGCTCTTAGCGCTCCAAATGTCCAGTTGCATTTTCTACAGAAAGAGTGTTCAGATCTGCTCAATCAAAAGTGTGGTTTAACTCTGTTAGCTGAATGCACAGATCAGAAAGAAGTTTCACCGAATGATTCTGTGTAGTTTATATTTGAAGACATTCCTTTTTCCACTATTACCCTCTTAGCGCTCCGAATCTCCACTTGCATTTTCTACAAAAAGAGTGTTTCATAACTGCTCAATCAAAAATATGTTTTATCTCTGTTAACTGAATTTACAGATCAGAAATAAGTTTCACAGAATGCATCTGTGTAGTTTTTATTTGAAGATATTCTTTTTCCCAATGTAGGCCTCTTAAGGATTAGCATGTCCAATTGCAGTTTCTACAGAAAGAGTGTTTCAGAACGGCTCAATCAACAGTAAGGTTCAACTCTGTTAGTTGAATGCACAGAACAGAAAGAAATTTCACAGAATGCTACTGTGTAGTTTATGTTTGAATATATTCCTTTTTCCACTATTACCTTCTTTGTGCTCCGAATGTCCACTTGCATTTTCTACAGAAAGAGTGTTCAGAACTGCGCAATCAAAAGTATGGTTTAACCCTGTTAGCTTAAAGAACATATCAGAAATAAGTTTCACACAATGCTTCTGTGTAGTTTTTATTTGAAGATATTATTTTTCCCAATAGAGGCCTCTTAGCGCTCAGAATGTCCAATTGCAGTTTCTACAGAAAGGGTGTTTCAGAAAGGCTCAATCAATAGTAAGGTTCAACTCTGTTAGTTGAATGCACAGAACAGAAAGCAGTTTCATACAATGTTTCTGTGTAGTTTATATTTGAACATATTCTTTTTTTCACTATTACCCACTTAGCGCTACGAATGTCCAGTTGCATTTTCTACAGACAGAGTTTTTCAAAACTGCTCAATCAAAAGTATGGTTTAACTCTGTTAGCTGAATGCTCAGATCAGAAAGAAATTTAACAGAATGCTTCTGTGTAGTTTATATTTGAATATATTCCTTTTTCCACTACTACTCTCTTAGCGCTCCAAATGTCCAGTTGCATTTTCTACAGAAAGAGTGTTCAGATCTGCTCAATCAAAAGTATGGTTTAACACTGTTAGCTGAATGCACAGATCAGAAAGAAGTTTCACAGAATGATTCTGTGTAGTTTATATTTGGAGACATTCCTTTTTCCACTATTACCCTCTTAGCGCTCCGAAACTCCACTTGCATTTTCTACAGAAAGAGTGTTTCAGAACGGCTCAATCAAAACTAATGTTCAACTCTTTTAGTTGAACAAACAGAACAGAAAGAAGTTTCACACAATTCTTCTGTGTAGTTTTTATTAGTAGACATTCTTTTTCCCAATATAGGCCTCCTAGCGCTCAGAATGTCCAATTGCAGTTTTTACAGAAAGAGTGTTTCAGAACGGCTCAATCAAAAGTAAGGTTCAACTCTGTTAGTTGAATGCACAGAACAGAAAGAAGTTTCATACAATGCTTCTGTGTAGTTTATATTTGAACATATTCTTTTTTCCACTATTACCCACTTAGCGCTACGAATGTCCAGTTGCATTTTCTACAGAGTGTTTCAAAACTGCTCAATCAAAAGTATGGTTTAACTCTGTTAGCTGAATGCACAGATCAGAAAGAAGTTTCACCGAATGATTCTGTGTAGTTTATATTTGAAGACATTCCTTTTCCACTATTACCCTCTTAGCGCTCCGAATCTCCACTTGCATTTTCTACAAAAAGAGTGTTTCATAACTGCTCAATCAAAAATATGTTTTATCTCTGTTAACTGAATTTACAGATCAGAAATAAGTTTCACAGAATGCATCTGTGTAGTTTTTATTTGAAGATATTCTTTTTCCCAATGTAGGCCTCTTAGCGCTTAGCATGTCCTATTACAGTTTCTACAGAAAGAGTGTTTCAGAACGGCTCAATCAAAAGTAAGGTTCAACTCTGTTAGTTGAATGCACAGAACAGAAAGAAGTTTCATACAATGCTTCTGTGTAGTTTATATTTGAACATATTCTTTTTTCCACTATTACCCACTTAGCGCTACGAAAGTCCAGTTGCATTTTCTACAGACAGAGTGTTTCAAAACTGCTCAATCAAAAGTATGGTTTAACTCTGTTAGCTGAATGCTCAGATCAGAAAGAAGTTTCACAGAATGCTTCTGTGTAGTTTATATTTGAATATATTCCTTTTTCCACTACTACGCTCTTAGCGCTCCAAATGTCCAGTTGCATTTTCTACAGAAAGAGTGTTCAGATCTGCTCAATCAAAAGTATGGTTTAACTCTGTTAGCTGAATGCACAGATCAGAAAGGAGTTTCACCGAATGATTCTGTGTAGTTTATATTTGAAGACATTACTTTTTCCACTATTACCCTCTTAGCGCTCCGAATCTCCACTTGTATTTTCTACAAAAAGAGTGTTTCATAACTGCTCAATCAAAAATATGATTTATCTCTGTTATCTGAATTTACAGATCAGAAATATGTTTCACAGAATGCATCTGTGTAGTTTTTATTTGAAGATATTCTTTTTCCCAATGTAGGCCTCTTAGCGCTTAGCATGTCCTATTACAGTTTCTACAGAAAGAGTGTTTCAGAACGGCTCAATCAAAAGTAAGGTTCAACTCTGTTAGTTGAATGCACAGAACAGAAAGAATTTTCACAGAATGCTACTGTGTAGTTTATATTTGAATATATTCCTTTTTCCACTATTACCCTCTTAGCGCTCCGAATGTCCACTTGCATTTTCTACAGAAAGAGTGTTCAGAACTGCGCATTCAAAAGTATGGTTTAACTCTGTTAGCTTAATGAACATATCAGAAATATGTTTCACGCAATGCTTCTGTGTAGTTTTTATTTGAAGATATTATTTTTCCCAATATAGGCCTCTTAGCGCTCAGAATGTCCAATTGCAGTTTCTACAGAAAGAGTGTTTCAGAAAGGCTCAATCAAAAGTAAGGTTCAACTCTGTTAGTTGAATGCACAGAACAGAAAGAAGTTTCATACAATGCTTCTGTGTAGTTTATATTTGAACATATTCTTTTTTCCACTATTACCCACTTAGCGCTACGAATGTCCAGTTGCATTTTCTACAGACAGAGTGTTTCAAAACTGCTCAATCAAAAGTATGGTTTAACTCTGTTAGCTGAATGCTCAGATCAGAAAGAAGTTTCACAAACTGCTTCTGTGTAGTTTATATTTGAATATATTCCTTTTTCCACTACTACTCTCTTAGCGCTCCAAATGTCCAGTTGCATTTTCTACAGAAAGAGTGTTCAGATCTGCTCAATCAAAAGTATGGTTTAACTCTGTTAGCTGAATGCACAGATCAGAAAGAAGTTTCACCGAATGATTCTGTGTAGTTTATATTTGAAGACATTCCTTTTTCCACTATTACCCTCTTAACGCTCCGAATCTCCACTTGCATTTTCTACAAAAACAGTGTTTCATAACTGCTCAATCAAAAATATGTTTTATCTCTGTTAACTGAATTTACAGATCAGAAATAAGTTTCACAGAATGCATCTGTGTAGTTTTTATTTGAAGATATTCTTTTTCCCAATGTAGGCCTCTTAGCGCTTAGCATGTCCAATTGCAGTTTCTACAGAAAGAGTGTTTCAGAACGGCTCAATCAAAAGTAAGGTTCAACTCTGTTAGTTGAATGCACAGAACAGGAAGAATTTTCACAGAATGCTACTGTGTAGTTTATATTTGAATATATTCCTTTTTCCACTATTACCCTCTTAGCGCTCCGAATGTCCACTTGCATTTTCTACATAAAGAGTGTTCAGAACTGCGCAATCAAAAGTATGGTTTAACTCTGTTAGCTTAATGAACATATCAGAAATAAGTTTCACACAATGCTTCTGTGTAGTTTTTATTTGAAGATATTATTTTTCCCAATATAGGCCTCTTAGCGCTCAGAATGTCCAATTGCAGTTTCTACAGAAAGAGTGTTTCAGAAAGGCTGAATCAAAAGTAAGGTTCAACTCTGTTAGTTGAATGCACAGAACAGAAAGAAGTTTCATACAATGCTTCTGTGTAGTTTATATTTGAACATATTCTTTTTTCCACTATTACCCACTTAGCGCTACGAAAGTCCAGTTGCATTTTCTACAGACAGAGTGTTTCAAAACTGCTCAATCAAAAGTATGGTTTAACTCTGTTAGCTGAATGCTCAGATCAGAAAGAAGTTTCACAGAATGCTTCTGTGTAGTTTATATTTGAATATATTCCTTTTTCCACTACTACGCTCTTAGCGCTCCAAATGTCCAGTTGCATTTTCTACAGAAAGAGTGTTCATATCTGCTCAATCAAAAGTATGGTTTAACTCTGTTAGCTGAATGCACAGATCAGAAAGGAGTTTCACCGAATGATTCTGTGTAGTTTATATTTGAAGACATTACTTTTTCCACTATTACCCTCTTAGCGCTCCGAATCTCCACTTGTATTTTCTACAAAAAGAGTGTTTCATAACTGCTCAATCAAAAATATGATTTATCTCTGTTATCTGAATTTACAGATCAGAAATAAGTTTCACAGAATGCATCTGTGTAGTTTTTATTTGAAGATATTCTTTTTCCCAATGTAGGCCTCTTAGCGCTTAGCATGTCCTATTACAGTTTCTACAGAAAGAGTGTTTCAGAACGGCTCAATCAAAAGTAAGGTTCAACTCTGTTAGTTGAATGCACAGAACAGAAAGAATTTTCACAGAATGCTACTGTGTAGTTTATATTTGAATATATTCCTTTTTCTACTATTACCCTCTTAGCGCTCCGAATGTCCACTTGCATTTTCTACAGAAAGAGTGTTCAGAACTGCGCATTCAAAAGTATGGTTTAACTCTGTTAGCTTAATGAACATATCAGAAATATGTTTCACGCAATGCTTCTGTGTAGTTTTTATTTGAAGATATTATTTTTCCCAATATAGGCCTCTTAGCGCTCAGAATGTCCAATTGCAGTTTCTACAGAAAGAGTGTTTCAGAAAGGCTCAATCAAAAGTAAGGTTCAACTCTGTTAGTTGAATGCACAGAACAGAAAGAAGTTTCATACAATGCTTCTGTGTAGTTTATATTTGAACATATTCTTTTTTCCACTATTACCCACTTAGCGCTACGAATGTCCAGTTGCATTTTCTACAGACAGAGTGTTTCAAAACTGCTCAATCAAAAGTATGGTTTAACTCTGTTAGCTGAATGCTCAGATCAGAAAGAAGTTTCACAAACTGCTTCTGTGTAGTTTATATTTGAATATATTCCTTTTTCCACTACTACTCTCTTAGCGCTCCAAATGTCCAGTTGCATTTTCTACAGAAAGAGTGTTCAGATCTGCTCAATCAAAAGTATGGTTTAACTCTGTTAGCTGAATGCACAGATCAGAAAGAAGTTTCACCGAATGATTCTGTGTAGTTTATATTTGAAGACATTCCTTTTTCCACTATTACCCTCTTAACGCTCCGAATCTCCACTTGCATTTTCTACAAAAACAGTGTTTCATAACTGCTCAATCAAAAATATGTTTTATCTCTGTTAACTGAATTTACAGATCAGAAATAAGTTTCACAGAATGCATCTGTGTAGTTTTTATTTGAAGATATTCTTTTTCCCAATGTAGGCCTCTTAGCGCTTAGCATGTCCAATTGCAGTTTCTACAGAAAGAGTGTTTCAGAACGGCTCAATCAAAAGTAAGGTTCAACTCTGTTAGTTGAATGCACAGAACAGGAAGAATTTTCACAGAATGCTACTGTGTAGTTTATATTTGAATATATTCCTTTTTCCACTATTACCCTCTTAGCGCTCCGAATGTCCACTTGCATTTTCTACATAAAGAGTGTTCAGAACTGCGCAATCAAAAGTATGGTTTAACTCTGTTAGCTTAATGAACATATCAGAAATAAGTTTCACACAATGCTTCTGTGTAGTTTTTATTTGAAGATATTATTTTTCCCAATATAGGCCTCTTAGCGCTCAGAATGTCCAATTGCAGTTTCTACAGAAAGAGTGTTTCAGAAAGGCTGAATCAAAAGTAAGGTTCAACTCTGTTAGTTGAATGCACAGAACAGAAAGAAGTTTCATACAATGCTTCTGTGTAGTTTATATTTGAACATATTCTTTTTTCCACTATTACCCACTTAGCGCTACGAAAGTCCAGTTGCATTTTCTACAGACAGAGTGTTTCAAAACTGCTCAATCAAAAGTATGGTTTAACTCTGTTAGCTGAATGCTCAGATCAGAAAGAAGTTTCACAGAATGCTTCTGTGTAGTTTATATTTGAATATATTCCTTTTTCCAGTACTACGCTCTTAGCGCTCCAAATGTCCAGTTGCATTTTCTACAGAAAGAGTGTTCAGATCTGCTCAATCAAAAGTATGGTTTAACTCTGTTAGCTGAATGCACAGATCAGAAAGGAGTTTCACCGAATGATTCTGTGTAGTTTATATTTGAAGACATTACTTTTTCCACTATTACCCTCTTAGCGCTCCGAATCTCCACTTGTATTTTCTACAAAAAGAGTGTTTCATAACTGCTCAATCAAAAATATGATTTATCTCTGTTATCTGAATTTACAGATCAGAAATAAGTTTCACAGAATGCATCTGTGTAGTTTTTATTTGAAGATATTCTTTTTCCCAATGTAGGCCTCTTAGCGCTTAGCATGTCCAATTACAGTTTCTACAGAAAGAGTGTTTCAGAACGGCTCAATCAAAAGTAAGGTTCAACTCTGTTAGTTGAATGCACAGAACAGAAAGTATTTTCACAGAATGCTACTGTGTAGTTTATATTTGAATATATTCCTTTTTCTACTATTACCCTCTTAGCGCTCCGAATGTCCACTTGCATTTTCTACAGAAAGAGTGTTCAGAACTGCGCATTCAAAAGTATGGTTTAACTCTGTTAGCTTAATGAACATATCAGAAATATGTTTCACGCAATGCTTCTGTGTAGTTTTTATTTGAAGATATTATTTTTCCCAATATAGGCCTCTTAGCGCTCAGAATGTCCAATTGCAGTTTCTACAGAAAGAGTGTTTCAGAAAGGCTCAATCAAAAGTAAGGTTCAACTCTGTTAGTTGAATGCACAGAACAGAAAGAAGTTTCATACAATGCTTCTGTGTAGTTTATATTTGAACATATTCTTTTTTCCACTATTACCCACTTAGCGCTACGAATGTCCAGTTGCATTTTCTACAGACAGAGTGTTTCAAAACTGCTCAATCAAAAGTATGGTTTAACTCTGTTAGCTGAATGCTCAGATCAGAAAGAAGTTTCACAAAATGCTTCTGTGTAGTTTATATTTGAATATATTCCTTTTTCCACTACTACTCTCTTAGCGCTCCAAATGTCCAGTTGCATTTTCTACAGAAAGAGTGTTCAGATCTGCTCAATCAAAAGTATGGTTTAACTCTGTTAGCTGAATGCACAGATCAGAAAGAAGTTTCACCGAATGATTCTGTGTAGTTTATATTTGAAGACATTCCTTTTTCCACTATTACCCTCTTAACGCTCCGAATCTCCACTTGTATTTTGTACAAAAAGAGTGTTTCATAACTGCTCAATCAAAAATATGTTTTATCTCTGTTAACTGAATTTACAGATCAGAAATAAGTTTCACAGAATGCATCTGTGTAGTTTTTATTTGAAGATATTCTTTTTCCCAATGTAGGCCTCTTAGCGCTTAGCATGTCCAATTGCAGTTACTACAGAAAGAGTGTTTCAGAACGGCTCAATCAAAAGTAAGGTTCAACTCTGTTAGTTGAATGCACAGAACAGGAAGAATTTTCACAGAATGCTACTGTGTAGTTTATATTTGAATATATTCCTTTTTCCACTATTACCCTCTTAGCGCTCCGAATGTCCACTTGCATTTTCTACATAAAGAGTGTTCAGAACTGCGCAATCAAAAGTATGGTTTAACTCTGTTAGCTTAATGAACATATCAGAAATATGTTTCACGCAATGCTTCTGTGTAGTTTTTATTTGAAGATATTATTTTTCCCAATATAGGCCTCTTAGCGCTCAGAATGTCCAATTGCAGTTTCTACAGAAAGAGTGTTTCAGAAAGGCTCAATCAAAAGTAAGGTTCAACTCTGTTAGTTGAATGCACAGAACAGAAAGAAGTTTCATACAATGCTTCTGTGTAGTTTATATTTGAACATATTCTTTTTTCCACTATTACCCACTTAGCGCTACGAATGTCCAGTTGCATTTTCTACAGACAGAGTGTTTCAAAACTGCTCAATCAAAAGTATGGTTTAACTCTGTTAGCTGAATGCTCAGATCAGAAAGAAGTTTCACAAACTGCTTCTGTGTAGTTTATATTTGAATATATTCCTTTTTCCACTACTACTCTCTTAGCGCTCCAAATGTCCAGTTGCATTTTCTACAGAAAGAGTGGTCAGATCTGCTCAATCAAAAGTATGGTTTAACTCTGTTAGCTGAATGCACAGATCAGAAAGAAGTTTCACCGAATGATTCTGTGTAGTTTATATTTGAAGACATTCCTTTTTCCACTATTACCCTCTTAACGCTCCGAATCTCCACTTGCATTTTCTACAAAAACAGTGTTTCATAACTGCTCAATCAAAAATATGTTTTATCTCTGTTAACTGAATTTACAGATCAGAAATAAGTTTCACAGAATGCATCTGTGTAGTTTTTATTTGAAGATATTCTTTTTCCCAATGTAGGCCTCTTAGCGCTTAGCATGTCCAATTGCAGTTTCTACAGAAAGAGTGTTTCAGAACGGCTCAATCAAAAGTAAGGTTCAACTCTGTTAGTTGAATGCACAGAACAGGAAGAATTTTCACAGAATGCTACTGTGTAGTTTATATTTGAATATATTCCTTTTTCCACTATTACCCTCTTAGCGCTCCGAATGTCCACTTGCATTTTCTACATAAAGAGTGTTCAGAACTGCGCAATCAAAAGTATGGTTTAACTCTGTTAGCTTAATGAACATATCAGAAATAAGTTTCACACAATGCTTCTGTGTAGTTTTTATTTGAAGATATTATTTTTCCCAATATAGGCCTCTTAGCGCTCAGAATGTCCAATTGCAGTTTCTACAGAAAGAGTGTTTCAGAAAGGCTGAATCAAAAGTAAGGTTCAACTCTGTTAGTTGAATGCACAGAACAGAAAGAAGTTTCATACAATGCTTCTGTGTAGTTTATATTTGAACATATTCTTTTTTCCACTATTACCCACTTAGCGCTACGAAAGTCCAGTTGCATTTTCTACAGACAGAGTGTTTCAAAACTGCTCAATCAAAAGTATGGTTTAACTCTGTTAGCTGAATGCTCAGATCAGAAAGAAGTTTCACAGAATGCTTCTGTGTAGTTTATATTTGAATATATTCCTTTTTCCACTACTACGCTCTTAGCGCTCCAAATGTCCAGTTGCATTTTCTACAGAAAGAGTGTTCAGATCTGCTCAATCAAAAGTATGGTTTAACTCTGTTAGCTGAATGCACAGATCAGAAAGGAGTTTCACCGAATGATTCTGTGTAGTTTATATTTGAAGACATTACTTTTTCCACTATTACCCTCTTAGCGCTCCGAATCTCCACTTGTATTTTCTACAAAAAGAGTGTTTCATAACTGCTCAATCAAAAATATGATTTATCTCTGTTATCTGAATTTACAGATCAGAAATAAGTTTCACAGAATGCATCTGTGTAGTTTTTATTTGAAGATATTCTTTTTCCCAATGTAGGCCTCTTAGCGCTTAGCATGTCCAATTACAGTTTCTACAGAAAGAGTGTTTCAGAACGGCTCAATAAAAAGTAAGGTTCAACTCTGTTAGTTGAATGCACAGAACAGAAAGAATTTTCACAGAATGCTACTGTGTAGTTTATATTTGAATATATTCCTTTTTCCACTATTACCCTCTTAGCGCTCCGAATCTCCACTTGCATTTTCTACAGAAAGAGTGTTTCAGAACGGCTCAATCAAAACTAAGGTTCAACTCTTTTAGTTGAACAAACAGAACAGAAAGAAGTTTCACACAATTCTTCTGTGTAGTTTTTATTTGTAGACATTCTTTTTCCCAATATAGGCCTCCTAGCGCTCAGAATGTCCAATTGCAGTTTCTACAGAAAGAGTGTTTCAGAACGGCTCAATCAAAAGTAAGGTTCAACTCTGTTAGTTGAATGCACAGAACAGAAAGAAGTTTCATACAATGCTTCTGTGTAGTTTATATTTGAACATATTCTTTTTTCCACTATTACCCACTTAGCGCTACGAAAGTCCAGTTGCATTTTCTACAGAGTGTTTCAAAACTGCTCAATCAAAAGTATGGTTTAACTCTGTTAGCTGAATGCTCAGATCAGAAAGAAGTTTCACAGAATGCTTCTGTGTAGTTTTTTTTGAATATATTCCTTTTTCCACTACTACGCTCTTAGCGCTCCAAATGTCCAGTTGCATTTTCTACAGAAAGAGTGTTCAGATCTGCTCAATCAAAAGTATGGTTTAACTCTGTTAGCTGAATGCACAGATCAGAAAGAAGTTTTACCGAATGATTCTGTGTAGTTTATATTTGAAGACATTCCTTTTCCACTATTACCCTCTTAGCGCTCCGAATCTCCACTTGCATTTTCTACAAAAAGAGTGTTTCATAACTGCTCAATCAAAAATATGTTTTATCTCTGTTAACTGAATTTACAGATCAGAAATAAGTTTCACAGAATGCATCTGTGTAGTTTTTATTTGAAGATATTCTTTTTCCCAATGTAGGCCTCTTAGCGCTTAGCATGTCCAATTGCAGTTTCTACAGAAAGAGTGTTTCAGAACGGCTCAATCAAAAGTAAGGTTCAACTCTGTTAGTTGAATGCACAGAACAGAAAGAAATTTCACAGAATGCTACTGTGTAGTTTATGTTTGAATATATTCCTTTTTCCACTATTACCTTCTTAGTGCTCCGAATGTCCACTTGCATTTTCTACAGAAAGAATGTTCAGAACTGCGCAATCAAAATATGGTTTAACTCTGTTAGCTTAATGAGCATATCAGAAATAAGTTTCCCACAATGCTTCTGTGTAGTTTTTATTTGAAGATATTATTTTTCCCAATAGAGGCCTCTTAGCGCTCAGAATGTCCAATTGCAGTTTCTACAGAAAGAGTGTTTCAGAAAGGCTCAATCAAAAGTAAGGTTCAACTCTGTTAGTTGAATGCACAGAACAGAAAGAAGTTTCATACAATGCTTCTGTGTAGTTTATATTTGAACATATTACTTTTTCCACTATTACCCAATTAGCGCTACGAATGTCCAGTTGCATTTTCTACAGACAGAGTGTTTCAAAACTGCTCAATCAAAAGTATGGTTTAACTCTGTTAGCTGAATGCTCAGATCAGAAAGAAGTTTCACAGAATGCTTCTGTGTAGTTTATATTTGAATATATTCCTTTTTCCACTACTACTCTCTTAGCGCTCCAAATGTCCAGTTGCATTTTCTACAGAAAGAGTGTTCAGATCTGCTCAATCAAAAGTATGGTTTAACTCTGTTAGCTGAATGCACAGATCAGAAAGAAGTTTCACAGAATGATTCTGTGTAGTTTATATTTGGAGACATTCCTTTATCCACTATTACCCTCTTAGCGCTCCGAATCTCCACTTGCATTTTCTACAGAAAGAGTGTTTCAGAACGGCTCAATCAAAACTAAGGTTCAACTCTTTTAGTTGAACAAACAGAACAGAAAGAAGTTTCACACAATTCTTCTGTGTAGTTTTTATTTGTAGACATTCTTTTTCCCAATATAGGCCTCCTAGCGCTCAGAATGTCCAATTGCAGTTTCTACAGAAAGAGTGTTTCAGAACGGCTCAATCAAAAATAAGGTTCAACTCTGTTAGTTGAATGCACAGAACAGAAAGAAGTTTCATACAATGCTTCTGTGTAGTTTATATTTGAACATATTCTTTTTTCCACTATTACCCACTTAGCGCTACGAATGTCCAGTTGCATTTTCTACAGACAGAGTGTTTCAAAACTGCTCAATCAAAAGTATGGTTTAACTCTGTTAGCTGAATGCTCAGATCAGAAAGAAGTTTCACAGAATGCTTCTGTGTAGTTTATATTTGAATATATTCCTTTTTCCACTACTACGCTCTTAGCGCTCCAAATGTCCAGTTGCATTTTCTACAGAAAGAGTGTTCAGATCTGCTCAATCAAAAGTGTGGTTTAACTCTGTTAGCTGAATGCACAGATCAGAAAGAAGTTTCACCGAATGATTCTGTGTAGTTTATATTTGAAGACATTCCTTTTTCCACTATTACCCTCTTAGCGCTCCGAATCTCCACTTGCATTTTCTACAAAAAGAGTGTTTCATAACTGCTCAATCAAAAATATGTTTTATCTCTGTTAACTGAATTTACAGATCAGAAATAAGTTTCACAGAATGCATCTGTGTAGTTTTTATTTGAAGATATTCTTTTTCCCAATGTAGGCCTCTTAAGGCTTAGCATGTCCAATTGCAGTTTCTACAGAAAGAGTGTTTCAGAACGGCTCAATCAACAGTAAGGTTCAACTCTGTTAGTTGAATGCACAGAAGAGAAAGAAATTTCACAGAATGCTACTGTGTAGTTTATGTTTGAATATATTCCTTTTTCCACTATTACCTTCTTAGTGCTCCGAATGTCCACTTGCATTTTCTACAGAAAGAGTGTTCAGAACTGCGCAATCAAAAGTATGGTTTAACCCTGTTAGCTTAAAGAACATATCAGAAATAAGTTTCACACAATGCTTCTGTGTAGTTTTTATTTGAAGATATTATTTTTCCCAATAGAGGCCTCTTAGCGCTCAGAATGTCCAATTGCAGTTTCTACAGAAAGAGTGTTTCAGAAAGGCTCAATCAATAGTAAGGTTCAACTCTGTTAGTTGAATGCACAGAACAGAAAGCAGTTTCATACAATGTTTCTGTGTAGTTTATATTTGAACATATTCTTTTTTTCACTATTACCCACTTAGCGCTACGAATGTCCAGTTGCATTTTCTACAGACAGAGTTTTTCAAAACTGCTCAATCAAAAGTATGGTTTAACTCTGTTAGCTGAATGCTCAGATCAGAAAGAAGTTTAACAGAATGCTTCTGTGTAGTTTATATTTGAATATATTCCTTTTTCCACTACTACTCTCTTAGCGCTCCAAATGTCCAGTTGCATTTTCTACAGAAAGAGTGTTCAGATCTGCTCAATCAAAAGTATGGTTTAACACTGTTAGCTGAATGCACAGATCAGAAAGAAGTTTCACAGAATGATTCTGTGTAGTTTATATTTGGAGACATTCCTTTTTCCACTATTACCCTCTTAGCGCTCCGAAACTCCACTTGCATTTTCTACAGAAAGAATGTTTCAGAACGGCTCAATCAAAACTAATGTTCAACTCTTTTAGTTGAACAAACAGAACAGAAAGAAGTTTCACACAATTCTTCTGTGTAGTTTTTATTTGTAGATATTCTTTTTCCCAATATAGGCCTCCTAGCGCTCAGAATGTCCAATTGCAGTTTTACAGAAAGAGTGTTTCAGAACGGCTCAATCAAAAGTAAGGTTCAACTCTGTTAGTTGAATGCACAGAACAGAAAGAAGTTTCATACAATGCTTCTGTGTAGTTTATATTTGAACATATTCTTTTTTCCACTATTACCCACTTAGCGCTACGAATGTCCAGTTGCATTTTCTACAGAGTGTTTCAAAACTGCTCAATCAAAAGTATGGTTTAACTCTGTTAGCTGAATGCACAGATCAGAAAGAAGTTTCACCGAATGATTCTGTGTAGTTTATATTTGAAGACATTCCTTTTCCACTATTACCCTCTTAGCGCTCCGAATCTGCACTTGCATTTTCTACAAAAAGAGTGTTTCATAACTGCTCAATCAAAAATATGTTTTATCTCTGTTAACTGAATTTACAGATCAGAAATAAGTTTCACAGAATGCATCTGTGTAGTTTTTATTTGAAGATATTCTTTTTCCCAAAGTAGGCCTCTTAGCGCTTAGCATGTCCAATTGCAGTTTCTACAGAAAGAGTGTTTCAGAACGGCTCAATCAAAAGTAAGGTTCAACTCTGTTAGTTGAATGCACAGAACAGAAAGAATTTTCACAGAATGCTACTGTGTAGTTTATATTTGAATATATTCCTTTTTCTACTATTACCCTCTT
This sequence comes from Symphalangus syndactylus, assembly GCF_028878055.3. Classification (NCBI taxonomy): domain Eukaryota; kingdom Metazoa; phylum Chordata; class Mammalia; order Primates; family Hylobatidae; genus Symphalangus; species Symphalangus syndactylus. The sequence goes on along the minus strand of NC_072437.2, from coordinate 107,420,310 downwards.
AGCGCTCCGAATGTCCACTTGCATTTTCTACAGAAAGAGTGTTCAGAACTGCGCATTCAAAAGTATGGTTTAACTCTGTTAGCTTAATGAACATATCAGAAATATGTTTCACGCAATGCTTCTGTGTAGTTTTTATTTGAAGATATTATTTTTCCCAATATAGGCCTCTTAGCGCTCACAATGTCCAATTGCAGTTTCTACAGAAAGAGTGTTTCAGAAAGGCTCAATCAAAAGTAAGGTTCAACTCTGTTAGTTGAATGCACAGAACAGAAAGAAGTTTCATACAATGCTTCTGTGTAGTTTATATTTGAACATATTCTTTTTTCCACTATTACCCACTTAGCGCTACGAATGTCCAGTTGCATTTTCTACAGACAGAGTGTTTCAAAACTGCTCAATCAAAAGTATGGTTTAACTCTGTTAGCTGAATGCTCAGATCAGAAAGAAGTTTCACAAACTGCTTCTGTGTAGTTTATATTTGAATATATTCCTTTTTCCACTACTACTCTCTTAGCGCTCCAAATGTCCAGTTGCATTTTCTACAGAAAGAGTGTTCAGATCTGCTCAATCAAAAGTATGGTTTAACTCTGTTAGCTGAATGCACAGATCAGAAAGAAGTTTCACCGAATGATTCTGTGTAGTTTATATTTGAAGACATTCCTTTTTCCACTATTACACTCTTAACGCTCCGAATCTCCACTTGCATTTTCTACAAAAACAGTGTTTCATAACTGCTCAATCAAAAATATGTTTTATCTCTGTTAACTGAATTTACAGATCAGAAATAAGTTTCACAGAATGCATCTGTGTAGTTTTTATTTGAAGATATTCTTTTTCCCAATGTAGGCCTCTTAGCGCTTAGCATGTCCAATTGCAGTTTCTACAGAAAGAGTGTTTCAGAACGGCTCAATCAAAAGTAAGGTTCAACTCTGTTAGTTGAATGCACAGAACAGGAAGAATTTTCACAGAATGCTACTGTGTAGTTTATATTTGAATATATTCCTTTTTCCACTATTACCCTCTTAGCGCTCCGAATGTCCACTTGCATTTTCTACATAAAGAGTGTTCAGAACTGCGCAATCAAAAGTATGGTTTAACTCTGTTAGCTTAATGAACATATCAGAAATAAGTTTCACACAATGCTTCTGTGTAGTTTTTATTTGAAGATATTATTTTTCCCAATATAGGCCTCTTAGCGCTCAGAATGTCCAATTGCAGTTTCTACAGAAAGAGTGTTTCAGAAAGGCTGAATCAAAAGTAAGGTTCAACTCTGTTAGTTGAATGCACAGAACAGAAAGAAGTTTCATACAATGCTTCTGTGTAGTTTATATTTGAACATATTCTTTTTTCCACTATTACCCACTTAGCGCTACGAAAGTCCAGTTGCATTTTCTACAGACAGAGTGTTTCAAAACTGCTCAATCAAAAGTATGGTTTAACTCTGTTAGCTGAATGCTCAGATCAGAAAGAAGTTTCACAGAATGCTTCTGTGTAGTTTATATTTGAATATATTCCTTTTTCCACTACTACGCTCTTAGCGCTCCAAATGTCCAGTTGCATTTTCTACAGAAAGAGTGTTCAGATCTGCTCAATCAAAAGTATGGTTTAACTCTGTTAGCTGAATGCACAGATCAGAAAGGAGTTTCACCGAATGATTCTGTGTAGTTTATATTTGAAGACATTACTTTTTCCACTATTACCCTCATAGCGCTCCGAATCTCCACTTGTATTTTCTACAAAAAGAGTGTTTCATAACTGCTCAATCAAAAATATGATTTATCTCTGTTATCTGAATTTACAGATCAGAAATAAGTTTCACAGAATGCATCTGTGTAGTTTTTATTTGAAGATATTCTTTTTCCCAATGTAGGCCTCTTAGCGCTTAGCATGTCCAATTACAGTTTCTACAGAAAGAGTGTTTCAGAACGGCTCAATCAAAAGTAAGGTTCAACTCTGTTAGTTGAATGCACAGAACAGAAAGTATTTTCACAGAATGCTACTGTGTAGTTTATATTTGAATATATTCCTTTTTCTACTATTACCCTCTTAGCGCTCCGAATGTCCACTTGCATTTTCTACAGAAAGAGTGTTCAGAACTGCGCATTCAAAAGTATGGTTTAACTCTGTTAGCTTAATGAACATATCAGAAATATGTTTCACGCAATGCTTCTGTGTAGTTTTTATTTGAAGATATTATTTTTCCCAATATAGGCCTCTTAGCGCTCAGAATGTCCAATTGCAGTTTCTACAGAAAGAGTGTTTCAGAAAGGCTCAATCAAAAGTAAGGTTCAACTCTGTTAGTTGAATGCACAGAACAGAAAGAAGTTTCATTCAATGCTTCGGTGTAGTTTATATTTGAACATATTCTTTTTTCCACTATTACCCACTTAGCGCTACGAATGTCCAGTTGCATTTTCTACAGACAGAGTGTTTCAAAACTGCTCAATCAAAAGTATGGTTTAACTCTGTTAGCTGAATGCTCAGATCAGAAAGAAGTTTCACAAAATGCTTCTGTGTAGTTTATATTTGAATATATTCCTTTTTCCACTACTACTCTCTTAGCGCTCCAAATGTCCAGTTGCATTTTCTACAGAAAGAGTGTTCAGATCTGCTCAATCAAAAGTATGGTTTAATTCTGTTAGCTGAATGCACAGATCAGAAAGAAGTTTCACCGAATGATTCTGTGTAGTTTATATTTGAAGACATTCCTTTTTCCACTATTACCCTCTTAACGCTCCGAATCTCCACTTGCATTTTCTACAAAAAGAGTGTTTCATAACTGCTCAATCAAAAATATGTTTTATCTCTGTTAACTGAATTTACGGATCAGAAATAAGTTTCACAGAATGCATCTGTGTAGTTTTTATTTGAAGATATTCTTTTTCCCAATGTAGGCCTCTTAGCGCTTAGCATGTCCAATTGCAGTTTCTACAGAAAGAGTGTTTCAGAACGGCTCAATCAAAAGTAAGGTTCAACTCTGTTAGTTGAATGCACAGAACAGGAAGAATTTTCACAGAATGCTACTGTGTAGTTTATATTTGAATATATTCCTTTTTCCACTATTACCCTCTTAGCGCTCCGAATGTCCACTTGCATTTTCTACATAAAGAGTGTTCAGAACTGCGCAATCAAAAGTATGGTTTAACTCTGTTAGCTTAATGAACATATCAGAAATAAGTTTCACACAATGCTTCTGTGTAGTTTTTATTTGAAGATATTATTTTTCCCAATATAGGCCTCTTAGCGCTCAGAATGTCCAATTGCAGTTTCTACAGAAAGAGTGTTTCAGAAAGGCTGAATCAAAAGTAAGGTTCAACTCTGTTAGTTGAATGCACAGAACAGAAAGAAGTTTCATACAATGCTTCTGTGTAGTTTATATTTGAACATATTATTTTTTCCACTATTACCCACTTAGCGCTACGAAAGTCCAGTTGCATTTTCTACAGGCAGAGTGTTTCAAAACTGCTCAATCAAAAGTATGGTTTAACTCTGTTAGCTGAATGCTCAGATCAGAAAGAAGTTTCACAGAATGCTTCTGTGTAGTTTATATTTGAATATATTCCTTTTTCCACTACTACGCTCTTAGCGCTCCAAATGTCCAGTTGCATTTTCTACAGAAAGAGTGTTCAGATCTGCTCAATCAAAAGTATGGTTTAACTCTGTTAGCTGAATGCACAGATCAGAAAGGAGTTTCACCGAATGATTCTGTGTAGTTTATATTTGAAGACATTACTTTTTCCACTATTACCCTCTTAGCGCTCCGAATCTCCACTTGTATTTTCTACAAAAAGAGTGTTTCATAACTGCTCAATCAAAAATATGATTTATCTCTGTTATCTGAATTTACAGATCAGAAATAAGTTTCACAGAATGCATCTGTGTAGTTTTTATTTGAAGATATTCTTTTTCCCAATGTAGGCCTCTTAGCGCTTAGCATGTCCAATTACAGTTTCTACAGAAAGAGTGTTTCAGAACGGCTCAATAAAAAGTAAGGTTCAACTCTGTTAGTTGAATGCACAGAACAGAAAGAATTTTCACAGAATGCTACTGTGTAGTTTATATTTGAATATATTCCTTTTTCCACTATTACCCTCTTAGCGCTCCGAATGTCCACTTGCATTTTCTACAGAAAGAGTGTTCAGAACTGCGCAATCAAAAGTATGGTTTAACTCTGTTAGCTTAATGAACATATCAGGAATAAGTTTCACACAATGCTTCTGTGTAGTTTTCATTTGAAGATATTATTTTTCCCAATAGAGGCCTCTTAGCGCTCAGAATGTCCAATTGCAGTTTCTACAGAAAGAGTGTTTCAGAAAGGCTCAATCAAAAGTAAGGTTCAACTCTGTTAGTTGAATGCACAGAACAGAAAGAATTTTCATACAATGCTTCTGTGTATTTTATATTTGAACATATTTTTTTTCCACTATTACCCACTTAGCGCTACGAATGTCCAGTTGCATTTTCTACAGACAGAGTGTTTCAAAACTGCTCAATCAAAAGTATGGTTTAACTCTGTTAGCTGAATGCTCAGATCAGAAAGAAGTTTCACAGAATGCTTCTGTGTAGTTTATATTTGAATATATTCCTTTTTCCACTACTACGCTCTTAGCGCTCCAAATGTCCAGTTGCATTTTCTACAGAAAGAGTGTTCAGATCTGCTCAATCAAAAGTATGGTTTAACACTGTTAGCTGAATGCACAGATCAGAAAGAAGTTTCACCGAATGATTCTGTGTAGTTTATATTTGAAGACATTCCTTTTCCACTATTACCCTCTTAGCGCTCCGAATCTCCACTTGCATTTTCTACAAAAAGAGTGTTTCATAACTGCTCAATCAAAAATATGTTTTATCTCTGTTAACTGAATTTACAGATCAGAAATAAGTTTCACAGAATGCATCTGTGTAGTTTTTATTTGAAGATATTATTTTTCCCAATGTAGGCCTCTTAGCGCTTAGCATGTCCAATTGCAGTTTCTACAGAAAGAGTGTTTCAGAACGGCTCAATCAAAAGTAAGGTTCAACTCTGTTAGTTGAATGCACAGAACAGAAAGAATTTTCACAGAATGCTACTGTGTAGTTTATATTTGAATATATTCCTTTTTCTACTATTACCCTCTTAGCGCTCCGAATGTCCACTTGCATTTTCTACAGAAAGAGTGTTCAGAACTGCGCAATCAAAAGTATGGTTTAACTCTGTTAGCTTAATGAACATATCAGAAATATGTTTCACGCAATGCTTCTGTGTAGTTTTTATTTGAAGATATTATTTTTCCCAATATAGGCCTCTTAGCGCTCAGAATGTCCAATTGCAGTTTCTACAGAAAGAGTGTTTCAGAAAGGCTCAATCAAAAGTAAGGTTCAACTCTGTTAGTTGAATGCACAGAACCGAAAGAAGTTTCATACAATGCTTCTGTGTAGTTTATATTTGAACATATTCTTTTTTCCACTATTACCCACTTAGCGCTACGAATGTCCAGTTGCATTTTCTACAGACAGAGTGTTTCAAAACTGCTCAATCAAAAGTATGGTTTAACTCTGTTAGCTGAATGCTCAGATCAGAAAGAATTTTCACAGAATGCTTCTGTGTAGTTTATATTTGAATATATTCCTTTTTCCACTACTACTCTCTTAGCGCTCCAAATGTCCAGTTGCATTTTCTACAGAAAGAGTGTTTCAGAAAGGCTCAATCAAAAGTAAGGTTCAACTCTGTTAGCTGAATGCACAGATCAGAAAGAAGTTTCACCGAATGATTCTGTGTAGTTTATATTTGAAGACATTCCTTTTTCCACTATTACCCACTTAACGCTCCGAATCTCCACTTGCATTTTCTACAAAAAGAGTGTTTCATAACTGCTCAATCAAAAATATGTTTTATCTCTGTTAACTGAATTTACAGATCAGAAATAAGTTTCACAGAATGCATCTGTGTAGTTTTTATTTGAATATATTCTTTTTCCCAATGTAGGCCTCTTAGCGCTTAGCATGTCCAATTGCAGTTTCTACAGAAAGAGTGTTTCAGAACGGCTCAATCAAAAGTAAGGTTCAACTCTGTTAGTTGAATGCACAGAACAGAAAGAATTTTCACAGAATGCTACTGTGTAGTTTATATTTGAATATATTCCTTTTTCCACTATTACCCTCTTAGCGCTCCGAATGTCCACTTGCATTTTCTACATAAAGAGTGTTCAGAACTGCGCAATCAAAAGTATGGTTTAACTCTGTTAGCTTAATGAACATATCAGAAATTAGTTTCACAAAATGCTTCTGTGTAGTTTTTATTTGAAGATATTATTTTTCCCAATAGAGGCCTCTTAGCGCTCAGAATGTCCAATTGCAGTTTCTACAGAAAGAGTGTTTCAGAAAGGCTGAATCAAAAGTAAGGTTCAACTCTGTTAGTTGAATGCACAGAACAGAAAGAAGTTTCATACAATGCTTCTGTGTAGTTTATATTTGAACATATTCTTTTTTCCACTTTTACCTACTTAGCGCTACGAATGTCCAGTTGCATTTTCTACAGACAGAGTTTTTCAAAACTGCTCAATCAAAAGTATGGTTTAACTCTGTTAGCTGAATGCTCAGATCAGAAAGAAGTTTCACAGAATGCTTCTGTGTAGTTTATATTTGAATATATTCCTTTTTCCACTACTACGCTCTTAGCGCTCCAAATGTCCAGTTGCATTTTCTACAGAAAGAGTGTTCAGACCTGCTCAATCAAAAGTATGGTTTAACTCTGTTAGCTGAATGCACAGATCAGAAAGGAGGTTCACCGAATGATTCTGTGTAGTTTATATTTGAAGACATTCCTTTTCCACTATTACCCTCTTAGCGCTCCGAATCTCCACTTCCATTTTCTACAAAAAGAGTGTTTCATAACTACTCAATCAAAAATATGTTTTATCTCTGTTAACTGAATTTACAGATCAGAAATAAGTTTCACAGAATGCATCTGTGTAGTTTTTATTTGAAGATATTATTTTTCCCAATGTAGGCCTCTTAGCGCTTAGCATGTCCAATTGCAGTTTCTACAGAAAGAGTGTTTCAGAACGGCTCAATCAAAAGTAAGGTTCAACTCTGTTAGTTGAATGCACAGAACAGAAAGAATTTTCACAGAATGCTACTGTGTAGTTTATATTTGAATATATTCCTTTTTCCACTATTACCCTCTTAGCGCTCCGAATGTCCACTTGCATTTTCTACATAAAGAGTGTTCAGAACTGCGCAATCAAAAGTATGGTTTAACTCTGTTAGCTTAATGAACATATCAGAAATAAGTTTCACACAATGCTTCTGTGTAGTTTTTATTTGAAGATATTATTTTTCCCAATATAGGCCTCTTAGCGCTCAGAATGTCCAATTGCAGTTTCTACAGAAAGAGTGTTTCAGAAAGGCTGAATCAAAAGTAAGGTTCAACTCTGTTAGTTGAATGCACAGAACAGAAAGAAGTTTCATACAATGCTTCTGTGTAGTTTATATTTGAACATATTCTTTTTTCCACTATTACCCACTTAGCGCTACGAAAGTCCAGTTGCATTTTCTACAGACAGAGTGTTTCAAAACTGCTCAATCAAAAGTATGGTTTAACTCTGTTAGCTGAATGCTCAGATCAGAAAGAAGTTTCACAGAATGCTTCTGTGTAGTTTATATTTGAATATATTCCTTTTTCCACTACTACGCTCTTAGCGCTCCAAATGTCCAGTTGCATTTTCTACAGAAAGAGTGTTCAGATCTGCTCAATCAAAAGTATGGTTTAACTCTGTTAGCTGAATGCACAGATCAGAAAGGAGTTTCACCGAATGATTCTGTGTAGTTTATATTTGAAGACATTACTTTTTCCACTATTACCCTCTTAGCGCTCCGAATCTCCACTTGTATTTTCTACAAAAAGAGTGTTTCATAACTGCTCAATCAAAAATATGATTTATCTCTGTTATCTGAATTTACAGATCAGAAATAAGTTTCACAGAATGCATCTGTGTAGTTTTTATTTGAAGATATTCTTTTTCCCAATGTAGGCCTCTTAGCGCTTAGCATGTCCAATTACATTTTCTACAGAAAGAGTGTTTCAGAACGGCTCAATAAAAAGTAAGGTTCAACTCTGTTAGTTGAATGCACAGAACAGAAAGAATTTTCACAGAATGCTACTGTGTAGTTTATATTTGAATATATTACTTTTTCCACTATTACCCTCTTAGCGCTCCGAATGTCCACTTGCATTTTCTACAGAAAGAGTGTTCAGAACTGCGCAATCAAAAGTATGGTTTAACTCTGTTAGCTTAATGAACATATCAGGAATAAGTTTCACACAATGCTTCTGTGTAGTTTTCATTTGAAGATATTATTTTTCCCAATAGAGGCCTCTTAGCGCTCAGAATGTCCAATTGCAGTTTCTACAGAAAGAGTGTTTCAGAAAGGCTCAATCAAAAGTAAGGTTCAACTCTGTTAGTTGAATGCACAGAACAGAAAGAATTTTCATACAATGCTTCTGTGTATTTTATATTTGAACATATTTTTTTTCCACTATTACCCACTTAGCGCTACGAATGTCTAGTTGCATTTTCTACAGACAGAGTGTTTCAAAACTGCTCAATCAAAAGTATGGTTTAACTCTGTTAGCTGAATGCTCAGATCAGAAAGAAGTTTCACAGAATGCTTCTGTGTAGTTTATATTTGAATATATTCCTTTTTCCACTACTACGCTCTTAGCGCTCCAAATGTCCAGTTGCATTTTCTACAGAAAGAGTGTTCAGATCTGCTCAATCAAAAGTATGGTTTAACACTGTTAGCTGAATGCACAGATCAGAAAGAAGTTTCACCGAATGATTCTGTGTAGTTTATATTTGAAGACATTCCTTTTCCACTATTACCCTCTTAGCGCTCCGAATCTCCACTTGCATTTTCTACAAAAAGAGTGTTTCATAACTGCTCAATCAAAAATATGTTTTATCTCTGTTAACTGAATTTACAGATCAGAAATAAGTTTCACAGAATGCATCTGTGTAGTTTTTATTTGAAGATATTATTTTTCCCAATGTAGGCCTCTTAGCGCTTAGCATGTCCAATTGCAGTTTCTACAGAAAGAGTGTTTCAGAACGGCTCAATAAAAAGTAAGGTTCAACTCTGTTAGTTGAATGCACAGAACAGAAAGAATTTTCACAGAATGCTACTGTGTAGTTTATATTTGAATATATTCCTTTTTCTACTATTACCCTCTTAGCGCTCCGAATGTCCACTTGCATTTTCTACAGAAAGAGTGTTCAGAACTGCGCAATCAAAAGTATGGTTTAACTCTGTTAGCTTAATGAACATATCAGAAATATGTTTCACGCAATGCTTCTGTGTAGTTTTTATTTGAAGATATTATTTTTCCCAATATAGGCCTCTTAGCGCTCAGAATGTCCAATTGCAGTTTCTACAGAAAGAGTGTTTCAGAAAGGCTCAATCAAAAGTAAGGTTCAACTCTGTTAGTTGAATGCACAGAACCGAAAGAAGTTTCATACAATGCTTCTGTGTAGTTTATATTTGAACATATTCTTTTTTCCACTATTACCCACTTAGCGCTACGAATGTCCAGTTGCATTTTCTACAGACAGAGTGTTTCAAAACTGCTCAATCAAAAGTATGGTTTAACTCTGTTAGCTGAATGCTCAGATCAGAAAGAATTTTCACAGAATGCTTCTGTGTAGTTTATATTTGAATATATTACTTTTTCCACTACTACTCTCTTAGCGCTCCAAATGTCCAGTTGCATTTTCTACAGAAAGAGTGTTCAGATCTGCTCAATCAAAAGTATGGTTTAACTCTGTTAGCTGAATGCACAGATCAGAAAGAAGTTTCACCGAATGATTCTGTGTAGTTTATATTTGAAGACATTCCTTTTTCCACTATTACCCACTTAACGCTCCGAATCTCCACTTGCATTTTCTACAAAAAGAGTGTTTCATAACTGCTCAATCAAAAATATGTTTTATCTCTGTTAACTGAATTTACAGATCAGAAATAAGTTTCACAGAATGCATCTGTGTAGTTTTTATTTGAATATATTCTTTTTCCCAATGTAGGCCTCTTAGCGCTTAGCATGTCCAATTGCAGTTTCTACAGAAAGAGTGTTTCAGAACGGCTCAATCAAAAGTAAGGTTCAACTCTGTTAGTTGAATGCACAGAACAGAAAGAATTTTCACAGAATGCTACTGTGTAGTTTATATTTGAATATATTTCTTTTTCCACTATTACCCTCTTAGCGCTCCGAATGTCCACTTGCATTTTCTACATAAAGAGTGTTCAGAACTGCGCAATCAAAAGTATGGTTTAACTCTGTTAGCTTAATGAACATATCAGAAATAAGTTTCACAAAATGCTTCTGTGTAGTTTTTATTTGAAGATATTATTTTTCCCAATAGAGGCCTCTTAGCGCTCAGAATGTCCAATTGCAGTTTCTACAGAAAGAGTGTTTCAGAAAGGCTGAATCAAAAGTAAGGTTCAACTCTGTTAGTTGAATGCACAGAACAGAAAGAAGTTTCATACAATGCTTCTCTGTAGTTTATATTTGAACATATTCTTTTTTCCACTATTACCTACTTAGCGCTACGAATGTCCAGTTGCATTTTCTACAGACAGAGAGTTTCAAAACTGCTCAATCAAAAGTATGGTTTAACTCTGTTAGCTGAATGCTCAGATCAGAAAGAAGTTTCACAGAATGCTTCTGTGTAGTTTATATTTGAATATATTCCTTTTTCCACTACTACGCTCTTAGCGCTCCAAATGTCCAGTTGCATTTTCTACAGAAAGAGTGTTCAGATCTGCTCAATCAAAAGTATGGTTTAACTCTGTTAGCTGAATGCACAGATCAGAAAGGAGGTTCACCGAATGATTCTGTGTAGTTTATATTTGAAGACATTCCTTTTCCACTATTACCCTCTTAGCGCTCCGAATCTCCACTTCCATTTACTACAAAAAGAGTGTTTCATAACTACTCAATCAAAAATATGTTTTATCTCTGTTAACTGAATTTACAGATCAGAAATAAGTTTCACAGAATGCATCTGTGTAGTTTTTATTTGAAGATATTATTTTTCCCAATGTAGGCCTCTTAGCGCTTAGCATGTCCAATTGCAGTTTCTACAGAAAGAGTGTTTCAGAACGGCTCAATCAAAAGTAAGGTTCAACTCTGTTAGTTGAATGCACAGAACAGAAAGAATTTTCACAGAATGCTACTGTGTAGTTTATATTTGAATATATTCCTTTTTCCACTATTACCCTCTTAGCGCTCCAAATGTCCACTTGCATTTTCTACAGAAAGAGTGTTCAGAACTGCGCAATCAAAAGTATGGTTTAACTCTGTTAGCTTAATGAACATATCAGAAATAAGTTTCACACAATGCTTCTGTGTAGTTTTTATTTGAAGATATTATTTTTCCCAATATAGGCCTCTTAGCGCTCAGAATGTCCAATTGCAGTTTCTACAGAAAGAGTGTTTCAGAAAGGCTCAATCAAAAGTAAGGTTCAACTCTGTTAGTTGAATGCACAGAACAGAAAGAAGTTTCATACAATGCTTCTGTGTAGTTTATATTTGAACATATTCTTTTTTCCACTATTACCCACTTAGCGCTACGAATGTCCAGTTGCATTTTCTACAGAGTGTTTCAAAACTGCTCAATCAAAAGTATGGTTTAACTCTGTTAGCTGAATGCTCAGATCAGAAAGAAGTTTCACAGAATGCTTCTGTGTAGTTTATATTTGAATATATTCCTTTTTCCACTACTACTCTCTTAGCGCTCCAAATGTCCAGTTGCATTTTCTACAGAAAGAGTGTTCAGATCTGCTCAATCAAAAGTATGGTTTAACTCTGTTAGCTGAATGCACAGATCAGAAAGAATTTTCACAGAATGATTCTGTGTAGTTTATATTTGGAGACATTCCTTTATCCACTATTACCCTCTTAGCTCTGCGAATCTCCACTTGCATTTTCTACAGAAAGAGTGTTTCAGAACGGCTCAATCAAAACTAACGTTCAACTCCTTTAGCTGAACAAACAGAACAGAAAGAAGTTTCACACAATTCTTCTGTGTAGTTTTTATTTGTAGACATTCTTTTTCCCAATATAGGCCTCCTAGCGCTCAGAATGTCCAATTGCAGTTTCTACAGAAAGAGTGTTTCAGAACGGCTCAATCAAAAGTAAGGTTCAATTCTGTTAGTTGAATGCACAGAACAGAAAGAAGTTTCATACAATGCTTCTGTGTAGTTTATATTTGAACATATTCTTTTTTCCACTATTACCCACTTAGCGCTACGAATGTCCAGTTGCATTTTCTACAGACAGAGTGTTTCAAAACTGCTCAATCAAAAGTATGGTTTAACTCTGTTAGCTGAATGCTCAGATCAGAAAGAAGTTTCACAGAATGCTTCTGCGTAGTTTATATTTGAATATATTCCTTTTTCCACTACTACGCTCTTAGCGCTCCAAATGTCCAGTTGCATTTTCTACAGAAAGAGTGTTCAGATCTGCTCAATCAAAAGTATGGTTTAACACTGTTAGCTGAATGCACAGATCAGAAAGAAGTTTCACCGAATGATTCTGTGTAGTTTATATTTGAAGACATTCCTTTTCCACTATTACCCTCTTAGCGCTCCGAATCTCCACTTGCATTTTCTACAAAAAGAGTGTTTCATAACTGCTCAATCAAAAATAAGTTTTATCCCTGTTAACTGAATTTACAGATCAGAAATAAGTTTCACAGAATGCATCTGTGTAGTTTTTATTTGAAGATATTCTTTTTCCCAATGTAGGCCTCTTAGCGCTTAGCATGTCCAATTGCAGTTTCTACAGAAAGAGTGTTTCAGAACGGCTCAATCAAAAGTAAGGTTCAACTCTGTTAGTTGAATGCACAGAACAGAAAGAATTTTCACAGAATGCTACTGTGTAGTTTATATTTGAATATATTCATTTTTCCACTATTACCTTCTTAGGGCTCCGAATGTCCACTTGCATTTTCTACATAAAGAGTGTTCAGAACTGCGCAATCAAAAGTATGGTTTAACTCTGTTAGCTTAATGAACATATCAGAAATAAGTTTCACACAATGCTTCTGTGTAGTTTTTATTTGAAGATATTATTTTTCCCAATAGAGGCCTCTTAGCGCTCAGAATGTCCAATTGCAGTTTCTACAGAAAGAGTGTTTCAGAAAGGCTCAATCAAATGTAAGGTTCAACTCTGTTAGTTGAATGCACAGAACAGAAAGTAGTTTCATACAATGCTTCTGTGTAGTTTATATTTGAACATATTATTTTTTCCACTATTACCCAATTAGCGCTACGAATGTCCAGTTGCATTTTCTACAGACAGAGGGTTTCAAAACTGCTCAATCAAAAGTATGGTTTAACTCTGTTAGCTGAATGCTCAGATCAGAAAGAAGTTTCACTGAATGCTTCTGTGTAGTTTATATTTGAATATATTCCTTTTTCCACTACTTCTCTCTTAGCACTCCAAATGTCCAGTTGCATTTTCTACAGAAAGAGTGTTCAGATCTGCTCAATCAAAAGTATGGTTTAACTCTGTTAGCTGAATGCACAGATCAGAAAGAAGTTTCACAGAATGATTCTGTGTAGTTTATATTTGGAGACATTCCTTTATCCACTATTACCCTCTTAGCGCTCCGAATCTCCACTTGCATTTTCTACAGAAAGAGTGTTTCAGAACGGCTCAATCAAAACTAAGGTTCAACTCTTTTAGTTGAACAAACAGAACAGAAAGAAGTTTCACACAATTCTTCTGTGTAGTTTTTATTTGTAGACATTCTTTTTCCCAATATAGGCCTCCTAGCGCTCAGAATGTCCAATTGCAGTTTCTACAGAAAGAGTGTTTCAGAACGGCTCAATCAAAAGTAAGGTTCAATTCTGTTAGTTGAATGCACAGAACAGAAAGAAGTTTCATACAATGCTTCTGTGTAGTTTATATTTGAACATATTCTTTTTTCCACTATTACCCACTTAGCGCTACGAATGTCCAGTTGCATTTTCTACAGACAGAGTGTTTCAAAATTGCTCAATCAAAAGTATGGTTTAACTCTGTTAGCTGAATGCTCAGATCAGAAAGAAGTTTCACAGAATGCTTCTGCGTAGTTTATATTTGAATATATTCCTTTTTCCACTACTACGCTCTTAGCGCTCCAAATGTCCAGTTGCATTTTCTACAGAAAGAGTGTTCAGATCTGCTCAATCAAAAGTATGGTTTAACACTGTTAGCTGAATGCACAGATCAGAAAGAAGTTTCACCGAATGATTCTGTGTAGTTTATATTTGAAGACATTCCTTTTCCACTATTACCCTCTTAGCGCTCCGAATCTCCACTTGCATTTTCTACAAAAAGAGTGTTTCATAACTGCTCAATCAAAAATATGTTTTATCTCTGTTAACTGAATTTACAGATCAGAAATAAGTTTCACAGAATGCATCTGTGTAGTTTTTATTTGAAGATATTCTTTTTCCCAATGTAGGCCTCTTAGCGCTTAGCATGTCCAATTGCAGTTTCTACAGAAAGAGTGTTTCAGAACGGCTCAATCAAAAGTAAGGTTCAACTCTGTTAGTTGAATGCACAGAACAGAAAGAATTTTCACAGAATGCTACTGTGTAGTTTATATTTGAATATATTCATTTTTCCACTATTACCTTCTTAGCGCTCCGAATGTCCACTTGCATTTTCTACATAAAGAGTGTTCAGAACTGCGCAATCAAAAGTATGGTTTAACTCTGTTAGCTTAATGAACATATCAGAAATAAGTTTCACACAATGCTTCTGTGTAGTTTTTATTTGAAGATATTATTTTTCCCAATAGAGGCCTCTTAGCGCTCAGAATGTCCAATTGCAGTTTCTACAGAAAGAGTGTTTCAGAAAGGCTCAATCAAAAGTAAGGTTCAACTCTGTTAGTTGAATGCACAGAACAGAAAGTAGTTTCATACAATGCTTCTGTGTAGTTTATATTTGAACATATTATTTTTTCCACTATTACCCAATTCGCGCTACGAATGTCCAGTTGCATTTTCTACAGACAGAGTGTTTCAAAACTGCTCAATCAAAAGTATGGTTTAACTCTGTTAGCTGAATGCTCAGATCAGAAAGAAGTTTCACTGAATGCTTCTGTGTAGTTTATATTTGAATATATTCCTTTTTCCACTACTACTGTCTTAGCGCTCCAAATGTCCAGTTGCATTTTCTACAGAAAGAGTGTTCAGATCTGCTCAATCAAAAGTATGGTTTAACTCTGTTAGCTGAATGCACAGATCAGAAAGAAGTTTCACAGAATGATTCTGTGTAGTTTATATTTGGAGACATTCCTTTATCCACTATTACCCTCTTAGCGCTCCGAATCTCCACTTGCATTTTCTACAGAAAGAGTGTTTCAGAACGGCTCAATCAAAACTAAGGTTCAACTCTTTTAGTTGAACAAACATAACAGAAAGAAGTTCACACAATTCTTCTGTGTAGTTTTTATTTGTAGACATTCTTTTTCCCAATATAGGCCTCCTAGCGCTCAGAATGTCCAATTGCAGTTTCTACAGAAAGAGTGTTTAAGAACGGCTCAATCAAAAGTAAGGTTCAACTCTGTTAGTTGAATGCACAGAACAGAAAGAAGTTTCATACAATGCTTCTGTGTAGTTTATATTTGAACATATTCTTTTTTCCACTATTACCCACTTAGCGCTACGAATGTCCAGTTGCATTTTCTACAGACAGAGTGTTTCAAAACTGCTCAATCAAAAGTATGGTTTAACTCTGTTAGCTGAATGCTCAGATCAGAAACAAGTTTCACAGAATGCTTCTGTGTAGTTTATATTTGAATATATTCCTTTTTCCACTACTACGCTCTTAGCGCTCCAAATGTCCAGTTGCATTTTCTACAGAAAGATTGTTCAGATCTGCTCAATCAAAAGTATGGTTTAACACTGTTAGCTGAATGCACAGATCAGAAGGAAGTTTCACCGAATGATTCTGTGTAGTTTATATTTGAAGACATTTCTTTTCCACTATTACCCTCTTAGCGCTCCGAATCTCAGCTTGCATTTTCTACAAAAAGAGTGTTTTGTAACTGCTCAATCAAAAATATGTTTTATCTCTGTTAACTGAATTTACAGATCAGAAATAAGTTTCACAGAATGCATCTGTGTAGTTTTTATTTGAAGATATTCTTTTTCCCAATGTAGGCCTCTTAGCGCTTAGCATGTCCAATAGCAGTTCCTACAGAAAGAGTGTTTCAGAACGGCTCAATCAAAAGTAAGGTTCAACTCTGTTAGTTGAATGCACAGAGCAGAAAGAATTTTCACAGAATGCTACTGTGTAGTTTATATTTGAATATATTCCTTTTTCCACTATTACCTTCTTAGCGCTCCGAAAGTCCACTTGCATTGTCTACATAAAGAGTGTTCAGAACTGCGCAATCAAAAGTATGGTTTAACTCTGTTAGCTTAATGAACATATCAGAAATAAGTTTCACACAATGCTTCTGTGTAGTTTTTATTTGAAGATATTATTTTTCCCAATAGAGGCCTCTTAGCGCTCAGAATGTCCAATTGCAGTTTCTACAGAAAGAGTGTTTCAGAAAGGCTCAATCAAAAGTAAGGTTCAACTCTGTTAGTTGAATGCACAGAACAGAAAGAAGTTTCATACAATGCTTCTGTGTAGTTTATATTTGAACATATTATTTTTTCCACTATTACCCAATTAGCGCTACGAATGTCCAGTTGCATTTTCTACAGACAGAGTGTTTCAAAACTGCTCAATCAAAAGTATGGTTTAACTCTGTTAGCAGAATGCTCAGATCAGAAAGAAGTTTCACAGAATGCTTCTGTGTAGTTTATATTTGAATATATTCCTTTTTCCACTACTACTCTCTTAGCTCTCCAAATGTCCAGTTGCATTCTCTACAGAAAGAGTGTTCAGATCTGCTCAATCAAAAGTATGGTTTAACTCTGTTAGCTGAATGCACAGATCAGAAAGAAGTTTCACAGAATGATTCTGTGTAGTTTATATTTGGAGACATTCCTTTATCCACTATTACCCTCTTAGCGCTCCGAATCTCCAGTTGCATTTTCTACAGAAAGTGTGTTTCAGAACGGCTCAATCAAAACTAAGGTTCAACTCTTTTAGTTGAACAAACAGAACAGAAAGAAGTTTCACACAATTCTTCTGTGTAGTTTTTATTTGTAGACATTCTTTTTCCCAATATAGGCCTCCTAGCGCTCAGAATGTCCAATTGCAGTTTCTACAGAAAGAGTGTTTCAGAACGGCTCAATCAAAAGTAAGGTTCAATTCTGTTAGTTGAATGCACAGAACAGAAAGAAGTTTCATACAATGCTTCTGTGTAGTTTATATTTGAACATATTCTTTTTTCCACTATTACCCACTTAGCGCTACGAATGTCCAGTTGCATTTTCTACAGACAGAGTGTTTCAAAACTGCTCAATCAAAAGTATGGTTTAACTCTGTTAGCTGAATGCTCAGATCAGAAAGAAGTTTCACAGAATGCTTCTGCGTAGTTTATATTTGAATATATTCCTTTTTCCACTACTACGCTCTTAGCGCTCCAAATGTCCAGTTGCATTTTCTACAGAAAGAGTGTTCAGATCTGCTCAATCAAAAGTATGGTTTAACACTGTTAGCTGAATGCACAGATCAGAAAGAAGTTTCACCGAATGATTCTGTGTAGTTTATATTTGAAGACATTCCTTTTCCACTATTACCCTCTTAGCGCTCCGAATCTCCACTTGCATTTTCTCCAAAAAGAGTGTTTCATAACTGCTCAATCAAAAATATGTTTTATCTCTGTTAACTGAATTTACAGATCAGAAATAAGTTTCACAGAATGCATCTGTGTAGTTTTTATTTGAAGATATTCTTTTTCCCAATGTAGGCCTCTTAGCGCTTAGCATGTCCAATTGCAGTTTCTACAGAAAGAGTGTTTCAGAACGGCTCAATCAAAAGTAAGGTTCAACTCTGTTAGTTGAATGCACAGAACAGAAAGAATTTTCACAGAATGCTACTGTGTAGTTTATATTTGAATATATTCCTTTTTCCACTATTACCTTCTTAGCGCTCCGAATGTCCACTTGCATTTTCTACATAAAGAGTGTTCAGAACTGCGCAATCAAAAGTATGGTTTAACTCTGTTAGCTTAATGAACATATCAGAAATAAGTTTCACACAATGCTTCTGTGTAGTTTTTATTTGAAGATATTATTTTTCCCAGTAGAGGCCTCTTAGCGCTCAGAATGTCCAATTGCAGTTTCTACAGAAAGAGTGTTTCAGAAAGGCTCAATCAAAAGTAAGGTTCAACTCTGTTAGTTGAATGCACAGAACAGAAAGTAGTTTCATACAATGCTTCTGTGTAGTTTATATTTGAACATATTATTTTTTCCACTATTACCCAATTAGCGCTACGAATGTCCAGTTGCATTTTCTACAGACAGAGTGTTTCAAAACTGCTCAATCAAAAGTATGGTTTAACTCTGTTAGCTGAATGCTCAGATCAGAAAGAAGTTTCACTGAATGCTTCTGTGTAGTTTATATTTGAATATATTCCTTTTTCCACTACTACTCTCTTAGCGCTCCAAATGTCCAGTTGCATTTTCTACAGAAAGAGTGTTCAGATCTTCTCAATCAAAAGTATGGTTTAACTCTGTTAGCTGAATGCACAGATCAGAAAGAAGTTTCACAGAATGATTCTGTGTAGTTTATATTTGGAGACATTCATTTATCCACTATTACCCTCTTAGCGCTCCGAATCTCCACTTGCATTTTCTACAGAAAGAGTGTTTCAGAACGGCTCAATCAAAACTAAGGTTCAACTCTTTTACTTGAACAAACAGAACAGAAAGAAGTTTCACACAATACTTCTGTGTAGTTTTTATTTGTAGACATTCTTTTTCCCAATATAGGCCTCCTAGCACTCAGAATGTCCAATTGCAGTTTCTACAGAAAGAGTGTTTCAGAACGGCTCAATCAAAAGTACGGTTCAACTCTGTTAGTTGAATGCACAGAACAGAAAGAAGTTTCATACAATGCTTCTGTGTAGTTTATATTTGAACATATTCTTTTTTCCACTATTACCCACTTAGCGCTACGAATGTCCAGTTGCATTTTCTACAGACAGAGTGTTTCAAAACTGCTCAATCAAAAGTATGGTTTAACTCTGTTAGCTGAATGCTCAGATCAGAAAGAAGTTTCACAGAATGCTTCTGTGTAGTTTATATTTGAATATATTCCTTTTTCCACTACTACGCTCTTAGCGCTCCAAATGTCCAGTTGCATTTTCTACAGAAAGATTGTTCAGATCTGCTCAATCAAAAGTATGGTTTAACACTGTTAGCTGAATGCACAGATCAGAAAGAAGTTTCACCGAATGATTCTGTGTAGTTTATATTTGAAGACATTCCTTTTCCACTATTACCCTCTTAGCGCTCCGAATCTCCGCTTGCATTTTCTACAAAAAGAGTGTTTTGTAACTGCTCAATCAAAAATATGTTTTATCTCTGTTAACTGAATTTACAGATCAGAAATAAGTTTCACAGAATGCATCTGTGTAGTTTTTATTTGAAGATATTCTTTTTCCCAATGTAGGCCTCTTAGCGCTTAGCATGTCCAATAGCAGTTTCTACAGAAAGAGTGTTTCAGAACGGCTCAATCAAAAGTAAGGTTCAAATCTGTTAGTTGAATGCACAGAACAGAAAGAATTTTCACAGAATGCTACTGTGTAGTTTATATTTGAATATATTCCTTTTTCCACTATTACCTTCTTAGCGCTCCGAATGTCCACTTGCATTGTCTACATAAAGAGTGTTCAGAACTGCGCAATCAAAAGTATGGTTTAACTCTGTTAGCTTAATGAACATATCAGAAATAAGTTTCACACAATGCTTCTGTGTAGTTTTTATTTGAAGATATTATTTTTCCCAATAGAGGCCTCTTAGCGCTCAGAATGTCCAATTGCAGTTTCTACAGAAAGAGTGTTTCAGAAAGGCTCAATCAAAAGTAAGGTTCAACTCTGTTAGTTGAATGCACAGAACAGAAAGAAGTTTCATACAATGCTTCTGTGTAGTTTATATTTGAACATATTCTTTCTTCCACTATTACCCAATTAGCGCTACGAATGTCCAGTTGCATTTTCTACAGACAGAGTGTTTCAAAACTGCTCAATCAAAAGTATGGTTTAACTCTGTTAGCTGAATGCTCAGATCAGAAAGAAGTTTCACAGAATGCTTCTGTGTATTTTATATTTGAATATATTCCTTTTTCCACTACTACTCTCTTAGCGCTCCAAATGTCCAGTTGCATTTTCTACAGAAAGAGTGTTCAGATCTGCTCAATCAAAAGTATGGTTTAACGCTGTTAGCTGAATGCACAGATCAGAAAGATGTTTCACAGAATGATTCTGTGTAGTTTATATTTGGAGACATTCCTTTATCCACTATTACCCTCTTAGCGCTCCGAATCTCCACTTGCATTTTCTACAGAAAGAGTGTTTCAGAACGGCTCAATCAAAACTAAGGTTCAACTCTTTTAGTTGAACAAACAGAACAGAAAGAAGTTTCACACAATTCTTCTGTGTAGTTTTTATTTGTAGACATTCTTTTTCCCAATATAGGCCTCCTAGCGCTCAGAATGTCCAATTGCAGTTTCTACAGAAAGAGTGTTTCAGAACGGCTCAATCAAAAGTAAGGTTCAACTTTGTTAGTTGAATGCACAGAACAGAAAGAAGTTTCATACAATGCTTCTGTGTAGTTTATATTTGAACATATTGCTTTTTCCACTATTACCCACTTAGCGCTACGAATGTCCAGTTGCATTTCCTACAGACAGAGTGTTTCAAAACTGCTCAATCAAAAGTATGGTTTAACTCTGTTAGCTGAATGCTCAGATCAGAAAGACGTTTCACAGAATGCTTCTGTGTAGTTTATATTTGAATATATTCCTTTTTCCACTAATACGCTCTTAGCGCTCCAAATGTCCAGTTGCATTTTCTACAGAAAGAGTGTTCAGATCTGCTCAATCAAAAGTATGGTTTAACACTGTTAGCTGAATGCACAGATCAGAAAGAAGTTTCACCGAATGATTCTGTGTAGTTTATATTTGAAGACATTCCTTTTCCCCTATTATCCTCTTAGCGCTCCGAATCTCCACTTGCATTTTCTACAAAAAGAGTGTTTCATAACTGCTCAATCAAAAATATGTTTTATCTCTGTTAACTGAATTTACACATCAGAAATAAGTTTCACAGAATGCATCTGTGTACTTTTTATTTGAAGATATTCTTTTTCCCAATGTAGGCCTCTTAGCGCTTAGCATGTCCAATTGCAGTTTCTACAGAAAGAGTGTTTCAGAACGGCTCAATCAAAAGTAAGGTTCAACTCTGTTAGTTGAATGCACAGAACAGAAAGAATTTTCACAGAATGCTACTGTGTAGTTTATATTTGAATATATTCCTTTTTCCACTATTACCTTCTTAGCGCTCCGAATGTCCACTTGCATTTTCTACATAAAGTGTGTTCAGAACTGCGCAATCAAAAGTATGGTTTAACTCTGTTAGCTTAATGAACATATCAGAAATAAGTTTCACACAATGCTTCTGTTTAGTTTTTATTTGAAGATATTATTTTTCCCAATAGAGGCCTCTTAGCGCTCAGAATGTCCAATTGCAGTTTCTACAGAAAGAGTGTTTCAGAAAGGCTCAATCAAAAGTAAGGTTCAACTCTGTTTGTTGAATGCACAGAACAGAAAGAAGTTTCATACAATTCTTCTGTGTAGTTTATATTTGAACATATTCTTTTTTCCACTATTACCCACTTAGCGCTACGAATGTCCAGTTGCATTTTCTACAGAGAGAGTGTTTCAAACCTGCTCAATCAAAAGTATGGTTTAACTCTGTTAGCTGAATGCTCAGATCAGAAAGAAGTTTCACAGAATGCTTCTGTGTAGTTTATATTTGAATATATTCCTTTTTCCACTACTACGCTCTTAGCGCTCCAAATGTCCAGTTGCATTTTCAACAGAAAGAGTGTTCAGATCTGCTCAATCAAAAGTATGGTTTAACTCTGTTAGCTGAATGCACAGATCAGAAAGAAGTTTCACCGAATGATTCTGTGTAGTTTATATTTGAAGACATTCCTTTTTCCACTATTACCCTCTTAGCGCTCCGAATGTCCACTTGCATTTTCTACAAAAAGAGTGTTTCATAACTGCTCAATCAAAAATATGTTTTATCTCTGTTAACTGAATTTACAGATCAGAAATAAGTTTCACAGAATGCATCTGTGTAGTTTTTATTTGAAGATATTCTTTTTCCCAATGTAGGCCTCTTAGCGCTTAGCATGTCCAATTGCAGTTTCTACAGAAAGAGTGTTTAAGAACGGCTCAATCAAAAGTAAGGTTCAACTCTGTTAGTTGAATGCACAGAACAGAAAGAAGTTTCATACAATGCTTCTGTGTAGTTTATATTTGAACATATTCTTTTTTCCACTATTACCCACTTAGCGCTACGAATGTCCTGTTGCATTTTCTACAGACAGAGTGTTTCAAAACTGCTCAATCAAAAGTATGGTTTAACTGTGTTAGCTGAATGCTCAGATCAGAAAGAAGTTTCACAGAATGCTACTGTGTAGTTTATATTTGAATATATTCCTTTTTCCACTATTACCCTCTTAGCGCTCCGAATGTCCACTTGCATTTTCTACAGAAAGAGTGTTCAGAACTGCGCAATCAAAAGTATGGTTTAACTCTGTTAGCTTAATGAACATATCAGAAATAAGTTTCACACAATGCTTCTATGTAGTTTTTATTTGAAGATATTATTTTTCCCAATAGAGGCCTCTTAGCGCTCAGAATGTCCAATTGCAGTTTCTACAGAAAGAGTGTTTCAGAAAGGCTCAATCAAAAGTAAGGTTCAACTCTGTTAGTTGAATGCACAGAACAGAAAGAAGTTTCATACAATGCTTCTGTGTAGTTTATATTTGAACATATTCTTTTTTCCACTATTACCCACTTAGCGCTACGAATGTCCAGTTGCATTTTCTACAGACAGAGTGTTTCAAAACTGCTCAATCAAAAGTATGGTTTAACTCTGTTAGCTGAATTCTCAGTTCAGAAAGAAGTTTCACAGAATGCTTCTGTGTAGTTTATATTTGAATATATTCCTTTTTCCACTACTACTCTCTTAGCGCTCTAAATGTCCAGTTGCATTTTCTACAGAAAGAGTGTTCATATCTGCTCAATCAAAAGTATGGTTTAACTCTGTTAGCTGAATGCACAGATCAGAAAGAAGTTACACAGAATGATTCTGTGTAGTTTATATTTGGAGACATTCCTTTTTCCACTATTACCCTCTTAGCGCTCCGAATCTCCACTTGCATTTTCTACAGAAAGAGTGTTTCAGAACGGCTCAATCAAGACTAAGGTTCAACTCTTTTAGTTGAACAAACAGAACAGAAAGAAGTTTCACACAATTCTTCTGTGTAGTTTTTATTTGTAGACATTCTTTTTCCCAATATAGGCCTCTTAGCGCTCAGAATGTCCAATTGCAGTTTCTACAGAAAGAGTGTTTCAGAACGGCTCAATCAAAAGTAAGGTTCAACTCTGTTAGTTGAATGCACAGAACAGAAAGAAGTTTCATACAATGCTTCTGTGTAGTTTATATTTGAACATATTCTTTTTTCCACTATTACCCACTTAGCGCTACGAATGTCCTGTTGCATTTTCTACAGACAGAGTGTTTCAAAACTGCTCAATCAAAAGTATGGTTTAACTGTGTTAGCTGAATGCTCAGATCAGAAAGAAGTTTCACAGAATGCTTCTGTGTAGTTTATATTTGAATATATTCCTTTTTCCACTAATACGCTCTTAGCGCTCCAAATGTCCAGTTGCATTTTCAACAGAAAGAGTGTTCATATCTGCTCAATCAAAAGTACGGTTTAACTCTGTTAGCTGAATGCACAGATCAGAAAGAAATTTCACCGAATGATTCTGTGTAGTTTATATTTGAAGACATTCCTTTTTCCACTATTATCCTCTTAGCGCTCCGAATCTCCACTTGCATTTTCTACAAAAAGAGTGTTTCATAACTGCTCAATCAAAAATATGTTTTATCTCTGTTAACTGAATTTACAGATCAGAAATAAGTTTCACAGAATGCATCTGTGTAGTTTTTATTTGAAGATATTCTTTTTCCCAATGTAGGCCTCTTAGCGCTTAGCATGTCCAATTGCAGTTTCAACAGAAAGAGTGTTTCAGAACGGCTCAATCAAAAGTAAGGTTCAACTCTGTTAGTTGAATGCACAGAACAGAAAGAATTTTCACAGAATGCTACTGTGTAGTTTATATTTGAATATATTCCTTTTTCCACTATTACCCTCTTAGCGCTCCGAATGTCCACTTGCATTTTCTACAGAAAGAGTGTTCAGAACTGCGCAATCAAAAGTATGGTTTAACTCTGTTAGCTTAATGAACATATCAGAAATAAGTTTCACACAATGCTTCTGTGTAATTTTTATTTGAAGATATTATTTTTCCCAATATAGGCCTCTTAGCGCTCAGAATGTCCAATTGCAGATTCTACAGAAAGAGTGTTTCAGAAAGGCTCAATCAAAAGTAAGGTTCAACTCTGTTAGTTGAATGCACAGAACAGAAAGAAGTTTCATACAATGCTTCTGTGTAGTTTATATTTGAACATATTCTTTTTTCCACTATTACCCACTTAGCGCTACGAATGTCCAGTTGCATTTTCTACAGACAGAGTGTTTCAAAACTGCTCAATCAAAAGTATGGTTTAACCCTGTTAGCTGAATGCTCAGATCAGAAAGAAGTTTCACAGAATGCTTCTGTGTAGTTTATATTTGAATATATTCCTTTTTCCACTACTACTCTCTTAGCGTTCCAAATGTCCAGTTGCATTTTCTACAGAAAGAGTGTTCAGATCTGCTCAATCAAAAGTATGGTTTAACTCTGTTAGCTGAATGCACAGATCAGAAAGAAGTTTCACAGAATGATTCTGTGTAGTTTATATTGGGAGACATTCCTTTTTCCACTATTACCCTCTTAGCGCTCCGAATCTCCACTTGCATTTTCTACATAAATAGTGTTTCAGAACGGCTCAATCAAAACTAAGGTTCAACTCGTTTAGTTGAACAAACAGAACAGAAAGAAGTTTCACACAATTCTTCTGTGTAGTTTTTATTTGTAGACATTCTTTTTCCCAATATAGGCCTCTTAGCGCTCAGAATATCAAATTGCAGTTTCTACAGAAAGAGTGTTTCAGAACGGCTCAATCAAAAGTAAGGTTCAACTCTGTTAGTTGAATGCACAGAACAGAAAGAAGTTTCATAAAATGCTTCTGTGTAGTTTATATTTGAACATATTCTCTTTTCCACTATTAACCACTTAGCGCTACGAATGTCCAGTTGCATTTTCTACAGACAGAGTGTTTCAAAACTGCTCAATCAAAAGTATGGTTTAACTCTGGTAGCTGTATGCTCAGATCAGAAAGAAGTTTCACAGAATGCTTCTGTGTAGTTTATATTTGAATATATTCCTTTTTCCACTACTACGCTCTTAGCGCTCCAAATGTCCAGTTGCATTTTCAACAGAAAGAGTGTTCAGATCTGCTCAATCAAAAGTATGGTTTAACTCTGTTAGCTGAATGCACAGATCAGAAAGAAGTTTCACAGAATGATTCTGTGTAGTTTATATTTGGAGACATTCCTTTTTCCACTATTACCCTCTTAGCGCTCCGAATCTCCACTTGCATTTTCTACAAAAAGAGTGTTTCATAACTGCTCAATCAAAAATATGTTTTATCTCTGTTAACTGAATTTACAGATCAGAAATAAGTTTCACAGAATGCATCTGTGTAGTTTTTATTTGAAGATATTCTTTTTCCCAATGTAGGCCTCTTAGCGCTTAGCATGTCCAATTGCATTTTCTACAGAAACAGTGTTTCAGAACGGCTCAATAAAAAGTAAGGTTCAACTCTGTTAGTTGAATGCACAGAACAGAAAGAATTTTCACAGAATGCTACTGTGTAGTTTATATTTGAATATATTCCTTTTTCCACTATTACACTCTTAGCGCTCCGAATGTCCACTTGCATTTTCTACAGAAAGAGTGTTCAGAACTGCGCAATCAATAGTATGGTTTAACTCTGTTAGCTTAATGAACATATCAGAAATAAGTTTCACACAATGTTTCTGTGTAGTTATTATTTGAAGATATTATTTTTCCCAATAGAGGCCTCTTAGCGCTCAGAATGTCCAATTGCAGTTTCTACAGAAAGAGTGTTTCAGAAAGGCTCAATCAAAAGTAAGGTTCAACTCTGTTAGTTGAATGCACAGAACAGAAAGAAGTTTCATACAATGCTTCTGTGTAGTTTATATTTGAACATATTCTTTTTTCCACTATTACCCACTTAGCGCTATGAATGTCCAGTTGCATTTCCTACAGACAGAGTGTTTCAAAACTGCTCAATCAAAAGTATGGTTTAACTCTGTTAGCTGAATGCTGAGTTCAGAAAGAAGTTTCACAGAATGCTTCTGTGTAGTTTATATTTGAATATATTCCTTTTTCCACTACTACTCTCTTAGCGCTCTAAATGTCCAGTTGCATTTTCTACAGAAAGAGTGTTCAGATCTGCTCAATCAAAAGTATGGTTTAACTCTGTTAGCTGAATGCACAGATCAGAAAGAAGTTTCACAGAATGATTCTGTGTAGTTTATATTTGGAGACATTCCTTTTTCCACAATCACCCTCTTAGCGCTCCGAATCTCCACTTGCATTTTCTACAGAAATAGTGTTTCAGAACGGCTCAATCAAAACTAAGGTTCAACTCGTTTAGTTGAACAAACAGAACAGAAAGAAGTTTCACACAATTCTTCTGTGTAGTTTTTATTTGTAGACATTCATTTTCCCAATATAGGCCTCTTAGCGCTCAGAATGTCCAATTGCAGTTTCTACAGAAAGAGTGTTTCAGAACGGCTCAATCAAAAGTAAGGTTCAACTCTGGTAGTTGAATGCACAGAACAGAAAGAAGTTTCATACAATGCTTCTGTGTAGTTTATATTTGAACATATTCTTTTTTCCACTATTACCCACTTAGCGCTACGAATGTCCAGTTGCATTTTCTACAGAGAGAGTGTTTCAAAACTGCTCAATCAAAAGTATGGTTTAACTCTGTTAGCTGAATGCTCAGATCAGAAAGAAGTTTCACAGAATGCTTCTGTGTAGTTTATATTTGTATATATTCCTTTTTCAACTAATACGCTCTTAGCGCTCCAAATGTCCAGTTGCATTTTCAACAGAAAGAGTGTTCAGATCTGCTCAATCAAAAGTACGGTTTAACTCTGTTAGCTGAATGCACAGATCAGAAAGAAGTTTCACCGAATGATTCTGTGTAGTTTATATTTGAAGACATTCCTTTTTCCACTATTATCCTCTTAGCGCTCCGAATCTCCACTTGCATTTTCTACAAAAAGAGTGTTTCATAACTGCTCAATCAAAAATATGTTTTATCTCTGTTAACTGAATTTACAGATCAGAAATAAGTTTCACAGAATGCATCTGTGTAGTTTTTATTTGAAGATATTCTTTTTCCCAATGTAGGCCTCTTAGCGCTTAGCATGTCCAATTGCATTTTCTACAGAAAGAGTGTTTCAGAACGGCTCAATCAAAAGTAGGGTTCAACTCTGTTAGTTGAATGCACAGAACAGAAAGAATTTTCACAGAATGCTACTGTGTAGTTTATATTTGTATATATTCCTTTTTCCACTAATACCCTCTTAGCGCTCCGAATGTCCACTTGCATTTTCTACAGAAAGAGTGTTCAGAACTGTGCAATCAAAAGTATGGTTTAACTCTGTTAGCTTAATGAACATATCAGAAATAAGTTTCACACAATGCTTCTGTGTAGTTTTTATTTGAAGTTATTATTTTTCCCAATAGAGGCCTCTTAGCGCTCAGAATGTCCAATTGCAGTTTCTACAGAAAGAGTGTTTCAGAAAGGCTCAATTAAAAGTAAGGTTCAACTCTGTTAGTTGAATGTACAGAACAGAAAGAAGTTTCATACAATGCTTCTGTGTAGCTTATATTTGAACATATTCTTTTTTCCACTATTACCCACTTAGCGCTACGAATGTCCAGTTGCATTTTCTACAGACAGAGTGTTTCAAAACTGCTCAATCAAAAGTATGTTTTAACTCTGTTAGCTGAATGCTCAGATCAGAAAGAAGTTTCACAGAAGGCTTCTGTGTAGGTTATATTTGATTATATTCCTTTTTCCACTACTACGCTCTCAGCGCTCCAAATGTCCTGATGCATTTTCTACAGAAAGAGTGTTCAGATCTGCTCAATCAAAAGTATGGTTTAACTCTGTTAGCTGAATGCACAGATCAGAAAGAAGTTTCACCGAATGATTCTGTGTAGTTTATATTTGAAGACATTCCTTTTTCCACTATTACCCTCTTAGCGCTCCGAATCTCCACTTGCATTTTCTACAAAAAGAGTGTTTCATATCTGCTCAATCAAAAATATGTTTTATCTCTGTTAACTGAATTTACAGATCAGAAATAAGTTTCACAGAATGCATCTGTGTAGTTTTTATTTGAAGATATTCTTTTTCCCAATGTAGGCCTCTTAGCGCTTAGCATGTCCAATTGCAGTTTCTACAGAAACAGTGTTTCAGAACGGCTAAATCAAAAGTAAGGTTCAACTCTGTTAGTTGAATGCACAGAACAGAAAGATTTTTCACAGAATGCTACTGTGTAGTTTATATTTGAATATATTCCTTTTTCCACTATTACCCTCTTAGCGCTCCGAATGTCCACTTGCATTTTCTACAGAAAGAGTGTTCAGAACTGCGCAATCAAAAGTATGGTTTAACTCTGTTAGCTTAATGAACATATCAGAAATAATTTTCACACAATGCTTCTGTGTAGTTTTTATTTGAAGATATTATTTTTCCCAATAGAGGCCTCTTAGCGCTCAGAATGTCCAATTGCAGTTTCTACAGAAAGAGTGTTTCAGAAAGGCTCAATCAAAAGTAAGGTTCAACTCTGTTAGTTGAATGCACAGAACAGAAAGAAGTTTCATACAATGCTTCTGTGTAGTTTATATTTGAACATATTCTTTTTTCCACTATTACCCACTTAGCGCTACGAATGTCCAGTTGCATTTTCTACAGACAGAGTGTTTCAAAACTGCTCAATCAAAACTATGGTTTAACTCTGTTAGCTGAATGCTCAGATCAGAAAGAAGTTTCACAGAATGCTTCTGTGTAGTTTATATTTGAATATATTCCTTTTTCCACTACTACTCTCTTAGCGCTCCAAATGTCCAGTTGCATTTTCTACAGAAAGAGTGTTCAGATCTGCTCAATCAAAAGTATGGTTTAACTCTGTTAGCTGAATGCACAGATCAGAAAGAAGTTTCACCGAATGATTCTGTGTAGTTTATATTTGAAGACATTCCTTTTTCCACTATTACCCACTTAGCGCTCCGCATCTCCACTTGCATTTTCTACATAAAGAGTGTTTCATAACTGCTCAATCAAAAATATGTTTTATCTCTGCTAACTGAATTTACAGATCAGAAATAAGTTTCACAGAATGCATCTGTGTAGTTTTTATTTGAAGATATTCTTTTTCCCAATGTAGACCTCTTAGCGCTTAGCATGTCCAATTGCAGTTTCTACAGAAAGAGTGTTTCAGAACGGCTCAATCAAAAGTTAGGTTCAACTCTGTTAGTTGAATGCACAGAACAGAAAGAATTTTCACAGAATGCTACTGTGTAGTTTATATTTGAATATATTCCTTTTTCCACTATTACCCTCTTAGCGCTCCGAATGTCCACTTGCATTTTCTACAGAAAGAGTGTTCAGAACTGCGCAATCAAAAGTATGGTTTAACTCTGTTAGCTTAATGAACATATCAGAAATAAGTTTCACACAATGCTTCTGTGTAGTTTTTATTTGAAGATATTATTTTTCCCAATATAGGCCTCTTAGCGCTCAGAATGTCCAATTGCAGTTTCTACAGAAAGAGTGTTTCAGAAAGGCTCAATCAAAAGTAAGGTTCAACTCTTTTAGTTGAATGCACAGAACAGAAAGAAGTTTCATACAATGCTTCTGTGTAGTTTATATTTGAACATATTCTTTTTTCCACTATTACCCACTTAGCGCTACGAATGTCCAGTTGCATTTTCTACAGACAGAGTGTTTCAAAACTGCTCAATCAAAAGTATGGTTTAACTCTGTTAGCTGAATGCTGAGATCAGAAAGAAGTTTCACAGAATGCTTCTGTGTAGTTTATATTTGAATATATTCCTTTTTCCACTACTACTCTCTTAGCGCTCCAAATGTCCAGTTGCATTTTCTACAGAAAGAGTGTTCAGATCTGCTCAATCAAAAGTATGGTTTAACTCTGTTAGCTGAATGCACAGATCAGAAAGAAGTTTCACACAATGATTCTGTGTAGTTTATATTTGGAGACATTCCTTTTTCCACTATTACCCTCTTAGCGCTCCGTATCTCCACTTGCATTTTCTACAAAAAGAGTGTTTCATAACTGCTCAATCAAAAATATGTTTTATCTCTGTTAACTGAATTTACAGATCAGAAAAAAGTTTCACAGAATGCATCTGTGTAGTTTTTATTTGAAGATATTCTTTTTCCCAATGTAGGCCTCTTAGCGCTTAGCATGTCCAATTGCAGTTTCTACAGAAAGAGTGTTTCAGAACGGCTCAATCAAAAGTAAGGTTCAACTCTGTTAGTTGAATGCACAGAACAGAAAGAATTTTCACAGAATGCTACTGTGTAGTTTATATTTGAATATATTCCTTTTTCCACTATTACCCTCTTAGCGCTCCGAATGTCCACTTGCATTTTCTACAAAAAGAGTGTTCAGAACTGCGCAATCAAAAATATGGTTTAACTCTGTTAGCTTAATGAACATATCAGAAATAAGTTTCACAAAATGCTTCTGTGTAGTTTTTATTTGAAGATATTATTTTTCCCAATATAGGCCTCTTAACGCTCAGAATGTCCAATTGCAGATTCTACAGAAAGAGTGTTTCAGAAAGGCTCAATCAAAAGTAAGGTTCAACTCTGTTAGTTGAATGCACAGAACAGAAAGAAGTTTCATACAATACTTCTGTGTAGTTTATATTTGAACATATTCTTTTTTCCACTATTACCCACTTAGCGCTACGAATGTCCAGTTGCATTTTCTACAGACAGAGTGTTTCAAAACTGCTCAATCAAAAGTATGGTTTAACTCTGTTAGCTGAATGCTCAGATCAGAAAGAAGTTTCACAGAATGCTTCTGTGTAGTTTATATTTGAATATATTCCTTTTTCCACTACTACTCTCTTAGCGCTCCAAATGTCCAGTTGCATTTTCTACAGAAAGAGTGTACAGATCTGCTCAATCAAAAGTATGGTTTAACTCTGTTAGCTGAATGCACAGATCAGAAACAAGTTTCACAGTATGATTCTCTGTAGTTTATATTTGGAGACATTCCTTTTTCCACTATTACCCTCTTAGCGCTCCGAATCTCCACTTGCATTTTCTACAGAAAGAGTGTTTCAGAACGGCTCAATCAAAACTAAGGTTCAACTCTTTTAGTTGAACAAACAGAACAGAAAGATGTTTCACACAATTTTTCTGTGTAGTTTTTATTTGTAGACATTCTTTTTCCCAATATAGGCCTCTTAGCGCTCAGAATGTCCAATTGCAGTTTCTACAGAAAGAGTGTTTCAGAACGGCTCAATCAAAAGAAAGGTTCAACTCTGTTAGTTGAATGCACAGAACAGAAAGAAGTTCCATACAATGCTTCTGTGTAGTTTATATTTGAACATATTCTTTTTTCCACTATTACCCACTTAGCGCTACGAATGTCCAGTTGCATTTTCTACAGACAGAGTGTTTCAAAACTGCTCAATCAAAAGTATGGTTTAATTCTGTTAGCTGAATGCTCAGATCAGAAAGAAGTTTCACAGAATGCTTCTGTGTATTTTATATTTGAATATATTCCTTTTTCCACTACTACGCTCTTAGCGATCCAAATGTCCAGTTGCATTTTCAACAGAAAGAGTGTTCAGATCTGCTCAATCAAAACTATGGTTTAACTATGTTAGCTGAATGCACAGATCAGAAAGAAGTTTCACCGAATGATTCTGTGTAGTTTATATTTGAAGACTTTCCTTTTTCCACTATTACCCTCTTAGCGCTCCGAATCTCCACTTGCATTTTCTACAAAAAGAGTGTTTCATAACTGCTCAATCAAAAATATGTTTTATCTCTGTTAACTGAATTTACAGATCAGAAATAAGTTTCACAGAATGCATCTGTGTAGTTTTTATTTGAAGATATTCTTTTTCCCAATGTAGGCCTCTTAGCGCTTAGCATGTCCAATTGCATTTTCTACAGAAAGAGTGTTTCAGAACGGCTCAATCAAAAGTAGGGTTCAACTCTGTTAGTTGAATGCACAGAACAGAAAGAATTTTCACAGAATGCTACTGTGTAGTTTATATTTGAATATATTCCTTTTTCCATTAATACCCTCTTAGCGCTCCGAATGTCCACTTGCATTTTCTACAGAAAGAGTGTTCAGAACTGTGCAATCAAAAGTATGGTTTAACTCTGTTAGCTTAATGAACATATCAGAAATAAGTTTCACACAATGCTTCTGTGTAGTTTTTATTTGAAGTTATTATTTTTCCCAATAGAGGCCTCTTAGCGCTCAGAATGTCCAATTGCAGTTTCTACAGAAAGAGTGTTTCAGAAAGGCTCAATTAAAAGTAAGGTTCAACTCTGTTAGTTGAATGTACAGAACAGAAAGAAGTTTCATACAATGCTTCTGTGTAGCTTATATTTGAACATATTCTTTTTTCCACTATTACCCACTTAGCGCTACGAATGTCCAGTTGCATTTTCTACAGACAGAGTGTTTCAAAACTGCTCAATCAAAAGTATGTTTTAACTCTGTTAGCTGAATGCTCAGATCAGAAAGAAGTTTCACAGAAGGCTTCTGTGTAGGTTATATTTGATTATATTCCTTTTTCCACTACTACGCTCTCAGCGCTCCAAATGTCCTGATGCATTTTCTACAGAAAGAGTGTTCAGATCTGCTCAATCAAAAGTATGGTTTAACTCTGTTAGCTGAATGCACAGATCAGAAAGAAGTTTCACCGAATGATTCTGTGTAGTTTATATTTGAAGACATTCCTTTTTCCACTATTACCCTCTTAGCGCTCCGAATCTCCACTTGCATTTTCTACAAAAAGAGTGTTTCATATCTGCTCAATCAAAAATATGTTTTATCTCTGTTAACTGAATTTACAGATCAGAAATAAGTTTCACAGAATGCATCTGTGTAGTTTTTATTTGAAGATATTCTTTTTCCCAATGTAGGCCTCTTAGCGCTTAGCATGTCCAATTGCAGTTTCTACAGAAACAGTGTTTCAGAACGGCTAAATCAAAAGTAAGGTTCAACTCTGTTAGTTGAATGCACAGAACAGAAAGATTTTTCACAGAATGCTACTGTGTAGTTTATATTTGAATATATTCCTTTTTCCACTATTACCCTCTTAGCGCTCCGAATGTCCACTTGCATTTTCTACAGAAAGAGTGTTCAGAACTGCGCAATCAAAAGTATGGTTTAACTCTGTTAGCTTAATGAACATATCAGAAATAATTTTCACACAATTCTTCTGTGTAGTTTTTATTTGAAGATATTATTTTCCCAATAGAGGCCTCTTAGCGCTCAGAATGTCCAATTGCAGTTTCTACAGAAAGAGTGTTTCAGAAAGGCTCAATCAAAAGTAAGGTTCAACTCTGTTAGTTGAATGCACAGAACAGAAAGAAGTTTCATACAATGCTTCTGTGTAGTTTATATTTGAACATATTCTTTTTTCCACTATTACCCACTTAGCGCTACGAATGTCCAGTTGCATTTTCTACAGACAGAGTGTTTCAAAACTGCTCAATCAAAACTATGGTTTAACTCTGTTAGCTGAATGCTCAGATCAGAAAGAAGTTTCACAGAATGCTTCTGTGTAGTTTATATTTGAATATATTCCTTTTTCCACTACTACTCTCTTAGCGCTCCAAATGTCCAGTTGCATTTTCTACAGAAAGAGTGTTCAGATCTGCTCAATCAAAAGTATGGTTTAACTCTGTTAGCTGAATGCACAGATCAGAAAGAAGTTTCACCGAATGATTCTGTGTAGTTTATATTTGAAGACATTCCTTTTTCCACTATTACCCACTTAGCGCTCCGCATCTCCACTTGCATTTTCTACATAAAGAGTGTTTCATAACTGCTCAATCAAAAATATGTTTTATCTCTGCTAACTGAATTTACAGATCAGAAATAAGTTTCACAGAATGCATCTGTGTAGTTTTTATTTGAAGATATTCTTTTTCCCAATGTAGACCTCTTAGCGCTTAGCATGTCCAATTGCAGTTTCTACAGAAAGAGTGTTTCAGAACGGCTCAATCAAAAGTTAGGTTCAACTCTGTTAGTTGAATGCACAGAACAGAAAGAATTTTCACAGAATGCTACTGTGTAGTTTATATTTGAATATATTCCTTTTTCCACTATTACCCTCTTAGCGCTCCGAATGTCCACTTGCATTTTCTACAGAAAGAGTGTTCAGAACTGCGCAATCAAAAGTATGGTTTAACTCTGTTAGCTTAATGAACATATCAGAAATAAGTTTCACACAATGCTTCTGTGTAGTTTTTATTTGAAGATATTATTTTTCCCAATATAGGCCTCTTAGCGCTCAGAATGTCCAATTGCAGTTTCTACAGAAAGAGTGTTTCAGAAAGGCTCAATCAAAAGTAAGGTTCAACTCTTTTAGTTGAATGCACAGAACAGAAAGAAGTTTCATACAATGCTTCTGTGTAGTTTATATTTGAACATATTCTTTTTTCCACTATTACCCACTTAGCGCTACGAATGTCCAGTTGCATTTTCTACAGACAGAGTGTTTCAAAACTGCTCAATCAAAAGTATGGTTTAACTCTGTTAGCTGAATGCTCAGATCAGAAAGAAGTTTCACAGAATGCTTCTGTGTAGTTTATATTTGAATATATTCCTTTTTCCACTACTACTCTCTTAGCGCTCCAAATGTCCAGTTGCATTTTCTACAGAAAGAGTGTTCAGATCTGCTCAATCAAAAGTATGGTTTAACTCTGTTAGCTGAATGCACAGATCAGAAAGAAGTTTCACAGAATGATTCTGTGTAGTTTATATTTGGAGACATTCCTTTTTCCACTATTACCCTCTTAGCGCTCCGTATCTCCACTTGCATTTTCTACAAAAAGAGTGTTTCATAACTGCTCAATCAAAAATATGTTTTATCTCTGTTAACTGAATTTACAGATCAGTAATAAGTTTCACAGAATGCATCTGTGTAGTTTTTATTTGAAGATATTCTTTTTCCCAATGTAGGCCTCTTAGCGCTTAGCATGTCCAATTGCATTTTCTACAGAAACAGTGTTTCAGAACGGCTCAATAAAAAGTAAGGTTCAACTCTGTTAGTTGAATGCACAGAACAGAAAGAATTTTCACGGAATGCTACTGTGTAGTTTATATTTGAATATATTCCTTTTTCCACTATTACACTCTTAGCGCTCCGAATGTCCACTTGCATTTTCTACAGAAAGAGTGTTCAGAACTGCGCAATCAAAAGTATGGTTTAACTCTGTTAGCTTAATGAACATATCAGAAATAAGTTTCACACAATGTTTCTGTGTAGTTATTATTTGAAGATATTATTTTTCCCAATAGAGGCCTCTTAGCGCTCAGAATGTCCAATTGCAGTTTCTACAGAAAGAGTGTTTCAGAAAGGCTCAATCAAAAGTAAGGTTCAACTCTGTTAGTTGAATGCACAGAACAGAAAGTAGTTTCATACAATGCTTCTGTGTAGTTTATATTTGAACATATTCTTTTTTCCACTATTACCCACTTAGCGCTACGAATGTCCAGTTGCATTTCCTACAGACAGAGTGTTTCAAAACTGCTCAATCAAAAGTATGGTTTAACTCTGTTAGCTGAATGCTGAGTTCAGAAAGAAGTTTCACAGAATGCTTCTGTGTAGTTTATATTTGAATATATTCCTTTTTCCACTACTACTCTCTTAGCGCTCTAAATGTCCAGTTGCATTTTCTACAGAAAGAGTGTTCAGATCTGCTCAATCAAAAGTATGGTTTAACTCTGTTAGCTGAATGCACAGATCAGAAAGAAGTTTCACAGAATGATTCTGTGTAGTTTATATTTGGAGACATTCCTTTTTCCACTATCACCCTCTTAGCGCTCCGAATCTCCACTTGCATTTTCTACAGAAATAGTGTTTCAGAACGGCTCAATCAAAACTAAGGTTCAACTCTTTTAGTTGAACAAACAGAACAGAAAGAAGTTTCACACAATTCTTCTGTGTAGTTTTTATTTGTAGACATTCTTTTTCCCAATATAGGCCTCTTAGCGCTCAGAATGTCCAATTGCAGTTTCTACAGAAAGAGTGTTTCAGAATGGCTCAATCAAAAGTAAGGTTCAACTCTGGTAGTTGAATGCACAGAACAGAAAGAAGTTTCATACAATGCTTCTGTGTAGTTTATATTTGAACATATTCTTTTTTCCACTATTACCCACTTAGCGCTACGAATGTCCAGTTGCATTTTCTACAGAGAGAGTGTTTCAAAACTGCTCAATCAAAAGTATGGTTTAACTCTGTTAGCTGAATGCTCAGATCAGAAAGAAGTTTCACAGAATGCTTCTGTGTAGTTTATATTTGTATATATTCCTTTTTCAACTAATACGCTCCTAGCGCTCCAAATGTCCAGTTGCATTTTCAACAGAAAGAGTGTTCAGATCTGCTCAATCAAAAGTACGGTTTAACTCTGTTAGCTGAATGCACAGATCAGAAAGAAGTTTCACCGAATGATTCTGTGTAGTTTATATTTGAAGACATTCCTTTTTCCACTATTATCCTCTTAGCGCTCCGAATCTCCACTTGCATTTTCTACAAAAAGAGTGTTTCATAACTGCTCAATCAAAAATATGTTTTATCTCTGTTAACTGAATTTACAGATCAGAAATAAGTTTCACAGAATGCATCTGTGTAGTTTTTATTTGAAGATATTCTTTTTCCCAATGTAGGCCTCTTAGCGCTTAGCATGTCCAATTGCAGTTTCTACAGAAAGAGTGTTTCAGAACGGCTCAATCAAAAGTAAGGTTCAACTCTGTTAGTTGAATGCACAGAACAGAAAGAATTTTCACAGAATGCTACTGTGTAGTTTATATTTGAATATATTCCTTTTTCCACTATTACCCTCTTAGCGCTCCGAATGTCCACTTGCATTTTCTACAAAAAGAGTGTTCAGAACTGCGCAATCAAAAGTATGGTTTAACTCTGTTAGCTTAATGAACATATCAGAAATAAGTTTCACACAATGCTTCTGTGTAGTTTTTATTTGAAGATATTATTTTTCCCAATATAGGCCTCTTAACGCTCAGAATGTCCAATTGCAGATTCTACAGAAAGAGTGTTTCAGAAAGGCTCAATCAAAAGTAAGGTTCAACTCTGTTAGTTGAATGCACAGAACAGAAAGAAGTTTCATACAATGCTTCTGTGTAGTTTATATTTGAACATATTCTTTTTTCCACTATTACCCACTTAGCGCTACGAATGTCCAGTTGCATTTTCTACAGACAGAGTGTTTCAAAACTGCTCAATCAAAAGTATGGTTTAACTCTGTTAGCTGAATGCTCAGATCAGAAAGAAGTTTCACAGAATGCTTCTGTGTAGTTTATATTTGAATATATTCCTTTTTCCACTACTACTCTCTTAGCGCTCAAAATGTCCAGTTGCATTTTCTACAGAAAGAGTGTTCAGATCTGCTCAATCAAAAGTATGGTTTAACTCTGTTAGCTGAATGCACAGATCAGAAACAAGTTTCACAGAATGATAATCTGTAGTTTATATTTGGAGACATTCCTTTTTCCACTATTACCCTCTTAGCGCTCCGAATCTCCACTTGCATTTTCTACAGAAAGAGTGTTTCAGAACGGCTCAATCAAAACTAAGGTTCAACTCTTTTAGTTGAACAAACAGAACAGAAAGATGTTTCACACAATTCTTCTGTGTAGTTTTTATTTGTAGACATTCTTTTTCCCAATATAGGCCTCTTAGCACTCAGAATGTCCAATTGCAGTTTCTACAGAAAGAGTGTTTCAGAACGGCTCAATCAAAAGTAAGGTTCAACTCTGTTAGTTGAATGCACAGAACAGAAAGAAGTTCCATACAATGCTTCTGTGTAGTTTATATTTGAACATATTCTTTTTTCCACTATTACCCACTTAGCGCTACGAATGTCCAGTTGCATTTTCTACAGACAGAGTGTTTCAAAACTGCTCAATCAAAAGTATGGTTTAATTCTGTTAGCTGAATGCTCAGATCAGAAAGAAGTTTCACAGAATGCTTCTGTGTATTTTATATTTGAATATATTCCTTTTTCCACTACTACGCTCTTAGCGATCCAAATGTCCAGTTGCATTTTCAACAGAAAGAGTGTTCAGATCTGCTCAATCAAAAGTATGGTTTAACTCTGTTAGCTGAATGCACAGATCAGAAAGAAGTTTCACCGAATGATTCTGTGTAGTTTATATTTGAAGACATTCCTTTTTCCACTATTACCCTCTTAGCGCTCCGAATCTCCACTTGCATTTTCTACAAAAAGAGTGTTTCATAACTGCTCAATCAAAAATATGTTTTATCTCTGTTAACTGAATTTACAGATCAGAAATAAGTTTCACAGAATGCATCTGTGTAGTTTTTATTTGAAGATATTCTTTTTCCCAATGTAGGCCTCTTAGCGCTTAGCATGTCCAATTGCATTTTCTACAGAAAGAGTGTTTCAGAACGGCTCAATCAAAAGTGGGGTTCAACTCTGTTAGTTGAATGCACAGAACAGAAAGAATTTTCACAGAATGCTACTGTGTAGTTTATATTTGAATATATTCCTTTTTCCACTAATACCCTCTTAGCGCTCCGAATGTCCACTTGCATTTTCTACAGAAAGAGTGTTCAGAACTGTGCAATCAAAAGTATGGTTTAACTCTGTTAGCTTAATGAACATATCAGAAATAAGTTTCACACAATGCTTCTGTGTAGTTTTTATTTGAAGATATTATTTTTCCCAATAGAGGCCTCTTAGCGCTCAGAATGTCCAATTGCAGTTTCTACAGAAAGAGTGTTTCAGAAAGGCTCAATTAAATGTAAGGTTCAACTCTGTTAGTTGAATGTACAGAACAGAAAAAAGTTTCATACAATGCTTCTGTGTAGCTTATATTTGAACATAGTCTTTTTTCCACTATTACCCACTTAGCGCTACGAATATCCAGTTGCATTTTCTACAGACAGAGTGTTTCAAAACTGCTCAATCAAAAGTATGGTTTAACTCTGTTAGCTGAATGCTCAGATCAGAAAGAAGTTTCTCAGAAGGCTTCTGTGTAGGTTATATTTGATTATATTCCTTTTTCCACTACTACGCTCTCAGCGCTCCAAATGTCCTGTTGCATTTTCTACAGAAAGAGTGTTCAGATCTGCTCAATCAAAAGTATGGTTTAACTCTGTTAGCTGAATGCACAGATCAGAAAGAAGTTTCACCGAATGATTCTGTGTAGTTTATATTTGAAGACATTCCTTTTTCCACTATTACCCTCTTAGCGCTCCGAATCTCCACTTGCATTTTCTACAAAAAGAGTGTTTCATAACTGCTCAATCAAAAATATGTTTTATCTCTGTTAACTGAATTTACAGATCAGAAATAAGTTTCACAGAATGCATCTGTGTAGTTTTTATTTGAAGATATTCTTTTTCCCAATGTAGGCCTCTTAGCGCTTAGCATGTCCAATTGCAGTTTCTACAGAAACAGTGTTTCAGAACGGCTCAATCAAAAGTAAGGTTCAACTCTGTTAGTTGAATGCACAGAACAGAAAGATTTTTCACAGAATGCTGCTGTGTAGTTTATATTTGAATATATTCCTTTTTCCACTATTACCCTCTTAGCGCTCCGAATGTCCACTTGCATTTTCTACAGAAATAGTGTTCAGAACTGCGCAATCAAAAGTATGGTTTAACTCTGTTAGCTTAATGAACATATCAGAAATAATTTTCACACAATGCTTCTGTGTAGTTTTTATTTGAAGATATTATTTTTCCCAATAGAGGCCTCTTAGCGCTCAGAATGTCCAATTGCAGTTTCTACAGAAAGAGTGTTTCAGAAAGGCTCAATCAAAAGTAAGGTTCAACTCTGTTAGTTGAATGCACAGAACAGAAAGAAGTTTCATACAATGCTTCTGTGTAGTTTATATTTGAACATATTCTTTTTTCCACTATTACCCACTTAGCGCTACGAATGTCCAGTTGCATTTTCTACAGACAGAGTGTTTCAAAACTGCTCAATCAAAAGTATGGTTTAACTCTGTTAGCTGAATGCTCAGATCAGAAAGAAGTTTCACAGAATGCTTCTGTGTAGTTTATATTTGAATATATTCCTTTTTCCACTACTACTCTCTTAGCGCTCCAAATGTCCAGTTGCATTTTCTACAGAAAGAGTGTTCAGATCTGCTCAATCAAAAGTATGGTTTAACTCTGTTAGCTGAATGCACAGATCAGAAAGAAGTTTCACAGAATGATTCTGTGTAGTTTATATTTGGAGACATTCCTTTTTCCACTATTACCCTCTTAGCGCTCCGAATCTCCACTTGCATTTTCTACAGAAAGAGTGTTTCAGAACGGCTCAATCAAAACTAAGGTTCAACTCTTTTAGTTGAACAAACAGAACAGAAAGAAGTTTCACACAATCCTTCTGTGTAGTTTTTATTTGTAGACATTCTTTTTCCCAATATAGGCCTCTTAGCGCTCAGAATGTCCAATTGCAGTTTCTACAGAAAGAGTGTTTCAGAACGGCTCAATCAAAAGTAAGGTTCAACTCTGTTAGTTGAATGCACAGAACAGAAAGAAGTTTCATACAATGCTTCTGTGTAGTTTATATTTGAACATATTCTCTTTTCCACTATTAACCACTTAGCGCTACGAATGTCCAGTTGCATTTTCTACAGACAGAGTGTTTCAAAACTGCTCAATCAAAAGTATGGTTTAACTCTGGTAGCTGTATGCTCAGATCAGAAAGAAGTTTCACAGAATGCTTCTGTGTAGTTTATATTTGAATATATTCCTTTTTCCACTACTACGCTCTTAGCGCTCCAAATGTCCAGTTGCATTTTCAACAGAAAGAGTGTTCAGATCTGCTCAATCAAAAGTATGGTTTAACTCTGTTAGCTGAATGCACAGATCAGAAAGAAGTTTCACCGAATGATTCTGTGTAGTTTATATTTGAAGACATTCCTTTTTCCACTATTACCCACTTAGCGCTCCGAATCTCCACTTGCATTTTCTACAAAAAGAGTGTTTCATAACTGCTCAATCAAAAATATGTTTTATCTCTGTTAACTGAATTTACAGATCAGAAATAAGTTTCACAGAATGCATCTGTGTAGTTTTTATTTGAAGATATTCTTTTTCCCAATGTAGGCCTCTTAGCGCTTAGCATGTCCAATTGCATTTTCTACAGAAACAGTGTTTCAGAACGGCTCAATAAAAAGTAAGGTTCAACTCTGTTAGTTGAATGCACAGAACAGAAAGAATTTTCACAGAATGCTACTGTGTAGTTTATATTTGAATATATTCCTTTTTCCACTATTACACTCTTAGCGCTCCGAATGTCCACTTGCATTTTCTACAGAAAGAGTGTTCAGAACTGCGCAATCAAAAGTATGGTTTAACTCTGTTAGCTTAATGAACATATCAGAAATAAGTTTCACACAATGTTTCTGTGTAGTTATTATTTGAAGATATTATTTTTCCCAATAGAGGCCTCTTAGCGCTCAGAATGTCCAATTGCAGTTTCTACAGAAAGAGTGTTTCAGAAAGGCTCAATCAAAAGTAAGGTTCAACTCTGTTAGTTGAATGCACAGAACAGAAAGGAGTTTCATACAATGCTTCTGTGTAGTTTATATTTGAACATATTCTTTTTTCCACTATTACCCACTTAGCGCTACGAAGGTCCAGTTGCATTTTCTACAGACAGAGTGTTTCAATACTGCTCAATCAAAAGTATGGTTTAACTCTGTTAGCTGAATGCTGAGTTCAGAAAGAAGTTTCACAGAATGCTTCTGTGTAGTTTATATTTGAATATATTCCTTTTTCCACTACTACTCTCTTAGCGCTCTAAATGTCCAGTTGCATTTTCTACAGAAAGAGTGTTCAGATCTGCTCAATCAAAAGTATGGTTTAACTCTGTTAGCTGAATGCACAGATCAGAAAGAAGTTTCACAGAATGATTCTGTGTAGTTTATATTTGGAGACATTCCTTTTTCCACTATCACCCTCTTAGCGCTCCGAATCTCCACTTGCATTTTCTACAGAAATAGTGTTTCAGAACGGCTCAATCAAAACTAAGGTTCAACTCTTTTAGTTGAACAAACAGAACAGAAAGAGGTTTCACACAATTCTTCTGTGTAGTTTTTATTTGTAGACATTCTTTTTCCCAATATAGGCCTCTTAGCGCTCAGAATGTCCAATTGCAGTTTCTACAGAAAGAGTGTTTCAGAATGGCTCAATCAAAAGTAAGGTTCAACTCTGGTAGTTGAATGCACAGAACAGAAAGAAGTTTCATACAATGCTTCTGTGTAGTTTATATTTGAACATATTCTTTTTTCCACTATTACCCACTTAGCGCTACGAATGTCCAGTTGCATTTTCTACAGAGAGAGTGTTTCAAAACTGCTCAATCAAAAGTATGGTTTAACTCTGTTAGCTGAATGCTCAGATCAGAAAGAAGTTTCACAGAATGCTTCTGTGTAGTTTATATTTGTATATATTCCTTTTTCAACTAATACGCTCCTAGCGCTCCAAATGTCCAGTTGCATTTTCAACAGAAAGAGTGTTCAGATCTGCTCAATCAAAAGTACGGTTTAACTCTGTTAGCTGAATGCACAGATCAGAAAGAAGTTTCACCGAATGATTCTGTGTAGTTTATATTTGAAGACATTCCTTTTTCCACTATTATCCTCTTAGCGCTCCGAATCTCCACTTGCATTTTCTACAAAAAGAGTGTTTCATAACTGCTCAATCAAAAATATGTTTTATCTCTGTTAACTGAATTTACAGATC
Source organism: Symphalangus syndactylus (assembly GCF_028878055.3). Lineage (NCBI taxonomy): Eukaryota > Metazoa > Chordata > Mammalia > Primates > Hylobatidae > Symphalangus > Symphalangus syndactylus. Next base: position 107,377,046 of record NC_072437.2, on the reverse strand, counting down.
AGAAATAAGTTTCACAGAATGCATCTGTGTAGTTTTTATTTGAAGATATTCTTTTTCCCAATGTAGGCCTCTTAGCGCTTAGCATGTCCAATTGCAGTTTCTACAGAAAGAGTGTTTCAGAACGGCTCAATCAAAAGTAAGGTTCAACTCTGTTAGTTGAATGCACAGAACAGAAAGAATTTTCACAGAATGCTACTGTGTAGTTTATATTTGAATATATTCCTTTTTCCACTATTACCCTCTTAGCGCTCCGAATGTCCACTTGCATTTTCTACAAAAAGAGTGTTCAGAACTGCGCAATCAAAAGTATGGTTTAACTCTGTTAGCTTAATGAACATATCAGAAATAAGTTTCACACAATGCTTCTGTGTAGTTTTTATTTGAAGATATTATTTTTCCCAATATAGGCCTCTTAACGCTCAGAATGTCCAATTGCAGATTCTACAGAAAGAGTGTTTCAGAAAGGCTCAATCAAAAGTAAGGTTCAACTCTGTTAGTTGAATGCACAGAACAGAAAGAAGTTTCATACAATGCTTCTGTGTAGTTTATATTTGAACATATTCTTTTTTCCACTATTACCCACTTAGCGCTACGAATGTCCAGTTGCATTTTCTACAGACAGAGTGTTTCAAAACTGCTCAATCAAAAGTATGGTTTAACTCTGTTAGCTGAATGCTCAGATCAGAAAGAAGTTTCACAGAATGCTTCTGTGTAGTTTATATTTGAATATATTCCTTTTTCCACTACTACTCTCTTAGCGCTCAAAATGTCCAGTTGCATTTTCTACAGAAAGAGTGTTCAGATCTGCTCAATCAAAAGTATGGTTTAACTCTGTTAGCTGAATGCACAGATCAGAAACAAGTTTCACAGAATGATAATCTGTAGTTTATATTTGGAGACATTCCTTTTTCCACTATTACCCTCTTAGCGCTCCGAATCTCCACTTGCAATTTCTACAGAAAGAGTGTTTCAGAACGGCTCAATCAAAACTAAGGTTCAACTCTTTTAGTTGAACAAACAGAACAGAAAGATGTTTCACACAATTCTTCTGTGTAGTTTTTATTTGTAGACATTCTTTTTCCCAATATAGGCCTCTTAGCGCTCAGAATGTCCAATTGCAGTTTCTACAGAAAGAGTGTTTCAGAACGGCTCAATCAAAAGTAAGGTTCAACTCTGTTAGTTGAATGCACAGAACAGAAAGAAGTTCCATACAATGCTTCTGTGTAGTTTATATTTGAACATATTCTTTTTTCCACTATTACCCACTTAGCGCTACGAATGTCCAGTTGCATTTTCTACAGACAGAGTGTTTCAAAACTGCTCAATCAAAAGTATGGTTTAATTCTGTTAGCTGAATGCTCAGATCAGAAAGAAGTTTCACAGAATGCTTCTGTGTATTTTATATTTGAATATATTCCTTTTTCCACTACTACGCTCTTAGCGATCCAAATGTCCAGTTGCATTTTCAACAGAAAGAGTGTTCAGATCTGCTCAATCAAAACTATGGTTTAACTATGTTAGCTGAATGCACAGATCAGAAAGAAGTTTCACCGAATGATTCTGTGTAGTTTATATTTGAAGACATTCCTTTTTCCACTATTACCCTCTTAGCGCTCCGAATCTCCACTTGCATTTTCTACAAAGGAGTGTTTCATAACTGCTCAATCAAAAATATGTTTTATCTCTGTTAACTGAATTTACAGATCAGAAATAAGTTTCACAGAATGCATCTGTGTAGTTTTTATTTGAAGATATTCTTTTTCCCAATGTAGGCCTCTTAGCGCTTAGCATGTCCAATTGCATTTTCTACAGAAAGAGTGTTTCAGAACGGCTCAATCAAAAGTGGGGTTCAACTCTGTTAGTTGAATGCACAGAACAGAAAGAATTTTCACAGAATGCTACTGTGTAGTTTATATTTGAATATATTCCTTTTTCCACTAATACCCTCTTAGCGCTCCGAATGTCCACTTGCATTTTCTACAGAAAGAGTGTTCAGAACTGTGCAATCAAAAGTATGGTTTAACTCTGTTAGCTTAATGAACATATCAGAAATAAGTTTCACACAATGCTTCTGTGTAGTTTTTATTTGAAGATATTATTTTTCCCAATAGAGGCCTCTTAGCGCTCAGAATGTCCAATTGCAGTTTCTACAGAAAGAGTGTTTCAGAAAGGCTCAATTAAATGTAAGGTTCAACTCTGTTAGTTGAATGTACAGAACAGAAAGAAGTTTCATACAATGCTTCTGTGTAGCTTATATTTGAACATATTCTTTTTTCCACTATTAACCACTTAGCGCTACGAATGTCCAGTTGCATTTTCTACAGACAGAGTGTTTCAAAACTGCTCAATCAAAAGTATGGTTTAACTCTGTTAGCTGAATGCTCAGATCAGAAAGAAGTTTCTCAGAAGGCTTCTGTGTAGGTTATATTTGATTATATTCCTTTTTCCACTACTACGCTCTCAGCGCTCCAAATGTCCTGTTGCATTTTCTACAGAAAGAGTGTTCAGATCTGCTCAATCAAAAGTATGGTTTAACTCTGTTAGCTGAATGCACAGATCAGAAAGAAGTTTCACCGAATGATTCTGTGTAGTTTATATTTGAAGACATTCCTTTTTCCACTATTACCCACTTAGCGCTCCGAATCTCCACTTGCATTTTCTACAAAAAGAGTGTTTCATAACTGCTCAATCAAAAATATGTTTTATCTCTGTTAACTGAATTTACAGATCAGAAATAAGTTTCACAGAATGCATCTGTGTAGTTTTTATTTGAAGATATTCTTTTTCCCAATGTAGGCCTCTTAGCGCTTAGCATGTCCAATTGCAGTTTCTACAGAAACAGTGTTTCAGAACGGCTCAATCAAAAGTAAGGTTCAACTCTGTTAGTTGAATGCACAGAACAGAAAGATTTTTCACAGAATGCTGCTGTGTAGTTTATATTTGAATATATTCCTTTTTCCACTATTACCCTCTTAGCGCTCCGAATGTCCACTTGCATTTTCTACAGAAAGAGTGTTCAGAACTGCGCAATCAAAAGTATGGTTTAACTCTGTTAGCTTAATGAACATATCAGAAATAATTTTCACACAATGCTTCTGTGTAGTTTTTATTTGAAGATATTATTTTTCCCAATAGAGGCCTCTTAGCGCTCAGAATGTCCAATTGCAGTTTCTACAGAAAGAGTGTTTCAGAAAGGCTCAATCAAAAGTAAGGTTCAACTCTGTTAGTTGAATGCACAGAACAGAAAGAAGTTTCATACAATGCTTCTGTGTAGTTTATATTTGAACATATTCTTTTTTCCACTATTACCCACTTAGCGCTACGAATGTCCAGTTGCATTTTCTACAGACAGAGTGTTTCAAAACTGCTCAATCAAAAGTATGGTTTAACTCTGTTAGCTGAATGCTCAGATCAGAAAGAAGTTTCACAGAATGCTTCTGTGTAGTTTATATTTGAATATATTCCTTTTTCCACTACTACTCTCTTAGCGCTCCAAATGTCCAGTTGCATTTTCTACAGAAAGAGTGTTCAGATCTGCTCAATCAAAAGTATGGTTTAACTCTGTTAGCTGAATGCACAGATCAGAAAGAAGTTTCACAGAATGATTCTGTGTAGTTTATATTTGGAGACATTCCTTTTTCCACTATTACCCTCTTAGCGCTCCGAATCTCCACTTGCATTTTCTACAGAAAGAGTGTTTCAGAACGGCTCAATCAAAACTAAGGTTCAACTCTTTTAGTTGAACAAACAGAACAGAAAGAAGTTTCACACAATCCTTCTGTGTAGTTTTTATTTGTAGACATTCTTTTTCCCAATATAGGCCTCTTAGCGCTCAGAATGTCCAATTGCAGTTTCTACAGAAAGAGTGTTTCAGAACGGCTCAATCAAAAGTAAGGTTCAACTCTGTTAGTTGAATGCACAGAACAGAAAGAAGTTTCATACAATGCTTCTGTGTAGTTTATATTTGAACATATTCTCTTTTCCACTATTAACCACTTAGCGCTACGAATGTCCAGTTGCATTTTCTACAGACAGAGTGTTTCAAAACTGCTCAATCAAAAGTATGGTTTAACTCTGGTAGCTGTATGCTCAGATCAGAAAGAAGTTTCACAGAATGCTTCTGTGTAGTTTATATTTGAATATATTCCTTTTTCCACTACTACGCTCTTAGCGCTCCAAATGTCCAGTTGCATTTTCAACAGAAAGAGTGTTCAGATCTGCTCAATCAAAAGTATGGTTTAACTCTGTTAGCTGAATGCACAGATCAGAAAGAAGTTTCACCGAATGATTCTGTGTAGTTTATATTTGAAGACATTCCTTTTTCCACTATTACCCACTTAGCGCTCCGAATCTCCACTTGCATTTTCTACAAAAAGAGTGTTTCATAACTGCTCAATCAAAAATATGTTTTATCTCTGTTAACTGAATTTACAGATCAGAAATAAGTTTCACAGAATGCATCTGTGTAGTTTTTATTTGAAGATATTCTTTTTCCCAATGTAGGCCTCTTAGCGCTTAGCATGTCCAATTGCATTTTCTACAGAAACAGTGTTTCAGAACGGCTCAATAAAAAGTAAGGTTCAACTCTGTTAGTTGAATGCACAGAACAGAAAGAATTTTCACAGAATGCTACTGTGCAGTTTATATTTGAATATATTCCTTTTTCCACTATTACACTCTTAGCGCTCCGAATGTCCACTTGCATTTTCTACAGAAAGAGTGTTCAGAACTGCGCAATCAAAAGTATGGTTTAACTCTGTTAGCTTAATGAACATATCAGAAATAAGTTTCACACAATGTTTCTGTGTAGTTATTATTTGAAGATATTATTTTTCCCAATAGAGGCCTCTTAGCGCTCAGAATGTCCAATTGCAGTTTCTACAGAAAGAGTGTTTCAGAAAGGCTCAATCAAAAGTAAGGTTCAACTCTGTTAGTTGAATGCACAGAACAGAAAGGAGTTTCATACAATGCTTCTGTGTAGTTTATATTTGAACATATTCTTTTTTCCACTATTACCCACTTAGCGCTACGAAGGTCCAGTTGCATTTTCTACAGACAGAGTGTTTCAAAACTGCTCAATCAATAGTATGGTTTAACTCTGTTAGCTGAATGCTGAGTTCAGAAAGAAGTTTCACAGAATGCTTCTGTGTAGTTTATATTTGAATATATTCCTTTTTCCACTACTACTCTCTTAGCGCTCTAAATGTCCAGTTGCATTTTCTACAGAAAGAGTGTTCAGATCTGCTCAATCAAAAGTATGGTTTAACTCTGTTAGCTGAATGCACAGATCAGAAAGAAGTTTCACAGAATGATTCTGTGTAGTTTATATTTGGAGACATTCCTTTTTCCACTATCACCCTCTTAGCGCTCCGAATCTCCACTTGCATTTTCTACAGAAATAGTGTTTCAGAACGGCTCAATCAAAACTAAGATTCAACTCTTTTAGTTGAACAAACAGAACAGAAAGAAGTTTCACACAATTCTTCTGTGTAGTTTTTATTTGTAGACATTCTTTTTCCCAATATAGGCCTCTTAGCGCTCAGAATGTCCAATTGCAGTTTCTACAGAAAGAGTGTTTCAGAACGGCTCAATCAAAAGTAAGGTTCAACTCTGTTAGTTGAATGCACAGAACAGAAAGAAGTTTCATACAATGCTTCTGTGTAGTTTATATTTGAACATATTCTTTTTTCCACTATTACCCACTAAGCGCTACGAATGTCCAGTTGCATTTTCTACAGAGAGAGTGTTTCAAAACTGCTCAATCAAAAGTATGGTTTAACTCTGTTAGCTGAATGCTCAGATCAGAAAGAAGTTTCACAGAATGCTTCTGTGTAGTTTATATTTGTATATATTCCTTTTTCAACTAATACGCTCTTAGCGCTCCAAATGTCCAGTTGCATTTTCAACAGAAAGAGTGTTCAGATCTGCTCAATCAAAAGTACGGTTTAACTCTGTTAGCTGAATGCACAGATCAGAAAGAAGTTTCACCGAATGATTCTGTGTAGTTTATATTTGAAGACATTCCTTTTTCCACTATTATCCTCTTAGCGCTCCGAATCTCCACTTGCATTTTCTACAAAAAGAGTGGTTCATAACTGCTCAATCAAAAATATGTTTTATCTCTGTTAACTGAATTTACAGATCAGAAATAAGTTTCACAGAATGCATCTGTGTAGTTTTTATTTGAAGATATTCTTTTTCCCAATGTAGGCCTCTTAGCGCTTAGCATGTCCAATTGCAGTTTCTACAGAAAGAGTGTTTCAGAACGGCTCAATCAAAAGTAAGGTTCAACTCTGTTAGTTGAATGCATAGAACAGAAAGTTTTTTCACAGAATGCTACTGTGTAGTTTATATTTGAATATATTCCTTTTTCCACTATTACCCTCTTAGCGCTCCGAATGTCCACTTGCATTTTCTACAGAAAGAGTGTTCAGAACTGCGCAATCAAAAGTATGGTTTAACTCTGTTAGCTTAATGAACATATCAGAAATAATTTTCACACAATGCTTCTGTGTAGTTTTTATTTGAAGATATTATTTTTCCCAATAGAGGCCTCTTAGCGCTCAGAATGTCCAATTGCAGTTTCTACAGAAAGAGTGTTTCAGAAAGGCTCAATCAAAGGTAAGGTTCAACTCTGTTAGTTGAATGCACAGAACAGAAAGAAGTTTCATACAATGCTTCTGTGTGGTTTATATTTGAACATATTATTTTTTCCACTATTACCCACTTAGCGCTACGAACGTCCAGTTGCATTTTCTACAGACAGAGTGTTTCAAAACTGCTCAATCAAAAGTATGGTTTAACTCTGTTAGCTGAATGCTCAGATCAGAAAGAAGTTTCACAGAATGCTTCTGTGTAGTTTATATTTGAATATATTCCTTTTTCCACTACTACTCTCTTAGCGCTCCAAATGTCCAGTTGCATTTTCTACAGAAAGAGTGTTCAGATCTGCTCAATCAAAAGTATGGTTTAACTCTGTTAGCTGAATGCACAGATCAGAAAGAAGTTTCACAGAATGATTCTGTGTAGTTTATATTTGGAGACATTCCTTTTTCCACTATTACCCTCTTAGCGCTCCGAATCTCCACTTGCATTTTCTACAGAAAGAGTGTTTCAGAACGGCTCAATCAAAACTAAGGTTCAACTCTTTTAGTTGAACAAACAGAATAGAAAGAAGTTTCACACAATCCTTCTGTGTAGTTTTTATTTGTAGACATTCTTTTTCCCAATATAGGCCTCTTAGCGCTCAGAATGTCCAATTGCAGTTTCTACAGAAAGAGTGTTTCAGAACGGCTCAATCAAAAGTAAGGTTCAACTCTGTTAGTTGAATGCACAGAACAGAAAGAAGTTTCATACAATGCTTCTGTGTAGTTTATATTTGAACATATTCTTTTTTCCACTATTACCCACTTAGCGCTACGAATGTCCAGTTGCATTTTCTACAGACAGAGTGTTTCAAAACTGCTCAATCAAAAGTATGGTTTAATTCTGTTAGCTGAATGCTCAGATCAGAAAGAAGTTTCACAGAATGCTTCTGTGTAGTTTATATTTGAATATATTCCTTTTTCCACTACTTCGCTCTTAGCGCTCCAAATGTCCAGTTGCATTTTCAACAGAAAGAGTGTTCAGATCTGCTCAATCAAAACTATGGTTTAACTATGTTAGCTGAATGCACAGATCAGAAAGAAGTTTCACCGAATGATTCTGTGTAGTTTATATTTGAAGACATTCCTTTTTCCACTATTACCTTCTTAGCGCTCCGAATCTCCACTTGCATTTTCTACAAAAAGAGTGTTTCATAACTGCTCAATCAAAAATATGTTTTATCTCTGTTAACTGAATTTACAGATCAGAAATAAGTTTCACAGAATGCATCTGTGTAGTTTTTATTTGAAGATATTCTTTTTCCCAATGTAGGCCTCTTAGCGCTTAGCATGTCCAATTGCAGTTTCTACAGAAAGAGTGTTTCAGAACGGCTCAATCAAAAGTAGGGTTCAACTCTGTTAGTTGAATGCACAGAACAGAAAGAATTTTCACAGAATGCTACTGTGTAGTTTATATTTGAATATATTGCTTTTTCCACTATTACCCTCTTAGCGCTCCGAATGTCCACTTGCATTTTCTACAGAAAGTGTGTTCAGAACTGCGCAATCAAAAGTATGGTTTAACTCTGTTAGCTTAATGAACATATCAGAAATAAGTTTCACACAATGCTTCTGTGTAGTCTTTATTTGAAGATATTATTTTTCCCAATAGAGGCCTCTTAGCGCTCAGAATGTCCAATTGCAGTTTCTACAGAAAGAGTGTTTCAGAAAGGCTCAATTAAAAGTAAGGTTCAACTCTGTTAGTTGAATATACAGAACAGAAAGTAGTTTCATACAATGCTTCTGTGTAGCTTATATTTGAACATATTCTTTTTTCCACTATTACCCACTTAGCGCTATGAATGTCCAGTTGCATTTTCTACAGACAGAGTGTTTCAAAACTGTTCAATCAAAAGTATGGTTTAACTCTGTTAGCTGAATGCTCAGATCAGAAAGAAGTTTCACAGAAGGCTTCTGTGTAGGCTATATTTGAATATATTCCTTTTTCCACTACTACGCTCTTAGCGCTCCAAATGTCCAGTTGCATTTTCTACAGAAAGAGTGTTCAGATCTGCTCAATCAAAAGTATGGTTTAACTCTGTTAGCTGAATGCACAGATCAGAAAGAAGTTTCACCGAATGATTCTGTGTAGTTTATATTTGAAGACATTCCTTTTTCCACTATTACCCTCTTAGCGCTCCGAATCTCCACTTGCATTTTCTACAAAAAGAGTGTTTCATAACTGCTCAATCAAAAATATGTTTTATCTCTGTTAACTGAATTTACAGATCAGAAATAAGTTTCACAGAATGCATCTGTGTAGTTTTTATTTGAAGATATTCTTTTTCCCAATGTAGGCCTCTTAGCGCTTAGCATGTCCAATTGCAGTTTCTACAGAAACAGTGTTTCAGAACGGCTCAATCAAAAGTAAGGTTCAACTCTGTTAGTTGAATGCACAGAACAGAAAGATTTTTCACAGAATGCTACTGTGTAGTTTATATTTGAATATATTCCTTTTTCCACTATTACCCTCTTAGCGCTCCGAATGTCCACTTGCATTTTCTACAGAAAGAGTGTTCAGAACTGCGCAATCAAAAGTATGGTTTAACTCTGTTAGCTTAATGAACATATCAGAAATAAGTTTCACACAATGCTTCTGTGTAGTTTTTATTTGAAGATATTATTTTTCCCAATACAGGCCTCTTAGCGCTCAGAATGTCCAATTGCAGTTTCTACAGAAAGAGTGTTTCAGAAAGGCTCAATCAAAGTAAGGTTAAACTCTGTTAGTTGAATGCACAGAACAGAAAGAAGTTTCATACAATGCTTCTGTGTAGTTTATATTTGAACATACTCTTTTTTCCACTATTACCCACTTAGCGCTACGAATGTCCAGTTGCATTTTCTACAGACAGAGTGTTTCAAAACTGCTCAATCAAAAGTATGGTTTAACTCTGTTAGCTGAATGCTCAGATCAGAAAGAAGTTTCACAGAATGCTTCTGTGTAGTTTATATTTGAATATATTCCTTTTTCAACTACTACTCTCTTAGCGCTCCAAATGTCCAGTTGCATTTTCTACAGAAAGAGTGTTCAGATCTGCTCAATCAAAAGTATGGTTTAACTCTGTTAGCTGAATGCACAGATCAGAAAGAAGTTTCACAGAATGATTCTGTGTAGTTTATATTTGGAGACATTCCTTTTTCCACTATTACCCTCTTAGCGCTCCGAATCTCCACTTGCATTTTCTACAGAAAGAGTGTTTCAGAACGGCTCAATCAAAACTAAGGTTCAACTCTTTTAGTTGAACAAACAGAACAGAAAGAAGTTTCACACAATCCTTCTGTGTAGTTTTTATTTGTAGACATTCTTTTTCCCAATATAGGCCTCTTAGCGCTCAGAATGTCCAATTGCAGTTTCTACAGAAAGAGTGTTTCAGAACGGCTCAATCAAAAGTAAGGTTCAACTCTGTTAGTTGAATGCACAGAACAGAAAGAAGTTTCATACAATGCTTCTGTGTAGTTTATATTTGAACATATTCTTTTTTCCACTATTACCCACTTAGCGCTACGAATGTCCAGTTGCATTTTCTACAGACAGAGTGTTTCAAAACTGCTCAATCAAAAGTATGGTTTAATTCTGTTAGCTGAATGCTCAGATCAGAAAGAAGTTTCACAGAATGCTTCTGTGTAGTTTATATTTGAATATATTCCATTTTCCACTACCACGCTCTTAGCGCTCCAAATGTCCAGTTGCATTTTCAACAGAAAGAGTGTTCAGATCTGCTCAATCAAAACTATGGTTTAACTATGTTAGCTGAATGCACAGATCAGAAAGAAGTTTCACCGAATGATTCTGTGTAGTTTATATTTGAAGACATTCCTTTTTCCACTATTACCCACTTAGCGCTCCGAATCTCCACATGCATTTTCTACAAAAAGAGTGTTTCATAACTGCTCAATCAAAAATATGTTTTATCTCTGTTAACTGAATTTACAGATCAGAAATAAGTTTCACAGAATGCATCTGTGTAGTTTTTATTTGAAGATATTCTTTTTCCCAATGTAGGCCTCTTAGCGCTTAGCATGTCCAATTGCAGTTTCTACAGAAAGAGTGATTCAGAACGGCTCAATCAAAAGTAAGGTTCAACTCTGTTAGTTGAATGCACAGAACAGAAAGAATTTTCACAGAATGCTACTGTGTAGTTTATATTTGAATATATTCCTTTTTCCACTATTACCCTCTTAGCGCTCCAAATGTCCACTTGCATTTTCTACAGAAAGAGTGTTCAGAACTGCGCAATCAAAAGTATGGTTTAACTCTGTTAGCTTAATGAACATATCAGAAATAAGTTTCACACAATGCTTCTGTGTAGTTTTTATTTGAAGATATTATTTTTCCCAATAGAGGCCTCTTAGCGCTCAGAATGTCCAATTGCAGTTTCTACAGAAAGAGTGTTTCAGAAAGGCTCAATCAAAAGTAAGGTTCAACTCTGTTAGTTGAATGCACAGAACAGAAAGAAGTTTCATACAATGCTTCTGTGTAGTTTATATTTGAACATATTCTTTTTTCCACTATTACCCACTTAGTGCTACGAATGTCCAGTTGCATTTTCTACAGACAGAGTGTTTCAAAACTGCTCAATCAAAAGTATGGTTTAACTCTGTTAGCTGAATGCTCAGATCAGAAAGAAGTTTCACAGAATGCTTCTGTGTAGTTTATATTTGAATATATTCCTTTTTCCACTACTACTCTCTTAGCGCTCCAAATGTCCAGTTGCATTTTCTACAGAAAGAGTGTTCAGATCTGCTCAATCAAAAGTATGGTTTAACTCTGTTAGCTGAATGCACAGATCAGAAAGAAGTTTCACAGAATGATTCTGTGTAGTTTATATTTGGAGACATTCCTTTTTCCACTATTACCCTCTTAGCGCTCCGAATCTCCACTTGCATTTTCTACAGAAAGAGTGTTTCAGAACGGCTCAATCAAAACTAAGGTTCAACTCTTTTAGTTGAACAAAAAGAACAGAAAGAAGTTTCACACAATCCTTCTGTGTAGTTTTTATTTGTAGACATTCTTTTTCCCAATATAGGCCTCTTAGCGCTCAGAATGTCCAATTGCAGTTTCTACAGAAACAGTGTTTCAGAACGGCTCAATCAAAAGTAAGGTTCAACTCTGTTAGTTGAATGCACAGAACAGAAAGAAGTTTCATACAATGCTTCTGTGTAGTTTATATTTGAACATATTCTTTTTTCCACTATTCCCCACTTAGCGCTACGAATGTCCAGTTGCATTTTCTACAGACAGAGTGTTTCAAAACTGCTCATTCAAAAGTATGGTTTAATTCTGTTAGCTGAATGCTCAGATCAGAAAGAAGTTTCACAGAATGCTTCTGTGTAGTTTATATTTGAATATATTCCTTTTTCCACTACTACGCTCTTAGCGCTCCAAATGTCCAGTTGCATTTTCAACAGAAAGAGTGTTCAGATCTGCTCAATCAAAACTATGGTTTAACTATGTTAGCTGAATGCACAGATCAGAAAGAAGTTTCACCGAATGATTCTGTGTAGTTTATATTTGAAGACATTCCTTTTTCCACTATTACCCTCTTAGCGCTCCGAATCTCCACTTGCATTTTCTACAAAAAGAGTGTTTCATAACTGCTCAATCAAAAATATGTTTTATCTCTGTTAACTGAATTTACAGATCAGAAATAAGTTTCACAGAATGCATCTGTGTAGTTTTTATTTGAAGATATTCTTTTTCCCAATGTAGGCCTCTTAGCGCTTAGCATGTCCAATTGCAGTTTCTACAGAAAGAGTGTTTCAGAACGGCTCAATCAAAAGTAAGATTCAACTCTGTTAGTTGAATGCACAGAACAGAAAGAATTTTCACAGAATGCTACTGTGTAGTTTATATTTGAATATATTCCTTTTTCCACTATTACCCTCTTAGCGCTCCGAATGTCCACTTGCATTTTCTACAGAAAGAGTGTTCAGAACTGCGCAATCAAAAGTATGGTTTAACTCTGTTAGCTTAATGAACATATCAGAAATAAGTTTCACACAATGCTTCTGTGTAGTTTTTATTTGAAGATATTATTTTTCCCAATAGTGTCCTCTTAGCGCTCAGAATGTCCAATTGCAGTTTCTACAGAAAGAGTGTTTCAGAAAGGCTCAATTAAAAGTAAGGTTCAACTCTGTTAGTTGAATGTACAGAACAGAAAGAAGTTTCATACAATGCTTCTGTGTAGCTTATATTTGAACATATTCTTTTTTCCACTATTACCCACTTAGCGCTACGAATGTCCAGTTGCATTTTCTACAGACAGAGTGTTTCAAAACTGCTCAATCAAAAGTATGGTTTAACTCTGTTAGCTGAATGCTCAGATCAGAAAGAAGTTTCACAGAATGCTTCTGTGTAGTTTATATTTGAATATATTCCTTTTTCCACTACTACTCTCTTAGCGCTCCAAATGTCCAGTTGCATTTTCTACAGAAAGAGTGTTCAGATCTGCTCAATCAAAAGTATGGTTTAACTCTGTTAGCTGAATGCACAGATCAGAAAGAAGTTTCACAGAATGATTCTGTGTAGTTTATATTTGGAGACATTCCTTTTTCCACTATTACCCTCTTAGCGCTCCGAATCTCCACTTGCATTTTCTACAGAAAGAGTGTTTCAGAACGGCTCAATCAAAACTAAGGTTCAACTCTTTTAGTTGAACAAACAGAACAGAAAGAAGTTTCACAAAATTCTTCTGTGTAGTTTTTATTTGTAGACATTCTTTTTCCCAATATAGGCCTCTTAGCGCTCAGAATGTCCAATTGCAGTTTCTACAGAAAGAGTGTTTCAGAACGGCTCAATCAAAAGTAAGGTTCAACTCTGTTACTTGAATGCACAGAACAGAAAGAAGTTTCATACAATGCTTCTGTGTAGTTTATATTTGAACATATTCTTTTTTCCACTATTACCCACTTAGCGCTACGAATGTCCAGTTGCATTTTCTACAGACAGAGAGTTTCAAAACTGCTCAATCAAATGTATGGTTTAACTCTGTTAGCTGAATGCTCAGATCAGAAAGAAGTTTCACAGAATGCTTCTGTGTAGTTTATATTTGAATATATTCCTTTTTCCACTACTACTCTCTTAGCGCTCCAAATGTCCAGTTGCATTTTCTACAGAAAGAGTGTTCAGATCTGCTCAATCAAAAGTATGGTTTAACTCTGTTAGCTGAATGCACAGATCAGAAAGAAGTTTCACAGAATGATTCTGTGTAGTTTATATTTGGAGACATTCCTTTTTCCACTATTACCCTCTTAGCGCTCCGAATCTCCACTTGCATTTTCTACAGAAAGAGTGTTTCAGAACGGCTCAATCAAAACTAAGGTTCAACTCTTTTAGTTGAACAAACAGAACAGAAAGAAGTTTCACCCAATCCTTCTGTATAGTTTTTATTGGTAGACATTCTTTTTCCCAATATAGGCCTCTTAGCGCTCAGAATGTCCAATTGCAGTTTCTACAGAAAGAGTGTTTCAGAACGGCTCAATCAAAAGTAAGGTTCAACTCTGTTAGTTGAATGCACCGAACAGAAAGAAGTTTCATACAATGCTTCTGTGTAGTTTATATTTGAACATATTCTTTTTTCCACTATTACCCACTTAGCGCTACGAATGTCCAGTTGCATTTTCTACAGACAGAGTGTTTCAAAACTGCTCAATCAAATGTATGGTTTAACTCTGTTTGCTGAATGCTCAGATCAGAAAGAAGTTTCACAGAATGCTTCTGTGTAGTTTATATTTGAATATATTCCTTTTTCCACTACTACTCTCTTAGCGCTCCAAATGTCCAGTTGCATTTTCTACAGAAAGAGTGTTCAGATCTGCTCAATCAAAAGTATGGTTTAACTCTGTTAGCTGAATGCACAGATCAGAAAGAAGTTTCACAGAATGATTCTGTGTAGTTTATATTTGGAGACATTCCTTTTTCCACTATTACCCTCTTAGCGCTCCGAATCTCCACTTGCATTTTCTACAGAAAGAGTGTTTCAGAACGGCTCAATCAAAACTAAGGTTCAACTCTTTTAGTTGAACAAACAGAACAGAAAGAAGTTTCACCCAATCCTTCTGTATAGTTTTTATTTTTAGACATTCTTTTTCCCAATATAGGCCTCTTAGCGCTCAGAATGTCCAATTGCAGTTTCTACAGAAAGAGTGTTTCAGAACGGCTCAATCAAAAGTAAGGTTCAACTCTGTTAGTTGAATGCACAGAACAGAAAGAAGTTTCATACAATGCTTCTGTGTAGTTTATATTTGAACATATTCTTTTTTCCACTATTACCCACTTAGCGCTACGAATGTCCAGTTGCATTTTCTACAGACAGAGTTTTTCAAAACTGCTCAATCAAAAGTATGGTTTAACTCTGTTAGCTGAATGCTCAGATCAGAAAGAAGTTTCACAGAAAGCTTCTGTGTAGTTTATATTTGAATATATTCCTTTTTCCACTACTACGCTCTTAGCGCTCCAAATGTCCAGTTGCATTTTCTAAAGAAAGAGTGTTCAGATCTGCTCAATCAAAAGTATGGTTTAACTCTGTTAGCTGAATGCACAGATCAGAAAGAAGTTTCACCGAATGATTCTGTGTAGTTTATATTTGAAGACATTCCTTTTTCCACTATTACCCACTTAGCGCTCCGAATCTCCACTTGCATTTTCTACAAAAAGAGTGTTTCATAACTGCTCAATCAAAAATATGTTTTATCTCTGTTAACTGAATTTACAGATCAGAAATAAGTTTCACAGAATGCATCTGTGTAGTTTTTATTTGAAGATATTCTTTTTCCCAATGTAGGCCTCTTAGCGCTTAGCATGTCCAATTGCAGTTTCTAAAGAAAGAGTGTTTCAGAACGGCTCAATCAAAAGTAAGGTTCAACTCTGTTAGTTGAATGCACAGAACAGAAAGAATTTTCACAGAATGCTACTGTGTAGTTTATATTTGAATATATTCCTTTTTCCACTATTACCCTCTTAGCGCTCCAAATGTCCACTTGCATTTTCTACAGAAAGAGTGTTCAGAACTGCGCAATCAAAGTATGGTTTAACTCTGTTAGCTTAATGAACATATCAGAAATAAGTTTCACACAATGCTTCTGTGTAGTTTTTATTTGAAGATATTATTTTTCCCAATAGAGGCCTCTTAGCGCTCAGAATGTCCAATTGCAGTTTCTACAGAAAGAGTGTTTCAGAAAGGCTCAATCAAAAGTAAGGTTCAACTCTGTTAGTTGAATGCACAGAACAGAAAGAAGTTTCATACAATGCTTCTGTGTAGTTTATATTTGAACATATTCTTTTTTCCACTATTACCCACTTAGTGCTACGAATGTCCAGTTGCATTTTCTACAGACAGAGTGTTTCAAAACTGCTCAATCAAAAGTATGCTTTAACTCTGTTAGCTGAATGCTCAGATCAGAAAGAAGTTTCACAGAATGCTTCTGTGTAGTTTATATTTGAATATATTCCTTTTTCCACTACTACTCTCTTAGCGCTCCAAATGTCCAGTTGCATTTTCTACAGAAAGAGTGTTCAGATCTGCTCAATCAAAAGTATGGTTTAACTCTGTTAGCTGAATGCACAGATCAGAAAGAAGTTTCACAGAATGATTCTGTGTAGTTTATATTTGGAGACATTCCTTTTTCCACTATTACCCTCTTAGCGCTCCGAATCTCCACTTGCATTTTCTACAGAAAGAGTGTTTCAGAACGGCTCAATCAAAACTAAGGTTCAACTCTTTTAGTTGAACAAACAGAACAGAAAGAAGTTTCACACAATCCTTCTGTGTAGTTTTTATTTGTAGACATTCTTTTTCCCAATATAGGCCTCTTAGCGCTCAGAATGTCCAATTGCAGTTTCTACAGAAACAGTGTTTCAGAACGGCTCAATCAAAAGTAAGGTTCAACTCTGTTAGTTGAATGCACAGAACAGAAAGAAGTTTCATACAATGCTTCTGTGTAGTTTATATTTGAACATATTCTTTTTTCCACTATTCCCCACATAGCGCTACGAATGTCCAGTTGCATTTTCTACAGACAGAGTGTTTCAAAACTGCTCATTCAAAAGTATGGTTTAATTCTGTTAGCTGAATGCTCAGATCAGAAAGAAGTTTCACAGAATGCTTCTGTGTAGTTTATATTTGAATATATTCCTTTTTCCACTACTACGCCCTTAGCGCTCCAAATGTCCAGTTGCATTTTCAACAGAAAGAGTGTTCAGATCTGCTCAATCAAAACTATGTTTTAACTCTGTTAGCTGAATGCACAGATCAGAAAGAAGTTTCACCGAATGATTCTGTGTAGTTTATATTTGAAGACATTCCTTTTTCCACTATTACCCTCTTAGCGCTCCGAATCTCCACTTGCATTTTCTACAAAAAGAGTGTTTCATAACTGCTCAATCAAAAATATGTTTTATCTCTGTTAACTGAATTTACAGATCAGAAATAAGTTTCACAGAATGCATCTGTGTAGTTTTTATTTGAAGATATTCTTTTTCCCAATGTAGGCCTCTTAGCGCTTAGCATGTCCAATTGCAGTTTCTACAGAAAGAGTGTTTCAGAACGGCTCAATCAAAAGTAAGATTCAACTCTGTTAGTTGAATGCACAGAACAGAAAGAATTTTCACAGAATGCTACTGTGTAGTTTATATTTGAATATATTCCTTTTTCCTCTATTACCCTCTTAGCGCTCCGAATGTCCACTTGCATTTTCTACAGAAAGAGTGTTCAGAACTGCGCAATCAAAAGTATGGTTTAACTCTGTTAGCTTAATGAACATATCAGAAATAAGTTTCACACAATGCTTCTGTGTAGTTTTTATTTGAAGATATTATTTTTCCCAATAGTGTCCTCTTAGCGCTCAGAATGTCCAATTGCAGTTTCTACAGAAAGAGTGTTTCAGAAAGGCTCAATTAAAAGTAAGGTTCAACTCTGTTAGTTGAATGTACAGAACAGAAAGAAGTTTCATACAATGCTTCTGTGTAGCTTATATTTGAACATATTCTTTTTTCCACTATTACCCACTTAGCGCTACGAATGTCCAGTTGCATTTTCTACAGACAGAGTGTTTCAAAACTGCTCAATCAAAAGTATGGTTTAACTCTGTTAGCTGAATGCTCAGATCAGAAAGAAGTTTCACAGAATGCTTCTGTGTTGTTTATATTTGAATATATTCCTTTTTCCACTACTACTCTCTTAGCGCTCCAAATGTCCAGTTGCATTTTCTACAGAAAGAGTGTTCAGATCTGCTCAATCAAAAGTATGGTTTAACTCTGTTAGCTGAATGCACAGATCAGAAAGAAGTTTCACAGAATGATTCTGTGTAGTTTATATTTGGAGACATTCCTTTTTCCACTATTACCCTCTTAGCGCTCCGAATCTCCACTTGCATTTTCTACAGAAAGAGTGTTTCAGAACGGCTCAATCAAAACTAAGGTTCAACACTTTTAGTTGAACAAACAGAACAGAAAGAAGTTTCACAAAATTCTTCTGTGTAGTTTTTATTTGTAGACATTCTTTTTCCCAATATAGGCCTCTTAGCGCTCAGAATGTCCAATTGCAGTTTCTACAGAAAGAGTGTTTCAGAACGGCTCAATCAAAAGTAAGGTTCAACTCTGTTAGTTGAATGCACAGAACAGAAAGAAGTTTCATACAATGCTTCTGTGTAGTTTATATTTGAACATATTCTTTTTTCCACTATTACCCACTTAGCGCTACGAATGTCCAGTTGCATTTTCTACAGACAGAGAGTTTCAAAACTGCTCAATCAAATGTATGGTTTAACTCTGTTAGCTGAATGCTCAGATCAGAAAGAAGTTTCACAGAATGCTTCTGTGTAGTTTATATTTGAATATATTCCTTTTTCCACTACTACTCTCTTAGCGCTCCAAATGTCCAGTTGCATTTTCTACAGAAAGAGTGTTCAGATCTGCTCAATCAAAAGTATGGTTTAACTCTGTTAGCTGAATGCACAGATCAGAAAGAAGTTTCACAGAATGATTCTGTGTAGTTTATATTTGGAGACATTCCTTTTTCCACTATTACCCTCTTAGCGCTCCGAATCTCCACTTGCATTTTCTACAGAAAGAGTGTTTCAGAACGGCTCAATCAAAACTAAGGTTCAACTCTTTTAGTTGAACAAACAGAACAGAAAGAAGTTTCACCCAATCCTTCTGTATGGTTTTTATTGGTAGACATTCTTTTTCCCAATATAGGCCTCTTAGCGCTCAGAATGTCCAATTGCAGTTTCTACAGAAAGAGTGTTTCAGAACGGCTCAATCAAAAGTAAGGTTCAACTCTGTTAGTTGAATGCACAGAACAGAAAGAAGTTTCATACAATGCTTCTGTGTAGTTTATATTTGAACATATTCTTTTTTCCACTATTACCCACTTAGCGCTACGAATGTCCAGTTGCATTTTCTACAGACAGAGTGTTTCAAAACTGCTCAATCAAATGTATGGTTTAACTCTGTTAGCTGAATGCTCAGATCAGAAAGAAGTTTCACAGAATGCTTCTGTGTAGTTTATATTTGAATATATTCCTTTTTCCACTACTAGTCTCTTAGCGCTCCAAATGTCCAGTTGCATTTTCTACAGAAAGAGTGTTCAGATCTGCTCAATCAAAAGTATGGTTTAACTCTGTTAGCTGAATGCACAGATCAGAAAGAAGTTTCACAGAATGATTCTGTGTAGTTTATATTTGGAGACATTCCTTTTTCCACTATTACCCTCTTAGCGCTCCGAATCTCCACTTGCATTTTCTACAGAAAGAGTGTTTCAGAACGGCTCAATCAAAACTAAGGTTCAACTCTTTTAGTTGAACAAACAGAACAGAAAGAAGTTTCACCCAATCCTTCTGTATAGTTTTTATTTTTAGACATTCTTTTTCCCAATATAGGCCTCTTAGCGCTCAGAATGTCCAATTGCAGTTTCTACAGAAAGAGTGTTTCAGAACGGCTCAATCAAAAGTAAGGTTCAACTCTGTTAGTTGAATGCACAGAACAGAAAGAAGTTTCATACAATGCTTCTGTGTAGTTTATATTTGAACATATTCTTTTTTCCACTATTACCCACTTAGCGCTACGAATGTCCAGTTGCATTTTCTACAGACAGAGTTTTTCAAAACTGCTCAATCAAAAGTATGGTTTAACTCTGTTAGCTGAATGCTCAGATCAGAAAGAAGTTTCACAGAAAGCTTCTGTGTAGTTTATATTTGAATATATTCCTTTTTCCACTACTACGCTCTTAGCGCTCCAAATGTCCAGTTGCATTTTCTAAAGAAAGAGTGTTCAGATCTGCTCAATCAAAAGTATGGTTTAACTCTGTTAGCTGAATGCACAGATCAGAAAGAAGTTTCACCGAATGATTCTGTGTAGTTTATATTTGAAGACATTCCTTTTTCCACTATTACCCACTTAGCGCTCCGAATCTCCACTTGCATTTTCTACAAAAAGAGTGTTTCATAACTGCTCAATCAAAAATATGTTTTATCTCTGTTAACTGAATTTACAGATCAGAAATAAGTTTCACAGAATGCATCTGTGTAGTTTTTATTTGAAGATATTCTTTTTCCCAATGTAGGCCTCTTAGCGCTTAGCATGTCCAATTGCAGTTTCTAAAGAAAGAGTGTTTCAGAACGGCTCAATCAAAAGTAAGGTTCAACTCTGTTAGTTGAATGCACAGAACAGAAAGAATTTTCACAGAATGCTACTGTGTAGTTTATATTTGAATATATTCCTTTTTCCACTATTACCCTCTTAGCGCTCCAAATGTCCACTTGCATTTTCTACAGAAAGAGTGTTCAGAACTGCGCAATCAAAAGTATGGTTTAACTCTGTTAGCTTAATGAACATATCAGAAATAAGTTTCACACAATGCTTCTGTGTAGTTTTTATTTGAAGATATTATTTTTCCCAATAGAGGCCTCTTAGCGCTCAGAATGTCCAATTGCAGTTTCTACAGAAAGAGTGTTTCAGAAAGGCTCAATCAAAAGTAAGGTTCAACTCTGTTAGTTGAATGCACAGAACAGAAAGAAGTTTCATACAATGCTTCTGTGTAGTTTATATTTGAACATATTCTTTTTTCCACTATTACCCACTTAGTGCTACGAATGTCCAGTTGCATTTTCTACAGACAGAGTGTTTCAAAACTGCTCAATCAAAAGTATGCTTTAAATCTGTTAGCTGAATGCTCAGATCAGAAAGAAGTTTCACAGAATGCTTCTGTGTAGTTTATATTTGAATATATTCTTTTTTCCACTACTACTCTCTTAGCGCTCCAAATGTCCAGTTGCATTTTCTACAGAAAGAGTGTTCAGATCTGCTCAATCAAAAGTATGGTTTAACTCTGTTAGCTGAATGCACAGATCAGAAAGAAGTTTCACAGAATGATTCTGTGTAGTTTATATTTGGAGACATTCCTTTTTCCACTATTACCCTCTTAGCGCTCCGAATCTCCACTTGCATTTTCTACAGAAAGAGTGTTTCAGAACGGCTCAATCAAAAATATGTTTTATCTCTGTTAACTGAATTTACAGATCAGAAATAAGTTTCACAGAATGCATCTGTGTAGTTTTTATTTGAAGATATTCTTTTTCCCAATGTAGGCCTCTTAGCGCTTAGCATGTCCAATTGCAGTTTCTAAAGAAAGAGTGTTTCAGAACGGCTCAATCAAAAGTAAGGTTCAACTCTGTTAGTTGAATGCACAGAACAGAAAGAATTTTCACAGAATGCTACTGTGTAGTTTATATTTGAATATATTCCTTTTTCCACTATTACCCTCTTAGCGCTCCAAATGTCCACTTGCATTTTCTACAGAAAGAGTGTTCAGAACTGCGCAATCAAAAGTATGGTTTAACTCTGTTAGCTTAATGAACATATCAGAAATAAGTTTCACACAATGCTTCTGTGTAGTTTTTATTTGAAGATATTATTTTTCCCAATAGAGGCCTCTTAGCGCTCAGAATGTCCAATTGCAGTTTCTACAGAAAGAGTGTTTCAGAAAGGCTCAATCAAAAGTAAGGTTCAACTCTGTTAGTTGAATGCACAGAACAGAAAGAAGTTTCATACAATGCTTCTGTGTAGTTTATATTTGAACATATTCTTTTTTCCACTATTACCCACTTAGTGCTACGAATGTCCAGTTGCATTTTCTACAGACAGAGTGTTTCAAAACTGCTCAATCAAAAGTATGCTTTAACTCTGTTAGCTGAATGCTCAGATCAGAAAGAAGTTTCACAGAATGCTTCTGTGTAGTTTATATTTGAATATATTCTTTTTTCCACTACTACTCTCTTAGCGCTCCAAATGTCCAGTTGCATTTTCAACAGAAAGAGTGTTCAGATCTGCTCAATCAAAACTATGGTTTAACTATGTTAGCTGAATGCACAGATCAGAAAGAAGTTTCACCGAATGATTCTGTGTAGTTTATATTTGAAGACATTCCTTTTTCCACTATTACCCTCTTAGCGCTCCGAATCTCCACTTGCATTTTCTACAAAAAGAGTGTTTCATAACTGCTCAATCAAAAATATGTTTTATCTCTGTTAACTGAATTTACAGATCAGAAATAAGTTTCACAGAATGCATCTGTGTAGTTTTTATTTGAAGATATTCTTTTTCCCAATGTAGGCCTCTTAGCGCTTAGCATGTCCAATTGCAGTTTCTACAGAAAGAGTGTTTCAGAACGGCTCAATCAAAAGTAAGATTCAACTCTGTTAGTTGAATGCACAGAACAGAAAGAATTTTCACAGAATGCTACTGTGTAGTTTATATTTGAATATATTCCTTTTTCCACTATTACCCTCTTAGCGCTCCGAATGTCCACTTGCATTTTCTACAGAAAGAGTGTTCAGAACTGCGCAATCAAAAGTATGGTTTAACTCTGTTAGCTTAATGAACATATCAGAAATAAGTTTCACACAATGCTTCTGTGTAGTTTTTATTTGAAGATATTATTTTTCCCAATAGTGTCCTCTTAGCGCTCAGAATGTCCAATTGCAGTTTCTACAGAAAGAGTGTTTCAGAAAGGCTCAATTAAAAGTAAGGTTCAACTCTGTTAGTTGAATGTACAGAACAGAAAGAAGTTTCATACAATGCTTCTGTGTAGCTTATATTTGAACATATTCTTTTTTCCACTATTACCCACTTAGCGCTACGAATGTCCAGTTGCATTTTCTACAGACAGAGTGTTTCAAAACTGCTCAATCAAAAGTATGGTTTAACTCTGTTAGCTGAATGCTCAGATCAGAAAGAAGTTTCACAGAATGCTTCTGTGTTGTTTATATTTGAATATATTCCTTTTTCCACTACTACTCTCTTAGCGCTCCAAATGTCCAGTTGCATTTTCTACAGAAAGAGTGTTCAGATCTGCTCAATCAAAAGTATGGTTTAACTCTGTTAGCTGAATGCACAGATCAGAAAGAAGTTTCACAGAATGATTCTGTGTAGTTTATATTTGGAGACATTCCTTTTTCCACTATTACCCTCTTAGCGCTCCGAATCTCCACTTGCATTTTCTACAGAAAGAGTGTTTCAGAACGGCTCAATCAAAACTAAGGTTCAACTCTTTTAGTTGAACAAACAGAACAGAAAGAAGTTTCACAAAATTCTTCTGTGTAGTTTTTATTTGTAGACATTCTTTTTCCCAATATAGGCCTCTTAGCGCTCAGAATGTCCAATTGCAGTTTCTACAGAAAGAGTGTTTCAGAACGGCTCAATCAAAAGTAAGGTTCAACTCTGTTAGTTGAATGCACAGAACAGAAAGAAGTTTCATACAATGCTTCTGTGTAGTTTATATTTGAACATATTCTTTTTTCCACTATTACCCACTTAGCGCTACGAATGTCCAGTTGCATTTTCTACAGACAGAGAGTTTCAAAACTGCTCAATCAAATGTATGGTTTAACTCTGTTAGCTGAATGCTCAGATCAGAAAGAAGTTTCACAGAATGCTTCTGTGTAGTTTATATTTGAATATATTCCTTTTTCCACTACTACTCTCTTAGCGCTCCAAATGTCCAGTTGCATTTTCTACAGAAAGAGTGTTCAGATCTGCTCAATCAAAAGTATGGTTTAACTCTGTTAGCTGAATGCACAGATCAGAAAGAAGTTTCACAGAATGATTCTGTGTAGTTTATATTTGGAGACATTCCTTTTTCCACTATTACCCTCTTAGCGCTCCGAATCTCCACTTGCATTTTCTACAGAAAGAGTGTTTCAGAACGGCTCAATCAAAACTAAGGTTCAACTCTTTTAGTTGAACAAACAGAACAGAAAGAAGTTTCACCCAATCCTTCTGTATAGTTTTTATTGGTAGACATTCTTTTTCCCAATATAGGCCTCTTAGCGCTCAGAATGTCCAATTGCAGTTTCTACAGAAAGAGTGTTTCAGAACGGCTCAATCAAAAGTAAGGTTCAACTCTGTTAGTTGAATGCACAGAACAGAAAGAAGTTTCATACAATGCTTCTGTGTAGTTTATATTTGAACATATTCTTTTTTCCACTATTACCCACTTAGCGCTACGAATGTCCAGTTGCATTTTCTACAGACAGAGTGTTTCAAAACTGCTCAATCAAATGTATGGTTTAACTCTGTTAGCTGAATGCTCAGATCAGAAAGAAGTTTCACAGAATGCTTCTGTGTAGTTTATATTTGAATATATTCCTTTTTCCACTACTAGTCTCTTAGCGCTCCAAATGTCCAGTTGCATTTTCTACAGAAAGAGTGTTCAGATCTGCTCAATCAAAAGTATGGTTTAACTCTGTTAGCTGAATGCACAGATCAGAAAGAAGTTTCACAGAATGATTCTGTGTAGTTTATATTTGGAGACATTCCTTTTTCCACTATTACCCTCTTAGCGCTCCGAATCTCCACTTGCATTTTCTACAGAAAGAGTGTTTCAGAACGGCTCAATCAAAACTAAGGTTCAACTCTTTTAGTTGAACAAACAGAACAGAAAGAAGTTTCACCCAATCCTTCTGTATAGTTTTTATTTTTAGACATTCTTTTTCCCAATATAGGCCTCTTAGCGCTCAGAATGTCCAATTGCAGTTTCTACAGAAAGAGTGTTTCAGAACGGCTCAATCAAAAGTAAGGTTCAACTCTGTTAGTTGAATGCACAGAACAGAAAGAAGTTTCATACAATGCTTCTGTGTAGTTTATATTTGAACATATTCTTTTTTCCACTATTACCCACTTAGCGCTACGAATGTCCAGTTGCATTTTCTACAGACAGAGTTTTTCAAAACTGCTCAATCAAAAGTATGGTTTAACTCTGTTAGCTGAATGCTCAGATCAGAAAGAAGTTTCACAGAAAGCTTCTGTGTAGTTTATATTTGAATATATTCCTTTTTCCACTACTACGCTCTTAGCGCTCCAAATGTCCAGTTGCATTTTCTAAAGAAAGAGTGTTCAGATCTGCTCAATCAAAAGTATGGTTTAACTCTGTTAGCTGAATGCACAGATCAGAAAGAAGTTTCACCGAATGATTCTGTGTAGTTTATATTTGAAGACATTCCTTTTTCCACTATTACCCACTTAGCGCTCCGAATCTCCACTTGCATTTTCTACAAAAAGAGTGTTTCATAACTGCTCAATCAAAAATATGTTTTATCTCTGTTAACTGAATTTACAGATCAGAAATAAGTTTCACAGAATGCATCTGTGTAGTTTTTATTTGAAGATATTCTTTTTCCCAATGTAGGCCTCTTAGCGCTTAGCATGTCCAATTGCAGTTTCTACAGAAAGAGTGTTTCAGAACGGCTCAATCAAAAGTAAGGTTCAACTCTGTTAGTTGAATGCACAGAACAGAAAGAATTTTCACAGAATGCTACTGTGTAGTTTATATTTGAATATATTCCTTTTTCCACTATTACCCTCTTAGCGCTCCAAATGTCCACTTGCATTTTCTACAGAAAGAGTGTTCAGAACTGCGCAATCAAAAGTATGGTTTAACTCTGTTAGCTTAATGAACATATCAGAAATAAGTTTCACACAATGCTTCTGTGTAGTTTTTATTTGAAGATGTTATTTTTCCCAATAGAGGCCTCTTAGCGCTCAGAATGTCCAATTGCAGTTTCTACAGAAAGAGTGTTTCAGAAAGGCTCAATCATAAGTAAGGTTCAACTCTGTTAGTTGAATGCACAGAACAGAAAGAAGTTTCATACAATGCTTCTGTGTAGTTTATATTTGAACATATTCTTTTTTCCACTATTACCCACTTAGTGCTACGAATGTCCAGTTGCATTTTCTACAGACAGAGTGTTTCAAAACTGCTCAATCAAAAGTATGGTTTAACTCTGTTAGCTGAATGGTCAGATCAGAAAGAAGTTTCACAGAATGCTTCTGTGTAGTTTATATTTGAATATATTCCTTTTTCCACTACTACTCTCTTAGCGCTCCAAATGTCCAGTTGCATTTTCTACAGAAAGTGTGTTCAGATCTGCTCAATCAAAAGTATGGTTTAACTCTGTTAGCTGAATGCACAGATCAGAAAGAAGTTTCACAGAATGATTCTGTGTAGTTTATATTTGGAGACATTCCTTTTTCCACTATTACCCTCTTAGCGCTCCGAATGTCCACTTGCATTTTCTACAGAAAGAGTGTTTCAGAACGGCTCAATCAAAACTAAGGTTCAACTCTTTTAGTTGAACAAACAGAACAGAAAGAAGTTTCACACAATCCTTCTGTGTAGTTTTTATTTGTAGACATTCTTTTTCCCAATATAGGCCTCTTAGCGCTCAGAATGTCCAATTGCAGTTTCTACAGAAACAGTGTTTCAGAACGGCTCAATCAAAAGTAAGGTTCAACTCTGTTAGTTGAATGCACAGAACAGAAAGAAGTTTCATACAATGCTTCTGTGTAGTTTATATTTGAACATATTATTTTTTTCCACTATTACCCACTTAGCGCTACGAATGTCCAGTTGCATTTTCTACAGACAGAGTGTTTCAAAACTGCTCAATCAAAAGTATGGTTTAATTCTGTTAGCTGAATGCTCAGATCAGAAAGAAGTTTCACAGAATGCTTCTGTGTAGTTTATATTTGAATATATTCCTTTTTCCACTACTACGCTCTTAGCGCTCCAAATGTCCAGTTGCATTTTCAACAGAAAGAGTGTTCAGATCTGCTCAATCAAAACTATGGTTTAACTATGTTAGCTGAATGCACAGATCAGAAAGAAGTTTCACCGAATGATTCTGTGTAGTTTATATTTGAAGACATTCCTTTTTCCACTATTACCCTCTTAGCGCTCCGAATCTCCACTTGCATTTTCTATAAAAAGAGTGTTTCATAACTGCTCAATCAAAAATATGTTTTATCTCTGTTAACTGAATTTACAGATCAGAAATAAGTTTCACAGAATGCATCTGTGTAGTTTTTATTTGAAGATATTCTTTTTCCCAATGTAGGCCTCTTAGCGCTTAGCATGTCCAATTGCAGTTTCTACAGAAAGAGTGTTTCAGAACGGCTCAATCAAAAGTAAGATTCAACTCTGTTAGTTGAATGCACAGAACAGAAAGAATTTTCACAGAATGCTACTGTGTAGTTTATATTTGAATATATTCCTTTTTCCACTATTACCCTCTTAGCGCTCCGAATGTCCACTTGCAATTTCTACAGAAAGAGTGTTCAGAACTGCGCAATCAAAAGTATGGTTTAACTCTGTTAGCTTAATGAACATATCAGAAATAAGTTTCACACAATGCTTCTGTGTAGTTTTTATTTGAAGATATTATTTTTCCCAATAGAGGCCTCTTAGCGCTCAGAATGTCCAATTGCAGTTTCTACAGAAAGAGTGTTTCAGAAAGGCTCAATTAAAAGTAAGGTTCAACTCTGTTAGTTGAATGTACAGAACAGAAAGAAGTTTCATACAATGCTTCTGTGTAGCTTATATTTGAACATATTCTTTTTTCCACTATTACCCACTTAGCGCTACGAATGTCCAGTTGCATTTTCTACAGACAGAGTGTTTCAAAACTGCTCAATCAAAAGTATGGTTTAACTCTGTTAGCTGAATGCTCAGATCAGAAAGAAGTTTCACAGAATGCTTCTGTGTAGTTTATATTTGAATATATTCCTTTTTCCACTACTACTCTCTTAGCGCTCCAAATGTCCAGTTGCATTTTCTACAGAAAGAGTGTTCAGATCTGCTCAATCAAAAGTATGGTTTAACTCTGTTAGCTGAATGCACAGATCAGAAAGAAGTTTCACAGAATGATTCTGTGTAGTTTATATTTGGAGACATTCCTTTTTCCACTATTACCCTCTTAGCGCTCCGAATCTCCACTTGCATTTTCTACAGAAAGAGTGTTTCAGAACGGCTCAATCAAAACTAAGGTTCAACTCTTTTAGTTGAACAAACAGAACAGAAAGAAGTTTCACACAATTCTTCTGTGTAGTTTTTATTTGTAGACATTCTTTTTCCCAATATAGGCCTCTTAGCGCTCAGAATGTCCAATTGCAGTTTCTACAGAAAGAGTGTTTCAGAACGGCTCAATCAAAAGTAAGGTTCAACTCTGTTAGTTGAATGCACAGAACAGAAAGAAGTTTCATACAATGCTTCTGTGTAGTTTATATTTGAACATATTCTTTTTTCCACTATTACCCACTTAGCGCTACGAATGTCCAGTTGCATTTTCTACAGACAGAGTGTTTCAAAACTGCTCAATCAAATGTATGGTTTAACTCTGTTAGCTGAATGCTCAGATCAGAAAGAAGTTTCACAGAATGCTTCTGTGTAGTTTATATTTGAATATATTCCTTTTTCCACTACTACTCTCTTAGCGCTCCAAATGTCCAGTTGCATTTTCTACAGAAAGAGTGTTCAGATCTGCTCAATCAAAAGTATGGTTTAACTCTGTTAGCTGAATGCACAGATCAGAAAGAAGTTTCACAGAATGATTCTGTGTAGTTTATATTTGGAGACATTCCTTTTTCCACTATTACCCTCTTAGCGCTCCGAATCTCCACTTGCATTTTCTACAGAAAGAGTGTTTCAGAACGGCTCAATCAAAACTAAGGTTCAACTCTTTTAGTTGAACAAACAGAACAGAAAGAAGATTCACCCAATCCTTCTGTATAGTTTTTATTTTTAGACATTCTTTTTCCCAATATAGGCCTCTTAGCGCTCAGAATGTCCAATTGCAGTTTCTACAGAAAGAGTGTTTCAGAACGGCTCAATCAAAAGTAAGGTTCAACTCTGTTAGTTGAATGCACAGAACAGAAAGAAGTTTCATACAATGCTTCTGTGTAGTTTATATTTGAACATATTCTTTTTTCCTCTATTACCCACTTAGCGCTACGAATGTCCAGTTGCATTTTCTACAGACAGAGTGTTTCAAAACTGCTCAATCAAAAGTATGGTTTAATTCTGTTAGCTGAATGCTCAGATCAGAAAGAAGTTTCACAGAATGCTTCTGTGTAGTTTATATTTGAATATATTCCTTTTTCCACTACTACGCTCTTAGCGCTCCAAATGTCCAGTTGCATTTTCAACAGAAAGAGTGTTCACATCTGCTCAATCAAAACTATGGTTTAACTATGTTAGCTGAATGCACAGATCAGAAAGATGTTTCACCGAATGATTCTGTGTAGTTTATATTTGAAGACATTACTTTTTCCACTATTACCCTCTTAGCGCTCCGAATCTCCACTTGCATTTTCTACAAAAAGAGTGTTTCATAACTGCTCAATCAAAAATATGTTTTATCTCTGTTAACTGAATTTACAGATCAGCAATAAGTTTCACAGAATGCATCTGTGTAGTTTTTATTTGAAGATATTCTTTTTCCCAATGTAGGCCTCATAGCGCTTAGCATGTCCAATTGCAGTTTCTACAGAAAGAGTGTTTCAGAACGGCTCAATCAAAAGTAGGGTTCAACTCTGTTAGTTGAATGCACAGAACAGAAAGAATTTTCACAGAATGCTACTGTGTAGTTTATATTTGTATATATTCCTTTTTCCACTATTACCCTCTTAGCGCTCCGAATGTCCACTTGCATTTTCTACAGAAAGAGTGTTCAGAACTGCGCAATCAAAAGTATGGTTTAACTCTGTTAGCTTAATGAACATATCAGAAAAAAGTTTCACACAATGCTTCTGTGTAGTTTTTATTTGAAGATATTATTTTTCCCAATAGAGGTCTCTTAGCGCTCAGAATGTCCAATTGCAGTTTCTACAGAAAGAGTGTTTCAGAAAGGCTCAATTAAAAGTAAGGTTCAACTCTGTTAGTTGAATGTACAGAACAGAAAGAAGTTTCATACAATGCTTCTGTGTAGCTTATATTTGAACATATTCTTTTTTCCACTATTACCCACTTAGCGCTACGAATGTCCAGTTGCATTTTCTACAGACAGAGTGTTTCAAAACTGCTCAATCAAAAGTATGGTTTAACTCTGTTAGCTGAATGCTCAGATCAGAAAGAAGTTTCACAAAATGCTTCTGTGTAGTTTATATTTGAATATATTCCTTTTTCCACTACTACTCTCTTAGCGCTCCAAATGTCCAGTTGCATTTTCTACAGAAAGAGTGTTCAGATCTGCTCAATCAAAAGTATGGTTTAACTCTGTTAGCTGAATGCACAGATCAGAAAGAAGTTTCACAGAATGATTCTGTGTAGTTTATATTTGGAGACATTCCTTTTTCCACTATTACCCTCTTAGCGCTCCGAATCTCCACTTGCATTTTCTACAGAAAGAGTGTTTCAGAACGGCTCAATCAAAACTAAGGTTCAACTCTTTTAGTTGAACAAACAGAACAGAAAGTAGTTTCACACAATTCTTCTGTGTAGTTTTTATTTGTAGACATTCTTTTTCCCAATATAGGCCTCTTAGCGCTCAGAATGTCCAATTGCAGTTTCTACAGAAAGAGTGTTTCAGAACGGCTCAATCAAAAGTAAGGTTCAACTCTGTTAGTTGAATGCACAGAACAGAAAGAAGTTTCATACAATGCTTCTGTGTAGTTCATATTTGAACATATTCTTTTTTCCACTATTACCCACTTAGCGCTACGAATGTCCAGTTGCATTTTCTACAGACAGAGTTTTTCAAAACTGCTCAATCAAAAGTATGGTTTAACTCTGTTAGCTGAATGCTCAGATCAGAAAGAAGTTTCACAGAATGCTTCTGTGTAGTTTATATTTGAATATATTCCTTTTTCCACTACTACGCTCTTAGCGCTCCAAATGTCCAGTTGCATTTTCTAAAGAAAGAGTGTTCAGATCTGCTCAATCAAAAGTATGGTTTAAGTCTGTTAGCTGAATGCACAGATCAGAAAGAAGTTTCACCGAATGATTCTGTGTAGTTTATATTTGAAGACATTCCTTTTTCCACTATTAACCACTTAGCGCTCCGAATCTCCACTTGCATTTTCTACAAAAAGAGTGTTTCATAACTGCTCAATCAAAAATATGTTTTATCTCTGTTAACTGAATTTACAGATCAGAAATAAGTTTCACAGAATGCATCTGTGTAGTTTTTATTTGAAGATATTCTTTTTCCCAATGCAGGCCTCTTAGCGCTTAGCATGTCCAATTGCAGTTTCTACAGAAAGAGTGTTTCAGAACGGCTCAATCAAAAGTAAGGTTCAACTCTGTTAGTTGAATGCACAGAACAGAAAAAATTTTCACAGAATGCTACTGTGTAGTTTATATTTGAATATATTCCTTTTTCCACTATTACCCTCTTAGCGCTCCGAATGTCCACTTGCATTTTCTACAGAAAGAGTGTTCAGAACTGCGCAATCAAAAGTATGGTTTAACTCTGTTAGCTTAATGAACATATCAGAAATAAGTTTCACACAATGCTTCTGTGTAGTTTTTATTTGAAGATATTATTTTTCCCAATAGAGGCCTCTTAGCGCTCAGAATGTCCAATTGCAGTTTCTACAGAAAGAGTGTTTCAGAAAGGCTCAATCAAAAGTAAGGTTCAACTCTGTAAGTTGAATGCACAGAACAGAAAGAAGTTTCATACAATGCTTCTGTGTAGCTTATATTTGAATATATTCTTTTTTCCACTATTACCCACTTAGCGCTACGAATGTCCAGTTGCATTTTCTACAGACAGAGTGTTTCAAAACTGCTCAATCAAAAGTATGGTTTAACTCTGTTAGCTGAATGCTCAGATCAGAAAGAAGTTTCACAGAATGTTTCTGTGTAGTTTATATTTGAATATATTCCTTTTTCCACTACTACTCTCTTAGCGCTCCAAATGTCCAGTTGCATTTTCTACAGAAAGAGTGTTCAGATCTGCTCAATCAAAAGTATGGTTTAACTCTGTTAGCTGAATGCACAGATCAGAAAGAAGTTTCACAGAATGATTCTGTGTAGTTTATATTTGGAGACATTCCTTTTTCCACTATTACCCTCTTAGCGCTCCGAATCTCCACTTGCATTTTCTACAGAAAGAGTGTTTCAGAACGGCTCAATCAAAACTAAGGTTCAACTCTTTTAGTTGAACAAACCGAACAGAAAAAAGTTTCGCACAATTCTTCTGTGTAGTTTTTATTTGTAGACATTCTTTTTCCCAATATAGGCCTCTTAGCGCTCAGAATGTCCAATTGCAGTTTCTACAGAAAGAGTGTTTCAAAACGGCTCAATCAAAAGTAAGGTTCAACTCTGTTAGTTGAATGCACAGAACAGAAAGAAGTTTCATACAATGCTTCTGTGTAGTTCATATTTGAACATATTCTTTTTTCCACTATTACCCACTTAGCGCTACGAATGTCCAGTTGCATTTTCTACAGACAGAGTGTTTCAAAACTGCTCAATCAAAAGTATGGTTTAACTCTGTTAGCTGAATGCTCAGATCAGAAAGAAGTTTCACAGAATGCTTCTGTGTAGTTTATATTTGAATATATTCCTTTTTCCACTACTACGCTCTTAGCGCTCCAAATGTCCAGTTGCATTTTCTAAAGAAAGAGTGTTCAGATCTGCTCAATCAAAAGTATGGTTTAAGTCTGTTAGCTGAATGCACAGATCAGAAAGAAGTTTCACCGAATGATTCTGTGTAGTTTATATTTGAAGACATTCCTTTTTCCACTATTAACCACTTAGCGCTCCGAATCTCCACTTGCATTTTCTACAAAAAGAGTGTTTCATAACTGCTCAATCAAAAATATGTTTTATCTCTGTTAACTGAATTTACAGATCAGAAATAAGTTTCACAGAATGCATCTGTGTAGTTTTTATTTGAAGATATTCTTTTTCCCAATGCAGGCCTCTTAGCGCTTAGCATGTCCAATTGCAGTTTCTACAGAAAGAGTGTTTCAGAACGGCTCAATCAAAAGTAAGGTTCAACTCTGTTAGTTGAATGCACAGAACAGAAAAAATTTTCACAGAATGCTACTGTGTAGTTTATATTTGAATATATTCCTTTTTCCACTATTACCCTCTTAGCGCTCCGAATGTCCACTTGCATTTTCTACAGAAAGAGTGTTCAGAACTGCGCAATCAAAAGTATGGTTTAACTCTGTTAGCTTAATGAACATATCAGAAATAAGTTTCACACAATGCTTCTGTGTAGTTTTTATTTGAAGATATTATTTTTCCCAATAGAGGCCTCTTAGCGCTCAGAATGTCCAATTGCAGTTTCTACAGAAAGAGTGTTTCAGAAAGGCTCAATCAAAAGTAAGGTTCAACTCTGTAAGTTGAATGCACAGAACAGAAAGAAGTTTCATACAATGCTTCTGTGTAGCTTATATTTGAATATATTCTTTTTTCCACTATTACCCACTTAGCGCTACGAATGTCCAGTTGCATTTTCTACAGACAGAGTGTTTCAAAACTGCTCAATCAAAAGTATGGTTTAACTCTGTTAGCTGAATGCTCAGATCAGAAAGAAGTTTCACAGAATGTTTCTGTGTAGTTTATATTTGAATATATTCCTTTTTCCACTACTACTCTCTTAGCGCTCCAAATGTCCAGTTGCATTTTCTACAGAAAGAGTGTTCAGATCTGCTCAATCAAAAGTATGGTTTAACTCTGTTAGCTGAATGCACAGATCAGAAAGAAGTTTCACAGAATGATTCTGTGTAGTTTATATTTGGAGACATTCCTTTTTCCACTATTACCCTCTTAGCGCTCCGAATCTCCACTTGCATTTTCTACAGAAAGAGTGTTTCAGAACGGCTCAATCAAAACTAAGGTTCAACTCTTTTAGTTGAACAAACCGAACAGAAAAAAGTTTCGCACAATTCTTCTGTGTAGTTTTTATTTGTAGACATTCTTTTTCCCAATATAGGCCTCTTAGCGCTCAGAATGTCCAATTGCAGTTTCTACAGAAAGAGTGTTTCAAAACGGCTCAATCAAAAGTAAGGTTCAACTCTGTTAGTTGAATGCACAGAACAGAAAGAAGTTTCATACAATGCTTCTGTGTAGTTCATATTTGAACATATTCTTTTTTCCACTATTACCCACTTAGCGCTACGAATGTCCAGTTGCATTTTCTACAGACAGAGTTTTTCAAAACTGCTCAATCAAAAGTATGGTTTAACTCTGTTAGCTGAAAGCTCAGATCAGAAAGAAGTTTCACAGAATGCTTCTGTGTAGTTTATATTTGAATATATTCCTTTTTCCACTACTACGCTCTTAGCGCTCCAAATGTCCAGTTGCATTTTCTAAAGAAAGAGTGTTCAGATCTGCTCAATCAAAAGTATGGTTTAACTCTGTTAGCTGAATGCACAGATCAGAAAGAAGTTTCACCTAATGATTCTGTGTAGTTTATATTTGAATATATTCCTTTTTCCACTACTACGCTCTTAGCGCTCCAAATGTCCAGTTGCATTTTCTACAGAAAGAGTGTTCAGATCTGCTCAATCAAAAGTATGGTTTAACTCTGTTAGCTGAATGCACAGATCAGAAATAAGTTTCACACAATGCTTCTGTGTAGTTTTTATTTGAAGATATTATTTTTCCCAATATAGGCCTCTTAGCGCTCAGAATGTCCAATTGCAGTTTCTACAGAAAGAGTGTTTCAGAAAGGCTCAATCAAAAGTAAGGTTCAACTCTGTTAGTTGAATGCACAGAACAGAAAGAAGTTTCATACAATGCTTCTGTGTAGTTCATATTTGAACATATTCTTTTTTCCACCATTACCCACTTAGCGCTACGAATGTCAAGTTGCATTTTCTACAGACAGAGTGTTTCAAAACTGCTCAATCAAAAGTATGGTTTAACTCTGTTAGCTGAATGCTCAGATCAGAAAGAAGTTTCACAGAATGCTTCTGTGTAGTTTATATTTGAATATATTCCTTTTTCCACTATTACCCTCTTAGCGCTCTGAATGTCCACTTGCATTTTCTACAGAAAGAGTGTTCAGAACTGTGCAATCCAAAGTATGGTTTAACTCTGTTAGCTTAATGAACATATCAGAAATAAGTTTCACAAAATGCTTCTGTGTAGTTTTTATTTGAAGATATTATTTTTCCCAATAGAGGCCTCTTAGCGCTCAGAATGTCCAATTGCAGTTTCTACAGAAAGAGTGTTTCAGAAAGGCTCAATCAAAGTAAGGTTCAACTCTGTTAGTTGAATGCACAGAACAGAAAGTAGTTTCATACAATGCTTCTGTGTAGTTTATATTTGAACATATTCTTTTTTCCACTCTTACCCACTTAGCGCTACGAATGTCCAGTTGCATTTTCTACAGACAGAGTGTTTCAAAACTGCTCAATCAAAAGTATGGTTTAACTCTGTTAGCTGAATGCTCAGATCAGAAAGAAGTTTCACAGAATGCTTCTGTGTAGTTTATATTTGAATATATTCCTTTTTCCACTACTACGCTCTTAGAGCTCCAAATGTCCAGTTGCATTTTCTACAGAAAGAGTGTTCAGATCTGCTCAATCAAAAGTATGGTTTAACTCTGTTAGCTGAATGCACAGATCAGAAAGAAGTTTCACAGAATGATTCTGTGTAGTTTATATTTGGAGATATTCCTTTTTCCACTATTACCCTCTTAGCGCTCCGAATCTCCACTTGCATTTTCTACAGAAAGAGTGTTTCAGAACGGCTCAATCAAAACTAAGGTTCAACTCTTTTAGTTGAACAAACAGAACAGAAAGAAGTTTCACACAATCCTTCTGTGTAGTTTTTATTTGTAGACATTCTTTATCCCAATATAGGCCTCTTAGCGCTCAGAATGTCTAATTGCAGTTTCTACAGAAAGAGTGTTTCAGAACGGCTCAATCAAAAGTAAGGTTCAACTCTGTTAGTTGAATGCACAGAACAGAAAGAAGTTTCATACAATGCTACTGTGTAGTTTATATTTGAACATATTCTTTTTTCCACTATTACCCACTTAGTGCTACGAATGTCCAGTTGCATTTTCTACAGACAGAGTGTTTCAAAACTGCTCAATCAAAAGTATGGTTTAACTCTGTCAGCTGAATGCTCAGATCAGAAAGAAGTTTCACAGAATGCTTCTGTGTAGTTTATATTTGAATATATTCCATTTTCCACTACTACGCTCTTAGCGCTCCAAATGTCCAGTTGCATTTTCTACAGAAAGGGTGTTCAGATCTGCTCAATCAAAAGTATGGTTTAACTCTGTTAGCTGAATGCACAGATCAGAAAGAAATTTCACCGAATGATTCTGTGTAGTTTATATTTGAAGACATTCCTTTTTCCACTATTACCCACTTAGCGCTCCGAATCTCCACTTGCATTTTCTACAAAAAGAGTGTTTCATAACTGCTCAATCAAAAATATGTTTTATCTCTGTTAACTGAATTTACAGATCAGAAATAAGTTTCACAGAATGCATCTGTGTAGTTTTTATTTGAAGATATTCTTTTTCCCAATGTAG
The DNA here is from genome assembly GCF_028878055.3 of Symphalangus syndactylus. NCBI lineage: Eukaryota > Metazoa > Chordata > Mammalia > Primates > Hylobatidae > Symphalangus > Symphalangus syndactylus. The sequence continues at coordinate 107,340,624 of NC_072437.2, read as the reverse complement.
GCCTCTTAGCGCTTAGCATGTCCAATTGCAGTTTCTACAGAAAGAGTGTTTCAGAACGGCTCAATCAAAAGTAGGGTTCAACTCTGTTAGTTGAATGCACAGAACAGAAAGAATTTTCACAGAATGCTACTGTGTAGTTTATATTTGAATATATTCCTTTTTCCACTATTACCCTCTTAGCGCTCCGAATATCCACTTGCATTTTCTACAGAAAGAGTGTTCAGAACTGCGCAATCAAAAGTATGGTTTAACTCTGTTAGCTTAATGAACATATCAGAAATAAGTTTCACACAATGCTTCTGTGTAGTTTTTATTTGAAGATATTATTTTTCCCAATAGAGGCCTCTTAGCGCTCAGAATGTCCAATTGCAGTTTCTACAGAAAGAGTGTTTCAGAAAGGCTCAATCAAAAGTAAGGTTCAACTCTGTTAGTTGAATGCACAGAACAGAAAGAAGTTTCATACAATGCTTCTGTGTAGTTTATATTTGAACATATTCTTTTTTCCACTATTACCCACTTAGCGCTACGAATGTCCAGTTGCATTTTCTACAGACAGAGTGTTTCAAAACTGCTCAATCAAAAGTATGGTTTAACTCTGTTAGCTGAATGCTCAGATCAAAAAGAAGTTTCACAGAATGCTTCTGTGTAGTTTATATTTGAATATATTACTTTTTCCACTACTACTCTCTTGGCGCTCCAAATGTCCAGTTGCATTTTCTACAGAAAGAGTGTTCAGATCTGCTCAATCAAAAGTATGGTTTAACTCTGTTAGGTGAATGCACAGATCAGAAAGAAGTTTCACAGAATGATTCTGTGTAGTTTATATTTGGAGACATTCCTTTTTCCACTATTACCCTCTTAGCGCTCCGAATCTCCACTTGCATTTTCTACAGAAAGAGTGTTTCAGAACGGCTCAATCAAAACTAAGGTTCAACTCTTTTAGTTGAACAAACAGAACAGAAAGAAGTTTCACACAATCCTTCTGTGTAGTTTTTATTTGTAGACATTCTTTATCCCAATATAGGCCTCTTAGCGCTCAGAATGTCTAATTGCAGTTTCTACAGAAAGAGTGTTTCAGAACGGCTCAATCAAAAGTAAGGTTCAACTCTGTTAGTTGAATGCACAGAACAGAAAGAAGTTTCCTACAATGCTTCTGTGTAGTTTATATTTGAACATATTCTTTTTTCCACTATTACCCACTTAGCGCTACGAATGTCCAGTTGCATTTTCTACAGACAGAGTGTTTCAAATCTGCTCAATCAAAAGTATGGTTTAACTCTGTCAGCTGAATGCTCAGATCAGAAAGAAGTTTCACAGAATGCTTCTGTGTAGTTTATATTTGAATATATTCCATTTTCCACTACTACGCTCTTAGCGCTCCAAATGTCCAGTTGCATTTTCTACAGAAAGAGTGTTCAGATCTGCTCAATCAAAAGTATGGTTTAACTCTGTTAGCTGAATGCACAGATCAGAAAGAAGTTTCACCGATTGACTCTGTGTAGTTTATATTTGAAGACATTCCTTTTTCCACTATTACCCACTTAGCGCTCCGAATCTCCACTTGCATTTTCTACAAAAAGAGTGTTTCATAACTGCTCAATCAAAAATATGTTTTATCTCTGTTAACTGAATTTACAGATCAGAAATAAGTTTCACAGAATGCATCTGTGTAGTTTTTATTTGAAGATATTCTTTTTCCCAATGTAGGCCTCTTAGCACTTAGCATGTCCAATTGCAGTTTCTACAGAAAGAGTGTTTCAGAACGGCTCAATCAAAAGTAGGGTTCAACTCTGTTAGTTGAATGCACAGAACAGAAAGAATTTTCACAGAATGCTACTGTGTAGTTTATATTTGAATATATTCCTTTTTCCACTATTACCCTCTTAGCGCTCCGAATGTCCACCTGCATTTTCTACAGAAAGAGTGTTCAGAACTGCGCAATCAAAAGTATGGTTTAACTCTGTTAGCTTAATGAACATATCAGAAATAAGTTTCACACAATGCTTCTGTGTAGTTTTTATTTGAAGATATTATTTTTCCCAATAGAGGCCTCTTAGCGCTCAGAATGTCCAATTGCAGTTTCTACAGAAAGAGTGTTTCAGAAAGGCTCAATCAAAAGTAAGGTTCAACTCTGTAAGTTGAATGCACAGAAAAGAAAGAAGTTTCATACAATGCTTCTGTGTAGCTTATATTTGAACATATTCTTTTTTCCACTATTACCCACTTAGCGCTACGAATGTCCAGTTGCATTTTCTACAGACAGAGTGTTTCAAAACTGCTCAATCAAAAGTACGGTTTAACTCTGTTAGCTGAATGCTCAGATCAGAAAGAAGTTTCACAGAATGTTTCTGTGTAGTTTATATTTCAATATATTCCTTTTTCCACTACTACTCTCTTAGCGCTCCAAATGTCCAGTTGCATTTTCTACAGAAAGATTGTTCAGATCTGCTCAATCAAAAGTATGGTTTAACTCTGTTAGCTGAATGCACAGATCAGAAAGAAGTTTCACAGAATGATTCTGTGTAGTTTATATTTGGAGACATTCCTTTTTCCACTATTACCCTCTTAGCGCTCCGAATCTCCACTTGCATTTTCTACAGAAAGAGTGTTTCAGAACGGCTCAATCAAAACTAAGGTTCAACTCTTTTAGTTGAACAAACAGAACAGAAAGAAGTTTCACACAATTCTTCTGTGTAGTTTTTATTTTAGACATTCTTTTTCCCAATATAGGCCTCCTAGCGCTCAGAATGTCCAATTGCAGTTTCTACAGAAAGAGTGTTTCAGAACGGCTCAATCAAAAGTAAGGTTCAACTCTGTTAGTTGAATGCACAGAACAGAAAGAAGTTTCATACAATGCTTCTGTGTAGTTTATATTTGAACATATTCTTTTTTCCACTATTACCCACTTAGCGCTACGAATGTCCAGTTGCATTTTCTACAGACAGAGTGTTTCAAAACTGCTCAATCAAAAGTATGGTTTAACTCTGTTATCTGAATGCTCAGATCAGAAAGAAGTTTCACAGAATGCTTCTGTGTAGTTTATATTTGAATATATTCCTTTTTCCACTACTACGCTCTTAGCGCTCCAAATGTCCAGTTGCATTTTCTACAGAAAGAGTGTTCAGATCTGCTCAATCAAAAGTATGTTTTAACTATGTTAGCTGAATGCACAGATCAGAAAGAAGTTTCACCGAATGATTCTGTGTAGTTTATATTTGAAGACATTCCTTTTTCCACTATTACCCTCTTAGCGCTCCGAATCTCCACTTGCATTTTCTACAAAAAGAGTGTTTCATAACTGCTCAATCAAAAATATGTTTTATCTCTGTTAACTGAATTTACAGATCAGAAATAAGTTTCACAGAATGCATCTGTGTAGTTTTTATTTGAAGATATTCTTTTTCCCAATGTAGGCCTCTTAGCGCTTAGCATGTCCAATTGCAGTTTCTACAGAAAGAGTGTTTCAGAACGGCTCAATCAAAAGTAAGGTTCAACTCTGTTAGTTGAATGCACAGAACAGAAAGTATTTTCACAGAATGCTACTGTGTTGTTTATATTTGAATATATTCCTTTTTCCACTATTACCCTCTTAGCGCTCTGAATGTCCACTTGCATTTTCTACAGAAAGAGTGTTCAGAACTGTGCAATCCAAAGTATGGTTTAACTCTGTTAGCTTAATGAACATATCAGAAAAAAGTTTCACAAAATGCTTCTGTGTAGTTTTTATTTGAAGATATTATTTTTCCCAATAGAGGCCTCTTAGCGCTCAGAATGTCCAATTGCAGTTTCTACAGAAAGAGTGTTTCAGAAAGGCTCAATCAAAATTAAGGTTCAACTCTGTTAGTTGAATGCACAGAACAGAAAGAAGTTTCATACAATGCTTCTGTGTAGTTTATATTTGAACATATTCTTTTTTCCACTCTTACCCACTTAGCGCTACGAATGTCCAGTTGCATTTTCTACAGACAGAGTGTTTCAAAACTGCTCAATCAAAAGTATGGTTTAACTCTGTTAGCTGAATGCTCACATCAGAAAGAAGTTTCACAGAATGCTTCTGTGTAGTTTATATTTGAATATATTCATTTTTCCACTACGACTCTCTTAGCGCTCCAAATGTCCAGTTGCATTTTCTACAGAAAGAGTGTTCAGATCTGCTCCATCAAATGTATGGTTTAACTCTTTTAGCTGAATGCACAGATCAGAAAGAAGTTTCACAGAATGATTCTGTGTAGTTTATATTTGGAGACATTCCTTTTTCCACTATTACCCTCTTAGCGCTCCGAATCTCCACTTGCATTTTCTACAGAAAGAGTGTTTCAGAACGGCTCAATCAAAACTAAGGTTCAACTCTTTTAGTTGAACAAACAGAACAGAAAGAAGTTTCACACAATTCTTCTGTGTAGTTTTTATTTGTAGACATTCTTTTTCCCAATATAGGCCTCTTAGCGCTCAGAATGTCCAATTGCAGTTTCTACAGAAAGAGTGTTTCAGAACGGCTCAATCAAAAGTAAGGTTCAACTCTGTTAGTTGAATGCACAGAACAGAAAGATGTTTCACAGAATGCTTCTGTGTAGTTTATATTTGAACATATTCTTTTTTCCACTATTACCCACTTAGCGCTCCGAATCTCCACTTGCATTTTCTACAAAAAGAGTTTTTCATAACTGCTCAATCAAAAATATGTTTTATCTCTGTTAACTGAATTTACAGATCAGAAATAAGTTTCACAGAATGCATCTGTGTAGTTTTTATTTGAAGACATTCTTTTTCCCAATGTAGGCCTCTTAGCGCTTAGCATGTCCAATTGCAGTTTCTACAGAAAGAGTGTTTCAGAACGGCTCAATCAAAAGTAAGGTTCAACTCTGTTAGTTGAATGCACAGAACAGAAAGAATTTTCACAGAATGCTACTGTGTAGTTTATATTTGAATATATTCCTTTTTCCACTATTACCCTCTTAGCGCTCCGAATGTCCACTTGCATTTTCTACAGAAAGAGTGTTCAGAACTGCGCAATCAAAAGTATGGTTTAACTCTGTTAGCTTAATGAACATATCAGAAATAATTTTCACACAATGCTTCTGTGTAGTTTTTATCTGAAGATATTATTTTTCCCAATAGAGGCCTCTTAGCGCTCAGAATGTCCAATTGCAGTTTCTACAGAAAGAGTGTTTCAGAAAGGCTCAATCAAAAGTAAGGTTCAACTCTGTTAGTTGAATGCACAGAACAGAAAGAAGTTTCATACAATGCTTCTGTGTAGTTTATATTTGAACATATTCTTTTTTCCACTATTACCCACTTAGCGCTACGAATGTCCAGTTGCATTTTCTACAGACAGAGTGTTTCAAAACTGCTCAGTGAAAATTATGGTTTAACTCTGTTAGCTGAATGCTCAGATCAGAAAGAAGTTTCACAGAATGCTTCTGTGTAGTTTATATTTGAATATATTCCTTTTTGCACTACTACTCTCTTAGCGCTCAAAATGTCCAGTTGCATTTTCTACAGAAAGAGTGTTCAGATCTGCTCAATCAAAAGTATGGTTTAACTCTGTTAGCTGAATGCACAGATCAGAAAGAAGTTTCACAGAATGATTCTGTGTAGTTTATATTTGGAGACATTCCTTTTTCCACTATTACCCTCTTAGCGCTCCGAATCTCCACTTCCATTTTCTACAGAAAGAGTGTTTCAGAACGGCTCAATCAAAACTAAGGTTCAACTCTTTTAGTTGAACAAACAGAACAGAAAGAAGTTTCACACAATTCTTCTGTGTAGTTTTTATTTGTAGACATTCTTTTTCCCAATATAGGCCTCTTAGCGCTCACAATGTCCAATTGCAGTTTCTACAGAAAGAGTGTTTCAGAACGGCTCAATCAAAAGTAAGGTTCAAATCTGTTAGTTGAATGCACAGAACAGAAAGAAGTTTCATACAATGCTTCTGTGTAGTTCATATTTGAACATATTCTTTTTTCCACTATTACCCACTTAGCGCTACGAATGTCCAGTTGCATTTTCTACAGACAGAGTGTTTCAAAACTGCTCAATCAAAAGTATGGTTTAACTCTGTTAGCTGAATTCTCAGATCAGAAAGAAGTTTCACAGAATGCTTCTGTGTAGTTTATATTTGAATATATTCCTTTTTCCACTACTACGCTCTTAGCGCTCCAAATGTCCAGTTGCATTTTCTACAGAAAGAGTGTTCAGATCTGCTCAATCAAAAGTATGGTTTAACTCTGTTAGCTGAATGCACAGATCAGAAAGAAGTTTCACCGAATGATTCTGTGTAGTTTATATTTGAAGACATTCCTTTTTCCACTATTACCCTCTTAGCGCTCCGAATCTCCACTTGCATTTTCTACAAAAAGAGTGTTTCATAACTGCTCAATCAAAAATATGTTTTATCTCTGTTAACTGAATTTACAGATCAGAAATAAGTTTCACAGAATGCATCTGTGTAGTTTTTATTTGAAGATATTCTTTTTCCCAATGTAGGCCTCTTAGCGCTTAGCATGTCCAATTGCAGTTTCTACAGAAAGAGTGTTTCAGAACGGCTCAATCAAAAGTAAGGTTCAACTCTGTTAGTTGAATGCACAGAACAGAAAGAATTTTCACAGAATGCTACTGTGTAGTTTATATTTGAATATATTCCTTTTTCCACTATTACCCTCTTAGCGCTCCGAATGTCCACTTGCATTTTCTACAGAAAGAGTTTTCAGAACTGCGCAATCCAAAGTATGGTATAACTCTGTTAGCTTAATGAACATATCAGAAATAAGTTTCACACAATGCTTCTGTGTAGTTTTTATTTGAAGATATTATTTTTCCCAATAGAGGCCTCTTAGCGCTCAGAATGTCCAATTGCAGTTTCTACAGAAAGAGTGTTTCAGAAAGGCTCAATCAAAAGTAAGGTTCAACTCTGTTAGTTGAATGCACAGAACAGAAAGAAGTTTCATACAATGCTTCTGTGTAGTTTATATTTGAACATACTCTTTTTTCCACTATTACCCACTTAGCGCTACGAATGTCCAGTTGCATTTTCTACAGACAGAGTGTTTCAAAACTGCTCAATCAAAAGTATGGTTTAACTCTGTTAACTGAATGCTCAGATCAGAAAGAAGTTTCACAGAATGCTTCTGTGTAGTTTATATTTGAATATATTCCTTTTTCCACTACTACTCTCTTAGCGCTCCAAATGTCCAGTTGCATTTTCTACAGAAAGAGTGTTCAGATCTGCTCAATCAAAAGTATGGTTTAACTCTGTTAGCTGAATGCACAGATCAGAAAGAAGTTTCACAGAATGATTCTGTGTAGTTTATATTTGGAGACATTCCTTTTTCCACTATTACCCTCTTAGCGCTCCGAATCTCCACTTGCATTTTCTACAGAAAGAGTGTTTCAGAACGGCTCAATCAAAACAAAGGTTCAACTCTTTTAGTTGAACAAACAGAACAGAAAGAAGTTTCACACAATTCTTCCGTGTAGTTTTTATTTGTAGACATTCTTTTTCCCAATATAGGCCTCTTAGCGCTCAGAATGTCCAATTGCAGTTTCTACAGAAAGAGTGTTTCAGAACGGCTCAATCAAAAGTAAGGTTCAACTCTGTTAGTTGAATGCACAGAACAGAAAGAAGTTTCACAGAATGCTTCTGTGTAGTTTATATTTGAACATATTCTTTTTTCCACTATTACCCACTTAGCGCTACGAATGTCCAGTTGCATTTTCTACAGACAGAGTGTTTCAAAACTGCTCAGTGAAAAGTATGGTTTAACTCTGTTAGCTGAATGCTCAGATTAGAAAGAAGTTTCACAGAACGCTTCTGTGTAGTTTATATTTGAATATATTCCTTTTTCCACTACTACGCTCTTAGCGCTCCAAATGTCCAGTTGCATTTTCTACAGAGTGTTCAGATCTGCTCAATCAAAAGTATGGTTTAACACTGTTAGCTGAATGCACAGATCAGAAAGAAGTTTCACCGAATGATTCTGTGTAGTTTATATTTGAAGACATTCCTTTTTCCACTATAACCCTCTTAGCGCTCCGTATCTCCACTTGCATTTTCTAAAAAAAGAGTGTTTCATAACTGCTCAATCAAAAATTTGTTTTATCTCTGTTAACTGAATTTACAGATCAGAAATAAGTTTCACAGAATGCATCTGTGTAGTTTTTATTTGAAGATATTCTTTTTCCCAATGTAGGCCTCTTAGCGCTTAGCATGTCCAATTGCAGTTTCTACAGAAAGAGTGTTTCAGAACGGCTCAATCAAAAGTAAGGTTCAACTCTGTTAGTTGAATGCACAGAACAGAAAGAATTTTCACAGAATGCTACTGTGTAGTTTATATTTGAATATATTCCTTTTTCCACTATTACCCTCTTAGCGCTCCGAATGTCCACTTGCATTTTCTACAGAAAGAGTTTTCAGAACTGCGCAATCCAAAGTATGGTATAACTCTGTTATCTTAATGAACATATCAGAAATAAGTTTCACACAATGCTTCTGTGTAATTTTTATTTGAAGATATTATTTTTCCCAATAGAGGCCTCTTAGCGCTCAGAATGTCCAATTGCAGTTTCTACAGAAAGAGTGTTTCAGAAAGGCTCAATCAAATGTAAGGTTCAACTCTGTTAGTTGAATGCACAGAACAGAAAGAAGTTTCATACAATGATTCTGTGTAGTTTATATTTGAACATACTCTTTTTTCCACTATTACCCATTTAGCGCTACGAATGTCCAGTTGCATTTTCTACAGACAGAGTGTTTCAGAACTGCTCAATCAAAAGTATGGTTTAACTCTGTTAGCTGAATGCTCAGATCAGAAAGAAGTTTCACAGAATGCTTCTGTGTAGTTTATATTTGAATATATTCCTTTTTCCACTACTACTCTCTTAGCGCTCCAAATGTCCAGTTGCATTTTCTACAGAAAGAGTGTTCAGATCTGCTCAATCAATAGTATGTTTTAACTCTGTTAGCTGAATGCACAGATCAGAAAGAAGTTTCACAGAATGATTCTGTGTAGTTTATATTTGGAGACATTCCTTTTTCCACTATTACCCTCTTAGCGCTCCGAATCTCCACTTGCATTTTCTACAGAAAGAGTGTTTCAGAACGGCTCAATCAAAACAAAGGTTCAACTCTTTTATTTGAACAAACAGAACAGAAAGAAGTTTCACACAATTCTTCTGTGTAGTTTTTATTTGTAGACATTCTTTTTCCCAATATAGGCCTCTTAGCGCTCAGAATGTCCAATTGCAGTTTCTACAGAAAGAGTGTTTCAGAACGGCTCAATCAAAAGTAAGGTTCAACTCTGTTAGTTGAATGCACAGAACAGAAAGAAGTTTCACAGAATGCTTCTGTGTAGTTTATATTTGAACATATTCTTTTTTCCACTATTACCCACTTAGCGCTACGAATGTCCAGTTGCATTTTCTACAGACAGAGTGTTTCAAAACTGCTCAATCAAAAGTATGGTTTAACTCTGTTAGCTGAATGCTCAGATCAGAAAGAAGTTTCACAGAATGCTTCTGTGTAGTTTCTATTTGAATATATTCCTTTTTCCACTACTACGCTCTTAGCGCTCCAAATGTCCAGTTGCATTTTCTACAGAAAGAGTGTTCAGATCTGCTCAATCAAAAGTATGGTTTAACTCTGTTAGCTGAATGCACAGATCAGAAAGAAGTTTCACCGAATGATTCTGTGTAGTTTATATTTGAAGACATTCCTTTTTCCACTATTACCCTCTTAGCGCTCCGAATCTCCACTTGCATTTTCTACAAAAAGAGTGTTTCATAACTGCTCAATCAAAAATATGTTTTATCTCTGTTAACTGAATTTACAGATCAGAAATAAGTTTCACAGAATGCATCTGTGTAGTTTTTATTTGAAGATATTCTTTTTCCCAATGTAGGCCTCTTAGCGCTTAGCATGTCCAATTGCAGTTTCTACAGAAAGAGTGTTTCAGAACGGCTCAATCAAAAGTAAGGTTCAACTCTGTTAGTTGAATGCACAGAACAGAAAGAATTTTCACAGAATCCTACTGTGTAGTTTATATTTGAATATATTCCTTTTTCCACTATTACCCTCTTAGCGCTCCGAATGTCCACTTGCATTTTCTACAGAAAGAGTGTTCAGAACTGCGCAATCAAAAGTATGGTTTAACTCTGTTAGCTTAATGAACATATCAGAAATAAGTTTCACACAATGTTTCTGTGTAGTTTTTATCTGAAGATATTATTTTTCCCAATAGAGGCCTCTTAGCGCTCAGAATGTCCAATTGCAGTTTCTACAGAAAGAGTGTTTCAGAACGGCTCAATCAAAAGTAAGGTTCAACTCTGTTAGTTGAATGCACAGAACAGAAAGAAGTTTCACAGAATGCTTCTGTGTAGTTTATATTTGAACATATTCTTTTTTCCACTATTACCCACTTAGCGCTACGAATGTCCAGTTTCATTTTCTACAGACAGAGTGTTTCAAAACTGCTCAGTGAAAAGTATGGTTTAACTCTGTTAGCTGAATGCTCAGATCAGAAAGAAGTTTCACAGAATGCTTCTGTGTAGTTTATATTTGAATATATTCCTTTTTCCACTACTACGCTCTTGGCGTTCCAAATGTCCAGTTGCATTTTCTACAGAAAGAGTGTTCAGATCTGCTCAATCAAAAGTATGGTTTAACTCTGTTAGCTGAATGCACAGATCAGAAAGAAGTTTCACCGAATGATTCTGTGTAGTTTATATTTGAAGACATTCCTTTCTCCACTATTACCCTCTTAGCACTCCGAATCTCCACTTGCATTTTCTACAAAAAGAGTGTTTCATAACTGCTCAATAAAAAATATGTTTTATCTCTGTTAACTGAATTTTCAGATCAGAAATAAGTTTCACAGAATACATCTGTGTAGTTTTTATTTGAAGATATTCTTTTTCCCAATGTAGGCCTCTTAGCGCTTAGCATGTCCAATTGCAGTTTCTACAGAAAGAGTGTTTCAGAACGGCTCAATCAAAAGTAAGGTTCAACTCCGTTATCTGAATGCACAGAACAGTAAGAGTTTTCACAGAATGCTACTGTGTAGTTTATATTTGAATATATTCCTTTTTCCACTATTACCCTCTTAGCGCTCCGAATGTACACTTGCATTTTCTACAGAAAGTGTGTTCAGAACTGCGCAATCAAAAGTATGGTTTAACTCTGTTAGCTTAATGAACATATCAGAAATAAGTTTCACACAATGCTTCTGTGTAGTTTTTATTTGAAGATATTATTTTTCCCAATAGAGGCCTCTTAGCGCTCAGAATGTCCAATTGCAGTTTCTACAGAAAGAGTGTTTCAGAAAGGCTCAATCAAAAGTAAGGTTCAACTCTGTTAGTTGAATGCACAGAACAGAAAGAAGTTTCATACAATGCTTCTGTGTAGTTTATATTTGAACATACTTTTTTTCCACTATTACCCACTTAGCGCTACGAATATCCAGTTGCATTTTCTACAGACAGAGTGTTTCAAAACTGCTCAATCAAAAGTATGGTTTAACTCTGTTAGCTGAATGCTCAGATCAGAAAGAATTTTCACAGAACGCTTCTGTGTAGTTTATATTTGAATATATTCCTTTTTCCACTACTACGCTCTTAGCGCTCCAAATGTCCAGTTGCATTTTCTACAGAGTGTTCAGATCTGCTCAATCAAAAGTATGGTTTAACACTGTTAGCTGAATGCACAGATCAGAAAGAAGTTTCACCGAATGATTCTGTGTAGTTTATATTTGAAGACATTCCTTTTTCCACTATAACCCTCTTAGCGCTCCGTACCTCCACTTGCATTTTCTAAAAAAAGAGTGTTTCATAACTGCTCAATCAAAAATTTGTTTTATCTCTGTTAACTGAATTTACAGATCAGAAATAAGTTTCACAGAATGCATCTGTGTAGTTTTTATTTGAAGATATTCTTTTTCCCAATGTAGGCCTCTTAGCGCTTAGCATGTCCAATTGCTGTTTCTACAGAAAGAGTGTTTCAGAACGGCTCAATCAAAAGTAAGGTTCAACTCTGTTAGTTGAATGCACAGAACAGAAAGAATTTTCACAGAATGCTACTGTGTAGTTTATATTTGAATATATTCCTTTTTCCACTATTACCCTCTTAGCGCTCCGAATGTCCACTTGCATTTTCTACAGAAAGAGTTTTCAGAACTGCGCAATCCAAAGTATGGTATAACTCTGTTAGCTTAATGAACATATCAGAAATAAGTTTCACACAATGCTTCTGTGTAGTTTTTATTTGAAGATATTATTTTTCCCAATAGAGGCCTCTTAGCGCTCAGAATGTCCAATTGCAGTTTCTACAGAAAGAGTGTTTCAGAAAGGCTCAATCAAAAGTAAGGTTCAACTCTGTTAGTTGAATGCACAGAACAGAAAGAAGTTTCATACAATGCTTCTGTGTAGTTTATATTTGAACATACTCTTTTTTCCACTATTACCCACTTAGCGCTACGAATGTCCAGTTGCATTTTCTACAGACAGAGTGTTTCAAAACTGCTCAATCAAAAGTATGGTTTAACTCTGTTAACTGAATGCTCAGATCAGAAAGAAGTTTCACAGAATGCTTCTGTGTAGTTTATATTTGAATATATTCCTTTTTCCACTACTACTCTCTTAGCGCTCCAAATGTCCAGTTGCATTTTCTACAGAAAGAGTGTTCAGATCTGCTCAATCAAAAGTATGGTTTAACTCTGTTAGCTGAATGCACAGATCAGAAAGAAGTTTCACAGAATGATTCTGTGTAGTTTATATTTGGAGACATTCCTTTTTCCACTATTACCCTCTTAGCGCTCCGAATCTCCACTTGCATTTTCTACAGAAAGAGTGTTTCAGAACGGCTCAATCAAAACAAAGGTTCAACTCTTTTAGTTGAACAAACAGAACAGAAAGAAGTTTCACACAATTCTTCCGTGTAGTTTTTATTTGTAGACATTCTTTTTCCCAATATAGGCCTCTTAGCGCTCAGAATGTCCAATTGCAGTTTCTACAGAAAGAGTGTTTCAGAACGGCTCAATCAAAAGTAAGGTTCAACTCTGTTAGTTGAATGCACAGAACAGAAAGAAGTTTCACAGAATGCTTCTGTGTAGTTTATATTTGAACATATTCTTTTTTCCACTATTACCCACTTAGCGCTACGAATGTCCAGTTGCATTTTCTACAGACAGAGTGTTTCAAAACTGCTCAGTGAAAAGTATGGTTTAACTCTGTTAGCTGAATGCTCAGATTAGAAAGAAGTTTCACAGAACGCTTCTGTGTAGTTTATATTTGAATATATTCCTTTTTCCACTACTACGCTCTTAGCGCTCCAAATGTCCAGTTGCATTTTCTACAGAGTGTTCAGATCTGCTCAATCAAAAGTATGGTTTAACACTGTTAGCTGAATGCACAGATCAGAAAGAAGTTTCACCGAATGATTCTGTGTAGTTTATATTTGAAGACATTCCTTTTTCCACTATAACCCTCTTAGCGCTCCGTATCTCCACTTGCATTTTCTAAAAAAAGAGTGTTTCATAACTGCTCAATCAAAAATTTGTTTTATCTCTGTTAACTGAATTTACAGATCAGAAATAAGTTTCACAGAATGCATCTGTGTAGTTTTTATTTGAAGATATTCTTTTTCCCAATGTAGGCCTCTTAGCGCTTAGCATGTCCAATTGCAGTTTCTACAGAAAGAGTGTTTCAGAACGGCTCAATCAAAAGTAAGGTTCAACTCTGTTAGTTGAATGCACAGAACAGAAAGAATTTTCACAGAATGCTACTGTGTAGTTTATATTTGAATATATTCCTTTTTCCACTATTACCCTCTTAGCGCTCCGAATGTCCACTTGCATTTTCTACAGAAAGAGTTTTCAGAACTGCGCAATCCAAAGTATGGTATAACTCTGTTATCTTAATGAACATATCAGAAATAAGTTTCACACAATGCTTCTGTGTAATTTTTATTTGAAGATATTATTTTTCCCAATAGAGGCCTCTTAGCGCTCAGAATGTCCAATTGCAGTTTCTACAGAAAGAGTGTTTCAGAAAGGCTCAATCAAAAGTAAGGTTCAACTCTGTTAGTTGAATGCACAGAACAGAAAGAAGTTTCATACAATGTTTCTGTGTAGTTTATATTTGAACATACTCTTTTTTCCACTATTACCCATTTAGCGCTACGAATGTCCAGTTGCATTTTCTACAGACAGAGTGTTTCAGAACTGCTCAATCAAAAGTATGGTTTAACTCTGTTAGCTGAATGCTCAGATCAGAAAGAAGTTTCACAGAATGCTTCTGTGTAGTTTATATTTGAATATATTCCTTTTTCCACTACTACTCTCTTAGCGCTCCAAATGTCCAGTTGCATTTTCTACAGAAAGAGTGTTCAGATCTGCTCAATCAATAGTATGTTTTAACTCTGTTAGCTGAATGCACAGATCAGAAAGAAGTTTCACAGAATGATTCTGTGTAGTTTATATTTGGAGACATTCCTTTTTCCACTATTACCCTCTTAGCGCTCCGAATCTCCACTTGCATTTTCTACAGAAAGAGTGTTTCAGAACGGCTCAATCAAAACAAAGGTTCAACTCTTTTATTTGAACAAACAGAACAGAAAGAAGTTTCACACAATTCTTCTGTGTAGTTTTTATTTGTAGACATTCTTTTTCCCAATATAGGCCTCTTAGCGCTCAGAATGTCCAATTGCAGTTTCTACAGAAAGAGTGTTTCAGAACGGCTCAATCAAAAGTAAGGTTCAACTCTGTTAGTTGAATGCACAGAACAGAAAGAAGTTTCACAGAATGCTTCTGTGTAGTTTATATTTGAACATATTCTTTTTTCCACTATTACCCACTTAGCGCTACGAATGTCCAGTTGCATTTTCTACAGACAGAGTGTTTCAAAACTGCTCAATCAAAAGTATGGTTTAACTCTGTTAGCTGAATGCTCAGATCAGAAAGAAGTTTCACAGAATGCTTCTGTGTAGTTTCTATTTGAATATATTCCTTTTTCCACTACTACGCTCTTAGCGCTCCAAATGTCCAGTTGCATTTTCTACAGAAAGAGTGTTCAGATCTGCTCAATCAAAAGTATGGTTTAACTCTGTTAGCTGAATGCACAGATCAGAAAGAAGTTTCACCGAATGATTCTGTGTAGTTTATATTTGAAGACATTCCTTTTTCCACTATTACCCTCTTAGCGCTCCGAATCTCCACTTGCATTTTCTACAAAAAGAGTGTTTCATAACTGCTCAATCAAAAATATGTTTTATCTCTGTTAACTGAATTTACAGATCAGAAATAAGTTTCACAGAATGCATCTGTGTAGTTTTTATTTGAAGATATTCTTTTTCCCAATGTAGGCCTCTTAGCGCTTAGCATGTCCAATTGCAGTTTCTACAGAAAGAGTGTTTCAGAACGGCTCAATCAAAAGTAAGGTTCAACTCTGTTAGTTGAATGCACAGAACAGAAAGAATTTTCACAGAATCCTACTGTGTAGTTTATATTTGAATATATTCCTTTTTCCACTATTACCCTCTTAGCGCTCCGAATGTCCACTTGCATTTTCTACAGAAAGAGTGTTCAGAACTGCGCAATCAAAAGTATGGTTTAACTCTGTTAGCTTAATGAACATATCAGAAATAAGTTTCACACAATGTTTCTGTGTAGTTTTTATCTGAAGATATTATTTTTCCCAATAGAGGCCTCTTAGCGCTCAGAATGTCCAATTGCAGTTTCTACAGAAAGAGTGTTTCAGAACGGCTCAATCAAAAGTAAGGTTCAACTCTGTTAGTTGAATGCACAGAACAGAAAGAAGTTTCACAGAATGCTTCTGTGTAGTTTATATTTGAACATATTCTTTTTTCCACTATTACCCACTTAGCGCTACGAATGTCCAGTTTCATTTTCTACAGACAGAGTGTTTCAAAACTGCTCAGTGAAAAGTATGGTTTAACTCTGTTAGCTGAATGCTCAGATCAGAAAGAAGTTTCACAGAATGCTTCTGTGTAGTTTATATTTGAATATATTCCTTTTTCCACTACTACGCTCTTGGCGTTCCAAATGTCCAGTTGCATTTTCTACAGAAAGAGTGTTCAGATCTGCTCAATCAAAAGTATGGTTTAACTCTGTTAGCTGAATGCACAGATCAGAAAGAAGTTTCACCGAATGATTCTGTGTAGTTTATATTTGAAGACATTCCTTTCTCCACTATTACCCTCTTAGCACTCCGAATCTCCACTTGCATTTTCTACAAAAAGAGTGTTTCATAACTGCTCAATAAAAAATATGTTTTATCTCTGTTAACTGAATTTTCAGATCAGAAATAAGTTTCACAGAATACATCTGTGTAGTTTTTATTTGAAGATATTCTTTTTCCCAATGTAGGCCTCTTAGCGCTTAGCATGTCCAATTGCAGTTTCTACAGAAAGAGTGTTTCAGAACGGCTCAATCAAAAGTAAGGTTCAACTCCGTTATCTGAATGCACAGAACAGTAAGAGTTTTCACAGAATGCTACTGTGTAGTTTATATTTGAATATATTCCTTTTTCCACTATTACCCTCTTAGCGCTCCGAATGTACACTTGCATTTTCTACAGAAAGTGTGTTCAGAACTGCGCAATCAAAAGTATGGTTTAACTCTGTTAGCTTAATGAACATATCAGAAATAAGTTTCACACAATGCTTCTGTGTAGTTTTTATTTGAAGATATTATTTTTCCCAATAGAGGCCTCTTAGCGCTCAGAATGTCCAATTGCAGTTTCTACAGAAAGAGTGTTTCAGAAAGGCTCAATCAAAAGTAAGGTTCAACTCTGTTAGTTGAATGCACAGAACAGAAAGAAGTTTCATACAATGCTTCTGTGTAGTTTATATTTGAACATACTTTTTTTCCACTATTACCCACTTAGCGCTACGAATATCCAGTTGCATTTTCTACAGACAGAGTGTTTCAAAACTGCTCAATCAAAAGTATGGTTTAACTCTGTTAGCTGAATGCTCAGATCAGAAAGAATTTTCACAGAACGCTTCTGTGTAGTTTATATTTGAATATATTCCTTTTTCCACTACTACGCTCTTAGCGCTCCAAATGTCCAGTTGCATTTTCTACAGAGTGTTCAGATCTGCTCAATCAAAAGTATGGTTTAACACTGTTAGCTGAATGCACAGATCAGAAAGAAGTTTCACCGAATGATTCTGTGTAGTTTATATTTGAAGACATTCCTTTTTCCACTATAACCCTCTTAGCGCTCCGTACCTCCACTTGCATTTTCTAAAAAAAGAGTGTTTCATAACTGCTCAATCAAAAATTTGTTTTATCTCTGTTAACTGAATTTACAGATCAGAAATAAGTTTCACAGAATGCATCTGTGTAGTTTTTATTTGAAGATATTCTTTTTCCCAATGTAGGCCTCTTAGCGCTTAGCATGTCCAATTGCTGTTTCTACAGAAAGAGTGTTTCAGAACGGCTCAATCAAAAGTAAGGTTCAACTCTGTTAGTTGAATGCACAGAACAGAAAGAATTTTCACAGAATGCTACTGTGTAGTTTATATTTGAATATATTCCTTTTTCCACTATTACCCTCTTAGCGCTCCGAATGTCCACTTGCATTTTCTACAGAAAGAGTTTTCAGAACTGCGCAATCCAAAGTATGGTATAACTCTGTTATCTTAATGAACATATCAGAAATAAGTTTCACACAATGCTTCTGTGTAATTTTTATTTGAAGATATTATTTTTCCCAATAGAGGCCTCTTAGCGCTCAGAATGTCCAATTGCAGTTTCTACAGAAAGAGTGTTTCAGAAAGGCTCAATCAAAAGTAAGGTTCAACTCTGTTAGTTGAATGCACAGAACAGAAAGAAGTTTCATACAATGCTTCTGTGTAGTTTATATTTGAACATACTCTTTTTTCCACTATTACCCATTTAGCGCTACGAATGTCCAGTTGCATTTTCTACAGACAGAGTGTTTCAAAACTGCTCAATCAAAAGTATGGTCTAACTCTGTTAGCTGAATGCTCAGATCAGAAAGAAGTTTCACAGAATGCTTCTGTGTAGTTTATATTTGAATATATTCCTTTTTCCACTACTACTCTCTTAGCGCTCCAAATGTCCAGTTGCATTTTCTACAGAAAGAGTGTTCAGATCTGCTCAATCAATAGTATGGTTTAACTCTGTTAGCTGAATGCACAGATCAGAAAGAAGTTTCACAGAATGATTCTGTGTAGTTTATATTTGGAGACATTCCTTTTTCCACTATTACCCTCTTAGCGCTCCGAATCTCCACTTGCATTTTCTACAGAAAGAGTGTTTCAGAATGGCTCAATCAAAACAAAGGTTCAACTCTTTTACTTGAACAAACAGAACAGAAAGAAGTTTCACACAATTCTTCTGTGTAGTTTTTATTTGTAGACATTCTTTTTCCCAATATAGGCCTCTTAGCGCTCAGAATGTCCAATTGCAGTTTCGACAGAAAGAGTGTTTCAGAACGGCTCAATCAAAAGTAAGGTTCAACTCTGTTAGTTGAATGCACAGAACAGAAAGAAGTTTCACAGAATGCTTCTGTGTAGTTTATATTTGAACATATTCTTTTTTCCACTATTACCCACTTAGCGCTACGAATGTCCAGTTGCATTTTCTACAGACAGAGTGTTTCAAAACTGCTCAATCAAAAGTATGGTTTAACTCTGTTAGCTGAATGCTCAGATCAGAAAGAAGTTTCACAGAATGCTTCTGTGTAGTTTCTATTTGAATATATTCCTTTTTCCACTACTACGCTCTTAGCGCTCCAAATGTCCAGTTGCATTTTCTACAGAAAGAGTGTTCAGATCTGCTCAATCAAAAGTATGGTTTAACTCTGTTAGCTGAATGCACAGATCAGAAAGAAGTTTCACCGAATGATTCTGTGTAGTTTATATTTGAAGACATTCCTTTTTCCACTATTACCCACTTAGCGCTCCGAATCTCCACTTGCATTTTCTACAAAAAGAGTGTTTCATAACTGCTCAATCAAAAATATGTTTTATCTCTGTTAACTGAATTTACAGATCAGAAATAAGTTTCACAGAATGCATCTGTGTAGTTTTTATTTGAAGATATTCTTTTTCCCAATGTAGGCCTCTTAGCGCTTAGCATGTCCAATTGCAGTTTCTACAGAAAGAGTGTTTCAGAACGGCTCAATCAAAAGTAAGGTTCAACTCTGTTAGTTGAATGCACAGAACAGAAAGAATTTTCACAGAATGCTACTGTGTAGTTTATATTTGAATATATTCCTTTTTCCACTATTACCCTCGTAGTGCTCCGAATGTCCACTTGCATTTTCTACAGAAAGAGTGTTCAGAACTGCGCAATCAAAAGTAGGGTTTAACTCTGTTAGCTTAATGAACATGTCAGAAATAAGTTTCACACAATGCTTCTGTGTAGTTTTTATTTGAAGATATTTTTTTTCCCAATAGAGGCCTCTTAGCGCTCAGAATGTCCAATTGCAGTTTCTACAGAAAGAGTGTTTCAGAAAGGCTCAATCAAAACTAAGGTTCAACTCTGTTAGTTGAATGCACAGAAAAGAAAGAAGTTTCATACAATGCTTCTGTGTAGTTTATATTTGAACATACTCTTTTTTCCACTATTACCCACTTAGCGCTACGAATGTCCAGTTGCATTTTCTACAGACAGAGTGTTTCAAAACTGCTCAATCAAAAGTATGGATTAAATCTGTTAGCTGAATGCTCAGATCAGAAAGAAGTTTCACAGAATGCTTCTGTGTAGTTTATATTTGTATATATTCCTTTTTCCACTACTACTCTCTTAGCGCTCCAAATGTCCAGTTGCATTTTCTACAGAAAGAGTGTTCAGATCTGCTCAATCAAAAGTATGGTTTAACACTGTTAGCTGAATGCTCAGATCAGAAAGAAGTTTCACAGAATGATTCTGTGTAGTTTATATTTGGAGACATTCCTTTTTCCACTATTACCCTCTTAGCGCTCCGAATCTCCACTTGCATTTTCTACAGAAAGAGTGTTTCAGAACGGCTCAATCAAAACAAAGGTTCAACTCTTTTAGTTGAACAAACAGAACAGAAAGAAGTTTCACACAATTCTTCTGTGTAGTTTTTATTTGTAGACATTCTTTTTCCCAATATAGGCCTCTTAGCGCTCAGAATGTCCAATTGCAGTTTCTACAGAAAGAGTGTTTCAGAACGGCTCAATCAAAAGTAAGGTTCAACTCTGTTAGTTGAATGCACAGAACACAAAGAAGTTTCATACAATGCTTCTGTGTAGTTTATATTTGAACATATTCTTTTTTCCACTATTACCCACTTAGCGCTAAAATGTCCAGTTTCATTTTCTACAGACAGAGTGTTTCAAAACTGCTCAGTGAAAAGTATGGTTTAACTCTGTTAGCTGAATGCTCAGATCAGAAAGAAGTTTCACAGAATGCTTCTGTGTAGTTTCTATTTGAATATATTCCTTTTTCCACTACTACGCTCGTAGCGCTCCAAATGTCCAGTTGCATTTTCTACAGAAAGAGTGTTCAGATCTGCTCAATCAAAAGTATGGTTTAACTCTGTTAGCTGAATGCACAGATCAGAAAGAAGTTTCACCGAATGCTTCTGTGTAGTTTATATTTGAAGACATTCCTTTCTCCACTATTACCCTCTTAGCACTCCGAATCTCCACTTGCATTTTCTACAAAAAGAGTGTTTCATAACTGCTCAATAAAAAATATGTTTTATCTCTGTTAACTGAATTTTCAGATCAGAAATAAGTTTCACAGAATGCATCTGTGTAGTTTTTATTTGAAGATATTCTTTTTCCCAATGTAGGCCTCTTAGCGCTTAGCATGTCCAATTGCAGTTTCTACAGAAAGAGTGTTTCAGAACGGCTCAATCAAAAGTAAGGTTCAAATCCGTTATCTGAATGCACAGAACAGTAAGAGTTTTCACAGAATGCTACTGTGTAGTTTATATTTGAATATATTCCTTTTTCCACTATTACCCTCTTAGCGCTCCGAATGTACACTTGCATTTTCTACAGAAAGAGTGTTCAGAACTGCGCAATCAAAAGTATGGTTTAACTCTGTTAGCTTAATGAACATTTCAGAAATATGTTTCACACAATGCTTCTGTGTAGTTTTTATTTGAAGATATTATTTTTCCCAATAGAGGCCTCTTAGCGCTCAGAATGTCCAATTGCAGTTTCTACAGAAAGAGTGTTTCAGAACGGCTCAATCAAAAGTAAGGTTCAACTCTGTTAGTTGAATGCACAGAACAGAAAGATGTTTCATACAATGCTTCTGTGTAGTTTATATTTGAACATATTCTTTTCTCCACCATTACCCACTTAGCGCTACGAATGTCCAGTTGCATTTTCTACAGACAGAGTGTTTCAAAACTGCTCAATCAAAAGTATGGTTTAACTCTATTAGCTGAATGCTCAGATCAGAAAGAAGTTTCACAGAATGCTTCTGTGTAGTTTATATTTGAATATATTCCTTTTTCCACTACTACTCTCTTAGCGCTCCAAATGTCCAGTTGCATTTTCTACAGAAAGAGTGTTCAGATCTGCTCAATCAAAAGTATGATTTAACACTGTTAGCTGAATGCACAGATCAGAAAGAAGTTTCACAGAATGATTCTGTGTAGTTTATATTTGGAGACATTCCTTTTTCCACTATTACCCTCTTAGCGCTCCGAATCTCCACTTGCATTTTCTACAGAAAGAGTGTTTCAGAACGGCTCAATCAAAACTAAGGTTCAACTATTTTAGTTGAACAAACAGAACAGAAAGAAGTTTCACACAATTCTTCTGTGTAGTTTTTATTTGTAGACATTCTTTTTCGCAATATAGGCCTCTTAGCGCTCAGAATGTCCAATTGCAGTTTCTACAGAAAGAGTGTTTCAGAACGGCTCAATCAAAAGTAAGGTTCAACTCTGTTAGTTGAATGCACAGAACAGAAAGAAGTTTCATACAATGCTTCTGTGTAGTTTATATTTGAACATATTCTTTTTTCCACTATTACCCACTTAGCGCTACGAATGTCCAGTTGCATTTTCTACAGACAGAGTGTTTCAAAACTGCTCAATCAAAAGTATGGTTTAACTCTGTTAGCTGAATGCTCAGATCAGAAAGAAGTTTCACAGAATGCTTCTGTGTAGTTTATATTTGAATATATTCCTTTTTCCACTACTACGCTCTTAGCGCTCCAAATGTCCAGTTGCATTTTCTACAGAAAGAGTGTTCAGATCTGCTCAATCAAAAGTATGATTTAACTCTGTTAGCTGAATGCACAGATCAGAAAGAAGTTTCACCGAATGATTCTGTGTAGTTTATATTTGAAGACATTCCTTTTTCCACTATTACCTTCTTAGCGCTCCGAATCTCCACTTGCATTTTCTACAAAAAGAGTGTTTCATAACTGCTCAATCAAAAATATGTTTTATCTCTGTTAACTGAATTTACAGATCAGAAATAAGTTTCACAGAATGCATCTGTGTAGTTTTTATTTGAAGATATTTTTTTCCCAATGTAGGCCTCTTAGCGCTTAGCATGTCCAATTGCAGTTTCTACAGAAAGAGTGTTTCAGAACGGCTCAATCAAAAGTAAGGTTCAACTCTGTTAGCTGAATGCACAGAACAGAAAGAGTTTTCACAGAATGCTACTGTGTAGTTTATATTTGAATATATTCCTTTTTCCACTATTACCCTCTTAGCGCTCCGAATGTCCACTTGCATTTTCTACAGAAAGAGTGTTCAGAACTGCGCAATCAAAAGTATGGTTTAACTCTGTTAGCTTAATGAACATATCAGAAATAAGTTTCACACAATGCTTCTGTGTAGTTTTTATTTGAAGATATTATTTTTTCCAATAGAGGCCTCTTAGCGCTCAGAATGTCCAATTGCAATTTCTACAGAAAGAGTGTTTCAGAAAGGCTCAATCAAAAGTAAGGTTCAACTCCGTTAGTTGAATGCACAGAACAGAAAGAAGTTTCATACAATGCTTCTGTGTAGTTTATATTTGAACATATTCTTTTCTCCACTATTACCCACTTAGCGCTACGAATGTCCAGTTGCATTTTCTACAGACAGAGTGTTTCAAAACTGCCCAATCAAAAGTATGGTTTAACTCTGTTAGCTGAATGCTCAGATCAGAAAGAAGTTTCACAGAATGTTTCTGTGTAGTTTATATTTGAATATATTCCTTTTTCCACTACTACACTCTTAGCGCTCCAAATGTCCAGCTGCATTTTCTACAGAAAGAGTGTTCAGATCTGCTCAATCAAAAGTATGGTTTAACTCTGTTAGCTGAATGCACAGATCAGAAAGAAGTTTCACAGAATGATTCTGTGTAGTTTATATTTGGAGACATTCTTTTTTCCACTATTACCCTCTTAGCGCTCCGAATCTCCACTTGCATTTTCTACAGAAAGAGTGTTTCAGAACGGCTCAATCAAAACTAAGGTTCAACTCTTTTAGTTGATCAAACAGAACAGAAAGAAGTTTCACACAATTCTTCTGAGTAGTTTTTATTTGTAGACATTCTTTTTCCCAATATAGGCCTCTTAGCACTCAGAATGTCCAA
This sequence comes from Symphalangus syndactylus, assembly GCF_028878055.3. Classification (NCBI taxonomy): domain Eukaryota; kingdom Metazoa; phylum Chordata; class Mammalia; order Primates; family Hylobatidae; genus Symphalangus; species Symphalangus syndactylus. Next base: position 107,317,064 of record NC_072437.2, on the reverse strand, counting down.
TTGCAGTTTCTACAGAAAGAGTGTTTCTCAACGGCTCAATCAAAAGTAAGGTTCAACTCTGTTAGTTGAATGCACAGAACAGAAAGAAGTTTCACAGAATGCTTCTGTGTAGTTTATATTTGAACATATTCTTTTTTCCACTATTACCCACTTAGCGCTACGAATGTCCAGTTGCATTTTCTACAGACAGAGTGTTTCAAAACTGCTCAATCAAAAGTATGGTTTAACTCTGTTAGCTGAATTCTCAGATCAGAAAGAAGTTTCACAGAATGCTTCTGTGTAGTTTATATTTGAATATATTCCTTTTTCCACTACTACGCTCTTAGCGCTCCAAATGTCCAGTTGCATTTTCTACAGAAAGAGTGTTCAGATCTGCTCAATCAAAAGTATGGTTTAACTCTGTTAGCTGAATGCACAGATCAGAAAGAAGTTTCACCGAATGATTCTGTGTAGTTTATATTTGAAGACATTCCTTTTTCCACTATTACCCACTTAGCGCTCCGAATCTCCACTTGCATTTTCTACAAAAAGAGTGTTTCATAACTGCTCAATCAAAAATATGTTTTATCTCTGTTAACTGAATTTACAGATCAGAAATAAGTTTCACAGAATGCATCTGTGTAGTTTTTATTTGAAGATATTCTTTTTCCCAATGTAGGCCTCTTAGCGCTTAGCATGTCCAATTGCAGTTTCTACAGAAAGAGTGTTTCAGAACGGCTCAATCAAAAGTAAGGTTCAACTCTGTTAGCTGAATGCACAGAACAGAAAGAGTTTTCACAGAATGCTACTGTGTAGTTTATATTTGAATATATTCCTTTTTCCACTATTACCCTCTTTGCGCTCCGAATGTCCACTTGCATTTTCTACAGAAAGAGTGTTCAGAACTGCGCAATCAAAAGTATGGTTTAACTCTGTTAGCTTAATGAACATATCAGAAATAAGTTTCACACAATGCTTCTGTGTAGTTTTTATTTGAAGATATTATTTTTCCCAATAGAGGCCTCTTAGCGCTCAGAATGTCCAATTGCAATTTCTACAGAAAGAGTGTTTCAGAAAGGCTCAATCAAAAGTAAGGTTCAACTCTGTTAGTTGAATGCACAGAACAGAAAGAAGTTTCATACAATGCTTCTGTGTAGTTTATATTTGAACATATTCTTTTCTCCACTATTACCCACTTAGCACTACGAATGTCCAGTTGCATTTTCTACAGACAGAGTGTTTCAAAACTGCTCAATCAAAAGTATGGTTTAACTCTGTTAGCTGAATGCTCAGATCAGAAAGAAGTTTCACAGAATGCTTCTGTGTAATTTATATTTGAATATATTCCTTTTTCCACTACTACTCTCTTAGCGCTCCAAATGTCCAGTTGCATTTTCTACAGAAAGAGTGTTCAGATCTGCTAAATCAAAGTATGGTTTAACTCTGTTAGCTGAATGCACAGATCAGAAAGAAGTTTCACAGAATGATTCTGTGTAGTTTATATTTAGAGACATTCCTTTTTCCACTATTACCCTCTTAGCGCTCCGAATCTCCACTTGCATTTTCTACAGAAAGAGTGTTTCAGAACGGCTCAATCAAAACTAAGGTTCAACTCTATTAGTTGAACAAACAGAACAGAAAGAAGTTTCACACAATTCTTCTGTGTAGTTTTTATTTGTAGACATTCTTTTTCCCAATATAGGCCTCTTAGCGCTCAGAATGTCCAATTGCAGTTTCTACAGAAAGGGTGTTTCAGAATGGCTCAATCAAAAGTAAGGTTCAATTCTGTTAGTTGAATGCACAGAACAGAAAGAAGTTTCACAGAATGCTTCTGTGTAGTTTATATTTGAACATATTCTTTTTTCCACTATTACCCACTTAGCGCTACGAATGTCCAGTTGCATTTTCTACAGACAGAGTGTTTCAAAACTGCTCAGTGAAAAGTATGGTTTAACTCTCTTAGCTGAATGCTCAGATCAGAAAGAAGTTTCACAGAATGCTTCTGTGTAGTTTATATTTGAATATATTCCTTTTTCCACTACTACGCTCTTAGCGTTCCAAATGTCCAGTTGCATTTTCTACAGAAAGAGTGTTCAGATCTGCTCAATCAAAAGTATGGTTTAACTCTGTTAGCTGAATGCACAGATCAGAAAGAAGTTTCACCGAATGATTCTGTGTAGTTTATATTTGAAGACATTCCTTTCTCCACTATTACCCCCTTAGCACTCCGAATCTCCACTTGCATTTTCTACAAAAAGAGTGTTTCATAACTGCTCAATAAAAAATATGTTTTATCTCTGTTAACTGAATTTTCAGTTCAGAAATAAGTTTCACAGAATGCATCTGTGTAGTTTTTATTTGAAGATATTCTTTTTCCCAATGTAGGCCTCTTAGCGCTTAGCATGTCCAATTGCAGTTTCTACAGAAAGAGTGTTTCAGAACGGCTCAATCAAAAGTAAGGTTCAACTCCGTTATCTGAATGCACAGAACAGTAAGAGTTTTCACAGAATGCTACTGTGTAGTTTATATTTGAATATATTCCTTTTTCCACTATTACCCTCTTAGCGCTCCGAATGTACACTTGCATTTTCTACAGAAAGAGTGTTCAGAACTGCGCAATCAAAAGTATGGTTTAACTCTGTTAGCTTAATGAACATTTCAGAAATATGTTTCACACAATGCTTCTGTGTAGTTTTTATTTGAAGATATTATTTTTCCCAATAGAGGCCTCTTAGCGCTCAGAATGTCCAATTGCAGTTTCTACAGAAAGAGTGTTTCAGAACGGCTCAATCAAAAGTAAGGTTCAACTCTGTTAGTTGAATGCACAGAACAGAAAGATGTTTCATACAATGCTTCTGTGTAGTTTATATTTGAACATATACTTTTCTCCACCATTACCCACTTAGCGCTACGAATGTCCAGTTGCATTTTCTACAGACAGAGTGTTTCAAAACTGCTCAATCAAAAGTATGGTTTAACTCTATTAGCTGAATGCTCAGATCAGAAAGAAGTTTCACAGAATGCTTCTGTGTAGTTTATATTTGAATATATTCCTTTTTCCACTACTACTCTCTTAGCGCTCCAAATGTCCAGTTGCATTTTCTACAGAAAGAGTGTTCAGATCTGCTCAATCAAAAGTATGATTTAACACTGTTAGCTGAATGCACAGATCAGAAAGAAGTTTCACAGAATGATTCTGTGTAGTTTATATTTGGAGACATTCCTTTTTCCACTATTACCCTCTTAGCGCTCCGAATCTCCACTTGCATTTTCTACAGAAAGAGTGTTTCAGAACGGCTCAATCAAAACTAAGGTTCAACTATTTTAGTTGAACAAACAGAACAGAAAGAAGTTTCACACAATTCTTCTGTGTAGTTTTTATTTGTAGACATTCTTTTTCGCAATATAGGCCTCTTAGCGCTCAGAATGTCCAATTGCAGTTTCTACAGAAAGAGTGTTTCAGAACGGCTCAATCAAAAGTAAGGTTCAACTCTGTTAGTTGAATGCACAGAACAGAAAGAAGTTTCATAGAATGCTTCTGTGTAGTTTATATTTGAACATATTCTTTTTTCCACTATTACCCACTTAGCGCTACGAATGTCCAGTTGCATTTTCTACAGACAGAGTGTTTCAAAACTGCTCAATCAAAAGTATGGTTTAACTCTGTTAGCTGAATGCTCAGATCAGAAAGAAGTTTCACAGAATGCTTCTGTGTAGTTTATATTTGAATATATTCCTTTTTCCACTACTACGCTCTTAGCTCTCCAAATGTCCAGTTGCATTTTCTACAGAAAGAGTGTTCAGATCTGCTCAATCAAAAGTATGATTTAACTCTGTTAGCTGAATGCACAGATCAGAAAGAAGTTTCACCGAATGATTCTGTGTAGTTTATATTTGAAGACATTCCTTTTTCCACTATTACCTTCTTAGCGCTCCGAATCTCCACTTGCATTTTCTACAAAAAGAGTGTTTCATAACTGCTCAATCAAAAATATGTTTTATCTCTGTTAACTGAATTTAGAGATCAGAAATAAGTTTCACAGAATGCATCTGTGTAGTTTTTATTTGAAGATATTTTTTTCCCAATGTAGGCCTCTTAGCGCTTAGCATGTCCAATTGCAGTTTCTACAGAAAGAGTGTTTCAGAACGGCTCAATCAAAAGTAAGGTTCAACTCTGTTAGCTGAATGCACAGAACAGAAAGAGTTTTCACAGAATGCTACTGTGTAGTTTATATTTGAATATATTCCTTTTTCCACTATTACCCTCTTAGCGCTCCGAATGTCCACTTGCATTTTCTACAGAAAGAGTGTTCAGAACTGCGCAATCAAAAGTATGGTTTAACTCTGTTAGCTTAATGAACATATCAGAAATAAGTTTCACACAATGCTTCTGTGTAGTTTTTATTTGAAGATATTATTTTTTCCAATAGAGGCCTCTTAGCGCTCAGAATGTCCAATTGCAATTTCTACAGAAAGAGTGTTTCAGAAAGGCTCAATCAAAAGTAAGGTTCAACTCCGTTAGTTGAATGCACAGAACAGAAAGAAGTTTCATACAATGCTTCTGTGTAGTTTATATTTGAACATATTCTTTTCTCCACTATTACCCACTTAGCGCTACGAATGTCCAGTTGCATTTTCTACAGACAGAGTGTTTCAAAACTGCCCAATCAAAAGTATGGTTTAACTCTGTTAGCTGAATGCTCAGATCAGAAAGAAGTTTCACAGAATGTTTCTGTGTAGTTTATATTTGAATATATTCCTTTTTCCACTACTACACTCTTAGCGCTCCAAATGTCCAGCTGCATTTTCTACAGAAAGAGTGTTCAGATCTGCTCAATCAAAAGTATGGTTTAACTCTGTTAGCTGAATGCACAGATCAGAAAGAAGTTTCACAGAATGATTCTGTGTAGTTTATATTTGGAGACATTCTTTTTTCCACTATTACCCTCTTAGCGCTCCGAATCTCCACTTGCATTTTCTACAGAAAGAGTGTTTCAGAACGGCTCAATCAAAACTAAGGTTCAACTCTTTTAGTTGATCAAACAGAACAGAAAGAAGTTTCACACAATTCTTCTGAGTAGTTTTTATTTGTAGACATTCTTTTTCCCAATATAGGCCTCTTAGCACTCAGAATGTCCAATTGCAGTTTCTACAGAAAGAGTGTTTCTCAACGGCTCAATCAAAAGTAAGGTTCAACTCTGTTAGTTGAATGCACAGAACAGAAAGAAGTTTCACAGAATGCTTCTGTGTAGTTTATATTTGAACATATTCTTTTTTCCACTATTACCCACTTAGCGCTACGAATGTCCAGTTGCATTTTCTACAGACAGAGTGTTTCAAAACTGCTCAATCAAAAGTATGGTTTAACTCTGTTAGCTGAATTCTCAGATCAGAAAGAAGTTTCACAGAATGCTTCTGTGTAGTTTATATTTGAATATATTCCTTTTTCCACTACTACGCTCTTAGCGCTCCAAATGTCCAGTTGCATTATCTACAGAAAGAGTGTTCAGATCTGCTCAATCAAAAGTATGGTTTAACTCTGTTAGCTGAATGCACAGATCAGAAAGAAGTTTCACCGAATGATTCTGTGTAGTTTATATTTGAAGACATTCCTTTTTCCACTATTACCCACTTAGCGCTCCGAATCTCCACTTGCATTTTCTACAAAAAGAGTGTTTCATAACTGCTCAATCAAAAATATGTTTTATCTCTGTTAACTGAATTTACAGATCAGAAATAAGTTTCACAGAATGCATCTGTGTAGTTTTTATTTGAAGATATTCTTTTTCCCAATGTAGGCCTCTTAGCGCTTAGCATGTCCAATTGCAGTTTCTACAGAAAGAGTGTTTCAGAACGGCTCAATCAAAAGTAAGGTTCAACTCTGTTAGCTGAATGCACAGAACAGAAAGAGTTTTCACAGAATGCTACTGTGTAGTTTATATTTGAATATATTCCTTTTTCCACTATTACCCTCTTTGCGCTCCGAATGTCCACTTGCATTTTCTACAGAAAGAGTGTTCAGAACTGCGCAATCAAAAGTATGGTTTAACTCTGTTAGCTTAATGAACATATCAGAAATAAGTTTCACACAATGCTTCTGTGTAGTTTTTATTTGAAGATATTATTTTTCCCAATAGAGGCCTCTTAGCGCTCAGAATGTCCAATTGCAATTTCTACAGAAAGAGTGTTTCAGAAAGGCTCAATCAAAAGTAAGGTTCAACTCTGTTAGTTGAATGCACAGAACAGAAAGAAGTTTCATACAATGCTTCTGTGTAGTTTATATTTGAACATATTCTTTTCTCCACTATTACCCACTTAGCACTACGAATGTCCAGTTGCATTTTCTACAGACAGAGTGTTTCAAAACTGCTCAATCAAAAGTATGGTTTAACTCTGTTAGCTGAATGCTCAGATCAGAAAGAAGTTTCACAGAATGCTTCTGTGTAATTTATATTTGAATATATTCCTTTTTCCACTACTACTCTCTTAGCGCTCCAAATGTCCAGTTGCATTTTCTACAGAAAGAGTGTTCAGATCTGCTAAATCAAAGTATGTTTTAACACTGTTAGCTGAATGCACAGATCAGAAAGAAGTTTCACAGAATGATTCTGTGTAGTTTATATTTGGAGACATTCCTTTTTCCACTATTACCCTCTTAGCGCTCCGAATCTCCACTTGCATTTTCTACAGAAAGAGTGTTTCAGAACGGCTCAATCAAAACTAAGGTTCAACTCTATTAGTTGAACAAACAGAACAGAAAGAAGTTTCACACAATTCTTCTGTGTAGTTTTTATTTGTAGACATTCTTTTTCCCAATATAGGCCTCTTAGCGCTCAGAATGTCCAATTGCAGTTTCTACAGAAAGGGTGTTTCAGAATGGCTCAATCAAAAGTAAGGTTCAATTCTGTTAGTTGAATGCACAGAACAGAAAGAAGTTTCACAGAATGCTTCTGTGTAGTTTATATTTGAACATATTCTTTTTTCCACTATTACCCACTTAGCGCTACGAATGTCCAGTTGCATTTTCTACAGACAGAGTGTTTCAAAACTGCTCAGTGAAAAGTATGGTTTAACTCTCTTAGCTGAATGCTCAGATCAGAAAGAAGTTTCACAGAATGCTTCTGTGTAGTTTATATTTGAATATATTCCTTTTTCCACTACTACGCTCTTAGCGTTCCAAATGTCCAGTTGCATTTTCTACAGAAAGAGTGTTCAGATCTGCTCAATCAAAAGTATGGTTTAACTCTGTTAGCTGAATGCACAGATCAGAAAGAAGTTTCACCGAATGATTCTGTGTAGTTTATATTTGAAGACATTCCTTTCTCCACTATTACCCCCTTAGCACTCCGAATCTCCACTTGCATTTTCTACAAAAAGAGTGTTTCATAACTGCTCAATAAAAAATATGTTTTATCTCTGTTAACTGAATTTTCAGTTCAGAAATAAGTTTCACAGAATGCATCTGTGTAGTTTTTATTTGAAGATATTCTTTTTCCCAATGTAGGCCTCTTAGCGCTTAGCATGTCCAATTGCAGTTTCTACAGAAAGAGTGTTTCAGAACGGCTCAATCAAAAGTAAGGTTCAACTCCGTTATCTGAATGCACAGAACAGTAAGAGTTTTCACAGAATGCTACTGTGTAGTTTATATTTGAATATATTCCTTTTTCCACTATTACCCTCTTAGCGCTCCGAATGTACACTTGCATTTTCTACAGAAAGAGTGTTCAGAACTGCGCAATCAAAAGTATGGTTTAACTCTGTTAGCTTAATGAACATTTCAGAAATATGTTTCACACAATGCTTCTGTGTAGTTTTTATTTGAAGATATTATTTTTCCCAATAGAGGCCTCTTAGCGCTCAGAATGTCCAATTGCAGTTTCTACAGAAAGAGTGTTTCAGAACGGCTCAATCAAAAGTAAGGTTCAACTCTGTTAGTTGAATGCACAGAACAGAAAGATGTTTCATACAATGCTTCTGTGTAGTTTATATTTGAACATATACTTTTCTCCACCATTACCCACTTAGCGCTACGAATGTCCAGTTGCATTTTCTACAGACAGAGTGTTTCAAAACTGCTCAATCAAAAGTATGGTTTAACTCTATTAGCTGAATGCTCAGATCAGAAAGAAGTTTCACAGAATGCTTCTGTGTAGTTTATATTTGAATATATTCCTTTTTCCACTACTACTCTCTTAGCGCTCCAAATGTCCAGTTGCATTTTCTACAGAAAGAGTGTTCAGATCTGCTCAATCAAAAGTATGATTTAACACTCTTAGCTGAATGCACAGATCAGAAAGAAGTTTCACAGAATGATTCTGTGTAGTTTATATTTGGAGACATTCCTTTTTCCACTATTACCCTCTTAGCGCTCCGAATCTCCACTTGCATTTTCTACAGAAAGAGTGTTTCAGAACGGCTCAATCAAAACTAAGGTTCAACTATTTTAGTTGAACAAACAGAACAGAAAGAAGTTTCACACAATTCTTCTGTGTAGTTTTTATTTGTAGACATTCTTTTTCGCAATATAGGCCTCTTAGCGCTCAGAATGTCCAATTGCAGTTTCTACAGAAAGAGTGTTTCAGAACGGCTCAATCAAAAGTAAGGTTCAACTCTGTTAGTTGAATGCACAGAACAGAAAGAAGTTTCATAGAATGCTTCTGTGTAGTTTATATTTGAACATATTCTTTTTTCCACTATTACCCACTTAGCGCTACGAATGTCCAGTTGCATTTTCTACAGACAGAGTGTTTCAAAACTGCTCAATCAAAAGTATGGTTTAACTCTGTTAGCTGAATGCTCAGATCAGAAAGAAGTTTCACAGAATGCTTCTGTGTAGTTTATATTTGAATATATTCCTTTTTCCACTACTACGCTCTTAGCTCTCCAAATGTCCAGTTGCATTTTCTACAGAAAGAGTGTTCAGATCTGCTCAATCAAAAGTATGATTTAACTCTGTTAGCTGAATGCACAGATCAGAAAGAAGTTTCACCGAATGATTCTGTGTAGTTTATATTTGAAGACATTCCTTTTTCCACTATTACCTTCTTAGCGCTCCGAATCTCCACTTGCATTTTCTACAAAAAGAGTGTTTCATAACTGCTCAATCAAAAATATGTTTTATCTCTGTTAACTGAATTTAGAGATCAGAAATAAGTTTCACAGAATGCATCTGTGTAGTTTTTATTTGAAGATATTTTTTTCCCAATGTAGGCCTCTTAGCGCTTAGCATGTCCAATTGCAGTTTCTACAGAAAGAGTGTTTCAGAACGGCTCAATCAAAAGTAAGGTTCAACTCTGTTAGCTGAATGCACAGAACAGAAAGAGTTTTCACAGAATGCTACTGTGTAGTTTATATTTGAATATATTCCTTTTCCCACTATTACCCTCTTAGCGCTCCGAATGTCCACTTGAATTTTCTACAGAAAGAGTGTTCAGAACTGCGCAATCAAAAGTATGGTTTAACTCTGTTAGCTTAATGAATATATCAGAAATAAGTTTCACACAATGCTTCTGTGTAGTTTTTATTTGAAGATATTATTTTTTCCAATAGAGGCCTCTTAGCGCTCAGAATGTCCAATTGCAATTTCTACAGAAAGAGTGTTTCAGAAAGGCTCAATCAAAAGTAAGGTTCAACTCCGTTAGTTGAATGCACAGAACAGAAAGAAGTTTCATACAATGCTTCTGTGTAGTTTATATTTGAACATATTCTTTTCTCCACTATTACCCACTTAGCGCTACGAATGTCCCGTTGCATTTTCTACAGACAGAGTGTTTCAAAACTGCCCAATCAAAAGTATGGTTTAACTCTGTTAGCTGAATGCTCAGATCAGAAAGAAGTTTCACAGAATGTTTCTGTGTAGTTTATATTTGAATATATTCCTTTTTCCACTACTACACTCTTAGCGCTCCAAATGTCCAGCTGCATTTTCTACAGAAAGAGTGTTCAGATCTGCTCAATCAAAAGTATGGTTTAACTCTGTTAGCTGAATGCACAGATCAGAAAGAAGTTTCACAGAATGATTCTGTGTAGTTTATATTTGGAGACATTCTTTTTTCCACTATTACCCTCTTAGCGCTCCGAATCTCCACTTGCATTTTCTACAGAAAGAGTGTTTCAGAACGGCTCAATCAAAACTAAGGTTCAACTCTTTTAGTTGATCAAACAGAACAGAAAGAAGTTTCACACAATTCTTCTGAGTAGTTTTTATTTGTAGACATTCTTTTTCCCAATATAGGCCTCTTAGCGCTCAGAATGTCCAATTGCAGTTTCTACAGAAAGAGTGTTTCACAACGGCTCAATCAAAAGTAAGGTTCAACTCTGTTAGTTGAATGCACAGAACAGAAAGAAGTTTCACAGAATGCTTCTGTGTAGTTTATATTTGAACATATTCTTTTTTCCACTATTACCCACTTAGCGCTACGAATGTCCAGTTGCATTTTCTACAGACAGAGTGTTTCAAAACTGCTCAATCAAAAGTATGGTTTAACTCTGTTAGCTGAATTCTCAGATCAGAAAGAAGTTTCACAGAATGCTTCTGTGTAGTTTATATTTGAATATATTCCTTTTTCCACTACTACGCTCTTAGCGCTCCAAATGTCCAGTTGCATTTTCTACAGAAAGAGTGTTCAGATCTGCTCAATCAAAAGTATGGTTTAACTCTGTTAGCTGAATGCACAGATCAGAAAGAAGTTTCACCGAATGATTCTGTGTAGTTTATATTTGAAGACATTCCTTTTTCCACTATTACCCACTTAGCGCTCCGAATCTCCACTTGCATTTTCTACAAAAAGAGTGTTTCATAACTGCTCAATCAAAAATATGTTTTATCTCTGTTAACTGAATTTACAGATCAGAAATAAGTTTCACAGAATGCATCTGTGTAGTTTTTATTTGAAGATATTCTTTTTCCCAATGTAGGCCTCTTAGCGCTTAGCATGTCCAATTGCAGTTTCTACAGAAAGAGTGTTTCAGAACGGCTCAATCAAAAGTAAGGTTCAACTCTGTTAGCTGAATGCACAGAACAGAAAGAGTTTTCACAGAATGCTACTGTGTAGTTTATATTTGAATATATTCCTTTTTCCACTATTACCCTCTTAGCGCTCCGAATGTCCACTTGCATTTTCTACAGAAAGAGTGTTCAGAACTGCGCAATCAAAAGTATGGTTTAACTCTGTTAGCTTAATGAACATATCAGAAATAAGTTTCACACAATGCTTCTGTGTAGTTTTTATTTGAAGATATTATTTTTCCCAATAGAGGCCTCTTAGCGCTCAGAATGTCCAATTGCAATTTCTACAGAAAGAGTGTTTCAGAAAGGCTCAATCAAAAGTAAGGTTCAACTCTGTTAGTTGAATGCACAGAACAGAAAGAAGTTTCATACAATGCTTCTGTGTAGTTTATATTTGAACATATTCTTTTCTCCACTATTACCCACTTAGCACTACGAATGTCCAGTTGCATTTTCTACAGACAGAGTGTTTCAAAACTGCTCAATCAAAAGTATGGTTTAACTCTGTTAGCTGAATGCTCAGATCAGAAAGAAGTTTCACAGAATGCTTCTGTGTAATTTATATTTGAATATATTCCTTTTTCCACTACTACTCTCTTAGCGCTCCAAATGTCCAGTTGCATTTTCTACAGAAAGAGTGTTCAGATCTGCTAAATCAAAGTATGTTTTAACTCTGTTAGCTGAATGCACAGATCAGAAAGAAGTTTCACAGAATGATTCTGTGTAGTTTATATTTGGAGACATTCCTTTTTCCACTATTACCCTCTTAGCGCTCCGAATCTCCACTTGCATTTTCTACAGAAAGAGTGTTTCAGAACGGCTCAATCAAAACTAAGGTTCAACTCTATTAGTTGAACAAACAGAACAGAAAGAAGTTTCACACAATTCTTCTGTGTAGTTTTTATTTGTAGACATTCTTTTTCCCAATATAGGCCTCTTAGCGCTCAGAATGTCCAATTGCAGTTTCTACAGAAAGGGTGTTTCAGAATGGCTCAATCAAAAGTAAGGTTCAACTCTGTTAGTTGAATGCACAGAACAGAAAGAAGTTTCACAGAATGCTTCTGTGTAGTTTATATTTGAACATATTCTTTTTTCCACTATTACCCACTTAGCGCTACGAATGTCCAGTTGCATTTTCTACAGACAGAGTGTTTCAAAACTGCTCAGTGAAAAGTATGGTTTAACTCTGTTAGCTGAATGCTCAGATCAGAAAGAAGTTTCACAGAATGCTTCTGTGTAGTTTATATTTGAATATATTCCTTTTTCCACTACTACGCTCTTAGCGTTCCAAATGTCCAGTTGCATTTTCTACAGAAAGAGTGTTCAGATCTGCTCAATCAAAAGTATGGTTTAACTCTGTTAGCTGAATGCACAGATCAGAAAGAAGTTTCACCGAATGATTCTGTGTAGTTTATATTTGAAGACATTCCTTTCTCCACTATTACCCTCTTAGCACTCCGAATCTCCACTTGCATTTTCTACAAAAAGAGTGTTTCATAACTGCTCAATAAAAAATATGTTTTATCTCTGTTAACTGAATTTTCAGTTCAGAAATAAGTTTCACAGAATGCATCTGTGTAGTTTTTATTTGAAGATATTCTTTTTCCCAATGTAGGCCTCTTAGCGCTTAGCATGTCCAATTGCAGTTTCTACAGAAAGAGTGTTTCAGAACGGCTCAATCAAAAGTAAGGTTCAACTCCGTTATCTGAATGCACAGAACAGTAAGAGTTTTCACAGAATGCTACTGTGTAGTTTATATTTGAATATATTCCTTTTTCCACTATTACCCTCTTAGCGCTCCGAATGTCCACTTGCATTTTCTACAGAAAGAGTGTTCAGAACTGCGCAATCAAAAGTATGGTTTAACTCTGTTAGCTTAATGAACATATCAGAAATAAGTTTCACACAATGCTTCTGTGTAGTTTTTATTTGAAGATATTATTTTTCCCAATAGAGGCCTCTTAGCGCTCAGAATGTCCAATTGCAGTTTCTACAGAAAGAGTGTTTCAGAAAGGCTCAATCAAATGTAAGTTTCAACTCTGTTAGTTGAATGCACAGAACAGAAAGAAGTTTCATACAATGCTTCTGTGTAGTTTATATTTGAACATACTCTTTTTTCCACTATTACCCACTTAGCGCTACGAATATCCAGTTGCATTTTCTACAGACAGAGTGTTTCAAAACTGCTCAATCAAAAGTATGGTTTAACTCTGTTAGCTGAATGCTCAGATCAGAAAGAATTTTCACAGAACGCTTCTGTGTAGTTTATATATGAATATATTCCTTTTTCCACTACTACGCTCTTAGCGCTCCAAATTTCCAGTTGCATTTTCTACAGAGTGTTCAGATCTGCTCAATCAAAAGTATGGTTTAACACTGTTAGCTGAATGCACAGATCAGAAAGAAGTTTCACCGAATGATTCTGTGTAGTTTATATTTGAAGACATTCCTTTTTCCACTATAACCCTCTTAGCGCTCCGTATCTCCACTTGCATTTTCTAAAAAAAGAGTGTTTCATAACTGCTCAATCAAAAATTTGTTTTATCTCTGTTAACTGAATTTACAGATCAGAAATAAGTTTCACAGAATGCATCTGTGTAGTTTTTATTTGAAGATATTCTTTTTCCCAATGTAGGCCTCTTAGCGCTTAGCATGTCCAATTGCTGTTTCTACAGAAAGAGTGTTTCAGAACGGCTCAATCAAAAGTAAGGTTCAACTCTGTTAGTTGAATGCACAGAACAGAAAGAATTTTCACAGAATGCTACTGTGTAGTTTATATTTGAATATATTCCTTTTTCCACTATTACCCTCTTAGCACTCCGAATGTCCACTTGCATTTTCTACAGAAAGAGTTTTCAGAACTGCGCAATCCAAAGTATGGTATAACTCTGTTATCTTAATGAACATATCAGAAATAAGTTTCACACAATGCTTCTGTGTAATTTTTATTTGAAGATATTATTTTTCCCAATAGAGGCCTCTTAGCGCTCAGAATGTCCAATTGCAGTTTCTACAGAAAGAGTGTTTCAGAAAGGCTCAATCAAAAGTAAGGTTCAACTCTGTTAGTTGAATGCACAGAACAGAAAGAAGTTTCATACAATGCTTCTGTGTAGTTTATATTTGAACATACTCTTTTTTCCACTATTACCCATTTAGCGCTACGAATGTCCAGTTGCATTTTCTACAGACAGAGTGTTTCAAAACTGCTCAATCAAAAGTATGGTCTAACTCTGTTAGCTGAATGCTCAGATCAGAAAGAAGTTTCACAGAATGCTTCTGTGTAGTTTATATTTGAATATATTCCTTTTTCCACTACTACTCTCTTAGCGCTCCAAATGTCCAGTTGCATTTTCTACAGAAAGAGTGTTCAGATCTGCTCAATCAATAGTATGGTTTAACTCTGTTAGCTGAATGCACAGATCAGAAAGAAGTTTCACAGAATGATTCTGTGTAGTTTATATTTGGAGACATTCCTTTTTCCACTATTACCCTCTTAGCGCTCCGAATTTCCACTTGCATTTTCTACAGAAAGAGTGTTTCAGAACGGCTCAATCAAAACAAAGTTTCAACTCTTTTATTTGAACAAACAGAACAGAAAGAAGTTTCACACAATTCTTCTGTGTAGTTTTTATTTGTAGACATTCCTTTTCCCAATATAGGCCTCTTAGCGCTCAGAATGTCCAATTGCAGTTTCTACAGAAAGAGTGTTTCAGAACGGCTCAATCAAAAGTAAGGTTCAACTCTGTTAGTTGAATGCACAGAACAGAAAGAAGTTTCACAGAATGCTTCTGTGTAGTTTATATTTGAACATATTCTTTTTTCCACTATTACCCACTTAGCGCTACGAATGTCCAGTTGCATTTTCTACAGACAGAGTGTTTCAAAACTGCTCAATCAAAAGTATGGTTTAACTCTGTTAGCTGAATGCTCAGATCAGAAAGAAGTTTCACAGAATGCTTCTGTGTAGTTCCTATTTGAATATATTCCTTTTTCCACTACTACGCTCTTAGCGCTCCAAATGTCCAGTTGCATTTTCTACAGAAAGAGTGTTCAGATCTGCTCAATCAAAAGTATGGTTTAACTCTGTTAGCTGAATGCACAGATCAGAAAGAAGTTTCACCGAATGATTCTGTGTAGTTTATATTTGAAGACATTCCTTTTTCCACTATTACCCTCTTAGCGCTCCGAATCTCCACTTGCATTTTCTACAAAAAGAGTGTTTCATAACTGCTCAATCAAAAATATGTTTTATCTCTGTTAACTGAATTTACAGATCAGAAATAAGTTTCACAGAATGCATCTGTGTAGTTTTTATTTGAAGATATTTTTTTCCCAATGTAGGCCTCTTAGCGCTTAGCATGTCCAATTGCAGTTTCTACAGAAAGAGTGTTTCAGAACGGCTCAATCAAAAGTAAGGTTCAACTCTGTTAGTTGAATGCACAGAACAGAAAGAAGTTTCATACAATGCTTCTGTGTAGTTTATATTTGAACATATTCTTTTTTCCACTATTACCCACTTAGCGCTACGAATGTCCAGTTGCATTTTCTACAGACAGAGTGTTTCAAAACTGCTCAATCAAAAGTATGGTTTAACTCTGTTAGCTGAATGCTCAGATCAGAAAGAAGTTTCACAGAATGCTTCTGTGTAGTTTATATTTGAATATATTCCTTTTTCCACTACTACTCTGTTAGCGCTCCAAATGTCCAGTTGCATTTTCTACAGAAAGAGTGTTCAGATCTGCTCAATCAAAAGTATGGTTTAACTCTGTTAGCTGAATGCACATATCAGAAAGAAGTTTCACAGAATGATTCTGTGTAGTTTATATTTGGAGACATTCCTTTTTCCACTATTAACCTCTTAGCGCTCCGAATCTCCACTTGCATTTTCTACAGAAAGAGTGTTTCAGAACGGCTCAATCAAAACAAAGGTTCAACTCTTTTAGTTGAACAAACAGAACAGAAAGATGTTTCACACAATTCTTCTGTGTAGTTTTTATTTGTAGACATTCTTTTTCCCAACATAGGCCTCTTAGCGCTCAGAATGTCCAATTGCAGTTTCTACAGAAAGAGTGTTTCAGAACGGCTCAATCAAAAGTAAGGTTCAACTCTGTTTGTTGAATGCACAGAACAGAAAGATGTTTCATACAATGCTTCTGTGTAGTTTATATTTGAACATATTCTTTTTTCCACTATTACCCACTTAGCGCTACGAATGTCCAGTTGCATTTTCTACAGACAGAGTGTTTCAAAACTGCTCAATCAAAAGTATGGTTTAACACTATTAGCTGAATGCTCAGATCAGAAAGAAGTTTCACAGAATGCTTCTGTGTAGTTTATATTTGAATATATTCCTTTTTCCACTACTACGCTCTTAGCGCTCCAAATGTCCAGTTGCATTTTCTACAGAAAGAGTGTTCAGATCTGCTCAATCAAAAGTATGGTTTAACTCTGTTAGCTGAATGCACAGATCAGAAAGAAGTTTCACCGAATGATTCTGTGTAGTTTATATTTGAAGACATTCCTTTTTCCACTATTACCCACTTAGCGCTCCGAATCTCCACTTGCATTTTCTACAAAAAGAGTGTTTCATAACTGCTCAATCAAAAATATGTTTTATCTCTGTTAACTGAATTTACAGATCAGAAATAAGTTTCACAGAATGCATCTGTGTAGTTTTTATTTGAAGATATTCTTTTTCCCAATGTAGGCCTCTTAGCGCTTAGCATGTCCAATTGCAGTTTCTACAGAAAGAGTGTTTCAGAACGGCTCAATCAAAAGTAAGGTTCAACTCTGTTAGTTGAATGCACAGAACAGAAAGAATTTTCACAGAATGCTACTGTGTAGTTTATATTTGAATATATTCCTTTTTCCACTATTACCCTCGTAGCGCTCCGAATGTCCACTTGCATTTTCTACAGAAAGAGTGTTCAGAACTGCGCAATCAAAAGTAGGGTTTAACTCTGTTAGCTTAATGAACATGTCAGAAATAAGTTTCACACAATGCTTCTGTGTAGTTTTTATTTGAAGATATTTTTTTTCCCAATAGAGGCCTCTTAGCGCTCAGAATGTCCAATTGCAGTTTCTACAGAAAGAGTGTTTCAGAAAGGCTCAATCAAAACTAAGGTTCAACTCTGTTAGTTGAATGCACAGAAAAGAAAGAAGTTTCATACAATGCTTCTGTGTAGTTTATATTTGAACATACTCTTTTTTCCACTATTACCCACTTAGCGCTACGAATGTCCAGTTGCATTTTCTACAGACAGAGTGTTTCAAAACTGCTCAATCAAAAGTATGGATTAAATCTGTTAGCTGAATGCTCAGATCAGAAAGAAGTTTCACAGAATGCTTCTGTGTAGTTTATATTTGAATATATTCCTTTTTCCACTACTACTCTCTTAGCGCTCCAAATGTCCAGTTGCATTTTCTACAGAAAGAGTGTTCAGATCTGCTCAATCAAAAGTATGGTTTAACACTGTTAGCTGAATGCTCAGATCAGAAAGAAGTTTCACAGAATGATTCTGTGTAGTTTATATTTGGAGACATTCCTTTTTCCACTATTACCCTCTTAGCGCTCCGAATCTCCACTTGCATTTTCTACAGAAAGAGTGTTTCAGAACGGCTCAATCAAAACAAAGGTTCAACACTTTTAGTTGAACAAACAGAACAGAAAGTAGTTTCACACAATTCTTCTGTGTAGTTTTTATTTGTAGACATTCTTTTTCCCAATATAGGCCTCTTAGCGCTCAGAATGTCCAATTGCAGTTTCTACAGAAAGAGTGTTTCAGAACGGCTCAATCAAAAGTAAGGTTCAACTCTGTTAGTTGAATGCACAGAACAGAAAGAAGTTTCATACAATGCTTCTGTGTAGTTTATATTTGAACATATTCTTTTTTCCACTATTACCCACTTAGCGCTAAAATGTCCAGTTTCATTTTCTACAGACAGAGTGTTTCAAAACTGCTCAGTGAAAAGTATGGTTTAACTCTGTTAGCTGAATGCTCAGATCAGAAAGAAGTTTCACAGAATGCTTCTGTGTAGTTTATATTTGAATATATTCCTTTTTCCACTACTACGCTCTTAGCGTTCCAAATGTCCAGTTGCATTTTCTACAGAAAGAGTGTTCAGATCTGCTCAATCAAAAGTATGGTTTAACTCTGTTAGCTGAATGCACAGATCAGAAAGAAGTTTCACCGAATGATTCTGTGTAGTTTATATTTGAAGACATTCCTTTCTCCACTATTACCCTCTTAGCACTCCGAATCTCCACTTGCATTTTCTACAAAAAGAGTGTTTCATAACTGCTCAATAAAAAATATGTTTTATCTCTGTTAACTGAATTTTCAGTTCAGAAATAAGTTTCACAGAATGCATCTGTGTAGTTTTTATTTGAAGATATTCTTTTTCCCAATGTAGGCCTCTTAGCGCTTAGCATGTCCAATTGCAGTTTCTACAGAAAGAGTGTTTCAGAACGGCTCAATCAAAAGTAAGGTTCAACTCCGTTATCTGAATGCACAGAACAGTAAGAGTTTTCACAGAATGCTACTGTGTAGTTTATATTTGAATATATTCCTTTTTCCACTATTACCCTCTTAGCGCTCCGAATGTCCACTTGCATTTTCTACAGAAAGAGTGTTCAGAACTGCGCAATCAAAAGTATGGTTTAACTCTGTTAGCTTAATGAACATATCAGAAATAAGTTTCACACAATGCTTCTGTGTAGTTTTTATTTGAAGATATTATTTTTCCCAATAGAGGCCTCTTAGCGCTCAGAATGTCCAATTGCAGTTTCTACAGAAAGAGTGTTTCAGAAAGGCTCAATCAAAAGTAAGTTTCAACTCTGTTAGTTGAATGCACAGAACAGAAAGAAGTTTCATACAATGCTTCTGTGTAGTTTATATTTGAACATACTCTTTTTTCCACTATTACCCACTTAGCGCTACGAATATCCAGTTGCATTTTCTACAGACAGAGTGTTTCAAAACTGCTCAATCAAAAGTATGGTTTAACTCTGTTAGCTGAATGCTCAGATCAGAAAAAATTTTCACAGAACGCTTCTGTGTAGTTTATATTTGAATATATTCCTTTTTCCACTACTACGCTCTTAGCGCTCCAAATTTCCAGTTGCATTTTCTACAGAGTGTTCAGATCTGCTCAATCAAAAGTATGGTTTAACACTGTTAGCTGAATGCACAGATCAGAAAGAAGTTTCACCGAATGATTCTGTGTAGTTTATATTTGAAGACATTCCTTTTTCCACTATAACCCTCTTAGCGCTCCGTATCTCCACTTGCATTTTCTAAAAAAAGAGTGTTTCATAACTGCTCAATCAAAAATTTGTTTTATCTCTGTTAACTGAATTTACAGATCAGAAATAAGTTTCACAGAATGCATCTGTGTAGTTTTTATTTGAAGATATTCTTTTTCCCAATGTAGGCCTCTTAGCGCTTAGCATGTCCAATTGCTGTTTCTACAGAAAGAGTGTTTCAGAACGGCTCAATCAAAAGTAAGGTTCAACTCTGTTAGTTGAATGCACAGAACAGAAAGAATTTTCACAGAATGCTACTGTGTAGTTTATATTTGAATATATTCCTTTTTCCACTATTACCCTCTTAGCACTCCGAATGTCCACTTGCATTTTCTACAGAAAGAGTTTTCAGAACTGCGCAATCCAAAGTATGGTATAACTCTGTTATCTTAATGAACATATCAGAAATAAGTTTCACACAATGCTTCTGTGTAATTTTTATTTGAAGATATTATTTTTCCCAATAGAGGCCTCTTAGCGCTCAGAATGTCCAATTGCAGTTTCTACAGAAAGAGTGTTTCAGAAAGGCTCAATCAAAAGTAAGGTTCAACTCTGTTAGTTGAATGCACAGAACAGAAAGA
Source organism: Symphalangus syndactylus (assembly GCF_028878055.3). Lineage (NCBI taxonomy): Eukaryota > Metazoa > Chordata > Mammalia > Primates > Hylobatidae > Symphalangus > Symphalangus syndactylus. The sequence continues at coordinate 107,297,191 of NC_072437.2, read as the reverse complement.
AGTTTCATACAATGCTTCTGTGTAGTTTATATTTGAACATACTCTTTTTTCCACTATTACCCATTTAGCGCTACGAATGTCCAGTTGCATTTTCTACAGACAGAGTGTTTCAAAACTGCTCAATCAAAAGTATGGTCTAACTCTGTTAGCTGAATGCTCAGATCAGAAAGAAGTTTCACAGAATGCTTCTGTGTAGTTTATATTTGAATATATTCCTTTTTCCACTACTACTCTCTTAGCGCTCCAAATGTCCAGTTGCATTTTCTACAGAAAGAGTGTTCAGATCTGCTCAATCAATAGTATGGTTTAACTCTGTTAGCTGAATGCACAGATCAGAAAGAAGTTTCACAGAATGATTCTGTGTAGTTTATATTTGGAGACATTCCTTTTTCCACTATTACCCTCTTAGCGCTCCGAATCTCCACTTGCATTTTCTACAGAAAGAGTGTTTCAGAACGGCTCAATCAAAACAAAGTTTCAACTCTTTTATTTGAACAAACAGAACAGAAAGAAGTTTCACACAATTCTTCTGTGTAGTTTTTATTTGTAGACATTCCTTTTCCCAATATAGGCCTCTTAGCGCTCAGAATGTCCAATTGCAGTTTCTACAGAAAGAGTGTTTCAGAACGGCTCAATCAAAAGTAAGGTTCAACTCTGTTAGTTGAATGCACAGAACAGAAAGAAGTTTCACAGAATGCTTCTGTGTAGTTTATATTTGAACATATTCTTTTTTCCACTATTACCCACTTAGCGCTACGAATGTCCAGTTGCATTTTCTACAGACAGAGTGTTTCAAAACTGCTCAATCAAAAGTATGGTTTAACTCTGTTAGCTGAATGCTCAGATCAGAAAGAAGTTTCACAGAATGCTTCTGTGTAGTTCCTATTTGAATATATTCCTTTTTCCACTACTACGCTCTTAGCGCTCCAAATGTCCAGTTGCATTTTCTACAGAAAGAGTGTTCAGATCTGCTCAATCAAAAGTATGGTTTAACTCTGTTAGCTGAATGCACAGATCAGAAAGAAGTTTCACCGAATGATTCTGTGTAGTTTATATTTGAAGACATTCCTTTTTCCACTATTACCCTCTTAGCGCTCCGAATCTCCACTTGCATTTTCTACAAAAAGAGTGTTTCATAACTGCTCAATCAAAAATATGTTTTATCTCTGTTAACTGAATTTACAGATCAGAAATAAGTTTCACAGAATGCATCTGTGTAGTTTTCATTTGAAGATATTTTTTTCCCAATGTAGGCCTCTTAGCGCTTAGCATGTCCAATTGCAGTTTCTACAGAAAGAGTGTTTCAGAACGGCTCAATCAAAAGTAAGGTTCAACTCTGTTAGCTGAATGCACGGAACAGAAAGAGTTTTCACAGAATGCTACTGTGTAGTTTATATTTGAATGTATTCCTTTTTCCACTATTACCCTCTTAGCGCTCCCAATGTCCACTTGCATTTTCTACAGAAAGAGTGTTCAGAACTGCGCAATCAAAAGTATGGTTTAACTCTGTTAGCTTAATGAACATATCAGAAATAAGTTTCACACAATGCTTCTGTGTAGTTTTTATTTGAAGATATTATTTTTTCCAATAGAGGCCTCTTAGCGCTCAGAATGTCCAATTGCAATTTCTACAGAAAGAGTGTTTCAGAAAGGCTCAATCAAAAGTAAGGTTCAACTCTGTTAGTTGAATGCACAGAACAGAAAGAAGTTTCATACAATGCTTCTGTGTAGTTTATATTTGAACATATTCTTTTCTCCACTATTACCCACTTAGCGCTACGAATGTCCAGTTGCATTTTCTACAGACAGAGTGTTTCAAAACTGCCCAATCAAAAGTATGGTTTAACTCTGTTAGCTGAATGCTCAGATCAGAAAGAAGTTTCACAGAATGTTTCTGTGTAGTTTATATTTGAATATATTCCTTTTTCCACTACTACACTCTTAGCGCTCCAAATGTCCAGCTGCATTTTCTACAGAAATAGTGTTCAGATCTGCTCAATCAAAAGTATGGTTTAACTCTGTTAGCTGAATGCACAGATCAGAAAGAAGTTTCACAGAATGATTCTGTGTAGTTTATATTTGGAGACATTCTTTTTTCCACTATTACCCTCTTAGCGCTCCGAATCTCCACTTGCAATTTCTACAGAAAGAGTGTTTCAGAACGGCTCAATCAAAACTAAGGTTCAACTCTTTTAGTTGATCAAACAGAACAGAAAGAAGTTTCACACAATTCTTCTGTGTAGTTTTTATTTGTAGACATTCTTTTTCCCAATATCGGCCTCTTAGCGCTCAGAATGTCCAATTGCAGTTTCTACAGAAAGAGTGTTTCAGAACGGCTCAATCAAAAGTAAGGTTCAACTCTGTTAGTTGAATGCACAGAACAGAAAGAAGTTTCACAGAATGCTTCTGTGTAGTTTATATTTGAACATATTCTTTTTTCCACTATTACCCACTTAGCGCTACGAATGTCCAGTTGCATTTTCTACAGACAGAGTGTTTCAAAACTGCTCAATCAAAAGTATGGTTTAACTCTGTTAGCTGAACTCTCAGATCAGAAAAAAGTTTCACAGAATGCTTCTGTGTAGTTTATATTTGAATATATTCCTTTTTCCACTACTACGCTCTTAGCGCTCCAAATGTCCAGTTGCATTTTCTACAGAAAGAGTGTTCAGATCTGCTCAATCAAAAGTATGGTTTAACTCTGTTAGCTGAATGCACAGATCAGAAAGAAGTTTCACCGAATGATTCTGTGTAGTTTATATTTGAAGACATTCCTTTTTCCACTATTACCCACTTAGCGCTCCGAATCTCCACTTGCATTTTCTACAAAAAGAGTGTTTCATAACTGCTCAATCAAAAATATGTTTTATCTCTGTTAACTGAATTTACAGATCAGAAATAAGTTTCACAGAATGCATCTGTGTAGTTTTTATTTGAAGATATTCTTTTTCCCAATGTAGGCCTCTTAGCGCTTAGCATGTCCAATTGCAGTTTCTACAGAAAGAGTGTTTCAGAACGGCTCAATCAAAAGTAAGGTTCAACTCTGTTAGCTGAATGCACAGAACAGAAAGAGTTTTCACAGAATGCTACTGTGTAGTTTATATTTGAATATATTCCTTTTTCCACTATTACCCTCTTAGCGCTCCGAATGTCCACTTGCATTTTCTACAGAAAGAGTGTTCAGAACTGCGCAATCAAAAGTATGGTTTAACTCTGTTAGCTTAATGAACATATCAGAAATAAGTTTCACACAATGCTTCTGTGTAGTTTTTATTTGAAGATATTATTTTTCCCAATAGAGGCCTCTTAGCGCTCAGAATGTCCAATTGCAATTTCTACAGAAAGAGTGTTTCAGAAAGGCTCAATCAAAAGTAAGGTTCAACTCTGTTAGTTGAATGCACAGAACAGAAAGAAGTTTCATACAATGCTTCTGTGTAGTTTATATTTGAACATATTCTTTTCTCCACTATTACCCACTTAGCGCTACGAATGTCCAGTTGCATTTTCTACAGACAGAGTGTTTCAAAACTGCTCAATCAAAAGTATGGTTTAACTCTGTTAGCTGAATGCTCAGATCAGAAAGAAGTTTCACAGAATGCTTCTGTGTAATTTATATTTGAATATATTCCTTTTTCCACTACTACTCTCTTAGCGCTCCAAATGTCCAGTTGCATTTTCTACAGAAAGAGTGTTCAGATCTGCTAAATCAAAGTATGTTTTAACTCTGTTAGCTGAATGCACAGATCAGAAAGAAGTTTCACAGAATGATTCTGTGTAGTTTATATTTGGAGACATTCCTTTTTCCACTATTACCCTCTTAGCGCTCCGAATCTCCACTTGCATTTTCTACAGAAAGAGAGTTTCAGAACGGCTCAATCAAAACTAAGGTTCAACTCTATTAGTTGAACAAACAGAACAGAAAGAAGTTTCACACAATTCTTCTGTGTAGTTTTTATTTGTAGACATTCTTTTTCCCAATATAGGCCTCTTAGCGCTCAGAATGTCCAATTGCAGTTTCTACAGAAAGAGTGTTTCAGAATGGCTCAATCAAAAGTAAGGTTCAACTCTGTTAGTTGAATGCACAGAACAGAAAGAAGTTTCACAGAATGCTTCTGTGTAGTTTATATTTGAACATATTCTTTTTTCCACTATTACCCACTTAGCGCTACGAATGTCCAGTTGCATTTTCTACAGACAGAGTGTTTCAAAACTGCTCAATCAAAAGTATGGTTTAACTCTGTTAGCTGAATGCTCAGATCAGAAAGAAGTTTCACAGAATGCTTCTGTGTAGTTTATATTTGAATATATTCCTTTTTCCACTAATACGCTCTTAGCGCTCCAAATGTCCAGTTGCATTTTCTACAGAAAGAGTGTTCAGATCTGCTCAATCAAAAGTATGGTTTAACTCTGTTAGCTGAATGCACAGATCAGAAAGAAGTTTCACCGAATGATTCTGTGTAGTTTATATTTGAAGACATTCCTTTTTCCACTATTACCCTCTTAGCGCTCCGAATCTCCACTTGCATTTTCTAAAAAAAGAGTGTTTCATAACTGCTCAATCAAAAATATGTTTTATCTCTGTTAACTGAATTTACAGATCGGGAATAAGTTTCACAGAATGCATCTGTGTAGTTTTTATTTGAAGATATTCTTTTTCCCAATGTAGGCCTCTTAGCGCTTAGCATGTCCAATTGCAGTTTCTACAGAAAGAGTGTTTCAGAACGGTTCAATCAAAAGTAAGGTTCAACTCTGTTAGCTGAATGCACAGAACAGTAAGAGTTTTCACAGAATGCTACTGTGTAGTTTATATTTGAATATATTCCTTTTTCCACTATTACCCTCTTAGCGCTCCGAATGTCCACTTGCATTTTCTACAGAAAGAGTGTTCAGAACTGCGCAATCAAAAGTATGGTTTAACTCTGTTAGCTTAATGAACATATCAGAAATAAGTTTCACACAATGCTTCTGTGTAGTTTTTATTTGAAGATATTTTTTTTCCCAATAGAGGCCTCTTAGCGCTCAGAATGTCCAATTGCAGTTTCTACATAAAGAGTGTTTCAGAAAGGCTCAATCAAAAGTAAGGTTCAACTCTGTTAGTTGAATGCACAGAACAGAAAGAAGTTTCATACAATGCTTCTGTGTAGTTTATATTTGAACATATTCTTTTATCCACTATTACCCACTTAGCGCTACGAATGTCCAGTTGCATTTTCTACAGACAGAGTGTTTCAAAACTGCTCAATCAAAAGTATGGTTTAACTCTGTTAGCTGAATGCTCAGATCAGAAAGAAGTTTCACAGAATGCTTCTGTGTAGTTTATATTTGAATATATTCCTTTTTCCACTACTACTCTCTTAGCGCTCCAAATGTCCAGTTGCATTTTCTACAGAAAGAGTGTTCAGATCTGCTCAATCAAAAGTATGGTTTAACTCTGTTAGCTGAATGCACAGATCAGAAAGAAGTTTCACAGAATGATTCTGTGTAGTTTATATTTGGAGACATTCCTTTTTCCACTATTACCCTCTTAGCGCTCCGAATCTCCACTTGCATTTTCTACAGAAAGAGTGTTACAGAACGGCTCAATCAAAACTAAGGTTCAACTCTTTTAGTTGAACAAACAGAACAGAAAGAAGTTTCACACAATTCTTCTGTGTAGTTTTTATTTGTAGACATTCTTTTTCCCAATATAGGCCTCTTAGCGCTCAGAATGTCCAATTGCAGTTTCTACAGAAAGAGTGTTTCAGAACGGCTCAACCAAAAGTAAGGTTCACATCTGTTAGTTGAATGGACAGAACAGAAAGAAGTTTCACAGAATGCTTCTGTGTAGTTTATATTTGAACATATTCTTTTTTCCACTATTTCCCACTTAGCGCTACGAATGTCCAGTTGCATTTTCTACAGACAGAGTGTTTCAAAACTGCTCAATCAAAAGTATGGTTTAACTCTGTTAGCTGAACGCTCAGATCAGAGAGAAGTTTCACAGAATGCTTCTGTGTAGTTTATATATGAATATATTCCTTTTTCCACTACTACGCTCTTAGCGCTCCAAATGTCCAGTTGCATTTTCTACAGAAAGAGTGTTCAGATCTGCTCAATCAAAAGTATGGTTTAACTCTGTTAGCTGAATGCACAGATCAGAAAGAAGTTTCACCGAATGATTCTGTGTAGTTTATATTTGAAGACATTCTTTTTTCCACTATAACCCTCTTAGCGCTCCGAATCTCCACTTGCATTTTCTACAAAAAGAGTGTTTCATAACTGCTCAATCAAAAATATGTTTTATCTCTGTTAACTGAATTTACAGATCAGAAATAAGTTTCACAGAATGCATCTGTGTAGTTTTTATTTGAAGATATTCTTTTTCCCAATGTAGGCCTCTTAGCGCTTAGCATGTCCAATTGCAGTTTCTACAGAAAGAGTGTTTCAGAACGGCTCAATCAAAAGTAAGGTTCAACTCTGTTAGCTGAATGCACAGAACAGAAAGAGTTTTCACAGAATGCTACTGTGTAGTTTATATTTGAATGTATTCCTTTTTCCACTATTACCCTCTTAGCGCTCCGAATGTCCACTTGCATTTTCTACAGAAAGAGTGTTCAGAACTGCGCAATCAAAAGTATGGTTTAACTCTGTTAGCTTAATGAACATATCAGAAATAACTTTCACACAATGCTTCTGTGTAGTTTTTATTTGAAGATATTATTTTTCCCAATAGAGGCCTCTTAGCGCTCAGAATGTCCAATTGCAATTTCTACAGAAAGAGTGTTTCAGAAAGGCTCAATCAAAAGTAAGGTTCAACTCTGTTAGTTGAATGCACAGAACAGAAAGAAGTTTCATACAATGCTTCTGTGTAGTTTATATTTGAACATATTCTTTTCTCCACTATTACCCACTTAGCGCTACGAATGTCCAGTTGCATTTTCTACAGACAGAGTGTTTCAAAACTGCTCAATCAAAAGTATGGTTTAACTCTGTTAGCTGAATGCTCAGATCAGAAAGAAGTTTCACAGAATGCTTCTGTGTAATTTATATTTGAATATATTCCTTTTTCCACTACTACTCTCTTAGCGCTCCAAATGTCCAGTTGCATTTTGTACAGAAAGAGTGTTCAGATCTGCTAAATCAAAGTATGGTTTAACTCTGTTAGCTGAATGCACAGATCAGAAAGAAGTTTCACAGAATGATTCTGTGTAGTTTATATTTGGAGACATTCCTTTTTCCACTATTACCCTCTTAGCGCTCCGAATCTCCACTTGCATTTTCTACAGAAAGAGTGTTTCAGAACGGCTCAATCAAAACTAAGGTTCAACTCTATTAGTTGAACAAACTGAACAGAAAGAAGTTTCACACAATTCTTCTGTGTAGTTTTTATTTGTAGACATTCTTTTTCCCAATATAGGCCTCTTAGCTCTCAGAATGTCCAATTGCAGTTTCTACAGAAAGAGTGTTTCAGAATGGCTCAATCAAAAGTAAGGTTCAACTCTGTTAGTTGAATGCACAGAACAGAAAGAAGTTTCACAGAATGCTTCTGTGTAGTTTATATTTGAACATATTCTTTTTTCCACTATTACCCACTTAGCGCTACGAATGTCCAGTTGCATTTTCTACAGACAGAGTGTTTCAAAACTGCTCAATCAAAAGTGTGGTTTAACTCTGTTAGCTGAATGCTCAGATCAGAAAGAAGTTTCACAGAATGCTTCTGTGTAGTTTATATTTGAATATATTCCTTTTTCCACTACTACGCTCTTAGCGCTCCAAATGTCCAGTTGCATTTTCTACAGAAAGAGTGTTCAGATCTGCTCAATCAAAAGTATGGTTTAACTCTGTTAGCTGAATGCACAGATCAGAAAGAAGTTTCACCGAATGATTCTGTGTAGTTTATATTTGAAGACATTCCTTTTTCCACTATTACGCTCTTAGCGCTCCGAATGTCCACTTGCATTTTCTACAAAAACAGTGTTTCATAACTGCTCAATCAAAAATATGTTTTATCTCTGTTAACTGAATTTACAGATCAGAAATAAGTTTCACAGAATGCATCTGTGTAGTTTTTATTTGAAGATATTCTTTTTCCCAATGTAGGCCTCTTAGCGCTTAGCATGTCCAATTGCAGTTTCTACAGAAAGAGTGTTTCAGAACGGCTCAATCAAAAGTAAGGTTCAACTCTGTTAGTTGAATGCACAGAACAGAAAGAATTTTCACAGAATGCTACTGTGTAGTTTATATTTGAATATATTCCTTTTTCCACTATTACCCTCTTAGCGCTCCGAATGTCCACTTGCATTTTCTACAGAAAGAGTGTTCAGAACTGCGCAATCAAAAGTATGGTTTAACTCTGTTAGCTTAATGAACATATCAGAAATAAGTTTCACACAATGCTTCGGTGTAGTTTTTATTTGAAGATATTATTTTTCCCAATAGAGGCCTCTTAGCGCTCAGAATGTCCAATTGCAGTTTCTACAGAAAGAGTGTTTCAGAAAGGCTCAATCAAAACTAAGGTTCAACTCTGTTAGTTGAATGCACAGAACAGAAAGAAGTTTCTTACAATGCTTCTGTGTAGTTTATATTTGAATATTTTCTTTTTTCCACTATTACCCACTTAGCGCTACGAATGTCCAGTTGCATTTTCTACAGACAGAGTGTTTCAAAACTGCTCAATCAAAAGTATGGTTTAACTCTGTTAGCTGAATGCTCATATCAGAAAGAAGTTTCACAGAATGCTTCTGTGTAGTTTATATTTGAATATATTCCTTTTTCCACTACTACTCTCTTAGCGCTCAAAATGTCCAGTTGCATTTTCTACAGAAAGAGTGTTCAGATCTGCTCAATCAAAAGTATGGTTTAACTCTGTTAGCTGAATGCACAGATCAGAAAGAAGTTTCACAGAATGATTCTGTGTAGTTTATATTTGGAGACATTCCTTTTTCCACTATTACCCTCTTAGCGCTCCGAATCTCCACTTGCATTTTCTACAGAAAGAGTGTTTCAGAACGGCTCAATCAAAACAAAGGTTCAACTCTTTTAGTTGAACAAACAGAACAGAAAGAAGTTTCACACAATGCTTCTGTGTAGTTTTTATTTGTAGACATTCTTTTTCCCAATATAGGCCTCTTAGCGCTCAGAATGTCCAATTGCAGTTTCTACAGAAAGAGTGTTTCAGAAAGGCTCAATCAAAAGTAAGGTTCAACTCTGTTAGTTGAATGCACAGAACAGAAAGAAGTTTCATACAATGCTTCTGTGTAGTTTATATTTGAACATATTCTTTTTTCCACTATTACCCACTTAGCGCTACGAATGTCCAGTTGCATTTTCTACAGACAGAGTGTTTCAAAACTGCTCAATCAAAAGTATGGTTTAACTCTGTTAGCTGAATGCTCAGATCAGAAAGAAGTTTCACAGAATGTTTCTGTGTAGTTTATATTTGAATATATTCCTTTTTCCACTACTACGCTCTTAGCGCTCCAAATGTCCAGTTGCATTTTCTACAGAAAGAGTGTTCAGATCTGCTCAATCAAAAGTATGGTTTAACTCTGTTAGCTGAATGCACAGATCAGAAAGAAGTTTCACCGAATGATTCTGTGTAGTTTATATTTGAAGACATTCCTTTTTCCACTATTACCCTCTTAGCCCTCCGAATCTCCACTTGCATTTTCTACAAAACGAGTGTTTCATAACTGCTCAATCAAAAATATGTTTTATCTCTGTTAACTGAATTTACAGATCAGAAATAAGTTTCACAGAATGCATCTGTGTAGTTTTTATTTGAAGATATTCTTTTTCCCAATGTAGGCCTCTTAGCGCTTAGCATGTCCAATTGCAGTTTCTACAGAAAGAGTGTTTCAGAACGGCTCAATCAAAAGTAAGGTTCAACTCTGTTAGTTGAATGCACAGAACAGAAAGAATTTTCACAGAATGCTACTGTGTAGTTTATATTTGAATATATTCCTTTTTCCACTATTACCCTCTTAGCGCTCCGAATGTCCACTTGCATTTTCTACAGAAAGAGTGTTCAGAACTGCGCAATCAAAAGTATGGTTTAACTCTGTTAGCTTAATGAACATATCAGAAATAAGTTTCACACAATGCTTCTGTGTAGTTTTTATTTGAAGATATTATTTTTCCCAATAGAGGCCTCTTAGCGCTCAGAATGTCCAATTGCAGTTTCTACAGAAAGAGTGTTTCAGAAAGGCTCAATCAAAACTAAGGTTCAACGCTGTTAGTTGAATTCACAGAACAGAAAGAAGTTTCATACAATGCTTCTCTGTAGTTTATATTTGAACATATTCTTTTTTCCACTATTACCCACTTAGCGCTACGAATGTCCAGTTGCATTTTCTACAGACAGAGTGTTTCAAAACTGCTCAATCAAAAGTATGGTTTAACTCTGTTAGCTGAATGCTCAGATCAGAAAGAAGTTTCACAGAATGCTTCTGTGTAGTTTATATTTGAATATATTCCTTTTTCCACTACTACTCTCATAGCGCTCCAAATGTCCAGTTGCATTTTCTACAGAAAGAGTGTTCAGATCTGCTCAATCAAAAGTATGGTTTAACTCTGTTAGCTGAATGCACAGATCAGAAAGAAGTTTCACAGAATGATTCTGTGTAGTTTATATTTGGAGACATTCCTTTTTCCACTATTACCCTCTTAGCGCTCCGAATCTCCACTTGCATTTTCTACAGAAAGAGTGTTTCAGAACGGCTCAATCAAAACAAAGGTTCAACTCTTTTAGTTGAACAAACAGAACAGAAAGAAGTTTCACACAATGCTTCTGTGTAGTTTTTATTTGTAGACATTCTTTTTCCCAATATAGGCCTCTTAGCGCTCAGAATGTCCAATTGCAGTTTCTACAGAAAGAGTGTTTCAGAACGGCTCAATCAAAAGTAAGGTTCAACTCTGTTATTTGAATGCACAGAACAGAAAGAAGTTTCATACAATGCTTCTGTGTAGTTTATATTTGAACATATTCTTTTTTCCACTATTACCCACTTAGCGCTACGAATGTCCAGTTACATTTTCTACAGACAGAGTGTTTCAAAACTGCTCAGTGAAAAGTATGGTTTAAATCTGTTAGCTGAATGCTCAGATCAGAAAGAAGTTTCAACGAATGCTTCTGTGTAGTTTATATTTGAATATATTCCTTTTTCCACTACTACGCTCTTAGCGCTCCAAATGTCCAGTTGCATTTTCTACAGAAAGAGTGTTCAGATCTGCTCAATCAAAAGTATGGTTTAACTCTGTTAGCTGAATGCACAGATCAGAAAGAAGTTTCACCGAATGATTCTGTGTAGTTTATATTTGAAGACATTCCTTTTTCCACTATTACCCTCTTAGCGCTCCGAATCTCCACTTGCATTTTCTACAAAAAGGGTGTTTCATAACTGCTCAATAAAAAATATGTTTTATCTCTGTTAACTGAATTTACAGATCAGAAATAAGTTTCACAGAATGCATCTGTGTAGTTTTTATTTGAAGATATTCTTTTTCCCAATGTAGGCCTCTTAGCGCTTAGCATGTCCAATTGCAGTTTCTACAGAAAGAGTGTTTCAGAACGGCTCAATCAAAAGTAAGGTTCAACTCTGTTAGTTGAATGCACAGAACAGAAAGAATTTTCACAGAATGCTACTGTGTAGTTTATATTTGAATATATTCCTTTTTCCACTATTTCCCTCTTAGCGCTCCGAATGTCCACTTGCATTTTCTACAGAAAGAGTGTTCAGAACTGCGCAATAAAAAATATGGTTTAACTCTGTTAGCTTAATGAACATATCAGAAATAAGTTTCACACAATGCTTCTGTGTAGTTTTTATTTGAAGATATTATTTTTCCCAATAGAGGCCTCTTAGCGCTCAGAATGTCCAATTGCAGTTTCTACAGAAAGAGTGTTTCAGAAAGGCTCAATCAAAACTAAGGTTCAACTCTGTTAGTTGAATGCACAGAACAGAAAGAAGTTTCACAGAATGCTTCTGTGTAGTTTATATTTGAACATATTCTTTTTTCCACTATTACCCACTTAGCGCTACGAATGTCCAGTTGCATTTTCTACAGACAGAGTGTTTCAAAACTGCTCAATCAAAAGTATGGTTTAACTCTGTTAGCTGAATGCTCAGATCAGAAAGAAGTTTCACAGAATGTTTCTGTGTAGTTTATATTTGAATATATTCCTTTTTCCACTACTACGCTCTTAGCGCTCCAAATGTCCAGTTGCATTTTCTACAGAAAGAGTGTTCAGATCTGCTCAATCAAAAGTATGGTTTAACTCTGTTAGCTGAATGCACAGATCAGAAAGAAGTTTCACAGAATGATTCTGTGTAGTTTATATTTGGAGACATTCCTTTTTCCACTATTACCCTCTTAGCGCTCCGAATCTCCACTTGCATTTTCTACAGAAAGAGTGTTTCAGAACGGCTCAATCAAAACAAAGGTTCAACTCTTTTAGTTGAACAAACAGAACAGAAAGAAGTTTCACACAATGCTTCTGTGTAGTTTTTATTTGTAGACATTCTTTTTCCCAATATAGGCCTCTTAGCGCTCAGAATGTCCAATTGCAGTTTCTACAGAAAGAGTGTTTCAGAACGGCTCAATCAAAAGTAAGGTTCAACACTGTTAGTTGAATGCCCAGAACAGAAAGAAGTTTCATACAATGCTTCTGTGTAGTTTATATTTGAACATATTCTTTTTTCCACTATTACCCACTTAGCGCTACGAATGTCCAGTTGCATTTTCTACAGACAGAGTGTTTCAAAACTGCTCAGTGAAAATTATGGTTTAACTCTGTTAGCTGAATGCTCAGATCAGAAAGAAGTTTCACAGAATACTTCTGTGTAGTTTATATTTGAATATATTCCTTTTTCCACTACTACGCTCTTAGCGCTCCAAATGTCCAGTTGCATTTTCTACAGAAAGAGTGTTCAGATCTGCTCAATCAAAAGTATGGTTTAACTCTGTTAGCTGAATGCACAGATCAGAAAGAAGTTTCACCGAATGATTCTGTGTAGTTTATATTTGAAGACATTCCTTTTTCCACTATTACCCTCTTAGCGCTCCGAATCTCCACTTGCATTTTCTACAAAAAGAGTGTTTCATAACTGCTCAATCAAAAATATGTTTTATCTCTGTTAACTGAAGTTACAGATCAGAAATAAGTTTCACAGAATGCATCTGTGTAGTTTTTATTTGAAGATATTCTTTTTCCCAATGTAGGACTCTTAGCGCTTAGCATGTCCAATTGCAGTTTCTACAGAAAGAGTGTTTCAGAACGGCTCAATCAAAAGTAAGGTTCAACTCTGTTAGTTGAATGCACAGAACAGAAAGAATTTTCACAGAATGCTACTGTGTAGTTTATATTTGAATATATTCCTTTTTCCACTATTACCCTCTTAGCGCTCCGAATGTCCACTTGCATTTTCTACAGAAAGAGTGTTCAGAACTGCGCAATCAAAAGTATGGTTTAACTCTGTTAGCTTAATGAACATATCAGAAATAAGTTTCACACAATGCTTCTGTGTAGTTTTTATTTGAAGATATTATTTTTCCCAATAAAGGCCTCTTAGCGCTCAGAATGTCCAATTGCAGTTTCTACAGAAAGAGTGTTTCAGAAAGGCTCAATCAAAACTAAGGTTCAACTCTGTTAGTTGAATGCACAGAACAGAAAGAAGTTTCATACAATGCTTCTGTGTAGTTTATATTTGAACATACTCTTTTTTCCACTATTACCCACTTAGCGCTACGAATGTCCAGTTGCATTTTCTACAGAAAGAGTGTTTCAAAACTGCTCAATCAAAAGTATGGTTTAACTCTGTTAGCTGAATGCTCAGATCAGAAAGAAGTTTCACAGAATGCTTCTGTGTAGTTTATATTTAATATATTCCTTTTTCCACTACTACTCTCTTAGCGCTCCAAATGTCCAGTTGCATTTTCTACAGAAAGAGTGTTCAGATCTGCTCAAACAAAAGTATGGTTTAACTCTGTTAGCTGAATGCACAGATCAGAAAGAAGTTTCACACAATGATTCTGTGTAGTTTATATTTGGAGACATTCATTTTTCCACTATTACCCTCTTAGCGCTCCGAATCTCCACTTGCATTTTCTACAGAAAGAGTGTTTCAGAACGGCTCAATCAAAACAAAGGTTCAACTCTTTTAGTTGAACAAACAGAACAGAAAGAAGTTTCACACAATTCTTCTGTGTAGTTTTTATTTGTAGACATTCTTTTTCCCAATATAGGCCTCTTAGCGCTCAAAATGTCCAATTGCAGTTTATACAGAAAGAGTGTTTCAGAACGGCTCAATCAAAAGTAAGGTTCAACTCTGTTAGTTGAATGCACAGAACAGAAAGAAGTTTCACAGAATGCTTCTGTGTAGTTTATATTTGAACATATTCTTTTTTCCACTATTACCCACTTAGCGCTACGAATGTCCAGTTGCATTTTCTACAGACAGAGTGTTTCAAAACTGCTCAGTGAAAAGTATGGTTTAACTCTGTTAGCTGAATTCTCAGATCAGAAAGAAGTTTCACAGAATGCTTCTGTGTTGTTTATATTTGAATATATTCCTTTTTCCACTACTACGCTCTTAGCGCTAAAATTGTCCAGTTGCATTTTCTACAGAAAGAGTGTTCAGATCTGCTCAATCAAAAGTATGGTTTTACTCTGTTAGCTGAATGCACAGATCAGAAAGAAATTTCACCGAATGATTCTGTGTAGTTTATATTTGAAGACATTCCTTTTTCCACTATTACCCTCTTAGCGCTCCGAATCTCCACTTGCATTTTCTACAAAAAGAGTGTTTCATAACTGCTCAATCAAAAATATGTTTTATCTCTGTTAACTGAATTTACAGATCAGAAATAAGTTTCACAGAATGCATCTGTGTAGTTTTTATTTGAAGATATTCTTTTTCCCAATGTAGGCCTCTTAGCGCTTAGCATGTCCAATTGCAGTTTCTACAGAAAGAGTGTTTCAGAACGGCTCAATCAAAAGTAAGGTTCAACTCTGTTAGTTGAATGCACAGAACAGAAAGAATTTTCACAGAATGCTACTGTGTAGTTTATATTTGAATATATTCCTTTTTCCACTATTACCCTCTTAGCGCTCCGAATGTCCACTTGCATTTTCTACAGAAAGAGTGCACAGAACTGCGCAATCAAAAGTATGGTTTAACTCTGTTAGCTTAATGAACATATCAGAAATAAGTTTCACACAATGCTTCTGTGTAATTTTTATTTGAAGATATTATTTTTCCCAATAGAGGCCTCTTAGCGCTCAGAATGTCCAATTGCAGTTTCTACAGAAAGAGTGTTTCAGAAAGGCTCAATCAAAACTAAGGTTCAACTCTGTTAGTTGAATGCACAGAACAGGAAGAAGTTTCATACAATGCTTCTGTGTAGTTTATATATGAACATACTCTTTTTTCCACTATTACCCACTTAGCGCTATGAATGTCCAGTTGCATTTTCTACAGAAAGAGTGTTTCAAAACTGCTCAATCAAAAGTATGGTTTAACTCTGTTAGCTGAATGCTCAGATCAGAAAGAAGTTTCACAGAATGCTTCTGTGTAGTTTATATTTAATATATTCCTTTTTCCACTACTACTCTCTTAGCGCTCCAAATGTCCAGTTGCATTTTCTACAGAAAGAGTGTTCAGATCTGCTCAATCAAAAGTATGGTTTAACTCTGTTAGCTGAATGCACAGATCAGAAAGAAGTTTCACAGAATGATTCTGTGTAGTTTATATTTGGAGACATTCCTTTTTCCACTATTACCCTCTTAGCGCTCCGAATCTCCACTTGCATTTTCTACAGAAAGAGTGTTTCAGAACGGCTCAATCAAAACAAAGGTTCAACTCTTTTAGTTGAACAAACAGAACAGAAAGAAGTTTCACACAATTCTTCTGTGTAGTTTTTATTTGTAAACATTCTTTTTCCCAATATAGGCCTCTTAGCGCTCAGAATGTCCAATTGCAGTTTCTACAGAAAGAGTGTTTCAGAACGGCTCAATCAAAAGTAAGGTTCAACTCTGTTAGTTGAATGCACAGAACAGAAAGAAGTTTCACAGAATGCTTCTGTGTAGTTTATATTTGAACATATTCTTTTTTCCACTATTACCCACTTAGCGCTACGAATGTCCAGTTGCATTTTCTACAGACAGAGTGTTTCAAAACTGCTCAATCAAAAGTATGGTTTAACTCTGTTAGCTGAATGCTCAGATCAGAAAGAAGTTTCACAGAATGCTTCTGTGTAGTTTCTATTTGAATATATTCCTTTTTCCACTACTACGCTCTTAGCGCTCCAAATGTCCAGTTGCATTTTCTACAGAAAGAGTGTTCAGATCTGCTCAATCAAAAGTATAGTTTAACTCAGTTAGCTGAATGCACAGATCAGAAAGAATTTTCACAGAATGATTCTGTGTAGTTTATATTTAGAGACATTCCTTTTTCCACTATTACCCTCTTAGCGCTCCGAATCTCCACTTGCATTTTCTACAGAAAGAGTGTTTCAGAACGGCTCAATCAAAACTAAGGTTCAACTCTTTTAGTTGAACAAACAGAACTGAAAGAAGTTTCACACAATTCTTCTGTGTAGTTTTTATATGTAGACATTCTTTTTCCCAATATAGGCCTCCTAGCGCTCCGAATGTCCAATTGCAGTTTCTGCAGAAAGAGTGTTTCAGAACGGCTCAATCAAAAGTAAGGTTCAACACTGTTAGTTGAATGTACAGAACAGAAAGATGTTTCATACAATGCTTCTGTGTAGTTTATATTTGAACATATTTTTTTTCCACTATTACCCACTTAGCGCTACGAATGTCCTGTTGCATTTTCTACAGACAGAGTGTTTCAAAACTGCTCAATCAAAAGTATGGTTTAACTCTGTTAGCTGAATGCTCAGATCAGAAAGAAGTTTCACAGAATTCTTCTGTGTAGTTTATATTTGAATATATTCCTTTTTCCACTACTACGCTCGTAGCGCTCCAAATGTCCAGTTGCATTTTCTACAGAAAGAGTGTTCAGATCTGCTCAATCAAAAGTATGGTTTAACTCTGTTAGCTGAATGCACAGATCAGAAAGAAGTTTCACCGAATGATTCTGTGTAGTTTATATTTGAAGACATTCCTTTTTCCACTATTACCCGCTTAGCGCTCCGAATCTCCACTTGCATTTTCTACAAAAAGAGTGTTTCATAACTGCTCAATCAAAAATATGTTTTATCTCTGTTAACTGAATTTACAGAACAGAAATAAGTTTCACAGAATGCATCTGTGTAGTTTTTATTTGAAGATATTCTTTTTCCCAATGTAGGCCTCTTAGCGCTTAGCATGTCCAATTGCAGTTTCTACAGAAAGAGTGTTTCAGAACGGCTGAATCAAAAGTAAGGTTCAACTCTGTTAGTTGAATGCACAGAACAGAAAGAATTTTCACAGAATGCTACTGTGTAGTTTATATTTGAATATATTCCTTTTTCCACTATTACCCTCTTAGCGCTCCGAATGTCCACTTGCATTTTCTACAGAAAGAGAGTTCAGAACTGCGCAATCAAAAATATGGTTTAACTCTGTTAGCTTAATGAACATATCAGAAATAAGTTTCACACAATGCTTCTGTGTAGTTTTTATTTGAAGATATTATTTTTCCCAATATAGGCCTCTTAGCGCTCACAATGTCCAATTGCAGTTTCTACAGAAAGAGTGTTTCAGAAAGGCTCAATCAAAAGTAAGGTTCAACTCTGTTAGTTGAATGCACAGAACAGAAAGAAGTTTCATACAATGCTTCTGTGTAGTTTATATTTGAACATATTCTTTTTTCCACTATTACCCACCTAGCGCTACGAATGTCCAGTTGCATTTTCTACAGACAGAGTGTTTCAAAACTGCTCAATCAAAAGTATGGTTTAACTCTGTTAGCTGAATGCTCAGATCAGAAAGAAGTTTCACAGAATGCTTCTGTGTAGTTTATATTTGAATGTATTCCTTTTTCCACTACTACGCTCTTAGCGCTCCAAATGTCCAGTTGCATTTTCTACAGAAAGAGTGTTCAGATCTGCTCAATCAAAAGTATGGTTTAACTCTGTTAGCTGAATGCACAGATCAGAAAGAAGTTTCACCGAATGATTCTGTGTAGTTTATATTTGAAGACATTCCTTTTTCCATTATTACCCTCTTAGCGCTCCGAATCTCCACTTGCATTTTCTACAAAAAGAGTGTTTCATAACTGCTCAATCAAAAATATGCTTTATCTCTGTTAACTGAATTTACAGATCAGAAATAAGTTTCACAGAATGCATCTGTGTAGTTTTTATTTGAAGATATTCTTTTTCCCAAAGTAGGCCTCTTAGCGCTTAGCATGTCCAATTGCAGTTTCTACAGAAAGAGTGTTTCAGAACGGCTCAATCAAAAGTAAGGTTCAACTCTGTTAGTTGAATGCACAGAACAGAAAGAATTTTCACAGAATGCTACTGTGTAGTTTATATTTGAATATATTCCTTTTTCCACTATTACCCTCTTAGCGCTCCGAAAGTCCACTTGCATTTTCTACAGAAAGAGTGATCAGAACTGCGCAATCAAAAGTATGGTTTAACTCTGTTAGCTTAATGAACATATCAGAAATAAGTTTCACACAATGCTTCTGTGTAGTTTTTATTTGAAGATATTATTTTTCCCAATAGAGGCCTCTTAGCGCTCAGAATGTCCAATTGCAGTTTCTACAGAAAGAGTGTTTCAGAAAGGCTCAATCAAAAGTAAGGTTCAACTCTGTTAGTTGAATGCACAGAACAGAAAGAAGTTTCATACAATGCTTCTGTGTAGTTTATATTTGAACATATTCTTTTTTCCACTATTACCCACTTAGCGCTACGAATGTCCAGTTGCGTTTTCTACAGACAGAGTGTTTCAAAACTGCTCAATCAAAAGTATAGTTTAACTCGGTTAGCTGAATGCTCAGATCAGAAAGAAGTTTCACAGAATGCTTCTGTGTAGTTTATTTGAATATATTCCTTTTTCCACTAGTACTCTCTTAGCGCTCCAAATGTCCAGTTGCATTTTCTACAGAAAGAGTGTTCAGATCTGCTCAATCAAAAATATGGTTTAACTCTGTTAGCTGAATGCACAGATCAGAAAGAAGTTTCACAGAATGATTCTGTGTAGTTTATATTTGGAGACATTCCTTTTTCCACTATTACCCTCTTAGCGCTCCGAATCTCCACTTGCATTTTCTACAGAAAGAGTGTTTCAGAACGGCTCAATCAAAACTAAGGTTCAACTCTTTTAGTTGAACAAACAGAACAGAAAGAAGTTTCACACAATTCTTCTGTGTAGTTTTTATTTGTAGACATTCTTTTTCCCAATATAGGCCTCCTAGCGCTCAGAATGTCCAATTGCAGTTTCTACAGAAAGAGTGTTTCAGAACGGCTCAATCAAAAGTAAGGTTCAACTCTGTTAGTTGAATGCACAGAACAGAAAGAAGTTTCATACAATGCTTCTGTGTAGTTTATTTGAATATATTCCTTTTTCCACTAGTACTCTCTTAGCGCTCCAAATGTCCAGTTGCATTTTCTACAGAAAGAGTGTTCAGATCTGCTCAATCAAAAGAATGGTTTAACTCTGTTAGCTGAATGCACAGATCAGAAAGAAGTTTCACAGAATGATTCTGTGTAGTTTATATTTGGAGACATTCCTTTTTCCACTATTACCCTCTTAGCGCTCCGAATCTCCACTTGCATTTTCTACGGAAAGAGTGTTTCAGAACGGCTCAATCAAAACTAAGGTTCAACTCTTTTAGTTGAACAAACAGAACAGAAAGAAGTTTCACACAATTCTTCTGTGTAGTTTTTATTTGTAGACATTCTTTTTCCCAATATAGGCCTCCTAGCGCTCAGAATGTCCAATTGCAGTTTCTACAGAAAGAGTGTTTCAGAACGGCTCAATCAAAAGTAAGGTTCAACTCTGTTAGTTGAATGCACAGAACAGAAAGCAGTTTCATACAATGCTTCTGTGTAGTTTATATTTGAACATATTCTTTTTTCCACTATACCCAATTAGCGCTACGAATGTCCAGTTGCATTTTCTACAGACAGAGTGTTTCAAAACTGCTCAATCAAAAGTATGGTTTAACTCTGTTAGCTGAATTCTCAGATCAGAAAGAAGTTTCACAGAATGCTTCTGTGTTGTTTATATTTGAATATATTCCTTTTTCCACTACTACGCTCTTAGCGCTCCAAATGTCCAGTTGCATTTTCTACAGAAAGAGTGTTCTGATCTGCTCAATCAAAAGTATGGTTTAAATCTGTTAGCTGAATGCACAGATCAGAAAGAAGTTTCACTGAATGATTCTGTGTAGTTTATATTTGAAGACATTCCTTTTTCCACTATTACCCTCTTAGCGCTCCGAATCTCCACTTGCATTTTCTACAAAAAGAGTGTTTCATAACTGCTCAATCAAAAATATGTTTTATCTCTGTTAACTGAATTTACAGAACAGAAATAAGTTTCACAGAATGCATCTGTGTAGTTTTTATTTGAAGATATTCTTTTTCCCAATGTAGGCCTCTTAGCGCTTAGCATGTCCAATTGCAGTTTCTACAGAAAGAGTGTCTCAGAACGGCTCAATCAAAAGTAAGGTTCAACTCTGTTAGTTGAATGCACAGAACAGAAAGAATTTTCACAGAATGCTACTGTGTAGTTTATATTTGAATATATTCCTTTTTCCACTATTACCCTCTTAGTGCTCCGAATGTCCACTTGCATTTTCTACAGAAAGAGAGTTCAGAACTGCGCAATCAAAAATATAGTTTAACTCTGTTAGCTTAATGAACATATCAGAAATAAGTTTCACACAATGCTTCTGTGTAGTTTTTATTTGAAGATATTATTTTTCCCAATATAGGCCTCTTAGCGCTCAGAATGTCCAATTGCAGTTTCTACAGAAAGAGTGTTTCAGAAAGGCTCAATCAAAAGTAAGGTTCAACTCTGTTAGTTGAATGCACAGAACAGAAAGAAGTTTCATACAATGCTTCTGTGTAGTTTATATTTGAACATATTCTTTTTTCCACTATTACCTATCTAGCGCTACGAATGTCCAGTTGCATTTTCTACAGACAGAGTGTTTCAAAACTGCTCAATCAAAAGTATGGTTTAACTCTGTTAGCTGAATGCTCAGATCAGAAAGAAGTTTCACAGAATGCTTCTGTGTAGTTTATATTTGAATATATTCCTTTTTCCACTACTACGCTCTTAGCGCTCCAAATGTCCAGTTGCATTTTCTACAGAAAGAGTGTTCAGATCTGCTCAATCAAAAGTATGGTTTAACTCTGTTAGCTGAATGCACAGATCAGAAAGAAGTTTCACCGAATGATTCTGTGTAGTTTATATTTGAAGACATTCCTTTTTCCATTATTACCCTCTTAGCGCTCCGAATCTCCACTTGCATTTTCTACAAAAAGAGTGTTTCATAACTGCTCAATCAAAAATATGCTTTATCTCTGTTAACTGAATTTACAGATCAGAAATAAGTTTCACAGAATTCATCTGTGTAGTTTTTATTTGAAGATATTCTTTTTCCCAATGTAGGCCTCTTAGCGCTTAGCATGTCCAATTGCAGTTTCTACAGAAAGAGTGTTTCAGAACGGCTCAATCAAAAGTAAGGTTCAACTCTGTTAGTTGAATGCACAGAACAGAAAGAATTTTCACAGAATGCTACTGTGTAGTTTATATTTGAATATATTCCTTTTTCCACTATTACCCTCTTAGCGCTCCGAATGTCCACTTGCATTTTCTACAGAAAGAGTGTTCAGAACTGCGCAATCAAAAGTATGGTTTAACTCTGTTAGCTTAATGAACATATCAGAAATAAGTTTCACACAATGCTTCTGTGTAGTTTTTATTTGAAGATATTATTTTTCCCAATAGAGGCCTCTTAGCGCTCAGAATGTCCAATTGCAGTTTCTACAGAAAGAGTGTTTCAGAAAGGCTCAATCAAAAGTAAGGTTCAACTCTGTTAGTTGAATGCACAGAACAGAAAGAAGTTTCATACAATGCTTCTGTGTAGTTTATATTTGAACATATTCTTTTTTCCACTATTACCCACTTAGCGCTACGAATGTCCAGTTGCATTTTCTACAGACAGAGTGTTTCAAAACTGCTCAATCAAAAGTATAGTTTAACTCGGTTAGCTGAATGCTCAGATCAGAAAGAAGTTTCACAGAATGCTTCTGTGTAGTTTATTTGAATATATTCCTTTTTCCACTTGTACTGTCTTAGCGCTCCAAATGTCCAGTTGCATTTTCTACAGAAAGAGTGTTCAGATCTGCTCAATCAAAAATATGGTTTAATTCTGTTAGCTGAATGCACAGATCAGAAAGAAGTTTCACAGAATGATTCTGTGTAGTTTATATTTGGAGACATTCCTTTTTCCACTATTACCCTCTTAGCGCTCCGAATCTCCACTTGCATTTTCTACAGAAAGAGTGTTTCAGAACGGCTCAATCAAAACTAAGGTTCAACTCTTTTAGTTGAACAAACAGAACAGAAAGAAGTTTCACACAATTCTTCTGTGTAGTTTTTATTTGTAGACATTCTTTTTCCCAATATAGGCCTCCTAGCGCTCAGAATGTCCAATTGCAGTTTCTACAGAAAGAGTGTTTCAGAACGGCTCAATCAAAAGTAAGGTTCAACTCTGTTAGTTGAATGCACAGAACAGAAAGAAGTTTCATACAATGCTTCTGTGTAGTTTATTTGAATATATTCCTTTTTCCACTAGTACTCTCTTAGCGCTCCAAATGTCCAGTTGCATTTTCTACAGAAAGAGTGTTCAGATCTGCTCAATCAAAAGTATGGTTTAACTCTGTTAGCTGAATGCACAGATCAGAAAGAAGTTTCACAGAATGATTCTGTGTAGTTTATATTTGGAGACATTCCTTTTTCCACTATTACCCTCTTAGCGCTACGAATGTCCAGTTGCATTTTCTACAGACAGAGTGTTTCAAAACTGCTCAATCAAATGTATGGTTTAACTCTGTTAGCTGAATGCTCAGATCAGAAAGAAGTTTCACAGAATGCTTCTGTGTAGTTTATATTTGAATATATTCCTTTTTCCACTACTACTCTCTTAGCGCTCCAAATGTCCAGTTGCATTTTCTACAGAAAGAGTGTTCAGATCTGCTCAATCAAAAGTATGGTTTAACTCTGTTAGCTGAATGCACAGATCAGAAAGAAGTTTCACAGAATAATTCTGTGTAGTTTATATTTGGAGACATTCCTTTTTCCACTATTACCCTCTTAGCGCTCCGAATCTCCACTTGCATTTTCTACACAAAGAGTGTTTCAGAACGGCTCAATCAAAACTAAGGTTCAAATCTTTTAGTTGAACAAACAGAACAGAAAGAAGTTTCACACAATTCTTCTCTGTAGTTTTTATTTGTAGACATTCTTTTTCCCAATATAGGCCTCCTAGCGCTCAGAATGTCCAATTGCAGTTTCTACAGAAAGAGTGTTTCAGAACGGCTCAATCAAAAGTAAGGTTCAACTCTGTTAGTTGAATGCACAGAACAGAAAGAAGTTTCATACAATGCTACTGTGTAGTTTATTTGAATATATTCCTTTTTCCACTAGTACTCTCTTAGCGCTCCAAATGTCCAGTTGCATTTTCTACAGAAAGAGTGTTCAGATCTGCTCAATCAAAAGTATGGTTTAACTCTGTTAGCTGAATGCACAGATCAGAAAGAAGTTTCACAGAATGATTCTGTGTAGTTTATATTTGGAGACATTCCTTTTTCCACTATTACCCTCTTAGCGCTCCGAATCTCCACTTGCATTTTCTACAGAAAGAGTGTTTCAGAACGGCTCAATCAAAACTAAGGTTCAACTCTTTTAGTTGAACAAACAGAACAGAAAGCAGTTTCACACAATTCTTCTGTGTAGTTTTTATTTGTAGACATTCTTTTTCCCAATATAGGCCTCCTAGCGCTCAGAATGTCCAATTGCAGTTTCTACAGAAAGAGTGTTTCAGAACGGCTCAATCAAAAGTAAGGTTCAACTCTGTTAGTTGAATGCACAGAACAGAAAGCAGTTTCATACAATGCTTCTGTGTAGTTTATATTTGAACATATTCTTTTTTCCACTATACCCACTTAGCGCTACGAATGTCCAGTTGCATTTTCTACAGACAGAGTGTTTCAAAACTGCTCAATCAAAAGTATGGTTTAACTCTGTTAGCTGAATTCTCAGATCAGAAAGAAGTTTCACAGAATGCTTCTGTGTTGTTTATATTTGAATATATTCCTTTTTCCACTACTACGCTCTTAGCGCTCCAAATGTCCAGTTGCATTTTCTACAGAAAGAGTGTTCTGATCTGCTAAATCAAAAGTATGGTTTAAATCTGTTAGCTGAATGCACAGATCAGAAAGAAGTTTCACTGAATGATTCTGTGTAGTTTATATTTGAAGACATTCCTTTTTCCACTATTACCCTCTTAGCGCTCCGAATCTCCACTTGCATTTTCTACAAAAAGAGTGTTTCATAACTGCTCAATCAAAAATATGTTTCATCTCTGTTAACTGAATTTACACATCAGAAATAAGTTTCACAGAATGCATCTGTGTAGTTTTTATTTGAAGATATTCTTTTTCCCAATGTAGGCCTCTTAGCGCTTAGCATGTCCAATTGCAGTTTCTACAGAAAGAGTGTTTCAGAACGGCTCAATCAAAAGTAAGGTTCAACTCTGTTAGTTGAATGCACAGAACAGAAAGAATTTTCACAGAATGCTACTGTGTAGTTTATATTTGAATATATTCCTTTTTCCACTATTACCCTCTTAGCGCTCCGAATGTCCACTTGCATTTTCTACAAAAAGAGTGTTCAGAACTGCGCAATCAAAAGTATGGTTTAACTCTGTTAGCTTAATGAACATATCAGAAATAAGTTTCACACAATGCTTCTCTGTAGTTTTTATTTGAAGATATTATTTTTTCCAATATAGGCCTCTTAGCGCTCAGAATGTCCAATTGCAGTTTCTACAGAAAGAGTGTTTCAGAAAGGCTCAATCAAAAGTAAGGTTCAACTCTGTTATTTGAATGCACAGAACAGAAAGTAGTTTCATACAATGCTTCTGTGTAGTTTATATTTGAACGTATTCTTTTTTCCACTATTACCCACTTAGCGCTACGAATGTCCAGTTGCATTTTCTACAGACAGAGTGTTTCAAAACTGCTCAATCAAATGTATGGTTTAACTCTGTTAGCTGAATGCTCAGATCAGAAAGAAGTTTCACAGAATGCTTCTGTGTAGTTTATATTTGAATATATTCCTTTTTCCACTACTACTCTCTTAGCGCTCCAAATGTCCAGTTGCATTTTCTACAGAAAGAGTGTTCAGATCTGCTCAATCAAAAGTATGGTTTAACTCTGTTAGCTGAATGCACAGATCAGAAAGAAGTTTCACAGAATAATTCTGTGTAGTTTATATTTGGAGACATTCTTTTTCCACTATTACCCTCTTAGCGCTCCGAATCTCCACTTGCATTTTCTACACAAAGAGTGTTTCAGAACGGCTCAATCAAAACTAAGGTTCAAATCTTTTAGTTGAACAAACAGAACAGAAAGAAGTTTCACACAATTCTTCTCTGTAGTTTTTATTTGTAGACATTCTTTTTCCCAATATAGGCCTCCTAGCGCTCAGAATGTCCAATTGCAGTTTCTACAGAAAGAGTGTTTCAGAACGGCTCAATCAAAAGTAAGGTTCAACTCTGTTAGTTGAATGCACAGAACAGAAAGAAGTTTCATACAATGCTACTGTGTAGTTTATTTGAATATATTCCTTTTTCCACTAGTACTCTCTTAGCGCTCCAAATGTCCAGTTGCATTTTCTACAGAAAGAGTGTTCAGATCTGCTCAATCAAAAGTATGGTTTAACTCTGTTAGCTGAATGCACAGATCAGAAAGAAGTTTCACAGAATGATTCTGTGTAGTTTATATTTGGAGACATTCCTTTTTCCACTATTACCCTCTTAGCGCTCCGAATCTCCACTTGCATTTTCTACAGAAAGAGTGTTTCAGAACGGCTCAATCAAAACTAAGGTTCAACTCTTTTAGTTGAACAAACAGAACAGAAAGCAGTTTCACACAATTCTTCTGTGTAGTTTTTATTTGTAGACATTCTTTTTCCCAATATAGGCCTCCTAGCGCTCAGAATGTCCAATTGCAGTTTCTACAGAAAGAGTGTTTCAGAACGGCTCAATCAAAAGTAAGGTTCAACTCTGTTAGTTGAATGCACAGAACAGAAAGAAGTTTCATACAATGCTTCTGTGTAGTTTATATTTGAACATATTCTTTTTTCCACTATACCCACTTAGCGCTACGAATGTCCAGTTGCATTTTCTACAGACAGAGTGTTTCAAAACTGCTCAATCAAAAGTATGGTTTAACTCTGTTAGCTGAATGCTCAGATCAGAAAGAAGTTTCACAGAATGCTTCTGTGTTGTTTATATTTGAATATATTCCTTTTTCCACTACTACGCTCTTAGCGCTCCAAATGTCCAGTTGCATTTTCTACAAAAAGAGTGTTCTGATCTGCTCAATCAAAAGTATGGTTTAACTCTGTTAGCTGAATGCACAGATCAGAAAGAAGTTTCACCGAATGATTCTGTGTAGTTTATATTTGAAGACATTCCTTTTTCCACTATTAGCCTCTTAGCGCTCCGAATCTCCACTTGCATTTTCTACAAAAAGAGGGTTTCATAACTGCTCAATCAAAAATATGTTTTATCTCTGTTAACTGAATTTACAGATCAGAAATAAGTTTCACAGAATGCATCTGTGTAGTTTTTATTTGAAGATATTCTTTTTCCCAATGTAGGCCTCTTAGAGCTTAGCATGTCCAATTGTAGTTTCTACAGAAAGAGTGTTTCAGAACGGCTCAATCAAAAGTAAGGTTCAACTCTGTTAGTTGAATGCACAGAACAGAAAGAATTTTCACAGAATGCTACTGTGTAGTTTATATTTGAATATATTCCTTTTTCCACTATTACCCTCTTAGCGCTCCGAATGTCCACTTGCATTTTCTACAGAAAGAGTGTTCAGAACTGCGCAATCAAAAGTATGGTTTAACTCTGTTAGCTTAATGAACATATCAGAAATAAGTTTCACACAATGCTTCTGTGTAGTTTTTATTTGAAGATATTATTTTTCCCAATGTAGGCCTCTTAGCGCTCAGAATGTCCAATTGCATTTTCTACAGAAAGAGTGTTTCAGAACGGCTCAATCAAATGTAAGGTTCAACTCTCTTAGTTGAATGCTCAGAACAGAAAGAAGTTTCACAGAATGCTTCTGTGTAGTTTTTATTTGTAGATATTCTTTTTCACAATATAGGCCTCTTAGTGCTCAGAATGTCCAATTGCACTTTCTACAGAAAGAGTGTTTCAGAAAGGCTCAATCAAAAGTAAGGTTCAACTCTTGTAGTTGAATGCACAGAACAGAAAGAAGTTTCATACAATGCTTCTGTGTAGTTTATATTTGAACATATTCTTTTTTCCACTATTACCCACTTAGCGCTACGAATGTCCAGTTGCATTTTCTACAGACAGAGTGTTTCAAAACTGCTCAATCAAAAGTATGGTTTAACTCTGTTAGCTGAATGCTCAGATCAGAAAGAAGTTTCACAGAATGCTTCTGTGTAGTTTATATTTGAATATATTCCTTTTTCCACTACTAATCTCTTAGAGCTCAAATGTCCAGTTGCATTTTCTACAGAAGGAGTGTTCAGATCTGCTCTATCAAAAGTATGGTTTAACTCTGTTAGCTGAATGCACAGATCAGAAAAAAGTTTCACAGAATGATTCTGTGTAGTTTATATTTGGAGACATTCCTTTTTCCACTATTACCCTCTTAGCGCTCCGAATCTCCACTTGCATTTTCTACAGAAAGAGCTTCTCAGAACGGCTCAATCAAAACTAAGCTTCAACTCTTTTAGTTGAACAAACAGAACAGAAAGAAGTTTCACACAATTCTTCTCTGTAGTTTTTATTTGTAGACATTCTTTTTCCCAATATAGGCCTCCTAGCGCTAAGAATGTCCAATTGCAGTTTCTACAGAAAGAGTTTTTCAGAACGGCTCAATCAAAAGTAAGTTCAACTCTGTTAGTTGAATGCACAGAACAGAAAGAAGTTTCATACAATGCTTCTGTGTAGTTTATATTTGAACGTATTCTTTTTTCCACTATTACCCACTTAGCGCAACGAATGTCCAGTTGCATTTTCTACAGACAGAGTGTTTCAAAACTGCTCAATCAAAAGTATGGTTTAACTCTGTTAGCTGAATGCTCAGATCAGAAAGAAGTTTCACAGAATGCTTCTGTGTAGTTTATATTTGAATATATTCCTTTTTCCACTACTACTCTCTTAGCGCTCCAAATGTCCAGTTGCATTTTCTACAGAAAGAGTGTTCAGATCTGCTCAATCAAAAGTATGGTTTAACTCTGTTAGCTGAATGCACAGATCAGAATGAAGTTCCCAGAATAATTCTGTGTAGTTTATATTTGGAGACATTCCTTTTTCCACTATTACCCTCTTAGCGCTCCGAATCTCCAATTGCATTTTCTACAGAAAGAGTGTTTCAGAACGGCTCAATCAAAACTAAGGTTCAACACTTTTAGTTGAACAAACAGAACAGAAAGAAGTTTCACACAATTCTTCTCTGTAGTTTTTATTTGTAGACATTCTTTTTCCCAATATAGGCCTCCTAGCGCTCAGAATGTCCAATTGCAGTTTCTACAGAAAGAGTGTTTCAGAACGGCTCAATCAAAAGTAAGGTTCAACTCTGTTAGTTGAATGCACAGAACAGAAAGAAGTTTCATACAATGCTTCTGTGTAGTTTATATTTGAACATATTCTTTTTTCCACTATTACCCACTTAGCGCTACGAATGTCCAGTTGCATTTTCTACAGACAGAGTGTTTCAAAACTGCTCAATCAAAAGTATGGTTTAACTCTGTTAGCTGAATGCTCAGATCAGAAAGAAGTTTCACAGAATGCTTCTGTGTAGTTTATATTTGAATATATTCCTTTTTCCACTACTACGCTCTTAGCGCTCCAAATGTCCAGTTGCATTTTCTACAGAAAGAGTGTTCAGATCTGCTCAATCAAAAGTATGGTTTAACTCTGTTAGCTGAATGCACAGATCAGAAAGTAGTTTCACCGAATGATTCCGTGTAGTTTATATTTGAAGACATTCCTTTTTCCACTATTACTCTCTTAGCGCTCCGAATCTCCACTTGCATTTTCTACAAAAAGAGTGTTTCATAACTCCTCAATCAAAAATATGCTTTATCTCTGTTAACTGAATTTTCAGATCAGAAATAATTTTCACAGAATGCATCTGTGTAGTTTTTATTTGAAGATATTCTTTTTCCCAATGTAGGCCTGTTAGCGCTTAGCATGTCCAATTGCAGTTTCTACAGAAAGAGTGTTTCAGAACGGCTCAATCAAAAGTAAGGTTCAACTCTGTTAGTTGAATGCACAGAACAGAAAGTATTTTCACAGAATTCTACTGTGTAGTTTATATTTGAATATATTCCTTTTTCCACTATTACCCTCTTAGCGCTCCGAATGTCCACTTGCATTTTCTACAAAAAGAGTGTTCAGAACTTCTCAATCAAAAGTATGGTTTAACTCTGTTAGCTGAATGCACAGATCAGAAAGAAGTTTCACAGAATGATTCTGTGTAGTTTATATTTGGAGACATTCCTTTTTCCACTATTACCCTCTTAGCGCTCCGAATCTCCACTTGCATTTTCTACAGAAAGA
The DNA here is from genome assembly GCF_028878055.3 of Symphalangus syndactylus. Lineage (NCBI taxonomy): Eukaryota > Metazoa > Chordata > Mammalia > Primates > Hylobatidae > Symphalangus > Symphalangus syndactylus. The sequence goes on along the minus strand of NC_072437.2, from coordinate 107,267,411 downwards.
GTGTTTCAGAACGGCTCAATCAAAACTATGGTTCAACTCTTTTAGTTGAACAAACAGAACAGAAAGAAGTTTCACACAATTCTTCTGTGCAGTTTTTGTTTGTAGACATTCTTTTTCCCAATATAGGCCTCTTAGCGCTCAGAATGTCCAATTGCAGTTTCTACAGAAAGAGTGTTTCAGAACGGCTCAATCAAAAGTAAGGTTCAACTCTGTTAGTTGAATGCACAGAACAGAAAGTAGTTTCATACAATGCTTCTGTGTAGTTTATATTTGAACATATTCCTTTTTCCACTATTACCCACTTAGCGCTACGAATATCCAGTTGAATTTTCTACAGACAGAGTGTTTCAAAACTGCTCAATCAAAATTATGGTTTAACTCTGTTAGCTGAATGCTCAGATCAGAAAGAAGTTTCACAGAATGCTTCTGTGTAGTTTATATTTGAATATATTACTTTTTCCACTACTACGCTCTTAGCGCTCCAAATGTCCAGTTGCATTTTCTACAGAAAGAGTGTTCAGATCTGCTCAATCAAAAGTATGGTTTAAATCTGTTAGCTGAATGCACAGATCAGAAAGAAGTTTCACCGAATGATTCTGTGTAGTTTATATTTGAAGACATTCCTTTTTCCACTATTACCCTCTTAGCGCTCCGAATCTCCACTTGCATTTTCTACAAAAAGTGTGTTTCATAACTGCTCAATCAAAAATATGTTTTATCTCTGTTAACTGAATTTACAGATCAGAAATAAGTTTCACAGAATGCATCTGTGTAGTTTTTATTTGAAGATATTCTTTTTCCCAATGTAGGCCTCTTAGCGCTTAGCATGTCCAATTGCAGTTTCTACAGAAAGAGTGTTTCAGAACGGCTCAATCAAAAGTAAGGTTCAACTCTGTTAGGTGAATGCACAGAACAGAAAGAATTTTCACAGAATGCTACTGTGTAGTTTATATTTGAATATATTCCTTTTTCCACTATTACCCTCTTAGCGCTCCGAATGTCCACTTGCATTTTCTACAGAAAGAGTGTTCAGAACTGTGCAATCAAAAGTATGGTTTAACTCTGTTAGCTTAATGAACATATCAGAAATAAGTTTCACACAATGCTTCTGTGTAGTTTTTATTTGAAGATATTATTTTTCCCAATGTAGGCCTCTTAGCGCTCAGAATGTCCAATTGCATTTTCTACAGAAAGAGTGTTTCAGAACGGCTCAATCAAATGTAAGGTTCAACTCTCTTAGTTGAATGCACAGAACAGAAAGAAGTTTCACAGAATGCTTCTGTGTAGTTTTTATTTGTAGATATTCTTTTTCACAATATAGGCCTCTTAGTGCTCAGAATGTCCAATTGCACTTTCTACAGAAAGAGTGTTTCAGAAAGGCTCAATCAAAAGTAAGGTTCAACTCTTGTAGTTGAATGCACAGAACAGAAAGAAGTTTCATACAATGCTTCTGTGTAGTTTATATTTGAACATATTCTTTTTTCCACTATTACCCACTTAGCGCTACGAATGTCCAGTTGCATTTTCTACAGACAGAGTGTTTCAAAACTGCTCAATCAAAAGTATGGTTTAACTCTGTTAGCTGAATGCTCAGATCAGAAAGAAGTTTCACAGAATGCTTCTGTGTAGTTTATATTTGAATATATTCCTTTTTCCACTACTACTCTCTTAGTGCTCCAATTGTCCAGTTGCATTTTCTACAGAAAGAGTGTTCAGATCTGCTCTATCAAAAGTATTGTTTAACTCTGTTAGCTGAATGCACAGATCAGAAAAAAGTTTCACAGAATGATTCTGTGTAGTTTATATTTGGAGACATTCCTTTTTCCACTATTACCCTCTTAGCGCTCCGAATCTCCACTTGCATTTTCTACAGAAAGAGTTTCTCAGAACGGCTCAATCAAAACTAAGCTTCAACTCTTTTAGTTGAACAAACAGAACAGAAAGAAGTTTCACACAATTCTTCTCTGTAGTTTTTATTTGTAGACATTATTTTTCCCAATATAGGCCTCCTAGCGCTCAGAATGTCCAATTGCAGTTTCTACAGAAAGAGTGTTTCAGAACGGCTCAATCAAAAGTAAGTTCAACTCTGTTAGTTGAATGCACAGAACAGAAAGAAGTTTCATACAATGCTTCTGTGTAGTTTATATTTGAACGTATTCTTTTTTCCACTATTACCCACTTAGCGCAACGAATGTCCAGTTGCATTTTCTACAGACAGAGTGTTTCAAAACTGCTCAATCAAAAGTATGCTTTAACTCTGTTAGCTGAATGCTCAGATCAGAAAGAAGTTTCACAGAATGCTTCTGTGTAGTTTATATTTGAATATATTCCTTTTTCCACTACTACTCTCTTAGCGCTCCAAATGTCCAGTTGCATTTTCTACAGAAAGAGTGTTCAGATCTGCTCAATCAAAAGTATGGTTTAACTCTGTTAGCTGAATGCACAGATCAGAATGAAGTTTCCCAGAATAATTCTGTGTAGTTTATATTTGGAGACATTCCTTTTTCCACTATTACCCTCTTAGCGCTCCGAATCTCCAATTGCATTTTCTACAGAAAGAGTGTTTCAGAACGGCTCAATCAAAACTAAGGTTCAACACTTTTAGTTGAACAAACAGAACAGAAAGAAGTTTCACACAATTCTTCTCTGTAGTTTTTATTTGTAGACATTCTTTTTCCCAATATAGGCCTCCTAGCGCTCAGAATGTCCAATTGCAGTTTCTACAGAAAGAGTTTTTCAGAACGGCTCAATCAAAAGTAAGGTTCAACTCTGTTAGTTGAATGCACAGAACAGAAAGAAGTTTCATACAATGCTTCTGTGTAGTTTATATTTGAACATATTCTTTTTTCCACTATTACCCACTTAGCGCTACGAATGTCCAGTTGCATTTTCTACAGACAGAGTGTTTCAAAACTGCTCAATCAAAAGTATTGTTTAACTCTGTTAGCTGAATGCTCAGATCAGAAAGAAGTTTCACATAATGCTTCTGTGTAGTTTATATTTGAATATATTCCTTTTTCCACTACTACGCTCTTAGCGCTCCAAATGTCCAGTTGCATTTTCTACAGAAAGAGTGTTCAGATCTGCTCAATCAAAAGTATGGTTTAACTCTGTTAGCTGAATGCACAGATCAGAAAGAAGTTTCACCGAATGATTCTGTGTAGTTTATATTTGAAGACATTCCTTTTTCCACTATTACCCTCTTAGCGCTCCGAATCTCCACATGCATTTTCTACAAAAAGAGTGTTTCATAACTGCTCAATCAAAAATATGTTTTATCTCTGTTAACTGAATTTACAGATCAGAAATAAGTTTCACAGAATGCATCTGTGTAGTTTTCATTTGAAGATATTCTTTTTCCCAATGTAGGCCTCTTAGCGCTTAGCATGTCCAATTGCAGTTTCTACAGAAAGAGTGTTTCAGAACGGCTGAATCAAAAGTAAGGTTCAACTCTGTTAGTTGAATGCACAGAACAGAAAGAATTTTCACAGAATGCTACTGTGTAGTTTATATTTGAATATATTCCTTTTTCCACTATTACCCTCTTAGCGCTCCGAATGTCCACTTGCATTTTCTACAGAAAGAGTGTTCAGAACTGCGCAATCAAAAGTATGGTTTAACTCTGTGAGCTTAATGAACATATCAGAAATAAGTTTCACACAATGCTTCTGTGTAGTTTTTATTTGAAGATATTATTTTTTTCAATATAGGCCTCTTAGCGCTCAGAATGTCCAATTGCAGTTTCTACAGAAAGAGTGTTTCAGAAAGGCTCAATCAAAAGTAAGGTTCAACTCTGTTAGTTGAATGCACAGAACAGAAAGATGTTTCATACAATGCTTCTGTGTAGTTTATATTTGAACATATTCTTTTTTCCACTATTACCCACTTAGCGCTACGAATGTCCAGTTGCATTTTCTACAGACAGAGTGTTTCAAAACTGCTCAATCAAAAGTATGGTTTAACTCTGTTAGCTGAATGCTCAGATCAGAAAGAAGTTTCACAGAATGCTTCTGTGTAGTTTATATTTGAATATATTCCTTTTTCCACTAGTACTCTCTTAGCGCTCCAAATGTCCAGTTGCATTTTCTACAGAAAGAGTGTTCAGATCTGCTCAATCAAAAGTATGGTTTAACTCTGTTAGCTGAATGCACAGATCAGAAAGAACTTTCACAGAATGATTCTGTGTAGTTTATATTTGGAGACATTCCTTTTTCCACTATTACCCTCTTAGCGCTCTGAATCTCCACTTGCATTTTCTACAGAAAGAGTGTTTCAGAACGGCTCAATCAAATCTAAGTTTCAACTCTTTTAGTTGAACAAACAGAACAGAAAGTAGTTTCACAAAATTCTTCTGTGTAGTTTTTATTTGTAGACATTCTTTTTCCCAATATAGGCCTCCTAGCTCTCAGAATGTCCAATTGCAGTTTCTACAGAAAGAGTGTTTCAGAACGGCTCAATCAAAAGTAAGGTTCAACTCTGTTAGTTGAATGCACAGAACAGAAAGAAGTTTCATACAATGCTTCTGTGTAGTTTATATTTGAACATATTCTTTTTTCCACTATTACCCACTTAGCGCTACGAATGTCCAGTTGCATTTTCTACAGACAGAGTGTTTCAAAACTGCTCAATCAAAATTATGGTTTAACTCTGTTAGCTGAATGCTCAGATCAGAAAGAAGTTTCACTGAATGCTTCTGTGTAGTTTATATTTGAATATATACCTTTTTCCACTACTACGCTCTTAGCGCTCCAAATGTCCAGTTGCATTTTGTACAGAAAGAGTGTTCAGATCTGCTCAATCAAAAGTATGGTTTAACTCTGTTAGCTGAATGCACAGATCAGAAAGTAGTTTCACCGAATGATTCCGTGTAGTTTATATTTGAAGACATTCCTTTTTCCACTATTACTCTCTTAGCGCTCCGAATCTCCACTTGCATTTTCTACAAAAAGAGTGTTTCATAACTGCTCAATCAAAAATATGTTTTATCTCTGTTAACTGAATTTACAGATCAGAAATAAGTTTCACAGAATGCATCGGTGTAGTTTTTATTTGAAGATATTCTTTTTCCCAATGTAGGCCTCTTAGCGCTTAGCATGTCCAATTGCAGTTTCTACAGAAAGAGTGTTTCAGAACGGCTGAATCAAAAGTAAGGTTCAACTCTCTTAGTTGAATGCACAGAACAGAAAGAATTTTCACAGAATGCTACTGTGTAGTTTATATTTGAATATATTCCTTTTTCCACTATTACCCTCTTAGCGCTCCGAATGTCCACTTGCATTTTCTACAGAAAGAGTGTTCAGAACTGCGCAATCAAAAGTATGGTTTAACTCTGTTAGCTTAATGAACATATCAGAAATAAGTTTCACACAATGCTTCTGTGTAGTTTTTATTTGAAGATATTTTTTTTCCCAATATAGGCCTCTTGGCGCTCAGAATGTCCAATTGCAGTTTCTACAGATAGGGTGTTTCAGAAAGGCTCAATCAAAAGTAAAGTTCAACTCTGTTAATTGAATGCACAGAACAGAAAGAACTTTCATACAATGCTTCTGTGTAGTTTATATTTGAAAATATTCTTTTTTCCACTATTAACCACTTAGCGCTACGAATGTCCAGTTGCATTTTCTACAGACAGAGTGTTTCAAAACTGCTCAATCAAAGGTATGGTTTAACTCTGTTAGCTGAATGCGCAGATCAGAATGAAGTTTCACAGAATGCTTCTGTGTAGTTTATATTTGAATATATTCCTTTTTCCACTAGTACTCTCTTAGCGCTCCAAATGTCCAGTTGCATTTTCTACAGAAATGGTGTTCAGATCTGCTCTATCAAAAGTAGGTTTTAATTCTGTTAGCTGAATGCACAGTTCAGAAAGAAGTTTCACAGAATGATTCTGTGTAGTTTATATTTGGAGACATTCCTTTTTCCACTATTACCCTCTTAGCGCTCCGAATCTCCACTTGCATTTTCTACAGAAAGAGTGTCTCAGAACGGCTCAATCAAAACTAAGGTTCAACTCTTTTAGTTGAACAAACAGAACAGAAATAAGTTTCACACAATTCTTCTCTGTAGTTTTTATTTGTAGACATTCTTTTTCCCAATATAGGCCTCCTAGCGCTCAGAATGTCCAATTGCAGTTTCTACAGAAAGAGTGTTTCAGAACGGCTCAATCAAAAGTAAAGTTCAACTCTGTTAGTTGAATGCACAGAACAGAAAGAAGTTTCATACAATGCTTCTGTGTAGTTTATATTTGAACATATTCTTTTTTCCACTATTACCCACTTAGCGCTACGAATGTCCAGTTGCATTTTCTACAGACAGAGTGTTTCAAAACTGCTCAATCAAAAGTATGGTTACCTCTGTTAGCTGAATGCTCAGATCAGAATGAAGTTTCACAGAATGCTTCTGTGTAGTTTATATTTGAATATATTCCTTTTTCCACTACTACTCTCTTAGCGCTCCAAATGTCCAGTTGCATTTTCTACAGAAAGAGTGTTCAGATCTCCTCAATCAAAAGTATGGTTTAACTCTGTTAGCTGAATGCACAGATCAGAAAGAAGTTTCACAGAATGATTCTGTGTAGTTTATATTTGGAGACATTCCTTTTTCCACTATTACCCTCTTAGCGCTCCGAATCTCCAATTGCATTTTCTACAGAAAGAGTGTTTCAGAACGGCTCAATCAAAACTAAGGTTCAACTCTTTTAGTTGAACAAACAGAACAGAAAGAAGTTTCACACAATTCTGCTGTGTAGTTTTTATTTGTAGACATTCTTTTTCCCAATATAGGCCTCCTAGCGCTCAAAATGTCCAATTGCAGTTTCTACAGAAAGAGTGTTTCAGAACGGGTCAATCAAAAGTAAGGTTCAACTCTGTTAGTTGAATGCACAGAACAGAAAGAAGTTTCATACAATGCTTCTGTGTAGTTTATATTTGAACATATTCTTTTTTCCACTATTACTCACTTAGCGCTACGAAGGTCCAGTTGCATTTTCTACAGACAGAGTGTTTCAAAACTGCTCAATCAAAAGTATGGTTTAACTCTGTTAGCTGAATGCTCAGATCAGAAAGAAGTTTCACAGAATGCTTCTGTGTAGTTTATATTTGAATATATTCCTTTTTCCACTACTACTCTCTTAGCGCTCCAAATGTCCAGTTGCATTTTCTACAGAAAGAGTGTTCAGATCTGCTCAATCAAAAGTATGGTTTAACTCTGTTAGCTGAATGCACAGATCAGAAAGAAGTTTCACAGAATGATTCTGTGTAGTTTATATTTGGAGACATTCCTTTTTCCACTATTACCCTCTTAGCGCTCCGAATCTCCACTTGCATTTTCTACAGAAAGAGTTTCTCAGAACGGCTCAATCAAAACTAAGGTTCAAATCTTTTAATTGAACAAACAGAACAGAAAGAAGTTTCACACAATTCTTCTCTGTAGTTTTTATTTGTAGACATTCTTTTTCCCAATATAGGCCTCCTAGCGCTCAGAATGTCCAATTGCAGTTTCTACAGAAAGAGTGTTTCAGAACGGCTCAATCAAAAGTAAGGTTCAACTCTGTTAGTTGAATGCACAGAACAGAAAGAAGTTTCATACAATGCTTCTGTGTAGTTTATATTTGAACATATTCTTTTTTCCACTATTACCCACTTAGCGCTACGAATGTCCAGTTGCATTTTCTACAGAGAGAGTGTTTCAAAACTGCTCAATCAAAAGTATGGTTTAACTCTGTTAGCTGAATGCTCAGATCAGAAAGAAGTTTCACAGAATGCTTCTGTGTAGTTTATATTTGAATATATTCCTTTTTCCACTACTACGCTCTTAGCGCTCCAAATGTCCAGTTGCATTTTCTACAGAAAGAGTGTTCAGATCTGCTCAATCAAAAGTATGGTTTAACTCTGTGAGCTGAATGCACAGATCAGAAAGAAGTTTCACCGAATGATTCTGTGTAGTTTATATTTGAAGATATTCCTTTTTCCACTATTACCCTCTTAGCGCTCCGAATCTCCACTTGCATTTTCTACAAAAAGAGTGTTTCATAACTGCTCAATCAAAAATATGTTTTATCTCTGTTAACTGAATTTACAGATCAGAAATAAGTTTCACAGAATGCATCTGTGTAGTTTTTATTTGAAGATATTCTTTTTCCCAATGTAGGCCTCTTAGCGCTTAGCATGTCCAATTGCAGTTTCTACAGAAAGAGTGTTTCAGAACGGCTGAATCAAAAGTAAGGTTCAACTCTGTTAGTTGAATGCACAGAACAGAAAGAATTTTCACAGAATGCTACTGTGTAGTTTATATTTGAATATATTCCTTTTTCCACTATTACCCTCTTAGTGCTCCGAATGTCCACTTGCATTTTCTACAGAAAGAGTGTTCAGAACTGCGCAATCAAAAGTATGGTTTAACTCTGTTAGCTTAATGAACATATCAGAAATAAGTTTCACAAAATGCTTCTGTGTAGTTTTTATTTGAAGATATTATTTTTCCCAATATAGGCCTCTTAGCGCTCAGAATGTCCAATTGCATTTTCTACAGAAAGAGTGTTTCAGAAAGGCTCAATCAAAAGTAAGGTTCAACTCTGTTAGTTGAATGCACAGAACAGAAAGAAGTTTCATACAATGCTTCTGTGTAGTTTATATTTGAACATATTCTTTTTCCACTATTACCCACTTAGCGCTACGAATGTCCAGTTGCATTTTCTACAGACAGAGTGTTTCAAAACTGCTCAATCAAAAGTATGGTTTAACTCTGTTAGCTGAATGCTCAGATCAGAATGAAGTTTCACAGAATGCTTCTGTGTAGTTTATATTTGAATATATTCCTTTTTCCACTACTACTCTCTTAGCGCTCCAAATGTCCAGTTGCATTTTCTACAGAAAGAGTGTTCAGATCTCCTCAATCAAAAGTATGGTTTAACTCTGTTAGCTGAATGCACAGATCAGAAAGAAGTTTCACAGAATGATTCTGTGTAGTTTATATTTGGAGACATTCCTTTTTCCACTATTACCCTCTTAGCGCTCCGAATCTCCAATTGCATTTTCTACAGAAAGAGTGTTTCAGAACGGCTCAATCAAAACTAAGGTTCAACTCTTTTAGTTGAACAAACAGAACAGAAAGAAGTTTCACACAATTCTGCTGTGTAGTTTTTATTTGTAGACATTCTTTTTCCCAATATAGGCCTCCTAGCGCTCAAAATGTCCAATTGCAGTTTCTACAGAAAGAGTGTTTCAGAACGGGTCAATCAAAAGTAAGGTTCAACTCTGTTAGTTGAATGCACAGAACAGAAAGAAGTTTCATACAATGCTTCTGTGTAGTTTATATTTGAACATATTCTTTTTTCCACTATTACCAACTTAGCGCTACGAAGGTCCAGTTGCATTTTCTACAGACAGAGTGTTTCAAAACTGCTCAATCAAAAGTATGGTTTAACTCTGTTAGCTGAATGCTCAGATCAGAAAGAAGTTTCACACAATGCTTCTGTGTAGTTTATATTTGAATATATTCCTTTTTCCACTACTACTCTCTTAGCGCTCCAAATGTCCAGTTGCATTTTCTACAGAAAGAGTGTTCAGATCTGCTCAATCAAAAGTATGGTTTAACTCTGTTAGCTGAATGCACAGATCAGAAAGAAGTTTCACAGAATGATTCTGTGTAGTTTATATTTGGAGACATTCCTTTTTCCACTATTACCCTCTTAGCGCTCCGAATCTCCACTTGCATTTTCTACAGAAAGAGTGTTTCAGAACGGCTCAATCAAAACTAAGGTTCAACTCTTTTAGTTGAACAAACAGAACAGAAAGAAGTTTCACACAATTCTGCTGTGTAGTTTTTATTTGTAGACATTCTTTTTTCCCAATATTGGCCTCCTAGCGCTCAAAATGTCCAATTGCAGTTTCTACAGAAAGAGTGTTTCAGAACGGGTCAATCAAAAGTAAGGTTCAACTCTGTTAGTTGAATGCACAGAACAGAAAGAAGTTTCATACAATGCTTCTGTGTAGTTTATATTTGAACATATTCTTTTTTCCACTATTACCCACTTAGCGCTACGAATGTCCAGTTGCATTTTCTACAGACAGAGTGTTTAAAAACTGCTCAATTAAAAGTATGGTTTAACTCTGTTAGCTGAATGCTCAGATCAGAAAGAAGTTTCACAGAATGCTTCTGTGTAGTTTATATTTGAATATATTCTTTTTCCACTACTACTCTCTTAGCGCTCCAAATGTCCAGTTGCATTTTCTACAGAAAGAGTGTTCAGATCTGCTCAATCAAAAGTATGGATTAACTCTGTTAGCTGAATGCACAGATCAGAAAGAAGTTTCACAGAATGATTCTGTGTAGTTTATATTTGGAGACATTCCTTTTTCCACTATTACCCTCTTAGCGCTCCGAATCTCCACTTGCATTTTCTACAGAAAGAGTGTTTCAGAACGGCTCAATCAAAACTAAGGTTCAACTCTTTTAGTTGAACAAACAGAACAGAAAGAAGTTTCACACAATTCTTCCGTGTAGTTTTTATTTGTAGACATTCTTTTTCCCAATATAGGCCTCCTAGCGCTCAAAATGTCCAATTGCAGTTTCTACAGAAAGAGTGTTTCAGAACGGCTCAATCAAAAGTAAGGTTCAACTCTGTTAGTTGAATGCACAGAACAGAAAGAAGTTTCATACAATGCTTCTGTGTAGTTTATATTTGAACATATTCTTTTTTCCACTATTACCCACTTAGCGCTACGAATGTCCAGTTGCATTTTCTACAGAGAGAGTGTTTCAAAACTGCTCAATCAAAAGTATGGTTTAACTCTGTTAGCTGAATGCTCAGATCAGAAAGAAGTTTCACAGAATGCTTCTGTGTAGTTTATATTTGAATATATTCCTTTTTCCACTACTACGCTCTTAGCGCTCCAAATGTCCAGTTGCATTTTCTACAGAAAGAGTGTTCAGATCTGCTCAATCAAAAGTATGGTTTAACTCTGTGAGCTGAATGCACAGATCAGAAAGAAGTTTCACCGAATGATTCTGTGTAGTTTATATTTGAAGATATTCCTTTTTCCACTATTACCCTCTTAGCGCTCCGAATCTCCACTTGCATTTTCTACAAAAAGAGTGTTTCATAACTGCTCAATCAAAAATATGTTTTATCTCTGTTAACTGAATTTACAGATCAGAAATAAGTTTCACAGAATGCATCTGTGTAGTTTTTATTTGAAGATATTCTTTTTCCCAATGTAGGCCTCTTAGCGCTTAGCATGTCCAATTGCAGTTTCTACAGAAAGAGTGTTTCAGAACGGCTGAATCAAAAGTAAGGTTCAACTCTGTTAGTTGAATGCACAGAACAGAAAGAATTTTCACAGAATGCTACTGTGTAGTTTATATTTGAATATATTCCTTTTTCCACTATTACCCTCTTAGCGCTCCGAATGTCCACTTGCATTTTCTACAGAAAGAGTGTTCAGAACTGCGCAATCAAAAGTATGGTTTAACTCTGTTAGCTTAATGAACATATCAGAAATAAGTTTCACAAAATGCTTCTGTGTAGTTTTTATTTGAAGATATTATTTTTCCCAATATAGGCCTCTTAGCGCTCAGAATGTCCAATTGCATTTTCTACAGAAAGAGTGTTTCAGAAAGGCTCAATCAAAAGTAAGGTTCAACTCTGTTAGTTGAATGCACAGAACAGAAAGAAGTTTCATACAATGCTTCTGTGTAGTTTATATTTGAACATATTCTTTTTCCACTATTACCCACTTAGCGCTACGAATGTCCAGTTGCATTTTCTACAGACAGAGTGTTTCAAAACTGCTCAATCAAAAGTATGGTTTAACTCTGTTAGCTGAATGCTCAGATCAGAATGAAGTTTCACAGAATGCTTCTGTGTAGTTTATATTTGAATATATTCCTTTTTCCACTACTACTCTCTTAGCGCTCCAAATGTCCAGTTGCATTTTCTACAGAAAGAGTGTTCAGATCTCCTCAATCAAAAGTATGGTTTAACTCTGTTAGCTGAATGCACAGATCAGAAAGAAGTTTCACAGAATGATTCTGTGTAGTTTATATTTGGAGACATTCCTTTTTCCACTATTACCCTCTTAGCGCTCCGAATCTCCAATTGCATTTTCTACAGAAAGAGTGTTTCAGAACGGCTCAATCAAAACTAAGGTTCAACTCTTTTAGTTGAACAAACAGAACAGAAAGAAGTTTCACACAATTCTGCTGTGTAGTTTTTATTTGTAGACATTCTTTTTCCCAATATAGGCCTCCTAGCGCTCAAAATGTCCAATTGCAGTTTCTACAGAAAGAGTGTTTCAGAACGGGTCAATCAAAAGTAAGGTTCAACTCTGTTAGTTGAATGCACAGAACAGAAAGAAGTTTCATACAATGCTTCTGTGTAGTTTATATTTGAACATATTCTTTTTTCCACTATTACCAACTTAGCGCTACGAAGGTCCAGTTGCATTTTCTACAGACAGAGTGTTTCAAAACTGCTCAATCAAAAGTATGGTTTAACTCTGTTAGCTGAATGCTCAGATCAGAAAGAAGTTTCACACAATGCTTCTGTGTAGTTTATATTTGAATATATTCCTTTTTCCACTACTACTCTCTTAGCGCTCCAAATGTCCAGTTGCATTTTCTACAGAAAGAGTGTTCAGATCTGCTCAATCAAAAGTATGGTTTAACTCTGTTAGCTGAATGCACAGATCAGAAAGAAGTTTCACAGAATGATTCTGTGTAGTTTATATTTGGAGACATTCCTTTTTCCACTATTACCCTCTTAGCGCTCCGAATCTCCACTTGCATTTTCTACAGAAAGAGTGTTTCAGAACGGCTCAATCAAAACTAAGGTTCAACTCTTTTAGTTGAACAAACAGAACAGAAAGAAGTTTCACACAATTCTGCTGTGTAGTTTTTATTTGTAGACATTCTTTTTTCCCAATATTGGCCTCCTAGCGCTCAAAATGTCCAATTGCAGTTTCTACAGAAAGAGTGTTTCAGAACGGGTCAATCAAAAGTAAGGTTCAACTCTGTTAGTTGAATGCACAGAACAGAAAGAAGTTTCATACAATGCTTCTGTGTAGTTTATATTTGAACATATTCTTTTTTCCACTATTACCCACTTAGCGCTACGAATGTCCAGTTGCATTTTCTACAGACAGAGTGTTTAAAAACTGCTCAATTAAAAGTATGGTTTAACTCTGTTAGCTGAATGCTCAGATCAGAAAGAAGTTTCACAGAATGCTTCTGTGTAGTTTATATTTGAATATATTCTTTTTCCACTACTACTCTCTTAGCGCTCCAAATGTCCAGTTGCATTTTCTACAGAAAGAGTGTTCAGATCTGCTCAATCAAAAGTATGGATTAACTCTGTTAGCTGAATGCACAGATCAGAAAGAAGTTTCACAGAATGATTCTGTGTAGTTTATATTTGGAGACATTCCTTTTTCCACTATTACCCTCTTAGCGCTCCGAATCTCCACTTGCATTTTCTACAGAAAGAGTGTTTCAGAACGGCTCAATCAAAACTAAGGTTCAACTCTTTTAGTTGAACAAACAGAACAGAAAGAAGTTTCACACAATTCTTCCGTGTAGTTTTTATTTGTAGACATTCTTTTTCCCAATATAGGCCTCCTAGCGCTCAAAATGTCCAATTGCAGTTTCTACAGAAAGAGTGTTTCAGAACGGCTCAATCAAAAGTAAGGTTCAACTCTGTTAGTTGAATGCACAGAACAGAAAGAAGTTTCATACAATGCTTCTGTGTAGTTTATATTTGAACATATTCTTTTTTCCACTATTACCCACTTAGCGCTACGAATGTCCAGTTGAATTTTCTACTGACAGAGTGTTTCAAAACTGCTCAATCAAAAGTATAGTTTAACTCTGTTAGCTGAATGCTCAGATCAGAAAGAAGTTTCACAGAATGCTTCTGTGTAGTTTATATTTGAATATATTCCTTTTTCCACTAGTACTCTCTTAGCGCTCCAAATGTTTAGTTGCATTTTCTACAGAAAGAGTGTTCAGATCTGCTCAATCAAAAGTATGGTTTAACTCTGTTAGCTGAATGCACAGATCAGAAAGAAGTTTCACAGAATGATTCTGTGTAGTTTATATTTGGAGACATTCCTTTTTCCACTATTACCCTCTTAGCGCTCCGAATCTCCACTTGCATTTTCTACAGAAAGAGTGTTTCAGAACGGCTCAATCAAAACTAAGGTTCAACTCTTTTAGTTGAACAAACAGAACAGAACGAAGTTTCACACAATTCTTCTGTGTAGTTTTTATTTGTAGACATTCTTTTTCCCAATATAGGGCTCCTAGCGCTCAGAATGTCCAATTGCAGTTACTACAGAAATAGTGTTTCAGAACGGCTCAATCAAAAGTAAGGTTCAACTCTGTTAGTTGAATGCACAGAACAGAAAGAAGTTTCATACAATGCTTCTGTGTAGTTTATATTTGAACATATTCTTTTTTCCACTATACCCACTTAGCGCTACGAATGTCCAGTTGCATTTCCTACAGACAGAGTGTTTCAAAACTGCTCAATCAAAAGTATGGTTTAGCTCTGTTAGCTGAATGCTCAGATCAGAAAGAAGTTTCACAGAATGCTTCTGTGTTGTTTATATTTGAATATATTCATTTTTCCACTACTACGCTCTTAGCGCTCCAAATGTCCAGTTGCATTTTCTACAGAAAGAGTGTTCTGATCTGCTCAATCAAAAGTATGGTTTAACTCTGTTAGCTGAATGCACAGAAAAGAAGGAAGTTTCACCGAATGATTCTGTGTAGTTTATATTTGAAGACATTCCTTTTTCCACTATTACCCTCTTAGCGCTCCGAATCTCCACTTTCATTTTCTACAAAAAGAGGGTTTCATAACTGCACAATCAAAAATATGTTTTATCTCTGTTAACTGAATTTACAGATCAGAAATAAGTTTCACAGAATGCATCTGTGTAGTTTTTATTTGAAGATATTCTTTTTCCCAATGTAGGCCTCTTAGTGCTTAGCATGTCCAATTGCAGTTTCTACAGAAAGAGTGTTTCAGAACGGCTCAATCAAAAGTAAGGTTCAACTCTGTTAGTTGAATGCACAGAACAGAAAGAATTTTCACAGAATGCTACTGTGTAGTTTATATTTGAATATATTCCTTTTTCCACTATTACCCTCTTAGCGCTCCGAATAACCACTTGCATTTTCTACAGAAAGAGTGTTCAGAACTGTGCAATCAAAAGTATGGTTTAACTCTGTTAGCTTAATGAACATATCAGAAATAAGTTTCACACAATGCTTCTGTGTAGTTTTTATTTGAAGATATTATTTTTCCCAATAAAGGCCTCTTAGCGCTCAGAATGTCCAATTGCAGTTTCTACAGAAAGAGTGTTTCAGAAAGGCTCAATCAAAATTAAGTTCAACTCTGTTAGTTGAATGCACAGAACAGAAAGAAGTTTCATACAATGCTTCTGTGTAGTTTATATTTGATCGTATTCTTTTTTCCACTATTACCCACTTAGCGCTACGAATGTCCAGTTGCATTTTCTACAGACAGAGTGTTTCCAAACTGCTCAATCAAAAGTATGGTTTAATTCTGTTAGCTGAATGCTCAGATCAGAAAGAAGTTTCACAGAATGCTTCTGTGTAGTTTATATTTGAATATATTCCTTTTTCCACTACTACTCTCTTAGCGCTCCAAATGTCCAGTTGCATTTTCTACAGAAAGAGTGTTCAGATCTGCTCAATCAAAAGTATGGTTTAACTCTGTTAGCTGAATGCACAGATCAGAAAGAAGTTTCACAGAATAATTCTGTGTAGTTTATATTTGGAGACATTCCTTTTTCCACTATTACCCTCTTAGCGCTCCGAATCTCCACTTGCATTTTCTACAGAAAGAGTGTTTCAGAACGGCTCAATCAAAACTAAGGTTCAACTCTTTTAGTTGAACAAACAGAACAGAAAGAAGTTTCACACAATTCTTCTCTGTAGTTTTTATTTGTAGACATTCTTTTTCCCAATATAGGCCTCCTAGCGCTCAGAATGTCCAATTGCAGTTTCTACAGAAAGAGTGTTTCAGAACGGCTCAATCAAAAGTAAGGTTCAACTCTGTTAGTTGAATGCACAGAACAGAAAGAAGTTTCATACAATGCTTCTGTGTAGTTTATATTTGAATATATTCTTTTTTCCACTATTACCCACTTAGCGCTACGAATATCCAGTTGCATTTTCTACAGACAGAGTGTTTCAAAACTGCTCAATCAAAAGTATGGTTTAACTCTGTTAGCTGAATGCTCAGATCAGAAAGAAGTTTCACAGAATGCTTCTGTGTAGTTTATATTTGAATATATTCCTTTTTCCACTACTACTCTCTTAGCGCTCCAAATGTCCAGTTGCATTTTCTACAGAAAGAGTGTTCAGATCTGCTCAATCAAAAGTATGGTTTAACTCTGTTAGCTGAATGCACAGATCAGAAAGAAGTTTCACAGAATAATTCTGTGTAGTTTATATTTGGAGACATTCCTTTTTCCACTATTACCCTATTAGCGCTCCGAATCTCCACTTGCATTTTCTACAGAAAGAGTGTTTCAGAACGGCTCAATCAAAACTAAGGTTCAACTCTTTTAGTTGAACAAACAGAACAGAAAGAAGTTTCACAAAATTCTTCTCTGTAGTTTTTATTTGTAGACATTATTTTTCCCAATATAGGCCTCCTAGCGCTCAGAATGTCCAATTGCAGTTTCTACAGAAAGAGTGTTTCAGAACGGCTCAATCAAAAGTAAGGTTCAACTCTGTTAGTTGAATGCACAGAACAGAAAGAAGTTTCATACAATGCTTCTGTGTAGTTTATATTTGAATATATTCTTTTTTCCACTATTACCCACTTAGCGCTACGAATATCCAGTTGCATTTTCTACAGACAGTGTGTTTCAAAACTGCTCAATCAAAAGTATGGTTTAACTCTGTTAGCTGAATGCTCAGATCAGAAAGAAGTTTCACAGAATGCTTCTGTGTAGTTTATATTTGAATATATTCCTTTTTCAACTACTACGCTCTTAGCGCTCCAAATGTCCAGTTTAATTTTCAACAGAAAGAGTGTTCAGATCTGCTCAATCAAAAGTATGGTTTAACTCTGTTAGCTGAATGCACAGATCAGAAAGAAGTTTCACCGAATGATTCTGTGTAGTTTATATTTGAAGACATTCCTTTTTCCACTATTACCCTCTTAGCGCTCCAAACCTCCACTTGCATTTTCTACAAAAAGTGTGTGTCATAACTGCTCAATCAAAAATACGTTTTACCTCTGTTAACTGAATTTACAGATCAGAAATAAGTTTCACAGAATGCATCTGTGTAGTTTTTATTTGAAGATATTCTTTTTCCCAATGTAGGCCTCTTAGCGCTTAGCATGTCCAATTGCAGTTTCTACAGAAAGAGTGTTTCAGAACGGCTCAATCAAAAGTAAGGTTCAACTCTGTTAGTTGAATGCACAGAACAGAAAGAATTTTCACAGAATGCTACTGTGTAGTTTATATTTGAATATATTCCTTTTTCCACTATTACCCTCTTAGCGCTCCGAATGTCCACTTGCATTTTCTACAGAAAGAGTGTTCAGAACTGTGCAATCAAAAGTATGGTTTAACTCTGTTAGCTTAATGAACATATCAGAAATAAGTTTCACACAATGCTTCTGTGTAGTTTTTATTTGAAGATATTATTTTTCCCAATGTAGGCCTCTTAGCGCTCAGAATGTCCAATTGCATTTTCTACAGAAAGAGTGTTTCAGAACGGCTCAATCAAATGTAAGGTTCAACTCTCTTAGTTGAATGCACAGAACAGAAAGAAGTTTCACAGAATGCTTCTGTGTAGTTTTTATTTGTAGATATTCTTTTTCCCAATATAGGGCTCTAAGTGCTCAGAATGTCCAATTGCACTTTCTACAGAAAGAGTGTTTCAGAACGGCTCAATCAAAAGTAAGGTTCAACTCCGTTAGTTGAATGCACAGAACAGAAAGAAGTTTCATACAATGCTTCTGTGTAGTTTATATTTGAACATATTCTTTTTTCCACTATTACCCACTTAGCGCTCCAAATGTCCAGTTGCATTTTCTGCAGACAGAGTGTTTCAAAACTGCTCAATCAAAAGTATGGTTTAACTCTGTTAGCTGAATGCTCAGAACAGAAAGAAGTTTCACAGAATGCTTCTGTGTAGTTTATATTTGAATATATTCCTTTTTAAACTACTAAGCTCTTAGCACTCCAAATGTCCAGTTGCATTTTCTACAGAAAGAGTGTTCAGATCTGCTCAATCAAAGGTATGCTTTAACTCTGTTAGCTGAATGCACAGATCAGAAAGAAGTTTCACAGAATGATTCTGTGTAGTTTATATTTGAAGACATTCCTTTTTCCACTATTACCCTCTTAGCGCTCCGAATCTCCACTTGCATTTTCTGCAAAAAGAGTGTTTCATAACTGCTCAATCAAAAATATGCTTTATCTCTGTTAACTGAATTTACAGATCAGAAATAAGTTTCACAGAATGCATCTGTGTAGTTTTTAGTTGAAGATACTCCTTTTCGGACTATTACCCACTTAGCGCTCCGAATATCCACTGGCAGTTTCTACACAAAGCGTGTTTCAGAACTGCTCCTTCAAAAGTAAGGCTCAACTCTGTTAGTTGAATGCGGAGAATAGAAAGGTGTTTCAGAGAATGCTTCTGTGTAGTTTTTAAATGGAGATATTTCTTTTTCCTCTATTACAATCTTAGCGCTCCGAATGTCCACTTGCATTTTCTACAAAAAGAGTGTTTCATAACTGCTCAATCAAAAATATGGTTTAGCTCTGTTAACTGAATTTACAGATCAGAAATAAGTTTCACAGAATGCATCTGTGTAGTTTTTATTTGAAGATAGTCTTTTTCCCAATGTAGGCCTCTTAGCGCTTAGCTTGTCCAATTGCAGTTTCTACAGAAAGAGTGTTTCAGAACGGCTCAATCAAAAGTAAGGTTCAACTTTGTTAGTTGAATGCACAGAACAGAAAGAAGTTTCACAGAATGCTACTGTGTAGTTTATATTGGAATATATTCCTTTCTCCACTATTACCCTCTTAGCGCTCCGAATGTCCACTTGCCTTTTCTACGGAAAGAGTGTTCGGAACTGCACAATCAAAAGTATGGTTTAACTCTGTTAGCTGAATGCACATATCAGAAATAAGTTTCACACAATGCTTCTGTGTAGTTTTTATTTGAAGATATTATTTTTCCCAATATAGGCCTCTTAGCGCTCAGAATGTCCAATTGCAGTTTCTACAGAAAGAGTGTTTCACAAAGGCTCAATCAAAAGTAAGGTTCAACTCTGTTAGTTGAATGCACAGAACAGAAAGAAGTTTCATACAATGCTTCTGTGTAGTTTATATTTGAACATATTCTTTTTTCCACTATTGCCCACTTAGCGCTACGAATGTCCAGTTGCATTTTGTACAGACAGAGTTTTTCAAAACTGCTCAATCAAAAGTATGGTTTAACTCTGTTAGCTGAATGCTCAGATCAGATAGACGATTCACAGAATGCTTCTGTGTAGTTTATATTTCAATATATTCCTTTTTCCACTATTACCCTCTTAGCGCTCCGAATGTCCACTTGCATTTTCTACAGAAAGAGTGTTCAGAACTGCGCAATCAAAAGTATGGTTTAACTCTGTTAGCTTAATGAACATATCAGAAATAAGTTTCACACAATGCTTCTGTGTAGTTTTTATTTGAAGATATTATTTTTCCCAATGTAGACCTCTTATCGCTCAGAATGTCCAATTGCATTTTCTACAGAAAGAGTGTTTCAGAACGGCTCAATCAAATGTAAGGTTCAACTCTCTTTGCTGAATGCACAGAACAGAAAGAAGTTTCACAGAATGCTTCTGTGTAGTTTTTATTTGTAGATATTCTTTTTCCCAATATATGCCTCTTAGTGCTCAGAATGTCCAATTGCACTTTCTACAGAAAGAGTGTTTCAGAACGTCTCAATCAAAAGTAAGGTTCAACTCTGTTAGTTGAATGCACAGAACAGAAAGAAGTTTCATACAATGCTTCAGTGTAGTTTATATTTGAACATATTTTTTTTCCACTATTACCCACTTAGCGCTACGAATGTCCAGTTGCATTTTCTACAGACAGAGTGTTTCAAAACTGCTCAATCAAAAGTATGGTTTAATTTTGTTAGCTGAATGCTCAGATCAGAAAGAAGTTTCACAGAATGCTTCTGTGTAGTTTATATTTGAATATATTCCTTTTTCCACTACTACCCTCTTAGCGCTCCAAATGTCCAGTGTCATTTTCTACAGAAAGAGTGTTCAGATCTGCTCAATCAAAAGTATGGTTTAACTCTGTTAGCTGAATGCACAGATCAGAAAGAAGTTTCACAGAATGAATCTGTGAAGTTTATATTTGAAGACATTCCTTTTTCCACTATTACCCTCTTAGCGCTCCGAATCTCCACTTGCATTTTCTACAGAAAGAGTGTTTCAGAACGGCTCAATCAAAACTAAGGTTCAACTCTTTTAGTTGAATGAACAGAACAGAAAGAAGTTTCACAGAATACTTCTGTGTAGTTTTTATTTGTAGACATTATTTTTCCCAATATAGGTCTCTTAGCTCTCAGAATGTCCAATTGCAGTTTCTACAGAAAGAGTGTTTCAGAACGGGTCAGTCAAAAGTAAGGTTCAACTCTGTTAGTTGAATGCACAGAACAGAAAGAAGTTTCATACAATGCTTCTGTGTAGTTTATATTTGAACATATTCTTTTTTCCACTATTACCCACTTAGCGCTACGAATGTCCAGTTGCATTTTCTACAGACAGAGTGTTTCAAAACTGCTCAATCAAAGTATGGTTTAACTCTGTTAGCTGAATGCTCAGATCAGAAAGAAGTTTCACAGAATGCTTCTGTGTAGTTTATATTTGAATATATTCCTTTATCCACTACTACCCTCTTAGCGCTCCAAATGTCCAGTTGCATTTTCTACAGAAAGAGTGTTCAGATCTGCTCAATCAAAAGTATGGTTTAACTCTGTTAGCTGAATGCACAGATCAGAAAGAAGTTTCATAGAATGATTCTGTGTAGTTTATATTTGAAGACATTCCTTTTTCCACTATTACCCTCTTAGCGCTCCGAATCTCCACTTGCATTTTCTACAGAAAGAGTGTTTCAGAACGGCTCAATCAAAACTAAGGTTCAACTCCTTTTGTTGAATGAACTGAACAGAAAGAAGTTTCACAGAATGCTTCTGTGTAGTTTTTATTTGTAGGTATTCTTTTTCCCAATATAGGCCTCTTAGCGCTCAGAATGTCCTATTGCAGTTTCTACAGAAAGAGTGTTTCAGAACGGCTCAATCAAAAGTAACGTTCAACCCTGGTAGTTGAATGCACAGAACAGAAAGAAGTTTCACAGAATGCTTCTGTGTAGTTTGTATTTGAATATATTCCTTTTTCCACTATTACCCTCTTAGCCCTCCGAATGTCCACTTGCATTTTCTACAGAAAGAGTGTTCTGAACTGCGCAATCAAAAGTATGGTTTAACTCTGTTAGCTGAATGCACATATCAGAAATAAGTTTCAAACAATGCTTCTGTGTAGTTTTTATTTGAAGATATTATTTTTCCCAATATAGGCCCCTTAGCGCTCAGAATGTCCAATTGCAATTTCTACAGAAAGAGTGTTTCAGAACGGCTCAATCAAATATAAGGTTCAACTCTCTTAGTTGAATGCACAGAACAGAAAGAAGTTTCACAGAATGCTTCTGTGTAGTATTTAGTTGAAGATACTCCTTTTTGGACTATTACCCACTTAGCGCTCCGAATATCCACTGGCAGTTTCTACACAAAGAGTGTTTCAGAATTGCTCCTTCAAATGTAAGGCTCAACTCTGTTAGTTGAATGCGGAGAATAGAAAGGTGTTTCAGAGAATGCTTCTGTGTAGTTTTTAATTGGAGATATTTCTTTTTCCTCTATTACAATCTTAGCGCTCCGAATGTCCACTTGCATTTTCTACAAAAAGAGTGTTTCATAACTGCTCAATCAAAAATATGGTTTAGCTCTGTTAACTGAATTTACAGATCAGAAATAAGTTTCACAGAATGCATCTGTGTAGTTTTTATCTGAAGATAGTCTTTTTCCCAATGTAGGCCTCTTAGCGCTTAGCTTGTCCAATTGCAGTTTCTACAGAAAGAGTGTTTCAGAACGGCTCAATCAAAAGTAAGGTTCAAATCTGTTAGTTGAATGCACAGAACACAAAGAAGTTTCACAGAATGCTACTGTGTAGTTTATATTTGAATATATTCCTTTTTCCACTATTACCCTCTTAGCGCTCCGAATGTGCACTTGCCTTTTCTACGGAAAGAGTGTTCGGAACTGCACAATCAAAAGTATGGTTTAACTCTGTTAGCTGAATGCACATATCAGAAATTAGTTTCACACAATGCTTCTGTGTAGTTTTTATTTGAAGATATTATTTTTCCCAATATAGGCCTCTTAGCGCTCAGAATGTCCAATTGCAGTTTCTACAGAAAGAGTGTTTCAGAAAGGCTCAATCAAAAGTAAGGTTCAACTCTGTTAGTTGAATGCACAGAACAGAAAGAAGTTTCATACAATGCTTCTGTGTAGTTTATATTTGAACATATTCTTTTTTCCACTTTTGCCCACTTAGCGCTACGAATGTCCAGTTGCATTTTGTACAGACAGAGTTTTTCAAAACTGCTCAATCAAAAGTATGGTTTAACTCTGTTAGCTGAATGCTCAGATCAGAAAGAAGTTTCACAGAATGCTTCTGTGTAGTTTATATTTGAATATATTCCTTTATCCACTACTACCCTCTTAGCGCTCCAAATGTCCAGTTGCATTTTCTACAGAAAGAGTGTTCAGATCTGCTCAATCAAAAGTATGGTTTAACTCTGTTAGCTGAATGCACAGATCAGAAAGAAGTTTCATAGAATGATTCTGTGTAATTTATATTTGAAGACATTCCTTTTTCCACTATTACCCTCTTTGTGCTCCGAATCTCCACTTGCATTTTCTACAGAAAGAGTGTTTCAGAACGGCTCAATCAAAACTAAGGTTCAACTCCTTTTGTTGAATGAACTGAACAGAAAGAAGTTTCACAGAATGCTTCTGTGTAGTTTTTATTTGTAGGTATTCTTTTTCCCAATATAGGCCTCTTAGCGCTCAGAATGTCCTATTGCAGTTTCTACAGAAAGAGTGTTTCAGAACGGCTCAATCAAAAGTAACGTTCAACCCTGGTAGTTGAATGCACAGAACAGAAAGAAGTTTCACAGAATGCTTCTGTGTAGTTTGTATTTGAATATATTCCTTTTTCCACTATTACCCTCTTAGAGCTCCGAATGTCCACTTGCATTTTCTACAGAAAGAGTGTTCTGAACTGCGCAATCAAAAGTATGGTTTAACTCTGTTAGCTGAATGCACATATCAGAAATAAGTTTCAAACAATGCTTCTGTGTAGTTTTTATTTGAAGATATTATTTTTCCCAATATAGGCCCCTTAGCGCTCAGAATGTCCAATTGCAGTTTGTACAGAAAGAGTGTTTCAGAACGCCTCAATCAAATATAAGGTTCAACTCTCTTAGTTGAATGCACAGAACAGAAAGAAGTTTCACAGAATGCTTCTGTGTAGTATTTAGTTGAAGATACTCCTTTTTGGACTATTACCCACTTAGCGCTCCGAATATCCACTGGCAGTTTCTACACAAAGAGTGTTTCAGAATTGCTCCTTCAAATGTAAGGCTCAACTCTGTTAGTTGAATGCGGAGAATAGAAAGGTGTTTCAGAGAATGCTTCTGTGTAGTTTTTAATTGGAGATATTTCTTTTTCCTCTATTACAATCTTAGCGCTCCGAATGTCCACTTGCATTTTCTAGAAAAAGAGTGTTTCATAACTGCTCAATCAAAAATATGGTTTAGCTCTGTTAACTGAATTTACAGATCAGAAATAAGTTTCACAGAATGCATCTGTGTAGTTTTTATTTGAAGATAGTCTTTTTCCCAATGAAGGCCTCTTAGCGCTTAGCTTGTCCAATTGCAGTTTCTACAGAAAGAGTGTTTCAGAACGGCTCAATCAAAAGTAAGGTTCAAATCTGTTAGTTGAATGCACAGAACACAAAGAAGTTTCACAGAATGCTACTGTGTAGTTTATATTTGAATATATTCCTTTTTCCACTATTACCCTCTTAGCGCTCCGAATGTCCACTTGCCTTTTCTACGGAAAGAGTGTTCGGAACTGCACAATCAAAAGTATGGTTTAACTCTGTTAGCTGAATGCACATATCAGAAATAAGTTTCACACAATGCTTCTGTGTAGTTTTTATTTGAAGATATTATTTTTCCCAATATAGGCCTCTTAGCGCTCAGAATGTCCAATTGCAGTTTCTACAGAAAGAGTGTTTCAGAAAGGCTCAATCAAAAGTAAGGTTCAACTCTGTTAGTTGAATGCACAGAACAGAAAGAAGTTTCATGCAATGCTTCTGTGTAGTTTATATTTGAACATATTCTTTTTTCCACTTTTGCCCACTTAGCGCTACGAATGTCCAGTTGCAATTTGTACAGACAGAGTTTTTCAAAACTGCTCAATCAAAAGTATGGTTTAACTCTGTTTGCTGAATGCTCAGATCAGATAGACGTTTCACAGAATGCTTCTGTGTAGTTTATATTTGAATATATTCCTTTTTCCACTACTACGCTCTTAGCGCTCCAAATGTCCAGTTGCATTTTCTACAGAAAGAGTGTTCAGATCTGCTCAATAAAAATTATGGTTTAACTGTGTTAGCTGAATGCACAGATCAGAAAGAAGTTTCATAGAATGATTCTGTGTAGTTTATATTTGAAGACATTTCTTTTTCCACTATTACCCTCTTAGCGCTCCGAATCTCCACTTGCATTTTCTACAGAAAGAGTGTTTAAGAATGGCTCAATCAAAACTAAGGTTCAACTCTTTTAGTTGAATGAACTGAACAGAAAGAAGTTTCACAGAATGCTTCTGTGTAGTTTTTATTTGTAGATATTCTTTTTCCCAATATAGGCCACTTAGCGCTCAGAATGTCCTATTGCAGTTTCTACAGAAAGAGTGTTTCAGAACGGCTCAATCAAAAGTAAGATTCAACCCTGGTTGTTGAATGCACAGAACAGAAAGAAGTTTCACAGAATGCTTCTGTGTAGTTTATATTTGAATATATTCCTTTTTCCAATATGACCCTCTTAGCGCTCCGAATGTCCACTTGCATTTTCTACAGAAAGAGTGTTCTGAACTGCGCAATCAAAAGTATGGTTTAACTCTGTTAGCTGAATGCACATATCAGAAATAAGTTTCAAACAATGCTTCTGTGTAGTTTTTATTTGAAGATATTATATTTCCCAATATAGACCTCTTAGCGCTCAGAATGTCCAATTGCAGTTTCTACAGAAAGAGTGTTTCAGAACGGCTCAATCAAATGTAAGGTTCAACTCTCTTAGTTGAATGCACAGAACAGAAAGAAGTTTCACAGAATGCTTCTGTGTAGTATTTAGTTGAAGATACTACTTTTTGGACTATTACCAACTTAGCACTCCGAATATCCACTGGCAGATTCTACACAAAGAGCGTTTCAGAACTGCTCCTTCAAAAGTAAGGCTCAACTCTGTTAGTTGAATGCGAAGAACAGAAAGGGGTTTCAGAGAATGCTTCTGTGTAGTTTTTAATGGGAGATATTCCTTTTTCCTCTATTACAATCTTAGCGCTCCGAATGTCCACTTGCATTTTCTACAAAAAGAGTGTTTCATAACTGCTCAATGAAAAATATGTTTTAGCTCTGTTAACTGAATTTACAGATCAGAAATAAGTTTCACAGAATGCATCTGTGTAGTTTTTATTTGAAGATATATTTTTCCCTATGTAGGCCTCTTAGCGCTTAGCATGTCCAATTGCAGTTTCTACAAAAAGAGTGTTTCAGAACGGCTCAATCCAAAGTAAGGTTGAACTCTGTTAGTTGAATGCACAGAACAGAAAGAAGTTTCACAGAATGCTACTGTGTAGTTTATATTTGAATATATTCCTTTTTCCACTATTACCCTCTTAGCGCTCGGAATGTCCACTTGCATTTTCTACAGAAAGAGTGTTCAGAACTGCGCAATCAAAAGTATGGTTTAACTCTGTTAGCTGAATGCACATATCAGAAATAAGTTTCTCACAATGCTTCTGTGTAGTTTTTATTTGAAGATATTATTTTTCCCAATATAGGCCTCTTAGCGCTCAGAATGTCCAATTGCAGTTTCTACAGAAAGAGTGTTTCAGAACGGCTCAATCAAAAGTAAGTTTCAACTCTGTTAGTTGAATGCACAGAACAGAAAGAAGTTTCATACAATGCTTCTGTGTAGTTTGTATTTGAACATATTCTTTTTTCCACTATTACCCACTTAGCGCTACGAATGTCCAGTTGCATTTTCTACAGACAGAGTGTTTCAAAACTGCTCAATCAAAATATGGTTTAACTCTGTTAGCTGAATGCTCAGATCAGAAAGTAGTTTCACAGAATGCTTCTGTGTAGTTTATATTTGTATATATTCCTTTTTCCACTACTACCCTCTTAGCGCTCCAAATGTCCAGTTGCATTTTCTACAGAAAGAGTGTTCAGATCTGCTCAATCAAAAGTATGGTTTAACTCTGTTAGCTGAATGCACAGATCACAAAGAAGTTTCATAGAATGATTCTGTGTAGTTTATATTTGAACACATTCCTTTTTCCACTATTACCCTCTTAGCGCTCCGATTCTCCACTTGCATTTCCTACAGAAAGAATGTTTCAGAACGGCTCAATCAAAACCAAAGTTCAACTCTTTTAGTTGAAAGAACTGAACAGAAAGAAGTTTCACAGAATGCTTCTGTGTAGTTTTTATTTGTAGATATTCTTTTTCCCAATATAGGCCTCTTAGCGCACAGAATGTCCAATTGCAGTTTCTACACAAAGAGTGTTTCAGAACGGCTCAATCAAAAGTAAGGTTCAACCCTGGTAGTTGAATGCACAGAACAGAAAGTAGTTTCACAGAATGCTTCTGTGTAGTTTATATTTGAATATATTCCTTTTTCCACTATTACCCTCTTAGCGCTCCTAATGTCAACTTGCATTTTCTACAGAAAGAGTGTACGGAACTGCGCAATCAAAAGTATGGTTTAACTCTGTTAGCTGAATGCACATATCAGAAATAAGTTTCAAACAATGCTTCTGTGTACTTTTTATTTGAAGATATTATTTTTCCCAATTTAGGCCTCTTAGCGCTCAGAATGTCCAATTGCAGTTTCTACAGAAAGAGTGTTTCAGAACGGCTCAATCAAATGTAAGTTTCAACTCTCTTAGTTGAATGCACAGAACAGAAAGAGTTTCACAGAATGCTTCTGTGTAGTATTTAGTTGAAGATACTCCTTTTTCGACTATTACCTACTTAGCGCTCCGAATATCCACTGGCAGTTTCTACACAAAGTGTGTTTCAGAACTGCTCCTTCAAAAGTAAGGCTCAACTCTGTTAGTTGAATGCGGAGAACAGAAATGTGTTTCAGAGAATGCTTCTGTGTAGTTTTTAATTGGAGATATTCCTTTTTCCTCTATTACAATCTTAGCGCTCCGAATGTCCACTTGCATTTACTACAAAAAGAGTGTTTCATAACTGCTCAATCACAAATATGGTTTAGCTCTGTTAACTGAATTTACAGATCAGAAATAAGTTTCACAGAATGCATCTGTGTAGTTTTTATTTGAAGATATTCTTTTTCAAAATGTAGGCCTCTTAGCGCATAGAATGTCCAATTGCAGTTTCTACAGAAAGAGTGTTTCAGAACGGCTCAATCAAAAGTAAGGTTCAACTCTGTTAGTTGAATGCACAGAACAGAAAGAAGTTTCACAGAATACTACTGTGTATTTTATATTTGAATATATTCCTTTTTCCACTATTACACTCTTAGCGCTCCGAATGTCCACTTGCATGTTCTACAGAAAGAGTGTTCGGAACTGCGCAATCAAAAGTATGGTTTAACTCTGTTAGCTGAATGCACATATCAGAAATAAGTTTCACACAATGCTTCTGTGTAGTTTTTATTTGAAGATATTATTTTTCCCAGTATAGGCCTCTTAGCGCTCAGAATGTCCAATTGCAGTTTCTACAGAAAGAGTGTTTCAGAAAGGCTCAATCAAAAGTAAGGTTCAACTCTGTTAGTTGAATGCACAGAACAGAAAGAAGTTTCATACAATGCTTCTGTGTAGTTTATATTTGAACATATTCTTTTTTCCACTATTACCCACATAGCGCTACGAATGTCCAGTTGCATTTTCTACAGACAGAGTGTTTCAAAACTGCTCAATCAAAAGTATGGTTTAACTCTGTTAGCTGAATGCTCAGATCAGAAACAAGTTTCACAGAATGCTTCTGTGTAGTTTATATTTGAATATATTCCTTTTTCCACGACTACCCTCATAGCGCTCCAAATGTCCAGTTGCATTTCCTGCAGAAAGAGTGTTCAGATCTGCTCAATCAAAAGTATGGTTTAACTCTGTTAGCTGAATGCACAGATCAGAAGGAAGTCTCACAGAATGATTCTGTGTAGTTTTTATTTGAAGACATTCCTTTTTCCACTATTACCCTCTTAGCGCTCCGAATCTCCACTTGCATTTTCTACAGAAAGAGTGTTTCAGAACGGCTCAATCAAAACTAAGGTTCAACTCTTTTAGTTGAATGAACAGAACATAAAGAAGTTTCACAGAATGCTTCTGTGTAGTTTTAATTTGTAGATATTCTTTTTCCCAATATAGGCCTCTTAGCGCTCAGAATGTCCAATTGCAGTTTCTACAGAAAGAGTGTTTCAGAACGGCTCAATCAAAAGTAAGGTTCAACCCTGGTAGTTGAATGCACAGAACAGAAAGAAGTTTCACAGAATGCTTCTGTGTAGTATTTAGTTGAAGATACTCCTTTTTGGACTATTACCCACTTAGCGCTCCGAATATCCACTGGCAGTTTCTACACAAAGAGTGTTTCAGAACTGCTCCTTCAAAAGTAAGGCTCAACTCTGTTAGTTGAATGCGGAGAACAGAAAGGGGTTTCAGAGAATGCTTCTGTGTAGTTTTTAATTGGAGATCTTCCTTTTTCCTCTATTACAATCTTTGCGCTCCGAATGTCCACTTGCATTTTCTACAAAAAGTGTGTTTCATAACTGCTCAATCAAAAATATGGTTTAGCTCTGTTAACTGAATTTACAGATCAGAAATAAGTTTCACAGAATGCATCTGTGTAGTTTTTATTTGAAGATATTCTTTTTCCAAAGGTAGGCCTCTTAGAGCTTAGAATGTCCAATTGCAGTTTCTTCAGAAAGAGTGTTTCAGAACGGATCAATCAAAAGTAAGGTTCAACACTTTTAGTTGAATGCACAGAACAGAAAGAAGTTTCAGAGAATGCTACTGTGTAGTTTATATTTGAGTATATTCCTTTTTCCACTATTACCCTCTTAGCGCTCCGAATGTCCACTTGCATTTTCTACAGAAAGAGTGTTCGGAACTGCGCAATCAAAAGTATGGTTTAACTCTGTTAGCTGAATGCACATATCAGAAATAAGTTTCTCACAATGCTTCTCTGTAGTTTTTATTTGAAGATATTATTTTTCCCAATATAGGCCTCTTAGCGCTCAGAATGTCCAATTGCAGTTTCTACAGAAAGAGTGTTTCAGAACGGCTCAATCAAAAGTAAGGTTCAACTCTGTTAGTTGAATGCATAGAACAGAAAGAAGTTTCATACAATGCTTCTGTGTAGTTTATATTTGAACATATTCTTTTTTCACTATTACCCACTTAGCGCTACGAATGTCCAGTTGCATTTTCTACAGACAGAGTATTTCAAAACTGCTCAATCAAAAGTATGGTTTAACTCTGTTAGCTGAATGCTCAGATCAGAAAGTAGTTTCACAGAATGCTTCTGTGTAGTTTATATTTGAATATATTCCTTTTTCCAGTACTACCCTCTTAGCGCTCTAAATGTCCAGTTGCATTTTCTACAGAAAGAGTGTTCAGATCTGCTCAATCAAAAGTATGGTTTAACTCTGTTAGCTGAATGCACAGATCACAAAGAAGTTTCATAGAATGATTCTGTGTAGTTTAGATTTGAAGACATTCCTTTTTCCACTATTACCCTCTTAGCGCTCAGAATCTCCACTTGCATTTTCTACAGAAAGAGTGTTTCAGAACGGCTTAATCAAAACCAAAGTTCAACTCTTTTATTTCAATGAACTGAAGAGAAAGAAGTTTCACAGAATGCTTCTGTGTAGTTTTTATTTGTAGATATTCTTTTTCCCAATATAGTCCTCTTAGCGCTCAGAATGTCCAATTGCAGTTTCTACACAAAGAGTGTTTCAGAACGGCTCAATCAAAAGTAAGGTTCAACCCTGGTAGTTGAATGCACAGAACAGAAAGAAGTTTCACAGAATGCTTCTGTGTAGTTTATATTTGAATATATTCCTTTTTCCAATATGACCCTCTTAGCGCACCGAATGTCCACTTGCATTTTCTACAGAAAGAGTGTTCTGAACTGCGCAATCAAAAGTATGGTTTAACTCTGTTAGCTGAATGCACATATCAGAAATAAGTTTCAAACAATGCTTCTGTGTAGTTTTTATTTGAAGATATTATATTTCCCAATATAGACCTCTTAGCGCTCAGAATGTCCAATTGCAGTTTCTACAGAAAGAGTGTTTCAGAACGGCTCAATCAAATGTAAGGTTCAACTCTCTTAGTTGAATGCACAGAACAGAAAGAAGTTTCACAGAATGCTTCTGTGTAGTATTTAGTTGAAGATACTACTTTTTGGACTATTACCAACTTAGCGCTCCGAATATCCACTGGCAGATTCTACACAAAGAGCGTTTCAGAACTGCTCCTTCAAAAGTAAGGCTCAACTCTGTTAGTTGAATGCGAAGAACAGAAAGGGGTTTCAGAGAATGCTTCTGTGTAGTTTTTAATGGGAGATATTCCTTTTTCCTCTATTACAATCTTAGCGCTCCGAATGTCCACTTGCATTTTCTACAAAAAGAGTGTTTCATAACTGCTCAATGAAAAATATGTTTTAGCTCTGTTAACTGAATTTACAGATCAGAAATAAGTTTCACAGAATGCATCTGTGTAGTTTTTATTTGAAGATATATTTTTCCCTATGTAGGCCTCTTAGCGCTTAGCATGTCCAATTGCAGTTTCTACAAAAAGAGTGTTTCAGAACGGCTCAATCAAAAGTAAGGTTGAACTCTGTTAGTTGAATGCACAGAACAGAAAGAAGTTTCACAGAATGCTACTGTGTAGTTTATATTTGAATATATTCCTTTTTCCACTATTACCCTCTTAGCGCTCGGAATGTCCACTTGCATTTTCTACAGAAAGAGTGTTCAGAACTGCGCAATCAAAAGTATGGTTTAACTCTGTTTGCTGAATGCACATATCAGAAATAAGTTTCTCACAATGCTTCTGTGTAGTTTTTATTTGAAGATATTATTTTTCCCAATAGAGGCCTCTTAGCGCTCAGAATGTCCAATTGCAGTTTCTACAGAAAGAGTGTTTCAGAACGGCTCAATCAAAAGTAAGTTTCAACTCTGTTAGTTGAATGCACAGAACAGAAAGAACTTTCATACAATGCTTCTGTGTAGTTTGTATTTGAACATATTCTTTTTTCCACTATTACCCACTTAGCGCTACGAATGTCCAGTTGCATTTTCTACAGACAGAGTGTTTCAAAACTGCTCAATCAAAATATGGTTTAACTCTGTTAGCTGAATGCTCAGATCAGAAAGTAGTTTCACAGAATGCTTCTGTGTAGTTTATATTTGTATATATTCCTTTTTCCACTACTACCCTCTTAGCGCTCCAAATGTCCAGTTGCATTTTCTACAGAAAGAGTGTTCAGATCTGCTCAATCAAAAGTATGGTTTAACTCTGTTAGCTGAATGCACAGATCACAAAGAAGTTTCATAGAATGATTCTGTGTAGTTTATATTTGAACACATTCCTTTTTCCACTATTACCCTCTTAGCGCTCCGATTCTCCACTTGCATTTCCTACAGAAAGAATGTTTCAGAACGGCTCAATCAAAACCAAAGTTCAACTCTTTTAGTTGAAAGAACTGAACAGAAAGTAGTTTCACAGAATGCTTCTGTGTAGTTTTTATTTGTAGATATTCTTTTTCCCAATATAGGCCTCTTAGCGCACAGAATGTCCAATTGCAGTTTCTACACAAAGAGTGTTTCAGAACGGCTCAATCAAAAGTAAGGTTCAACCCTGGTAGTTGAATGCACAGAACAGAAAGTAGTTTCACAGAATGCTTCTGTGTAGTTTATATTTGAATATATTCCTTTTTCCACTATTACCCTCTTAGCGCTCCTAATGTCAACTTGCATTTTCTACAGAAAGAGTGTACGGAACTGCGCAATCAAAAGTATGGTTTAACTCTGTTAGCTGAATGCACATATCAGAAATAAGTTTCAAACAATGCTTCTGTGTAGTTTTTATTTGAAGATATTATTTTTCCCAATATAGGCCTCTTAGCGCTCAGAATGTCCAATTGCAGTTTCTACAGAAAGAGTGTTTCAGAACGGCTCAATCAAATGTAAGTTTCAACTCTCTTAGTTGAATGCACAGAACAGAAAGAGTTTCACAGAATGCTTCTGTGTAGTATTTAGTTGAAGATACTCCTTTTTGGACTATTACCTACTTAGCGCTCCGAATATCCACTGGCAGTTTCTACACAAAGTGTGTTTCAGAACTGCTCCTTCAAAAGTAAGGCTCAACTCTGTTAGTTGAATGCGGAGAACAGAAATGTGTTTCAGAGAATGCTTCTGTGTAGTTTTTAATTGGAGATATTCCTTTTTCCTCTATTACAATCTTAGCGCTCCGAATGTCCACTTGCATTTACTACAAAAAGAGTGTTTCATAACTGCTCAATCACAAATATGGTTTAGCTCTGTTAACTGAATTTACAGATCAGAAATAAGTTTCACAGAATGCATCTGTGTAGTTTTTATTTGAAGATATTCTTTTTCAAAATGTAGGCCTCTTAGCGCATAGAATGTCCAATTGCAGTTTCTACAGAAAGAGTGTTTCAGAACGGCTCAATCAAAAGTAAGGTTCAACTCTGTTAGTTGAATGCACAGAACAGAAAGAAGTTTCACAGAATACTACTGTGTATTTTATATTTGAATATATTCCTTTTTCCACTATTACACTCTTAGCGCTCCGAATGTCCACTTGCATGTTCTACAGAAAGAGTGTTCGGAACTGCGCAATCAAAAGTATGGTTTAACTCTGTTAGCTGAATGCACATATCAGAAATAAGTTTCACACAATGCTTCTGTGTAGTTTTTATTTGAAGATATTATTTTTCCCAGTATAGGCCTCTTAGCGCTCAGAATGTCCAATTGCAGTTTCTACAGAAAGAGTGTTTCAGAAAGGCTCAATCAAAAGTAAGGTTCAACTCTGTTAGTTGAATGCACAGAACAGAAAGAAGTTTCATACAATGCTTCTGTGTAGTTTATATTTGAACATATTCTTTTTTCCACTATTACCCACATAGCGCTACGAATGTCCAGTTGCATTTTCTACAGACAGAGTGTTTCAAAACTGCTCAATCAAAAGTATGGTTTAACTCTGTTAGCTGAATGCTCAGATCAGAAACAAGTTTCACAGAATGCTTCTGTGTAGTTTATATTTGAATATATTCCTTTTTCCACGACT
Source organism: Symphalangus syndactylus (assembly GCF_028878055.3). Taxonomy (NCBI): domain Eukaryota; kingdom Metazoa; phylum Chordata; class Mammalia; order Primates; family Hylobatidae; genus Symphalangus; species Symphalangus syndactylus. The sequence continues at coordinate 107,233,667 of NC_072437.2, read as the reverse complement.
ACCCTCATAGCGCTCCAAATGTCCAGTTGCATTTCCTGCAGAAAGAGTGTTCAGATCTGCTCAATCAAAAGTATGGTTTAACTCTGTTAGCTGAATGCACAGATCAGAAGGAAGTCTCACAGAATGATTCTGTGTAGTTTTTATTTGAAGACATTCCTTTTTCCACTATTACCCTCTTAGCGCTCCGAATCTCCACTTGCATTTTCTACAGAAAGAGTGTTTCAGAACGGCTCAATCAAAACTAAGGTTCAACTCTTTTAGTTGAATGAACAGAACATAAAGAAGTTTCACAGAATGCTTCTGTGTAGTTTTAATTTGTAGATATTCTTTTTCCCAATATAGGCCTCTTAGCGCTCAGAATGTCCAATTGCAGTTTCTACAGAAAGAGTGTTTCAGAACGGCTCAATCAAAAGTAAGGTTCAACCCTGGTAGTTGAATGCACAGAACAGAAAGAAGTTTCACAGAATGCTTCTGTGTAGTATTTAGTTGAAGATACTCCTTTTTGGACTATTACCCACTTAGCGCTCCGAATATCCACTGGCAGTTTCTACACAAAGAGTGTTTCAGAACTGCTCCTTCAAAAGTAAGGCTCAACTCTGTTAGTTGAATGCGGAGAACAGAAAGGGGTTTCAGAGAATGCTTCTGTGTAGTTTTTAATTGGAGATCTTCCTTTTTCCTCTATTACAATCTTTGCGCTCCGAATGTCCACTTGCATTTTCTACAAAAAGTGTGTTTCATAACTGCTCAATCAAAAATATGGTTTAGCTCTGTTAACTGAATTTACAGATCAGAAATAAGTTTCACAGAATGCATCTGTGTAGTTTTTATTTGAAGATATTCTTTTTCCAAAGGTAGGCCTCTTAGAGCTTAGAATGTCCAATTGCAGTTTCTTCAGAACGAGTGTTTCAGAACGGATCAATCAAAAGTAAGGTTCAACACTTTTAGTTGAATGCACAGAACAGAAAGAAGTTTCAGAGAATGCTACTGTGTAGTTTATATTTGAGTATATTCCTTTTTCCACTATTACCCTCTTAGCGCTCCGAATGTCCACTTGCATTTTCTACAGAAAGAGTGTTCGGAACTGCGCAATCAAAAGTATGGTTTAACTCTGTTAGCTGAATGCACATATCAGAAATAAGTTTCTCACAATGCTTCTCTGTAGTTTTTATTTGAAGATATTATTTTTCCCAATATAGGCCTCTTAGCGCTCAGAATGTCCAATTGCAGTTTCTACAAAAAGAGTGTTTCAGAACGGCTCAATCAAAAGTAAGGTTCAACTCTGTTAGTTGAATGCATAGAACAGAAAGAAGTTTCATACAATGCTTCTGTGTAGTTTATATTTGAACATATTCTTTTTTCACTATTACCCACTTAGCGCTACGAATGTCCAGTTGCATTTTCTACAGACAGAGTATTTCAAAACTGCTCAATCAAAAGTATGGTTTAACTCTGTTAGCTGAATGCTCAGATCAGAAAGTAGTTTCACAGAATGCTTCTGTGTAGTTTATATTTGAATATATTCCTTTTTCCAGTACTACCCTCTTAGCGCTCTAAATGTCCAGTTGCATTTTCTACAGAAAGAGTGTTCAGATCTGCTCAATCAAAAGTATGGTTTAACTCTGTTAGCTGAATGCACAGATCACAAAGAAGTTTCATAGAATGATTCTGTGTAGTTTAGATTTGAAGACATTCCTTTTTCCACTATTACCCTCTTAGCGCTCAGAATCTCCACTTGCATTTTCTACAGAAAGAGTGTTTCAGAACGGCTTAATCAAAACCAAAGTTCAACTCTTTTATTTGAATGAACTGAAGAGAAAGAAGTTTCACAGAATGCTTCTGTGTAGTTTTTATTTGTAGATATTCTTTTTCCCAATATAGTCCTCTTAGCGCTCAGAATGTCCAATTGCAGTTTCTACACAAAGAGTGTTTCAGAACGGCTCAATCAAAAGTAAGGTTCAACCCTGGTAGTTGAATGCACAGAACAGAAAGAAGTTTCACAGAATGCTTCTGTGTAGTTTATATTTGAATATATTCCTTTTTCCAATATGACCCTCTTAGCGCACCGAATGTCCACTTGCATTTTCTACAGAAAGAGTGTTCTGAACTGCGCAATCAAAAGTATGGTTTAACTCTGTTAGCTGAATGCACATATCAGAAATAAGTTTCAAACAATGCTTCTGTGTAGTTTTTATTTGAAGATATTATATTTCCCAATATAGACCTCTTAGCGCTCAGAATGTCCAATTGCAGTTTCTACAGAAAGAGTGTTTCAGAACGGCTCAATCAAATGTAAGGTTCAACTCTCTTAGTTGAATGCACAGAACAGAAAGAAGTTTCACAGAATGCTTCTGTGTAGTATTTAGTTGAAGATACTACTTTTTGGACTATTACCAACTTAGCGCTCCGAATATCCACTGGCAGATTCTACACAAAGAGCGTTTCAGAACTGCTCCTTCAAAAGTAAGGCTCAACTCTGTTAGTTGAATGCGAAGAACAGAAAGGGGTTTCAGAGAATGCTTCTGTGTAGTTTTTAATGGGAGATATTCCTTTTTCCTCTATTACAATCTTAGCGCTCCGAATGTCCACTTGCATTTTCTACAAAAAGAGTGTTTCATAACTGCTCAATGAAAAATATGTTTTAGCTCTGTTAACTGAATTTACAGATCAGAAATAAGTTTCACAGAATGCATCTGTGTAGTTTTTATTTGAAGATATATTTTTCCCTATGTAGGCCTCTTAGCGCTTAGCATGTCCAATTGCAGTTTCTACAAAAAGAGTGTTTCAGAACGGCTCAATCAAAAGTAAGGTTGAACTCTGTTAGTTGAATGCACAGAACAGAAAGAAGTTTCACAGAATGCTACTGTGTAGTTTATATTTGAATATATTCCTTTTTCCACTATTACCCTCTTAGCGCTCGGAATGTCCACTTGCATTTTCTACAGAAAGAGTGTTCAGAACTGCGCAATCAAAAGTATGGTTTAACTCTGTTAGCTGAATGCACATATCAGAAATAAGTTTCTCACAATGCTTCTGTGTAGTTTTTATTTGAAGATATTATTTTTCCCAATAGAGGCCTCTTAGCGCTCAGAATGTCCAATTGCAGTTTCTACAGAAAGAGTGTTTCAGAACGGCTCAATCAAAAGTAAGTTTCAACTCTGTTAGTTGAATGCACAGAACAGAAAGAACTTTCATACAATGCTTCTGTGTAGTTTGTATTTGAACATATTCTTTTTTCCACTATTACCCACTTAGCGCTACGAATGTCCAGTTGCATTTTCTACAGACAGAGTGTTTCAAAACTGCTCAATCAAAATATGGTTTAACTCTGTTAGCTGAATGCTCAGATCAGAAAGTAGTTTCACAGAATGCTTCTGTGTAGTTTATATTTGTATATATTCCTTTTTCCACTACTACCCTCTTAGCGCTCCAAATGTCCAGTTGCATTTTCTACAGAAAGAGTGTTCAGATCTGCTCAATCAAAAGTATGGTTTAACTCTGTTAGCTGAATGCACAGATCACAAAGAAGTTTCATAGAATGATTCTGTGTAGTTTATATTTGAACACATTCCTTTTTCCACTATTACCCTCTTAGCGCTCCGATTCTCCACTTGCATTTCCTACAGAAAGAATGTTTCAGAACGGCTCAATCAAAACCAAAGTTCAACTCTTTTAGTTGAAAGAACTGAACAGAAAGTAGTTTCACAGAATGCTTCTGTGTAGTTTTTATTTGTAGATATTCTTTTTCCCAATATAGGCCTCTTAGCGCACAAAATGTCCAATTGCAGTTTCTACACAAAGAGTGTTTCAGAACGGCTCAATCAAAAGTAAGGTTCAACCCTGGTAGTTGAATGCACAGAACAGAAAGTAGTTTCACAGAATGCTTCTGTGTAGTTTATATTTGAATATATTCCTTTTTCCACTATTACCCTCTTAGCGCTCCTAATGTCAACTTGCATTTTCTACAGAAAGAGTGTACGGAACTGCGCAATCAAAAGTATGGTTTAACTCTGTTAGCTGAATGCACATATCAGAAATAAGTTTCAAACAATGCTTCTGTGTAGTTTTTATTTGAAGATATTATTTTTCCCAATATAGGCCTCTTAGCGCTCAGAATGTCCAATTGCAGTTTCTACAGAAAGAGTGTTTCAGAACGGCTCAATCAAATGTAAGTTTCAACTCTCTTAGTTGAATGCACAGAACAGAAAGAGTTTCACAGAATGCTTCTGTGTAGTATTTAGTTGAAGATACTCCTTTTTGGACTATTACCTACTTAGCGCTCCGAATATCCACTGGCAGTTTCTACACAAAGTGTGTTTCAGAACTGCTCCTTCAAAAGTAAGGCTCAACTCTGTTAGTTGAATGCGGAGAACAGAAATGTGTTTCAGAGAATGCTTCTGTGTAGTTTTTAATTGGAGATATTCCTTTTTCCTCTATTACAATCTTAGCGCTCCGAATGTCCACTTGCATTTACTACAAAAAGAGTGTTTCATAACTGCTCAATCACAAATATGGTTTAGCTCTGTTAACTGAATTTACAGATCAGAAATAAGTTTCACAGAATGCATCTGTGTAGTTTTTATTTGAAGATATTCTTTTTCAAAATGTAGGCCTCTTAGCGCATAGAATGTCCAATTGCAGTTTCTACAGAAAGAGTGTTTCAGAACGGCTCAATCAAAAGTAAGGTTCAACTCTGTTAGTTGAATGCACAGAACAGAAAGAAGTTTCACAGAATACTACTGTGTATTTTATATTTGAATATATTCCTTTTTCCACTATTACACTCTTAGCGCTCCGAATGTCCACTTGCATGTTCTACAGAAAGAGTGTTCGGAACTGCGCAATCAAAAGTATGGTTTAACTCTGTTAGCTGAATGCACATATCAGAAATAAGTTTCACACAATGCTTCTGTGTAGTTTTTATTTGAAGATATTATTTTTCCCAGTATAGGCCTCTTAGCGCTCAGAATGTCCAATTGCAGTTTCTACAGAAAGAGTGTTTCAGAAAGGCTCAATCAAAAGTAAGGTTCAACTCTGTTAGTTGAATGCACAGAACAGAAAGAAGTTTCATACAATGCTTCTGTGTAGTTTATATTTGAACATATTCTTTTTTCCACTATTACCCACATAGCGCTACGAATGTCCAGTTGCATTTTCTACAGACAGAGTGTTTCAAAACTGCTCAATCAAAAGTATGGTTTAACTCTGTTAGCTGAATGCTCAGATCAGAAACAAGTTTCACAGAATGCTTCTGTGTAGTTTATATTTGAATATATTCCTTTTTCCACGACTACCCTCATAGCGCTCCAAATGTCCAGTTGCATTTCCTGCAGAAAGAGTGTTCAGATCTGCTCAATCAAAAGTATGGTTTAACTCTGTTAGCTGAATGCACAGATCAGAAGGAAGTCTCACAGAATGATTCTGTGTAGTTTTTATTTGAAGACATTCCTTTTTCCACTATTACCCTCTTAGCGCTCCGAATCTCCACTTGCATTTTCTACAGAAAGAGTGTTTCAGAACGGCTCAATCAAAACTAAGGTTCAACTCTTTTAGTTGAATGAACAGAACATAAAGAAGTTTCACAGAATGCTTCTGTGTAGTTTTAATTTGTAGATATTCTTTTTCCCAATATAGGCCTCTTAGCGCTCAGAATGTCCAATTGCAGTTTCTACAGAAAGAGTGTTTCAGAACGGCTCAATCAAAAGTAAGGTTCAACCCTGGTAGTTGAATGCACAGAACAGAAAGAAGTTTCACAGAATGCTTCTGTGTAGTATTTAGTTGAAGATACTCCTTTTTGGACTATTACCCACTTAGCGCTCCGAATATCCACTGGCAGTTTCTACACAAAGAGTGTTTCAGAACTGCTCCTTCAAAAGTAAGGCTCAACTCTGTTAGTTGAATGCGGAGAACAGAAAGGGGTTTCAGAGAATGCTTCTGTGTAGTTTTTAATTGGAGATCTTCCTTTTTCCTCTATTACAATCTTTGCGCTCCGAATATCCACTTGCATTTTCTACAAAAAGTGTGTTTCATAACTGCTCAATCAAAAATATGGTTTAGCTCTGTTAACTGAATTTACAGATCAGAAATAAGTTTCACAGAATGCATCTGTGTAGTTTTTATTTGAAGATATTCTTTTTCCAAAGGTAGGCCTCTTAGAGCTTAGAATGTCCAATTGCAGTTTCTTCAGAAAGAGTGTTTCAGAACGGATCAATCAAAAGTAAGGTTCAACACTTTTAGTTGAATGCACAGAACAGAAAGAAGTTTCAGAGAATGCTACTGTGTAGTTTATATTTGAGTATATTCCTTTTTCCACTATTACCCTCTTAGCGCTCCGAATGTCCACTTGCATTTTCTACAGAAAGAGTGTTCGGAACTGCGCAATCAAAAGTATGGTTTAACTCTGTTAGCTGAATGCACATATCAGAAATAAGTTTCTCACAATGCTTCTCTGTAGTTTTTATATGAAGATATTATTTTTCCCAATATAGGCCTCTTAGCGCTCAGAATGTCCAATTGCAGTTTCTACAGAAAGAGTGTTTCAGAACGGCTCAATCAAAAGTAAGGTTCAACTCTGTTAGTTGAATGCATAGAACAGAAAGAAGTTTCATACAATGCTTCTGTGTAGTTTATATTTGAACATATTCTTTTTTCCACTATTACCCACTTAGCGCTACGAATGTCCAGTTGCATTTTCTACAGACAGAGTATTTCAAAACTGCTCAATCAAAAGTATGGTTTAACTCTGTTAGCTGAATGCTCAGATCAGAAAGTAGTTTCACAGAATGCTTCTGTGTAGTTTATATTTGAATATATTCCTTTTTCCAGTACTACCCTCTTAGCGCTCTAAATGTCCAGTTGCATTTTCTACAGAAAGAGTGTTCAGATCTGCTCAATCAAAAGTATGGTTTAACTCTGTTAGCTGAATGCACAGATCACAAAGAAGTTTCATAGAATGATTCTGTGTAGTTTAGATTTGAAGACATTCCTTTTTCCACTATTACCCTCTTAGCGCTCAGAATCTCCACTTGCATTTTCTACAGAAAGAGTGTTTCAGAACGGCTTAATCAAAACCAAAGTTCAACTCTTTTATTTGAATGAACTGAAGAGAAAGAAGTTTCACAGAATGCTTCTGTGTAGTTTTTATTTGTAGATATTCTTTTTCCCAATATAGTCCTCTTAGCGCTCAGAATGTCCAATTGCAGTTTCTACACAAAGAGTGTTTCAGAACGGCTCAATCAAAAGTAAGGTTCAACCCTGGTAGTTGAATGCACAGAACAGAAAGTAGTTTCACAGAATGCTTCTGTGTAGTTTATATTTGAATATATTCCTTTTTCCACTATTACCCTCTTAGCGCTCCGAATGTCAACTTGCATTTTCTACAGAAAGAGTGTACGGAACTGCGCAATCAAAAGTATGGTTTAACTCTGTTAGCTGAATGCACATATCAGAAATAAGTTTCAAACAATGCTTCTGTGTAGTTTTTATTTGAAGATATTATTTTTCCCAATATAGGACTCTTAGCGCTCAGAATGTCCAATTGCAGTTTCTACAGAAAGAGTGTTTCAGAACGGCTCAATCAAATGTAAGTTTCAACTCTCTTAGTTGAATGCACAGAACACAAAGGAGTTTCACAGAATGCTTCTGTGTAGTATTTAGATGAAGATACTCCTTTTTGGACTATTACCCACTTAGCGCTCCGAATATCCACTGGCAGTTACTACACAAAGTATGTTTCAGAACTGCTCCTTCAAAAGTAAGGCTCAACTCTGTTAGTTGAATGCGCAGAACAGAAAGGTGTTTCAGAGAATGCTTCTGTGAAGTTTTTAATTGGAGATATTCCTTTTTCCTCTATTACAATCTTAGCGCTCCGAATGTCCACTTGCATTTTCTACAAAAAGAGTGTTTCATAACTGCTCAATCAAAAATATGGTTTAGCTCTGTTAACTGAATTTACAGATCAGAAATAAGTTTCACAGAATGCATCTGTGTAGTTTTTATTTGAAGATATTCTTTTCCCCAATGTAGGCCTCTTAGCGCTCAGAATGTCCAATTGCAGTTTCTACAGAAAGAGTGTTTCAGAACGGCTCAAAAAAAAGTAAGGTTCAACTCTGTTAGTTGAATGCACAGAACAGAAAGAAGTTTAACAGAATACTACTGTGTAGTTTATATTTGAATATATTCCTTTTTCCACTATTACCCTCTTAGCGCTCCGAATGTCCACTTGCATGTTCTACAGAAAGAGTGTTCGGAACTGCACAATCAAAAGTATGGTTTAACTCTGTTAGCTGAATGCACATATCAGAAATAAGTTTCACACAATGCTTCTGTGTAGTTTTTATTTGAAGATATTATTTTTCCCAATATAGGCCTCTTAGCGCTCAGAATGTCCAATTGCAGTTTCTACAGAAAGAGTGTTTCAGAACGGCTCAATCAAATGTAAGGTTCAACTCTCTTAGTTGAATGCACAGAACAGAAAGAAGTTTCACAGAATGATTCTGTGTAGTATTTAGTTGAAGATACTCCTTTTTGGACTATTACCCACTTAGCGCTCCGAATATCCACTGGCAGTTTCTACACAAAGAGTGTTTCACAACTGCTCCTTCAAAAGTAATGCTCAACTCTGTTAGTTGAATGCGGAGAACAGAAAGGTGTTTCAGAGAATGCTTCTGTGTAGTTTTTAATTGGAGATATTCTTTTTCCTCTATTACAATCTTAGCGCTCCGAATGTCCACTTGCATTTTCTACAAAAAGAGAGTTTCATAACTGCACAATCAAAAATATGGTTTAGCTCTGTTAACTGAATTTACAGATCAGAAATAAGTTTCACAGAATGCATCTGTGTAGTTTTTATTTGAAGATATTCTTTTTCCCAATGTAGGCCTCTTAGCGCTTAGCATGTCCAATTGCAGTTTCTACAGAAAGAGTGTTTCAGAACGGCTCAATCAAAAGTAAGGTTCAACCCTGTTAGATGAATGCACAGAACAGAAAGTAGTTTCACAGAATGCTACCGTGTAGTTTATATTTGAATATATTCCTTTTTCCACTATTACCCTCTTAGCGATCCGAATGTCCACTTGCCTTTTCGACGGAAAGAGTGTTCGGAACTGCGCAATCAAAAGTATGGTTTAACTCTGTAAGCTGAATGCACATATCAGAAATAAGTTTCACACAATTCTTCTGTGTAGTTTTTATTTGAAGATATTATTTTTCCCAATATAGGCCTCTTAGCGCTCAGAATGTCCAATTGCAGTTTCTACAGAAAGACGGTTTCAGAACGGCTCAATCAAAAGTAAGGTTCAACTTTGTTAGTTGAATGCACAGAACAGAAAGAAGTTTCATACAATGCTTCTGTGTAGTTTATATTTGAACATATTCTTTTTTCCACTATTACCCACTTAGCGCTACGAATGTCCAGTTGCATTTTCTACAGACAGAGTGTTTCAAAACTGCTCAATCAAAAGTATGGTTTAACTCTGTTAGCTGAATGCTCAGATCAGAAAGAAGTTTCACAGAATGCTTCTGTGTAGTTTATATTTGAATATATTCCTTTTTCCACTACTATGCTCTTAGCGCTCCAAATGTCCATTTGCATTTTCTACAGAAAGAGTGTTCAGATCTGCTCAATCAAAAGTATGGTTTAACTCTGTTAGCTGAATGCACAGATCAGAAAGAAGTTTCAGAGGATGATTCTGTGTAGTTTATATTTGAAGACATTCGTTTTTCCACTATTACCTTCTTAGCACTCCGAATCTCCACTTGCATTTACTACAGAAAGTGTGTTTCAGAACGGCTCAATCAAAATTAAGGTTCAACACTTTTAGTTGAATGAACAGAACAGAAAGAAGTTTCACAGAATGCTTCTGTGTAGTTTTCATTTGTAGATATTTTTTTTCCCAATATAGTCCTCTTAGAGCTCAGAATGTCCAATTGCAGTTTCTACAGAAAGAGTGTTTAAGAAGGGCTCAATCTAAAGTAAGGTTCAACCCTGGTAGTTGAATGCACAGAACAGAAAGAAGTTTCACAGAATCCTTCTGTGTAGTTTATATTTGAATATATTCCTTTTTCCACTATTACCCTCTTAGCGCTCCGAATGTCCAGTTGCATTTTCTACAGAAAGAGTGTTCGGAACTGCCCAATCAAAAGTATGGTTTAACTCTGTTAGCTTAATGAACATATCAGAAATAATTTTCACAAAATGCTTCTGTGTAGTTTTTATTTGAAGATATTATTTTTCCCAATAGAGGCCTCTTAGCGCTCAGAATGTCCAATTGCAGTTTCTACAGAAAGAGTGTTTCAGAAAGGCTCAATCAAAAGTAAGGTTCAACTCTGTTAGTTGAATGCACAGAACAGAAAGAAGTTTCATACAATGCTTCTGTGTAGCTTATATTTGAACATATTCTTTTTTCCACTATTACCCACTTAGCGCTACGAATGTCCAGTTGCATTTTCTACAGACAGAGTGTTTCAAAACTGCTCAATCAAAAGTATGGTTTAACTCTGTTAGCTGAATGCTCAGATCAGAAAGAAGTTTCACAGAATGCTTCTGTGTAGTTTATATTTGTATATATTCCTTTTTCCACTACTACCCTCTTAGCGCTCCAAATGTCCAGTTGCATTATCTACAGAAAGTGTGTTCAGATCTGCTCAATCAAAAGTATGGTTTAACTCTGTTAGCTGAATGCACAGATCAGAAAGAAGTTTCACAGAATGATTCTGTGTAGTTTATATTTGAAGACATTCCTTTCTCCACTATTAACCTCTTAGCGCTCCGAATGTCCACTTGCATTTTCTACAGAAAGTGTGTTCTGAACTGCGCAATCAAAAGTATGGTTTAACTCTGTTAGCTGAATGCTCAGATCAGAAAGAAGTTTCACAGAATGGTTCTGTGTAGTTTATATTTGAATATATTCCTTTTTCCACGAATACCCTCTTAGCACTCCAAATGTCCATTTGCATTTTCTACAGAAAGAGTGTTCAGATCTGCTCAATCAAAAGTATGGTTTAACACTGTTAGCTGAATGCACAGATCAGAAAGAAGTTTCACAGAATGATTCTGTGTAGTTTATATTTGAAGACATTCCTTTTTCCACTATTACCCTCTTAGCGCTCCGAATCTCCACTTGCATTTTCTACAGAAAGAGTGTTTCAGAACGGCTCAATCAAAGCTAAGGTTCAACTGTTTTAGTTGAATGAACAGAACAGAAAGAAGTTTCACAGAATGCTTCTGTGTAGTTTTTATTTGTAGATATTCTTTTTCCCAATATAGGCCTCTTAGCGCTCAGAATGTCCAATTGCAGTTTCTACAGAAAGAGTGTTTCAGAACGGCTCAATCTAAAGTAAGGTTCAACCCTGGTAGTTGAATGCAAAAACAGAAAGAAGTTTCACAGAATGCTTCTGTGTAGTTTTTATTTGTAAATATTCCTTTTTCCACTATTACCCTCTTAGCGCTCCGAATGTCCACTTGCATTTTCTACATAAAGAGTGTTCTGAACTTCGCAATCAAAAGTATGGTTTAACTCTGTTAGCTGAATGCACATATCAGAAATAAGTTTCAAACAATGCTTCTGTGTAGTTTTTATTTGAAGATATTATTTTTCCCAATGTAGGTCTCTTAACGCTCAGAATGTCCAATTGCTGTTTCTACAGAAAGAGTGTTTCAGAACGGCTCAATCAAATGTAAGGTTCAACACTCTTAGTTGAATGCACAGAACAGAAAGAAGTTTCATACAATGATTCTGTGTAGTTTATATTTGAACATATTCTTTTTTCCACTACTACCCTCTTAGAGCTCCAAATGTCCAGTTGCATTTTCTACAGAAAGAGTGTTCAGATCTGCTCAATCAAAAGTATGGTTTAACTCTGTTAGCTGAATGCACAGATCAGAAAGAAGTTCCACAGAATGATTCTGTGTAGTCTATATTTGAAGACATGCCTTTTCCCACTGTTACCCTCTTAGCGCTCCAAATCTCCACTTGCATTTTCTACAGAGAGAGTGTTTCAGAATGGCTCAATCAAAACTAAGGTTCAACTCTTTTAGTTGAATGAACAGAACAGAAAGTAGTTTCACAGAATAGTTCTGTGTAGTTTTTATTTGTAGACATTCTTTTTCCCAATATAGGCCTCTTAGCGCTCAGAATGTCCAATTGCATTTTCTACAGAAAGAGTGTTCTGAACTGCGCAATCAAATTATAGTTTAACTCTGTTAGCTGAATGCATATATCAGACAAAAGTTTCAAAAAATGCTTCTGTGTAGTTTTTATTTGAAGATATTATTTTTCCCAATATAGGCCTCTCAGCGCTCAGAATGTCCAATTGCAGTTTCTACAGAAAGAGTGTTTCAGAACGGCTCAATCAAATGTAAGGTTCAACTTTCTTAGTTGAATACACAGAACAGAAAGTAGTTTCACAGAATGCTTCTGTGCAGTATTTAGTTGAAGATACTCCTTTTTGGACTATTACCCACTTAGCGCTTAGAATATCGACTGGCAGTTTCTACACAAAGAGTGTTTCAGAACTGCTCCTTCAAAAGTAAGGCTCAACTCTGTTAGTTGAATGCGGAGAACAGAAAGGGGTTTCAGAGAATTCTTCTGTGTAGTTTTTAATTGGAGATATTCCTTTTTCCTCTATTACAATCTTAGCGCTCCGAATGTCCACTTGCATTTTCTACAAAAAGAGTGTTTCATAACTGCTCAATCAAAAATATGGTTTAGCTCTGTTAACTGAATTTACAGATCAGAAATAAGTTTCACAGAATGCATCTGTGTAGTTTTTATTTGAAGATATTCTTTTTCCCAATGTAGGCCTCTTAGCGCTTAGAATGTCCAATTGCAGTTTCTACAGAAAGAGTGTTTCAGAACGGCTCAATCAAAAGTAAGGTTCAACTCTGTTAGCTGAATGCACAGAACAGAAAGAAGTTTCACAGAATGCTACTGTGTAGTTTATATTTGTATATATTCCTTTTTCCACTATTACCCTCTTAGCGCTCCGAATGTCCACTTGCATTTTCTACAGAAAGAGTGTTCGGAATTGCGCAATCAGAAGTATGGTTTAACTCTGTTAGCTGAATGCACATATCAGAAATAAGTTTCACACAATGCTTCTGTGTAGTTTTTATTTGAAGATATTATTTTTCCCAATATAGGCCTCTTAGCACTCAGAATGTCCATTTGCAGTTTCTACAGAAAGAGTGTTTCAGAACGGCTCAATCAAAAGTAAGGTTCAACTCTGTTAGTTGAATGCACAGAACAGAATGTAGTTTCACAGATTGCTTCTGTGTAGTTTGTATTTGAAGATATTCCTTTTTCCACTGTTCCCCTTTTTAGAGCTCAGAATGTCCACTTGCATTTTCTACAGAAAGTGTGTTCAGAACTGCTCTATCAAAAGTATGTTTTAACTCTTTAGGTGAATGCACAGATCAGAAATAAGTTTCACAGAATTTTTCTGTGTAGTTTATATTTGAAGATATTCCATTTTCCACTATTACCCACTTAGCGCTCTGAATGTCCAGTTGCATTTTCTACAGAAAGAGTGTTCTGAACGGCTCAATCAAAAGTATGGTTTTACTCTGTTATTTGAATGCACATATCAGAAATAAGTTTCACAGAATCCTTCCGTGTTGTATTTTGTTGAAGATATTCCTTTTTCGACTATTATCCTCTTAGCTCTCCGAATGTCCAATTTCAGTTTCTAAACAAAGAGTGTTTCAGAACTGCTCCTTCAAAAGTAGGGCTCAACTCTCTTAGTTGAATGCAGAGAACAGAAAGGAGTTTCACAGAATGCCCCTGTGTAGTTTATATTTGAATATATTCCCTTTTTCAGTATTACCCTCTTAGCGCTCCGAATGTCCACTTGCATTTTCTACAGAAAGAGTGTTCAGAACTGCTCAATCCAAAGTATGGTTTAACTCTGTTAGCTGAATGCACAGATCAGAAAGAATTTTCACAGAATGCTTCTGTGTACTTTTTATTTGAAGATATTCCTTTCTCCAATATAGGAGTCTTAGCGCTCAGAATGTCCAATTGCAGTTTCTACAGAAAGAGTGTTTCAGAAAGGCTCAATCAAAAGTAAGGTTCAACTCTGTTAGTTGAATGCACAGAACAGAAAGTAGTTTCACAGAATGCTTCTGTGTAGTTTATATTTGAATATATTACTTTTTCCACTACTACCCTCTTAGCGCTCCAAATGTCCAGTTGCATTTTCTACAGAAAGAGTGTTCGGAACTGCTCAATCAAATGTATGATTTAACTCTCTTAGCTGAATGCACAGATTAGAAAGAAGTTGCACAGAATGCTTCTGTGTAGTTTTTATTTGAAGATATACTTTTTCCCAATATAGGCCTCTTAGTGCTCAGATTGTCCAATTGCAGTTTCTACAGAAAGAGTGTTTCAGAATGGCTCTTTCAAAAGTAAGGTTCAACTCTGCTATTTCAATGCACAGAACAGAAAGTAGTTTCACAGAATGCTTCTCTGTAGTTCATATTTGACGGTATTACTTTTTCCACTATTACCCTCTTAGAGCTCGGAATGTCCACTTGCATTTTCTACAGAAAGAGTGTTCAGAACTGCTCCATCAAAAGTAGGGTTTAACTCTGTTAGTTGAATGCACAGATCAGAAAGAAGTTTCACAGAATTCTTCTGTGTAGTTTTTATTTGAAGATATTCCTTTTTCCAATATAGGTCTCTTAGCGCTCAGAATGTCCAATTGCAGTATCTACAGAAAGAGAGTTTCAGAACTGCTCAATCAAAAGTAAGGTTCAATACTGTTAGTTGAATGCACGGAACAGAAAGAAGTTTCAGAGAATGCTTCTGTGTAGTTTATATTTGAAGATATTCCTTTTTCCACTATTACCCTCTTAGCGCTCCGAATCACCACTTGCATTTTCTACAGAAAGAGTGTTTGAGAACGGCTCAATCTAAAGTAAGGTTGAACTCTTTTAGTTGAATGCACAGAACAGAAAGATGTTTCACAGAATGCTTCTGTGTAGTATTTAGTTATAGATATTCCTTTTTCGACTATTACCCTCTTAGCATTCCGAATGTCCACTGGCAGTTTCTACACAAAGATTGTTTGAGAACAGCTCCTTCAAAGTAAGGCTCAAATCAGTTAGTTGAATGCAGAGAACAGAAAGGAGTTTCAGAGAAGGCTTCTATGTAGTTTTAATTTGGGGATATTCCTTTTTCCACTAATACAATTTTAGCGCTCCGAATGTCCACTTGCGTTTTCTACAGAAAGAGTGTCTCATAACTTCCCAATCAAAAGTATGGTTTAATTCTGTTAGCTGAATGCACAGATCAGAAATAAGTTTCACAGAATGCTTCTGAGTAGTTTTTATTTGGAGATATTCTTTTTCCCAATATAGGCCACTTAGCACTCAGAATGTCCAATTGCCGTTTCTACAGAATGAGTGTTTCAGAAGGCTCAATCAAAAGTAAGGTTCAACTCTGTTAGTTGAATGCACCGAACAGAAAGAAGTTTCACAGAATGCTTCTCTGTAGTTTATATTTCAATGTATTCCTTTTTCCACTATTACCATCTTAGCGCTCCGAATGTCCTCTTGCATTTTCTACAGAAAGAGAGTTTCAGAAAGGCTCAATCAAAAGTAAGGTTCAACTCTGTTACTTGAATGCACAGAACAGCAAGAAGTTTCACAGAATGCTTCTGTTTAGTTTATATTTGAATATATTCCTTTTTCCAGTATTACCCTCTTAGTGCTCCGAATGTCCACTTGCATTTTCTACAGAAAGAGTGTTCTGAACGGCTCAATCAAAAGTATGGTTTTATTCTGTTATTTGAATGCACATATCATAAATAAGTTTCACAGAATCCTTCCGTGTAGTATTTTGTTGAAGATATTCCTTTTTCGACTATTATCCTCTTAGCTCTCCGAATGTCCAATTTCAGTTTCTAAACAAAGAGTGTTTAAGAACTGCTCCTTCAAAAGTAGGGCTCAACTCTGTTAGTTGAATGCAGAGAACAGAAAGGAGTTTCACAGAATGCCTCTGTGTAGTTTATATTTGAATATATTCCCTTTTTCAGTATTACCCTCTTAGCGCTCCGAATGTCCACTTGCATTTTCTACAGAAAGAGTGTTCAGAACTGCTCAATCCAAAGTATGGTTTAACTCTGTTAGCTGAATGCACATATCAGAAATAAGTTTCACACAATGCTTCTGTGTAGTTTTTATTTGAAGATATTATTTTTCCCAAGATAGGCCTCTTAGCACTCAGAATGTCCAATTGCAGTTTCTACAGAAAGAGTGTTTCAGAACGGCTCAATCAAAAGTAAGGTTCAACTCTGTTAGTTGAATGCACAGAACAGAAAGAAGTTTCATACAATGCTTCTGTGTAGTTTATATTTGAACATATTCTTTTTTCCACTATTACCCACTTAGCGCTACGAATGTCCAGTTGCATTTTCTACAGACAGAGTGTTTCAAAACTGCTCAATCAAAAGTATGGTTTAACTCTGTTAGCTGAATGCTCAGATCAGAAAAAGTTTCACAGAATGCTTCTGTGTAGTTTATATTTCAATATATTCCTTTTTCCACTACTACCCTCTTAGCGCTCCAAATGTCCAGTTGCATTTTCTACAGAAAGAGTGTTCAGATCTGCTCAATCAAAAGTATGGTTTAACTCTGTTAGCTGAATGCACAGATTAGAAAGAAGTTTCACAGAATGATTCAGTGTAGTTTATATTTGAAGACATTCCTTTTTCCACTATTACCCTCTTAGCGCTCCAAATCTCCACTTGCATTTTCTACAGAAAGAGTGTTTCAGAACGTCTCAATCAATACTAAGGTTCAAATCTCTTAGTTGAATGCACAGAACAGAATGTAGTTTCACAGATTGCTTCTGTGTAGTTTGTATTTGAAGATATTCCTTTTTCCACCGTTACCCTCTTAGAGCTCAGAATGTCCACTTGCATTTTCTACAGAAAGTGTGTTCAGAACTGCTCTATCAAAAGTATGTTTTAACTCTTTAGGTGAATGCACAGATCAGAAATAAGTTTCACAGAATTTTTCTGTGTAGTTTATATTTGAAGATATTCCATTTTCCACGATTACCCACTTAGCGCTCTGAATGTCCAGTTGCATTTTCTACAGAAAGAGTGTTTCAGAACTGCTCAATCAAAAGTATGGTTTAACTCTGTTAGCTGAATGCACAGATTAGAAAGAAGTTTCACAGAATGCTGCTGTGTAGTGTTTATATGAAGTTATTCTTTTTACCAATATAGGCCTCTTAGCGCACAGAATGTCCAATTGCAGTTTCTACAGAGAGAGTGTTTCAGAAAGGCTCAATCAAAAGTAAGGTTCAACTCTTTTAGTTGAATGAACAGAACAGAAAGAAGTTTCAGAGAATGATTCTGTGTAGTTTATATTTGAAGATATTCCTTTTTCCACTATTACCTTCTAAGCTCTCCGAATGTCCACTTGCATTTTCTACAGAAAGTGTGTTTCCGAACTGCTCAATCAAAAGTATGGTTTAACTCTGTTAGCTGAATGCACAGATCAGTACGAAGTTTCACAGAATGTTTCTGTGTAGTTTTTATTTGAAGATAGTCCTTTCCCAAATATAGGCCTCTTAGCGCTCCGAATATCCAATTTCAGTTTCTACAGAAAAAGTGTTTCAGAACGCCTCAATGAAAAGTAGGGTTCAACTCTTTTAGTTGAATTCACAGAACGGAAAGAAGTTTCACAGAATGCTTCTGTGTAGTATTTATTTGAAGGTATTCCTTTTTCCACCAGTAACCTCTTAGCGCTCCAAATGTCCAGTTGCATTTTCTACAGAAGGAGTGTTCAGAACTGCTCAATCATAAGTGTGGTTTAACCCTGTTAGGTGAATGCACAGATCAGAAAGAAGTTTCACAGAATTCTTCAGTGTAGTTTATATTTGAAGATATTCCATTTTCCACTATTACCCACTTAGCGCTCTGAATCTCCAGTTGCATTTTCTACAGAAAGAGTGTTTCAGAACTGCTCAGTCAAAAGAATGGTTTAACTCTGTTAGCTGAATGCACAGAACAGAAAGAAGTTTCACAGAATGCTGCGGTGTAATGTTTATATGAAGATATTCTTTTTACCAATATAGGCCTCTTAGCGCTCAGAATATCCAATTGCAATTTCTACAGAAAGAGAGTTTCAGAAAGGCTCAATCAAAAGTAAGGTTCAACCCTGTTAGTTGAATGCACAGAACAGAAAGTAGTTTCACAGAATGCTTCTGTGTAGTTTATATTTGAATATATTACTTTTTCCACCACTACCCTCTTAGCGCTCCAAATGTCCAGTTGCATTTTCTACAGAAAGAGTGTTCAGAACTGCTCAATCAAATGTATGATTTAACTCTCTTAGCTGAATGCACAGATTAGAAAGAAGTTGCACAGAATGCTTCTGTGTAGTTCTTATTTGAAGATATACTTTTTCCCAATATAGGCCTCTTAGTGCTCAGATTGTCCAATTGCAGTTTCTACAGAAAGAGTGTTTCAGAATGGCTCTTTCAATAGTAAGGTTCAACTCTGCTATTTCAATGCACAGAACAGAAAGTAGTTTCACAGAATGCTTCTCTGTAGTTCATATTTGACGATATTACTTTTTCCACTATTACCCTCTTAGAGCTCGGAATGTCCACTTGCATTTTCTACAGAAAGAGTGTTCAGAACTGCTCCATCAAAAGTATGGTTTAACTCTGTTAGTTGAATGCACAGATCAGAAAGAAGTTTCACAGAATTCTTCTGTGTAGTTTTTATTTGAAGATATTCCTTTTTCCAATATAGGTCTCTTAGCGCTCAGAATGTCCAATTGCAGTATCTACAGAAAGAGAATTTCAGAACTGCTCAATCAAAAGTAAGGTTCAATACTGTTAGTTGAATGCACGGAACAGAAAGAAGTTTCAGAGAATGCTTCTGTGTAGTTTATATTTGAAGATATTCCTTTTTCCACTATTACCCTCTTAGCGCTCCGAATCACCACTTGCATTTTCTACAGAAAGTGTGTTTCAGAACGGCTCAATCAAAAGTAAGGTTGAACTCGTTTAGTTGAATGCACAGAACAGAAAGAAGTTTCACAGAATGCTTCTGTGTAGTATTTAGTTATAGATATTCCTTTTTTGACTATTACCCTCTTAGCGTTCCGAATGTCCACTGGCAGTTTCTACACAAAGAGTGTTTCAGAACAGCTCCTTCAAAGTAAGGCTCAAATCTGTTAGTTGAATGCAGAGAACAGAAAGGAGTTTCAGAGAATGCTTCTGTGTAGTTTTAATTTGGGGATATTCCTTTTTCCACTAATACAATTTTAGCGCTCCGAATGTCCACTTGCGTTTTCTACAGAAAGAGTGTCTCATAACTTCTCAATCAAAAGTATGGTTTAACTCTGTTAGCTGAATGCACAGATCAGAAATAAGTTTCACAGAATGCTTCTGAGTAGTTTTTATTTGGAGATATTCTTTTTCCCAATATAGGCCACTTAGCGCTCAGAATGTCCAATTGCCGTTTCTACAAAATGAGTGTTTCAGAAGGCTCAATCAAAAGTAAGGTTCAACTCTGTTAGTTGAATGCACAGAACAGAAAGAAGTTTCACAGAATGCTTCTGTGTAGTTTATATTTGAATGTATTCCTTTTTCCACTATTGCCATCTTAGCGCTCCGAATGTCCACTTGCAATTTCTACAGAAAGAGAGTTTCAGAAAGGCTCAATCAAAAGTAAGGTTCAACTCTGTTACTTGAATGCACAGAACAGCAAGAATTTTCACAGAATGCTTCTGTGTAGTTTATATTTGAATATATTCCTTTTTCCAGTATTACCCTCTTAGTGCTCCGAATGTCCACTTGTATTTTCTACAGAAAGTGTGTTCTGAACGGCTCAATCAAAAGTATGGTTTTACTCTGTTATTTGAATGCACATATCAGAAATAAGTTTCACAGAATCCTTCCGTGTAGTATTTTGTTGAAGATATTCCTTTTTCGACTATTATCCTCTTAGCTCTCCGAATGTCCAATTTCAGTTTCTAAACAAAGAGTGTTTCAGAACTGCTCCTTCAAAAGTAGGGCTCAACTCTGTTAGTTGAATGCAGAGAACAGAAAGGAGTTTCACAGAATGCCTCTGTGTAGTTTATATTTGAATATATTCCCTTTTTCAGTATTACCCTCAGCGCTCCGAATGTCCACTTGCATTTTCTACAGAAAGAGTGTTCAGAACTGCTCAATCCAAAGTATGGTTTAACTCTGTTAGCTGAATGCACAGATCAGAAAGAATTTTCACAGAATGCTTCTGTGTACTTTTTATTTGAAGATATTCCTTTCTCCAATATAGGAGTCTTAGCGCTCAGAATGTCCAATTGCAGTATCTACAGAAAGAGTGTTTCTGAACTGCTTAATCAAATGTAAGGTTCAACTCTGTTAGTTGAATGAACGGAACAGAAAGAAGTTTCATAGAATGCTTCTGTGTAGTTTATATTTGAAGATGTTCCTTTTTCCACTATTACCTTCTAAGCGCTCCGAATGTCCACTTGCATTTTCTACAGAATGAGTGTTTCCGAACTGCTCAATCAAAAGTATGGTTTAATTCTGTTAGCTGAATGCACAGAGCAGTACGAAGTTTCATGGAATGCTTCTGTGTAGTTTTTATTTGAAGATAGTCCTTTTTCCAATATAGGCCTCTTAGCGCTCCGAATATCCAATTGCAGTTTCTACAGAAAGAGTGTTTCAGAATGGCTCAATCAAAAGTAGGGTTCAACTCATTTAGTTGAATGCACAGAACAGAGAGTAGTTTCACAGAATGCTTCTGTGTAGTATTTATTTGAAGATATTCCTTTTTCCACTATTACCATCTTAGCGCTCCGAATGTCCACTTGCAGTTTCTACAGAAAGAGTGTTTCAGAACGGCTCAATCAAAAGTAAGGTTCAACTCTGTTAGTTGAATGCACAGAACAGAATGTAGTTTCACAGATTGCTTCTGTGTAGTTTGTATTTGAAGATATTCCTTTTTCCACTGTTCCCCTTTTTAGAGCTCAGAATGTCCACTTGCATTTTCTACAGAAAGTGTGTTCAGAACTGCTCTATCAAAAGTATGTTTTAACTCTTTAGGTGAATGCACAGATCAGAAATAAGTTTCACAGAATTTTTCTGTGTAGTTTATATTTGAAGATATTCCATTTTCCACTATTACCCACTTAGCGCTCTGAATGTCCAGTTGCATTTTCTACAGAAAGAGTGTTCTGAACGGCTCAATCAAAAGTATGGTTTTACTCTGTTATTTGAATGCACATATCAGAAATAAGTTTCACAGAATCCTTCCGTGTAGTATTTTGTTGAAGATATTCCTTTTTCGACTATTATCCTCTTAGCTCTCCGAATGTCCAATTTCAGTTTCTAAACAAAGAGTGTTTCAGAACTGTTCCTTCAAAAGTAGGGCTCAACTCTCTTAGTTGAATGCAGAGAACAGAAAGGAGTTTCACAGAATGCCCCTGTGTAGTTTATATTTGAATATATTCCCTTTTTCAGTATTACCCTCTTAGCGCTCCGAATGTCCACTTGCATTTTCTACAGAAAGAGTGTTCAGAACTGCTCAATCCAAAGTATGGTTTAACTCTGTTAGCTGAATGCACAGATCAGAAAGAATTTTCACAGAATGCTTCTGTGTACTTTTTATTTGAAGATATTCCTTTCTCCAATATAGGAGTCTTAGCGCTCAGAATGTCCAATTGCAGTTTCTACAGAAAGAGTGTTTCAGAAAGGCTCAATCAAAAGTAAGGTTCAACTCTGTTAGTTGAATGCACAGAACAGAAAGTAGTTTCACAGAATGCTTCTGTGTAGTTTATATTTGAATATATTACTTTTTCCACTACTACCCTCTTAGCGCTCCAAATGTCCAGTTGCATTTTCTACAGAAAGAGTGTTCAGAACTGCTCAATCAAATGTATGATTTAACTCTCTTAGCTGAATGCACAGATTAGAAAGAAGTTGCACAGAATGCTTCTGTGTAGTTTTTATTTGAAGATATACTTTTTCCCAATATAGGCCTCTTAGTGCTCAGATTGTCCAATTGCAGTTTCTACAGAAAGAGTGTTTCAGAATGGCTCTTTCAAAAGTAAGGTTCAACTCTGCTATTTCAATGCACAGAACAGAAAGTAGTTTCACAGAATGCTTCTCTGTAGTTCATATTTGACGGTATTACTTTTTCCACTATTACCCTCTTAGAGCTCGGAATGTCCACTTGCATTTTCTACAGAAAGAGTGTTCAGAACTGCTCCATCAAAAGTAGGGTTTAACTCTGTTAGTTGAATGCACAGATCAGAAAGAAGTTTCACAGAATTCTTCTGTGTAGTTTTTATTTGAAGATATTCCTTTTTCCAATATAGGTCTCTTAGCGCTCAGAATGTCCAATTGCAGTATCTACAGAAAGAGAGTTTCAGAACTGCTCAATCAAAAGTAAGGTTCAATACTGTTAGTTGAATGCACGGAACAGAAAGAAGTTTCAGAGAATGCTTCTGTGTAGTTTATATTTGAAGATATTCCTTTTTCCACTATTACCCTCTTAGCGCTCCGAATCACCACTTGCATTTTCTACAGAAAGAGTGTTTCAGAACGGCTCAATCAAAAGTAAGGTTGAACTCTTTTAGTTGAATGCACAGAACAGAAAGAAGTTTCACAGAATGCTTCTGTGTAGTATTTAGTTATAGATATTCCTTTTTCGACTATTACCCTCTTAGCATTCCGAATGTCCACTGGCAGTTTCTACACAAAGATTGTTTGAGAACAGCTCCTTCAAAGTAAGGCTCAAATCAGTTAGTTGAATGCAGAGAACAGAAAGGAGTTTCAGAGAAGGCTTCTGTGTAGTTTTAATTTGGGGATATTCCTTTTTCCACTAATACAATTTTAGCGCTCCGAATGTCCACTTGCGTTTTCTACAGAAAGAGTGTCTCATAACTTCCCAATCAAAAGTATGGTTTAATTCTGTTAGCTGAATGCACAGATCAGAAATAAGTTTCACAGAATGCTTCTGAGTAGTTTTTATTTGGAGATATTCTTTTTCCCAATATAGGCCACTTAGCACTCAGAATGTCCAATTGCCGTTTCTACAGAATGAGTGTTTCAGAAGGCTCAATCAAAAGTAAGGTTCAACTCTGTTAGTTGAATGCACCGAACAGAAAGAAGTTTCACAGAATGCTTCTCTGTAGTTTATATTTCAATGTATTCCTTTTTCCACTATTACCATCTTAGCGCTCCGAATGTCCTCTTGCATTTTCTACAGAAAGAGAGTTTCAGAAAGGCTCAATCAAAAGTAAGGTTCAACTCTGTTACTTGAATGCACAGAACAGCAAGAAGTTTCACAGAATGCTTCTGTTTAGTTTATATTTGAATATATTCCTTTTTCCAGTATTACCCTCTTAGTGCTCCGAATGTCCACTTGCATTTTCTACAGAAAGAGTGTTCTGAACGGCTCAATCAAAAGTATGGTTTTATTCTGTTATTTGAATGCACATATCATAAATAAGTTTCACAGAATCCTTCCGTGTAGTATTTTGTTGAAGATATTCCTTTTTCGACTATTATCCTCTTAGCTCTCCGAATGTCCAATTTCAGTTTCTAAACAAAGAGTGTTTCAGAACTGCTCCTTCAAAAGTAGGGCTCAACTCTGTTAGTTGAATGCAGAGAACAGAAAGGAGTTTCACAGAATGCCTCTGTGTAGTTTATATTTGAATATATTCCCTTTTTCAGTATTACCCTCTTAGCGCTCCGAATGTCCACTTGCATTTTCTACAGAAAGAGTGTTCAGAACTGCTCAATCCAAAGTATGGTTTAACTCTGTTAGCTGAATGCACATATCAGAAATAAGTTTCACACAATGCTTCTGTGTAGTTTTTATTTGAAGATATTATTTTTCCCAAGATAGGCCTCTTAGCACTCAGAATGTCCAATTGCAGTTTCTACAGAAAGAGTGTTTCAGAACGGCTCAATCAAAAGTAAGGTTCAACTCTGTTAGTTGAATGCACAGAACAGAAAGAAGTTTCATACAATGCTTCTGTGTAGTTTATATTTGAACATATTCTTTTTTCCACTATTACCCACTTAGCGCTACGAATGTCCAGTTGCATTTTCTACAGACAGAGTGTTTCAAAACTGCTCAATCAAAAGTATGGTTTAACTCTGTTAGCTGAATGCTCAGATCAGAAAAAGTTTCACAGAATGCTTCTGTGTAGTTTATATTTGAATATATTCCTTTTTCCACTACTACCCTCTTAGCGCTCCAAATGTCCAGTTGCATTTTCTACAGAAAGAGTGTTCAGATCTGCTCAATCAAAAGTATGGTTTAACTCTGGTAGCTGAATGCACAGATTAGAAAGAAGTTTCACAGAATGATTCAGTGTAGTTTATATTTGAAGACATTCCTTTTTCCACTATTACCCTCTTAGCGCTCCAAATCTCCACTTGCATTTTCTACAGAAAGAGTGTTTCAGAACGTCTCAATCAATACTAAGGTTCAAATCTCTTAGTTGAATGCACAGAACAGAATGTAGTTTCACAGATTGCTTCTGTGTAGTTTGTATTTGAAGATATTCCTTTTTCCACCGTTACCCTCTTAGAGCTCAGAATGTCCACTTGCATTTTCTACAGAAAGTGTGTTCAGAACTGCTCTATCAAAAGTATGTTTTAACTCTTTAGGTGAATGCACAGATCAGAAATAAGTTTCACAGAATTTTTCTGTGTAGTTTATATTTGAAGATATTCCATTTTCCACGATTACCCACTTAGCGCTCTGAATGTCCAGTTGCATTTTCTACAGAAAGAGTGTTTCAGAACTGCTCAATCAAAAGTATGTTTTAACTCTGTTAGCTGAATGCACAGATTAGAAAGAAGTTTCACAGAATGCTGCTGTGTAGTGTTTATATGAAGTTATTCTTTTTACCAATATAGGCCTCTTAGCGCACAGAATGTCCAATTGCAGTTTCTACAGAGAGAGTGTTTCAGAAAGGCTCAATCAAAAGTAAGGTTCAACTCTTTTAGTTGAATGAACAGAACAGAAAGAAGTTTCAGAGAATGATTCTGTGTAGTTTATATTTGAAGATATTCCTTTTTCCACTATTACCTTCTAAGCTCTCCGAATGTCCACTTGCATTTTCTACAGAAAGTGTGTTTCCGAACTGCTCAATCAAAAGTATGGTTTAACTCTGTTAGCTGAATGCACAGATCAGTACGAAGTTTCACAGAATGTTTCTGTGTAGTTTTTATTTGAAGATAGTCCTTTCCCAAATATAGGCCTCTTAGCGCTCCGAATATCCAATTTCAGTTTCTACAGAAAAAGTGTTTCAGAACGCCTCAATGAAAAGTAGGGTTCAACTCTTTTAGTTGAATTCACAGAACGGAAAGAAGTTTCACAGAATGCTTCTGTGTAGTATTTATTTGAAGGTATTCCTTTTTCCACCAGTAACCTCTTAGCGCTTCAAATGTCCAGTTGCATTTTCTACAGAAGGAGTGTTCAGAACTGCTCAATCATAAGTGTGGTTTAACCCTGTTAGGTGAATGCACAGATCAGAAAGAAGTTTCACAGAATTCTTCAGTGTAGTTTATATTTGAAGATATTCCATTTTCCACTATTACCCACTTAGCGCTCTGAATCTCCAGTTGCATTTTCTACAGAAAGAGTGTTTCAGAACTGCTCAGTCAAAAGAATGGTTTAACTCTGTTAGCTGAATGCACAGAACAGAAAGAAGTTTCACAGAATGCTGCGGTGTAATGTTTATATGAAGATATTCTTTTTACCAATATAGGCCTCTTAGCGCTCAGAATATCCAATTGCAATTTCTACAGAAAGAGAGTTTCAGAAAGGCTCAATCAAAAGTAAGGTTCAACCCTGTTAGTTGAATGCACAGAACAGAAAGTAGTTTCACAGAATGCTTCTGTGTAGTTTATATTTGAATATATTACTTTTTCCACCACTACCCTCTTAGCGCTCCAAATGTCCAGTTGCATTTTCTACAGAAAGAGTGTTCAGAACTGCTCAATCAAATGTATGATTTAACTCTCTTAGCTGAATGCACAGATTAGAAAGAAGTTGCACAGAATGCTTCTGTGTAGTTTTTATTTGAAGATATACTTTTTCCCAATATAGGCCTCTTAGTGCTCAGATTGTCCAATTGCAGTTTCTACAGAAAGAGTGTTTCAGAATGGCTCTTTCAATAGTAAGGTTCAACTCTGCTATTTCAATGCACAGAACAGAAAGTAGTTTCACAGAATGCTTCTCTGTAGTTCATATTTGACGATATTACTTTTTCCACTATTACCCTCTTAGAGCTCGGAATGTCCACTTGCATTTTCTACAGAAAGAGTGTTCAGAACTGCTCCATCAAAAGTATGGTTTAACTCTGTTAGTTGAATGCACAGATCAGAAAGAAGTTTCACAGAATTCTTCTGTGTAGTTTTTATTTGAAGATATTCCTTTTTCCAATATAGGTCTCTTAGCGCTCAGAATGTCCAATTGCAGTATCTACAGAAAGAGAATTTCAGAACTGCTCAATCAAAAGTAAGGTTCAATACTGTTAGTTGAATGCACGGAACAGAAAGAAGTTTCAGAGAATGCTTCTGTGTAGTTTATATTTGAAGATATTCCTTTTTCCACTATTACCCTCTTAGCGCTCCGAATCACCACTTGCATTTTCTACAGAAAGTGTGTTTCAGAACGGCTCAATCAAAAGTAAGGTTGAACTCGTTTAGTTGAATGCACAGAACAGAAAGAAGTTTCACAGAATGCTTCTGTGTAGTATTTAGTTATAGATATTCCTTTTTCGACTATTACCCTCTTAGCGTTCCGAATGTCCACTGGCAGTTTCTACACAAAGAGTGTTTCAGAACAGCTCCTTCAAAGTAAGGCTCAAATCAGTTAGTTGAATGCAGAGAACAGAAAGGAGTTTCAGAGAAGGCTTCTGTGTAGTTTTAATTTGGGGATATTCCTTTTTCCACTAATACAATTTTAGCGCTCCGAATGTCCACTTGCGTTTTCTACAGAAAGAGTGTCTCATAACTTCCCAATCAAAAGTATGGTTTAATTCTGTTAGCTGAATGCACAGATCAGAAATAAGTTTCACAGAATGCTTCTGAGTAGTTTTTATTTGGAGATATTCTTTTTCCCAATATAGGCCACTTAGCACTCAGAATGTCCAATTGCCGTTTCTACAGAATGAGTGTTTCAGAAGGCTCAATCAAAAGTAAGGTTCAACTCTGTTAGTTGAATGCACCGAACAGAAAGAAGTTTCACAGAATGCTTCTCTGTAGTTTATATTTCAATGTATTCCTTTTTCCACTATTACCATCTTAGCGCTCCGAATGTCCTCTTGCATTTTCTACAGAAAGAGAGTTTCAGAAAGGCTCAATCAAAAGTAAGGTTCAACTCTGTTACTTGAATGCACAGAACAGCAAGAAGTTTCACAGAATGCTTCTGTTTAGTTTATATTTGAATATATTCCTTTTTCCAGTATTACCCTCTTAGTGCTCCGAATGTCCACTTGCATTTTCTACAGAAAGAGTGTTCTGAACGGCTCAATCAAAAGTATGGTTTTATTCTGTTATTTGAATGCACATATCATAAATAAGTTTCACAGAATCCTTCCGTGTAGTATTTTGTTGAAGATATTCCTTTTTCGACTATTATCCTCTTAGCTCTCCGAATGTCCAATTTCAGTTTCTAAACAAAGAGTGTTTAAGAACTGCTCCTTCAAAAGTAGGGCTCAACTCTGTTAGTTGAATGCAGAGAACAGAAAGGAGTTTCACAGAATGCCTCTGTGTAGTTTATATTTGAATATATTCCCTTTTTCAGTATTACCCTCTTAGCGCTCCGAATGTCCACTTGCATTTTCTACAGAAAGAGTGTTCAGAACTGCTCAATCCAAAGTATGGTTTAACTCTGTTAGCTGAATGCACATATCAGAAATAAGTTTCACACAATGCTTCTGTGTAGTTTTTATTTGAAGATATTATTTTTCCCAAGATAGGCCTCTTAGCACTCAGAATGTCCAATTGCAGTTTCTACAGAAAGAGTGTTTCAGAACGGCTCAATCAAAAGTAAGGTTCAACTCTGTTAGTTGAATGCACAGAACAGAAAGAAGTTTCATACAATGCTTCTGTGTAGTTTATATTTGAACATATTCTTTTTTCCACTATTACCCACTTAGCGCTACGAATGTCCAGTTGCATTTTCTACAGACAGAGTGTTTCAAAACTGCTCAATCAAAAGTATGGTTTAACTCTGTTAGCTGAATGCTCAGATCAGAAAAAGTTTCACAGAATGCTTCTGTGTAGTTTATATTTGAATATATTCCTTTTTCCACTACTACCCTCTTAGCGCTCCAAATGTCCAGTTGCATTTTCTACAGAAAGAGTGTTCAGATCTGCTCAATCAAAAGTATGGTTTAACTCTGTTAGCTGAATGCACAGATTAGAAAGAAGTTTCACAGAATGATTCAGTGTAGTTTATATTTGAAGACATTCCTTTTTCCACTATTACCCTCTTAGCGCTCCAAATCTCCACTTGCATTTTCTACAGAAAGAGTGTTTCAGAACGTCTCAATCAATACTAAGGTTCAAATCTCTTAGTTGAATGCACAGAACAGAATGTAGTTTCACAGATTGCTTCTGTGTAGTTTGTATTTGAAGATATTCCTTTTTCCACCGTTACCCTCTTAGAGCTCAGAATGCCCACTTGCATTTTCTACAGAAAGTGTGTTCAGAACTGCTCTATCAAAAGTATGTTTTAACTCTTTAGGTGAATGCACAGATCAGAAATAAGTTTCACAGAATTTTTCTGTGTAGTTTATATTTGAAGATATTCCATTTTCCACGATTACCCACTTAGCGCTCTGAATGTCCAGTTGCATTTTCTACAGAAAGAGTGTTTCAGAACTGCTCAATCAAAAGTATGGTTTAACTCTGTTAGCTGAATGCACAGATTAGAAAGAAGTTTCACAGAATGCTGCTGTGTAGTGTTTATATGAAGTTATTCTTTTTACCAATATAGGCCTCTTAGCGCACAGAATGTCCAATTGCAGTTTCTACAGAGAGAATGTTTCAGAAAGGCTCAATCAAAAGTAAGGTTCAAATCTTTTAGTTGAATGAACAGAACAGAAAGAAGTTTCAGAGAATGATTCTGTGTAGTTTATATTTGAAGATATTCCTTTTTCCACTATTACCTTCTAAGCTCTCCGAATGTCCACTTGCATTTTCTACAGAAAGTGTGTTTCCGAACTGCTCAATCAAAAGTATGGTTTAACTCTGTTAGCTGAATGCACAGATCAGTACGAAGTTTCACAGAATGTTTCTGTGTAGTTTTTATTTGAAGATAGTCCTTTCCCAAATATAGGCCTCTTAGCGCTCCGAATATCCAATTTCAGTTTCTACAGAAAAAGTGTTTCAGAACGCCTCAATGAAAAGTAGGGTTCAACTCTTTTAGTTGAATTCACAGAACGGAAAGAAGTTTCACAGAATGCTTCTGTGTAGTATTTATTTGAAGGTATTCCTTTTTCCACCAGTAACCTCTTAGCGCTCCAAATGTCCAGTTGCATTTTCTACAGAAGGAGTGTTCAGAACTGCTCAATCATAAGTGTGGTTTAACCCTGTTAGGTGAATGCACAGATCAGAAAGAAGTTTCACAGAATTCTTCAGTGTAGTTTATATTTGAAGATATTCCATTTTCCACTATTACCCACTTAGCGCTCTGAATCTCCAGTTGCATTTTCTACAGAAAGAGTGTTTCAGAACTGCTCAGTCAAAAGAATGGTTTAACTCTGTTAGCTGAATGCACAGAACAGAAAGAAGTTTCACAGAATGCTGCGGTGTAATGTTTATATGAAGATATTCTTTTTACCAATATAGGCCTCTTAGCGCTCAGAATATCCAATTGCAATTTCTACAGAAAGAGAGTTTCAGAAAGGCTCAATCAAAAGTAAGGTTCAACCCTGTTAGTTGAATGCACAGAACAGAAAGTAGTTTCACAGAATGCTTCTGTGTAGTTTATATTTGAATATATTACTTTTTCCACCACTACCCTCTTAGCGCTCCAAATGTCCAGTTGCATTTTCTACAGAAAGAGTGTTCAGAACTGCTCAATCAAATGTATGATTTAACTCTCTTAGCTGAATGCACAGATTAGAAAGAAGTTGCACAGAATGCTTCTGTGTAGTTTTTATTTGAAGATATACTTTTTCCCAATATAGGCCTCTTAGTGCTCAGATTGTCCAATTGCAGTTTCTACAGAAAGAGTGTTTCAGAATGGCTCTTTCAATAGTAAGGTTCAACTCTGCTATTTCAATGCACAGAACAGAAAGTAGTTTCACAGAATGCTTCTCTGTAGTTCATATTTGACGATATTACTTTTTCCACTATTACCCTCTTAGAGCTCGGAATGTCCACTTGCATTTTCTACAGAAAGAGTGTTCAGAACTGCTCCATCAAAAGTATGGTTTAACTCTGTTAGTTGAATGCACAGATCAGAAAGAAGTTTCACAGAATTCTTCTGTGTAGTTTTTATTTGAAGATATTCCTTTTTCCAATATAGGTCTCTTAGCGCTCAGAATGTCCAATTGCAGTATCTACAGAAAGAGAATTTCAGAACTGCTCAATCAAAAGTAAGGTTCAATACTGTTAGTTGAATGCACGGAACAGAAAGAAGTTTCAGAGAATGCTTCTGTGTAGTTTATATTTGAAGATATTCCTTTTTCCACTATTACCCTCTTAGCGCTCCGAATCACCACTTGCATTTTCTACAGAAAGTGTGTTTCAGAACGGCTCAATCAAAAGTAAGGTTGAACTCGTTTAGTTGAATGCACAGAACAGAAAGAAGTTTCACAGAATGCTTCTGTGTAGTATTTAGTTATAGATATTCCTTTTTCGACTATTACCCTCTTAGCGTTCCGAATGTCCACTGGCAGTTTCTACACAAAGAGTGTTTCAGAACAGCTCCTTCAAAGTAAGGCTCAAATCTGTTAGTTGAATGCAGAGAACAGAAAGGAGTTTCAGAGAATGCTTCTGTGTACTTTTAATTTGGGGATATTCCTTTTTCCACTAATACAATTTTAGCACTCCGAATGTCCACTTGCGTTTTCTACAGAAAGAGTGTCTCATAACTTCTCAATCAAAAGTATGGTTTAACTCCGTTAGCTGAATGCACAGATCAGAAATAAGTTTCACAGAATGCTTCTGAGTAGTTTTTATTTGGAGATATTCTTTTTCCCAATATAGGCCACTTAGCGCTCAGAATGTCCAATTGCCGTTTCTACAAAATGAGTGTTTCAGAAGGCTCAATCAAAAGTAAGGTTCAACTCTGTTAGTTGAATGCACAGAACAGAAAGAAGTTTCACAGAATGCTTCTGTGTAGTTTATATTTGAATGTATTCCTTTTTCCACTATTGCCATCTTAGCGCTCCGAATGTCCACTTGCATTTTCTACAGAAAGAGAGTTTCAGAAAGGCTCAATCAAAAGTAAGGTTCAACTCTGTTACTTGAATGCACAGAACAGCAAGAAGTTTCACAGAATGCTTCTGTTTAGTTTATATTTGAATATATTCCTTTTTCCAGTATTACCCTCTTAGTGCTCCGAATGTCCACTTGCATTTTCTACAGAAAGAGTGTTCTGAACGGCTCAATCAAAAGTATGGTTTTATTCTGTTATTTGAATGCACATATCATAAATAAGTTTCACAGAATCCTTCCGTGTAGTATTTTGTTGAAGATATTCCTTTTTCGACTATTATCCTCTTAGCTCTCCGAATGTCCAATTTCAGTTTCTAAACAAAGAGTGTTTCAGAACTGCTCCTTCAAAAGTAGGGCTCAACTCTGTTAGTTGAATGCAGAGAACAGAAAGGAGTTTCACAGAATGCCTCTGTGTAGTTTATATTTGAATATATTCCCTTTTTCAGTATTACCCTCTTAGCGCTCCGAATGTCCACTTGCATTTTCTACAGAAAGAGTGTTCAGAACTGCTCAATCCAAAGTATGGTTTAACTCTGTTAGCTGAATGCACATATCAGAAATAAGTTTCACACAATGCTTCTGTGTAGTTTTTATTTGAAGATATTATTTTTCCCAAGATAGGCCTCTTAGCACTCAGAATGTCCAATTGCAGTTTCTACAGAAAGAGTGTTTCAGAACGGCTCAATCAAAAGTAAGGTTCAACTCTGTTAGTTGAATGCACAGAACAGAAAGAAGTTTCATACAATGCTTCTGTGTAGTTTATATTTGAACATATTCTTTTTTCCACTATTACCCACTTAGCGCTACGAATGTCCAGTTGCATTTTCTACAGACAGAGTGTTTCAAAACTGCTCAATCAAAAGTATGGTTTAACTCTGTTAGCTGAATGCTCAGATCAGAAAAAGTTTCACAGAATGCTTCTGTGTAGTTTATATTTCAATATATTCCTTTTTCCACTACTACCCTCTTAGCGCTCCAAATGTCCAGTTGCATTTTCTACAGAAAGAGTGTTCAGATCTGCTCAATCAAAAGTATGGTTTAACTCTGTTAGCTGAATGCACAGATTAGAAAGAAGTTTCACAGAATGATTCAGTGTAGTTTATATTTGAAGACATTCCTTTTTCCACTATTACCCTCTTAGCGCTCCAAATCTCCACTTGCATTTTCTACAGAAAGAGTGTTTCAGAACGTCTCAATCAATACTAAGGTTCAAATCTCTTAGTTGAATGCACAGAACAGAATGTAGTTTCACAGATTGCTTCTGTGTAGTTTGTATTTGAAGATATTCCTTTTTCCACCGTTACCCTCTTAGAGCTCAGAATGTCCACTTGCATTTTCTACAGAAAGTGTGTTCAGAACTGCTCTATCAAAAGTATGTTTTAACTCTTTAGGTGAATGCACAGATCAGAAATAAGTTTCACAGAATTTTTCTGTGTAGTTTATATTTGAAGATATTCCATTTTCCACGATTACCCACTTAGCGCTCTGAATGTCCAGTTGCATTTTCTACAGAAAGAGTGTTTCAGAACTGCTCAATCAAAAGTATGGTTTAACTCTGTTAGCTGAATGCACAGATTAGAAAGAAGTTTCACAGAATGCTGCTGTGTAGTGTTTATATGAAGTTATTCTTTTTACCAATATAGGCCTCTTAGCGCACAGAATGTCCAATTGCAGTTTCTACAGAGAGAGTGTTTCAGAAAGGCTCAATCAAAAGTAAGGTTCAACTCTTTTAGTTGAATGAACAGAACAGAAAGAAGTTTCAGAGAATGATTCTGTGTAGTTTATATTTGAAGATATTCCTTTTTCCACTATTACCTTCTAAGCTCTCCGAATGTCCACTTGCATTTTCTACAGAAAGTGTGTTTCCGAACTGCTCAATCAAAAGTATGGTTTAACTCTGTTAGCTGAATGCACAGATCAGTACGAAGTTTCACAGAATGTTTCTGTGTAGTTTTTATTTGAAGATAGTCCTTTCCCAAATATAGGCCTCTTAGCGCTCCGAATATCCAATTTCAGTTTCTACAGAAAAAGTGTTTCAGAACGCCTCAATGAAAAGTAGGGTTCAACTCTTTTAGTTGAATTCACAGAACGGAAAGAAGTTTCACAGAATGCTTCTGTGTAGTTTATATTTGAAGATATTCCTTTTTCCACTGTTACCCTCTTAGATCTCCGAATGTCCACTTGCATTTTCTACAGAAAGTGTGTTCAGAACTGCTCTATCAAAAGTATGGTTTAACTCTGTTAGGTGAATGCACAGATCAGAAATAAGTTTCACAGAATTCTTCTGTGTAGTTTATATTTGAAGATATTCCATTTTCCACTATTACCCACTTAGCGCTCTGAATGTCCAGTTGCATTTTCTACAGAAAGAGTGTTTCAGAACTGCTCAATCAAAAGTATGGTTTAACTCTGTTAGCTGAATGCACAGATCAGAAAGAAGTTTCACAGAATGCTGCTGTGTAGTGTTTATATGAAGTTATTCTTTTTACCAATATAGGCCTCTTAGCGCTCAGAATGTCCAATTGCAGTTTCTACAGAAAGAGTGTTTCAGAAAGGCTCAATCAAAAGTAAGGTTCAACTATGTTAGTTGAATGCACAGAACAGAAAGAAGTTTCACAGAATGCTTCTGTGTAGTTTATATTGGAATATATTCCTTTTTGCACTACTACCCTCTTAGCGCTCCAAATGTCCAGTTGCATTTTCTACAGAAAGAGTGTTCAGAACTGATCAATCAAATGTATGATTTAACTCTGTTAGCTGAATGCACAGATCAGAAAAATTTCACAGAATGCTTCTGTGTAGTTTTTATTTGAAGATATTCTTTTTCCCAATATAGGCCTCTTATCGCTCAGATTGTCCAATTGAATTTTCTACAGAAAGAGTGTTTCAGAATGGCTCAATCAAAAGTAAGGTTCAACTCTGTTATTTGAATGCACAGAACAGAAAGTAGTTTCACAGAATGCCTGTCTGTAGTTCTTATTTGACGATATTACTTTTTCCACTATTACCCTCTTAGAGCTCCGAATGTCCACTTGCATTTTCTACAGAAAGAGTGTTCAGAACTGCTCAATCAAAAGTATGGTTTAACTCTGTTAGTTGAATGCACAGATCAGAAAGAAGTTTCACAGAATTCTTCTGTGTAGTTTTTATTTGAACATATTCCTTTTTCCAATATAGGACTCTTAGCGCTCAGAATTTCCAATTGCAGTATCTACAGAAAGAGAGTTTCAGAACTGGTCAATCAAAAGTAAGGTTCAATATTGTTAGTTGAATGCAAGGAACAGAAAGAAGTTTTACAGAATGCTTCTGTGTAGTTTATATTTGAAGATACTCCTTTTTCCACTATTACCCTCTTAGCGCTCCGAATCACCACTTGCATTTTCTACAGAAAGTGTGTTTCAGAACGGCTCAATCAAAAGTAAGGTTCAATTCTTTTAGTTGAATGCACAGAACAGAGAGAAGTTTCACAGAATGCTTCTGTTTAGTATTTAGTTGAAGATATTCCTTTTTCGACTATTACCCTCTTAGCGTTCCGCATATCCACTGGCAGTTTCTACACAAAGAGTGTTTCAGAACAGCACCTTCAAAAGTAAGGCTCAACTCTGTTAGTTTAATGCAGAGAACAGAAAGGAGTTTCAGAGAATGCTTCTGTGTAGTTTTTATTTGGGGATATTCCTTTTTCCACTATTACAATCTTAGCGCTCCTAATGTCCACTTGCATTTCCTACAGAAACAGTGTTTAATAACTGCTCAATCAAAAGTGTGGTTTAACTCTGTTAGCTGAATGCACAGATCAGAAATAAGTTTCACAGAATTCTTCTGAGTAGTTTTTATTTGGAGATATTCTTTTTCCCAATATAGGCCACTTAGCGCTCAGAATGTCCAATTGCAGTTTCTACAGAATGAGTGTTTCAGGACGGCTCAATCAAAAGTAAGGTTCAACTCTGTTAGTTGAATGCACAGAACAGAAAGAAGTTTCACAGAATTCTTCTGTGTAGTTTATATTTGAATATATTCCTTTTTCCAGTATTACCTTCTTAGTGCTCCGAATGTCCACTTGCATTTTCTTCAGAAAGAGTGTTCATAACGGCTCAATCAAAAGTATGGTTTTACTCTGTTAGTTGAATTCACATATCAGAAATAAGTTTCACAGAATGCTTCTGTGTAGTATTTAGCTGAAGATATTCCTTTTTCGACTATTATCCTCTTAGCTCTCCGAATGTCCAATTTCAGTTTCTACACAAAGAGTGTTTCAGAACTGCTCCTTCAAAAGTAAGGCTCAACTCTGTTAGTTGAATGCAGAGAACAGAAAGAAGTTGCAGAGAACAGAAAGAAATTTCACAGAATGCTTCTGTGTACTTTATATTTGAATATATTCCTTTTTCCACTACTACCCTCTTAGCGCTCCAAATGTCCAGTTGCATTTTCTACAGAAAGAGTGTTCAGAACTGCTCAATCAAATGTACGGTTTAACTCTGTTAGCTGAATGCACAGATCAGAAAGAAGTTTCACAGAATGATTCTGTGTAGTTTATATTTGAAGATATTCCTTTCTGTTCTCTGCATTAAAATCAATCAAAAAATTATATTGAAATTGAAATACTGAATTTTATACTAAAGACCAGGCATCCAACTGAAAATGAAATTTTCCAGGTGAAAATTTCCAAATCATAAATATGTAGGGACAAAAAACTTTATTTATAAAGAAAAAGATAATTCTAATTAATTGATGATTCAAAGGTTTACAACTTTAAAAGTAAATATTATCTTTGAAGTAAAGTCCATTTAAATTATTTATGCCGCCAAAATTTTAGTAATTGTATATGTATATCATGTAAACTTTTTCGAGAATGATGGAATTGGAAATGTTAGGGTATTATGCGGAAAAAATCACCTAAAGAAAAAAATTATCTCCTCATGAAGGATTACTTTAGCCACTTTGACAGGTGTAGGTAAAAGAACACTTAATGCACATCAATATGATTAGGAGATGCGCGCTTAGATATACGTTATCATTGAAAAGAGAATTGTATTATCAGGTTTGCAGGGGCCCTTCTTATCCTTCATATTTATGTAACTTTGTCATCTATAGAAAGATTATAGGAATTTTAAAAATAGCTGATAGTTAAGAAACATCACCATAACACTGTGCTGAATGCATAATAAAACATTTCCCTTCTCTCTAAAAGCCTTTTAAAATTATGTACCATAATCAGTATGGCCAGCAGAGGGTCATTTCCATGTTCAAGTTCCTCTGTTTCTCGAGGGTGAGAATCCTTCTATAGTCTTCTGAGGGTGACACTGTAGTGTTTTCTTAGCCTGATTATTTTTATCTATTTTTTCCGATGCTTTCCTTTGTATATTTACATTTTACATATTGAAAGTTATTTTTTCAAATATTTTATATGCAAGTTTACAAAGTACAACGACTGTACATTAAAATAACTTATTTATGCCATATGGAAGATTAAATATAATTTTACAATATCTAATATTGATTGTTTAGTTTCTAATCATTGATACTTGACATGATTTTTCCCAGCATACCTCAAAATATTCTTCAAAATCCTGCGAATTAATTCCTGTAACACTTCTGAGGTGTATTAATAAGCTAGAGATGTAAAGAAGATTTGCAGAGAAAATTAGGTTCCCAAATTAGAAATTTTGTCCCACTATCGACTAGAAACCTCTTGAAATGATCAAAAACAATAATAATGCATGTCATAGAGGAAAACCAATAAGGCTGCTGCAGCATGACTACCTCTGTGACCTCAGACAAGTTACGTGTGGGTCCCTACTTCTGTGACCTCAGACAAGTTACGTGTGGGTCCGCACTTATTTTCTTCATCTCTAATAAATATTCGACAAATCTCATTTTCAAAAGTCTTTTAAGGCCTATCCACCTTTCTTTTTCTGATGGAGTTTTGCTCTCATTGCCCAGGCTGCAGTGCAATGTCATGGTCTCGGCTCACACAACCTCCGACTCCCGGGTTCATGTGATTCTCCTGCCTCCACCTCCTGAGTAGCTGGGATTACAGGTGCGCAACACAACGCCCAGCTAATTTTTTGTATTTTTAGTAGAGATGGGGTTTCACCATGTTGGTCAGGCTGGTCTTGAACTCCCGACCTCAGGTGATCTGCACGCCTCGGCCTCTCAAAGTGCTGGGATTACAGTCATGAGCAACCGCGGCCTGTGAGGGCTTTCTACTTTTAAGATGTCAGGACGTATAGCCTGGGAGGTAAATGGTAGTATATATATACATATATATATGTATATATATATACACACACACACACTGTATATATATACATATATACGGTATATTATACTATATATACATATATACTGAATATTATACTCTATATATACATATCTACTGTATATTATATATATATATATATACACATACACACATACACACATACACACATGAGACAGAGAGAAGAGATAGACAATTTCATGTGAAAATATAAACTGTTAACATAATATTTTGCTTCTCTGAGGAATATTTAGCATTGTTCTCAATCTTCTCTGCAGAATTTAAGCATTTTTCTCAGAACTCACCAGATAGAATGAGGGAGGGGCCATATGATACGAGCCAGAGATGAAGGGAGAACAATAGAGAGGGTGCTTTGGGAAAAATAGTACAGTAAGGCTAGGGAATACTTCTCTCCAACAAAAAGACCAAGGTCACAGCTGTATCTCTTCAGAAGCCAAACTTTCTTTTAAAATGTCAATTTCCATCTATTTCTTGCTTCACAGACATTCCATTCATTGCTGGATTTCAAATAAAGCCTTTCCATGTGCAACCTTTCTATAGAAAAAGAGAAATATGGGGGACAGTACAGTCTAAGAAGTGATTAAGAATATCTAGTGGACTTTCCCAGACTGTAAATCTTTACATATATCTGAGCCTAATGAGGTGATTTATTGTGCTATAATGCACAGTGAACTATACAGATGCTTCTTTTTGATCATGCTGCAGAATGGAACTAAATACTAAATACCAAATAGCACTCCCATGATTCTTATACATGTCATTCATATGGCATATTTATGCTTTTTTATATAGCAATTCTTATTCTTAGCTCTTAGGCAACTACGGAATCTATTTGTCATTTTAATAGTCATGCTCCATTTGAGTTATGCAAGGTAGAAATTCTAAGTAGAAAATCTTGTTTTTATTGAAAGTTTTTAGTAAACATTTTGGAAAAAGTCTGTTTTTTGATGCTACTTCTGCACGCTTTCTCAACATGATATTACTTGGTATTGTCCTTATTAACCATAGTACACCATATTCTGCAAATGTTAGAGAGGGTTAAAAATCAGTCATGTATAAGTAAAGCTAATGAAATAGAAAGGAAACCATATTTAGGAAATGGAAGGCAGAAGCAAATGTATTAACCGTGAGTTAGAAACGGTTTAGTCTTTGGAATGAAGCAGCAAGAGTTTAAAAATCTGGTTTGTGATTCACTAGCTTTGTGACCTTGGAGAATTACCTCAGATTTCTGAGTATCAGTTTAGTAGGTGATATCAATTGCAACTTCGCAGAAATATCACAAGTATTAAATAAAGGACTTAGTATCTGGGAGAGCATAGAAAATTACTAATAGTTACATTTTTGTTAATATTACCGTTATTATTATCATACGTATAGTATTTTCTTTCACTGACAATGCATTTAGGACATAAGGAGAACTATAGAACAGTGCTTCTCCAACTTAAATGCAGAGCATGAATCACCTGGAGTTTTGTCAAAATGCGAATTCTGACTCAGTAGCCCTGCAAACTAAGGAAATCTTGGTAATGCTGGTGCTGCTAGTTCACCAACAGACCACACGTTTTGCAACAGCTATATAGAATGTCCTGTTTCTTTTTTTAATCACAAAACATGGCAAGCTCTAAAATAAAGCAGAATAACAGATTTAAATGTTAATACTCATGTCCTCAATTTATAATTTCTCCCTCCCTAACAATGGTATAATTCTGATTAAAAATTAGCAAAGAAATAAATGGAAATTAATCTTCCTATGTTTATTCTTTTAACAAATTCTGTGTGATTACTACTGGGTTACTTGCTGTAGGAAATAGAAAAATTGCTTTGACATAGATCCTCAAGAATCTGTCCCACTACAAGCTTATTTTTGTAGGAAGCTAAA
This sequence comes from Symphalangus syndactylus, assembly GCF_028878055.3. Classification (NCBI taxonomy): domain Eukaryota; kingdom Metazoa; phylum Chordata; class Mammalia; order Primates; family Hylobatidae; genus Symphalangus; species Symphalangus syndactylus. Next base: position 107,194,063 of record NC_072437.2, on the reverse strand, counting down.
AGATTTATATAAATAACCGTAATTAAAGAGACAAATGAAGAAGTGCAATGAAAGACGTAGGGAAAGTGCTAGAGGAGTTCGGGGTGGAGGAAAATTATCCTCAAATAATATCTATGCGTAACATTATGCTATCTTCTCTAACCAGCGCTTGACCAGATTGTCACAGTGAACTTTGGTCCTTTCTTATATCTTAGTTTTGGTTCCCACATCCTTCTGTTTGGGGAAGTTCTTGTTTTCCTCATGTAATGACAACAACACTTAAACAATGTATACCAGATAAAAGGAACTATATTGCTTGCTTTATTTACATAGTTAATTTAATTTGTACAATGAACTATGAAGTAATCAGCATTATTTCCTTCATTTTACATATGAGAAAATGGAGAATCAGCGACATTGAATCATCTCAAGTTTCTAAAATATCCACTCTCACCAGGCTGTTTACCCTGTTTTTGTCTGTATGCTGCTATAACAAAATGCCACAGATTAATTCATAAAAAACAGGAATGTATTTCTCACAGTTCTGGGGCTGAGAAGTCCGAAATCAAGGCAGTGGAGATTTGGCAGTTGGTCCCGAGGTGGCACCTTCTTGCTTCGTCTTCACGTGACAAAAGTGGGCAAAAACGGACAATGTGATGACATGGCAGAAGAGACTGAGGAGCCCGGCATTCCTCTAAAGCATCTTTTACGAGGACGTCTATCTCATTCATGAGGGTGGATCCTTCTTCACTTAATCACTTAACCAAAAGCCCCATCTCTTGATGTCATTGTCCTGGGATTTTAGTTTCAACATACAAACTTTGGATGGGCACATAGGTTCAAATCATAGCACCCTCCAAATTATAATGCCTCTCTCATGCCTGTTCTCCTTGAAGTACCCTCTGGTTTTGCTCTCTTCATTCTTGCCATCACAGTTAACCCTTCAGTTCCATTTCTTTAAGTAATCTCTAAATTTGTAAGATGGTTCCATCTTTTTTTTTTGTATATGGCAGTCTCTCAAACATATTTGTCATATGAACTAAGCAGGTAAATATGTAAATGCCAGCTAAATTTTAGTGAATGATATAATGGCCTAAAGTTGTATCTACCCTTCAGCCAAATATATTTACTTTTACTAGCAATCTCCTGTCATATACAAAGTCACGACTCTAGGGGTAAACATTTTAGCCTGTGGGTAAGATGTAAAGCAGTGGTATGTTATAGTGACAACTCACTGTCATAGCACTGGGACATGCTCCTCTATCTGCTACAAATTGAATCAACAAAATATATATGATTTTGTCAGATTTAAATGTATGCTCCTGTTAGTAAAATAAAAGTATGGGAAAACTTTACGGAGTAGATTTAATAGAAATGTTTTCCTGAGTTATCTGCCTTCTTTATTTTTATGTTATGCTTTAAGTCTATGGTCAATGTATAGAGCTATGATTGATGTGCTTTTCCAATTCTGTTCAGATCAGACAGGTTAATTTTCTTCTTTTAAATCTTCTTGAATTTTGTCTAACACTTTTTGTTCCAATTTCTTACTAGATTATACTCCCTTCCCTAACTGCTTCATGATTACTTATACACAAACAATATTATGATATTGACACATTGAATTCATTTTAGGTGATGATTTTGGTCATAAACATGAGCAGGTTGTGAAGTGTTTCAGCCATCCCAGGGCATGGCTGTCAGTCCCTTGTCTAATGTTTCAAAAAAATCTTGAATTTGTGATGATGCTGTGATGGTCCCTCAGATATTCTTACACACATCTTTGCCCCTTGTTCCCTCTAACTTTCCTCTTCTGATAAAAAAGCAAACACTGCCAAGCTCAAATGGAATTACATTTGGATGCAAGTGTCACTATGCAATGGTTGCCAATAAAAGTACACAAGGAATTTTATTATGGTGAATTAAAGGCAAACAGACTTCAGAGAAATGAGCACGAACATGAAAATGGCGCATGGTACGCGGATCTCACTGGAAAGTCATTCTGTACACAATGTTTTCACTAGAAAAATCCATTAGCTTTAGCTAGAAATTGAAATTACTTTGTAGGAAATCAGAATAAAATATGTGAAAACATTATATTCTGTGCAAGATTAATACCACGCCTGGTGTTGAAAGGTTTGTGGTCTTGCTTCGACGATGCTAAAAGGTCAGAAACCACAAAGATGCATATGTGTTGTCGTTTGCACAGTTACTAATTTTTCTCATTATTTCCATAATGCGATGTGCTGTTTCAACAGAGAAACCCTCTGGAGAGTGGCTTGCACTGTTTTCAGGCAGCTCTTTTGCTTTCATGTTTTGGCCTTGGCCAGGGAATTCAGACAGACTTTTCAGTTATTTTCGACAAGAATGTATTCATTTATTGTTTTAAATAATAATAAATAGATTTTAAAATTACTGTACATTACTGCACTTTAAACGCCATGAGGTCAAGGACTCTAAAGTCTGGACATCATTGTATACCCTACATCTTGCACAAGGTTTAGAAAAAATGGCATGGACACCTATTTTTTGAATCAATAAATGAATACATAAAAGAATTCCAAACTCTAGTCCAAGGTTTTAGATTAATAATGTATTAAAATGCGTAAAATTTATAGACAAAACTCTTCTTATTTAGAAGTTTATTCTTTAGTTGGAGAGATAAAATATATGCACATAAAAGCTTAAGGAAAAATAATAAGGGTTTTGAAGTACTTACTATGTGAAAAATTTAGCATAAATCTTACATCCATTTATTTAACACATTTTATACGTTGCATTATTTATATATAGTGCTGATTGGTAGAATTCATATGTGAACGGAACTATAAAAATTTTGAGGATAAGCACTAGAAACACAGAATAAATAGACTGTTAACATGCAAAACACAGAAATACTTCAATTGACTAGGTGAAAGAAAAGATTTCTGGTTCCATGTACACTGATTATTGAGGGATGAGTATGACATTATTATGCCAGAATCAATAAATATTTTAAATAGGGAGAAAACTATAATTATATATCTTTGTGTTCAACAGGAGTAGCAGTACGGATAAAGTAGAAGTTTGTTATACCTTTTTTATAGTCTTTTAAAGTTGTTTATAAATAAAATCTACTCTTAGTTAATTAATGGTTGATGTTCATTGAAGTGTTTTCAAATTTTTGACCTCTGAATTGCCTTGTACATATGGAGAAATAAAGCTTGCCTAGCATAATTTCTTGAGTGGAGAATGAATGATCTGGATAGATTTGTTGACAATATGTCTGTACTTATTTTATTAATTCTTTAATCTTCATGAAGAAAAATATAAAAGTCATATTCTAGTATTTTATACCATGGAAAAAATGTCTTATCCTTTTCCTAAGGAAAAATACATCATGACACAAAAGTAAAGTTAATTAAATTACTTACTTTATTAATTAACTGTCTATTATTTCTATGGGTTGAAGTAAATTTGATACTCAATGCTATTTAATCTAATTCTAAAAGCTTGAATGAGTAATGATTTTTTCATGTAAGGTTAGTTGAAATAAATTATCACTGATTTTCAGATTTAATATTAATTAGCTATTGCATATTCTTAATGGGATATAAGTGTTTAAAAAGCCCTTTTTGGTTGCGAAAAGACCACGCCCATTGTAGACTTCTTAGAATACATCACATCTGGCCTCCTTTTTAGAGTGGGGAATTCAACTCATAAGTGGCTGGACATTGATTCTGAACATTTTGAACATTATTTGCCTGTCTTCACTCATACTGGTTGCTGTTCTTTTATAAGTAATCACCATGTTTAGCATGCACTTGAACTATTGTTACTTAGGGTGCTTGACTATTTACAAGTCTCACTAGGATTCTAGGTATTCATTAGTCTCGTGGTGTGTATTTGCTGATGGTCCTATTATCTTTGTTGGTTCAGTTACACGGTACCATCCAAGATGCTGCAACACATTATACACAGGGTATGGGTTGTGGGAGCTACAGATATCAGTTATTATTTAGGCTCAGAAACTTAGAATCTCTGCAAGGTTGGACATGATCCTTAGTCTTGTTTTAAGACCGTCTTGTTTTAAAAGTTAAACCCAAATTCTTAAAATATAGAATAGGGGTGCTAGTAGTGCTCACAGAATTGTAGTAAAGATCAGCTGGGAAAGAAGAGCCTATTAAACAGAGCCTGGTATTTAATAAGTATCAGCTGCCTTCAATTAGGAATCTGTGTTGTCATGATTAGAAGATTGCTGGTTTATTTTACAGATCTGTAAGTATAGCCAAAATATGTCAAAATAACCACCAGAAAGAATCATATACCGTCCCTTGAACATTTCATCCCTAGAATCTAGCCAGATTAGCATCTCTATACTGGCAATACTGTTAACACAGATTGTGCTCAAACCCCTCATTGACTTTTCAGCACCTGTAAATTACTGGAGATTTAGGAAGAAGTCTGGGGTTATGGCTTAGTTAAGCTGAGTGGCCAGAAAGTGTGAGATGCTGGATGCCTCCTCCAGTTCATTTCTCCAGCGGCCGCACCAGGCGTATCCATAGCTCTGCTCCCGGGAGCTCGTCTCCGGCGTGGGGCGTGTGCGCACCCCTGGCCGGGCGGAGCCTGGAGCCTGCTCATTAGCAGCGCGGGCAGCTCGTGCGCCCGCAGGAGGGAGGCGGAAGCACAGCCCTGAGCCGCCAGCAGGAGGAGGGAGCGCGGCGGCTGCAGGCAGGGGAGGGAGAGGAAAGAACGGAGGGACGGTTCCCGGACAGAGCGGGAGGAATCGGGGAGCGGCCAGTCCAGGGGGAGCTGCTCCGCTGCGCTGCGCTCGTTATTCACAGGACGCGGCGGCGCTTCCCGGGGCCGCTTCCCTGTCCCCTGGGTGGAGGCTGCCATCTAAACCTGACTCCAGGTGAGTTCCCCAAAGAGGCGAAGCGAGGGGTCTCGAACCAGAGACTTGGAACTGGCGAGGCTGCTCGGCTCCCCAAGCGCTGCTGCCTTGACATTTCCCGATTCACGGGAGGTTTTGGGGGCGGCTGCACAGGCTGGAGGGGCGGATGGGCGGTTGCGATCCTCAGCCGGCGTGGGGGCGTTCGGGAGGAATTAGCTTCAGTGAACGGGGTTTTAGGAGATGTCCGCAAGGCACGCGCTATGTACGCGTTTCTAGACGAGCTTTTGAGACAGAAATTTGGCTTCCCGGATGCCCGTTTTGGCCTTCTGTCCTTCCTTTTGCTTGCCTCATGCCCAATTTTCCAAGCCGAGGAAAGGACTGGAAGGGCGTGGAAGTAGGAGGTCTGGGCACAGCATTCGGCAGGGCAGCCCTGGTCTCCAAGTTTGGGGGTGGGGGGTGGGACTCTTTTCCTTTCAGCCTAATTTACCAGGGGAAAACCCGCAGAGCACCTTGAGGTGCCTTTGCTCCGCACCCTCCATAAGCTTATTAGAGGGAACTTGAGGCTCGCTAGACAACCTGTGACAGGTGACGGCAATTTAGCTTAAAAGCCATGTTGGTTCACTTCGTCTCCTCTTTATCCTTTGTTGCAAAATTGATACCTTTTTGGATTTCTTTAACAGCACAAAGTTTAAGTGGCCGGCTGACAGGAAATATTTCTTTTGAAAATGCTATGAGAAAAGTGATGAGTTAACGTTGAGAGAAAGGCAACTTTATTTTCTCGGAAGAACTTTGGGGAAAGAGATTGATAGGGAAATTCTGGGCATGAAATTATGGACATTTCCCACAGAACTTCCTTCATTTATTTATTTTTTTACATTTCCTTCATTTTTTTTTTTAATCGTGTGTGTGTGTATCAGAGAGACAAAATTCGTTGGAGGTATTAGGACTTTATTTGGTTTAGAAGTTTCTTTCTTACTAATAGCACTAATTTGTGATCTTCATGATTATAAGAATTTACTAAGTGTTTTGCTTTTAGGTGTTTTGGGTCTGTTTTTTAAAAAAATTCAATACTTACTTTGTGGGCCTTGCTGAATACCTCTCAATAAAATCGGTGGGCATACAGTTAGTGACATGACCCCTGTGGATTTAATAGCAGGTAAGTATACAAATGATAAGTTTAGGAAATAAATGTCAGAATCAACATTTAGGTGTGAAATTGAAATATCTTTCAAATATTTACCAAACTCTCTTATAGGATCCAATGTCATTTTATGGTCAAGAGAGCTTAAAGGTTTCTCAGATTGAGATATATGTATCTACTTTGTTAATCCAAATGTAATGTTTTATTTTGTTCTTTAATGACTGTTTGAATTCAACAAATAAAACTTGCATATTTAATGTAAGGTTCTTTCACATATATTACTTCTCCAATTTTTAATATAAATTTAAGGAGAAAAGCAATATTCCATTTTGTAGATGAAGAGACTGTGTCACAGAAGTATTACTTTACCTAGATTTCTGTAATTATTATGTTATAAACTTAGAAATTACATATTATTCTGGAACATATAAAATATATGAATGTTATAAACCATAAGAATTCAGACCTATGCTATTTAACTTCAAGTTTAGTTCTTTACCCAAACAATTGCATGACTACATTGAGACTACTGAAGTAATTATATATGAACACGCTATACGAAAAAATACTTAAAACATTTCTTATTTTTGTCGTTTCTCTTTGATATAAAATATACTATAATTTAATGGAGTTATATTCCATATTTAGATGCTCCTAACTTCCAAATAACACCTAAACTCCTAAAAACTGACCTGTGTCCTTCTTAATAGAAGTGGCTTGACCGGGAGACCCAATTTTTACTAAGAATATTCTTGGGATAATTTATGTCTTATAATCAAGATAAAGACAGGCCACCTTTAGTTGTATTTTTAAACCACTTAGTGTGAAGTTGCAACGCAGACATAACTTGCTTTCAGGCTACACTGCCAGCTTTGCAGTGAATAGTCTTTAAGATTCCGTGGAAACATTGGCAGATATAGCTAATGTCTATCTGATGTAGGATTTATGAGAAAAGGAGAGGTAGAAACTGAATGCTCTTATATTTCATATGTGACCACATTCATAAAACTTTATTGATAAGTACTTTGTTGTCTGACACGGGCTGATACAAATAGGCTTCTTCAAGAGTTGAGGAAGAAAACTAAATCCCTATAATACAGCCTTTTTCCTCCTTTTCTTTCTTAAGCGGTAATAGTTGATCCTAGCTTTTGTGTGTCTATGCATGCTCAATACAGTTAGGGGTATAAGGAGAAGTTAAGCAAGAATATTGAATGCTAGCTAGGAAAGTTTTTGGAGTCTCAAATACTTTGGAACGATTTTTCACATTATATACATAAAATTCCTAGTTACATTTGGGAACTAAGTATATTATACACAACTTTGCATCTGATTACAGGATTCCCTGTACATTTATAGCTCAGGTATTCTGGAAAGAGTCAAGATAATTAGTTTTATGGCTCTTGCCCGTGTGACCTGTTTCTTTCTGGTCCTGATATTAAAAGGATGACTTAAATTTTCTGGAATATCAAAATTTTCTCTTCCCTTGGATCCTGCAAAATACTTCAAGCAGTGTATGTGTGATACTCGCTGTCATTCCAACATTTCCAGTCCTCCTGAGAATGCTAAACAATGCCCTAGATTTCTTCCTTTGTAATTCTTTCAGATAGAGGGTTAGCTGAGTTAGGAAGAAAGGAGAGAGGGAGAGAAGAAGAGAGATGACATTTTATCCCTCAGGAAAGAACAAGACCAATTGTATTCCTAATTTAGAAATATTATTCTACAAACATTCCTGAACAAGAGGGCTTTGCATATACATTAAAGCAGAATACCTAGTCAACTTCTAGTTGTGCCATGTAGTGAAATGGAAGTAAGATGAGCAGGCCGAGATCATTTTTGTTGGAGAACTGAGACCACATGAAATAGGTAACAGAGTTACCCCAACTGGGGGGCAAGAGGACTTGAAAGTTTCCTCCATAAATTTGCAGTTAGTACAGGGCTGGTCCAGTGATCAGAGTCATGAATGCCCTAGAGTGTCTGTATAACCCTGTACACAGGCTGAGACAGCTCTAACGGCCCAGAAAAGCCTCTGGACAGAATCACTGCACCCTTGGACATTGTCCGACCGCATGTATGAGAATAGTGAGTGCTGAGGAGTTGTGGGTAGCTCGGTACAACTCTTGCTAAAGGAGTGTCATCAACATTCATTGCTGAAAGTGAATTTTTTCATTCACATATGTGATGCCTATTAGGTCATGATTTCTTGGATACCAATTTGTACAAGATATGAATTAATTTTTGAACATCCTTTCTTAAAAGTACCATGTTCATATAGTTGCTCATTTTAATATGAGTAGTTCAGATGGGACATAATAGAGTAAGGAAATGATTGAACATCCTAAGATCTAGTGTATATACCTTTGTTCATGATGAGATTCATCCCCTGTCCCCCTTTGTAGTGACACTGATGGCATAAGGAGTATTAGATGAAATTTAATGCAGAAAACAATGGGATATATGAATGGTAGATATGGTTGACAACCACCATTTTCACTGAAGTTGTTTCAAAGCAAAGAAATTTGGGATAAATTCATTTTATTTGCTCCTGAAGGGTAATTAGGAATAAGTAGGAATTGTGAAGAGGCTGTAGTGTTGACATTAAGAGAAGTTTTTGATTCTTAAAATAGGATATATTACACAAGAGTGAACAAACAGAAGATACTGAACAAATATTCTGTCATAAGTAAGTGATGGATTATTCGGACTTGTTGAACTATGTTTTTAAATGTATTATTTAAATATTTAAATATTATTAAAACCTTAAATAATATTTAAATATTATAAAAGTTGTAGAAAATTATGTTTTCAATACAAATATACACTTATAAGCTATATTGTAGATATGGGAGTAAACAATGCAATTTTTTTTAACTGAGTGAAAAATTTAGTTTTTTAAAATTCCAAATGGAGCTAACAGCTTAGTGTGATACATATTTTGAATTTCAAAATTTGTAACCAAATAGGACAAATGTGTTGAACTGTACTTTTCTTGAAGAACCGTGATAAGAATGAGCGGTGAAAAAATTACAGCATACTTACCAGGGATCAAATACTTGCTTAGGGTTAATAAGAAAAATCTCAGCAAACGCTAGAAATGAGGTACACGATCTATCAGAGACCCATGATTAAAGTGGTATCTTGTTAGGTATATGAGCTTGAAAAGAAACGGCATAGCTTCACTTTACCCCAGTTGCTTCTTTTGTAAAACGGGGAGACTAAGAGTGTGGTAACTCAAAATCCTTTGTTAATGATTTTCTTCTTAGAACAGTGCCAGGTCCAATTAGGATTAGATTGCTATTTTTATTATTGATATTTGCCCTAGTTCTGCCTTTTATTGACTGTGTGAAATTGGTGAAGATCCCTTTCTGAAGCTTTGTTTCTTACCTACAAGCTGGGAATAGAATACTTGCTATGAAGAGTGGTTGTTAGTACGTTAGAAAGGCTGGATATTTGTTGATATAAGGGGCTCAGCGCATGGTAGAAATTTGATAGCATTTTTTTCTTGCCCTCCCATGTATTACTGTGGAGACATCCCACATATTATGTCCAAGTTTTTATTTTCCCCTCAAATGCAATGTCAAGCACAAAACATTCCCATCTCCCAATTCTCTTCTGATGTTCTACAACCATTAAAGTATAGAAAACTAGAATGAGTGTTTTTATAACTTTTGCTGTACTTAAGCATGTGGAGAGAAGAGCGCTAGATCACAGGACACACTTTGATAGGAAAAGGGAAATATTTACACTGCAAACAACTTTCTCCTCATGCTTAACAGTTTTATGCTGTCATTCTGTCAGCACCAAGTGAGATTTTTCTATTTAAATAGTTTTCTATTTGTGGTATGATAATTCATGTATGGACTTCATGTAACTAACATAAATATAATGGATGGTTGAGAAGTGGTTTATTTTTACCAAGAGGAAAAAATGTGTACACGATTTTTTAAAATATTGCTTTGAAAATATTTAAAATTAATTTTGATTCAGTTGGTGGAAGATAGCGTCACAAATTCACTGCTAGTGGTATTCTTGAGAAGTAATGTTTGAATTTTCTAGGTATTGTCCCCAGACTGGCTTAAAAGAATTTAATTTTAGATGTAAATTTTCTGCTTAACATGGAAGATTTTCCCTGAAAATATTAGCTTCATCAGATACATAGTTGCTTAGGGGTAGCTGCATGGAATTATGGGAAGAGTGAAATAGAAAAAAATTTTCATGTCTAAGTTATACATACTGGTGTAATCATATTGATTGGATGATAATGATAATTACAGCAATAATGTGATTGAAAGGGTAAGCAAGTAACATATACTACAGTTACTAATATAATCCTGTGATTGAGTTTACCACTTCGTTTCTCTTTCCTGGAAACCCTTAAGTTTGTCACTATTGCACTTTATTTCCTTTGCTTATTGTAGTGGTGTATTAGTTGTATTACTGCTGCTATAACAAATTACGACACATTTACATAACTTAACACATATTTATTGTCTTGCAGTTTCAAAGGTCAGAAGTCCAAAATCACTTTAATATGGCTAAGTCAATGTGTCTGCAGTGTGGGTTCCTTCTGGAGGTGCTGAGGGGAGAATCCATTCTCTTGCATTTTCTGCTTCTGGTGGCACCTGTCTTCATTGTCTTTTCCCCATTCCTCCATTTTCAAGGTGCGTTGCTTTTATTTCTGTTTCTGTCTCCGCGCTGTCTCCTCCTTTAACTTTGAGTCCTTCTCTCCACTTCATCTAAGGACTCCTGTGATTACTTTGGACTCACGTGGATGATCTGGGATAATCACCTTGTCTCCAGATCCTTAAATGAATCGTATCTACAAGTCCTTTGGCTGTGTAAGGCAGCACATTCCCAGGGCCGGGAGATTAGGTGAAGAACATCTTTTGGGACTATTATGCAGCCTGTCACAAGTGGTAATATCACTTTTATGCCTTGAGACCCTGAAATTAATGTACTTGCTTACGCATGGAAAAACAATGTATCTGTGGGGGTAACAGTTTATTTTTGAACCATTAGAAGGTATTGATGGGGAAGTTTTCATCTGACAACAGATACTGATAAATTAAATACCCTTAGATTTGTCAAAACTAGCTTTAGTAAAATATAAGTAAAAGTATTTGCACTGCTAGGGTCAAAAATATTAATTAAACCCATTATTTATCAAGGCCAAGTCCTGGATTAGTTAGGTTTAAATTAACCTAGAACATTATCTTCCATAGTGCTTAATTGTGAAGCTTAGTTCTTGTTGACAAAAGCTCATCCATATAAGAAAGCATCGAAAGGTTGGTGTTTTTTAACCTTTGCAGAATATAACTTTTCAAAGGGATGTTAGACAGTAGTTCCATCACAATTGATGCAGTTCACAGACATTCTTTGTGAATATTTTATCTCATGAGTTATATCTATGACACTAATCATAGACTTCTAGAAGAAATTTAGCAATGGTCATGTCAGCCTTTCAAATCTTTCTGTAACCTAGAAGAGGATCATTGCATAAGATAGATTCATTTTCCCCTTTATTCCATTGTTGCCAGAGAGAACTTGAAATGCCCTGTTCAAATTAATTTAATGCAAATGAATTCTTGCTGCCTCACAAGTAGTTTGTCCTTCATTTTTCTTAAAATTAGATTGAAAATGGATGTGACCTGCTTTACTGGTTGTTGTGCAGGAAGCGTTGTCCTTCCTGAAAGCTCCCTCAGTTGTCAAAATGAAGCCATTAAGAGTAAAGTAAATTATATTATCTGATCATAGTATCACAATTGACCTTAAAACAATAAATTTTATAATCAGTGCAAATTGCTGAATAGTGTTTGCAGTTGTAGAAATTTCAAAGGAAACCCTGGTTGAGATACAAAGCTGCTATAATCATTTTTAAAATCTTTGTTTTTCTTTTACTTTGGAACAGTAGTGCAGTAAGTACTTTTGCCTTATTGTTCTCTCTGCCTTCCAGAAACCCTCATTCAAATATTCTAAGTTTTTAAGTCTTTTTCATTTCTTTTAATATTGTAACATTTAACAATGTCAAAGAAAGTATAATTTTTCTGGAAATCAAGCTAAAAATAAAGAGAAGCCGATGTAAATGAACATCAAATTAACAAGATTGATTAGGAAAAGTAATTTTTGAAAAGGGCCCAAAATCCCTTTGCACATAAATGCAAAAGAATTTAGTGAAAGAAGGTGAAACTGGAGTAAAGAACTCTACGGATGCGTAAGTAACTCTTAATAAGAATGAGTAACGTACATGCATATCTTTAGCTCCCAGTTTCAGAGATACAGTAGTTGTACAACAAATGGTCCTTTCCTGCTCTTAAGGAAGCCTCTCCTCCTCCAGCCATGCCATTCCTCAGAGCAAGCTCTTCCACTGAGTTTTCAGCAACCATAAGTAAGAAGGATGGTACGATAGGCTGCGTGTACATATGGCCCTCATTAGCAGGCCAACTGTTCCTTTTGCCCACCCACATCACTGGGGACATATGGCGTTACTTTGACTGTTGAAACAAGTGTGTGTGGACATATCTTGGTATGAGTAAAAGACTGTTGATTGTCTTTCTCTTGTCGCTCGTGCAACCGTCTCCTTGTGGAGATCGTATTATCCATAACACTAGATTTGAGGATGATAAATGACGTTGTTATTATTAACTGAATTTGCCTCTCTAGTTTGATCACAAAACCAGCGAATGTTTGCTTATGGAACATGTAAAGCTTATAGAAGACGGAAAGCTTACAGAAAGAAATGATGGCTTTTCTAAGCATAAGAGTCAGGTCTTTTTCAATCAAAAACTAACTCATTCAAAAATTCAAGAGTTCTGTAAAACCAGAACAGCAGAGGTTTCAGAAATGCTATTGAGATCATTTATTATAAAATAGCCATTAATGAAATGTAATAGTGAGTCTGTTGTTGTGACTATGTGGAGAAATGAATGAGAAAATATAAGATAGGCTGGAATGAAGAGAGTCATCGGATCCCAGCATAATTCATTTTGTATAGTTCACAGTATTGTAACTTTAAAAAATTATGAATTTTTTCAGTACTGTGAATTCTGAATTTGCAATATGAGGCTTTTCAATCCTTGCAACAAGTGTGTATTTTTCAGTGGTTCTAGAATTATCGGGGCTTTCGAGCTGCTTCTGATAAGAAGGCAAGGCTAGAGGACTTGTGTTGAGGTGGCATTTGCACAGGACTTTAGATAACATACATCGATGATGTAGAGAGAAGAGCGGGTGATGTTGCTGTGGATTATAGGGGAAAGGCACCTTTTGCTCCCTCTGCTGACCTCTTTGTGTATTCAGCTGTGTAGCATATTTCTTGTATAATTACATAGTAATTTCACACACTACATTAAGAAAATCTGAACAATTTTTACTAAACTCATGTTTTCTAAATATTAAGTAAATAAAACCAATATTTGGCTAGGTAACATTTATAAAAACAGGATTTCTAGATAGATGATGATAAATTTTCATCTATATCTATAGAGCTGATAAATTTTCAAAACCCTTTGAATATCACTTGTACTACAAAGTCTCGTTTCAGTTTCAGTGCCATGGCACATTGATTAATCACCACTAAAGCGGTACATGAAATATTTGGCAATATAGGTATTTGGTAATGGTGATTGATGCACAGAATACGGCACCATTATTATGCACTGGCCTTGAGAACTTTAGTTTTCATCTTCGATCACCTGATAGAGAACAAACTAACAGCTTTTTTCTTTCACCTTGCTGGAGAATAAACTAACAACTTCAAATTATCTGATCCATCCAAAAACTTATTTCCGTGAAACTCACTGATTTATTTATTATTTCGTGGGGATCACTATTATTTGCTGTAGTAAAATATCAAATGATCGATGTTTTATACCAACATGGCAGCTCACATGGTAGGCAACAGAATGAAAACAAACAGGTTTACTACCAAGAATTATACTATATTGCTTTTATTGACAGAAAAAGCATACAGATAATTTTATTCAGAGATTTTATGTGAATTATTTTGATAAGTGTACACATATATTTATAACTGACCTTTCTTTGTCAAGTGTGTGCCCACACACGTATTCATACTAAATCAATCTTAGAGATCTTATCCAAAGATTGAATTTCTTAAAGTGACTGTTCCAAATATGTATAATTTATGGCAAAAAAGTCACAAAATGGCAATACAAGGAGGCATAAAACTGAAGATAAAGGGGGAGATGATGGTTAAAAACACCTGTAAATGAATAATTGATTTTGATTTAAATTCTTTTTAGTTCTTAGCTGATGAAATGAATATAAATGAAATTATTATGCAAAACACCTCTATTTGTTGTATATGCATGTACATATATGTGTTACAAATACAAAACTGATAGGATATTATTTAACATATATTCACACTCATAATGTGCATATATGTACAAAATGAAAATGAGTGCTTGTTTTATATGTATGTATACACACACATACACATATTGCATACTTTCATTTTTTAAAATTTTACTTTAAGTTCTGGGATACATGTGCTGAACATGCAGGTTTGTTACATAGGTATACTTGTGCCATGGTAATTTGCTGCACCCATCAACCCGTCATCTAGGTTTTAAGCTCCACATGCATTAGCTATTTGTCCTAATGCTCTCCCTCCCCTTTCCCCACACCCACCTACAGACCCCAGTGTGTGATGTTCCTCTCCCTGTGTCAACATGTTCTCATTGTTCAGCACCCACTTATGAGTGAGAACATGCAGTGTTTGGTTTTCTGTTCCTGTGTTAGTTTGCTGAGGATGATGGTTTCCAGCTTCATCCATATCCCCGCAAAGGACGTGAACTCATCCTTTTTTATGGCTGTGTAGTATTCCATGGTGAATATGTGCCACATTTTCTTCATCCAGTCTATCATTGATGGGCATTATGTTGGTTCCAAGTCTTTGCTATTGTAAATAGTCCCATGATAAACATATATGTACATGTGTCTTTAGAGTAGAATGATGTATAATCCTTTGGTATATACCCAGTAATGGGATTGCTGGGTCAAATGGTATTTCTGGTTTTATATCCTTGAGGAATCACCACATTGTATTCCACAATGGTTGAACTATTTTACAAGCCCACCAACAGTGTAAAAGTGTTCCTATTTCTCTGCATCTTCTCCAGCATCTGCTGTTTCCAGAATTTTTAATGATCACCATTCTAACTGGTGTGAGATGGTATGTCATTGTGGTTTTGATTTGCATTTCTCTAATGAACAGTGATAATGAGCTTTTTTCATATGTTTATTGGCCATATACATATCTTCTTTTGAGGAGTGTCTGTTCATATCCTTTGCCCACTTTTTGATGGGGTTGTTTGTTTTTTTTTCTTGTAAATTTGTTTAAGTTCCTTCTAGATTCTGGATATTAGACCTTTGTCAGATGGATAGATTGCAAAAATTTTCTCATATTTTGTAGGTTGCCTGTTCACTCTTGTGATAGTTTATTTTACTGAGCAGAAGCTCTTTAGTTTGATTAGATTCCATCTGTCAATTTTGGCTGTTGTTTCAAGTGCTGTTGGTGATTTAGTCATGAAGTCTTTGCCCACACCTATGTCCTGAATCATATTGCCTAGGTTTTCTTCTAGGGTTTTTATAGTTTTAGGTTTTACATTTATGTTTTTAATCCACCTTGAGTTAATTCTTTTATAAGGTATAATGAAGGGGTCTAGTTTCTCTTTTCTGCATATGGCTACCCAGTTTTCCCAGCGCCATTAATTACATAGGGAATCCTTTCCCCATTGCTTGCTTTTGTCAGGTTTGTTGAAGATCAGATTGTTGTAGATGTGTGGTGTTATTTCTGAGGCCTCTATTCTGTTTCATTGGTCTATATATCTGTTTTGGTATTAGCACCATGCTGTTTTGGTTACTTTAGCTTTGTAATATAGTTTGAAGTCAGGCAGCGTCATGCCTCCAGCTTTGTTCTTTTTGCTTAGGTTAGCCTTGGCTCCACAGGCTCTTTTTTGCTTCCATATGAAATTTAACATAGTTTTTTTCTAGTTCTGTGAAGAAAGTCAATGGTAGCTTGATGGGAATAGCATTGAATCTATAAATTACTTTGGGCAATATGGCCATTTTCATGATATTGAGTCTTCCTATCCATGAGGATGGAGTGTTTCTCTATATGTTTGTGTCCTGTCATTTCCCTGAGCTCTGGTTTGTAGTTTTCTTTGAAGAGGTCCTTCACATCCCTTGTAGGTTGTATTCCTAGGTATTTTGTTTTCTTTATAGCAATTGTGAATGGGAGTTTACTAATGATTTGGCTCTCTGCTTGTCTGTTATTGGTATATAAGAATGATTGTGATTTTTGCACATTAATTTTATATCCTGAGACTTTGCCAAAGTTGCTTATCAGGTTAAGGAATTTTTGGGCTGAGGTGGTGGCGTTTTGTAAATATACAATCATGTCATCTGCAGACAGAGACAATTTGATTTCCTCTCTTCCTATTTGCATGCTTTTATTTCTTTCTCTTACTCGATTGCCCTGGCCAGAACTTCCAATACTATGTTGATAAGAGTGGGGAGAGAGGGCATCCTACTCTTGGGCCAGTTTTCAAAGGTAATGCTTCCAGCTTTCGGCCATTTAGCATGATATTAGCTATGCATTTGTCATAAATAGCTCTTATTTTTGTGAGATATGTTCCATCAATACCTAGTTTATTGAGAGTTTTTAGTATGAGGGGTGTTGAATTTTATTGAAGGCCTTTTCTGCATCTATTGAGATAATCATGTGGTTTTTGTCATTGGTTCTGTTTATGTGATGGATTATGTTTATTGATTTGCATATGTTGAACCAGCCTTTCATGCCAGGCATGAAGCCAACTTGATCGTGGTGGATAAGTTTTTGATGTGCTGCTGGATTCTCTTGCCAGTATTTTATTCAGGATTTTCGCATCGATGTTCATCAGTGATATTGGCCTGAAATTTTCTTTTTCTATTGGGTCTCCGCCAGGTTTTGGAATCAGAGTGATGCTGGCCTCATAAAATGATTTAGGGAGGAGTCTTTCTTTTTCTATTGTTCAGAATAGTTTCAGAAGGAATGGTACCAGCTCCTCTTTGTACCTCTGGTAGAACTCGGCTGTGAAGACATCTGGTCCTGGGCTTTTTTTGGTTGGTAGGCTAGTAATTACTGAGTCAATTTCAGAACTTGTTATTGGTCTATTCAGGGATTTGACTTCTTCCTGCTTTAGTCTTGGGAGGGTGTATGTGTCCAGGACTTTATCCATTTCTTCTAGATTTTCTAGTTTATTTGTGTAGAGGTGTTTACAGTATTCTCTAATAATAGTTTGTATTTCTGTGGGATCAGTGGTGATATCCCCTTTATCGTTTTTTAATGTGTCTATTTGATCTTTCTCTCTTTTCTTCCTTGTTAGTCTGGCTACCGGTCTATCTATTTTGTTAATCTTTTCAAAAAACCCACTCCTAGATTCATTGATTTTTTTTTGAAGGTTTTTTTGTGTTTCTCTCCCATTCGGTTCTGCTGTGATCTTAGTTATTTCTTGTTTTATACTAGGTTTTTAATGTGTTTTCCATTGCTTCTTTTGATTGTGATGTTAGGGTGTCTATTTTAGATCTTTCCCACTTTCTAATGTGGACATTTAATGCTGTAAATTTCCCTCTAAACACTGTTTTAACTGTATCCCAGAAATTCTGATATGTTGTGTCTTTGTTCTCATTGGTTTCAAAGAACTTATTTATTTCTGCCTTAATTTTGCTATTTACCCAGTAGTCATTCATAAGCAGGTTGTTCAGTTTCCATGTAGTTGTGCAGTTTTGAGTGAGCTTCTTAATTCTGAGTTCTAATTTGATTACACTGTGGTGTGAGAGATTGTTTGTTATGATTTTCATTCTTTTGCATTTGCTGAGGAGTGTTTTACTTCCAATTATGTGGTTGATTTTAGAATAAGTGCTATGTGGTGCTGAGAAGAATGTATATTCTGTTGATTTGGGGTGGAGAGTTCTGTAGGTATCTATTAGGTCCACTTGGACCAGAGCTGAGTTCAAGTCTGAATATCCTTGTTAATTTCCTTTCTTGTTGATCTGTCTAATATTGATAGTGGGTTGTTAAAGTTTCCCACTATTATTGTGTGGGAGTCTAAGTCTCCTTGTAGGTCTCTAGGAACTCGTTTTATGAATCCTGGTGCTCCTGTATTTGGCATATATATATATTTAGGATACTTAGCTCTTCTTGTTGCATTGATCCCTTTACTACTATGTAATGCCCTTCTTTGTCCTTTTTTATCCTTGTTGGTTTAAAGTCTGTTTTATTAGAGACTAGGATTGCAACTCCTGCTTTTTTTTTCTTTCTTTCCATTTGCTTGGTAAATATTCCTCCATCCCTTTATTTTGAGCCTATGTGTGACCTTGCAAGTGAGATGTGTCTCCTGAATACAGCACACCTGTGGGTATTGACTCTTTATCCAATTTGCCAGTGTATGTCTTTTAATTGGGGCATTTAGCTCATTTATATTTACCGTTAATATTGTTATGTGTGAATTTGGTCCTGTCATCATGATGTTAGCTGGTTATTCTGCACATTAGTTGAAGCAGTTTCTTCCTAGTTTCATTGGTTTATATATTTTGGTGTGTTTTTGCAGAGGCTGGTACTGGTTTTTCCTTTCCATGTTTAGTGCTTCCTTTAGGAGCTCTTGGAAGGCAGGTCTGATGGTGACTAAATCTGTCAGCATCTGCTTGTCTGTAAAGGATTTTATTTCTCATTCACTTATGAAGCTTAGTTTGGCTGGTTATGAAATTCCATATGTACATCATGGAAACGAGTGCATGTGATACACACACACACACACGCACACACATTGCATACTTTCATTTTTGTGTCCATTTCTTTTCTGATTTTATCAGCAGCCAACTAAAGAAAATAGAAAAAAAAATTGGTAATTCGATCTTTCATGTTCTGCATCTTCCAGCTTCACAACTTATAGTTTTCTATTTTTATTGTTATTGTGATCAGAATGAAAATGTATACAATAGAATCAGAATCAGGTCAGAATCAACAAAAATACTATAATGTTTGTACATGCTTTCGATGCAGTTTGTCTCTGCAAAGGGTGTGTGTGTTTCTATGCACATGTGCATGTACACAAGTGTGTAAATAAGTGTTTTATTCATGATGGAGAAAGGCTGGTCAAAATGATTCCGAATGAGATAGCACCACTACAGCAGATAATTAGGTCTCTATCAATAAAACAAGTCATTAAACATGTTTCTAAGCATCTACTCAGTATCTGGCACAATGTTAAGTAGTGTAAATATAATCATTAGCAAAATTCAGCTTCTACCCTCAATGGTATATGTGTAGAACAAATTGGTAAAGCTGGAGTACATTTCAGGACCAAAAACAGTTTCTGTGTAGTTCCCACTTCATCAAGACCATGTTGTATACCTCTCATACACTTAAGCCATAGGGAAGCAATTATTCCATCCATCCTTTTACAGGGTAGTGGTGGGGAAGAAGAGCTGACTGTCATGCTTGAATTCACATAATTTCATAATTAAATAATTTCATGTTACATAATCTCGATAAACCTAAAATCCAATATATGATAAAGATAGTGTTTCAAATCAGTGGATAAGTGATAAACAGTTCATAAAATGGTGTTCAGATAATTGGCTATATGAATTTTATAGTTGCACAAAGGTATAATATGTCATTAATAAATATTAATTCCATAGTGGATGTCAAATACACTTTTCCAAAATATAAAGAAAAAATACCATAGACAAATATCACTTGCAACATTACAGTTAAAATTAAATATCCAAACATAGCCCTAACCAATAACAGAAAATTTAAAAAAAAATTTATGGATTGGAATTTGTTAAAATATAAAACTTTTCTTTTTCAGAGGATACAATGAATATGTGTAAAAAGCAAATATCAAATCAGCAACAAGTGCTTGCAGTTCACTTGACATATTTAAAATATGAGTAGTTCCAACAAATCATAAATAAATGATTAGTAGTCCAATAAAAAAAAGACAAAGTACATTGACAGGAAACTGTATGAAACTCATGAACACTAAATGTCTTAGATTCTCTATTGTTAAACAAAATGCAAAAACAATAGAGAACATTATGAATATGGAGTTAATATTTAACAAAATTATTTTATCCATGTTATAAGTAAATATTTACATCCAAAAACCCTTGTTTTCTCTGAAAGTTGTCACTTATGAGTCTATTTTGAAAATGTTTAAAGAATAGTAATTAATTAACTTTAATAAATAGGTACTCCTATTGAGGGAAAACAGACATTTCCATAATTTTTCTTCTGTTTCTAATCTAGTAGATGGTAGGAAAATAATGACAATTGCATATTCATACCTGGAGAATATGCATTCCATTTCTTTTAAACTTTTGCATTCTCAAAACTATATTGATACCTCAAAGCATACCCTTTGCTGTTGAAAACAGCCTTTCAAGTATAAAGACACACACATCACTTTCCTTAAATCTTATATAAGGCAAGGGCCTAGATTCCTATCAGAAAATGTATTTCAAGAATGCTTTTTTAGTAGTTCCTGTGGCCTTATCTTATAGAGGAAGGTTTTTTTTTAAACATACACACAGTATTTGATGCACATTTTTATTGGAAAGAGCTTTTATTTCCTTAAATGTTTTGTTGTCTAAGTGTGAAAAGTATCCTGCAGTGGAATTTAGTGGCACAGATGCTTATTGTGATAGATGAGATGAACTTGCTTCCCTAAGCATGCATGGTCATGAAATGCATCTGGCTTCTGTACGTAAAAGTCAGTTATGTTCCCAAATGTGTCTCTGCATTTACACAGACGTTTAGGGGCAGACACCCTACTGTTCCCTCAAAAGGCGGCTCTGCTTAATTATGAAGTTCAAGTTAGACCAGAAGTTGGAAAATACTAAATTCCACATTGCAGACAGAGCCTGAGCAGGTGATGTCACCACTGCATTCTAAGGTGGCAAGTCCTCAGAGAAGTCACTTATCACCTTACCATGGAGAAAAATAACCGTGTCCAGAACACAAGAGGATGCTTTTAGGTAGCGTACAATCAAGTGTGCAAACCTGTGCAATACATACCAGATGAAATCCAGTTCAGAGGCTCAGGAAAACAAACAAATGAGGATATGCTTTAAAAAATAGGACTTAATATAAACAGTCGTGAGAGTAAAACTATTGCTAAGCACATAGGAAACATAAACCAGGCTTTCAGGAAGGAGTTTGGCACATGTGTGCACTGGTAGGAGGTGTAATGTGCAGAAATCCGGCCTTTTGTGGCATAGCAACTAAAGTTCCTTTTCTATTGTCCAGACAACCTTAAATATTCCTTTATGCAGTACTATTTTAAAAAGGCCATCTACTGTGCACAATGTGTTAGCATCAAGGACATGAAATTTATCTGGAATATACCAAAACTTTAATCAATAGACTAGGACCAAAGCTTTTAAAAACAGGTTTTCGTAGATAAATCATTATAAGTTATTATTTCCTCGCCATAGGTAAGGCATGATAGATAACTTTACTTTTTCTCAGTCACTTAGTGTGTAGGTAGAATAATGACCCTTAGCAGGATGACCTTTTGAATGTGTTGTTAGGCAGCATGGAAGCATTATGGTTAGAGGTGGAATTAAGATTGCTAATCACCTCACCTTAAACTGGAGCGATTATCCTGAATTATCTAGGTGGGCCCACTGTAGTCACAAAGAACCTTCAGACAGGAAGGCGGAGAGACCAGAGTGAGCAGAAGAGCTTGGGGAAACTGGAGCCGAGGCTGAAGTGATGTGCTGTGTCCAAGATGTGCAGAGGCCAAGAGCTCAGGGATACATGTGACCCCTCAAACCTGGTGAATTCTCTCCTGGAATCTCTAGACAAAATATACACTTGATGATACCTTGATTTTAGCACACTAAGACCCATTTTGGACTTCTGACCCCCAGAAGTATAAAGAAAAAAAATGTGTTGTTTTAAGCCTCTGAGTTTATGTTAATTTACTGTAACAGCAGTAAGAAACTAACACAGTAAGACGGCTTTTATTTTTATGTGATGTATAGAATTAAATTGGATATGCTAGGAAATATTGGAAATTTATTGATTTATTTTTTTGTCTGAGCTGGAGTCTGGCTCTGTCGCCCAGGCTGGAGTGCAGTGGCGCGATCTCGGCTCACTGCATGCTCTGCCTCCCGGGTTCCCGCCATTCTCCTGCCTCAGCCTCCCGAGTAGCTGGGACTACAGGCGCCGCCACCACGCCGGCTAATTTTCTGTATTTTTAGTAGAGACGGGGTTTCACCGTGGTCTCGATCTCCTGACCTCGTGATCCGCCCGCCTCGGCCTCCCAAAGTGCTGGGATTACAAGTGTGAGCCACCGCGCCCGGCCAGGAATTTATTTTCTTAATATAGTTCTTCATATTAGAATAATGAGAACCATCGAGTAATGAAGTGTTCTATTTTGTGAAGGATGATTATATAAACAGTACGAAGGTTAAAAACCGGGCGGGACCGGCTGGGCACAATGGCTCGTTCATGTAATCCCAGCACTTTGGGAGGCTGGGGCAGGTGGATCTCTTGAGCCCAGGAGTCTCAGATCAGCCTGGGCAACATGTGAAACCCCATCTCCACAAAAATACAAAAACCAGGCAGACGTGGTGGCGGCGCCTGTGGTCCCAGCCACTCAGGAGGCTGCGGTGGAAGGATCGGAGCCCGGCAGGTGCAGGCTGCGGTGGACCGTGATTATGCCACTGCGCTCCAGTCTGGGTGACAGAGTGAGACCTTGTCTCCATTAAATAAATAGATAAATAAATATATATATAAGTAAAAGAGGAGGGTGTCTTTTGAAGGCTATTAAAGTCGTCTAAGTGTCCTCTGATTATATGAGGCTGGAATGGTGCATGGAATGTTGTGTTGAATAACCTGATACAGTCTCTGAAACTATAGAAGCATTAGTAATTTTAGCCTGAGAGTGCTATAATCTGGGATAATTTGGTCCAATACTTCCAGAGAGGGTTGAAGTTTTGAGATAGCTGGAGTTATTTCAGTTGAAGACCTGAATATGAGGCAACTGGATACTCAATTACAATTCAATTTCTACTCTTTATATAAGGTAGAAATGGGTAACATGTGGGACACTGTGTTAAAAGTAATGCAGCCATAGTGTAGTGGTAGAAGCAGATGAAAAGTACTATAATAGTCGTATAGATGAGGTACTGGAAAGAAGCAGAGTTGAAAAATTGGAGATAAATGTCAGTTTTCCAGAGCCATGGGATGAAAACCAAACAGGATTACAACAGATTCAATTCACTCAAGATGTCTAACTTGGTAATAGGTCAGAAAACTCAATTTGTCGTATTTTCTTAAAAGTACACAAAAATGTTCCTTTTGATAAAACACGTGTAGTGCACCTTCGGATTTGATTTTTCTTTATGTTCTGTAAACTGCTCACAGTAAAACAGAAAAAAAGTCTGACAAATATGATGGTCCTTAAATATTGTAGGAGTATGATGCTTCTCCAAAGAATAGAGGTTTTCCTAGGAAGGCCCTAAGCAAGGAATCAAGTTTCCTTTTGCAAGAAATAAAATTCTCAAAAGTTCCCTGCACCTTGGAAAGGCTCTGGTTGAAATTAATAGCACAACGTTATTTATTTAAATTTTAACTTTTAAGTTCAGGGGTACAAGTGTAGGTTTGTTACAGAGGTAAGCTTATGCCATGGGATTGCTTGTACAGTTTATTTCATCACCCAGATATTAAGCCTAATATCCATTAGTTGTTTTTCCTGATCCTCATAGCAAATATTACCCCCATAAAGTTTTATGGTTACTTTTTTCTTATCTTCTGATTAATGCCATTAGATTCACCAATTGAAATTATTTTTCAGTAGTTTAATTCCCTCTAGAAGGTTTAAAAAATGTTTCCGAATTTCCTAAGTCTTCTTTCTTTGTTAGTCTTCTAAAAAGCTATATTCAATAGAATTCATGTGCTTAGGTACAGTTTCACTAAAAGCGTATCTTCAACATTTGATCTGTTTAAAAGTTCTTAAGGTGTTAAGGAACATTAGGTATCAGAGTTTATGGCATTTGATTAATCTGAATAAATCTTGGCATCAAATTGAATTCAGCAAAAGTAACAGTGATAAATCAGAGAGCAATATTTGAAATGTCTCCAGGAAACATTTTAAAACAATTTTTAAGTTCACTAATTTGAGTCATTACACTTGGCCCTAATATGGTAGATTTTAAGTGAAGCTCAGTCGAACCTGGCAGATATCATATACAAACTTTTAATAGTCCTAACAATTCCTGTACCTCATTTGGATAAAGATTATTTCCAGAGCATCAGTGCTTTGACCAGAAAGGCATTTATTATTCTGTAACACTTTTCTTGAGAAATTAGCATGATTCATCATTTGAGTACGCTCTCTCAGATAAGATTCTAATATTTGGGTGTGAATAAAACTTCAGGGCATTGAAAACAGCTGGAAGATAGACAATAGGGTGATCATCCTCTCTTGTCATTCTCTATCAAGGTCCTCTTTAATTATTGGCCTAAACAGCTATAACTTTATGGTGAAAACAAACCGCTCGGATATAGCGTTAAAGGTTGAAATAATGAATTATACATAAATCGATTTAGTTCAGTTATATTCTGTTGAATTGGGAGAACATCGAATTTTTAAATTTCTCTGCATTTCTTGAAGTTAGGAATAAAAGCTGGGGTGGGGTCTCCTGAAATAATGAGGTCTAGAATAATTTCTGTTAAATTTACTTTTTAGTAGGATAAGTCTACTAAAATCAATATGAATGGAACCTTCAATGTACCACTGAAGATAATTAATCTTTGAGAGGTTAAGTAACCATTACAAGGTAATTTACCTAATTAGCAACTAAACCAACCAAATTTTAGATTTCTTAACTTTAAGACTATTGCTCACATAGTCACGTAAAGTATATCTTCCACATAGTCACAGGTAATCACAAGCTAACACGAGCAGTTAGCACAAAATAGATGTTCCACATAGAATGCAGAACAAAAAAAGACACTTTAAAAATCCTTTTCCCTTTTCCAAATTCATATTTAAAAAGTTTCTTGTGGAATTTCCCAAATGCCAGCATGGCCACATATAATACAGATTGATACTCAGACCTCTAATGAGAAACAGTTAGAATTATGCTAAACAAGGAACATTCTATATTGATTTCACAAATTCTCCTCTTTCCACTTATGGTTTCTCATAAAATGTAACATGTTTGTCTCGTGTGGAGTCTGTATAGAAAAAGTGTGATAACTGAAGATATAGACACACAGGTGTATGTATGTCTGTGTGTTCCTGTGTATTATAGCCTTTCTTTAATGGTTTTCTCTTTATATTTGTATATATATATATGTATATATATATATATATACATATATATATATATATATACTTTAAGTTCTAGGACACATGTGCACAACGTGCAGGTTTGTTACATATGTATACATGTGCCATGTTGGTGTGCTGCACCCAGTAACTCATCATTTACATTAGGTATATCTCCAAATGCTGTCCCTCCCCCTCACCCCACCCCATGACAGGCCCCGGAGTGTGATGTTCCCCTTCCTGGGTCCATGTGTTCTCATTGTTCAATTCACACCTATGAGTGAGAACATGCAGCGTTTGGTTTTTTTTGTCCTTGTGATAGTTTGCTGAGAATTATGGTTTCCAGCTTCATCCATGTGTCTACAAAGGACATGAACTCATCCTTTTTTATGGCTGCATAGTATTCCATGGTGTATATGTGCCACATTTTCTTTTTTTTTTATTATACTTTAGGTTTTAGGGTACATATGCACAATGTGCAGGTTTGTTACATATGTATCCAGCCACATTTTCTTAATCCAGTCTATCATCGTTGGACGTTTGGGTTGGTTCCAAGTCTTTGCTATTGTGAATAGTGCCACAATAAACATACGTGTGCATGTGTCTTTATAGCAGCATGACTTATAATCCTTTGGGTATATATACATATATATATAAAAAAACTATATATATATATTTTGGGGACGGAGTTTCTCTCTGTCACCCAGCTGGAGTGCAGTGGCGCGATCTCGGCTCACTGCAAGCTCCGCCTCCCGGGTTCACACCATTCTCCTGCCTCAGCCTCCAGAGTAGCTGGGACTACAGGTGCCCGCCACCATGCCCGGCTAATTTTTTGCATTTTTAGTACAGACGGGGTTTCACCGTGTTAGCCAGGATGGTCTCGATCTCCTGACCTCATGATCCACCCTCCTCGGCCTCCCAAAGTGCTGGGATTACAGGCATGAACCACCGCGCCAGGTCTCTATTTAAGTTAGCTCTGTCCAGGGCAAACCAGCATTTCAAAGATACAAACTGTTTTTGCAAAAAACAGGTATACACCTATCCATAGTGCAGACATTATGTCTACTTATTTCTCTCTAAATAGATCTTTCATTTTAACAAGTACTTCACCTTCACAAAATTTAGTTGAGTCAGTGAACTCTTATCCAGATGCTATATCTTGGCCAGATTATCAAGAATTAAGCCTCACAGATAGGCTGTTTCCATTTCCTTTAACAAAGTTTATCAGTCCTGAGTTACTTCTTGATTTCTTGCCAGTGGCATATAATGATGACTCAGCCAAGTCAGTTCCCAGAGTTGGACTCTTTTTTTTCTTATACACAGGAAACTTCTTTTCCAAGAATACTTGTTCCAGTTGCTCACAATCTTCATAGTTGATGATTATAGAATGATCTATGTACTTTCAGTGTACCTTCAAAAATGAGATCTGCAGCTGGATAAGACGTGTGTGTGTGTGTGTGTGTGTGTGTGTGTCTTAGTAGACTTAAACCGTTCATTGAATAAGAAGCCTAGTTGATAGTGTAAGGTGAGAGTTAGAAGAACAGGGAATTATTTGGTTTAAGGAATTGTGAAGAAATGTGCTATGCCATTAAAATTTTTCTCTACTTTTGTGTTAAATCTTAATTTTGTGCAGAATTTACTAAGCTGCAGGAAACTGTCAAAATTGACTCTTGCTAAGTTCCATATTGGTTTGTAATTATCTTAAAACAAAAGTTGGTTGATACTAAAGTGCAGTTTTTCCTCTAGCTTTCATAAATTGAGACAGGTCTTTTTCTCACCCTCCACATACCTATGGCTGGAAGCCGAGGTGGTTGTTCTTGGTTCCCGTTACAACTTCTAGACTGTTAATTTCTCCGCTCCTTGCAAATTAGACTGTTCCTTTGAAACTCAAACCCCTTGGAAATATCGGCCATGCCCCTTTGGTATTACCATCATCAACAGACCTCCCTCCTGGGCACTCTGGTCTTATTTTTTTTTTTTTTTGAGATGGAGTCTTGCTCTGTCACCCATGCTGGAGTGTAATGGTGTGATCTCGGCTCACTGCAACCTCCTCCTCCCGGTTTCAAGTGATTCTCCTGCCTCAGGTTCCTGAGTAACTGGGATTACAGGTGCATACCACCACACCCAGCTAATTTTTGTATTTTTGGTAGAGACGGGGTTTCGCCATGTTGGCCAGGCTGGTCTCGAACTCCTGACCTCAGGTGATATGCCTGCCTCAGCCCCCCAAAGTTCTGGGATTACAGGCATGATCCACTGCACCTGGCCTCTTGCCATTTATTTAAGGCTGTAGATCTTTTGCTCAATATCATCTTCAGGCAAGTTCAGCCATCATTTTAGTGGCTCAGCTTTCACGTGAAAGGACCAGTACAAACCTCGGTTCCCCGTTTTTTGACATCTTTATTTCCATTACTTTTTTTCTTTCCTCCACTTTATTGTCATCAAATCTGAAACATTTTCTATAAGGGTATATACCACCAGGATCTAGATGCAAATATTCTGCCTCCTGGACATCACTCCTTGCCAGCTCGTTGGCCCAGATGTCCTCATTCCTACAACCCTTCATTTTCACTGAGACTCTTCTTAGGACACAGCTGCTGCTGCTCCCTCACGATCCATCCGTACTCTCTTGCTTTCAGTTTCCACGTTTTCCTCCTCAAATGCCATAGTTCATTTTTAGCATTCCCTTGCAACTACCCTGAGCTTCATTTTCCCACAATTTATTTGTTTCTGTTTCTCTTCCCAAATTTTAAATATTGATGTTTCTAAGGCTTCTGTCCTAATTGCTCTTCTTTTCTCTCCACACACATACTCTCTCTAAGCTCTAAACACTACTAAACAGCTCATAATTTCCAGTCTTAGAGTTTGGCCCAGACCTTTATTCTGGGAGTTGATGATTTACATGACAATAGCACTCGAATAATTCAGAGGTAACATGTCCTGGTTTCCCACATGTCAGTAAGTGGCACTGCCAGCCATGCTAGACGCTTATAAGTCATTTTTGGCCCTTCCTCAATATTCTGACAATATCCAATTCAACATTCATTTAAAAAATATTTTGGTTCCAAATACATCTGTAATTTCCTCCACCTCTTTTGATTTCCAATGTCCCCAGCCTAGCCAGAGCCACATATTTTCTTACCTACGCTTATTTTCTTAGGTCATCCTTAGTCAACCTACTTTAATTCTTAATCTCCTACACCCTGTTAGCTACAGAGAAACCAAAGTGATCTCTTAACATGTCTTTCAGTTTCCAACTCTCCCACTTTTCTGGTGTACTTGGACTAACATTTATGTTCCTCATCATTACTAATGAAGACCTGTACTGTTTCACATATCCTTCTCTTTCAGCCACGTCTCACATTAGTCTTTCTCCCTTCTGTACTTCATCCAGATTCCTACTTTTCAGTTTTTCATTTCATCCAATTCACAGGTTTCTTCTACATGCCAAGATCTTGCTCATATATTAGGGTCCATGAACACTGGGGGTTTTTCCTAAAAGACGAATCTTTCTGTAGTGTATGAAAAGCTAACTCTTTTTATTCTCAGGTCTTACCTTAAATATTCTCACTTGAAAGAAGTGGTTAGAATCTGTATAATCCAAATTAATATTTCTTTTTTTCTTTTTCTTTTGAGACAGGGTCTTGCTGTGTCACCCAGGCCTGAGTGCAGTGGCACAATCTTGGCTCACTGAAACCTCTGCCTCCTGGGTTCAAGCAGTTTTCCTTTCTCAGCCTCCTGAGTAGCTGGGACTACAAGCGCACACCACTACACCCGGCTAACTTTTTTATTTTTAGTAGAGATGGGGTTTTGCCATGTTGATCAGACTGGTCTGAAACTCCTGGACTGAAGTGATCCATCCGCCTTGGCCTCCCAAAATGCTGGGATTACAGGCATAAGCCACCACGCCCGGCCCAAATTAATATATCTATATATAAAAATTATATGTATGAATCTTATATAATCTGAATTAAGATTGTATCTAATGTTCGCCCCAAAACCCTTGTTGTATATTCAGTCCTTTGCTTCACTTTGCATGTGAACACATTTTGTAATAATCTCTTCTCTTTGCTCAGTTGGGTTTCTGTGCCTGTCTTCGTCTTCAGAATTGAAACCCTGGGAGTACAGGACTGTGGCTTTCTTATTCACCACTGCAGCTCCGTAACTAAGAGAGCATCTGATACATATGTGTGAAGGGAATTGGTTAAATATAGACCACTAGGTCCAGTGGAGTCCACAGCCTATTCACTTCATGTAGTTTCCAAGAAACAAAGGCTTCTCAACATATATTAATGAATGAGATATGGGCCAGGATATCTGGTCTGGCTGGAGATGGCTTAACTTTGAGTTCACTTGAGAGCGTATCAGTGTGAGCAGGGATGCTTTCACTCACTTCAAGAATTGCATGGTGTTTAGGGGGAAGAATCACCCTGCTTCTCTGGAGAGACATGAGGGCTCTGTGGCTCCTGTGGGCTCTCAAACTGTTGGAAGATGACTGCTAAACCTGAGTTTTCAGGTCTCCTAGTTATATTCATTTAAACTTATAGATGATTTGTCACTATTTTAAGTTGTTTTTCACTGAAAATTCAGTCTGAATATAGAGCCTTATTTCATTCAGAACAGAAAGAATGGGTTACGGTGAAATCTGTTTATCTATAATTTTTAAGTAAGTACAATTTTATAAACCAGTTATTCCTAACTTGAGAGGCCTGGAGGATTTATTACAATGTGTATTTCAGGGCCACATCTGCAGAAGTTTTGATACAACATTTCCTTACTAATCCCCCTGACAGCACATTTTAGCAGGCATCCTGTGTTATTGAGAAGCAGAACGTTTATGCACCACACTTTGGGAGAGAGAAGTGCATGCTATGTTACCATTTAAAGATGCCTGGTTCTTGTGGGGCAAATTGGCAAATGATTTATCTGAACTAATGGCAGAGTGGAATTTTAATATTTTAGGGTGTTCAGGAATCTTAGAGCTGTTTTCATTTGTCTCATACATAGAGCCTGAACCTTGAAGACATTAATGAATTTGTCACAGAAATTAAATTGGGCCAAAATTTACATTTCCAACCCATGTCTGTGCTCTTCATTCTAAAGCACAATGGCCTAGAGTCATATTTTAACCTCTAACTTTTATCTTATTAAAAAATAAAATAAAATAAATAATTGTAAATACATGCATGTATTATACCTATATATACAATTTATATACATTACAATATTAATTTGAACTACACATGACATCACTAGTAAAGGCCAGTTACAGTTTAGACTGAGATAAGCCCTGTGAGAATTTACTAAGATCAAAAAGACTCCTTTTAATAGTGACTCAGTGGCACCTACTCTAAGGACAAAGGCTCCAGTATGTATCCTAATCTAAGTTATTACTGAATGTGAGTCCTGTGATAGCTTCTAATGAAAATTTCCCATTGGAAAAAATCAATGTTAATAACTGGAACTCGAGAGCTGTAATGGGTTCTGCTGTGTTTTTCGGGCTTAGACTGTGTGCTATAATATGCTAAGAAGAGGAGTTGATGACCTGTGAGCTCTGGTCACTTCCTGATCTCATTTGATTCTTTGGTCTTTAGTTTTAAAAGGGTGATCAGAGAGGTTGCTTTATAATGGAGAAGTTGAACAAAAGGACCATCAACCTGCAGGCTCACTGGCACAGCGCAAGTTTCACCGGATAAGCATTTCAGTAAAGAGGACTATTGCCAACAGCAATACTTGCAAGGAAGCTTTGTTCCAGAGAGGATTTTTGTTTTTAAAGAAGCTGCTAGAAAAACTGACACTAGAAGCTAACTAGAGTCACTCTTTCTAGATATCAATGAAATTGTAAGTCTGAAGACATTACTTACCTAGATACAGAAATGGACTTTATTTAAGAACCAACTTTATACATATCTAATATACCTAGGCTTGTTGATCAAGTTGGCTGGCTGGGGAAGAATAAGACCATCTAGAAGATCCACATGATGAGAGAAAGCATTCGGGGAGGGCATACAGATACTTGATGCTGGCCACAGATAGAACCCAGAGACGCTCTGTGATTGAAGTGGTTCTAATACCTAGAAGCTTCGATTTGCTCTTATAACGTGTTCTAAAGCCATTTAATTCAAGACTACCCTTCCTGGTTGGTACCTGTAGATGTAATGCATCTCCTAAGGTATTACTCTAGGCTCCATCGGACAGAACAACTACATGGAGGTAGGTGGTGGAGCCTCCGGACTCCACGACACATTTCACAGTGCTGTTTACTCCAAAACACTGGCCTAATTGAACTAATGTAGCTATTGGGTAAGACGAGAAGTAATACACGAACATTCTTAAAGTCTGTTCTCTTTTGCCTTGTGACCTTAAACATTTGAAAGACCAAGATGAACACTATTGAATAGAATTGTGTTTCCATCGTCATAACTAACCTGAAAGCCTAAGTTTTACCTCTTTCACTGCACATCCGATCTATTTTATGGGCAGAAGAGCACAATGGGCTCAGCTATCCAGGCTTTAGGAGTTATTTTAATCTTTAAAGAACAATAGACACAAGTAAAAGTACATACATAAAGTAGGTATTTTATATTTAATTTTTATTTTCATATGCATGAAAAGGGTGTTCCAAAAAAAGATTAGAGAAGTCCATGGCATGTCTTTCTGGTTAATGTTACTTTATTTTTTGGTTCATCTACCATACTACTTACAAGTTACTTGATTTTGTTCATGGAAAATTA
Source organism: Symphalangus syndactylus (assembly GCF_028878055.3). Lineage (NCBI taxonomy): Eukaryota > Metazoa > Chordata > Mammalia > Primates > Hylobatidae > Symphalangus > Symphalangus syndactylus. The sequence continues at coordinate 107,161,993 of NC_072437.2, read as the reverse complement.
TTTTAAATGAATTGATTTTACTTTTCATCAGCACAGTTGTTGACTAATACCAAAGTTAGTTAGAAGGTTATGATTTTTGTATTTATAGAATGGCAGGGGCAGCATTTAGATAATACATCATAGTAACTTGGCATTTATGAAATATTAGTTTTCCATAAACATGAACTCAGAGAGGAAGGTTACATTTTTTTAAATTATAATAACATTTTGAAAAGCATCTGTCCTTTAAAATGTTACTGAAATATATATTGGAACTGGTGTTTTAGATGCCAGTCCTTCCTGAAGAGTGTTTTGAGATTTTTTTCAAATACTGCCTCAGTTCTATATAAAATAGAAAAAATTCTGCCTTGTAAAATGACTACTGGATGTAGGTAAGAAGAAGTTAAGGAAATATTACATAAAAATAGATTTGCAAAGGTAATTTGCTGGAGGATTATTTACACTTTGATGAGTGGATCTGGATATTTTGATACTAAGTGAAAGTGGTTCCACTGGAATTAGAAGGGAACAGAGATCTGCAAGCAGGAGTGAAAAGAATGTGTGTAAGCCGGGCACGGTGGCTCATGCCTGACCTCAGGTGAGCCGCCCACTTCAGCCTCCCAAAGTGCTGGGATGACACGCTTGTTAAGTGGTACTCTAATTAATCAGTAACTTAAACCTCAAAAGAGATTCATTATGTACACAAAATTAATCTTGTGTAATCAAGTGTATAAGTAAAATTAATTGAAGAAATCAAAAAACGCACGGTGGCTGACACCTGTAATCTCAGTGCTTTCGGAAGTCCAGGTGGGAGGATCCCTTGACTTAAGGAGGCTGAGACCAGTCAAGCAACACGGTGGGACCCATCTCTGTAAAAAAATTAGCCGGGGATGGTGGTGCGTGCCTGTAGTCCGAGCTACTTGAGAGGCCGAGGCAAAAGTATCGCTTGAGCCTAGGACTTGGAGTCTGCAGTGAGCTATGATCACACCACTGACTCCAGCCAGAGCAACAGAGGGAGACAATGAGAACACGTGGACACAGGAAGGGGAACATCACACTCTGGGGACTGTGGTGGGGTGGGGGGAGGGGGCAGGGACAGCATTAGGAGATACACCTAATGCTATATGACGAGTTAATGGGTGCAGCACATCAACATGGCACATGGATACATATGTAACAAACCTGCACATTGTGCACATGTACCCCAAAACTCAAAGTATAATAATAAATAAATAATAAACCACAAAACACTTGTAATTCCACATCCAGATATATAAACCACAGGAATACTTAGATAAACACACGCTATACACACATATAGTATATATATGATAAAATATATTTGTATGTTCAACTTGGGAAAGGTTGATGATTTTAGAAACAAACTAATAATTCTTTTGCCTTGTGCTCTAATGATTTTCAATATGAAGATGTATTTGGGATCAAATACATGAGGCTCCACATACAAGACATCTTTCTTTCCCCTCTTCTCAGCACCATTTTTTGGCTGATTATTGGACTACAACTGGGAGATCTAGAACTAAATTCCTGCTTAGTGTTTACTTGTTCAGAGCATAGGCTTTGAAATCGTCCTGTTTTGCCTCAGTCTCCACAGTGGTACCTACTAACCTCATGACTAGGGGATCGTGTAGCATTTCTCTAAGCCTTGTTTTCTTAGCTGTGAAGTGGTAAATTTTGGAAGTGCTTTGTTCATAGGATTTCTGTGAAAACTGAATTGGGTAAAGAATGTAAGGCATTTAGCACAGTAAAATAACCTGGATTACAGTAACTTTTCCAGGAGTGTTTATTAGTACTTAAACTGTCATTGTCATCAAAATTCTGTTTTTACATATGAACTTAGAAATGTCATTGTAACCTTCTCAACTCATTTGGTCATTTAAAATGGAGAGGTTGAGTTAGGTGTTTCTTAAATTTCTCTTTAGCTCTGATACTATGAGTCTGACGTTAAGTAATGCAAAGTTGGTAATTAAATCTTCCCCTTTCGTGATGTAGGAGAAAGGCATAAAAAATTTCTGGGTGACTGGATTCCCTTGCAAGTTTATTAGAATTGTAATTACGTAGCATTTTGAATAAAGCATTCATTCTGGAAATCATTAAGTTTATTTTTCTTAACTCCGTTATTTTGTCAACTGTGGAAAAATTGGGATTTAGGAGTAACCTCTGATTTAAAATTCCACCTACTAACCATTTAAATTGTAGTCTTGTAATTTCCTAACTTTAGTCTTGAAGGTGTTTCTCATTCTTATGCGTTATTATACTGTATTATATATTTATGCAACATAAAATTTATAGTTTTAACTATTGCACATGTTTACATATGAAAGGTGTAATTTTGAACTTATCATTATTAAATTTGCTAGTTTTGCTTCACTATTCATTTTGGACACTTATCCATATTAGTACATGCAACTCAAGTTTATTCTTTTGAGCTACTGTATATCATTCAAATGTATGAATAAATAACCTTGCTTTGGTGGACATTTAAGTATTTTCATGTATCAGTATGAAAAGCAGTTTCAAAATGAACATTCAAATATACATTGTCATATATGTGTATAATATTTGTATATATGAAGGTTCCTGTGGGTCATATATCTGAAATCAAAATTACAAGTGTTTTGTACCTTCTAGAATTAATTTTACTCTCAATTTTAAGTAAACAAGATTAGTTTTTGCACATGATGCATCTCTTTATTCAGTTCAAATTACTGACATAATTAGAATACCACTTAAAACTTGAGAATATTTTCAAGGGTATTTATGCAAAACTTACATAAATGTGTTGAAAAGTCCTTTTGTATATATGTAGAGATTACATGGTATGTTAAATTCATCAATTTGCCTAAATATCAAGTTATACTTAAGTAGTGTCCATACACCATGCTTTTGCTTGACTGAACTCCAATATGTATATCGGGAGTACTTTTTAACATTCATAGGTTAAGTGGCCTGTTTTGGAAAATGATATTAAAAATGGAATTCAGATGAATGCTTAAAGATTAAAAATGAATGAGCTTTCGTATTAATCATCAATATGACAACCCTAAAGGGAAGCATGATTTTCAAATGTACCTCCTTGTAGGCAGGATAATTCAGAAATGCACAGTGCATATTAGATATGGGATTTGAGTCGTAGTGTATTTCTCTAAGAATGTAATTTATTGTACTTTCACATCCACCCCACTGAATATGCAGAGTTTAAGATGCAATGGCCAGAAGACATGAGCGTGTCACTAGAAGGATGTGGACGTGGGCTCCGGGGCTGTTGATGATGACGGTGGTGTTTTGGGGTCATCTGGGGAATGGACAAGGCCAAGGTAAGTGCAAGGATTTTCTAATTCTTTGCGAGTTGGATGCGAATTTCACTTTGTGATGAAATTATGTTTAGTGTTTGGTTTGATGTTTAAGCAATTTGTTACAATCTTCCGTCAGGTTTTTGTTACAGGGTATTGTAATATCTCTGCAGTTAAATTGAAATAGAATTAAGTGTGAGTAAATGCATCAAAATTGAAGCCATGTTTCTGAAATTGGCTTTTCTCTGTTGTAATTGATGATATGTATATATATGTGAGGTATTATGAGGCCATATATATGCGTGTGTCTCTGTTGCATTTGGTGACATGTATATATATGTGAGGTATTACGAGGCCATATAAATTCGAGTGTGTGGGTTTTGGGTGGGTGGGTGTGCCTGTGAGTTTGTGTATGTGGTATTTTACAGGAACACGTAGCATATAAAGTTGTTGTGATTTTGAAGAAAAGTTTTTGGACGTTTGTCTGTTTAGGGTTTTTATGTTTTTGGATGTTTGTCTCTTTAGGGTTTTTATGTTTAACATTTTAAAAATTCAAGAACCTATTCTTAAAGGATGTGATGTTCTTTAGAAATTAAATGAAAAATGTGACGTTTCTCGTTCTTCTGCCAAGGGTATTTAGGGGAAATTAATGAGAGAGTGGAGCTGCAAGGTTGTGGCATCCTGAAATGTCAGTTGGAGAGTAGAAAAGGGCCATAGATTTTGGAATAAGGCTTTCAATACTGATTTCATCAATAGCTGTATGGAGTGGTTTGTGCCAAATCTAGTATCTGTGAATGTATTTTGTGATAAGTATTGTATTATTTTTGGAGGTGTGTTGCCTGCTCATATACAAATTGCAATTCTGTACTTTATGTGATAAAACATCCTGACACCCCTGAAATTTTCTTTTCCTTTCGGGGCAAGTATATTCAGCATTGATTTTCTGCATTTTCAAGGCTTGAAATGAAATCTGTGAGCAGGAAGTTTACAGAGTTATTTCAAGGGATAGATATATTTCTCCAGATGAAATTGAAAGTGTTCAGTGTTATTATATAATTGTGATGAAGTTGAGCTTTGCTAGTTTGGAGTATCTAATAAAGTTTAACACTTTTTAAAAGATCCTTCAAAAAGATCAGTTTTCTTGCCATATGTAATATTGTTCAATGAAGATTTGAAATGAAATAGATATTTTTTCAAAACCACAAATGCATCTGTGCCTTTGTATATGAACAGTTGTATATACATGTAAGCAGATAATACATTTTGTTAATTAAGATCAGCTTTGATTTTAATTTTTCTTTCCTGTCATTCAGAATTTGTATTTGCATCTAATAGAATTCTCATTTTTCTTTTGTGATAAAACTAATGTAAAATATATTCAATACACATAGTAGTTTTTTTCACCAAAGGTCTAAAACAAGAATATGTAGACAGTAGCTACGTTGGATTTCTTTGGCTATAAGAGTTGTCTATTTCTCTGGTGATGTGTAGAATTACTAAAATGCAGCATGACAACTGTTTCTCTGTAATAGTGATCCAACATGACATGTAGTATTACACAGGGTTGCTAATACCTTCCTCTGACCATCATTTCCAGTAATTGTGGCTTGTTTTAGATGAGGAATAGGTTATTAGATATTTAAAATATTTGAGAAAAATAGGTATCTTCTCTCTTATTTACCCAAACCCTTTTATTTACTCAATATTGATGGCTCAAGTATTCTATCTTTCACTAGGGACCATCATTTATTAAAAAATGGCCTGAGATCAATTCCAAGTCTAGCTGTAGTGAAGCTTCTAGTGGGAAATGCAAGTTAAGTAATTTGTTTTCTTTCTAAAAGGATAAATTAAAATAGACAATGATTCAAAGAACAAAACAACTTAATAGAAAACATAATGGAATGCTTTGATACTATGATTCAGGGAATTTTGCTTCCTTAGTGGTAGCTAGATTGAGTGAAGGAGATTGCTTAGGTATAATGAGCAAATCTTATAATTGCAAGTATAACCCAAGCTGCATATCATCATTTAGCTCAATAAGCCTCATTAAATATTAAATATTACCTTTTAACTTTTATGCAATTAAGCAGAATTTAAAAATAAAAGTTTTAAAAATTAAAGTTTTTATTACTAAGTATCTTTTAAAATACAAATCTCACAGCTCCTTATTGTCAAGAAAAGAACACATGAAAATTTATAAATAAGGTTTTCTCTCTATTAAATTTACAGTCTTGCATTAAATATTGGTTATTGGGACCCACCATGTCCATGATTATGATTAAGTATCAATGAAAGATGACTCTTGCAGCAAATATGCATGCAAATGTTTTAAGATTATTTTCACATTATTTCACATAATTTCTTAAGCATAATAGGATAAGTAAATTATACTTTCTACACAAGCTCTTCATATTTATGAATAGACCATGTTCTAAATTTTTCAATCATTGGGGAATCCCAATGTCATATTTATGAATGGACCATGTTCTAAATGTTTCAGTCATTGGGGAATCCCAATGTCATATTTATGAATGGACCATGTTCTAAAAGTTTCAGTCATTGGGGAATCCCAGTGTCGTATTTATGAATGGACCATGTTCTAAATGTTTCAGTCATTGGGGAATCCCAGTGTCGTATTTATGAGTGGACCATGTTCTAAATGTTTCAGTCATTGGGGAATCCCAGTGTCGTATTTATGAATGGACCATGTTCAAAATGTTTCAGTCATTGGGGAATCCCAGTGTCGTATTTATGAATCGACCATGTTCTAAATGTTTCAGTCATTGAGGAATCTTCCTAGAGAAACCGTGTGAGAAATTGTAGCTAAGCTCAAAAACGGAAGACAAAAATCGATTTAACGAGGAATGTAGATTAATGTCATAGTATTATCGCGACTGTGTGCAACCACTACTTATAAACAATGATATAAGAAATGCAATCTGAAATCTGAATTCTAAATAGGAATGTAGTGCCATTATCCCTCTGGGACCCTTAGGGTCAAAATAAGATAAAAGTGATGAATGGTGGGTTGGAAGTCAGTCAGTGATCCTTGTCAAATTTTTGTATCTGTCAAGAAAAGCATCTGCTTGAGGACATCCATTTTCCTACTTCTGAGTTACAGAATAATAGGTACTTATCCTGAATGTGACATTCCCTGACGTGGACTCTGTCTTTGCTGCTTAGGTGGTGTGTGCATGAGAAAGTGCTTAACATCTGAAAACGGAGACAATCCTTAGAGAAAGATATATATGAATTTTAAAAGGAAATATACCTACGATGGAAATAAAACAAATAGCATAAATATCTAGCTGTATTTGGTCTTTTTGGTAACTATTACAATATATACATTTTCAAACAACTAAGTTCAGCACTGACTTTGGGAGAATCTAGATAAAACTGAACTGACATATAATAAGCATTGGTGTAATTAATAGCACAGCGGGCAGAACCATGGGGGTATTTCCTGAGGAAGAGGGACTATAGAGAGGCAAAAGAAAACCCAGCTCATTCTGGGGAGTGCCAGGAGCAGTTATTATATTCAGAACTGAGAACTTATTTCTAACTCACCAACCCATAGTTCTGGCTGAAGTGCAGTGGTGCAGTCATAGCTCATTCTCAGCCCCAAACTCCTGGGTTCATATGGTCCTCTCATCTCAGCCTCCTGGTAGCTATGACCACAGGTGTGCACTACTTTGTCCAGCCAGTTTATTTTATATTTTATTTTCATTTCATTTGTAAAGACTGGGTCTTGCTATGTTGCCCAGGCAGGGCACAAACTCCTATCCTCAAGCAGTCCTCTAACCTAGGCCTCCCAAAGTACTGACATTACAGGCATGAGCCATTGCATCTGGCTCAAAAATATTTCTGTCCTAATGGCTTTAACAAAGAAGTGCCGTTTTGGGGATATATACAATGGTGTGCTGCTTGGGAGTGACAAAAAAATAATTATAAGAAGAATGGAACGAATATGTCAGTATGTTTTCAAAAGCAAGTTAGCCCAAGTTTTTAAACAAGCATAATTTTAGGGTTTTTGTAACTAACTTAGGGTTTAAATGTAGCAAAAATTTTAAACATTATCATGAATACACAGAAAATTTTAATCAATTTGGTTTCCATGATGAATTTACATGCTTAAATTCCTAATTTCAATTTGCTGCTAGATATGAGAAAGTTTGAGATTTTGAAGAAGCAAGTGGTTCTTACAAATGTAGCAAACTTAAATTTTGAGGACAATTTAATTTAACTTCCATTTTTATGACCAGATTTTGGGTCAGCTGTTAAGCATTCAAAAAATAAAATCTGATAATATCTGGCAATTCCAATTTTCAGTTTTATTGATCTTCACCATGAAATAATATATAAGCTAAGGGGCAAAATTTTGGAAAAGCAGATCACTTTGTTGTCCTATTTAGCAAGTTCTCAAATTATGCCATCTTGGAATCATTACAAGTAATTATACGAAGACAGTATCTTGTGTTTTGTATTTCATTGTTACACATCCAATTGTTCTCTAGAGATATCAGAGAAAACCCACTCAAGAAGGGAAGGTTAGATAAACAGCCCTCTCTCTCTCTCTCTCTGTCTTTGCCTCCATTTGGTTCCTTATGTTCATTTCTCAGTGCATTTCAGTTACTTTTATTGTTCCCTTCATTTTCTCTTTCATTCCAGAAGTTTAAGTGATTGCATAATTCTTTTGACAGCTGAAAGTAGTATCCGACTTTGAATGAAAGGTTTACAGCTACAGCTTTTCAATTAGAAAATCTCAGATCATGTGATCTATGAGTTTTAATATCTTAGGATCTCGACCAGTAAGGAATAATCACTTTGAAAAACCTTGATGCTACCTAGAGTTTGTGTTTTGTGAGGTTGCTTGGTAAATTATTTTCCTTTGATAATTGAATATTGCTTCAAGAGAGGTGAGCTCAGACGTTTGGCAATGAATATTGAATGTGTATTCCAAGAGACATGACCTTAAAATATCATCAAGCTAAGTAGTAGTGAAATTGAACTCTGCTGTATAATAGAAGTCAGTGTTTCTTACATCTTTGTGATATATAAATATTTTTACATTGTGGTAGATAATAATTTGTATGGGAACATTTAATTGAATTTAATTTATCCTATGGCAGAATTATGTTGCATAGGTCATTTTAGTTTTTGATTTAAGCATCTTAAAATTACAAATGCAAATATTCAACACGTAAAACCCACATGAATACACACTCCCAAACATTTGAAATCCTAACAGTCATTTCCAACAGCTTTTTCCTACAAAAGAAGTCAGCTCTTCTTAGAGAAGACATGCATTCCCATAGCTTGAGAGGTGCACACTATAAGGTAAACAGAGAAAGGATTACAGCAGTTTAAGTATACCAGCGGATTTACTTTATAGACAATAGACTTTTGAATTACTTGTCTTCAAAATTTGGTTTCTTGAGAAAATTATCTGTGTAGATTAATCATGCATTTCAGATACTTTCCAGACATCTGAATGTTGTTTTCTTAAAAGTAGCCAGCACGCCTGTTTATGCAGTCTGCATGGGAGATAGTAAGAGATGTGTATGCTGTATATCTACTAGTAGAGATTTGTTTATGAGTGCTTCCTTAAAAAATTATTTTTTCTGAAGAAAGGGATTTCTTTTTTATAATTTAGATTAGATGATTTTAAATGTTTTTAGGTTTTAACCTCTCTGATCATCAGGGTCATTGCCATGGAAAAAATGCAAGTTATAGCATATTTCATTTTTATAAGGAAAGAAGTTGATAATTTAGACTTTTTTCTTTTACTAAATTGAATTACATCACTCAATATTTGGATGGCATTAATTCACAATAGCAACAAAAAAATCTTACTATTCAACAAAATAAAGTATGATTTCCTTCACATTTAACTTAATTTGTTCTTTAAAACATCTCCTAACGAAGGTTTTCTCATCCTCTGAAGCTGAATTTATTTAGGAAAAAATATTTTAAACACCATCCCAAGTGATATAACTATTTTTATTGAGCTTTGATGTTCTATTTGAACATATTTGAAGACTGTACAAGCACTCAATTTAGAATTAAGATTTTATTTGGAGATTTTGGTTGTATTTGAAATCTGTTGTGGAATTAAACATGAAGAATACGTCAATTTACTAGATGTCATTGTCTATGACACATTTTAGTCTTATCTTTCTGCCTATATGTAAAGAGGAATAGAAATAATTGGTATAAACAGGAAAAAAGAAGTAAAGTGGTAGGATCAGATGTGAGAAATATATAAGCTAAGATACTCTTTTTTTGTTTGTTTGTTTTTTGTTTTTGTGAGACAGAGTCTTGCTCTGTTGCCCAGGCTGGAGTGCAGTGACACAATCTTGGCTCACTGCGGCCTCCACCTCCCAGGCTCAATGGTTCTCCTGCCTCAGCCTCCTGTGTAGCTGGGATTACAGGTACGCATCACCACACCCGGCTAATTTTTGGATTTTTAGTAGAGACTAGGTTTGACCATGTTGGCTAGGCTAGTCTCAAACTCCTGACTTCAGTTGATCCGCCCACTTCAGCCTCCCAAAATTCTGGGATTTCAAGTGTGAGCCACCAGGGCCAGCCTAAGCTAAGATATTCTAGAAGCTATTAATAGTAAAATATAATGTAAATTGTTTAAAATTAATCTGTATATGAAATTTTTTCTAGGACTTTCCTGCCAGAAAAGTAGGAATAGAATGGCAAAAGGAACGAGGTTCCTTCTACAAGTAGGCACACATCCTATTTCACTTTATCCTGTGATCAGTCTCATAACCATCTCCTGGTGTGAAGTGCTAAAACTGTGCTTTAAGAATAACTTAAGTCCTTTATGTACAAACTAAAGTATGAGAGCCTGAACCTTGGAAACCAAGAGATTCCAAAAAGCCTTATGTGTGAGACTGGGTGCCACAGATCTTGGCAGAAATTACTGCTTATTCTTAATTCTTATTGTTCCTTTCTAGCACTTCAATTTATAATGCCAATATCTACCTCAGCCTAAAGACAAGCTCTAGAATCACTTGTGTTACTTATTACATTTCTTTTAAAAAACTCGTGAATTACACATGAATTTCAAAGTTGCCAACTGAGATTCCAAGGACTTAAAAAAGAAAAAACGTGGCACCTTTCCATTATAAAGGCTGTACGCAGTCTTCATAGTGTTTGTCTTTAAGGGACAACATGCCTCATCCATCAGCAACTTTTCTTCCTTAAATCATCATATCTTGCCTAAAAAGGTTTTCTGAAAACTAAGATTTGCAGATTGTTATATCACATCTTAATCTACGTATCAACTTTAGCATTATCAAAGCATGAACTGTTCTGGGTTTTCATAGTTAATTATGTTTGTGGTAATAACTGGGATGCAATTGTTTTTCTTCTGATGATTTTGTACTTGCTTTTCTTATGGTAACTTCTGATGCTTGTTTGTAAGATCTTCCTCTCTTTTCTCCATCTGGTTATCTTCTTACCTTCTGTCCTTTAACTCAGATGTCACCCACACTGTGTGTCTTTCTGGATTGCTTCTTATTTAACTGTTGCTTCTCATAGTTTACATACCTCCTCCTGTACCACACTATCAACATTTCTCAAGCTGCACTATATGCTGGGTTGTGTCTTTATTTATTTATAAGTTCCTTGATAATTCGGACTATATATTAGTATATTCAAAAAATACTTATGAAGTGTTTACTTTGGGTCAGGAATTATTGAGTGAAGGAAATTGACCAAAACTCTGCCATCATGAAGCTCGCATTCTAACTTAGGGAGACAGATAACAGACAATGAGCCACATAAATATGCAAAGTATCGTAAGTTAGATGGTGAAAAGTAATCCTGGATGGGGATCAGATAATTTTGATAGGATAATTTTTAACTGGGTAGTCAAGAAAGGCCGCACAGAGAAGATGGCAATTGGAAGAACAAGGTGGTGAGAACTGCTGAGTCTGGAGCAAACACACAATTTGGAGCAGTAGAAGATTCCAGAAGTAACAGTATAGAGGCGAAGAAGTGGGAATTGTGTGGAGTCTTTTACTTGCTGTTGTAATGACCTTGGCTATGCTTTGAAGTGAGGTGGAAAGTTGGCAGGGACCTTAGTTTTCTTTTTAATAATTCACTATGAATTTTGAACGGTCACTATTATAGACTCAATAATTTTGCTTTATTACTCTTGCAATTGACTACAAAAGAGCGTATTGAAGAAATGTTAAATTCTAATTTAAACTGATTGAAATAGGTTTTTATCTTTTTATGTTTCTCATCACTGAATATCTCATTTTTAATTAGTTTGAAAGCATTCTAAGATAGTGAGCCAATGCAATTTAGCATAATGCATAACTTATTATTCATCAGATTTAGGTATTTAACCGAGGATGCTAATTAGGAAAGTAACTTGTTCTGTTGGATGATTTTGATAAAGCTACTTTCAAATGATTATCACATCCATTGATGTCATATTAAGTTGTGTTTCTGGAAACCAAATTTAGGCAGTGGTAATGAGTTAATATCTCTAAGTGGATACCTTTTATCTCTACAGTCAAGGATACTTGAAAGTGGAAAAACATACTGGCTTCAAGTCTTGGGAACTAGGACTTACCGGAAATGTGTGTGTTTGTTTTGTTTCCTGGTGGAATTGTCTTCTCGGAAAGATGGTGTTTCCTTTTCAATAGGAAAAAATTGATCCTATGCTGCTTTACTTTAATGCTTTGCTTTTGTCAAAATAGTGTTTTCTTAGGAAAATTAACCTATCATAATATAATGAAAAGAGAAATGCTGAAGACACAAAATGATGTCCATGTTAATATTGAGTAGGAAGCATCAAGGGACATGAGAAGAGGGAAGCGAAGAGAGGGAGAAGAGAAATTTATAGTGTAACAACAATTAGTAAAAAGGATTAGCATATACATGTAGTCAATAAGTCAATAAATGGCTGTTTATAGAAAGCCTACCAGGCACTAGGGGATATAGCAGTGAAGAAGGCAAAGACACAATTGGCTATACTGTAGTGAGGAGGGAAAGAGGAGGAAGACATACAAATACCTAAACAAAGCAATGGTGTGAAGGGCTATAAAGTACACTACTACGAAGAAGATTACATGTGATAACATGGCTGAGTAAAACTGTCAAGGAGGAAGGCACTGATCTGGCTGTAGGTATTTCAGAGCATTTTTCTCTCTGAGGAGGTAATATTTCATTTGAGAGTTGAGTGAAGACAAAGAGGAAGGTACTTTGAAGATCTGGGGTGCTCTGAGCAGAAAGAAGGGCAGATATAAAGATTCTGTAATTTAAAAAGAGAGCTTGATAGTTTCTTACAAAGAAAAGAAGGCCGGTTTGGCTGGAATGTCCATGAAGGAAGAGCATGGAGAGAGATTACATGAGTGTTCTCAGGGACCAAATCTAGATCTTATATCAAAGTGTGAATATAAATTAACTACATTGAGAATTGTATGATGGATGTGTGATACGATGAGGTTAGCCCTTAGGAGGGTGTACTATTGTGGAAGGGTACAGTAGTGAAGGAAGGGGGTTCATTTAGCTGACTATTGCACCTGTCCAGTTGAAGGATGATGGTAGTTGGGATTATGAGTGTAGCAATAAAGTTGGAGAAAATCAGTTGAGATTGGAAGTTGATTTGAAGATGATTGAATTTACTGAGCAAGAATTATATCAAGGTATTTGGATTTAGGGACATGGGGGATTATGGTCACTTTTAGTGATATGGCAAAGTCTTGATGACATGAGGCAGTTTGCAAGTGACAGAGGTGTGGGTAGGTGCGTATGTGTGATTGATTTTACATTTTTTAATCTTAAATTAAGACGCTAGTTAGAATCCAAGTGGAGACATCAAGTAGGCACTGACAAGTTGACTTGGCTAGAGATGTGAGTTAGATCATCGTAGCCTATAGAGCATGCCTAAAGTCATGAATCTAGGTGAGGGGTTGGAAAACTATTATAGCCCATGAGCCAGATCTGGTCTGCCACCTATTTTTGTATGGCTCATGAGTTATAAGTACGTGTGGCATTTATAAGTCTAAAATGTAAAATACAGGGAAATTTTTCAGCAGGGAAAGTTCCATAAATTTGCCTCTTGGCAACACAAAGCTTGCAATATTTACTATCTGGCTCTTTGTCAAAAATGTTACTGACTCCTGATCTGGATGAAACCCTGTGAGGAGAGAGTGTTGACAGAAGAGAGAGAAGCATCACAGTGGAAATTAAAATTATGTCAACTGAAGTGTGTAGGGTAGAGAATTTAACCCTGAGTATAACAGTAAGAGATTAAAATAACAGTAAATTCATTATCAGCGTGATCAATGAAACCTTTGGGGGCAAAGAGGAACTATCTTCGTCACACCTTTCACTCACTCATAGAAAGATCTTAGGCAGGAAATATAACTTGTTTGAAGATCTGAGATAAGGCTAATGTAGTTTGGACAAAGAAAGCTAATGGGAGGATGACATTACATCTGGCCAAAGATTTAGGGAAGAGCCAAATACTTCAGGCTTTTTAAAGTGATCTTTAGATAAAGAGGAGGTCATCAAGGCATTCCGAATTTGGAGGATCAAATCACATCTGATGGAAAAAATCTGGCTGTATGTGCATCTAGGATGTAAGGAAGCCAACATGGATGTGAAGTTAAAATTGTCCATTGCAAATAATAAAATGAAGGCCCCAGGTAGCCTTGGCAAGGGCAGATTTGGTATAAAATCCTTATTGGAATGGGCTTAAGCAGTAACGGGAATACGGATCTAGCTGTTGTGTTTAGTGGAATTTTATCAGTCTTTTTGTTGTGTATGATATATAGATGGTCAAAATAAGGAACTTCTACATTTTCGGTTTTTGTTTTATTTTAATTGAGATTTGAATTAAAAATAAGAAACTTTTATTTTGAAACTTGGAGACTGTGTTTAAAAAGTATAGAGTAGGGCTAGAAAAAAACCTAAAACTCTCCTGATGAGGAGAGTGCTAATCGTGACTCTAATAATAATAAAATACTTTTCTGATAATTTTTTGTGTGTTTCATTATTTATATATGTATGGGAAGTTGTACCCTAGCCACATGCCAATTCACCTGGTGAACTTGCTCTTCAACGTGGCACAAATATTTCCTTCTATCTTTAGCCTTCCGGGGTTTCTCACATGGACTATTGGCTCTTCCTACATGAACCTGCTGGTAGTACCCTGTAGGAGACATGCTACTCCATGACAACAGGCACCACGCTGTAGGGGAATTACCATACCTGTCAATCACTATCTCTAGAATGTGGCCTTTCATGAGCCCTGAGATTTCATACTGTTTCTCTGAGCTGTAACAATATTTATATTGAAAAAATAAACATGTTCTTCTATCTTTAATATTTTATATCTTATAATTTGAATATCCCATTTTCATTATACTACTTAGCTGCTAAGTTATGTTATAAAAACAAGTTTTAATTCTCTGCAAACACCTTCAAATCTAATCCTTACCGGTGAAGACTGATGTCTGGTTAACATCTGTTAGGACATTTATTTCCATACAGTATTTATAGCGCCTTTTTGTTATTGATTGGTATGATAAATGTGTAACTCTTACACAAAGACAAAATTTTTAGATTTTTGTATTTAAAATACTGGTTATCAAAAGAAAAACCCAGATGTTATTTGTTTATGTTTCTGCTTGAGGTACTGAATCTATTTCAAGTCATATTTCTCAGTATTGATATACTTAATTTTGCTGAAATAATAACACACTAACTTTAGCTACTTTTTTTCTCAGTGTATCTCCTTGTCGCTCACCATTTCCGCCTCATTTCACTTCTCATCTTTATTTCTTTTTCTTTGGTCTTCTTTTACTTTAGGGATTCTTTCAATTTAGAAGTGTTCTTGTTTTCTGTTAATTACTATTCTTCTTGGATGTACACAGTTATCCTTTTCCATTTCATTTGTGAATTCATCTCAGAGGCATTTTGTATGTGCCTTTTACTCATAGCTTCTCAGAAGTCCCTTTCGAGGTTACCGATTTAACATGTCATGTACTATAAGGTTTGCATGGCATGGTGGCAGCTGACTTTGGTCTTTACAAGGATTGAAATGTTCACTCAACATGGATTGGTAGAATTTATTTTTTCCTTAAACATTTCATCGCCTTGTAAACAAACAAAAGCAAACCCAAGACTCAAAACTGACATTACTATTGGTGCCCCTGGAAATAGCTACCTTCTCACTAAAGTAGATTTTGTCATCCAACTTTATGTGTTGTTGAACACACATGGTGCTGTATGAGCACTCACTCACTAGTCTAGAAAACATTGCTGTGACCAGTTACCAGAAAAATAAATTCAGATTGCTCTTCACCTTCCACAGATGACCCTTCTGAAAGCCATTTGAATTCATTATAAATTATAGTTATATTAGTGTGACTTTAATTCACTTGTAATCTGAACTTTATGTGCAATGCATTTTTTCCCGTGTTTAATCATTTTTGAATGCTAAATCATTTGCAAACAAATGGCTTGTCCTTGAGAAAGAATTTAAGGCTGAAAGTACATTAAGTGCCATCTGGGTATCTGTGTCAATGGTTTTGTCACTACAAATGTGTGTGTGTGTGCATATCACCTACTTTATCACATTTATTTGATAAAATTGATATGCAATCTCTAAATCATTGTGTCTCCAACTTGTGTTATGCCACAAATACAAATTTTTGTCCTAAAGTTGATGGTACCCTTTGTAAAACTAGAAGTTCTCATTTGTGCAAAGGAAGGAAAAATAAAACAAGAAACAAATTCAATAAAAAAATTAAAGGTCAGATTTCTTTTATAGCTGCTGAATTCCTTTCTTTCCTTTCCATCATCCTCACATTCCCAAATCTCAACAAAGTTAAGAAATTAAAACACACATCATGAGATCATACGTTCACCTTGTTCAGGAACTGAAGGATTACATATACAAGACTATACCTTAATAAGTAGAGGGAGAAATATGAAGATATGAATAGAATATGAAAATTTATTATAATGCAGTTGTATTCTAAAGTGTTTCCTAGGCAGGCTAAGAGTATGTTGCCAGGAAATTTTAAGAGACCCACTCCATTATATAGAAGAGGATGTGTGTAGATCTCTTAATTCTGAAATGTTTAGAACTGAGTACAACAGGTCTTTGAATAACGACGTTTCATTCAATGTCATTTCATTATGATGTTGATGAGAAAAAACAAATTGATTCCAATTGGGGTTCACTGTCTGTGTAGAGCTTATGTATTCTCCCCATGTCTGCATTGATATTCTCTGGATGCTCCAGTTTCCTCTCACTTCCCAAGGCTGTGCATGTGAGGTTGATTGACGTGTCTATGTGGTCCCAGTCTGAGTAACTGTGGGTATGTGTGAGTGCACCTGCAATGCGACGGCACCCTGTCCAGGGCTGGTTCCCACATTGCGTCCTGAGCTGACAGGATAGGCTGCGGTCAACTGCAACCCTAAACTGAAATAAGTAGGTAAATAATGATTTTACTAGCTTTTATTAATCTTAAACGTATGAATAGCTGAAATTTATTTCAGCATTTAATATTAGAAGTGTTTTGATCTTTATTTACAAGTTTGTTGACGTTTTAGTTACCAAAAGCCATAGAAGCTGAACTCTTTTGATGTCAACCTATGGTAAAATGGGTTTCGCTGACTGTATTTTTGTACCAATTAACCATCCCCAATTTATCCCTCCGTATGCGTGTATCAAAACATCACGTGACCATAAATATATATACCTATGACCAGTTTTCAAGCACCTGTCAATGATGTTAAGTGAAGACTTATTGTAGTCCTTTTTTGGCATAACGAAAATGTGTGTGTTTTGTTCAAGATTGGAAAAGTTCTTTGTGTAAAGAACTAGACAGTAAATATTATAGGCTTTGCTGGCCATATGTAGTCTCTGTCTCTCCTTCATCTACTCATTCTTCTTCTCCCCTTCCTTCTCCTTCTTTAAACACTTCCAAAATGCCAAAACAATTTTTAGCTCTCAGCCATATGAAGCAAGCCATTGATTAAATTTGGCTTGTAGGCCCATAAGGTGTGAATTCCTTTACATCATCAGAATGCCGCATATATATGAAATGTTATCTATGAGAAATTAATGGGGCTCCCAGCAGAGAGAAATTAGCCTAAGTTAAGTTTGGGCTTTGGAATTCAGGGGAATGCCATGCACAAAAATGCTCTGCTTTTAAAACTAGTTACTAACAGTCCATTTCTGATATCAGAAATACATGAAAACTACCAATTGAACGGACATTATTCACTACTTTAGTGCTGCTACTCCTGTGTGGTGGAAAAAGAATCCAGAAAGTTTTCCTTTCCATTTGAACATTCATGCAATAAAAATTTCCAAATCTTTTTTTGAACAAATTTTTATCTTATAGCTCTCTTGTGTACTTTATAAGTACGTTTTGCTGCTTATTCTCAGTAACTGTATTGAAACAATCTGTTTTCCTTTATCAATCAAAATAAAATAAGAAATTTAGCTTAATACTAATATTAAGCTGAAGTGCAAGATATATGAAAAAGAGAGAAAAGAAGCAGGATAAACTGACCTTTTGATAACTGCAGAGGACAGCAGATCAAAGACTGGACTTTAACGTCTGACATTTTCAGAATCTATCACAGTAAGTCCACTGGGTCCAGAAATAGGTTTTAATCCTAGATTGAAATGACAATGCTGTCATGACATTGAGTTTGATGGAAAAAGTGAAGTTAAAGTTTTTCTCAATATTATTTTAAAATCAATGATTGATTTAACTATAAAATGGACTGATTCTGAAGAACTCATTCTGACGTTGGAGGTGAAAATGCTTTTACTCTAATCATTAAAATCAATTTCTCTAGATATCTGACTTTATTCTGCTTTATAACATAAAGAATGAAACTATATTTATTAATGAAGTGTAATCTAGCAAAGTGGCATAAGCATAATTATGAGTCACTTACTAAAGTTGTGTGTTTTTTTCCATTGCATGAAAACCCTGCCTTGTTTTAATTTTTATTGACTCTTTAAAAGCAATTTTAGGTTTGTAGAAAGAAGTGAATAAGCATTCACACGTCATCCTCAGCCTCTACCCCAATTTCCCCGATTTTTAACATCTTGCAATAGTGTGGTACATTTGTTATAGTTGATGAGTCAATATTGGTACATTACTATTGACTAAAGTATGTAGTTTGTATTAGAGTTTACTCCTTGTCTTATGAATTCTATAGGTTTTGTCAAATGTGTAATGACAAATAATCCTCATTACAGTGTCATACAGAATAATGGATTCACTCTCCTAAAATTCTTCCTTGCTCCATCCGTTCATCGTTTCCTCTACTAATTTATGTAGAAGATAAATTAGTAGATTGAGTTGATGGTTATAGCAGTTTAAAGCACAGATAGAAAACTAGATTGACCTGCCTACCCAGACTGTGCTTCTCACTCTCACTGTGCCCTTTCTTAACCTTTGGAAATGCTTTTATTCATATATAAAATAGGCTATAACTTCATATAGTTGTATTACAAAAAGTTAATGCACAGAAAAAGACTTGTGCTAGGTATATGGTTTCTTCTCAGTTAAATGGAAGCCATTGCGTGTGTTTGTCAATAGAATTCGTCATACTTTATCTCACATATCTTTACGTCGTTGTTGGCACATGACATGTTTAGACTGCACAAATCTCCTCCAAATCCCTAATAGCCACTGATCTCTTTACTGTCTCCATAGTTTTGCTTTCTCCAGAAGGTCATGTAGTTGAATCATACGGTATGTAGACTTTTCAGACTGGCTTCTTTCACTTGGCAATATGCATTTAAAGGTTCCTGTGTGTCTTCTGTAGCTTGACAGAATACTATTCCATTGCCTGGATATACCACAGTTTATTTTTCCATTCACTTCCTGAAGGACATTTCGATTTTAGTGATCATGAATAAGGCTCCTGTAACATTCATGGGAAGAAGGCTTTTGTGTGCATGTAAGTTTTCAAATCCTTTAAGTAAATACCGGGAATGTAATTGCTGGGTTGTGTGGTAGGAGTATGTTTAGTTTTATAAGAAACTGCCAAACTGACTGCCAAAGTAGCTGTACTATTCTGCATTCTCACCAGCAATGAATAAAAGTTCCTGTTTCTCCTCACATTTGCCAGCTTTTGGTATCATCAGACTTTTGGATATTGGTCATTTTAATAGTCATGTAATAATATCTCACGGTTGCTGTGACTTGCAGTTCCCTAATGATACATGACTAGTAACTTCAAAATCCCCATTTGACAGCTGTATTTAGACCTTTGGACTATTTTTTAAATGAGTTGTTTTCTTTCTTATTTTCGAGTTCTCTGTATACTTTAAATACCAGTAATTTATCTGATATGTTTTGAAAATGTTTTGAATATGTTTTGAAAAAATTTTCTCCCAACCTGTGGCTTTTGTTTTCATTCTAAGCACAGTTTTAATAACAAAAGTCTTTAATTTTAATGATGCTCAATTTCTCAATTTTTTCTTTGTCTAACCCAATAAATCAGAAAGCTTTTTATCATTTCACATGACTTAATATTCAGGCAAGGTCTATATAGGCCCCTTTCAAACAGTCATAAAGTTTAGAAGCTCTGACCTCACAAACAATAACAACGACAACATAGAAACAAAAATGACAGCTTTTGATGTTGTCTCAGTAATTTCTCAATTCAAGAACAGATTACTGAGCTTTATAAGCAATACGTATAGATATCAATTTCACTGTAAAATACCTTATGATATTTATCAAATCACCTTAGTTTTGGTCACTTATTACTATTAGACTAAAATGTAATTTGTCAGACATGAGAAATCCTTTGGAGTATTTTTTAGAGAACCAAGTATTTGTTTTAGCCTTTTCAGTTCTTCTCTTGCTGTTTCTCCAGTATAGTCATTCCAATTGTCTCTATAGATGTATTAATACCAGGTACATAGTAAACACAATTATCTCCCACGTGTACCCCAACCCCCTTCCCTGTTCATGCAGTGAACATAAAGGAAGCAGGTCAAAAGGAAGCAGGTCATGTACCCTGTGATGTGCTGGGTTGTAAGGAAAGGTACACAATTAATGTACCATGTCTGAGTTTTCTTCTTCTCTGTATTTGTTCCATTTAATGCATGTATGTTTTTTATTCCTTAGGCCTCTCCAGTCCTAACACACTCAGGGATACTTGATACAGCTATAAGGCTGTGTCTTTATCAGGCACCTTTGGGTTACCCCCGGCCAGGGGTGGGAAATAGAGGAAGTGAATGTCTGTATCCTCATTAAGTATCACACAGAGCAGAAACATAAAGAAGCCTGTGCCATGAATGGGTCTCTTCTTTCTCCAAAAACCACCTACCCCTTCAACTCCCACTGCTTAAAGGAAAATCTTGTATTAGTCTCCCCATTTTCTCCTCAAACTTGCTTTAGCAAAGCAGTTCCTAAACCTCTGTTAATGTATGTCCCCACCCCTAACTCAACACACAGTCTCATGTCACATCACAGAAAAGAAGTTCAAAACAAAACAAAACAAAGCCACAGTCTTATAAGAAAAATAGGTAAGTTTTACAAAAGTTGTGTACTGTATCTCTGCTTTGAATTTTGTCATTGGCCAAGGATAGTAAAACTCTTGGAAAACTATAAAACAGGAACTTACGTAATATGTTTTACCCAAGATTTTTCAAACATTTTTGGAAGGATACTTATTAACATCTTGCAGAGGTAATGTTACATGAAAAACTTAGCATAAGACCAATCAGGTATTCTATGCAATAATGCAGATATATGAAAAAATAATATAATGAAATAAATGACTTTTCAAAAGGTATTGATCCTAGATCCACATTCTTTTTTTGGTTCAGGTGAGGCAATTAGAATGTGAAAAAAAGAAGCATAGAACAACTGTCTAATGAGAGGGACGAATGTTCCTGGGTGGAAAGTTATTAGAAGATAAATTAGTAGATTGACCCTTTTGCTGTCTACGCAGGTTTTTTTTTTTTTTGCTAGTACCAATAGAAACAAATTCATTTTATGGTTTGTGTCACTGGAAATGTATAACTTAGTGGTAGCTGTATAGCAAACTTTGAATATGTAATAATAAGAGATTAGATGTAGGTTTAATATCATTATTTAATTTATTTGCTTGAATACCAGTGAGGAATTTCCACTTAAGCTCTCGTTTTCCAGATGAGTGTTTAATTGAATTCCAGAATTCATTTTGAAATAGAACTTTGTGTAGAATATGAATTTCTTTGCAAGAAGAATCATTTGTACACTTGGGTTTGAGAGCAGTTTAATGTCAATATAACTTCTTTCCAGGCTTTCATTTCCTACTTTTTGATATGGGAATAATCTCATGGCCTGATTGTGAAAGTCTTAAAAGATAATGTTTGGGGGGAGGGGAAGGGATAGCAATAGGAGATATACCTAATGTTAAATGATGAGTTAATGGGTGCAGCACACCTACATGGCACATGTATACATCTGTAACAAACCTCCACGTTGTGCACATGTACCCTAAAACATAAAGTGTAATAAAAAAAGATAATGTTTGCAAAGATACTCTGTGCACTCAAAGCGTGCTCTATGAACTTCATTGCCGTTCACATTTTGGGTTTATGAGGCTTCCATTTGCTGGCAATTGAAATGTGACTCTGAGTTAGATGCCGTGGTGTGGGAGATGATGTTTATTGGAGTTTAAAGCACAGATAGACAACTAGATTGTCCTGCCCACCCAGACTGTGCTTCTCACTCTCACCGTGCCCTTTCTTAACCTTTGGAAACACCTTTATTTATATATAAAATAGTTTCATATACTATTTTATACTATATACTTCATATAGTTGTATTATGAAAAGTTAATGCACAGAAAAAGACTTGTGCTAGGTATACGGTTTCTTCTCAATTAAATGGAAGCTATTGCCTGTATTTGTCAATGGAATTCATCATACTTTATCTCACATATTCAGTGCTTTACATCATTTTTGGCACATGGTATGTTTAGACTGTGCAAGGGTTAATTACGCCAAATTTATCTATCTACAGTTAATATAGCCCAAGGTACCTTGTTTAGCTGAGCCAAAGTTTGCATTTATTAAAAATGTAAATTTATCTTGAAGTGATGCCTGATCTCACAGAACTATGGGTTCCAATCTCTAAATCACTGTGATCAGTAGTAAAACTATGTACTCTGTGTCTGTCCTACTAGCTATATTGCCGGAATCTGGAGCATGACTTTTGGGTCTTTCTGTAATGCCTTACCTCTCATCAAAATTCACAAAATTCACAAGACCTGCTCTCTGGATTGTGAGACTTTTGCATTACAAAGAAAAAGGTACTGTCCTAATGGCATTCCAAAGCCATTTGAAATGAGTTGCTGTCGTTTCCAGGGAGTCATTTTTGTGTTGGTTATCATTACTTTACCATTACCTTTTAATTTGGAAATGTTAAAATCCATTGCCATGCTCCTTGGAATATAAAGATCATATAGGGTCATTGACATGAGTCTGAAAGTATCAGTCACTGGAGACCTTCTAGTGGGATAATGTTGTTAATATTGCTGGTATTCTATTCTTCACGTTTCCTCCAGTAAAATGTAAAGTGACCAAAATATAAGCGTCACACAGGCAAAGATTCTTTTATTTGTTCAACGAACACTGCTTTCACAGAGTAGTCAGTTAATATTCACTACTAGAATGCATGTTGAATGGCAGCTCTTTTATTTGCCATTAGCGTTGGCCCACTTGATAGCAGTTGGACAAAAAAATTGGACAAAGTGTGTTGATCTTTTATGAAAAAATAGATATCTCTTTCTTTCTTTCATTGTTGCGTTTTCTCTGGGCAAGTTGATACACACTGTAGACCTGATGTTATTTTAGGGATACAGTTGAAGTTACTAGATACTTTAGAGTTTATTTAATTATAATATGAAGCTTTGAGTTTCTGTTTCATTATTAAATAATTTATTTTATGATAGTGTTGCTTAACTTAGTGTGCAAGGCCTACAAATAAACCTAATAAATATCTTACAAACTACCTTAAAATAAATCTAACATTTTTTACTGAAATATTTTTAAACATGTTGAAGTTGGAATGCCAGGTAATTGTATACATACACACACACACATTTTCTTTTGGTTTCTTTGTTCCTATTATTGAAATTCCTATGCTAATAACCATATCAATTTATGAAACTCATTTTGAGAAAAAAGGCCTAAAATATAACTCATTTTTAAAATGATTTTCTCTTAATTTATAATGTCATACTTTAATAAAATAGGGTAGGGCAATTTTGTATAAATATTTATGCTAAGTTTTCTACATAAGTTACTGCATGTAGTCTAGTTTTTAATAGAAGGGTTTTCTTTTTCTTCAGTATCCACTTTAAAGTCAATGACATTTAGTGTTTTTTACTTTACAGTTCTAAGTTACTTATGCTTAAAAAGACATCTGACTTTTAAGTTACTGTCCAACTTGATTGTTATCTCTCTGTATCTTATCGATGTATTCTTGAAAGTAGTTAGATTTTGAAAGACATTACTAAGAGGGCTTTTTCTCATCTTTGGAGAGTAACTTGGGGTAAACGGTTGTCTTTCGTCTTTGTCCTCCTCTCTACCCACAACTCCCCATCCCAGATCATTAGCTGAACTTGTGTGCTCAGGTTAATGTTCTGTTTCACCTTTCTTGTCAAATTGCTAGATACAACTCTCTTCAGTTATATACTGTACAAACAGAATCTCATCTTTTTAATCTCTCTCTTTTAAACAAATGTGTTCACGCTCAGATTTGTTGTCATTTAGAACAGGACTTCCTATTAGAAATATAATAATTTTCCTTCATGTTGTATCTTCAATACAAAAAAAAAAAAACAGAAAAACACGTATCAATGGTTTGCATGTGTCATGCTGATAGTTGGAGGGCAACTGATATTAGAAAAAGTGACACTATATTTCTGAACACAAACCTTGTTTCATCTTAGAATTTGGTGTTGAACCAATTGTGTACCTCATAGCAATAAACTTTAATGAGTTGTTAATATGTGATTAACTGCCTTGGCCAAACTCAAAATCTTATTCACACATACAATACACACAGAGAACTTATTTTTATTTGTTCAGTCACTCCTTTAGTCCTTCATTTATTTCACAAACATTCATTGACACTTACGTGGCAGCACTCTTATAAGAATAGAATATACCCTGTTAAATCAGACATGATACTTGCTTTTGTGGAGCTTATGCTTTAATGGAGAAACAGAAAGTCAAGCAAAAACTCAAACTATATAACTTTAAATTGGATATGTGCTAATGAAGGAAAATGTGGCAGTGTAAGAAAAAATAATAGGGAGTTAAAGGATAAATAGGAGTTTGGTGGATGAAATTTATGAAGGGCTGAAGATTTCAAACAAAAGAAACTGATGCAGGAGGGTGCAGCTTTGGAGTCAAGAATGAAGTTCTAGGAGATAGCAAGGAAATGGTGGGAGAGGAGGTCAAAGTAGGTAGGATTTTATATATTATCAATGGGAAAATATTGAACAACCCTAAGCAGAAAGGCAATGATAGGGGGTCAAAGTAGGTAGGATTTTATATATTATCAATGGGAAAATATTGAACAACCCTAAGCAGAAAGGCAATGATAGGAGGTCAAAGTAGGTAGGATTTTATATATTATCAATGGGAAAATATTGAACAACCCTAAGCAGAAAGACAATGATATATATTCATCTTCATTACAAATTCTTATATCTTTAGTAGACCTGTTTTCAGGCAAAATTTCATGAGAGAATAGTAACAAAGAGAAAAAAAGTGGTGTTCTCAGATTATCTCTAACTCACCTGATGACTTTAAGCTAAATGACCTCAACATTTTGTGAGGCTTTTCCTTCTTATAAAGTAAGGAGTTTAGATGAGGTGAGGTGTCCAATTTCATTTAGCTTCAATTTCCTGTAATTTGACGGCTGTCAAGTCATGCTTTGATTTGTTCTGTTTGTGAGCCAGAGTAACTTTAAGGCAGTATATTAACTAGGAGAACTATTTCTTTACTTTTAAACTTCAAAATTATGATGACATAAGTATTTTAAAGAGCATTTAGAAAGTAGACAAATGAAAAATTTTTAACATTTTGGAATGCTTCTTGTATTTCTTTTTGAAACCTAGGTTTTTGGTGGTAGTGTTGATATTTATTTTTGCCAAACTAACCATTCCATGTAATTTTGTAGCATTTTGGGTTGATGACCACCGTAAGTCTAGTATTCCCATATGTGTTAAAATTTATCTTTACAATTAATATATTTTCACTGAATTATTTAATTAAAAATTAAACTACGATTTCTAATACATGTTCAGTGAGATATTATTAGGCATTACCTGAAAGGGATTTCTGGAGAAAGAAAGAATTTCTGGTTAAAAAGAGTTGAGCAGGTTTTCCTAGAGCGATTCTCTTGGTCTCTAGGATGGTGCTACAGCATAAAATATCCTCCTAATTTACTTCACAAATTAGCCCTTAGATTTCATGAATTACTTATAATTTTTTTTGTAGACCACAGTTTCTTTGCTCTTCAGTATTACACTTGCTTATGTGAGTTTCTAAAACTAAGTTTAATTTTGGAAATTCTTAATTTTATATTTATATTTTGAATTGTGTTTAAAATTAAGTTTAGTAAAAAGCTAGGTTTTTATTTCTACCTACAAATTCAGTGTCCCATCAATAGAAAAAAAATTCTCAATAATATTTTAAAGTTACTTACTTTAGTCTTTGTCATTAAAGAATAAAATTTACCAGGCAGAAATGCCCCAGAAGCTACCTATGGAGGAAATATAAATATTATTATTACCTACTAATAGTAATATACAAAATAGTCAATTATGTGTATAGAAGTTAAATATATATAAAAGTTAAATATTTATAAATGATACAGGACTCACGTGTTTGTATTCTCTGACTGCTGTGCAGTCACAGTCTGATAAATTGATAAACAGAGTTTGCAGTAAAGAAGGAGTTTAATGATTGCAGGACAGCTGAGTGAGGAGATGCGAGCACCCTCAAATCTGTCTTTCCAGAGAGTACTTGGTTGGGGTGAAGGGATTGTAGAGGACCAGGGGCTGGATAAATGGGGTCACTGACTGGTTTGGGTTAGGGGGATTAAATCTTAAATCACCAGGATATAGAAACTTCACCCTTTAGTGAGTCAGCTTCTCCTGCAGCCCTTCGGAGGAGCTGATGTCAGTAGTTTCACTGGTATGTAGGATCTGAAAGAATACCTCAGAGAGAAAACAACATTTCACAATGCTCAAGTTGTTATCTATGAGTAGTTAAGTTAAGGGATGAATATTCTGATATATGTAAGTCATCAATTCTGATATATGTAAATCATCTATTCTGATATATGTAAATCATCAGTTCTGATATATGTAAATCATCAGTTCTGATATATGTAAATCATCTATTCTGATATATGTAAATCATCTATTCAGATATATGTAAATCATCACTACTCACTATGCTGCATGATCCTTGACAAATTTTCTGATTTCCTTGTATTATTAAGTAATAGCTGCATTCTTTTAGGATACTATTTCATGATCAGCACTCTTCCTTCAGGCTCTACATAAAAATTATATAAGACTACTAAATCAGTTTATGATCTAATTATGTCATTTCTTTATTTGTCTATTATTTGCCACTGTAACTCAATTGTTCAAAGATTCAATGTAGGAGTCATATAATTCAGCCTGATTAATATAAGTATTTGCTCTAAATGACATTGGAAATATATATATCCATTATAGCTCATTTTAGCACATATGTTAATATTTCTGTTGCAGGATTCACTCAGTTATATCCTCATTAAATGTTGGTACACTTCGAAGATATCAAATGATATCAAATCAGCAATACTGAGCAGCTAGCTACATTTATGAATTTCTTATTTGCTAGTTGAAGTTACTTATATTTGTTACAATCTGGGAAGCTCTTAAAAATATAATTATGCCTTTAAATATATCTCTGCAAAAAAAACTTTTGGAAAGAATTTCTTTGGTGTCTCTGAGAACTGTGAAGTCTTAAGTCTGAACGGA
Source organism: Symphalangus syndactylus (assembly GCF_028878055.3). Taxonomy (NCBI): domain Eukaryota; kingdom Metazoa; phylum Chordata; class Mammalia; order Primates; family Hylobatidae; genus Symphalangus; species Symphalangus syndactylus. The sequence continues at coordinate 107,134,637 of NC_072437.2, read as the reverse complement.
ATTAAAGGCATTTGTATTCATCCATTCTTTTTTTTTTTTTCCTGAGACGGAGTCTCGCTCTGTCGCCCAGGCTGGAGTGCAGTGGTGCAATCTCGGCTCACTGCAAGCTCCGCCTCCCGGGTTCACACCATTCTCCTGCCTCAGCCTCCCGAGTAGCTGGGACTACAGTTGTCCGCAACCACGCCTGGCTAATTTTTTTTTTGCATTTTTAGTAGAGACGGGGTTTCACCCTGTTAGCCAGGATGGTCTCGATCTCCTGACCTCGTGATCTGCCTGCCTCGGCCTCCCAAAGTGCTGGGATTACAGGCCTGAGCCACTGCACCTGGCAAGTGGTGTCTTTTCACTTAGTTTAAGTTTACTCAGTGATGAGGATATGAACATTTTTCTAATTGGCATTCACTTCCATAACTGTGAACTCTACCCAGTGACCAGTATCTGTGATGGTATTAAGTACCACCTGTTCAAGCTATTTATGTGTTGTAAATTAGTCCCTAATACCCCCTGTTTCCAAAGTCTTATGACATCTAAGATGAAATGATAATAGATAATTTCATTAATTTATAAAACTCTGACTGAAGATGGGAGAAAGATGTCTAAACTAATTCTTTAGATTATATTTATCAAGAACCAGACAGATTCTAATCATTCTACATGTACATTAAATATATTGAATTAGATTTCTCTTCTAACCTTTACAATAAATGCTATATGAGCTTGTGTGTTTATTTAGCTCCTGGAAAATATTAGCTCTAATCTCCCCTATTTCATGCTATTTATGTTTTAAACCTCGTTTCTGAATGTGCTTTGTTAATTTGAATTTTATTGGCCTAAACAAATTTTTTCTTATAATCAACATAAATTACATCGCCATAACTCATATGAAGTTTTCTTCCCTCCCTCAGAAAGTTGTGACCAAACAGGATTTTAATACATTGCAGTTTTTGTAGAACTCCTCTACCAACAATTTCATAGCTAGTTAACTGTTTAAATGCACACTTACTGTGCTAATGGTTGGAGAATAAGAGGTCAAGATGGTGGCTTTTACAAGGAACACATATTTCTGAGCTTATGGCCTGCAAAGCTAAGATAAATTTTAAGAGAGAGAAAAATATCCTAAGTATTTATATATTTAATTATGTTATATTTGAAGTCACATATTTAGGAAATGAAAGTAGGTGTTTTCAAACAATGTCAGTTTCTATCAGCATGCAGCAGGGGTATCCCTCTCCATGCACAGATGCACAGAAACGAGAGAAAAATTAAGTACTAAATTCTAGTGACTATTATAGGATGGTGCAAGTTTCAAGACATGTGAAAGAAAACACAAACTAAAATAATTAGTGAGGACTGTGATGTCCGATAAGGCAAGCAATGAATTCTCTCTTAGCCTCATCTTCTTCATTTGTAAAATTGTTAAATATTTTGCATGACTTCTTCATACTCAGACTTTAATTGTGGTTGGCTTAGAACTCTTTCTCTTTCAACATTGTCTTCATTTCTCCACCGTTTTACTAAATCTTAGTCGTGACTGTTGATATGTCCTCAAGTATCATATACGCACCACGTTCCTTGGAGGTGGTAGAGTGTAGTGAATAGTCAAACAGGTTCTGGGTTTAAATCCTGCATCCTCTGCTTTCTAGCTGTGTGATTTGGGTCAGGCTAGTTGCTATCTGAGCCTCATTTTCCTCATCTGATTGTTTTAAAGACAAAATAGTATATAAGACAAAAGAGTTAAACAATATGTGAAAATATTCCAGCCTCGGACACATCGAAATTCTCAAGAAATATTTACTGTTCTCAGAACAATATTCTATTCTATTCACAATAACAATTGTTACAATTTTTATGCCTGTTCTAAGTTAAAATCTCTACAAGTCCAAGGGTTAATCAAGAAACATTAAATGTCCCACAAATAATTATTTCTATTTAACATAATTTAATTTTAAAACAGTTTTAGGTTCACAGCAAAACTGAGCATTGAAGTGTAAAAGCTTTAAGATAATTTTTTGCCCTTTCAGTATTTAATTTATTTTATTTAGACCTGATTAATTATAAAATTATTTTTCCTTAGCCATGAGAATTCAATATTACGTTATAAAGATATTTCAACTGGAAAGCTTTTTTTTTTTTTTTTTTTTTTTTTTTTTTTTTTTTTTTGAGATGGAATCTGGCTCTGTCGCCCAGGCTGGAGTGCAGGGGCACGATCTCGGCTCACTGCAAGCTCCACCTCCCGGGTTCACCCTGTTCTCCTGCCTCAGCCTCCCTAGTAGCTGGGACTACAGGCGCCTGCCACCATGCCTGGCTAATTTTTTGTATTTTTAGTAGAGATGGTATTTCACCATGTTAGCCAGGATGGTCTCGATCTGCTGACCTCTTGATCCACCCACCTCGGGCTCCCAAAGTTAATTTTTGAATATATTTCAGATTTTGCTCTAGCATATTTAATGAGATATTAATGTCACTATACAATCTAAATTTTGGCATATCATTTTATGTCCCTCAGCGTGTAAAAATCCTTTGTCATTATAGCTTGTACTCTCTGTCTTTTAATAGTGAACTTAATGTATTTATACTAAATATGATTTTGACACATATGGATATATTTCTGCATCTTTAATAAAATTTCACTGTATTTTTACTTCTTTACTTTTTTCGTTTGTTTTCTGCTTTTCATTGACTCGATTGCATATTTTTGGGGGGTGTGTTGTTTGTATATTTCCTTTTCCATTTAATCTGTGTCGCTTTTCATTGCTCTTTAGTTATTAAATGTTGAACAAAGTGCATTAGCACTAATGAAGCACAAGGTTGCATTAGCAAAGTACAACTTGAAACAATCATCTCCTTCTACCTGAACAATTTAAAGGCTGTAGAAAATTTTAGATATGATCATCTCTTCCAGTTTTTATATTATTGCAATTTGTAAATATAATTATGTATTGTTTTTTAAATTCCAAGCTAAATAGTCATTATCCTTAATGTTATTATTGCTGTTACTTTGGTTATTGATTATTTAGATACACCAACGTGTTTTCAAGTTTCTGTGTAACTCAGTGCCACTTAGATCTCACTCTTTTCTTCTCATTGAAGCATATATTTTGGTGCTCTTTGGTATGTAAACTCAATCATTTATTTGAATATGTGTGTGTGTGTATGTGGCAGGGTCTCAGGCTGTCACCCAGGCTGCAGTGCTGTGGTGCAATCATGGTTCACTGCAGCCTTGACTTTCTGGGCTCAAGCAGGTCTCCCACCTCAGCCTCTTGGGTAACTGGGACTACAGGCATTTGCCACCATGCCCACACCAGGCTAATTGTTTGTATTTTTAGTAGAAATGAAGTTTCACTATCTTGTCCAGGCTGGTCTTGAACTCTTGAGCTCAAGCAGTCTGCTCTCCCGAGCCTCCCAAAGTGCTGCGATTACACGCATGAACAACCATGGCTGTCCTGAAAATTATCTTATTTTATATATCTTACTCTTAATAATTTAGAAAGGTTTAAAATAATAGATTGATGGATATTTTCTCTTAGCACTTTGAAGAGTTTAAAATCATAGGTTGATGGAAATTTTCTCTTAGCACTATTGTCTTTTATAATTTCAAGATGCTTTCATTTTAAATTATGAGTAGAAAACAGAAATTACCTAAAAGGGCACAATTACTAGACTGACAGTGTTATGGGTTGAATTGTGTACCTTCAGCAAATAATGAGGCGGTAATTCCAGTAGCTGTGAATGTGACCTTGTATGGAAATACAGCCTTTGCAGATGACCAAGTCAGGATGAAGTCATTAGGATGGGCCCAATCCAATATGACTCTGTAGTTACAAAAAGGAGAAATGTGGACACAGGGAAAGATAGGTATACAGAGAAGGCGATGTGAAGACACAGGAAGAATGCCATTGATAAGCCAAGCGATATGGTCTGTCTTAGCTCCTGTAACTCCCATGTGTTGTGGGAGGGATTTGGGGGAGGTAATTGAATCATGGTTGTAGTTTCCGTAACTCCCATGTGTTGTGGGAGGGATCTGGTGAGAGATCATTGAATCACGGGGTGGTTTTCCCCATACTGTTCTTGTGGTGGTGAATGAGTCTCACAAGATCTGTTGGTTTGATAAGGGGTCTCCTCTTTGCTTGGTTCTCATTCTCTCTTGCCTGCCGCCATGTGAAATGAGCCTTTCGTCTTCTGCCATGACTATGAGGCCTTCCCAGCACATGGAACTGTGAGTTCATTAAACCTCTTTTTCTGTATAAATTATCCAGTCTCTGGTATGTCTTCATGAGCAGCAGGAGAACAGACTAAAACACCAAGAAACACCCAAAGCTGCATGACATAAGGAGAGAGACTTCTCTGGAATAGCTTTTTCCTTGTGGCTCTCAGAAGGAGCCACCTTTTCAACACCATGATTTTAGACTTCTGCCTTCCAGAACTCTGAGACAGTACACTTATGGTTAAGCCACCCACTGTGCGCTGTTTTGTTAGGGCAGTCCCAGGAAACTACTACAGATACAAATCGTAAACAGAAACAAGAGCCAGGAGAAACCAGAACCTTCAACCCTCTATGCAGTACTCTGTCCTTTCTTTCTGGAGGTTTTCAGAAGGAATTTCAAGGATTCGGCAGGGGGTTGGTAGACCATGCTGGGACCACTGTGTCCCATTCCTGCCAGATTCCTGCGGGAACTGCACGGTTTACTAGGTTACACTTTCTTTTCTGTTTATGGCTTCTCAGGATGCACACTTGACCCTATGCCCTCTCTTAATCCTGGCAACCCCCCATACTCTGCCTAAATAAATACCAGTGGACATAACTACCGACATGCCAAAGTCCTCAACATCTCATATTCCATGGAAGAGTACATAGACGGGCTCTTTATACTGTCATAGATTATACCAGCCGGGTATCCAAGTGATGTCAACAGGGCCCCAGTGTTTTTTAGACATTTTAATAAAAATTTCTTTTTAAAAAATCAGATTTTGCTATAGAGTCAGGCTTATAATCCCTATGTTCTTTTCTTGACAGTATGTTTTTCCAAAAGAATCCTCAGCCATCCACATAAAAACAGTTTCCATATATGCGAACTGGAAATTTTTATAACTGGTAGAAACAGACTAAAAACTGGACTTTCAAAAAATATAGTTGGCCTTTCCTGTGTACGAGCTCCGCATTCACAGATTCAACCAACTATGGATAGAAAATATAGTATTCCCAGATTGGGCAGCCCAAGGATGCAGAGGGCTCAGTTTTAATTTTCCCAGGTTATACAGGACCAATGTTGGAATTTTAGCATTTCTGGATTTTGGCATCCATCAGGGTTCTAGAACTAATCTCTCACGGAGAACGTGGAACCACTGTATATACCAATGGCAAATAAGCAGTGAAAATTTGCTTAACGCCACTAGTCATTAGGAAAATGCAATTAAAACTGCAATGAGATGCTCTATACAGCTACTAGGACGGCTATAATCAAATCACAGAAGACGGAGTACTGATGAGGATATGTAGAAACATCAGTGGTATAGTTGCTTTGGATAACAATAGGGAAGTTTCTTTTAAATTTAAATATACATTTATCATATGACTCAACTGTCAATTCCTGGATGTTTACCCAAGAGAAATAAAAGCATGTTCATACAGAGACCCATTTGCTAATGTTTATAGCAACTTTATTTGCATGGCCTTAAACTAGAAATAATCCAGAGGCCCATGTATTAGTAAAGGTATAATCAAATGGAACACTAGTTTGCGATAAAAAAATACAATATAGACATATGTAACAGCATGAATAAATCTCCAACGCATTAAGTAAACTCAATAAAAAACAATCAAAGCTACATAGTATATGATTCAATTTTTGTGACATTATTTAATAGCCAAAACTGTAGCCACCCAAATCTGAGTGGGGTAGACAGGGGCTAGGTGTCAGGTTGGGGGCGAGGACTGATTACAAAGGGGCACCAGGTAACATAGTACTTTAGGTTGCTGTAACAGAATATCATAGACTGGGTAGTTTATAAACAACCAAAATTTATTTTTCACAGTTTTGGTGACCAGAAGTTCAAATTCACGTTACTGACAGATTCAGTGCCTGGTAATGACTCACTTCCTGATTCAGAGGTGGCTGCCATTCTTTTGTCTCCTCACATTGTAGAAGGACGGGATATCTCCAGGGTCTCTTATAAAAAGCACTAACTCCTTTGATTAAGTCTCTGTTCTTATGATCTAATCACCTTCCAAAGCCTCCAACTCGCAATACCATTATATTGGGTATTAGATTTCAGCATAAAATTTCAGAAGAATATAAAAATTGAATCTATAGAACAAGGGAATTTTTAGGATGAAACGTCTCCATTGAAGTGGTTGTTACACTACTGTAAACATTTGTCAAAATTCATCAAAATGAACACTTAGAAAATGCTGTTATATATCATTATCGTTTGGCTGTGTCCCTCCAAAAGGCATGTGTTGGAACATAATCCAATGAACCACTGTTGGGAGGTGGGGCCCAATGGGAGGTGTTTAGGTCATGAAGGCTGAAGCCTTGTGAACAGATTCATGCTGATTTAAAATAACTTAAAGCTGGGAGTTCAATCTCTTGCTGTCTCACCTTCCACCATGAGATGACACAGAAAGAAGGTCCTCACCAGACACTTGCCTTTGCATCTTGGATTTTCCAGTTTCCAGAACCATGAAGAATCTCTACAAATTGCCCAGTCTCTTATATTCCATTATAGCAGCACAGACTGAATGTAACTATACATGTATTGCATTTGAATGAATATTAGTAAGAAATTAAACATTCACCACAATAAAGGGATCTTTGAATGAGCACTGGGTCCCTCTGAGCAAGGCCATGGACAGATGTTATGTAAGAGAAAGGACTGGATCAGAACTTTGAGAGCAGAAAGCATCAAATATTCTACAGCTTGAGCCTTCTGTAATGGTAGCAGTAGGAACTGAAGATTCCTATGTTTTTGTTATCTTAGATGGTGAATTGGACTCCACTAATGGAGGGGCTTAAGATATCAGCAGCCATTTATTTTGTATAAACAGTTGTGCAAAATGAATGTGCCAATAAACCATAACAAAATAAATTGGGAGAGCTTCAAATCTAATCCACCTTTTAGGAAGTCTATGATGGATAGACTTGACCTACAGAATCTATGCACACTTTTGATAAGCCAATAATTTCCTCTCTATATAGATACCCCTAATTCAGGCTTCAGGGGCTAAAAAGTGTTCCCAGAGTTGCAACAAAATCATCAATACTTGAACAATATAACACACACTACAAGATTCCTTACTTTGAATGTTGAATATGTGTAGATATAGATACTAACAGAAGAAATTAAAGTTTGGCAGCTTTTGAAAGTGTAGTCATTCAAATATGTAAGGCACTGTTTGATGACACAACCAAAAATAAAGTTTTCATATTTCTTTTTTCAGTATTTTACATAATCTAGGGAGATATAAACTTCTGGCTACCAAAAAAATAAATGTTTGCTTAGGAAACAAGACTCCCAGACTTAAAAATCGTTACAAAAATACATATGTGACCAGCTATGTTTGGTTTCACCGTTGTCTTTTGTTTGCACTCTAATTTTTCCAGTTTGAAGTATCTTGTCCTTACTCATTTTTAGACATCCAATACAGAGGTAATATTTATTTATTCAGTATTTGTCACTTTGAGAGTACTATGTTTTCTCAGATGTGAATCATCAAGTTGTTCTTGAATATTATACATTTCATTTTCAGGGTAGGATAAACTTTGTACCGATTATATTTGAATTTGTTACTTGAAGTGGAAATTGTATGTGATAGCAGAAAGGCTGAGTGCTTTGAAATGAGTAATACTGGATAGTGAAATATTGGTTAAAATTCTGGATCTTCCAGTGATAGCTGCCATCAAGGACACATTTCTTATCATTTTTAGCCTTAAGTCACTCACTTTGAACATGGAAATAATAAACACATTTTACAAAGTTATACTGGTGTGATGAGATCAGCATTCAGTAAAGGGAAGCTGATACGACTGTCAGTCAACGGATTCATCTAGCTATTTACCTACCGTTCTTTTGTTTTCCTCTCTGCAGCCAAAAGATTTAAGTTCAAATTCTGGATTGACAGTTTATTACATCTGTGACTTTTAGCAAATTGTGTACTTTGCAGTCTAAAATTTCACATTTATAATGTATGATATTATTATTAAAGAGTCTATAAGAATCCAGTTTAGTGCCTGAAATATAGTAGGTGCTCATTTAATGACAGCTACTATTTCAACTTTTAGACATCACTATTACTACAAAACTGGCTTTGATATTTTACCTTTCTAAAATTTATTTTTTTGCTTCCTAAAATGCAGACTGTCCTGCATCCAAACTATATTGGAAATTAAATATTTTAACGGAAAATAAAAATCACACACAGGTCAAGTAAGTTATAGTGGTTTTGAACAAAAGGCATACAATTTCTTTTTAAAAAAATATAAAAAGTATTAAAGCTATGTTCAACACGAATATACTTATATGTGTATTATATACATGCTGGAAATATCAGTTTTTAAGGGACTACATAGCAGCTACATGTTTTGATAATTGACATTATTCAGCAAATTTTTCTAATACATGAAGTATGTCAAATGATGAGTTCAGTATAATATTTTTATCTGCATTGCTTTGTTACTTTTGTGCATTACTATTAAATGCATTGTTATATGTTGCTGTAAGTTGTATTATTGCATATTAAAATCATTCTTAGATAAAATAAAAATCAACAAGGTCATTTGCACAGCTCGAGAAAATGTTTTTATCATACACAGATTACGCATTTTTCTTTTAGCACTTTTTTTGCATGAAATCAATTGTTTCAGGGTTTTTTTTTTAAAAAAAACACATCTTCCAGGTAAAGTAAATATTTTCACTTTTAGCTACACGTGGATATCCTCCATTATTTATGTTGTCATATACTTATCTTAGTAAAAGTTTGCCTAAAAATAACTGCTTATCCAAAGTGTACTTATGTTAAGTGTAGATATATTTTGAGTAAATAAAAAGCAGGTATTGTTTTCAGAGATAATCTTAAAAATGCTTTATCATGAATCTGGAGGTTAAATAGCTGGAAATGAAATCCAGAAGTAAATGATACCACTTGTAAACATACCTCTGACATTAGGAGTATACAGGAAATTATGACAAGTATCTGTTATCATAGATAAGTAAGGGTATCCCATGGGTAACTAAAAATGATCATATTTAATGGGAGCCAAGTTTCGTATTTTTAAAAGACATGGAGAAATTTATTTTATAAGAAAAATCTGTTTAAAATGGAAAATCTTTGTAAAAAAACTACTCTTTTTAAAATCCTTTGCTAATGGCCTTCTTGAACTTTATCTTAATGTATATAAGAATTCTTCAAAAGTCACATTATATAATTAATTAAGGATACTAGAGAAAATTAGATACTGCAATGTGTCAACAATGTTTGGAATTGATGTTAAATAAGTCTGGGTGCAGTGCCTCACTCCGGTAATCCCAGCACTTTCGTAGGCGGGTCACCTGAGGTCAGGAGTTCAAGACCAGCTTGGCCAACGTGGTGATACCCCAACTCTACTAAAAATATGCAAATTACCTGGGTGTGGTGGTGGATACCTCTAGTTACAACTACTCTGGGAGGCTGAGGCAGGAGAATTGCTTGAACCTGGGAGGTGGAGGTTACAGTGAGCCGAGATCACGCCACTGCACTCCAGCCTGAGAGACAGAGCAATACTGTTAAAAAAAAAAAAGAAAAAAAATCGCTGCTAAATACGTTTCTGGCTATTACTAATTTCTATTTGTGATGGTCTAGTTTGTGCTTTTCTTTTTAATAAAGACTTGTTTTTTAAAAGAAAGCACAGTGATCTGGATGATGTCTTATGGTAAAGCCTTGGGGTAAACTCCAAAGGGTAAGTATTAGCAGTGTCGATGCCACCTCATTACAGTAACCACAATACCACATTTAAAGTGAAAAAAAAATCAGACTTTTGTGAAGTGTCTTGCAAATTCAAATCCTTTCTATGATGGCAAATAAAACAGGAATTTGGAGCACCAAACTTGCCCCTTCCTCTGCAATAAACTAAACAAAAGTTTCAAACATGTTTTAGAATGAATTCCTAATTTTATACATCAAATGACCACCCTCTCATCACATTGAATACCTATGGTAAGAAATTAGAATTCTCTCTCTCGTCCTTCCTTGTTAGTGTAGGGTAGAAGGGATTTTTTTTTCTCATCCATCACTAGGTTCATGGCTGAAGCACCTATAACAAAAGGCAGTTTAACAACAGAAAAGCATACATATTTATTTAATGTAAATTTTATGTGACATGTGGACCTTCAGAAATGAAGACCCAAAGAAATGGCGAAATCTATGTATATTTATGCTTAGGTTGGATGGGGAGTAGACAGTCATGAGGAAGCATGATTGAACAGAGGGAGTATGATCTAATGGTAATAAGCTGGGGGAACTTAGCAAGGCCTGTTTGTTCATATTACTTTCTGTGTCCCAGTGTGACATTCCTTGTCTCCAGATATGAGGCACATGAGGCTCTTATCACATACTTCAGAGGAAGATCAGATTCTTTTTTTTTTTTTTTTTTTGAGACAGTGTCTCGCTCTGTCACCCAGGCTGGAGGGCAGTGGCGTGATCTCCGCTCACTGCAAGCTCCACCTCCCGGGTTCACACCGTTTTCCTACCTCAGCCTCCCGAGTAGCTGGGACTAGAGGCGCCACCACCACACCCGGATAATTTTTTGTATTTTTAGTAGAGACGAGGTTTCACCGTGTTAGCCAGGATGGTCTCAATCTCCTGACCTCGTGATCCACCCACCTCGGCGTCCCAAAGTGCTGGGATTACAGGAGTGAGCCACCGCACCCAGCTGAAGATCAGATTCTTTTACAGCTTGCTTCAGAGAAGAAGGATTGGAGAAGGTCAGAGACCTTTCTCCTTTGTGATTTTCTCAAATGTGAAGGTGCCATCTTCTGGGGTAGCACGTTCTGAACCCAATGCTCTGGGGTAGCGTGTTTCTATTTGTAGAATATCAAGAGAATGGTGTTGCATCTTTCAGAAAAACCCAGTCTAGAAAATCTTAGGAATGAAATATACAACCTAATTTTATACATTTTTCTAATTTCTATTTATGGTTAATATTTGAAGAAACATTCCCTCATGCATATAGAGTTTTAGTTTAATGAAAGTGGATAATATACATAATAATGCTGGTTGCAAAGATTTTGTGTTCCAGAAGAGTTCAATAATATTTTCCTTAAAGGTTGGCGTGTAAGAAGAAAATTTATTTCCAACATTTTAATCTTTGACTCTGCATTAGCCATTTTCAAGTAGATAAATTAATTTTTTTCACTTGAGTTATTTACTGAAAATTGGTGAACTTAATTGCTGAAAAGCTTTAGCTTTTGCTGTTTTTTTTTTCGCTAATCATTGATTCAGTGATTACTATTTCTTTTCTATTTTCTTTATATGTACTGTAATTTCTCAATGGCATTCAAGAAACCCAGGAAAGCACATTGAAAGTGGAATTATTTGAGCTGGACATATACTTGTGCATTTAAAAAATTCTCCAAATATGTCTTTAAAACTTAATTAAAAATGTCAACTTAGAAACTTAATGTGCCTGGGGCTTAGTCCAGAGGACAGTGGTATCAGCTCAAACAGGAAGATAATGGAAGGGGATTTGAACTTTATGATAAGGACTCCTGGTCAGTTTAAGAAAGACAATGACAGGATCAGAATATACGTTACTGCCTGCTGTGTATATGCAGCAATAGTGGTTATACCTGGTTCTTTGTCTCCAAATCAGAGCACAGGCCCAACAAGAACAATCCTCGGTCCACTTATGAAGGAGGCTTATCCACTCAGTTGGAGGTATGGTTTCCCTGCATATTGCTGCCAACTTCCTGTCACTGCCCCAGAGGTTTAGAATTAGCATTAATGACCTTCAAACAGCTTAATTTCCCCAGAGTCATTGAACACAGCTAGTTGGCCCTACTAGGCTGAAAGCCATATGGCATCAATTGTAAATGTTTTGCTACCATTTCCCAACATAACCACCTGCCTGATTTACTGTTTGCTGGATACTCACCTTGAATGTGAATATGTCCACATAATTTTTTTCTTTAAATTAAGAAATGTAGTTTAAAATTATGATTCATTTTATCCTATTAAGATGTTGAAGGGGGATGCTGAAGAAGATTCACATTGTCAGTTTTGTATAAATCCACTTGTTGGAGAAAAGTGTTGAAATGAAATTAACAAAACCATCATATAAATATAAACGTGTAGATTGTTAAAATTACAGTTTTAGGAAATTTGCAACATAAAGTACAAGGTAAATAAATATCTCATTTTGAACTCACATATTTAGTACAAAATATTGCCCAAAATACATCCTAGGGCTTGGGGATATTTAGAAAAGAGAAGACCCCCAGAGCTATAAATCATTAAAAAACCAGATAGCTTAACTTCAAAATGCATTTTTTTTTTTTAGTCTTGGGTTTCAAGACAAAACCTTGAAGAAAACTGTAGAAGCCTTTTCTCTTAGCCATAAAATAGACTCCATATCCCTCCCTTTCCTACCATGTATACTCCCTTCACATTTATCTAATTGTATGCTGTCGTCTATATGCCTTCTTAGAAGTTGCAGGGGCTAATCTTGAGTCTGACAAAGGAAGCTTGGAGACTCAGCTGCAAAATTCCCAAGATTATTTCAAGGTGGCTGGCTAGTCAACAACCCCGCCATTGTTGAGATGCTGCCAGCTCGTGATTCAGGAGGACTGAGACACAAAATAGCCACCAGAGCAAGACACATAGACATTGTACTCAGCACAATTTTGCGCGCCTTCCTTATCAATTTTTCCACACTTAAACTCCTACCCTCACCCCCAAAATTGAAGTGGTTGCTTTGGATGGGAATCCGGCCACATCCCCTTTAATAGTTTTGGTTAGTAAAATCCCTTTCTTTCCACCAGACCTCACTCTTGTGAATTGGACTCTGCAAGTGGTAAGCATTCAGATCTGTATTCAGTTACAACGAAGTGATCTCTCTGCAATGGATACAGAAAAGATAGGTTCAAGGGGAAATATAGGGGAAGAGGGAGGGGGAACTTAAATATTGGGGATAAATGAATTTGGGATAATTAAAAGCAGACATAGAGAAAATTCTGAAGGGAAACTGGTAATAGTGTATATGGAGACATTGTGCTCCTCAATGGAAATTTTGAGGGTACGATATTGTTTCCATGCATCTCCCTTTCAGCAATTCAGCCCAGTGACTTGATGCAATGACATCACCTGTTCTCTTCTGAGGAAACAGTTTTAGACATTCAAAGCCCAGTTGTTCAATGTCGCCGAGATTCTTTAATTTCTATATCAGCTAATTAGTAGCAATACAAACTCTTGCCAAACAAGAAATGTGAATTCTTAAAGATTAAATTTTATTTTCTCTCTATCTAGAGGTAGGAAACCAATCTTTCGGGAGGCACAAATTACGATGACAGCCAACATTCATTTATTCATTCCAAAATAAAGCCTTTATGTGTAATGAATTATTTTTCGTAATTCTAGAAAGTGGCATGTTCCAGCAATTATAATTATAAAGTGTACTGTTTTTGGAGGGTAAAATAGTAAGTCACATCATTAAGGTCAAAATGATGTTTAAAGGAAAACTATAACTATGCCTTTAGTATATTAAAATTAGATAATATTTTATACATCTGTCCCTGCAAAATAAAACACTTTTCATATGTTTTCTTTGGCTCACACACAACTAAATTTGATGAGATAAAATATACAAATATTTGACAGGGTCAATTTCCTTTTCAAGTTGGATTTTAATTAATTCAATAAGCATGTATTGATGACCTACTGTATGCAATACATTTGGCTAAATTTAGCATATCTGATTTTGCTCTATCATCATGGATCGTGATGTTTGTGACGGGGGATGTTTGTGACTGGGAGCTTTTTTTTCCCATTAGCCAAATAAATAAGTAGGTAAATGCTTAAAGATTTTTTTAAAAATCCACGTGGTGTTATTTTGAGAGGTATAGAATTTATCTAAGCTCCAGTTCCTTCCATTGGAAAAATGTGTATTTAAATGAGGTAATATGTATAAAGGCAATGGCGGCTGGGCACGGTGGCTTGTGCGTGTAATCCCCGCAATTTGGGAGGCCCAGGTGGGACGATCGCTTTAGCCCGGGAGTTCAAGATCAGCCTGGGCAACAGGGAAAGACCCAGTTTCTACAAAATATTTTTAAATTTAGCTGGGTGCAGTGGCACGTGCCTGTAGTCCCAGCTACTTGGGAGGCTGTGGCAGAAGGATTGCTTAGGCCTGGGAGGTTGAGGTTGCAGTGAGCTGTGATCGCGCTACTGCACTCCAATCTGAACCACAGAGTGAGACCCTGTCTCTAAAAATAAATACAGAAATAAGACATACATACATACATACATAAAAAATAAAGCAAAGAGTAGGCCCTCAATAACATGAGCTAATATCAATCTGTATTTCCATAAATTGGTATCATTCTATGTATTCATAGCCTCCAAACCTGTTATAGTCCAGTCTTCGGCTCCTTTTCCTGTGTCTTTAAAAATTTATATTAGATAAGGAAAAGAATCACACTATATACTTATCCTTAACTGTTTTATAGTTATTTTCAGATTTACATTTCCTGTGGTTACCAAATTACAAATGGCTACATGTAAAAACTTAGCTTTCTGGACAGTTTAGTTTCTCAAAGTTCAGAGGAACTCATATGCACTTACATGTAAAAATTATATAAAATATGCATATGTTAACTTCTCATATATACTTGAAAGACACCTAACAAAATTGAGAGTTCGCAATGGCGTTACACACATATTTGAAGTTGCAAATAGAAAAAAACAGATATCCAGAAATCAGGCTGAGTTTATACCCTAGAGATATTTGCAATTCCTCCATAATAAAGTGACAAAATTTGTGACTTTGAAGCTAAAAATTATGTATAACTGCATTTTACACAATTTTAGCCATCAACAACTTATATTAACAACTAAATTAAGTTATACATCAAGCCAGAAAAGATCGCAAATTTCTTATGTTCTAGTATTGGAAGAAGAAAGGCATTTTTAGTTTAAAATTTAGTATGCGACACAAAATGGCCAGATGGTGCACATAATCCATTTGTTGCAGGGCTCCTAGTTCTTTCTGTGCATTGGAAGAAAACCAGGTGACAAGTTAGGCAGCAGTTTTTATGTAGGACATTTCCAAATTGCATATAATCAGAGAATAAGGATCTAGAAGATAACTTCCAACTAAAAACAAGCCATTCTGACTCAAAGTCACAAGAATTCAGTCTTAATAATCACAAATGCTTTCTGGTCTCAAGCTTAAATATCTATTCTCTATTTTCTTTGGACTCTCAGTGTCTTAGAATTTTTGCACACATAGTCTTACATTTTCCTCTTCAGAGAATGGGATTGGCAGAAGAAATGAGAGAACTTTTTGCAGCCAGTCATTTTTTCCAAGATCACAGAGCTAGACAATACACCCTGTGATTCACATAAAACATGAGAATAGCCAGTATGGGGTACCTAGAAATGAGGAGCACTGCAATTATAATACAAACAAAAATTATACCCCATTTTACTAGTTTGAATCATTACCACAATAAACATGGATTCATATGTTAGGCTGTGATAGAACCAAAAGAAGACATTTATGTGATTTTTTTTTTAATGGCATGCATCTGCTCGGGACAGGCTGTGCTTTTCAGAGGAACAAATTTATCCTTCAGTAAAAAATTCTGGAGAAGTGTGATATAAAAGATCAATTAAACTTGATATTTAAAGTCTTTGTACCAAAATAATGAATCTATTCATGAACAATACAAGAATGAGATTTGGCATGAAAGCTATGTCAGTATATCTCATATCAGTGCCTAGCTAGGATGCTAATTCACAAGAAAAAATATTGTCATTCTCCAATGTCAGACGGTTATTTGAAGCCTGTCTGCTTTTTTTGGTAAAGATACTTTAAATAAGGAACCTGGGGAAAGAGTTACAGATATCTACTGGCATGAAGAGGAAGACCGTTTACTGAATATAATTGAATGGATGTTTTTATGAGTATTGGTATTATTTCAATTTTCAATTAAAAAATAAACTGGTATATGCAAAATCTTCATGCTGTGGGCCATATTGAAAGATAGTAAATAATTGAAATAAAATGCCAAGATATTGGTGGGGACCCGTCTGCACCTACTAGGGTCTTGATGTTAACTGAGCCCCCTTAGGTATTTTAAATATGTGCCAGAAGACATGCTTCCCAGGACATGATTTTTCTATTCCTAAAAATAAGTTACAGGAAAAATAGACAAATGAAGACTAAATGTTTCAAGAGGGAACCCATATAATGGGTTAAATGAGGCATAGGATAGCAGTGTGTGAGGCACTTTGTATTAGAGCTCATTTAAAATACCATCGGTTACATGAGGTTTCAGAAAAAAAGAAAACAGCCTGTGTTCTGCATAAACAACTGTATGCAATGCATTGTAAAATGGGTATGAGGAATTAAGGAAAGAATGCCTTTTCTTCTGGTGTTCATCTTCCTCCTGGTTCCTAGCCAACTACAACAATTTGTTTTATAATCTTGCTTATGGCACCTTCCATGGCAACAGGTGCTTACTCATTTTGACAAATGTCACTTTATTAACAATCGTGATGTATGCAAAGAGGACTAACAATCCCTCTAGTTATGCAAAGGACAGGCACAGTACCCGCTGGGGATCAGAGCCTACCAACTTTGTGACAGCTCACAGTATATTTTCACTATTGAAGCCAATGGAGTATATATTGAATATACACGTTGTTCAAGGATTGGTCCTGCTTTATGCTTGAGGCTTATTTTATTTTCAATGTGTCCTGATTTATTAAACTAGTTTTATGATGGACACACCTAAAGAGCATCTGTCTCCTATACAGGAAATGGCCATGTTATAGTTACAAACTTGGCAATGTAGAAATAAACTTAGAAATGTAGGCAAATATGAGATGATACCTGAACATCATCTCAGCCACACCACAGTTATTGAGATATTGTTTTCTAAGGCTAAGGTCCAAACACTTTATCATATTTTTATATCTTGCATGTAGCAGATAACTTCTATACATACCAATCACACACACACACACACACTCAATGTCATAGCAATCTAATTAGAAATAAAAGTTTCTAAATTTCAAATAATGTGGAGCAAAACTATAAAATATTGTCTTAAGTTTTACAAATTTTTTAAAAAGATGATTCACAGGATTATGGAGGATATTGATCCAATTGAATAAAACATAAAGCCCTGAATACTTCTCCACTCTTCCATTTTTATAGAAACTAAGAAGCAATTTAAGGATTTCTTTTTTAATGTGAAGAAAAATGTTTTGTTAGATTTTCTGCTAAATGCCATTTAAATAATCAATTTGCCAACCTTTAGGGAAATTGAGTATGCCACTTCTCTAAAAAGCTTGTGATTTCTCTTTAGGGTAACGTGTAACGGAGATGCATAGGAAAATTCAGGGATGTGCTTTGAAATACTATTAGTAGATAGCAAATGGGGGATAGATGGATAAAAATTTAATCTATATATGACTGGGCAATAGTTAAAAGGAATAAAGTATCTCTCTATACACATGGGTCTCAAAATTGGCCTCAAAAATGATACTGAGTTAAAAAACACTAAGTGAAACATGGTGAATATCACATTTCCCTGTGTAAATATAAAAATAGATAAAATATAACAATCATTGTTGATATATATTTAGGAAAGAAAGGATTAATAGTTTAATATTGAGAGTATATTAGACACACACATATATTAAATATATAAGAATTAGCCTTTCGATTTGTTAATCTTTTTGTTTTAATCTGCTGTATCTCTATTTACTATTTCATTCATTATTATTGTTGGTTTTTATAATTGCATTTCTTCTGCTTGGGTTTCTTATATTTTCCCTAATATCTTAAGTTAACTGTTGAATTTATCTGTTTTCAGACTTTATTGCTTTCTTGTATGTTTTAAATATGCTTTCCTATTTCCAAATCTACAAATTTTTCAAAAAAAAAATGTTTTTTTCTGACTTTGAACTTCGTTGTGCTAAGAGAAGTATATCTGTCTGATAATTCCTTGGAATTGGCTGATATGTGCATTATGTCTTCCCCATGTGGTTCGGCTTTCTCTGAAGTTCCGTGCGTACCTGAGAACACTGTGTATTCCTTGGTATGACGGGTTTGTTGACTTCTTTATATGTTTTGAGGCAAGTTATTAGAGGCATCAAAGTTGAAATGAGTGTATAATTATCATTGTTTTATGATGTTTTCCATTCTATATGATGCTTTGTGCCTCAAAGACTTCACTCTATAATATTAATATAGATACACCAGCTTTCCTTTGACTAATATTTAAGCTGCCTAATTTCTTATCCTTTGTGTATCAGTTTTTCCATGTTTTTATTTTCATGTGTGATTCTTCGATAGTATAATCCTGGATCTTATCTTTTATTGAATTTAACCTTTAACTAGAAAGTTAATTTATTTACATTTATTAGGATTGCTGATATATTTGGATTCATTACCATCCTATTTCTTGTTTTGTTTTGCTTCATCGCTTTTACTTTTTATCACTTTTTCTGCATCATTTACATGAAGTTTTTATTTAAATTCTATTTCCCTCTTTATTCTTTTAATAGTTACCATGAAATTTTAACAGATTTATCTACTTAAAGTCTACATTAATCATTTTCTCTATTCCTTCTTTATATAACATAGGGACCTTAGAATTATAAAAATCAAATCACCTGCTAGTCTTACTTATTGTCCCATATTTTAATTATATCCTTTCTGTATTCCCAAATTTAATTTTTTTGTTATTTCACACAGACCCTGTGGTTTATCTACATGCTTTCCATGTTCTTCACTCAACATTCCTTCTTGTATCTGCAGCTTTCCTTTTGTAGTTATTTTCAATCTTGCTGACATATCGTCAAAAGTTTGTTGAAGTGTGAATCTATTCACTTTTAGGTTTCCTAAAGGGAGTTTTAGTTTTTCTTTTAGGTTTACTTACATCTTACTTTTGAATTATTTCACACATGACAAAATATGTGAGAGGGGTACAAATATTAATAATTCCTATATACCTTGCGCCCACATCCTTTACTTGTTTATGTTTTACTGAATGCACTTTATCATTCTCTCTCTCTCTCTCTTCATCCTCAGTGTTCATTTTATTACCATGTTGACAGGAAGAGTTGTTCTTGATATTAAGTAAGGATTTTAAATCAGCTTATTCTCACTGCAAATTTCCAAAAGACAGAAAGAAGGGTAACAGTGTGAATCTCTATGGCTTCTAGTAGAAATGGAAATATTGCTTAGATTGGAGGAAGGTCATAGAGCACTCAGAAGAAATATGATCGTATTGCCATCATAGAAGCAATACATTTGTCTTTTGTCTCCTTACTTGTTTATATTTTTTCAACTATTTAAATCAAACAATTTGAGGTGAAAGTTCACCACCACTCTCACCTACCAATAACAAGATAGTACAGTGGAAATATTATTTCCCAAACATGTGTTTTCATTTTGATGATAGTCAGCTACTAATCTAGATGTTTGATATAAGAGACATTATCTAAGCTCTACCATACCTGTATCAGTAGAATTACTTCCCTATTATACATGAAGATATACAGGCATACCTTGGAGATATTACAGATTCAGTTCCAGACCACTGCAGTAAAGCAAACATTGCAATAAAGTGAGTCATACAAGTTTGTTGGTTTTCCAATGCATAAAAAAGTCATGTTTACATTACAATATAAGCAGCAGAGTGTGCAATAGAAGTATGTCTAAAAAACAATGCACATACTTTAATTTTAAAATACTTTATTGCTAAAATGCTAATGATTATCTGTTCCTTCATCAAGTTGTGATTTTTCACAGGTAAAGGGTTTGGTCCAAGTGTTCGTGGCAGCTGACCAATCAGGGTGGTGGTTTCTTAAGGTTAATGTGGCTGTGGCAATTTCTTCTAACAAGGCAGCAATGAAGTTTGCCACATTGGTTTACTTTTCCTTTCATGAAAGATTTTTTTTTTTTTTGTAACATGTGATGCTGTTTGATAGCTTTTTCCCCACAGTAGAACTTCTTTCAAACCCAAATTCTACCACTGCTTTATCAACTAAGTTTCTGTAATATTCTAAATTCTTTGTTGTTATTTCAAGAATGTTCACAGCATCATTACCAGGAGTAGATTCTATCTCAAGGAACGACTTTCTTTGCTCATCTCTAAGAAACAAATCCTAATGCATTAAAATTGTATCTTGAAACTGCAGCAACTCAGTCACATTTTCAGGCTCCAGTTCTAATTCTAGTTGTCTTGCTGATTCCACCACATCCGCATTTACTTCCACTGAAGAGTTAAACCCCTCAAGGTCATCTGTGAGAGTTGGACTCAACTTCTTCTAAACTCCTGTTATTGTTGATATTTGGACTCCTCCCAGGAATCACAAATGTCCTTAGTGTCATCTAGAGTGGTGAATCCTTTCCTGAAGATTTTCAATTTATTTTACCCAGATTAATCAGAGTAGTCATTATGGCAGCAATAACCTTACCATGTTTAGTTCTTATGTAATAAAACTTGAAAGTTGAAATTACTGCTTGATTCAGAGGCTACAGAATGGATGTTGTGTTAACGAGCTTAGAAACACTAATATCCTTGTTCACCTCCATCAGAACTCTTGGGTGGTCAGGTACATTGTCAATGAACAGCAATATTTTGAAAGGACTCTTTTTTTTCTGAGCAGTGGGTCTCAAGAGCGGGATAAAAATATCCAGCAGACCATACTGTTAACAGATATGCTGTCATTCAGACTTTGCTCCATTTATAGAGTACAGGCACAGTAGATTTAGCATAATTCTTGCTATTTTCAGAATCGTTAATCAGTATTGGCTTCAACTTCAATTTACCAGCTGCATTAGCCCCTACCAAGAGTGTCACCCTGTGCACTGAAGCTTTAAAGCCAGGCATTGACTTATTTTCTAGCCATGAACGTCCTAGACAGCATCTCCTTTCAATATAAGTCTGTTTCATCTACACTGAAAATCTCTTGTTTAGTGTAACAAACTTCATCTATTATCTTAGCTAGATTTTCCAGATAATGTGCTAAAGCTTCTACATCAGCACATGCTACTACTTCACCTTGCACTTTTTCTTTTATTTTGGGATGGCTTCTTTCCTTAAAAATTATCAACCAACTTGTTCTAGCTTCCAACTTTTCTTCTTCATTTCTCTCAGCCTGAAGAGAATTGAAGATAATTTGGGCCTTGTAGTTGGTTTGATTTTCTATCCAGACTAATAAAACGTTCTTCATATCAGCAACAAGCCTGTTTTACATTCTTCATCGTTCATTTGTTCACTGTAGTAGCACTGTCAATTACCTTCAAGAACTTTTCCTTTGTGTTCATAAGTTGGCTGTTTGTTATAAGAGACCTAGCTTTTAGCCTCTCTCAGCTTTCAACATGCCTTCTTCATTAAGTTTAATCATTTCCAGCTTTTGACTTAAAGTGAGAGATGTATGATGCTTTTCTTCTCACTTGAACATTTACAGGCCATTGCAGGGTTATTACTTGGTCTAATTTTAATATTGTTGTGTCTCAGGGAATAGTGAGGCTTGAGGAGAAAAAGAGAGATGGAAGAACAGCTAGCTGCTGAAGAAGTGGGAACACACATGATATTAATTAAGTTCGCTATCTTATATGTGCAGAGTGTATGGTGTCCCACAAACAATTACAATAGTGACATAAAAGATCATTGATCACAGATAACCATAAGTAATATAATGACAATGAAAAAATCTGAAATATTGTGAGAAGTATTGAACTGTGACCCAGAAACCAAAAGTGAGCACATACTGTTGGAAAAAATGGTGTGGATAGAATTGCTCAAGGCAGGCTGGCCACAAACCTTCAATTTGTAAAAAGCACAACATCTACAAGAAAAGTGCAATGAAACAAAGTACGCTTGTCATTGCTCCAGGTTACAGAGAAAAAAAGTGGAAGAGATTAGATTCAAATCAAATCTCTCTGATGCCAAAATCCATGATCTTAATCATTAAATACATTGCTTCCAATTTTATGTCTAGATAATATATATTTCATAGGTTTTATATAAAAATCTATTGTTTAACCTCATCTCATTAGTAATATATATAATATTCAGAAAGTTTAATTAAACAATGGTTGCTTAAATGAACTACTGCTTTATTAAGCAAGAAACAAATCTTAATCTGTAATATATATTTAGAAGTAGCATTTATAACATTAAAATAAGCCATGATGGTTTTTCCAAAATAATGAGAAAATGACCCCTTAAATCAATTATACTTTAAAAAGAAAGATGCCTGTTTTGTCTGTCTTTATGAAGGAGATGAAATTTGGCAAGGCAAAAACTATAGATTGTTAAAAGAAGCAAGTTAACTCATGCTTATGTTTTATAACTTATTTTATTTTTTAAAACAACCTTGAGTAGAGTTTTCTTTGTATTTATTTTGTACTATTTTAAGATGTATAGGTCATTTGCAAGTAGTTAGTTTCTGAATTTTCGGTGCAATCCAAATACTTAGTTTAGTATTACCTGTGGTTTACCTGCTAATTTAAAAAAATGACTATAACATGCAAATTAAGATTATAACCACGCATTTTCAACTGCAAACTATATGGAGAGAGTATTCGTTATGAAAAAGATAAAAAATAAAAATCACATAGTTTCTATTTTCTTTGCAGTTTAAAAATGATTTGGAAAATGAATTAATAATAATGTTTAAAATGCATTTAATTGTGTTTTTTAATGTTGCATGGCATAAAATTTTAATAGCTCGGTTAGAAATGTATGTCTGAACTAGATTTCAGAGAAATTGTTTTCCTCTTTCTATTGGTGAAATACTAACTGCTGTGTCTTGATATGACCACTTGATGGAACTCTTTCATTTTGCTTTCAGCAATCTCTAAGCAGTGACAAACTTACCTTTCTTGGCAGGTATAAAAGTGTATATAAGTATGTATGTGTGTATATATACATGTATATGTATGTGTGTGTGTGTATATATATGTATATATATGTGTGCGTATGTATATATGTATATATATGTGTATATATGTGTATATATATATCTATGCTTAAAGGAATTCGTTATTTGGCACATTTAGTATTCTCTACCGTTTTTTATGTATGTGAATTTTATTTATTTCTATGGAGAACCACAGTGTTAGTAAGTCGATCTGTAGAAAAAGAAATAAAATTCTACTTCTTAAATAAACTCTTGTTCTCATTATCCTCCAAGAATTTTTTGCAAAAAATTAATTTTAAATAATTCTAAATATTTAAATATAATAATATCCAAGATGTTATTTGCTTTATAATCAAACTGAAGCTGTATTTCTGGAATGCCTTCAAAATTCATAGTCAGAAGCATTCACAAGGTCTTGGGAATTAGAGGGTGTTAGGTAGCTGTGGGAACTTCATAACAATTATCCTTATTAAGAAAGATAGTTTGAGAAGGGGAGAGATTGATTTTGAAGTGAAGCTTTCAATAAAGTCATATAGAACAATTAGGAAAAACTAGAAGTGAAGGACGGGGTGAAAATCACCTTCTCTTCATTGAAAACATTGACGCTATAGGTCATCCAAGAGCTGTGGATTAGGTATCAATCATCTATTTGTGACCTTTCATTTAAACTTTCTGAAGTTTTGCATAAAATAGGGATAATCGTAAATCTCTCACGAGGCTCAGATACAATAAAACTCACTGTAGTAATACATTTGTAAACTCTAAAAACATCGTGGAACTAGTAGTTGTTGGAATGATCACATTGTTGTAAAGAAAGCCCACATTAAGCATGTCAGCATATCTCGGAGAAAAAGGCCGTCTTCGGTAACTCTACCTTACAAAATATTTTCCATGCTCTGTAGTGTCTGGCTCCTAGTCAGAAGAATCTCAAGGAAGTAAGGCCTCTTTTTTGTTTGCCATTTATTCTAAGTGATCTCTGCCACTTCAGTGGCATCTAGTCCTATGCTAATGGTGGCCAAATCATTTTTCCAGTCCAGAATCTCTACATAAACTCCACCATCCTATTAGACACTTTCTCCCCAATATTCTGGAAACTTAAATTTCTCTGTCTTAAGCCAAACTCACTGTGTTTATTCTGCAAAACTGTTGCATACACTTGGCTGACGGTTTTTGGTTTTTAAATTGATGACCGTGATTAATTTCTCTTTTGGCTCCCCAGTACCCAGCCTACAGTAGTCAGTGACCGATTAACCATTGAATGAATGAAGTATTTTGAAGCTCAAGACACAGATTTGACCTAATGGTGATAATTTCAAACATTAATTTGTTTTATTGCGACTCTGTTAGAGATTGGCTTATACAATATTACTTTCCTACTGATTCTTGTTTTTATCTATTTTTGGTCTACAGAAGGCATTGAAAATATAAGTCACTGAATGTGCCCTCATTTTCAGAGTTTAAAAGAAACTTCATTGCTGCACTAATGATAAACATTTAATCAACCCATTTTTAGGAATAAGTTATAAAATACTATTAATGCTTTTTCTCTATATACACTTTTTCTTCTTGAATTACTGGAGTGAGGAAATTCACTTAAGAGGAATGTCTTTCAATAAGAGCAGCTGTAAGGGAAAAGCATATTTTCACTGCCAAAAAAAACTATCAGATAAAATACATTCATTGTACAAAAAAATTACAAACGATTTCTGTAGACATGCAATATGGTATGTACTATTGAATGTGTTGGGGATAAAGTAATAAACAAAAGTACATGTCCTTACATTCTTTGAGCTTGTGTGGGAAACCCAATATAAACAAATGTGCTATTTATATTTCGGTTTAACTTATTTTATTTCAGGTTGCAACAGAACTATACAAAATGTGAAGTAGGGAAGGTGATGAAGTAACAGAGGCTGCTATTTTCTAATGGGTTGTCAGAGAAGATCTGTCTAAGGGGAGACTTTATATAGATATCTGAGTGAAATGATGGGCCAAGGCATTTCGGGAAGACATTTTGGATTGCCTCGAGAGGTCTCAAGAACCTTCCAGGGCTCTCCAGAACCCCTCTTCAGGGATCTCTGACAAGATACTGATTACAGAGATGTCTGAGGACAGAGCTGGGACAATCCAACATTTGTAGTACTGATGCAAAGAAAGCCCACCAAAAGAGATTTAGATCATTTCTATAGTTCTATAAAAGTATTTTTATGACTCCCAATTTTCATTTAGTTAGCGTATTTTTTCTTCTTCATGTCACATTTACCCTTTTGTTGACTGTAAAGGAATCCATACACTTACGCAATGTATTCTGTAACAGCATAAGCTGTTTTCAATGATGGGAGCATCAATTTATAGGTAAGTATAACTGAATTAAAGCACATAAGTTCAGGTACTAAAATCAATACAAAGAGCATATTCTGGTACCTCCCAGTCGCCCGCCTCCGGTTTACATATGCTTAACATTTCTAGTGGACAGAATCTTGCTGCTTGTTTGGGATTCTTGACATCACAATATTCATCGTAGAGTAGGCATGCAATGCTTTTAATTTAAATCAATAAGTTAATTTCAAGGGGCAGGGAAGTGAGCAAAAGGGGGCTTATGACCCTTTTTCCTGAAGAGCAACCAATGGTCAGCCACCATTGATTGCTACCCAAGGCCACTCCTGAGATCCCAGTTCTAATATCATAAATAATCAAGTACATGAAAATAATAGAAAATGAAACCCATCCTTTTCTGACAACAGTGTCTTGCTTCTGGAGATAAAACTAATGATTTTCCCAGAAAATTTTTAAGCAACATTTGGAGGAAAAGCTAAAGAGAGATTTGAATATTATTCCTTTAGGACAGGATTGCCTGGTAACTTACAGGGCACCTATTTAAATGTGAACTTCAGATAAGCCTCTAAGTATTTAAGATGTTCTTATACTAAAAACTTATTTGTTTTTTACATGAAATTGAAATATAAGTAGAAATCCTATATTTTTATTTGCTAAATCTGACAATCCTATGTTAGGAATACTTTAGACAGATGAGGGTAATATACTTTCTCTGGAAACATCAAGCAAGCTATTTTTGTTAGTCCATCAATCAAAGCCAAGGAGCCAATAGGATAGATTAGTATGGCTAAATGTCTTAGGCTATTGGCAAAAATGTGTGGGTGTAGTATTTTTCAGGACAAAATAAAGAAAGGAAGTTAGCTTTTAGATGGATGAAATGTTCTTTCTTAGCTATGATTTTATTAAAAATATACTGAGATGAGAAAATCAATCCTTTCTCAGATGAGAAGAAATCCAAACATAAGCACAATAAAACGTGTGAAAGCAATAAAATACATGCTATAGAATTCAACCATATTCAAATATATACTGATAGAGCAAATATGAGAGAGGATAATAATACATGAAGCTAAATTAGGCCCTCTTCCATGAAAAATCATAGGCTCAAATTGTCTATGGAGGGGCTAGGCCACTCATAATGACAAAAGATGAAGACACTAATAAGAGTTATATAACATTTTTAGTAGTTATATTAAGCTTCTAAGTGAGGTTAAAAAGTAACAAATATTCCCAACCGTGTGATAAAAACAATAAAAAATTACTACAATTGACAGAACTCCAGGATCATAAGAGACTTGTTAGATTCTAAAGGAAGTTGCTAATGAATAAGGAAAGCTGTTAAACAGGCATTGAAAGTCTCCAAAGAACTAGGGCATGCATTAAAGAAATCTTCAGGAAAATGCAATAGAGTAAAATTCAGAAAAAAATGTTTAACTGTGGTGTGGTATAAAATTCCAGTGGTGTGAATTTCAGAATCAAGAATAGACCTGAGAAAGAAGAGGAGGAGGAGGAGGGGGACCTTTCTAGCAAAGATCATTACCTGTCAAAACCATGACGTCTCTTAATAAAATAAGCTACTGACTAGATTTTAAATTTGCATTGGAAATGCCATGATTATTAAAAATTTTTACATAAAAAAAGGCCTGGGTTATTTGAATGTGTTCTCTAACTCTGGTTGTGTGCTTGGAATTAAAGCCCTATCACTGGCGTTCCAACTCTGCTGTGATCCTATTTTGGGGGTTAGTTCCTGGCAGTGCTGCTATGAGCATATTTGCCAAATTGTCTAAAGACCACTTTTCTTGTTATGCAAATATCAGTTTAGTCGTCCAACTTGTGTATACAGTTCTGGAACAAGAAGCATCTGGAAAAAAAAGAACATATTATGACAGTTAGCTAAAAGTGGGTGATGGTGATATTCTTTGGAGGAAAAGAATTCTATCAAGGACCTAATGTATTTAATTCTGTTCGTTAAAAACAAATTTCCAATGGTTTCAAGCCAGAAATTAATTAAAATAAAAATGGGAGTTAACATGAAATATTAACAAAACTTTATCATTTCTATTTGTTTTTGTTAACTGTGCTTAATAAGTGTTCAGAAAAAACATGGCATTATATTAATGTCTCCTAAATATTTGAAAATCTATAATTTAGCACTTCTTACATTTCTTTATTATTATACTTTAAGTTCTAGGGTACATGTGCACAATGTGCAGGTTTGTATACATGTGCCATGTTGGTGTGCTGCACCCATTAACTCCTCATTTACGTTAGGTATTTATCCTAATGCTATCCCTCCCCCAACCCCCCACCCCATGACAGGCTCTGGTGTGTGATATTCCCAACCCAGTGTTCAAATGTTCTCATTGTTCAATTTCCACCTGTGAGTGAGAACATGCAGTGTTTGGTTTTCTGTCCTTGCGGTAGTTTGCTCAGAATGATGGTTTCCAGCTTCATCCATGTCCCTACAAAGGACATGAACTCATCCTTTTTTACAGTTGCATAGTATTCCATGGTGTATATGTGCCACATTTTCTTAATCTAATCTATCATTGATGGACACTTGGGTTGATTGCAAGTCTTTGCTATTGTGAATAGTGCCACAATAAACATATGTGTGCATGTCTTTATAGTAGCGTGATTATAATCCTTTGGGTATATACCCAGTAATAGAATTGCTGGGTCAAATGGTATTTCTAGTTTGAGATCCTTGAGGAATCACAACACTGTCTTCCACAATGGTTGAACTACTTTACAGTCCCACCAACAGTGTAAAATCCTTCCTATTACTCCACATCATCTCCAGCACCTGTTGTTTCCTGACTTTTTAAATGATGGCCATTCTAACTGGTGTGAGATGGTATCTCATTGTGGTTTTGATTTGCATTTCTCTGATGACCAGTGATGATGAGCCTTTTTTCATGTGTGTGTTGGCTGAATAAAGGTCTTCCTTTGAAAAGTGTCTGTTCATATCCTTTGCCCACGTTTTGTTGGGGCTGTTCGATTTTTTCTTGTAAATTTGTTAAAGTCTTCATTGATTCTGGATATTAGCCCTTTGTCAGATGGGTAGATTGCAAAAATTTCCTCCCATTCTGTAGGTTGCCTGTTCACTCTGATGGTAGTTTCTTTTGCTGTGCAGAAGCTCTTTAGTTTAATTAGATCCCATTTGTCTATCTTGGCTTTTGTTGCCACTGCTTTTGGTGTTTTAGTCATGAAGTCCTTGCCCATGCCTATGTCCTGAATGGTATTGCCTAGGTTTTCTTCTGGGTTTTCATGGTTTTACATATAACATTTAAGTCTTTAATCCATCTTGAATTAATTTTTGTATAAGGTGTCAGGAAGGGATCCAGTTTCAGCTTTCTACCTATGGCTAGCCAGTTTTCCCAGCACCATTTATTAAATAGGAAATCATTTCCCCATTTCTTGTTTTAGTCAGGTTTGTGAAAGATAAGATGGTTTTAGATGTGTGGTGGTATTTCTGAGGCCTCTGTTCTGTTCCATTGGTCTATATCTCTGTTTTGGTACCAGTACCATGCTGTTTTGGTTACTGTAGCCTTGTAGTATAGTTGGAAGTCAGGTAGCATGATGCCTCCAGCTTTGTTGTTTTTGCTTAGGATTGGCTTGGCAATACAGGCTCTTTTTTGGTTCCATATGAAATTTAAAGTAGTTTTTTTCCAATTCTGTGAAGAAAGTCATTGGTAGCTTGATGGGGATGGCATTGAATCTATAAATTACCTTGGGGAGTATGGCCATTTTCACAATAGTGATTCTTCCAACCCATGAGCATGGAATGTTCTTCCATTTGTTTGTATCCTCTTTTATTTCATTGAGCAGTGGTTTGTAGTTCTCCTTGAAGAGGTCCTTCACATCCCTTGTGAATTGGATTCTTAGGTATTTTATTCTCTTTGTAGCAATTGTGAATGGGAGTTCACTCATGATTTAGCTCTCTGTCTGTTACTGGTGTATAGGAATGCTTGTGATTTTTGCACATTGATTTTGTATCCTGAGACTTTGCTGAAGTTACTTATCAGCTTAAAGAGATTTGGGGCTGAGATGATGGGGTTTTCTAAATATAAATCATGTCGTCTGCAAACAGGGACAATTTGACTTTCTCTTTTCCTAATTGAATATTTATTTCTCTTTATTTCTTTATTTCTTTCTCTTGCCTGATTGCCCTGGCCAGAGTTTCCAGCACTATGTTGAATAGGAGTGGTGAGAGAGGCCATCCCTGTCTTGTGCCGGTTTTAAAAGGGCATGATTCCAGTTGTTGCACATTCAGTAAGATATTGGCTGTGCGTTTGTCATAAATAGCTCTTATTATTTTGAGATACGTCCCATCAATACCAAATTAATTGAGAGTGTTTAGCACGAAGCGCTGTTGAATTTTGTCAAGGGCCTTTTCTAAATCTATTGAGATAATCATGTGGTTTTTGTCTTTGGTTCTGTTTATGTGATGGATTATATCTATTGATTTGCGTATGTTAAACCAGCATTGCATCCCAGGGATGAAGCCAAATTGATCTTGGTGGATAAGCTTTTTGATGTGCTGCTGGATTCGGTTTGCCAGTATTTTATTGAGGATTTTCGCATCGATGTTCATCAGGGATATTGGTCTAAAATTCTCTTTTTTTGTTGTGTCTCTGACAGGCTTTGGTATCAGGATGAAGCTGGCCTCATAAAATGAGTTAGGGAGGATTCCCTCTTTTCCTATTGTTTGGAATAGTTTCAGAAGGAATGGTACCAGTTCCTCTTTGTACCTCTAGTAGAATTCAGCTGTGAATCCTGGACTTTTTTTGGTTGGTAGGCTATTAATTATTGCCTCAATTTCAGAGTCTGTTGTTGTTCTATTCAGGGATTCAGCATCTTTCTGGTTTAGTCTTGGGAGGGTGTATGTGTCCAGGAATTTATCCATTTCTTCTAGATTTTCTAATTTATTTGCATAGAGGCATTTATAGTATTCTCTGATGGTAGTTTGTATTTCTGTGGGATCGGTGGTGATATCCCCTTTATCATTTTTTATTGCGTCTATTTGATTCTTCTCTCTTTTCTTCTTTATTAGTCTTGCTAGCGGTCTACCAGTTTTGTTGATCTTTTCAAACAACCAGCTCCTGGATTCATTGATTTTTTGAAGGGTGTTTTGTGTCTCTATTTCCTTCAGTTCTGCTCTGATCTTAGTTATTTCCTGACTTCTGCTAGCTTTGGGATGTGTTTGCTCTTGCTTCTCTTGTTCTTTTAATAGTGATGTTAGGGTGTCGATTTTGGATCTTTCCTGCTTTCTCTTGTGGGCATTTAGTGCTATAAATTTCCTTCTACACACTGCTTTAAGTGTGTCCCAGAGATTCTGGTATGTTGTGTCTTTGTTCTCATTGGTTTCAAAGAACATCTTTATTTCTGCCTTCATTTCGTTATGTACCCAGTAGTCATTCAGGAGCAGGTTGTTCAGTTTCCATGTAGTTGTGCAGTTTTGAGTGAGTTTCTTAATCCTGAGTTCTAATTTGATTGCACTGTGGTCTGAGAGATAGTTTGTTGTGATTTGTGTTCTTTTACATTTGCTGAGGGGAAGTACTTCTTACATTTCTGATGTGAAAACTGTTTAAACACTATGGCATCCTAGTTTAAAAATTACATATTGAGTGGTCCAAACAGACCGTAAAGTTTTCAGAAAGCAATATTCATATCACATACATTGAAGTTAGTTTCGACTGGATATTATACGATACTGCTTATTTAGGCAAGATAGTGTTTTCTTTTAATATTGCAATGTGTGATGTACTAAAGAACTTTTATGTTGAAGCTTTAAAAAGACAGAAATAAGAGAAACCCAAACACATTCTGACTGGCTTTAAAAGTAAGTATAAACAGTACTTCCAAAGCATCATAAAATGGATATAATAGCAAAAAAAAAAAAAAATGTGTAGAAATGTTTTCGTTGTTTTTTCTTTGTTTCCTCAAGGGGGAAAAAATAGCACTTTAATCATGGTTGGGACATAACTTCTAAAGAAAAACAAGTTTAGAGCTTTCTATGTATTTTCTATTTCTTTCTTTAGACAATGTTACCACGTGGTCTGGTCTAATGCAGTTGTGACACATACACACACACACACATCACCGACCAGGATATGCTGTGCTATTGCTTTTGCTTCTTAGTGCGAATATTGAAAGACCACAGGGTCACCTTCAGCTCTTTGGACACTGGCTTCCCGTGTGTCCTGCTGTGCACATAGGGCCTGCTACTGTGGTGTTTCCTCTGAGTCCCACACGCTGTGCCATTTTTGTACGAATTGAGCCAGATATTTTCTACATGGCATCATGGTCTGCCACTGGAATTTTACACTGAAAAGTTAGCAATAAGCATTTTACTACTCATTATTATTTATATGTTGCTATGTAATAAAGCACCCCAAAGCGTAATGACCTCAAATCACAGCCATTTTATTGGGTATGATGCCATGAGACAGCAGTATGGGCAGGATGAAGAAGAGAGAACTCGTCCATGATTGACATGGTTTTGGCTGGGACAGCTCAGCTGGAGCTAGTGGAACCCATTGGCCTCATTCGCACGTGGGGCCTGGTACTTGCTGTTGGCTGGAATGCCATGGGTCTCTTCCACGTAGATTGTGTTTCTGCCTGTGGCCTGTCACCCTCCCGTCTCTCTGTGTGGTTACCCTCCTTAACAGGAGATTCTGGAATTCTTTATGTGGAGCTGAGTTCCGAAAGGGAAAGTAGAAACTGAAGACCTGAGCTCAAAAGTCCTAGAACATAACTTCTGTGACATTTCATTGATCAAAACAAGCCACACGGGCAACCCAGATTCAGGAGTTAAAGAAACAGACTTCACCTCTTGACAGAAGGGTGGCAAACACCTTAGAAAACGGGCATAGGCATGACCATTGGTGGGCAGTTTTTATCACTGTAACACACTGCTTTTATGGGAGACGTGCAGTGGCCTTTGAAATGAACAGCTGTACTCAATATCATTTTGCTTTGAATAAGGCAGGAGCATGGATTTTAATTTTTCTCTAAAGTATTTCATGAAGAAAAAAATACATATATCTGTTCGTTTGTGGTTATAATGTTAAATTAGTTTTAAAAGTTTAAAATTTTGATATAATCTCTTCCTCCTCAAGTAGCTTAGCTGGTTAATTCAGAAGGACTAAATGCATCTATTTCTGTTATATTTTTCTCCCCGTTTGAAAATAGACAAGTCACCTGTACTAATTTTCTATGATAAGACGTGGAGACTAGGTTATATATCTTTGCAGATAAGCACGCTCAGAACTGAAAGAATAAAGTTGAAAGTATGTTGTTTCAGTAGGGAACAGTGTGAAATAATTAATAACCCACATTAGTTCTGTGTGTTGGAATGTTTTTGTGGGGGTAGGAAAAGTACTTATTTTGCGATTAAATTATACAAGTCTACTTCCTAATGCTTCTGCTACAGTAACTTCTTTTTGTCTTACCACCTCGAATCCATGTGTTTTGTGATGTGCCATTATCTTGCTTTAAGCTCTTCAGTTTCTTCCAGTGGCTGGTAGAAAACAGTGAAAATTCCTTAGTGTGACATTTATGAGCCTTGCCTGGTTCCAGCTGTCACTCATCATGCCCCACCTCACGGCCTGTGCCCCAGCCAATCAAACTGCCTGTAATTTTCTCAGATGACAGTCTGGGTCAGACCTGCAAGGCTGCTCGTTCAGTGCTCTCTGTTGTAGCTTCCTTTGGTCCCTGACTTCTTTTACTCTCCCACCTCCCAGTAAACTTGGTCCAAGAACAATGCTTCTCTCTTTAACCTTAGCTCAATACTGAATCTTACGTGAATCTTCTTGATAATCGCCTCCTCTTATGTAGAAGTGACTGTTTTATCCCATGTGTGCTAATTTCCAGACCTTCATAAGTTTTATCTTTGAAGCTATAGTATACTCCTGCATTTAATTACTTACTTATCTTTTTCTATGGCTGGACTACATGTAAATATATCTTTTTTTGTTTTTTTCTAAATCCTCTCTTCCTAGGACAATGTCTGGCACATGTTTGGTATTGAAGAAATGAGGCTTGCTGAATTAATGCACATATGCCAAAATCCCTTTTGATAGTGAGTCTTCCTAGTAAGTATTCTAGACATGTTCTAAGAGAGATGCATAAGTATTATCTCAGCATGGATTATCCCTGTATGATTCAGAACAGATTACTCATATATGATTCTCTTTTTTGTTTTGTTTTTAATTGAGACTGGAAGCATGATGAGAAGGTGAATGTGATCAGTCTGAGGATGTGCTCGGCTAGATTTCTCCAGGGTAGATTTTCTCCTCTATGCCATAAAATAACCAGCAGACTGTTTAAGAGCCACCAGGAACTCCAGTTTTTCTTTCAGAAGTCTGTTAAGACATAATGTTTGATGAGCTTGCTTTCCAAGGCATACATTAGTTGAGTGCAATTATATAAAGGAATGTTGAATCCACAAGCCATATTGCACTGAGTATGTTCTGCAGAAATGTACCTTGATACGCCACATAATTCCCATACACATTTGCGGGCCTGCACTCATTATCGATTGAAAACAATCTGATCGAAAAGTGACAGTCTCGATTGCGATTTTCATTTGATCTTACAAGTTATTTCCAAGGGCCACGGTGTTGGCACATTTTTAACTCCTGTGTCTCCTTCACCCTCTACAACAGACTTAGCCCCACCTTTTCATGGAAAAGCACAAGACCCTCAAATCATTGTGTTGTCCTAACGGCTTTCAAAGAATTACTTCCTTCGAAGTTATTTTCCTCTTTAACTTACGTTTCTAAAGCTAGAGTCAGGATAGTTGATTCTGGTGATGAAAAAAAATCAATTAATAACCATTTTTATAAACTTCTACACATTTCTTTGCTGTAGGGTTGGTGTCGTGGAATATTGTGCATTTGGAGGTTAGAAAGAAACTGGTTCACTTTTATTTATTTATTTATTTTTGAGGCAGGATCTCACTCTGTTGCCCAGGCTGGAGAGCAGTGGTGCAATCCCGGCTCACTGCAACCACCGCCTCCCGGGTTCAAGTGATTCTCCTGCCTCAGCCTCCCAAGTAGCTGGGATTACAGGCACGTGCCACCACACCCAGTTAATTTTTGTATTTTTAGTAGAGACGGGGTTTCACCAGGTTGGCCAGGCTGGTCTCAAACTCCTGACCTCAGGTGATCTGCCTGCCTCGGCCTCCCAAAGTGCTATTACAGGTGTGAGCCAACGCGTCTGGCTGGTTCACATTTTAAATATGCAACTTTTTAACCAAATGATTTGGGGCAAGTTTCTCCCGTTTTTCTTTTTTTTGAAATGGAGTTTCACTCTTGTTGCCCAGGCTGGAGTTCAGTGACGCGATCTCCGCTCACCACATCCTCTGCCTCCCAGGTTCAAGCGATTCCCCTGCCTCAGCTTCCCTAGTAGCTGGGATTACAGGTATGCACCACCATGCCCAGCTAATTTCGTGTTTTTAGTAGAGACGGGGTTTCTCCATGTTGGTCAGGCTGGTCTCAAACTCCTGACGTCAGGTGATCCACCCGCTCGGCCTCCCAAAGTGCTGGGATTACAGGCGTGAGCCACTGCGCCCGGCCATTTCTCCCCTTTTTCACATGTTTTTTCTCAGCTATAAAATATTATTTATCCCTGTAGATCTCTATTCACCTCGAAAGTCAAGATAAAACTTTCCATTTGCTTCCCAGTATATATTTGGACATTTTGCCATAGTGAACTTACCCATGCCTGTTTTTCAGTGTGTTCATTTGTATTACTCTGGAAAAGCAATTATCTTGCCATCTTCTTTGTTGTCTTCTGATTTCTACTCCATATTTTTCATTGAGATTTTCTTCTCCCCTCAGGCAGTACATGCTCATCCATCTCCATTGTATATTAATAAGCCTTTGAAAATAATCCTAGCTGTAAATCCTGACGATTAAATAATTCAGAATTATTTACTCATCTGCATCATCCTGATATATATTCCTATGTTGCCCACACTGTGTTCAGTGGTAGAAACACATGCTAAATTATGCATGTACATTTTCTTTTTTCTTTTTTTTTTTAGACAGAGTATAACTCTGTTGCCCAGGCTGGAGTGCACTGGCACGATCTTGGCTCACTGCAACCTCTGCCTCCTGGCTTCAAGCGATTCTGCTGCCTCAGCCTCCCAAGTAGCAGGGATTACAGGTGTCCACCACCATGCCTGGCCAATTTTTGTATTTTTACTAGAGACGGGGTTTCACTTGTGGGCTGGGCTGGTCTCAAAGTCTTGACCTCGTGATCTGCCCTCCTCGGACTCCCAAAGTGCTGGGATTCGCATGTTCATTTTCCAGTCACTATTTATGCATTCTTCAATCATACTGCTTTTCTCAGCATATACATACATAAAATGTTTTCTGTGCATCAAGCCTTATTCTAGGCACTGGGGATAGACCAAAAACAAAAAAAATCGGATAATCTATTGCCCTGCCCCCTTGAAACTCACGGTCAAACAGGAGAAAAATATATGAAACAAAAGAATAAAGTAAATAATTTTGTCATTTGAATAAACACAAAGATAGAGTGATATTATAGAACAAAATCCTTAAGTACTTTTGGACAATGAATAAGAGTTTTTAAAGAAATGCCATTTAAACAGATACTTTAAAAATAAAGAAAGATTCACCGAATGACAGGGATCAAGGAGGAACTATGAATAAGTAAAATTAACCTAGAGAGGAACTTAAGGAAGAAACGTAGATCAGAATGTGCAGAGCTTTGAAAGAGTCATTTTAAGAATGTTCTTACCTTATCTGAAAGGTACTGGGAAGATACCGAAAAGTTTCTGCAGAAGGGTAACTTGAGCTCATTTGTATTTTTAAAGAAATCATTCTAGTTTCTGTTTGTGGAGCAAGAAAAAAGAAAGATTGTTTGGGAAAGAACAGGAAGTGGGGGAAGATGGTGAGTAGAATTCTACAAGTAGGTTTTGCAAATATATGTCTAGAGCTAGAAGAAATATCTGGTACAGATATAAATTTGGGTCCCTTCAGTCTATCATTATTAAAGGAAAGAATGGGAGTAGGTGAGATTGCATTGAGTGTATATTGCATGAAGAGTGGGGAAAAGAAATTATGAGGAACTTCAACACTTTAAAATTAAGTAGAAAAGTAGGACCTGGTAATGAACAATCAAGATGCAAGAATGATAGAGGTGTGAGGAACATCCTCAGAATGAGGTTACATTGTATGATGGGTGCTGTGATCACAGCCCTCTTTTTTTTTTTTTTTTTTTTTTTTTTTTGAGACAGAGTCTCGCTCTGTCGCCCGGGCTGGAGTGCAGTGGCGCAATCTCCGCTCACTGCAAGCTCCGCCTCCCGGGTTCACGCCATTCTCCTGCCTCAGCCTCCGAGTAGCTGAGACTACAGGCGCCCGCCACCGCGCCCGGCTAATTTTTTGTATTTTTTAGTAGAGACGGGGTTTCACCGTGGTCTCGATCTCCTGACCTCGTGATCCGCCCGCCTCGGCCTCCCAAAGTGCTGGGATTACAAGCGTGAGCCACCGCGCCCGGCCTCACAGCCCTCTTTAAGGGTGGCCTCAACTGCCTGCAACCAATGACTGATCAATAGACGGATATGAAGGCAAAGTCTACCCATTCCAACTAGAACTTAGCCTTTATACAACTCTGAAGTTTTATTTTACCAGTGTCCCCATAGGCTGAAGCTGCATCCAGCCCACTTTCTCTCCTTGTCCTACCATGCTTCTCTCTACTTTCCCAGGTATTGATCCCAAGAGAATTCCATAAAAGACATCCTTCTTGTTAGTATCCATCTGACATTCTCTTTCCCTGGGAACACAACTGGTAGCACATGGAAAACTGCACCATTTTCTGAGAAGACTGTATTTGTTCCACTGTATTACCTTCACTCATTCATCAAGATCAGTTAACTCCATTTATGTGGGTCTATTTCTGGGCTCTCTATTCTTTTCTATTTATCTATTTGTCTATTCTTTCACCAACACCACATTAATTTGATTACAATAGCTTTATAGTAAGTCAAAGTTTGATAGCATCACTCCTCCAATTTTATTCTTCTTCAATATTAAATTGGCAATTCTGATTCTTTTGCTTCTCTGTATAAACGTTAGAATCAGTTTGTTGATATCTATAGAATAACTTGCTAAGATTATTTCGGATTGTGTTGAAACTATAGATCAATTTTGGGAGAACTGATATCTTGACTATCTTGAGGTTTTTATACAAAAGCATGAAATATATGCTTTTTTTTTTTTTTTTTTTTTTTTTTTTTTACAGGATCTCACTCTGTTACCCAGGCTGGAGTGCAGTGGCATGATCTCTCAGATTCAAGCTATTTTCCTGCCTTAGCCTGCAGAGCAGCTGGGATTATAGGCGCCTGCCACTATTCTTAGTAGAGATGGAGTTTCACCATGTCAGCCAGGCTGGTCTCGAACCCCTGACCTCAGGTGGTCTGCCTGCCTCACTCTCCCAAAGTGTTGGGATTACAAGCATGAGCCACCGCACCCAGCCTAGTTCTTTGATATCTTTCATGAGAGTTTCGCTGTGTTCCTTACATAGATTTTGTACATATTTTGTTAGATTTATACCTAAGTATATGATTTTGAGGGATATTAATGTAAATGTTAGTGTGTTTGTAATTTCAAATTGTGCTTGTTCATTGCTAATATGTAGAAAAGCAACTGAGTTTTGTATATTAACCTTATATTCTGATACCTTTCTATAATCACTAATATTCCAGGAGATTTTCTGAGAATTCTTTTGGATTTTTTTTATGTCAACATTCATGTCATTTGCAAACAAGGAAAGTTCGTTTTATTCCTTTCCACTCTATATTTTAAAATTTTGTTTTCTTATTTGATTAGCTCGAACTTCCAGTACAATCTTGAGAAGAGTGGTGAATTGAATCTCCTTGCATTTTTCCTGATCTTAACGTGGAAGCTTTGAGTTTCTCACTGTTACGTATGATATTAGCTGTAGATTTAGAGCTTTTTCCAGATATCCTTTATCAACTTGAAGAAGTTCTGTGTTCCTAGTTTACTGAGAATTTATCGTGAATGGGTGTTTGATTTTGTCAAATGTTTTTTCTTCATATATTAATATTATCATGTAATTTTTCTTCTTCAGTCTGTTGATGTGATGGGTTACATTAATTCATTTTTAAATATTTAACCAGACTTGCATGCCTCGATAAATCTAATTTGGTTGTGGTGTATAATTCTTTTTATGCATGTTCAATTTAATTTGCTAATATTTTCTTGAGTATTACTGCAGCTATTTTCCTGACAGACATTGTTTTGTAGTTTGCTTCTCTTATAATACCTTTGGTTTTTCTATTAGGGTAAAGCTGGCCTCAAATAATGAGTTTGAAAGTATCTCCTTTGTTTTTGCCTTCCAAAAGAGACTGTGGAGAATTGGCATAATTTATTTTATAAATGTTTGCTAAAATTCCTCCCTGAACTCATCTGGGTCTGGTGTTTCTAGTTTGGTAACTGATTAAGTCAATTTCCTTAATGGATATAAGCCTATTATAACTCTGTTTCTTTCAGTGGAAGATTTGACAGATGGTGTCTTTTAAGGAATTGGTCAATTTTATTTGGATTACCCAATTTGGAAGCACAGATTTGTTCGTAATATTCTTTTACTACCCTTTTAATGCCCATAAATCTATAGTGATGTCCTCTTTTTCATTTCCGATATTGGTAATTCGCGTGGTCTCTCTCATTCTCTCTCTCTTCCACTCCGATCTTTTCAAATAACCAGTTTTTTGTTTCACTGATTATTTGAATCCGTCTTTAGTTTCATTGATTCCTCCACTAATTTTTATTATTTCTTTTCTCTGCCTACTTTGGATTTAATTTGTTCTGTTTTTCTAGTTTCTTAATGTGGAAGGTTATATTGTTGCTTGTTCTTTCATCTTTCCTAACATGTGCATTCGATGCTATAAATTTCCCTCATGCATTGCTTTTGTTGCCTCCCACAAATTTTGATAAACTGTATTTTCTTTTAAATTCAGTTCAAAATATATTTTTACTTTCTCTTGAGATATTTTATTTGACCCATGGGTTATTTAGAAATGTGTTATTTAACCTCCAGGATTTTGAGATTTTTCCAGCTGTCTTTCTGTGATCGACCTAGTGTAATTCCAGTGTAGTCTGATAGCAGACAATGCATGGTTTCTATCTTTTTTAATTTGTTAAGGTGTGATTTTATTGTTCAGATGTAATCTATCTTGGTGAATGTTCTATGTGAGCTTGAAAGACTGTGTAATATGCTATTGTCAGATAAAGTAGTCTATATGTCAGTTTCATCCAAATGATTTGGTAATGCTGTACATCCATGTCCTTACCAATTTTCTGCCTGTTGGATTTGTCCACTTATGGTGGCAGGGTATTAAGGTCTCTAATTATGAGTGGATTTATGCATTTTTCCTTGCAGTCCTATCAGTTTTTGCCTCACATGTTATAACACTCTGATGTTAGGTGCATACACATTAAGGATTTTTATGTGCTCTTGGAGTATTGACCCTTTATCATTATGTAATATTTTTCTTTATCCCTGATAACTTCCTTTGCTCTGAAGTCTGTTCTGTCTGAAATTGATATAGCTACTCCTGCTTTCTTTTGATTAGTGTTAGCATAGTGTATCTCTCACCATCCTATTTTTTACTTTTCATCTATGAGTCTTTAGATATAAGACTTTTTATAAATAACATATAATTGCTTATAGTTTCTTGATCCATTCTTACAGTCTTTGTCTATAGTGTGTTAATATCATCCATATTACTTACAATTAAAATTACTTGCCCTACAGGTTGCAATATACCTTTACATCTAATCCAAATGCATTTTGAAACAATGCTTTACTGCCTCATGGGTAGTGTGTGAACTTCATAACACAATAATCCTAATTACTCACTCCTGTCTCTTGTATCATTAGTGTCACTCATTTTATTTACACATAGCCATATATATGAACAGAAGTGTAAACAATCTAATTCATTATTGCTATTATTATTTTGAAGCAACTATTAGATAAAATAACAAAAATAAAAGGTTTATCTTCACTTATTCCTTTTCTGATTCTATTCACTTTTTTATGTAGATATGACTTTGTAACCTGTATACTTTTCCTTCTTTCTACATAACTTTTTTTTTTAACATTTCTTGCAAGGCAGGTCTACTGACCAAACATTCTCTCAATTTATGTTTGAGGGTGTCTTTCTTTCTCTTCCACTTTTGGAGGATAATTTTGCAGGGTACAGAATTCTAGCTTGGAGAGTGTTTTATTTCTACCAAGACATTAAATACTTAAACCCATTCTATTCTTGCTTACACTGCTTCTGAAAAGAAGTCAGATATAATATTTTTCTTTGATCTTTTATAAATAGGTATTTTAAAAATCTGGCATCTTTTTAGGCTTTTTCTTTGCCTTTCCTTTTCTGAAGTTTGAGTATAATATGCCTACGTGCAGGTTTTCTGACATTTATCCTCTTTGGTGTTCTCTGAGCTTTCTGGATCTGTGGTTTGGTGTCTGTCATTAATTTGGGAGAAACTCTGTTATTATTGCTTCAAATCCTGCTTCTTTCTTTCTTCTTCTTGTATTCCCTTTATGCATAGTTTTTAGTTGTTTCCCATTTCTTGGATATTATATTCTGATTTATTTCATCATTTGTCTCTTCTCTTTTCTATTGTGGATGTTTCTGTAGTCATATTCTCCAGCTCAGAGAGGCTTTTCTCATACACGTCTAGTCTGTTAATGACGCATCAAAGGCACTCGCCATTGCTGTTAGTGTTTTTAAACTCTAACACTTCTTTTTGACTCTTTTTTATAATTTTCATCTGTTCACATTGTCTATGTGTTCTTCCAAGTTATTTACTTTTTCTATTAAATCTCATAGCATATTGATCATAGTTACTAAATAAAAAATTTCTTGTCTAATACTTCCAACTTTCTTGCCTTATCTGACTCTGATTTTGATGATTGTTCTTTGTTTTCAAATTGTGCTTATTACATTTTAGTATGCCTCGTAATATTGTGTTGAAAGGAAGACATGATGTACTGGGTAAATAGAACTGCAGCAAACAGGCCTTTAGTAGATTGCTAAGGTGTTGCAGTAGAGGAAGTTATTAGTATTTTGTTGAGCCTGTGACTTCGGACTATGAATTTCACCTGCTTCTCAGCCCCATCCACAACCTCTGCCCATTGGGTGACATAGGATGACAAGCAGTGGCTGAAGTTGGGTGATATGGTTTGGCTGTGTCCCCACCCAAATCTCATACTGAACTGTAGTTCCCATAGTCCCCACGGGTCATAGGAGGGACTTAGCGGGAGGTGATGGAATCCTGGGGGCCGTTACCTCCATGCTGTTCTCATGGTGGTGGGTGAATTCTCCTGACATCTGGTGGTTTTATAAGCGGCTTTTCCTCCCCTTCGCTCTCACTTCTTGCTGCCAC
The DNA here is from genome assembly GCF_028878055.3 of Symphalangus syndactylus. Classification (NCBI taxonomy): domain Eukaryota; kingdom Metazoa; phylum Chordata; class Mammalia; order Primates; family Hylobatidae; genus Symphalangus; species Symphalangus syndactylus. The sequence goes on along the minus strand of NC_072437.2, from coordinate 107,092,712 downwards.
CACGTGAAGAAGGATGTGTTTGCTCCGATTCCACCATGATTGTAAGTTTCCTGAGGCTTCTGAAGCCAGGCCGTACTGTGAGTCAATTAAACACCTTTCCTTCAGAAATTACTCAGTCTCAAGTATATCCTTTTGCTGCGTGAGGACAGACTAATACACAGGATATTTTCCTTCCTTCACGTCAGTTAGGCTTTGACAATACCCCAGACGGTCAGTCCCTGATAAAATAGTTTCTCTGGAAGACAAGTCTTTAAGAACGGTTGCCCTTTTGTATTTCAAATCGGTTCATTTCTCCCTCTCCCTTGCAGAAGCTTGAGAGACTTTTATCCAATATTCACTGTGAGGACCCGGTAGAGTTCTTAGAGCTCAAATTCACAAAAGTGTGGGGGCCCTTTGTGACGTGCTCCCTTGGAGCTTTTAATTCTCAGAGTTGTCCACAGTGGGCCTCCAGCAATTCCTCAATTATGGTTCAGGTTTCCCTACTCTGGCACTGGTTCCCACAGGTGTTACTGCTGACGGGTTTCTGTGCAAGTAGGTTTTGAATCTCTGTATCTGCCTGTGTGTCTCTCCGATTTCAGGGGCAACAGTTTGCTCTGTGATCTGACGACTAGATGGATCTGAAAAGAACTGTTAGTTTTTCATTTGATAAGCTTTTAACTTATTGTTAGAATGAAGTGGTGACTGTTAAGCTCTTTACATGCTGTAATGAAAACTGCAAGTCTCATGTATATTTTTTATTTTAAAAAATACCTGCTAGATTTACTTCCATTTAAAAGATAAAGATATGCAGTGCTTGTGATTTTTTGTTTACCTTTTTAAAAGTAGAAACAAAATCTGGGATTCCTTGATATCTGATAAATTAGCTTTTGTAAATCAGGTCAAAATTCCATAGCATTCCTATAATACTTAACTAAGGTAAGATAAGAATCAAACATTTGTTAAAGGTGTCTTTGAGAATGAATTGGTTTGTCAATGATTCTTAAGAACTTTAGAAATCCACTTAATGATATGTTTCTATATGCATATACTCAATTTTCCATGCATACATATCATATAGGTATATGTGTGTGTGTGTGTGTGTATGTAAACTGGGGGTTTGTGTTACACAAACTCTGAAGCAGATCATGGATAAGCTTTAAGCACAAGAATAGTCAGCATTTCCAAGCACACAGGTGTTACATGAGTTTTCATAAATTTTTTTTTAAAAGCCTAAATATTACCTAAGTAATGTAGTTGGGTACTAATTCAGACACATTCTGAACATTTATGTATTTCATTTTATTTTATTAATTTAATTAAGCTCGGTTTCTATATGTTTCACAAAATAAGATGTGGTCCAAGGATTGGATGAGTCCACAGAGAATACCCTAATTGCCTCTTGAGCAGCAAGGACATATTAATGTGATTTCATTCTGTAAGGTGGTAATTCTTCTGTCAGTGTACGTAGATAGAAAAGAAATGTAAACCCCATAATTTAAAAATCCATTTACAGACATGAGAAGATGGAGACAGGGCACTAGTATGGACAGACTTTAGAGGAAACCGCACGCCAGATATTATAATGGAAACCCTAATATGTAGCCAAATTCGGGTCAGGACAGGTGGAATAATATTGAGGGATTTAGAATAGGTTAGGGTTTAATTCCTGCATCAATTAACTGTGCCTCAATTAACTGTGTAATTTTGAGTAAATTCCTCATCCTTTCTGTTCCTCAGCTTTCTTATCTGTAAAACAGTAGTAATAACTGCCTCATAGAATTGTGCTGAAAATTAAATGATATAATGACATCATGTTCATAAAATATGTAGCACAATTAATGGCACATGATAAATGACTAATTAGGACTCTGGTGGCTGTGGAGAAGACTAAGCAACTCCACCTTAAGGAACAGCCACTTCTTACTTCATATGACTAAAAAGTCTACATGAGTCATATGAAGAGCTTACATAACTATTTTCTTTTTGTTTCTTTGTTTCTCAGATCTGCATTCTTCTACATATTTGGCTTCATACTTAAGGTTTGCTTTTATGATTACAACATGGCAGCAGCTGTTTCTCATATTCCCTCACGAAAGAGCACAAAAGTGTCTGCTTTTTTCTAGGAATTCCATTAATTCTTACATATCATTGGTTCTGCATGGATTTTTTTCCCCAACACAATATCCAGCAGTCCCAGTTCCATTAAAAACAATAGACTGAGAGCGGGTAAGTGGCCGTTTCCCAGGTGTCAGTTGGAAGAAGCTCACCAATGAATGGGTGAGGCTTTCCAATGCCTCCCTGATGAGCATGCAGTTGTGGTAACCGTCATGTTGCCATCATTGTTGACATTGCCATGATGGAATTTTGGTGACCAATTTAGAGGAGAGAGAAAAGGGTGTGCACCTGAGAAAGTCTACAAGCTATTCAATTATTTCTGCTTTGTAACATATAGAATAAAAGGAAAGACATTCAAACGGGAAATAAGTACATAGAAGAAGCCATAGGAAGTGTAGACTTTTGGGACAGGAGGGAATATTTCAGATGCTGGTTCTATCAGGAAACTGGTGAAAGACAAAAAGTGCTCTATGAATCTAAACTCAGATGTTGACCTACATATTTCTGAAATCTAAAAGCTTAGTAAGTTTCTACACTTTAAAGTGCAAAAATCACAAACTAGTCTAGCAAAAAGTGTATTTTTTTCCTTCCCATGCTGTTGCTAAAAAACAAAACAAAAACAAAAACTTATCTAGTTCTCCGATGAACAGTGGCCAATCTCAAAGACTCCCAGTGCAACTTCGGAATCATAGAATTTTTGTCATCCTTAACTCTCATTTTAAAAATATTATCGTTTTATTTCCTGACCTTAATATTTTTCCAAATGCTCTAAACTTTGCAGTATTTATATTCTTATGCTCACTATTCATATGACTTTTATACTTGTGTCTTCTACTGCTATCAATTTTTAATGATTTATACATCCCTACCTTAATCTCAGAGCTTTCTCCTGGGCCCCAGGCCTGCAATTCCATTCCCTTTTGACTGACAGAGAACTGATGTTTAACACCCCTGATTACTGAATTTATGATCTCCTTCCCAAAGGTGTTCATATTACATTTCATTTCGGTGAATGTCATCATAATTCATCCAATCTCCCACACTGTGAAGGAAGCGCCTCCTTTTTTGATCTTTCCTCCCTCATTACATATATTCCATCACCAAATACGTTTGGTTGATTTAATTTGGAAAAGCTTCTTAAGTCTGTACTCTCTACTCTATGCCCGTGGTGATCGCCTTGGGCCGGGTCTTCATGAGCTCACATTTTGAAAAAAATCATTGATTTATTCACAAAATATTTACTGAGTAGCTACTACGTCCCAGGCAACATTCTGGTCACTGAGGCTATGGCAATTATCTCAAAAGATATAAAAAATGACATACTAATGGGAAAATCATAACTAATCCTGTAATGATTTTTTCAAAGAAAAATAAAATAGGAAATAAGGAAAGAGAGTAGCAGCGACTGTTATTTAAAGGTCATTCAAATCAATCTCTGTAAAGTGGCAATATTTGAGCAGAGACTTGAAGGAGGTAAAGACAAAAGGCTTGTCACTCCCTCCACTCTTACTGGCCTCTGCTAACTTGTCACTCTCTCCTAAACAATCTTTTCCAGGGAACACAGGAGTTAGAGTCAATTATGTAGCTCTTCTATTTAAGAAACTGCCAGTTGTTTACCCTCTTGTTCCTGCTTCTCATTTCCCACTCGGCATCCTATACTCTCCTCATCTACCCTTCCCATTGATCTCTGCACATAGCATAACTTTTTATGCCTTTACACACTTAGTTGTAAAAAAATCGAAAAGGAACTTTCCTCTTCTCAATCCATTAAATTTCTGCTAAACCCTTAAGGACTCATCTTAAATGTGACTTTCTCTGGTGAGTCTTCCCTAATTTCTGGTAGTAAGAGTAGTCACATCATCTCTTATACCTACTTTGTCATGGTATGCAACACAGTGGATTGAAATTTCTTACCTTTTACATCAGTCTATCTTTAGGGCGTTGATTGACATTTATTTGGGCATATGGCTCAGTGACTGAAGCTTGTAGATAGGAAATATGTTTGTTGAATGAATCAAGTAGCTTGGAGTGAAGAAAGGAGATTAACGGTTGGGGGCTCAATTACCTTTGCCAGTCACAAAAATCTGTGGCTTGATTCTATTTTCATTAGCAAAATAAAGTTAGATTTTAAATGCATGTCTACACTTCTGCATCTGAGTATTTTGCTCTTGAGGCTTTCCTTTATCTTTTCTTTCAGTTTTTCTGGTGTGTGTGTGTGTATGTGTGTGTGTATTTTCATGTGCCATTTTGTATTCTATATACAGGACAAAGGGAAATAGTACAGACTTAAAACCATGATAGTTTAGCTACTTACAGGCCTTTAAAGGACAGGTGTGGTATCCAGCTCGAGAGAAATGAGAACATCTATGAAAAGGGGACCTTAAGCTCTTATCCAGCAGCCTCAGACATGGGTTGTTTTCTGATGGCAAATTTCTCTGCAGGAGCTGAGTGAAGTGAAACATATCTAAGTGTTCAATTCACGTCTGCTTTGGTGACATAGGTGAATTTTTCATTCTCATCCAATTCTATGCCAGGTATTGAAAGATAGGGAAGTATTAAAACAAGTTATTTATTATTTTTATTATTGTTTATTGATTGCTTAACTATGTGAGGCTGAGCTAAATTCATATTATCAAATATTACCCATTTCACTATCCCTTTGTTGAGGCATAATTTTCACCATTTACAGAGAAAATCGGTTCAGATAGGTTCAGTTACATGACTATTCATACATCTATTAGGAAGTAGAGCTGGGGCAAAATTCAAGTATCTACATCAGTCTACATAAATCTACGTTTTAGAACCATAGATTGTTAATTTCCATCTAGTAAGCATCTAAGTAATGCCTGCTTAAAAATGTAGTTTGTACATGGAATAGAATATATATATACACATATATGTATATGTGTATATATATGTGTATCTATATAAAATTTTGTAAAAAAATTATAAAACTAATTTTCAATGATTCTCATGAATTTTCCCTTAAAGTAACTTGAAAGTGGTTGCTAATGCCCCTGATTTCTTGCCACAAAGCCCTTAAAGAGCTGTGTTTTTAAAAGAGGAGCTATAAATTTCACTTGGTTGAATTTTTTTCCATTAACAGGCCAGTCTCTTTAGCATGAGAGAATATTTTTATAAAGGAATACTAATAGGACAAACAATTGTAAGATTGCATGTCATACTGGCAAAATCAAGGATTAAAAATAGTTTGAAGAATGCTTTAAATATGGTAATTCCAGTGCCGCAAAGAAAAAGATGATCTATTTTCTCTTCTTTGTTTGCATAAAGAGTCATATATCTTACTACATATCCTTGGCCTATTTAGATCTGTTGTAGATGGTTGAAAAAGAAATTTTAACAGATAATTTGCTCCCGAAATAAGTGAAAATGATGAAAATAAAGACTGATATCTAATTTTAAAATGCTTTCATTTATAAATGTGACAACTGAGTAGACAGTGAGCAGACATACATGATCAAAAAATTCTTTGTAAGCAACTCCTCAGATCCATTTAGGGGTTCTTTGATTAAACAGAGTGAATCTGAAACTTAACAATGGCAGAAATTAGCATCTTTTGCAGAAACGAAAAAGAATGTGTTATCCTCCTACCATCAGGCTAAAATACTGTTTTTTACAACATAATCCAGGCACCAGTTCTTCCACCTGAAGTCCTGCACAAGTTGGTCTTTGGGAACAGTAGAAAAAAACATGGTTGAATTTTACTTTAGGACTGAATTATAAATGTCTTCATGGTCTCACTATGTTAGGATATTTGAAAGCAACCAGGAATAATAAGCGCTGAAGCCACAAATAGAGCCGATTTTTCTGGTGGTCAGTATGCACTGAGCCTGGGTCAGAGAGTTAGGCAGCGGTGCTTTCGTCAGCATCCTCTCCGAGGCTTCTAAGCTCGGACTAGAATTGCTGGTCTTCACTAAACCACGGCAGGCGGAGAGCCGGGTCACTACTTGGCTAGATTTAATTTCGCCTTCAACATGAGAAATCAGTGTGTCATGTTTCTACACAAAAGGGAAAAGCATTTAAATATTGTATCTATGTGAAGGCCAATGATGTTATCTCATTCTTATGCATTCCTGCTATAAAATATTTGAGGGCAACAATCAGGCATATCATTGGTTCTATTTTTCTTCTCTCATTTTCCAAATTACAAGATTTTTAGTAAAGCCAATCTTTCAGGATTTTGTAGAAATTTCTTTCTTTCTTTCTTTCCTTTCTTTCATTTTTGTTGTTGTTCATCCCTTGTTTGTAATTTCTGCCTACTTAGTCACACTTTACTTCATTTAAAATCCTAAATTTTACCTGGCACTCTGGGAGGCCAAGGCGGGCGGATTGCCTGAGCTCAGGACTTCGAGACCAGCCTGGGCAACACGGTGAAGTCCCGTCTTCACTAAAATACAAAAGAAATTAGCCGGGCGTGGCGGCATGCACCTGTAATCCCAGCTACTTGGGAGGCTGAGATGGAAGAACTGCTTGAACCTGGGAGGCGGAGGTTGCAGTGAGCCCAGATTGTGCCACTGCACTCCAGCTTGGGTGACAGAGCAAGACTCTGTCTCTACAAAAAAAAAACAAATAAACAAACAAAAAAAACTAATAATACTAAATAAATTTTCAATGTTTAATGATACATCATAATTGCACATATTTATGGGAGTACATGTGATATTTTGATACACACATACAATGTTTAATGATCACAAGAGGGTTATTGGGATATTCATCACCTCAAGCATTTATTGTTTCATTGTGTTAGGAACACTCCAACTTCACTCTTCTAGTTACTTTGAAATACGCAATAAATTATTGTTACCTGTGGTTACCTTATTGTGATAATGAACACTAGATTTTATTACTTTCATCTAATCGTATTTGTACTCATTAACCAACCCCTCTTAATACTTGTTTCTTCACTACCCTTCCCAGTTTATTATAATCATTGTTCTCCTATCTCTGTAAGATCAGTTTTTTTAGCTCCCACATATGAGTGAAAACAGGAGATACTGGTCTTTCTGTGCGTAGCTCATTTCACTTAACGTGGCGTCTTCCAGTTCCGTCCATGTGCTCAGCAGCACTAGTCATCAGAGAAATACAAATCAAAACTACGATGAGCTGTTATCTTGTTATCTCACCCCAATTGAAATGGTTTTATCAAAAATAAAACACAGGCAACAATGAATTTTGATGAGAATGAGGAGAAAGGGGCACTTGCATACTGTTAGTAGAGATGTAAACCAGTAAAAGCATGGAGGTCCCTCAAAAAACTCAACATTGAAGTTATTTTATTATGTATCATCTACTCCAATTACATATAGCAAGCTTTTTGTTTTTCTAATTTTTAAAGTATTATGTTACATTAGTTAAGATATTGAACAATTTGATTTTGTTCTTTAAAAGCTTATTACTGAGGCCAGGCATGGTGGCTCACACCTATAATCCCAGCACTTTAGGAGGCCAAGGAAGGAGGATCTCTTGCGTTCAGGAGTTTGAGACCAGCCTGGGCAACATAGGGAGACTCTGTCTCTACAAAAGAATGAGAATTAGCTGGGCAAGGTGGTGTGCGTCTGTAGTCCTAGCTACTTGGGAAGCTGAGCAGGAGGATTGCTTGAGCCTAGGAGGTCAAGGCTGCAGTGAACTATGATCATGCTATTGCACTCCAGCCTGGGGATGACAGGACAAGACCCTGTCATTAAAAATAAATAAGTAAATAAATACATAAATAAATACATCGCTTACTGCTAAATCCAACACTAGGACTGAGTTGTGCAAAAGTTGACTCAGATTCAGATTCTCCAAATACATCCAAATCTGTTTCTATGAAACAATGTTATAGGTTAAGTCATGGAACAACTTAAGAATTTCAACTCAGAAACATTAACAAAAAATCTGGCCTACCTCACAACCAATAACGAAAACACAGGTTGTTACGATCCTCTCGCTACCAAACTCTGTCATACGAATGTTGCATTGATTTTCCACTCTTCTAATTGCCACTAAAGGAAGATTATATTCCAGTATTGTGAAATTTTGAAAAATTAAGCAGTTCTCTGGGAAGAAGAGAGGGGGTGGAAAGCAGGTTGTTAGCAGTAAATTTATATTGCAGGTTCATTCTAAGAAATGAGGCAATTACGCTCTTCTGTTTGATTTTGGTGGCAAAGGGGGAATGGTTATCAATGGAAGTTGGCAACTAGTGTTTGTCTTAGAATTGGAATAGACTCCTTTAATCAGTTCTTTGATCTTCCAACTCACTTTGCTGATTATCTCCACTTTGTTCCTACTTTTCCACTGCAACTCAGAATCTAAGGTATTTTAATGTTTAATTATCCATTTTTGTCTTTACATCTAACGTTTCTTAAAATTTTAATTTGTCATACCCACATGTGTTTCCTCCTTACCCATTTGTATATTACTTCTTTTTTTAAATAATAATAGGAAAAATATTGTTCAAGAAGAATCGTTATAATGAAAATTCATTACGATTTTATTTATTATTGTTGTTATTATTATTATTTTGAGACGGAGTCTCACTTTGTCACCCAGGCTGGAGTGCAGTGGCACGATCTCACTTCACTGCAACCTCCATCTCTGGAGTTCAAGCAATTCTCCTGCCTCAGCCTCCCGGGTACCTGGGACTACAGGTGCCCACCACCACTTATGGCTAATTTTTGTATCTTTGGTAGAGACAGGGTTTCGCCATGTTGGCCAGGCTGGTCTCGAACTCCTGACCACAAATGATCCTCCCACTCGGCCTCCCAAAGTGCTGAGATTACAGGCATAAGCCACCTCACCCGGCCTCATTAAGATTTTAAAACATTATCAAATTTATATAAGATTTCCAAATTCCCCAATCCCTAGTTTCATGTTGTTTTGCTTTTCTACACATTATGGGAAACGTTTAAAATATAATCACTCCATTCATGGACTCAATTAATTACCGAAGTTGCCATCCACACTGCATTTATTGTGTACTACTGAAAATTATGTTTTAGGGGATAATCGACAACAACTAAAATAAAAACAAACAAAATTCACTTTGCACTACCAGGGAGTAAAATATTACAGTAGGGAAGTAGAGCCCGAATTAAACAGGAAAATACTAGGCAATACTCCAACTTCACGATAAATCCAACCTAGACGTCTGAGCTTACATAAAAGACCAAAACAACAGTTATAATTTACCAGGGATAGTTCGACAGGACAACAGTTAACGTCACCGAAGTTGTAAAAAGACAATGTATGGCATCTCTTTAATTAGAGTTTAAATCTGCTCATCTTGATGCAGTAATAAACTGAGAAATGCCAGGTTATATGCTCTTTTGGAAGACAGCAATTCTATATAACACATGTGGCCGTTTCCAGTTCAACCCCTGATTCCTGGCTCCTGCTTCTGAAACACAATGTTTCATTTTAATGAAAAATACATTACTGTGGTAAGATAGGTCATCAGCTGTTAAGTGTAATGCAATTTCTGTAACAAAATTAATTTTACAGCTTGCATAAAAGACTTTACACAGGTTAAATACTGTTAATTACTAGCTAAATTTTGTTCCTTAGAATGCATAAATGAAGCACCTCCACCCTCTATAAAAATAATATCTATAGTACAAAATGTCCATAGGATTCTTTATGATTTCCATTTTTTATATCATGCTAAAATGCCAGCCATAGCCAACTGTGAGTTAATATGGCCTTTCATTGGTCACTGAAACAGAGGATATATTTGCTGGTGTCTTAAGACTAAAACAGTTGTGCTGGTGAAAGGCCAGTGCAATTTTCTTCTGGGTTACTTATTGAGAGATAGCAATTCAGACCAAAAAAACTCTGATACATAGTTATAGATTTACGTAACCTAAGTTAACCATCCAGCAAATGGATGCAGTTGATCTCAAAGGGAGGCGCAGCAGAGTAAAGGACATTCAAACCCCATCTATAACCAACATTGGAAAAACATTTCAATGTGGGTAAAATTACAGTCACATAAAAGGACAACAGATTATCGGTCAAATGTACATGCGAGCATTAATGCAATAACCTTTTTGCTCTGTGAAAAGTTTTCGTTGAGCTATTTGCTAAAATAATATTTTAAGTAATAAAGAATTTGGAATTAGTACAGAATATGGAATTGGACAGCTCTGAATTTGAACCCAAACTTTTTCATCAATTAATTAGTTACTTAGAGCCAGGAAAAGTTACTGTATCTTCCTGATCCTGTTTTATTATCTGCTCTGTAAGTAAGTACAAGACAATTGCCTCACAGTGTTATTGCCATGCTTGAATATAATGATGGATAAAAATTTCTTGGCACTAAGGCGGCCTTTATAGATGTTCCTTTTCCTTCTGTTTTGCTGTTTCTATTGACTCATGGGAGCCGTTAAGGAAGAGATGTGATCAGATTTTAGATGCTCGTTTGTTTGTCTACGTTACTGGGATACTGTAGCGAATCGCTGATTTGAATGCGATACCTGGTTTAAAAAGGCACTACACGGTGTAAAATGTTACATTTAATTCAATCTAAGAAATTTTCAGTTAGTTTTGCAAATAGCACATCTATGCTTTTTGATACTTGTTATATGGAAAACAGGAACACTAGCAAAAAAAAAAAAAATAGGAAAAGTCTTCAGGGGAACATTTTTAAAAATATCCCTCATTTAACTCCAGACGGGAGGCAAAGACAGAGGAACAGCGTATAGGAACTCCTAGATGTGGAATGATGTCAGAGATTCTCCACTCTGCATTTGGTCACATTCAGGCTGTAGATATCACCAGTGTACCTTGCTTTCCTGGTAATAAGGACATAATCTTTCTTCCTCCCCTGGCCACTCTCAGCCTTGGAAGTTACTGGCTAGTGGATAGTAGATACTGGATGAGCCATCACAAGGTGGCCCTGGCACAGAAAGCCTGGGTGACACGGCTCCACACAGCACAATTCAGACGGGCTGTGGGAAAGATCATGTGGGGAAGCAATGTCGTTTCAACAAAGAACTCAGCAGGATAAATACGACCAAGCTCATGTCTCACAAATGATCACTTGTGTCTGAATGTCTTCCATTTCTGTTCGTATTCATGCCTAATGGGTTAAGTCTCATTGCCAAGTATGTTTCTAGTGAATATGAAAGACCCTATTGTCACATATTTCTTTCTTTATATGCAACTACCATCATTTCATTAACTTTTGCTTAAAGGAACATCTTTCAAAAATAATCTGACATGTTACTTTACCATTTTTTGATCAATTTATTTTGTGTCTTCTTTACATATATTGTGAAGGGCCATATCTGAAAGAGAACTTTTTCATTAAAAAACTAGCATATGTGGGCTATCTGCGTTTATATTCATTTTATTGACTATTTTACTATGAACAGTCTTATATTTTACTTTATACTAATTCCTCCAGATTAATGACAAGTATTTAACCTAACACATTGATACATCTCACTTAATATCAGTTTAACTTCATTTAATTCCTTCCTTTTTACTCATCATCTTTTTCCTCATGAGAAATTAAGGAAGAAGATATGTTTGGCACCTCTGTCCATCTCTTTGCCCATTTCATACTCCTCTAAGAAGGCAAGAAATGCTAATCTGATTACACATTACCAATTAATTGGGCCACATTTACTTGTGGGCCATCTGGCTGAATATTTTTAAATCATGAACAAACCATGGTGCTCTTCTTCTCTCTTGCCCCTGCCTTAACGAAGTGAGGCATTTTCCTTGACTTATTTCCTTCTCATTGCAGCAGAGTTGAAATGTGAGATGGGGTGCAGCTTCTCCTAACCCCTGGCGTATCATCTGATGGAACTGAAGAGTGAGAAATGACCTCCACGGACCTGGAGCCTCAGCTTCATGTCTCCACCGAGATGCCACATTGGAGGCAAGCTCAACGCAATGCCTTTATTAGAAACGTTTTTAAAAGGGAACCCGTATTCACGTTTGTCAGGACACTGCTTATCTCTCTAGTTGAACCCGTATAACTTACTTTATAAGATGGTAAGATACAAAGACTCTTAATCTTCTATCTACCAGGACTCTTGACATAAATTGAAAGCTCACTTATAACAGCTCTAGCATCCCAAGTGCCTTGGACTACACTCCAATTTAACTTACTGTTCAGTTTTTATATAACTGTCTTCCTTATATTGTGCTTAATTTTCTTATTAATTTAATATTTTAAGAAGAATACTCATTCTGAGAAGTTCACAAATCAGTTAGGCTTAAGTTTTTAAATAAATGTTTTAAAAATATTAAAAGCACACGTATGAAACAATGATACTAGACTTAATTATGGAGAGCAGCCTCCCCTACAAATTTCAGCCACAACACAAGAGCAGTCAAGAGCAGTAAGCAGATCAGTCCACTCACCTTCCTTCCAACATTTCAAGTGACTGGGGAAAGAATAGGGACAAAATAAGATAAAACAAAACAAAGGTTTCTTGTGGAACACTGAAAAATTATTATGTGCCAAAGTGTGAGAATGCTTTATATCCATCCCATCGTTTGTCCTGGGAGGTACTTTCTATTATTGATTTCATTTGACAAATGAGGAAACAGAGGTCTGAATAGGTAGAGAAACAATTGTCAACTTTCTACTTCTTAGTATAACTTTACTGCCTCTGAGGCCTGCCTGCATTCCTGCACTGGGGTTTCATGGACATTACTCGAGACCACTGGCCCTATGTCTGTCATCTTTTATGTTTCATTTATAAACACCCTCAGCTCTTGATCTGTGAGGGTCTTAATAAATATAGTTGTATTAAATTGTTGCGCTTTAAAGAATAATATATGATATTAAGAAATAGTATTTCTGATAACAGCTTAAGCCATAATATGAAGTGTGCTGATACAAGAGGAGTTTGTAGGTCTTAAAAAAACAAAACAAAAAAACTAAGCTCTAATTTAGTACAAGTTTCTGACCTTCCTGCTAAAATTTATCTAGGAGTATATATAAAGAAAAGGCCTTATTGAATAAACTGGTAAATGCATCTCTCAAGTTTTATTTTATATTCAACATAATATGAAGTAAAAATAAAAATAAAATACAACTAAGAAATATAGCATTGGCTACTTTTTGAAACATTTCTCCACAAAATAGGGGGTAAAATATGAAAAAGTTTCAACACAATGTTTTGAATCTCTATTTCTTTATAACCTAAAGGAAATAAGAATTTGATATGCCTCAAGGAAAAAAAATCCAACGAAATTTTTTTTGCGGGGGAAAGAAAGTCTACTATCCAGCCTCAGAGATTAGATTTAAAAGCCAAAGAAAACTTTGTTAGATTATAGTGTGACAGAGCAAACCAATCTTTAAATCTACCAAGACACTTCTAGAATGCTAGAACAGAGTATGTGTGAGTAAATAACAAGTGTTTTGAGAAACATCATTTTTTTATGTCCTAAACCACTGACTTACAATGTATGAAAAGATGTGGCATGACATGGATTTGAGAATATATACTGTAGAACAGCTATTAACAAGCTTTTCTTGGTACTGAAGTGTGTTCCACAAAACACTTTTTACTCTTACATGAAGAAGAGAGTGGACCAAAGTAAATTAAACTACCAGAAACAGGTGTTAGCTTGACATTAAGAACCCACAAATCAACATTTGTTTCCATTCCTGAAAATCAGCTTTCAATTAATAATAATATTATAATCATTAAAAAAAATATATTTTTAAAGCATCTGTTTACTTTCCTTAACTTGTAAATCACTGCTGGTGTTTTCCAACTCTCTTAGTGAATTTAAATGACAATATCATTCCTTAATTTTTCTATGACCTGAAAAAGTCCGATTAGAAAATGAGCAAATTCTCACAATGCTGATAGAAATCAAAGTAAAAGCTTGTATTTAAGAACATCAGTCTCTACTAAAACGAGAAATACCTAAAAATACGAATATATCCAAAATGTCGCAAAGCACATAAACCAGGTTGAAATAAAAATTTGAACGGGCAATTATGTAACATAAAGCCAGATAACCCAACCAGTTCATACATTTTATACTCAGTATAGGATATTATAAATTAGTTACTGATGAAATAATAGCTTTTATAGTTAACTCTGTAGTAATTAAGTAGGATGGCAAGGCAGCAAAGAGGTCAAATTAATTTCTGAGTTCTTCCATTTATCTTTAGAAATGATGGGGAAAATTCTAACTCCAGAAGTGTTTTATGGGAATCTAAAGAACAGTTTTGACAAAGAGGAGGTCTTAAGAAAGCATTTATGATTAAGCAACCTGACATAAAGAGTAACTGCAAATTATTAGAACCAGTTGATATTTATCTAAATGGATAAATCATTCATCTGAATAATTATCAACCCAGACAAACTATAGGCCTTGAAATTGCAATTATGAAAGAGAACCAATCAAATGTTAAGACCAAATTTAAAATTTTAGCAATGGTAGAAATTATGAATCATAAAATGCTACCTTTGACTCAAGAAATGCAACCCTTGGTTAGACAGCATATTAAAAACTAGATGGCTAATGAGGTATTTCTATGGTTTCTTTTTATACTTGTTTTTGTGACATTAAGACTCTCAAAGAATCACAAATTCTAATAAAGCAATAGGCCTCTTCTCTCTGAGTTTATCTTAGACCTTCCCTTACCTAACACGTCCGAACGTGTTCTTTGTTCTTGAACAAGATTTCACCATTAAAACTCACACAGAAAGAACTTGTCAAGACTTTACTAAATAAAGTTTAGGATGTTTCTAATTTTCATTAAAAAATAGTGTATGTATTTTTAATGAGATTACATAATTTCTAAGTCAGTTATTTAAGACCCACCAAATTACAATAATTTATTTCTTTCAGGAAAAAAAAAAAAAAACTAGCCATCAGCCTGCTGTCCGGCTTCATCAGCTCTAGACGCAAACAGGAAACTAAGGCAATATTCCATTGAGAGCTGATGGTGGTTTATACCAAGTAGTGTCTGTGCAAATTACCTCAACAGGCATTCAGTTTAAAAGTAGACTTGCAGGATTTCCTGATGGAATGAATCTGGGAAAACTAGAAATAGCAGGTAAGGATAACTTCATAGAGTTTGGTTTAAATTATCGAAGAATAAAACTGTCATTTATTGAGCTGGCCAAGTTGCGGCAGAACCAGGTTTAGGGAGAAAATCAGAGGGTCAATTTTGCAAATAATAACCTTGAGTTACTTATTAGATTTCAAGAAGTAATATCAACTAGGTGGCTCAATGTACAATTCCACAGTTCTACAGCACAATGAAGGCTGGGGATTATAAACTTGAAAATCGGCAGTATATGCATAGGAGTTAAAGCATGACACCATCTGAGGTAAAAAAGAAAATGCATTTAAATAAAGTAAATAAATGCCAGAATCATCCCTTCTGTGCTGTAACTGAGAAATCAGGAAGATGGTGGTGAACGAAGGAACGCAGGAAGCAGCAGCTATAACATGGTGAATAGAACTGACAATACTGTGACCTGGAACCCAGGTGACAAACATGTTTCAAGGAGAAGTCGAAGATTACCTGTGTCAAATTTTGTGAAAAGGACTAAAAGTTGAAGAATATGGAGATCAATGTTGTCCTTGGCAACAACAAATTTTGGACAGTAGAAAAGGAGAAGGCAGATTGGGGTGGAAGCTTTAAAAACCAAGATGAAAGGATTTGGGTATAATGGGTGCATGGAGTTTTGCTCTGAGGGTCAGAGAAAGGAGGCAGTATCTTGAGAGATTTGAAGAATATGGAAAGGTATTTTAAAATAAGAATAATTGTAGCATGTTTGCATGTGAAGAATATTATTAATTAGCAGGAGGAGAATTGATGATGCAGAAGAAAGGGAAAAGTTGGGGGAATGATGTTCCTGCATTAGGTGAGAGGTGACAGTGTCTGGCACACAGGTAGAAGGCTTAGCATTTCCAATGAACACACTGTGAACCCTTAGGGCACCTTCTCCATGGCACCCACAGTGACAGTTTCTCGTATTAAACCAGACCATAAGGTATGGCTGGTTACAAACTCCTCAGTGGCTTTCCATCTCATTCAAAGTAAAAGCCTGAGGTGTTACGGAGGCCTACAAGGAACTATGTAATTTGGCTCCATTACCCCGCTGTCTCCTTCTGCTCTCACTGTCCTTTAGCTGACTACAGCCCAGTCAGACAGAACTCCTTACCCTCCCTCAAACACACCAGACACCTGCACGCCTCTCTACCTGCAAAGTCTGTGCTCTTAACAACTAGGCCATTCTGCAGGGCTTGCCTTCTCTTTTCATTTGTGTCTTTGCTCACATTTCACCTGCTTAATGAAGTCTTTCCTGACCTTGTAACCCTCCACCCTCCATGTGTACTTCTTCTCCTTAGCACTCACCAATACACGACATATTAAGAGTTTTAAATATTTTCTTTGATAATTGTCTTACCCCTTTAGATTTTAAGAGAACACAAATTTTTACCCGTCGTTCACTGCTATATATCCAGCAGCTAAATTACTATCTATCACATATTACATGTTCAGTAAGTTTGCCAGATAAATGAATAAAATGATATTTTAGGGCTTAACCTCAAACTTTTACTGCTTTGCATAAAAATCCTAAAACAACATTAATGTTTAAACTATATGCAATCATGTACACTAGAGGGTATTGTAGTTTTCAGTGAGATTTCTCATATGACAAGACTAGAAGGCAAAAATAAACATTGGTAACTAGAGCATTGGTGAAAGTTTACAAAATAAATACAGTTCCTACTTCGTAATTGGCAGAAACCAGGCCCTCTCGGAAACGTTTTTGATATGACACCAAGTACAGATAAATGCTACAGGATAATAATAATATAAAAAAGATTATTTTTCTACTTAATTGTGCGGAGCCTGATATATTTATTGATCTTCAGGTAAACAATAGTTTTTTTTTTTAAACATTTCCAAGGCTCTGGTATCTATTGTAAAGAAAAGCAGTGAATCGCAGGAATTCTGTAAACTATTTGACTAAATTTGGCTGCCAATCTCTACCATGTTTTCCAAACATTTGTTCAGAGAGATTCCTCTTAGTCCCTGTTACTAGTATACACAATAGCTGTTATTTGCTGATTATTATGCAGATATTGTCCTCCTTTGATCTTGATATACAATAATTAATCATACAACAGAGTGAGCTGTGTTGTATTCTTTATTATCCCCATTTTTAACTGAAGGGAACTGGGGCTTAGAAAAATCAGATAACTGGCCTGTGATCACATTTCTGATTTGTGTCAAATCTGGGATTCAAACCAAAAAAGCCGACTCCAGAATTCACAACCTGAACCACTTTGCTCAGCTATTGCCTCGGGCTTCCTGTGTCAGCCACACAACCTCAGGAACCCTACAGTCATCGAGCTGGAGACTCGTATTTGTCCATGGAAAGTGTCTTTGTTTCGAAAGAGCTAATAAAGAATTCACATTAAGGCAAAAAGACAATTGAAAAGAAATTGCTGGCTTCAAACACGCAGCCAAGAAGATAACACCCGGATTCCAAAAGATTCTGATGCATTCTAAGCTAACTTGATTGATTATATCTATCAGCTTAATTATCTTTTAATATTTATATATTATTTCTGAAATTCTTAAAACAATAAACATGAAATTTTAAAGAGAACAGAAAAGAACTTATTATAAAGTACCACTAAGATAAATGTCTGAAAACCTAATTTCTAATTTCATTTCTTTGTCAGTCTAACTGACTGCATTCCTTAACATAGGTGAGCCTGTTTTTTCACATATAAAATTGGCAGTCTCTATTCCTTTCTTCTCTGTGGATTCTAATATCCTTAAAATAAAGTTTTCTCTTAAATTTATTCTTGCTAATTTGAAAAATGTTCAATAAACATCTCAATTTTTGCAAAGTCTTATTAGTCTTATGTCTATTGTATTATTCTTAAGAAAATGGTTCATTATAAAAAATATTTGGTTTCGTAATTTAATATTTTGTACAACTAAAGAAGTTAACTTATATAAAATATTATCAAATAATTAAATAAGTTTGAGTATTCATTTGCATTATCCATTCTAAGTTATAAATTGGTGTAAGACTACAGATTTGGCTGGGCGCGGTGTCTCACGCTTGTAATCCCAGCACTTTGGGAGGCCGAGGCGGGCGGATCACGAGGTGAGGAGATCGAGACCACGGTGAAACCCCATCTCTACTAAAAATACAAAAAAATTAGCTGGGCGTGGTGGTGGCGCCTGTAGTCCCAGCTACTCAGAGGCTGAGGCAGGAGAATGGCGGGAACCCGGGAGGTGGAGTTTGCAGTGAGCCAAGATTGTGCCACTGCACTCCAGCCTGGGCTACAGAGCGAGACTCAGTCTCAAAAAAAAAAAAAAAAAAGGGAGGAGGGCAGCATAAAAAAATTCTCAGAGCAACGTCTATGGTCTGGACTCAGTGAATGGCAGCTATTTTTAGACTTCGCCCAGTAACTCAAAAGGCCCCATGCCCTCTGCCACATTACATTACGCTCATGATTAACAATGCAAAACTTTTGCATAGCTGCCAAGTATGGTGACTCATTCCCTCTTTAAAGACTATAGTTAGTGTTACCTTGCATAAACATAGGTTAAGTATTTGAGTGCCAGTTGTTTAAATGAGCTGATATGTGACAAAATGTAACCAGGCTTTTAGAATGAATGCATCTAATAAGCTTAATCAAGAACTTACAGTAATAGATTTCTAACTTATGAATAGAAAATCACTTAAATGAACTCTGATTGTTAAAAATGACATAGACAAATATTAGTATCAGTAGGCGTAATTTTCTCCTATATTAACTCCAACATATATGATTTTAACAATTTTGAAATCTCCCCCAATGTTTTCTGTGATTTCTCACCATTATCTGGGGGAAAACAGAACAAAGCTATGATTTGCTAGGGTCAAGCAACGATTCCGTTCTGACAGCCCTATAGCTAACACTGTTCATGCTTTTTGATCTGCACTTCTTTGAATACTATGCCTGTGTCTGGGAAAATTTCACCTTATAAATTCGTCTCTAAGATGAAAGCACAAACCCAATTTCCTTTGCATCTAGAACACAGGCCTATAACCCTCATATAAGCATATGTTGCTAATCCCAAGTAAGAAGAATGCCAGGTAAGATTGAGTGTTGACTTCACTTCATATCAATGAAGGAGGGAGAAACTTGGATTTGAAATTTCGCGTTTTGTGACTGACAAAACCTGGTACAATGTTTTGCTAATGTTGTAAAACTACAGTGACTCGTACACCTGTAATTGTTTGGGGATCACATTAGTGAAGTAGTCGGACAGCATATAACTCTGCTAGGATTTCTGATAAAAAATTATGTTTCAATTGAAATTTGTAAGTTAACTTTTAAAACAAATTATTTTAGACGTGCTGTTTTGATTATCTTATTAATATTTAAATTTTACTGTTGCACCCAAAAGTCAGTTATGCCTTTCAAAGATTGTTTTAAAAGTTGGCTCCATCTTTGTGGTGGGCAGAACTAGGCCATATCCCCCAAGAACGTCCGCATTCTAATCTCTGTACACCTGTGAATATGTTAGGTTACATGTCACAGGGAAAGTTAAGGTTGCTAGCCAGTTGGCCTCAAAATAGGTAGATTATTTAGAGTCATCCCAGGAAGCCCAGTGACATCAGAATGGTCTCTAAAATGGGAAAGAGAAGCTGAAGAGCGAGAGTCAGAGGGAGATGTGACTATGGAAGGAAGAAAGAGAGAGAGCAGTGTTGCTGGCTTTGAGGATGCTGTGGGACCACAGGAATGCGGGTGGCCCCTGCCGGATAGAAAAAGAAAGGAAATAGACCCTGTAGAACCTCCAGAAAGGAACTCAGTCCTGCTGATACCTCGATTTCAGCCCACTGAGACCCTTGTTGAATTTCTAAGCTACATAATTATAAGACAATGGATTTCTGGGGTTTTAGCCACCAAGCCATTAGAGGTAATTTGTTACAGCAGCTGCACAGAACTAATACAATTAAAAAGTGTGACTTTACTTTCTCCAGGAGGGAAATTTCTGGTGCTTCCAGCAGTATATCAAAAAAGTATTTGGAAAACAGGTTCATCTAGATAAAATATGTTTTTTTTCACAAATTTCAACAGAACACGTCTCTGCTATCAAACAACTCTGTTAATAACTCCTGGTCAAATACAGAAAATACAGGCAAGCAATATTTTATATCTGTATCCACGTTTAGTTACAGAGTAAACAATGACTAAAGGTTCCTTTAAAAGTAAAAAATACATCTTACCAAAAAAAAGAAAAACCCAATCTGAATAATGACACTATACTTAAACATAGAGAGTTCAAACAACTCAGCAGAAATGCGATGCGTTTCCTAATTATTAACTTGGTTGCTGACCATGAGATGCAGGATGCAGGTGTTCAAAGGAAGCATGCACTTTACCTGAATTTACTCAGTAAAACAATTCCAGCTTCTAAAATTGGTTTTAGGAATGATAACTTTTTTTTAAACTTTGACATGAAATTAACTTGTTGCTGAGAATTTGCACATGTGAATTCACCTTGACATTGATTTTTCGCAATCTTTATAAAGAAGAATAACATAAATAAACATGGCATTTTCCAGGTGGCTGCAAATCATACCAGGGAAAATAAAATCCTCAAATCGAGTGGAGTTTTGCAATAATCTTGTCCTTGGGGTGAAACTGTAGCAAGAACATGCTTCTAGAATTTCTAATGTTGAAACACTGACCGCTGTCCAAGGTGGAAGAACATTAAATCAAATTCCACGGTGGGAACAGGGATGATCATGAGATGGCGAAGTTTGAGATTTCTTATTCTCTGTTATTTCTCTGCCCATAACAAATCATTTTTCCAAGTTAAGAGTCACAGACAAGATCTATTAATTATCTTTCACACAGCAGTAAGAAGGAGATGTCTATTCCTGACTTGAAAAAATTCAAAAGAGTTGTAACATTGGTGTGACACCTTAAGCAAAAACCTTGGACTAGTTATTTACAGTTGTAAAGGGACCCAAATTAGCCACAGCAATCAGATTATATTTACACTTCCCATTGTTAGGGATGAAAATCCTCGGTGACAGTCACCAGCAGAAATCTCTGCCAGCCTTCAAAACGACCACCTTCTGTGGAAGCCAATGTTTTCCCGGAAGACAACAGATCTGGGGCGAAAATGTCCTGTGCTGATTAAAACAACTAACCCTAGCATAATTTTATAAACCTCAGAGAGCTGCAACAGCAGTTGGGTTTTATTATTTACTAAAAGGTAAAATATTTCTCAAGATTATGGTTACAGATATACTTAATCGTTCCTTCACCACATGGGATTATTAATACAATACCCATATTAGATTTTATTCTGTATCTGATGTACACAAAAATCAGGTCTCTGTGTGAAAATGCTTTTTAATTTACATAAGAATGAACATTCAGCATAGATGTGATTGCTAATAATTTTCCCACAGGTAGTTTTTGGTTTATAAGAGAATGGAAATGATTTATAGTTATGGTCAGTGATGATAAGCAAATACTCAAATAACATTGTCTTTTTAAAAAAAAAACATTTTCTAGCCGATTCTGTTGGAAATCACACCAAAATACCTTGATGTGATAATGTCTTAAAAATATATAAAAGAATTTCTCTGGTACCAAAACAGAGATATAGACCAATGGAACAGAACAGAGCCCTCAGAAATAACACCACACATCTACAACCATCTGATCTTTGACAAACCTGACAAAAACAAGAAATGGGGAAAGGATTCCCTATTTAATAAATGGTGCTGGGAAAACTGGCTAGCCATATGTAGAAAGCTGAAACGGGATCCCTTCCTTACACCTTATACAAAAACTAATTCAAGATGGATTAAAGACTTACATGTTAGACCTAAAACCATAAAAACCCTAGAAGAAAACCTAGGCAATACCATTCAGCACATAGGCATGGGCAAGGACTTCATGTCTAAAACACCAAAAGCAATGGCAACAAAAGCCAAAATTGACAAATGGGATCTAATTAAACTCAAGAGCTTCTGCACAGCAAAAGAAACCACCATCAGAGTGAACAGGCAACCTACAGAATGGGAGAAAATATTCACAACCTATTCATCTGACAAAGGGCTAATATCCAGAATCTACAATGAACTCAAACAAATTTACAAGAAAAAAACAACCCCATCAAAAAGTGGGTGAAGGACATGAACAGACACTTCTCAAAAGAAGACATATATGCAGCCAAAAAACACATGAAAAAATGCTCATCATCACTGGCCATCAGAGAAATGCAAATCAAAACCACAGTGAGATACCATCTCACACCAGTTAGAATGGCCATCATTAAAAAGTCAGGAAACAACAGGTGCTGGAGAGGATGTGGAGAAATAGGAACACTTTTACACTGTTGGTGGGACTGTAAACTAGTTCAACCATTGTGGAAGTCAGTGTGGCCATTTCTCAGGGATCTAGAACTAGAAATACCATTTGACCCAGCCATCCCATTACTGGGCATATACCCAAAGGATTATAAATCATGCTGCTAGAAAGACATATGCACACGTATGTTTACTGAGGCACTATTCACAATAGCAAAGACTTCGAACCAACCCAAACGTCCAACAATGATAGACTGGATTAAGAAAATGTGGCACATATACACCATGGAATACTATGCAGCCATAAAAAAGGATGAGTTCATGTCCTTTGTAGGGACATGGATGAAGCTGGAAACCATCATTCTCAGTAAACTATCACAAGGACAAAAAACCAAACACCCCATGTTCTCACTCATAGGTGGGAATTGAACAATGAGAACACATGGACACAGGAAGGGGAACATCACACTCCGGGGACTGTTGTGGGGTGGGGGGAGGGACAGCATTAGGAGATATACCTAATGTTAAATGACCAGTTAATGGGTGCAGCAAAACAACACGGCACATGGATACATATGTAACAAACCTGCACGTTGTGCACATGGACCCTAAAACCTAAAGTATAATAATAATTAAAAGAAAAAGGCAAAGAAACCATCTTGCAACCAAATAACATAAAAAGAAAAAAAAAAGAGTTTCTGCTGTTTCGACATGTGATAGTTCATGTGTAACGTTCATCAACAAGTGGAAATTGTCACTCTACCTATTTCATCAATTAGGTCGCAATGAGTTTTATAATTACCCACTAGGTGCTTCATGCAAAAGGCAGTATTACATTCATAATATGAACTTATTTGAACTTCTAAATACATTCAGTAGTAATAACTATAGTATCCGTTTTCCTTTTAAAAATGTTCTTTACAGAAAACCAAACACCGTGTGTTCTCACTCCTAAGTGGGAGTTGAACAATTAGAACACGTGGACACAGGGAGGGGACATCACACACTGGGGCCTGTCAGGGGTGGGGGTTATGGGAGGGAGAGCATTAGGAGAAATACCTAATGGAGGTGACGGGTTGATGGGTGCAGCTATCCACCATGGCACGTCTATACCTACGTAACAAACGTGCACATTCCGCACATGTGTCCCAGAAGTGATAGTTTAAAAAAAGAGAAAAAAAAAGCTCTTTATAATGATTACAATTCTGAACGTTACAACACTATCCTCCTAAAATAACATTATTGGATTTCTTTTATCTACCTCACTCAGGTTCCATTTTTAATCATAACCCTTCACAAACACATGGTAAAAGCAGTGATTTACTGTACTGGATTTTTAACTACCTATCTACATTTATGCTTTGCTGTTAAATCTGTCATTCCTGACAAACACAGACAAACAAAAACATTTGTTTATGGTATGAGATTAGGAACAAAAATCAAGAAAAATGATGTAGAACAGGGAATGATCTGATTTTTCAGACCAAAAAAACTAATTGAATTGTTACTTCAAAAAGGAAAGACAAGACAAAGGACATTTGGTGAATATTTGCAAAAAGGGAAAAAAAAAGCTGGTCGCATTGGTCAGCAGCAGTGATCTACAGCTCCGTATAATACAGTTCCAGCTCTATAAATCTTTTCTACTCCACAATACTTTCCCGAGAAAGTGATGTATCTCTAAAAAAGTTCCATCTACGTGTCACCCTGAAAGCTTACTATGTTGAGGATAATTCCAAATGCAGAAGTGTGCAGCACAACCCCTTTTTGTGACCCAAAACTGACTTATCTATCAACCATGAACATGTTTATAAAGGAAATATGGAAATATTCTAGCTTTTTAAGGAGAATGCTTGTCTCCTTTAAAGTATTTCTAACCTTCCAAAGCTTCTAAATATTAACATCTCTAAGCATAAGAAACTTTGGTCCTCCTGAGGTACTGAGGACTATTCTTACTGAATTACTGAAGTAAAAAATGTGTCGTATAAACCCAAGGATGGAGAGTCTAAATGACTTTAAGAAACTCCTGCAATGTCGTAGGCACTGCAGGCTGTGAGTGGCACACATTTGAATAAGCCTGCATATGCCTAGTATCAGATTGAAGCACGTATAAATAAAAGGCCCTAGACGGTGAGAGATGATGGTCACTTAAAATATTACACACAAAGGAACGGAATCCAGATGCTCATGATAAAATATTTTAAGATCTCATTTTGTTTCTAACTGGTCTTTAGAAAATTTGGAGAACTCCAAAGTTAAGTAGACAGAATATTCAGGTAAATAACATAGTTTAAATTCATACACATGCATACACAACGTAATTATTTTTTTTAAAAAGACCATAATTTTAGCTGTTTTGTTTTGTTTTAATGAGGGATTGAAACTGCATACTATTAACATATGCCCCAAAATTGCAATTTGCTACATCTGACATTACACTTTCCTCTATTATAGGGTAGACTTTAGCAAATCAATTTGCAGATTATAAAGTGCTACCAATCACCACTTCTGAATTCATAATCTACTGATGTATGTTTAAGATTTGTACCTCCTTAAATTGCCATAAACATCTGCAACCCTCCCATCATAAATGTTCCTCAGAATGTTACAAGACTCAAATTTAAGTCTATGCTAAGTATTCTGAAGGCAATTGCTTCAGTGTAGTGATACATGTAAGATCCTTTTTCTTTTTTTTTGTAACCTCCTCTATAAACAGGCAACAAAACCTCAGTATTTTAAAAGTGAATGGGTTTTTTTTTTCAATTTTATTTTAGAGACCCTTTTAGAACACGTAGTTAAAATTAAATACAACCAACATGATCATGCCTTTTAAAAAGTCACCATTTTATAAAGAAAATATCATGTAATTTAAAGTTTTTAAAAGCAGGGTTAGTATTAGAACTTTATTATATGGGCCAATGATTTCTGTTTAAGAATATTTTGTTTCAGTCTGAATACAGTCATCCCTTGGTACCTGTGGGGCACTGCTTCCAGAACGGACCCTCCTCAGAATCTGCAGATACTCAAGTCCTTTACATAAAATGGTGTAATATGTAAATATAATCTATGCCCATCCTCCCGTATACTTTAAATTATCTACAGAGTTGTTATAATACTTAATACAATGTGAATGCTATGTAGTTGTTATACTGTATTGTTTATCATTTGTGTTATTTGTATCATTTTTTTGTTTTTCATTTTTTCAAATATTTTCAATTAGCACTTGGTTGAATCCATGGATGCAAAACCAGAGGATGTATTTTTAATCCCCAAAGTGTTGAATGAGTCGTGAGTCACAAAAACTAGTAAAATTAGTCAATCAAGTTTGTTTTTAAAAGCTGGTGGTCCAGCCGGGTGTGGTGGCGGTGCCTGTAGTCCCAGCTACTTGGGAGGCTGAAGCAGGAGAATGGCTTGAACCCAGGAGGCGGAGGTTGCAGCTAGCCGAGATGGCACCACTGCACTCCAGCCTGGCAACAGAGCGAGACTCCGTCTCAAAAAATAAAATTTAAAAAATAAAATAAAATAAAAGCTGGTGGTCAACAGTTGATTAGATTTAAAAAATGTATATATACACCATGGAATACCACACAGTCATAAAAATAATAAAATCATGCCCTTTGCAGCAATGTGGATGGAGCTGGAGGCTATTATTCTAAGTGAACAAACCCAGAAGCAGGAACTCAAATCATTTCACATTCTCACAAGTAGGAGCTAAATAATGGGGACACATGGACATAAAGATGGAGATAACAGACACTGAAAACTCCAAAAGCGGGGAGGGCGACTGGGGAGTGAGGGTTCATAAACTGCCTATTGAGTGTAATGTTCACCATTTGGGTGACAGGTGTACTAGAAGCACATACCCTACCATCACGCATGGAATAGCCATGTAACAAATAATCTCTGCGTCTAAAATTAGAACATAAGATAAATACAATAAAAAGATGGTGGTGACAATTAGTAAGGTCTGCCTGATATGGTTTGGCTTTGTGTCCCCACCCAAATCTCATCTTGAATTGTAGCTCCCAGAATCCCCACAGGTTGTGGGAGGGACCCCGTGCAAGATACTGAATCATGGAGGTGGTTATTTTCCATGCTGTTCTCGTGATGTTGAATAAGTCTCATGAGAGCTGATGGTTTTATAAAGCACATGCCCTCTTCCCTGCTGCCATGTAAGATGTGACTTTGCTCCTCATTCGCCTTCAGCCATGATTGTGAAGCCTCTCCAGCAATGTAGAACTGTGAGTCCATTAAACCTCTTTCCTTCATAAATGACCCAGTCTCGGGTGTGTCTTTATTAGCAGCATGAGAACAGACTAGTACACTGCCCTTTCAAACTGATAATCAATCAACTCAAGGATATGTCCAGAGATTCCTCACCTCCCCAAATTTCAGCTTAAGGGTTTCAGGGCTGACACGGGATGTGTCAGTTTATTCAAGCTAATGCATAAGCAAGCATACCAAGAGGACAGCTAGAAAATCTCTGCTCTTCTCTCCAACTTTCCCTGATAAACAATGCCAAAAATGCGTTTCAAACTTCCATGTTTAAAATTATTTTTGAAATAATTATTATGCACCTCCACTGATAGGCTCATAGGACTTAATGTGAATAATATAATACATAATCCAAATCCTGTTGGAATTCTCAGTGTCTGTTATCTCTGTTTATGTCCATGTGTCCTTACTCTTCAGCTCCTACTTATAAGTGACAACATGCAATAGGCATGTAAACAAGAAGGCATAAAACTTGGAGGGAATAAAACTAGAAGTATTTTTGGCCGGATAGAAAAATGAAAGTCATGATAACAGTGAACAACAGGGGTATAGTTAACTTTAGTTGACGTTTCTGAATTTCCGTCTAAACTCACTCTATGACTACTACTTTTAGAAGTTGATTCCTCAAGAGAAGTGACTTGACATGTCAGTAAGTAGATTTTCCAATTATTGGAGGTAGGGCTAGGCAGGAGAGGTTTTTCCATCTGACCTAAAGAACTAAATTCAGATAAAATATTTTATACAAATTACACAATATTGTATACAATTTATACAAACATAAACTAAGACATTTCACCTCACCAAATCAGGATTCATTCATGATAGGTGTTGCCTTATGATTGTAATTACATATAAAATTTAAATATTCGAGTAAAAATATAACTCTCAATTACAAAAAGGCAGGACTTAAAACATATTTCCATAAAGACATAAAACTTAAATTTCCCTATATGTTTGTTAATGTCTTTGGTCAATTTAGTTTCAAATAGATAAATTACATTGTTATACAATGGTAATAGATATATAAAGTACAGATTGTTGACTTTATATTTAGTATGTTTGCACGATATTTTTGGGAAATAGGCAAATGTTTATTAAACTATATAAAGCTCTGAAAAGCTATTTTATGAGTACTACTGTATCTGCTAGCCCACTTAATCTACATCAACAAGAGTTCATACAAGAAGATATATCATCAGGAAGCCAGGATTTCAATCTGCCTCTTATCACAGTAATATGAAGTCAATCTACAAAATATAAAAGATGGGTGGAAGAAGTTAATGAACCCATTTATCTTCATGTATGGAAAATCTAATGCCAAAACAGCACATGATATTTTATTCACTATTTTCCCAGTGCATCCTACATTATGGAAGAGTTATTTTATAGCATCTGATAACATTTCTTTTGACTTCTATTTGTATGAAATAATAGTTTAAATATAAAGAAATGTTTTCATGTAGAATGTATTCAAATGCTAAAATATACATACATGTTATTGTCATCACGGTTGTAACAAATCTTTGCTTATTAATGAACTACCTTTAAATAATAGAACATTGTTTAGGTTTTGAAATGAAAGGAAAGGAACAGCTACAATGCAGTTTTAACCTTTTTACAACTAGAAAATAGTCTCAGAGTTTAAGTGTTTTATTTAAATTTAACTCTGGAAATAACAGTGCACTTCTCAAAGCTCTGTAAGTCTCAGTAACTTTGCATTAGTTGTAAAATTTAAAGAACTAAGTCAGCAGACTTGTCCCTCAGATATTTTATTTTAAAAACAAAAACTAAATGAATCATGTACTTTAACGTAAAAAGTAAAACTGACCCTGAATAAGTTCAGTGGATTATATCGATGTCAGCATCTTTGTTACGATACTGTCCTATAGTTTGGCCTACATTACCACTGGGGGAAGCTAGGCAAGTGGCAATAAAATATCTCTGCATTATTTCTTATAACTGCCTATGACCATGTAATTATCTCAGAATTAAAGCTTAATTCATAAAACTAGCTTCTTTCAAATAAAAATAACCAAAGGTTATATTTCTTGAGGAAAAATCCAGATTTGAAGACTTTCAATGTTTAGAATTTCCCCAGTCAATTTAACATGTGATATGACCACTTAGCTATTTTGAAGGTGACAACTTTGTGTTCACTTGTCCTAAACACAGAATGAGTTTTACAAAATATCACTTACACAGAGTTTGGTCAGATTTGAAGATATGAATGTTAGATTATGAAGGGAAAATTTCAGTTTGGAACGACAAACAATACTTCCTGAGAAATCTGCTGTAAAAGACATCAACATAGTGAAGGATTACAAAGATTTCTGGTTCTTATATTTTGTTTTAGAAAGCAGAAAGAGTATTTGCCAAAGTCCTTACAGAATCACTGAGAAATTTTACTTTAATCAGAAAATAAGGAGATACCCTAAGTTTTAAAAATACTTCACCCAAAATGTGTATCATGCAGTTTAACAAAAAAAATCTCAGGGACAGCATCTGAAATAATTGGGGTAGGAAATTCCATAAGCAAATATTACTAATTTAGATTAACCAAGCATTTCTTTGCTAGAAATTAAACCCATTATTTTATTTCACCAATTAACTTTATTATAGAACACAAACCATCTGTGCGTGCATGCGTCAGTCCCAGCATACACATTTGATGCTAGATGATAAATGTTGCAATTTGCAGGGTAAAGTTAGTATTTGCATTACTCCGTTGTCTCTTAATTTTAAACAGAATTGGCACCTCTTCCTGGAAGACATCCTGTCCTTTCCTGTGCCATTTCAAGGGTTGTTAACTTTTTCTGACTGCTGTAGTTCTTAACATATCTTATGACACTGTTGTTTACATATGGGTTTTTAAAATAGATTGAGAACTTTTAAATTTATGAAGTGTGTGGAAAAGAATGTATGATCATTCATATTCCCATTTCATGAAAAATTAAATCATATTTTGGACGTAAAAATTGTTAAAGGAATGCTTTTCTATAAATATTTTCTTTTACTAGTACTTTTAATCATTGAAATTTAGATCATTCAATTATGGAGATTTCTTCATTGAAGAGAAAATATCTCTTCAAAACTCTAAATAAGCTGAGCTTTATCAACTAAATTTATAGGAATACAGGCTTCAGAGGTATTAATTTATCTTCCAATATTTTCCCTTCTAAAATTTCTCATGTTTTGTAACAGGTTTAAAGTGCAAGGCAACTATTGATATGAAAGATAATGTGGTATATGTAGTATAAGTGAACCTGATCTTTTCTCAAATATTTATTATTTTTATTTTCTTCGCTATCAAGAAGGGTGGTAACAAATATGTATTATTTGTAAAGACCCACAAAATTTGCATGAAAATAATTGTTGCATGAACTAGACATGCTTTCTGTGATATTAATCTGCAATATTCTGCAAGCCCCCAAAAAATATTCACACCCATTACAAGAAGCTTATTTCAGCATTTTACCTGTCAGAAACAGTGATTAATGTACTTAAAAGTAATTTTTGCAAACACTGTTATAATATAGTCCATGTGTAATATACATGTGAAAGCAAAGTCTGCAAAAAGTAGGATGTTATCCCTTCCTTGATTAGTTCAAATTATTTCATCAGCTAAATTCCTTTGAGATGTGTAAGATAAGGTGGTTCTTCAGTGGAACTTTGGACGGGAACTTATGACTGTAGTGACATGAATACATATGAAAGTACTTCATTTTTAAAATATAGAAAACGGACATGAATAAAATGTACTTTAGAGTTTCAAATAATTGAAACCATCATTTTTTTCAAATGAGGCACTAAATAAGTGCGTAAGTCAATTTTTTTTCCAGCCTAGGCAATATGGCAATATATATAAGAACAAGTAAATATAACAAACAGTACAAGATTCATCTGGAGAAAAATAATTATACACGTGATAAAATACGAAAGAACAGAAGAAAACTCAATTGTTGATGTGGGATGAACTCATCACAGGATATCAATATATCACCAAGGTTTGCACATTTAAAACATGGGCAGGCCACAAGGAGGAGCTCTTGTGCAGGGATAGTGGCCTTTAATCTTCTATCTTCACTGTTTAATGAAAGCGATAGGAATGTTAGTAATTTCAAAAAGCATCACAGCAGTATTCATTAGAGAAGACTTGTGTGAACTGCCTTTCACCTGCTGAGCCCTGTTGGAAGGAATCAGCTGTAGGAGGGAAGAAGGCATTTATAAAGGCAAAGATCTGGAAACAGCTCTGGCCATCAGGTACTGAGAGAGAAGAGGGAGAGCACAGCACAGCCGTTGCGAACTCGATGGAGAAATAAACACTGTAAGAGGCAGTGGCCACAAGAACCAGCCTGTGGGTGGTATTGACAACTTAACTGTACCTCCTAGCTGGGTGTATTAGTCAGGGTTCTCTAGGGCGACTGGACTAATAGGATAGATGTATGCATGAAAGGGAGTTTATTAGGAGAATTGACTCACATGATCTTAAGGTGAAGCCCCCAATACGCCATCTGCAAGCTGAGGACCCAGGAAGCCAGTCTGAGTCCCAAACTGCAAAAGTAGGGAAGCCAGCAGTGTCCCCTTCAGTGTGTGGCCGAAGACGCGAGAGCCCCTGGCAAATCACTGGTGTAATCCAAGAGTCTGAAAGCTGAAGAACTCAGAGTCCGATGTTCGAGGGCAGAAAGCACCCAGCACGGGAGAAAGATGGAGACCAGAGGACTTAGCCAGTCTGGTCCTTCTGCGTTCTCTTGCCTGCTATTATCTTAGCCACAATGGCAGCTGCTTAGACAGCGCCCACCCAGATTGAGGGTGGGTCTGTGTCTCTCAGTCCACTGACTCAAATGCTAATGTCCTTTGGCAATACCCTCAAAGACACACCCAGGAACAGTTATTTGCATCTTTCAACCCAATCAAGTTGACACTCGTTATTAACCATCACACTGGGGAATAGCAAGCATCAGCTACCAACTATTCTGTACTCATTTAATCAAAGCTTTGCTATGCTTGGGTTGTATTACAGCACGAAGAAGAAGAGGCCTATCTTTTTATCATTTTTAAAACACTGGGGCAGGAGGCAGAAATACAGAGGACTCTACCAATTGACCTGATTTCCAGAGAGGGACTATGCACTACCAGGAGTGAAAAATTTGCAACATGCCACCCAGGGTACGAGGACACACACATATCTTCCTCATTTGATGAAAAAGTGGCACAAATTAGAGGACAGTGGACAATAACTTTTATGAATTAAATTCAGAGAAGAATATGTGTAAATAATAAAGTAAGAGGAGGTGCTTCTCTAAAGAGTGCGATATAAATAAGTTTACTTAGAAAATATTTAAGGTCTAAATATTTTCTCATTGTTTGTCCTTGTTGGAATATTGAATACATAGACACTAAAGGAACGCTTGTGTCCAGGCTCTGTGGCTCTCGCCTGTAATCCCAGCACTTTGGGAGACTGAGGGAGATGGATCACTTGAGTCCAGGAGTTTGAGATCAGCCTGGGCAATATGGCAAACTCTGTCTCTACACACACAAAATATATATATATACACTTAAATTAGCCAGGGGTGGTGGCATGCCCCTGTGGTCTCAGCTACTCCAGAGGCTGAGGTGACAGGATTGCTTGAGCCCAAGAGGTCGTGGCTGTAGCAGTGAGCTGTGGTCACATCATTGCCCTCCAACCTGGGCAGCACAGCAAAACCCTGTCTCAAAAAAACAAAAGCAAAAACAAAAAATGCTTGTGATAAATGTGAGACACTGAGATTAAATGGAAAAGGGGGTTCCTTACACCCACCGCCTAGCTACCCAGCTCAAAATAAGAAGTTGCTGAGGCTGGGCACGGTGGCTCACGCTTGTAATCCCAGCACTTTGGGAGGCCGAGGCGGGCGGATCACGGGGTCAGGAGATCGAGACCATCCTGGCTAACACAGTGAAACCCCGTCTCTACTAAAAATACAAAAAATTAGCCGGGCGTGGTGGCGGCGCCTGTAGTCCCAGCTACTCGGAGAGGCTGAGGCAGGAGAATGGCGGGAACCCGGGAGGCAGAGCTTGCAGTGAGCCGAGATCGCGCCACTGCACTCCAGCCTGGGTGACAGAGAGACTCCGTCTCGAAAAAAATAAAAAAAAGACGTTGCCGAAACCCTTAGGGTCCCTGAGGGTCCCTCATCCTGACAACTCTCTCCCCCAGAGAGATTACCATTATCCTGTATCTTGTGTGGTTTTTAATTCCTCTTTATCTTTATTAATAGTTGTACCTTCATATGTGCCTCTAATATGTTGTTTAGTGTTGCGTGCTTTGAACTTTATTCAAGTATACTCAAGAAATATGTATCTTTCTGTGGTGTGCTATTTTCATTCAACATTGTGTTCCTGAGATTAATCTTGTTAACATTTACAGTTCCGGTCCCTCATTCACACTGCTGTGTAGTATTCCATTTGTAAACATGCTATGATTTGTTAACTTGCTCTCCTGCTAATCTTCAGTGCCCCGTTACCGTAGACAGAGCTGCCATGGATGCTCTTGTGTGTCCTTATGCACATGTGTCTGAGATTCCTTGCTAGCTTTTTAGGGGTTGTGAGCATCTTAAAACATATTGTATAATTTCATATTGTCTTTTCAACCAGTGTGACAATCCATAATGTCATCTGCAGTGCATAAGGGCTGCAATATTCCCACGTTCAAATTGTCATTCATATGATCAAAAACATTGACTAATTATTTACTGCTTACTATATTAAGTAAAAATATTTGCAGTTTATGTACAAACTCATTTTTCTGGCTTATCACTGTCTGTTTGCTACTCTAAAACATAAACCTGAGTGCCAATCATGAAGTGTGCCTCCCTGTCAGTGCAGGAAAAATTCACAATTTTCAAGTTATACAAATACAAGTTTAATTTTAATTTTATCTAAAATGGTATGATTTCAATCAGAATTGCCCTAACACTAGCAGAAGATAGAGCTTTGCCAAACCCCACTGTGCAAAGGAAGTGTGCATATAGGTTAAGAGATGTGAATGCAACCATTCTCTTTTTTTTTTAGCATAAAAAACCTGCCCACCTATGGGAATGCAAACAATTTACTCCACTTTTCATTCACAAAATGTTGACAATGCATTCCATAAAATGTTTTATGATGACTAAATGAGATAATATATGAAAAGCCTCTTATACAACGCTCAGTATCAAGCAGACATTCAATAAAGCTATTGTTATTCAGCAGCAACGCATTGATAAATCACCAACTTTGAGGGCTACTCTAATAACGAACAGGTATAATATAACCATATTCATTAAAAATATAATTTCTCCAAAGTTGTAACTTCAATAATATTTAATATTCCAGGTAAGATAACCTTACTATATTTTAAAAGCCCAGGTGTTCTTTATCGTAATAAAAATGTAGTAATCTGCAGATGAGATTATTAGATCAGAGACTAACACACTTCTTTGTAGAAATTAACTGGGGTCAAAGAATGTACATGCTTTCCAGACATACAACATGCACACAGGCATATTGTCTCTGGTCTCAAGACTGAGTTCAAGGCTAGCCTTTTGAACATCTACATCTTATTAAATTATGTTTACACTAAGTTAAAAGCATTTTAATATAATTATCGCTGAGGCTTGTCGTCACTTACAAATCCCAGAAGGATTGTGTTGCATGACAAAGCAGACCAGAGATCCAGATCCTAAGTGGTAAACAAGACTCCTTCTCACCTCCACATAGTGCTGTCAATCTGCACGGACGGCAATCTCTGTATCACTAACATCTATTAATGTCACACACATGTTGAGAGCAGGCTAGGTCTTTTCATAGAACCAGATGGACAGAGAGAAATGGAGAATGAATATTAGCTTTAATGAATGGATGCAGAGGATCAAATATTATCCTTAAAAGAATATTTTTGGTTCTTTTCATCTCCTTTCTCCCTATTTAGCTATATTTTTCATGAGGAATATTAATGCACTATTAGTCCACAAGTTCAACCTCTGTGCACTGAGAAATAGGATTAGCATGGCTTATAAAATTAATCTGGGGGGAGGTTTCAGCTATCGAGGAATTATAGGGTGTATTAATTCTTACTTATTTAGGTTACAGACGGTTAAGCCAGGAATTATGTACTTATAATTAGGTACAGAATCGATAGCGATCCCATGGTTGTTACTTATCTATCACTTCTGTTCCAAATGCATTTAAGTTTCTTGCAAATGCATACAATATAGCAATATAAAATACTTAAACTCTTTAGAAAGAACCTTTAGAAAATACAAAAAATAGGGAAGCAAGATGGTGTCAGAAATGTGGTCAGTGAACAAATGGACACTGGCGAATCATGCACTGAGTCAGGGCAGAGCACAAATTTGACTTTGAGTTTTCTAATTAACATGCAGAAAGGAGAAAATATAACCAGTAACAAGACCGTGCATGATATATTCTAGTTATTTGGGAGAACACCAATATGAAATAAGAGAAAATATTTCCTACGGCCCCTCATGAAGAGAAGGTTTTATGATGGCTAAAGCAGTTCAGTAAGAAGCGACTGTGTTGGGCCCAGTATGATGTGGTCCAGTTAGGCTTTTTTTTCTTTTTTTTTTTTTTTTTTTTTTTTTGAGACAGAGTCTCACTCTGTCGCCCAGGCTGGAGTGCAGTGGTGCAATCTCGGCTCACTGCAAGCTCCGCCTCCCGGGTTCACACCATTCTCCCCCCTCAGCCTCCCAAGTAGCTGGGACTACAGGCGCCGCCACCACGCCTGGCTAACTTTTTGTGTTTTTAGTAGAGACGGGGTTTCACCGTGTTAGCCAGGATGGTCTCGATCTCCTCACCTCGTGATCCGCCCGCCTCAGCCTCCCAAAGTGCTGGGATTACAGGCGTGAGCCACCGCGCCCAGCCAGTTAGGCATTTTTGGTGGTCTCACTTCATCTTGAAACAGATTTTAGATAACATGGCAGAATGGATGGCTTCGTTTCCTCCAGGCCATCTTTCATAAATATTATTTATCTTATCCACGTGTCTGAAAAGTATCCAGCTGCAGTGAATTCGTGATTATAGTCCCAGACAAGTAGCGGGAAAGCTGTAATTCTATGTTTTCATTTACAAACAAAGCTTTACACTCCAAAAGTCAACAAAATTGCATGTAGTACAAACATCCTCATGTGAAAAGCAGGAGCTGGATAAAGATGGGCCTGAACAGACCGCTCAATTTCTGACTTGAAAGGTACACAAGCAGCGCTGGCAGTCAAAGTGAAGAGTTCCTCAGAAAACAATTTTGGGACTACTTTAATGCAAAGAAAAGCAGGAAATAAAGTTCAACAGCTGCATTCCATAAAGCATACTGGCAGTCATTTGTCAAAAAAATAAATAAAAATAAAATTAAAAATAAAACCCTTCTAGTGAAAAATGGCTCAAGCCTTAGGAAGGAAGAAGGAAGAGAGAGGAAGGGAGAGGAGGAAAGAAACCAGCTCCAGCTACAGTGCTTGGTTTTGAGCAACAAAGATTCCTGAAATACTTTCCAAAATAAACGTGTGACAAAATGCTGAACTTGGAAACAGAAATAGACAACTTGATGCACAAAATAATCAGTTCTAAAATAGTCAAAATGCACAAAAGGATACAAAGCATTTGTGGTGTTGACTGAGAAATTAACCATGTACATTTGCTAAAAGTAAAAACCTGGGGACAGAGACTGAAAAATACAATGGTCCCCAAGGCTATTTATTTTGGCATTACTTATTTATAAAGTAAATACATAAAATTGAAAGTCTTTCCTATAACCTGCTTCTCCAAATCTCTCGGAGTCTTTGTTTCAGGTCTGGTCTGGCCTCCCTCATTTTTGTTCTCAGTCTGCCTGGATCCTGAGGTCACTGGAGTCTGTGCTCCCAGCGCGTGTCCATTCCACAGTGGAATGTGAGAACGTAGTAAAACACAACAATACAAATAAATAAGATTCTATGTTTGAGTCTGAGTGAGAGCAGCTAGAGGTGACTTAGATTAACTGAAAAAGGTGTAAAAGAATTTTGCTAAAATCATGCCTCAAAGAGTCTACAGTATTAATCGTGTAATACAGCACTACGCCACACGAGGGCACTATATGGTCAGCTTACTCAGATGAAAGCAAAATGTAAAAGGAGTTTATAAGAACAAGATTTGATGAAAATAAAATTACATTCTCCCCCAGGTAATAAAAAAAATCAAAATTCTGGAACATTTAAAGACCCTATGTGTGGTTTGTAATAAAATGGTAATAGCTTGACTTGCTGTCATCCATTTCACCTGCAACTTGGCCCCTATCAGTTTTTCAAACAGCTTAGGAATTTTTCAACGTAAAGTCCTTTACGCATTCTATTTATCTCTGCCTAGGACACTCTCTGACCTCACTGTAATCTTTTAAGGTCCCAGCTGAAATGCAATTTCCTCAGAGACAGCTAACCTAGACACCTTACCTAACGCAAGTCTCTCTTACGCAACATGCAACTGTATGTCAGCCCTCGGTGTATTTTAGTCATGGCACTTACCGAAAGTATTTTATTTATGCACATCGCACATTCCTATGTGAGTTTTGTCTGTTCCCTTCAATATGCTTTAAGCTCCATGAGGCTAAATACCTGTCAGTTTTGGTCACTGTCTAATCCCCAGAGCCTAGGACAGTGGGGCATAATAGAAACAAACCTACGTGTTGAATGAATGAATGAATCTCTGTGACTGTGGCTTATTTCTCCCTACAAAGTTTGACTGAGCCCCACACTCTCACAGAAATCTTTAAAATAATAACAAAAAAGTAGTGAATGTCACCATGTGTTTTCTGACCAATAAACTTGAGAACTTGTCTGGAGGTTATATGAATTATGGAGCGTTCTGATATACTCTTTATTCAACATTGCTTCTCTTCTATTTAAAAACCTGCCCTTCTTTGGAAAGGGTGAAGTGGGACAGGCTGAAGAACACAGATGTTTGAGGGAAGAATGCTTACATTCACCCACTTTGTGATAACTCTACCCTTGTTAAAACGGAAATACAGAAAAGAGGTTACAGAGGAGTTTAATGCTGCCCTTTCTTAGCACAAGAACAACACAATTCTCTTTTCTTTTTCTCCAAATTTACAGGTACTTACTGTGGCGTATAAAATGGTCACTTACAAATTAGACCAACAAAAGGGTATTAAAAGTATTTGTTTATGGGACATTGGGGTGTAAAACACACCACTCAACATCGTGATGTAACTTTACACAACAATAGGGAAGGAGATAGAAAAGTCAAAATGCACGGGGTGAGGTGAACCACAGCAGGGCAAAGTGATCGGAAGACAATCTTCACAGAGTTCCAAGATCATGTGGATTCCAAAAGGCCAGAGGCCATTTGATCCTTGATAATAACTCCATGCTTAGCGTGATACTACAATGTAATTGTGGATTAAGTAGATAAGTGCGTCTTGAAGGCTTAAACCAAAACTATGGTTGGTCATAAAGAGGTGGCCGTGTTTTTTTGTTTGGTTTGGTTTGGTTTTGGGTTTTCTTTTTTTTTTTGGCCGAGGAAGAATTGGTTAGGGTATAATGACTGTATTTCAGGCTTCCATCATCAAAGACTGACAAATCCAGGCGAGCTGGAGTGAAGGTTAGGTCTTCCCCAGCCATGGTCTTCACAGAGTAGAGGATCAGACCCCAGCAGGACTAAGGGGAATTCGGTGACCTTGTTACTCATAGGTCAGTAGCTTGGGGTTGCGCTTTCTCCTTTTTTCAACCCGTAGTCGACACAGCAAAAAGGCCCAGAACTGGCGAAGGAACAAAGCAGCAAAAAGTGAGGCCCAATAAAAGCTTCAGGCTCAAGAAGACCCCTGAGAAACGAAAGGGAGAGACTATTCCAGGGGACAGTAGGTGAAAAGGGGATAACTAAAAGCACAGTGGCAAAATGTTCTTACACGTAAGGGATGTTCGTTAATGGACAAATATTCATGGCACTATGATCTGTTAGAACAAATGTAGAATCATCTGTATGCTTTAAATACCTTGTGTGTAAGATTTTAACTGTTTATTAGAAGTCCGAGAACCCCGTTTAAGATATTTGGATATTCCCTCCCCTTCCTTTCCAAGATTCAGATACTACTAAGGGTGTAGCAGGATGAGCCGCAGACAAAACCCCTCAGACGCCGAGTTGTAGAAGGAAGGGCTTTATTCAGCGGGGAGCATCAGCAAGCTACTGCCTCAAAACCCGAGCTCCCCAAGTGCACAATTTCTGTCCCTTTTAAGGGCTCACAACACTAAGCATTTCACAAGAAAGGGTCGTGATTGATTTGAGCAAGCAAGGGGTACGTGGCAGGGGCTGCATGCACCGGTGGTCAGAGTGAAATGGAACAGGGCAGAGAGTTTCACAATGTTCTTCCATACAATGCCTGAAATCTATGGGTAACATCGGGTTTTAAGTCATGAGTTGATTTTTAGCTACTAGGTTTACGCCAGGCAGGCCCAGGCCTGGTTTTGGGTCTGGCGCTGAGCTGCCTGTCTTTGATTTCACTTCCTAGTTTTTTTCTTAAAACAAGTACTGAGTATAAAACAATATAAAACAATATGAGAGGGTCTCTCTCTTCCCTCAAGGGTAAAAGTAAGATTGCAACAAATCTAAACTTTATGGAAGTCAAATAAAAAACACTTAAACATATGTAAATAATTGCATACATAAAATACTGCATTAAAATGCCTCCTAAGTGTCACGTAGTCTTTAAACAAATATATTTTCAATGATGGCACAGCTTTTTGGTTCCGTTTCTATTTTAATCTCTGATATTCGCACATACCTGTGCACACCTGGAAACACCTATTACTGTTTCAAAAAGACAACTATTAACAAAGTTCTTACATACACCTGCATATCACGCATTAGAATCAAGTACTTTATTCATTTCATGTCTTCAAAATTACGTTAATGTACTAATCAGGTATTCCATCCTTTCTACAGTATGGTCTTCCTAGAATAAGCTACCCAACTTTCTCAAAGGTGCAAAATGACCATATTTAAAGTTTGGATGAAATTTAATTCATCTTTAATTTGTTTCTGTCACTTTACTATGTTCTGGGGTGTTTTTTTAATCTCTCTCTCTCTCTCTCCTTCTCTCACACTCTGTCACACACACACAAACACACATGCCTGGTGCTGTCAGCTCTGAGATTTCTGATGATCAAGAGAAACAGGACATCTTTTAAACTTGAAGTACATTCATATGTCAATGAATGACAATGTGTTTGCGCCATTACAGACAAAATCACAGCAGTCTTTATTTCCAAAAGCCAAAAAAGTAGGGCTCAATCAACATAAAATGTCATAAGCAATAATTAAATAAATGCCAATAGAATGACCTTATAATTTTCAAACCCATGTCAGATAAAGCTATAAGAGATATGCAAATGCCATATAACGTATGATATTAATACCTGTGTTTTGTGGTATTAAGAACATGAAAAAATAGAAAATTCTATGAAGTTCAAAGTTCTTTAAAGTTAGATGGAAAAGGCATTCATTGGTATTCCCACGAAGTTTTACGGTTTAGTTGGAAAATACACATATGTTTCTTAAGAGCTAAAATAATGCATTCGACATACAGACAAAGGACCAATGTAGGTGGGAGGGCAGAGTTCTGTGATTAGACAGGAGAATTAGAAAATCTGTTCCAAGGAACTCCAGGGAATGGGTGGTATAACTTCCTCCTTGAGGTCTGAGGGTCACCAACATAAAAGCTCTACATAAGTTTTTATTAGTAGCTCAGAAAAAAAAAACAGAATCTAAAAATATCTGTCAAAATCCTGGCAAAGATTTCCGGTCATAATAAATCATAGTCGCGCAGGATGACATGATCTCCCACAGCATAAGATTTAGAATTAAGTGTTTGGTATTGTGAGTATCTTCAGTTACCAGATAGTCGTTGCTTTCATGATGTGTACACGTCTCCTTAGCCTCGGCAGGTTTCCAATTAAGCATAGAAATACTTTAAAAATCTGAAATCCTAGTAAAGATAGTTTGGCATTGGAAAGGATCCAATCTGTGTTGGAAATCTACATACGTGTAATGTTTAAGAGAACTTCGCTTATGAGAGAAAGCTTCGTTTTGTTTTTTGAGAGAGAGTCTCACTCTGTCGCCTAGGCTGGAGGGCAGTGGTGGGATCTCAGCTCACTGCAACCTCCCCCTCCCAGTTCAAGCAATTCTCCTGCCTCAGCCTCCTGAGTAACTGGCACTACAGATGCACCCCACCACGCCGGGCTAATTTTTGGATTGTTAGTAGAGACAAGGTTTCTCCATGTTGGCCAGGCTGGGCTTGAACTCCTGACCTCAGGTGATCTGCCCTCCTTGGCCTCCCAAAGTGCTGGGATTACAGGCATGAGCCCCCATGCCCAGCAGAGAGTGAGTTTTAAAGGTACAATATCTAATGTGCAGTTGAGTACTTGAAACAGATATTTGATTTTAAATTTCTTACTAATATAAACAATATTGGAACATTTGGCAAAGCGTTTGGATTCACCATATTGATTGTTCTTACAAAAATAAAATTATCGGGGAAATTTTGTTTGTAGATGCAGACACTAAAGAACTTAAGTGAAATAAAATATATTACATTTGGAATTCTTAGTGAATTGGAATGATGGTTTCATAATTTCAAACTTAAAATATGTAATTATTCGCTTGATTTTGACATGATATTTTAAATTGATATTTTAGTATTTATATATTATTTTGGAACAACTAGATGCATTTTAGGGTCACTATTTTTATTAATTAGATTTATAAAAGTTATTTAGATATGCAGAAAAAATTTACTGTCCTAAATTTGAAGCACTCAAAAAATAAGTTATAAAGGTTTATAAATAAATTTAAAAATATTTGAAAATGTTTTACATTTGTAACCAAGATTAAAAAAATTCATAAGCCCTTAAAATAATTGCTGCAATTTCCCATTTTAAAAATAAAATAATCTCAGTAATGAAAGAGACCTAGAGAAGAACTAGGCTTATAAATCTATAAATTGAATAGCAAATGTTAAAAATGAGCTTTAGAAGTTTTCTCTGCACAAAAAAGAAGACAAAAGAAGTCATTAAACCCTACATTCATTTTTAATTACAAGTCGGATATTATTTAAGAGAACAATAATATGTCCCCTTTCATGTAATGTCCAGAATTCAAAGGAACCACAGGATGTCCTGTCGTTTATTCTCCGAAGTGGAATGCAATCAGTTCTGCAGATAATACTGATTAATTTGAGCCAGGCTTCCACCTACATCTCCTATGCAAATAAACTTTACAAGGCCTTTCATTACATTATATACAAATATTTATTCTCTTCATCAGTCATATTCTAATTATAGAGGCTCAACAAGGTAAGTTTAGACTGACAAATATCTATGCTTATTGCTATAGATTCACAAAGAGCTCCTTCTTCCTTATTAGTCAGATAATGTTCTTTCCTTTTACCCTATAGACAAAGGATGTGATTCATTAGGAAGTATTCCCCAACAGAGAAAATGTTTATGTAAGCTTATTCATGTGTTCTTTTCAAATGCAAGATAATTTAAATATTCTTTAAATGTTTTTCTTTTCTTGAGAGTAAAAAAAAGGGAAACAGATGTTTTCATCACAAACACCATTTACCAACCAACCCAAAATGCATGGCCATTTATATTAAACAAGAAAACAAGTAGAATATGTGATTGCCTACATTTGTGCCATATAAATTCATTGTCGTTACTCTCAACTGAACTCCTGATGCTGCCTAAAAAAAAGAGACCACGTTTATTTTCTCAATTCAACCCATCACCCTTCAGAATGACTATTTTAATCTTTTACCACAAACACAACTCTGTATTTCCCTCTGCTGTCCTTAATCTTTGTCTCTTTCTTCCCTGAAACAAACAAAAGCCAAGACAGGAAACTGTGCTGCATCCTCCTCTAGTCAACCTAACGCCAGTCTTTCCTATGGCCCCTCCCCCACCTGTGGAGGAACATTCCAAAGTCAATGTCATTTCTTCCACCTGAAACAAATTTTACATGTGCTACCACTGTCCTGATTTTGTGTTTCCTCCTAAGCTCTTCAGTAAGATTGTCAACATTACCCATCCTCAGTCTCCCTCTCTTATTCCTCTACACGGTCCAATTCCATTGCTGCTGGCATGACTTGACCAATTTAGCTGCATTCACTACTGAAACAAAAGGGCTAATCACTACTTTGTTCCTATTGCAGACATTATTTATTGACTGTGCAGGATTACTAGACACAATCTAGCACACTCTTTAAACACACACATACACACACACACATACACACACATACACACACATACACACATACATACACACACATACACACACACACACGCAGTTTTCCATGTGCTACCAGTTGTGTTCCCAGGGAAGGAGAATGTCAGATTGATACTAACAAGAAGGATGTCTTTTATGGAATTCTCTTGGGAGCAATATCTAGGAAAGTAGAGAGAAGCATGGTAGGACAAGGAGAGAAAGTGGGCTGGATGCAGCTTCAGCCTATGGGGACACTGGTGTTAAAATAACACTTCAGAGTTGCATAAAGGCCAAGTTCTAGTTGGAACGGGTAGACTGTGCCTTCATATCCGTCTGTTGATCAGTCATTGGTTGCAGGCAGTTGAGGCCACCCTTAAAGAGGGCTGTGATCACAACACCCATCATACAATGTAACCTCATTCTGAGGATGTTCCTCACACCTCTATAATTCTTGCTTCTAGATTGTTCGTTACCAGGTCTTACTTTTCTACTTATTTTTAAAGTGTTTTCCCCACACTTTTCCCCACTCTTCTTGCAATATACACTCAATGGAATCTCACCTACTCCCATTCTTTCCTTTAATAATGATAGACTGAAGGGACCCAAATTTATATCTGTACCAGATATTTCTTCTAGCTCTAGACATATATTTGCAAAACCTGCTTGTAGAATTCTACTCATGATTTTCCCCCACTTCCTGTTCTTTCCCAAACAATCTTTCTTTTTTCTTGCTCCACAAACAGAAACTAGAATGATTTCTTTAAAAATACAATTGAGGTCAAGTTACCCTTCTGCTGAAACTTTTCGGTATCTTCCCAGTACCCTTCAGATAAGGTAAGAACATTCTTAAAATGACTCTTTCAAAGCTCTGCACATTCTGATCTACGTTTCTTCCTTAAGTTCCTCTCTAGGTTAATTTTACTTATTCATAGTTCCTCCTTGATCCCTGTCATTCGGTGAATCTTTCTTTATTTTTAAAGTATCTGTTTAAATGGCATTTCTTTAAAACCTCTTACTCATTGTCCAAAAGTACTTAAGGATTTTGTTCTATAATATCACTCTATCTTTGTGTTTATTCAAATGACAAAATTATGTACTTTATTCTTTTGTTTCATATATTTTTCTCCTGTTTGACTGTGAGTTTCAAGGGGGCAGGGGAATAGATTATCCTATTTTTTTTGTTTTTAGTCTATACCCAGTGCCTAGAATAAGGCTTCATGCACAGAAAACATTTTATGTATGTATATGCTGAGAAAAGCAGTATGATTGAAGAATGCATAAATAGTGACTGGAAAATGAACATGCGAATCCCAGCACTTTGGGAGTCCGAGGAGGGCAGATAACGAGGTCAAGAATTTGAGATCAGCCCAGCCCACAAATGAAACCCCGTCTCTAGTAAAAATACAAAAATTGGCCAGGCATGGTGGTGGACACCTG
Organism: Symphalangus syndactylus; assembly: GCF_028878055.3. NCBI lineage: Eukaryota > Metazoa > Chordata > Mammalia > Primates > Hylobatidae > Symphalangus > Symphalangus syndactylus. The sequence continues at coordinate 107,048,292 of NC_072437.2, read as the reverse complement.
TAATCTCAGCTACTTGGGAGGCTGACGCAGCAGAATCGCTTGAAGCCAGGAGGCAGAGGTTGCAGTGAGCCAAGATCGTGCCAGTGCACTCCAGCCTGGGCAACAGAGTGATACTCTGTCTAAAAAAAAAAGAAAAAAGAAAATGTACATGCATAATTTAGCATGTGTTTCTACCACTGAACACAGTGTGGGCAACATAGGAATATATATCAGGATGATGCAGATGAGGAAATAATTCTGAATTATTTAATCGTCAGGATTTACAGCTAGGATTATTTTCAAAGGCCTATTGATATACAATGGAGATGGATGAGCATGTACTACCTGAGGGCAGAAGAAAATCTCAATGAAAAATAGGGAGTAGAAATCAGAAGACAACAAAGAGGATGGCAAGATAATAGCTTTTCCAAAGTAATACAAATTAACACACTGAAAAACAGGCATGGGTAAGTTCAGTATGGCAAAATGTCCAAATATATACTGGGAAGCAAATGGAAAGTTTTATCTTGACTTTCGAGGTGAATAGAGATCTACAGGGATAAATAATATTTTATAGCTGAGAAAACACATGTGAAAAAGGGGAGAAATGGCCGGGCGCAGTGGCTCATGCCTGTAATCCCAGCACTTTGGGAGGCCAAGGCGGGCGGATCACCTGACGTCGGGAGTTTGAGACCAGCCTTACCAACATGGAGAAACCCCGTCTCTACTAAAAACATGAAATTAGCTGGGCATGGTGGTGCATGCCTGTAATCCCAGCTACTAGGGAAGCTGAGGCAGGAGAATCGCTTGAACCTGGGAGGCGGAGGTTGTGGTGAGCTGAGATCGCGCCATTGAACTCCACCCTGGGCAACAAGAATGAAACTCTATTTCAAAAAAAAAAGAAAAACAGGAGAAACTTGCCCCAAATCATTTGGTTAAAAAGTACCATATTTAAAATGTGAACCAGCCAGGCGTGTTGGCTCTCACCTGTAATACCAGCACTTTGGGAGGCCGAGGCAGGCAGATCACCTGAGGTCAGGAGTTGGAGACCAGCCTGGCCAACATGGTGAAACCCCATTTCTACTAAAAATACAAAAATTAACTGGGCGTGGTGGCGGGTGCCTGTAATCCCAGCTACTTGGGAGGCTGAGGCAGGAGAATCACTTGAACCCGGGAGGCGGTGGTTGCAGTGAGCCGAGATCGCACCACTGCACTCCAGCCTGGGCAACAGAGTGAAATCCTGCCTCAAAAAAAAAAAGTGAACCAGTTTCTTTCTAACCTCCAAATGCACAATATTCCACGACACCAACCCTACACAAAAGAAATGTGTAGAAGTTTATAAAAATCGTTATTAACTGATTTTTTTTCAGCACCAGAATCAACTATCCTGACTCTAGCTTTAGAAATGTAAGTTAAAAAAAGAGGAAAATAACTTCGAAGGAAGTAATTCTTTGAAAGCCGTTAGGACAACACAATGATTTGAGGGTCTTGTGCTTTTCCATGAAAAGGTGGGGCTAAGTCTGTTGTAGAGGGTGAAGGAGACACAGGAGTTACAAATGTGCCAACACCGTGGCCCTTGGAAATAATTTGTAAGATCAAATGAAAATCGCAATCGAGACTGTCACTTTTCGGTCAGATTGTTTTCAATAGATAATGAGTGCAGGCCCGCAAATGTGTATGGGAATTATGTGGCATATCAAGGTACATTTCTGCAAAACATACTCGGTGCAATAAGGCTTGTGCATTCAAGCAGGAAACACAGCAGGACGTACAGGAAGCCAGTGTACAAAGAGCTGAAGGTGACCCTGTGGCCTTTCAATATTCACACTAAGAAGCAAAAGCAATAGCACAGCCTATCCTGGTCGGTGATGTGTGTGTGTGTGTATGTGTCACAGCTGCATTAGACCAGACCACGTGGTAATATTGTCTAAAGAAAGAAATAGAAAATACATAGAAAGCTCTAAACTTGTTTTTCTTTAGAAGTTATGTCCCAACCATGATAAAAGTGCTATTTTAAATGAGCTCTAATACAAAATGCCTCACACACTGCTATCCTATGCCTCATTTAACCCATTATATGGGTTCCCTCTTGAAACATTTAGTCTTCATTTGTCTATTTTTCCTGTAACTTATTTTTAGGAATAGAAAAATCATGTCCTGAGAAGCACTGTCTTCTGGCACATATTTAAAATACCTAAGGGGGCTCAGGTAACATCAAGACCCTAGTAGGTGCAGACGGGTCCCCACCAATATCTCGGCATTTTATTTCAATTATTTACTATCTTTCAATATGGCCCAGAGCATGAAGATTTTGCATATACCAGTTTATTTTTTTAATTGAAAATTGAAATAATACCAATACTCATAAAAATATCCATTCAATTATATTCAGTAAACGGTCTTCCTCTTCATGCCAGTAGATATCTGTAACTCTTTCCCCAGGTTCCTTATTTAAAGTATCTCTACCAAAAAAAGCAGACAGGCTTCAAATAACTGTCCGACATTGGAGAATGACAATATTTTTTCTTGTGAATTAGCATCCTAGCTAGGCACTGACATGAGATATACTGACATAGCTTTCCTGCCAAATCTCATTCTTGTATTGTTCATGAATAGATTCATTATTTTGGTATAAAGACTTTAAATATCAAGTTTAATTGAGCTTTGATATCACACTTCTTCAGAATTTTTTACTGAAGGATAAAGTTGTTCCTCTAAAAAGTACAGCCTGTCCTGAGCAGATGCATGCCATTAAAAAAAAATCACATAAATGTCTTCTTTTGGTTCTATCACAGCCTAACTTATGAATCCATGTTTATTGTGGTAATGATTCAAACTAGTAAAATGGGGTATAATTTTTGTTTGTATTATAATTGCAATGCTCCTCATTTCTAGGTACCCCATACTGGCTATTCTCATGTTTTATGTGAATCACATGGTGTATTGACTAGCTCTGTGATCTTGGAAAAAATCACTAACTGCAAAAAGTTCTCTCATTTTTTCTGCCAATCCCATTCTGTGAAGAGGAAAATGTAAGACTATGTGTGCAAAAATTCTAAGACACTGTGAGTCCAAAGAAAATAGAGAATAGATTTTTAAGCTTGAGAACAGAAAGCATTTGTGATTATTAAGACTGAATTCTTGTGACTTTGAGTCAGAATGGCTTGTTTTAGTTGGAAGTTACCTTCTAGATCCTTATTCTCTGATTATATGCAATGTGGAAATGTCCTACATAAAAACTGCTGCCTAACTTGTCACCTGGTTTTCTTCCAATCCATGGAAAGAACTAGAAGCCCTGCAACAAATGGATTGTGTGCACCATCTGGCCATTTTGTGTCACATACTTAATTTTAAACTAAAAATGCCTTTCTTCTTCCAATACTAGAACATAAGAAATTTGCGATCTTTTCTGGCTTGATGTATAACTTAATTTAGTTGTTAATATAAGTTGTTGATGGCTAAAATGGTGTAAAATGCAGTTATGCATAATTTTTAGCTTCAAAGTCACAAATTCTGTCACTTTATTATGGAGGAATTGCAAATATCTCTAGGGTATAAACTCAGCCTGATTTCTGGATATCTGTTTTTTTCTATTTGCAACTTCAAATATGTGTGTAACACCATTGCGAACTCTCAATTTTGTTAGGTATCTTTTAAGTATATATGAGAAGTTAACATATGCATATTTTATATAATTTTTACATGTAAGTGCATATGAGTTGCTCTGAACTTTGAGAAACTAAACTGTCCAGAAAGGTATGTTTTTACATGTAGCCATTTGTAATTTGGTAACCACAGGAAATGTAAATCTGAAAATAACTATAAAACAGTTAAGGGTAAGTATATAGTGTGATTCTTTTCCTTATCTAATATAAATTTTTAAAGCCACAGGAAAAGGAGCCAAAGACTGGAGTATAACAGGTTTGGAGGCTATGGATACATAGAATGATACCAATTTATGGAAATACAGATTGATATTAGCTCATGTTATTGAGGGCCTACTCTTTGCCTTATTTTTTATGTATGTATGTCTTTATTTCTGTATTTATTTTTAGAGACAGGGTCTCACTCTGTGGTTCAGATTGGAGTGCAGTAGCGCGATCACAGCTCACTGCAACCTTAACCTCCCAGGCCTAAGCAATCCTTCTGCCACAGCCTCCCAAGTAGCTGGGACTACAGGCACGTGCCACTGAACCCAGCTAACTTTAAAAATATTTTGTAGAAACTGGGTCTTTCCCTGTTGCCCAGGCTGATCTTGAACTCCCGGGCTAAAGCGATCGTCCCACCTGGGCCTCCCAAATTGCGGGGATTACACGCACAAGCCACCGTGCCCAGCCGCCATTGCCTTTATACATATTACCTCATTTAAATACTCATTTTTCCAATGGAAGGAACTGGAGCTTAGATAAATTCTATACCTCTCAAAATAACACCACGTGGATTTTTAAAAAAATATTTAAGCATTTACCTACTTATTTATTTGGCTAATGGGAAAAAAAAGCTTCCAGTCGCAAACATCCCCCGTCACAAACATCACGATCCATGATGATAGAGCAAAATCAGATATGCTAAATATAGCCAAATGTATTGCATACAGTAGGTCATCAATACATGCTTATTGAATTAATTAAAATCCAACTTGAAAAGGAAATTGACCCTGTCAAATATTTGTATATTTTATCTCATCAAATTTAGTTGTGTGTGAGCCAAAGAAAACATACAAAAAGTGTTTTATTTTGCAGGGACAGATGTACAAAATATTATCTAATTTTAATATACTAAAGGCATAGTTATAGTTTTCCTTTAAACATCATTTTGACCTTAATGATGTGACTTACTATTTTACCCTCCAAAAACAGTACACTTTATAATTATAATTGCTGGAACATGCCACTTTCTAGAATTATGAAAAATAATTCGCTACACATAAAGGATTTATTTTGGAATGAATAAATGAATTTTGGCTGTCATCCTAATTTGTGCCTCCCAAAAGATTGGTTTCCTACCTCTAGATAGAGATAAAATAAAATTTAATCTTTAAGAATTCACATTTCTTGTTTGGCAAGAGTTTGTATTGCTACTAATTAGCTGAAATAGAAATTAAAGAATCTCGGCTACATTGAACAACTGGGCTTTGAATGTCTAAAACTGTTTCCTCAGAAGAGAACGGGTGATGTCATTGCATCAAGTCACTGGGCTGAATTGCTGAAAGGGAGATGCATGGAAGCAATATTGTACCCTCAAAATTTCCATTGAGGAGCACAATGTCTCCATATACACTATTACCAGTTTCCCTTCAGAATTTTCTCTATGTCTGCTTTTAATTATCCCAAATTCATTTATCCCCAATATTTAAGTTCCCCCTCCCTCTTCCCCTATATTTCCCCTTGAACCTATCTTTTCTGTATCCATTGCAGAGAGATCACTTCGTTGTAACTGAATACAGATCTGAATGCTTACCACTTGCAGAGTCCAATTCACAAGAGTGAGGTCTGGTAGAAAGAAAGGGATTTTACTAAACAAAACTAGTAAAGGGGATGTGGCCGGATTCCCATTCAAACCAACCACTTCAATTTTGGGGGTGAGGGTAGGGGTTTAAGTGTGGAAAAATTGATAAGGAAGGCGCGCAAGAATTGTGCTGAGTACAGTGTCTGTGTGTTTTGCTCTGGTGGCTATTTTGTGTCTCAGTCCTCCTGAATCACGAGCTGGCAGCATCTCAACAATGGCGGGGTTGTTGACTAGCCAGCCACCTTGCAGTAATCTTGGGAATTTTGCAGCTGAGTCTCCAAGCTTCCTTTGTCAGACTCAAGATTAGCCCCTGCAACTTCTAAGAAGGCATATAGACGACAGCATACAATTAGATAAATGTGAAGGGAGTATACATGGTAGGAAAGGGGGGGAAATGGAGTCTATTTTATGGCTAAGAGTAAAGGCTTCTACAGTTTTCTTCAAGGTTTTATCTTGAAACCCAAGATTAAGAAAAATAAAATGCATTTTGAAGTTAAGCTATCTGGTTTTTTAATGATTTATAGCTCTGGGGGTCTTCTCTTTTCTAAATATCCCCAAGCCCTAGGATGGATTTTGGGCAATATTTTGTACTAAATATGTGAGTTCAAAATGAGATATTTATTTACCTTGTACTTTATGTTGCAAATTTCCTAAAACTGTAATTTTAACAATCTACACGTTTATATTTATATGATGGTTTTGTTAATTTCATTTCAACACTTTTCTCCAACAAGTGGATTTATACAAAACTGACAATGTGAATCTTCTTCAGCATCCCCCTTCAACATCTTAATAGGATAAAATGAATCATAATTTTAAACTACATTTCTTAATTTAAAGAAAAAAATTATGTGGACATATTCACATTCAAGGTGAGCATCCAGCAAACAGTAAATCAGGCAGGTGGTTATGTTGGGAAATGGTAGCAAAACATTTACAATTGATGCCATATGGCTTTCAGCCTAGTAGGGCCAACTAGCTGTGTTCAATGACTCTGGGGAAATTAAGCTGTTTGAAGGTCATTAATGCTAATTCTAAACCTCTGGGGCAGTGACAGGAAGTTTGCAGCAATATGCAGGGAAACCATCCCTCCAACTGAGTGGATAAGACTCCCTCATAAGTGGACCGAGGATTGTTCTTGTTGGGCCTGTGCTCTGATTTGGAGACAAAGAACCAGGTATAACCGCTATTGCTGCATATACACAGCAGGCAGTAACGTATATTCTGATCCTGTCATTGTCTTTCTTAAACTGACCAGGAGTCCTTATCATAAAGTTCAAATCCCCTTCCATTATCTTCCTGTTTGAGCTGATACCACTGTCCTCTGGACTAAGACCCAGGCACATTAAGTTTCTAAGTTGACATTTTTAATTAAGTTTTAAAGACATATTTGGAGAATTTTTTAATGCACAAGTATATGTCCAGCTCAAATAATTCCACTTTCAATGTGCTTTCCAGGGTTTTTTGAATGCCATTGAGAAATTACAGTACATATAAAGAAAATAGAAAAGAAATAGTAATCACTGAATCACTGATTAGCGAAAAAAAAAAAAACAGCAAAAGCTGAAGCTTTTCAGCAATTAAGTTCACAAATTTTCAGTAAATAACTCAAGTGAAAAAAATTAATTTATCTACTTGAAAATGGCTAATGCAGAGTCAAAGATTAAAATGTTGGAAATAAATTTTCTTCTTACACGCCAACCTTTAAGGAAAATATTATTGAACTCTTCTGGAACACAAAATCTTTGCAACCAGCACTATTATGTATCTTATCCACTTACATTAAACTAAAACTATATATGCATGAGGGAATGTTTCTTCAAATATTAACCATAAATAGAAATTAGAAAAATGTATAAAATTAGGTTGTATATTTCATTCCTAAGATTTTCTAGACTGGGTTTTCTGAAAGATGCAACACCATTCTCTTGATATTCTACAAATAAAAACACGCTACCCCAGAGCATTGGGTTCAGAACGTGCTATCCCAGAAGATGGCACCTTCACATTTGAGAAAATCACAAAGGACAAAGGTCTCTGACCTTCTCCAATCCTTCTTCTCTGAAGCAAGCTGTAAAAGAATCTGATCTTCAGCTGGGTGCGGTGGCTCACGCCTGTAATCCCAGCACTTTGGGAGGCCGAGGTGGGTGGATCACGAGGTCAGGAGATCGAGACCATCCTGGCTAACACGGTGAAACCTCGTCTCTACTAAAAATACAAAAAATTATCCGGGTGTGGTGGCAGTGCCTGTAGTCCCAGCTACTCGGGAGGCTGAGGCAGGAAAACGGTGTGAACCCGGGAGGTGCAGCTTGCAGTGAGCGGAGATCACGCCACTGCCCTCCAGCCTGGGCGACAGAGGAGACACTGTCTCAAAAAAAAAAAAAAAAAATCTGATCTTCCTCTGAAGTATGTGATAAGAGCCTCATGTGCCTCATATCTGGAGACAAGGAATGTCACACTGGGACACAGAAAGTAATATGAACAAACAGGCCTTGCTAAGTTCCCCCAGCTTATTACCATTAGATCATACTCCCTCTGTTCAATCATGCTTCCTCATGACTGTCTACTCCCCATCCAACCTAAGCATAAATATACATAGATTTCGCCATTTCTTTGGGTCTTCATTTCTGAAGGTCCACATGTCACATAAAATTTACATTAAATAAATATGTACGCTTTTCTGTTGTTAAACTGTCTTTTGTTATAGGTGCTTCAGCCATGAACCTAGTGATGGATGAGAAAAAAAAATCCCTTCTACCCTACACTAACAAGGAAGGACGAGAGAGAGAATTCTAATTTCTTACCATAGGTATTCAATGTGATGAGAGGGTGGTCATTTGATGTATAAAATTAGGAATTCATTCTAAAACATGTTTGAAACTTTTGTGTTTAGTTTATTGCAGAGGAAGGGGCAAGTTTGGTGCTCCAAATTCCTGTTTTATTTGCCATCATAGAAAGGATTTGAATTTGCAAGACACTTCACAAAAGTCTGATTTTTTTTTCACTTTAAATGTGGTATTGTGGTTACTGTAATGAGGTGGCATCGACACTGCTAATACTTACCCTTTGGAGTTTACCCCAAGGCTTTACCATAAGACATCATCCAGATCACTGTGCTTTCTTTTAAAAAACAAGTCTTTATTAAAAAAGAAAAGCACAAACTAGACCATCACAAATAGAAATTAGTAATAGCCAGAAACGTATTTAGCAGCGATATTTTTTTCTTTTTTTTTTTTTAACAGTCTTGCTCTGTCTCTCAGGCTGGAGTGCAGTGGCGTGATCTCGGCTCACTGTAACCTCCACCTCCCAGGTTCAAGCAATTCTCCTGCCTCAGCCTCCCAGAGTAGTTGTAACTAGAGGTATCCACCACCACACACAGGTAATTTGCATATTTTTAGTGGAGTTGGGGTATCACCATGTTGGCCAAGCTGGTCTTGAACTCCTGACCTCAGGTGACCCGCCTACAAAAGTGCTGGGATTACAGGAGTGAGGCACTGCGCCCAGACTTATTTAACATCAGTTTTAAACATTGTTGACATAATGCAGTATCTTTCTAATTTTCTCTAAAATCCTTAATTAATTATATAATGTGATTTTTGAAGAATTCTTATATACATTAAGATAAAGTTCAAGAAGGCCATTAGCAAAGGATTTTAAAAAGAGTAGTTTTTTTACAAAGATTTTCCATTTTAAACAGATTTTTCTTATGAAATAAATTTCTCCATGTCTTTTAAAAATACGAAACTTGGCTCCCATTAAATATGCTCATTTTTAGTTACCCATGGGATACCCTTACTTATCTATGATAACAGACACTTGTCATAATTTCCTGTATACTCCTAATGTCAGAGGTATGTTTACAAGTGGTATCATTTACTTCTGGATTTCATTTCCAGCTATTTAACTTCCAGATTCATGAAAAAGCATTTTTAAGATTATCTCTGAAAAAAATACCTGCTTTTTATTTACTCAAAATATATCTACACTTAACATAAGTACACTTTGGATAAGCAGTTATTTTTAGTCAAACCTTTTACTAAGATAAGTATATGACAACATAAATAATGGAGGATATCCATGTGTAGCTAAAAGTGAAAATATTTACTTTACCTGGAAGCTGTTTTTTTTAAAAAAAAAAACCTGAAATAATTGATTTCATGCAAAAAAAAGTGCTAAAAGAAAAATGCGTAATCTCTGTATGATAAAAACATTTTCTCGAGCTGTGCAAATGACCTTGTTGATTTTTATTTTATCTAAGAATGATTTTAATATGCAATAATACAACTTACAGCAACATATAACAATGCATTTAATAGTAATGCACAAAAGTAACAAAGCAATGCAGATAAAAATGTTATACTGAACTCATCATTTGACATACTTCATGTATTAGAAAAATTTGCTGAATAATGTCAATTATCAAAACATGTAGCTGCTATGTAGTCCCTTAAAAACTGATATTTCCAGCATGTATATAATACACATATAAGTATATTCGTGTTGAACATAGTTTTAATACTTTTTATATTTTTTTAAAAAGAAATTGTATGCCTTTTGTTCAAAACCACTATAACTTACTTGACCTGTGTGTGATTTTTATTTTCCATTAAAATATTTAATTTCCAATATAGTTTGGATGCAGGACAGTCTGCATTTTAGGAAGCAAAAAAATAGATTTTAGAAAGGTAAAATATCAAAGCCAGTTTTGTAGTAATAGTGATGTCTAAAAGTTAAAATAGCAGTAGCTGTCATTAAATGAGCACCTACTATATTTCAGGCACTAAACTAGATTCTTATAGACTCTTTAATGTTAATATCATACTTTATAAGTGTGAAATTTTAGACTGCAAAGTACATAACTTGCTAAAAGTCACAGATGTAATAAACCATCAATCCAGAATTTGAACTTAAATCTTTGGGCTGCAGAGAGGAAAACAAAAGAAGGGTAGGTAAATAGCTAGATGAATCCGTTGACTGACAGTCGTATCAGCTTCCCTTTACTGAATGCTGATCTCATCACACCAGCATAACTTTGTAAAATGTGTTTATTATTTCTATGTCCAAATTGAGTGATTTAAAGCTAAAAATGATAAGAAATTGTGTCCTTGATGGCAGCTATCACTGGAAGATCCAGAATTTAAACCAATATTTCACTATCCAGTATTCCTCATTTCAAAGCACTCAGGCTTTCTGCTATCACTTACAATTTCCACTTCAAGTAACAAATTCAAATATAATCAGTACAAAGTTTATTCTACCCTGAAAATGAAATGTATAATATTCAAGAACAACTTGATGATTCAGATCTGAGAAAACATAGTACTCTCAAAGTGACAAATACTGAATAAATAAATATTACCTCTGTATTGGATGTCTAAAAATGCGTAAGGACAAGATACTTCAAGCTGGAAAAATTAGAGTGCAACCAAAGGACAGTGGAGAAACCAAACATAGCTGGTCACATATGTATTTTTGTAACGATGTTTAAGTCTGAGAGTCTTGTTTCCTAAGCGAACATTTATTTTGTTGTTAGCCAGAAGTTTATATCTCCCTAGATTATGTAAAATACTGAATAAAGAAATATGAAAACTTTATTTTTGGTTGTGTCATAAAACAATGCCTTACATATTTGAATGACTACATTTTCAAAAGCTGCCAAACTTTAATTTCTTCTGTTAGTATCTCTATATCTACACATATTCAACATTCAAAGTAAGGAATCTTGTAGTGTGTGTTATATTGTTGAAGTATTGATCATTTTGTTGCAACTCTGGAAACACTTTTTAGCCCCTGAAGCCTGAATTAGGGGTATCTATATAGAGAGGAAATTATTGGCTTATCAAAAGTGTGCCTAGATTCTGTAGGTCAAGTCTATCCATCATAGACTTCCTAAAAGGTGGATTAGATTTGAAGCTCTCCCAATTTATTTTGTTATGGTTTATTGGCACATTCATTTTGCACAACTGTTTATACAAAATAAATGGCTGCTCATATCTTAAGCCCCTCCATTAGTGGAGTCCAATTCACCATGTAAGATAACAAAAACATAGGAATCTTCAGTTCCTACTGCTACCATTACAGAAGGCTCAAGCTGTAGAATATTTGATGCTTTCTGCTCTCAAAGTTCTGATCCAGTCCTTTCTCTTACATAACATCTGTCCATGTCCTTGCTCAGAGGGACCCAGTGCTCATTCAAAGATTCCTTTATTGTGGTGAAAGTTTAATTTCTTACTAATATTCATTCAAATGCAATGCATGTATAGTTCCATTCAGTCTGTGCTGCTATAATGGAATATAAGAGACTGGGCAATTTGTAGAGATTCTTCATGGTTCTGGAAACTGGAAAATCCAAGATGCAAAGGCAAGTGTCTGGTGAGGACCTTCTTTCTGTGTCATCTCATGGTGGAAGGTGAGACAGCAAGAGATTGAACTCCCAGCCTTAAGTTATTTTAAATCAGCATGAATCTGTTCACAAGGCTTCTGCCTTCATGACCTAAACACCTCCCATTGGGCCCCACCTCCCAACAGTGGTTCATTGGATTATGTTCCAACACATGCCTTTTGGAGGGACACAACCAAACGATAATTATATATAACAGCATTTTCTAAGTGTTCATTTTGATGATTTTTGACAAATGTTTACAGTAGTGTAACAACCACTTCAATGGAGACATTTCATCCTAAAAATTCCCTTCTTCTATAGATTCAATTTTTATATTCTTCTGAAATTTTATGCTGAAATCTAATACCCAATATAACGGTATTGGGAGTTGGAGGCTATGGAGGGTGATTAGGTCATAAGAACAGAGACTTAATCAAAGGAGATAGTGCTTTTTATAAGAGACCCTGGAGATATCCCGTCCTTCTACAATGTGAGGAGACCAAAGAATGACAGCCACCTCTGAATCAGGAAGTGAGTCATTACCAGGCACTGAATCTGTCAGTAACTTGAATTTGAACTTCTAGTCTCCAAAACTGTGAAAAATAAATTTTGGTTGTTTATAAACTACCCAGTCTATGATATTCTGTTACAGCAACCTAAAGTACTATGTTACCTGGTGCCCCTTAGTAATCAGTCCTCACCCCCAACCTGACACCTAGCCCCTGTCTACCCCACTCAGATTTGGGTGGCTACAGTTTTGGCTATTAAATAATGTCACAAAAATTGAATCATATACTATGTAGCCTTGATTGTTTTTTATTGAGTTTACTTAATGCGTTGGAGATTTATTCATGCTGTTACATATGGCTATATTGTAATTTTTTTATCGCAAACTAGTGTTCCATTTGATTATACCTTTACTAATACATGGGCCTCTGGATTATTTCTAGTTTAAGGCCATGCAAATAAAGTTGCTATAAACATTAGCAAATGGGTCTCTGTATGAATATGCTTTTATTTCTCTTGGGTAAACATCCAGGAATTGATAGTTGAGTCATGTGATAAATGTATATTTAAATTTAAAAGAAACTTCCCTATTGTTTTCCAAAGCAACTATACCACTGATGTTTCTACATATCCTCATCAGTACTCCGTCTTCTGTGATTTTATTATAGCCATCCTAGTAGCTGTATAGGGCATCTCATTGCAGTTTTAATTGCGTTTTCCTAATGACTAGTGGCGTAAAGCAAATTTTCACTGCTTATTTGCCATTGGTATATACAGTGCTTCCACGTTCTCCATGAGGGAATAGTTCTAGAACCCTGATGGATGCCAAAATCCAGAAATGCTAAAATTCCAACATTGGTCCTGTATAACCTGGGAAAATTAAAACTGAGCCCTCTGCATCCTTGGGCTGCCCAATCTGGGAATACTGTATTTTCTATCCATAGTTGGTTGAACCTATGAATGTGGAGCTCGTACACATGAAAGGCCAACTGTATTTTTTGAAAGTCCAGTTTTTAGTCTGTTTCTACCAGTTATAAAAATTTCCAGTTCGCATATATGGAAACTGTTTTTATGTGGATGGCTGAGGATTCTTTTGGAAAAACATACTGTCAAGAAAAGAACATAGGGATTATAAGCATGACTTTATAGCAAAATCTCATTTTTTAAAAAGGAATTTTTATTAAAATGTCTAAAAACACTGGGGCCCTGTTGACATCACTTGGATACCCGGCTGGTATAATCTATGACAGTATAAAGAGCCTCTCTACGTATTCTTGCATGGAATATGAGATGTTGAGGACTTTGGCATGTTGGTAGTTATGTCCACTGGTATTTATTTAGGCAGAGTATGGGGGGCTGCCAGGATTAAGAGAGGGCATAGGGTCAAGTGTGCATCCTGAGAAGCCATAAACAGAAAAGAAAGTGTAACCTAGTAAACCGTGCAGTTCCTGCAGGAATCTGGCAGGAATGGGACACAGTGGGCCCAGCATGGTCTGCCAACCCCCTGCTGAATCCTTGAAATGCCTTCTGAAAACCTCCAGAAAGAAAGGATAGAGTACTACATGGAGGGTTGAAGGTTCTGGTTTCTCCTGGCTCTTGTTTCTGTTTACGATTTGTAGCTGTAGTACTTTCCTGGGACTGCCCTAACAAAACAGCGCACAGTGGGTGGCTTAATCAGAAGTGTACTGTCTCAGAGTTCTGGAGGGTAGAAGTCTAAAATCATGGTGTTGAAAAGGTGGCTCTTTCTGAGAGCCAAAAGGAAAAAGCTTTCCAGAGAAGTCTCTCTCCTAATGTCTTGCAGCTTTGGGTGTTTCTTGGTGTTTTAGTCTGTTCTCCTGCTGCTCATAAAGACATACCAGAGACTGGGTAATTTATACAGAAAAAGAGGTTTACTGAACTCACAGTTCCATGTGCTGGGAAGGCCTCATAGTCATGGCAGAAGACGAAAGGCTCATTTCACATGGCGGCAGGCAAGAGAGAATGAGAACCAAGCAAAGAGGAGACCCCTTATCAAACCAACAGATCTTGTGAGACTCATTCACCACCACAAGAACAGCATGGAGAAAAAAACACCGTGATTCAATGATCTCTCACCAGGTCCCTCCCACAACACATGGGAGTTATGGAAGCTACAACCATGATTCAATTACCTCCCCCAAATCCCTCCCACAACACATGGGAGTTACGGGAGCTAAGCCAGACCATATCGCTTGGCTTATCAATGGCATTCTTCCTGTGTCTTCACATCGCCTTCTCTGTATGCCTATCTTTCCCTGTGTCCACATTTCTCCTTTTTGAAAGGACAGAGTCATATTGGATTGGACCCATCCTAATGACCTCATCCTGACTTGGTCATCTGCAAAGGCTGTATTGCCATACAAGGTCACATTCACAGCTACTGGAATTACCGCCTCATTATTTGCTGAAGGTACACAATTCAACCCATAATACTGTCAGTCTAGTAATTGTGCCCTTTTAGGTTATTTCCGTTTTCCACTCATAATTTAAAATGAAAGTATCTTGAAATTATAAAAGATAATAGTGCTAAGAGAAAATTTCCATCAACCTATGATTTTAAACTCTTCAAAGTGCTAAGAGAAAATATCCATCAATCTATTATTTTAAACCTTTCTAAATTATTAAGAGTAAGATATATAAAATAAGATAATTTTCAGGACAGCCATGGTTGTTCATGCCTGTAATCTCAGCACTTTGGGAGGCTGGGGAGAGCAGACTGCTTGAGCTCAAGAGTTCAAGACCAGCCTGGACAAGATGGCGAAACTTCATTTCTACTAAAAATACAAACAATTATCCTGGTGTGGGCGTGGTGGCAAATGCCTGTAGTCCCAGTTACCCAGGAGGCTGAGGTGGGAGACCTGCTTGAGCCCAGAAAGTCAAGGCTGCAGTGAACCATGATTGCACCACAGCACTGCAGCCTGGGTGAAAGCCTGAGACCCTGCCACAGACACACACACACACATTCAAATAAATGATTGAGTTTACATGCCAAAGAGCACCAACACATAAGCTTCAATGAGAAGAAAAGAGTGAGATCTAAGTGGCACTGAGTTATACAGAAACTTGAAAACACGTTGGTGTATCTAAATAATCAATAACCAAAGTAACAGCAATAATAACATTAAGGATAATGACTATTTAGCTTGGAACTTAAAAAACAAAACATAATTATATTTACAAGTTGCAATAACATAAAAACTGGAAGAGATGATCATATCTAAAATTTTCTATAGCCCTTAAATTGTTCAGGTAGAAGGAGATGATTGATTCAAGTTGTACTTTGTTAATGCAACCTTGTGCTTCATTAGTGCTAATGCACTTTATTCAACATTTAATAACTAAAGAGCAATGAAAAGCGACACAGATTAAATAGAAAAGGAAATATACAAACAACACACCCCCGAAAAATATGCAATCAAGTCAATGAAAAGCAGAAAACAAACGAAAAAAGTAAAGAAGTAAAAATACAGTGAAATTTTATTAAAGATGCAGAAATATATCCATATATGTCAAAATCATATTTAGTATGAATAGATTAAGTTCACTATTAAAAGACAGAGAGTACAAGCTATAATGACAAAGGATTTTTAAACGCTGAGGGATATCAAATGATATGCCAAAATTTAGATTGTATAGTAACATTAATATCTCATTAAATATGCTAGAGCAAAATCTGAAATATATTCAAAAATTAACTTTGGGAGCCCGAGGTGGGTGGATCACGAGGTCAGGAGATCGAGACCATCCTGGCTAACATGGTGAAATACCGTCTCTACTAAAAATACAAAAAATTAGCCAGGCATGGTGGCAGGCGCCTGTAGTCCCAGCTACTAGGGAGGCTGAGGCAGGAGAACAGGGTGAACCTGGGAGGCGGAGCTTGCAGTGAGCCGAAATCGTGCCCCTGCACTCCAGCCTGGGCGACAGAGCCAGACTCCGTCTCAAAAAAAAAAATAAATAAAAAAAATAAAAAACGCTTTCCAGTTGAAATATCTTTATAACGTAATATTGAATTCCCATGGCTAAGGAAAAATAATTTTATAATTAATCAGGTCTAAATAAAATAAATTAAATACTGAAAGGGCAAAAAATTATCTTAAAGCTTTTACACTTCAATGCTCAGTTTTGCTGTGAACCTAAAACTGTTTTAAAATTAAAGTATGTTAAATAGAAATAATTATTTGGGGGACATTTAATGTTTCTTGATTAACCCTTGGACTTGTAGAGATTTTAGCTTAGAACAGGCATAAAAATTTTAACAATTGTTATTGTGAATAGAATAGAATATTGTTCTGAGAACAGTAAATATTTCTTGAGAATTTCGATGTGTCAGAGGCTGGAATATTTTCACATATTGTTTATCTCTTTTGTCTTATATACTATTTTGTCTTTAAAACAATCAGATGAGGAAAATGAGGCTCAGATAGCAACTAGCCTGACCCAAATCACACAGCTAGGAAGCAGAAGATGCAGGATTTAAACCCAGAACCTGTTTGACTATTCACTACACTCTACCACCTCCAAGGAACGTGGTGCGTATATGACACTTGAGGACATATCAACAATCACGACTAAGGTTTAGTAAAACGGTGGAGAAATGAAGACAATGTTGAAAGAGAAAGAGTTCTAAGCCAACCACAATTAAAATCTGAGTATGAAGAAGTCCTGCAAAATATTTAACAATTTTACAAATGAAGAAGATGAGGCTAAGAGAGAATTCATTGCTTGCCTTATCGGACCTCACAGAAGTTACTGGCCGAGAATCAAGGAAAGCCAACATAAACATCTACATGGCACTCGGACTTTTTGTCAGAGATACATGTGTCCAGTCAGATCCTCTTCAGATTTAAGTGAATAGCAGTGCTTTGAGTCTTCTAAATTATCACTGTTTAGATGCCTTATGTAATTTATAGCAATAATTAGGTGCAGCCCAGCTTTGTATAGTTTGACTACAGAAACTTGACACATTTCATGCGAAAATAAACTGCTGCCTCTTCCACAGTCATGGATGCTGACGCATGAAAAGATTTGAGGTAACTTACTCACTTCTGTTTGCTTCACAACAGTTTTTTATAATTTCAAGAGTAAGTGTGATAATGAATACTAAGCAGAAAAAAAAGCCATATACATTTGGCTCAGACTGAAAGTCAAATTCAAACATCATCAGAAATGCTTCTATAGAAGATGAACGGAATAAGTAATTGTTGGATCAGGAACCCCTAAAGACACTGAACTGTTTTCCGTTTTCAAGCACTGACATCATTCTGAAAGCAGAAGGCAGAGAGGGAGGCTCATGTTCCACATACTCATAAAGTTTATACATTTTAGGAGTTCAGAGAATTCATTTAATAAGAGAAATGGAAGCACTTTCTTTATGAAATCTGAAGTCCATGATGGCAAAATACTTTGCCCTGTATCACTTGGAAATGTGGAACGTGAGGACTTTAACTGGTATTACTACTCATCCAGCTAATAGTAACACGAAACACCTACTACAAATGGAAGACAAGTTTATGTAACTTGAAAAACGTCACTGATTTTTAATTTTGTATTTTATGCATATAATTTAGCATTTTCATCCTTATCCAAGGCTCCCATGGGTATTTTTTAGGAAATGGAATTTCTTGAAAAAAAGTCTGAAAAAATAAACTAAGCAACTTACATAAAATTAAATGGCATACTTCCTAAATACTGGATTAAAGGATATCAACATCTCTACAAAATTTATACTTTGGAAGAAATTAAGAATTAACTAAAACAATGTGTAGCTTTCAGGCTTAGAAGAAATAAAGGTTGTGTTTTACTGGTCATTATCTGAATTTCAGAATGCTGAGGCTCTTAAGAAGTTTATATAGACATTGAAGGGACACAAGAAACACACAAAGCACCCAACTTATTTTGGACACTAGTAGACAAGGCATTTTAACGCATGTTATGTCCTAAATTTCCATTAACAACTCTAAAAATTATGTGCCAGAAGAGAATTTCCATGTGCTCCCGATAGGTTAGAGTGTGAAAAAAAACCTGTCCTCGGAACCATTTTTCCAATGTAATCACTTACTAGATAAACTTATATCCATTCTTGTGGGGTTCAACACTATCCACTTGGGCTGATCCTACTCTCTGCTTTCTATTCAAGACATTGTACAGCACTTCCCCTGCCTGTCTTGGATAAGATAATTAGTATACAATTAAATAAGCAAGTCTATTATTATCTCTCTCTGTATATGTGTGTATATTCCCTTCCTTTAAAAATATAAGGTTCACTCATCCCTTTATCCCTAGCCAGTTACTGTCCCACATATCTTTATCATGTCATCCTAGTATGATAGAGCATCTGTTAGTTATCACTGCCATAACTTTTTATAACATACCACCTCCAAATTTAATAGCTTAAAACAATCACTTATTATTTTTCAAATGTCTATAGATTAGTTAACTGGTTCTGCCTATCTGAGCTGGGAGCAGTGGATCTTACACATGCATCGGTTTTCAGCTGGTGGGTCAGGCAGACATTGGTTGACATAGTTTGCCCTCAGCTGAAAGTATTCACCTGTGTTCTAATCTCTCATTCTTTAGCACACTAACCCAGGTATGATCTCACGGTGGAGGGAGAGGAGCCAGTGAGGAAGCAAAAATGCACAAGCACTTACTCCCGCTCCATCCCACATGTGCTCTGCCCCATTCCAGTGATACTCAATAACAAGATGTGAGCTTGTCAAGAAAATGGCATAGTTTCCTAGCAAAACCTCACTTTAAAGAGATTACTGGTATAAATCACTGTGTCTATGTATTCTGTAAAGTTATTCACTTGGTTGGTAAAATTTTCATGGAACTTGCATGTGTCTTTACCACACAGTGCAGTTTTACTACTGTTGAGAGTTCAGATCAATTATTAACTCTTAAGGACGGATATCAGTTAATAAGCTGAATACCAAATACTGCATATTAAATATATATAACTACAGTAATTTTAAAATTTTCAGACAGCTTTTTACTTTTTTGTCTCACTTCCTTTAATCAATTTTTTAAATATTTTGCTTTATTTTAAAATTGTGAAGCATTTAGAAAATATTTTGTTTTTGGGGGGTGGAGCCAAGATGGCCGAATAAGAACAGCTCTGGTCTCCAGCTCCCAGCCCCAGCGACACAGAAGACGGGGGATTTCTGCATTTCTGCTTGAGGTACCGGTTTCATCTCACTAGGGAGTGCCAAACAGTGGGTGCAGGACAGTCGGTGAAGCGCACTGTGCGCAAGCCGAAGCAGGGCGAGGCATTGCCTCACTCGGGAAGCGCAAGGGGTCAAGGAGTTCCCTTTCCTAGTCAAAGAAAGGGGTAACAGACGGCACCTGGAATATCGGGTCAGTCCCATCCTAATACTGCGCTTTTCCAACGGGCCTGGAAAATGGCACACTAGGAGATTGTGTCCCGCACCTGGCTCGGAGGGTCCTATGCCCACGGAGTCTCACTGATGGCTAGCACAGCAGTCTGAGATCAAGCTGCAAGGCGGCAGCGACGCTGGGGAAGGGCCGCCCGCCATTGCCCAGGCTTGCTTAGGTAAACAAAGCAGCCAGGAAGCTCGAACTGGGTGGAGCCCACCACAGCTCAAGGAGGCCAGCCTGCCTCTGTAGGCTCCACCTCTGGGGGCAGGACACAGACAAACAAAAAGTCAGCAGGAACCTCCTCACACTTAAATGTCCCTGTCTGACTGACAGCTTTGAAGTGAGTAGTGGTTCTCCCAGCACACAGCTGGAGATCTGAGAACGGACAGACTGCCTTCTAAAGTGGGTCCCTCACCCCTGAGCAGCCTAACTGGGAGGCACTCCCCCAGTAGGGACAGAATGACACCTCACTCGGCCAGGTACTCCTCTGAGACAAAACTTCCAGAGGAACTATCAGACAGCTGAATTTGTGGTCTCACGAAAATCCGCTGTTCTGCAGCCACCACTGCTGACACCCAGCCAAACAGGGTCTGGAGTGGACCTCTAGCAAACTCCAACAGACCTGCAGCTGAGGGTCCCGTCTGGTAGAAGGAAAACTAACAAACAGAAAGGACATCCACACCAAAAACGCATCTGTACATCACCATCATCAAAGACAAAAAGTAGATAAAACCACAAAGATGGGGAAAAAACAGAGCAGAAAAACTGGAAACTCTAAAAAACAGAGCTCCTCTCCTCCTCCAAAGGAACACAGTTCCTCACCAGCAACAGAACAAAGCTGGATGGAGGATGACTTTGACGAGTTGAGAGAAGAAGGCTTCAGACGATCAAACTACTCTGAGCTACGAGAGGAAATTCAAAACAATAGCAAAGAAGTTAAAAACTTTGAAAAAAAAATTAGAAGACTGGGTAACTAGAATAACCAATGGAGAGAAGGGCTTAAAGGAGCTAATGGAGCTGAAAGCCAAGTATCGGGAACTACGCGAAGATTGTAGAAGTCTCAGTAGCAGATGCGATCAACTGGAAGAAAGGGTATCGCTGATGGAAGATGAAATGAATGAAATGAAGAGAGAAGGGAAGTTTAGAGAAAAAAGAATAAAAAGAAATGAACAAAGCCTCCAAGAAATTTGGGACTATGTGAAAAGACCAAACCTACGTCTGATTGGTGTACCTGAAAATGATGAGGAGAATGGAACCAAGTTGGAAAACACTCTGCAAGATATTATCCAGGAGACCTTCCCCAATCTAGCAAGGCAGGCCAACATTCAGATTCAGGAAATACAGAGAATGCCACAAAGATACTCCTTGAGAAGAACAACTCCAAGACACATAATTGTCAGATTCACCAAAGTTGAAATGAAGGAAAAAATGTTAACGGCAGCCAGTGAGAAAGGTCGGGTTACCCACAAAGGGAAGCCCATCAGACTAAGAGCTGATCTCTCAGCAGAAACTCTACAAGCCAGAACAGAGTGGGGGCCAATATTCAACATTCTTAAAGAAAAGAATTTTCAGCCCAGAATTTCCTATCCAGCCAAACTAAGCTTCATAAGTGAAGGAGAAATAAAATACTTTACAGAGAGGCAAACGCTGAGTGATTTTGTCACCACCAGGCCTGCCCTAAAAGAGCTCCTGAAGGAAGTACTAAATATGGAAAGGAACAACCGGTACCAGCCCCTGCAAAAACACGCCAAATTGTAAAGACCATCGAGGCTAGGAAGAAACTGCAGCAACTAACGAGCAAAGTAACGAACTAACATCATAATGACAGGATCAGATTCACACATAACAATATTCACGTTAAATGTAAATGGGCTAAATGCTCCAGTTAAAAGACATAGACCAGCAAACTGGATAAGGAGTCAGGACCCATCAGTGTGCTGTATTCAGGAAACCCATCTCACGTGCAGAGACACAAATAGACTCAAAATAAAGGGATGGAGGAAGATCTATCAAGTAAATGGAAAACAAAAAAAGGCAGGGGTTGCAATCCTAGTCTCTGATAAAATAGACTTTAAACCAACAAAGATCAAAAGAGACAAAGAAGGCCATTACATAATGGTAAAGGGATCAATTCAAAAAGAAGAGCTAACTATCCTAAATATATATGCAGCCAACACAGGAGCACCCAGATTCATAAAGCAAGTCCTGAGTGACCTACAAAGGGACTTAAACTCCCACACAATAATAATGGGAGATTTTAACACCCCACTGTCAACATTAGACAGATCAATGAGACAGAAAGTTAAAAAGGATATCCAGGAATTGAACTCAGCTCTACATAAAGTGGACCTAATAGACATCTACAGAATTCTCCACCCCAAATCAACAGAATATACATTTTTTTCAGCACCACACCACACCTATTCCAAAATTGACCACATCGTTGGAAGTAAAGCTCTCCTCAGCAAATGTAAAAGAACAGTAATTATAACAAACTCTCTCTCAGACCACAGTGCAATCAAACTAGAACTCAGGATTAAGAAATTCACTCAAGACCGCTCAAGTACATGGAAACTGAACAACCTGCTCCTGAATGACTACTGGGTACATAATGAAATGAAGGCAGAAATAAAGATGTTCTTTGAAACCAACGAGAACAAAGACACAACATACCAGAATCTCTGGGACACGTTCAAAGCAGTGTGTAGAGGGAAATTTATAGCACTAAATGCCCACAAGAGAAAGCAGGAAAGATCCAAAACTGACACCCTAACATCACAATTAAAAGAACTAGAAAAGCAAGAGCAAACACATTCAAAAGCTAGCAGAAGGCTAGAAATAACTAAAATCAGAGCAGAACTGAAGGAAATAGAGACACAAAAAACCCTTCAAAAAATTAATGAATCCAGGAGCTGCTTATTTGAAAAGATCAACAAAATTGATAGACCGCTAGCAAGACGAATAAAGAAGAAAAGAGAGAAGAATCAAATAGATGCAATAAAAAATGAAAAAGGGGATATCACCACCGATCCCACAGAAATACAATCTACCATCAGAGAATACTACAAACACCTCTATGCAAATAAACTAGAAAATCTAGAAGAAATGGATAAATTCCTCGACAAATACACCCTCCCAAGACTAAATCAGGAAGAAGTTGAATCTCTGAATAGACCAATAACAGGTTCTGAAATTGTGGCAATAATCAATAGCTTACCAACCAAAAAGAGTCCAGGTCCTGATGGATTCACAGCCGAATTCTACCAGAGGTAAAAGGAGGAACTGGTACCATTCCTTCTGAAACTATTCCAATGGATAGAAAAAGAGGGAATCCTCCCTAACACATTTTATGGAGCGAGCATCGTCCGGATACCAAAGCCTGGCAGAGACATAACCACAAAAGAGAATTTCAGACCAATATCCTTGATGAACATTGATGCAAAAATCCTCAATAAAATACTGGCAAACCGAATCCAGCAGCACATCAAAAAGCTTATCCACCATAATCAAGTGGGCTTCATCCCTGGGATGCAAGGCTGGTTCAACATACACAAATCAATAAATGTAATCCAGCATATAAACAGAACCAAAGACAAAAACCACATGTTTATCTCAATAGATGCAGAAAAGGCCTTTGACAAAATTCAACAACCCTTCATGCTAAAAACTCTCAATAAATTAGGTATTGATGGGACGTATCTCAAAATAATAAGAGCTATCTACGACAAACCCACAGCCAATATCATACTGAATGGGCAAAAACTGGAAGCATTCCCTCTGAAAACTGGCACAAGACAGGGATGCCCTCTCTCACCGCTCCTATTCAACATAGTGTTGGAAGTTCTGGCCAGAGCAATCAGGCAGGAGAAGGAAATAAAGGGTATTCAGTTAGGAAAAGAGGAAGTCAAATTGTCCCTGTTTGCAGATGACATGATTGTATATCTAGAAAACACCATTGTCTCAGCCCAAAATCTCCTTAAGCTGATTAGCAACTTCAGCAAAGTCTCAGGATACAAAATCAATGTACAAAAATCACAAGCATTCTTGTACACCAATCACAGACAGACAGAGAGCCAAATCATGAGTGAACTCCCATTCACAATTGCTTCAAAGAGAATAAAATACCTAGGAATCCAACTTACAAGGGACATGAAGGACCTCTTCAAGAACTACAAACCACTGCTCAATGAAATAAAAGAGGATACAAACAAATGGAAGAACATTCCATGCTCATGGATTGGAAGAATCAATATCGTGAAAATGGCCATACTGCCCAAGGTAATTTATAGATTCAATGGCATCCCCATCAAGCTACCAATGACTTTCTTCACAGAATTGGAAAAAACTACTTTAAAGTTCATATGGAACCAAAAAAGAGCCCGCATCGCCAAGTCAATCCTAAGCCAAAAGAACAAAGCTGGAGGCATCACGCTACCTGACTTCAAACTATACTACAAGGCTACAGTAACCAAAACAGCATGGTACTAGTACCACAACAGAGACATAGATCAATGGAACAGAACAGAGCCCTCAGAAATGATGCCGCATATCTACAACTATCTGATCTTTGACAAAACTGACAAAAACAAGAAATGGAGAAAGGATTCCCTATTTAATAAATGGTGCTGGGAAAACTGGCTAGCCATATATAGAAAGCTGAAACTGGATCCCTTCCTTATCCCTTATACAAAAATTAATTCAAGATGGATTAAAGACTTAAATGTTAGACCTAAAACCATTAAAATCCTACAAGAAAACCTAGGCAATACCATTCAGGACATAGGCGTGGGCAAGGACTTCATGTCTAAAACTCCAAAAGCAATGGCAACAAAAGCCAAAATTGACAAATGGGATCCAATTAAAGAGCTTCTGCACAGCAAAAGAAACTACCATCAGTGTGAACAGGCAACCTACAGAATGGGAGAAAATTTTTGCAACCTACTCATCTGACAAAGGGCTAATATCCAGAATCTACAATGAACTCAAACAAATTTACAAGAAAAAAACAAACAACCCCATCAAAAAGTGGGCGAAGGACATGAACAGACACTTCTCAAAAGAAGACATTCATGCAGCCAAAAAACACATGAAGAAATGCTCATCATCACTGGCCATCAGAGAAATGCAAATCAAAACCACAGTGAGATAACATCTCACACCAGTTAGAATGGCCATCATTAAAAAATCAGGAAACAACATGTGCTGGAGAGGATGTGGAGAAATAGGAACACTTTTACACTGTTGGTGGGACTGTAAACTAGTTCAACCATTGTGGAAGTCAGTGTGGCGATTCCTCAGGGATCTAGAACTAGAAATACCATTTGACCCAGCCATCCCATTACTGGGTATATACCCAAAGGACTATAAATCATGCTGCTATAAAGACACATGCACACGTATGTTTATTGCGGCACTATTCACAATAGCAAAGACTTGGAACCAACCCAAATGTCCAACAACAATAGACTGGATTAAGAAAATGTGGCACATATACACCGTGGAATACTATGCAGCCATAAAAAAGGATGAGTTCATGTCCTTTGTAGGGACATGGATGAAATTGGAAAACATCATTCTCAGTAAACTATCACAAGGACAAAAAACCAAACACCGCATGTTCTCACTCATAGGTGGGAATTGAACAATGAGAACTCATGGACACAGGAAGGGGAACATCACACTCCGGGGACTGTTGTGCGGTGGAGGAAGGGGGGAGGGACAGCATTAGGAGATATACCTAATGCTAAATGACAAGTTAATGGGTTCAGGAAATCAACATGGCACATGGATACATATGTAACAAACATGCACATTGTGCACATGTACCCTAAAACCTAAAGTATAATAAAAAAAAAATATATTATTTTTGTAAAACATAGGTAAAATTTTGTTGAACACCATCAATAGCATATTAAATTAAAAATGAAAGATCTTGAAGTTTGAAATACTAGCTAAGATAAAATATTAGTAAAATAATAACTAAACCTTATTGAATAATTTTGGCATTCTAAGTACTTTTTTAAAATTATTGACTACTCTACAAAACCCTGCAAAAAGAGAGCCCATTATTATATTCACTAGACTTATGAAAAAACAGAAAAACAAAGAAGTGAAATGTTTAACAAAAGCCAACCAGTTTTTAAGTGGAAGCACCATGATTCCAATTCAAGTTACTCTGAACTATAATTCTCTACACCATATTTACGATGGTAAAATTTAATATCTACAGAAAACTACTATTGCTGATTTTTTCAGATATAGCTTTACAAACTGTTTTGATGTGTAATATATCACTATTTTGAAAAATTGGGACATATTTGAACTAACGTTGTATTACTTCTTGCTCATTTAACTTCCTTTACATTATAACATCTTTCCATAGAGCTGGTTTCAGGATAGTGTCTCTAAATTGACAAGTTCAATGAGAAAATGTTAAAGCTATAATAATTTACTCATTGTTTTCAAAATTGTTCATGTGATATACAAGAATGTCTCATTGTTACCCAAAATACCACAAGTTGTAAATAGTGAAAATAATCAATAGCAGAAAGTAATGTATAGTGCAATTTATCTTTGTCACTCTACCTTTTCTGGATCTTTGAGTACAAAGTATATGCTGATGTGTATGTATCAATATGGCAGTTGAGGCTTTTCAAATTTCCTTATCATGAACATTGATCCATCCTAGTTAACTTGCAACTAGCATACCCCTACTCATTTATTTAGCTAAATTCATATCCTTATATTTTAAGTAAACTCAAATAATGGCTCTAACTAGTATAAAATATGGCATGTAGAAAGTGTTGCTTGTGGCAGAAAAGCCTTTTTAAGCATTTTCAAAAAGGAAGAGTTTTCAACTTTATGGATTCAAAACTAAAATTGTTCTCCATTGAATCAACTGAAAACCAAATATGGAGACGCAACTTTTTTATGTCCACAATTAGCTATTTGACTTTAAGTTATATATTTCCAACAAGTAGTAGTAGGTTGAGATAATCCATTCTACCAAGCACAGACCATGAATTTTTTTTCAACTTTACTTTTCAGCTATGTGTTTGGTGTATGTTTGGACCTTTCTTGTGATCTGTTCTCTAGTCGTATCAGAACCTATCAAGTGTCTATTACGTTGCCAGGCACATTTGTGAGACAGAGTAAGGCCAGGCGAGAATTCCTTTCGTTAAGTGTTTGATCTGTTAATTAGCATGTTTTCCTGAATTGGTTGCTTTTAATCATATTGTAGAACTCTATGCACAAAAGTATTATTTTGCAATTCTTTGATACTATATGAAAGAGTGATCCACACAACACATTATAAAGAACAGAGGGATAATTGAGAATACCTAAGCTACATAATGGGAAGCAAACACTAAGCCATTTCCTTGATAGGTAACGTAACTTTTGAGGCAACCAGCTAAAAATAAAACACACCATATAGATAATGAGTCTTTAATTATTCCATTCTATGGTATGGAGTAACCCTTTCCACAGACGTGTGGCAAAGAAACATGGTTTGTGCCATTCATAAGTGGATTTCCCTCCCTTTTATTTCCTCCGAGTCTTCTTTTTGTTTCTAATTCCTCTTCCGTATATTACATAGTCCTTGTCTTACAATGCTCTGTGTCACAATGGAACTTCCTTAGATTTTGTTTTTAATATGAATTATTGAAAATAACCATTCTTTCTTTGTGACAATGAAAAATTGATTTTTAAACTTTTATTAACATGTAATACATTTGGAGAATGTATTATACGTCAATACCCATGTAGCCAATAGTCAAATCAGATAAGAAATATTGCTAATGTCTTTGAAATTCGTCTCTTCCACTCCAAGAGTCACAAAAAATTTCCTTCCTTTCTACTTTGTATAAGTGGAATTAAATAGTATGTATCTTCTGTGTCTAGATTTCTTCACTCAACACTGTATTTTGGAGAGTCATTTAACTACAGCCCACGGTTGTAGTTCAATCTTATTGCTTAATAGTATTACACTGCATGAATGTGCAATAATTAATTTATCTCTTCTACATTTTCTGGGCATTTGAGTGATCTCCAGTGTGTGGCTATTTTGAATACTGCTAACACAAACATTTCAGTACGGTTTTTTAAACACATGTACACATTTTTATTGAGTTTCTGGGTCATGGTATATGCATAGTCACATGTAAATTTTTGGCAGAGTTTCTTTTTAATTAAGTTTTATAACTTGTGCTTCTGCTGTTCCCATTTGCATGGATATTGACACTATTCTCTCCTCTCCAATGAAAGCTCATAGGCACAAGCCAAAGACCTCTATTACCTGGCAATGGGACTTCTGCTTCATGTACACTGAGAGTTGCTATTCAATGATTTTCAGAATTTCATGGCAGTGACTGGAGTTCTATGGCCCAACTTAGGCTCAACCAATAAAAAGCCCCCTGGTCCTGTAGAAATCAGATTAATACTACTTCCTGTCTTCCATTAGTGAGTATCTCTCCCAATTATAGCCAGATGGGATTTTGCTGTTTAGTGATTTTATGCTAATAAATTATAGATCACAGATTCACACATAATCTTTGATTTAATTCTCACATACCATTTCTATATGGTCATGTTAGCATCTCCTGTTCACTGAGAAGTAATCAGAGCAGGTAATTTTCTTAAGGCTTCTATCAACCACATTGTTGATTGAATGTCATAATTGTTGATATCAAGGATCATATTACTTCAAAAAATAAACATTGGTAACTAGTGATAGCCAAATAATGGGAAAAAAAGAGTTTATATATATACAAATAAAGTATATTTAATATATATATATAAAGTATATATAAATAGAGTATATATAAAGTATATATATATAAATAAATAGTATATATAAAGAGTAGATGAAATTGATCTAAACAGAGGCTACCAAAATATATTAGTACATATAAATAAAGGGTAGACGAAATTGCTCTTCAAATATTCGAATATCTTAGTCATTTATAAAAATTATTCATTTTAATATAAATAATTTGATAAAGAATTTGGCCTTGCAAAAGTACCTATAAAGAGGCCAACAAACTATTAAATTTGTACAAATATGTTTAAATTTGTATCTGTGGAAGACCTTATTTACCCAATTTGCCAATATTCATGTATTGTACCCAATTACAAAATAAACCAATATATGACAGTGATAATTGTCTAGATATCTGCCAACTATTTTATGTCTAGCCAATTCTAATCCCAAAGTATGTATCTTCTTCCAAATTTTAAGCATACATTATGAATCTCAAAAATAATTCAATCTTTTTCAGCCATTGTGAAAAAGATTATTATACTTGTTAACAAGTTCATTTTACTTGTTATTATTTATATTTTGAGGACAGGTTAAAAATATGTTATAGCCCGACAAAAATAAAATAAAGCTCATCAATTTATCAAAAACACTATCTGTATAAACACACATCTCTCTATGTTTTACATGGCATCAACAACTATTTTCCTGCTGCCATCGAATAAATATAATGTGACTTAAGTCTAAAAAGTTGTGAAAGTAAATGTATCTACATATTTTAGCCTCTCAAAACTGCCTCTTATTGTGCAATATGGAAATTTACAACTCACTAAACTTTTCAATAAATCTCTTGCAAAATTAAACTCAAATAATTGAAAACATTATAAATGTTTACCTAACATTAGAGAATAACTGCTAACAGTAAAATCCGAAACATTGTTTAGCCAAATTTACATTTGACGCAGTACATAGAATTACAAGACAAGCCATAATTCATAAAATTAAATTGTCTGTTAATGCCAACAATACTTTGACAAATTTTCGATAAATTTTACTTAATTAATGATTTTAACCCCCGAAACATTCCCATGATAGCTACTTTGAAGTATAGCTACTCTCAACTGTTCAAATGCACCTATCTTTCAAAATACAGGGTGCATAATATTTCCTCCTATTATGCTGATAATAATTGCAACAGCGAACATAATTTCTTTTGTAACTGAGTGCCTCTGAACAAAAAATTAATACTTATCTGTTTCTATGCACTGCTATGCATTTTGTGCCTACTATATTTTACATTTACCAAATGCCTGAATCTATTCTTTCTTGCGTTGAAATATTTTCATACATTGCTTCTTTCACCCTCTCCATTTTGTATTCACCATATGCACTATATTTAGCAATCATAATCACCTCACAATGGTCAATCCCAATGTCCCTTCAGTTTCAGCAAACTGTAAGCTGTTCGCAGTATTTGGTCCTCACCATTACCTATTGCTGTTTTCCTTCACTTTCTTCTTTAAAATAATTACCCCTTCCTTCCATATTATTCTCATGTTATATAACCACATTACCATGGTTTTTCTCCTCCCTCATCCCTACCTTAACTACTCATGAGCCCTTTCCCGCCATCTTTACTGGCTTCTTTTTTACGATTTTTTTCTAACCCTGGGTAATTAATTATAATCTTCTGCCTTCAAATTTTCTCTTTTCTTCTACCTCTGAAATCTCAACTATTATTTTTATTTGATGAATCGGAAGCCACTCCATCTAAAACTTCCTATCACCAATTCCCTCTGCTACTTAGCTCCTTTCATTTCCATGGCCTGCTGTCATTTCAGTAATCCAAAATCAAATTAACATTCTTTCTATAAAATTAGTTTCCTTTTCTTACTCTCCTGTTTTTTCAAAATTTCTATTATTCCAGACAAAATTTTCACTGTTGCTTTCAGGTAACAGAGTCTATCTATACTTTTTTTGTTGTTTTAATTTTTATTTTTGGTGCGAGGTCTCACATCTCTCCCTCTTGCTCCTTCCATCACTATTCCTTGCCTTTTTAGTTTCTGGGCTTTTAGGCCTTCTGTAGGGCAATTCCTCTTTCCTGTCGCTCATAACACACACTATTGCCACGTTAGTCTTCCTAAAAGCCTAATTCTATCTTTATACTCCGACACCAGATTCATTAATTGGATCATCAAATTCCTGGATAGTCTGGCCAAAATCAGCAGTACTAGACTCAACTAGAGATGGCAAACAAAACCATATCTGCCATCACGAATGGCCACAAATCTGCACATTGCCACCTGGACAACCCTTTACATTTTCATACTTTGCATGGATCATATTTCAGCATTTGAATACCCTTGCTCTCAACCTTACTTTACAATTAGTCTTCCATAAAGCCCAAATTACTTCCTCTAAGAAACGTCCCTGAACTTGCCTCCGTGCAACACTATTTATCACGAAGCACAAACTTACCTTCCTCTGACCCCTCACTCTTATTGAAGTGGACATCCACTTGGTTCTTTCACATGTAGCCTTATGTTGTTGTTGTTCATATATAGGACACCAAATATTAGCTAACCTAAATGTTAGTATTTTTTAAAAAGAATGTATCGTTGTGTTGTAAATATCTTTGGATTCGAGTATTTTTATGATTATAAACCTTACATAATTTTTATACTTTTATTTTAAAAAAATTATTGGATATTTTATTTATTGAGTAATTACAACACCAAGCACCTTCCCAACCCCTATAAATAATTTATCCATTTAGCCCTGATTAAAGATAGGCATTACCTTATCACTATTTTAGAGATGGAAAAACTGAGGTTCTGAGAGGCTAAATTACTTGAGTTCACCACAAAGTGACGGGATCAAGGTTCATGTGAGTTATTCAGGCTCTAGAGAGTGCTCTGTTCAACACTATGCTGCAAATCAATAATGATACTAATAATATTTATTATTATGTAATTACCAATGAATCTGCCAGTGTGAGATAATCAGCCTTATGCATTGTTTTGCTGAATTAACTTTTCATTTTTTCTAGGCATGTTTTTATTTTGACAAAGTTGACAATTCCATGTAGAATTTCATTTCTTGCTTTGTGATTTCATGGTTTTATGTCTATATATTATGGCATCATGTAGCCATAAAATAAATGGTGCTGATTTGTGGGAATTTAAGTCTATCCACACACACACAATTATTTGTCAGTGCTTGATGAACCCTCTGTATCAGAGAGGAATCCACAATCACACTTCACATACTATACAATCAGTTTCCTTTTCTTACTCTCCTGTTTTTACAACATTTCTATTATTCCAGACAAAATTTTGACTGTTACTTTTCCTTAATGTTCATATACAGGTAACAGTGTCTATCCATAATTTTCGTTGTTGTAGTTTTAAGTTTTATCTTTGGTGCAAGGTCTCACATCTCTCCCTCTTGCTCTTTCCATCCCTTAGTCCCTTTTGCCTTATCAGTTCCTGGTTCTTTAGTTCTTGGATTAGATTTCTATTCCCTTAAGGTGATTGTTTAACCGTATTATTGTGTCAATGGCCATATTTTTTAAATTCTTGATAAATTCTGCCAAACTGAGCCCTGAAAGTTTGTACTAAAGCACTCTTCCAATAATGAAGATAAACCACTGTGAAGGAATCTTACAATATTTGTTCATTTGATAATTAAATTTTTTTCATTTTTATAATTTCTAGTGTTACAGAATAGATGTGTAGTTATTCATCTTATAATCCTTCTAATAGGATCTACCTACCTGGCTATGCTTTGCTTATGTAAATGACATTCGGATAATAGTTTTATTTATTTCTTGTTAACTAACCACTAATTAGTAATTGATTGCCTGGTCCTTTGACTCTATGTCTTCTTAATTCAGAAAAATGTTGTTATTTAGAATAGCTTAAATTCGAGTGAAGTACCTTCTAGTTAGAAGATTGAAAATAGATTATTTCGCGGATTATGGTTTACATACAAAATTGTACCCTATCATTTGTTATCTTTCCATCTGCCACTAAACTTTAATAGATAGAGTGAACAAGGGATGGTCCTGCAGGAGCCACACTTAACGGGCTGCCACAGCTAGTGCCAGACGGCCTTAGAGGGACTTCGGTTGTTTGTCCACAGCAGTGGTTTTCAAACTCCACTGTGCAATGGAGTCACCCAGGGGACGTGCTGCAAAAGAGACTGCTGAGATTTCCTGAGTTTCTGATTCAACAGATCTGGGGGTCCAAGAATTGACGTCTCAATGTAACACCGATGTTGTTGGATCAAAGACCACTCTTTGAGAATCAATGATCTACATGATTTGAATTCAAGAAAATTATGCCCTGAATTTCTCCAAAATCCAAGTCTCTGTCCAGGCAATCCCTAACATAATCAAATTTGGTTTCATTTATTTAGAAGTTGCTTATATAAGAGTAATAAGTCAAGCTGGTATCACAAACATAATTTTTCTCTCAAGAGGCCATCCATTTTCCAGAATCTGTCTTTGGTCTTTACTATTTGTTCAACATGATGCCCAGTGTCCCTGCCTCAACACTCCCTTCTTGCTTCCTTCATTGAAACAAAGTCCTCGTCAATGGCCAAAAAGTACTTTCCAGAACTTCACGCTCACCTTAGAATACTTTAACTTTGCACCCCCATAACAATCAAGTATACTATTGTGTGGTATTTCACACATTTTGATTTTATTGATCATTTCTATGAATATTTCACAACTCTCTTAAAAATGCTTGTGTCTTAATAATATTTCTTCTAAATTATGTTGCTCAAAATAGTTTTTTGATAAGCACTTTTTCAATAATCATTTACTGGACCCCCAGGAGACGGGAAAGAAAGAACAAATAACTGACTTAGCAACCTTTTCCGTTTCCATGATGATGGCAAATTATCTAAAATTGGGTCTGAAATCTCACTTTTATAAGCACAGAACAGAATAATTTATTTGATTTACTTTGCAATAAGCTTCGATTTCACAACATAAGCAATAAAAGTAACAAATACTTATTTAGGATGCTATATTTTATTATGTACTTTGGACAGGTGTGACTGATTATATAATGTTTTCTAATTAATGGAAGAGGCTGAAGGATATATTTCTGAATTTGTAGCAACCCTTTTTGTGAATAAGCTTCTGTAAAAGTTAAGAATCTCTAAAATGTTACAAGAAAAATTTGATATATATTGGTGTATACATGCTCTATTGCCCTCTGATTTAGCCACATAGCCTGAAGTTTTCTAAACTTGAAAAATTATTTTTTCAATGTTATAGAATTTATTAGAATTTGTACTTCAAAAAATAGCTAATTTTTAAATGAATTTTTAATAATCTAGATGGTTAAGAAATTCTATGCTACCACAAAATTTCAAAGTTATGCAGCTTTCTCACAGAGTTTGGCAAAGTAGGATGAATTGAATTTTTCTGTCTTTATCGATGAAGACAATGAGAAATCAGAGGTTACTTACTTGACCAAAGTTTTGCCACAAGCAAGAGAACTAGAATTTAGACCTAATTTTTAAGCTATTATTCTGCTTTAATCTTATTTTGTTCCAAGTTTTTGATGCCTTCATCACTCAAATATTACTGAAAAGAAACATGTTCAGGTTTTATGATGTTGTTCAGAGATCTCTGAGAGAGATGATACCTCATTATTATATTTTGATATACAACACGATGATTTTCTTTTCTTTCATGGTACAAAGAACATGATTTAACCATAAAATTCTAACTAGTGTTTTACTTTCAAAGCCTGAAATCTAAAAACGTATATTGTTCTTAGTTATTTAGTGGTCATAATCACACCTAATTGTTTATGTCCTAAACATTAGAAATATAGGGATACACAACTTTGATGAAGAAAAAAAGTAAAATTTCTTTTTATTCCAAGAAGACCTTTTAAATATTCTCCATTAAAAGTTTTGAATTTATTGTCAAAATTTCTCAAAGAACAAATAGGAGGATTAAAAATGTTTTGGCCAAAGATATTTAATTAGCAAGAAATAAGAGTTCAAAAATAAATTATTTATTGAGGTTAATTTCATATTCATGAGAATAGTTTCCAAAAGCATATTTCCTGAAAACATGCAACTAGATATAAGACAGGCTTTTGGTCTTTATATGCTACAAGAATAATAAAAAGTAAAAATGGCCTTCAGTTTCATATATAATTGGATATGTTTTCCTCCAGAATTGGCATTTCAGCTGAAGAGAATGTGTGCTTCAAACTTGGAAATAAATAATGCATTTACTTATTTGATTAAAGATTGCACAGTGAATTTAATAAAGACATTATGGTCTTGTAATGTAATATAAACTCAATCTTCTACTTACAAACAACTTTAAGACAGAATTTAGGAGGAATGTCCTTTGGAAAATTATCTTTCCTTCCCCCACAGATGATTCAAATAAACAATACATACTGTTTGGAACATTTCATTTTATCTGGAACTAACCCTATGTTGGCATGTCTTCTTCATCACTGAAAATGTAAGAAAGCACAGCCTCATCATGAAAATGCTGGGTATCCACATCTCACACAACTTAAAAATCATAATGAGTTGCAGGTTTCATTGTCAAGAATTACCGTGTGCTTCAAAAATGTGCTTGCTTCTTATGAAGCAATATAAACCTTGTTTTTAATCTTGCGAACTGTATATTCTATTGGATATGTCTATTAAAGACCGAATTATGAGTGAACAATAAATGTCTTTCCTGAGAAGGTGCATTTTCTGTTGCACTTAGACTTGAAGGTGGTGTAGAAGGCACTTGGCCAAAATTGGGGCAAAGAATGGTTCCTGTGAAGAAGCAACAGTGAGAATCTGGTTATCTACATATAAAAGAATAAAACTGGACCCTTATCTTAGACTGTACACAAAACCAACTCAAGGTGGATTAAAGGCCCACGTGTAAGACCTGAAAGTATAAAATTCCCAGAAGAAAACACAGAGAAAACAACTCCTTGATATGGGCCTTGACAATGGATTTTTAGCTATCACACCAAAAGCTCAGGCAACAAAAGCAAAAATAAACAAGTGAGACTGCATCAAAATGCAGTGCATAAAAAGCTTCTGCACAGCAAACACTCAACAAAATGAAAAGACAGCCTGCAGAATGGGAGAGAATATTTACAAACCATATGTCAGATAGGGGTTGACATGTGAAATAAAAATCTCACACAACTCAATGTCAAAAAACAATCCGACTGATAAATAGCCAAAGTATCTGAATAGACGTTATTTAAAAAACACATACGAAGGGCAACAAGTGTATGAAAAGGTGCTCAACATCATTAATCAGAAAAATGTTAATCAAAACAAATATATCATTTCACAACTGTTAGGATGGTTGTTATATAAAAAAGAGAGAAGTGTGATGAGGGTGTGGAAAAAGGAAACCCATGTTCACTGCTGGTGGGAATGTAAACTGATACATCCATTTTGGGAAACGGTATGAGGGTTCCTCAAAAATTTAAACTAGAGTTACTGTATGACTCCACAATCCCCCTGCTGGGTATACACCCAAAGGAACTGAAATCAGTCTATGAAAGATACATCTGTGTTCCCATGTTTATTGCAGTATAGTTCACAATAGCCAAGCTATGAAAACAATTGGATAAACAAATTATGATATCTAGTTATAATATATATTATAATCTTATAAACTCTGTAATAATAGTATAAATATTATGTATATAGTATTCAATCTTAAAAAAAGATTAAAATTGCCATTTTTGATGATATGGATGAACCTGGATGGCATTATGCTAAGTAAAATAAAACCAGACATGGAAAGAAAAATGCTTCATGATCTCACTTCTATGTGCTATCTAAAAACAAGCCAAGTATACAGAAACAGTAGAATGGTGGTCATCAGGGATAAGGATTAAGAGGAAATGAAAAAAAGCAGATCAAAGGGTACAAACTGGCAGTCATGTAGGATGAGTAAGTTGTATCTAACGTATAGTATGATACCAATAGTTAATAATATTGTATTCTATACTGAAAATTTTCTAAAAGTATATTTTTTAGGTGCTCTTGCCAATCACATAAAAATAAAACTATCAAAGGTGATGGATATGTTAACTGGCTTGATCTTAGTAATAATTTCATGGCATATATGTATGCCTTAAATATGTACCATGAAAATAAGTAAATAAACTAAAATGTAGGTTATCAAAACTTAACAATTTATACACTAAAAATTTCAAAACTTGAAAAAATAACTCAATGGGAGAGATTTACAATTACTTCGATCCTATTAGAGCGGCAAAGACGGAAGATAAGTAGAGGAAGGAGACAACCTGATACATGTAGACTCATCAGCAAAGCCTGAGGGACAGTAATAACATCCATAGCGTTGACAGCCAAACCATCAGTAACTTTGCTGTGAATATATTATTTTTGCAACATATGAAACACAAACAGAACAGCAAATCTTGATTCAGGCATCTATCGTCCTAATTAACTGCCTCTCTGATCATGTATGCATGTGTCACCTTGATCGCAACCATTTTCGAAAACAACGAAACAAAAATAAACTATTGTAATTTAAGAAAGTAAATTATCACGTGAAGTTTATATTTGAAGTTATTTTTCAGGAAAACTTCTGGACACTGAAGATACTTACAGTCAATATTACCTCAAGGCAATTATGGCACCCTAACTACTGTTTTTAGTAATATCTGCTTCCAAATACTCTTAGAAATGGGCAACTTGATAAGGTGATCCCTGAAAATCTCTGCCATCTTGATTGTGTTAAATGTGTTTATTTAAAGAGGCTAAAAAGAAAGTTGGTTTTTAATGCATGGTAACTATGCATTAAAAACAAAATTATATATGAAAAATGAAATTATATATGAAATTATAATGAAAAATGCAAGATTACTCCATGCCTTCTAACATTATTCTTCCTACTTGGGTACGTTTTTGCCATCAGAACAAATTGTTAGGGTAAATAAATGTGTAAGGGCCATACATACCTATTAAGTCTGAGTGCCATGAATTTGTTTGTAATTTTATGTTATTTTAATTATTGTAGTATGTGGTTATAACCCTTTTTGTGTTAATATATAGTAATCCTAGAGACACCTAGGATTATTTTAAAAGTTGAGTCAGTTGTCTCCAGTTATAGAAAATTGACTTACACACTTTTAGTAGTGAAGTCAAAATATCTGAACTGAGTTCACTTCTGCACAAAGGAAAACTCTGCAAGTAACTGAAATTTTGTCAAGACTGGCACATAGACAATTCTAAAAAAGTCCTGGGATATGAACTATCTCAAATTGGCAGCATATACTGGCATGTGCCTCATCCTGCTGACAGTCATTTCAGCTTGAGATACTTACAAAAAAGAGAAAAAAGATACCTTAATAGTTCCAAGTTTAAATAGTTATATTGGTATACTCCTTAAAAGAAAAATCAGCACCTTATCGTGGAGTAAAAATTTTACTTATGATTTCTTCACTTTTCTCCCATCAACTCAACAGCCAGAAAATAAAGCATATTAATAAATACACATGCAGACACACACATTGTGGAAATCAAAGACCTGGGTCTATGTGTAGCAGTGTGTTGATAAACTATCTGTAGAGACCGGAGGTCAAATTAATTATATATATGAAAATTATACAACTCCAGAGACTCAAGAAGATACACAGATAAAAGTTACTACATAAGAAAACACAGATTTCTCTATTTTTCTACAACAGAAATCGTAGAGTGGAATAGTGATTTTAAATGTAGCTTCTGTTATCACTTGGGGGAATAGAAAAGTGAGGGCAACAGAGATCAGAATATAGGCACTAATACTTGAATGCCTGTTATGTGTAGCTATTGTGCTTTGACAGTTTTACATAACTTTCTTATTTAACCAACACACAACATTATGAGATTGCTGTTTCTATGACTATTTTTCTGTATGAGAAAACGCAGGTTCTGACTTGACGTCATTCATACCATATTGGGTGGCTGAGGCAGGATTCAAATGAAAACATGGCAGCACCAGTCTATATTTTATTAATCATACAACCACTGTATCCAACTAATTATAAAGTCTGTATGGAAGCCCAGAAAAATAGGCCAGCATTAAACTGAAAACAGCATTAAAGAGAAAACTGTTGATGTAAAAACATTTAGTTTTACAACTTTTAATTTACCATAATTGTGGTTGCTACTGTGACTATTTTATAGGGAAACCATGCACAAATTAATTCATGATACATTCATGTTTTTTTGCATATGTCTCTTTAAAAAAAAAGTTATTTAGGCAAAGTGATTTGGCTACTTCTATAGATGTATTAATAAAGCCTTATTTGTATAATAGTCAAGTTAAGATGAACATGTTTGTGACCTGTTGCAGAAATAATGAAGATTCTGCCATTTAAAGAGCAATAAAATGTAAAGATGTAATTACCAGCTCTTCATTATCTTATGGAATCTCAAGATAAACTCACTTTATTTCAATGTCAAAAGAGCATTAAAGTCCTTTTCAAAATACCATTTAATTAGATAGATTAAGATACTTTAATACATTAATTTCATTCCTTGTTACTGTATATTTCACGATAAGAATGCAGGGATATATATTAGAGTTCTGGGAAATTGAAATTTGTGTAACTTACCAGTTAATTCTAAAATCTATTAATCATGTGCTTTGGTTATCTTTCTTCCTTGGTAAAATAGGGATGTTCAAAGATATTTTCTTGTTGTCTAAAGCATCTGCATCTCATATGCAAGTATACAAAATATATAAAATATTAACAGAATTATGCCAAATATATACAAAATAAAATATACAAAATATTAATTTAGCAGAAAAAAAACTGTTGCATGAAGATAAAGTACAGGATGAGTAGCTGAATTTGAATGACCAAGAGACTCACAAAAAGATGGGTATGCACAGTTATACTAATCACAAAGGACAAAGATCTCTGTGCACGTGCACGTCACACATATCTGAATAGCTCATATACAATATTGACCGCACATTTAACAATTCAATGAATGGCAACTATAGAACAAGACAAATACGTCCATTCCTAAAGAAACAGTAATCAGTCACTAAAGTGCAAAATACCCAGCCTGTATAAACTTGTAGCAGTAGCCTCTTCATATCCATATCTGCAACACAGAGTTAGAAATGTTTGGATTTAAACAGTAGTGAAAATATTACTGCATTTCTGAAAGGTATGGCCTCAACAGTATGGAGTTTGAATTTTAGAAAAATATATTTCTAACTAGGTTAAAGCTTGGGTGAAAATTTCAATTGCTTAAGATAAGCAAGAATTAGGGAGTGCTGATGAGGTAAGTATAGATGAAAAATAAATTAGCAGGCTAGTCCAAATGTAGTGGTGTTCAAAACTAATTAATCACAACCAGTTACAGATTTCTTGTTTTCTTTTCCACTCGCACTTAGCCTTAAAAATAAACAGAAAAAATAAATAAAATAAATAAGTAAATTGACAGTTGGATAATAGTACGACATCCTGAAACCACTATTCTGGGAAACATATACCTATAATGGGAATACTTAGGAATATTTGTCATGAAAAATTCATGCATAAATGGTGGCAAAATATAAACTTTGAGATTATGTGTACAATATAAATAAATGTAACAATGGGCAACAAAATGGTGTTTTCTGTATATTTCATAATAAGAATGCAGGGATATATATTAGAGTTCTGGGAAATTGAAACTCGTGTAACTTACCAGTTAATCCTAAAATCTATTAAATCATGTTCTTTGCTTATCTTTCTTCCTTGGTAAAATAGGGATGTTCAAAGATATTTTCATGTTGTCTAAGGCATCTGCATCTCATATACAAATATGCAAAATATATAAAATATTAACAGAATTATACCAAATATATACAAAATAAAAATATACAAAATATTAATTTAGCAGAAAAAAACTGTCGAATGAAAATAAGGTACAGGATGGTACTTTATCTTATGGTTTTTTTGTGAACCATAGTCAGAAAAATCAAGGGATCAAAAATAATTAAACAAAATATACCCATTACCTTAGGGAAATCGGTAAATGAGAATTATATTTTTAAAGGAACTATATAAAAGCTTTATGTAAAAACCACAACCATATTTCTTGTTCCCACACATTCCAATCAATTCATTAGATTGTTTTACACATTCTGCAAAAATATTCTAATGCAGGCAGAGAATTTGAAATGTAAAAATTATCATACTGTCTCCTATATTTAGAGCTCAGCTACGTATCTTATATGTTAAAATGCTACTTCTGTGTGACACACTCTTACACCTACTGAGGAAAAAAATTGCTTTGTATTAAAAAAGTGAATTATCTCTCTTGAGTAACATGAGTAACTTGGTCAATAGTTACTTACCGTGTGTTAGTTATGGGCTGAACTGTGCTCCCCTCTCTCCAAATTCATATGGTGAAATTCTAAAGCCTAGTATTTCTGAAAGTAACCATATTTGGATGTTTTAAATAAGAATTCAGTTAAAATGAGGCCCTCAGGGTGGGTTCCAATCCAACAAAAATGAAGTCCATATAAAATAAAATTTGGAAAGGGGTAAAAATCAGCTACATGCATGCACAGAAGTACAACTGCATGAAGGCAGACACCTACAAGCCAAGAAGAGAGGCCTAAAACAGATCCTTCCATCATGGTCCTCAGAGGAGCACTTTGACCTTGGATTTACAGCCCCTAGAACTGTGAGAAAATAAATATCTGTTGTTTAAGCCACCCAGTCTGTGCGTGTGTGCATGTGTTTAAGTGCCACCTTAGAAAACGGACATAATGGACTTTTTAAAGCCAGCACCCAACTATGTCAGAATCATTTTCAGATATTTATTTTATTTTATCAAGTATTCTAATGATAATTTAAAAAAACAGTTTCGTGAGGTGGTTCACACTTTTAATCCCAGCACCTTGGGAGGCAAAGGTGGGAGGATCACTTGAGGTTGGAAGTTCAAGACCAGCCAGAGCAACATAATGAAAGCTAAGGTCTACAATTGTTTTTCTTTAATAAAAAATAAAGCTGGGTGTGGTGGCACACACCTGTAGTTCTAGCTACTTGGGGGCTGAGTTGAGAGGACTGCTTGAGCCCAGGAGATCAAGAGTACAGTGAGCCATAATTGCACCACTGCACTCCACCCTGGGTGACAGAGTGAGACCCTAAATAAAAAGACAAAAACAATTTCAAAACTTAAGCTAAAAGACACTCAGAAAACTGTCAATTACATTTTGTTCTGATTTTTCTATTTTATATAATATGATGAAATGTTATATCAACTTGCCATTTTTAAAAACAAAAATCAGATGGATTTAGCTGGGCACAATACCAACTGTATTGAGAATTTCTAATGTGTTCGGATGAGAGACCTGAAGGAAAGGAGACAGATTTAGAAGGAATGATGGTTAATCAGATCAGTCATTCAAATAATCTACCTACTAGTAAAGTTAGACAAACAAACAAATGGCAACAACAACAACAAAACCCCACCCATCATCTATAGAGAAAAATCATAGTCTCCCACTTGAAATAACACATCTGTCTGGCAGCTTCAATAAAAGGATGCATATTTTCACACAGCACAAAAGAATTATTTTTATATTTCAAAAACAATTGCTGCAGAACTATGAAAAGAAAAAAATACAGACTGTAGAGAACAAAATAAGACAAGCTTCCATCAAGAAGGAAACATAAAATATACTAACTTGAAATAACAGATATACACTATATTTGGAGTCCAAGCTTTTAGTGTTGACTCCAGCCCAGTTATATCGGAGGCAAAGATAACTTGAAATAACAGATATACACAATATTGAGAGTTCAAGCTTTTTAGTGTTGACTCCAGCCCAGTTATATTGGAGGCAAAGAAACAAAGATTTGCAAAGGATTCCTGAATTATCCAAAGTTAAACGTGTTATATCTAACCAAGCCAGATCTAGAACACATTATTGGTCATATTCTTTCCATTGACTATGTCTAATTCCCCTTAAAGTTTTTCCCCTTTAAATATAAATCCTACGCACGTTACAACTTTGGTAACATAAACAGAACAAGACACTTATTCTTTCTTTCAGCACTTTGGATGTGCTATCCCATTGTGTTCTGACTATCATTGTTTCTGATGAAAAGTCAGGTGTTAATCACAAAGTCCTTTCCTTGTATGGATGAGTTCTTTTCCTTTTGTTTCAAGATTAACTCCCTCACATTTTATTTAATCCAGAATTATTAGAAACTTCTCTAATTTTGAGACTCAAAGTCACTCGTCAGATCACCAGAAAATTTCAAAATATACATTCTAAGTGCTTGTAAACTATCAATATACTACTTGAATGTCTTCTTTTATTAATACAAGGTCATGGTTTGGAATATTTGGGAAAGGAATATAAGTCAGAGCAAGAGCATCCTAGATTAGTGATTGCAAGTTCAATCAATGTTTTTGTGACAATCAAATAATAAATTACTTCTAGTATTTTTGCTGACATATTTCTTTCCCTACTTTCAAGATTCACACAGAAATATACCTAAAATAATATAGTTTGATTCTCTTCAAAAAAATTTTCTTTCTCCTCAATCTTTCTCAATATTTTTAATACAATATTTTTTGTTTCTATATCCATCAAAAAGTTTCAATTTGATGAGATAGCATAAAACAATCTATTTAGAGGATCAGTTTGGAAGTCAGATGTGCAAAATGTTTCTTATCTGCTCTGTTCTCTTTTCATTATCTTCTCCCTGACCCAACCCCAAACATTATAAAGAATGCTAAACCCTTTATAAAGAATTTTACCAGAATCGATATTAAAATTGAGTGAGCTATTTATTACTTAGAAGTAATTCTCAAACTTTAACCTGTAATCTCATATATTTACAGTGGAGCATAGTATTTAGAAGAAACCTGGCTCAATTATAGGTGAATCACTCCTTAGCAATGTATCAGAGTTCGGCAAGTTACCAACCTCTGCTAATAACAGTCTATTAATCTGTAAAAGTAAATATAAATATATCCACGAAGTATTCTTAAGGTTAAATGAAATAACTTATATAAAAGTAAATCACTTAGTGTAATGTTGAATATATTATATGTTCTAGCTTGAATTACTACTAATGAAAAACTACATTTTGAAATTTTTGAAGCTGAGATCAATAAAAAAAATAGTGCCATTCTCCAACTTTTTCTAGGTAGTTTGCAAGAAATAAGAAAGTAAAATAAACTAGGGCCGAGTTTCTGGATTTAAGGATCAGAAATCATCTGCTGTGTTTATTATGAACCCTTTATATCCCTTCAGTTCTTCCTATAAATTTTTACAAAGAACTTACTGAATAAAGAGTTAAAACACCTCAAATTAACAAAATCTTCTCTACTATGTCTCCATTATTTCAAAAAAGAAAAGAATAATAATTTTGTCAATGATAGTTAAGTACATGTCAGTCACTAACACTATAGCAGATACCTTCATATTCCTATTTCTAATATTTCCAATACCTTCATATTTATATTTCTCATTCATATTTGAACCCAACTCTGTAATTTAGGAAGTTCTCTTTTTTCTTTTATAAATTAAGGCATGAAGTGTCAGGTGACTTGCTCAAGATTACACCACTAGTAAATTTAAAAATATAGTTTACTTGCCTACTGTCTTAGTGATATAGTTTACTTGCCTACTGTTTTAGTGAATTATTGATCATGCACAATTCTTTTTGAAAACAGAAATTCATTTAGCATACCACATTTCAAGATCCATTGGTAAAAGCCATCTTATTAGCTTAATCAACAAAAATGTCTAGAAAATGTGAGCTTTTATTAACTGATAAAATATTAGAAGTTATTTATACATATATATATAAACCACCCCTATAATCTTTATAAAATTATTTGGGAAAGGAGGGAGGGGATGAAATAAAAATAAGCTTCCAACACATCCAGTCTTAAACATTAAGTTAACTTGCTATCTGTCCTGCTTCCTCATAATTGTTTATTAGGTACAGCCCCACAATCATTTATATCCTGTCACAAGATTATAGTTAAACTTAACTACTCATAGATAACAACTTGAGCATTGTGAAGTGTTAAGTTTTCTCTCTGAGGTATTCTTTCAGATCCTACATACCAGTGAAACTACTGACATCAGCTCCTCCGAAGGGCTCCAGGAGAAGCTGACTCACTAAAGGGCGAAGTTTCCACATCCTGGTGATTTAAACCCCCTAACCCAAACCAGTCAGTGACCCCATTTATCCAGCCCGTGGCCCTCTACAATCCCTTCACCCCAACCAAGTACTCTCTGGAAAGACAGATTTGAGGGTGCTCGCATCTCCTCACTCAGCTGTCCTGCAATCATTAAACTCCTTCTTTACTGCAAACTCTGTTTATCAATTTATAAGACTGTGACTGCACAGCAGTCAGAGCATACAAACACGTGAGTCCTGTATCA
Source organism: Symphalangus syndactylus (assembly GCF_028878055.3). Classification (NCBI taxonomy): domain Eukaryota; kingdom Metazoa; phylum Chordata; class Mammalia; order Primates; family Hylobatidae; genus Symphalangus; species Symphalangus syndactylus. Next base: position 107,003,322 of record NC_072437.2, on the reverse strand, counting down.
TTTATAAATATTTAACTTTTATATACTTTTAACTTCTATACACATAATTGACTATTTTGTATATTCATATTAGTAGGTAATAATAATATTTATATTTCCTCCATAGGTAGCTTCTGGGGCATTTCTGCCTGGTAAATTTTTATTCTTTAATGACAAAGACTAAAGTAACTTCAAAATATTATTGAGAATTTTTTTTCTATTGATGGGACACTGAATTTGTAGGTAGAAATAAAAACCTAGCTTTTTACTAAACTTAATTTTAAACAAAATTCAAAATATAAACATAAAATTAAGAATTTCCAAAATTAAACTTAGTTTTAGAAACTCACATAAGCAAGTGAAATACTGAAGAGCAAAGAAACTGTGGTCTACAAAAAGAATTATAAGTAATTCATGAAATCTAAGGGCTAATTTGTGAAGTAAATTAGGAGGATATTTTATGCTGTAGCTCCATCCTAGAGACAGAGAGAATCGCTCTAGGAAAACCTGCTCAACTCCTTTTAACCAGAAATTCTTTCTTTCTCCAGAAATCCCTTTTAGGTAATGCCTAATAATATCTCACTGAACATGTATTAGAAATCGTAGTTTAATTTTTAATTAAATAATTCAGTGAAAATACATTAATTGTAAAGATAAGTTTTAACACATATAGGAATACTAGCCTTACGGTGGTCATCAACCCAAAATGCTACAAAATTACATGGAATGGTTAGTTTGGCAAAAATAAATATCACCACTACCACCAAAAACCTAGGTTTCAAAAAGAAATAAAAGAAGCATTCCAAAATGTTAAAAATTTTTCATTTGTCTACTTTCTAAATGCTCTTTAAAATACTTACGTCATCATAATTTTGAAGTTTAAAAGTAAAGAAATAGTTCTCCTAGTTAATATACTGCCTTAATGTTACTCTGGCTCACAAACAGAACAAATCAAAGCATGACTTGACAGCTGTCAAATTACAGGAAATTGAAGCTAAATGAAATTGGACACCTCACCTCATCTAAACTCCTTACTTTATAAGAAGGAAAAGCCTCACAAAATGTTGAGGTCATTTAACTTCAAGTCATCAGGTGAGTTAGAGATAATCTGAGAACACCACTTTTTTTCTCTTTGTTACTATTCTCTCATGAAATTTTGCCTGAAAACAGGTCTACTAAAGATAGAAGAATTTGTAATGAAGATGAACATATATCATTGCGTTTCTGCTTAGGGTTGTTCAATATTTTCCCATTGATAATATATAAAATCCTACCTACTTTGACCTCCTCTCCTACCATTTCCTTGCTATTTCCTAGAACTTCATTCTTGACTCCAAAGCTGCACCCTCCTGCATCAGTTTCTTTTGTTTGAAATCTTCAGCCCTTCATAAATTTCATCCACCAAACTCCTATTTATCCTTTAACTCCCTATTATTTTTTCTTATAGTGCCACATTTTCCTTCATTAGCACATATCCAATTTAAAGTTATATAGTTTGAGGTTTTGCTTGACTTTCTGTTTCTCCATTAAAGCATAAGCTCCACAAAAGCAAGTATCATGTCTGATTTAACAGGGTATATTCTATTCTTATAAGAGTGCTGCCACGTAAGTGTCAATGAATGTTTGTGAAATAAATGAAGGACTAAAGGAGTGACTGAACAAATAAAAATAAGTTCTCTGTGTGTATTGTATGTGTGAATAAGATTTTGAGTTTGGCCAAGGCAGTTAATCACACATTAACAACTCATTAAGGTTTATAGCACTGAGGTACAAAATTGGTTCAACACCACATTCTAAGATGAAACAAGGTTTGTGTTCAGAAATATAGTGTCACTTTTTCTAATATCAGCTGTCCCCCAACTATCAGCATGACACAAGCAAACCATTGATATGTGTTTTTCTGGTTTTTTTGTATTGAAGATTCCACATGAATGAAAATTATTATATTTCTAATAGGAAGTCCTGTTCTAAATGACAGCAAATCTGAGGGTGAACACATTTGTTTAAAAGAGAGAGATTAAAAAGATGAGATTCTGTGTGTACATTATATAACTGAAGAGAGTTGTCTCTAGCAATTTGACAAGAAAGGTGAAACAGAACATTAACCTGAGCACACAAGTTCAGCTAATGATCTGGGATAGGGAGTTGCGGGTAGAGGGGAGGACAAAGACGAAAGACAACCATTTACCCCAAGTTACTCTCCAAAGATGAGAAAAAGCCCTCTTAGTAATGTCTTTCAAAATCTAACTACTTTCAAGAACACATCGATGAGATACAGAGAGATAGTAATCAAGTTGGACATTAACTTAAAAGTCAGATGACTTTTTAAGCAAAAGTAACTTAGAACTGTAAAGTAGAAAACACTAAATGTCATTGACTTTAAAGTGGATACTGAAGCAAAAAAAAAAAACCCTTCTATTAAAAACTAGACTATATGCAGTAACTTATGTAGAAAACTTAGCATAAATATTTATACAAAATTGCCCTACCATATTTTATTAAAGTATTACATTATAAATTAAGAGAAAATCATTTTAAAAATGAGTTATATTTTAGGCCTTTTTTCTCAAAATGAGTTTCATAAATTGATATGGTTATTAGCATAGGAATTTCAATAATAGGAACAAAGAAACCAAATGAAAACCTAATGTGTGTGTGTGTGTGTGTGTGTGTTTTGTGTGTGTGTGTATACAATTACGTGGCATTCCAACTTCAACATGTTTAAAAATATTTCAGTAAAAAATGTTAGATTTATTTTAAGGTAGTTTGTAAGATATTTATTAGGTTTATTTGTAGGCCTTCCACACTAAGTTAAGCAACACTATCATAAAATAAATTATTTAATAACGAAACAGAAACTCAAAGCTTCATATTATAATTAAATAAACTCTAAAAGATCTAGTAACTTCAACTGTATGCCCTAAAATAACATCAGGACTACAGTGTCTATCAACTTGCCCACAGAAAACGCAACAATGAAAGAAAGAAAGAGATATCTATTTTTTCATAAAAGATCAACACACTTTGTCCAATTTTTTTGTCCAACTGCTATAAAGTGGACCAACGCTAATGGCAAATAAAAGAGATGCCATTCAACATGCATTCTAGTAGTGAATATTAACTGACTACTATGTGAAGGCAGTGTTCGTTGAACAAATAAAAGAATCTTTGCCTGCGTGACGCTTATATTTTGGTCACTTTACATTTTACTGGAGGAAACGTGAAGAATAGAATACCAGCAATATTAACAACATTATCCCACTAGAAGGTCTCCAGTGACTCATACTTTCAGACTCATCTCAATGACCCTATATGATCTTTATATTCCAAGGAGCATGGCAATGGATTTTAACATTTCCAAATTAAAAGGTAATGGTAAAGTAATGATAACCAACATAAAAATGACTCCCTGGAAACGAAAGCAACTCATTTCAAATGGCTTTGGAATGCCATTAGGACAGCACCTTTTTCTTTGTAATGCAAAAGTCTCACAATCCAGAGAGCAGGTCTTGTGAATTTTGTGAATTTTGATGAGAGGTAAGGCATTACAGAAAGACCCAAAAGTCATGCTCCAGATTCCGGCAATATAGCTAGTAGGACAGACACAGAGTACATAGTTTTACTACTGATCACAGTGATTTAGAGATTGGAACCCATAGTTCTGTGAGATCAGGCATCACTTCAAGATACATTTACATTTTTAATAAATACAAACTTTGGCTCAGCTAAACAAGGTACCTTGGGCTATATTAACTGTAGATAGAAAAATTTGGCGTAATTAACCCTTGCACAGTCTAAACATACCATGTGCCAAAAATGATGTAAAGCACTGAATATGTGAGATAAAGTATGATGAAGTCTTTTGACAAATACAGGCAATAGCTTCCATTTAATTGAGAAGAAACCGTATACCTAGCACAAGTCTTTTTCTGTGCATTAACTTTTCATAATACAACTATATGAAGTATATAGTATAAAATAGTATATGAAACTATTTTATATATAAATACAGGTGTTTCCAAAGGTTAAGAAAGGGCACGGTGAGAGTGAGAAGCACAGTCTGGGTGGGCAGGACAATCTAGTTGTCTATCTGTGCTTTAAACTCCAATAAACATCATCTCCCACACCACGGCATCTAACTCAGAGTCACATTTCAATTGCCAGCAAATGGAAGCCTCATAAACCCAAAGTGTGAACGGTAATGAAGTTCATAGAGCACGCTTTGAGTGCACAGAGTATCTTTGCAAACATTATCTTTTTTTATTATACTTTAAGATTTAGGGTACATGTGCACAACGTGGAGGTTTGTTACATATGTATACATGTGCCATGTAGGTGTGCTGCACCCATTAACTCATCATTTAACATTAGGTATATCTCCTATTGCTATCCCTTCCCCTCCCCCCAAACATTATCTTTTAAGACTTTCACAATCACGCCATGAGATTATTCCCATATCAAAAAGTAGGAAATGAAAGCCTGGAAAGAAGTTATATTGACATTAAACTGCTCTCAAACCCAAGTGTACAAATGATTCTTCTTGCAAAGAAATTCATATTCTACACAAAGTTCTATTTCAAAATGAATTCTGGAATTCAATTAAACACTCATCTGGAAAACGAGAGCTTAAGTGGAAATTCCTCACTGGTATTCAAGCAAATAAATTAAATAATGATATTAGATCTACATCTAATCTCTTATTATTACATATTGAAAGTTTGCTATATAGCTACCACTAAGTTATACATTTCCAGTGACACAAACCATAAAATGAATTTGTTTCTATTGGTACTAGCAAAAAAAAAAAAAAACCTGTGTAGACAGCAAAAGGGTCAATCTACTAATTTATCTTCTAATAACTTTCCACCCAGGAACATTCGTCCCTCTCATTAGACAGTTGTTCTATGCTTCTTTTTTTCACATTCTAATTGCCTCACCTGAACCAAAAAAAGAATGTGGATCTAGGATCAATACCTTTTGAAAAGTCATTTATTTCATTATATTATTTTTTCATATATCTGCATTATTGCATAGAATACCTGATTGGTCTTATGCTAAGTTTTTCATGTAACATTACCTCTGCAAGATGTTAATAAGTATCCTTCCAAAAATGTTTGAAAAATCTTGGGTAAAATATATTAAGTAAGTTCCTGTTTTATAGTTTTCCAAGAGTTTTACTATCCTTGGCCAATGACAAAATTCAAAGCAGAGATACAGTACACAACTTTTGTAAAACTTACCTATTTTTCTTATAAGACTGTGGCTTTGTTTTGTTTTGTTTTGAACTTCTTTTCTGTGATGTGACATGAGACTGTGTGTTGAGTTAGGGGTGGGGACATACATTAACAGAGGTTTAAGAACTGCTTTGCTAAAGCAAGTTTGAGGAGAAAATGGGGAGACTAATACAAGATTTTCCTTTAAGCAGTGGGAGTTGAAGGGGTAGGTGGTTTTTGGAGAAAGAAGAGACCCATTCATGGCACAGGCTTCTTTATGTTTCTGCTCTGTGTGATACTTAATGAGCATACAGACATTCACTTCCTCTATTTCCCACACCTGGCTGGGGGTAACCCAAAGGTACCTGATAAAGACAGAGCCTTATAGCTGTATCAAGTATCCCTGAGTGTGTTAGGACTGGAGAGGCCTGAGGAATAAAAAACATACATGCATTAAATGGAACAAATGCAGAGAAGAAGAAAACTCAGACATGGTACATTAATTGTGTACCTTTCCTTACAACCCAGCACATCACAGGGTACATGACCTGCTTCCTTTTGACCTGCTTCCTTTATGTTGACTGCATGAACAGGGAATGGGGTTGGGGTACACGTGGGAGATAATTGTGTTTACTATGTACCTGGTATTAATACATCTATAGAGACAATTGGAATGACTATACTGGAGAAACAGCAAGAGAAGAACTGAAAAGGCTAAAATAAATACTTGGTTCTCTAAAAAATACTACAAAAAGATTTCTCATGTCTGACAAATTACATTTTAGTCTAATAGTAATAAGTGACCAAAACTAAGGCGATTTGATAAATATCATAAGGTATTTTATTGTGAAATTGATATCTATACGTATTGCTTATAAAGCTCAGTAATCTGTTCTTGAATTGAGAAATTACTGAGACAACATCGAAAGCTGTCATTTTTGTTTCTATGTTGTCGTTGTTATTGTTTGTGAGGTCAGAGCTTCTAAACTTTATGACTGTTTGAAAGGGGCCTATATAGACCTTGCCTGAATGTTAAGTCATGTGAAATGATAAAAAGCTTTCTGATTTATTGGGTTAGACAAAGAAAAAATTGAGAAATTGAGCATCATTAAAATTAAAGACTTTTGTTATTCAAACTGTGCTTAGAATGAAAACAAAAGCCACAGGTTGGGAGAAAATCTTTTCAAAACATATTCAAAACATTTTCAAAACATATCAGATAAATTACTGGTATTTAAAGTATACAGAGAACTCGAAAATAAGAAAGAAAACAACTCATTTAAAAAATAGTCCAAAGGTCTAAATACAGCTGTCAAATGGGGATTTTGAAGTTACTAGTCATGTATCATTAGGGAACTGCAAGTCACAGCAACCGTGAGATATTATTACATGACTATTAAAATGACCAATATCCAAAAGTCTGATGATACCAAAAGCTGGCAAATGTGAGGAGAAACAGGAACTTTTATTCATTGCTGGTGAGAATGCAGAATAGTACAGCTACTTTGGCAGTCAGTTTGGCAGTTTCTTATAAAACTAAACATACCCTACCACACAACCCAGAAATTACATTCCCGGTATTTACTTAAAGGATTTGAAAACTTACATGCACACAAAAGCCTTCTTCCCATGAATGTTACAGGAGCCTTATTCATGATCACTAAAATCGAAATGTCTTTCAGGAAGTGAATGGAAAAATAAACTGTGGTATATCCAGGCAATGGAATAGTATTCTGTCAAGCTACAGAAGACACACAGGAACCTTTAAATGCATATTGCCAAGTGAAAGAAGCCAGTCTGAAAAGTCTACATACCGTATGATTCAACTGCATGACCTTCTGGAGAAAGCAAAACTATGGAGACAGTAAAGAGATCAGTGGCTATTAGGGATTTGGAGGAGATTTGTGCAGTCTAAACATGTCATGTGCCAACAATGACGTAAAGATATGTGAGATAAAGTATGACGAATTCTATTGACAAACACATGCAATGGCTTCCATTTAACTGAGAAGAAACCATATACCTAGCACAAGTCTTTTTCTGTGCATTAACTTTTTGTAATACAACTATATGAAGTTATAGCCTATTTTATATATGAATAAAAGCATTTCCAAAGGTTAAGAAAGGGCACAGTGAGAGTGAGAAGCACAGTCTGGGTAGGTAGGTCAATCTAGTTTTCTATCTGTGCTTTAAACTGCTATAACCATCAACTCAATCTACTAATTTATCTTCTACATAAATTAGTAGAGGAAACGATGAACGGATGGAGCAAGGAAGAATTTTAGGAGAGTGAATCCATTTTTCTGTATGACACTGTAATGAGGATTATTTGTCATTACACATTTGACAAAACCTATAGAATTCATAAGACAAGGAGTAAACTCTAATACAAACTACATACTTTAGTCAATAATAATGTACCAATATTGACTCATCAACTATAACAAATGTACCACACTATTGCAAGATGTTAAAAATCGGGGAAATTGGGGTAGAGGCTGAGGATGACGTGTGAATGCTTATTCACTTCTTTCTACAAACCTAAAATTGCTTTTAAAGAGTCAATAAAAATTAAAACAAGGCAGGGTTTTCATGCAATGGAAAAAAACACACAACTTTAGTAAGTGACTGATAAGTATGCTTATGCCACTTTGCTAGATTACACTTCATTAATAAATATAGTTTCATTCTTTATGTTATAAAGCAGAATAAAGTCAGATATCTAGAGAAATTGATTTTAATGATTAGAGTAAAAGCATTTTCACCTCCAACGTCAGAATGAGTTCTTCAGAATCAGTCCATTTTATAGTTAAATCAATCATTGATTTTAAAAAAATATTGAGAAAAACTTTAACTTCACTTTTTCCATCAAACTCAATGTCATGACAGCATTGTGAGTCATTTCAATCTAGGATTAAAACCTATTTCTGGACCCAGTGGACTTACTGTGATAGATTCTGAAAATGTAAGACGTTAAAGTCCAGTCTTTGATCTGCTGTCCTCTGCAGTTATCAAAAGGTCAGTTTATCCTGCTTCTTTTCTCTCTTTTTCATATATCTTGCACTTCAGCTTAATATTAGTATTAAGCTAAATTTCTTATTTTATTTTGATTGATAAAGGAAAACAGATTGTTTCGATACAGTTACTGAGAATAAGCAGCAAAAGGTACTTATAAAGTACACAAGAGAACTATCAGATAAAAATGTGTTCAAAAAAAGATTTGGAAATTTTTATTGCATGAATGTTCAAAGGGACAGGAAAACTTTCTGGATTCTTTTTCCACCACACATGAGTAGCAGCACTAAAGTAGTGAATAATGTCCATTCAATTGGTAGTTTTCATGTATTTCTGATATCAGAAATGGACTGTTAGTAACTAGTTTTAAAAGCAGAGCATTTTTGTGCATGGCATTCCCCTGAATTCCAAAGCCCAAACTTAACTTAGGCTAATTTCTCTCTGCTGGGAGCACCATTAATTTCTCATAGATAACATTTCATATATATGCGGCATTCTGATGATGTAAAGGAATTCACACTTTATGTGCCTACAAGCCAAATTTAATCAATGGCTTGCTTCATATGGCTGAGAGCTAAAAATTGTTTTGGCATTTTTGAAGTGTTTAAAGAAGGAGAAGGAAGGGGAGAAGAAGAATGAGTAGATGAAGGAGAGACAGAGACTACATATGGCCAGCAAAGCCTATAATATTTACTGTCTAGTTCTTTACACAAAGAACTTTTCCAATCTTGAACAAAACACACACATTTTTGTTATGCCAAAAAAGGACTACAATAAGTCTTCACTTAACATCATCGACAGGTGCTTGAAAACTGGTCATAGGTATATAGATTTATGGTCACGTGATGTTTTGATACACGCATACGGGGGGATAAATTGGGGATGGTTAATTGGTACAAAAATACAGTAAGCGAAACCCATTTTACCATAGGTTGACATCAAAAGAGTTAAGCTTCTATGGCTTTTGGTAACTAAAACGTCAACAAACTTGTAAATAAAGATCAAAACACTTCTAATATTAAATGCTGAAATAAATTTCAGCTATTCATACGTTTAAGATTAATAAAAGCTAGTAAAATCATTATTTACCTACTTATTTCAGTTTGGGGTTGCAGTTGACCGCAGCCTATCCTGTCAGCTCAGGACGCAATGTGGGAACCAGCCCTGGACAGGGCGCCGTCGCATTGCAGGTGCACTCACACATACCCACAGTTACTCAGACTGGGACCACATAGACACGTCAATCAACCTCACATGCACAGCCTTGGGAAGTGAGAGGAAACTGGAGCATCCAGAGAATATCAATGCAGACATGGGGAGAATATATAAGCTCTACACAGACAGTGAACCCCAATTGGAATCAATTTGTTTTTTCTCATCAACATTATAATGAAATGACATTGAATGAAACGTCGTTATTCAAAGACCTGTTGTACTCAGTTCTAAACATTTCAGAATTAAGGGATCTACACACATCCTCTTCTATATAATGGAGTGGGTCTCTTAAAATTTCCTGGCAACATACTCTTAGCCTGCCTAGGAAACACTTTAGAATAGAACTGCATTATAATAAATTTTCATATTCTATTTATATCTTCCTATTTCTCCCTCTACTTATTAAGGTATAGTCTTGTATATGTAATCCTTCAGTTCCTGAACAAGGCGAACATATGATCTCATGATGTGTGTTTTAATTTCTTAACTTTGTTGAGATTTGGGAATGTGAGGATGATGGAAAGGAAATAAAGGAACTCAGCAGCTATAAAAGAAATCTGACCTTTAATTTTTTTATTGAATTTGTTTCTTGTTTTATTTTTCCTTCCTTTGCACAAATGAGAACATCTAGTTTTACAAAGGGTACCACCAATTTTAGGACAAAAATTTGTATTTGTGGTATAACACAAGTTGGAGACACAATGATTTAGAGATTGCATATCAATTTTATCAAATAAATGTGATAAAGTAGGTGATATGCACACACACACACATATGTAGTGACAAAACCATTGACACAGATACCCAGATGGCACTTAATGTACTTTCAGCCTTAAATTCTTTCTCAAGGACAAGCCATTTGTTTGCAAATGATTTAGCATTTGGCCGGGCGTGGTGGCTCACGCTTGTAATCCCAGCACTTTGGGGGGCCGAGGTGGGTGGATCACGAGGTCAGGAGATCGAGACCATAGTGAAACCCCGTCTCTACTAAAAATACAAAAAATTAGCCAGGCGTGGTGGCGGGCACCTGTAGTCCCAGCTACTTGGAGAGGCTGAGGCAGGAGAATGGCCTGAACCCGGGAGGCGGAGCTTGCAGTGAGCCGAGATTGCGCCACTGCACTCCAGCCTGGGTGACAGAGCAAGACTCCGTCTCAAGAAAAAAAAAAAAAAAAAAAAAAAAAAAAATGATTTAGCATTCAAAAATGATTAAACACGGGAAAAAATGCATTGCACATAAAGTTCAGATTACAAGTGAATTAAAGTCACACTAATATAACTATAATTTATAATGAATTCAAATGGCTTTCAGAAGGGTCATCTGTGGAAGGTGAAGAGCAATCTGAATTTATTTTTCTGGTAACTGGTCACAGCAATGTTTTCTAGACTAGTGAGTGAGTGCTCATACAGCACCATGTGTGTTCAACAACACATAAAGTTGGATGACAAAATCTACTTTAGTGAGAAGGTAGCTATTTCCAGGGGCACCAATAGTAATGTCAGTTTTGAGTCTTGGGTTTGCTTTTGTTTGTTTACAAGGCGATGAAATGTTTAAGGAAAAAAAAAATTCTACCAATCCATGTTGAGTGAACATTTCAATCCTTGTAAAGACCAAAGTCAGCTGCCACCATGCCATGCAAACCTTATAGTACATGACATGTTAAATCGGTAACCTCGAAAGGGACTTCTGAGAAGCTATGAGTAAAAGGCACACACAAAATGCCTCTGAGATGAATTCACAAATGAAATGGAAAAGGATATCTGTGTACATCGAAGAAGAATAGTAATTAACAGAAAACAAGAACACTTCTAAATTGAAAGAATCCCTAAAGTAAAAGAAGACCAAAGAAAAAGAAATAAAGATGAGAAGTGAAATGAGGCGGAAATGGTGAGCGACAAGGAGACACACTGAGAAAAAAAGTAGCTAAAGTTAGTGTGTTATTATTTCAGCAAAATTAAGTATATCAATACTGAGAAATATGACTTGAAATAGATTCAGTACCTCAAGCAGAAACATAAACAAATAACATCTGGGTTTTTCTTTTGATAACCAGTATTTTAAATACAAAAATCTAAAAATTTTGTCTTTGTGTAAGAGTTACACATTTATCATACCAATCAATAACAAAAAGGCGCTATAAATACTTTATGGAAATAAATGTCCTAACAGATGTTAACCAGACATCAGTCTTCACCGGTAAGGATTAGATTTGAAGGTGTTTGCAGATAATTAAAACTTGTTTTTATAACATAACTTAGCAGCTAAGTAGTATAATGAAAATGGGATATTCAAATTATAAGATATAAAATATTAAAGATAGAAGAACATGTTTATTTTTTCAATATAAATATTGTTACAGCTCAGAGAAACAGTATGAAATCTCAGGGCTCATGAAAGGCCACATTCTAGAGATAGTGATTGACAGGTATGGTAATTCCCCTACAGCGTGGTGCCTGTTGTCATGGAGTAGCATGTCTCCTACAGGGTACTACCAGCAGGTTCAAGTAGGAAGAGCCGATAGTCCATGTGAGAAACCCCGGAAGGCTAAAGATAGAAGGAAATATTTGTGCCACGTTGAAGAGCAAGTTCACCAGGTGAATTGGCATGTGGCTAGGGTACAACTTCCCATACATATATAAATAATGAAACACACAAAAAATTATCAGAAAAGTATTTTATTATTATTAGAGTCACGATTAGCACTCTCCTCATCAGGAGAGTTTTAGGTTTTTTTCTAGCCCTACTCTATACTTTTTAAACAGAGTCTCCAAGTTTCAAAATAAAAGTTTCTTATTTTTAATTCAAATCTCAATTAAAATAAAACAAAAACCGAAAATGTAGAAGTTCCTTATTTTGACCATCTATATATCATACACAACAAAAAGACTGATAAAATTCCACTAAACACAACAGCTAGATCCGTATTCCCGTTACTGCTTAAGCCCATTCCAATAAGGATTTTATACCAAATCTGCCCTTGCCAAGGCTACCTGGGGCCTTCATTTTATTATTTGCAATGGACAATTTTAACTTCACATCCATGTTGGCTTCCTTACATCCTAGATGCACATACAGCCAGATTTTTTCCCATCAGATGTGATTTGATCCTCCAACTTCGGAATGGCTTGATGACCTCCTCTTTATCTAAAGATCACTTTAAAAAGCCTGAAGTATTTGGCTCTTCCCTAAATCTTTGGCCAGATGTAATGTCATCCTCCCATTAGCTTTCTTTGTCCAAACTACATTAGCCTTATCTCAGATCTTCAAACAAGTTATATTTCCTGCCTAAGATCTTTCTATGAGTGAGTGAAAGGTGTGACGAAGATAGTTCCTCTTTGCCCCCAAAGGTTTCATTGATCACGCTGATAATGAATTTACTGTTAATCTCTTACTGTTATACTCAGGCTTAAATTCTCTACCCTACACACTTCAGTTGACATAATTTTAATTTCCACTGTGATGCTTCTCTCTCTTCTATCAACACTCTCTCCTCACAGGGTTTCATCCAGATCAGGAGTCAGTAACATTTTTGACAAAGAGCCAGATAGTAAATATTGCAGGCTTTGTGTTGCCAAGAGGCAAATTTATGGAACTTTCCCTGCTGAAAAATTTCCCTGTATTTTACATTTTAGACTTATAAATGCCACACGTACTTATAACTCATGAGCCATACAAAAATAGGTGGCAGACCAGATCTGGCTCATGGGCTATAATAGTTTTCCAACCCCTCACCTAGATTCATGACTTTAGGCATGCTCTATAGGCTACGATGATCTAACTCACATCTCTAGCCAAGTCAACTTGTCAGTGCCTACTTGATGTCTCCACTTGGATTCTAACTAGCGTCTTAATTTAAGATTAAAAAATGTAAAATCAATCACACATACGCACCTACCCACACCTCTGTCACTTGCAAACTGCCTCATGTCATCAAGACTTTGCCATATCACTAAAAGTGACCATAATCCCCCATGTCCCTAAATCCAAATACCTTGATATAATTCTTGCTCAGTAAATTCAATCATCTTCAAATCAACTTCCAATCTCAACTGATTTTCTCCAACTTTATTGCTACACTCATAATCCCAACTACCATCATCCTTCAACTGGACAGGTGCAATAGTCAGCTAAATGAACCCCCTTCCTTCACTACTGTACCCTTCCACAATAGTACACCCTCCTAAGGGCTAACCTCATCGTATCACACATCCATCATACAATTCTCAATGTAGTTAATTTATATTCACACTTTGATATAAGATCTAGATTTGGTCCCTGAGAACACTCATGTAATCTCTCTCCATGCTCTTCCTTCATGGACATTCCAGCCAAACCGGCCTTCTTTTCTTTGTAAGAAACTATCAAGCTCTCTTTTTAAATTACAGAATCTTTATATCTGCCCTTCTTTCTGCTCAGAGCACCCCAGATCTTCAAAGTACCTTCCTCTTTGTCTTCACTCAACTCTCAAATGAAATATTACCTCCTCAGAGAGAAAAATGCTCTGAAATACCTACAGCCAGATCAGTGCCTTCCTCCTTGACAGTTTTACTCAGCCATGTTATCACATGTAATCTTCTTCGTAGTAGTGTACTTTATAGCCCTTCACACCATTGCTTTGTTTAGGTATTTGTATGTCTTCCTCCTCTTTCCCTCCTCACTACAGTATAGCCAATTGTGTCTTTGCCTTCTTCACTGCTATATCCCCTAGTGCCTGGTAGGCTTTCTATAAACAGCCATTTATTGACTTATTGACTACATGTATATGCTAATCCTTTTTACTAATTGTTGTTACACTATAAATTTCTCTTCTCCCTCTCTTCGCTTCCCTCTTCTCATGTCCCTTGATGCTTCCTACTCAATATTAACATGGACATCATTTTGTGTCTTCAGCATTTCTCTTTTCATTATATTATGATAGGTTAATTTTCCTAAGAAAACACTATTTTGACAAAAGCAAAGCATTAAAGTAAAGCAGCATAGGATCAATTTTTTCCTATTGAAAAGGAAACACCATCTTTCCGAGAAGACAATTCCACCAGGAAACAAAACAAACACACACATTTCCGGTAAGTCCTAGTTCCCAAGACTTGAAGCCAGTATGTTTTTCCACTTTCAAGTATCCTTGACTGTAGAGATAAAAGGTATCCACTTAGAGATATTAACTCATTACCACTGCCTAAATTTGGTTTCCAGAAACACAACTTAATATGACATCAATGGATGTGATAATCATTTGAAAGTAGCTTTATCAAAATCATCCAACAGAACAAGTTACTTTCCTAATTAGCATCCTCGGTTAAATACCTAAATCTGATGAATAATAAGTTATGCATTATGCTAAATTGCATTGGCTCACTATCTTAGAATGCTTTCAAACTAATTAAAAATGAGATATTCAGTGATGAGAAACATAAAAAGATAAAAACCTATTTCAATCAGTTTAAATTAGAATTTAACATTTCTTCAATACGCTCTTTTGTAGTCAATTGCAAGAGTAATAAAGCAAAATTATTGAGTCTATAATAGTGACCGTTCAAAATTCATAGTGAATTATTAAAAAGAAAACTAAGGTCCCTGCCAACTTTCCACCTCACTTCAAAGCATAGCCAAGGTCATTACAACAGCAAGTAAAAGACTCCACACAATTCCCACTTCTTCGCCTCTATACTGTTACTTCTGGAATCTTCTACTGCTCCAAATTGTGTGTTTGCTCCAGACTCAGCAGTTCTCACCACCTTGTTCTTCCAATTGCCATCTTCTCTGTGCGGCCTTTCTTGACTACCCAGTTAAAAATTATCCTATCAAAATTATCTGATCCCCATCCAGGATTACTTTTCACCATCTAACTTACGATACTTTGCATATTTATGTGGCTCATTGTCTGTTATCTGTCTCCCTAAGTTAGAATGCGAGCTTCATGATGGCAGAGTTTTGGTCAATTTCCTTCACTCAATAATTCCTGACCCAAAGTAAACACTTCATAAGTATTTTTTGAATATACTAATATATAGTCCGAATTATCAAGGAACTTATAAATAAATAAAGACACAACCCAGCATATAGTGCAGCTTGAGAAATGTTGATAGTGTGGTACAGGAGGAGGTATGTAAACTATGAGAAGCAACAGTTAAATAAGAAGCAATCCAGAAAGACACACAGTGTGGGTGACATCTGAGTTAAAGGACAGAAGGTAAGAAGATAACCAGATGGAGAAAAGAGAGGAAGATCTTACAAACAAGCATCAGAAGTTACCATAAGAAAAGCAAGTACAAAATCATCAGAAGAAAAACAATTGCATCCCAGTTATTACCACAAACATAATTAACTATGAAAACCCAGAACAGTTCATGCTTTGATAATGCTAAAGTTGATACGTAGATTAAGATGTGATATAACAATCTGCAAATCTTAGTTTTCAGAAAACCTTTTTAGGCAAGATATGATGATTTAAGGAAGAAAAGTTGCTGATGGATGAGGCATGTTGTCCCTTAAAGACAAACACTATGAAGACTGCGTACAGCCTTTATAATGGAAAGGTGCCACGTTTTTTCTTTTTTAAGTCCTTGGAATCTCAGTTGGCAACTTTGAAATTCATGTGTAATTCATGAGTTTTTTAAAAGAAATGTAATAAGTAACACAAGTGATTCTAGAGCTTGTCTTTAGGCTGAGGTAGATATTGGCATTATAAATTGAAGTGCTAGAAAGGAACAATAAGAATTAAGAATAAGCAGTAATTTCTGCCAAGATCTGTGGCACCCAGTCTCACACATAAGGCTTTTTGGAATCTCTTGGTTTCCAAGGTTCAGGCTCTCATACTTTAGTTTGTACATAAAGGACTTAAGTTATTCTTAAAGCACAGTTTTAGCACTTCACACCAGGAGATGGTTATGAGACTGATCACAGGATAAAGTGAAATAGGATGTGTGCCTACTTGTAGAAGGAACCTCCTTCCTTTTGCCATTCTATTCCTACTTTTCTGGCAGGAAAGTCCTAGAAAAAATTTCATATACAGATTAATTTTAAACAATTTACATTATATTTTACTATTAATAGCTTCTAGAATATCTTAGCTTAGGCTGGCCCTGGTGGCTCACACTTGAAATCCCAGAATTTTGGGAGGCTGAAGTGGGCGGATCAACTGAAGTCAGGAGTTTGAGACTAGCCTAGCCAACATGGTCAAACCTAGTCTCTACTAAAAATCCAAAAATTAGCCGGGTGTGGTGATGCGTACCTGTAATCCCAGCTACGCAGGAGGCTGAGGCAGGAGAACCATTGAGCCTGGGAGGTGGAGGCCGCAGTGAGCCAAGATTGTGTCACTGCACTCCAGCCTGGGCAACAGAGCAAGACTCTGTCTCACAAAAACAAAAAACAAACAAACAAAAAAAGAGTATCTTAGCTTATATATTTCTCACATCTGATCCTACCACTTTACTTCTTTTTTCCTGTTTATACCAATTATTTCTATCCCTCTTTACATATAGGCAGAAAGATAAGACTAAAATGTGTCATAGACAATGACATCTAGTAAATTGACGTATTCTTCATGTTTAATTCCACAACAGATTTCAAATACAACCAAAATCTCCAAATAAAATCTTAATTCTAAATTGAGTGCTTGTACAGTCTTCAAATATGTTCAAATAGAACATCAAAGCTCAATAAAAATAGTTATATCACTTGGGATGGTGTTTAAAATATTTTTTCCTAAATAAATTCAGCTTCAGAGGATGAGAAAACCTTCATTAGGAGATGTTTTAAAGAACAAATTAAGTTAAATGTGAAGGAAATCATACTTTATTTTGTTGAATAGTAAGATTTTTTTGTTGCTATTGTGAATTAATGCCATCCAAATATTGAGTGATGTAATTCAATTTAGTAAAAGAAAAAAGTCTAAATTATCAACTTCTTTCCTTATAAAAATGAAATATGCTATAACTTGCATTTTTTCCATGGCAATGACCCTGATGATCAGAGAGGTTAAAACCTAAAAACATTTAAAATCATCTAATCTAAATTATAAAAAAGAAATCCCTTTCTTCAGAAAAAATAATTTTTTAAGGAAGCACTCAAAAACCAATCTCTACTAGTAGATATACAGCATACACATCTCTTACTATCTCCCATGCAGACTGCATAAAAAGGCGTGCTGGCTACTTTTAAGAAAACAACATTCAGATGTCTGGAAAGTATCTGAAATGCATGATTAATCTACACAGATAATTTTCTCAAGAAACCAAATTTTAAAGACAAGTAATTCAAAAGTCTATTGTCTATAAATAAATCCGCTGGTATACTTAAACTGCTGTAATCCTTTCTCTGTTTACCTTATAGTGTGCACCTCTCAAGCTATGGGAATGCATGTCTTCTCTAAGAAGAGCTGACTTCTTTTGTAGGAAAAAGCTGTTGGAAATGACTGTTAGGATTTCAAATGTTTGGGAGTGTGTATTCATGTGGGTTTTACGTGTTGAATATTTGCATTTGTAATTTTAAGATGCTTAAATCAAAAACTAAAATGACCTATGCAACATAATTCTGCCATAGGATAAATTAAATTCAATTAAATGTTCCCATACAAATTATTATCTACCACAATGTAAAAATATTTATATATCACAAAGATGTAAGAAACACTGACTTCTATTATACAGCAGAGTTCAATTTCACTACTACTTAGCTTGATGATATTTTAAGGTCATGTCTCTTGGAATACACATTCAATATTCATTGCCAAATGTCTGAGCTCACCTCTCTTGAAGCAATATTCAATTATCAAAGGAAAATAATTTACCAAGCAACCTCACAAAACACAAACTCTAGGTAGCATCAAGGTTTTTCAAAGTGATTATTCCTTACTGGTCGAGATCCTAAGATATTAAAACTCATAGATCACATGATCTGAGATTTTCTAATTGAAAAGCTGTAGCTGTAAACCTTTCATTCAAAGTCGGATACTACTTTCAGCTGTCAAAAGAATTATGCAATCACTTAAAATTCTGGAATGAAAGAGAAAATGAAGGGAACAATAAAAGTAACTGAAATGCACTGAGAAATGAACATAAGGAACCAAATGGAGGCAAAGACAGAGAGAGAGAGAGAGGGCTGTTTATCTAACCTTCCCTTCTTGAGTGGGTTTTCTCTGATATCTCTAGAGAACAATTGGATGGGTAACAATGAAATACAAAACACAAGATACTGTCTTCGTATAATTACTTGTAATGATTCCAAGATGGCATAATTTGGGAACCTGCTAAATAGGACAACAAAGTGATCTGCTTTTCCAAAATTTTGCCCCTTACCTTATATATTATTTCATGGTGAAGATCAATAAAACTGAAAATTGGAATTGCCAGATATTATCAGATTTTATTTTTTGAATGCTTAACAGCTGACCCAAAATCTGGTCTTAAAAATGGAAGTTAAATTAAATTGTCCTCAAAATTTAAGTTTGCTACATTTGTAAGAACCACTTGCTTCTTCAAAATCTCAAACTTTCTCATATCTAGCAGCAAATTGAAATTAGGAATTTAAGCATGTAAATTCATCATGGAAACCAAATTGATTAAAATTTTCTGTGTATTCATGATAATGTTTAAAATTTTTGCTACATTTAAACCCTAAGTTAGTTACAAAAACCCTAAAATTATGCTTGTTTAAAAACTTGGGCTAACTTGCTTTTGAAAACATACTGATATATTCGTTCCATTCTTCTTATAATTATTTTTTTGTCACTCCCAAGCAGCACACCATTGTATATATCCCCAAAACGGCACTTCTTTGTTAAAGCCATTAGGACAGAAATATTTTTGAGCCAGATGCAATGGCTCATGCCTGTAATGTCAGTACTTTGGGAGGCCTAGGTTAGAGGACTGCTTGAGGATAGGAGTTTGTGACCTGCCTGGGCAACATAGCAAGACCCAGTCTTTACAAATGAAATGAAAATAAAATATAAAATAAACTGGCTGGACAAAGTAGTGCACACCTGTGGTCATAGCTACCAGGAGGCTGAGATGAGAGGACCATATGAACCCAGGAGTTTGGGGCTGAGAATGAGCTATGACTGCACCACTGCACTTCAGCCAGAACTATGGGTTGGTGAGTTAGAAATAAGTTCTCAGTTCTGAATATAATAACTGCTCCTGGCACTCCCCAGAATGAGCTGGGTTTTCTTTTGCCTCTCTATAGTCCCTCTTCCTCAGGAAATACCCCCATGGTTCTGCCCGCTGTGCTATTAATTACACCAATGCTTATTATATGTCAGTTCAGTTTTATCTAGATTCTCCCAAAGTCAGTGCTGAACTTAGTTGTTTGAAAATGTATATATTGTAATAGTTACCAAAAAGACCAAATACAGCTAGATATTTATGCTATTTGTTTTATTTCCATCGTAGGTATATTTCCTTTTAAAATTCATATATATCTTTCTCTAAGGATTGTCTCCGTTTCCAGATGTTAAGCACTTTCTCATGCACACACCACCTAAGCAGCAAAGACAGAGTCCACGTCAGGGAATGTCACATTCAGGATAAGCACCTATTTTTCTGTAATTCAGAAGTAGGAAAATGGATGTCCTCAAGCAGATGCTTTTCTTGACAGATACAAAAAATTGACAAGGATCATTGACTTACTTCCAACTCACCATTCATCCCTTTTCTCTTATTTTGACCCTAAGGGTCCAAGACGGATAATGGCCCTACATTCTTATTTGGAATTCAGATTTCAGACTGCATTTCTTCTATCATTGTTTATAAGTAGTGGTTGCACACAGTTGCGATAATACTATGACATTAATCTACATTCCTCGTTAAATCGATTTTTGCCTTCCATTTTTTGAGCTTAGCTACAATTTCTCACATGGTTTCTCTAGGAAGATTCCCCAATGACTGAAACATTTAGAACACGGTCCATTCATAAATATGACATTGGGATTCCCCAACGACTGAAACATTTAGAACATGGTCCATTCATAAATATGACATTGGGATTCCCCAATGACAGAAACTTTTAGAACATGGTCCATTCATAAATATGACATTGGGATTCCTCAATGACTGAAACATTTAGAACATGGTCCATTCATAAATATGACATTGGGATTCCCCAATGACTGAAACATTTAGAACATGGTCTATTCATAAATATGAAGAGCTTGTGTAGAAACTATAATTTACTTATCCTATTATGCTTAAGAAATTATGTGAAATAATGTGAAAATAATCTTATAACATTTGCATGCATATTTGCTGCAAGAGTCATAATTCATTGATACTTAATCATAATCTTGGATATGGTGGGTCCCAATAACCAGTATTTCATGCAAGACTGTAAACTTAATAGAGAGAAAACCTTATTTAAAAATTTTCATGTGTTCTTTTCTTGACAATAAGGAGCTGTGAGATTTGTATTTTAAAAGATACTTAGTAATAAAAACTTTAATTTTTAAAACTTTTAATTTTAAATTCTGCTTAATTGCATAAAAGTTAAAAGGTAATATTTAATATTTAATGAGGCTTATTGAGCTAAATGATGATATGCAGCTTGGGTTATACTTGCAATTACAAGATTTGCTCATTATACCTAAGCAATCTCCTTCACTCAATCTAGCTACCACAAAGGAAGCAAAATTCCCTGAATCATAATATCAAAGCATTCCATTATGTTTTCTATTAAGTTGTTTTGTTCTTTGAATCATTGTCTATTTTAATTTATCCTTTTAGAAAGAAAACAAATTACTTAATTTGCATTTCCCACTAGAAGCTTCACTACAGCTAGACTTGGAATTGATTTCAGGCCATTTTTTAATAAATGATTGTCCCTAGTGAAAGATAGAATACTTGAGCCATCAATATTGAGTAAATAAAAGGGTTTGGGTAAATAAGAGAGAAGATACCTATTTTTCTCAAATATTTTAAATATCTAATAACCTATTCCTCATCTAAAACAAGCCACAATTACTGGAAATGATGGTCAGAGGAAGGTTTTAGCAACCCTGTGTAATACTACATGTCATGTTGGATCGCTATTACAGAGAAACAGTTGTCATGCTGCATTTTAGTAATTCTACACATTACCAGAGAAATAGACAACTCTTATAGCCACAGAAATCCAACGTAGCTACTGTCTACATATTCTTGTTTCAGACCTTTGGTGAAAAAAACTACTATGTGTATTGAATATATTTTACATTAGTTTTATCACAAAAAAGAAAAATGAGAATTCTATTAGATGCAAATACAAATTCTGAATGACAGGAAAGAAAAATTAAAATCAAAGCTGATCTTAATTAACAAAATGTATTATCTGCTTACATGTATATACAACTGTTCATATACAAAGGCACAGATGCATTTGTGGTTTTGAAAAATATCTATTTCATTTCAAAACTTCATTGAACAATATTACATATGGCAAGAAAACTGCTTTTTTTGAAGGATCTTTTAAAAAGTGTTAAACTTTATTAGATACTTCAAACTAGCAAAGCTCAACTTCATCACAATTATATAATAACACTGCACACTTTCAATTTTATCTGGAGAAATATACCTATCCCTTGAAATAACTCTGTAAACTTCCTGCTCACAGATTTCATTTCAAGCCTTGAAAATGCAGGAAATCAATGCCGAATATACTTGCCCCGAAAGGAAAAGAAAATTTCAGCGATGTCAGGATGTTTTATCACATAAAATACAGAATTGCAATTTGTATCTGAGCAGGCAACACACCTCCAAAAATAATACAATACTTATCACAAAATACATTCACAGATACTAGATTTGGCACAAACCACTCCATACAGCTATTGATGAAATCAGTATTGAAAGCCTTATTACAAAATCTATGGCCTTTTTCTACGCTCCAACAGACATTTCAGGATGCCGCAACCTTGCAGCTCCACTCTCTCATTAATTTCCCCTAAATACACTTGGCAGAAGAATGAGAAACGTCACATTTTTCATTTAATTTCTAAAGAACATCGCATCCTTTAAGAATAGGTTCTTGAAATTTTAAAATGTAAAACATAAAAACCCTAAAGAGACAAACATCCAAAAACATAAAAACCCTAAACAGACAAACGTCCAAAAACTTTTCTTCAAAATCACGACAACTTTATATGCTACGTGTTCTTGTAAAATACCACACACACAAACTCACAGGCACACCCACCCACCCAAAACCCACACACACGCATATTTATGGCCTCGTAACACCTCACATATATATACATATCACCAACTACAACAGAGACACACGCATATATATGGCTTCATAAAACCTCACATATATATACATATCATCAATTACAACAGAGAAAAGCCAATTTCAGAAAGATGGCTTCAATTTTGATGCATTTACTCACACCTAATTCTATTTCAATTTAACTGGTGCAGAGATATTACAATACCCTGTAACAAAAACCTGATGGAAGATTGTAACAAATTGCTTAAACATCAAACCAAAGACTCAACATAATTTCATCACAAAGTGAAATTCGCATCCAACTCGCAAAGAATTAGAAAATCCTTGCACTTACCTTGGCCTTGTCCATTCCCCAGATGACCCCAAAAGACCACCGTCATCAT
This sequence comes from Symphalangus syndactylus, assembly GCF_028878055.3. Lineage (NCBI taxonomy): Eukaryota > Metazoa > Chordata > Mammalia > Primates > Hylobatidae > Symphalangus > Symphalangus syndactylus. The sequence goes on along the minus strand of NC_072437.2, from coordinate 106,980,325 downwards.
CAACAGCCCCGGAGCCCACGTCCACATCCTTCTAGTGACACGCTCATGTCTTCTGGCCATTGCATCTTAAACTCTGCATATTCAGTGGGGTGGATGTGAAAGTACAATAAATTACATTCTTAGAGAAATACACTATGACTCAAATCCCATATCTAATATGCACTGTGCATTTCTGAATTATCCTGCCTACAAGGAGGTATATTTGAAAATCATGCTTCCCTTTAGGGTTGTCATATTGATGATTAATACGAAAGCTCATTCATTTTTAATCTTTAAGCATTCATCTGAATTACATTTTTAATATCATTTTCCAAAACAGGCCACTTAACCTATGAATGTTAAAAAGTACTCCGGATATACATATTGGAGTTCAGTCAAGCAAAAGCATGGTGTATGGACACTACTTAAGTATAACTTGATATTTAGGCAAATTGATGAATTTAACATACCATGTAATCTCTACATATATACAAAAGGACTTTTCAACACATTTATGTAAGTTTTGCATAAATACCCTTGAAAATATTCTCAAGTTTTAAGTGGTATTCTAATTATGTCAGTAATTTTAACTGAATAAAGAGATGCATCATGTGCAAAAACTAATCTTGTTTACTTAAAATTGAGAGTAAAATTAATTATAGAAGGTACAAAACACTTGTAATTTTGATTTCAGATATATGACCCACAGGAACCTTCATATATACAAATATTATACACATATATGCAATGTATATTTGAATGTTCATTTTGAAACTGTTTTTCATACTGATACATGAAAATACTTAAATGTCCACCAAAGCAAGGTTATTTATTCATACATTTGAATGATATACAGTAGCTCAAAAGAATAAACTTGAGTTGCATGTACTAATATGGATAAGTGTCCAAAATGAATAGTGAAGCAGAATTAGCAAATTTAATAATGATAAGTTCAAAACTACACCTTTCATATGTAAACATGTGCAATAGTTAAAACTATACATTTTATGTTGCATAAATATATAATACAGTATAATAACGCATAAGAATGATAAACACCTTCAAGACCAAAGTTAGGAAATTACAAGACTACAATTTAGATGGTTACTAGGTGGAATTTTAAATCAGAGGTTACTCCTAAATCCCAATTTTTCCACAGTTGACAAAATACGGAGTTAAGAAAAATAAACTTAATGATTTCCAGAATGAACGCTTTATTCAAAATGCTACGTAATTACAATTCTAATAAACTTGCAAGGGAATCCAGTCACCCAGAAATTTTTTATGCCTTTCTCCTACATCACGAAAGGGGAAGATTTAATTACCAACTTTGCATTACTTAACGTCAGACACATAGTATCAGAGCTAAAGAGAAATTTAAGAAACACCTAACTCAACCTCTCTATTTTAAATGACCAAATGAGTTGAGAAGGTTACAATGGCATTTCTAAGTTCATATGTAAAAACAGAATTTTGATGACAATGGCAGTTTAAGTACTAATAAACACTCCTTGAAAAGTTACTGTAATTCAGGTTATTTTACTGTGCTAAATGCCTTACATTCTTTACCCAATTCAGTTTCCACAGAAATCCTATGAACAAAGCACTTCCAAAATTTACCACTTCACAGCTAAGAAAACAAGGCTTAGAGAAATGCTACACGATCCCCTAGTCATGAGGTTAGTAGGTACCACTGTGGAGACTGAGGCAAAACAGGACGATTTCAAAGCCTATGCTCTGAACAAGTAAACACTAAGCAGGAATTTAGTTCTAGATCTCCCAGTTGTAGTCCAATAATCAGCCAAAAAATGGTGCTGAGAAGAGGGGAAAGAAAGATGTCTTGTATATGGAGCCTCATATATTTGATCCCAAATAAATCTTCAAATTGAAAATCATTAGAGCACAAGGCAATAGAATTATTAGTTTGTTTCTAAAATCATCAACCTTTCCCAAGTTGAACATACAAGTATATTTTATCATACATATACTATATGTGTGTATAACGTGTGTTTATCTAAGTATTCCTGTGGTTTATATATCTGGATTTGGAATTACAAGTGTTTTGTGGTTTATTATTTATTTATTATTATACTTTGAGTTTTGGGGTACATGTGCACAACGTGCAGGTTTCTTACATATGTATCCATGTGCCATGTTGGTGTGCTGCACCCATTAACTCGTCATTTAGCATTAGGTGTATCTCCTAATGCTGTCCCTGCCCCCTTCCCCCACCCCACAACAGTCCCCAGAGTGTGATGTTCCCCTTCCTGTGTCCACGTGTTCTCATTGTCTCCCTCTGTTGCTCTGGCTGGAGTCAGTGGTGTGATCATAGCTCACTGCAGACTCCAAGTCCTAGGCTCAAGCGATACTTTTGCCTCGGCCTCTCAAGTAGCTCGGACTACAGGCACGCACCACCATCCCCGGCTAATTGTTTTACAGAGATGGGTCCCACCGTGTTGCTTGACTGGTCTCAGCCTCCTTAAGTCAAGGGATCCTCCCACCTAGACTTCCGAAAGCACTGAGATTACAGGTGTCAGCCACCTTGCGTTTTTTGATTTCTTCAATTAATTTTACTTATACACTTGATTACACAAGATTAATTTTGTGTACATAATGAATCTCTTTTGAGGTTTAAGTTACTGATTAATTAGAGTACCACTTAACAAGCGTGTCATCCCAGCACTTTGGGAGGCTGAGGTGGGCGGCTCACCTGAGGTCAGGCATGAGCCACCGTGCCCGGCTTACACACATTCTTTTCACTCCTGCTTTCAGATCTCTATTCCCTTCTAATTCCAGTGGAACCACTTTCACTTAGTATCAAAATATCCAGATCCACTCATCAAAGTGTAAATAATCCTTCAGCAAATTATCTTTGCAAATCTACTTTTATGTAATATTTCCTTAACTTCTTCTTACCTACATCCAGTAGTCATTTTACAAGGCAGAATATTTTCTATTTTATATAGAACTGAGGCAGTATTTGAAAAAAATCTCAAAACACTCTTCAGGAAGGACTGGCATCTAAAACACCAGTTCCAATATATATTTTAGTAACATTTTAAAGGACAGATGGTTTTCAAAATGTTATTATAATTTAAAAAAATGTAACCTTCCTCTCTGAGTTCATGTTTGTGGAAAACTAATATTTCATAAATGCCAAGTTACTATGATGTATTGTCTAAATGCTGCCCCTGACATTCTATAAATGTAAAAATCATAACCTTCTAACTAACTTTGGTATTAGTCAACAACTGTGCTGATGAAAAGTAAAATCAATTCATTTAAAAAAAATTTTCCATGAAAAAAAAAACAAGTAACTTGTAAGTAGTAGCGTAGATGAACCAAAAAATAAAGTAACATTAACGAGAAAGACATGCCATGGATTTCTCTAATCTTTTTTTGGAACACACTTATCATGCATATGAAAATAAAAATTAAATATAAAATGCCTACTTTATGTATGTACTTTTACTTGTGTCTATTGTTCTTTAAAGGTTAAAATAACTCCTAAAGCCTGCATAGCTGAGCCCATTGTGCTCTTCTGCCCATAAAATAGATTGGATGTGCAGTGAAAGAGGTATAACTTAGGCTTTCAGATTAGTTATGACGATGGAAACACAATTCTATTCAATAGTGTTCATGTTGGTCTTTGAAATGTTTAAGGTCACAAGGCAAAAGAGAACAGACTTTAAGAATGTTCGTGTATTACTTCTCGTCTTACCCAATAGCTAGATTAGTTCAATAAGGCCAGTGTTTTGGAGTAAACAGCATTGTGAAATGTGTCGCGGAGTCCGGAGGCTCCACCACCTACCTCCAGGTAGTTGTTCTGTCCGGTGGAGCCTAGACTAATACCTTAGGAGATGCATTACATCTACAGGTACCAACTAGGAAGGGTAGTCTTGAATTAAATGGCTTTAGACACGTTATAAGAGCAAATCGAAGCTTCTAGGTATTAGAACCACTTCAATCACAGAGCGTCTCTGGGTTCTATCTGTGGCCAGCATCATGTCTCTGTCTGCCCTCCCCGAATGCTTTCTCTCATCATGTGGATCTTCTAGATGGTTTTATTCTTCCCCAGCCAGCCAACTTGATCAACAAGCCTAGGTATATTAGGTATGTATAAAGTTGGTTCTTAAATAAAGTCCATTTCTGTATCTAGGTAAGTAATGTCTTCAGACTTACAATTTCATTGATATCTATAAAGAGTGACTCTAGTTAGCTTCTAGTGTCAGTTTTTCTAGCAGCTTCTTTAAAAAAAAAAAATCCTCTCTGTAACAAAGCTTCCTTGCAAGTATTGCTGTTGGCAATAGTCCTGTTTACTAAAATGCTTATCCGGTGAAACTTGCGCTGTGCCAGTGAGCCTGCAGGTTGATGGTCCTTTTGTTCAACTTCTCCATTATAAAGCAACCTCTCTGATCACCCTTTTAAAACTAAAGACCAAAGAGTCAAATGAGATCAGGAAGTGACCAGAGCTCACAGGTCATCAACTCCTCTTCTTAGCATATTATAGCACACAGTCTAAGCCCGAAAAACACAGCAGAACCCATTACAGCTCTCGAGTTCCAGTTATTAACATTGATTTTTTTCAATGGAAAATTTTCATTAGAAGCTATCACAGGACTCACATTCAGTAATAACTTAGATTAGGATACATACTGGAGCCTTTGTCCTTAGAGTAGGTGCCACTGAGTCACTATTAAAAGGAGTCTTTTTGACCTTAGTAAATTCTCACAGGGCTTATCTTAGTCTAAACTGTAACTGGCCTTTACTAGTGATGTCATGTGTAATTCAAATTAATATTGTAATGTATATAAATTGTATATATAGGTATAATACATGCATGTATTTACAATTATTTATTTTATTTTATTTTTTAATAAGATGAAACTTAGAGGTTAAAATATGACTCTAGGCCATTGTGCTTTAGAATGAAGAGCACAGACATGGGTTGCAAATGTAAATTTTGGCCCAATTTAATTTCTGTGACAAATTCATTAATGTCTTCAAGGTTCAGGCTGTATGTGTGAGACAAATGAAAACAGCTCTAAGATTCCTGAAAACCCTAAAGTATTAAAATTCCACTCTGCCATTAGTTCAGATAAATCATTTGCCAATTTGCCCCACAAGAACCAGCCATCTTTAAATGGTAACATAACATGCACTTCTCTCTCCCAAAGTGTAGTGCATAAACGTTCTGCTTCTGAATAACACAGGATGCCTGCTAAAATGTGCTGTCAGGGGTATTAGTAAGGAAATGTTGTATCAAAACTTCTGCAGATGTGGCCCTGAAATACACATTGTAATAAATCCTCCAGGCCTCTCAAGTTAGGAATAACTGGTTTATAAAATTGTACTTATTTAAAAATTATAGATAAACAGATTTTACCAAAACCCAGGTTTTCTGATCTGAATGAAATAAGGCTCTATATTCAGACTGACTTTTCAGTGAAAAACAACTTAAAATAGTGACAAATCATCTATAAGTTTAAATGAATATAACTAGGAGACCTGAAAACTCAGGTTCAGCAATCATCTTCCAACAGTTTGAGAGCCCACAGGAGCCACAGAGCCCTCATGTCTCCCCAGAGAAGCGGGGTGATTCTTCCCCCTAAACACCATGCAATTCTTCTTCTTTTTTTTTTTTTTGAGACGGAGTCTCGCTCTGTCACCCAGGCTGGAGTGCAGTGGTGCAATCTCGGCTCACTGCAAGCTCCGCCTCCTGTGTTCACGCCGTTCTCCTGCCTCAGCCTCTCGAAGTAGCTGGGACTACAGGCGCCCGACACCACGACTGGCTAATTTTTTTTGTATTTTTAGTGGAGACGGGGTTTCACCGTGGTCTCGATCTTCTGCCCTCGTGATCCGCCCGCCTCGGCCTCCCAAAGTGCTGGGATTACAAGCGAGAGCCAACGCGCCCGGCCAACACCATGCAATTCTTGAAGTGAGTGAAAGCATTCCTGCTCACACTGATACCCTCTCAAGTGAACTCAAAGTTAAGCCATCTCCAGCCAGACCAGATACCCTGGCCCATATCTCATTCATTAATATATGTTGAGAAGCATTTGTTTCTTGGAAACTACATGAAGTGAATAGGCTGTGGACTCCACTGGACCTAGTGGTCTATATTTAACCAATTCCCTTCACACATATGTATCAGATGCTCTCTTAGTTACGGAGCTGCAGTGGTGAATAAGAAAGCCACAGTCCTGTACTCCTAGGGTTTCAATTCTGAAGACGAAGACAGGCACAGAAATCCAACTGAGCAAAGTGAAGAGATTATTACAAAATGTGTTCACATGCAAAATGAAGCAAGGGACTGAATATCCAACAAGGGTGTTGGGGTGAACATTAGATATAATCTTAATTCACATTATATAAGATTCATACATATAATTTTTATATATAGATATATTAATTTGGGCCGGGCGTGGTGGCTTATGCCTGTAATGCCAGCATTTTGGGAGGCCAAGGCGGATGGATCACTTGAGTCCAGGAGTTTGAGACCAGTGTGATCAACATGGCAAAACCCCATCTCTACTAAAAATAAAAAAGTTAGCCGGGTGTAGTGGTGTGCGCTTGTAGTCCCAGCTACTCAGGAGGCTGAGAAAGGAAAACTGCTTGAACCCAGGAGGCAGAGGTTTCCGTGAGCCAAGATTGTGGCACTGCACTCCAGCCTGGGTGACACAGCAAGACCCTGTCTCAAAAGAAAAAGAAAAAAAGAAATATTAATTTGGATTATACAGACTCTAACCACTTCTTTCAAGTGAGAATATTTAAGCTAAGACCTGAGAATAAAAAGAGTTAGCTTTTCATACAATACAGAAAGATTCGCCTTATAGGAAAAACCCCCAGTGTTCAAGGACCCTAATATATGAGCAAGATCTTGGCATGTAGAAGAAACCTGTGAATTGGATGAAATGAAAAACTGAAAAGTAGGAATCTGGATGAAGTACAGAAGGGAGAAAGACTAATGTGAGACGTGGCTGAAAGAGAAGGATATGTGAAACAGTACAGGTCTTCATTAGTAATGATGAGGAACATAAATGTTAGTCCAAGTACACCAGAAAAGTGGGAGAGTTGGAAACTGAAAGACATGTTAAGAGATCACTTTGGTTTCTCTGTAGCTAACAGGGTGTCGGAGATAAGAATTAAAGTAAGTTGACTAAGGATGACCTAAGAAAATAAGCGTAGGTAAGAAAATATGTGGCTCTGGCTAGGCTGGGGACATTGGAAATCAAAATAGGTGGAGGAAATTACAGATGTATTTGGAACCAAAATATTTTTTAAATGAATGTTGAATTGGATATTGTCAGAATATTGAGGAAGGGCCAAAAATGACTTATAAGCATCTAGCATGGCTGGCAGTGCCACTTACTATCATGTGGGAAACCAGGACATGTTACCTCTGAATTATTCGAGTGCTATTGTCACGTAAATCATCAACTTCCAGAATAAAGGTCTGGACCAAACTCTAAGACTGGAAATTATGAGCTGTTTAGTGGTGTTTAGAGCTTAGAGAGAGTATGTGTGTGGAGAGAAAAGAAGAGCAATTAGGACAGAACCCTTAGAAACATCAACATTTAAAATTTGGGAAGAGAAAGAGAAACAAATAAATTGTGGGAAAATGAAGCTCAGGGTAGTTGCAAGGGAATGCTAAAAATGAACTATGGCATTTGAGGAGGAAAACGTGGAAACTGAAAGCAAGAGAGTACGGATGGATCGTGAGGGAGCAGCAGCATCTGTGTCCTAAGGAGAGTCTCAGTGAAAATGAAGGGTTGTAGGAATGAGGACATCTGGGCCAACGAGCTGGCAAGGAGTGATGTCCAGGAGGCAGAATATTTGCATCTAGATCCTGGTGGTACATACCCTTATAGAAAATGTTTCAGATTTGATGACAATAAAGTGGAGGAAAGAAAAAAAGTAATGGAAATAAAGATGTCAAAAAACGGGGAACCGAGGTTTGTACTGGTCCTTTCACGTGAAAGCTGAGCCACTAAAATGATGGCTGAACTTGCCTGAAGATGATATTGAGCAAAAGATCTAAAGCCTTAAATAAATGGCAAGAGGCCAGGTGCAGTGGATCATGCCTGTAATCCCAGCACTTTGGGGGGCTGAGGCAGGCATATCACCTGAGGTCAGGAGTTCGAGACCAGCCTGGCCAACATGGCGAAACCCCGTGTCTACCAAAAATACAAAAATTAGCTGGGTGTGGTGGTATGCACCTGTAATCCCAGTTACTCAGGAACCTGAGGCAGGAGAATCACTTGAAACCGGGAGGAGGAGGTTGCAGTGAGCCGAGATCACACCATTACACTCCAGCATGGGTGACAGAGCAAGACTCCATCTCAAAAAAAAAAAAAAAATAAGACCAGAGTGCCCAGGAGGGAGGTCTGTTGATGATGGTAATACCAAAGGGGCATGGCCGATATTTCCAAGGGGTTTGAGTTTCAAAGGAACAGTCTAATTTGCAAGGAGCGGAGAAATTAACAGTCTAGAAGTTGTAACGGGAACCAAGAACAACCACCTCGGCTTCCAGCCATAGTTATGTGGAGGGTGAGAAAAAGACCTGTCTCAATTTATGAAAGCTAGAGGAAAAACTGCACTTTAGTATCAACCAACTTTTGTTTTAAGATAATTACAAACCAATATGGAACTTAGCAAGAGTCAATTTTGACAGTTTCCTGCAGCTTAGTAAATTCTGCACAAAATTAAGATTTAACACAAAAGTAGAGAAAAATTTTAATGGCATAGCACATTTCTTCACAATTCCTTAAACCAAATAATTCCCTGTTCTTCTAACTCTCACCTTACACTATCAACTAGGCTTCTTATTCAATGAACGGTTTAAGTCTACTAAGACACACACACACACACACACACACACGTCTTATCCAGCTGCAGATCTCATTTTTGAAGGTACATTGAAAGTACATAGATCATTCTATAATCATCAACTATGAAGATTGTGAGCAACTGGAACAAGTATTCTTGGAAAAGAAGTTTCCTGTGTGTAAGAAAAAAAAGAGTCCAACTCTGGGAACTGACTTGGCTGAGTCATCATTATATGCCACTGGCAAGAAATCAAGAAGTAACTCAGGACTGATAAACTTTGTTAAAGGAAATGGAAACAGCCTATCTGTGAGGCTTAATTCTTGATAATCTGGCCAAGATATAGCATCTGGATAAGAGTTCACTGACTCAACTAAATTTTGTGAAGGTGAAGTACTTGTTAAAATGAAAGATCTATTTAGAGAGAAATAAGTAGACATAATGTCTGCACTATGGATAGGTGTATACCTGTTTTTTGCAAAAACAGTTTGTATGTTTGAAATGCTGGTTTGCCCTGGACAGAGCTAACTTAAATAGAGACCAGGCGCGGTGGTTCATGCCTGTAATCCCAGCACTTTGGGAGGCCGAGGAGGGTGGATCATGAGGTCAGGAGATCGAGACCATCCTGGCTAACACGATGAAACCCCGTCTGTACTAAAAATGCAAAAAATTAGCCGGGCATGGTGGCGGGCACCTGTAGTCCCACCTACTCTGGAGGCTGAGGCAGGAGAATGGTGTGAACCCGGGAGGCGGAGCTTGCAGTGAGCCGAGATCGCGCCACTGCACTCCAGCTGGGTGACAGAGCGAAACTCCGTCCCCAAAATATATATATATAGTTTTTTTATATATATATGTATATATACCCAAAGGATTATAAGTCATGCTGCTATAAAGACACATGCACACGTATGTTTATTGTGGCAGTATTCACAATAGCAAAGACTTGGAACCGACCCAAACGTCCAACGATGATAGACTGGATTAAGAAAATGTGGCTGGATACATATGTAACAAACCTGCACATTGTGCATATGTACCCTAAAACCTAAAGTATAATAAAAAAAAGAAAAAAAAAAGAAAATGTGGCACATATACACCATGGAATACTATGCAGCCATAAAAAAGGATGAGTTCATGTCCTTTGTAGACACATGGATGAAGCTGGAAACCATAATTCTCAGCAAACTATCACAAGGACAAAAAAAAACCAAACGCTGCATGTTCTCACTCATAGGTGTGAATTGAACAATGAGAACACATGGACCCAGGAAGGGGAACATCACACTCCGGGGCCTGTCATGGGGTGGGGTGAGGGGGAGGGACAGCATTTGGCGATATACCTAATGTAAATGATGAGTTACTGGGTGCAGCACACCAACATGGCACATGTATACATATGTAACAAACCTGCACGTTGTGCACATGTGTCCTAGAACTTAAAGTATATATATATATATATAAAGAGAAAACCATTAAAGAAAGGCTATAATACACAGGAACACACAGACATACATACACCTGTGTGTCTATATCTTCAGTTATCACACTTTTTCTGTACAGACTCCACACGAGACAAACATGTTACATTTTATGAGAAACTATAAGTGGAAAGAGGAGAATTTGTGAAATCAATATAGAATGTTCCTTGTTTAGCATAATTCTAACTGTTTCTCATTAGAGGTCTGAGTATCAATCTGTATTATATGTGGCCATGCTGGCATTTGGGAAATTCCACAAGAAACTTTTTAAATATGAATTTGGAAAAGGGAAAAGGATTTTTAAAGTGTCTTTGTTTGTTCTGCATTCTATGTGGAACATCTATTTTGTGCTAACTGCTCGTGTTAGCTTGTGATTGCCTGTGACTATGTGGAAGATATACTTTACGTGACTATGTGAGCAATAGTCTTAAAGTTAAGAAATCTAAAATTTGGTTGGTTTAGTTGCTAATTAGGTAAATTACCTTGTAATGGTTACTTAACCTCTCAAAGATTAATTATCTTCAGTGGTACATTGAAGGTTCCATTCATATTGATTTTAGTAGACTTATCCTACTAAAAAGTAAATTTAACAGAAATTATTCTAGACCTCATTATTTCAGGAGACCCCACCCCAGCTTTTATTCCTAACTTCAAGAAATGCAGAGAAATTTAAAAATTCGATGTTCTCCCAATTCAACAGAATATAACTGAACTAAATCGATTTATGTATAATTCATTATTTCAACCTTTAACGCTATATCCGAGCGGTTTGTTTTCACCATAAAGTTATAGCTGTTTAGGCCAATAATTAAAGAGGACCTTGATAGAGAATGACAAGAGAGGATGATCGCCCTATTGTCTATCTTCCAGCTGTTTTCAATGCCCTGAAGTTTTATTCACACCCAAATATTAGAATCTTATCTGAGAGAGCGTACTCAAATGATGAATCATGCTAATTTCTCAAGAAAAGTGTTACAGAATAATAAATGCCTTTCTGGTCAAAGCACTGATGCTCTGGAAATAATCTTTATCCAAATGAGGTACAGGAATTGTTAGGACTATTAAAAGTTTGTATATGATATCTGCCAGGTTCGACTGAGCTTCACTTAAAATCTACCATATTAGGGCCAAGTGTAATGACTCAAATTAGTGAACTTAAAAATTGTTTTAAAATGTTTCCTGGAGACATTTCAAATATTGCTCTCTGATTTATCACTGTTACTTTTGCTGAATTCAATTTGATGCCAAGATTTATTCAGATTAATCAAATGCCATAAACTCTGAAACCTAATGTTCCTTAACACCTTAAGAACTTTTAAACAGATCAAATGTTGAAGATACGCTTTTAGTGAAACTGTACCTAAGCACATGAATTCTATTGAATATAGCTTTTTAGAAGACTAACAAAGAAAGAAGACTTAGGAAATTCGGAAACATTTTTTAAACCTTCTAGAGGGAATTAAACTACTGAAAAATAATTTCAATTGGTGAATCTAATGGCATTAATCAGAAGATAAGAAAAAAGTAACCATAAAACTTTATGGGGGTAATATTTGCTATGAGGATCAGGAAAAACAACTAATGGATATTAGGCTTAATATCTGGGTGATGAAATAAACTGTACAACCAATCCCATGGCATAAGCTTACCTCTGTAACAAACCTACACTTGTACCCCTGAACTTAAAAGTTAAAATTTAAATAAATAACGTTGTGCTATTAATTTCAACCAGAGCCTTTCCAAGGTGCAGGGAACTTTTGAGAATTTTATTTCTTGCAAAAGGAAACTTGATTCCTTGCTTAGGGCCTTCCTAGGAAAACCTCTATTCTTTGGAGAAGCATCATACTCCTACAAGATTTAAGGACCATCATATTTGTCAGACTTTTTTTCTGTTTTACTGTGAGCAGTTTACAGAACATAAAGAAAAATCAAATCCGAAGGTGCACTACACGTGTTTTATCAAAAGGAACATTTTTGTGTACTTTTAAGAAAATACGACAAATTGAGTTTTCTGACCTATTACCAAGTTAGACATCTTGAGTGAATTGAATCTGTTGTAATCCTGTTTGGTTTTCATCCCATGGCTCTGGAAAACTGACATTTATCTCCAATTTTTCAACTCTGCTTCTTTCCAGTACCTCATCTATACGACTATTATAGTACTTTTCATCTGCTTCTACCACTACACTATGGCTGCATTACTTTTAACACAGTGTCCCACATGTTACCCATTTCTACCTTATATAAAGAGTAGAAATTGAATTGTAATTGAGTATCCAGTTGCCTCATATTCAGGTCTTCAACTGAAATAACTCCAGCTATCTCAAAACTTCAACCCTCTCTGGAAGTATTGGACCAAATTATCCCAGATTATAGCACTCTCAGGCTAAAATTACTAATGCTTCTATAGTTTCAGAGACTGTATCAGGTTATTCAACACAACATTCCATGCACCATTCCAGCCTCATATAATCAGAGGACACTTAGACGACTTTAATAGCCTTCAAAAGACACCCTCCTCTTTTACTTATATATATATTTATTTATCTATTTATTTAATGGAGACAGGGTCTTACTCTGTCACCCAGACTGGAGCGCAGTGGCATAATCATGGTCCACCGCAGCCTGCACCTGCCGGGCTCCGATCCTTCCACTGCAGCCTCCTGAGTGGCTGGGACCACAGGCGCCGCCACCACGTCTGCCTGGTTTTTGTATTTTTGTGGAGATGGGGTTTCACATGTTGCCCAGGCTGATCTGAGACTCCTGGGCTCAAGAGATCCACCTGCCCCGGCCTCCCAAAGTGCTGGGATTACATGAACGAGCCATTGTGCCCAGCCGGTCCCGCCCGGTTTTTAACCTTCGTACTGTTTATATAATCATCCTTCACAAAATAGAACACTTCATTACTCGATGGTTCTCATTATTCTAATATGAAGAACTATATTAAGAAAATAAATTCCTGGCCGGGCGCGGTGGCTCACACTTGTAATCCCAGCACTTTGGGAGGCCGAGGCGGGCGGATCACGAGGTCAGGAGATCGAGACCACGGTGAAACCCCGTCTCTACTAAAAATACAGAAAATTAGCCGGTGTGGTGGCGGCGCCTGTAGTCCCAGCTACTCGGGAGGCTGAGGCAGGAGAATGGCGGGAACCCGGGAGGCAGAGCATGCAGTGAGCCGAGATCGCGCCACTGCACTCCAGCCTGGGCGACAGAGCCAGACTCCAGCTCAGACAAAAAAATAAATCAATAAATTTCCAATATTTCCTAGCATATCCAATTTAATTCTATACATCACATAAAAATAAAAGCCGTCTTACTGTGTTAGTTTCTTACTGCTGTTACAGTAAATTAACATAAACTCAGAGGCTTAAAACAACACATTTTTTTTCTTTATACTTCTGGGGGTCAGAAGTCCAAAATGGGTCTTAGTGTGCTAAAATCAAGGTATCATCAAGTGTATATTTTGTCTAGAGATTCCAGGAGAGAATTCACCAGGTTTGAGCGGTCACATGTATCCCTGAGCTCTTGGCCTCTGCACATCTTGGACACAGCACATCACTTCAGCCTCGGCTCCAGTTTCCCCAAGCTCTTCTGCTCACTCTGGTCTCTCCGCCTTCCTGTCTGAAGGTTCTTTGTGACTAGAGTGGGCCCACCTAGATAATTCAGGATAATCGCTCCAGTTTAAGGTCAGGTGATTAGCAATCTTAATTCCACCTCTAACCATAATGCTTCCATGCTGCCTAACAACACATTCAAAAGGTCATCCTGCTAAGGGTCATTATTCTACCTACACACTAAGTGACTGAGAAAAAGTAAAGTTATCTATCATGCCTTACCTATGGCGAGGAAATAATAACTTATAATGATTTATCTACGAAAACCTGTTTTTAAAAGCTTTGGTCCTAGTCTATTGATTAAAGTTTTGGTATATTCCAGATAAATTTCATGTCCTTGATGCTAACATATTGTGCACAGTAGATGGCCTTTTTAAAATAGTACTGCATAAAGGAATATTTAAGGTTGTCTGGACAATAGAAAAGGAACTTTAGTTGCTATGCCACAAAATCTGGATTTCTGCACATTACACCTCCTACCAGTGCACACATCTGCCAAACTCCTCCTGAAAGCCTGGTTTATGTTTCCTATGTGCTTAGCAATAGTTTTACTCTCACGACTGTTTATATTAAGTCCTATTTTTTAAAGCATATCCTCATTTGTTTGTTTTCCTGAGCCTCTGAACTGGATTTCATCTGGTATGTATTGCACAGGTTTGCACACTTGATTGTACGCTACCTTAAAGCATCCTCTTGTGTTCTGGACACGGTTATTTTTCTCCATGGTAAGGTGATAAGTGACTTCTCTGAGGACTTGCCACCTTAGAATGCAGTGGTGACATCACCTGCTCAGGCTCTGTCTGCAATGTGGAATTTAGTATTTTCCAACATCTGGTCTAACTTGAACTTCATAATTAAGCAGAGCCGCCTTTTGAAGGAACAGTAGGGTGTCTGCCCATAAACGTCTGTGTAAATGCAGAGACACATTTGGGAACATAACTGACTTTTACGTACAGAAGCCAGATGCATTTCATGCCCATGCATGCTTAGGGAAGCAAGTTCATCTCATCTATCACAATAAGCATCTGTGCCACTAAATTCCACTGCAGGATACTTTTCACACTTAGACAACAAAACATTTAAGGAAATAAAAGCTCTTTCCAATAAAAATGTGCATCAAATAATGTGTGTATGTTTAAAAAAAAACCTTCCTCTATAAGATAAGGCCACAGGAACTACTAAAAAAGCATTCTTGAAATACATTTTCTGATAGGAATCTAGGCCCTTGCCTTATATAAGATTTAAGGAAAGTGATGTGTGTGTCTTTATACTTGAAAGGCTGTTTTCAACAGCAAAGGGTATGCTTTGAGGTATCAATATAGTTTTGAGAATGCAAAAGTTTAAAAGAAATGGAATGCATATTCTCCAGGTATGAATATGCAATTGTCATTATTTTCCTACCATCTACTAGATTAGAAACAGAAGAAAAATTATGGAAATGTCTGTTTTCCCTCAATAGGAGTACCTATTTATTAAAGTTAATTAATTACTATTCTTTAAACATTTTCAAAATAGACTCATAAGTGACAACTTTCAGAGAAAACAAGGGTTTTTGGATGTAAATATTTACATATAACATGGATAAAATAATTTTGTTAAATATTAACTCCATATTCATAATGTTCTCTATTGTTTTTGCATTTTGTTTAACAATAGAGAATCTAAGACATTTAGTGTTCATGAGTTTCATACAGTTTCCTGTCAATGTACTTTGTCTTTTTTTTATTGGACTACTAATCATTTATTTATGATTTGTTGGAACTACTCATATTTTAAATATGTCAAGTGAATTGCAAGCACTTGTTGCTGATTTGATATTTGCTTTTTACACATATTCATTGTATCCTCTGAAAAAGAAAAGTTTTATATTTTAACAAATTCCAATCCATAAATTTTTTTTTAAATTTTCTGTTATTGGTTAGGGCTATGTTTGGATATTTAATTTTAACCGTAATGTTGCAAGTGATATTTGTCTATGGTATTTTTTCTTTATATTTTGAAAAAGTGTATTTGACATCCACTATGGAATTAATATTTATTAATGACATATTATACCTTTGTGCAACTATAAAATACATATAGCCAATTATCTGAACACCATTTTATGAACTGTTTATCACTTATCCACTGATTTGAAACACTATCTTTATCATATAATGGATTTTAGGTTTATCGAGATTATGTAACATGAAATTATTTAATTATGAAATTATGTGAATTCAAGCATGACAGTCAGCTCTTCTTCCCCACCACTACCCTGTAAAAGGATGGATGGAATAATTGCTTCCCTATGGCTTAAGTGTATGAGAGGTATACAACATGGTCTTGATGAAGTGGGAACTACACAGAAACTGTTTTTGGTCCTGAAATGTACTCCAGCTTTACCAATTTGTTCTACACATATACCATTGAGGGTAGAAGCTGAATTTTGCTAATGATTATATTTACACTACTTAACATTGTGCCAGATACTGAGTAGATGCTTAGAAACATGTTTAATGACTTGTTTTATTGCTAGAGACCTAATTATCTGCTGTAGTGGTGCTATCTCATTCAGAATCATTTTGACCAGCCTTTCTCCATCATGAATAAAACACTTATTTACACACTTGTGTACATGCACATGTGCATAGAAACACACACACCCTTTGCAGAGACAAACTGTATCGAAAGCATGTACAAACATTATAGTATTTTTGTTGATTCTGACCTGATTCTGATTCTATTGTATACTTTTTCATTCTGATCACAATAACAATAAAAATAGAAAACTATAAGTTGTGAAGCTGGAAGATGCAGAACATGAAAGATCGAATTACCAATTTTTTTTTCTATTTTCTTTAGTTGGCTGCTGATAAAATCAGAAAAGAAATGGACACAAAAATGAAAGTATGCAATGTGTGTGCGTGTGTGTGTGTGTGTATCACATGCACTCGTTTCCATGATGTACATATGGAATTTCATAACCAGCCAAACTAAGCTTCATAAGTGAATGAGAAATAAAATCCTTTACAGACAAGCAGATGCTGACAGATTTAGTCACCATCAGACCTGCCTTCCAACAGCTCCTAAAGGAAGCACTAAACATGGAAAGGAAAAACCAGTACCAGCCACTGCAAAAACACACCAAAATATATAAACCAATGAAACTAGGAAAAAACTGCTTCAACTAATGTGCAGAATAACCAGCTAACATCATGAGGACAGGACCAAATTCACACATAACAATATTAACGGTAAATATAAATGAGCTAAATGCCCCAATTAAAAGACATACACTGGCAAATTGGATAAAGAGTCAATACCCACAGGTGTGCTGTATTCAGGAGACACATCTCACTTGCAAGGACACACATAGGCTCAAAATAAAGGGATGGAGGAATATTTACCAAGCAAATGGAAAGAAAGAAAAAAAAAGCAGGAGTTGCAATCCTAGTCTCTAATAAAACAGACTTTAAACCAACAAGGATAAAAAAGGACAAAGAAGGGCATTACATAGTAGTAAAGGGATCAATGCAACAAGAAGAGCTAAGTATCCTAAATATATATATATGCCAAATACAGGAGCACCAGGATTCATAAAACGAGTTCCTAGAGACCTACAAGGAGACTTAGACTCCCACACAATAATAGTGGGAAACTTTAACAACCCACTATCAATATTAGACAGATCAACAAGAAAGGAAATTAACAAGGATATTCAGACTTGAACTCAGCTCTGGTCCAAGTGGACCTAATAGATACCTACAGAACTCTCCACCCCAAATCAACAGAATATACATTCTTCTCAGCACCACATAGCACTTATTCTAAAATCAACCACATAATTGGAAGTAAAACACTCCTCAGCAAATGCAAAAGAATGATAATCATAACAAACAATCTCTCACACCACAGTGTAATCAAATTAGAACTCAGAATTAAGAAGCTCACTCAAAACTGCACAACTACATGGAAACTGAACAACCTGCTTATGAATGACTACTGGGTAAATAGCAAAATTAAGGCAGAAATAAATAAGTTCTTTGAAACCAATGAGAACAAAGACACAACATATCAGAATTTCTGGGATACAGTTAAAACAGTGTTTAGAGGGAAATTTACAGCATTAAATGTCCACATTAGAAAGTGGGAAAGATCTAAAATAGACACCCTAACATCACAATCAAAAGAAGTAATGGAAAACACATTAAAAACCTAGTATAAGACAAGAAATAACTAAGATCACAGCAGAACCGAATGGGAGAGAAACACAAAAAAACCTTCAAAAAAAAATCAATGAATCTAGGAGTGGGTTTTTTGAAAAGATTAACAAAATAGATAGACCGGTAGCCAGACTAACAAGGAAGAAAAGAGAGAAAGATCAAATAGACACATTAAAAAACGATAAAGGGGATATCACCACTGATCCCACAGAAATACAAACTATTATTAGAGAATACTGTAAACACCTCTACACAAATAAACTAGAAAATCTAGAAGAAATGGATAAAGTCCTGGACACATACACCCTCCCAAGACTAAAGCAGGAAGAAGTCAAATCCCTGAATAGACCAATAACAAGTTCTGAAATTGACTCAGTAATTACTAGCCTACCAACCAAAAAAAGCCCAGGACCAGATGTCTTCACAGCCGAGTTCTACCAGAGGTACAAAGAGGAGCTGGTACCATTCCTTCTGAAACTATTCTGAACAATAGAAAAAGAAAGACTCCTCCCTAAATCATTTTATGAGGCCAGCATCACTCTGATTCCAAAACCTGGCGGAGACCCAATAGAAAAAGAAAATTTCAGGCCAATATCACTGATGAACATCGATGCGAAAATCCTGAATAAAATACTGGCAAGAGAATCCAGCAGCACATCAAAAACTTATCCACCACGATCAAGTTGGCTTCATGCCTGGCATGAAAGGCTGGTTCAACATATGCAAATCAATAAACATAATCCATCACATAAACAGAACCAATGACAAAAACCACATGATTATCTCAATAGATGCAGAAAAGGCCTTCAATAAAATTCAACACTCCTCATACTAAAAACTCTCAATAAACTAGGTATTGATGGAACATATCTCACAAAAATAAGAGCTATTTATGACAAATGCATAGCTAATATCATGCTAAATGGCCAAAAGCTGGAAGCATTACCTTTGAAAACTGGCCCAAGAGTAGGATGCCCTCTCTCCCCACTCTTATCAACATAGTATTGGAAGTTCTGGCCAGGGCAATCGAGTAAGAGAAAGAAATAAAAGCATGCAAATAGGAAGAGAGGAAATCAAATTGTCTCTGTCTGCAGATGACATGATTGTATATTTACAAAACGCCACCACCTCAGCCCAAAAATTCCTTAACCTGATAAGCAACTTTGGCAAAGTCTCAGGATATAAAATTCATGTGCAAAAATCACAATCATTCTTATATACCAATAACAGACAAGCAGAGAGCCAAATCATTAGTAAACTCCCATTCACAATTGCTATAAAGAAAACAAAATACCTAGGAATACAACCTACAAGGGATGTGAAGGACCTCTTCAAAGAAAACTACAAACCAGAGCTCAAGGAAATGACAGGACACAAACATATAGAGAAACACTCCATCCTCATGGATAGGAAGACTCAATATCATGAAAATGGCCATATTGCCCAAAGTAATTTATAGATTCAATGCTATTCCCATCAAGCTACCATTGACTTTCTTCACAGAACTAGAAAAAAACTATGTTAAATTTCATATGGAAGCAAAAAAGAGCCTGTGGAGCCAAGGCTAACCTAAGCAAAAAGAACAAAGCTGGAGGCATGATGCTGCCTGACTTCAAACTATATTACAAAGCTAAAGTAACCAAAACAGCATGGTGCTAATACCAAAACAGATATATAGACCAATGAAACAGAATAGAGGCCTCAGAAATAACACCACACATCTACAACAATCTGATCTTCAACAAACCTGACAAAAGCAAGCAATGGGGAAAGGATTCCCTATGTAATTAATGGCGCTGGGAAAACTGGGTAGCCATATGCAGAAAAGAGAAACTAGACCCCTTCATTATACCTTATAAAAGAATTAACTCAAGGTGGATTAAAAACATAAATGTAAAACCTAAAACTATAAAAACCCTAGAAGAAAACCTAGGCAATATGATTCAGGACATAGGTGTGGGCAAAGACTTCATGACTAAATCACCAACAGCACTTGAAACAACAGCCAAAATTGACAGATGGAATCTAATCAAACTAAAGAGCTTCTGCTCAGTAAAATAAACTATCACAAGAGTGAACAGGCAACCTACAAAATATGAGAAAATTTTTGCAATCTATCCATCTGACAAAGGTCTAATATCCAGAATCTAGAAGGAACTTAAACAAATTTACAAGAAAAAAAAAACAAACAACCCCATCAGAAAGTGGGCAAAGGATATGAACAGACACTCCTCAAAAGAAGATATGTATATGGCCAATAAACATATGAAAAAAGCTCATTATCACTGTTCATTAGAGAAATGCAAATCAAAACCACAATGACATACCATCTCACACCAGTTAGAATGGTGATCATTAAAAATTCTGGAAACAGCAGATGCTGGAGAAGATGCAGAGAAATAGGAACACTTTTACACTGTTGGTGGGCTTGTAAAATAGTTCAACCATTGTGGAATACAATGTGGTGATTCCTCAAGGATATAAAACCAGAAATACCATTTGACCCAGCAATCCCATTACTGGGTATATACCAAAGGATTATACATCATTCTACTCTAAAGACACATGTACATATATGTTTATCACGGGACTATTTACAATAGCAAAGACTTGGAACCAACATAATGCCCATCAATGATAGACTGGATGAAGAAAATGTGGCACATATTCACCATGGAAGACTACACAGCCATAAAAAAGGATGAGTTCACGTCCTTTGCGGTGATATGGATGAAGCTGGAAACCATCATCCTCAGCAAACTAACACAGGAACAGAAAACCAAACACTGCATGTTCTCACTCATAAGTGGGTGCTGAACAATGAGAACATGTTGACACAGGGAGAGGAACATCACACACTGGGGTCTGTAGGTGGGTGTGGGGAAAGGGGAGGGAGAGCATTAGGACAAATAGCTAATGCATGTGGAGCTTAAAACCTAGATGACGGGTTGATGGGTGCAGCAAATTACCATGGCACAAGTATACCTATGTAACAAACCTGCATGTTCAGCACATGTATCCCAGAACTTAAAGTAAAATTTTAAAAAATGAAAGTATGCAATATGTGTATGTGTGTGTATACATACATATAAAACAAGCACTCATTTTCATTTTGTACATATATGCACATTATGAGTGTGAATATATGTTAAATAATATCCTATCAGTTTTGTATTTGTAACACATATATGTACATGCATATACAACAAATAGAGGTGTTTTGCATAATAATTTCATTTATATTCATTTCATCAGCTAAGAACTAAAAAGAATTTAAATCAAAATCAATTATTCATTTACAGGTGTTTTTAACCATCATCTCCCCCTTTATCTTCAGTTTTATGCCTCCTTGTATTGCCATTTTGTGACTTTTTTGCCATAAATTATACATATTTGGAACAGTCACTTTAAGAAATTCAATCTTTGGATAAGATCTCTAAGATTGATTTAGTATGAATACGTGTGTGGGCACACACTTGACAAAGAAAGGTCAGTTATAAATATATGTGTACACTTATCAAAATAATTCACATAAAATCTCTGAATAAAATTATCTGTATGCTTTTTCTGTCAATAAAAGCAATATAGTATAATTCTTGGTAGTAAACCTGTTTGTTTTCATTCTGTTGCCTACCATGTGAGCTGCCATGTTGGTATAAAACATCGATCATTTGATATTTTACTACAGCAAATAATAGTGATCCCCACGAAATAATAAATAAATCAGTGAGTTTCACGGAAATAAGTTTTTGGATGGATCAGATAATTTGAAGTTGTTAGTTTATTCTCCAGCAAGGTGAAAGAAAAAAGCTGTTAGTTTGTTCTCTATCAGGTGATCGAAGATGAAAACTAAAGTTCTCAAGGCCAGTGCATAATAATGGTGCCGTATTCTGTGCATCAATCACCATTACCAAATACCTATATTGCCAAATATTTCATGTACCGCTTTAGTGGTGATTAATCAATGTGCCATGGCACTGAAACTGAAACGAGACTTTGTAGTACAAGTGATATTCAAAGGGTTTTGAAAATTTATCAGCTCTATAGATATAGATGAAAATTTATCATCATCTATCTAGAAATCCTGTTTTTATAAATGTTACCTAGCCAAATATTGGTTTTATTTACTTAATATTTAGAAAACATGAGTTTAGTAAAAATTGTTCAGATTTTCTTAATGTAGTGTGTGAAATTACTATGTAATTATACAAGAAATATGCTACACAGCTGAATACACAAAGAGGTCAGCAGAGGGAGCAAAAGGTGCCTTTCCCCTATAATCCACAGCAACATCACCCGCTCTTCTCTCTACATCATCGATGTATGTTATCTAAAGTCCTGTGCAAATGCCACCTCAACACAAGTCCTCTAGCCTTGCCTTCTTATCAGAAGCAGCTCGAAAGCCCCGATAATTCTAGAACCACTGAAAAATACACACTTGTTGCAAGGATTGAAAAGCCTCATATTGCAAATTCAGAATTCACAGTACTGAAAAAATTCATAATTTTTTTAAAGTTACAATACTGTGAACTATACAAAATGAATTATGTTGGGATCCGATGACTCTCTTCATTCCAGCCTATCTTATATTTTCTCATTCATTTCTCCACATAGTCACAACAACAGACTCACTATTACATTTCATTAATGGCTATTTTATAATAAATGATCTCAATAGCATTTCTGAAACCTCTGCTGTTCTGGTTTTACAGAACTCTTGAATTTTTGAATGAGTTAGTTTTTGATTGAAAAAGACCTGACTCTTATGCTTAGAAAAGCCATCATTTCTTTCTGTAAGCTTTCCGTCTTCTATAAGCTTTACATGTTCCATAAGCAAACATTCGCTGGTTTTGTGATCAAACTAGAGAGGCAAATTCAGTTAATAATAACAACGTCATTTATCATCCTCAAATCTAGTGTTATGGATAATACGATCTCCACAAGGAGACGGTTGCACGAGCGACAAGGGAAAGACAATCAACAGTCTTTTACTCATACCAAGATATGTCCACACACACTTGTTTCAACAGTCAAAGTAACGCCATATGTCCCCAGTGATGTGGGTGGGCAAAAGGAACAGTTGGCCGGCTAATGAGGGCCATATGTACACGCAGCCTATCGTACCATCCTTCTTACTTATGGTTGCTGAAAACTCAGTGGAAGAGCTTGCTCTGAGGAATGGCATGGCTGGAGGAGGAGAGGCTTCCTTAAGAGCAGGAAAGGACCATTTGTTGTACAACTACTGTATCTCTGAAACTGGGAGCTAAAGATATGCATGTACGTTACTCATTCTTATTAAGAGTTCCTTACGCATCCGTAGAGTTCTTTACTCCAGTTTCACCTTCTTTCACTAAATTCTTTTGCATTTATGTGCAAAGGGATTTTGGGCCCTTTTCAAAAATTACTTTTCCTAATCAATCTTGTTAATTTGATGTTCATTTACATCGGCTTCTCTTTATTTTTAGCTTGATTTCCAGAAAAATTATACTTTCTTTGACATTGTTAAATGTTACAATATTAAAAGAAATGAAAAAGACTTAAAAACTTAGAATATTTGAATGAGGGTTTCTGGAAGGCAGAGAGAACAATAAGGCAAAAGTACTTACTGCACTACTGTTCCAAAGTAAAAGAAAAACAAAGATTTTAAAAATGATTATAGCAGCTTTGTATCTCAACCAGGGTTTCCTTTGAAATTTCTACAACTGCAAACACTATTCAGCAATTTGCACTGATTATAAAATTTATTGTTTTAAGGTCAATTGTGATACTATGATCAGATAATATAATTTACTTTACTCTTAATGGCTTCATTTTGACAACTGAGGGAGCTTTCAGGAAGGACAACGCTTCCTGCACAACAACCAGTAAAGCAGGTCACATCCATTTTCAATCTAATTTTAAGAAAAATGAAGGACAAACTACTTGTGAGGCAGCAAGAATTCATTTGCATTAAATTAATTTGAACAGGGCATTTCAAGTTCTCTCTGGCAACAATGGAATAAAGGGGAAAATGAATCTATCTTATGCAATGATCCTCTTCTAGGTTACAGAAAGATTTGAAAGGCTGACATGACCATTGCTAAATTTCTTCTAGAAGTCTATGATTAGTGTCATAGATATAACTCATGAGATAAAATATTCACAAAGAATGTCTGTGAACTGCATCAATTGTGATGGAACTACTGTCTAACATCCCTTTGAAAAGTTATATTCTGCAAAGGTTAAAAAAACACCAACCTTTCGATGCTTTCTTATATGGATGAGCTTTTGTCAACAAGAACTAAGCTTCACAATTAAGCACTATGGAGGATAATGTTCTAGGTTAATTTAAACCTAACTAATCCAGGACTTGGCCTTGATAAATAATGGGTTTCATTAATATTTTTGACCCTAGCAGTGCAAATACTTTTACTTATATTTTACTAAAGCTAGTTTTGACAAATCTAAGGGTATTTAATTTATCAGTATCTGTTGTCAGATGAAAACTTCCCCATCAATACCTTCTAATGGTTCAAAAATAAACTGTTACCCCCACAGATACATTGTTTTTCCATGCGTAAGCAAGTACATTAATTTCAGGGTCTCAAGGCATAAAAGTGATATTACCACTTGTGATAGGCTGCATAATAGTCCCAAAAGATGTTCTTCACCTAATCTCCCGGCCCTGGGAATGTGCTGCCTTACACAGCCAAAGGACTTGTAGATACGATTCATTTAAGGATCTGGAGACAAGGTGATTATCCCAGATCATCCACGTGAGTCCAAAGTAATCACAGGAGTCCTTAGTTGAAGTGGAGAGAAGGACTCAAAGTTAAAGGAGGAGACAGCGCGGAGACAGAAACAGAAATAAAAGCAACGCACCTTGAAAATGGAGGAATGGGGAAAAGACAATGAAGACAGGTGCCACCAGAAGCAGAAAATGCAAGAGAATGGATTCTCCCCTCAGCACCTCGAGAAGGAACCCACACTGCAGACACATTGACTTAGCCTAATTAAAGTGATTTTGGACTTCTGACCTTTGAAACTGCAAGACAATAAATATGTGTTAAGTTATGTAAATGTGTCGTAATTTGTTATAGCAGCAGTAATACAACTAATACACCACTACAATAAGCAAAGGAAATAAAGTGCAATAGTGACAAACTTAAGGGTTTCCAGGAAAGAGAAACGAAGTGGTAAACTCAATCACAGGATTATATTAGTAACTGTAGTATATGTTACTTGCTTACCCTTTCAATCACATTATTGCTGTAATTGTCATTATCATCCAATCAATATGATTACACCAGTATGTATAACTTAGACATGAAAATTTTTTTCTATTTCACTCTTCCCATAATTCCATGCAGCTACCCCTAAGCAACTATGTATCTGATGAAGCTAATATTTTCAGGGAAAATCTTCCATGTTAAGCAGAAAATTTACATCTAAAATTAAATTCTTTTAAGCCAGTCTGGGGACAATACCTAGAAAATTCAAACATTACTTCTCAAGAATACCACTAGCAGTGAGTTTGTGACGCTATCTTCCACCAACTGAATCAAAATTAATTTTAAATATTTTCAAAGCAATATTTTTAAAAATCGTGTACACATTTTTTCCTCTTGGTAAAAATAAACCACTTCTCAACCATCCATTATATTTATGTTAATTACATGAAGTCCATACATGAATTATCATACCACAAATAGAAAACTATTTAAATAGAAAAATCTCACTTGGTGCTGACAGAATGACAGCATAAAACTGTTAAGCATGAGGAGAAAGTTGTTTGCAGTGTAAATATTTCCCTTTTCCTATCAAAGTGTGTCCTGTGATCTAGCGCTCTTCTCTCCACATGCTTAAGTACAGCAAAAGTTATAAAAACACTCATTCTAGTTTTCTATACTTTAATGGTTGTAGAACATCAGAAGAGAATTGGGAGATGGGAATGTTTTGTGCTTGACATTGCATTTGAGGGGAAAATAAAAACTTGGACATAATATGTGGGATGTCTCCACAGTAATACATGGGAGGGCAAGAAAAAAATGCTATCAAATTTCTACCATGCGCTGAGCCCCTTATATCAACAAATATCCAGCCTTTCTAATGTACTAACAACCATTCTTCATAGCAAGTATTCTATTCCCAGCTTGTAGGTAAGAAACAAAGCTTCAGAAAGGGATCTTCACCAATTTCACACAGTCAATAAAAGGCAGAACTAGGGCAAATATCAATAATAAAAATAGCAATCTAATCCTAATTGGACCTGGCACTGTTCTAAGAAGAAAATCATTAACAAAGGATTTTGAGTTACCACACTCTTAGTCTCCCCGTTTTACAAAAGAAGCAACTGGGGTAAAGTGAAGCTATGCCGTTTCTTTTCAAGCTCATATACCTAACAAGATACCACTTTAATCATGGGTCTCTGATAGATCGTGTACCTCATTTCTAGCGTTTGCTGAGATTTTTCTTATTAACCCTAAGCAAGTATTTGATCCCTGGTAAGTATGCTGTAATTTTTTCACCGCTCATTCTTATCACGGTTCTTCAAGAAAAGTACAGTTCAACACATTTGTCCTATTTGGTTACAAATTTTGAAATTCAAAATATGTATCACACTAAGCTGTTAGCTCCATTTGGAATTTTAAAAAACTAAATTTTTCACTCAGTTAAAAAAAATTGCATTGTTTACTCCCATATCTACAATATAGCTTATAAGTGTATATTTGTATTGAAAACATAATTTTCTACAACTTTTATAATATTTAAATATTATTTAAGGTTTTAATAATATTTAAATATTTAAATAATACATTTAAAAACATAGTTCAACAAGTCCGAATAATCCATCACTTACTTATGACAGAATATTTGTTCAGTATCTTCTGTTTGTTCACTCTTGTGTAATATATCCTATTTTAAGAATCAAAAACTTCTCTTAATGTCAACACTACAGCCTCTTCACAATTCCTACTTATTCCTAATTACCCTTCAGGAGCAAATAAAATGAATTTATCCCAAATTTCTTTGCTTTGAAACAACTTCAGTGAAAATGGTGGTTGTCAACCATATCTACCATTCATATATCCCATTGTTTTCTGCATTAAATTTCATCTAATACTCCTTATGCCATCAGTGTCACTACAAAGGGGGACAGGGGATGAATCTCATCATGAACAAAGGTATATACACTAGATCTTAGGATGTTCAATCATTTCCTTACTCTATTATGTCCCATCTGAACTACTCATATTAAAATGAGCAACTATATGAACATGGTACTTTTAAGAAAGGATGTTCAAAAATTAATTCATATCTTGTACAAATTGGTATCCAAGAAATCATGACCTAATAGGCATCACATATGTGAATGAAAAAATTCACTTTCAGCAATGAATGTTGATGACACTCCTTTAGCAAGAGTTGTACCGAGCTACCCACAACTCCTCAGCACTCACTATTCTCATACATGCGGTCGGACAATGTCCAAGGGTGCAGTGATTCTGTCCAGAGGCTTTTCTGGGCCGTTAGAGCTGTCTCAGCCTGTGTACAGGGTTATACAGACACTCTAGGGCATTCATGACTCTGATCACTGGACCAGCCCTGTACTAACTGCAAATTTATGGAGGAAACTTTCAAGTCCTCTTGCCCCCCAGTTGGGGTAACTCTGTTACCTATTTCATGTGGTCTCAGTTCTCCAACAAAAATGATCTCGGCCTGCTCATCTTACTTCCATTTCACTACATGGCACAACTAGAAGTTGACTAGGTATTCTGCTTTAATGTATATGCAAAGCCCTCTTGTTCAGGAATGTTTGTAGAATAATATTTCTAAATTAGGAATACAATTGGTCTTGTTCTTTCCTGAGGGATAAAATGTCATCTCTCTTCTTCTCTCCCTCTCTCCTTTCTTCCTAACTCAGCTAACCCTCTATCTGAAAGAATTACAAAGGAAGAAATCTAGGGCATTGTTTAGCATTCTCAGGAGGACTGGAAATGTTGGAATGACAGCGAGTATCACACATACACTGCTTGAAGTATTTTGCAGGATCCAAGGGAAGAGAAAATTTTGATATTCCAGAAAATTTAAGTCATCCTTTTAATATCAGGACCAGAAAGAAACAGGTCACACGGGCAAGAGCCATAAAACTAATTATCTTGACTCTTTCCAGAATACCTGAGCTATAAATGTACAGGGAATCCTGTAATCAGATGCAAAGTTGTGTATAATATACTTAGTTCCCAAATGTAACTAGGAATTTTATGTATATAATGTGAAAAATCGTTCCAAAGTATTTGAGACTCCAAAAACTTTCCTAGCTAGCATTCAATATTCTTGCTTAACTTCTCCTTATACCCCTAACTGTATTGAGCATGCATAGACACACAAAAGCTAGGATCAACTATTACCGCTTAAGAAAGAAAAGGAGGAAAAAGGCTGTATTATAGGGATTTAGTTTTCTTCCTCAACTCTTGAAGAAGCCTATTTGTATCAGCCCGTGTCAGACAACAAAGTACTTATCAATAAAGTTTTATGAATGTGGTCACATATGAAATATAAGAGCATTCAGTTTCTACCTCTCCTTTTCTCATAAATCCTACATCAGATAGACATTAGCTATATCTGCCAATGTTTCCACGGAATCTTAAAGACTATTCACTGCAAAGCTGGCAGTGTAGCCTGAAAGCAAGTTATGTCTGCGTTGCAACTTCACACTAAGTGGTTTAAAAATACAACTAAAGGTGGCCTGTCTTTATCTTGATTATAAGACATAAATTATCCCAAGAATATTCTTAGTAAAAATTGGGTCTCCCGGTCAAGCCACTTCTATTAAGAAGGACACAGGTCAGTTTTTAGGAGTTTAGGTGTTATTTGGAAGTTAGGAGCATCTAAATATGGAATATAACTCCATTAAATTATAGTATATTTTATATCAAAGAGAAACGACAAAAATAAGAAATGTTTTAAGTATTTTTTCGTATAGCGTGTTCATATATAATTACTTCAGTAGTCTCAATGTAGTCATGCAATTGTTTGGGTAAAGAACTAAACTTGAAGTTAAATAGCATAGGTCTGAATTCTTATGGTTTATAACATTCATATATTTTATATGTTCCAGAATAATATGTAATTTCTAAGTTTATAACATAATAATTACAGAAATCTAGGTAAAGTAATACTTCTGTGACACAGTCTCTTCATCTACAAAATGGAATATTGCTTTTCTCCTTAAATTTATATTAAAAATTGGAGAAGTAATATATGTGAAAGAACCTTACATTAAATATGCAAGTTTTATTTGTTGAATTCAAACAGTCATTAAAGAACAAAATAAAACATTACATTTGGATTAACAAAGTAGATACATATATCTCAATCTGAGAAACCTTTAAGCTCTCTTGACCATAAAATGACATTGGATCCTATAAGAGAGTTTGGTAAATATTTGAAAGATATTTCAATTTCACACCTAAATGTTGATTCTGACATTTATTTCCTAAACTTATCATTTGTATACTTACCTGCTATTAAATCCACAGGGGTCATGTCACTAACTGTATGCCCACCGATTTTATTGAGAGGTATTCAGCAAGGCCCACAAAGTAAGTATTGAATTTTTTTAAAAAACAGACCCAAAACACCTAAAAGCAAAACACTTAGTAAATTCTTATAATCATGAAGATCACAAATTAGTGCTATTAGTAAGAAAGAAACTTCTAAACCAAATAAAGTCCTAATACCTCCAACGAATTTTGTCTCTCTGATACACACACACACGATTAAAAAAAAAAATGAAGGAAATGTAAAAAAATAAATAAATGAAGGAAGTTCTGTGGGAAATGTCCATAATTTCATGCCCAGAATTTCCCTATCAATCTCTTTCCCCAAAGTTCTTCCGAGAAAATAAAGTTGCCTTTCTCTCAACGTTAACTCATCACTTTTCTCATAGCATTTTCAAAAGAAATATTTCCTGTCAGCCGGCCACTTAAACTTTGTGCTGTTAAAGAAATCCAAAAAGGTATCAATTTTGCAACAAAGGATAAAGAGGAGACGAAGTGAACCAACATGGCTTTTAATCTAAATTGCCGTCACCTGTCACAGGTTGTCTAGCGAGCCTCAAGTTCCCTCTAATAAGCTTATGGAGGGTGCGGAGCAAAGGCACCTCAAGGTGCTCTGCGGGTTTTCCCCTGGTAAATTAGGCTGAAAGGAAAAGAGTCCCACCCCCCACCCCCAAACTTGGAGACCAGGGCTGCCCTGCCGAATGCTGTGCCCAGACCTCCTACTTCCACGCCCTTCCAGTCCTTTCCTCGGCTTGGAAAATTGGGCATGAGGCAAGCAAAAGGAAGGACAGAAGGCCAAAACGGGCATCCGGGAAGCCAAATTTCTGTCTCAAAAGCTCGTCTAGAAACGCGTACATAGCGCGTGCCTTGCGGACATCTCCTAAAACCCCGTTCACTGAAGCTAATTCCTCCCGAACGCCCCCACGCCGGCTGAGGATCGCAACCGCCCATCCGCCCCTCCAGCCTGTGCAGCCGCCCCCAAAACCTCCCGTGAATCGGGAAATGTCAAGGCAGCAGCGCTTGGGGAGCCGAGCAGCCTCGCCAGTTCCAAGTCTCTGGTTCGAGACCCCTCGCTTCGCCTCTTTGGGGAACTCACCTGGAGTCAGGTTTAGATGGCAGCCTCCACCCAGGGGACAGGGAAGCGGCCCCGGGAAGCGCCGCCGCGTCCTGTGAATAACGAGCGCAGCGCAGCGGAGCAGCTCCCCCTGGACTGGCCGCTCCCCGATTCCTCCCGCTCTGTCCGGGAACCGTCCCTCCGTTCTTTCCTCTCCCTCCCCTGCCTGCAGCCGCCGCGCTCCCTCCTCCTGCTGGCGGCTCAGGGCTGTGCTTCCGCCTCCCTCCTGCGGGCGCACGAGCTGCCCGCGCTGCTAATGAGCAGGCTCCAGGCTCCGCCCGGCCAGGGGTGCGCACACGCCCCACGCCGGAGACGAGCTCCCGGGAGCGGAGCTATGGATACGCCTGGTGCGGCCGCTGGAGAAATGAACTGGAGGAGGCATCCAGCATCTCACACTTTCTGGCCACTCAGCTTAACTAAGCCATAACCCCAGACTTCTTCCTAAATCTCCAGTAATTTACAGGTGCTGAAAAGTCAATGAGGGGTTTGAGCACAATCTGTGTTAACAGTATTGCCAGTATAGAGATGCTAATCTGGCTAGATTCTAGGGATGAAATGTTCAAGGGACGGTATATGATTCTTTCTGGTGGTTATTTTGACATATTTTGGCTATACTTACAGATCTGTAAAATAAACCAGCAATCTTCTAATCATGACAACACAGATTCCTAATTGAAGGCAGCTGATACTTATTAAATACCAGGCTCTGTTTAATAGGCTCTTCTTTCCCAGCTGATCTTTACTACAATTCTGTGAGCACTACTAGCACCCCTATTCTATATTTTAAGAATTTGGGTTTAACTTTTAAAACAAGACGGTCTTAAAACAAGACTAAGGATCATGTCCAACCTTGCAGAGATTCTAAGTTTCTGAGCCTAAATAATAACTGATATCTGTAGCTCCCACAACCCATACCCTGTGTATAATGTGTTGCAGCATCTTGGATGGTACCGTGTAACTGAACCAACAAAGATAATAGGACCATCAGCAAATACACACCACGAGACTAATGAATACCTAGAATCCTAGTGAGACTTGTAAATAGTCAAGCACCCTAAGTAACAATAGTTCAAGTGCATGCTAAACATGGTGATTACTTATAAAAGAACAGCAACCAGTATGAGTGAAGACAGGCAAATAATGTTCAAAATGTTCAGAATCAATGTCCAGCCACTTATGAGTTGAATTCCCCACTCTAAAAAGGAGGCCAGATGTGATGTATTCTAAGAAGTCTACAATGGGCGTGGTCTTTTCGCAACCAAAAAGGGCTTTTTAAACACTTATATCCCATTAAGAATATGCAATAGCTAATTAATATTAAATCTGAAAATCAGTGATAATTTATTTCAACTAACCTTACATGAAAAAATCATTACTCATTCAAGCTTTTAGAATTAGATTAAATAGCATTGAGTATCAAATTTACTTCAACCCATAGAAATAATAGACAGTTAATTAATAAAGTAAGTAATTTAATTAACTTTACTTTTGTGTCATGATGTATTTTTCCTTAGGAAAAGGATAAGACATTTTTTCCATGGTATAAAACACTAGAATATGACTTTTATATTTTTCTTCATGAAGATTAAAGAATTAATAAAATAAGTACAGACATATTGTCAACAAATCTATCCAGATCATTCATTCTCCACTCAAGAAATTATGCTAGGCAAGCTTTATTTCTCCATATGTACAAGGCAATTCAGAGGTCAAAAATTTGAAAACACTTCAATGAACATCAACCATTAATTAACTAAGAGTAGATTTTATTTATAAACAACTTTAAAAGACTATAAAAAAGGTATAACAAACTTCTACTTTATCAGTACTGCTACTCCTGTTGAACACAAAGATATATAATTATAGTTTTCTCCCTATTTAAAATATTTATTGATTCTGGCATAATAATGTCATACTCATCCCTCAATAATCAGTGTACATGGAACCAGAAATCTTTTCTTTCACCTAGTCAATTTAAGTATTTCTGTGTTTTGCATGTTAACACTCTATTTATTCTGTGTTTCTAGTGCTTATCCTCAAAATTTTTATAGTTCCGTTCACATATGAATTCTACCAATCAGCACTATATATAAATAATGCAACGTATAAAATGTGTTAAATAAATGGATGTAAGATTTATGCTAAATTTTTCACATAGTAAGTACTTCAAAACCCTTATTATTTTTCCTTAAGCTTTTATGTGCATATATTTTATCTCTCCAATTAAAGAATAAACTTCTAAATAAGAAGAGTTTTGTCTATAAATTTTACGCATTTTAATACATTATTAATCTAAAACCTTGGACTAGAGTTTGGAATTCTTTTATGTATTCATTTATTGATTCAAAAAATAGGTGTCCATGCCATTTTTTCTAAACCTTGTGCAAGATGTAGGGTATACAATGATGTCCAGACTTTAGAGTCCTTGACCTCATGGCGTTTAAAGTGCAGTAATGTACAGTAATTTTAAAATCTATTTATTATTATTTAAAACAATAAATGAATACATTCTTGTCGAAAATAACTGAAAAGTCTGTCTGAATTCCCTGGCCAAGGCCAAAACATGAAAGCAAAAGAGCTGCCTGAAAACAGTGCAAGCCACTCTCCAGAGGGTTTCTCTGTTGAAACAGCACATCGCATTATGGAAATAATGAGAAAAATTAGTAACTGTGCAAACGACAACACATATGCATCTTTGTGGTTTCTGACCTTTTAGCATCGTCGAAGCAAGACCACAAACCTTTCAACACCAGGCGTGGTATTAATCTTGCACAGAATATAATGTTTTCACATATTTTATTCTGATTTCCTACAAAGTAATTTCAATTTCTAGCTAAAGCTAA
This sequence comes from Symphalangus syndactylus, assembly GCF_028878055.3. Taxonomy (NCBI): domain Eukaryota; kingdom Metazoa; phylum Chordata; class Mammalia; order Primates; family Hylobatidae; genus Symphalangus; species Symphalangus syndactylus. Next base: position 106,946,723 of record NC_072437.2, on the reverse strand, counting down.
TGGATTTTTCTAGTGAAAACATTGTGTACAGAATGACTTTCCAGTGAGATCCGCGTACCATGCGCCATTTTCATGTTCGTGCTCATTTCTCTGAAGTCTGTTTGCCTTTAATTCACCATAATAAAATTCCTTGTGTACTTTTATTGGCAACCATTGCATAGTGACACTTGCATCCAAATGTAATTCCATTTGAGCTTGGCAGTGTTTGCTTTTTTATCAGAAGAGGAAAGTTAGAGGGAACAAGGGGCAAAGATGTGTGTAAGAATATCTGAGGGACCATCACAGCATCATCACAAATTCAAGATTTTTTTGAAACATTAGACAAGGGACTGACAGCCATGCCCTGGGATGGCTGAAACACTTCACAACCTGCTCATGTTTATGACCAAAATCATCACCTAAAATGAATTCAATGTGTCAATATCATAATATTGTTTGTGTATAAGTAATCATGAAGCAGTTAGGGAAGGGAGTATAATCTAGTAAGAAATTGGAACAAAAAGTGTTAGACAAAATTCAAGAAGATTTAAAAGAAGAAAATTAACCTGTCTGATCTGAACAGAATTGGAAAAGCACATCAATCATAGCTCTATACATTGACCATAGACTTAAAGCATAACATAAAAATAAAGAAGGCAGATAACTCAGGAAAACATTTCTATTAAATCTACTCCGTAAAGTTTTCCCATACTTTTATTTTACTAACAGGAGCATACATTTAAATCTGACAAAATCATATATATTTTGTTGATTCAATTTGTAGCAGATAGAGGAGCATGTCCCAGTGCTATGACAGTGAGTTGTCACTATAACATACCACTGCTTTACATCTTACCCACAGGCTAAAATGTTTACCCCTAGAGTCGTGACTTTGTATATGACAGGAGATTGCTAGTAAAAGTAAATATATTTGGCTGAAGGGTAGATACAACTTTAGGCCATTATATCATTCACTAAAATTTAGCTGGCATTTACATATTTACCTGCTTAGTTCATATGACAAATATGTTTGAGAGACTGCCATATACAAAAAAAAAAGATGGAACCATCTTACAAATTTAGAGATTACTTAAAGAAATGGAACTGAAGGGTTAACTGTGATGGCAAGAATGAAGAGAGCAAAACCAGAGGGTACTTCAAGGAGAACAGGCATGAGAGAGGCATTATAATTTGGAGGGTGCTATGATTTGAACCTATGTGCCCATCCAAAGTTTGTATGTTGAAACTAAAATCCCAGGACAATGACATCAAGAGATGGGGCTTTTGGTTAAGTGATTAAGTGAAGAAGGATCCACCCTCATGAATGAGATAGACGTCCTCGTAAAAGATGCTTTAGAGGAATGCCGGGCTCCTCAGTCTCTTCTGCCATGTCATCACATTGTCCGTTTTTGCCCACTTTTGTCACGTGAAGACGAAGCAAGAAGGTGCCACCTCGGGACCAACTGCCAAATCTCCACTGCCTTGATTTCGGACTTCTCAGCCCCAGAACTGTGAGAAATACATTCCTGTTTTTTATGAATTAATCTGTGGCATTTTGTTATAGCAGCATACAGACAAAAACAGGGTAAACAGCCTGGTGAGAGTGGATATTTTAGAAACTTGAGATGATTCAATGTCGCTGATTCTCCATTTTCTCATATGTAAAATGAAGGAAATAATGCTGATTACTTCATAGTTCATTGTACAAATTAAATTAACTATGTAAATAAAGCAAGCAATATAGTTCCTTTTATCTGGTATACATTGTTTAAGTGTTGTTGTCATTACATGAGGAAAACAAGAACTTCCCCAAACAGAAGGATGTGGGAACCAAAACTAAGATATAAGAAAGGACCAAAGTTCACTGTGACAATCTGGTCAAGCGCTGGTTAGGGAAGATAGCATAATGTTACGCATAGATATTATTTGAGGATAATTTTCCTCCACCCCGAACTCCTCTAGCACTTTCCCTACGTCTTTCATTGCACTTCTTCATTTGTCTCTTTAATTACGGTTATTTATATAAATCTTTTAGCTTCCTACAAAAATAAGCTTGTAGTGGGACAGATTCTTGAGGATCTATGTCAAAGCAATTTTTCTATTTCCTACAGCAAGTAACCCAGTAGTAATCACACAGAATTTGTTAAAAGAATAAACATAGGAAGATTAATTTCCATTTATTTCTTTGCTAATTTTTAATCAGAATTATACCATTGTTAGGGAGGGAGAAATTATAAATTGAGGACATGAGTATTAACATTTAAATCTGTTATTCTGCTTTATTTTAGAGCTTGCCATGTTTTGTGATTAAAAAAAGAAACAGGACATTCTATATAGCTGTTGCAAAACGTGTGGTCTGTTGGTGAACTAGCAGCACCAGCATTACCAAGATTTCCTTAGTTTGCAGGGCTACTGAGTCAGAATTCGCATTTTGACAAAACTCCAGGTGATTCATGCTCTGCATTTAAGTTGGAGAAGCACTGTTCTATAGTTCTCCTTATGTCCTAAATGCATTGTCAGTGAAAGAAAATACTATACGTATGATAATAATAACGGTAATATTAACAAAAATGTAACTATTAGTAATTTTCTATGCTCTCCCAGATACTAAGTCCTTTATTTAATACTTGTGATATTTCTGCGAAGTTGCAATTGATATCACCTACTAAACTGATACTCAGAAATCTGAGGTAATTCTCCAAGGTCACAAAGCTAGTGAATCACAAACCAGATTTTTAAACTCTTGCTGCTTCATTCCAAAGACTAAACCGTTTCTAACTCACGGTTAATACATTTGCTTCTGCCTTCCATTTCCTAAATATGGTTTCCTTTCTATTTCATTAGCTTTACTTATACATGACTGATTTTTAACCCTCTCTAACATTTGCAGAATATGGTGTACTATGGTTAATAAGGACAATACCAAGTAATATCATGTTGAGAAAGCGTGCAGAAGTAGCATCAAAAAACAGACTTTTTCCAAAATGTTTACTAAAAACTTTCAATAAAAACAAGATTTTCTACTTAGAATTTCTACCTTGCATAACTCAAATGGAGCATGACTATTAAAATGACAAATAGATTCCGTAGTTGCCTAAGAGCTAAGAATAAGAATTGCTATATAAAAAAGCATAAATATGCCATATGAATGACATGTATAAGAATCATGGGAGTGCTATTTGGTATTTAGTATTTAGTTCCATTCTGCAGCATGATCAAAAAGAAGCATCTGTATAGTTCACTGTGCATTATAGCACAATAAATCACCTCATTAGGCTCAGATATATGTAAAGATTTACAGTCTGGGAAAGTCCACTAGATATTCTTAATCACTTCTTAGACTGTACTGTCCCCCATATTTCTCTTTTTCTATAGAAAGGTTGCACATGGAAAGGCTTTATTTGAAATCCAGCAATGAATGGAATGTCTGTGAAGCAAGAAATAGATGGAAATTGACATTTTAAAAGAAAGTTTGGCTTCTGAAGAGATACAGCTGTGACCTTGGTCTTTTTGTTGGAGAGAAGTATTCCCTAGCCTTACTGTACTATTTTTCCCAAAGCACCCTCTCTATTGTTCTCCCTTCATCTCTGGCTCGTATCATATGGCCCCTCCCTCATTCTATCTGGTGAGTTCTGAGAAAAATGCTTAAATTCTGCAGAGAAGATTGAGAACAATGCTAAATATTCCTCAGAGAAGCAAAATATTATGTTAACAGTTTATATTTTCACATGAAATTGTCTATCTCTTCTCTCTGTCTCATGTGTGTATGTGTGTATGTGTGTATGTGTATATATATATATAATATACAGTAGATATGTATATATAGAGTATAATATTCAGTATATATGTATATATAGTATAATATACCGTATATATGTATATATATACAGTGTGTGTGTGTGTATATATATATACATATATATATGTATATATATACTACCATTTACCTCCCAGGCTATACGTCCTGACATCTTAAAAGTAGAAAGCCCTCACAGGCCGCGGTTGCTCATGACTGTAATCCCAGCACTTTGAGAGGCCGAGGCGTGCAGATCACCTGAGGTCGGGAGTTCAAGACCAGCCTGACCAACATGGTGAAACCCCATCTCTACTAAAAATACAAAAAATTAGCTGGGCGTTGTGTTGCGCACCTGTAATCCCAGCTACTCAGGAGGTGGAGGCAGGAGAATCACATGAACCCGGGAGTCGGAGGTTGTGTGAGCCGAGACCATGACATTGCACTGCAGCCTGGGCAATGAGAGCAAAACTCCATCAGAAAAAGGAAGGTGGATAGGCCTTAAAAGACTTTTGAAAATGAGATTTGTCGAATATTTATTAGAGATGAAGAAAATAAGTGCGGACCCACACGTAACTTGTCTGAGGTCACAGAAGTAGGGACCCACACGTAACTTGTCTGAGGTCACAGAAGTAGGGACCCACACGTAACTTGTCTGAGGTCACAGAGGTAGTCATGCTGCAGCAGCCTTATTGGTTTTCCTCTATGACATGCATTATTATTGTTTTTGATCATTTCAAGAGGTTTCTAGTCGATAGTGGGACAAAATTTCTAATTTGGGAACCTAATTTTCTCTGCAAATCTTCTTTACATCTCTAGCTTATTAATACACCTCAGAAGTGTTACAGGAATTAATTCGCAGGATTTTGAAGAATATTTTGAGGTATGCTGGGAAAAATCATGTCAAGTATCAATGATTAGAAACTAAACAATCAATATTAGATATTGTAAAATTATATTTAATCTTCCATATGGCATAAATAAGTTATTTTAATGTACAGTCGTTGTACTTTGTAAACTTGCATATAAAATATTTGAAAAAATAACTTTCAATATGTAAAATGTAAATATACAAAGGAAAGCATCGGAAAAAATAGATAAAAATAATCAGGCTAAGAAAACACTACAGTGTCACCCTCAGAAGACTATAGAAGGATTCTCACCCTCGAGAAACAGAGGAACTTGAACATGGAAATGACCCTCTGCTGGCCATACTGATTATGGTACATAATTTTAAAAGGCTTTTAGAGAGAAGGGAAATGTTTTATTATGCATTCAGCACAGTGTTATGGTGATGTTTCTTAACTATCAGCTATTTTTAAAATTCCTATAATCTTTCTATAGATGACAAAGTTACATAAATATGAAGGATAAGAAGGGCCCCTGCAAACCTGATAATACAATTCTCTTTTCAATGATAACGTATATCTAAGCGCGCATCTCCTAATCATATTGATGTGCATTAAGTGTTCTTTTACCTACACCTGTCAAAGTGGCTAAAGTAATCCTTCATGAGGAGATAATTTTTTTCTTTAGGTGATTTTTTCCGCATAATACCCTAACATTTCCAATTCCATCATTCTCGAAAAAGTTTACATGATATACATATACAATTACTAAAATTTTGGCGGCATAAATAATTTAAATGGACTTTACTTCAAAGATAATATTTACGTTTAAAGTTGTAAACCTTTGAATCATCAATTAATTAGAATTATCTTTTTCTTTATAAATAAAGTTTTTTGTCCCTACATATTTATGATTTGGAAATTTTCACCTGGAAAATTTCATTTTCAGTTGGATGCCTTGTCTTTAGTATAAAATTCAGTATTTCAATTTCAATATAATTTTTTGATTGATTTTAATGCAGAGAACTGAAAGGAATATCTTCAAATATAAACTACACAGAATCATTCTGTGAAACTTCTTTCTGATCTGTGCATTCAGCTAACAGAGTTAAACCATACATTTGATTGAGCAGTTCTGAACACTCTTTCTGTAGAAAATGCAACTGGACATTTGGAGCGCTAAGAGGGTAGTAGTGGAAAAAGGAATATATTCAAATATAAAGTACACAGAAGCATTCTGTGAAATTTCTTTCTGTTCTCTGCAACTTCTTTCTGTTCTCTGCATTCAACTAACAGATTTGAGCCTTACTTTTGAAGGAGAAGTTCTGAAACACTCTTTGTGTAGAAACTGAAATTGGACATTCGGAGAGCTAAGAGGATAATAGTCGAAAAAGGAATATCTTCAGCTAAATACTACACAGAAGCATTCTGTGAAACTTATTTCTGATATGTGAATTCAACTAACAGAGTAAAACCATACTTTTGATTGAGCCGTTATGAACACTCTTTCTGAAGAAAATGCAAGTGGACATTCGGAGCACTAAGAAGGTAATACTGGAAAAAGGAATATATTCAAATATAAACTACACAGAAGAATTCTGTGAAACTTCTTTCTGTTCTGTGCATTCAACTAACAGAGTTGAACCTTACTTTTGATTGAGCCGTCCTGAAACACTCATTCTGTAGAAACTGCAATTGGACATTCTGAGCGCTAAGTGGCCTATATTGGGAAAAAGAATATCTCCAAATAAAAACTACTCAGAAGAATTCTGTGAAACTTATTTCTGATCTGTGCATTCAGCTAACAGAGTTAAACCACACTTTTGATTGAGCAGTTATTAAACACTATTTCTGTAGGAAATGCAAGTGGACATTAGGAGCGCTAAGATTGTAATAGTGGAAAAAGGAATATCCCCAAATAAAAACTACACAGAAGTATTCTCTGAAACTCCTTTCTGTTCTCTGCATTAAACTAACAGAGTTGAGCCTTACTTTTGAAGGTGCTGTTCTGAAACACTCTTTGTGTAGAAACTGCCAGTGGATATGCGGAACGCGAAGAGGGTAATAGTCAAAAAAGGAATATCTTCAACTAAATACTAAACAGAAGCATTCTGTGAAACTTCTTTCTGTTCTGTGCATTCAACTAAAAGAGTTGAACCTTACTTCTGATTGAGCCGTTCTGAAACACTCTTTCTGTAGAAAATGCAAGTGGTGATTCGGAGCGCTAAGAGGGTAATAGTGGAAAAAGGAGTATCTTCAAATATAAACTACACAGAAGCATTCTGTAAAACTTCTTTCTGTTCCTTGCATTCAACTAACAATATTGAACCTTACTTTTGATTGACCAGTTCTGAAACTCTCTTTCTGTAGATACTGCAATTGGAAATTCTGAGCGCTAAGAGTCCTATATTGGAAAAAGGAATATGTTCAAATAAAAACTACACAGAAGAATTCTGTGAAACTTCTTTCTGATCTGTGCATTCAACTAACAGAGTTAAACCATACTTTTGATTGAGCAGTTCTGAACACTCTTTCTGTAGAAAATGCAAGTGGACATTCGGAGCTCTAAGAGGGTAATAGTGGAAAAAGTAATATCGTCAAATAAGTACTACAGACAGGCATTCTGTGAAACTACTTTCTGTTCTGTGCATTCAAATAACAGAGTTGAACCTTACTTTTGATTGAGCCATTCTGAAACACTCTTTCTGTAGAAAATTCAATTGGACAATCTGAGCGATAAGAGGCCTATATTGGGAAAAAGAATATCTTCAAATAAAAACTACACAGAAGCATTCTGTGAAACTTTTTCTGATCTGTGCATTCAGCTAACAGAGTTAAATCATACATTTGATTGATCAGTTCTGAACACTCTTTCTGTAGAAAATGCAACTGGACATTTGGAGCGCTAAGAGGGTAGTAGTGCAAAAAGGAATATATTCCAATATAAACTACACAGAAGCATTCTGTGAAACTTCTTTCTGTTCTGTGCATTCAACTAACATAGTTGAACCTTACTTTTGATTGAGCCTTTCTGAAACACTCTTTCTGTAGAAACTGCAATTGGACATTCTGAGCGCTAAGAGGCCTATATTGGTAAAAAGAATATCTTCATATAAACACTACACAGCAGCATTCTGTGAAACTTCTTTCTGATCTGTGCATTCAGCTAACAGAGTTAAACCATACTTTTGATTGAGCAGTTCTGAAACACTCTTTCTGTAGAAAATGCAACTGGACATTCAGAGCGCTAAGTGGGTAATAGTGGAAAATGGAATATCTTCAAATATAAACTACACAGAAGAATTCTGTGAAACTTATTTCTGATCTGTGCATTCACCTAACAGAGTTAAACCATACTTTTGATAGAGCAGTTCTGAACACACTTTCTGTAGAAAATGCAAGTGGACATTCGGAGATCTAAGAGGGTAACAGTGGAAAAAGGAATATATTCAAATATAAACTACACAGAAGCAATCTGTGAAACTACATTCTGTTCTGTGCATTCAACTAACAGAGTTGAACCTTAATTTTGATTGAGCAGTTCTGAAACACTCTTTCTGTAGAAACTGTAATTGGATTTCTGAACGCTAAGAGGCCTATATTGAGAAAAATAATATCTTCAAATAAAAACTACAGAGATGCATTCTCTGAAACTTCTTTCTGTTCTGTGCATTCAGCTAACAGAATTAAACGATACATTTGATTTAGCAGTTCTGAAACATTCTTTCTGTAGAAAATGCAAGTGGACATTCGGTGTGCTAAGTTGGTAATTGTGGAAAAAGGAATATCTTCAAATAAAAACTACACAGAGGCATTCTCTGAAACTTCTTTCTGTTCTCTGCATTCAACTAACAGAGTTGAGCCTTATTTTTGAAGGAGCAGCCCTGAAACACACTTTCTGTAGAAACTGCAATTTGACATTCCGAGCGCTACTAGGGTAATAGTGGAAAAAGGAATACCTTCAAATAAATACTACACAGAAGCAATCTGTGAAACTACTTTCTGTTCTGTGAATTCAACTAAAAGTGTTGAACCCTACTTTTCATTTTGCCGTTCTGAAACACTCTTTCTGTAGAAACTGCAATTGGATATTTGGAGCGCTAAGAGGCCTATATTTGAAAAAGGACTATCTTCAAATAAAAACTACACAGAAGCATTCTGTGAAACTTCGTACTGATATGTGCATTCAGCTAACAGAGATACACCAACTTTTGATTGAGCAGTTCTGAACACTCTTTTTGTAGAAAATGCAGGTGGACATTCGGAGCGCTAAGAGGGTAATACTGAAAAAAGGAATATATTCAAATATAAACTACACAGAAGCATTCTGTGAAGCTTCTTTCTGTTCGCTGCATTCAACTTACAGTGTTGAGCATTACTTTTGAAGGAGCAGTTCTGAAAAACACTTTGTGTAGAAACTGCCAGTGGACATTCGGAGCGCTAAGAGGGTAATATTCGAAAAAGGAATATCTTCAACTAAATACTACACAGAAGCCTTCTCTGAAACTTATTTCTGATATGTGCATATAACTAACAGAGTGAAACCATATTTTTGATTGAGCCGTTCTGAACAATCTTTATGTAGAAAATGCAAGTGGACATTCGGAGTGCTAAGAGGGTAATAGTGCAAAAAGGAATATATTCAAATATAAACTACTCAGAAGCATTCTGTGAAACTTCTTTTTGTTCTGTGCATTCAACTAACAGAGTTGAACCTTACTTTTGATTCAGCCGTTCTGAAACACTCTTTCTGTAGAAACTGCAATTTAACATACTGAGCGCTATGATGCCTATATTGGGATAAAGAATATCTTCAAATAAAAACTACACAGATGCATTCTGTGAAACTTCTTTCTTATCTGTGCATTCAGCTAACAGAGTTAAACGATACTTTTGATTTAGCAGTTCTGAAACACTCTTTCTGTAGAAAATGCAAGTGGTCATTCGGTGCGCTAAGATGGTAATTGTGGAAAAAGGAATATCTTCAAATAAAAACTACAAAGAGGCATTCTCTGAAACTTGTTTCTGTTCTCTGCTTTCAACTAACAGGGTTGAGCCTTATTTTTGAAGGAGCAGTCCTGAAACACTCTTTCTGTAGAAACTGCAAGTGGACATTCGGAGCGCTAAGAGGCTAATAGTGGAAAAAGGAATATCTTCAAATAAATACTACACAGAAGCATTCTGTGAAACTACTCTCTGTTCTGTGCATTCAACTAAATGAGTTGAACCCTACTTTTGATTGAGCCATTCTGAAACACTCTTTCTGTAGAAACTGCAATTGGATATTCGGAGCGCTAAGAGGCCTATATTGGAAAAAGGACTATCTTCAAATAAAAACTACACAGAAGCATTCCGTGAAACTTCGTACTGATCTGTGCATTCAGCTAACAGAATTAAACCATACTTTTGATTGAGCAGTTCGGAAACACTCATTCTGTAGAAAATGCAAGTGGACATTCGGAGCGCTTAGAAGGTAATAGTGGAAAAAGGAACATCTTCAAATATAAACTACACAGAAGCATTCTATGAAACTTCTTTCTGTTCCGTTCATTCAACTAACAGAGTTGAACCTTACATTTGATTAAGCAGTTCAGAAACACTCTTTCTGTAGATACTGCAACTGGACATTCTGAGCGCTAAGACTCCTATATTGGAGAAAGGAATATCTTCAAATAAAAAGTACACAGAAGCATTCTGTGAAAATTCTTTCTGATCTGTGCATTCAGCTAACAGAGTTAAACCATACTTTGGATTGAGCAGTTCTGAACACTCTTTCTGTAGAAAATGCAAGTGGACATTCGGAGCGCTAAGAGGGTAATACTGAAAAAGGGAATATATTCAAATATAAACTACACAGAGGCATTCTGTGAAACTCCTTTTTGTTCTCTGCATTCAACTAACAGAGTTGAGCCCTACTTTTGAAGGAGCAGTTCTGAAACACTCTTTGTTTAGAAACTGAAATTGGACATTCGGAGAGCTAAGAGGATAATAGTCGAAAAAGGAATATCTTCAATAAATACTACACGGAAGGATTCTGTGAAACTTATTTCTGATATGTGCATTCAAATAACAGAGTAAAACCATACTTTTGATTGAGCCGTTCAGAACACTCTTTCTGTAGAAAATGCAAGTGGACATTCGGAGCACTAAGAGGGTAATACTGGAAAAAGGAATATATTCAAATATAAACTACACAGAAGCATTCTGTGAAACTTCTTGCTGTTCTGTGCATTCAAGTAACAGAGTTGAACCTTACTTTTGATTGAGCCTTTCTGAAACTCTCTTTCTGTAGAAAATGCAAGTGGACATTCGGAGCGCTAAGATGGTAATAGTGGAAAAAGGAATACATTCAAATATAAACTACACAGAAGCATTCTGTGATACTTCTTTCTGTTCTGTGCATTCAACTAACAGAGTTGAACCTTACTTTTGATTGAGCCTTCTGAAACACTCATTTTGTAGAAACGGCAATTGGACATTCTGAGCGCTAAGTGGCCTATATTGGGAAAAAGAATATCTCCAAATAAAAACTACTCAGAAGCATTCTGTGAAACTTAATTCTGATCTCTGCATTCAGCTAACAGAGTTAAACCATACTTTTGATTGAGCAGATCTGAACACTCTTTCTGTAGAAAACGCAAGTGGACATTCGGAGCGCTAAAATTGTATTAGTGGAAAAAGGAATATCCCCAAATTAAAACTACACAGAAGCATTCTCTGAAACTCCTTTCTGTTCTCTGCATTCAACTAACAGATTTGAGCCTTACTTTGAAGGAGCTGTTCTGAAACACTCTTTGTGTAGAAACTGCCAGTGGACATTCGGAACGCTAAGAGGGTAATAGTCGAAAAAGGAATATCTATAACTAAATACTACACAGAAGCATTCTGTGAAACTTCTTTCTGTTCTGTGCATTCAACTAAACGAGTTGAACCTTACTTTTGATTGAGCCGTTCTGAAACACTCTTTCTGTAGAAAATGCAAGTGGTGATTCGGAGTGCTAAGAGGGTAATAGTGGAAAAAGGAATATCTTCAAATATAAACTACACAGAAGCATTCTCTGAAACTTCTTTCTGTTCCGTGCATTCAACTAACATTATTGACCCTTACTTTTGATTGAGCAGTTCTGAAACTCTCTTTCTGTAGATACTGCAATTGGACATTCTGAGCGCTAAGAGACCTATATTGGAAAAAGGAATATCTTCAAATAAAAACTATACAGAAGAATTCTGTGAAACTTCTTTCTGATCTGTGCATTCAACTAACAGAGTTAAACCATAATTTTGATGGAGCAGTTCTGAACACTCTTTCTGTAGAAAATGCAAGTGGACATTCCGATCTCTAAGAGGGTAATAGTGGAAAAAGTAATATCGTCAAATATGAACTACAGAGAAGCATTCTGTGAAACTACTTTCTGTTCTGTGCATTGAAATAGCAGAGTTGAACCTTACTATTGAAAGAGCCATTCTGAAACCCTCTTTCTGTAGAAACTGCAATTGGACAATCTGAGCACTAAGAGGCCTATATTGGGAAAAAGTATATCTTCAAATAAAAACTACACAGAAGCATTCTGTGCAACTTCTTTCTAATCTGTGCATTCAGCTAAGAGAGTTAAATCATACATTTGATTGAGCAGTTCTGAACACTCTTTCTGTAGAAAATGCAACTGGACATTTGGAGCGCTAAGAGGGTAGTAGTGGAAAAAGTAATATATTCAAATATAAACTACACAGAAGCATTCTGTGAAACTACTTTCTGTTCTGTGCATTCAACTAACAGGGTTGAACCTTACTTTTGATTGAGCCTTTCTGAAACTCTCTTTCTGTAGAAACTGCAATTGGACATTCTGAGCGCTAAGAGACCTATATTGGTAAAAAGAATATCTTCATATAAACATTACACCGCAGCATTCTGTGAAACTTCTTTCTGTTCTGTGCATTCAGCTAACAGAGTTAAACCATTCTTTTGACTGAGCAGTTCTGAAACACTCTTTCTGTAGAAAATGCAACTGGAGATTCAGAGCGCTCAGTGGGTAATAGTGGAAAATGGAATATATTCAAATATAAACTACACTGAAGAATTCTGTGAAACTTCTTTCTGATCTGTGCATTCACCTAACAGGGTTAAACCACACTTATGATTGAGCAGTTCTGAACACTCCTTCTGTAGAAAATGCACCTGGACATTTGGAGCGCTAAGAGGTTACTGGTGGAAAAAGGAATACCTTCAAATAAATACTACACAGAAGCATTCTGTGAAACTTCTTTCCGTTCTGTGAATTCAACTAAAAGAGTTGAACCCTACTTTTCATTGAGGCGTTCTGAAACAATTTTTCTGTAGAAACTGAAATTGGATATTCGGAGCGCTAAGAGGCCTATATTTGGGAAAGGACTATCTTCAAATAAAAACTACACAGAAACATTCTGTGAAACTTCGTACTGATCTGTGCATTCAGCTAACAGAGTTAAACCATACTTTTGATTGAGCAGTTCGGAAACACTCTTTCTGTAGAAAATGCAAGTGGACATTCGGAGAGCTTAGAAGATAATAGTGGAAAAAGGAATATCTTCAAATATAAACTACACAGAATCATTCTCTGAAACTTCTTTCTGTTCTGTTCATTCAACTAAAAGAGTTGAACCTTACTTTTGATTGAGCCTTTCTGAAACACTCTCTCTGTAGAAACTGCAATTGGACATTCTGTGCGCTAAGAGGCCTATATTGGTAAAAAGAATAACTTCATATAAACACTACACAGCAGCATTCTGTGAAACTTCTTTCTGATCTGTGCCTTCAGCTAACAGAGTTAAACCATACTTTTGACTGAGCAGTACGGAAACACTCTTTCTGTAGAAAATGCAACTGGAGATTCAGAGCGCTAAGTGGGTAATAGTGGAAAATGGAATATCTTCAAATATAAACTACACAGAAAAATTCTGTGAAACTTATTTCTGATCTGTGCATTCACCTAAAGAGTTAAAACATACTTTTGATAGAGCAGTTCTGAACACACTTTCTGTAGAAAATGCAAGTGGACATTCTGAGCTCTAAGAGGGTAACAGTGGAAAAAAGAATACCTTCAAATACAAACTACACAGAAGCAATCTGTGAAACTACATTCTCTTCTGTGCATTCAACTAAGAGATTTGAAACTTAGTTTTGATTGAGACGTTCTGAAACACTCTTTCTGTAGAAAATGCAAGTGGAGATTTGGAGCGCTAAGAGGGTAATAGTGGAAAAAGGAATGTCTTCAAATATAAACTACACAGAATCATTCTGTGAAACTTCTTTCTGATCTGTGCATTCAGCTAACAGAGTTAAACCATACTTTTGATTGAGCAGATCTGAACACTCTTTCTGTAGAAAATGCAACTGGACATTTGGAGCGCTAAGAGGGTAGTAGTGGAAAAAGGAATATATTCAAATATAAACTACACAGAAGCATTCTGTGAAACTTTTTCTGATCTGAGCATTCAGCTAACAGAGTTAAACCATACTTTTGATTGAGCAGTTTTGAAACACTCTGTCTGTAGAAAATGCAACTGGACATTCGCAGCGCTAAGTGGGTAATAGTGGAAAAAAGAATATGTTTTAATATAAACTACACAGAAGCATTGTATGAAACTTCTTTCTGTTCTGTGCATTCAACTAACAGAGTTGAACCTTACTTTTGATTGAGCCTTTCTGAAACCGTCTTTCTGTAGAAACTGCAATTGGACATTCTGAGCGCTAAGAGGCATATATTGGGAAAAAAAATATCTTCAAATAAAAACTACACAGAAGAATTGTGTGAAACTTATTTCTGATATGTGCATTCAGCTTACAGAGTTAAACCATACTTTTGATTGCGCAGTTCCGAACACTCTTTCCGTAGAAAAGGCAAGTGGACATTCGGAGCGCTAAGAGGGTAATAGTGGAAAAAGGAATATATTCAAATATAAACTACACGGTAGCATTCTGTGAAACTTCTTTCTGTTCTGTGCATTCATCTAACAGAGTTGAACCTTACTTTTGATTGAGCCGTTCTGAAACACTCTTTCTGTAGAAACTGCAATTGGACATGCTAAGCGCTAAGAGGCCTACATTGGGAAAAAGAATATCTTCAAATAAAAACTACACAGATGCATTCTGTGAAACTTATTTCTGATCTGTAAATTCAGTTAACAGAGCTAAACCATATTTTTGATTGAGCAGTTATGAAACACTCTTTTTGTAGAAAATGCAAGTGGACATTCGGAGCGCTAAGATTGTAAAAGAGGAAAAAGAATATCTCCAATTAAAAACTACACAGAAGCATTCTCTGAAACACCTTTCTGTTCTCCGCATTCAACTAACAGAGTTGAGCCTTACTTTTGAAGGAGCAGTTGTGAAACACTCTTTGTGTAGAAACTGCCAGTGGATATTCGGAGCGCTAAGTGGGTAATAGTCCAAAAAGGAGTATCTTCAACTAAATACTACACAGAATCATTCTGTGAAACTTCTTTCTGTTCTGTGCATTCAACTAAGAGAGTTGAACCTTACATTTGATTGAGCCGTTCAGAAACACTCTTTCTGTAGAAACTGCAATTGGACATTCTGAGCGCTAAGAGGCCTATATTGGGAAAAATAATATCTTCAAATAAAAACTACACAGAAGCATTGTGTGAAACTTATTTCTGATATGTGCATTCAGCTAACAGAGTTAAACCATACTTTTGATTGCTCAGTTGCGAACACTCTTTCCGTAGAAAATGCAAGTGGAGATTCGGAGCGCTAAGAGGGTAATAGTGGAAAAAAGAATATATTCAAATATAAAATACACAGAAGCATTCTGTGAAACTTCTTTCTGTTCTGTGCATTCAACTACCAGGGTTGAACCCTACATTTGATTGAGCCGTTCTGAAACACTCTTTCTGGAGAAACTGCAATTGGACATTCTGAGCACTAACAGGCCTATATTGGGAAAAAGAATATCTACAAATAAAAACTACACAGAAGCATTCTGTGAAACTTCTTTCTGTTCTGTGCATTCAACTAAGAGAGTTGAACCTTACATTTGATTGAGCCGTTCTGAAATACTCTTTCTGTAGAAACTGCAATTGGACATTCTGAGCGCTAAGAGGCCTATATTGGGAAAAATAATATCTTCAAATAAAAAGTACACAGAAGCATTGTGTGAAACTTATTTCTGATATGTGCATTCAGCTAACAGAGTTAAACCATACTTTTGATTGCGCAGTTCCGAACACTCTTTCTGTAGAAAATGCAGGTGGACATTCGGAGCGCTAAGAGGGTAATAGTGGAAAAAGGAATATATTCAAATATAAACTACAGAGTAGCATTCTGTGAAACTTCTTTCTGTTCTGTGCATTCAACTAACAGTGTTGAACCTTACTTTTGATTGAGCCGTTCTGAAACACTCTTTCTGTAGAAAATGCAATTGGAGATTCTAAGCGCTAAGAGGCCTACATTGTGAAAAAGAATATCTCCAAATAAAAGCTACACAGATGCATTCTGTGAAACTTATTTCTGATCTGTAAATTCAGTTAACAGAGCTAAACCATATTTTTGATTGAGCAGTTATGAAACACTTTTTGTAGAAAATGCAAGTGGACATTCGGAGCGCTAAGATTGTAATAGAGGAAAAAGTAATATCTCCAATTAAAAACTACACAGAAGCATTCTCTGAAACACCTTTCTGTTCTCCGCATTCAACTAACAGTGTTGAGCCTTACTTTTGAAGGAGCAGTTCTGAAACACTCTTTGTGTAGAAACTGCCAGTTTATATTCGGAGCGCTAAGTGGGTAATAGTCCAAAAAGGAGTATCTTCAACTAAATACTACACAGAAGCATTCTGTGAAAATTCTTTCTGTTCTGTGCATTCAATTAAGATAGTTGTACCTTACATTTGATTGAGCCGTTCTGAAACACTCTATCTCTAGAAACTGCAATTGGACATTCTGAGCGTTAAGAGGCATATATTGGGAAAAAAAATATCTTCAAATAAAAACTACACAGAATCATTGTTTGAAACTTTTTTCTGATATGTGCATTCAGCTAACAGAGTTAAACCATACTTTTGATTGCGCAGTTCAGAACACTCTTTCTGTAGAAAATGCAAGTGGACATTCGGAGCGCTAAGCGGTTAATAGTGGAAAAAGGAATGTCTTCAAATATAAACTACACAGAATCATTCTGTGAAACTTCTTTCTGATCTGTGCATTCAGCTAACAGAGTTAAATCATACTTTTGATTGAGCAGATCTGAACACACTTTCTGTGGATAATGCAACTGGACATTTGGAGCACTAAGAGGGTAGTAGTGGAAAAAGGAATATATTCAAATATAAACTACACAGAAGCATTCTGTGAAACTTATTTCTGATCTGAGCATTCAGCTAACAGAGTTAAACCATACTTTTGATTGAGCAGTTTTGAAACACTCTGTCTGTAGAAAATGCAACTGGACGTTCGTAGCGCTAAGTGGGTAATAGTGGAAAAAAGAATATGTTCAAATATAAACTACACAGAAGCATTGTATGAAACTTCTTTCTGTTCTGTGCATTCAACTAACAGAGTTGAACCTTACTTTTGATTGAGCCTTTCTGAAACACTCTTTCTGTAGAAACTGCAATTGGACATTCTGAGCGCTAAGAGGCCCCTATTGGGAAAAATAATATCTTCAAATAAAAACTACACGGAAGCATTGTGTGAAACTTATTTCTGATATGTGCATTCAGCTAACAGAGTTAAACCATACTTTTGATTGGGCAGTTCCGAACACTCTTTCTGTAGAAAATGCAACTGGACATTCGGAGCGCTAAGAGGGTAATAGTGGAAAAAGGAATATATTCAAATATAAACTACACAGAAGCATTCTGTGAAACTTCTTTCTGTTCTGTGCATTCAACTACCAGGGTTGAACCTTACTTTAGATTGAGCCCTTCTGAAACACTTTTTCTGTAGAAACTGCAATTGGACATTCTGAGCTCTAAGAGGACTATATTGGGAAAAAGAATATCTACAAATGAAAACTACACATAAGCATTCTGTGAAACTTCTTTCTGTTCTGTTCATTCAACTAAAAGAGTTGAACCTTAGTTTTCATTGAGCTGTTCTGAAACACACTTTCTGTAGTAAATGCAAGTGGAGATTCGGAGCGCTAAGAAGGTAATAGTGGAAAAACGAATGTCTTCAAATATAAACTACACAGAATCATCCTCTGAAACTTCTTTCTGATCTGTGCATTCAGCTAACAGAGTTAAACCATACTTTTGATTGAGCAGATCTGAACACTCTTTCTGTAGAAAATGCAACTGGACAATTGGAAAGCTAAGAGCGTAGTAGTGGAAAAAGGAATATATTCAAATATGAACTACACAGAATAATTCTGTGAAACTTCTTTCTGATCTGAGCATACAGCTAACAGAGTTAAACCATACTTTTGATTGAGCAGTTTTGAAACACTCTGTCTGTAGAAAATGCAACTGGACATTCGTAGCGCTAAGTGGGTAATAGTGGAAAAAAGAATATGTTCAAATATAAACTACACAGAAGCATTGTATGAAACTTCTTTCTGTTCTCTGCATTCAACTAACAGAGTTGAACCTTACTTTTGATTGAGCCGTTCTGAAACACTCTTTCTGTAGAAAATGCAATTGGAAATTCTGAGCGCTAAGAGGCCTATATTGGGTAAAAGAATGTCTACAAATAAAAACTACACAGAACTATTCTGTGAAACTACTTTCTGTTCTGTTCATTCAACTAAAAGAGTTGAATCTTAGTTTTGATTGAGCCATTCTGAAACACTCCTTCTGTAGAAAATGCAAGTGGAGATTTGGAGCGCTAAGAGGGTAATAGTGGAAAAAGGAATGTCTTCAAATATAGACTACACAGAATCATTCTGTGAAACTTCTTTCTGATCTGTGCATTCAGCTAACAGAGTTAAACCATACTTTTGATTGAGCAGATCTGAACACACTTTCTGTAGAAAATGCAACTGGACATTTGGAGCGCTAAGAGGGTAGTAGTGGAAAAAAGAATATGTTCAAATATAAACTACACAGAAGCATTGTATGAAACTTCTTTCTGTTCTGTGCATTCAACTAAGAGTGTTGAACCTTACATTTGATTGAGCCGTTCTGAAACACTCTTTCTGTAGAAACAGCAATTGGACATTCTGAGCGTTAAGAGGCCTATATTGGGAAAAATTATATCTTCAAATAAAAACTACACAGAAGCATTGTGTGAAACTTATTTCTGATATGTTCATTAAGCTAACAGAGTTAAACCATACTTTTGATTGCGCAGTTCTGAACACTCTTTCTGTAGAAAATGCAAGTGGACATTCGGAGCGCTAAGAGGGTAATAGTGGAAAAAGGAATATATTCAAATATAAACTACACAGTAGCATTCTGTGAAAATTCTTTCTGTTCTGTGCATTCAACTAACAGAGTTGAACCTTACTTTTGATTGAGCCGTTCTGAAACACTCTTTCTGTAGAAACTGCAATTGGACATTCTAAGCGCTAAGAGGCCTACATTTTGAAAAAGAATATCTTCAAATAAAAACTACACAGATGCATTCTGTGAAACTTATTTCTGATCTGTAAATTCAGTTAACAGAGCTAAACCATATTTTTGATTGAGCAGTTATGAAACACTCTTTTTGTAGAAAATGCAAGTGGACATTCGGAGCGCTAAAATTGTAATAGAGGAAAAAGGAATATCTCCAGTTAAAAACTACACAGAAGCATTCTCTGAAACACCTTTCTGTTCTCCGCATTCAACTAACAGAGTTGAGCCTTACTTTTGAAGGAGCAGTTCTGAAACACACTTTGTGTAGGAACTGCCAGTGGATATTCGGAGCGCTAAGTAGGTAATAGTCCAAAAAGGAGTACCTTCAACTAAATACTACACAGAAGCATTCTGTGAAACTCCTTTCTGTTCTGTGCATTCAACTAAGAGAGTTGAAACTTAAATTTGATTGAGCCGTTCTGAAACACTCTTTCTGTAGAAACTGCAATTGGACATTCTGAGCGCTAAGAGTCCTATATTGGGAAAAATAATATCTTCAAATAAAAACTACACAGAAGCATTGTTTGAAACTTATTTCTGATATGTGCATTCAGCTAACAGAGTTAAACCATACTTTTGATTGCGCAGTTCCGTACACTCTTTCTGTAGAACATGCAAGTTGACATTCGGAGCGCTAAGAGGGTAATAGTGGAAAAAGGAATATATTCAAATATAAACTACACAGAAGCATTCTGTGAAACTACTTTCTGTTCTGTGCATTCAACTACCAGGGTTGAACCTTACTTTTGATTGAGCCGTTCTGAAACACTCTTTGTGTAGAAACTGCAATTGGACATGCTAAGCGCTAAGAGGCCTACATTGGGAAAAAGAATATCTTCAAATAAAAACTACACAGATGCATTCTGTGAAACTTATTTCTGATCTGTAAATTCAGTTAACAGAGCTAAACCATATTTTTGATTGAGCAGTTATGAAACTCTCTTTTTGTATAAAATGCAAGTGGACATTCGGAGCGCTAAGATTGTAATAGAGGAAAAAGAATATCTCCAATTAAAAACTACACAGAAGCATTCTCTGAAACACCTTTCTGTTCTCCGCATTCAACTAACAGAGTTGAGCCTTACTTTTGAAGGAGCAGTTGTGAAACACTCTTTGTGTAGAAACTGCCAGTGGATATTCGGAGCGCTAAGTGGGTAATAGTCCAAAAAGGAGTATCTTCAACTAAATACTACACAGAATCATTCTGTGAAACTTCTTTCTGTTCTGTGCATTCAACTAAGGGAGTTGAACCTTACATTTGATTGAGCCGTTCTGAAACACTCTTTCTGTAGAAACTGCAATTGGACATTCTGAGCGCTAAGAGGCCTATATTGGGAAAAATAATATCTTCAAATAAAAACTACACAGAAGCATTTTTTGAAACATATTTCTGATATGTGCATTCAGCTAACAGAGTTAAACCATACTTTTGATTGCGCAGTTCAGAACACTCTTTCTGTAGAAAATGCAAGTGGACATGCGGAGCGCTAAGAGGGTAATAGTGGAAAAAGGAATATATTCAAATATAAACTACACAGAAGCATTCTGTGAAACTTCTTTCTGTTCTGTGCATTCAACTAAGAGAGTTGAACCTTACATTTGATTGAGCCGTTCTGAAATACTCTTTCTGTAGAAACTGCAATTGGACATTCTGAGCGCTAAGAGGCCTATATTGGGAAAAATAATATCTTCAAATAAAAAGTACACAGAAGCATTGTGTGAAACTTATTTCTGATATGTGCATTCAGCTAACAGAGTTAAACCATACTTTTGATTGCGCAGTTCCGAACACTCTTTCTGTAGAAAATGCAAGTGGACATTCGGAGCGCTAACAGGGTAATAGTGGAAAAAGGAATATATTCAAATATAAACTACAGAGTAGCATTCTGTGAAACTTCTTTCTGTTCTGTGCATTCAACTAACAGTGTTGAACCTTACTTTTGATTGAGCCGTTCTGAAACACTCTTTCTGTAGAAAATGCAATTGGAGATTCTAAGCGCTAAGAGGCCTACATTGTGAAAAAGAATATCTCCAAATAAAAGCTACACAGATGCATTCTGTGAAACTTATTTCTGATCTGTAAATTCAGTTAACAGAGCTAAACCATATTTTTGATTGAGCAGTTATGAAACACTTTTTGTAGAAAATGCAAGTGGACATACGGAGCGCTAAGATTGTAATAGAGGAAAAAGTAATATCTCCAATTAAAACCTACACAGAAGCATTCTCTGAAACACCTTTCTGTTCTCCGCATTCAACTAACAGTGTTGAGCCTTACTTTTGAAGGAGCAGTTCTGAAACACTCTTTGTGTAGAAACTGCCAGTGGATATTCGGAGCGCTAAGTGGGTAATAGTACAAAAAGGAGTATCTTCAACTAAATACTACACAGAAGCATTCTGTGAAAATTCTTTCTGTTCTGTGCATTCAACTAAGATAGTTGTACCTTACATTTGATTGAGCCGTTCTGAAACACTCTATCTCTAGAAACTGCAATTGGACATTCTGAGCGTTAAGAGGCATATATTGGGAAAAATAATGTCTTCAAATAAAAACTACACAGAATCATTGTTTGAAACTTTTTTCTGATATGTGCATTCAGCTAACACAGTTAAACCATACTTTTGATTGCGCAGTTCAGAACACTCTTTCTGTAGAAAATGCAAGTGGACATTCGGAGCGCTAAGCGGTTAATAGTGGAAAAAGGAATGTCTTCAAATATAAACTACACAGAATCATTCTGTGAAACTTCTTTCTGATCTGTGCATTCAGCTAACAGAGTTAAACCATACTTTTGATTGAGCAGATCTGAACACACTTTCTGTGGATAATGCAACTGGACATTTGGAGTGCTAAGAGGGTAGTAGTGGAAAAAGGAATATATTCAAATATAAACTACACAGAAGCATTCTGTGAAACTTCTTTCTGATCTGAGCATTCAGCTAACAGAGTTAAACCATACTTTTGATTGAGCAGTTTTGAAACACTCTGTCTGTAGAAAATGCAACTGGACGTTCGTAGCGCTAAGTGGGTAACAGTGGAAAAAAGAATATGTTCAAATATAAACTACACAGAAGCATTGTATGAAACTTCTTTCTGTTCTGTGCATTCAACTAACAGAGTTGAACCTTACTTTTGATTGAGCCTTTCTGAAACACTCTTTCTGTAGAAACTGCAATTGGACATTCTGAGCGCTAAGAGGCCTATATTGGGAAAAATAATATCTTCAAATAAAAACTACACGGAAGCATTGTGTGAAACTTATTTCTGATATGTGCATTCAGCTAACAGAGTTAAACCATACTTTTGATTGGGCAGTTCCGAACACTCTTTCTGTAGAAAATGCAACTGGACATTCGGAGCGCTAAGAGGGTAATAGTGGAAAAAGGAATATATTCAAATATAAACTACACAGAAGCATTCTGAGAAACTTCTTTCTGTTCTGTGCATTCAACTACCAGGGTTGAACCTTACTTTAGTTTGAGCCCTTCTGAAACACTCTTTCTGTAGAAACTGCAATTGGACATTCTGAGCTCTAAGAGGACTATATTGGGAAAAAGAATATCTACAAATGAAAACTACACATAAGCATTCTGTGAAACTTCTTTCTGTTCTGTTCATTCAACTAAAAGAGTTGAACCTTAGTTTTCATTGAGCCGTTCTGAAACACACTTTCTGTAGTAAATGCAAGTGGAGATTCGGAGCGCTAAGAAGGTAATAGTGGAAAAACGAATGTCTTCAAATATAAACTACACAGAATCATCCTCTGAAACTTCTTTCTGATCTGTGCATTCAGCTAACAGAGTTAAACCATACTTTTGATTGAGCAGATATGAACACTCTTTCTGTAGAAAATGCAACTGGACAATTGGAGCGCTAAGAGCGTAGTAGTGGAAAAAGGAATATATTCAATTATAAACTACACAGAAGCATTCTGTGAAACTTCTTTCTGATCTTAGCATTCAGCAAACAGAGTTAAACCATACTTTTGATTGAGCAGTTTTGAAACACTCTGTCTGTAGAAAATGCAACTGGACATTCGTAGCGCTAAGTGGGTAATAGTGGAAAAAAGAATATGTTCAAATATAAACTACACAGAAGCATTGTATGAAACTTCTTTCTGTTCTCTGCATTCAACTAACAGAGTTGAACCTTACTTTTGATTGAGCCGTTCTGAAACACTCTTTCTGTAGAAAATGCAATTGGACATTCTGAGCGCTAAGAGGCCTATATTGGGTAAAAGAATGTCTACAAATAAAAACTACACAGAACTATTCTGTGAAACTACTTTCTGTTCTGTTCATTCAACTAAAAGTGTTGAATCTTAGTTTTGATTGAGCCATTCTGAAACACACTTTGTGTAGAAAATGCAAGTGGAGATTTATAGCGCTAAGAGGGTAATAGTGGAAAAAGGAATGTCTTCAAATATAGACTACACAGAATTATTCTGTGAAACTTCTTTCTGATCTGTGCATTCAGCTAACAGAGTTAAACCATACTTTTGATTGAGCAGATCTGAACACTCTTTCTGTAGAAAATGCAACTGGACATTTGGAGCGCTAAGAGGGTAGTAGTGGAAAAAAGAATATGTTCAAATATAAACTACACAGAAGCATTGTATGAAACTTCTTTCTGTTCTGTGCATTCAACTAAGAGTGATGAACCTTACATTTGATTGAGCCGTTCTGAAACACTCTTTCTGTAGAAACAGCAATTGGACATTCTGAGCGTTAAGAGGCCTATATTGGGAAAAATAATATCTTCAAATAAAAACTACACAGAAGCATTGTGTGAAACTTATTTCTGATATGTTCATTAAGCTAACAGAGTTAAACCATACTATTGATTGCGCAGTTCTGAACACTCTTTCTGTAGAAAATGCAAGTGGACATTCGGAGCGCTAAGAGGGTAATAGTGGAAAATGGAATATATTCAAATATAAACTACACAGTAGCATTCTGTGAAAATTCTTTCTGTTCTGTGCATTCAACTAACAGAGTTGAACCTTACTTTTGATTGAGCCGTTCTGAAACACTCTTTCTGTAGAAACTGCAATTGGACATTCTAAGCGCTAAGAGGCCTACATTTTGAAAAAGAATATCTTCAAATAAAAACTACACAGATGCATTCTGTGAAACTTAATTCTGATCTGTAAATTCAGTTAACAGAGCTAAACCATATTTTTGATTGAGCAGTTATGAAACACTCTTTTTGTAGAAAATGCAAGTGGACATTCGGAGCGCTAAGATTGTAATAGAGGAAAAAGGAATATTTCCAATTAAAAACTACACAGAAGCATTCTCTGAAACACCTTTATGTTCTCCGCATTCAACTAACAGAGTTGAGCCTTACATTTGAAGGAGCAGTTCTGAAACACACTTTGTGTAGGAACTGCCAGTGGATATTCGGAGCGCTAAGTAGGTAATAGTCCAAAAAGGAGTACCTTAAACTAAATACTACACAGAAGCATTCTGTGAAACTCCTTTCTGTTCTGTGCATTCAACTAAGAGAGTTGAAACTTACATTTGATTGAGCCGTTCTGAAACACTCTTTCTGTAGAAACTGCAATTGGACATTCTGAGCGCTAAGAGTCCTATATTGGGAAAAATAATATCTTCAAATAAAAACTACACAGAAGCATTGTTTGAAACTTATTTCTGATATGTGCATTCAGCTAACAGAGTTAAACCATACTTTTGATTGCGCAGTTCCGTACACTCTTTCTGTAGAAAATGCAAGTTGACATTCGGAGGGCTAAGAGGGTAATAGTGGAAAAAGGAATATATTCAAATATAAACTACACAGAAGCATTCTGTGAAACTACTTTCTGTTCCGTGCATTCAACTACCAGGGTTGAACCTTACTTTTGATTGAGCCGTTCTGAAACACTCTTTGTGTAGAAACTGCAATTGGACATTCTGAGCGCTAAGAGGCCTATATTGGGAAAAAGAATATCTACAAATAAAATCTACACAGAAGCATTCTGTGAAACTCCTTTCTGTTCAGTTCATTCAACTAAAAGAGTTGAACTTTGGTTTTGATTGAGCCGTTCTGAAACACTCTTTCTGTAGAAAATGCAAGTGGAGAATCGGAGCGCTAAGAGGGTAATAGTGGAAAAAGGAATCTCTTCAAATATAAACTACACAGAATCATTCTATGAAACTTCTTTGTGATCTGTGCATTCAGCTAACAGAGTTAAACCATACTTTTGATTGAGCAGATCTGAACACTCTTTCTGTAGAAAATGCAACTGGACATTTGGAGCGCTAAGAGGGTAGTAGTGGAAAAAGGAATATATACAAATATAAACTACACAGAAGCATTATGTGAAACTACTTTCTGATCTGAGCATTCAGCTAACAGAGTTAAACCATATTTTGATTGAGCAGTTTTGAAACACTCTGTCTGTAGAAAATGCAACTGGACATTCGTAGCGCTAAGTAGGTAATAGTGGAAAAAAGAATATGTTCAAATATAAACTACACAGAAGCATTGTATGAAACTTCTTTCTGTTCTGTGCATTCAACTAACAGAGTTGAACCTTACTTTTGATTGAGCCGTTCTGAAACACTCTTTCTGTAGAAACTGCAATTGGACATTCTGAGCGCTAAGAGGCCTATATTGGGAAAAATAATATCTTCAAATAAAAACTACACAGAATCATTGTGAGAAACTTATTTCTGATATGTGCATTCAGCTAACAGAGTTAAACCATACTTTTGATTGCGCAGTTCCGAACACTCTTTCTGTAGAAAATGCAAGTGGACCTTCCGAGCGCTAAGAGGGTAATAGTGGAAAAAGGAATATATTCAAATATAAACTACACAGTAGCATTCTGTGAAACTTCTTTCTGTTCTGTGCATTCAACTAACAGAGTTGAACCTTAATTTGATTGAGCCGTTCTGAAACACTCTTTTTGTAGAAACTGCAATTGGACATGCTAAGCGCTAAGAGGCATACATTGGGAAAAAGTATATCTTCAAATAAAAGCTACACAGATGCATTCTGTGAAACTTATTTCTGATCTGTAAATTCAGTTAACAGAGCTAAACCATATTTTTGATTGAGCAGTTATGAAACACTCTTTTTGTAGAAAATGCAAGTGGACATTCGGAGCGCTAAGATTGTAATAGAGGAAATAGGAATATCTCCCATTAAAAACTACACAGAAGCATTCTCTGAAACCCCTTTCTGTTCTTCGCATTCAACTAACAGAGTTGAGCCTTACTTTTGAAGGAGCAGTTCTGAAACGCTCTTTGTGTAGAAACTGCCAGTGGATATTCGGAGCGCTAAGTGGGTAATAGTCCAAAAAGGAGTATCTTCAACTAAATACTACACAGAAGCATTCTGTGAAACTTCTTTCTGTTCTGTGCATTCAACTAAGAGAGTTGAACCTTACATTTGATTGAGCCGTTCTGAAACACTCTTTCTGTAGAAACTGCAATTGGACATTCTGAGGGCTAAGAGGCCTATATTGGGAAATATAATATCTTCAAATAAAAACTACACAGAAGCATTGTTTGAAACTTATTTCTGATATGTGCATTCAGCTAACAGAGTTAAACCATACTTTTGATTGCGCAGTTCAG
Organism: Symphalangus syndactylus; assembly: GCF_028878055.3. Classification (NCBI taxonomy): domain Eukaryota; kingdom Metazoa; phylum Chordata; class Mammalia; order Primates; family Hylobatidae; genus Symphalangus; species Symphalangus syndactylus. The sequence goes on along the minus strand of NC_072437.2, from coordinate 106,919,964 downwards.
AACACTGTTTCTGTAGAAAATGCAAGTGGACATTCGGAGCGCTAAGAGGGTCATATTGGAAAAAGGAATATATTCAAATATAAACTACACAGAAGCATTCTGTGAAACTTCTTTCTGTTCTGTGCATTCAACAACCAGGGTTGAACCTTACTTTTGATTGAGCCGTTCTGAAACACTCTTTCTGTAGAAAATGCAATTGGACATTCTGAGCGCTATGTGGCCTATATTGGGAAAAAGAATATCTACAAATAAAAACTACACAGAAGCATTCTGTGAAACTTCTTTCTGTTCAGTTCATTCAACTAAAAGAGTTGAACCTTAGTTTTGATTGAGCCGTTCTGAAACACTCTTTCTGTAGAAAATGCAAGTGGAGATTCGGAGCGCTAAGAGGGTAATAGTGGAAAAAGGAATGTCTTCAAATATAAACTACACAGAATCATTCTATGAAACTTCTTTCTGATCTGTGCATTCAGCTAACGCAGTTAAATCATACATTTGATTGAGCAGATCTGAACACTCTTTCTGTAGAAAATGCAACTGGACATTTGGAGCGCTAAGAGCGTAGTAGTGGAAAAAGGAATATATTAAAATATAAACTACACAGAAGCATTCTTTGAAACTTCTTTCTGATCTGAGCATTCAGCTAACAGAGTTAAACCATAGTTTTGATTGAGCAGTTTTGAATCTCTCTGTCTGTAGAAAATGCAACTGGACATTCGTAGCGCTAAGTGGGTAATAGTGGAAAAAACGTATGTTCAAATATAAACTACACAGAAGCATTGTATGAAACTTCTTTCTGTTCTGTGCATTCAACTAACAGAGTTGAACCTTACTTTTGCTTGAGACGTTCTGAAACACTCTTTCTGTAGAAACTGCAATGGGACATTCTGAGCGCTAAGAGGCCTATAATGGGAAAAAGAATGCCTACAAATAAAAACTACACAGAAGTATTCTGTGAAACTTCTTTCTGTTCTGTTCATTCAACTAAAGGAGTTGTACCTTAGTTTTGATTGAGCCGTTCTGTAACACTCTTTCTGTAGAAAATGCAAGTGGAGACTCGGAGCGCTAAGAGGTTAATAGTGGAAAAAGGAATGTCTTCAAATATAAACTACACAGAATCTTTCTGTGAAACTTATTTCTGATCTGTGCATTCAGCTAACAGAGTTAAACCATACTTTTGATTGAGCAGATCTGAACACTCTTTCTGTAGAAAATGCAACTGGACATTTGGAGCGCTAAGAGGGTATTAGTGGAAAAAGGAATATATTCAAATATAAACTACACAGAAGCATTCTGTGAAACGTCTATCTGATCTGAGCATTCAGCTAACAGAGTTAAACCATTCTTTTGATTGAGCAGTTTTGAAAAACTCTGTCTGTACAAAATGCAACTGGACATTCGTAGCGCTAAGTGGGTAATAGTGGAAAAAAGAATATGTTCAAATATAAACTACACAGAAGCATTGTATGAAACTTCTTTCTGTTCTGTGCATTCAACTAACAGTGTTGAACCTGACTTTTGATTGAGCCTTTCTGAAACACTCTTTCTGTAGAAACTGCAATTGGACATTCTGAGCGCTAAGAGGCCTATATTGGGAAAAATAATATCTTCAAATAAAAACTACACAGAAGCATTGTGTGAAACTTATTTCTGATATGTGCATTCAGCTAACAGAGTTAAACCATACTTTTGATTGCGCAGTTCCGAACACTCTTTCCGTAGAAAATGCAAGTGGACCTTCCGAGCGCTAAGATGGAAATAGTGGAAAAAGGAATGTCTTCAAATATAAACTACACAGAATCATTCTATGAAAATTCTTTCTGATCTGTGCATTCAGCTAACAGAGTTAAACCATACTTTTGATTGAGCAGATCTGAACACTCTTTCTGTAGAAAATGCAACTGGACAATTGGAGCGCTAAGAGGGTAGTAGTGGAAAAAGGAATATATTCAAATATAAACTACACAGAAGCATTCTGTGAAACTTCTTTCTGATCTGAGCATTCAGCTAACAGAGTTAAACCATACTTTGAGCAGTTTTGAAACACTCTGTCTGTAGAAAATGCAACTGGACATTCGTAGCGCTAAGTGGGTAATAGTGGAAAAAAGAATATGTTCAAATATAAACTACACAGAAGCATTGTATGAAACTACTTTCTCTTCTGTGCATTCAACTACCAGAGTTGAACCTTACTTTTGACTGACCCGTTCTGAAACACTCTTTCTGTAGAAACTGCAATTGGACATTCTGAGCGCTAAGAGACCTATATTGGGAAAAATAATGTCTACAAATAAAAACTACACAGAAGTATTCTGTGAAACTTCTTTCTGTTCTGTTCATTCAACTAAAAGAGTTGAACTTTAGTTTTGATTGAGCCGTTCTGAAACACTCTTTCTGTAGAAAATGCAAGTGGAGATTCGGAGCGCTAAGAGGGTAATAGTGGAAAAAGGAATGTCTTCAAATATAAACTTCACAGATTCATTCTGTGAAACTTCTTTCTGACCTGTGAATTCAGCTAACAGAGTTAAACCATACTTTTGATTGAGCAGATCTGAACACTCTTTCTGTAGAAAATGACACTGGACATTTGGAGCGCTAAGAGGGTAGTAGTGGAAAAAGGAATATATTCAAATATAAACTACACAGAAGCATTCTGTGAAACTTCTTTCTGATCTGAGCATTCAGCTAACAGAGTTAAACCATACTTTTGATTGAGCAGTTTTGAAACACTCTGTCTGTAGAAAATGCAACTGGACATTCGTAGCGCTAAGTGGGTAATAGTGGAAAAACCAATATGTTCAAATATAAACTACAAAGAAGCATTGTATGAAACTTCTTTCTGTTCTGTGCATTCAACTAACAGAGTTGAACCTCACTTTTGATTGAGACGTTCTGAAACACTCTTTCTGTAGAAAGTGCAATTGGACATTCTGAGCACTAAGAGGCCTATATTGAGAAAAAGAATATCTACAAATAAAAACTACACAGAAGCATTCTGTGAAACTTCTTTCTGTTCTGTGCATTCAACAAAGAGAGTTGAACCTTACATTTGATTGAGCCGTTCTGAAACACTCTTTCTGTAGAAAATGCAATTGGACATTCTGAGCGCTAAAAGGCCTATATTGGGAAAAATAATATCTTCAAATAAAAACTACACAGAAGCATAGTGTGAAACTTATTTCTGATATGTTCATTAAGCTAACAGAGTTAAACCATACTTTTGATTGCGCAGTTCTGAACACTCTTTCTGTAGAAAATGCAAGTGGACATTCGGAGCGCTAAGAGGGTAATAGTGGAAAAAGGAATATATTCAAATATAAACTACACAGTAGCATTCTGTGAAAATTCTTTCTGTTCTGTGCATTCAACTAACAGAGTTGAACCTTACTTTTGATTCAGCCGTTCTGAAACACTCTTTGTGTAGAAACTGCAATTGGACATGCTAAGCGCTAAGAGGCCTACATTGGGAAAAATAATATCTTCAAATAAAAACTACACCGATGCATTCTGTGAAACTTATTTCTGATCTGTAAATTCAGTTAACAGAGATAAAACATATTTTTGATTGAGCAGTTATGAAACACACTTTTTGTAGAAAATGCAAGTGGAGATTCGGAGCGCTAAGAGGGTAATAGTGGAAAAAGGGATGTCTTCAAATATAAACTACACGGAATCATTCGGTGAAACTTCTTTCTGATCTGTGCATTCAGCTAACAGAGTTAAACCATACTTTTGATTGAGCAGATCTGAACACTCTTTCTGTAGAAAATGCAACTGGACATTTGGAGCGCTAAGAGCGTAGTAGTGGAAAAAGGAATATATTCAAATATAAACTACACAGAAGCATTCTGTGAAACTTCTTTCTGATCTGAGCATTCAGCTAACAGAGTTAAACCATACTTTTGATTGAGCAGTTTTGAAACACTCTTTCTGTAGAAAATGCAACTGGACATTCGTAGCGCTAAGTGGGTAATAGTGGAAAAAAGAATATGTTCAAATATAAACTACACAGAAGCATTGTATGAAACTTCTTTCTGTTCTGTGCATTCAACTAACAGAGTTGAACCTTACTTTTGATTGAGCCGTTCTGAAACACTCTTTCTGTAGAAACTGCAATTGGACATTCTGAGCGCTAGGAGGCCTATATTGGGAAAAAGAATGTCTACAAATAAAAACTACACAGAAGAATTGTGTGAAACTTCTTTCTGTTCTGTTTGTTCAACTAAAAGAGTTGAACCTTAGTTTTGATTGAGCCGTTCTGAAACACTCTTTCTGTAGAAAATGCAAGTGGAGATTCGGAGCGCTAAAAGGGTAATAGTGGAAAAAGGAATGTCTACAAATATAAACTACACAGAATCATTCTGTGAAACTTCTTTCTGATCTGTGCATTCAGCTAACAGAGTTAAACCATACTTTTGATTGAGCAGATCTGAACACTCTTTCTGTAGAAAATGCAACTGGACTATTTGAGCGCTAAGAGAGTAGTAGTGGATAAAGTAATATATTCAAATATAAACTACACAGAAGCATTCTGTGAAACTTCTTTCTGATCTGAGCATTCAGCTAACAGGGTTAAACCATACTTTTGATTGAGCAGTTTTGAAACACTCTGTCTGTAGAAGATGCAACTGGACATTCGTAGCGCTAAGTGGGTAATAGTGGAAAAAAGAATATGTTCAAATATAAACTACACAGAAGCATTGTATGAAACTTCTTTCTGTTCTGTGCATTCAACTAACAGAGTTGAACCTTACTTTTGATTGAGCCTTTCTGAAACACTCTTTCTGTAGAAACTGCAATTGGACATTCTGAGCGCTAAGAGGCCTCTATTGGGAAAAATAATATCTTCAAATAAAAACTACACAGAAGCATTGTGTGAAACTTATTTCTGATATGTTCATTAAGCTAACAGAGTTAAACCATACTTTTGATTGCGCAGTTCTGAACACTCTTTCTGTAGAAAATGCAAGTGGACATTCGGAGCGCTAAGAGGGTAAGAGTGGAAAAAGGAATATATTCAAATATAAACTACACAGTAGCATTCTGTGAAAATTCTTTCTGTTCTGTGCATTCAACTAACAGAGTTGAACCTTACTTTTGATTGAGCCGTTCTGAAACACTCTTTCTGTAGAAACTGCAATTGGACATTCTGAGCGCTAGGAGGCCTATATTGGGAAAAAGAATGTCTACAAATAAAAACTACACAGAAGAATTGTGTGAAACTTCTTTCTGTTCTGTTTGTTCAACTAAAAGAGTTGAACCTTAGTTTTGATTGAGCCGTTCTGAAACACTCTTTCTGTAGAAAATGCAAGTGGAGATTCGGAGCGCTAAGAGGTTAATAGTGGAAAAAGGAATGTCTCCAAATATAAACTACACAGAATCATTCTGTGAAACTTCTTTCTGATCTGTGCATTCAGCTAACAGAGTTAAACCATACTTTTGATTGAGCAGATCTGAACACTCTTTCTGTAGAAAATGCAACTGGACAATTTGAGCGCTAAGAGAGTAGTAGTGGATAAAGTAATATATTCAAATATAAACTACACAGAAGCATTCTGTGAAACTTCTTTCTGATCTGAGCATTCAGCTAACAGGGTTAAACCATACTTTTGATTGAGCAGTTTTGAAACACTCTGTCTGTAGAAAATGCAACTGGACATTCGTAGCGCTAAGTGCGTAATAGTGGAAAAAAGAATATGTTCAAATATAAACTACACAGAATCATTGTATGAAACTTCTTTCTGTTCTGTGCATTCAACTAACAGAGTTGAACCTTACTTTTGATTGAGCCTTTCTGAAACACTCTTTCTGTAGAAACTGCAATTGGACATTCTGAGCGCTAAGAGGCCTCTATTGGGAAAAATAATATCTTCAAATAAAAACTACACAGAAGCATTGTGTGAAACTTATTTCTGATATGTTCATTAAGCTAACAGAGTTAAACCATACTTTTGATTGCGCAGTTCTGAACACTCTTTCTGTAGAAAATGCAAGTGGACATTCGGAGCGCTAAGAGGGTAATAGTGGAAAAAGGAATATATTCAAATATAAACTACACAGTAGCATTCTGTGAAAATTCTTTCTGTTCTGTGCATTCAACTAACAGAGTTGAACCTTACTTTTGATTGAGCCGTTCTGAAACACTCTTTCTGTAGAAACTGCAATTGGACATGCTAAGCGCTAAGAGGCCTACATTGGGAAAAAGAATATCTTCAAATAAAAACTACACAGATGCATTCTGTGAAACTTATTTCTGATCTGTAAATTCAGTTAACAGAGATAAAACATATTTTTGATTGAGCAGTTATGAAACACTCTTTTTGTAGAAAATGCAAGTGGAGATTCGGAGCGCTAAGAGGGTAATAGTGGAAAAAGGAATGTCTTCAAATATAAACTACACAGAATCATTCGGTGAAACTTCTTTTGATCTGTGCATTCAGGTAACAGAGTTAAACCATACTTTTGATTGAGCAGATCTGAACACTCTTTCTTTAGAAAATGCAACTGGACATTTGGAGCGCTAAGAGCGTAGTAGTGGAAAAAGGAATATATTCAAATATAAACTACACAGAAGCATTCTGTGAAACTTCTTTCTGATCTGAGCATTCAGCTAACAGAGTTAAACCATACTTTTGATTGAGCAGTTTTGAAACACTCTGTCTGTAGAAAATGCAACTGGACATTCGTAGTGCTAAGTGGGTAATAGTGGAAAAAAGAATATGTTCAAATATAAACTACACAGAAGCATTGTATGAAACTTCTTTCTGTTCTGTGCATTCAACTAACAGAGTTGAACCTTACTTTTGATTGAGCCGTTCTGAAACACTCTTTCTTTAGAAACTGCAATTGGACATTCTGAGCGCTAGGAGGCCTATATTGGGAAAAAGAATGTCTACAAATAAAAACTACAGAGAAGAATTGTGTGAAACTTGTTTCTGTTCTGTTTGTTTAACTAAAAGAGTTGAACCATAGTTTTGATTGAGCCATTCTGAATCACTCTTTCTGTAGAAAATGCAAGTGGAGATTCGGAGCGCTAAGAGGGTAATAGTGGAAAAAGGAATGTCTCCAAATATAAACTACACAGAATCATTCTGTGAAACTTCTTTCTGATCTGTGCATTCAGCTAACAGAGTTAAACCATACTTTTGATTGAGCAGATCTGAACACTCTTTCTGTAGAAAATGCAACTGGACATTTGGAGCGCTAAGAGAGTAGTAGTGGAAAAAGGAATATATTCAAATATAAACTACACAGAAGCATTCTGTGAAACTTCTTTCTGATCTGAGCATTCAGCAAACAGAATTAAACCATAATTTTGATTGAGCAGTTTTGAAACACTCTGTCTGTAGAAAATGCATCTGGACATTCGTAGCGCTAAGTGGGTAATAGTGGAAAAAAGAATATGTTCAAATATAAACTACACAGAAGCATTGTATGAAACTTCTTTCTGTTCTGTGCTTTCAACTAACTGAGTTGAACCTTACTTTTGATTGAGCCTTTCTGAAACACTCTTTCTGTAGAAAATGCAATTGGACATTCTGAGCGCTAAGAGGCCTATATTGGGAAAAATAATATCTTCAAATAAAAACTACACAGAAGCATTTTGTGAAACTTATTTCTGATATGTTCATTAAGCTAACAGTGTTAAACCATACTTTTGATTGCGCAGTTCTGAACACTCTTTCTGTAGAAAATGCAAGTGGACATTCGGAGCGCTAAGAGGTTAATAGTGGAAAAAGGAATGTCTTCAAATATAAACTACACAGAATCATTCGGTGAAACTTCTTTCTGATCTGTGCATTCAGCTAACAGAGTTAAACCATACTTTTGATTGAGCAGATCTGAACACTCTTTCTTTAGAAAATGCAACTGGACATTTGGAGCGCTAAGAGCATAGTAGTGGAAAAAGGAATATATTCAAATATAAACTACACAGAAGCATTCTGTGAAACTTCTTTCTGATCTGAGCATTCAGCTAACAGAGTTAAACCATACTTTTGATTGAGCAGTTTTGAAACACTCTGTCTGTAGAAAATGCAACTGGACATTCGTAGCGCTAAGTGGGTATAGTGGAAAAAAGAATATGTTCAAATATAAACTACACAGAAGCATTCTGTGAAACTCCTTGCAGTTCTGTGCATTCAACTAACAGAGTTGAACCTTACTTTTGATTGAGCCGTTCTGAAACACTCTTTCTGTAGAAACTGCAATTGGACATTCTGAGCGCTAAGAGGCCTATATTGGGAAAAAGAATGTCTACAAATAAAAACTACACAGAAGAATTGTGTGAAACTTCTTTCTGTTCTGTTTGTTCAACTAAAAGAGTTGAACCTTAGTTTTGATTGAGCCGTTCTGAAACACTCTTTCTGTAGAAAATGCAAGTGGAGATTCGGAGCGCTAAGAGGGTAATAGTGGAAAAAGGAATGTCTCCAAATATAAACTACACAGAATCATTCTGTGAAACTTCTTTCTGATCTGTGCATTCAGCTAACAGAGTTAAACCATACTTTTGATTCAGCAGATCTGAACACTCTTTCTGTAGAAAATGCAACTGGACATTTGGAGCGCTAAGAGAGTAGTAGTGGAAAAAGGAATATATTCAAATATAAACTACACAGAAGCATTCTGTGAAACTTCTTTCTGATCTGAGCATTCAGCTAACAGAGTTAAACCATACTTTTGATTGAGCAGTTTTGAAACACTCTGTCTGTAGAAAATGCAACTGGACATTCGTAGCGCTAAGTGGGTAATAGTGGAGAAAAGAATATGTTCAAATATAAACTACACAGAAGCATTGTATGAAACTTCTTTCTGTTCTGTGCATTCAACTAACAGAGTTGAACCTTACTTTTGATTGAGCCTTTCTGAAACACTCTTTCTGTAGAAACTGCAATTGGACATTCTGAGCGCTAAGAGGCCTCTATTGGGAAAAATAATATCTTCAAATAAAAATTACACAGAAGCATTGTGTGAAACTTATTTCTGATATGTTTATTAAGCTAACAGAGTTAAACCATACTTTTGATTGCGCAGTTCTGAACACTCTTTCTGTAGAAAATGCAAGTGGACATTCGGAGCGCTAAGAGGGTAATAGTGGAAAAAGGAATATATTCAAATATAAACTACACAGTAGCATTCTGTGAAAACACTTACTGTTCTGTGCATTCAGCTAACAGAGTTGAACCTTACTTTTGATTGAGCCGTTCTGAAACACTCTTTCTGTAGAAACTGCAATTGGACATGCTAAGCGCTAAGAGGCCTACATTGGGAAAAAGAATATCTTCAAATAAAAACTACACAGATGCATTCTGTGAAACTTATTTCTGATCTGTAAATTCAGTTAACAGAGATAAAACATATTTTTGATTGAGCAGTTATGAAACACTCTTTTTGTAGAAAATGCAAGTGGAGATTCGGAGCGCTAAGAGGGTAATAGTGGAAAAAGGAATGTCTTCAAATATAAACTACACAGAATCATTCGGTGAAACTTCTTTCTGATCTGTGCATTCAGCTAACAGAGTTAAACCATACTTTTGATTGAGCAGATCTGAACACTCTTTCTGTAGAAAATGCAACTGGACATTTGGAGCGCTAAGAGCGTAGTAGTGGAAAAAGGAATATATTCAAATATAAACTACACAGAAGCATTCTGTGAAACTTCTTTCTGATCTGAGCATTCAGCTAACAGAGTTAAACCATACTTTTGATTGAGCAGTTTTGAAACACTCTGTCTGTAGAAAATGCAACTGGAAATTCGTAGCGCTAAGTGGGTAATAGTGGAGAAAAGAATATGTTCAAATATAAACTACACAGAAGCATTGTATGAAACTTCTTTCTGTTCTGTGCATTCAACTAACAGAGTTGAACCTTACTTTTGATTGAGCCGTTCTGAAACACTCTTTCTGTAGAAACTGCAATTGGACATTCTGAGCGCTAATAGGCCTATATTGGGAAAAAGAATGTCTACAAATAAAAACTACACAGAAGAATTGTGTGAAACTTCTTTCTGTTCTGTTTGTTCAACTAAAAGAGTTGAACCTTAGTTTTGATTGAGCCGTTCCGAAACACTCTTTCTGTAGAAAATGCAAGTGGAGATTCGGAATGCTAAGAGGGTAATAGTGAAAAAAGGAATGTCTCCAAATATAAACTACACAGAATCATTCTGTGAAACTTCTTTCTGAACTGTGCATTCAGCTAACAGAGTTAAACCATACTTTTGATTCAGCAGATCTGAACACTCTTTCAGTAGAAAATGCAACTGGACATTTGGAGCGCTAAGAGAGTAGTAGTGGAAAAAGTAATATATTCAAATATAAACTACACAGAAGCATTCTGTGAAACTTCTTTCTGATCTGAGCATTCAGCTAACAGAGTTAAACCATAGTTTTGATTGAGCAGTTTTGAAACACTCTGTCTGTAGGAAATGCAACTGGACATTCGTAGCGCTAAGTGGGTAATACTGGAGAAAAGAATATGTTCAAATATAAACTACACAGAAGCATTGTATGAAACTTCTTTCTGTTCTGTGCATTCAACTAACAGAGTTGAACCTTACATTTGATTGAGCCTTTCTGAAACACTCTTTCTGTAGAAACTGCAATTGGACATTCTGAGCGCTAAGAGGCCTCTATTGGGAAAAATAATATCTTCAAATAAAAACTACACAGAAGCATTGTGTGAAACTTATTTCTGATATGTTCATTAAGCTAACAGATTTAAACCATACTTTTGATTGCACAGTTCTGAACACTCTTTCTGTAGAAAATGCAAGTGGACATTCGGAGCGCTAAGAGGGTAATAGTGGAAAAAGGAATATATTCAAATATAAACTACACAGTAGCATTCTGTGAAAACTCTTACTGTTCTGTGCATTCAGCTAACAGAGTTGAACCTTAATTTTGATTGAGCCGTTCTGAAACACTCTTTCTGTAGAAACTGCAATTGGACATGCTAAGCGCTAAGAGGCCTACATTGGGAAAAAGAATATCTTCAAATAAAAACTACACAGATGCATTCTGAGAAACTTATTTCTGATCTGTAAATTCAGTTAACAGAGATAAAACATATTTTTGATTGAGCAGTTATGAAACACTCTTTTTGTAGAAAATGTGAGTGGAGATTCGGAGCGCTAAGAGGGTAATAGTGGAAAAAGGAATGTCTTCAAATATAAACTACACAGAGTCATTCGGTGAAACTTCTTTCTGATCTGTGCATTCAGCTAACAGAGTTAAACCATATTTTTGATTGAGCAGATCTCAACACACTTTCTGTAGAAAATGCAACTGGACATTTGGAGCGCTAAGAGCGTAGTAGTGGAAAAAGGAATATATTCAAATATAAACTACACAGAAGCATTCTGTGAAACTTCTTTCTGATCTGAGCATTCAGCTAACAGAGTTAAACCATACTTTTGATTGAGCAGTTTTGAAACACTCTGTCTGTAGAAAATGCAACTGGACATTCGTAGCGCTAAGTGGGTAATAGTGGAAAAAAGAATATGTTCAAATATAAACTACACAGAAGCATTCTGTGAAACTTCTTTCTGTTCTGTGCATTCAACTAACAGAGTTGAACCTTACTTTTGATTGAGCCGTTCTGAAACACTCTTTCTGTAGAAACTGCAATTGGACATTCTGAGCGCTAAGAGGCCTATATTGGGAAAAAGAATGTCTACAAATAAAAACTACACAGAAGAATTGTGTGAAACTTCTTTCTGTTCTGTTTGTTCAACTAAAAGAGTTGAACCTTAGTTTTGATTGAGCCGTTCTGAAACACTCTTTCTGTAGAAAATGCAAGTGGAGATTCGGAGCGCTAAGAGGGTAATAGTGGAAAAAGGAATGTCTCCAAATATAAACTACAGAGAATCATTCTGTGAAACTTCTTTCTGATCTGTGCATTCAGCTAACAGAGTTAAACCATACTTTTGATTCAGCAGATCTGAACACTCTTTCTGTAGAAAATGCAACTGCACATTTGGAACGCTAAGAGAGTAGTAGTGGAAAAAGGAATATATTCAAATATAAACTACACAGAAGCATTCTGTGAAACTTCTTTCTGATCTGAGCATTCAGCTAACAGAGTTAAACCATACTTTTGATTGAGCAGTTTTGAAACACTCTGTCTGTAGAAAATGCAACTGGACATTCGTAGCGCTAAGTGGGTAATAGTGGAGAAAAGAATATGTTCAAATATAAACTACACAGAAGCATTGTATGAAACTTCTTTCTGTTCTGTGCATTCAACTAACAGAGTTGAACCTTACTTTTGATTGAGCCTTTCTGAAACACTCTTTCTGTAGAAACTGCAATTGGACATTCTGAGCGCTAAGAGTCCTCTATTGGGAAAAATAATATCTTCAAATAAAAACTACACAGAAGCATTGTGTGAAACTTATTTCTGATATGTTCATTAAGCTAACAGAGTTAAACCATACTTTTGATTGCGCAGTTCTGAACACTCTTTCTGTAGAAAATGCAAGTGGACATTCGGAGCGCTAAGAGGGTAATAGTGGAAAAAGGAATATATTCAAATATAAACAACACAGTAGCATTCTGTGAAAACTCTTACTGTTCTGTGCATTCAGCTAACAGAGTTGAACCTTACTTTTGATTGAGCCGTTCTGAAACACTCTTTCTGTAGAAACTGCAATTGGACATGCTAAGCGCTAAGAGGCCTACATTGGGAAAAAGAATATCTTCAAATAAAAACTACACAGATGCATTCTGTGAAACTTATTTCTGATCTGTAAATTCAGTTAACAGAGATAAAACATATTTTTGATTGAGCAGTTATGAAACACTCTTTTTGTAGAAAATGCAAGTGGAGATTCGGAGCGCTAAGAGGGTAATAGTGGAAAAAGGAATGTCTTCAAATATAAACTACACAGAATCATTCGGTGAAACTTTTTCTGATCTGTGCATTCAGCTAACAGAGTTAAACCATACTTTTGATTGAGCAGATCTGAACACTCTTTCTGTAGAAAATGCAACTGGACATTTGGAGCGCTAAGAGCGTAGTAGTGGAAAAAGGAATATATTCAAATATAAACTACACAGAAGCATTCTGTGAAACTTCTTTCTGATCTGAGCATTCAGCTAACAGAGTTAAACCATACTTTTGATTGAGCAGTTTTGAAACACTCTGTCTGTAGGAAATGCAACTGGACATTCGTACCGCTAAGTGGGTAATAGTGGAGAAAAGAATATGTTCAAATATAAACTACACAGAAGCATTGTATGAAACTTCTTTCTGTTCTGTGCATTCAACTAACAGAGTTGAACCTTACATATGATTGAGCCTTTCTGAAACACTCTTTCTGTAGAAACTGCAATTGGACATTCTGAGCGCTAAGAGGCCTCTATTGGGAAAAATAATATCTTCAAATAAAAACTACACAGAAGCATTGTGTGAAACTTATTTCTGATATGTTCATTAAGCTAACAGATTTAAACCATACTTTTGATTGCGCAGTTCTGAACACTCTTTCTGTAGAAAATGCAAGTGGACATTCGGAGCGCTAAGAGGGTAATAGTGGAAAAAGGAATATATTCAAATATAAACTACACAGTAGCATTCTGTGAAAACTCTTACTGTTCTGTGCATTCAGCTAACAGAGTTGAACCTTACTTTTGATTCAGCCGTTCTGAAACACTCTTTCTGTAGAAACTGCAATTGGACATGCTAAGCGCTAAGAGGCCTACATTGGGAAAAAGAATATCTTCAAATAAAAACTACACAGATGCATTCTGAGAAACTTATTTCTGATCTGTAAATTCAGTTAACAGAGATAAAACATACTTTTGATTGAGCAGTTATGAAACACTCTTTTGGAAGAAAATGCGAGTGGAGATTCGGAGCACTAAGAGGGTAATAGTGGAAAAAGGAATGTCTTCAAATATAAACTACACAGAATCATTCGGTGAAAATTCTTTCTGATCTGTGCATTCAGCTAACAGAGTTAAACCATATTTTTGATTGAGCAGATCTGAACACACTTTCTGTAGAAAATGCAACTGGACATTTTGAGCGCTAAGAGCGTAGTAGTAGAAAAAGGAATATATTCAAATATAAACTACACAGAAGCATTCTGTGAAACTTCTTTCTGATCTGAGCATTCAGCTAACAGAGTTAAACCATACTTTTGATTGAGCAGTTTTGAAACACTCTGTCTGTAGAAAATGCAACTGGACATTCGTAGCGCTAAGTGGGTAATAGTGGAAAAAAGAATATGTTCAAATATAAACTACACAGAAGCATTCTGTGAAACTTCTTTCTGTTCTGTGCATTCAACTAACAGAGTTGAACCTTACTTTTGATTGAGCCGTTCTGAAACACTCTTTCTGTAGAAACTGCAATTGGACATTCTGAGCGCTAAGAGGCCTATATTGGGAAAAAGAATGTCTACAAATAAAAACTACACAGAAGAATTGTGTGAAACTTCTTTCTGTTCTGTTTGTTCAACTAAAAGAGTTGAACCTTAGTTTTGATTGAGCCGTTCTGAAACACTCTTTCTGTAGAAAATGCAAGTGGAGATTCGGAGCGCTAAGAGGGTAATAGTGGAAAAAGGAATGTCTCCAAATATAAACTACACAGAATCATTCTGTGAAACTTCTTTCTGATCTGTGCATTCAGCTAACAGAGTTAAACCATACTTTTGATTCAGCAGATCTGAACACTCTTTCTGTAGAAAATGCAACTGCACATTTGGAACGCTAAGAGAGTAGTAGTGGAAAAAGGAATATATTCAAATATAAACTACACAGAAGCATTCTGTGAAACTTCTTTCTGATCTGAGCATTCAGCTAACAGAGTTAAACCATACTTTTGATTGAGCAGTTTTGAAACACTCTGTCTGTAGAAAATGCAACTGGACATTCGTAGCGCTAAGTGGGTAATAGTGGAGAAAAGAATATGTTCAAATATAAACTACACAGAAGCATTGTATGAAACTTCTTTCTGTTCTGTGCATTCAACTAACAGAGTTGAACCTTACATATGATTGAGCCTTTCTGAAACACTCTTTCTGTAGAAACTGCAATTGGACATTCTGAGCGCTAAGAGGCCTCTATTGGGAAAAATAATATCTTCAAATAAAAACTACACAGAAGCATTGTGTGAAACTTATTTCTGATATGTTCATTAAGCTAACAGATTTAAACCATACTTTTGATTGCGCAGTTCTGAACACTCTTTCTGTAGAAAATGCAAGTGGACATTCGGAGCGCTAAGAGGGTAATAGTGGAAAAAGGAATATATTCAAATATAAACTACACAGTAGCATTCTGTGAAAACTCTTACTGTTCTGTGCATTCAGCTAACAGAGTTGAACCTTACTTTTGATTCAGCCGTTCTGAAACACTCTTTCTGTAGAAACTGCAATTGGACATGCTAAGCGCTAAGAGGCCTACATTGGGAAAAAGAATATCTTCAAATAAAAACTACACAGATGCATTCTGAGAAACTTATTTCTGATCTGTAAATTCAGTTAACAGAGATAAAACATACTTTTGATTGAGCAGTTATGAAACACTCTTTTGGAAGAAAATGCGAGTGGAGATTCGGAGCACTAAGAGGGTAATAGTGGAAAAAGGAATGTCTTCAAATATAAACTACACAGAATCATTCGGTGAAACTACTTTCTGATCTGTGCATTCAGCTAACAGAGTTAAACCATATTTTTGATTGAGCAGATCTGAAAACACTTTCTGTAGAAAATGCAACTGGACATTTTGAGCGCTAAGAGCGTAGTAGTAGAAAAAGGAATATATTCAAATATAAACTACACAGAAGCATTCTGTGAAACTTCTTTCTGATCTGAGCATTCAGCTAACAGAGTTAAACCATACTTTTGATTGAGCAGTTTTGAAACACTCTGTCTGTAGAAAATGCAACTGGACATTCGTAGCGCTAAGTGGGTAATAGTGGAAAAAAGAATATGTTCAAATATAAACTACACAGAAGCATTCTGTGAAACTTCTTTCTGTTCTGTGCATTCAACTAACAGAGTTGAACCTTACTTTTGATTGAGCCGTTCTGAAACACTCTTTCTGTAGAAACTGCAATTGGACATTCTGAGCGCTAAGAGGCCTATATTGGGAAAAAGAATGTCTACAAATAAAAACTACACAGAAGAATTGTGTGAAACTTCTTTCTGTTCTGTTTGTTCAACTAAAAGAGTTGAACCTTAGTTTTGATTGAGCCGTTCTGAAACACTCTTTCTGTAGAAAATGCAAGTGGAGATTCGGAGCGCTAAGAGGGTAATAGTGGAAAAAGGAATGTCTCCAAATATAAACTACACAGAATCATTCTGTGAAACTTCTTTCTGATCTGTGCATTCAGCTAACAGAGTTAAACCATACTTTTGATTGAGCAGATCTGAACACTCTTTCTGTAGAAAATGCAACTGGACATTTGGAGCGCTAAGAGACTAGTAGTGGAAAAAGGAATATATTCAAATATAAACTACACAGAAGCATTCTGTGAAACTTCTTTCTGATCTGAGCATTCAGCAAACAGAATTAAACCATAATTTTGATTGAGCAGTTTTGAAACACTCTGTCTGTAGAAAATGCATCTGGACATTCGTAGCGCTAAGTGGGTAATAGTGGAAAAAAGAATATGTTCAAATATAAACTACACAGAAGCATTGTATGAAACTTCTTTCTGTTCTGTGCTTTCAACTAACTGAGTTGAACCTTACTTTTGATTGAGCCTTTCTGAAACACTCTTTCTGTAGAAAATGCAATTGGACATTCTGAGCGCTAAGAGGCCTATATTGGGAAAAATAATATCTTCAAATAAAAACTACACAGAAGCATTTTGTGAAACTTATTTCTGATATGTTCATTAAGCTAACAGTGTTAAACCATACTTTTGATTGCGCAGTTCTGAACACTCTTTCTGTAGAAAATGCAAGTGGACATTCGGAGCGCTAAGAGGGTAATAGTGGAAAAAGGAATGTCTTCAGATATAAACTACACAGAATCATTCGGTGAAACTTCTTTCTGATCTGTGCATTCAGCTAACAGAGTTAAACCATACTTTTGATTGAGCAGATCTGAACACTCTTTCTTTAGAAAATGCAACTGGACATTTGGAGCGCTAAGAGCATAGTAGTGGAAAAAGGAATATATTCAAATATAAACTACACAGAAGCATTCTGTGAAACTTCTTTCTGATCTGAGCATTCAGCTAACAGAGTTAAACCATACTTTTGATTGAGCAGTTTTGAAACACTCTGTCTGTAGAAAATGCAACTGGACATTCGTAGCGCTAAGTGGGTATAGTGGAAAAAAGAATATGTTCAAATATAAACTACACAGAAGCATTCTGTGAAACTCCTTGCAGTTCTGTGCATTCAACTAACAGAGTTGAACCTTACTTTTGATTGAGCCGTTCTGAAACACTCTTTCTGTAGAAACTGCAATTGGACATTCTGAGCGCTAAGAGGCCTATATTGGGAAAAAGAATGTCTACAAATAAAAACTACACAGAAGAATTGTGTGAAACTTCTTTCTGTTCTGTTTGTTCAACTAAAAGAGTTGAACCTTAGTTTTGATTGAGCCGTTCTGAAACACTCTTTCTGTAGAAAATGCAAGTGGAGATTCGGAGCGCTAAGAGGGTAATAGTGGAAAAAGGAATGTCTCCAAATATAAACTACACAGAATCATTCTGTGAAACTTCTTTCTGATCTGTGCATTCAGCTAACAGAGTTAAACCATACTTTTGATTCAGCAGATCTGAACACTCTTTCTGTAGAAAATGCAACTGGACATTTGGAGCGCTAAGAGAGTAGTAGTGGAAAAAGGAATATATTCAAATATAAACTACACAGAAGCATTCTGTGAAACTTCTTTCTGATCTGAGCATTCAGCTAACAGAGTTAAACCATACTTTTGATTGAGCAGTTTTGAAACACTCTGTCTGTAGAAAATGCAACTGGACATTCGTAGCGCTAAGTGGGTAATAGTGGAGAAAAGAATATGTTCAAATATAAACTACACAGAAGCATTGTATGAAACTTCTTTCTGTTCTGTGCATTCAACTAACAGAGTTGAACCTTACTTTTGATTGAGCCTTTCTGAAACACTCTTTCTGTAGAAACTGCAATTGGACATTCTGAGCGCTAAGAGGCCTCTATTGGGAAAAATAATATCTTCAAATAAAAATTACACAGAAGCATTTTGTGAAACTTATTTCTGATATGTTTATTAAGCTAACAGAGTTAAACCATACTTTTGATTGCGCAGTTCTGAACACTCTTTCTGTAGAAAATGCAAGTGGACATTCGGAGCGCTAAGAGGGTAATAGTGGAAAAAGGAATATATTCAAATATAAACTACACAGTAGCATTCTGTGAAAACACTTACTGTTCTGTGCATTCAGCTAACAGAGTTGAACCTTACTTTTGATTGAGCCATTCTGAAACACTCTTTCAGTAGAAACTGCAATTGGACATGCTAAGCGCTAAGAGGCCTACATTGGGAAAAAGAATATCTTCAAATAAAAACTACACAGATGCATTCTGTGAAACTTATTTCTGATCTGTAAATTCAGTTAACAGAGATAAAACATATTTTTGATTGAGCAGTTATGAAACACTCTTTTTGTAGAAAATGCAAGTGGAGATTCGGAGCGCTAAGAGGGTAATAGTGGAAAAAGGAATGTCTTCAAATATAAACTACACAGAATCATTCGGTGAAACTTCTTTCTGATCTGTGCATTCAGCTAACAGAGTTAAACCATACTTTTGATTGAGCAGATCTGAACACTCTTTCTGTAGAAAATGCAACTGGACATTTGGAGCGCTAAGAGCGTAGTAGTGGAAAAAGGAATATATTCAAATATAAACTACACAGAAGCATTCTGTGAAACTTCTTTCTGATCTGAGCATTCAGCTAACAGAGTTAAACCATACTTTTGATTGAGCAGTTTTGAAACACTCTGTCTGTAGAAAATGCAACTGGAAATTCGTAGCGCTAAGCGGGTAATAGTGGAGAAAAGAATATGTTCAAATATAAACTACACAGAAGCATTGTATGAAACTTCTTTCTGTTCTGTGCATTCAACTAACAGAGTTGAACCTTACTTTTGATTGAGCCGTTCTGAAACACTCTTTCTGTAGAAACTGCAATTGGACATTCTGAGCGCTAATAGGCCTATATTGGGAAAAAGAATGTCTACAAATAAAAACTACACAGAAGAATTGTGTGAAACTTCTTTCTGTTCTGTTTGTTCAACTAAAAGAGTTGAACCTTAGTTTTGATTGAGCCGTTCCGAAACACTCTTTCTGTAGAAAATGCAAGTGGAGATTCGGAATGCTAAGAGGGTAATAGTGAAAAAAGGAATGTCTCCAAATATAAACTACACAGAATCATTCTGTGAAACTTCTTTCTGAACTGTGCATTCAGCTAACAGAGTTAAACCATACTTTTGATTCAGCAGATCTGAACACTCTTTCAGTAGAAAATGCAACTGGACATTTGGAGCGCTAAGAGAGTAGTAGTGGAAAAAGTAATATATTCAAATATAAACTACACAGAAGCATTCTGTGAAACTTCTTTCTGATCTGAGCATTCAGCTAACAGAGTTAAACCATAGTTTTGATTGAGCAGTTTTGAAACACTCTGTCTGTAGGAAATGCAACTGGACATTCGTAGCGCTAAGTGGGTAATAGTGGAGAAAAGAATATGTTCAAATATAAACTACACAGAAGCATTGTATGAAACTTCTTTCTGTTCTGTGCATTCAACTAACAGAGTTGAACCTTACATTTGATTGAGCCTTTCTGAAACACTCTTTCTGTAGAAACTGCAATTGGACATTCTGAGCGCTAAGAGGCCTCTATTGGGAAAAATAATATCTTCAAATAAAAACTACACAGAAGCATTGTGTGAAACTTATTTCTGATATGTTCATTAAGCTAACAGATTTAAACCATACTTTTGATTGCACAGTTCTGAACACTCTTTCTGTAGAAAATGCAAGTGGACATTCGGAGCGCTAAGAGGGTAATAGTGGAAAAAGGAATATATTCAAATATAAACTACACAGTAGCATTCTGTGAAAACTCTTACTGTTCTGTGCATTCAGCTAACAGAGTTGAACCTTACTTTTGATTGAGCCGTTCTGAAACACTCTTTCTGTAGAAACTGCAATTGGACATGCTAAGCGCTAAGAGGCCTACATTGGGAAAAAGAATATCTTCAAATAAAAACTACACAGATGCATTCTGAGAAACTTATTTCTGATCTGTAAATTCAGTTAACAGAGATAAAACATATTTTTGATTGAGCAATTATGAAACACTCTTTTTGTAGAAAATGTGAGTGGAGATTCGGAGCGCTAAGAGGGTAATAGTGGAAAAAGGAATGTCTTCAAATATAAACTACACAGAATCATTCGGTGAAACTTCTTTCTGATCTGTGCATTCAGCTAACAGAGTTAAACCATATTTTTGATTGAGCAGATCTCAACACACTTTCTGTAGAAAATGCAACTGGACATTTGGAGCGCTAAGAGCGTAGTAGTGGAAAAAGGAATATATTCAAATATAAACTACACAGAAGCATTCTGTGAAACTTCTTTCTGATCTGAGCATTCAGCTAACAGAGTTAAACCATACTTTTGATTGAGCAGTTTTGAAACACTCTGTCTGTAGAAAATGCAACTGGACATTCGTAGCGCTAAGTGGGTAATAGTGGAAAAAAGAATATGTTCAAATATAAACTACACAGAAGCATTCTGTGAAACTTCTTTCTGTTCTGTGCATTCAACTAACAGAGTTGAACCTTACTTTTGATTGAGCCGTTCTGAAACACTCTTTCTGTAGAAACTGCAATTGGACATTCTGAGCGCTAAGAGGCCTATATTGGGAAAAAGAATGTCTACAAATAAAAACTACACAGAAGAATTGTGTGAAACTTCTTTCTGTTCTGTTTGTTCAACTAAAAGAGTTGAACCTTAGTTTTGATTGAGCCGTTCTGAAACACTCTTTCTGTAGAAAATGCAAGTGGAGATTCGGAGCGCTAAGAGGGTAATAGTGGAAAAAGGAATGTCTCCAAATATAAACTACAGAGAATCATTCTGTGAAACTTCTTTCTGATCTGTGCATTCAGCTAACAGAGTTAAACCATACTTTTGATTCAGCAGATCTGAACACTCTTTCTGTAGAAAATGCAACTGCACATTTGGAACGCTAAGAGAGTAGTAGTGGAAAAAGGAATATATTCAAATATAAACTACACAGAAGCATTCTGTGAAACTTCTTTCTGATCTGAGCATTCAGCTAACAGAATTAAACCATACTTTTGATTGAGCAGTTTTGAAACACTCTGTCTGTAGAAAATGCAACTGGACATTCGTAGCGCTAAGTGGGTAATAGTGGAGAAAAGAATATGTTCAAATATAAACTACACAGAAGCATTGTATGAAACTTCTTTCTGTTCTGTGCATTCAACTAACAGAGTTGAACCTTACTTTTGATTGAGCCTTTCTGAAACACTCTTTCTGTAGAAACTGCAATTGGACATTCTGAGCGCTAAGAGTCCTCTATTGGGAAAAATAATATCTTCAAATAAAAACTACACAGAAGCATTGTGTGAAACTTATTTCTGATATGTTCATTAAGCTAACAGAGTTAAACCATACTTTTGATTGCGCAGTTCTGAACACTCTTTCTGTAGAAAATGCAAGTGGACATTCGGAGCGCTAAGAGGGTAATAGTGGAAAAAGGAATATATTCAAATATAAACTACACAGTAGCATTCTGTGAAAACTCTTACTGTTCTGTGCATTCAGCTAACAGAGTTGAAACTTACTTTTGATTCAGCCGTTCTGAAACACTCTTTCTGTAGAAACTGCAATTGGACATGCTAAGCGCTAAGAGGCCTACATTGGGAAAAAGAATATCTTCAAATAAAAACTACACAGATGCATTCTGTGAAACTAATTTCTGATCTGTAAATTCAGTTAACAGAGATAAAACATATTTTTGATTGAGCAGTTATGAAACACTCTTTTTGTAGAAAATGCGAGTGGAGATTCGGAGCGCTAAGAGGGTAATAGTGGAAAAAGGAATGTCTTCAAATATAAACTACACAGAATCATTCGGTGAAACTTCTTTCTGATCTGTGCATTCAGCTAACAGAGTTAAACCATATTTTTGATTGAGCAGATCTGAACACTCTTTCTGTAGAAAATGCAACTGGACATTTGGAGCGCTAAGAGCGTAGTAGTGGAAAAAGGAATATATTCAAATATATACTACACAGAAGCATTCTGTGAAACTTCTTTCTGATCTGAGCATTCAGCTAACAGAGTTAAACCATACTTTTGATTGAGCAGTTTTGAAACACTCTGTCTGTAGAAAATGCAACTGGACATTCGTAGCGCTAAGTGGGTAATAGTGGAAAAAAGAATATGTTCAAATATAAACTACACAGAAGCATTCTGTGAAACTTCTTTCTGTTCTGTGCATTCAACTAACAGAGTTGAACCTTACTTTTGATTGAGCCGTTCTGAAACACTCTTTCTGTAGAAACTGCAATTGGACATTCTGAGCGCTAAGAGGCCTATATTGGGAAAAAGAATGTCTACAAATAAAAACTACACAGAAGAATTGTGTGAAACTTCTTTCTGTTCTGTTTGTTCAACTAAAAGAGTTGAACCTTAGTTTTGATTGAGCCGTTCTGAAACACTCTTTCTGTAGAAAATGCAAGTGGAGATTCGGAGCGCTAAGAGGGTAATAGTGGAAAAAGGAATGTCTCCAAATATAAACTACACAGAATCATTCTGTGAAACTTCTTTCTGATCTGTGCATTCAGCTAACAGAGTTAAACCATACTTTTGATTGAGCAGATCTGAACACTCTTTCTGTAGAAAATGCAACTGGACATTTGGAGCGCTAAGAGATTAGTAGTGGAAAAAGGAATATATTCAAATATAAACTACACAGAAGCATTCTGTGAAACTTTTTTCTGATCAGAGCATTCAGCTAACAGAGTTAAACCATACTTTTGATTGAGCAGTTTTGAAACACTCTGTCTGTAGAAAATGCAACTGGACATTCGTAGCGCTAAGTGGGTAATAGTGGAGAAAAGAATATGTTCAAATATAAACTACACAGAAGCATTGTATGAAACTTCTTTCTGTTCTGTGCATTCAACTAACAGAGTTGAACCTTACTTTTGATTGAGCCTTTCTGAAACACTCTTTCTGTAGAAACTGCAATTGGACATTCTGAGCGCTAAGAGGCCTCTACTGGGAAAAATAATATCTTCAAATAAAAACTACATAGAAGCATTGTGTGAAACTTATTTCTGACATGTTCATTAAGCTAACAGATTTAAACCATACTTTTGATTGCGCAGTTCTGAACACTCTTTCAGTAGAAAATGCAAGTGGACATTCGGAGCGCTAAGAGGGTAATAGTGGAAAAAGGAATATATTCAAATATAAACTACACAGTAGCATTCTGTGAAAAGTCTTACTGTTCTGTGCATTCAGCTAACAGAGTTGAACCTTACTTTTGATTGAGCCGTTCTGAAGCACTCTTTCTGTAGAAACTGCAATTGGACATGCTAAGCGCTAAGAGGCCTACATTGGGAAAAAGAATATCTTCAAATAAAAACTACACAGAAGCATTCTGTGAAACTTATTTCTGATCTGTAAATTCAGTTAACAGAGATAAAACATATTTTTGATTGAGCAGTTATGAAACACTCTTTTTGTAGAAAATGCAAGTGTAGATTCGGAGCGCTAAGAGGGTAATAGTGGAAAAAGGAATGTCTTCAAATATAAACTACACAGAATCATTCGGTGAAACTTCTTTCTGATCTGTGCATTCAGCTAACAGAGTTAAACCATACTTTTGATTGAGCAGATCTGAACACTCTTTCTGTAGAAAATGCAACTGGACATTTGGAGCGCTAAGAGCGTAGTAGTGGAAAAAGGAATATATTCAAATATAAACTACACAGAAGCATTCTGTGAAACTTCTTTCTGATCTGAGCATTCAGCTAACAGAGTTAAACCATACTTTTGATTGAGCAGTTTTGAAACACTCTGTCTGTAGAAAATGCAACTGGACATTCGTAGCGCTAAGTGGGTAATAGTGGAAAAAAGAATATGTTCAAATATAAACTACACAGAAGCATTCTGTGAAACTTCTTGCTGTTCTGGGCATTCAACTAACAGAGTTGAACCTTATTTTGATTGAGCCGTTCTGAAACACTCTTTCTGTAGAAACTGCAATTGGACATTCTGAGCGCTAAGAGGCCTATATTGGGAAAAAGAATGTCTACAAATAAAAACTACACAGAAGAATTGTGTGAAACTTCTTTCTGTTCTGTTTGTTCAACTAAAAGAGTTGAACCTTAGTTGTGATTGAGCCGTTCTGAAACACTCTTTCTGTAGAAAATGCAAGTGGAGATTCGGAGCGCTAAGAGGGTAATTGTGGAAAAAGGAATGTCTCCAAATATAAACTACACAGAAGCATTCTGTGAAACTTCTTTCTGATCTGAGCATTCAGCTAACAGAGTTAAACCATACTTTTGATTGAGCAGTTTTGAAACACTCTGTCTGTAGAAAATGCAACTGGACATTCGTAGCGCTAAGTGGGTAATAGTGGAAAAAAGAATATGTTCAAATATAAACTACACAGAAGCATTGTATGAAACTTCTTTCTGTTCTGTGCATTCAACTAAAAGAGTTGAACCTTAGTTTTGATTGAGCCTTTCTGAAACACTCTTTCTGTAGAAACTGCAATTGGACATTCTGAGCGCTCAGAGGCATCTATTGGGAAAAATAATATCTTCAAATAAAAACTACACAGAAGCATTGTGTGAAACTTATTTCTGATATGTTCATTAAGCTAAAAGAGTTAAACCATACTTTTGATTGCGCAGTTCTGAACTCTCTTTCTGTAGAAAATGCAAGTGGACATTCGGAGCGCTAAGAGGGTAATAGTGGAAAAAGGAATATATTCAAATATAAACTACACAGTAGCATTCTGTGAAAATTCTTTCTGTTCTGTGCATTCAACTAACAGAGTTGAACCTTACTTTTGATTGAGCCGTTCTGAAACACTCTTTCTGTAGAAACTGCAATTGGACATGCTAAGCGCTAAGAGGCCTACAATGGGAAAAAGAATATCTTCAAATAAAAACTACACAGATGCATTCTGTGAAACTTATTTCTGATCTGTAAATTCAGTTAACAGAGATAAAACATATTTTTGATTGAGCAGTTATGAAACACTCTTTTTGTAGAAAATGCAAGTGGAGATTCGGAGCGCTAAGAGGGTAATAGTGGAAAAAGGAATGTCTTCAAATATAAACTACACAGAATCATTCGGTGAAACATCTTTCTGATCTGTGCATTCAGCTAACAGAGTTAAACCATACTTTTGATTGAGCAGATCTGAACACTCTTTCTGTAGAAAATGCAACTGGACTTTTGGAGCGCTAAGAGCGTAGTAGTGGAAAAAGGAATATATTCAAATATAAACTACACAGAAGCATTCTGTGAAACTTCTTTCTGATCTGAGCATTCAGCTAACAGAGTTAAACCATACTTTTGATTGAGCAGTTTTGAAACACTCTGTCTGTAGGAAATGCAACTGGACATTCGTAGCGCTAAGTGGGTAATAGTGGAAAAAAGAATATGTTCAAATATAAACTACACAGAAGCATTCTGTGAAACTTCTTGCTGTTCTGTGCATTCAACTAACAGAGTTGAACCTTACTTTTGATTGAGCCGTTCTGAAACACTCTTTCTGTAGAAACTGCAATTGGACATTCTGAGCACTAAGAGGCCTATATTGGGAAAAAGAATGTCTACAAATAAAAACTACACAGAAGAATTGTTTGAAACTTCTTTCTGTTCTGTTTGTTCAACTAAAAGAGTTGAACCTTAGTTTTGATTGAGCCGTTCTGAAACACTCTTTCTGTAGAAAATGCAAGTGGAGATTCGGAGCGCTAAGAGGGTAATAGTGGAAAAAGGAATGTCTTCAAATATAAACTACACAGAATCATTCGGTGAAACTTCTTTCTGATCTGTGCATTCAGCTAACAGAGTTAAACCATACTTTTGATTGAGCATATCTGAACACTCTTTCTGTAGAAAATTCAACTGGACATTTTGAGCGCTAAGAGCATAGTAGTGGAAAAAAGAATATATTCAAATATAAACTACACAGAAGCATTCTGTGAAACTTCTTTCTGATCTGAGCATTCAGCTAACAGAGTTAAAGCATACTTTTGATTGAGCAGTTTTGAAACACTCTGTCTGTAGAAAATGCAACTGGACATTCGTAGCGCTAAGTGGGTAATAGTGGAAAAAAGAATATGTTCAAATATAAACTACACAGAAGCATTCTGTGAAACTTCTTTCTGTTCTGTGCATTCAACTAACAGAGTTGAACCTTACTTTTGATTGAGCCGTTCTGAAACACTCTTTCTGTAGAAACTGCAATTGGACATTCTGAGCGCTAAGAGGCCTACATTGGGAAAAAGAATGTCTACAAATAAAAACTACACAGAAGAATTGTGTGAAACTTCTTTCTGTTCTGTTTGTTCAACTAAAAGAGTTGAACCTTAGTTTTGATTGAGCCGTTCTGAAACACTCTTTCTGTAGAAAATGCAAGTGGAGATTCGGAGCGCTAAGAGGGTAATAGTGGAAAAAGGAATGTCTCCAAATATAAACTACACAGAATCATTCTGTGAAACTTCTTTCTGATCTGTGCATTCAGCTAACAGAGTTAAACCATACTTTTGATTCAGCAGATCTGAACAATCTTTCTGTAGAAAATGCAACTGGACATTTGGAGCGCTAAGAGAGTAGTAGTGGAAAAAGGAATATATTCAAATATAAACTACACAGAAGCATTCTGTGAAACATCTTTCTGATCTGAGCATTCAGCTAACAGAGTTAAACCATACTTTTGATTGAGCAGTTTTGAAACACTCTGTCTGTAGAAAATGCAACTGTACATTCGTAGCGCTAAGTGGGTAATAGTGGAGAAAAGAATATGTTCAAATATAAACTACACAGAAGCATTGTATGAAACTTCTTTCTGTTCTGTGCATTCAACTAACAGAGTTGAACCTTACTTTTGATTCAGCCTTTCTGAAACACTCTTTCTGTAGAAACTGCAATTGGACATTCTGAGCGCTAAGAGGCCTCTATTGGGAAAAATAATATCTTCAAATAAAAACTACACAGAAGCATTGTGTGAAACTTATTTCTGATATGTTCATTAAGCTAACAGAGTTAAACCATACTTTTGATTGCGCAGTTCTGAACACTCTTTCTGTAGAAAATGCAAGTGGACATTCGGAGCGCTAAGAGGGTAATAGTGGAAAAAGGAATATATTCAAATATAAACTACACAGTAGCATTCTGTGAAAACCCTTACTGTTCTGTGCACTCACCTAACAGAGTTGAACCTTACTTTTGATTGAGCCGTTCTGAAACACTCTTTATGTAGAAACTGCAATTGGACATGCTAAGCGCTAAGAGGCCTACATTGGGAAAAAGAATATCTTCAAATAAAAACTACACAGATGCATTCTGTGAAACTTATTTCTGATCTGTAAATTCAGTTAACAGAGATAAAACATATTTTTGATTGAGCAGTTATGAAACACTCTTTTTGTAGAAAATGCGAGTGGAGATTCGGAGCGCTAAGAGGGTAATAGTGGAAAAAGGAATGTCTTCAAATATAAACTACACAGAATCATTCGGTGAAACTTCTTTCTGATCTGTGCATTCAGCTAACAGAGTTAAACCATATTTTTGATTGAGCAGATCTGAACACACTTTCTGTATAAAATGCAACTGGACATTTGGAGCGCTAAGAGCGTAGTAGTGGAAAAAGGAATATATTCAAATATAAACTACACAGAAGCATTCTGTGAAACTTCTTTCTGATCTGAGCATTCAGCTAACAGAGTTAAACCATACTTTTGATTGAGCAGTTTTGAAACACTCTGTCTGTAGAAAATGCAACTGGACATTCGTAGCGCTAAGTGGGTAATAGTGGAAAAAAGAATATGTTCAAATATAAACTACACAGAAGCATTCTGTGAAACTACTTTCTGTTCTGTGCATTCAACTAACAGAGTTGAACCTTACTTTTGATTGAGCCGTTCTGAAACACTCTTTCTGTAGAAACTGCAATTGGACATTCTGAGCGCTAAGAGGCCTATATTGGGAAAAAGAATGTCTACAAATAAAAACTACACAGAAGAATTGTGTGAAACTTCTTTCTGTTCTGTTTGTTCAACTAAAAGAGTTGAACCTTAGTTTTGATTGAGCCGTTCTGAAACACTCTTTCTGTAGAAAATGCAAGTGGAGATTCGGAGCGCTAAGAGGGTAATAGTGGAAAAAGGAATGTCTCCAAATATAAACTACACAGAATCATTCTGTGAAACTTCTTTCTGATCTGTGCATTCAGCTAACAGAGTTAAACCATACTTTTGATTGAGCAGATCTGAACACTCTTTCTGTAGAAAATGCAACTGCACATTTGGAACGCTATGAGTAGTAGT
Organism: Symphalangus syndactylus; assembly: GCF_028878055.3. Classification (NCBI taxonomy): domain Eukaryota; kingdom Metazoa; phylum Chordata; class Mammalia; order Primates; family Hylobatidae; genus Symphalangus; species Symphalangus syndactylus. Next base: position 106,891,414 of record NC_072437.2, on the reverse strand, counting down.
GGAAAAAGGAATATATTCAAATATAAACTACACAGAAGCATTCTGTGAAACTTCTTTCTGATCAGAGCATTCAGCTAACAGAGTTAAACCATACTTTTGATTGAGCAGTTTTGAAACACTCTGTCTGTAGAAAATGCAACTGGACATTCGTAGCGCTAAGTGGGTAATAGTGGAGAAAAGAATATGTTCAAATATAAACTACACAGAAGCATTGTATGAAACTTCTTTCTGTTCTGTGCATTCAACTAACAGAGTTGAACCTTACTTTTGATTGAGCCTTTCTGAAACACTCTTTCTGTAGAAACTGCAATTGGACATTCTGAGCGCTAAGAGGCCTCTATTGGGAAAAATAATATCTTCAAATAAAAACTACATAGAAGCATTGTGTGAAACTTATTTCTGACATGTTCATTAAGCTAACAGATTTAAACCATACTTTTGATTGCGCAGTTCTGAACACTCTTTCAGTAGAAAATGCAAGTGGACATTCGGAGCGCTAAGAGGGTAATAGTGGAAAAAGGAATATATTCAAATATAAACTACACAGTAGCATTCTGTGAAAATTCTTACTGTTCTGTGCATTCAGCTAACAGAGTTGAACCTTACTTTTGATTGAGCCGTTCTGAAACACTCTTTCTGTAGAAACTGCAATTGGACATGCTAAGCGCTAAGAGGCCTACATTGGGAAAAAGAATATCTTCAAATAAAAACTACACAGAAGCATTCTGTGAAACTTATTTCTGATCTGTAAATTCAGTTAACAGAGATAAAACATATTTTTGATTGAGCACTTATGAAACACTCTTTTTGTAGAAAATGCAAGTGTAGATTCGGAGCGCTAAGATGGTAATAGTGGAAAAAGGAATGTCTTCAAATATAAACTACACAGAATCATTCGGTGAAACTTCTTTCTGATCTGTGCATTCAGCTAACAGAGTTAAACCATACTTTTGATTGAGCAGATCTGAACACTCTTTCTGTAGAAAATGCAACTGGACATTTGGAGCGCTAAGAGCGTAGTAGTGGAAAAAGGAATATATTCAAATATAAACTACACAGAAGCATTCTGTGAAACTTCTTTCTGATCTGAGCATTCAGCTAACAGAGTTAAACCATACTTTTGATTGAGCAGTTTTGAAACACTCTGTCTGTAGAAAATGCAACTGGACATTCGTAGCGCTAAGTGGGTAATAGTGGAAAAAAGAATATGTTCAAATATAAACTACACAGAAGCATTCTGTGAAACTTCTTGCTGTTCTGGGCATTCAACTAACAGAGTTGAACCTTATTTTGATTGAGCCGTTCTGAAACACTCTTTCTGTAGAAACTGCAATTGGACATTCTGAGCGCTAAGAGGCCTATATTGGGAAAAAGAATGTCTACAAATAAAAACTACACAGAAGAATTGTGTGAAACTTCTTTCTGTTCTGTTTGTTCAACTAAAAGAGTTGAACCTTAGTTTTGATTGAGCCGTTCTGAAACACTCTTTCTGTAGAAAATGCAAGTGGAGATTCGGAGCGCTAAGAGGGTAATTGTGGAAAAAGGAATGTCTCCAAATATAAACTACACAGAAGCATTCTGTGAAACTTCTTTCTGATCTGAGCATTCAGCTAACAGAGTTAAACCATACTTTTGATTGAGCAGTTTTGAAACACTCTGTCTGTAGAAAATGCAACTGGACATTCGTAGCGCTAAGTGGGTAATAGTGGAAAAAAGAATATGTTCAAATATAAACTACACAGAAGCATTGTATGAAACTTCTTTCTGTTCTGTGCATTCAACTAAAAGAGTTGAACCTTAGTTTTGATTGAGCCTTTCTGAAACACTCTTTCTGTAGAAACTGCAATTGGACATTCTGAGCGCTAAGAGGCCTCTATTGGGAAAAATAATATCTTCAAATAAAAACTACACAGAAGCATTGTGTGAAACTTATTTCTGATATGTTCATTAAGCTAAAAGAGTTAAACCATACTTTTGATTGCGCAGTTCTGAACTCTCTTTCTGTAGAAAATGCAAGTGGACATTCGGAGCGCTAAGAGGGTAATAGTGGAAAAAGGAATATATTCAAATATAAACTACACAGTAGCATTCTGTGAAAATTCTTTCTGTTCTGTGCATTCAACTAACAGAGTTGAACCTTACTTTTGATTGAGCCGTTCTGAAACACTCTTTCTGTAGAAACTGCAATTGGACATGCTAAGCGCTAAGAGGCCTACATTGGGAAAAAGAATATCTTCAAATAAAAACTACACAGATGCATTCTGTGAAACTTATTTCTGATCTGTAAATTCAGTTAACAGAGATAAAACATATTTTTGATTGAGCAGTTATGAAACACTCTTTTTGTAGAAAATGCAAGTGGAGATTCGGAGCGCTAAGAGGGTAATAGTGGAAAAAGGAATGTCTTCAAATATAAACTACACAGAATCATTCGGTGAAACATCTTTCTGATCTGTGCATTCAGCTAACAGAGTTAAACCATACTTTTGATTGAGCAGATCTGAACACTCTTTCTGTAGAAAATGCAACTGGACATTTGGAGCGCTAAGAGCGTAGTAGTGGAAAAAGGAATATATTCAAATATAAACTACACAGAAGCATTCTGTGAAACTTCTTTCTGATCTGAGCATTCAGCTAACAGAGTTAAACCATACTTTTGATTGAGCAGTTTTGAAACACTCTGTCTGTAGGAAATGCAACTGGACATTCGTAGCGCTAAGTGGGTAATAGTGGAAAAAAGAATATGTTCAAATGTAAACTACACAGAAGCATTCTGTGAAACTTCTTGCTGTTCTGTGCATTCAACTAACAGAGTTGAACCTTACTTTTGATTGAGCCGTTCTGAAACACTCTTTCTGTAGAAACTGCAATTGGACATTCTGAGCACTAAGAGGCCTATATTGGGAAAAAGAATGTCTACAAATAAAAACTACACAGAAGAATTGTTTGAAACTTCTTTCTGTTCTGTTTGTTCAACTAAAAGAGTTGAACCTTAGTTTTGATTGAGCCGTTCTGAAACACTCTTTCTGTAGAAAATGCAAGTGGAGATTCGGAGCGCTAAGAGGGTAATAGTGGAAAAAGGAATGTCTTCAAATATAAACTACACAGAATCATTCGGTGAAACTTCTTTCTGATCTGTGCATTCAGCTAACAGAGTTAAACCATACTTTTGATTGAGCAGATCTGAACACTCTTTCTGTAGAAAATGCAACTGGACATTTGGAGCGCTAAGAGCATAGTAGTGGAAAAAAATATATTCAAATATAAACTACACAGAAGCATTCTGTGAAACTTCTTTCTGATCTGAGCATTCAGCTAACAGAGTTAAACCATACATTTGATTGAGCAGTTTTGAAACACTCTGTCTGTAGAAAATGCAACTGGACATTCGTAGCGCTAAGTGGGTAATAGTGGAAAAAAGAATATGTTCAAATATAAACTACACAGAAGCATTCTGTGAAACTTCTTTCTGTTCTGTGCATTCAACTAACAGAGTTGAACCTTACTTTTGATTGAGCCGTTCTGAAACACTCTTTCTGTAGAAACTGCAATTGGACATTCTGAGCGCTAAGAGGCCTACATTGGGAAAAAGAATGTCTACAAATAAAAACTACACAGAAGAATTGTGTGAAACTTCTTTCTGTTCTGTTTGTTCAACTAAAAGAGTTGAACCTTAGTTTTGATTGAGCCGTTCTGAAACACTCTTTCTGTAGAAAATGCAAGTGGAGATTCGGAGCGCTAAGAGGGTAATAGTGGAAAAAGGAATGTCTCCAAATATAAACTACACAGAATCATTCTGTGAAACTTCTTTCTGATCTGTGCATTCAGCTAACAGAGTTAAACCATACTTTTGATTCAGCAGATCTGAACACTCTTTCTGTAGAAAATGCAACTGGACATTTGGAGCGCTAAGAGAGTAGTAGTGGAAAAAGGAATATATTCAAATATAAACTACACAGAAGCATTCTGTTAAACATCTTTCTGATCTGAGCATTCAGCTAACAGAGTTAAACCATACTTTTGATTGAGCAGTTTTGAAACACTCTGTCTGTAGAAAATGCAACTGTACATTCGTAGCGCTAAGTGGGTAATAGTGGAGAAAAGAATATGTTCAAATATAAACTACACAGAAGCATTGTATGAAACTTCTTTCTGTTCTGTGCATTCAACTAACAGAGTTGAACCTTACTTTTGATTCAGCCTTTCTGAAACACTCTTTCTGTAGAAACTGCAATTGGACATTCTGAGCGCTAAGAGGCCTCTATTGGGAAAAATAATATCTTCAAATAAAAACTACACAGAAGCATTGTGTGAAACTTATTTCTGATATGTTCATTAAGCTAACAGAGTTAAACCATACTTTTGATTGCGCAGTTCTGAACACTCTTTCTGTAGAAAATGCAAGTGGACATTCGGAGCGCTAAGAGGGTAATAGTGGAAAAAAGAATATATTCAAATATAAACTACACAGTAGCATTCTGTGAAAACACTTACTGTTCTGTGCATTCACCTAACAGAGTTGAACCTTACTTTTGATTGAGCCGTTCTGAAACACTCTTTATGTAGAAACTGCAATTGGACATGCTAAGCGCTAAGAGGCCTACATTGGGAAAAAGAATATCTTCAAATAAAAACTACACAGATGCATTCTGTGAAACTTATTTCTGATCTGTAAATTCAGTTAACAGAGATAAAACATATTTTTGATTGAGCAGTTATGAAACACTCTTTTTGTAGAAAATGCGAGTGGAGATTCGGAGCGCTAAGAGGGTAATAGTGGAAAAAGGAATGTCTTCAAATATAAACTACACAGAATCATTCGGTGAAACTTCTTTCTGATCTGTGCATTCAGCTAACAGAGTTAAACCATATTTTTGATTGAGCAGATCTGAACACACTTTCTGTAGAAAATGCATCTGGACATTTGGAGCGCTAAGAGCGTAGTAGTGGAAAAAGGAATATATTCAAATATAAACTACACAGAAGCATTCTGTGAAACTTCTTTCTGATCTGAGCATTCAGCTAACAGAGTTAAACCATACTTTTGATTGAGCAGTTTTGAAACACTCTGTCTGTAGAAAATGCAACTGGACATTCGTAGCGCTAAGTGGGTAATAGTGGAAAAAAGAATATGTTCAAATATAAACTACACAGAAGCATTCTGTGAAACTTCTTTCTGTTCTGTGCATTCAACTAACAGAGTTGAACCTTACTTTTGATTGAGCCGTTCTGAAACACTCTTTCTGTAGAAACTGCAATTGGACATTCTGAACGCTAAGAGGCCTATATTGGGAAAAAGAATGTCTACAAATAAAAACTACACGGAAGAATTGTGTGAAACTTCTTTCTGTTCTGTTTGTTCAACTAAAAGAGTTGAACCTTAGTTTTGATTGAGCCGTTCTGAAACACTCTTTCTGTAGAAAATGCAAGTGGAGATTCGGAGCGCTAAGAGGGTAATAGTGGAAAAAGGAATGTCTCCAAATATAAACTACACAGAATCATTCTGTGAAACTTCTTTCTGATCTGTGCATTCAGCTAACAGAGTTAAACCATACTTTTGATTGAGCAGATCTGAACACTCTTTCTGTAGAAAATGCAACTGCACATTTGGAACGCTATGAGTAGTAGTGGAAAAAGGAATATATTCAAATATAAACTACACAGAAGCATTCTGTGAAACTTCTTTCTGATCAGAGCATTCAGCTAACAGAGTTAAACCATACTTTTGATTGAGCAGTTTTGAAACACTCTGTCTGTAGAAAATGCAACTGGACATTCGTAGCGCTAAGTGGGTAATAGTGGAGAAAAGAATATGTTCAAATATAAACTACACAGAAGCATTGTATGAAACTTCTTTCTGTTCTGTGCATTCAACTAACAGAGTTGAACCTTACTTTTGATTGAGCCTTTCTGAAACACTCTTTCTGTAGAAACTGCAATTGGACATTCTGAGCGCTAAGAGGCCTCTATTGGGAAAAATAATATCTTCAAATAAAAACTACATAGAAGCATTGTGTGAAACTTATTTCTGACATGTTCATTAAGCTAACAGATTTAAACCATACTTTTGATTGCGCAGTTCTGAACACTCTTTCAGTAGAAAATGCAAGTGGACATTCGGAGCGCTAAGAGGGTAATAGTGGAAAAAGGAATATATTCAAATATAAACTACACAGTAGCATTCTGTGAAAATTCTTACTGTTCTGTGCATTCAGCTAACAGAGTTGAACCTTACTTTTGATTGAGCCGTTCTGAAACACTCTTTCTGTAGAAACTGCAATTGGACATGCTAAGCGCTAAGAGGCCTACATTGGGAAAAAGAATATCTTCAAATAAAAACTACACAGAAGCATTCTGTGAAACTTATTTCTGATCTGTAAATTCAGTTAACAGAGATAAAACATATTTTTGATTGAGCACTTATGAAACACTCTTTTTGTAGAAAATGCAAGTGTAGATTCGGAGCGCTAAGAGGGTAATAGTGGAAAAAGGAATGTCTTCAAATATAAACTACACAGAATCATTCGGTGAAACTTCTTTCTGATCTGTGCATTCAGCTAACAGAGTTAAACCATACTTTTGATTGAGCAGATCTGAACACTCTTTCTGTAGAAAATGCAACTGGACATTTGGAGCGCTAAGAGCGTAGTAGTGGAAAAAGGAATATATTCAAATATAAACTACACAGAAGCATTCTGTGAAACTTCTTTCTGATCTGAGCATTCAGCTAACAGAGTTAAACCATACTTTTGATTGAGCAGTTTTGAAACACTCTGTCTGTAGAAAATGCAACTGGACATTCGTAGCGCTAAGTGGGTAATAGTGGAAAAAAGAATATGTTCAAATATAAACTACACAGAAGCATTCTGTGAAACTTCTTGCTGTTCTGGGCATTCAACTAACAGAGTTGAACCTTATTTTGATTGAGCCGTTCTGAAACACTCTTTCTGTAGAAACTGCAATTGGACATTCTGAGCGCTAAGAGGCCTATATTGGGAAAAAGAATGTCTACAAATAAAAACTACACAGAAGAATTGTGTGAAACTTCTTTCTGTTCTGTTTGTTCAACTAAAAGAGTTGAACCTTAGTTTTGATTGAGCCGTTCTGAAACACTCTTTCTGTAGAAAATGCAAGTGGAGATTCGGAGCGCTAAGAGGGTAATTGTGGAAAAAGGAATGTCTCCAAATATAAACTACACAGAAGCATTCTGTGAAACTTCTTTCTGATCTGAGCATTCAGCTAACAGAGTTAAACCATACTTTTGATTGAGCAGTTTTGAAACACTCTGTCTGTAGAAAATGCAACTGGACATTCGTAGCGCTAAGTGGGTAATAGTGGAAAAAAGAATATGTTCAAATATAAACTACACAGAAGCATTGTATGAAACTTCTTTCTGTTCTGTGCATTCAACTAAAAGAGTTGAACCTTAGTTTTGATTGAGCCTTTCTGAAACACTCTTTCTGTAGAAACTGCAATTGGACATTCTGAGCGCTAAGAGGCCTCTATTGGGAAAAATAATATCTTCAAATAAAAACTACACAGAAGCATTGTGTGAAACTTATTTCTGATATGTTCATTAAGCTAAAAGAGTTAAACCATACTTTTGATTGCGTAGTTCTGAACTCTCTTTCTGTAGAAAATGCAAGTGGACATTCGGAGCGCTAAGAGGGTAATAGTGGAAAAAGGAATATATTCAAATATAAACTACACAGTAGCATTCTGTGAAAATTCTTTCTGTTCTGTGCATTCAACTAACAGAGTTGAACCTTACTTTTGATTGAGCCGTTCTGAAACACTCTTTCTGTAGAAACTGCAATTGGACATGCTAAGCGCTAAGAGGCCTACATTGGGAAAAAGAATATCTTCAAATAAAAACTACACAGATGCATTCTGTGAAACTTATTTCTGATCTGTAAATTCAGTTAACAGAGATAAAACATATTTTTGATTGAGCAGTTATGAAACACTCTTTTTGTAGAAAATGCAAGTGGAGATTCGGAGCGCTAAGAGGGTAATAGTGGAAAAAGGAATGTCTTCAAATATAAACTACACAGAATCATTCGGTGAAACATCTTTCTGATCTGTGCATTCAGCTAACAGAGTTAAACCATACTTTTGATTGAGCAGATCTGAACACTCTTTCTGTAGAAAATGCAACTGGACATTTGGAGCGCTAAGAGCGTAGTAGTGGAAAAAGGAATATATTCAAATATAAACTACACAGAAGCATTCTGTGAAACTTCTTTCTGATCTGAGCATTCAGCTAACAGAGTTAAACCATACTTTTGATTGAGCAGTTTTGAAACACTCTGTCTGTAGGAAATGCAACTGGACATTCGTAGCGCTAAGTGGGTAATAGTGGAAAAAAGAATATGTTCAAATATAAACTACACAGAAGCATTCTGTGAAACTTCTTGCTGTTCTGTGCATTCAACTAACAGAGTTGAACCTTACTTTTGATTGAGCCGTTCTGAAACACTCTTTCTGTAGAAACTGCAATTGGACATTCTGAGCACTAAGAGGCCTATATTGGGAAAAAGAATGTCTACAAATAAAAACTACACAGAAGAATTGTTTGAAACTTCTTTCTGTTCTGTTTGTTCAACTAAAAGAGTTGAACCTTAGTTTTGATTGAGCCGTTCTGAAACACTCTTTCTGTAGAAAATGCAAGTGGAGATTCGGAGCGCTAAGAGGGTAATAGTGGAAAAAGGAATGTCTTCAAATATAAACTACACAGAATCATTCGGTGAAACTTCTTTCTGATCTGTGCATTCAGCTAACAGAGTTAAACCATACTTTTGATTGAGCAGATCTGAACACTCTTTCTGTAGAAAATGCAACTGGACATTTGGAGCGCTAATAGCATAGTAGTGGAAAAAAGAATATATTCAAATATAAACTACACAGAAGCATTCTGTGAAACTTCTTTCTGATCTGAGCATTCAGCTAACAGAGTTAAACCATACTTTTGATTGAGCAGTTTTGAAACACTCTGTCTGTAGAAAATGCAACTGGACATTCGTAGCGCTAAGTGGGTAATAGTGGAAAAAAGAATATGTTCAAATATAAACTACACAGAAGCATTCTGTGAAACTTCTTTCTGTTCTGTGCATTCAACTAACAGAGTTGAACCTTACTTTTGATTGAGCCGTTCTGAAACACTCTTTCTGTAGAAACTGCAATTGGACATTCTGAGCGCTAAGAGGCCTACATTGGGAAAAAGAATGTCTACAAATAAAAACTACACAGAAGAATTGTGTGAAACTTCTTTCTGTTCTGTTTGTTCAACTAAAAGAGTTGAACCTTAGTTTTGATTGAGCCGTTCTGAAACACTCTTTCTGTAGAAAATGCAAGTGGAGATTCGGAGCGCTAAGAGGGTAATAGTGGAAAAAGGAATGTCTCCAAATATAAACTACACAGAATCATTCTGTGAAACTTCTTTCTGATCTGTGCATTCAGCTAACAGAGTTAAACCATACTTTTGATTCAGCAGATCTGAACACTCTTTCTGTAGAAAATGCAACTGGACATTTGGAGCGCTAAGTGAGTAGTAGTGGAAAAAGGAATATATTCAAATATAAACTACACAGAAGCATTCTGTGAAACATCTTTCTGATCTGAGCATTCAGCTAACAGAGTTAAACCATACTTTTGATTGAGCAGTTTTGAAACACTCTGTCTGTAGAAAATGCAACTGTACATTCGTAGCGCTAAGTGGGTAATAGTGGAGAAAAGAATATGTTCAAATATAAACTACACAGAAGCATTGTATGAAACTACTTTCTGTTCTGTGCATTCAACTAACAGAATTGAACCTTACTTTTGATTCAGCCTTTCTGAAACATTCTTTCTGTATAAACTGCAATTGGACATTCTGAGCGCTAAGAGGCCTCTATTGGGAAAAATAATATCTTCAAATAAAAACTACACAGAAGCATTGTGTGAAACTTATTTCTGATATGTTCATTAAGCTAACAGAGTTAAACCATACTTTTGATTGCGCAGTTCTGAACACTCTTTCTGTAGAAAATGCAAGTGGACATTCGGAGCGCTAAGAGGGTAATAGTGGAAAAAGGAATATATTCAAATATAAACTACACAGTAGCATTCTGTGAAAACACTTACTGTTCTGTGCATTCACCTAACAGAGTTGAACCTTACTTTTGATTGAGCCGTTCTGAAACACTCTTTATGTAGAAACTGCAATTGGACATGCTAAGCGCTAAGAGGCCTACATTGGGAAAAAGAATATCTTCAAATAAAAACTACACAGATGCATTCTGTGAAACTTATTTCTGATCTGTAAATTCAGTTAACAGAGATAAAACATATTTTTGATTGAGCAGTTATGAAACACTCTTTTTGTAGAAAATGCGAGTGGAGATTCGGAGCGCTAAGAGGGTAATAGTGGAAAAAGGAATGTCTTCAAATATAAACTACACAGAATCATTCGGTGAAACTTCTTTCTGATCTGTGCATTCAGCTAACAGAGTTAAACCATATTTTTGATTGAGCAGATCTGAACACACTTTCTGTAGAAAATGCAACTGGACATTTGGAGCGCTAAGAGCGTAGTAGTGGAAAAAGGAATATATTCAAATATAAACTACACAGAAGCATTCTGTGAAACTTCTTTCTGATCTGAGCATTCAGCTAACAGAGTTAAACCATACTTTTGATTGAGCAGTTTTGAAACACTCTGTCTGTAGAAAATGCAACTGGACATTCGTAGCGCTGAGTGGGTAATAGTGGAAAAAAGAATATGTTCAAATATAAACTACACAGAAGCATTCTGTGAAACTTCTTTCTGTTCTGTGCATTCAACTAACAGAGTTGAACCTTACTTTTGATTGAGCCGTTCTGAAACACTCTTTCTGTAGAAACTGCAATTGGACATTCTGAGCGCTAAGAGGCCTATATTGGGAAAAAGAATGTCTACAAATAAAAACTACACAGAAGAATTGTGTGAAACTTCTTTCTGTTCTGTTTGTTCAACTAAAAGAGTTGAACCTTAGTTTTGATTGAGCCGTTCTGAAACACTCTTTCTGTAGAAAATGCAAGTGGAGATTCGGAGCGCTAAGAGGGTAATAGTGGAAAAAGGAATGTCTCCAAATATAAACTACACAGAATCATTCTGTGAAACTTCTTTCTGATCTGTGCATTCAGCTAACAGAGTTAAACCATACTTTTGATTCAGCAGATCTGAACACTCTTTCTGTAGAAAATGCAACTGCACATTTGGAACGCTAAGAGAGTAGTAGTGGAAAAAGGAATATATTCAAATATAAAATACACAGAAGCATTCTGTGAAACTTCTTTCTGATCTGAGCATTCAGCTAACAGAGTTAAACCATACTTTTGATTGAGCAGTTTTGAAACACTCTGTCTGTAGAAAATGCAACTGGACATTCGTAGCGCTAAGTGGGTAATAGTGGAGAAAAGAATATGTTCAAATATAAACTACACAGAAGCATTGTATGAAACTTCTTTCTGTTCTGTGCATTCAACTAACAGAGTTGAACCTTACTTTTGATTGAGCCGTTCTGAAACACTCTTTCTGTAAAAACTGCAATTGGACATGCTAAGCGCTAAGAGGCCTACATTGGGAAAAAGAATATCTTCAAATAAAAACTACACAGATGCATTCTGTGAAACTTATTTCTGATCTGTAAATTCAGTTAACAGAGATAAAACATATTTTTATTGAGCAGTTATGAAACACTCTTTTTGTAGAAAATGCAAGTGGAGATTCGGAGCGCTAAGAGGGTAATAGTGGAAAAAGGAATGTCTTCAAATATAAACTACACAGAATCATTCGGTGAAACATCTTTATGATCTGTGCATTCAGCTAACAGAGTTAAACCATACTTTTGATTGAGCAGATCTGAACACTCTTTCTGTAGAAAATGCAACTGGACATTTGGAGCGCTAAGAGCGTAGTAGTGGAAAAAGGAATATATTCAAATATAAACTACACAGAAGCATTCTGTGAAACTTCTTTCTGATCTGAGCATTCAGCTAACGGAGTTAAACCATACTTTTGATTGAGCAGTTTTGAAACACTCTGTCTGTAGGAAATGCAACTGGACATTCGTAGCGTTAAGTGGGTAATAGTGGAAAAAAGAATATGTTCAAATACAAACTACACAGAAGCATTCTGTGAAACTTCTTGCTGTTCTGTGCATTCAACTAACAGAGTTGAACCTTACTTTTGATTGAGCCGTTCTGAAACACTCTTTCTGTAGAAACTGCAATTGGACATTCTGAGCGCTAAGAGGCCTACATTGGGAAAAAGAATGTCTACAAATAAAAACTACACAGAAGAATTGTGTGAAACTTCTTTCTGTTCTGTTTGTTCAACTAAAAGAGTTGAACCTTAGTTTTGATTGAGCCGTTCTGAAAGACTCTTTCTGTAGAAAATGCAAGTGGAGATTCGGAGCGCTAAGAGGGTAATAGTGGAAAAAGGAATGTCTCCAAATATAAACTACACAGAATCATTCTGTGAAACTTCTTTCTGATCTGTGCATTCAGCTAACAGAGTTAAACCATACTTTTGATTCAGCAGATCTGAACACTCTTTCTGTAGAAAATGCAACTGGACATTTGGAGCGCTAAGAGAGTAGTAGTGGAAAAAGGAATATATTCAAATATAAACTACACAGAAGCATTCTGTGAAACATCTTTCTGATCTGAGCATTCAGCTAACAGAGTTAAACCATACTTTTGATTGAGCAGTTTTGAAACACTCTGTCTGTAGAAAATGCAACTGTACATTCGTAGCGCTAAGTGGGTAATAGTGGAGAAAAGAATATGTTCAAATATAAACTACACAGAAGCATTGTATGAAACTTCTTTCTGTTCTGTGCATTCAACTAACAGAGTTGAACCTTACTTTTGATTGAGCCTTTCTGAAACACTCTTTCTGTAGAAACTGCAATTGGACATTCTGAGCGCTAAGAGGCCTCTATTGGGAAAAATAATATCTTCAAATAAAAACTACACAGAAGCATTGTGTGAAACTTATTTCTGATATGTTCATTAAGCTAACAGAGTTAAACCATACTTTTGATTGCCCAGTTCTGAACACTCTTTCTGTAGAAAATGCAAGTGGACATTCGGAGCGCTAAGAGGGTAATAGTGGAAAAAGGAATATATTCAAATATAAACTACACAGTAGCATTCTGTGAAAACTTTTTCTGTTCTGTGCATTCAGCTAACAGAGTTGAACCTTACTTTTGATTGAGCCGTTCTGAAACACTCTTTCTGTAGATACTGCAATTGGACATGCTAAGCGCTAAGAGGCCTACATTGGGAAAAAGAATATCTTCAAATAAAAACTACACAGATGCATTCTGTGAAACTTATTTCTGATCTGTAAATTCAGTTAACAGAGATAAAACATATTTTTCATTGAGCAGTTATGAAATACTCTTTTTGTAGAAAATGCAAGTGGAGATTCGGAGCGCTAAGAGGGTAATAGTGGAAAAAGGAATGTCTTCAATTATAAACTACACAGAATCATTCGGTGAAACTTCTTTCTGATCTGTGCATTCAGCTAACAGAGTTAAACCATACTTTGGATTGAGCAGATCTGAACACTCTTTCTGTAGAAAATGCAACTGGACATTTGGAGCGCTAAGAGCGTAGTAGTGGAAAAAGGAATATATTCAAATATAAACTACACAGAAGCATTCTGTGAAACTTCTTTCTGATCTGAGCATTCAGCTAACAGAGTTAAACCATACTTTTGATTGAGCAGTTTTGAAACACTCTGTCTGTAGAAAATGCAACTGGACATTCGTAGCGCTAAGTGGGTAATAGTGGAAAAAAAATATGTTCAAATATAAACTACACAGAAGCATTCTGTGAAACTTCTTTCTGTTCTGTGCATTCAACTAACAGAGTTGAACCTTACTTTTGATTGAGCCGTTCTGAAACACTCTTTCTGTAGAAGCTGCAATTGGACATTCTGAGCGCTAAGAGGCCTACATTGGGAAAAAGAATGTCTACAAATAAAAACTACACAGAAGAATTGTGTGAAACTTCTTTCTGTTCTGTTTGTTCAACTAAAAGAGTTGAACCTTAGTTTTGATTGAGCCGTTCTGAAACACTCTTTCTGTAGAAAATGCAAGTGGAGATTCGGAGTGCTAAGAGGGTAATAGTGGAAAAAGGAATGTCTCCAAATATAAACTACACAGAATAATTCTGTCAAACTTCTTTCTGATCTGTGCATTCAGCTAACAGAGTTAAACCATACTTTTGATTGAGCAGATCTGAACACTCTTTCTGTAGAAAATGCAACTGGACATTTGGAGCGCTAAGAACGTAGTAGTGGAAAAAGGAATATATTCAAATATAAACTACACAGAAGCATTCTGTGAAACTTCTTTCTGATCTGAGCATTCAGCTAACAGAGTTAAACCATACTTTTGATTGAGCAGTTTTGAAACACTCTGTCTGTAGAAAATGCAACTGGACATTCGTAGCGCTAAGTGGGTAATAGTGGAGAAAAGAATATGTTCAAATATAAACTACACAGAAGCATTGTATGAAACTTCTTTCTGTTCTGTGCATTCAACTAACAGAGTTGAACCTTACTTTTGATTGAGCCTTTCTGAAACACTCTTTCTGTAGAAACTTCAATTGGACATTCTGAGCACTAAGAGGCCTCTATTGGGGAAAATAATATCTTCAAATAAAAACTACACAGAAGCATTGTGTGAAACTTATTTCTGATATGTTCATTAAGCTAACAGAGTTAAACCATACTTTTGATTGCGCAGTTCTGAACACTCTTTCTGTAGAAAATGCAAGTGGACATTCGGAGCGCTAAGAGGGTAATAGTGGAAAAAGGAATATATTCAAATATAAACTACACAGTAGCATTCTGTGAAAACCCTTACTGTTCTGTGCATTCACCTAACAGAGTTGAACCTTACTTTTGATTGAGCCGTTCTGAAACACTCTTTATGTAGAAACTGCAATTGGACATGCTAAGCGCTAAGAGGCCTACATTGGGAAAAAGAATATCTTCAAATAAAATCTACACAGATGCATTCTGTGAAACTTATTTCTGATCTGTAAATTCAGTTAACAGAGATAAAACATATTTTTGATTGAGCAGTTATGAAACACTCTTTTTGTAGAAAATGCAAGTGGAGATTCGGAGCGCTAAGAGGGTAATAGTGGAAAAAGGAATGTCTTCAAATATAAACTACACAGAATCATTCGGTGAAACTTCTTTCTGATCTGTGCATTCAGCTAACAGAGTTAAACCATACTTTTGATTGAGCAGATCTGAACACTCTTTCTGTACAAAATGCAACTGGACATTTGGAGCGCTAAGAGCGTAGTAGTGGCAAAAGTAATATATTCAAATATAAACTACACAGAAGCATTCTGTGGAACTTCTTTCTGATCTGAGGATTCAGCTAACAGAGTTAAACCATACTTTTGATTGAGCAGTTTTGAAACACTCTGTCTGTAGAAAATGCAACTGGACATTCGTAGCGCTAAGTGTGTAATAGTGGAAAAAAGAATATGTTCAAATATAAACTACACAGAAGCATTCTGTGAAACTTCTTTCTGTTCTGTGCATTCAACTAACAGAGTTGAACCTTACTTTTGATTGAGCCGTTCTGAAACACTCTTTCTGTAGAAACTGCAATTGGACATTCTGAGCGCTAAGAGGCCTACATTGGGAAAAAGAATGTCTACAAAAAAAAACTACACAGAAGAATTGTGTGAAACTTCTTTCTGTTCTGTTTGTTCAACTAAAAGAGTTGAACCTTAGTTTTGATTGAGCCGTTCTGAAACACTCTTTCTGTAGAAAATGCAAGTGGAGATTCGGAGCGCTAAGAGGGTAATAGTGGAAAAAGGAATGTCTCCAAATATAAACTACACAGAATCATTCTGTGAAACTTCTTTCTGATCTGTGCATTCAGATAACAGAGTTAAACCATACTTTTGATTCAGCAGATCTGAACACTCTTTCTGTAGAAAATGCACCTGGACATTTGGAGCGCTAAGAGAGTATTAGTGGAAAAAGGAATATATTCAAATATAAACTACACAGAAGCATTCTGTGAAACTTCTTTCTGATCTGAGCATTCAGCTAACAGAGTTAAACCATACTTTTGATTGAGCAGTTTTGAAACACTCTGTCTGTAGAAAATGCAACTGGACATTCGTAGCGCTAAGTGGGTAATAGTGGAGAAAAGAATATGTTCAAATATAAACTACACAGAAGCATTGTATGAAACTTCTTTCTGTTCTGTGCATTCAACTAACAGAGTTGAACCTTACTTTTGATTGAGCCTTTCTGAAACACTCTTTCTGTAGAAACTGCAATTGGACATTCTGAGCGCTAAGAGGCCTCTATTGGGAAAAATAATATCTTCAAATAAAAACTACACAGAAGCATTGTGTGAAACTTATTTCTGATATGTTCATTAAGCTAACAGAGTTAAACCATACTTTTGATTGCGCAGTTCTGAACACTCTTTCTGTAGAAAATGCAAGTGGACATTCGGAGCGCTAAGAGGGTAATAGTGGAAAAAGGAATATATTCAAATATAAACTACACAGTAGCATTCTGTGAAAACCCTTTCTGTTCTGTGCATTCAGCTAACAGAGTTGAACCTTACTTTTGATTGAGCCGTTCTGAAACACTCTTTCTGTAGATACTGCAATTGGACATGCTAAGCGCTAAGAGGCCTACATTGGGAAAAAGAATATCTTCAAATAAAAACTACACAGATGCATTCTGTGACACTTATTTCTGATCTGTAAATTCAGATAACAGAGATAAAACATATTTTTGATTGAGCAGTTATGAAACACTCTTTTTGTAGAAAATGCAAGTGGAGATTCGGAGCGCTAAGAGGGTAATAGTGGAAAAAGGAATGTCTTCAAATATAAACTACACAGAATCATTCGGTGAAACTTTTTTCTGATCTGTGCATTCAGCCAACAGAGTTAAACCATACTTTTGATTGAGCAGATCTGAACACTCTTTCTGTAGAAAATGCAACTGGACATTTGGAGCGCTAAGAGCGTAGTAGTGGAAAAAGTAATATATTAAAATATAAACTACACAGAAGCATTCTGTGAAACTTCTTTCTGATCTGAGCATTCAGCTAACAGAGTTAAACCAAACTTTTGATTGAGCAGTTTTGAAACACTCTGTCTGTAGAAAATGCAACTGGACATTCGTAGCGCTAAGTGGGTAATAGTGGAAAAAAGAATATGTTCAAATATAAACTACACAGAAGCATTCTGTGAAACTTCTTTCTGTTCTGTGCATTCAAATAACAGAGTTGAACCTTACTTTTGATTTAGCCGTTCTGAAACACTCTTTCTGTAGAAACTGCAATTGGACATTCTGAGCGCTAAGAGGCCTATATTGGGAAAAAGAATGTCTACAATTAAAAACTACACAGAAGAATTGTGTGAAACTTCTTTCTGTTCTGTTTGTTCAACTAAAAGAGTTGAACCTTAGTTTTGATTGAGCCGTTCTGAAACACTCTTTTTGTAGAAAATGCAAGTGGAGATTCGGAGTGCTAAGAGTGTAATAGTGGAAAAAGGAATGTCTCCAAATATAAACTACACAGAAGCATTCTGTGAAACTTCTTTCTGATCTGAGCATTCAGCTAACAGAGTTAAACCATACTTTTGATTGAGCAGTTTTGAAACACTCTGTCTGTAGGAAATGCAACTGGACATTCGTACCGCTAAGTGGGTAATAGTGGAAAAAAGAATATATTCAAATATAAACTACACAGAATCATTGTATGAAACTTCTTTCTGTTCTGTGCATTCAACTAAAAGAGTTGAACCTTAGTTTTGATTGAGCCTTTCTGAAACACTCTTTCTGTAGAAACTGCAATTGGACATTCTGAGCGCTAAGAGGCCTCTATTGGGAAAAATAATATCTTCAAATAAAAACTACACAGAAGCATTTTGTGAAACTTATTTCTGATATGTTCATTAAGCTAACAGAGTTAAACCATACTTTTGATTGCGCAGTTCTGAACTCTCTTTCTGTAGAAAATGCAAGTGGACATTCGGAGCGCTAAGAGGGTAATAGTGGAAAAAGGAATATATTCAAATATAAACTACACAGTAGCATTCTGTGAAAACTCTTACTGTTCTGTGCATTCAGCTAACAGAGTTGAACCTTACTTTTGATTGAGCCGTTCTAAAACACTCTTTCTGTAGATACTGCAATTGGACATGCTAAGCGCTAAGAGGCCTACATTGGGAAAAAGAATATCTTCAAATAAAAACTACACAGATGCATTCTGTGAAACTTATTTCTGATCTGTAAATTCAGATAACAGAGATAAAACATATTTTTGATTGAGCAGTTATGAAACACTCTTTTTGTAGAAAATGCAAGTGGAGATTCGGAGCGCTAAGAGGGTAATAGTGGAAAAAGGAATGTCTTCAAATATAAACTACACAGAATCATTCGGTGAAACTTTTTTCTGATCTGTGCATTCAGCCAACAGAGTTAAACCATACTTTTGATTGAGCAGATCTGAACACTCTTTCTGTAGAAAATGCAACTGGACATTTGGAGCGCTAAGAGCGTAGTAGTGGAAAAAGTAATATATTCAAATATAAACTACACAGAAGCATTCTGTGAAACTTCTTTCTGATCTGAGCATTCAGCTAACAGAGTTAAACCAAACTTTTGATTGAGCAGTTTTGAAACACTCTGTCTGTAGAAAATGCAACTGGACATTCGTAGCGCTAAGTGGGTAATAGTGGAAAAAAGAATATGTTCAAATATAAACTACACAGAAGCATTCTGTGAAACTTCTTTCTGTTCTGTGCATTCAAATAACAGAGTTGAACCTTACTTTTGATTTAGCCGTTCTGAAACACTCTTTCTGTAGAAACTGCAATTGGACATTCTGAGCGCTAAGAGGCCTATATTGGGAAAAAGAATGTCTACAAATAAAAACTACACAGAAGAATTGTGTGAAACTTCTTTCTGTTCTGTTTGTTCAACTAAAAGAGTTGAACCTTAGTTTTGATTGAGCCGTTCTGAAACACTCTTTTTGTAGAAAATGCAAGTGGAGATTCGGAGTGCTAAGAGTGTAATAGTGGAAAAAGGAATGTCTCCAAATATAAACTACACAGAAGCATTCTGTGAAACTTCTTTCTGATCTGAGCATTCAGCTAACAGAGTTAAACCATACTTTTGATTGAGCAGTTTTGAAACACTCTGTCTGTAGGAAATGCAACTGGACATTCGTACCGCTAAGTGGGTAATAGTGGAAAAAAGAATATATTCAAATATAAACTACACAGAATCATTGTATGAAACTTCTTTCTGTTCTGTGCATTCAACTAAAAGAGTTGAACCTTAGTTTTGATTGAGCCTTTCTGAAACACTCTTTCTGTAGAAACTGCAATTGGACATTCTGAGCGCTAAGAGGCCTCTATTGGGAAAAATAATATCTTCAAATAAAAACTACACAGAAGCATTTTGTGAAACTTATTTCTGATATGTTCATTAAGCTAACAGAGTTAAACCATACTTTTGATTGCGCAGTTCTGAACTCTCTTTCTGTAGAAAATGCAAGTGGACATTCGGAGCGCTAAGAGGGTAATAGTGGAAAAAGGAATATATTCAAATATAAACTACACAGTAGCATTCTGTGAAAATTCTTTCTGTTCTGTGCATTCAACTAACAGAGTTGAACCTTACTTTTGTTTGAGCCGTTCTGAAACACTCTTTCTGTAGATAATGCAATTGGACATGCTAAGCGCTAAGAGGCCTACATTGGGAAAAAGAATATCTTCAAATAAAAATTACACAGATGCATTCTGTGAAACTTATTTCTGATCTGTAAATTCAGATAACAGAGATAAAACATATTTTTGATTGAGCAGTTATGAAACACTCTTTTTGTAGAAAATGCAAGTGGAGATTCGGAGCGCTAAGAGGGTAATAGTGGAAAAAGGAATGTCTTCAAATATAAACTACACAGAATCATTCGGTGAAACTTTTTTCTGATCTGTGCATTCAGCTAACACAGTTAAACCATACTTTTGATTGGGCAGATCTGAACACTCTTTCTGTAGAAAATGCAACTGGACATTTGGAGCGCTAAGAGCGTAGTAGTGGAAAAAGGAATATATTCAAATATAAACTACACAGAAGCATTCTGTGAAACTTCTTTCTGATCTGAGCATTCAGCTAACAGAGTTAAACCATACTTTTGATTGAGCAGTTTTGAAACACTCTGACTGTAGAAAATGCAACTGGACATTCGTAGCGCTAAGTGGGTAATAGTGGAGAAAAGAATATGTTCAAATATAAACTACACAGAAGCATTGTATGAAACTTCTTTCTGTTCTGTGCATTCAACTAACAGAGTTGAACCTTACTTTTGATTGAGCCTTTCTGAAACACTCTTTCTGTAGAAACTGCAATTGGACATTCTGAGCGCTAAGAGGCCTCTATTGGGAAAAATAATATCTTCAAATAAAAACTACACAGAAGCATTAGTGAAACTTATTTCTGATACGTTCGTTAAGCTAACAGAGTTAAACCATACTTTTGATTGCGCAGATCTGAACACTCTTTCTGTAGAAAATGCAAGTGGACATTCGGAGCGCTAAGAGGGTAATAGTGGAAAAAGGAATATATTCAAATATAAACTACACAGTAGCATTCTGTGAAAACTCTTTCTGTTCTGTGCATTCAGCTAACAGAGTTGAACCTTACTTTTGATTGAGCCGTTCTGAAACACTCTTTCTGTAGATACTGCAATTGGACATGCTAAGCGCTAAGAGGCCTACATTGGGAAAAAGAATATCTTCAAATAAAAACTACACAGATGCATTCTGTGAAACTTATTTCTGATCTGTAAATTCAGTTAACAGAGATAAAACATATTTTTCATTGAGCAGTTATGAAATACTCTTTTTGTAGAAAATGCAAGTGGAGATTCGGAGCGCTAAGAGGGTAATAGTGGAAAAAGGAATGTCTTCAATTATAAACTACACAGAATCATTCGGTGAAACTTCTTTCTGATCTGTGCATTCAGCTAACAGAGTTAAACCATACTTTGGATTGAGCAGATCTGAACACTCTTTCTGTAGAAAATGCAACTGGACATTTGGAGCGCTAAGAGCGTAGTAGTGGAAAAAGGAATATATTCAAATATAAACTACACAGAAGCATTCTGTGAAACTTCTTTCTGATCTGAGCATTCAGCTAACAGAGTTAAACCATACTTTTGATTGAGCAGTTTTGAAACACTCTGTCTGTAGAAAATGCAACTGGACATTCGTAGCGCTAAGTGGGTAATAGTGGAAAAAAAATATGTTCAAATATAAACTACACAGAAGCATTCTGTGAAACTTCTTTCTGTTCTGTGCATTCAACTAACAGAGTTGAACCTTACTTTTGATTGAGCCGTTCTGAAACACTCTTTCTGTAGAAGCTGCAATTGGACATTCTGAGCGCTAAGAGGCCTACATTGGGAAAAAGAATGTCTACAAATAAAAACTACACAGAAGAATTGTGTGAAACTTCTTTCTGTTCTGTTTGTTCAACTAAAAGAGTTGAACCTTAGTTTTGATTGAGCCGTTCTGAAACACTCTTTCTGTAGAAAATGCAAGTGGAGATTCGGAGTGCTAAGAGGGTAATAGTGGAAAAAGGAATGTCTCCAAATATAAACTACACAGAATAATTCTGTCAAACTTCTTTCTGATCTGTGCATTCAGCTAACAGAGTTAAACCATACTTTTGATTGAGCAGATCTGAACACTCTTTCTGTAGAAAATGCAACTGGACATTTGGAGCGCTAAGAGAGTAGTAGTGGAAAAAGGAATATATTCAAATATAAACTACACAGAAGCATTCTGTGAAACTTCTTTCTGATCTGAGCATTCAGCTAACAGAGTTAAACCATACTTTTGATTGAGCAGTTTTGAAACACTCTGTCTGTAGAAAATGCAACTGGACATTCGTAGCGCTAAGTGGGTAATAGTGGAGAAAAGAATATGTTCAAATATAAACTACACAGAAGCATTGTATGAAACTTCTTTCTGTTCTGTGCATTCAACTAACAGAGTTGAACCTTACTTTTGATTGAGCCTTTCTGAAACACTCTTTCTGTAGAAACTTCAATTGGACATTCTGAGCACTAAGAGGCCTCTATTGGGGAAAATAATATCTTCAAATAAAAACTACACAGAAGCATTGTGTGAAACTTATTTCTGATATGTTCATTAAGCTAACAGAGTTAAACCATACTTTTGATTGCGCAGTTCTGAACACTCTTTCTGTAGAAAATGCAAGTGGACATTCGGAGCGCTAAGAGGGTAATAGTGGAAAAAGGAATATATTCAAATATAAACTACACAGTAGCATTCTGTGAAAACCCTTACTGTTCTGTGCATTCACCTAACAGAGTTGAACCTTACTTTTGATTGAGCCGTTCTGAAACACTCTTTATGTAGAAACTGCAATTGGACATGCTAAGCGCTAAGAGGCCTACATTGGGAAAAAGAATATCTTCAAATAAAAACTACACAGATGCATTCTGTGAAACTTATTTCTGATCTGTAAATTCAGTTAACAGAGATAAAACATATTTTTGATTGAGCAGTTATGAAACACTCTTTTTGTAGAAAATGCAAGTGGAGATTCGGAGCGCTAAGAGGGTAATAGTGGAAAAAGGAATGTCTTCAAATATAAACTACACAGAATCATTCGGTGAAACTTCTTTCTGATCTGTGCATTCAGCTAACAGAGTTAAACCATACTTTTGATTGAGCAGATCTGAACACTCTTTCTGTAGAAAATGCAACTGGACATTTGGAGCGCTAAGAGCGTAGTAGTGGCAAAAGGAATATATTCAAATATAAACTACACAGAAGCATTCTGTGGAACTTCTTTCTGATCTGAGGATTCAGCTAACAGAGTTAAACCATACTTTTGATTGAGCAGTTTTGAAACACTCTGTCTGTAGAAAATGCAACTGGACATTCGTAGCGCTAAGTGTGTAATAGTGGAAAAAAGAATATGTTCAAATATAAACTACACAGAAGCATTCTGTGAAACTTCTTTCTGTTCTGTGCATTCAACTAACAGAGTTGAACCTTACTTTTGATTGAGCCGTTCTGAAACACTCTTTCTGTAGAAACTGCAATTGGACATTCTGAGCGCTAAGAGGCCTACATTGGGAAAAATAATGTCTACAAATAAAAACTACACAGAAGAATTGTGTGAAACTTCTTTCTGTTCTGTTTGTTCAACTAAAAGAGTTGAACCTTAGTTTTGATTGAGCCGTTCTGAAACACTCTTTCTGTAGAAAATGCAAGTGGAGATTCGGAGCGCTAAGAGGGTAATAGTGGAAAAAGGAATGTCTCCAAATATAAACTACACAGAATCATTCTGTGAAACTTCTTTCTGATCTGTGCATTCAGATAACAGAGTTAAACCATACTTTTGATTCAGCAGATCTGAACACTCTTTCTGTAGAAAATGCACCTGGACATTTGGAGCGCTAAGAGAGTGTTAGTGGAAAAAGGAATATATTCAAATATAAACTACACAGAAGCATTCTGTGAAACTTCTTTCTGATCTGAGCATTCAGCTAACAGAGTTAAACCATACTTTTGATTGAGCAGTTTTGAAACACTCTGTCTGTAGAAAATGCAACTGGACATTCGTAGCGCTAAGTGGGTAATAGTGGAGAAAAGAATATGTTCAAATATAAACTACACAGAAGCATTGTATGAAACTTCTTTCTGTTCTGTGCATTCAACTAACAGAGTTGAACCTTACTTTTGATTGAGCCTTTCTGAAACACTCTTTCTGTAGAAACTGCAATTGGACATTCTGAGCGCTAAGAGGCCTCTATTGGGAAAAATAATATCTTCAAATAAAAACTACACAGAAGCATTGTGTGAAACTTATTTCTGATATGTTCATTAAGCTAACAGAGTTAAACCATACTTTTGATTGCGCAGTTCTGAACACTCTTTCTGTAGAAAATGCAAGTGGACATTCGGAGCGCTAAGAGGGTAATAGTGGAAAAAGGAATATATTCAAATATAAACTACACAGTAGCATTCTGTGAAAACCCTTTCTGTTCTGTGCATTCAGCTAACAGAGTTGAACCTTACTTTTGATTGAGCCGTTCTGAAACACTCTTTCTGTAGATACTGCAATTGGACATGCTAAGCGCTAAGAGGCCTACATTGGGAAAAAGAATATCTTCAAATAAAAACTACACAGATGCATTCTGTGAAACTTATTTCTGATCTGTAAATTCAGATAACAGAGATAAAACATATTTTTGATTGAGCAGTTATGAAACACTCTTTTTGTAGAAAATGCAAGTGGAGATTCGGAGCGCTAAGAGGGTAATAGTGGAAAAAGGAATGTCTTCAAATATAAACTACACAGAATCATTCGGTGAAACTTTTTTCTGATCTGTGCATTCAGCTAACAGAGTTAAACCATACTTTTGATTGAGCAGATCTGAACACTCTTTCCGTAGAAAATGCAACTGGACATTTGGAGCGCTAAGAGCGTAGTAGTGGAAAAAGTAATATATTCAAATATAAACTACACAGAAGCATTCTGTGAAACTTCTTTCTGATCTGAGCATTCAGCTAACAGAGTTAAACTAAACTTTTGATTGAGCAGTTTTGAAACACTCTGTCTGTAGAAAATGAAACTGGACATTCGTAGCGCTAAGTGGGTAATAGTGGAAAAAAGAATATGTTCAAATATAAACTACACAGAAGCATTCTGTGAAACTTCTTTCTGTTCTGTGCATTCAACTAACAGAGTTGAACCTTACTTTTGATTTAGCCGTTCTGAAACACTCTTTCTGTAGAAACTGCAATTGGACATTCTGAGCGCTAAGAGGCCTATATTGGGAAAAAGAATGTCTACAAATAAAAACTACACAGAAGAATTGTGTGAAACTTCTTTCTGTTCTGTTTGTTCAACTAAAAGAGTTGAACCTTAGTTTTGATTGAGCCGTTCTGAAACACTCTTTTTGTAGAAAATGCAAGTGGAGATTCGGAGTGCTAAGAGTGTAATAGTGGAAAAAGGAATGTCTCCAAATATAAACTACACAGAAGCATTCTGTGAAACTTCTTTCTGATCTGAGCATTCAGCTAACAGAGTTAAACCATACTTTTGATTGAGCAGTTTTGAAACACTCTGTCTGTAGAAAATGCAACTGGACATTCGTACCGCTAAGTGGGTAATAGTGGAAAAAAGAATATATTCAAATATAAACTACACAGAATCATTGTATGAAACTTCTTTCTGTTCTGTGCATTCAACTAAAAGAGTTGAACCTTAGTTTTGATTGAGCCTTTCTGAAACACTCTTTCTGTAGAAACTGCAATTGGACATTCTGAGCGCTAAGAGGCCTCTATTGGGAAAAATAATATCTTCAAATAAAAACTACACAGAAGCATTTTGTGAAACTTATTTCTGATATGTTCATTAAGCTAACAGAGTTAAACCATACTTTTGATTGCGCAGTTCTGAACTCTCTTTCTGTAGAAAATGCAAGTGGACATTCGGAGCGCTAAGAGGGTAATAGTGGAAAAAGGAATATATTCAAATATAAACTACACAGTAGCATTCTGTGAAAATTCTTTCTGTTCTGTGCATTCAACTAACAGAGTTGAACCTTACTTTTGTTTGAGCCGTTCTGAAACACTCTTTCTGTAGATACTGCAATTGGACATGCTAAGCGCTAAGAGGCCTACATTGGGAAAAAGAATATCTTCAAATAAAAACTACACAGATGCATTCTGTGAAACTTATTTCTGATCTGTAAATTCAGATAACAGAGATAAAACATATTTTTGATTGAGCAGTTATGAAACACTCTTTTTGTAGAAAATGCAAGTGGAGATTCGGAGCGCTAAGAGGGTAATAGTGGAAAAAGGAATGTCTTCAAATATAAACTACACAGAATCATTCGGTGAAACTTTTTTCTGATCTGTGCATTCAGCTAACACAGTTAAACCATACATTTGATTGGGCAGATCTGAACACTCTTTCTGTAGAAAATGCAACTGGACATTTGGAGCGCTAAGAGCGTAGTAGTGGAAAAAGGAATATATTCAAATGTAAACTACACAGAAGCATTCTGTGAAACTTCTTTCTGATCTGAGCATTCAGCTAACAGAGTTAAACCATACTTTTGATTGAGCAGTTTTGAAACACTCTGTCTGTAGAAAATGCAACTGGACATTCGTAGCGCTAAGTGGGTAATAGTGGAGAAAAGAATATGTTCAAATATAAACTACACAGAAGCATTGTATGAAACTTCTTTCTGTTCTGTGCATTCAACTAACAGAGTTGAACCTTACTTTTGATTGAGCCTTTCTGAAACACTCTTTCTGTAGAAACTGCAATTGGACATTCTGAGCGCTAAGAGGCCTCTATTGGGAAAAATAATATCTTCAAATAAAAACTACACAGAAGCATTGTGTGAAACTTATTTCTGATATGTTCATTAAGCTAACAGAGTTAAACCATACTTTTGATTGCGCAGTTCTGAACACTCTTTCTGTAGAAAATGCAAGTGGACATTCGGAGCGCTAAGAGGGTAATAGTGGAAAAAGGAATATATTCAAATATAAACTACACAGTAGCATTCTGTGAAAACCCTTTCTGTTCTGTGCATTCAGCTAACAGAGTTGAACCTTACTTTTGATTGAGCCGTTCTGAAACACTCTTTCTGTAGATACTGCAATTGGACATGCTAAGCGCTAAGAGGCCTACATTGGGAAAAAGAATATCTTCAAATAAAAACTACACAGATGCATTCTGTGAAACTTATTTCTGATCTGTAAATTCAGATAACGGAGATAAAACATATTTTTGATTGAGCAGTTATGAAACACTCTTTTTGTAGAAAATGCAAGTGGAGATTCGGAGCGCTAAGAGGGTAATAGTGGAAAAAGGAATGTCTTCAAATATAAACTACACAGAATCATTCGGTGAAACTTTTTTCTGATCTGTGCATTCAGCTAACAGAGTTAAACCATACTTTTGATTGAGCAGATCTGAACACTCTTTCTGTAGAAAATGCAACTGGACATTTGGAGCGCTAAGAGCGTAGTAGTGGAAAAAGTAATATATTCAAATATAAACTACACAGAAGCATTCTGTGAAACTTCTTTCTGATCTGAGCATTCAGCTAACAGAGTTAAACCAAACTTTTGATTGAGCAGTTTTGAAACACTCTGTCTGTAGAAAATGCAACTGGACATTCGTAGCGCTAAGTGGGTAATAGTGGAAAAAAGAATATGTTCAAATATAAACTACACAGAAGCATTCTGTGAAACTTCTTTCTGTTCTGTGCATTCAACTAACAGAGTTGAACCTTACTTTTGATTGAGCCGTTCTGAAACACTCTTTCTGTAGAAACTGCAATTGGACATTCTGAGCGCTAAGAGGCCTATATTGGGAAAAAGAATGTCTACAAATAAAAACTACACAGAAGAATTGTGTGAAACTTCTTTCTGTTCTGTTTGTTCAACTAAAAGAGTTGAACCTTAGTTTTGATTGAGCCGTTCTGAAACACTCTTTTTGTAGAAAATGCAAGTGGAGATTCGGAGTGCTAAGAGTGTAATAGTGGAAAAAGGAATGTCTCCAAATATAAACTACACAGAAGCATTCTGTGAAACTTCTTTCTGATCTGAGCATTCAGCTAACAGAGTTAAACCATACTTTTGATTGAGCAGTTTTGAAACACTCTGTCTGTAGAAAATGCAACTGGACATTCATACCGCTAAGTGGGTAATAGTGGAAAAAAGAATATATTCAAATATAAACTACACAGAATCATTGTATGAAACTTCTTTCTGTTCTGTGCATTCAACTAAAAGAGTTGAACCTTAGTTTTGATTGAGCCTTTCTGAAACACTCTTTCTGTAGAAACTGCAATTGGACATTCTGAGCGCTAAGAGGCCTCTATTGGGAAAAATAATATCTTCAAATAAAAACTACACAGAAGCATTTTGTGAAACTTATTTATGATATGTTCATTAAGCTAACAGAGTTAAACCATACTTTTGATTGCGCAGTTCTGAACTCTCTTTATGTAGAAAATGCAAGTGGACATTCGGAGCGCTAAGAGGGTAATAGTGGAAAAAGGAATATATTCAAATATAAACTACACAGTAGCATTCTGTGAAAATTCTTTCTGTTCTGTGCATTCAACTAACAGAGTTGAACCTTACTTTTGTTTGAGCCGTTCTGAAACACTCTTTCTGTAGATACTGCAATTGGACATGCTAAGCGCTAAGAGGCCTACATTGGGAAAAAGAATATCTTCAAATAAAAACTACACAGATGCATTCTGTGAAACTTATTTCTGATCTGTAAATTCAGATAACAGAGATAAAACATATTTTTGATTGAGCAGTTATGAAACACTCTTTTTGTAGAAAATGCAAGTGGAGATTCGGAGCGCTAAGAGGGTAATAGTGGAAAAAGGAATGTCTTCAAATATAAACTACACAGAATCATTCGGTGAAACTTTTTTCTGATCTGTGCATTCAGCTAACACAGTTAAACCATACTTTTGATTGGGCAGATCTGAACACTCTTTCTGTAGAAAATGCAACTGGACATTTGGAGCGCTAAGAGCGTAGTAGTGGAAAAAGGAATATATTCAAATATAAACTACACAGAAGCATTCTGTGAAACTTCTTTCTGATCTGAGCATTCAGCTAACAGAGTTAAACCATACTTTTGATTGAGCAGTTTTGAAACACTCTGTCTGTAGAAAATGCAACTGGACATTCGTAGCGCTAAGTGGGTAATAGTGGAAAAAAGAATATGTTCAAATATAAACTACACAGAAGCATTCTGTGAAACTTCTTTCTGTTCTGTGCATTCAACTAACAGAGTTGAACCTTACTTTTGATTGAGCTGTTCTGAAACACTCTTTCTGTAGAAACTGCAATTGGACATGCTAAGCGCTAAGAGGCCTACATTGGGAAAAAGAATATCTTCAAATTAAAACTACACAGATGCATTCTGTGAAACTTATTTCTGATCTGTAAATTCAGTTAACAGAGATAAAACATATTTTTGATTGAGCAGTTATGAAACACTCTTTTTGTAGAAAATGCAAGTGGAGATTCGGAGCGCTAAGTGGGTAATAGTGGAAAAAGGAATGTCTTCAAATATAAACTACACAGAATCATTCGGTGAAACTTCTTTCTGATCTGTGCATTCAGCTAACAGAGTTAAACCATACTTTTGATTGAGCAGATCTGATCACGCTTTCTGTAGAAAATGCAACTGGACATTTGGAGCGCTAAGAGCGTAGTAGTGGAAAAAGGAATATATTCAAATATAAACTACACAGAAGCATTCTGTGAAACTTCTTTATGATCTGAGCATTCAGCTAACAGAGTTAAACCATAGTTTTGATTGAGCAGTTTTGAAACACTCTGTCTGTAGAAAATGCAACTGGACATTCGTAGCGCTAAGTGGGTAATAGTGGAAAAAAGAATATGTTCAAATATAAACTACACAGAAGCATTCTGTGAAACTTCTTTCTGTTCTGTGCATTCAACTTACAGAGTTGACCCTTACTTCTGATTGAGCCGTTCTGAAACACTCTTTCTGTAGAAACTGCAATTGGACATTCTGAGCGCTAAGAGGCCTATATTGGGAAAAAGAATGTCTACAAATAAAAACTACACAGAAGAATTGTGTGAAACTTCTTTCTGTTCTGTTTGTTCAACTAAAAGAGTTGAACCTTAGTTTTGATTGAGCCGTTCTGAAACCCTCTTTCTGTAGAAAATGCAAGTGGAGATTCAGAGCGCTAAGAGGGTAATAGTGGAAAAAGGAATGTCTCCATATATAAACTACACAGAATCATTCTGTGAAACTTCTTTCTGATCTGTGCATTCAGCTAACAGTGTTAAACCATACTTTTGATTCAGCAGATCTGAACACTCTTTCTGTAGAAAATGCAACTGGACATTTTGAGCGCTAAGAGATTAGTAGTGGAAAAGGGAATATATTCAAATATAAACTACACAGAAGCATTCTGTGAAACTTCTTTCTGATCTGAGCATTCAGCTAACAGAGTTAAACCATACTTTTGATTGAGCAGTTTTGAAACACTCTGTCTGTAGAAAATGCAACTGGACATTCGTAGCGCTAAGTGGGTAATAGTGGAAAAAAGAATATGTTCAAATATAAACTACACAGAACCATTGTATGAAACTTCTTTCTGTTCTGTGCATTCAACTAACAGAGTTGAACCTTACTTTTGATTGAGCCTTTCTGAAACACTCTTTCTGTATAAACTGCAATTGGACATTCTGAGCGCTAAGAGGCCTCTATTGGGAAAAATAATATCTTCAAATAAAAACTACACAGAAGCATTGTGTGAAACTTATTTCTGATATGTTCATTAAGCTAACAGAGTTAAACCATACATTTGATTGCGCAGTTCTCAACACTCATCTGTAGAAAATGCAAGTGGACACTCGGAGCGCTTAGAGGGTAATAGTGGAAAAAGGAATATATTCAAATATAAACTACACAGTAGCATTCTGTGAAAATTCTTTCTGTTCTGTGCATTCAACTAACAGAGTTGAACCGTACTTTTGATTGAGCCGTTCTGAAACACTCTTTCTGTAGAAACTGCAATTGGACATGCTAAGCGGTAAGAGGCCTACATTGGGAAAAAGAATATCTTCAAATAAAAACTACACAGATGCATTCTGTGAAACATATTTCTGATCTGTAAATTCAGTTAACAGAGATAAAACATATTTTTGATTGAGCAGTTATGAAACACTCTTTTTGTAGAAAATGCAAGTGGAGATTCGGAGCGCTAAGATGGTAATAGTGGAAAAAGGAATGTCTTCAAATATAAACTACACAGAATCATTCGGTGAAACTTCTTTCTGATCTGTGCATTCAGCTAACAGAGTTAAACCATACTTTTGATTGAGCAGATCTGAACACTCTTTCTGTAGAAAATGCAACTGGACTTTTGGAGCACTAAGAGCGTAGTAGTGGAAAAAGGAATATATTCAAATATAAACTACACAGAAGCATTCTGTGAAACTTCTTTCTGATCTGAGCATTCAGCTAACAGAGTTAAACCATACTTTTCACTGAGCAGTTTTGAAACACTCTGTGTGTAGAAAATGCAACTGGACATTCGTAGCGCTAAGTGGGTAATAGTGGAAAAAAGAATATATTCAAATATAAACTACACAGAAGCATTCTGTGAAAATTCTTTCTGATCTGAGCATTCAGCTAACAGAGTTAAACCATACTTTTGATTGAGCAGTTTTGAAACACTCTGTCTGTAGAAAATGCAACTGGACATTCGTAGCGCTAAGTGGGTAATAGTGGAGAAAAGAATATGTTCAAATATAAACTACACAGAAGCATTCTGTGAAACTTCTTGCTGTTCTGTGCATTCAACTAACAGAGTTGAACCTTACTTTTGTTTGAGCCGTTCTGAAACACTCTTTCTGTAGAAACTGCAATTGGACATTCTGAGCGCTTAGAGGCCTATATTGGGAAAAAGAATGTCTACAAATAAAAACTACACAGAAGAATTGTGTGAAACTTCTTTCTGTTCTGTTTGTTCAACTAAAAGAGTTGAACCTTAGTTTTGATTGAGCCGTTCTGAAACACTCTTTCTGTAGAAAATGCAAGTGGAGATTCGGAGCGCTAAGAGGGTAATAGTGGAAAAAGGAATGTCTCCAAATATAAACTACACAGAAGCATTCTGTGAAACTTCTTTCTGATCTGAGCATTCAGCTAACAGAGTTAAAACATACTTTTGATTGAGCAGTTTTGAAACACTCTGTCTGTAGAAAATGCAACTGGACATTCGTAGCGCTAAGTGGGTAATAGTGGAAAAAAGAATATGTTCAAATATAAACTACACAGAAGCATTGTATGAAACTTCTTTCTGTTCTGTGCATTCAACTAAAAGAGTTGAACCTTAGTTTTGATTGAGCCTTTCTGAAACACTCTTTCTGTAGAAACTGCAATTGGACATTCTGAGCGCTAAGAGGCCTCTATTGGGAAAAATAATATCTTCAAATTAAAACTACACAGAAGCATTGTGTGAAACTTATTTCTGATATGTTCATTAAGCTAACAGAGTTAAACCATACTTTTGATTGCGCAGTTCTGAACACTCTTTCTGTAGAAAATGCAAGTGGACATTCGGAGCGCTAAGAGGGTAATAGTGGAAAAAGGAATATATTCAAATATAAACTACACAGTAGCATTCTGTGAAAACTCTTTCTGTTCTGTGCATTCAGCTAACAGATTTGAACCTTACTTTTGATTGAGCCGTTCTGAAACACTCTTTCTGTAGATACTGCAATTGGACATGCTAAGCGCTAAGAGGCCTACATTGGGAAAAAGAATATCTTCAAATAAAAACTACACAGATGCATTCTGTGAAACTTATTTCTGATCTGTAAATTCAGATAACAGAGATAAAACATATTTTTGATTGAGCAGTTATGAAACACTCTTTTTGTAGAAAATGCAAGTGGAGATTCGGAGCGCTAAGAGGGTAATAGTGGAAAAAGGTATGTCTTCAAATATAAACTACACAGAATCATTCGGTGAAACTTTTTTCTGATCTGTGCATTCAGCTAACAGAGTTAAACCATACTTTTGATTGAGCAGATCTGAACACTCTTTCTGTAGAAAATGCAACTGGACATTTGGAGCGCTAAGAGCGTAGTAGTGGAAAAAGGAATATATTCAAATATAAACTACACAGAAGCATTATGTGAAACTTCTTTCTGATCTGAGCATTCAGCTAACAGAGTTAAACCATACTTTTGATTGAGCAGTTTTGAAACACTCTGTCTGTAGAAAATGCAACTGGACATTCGTAGCGCTAAGTGGGTAATAGTGGAAAAAAGAATATGTTCAAATATAAACTACACAGAAGCATTCTGTGAAACTTCTTGCTGTTCTGTGCATTCAACTAACAGAGTTGAACCTTACTTTTGATTGAGCCGTTCTGAAACACTCTTTCTGTAGAAACTGCAATTGGACATTCTGAGCGCTAAGAGGCCTATATTGGGAAAAAGAATGTCTACAAATAAAAACTACACAGAAGAATTGTGTGAAACTTCTTTCTGTTCTGTTTGTTCAACTAAAAGAGTTGAACCTTAGTTTTGATTGAGCCGTTCTGAAACACTCTTTCTGTAGAAAATGCAAGTGGAGATTCGGAGCGCTAAGAGGGTAATAGTGGAAAAAGGAATGTCTCCAAATATAAACTACACAGAATCATTCTGTGAAACTTCTTTCTCATCTGTGCATTCAGCTAACAGAGTTAAACCATACTTTTGATTCAGCAGATCTGAACACTCTTTCTGTAGAAAATGCAACTGGTCATTTGGAGCGCTAAGAGAGTAGTAGTGGAAAAAGGAATATATTCATATATAAACTACACAGAAGCATTCTGTGAAACTTCTTTCTGATCTGAGCATTCAGCTAACAGAGTTAAACCATACTTTTGATTGAGCAGTTTTGAAACACTCTGTCTGTAGAAAATGCAACTGGACATTCGTAGCGCTAAGTGGGTAATAGTGGAGAAAAGAATATGTTCAAATATAAACTACACAGAAGCATTGTATGAAACTTCTTTCTGTTCTGTGCATTCAACTAACAGAGTTGAACCTTACTTTTGATTGAGCCTTTCTGAAACACTCTTTCTGTAGAAACTGCAATTGGACATTCTGAGCGCTAAGAGGCCTCTATTGGGAAAAATAATATCTTCAAATAAAAACTACACAGAAGCATTGTGTGAAACTTATTTCTGATATGTTCATTAAGCTAACAGAGTTAAACCATACTTTTGATTGCGCAGTTCTGAACACTCTTTCTGTAGAAAATGCAAGTGGACATTCGGAGCGCTAAGAGGGTAATAGTGGAAAAAGGAATTTATTCAAATATAAACTACACAGTAGCATTCTGTGAAAACTCTTACTGTTCTGTGCATTCAGCTAACAGATTTGAACCTTACTTTTGATTGAGCTGTTCTGAAACACTCTTTCTGTAGAAACTGCAATTGGATATGCTAAGCGCTAAGAGGCCTACATTGGGAAAAAGAATATCTTCAAATAAAAACTACACAGATGCATTATGTGAAACTTATTTCTGATCTGTAAATTCAGTTAACAGAGATAAAACATATTTTTGATTGAGCAGTTATGAAACACTCTTTTTGTAGAAAATGCAAGTGGAGATTCGGAGCGCTAAGTGGGTAATAGTGGAAAAAGGAATGTCTTCAAATATAAACTACACAGAATCATTCGGTGAAATTTCTTTCTGATCTGTGCATTCAGCTAACAGAGTTAAACCATACTTTTGATTGAGCAGATCTGATCACTCTTTCTGTAGAAAATGCAACTGGACATTGGGAGCGCTAAGAGCGTAGTAGTGGAAAAAGGAATATATTCAAATATAAACTACACAGAAGCATTCTGTGAAACTTCTTTCTGATCTGAGCATTCAGCTAACAGAGTTAAACCATACTTTTGATTGAGCAGTTTTGAAACACTCTGTCTGTAGAGAATGCAACTGGACATTCGTAGCGCTAAGTGGGTAATAGTGGAAAAAGGAATATGTTCAAATATAAACTACACAGAAGCATTCTGTGAAACTTCTTTCTGTTCTCTGCATTCAACTTACAGAGTTGAACCTTACTTTTGATTGAGCCGTTCTGAAACAATCTTTCTGTAGAAACTGCAATTGGACATTCTGAGCGCTAAGAGGCCTATATTGGGAAAAAGAATGTCTACAAATAAAAACTACACAGAAGAATTGTGTGAAACTTCTTTCTGTTCTGTTTGATCAACTAAAAGAGTTGAACCTTAATTTTGATTGAGCCGTTCTGAAACCCTCTTTCTGTAGAAAATGCAAGTGGAGATTCGGAGCGCTAAGAGGGTAATAGTGGAAAAAGGAATGTCTCCAAATATAAACTACACAGAATCATTCTGTGAAACTTCTTTCTGGTCTGTGCATTCAGCTAACAGAGTTAAACCATACTTTTGATTCAGCAGATCTGAACACTCTTTCTGTAGAAAATGCAACTGGACATTTTGAGCGCTAAGAGATTAGTAGTGGAAAAAGGAATATATTCAAATATAAACTACACAGAAGCATTATGTGAAACTTCTTTCTGATCTGAGCATTCAGCTTACAGAGTTAAACCATACTTTTGATTGAGCAGTTTTGAAACACTCTGTCTGTAGAAAATGCAACTGGACATTCGTAGCGCTAAGTGGGTAATAGTGGAAAAAAGAATATGTTCAAATATAAACTACACAGAAGCATTGTATGAAACTTCTTTCTGTTCTGTGCATTCAACTAACAGAGTTGAACCTTACTTTTGATTGAGCCGTTCTGAAACACTCTTTCTGTAGAAACTGCAATTGGACATTCTAAGCGTTAGGAGGCCTCTATTGGGAAAAATAATATCTTCAAATAAAAACTACACAGAAGCATTGTGTGAAACTTATTTCTGATATGTTCTTTAAGCTAACAGAGTTAAACCATACTTTTGATTGCTCAGTTCTGAACACTCTTTCTGTAGAAAATGCAAGTGGACATTCGGAGCGTAAGAGGGTAATAGTGGAAAAAGGAATATATTCAAATATAAACTACACAGTAGCATTCTGTGAAAATTCTTTCTGTTCTGTGCATTCAACTAACAGAGTTGAACCTCACTTTTGATTGAGCCGTTCTGAAACACTCTTTCTGTAGAAACTGCAATTGGACATGCTAAGCGCTAAGAGGCCTACATTGGGAAAAAGAATATCTTCAAATAAAAACTACACAGATGCATTCTGTGAAACTTATTTCTGATCTGTAAATTCAGTTAACAGAGATAAAACATATTTTTGATTGAGCAGTTATGAAACACTCTTTTTGTAGAAAATGCAAGTGGAGATTCGGAGCGCTAAGAGGGTAATAGTGGAAAAAGGAATGTCTTCAAATATAAACTACACAGAATCATTCGGTGAAACTTCTTTCTGATCTGTGAATTCAGCTAACAGAGTTAAACCATACTTTTGATTGAGAAGATCTGAACACTCTTTCTGTAGAAAATGCAACTGGACATTTGGAGCGCTAAGAGCGTAGTAGTGGAAAAAGATTGTATTCAAATATAAACTACACAGAAGCATTCTGTGAAACTTCTTTCTGATCTGAGCATTCAGCTAACAGAGTTAAACCATACTTTTGATTGAGCAGTTTTGAAACACTCTGTCTGTAGAAAATGCAACTGGACATTCGTAGCGCTAAGTGGGTAATAGTGGAAAAAAGAATATGTTCAAATATAAACTACACAGAAGCATTGTATGAAACTTCTTTCTGTTCTGTGCATTCAACTAACAGAGTTGAACCTTACTTTTGATTGAGCCGTTCTGAAACACTCTTTCTGTAGAAACTGCAATTGGACATTCTGAGCGCTAAGAGGCCTATATTGGGAAAATGAATGTCTACAAATAAAAACTACACAGAAGAATTGTGTGAAACTTCTTTCTGTTCTGTTTGTTCAACTAAAAGAGTTGAACCTTAGTTTTGATTGAGCCGTTCTGAAACACTCTTTCTGTAGAAAATGCAAGTGGAGATTCGGAGCGCTAAGAGGGTAATAGTGGAAAAAGGAATGTCCCCAAATATAAACTACACAGAATCATTCTGTGAAACTTCTTTCTGATCTGTGCATTCAGCTAACAGAGTTAAACCATACTTTTGATTGAGCAGATCTGAACACTCTTTCTGTAGAAAATGCAACTGGACATTTGGAGCGCTAAGAGAGTAGTAGTGGAGAAAGGAATATATTCAAATATAAACTACACAGAAGCATTCTGTGAAACTTCTTTCTGATCTGAGCATTCAGCTAACAGAGTTAAACCATACTTTTGATTGAGCAGTTTTGAAACACTCTGTCTGTAGAAAATGCAACTGGACATTCGTAGCGCTAAGTGGGTAATAGTGGAAAAAAGAATATGTTCAAATATAAACTACACAGAAGCATTGTATGAAACTTCTTTCTGTTCTGTGCATTCAACTAACAGAGTTGAACCTTACTTTTTATTGAGCCTTTCTGAAACACTCTTTCTGTAGAAACTGCAATTGGACATTCTGAGCGCTAAGAGGACTATATTGGGAAAAATAATATCTTCAAATAAAAACTACACAGAAGCATTGTGTGAAACTTATTTCTGATATGTTCATTAAGATAACAGAGTTAAACCATACTTTTGATTGCACAGTTCTGAACACTCTTTCTGTAGAAAATGCAAGTGGACATTCGGAGCGCTAAGAGGGTAATAGTGGAAAAAGGAATATATTCAAATATAAACTACACAGTAGCATTCTGTGAAAATTCTTTCTGTTCTGTGCATTCAACTAACAGAGTTGAACCTTACTTTTGATTGAGCCGTTCTGAAACACTCTTTCTGTAGAAACTGCAATTGGACATGCTAAGCGCTAAGAGGCCTACATTGGGAAAAAGAATATCTTCAAATAAAAACTACACAGATGCATTCTGTGAAACTTATTTCTGATCTGTAAATTCAGTTAACAGAGATAAAACATGTTTTTGATTGAGCAGTTATGAAACACTCTTTTTGTAGAAAATGCAAGTGGAGATTCGGAGCGCTAAGAGGGTAATAGTGGAAAAAGGAATGTCTTCAAATATAAACTACACAGAATCATTCGGTGAAACTTCTTTCTGATCTGTGCATTCAGCTAACAGGGTTAAACCATACTTTTGATTGAGCAGATCTGAACACTCTTTCTGTAGAAAATGCAACTGGACATTTGGAGCGCTAAGAGCGTAGTAGTGGAAAAAGGAATATATTCAAATATAAACTACACAGAAGCATTCTGTGAAACTTCTTTCTGATCTGAGCTTTCAGCTAACAGAGTTAAACCATACTTTTGATTGAGCAGTTTTGAAACACTCTGTCTGTAGAAAATTCAACTGGACATTCGTTGCGCTAAGTGGGTGATAGTGGAAAAAAGTATATGTTCAAATATAAACTACACAGAAGCATTGTATGAAACTTCTTTCTGTTCTGTGCATTCAACTAACAGAGTTGAACCTTACTTTTGATTGAGCCGTTCTGAAACACTCTTTCTGTAGAAACTGCAATTGGACATTCTGAGCGCTAAGAGGCCTATATTGGGAAAAAGAATGTCTACAAATAAAAACTACACAGAAGAATTGTGTGAAACTTCTTTCTGTTCTGTTTGTTCAACTAAAAGAGTTGAACCTTAGTTTTGATTGAGCCGTTCTGAAACACTCTTTCTGTAGAAAATGCAAGTGGAGATTCGGAGCGCTAAGAGGGTAATAGTGGAAAAAGGAATGTCTCCAAATATAAACTACACAGAATCATTCTGTGAAACTTCTTTCTGATCTGTGCATTCAGCTAACAGAGTTAAACCATACTTTTGATTGAGCAGATCTGAACACTCTTTCTATAGAAAATGCAACTGGACATTTGGAGCGCTAAGAGAGTAGTAGTGGAAAAAGGAATATATTCAAATATAAACTACACTGAAGCATTCTGTGAAACTTCTTTCTGATCGGAGCATTCAGCTAACAGAGTTAAACCATACTTATGATTGAGCAGTTTTGAAACACTTTGTCTGTAGAAAATGCAACTGGACATTCGTAGCGCTAAGTGGGTAATAGTGGAAAAAAGAATATGTTCAAATATAAACTACACAGAAGCATTGTATGAAACTTCTTTGTGTTCTGTGCATTCAACTAACAGAGTTGAAACTTACTTTTGATTGAGCCTTTCTGAAACACTCTTTCTGTAGAAACTGCAATTGGACATTCTGAGCGCTAAGAGGCCTATATTGGGAAAAATAATATCTTCAAATAAAAACTACACAGAAGCATTGTGTGAAACTTATTTCTGATATGTTCATTAAGCTAACAGAGTTAAACCATACTTTTGATTGCGCAGTTCTGAACACTCTTTCTGTAGAAAATGCAAGTGGACATTCGGAGCGCTAAGAGGGTAATGGTGGAAAAAGGAATATATTCAAATATAAACTACACAGTAGCATTCTGTGAAAATTCTTTCTGTTCTGTGCATTCAACTAACAGAGTTGAACCTTACTTTGATTGAGCTGTTCTGAAACACTCTTTCTGTAGAAACTGCAATTGGACATGCTAAACGCTAAGAGGCCTATATTGGGAAATAGAATATCTTCAAATAAAAACTACACAGATGCATTCGTTGAAACTTATTTCTGATCTGTAAATTCAGTTAACAGAGATAAAACATATTTTTGATTGAGCAGTTATGAAACACTCTTTCTGTAGAAAATGCAAGTGGAGATTCGGAGCGCTAAGAGGGTAATAGTGGAAAAAGGAATGTCTGCAAATATAAACTACACAGAATCATTCTGTGAAACTTCTTTCTGATCTGTGCATTCAGCTAACAGAGTTAAACCATACTTTTGATTGAGCAGATCTGAACACTCTTTCTGTAGAAAATGCAACTGGACATTTGGAGCGCTAAGAGAGTAGTAGTGGAAAAAGTAATATATTCAAATATAAACTACACAGAAGCATTCTGTGAAACTTCTTTCTGATCTGAGCATTCAGCTAACAGAGTTAAACCATACTTTTGATTGAGCAGTTTTGAAACACTCTGTCTGTAGAAAATGCAACTGGACATTCGTAGCGCTAAGTGGGTAATAGTGGAAAAAAGAATATATTCAAATATAAACTACACAGAAGCATTGTATGAAACTACTTTCTGTTCTGTGCATTCAACTAACAGATTTGAACCTTACTTTTTATTGAGCCTTTCTGAAACACTCTTTCTGTAGAAACTGCAATTGGACATTCTGAGCGCTAAGAGGCCTATATTGGGAAAAATAATATCTTCAAATAAAAACTACACAGAAGCATTGGGTGAAACTTATTTCTGATATGTTCATTAAGCTAACAGAGTTAAACCATACTTTTGATTGCTCAGTTCTGAACACTCTTTCTGTAGAAAATGCCAGTGGACATTCGGAGCGCTAAGAGGGTAATAGTGGAAAAAGGAATATATTCAAATATAAACTACACAGTAGCATTCTGTGAAAATTCTTTCTGTTCTGTGCATTCAACTAACAGAGTTGAACCTTACTTTTGATTGAGCTGTTCTGAAACACTCTTTCTGTAGAAACTGCAATTGGACATGCTAAGCGCTAAGAGGCCTACATTGCGAAAAAGAATATCTTCAAATAAAACTACACAGATGCATTCTGTGAAACTTATTTCTGATCTGTAAATTCAGTTAACAGAGATAAAACATATTTTTGATTGAGCAGTTATGAAACACTCTTTTTGTAGAAAATGCAAGTGGAGATTCGGAGCGCTAAGAGGGTAATAGTGGAAAAAGGAATGTCTTCAAATATAAACTACACAGAATCATTCGGTGAAACTTCTTTCTGATCTGTGCATTCAGCTAACAGAGTTAAACCATACTTTTGATTGAGCAGATCTGAACACTCTTTCTGTAGAAAATGCAACTGGACATTTGGAGCGCTATGAGCGTAGTAGTGGAAAAAGGAATATATTCAAATATAAACTACACAGAAGCATTCTGTGAAACTTCTTTCTGATCTGAGCATTCAGCTAACAGAGTTAAACCATACTTTTGATTGAGCAGTTTTGAAACACTCTGTCTGTAGAAAATGCAACTGGACATTCGTAGCGCTAAGTGGGTAATAGTGGAAAAAAGAATATGTTCAAATATAAACTACACAGAAGCATTGTATGAAACTTCTTTCTGTTCTGTGCATTCAACTAACAGAGTTGAACCTTACTTTTGATTGAGCCGTTCTGAAACACTCTTTCTGTAGAAACTGCAATTGGACATGCTAAGCGCTAAGAGGCCTATATTGGGAAAAAGAATATCTTCAAATAAAAACTACACAGATGTATTCTGTGAAACTTATTTCTGATCTGTAAATTCAGTTAACAGAGATAAAACATATTTTTGATTGAGCAGTTATGAAACACTCTTTCTGTAGAAAATGCAAGTGGAGATTCGGAGCGCTAAGAAGGTAATAGTGGAAAAAGGAATGTCTCCAAATATAAATTACACAGAATCGTTCGGTGAAACTTCTTTCTGATCTGTGCATTCAGCTAACAGAGTTAAACCATACTTTTGATTGAGCAGATCTGAACACTCTTTCTGTAGAAAATGCAACTGGACATTTGGAGCGCTAAGAGTGTAGTAGTGGAAAAATGAATATATTCAAATATAAACTACACAGAATCATTCTGTGAAACTTCTTTCTGATCTGAGCATTAGGCTAACAGAGTTAAACCATACTTTTGATTGAGCAGTTTTGAAACACTCTGTCTGTAGAAAATGCAACTGGACATTCGTAGCGCTAAGTGGGTAATAGTGGAAAAAAGAATATGTTCAAATATAAACTACACAGAAGCATTGTATGAAACTTCTTTCTGTTCTGTGCATTCAACTAACAGAGTTGAACCTTACTTTTGATTGAGCCGTTCTGAAACACTCTTTCTGTAGAAACTGCAATTGGATATTCTGAGCGCTAAGAGGCCTATATTGGGAAAAAGAATGTCTACAAATAAAAACTACACAGAAGAATTGTGTGAAACTTCTTTCTGTTCTGTTTGTTCAACTAAAAGAGTTGAACCTTAGTTTCGATTGAGCCGTTCTGAAACACTCTTTCTGTAGAAAATGCAAGTGGAGATTCGGAGCGCTAAGAGGGTAATAGTGGAAAAAGGAATGTCTCCAAATATAAACTACACAGAATCATTCTGTGAAACTTCTTTCTGAGCTGTGCATTCAGCTAACAGAGTTAAACCATACTTTTGATTGAGCAGATCTGAACACTCTTTCTGTAGAAAATGCAACTGGACATTTGGAGCGCTAAGAGCGTAGTAGTGGAAAAAGGAATATATTCAAATATAAACTACACAGAAGCATTCTGTGAAACTTCTTTCTGATCTGAGCATTCAGCTAACAGAGTTAAACCATACTTTTGATTGAGCAGTTTTGAAACACTCTGTCTGTAGAAAATGCAACTGGACATTCGTAGCGCTAAGTGGGTAATAGTGGAAAAAAGAATATGTTCAAATATAAACTACACAGAATCATTGTATGAAACTTCTTTCTGTTCTGTGCATTCAACTAACAGAGTTGAACCTTACTTTTGATTGAGCCGTTCTGAAACACTCTTTCTGTAGAAACTGCAATTGGACATTCTGAGCGCTAAGAGGCCTATATTGGGAAAAAGAATGTCTACAAATAAAAACTACACAGAAGAATTGTGTGAAACTTCTTTCTGTTCTGTTTGTTCAACTAAAAGAGTTGAACCTTAGTTTTGATTGAGCCGTTCTGAAACACTCTATCTGTAGAAAATGCAAGTGGAGATTCGGAGCGCTAAGAGGGTAATAGTGGAAAAAGGAATGTCTCCAAATATAAACTACACAGAATCATTCTGTGAAACTTCTTTCTGATCTATGCATTCAGCTAACAGAGTTAAACCATACTTTTGATTGAGCAGATCTGAACACTCTTTCTGTAGAAAATGCAACTGGACATTTGGAGCGCTAAGAGAGTAGTAGTGGAAAAAGGAATATATTCAAATATAAACTACACAGAAGCATTCTGTGAAACTTCTTTCTGATCTGAGCATTCAGCTAACAGAGTTAAACCATACTTTTGATTGAGCAGTTTTGAAACACACTGTCTGTAGAAAATGCAACTGGACATTCGTAGCGCTAAGTGGGTAATAGTGGAAAAAAGAATATGTTCAAATATAAACTACACAGAAGCATTGTATGAAACTTCTTTCTGTTCTGTGCATTCAACTAACACAGTTGAACCTTACTTTTGATTGAGCCTTTCTGAAACACTCTTTCTGTAGAAACTGCATTTGGACATTCTGAGCGCTAAGAGGCCTATATTGGGAAAATAATATCTTCAAATAAAAACTTCACAGAAGCATTGTGTGAAACTTATTTCTGATATGTTCATTAAGCTAAGAGAGTTAAACCATACTTTGGGTTGCGCAGTTCTGAACACTCTTTCTGTAGAAAATGCAAGTGGACATTCGTAGCGCTAAGAGGGTAATAGTGGAAAAAGGAATATATTCAAATA
The DNA here is from genome assembly GCF_028878055.3 of Symphalangus syndactylus. Lineage (NCBI taxonomy): Eukaryota > Metazoa > Chordata > Mammalia > Primates > Hylobatidae > Symphalangus > Symphalangus syndactylus. The sequence continues at coordinate 106,848,214 of NC_072437.2, read as the reverse complement.
TAAACTACACAGTAGCATTCTGTGAAAATTCTTTCTGTTCTGTGCATTCAACTAACAGAGTTGAACCTTACTTTTGATTGAGCCGTTCTGAAACACTCTTTCTGTAGAAACTGCAATTGGACATGCTAAGCGCTAAGAGGCCTACATTGGGAAAAAGAATACCTTCAAATAAAAACTACACAGATGCATTCTGTGAAACTTATTTCTGATCTGTAAATTCAGTTAACAGAGATAAAACATATTTTTGATTGAGCAGTTATGAAACACTCTTTTTGTAGAAAATGCAAGTGGAGATTCGGAGCGCTAAGAGGGTAATAGTGGAAAAAGGAATGTCTTCAAATATAAACTACACAGAATCATTCGGTGAAACTTCTTTCTGATCTGTGCATTCAGCTAACAGAGTTAAACCATACTTTTGATTGAGCAGATCTGAACACTCTTTCTGTAGAAAATGCAACTGGACATTTGGAGCGCTAAGAGCGTAGTAGTGGAAAAAGGAATATATTCAAATATAAACTACACAGAAGCATTCTGTGAAACTTCTTTCTGATCTGAGCATTCAGCTAACAGAGTTAAACCATACTTTTGATTGAGCAGTTTTGAAACACTCTGTCTGTAGAAAATGCAACTGGACATTCGTAGCGCTAAGTGGGTAATAGTGGAAAAAAGAATATGTTCAAATATAAACTACACAGAAGCATTGTATGAAACTTCTTTCTGTTCTGTGCATTCAACTAACAGAGTTGAACCTTACTTTTGATTGAGCCGTTCTGAAACACTCTTTCTGTAGAAACTGCAATTGGACATTCTGAGCGCTAAGAGGCCTATATTGGGAAAAAGAATGTCTACAAATAAAAACTACACAGAAGAATTGTGTGAAACTTCTTTCTGTTCTGTTTGTTCAACTAAATGAGTTGAACCTTTGTTTTGATTGAGCCCTTCTGAAAGACTCTTTCTGTAGAAAATGCAAGTGGAGATTCGGAGCGCTAAGAGGGTAATAGTGGAAAAAGGAATGTCTTCAAATATAAACTACACAGAATCATTCGGTGAAACTTCTTTCTGATCTGTGCATTCAGCTAACAGAGTTAAACCATACTTTTGATTCAGCAGATCTGAACACTCTTTCTGTAGAAAATGCAACTGGACATTTGGAGCGCTAAGAGAGTAGTAGTGGAAAAAGGAATATATTCAAATATAAACTACACAGAAGCATTCTGTGAAACTTCTTTCTGATCTGAGCATTCAGCTAACAGAGTTAAACCATACTTTTGATTGAGCAGTTTTGAAACACTCTGTCTGTAGAAAATGCAACTGGACATTCGTAGCGCTAAGTGGGTAATTGTGGAAAAAAGAATATGTTCAAATATAAACTACACAGAAGCATTGTATGAAACTTCTTTCTGTTCTGTGCATTCAACTAACACAGTTGAACCTTACTTTTGATTGAGCCTTTCTGAAACACTTTTTCTGTAGAAACTGCATTTGAACATTCTGAGCGCTAAGAGGCCTATATTGGGAAAATAATATCTTCAAATAAAAACTTCACAGAAGCATTGTGTGAAACTTATTTCTGATATGTTCATTAAGCTAAGAGAGTTAAACCATACTTTTGGTTGCGCAGTTCTGAACACTCTTTCTGTAGAAAATGCAAGTGGACATTCGTAGCGCTAAGAGGGTAATAGTGGAAGAAGGAATATATTCAAATAGAAACTACACAGTAGAATTCTGTGAAAATTCTTTCTGTTCTGTGCGTTCAACTAACAGAGTTGAACCTTACATTTGATTGAGCCGTTCTGAAACACTCTTTCTGTAGAAACTGCAATTGGACATGCTAAGCGCTAAGAGGCCTACATTGGGAAAAAGAATACCTTCAAATAAAAACTACACAGATGCATTCTGTGAAACTTATTTCTGATCTGTAAATTCAGTTAACAGAGATAAAACATATTTTTGATTGAGCAGTTATGAAACACTCTTTTTGTAGAAAATGCAAGTGGAGATTCGGAGCGCTAAGAGGGTAATAGTGGAAAAAGGAATGTCTTCAAATATAAACTACACAGAATCATTCGGTGAAACTTCTTTCTGATCTGTGCATTCAGCTAACAGAGTTAAACCATACTTTTGATTGAGCAGATCTGAACACTCTTTCTGTAGAAAATGCAACTGGACATTTGGAGCGCTAAGAGCGTAGTAGTGGAAAAAGGAATATATTCAAATATAAACTACACAGAAGCATTCTGTGAAACTTCTTTCTGATCTGAGCATTCAGCTAACAGAGTTAAACCATACTTTTGATTGAGCAGTTTTGAAACACTCTGTCTGTAGAAAATGCAACTGGACATTCGTAGCGCTAAGTGGGTAATAGTGGAAAAAAGAATATGTTCAAATATAAACTACACAGAAGCATTGTATGAAACTTCTTTCTGTTCTGTGCATTCAACTAACAGAGTTGAACCTTACTTTTGATTGAGCCGTTCTGAAACACTCTTTCTGTAGAAACTGCAATTGGACATTCTGAGCGCTAAGAGGCCTATATTGGGAAAAAGAATGTCTACAAATAAAAACTACACAGAAGAATTGTGTGAAACTTCTTTCTGTTCTGTTTGTTCAACTAAAAGAGTTGAACCTTAGTTTTGATTGAGCCGTTCTGAAACACTCTATCTGTAGAAAATGCAAGTGGAGATTCGGAGCGCTAAGAGGGTAATAGTGGAAAAAGTAATGTCTCCAAATATAAACTACACAGAATCATTCTGTGAAACTTCTTTCTGATCTGTGCATTCAGCTAACAGAGTTAAACCATACTTTTGATTGAGCAGATCTGAACACTCTTTCTGTAGAAAATGCAACTGGACATTTGGAGCGCTAAGAGAGTAGTAGTGGAAAAAGGAATATATTCAAATATAAACTACACAGAAGCATTCTGTGAAACTTCTTTCTGATCTGAGCATTCAGCTAACAGAGTTAAACCATACTTTTGATTGAGCAGTTTTGAAACACTCTGTCTGTAGAAAATGCAACTGGACATTCGTAGCGCTAAGTGGGTAATAGTGGAAAAAAGAATATGTTCACATATAAACTACACAGAAGCATTGTATGAAACTTCTTTCTGTTCTGTGCATTCAACTAACACAGTTGAACCTTACTTTTGATTGAGCCTTTCTGAAACACTCTTTCTGTAGAAACTGCATTTGGACATTCTGAGCGCTAAGAGGCCTATATTGGGAAAATAATATCTTCAAATAAAAACTTCACAGAAGCATTGTGTGAAACTTATTTCTGATATGTTCATTAAGCTAAGAGAGTTAAACCATACTTTTGGTTGCGCAGTTCTGAACACTCTTTCTGTAGAAAATGCAAGTGGACATTCGTAGCGCTAAGAGGGTAATAGTGGAAAAAGGAATATATTCAAATATAAACTACACAGTAGCATTCTGTGAAAATTCTTTCTGTTCTGTGCGTTCAACTAACAGAGTTGAACCTTACTTTTGATTGAGCCGTTCTGAAACACTCTTTCTGTAGAAACTGCAATTGGACATGCTAAGCGCTAAGAGGCCTACATTGGGAAAAAGAATACCTTCAAATAAAAACTACACAGATGCATTCTGTGAAACTTATTTCTGATCTGTAAATTCAGTTAACAGAGATAAAACATATTTTTGATTGAGCAGTTATGAAACACTCTTTTTGTAGAAAATGCAAGTGGAGATTCGGAGCGCTAAGAGGGTAATAGTGGAAAAAGGAATGTCTTCAAATATAAACTACACAGAATCATTCGGTGAAACTTCTTTCTGATCTGTGCATTCAGCTAACAGAGTTAAACCATACTTTTGATTGAGCAGATCTGAACACTCTTTCTGTAGAAAATGCAACTGGACATTTGGAGCGCTAAGAGCGTAGTAGTGGAAAAAGGAATATATTCAAATATAAACGACACAGAAGCATTCTGTGAAACTTCTTTCTGATCTGAGCATTCAGCTAACAGAGTTAAACCATACTTTTGATTGAGCAGTTTTGAAACACTCTGTCTGTAGAAAATGCAACTGGACATTCGTAGCGCTAAGTGGATAATAGTGGAAAAAAGAATATATTCAAATATAAACTACACAGAAGCATTGTATGAAACTACTTTCTGTTCTGTGCATTCAACTAACAGAGTTGAACCTTACTTTTGATTGAGCCGTTCTGAAACACTCTTTCTGTAGAAACTGCAATTGGACATTCTGAGCGCTAAGAGGCCTATATTGGGAAAAAGAATGTCTACAAATAAAAACTACACAGAAGAATTGTGTGAAACTTCTTTCTGTTCTGTTTGTTCAACTAAAAGAGTTGAACCTTTGTTTTGATTGAGCCCTTCTGAAAGACTCTTTCTGTAGAAAATGCAAGTGGAGATTCGGAGCGCTAAGAGGGTAAGAGTGGAAAAAGGAATGTCTTCAAATATAAACTACACAGAATCATTCGGTGAAACTTCTTTCTGATCTGTGCATTCAGCTAACAGAGTTAAACCATACTTTTGATTGAGCAGATCTGAACACTCTTTCTGTAGAAAATGCAACTGGACATTTGGAGCGCTAAGAGCGTAGTAGTGGAAAAAGGAATATATTCAAATATAAACTACACAGAAGCATTCTGTGAAACTTCTTTCTGATCTGAGCATTCAGCTAACAGAGTTAAACCATACTTTTGATTGAGCAGTTTTGAAACACTCTGTCTGTAGAAAATGCAACTGGACATTCGTAGCGCTAAGTGGGTAATAGTGGAAAAAAGAATATGTTCAAATATAAACTACACAGAAGCATTGTATGAAACTTCTTTCTGTTCTGTGCATTCAACTAACAGAGTTGAACCTTACTTTTGATTGAGCCGTTCTGAAACACTCTTTCTGTAGAAACTGCAATTGGACATGCTAAGCGCTAAGAGGCCTATATTGGGAAAAAGAATATCTTCAAATAAAAACTACACAGATGCATTCTGTGAAACTTATTTCTGATCTGTAAATTCAGTTAACAGAGATAAAACATATTTTTGATTGAGCAGTTATGAAACACTCTTTCTGTAGAAAATGCAAGTGGAGATTCGGAGCGCTAAGAGGGTAATAGTGGAAAAAGGAATGTCTCCAAATATAAATTACACAGAATCATTCGGTGAAACTTCTTTCTGATCTGTGCATTCAGCTAACAGAGTTAAAGCATACTTTTGATTGAGCAGATCTGAACACTCTTTCTGTAGAAAATGCAACTGGACATTTGGAGCGCTAAGAGTGTAGTAGTGTAAAAATGAATATATTCAAATATAAACTACACAGAATCATTCTGTGAAACTTCTTTCTGATCTGAGCATTAGGCTAACAGAGTTAAACCATATTTTGATTGAGCAGTTTTGAAACACTCTGTCTGTAGAAAATGCAACTGGACATTCGTAGCGCTAAGTGGGTAATAGTGGAAAAAAGAATATGTTCAAATATAAACTACACAGAAGCATTGTATGAAACTTCTTTCTGTTCTGTGCATTCAACTAACAGAGTTGAACCTTACTTTTGATTGAGCCGTTCTGAAACACTGTTTCTGTAGAAACTGCAATTGGATATTCTGAGCGCTAAGAGGCCTATATTGGGAAAAAGAATGTCTACAAATAAAAACTACACAGAATAATTGTGTGAAACTTCTTTCTGTTCTGTTTGTTCAACTAAAAGAGTTGAACCTTAGTTTCGATTGAGCCGTTCTGAAACACTCTTTCTGTAGAAAATGCAAGTGGAGATTCGGAGCGCTAAGAGGGTAATAGTGGAAAAAGGAATGTCTCCAAATATAAACTACACAGAATCATTCTGTGAAACTTCTTTCTGATCTGTGCATTCAGCTAACAGAGTTAAACCATACTTTTGATTGAGCAGATCTGAACACTCTTTCTGTAGAAAATGCAACTGGACATTTGGAGCGCTAAGAGTGTAGTAGTGGAAAAAGGAATATATTCAAATATAAACTACACAGAAGCATTCTGTGAAAATTCTTTCTGATCTGAGCATTCAGCTAACAGAGTTAAACCATACTTTTGATTGAGCAGTTTTGAAACACTCTGTCTGTAGAAAATGCAACTGGACATTCGTAGCGCTAAGTGGGTAATAGTGGAAAAAAGAATATGTTCAAATATAAACTACACAGAATCATTGTATGAAACTTCTTTCTGTTCTGTGCATTCAACTAACAGAGTTGAACCTTACTTTTGATTGAGCCGTTCTGAAACACTCTTTCTGTAGAAACTGCAATTGGACATTCTGAGCGCTAAGAGGCCTATATTGGGAAAAAGAATGTCTACAAATAAAAACTACACAGAAGAATTGTGTGAAACTTCTTTCTGTTCTGTTTGTTCAACTAAAAGAGTTGAACCTTAGTTTTGATTGAGCCGTTCTGAAACACTCTTTCTGTAGAAAATGCAAGTGGAGATTCGGAGCGCTAAGAGGGTAATAGTGGAAAAAGGAATGTCTCCAAATATAAACTACACAGAATCATTCTGTGAAACTTCTTTCTGATCTGTGCATTCAGCTAACAGAGTTAAACCATACTTTTGATTGAGCAGATCTGAACACTCTTTCTGTAGAAAATGCAACTGGACATTTGGAGCGCTAAGAGAGTAGTAGTGGAAAAAGGAATATATTCAAATATAAACTACACAGAAGCATTCTGTGAAACTTCTTTCTGATCTGAGCATTCAGCTAACAGAGTTAAACCATACTTTTGATTGAGCAGTTTTGAAACACTCTCTCTGTAGAAAATGCAACTGGACATTCGTAGCGCTAAGTGGGTAATAGTGGAAAAAAGAATATTTTCAAATATAAACTACACAGAAGCATTGTATGAAACTTCTTTCTGTTCTGTGCATTCAACTAACACAGTTGAACCTTACTTTTGATTGAGCCTTTCTGAAACACTCTTTCTGTAGAAACTGCATTTGGACTTTCTGAGCGCTAAGAGGCCTATATTGGGAAAATAATATCCTCAAATAAAAACTTCACAGAAGCATTGTGTGAAACTTATTTCTGATATGTTCATTAAGCTAAGAGAGTTAAACCATACTTTTGATTGCGCAGTTCTGAACACTCTTTCTGTAGAAAATGCAAGTGGACATTCGTAGCGCTAAGAGGGTAATAGTGGAAAAAGGAATATATTCAAATATAAACTACACAGTAGCATTCTGTGAAAATTCTTTCTGTTCTGTGCATTCAACTAACAGAGTTGAACCTTACTTTTGATTGAGCCTTTCTGAAACACTCTTTCTGTAGAAACAGCAATTGGACATTCTGAGCGCTAAGAGGCCTCTATTGGGAAAAATAATATCTTCAAATAAAAACTACACAGAAGCATTGTGTGAAACGTATTTCTGATATGTTCATTAAGGAAACAGAGTTAAACCATACTTTTGATTGCGCAGTTCTGAACACTCTTTCTGTAGAAAATGCAAGTGGACATTCGGAGCGCTAAGAGGGTAATAGTGGAAAAAGGAATATATTCAAATATAAACTACACAGTAGCATTCTGTGAAAATTCTTTCTGTTCTGTGCATTCAACTAACAGTGTTGAACTTTAATTTGATTGAGCCGTTCTGAAAAACTATTTCTGTAGAAACTGCAATTGGACATGCTAAGCGCTAAGAGGCCTACATTGGGAAAAAGAATACCTTCAAATAAAAACTACACAGATGCATTCTGTGAAACTTATTTCTGATCTGTAAATTCAGTTAACAGAGATAAAACATATTTTTGATTGAGCAGTTATGAAACACTCTTTTTGTAGAAAATACAAGTGGAGATTCGGAGCGCTAAGAGGGTAATAGTGGAAAAAGGAATGTCTTCAAATATAAACTACACAGAATAATTCGGTGAAACTTCTTTCTGATCTATGCATTCAGCTAACAGAGTTAAACCATACTTTTGATTGAGCAGATCTGAACACTCTTTCTGTAGAAAATGCAACTGGACATTTGGAGCGCTAAGAGCGTAGTAGTGGAAAAAGGAATATATTCAAATATAAACTATACAGAAGCATTCTGTGAAACTTCTTTCTGATCTGAGCATTCAGCTAACAGAGTTAAACCATACTTTTGATTGAGCAGTTTTGAAACACTCTGTCTGTAGAAAATGCAACTGGACATTCGTAGCGCTAAGTGGGTAATAGTGGAAAAAAGAATATGTTCAAATATAAACTACACAGAAGCATTGTATGAAACTTCTTTCTGTTCTGTGCATTCAACTAACAGAGTTGAACCTTACTTTTGATTGAGCCGTTCTGAAACACTCTTTCTGTAGAAACTGCAATTGGACATTCTGAGCGCTAAGAGGCCTATATTGGGAAAAAGAATGTCTACAAATAAAAACTACACAGAAGAATTGTGTGAAACTTCTTTCTGTTCTGTTTGTTCAACTAAAAGAGTTGAACCTTTGTTTTGATTGAGCACTTCTGAAACACTCTTTCTGTAGAAAATGCAAGTGGAGATTCGGAGCGCTAAGAGGGTAATAGTGGAAAAAGGAATGTCTCCAAATATAAACTACACAGAATCATTCTGTGAAACTTCTTTCTGATCTGAGCATTCAGCTAACAGAGTTAAACCATACTTTTGATTGAGCTGTTTTGAAACACTCTGTCTGTAGAAAATGCAACTGGACATTCGTAGCGCTAAGTGGGTAATAGTGGAAAAAAGAATATGTTCAAATATAAACTACACAGAAGCATTGTATGAAACTTCTTTCTGTTCTGTGCATTCAACTACCAGAGTTGAACCTTACATTTGATTGAGCCTTTCTGAAACACTCTTTCTGTAGAAACTGCAATTGGACATTCTGAGCGCTAAGAGGCCTCTATTGGGAAAAATAATATCTTCAAATAAAAACTACACAGAAGCATTGTGTGAAACTTATTTCTGATATGTTCATTAAGCTAACAGAGTTAAACCATACTTTTGATTGCGCAGTGCTGAACCCTCTTTCTGTAGAAAATGCAAGTGGACATTCGGAGCGCTAAGAGGGTAATAGTGGAAAAAGGACTATATTCAAATATAAACTACACAGTAGCATTCTGTGAAAATTCTTTCTGTTCTGTGCATTCAACTAACAGAGTTGAACCTTACTTTTGATTGAGCCGTTCTGAAACACTCTTTCTGTAGAAACTGCAATTGGACATGCTAAGCGCTAAGAGGCCTACATTGGGAAAAAGAATATCTTCAAATAAAAACTACACAGATGCATTCTGTGAAACTTATTTCTGATCTGTAAATTCAGTTAACAGAGATAAAACATATTTTTGATTGAGCAGTTATGAAACACTCTTTTTGTAGAAAATGCAAGTGGAGATTCGGAGCGCTAAGAGGGAAATAGTGGAAAAAGGAATGTCTTCAAATATAAACTACACAGAATCATTCGGTGAAACTTCTTTCTGATCTGTGCATTCAGCTAACAGAGTTAAACCATACTTTTGATTGAGCAGATCTGAACACTCTTTCTGTAGAAAATGCAACTGGACATTTGGAGCGCTAAGAGCGTAGTAGTGGAAAAAGGAATATATTCAAATATAAACTACACAGAAGCATTCTGTGAAACTTCTTTCTGATCTGAGCTTTCAGCTAACAGAGTTAAACCATACTATTGATTGAGCAGTTTTGAAACACTCTGTCTGTAGAAAATGCAACTGGACATTCGTAGCGCTAAGTGGGTAATAGTGGAAAAAAGTATATGTTCAAATATAAACTACACAGAAGCATTGTATGAAACTTCTTTCTGTTCTGTGCATTCAACTAACAGAGTTGAACCTTACTTTTGATTGAGCCGTTCTGAAACACTCTTTCTGTAGAAACTGCAATTGGACATTCTGAGCGCTAAGAGGCCTATATTGGGAAAAAGAATGTCTACAAATAAAAACTACACAGAAGAATTGTGTGAAACTTCTTTCTGTTCTGTTTGTTCAACTAAAAGAGTTGAACCTTAGTTTTGATTGAGCCGTTCTGAAACACCCTTTCTGTAGAAAATGCAAGTGGAGATTCGGAGCGCTAAGAGGGTAATAGTGGAAAAAGGAATGTCTCCAAATATAAACTACACAGAATCATTCTGTGAAACTTCTTTCTGATCTGTGCATTCAGCTAACAGAGTTAAACCATGCTTTTGATTGAGCAGATCTGAACACTCTTTCTGTAGAAAATGCAACTGGACATTTGGAGCGCTAAGAGAGTAGTAGTGGAAAAAGGAATATATTCAAATATAAACTACACTGAAGGATTCTGTGAAACTTCTTTCTCATCGGAGCATTCAGCTAACAGAGTTAAACCATACTTTTGATTGAGCAGTTTTGAAACACTCTGTCTGTAGAAAATGCAACTGGACATTCGTAGCGCTAAGTGGGTAATAGTGGAAAAAAGAATATGTTCAAATATAAACTACACAGAAGCATTGTATGAAACTTCTTTCTGTTCTGTGCATTCAACTAACAGAGTTGAACCTTACTTTTGATTGAGCCGTTCTGAAACACTGTTTCTGTAGAAACTGCAATTGGATATTCTGAGCGCTAAGAGGCCTATATTGGGAAAAAGAATGTCTACAAATAAAAACTACACAGAAGAATTGTGTGAAACTTCTTTCTGTTCTGTTTGTTCAACTAAAAGAGTTGAACCTTAGTTTCGATTGAGCCGTTCTGAAACACTCTTTCTGTAGAAAATGCAAGTGGAGATTCGGAGCGCTAAGAGGGTAATAGTGGAAAAAGGAATGTCTCCAAATATAAACTACACAGAATCATTCTGTGAAACTTCTTTCTGATCTGTGAATTCAGCTAACAGAGTTAAACCATACTTTTGATTGAGCAGATCTGAACACTCTTTCTGTAGAAAATGCAACTGGACATTTGGAGCGCTAAGAGTGTAGTAGTGGAAAAAGGAATATATTCAAATATAAACTACACAGAAGCATTCTGTGAAACTTCTTTCTGATCTGAGCATTCAGCTAACAGAGTTAAACCATACTTTTGATTGAGCAGTTTTGAAACACTCTGTCTGTAGAAAATGCAACTGGACATTCGTAGCGCTAAGTGGGTAATAGTGGAAAAAAGAATATGTTCAAATATAAACTACACAGAATCATTGTATGAAACTTCTTTCTGTTCTGTGCATTCAACTAACAGAGTTGAACCTTACTTTTGATTGAGCCGTTCTGAAACACTCTTTCTGTAGAAACTGCAATTGGACATTCTGAGCGCTAAGAGGCCTATATTGGGAAAAAGAATGTCTACAAATAAAAACTACACAGAAGAATTGTGTGAAACTTCTTTCTGTTCTGTTTGTTCAACTAAAAGAGTTGAACCTTAGTTTTGATTGAGCCGTTCTGAAACACTCTTTCTGTAGAAAATGCAAGTGGAGATTCGGAGCGCTAAGAGGGTAATAGTGGAAAAAGGAATGTCTCCAAATATAAACTACACAGAATCATTCTGTGAAACTTCTTTCTGATCTGTGCATTCAGCTAACAGAGTTAAACCATACTTTTGATTGAGCAGATCTGAACACTCTTTCTGTAGAAAATGCAACTGGACATTTGGAGCGCTAAGAGCGTAGTAGTGGAAAAAGGAATATATTCAAATATAAACTACACAGAAGCATTCTGTGAAACTTCTTTCTGATCTGAGCTTTCAGCTAACAGAGTTAAACCATACTATTGATTGAGCAGTTTTGAAACACTCTGTCTGTAGAAAATGCAACTGGACATTCGTAGCGCTAAGTGGGTAATAGTGGAAAAAAGTATATGTTCAAATATAAACTACACAGAAGCATTGTATGAAACTTCTTTCTGTTCTGTGCATTCAACTAACACAGTTGAACCTTACTTTTGATTGAGCCTTTCTGAAACACTCTATCTGTAGAAACTGCATTTGGACTTTCTGAGCGCTAAGAGGCCTATATTGGGAAAATAATATCTTCAAATAAAAACTTCACAGAAGCATTGTGTGAAACTTATTTCTGATATGTTCATTAAGCTAAGAGAGTTAAACCATACTTTTGATTGCGCAGTTCTGAACACTCTTTCTGTAGAAAATGCAAGTGGACATTCGTAGCGCTAAGAGGGTAATAGTGGAAAAAGGAATATATTCAAATATAAACTACACAGTAGCATTCTGTGAAAATTCTTTCTGTTCTGTGCATTCAACTAACAGAGTTGAACCTTACTTTTGATTGAGCCTTTCTGAAACACTCTTTCAGTAGAAACAGCAATTGGACATTCTGAGCGCTAAGAGGCCTCTATTGGGAAAAATAATATCTTCAAATAAAAACTACACAGAAGCATTGTGTGAAACTTATTTCTGATATGTTCATTAAGCTAACAGAGTTAAACCATACTTTTGATTGCGCAGTTCTGAACACTCTTTCTGTAGAAAATGCAAGTGGACATTCGGAGCGCTAAGAGGGTAATAGTGGAAAAAGGAATATATTCAAATATAAACTACACAGTAGCATTCTGTGAAAATTCTTTCTGTTCTGTGCATTCAACTAACAGAGTTGAACTTTAATTTGATTGAGCCGTTCTGAAAAACTATTTCTGTAGAAACTGCAATTGGACATGCTAAGCGCTAAGAGGCCTACATTGGGAAAAAGAATACCTTCAAATAAAAACTACACAGATGCATTCTGTGAAACTTATTTCTGATCTGTAAATTCAGTTAACAGAGATAAAACATATTTTTGATTGAGCAGTTATGAAACTCTCTTTTTGTAGAAAATACAAGTGGAGATTCGGAGCGCTAAGAGGGTAATAGTGGAAAAAGGAATGTCTTCAAATATAAACTACACAGAATAATTCGGTGAAACTTCTTTCTGATCTGTGCATTCAGCTAACAGAGTTAAACCATACTTTTGATTGAGCAGATCTGAACACTCTTTCTGTAGAAAATGCAACTGGACATTTGGAGCGCTAAGAGCGTAGTAGTGGAAAAAGGAATATATTCAAATATAAACTATACAGAAGCATTCTGTGAAACTTCTTTCTGATCTGAGCATTCAGCTAACAGAGTTAAACCATACTTTTGATTGAGCAGTTTTGAAACACTCTGTCTGTAGAAAATGCAACTGGACATTCGTAGCGCTAAGTGGGTAATAGTGGAAAAAAGAATATGTTCAAATATAAACTACACAGAAGCATTGTATGAAACTTCTTTCTGTTCTGTGCATTCAACTAACAGAGTTGAACCTTACTTTTGATTGAGCCGTTCTGAAACACTCTTTCTGTAGAAACTGCAATTGGACATTCTGAGCACTAAGAGGCCTATATTGGGAAAAAGAATGTCTACAAATAAAAACTACACAGAAGAATTGTGTGAAACTTCTTTCTGTTCTGTTTGTTCAACTAAAAGAGTTGAACCTTTGTTTTGATTGAGCCCTTCTGAAACACTCTTTCTGTAGAAAATGCAAGTGGAGATTCGGAGCGCTAAGAGGGTAATAGTGGAAAAAGGAATGTCTCCAAATATAAACTACACAGAATCATTCTGTGAAACTTCTTTCTGATCTGAGCATTCAGCTAACAGAGTTAAACCATACTTTTGATTGAGCAGTTTTGAAACACTCTGTCTGTAGAAAATGCAACTGGACATTCGTAGCGCTAAGTGGGTAATAGTGGAAAAAAGAATATGTTCAAATATAAACTACACAGAAGCATTGTATGAAACTTCTTTCTGTTCTTTGCATTCAACTAACAGAGTTGAACCTTACTTTGGATTGAGCCTTTCTGAAACACTCTTTCTGTAGAAACTGCAATTGGACATTCTGAGCGCTAAGAGGCCTCTATTGGGAAAAATAATATCTTCAAATAAAAACTACACAGAAGCATTGTGTGAAACTTATTTCTGATATGTTCATTAAGCTAACGGAGTTAACCATACTTTTGATTGCACAGTTCTGAACACTCTTTCTGTAGAAAATGCAAGTGGACTTTCGGAGCGCAAAGAGGGTAATAGTGGAAAAAGGAATATATTCAAATATAAACTACACAGTAGCATTCTGTGAAAATTCTTTCTGTTCTGTGCATTCAACTAACAGAGTTGAACCTTACTTTTGATTGAGCCGTTCTGAAACACTCTTTCTGTAGAAACTGCAATTTGACATGCTAAGCGCTAAGAGGCCTACATTGGGAAAAAGAATATCTTCAAATAAAAACTACACAGATGCATTCTGTGAAACTTATTTCTGATCTGTAAATTCAGTTAACAGAGATAAAACATATTTTTGATTGAGCAGTTATGAAACACTCTTTTTGTAGAAAATGCAAGTGGAGATTCGGAGCGCTAAGAGGGTAATAGTGGAAAAAGGAATGTCTTCAAATATAAACTACACAGAATCATTCGGTGAAACTTCTTTCTGATCTGTGCATTCAGCTAACAGAGTTAAACCATACTTTTGATTGAGCAGATCTGAACACTCTTTCTGTAGAAAATGCAACTGGACATTTGGAGCGCTAAGAGCGTAGTAGTGGAAAAAGGAATATATTCAAATATAAACTACACAGAAGCATTCTGTGAAACTTCTTTCTGATCTGAGCTTTCAGCTAACAGAGTTAAACCATACTATTGATTGAGCAGTTTTGAAACACTCTGTCTGTAGAAAATGCAACTGGACATTCGTAGCGCTATGTGGGTAATAGTGGAAAAAAGTATATGTTCAAATATAAACTACACAGAATCATTGTATGAAACTTCTTTCTGTTCTGTGCATTCAACTAACAGAGTTGAACCTTACTTTTGATTGAGCCGTTCTGAAACACTCTTTCTGTAGAAACTGCAATTGGACATTCTGAGCGCTAAGAGGCCTATATTGGGAAAAAGAATGTCTACAAATAAAAACTACACAGAAGAATTGTGTGAAACTTCTTTCTGTTCTGTTTGTTCAACTAAAAGAGTTGAACCTTAGTTTTGATTGAGCCGTTCTGAAACACTCTTTCTGTAGAAAATGCAAGTGGAGATTCGGAGCGCTAAGAGGGTAATAGTGGAAAAAGGAATGTCTCCAAATATAAACTACACAGAATCATTCTGTGAAACTTCTTTCTGATCTGTGCATTCAGCTAACAGAGTTAAACCATGCTTTTGATTGAGCAGATCTGAACACTCTTTCTGTAGAAAATGCAACTGGACATTTGGAGCGCTAAGAGAGTAGTAGTGGAAAAAGGAATATATTCAAATATAAACTACACTGAAGCATTCTGTGAAACTTCTTTCTCATCGGAGCATTCAGCTAACAGAGTTAAACCATACTTTTGATTGAGCAGTTTTGAAACACTCTGTCTGTAGAAAATGCAACTGGACATTCGTAGCGCTAAGTGGGTAATAGTGGAAAAAAGAATATGTTCAAATATAAACTACACAGAAGCATTGTATGAAACTTCTGTCTGTTCTGTGCATTCAACTAACAGAGTTGAACCTTACTTTTGATTGAGCCTTTCTGAAACACTCTTTCTGTAGAAACTGCAATTGGACATTCTGAGCGCTAAGAGGCCTATATTGGGAAAAATAATATCTTCAAATAAAAACTACACAGAAGCATTGTGTGAAACTTATTTCTGATATGTTCATTAAGCTATCAGAGTTAAACCATACTTTAGATTGCGCAGTTCTGAACACTCTTTCTGTAGAAAATGCAAGTGGACATTCGGAGCGCTAAGGGGGTAATAGTGGAAAAAGGAATATATTCAAATATAAACTACACAGTAGCATTCTGTGAAAATTCTTTCTGTTCTGTGCATTCAACTAACAGAGTTGAACCTTACTTTTGATTGAGCTGTTTTGAAACACTCTTTCTGTAGAAACTGCAATTGGACATGCTAAGCGCTAAGAGGCCTATATTGGGAAAAAGAATATCTTCAAATAAAAACTACACAGATGCATTCTTTGAAACTTATTTCTGATCTGTAAATTCAGTTAACAGAGATAAAACATATTTTTGATTGAGCAGTTATGAAACACTTTTTCTGTAGAAAATGCAAGTGGAGATTCGGAGCGCTAAGAGGGTAATAGTGGAAAAAGGAATGTCTCCAAATATAAACTACACAGAATCATTCTGTGAAACTTCTTTCTGATCTGTGCATTCAGCTAACAGAGTTAAACCATACTTTTGATTGAGCAGATCTGAACACTCTTTCTGTAGAAAATGCAACTGGACATTTGGAGCGCTAAGAGAGTAGTAGTTTAAAAAGGAATATATTCAAATATAGACTACACAGAAGCATTCTGTGAAACTTCTTTCTTATCTGAGCATTCAGCTAACAGAGTTAAACCATACTTTTGATTGAGCAGTTTTGAAACACTCTGTCTGTAGAAAATGCAACTGGACATTCGTAGCGCTAAGTGGGTTATAGTGGAAAAAAGTATATGTTCAAATATAAACTACACAGAAGCATTGTATGAAACTACTTTCTGTTCTGTGCATTCAACTAACAGAGTTGAACCTTACTTTTGATTTAGCCGTTCTGAAACACTCTTTCTGTAGAAACTGCAATTGGACATTCTGAGCGCTAAGAGGCCTATATTGGGAAAAAGAATGTCTACAAATAAAAACTACACAGAAGAATTGTGTGAAACTTCTTTCTGTTCTGTTTGTTCAACTAAAAGAGTTGAACCTTAGTTTTGATTGAGCCGTTCTGAAACACTCTTTCTGTACAAAATGCAAGTGGAGATTCGGAGCGCTAAGAGGGTAATAGTGGAAAAAGGAATGTCTCCAAATATAAACTACACAGAATCATTCTGTGAAACATCTTTCTGATCTGTGCATTCAGCTAACAGAGTTAAACCATACTTTTGATTGAGCAGATCTGAACACTCTTTCTGTAGAAAATGCAACTGGACATTTGGAGCGCTAAGAGAGTAGTAGTGGAAAAAGGAATATATTCAAATATAAACTACACTGAAGCATTCTGTGAAACTTTTTTCTGATCGGAGCATTCAGCTAACAGAGTTAAACCATACTTTTGATTGAGCAGTTTTGAAACACTCTGTCTGTAGAAAATGCAACTGGACATTCGTAGCGCTAAGTTGGTAATAGTGGAAAAAAGAATATGTTTAAATATAAACTACACAGAAGCATTGTATGAAACTTCTTTCTGTTCTGTGCATTCAACTAACAGAGTTGAACCTTACTTTTGATTGAGCCTTTCTGAAACACTCTTTCTGTAGAAACTGCAATTGGACATTCTGAGCGCTAAGAGGCCTATATTGGGAAAAATAATAGCTTCAAATAAAAACTACACAGAAGCATTGTGTGAAACTTATTTCTGATATGTTCATTAAGCTAACAGAGTTAAACCATACTTTTGATTGCGCAGTACTGAACACTCTTTCTGTAGAAAATGCAAGTTGACATTGAGCGCTAAGGGGTTAATAGTGGAAAAAGGAATATATTCAAATATAAACTACACAGTAGCATTCTGTGAAAATTCTTTCTGTTCTGTGCATTCAACTAACAGAGTTGAACCTTACTTTTGATTGAGCTGTTCTGAAACACTCTTTCTGTAGAAACTGCAATTGGACATTCTGAGCGCTAAGAGGCCTATATTGGGAAAAATAATATCTTCAAGTAAAAACTAAACAGAAGCATTGGGTGAAACTTATTTCTTATATGTTCATTAAGCTAACAGAGTTAATCCATACTTTTGATTGCTCCGTTCTGAACACTCTTTCTGTAGAAAATGCCAGTGGACATTCGGAGCGCTAAGAGGGTAATAGTGGAAAAAGGAATATATTCAAATATAAACTACACAGTAGCATTCTGTGAAAATTCTTTGTGTTCTGTGCGTTCAACTAAGAGAGTTGAACCTTACTTTTGATTGAGCCGTTCTGAAACACTCTTTCTGTAGAAACTGCAATTGGACATGCTAAGCGCTAAGAGGCCTACATTGGGAAAAAGAATATCTTCAAATAAAAACTACACAGATGCATTCTGTGAAACTTATTTCTGATCTGTAAATTCAGTTAACAGAGATAAAACATATTTTTGATTGAGCAGTTATGAAACACTCTTTTTGTAGAAAATGCAAGTGGAGATTCGGAGCGCTAAGGGGGTAATAGTGGAAAAAGGAATGTCTTCAAATATAAACTACACAGAATCATTCTGTGAAACTTCTTTCTGATCTGTGCATTCAGCTAACAGAGTTAAACCATACTTTTGATTGAGCAGATCTGAACACTCTTTCTGTAGAAAATGCATCTGCACATTTGGAGCGCTAAGAGCGTAGTAGTGGAAAAAGGAATATATTCAAATATAAACTACACAGAAGCATTCTGTGAAACTTCTTTCTGAACTGAGCATTCAGCTAACAGAGTTAAACCATACTTTTGATTGAGCAGTTTTGAAACACTCTGTCTGTAGAAAATGCAACTGGACATTCGTAGCGCTAAGTGGGTAATAGTGGAAAAAAGAATATGTTCAAATATAAACTACACAGAAGCATTGTATGAAACTTCTTTCTGTTCTGTGCATTCAACTAACAGAGTTGAACCTTACTTTTGATTGAGCCGTTCTGAAACACTCTTTCTGTAGAAACTGCAATTGGACATGCTAAGCGCTAAGAGGCCTATATTGGGAAAAAGAATATCTTCAAATAAAAACTACACAGATGCATTCTGTGAAACTTATTTCTGATCTGTAAATTCAGTTAACAGAGATAAAACATATTTTTGATTGAGCAGTTATGAAACACTCTTTCTGTAGAAAATGCAAGTGGAGATTCGGAGCGCTAAGAGGGTAATAGTGGAAAAAGGAATGTCTCCAAATATAAATTACACAGAAACATTTGGTGAAACTTCTTTCTGATCTGTGCATTCAGCTAACAGAGTTAAACCATACTTTTGATTGAGCAGATCTGAACACTCTTTCTGTAGAAAATGCAACTGGACATTTGGAGCACTAAGAGCGTAGTAGTGGAAAAATGAATATATTCAAATATAAACTACACAGAATCATTCTGTGAAACTTCTTTCTGATCTGAGCATTAGGCTAACAGAGTTAAACCATAGTTTTGATTGAGCAGTTTTGAAACACTCTGTCTGTAGAAAATGCAACTGGACATTCGTAGCGCTAAGTGGGTAATAGTAGAAAAAAGAATATGTTCAAATATAAACTACACAGAAGCATTGTATGAAACTTCTTTCTGTTCTGTGCATTCAACTAACAGAGTTGAACCTTACTTTTGATTGAGCCGTTCTGAAACACTCTTTCTGTAGAAACTGCAATTGGATATTCTGAGCGCTAAGAGGCCTATATTGGGAAAAAGAGTGTCTACAAATAAAAACTACACAGAATTGTGTGAAACTTCTTTCTGTTCTGTTTGTTCAACTAAAAGAGTTGAACCTTAGTTTCGATTGAGCCGTTCTGAAACACTCTTTCTGTAGAAAATGCAAGTGGAGATTCGGAGCGCTAAGAGGGTAATAGTGGAAAAAGGAATGTCTCCAAATATAAACTACACAGAATCATTCTGTGAAACTTCTTTCTGATCTGTGAATTCAGCTAACAGAGTTAAACCATACTTTTGATTGAGCAGATCTGAACACTCTTTCTGTAGAAAATGCAACTGGACATTTGGAGCGCTAAGAGTGTAGTAGTGGAAAAAGGAATATATTCAAATATAAACTACACAGAAGCATTCTGTGAAACTTCTTTCTGATCTGAGCATTCAGCTAACAGATTTAAACCATACTTTTGATTGAGCAGTTTTGAAACACTCTGTCTGTAGAAAATGCAACTGGACATTCGTAGCGCTAAGTGGGTAATAGTGGAAAAAAGAATATGTTCAAATATAAACTACACAGAATCATTGTATGAAACTTCTTTCTGTTCTGTGCATTCAACTAACAGAGTTGAACCTTACTTTTGATTGAGCCGTTCTGAAACACTCTTTCTGTAGAAACTGCAATTGGACATTCTGAGCGCTAAGAGGCCTATATTGGGAAAAAGAATGTCTACAAATAAAAACTACACAGAAGAATTGTTTGAAACTTCTTTCTCTTCTGTTTGTTCAACTAAAAGATTTGAAGCTTAGTTTTGATTGAGCGGTTCTGAAACACTCTTTCTGTAGAAAATGCAAGTGGAGATTCGGAGCGCTAAGAGGGTAATAGTGGAAAAAGGAATGTCTCCAAATATAAACTGCACAGAATCATTCTGTGAAACTTCTTTCTGATCTGTGCATTCAGCTAACAGAGTTAAACCATACTTTTGATTGAGCAGATCTGAACACTCTTTCTGTAGAAAATGCAACTGAACATTTGGAGCGCTAAGAGAGTAGTAGTGGAAAAAGGAATATATTCAAATATAAACTACACAGAAGCATTCTGTGAAACTTCTTTCTGATCTGAGCATTCAGCTAACAGAGTTAAACCATACTTTTGATTGAGCAGTTTTTAAACACTCTGTCTGTAGAAAATGCAACTGGACATTCGTAGCGCTAAGTGGGTAATAGTGGAAAAAAGAATATGTTCAAATATAAACTACACAGAATCATTGTATGAAACTTCTTTCTGTTCTGTGCATTCAACTAACAGAGTTGAACCTTACTTTTGATTGAGCCTTTCTGAAACACTCTTTCTGTAGAAACTGCATTTGGACATTCTGAGCGCTAAGAGGCCTATATTGGGAAAATAATATCTTCAAATAAAAACTTCACAGAAGCATTGTGTGAAACTTATTTCTGATATGTTCATTAAGCTAAGAGAGTTAAACCATACTTTTGATTGCGCAGTTCTGAACACTCTTTCTGTAGAAAATGCAAGTGGACATTCGTAGCGCTAAGAGGGTAATAGTGGAAAAAGGAATATATTCAAATATAAACTACACAGTAGCATTCTGTGAAAATTCTTTCTGTTCTGTGCATTCAACTAACAGAGTTGAACCTTACTTTTGATTGAGCTGTTCTGAAACACTCTTTCTGTAGAAACTGCAATTGGACATGCTAAGCGCTAAGAGGCCTACATTGGGAAAAAGAATATCTTCAAATAAAAACTACACAGATGCATTCTGTGAAACTTATTTCTCATCTGTAAATTCAGTTAACAGAGATAAAACATATTTTTGATTGAGCAGTTATGAAACACTCTTTTTGTAGAAAATGCAAGTGGAGATTCGGAGCGCTAAGAGGGTAATAGTGGAAAAAGGAATGTCTTCAAATATAAACTACACAGAATCATTCTGTGAAACTTCTTTCTGATCTGTGCATTCAGCTAACAGAGTTAAACCATACTTTTGATTGAGCAGATCTGAACACTCTTTCTGTAGAAAATGCAACTGGACATTTGGAGCGCTAAGAGCGTAGTAGTGGAAAAAGGAATATATTCAAATATAAACTACACAGAAGCATTCTGTGAAACTTCCTTCTGATCTGAGCTTTCAGCTAACAGAGTTAAACCATACTTTTGATTGAGCAGTTTTGAAACACTCTGTCTGTAGAAAATGCAACTGGACATTCGTAGCGCTAAGTGGGTAATAGTGGAAAAAAGTATATGTTCAAATATAAACTACACAGAAGCATTGTATGAAACTTCTTTCTGTTCTGTGCATTCAACTAACAGAGTTGAACCTTACTTTTGATTGAGCCGTTCTGAAACACTCTTTCTGTAGAAACTATAATTGGACATTCTGAGCGCTAAGAGGCCTATATTGGGAAAATGAATGTCTACAAATAAAAACTACACAGAAGAATTGTGTGAAACTTCTTTCTGTTCAGTTTGTTCAACTAAAAGAGTTGAACCTTAGTTTTCATTGAGCCGTTCTGAAACACTCTTTCTGTAGAAAATGCAAGTGGAGATTCGGAGCGCTAAGAGGGTAATAGTGGAAAAAGGAATGTCTCCAAATATAAACTACACAGAATCATTCTGTGAAACTTCTTTCTGATCTGTGCATTCAGCTAACAGAGTTAAACCATACTTTTGATTCAGCAGATCTGAACACTCTTTCTGTAGAAAATGCAACTGGACATTTGGAGCGCTAAGAGAGTAGTAGTGGAAAAAGGAATATATTCAAATATAAACTACACTGAAGCATTATGTGAAACTTCTTTCTGATCTGAGTATTCAGCTTACAGAGATAAACCATACTTTTGATTGAGCAGTTTTGAAACACTCTGTCTGTAGAAAATGCAACTGGACATTCGTAGCGCTAAGTGGGTAATAGTGGAAAAAAGAATATGTTCAAATATAAACTACACAGAAGCATTGTATGAAACTTCTTTCTGTTCTGTGCATTCAACTAACAGAGTTGAACCTTACTTTTGATTGAGCCTTTCTGAAACACTCTTTCTGTAGAAAATGCAATTGGACATTCTGAGCGCTAAGAGGCCTCTATTGGGAAAAATAATATCTTCAAATAAAAACTACACAGAAGCATTGTGTAACTTATTTCTGATATGTTCATTAAGCTAACAGAGTTAAACCATACTTTTGATTGCGCAGTTCTGAACACTCTTTCTGTAGAAAATGCAAGTGGACATTCGGAACGCTAAGAGGGTAATAGTGGAAAAAGGAATATATTCAAATATAAACTACACAGTAGCATTCTGTGAAAGTTCTTTCTGTTCTGTGCATTCAACTAACAGAATTGAACCTTACTTTTGATTGAGCTGTTCTGAAACACTCTTTCTGTAGAAACTGGAATTGGACATGCTAAGCGCTAAGAGGCCTACATTGGGAAAAAGAATATCTTCAAATAAAAACTACACAGATGCATTCTGTGAAACTTATTTCTGATCTGTAAATTCAGTTAACAGAGATAAAACATATTTTTGATTGAGCAGTTATGAAACACTCTTTTTGTAGAAAATGCAAGTGGAGATTCGGAGCGCTAAGAGGGTAATAGTGGAAAAAGGAATGTCTTCAAATATAAACTACACAGAATCATTCGGTGAAACTTCTTTCTGATCTGTGCATTCAGCTAACAGATTTAAACCATACTTTTGATTGAGCAGATCTGAACACTCTTTCTGTAGAAAATGCAACTGGACATTTGGAGCGCGAAGAGAGTAGTAGTGGAAAAAGGAATATATTCAAATATAAACTACACAGAAGCATTCTGTGAAACTTCTTTCTGATCTGAGCTTTCAGCTAACAGAGTTAAACCATACTTTTGATTGAGCAGTTTTGAAACATTCTGTCTGTAGAAAATGCAACTGGACATTCGTAGCGCTATGTGGGTAATAGTGGAAAAAAGTATATGTTCAAATATAAACTACACAGAAGCATTGTATGAAACTTCTTTCTGTTCTGTGCATTCAACTAACAGAGTTGAACCTTACTTTTGATTGAGCCTTTCTGAAACACTCTTTCTGTAGAAACTGCAATTGGACATTCTAAGCGTTATGAGGCCTCTATTGGGAAAAATAATATCTTCAAATAAAAACTACACAGAAGCATTGTGTGAAACTTATTTCTGATATGTTCATTAAGCTAACAGAATTAAACCCTACTTTTGATTGCGCAGTTCTGAACACTCTTTCTGTAGAAAATGCCAGTGGACATTCCGAGCGCTAAGAGGGTAATAGTGGAAAAAGGAATATATTCAAATATAAACTACACAGTAGCATTCTGTGAAAATTCTTTCTGTTCTGTGCATTCAACTAACAGAGTTGAACCTTACTTTTGATTGAGCCGTTCTGAAACACTCTTTCTGTAGAAACTGCAATTGGACATGCTAAGCGCTAAGAGGCCTACATTGGGAAAAAGAATATCTTCAAATAAAAACTACACAGATGCATTCTGTGAAACTTATTTCTGATCTGTAAATTCAGTTAACAGAGATAAAACATATTTTTGATTGAGCAGTTATGAAACACTCTTTTTGTATAAAATGCAAGTGGAGATTCGGAGCGCTAAGAGGGTAATAGTGGAAAAAGGAATGTCTTCAAATATAAACTACACAGAATCATTCGGTGAAACTTCTTTCTGATCTGTGCATTCAGCTAACAGAGTTAAACCATACTTTTGATTGAGCAGATCTGAACACTCTTTCTGTAGAAAATGCAACTGGACATTTGGAGCGCTAAGAGAGTAGTAGTGGAAAAAGGAATATATTCAAATATAAACTACACAGAAGCATTCTGTGAAACTTCTTTCTGATCTGAGCATTCAGCTAACAGAGTTAAACCATACTTTTGATTGAGCAGTTTTGAAACACTCTGTCTGTAGAAAATGCAACTGGACATTCGTAGCGCTAAGTGGGTAATAGTGGAAAAAAGAATATATTCAAATATAAAGTACACAGAAGCATTGTATGAAACTTCTTTCTGTTCTGTGCATTCAACTAAAAGAGTTGAACCTTACTTTGGATTGAGCCTTTCTGAAACACTCTTTCTGTAGAAACTTCAATTGGACATTCTGAGCGCAAAGAGGCCTATATTGGGAAAAATAATATCTTCAAATAAAAACTACACAGAAGCATTGTGTGAAACTTTTTTCTGATATGTTCATTAAGCTAACAGAATTAAACCCTACTTTTGATTGCGCAGTTCTGAACACTCTTTCTGTAGAAAATGCCAGTGGACATTCGGAGCGCTAAGAAGGTAATAGTGGAAAAAGGAATATATTCAAATATAAACTACACAGTAGCATTCTGTGAAAATTCTTTCTGTTCTGTGCATTCAACTAACAGAGTTGAACCTTACTTTTGATTGAGCCGTTCTGAAACACTCTTTCTGTAGAAACTGCAATTGGACATGCTAAGCGCTAAGAGGCCTACATTGGGAAAAAGAATATCTTCAAATAAAAACTACACAGATGCATTCTGTGAAACTTATTTCTGATCTGTAAATTCAGTTAACAGAGATAAAACATATTTTTGATTGAGCAGTTATGAAACACTCTTTTTGTATAAAATGCAAGTGGAGATTCGGAGCGCTAAGAGGGTAATAGTGGAAAAAGAAATGTCTTCAAATATAAACTACACAGAATCATTCGGTGAAACTTCTTTCTGATCTGTGCATTCAGCTAACAGAGTTAAACCATACTTTTGATTGAGCAGATCTGAACACTCTTTCTGTAGAAAATGCAACTGGACATTTGGAGCGCTAAGAGCGTAGTAGTGGAAAAAGGAATATATTCAAATATAAACTACACAGAAGCATTCTGTGAAACTTCTTTCTGATCTGAGCATTCAGCTAACAGAGTTAAACCATACTTTTGATTGAGCAGTTTTGAAACACTCTGTCTGTAGAAAATGCAACTGGACATTCGTAGAGCTAAGTGGGTAATAGTGGAAAAAAGAATATGTTCAAATATAAACTACACAGAAGCATTGTATGAAACTTCTTTCTGTTCTGTGCATTCAACTAACAGAGTTGAACCTTACTTTTGATTGAGCCGTTCTGAAACACTCTTTCCGTAGAAACTGCAATTGGACATTCTGAGCGCTAAGACGCCTATATTGGGAAAAAGAATGTCTACAAATAAAAACTACACAGAAGAATTGTGTGAAACTTCTTTCTGTTCTGTTTGTTCAACTAAAAGAGTTGAACCTTAGTTTTGATTGAGCCGTTCTGAAACACTCTTTCTGTAGAAAATGCAAGTGGAGATTCGGAGCGCTAAGAGGGTAATAGTGGAAAAAGGAATGTCTCCAAATATAAACTACACAGAATCATTCTGTGAAACTTCTTTCTGATCTGTGCATTCAGCTAACAGAGTTAAACCATACTTTTGATTGAGCAGATCTGAACACTCTTTCTGTAGAAAATGCTACTGGACATTTGGAGCGCTAAGAGAGTAGTAGTGGAAAAAGGAATATATTCAAATATAAACTACACAGAAGCATTCTGTGAAACTTCTTTCTGATCTGAGCATTCAGCTAACAGAGTTAAACCATACTTTTGATTGAGCAGTTTTGAAACACTCTGTCTGTAGAAAATGCAACTGGACATTCGTAGCGCTAAGTGGATAATAGTGGAAAAAAGAATATGTTCAAATATAAACTACACAGAAGCATTGTATGAAACTACTTTCTGTTCTGTGCATTCAACTAACAGAGTTGAACCTTACTTTTGATTGAGCCTTTCTGAAACACTCTTTCTGTAGAAACTGCAATTGGACATTCTCAGCGCTAAGAGGCCTATATTGGGAAAAATAATATCTTCATATAAAAACTACACAGAAGCATTGTGTGAAACTTATTTCTGATATGTTCATTAAGCTAACAGAGTTAAACCATACTTTTGATTGCGCAGTGCTGAACACTCTTTCTGTAGAAAATGCAAGTGGACATTCGGAGCGCTAAGAGGGTAATAGTGGAAAAAGGAATATATTCAAATAAAAACTACACAGTAGCATTCTGTGAAAATTCTTTCTGTTCTGTGCATTCAACTAACAGAGTTGAACCTTACTTTTGATTGAGCCGTTCTGAAACACTCTTTCTGTAGAAACTGCAATTGGACATGCTAAGCGCTAAGAGGCCTACATTGGGAAAAAGAATATCTTCAAATAAAAACTACACAGATGCATTCTGTGAAACTTATTTCTCATCTGTAAATTCAGTTAACAGAGATAAAACATATTTTTGATTGAGCAGTTATGAAACACTCTTATTGTAGAAAATGCAAGTGGAGATTCGGAGCGCTAAGAGGGTAATAGTGGAAAAAGGAATGTCTTCAAATATAAACTACACAGAATCATTCGGTGAAACTTCTTTCTGATCTGTGCATTCAGCTAACAGAGTTAAAACATACTTTTGATTGAGCAGATCTGAACACTCTTTCTGTAGAAAATGCAACTGGATATTTGGAGCGCTAAGAGAGTAGTAGTGGAAAAAGGAATATATTCAAATATAAACTACACAGAAGTATTCTGTGAAACTTCTTTCTGATCTGAGCATTCAGCTAACAGAGTTAAACCATACTTTTGATTGAGCAGTTTTGAAACACTCTGTCTGTAGAAAATGCAACTGGACATTCGTAGCGCTAAGTGGGTAATAGTGGAAAAAAGAATATATTCAAATATAAACTACACAGAAGCATTGTATGAAACTGCTTTCTGTTCTGTGCATTCAACTAAAAGAGTTGAACCTTACTTTGGATTGAGCCTTTCTGAAACACTCTTTCTGTAGAAACTGCAATTGGACATTCTGAGCGCAAAGAGGCCTATATTGGGAAAAATAATATCTTCAAATAAAAACTACACAGAAGCATTGTGTGAAACTTTTTTCTGATATGTTCATTAAGCTAACAGAATTAAACCCTACTTTTGATTGCGCAGTTCTGAACACTCTTTCTGTAGAAAATGCCAGTGGACATTCGGAGCGCTAAGAGGGTAATAGTGGAAAAAGGAATATATTCAAATATAAACTACACAGTAGCATTCTGTCAAAATCCTTTCTGTTCTGTGCATTCAACTAACAGAGTTGAACCTTACTTTTGATTGAGCCGTTCTAAAACACTCTTTCTGTAGAAACTGCAATTGGACATGCTAAGCGCTAAGAGGCCTACATTGGGAAAAAGAATATCTTCAAATAAAAACTACACAGATGCATTCTGTGAAAATTATTTCTGATCTGTAAATTCAGTTAACAGAGATAAAACATATTTTTGTTTGAGCAGTTATGAAACACTCTTTTTGTATAAAATGCAAGTGGAGATTCGGAGCGCTAAGAAGGTAATAGTGGAAAAAGGAATGTCTTCAAATATAAACTACACAGAATCATTCGGTGAAACTTCTTTCTGATCTGTGCATTCAGCTAACAGAGTTAAACCATACTTTTGATTGAGCAGTTTTGAAACTCTCTGTCTGTAGAAAATGCAACTGGACATTCGTAGAGCTAAGTGGGTAATAGTGGAAAAAAGAATATGTTCAAATATAAACTACACAGAAGCATTGTATGAAACTTCTTTCTGTTCTGTGCATTCAACTAACAGAGTTGAACCTTACTTTTGATTGAGCCGTTCTGAAACACTCTTTCTGTAGAAACTGCAATTGGACATTCTGAGCGCTAAGAGGCATATATTGGGAAAAAGAATGTCTACAAATAAAAACTACACAGAAGAATTGTGTGAAACTTCTTTCTGTTCTGTTTGTTCAACTAAAAGAGTTGAACCTTAGTTTTGATTGAGCCGTTCTGAAACACTCTTTCTGTAGAAAATGCAAGTGGAGATTTGGAGCGCTAAGAGGGTAATAGTGGAAAAAGGAATGTCTTCAAATATAAACTACACAGAATCATTCTGTGAAACTTCTTTCTGATCTGTGCATTCAGCTAACAGAGTTAAACCATACTTTTGATTGAGCAGATCTGAACACTCTTTCTGTAGAAAATGCAACTGGACATTTGGAGCACTAAGAGAGTAGTAGTGGAAAAAGGAATATATTCAAATATAAACTACACAGAAGCATTCTGTGAAACTTCTTTCTGATCTGAGCATTCAGCTAACAGAGTTAAACCATACTTTTGATTGAGCAGTTTTGAAACACTCTGTCTGTAGAAAATGCAACTGGACATTCGTAGCGCTAAGTGGATAATAGTGGAAAAAAGAATATGTTCAAATATAAACTACACAGAAGCATTGTATGAAACTTCTTTCTGTTCTGTGCATTCAACTAACAGAGTTGAACCTTACTTTTGATTGAGCCTTTCTGAAACACTCTTTCTGTAGAAACTGCAATTGGACATTCTGAGCGCTAAGAGGCCTATATTGGGAAAAATAATATCTTCAAATAAAAACTACACAGAAGCATTTTGTGAAACTTATTTCTGATATGTTCATTAAGCTAACAGAGTTAAACCATACTTTTGATTGCGTAGTGCTGAACACTCTTTCTGTAGAAAATGCAAGTGGACATTCGGAGCGCTAAGAGGGTAATAGTGGAAAAAGGAATATATTCAAATATAAACTACACAGTAGCATTCTGTGAAAATTCTTTCTGTTCTGTGCATTCAACTAACAGAGTTGAACCTTACTTTTGATTGAGCCGTTCTGAAACACTCTTTCTGTAGAAACTGCAATTGGACATGCTAAGCGCTAAGAGGCCTATATTGGGAAAAAGAATATCTTCAAATAAAAACTACACAGATGCATTCTGTGAAACTTATTTCTGATCTGTAAATTCAGTTAACAGAGATAAAACATATTTTTGATTGAGCAGTTATGAAACACTCTTTCTGTAGAAAATGCAAGTGGAGATTCGGAGCGCTAAGGGGGTCATAGTGGAAAAAGGAATGTCTCCAAATATAAACTACACAGAATCATTCTGTGAAACTTCTTTCTGATCTGTGCATTCAGCTAACAGAGTTAAACCATTCTATTGATTGAGCAGATCTGAACACTCTTTCTGTAGAAAATGCAACTGGACATTTGGAGCGCTAAGAGAGTAGTAGTGGAAAAAGGAATATATTCAAATATAAACTACACAGAAGCATTCTGTGAAACTTCTTTCTGATCTGAGCATTCAGCTAACAGAGTTAAACCATACTTTTGATTGAGCAGTTTTGAAACACTCTGTCTGTAGAAAATGCAACTGGACATTCGTAGCGCTAAGTGGGTAATAGTGGAAAAAAGAATATGTTCAAATATAAACTACACAGAAGCATTGTATGAAACTTCTTTCTGTTCTATGCATTCAACTAACAGAGTTGAACCTTACTTTTGATTGAGCCGTTCTGAAACACTCTTTCTGTAGAAACTGCAATTGGACATTCTGAGCGCTAAGAGGCCTATATTGGGAAAAATAATATCTTCAAATAAAAACTACACAGAAGCATTGTGTGAAACTTATTTCTGATATGTTCATTAAGCTAACACAGTTAAACCATAATTTTGATTGCGCAGTTCTGAACACTCTTTCTGTAGAAAATGCAAGTGGACATTCGGAGCGCTAAGAGGGTAATAGTGGAAAAAGGAATATATTCAAATATAAACTACACAGTAGCATTCTGTGAAAATTCTTTCTGTTCTGTGCATTCAACTAACAGAGTTGAACCTTACTTTTGATTGAGCCGTTCTGAAACACTCTTTCTGTAGAAACTGCAATTGGACATGCTAAGCGCTAAGAGGCCTACATTGGGAAAAAGAATATCTTCAAATAAAAACTACACAGATGCATTCTGTGAAACTTATTTCTGATCTGTAAATTCAGTTAACAGAGATAAAACATATTTTTGATTGAGCAGTTATGAAACACTCTTTTTGTAGAAAATGCAAGTGGAGATTCAGAGCGCTAAGAGGGTAATAGTGGAAAAAGGAATGTCTTCAAATATAAACTACACAGAATCATTCGGTGAAACTTCTTTCTGCTCTGTGCATTCAGCTAACAGAGTTAAACCATACTTTTGATTGAGCAGATCTGAACACTCTTTCTGTAGAAAATGCAACTGGACATTTGGAGCGCTAAGAGCTTAGTAGTGGAAAAAGGAATATATTCAAATATAAACTACACAGAAGCATTCTGTGAAACTTCTTTCTGATCTGAGCATTCAGCTAACCGAGTTAAACCATACTTTTGATTGAGCAGTTTTGAAACCCTCTGTCTGTAGAAAATGCAACTGGACATTCGTAGCGCTAAGTGGGTAATAGTGGAAAAAAGAATATGTTCAAATATAAACTACACAGAAGCATTGTATGAAACTTCTTTCTGTTCTGTGCATTCAACTAACAGAGTTGAACCTTACTTTTGATTGAGCCGTTCTGAAACACTCTTTCTGTAGAAACTGCAATTGGACATTCTGAGAGCTAAGAGGCCTATATTGGGAAAAAGAATGTCTACAAATAAAAACTACACAGAAGAATTGTGTGAAACTTCTTTCTGTTCTGTTTGTTCAACTAAAAGAGTTGAACCTTAGTTTTGATTGAGCCGTTCTGAAACACTCTTTCTGTAGAAAATGCAAGTGGAGATTCGGAGCGCTAAGAGGGTAATAGTGGAAAAAGGAATATCTCCAAATATAAACTACACAGAATCATTCTGTGAAACTTCTTTCTGATCTGTGCATTCAGCTAACAGATTTAAACCATACTTTTGATTGAGCAGATCTGAGCACTCTTTCTGTAGAAAATGCAACTGGACATTTGGAGCGCTAAGAGAGTAGTAGTGGAAAAAGGAATATATTCAAATATAAACTACACAGAAGCATTCTGTGAAACATCTTTCTGATCTGAGCATTCAGCTAACAGAGTTAAACCATACTTTTGATTGAGCAGTTTTGAAACACTCTGTCTGTAGAAAATGCAACTGGACATTCGTAGCGCTAAGTGGGTAATAGTGGAAAAAAGAATATGTTCAAATATAAACTACACAGAAGCATTGTATGAAACTTCTTTCTGTTCTGTGCATTCAACTAACAGAGTTGAACCTGACTTTTGATTGAGCCTTTCTGAAACACTCTTTCTGTAAAAACTGCAATTGGACAATCTGAGCGCTCAGAGGCCTATATTGGGAAAAATAATATCTTCAAATAAAAACTACACAGAAGCATTGTGTGAAACTTATTTCTGATACGTTCATTAAGCTAACACAGTTAAACCATACTTTTGATTGCGCAGTTCTGAACTCTCTTTCTGTAGAAAATACAAGTGGACATTCGGAGCTCTAAGAGGGTAATAGTGGAAAAAGGAATATATTCAAATATAAACTACACAGTAGCATTCTGTGAAAATTCTTTCTGTTCTGTGCATTCAACTAACAGAGTTGAACCTTACTTTTGATTGAGCCGTTCTGAAACACTCTTTCTGTAGAAACTGCAATTGGACATGCTAAGCGCTAAGAGGCCTACATTGGGAAAAAGAATATCTTCAAATAAAAACTACACAGATGCATTCTGTGAAACTTATTTCTGATCTGTAAATTCAGTTAACAGAGATAAAACATATTTTTGATTGACCAGTTATGAAACACTCTTTTTGTAGAAAATGCAAGTGGAGATTCGGAGCGCTAAGAGGGTAATAGTGGAAAAAGGAATGTCTTCAAATATAAACTACACAGAATCATTCGGTGAAACTTCTTTCTGATCTGTGCATTCAGCTAACAGAGTTAAACCATACTTTTGATTGAGCAGATCTGAACACTCTTTCTGTAGAAAATGCAACTGGACATTTGGAGCGCTAAGAGCGTAGTAGTGGAAAAAGGAATATATTCAAATATAAACTACACAGAAGCATTCTGTGAAACTTCTTTCTGATCTGAGCATTCAGCTAACCGAGTTAAACCATACTTTTGATTGAGCAGTTTTGAAACACTCTGTCTGTAGAAAATGCAACTGGACATTCGTAGCGCTAAGTGGGTAATAGTGGAAAAAAGAATATGTTCAAATATAAACTACACAGAAGCATTGTATGAAACTTCTTTCTGTTCTGTGCATTCAACTAACAGAGTTGAACCTTACTTTTGATTGAGCCGTTCTGAAACACTCTTTCTGTAGAAACTGCAATTGGACATTCTGAGCGCTAAGAGGCCTATATTGGGAAAAAGAATGTCTACAAATAAAAACTACACAGAAGAATTGTGTGAAACTTCTTTCTGTTCTGTTTGTTCAACTAAAAGAGTTGAACCTTAGTTTTGATTGAGCCGTTCTGAAACACTCTTTCTGTAGAAAATGCAAGTGGAGATTCGGAGCGCTAAGGGGGTAATAGTGGAAATAGGAATGTCTCCAAATATAAACTACACAGAATCATTCTGTGAAACTTCTTTCTGATCTGTGCATTCAGCTAACAGATTTAAACCATACTTTTGATTGAGCAGATCTGAGCACTCTTTCTGTAGAAAATGCAACTGGACATTTGTAGCGCTAAGAGATTAGTAGTGGAAAAAGGAATATATTCAAATATAAACTACACAGAAGCATTCTGTGAAACTTCTTTCTGATCTGAGCATTCAGCTAACAGAGTTAAACCATACTTTTGATTGAGCAGTTTTGAAACACTCTGTCTGTAGAAAATGCAACTGGACATTCGTAGCGCTAAGTGGGTAATACTGGAAAAAAGAATATGTTCAAATATAAACTACACAGAAGCATTGTATGAAACTTCTTTCTGTTCTGTGCATTCAACTAACAGAGTTGAACCTGACTTTTGATTGAGCCTTTCTGAAACACTCTTTCTGTAGAAACTGCAATTGGACATTCTGAGCGCTAAGAGGCCTATATTGGGAAAAATAATATCTTCAAATAAAAACTACACAGAAGCATTGTGTGAAACTTATTTCTGATATGTTCATTAAGCTAACAGAGTTAAACCATACTTTTGATTGCGCAGTTCTGAACACTCTTTCTGTAGAAAATGCAAGTGGACATTCGGAGCGCTAAGAGGGTAATAGTGGAAAAAGGAATATATTCAAATATAAACTACACAGTAGCATTCTGTGAAAATTCTTTCTGTTCTGTGCATTCAACTAACAGAGTTGAACCTTACTTTTGATTGAGCCGTTCTGAAACACTCTTTCTGTAGAAACTGCAATTGGACATGCTAAGCGGTAAGAGGCCTATATTGGGAAAAAGAATATCTTCAAATAAAAACTACACAGATGCATTCTGTGAAACTTATTTCTGATCTGTAAATTCAGTTAACAGAGATATAACATATTTTTGATTGAGCAGTTATGAAACACTCTTTCTGTAGAAAATGCAAGTGGAGATTCGGAGCGCTAAGAGGGTAATAGTGGAAAAAGGAATGTCTCCAAATATAAACTACACAGAATCATTCTGTGAAACTTCTTTCTGATCTGTGCATTCAGCTAACAGTGTTAAACCATACTTTTGATTGAGCAGATCTGAACACTCTTTCTGTAGAAAATGCAACTGGACATTTGGAGCGCTAAGAGCGTAGTAGTGGAAAATGGAATATATTCAAATATAAACTACACAGAAGCATTCTGTGAAACTTCTTTCTGATCTGAGCATTCAGCTAACAGAGTTAAACCATACTTTTGATTGAGCAGTTTTGAAACACTCTGTCTGTAGAAAATGCAACTGGACATTCGTAGCGCTAAGAGGGTAATAGTGGAAAAAAGAATATGTTCAAATATAAACTACACAGAAGCATTGTATGAAACTTCTTTCTGTTCTGTGCATTCAACTAACAGAGTTGAACCTGACTTTTGATTGAGCCTTTCTGAAACACTCTTTCTGTAGAAACTGCAATTGGACATTCTGAGCGCTAAGAGGCCTATATTGGGAAAAATAATATCTTCAAATAAAAACTACACAGAAGCATTGTGTGAAACTTATTTCTGATATATTCATTAAGCTACCAGAGTTAAAAAATACTTTTGATTGCGCAGTTCTGAACACTCTTTCTGTAGAAAATGCAAGTGGACATTCGGAGCGCTAAGAGGGTAATAGTGGAAAAAGGAATATATTCAAATATAAACTACACAGTAGCATTCTGTGAAAATTCTTTCTCTTCTGTGCATTCAACTAACAGAGTTGAACCTTACTTTTGATTGAGCCGTTCTGAAACACTCTTTCTGTAGAAACTGCAATTGGACATGCTAAGCGCTAAGAGGCCTACATTGGGAAAAAGAATATCTTCAAATAAAAACTACACAGATTCATTCTGTGAAACTTATTTCTGATCTGTAAATTCAGTTAACAGAGATAAAACATATTTTTGATTGAGCAGTTATGAAACACTCTTTTTGTAGAAAATGCAAGTGGAGATTCGGAGCGCTAAGAGGGTAATAGTGGAAAAAGGAATGTCTTCAAATATAAACTACACAGAATCATTCGGTGAAACTTCTTTCTGATCTGTGCATTCAGCTAACAGAGTTAAACCATACTTTTGATTGAGCAGATCTGAACACTCTTTCTGTAGAAAATGCAACTGGATATTTGGAGCGCTAAGAGCGTAGTAGTGGAAAAAGCAATATATTCAAATATAAACTACACAGAAGCATTCTGTGAAACTTCTTTCTGATCTGAGCATTCAGCTAACAGAGTTAAACCATACTTTTGATTGAGCAGTTTTGAAACACTCTGTCTGTAGAAAATGCAACTGGACATTCGTCGCGCTAAGTGGGTAATAGTGGAAAAAGGAATATGTTCAAATATAAACTACACAGAAGCATTGTATGAAACTTCTTTCTGTTCTGTGCATTCAACTAACAGAGTTGAACCTTACTTTTGATTGAGCCGTTCTGAGACACTCTTTCTGTAGAAACTGCAATTGGACATTCTGAGCGCTAAGAGGCCTATATTGGGAAAAAGAATGTCTACAAATAAAAACTACACAGAAGAATTGTGTGAAACTTCTTTCTGTTCTGTTTGTTCAACTAAAAGAGTTGAACCTTAGTTTTGATTGAGCCGTTCTGAAACACTCTTTCTGTAGAAAATGCAAGTGGAGATTCGGAGCGCTAAGAGGGTAATAGTGGAAAAGGAATGTCTCCAAATATAAACTACACAGAATCATTCTGTGAAACTTATTTCTGATCTGTGCATTCAGCTAACAGGGTTAAACCATACTTTGATTGAGCAGATCTGAACACTCTTTCTGTAGAAAATGCAACTGGACATTTGGAGCGCTAAGAGAGTAGTAGTGGAAAAAGGAATATATTCAAATATAAACTACACAGAAGCATTCTGTGAAACTTCTTTCTGATATGAGCATTCAGCTAACAGAGTTAAACCATACTTTTGATTGAGCAGTTTTGAAACACTCTGTCGGTAGAAAATGCAACTGGACATTCGTAGGGCTAAGTGGGTAATAGTGGAAAAAAGAATATGTTCAAATATAAACTACACAGAAGCATTGTATGAAACTTCTTTCTCTTCTGTGCATTCAACTAACAGAGTTGAACCTTACTTTTGATTGAGCCTTTCTGAAACACTCTTTCTGTAGAAACTGCAATTGGACATTCTGAGTGCTAAGAGGCCTCTATTGGGAAAAATAATATCTTCAAATAAAAACTACACAGAAGCATTGTGTGAAACTTATTTCTGATCTGTAAATTCAGTTAACAGAGATAAAACATATTTTTGATTGAGCAGTTATGAAACACTCTTTTTGTAGGAAATGCAAGTTGAGATTCGGGGCGCTAAGAGGGTAATAGTGGAAAAAGGAATGTCTTCAAATATAAACTACACAGAATCATTCGGTGAAACTTCTTTCTGCTCTGTGCATTCAGCTAACAGAGTTAAACCATACTTTTGATTGAGCAGATCTGAACACTCTTTCTGTAGAAAATGCAACTGGACATTTGGAGCGCTAAGAGCGTAGTAGTGGAAAAAGGAATATATTCAAATATAAACTACACAGAAGCATTCTGTGAAACTTCTCTCTGATCTGAGCATTCAGCTAACAGAGTTAAACCATACTTTTGATTGAGCAGTTTTGAAACATTCTGTCTGTAGAAAATGCAACTGGACATTCGTAGCGCTAAGTGGGTAATAGTGGAAAAAAGAATATGTTCAAATATAAACTACACAGAAGCATTGTATGAAACTTCTTTCTGTTCTGTGCATTCCACTAACAGAGTTGAACCTTACTTTTGATTGAGCCGTTCTGAAACACTCTTTCTGTAGAAACTGCAATTGGACATTCTGAGCGCGAAGAGGTCTATATTGGGAAAAAGAATGTCTACAAATAAAAACTACACAGAAGAATTGTGTGAAACTTATTTCGGTTCTGTTGGTTCAACTAAAAGAGTTGAACCTTAGTTTTGATTGAGCCGTTCTGAAACACTCTTTCTGTAGAAAATGCAAGTGGACATTCGGAGCGCTAAGAGGGTAATAGTGGAAAAAGGAATATATTCAAATATAAACTACACAGTAGCATTCTGTGAAAATACTTTCTGTTCTGTGCATTCAACTAACAGTGTTGAACCTTACTTTTGATTGAGCCGTTCTGAAACACTCTTTCTGTAGAAACTGCAATTGGACATGCTAAGCGCTAAGAGGCCTACATTGGGAAAAAGAATATCTTCAAATAAAAACTACACAGATGCATTCTGTGAAACTTATTTCTGATCTGTAAATTCAGTTAACAGAGATAAAACATATTTTTGATTGAGCAGTTATGAAACACTCTTTTTGTAGAAAATGCAAGTGGAGATTCGGAGCGCTAAGAGGGTAATAGTGGAAAAAGGAATGTCTTCAAATATAAACTACACAGAATCATTCGGTGAAACTTCTTTCTGCTCTGTGCATTCAGCTAACAGAGTTAAACCATATTTTTGATTGAGCAGATCTGAACACTCTTTCTGTAGAAAATGCAACTGGACAATTGGAGCGCTAAGAGCGTAGTAGTGGAAAAAGGAATATATTCAAATATAAACTACACAGAAGCATTCTGTGAAACTTCTTTCTGTTCTGTGCATTCAACTAACAGAGTTGAACCTTACTTTTGATTGAGCCGTTCTGAAACACTCTTTCTGTAGAAACTGCAATTGGACATTCTGAGCGCTAAGAGGCCTATATTGGGAAAAATAATGTCTACAAATAAAAACTACAGAGAAGAATTGTGTGAAACTTCTTTCTGTTCTGTTTGTTCAACTAAAAGAGTTGAACCTTAGTTTTGATTGAGCCGTTCTGAAACACTCTTTCTGTAGAAAATGCAAGTGGAGATTCGGAGCGCTAAGAGGGTAATAGTGGAAAAAGGAATGTCTCCAAATATAAACTACACAGAATCATTCTGTGAAACTTCTTTCTGATCTGTGCATTCAGCTAACAGATTTAAACCATACTTTTGATTGAGCAGATCTGAGCACTCTTTCTGTACAAAATGCAACTGGACATTTGGAGCGCTAAGAGAGTAGTAGTGGAAAAAGGAATATATTCAAATATAAACTACACAGAAGCATTCTGTGAAACTTCTTTCTGATCTGAGCATTCAGCTAACAGAGTTAAACCATACTTTTGATTGAGCAGTTTTGAAACACTCTGTCTGTAGAAAATGCAACTGGACATTCGTAGCGCTAAGTGGGTAATAGTGGAAAAAAGAATATGTTCAAATATAAACTACACAGAAGCATTGTATGAAACTTCTTTCTGTTCTGTGCATTCAACTAACAGAGTTGAACCTGACTTTTGATTGAGCCTTTCTGAAACACTCTTTCTGTAGAAACTGCAATTGGACATTCTGAGAGCTAAGAGGCCTATATTGGGAAAAATAATATCTTCAAATAAAAACTACACAGAAGCATTGTGTGAAACTTCTTTCTGTTCTGTTTGTTCAACTAAAAGAGTTGAACCTTACTTTTGATTGAGCCGTTCTGAAACACTCTTTCTGTAGAAAATGCAAGTGGAGATTCGGAGCGCTAAGAGGGTAATAGTGGAAAAGGAATGTCTCCAAATATAAGCTACACAGGATCATTCTGTGAAACTTCTTTCTGATCTGTGCATTCAGCTAACAGAGTTAAACCATACTTTTGATTGAGCAGATCTGAACACTCTTTCTGTAGAAAATGCAACTGGACATTTGGAGCGCTAAGAGAGTAGTAGTGGAAAAAGGAATATATTCAAATATAAACTACACAGAAGCATTCTGTGAAACTTATTTCTGATATGAGCATTCAGCTAACAGAGTTAAACCATACTTTTGATTGAGCAGTTTTGAAACACTCTGTCTGTAGAAAATGCAACTGGACATTCGTAGCGCTAAGTGGGTAATAGTGGAAAAAAGAATATGTTCAAATATAAACTACACAGAAGCATTGTATGAAACTTCTTTCTCTTCTGTGCATTCAACTAACAGAGTTGAACCTTACTTTTGATTGAGCCTTTCTGAAACACTCTTTCTGTAGAAACTGCAATTGGACATTCTGAGTGCTAAGAGGCCTCTATTGGGAAAAATAATATCTGCAAATAAAAACTACACAGAAGCATTGTGTGAAACTTATTACTGATATGTTCATTAAGCTAACAGAGTTAAAACATACTTTTGATTGCGCAGTTCTGAACACTCTTTCTGTAGAAAATGCAAATGGACATTCGGAGCGCTAAGAGGGTAATAGTGGAAAAAGGAATATATTCAAATATAAACTACACAGTAGCATTCTGTGAAAATTCTTTCTGTTCTGTGCATTCAACTAACAGAGTTGAACCTTACTTCTGATTGAGCCGTTCTGAAACACTCTTTCTGTAGAAACTGCAATTGGACATGCTAAGCGCTAAGAGGCCTACATTGGGAAAAAGAATATCTTCAAATAAAAACTACACAGATGCATTCTGTGAAACTTATTTCTGATCTGTAAATTCAGTTAACAGAGATAAAACATATTTTTGATTGAGCAGTTATGAAACACTCTTTTTGTAGAAAATGCAAGTGGAGATTCGGAGCGCTAAGAGGGTAATAGTGGAAAAAGGAATGTCTTCAAATATAAACTACACAGAATCATTCGGTGAAACTTCCTTCTGCTCTGTGCATTCAGCTAACAGATTTAAAGCATACTTTTGATTGAGCAGATCTGAGCACTCTTTCTGTACAAAATGCAACTGGACATTTGGAGCGCTAAGAGAGTAGTAGTGGAAAAAGGAATATATTCAAATATAAACTACACAGAAGCATTCTGTGAAACTTCTTTCTGATCTGAGCATTCAGCTAACAGAGTTAAACCATACTTTTGATTGAGCAGTTTTGAAACACTCTGTCTGTAGAAAATGCAACTGGACATTCGTAGCGCTAAGTGGGTAATAGTGGAAAAAAGAATATGTTCAAATATAAACTACACAGAAGCATTGTATGAAACTTCTTTCTGTTCTGTGCATTCAACTAACAGAGTTGAACCTGACTTTTGATTGAGCCTTTCTGAAACACTCTTTCTGTAGAAACTGCAATTGGACATTCTGAGCGCTAAGAGGCCTATATTGGGAAAAATAATATCTTCAAATAAAAACTACACAGAAGCATTGTGTGAAACTTCTTTCTGTTCTGTTTGTTCAACTAAAAGAGTTGAACCTTACTTTTGATTGAGCCGTTCTGAAACACTCTTTCTGTAGAAAATGCAAGTGGAGATTCGGAGCGCTAAGAGGGTAATAGTGGAAAAGGAATGTCTCCAAATATAAACTACACAGGATCATTCTGTGAAACTTCTTTCTGATCTGTGCATTCAGCTAACAGAGTTAAACCATACTTTTGATTGAGCAGATCTGAACACTCTTTCTGTAGAAAATGCAACTGGACATTTGGAGCGCTAAGAGAGTAGTAGTGGAAAAAGGAATATATTCAAATATAAACTACACAGAAGCATTCTGTGAAACTTCTTTCTGATATGAGCATTCAGCTAACAGAGTTAAACCATACTTTTGATTGAGCAGTTTTGAAACACTCTGTCTGTAGAAAATGCAACTGGACATTCGTAGCGCTAAGTGGGTAATAGTGGAAAAAAGAATATGTTCAAATATAAACTACACAGAAGCATTGTATGAAACTTCTTTCTCTTCTGTGCATTCAACTAACAGAGTTGAACCTTACTTTTGATTGAGCCTTTCTGAAACACTCTTTCTGTAGAAACTGCAATTGGACATTCTGAGTGCTAAGAGGCCTCTATTGGGAAAAATAATATCTGCAAATAAAAACTACACAGAAGCATTGTGTGAAACTTATTACTGATATGTTCATTAAGCTAACAGAGTTAAAACATACTTTTGATTGCGCAGTTCTGAACACTCTTTCTGTAGAAAATGCAAATGGACATTCGGAGCGCTAAGAGGGTAATAGTGGAAAAAGGAATATATTCAAATATAAACTACACAGTAGCATTCTGTGAAAATTCTTTCTGTTCTGTGCATTCAACTAACAGAGTTGAACCTTACTTCTGATTGAGCCGTTCTGAAA
Source organism: Symphalangus syndactylus (assembly GCF_028878055.3). Lineage (NCBI taxonomy): Eukaryota > Metazoa > Chordata > Mammalia > Primates > Hylobatidae > Symphalangus > Symphalangus syndactylus. The sequence goes on along the minus strand of NC_072437.2, from coordinate 106,807,512 downwards.
CACTCTTTCTGTAGAAACTGCAATTGGACATGCTAAGCGCTAAGAGGCCTGCATTGGGAAAAAGAATATCTTCAAATAAAAACTACACAGATGCATTCTGTGAAACTTATTTCTGATCTGTAAATTCAGTTAACAGAGATAAAACATATTTTTGATTGAGCAGTTATGAAACACTCTTTTTGTAGAAAATGCAAGTGGAGATTCGGAGCGCTAAGAGGGTAATAGTGGAAAAAGGAATGTCTTCAAATATAAACTACACAGAATCATTCGGTGAAACTTCCTTCTGCTCTGTGCATTCAGCTAACAGAGTTAAACCATACTTTTGATTGAGCAGATCTGAACACTCTTTCTGTAGAAAATGTAACTGGACATTTGGAGCGCTAAGAGCGTAGTAGTGGAAAAAGGAACATATTCAAATATAAACCACACAGAAGCATTCTGTGAAACTTCTTTCTGATCTGAGCATTCAGCTAACAGAGTTAAACCATACTTTTGATTGAGCAGTTTTGAAACACTCTGTCTGTAGAAAATGCAACTGGACATTCGTAGCGCTAAGTGGGTAATAGTGGAAAAAAGAATATGTTCAAATATAAACTACACAGAAGCATTGTATGAAACTTCTTTCTGTTCTGTGCATTCAACTAACAGAGTTGAACCTTACTTTTGATTGAGCCGTTCTGAAACACTCCTTCTGTAGAAACTGCAATTGGACATTCTGAGCGCTAAGAGGCCTATATTGGGAAAAAGAATGTCTACAAATAAAAACTACACAGAAGAATTGTGTGAAACTTCTTTCTGTTCTGTTGGTTCAACTAAAAGAGTTGAACCTTAGTTTTGATTGAGCCGTTCTGAAACACTCTTTCTGTAGAAAATGCAAGTGGAGATTCGTAGCGCTAAGAGGGTAATAGTGGAAAAAGGAATGTCTCCAAATATAAACTACACAGAATCATTCTGTGAAACTTCTTTCTGATCTGTGCATTCAGCTAACAGAGTTAAACCATACTTTTGATTGAGCAGATCTGAACACTCTTTCTGTAGAAAATGCAACTGGACATTTGGAGCGCTAAGAGAGTAGTAGTGGAAAAAGGAATATATTCAAATATAAACTACACAGAAGCATTCTGTGAAACTTCTTTCTGATCTGAGCATTCAGCTAACAGAGTTAAACCATACTTTTGATTGAGCAGTTTTGAAACACTCTGTAGAAAATGCAACTGGACATTCGTAGCGCTAAGTGGGTAATAGTGGAAAAAAGAATATGTTCAAATATAAACTACACAGAAGCATTGTATGAAACTCCTTTCTGTTCTGTGCATTCAACTAACAGAGTTGAACCTGACTTTTGATTGAGCCTTTCTGAAACACTCTTTCTGTAGAAACTGCAATTGGACATGCTAAGCGGTAAGAGGCCTACATTGGGAAAAAGAATATCTTCAAATAAAAACTATACAGAAGCATTGTGTGAAACTTATTTCTGATATGTTCATTAAGCTAACAGAGTTAAACCATACTTTTGATTGCGCAGTTCTGAACACTCTTTCTGTAGAAAATGCAAGTGGACATTCGGAGCGCTAAGAGGGTAATAGTGGAAAAAGGAATATATTGAAATATAAACTACACAGTAGCATTCTGTGAAAATTCTTTCTGTTCTGTGCATTCAACTAACAGAGTTGAACCTTACTTTTGATTGAGCCGTTCTGAAACACTCTTTCTGTAGAAACTGCAATTGGACATTCTGAGCGCTAAGAGGCCTATATTGGGAAAAAGAATGTCTACAAATAAAAACTACACAGAAGAATTGTGTGAAACTTCTTTCTGTTTTGTTTGTTCAACTAAAAGAGTTGAACCTTAGTTTTGATTGAGCCGTTCTGAAACACTCTTTCTGTAGAAAATGCAAGTGGAGATTCGGAGCGCTAAGAGGGTAATAGTGGAAAAAGGAATGTCTCCAAATATAAACTACACAGAATCATTCTGTGAAACTTCTTTCTGATCTGTGCATTCAGCTAACAGAGTTAAACCATACTTTTGATTGAGCAGATCTGAACACTCTTTCTGTAGAAAATGCAACTGGACATTTGGAGTGCTAAGAGAGTAGTAGTGGAAAAAGGAATATATTCAAATATAAACTACACAGAAGCATTCTGTGAAACTCCTTTCTGATCTGAGCATTCAGCTAACAGAGTTAAACCATACTTTTTATTGAGCAGTTTTGAAACACTGTGTCTGTAGAAAATGCAACTGGACATTCGTAGCGCTAAGTGGGTAATAGTGGAAAAAAGAATATGTTCAAATATAAACTACACAGAAGCATTGTATGAAACTTCTTTCTGTTCTGTGCATTCAACTAACAGAGTTGAACCTGACTTTTGATTGAGCCTTTCTGAAACACTCTTTCTGTAGAAACTGCAATTGGACATACTGAGCGCTAAGAGGCCTATATTGGGAAAAATAATATCTTCAAATAAAAACTACACAGAAGCATTGTGTGAAACTTATTTCTGATATGTTCATTAAGCTAACAGAGTTAAACCATACTTTTGATTGCGCAGTTCTGAACACTCTTTCTGTAGAAAATGCAAGTGGACATTCGGAGCGCTAAGAGGGTAATAGTGGAAAAAGGAATATATTCAAATATAAACTACACAGTAGCATTCTGTGAAAATTCTTTCTGTTCTGTGCATTCAACTAACAGAGTTGAACCTTACTTTTGATTGAGCCTTTCTGAAACACTCTTTCTGTAGAAACTGCAATTGGACATGCTAAGCGCTAAGAGGCCTACATTGGGAAAAAGAATATCTTCAAATAAAAACTACACAGATGCATTCTGTGAAACTTATTTCTGTTCTGTAAATTCAGTTAACAGAGATAAAACATATTTTTGATTGAGCAGTTATGAAACACTCTTTTTGTAGAAAATGCAAGTGGAGATTCGGAGCGCTAAGAGGGTAATAGTGGAAAAAGGAATGTCTTCAAATATAAACTACACAGAATCATTCGGTGAAACTTCTTTCTGATCTGTGCATTCAGCTAACAGAGTTAAACCTTACTTTTGATTGAGCAGATCTGAACACTCTTTCTGTAGAAAATGCAACTGGACATTTGTAGCGCTAATAGCGTAGTAGTGGAAAAAGGAATATATTCAAATATAAACTACACAGAAGCATTCTGTGAAACTTCTTTCTGATCTGAGCATTCAGCTAACAGAGTTAAACCATACTTTTGATTGAGCAGTTTTGAAACACTCTGTCTGTAGAAAATGCAACTGGACATTCGTAGCGCTAAGTGGGTAATAGTGGAAAAAAGAATATGTTCAAATATAAACTACACAGAAGCATTGTATGAAACTTCTTTCTGTTCTGTGCATTCAACTAACAGAGTTGAACCTTACTTTTGATTGACCCTTTCTGAAACACTCTTTCTGTAGAAACTGCAATTGGACATTCTGAGCGCTAAGAGGCCTATATTGTTAAAAATAGTATCTTCAAATAAAAACTACACAGAAGCATTGTGTGAAACTTATTTCTGATATGTTCATTAAGCTAACAGAGTTAAACCATACTTTTGATTGCGCAGTTCTGAACACTCTTTCTGTAGAAATGCAAGTGGACATTCGGAGCGCTAAGAGGGTAATAGTGGAAAAAGGAATATATTCAAATATAAACTACACAGTATCATTCTGTGAAAATTCTTTCTGTTCTGTGCATTCAACTAACAGAGTTGAACCTTACTTTTTATTGAGCCGTTCTGAAACACTCTTTCTGTACAAACTGCAATTGGACATGCTAAGCGCTAAGAGGCCTACATTGGGAAAAAGAATATCTTCAAATAAAAACTACACAGATGCATTCTGTGAAACTTATTTCTGATCTGTAAATTCAGTTAACAGAGATAAAACATATTTTTGATTGAGCAGTTATGAAACACTCTTTTTGTAGAAAATGCAAGTGGAGATTCGGAGCGCTAAGAGGGTAATAGTGGAAAAAGGAATGTCTTCAAATATAAACTACACAGAATCATTCGGTGAAACTTCTTTCTGCTCTGTGCATTCAGCTAACAGAGTTAAACCATACTTTTGATTGAGCAGAACTGAACACTCTTTCTGTAGAAAATGCAACTGGACATTTGGAGCGCTAAGAGCTTAGTAGTGGAAAAAGGAATATATTCAAATATAAACTACACAGAAGCATTCTGTGAAACTTCTTTCTGATCTGAGCATTCAGCTAACAGAGTTAAACCATACTTTTGATTGAGCAGTTTTGAAACACTCTGTCTGTAGAAAATGCAACTGGACATTCGTAGCGCTAAGTGGGTAATAGTGGAAAAAAGAATATGTTCAAATATAAACTACACAGAAGCATTGTATGAAACTTCTTTCTGTTCTGTGCATTCAACTAACAGAGTTGAACCTTACTTTTGATTGAACCGTTCTGAAACACTCTTTTGTAGAAACTGCAATTGGACATTCTGAGCGCTAAGAGGCCTATATTGGGAAAAAGAATGTCTACAAATAAAAACTACACAGAAGAATTGTGTGAAACTACTTTCTGTTCTGTTTTTTCAACTAAAAGAGTTGAACCTTAGTTTTGATTGAGCCGTTCTGAAACACTCTTTCTGTAGAAAATGCAAGTGGAGATTCGGAGCGCTAAGAGGGTAATAGTGGAAAAAGGAATGTCTCCAAATATAAACTACACAGAATCATTCTGTGAAACTTTTTCTGATCTGTGCATTCAGCTAACAGAGTTAAACCATACTTTTGTTTGAGCATATCTGAACACTCTTTCTGTAGAAAATGCAACTGGACATTTGGAGCGCTAAGAGAGTAGTAGTGGAAAAAGGAATATATTCAAATATAAACTACACAGAAGCATTCTGTGAAACTTCTTTCTGATCTGAGCATTCAGCTAACAGAGTTAAACCATACTTTTGATTGAGCAGTTTTGAAACACTCTGTCTGTAGAAAATGCAACTGGACATTCATAGCGCTAAGTGGGTAATAGTGGAAAAAAGAATATGTTCAAATATAAACTACACAGAAGCATTGTATGAAACTTCTTTCTGTTCTGTGCATTCAACTAACAGAGTTGAACCATACTTTTGATTCAGCCTTTCTGAAACACTCTTTCTGTAGAAACTGCAATTGGACATTCTGAGCGCTAAGAGGCCTATATTGGGAAAAATAATATCTTCAAATAAAAACTACACAGAAGCATTGTGTGAAACTTATTTCTGATATGTTCATTAAGCTAACAGAGTTAAACCATACTTTTGATTGCGCAGTTCTGAACACTCTTTCTGTAGAAAATAAAAGTGGACATTCGGAGCGCTAAGGGGGTAATAGTCGAAAAAGGAATATATTCAAATATAAACTACACAGTAGCATTATGTGAAAATTCTTTCTGTTCTGTGCATTCAACTAACAGAGTTGAACCTTACTTTTGATTGAGCCGTTCTGAAACACTCTTTCTGTAGAAACTGCAATTGGACATGCTAAGCGCTAAGAGGCCTATATTGGGAAAAAGAATATCTTCAAATAAAAACTACACAGATGCATTCTGTGAAACTTATTTCTGATCTGTAAATTCAGTTAACAGATATAAAACATATTTTTGATTGAGCAGTTATGAAACACTCTTTCTGTAGAAAATGCAAGTGGAGATTCGGAGCGCTAAGAGGGTAATAGTGGAAAAAGGAATGTCTCCAAATATAAACTACACAGAATCATTCGGTGAAACTTCTTTCTGATCTGTGCATTCAGCTAACAGAGTTAAAACATACTTTTGATTGAGCAGATCTGAACACTCTTTCTGTAGAAAATGCCACTGGACATTTGGAGCGCTAAGGGCGTAGTAGTGGAAAAAGGAATATATTCAAATATAAACTACACAGAAGCATTCTGTGAAACTTCTTTCTGATCTGAGCATTCAGCTAACAGAGTTAAACGATACTTTTGATTGAGCAGTTTTGAAACACTCTGTCTGTAGAAAATGCAACTGGACATTCGTAGCGCTAAGTGGGTAATAGTGGAAAAAAGAATATGTTCAAATATAAACTACACAGAAGCATTGTATGAAACTTCTTTCTGTTCTTTGCATTCCACTAACAGAGTTGAACCTTACTTTTGATTGAGCCGTTCTGAAACACTCTTTCTGTAGAAACTGCAATTGGACATTCTGAGCGCTAAGAGGCCTATATTGGGAAAAAGAATGTCTACAAATAAAAACTACACAGAAGAATTGTGTGAAACTTCTTTCTGTTCTGTTTGTTCAACTAAAAGAGTTGAACCTTAGTTTCGGTTGAGCCGTTCTGAAACACTCTTTCTGTAGAAAATGCAAGTGGAGATTCGGAGCGCTAAGAGGGTAATAGTGGAAAAAGGAATGTCTCCAAATATAAACTACACAGAATCATTCTGTGAAACTTCTTTCTGATCTGTGCATTCAGCTAACAGTGTTAAACCATACTTTTGATTGAGCAGATCTGAACACTCTTTCTGTAGAAAATGCAAATGGACATTTGGAGCGCTAAGAGAGTACTAGTGGAAAAAGGAATATATTCAAATATAAACTACACTGAAGCATTCTGTGAAACTTCTTTCTGATCTGAGCATTCAGCTAACAGAGTTAAACCATAATTTTGATTGAGCAGTTTTGAAACACTGTGTCTGTAGAAAATGCAACTGGACATTCGTAGCGCTAAGTGGGTAATAGTGGAAAAAAGAATATGTTCAAATATAAACTACACAGAAGCATTGTATGAAACTTCTTTCTGTTCTGTGCATTCAACTAACACAGTTGAACCTTACTTTTGATTCAGCCTTTCTGAAACACTCTTTCTGTAGAAACTGCAATTGGACATTCTGAGCGCTAAGAGGCGTATATTGGGAAAAATAATATCTTCAAATAAAAACTACACAGAAGCATTGTGTGAAACTTATTTCTGATCTGTAAATTCAGTTAACAGAGATAAAACATATTTTTGATTGAGCAGTTATGAAACACTCTTTTTGTAGAAAATGCAAGTGGAGATTCGGAGCGCTAAGAGGGTAATAGTGGAAAAAGGAATGTCTTCAAATATAAACTACACAGAATCATTCTGTGAAACTTCTTTCTGATCTGTGCATTCAGCTAACAGAGTTAAACCATACTTTTGATTGAGCAGATCTGAACACTCTTTCTGTAGAAAATGCAACTGGACATTTGGAGCGCTAAGAGCGTAGTAGTGGAAAAAGGAATATATTCAAATATAAACTACACAGAAGCATTCTGTGAAACTTTTTCTGATCTGAGCATTCAGCTAACAGAGTTAAACCATACTTTTGATTGAGCAGATTGAAACACTGTGTCTGTAGAAAATGCAACAGGACATTCGTCGCGCTAAGTGGGTAATAGTGGAAAAAAGAATATGTTCAAATATAAACTACACAGAAGCATTGTATGAAACTTCTTTCTGTTCTGTGCATTCAACTAACAGAGTTGAACCTTACTTTTGATTGAGCCTTTCTGAAACACTCTTTCTGTAGAAACTGCAATTGGACATTCTGAGCGCTAAGAGGCCTCTATTGGGAAAAATAATACCTTCAAATAAAAACTACACAGAAGCATTGTGTGAAACTTATTTCTGATATGTTCATTAAGCTAACGGAGTTAAACCATACTTTGGATTGCGCAGTTCTGAACACTCTTTCTGTAGAAAATGCAAGTGGACATTCGGAACGCTAAGAGGGTAATAGTGGAAAAAGGAATATATACAAATATAAACTACACAGTAGCATTCTGTGAAAATTCTTTCTGTTCTGTGCATTCAACTAACAGAGTTGAACCTTACTTTTGATTGAGCCGTTCTGAAACACTCTTTCTGTAGAAACTGCAATTGGACATGCTAAGCGCTAAGAGGCCTACATTGGGAAAAAGAATATCTTCAAATAAAAACTACACAGATGCATTCTGTGAAACTTATTTCTGATCTGTAAATTCAGTTAACAGAGATAAAACATATTTTTGATTGAGCAGTTATGAAACACTCTTTTTGTAGAAAATGCAAGTGGAGATTCGGAGCGCTAAGAGGGTAATAGTGGAAAAAGGAATGTCTTCAAATATAAACTACACAGAATCATTCGGTGAAACTTCTTTCTGATCTGTGCATTCAGCTAACAGACTTAAACCATACTTTTGATTGAGCAGATCTGAACACTCTTTCTGTTGAAAATGCAACTGGACATTTGGAGCGCTAAGAGCGTAGTAGTGGAAAAAGGAATATATTCAAATATAAACTACACAGAAGCATTCTGTGAAACTTCTTTCTGATCTGAGCATACAGCTAACAGAGTTAAACCATACTTTTGATTGAGCAGTTTTGAAACACTCTGTCTGTAGAAAATGCAACTGGACATGCGTAGCGCTAAGTGGGTAATAGTGGAAAAAAGTATATGTTCAAATATAAACTACACAGAAGCATTGTATGAAACTTCTTTCTGTTCTGTGCATTCAACTAACAGAGTTGAACCTTACTTTTGATTGAGCCGTTCTGAAACACTCTTTCTGTAGAAACTGCAATTGGACATTCTGAGCGCTAAGAGGCCTATATTGGGAAAAAGAATGTCTACAAATAAAAACTACACAGAAGAATTGTGTGAAACTTCTTTCTGTTCTGTTTGTTCAACTAAAAGAGTTGAACCTTAGTTTTGATTGAGCCGTTCTGAAACACTCTTTCTGTAGAAAATGCAAGTGGAGATTCGGAGCGCTAAGAGGGTAATAGTGGAAAAAGGAATGTCTACAAATATGAACTACACAGAATCATTCTGTGAAACTTCTCTCTGATCTGTGCATTCAGCTAACAGAGTTAAACCATACTTTTGATTGAGCAGATCTGAACACTCTTTCTGTAGAAAATTCAACTGGACATTTGGAGCGCTAAGAGAGTAGTAGTGGAAAAAGGAATATATTCAAATATAAACTACACAGAAGCATTCGGTGAAACTTCTTTCTGATCTGAGCATTCAGCTAACAGAGTTAAACCATACTTTTGATTGAGCAGTTTTGAAACACTCTGTCTGTAGAAAATGCAACTGGACATTCGTAGCGCTAAGTGGGTAATAGTGGAAAAAAGGATATGTTCAAATATAAACTACACAGAAGCATTGTATGAAACTTCTTTCTGTTCTGTGCATTCAACTAACAGAGTTGAACCTTACTTTTGATTGAGCCTTTCTGAAACACTCTTTCTGTAGAAACTGCAATTGGACATGCTAAGCGCTAAGAGGCCTACATTGGGAAAAAGAATATCTTCAAATAAAAACTACACAGATGCATTCTGTGAAACTTATTTCTGATCTGTAAATTCAGTTAACAGAGATAAAACATATTTTTGATTGAGCAGTTATGAAACACTCTTTTTGTAGAAAATGCAAGTGGAGATTCGGAGCGCTAAGAGGGTAATAGTGGAAAAAGGAATGTCTTCAAATATAAACTACAAAGAATCATTCGGTGAAACTTCTTTCTGATCTGTGCATTCAGCTAACAGAGTTAAACCATACTTTTGATTGAGCAGATCTGAACACTCCTTCTGTTGAAAATGCAACTGGACATTTGGAGCGCTAAGAGCGTATTAGTGGAAAAAGGAATATATTCAAATATAAACTACACAGAAGCATTCTGTGAAACTTCTTTCTGATCTGAGCATTCAGCTAACAGAGTTAAACCATACTTTTGATTGAGCAGTTTTGAAACACTCTGTCTGTAGAAAATGCAACTGGACATTCGTAGCACTAAGTGGGTAATAGTGGAAAAAAGAATATGTTCAAATATAAACTACACAGAAGCATTGTATGAAACTTCTTTCTGTTCCGTGCATTCAACTAACAGAGTTGAAACTTACTTTTGATTGAGCCGTTCTGAAACACTCTTTCTGTAGAAACTGCAATTGGACATTCTGAGCGCTAAGAGGCCTATATTGGGAAAAAGAATGTCTACAAATAAAAACTACACAGAAGAATTGTGTGAAACTTCTTTCTGTTCTGTTTGTTCAACTAAAAGAGTTGAACCTTAGTTTTGATTGAGCCGTTCTGAAACACTCTTTCTGTAGAAAATGCAAGTGGAGATTCGGAGCGCTAAGAGGGTAATAGTGGAAAAAGGAATGTCTCCAAATATAAACTACACAGAATCATTCTGTGAAACTTCTTTCTGATCTGTGCATTCAGCTAACAGAGTTAAACCATACTTTTGATTGAGCAGATCTGAACACTCTTTCTGTAGAAAATGCAACTGGACATTTGGAGCGCTAAGAGAGTAGTAGTGGAAAAAGGAATATATTCAAATATAAACTACACAGAAGCATTCTGTGAAACTTCTTTCTGATCTGAGCATTCAGCTAACAGAGTTAAACCATACTTTTGATTGAACAGTTTTGAAACACTCTGTCTGTAGAAAATGCAACTGGACATTCGTAGCGCTAAGTGGGTAATAGTGGAAAAAAGAATATGTTCAAATATAAACTACATAGAAGCATTGTATGAAACTTCTTTCTGTTCTGTGCATTCAACTAACAGAGTTGAACCTTACTTTTGATTGAGCCTTTCTGAAACACTCTTTCTGTAGAAACTGCAATTGGACATTCTGAGCGCTAAGAGGCCTCTATTGGGAAAAATAATACCTTCAAATAAAAACTACACAGAAGCATTGTGTGAAACTTATTTCTGATATGTTCATTAAGCTAACGGAGTTAAACCATACTTTGGATTGCGCAGTTCTGAACACTCTTTCTGTAGAAAATGCAAGTGGACATTCGGAACGCTAAGAAGGTAATAGTGGAAAAAGGAATATATACAAATATAAACTACACAGTAGCATTCTGTGAAAATTCTTTCTGTTCTGTGCATTCAACTAACAGAGTTGAACCTTACTTTTGATTGAGCCGTTCTGAAACACTCTTTCTGTAGAAACTGCAATTGGACATGCTAAGCGCTAAGAGGCCTACATTGGGAAAAAGAATATCTTCAAATAAAAACTACACAGATGCATTCTGTGAAACTTATTTCTGATCTGTAAATTCAGTTAACAGAGATAAAACATATTTTTGATTGAGCAGTTATGAAACACTCTTTTTGTAGAAAATGCAAGTGGAGATTCGGAGCGCTAAGAGGGTAATAGTGGAAAAAGGAATGTCTTCAAATATAAACTACACAGAATAATTCGGTGAAACTTCTTTCTGATCTGTGCATTCAGCTAACAGAGTTAAACCATACTTTTGATTGAGCAGATCTGAACACTCTTTCTGTTGAAAATGCAACTGGACATTTGGAGCGCTAAGAGCGTAGTAGTGGAAAAAGGAATATATTCAAATATAAACTACACAGAAGCATTCTGTGAAACTTCTTTCTGATCTGAGCATACAGCTAACAGAGTTAAACCATACTTTTGATTGAGCAGTTTTGAAACACTCTGTCTGTAGAAAATGCAACTGGACATGCGTAGCGCTAAGTGGGTAATAGTGGAAAAAAGTATATGTTCAAATATAAACTACACAGAAGCATTGTATGAAACTTCTTTCTGTTCTGTGCATTCAACTAACAGAGTTGAACCTTACTTTTGATTGAGCCGTTCTGAAACACTCTTTCTGTAGAAAATGCAATTGGACATTCTGAGCGCTAAGAGGCCTATATTGGGAAAAAGAATGTCTACAAATAAAAACTACACAGAAGAATTGTGTGAAACTTCTTTCTGTTCTGTTTGTTCAACTAAAAGATTTGAACCTTAGTTTTGATTGAGCCGTTCTGAAACACTCTTTCTGTAGAAAATGCAAGTGGAGATTCGGAGCGCTAAGAGGGTAATAGTGGAAAAAGAATGTCTACAAATATAAACTACACAGAATCATTCTGTGAAACTTCTCTCTGATCTGTGCATTCAGCTAACAGAGTTAAACCATACTTTTGATTGAGCAGATCTGAACACTCTTTCTGTAGAAAATGCAACTGGACATTTGGAGCGCTAAGAGAGTAGTAGTGGAAAAAGGAATATATTCAAATATAAACTACACAGAAGCATTCTGTGAAACTTCTTTCTGATCTGAGCATTCAGCTAACAGAGTTAAACCATACTTTTGATTGAGGAGTTTTGAAACACTCTGTCTGTAGAAAATGCAACTGGACATTCGTAGCGCTAAGTGGGTAATAGTGGAAAAAAGAATATGTTCAAATATAAACTACACAGAAGCATTGTATGAAACTTCTTTCTGTTCTGTGCATTCAACCAACAGAGTTGAACCTTACTTTTGATTGAGCCTTTCTGAAACACTCTTTCTGTAGAAAATGCAATTGGACATTCTGAGCGCTAAGAGGCCTCTATTGGGAAAAATAATATCTTCAAATAAAAACTACACAGAATCATTTTGTGAAACTTATTTCTGATATGTTCATTAAGCTAACAGAGTTAAACCATACTTTTGATTGCGCAGTTCTGCACACTCTTTCTGTAGAAAATGCAAGTGGACATTCGGAGCGCTAAGAGGGTAATAGTGGAAAAAGGAATATATTCAAATATAAACTACACAGTAGCATTCTGTGAAAATTCTTTCTGTTCTGTGCATTCAACTAACAGAGTTGAACCTTACTTTTGATTGAGCCGTTCTGAAACACTCTTTCTGTAGAAACTGCAATTGGACATGCTAAGCGCTAAGAGGCCTATATTGGGAAAAAGAATATCTTCAAATAAAAACTACACAGATGCATTCTGTGAAACTTATTTCTGATCTGTAAATTCAGTTAACAGAGATAAAACATATTTTTGATTGAGCAGTTATGAAACACTCTTTCTGTAGAAAATGCAAGTGGAGATTCGGAGCCCTAAGAGGGTAATAGTGGAAAAAGGAATGTCTCCAAATATAAACTACACAGAATCATTCGGTGAAACTTCTTTCTGATCTGTGCATTCAGCTAACAGAGTTAAACCATACTTTTGATTGAGCAGATCTGAACACTCTTTCTGTAGAAAATGCAAATGGACATTTGGAGCGCTAAGAGAGTAGTAGTGGAAAAAGGAATATATTCAAATATAAACTACACTGAAGCATTCTGTGAAACTTCTTTCTGATCTGAGCATTCAGCTAACAGAGTTAAACCATAATTTTGATTGAGCAGTTTTGAAACACTGTGTCTGTAGAAAATGCAACTGGACATTCGTAGCGCTAAGTGGGTAATAGTGGAAAAAAGAATATGTTCAAATATAAACTACACAGAAGCATTGTATGAAACTTCTTTCTGTTCTGTGCATTCAACTAACACAGTTGAACCTTACTTTTGATTCAGCCTTTCTGAAACACTCTTTCTGTAGAAACTGCAATTGGACATTCTGAGCGCTAAGAGGCGTATATTGGGAAAAATAATATCTTCAAATAAAAACTACACAGAAGCATTGTGTGAAACTTATTTCTGATATGTTCATTAAGCTAACAGAGTTAAACCATACTTTTGATTGCGCAGTTCTGAACACTCTTTCTGTAGAAAATGCAAGTGGACATTCGGAGCGCTAAGGGGGTAATAGTGGAAAAAGGAATATATTCAAATATAAACTACACAGTAGCATTCTGTGAAAATTCTTTCTGTTCTGTGCATTCAACTAACAGAGTTGAACCTTACTTTTGATTGAGCCGTTCTGAAACACTCTTTCTGTAGAAACTGCAATTGGACATGCTAAGCGCTAAGAGGCCTATATTGGGAAAAAGAATATTTTCAAATAAAAACTACACAGATGCATTCTGTGAAACTTATTTCTGATCTGTAAATTCAGTTAACAGAGATAAAACATATTTTTGATTGAGCAGTTATGAAACACTCTTTCTGTAGAAAATGCAAGTGGAGATTCGGAGCGCTAAGAGGGTAATAGTGGAAAAAGGAATGTCTCCAAATATAAACTACACAGAATCATTCTGTGAAACTTCTTTCTGATCTGTGCATTCAGCTAACAGAGTTAAACCATACTTTTGATTGGGCAGATCTGAACATTCTTTCTGTAGAAAATGCAACTGGACATTTGGAGCGCTAAGAGAGTAGTAGTGGAAAAAGAATATATTCAAATATAAACTACACAGAAGCATTCTGTGAAACTTCTTTCTGATCTGAGCATTCAGCTAACAGAGTTAAACCATACTTTTGATTGAGCAGTTTTGAAACACTCTGTCTGTAGAAAATGCAACTGGACATTCGTAGCGCTAAGTGGGTAATAGTGGAAAAAAGAATATGTTCAAGTATAAACTACACAGAAGCATTGTATGAAACTTCTTTCTGTTCTGTGCATTCAACTAACAGAGTTGAACCTTACTTTGGATTGAGCCTTTCTGAAACACTCTTTCTGTAGAAACTGCAATTGGACATTCTGAGCGCTAAGAGGCCTCTATTGGGAAAAATAATATCTTCAAATAAAAACTACACAGAAGCATTGTGTGAAACTTATTTCTGATATGTTCATTAAGCTAACTGAGTTAAACCATACTTTTGATTGCACAGTTCTGAACACTCTTTCTGTAGAAAATGCAAGTGGACATTCGGAGCGCTAAGAGGGTAATAGTGGAAAAAGGAATATATTCAAATATAAACTACACAGTAGCATTCTGTGAAAATTCTTTCTCTTCTGTGCATTCAACTAACAGAGTTGAACCTTACTTTTGAGTGAGCCGTTCTGAAACACTCTTTCTGTAGAAACTGCAATTGGACATGCTAAGCGCTAAGAGGCCTACATTGGGAAAAAGAACATCTTCAAATAAAAACTACACAGATGCATTCTGTGAAACTTATTTCTGATCTGTAAATTCAGTTAACAGAGATAAAACATATTTTTGATTGAGCAGTTATGAAACACTCTTTTTGTAGAAAATGCAAGTGGAGATTCGGAGCGCTAAGAGGGTAATAGTGGAAAAAGGAATGTTTTCAAATATAAACCACACAGAATAATTCGGTGAAACTTCTTTCTGATCTGTGCATTCAGCTAACAGAGTTAAACCATACTTTTGATTGGGCAGATCTGAACACTCTTTCTGTAGAAAATGCAACTGGACATTTGGAGCGCTAAGAGAGTAGTAGTGGAAAAAGGAATATATTCAAATATAAACTACACAGAAGCATTCTGTGAAACTTCTTTCTGATCTGAGCATTCAGCTAACAGAGTTAAACCATACTTTTGATTGAGCAGTTTTGAAACACTCTGTCTGTAGAAAATGCAACTGGACATTCGTAGCGCTAAGTGGGTAATAGTGGAAAAAAGAATATGTTCAAATATAAACTACACAGAAGCATTGTATGAAACTTCTTTCTGTTCTGTGCATTCAACTAACAGAGTTGAACCTTACTTTGGATTGAGCCTTTCTGAAACACTCTATCTGTAGAAACTGCAATTGGACATTCTGAGCGCTAAGAGGCCTCTATTGGGAAAAATAATATCTTAAAATAAAAACTACACAGTAGCATTGTGTGAAACTTATTTCTGATATGTTCATTAAGCTAACTGAGTTAAACCATACTTTTGATTGCACAGTTCTGAACACTCTTTCTGTAGAAAATGCAAGTGGACATTCGGAGCGCTAAGAGGGTAATAGTGGAAAAAGGAATATATTCAAATATAAACTACACAGTAGCATTCTGTGAAAATTCTTTCTGTTCTGTGCATTCAACTAACAGAGTTGAACCTTACTTTTGATTGAGCCGTTCTGAAACACTCTTTCTGTAGAAACTGCAATTGGACATGCTAAGCGCTAAGAGGCCTATATTGGGAAAAAGAATATCTTCAAATAAAAACTACACAGATGCATTCTGTGAAACTTATTTCTGATCTGTAAATTCAGTTAACAGAGATAAAACATATTTTTGATTGAGCAGTTATGAAACACTCTTTCTGTAGAAAATGCAAGTGGAGATTCGGAGCGCTAAGAGGGTAATAGTGGAAAAAGGAATGTCTCCAAATATAAACTACACAGAATCATTCGGTGAAACTTCTTTCTGATCTGTGCATTCAGCTAACAGAGTTAAAACATACTTTTGATTGAGCAGATCTGAACACTCTTTCTGTAGAGAATGCAACTGGACATTTGGAGCGCTAAGGGCGTAGTAGTGGAAAAAGGAATATATTCAAATATAAACTACACAGAAGCATTCTGTGAAACTTCTTTCTGATCTGAGCATTCAGCTAACAGAGTTAAACGATACTTTTGATTGAGCAGTTTTGAAACACTCTGTCTGTAGAAAATGCAACTGGACATTCGTAGCGCTAAGTGGGTAATAGTGGAAAAAAGAATATGTTCAAATATAAACTACACAGAAGCATTGTATGAAACTTCTTTCTGTTCAGTGCATTCCACTAACAGAGTTGAACCTTACTTTTGATTGAGCCGTTCTGAAACACTCTTTCTGTAGAAACTGCAATTGGACATTCTGAGCGCTAAGAGGCCTATATTGGGAAAAAGAATGTCTACAAATAAAAATTACACAGAAGAATTGTGTGAAACTTCTTTCTGTTCTGTTTGTTCAACTAAAAGAGTTGAACCTTAGTTTCGATTGAGCCGTTCTGAAACACTCTTTCTGTAGAAAATGCAAGTGGAGATTCGGAGCGCTAAGAGGGTAATAGTGGAAAAAGGAATGTCTCCAAATATAAACTACACAGAATCATTCTGTGAAACTTCTTTCTGC
The DNA here is from genome assembly GCF_028878055.3 of Symphalangus syndactylus. Taxonomy (NCBI): domain Eukaryota; kingdom Metazoa; phylum Chordata; class Mammalia; order Primates; family Hylobatidae; genus Symphalangus; species Symphalangus syndactylus. Next base: position 106,790,849 of record NC_072437.2, on the reverse strand, counting down.
TCTGTGCATTCAGCTAACAGAGTTAAACCATACTTTTGATTGAGCAGATCTGAACACTCTTTCTGTAGAAAATGCAAATGGACATTTGGAGCGCTAAGAGAGTAGTAGTGGAAAAAGGAATATATTCAAATATAAACTACACTGAAGCATTCTGTGAAACTTCTTTCTGATCTGAGCATTCAGCTAACAGAGTTAAACCATAATTTTGATTGAGCAGTTTTGAAACACTGTGTCTGTAGAAAATGCAACTGGACATTCGTAGCGCTAAGTGGGTAATAGTGGAAAAAAGAATATGTTCAAATATAAACTACACAGAAGCATTGTATGAAACTTCTTTCTGTTCTGTGCATTCAACTAACACAGTTGAACCTTACTTTTGATTCAGCCTTTCTGAAACACTCTTTCTGTAGAAACTGCAATTGGACATTCTGAGCGCTAAGAGGCGTATATTGGGAAAAATAATATCTTCAAATAAAAACTACACAGAAGCATTGTGTGAAACTTATTTCTGATATGTTCATTAAGCTAACAGAGTTAAACCATACTTTTGATTGCGCAGTTCTGAACACTCTTTCTGTAGAAAATGCAAGTGGACATTCGGAGCGCTAAGGGGGTAATAGTGGAAAAAGGAATATATTCAAATATAAACTACACAGTAGCATTCTGTGAAAATTCTTTCTCTTCTGTGCATTCAACTAACAGAGTTGAACCTTACTTTTGAGTGAGCCGTTCTGAAACACTCTTTCTGTAGAAACTGCAATTGGACATGCTAAGCGCTAAGAGACCTACATTGGGAAAAAGAATATCTTCAAATAAAAACTACACAGATGCATTCTGTGAAACTTATTTCTGATCTGTAAATTCAGTTAACAGAGATAAAACATATTTTTGATTGAGCAGTTATGAAACACACTTTTTGTAGAAAATGCAAGTGGAGATTCGGAGCGCTAAGACGGTAATAGTGGAAAAAGGAATGTTTTCAAATATAAACCACACAGAATAATTCGGTGAAACTTCTTTCTGATCTGTGCATTCAGCTAACAGAGTTAAACCATACTTTTGATTGAGCAGATCTGAACACTCTTTCTGTAGAAAATGCAACTGGACATTTGGAGCGCAAAGAGCGTAGTAGTGGAAAAAGGAATATATTCAAATATAAACTACACAGAAGCATTCTGTGAAACTTCTTTCTGATCTGAGCATTCAGCTAACAGAGTTAAACCATACTTTTGATTGAGCAGTTTTGAAACACTCTGTCTGTAGGAAATGCAACTAGACATTCGTAGCGCTAAGTGGGTAATAGTGGAAAAAAGAATATTTTCAAATATAAACTACACAGAAGCATTGTATGAAACTTCTTTCTGTTCTGTGCATTCAACTAACAGAGTTGAACCTTACTTTTGATTGAGCCGTTCTGAAACACTCTTTCTGTAGAAACTGCAATTGGACATTCAGAGCGCTAAGAGGCCTATATTGGGAAAAAGAATGTCTACAAATAAAAACTACACAGAAGAATTGTGTGAAACTTCTTTCTGTTCTGTTTGTTCAACTAAAAGAGTTGAACCTTAGTTTTGATTGAGCCGTTCTGAAGCACTCTTTCTGTAGAAAATGAAAGTGGAGATTCGGAGAGCTAAGAGAGTAATAGTGGAAAAAGGAATGTCTCCAAATATAAACTACACAGAATCATTCTGTGAAACTTCTTTCTGATCTGTGCATTCAGCTAACAGAGTTAAACCATACTTTTGATTGAGCAGATCTGAACACTCTTTCTGTAGAAAATGCAACTGGACATTTGGAGCGCTAAGAGAGTAGTAGTGGAAAAAGGAATATATTCAAATATAAACTACACAGAAGCATTCTGTGAAACTTCTTTCTGATCTGAGCATTCAGCTAACAGAGTTAAACCATACTTTTGATTGAGCAGTTTTGAAACACTGTGTCTGTAGAAAATGCAACTGGACATTCGTAGCGCTAAGCGGGTAATAGTGGAAAAAAGAATATGTTCAAATATAAACTACACAGAAGCATTGTATGAAACTTCTTTCTGTTCTGTGCATTCAACTAACAGAGTTGAACCTTACTTTTGATTCAGCCTTTCTGAAACACTCTTTCTGTAGAAACTGCAATTGGACATTCTGAGCGCTAAGGGGACTATATTGGGAAAAATAATATCTTCAAATAAAAACTACACAGAAGCATTGGGTGAAACTTATTTCTGATATGTTCATTAAGCTAACAGAGTTAAACGATACATTTGATTGCTCAGTTCTGAACACTCTTTCTGTAGAAAATGCCAGTGGACATTCGGAGCGCTAAGAGGGTAATAGTGGAAAAAGGAATATATTCAAATATAAACTACACAGAAGCATTGTATGAAACTTCTTTCTGTTCTGTGCATTCAACTAACAGAGTTGAACCTTACTTTTGATTGAGCCTTTCTGAAACACTCTTTCTGTAGAAACTGCAATTGGACATTCTGAGCGCTAAGAGGCCTATATTGGGAAAAATAATACCTTCAAATAAAAACTACACAGAAGCATTGTGTGAAACTTATTTCTGATATGTTCATTAAGCTAACAGAGTTAAACCATACTTTTGATTGCGCAGTTCTGAACTCTCTTTCTGTAGAAAATGCAAGTGGACATTCGGAGCGCTAAGAGGGTAATAGTCGAAAAAGGAATATATTCAAATATAAACTACACAGTAGCATTCTGTGAAAATTCTTTCTGTTCTGTGCATTCAACTAACAGAGTTGAACCTTACTTTTGATTGAGCCGTTCTGAAACACTCTTTCTGTAGAAACTGCAATTGGACATGCTAAGCGCTAAGAGGCCTATATTGGGAAAAAGAATATCTTCAAATAAAAACTACACAGATGCATTCTGTGAAACTTATTTCTGATCTGTAAATTCAGTTAACAGAGATAAAACATATTTTTGATTGAGCAGTTATGAAACACTCTTTCTGTAGAAAATGCAAGTGGAGATTCGGAGCGCTAAGAGGGTAATAGTGGAAAAAGGAATGTCTCCAAATATAAACTACACAGAATCATTCGGTGAAACTTCTTTCTGATCTGTGCATTCAGCTAACAGAGTTAAAACATACCTTTGATTGAGCAGATCTGAACACTCTTTCTGTAGAAAATGCAACTGGACATTTGGAGCGCTAAGGGCGTAGTAGTGGAAAAAGGAATATATTCAAATATAAACTACACAGAAGCATTCTGTGAAACTTCTTTCTGATCTGAGCATTCAGCTAACAGAGTTAAACGATACTTTTGATTGAGCAGTTTTGAAACACTCTGTCTGTAGAAAATGCAACTGGACATTCGTAGCGCTAAGTGGGTAATAGTGATAAAAAGAATATGTTCAAATATAAACTACACAGAAGCATTGTATGAAACTTCTTTCTGTTCTGTGCATTCAACTAACAGAGTTGAACCTTACTTTTGATTGAGCCGTTCTGAAACACTCTTTCTGTAGAAACTGCAATTGGACATTCTGAGCGCTAAGAGGCCTATATTGGGAAAAAGAATGTCTACAAATAAAAACTACACAGAAGAATTGTGTGAAACTTCTTTCTGTTCTGTTTGTTCAACTAAAAGATTTGAACCTTAGTTTCGATTGAGCCGTTCTGAAACACTCTTTCTGTAGAAAATGCAAGTGGAGATTCGGAGCGCTAAGAGGGTAATAGTGGAAAAAGGAATGTCTCCAAATATAAACTACACAGAATCATTCTGTGAAACTTCTTTCTGATCTGTGCATTCAGCTAACAGAGTTAAACCGTACTTTTGATTGAGCAGATCTGAACACTCTTTCTGTAGAAAATGCAAATGGACATTTGGAGCGCTAAGAGAGTAGTAGTGGAAAAAGGAATATATTCAAATATAAACTACACTGAAGCATTCTGTGAAACTTCTTTCTGATCTGAGCATTCAGCTAACAGAGTTAAACCATAATTTTGATTGAGCAGTTTTGAAACACTGTGTCTGTAGAAAATGCAACTGGACATTCGTAGCGCTAAGTGGGTAATAGTGGAAAAAAGAATATGTTCAAATATAAACTACACAGAAGCATTGTATGAAACTTCTTTCTGTTCTGTGCATTCAACTAACACTGTTGAACCTTACTTTTGATTCAGCCTTTCTGAAACAGTCTTTCTGTAGAAACTGCAATTGGACATTCTGAGCGCTAACAGGCGTATATTGGGAAAAATAATATCTTCAAATAAAAACTACACAGAAGCATTGTGTGAAACTTATTTCTGATATGTTCATTAAGCTAACAGAGTTAAACCATACTTTTGATTGCGCAGTTCTGAACACTCTTTCTGTAGAAAATGCAAGTGGACATTCGGAGCGCTAAGGGGGTAATAGTGGAAAAAGGAATATATTCAAATATAAACTACACAGTAGCATTCTGTGAAAATTCTTTCTGTTCTGTGCATTCAACTAACAGAGTTGAACCTTACTTTTGATTGAGCCGTTCTGAAACACTCTTTCTGTAGAAACTGCAATTGGACATGCTAAGCGCTAAGAGGCCTATATTGGGAAAAAGAATATCTTCAAATAAAAACTACACAGATGCATTCTGTGAAACTTATTTCTGATCTGTAAATTCAGTTAACAGAGATAAAACATATTTTTGATTGAGCAGTTATGAAACACTCTTTCTGTAGAAAATGCAAGTGGAGATTCGGAGCGCTAAGAGGGTAATAGTGGAAAAAGGAATGTCTCCAAATATAAACTACACAGAATCATTCTGTGAAACTTCTTTCTGATCTGTGCATTCAGCTAACAGAGTTAAACTATACTTTTGATTGAGCAGATCTGAACACTCTTTCTGTAGAAAATGCAACTGGACATTTGGAGCGCAAAGAGCGTAGTAGTGGAAAAAGGAATATATTCAAATATAAACTACACAGAAGCATTCTGTGAAACTTCTTTCTGATCTGAGCATTCAGCTAACAGAGTTAAACCATACTTTTGATTGAGCAGTTTTGAAACACTCTGTCTGTAGGAAATGCAACTGGACATTCGTAGCGCTAAGTGGGTAATAGTGGAAAAAAGAATATGTTCAAATATAAACTACACAGAAGCATTGTATGAAACTTCTTTCTGTTCTGTGCATTCAACTAACAGAGTTGAACCTTACTTTTGATTGAGCCGTTCTGAAACACTCTTTCTGTAGAAACTGCAATTGGACATTCTGAGCGCTAAGAGGCCTATATTGGGAAAAAGAATGTCTACAAATAAAAACTACACAGAAGAATTGTGTGAAACTTCTTTCTGTTCTGTTTGTTCAACTAAAAGAGTTGAACCTTAGTTTTGATTGAGCCGTTCTGAAACACTCTTTCTGTAGAAAATGAAAGTGGAGATTCGGAGAGCTAAGAGAGTAATAGTGGAAAAAGGAATGTCTCCAAATATAAACTACACCGAATCATTCTGTGAAACTTCTTTCTGATCTGTGCATTCAGCTAACAGAGTTAAACCATACTTTTGATTGAGCAGATCTGAACACTCTTTCTGTAGAAAATGCAACTGGACATTTGGAGCGCTAAGAGAGTAGTAGTGGAAAAAGGAATATATTCAAATATAAACTACACTGAAGCATTCTGTGAAACTTCTTTCTGATCTGAGCATTCAGCTAACAGAGTTAAACCATACTTTTGATTGAGCAGTTTTGAAACACTGTGTCTGTAGAAAATGCAACTGGACATTCGTAGCGCTAAGTGGGTAATAGTGGAAAAAAGAATATGTTCAAATATAAACTACACGGAAGCATTGTATGAAACTTCTTTCTGTTCTGTGCATTCAACTAACAGAGTTGAACCTTACTTTTGATTGAGCTGTTCTGAAACACTCTTTCTGTAGAAACTGCAATTGGACATGCTAAGCGCTAAGAGGCCTACATTGGGAAAAAGAATATCTTCAAATAAAAACTACACAGATGCATTCTGTGAAACTTATTTCTGATCTGTAAATTCAGTTAACAGAGATAAAACATATTTTTGATTGAGCAGTTATGAAACACTCTTTTTGTAGAAAATGCAAGTGGAGATTCGGAGCGCTAAGAGGGTAATAGTGGAAAAAGGAATGTCTTCAAATATAAACTACACAGAATCATTCGGTGAAACTTCTTTCTGGTCTGTGCATTCAGCTAACAGAGTTAAACCATACTTTTGATTGAGCAGATCTGAACACTCTTTCTGTAGAAAATGCAACTGGACATTTGGAGCGCTAAGAGCGTAGTAGTGGAAAAAGGAATATATTCAAATATAAACTACACAGAAGCATTCTGTGAAACTTTTTCTGATCTGAGCATTCAGCTAACAGAGTTAAACCATACTTTTGATTGAGCAGTTTTGAAACACTCTGTCTGTAGAAAATGCAACTGGACATTCGTAGCGCTAAGTGGGTAATAGTGGAAAAAAGAATATGTTCAAATATAAACTACACAGAAGCATTGTATGAAACTTCTTTCTGTTCTGTGCATTCAACTAACAGAGTTGAACCTTACTTTTGATTGAGCCGTTCTGAAACACTCTTTCTGTAGAAACTGCAATTGGACATTCTGAGCGCTAAGAGGCCTATATTGGGAAAAAGAATGTCTACAAATAAAAACTACACAGAAGAATTGTGTGAAACTTCTTTCTGTTTTGTTTGTTCAACTAAAAGAGTTGAACCTTAGTTTTGATTGAGCCGTTCTGAAACACACTTTCTGTAGAAAATGCAAGTGGAGATTCGGAGCGCTAAGAGGGTAATAGTGGAAAAAGGAATGTCTCCAAATATAAACTACACAGAATCATTCTGTGAAACTTCTTTCTGATCTGTGCATTCAGCTAACAGAGTTAAACCATACTTTTGATTGGGCAGATCTGAACACTCTTTCTGTAGAAAATGCAACTGGACATTTGGAGCGCTAAGAGAGTAGTAGTGGAAAAAGGAATATATTCAAATATAAACTACACTGAAGCATTCTGTGAAACTTCTTTCTGATCTGAGCATTCAGCTAACAGAGTTAAACCATACTTTTGATTGAGCAGATTGAAACACTGTGTCTGTAGAAAATGCAACTGGACATTCGTAGCGCTAAGTGGGTAATAGTGGAAAAAAAATATGTTCAAATATAAACTACACAGAAGCATTGTATGAAACTTCTTTCTGTTCTGTGCATTCAACTAACAGAGTTGAACCTTACATTTGATTGAGCCTTTCTGAAACACTCTTTCTGTAGAAACTGCAATTGGACATTCTGAGCGCTAAGAGGCCTATATTGGGAAAAATAATATCTTCAAATAAAAACTACACAGAAGCATTGTGTGAAACTTATTTCTGATATGTTCACTAAGCTAACAGAGTTAAACCATACTTTTGATTGCGCAGTTCTGAACACTCTTTCTGTAGAAAATGCAAGTGGACATTCGGAGCGCTAAGGGGATAATAGTCGAAAAAGGAATATATTCAAATATAAACTACACAGTAGCATTCTGTGAAAATTCTTTCTGTTCTGTGCATTCATCTAACAGAGTTGAACCTTACTTTTGATTGAGCCGTTCTGAAACACTCTTTCTGTAGAAACTGCAATTGGACATGCTAAGCGCTAAGAGGCCTATATTGGGAAAAAGAATATCTTCAAATAAAAACTACAGAGATGCATTCTGTGAAACTTATTTCTGATCCGTAAATTCAGTTAACAGAGATAAAACATATTTTTGATTGAGCAGTTATGAAACACTCTTTCTGTAGAAAATGCAAGTGGAGATTCGGAGCGCTAAGAGGGTAATAGTGGAAAAAGGAATGTCTCCAAATATAAACTACACAGAATCATTCTGTGAAACTTCTTTCTGATCTGTGCATTCATCTAACAGAGTTAAACCATACTTTTGATTGAGCAGATCTGAACACTCTTTCTGTAGAAAATGCAACTGGACATTTGGAGCGCTAAGAGAGTAGTAGTGGAAAAAGGAATATATTCAAATATAAACTACACAGAAGCATTCTGTGAAACTTCTTTCTGATCAGAGCATTCAGCTAACAGAGTTAAACCATACTTTTGATTGAGCAGTTTTGAAACACTCTGTCTGTAGAAAATGCAACTGGACATTCGTAGCGCTAAGTGGGTAATAGTGGAAAAAAGAATATGTTCAAATATAAACTACACAGAAGCATTGTATGAAACTACTTTCTGTTCTGTGCATTCAACTAACAGAGTTTAACCTTACTTTTTATTGAGCCTTTCTGAAACACTCTTTCTGTAGAAACTGCAATTGGACATTCTGAGCGCTAAGGGGACTATATTGGGAAAAATAATATCTGCAAATAAAAACTACACAGAAGCATTGTGTGAAACTTATTTCTGATATGTTCATTAAGCTAACAGAGTTAAACCATACTTTTGATTGCACAGTTCTGAACACTCTTTATGTAGAAAATGCAAGTGGACATTCGGAGCACTAAGAGGGTAATAGTGGAAAAAGGAATATATTCAAATATAAACTACACAGTAGCATTCTGTGAAAATTCTTTCTCTTCTGTGCCTTCAACTAACAGAGTTGAACCTTACTTATGATTGAGCCGTTCTGAAACACTCTTTCTGTAGAAACTGCAATTGGACATGCTAAGCGCTAAGAGGCCCTCATTGGGAAAAAGAATATCTTCAAATAAAAACTACACAGATGCATTCTGTGAAACTTATTTCTGATCTGTAAATTCAGTTAACAGAGATAAAACATATTTTTGATTGAGCAGTTATGAAACACTCTTTTTGTAGTAAATGCAAGTGGAGATTCGGAGCGCTAAGAGGGTAATAGTGGAAAAAGTAATGTCTTCAAATATAAACTACACAGAATCATTCGGTGAAACTTCTTTCTGATCTGTGCATTCAGCTGACAGAGTTAAACCATACTTTTGATTGAGCAGATCTGAACACTCTTTCTGTAGAAAATGCAACTGGACATTTGGAGCGCTAAGAGCGTAGTAGTGGAAAAAGGAATATATTCAAATATAAACTACACAGAAGCATTCTTTGACACTTCTTTCTGATCTGAGCATCCAGCTAACAGAGTTAAACCATACTTTTGATTGAGCAGTTTTGAAACACTCTGTCTGTAGAAAATGCAACTGGACATTCGTAGCGCTAAGTGGGTAATAGTGGAAAAAAGAATATGTTCAAATATAAACTACACAGAAGCATTGTATGAAACTTCTTTGTGTTCTGTGCATTCAACTAACAGAGTTGAACCTTACTTTTGATTGAGCCGTTCTGAAACACTCTTTCTGTAGAAACTGCAATTGGACATTCTGAGCGCTAAGAGGCCTATATTGGGAAAAAGAATGTCTACAAATAAAAACTACACAGAAGAATTGTGTGAAACTTCTTTCTGTTCTGTTTGTTCAACTAAAAGTGTTGAACCTTAGTTTTGATTGAGCCTTTCTGAAACACTCTTTCTGTAGAAAATGCAAGGGGAGATTCGGAGCGCTAACAGGGTATTAGTGGAAAAAGGAATGTCTCCAAATATAAACTACACAGAATCATTCTGTGAAACTTCTTTCTGATCTGTGCATTCAGCTAACAGAGTTAAAACATACTTTTGATTGAGCAGATCTGAACACTCTTTCTGTAGAAAATGCAACTGGACATTTGGAGCGCTAAGAGAGTAGTAGTGGAAAAAGAAATATATTCAAATATAAACTACACAGAAGCATTCTGTGAAACTTCATTCTGATCTGAGCATTCAGCTAACAGAGTTAAACCATAATTTTGATTGAGCAGTTTTGAAACACTCTGTCTGTAGAAAATGCAACTGGATATTCGTAGCGCTAAGTGGGTAATAGTGGAAAAAAGAATATGTTCAAATATAAACTACACAGAAGCATTGTATGAAACTTCTTTCTGTTCTGTGCATTCAACTAACAGAGTTGAACCTTACATTTGATTGAGCCTTTCTGAAACACTCTTTCTGTAGAAACTGCAATTGGACATTCTGAGCGCTAAGAGGACTCTATTGGGAAAAATAATATCTTCAAATAAAAACTACACGGAAGCATTGTGTGAAACTTATTTCTGATATGTTCATTAAGCTAACAGTGTTAAACCATAATTTTGATTGCGCAGTTCTGAACACTCTTTCTGTAGAAAATGCAAGTGGACATTCGGAGCGCTAAGAGGGTAATATTGGAAAAAGGAATATATTCAAATATAAACTACACAGTAGAATTCTGTGAAAATACTTTCTGTTCTGTGCATTCAACTAACAGAGTTGAACCTTACTTTTGATTGAGCCATTCTGAAACACTCTTTCTGGAGAAACTGCAATTGGACATGGTAAGCGCTAAGAGGCCTACATTGGGAAAAAGAATATCTTCAAATAAAAACTACACAGATGCATTCTGTGAAACTTATTTCTGATCTGTAAATTCAGTTAACAGAGATAAAACATATTTTTGATTGAGCAGTTATGAAACACTCTTTTTGTAGTAAATGCAAGTGGAGATTCGGAGCGCTAAGAGGGTAATAGTGGAAAAAGGAATGTCTTCAAATATAAACTACACAGAATCATTCGGTGAAACTTCTTTCTGATCTGTGCATTCAGCTAACAGAGTTAAACCATACTTTTGATTGAGCAGATCTGAACACTCTTTCTGTAGAAAATGCAACTGGACATTTGGAGCGCTAAGAGCGTACTAGTGGAAAAAGGAATATATTCAAATATAAACTACACAGAAGCATTCTGTGAAACTTCTTTCTGATCTGAGCATTCAGCTAACAGAGTTAAACCATACTTTTGATTGAGCAGTTTTGAAACACTCTGTCTGTAGAAAATGCAACTGGACATTCGTAGCGCTAAGTGGGTAATAGTGGAAAAAAGAATATGTTCAAATATAAACTACACAGAAGCATTGTATGAAACTTCTTTCTGTTCTGTGTATTCAACTAACAGAGTTGAACCTTACTTTTGATTGAGCCGTTCTGAAACACTCTTTCTGTAGAAACTGCAATTGGACATTCTGAGCGCTAAGAGGCCTATATTGGGAAAAAGAATGTCTACAAATAAAAACTACACAGAAGAATTGTGTGAAACTTCTTTCTGTTCTGTTTGTTCAACTAAAAGAGTTGAACCTTAGTTTTGATTGAGCCGTTCTGAAACACTCTTTCTGTAGAAAATGCAAGAGGAGATTCGGAGCGCTAAGAGGGTAATAGTGGAAAAAGGAATGTCTCCAAATATAAACTACACAGAATCATTCTGTGAAACTTCTTTCTGATCTGTGCATTCAGCTAACAGAGTTAAACCATACTTTTGATTGAGCAGATCTGAACACTCTTTCTGTAGAAAATGCAACTGGACATTTGGAGCGCTAAGAGAGTAGTAGTGGAAAAAGGAATATATTCAAATATAAACTACACAGAAGCATTCTGTGAAACTTCTTTCTGATCTGAGCATTCTGCTAACAGAGTTAAACCATACTTTTGATTGAGCAGTTTAGAAACACTCTGTCTGTAGAAAATGCAACTGGACATTCGTAGCGCTAAGTGGGTAATACTGGAAAAAAGAATATGTTCAAATATAAACTACACAGAAGCATTGTATGAAACTTCTTTCTGTTCTGTGCATTCAACTAACAGAGTTGAACCTTACTTTTGATTGAGCCTTTCTGAAACACTCTTTCTGTAGAAACTGCAATTGGACATTCTGAGCGCTAAGAGGCCTCTATTGGGAAAAATAATATCTTCAAATAGAAACTACACAGAAGCATTGTGTGAAACTTATTTCTGATATGTTCATTCAGCTAACAGAGTTAAACCATACTTTTGATTGCGCAGTTCTGAACACTCTTTCTGTAGAAAATGCAAGTGGACATTTGGAGCGCTAAGAGGGTAATAGTGGAAAAAGGAATTTATGCAAATATAAACTACACAGTAGCATTCTGTGAAAATTCTTTCTGTTCTGTGCATTCAACTAACAGAGTTGAACCTTACTTTTGATTGAGCCGTTCTGAAACACTCTTTCTGTAGAAACTGCAATTGGACATGCTAAGCGCTAAGAGGCCTACATTGGGAAAAAGAATATCTTCAAATAAAAACTACACAGATGCATTCTGTGAAACTTATTTCTGATCTGTAAATTCAGTTAACAGAGATAAAACATATTTTTGATTGAGAAGTTATGAAACACTCTTTTTGTAGAAAATGCAAGAGGAGATTCGGAGCGCTAAGAGGGTAATAGTGGAAAAAGGAATGTCTTCAAATATAAACTACACAGAATCATTCGGTGAAACTTCTTTCTGATCTGTGCATTCAGCTAACAGAGTTAAACCATACTTTTGATTGAGCAGATCTGAACACTCTTTCTGTAGAAAATGCAACTGGACATTTGGCGTGCTAAGAGCGTAGTAGTGAAAAAAGGAATATATTCAAATATAAACTACACAGAAGCATTCTGTGAAACTTCTTTCTGATCTGAGCATTCAGCTAACAGAGTTAAACCATACTTTTGATTGAGCAGTTTTGAAACACTCTGTCTGTAGAAAATGCAACAGGACATTCGTAGCGCTAAGTGGGTAATAGTGGAAAAAAGAATATGTTCAAATATAAACTACACAGAAGCATTGTATGAAACTTCTTTGTGTTCTGTGCATTCAACTAACAGAGTTGAACCTTACTTTTGATTGAGCCGTTCTGAAACACTCTTTCTGTAGAAACTGCAATTGGACATTCTGAGCGCTAAGAGGCCTATATTGGGAAAAAGAATGTCTACAAATAAAAACTACACAGAAGAATTGTGTGAAACTTCTTTCTGTTCTGTTTGTTCAACTAAAAGAGTTGAACCTTAGTTTTGATTGAGCCGTTCTGAAACACTCTTTCTGTAGAAAATGCAAGTGGAGATTCGGAGCGCTAAGAGGGTAATAGTGGAAAAAGGAATGTCTCCAAATATAAACTACACAGAATCATTCTGTGAAACTTCTTTCTGATCTGTGCATTCAGCTAACAGAGTTAAACCATGCTTTTGATTGAGCAGATCTGAACACTCTTTCTGTAGAAAATGCAACTGGACATTTGGAGCGCTAAGAGAGTAGTAGTGGAAAAAGGAATATATTCAAATATAAACTACACAGAAGCATTCTGTGAAACTTCTTTCTGATCTGAGCATTCAGCTAACAGAGTTAAACCATACTTTTGATTGAGCAGTTTTGAAACACTCTGTCTGTAGAAAATGCAACTGGACATTCGTAGCGCTAAGTGGGTAATACTGGAAAAAAGAATATGTTCAAATATAAACTACACAGAAGCATTGTATGAAACTTCTTTCTGTTCTGTGCATTCAACTAACAGAGTTGAACCTTACTTTTGATTGAGCCTTTCTGAAACACTCTTTCTGTAGAAACTGCAATTGGACATTCTGAGCGCTAAGAGGCCTCTATTGGGAAAAATAATATCTTCAAATAAAAACTACACAGAAGCATTGTGTGAAACTTATTTCTGATATGTTCATTAAGCTAACAGAGTTAAACCATACTTTTGATTGCGCAGTTCTAAACACTCTTTCTGTAGAAAATGCAAGTGGACATTCGGAGCGCTAAGAGGGTAATAGTGGAAAAAGGAATTTATGCAAATATAAACTACACAGTAGCATTCTGTGAAAATTCTTTCTGTTCTGTGCATTCAACTAACAGAGTTGAACCTTACTTTTGATTGAGCCGTTCTGAAACACTCTTTCTGTAGAAACTGCAATTGGACATGCTAAGCGCTAAGAGGCCTACATTGGGAAAAAGAATATCTTCAAATAAAAACTACACAGATGCATTCTGTGCAACTTATTTCTGATCTGTAAATTCAGTTAACAGAGATAAAACATATTTTTGATTGAGCAGTTATGAAACACTCTTTTTGTAGAAAATGCAAGTGGAGATTCGGAGCGCTAAGAGGGTAATAGTGGAAAAAGGAATGTCTTTAAATATAAACTACACAGAATCATTCAGTGAAACTTCTTTCTGATCTGTGTATTCAGCTAACAGAGTTAAACCATACTTTTGATTGAGCAGATCTGAACACTCTTTCTGTAGAAAATGCAACTGGACATTTGGAGCGCTAAGAGCGTAGTAGTGGAAAAAGGAATATATTCAAATATAAACTACACAGAAGCATTCTGTGAAATTTCTTTCTGATCTGAGCATTCAGCTAAGAGAGTTAAATCATACTTTTGATTGAGCAGTTTTGAAACACTCTGTCTGTAGAAAATGCAACTGGACATTCGTAGCGCTAAGTGGGTAATAGTGGAAAAAAGAATATGTTCAAATATAAACTACACAGAAGCATTGTATGAAACTTCTTTCTGTTCTGTGCATTCAACTAACAGAGTTGAACCTTACTTTTGATTGAGCCGTTCTGAAACACTCTTTCTGTAGAAACTGCAATTGGACATTCTGAGCGCTAAGAGGCCTATATTGGGAAAAAGAATGTCTACAAATAAAAACTACACAGAAGAATTGTGTGAAACTTCTTTCTGTTCTGTTTGTTCAACTAAAAGAGTTGAACCTTAGTTTTGATTGAGCCGTTCTGAAACACTTTTTCTGTAGAAAATGCAAGTGGAGATTCGGAGCACTAAGAGGGTAATAGTGGAAAAAGGAATGTCTCCAAATATAAACTACACAGAATCATTCTGTGAAACTTCTTTCTGATCTGTGCATTCAGCTAACAGAGTTAAACCATACTTTTGATTGAGCAGATCTGAACACTCTTTCTGTAGAAAATGCAACTGGACATTTGGAGCGCTAAGAGAGTAGTAGTGGAAAAAGGAATATATTCAAATATAAACTACACAGAAGCATTCTGTGAAACTTCTTTCTGATCTGAGCATTCAGCTAACAGAGTTAAACCATACTTTTGATTGAGCAGTTTTGAAACACTCTGTCTGTAGACAATGCAACTGGACATTCGTAGCGCTAAGTGGGTAATACTGGAAAAAAGAATATGTTCAAATATAAACTACACAGAAGCATTGTATGAAACTTCTTTCTGTTCTGTGCATTCAACTAACAGAGTTGAACCTTACTTTTGCTTGAGCCTTTCTGAAACACTCTTTCTGTAGAAACTGCAATTGGACATTCTGAGCGCTAAGAGGACTCTATTGGGAAAAATAATATCTTCAAATAAAAACTACACAGAAGCATTGTGTGAAACTTATTTCTGATATGTTCATTAAGCTAACAGAGTTAACCATACTTTTGATTGCGCAGTTCTGAACACTCTTTCTGTAGAAAATGCAAGTGGACATTCGGAGCGCTAAGAGGGTAATAGTGGAAAAAGGAATATATTCAAATATAAACTACACAGTAGCATTCTGTGAAAATTCTTTCTGTTCTGTGCATTCAACTAACAGAGTTGAACCTTACTTTTGATTGAGCCGTTCTGACAAACTCTTTCTGGAGAAACTGCAATTGGACATGCTAAGCGCTAAGAGGCCTACATTGGGAAAAAGAATATCTTCAAATAAAAACTACACAGATGCATTCTGTGAAACTTATTTCTGATCTGTAAATTCAGTTAACAGAAATAAAACATATTTTTGATTGAGCAGTTATGAAACACTCTTTTTGTAGAAAATGCAAGAGGAGATTCGGAGCGCTAAGTGGGTAATAGTGGAAAAAGGAATGTCTTCAAATATAAGCTACACAGAATCATTCGGTGAAACTTCTTTCTGATCTGTGCATTCAGCTAACAGAGTTAAACCATACTTTTGATTGAGCAGATCTGAACACTCTTTCTGTAGAAAATGCAACTGGACTTTTGGCGTGCTAAGAGCGTAGTAGTGGAAAAAGGAATATATTCAAATATAAACTACACAGAAGCATTCTGTGAAACTTCTTTCTGATCTGAGCATTCAGCTAACAGAGTTAAACCATACTTTTGATTGAGCAGTTTAGAAACACTCTGTCTGTAGAAAATGCAACTGGATATTCGTAGCGCTAAGTGGGTAATAGTGGAAAAAAGAATATGTTCAAATATAAACTACACAGAAGCATTGTATGAAACTTCTTTCTGTTCTGTGCATTCAACTAACAGAGTTGAACCTTACTTTTGATTGAGCCGTTCTGAAACACTCTTTCTGTAGAAACTGCAATTGGACATTCTGAGCGCTAAGAGGCCTATATTGGGAAAAAGAATGTCTACAAATAAAAACTACACAGAAGAATTGTGTGAAACTTCTTTCTGTTCTGTTTGTTCAACTAAAAGAGTTGAACCTTAGTTTCGATTGAGCCGTTCTGAAACACTCTTTCTGTAGAAAATGCAAGTGGAGATTCGGAGCGCTAAGAGGGTAATAGTGGAAAAAGTAATGTCTCCAAATATAAACTACACAGAATCATTCTGTGAAACTTCTTTCTGATCTGTGCATTCAGCTAACAGAGTTAAACCATACTTTTGATTGAGCAGATCTGAACACTCTTTCTGTAGAAAATGCAACTGGACATTTGGAGCGCTAAGAGAGTAGTAGTGGAAAAAGGAATATATTCAAATATAAACTACACAGAAGCATTCTGTGAAACTTCTTTCTGATCTGAGCATTCAGCTAACAGAGTTAAAACATACTTTTGATTGAGCAGTTTTGAAACACTCTGTCTGTAGAAAATGCAACTGGACATTCGTAGCGCTAAGTGGGTAATACTGGAAAAAAGAATATGTTCAAATATAAACTACACAGAAGCATTGTATGAAACTTCTTTCTGTTCTGTGCATTCAACTAACAGAGTTGAACCTTACTTTTGCTTGAGCCTTTCTGAAACACTCTTTCTGTAGAAACTGCAATTGGACATTCTGAGCGCTAAGAGGCCTCTATTGGGAAAAATAATATCTTCAAATAAAAACTACACAGAAGCATTGTGTGAAACTTATTTCTGATATGTTCATTAAGCTAACAGAGTTAACCATACTTTTGATTGCGCAGTTCTGAACACTCTTTCTGTAGAAAATGCAAGTGGACATTCGGAGCGCTAAGAGGGTAATAGTGGAAAAAGGAATATATTCAAATATAAACTACACAGTAGCATTCTGTGAAAATTCTTTCTGTTCTGTGCATTCAACTAACAGAGTTGAACCTTACTTTTGATTGAGCCGTTCTGAAAAACTCTTTCTGGAGAAACTGCAATTGGACATGCTAAGCGCTAAGAGGCCTACATTGGGAAAAAGAATATCTTCAAATAAAAACTACACAGATGCATTCTGTGAAACTTATTTCTGATCTGTAAATTCAGTTAACAGAGATAAAACATATTTTTGATTGAGCAGTTATGAAACACTCTTTTTGTAGAAAATGCAAGAGGAGATTCGGAGCGCTAAGAGGGTAATAGTGGAAAAAGGAATGTCTTCAAATATAAGCTACACAGAATCATTCGGTGAAACTTCTTTCTGATCTGTGCATTCAGCTAACAGAGTTAAACCATAGTTTTGATTGAGCAGATCTGAACACTCTTTCTGTAGAAAATGCAACTGGACATTTGGCGTGCTAAGAGCGTAGTAGTGGAAAAAGGAATATATTCAAATATAAACTACACAGAAGCATTCTGTGAAACTTCTTTCTGATCTGAGCATTCAGCTAACAGAGTTAAACCATACTTTTGATTGAGCAGTTTAGAAACACTCTGTCTGTAGAAAATGCAACTGGACATTCGTAGCGCTAAGTGGGTAATAGTGGAAAAAAGAATATGTTCAAATATAAACTACACAGAAGCATTGTATGAAACTTCTTTCTGTTCTGTGCATTCAACTAACAGAGTTGAACCTTACTTTTGATTGAGCCGTTCTGAAACACTCTTTCTGTAGAAACTGCAATTGGACATTCTGAGCGCTAAGAGGCCTATATTGGGAAAAAGAATGTCTACAAATAAAAACTACACAGAAGAATTGTGTGAAACTTCTTTCTGTTCTGTTTGTTCAACTAAAAGAGTTGAACCTTAGTTTCGATTGAGCCGTTCTGAAACACTCTTTCTGTAGAAAATGCAAGTGGAGATTCGGAGCGCTAAGAGGGTAATAGTGGAAAAAGTAATGTCTCCAAATATAAACTACACAGAATCATTCTGTGAAACTTCTTTCTGATCTGTGCATTCAGCTAACAGAGTTAAACCATACTTTTGATTGAGCAGATCTGAACACTCTTTCTGTAGAAAATGCAACTGGACATTTGGAGCGCTAAGAGAGTAGTAGTGGAAAAAGGAATATATGCAAATATAAACTACACAGAAGCATTCTGTGAAACTTCTTTCTGATCTGAGCATTCAGCTAACAGAGTTAAACCATACTTTTGATTGAGCAGTTTTGAAACACTCTGTCTGTAGAAAATGCAACTGGACATTCGTAGCGCTAAGTGGGTAATACTGGAAAAAAGAATATGTTCAAATATAAACTACACAGAAGCATTGTATGAAACTTCTTTCTGTTCTGTGCATTCAACTAACAGAGTTGAACCTTACTTTTGCTTGAGCCTTTCTGAAACACTCTTTCTGTAGAAACTGCAATTGGACATTCTGAGTGCTAAGAGGCCTCTATTGGGAAAAATAATATCTTCAAATAAAAACTACACAGAAGCATTGTGTGAAACTTATTTCTGATATGTTCATTAAGCTAACAGAGTTAACCATACTTTTGATTGCGCAGTTCTGAACACTCTTTCTGTAGAAAATGCAAGTGGACATTCGGAGCGCTAAGAGGGTAATAGTGGAAAAAGGAATATATTCAAATATAAACTACACAGTAGCATTCTGTGAAAATTCTTTCTGTTCTGTGCATTCAACTAACAGAGTTGAACCTTACTTTTGATTGAGCCGTTCTGAAAAACTCTTTCTGGAGAAACTGCAATTGGACATGCTAAGCGCTAAGAGGCCTACATTGGGAAAAAGAATATCTTCAAATAAAAACTACACAGATGCATTCTGTGAAACTTATTTCTGATCTGTAAATTCAGTTAACAGACATAAAACATATTTTTGATTGAGCAGTTATGAAACACTCTTTTTGTAGAAAATGCAAGAGGAGATTCGGAGCGCTAAGAGGGTAATAGTGGAAAAAGGAATGTCTTCAAATATAAGCTACACAGAATCATTCGGTGAAACTTCTTTCTGATCTGTGCATTCAGCTAACAGAGTTAAACCATACTTTTGATTGAGCAGATCTGAACACTCTTTCTGTAGAAAATGCAACTGGACATTTGGCGTGCTAAGAGCGTAGTAGTGGAAAAAGGAATATATTCAAATATAAACTACACAGAAGCATTCTGTGAAACTTATTTCTGATCTGAGCATTCAGCTAACAGAGTTAAACCATACTTTTGATTGAGCAGTTTAGAAACACTCTGTCTGTAGAAAATGCAACTGGACATTCGTAGCGCTAAGTGGGTAATAGTGGAAAAAAGAATATGTTCAAATATAAACTACACAGAAGCATTGTATGAAACTTCTTTCTGTTCTGTGCATTCAACTAACAGAGTTGAACCTTACTTTTGATTGAGCCGTTCTGAAACACTCTTTCTGTAGAAACTGCAATTGGACATTCTGAGCGCTAAGAGGCCTATATTGGGAAAAAGAATGTCTACAAATAAAAACTACACAGAAGAATTGTGTGAAACTTCTTTCTGTTCTGTTTGTTCAACTAAAAGAGTTGAACCTTAGTTTCGATTGAGCCGTTCTGAAACACTCTTTCTGTAGAAAATGCAAGTGGAGATTCGGAGCGCTAAGAGGGTAATAGTGGAAAAAGTAATGTCTCCAAATATAAACTACACAGAATCATTCTGTGAAACTTCTTTCTGATCTGTGCATTCAGCTAACAGAGTTAAACCATACTTTTGATTGAGCAGATCTGAACACTCTTTCTGTAGAAAATGCAACTGGACATTTGGAGCGCTAAGAGAGTAGTAGTGGAAAAAGGAATATATTCAAATATAAACTACACAGAAGCATTCTGTGAAACTTCTTTCTGATCTGAGCATTCAGCTAACAGAGTTAAACCATACTTTTGATTGAGCAATTTTGAAAAACTCTGTCTGTAGAAAATGCAACTGGACATTCGTAGCGCTAAGTGTGTAATACTGGAAAAAAGAATATGTTCAAATATAAACTACACAGAAGCATTGTATGAAACTTCTTTCTGTTCTGTGCATTCAACTAACAGAGTTGAACCTTACTTTTGATTGAGCCTTTCTGAAACACTCTTTCTGTAGAAACTGCAATTGGACATTCTGAGCGCTAAGAGGCCTCTATTGGGAAAAAAAATATCTTCAAATAAAAACTACAAAGAAGCATTGTGTGAAACTTATTTCTGATATATTCATTAAGCTAACAGAGTTAAACCATACTTTTTATTGCGCAGTTCTGAACACTCTTTCTGTAGAAAATGCAAGTGGACATTCGGAGCGCTAAGAGGGTAATAGTGGAAAAAGGAATTTATGCAAATATAAACTACACAGTAGCATTCTGTGAAAATTCTTTCTGTTCTGTGCATTCAACTAACAGAGTTGAACCTTACTTTTGATTGAGCCGTTCTGAAAAACTCTTTCTGGAGAAACTGCAATTGGACATGCTAAGCGCTAAGAGGCCTACATTGGGAAAAAGAATATCTTCAAATAAAAACTACACAGATGCATTCTGTGAAACTTATTTCTGATCTGTAAATTCAGTTAACAGACATAAAACATATTTTTGATTGAGCAGTTATGAAACACTCTTTTTGTAGAAAATGCAAGAGGAGATTCGGAGCGCTAAGAGGGTAATAGTGGAAAAAGGAATGTCTTCAAATATAAGCTACACAGAATCATTCGGTGAAACTTCTTTCTGATCTGTGCATTCAGCTAACAGAGTTAAACCATACTTTTGATTGAGCAGATCTGAACACTCTTTCTGTAGAAAATGCAACTGGACATTTGGCGTGCTAAGAGCGTAGTAGTGGAAAAAGGAATATATTCAAATATAAACTACACAGAAGCATTCTGTGAAACTTATTTCTGATCTGAGCATTCAGCTAACAGAGTTAAACCATACTTTTGATTGAGCAGTTTAGAAACACTCTGTCTGTAGAAAATGCAACTGGACATTCGTAGCGCTAAGTGGGTAATAGTGGAAAAAAGAATATGTTCAAATATAAACTACACAGAAGCATTGTATGAAACTTCTTTCTGTTCTGTGCATTCAACTAACAGAGTTGAACCTTACTTTTGATTGAGCCGTTCTGAAACACTCTTTCTGTAGAAACTGCAATTGGACATTCTGAGCGCTAAGAGGCCTATATTGGGAAAAAGAATGTCTACAAATAAAAACTACACAGAAGAATTGTGTGAAACTTCTTTCTGTTCTGTTTGTTCAACTAAAAGAGTTGAACCTTAGTTTCGATTGAGCCGTTCTGAAACACTCTTTCTGTAGAAAATGCAAGTGGAGATTCGGAGCGCTAAGAGGGTAATAGTGGAAAAAGTAATGTCTCCAAATATAAACTACACAGAATCATTCTGTGAAACTTCTTTCTGATCTGTGCATTCAGCTAACAGAGTTAAACCATACTTTTGATTGAGCAGATCTGAACACTCTTTCTGTAGAAAATGCAACTGGACATTTGGAGCGCTAAGAGAGTAGTAGTGGAAAAAGGAATATATTCAAATATAAACTACACAGAAGCATTCTGTGAAACTTCTTTCTGATCTGAGCATTCAGCTAACAGAGTTAAACCATACTTTTGATTGAGCAATTTTGAAAAACTCTGTCTGTAGAAAATGCAACTGGACATTCGTAGCGCTAAGTGTGTAATACTGGAAAAAAGAATATGTTCAAATATAAACTACACAGAAGCATTGTATGAAACTTCTTTCTGTTCTGTGCATTCAACTAACAGAGTTGAACCTTACTTTTGATTGAGCCTTTCTGAAACACTCTTTCTGTAGAAACTGCAATTGGACATTCTGAGCGCTAAGAGGCCTCTATTGGGAAAAAAAATATCTTCAAATAAAAACTACAAAGAAGCATTGTGTGAAACTTATTTCTGATATATTCATTAAGCTAACAGAGTTAAACCATACTTTTTATTGCGCAGTTCTGAACACTCTTTCTGTAGAAAATGCAAGTGGACATTCGGAGCGCTAAGAGGGTAATAGTGGAAAAAGGAATTTATGCAAATATAAACTACACAGTAGCATTCTGTGAAAATTCTTTCTGTTCTGTGCATTCAACTAACAGAGTTGAACCTTACTTTTGATTGAGCCGTTCTGAAACACTCTTTCTGTAGAAACTGCAATTGGACATGCTAAGCGCTAAGAGGCCTACATTGGGAAAAAGAATATCTTCAAATAAAAACTACACAGATGCATTCTGTGAAACTTATTTCTGATCTGTAAATTCAGTTAACAGAGATAAAACATATTTTTGATTGAGCAGTTATGAAACACTCTTTTTGTAGAAAATGCAAGTGGAGATTCGGAGCGCTAAGAGGGTAATAGTGGAAAAAGGAATGTCTTCAAATATAAACTACACAGAATCATTCAGTGAAACTTCTTTCTGATCTGTGCATTCAGCTAACAGAGTTAAACCATACTTTTGATTGAGCAGATCTGAACACTCTTTCTGTAGAAAATGCAACTGGACATTTGGAGCGCTAAGAGCGTAGTAGTGGAAAAAGGAATATATTCAAATATAAACTACACAGAAGCATTCTGTGAAACTTCTTTCTGATCTGAGCATTCAGCTAAGAGAGTTAAATCATACTTTTGATTGAGCAGTTTTGAAACACTCTGTCTGTAGAAAATGCAACTGGACATTCGTAGCGCTAAGTGGGTAATAGTGGAAAAAAGAATATGTTCAAATATAAACTACACAGAAGCATTGTATGAAACTTCTTTCTGTTCTGTGCATTCAACTAACAGAGTTGAACCTTACTTTTGATTGAGCCGTTCTGAAACACTCTTTCTGTAGAAACTGCAATTGGACATTCTGAGCGCTAAGAGGCCTATATTGGGAAAAAGAATGTCTACAAATAAAAACTACACAGAAGAATTGTGTGAAACTTCTTTCTGTTCTGTTTGTTCAACTAAAAGAGTTGAACCTTAGTTTTGATTGAGCCGTTCTGAAACACTCTTTCTGTAGAAAATGCAAGTGGAGATTCGGAGCGCTAAGAGGGTAATAGTGGAAAAAGGAATGTCTCCAAATATAAACTACACAGAATCATTCTGTGAAACTTCTTTCTGATCTGAGCATTCAGCTAACAGAGTTAAACCATACTTTTGATTGAGCAGTTTTGAAACACTCTGTCTGTAGAAAATGCAACTGGACATTCGTAGCGCTAAGTGGGTAATACTGGAAAAAAGAATATGTTCAAATATAAACTACACAGAAGCATTGTATGAAACTTCTTTCTGTTCTGTGCATTCAACTAACAGAGTTGAACCTTACTTTTGCTTGAGCCTTTCTGAAACACTCTTTCTGTAGAAACTGCAATTGGACATTCTGAGCGCTAAGAGGCCTCTATTGGGAAAAATAATATCTTCAAATAAAAACTACACAGAAGCATTGTGTGAAACTTATTTCTGATATGTTCATTAAGCTAACAGAGTTAACCATACTTTTGATTGCGCAGTTCTGAACACTCTTTCTGTAGAAAATGCAAGTGGACATTCGGAGCGCTAAGAGGGTAATAGTGGAAAAAGGAATATATTCAAATATAAACTACACAGTAGCATTCTGTGAAAATTCTTTCTGTTCTGTGCATTCAACTAACAGAGTTGAACCTTACTTTTGATTGAGCCGTTCTGAAAAACTCTTTCTGGAGAAACTGCAATTGGACATGCTAAGCGCTAAGAGGCCTACATTGGGAAAAAGAATATCTTCAAATAAAAACTACACAGATGCATTCTGTGAAACTTATTTCTGATCTGTAAATTCAGTTAACAGACATAAAACATATTTTTGATTGAGCAGTTATGAAACACTCTTTTTGTAGAAAATGCAAGAGGAGATTCGGAGCGCTAAGAGGGTAATAGTGGAAAAAGGAATGTCTTCAAATATAAGCTACACAGAATCATTCGGTGAAACTTCTTTCTGATCTGTGCATTCAGCTAACAGAGTTAAACCATACTTTTGATTGAGCAGATCTGAACACTCTTTCTGTAGAAAATGCAACTGGACATTTGGCGTGCTAAGAGCGTAGTAGTGGAAAAAGGAATATATTCAAATATAAACTACACAGAAGCATTCTGTGAAACTTATTTCTGATCTGAGCATTCAGCTAACAGAGTTAAACCATACTTTTGATTGAGCAGTTTAGAAACACTCTGTCTGTAGAAAATGCAACTGGACATTCGTAGCGCTAAGTGGGTAATAGTGGAAAAAAGAATATGTTCAAATATAAACTACACAGAAGCATTGTATGAAACTTCTTTCTGTTCTGTGCATTCAACTAACAGAGTTGAACCTTACTTTTGATTGAGCCGTTCTGAAACACTCTTTCTGTAGAAACTGCAATTGGACATTCTGAGCGCTAAGAGGCCTATATTGGGAAAAATAATATCTTCAAATAAAAACTACACAGAAGCATTGTGTGAAACTTATTTCTGATATGTTCATTAAGCTAACAGAGTTAACCATACTTTTGATTGCGCAGTTCTGAACACTCTTTCTGTAGAAAATGCAAGTGGACATTCGGAGCGCTAAGAGGGTAATAGTGGAAAAAGGAATATATTCAAATATAAACTACACAGTAGCATTCTGTGAAAATTCTTTCTGTTCTGTGCATTCAACTAACAGAGTTGAACCTTACTTTTGATTGAGCCGTTCTGACAAACTCTTTCTGGAGAAACTGCAATTGGACATGCTAAGCGCTAAGAGGCCTACATTGGGAAAAAGAATATCTTCAAATAAAAACTACACAGATGCATTCTGTGAAACTTATTTCTGATCTGTAAATTCAGTTAACAGAAATAAAACATATTTTTGATTGAGCAGTTATGAAACACTCTTTTTGTAGAAAATGCAAGAGGAGATTCGGAGCGCTAAGTGGGTAATAGTGGAAAAAGGAATGTCTTCAAATATAAGCTACACAGAATCATTCGGTGAAACTTCTTTCTGATCTGTGCATTCAGCTAACAGAGTTAAACCATACTTTTGATTGAGCAGATCTGAACACTCTTTCTGTAGAAAATGCAACTGGACCTTTGGCGTGCTAAGAGCGTAGTAGTGGAAAAAGGAATATATTCAAATATAAACTACACAGAAGCATTCTGTGAAACTTCTTTCTGATCTGAGCATTCAGCTAACAGAGTTAAACCATACTTTTGATTGAGCAGTTTAGAAACACTCTGTCTGTAGAAAATGCAACTGGATATTCGTAGCGCTAAGTGGGTAATAGTGGAAAAAAGAATATGTTCAAATATAAACTACACAGAAGCATTGTATGAAACTTCTTTCTGTTCTGTGCATTCAACTAACAGAGTTGAACCTTACTTTTGATTGAGCCGTTCTGAAACACTCTTTCTGTAGAAACTGCAATTGGACATTCTGAGCGCTAAGAGGCCTATATTGGGAAAAAGAATGTCTACAAATAAAAACTACACAGAAGAATTGTGTGAAACTTCTTTCTGTTCTGTTTGTTCAACTAAAAGAGTTGAACCTTAGTTTCGATTGAGCCGTTCTGAAACACTCTTTCTGTAGAAAATGCAAGTGGAGATTCGGAGCGCTAAGAGGGTAATAGTGGAAAAAGTAATGTCTCCAAATATAAACTACACAGAATCATTCTGTGAAACTTCTTTCTGATCTGTGCATTCAGCTAACAGAGTTAAACCATACTTTTGATTGAGCAGATCTGAACACTCTTTCTGTAGAAAATGCAACTGGACATTTGGAGCGCTAAGAGAGTAGTAGTGGAAAAAGGAATATATTCAAATATAAACTACACAGAAGCATTCTGTGAAACTTCTTTCTGATCTGAGCATTCAGCTAACAGAGTTAAAACATACTTTTGATTGAGCAGTTTTGAAACACTCTGTCTGTAGAAAATGCAACTGGACATTCGTAGCGCTAAGTGGGTAATACTGGAAAAAAGAATATGTTCAAATATAAACTACACAGAAGCATTGTATGAAACTTCTTTCTGTTCTGTGCATTCAACTAACAGAGTTGAACCTTACTTTTGCTTGAGCCTTTCTGAAACACTCTTTCTGTAGAAACTGCAATTGGACATTCTGAGCGCTAAGAGGCCTCTATTGGGAAAAATAATATCTTCAAATAAAAACTACACAGAAGCATTGTGTGAAACTTATTTCTGATATGTTCATTAAGCTAACAGAGTTAACCATACTTTTGATTGCGCAGTTCTGAACACTCTTTCTGTAGAAAATGCAAGTGGACATTCGGAGCGCTAAGAGGGTAATAGTGGAAAAAGGAATATATTCAAATATAAACTACACAGTAGCATTCTGTGAAAATTCTTTCTGTTCTGTGCATTCAACTAACAGAGTTGAACCTTACTTTTGATTGAGCCGTTCTGAAAAACTCTTTCTGGAGAAACTGCAATTGGACATGCTAAGCGCTAAGAGGCCTACATTGGGAAAAAGAATATCTTCAAATAAAAACTACACAGATGCATTCTGTGAAACTTATTTCTGATCTGTAAATTCAGTTAACAGAGATAAAACATATTTTTGATTGAGCAGTTATGAAACACTCTTTTTGTAGAAAATGCAAGAGGAGATTCGGAGCGCTAAGAGGGTAATAGTGGAAAAAGGAATGTCTTCAAATATAAGCTACACAGAATCATTCGGTGAAACTTCTTTCTGATCTGTGCATTCAGCTAACAGAGTTAAACCATAGTTTTGATTGAGCAGATCTGAACACTCTTTCTGTAGAAAATGCAACTGGACATTTGGCGTGCTAAGAGCGTAGTAGTGGAAAAAGGAATATATTCAAATATAAACTACACAGAAGCATTCTGTGAAACTTCTTTCTGATCTGAGCATTCAGCTAACAGAGTTAAACCATACTTTTGATTGAGCAGTTTAGAAACACTCTGTCTGTAGAAAATGCAACTGGACATTCGTAGCGCTAAGTGGGTAATAGTGGAAAAAAGAATATGTTCAAATATAAACTACACAGAAGCATTGTATGAAACTTCTTTCTGTTCTGTGCATTCAACTAACAGAGTTGAACCTTACTTTTGATTGAGCCGTTCTGAAACACTCTTTCTGTAGAAACTGCAATTGGACATTCTGAGCGCTAAGAGGCCTATATTGGGAAAAAGAATGTCTACAAATAAAAACTACACAGAAGAATTGTGTGAAACTTCTTTCTGTTCTGTTTGTTCAACTAAAAGAGTTGAACCTTAGTTTCGATTGAGCCGTTCTGAAACACTCTTTCTGTAGAAAATGCAAGTGGAGATTCGGAGCGCTAAGAGGGTAATAGTGGAAAAAGTAATGTCTCCAAATATAAACTACACAGAATCATTCTGTGAAACTTCTTTCTGATCTGTGCATTCAGCTAACAGAGTTAAACCATACTTTTGATTGAGCAGATCTGAACACTCTTTCTGTAGAAAATGCAACTGGACATTTGGAGCGCTAAGAGAGTAGTAGTGGAAAAAGGAATATATGCAAATATAAACTACACAGAAGCATTCTGTGAAACTTCTTTCTGATCTGAGCATTCAGCTAACAGAGTTAAACCATACTTTTGATTGAGCAGTTTTGAAACACTCTGTCTGTAGAAAATGCAACTGGACATTCGTAGCGCTAAGTGGGTAATACTGGAAAAAAGAATATGTTCAAATATAAACTACACAGAAGCATTGTATGAAACTTCTTTCTGTTCTGTGCATTCAACTAACAGAGTTGAACCTTACTTTTGCTTGAGCCTTTCTGAAACACTCTTTCTGTAGAAACTGCAATTGGACATTCTGAGTGCTAAGAGGCCTCTATTGGGAAAAATAATATCTTCAAATAAAAACTACACAGAAGCATTGTGTGAAACTTATTTCTGATATGTTCATTAAGCTAACAGAGTTAACCATACTTTTGATTGCGCAGTTCTGAACACTCTTTCTGTAGAAAATGCAAGTGGACATTCGGAGCGCTAAGAGGGTAATAGTGGAAAAAGGAATATATTCAAATATAAACTACACAGTAGCATTCTGTGAAAATTCTTTCTGTTCTGTGCATTCAACTAACAGAGTTGAACCTTACTTTTGATTGAGCCGTTCTGAAAAACTCTTTCTGGAGAAACTGCAATTGGACATGCTAAGCGCTAAGAGGCCTACATTGGGAAAAAGAATATCTTCAAATAAAAACTACACAGATGCATTCTGTGAAACTTATTTCTGATCTGTAAATTCAGTTAACAGACATAAAACATATTTTTGATTGAGCAGTTATGAAACACTCTTTTTGTAGAAAATGCAAGAGGAGATTCGGAGCGCTAAGAGGGTAATAGTGGAAAAAGGAATGTCTTCAAATATAAGCTACACAGAATCATTCGGTGAAACTTCTTTCTGATCTGTGCATTCAGCTAACAGAGTTAAACCATACTTTTGATTGAGCAGATCTGAACACTCTTTCTGTAGAAAATGCAACTGGACATTTGGCGTGCTAAGAGCGTAGTAGTGGAAAAAGGAATATATTCAAATATAAACTACACAGAAGCATTCTGTGAAACTTATTTCTGATCTGAGCATTCAGCTAACAGAGTTAAACCATACTTTTGATTGAGCAGTTTAGAAACACTCTGTCTGTAGAAAATGCAACTGGACATTCGTAGCGCTAAGTGGGTAATAGTGGAAAAAAGAATATGTTCAAATATAAACTACACAGAAGCATTGTATGAAACTTCTTTCTGTTCTGTGCATTCAACTAACAGAGTTGAACCTTACTTTTGATTGAGCCGTTCTGAAACACTCTTTCTGTAGAAACTGCAATTGGACATTCTGAGCGCTAAGAGGCCTATATTGGGAAAAAGAATGTCTACAAATAAAAACTACACAGAAGAATTGTGTGAAACTTCTTTCTGTTCTGTTTGTTCAACTAAAAGAGTTGAACCTTAGTTTCGATTGAGCCGTTCTGAAACACTCTTTCTGTAGAAAATGCAAGTGGAGATTCGGAGCGCTAAGAGGGTAATAGTGGAAAAAGTAATGTCTCCAAATATAAACTACACAGAATCATTCTGTGAAACTTCTTTCTGATCTGTGCATTCAGCTAACAGAGTTAAACCATACTTTTGATTGAGCAGATCTGAACACTCTTTCTGTAGAAAATGCAACTGGACATTTGGAGCGCTAAGAGAGTAGTAGTGGAAAAAGGAATATATTCAAATATAAACTACACAGAAGCATTCTGTGAAACTTCTTTCTGATCTGAGCATTCAGCTAACAGAGTTAAACCATACTTTTGATTGAGCAATTTTGAAAAACTCTGTCTGTAGAAAATGCAACTGGACATTCGTAGCGCTAAGTGTGTAATACTGGAAAAAAGAATATGTTCAAATATAAACTACACAGAAGCATTGTATGAAACTTCTTTCTGTTCTGTGCATTCAACTAACAGAGTTGAACCTTACTTTTGATTGAGCCTTTCTGAAACACTCTTTCTGTAGAAACTGCAATTGGACATTCTGAGCGCTAAGAGGCCTCTATTGGGAAAAAAAATATCTTCAAATAAAAACTACAAAGAAGCATTGTGTGAAACTTATTTCTGATATATTCATTAAGCTAACAGAGTTAAACCATACTTTTTATTGCGCAGTTCTGAACACTCTTTCTGTAGAAAATGCAAGTGGACATTCGGAGCGCTAAGAGGGTAATAGTGGAAAAAGGAATTTATGCAAATATAAACTACACAGTAGCATTCTGTGAAAATTCTTTCTGTTCTGTGCATTCAACTAACAGAGTTGAACCTTACTTTTGATTGAGCCGTTCTGAAACACTCTTTCTGTAGAAACTGCAATTGGACATGCTAAGCGCTAAGAGGCCTACATTGGGAAAAAGAATATCTTCAAATAAAAACTACACAGATGCATTCTGTGAAACTTATTTCTGATCTGTAAATTCAGTTAACAGAGATAAAACATATTTTTGATTGAGCAGTTATGAAACACTCTTTTTGTAGAAAATGCAAGTGGAGATTCGGAGCGCTAAGAGGGTAATAGTGGAAAAAGGAATGTCTTCAAATATAAACTACACAGAATCATTCAGTGAAACTTCTTTCTGATCTGTGCATTCAGCTAACAGAGTTAAACCATACTTTTGATTGAGCAGATCTGAACACTCTTTCTGTAGAAAATGCAACTGGACATTTGGAGCGCTAAGAGCGTAGTAGTGGAAAAAGGAATATATTCAAATATAAACTACACAGAAGCATTCTGTGAAACTTCTTTCTGATCTGAGCATTCAGCTAAGAGAGTTAAATCATACTTTTGATTGAGCAGTTTTGAAACACTCTGTCTGTAGAAAATGCAACTGGACATTCGTAGCGCTAAGTGGGTAATAGTGGAAAAAAGAATATGTTCAAATATAAACTACACAGAAGCATTGTATGAAACTTCTTTCTGTTCTGTGCATTCAACTAACAGAGTTGAACCTTACTTTTGATTGAGCCGTTCTGAAACACTCTTTCTGTAGAAACTGCAATTGGACATTCTGAGCGCTAAGAGGCCTATATTGGGAAAAAGAATGTCTACAAATAAAAACTACACAGAAGAATTGTGTGAAACTTCTTTCTGTTCTGTTTGTTCAACTAAAAGAGTTGAACCTTAGTTTTGATTGAGCCGTTCTGAAACACTCTTTCTGTAGAAAATGCAAGTGGAGATTCGGAGCGCTAAGAGGGTAATAGTGGAAAAAGGAATGTCTCCAAATATAAACTACACAGAATCATTCTGTGAAACTTCTTTCTGATCTGAGCATTCAGCTAACAGAGTTAAACCATACTTTTGATTGAGCAGTTTTGAAACACTCTGTCTGTAGAAAATGCAACTGGACATTCGTAGCGCTAAGTGGGTAATACTGGAAAAAAGAATATGTTCAAATATAAACTACACAGAAGCATTGTATGAAACTTCTTTCTGTTCTGTGCATTCAACTAACAGAGTTGAACCTTACTTTTGCTTGAGCCTTTCTGAAACACTCTTTCTGTAGAAACTGCAATTGGACATTCTGAGCGCTAAGAGGCCTCTATTGGGAAAAATAATATCTTCAAATAAAAACTACACAGAAGCATTGTGTGAAACTTATTTCTGATATGTTCATTAAGCTAACAGAGTTAACCATACTTTTGATTGCGCAGTTCTGAACACTCTTTCTGTAGAAAATGCAAGTGGACATTCGGAGCGCTAAGAGGGTAATAGTGGAAAAAGGAATATATTCAAATATAAACTACACAGTAGCATTCTGTGAAAATTCTTTCTGTTCTGTGCATTCAACTAACAGAGTTGAACCTTACTTTTGATTGAGCCGTTCTGAAAAACTCTTTCTGGAGAAACTGCAATTGGACATGCTAAGCGCTAAGAGGCCTACATTGGGAAAAAGAATATCTTCAAATAAAAACTACACAGATGCATTCTGTGAAACTTATTTCTGATCTGTAAATTCAGTTAACAGACATAAAACATATTTTTGATTGAGCAGTTATGAAACACTCTTTTTGTAGAAAATGCAAGAGGAGATTCGGAGCGCTAAGAGGGTAATAGTGGAAAAAGGAATGTCTTCAAATATAAGCTACACAGAATCATTCGGTGAAACTTCTTTCTGATCTGTGCATTCAGCTAACAGAGTTAAACCATACTTTTGATTGAGCAGATCTGAACACTCTTTCTGTAGAAAATGCAACTGGACATTTGGCGTGCTAAGAGCGTAGTAGTGGAAAAAGGAATATATTCAAATATAAACTACACAGAAGCATTCTGTGAAACTTATTTCTGATCTGAGCATTCAGCTAACAGAGTTAAACCATACTTTTGATTGAGCAGTTTAGAAACACTCTGTCTGTAGAAAATGCAACTGGACATTCGTAGCGCTAAGTGGGTAATAGTGGAAAAAAGAATATGTTCAAATATAAACTACACAGAAGCATTGTATGAAACTTCTTTCTGTTCTGTGCATTCAACTAACAGAGTTGAACCTTACTTTTGATTGAGCCGTTCTGAAACACTCTTTCTGTAGAAACTGCAATTGGACATTCTGAGCGCTAAGAGGCCTATATTGGGAAAAAGAATGTCTACAAATAAAAACTACACAGAAGAATTGTGTGAAACTTCTTTCTGTTCTGTTTGTTCAACTAAAAGAGTTGAACCTTAGTTTCGATTGAGCCGTTCTGAAACACTCTTTCTGTAGAAAATGCAAGTGGAGATTCGGAGCGCTAAGAGGGTAATAGTGGAAAAAGTAATGTCTCCAAATATAAACTACACAGAATCATTCTGTGAAACTTCTTTCTGATCTGTGCATTCAGCTAACAGAGTTAAACCATACTTTTGATTGAGCAGATCTGAACACTCTTTCTGTAGAAAATGCAACTGGACATTTGGAGCGCTAAGAGAGTAGTAGTGGAAAAAGGAATATATTCAAATATAAACTACACAGAAGCATTCTGTGAAACTTCTTTCTGATCTGAGCATTCAGCTAACAGAGTTAAACCATACTTTTGATTGAGCAATTTTGAAAAACTCTGTCTGTAGAAAATGCAACTGGACATTCGTAGCGCTAAGTGGGTAATACTGGAAAAAAGAATATGTTCAAATATAAACTACACAGAAGCATTGTATGAAACTTCTTTCTGTTCTGTGCATTCAACTAACAGAGTTGAACCTTACTTTTGATTGAGCCTTTCTGAAACACTCTTTCTGTAGAAACTGCAATTGGACATTCTGAGCGCTAAGAGGCCTCTATTGGGAAAAAAAATATCTTCAAATAAAAACTACAAAGAAGCATTGTGTGAAACTTATTTCTGATATATTCATTAAGCTAACAGAGTTAAACCATACTTTTGATTGCGCAGTTCTGAACACTCTTTCTGTAGAAAATGCAAGTGGACATTCGGCGCGCTAAGAGGGTAATAGTGGAAAAAGGAATTTATGCAAATATAAACTACACAGTAGCATTCTGTGAAAATTCTTTCTGTTCTGTGCATTCAACTAACAGAGTTGAACCTTACTTTTGATTGAGCCGTTCTGAAACACTCTTTCTGTAGAAACTGCAATTGGACATGCTAAGCGCTAAGAGGCCTACATTGGGAAAAAGAATATCTTCAAATAAAAACTACACAGATGCATTCTGTGAAACTTATTTCTGATCTGTAAATTCAGTTAACAGAGATAAAACATATTTTTGATTGAGCAGTTATGAAACACTCTTTTTGTAGAAAATGCAAGTGGAGATTCGGAGCGCTAAGAGGGTAATAGTGGAAAAAGGAATGTCTTCAAATATAAACTACACAGAATCATTCAGTGAAACTACTTTCTGATCTGTGCATTCAGCTAACAGAGTTAAACCATACTTTTGATTGAGCAGATCTGAACACTCTTTCTTTAGAAAATGCAACTGGACATTTGGAGCGCTAAGAGCGTAGTAGTGGAAAAAGGAATATATTCAAATATAAACTACACAGAAGCATTCTGTGAAACTTCTTTCTGATCTGAGCATTCAGCTAAGAGAGTTAAATCATACTTTTGATTGAGCAGTTTTGAAACACTCTGTCTGTAGAAAATGCAACTGGACATTCGTAGCGCTAAGTGGGTAATAGTGGAAAAAAGAATATGTTCAAATATAAACTACACAGAAGCATTGTATGAAACTTCTTTCTGTTCTGTGCATTCAACTAACAGAGTTGAACCTTACTTTTGATTGAGCCGTTCTGAAACACTCTTTCTGTAGAAACTGCAATTGGACATTCTGAGCGCTAAGAGGCCTATATTGGGAAAAAGAATGTCTACAAATAAAAACTACACAGAAGAATTGTGTGAAACTTCTTTCTGTTCTGTTTGTTCAACTAAAAGAGTTGAACCTTAGTTTTGATTGAGCCGTTCTGAAACACTCTTTCTGTAGAAAATGCAAGTGGAGATTCGGAGCGCTAAGAGGGTAATAGTGGAAAAAGGAATGTCTCCAAATATAAACTACACAGAATCATTCTGTGAAACTTCTTTCTGATCTGTGCATTCAGCTAACAGAGTTAAACCATACTTTTGATTGAGCAGATCTGAACACTCTTTCTGTAGAAAATGCAACTGGACATTTGGAGCGCTAAGAGAGTAGTAGTGGAAAAAGGAATATATTCAAATATAAACTACACAGAAGCATTCTGTGAAACTTCTTTCTGATCTGAGCATTCAGCTAACAGAGTTAAACCATACTTTTGATTGAGCAGTTTTGAAACACTCTGTCTGTAGAAAATGCAACTGGACATTCGTAGCGCTAAGTGGGTAATACTGGAAAAAAGAATATGTTCAAATATAAACTACACAGAAGCATTGTATGAAACTTCTTTCTGTTCTGTGCATTCAACTAACAGAGTTGAACCTTACTTTTGCTTGAGCCTTTCTGAAACACTCTTTCTGTAGAAACTGCAATTGGACATTCTGAGCGCTAAGAGGCCTCTATTGGGAAAAATAATATCTTCAAATAAAAACTACACAGAAGCATTGTGTGAAACTTATTTCTGATATGTTCATTAAGCTAACAGAGTTAACCATACTTTTGATTGCGCAGTTCTGAACACTCTTTCTGTAGAAAATGCAAGTTGACATTCGGAGCGCTAAGAGGGTAATAGTGGAAAAAGGAATATATTCAAATATAAACTACACAGTAGCATTCTGTGAAAATTCTTTCTGTTCTGTGCATTCAACTAACAGAGTTGAACCTTACTTTTGATTGAGCCGTTCTGAAAAACTCTTTCTGGAGAAACTGCAATTGGACATGCTAAGCGCTAAGAGGCCTACATTGGGAAAAAGAATATCTTCAAATAAAAACTACACAGATGCATTCTGTGAAACTTATTTCTGATCTGTAAATTCAGTTAACAGAGATAAAACATATTTTTGATTGAGCAGTTATGAAACACTCTTTTTGTAGAAAATGCAAGAGGAGATTCGGAGCGCTAAGAGGGTAATAGTGGAAAAAGGAATGTCTTCAAATATAAGCTACACAGAATCATTCGGTGAAACTTCTTTCTGATCTGTGCATTCAGCTAACAGAGTTAAACCATACTTTTGATTGAGCAGATCTGAACACTCTTTCTGTAGAAAATGCAACTGGACATTTGGCGTGCTAAGAGCGTAGTAGTGGAAAAAGGAATATATTCAAATATAAACTACACAGAAGCATTCTGTGAAACTTCTTTCTGATCTGAGCATTCAGCTAACAGAGTTAAACCATACTTTTGATTGAGCAGTTTAGAAACACTCTGTCTGTAGAAAATGCAACTGGACATTCGTAGCGCTAAGTGGGTAATAGTGGAAAAAAGAATATGTTCAAATATAAACTACACAGAAGCATTGTATGAAACTTCTTTCTGTTCTGTGCATTCAACTAACAGAGTTGAACCTTACTTTTGATTGAGCCGTTCTGAAACACTCTTTCTGTAGAAACTGCAATTGGGCATTCTGAGCGCTAAGAGGCCTATATTGGGAAAAAGAATGTCTACAAATAAAAACTACACAGAAGAATTGTGTGAAACTTCTTTCTGTTCTGTTTGTTCAACTAAAAGAGTTGAACCTTAGTTTCGATTGAGCCGTTCTGAAACACTCTTTCTGTAGAAAATGCAAGTGGAGATTCGGAGCGCTAAGAGGGTAATAGTGGAAAAAGTAATGTCTCCAAATATAAACTACACAGAATCATTCTGTGAAACTTCTTTCTGATCTGTGCATTCAGCTAACAGAGTTAAACCATACTTTTGATTGAGCAGATCTGAACACTCTTTCTGTAGAAAATGCAACTGGACATTTGGAGCGCTAAGAGAGTAGTAGTGGAAAAAGGAATATATTCAAATATAAACTACACAGAAGCATTCTGTGAAACTTCTTTCTGATCTGAGCATTCAGCTAACAGAGTTAAACCATACTTTTGATTGAGCAATTTTGAAAAACTCTGTCTGTAGAAAATGCAACTGGACATTCGTAGCGCTAAGTGGGTAATACTGGAAAAAAGAATATGTTCAAATATAAACTACACAGAAGCATTGTATGAAACTTCTTTCTGTTCTGTGCATTCAACTAACAGAGTTGAACCTTACTTTTGATTGAGCCTTTCTGAAACACTCTTTCTGTAGAAACTGCAATTGGACATTCTGAGCGCTAAGAGGCCTCTATTGGGAAAAAAAATATCTTCAAATAAAAACTACAAAGAAGCATTGTGTGAAACTTATTTCTGATATATTCATTAAGCTAACAGAGTTAAACCATACTTTTGATTGCGCAGTTCTGAACACTCTTTCTGTAGAAAATGCAAGTGGACATTCGGAGCGCTAAGAGGGTAATAGTGGAAAAAGGAATTTATGCAAATATAAACTACACAGTAGCATTCTGTGAAAATTCTTTCTGTTCTGTGCATTCAACTAACAGAGTTGAACCTTACTTTTGATTGAGCCGTTCTGAAACACTCTTTCTGTAGAAACTGCAATTGGACATGCTAAGCGCTAAGAGGCCTACATTGGGAAAAAGAATATCTTCAAATAAAAACTACACAGATGCATTCTGTGAAACTTATTTCTGATCTGTAAATTCAGTTAACAGAGATAAAACATATTTTTGATTGAGCAGTTATGAAACACTCTTTTTGTAGAAAATGCAAGTGGAGATTCGGAGCGCTAAGGGGGTAATAGTGGAAAAAGGAATGTCTTCAAATATAAACTACACAGAATCATTCAGTGAAACTACTTTCTGATCTGTGCATTCAGCTAACAGAGTTAAACCATACTTTTGATTGAGCAGATCTGAACACTCTTTCTGTAGAAAATGCAACTGGACATTTGGAGCGCTAAGAGCGTAGTAGTGGAAAAAGGAATATATTCAAATATAAACTACACAGAAGCATTCTGTGAAACTTCTTTCTGATCTGAGCATTCAGCTAAGAGAGTTAAATCATACTTTTGATTGAGCAGTTTTGAAACACTCTGTCTGTAGAAAATGCAACTGGACATTCGTAGCGCTAAGTGGGTAATAGTGGAAAAAAGAATATGTTCAAATATAAACTACACAGAAGCATTGTATGAAACTTCTTTCTGTTCTGTGCATTCAACTAACAGAGTTGAACCTTACTTTTGATTGAGCCGTTCTGAAACACTCTTTCTGTAGAAACTGCAATTGGACATTCTGAGCGCTAAGAGGCCTATATTGGGAAAAAGAATGTCTACAAATAAAAACTACACAGAAGAATTGTGTGAAACTTCTTTCTGTTCTGTTTGTTCAACTAAAAGAGTTGAACCTTAGTTTTGATTGAGCCGTTCTGAAACACTCTTTCTGTAGAAAATGCAAGTGGAGATTCGGAGCGCTAAGAGGGTAATAGTGGAAAAAGGAATGTCTGCAAATATAAACTACACAGAATCATTCTGTGAAACTTCTTTCTGATCTGTGCATTCAGCTAACAGAGTTAAACCATACTTTTGATTGAGCAGATCTGAACACTCTTTCTGTAGAAAATGCAACTGGACATTTGGCGCGCTAAGAGCGTAGTAGTGGAAAAAGGAATATATTCAAATATAAACTACACAGAAGCATTCTGTGAAACTTCTTTCTGATCTGAGCATTCAGCTAACAGAGTTAAACCATACTTTTGATTGAGCAGTTTAGAAACACTCTGTCTGTAGAAAATGCAACTGGACATTCGTAGCGCTAAGTGGGTAATAGTGGAAAAAAGAATATGTTCAAATATAAACTACACAGAAGCATTGTATGAAACTTCTTTCTGTTCTGTGCATTCAACTAACAGAGTTGAACCTTACTTTTGATTGAGCCGTTCTGAAACACTCTTTCTGTAGAAACTGCAATTGGACATTCTGAGCGCTAAGAGGCCTATATTGGGAAAAAGAATGTCTACAAATAAAAACTACACAGAAGAATTGTGTGAAACTTCTTTCTGTTCTGTTTGTTCAACTAAAAGAGTTGAACCTTAGTTTCGATTGAGCCGTTCTGAAACACTCTTTCTGTAGAAAATGCAAGTGGAGATTCGGAGCGCTAAGAGGGTAATAGTGGAAAAAGTAATGTCTCCAAATATAAACTACACAGAATCATTCTGTGAAACTTCTTTCTGATCTGTGCATTCAGCTAACAGAGTTAAATCATACTTTTGATAGAGCAGATCTGAACACTCTTTCTGTAGAAAATGCAACTGGACATTTGGAGCGCTAAGAGAGTAGTAGTGGAAAAAGGAATATATTCAAATATAAACTACACAGAAGCATTCTGTGAAACTTCTTTCTGATCTGAGCATTCAGCTAACAGAGTTAAACCATACTTTTGATTGAGCAGTTTTGAAACACTCTGTCTGTAGAAAATGCAACTGGACATTCGTAGCGCTAAGTGGGTAATACTGGAAAAAAGAATATGTTCAAATATAAACTACACAGAAGCATTGTATGAAACTTCTTTCTGTTCTGTGCATTCAACTAACAGAGTTGAACCTTACTTTTGCTTGAGCCTTTCTGAAACACTCTTTCTGTAGAAACTGCAATTGGACATTCTGAGCGCTAAGAGGCCTCTATTGGGAAAAATAATATCTTCAAATAAAAACTACACAGAAGCATTGTGTGAAACTTATTTCTGATATGTTCATTAAGCTAACAGAGTTAACCATACTTTTGATTGCGCAGTTCTGAACACTCTTTCTGTAGAAAATGCAAGTGGACATTCGGAGCGCTAAGAGGGTAATAGTGGAAAAAGGAATATATTCAAATATAAACTACACAGTAGCATTCTGTGAAAATTCTTTCTGTTCTGTGCATTCAACTAACAGAGTTGAACCTTACTTTTGATTGAGCCGTTCTGAAAAACTCTTTCTGGAGAAACTGCAATTGGACATGCTAAGCGCTAAGAGGCCTACATTGGGAAAAAGAATATCTTCAAATAAAAACTACACAGATGCATTCTGTGAAACTTATTTCTGATCTGTAAATTCAGTTAACAGAGATAAAACATATTTTTGATTGAGCAGTTATGAAACACACTTTTTGTAGAAAATGCAAGAGGAGATTCGGAGCGCTAAGAGGGTAATAGTGGAAAAAGGAATGTCTTCAAATATAAGCTACACAGAATCATTCGGTGAAACTTCTTTCTGATCTGTGCATTCAGCTAACAGAGTTAAACCATACTTTTGATTGAGCAGATCTGAACACTCTTTCTGTAGAAAATGCAACTGGACATTTGGCGTGCTAAGAGCGTAGTAGTGGAAAAAGGAATATATTCAAATATAAACTACACAGAAGCATTCTGTGAAACTTCTTTCTGATCTGAGCATTCAGCTAACAGAGTTAAACCATACTTTTGATTGAGCAGTTTAGAAACACTCTGTCTGTAGAAAATGCAACTGGACATTCGTAGCGCTAAGTGGGTAATAGTGGAAAAAAGAATATGTTCAAATATAAACTACACAGAAGCATTGTATGAAACTTCTTTCTGTTCTGTGCATTCAACTAACAGAGTTGAACCTTACTTTTGATTGAGCCGTTCTGAAACACTCTTTCTGTAGAAACTGCAATTGGACATTCTGAGCGCTAAGAGGCCTATATTGGGAAAAAGAATGTCTACAAATAAAAACTACACAGAAGAATTGTGTGAAACTTCTTTCTGTTCTGTTTGTTCAACTAAAAGATTTGAACCTTAGTTTTGATTGAGCCGTTCTGAAACACTCTTTCTGTAGAAAATGCAAGTGGAGATTCGGAGCGCTAAGAGGGTAATAGTGGAAAAAGGAATGTCTCCAAATATAAACTACACAGAATCATTCTGTGAAACTTCTTTCTGATCTGTGCATTCAGCTAACAGAGTTAAACCATACTTTTGATTGAGCAGATCTGAACACTCTTTCTGTAGAAAATGCAACTGGACATTTGGAGCGCTAAGAGAGTAGTAGTGGAAAAAGGAATATATTCAAATATAAACTACACAGAAGCATTCTGTGAAACTTCTTTCTGATCTGAACATTCAGCTAACAGAGTTAAACCATACTTTTGATTGAGCAGTTTTGAAACACTCTGTCTGTAGAAAATGCAACTGGACATTCGTAGCGCTAAGTGGGTAATACTGGAAAAAAGAATATGTTCAAATATAAACTACACAGAAGCATTGTATGAAACTTCTTTCTGTTCTGTGCATTCAACTAACAGAGTTGAACCTTACTTTTGCTTGAGCCTTTCTGAAACACTCTTTCTGTAGAAACTGCAATTGGACATTCTGAGCGCTAAGAGGCCTCTATTGGGAAAAATAATATCTTCAAATAAAAACTACACAGAAGCATTGTGTGAAACTTATTTCTGATATGTTCATTAAGCTAACAGAGTTAACCATACTTTTGATTGCGCAGTTCTGAACACTCTTTCTGTAGAAAATGCAAGTGGACATTCGGAGCGCTAAGAGGGTAATAGTGGAAAAAGGAATATATTCAAATATAAACTACACAGTAGCATTCTGTGAAAATTCTTTCTGTTCTGTGCATTCAACTAACAGAGTTGAACCTTACTTTTGATTGAGCCGTTCTGAAAAACTCTTTCTGGAGAAACTGCAATTGGACATGCTAAGCGCTAAGAGGCCTACATTGGGAAAAAGAGTATCTTCAAATAAAAACTACACAGATGCATTCTGTGAAACTTATTTCTGATCTGTAAATTCAGTTAACAGACATAAAGCATATTTTTGATTGAGCAGTTATGAAACACTCTTTTTGTAGAAAATGCAAGAGGAGATTCGGAGCGCTAAGAGGGTAATAGTGGAAAAAGGAATGTCTTCAAATATAAGCTACACAGAATCATTCGGTGAAACTTCTTTCTGATCTGTGCATTCAGCTAACAGAGTTAAACCATACTTTTGATTGAGCAGATCTGAACACTCTTTCTGTAGAAAATGCAACTGGACATTTGGCGTGCTAAGAGCGTAGTAGTGGAAAAAGGAATATATTCAAATATAAACTACACAGAAGCATTCTGTGAAACTTCTTTCTGATCTGAGCATTCAGCTAACAGAGTTAAACCATACTTTTGATTGAGCAGTTTAGAAACACTCTGTCTGTAGAAAATGCAACTGGACATTCGTAGCGCTAAGTGGGTAATAGTGGAAAAAAGAATATGTTCAAATATAAACTACACAGAAGCATTGTATGAAACTTCTTTCTGTTCTGTGCATTCAACTAACAGAGTTGAACCTTACTTTTGATTGAGCCGTTCTGAAACACTCTTTCTGTAGAAACTGCAATTGGACATTCTGAGCGCTAAGAGGCCTATATTGGGAAAAAGAATGTCTACAAATAAAAACTACACAGAAGAAT
This sequence comes from Symphalangus syndactylus, assembly GCF_028878055.3. NCBI lineage: Eukaryota > Metazoa > Chordata > Mammalia > Primates > Hylobatidae > Symphalangus > Symphalangus syndactylus. The sequence continues at coordinate 106,749,402 of NC_072437.2, read as the reverse complement.
TGTGTGAAACTTCTTTCTGTTCTGTTTGTTCAACTAAAAGAGTTGAACCTTAGTTTCGATTGAGCCGTTCTGAAACACTCTTTCTGTAGAAAATGCAAGTGGAGATTCGGAGCGCTAAGAGGGTAATAGTGGAAAAAGTAATGTCTCCAAATATAAACTACACAGAATCATTCTGTGAAACTTCTTTCTGATCTGTGCATTCAGCTAACAGAGTTAAACCACACTTTTGATTGAGCAGATCTGAACACTCTTTCTGTAGAAAATGCAACTGGACATTTGGAGCGCTAAGAGAGTAGTAGTGGAAAAAGGAATATATTCAAATATAAACTACACAGAAGCATTCTGTGAAACTTCTTTCTGATCTGAGCATTCAGCTAACAGAGTTAAACCATACTTTTGATTGAGCAGTTTTGAAAAACTCTGTCTGTAGAAAATGCAACTGGACATTCGTAGCGCTAAGTGGGTAATACTGGAAAAAAGAATATGTTCAAATATAAACTACACAGAAGCATTGTATGAAACTTCTTTCTGTTCTGTGCATTCAACTAACAGAGTTGAACCTTACTTTTGATTGAGCCTTTCTGAAACACTCTTTCTGTAGAAACTGCAATTGGACATTCTGAGCGCTAAGAGGCCTCTATTGGGAAAAAAAATATCTTCAAATAAAAACTACACAGAAGCATTGTGTGAAACTTATTTCTGATATATTCATTAAGCTAAGAGAGTTAAACCATACTTTTGATTGCGCAGTTCTGAACACTCTTTCTGTAGAAAATGCAAGTGGACATTCGGAGCGCTAAGAGGGTAATAGTGGAAAAAGGAATTTATGCAAATATAAACTACACAGTAGCATTCTGTGAAAATTCTTTCTGTTCTGTGCATTCAACTAACAGAGTTGAACCTTACTTTTGATTGAGCCGTTCTGAAACACTCTTTCTGTAGAAACTGCAATTGGACATGCTAAGCGCTAAGAGGCCTATATTGGGAAAAAGAATGTCTACAAATAAAAACTACACAGAAGCATTGTGTGAAACTTATTTCTGATATGTTCATTAAGCTAACAGAGTTAACCATACTTTTGATTGCGCAGTTCTGAACACTCTTTCTGTAGAAAATGCAAGTGGACATTCGGAGCGCTAAGAGGGTAATAGTGGAAAAAGGAATATATTCAAATATAAACTACACAGTAGCATTCTGTGAAAATTATTTCTGTTCTGTGCATTCAACTAACAGAGTTGAACCTTACTTTTGATTGAGCCGTTCTGAAAAACTCTTTCTGGAGAAACTGCAATTGGACATGCTAAGCGCAAAGAGGCCTACATTGGGAAAAAGAATATCTTCAAATAAAAACTACACAGATGCATTCTGTGAAACTTATTTCTGATCTGTAAATTCAGTTAACAGAGATAAAACATATTTTTGATTGAGCAGTTATGAAACACCCTTTTTGTAGAAAATGCAAGTGGAGATTCGGCGCGCTAAGAGGGTAATAGTGGAAAAAGGAATGTCTTCAAATATAAACTACACAGAATCATTCGGTGAAACTTCTTTCTGATCTGTGCATTCAGCTAACAGAGTTAAACCATACTTTTGATTGAGCAGATCTGAACACTCTTTCTGTAGAAAATGCAACTGGACATTTGGAGCGCTAAGAGCGTAGTAGTGGAAAAAGGAATATATTCAAATATAAACTACACAGAAGCATTCTGTGAAACTTGTTTCTGATCTGAGCATTCAGCTAACAGAGTTAAATCATACTTTTGATTGAGCAGTTTTGAAACACTCTGTCTGTAGAAAATGCAACTGGACATTCGTAGCGCTAAGTGGGTAATAGTGGAAAAAAGAATATGTTCAAATATAAACTACACAGAAGCATTGTATGAAACTTCTTTCTGTTCTGTGCATTCAACTAACAGAGTTGAACCTTACTTTTGATTGAGCTCTTCTGAAACACTATTTCTGTAGAAACTGCAATTGGACATTCTGAGCGCTAAGAGGCCTATATTGGGAAAAAGAATGTCTAAAAATAAAAACTACACTGAAGAATTGTGTGAAACTTCTTTCTGTTCTGTTTGTTCAACTAAAAGAGTTGAACCTTAGTTTTGATTGAGCCGTTTCGAAACACTCTTTCCGTAGAAAATGCAAGTGGACATTCGGAGCGCTAAGTGGGTAATAGTGGAAAAAGGAATATATTCAAATATAAACTACACAGTAGCATTCTGTGAAAATTCTTTCTGTTCTGTGCATTCAACTAACAGAGTTGAACCTTACTTTTGATTGAGCCGTTCTGAAAAACTCTTTCTGGAGAAACTGCAATTGGACATGCTAAGCGCTAAGAGGCCTACATTGGGAAAAAGAATATCTTCAAATAAAAACTACACAGATGCATTCTGTGAAACTTATTTCTGATATGTAAATTCAGTTAACAGAGATAAAACATATTTTTGATTGAGCAGTTATGAAACACTCTTTTTGTAGAAAATGCAAGAGGAGATTCGGAGCGCTAAGAGGGTAATAGTGGAAAAAGGAATGTCTTCAAATATAAACTACAAAGAATCATTTGGTGAAACTTCTTTCTGATCTGTGCATTCAGCTAACAGAGTTAAACCATACTTTTGATTGAGCAGATCTGAACACTCTTTCTGTAGAAAATGCAACTGGACATTTGGCGCGCTAAGAGCTTAGTAGTGGAAAAAGGAATATATTCAAATATAAACTACACAGAAGCATTCTGTGAAACTTCTTTCTGATCTGAGCATTCAGCTAACAGAGTTAAACCATACTTTTGATTGAGCAGTTTAGAAACACTCTGTCTGTAGAAAATGCAACTGGACATTCGTAGCGCTAAGTGGGTAATAGTGGAAAAAAGAATATGTTCAAATATAAACTACACAGAAGCATTGTATGAAACTACTTTCTGTTCTGTGCATTCAACTAACAGAGTTGAACCTTACTTTTGATTGAGCCGTTCTGAAACACTCTTTCTGTAGAAACTGCAATTGGACATTCTGAGCGCTAAGAGGCCTATATTGGGAAAAAGAATGTCTACAAATAAAAACTACACAGAAGAATTGTGTGAAACTTCTTTCTGTTCTGTTTGTTCAACTAAAAGAGTTGAACCTTAGTTTCGATTGAGCCGTTCTGAAACACTCTTTCTGTAGAAAATGCAAGTGGAGATTCGGAGCGCTAAGAGGGTAATAGTGGAAAAAGGAATTTATGCAAATATAAACTACACAGTAGCATTCTGTGAAAATACTTTCTGTTCTGTGCATTCAACTATCAGAGTTGAACCTTACTTTTGATTGAGCCGTTGTGAAACACTCTTTCTGTAGAAACTGCAATTGGACATGCTAAGCGCTAAGAGGCCTACATTGGGAAAAAGAATATCTTCAAATAAAAACTACACAGATGCATTCTGTGAAACTTATTTCTGATCTGTAAATTCAGTTAACAGAGATAAAACATATTTTTGATTGAGCAGTTATGAAACACCCTTTTTGTAGAAAATGCAAGTGCAGATTCGGAGCGCTAAGAGGGTAATAGTGGAAAAAGGAATGTCTTCAAATATAAACTACACAGAATCATTCGGTGAAACTTCTTTCTGATCTGTGCATTCAGCTAACAGAGTTAAACCATACATTTGATTGAGCAGATCTGAACACTCTTTCTGTAGAAAATGCAACTGGACATTTGGAGCGCTAAGAGCGTAGTAGTGGAAAAAGGAATATATTCAAATATAAACTACACAGAAGCATTCTGTGAAACTTCTTTCTGATCTGAGCATTCAGCAAACAGAGTTAAATCATACTTTTGATTGAGCAGTTTTGAAACACTCTGTCTGTAGAAAATGCAACTGGACATTCGTAGCGCTAAGTGGGTAATAGTGGAAAAAAGAATATGTTCAAATATAAACTACACAGAAGCATTGTATGAAACTTCTTTCTGTTCTGTGCATTCAACTAACAGAGTTGAACCTTACTTTTGATTGAGCCGTTCTGAAACACTCTTTCTGTAGAAACTTCAATTGGACATTCTGAGCACTAAGAGGCCTATATTGGGAAAAAGAATGTCTACAAATAAAAACTACACAGAAGAATTGTGTGAAACTTCTTTCTCTTCTGTTTGTTCAACTAAAAGAGTTGAACCTTAGTTTTGATTGAGCCGTTCTGAAACACTCTTTCTGTAGAAAATGCAAGTGGAGATTCGGAGCGCTAAGAGGGTAATAGTGGAAAAAGGAATGTCTCCAAATATAAACTACACAGAATCATTCTGTGAAACTTCTTTCTGATCTGTGCATTCAGCTAACAGAGTTAAACCATACTTTTGATTGAGCAGATCTGAACACTCTTTCTGTAGAAAATGCAACTGGACATTTGGAGCGCTAAGAGAGTAGCAGTGGAAAAAGGAATATATTCAAATATAAACTACACAGAAGCATTCTGTGAAACTTATTTCTGATCTGAGCATTCAGCTAACAGAGTTAAACCATACTTTTGATTGAGCAGTTTTGAAACACTCTGTCTGTAGAAAATGCAACTGGACATTCGTAGCGCTAAGTGGGTAATACTGGAAAAAAGAATATGTTCAAATATAAACTACACAGAAGCATTGTATGAAACTTCTTTCTGTTCTGTGCATTCAACTAACAGAGTTGAACCTTACTTTTGATTGAGCCTTTCTGAAACACTCTTTCTGTAGAAACTGCAATTGGACATTCTGAGCGCTAAGAGGCCTCTATTGGGAAAAATAATATCTTCAAATAAAAACTACACAGAAGCATTGTGTGAAACTTATTTCTGATATGTTCATTAAGCTAACAGAGTTAACCATACTTTTGATTGCGCAGTTCTGAACACTCTTTCTGTAGAAAATGCAAGTGGACATTCCGAGCGCTAAGAGGGTAATAGTGGAAAAAGGAATATATTCAAATATAAACTACACAGTAGCATTCTGTGAAAATTATTTCTGTTCTGTGCATTCAACTAACAGAGTTGAACCTTACTTTTGATTGAGCCGTTCTGAAAAACTCTTTCTGGAGAAACTGCAATTGGACATGCTAAGCGCTAAGAGGCCTACATTGGGAAAAAGAATATCTTCAAATAAAAACTACACAGATGCATTCTGTGAAACATATTTCTGATCTGTAAATTCAGTTAACAGAGATAAAACATATTTTTGATTGAGCAGTTATGAAACACCCTTTTTGTAGAAAATGCAAGTGGAGATTCGGCGCGCTAAGAGGGTAATAGTGGAAAAAGGAATGTCTTCAAATATAAACTACACAGAATCATTCGGTGAAACTTCTTTCTGATCTGTGCATTCAGCTAACAGAGTTAAACCATACTTTTGATTGAGCAGATCTGAACACTCTTTCTGTAGAAAATGCAACTGGACATTTGGAGCGCTAAGAGCGTAGTAGTGGAAAAAGGAATATATTCAAATATAAACTACACAGAAGCATTCTGTGAAACTTGTTTCTGATCTGAGCATTCAGCTAACAGATTTAAATCATACTTTTGATTGAGCAGTTTTGAAACACTCTGTCTGTAGAAAATGCAACTGGACATTCGTAGCGCTAAGTGGGTAATAGTGGAAAAAAGAATATGTTCAAATATAAACTACACAAAAGCATTGTATGAAACTTCTTTCTGTTCTGTGCATTCAACTAACAGAGTTGAACCTTACTTTTGATTGAGCTGTTCTGAAACACTATTTCTGTAGAAACTGCAATTGGACATTCTGAGCGCTAAGAGGCCTATATTGGGAAAAAGAATGTCTAAAAATAAAAACTACACCGAAGAATTGTGTGAAACTTCTTTCTGTTCTGTTTGTTCAACTAAAAGAGTTGAACCTTAGTTTTGATTGAGCCGTTCTGAAACACTCTTTCCGTAGAAAATGCAAGTGGAGATTCGGAGCGCTAAGAGGGTAATAGTGGAAAAAGGAATGTCTCCAAATATAAACTACACAGAATCATTCTGTGAAACTTCTTTCTGATCTGTGCATTCAGCTAACAGAGTTAAACCATAATTTGATTGAGCAGATCTGAACACTCTTTCTGTAGAAAATGCAACTGGACATTTGGAGCGCTAAGAGAGTAGTAGTGGAAAAAGGAATATATTCAAATATAAACTACACAGAAGCATTCTGTGAAACTTCTTTCTGATCTGAGCATTCAGCTAACAGAGTTAAACCATACTTTTGATTGAGCAGTTTTGAAACACTCTGTCTGTAGAAAATGCAACTGGACATTCGTAGCGCTAAGTGGGTAATACTGGAAAAAAGAATATGTTCAAATATAAACTACACAGAAGCATTGTATGAAACTTCTTTCTGTTCTGTGCATTCAACTAACGGAGTTGAACCTTACTTTTTATTGAGCCTTTCTGAAACACTCTTTCTGTAGAAACTGCAATTGGACATTCTGAGCGCTAAGAGGCCTCTATTGGGAAAAATAATATCTTCAAATAAAAACTACACAGAAGCATTGTGTGAAATTATTTCTGATATGTTCATTAAGCTAACAGAGTTAACCATACTTTTGATTGCGCAGTTCTGAACACTCTTTCTGTAGAAAATGCAAGTGGACATTCGGAGCGCTAAGAGGGTAATAGTGGAAAAAGGAATATATTCAAATATAAACTACACAGTAGCATTCTGTGAAAATTCTTTCTGTTCTGTGCATTCAACTAACAGAGTTGAACCTTACTTTTGATTGAGCCGTTCTGAAACACTCTTTCTGTAGAAACTGCAATTGGACATTCTGAGCGCTAAGAGGCCTATATTGGGAAAAAGAATGTCTACAAATAAAAACTACACAGAAGAATTGTGTGAAACTTCTTTCTGTTCTGTTTGTTCAACTAAAAGATTTGAAACTTAGTTTCGATTGAGCCGTTCTGAAACACTCTTTCTGTAGAAAATGCAAGTGGAGATTCGGAGCGCTAAGAGGGTAATAGTGGAAAAAGGAATGTCTCCAAATGTAAACTACACAGAATCATTCTGTGAAACTTCTTTCTGATCTGTGCATTCAGCTAACAGAGTTAAACCATACTTTTGATTGAGCAGATCTGAACACTCTTTCTGTAGAAAATGCAACTGGACATTTGGAGCGCTAAGAGAGTAGTAGTGGAAAAAGGAATATATTCAAATATAAACTACACAGAAGCATTCTGTGAAACTTCTTTCTGATCTTAGCATTCAGCTAACAGAGTTAAACCATACTTTTGATTGAGCAGTTTTGAAACACTCTGTCTGTAGAAAATGCAACTGGACATTCGTAGCGCTAAGTGGGTAATAGTGGAAAAAAGAATATGTTCAAATATAAACTACACAGAAGCATTGTATGAAACTACTTTCTTTTCTGTGCATTCAACTAACAGAGTTGAACCTTACTTTTGATTGAGCCTTTCTGAAACATTCTTTCTGTAGAAACTGCAATTGGACATTCTGAGCGCTAAGAGGCCTCTATTGGGAAAAATAATATCTTCAAATAAAAACTACACAGAAGCATTGTGTGAAACTTATTTCTGATATGTTCATTAAGCTAACAGAGTTAAACCATACTTTTGATTGCGCAGTTCTGAACACTCTTTCTGTAGAAAATGCAAGTGGACATTCGGAGCGCTAAGAGGGTAATAGTGGAAAAAGGAATATATTCAAATATAAACTACACAGTAGCATTCTGTGAAAATTCTTTCTGTTCTGTGCATTCAACTAACAGAGTTGAACCTTACTTTTGATTGAGCCGTTCTGAAACACTCTTTCTGTAGAAACTGCAATTGGACATGCTAAGCGCTAAGAGGCCTACATTGGGAAAAAGAATATCTTCAAATAAAAACTACACAGATGCATTCTGTGAAACTTATTTCTGATCTGTAAATTCAGATAACAGAGATAAAACATATTTTTGATTGAGCAGTTATGAAACACTCTTTTTGTAGAAAATGCAAGTGGAGATTCGGAGCGCTAAGAGGGTAATAGTGGAAAAAGAAATATATTCAAATATAAACTACACAGTAGCATTCTGAGAAACTTCTTTCTGTTCTGTGCATTCAACTAACAGAGTTGAACCTTACTTTTGATTGAGCCGTTCTGAAACACTCTTTCTGTAGAAACTGCAATTGGACATTCTGAGCGCTAAGAGGCCTATATTGGGAAAAAGAATGTCTACAAATAAAAACTACCCAGAAGAATTGTGTGAAACTTCTTTCTGTTCTGTTTGTTCAACTAAAAGAGTTGAACCTTAGTTTCGATTGAGCCGTTCTGAAATACTCTTTCTGTAGAAAATGCAAGTGGAGATTCGGAGCGCTAAGAGGGTAATAGTGGAAAAAGGAATGTCTCCAAATATAAACTACACAGAATCATTCTGTGAAACTTCTTTCTGATCTGTGCATTCAGCTAACAGTGTTAAACCATACTTTTGATTGAGCAGATCTGAACACTCTTTCTGTAGAAAATGCAACTGGACATTTGGAGCGCTAAGAGAGTAGTAATGGAAAAAGGAATATATTCAAATATAAACTACACAGAAGCATTCTGTGAAACTTCTTTCTGATCTGAGCATTCAGCTAACAGAGTTAAACCATACTTTTGATTGAGCAGTTTTGAAACACTCTGTCTGTAGAAAATGCAACTGGACATTCGTAGCGCTAAGTGGGTAATAGTGGAAAAAAGAATATGTTCAAATATAAACTACACAGAAGCATTGTATGAAACTACTTTCTGTTCTGTGCATTCAACTAACAGAGTTGAACCTTACTTTTGATTGAGCCTTTCTGAAACACTCTTTCTGTAGAAACTGCAATTGGACATTCTGAGCGCTAAGAGGCCTCTATTGGGAAAAATAATATCTTCAAATAAAAACTACACAGAAGCATTGTGTGAAACTTATTTCCGATATGTTCATTAAGCTAACAGAGTTAAACCATACTTTTTATTGCGCAGTTCTGAACATTCTTTCTGTAGAAAATGCAAGTGTACATTCGGAGCGCTAAGAGGGTATTAGTGGAAAAAGGAATATATTCAAATATAAACCACACAGTAGCATTCTGTGAAAATTCTTTCTGTTCTGTGCATTCAACTAACAGAGTTGAACCTTACTTTTGATTGAGCCGTTATGAAACACTCTTTCTGTAGAAACTGCAATTGGACATGCTAAGCGCTAAGAGGCCTACATTGGGAAAAAGAATATCTTCAAATAAAAATTACACAGATGCATTCTGTGAAACATATTTCTGATCTGTAAATTCAGTTAACAGAGATAAAACATATTTTTGATTGAGCAGTTAAGAAACACTCTTTTTGTAGAAAATGCAAGTGTAGATTCGGAGCGCTAAGTGGGTAATAGTGGAAAAAGGAATGTCTTCAAATATAAACTACACAGAATCATTCGGTGAAACTTCTTTCTGATCTGAGCATACAGCTAACAGAGTTAAACCATACTCTTGATTGAGCAGTTTTGAAACACTCTGTCTGTAGAAAATGCAACTGGACATTCGTAGCGCTAAGTGGGTAATAGTGGAAAAAAGAATATGTTCAAATATAAACTACACAGAAGCATTGTATGAAACTACTTTCTGTTCTGTGCATTCAACTAACAGAGTTGAACCTTACTTTTGATTGAGCCTTTCTGAAACCCTCTTTCTGTAGAAACTGCAATTGGACATTCTGAGCGCTAAGAGGCCTCTATTGGGAAAAAGAATATCTACAAATAAAAACTACACAGAAGAATTGTGTGAAACTTATTTCTGTTCTGTTTGTTCAACTAAAAGAGTTGAACCTTAGTTTTGATTGAGCCGTTCTGAAACACTCTTTCTGTAGAAAATGCAAGTGGAGATTCGGAGCGCTAAAAGGGTAATAGTGGAAAAAGGAATGTCTTCAAATATGAACTACACAGAATCATTCTGTGAAACATCTTTCTGATCTGTGCATTCAGCTAACAGAGTTAAACCATACTTTTGATTGAGCAGTTTTGAAACACTCTGTCTGTAGAAAATGCAACTGGACATTCGTAGCGCTAAGTGGGTAATAGTGGAAAAAAGAATATGTTCAAATATAAACTACACAGAAGCATTGTATGAAACTTCTTTCTGTTCTGTGCATTCAACTAACAGAGTTGAACCTTACTTTTGATTGAGCCTTTCTGAAACACTCTTTCTGTAGAAACTGCAATTGGACATTCTGAGCGCTAAGAGGCCTATATTGGGAAAAATAATATCTTCAAATAAAAACTACACAGAAGCATTGTGTGAAACTTATTTCTGATATGTTCATTAAGCTAACAGAGTTAAACCATACTTTTGATTACGCAGTTCTGAACAATCTTTCTGTAGAAAATGCAAGTGGACCTTCGGAGCGCTAAGATGGTAATAGTGGAAAAAGGAATATATTCAAATATAAACTACACAGTAGCATTCTGTGAAAATTCTTTCTGTTCTGTGCATTCAACTAACAGAGTTGAACCTTACTTTTGATTGAGCCGTTCTGAAACACTCTTTCTGTAGAAACTGCAATTGGCCATGCTAAGCGCTAAGAGGCCTACATTGGGAAAAAGAATATCTTCAAATAAAAACTACACAGATGCATTCTGTGAAACATATTTCTGATCTGTAAATTCAGTTAACAGAGATAAAACATATTTTTGATTGAGCAGTTATGAAACACTCTTTTTGTAGAAAATGCAAGTGGAGATTCGGAGCGCTAAGAGGGTAAAAGTGGAAAAAGGAATGTCTTCAAATATAAACTACACAGAATCATTCGGTGAAACTTCTTTCTGATCTGTGCATTCAGCTAACAGAGTTAAACCATACTTTTGATTGAGCAGATCTGAACACTCTTTCTGTAGAAAATGCAACTGGACATTTGGAGCTATAAGAGAGTAGTAGTGGAAAAAGGAATATATTCAAATATGAACTACACAGAAGCATTCTGTGAAACTTCTTTCTGATCTGAGCATTCAGCTAACAGAGTTAAACCATACTTTTGATTGAGCAGTTTTGAAACACTCTGTCTGTAGAAAATGCAACTGGACATTCGTAGCGCTAAGTGGGTAATACTGGAAAAAAGAATATATTCAAATATAAACTACACAGAATCATTGTATGAAACTTCTTTCTGTTCTGTGCATTCAACTAACAGAGTTGAACCTTACTTTTGATTGAGCCTTTCTGAAACACTCTTTCTGTAGAAACTGCAATTGGACATTCTGAGCGCTAAGAGGCCTCTATTGGGAAAAATAATATCTTCAAATAAAAACTACACAGAAGCATTGTGTGAAACTTATTTCTGATATGTTCATTAAGCTAACAGAGTTAAACCATACTTTTGATTGCGCGGTTCTGAACACTCTTTCTGTAGAAAATGCAAGTGGACATTCGGAGCGCTAAGAGGTTAATAGTGGAAAAAGGAATATATTCAAATATAAACTACACAGTAGCATTCTGTGAAACTTCTTTCTATTCTGTGCATTCAACTAACAGAGTTGAACCTTACTTTTGATTGAGCCGTTCTGAAACACTCTTTCTGTAGAAACTGCAATTGGACATGCTAAGCGCTAAGAGGCCTACATTGGGAAAAAGAATATCTTCAAATAAAAACTACACAGATGCATTCTGTGAAACTTATTTCTGATCTGTAGATTCAGTTAACAGAGATAAAACATATTTTTGATTGAGCAGTTATGAAACACTCTTTTTGTAGAAAATGCTAGTGGAGATTCGGAGCGCTAAGAGGTTAATAGTGGAAAAAGGAATGTCTTCAAATATAAGCTACACAGAATCATTCGGTGAAACTTCTTTCTGATCTGTGCATTCAGCTAACAGAGTTAAACCATACTTTTGATTGAGCAGATCTGAACACTCTTTCTGTAGAAAATGCAACTGGACATTTGGAGCGCTAAGAGCGTAGTAGTGGAAAAAGGAATATATTCAAATATAAACTACACAGAAGCATTCTGTGAAACTTCTTTCTGATCTGAGCATCCAGCTAACAGAGTTAAACCATACTTTTGATTGAGCAGTTTTGAAACATTCTGTCTGTAGAAAATGCAACTGGACATTCGTAGCGCTAAGTGGGTAATAGTGGAAAAGAGAATATGTTCAAATATAAACTACACAGAAGCATTGTATGAAACTTCTTTCTGTTCTGTGCATTCAACTAACAGTGTTGAACCTTACTTTTGATTGAGCCGTTCTGAAACACTCTTTCTGTAGAAACTGCAATTGGACATTCTGAGCGCTAAGAGGCCTATATTGGGAAAAGGAATGTCTACAAATAAAAACTACACAGAAGAATTGTGTGAAACTTCTTTCTGTTCTGTTTGTTCAACTAAAAGAGTTGAACCTTAGTTTTGATTGAGCCGTTCTGAAACACTCTTTCAGTAGAAAATGCAAATGGAGATTCCGAGCCCTAAGAGGGTAATAGTGGAAAAAGGAATGTCTCCAAATATAAACTACACAGAATCATTCTGTGAAACTTCTTTCTGATCTGTGCATTCAGCTAACAGAGTTAAACCATACTTTTGATTGAGCAGATCTGAACACTCTTTCTGTAGAAAATGCAACTGGACATTTGGAGCGCTAAGAGAGTAGTAGTGGAAAAAGGAATATATTCAAATATAAACTACACAGAAGCATTCTGTGAAACTTCTTTCTGATCTGAGCATTCAGCTAAGAGAGTTAAACCATACTTTTGATTGAGCAGTTTTGAAACACTCTGTCTGTAGAAAATGCAACTGGACATTCGTAGCGCTAAGTGGGTAATAGTGGAAAAAAGAATATGTTCAAATATAAACTACACAGAAGGATTGTATGAAACTTCTTTCTGTTCTGTGCATTCAACTAACAGAGTTGAACCTTACTTTTGATTGAGCCGTTCTGAAACACTCTTTCTGTAGAAACTGCAATTGGACATTCTGAGTGCTAAGAGGCCTATATTGGGAAAAGGAATGTCTACAAATAAAAACTACACAGAAGAATTGTGTGAAACTTCTTTCTGTTCTGTTTGTTCAACTAAAAGAGTTGAACCTTAGTTTTGATTGAGCCATTCTGAAACACTCTTTCTGTAGAAAATGCAAGTGGAGATTCGGAGCGCTAAGAGGGTAATAGTGGAAAAAGGAATGTCTCCAAATATAAACTACACAGAATCATTCAGTGAAACTTCTTTCTGATCTGTGCATTCAGCTAACAGAGTTAAACCATACTTTTGATTGAGCAGATCTGAACACTCTTTCTGTAGAAAATGCAACTGGACATTTGGAGCGCTAAGAGCGTAGTAGTGGAAAAAGGAATATATTCAAATATAAACTACACAGAAGCATTCTGTGAAACTTCTTTCTGATCTGAGCATCCAGCTAACAGAGTTAAACCATACTTTTGATTGAGCAGTTTTGAAACACTCTGTCTGTAGAAAATGCAACTGGACATTCGTAGCGCTAAGTGGGTAATAGTGGAAAAAAGAATATGTTCAAATATAAACTACACAGAAGCATTGTATGAAACTTCTTTCTGTTCTGTGCATTCAACTAACAGAGTTGAACCTTACTTTTGATTGAGCCGTTCTGAAACACTCTTTCTGTAGAAACTGCAATTGGACATTCTGAGCGCTAAGAGGCCTATATTGGGAAAAGGAATGTCTACAAATAAAAACTACACAGAAGAATTGTGTGAAACTTCTTTCTGTTCTGTTTGTTCAACTAAAAGAGTTGAACCTTAGTTTTGATTGAGCCGTTCTGAAACACTCTTTCAGTAGAAAATGCAAATGGAGATTCCGAGCCCTAAGAGGGTAATAGTGGAAAAAGGAATGTCTGCAAATATAAACTACACAGAATCATTCTGTGAAACTTCTTTCTGATCTGTGCATTCAGCTAACAGAGTTAAACCATACTTTTGATTGAGCAGATCTGAACACTCTTTATGTAGAAAATGCAACTGGACATTTGGAGCGCTAAGAGAGTAGTAGTGGAAGAAGGAATATATTCAAATATAAACTACACAGAAGCATTCTGTGAAACTTCTTTCTGATCTGAGCATTCAGCTAAGAGAGTTAAACCATACTTTTGATTGAGCAGTTTTGAAACACTCTGTCTGTAGAAAATGCAACTGGACATTCGTAGCGCTAAGTGGGTAATAGTGGAAAAAAGAATATGTTCAAATATAAACTACACAGAAGCATTGTATGAAACTTCTTTCTGTTCTGTGCATTCAACTAACAGAGGTGAACCTTACTTTTGATTGAGCCGTTCTGAAACACTCTTTCTGTAGAAACTGCAATTGGACATTCTGAGTGCTAAGAGGCCTATATTGGGAAAAGGAATGTCTACAAATAAAAACTACACAGAAGAATTGTGTGAAACTTCTTTCTGTTCTGTTTGTTCAACTAAAAGAGTTGAACCTTAGTTTTGATTGAGCCATTCTGAAACACTCTTTCTGTAGAAAATGCAAGTGGAGATTCGGAGCGCTAAGAGGGTAATAGTGGAAAAAGGAATGTCTCCAAATATAAACTACACAGAATCATTCTGTGAAACTTCTTTCTGATCTGTGCATTCAGCTAACAGAGTTAAACCATACTTTTGATTGAGCAGATCTGAACACTCTTTCTGTAGAAAATGCAACTGGACATTTGGAGCGCTAAGAGAGTAGTAGTGGAAAAAGGAATATATTCAAATATAAACTACACAGAAGCATTCTGTGAAACTTCTTTCTGATCTGAGCATTCAGCTAACAGAGTTAAACCATACTTTTGATTGAGCAGTTTTGAAACACTCTGTCTGTAGAAAATGCAACTGGACATTCGTAGCGCTAAGTGGGTAATAGTGGAAAAAAGAATATGTTCAAATATAAACTACACAGAAGCATTGTATGAAACTTCTTTCTGTTCTGTGCATTCAACTAACAGAGTTGAACCTTACTTTTGATTGAGCCTTTCTGAAACACTCTTTCTGTAGAAACTGCAATTGGACATTCTGAGCGCTAAGAGGCCTCTATTGGGAAAAATAATATCTTCAAATAAAAACTACACAGAAGAATTGTGTGAAACTTATTTCTGATATGTTCATTAAGCTAACAGAGTTAAACCATACTTTTGATTGCGCGGTTCTGAACACTCTTTCTGTAGAAAATGCAAGTGGACATTCGGAGCGCTAAGAGGGTAATAGTGGAAAAAGGAATATATTCAAATATAAACTACACAGTAGCATTCTGTGAAACTTCTTTCTGTTCTGTGCATTCAACTAACAGAGTTGAACCTTACTTTTGATTGAGCCGTTCTGAAACACTCTTTCTGTAGAAACTGCAATTGGACATGCTAAGCGCTAAGAGGCCTACATTGGGAAAAAGAATATCTTCAAATAAAAACTACACAGATGCATTCTCTGAAACTTATTTCTGATCTGTAGATTCAGTTAACAGAGATAAAACATATTTTTGATTGAGCAGTTATGAAACACTCTTTTTGTAGAAAATGCAAGTGGAGATTCGGAGCGCTAAGAGGGTAATAGTGGAAAAAGGAATGTCTTCAAATATAAACTACACAGAATCATTCGGTGAAACTTCTTTCTGATCTGTGCATTCAGCTAACAGAGTTAAACCATACTTTTGATTGAGCAGATCTGAACACTCTTTCTGTAGAAAATGCAACTGGACATTTGGAGCGCTAAGAGCGTAGTAGTGGAAAAAGGAATATATTCAAATATAAACTACACAGAAGCATTCTGTGAAACTTCTTTCTGATCTGAGCATTCAGCTGACAGAGTTAAACCATACTTTTGATTGAGCAGTTTTGAAACACTCTGTCTGTAGAAAATGCAACTGGACATTCGTAGCGCTAAGTGGGTAATAGTGGAAAAAACGTATGTTCAAATATAAACTACACAGAAGCATTGTATGAAACTTCTTTCTGTTCTGTGCATTCAACTAACAGAGTTGAACCTTACTTTTGATTGAGCCGTTCTGAAACACTCTTTCTGTAGAAACTGCAATTGGACATTCTGAGCGCTAAGAGGCCTATATTTGGAAAAAGAATGTCTACAAATAAAAACTACACAGAAGAATTGTGTGAAACTTATTTCTGTTCTGTTTGTTCAACTAAAAGAGTTGAACCTTAGTTTTGATTGAGCCGTTCTGAAACACTCTTTCTGTAGAAAATGCAAGTGGAGATTCGGAGCGCTAAGAGGGTAATAGTGGAAAAAGGAATGTCTCCAAATATAAACTACACAGAATCATTCTGTGAAACTTCTTTCTCATCTGTGCATTCAGCTAACAGAGTTAAACCATACTTTTGATTGAGCAGATCTGAACACTCTTTCTGTAGAAAATGCAACTGGACATTTGGAGCGCTAAGAGAGTAGTAGTGAAAAAAGGAATATATTCAAATATAAACTACACAGAAGCATTCTGTGAAACTTCTTTCTGATCTGAGCATTCAGCTAACAGATTTAAAACACACTTTTGATTGAGCAGTTTTGAAACACTCTGTCTGTAGAAAATGCAACTGGACATTCGTAGCGCTATGTGGCTAATAGTGGAAAAAAGAATATGTTCAAATATAAACTACACAGAAGCATTGTATGAAACATCTTTCTGTTCTGTGCATTCAACTAACAGAGTTGAACCTTACTTTTGATTGAGCCTTTCTGAAACACTCTTTCTGTAGAAACTGCAATTGGACATTCTGAGCGCTAAGAGGCCTATATTGGGAAAAAAAATATCTTAAAAAAAAACTACACAGAATCTTTGTGTGAAACTTATTTCTGATATATTCATTAAGCTAACAGAGTTAAACCATACTTTTGATTGCGCAGTTCTGAACACTCTTTCTGTAGAAAATGCAAGTGGACATTCGGAGCGCTAAGAGGGTAATAGTGGAAAAAGGAATATATTCAAATATAAACTACACAATAGAATTGTGTGAAAATTCTTTCTGTTCTGTGCATTCAACTAACAGAGTTGAACCTTACTTTTGATTGAGCCGTTCTGAAACACTCTTTCTGTAGAAACTGCAATTGGACATTCTGAGCGCTAAGAGGCCTCTATTGGGAAAAATAATATCTTCAAATAAAAACTACACAGAAGCATTGTGTGAAACTTATTTCTGATATGTTCATTAAGCTAACAGAGTTAAACCATACTTTTGATTGCGCGGTTCTGAACACTCTTTCTGTAGAAAATGCAAGTGGACATTCGGAGCGCTAAGAGGGTAATAGTGGAAAAAGGAATATATTCAAATATAAACTACACAGTAGCATTCTGTGAAACTTCTTTCTGTTCTGTGCATTCAACTAACAGAGTTGAACCTTACTTTTGATTGAGCCGTTCTGAAACACTCTTTCTGTAGAAACTGCAATTGGACATGCTAAGCGCTAAGAGGCCTATATTGGGAAAAAGAATATCTTCAAATAAAAACTACACAGATGCATTCTGTGAAACTTATTTCTGATCTGTAGATTCAGTTAACAGAGATAAAACATATTTTTGATTGAGCAGTTATGAAACAGTATTTTTGTGGAAAATGCAAGTGGAGATTCGGAGCGCTAAGAGGGTAATAGTGGAAAAAGGAATGTCTTCAAATATAAACTACAAAGAATCATTCGGTGAAACTTCTTTCTGATCTGTGCATTCAGCTAACAGAGTTAAACCATACTTTTGATTGAGCAGATCTGAACACTCTTTCTGTAGAAAATGCAACTGGACATTTGGAGCGCTAAGAGCGTAGTAGTGGAAAAAGGAATATATTCAAATATAAACTACACAGAAGCATTCTGTGAAACTTCTTTCTGATCTGAGCATTCAGCTAACAGAGTTAAACCATACTTTTGATTGAGCAGTTTTGAAACACTCTGTCTGTAGAAAATGCAACTGGACATTCGTAGCGCTAAGTGGGTAATAGTGGAAAAAAAGTATGTTCAAATATAAACTACACAGAAGCATTGTATGAAACTTCTTTCTGTTCTGTGCATTCAACTAACAGAGTTGAACCTTACTTTTGATTGAGCCGTTCTGAAACACTCTTTCTGTAGAAACTGCAATTGGACATTCTGAGCGCTAAGAGGCCTATATTTGGAAAAAGAATGTCTACAAATAAAAACTACACAGAAGAATTGTGTGAAACTTCTTTCTGTTCTGTTTGTTCAACTAAAAGAGTTGAACCTTAGTTTTGATTGAGCCGTTCTGAAACACTCTTTCTGTAGAAAATGCAAGTGGAGATTCGGAGCGCTAAGAGGGTAATAGTGGAAAAAGGAATGTCTCCAAATATAAACTACACAGAATCATTCTGTGAAACTTCTTTCTGATCTGTGCATTCAGCTAACAGAGTTAAACCATACTTTTGATTGAGCAGATCTGAACACTCTTTCTGTAGAAAATGCAACTGGACATTTGGAGCGCTAAGAGAGTAGTATTGGAAAAAGGAATATATTCAAATATAAACTACACAGAAGCATTCTGTGAAACTTCTTTCTGATCTGAGCATTCAGCTAACAGAGTTAAACCATACTTTTGATTGAGCAGTTTTGAAACACTCTGTCTGTAGAAAATGCAACTGGACATTCGTAGCGCTAAGTGGGTAATAGTGGAAAAAAGAATATGTTCAAATATAAACTACACAGAAGCATTGTATGAAACTTCTTTCTGTTCTGTGCATTCAACTAACAGAGTTGAACCTTACTTTTGATTGAGCCTTTCTGAAACACTCTTTCTGTAGAAACTGCAATTGGACATTCTGAGCGCTAAGAGGCCTCTATTGGGAAAAATAATATCTTCAAATAAAAACTACACAGAAGCATTGTGTGAAACTTATTTCCGATATGTTCATTAAGCTAACAGAGTTAAACCATACTTTTGATTGCGCAGTTCTGAACACTCTTTCTGTAGAAAATGCAAGTGTACATTCGGAGCGCTAAGAGGGTAATAGTGGAAAAAGGAATATATTCAAATATAAACTACACAGTAGCATTCTGTGAAAATTCTTTCTGTTCTGTGCATTCAACTAACAGAGTTGAACCTTACTTTTGATTGAGCCGTTCTGAAACACTCTTTCTGTAGAAACTGCAATTGGACATGCTAAGCGCTAAGAGGCCTACATAGGGAAAAAGAATATCTTCAAATAAAAACTACACAGATGCATTCTGTGAAACATATTTCTGATCTGTAAATTCAGTTAACAGAGATAAAACATATTTTTGATTGACAGTTAAGAAACACTCTTTTTGTAGAAAATGCAAGTGTAGATTCGGAGCGCTAAGTGGGTAATAGTGGAAAAAGGAATGTCTTCAAATATAAACTACACAGAATCACTCGGTGAAACTTCTTTCTGATCTGAGCATTCAGCTAACAGAGTTAAAACATACTTTTGATTGAGCAGTTTTGAAACACTCTGTCTGTAGAAAATGCAACTGGACATTCGTAGCGCTAAGTGGGTAATAGTGGAAAAAAGAATATGTTCAAATATAAACTACACAGAAGCATTGTATGAAACTTCTTTCTGTTCTGTGCATTCAACTAAGAGAGTTGAACCTTACTTTTGATTGAGCCGTTCTGAAACCATCTTTCTGTAGAAACTGCAATTGGACATTCTGAGCGCTAAGAGGCCTATATTGGGAAAAAGAATATCTACAAATAAAAACTACACAGAAGAATTGTGTGAAACTTCTTTCTGTTCTGTTTGTTCAACTAAAAGAGTTGAACCTTAGTTTTGATTGAGCCGTTCTGAAACACTCTTTCTGTAGAAAATGCAAGTGGAGATTCGGAGCGCTAAAAGGGTAATAGTGGAAAAAGGAATATCTTCAAATATGAACTACACAGAATCAATCTGTGAAACATATTTCTGATCTGTGCATTCAGCTAACAGAGTTAAACCATACTTTTGATTGAGCAGTTTTGAAACACTCTGTCTGTAGAAAATGCAACTGGACATTCGTAGCGCTAAGTGGGTAATAGTGGAAAAAAGAATATGTTCAAATATAAACTACACAGAAGCATTGTATGAAACTTCTTTCTGTTCTGTGCATTCAACTAACAGAGTTGAACCTTACTTTTGATTGAGCCTTTCTGAAACACTCTTTCTGTAGAAACTGCAATTGGACATTCTGAGCGCTAAGAGGCCTATATTGGGAAAAATAATATCTTCAAATAAAAACTACACAGAAGCATTGTGTGAAACTTATTTCTGATATGTTCATTAAGCTAACAGAGTTAAACCATACTTTTGATTACGCAGTTCTGAACAATCTTTCTGTAGAAAATGCAAGTGGACCTTCGGAGCGCTAAGATGGTAATAGTGGAAAAAGGAATATATTCAAATATAAACTACACAGTAGCATTCTGTGAAAATTCTTTCTGTTCTGTGCATTCAACTAACAGAGTTGAACCTTACTTTTGATTGAGCCGTTCTGAAACACTCTTTCTGTAGAAACTGCAATTGGCCATGCTAAGCGCTAAGAGGCCTACATTGGGAAAAAGAATATCTTCAAATAAAAACTACACAGATGCATTCTGTGAAACATATTTCTGATCTGTAAATTCAGTTAACAGAGATAAAACATATTTTTGATTGAGCAGTTATGAAACACTCTTTTTGTAGAAAATGCAAGTGGAGATTCGGAGCGCTAAGAGGGTAAAAGTGGAAAAAGGAATGTCTTCAAATATAAACTACACAGAATCATTCGGTGAAACTTCTTTCTGATCTGTGCATTCAGCTAACAGAGTTAAACCATACTTTTGATTGAGCAGATCTGAACACTCTTTCTGTAGAAAATGCAACTGGACATTTGGAGCTATAAGAGAGTAGTAGTGGAAAAAGGAATATATTCAAATATGAACTACACAGAAGCATTCTGTGAAACTTCTTTCTGATCTGAGCATTCAGCTAACAGAGTTAAACCATACTTTTGATTGAGCAGTTTTGAAACACTCTGTCTGTAGAAAATGCAACTGGACATTCGTAGCGCTAAGTGGGTAATACTGGAAAAAAGAATATATTCAAATATAAACTACACAGAATCATTGTATGAAACTTCTTTCTGTTCTGTGCATTCAACTAACAGAGTTGAACCTTACTTTTGATTGAGCCTTTCTGAAACACTCTTTCTGTAGAAACTGCAATTGGACATTCTGAGCGCTAAGAGGCCTCTATTGGGAAAAATAATATCTTCAAATAAAAACTACACAGAAGCATTGTGTGAAACTTATTTCTGATATGTTCATTAAGCTAACAGAGTTAAACCATACTTTTGATTGCGCGGTTCTGAACACTCTTTCTGTAGAAAATGCAAGTGGACATTCGGGGCGCTAAGAGGGTAATAGTGGAAAAAGGAATATATTCAAATATAAACTACACAGTAGCATTCTGTGAAACTTCTTTCTATTCTGTGCATTCAACTAACAGAGTTGAACCTTACTTTTGATTGAGCCGTTCTGAAACACTCTTTCTGTAGAAACTGCAATTGGACATGCTAAGCGCTAAGAGGCCTACATTGGGAAAAAGAATATCTTCAAATAAAAACTACACAGATGCATTCTGTGAAACTTATTTCTGATCTGTAGATTCAGTTAACAGAGATAAAACATATTTTTGATTGAGCAGTTATGAAACACTCTTTTTGTAGAAAATGCTAGTGGAGATTCGGAGCGCTAAGAGGTTAATAGTGGAAAAAGGAATGTCTTCAAATATAAGCTACACAGAATCATTCGGTGAAACTTCTTTCTGATCTGTGCATTCAGCTAACAGAGTTAAACCATACTTTTGATTGAGCAGATCTGAACACTCTTTCTGTAGAAAATGCAACTGGACATTTGGAGCGCTAAGAGCGTAGTAGTGGAAAAAGGAATATATTCAAATATAAACTACACAGAAGCATTCTGTGAAACTTCTTTCTGATCTGAGCATCCAGCTAACAGAGTTAAACCATACTTTTGATTGAGCAGTTTTGAAACATTCTGTCTGTAGAAAATGCAACTGGACATTCGTAGCGCTAAGTGGGTAATAGTGGAAAAGAGAATATGTTCAAATATAAACTACACAGAAGCATTGTATGAAACTTCTTTCTGTTCTGTGCATTCAACTAACAGTGTTGAACCTTACTTTTGATTGAGCCGTTCTGAAACACTCTTTCTGTAGAAACTGCAATTGGACATTCTGAGCGCTAAGAGGCCTATATTGGGAAAAGGAATGTCTACAAATAAAAACTACACAGAAGAATTGTGTGAAACTTCTTTCTGTTCTGTTTGTTCAACTAAAAGAGTTGAACCTTAGTTTTGATTGAGCCGTTCTGAAACACTCTTTCAGTAGAAAATGCAAATGGAGATTCCGAGCCCTAAGAGGGTAATAGTGGAAAAAGGAATGTCTCCAAATATAAACTACACAGAATCATTCTGTGAAACTTCTTTCTGATCTGTGCATTCAGCTAACAGAGTTAAACCATACTTTTGATTGAGCAGATCTGAACACTCTTTCTGTAGAAAATGCAACTGGACATTTGGAGCGCTAAGAGAGTAGTAGTGGAAAAAGGAATATATTCAAATATAAACTACACAGAAGCATTCTGTGAAACTTCTTTCTGATCTGAGCATTCAGCTAAGAGAGTTAAACCATACTTTTGATTGAGCAGTTTTGAAACACTCTGTCTGTAGAAAATGCAACTGGACATTCGTAGCGCTAAGTGGGTAATAGTGGAAAAAAGAATATGTTCAAATATAAACTACACAGAAGGATTGTATGAAACTTCTTTCTGTTCTGTGCATTCAACTAACAGAGTTGAACCTTACTTTTGATTGAGCCGTTCTGAAACACTCTTTCTGTAGAAACTGCAATTGGACATTCTGAGTGCTAAGAGGCCTATATTGGGAAAAGGAATGTCTACAAATAAAAACTACACAGAAGAATTGTGTGAAACTTCTTTCTGTTCTGTTTGTTCAACTAAAAGAGTTGAACCTTAGTTTTGATTGAGCCATTCTGAAACACTCTTTCTGTAGAAAATGCAAGTGGAGATTCGGAGCGCTAAGAGGGTAATAGTGGAAAAAGGAATGTCTCCAAATATAAACTACACAGAATCATTCAGTGAAACTTCTTTCTGATCTGTGCATTCAGCTAACAGAGTTAAACCATACTTTTGATTGAGCAGATCTGAACACTCTTTCTGTAGAAAATGCAACTGGACATTTGGAGCGCTAAGAGCGTAGTAGTGGAAAAAGGAATATATTCAAATATAAACTACACAGAAGCATTCTGTGAAACTTCTTTCTGATCTGAGCATCCAGCTAACAGAGTTAAACCATACTTTTGATTGAGCAGTTTTGAAACACTCTGTCTGTAGAAAATGCAACTGGACATTCGTAGCGCTAAGTGGGTAATAGTGGAAAAAAGAATATGTTCAAATATAAACTACACAGAAGCATTGTATGAAACTTCTTTCTGTTCTGTGCATTCAACTAACAGAGTTGAACCTTACTTTTGATTGAGCCGTTCTGAAACACTCTTTCTGTAGAAACTGCAATTGGACATTCTGAGCGCTAAGAGGCCTATATTGGGAAAAGGAATGTCTACAAATAAAAACTACACAGAAGAATTGTGTGAAACTTCTTTCTGTTCTGTTTGTTCAACTAAAAGAGTTGAACCTTAGTTTTGATTGAGCCGTTCTGAAACACTCTTTCAGTAGAAAATGCAAATGGAGATTCCGAGCCCTAAGAGGGTAATAGTGGAAAAAGGAATGTCTGCAAATATAAACTACACAGAATCATTCTGTGAAACTTCTTTCTGATCTGTGCATTCAGCTAACAGAGTTAAACCATACTTTTGATTGAGCAGATCTGAACACTCTTTATGTAGAAAATGCAACTGGACATTTGGAGCGCTAAGAGAGTAGTAGTGGAAAAAGGAATATATTCAAATATAAACTACACAGAAGCATTCTGTGAAACTTCTTTCTGATCTGAGCATTCAGCTAAGAGAGTTAAACCATACTTTTGATTGAGCAGTTTTGAAACACTCTGTCTGTAGAAAATGCAACTGGACATTCGTAGCGCTAAGTGGGTAATAGTGGAAAAAAGAATATGTTCAAATATAAACTACACAGAAGCATTGTATGAAACTTCTTTCTGTTCTGTGCATTCAACTAACAGAGGTGAACCTTACTTTTGATTGAGCCGTTCTGAAACACTCTTTCTGTAGAAACTGCAATTGGACATTCTGAGTGCTAAGAGGCCTATATTGGGAAAAGGAATGTCTACAAATAAAAACTACACAGAAGAATTGTGTGAAACTTCTTTCTGTTCTGTTTGTTCAACTAAAAGAGTTGAACCTTAGTTTTGATTGAGCCATTCTGAAACACTCTTTCTGTAGAAAATGCAAGTGGAGATTCGGAGCGCTAAGAGGGTAATAGTGGAAAAAGGAATGTCTCCAAATATAAACTACACAGAATCATTCTGTGAAACTTCTTTCTGATCTGTGCATTCAGCTAACAGAGTTAAACCATACTTTTGATTGAGCAGATCTGAACACTCTTTCTGTAGAAAATGCAACTGGACATTTGGAGCGCTAAGAGAGTAGTAGTGGAAAAAGGAATATATTCAAATATAAACTACACAGAAGCATTCTGTGAAACTTCTTTCTGATCTGAGCATTCAGCTAACAGAGTTAAACCATACTTTTGATTGAGCAGTTTTGAAACACTCTGTCTGTAGAAAATGCAACTGGACATTCGTAGCGCTAAGTGGGTAATAGTGGAAAAAAGAATATGTTCAAATATAAACTACACAGAAGCATTGTATGAAACTTCTTTCTGTTCTGTGCATTCAACTAACAGAGTTGAACCTTACTTTTGATTGAGCCTTTCTGAAACACTCTTTCTGTAGAAACTGCAATTGGACATTCTGAGCGCTAAGAGGCCTCTATTGGGAAAAATAATATCTTCAAATAAAAACTACACAGAAGAATTGTGTGAAACTTATTTCTGATATGTTCATTAAGCTAACAGAGTTAAACCATACTTTTGATTGCGCGGTTCTGAACACTCTTTCTGTAGAAAATGCAAGTGGACATTCGGAGCGCTAAGAGGGTAATAGTGGAAAAAGGAATATATTCAAATATAAACTACACAGTAGCATTCTGTGAAACTTCTTTCTGTTCTGTGCATTCAACTAACAGAGTTGAACCTTACTTTTGATTGAGCCGTTCTGAAACACTCTTTCTGTAGAAACTGCAATTGGACATGCTAAGCGCTAAGAGGCCTACATTGGGAAAAAGAATATCTTCAAATAAAAACTACACAGATGCATTCTCTGAAACTTATTTCTGATCTGTAGATTCAGTTAACAGAGATAAAACATATTTTTGATTGAGCAGTTATGAAACACTCTTTTTGTAGAAAATGCAAGTGGAGATTCGGAGCGCTAAGAGGGTAATAGTGGAAAAAGGAATGTCTTCAAATATAAACTACACAGAATCATTCGGTGAAACTTCTTTCTGATCTGTGCATTCAGCTAACAGAGTTAAAACATACTTTTGATTGAGCAGATCTGAACACTCTTTCTGTAGAAAATGCAACTGGACATTTGGAGCGCTAAGAGCGTAGTAGTGGAAAAAGGAATATATTCAAATATAAACTACACAGAAGCATTCTGTGAAACTTCTTTCTGATCTGAGCATTCAGCTGACAGAGTTAAACCATACTTTTGATTGAGCAGTTTTGAAACACTCTGTCTGTAGAAAATGCAACTGGACATTCGTAGCGCTAAGTGGGTAATAGTGGAAAAAACGTATGTTCAAATATAAACTACACAGAAGCATTGTATGAAACTTCTTTCTGTTCTGTGCATTCAACTAACAGAGTTGAACCATACTTTTGATTGAGCCGTTCTGAAACACTCTTTCTGTAGAAACTGCAATTGGACATTCTGAGCGCTAAGAGGCCTATATTTGGAAAAAGAATGTCTACAAATAAAAACTACACAGAAGAATTGTGTGAAACTTATTTCTGTTCTGTTTGTTCAACTAAAAGAGTTGAACCTTAGTTTTGATTGAGCCGTTCTGAAACACTCTTTCTGTAGAAAATGCAAGTGGAGATTCGGAGCGCTAAGAGGGTAATAGTGGAAAAAGGAATGTCTCCAAATATAAACTACACAGAATCATTCTGTGAAACTTCTTTCTCATCTGTGCATTCAGCTAACAGAGTTAAACCATACTTTTGATTGAGCAGATCTGAACACTCTTTCTGTAGAAAATGCAACTGGACATTTGGAGCGCTAAGAGAGTAGTAGTGAAAAAAGGAATATATTCAAATATAAACTACACAGAAGCATTCTGTGAAACTTCTTTCTGATCTGAGCATTCAGCTAACAGATTTAAAACACACTTTTGATTGAGCAGTTTTGAAACACTCTGTCTGTAGAAAATGCAACTGGACATTCGTAGCGCTATGTGGCTAATAGTGGAAAAAAGAATATGTTCAAATATAAACTACACAGAAGCATTGTATGAAACATCTTTCTGTTCTGTGCATTCAACTAATAGAGTTGAACCTTACTTTTGATTGAGCCTTTCTGAAACACTCTTTCTGTAGAAACTGCAATTGGACATTCTGAGCGCTAAGAGGCCTATATTGGGAAAAAAAATATCTTAAAATAAAAACTACACAGAATCTTTGTGTGAAACTTATTTCTGATATATTCATTAAGCTAACAGAGTTAAACCATACTTTTGATTGCGCAGTTCTGAACACTCTTTCTGTAGAAAATGCAAGTGGACATTCGGAGCGCTAAGAGGGTAATAGTGGAAAAAGGAATATATTCAAATATAAACTACACAGTAGAATTGTGTGAAAATTCTTTCTGTTCTGTGCATTCAACTAACAGAGTTGAACCTTACTTTTGATTGAGCCGTTCTGAAACACTCTTTCTGTAGAAACTGCAATTGGACATTCTGAGCGCTAAGAGGCCTCTATTGGGAAAAATAATATCTTCAAATAAAAACTACACAGAAGCATTGTGTGAAACTTATTTCTGATATGTTCATTAAGCTAACAGAGTTAAACCATACTTTTGATTGCGCGGTTCTGAACACTCTTTCTGTAGAAAATGCAAGTGGACATTCGGAGCGCTAAGAGGGTAATAGTGGAAAAAGGAATATATTCAAATATAAACTACACAGTAGCATTCTGTGAAACTTCTTTCTGTTCTGTGCATTCAACTAACAGAGTTGAACCTTACTTTTGATTGAGCCGTTCTGAAACACTCTTTCTGTAGAAACTGCAATTGGACATGCTAAGCGCTAAGAGGCCTATATTGGGAAAAAGAATATCTTCAAATAAAAACTACACAGATGCATTCTGTGAAACTTATTTCTGATCTGTAGATTCAGTTAACAGAGATAAAACATATTTTTGATTGAGCAGTTATGAAACAGTATTTTTGTGGAAAATGCAAGTGGAGATTCGGAGCGCTAAGAGGGTAATAGTGGAAAAAGGAATGTCTTCAAATATAAACTACAAAGAATCATTCGGTGAAACTTCTTTCTGATCTGTGCATTCAGCTAACAGAGTTAAACCATACTTTTGATTGAGCAGATCTGAACACTCTTTCTGTAGAAAATGCAACTGGACATTTGGAGCGCTAAGAGCGTAGTAGTGGAAAAAGGAATATATTCAAATATAAACTACACAGAAGCATTCTGTGAAACTTCTTTCTGATCTGAGCATTCAGCTAACAGAGTTAAACCATACTTTTGATTGAGCAGTTTTGAAACACTCTGTCTGTAGAAAATGCAACTGGACATTCGTAGCGCTAAGTGGGTAATAGTGGAAAAAAAGTATGTTCAAATATAAACTACACAGAAGCATTGTATGAAACTTCTTTCTGTTCTGTGCATTCAACTAACAGAGTTGAACCTTACTTTTGATTGAGCCGTTCTGAAACACTCTTTCTGTAGAAACTGCAATTGGACATTCTGAGCGCTAAGAGGCCTATATTTGGAAAAAGAATGTCTACAAATAAAAACTACACAGAAGAATTGTGTGAAACTTCTTTCTGTTCTGTTTGTTCAACTAAAAGAGTTGAACCTTAGTTTTGATTGAGCCGTTCTGAAACACTCTTTCTGTAGAAAATGCAAGTGGAGATTCGGAGCGCTAAGAGGGTAATAGTGGAAAAAGGAATGTCTCCAAATATAAACTACACAGAATCATTCTGTGAAACTTCTTTCTCATCTGTGCATTCAGCTAACAGAGTTAAACCATACTTTTGATTGAGCAGATCTGAAAACTCTTTCTGTAGAAAATGCAACTGGACATTTGGAGCGCTAAGAGAATAGTAGTGAAAAAAGGAATATATTCAAATATAAACTACACAGAAGCATTCTGTGAAACTTCTTTCTGATCTGAGCATTCAGCTAACAGATTTAAAACACACTTTTGATTGAGCAGTTTTGAAACACTCTGTCTGTAGAAAATGCAACTGGACATTCGTAGCGCTATGTGGCTAATAGTGAAAAAAGAATATGTTCAAATATAAACTACACAGAAGCATTGTATGAAACTTCTTTCTGTTCTGTGCATTCAACTAACAGAGTTGAACCTTACTTTTGATTGAGCCTTTCTGAAACACTCTTTCTGTAGAAACTGCAATTGGACATTCTGAGCGCTAAGAGGCCTATATTGGGAAAAATAATATCTTAAAATAAAAACTACACAGAAGCTTTGTGTGAAACTTATTTCTGATATATTCATTAAGCTAACAGAGTTAAACCATACTTTTGATTGCGCAGTTCTGAACACTCTTTCTGTAGAAAATGCAAGTGGACATTCGGAGCGCTAAGAGGGTAATAGTGGAAAAAGGAATATATTCAAATATAAACTACACAGTAGAATTCTGTGAAAATTCTTTCTGTTCTGTGCATTCAACTAACAGAGTTGAACCTTACTTTTGATTGAGCCGTTCTGAAACACTCTTTCTGTAGAAACTGCAATTGGACATGCTAAGCGCTAAGAGGCCTACATTGGGAAAAAGAATATCTTCAAATAAAAACTACACAGATGCATTCTGTGAAACTTATTTCTGATCTGTAAATTCAGTTAACAGAGAAAAACATATTTTTGATTGAGCAGTTATAAAACACTCTTTTTGTAGAAAATGCAAGTGGAGATTCGGAGCGCTAAGAGGGTAATAGTGGAAAAAGGAATGTCTTCAAATATAAACTACACAGAATCATTCGGTGAAACTTCTTTCTGATCTGTGCATTCAGCTAACAGAGTTAAACCATACTTTTGATTGAGCAGATCTGAACACTCTTTCTGTAGAAAATGCAACTGGACATTTGGAGCGCTAAGAACGTAGTAGTGGAAAAAGGAATATATTCAAATATAAACTACACAGAAGCATTCTGTGAAACTTCTTTCTGATCTGAGCATCCAGCTAACAGATTTAAACCATACTTTTGATTGAGCAGTTTTGAAACACTCTGTCTGTAGAAAATGCAACTGGACATTCGTAGCGCTAAGTGGGTAATAGTGGAAAAAAGAATATGTTCAAATATAAACTACACAGAAGCATTGTATGAAACTTCTTTCTGTTCTGTGCATTCAACTAACAGAGTTGAACCTTACTTTTGATTGAGCCTTTCTGAAACACTCTTTCTGTAGAAACTGCAATTGGACATTCTGAGCGCTAAGAGGCCTCTATTGGGAAAAAAAATATCTTCAAATAAAAATTACACAGAAGCATTGTGTGAAACTTATTTCTGATATGTTCATTAAGCTAACAGAGTTAAACCATACTTTTGATTGCGCAGTTCTGAACACTCTTTCTGTAGAAAATGCAAGTGGACATTCGGAGCGCTAAGAGGGTAACAGTGGAAAAAGGAATATATTCAAATATAAACTACACAGTAGCATTCTGTGAAAATCCTTTCTGTTCTGTGCATTCAACTAACAGAGTTGAACCTTACTTTTGATTGAGCCGTTCTGAAACACTCTTTCTGTAGAAACTGCAATTGGACAT
The DNA here is from genome assembly GCF_028878055.3 of Symphalangus syndactylus. Lineage (NCBI taxonomy): Eukaryota > Metazoa > Chordata > Mammalia > Primates > Hylobatidae > Symphalangus > Symphalangus syndactylus. Next base: position 106,719,433 of record NC_072437.2, on the reverse strand, counting down.
GCTAAGCGCTAAGAGGCCTACATTGGGAAAAAGAATATCTTCAAATAAAAACTACACAGATGCATTCTGTGAAACTTATTTCTGATCTGTAAATTCAGTTAACAGAGATAAAACATATTTTTGATTGAGCAGTTATGAAACACTCTTTTTGTAGAAAATGCAAGTGGAGATTCGGAGCGCTAAGAGGGTAATAGTGGAAAAAGGAATGTCTTCAAATATAAACTACACAGAATCATTCGGTGAAACTTCTTTCTGATCTGTGCATTCAGCTAACAGAGTTAAACCATACTTTTGATTGAGCAGATCTGAACACTCTTTCTGTAGAAAATGCAACTGGACATTTGGAGCGCTAAGAGCGTAGTAGTGGAAAAAGGAATATATTCAAATATAAACTACACAGAAGCATTCTGTGAAACTTCTTTCTGATCTCAGCATTCAGCTGACAGAGTTAAACCATACTTTTGATAGAGCAGTTTTGAAACACTCTGTCTGTAGAAAATGCAACTGGACATTCGTAGCGCTAAGTGGGTAATAGTGGAAAAAAGAGTATGTTCAAATATAAACTACACAGAAGCATTGTATGAAACTTCTTTCTGTTCTGTGCATTCAACTAACAGAGTTGAACCTTACTTTTGATTGAGCCGTTCTGAAACACTCTTTCTGTAGAAACTGCAATTGGACATTCTGAGCGCTAAGAGGCCTATATTTGGAAAAGGTATGTCTACAAATAAAAACTACACAGAAGAATTGTGTGAAACTTCTTTCTGTTCTGTTTGTTCAACTAAAAGAGTTGAACCTTAGTTTTGATTGAGCAGTTCTGAAACACTCTTTCTGTAGAAAATGCAAGTGGAGATTCGGAGCGCTAAGAGGGTAATAGTGGAAAAAGGAATGTCTCCAAATATAAACTACACAGAATCATTCTGTGAAACTTCTTTCTGATCTGTGCATTCAGCTAACAGAGTTAAACCATACTTTTGATTGAGCAGATCTGAACACTCTTTCTGTAGAAAATGCAACTGGACATTTGGAGCGCTAAGAGAGTAGTAGTGGAAAAAGGAATATATTCAAATATAAACTACACAGAAGCATTCTGTGAAACTTCTTTCTGATCTGAGCATTCAGCTAACAGAGTTAAACCATACTTTTGATTGAGCAGTTTTGAAACACTCTGTCTGTAGAAAATGCAACTGGACATTCGTAGCGCTAAGTGGGTAATAGTGGAAAAAAGAATATGTTCAAATATAAACTACACAGAAGCATTGTATGAAACTACTTTCTGTTCTGTGCATTCAACTAACAGAGTTGAACCTTACTTTTGATTGAGCCTTTCTGAAACACTCTTTCTGTAGAAACTGCAATTGGACATTCTGAGCGCTAAGAGGCCTATATTGGGAAAAAAAAATATCTTCAAATAAAAACTACACAGAAGCATTGTGTGAAACTTATTTCTGATATGTTCATTAAGCTAACAGAGTTAAACCATACTTTTGATTGCGCAGTTCTGAACACTCTTTCTGTAGAAAATATAAGTGGACATTCGGAGCGCTAACAGGGTAATAGTGGAAAAAGGAATATATTCAAATATAAACTACACAGTAGCATTCTGTGAAAATTCTTTCTGTTCTGTGCATTCAACTAACAGAGTTGAACCTTACTTTTGATTGAGCCGTTCTGAAACACTCTTTCTGTAGAAACTGCAATTGGACATGCTAAGCGCTAAGAGGCCTACATTGGGAAAAAGAATATCTTCAAATAAAAACTACACAGATGCATTCTGTGAAACTTATTTCTGATCTGTAAATTCAGTTAAGAGAGATAAAACATATTTTTGATTGAGCAGTTATGAAACACTCTTTTTGTGGAAAATGCAAGTGGAGATTCGGAGTGCTAAGAGGGTAATAGTGGAAAAAGGAATGTCTTCAAATATAAACTACACAGAATCATTCGGTGAAACTTCTTTCTGATCTGTGCATTCAGCTAACAGAGTTAAAACATACTTTTGATTGAGCAGATCTGAACACTCTTTCTGTAGAAAATGCAACTGGACATTTGGAGCGCTAAGTGCGTAGTAGTGGAAAAAGGAATATATTCAAATATAAACTACACAGAAGCATTCTGTGAAACTTCTTTCTGATCTGAGCATTCAGCTGACAGAGTTAAACCATACTTTTGATAGAGCAGTTTTGAAACACTCTGTCTGTAGAAAATGCAACTGGACATTCGTAGCGCTAAGTGGGTAATAGTGGAAAAAAGAGTATGTTCAAATATAAACTACACAGAAGCATTTTATGAAACTTCTTTCTGTTCTGTGCATTCAACTAACAGAGTTGAACCTTACTTTTGATTGAGCCGTTCTGAAACACTCTTTCTGTAGAAACTGCAATTGGACATTCTGACCGCTAAGAGGCCTATATTTGGAAAAGGAATGTCTACAAATAAAAACTACACAGAAGAATTGTGTGAAACTTCTTTCTGTTCTGTTTGTTCAACTAAAAGAGTTGAACCTTAGTTTTGATTGAGCAGTTCTGAAACACTCTTTCTGTAGAAAATGCAAGTGGAGATTCGGAGCGCTCAGAGGGTAATAGTGGAAAAAGGAATGTCTCCAAATATAAACTACACAGAATCACTCTGTGAAACTTCTTTCTGATCTGTGCATTCAGCTAACAGAGTTAAACCATACTTTTGATTGAGCAGATCTGAACACTCTTTCTGTAGAAAATGCAACTGGACATTTGGAGCGCTAAGAGAGTAGTAGTGGATAAAGGAATATATTCAAATATAAACTACACAGAAGCATTCTGTGAAACTTCTTTCTGATCTGAGCATTCAGCTAACAGAGTTAAACCATACTTTTGATTGAGCAGTTTTGAAACACTCTGTCTGTAGAAAATGCAAATGGACATTCGTAGCGCTAAGTGGGTAATACTGGAAAAAATAATATGTTCAAATATAAACTACACAGAAGCATTGTATGAAACTTCTTTCTGTTCTGTGCATTCAACTAACAGAGTTGAACCTTACTTTTGATTGAGCCTTTCTGAAACATTCTTTCTGTAGAAACTGCAATTGGACATTCTGAGCGCTAAGAGGCATATATTGGGAAAAATAATATCTTCAAATAAAAACTACACAGAAGCTTTGTGTGAAACTTATTTCTGATATGTTCATTAAGCTAACAGAGTTAAACCATACTTTTGATTGCACAGTTCTGAACACTCTTTCTGTAGAAAATGCAAGTGGACATTCGGAGCGCTAAGAGGGTAATAGTGGAAAAAGGAATATATTCAAATATAAACTACACAGTAGCATTCTGTGAAAATTATTTCTGTTCTGTGCATTCAACTAACAGAGTTGAACCTTACTTTTGATTGAGCCGTTCTGAAACACTCTTTCTGTAGAAACTGCAATTGGACATGCTAAGCGCTAAGAGGCCTACATTGGGAAAAAGAATATCTTCAAATGAAAACTACACAGATGCATTCTGTGAAACATATTTCTGATCTGTAAATTCAGTTAACAGAGATAAAACATATTTTTGATTGAGCAGTTATGAAACACTCTTTTTGTAGAAAATGCAAATGGAGATTCGGAGCGCTAAGTGGGTAATAGTGGAAAAAGGAATGTCTTCAAATATAAACTACACAGAATCATTCGGTGAAACTTCTTTCTGATCTGTGCATTCAGCTAACAGAGTTAAACCATACTTTTAATTGAGCAGATCTGAACACTCTTTCTGTAGAAAATGCAACTGGACATTTGGAGCGCTAAGAGCGTAGTAGTGGAAAAAGGAATATATTCAAATATAAACTATACAGAAGCATTCTGTGAAACTTCTTTCTGATCTGAGCATTCAGCTAACAGAGTTAAACCATACTTTTGATTGAGCAGTTTTGAAACACTCTGTCTGTAGAAAATGCAACTGGACATTCGTAGCGCTAAGTGGGTAATAGTGGAAAAAAGAATATGTTCAAATATAAACTACACAGAAGCATTGTATGAAACTTCTTTCTTTTCTGTGCATTCAACTAACAGAGTTGAACCTTACTTTTGATTGAGCCGTTCTGAAACACTCTTTCTGTAGAAACTGCAATTGGACATTCTGAGCGCTAAGAGGCCTATGTTGGGAAAAGGAATGTCTACAATAAAAACTACACAGAAGAATTGTGTGAAACTTCTTTCTGTTCTGTTTGTTCAACTAAAAGAGTTGAACCTTAGTTTTGATTGAGCCGTTCTGAAACACTCTTTCTGTAGAAAATGCAAGTGGAGATTCGGAGCGCTAAGAGGGTAATAGTGGAAAAAGGAATGTCTCCAAATATAAACTACACAGAATCATTCTGTGAAACTTCTTTCTGATCTGTGCATTCAGCTAACAGAGTTAAACCATACTTTTGATTGAGCAGATCTGAACACTCTTTCTGTAGAAAATGCAACTGGAAATTTGGAGCGCTAAGAGAGTAGTAGTGGAAAAAGGAATATATTCAAATATAAACTACACAGAAGCATTCTGTGAAACTTCTTTCTGATCTGAGCATTCAGCTAACAGAGTTAAACCATACTTTTGATTGAGCAGTTTTGAAACACTCTGTCTGTAGAAAATGCAACTGGACATTCGTAGCGCTAAGTGGGTAATAGTGGAAAAAAGAATATGTTCAAATATAAACTACACAGAAGCATTGTATGAAACTTCTTTCTGTTCTGTGCATTCAACTAACAGAGTTGAACCTTACTTTTGATTGAGCCGTTCTGAAACACTGTTTCTGTAGAAACTGCAATTGGACATGCTAAGCGCTAAGAGGCCTACATTGGGAAAAAGAATATCTTCAAATAAAAACTACACAGATGCATTCTGTGAAACTTATTTCTGATCTGTAAATTCAGTTAACAGAGATAAAACATATTTTTGATTGAGCAGTTATGAAACACTCTTTTTGTAGAAAATGCAAGTGGAGATTCGGAGCGCTAAGAGGGTAATAGTGGAAAAAGGAATGTCTTCAAATATAAACTACACAGAATCATTCGGTGAAACTTCTTTCTGATCTGTGCATTCAGCTAACAGAGTTAAAACATACTTTTGATTGAGCAGATCTGAACACTCTTTCTGTAGAAAATGCAACTGGACATTTGGAGCGCTAAGAGCGTAGTAGTGGAAAAAGGAATATATTCAAATATAAACTACACAGAAGCATTCTGTGAAACTTCTTTCTCATATGAGCATTCAGCTAACAGAGTTAAACCATACTTTTGATTGAGCAGTTTTGAAACACTCTGTCTGTAGAAAATGCAACTGGACATTCGTAGCGCTAAGTGGGTAATAGTGGAAAAAAGAATATGTTCAAATATAAACTACACAGAAGCATTGTATGAAACTTCTTTCTGTTCTGTGCATTCAACTAACAGAGTTGAACCTTACTTTTGATTGAGCCGTTCTGAAACACTCTTTCTGTAGAAACTGCAATTGGACATTCTGAGCGCTAGGAGGCCTATATTGGGAAAAAGAATGTCTACAAATAAAAACTACACAGAAGAATTGTGTGAAACTTCTTTCTGTTCTGTTTGTTCAACTAAAAGAGTTGAACCTTAGTTTTGATTGAGCCGTTCTGAAACACTCTTTCTGTAGAAAATGCAAGTGGAGATTCGGAGCGCTAAGAGGGTAATAGTGGAAAAAGGAATGTCTCCAAATATAAACTACACAGAATCATTCTGTGAAACTTCTTTCTGATCTGTGCATTCAGCTAACAGAGTTAAACCATACTTTTGATTGAGCAGATCTGAACACTCTTTCTGTAGAAAATGCAACTGGACATTTGGAGCGCTAAGAGAGTAGTAGTGGAAAAAGGAATATATTCCAATATAAACTACACAGAAGCATTCTGTGAAACTTCTTTCTGATCTGAGCATTCAGCTAACAGAGTTAAACCATACTTTTGATTGAGCAGTTTTGAAACACTCTGTCTGTAGAAAATGCAACTGGACATTCGTAGCGCTAAGTGGGTAATAGTGGAAAAAAGAATATGTTCAAATATAAACTACACAGAAGCATTGTATGAAACTTCTTTCTGTTCTGTGCATTCAACTAACAGAGTTGAACCTTACTTTTGATTGAGCCTTTCTGAAACACTCTTTCTGTAGAAACTGCAATTGGACATTCTGAGCGCTAAGAGGCCTCTATTGGGAAAAATAATATCTTCAAATAAAAACTTCACAGAAGCATTGTGTGAAACTTATTTCTGATATGTTCATTAAGCTAACAGAGTTAAACCATACTTTTGATTGCACAGTTCTGAACACTCTTTCTGTAGAAAATACAAGTGGACATTCGGAGCGCTAAGAGGGTAATAGTGGAAAAAGGAATATATTCAAATATAAACTACACAGTAGCATTCTGTGAAACTTCTTTCTGTTCTGTGCATTCAACTAACAGAGTTGAACCTTACTTTTGATTGAGCCGTTCTGAAACACTCTTTCTGTAGAAACTGCAATTGGACATGCTAAGCGCTAAGAGGCCTACATTGGGAAAAAGAATATCTTCAAATAAAAACTACACAGATGCATTCTGTGAAACTTATTTATGATCTGTAAATTCAGTTAACAGAGATAAAACATATTTTTGATTGAGCAGTTATGAAACACTCTTTTTGTAGAAAATGCAAGTGGAGATTCGGAGCGCTAAGAGGGTAATAGTGGAAAAAGGAATGTCTTCAAATATAAACTACACAGAATCATTCGGTGAAACTTCTTTCTGATCTGTGCATTCAGCTAACAGAGTTAAACCATACTTTTGATTGAGCAGATCTGAACACTCTTTCTGTAGAAAATGCAACTAGACATTTGGAGCGCTAAGAGCGTAGTAGTGGAAAAAGGAATATATTCAAATATAAACTACACAGAAGCATTCTGTGAAACTTCTTTCTGATCTGAGCATTCAGCTAACAGAGTTAAACCATACTTTTGATTGAGCAGTTTTGAAACACTCTGTCTGTAGAAAATGCAACTGGACATTCGTAGCGCTAAGTGGGTAATAGTGGAAAAAAGAATATGTTCAAATATAAACTACACAGAAGCATTGTATGAAACTTCTTTCTGTTCTGTGCATTCAACTAACAGAGTTGAACCTTACTTTTGATTGAGCCGTTCTGAAACACTCTTTCTGTAGAAACTGCAATTGGACATTCTGAGCGCTAAGAGGCCTATATTGGGAAAAGGAATGTCTACAAATAAAAACTACACAGAAGAATTGTGTGAAACTTCTTTCTGTTCTGTTTGTTCAGCTAAAAGAGTTGAACCTTAGTTTTGATTGAGCCGTTCTGAAACACTCTTTCTGTAGAAAATGCAAGTGGAGATTCGGAGCGCTAAGAGGGTAATAGTGGAAAAAGGAATGTCTCCAAATATAAACTACACAGAATCATTCTGTGAAACTTCTTTCTGATCTGTGCATTCAGCTAACAGTGTTAAACCATACTTTTGATTGAGCAGATCTGAACACTCTTTCTGTAGAAAATGCAACTGGACATTTGGAGCGCTAAGAGAGTAGTAGTGGAAAAAGGAATATATTCAAATATAAACTACACAGAAGCATTCTGTGAAACTTCTTTCTGATCTGAGCATTCAGCTAACAGAGTTAAACCATACTTTTGATTGAGCAGTTTTGAAACACTCTGTCTGTAGAAAATGCAACTGGACATTCGTAGCGCTAAGTGGGTAATAGTGGAAAAAAGAATATGTTCAAATATAAACTACACAGAAGCATTGTATGAAACTTCTTTCTGTTCTGTGCATTCAACTAACAGAGTTGAACCTTACTTTTGATTGAGCCTTTCTGAAACACTCTTTCTGTAGAAACTGCAATTGGACATTCTGAGCGCTAAGAGGCCTCTATTGGGAAAAATAATATCTTCAAATAAAAACTTCACAGAAGCATTGTGTGAAACTTATTTCTGATATGTTCATTAAGCTAACAGAGTTAAACCATACATTTGATTGAGCAGTTCTGAACACTCTTTCTGTAGAAAATACAAGTGGACATTCGGAGCGCTAAGAGGGTAATAGTGGAAAAAGGAATATATTCAAATATAACTTACACAGTAGCATTCTGTGAAACTTCTTTCTGTTCTGTGCATTCAACTAACAGAGTTGAACCTTACTTTTGATTGAGCCGTTCTGAAACACTCTTTCTGTAGAAACTGCAATTGGACATGCTAAGCGCTAAGAGGCCTACATTGGGAAAAAGAATATCTTCAAATAAAAACTACACAGATGCATTCTGTGAAACTTATTTATGATCTGTAAATTCAGTTAACAGAGATAAAACATATTTTTGATTGAGCAGTTATGAAACACTCTTTTTGTAGAAAATGCAAGTGGAGATTCGGAGCGCTAAGAGGGTAATAGTGGAAAAAGGAATGTCTTCAAATATAAACTACACAGAATCATTCGGTGAAACTTCTTTCTGATCTGTGCATTCAGCTAACAGAGTTAAACCATACTTTTGATTGAGCAGATCTGAACACTCTTTCTGTAGAAAATGCAACTGGACATTTGGAGCGCTAAGAGCGTAGTAGTGGAAAAAGGAATATATTCAAATATAAACTACACAGAAGCATTCTGTGAAACTTCTTTCTGATCTGAGCATTCAGCTAACAGAGTTAAACCATACTTTTGATTGAGCAGTTTTGAAACACTCTGTCTGTAGAAAATGCAACTGGACATTCGTAGCGCTAAGTGGGTAATAGTTGGAAAAAGAATATGTTCAAATATAAACTACACAGAAGCATTGTATGAAACTTCTTTCTGTTCTGTGCATTCAACTAACAGAGTTGAACCTTACTTTTGATTGAGCCGTTCTGAAACACTCTTTCTGTAGAAACTGCAATTGGACATTCTGAGCGCTAGGAGGCCTATATTGGGAAAAAGAATGTCTACAAATAAAAACTACACAGAAGAATTGTGTGAAACTTCTTTCTGTTCTGTTTGTTCAACTAAAAGAGTTGAACCTTAGTTTTGATTGAGCCGTTCTGAAACACTCTTTCTGTAGAAAATGCAAGTGGAGATTCCGAGCGCTAAGAGGGTAATAGTGGAAAAAGTAATGTCTCCAAATATAAACTACACAGAATCATTCCGTGAAACTTCTTTCTGATCTGTGCATTCAGCTAACAGAGTTAAACCATACTTTTGATTGAGCAGATCTGAACACTCTTTCTGTGGAAAATGCAACTGGACATTTGGAGCTCTAAGAGAGTAGTAGTGGAAAAAGGAATATATTCAAATATAAACTACACAGAAGCATTCTGTGAAACATCATTCTGATCTGAGCATTCAGCTAACAGAGTTAAACCATAATTTTGATTGAGCAGTTTTGAAACACTCTGTCTGTAGAAAATGCAACTGGACATTCGTAGCGCTAAGTGGGTAATAGTGGAAAAAAGAATATGTTCAAATATAAACTACACAGAAGCATTGTATGAAACTTCTTTCTGTTCTGTGCATTCAACTAACAGAGTTGAACCTTACTTTTGATTGAGCCTTTCTGAAACACTCTTTCTGTAGAAACTGCAATTGGACATTCTGAGCGCTAAGAGGCCTATATTGGGAAAAGGAATGTCTACAAATAAAAACTACACAGAAGAATTGTGTGAAACTTCTTTCTGTTCTGTTTGTTCAACTAAAAGAGTTGAACCTTAGTTTTGATTGAGCCGTTCTGAAACACTCTTTCTGTAGAAAATGCAAGTGGAAATTCGGAGCGCTAAGAGGGTAATAGTGGAAAAAGGAATGTCTCCAAATATAAACTACACAGAATCATTCTGTGAAACTTCTTTCTGATCTGTGCATTCAGCTAACAGAGTTAAACCATACTTTTGATTCAGCAGATCTGAACACTCTTTCTGTAGAAAATGCAACTGGACATTTGGAGCGCTAAGAGAGTAGTAGTGGAAAAAGGAATATATTCAAATATAAACTACACAGAAGCATTCTGTGAAACTTCTTTCTGATCTGAGCATTCAGCTAACAGAGTTAAACCATACTTTTGATTGAGCAGTTTTGAAACACTCTGTCTGTAGAAAATGCAACTGGACATTCGTAGCGCTAAGTGGGTAATAGTGGAAAAAAGAATATGTTCAAATATAAACTACACAGAAGCATTGTATGAAACTTCTTTCTGTTCTGTGCATTCAACTAACAGAGTTGAACCTTACTTTTGATTGAGCCTTTCTGAAACACTCTTTCTGTAGAAACTGCAATTGGACATTCTGAGTGCTAAGAGGCCTCTATTGGGAAAAATAATATCTTCAAATAAAAACTACACAGAAGCATTGTGTGAAACTTATTTCTGATATGTTCATTAAGCTAACAGAGTTAAACCATACTTTTGATTGCGCAGTTCTGAACACTATTTCTGTAGAAAATGCAAGTGGACATTCGGAGCGCTAAGAGGGTAATAGTGGAAAAAGGAATATATTCAAATATAAACTACACAGTAGCATTCTGTGAAAATTCTTTCTGTTCTGTGCATTCAACTAACAGAGTTGAACCTTACTTTTGATTGAGCCGTTCTGAAACACTCTTTCTGTAGAAACTGCAATTGGACATGCTAAGCGCTAGAGGCCTACATTGGGAAATAGAATATCTTCAAATAAAAACTACACAGATGCATTCTGTGAAACTTATTTCTGATCTGTAAATTCAGTTAACAGAGATAAAACATATTTTTGATTGAGCAGTTATGAAACACTCTTTTTGTAGAAAATGCAACTGGAGATTCGGAGCGCTAAGAGGGTAATAGTGGAAAAAGGAATGTCTTCAAATATAAACTACACAGAATCATTCGGTGAAACTTCTTTCTGATCTGTGCATTCAGCTAACAGAGTTAAACCATACTTTTGATTGAGCAGATCTGAACACTCTTTCTGTAGAAAATGCAACTGGACATTTGGAGCGCTAAGAGCGTAGTAGTGGAAAAAGGAATATATTCAAATATAAACTACACAGAAGCATTCTGTGAAACTTCTTTCTGATCTGAGCATTCAGCTAACAGAGTTAAACCATACTTTTGATTGAGCAGTTTTGAAACACTCTGTCTGTAGAAAATGCAACTGGACATTCGTAGCGCTAAGTGGGTAATAGTGGAAAAAAGAATATGTTCAAATATAAACTACACAGAAGCATTGTATGAAACTTCTTTCTGTTCTGTGCATTCAACTAACAGAGTTGAACCTTACTATTGATTGAGCCGTTCTGAAACACTCTTTCTGTAGAAAATGCAAGTGGAGATTCGGAGCGCTAAGAGGGTAATAGTGGAAAAAGGAATGTCTCCAAATATAAACTACACAGAATCATTCTGTGAAACTTCTTTCTGATCTGTGCATTCAGCTAACAGAGTTAAACCATACTTTTGATTGAGCAGATCTGAACACTGATTCTGTAGAAAATGCAACTGGAAATTGGGAGCGCTAAGGGAGTAGTAGTGGAAAAAGGAATATATTCAAATATAAACTACACAGTAGCATTCTGTGAAAATTCTTTCTGTTCTGTGCATTCAACTAACAGAGTTGAACCTTACTTTTGATTGAGCCGTTCTGAAACACTCTTTCTGTAGAAACTGCAATTGGACATGCTAAGCGCTAAGAGGCCTACATTGGGAAAAAGAATATCTTCAAATAAAAACTACACAGATGCATTCTGTGAAACTTATTTCTGATCTGTAAATTCAGTTAACAGAGATAAAACATATTTTTGATTGAGCAGATCTGAACCCTCTTTCTGTAGAAAATGCAACTGGACATTTGGAGCGCTAAGAGCGTAGTAGTGGAAAAAGGAATATATTCAAATATAAACTACACAGAAGCATTCTGTGAAACTTCTTTCTGATCTGAGCATTCAGCTAACAGAGTTAAACCATACATTTGATTGAGCAGTTTTGAAACACTCTGTCTGTAGAAAATGCAACTGGACATTCTTAGCGCTAAGTGGGTAATAGTGGAAAAAAGAATATGTTCAAATATAAACTACACAGAAGCATTGTATGAAACTTCTTTCTGTTCTGTGCATTCAACTAACAGAGTTGAACCTTACTTTTGATTGAGCCTTTCTGAAACACTCTTTCTGTAGAAACTGCAATTGGACATTCTGAGCGCTAAGAGGCCTATATTGGGAAAAATAATATCTTCAAATAAAAACTACACAGAAGCATTGTGTGAAACTTATTTCTGATATGTTCATTAAGCTAACAGATTTAAACCATACTTTTGATTGCGCAGTTCTGGAGACTCTTTCTGTAGAAAATGCAAGTGGACATTCGGAGCGCTAAGAGCGTAATAGTGGAAAAAGGAATATATTCAAATATAAACTACACAGTAGCATTCTGTGAAAATTCTTCCTGTTCTGTGCATTCAACTAACAGAGTTGAACCTTACTTTTGATTGAGCCGTTCTGAAACACTCTTTCTGTAGAAACTGCAATTGGACATGCTAAGCACTAAGAGGCCTACATTGGGAAAAATAATATCTTCAATTAAAAACTACACAGATGCATTCTGTGAAACTTATTTCTGATCTGTAAATTCAGTTAACAGAGATAAAACATATTTTTGATTGAGCAGTTATGAAACTCTTTTTGTAGAAAATGCAAGTGGAGATTCGGAGCACTAAGAGGGTAATAGTGGAAAAAGGAATGTCTTCAAATATAAACTACACAGAATCATTCGGTGAAACTTCTTTCTGATCTGTGCATTCAGCTAACAGAGTTAAACCATACATTTGATTGAGCAGATCTGAACACTCTTTCTGTAGAAAATGCAACTGGACATTTGGAGCGCTAAGAGCGTAGTAGTGGAAAAAGGAATATATTCAAATATAAACTACACAGAAGCATTCTGTGAAACTTCTTTCTGATCTGAGCATTCAGCTAACAGAGTTAAACCATACTTTTGATTGAGCAGTTTTGAAACACTCTGTCTGTAGAAAATGCTACTGGACATTCGTAGCGCTAAGTGGGTAATAGTGGAAAAAAGAATATGTTCAAATATAAACTACACAGAAGCATTGTATGAAACTTCTTTCTGTTCTGTGCATTCAACTAACAGAGTTGAACCTTACTTTTGATTGAGCCGTTCTGAAACACTCTTTCTGTAGAAACTGCAATTGGACATTCTGAGCGCTAAGAGTCCTATATTGGGAAAAGGAATGTCTACAAATAAAAACTACACAGAAGAATTGTGTGAAACTTCTTTCTGTTCTGTTTGTTCAACTAAAAGAGTTGAACCTTAGTTTTGATTGAGCCGTTCTGAAACACTCTTTCTGTAGAAAATGCAAGTGGAGATTCGGAGCGCTAAGAAGGTAATAGTGGAAAAAGTAATGTCTCCAAATATAAACTACACAGAATCATTCTGTGAAACTTCTTTCTGATCTGTGCATTCAGCTAACAGAGTTAAACCATACTTTTGATTGAGCAGATCTGAACACTGTTTCTGTAGAAAATGCAACTGGAAATTTGGAGCGCTAAGAGAGTAGTAGTGGAAAAAGGAATATATTCAAATATAAACTACACAGAAGCATTCTGTGAAACTTCTTTCTGATCTGAGCATTCAGCTAACAGAGTTAAACCATACTTTTGATTGAGCAGTTTTGAAACACTCTGTCTGTAGAAAATGCAACTGGACATTCGTAGCGCTAAGTGGGTAATACTGGAAAAAAGAATATGTTCAAATATAAACTACACAGAAGCATTGTATGAAACTTCCTTCTGTTCTGTGCATTCAACTAACAGAGTTGAACCTTACTTTTGATTGAGCCTTTCTGAAAGACTCTTTCTGTAGAAACTGCAATTGGACATTCTGAGCGCTAAGAGGCCTCTATTGGGAAAAAAAATATCTTCAAATAAAAACTACACAGAAGCATTGTGTGAAACTTATTTCTGATATGTTCATTAAGCTAACAGAGTTAAACCATACTTTTGATGGCGCAGTTCTGAACACTCTTTCTGTAGAAAATGCAAGTGGACATTCGGAGCGCTAAGAGGGTAATAGTGGAAAAAGGAATATATTCAAATATAAACTACACAGTAGCATTCTGTGAAAATTCTTTCTGTTCTGTGCATTCAACTAACAGAGTTGAACCTTACTTTTGATTGAGCCGTTCTGAAACACTCTTTCTGTAGAAACTGCAATTGGACATGCTAAGCGCTAAGAGGCCTACATTGGGAAAAAGTATATCTTCAAATAAAAACTACACAGATGCATTCTGTGAAACTTATTTCTGATCTGTAAATTCAGTTATCAGAGATAAAACATATTTTTGATTGAGCAGATCTGAACACTCTTTCTGTAGAAAATGCAACTGAACATTTGGAGCGCTAAGAGCGTAGTAGTGGAAAAAGGAATATATTCAAATATAAACTACACAGAAGCATTCTGTGAAACTTCTTTCTGATATGAGCATTCAGCTAACAGAGTTAAACCATACTTTTGATAGAGCAGTTTTGAAACACTCTGTCTGTAGAAAATGCAACTGGACATTCGTAGCGCTAAGTGGGTAATAGTGGAAAAAAGAGTATGTTCAAATATAAACTACACAGAAGCATTGTTTGAAACTTCTTTCTGTTCTGTGCATTCAACTAACAGAGTTGATCCTTACTTTTGATTGAGCCGTTCTGAAACACTCTTTCTGTAGAAACTGCAATTGGACATTCTGAGCGCTAAGAGGCCTATATTGGGAAAATTAATGTCTACAAATAAAAACTACACAGAAGAATTGTGTGAAACTTCTTCCTGTTCTGTTTGTTCAACTAAAAGATTTGAACCTTAGTTTTGATTGAGCCATTCTGAAACACTCTTTCTGTAGAAAATGCAAGTGGATATTCGGAGCGCTAAGAGGGTAATAGTGGAAAAAGGAATATCTCCAAATATAAACTACACAGAATCATTCTGTGAAACTTCTTTCTGATCTGTGCATTCAGCTAACAGAGTTAAACCATACTTTTGATTGAGCAGATCTGAACACTCTTTCTGTAGAAAATGCAACTGGACATTTGGAGCGCTAAGAGAGTAGTAGTGGAAAAAGGAATATATTCAAATATAAACTACACAGAAGCATTCTGTGAAACTTCTTTCTGATCTGAGCATTCAGCTAACAGTGTTAAACCATACTTTTGATTGAGCAGTTTTGAAACACTCTGTCTGTAGAAAATGCAACTGGACATTCGTAGCGCTAAGTGGGTAATAGTGGAAAAAAGAATATGTTCAAATATAAACTACACAGAAGCATTGTATGAAACTTCTTTCTGTTCTGTGCATTCAACTAACAGAGTTGAACCTTACTTTTGATTGAGCCTTTCTGAAACACTCTTTCTGTAGAAACTGCAATTGGACATTCTGAGCGCTAAGAGGCCTCTATTGGGAAAAATAATATCTTCAAATAAAAACTACACAGAAGAATTGTGTGAAACTTATTTCTGATATGTTCATTAAGCTAACAGAGTTAAACCATACTTTTGATTGCGCAGTTCTGAACACTCTTTCTGTAGAAAATGCAAGTGGACATTCGGAGCGCTAAGAGGGTAATAGTGGAAAAAGAAATATATTCAAATATAAACTACACAGTGGCATTCTGTGAAAATTCTTTCTGTTCTGTGCATTCAACTAACAGAGTTGAACCTTACTTTTGATTGAGCCGTTCTGAAACACTCTTTCTGTAGAAACTGCAATTGGACATGCTAAGCACTAAGAGGCCTACATTGGGAAAAAGAATATCTTCAAATAAAAACTACACAGATGCATTCTGTGAAACTTATTTCTGATCTGTAAATTCAGTTAACAGAGATAAAACATATTTTTGATTGAGCAGTTATGAAACACTCTTTTTGTAGAAAATGAAAGGGGAGATTCGGAGCGCTAAGAGGGTAATAGTGGAAAAAGGAATGTCTTCAAATATAAACTACACAGAATCATTCGGTGAAACTTCTTTCTGATCTGTGCATTCAGCTAACAGAGTTAAACCATACTTTTGATTGAGCAGATTTGAACACTCTTTCTGTAGAAAATGCAACTGGACATTTGGAGCGCTAAGAGCGTAGTAGTGGAAAAAGGAATATATTCAAATATAAACTACACAGAAGCATTCTGTGAAACTTCTTTCTGATCTGAGCATTCAGCTAACAGAGTTAAACCATACTTTTGATTGAGCAGTTTTGAAACACTCTGTCTGTAGAAAATGCAACTGGACATTCGTAGCGCTAAGTGGGTAATAGTGGAAAAAAGAATATGTTCAAATATAAACTACACAGAAGCATTTTATGAAACTTCTTTCTGTTCTGTGCATTCAACTAACAGAGTTGAACCTTACTTTTGATTGAGCCTTTCTGAAACACTCTTTCTGTAGAAACTGCAATTGGACACTCTGAGCGCTAAGAGGCCTACATTGGGAAAAATAATATCTTCAAATAAAAACTACACAGAAGCATTGTGTGAAACTTATTTCTGATATGTTCATTAAGCTAACAGAGTTAAACCATACTTTTGATTGCGCAGTTCTGAACACTCTTTCTGTAGAAAATGCAAGTGGAGATTCGGAGCGCTAAGAGGGTAATAGTGGAAAAAGGAATATATTCAAATATAAACTACACAGTAGCATTCTGTGAAAATACTTTCTGTTCTGTGCATTCAACTAACAGAGTTGAACCTTACTTTTGATTGAGCCGTTCTGAAACACTCTTTCTGTAGAAACTGCAATTGGACATGCTAAGCGCTAAGAGGCCTACATTGGGAAAAAGAATATCTTCAAATAAAAACTACACAGATGCATTCTGTGAAACTTATTTCTGATCTGTAAATTCAGTTAACAGAGATAAAACATATTTTTGATTGAGCAGTTATGAAACACTCTTTTTGTAGAAAATGAAAGTGGAGATTCGGAGCGCTAAGAGGGTAATAGTGGAAAAAGGAATGTCTTCAAATATAAACTACACAGAATCATTCGGTGAAACTTCTTTCTGATCTGTGCATTCAGCTAACAGAGTTAAACCATACTTTTGATTGAGCAGATCTGAACACTCTTTCTGTAGAAAATGCAACTGGACATTTGGAGCGCTAAGAGCGTAGTAGTGGAAAAAGGAATATATTCAAATATAAACTACACAGAAGCATTCTGTGAAACTTCTTTCTGATCTGAGCATTCAGCTAACAGAGTTAAACCATACTTTTGATTGAGCAGTTTTGAAACACTCTGTCTGTAGAAAATGCAACCTGACATTCGTAGCGCTAAGTGGGTAATAGTGGAAAAAAGAATATGTTCAAATATAAACTACACAGAAGCATTGTATGAAAATTCTTTCTGTTCTGTGCATTCAACTAACAGAGTTGAACCTTACTTTTGATTGAGCCTTTCTGAAACACTCTTTCTGTAGAAACTGCAATTGGACATTCTGAGCGCTAAGAGGCCTATATTGGGAAAAGGAATGTCTACAAATAAAAACTACACAGAAGAATTGTGTGAAACTTCTTTCTGTTCTGTTTGTTCAACTAAAAGAGTTGAACCTTAGTTTTGATTGAGCCGTTCTGAAACACTCTTTCTGTAGAAAATGCAAGTGGAGATTCGGAGCGCTAAGAGGGTAATAGTGGAAAAAGGAATGTCTCCAAATATAAACTACACAGAATAATTCTGTGAAACTTCTTTCTGATTTGTGCATTCAGCTAACAGAGTTAAAAGATACTTTTGATTGAGCAGATCTGAACACTCTTTCTGTAGAAAATGCAACTGGAAATTTGAAGCGCTAAGAGAGTAGTAGTGGAAAAAGGAATATATTCAAATATAAACTACACAGAAGCATTCTGTGAAACTTCTTTCTGATCTGAGCATTCAGCTAACAGAGTTAAACCATACTTTTGATTGAGCAGTTTTGAAACACTCTGTCTGTAGAAAATGCAACTGGACATTCGTAGCGCTAAGTGGGTAATAGTGGAAAAAAGAATATGTTCAAATATAAACTACACAGAAGCATTGTATGAAACTTCTTTCTGTTCTGTGCATTCAATTAACAGAGTTGAACCTTACTTTTGATTGAGCCTTTCTGAAACACTCTTTCTGTAGAAACTGCAATTGGACATTCTGAGCGCTAAGAGGCCTCTATTGGGAAAAATAATATCTTCAAATAAAAACTACACAGAAGCATTGTTTGAAACTTATTTCTGATATGTTCATTAAGCTAACAGAGTTAAACCATACTTTTGATTGCGCAGTTCTGAACACTCTTTCTGTAGAAACTGCAATTGTACATGCTAAGCGCTAAGAGGCCTACATTGGGAAAAATAATATCTTCAAATAAAAACTACACAGATGCATTCTGTGAAACTTATTTCTGATCTGTAAATTCAGTTAACAGAGATAAAACATATTTTTGATTGAGCAGTTATGAAACACTCTTTTTGTGGAAAATGCTAGTGGAGATTCGGAGCGCTAAGGGGGTAATTGTGGAAAAAGGAATGTCTTCAAATATAAACTACACAGAATTATTCGGTGAAACTTCTTTCTGATCTGAGCATTCAGCTAACAGAGTTAAACCATACTTTTGATTGAGCAGTTTTGAAACACTCTGTCTGTAGAAAATGCAACTGGACATTCGTAGCGCTAAGTGGGTAATAGTGGAAAAAAGAATATGTTCAAATATAAACTACACAGAAGCATTGTATGAAACTCCTTTCTGTTCTGTGCATTCAACTAACAGAGTTGAACCTTACTTTTGATTGAGCCGTTCTGAAACACTCTTTCTGTTTAAACTGCAATTGGACATTCTGAGCGCTAAGAGGCGTATATTGGGAAAAGGAATGTCTACAAATAAAAACTACACAGAAGAATTGTGTGAAACTTCTTTCTGTTCTGTTTGTTCAACTAAAAGAGTTGAACCTTAGTTTTGATTGAGCCGTTCTGAAACACTCTTTCTGTAGACAATGCAAGTGGAGATTCGGAGCGCTAAGAGGGTAATAGTGGAAAAAGGAATGTCTTCAAATATAAACTACACAGAATCATTCGGTGAAAGTTCTTTCTGATCTGTGCATTCAGCTAACAGAGTTAAACCATACTTTTGATTGAGCAGATCTGAACACTCTTTCTGTAGAAAATGCAACTGGACATTTGGAGTGCTAAGAGCGTAGCAGTGGAAAAAGGAATATATTCAAATATAAACTACACAGAAGCATTCTGTGAAACTTCTTTCTAATCTGAGCATTCAGCTAACAGAGTTAAACCATACTTTTGATTGAGCAGTTTTGAAACACTCTGTCTGTAGAAAATGCAACTTGACATTCGTAGCGCTAAGTGGGTAATAGTGGAAAAAAGAATATGTTCAAATATAAACTACACAGAAGCATTGTATGAAACTTCTTTCTGTTCTGTGCATTCAACTAACAGAGATGAACCTTACTTTTGATTGAGCCTTTCTGAAACACTCTTTCTGTAGAAACTGCAATTGGACATTCTGAGCGCTAAGAGGCCTATATTGGGAAAAGGAATGTCTACAAATAAAAACTACACAGAAGAATTGTGTGAAACTTCTTTCTGTTCTGTTTGTTCAACTAAAAGAGTTGAACCTTAGTTTTGATTGAGCCGTTCTGAAACACTCCTTCTGTAGAAAATGCAGGTGGAGATTCGGAGCGCTAAGAGGGTAATAGTGGAAAAAGGAATGTCTCCAAATATAAACTACACCGAATAATTCTGTGAAACTTCTTTCTGATTTGTGCATTCAGCTAACAGAGTTAAACCATACTTTTGATTGAGCAGATCTGAACACTCTTTCTGTAGAAAATGCAACTGGAAATTTGGAGCGCTAAGAGAGTAGTAGTGGAAAAAGGAATATATTCAAATATAAACTACACAGAAGCATTCTGTGAAACTTCTTTCTGATCTGAGCATTCAGCTAACAGAGTTAAACCATACTTTTGATTGAGCAGTTTTGAAACACTCTGTCTGTAGAAAATGCAACTGGACATTCGTAGCGCTAAGTGGGTAATAGTGGAAAAAAGAATATGTTCAAATATAAACTACACAGAAGCATTGTATGAAACTCCTTTCTGTTCTGTGCATTCAATTAACAGAGTTGAACCTTACTTTTGATTGAGCCTTTCTGAAACACTCTTTCTGTAGAAACTGCAATTGGACATTCTGAGCGCTAAGAGGACTCTATTGGGAAAAATAATATCTTCAAATAAAAACTACACAGAAGCATTGTGTGAAACTTATTTCTGATATGTTCATTAAGATAACAGAGTTAAACCATACTTTTGATTGCGCAGTTCTGAACACTCTTTCTGTAGAAACTGCAATTGGACATGCTAAGCGCTAAGAGACCTACATTGGGAAAAAAATATCTTCAAATAAAAACTACACAGATGCATTCTGTGAAACTTATTTCTGATCTGTAAATTCAGTTAACAGAGATAAAACATATTTTTGATTGAGCAGTTATGAAACACTCTTTTTGTGGAAAATGCAAGTGGAGATTCGGAGCGCTAAGAGGGTAATAGTGGAAAAAGGAATGTCTTCAAATATAAACTACACAGAATTATTCGGTGAAACTTCTTTCTGATCTGAGCATTCAGCTAACAGAGTTAAACCATACTTTTGATTGAGCAGTTTTGAAACACTCTGTCTGTAGAAAATGCAACTGGACATTCGTAGCGCTAAGTGGGTAATAGTGGAAAAAAGAATATGTTCAAATATAAACTACACAGAAGCATTGTATGAAACTCCTTTCTGTTCTGTGCATTCAACTAACAGAGTTGAACCTTACTTTTGATTGAGCCGTTCTGAAACACTCTTTCTGTAGAAACTGCAATTGGACATTCTGAGCGCTAAGAGGCCTATATTGGGAAAAGGAATGTCTACAAATAAAAACTACACAGAAGAATTGTGTGAAACTTCTTTCTGTTCTGTTTGTTCAACTAAAAGAGTTGGACCTTAGTTTTGATTGAGCCGTTCTGAAACACTCTTTCTGTAGACAATGCAAGTGGAGATTCGGAGCGCTAAGAGGGTAATAGTGGAAAAAGGAATGTCTCCAAATATAAACTACACAGAATCATTCTGTGAAACTTCTTTCTGATCTGTGCATTCAGCTAACAGAGTTAAACCATACTTTTGATTGAGCAGATCTGAACACTCCTTCTGTAGAAAATGCAACTGGAAATTTGGAGCGCTAGGAGAGTAGTAGTGGAAAAAGGAATATATTCAAATATAAACTACACAGAAGCATTCTGTGAAACTTCTTTCTGATCTGAGCATTCAGCTAACAGAGTTAAACCATACTTTTGATTGAGCAGTTTTGAAACACTGTGTCTGTAGAAAATGCAACTGGACATTCGTAGCGCTAAGTGGGTAATAGTGGAAAAAAGAATATGTTCAAATATAAACTACACAGAAGCATTGTATGAAACTTCTTTCTGTTCTGTGCATTCAACTAAAAGAGTTGAACCTTACTTTTGATTGAGCCGTTCTGAAACACGCTTTCTGTAGAAACTGCAATTGGACATTCTGAGCGCTAGGAGGCCTATATTGGGAAAAAGAATGTCTACAAATAAAAACTACACAGAAGAATTGTGTGAAATTTCTTTCTGTTCTGTTTGTTCAACTAAAAGAGTTGAACCTTAGTTTTGATTGAGCCGTTCTGAAACACTCTTTCTGTAGAAAATGCAAGTGGAGATTCCGAGCCCTAAGAGCGTAATAGTGGAAAATGGAATGTCTCCATATATAAACTACACAGAATCATTCTGTGAAACTTCTTTCTGAACTGTGCATTCAGCTAAAAGAGTTAAACCATACTTTTGATTGAGCAGATCTGAACACTCTTTCTGTAGAAAATGCAACTGGACATTTGGAGCGCTAAGAGCGTAGTAGTGGAAAAAGGATTATATTCAAATATAAACTACACAGAAGCATTCTGTGAAACTTCTTTCTGATCTGAGCATTCAGCTAACAGAGTTAAACCATAATTTTCATTGAGCAGTTTTGACACACTCTGTCTGTAGAAAATGCAACTGGACATTCGTAGCGCTAAGTGGGTAATAGTGGAAAAAAGAATATGTTCAAATATAAACTACACAGAAGCATTGTATGAAACTTCTTTCTGTTCTGTGCATTCAACTAACAGAGTTGAACCTTACTTTTGATTGAGCCTTTCTGAAACACTCTTTCTGTAGAAACTGCAATTGGACATTCTGAGCGCTAAGAGGCCTCTATTGGGAAAAATAATATCTTCAAATAAAAACTACACAGAAGCATTGAGTGAAACTTATTTCTGATATGTTCATTAAGCTAACAGAGTTAAACCATACTTTTGATTGCGCAGTTCTGAACACTCTTTCTGTAGAAAATGCAAGTGGACATTCGGAGCGCTAAGAGGGTAATAGTGGAAAAAGGAATATATTCAAATATAAACTACACAGTAGCATTCTGTGAAAATTCTTTCTGTTCTGTGCATTCAACTAACAGAGTTGAACCTTACTTTTGATTGAGCCGTTCTGAAACACTCTTTCTGTAGAAACTGCAATTGGACATGCTAAGCGCTAAGAGGCCTACATTGGGAAAAAGAATATCTTCAAATAAAAACTACACAGATGCATTCTGTGAAACTTATTTCTGATCTGTAAATTCAGTTAACAGAGATAAAACATATTTTTGATAGAGCAGTTATGAAACACTCTTTTTGTAGAAAATGCAAGTGGAGATTCGGAGCGCTAAGCGGGTAATAGTGGAAAAAGGAATGTCTTCAAATATAAACTACACAGAATCATACGGTGAAACTTCTTTCTGATCTGTGCATTCAGCTAACAGAGTTAAACCATACTTTTGATTGAGCAGATCTGAACACTCTTTCTGTAGAAAATGCAACTGGACATTTGGAGCGCTAAGAGCGTAGTAGTGGAAAAAGGAATATATTCAAATATAAACTACACAGAAGCATTCTGTGAAACTTCTTTCTGATCTGAGCATTCAGCTAACAGAGTTAAACCATACTTTTGATTGAGCAGTTTTGAAACACTCTGTCTGTAGAAAATGCAACTGGACATTCGTAGCGCTAAGTGGGTAATAGTGGAAAAAAGAATATGTTCAAATATAAACTACACAGAAGCATTGTATGAAACTTCTTTCTGTTCTGTGCATTCAACTAACAGAGTTGAACCTTACTTTTGATTGAGCCGTTCTGAAACACTCTTTCTGTAGAAACTGCAATTGGACATTCTGAGCGCTAGGAGGCCTATATTGGGAAAAAGAATGTCTACAAATAAAAACTACACAGAAGAATTGTGTGAAACTTCTTTCTGTTCTGTTTGTTCAACTAAAAGAGTTGAGCCTTAGTTTTGATTGAGCCGTTCTGAAACACTCTTTCTGTAGAAAATGCAAGTGGAGATTCCGAGCGCTAAGAGGGTAATAGTGGAAAAAGGAATGTCTCCAAATATAAACTACACAGATTCATTCTGTGAAACTTCTTTCTGATCTGTGCATTCAGCTAACAGAGTTAAACCATACTTTTGATTGAGCAGATCTGAACACTCTTTCTGTAGAAAATGCAACTGGACATTTGGAGCGCTAAGAGGGTAGTAGTGGATAAAGGAATATATTCAAATATAAACTACACAGAAGCATTCTGTGAAACTTCTTTCTGATCTGAGCATTCAGCTAACAGAGTTAAACCGTACTTTTGATTGAGCAGATCTGAACACTCTTTCTGTAGAAAATGCAACTGGACATTCGTAGCGCTAAGTGGGTAATAGTGGAAAAAAGAATATGTTCAAATATAAACTACACAGAAGCATTGTATGAAACTTCTTTCTGTTCTGTGCATTCAACTAAAAGAGTTGAACCTTACTTTTGATTGAGCCGTTCTGAAACACGCTTTCTGTAGAAACTGCAATTGGACATTCTGAGCGCTAGGAGGCCTATATTGGGAAAAAGAATGTCTACAAATAAAAACTACACAGAAGAATTGTGTGAAATTTCTTTCTGTTCTGTTTGTTCAACTAAAAGAGTTGAACCTTAGTTTTGATTGAGCCGTTCTGAAACACTCTTTCTGTAGAAAATGCAAGTGGAGATTCCGAGCCCTAAGAGCGTAATAGTGGAAAAAGGAATGTCTCCATATATAAACTACACAGAATCATTCTGTGAAACTTCTTTCTGAACTGTGCATTCAGCTAACAGAGTTAAACCATACTTTTGATTGAGCAGATCTGAACACTCTTTCTGTAGAAAATGCAACTGGACATTTGGAGCGCTAAGAGCGTAGTAGTGGAAAAAGGATTATATTCAAATATAAACTACACAGAAGCATTCTGTGAAACTTCTTTCTGATCTGAGCATTCAGCTAACAGAGTTAAACCATAATTTTCATTGAGCAGTTTTGACACACTCTGTCTGTAGAAAATGCAACTGGACATTCGTAGCGCTAAGTGGGTAATAGTGGAAAAAAGAATATGTTCAAATATAAACTACACAGAAGCATTGTATGAAACTTCTTTCTGTTCTGTGCATTCAACTAACAGAGTTGAACCTTACTTTTGATTGAGCCTTTCTGAAACACTCTTTCTGTAGAAACTGCAATTGGACATTCTGAGCGCTAAGAGGCCTCTATTGGGAAAAATAATATCTTCAAATAAAAACTACACAGAAGCATTGAGTGAAACTTATTTCTGATATGTTCATTAAGCTAACAGAGTTAAACCATACTTTTGATTGCGCAGTTCTGAACACTCTTTCTGTAGAAAATGCAAGTGGACATTCGGAGCGCTAAGAGGGTAATAGTGGAAAAAGGAATATATTCAAATATAAACTACACAGTAGCATTCTGTGAAAATTCTTTCTGTTCTGTGCATTCAACTAACAGAGTTGAACCTTACTTTTGATTGAGCCGTTCTGAAACACTCTTTCTGTAGAAACTGCAATTGGACATGCTAAGCGCTAAGAGGCCTACATTGGGAAAAAGAATATCTTCAAATAAAAACTACACAGATGCATTCTGTGAAACTTATTTCTGATCTGTAAATTCAGTTAACAGAGATAAAACATATTTTTGATAGAGCAGTTATGAAACACTCTTTTTGTAGAAAATGCAAGTGGAGATTCGGAGCGCTAAGCGGGTAATAGTGGAAAAAGGAATGTCTTCAAATATAAACTACACAGAATCATACGGTGAAACTTCTTTCTGATCTGTGCATTCAGCTAACAGAGTTAAACCATACTTTTGATTGAGCAGATCTGAACACTCTTTCTGTAGAAAATGCAACTGGACATTTGGAGCGCTAAGAGCGTAGTAGTGGAAAAAGGAATATATTCAAATATAAACTACACAGAAGCATTCTGTGAAACTTCTTTCTGATCTGAGCATTCAGCTAACAGAGTTAAACCATACTTTTGATTGAGCAGTTTTGAAACACTCTGTCTGTAGAAAATGCAACTGGACATTCGTAGCGCTAAGTGGGTAATAGTGGAAAAAAGAATATGTTCAAATATAAACTACACAGAAGCATTGTATGAAACTTCTTTCTGTTCTGTGCATTCAACTAACAGAGTTGAACCTTACTTTTGATTGAGCCGTTCTGAAACACTCTTTCTGTAGAAACTGCAATTGGACATTCTGAGCGCTAGGAGGCCTATATTGGGAAAAAGAATGTCTACAAATAAAAACTACACAGAAGAATTGTGTGAAACTTCTTTCTGTTCTGTTTGTTCAACTAAAAGAGTTGAGCCTTAGTTTTGATTGAGCCGTTCTGATACACTCTTTCTGTAGAAAATGCAAGTGGAGATTCCGAGCGCTAAGAGGGTAATAGTGGAAAAAGGAATGTCTCCAAATATAAACTACACAGATTCATTCTGTGAAACTTCTTTCTCATCTGTGCATTCAGCTAACAGAGTTAAACCATACTTTTGATTGAGCAGATCTGAACACTCTTTCTGTAGAAAATGCAACTGGACATTTGGAGCGCTAAGAGGGTAGTAGTGGATAAAGGAATATATTCAAATATAAACTACACAGAAGCATTCTGTGAAACTTCTTTCTGATCTGAGCATTCAGCTAACAGAGTTAAACCGTACTTTTGATTGAGCAGATCTGAACACTCTTTCTGTAGAAAATGCAACTGGACATTTGGAGCGCTAAGAGAGTAGTAGTGGAAAAAGCAATATATTCAAATATAAACTACACAGAAGCATTCTGTGAAACTTCTTTCTGATCTGAGCATTCAGCTAACAGAGTTAAACCATACTTTTGATTGAGCAGTTTTGAAACACTCTGTCTGTAGAAAATGCAACTGGACATTCGTAGCGCTAAGTGGGTAATAGTGGAAAAAAGAATATGTTCAAATATAAACTACACAGAAGCATTGTATGAAACTTCTTTCTGTTCTGTGCATTCAACTTACAGAGTTGAACCTTACTTTTGATTGAGCCTTTCTGAAACACTCTTTCTGTAGAAACTGCAATTGGACATTCTGAGCGCTAAGAGGCCTCTATTGGGAAAAAAAAATATCTTCAAATAAAAACTACACAGAAGCATTGTGTGAAACTTATTTCTGATATGTTCATTAAGCTAACAGAGTTAAACCATACTTTTGATTGCGCAGTTCTGAACACTATTTCTGTAGAAAATGCAAGTGGACATTCGGAGCGCTAAGAGGGTAATAGTGGAAAAAGAAATATATTCAAATATAAACTACACAGTAGCATTCTGTGAAAATTCTTTCTGTTCTTTGCATTCAACTAACAGAGTTGAACCTTACTTTTGATTGAGCCGTTCTGAAACACTCTTTCTGTAGAAACTGCAATTGGACATGCTAAGCGCTAAGAGACCTACATTGGGAAAAAGAATATCTTCAAATAAAAACTACACAGATGCATTCTGTGAAACTTATTTCTTATCTGTAAATTCAGTTAACAGAGATAAAACATATTTTTGATTGAGCAGTTATGAAACACTCTTTTTGTAGAAAATACAAGTGGAGATTCGGAGCGCTAAGAGGGTAATAGTGGAAAAAGGAATGTCTTCAAATATAAACTACACAGAATCATTCGGTGAAACTTCTTTCTGATCTGTGCATTCAGCTAACAGAGTTAAACCATACTTTTGATTGAGCAGATCTGAACACTCTTTCTGTAGAAAATGCAACTGGACATATGGAGCGCTAAGAGCGTAGTAGAGGAAAAAGGAAAATATTCAAATATAAACTACACAGAAGCATTCTGTGAAACTTCTTTCTGATCTGAGCATTCAGCTAACAGAGTTAAAACATACTTTTGATAGAGCAGTTTTGAAACACTCTGTCTGTAGAAAATGCAACTGGACATTCGTAGCGCTAAGTGGGTAATAGTGGAAAAAAGAGTCTGTTCAAATATAAACTACACAGATGCATTGTATGAAACTTCTTTCTGTTCTGTGCATTCAACTAACAGAGTTGAACCTTACTTTTGATTGAGCCGTTCTGAAACACTCTTTCTGTAGAAAATGCAATTGGACATTCTGAGCGCTAAGAGGCCTATATTTGGAAAAGGAATGTCTACAAATAAAAACTACACAGAAGAATTGTGTGAAACTTCTTTCTGTTCTGTTTGTTCAACTAAAAGAGTTGAACCTTAGTTTTGATTGAGCCGTTCTGAAACACTCTTTCTGTAGAAAATGCAAGTGGAGATTCGGAGCGCTAAGAGGGTAATAGTGGAAAAAGGAATGTCTCCAAATATAAACTACACAGAATCATTCTGTGAAACTTCTTTCTGATCTGTGCATTCAGCTAACAGAGTTAAACCATACTTTTGATTGAGCAGATCTGAACACTCTTTCTGTAGAAAATGCAACTGGACATTTGGAGCGCTAAGAGAGTAGTAGTGAAAAAAGGAATATATTCAAATATAAACTACACAGAAGCATTCTGTGAAACATCTTTCTGATCTGAGCATTCAGCTAACAGAGTTAAAGCACACTTTTGATTGAGCAGTTTTGAAACACTCTGTCTGTAGAAAATGCAACTGGACATTCGTAGCGCTAAGTGGCTAACAGTGGAAAAAAGAATATGTTCAAATATAAACTACACAGAAGCATTGTATGAAACTTCTTTCTGTTCTGTGCATTCAACTAACAGAGTTGAACCTTACTTTTGATTGAGCCTTTCTGAAACACTCTTTCTGTAGAAACTGCAATTGGACATTCTGAGCGCTAAGAGGCATATATTGGGAAAAATAATATCTTCAAATAAAAACTACACAGAAGCTTTGTGTGAAACATCTTTCTGATCTGTGCATTCAGCTAACAGAGTTAAACCATACTTTTGATTGAGCAGATCTGAACACTCTTTCTGTAGAAAATGCAACTGGACATTTGGAGCGCTAAGAGCGTAGTAGTGGAAAAAGGAATATATTCAAATATAAACTACACAGAAGCATTCTGTGAAACTTCTTTCTGATCTGAGCATTCAGCTAACAGAGTTAAACCATACTTTTGATTGATCAGTTTTGAAACACTCTGTCTGCAGAAAATGCAACTGGACATTCGTAGCGCTAAGTGGGTAATAGTGGAAAAAAGAGTATGTTCAAATATAAACTACACAGAATCATTGTATGAAACTTATTTCTGTTCTGTGCATTCAACTAACAGAGTTGAACCTTACTTTTGATTGAGCCGTTCTGAAACACTCTTTCTGTAGAAAATGCAATTGGACATTCTGAGCGCTAAGAGGCCTATATTTGGAAAAGGAATGTCTACAAATGAAAACTACACAGAAGAATTGTGTGAAACTTCTTTCTGTTCTGTTTGTTCAACTAAAAGAGTTGAACCTTAGTTTTGATTGAGCCGTTCTGAAACACTCTTTCTGTAGAAAATGCAAGTGGAGATTCGGAGCGCTAAGAGAGTAATACTGGAAAAAGAATTTCTCCAAATATAAACTACACAGAATCATTCTGTGAAACTTCTTTCTGATCTGTGCATTCAGCTAACAGAGTTAAACCACACTTTTGATTGAGCAGATCTGAACACTCTTTCTGTAGAAAATGCAACTGGACATTCTGAGCGCTAAGAGGCCTATATTTGGAAAAGGAATGTCTACAAATAAAAACTACACAGAAGAATTGTGTGAAACTTCTTTCTGTTCTGTTTGTTCAACTAAAAGAGTTGAACCATACTTTTGATAGAGCAGTTTTGAAACACTATGTCTGTAGAAAATGCAACTGGACATTCGTAGCGCTAAGTGGGTAATAGTGGAAAAAAGAGTATGTTCAAATATAAACTACACAGAAGCATTGTATGAAACTCCTTTCTGTTCTGTGCATTCAACTAACAGAGTTGAACCTTACTTTTGATTGAGCCGTTCTGAAACACTCTTTCTGTAGAAACTGCAATTGGACATGCTAAGCGCTAAGAGGCCTACATTGGGAAAAAGAATATCTTCAAATAAAAACTACACAGATGCATTCTGTGAAACTTATTTCTGATCTGTAAATTCAGTTAACAGAGATAAAACATATTTTTGATTGAGCAGTTATGAAACACTCTTTTTGTAGAAAATGCAAGTGGAGATTCGGAGCGCTAAGAGGGTAATAGTGGAAAAAGGAATGTCTTCAAATATAAGCTACACAGAATCATTCGGTGAAACTTATTTCTGATCTGTGCATTCAGCTAACAGAGTTAAACCATACTTTTGATTGAGCAGATCTGAACACTCTTTCTGTAGAAAATGCAACTGGACATTTGGAGCGCTAAGAGAGTAGTAGTGGAAAAAGGAATATATTCAAATATAAACTACACAGAAGCATTCTGTGAAACTTCTTTCTGATCTGAGCATCCAGCTAACAGAGTTAAACCATACTTTTGATTGAGCAGTTTTGAAACACTCTGTCTGTAGAAAATGCAACTGGACATTCGTAGCGCTAAGTGGGTAATAGTGGAAAAAAGAATATGTTCAAATATAAACTACACAGAAGCATTGTATGAAACTTCTTTCTGTTCTGTGCATTCAACTAACAGAGTTGAACCTTACTTTTGATTGAGCCGTTCTGAAACACTCTTTCTGTAGAAACTGCAATTGGACATTCTGAGCGCTAGGAGGCCTATATTGGGAAAAAAAATGTCTACAAATAAAAACTACACAGAAGAATTGTGTGAAACTTCTTTCTGTTCTGTTTGTTCAACTAAAAGAGTTGAACCTTAGTTTTGATTGAGCCGTTCTGAAACACTCTTTCTGTAGAAAATGCAAGTGGATATTCCGCGCGCTAAGAGGGTAATAGTGGAAAAAGGAATGTCTCCAAATATAAACTACACAGAATCATTCGGTGAAACTTCTTTCTGATCTGTGCATTCAGCTAACAGAGTTAAACCATACTTTTGATTGAGCAGATCTGAACACTCTTTCTGTAGAAAATGCAACTGGACATTTGGAGTGCTAAGAGAGTAGTAGTGGAAAAAGGAATATATTCAAATATAAACTACACAGAAGCATTCTGTGAAATTTCTTTCTGATCTGAGCATTCCGCTAACAGAGTTAAACCATACTTTTGATTGAGCAGTTTTGAAACACTCTGTCTGTAGAAAATGCAACTGGACATTCGTAGCGCTAAGTGGGTAATAGTGGAAAAAAGAATATGTTCAAATATAAACTACACAGAAGCATTGTATGAAATTTCTTTCTGTTCTGTGCATTCAACTAAAAGAGTTGAACCTTACTTTTGATTGAGCCGTTCTGAAACACTCTTTCTGTAGAAACTGCAATTGGACATTCTGAGCGCTAGGAGGCCTATATTGGGAAAAAGAATGTCTACAAATAAAAACTACACAGAAGAATTGTGTGAAACTTCTTTCTGTTCTGTTTGTTCAACTAACAGAGTTGAACCTTACTTTTGATTGAGCCGTTCTGAAACACTCTTTCTGTAGAAACTGCAATTGGACATGCTAAGCGCTAAGAGGCCTACATTGGGAAAAAGAATATCTTCAAATAAAAACTACACAGATGCATTCTGTGAAACTTATTTCTGATCTGTAAATTCAGTTAACAGAGATAAAACATATTTTTGATTGAGCAGTTATGAAACACACTTTTTGTGGAAAATGCAAGTGGAGATTCGGAGCGCTAAGTGGGTAATAGTGGAAAAAGGAATGTCTTCAAATATAAACTACACAGAATCATTCGGTGAAACTTCTTTCTGATCTGTGCATTCAGCAAACAGAGTTAAACCATACTTTTGATTGAGCAGATCTGAACACTCTTTCTGTAGAAAATGCAACTGGACATTTTGAGCGCTAAGAGCGTAGTAGTGGAAAAAGGAATATATTCAAATATAAACTACACAGAAGCATTCTGTGAAACTTCTTTCTGATCTGAGCATTCAGCTAACAGAGTTAAACCATACTTTTGATAGAGCAGTTTTGAAAAACTCTGTCTGTAGAAAATGCAACTGGACATTCGTAGCGCTAAGTGGGTAATAGTGGAAAAAAGAGTATGTTCAAATATAAACTACACAGAAGCATTGTATGAAACTTCTTTCTGTTCTGTGCATTCAACTAACAGAGTTGAACCTTACTTTTGATTGAGCCGTTCTGAAACACTCTTTCTGTAGAAAATGCAATTGGACATTCTGAGCGCTAAGAGGCCTATATTTGGAAAAGGAATGTCTACAAATAAAAACTACACAGAAGAATTGTGTGAAACTTCTTTCTGTTCTGTTTGTTCAACTAAAAGAGTTGAACCTTAGTTTCGATTGAGCCGTTCTGAAACACTCTTTCTGTAGAAAATGCAAGTGGAGATTCGGAGCGCTAAGAGGGTAATAGTGGAAAAAGGAATGTCTCCAAATATAAACCACACAGAATCATTCTGTGAAACTTCTTTCTGATCTGTGCATTCAGCTAACAGAGTTAAACCATACTTTTGATTGAGCAGATCTGAACACTCTTTCTGTAGAAAATGCAACTGGACATTTGGAGCGCTAAGAGCGTAGTAGTGGAAAAAGGAATATATTCTAATATAAACTACACAGAAGCATTCTGTGAAACTTCTTTCTGATCTGAGCATTCAGCTAACAGAGTTAAAGCACACTTTTGATTGAGCAGTTTTGAAACACTCTCTCTGTAGAAAATGCAACTGGACATTCGTAGCGCTAAGTGGCTAATAGTGGAAAAAAGAATATGTTCAAATATAAACTACACAGAAGCATTGTATGAAACTTCTTTCTGTTCTGTGCATTCAACTAACAGAGTTGAACCTTACTTTTGATTGAGCCTTTCTGAAACACTCTTTCTGTAGAAACTGCAATTGGACATTCTGAGCGCTAAGAGGCTTATATTGGGAAAAATAATATCTTCAAATAAAAACTACACAGAAGCTTTGTGTGAAACTTATTTCTGATATGTTCATTAAGCTAACAGAGTTAAACCATACTTTTGATTGCGCAGTTCTGAACACTCTTTCTGTAGAAAATGCAAGTGGACATTCGGAGCGCTAAGAGGGTAATAGTGGAAAAAGGAATATATTCAAATATAAACTACATAGTAGCATTCTGTGAAACTTCTTTCTGTTCTGTGCATTCAACTAACAGAGTTGAACCTTACTTTTGATTGAGCCGTTCTGAAACACTCTTTCTGTAGAAACTGCAATTAGACATGCTAAGCGCTAAGAGGCCTACATTGGGAAAAAGAATATCTTCAAATAAAAACTACACAGATGCATTCTGTGAAACTTATTTCTGATCTGTAAATTCAGTTAACAGAGATAAAACATATTTTTGATTGAGCAGTTATGAAACACTCTTTTTGTAGAAAATGCAAGTGGAGATTCGGAGCGCTAAGAGGGTAATAGTGGAAAAAGGAATGTCTTCAAATATAAACTACACAGAATCATTCGGTGAAACTTCTTTCTGATCTGTGCATTCAGCTAACAGAGTTAAAACATACTTTTGATTGAGCAGATCTGAACACTCTTTCTGTAGAAAATGCAACTGGACATTTGGAGCGCTAAGAGCGTAGTAGTGGAAAAAGGAATATATTCAAATATAAACTACACAGAAGCATTCTGTGAAACTTCTTTCTGATCTGAGCATTCAGCTAACAGAGTTAAACCATACTTTTGATTGAGCAGTTTTGAAACACTCTGTCTGTAGAAAATGCAACTGGACATTCGTAGCGCTAAGTGGGTAATAGTGGAAAAAAGAATATGTTCAAATATAAACTACACAGAAGCATTGTATGAAACTTCTTTCTGTTCTGTGCATTCAACTAACAGAGTTGAACCTTACTTTTGATTGAGCCTTTCTGAAACACTCTTTCTGTAGAAACTGCAATTGGACATTCTGAGCGCTAAGAGGCCTCTATTGGGAAAAATAATATCTTCAAATAAAAACTACACAGAAGCATTGTGTGAAACTTATTTCTGATATGTTCAATAAGCTAACAGAGTTAAACCATACTTTTGATTGCGCAGTTCTGAACACTCTTTCTGTAGAAAATGCAAGTGGACATTCGGAGCGCTAAGAGGGTAATAGTGGAAAAAGGAATATATTCAAATATAAACTACACAGTAGCATTCTGTGAAAATTCTTTCTGTTCTGTGCATTCAACTAACAGAGTTGAACCTTACTTTTGATTGAGCCGTTCTGAAACACTCTTTCTGTAGAAACTGCAATTGGACATGCTAAGCGCTAAGAGGCCTACATTGGGAAAAAGAATATCTTCAAATAAAAACTACACAGATGCATTCTGTGAAACTTATTTCTGATCTGTAAATTCAGTTAACAGAGATAAAACATATTTTTGATTGAGCAGTTATGAAACACTCTTTTTGTAGAAAATGCAAATGTAGATTCGGAGCGCTAAGTGGGTAATAGTGGAAAAAGGAATGTCTCCAAATATAAACTACACAGAAACATTCTGTGAAACTTCTTTCTGATCTGTGCATTCAGCTAACAGAGTTAAACCATACTTTTGATTGAGCAGATCTGAACACTCTTTCTGTAGAAAATGCAACTGGACACTTGGAGCGCTAAGAGAGTAGTAGTGAAAAAAGGAATATATTCAAATATAAACTACACAGAAGCATTCTGTGAAACTTCTTTCTGATCTGAGCATTCAGCTAACAGAATTAAAGCACACTTTTGATTGAGCAGTTTTGAAACACTCTGTCTGTAGAAAATGCAACTGGACATTCGTAGCGCTAAGTGGCTAATAGTGGAAAAAAGAATATGTTCAAATATAAACTACACAGAAGCATTGTATGAAACTTCTTTCTGTTCTGTGCATTCAACTAACAGAGTTGAACCTTACTTTTGATTGAGCCTTTCTGAAACACTCTTTCTGTAGAAACTGCAATTGGACATTCTGAGCGCTAAGAGGCATATATTGGGAAAAATAATATCTTCAAATAAAAACTACACAGAAGCTTTGTGTGAAACTTATTTCTGATATGTTCATTAAGCTAACAGAGTTAAACCATACTTTTGATTGCGCAGTTCTGAACACTCTTTCTGTAGAAAATGCAAGTGGACATTCGGAGCGCTAGGAGGGTAATAGTGGAAAAAGGAATATATTCAAATATAAACTACATAGTAGCATTCTGTGAAACTTCTTTCTGTTCTGTGCATTCAACTAACCGAGTTGAACCTTACTTTTGATTGAGCCGTTCTGAAACACTCTTTCTGTAGAAACTGCAATTGGACATGCTAAGCGCTGAGAGGCCTACATTGGGAAAAAGAATATCTTCAAATAAAAACTACACAGATGCATTCTGTGAAACTTATTTCTGATCTGTAAATTCAGTTAACAGAGATAAAACATATTTTTGATTGAGCAGTTATGAAACACTCTTTTTGTAGAAAATGCAAGTGGAGATTCGGAGCGCTAAGAGGGTAATAGTGGAAAAAGGAATGTCTTCAAATATAAACTACACAGAATCATTCGGTGAAACTTCTTTCTGATCTGTGCATTCAGCTAACAGAGTTAAACCATACTTTTGATTGAGCAGATCTGAACACTCTTTCTGTAGAAAATGCAAATGGACATTTGGAGCGCTAAGAGCGTAGTAGTGGAAAAAGTAATATATTCAAATATAAACTACACAGAAGCATTCTGTGAAACTTCTGTCTGATCTGAGCATCCAGCTAACAGAGATAAACCATACTTTTGATTGAGCAGTTTTGAAACACTCTGTCTGTAGAAAATGCAACTGGACATTCGTAGCGCTAAGTGGGTAATAGTGGAAAAAGAATATGTTCAAATATAAACTACACAGAAGCATTGTATGAAACTTCTTTCTGTTCTGTGCATTCAACTAACAGAGTTGAACCTTACTTTTGATTGAGCCGTTCTGAAACACTCTTTCTGTAGAAACTGCAATTGGACATTCTGAGCGCTAGGAGGCCTATATTGGGAAAAAGAATGTCTACAAATAAAAACTACACAGAAGAATTGTGTGAAACTTCTTTCTGTTCTGTTTGTTCAACTAAAAGTGTTGAACCTTAGTTTTGATTGAGCCGTTCTGAAACACTCTTTCTGTAGAAAATGCAAGTGGAGATTCCGCGCGCTAAGAGGGTAATAGTGGAAAATGGAATGTCTCCAAATATAAACTACACAGAATCATTCGGTGAAACTTCTTTCTGATCTGTGCATTCAGCTAACAGAGTTAAACCATACTTTTGATTGAGCAGATCTGAACACTCTTTCTGTAGAAAATGCAACTGGACATTTGGAGCGCTAAGAGAGTAGTAGTGGAAAAAGGAATATATTCAAATATAAACTACACAGAAGCATTCTGTGAAACTTCTTTCTGATCTGAGCATTCAGCTAACAGAGTTAAACCATACTTTTGATTGAGCAGTTTTGAAACACTCTGTCTGTAGAAAATGCAAATGGACATTCGTAGCGCTAAGTGGGTAATAGTGGAAAAAAGAATATGTTCAAATATAAACTACACAGAAGCATTGTATGAAACTGCTTTCTGTTCTGTGCATTCAACTAACAGAGTTGAACCTTACTTTTGATTGAGCCTTTCTGACACACTCTTTCTGTAGAAACTGCAATTGGACTTTCTGAGCGCTAAGAGGCCTATATTGGGAAAAATAAAATCTTCAAATAAAAACTACACAGAAGCTTTGTGTGAAACTTATTTCTGATATGTTCATTAAGCTAACAGAGTTAAACCATACTTTTGATTTCACAGTTCTGAACACTCTTTCTGTAGAAAATGCAAGTGGACATTCGGAGCGCTAGGAGGGTGATAGTGGAAAAAGGAATATATTCAAATATAAACTACATAGTAGCATTCTGTGAAACTTCTTTCTGTTCTGTGCATTCAACTAACAGAGTTGAACCTTACTTTTGATTGAGCCGTTCTGAAACACTCTTTCTGTAGAAACTGCAATTGGACATTCTGAGCGCTAGGAGGCCTATATTGGGAAAAAGAATGTCTACAAATAAAAACTACACAGAAGAATTGTGTGAAACTTCTTTCTGTTCTGTTTGTTCAACTAAAAGTGTTGAACCTTAGTTTTGATTGAGCCGTTCTGAAACACTCTTTCTGTAGAAAATGCAAGTGGAGATTCCGCGCGCTAAGAGGGTAATAGTGGAAAATGGAATGTCTCCAAATATAAACTACACAGAATCATTCGGTGAAACTTCTTTCTGATCTGTGCATTCAGCTAACAGAGTTAAACCATACTTTTGATTGAGCAGATCTGAACACTCTTTCTGTAGAAAATGCAACTGGACATTTGGAGCGCTAAGAGAGTAGTAGTGGAAAAAGGAATATATTCAAATATAAACTACACAGAAGCATTCTGTGAAACTTCTTTCTGATCTGAGCATTCAGCTAACAGAGTTAAACCATACTTTTGATTGAGCAGTTTTGAAACACTCTGTCTGTAGAAAATGCAAATGGACATTCGTAGCGCTAAGTGGGTAATAGTGGAAAAAAGAATATGTTCAAATATAAACTACACAGAAGCATTGTATGAAACTGCTTTCTGTTCTGTGCATTCAACTAACAGAGTTGAACCTTACTTTTGATTGAGCCTTTCTGACACACTCTTTCTGTAGAAACTGCAATTGGACTTTCTGAGCGCTAAGAGGCCTATATTGGGAAAAATAATATCTTCAAATAAAAACTACACAGAAGCTTTGTGTGAAACTTATTTCTGATATGTTCATTAAGCTAACAGAGTTAAACCATACTTTTGATTTCACAGTTCTGAACACTCTTTCTGTAGAAAATGCAAGTGGACATTCGGAGCGCTAGGAGGGTGATAGTGGAAAAAGGAATATATTCAAATATAAACTACATAGTAGCATTCTGTGAAACTTCTTTCTGTTCTGTGCATTCAACTAACAGAGTTGAACCTTACTTTTGATTGAGCCGTTCTGAAACACTCTTTCTGTAGAAACTGCAATTGGACATGCTAAGCGCTAAGAGGCCTACATTGGGAAAAAGAATATCTTCAAATAAAAACTACACAGATGCATTCTGTGAAACTTATTTCTGATCTGTAAATTCAGTTAACAGAGATAAAACATATTTTTGATTGAGCAGTTATGAAACACTCTTTTTGTAGAAAATGCAAGTGGAGATTCGGAGCGCTAAGAGGGTAATAGTGGAAAAAGGAATGTCTTCAAATATAAACTACACAGAATCATTCGGTGAAACTTCTTTCTGATCTGTGCATTCAGCTAACAGAGTTAAACCATACTTTTGATTGAGCAGATCTGAACACTCTTTCTGTAGAAAATGCAACTGGACATTTGGAGCGCTAAGAGCGTAGTAGTGGAAAAAGGAATATATTCAAATATAAACTACACAGAAGCATTCTGTGAAACTTCTTTCTGATCTGAGCATCCAGCTAACAGAGTTAAACCATACTTTTGATTGAGCAGTTTTGAAACACTCTGTCTGTAGAAAATGCAACTGGACATTCGTAGCGCTAAGTGGGTAATAGTGGAAAAAGAATATGTTCAAATATAAACTACACAGAAGCATTGTATGAAACTTCTTTCTGTTCTGTGCATTCAACTAACAGAGTTGAACCTTACTTTTGATTGAGCCGTTCTGAAACACTCTTTCTGTAGAAACTGCAATTGGACATTCTGAGCGCTAGGAGGCCTATATTGGGAAAAAGAATGTCTACAAATAAAAACTACACAGAAGAATTGTGTGAAACTTCTTTCTGTTCTGTTTGTTCAACTAAAAGAGTTGAACCTTAGTTTTGATTGAGCCGTTCTGAAACACTATTTCTGTAGAAAATGCAAGTGGAGATTCCGCGCGCTAAGAGGGTAATAGTGGAAAATGGAATGTCTCCAAATACAAACTACACAGAATCATTCGGTGAAACTTCTTTCTGATCTGTGCATTCAGCTAACAGAGTTAAACCATACTTTTGATTGAGCAGATCTGAACACTCTTTCTGTAGAAAATGCAACTGGACATTTGGAGCGCTAAGAGAGTAGTAGTGGAAAAAGGAATATATTCAAATATAAACTACACAGAAGCATTCTGTGAAACTTCTTTCTGATCTGAGCATTCAGCTAACAGAGTTAAACCATACTTTTGATTGAGCAGTTTTGAAACACTCTGTCTGTAAAAAATGCAAATGGACATTCGTAGCGCTAAGTGGGTAATAGTGGAAAAAAGAATATGTTCAAATATAAACTACACAGAAGCATTGTATGAAACTTCTTTCTGTTCTGTGCATTCAACTAACAGAGTTGAAACTTACTTTTGATTGAGCCTTTCTGACACACTCTTTCTGTAGAAACTGCAATTGGACTTTCTGAGCGCTAAGAGGCCTATATTTTGAAAAATAATATCTTCAAATAAAAACTACACAGAAGCTTTGTGTGAAACTTATTTCTGATATGTTCATTAAGCTAACAGAGTTAAACCATACTTTTGATTTCACAGTTCTGAACACTCTTTCTGTAGAAAATGCAAGTGGACATTCGGAGCGCTAAGAGGGTAATAGTGGAAAAAGGAATATATTCAAATATAAACTACACAGTAGCATTCTGTGAAACTTCTTTCTGTTCTGTGCATTCAACTAACAGAGTTGAACCTTACTTTTGATTGAGCCGTTCTGAAACACTCTTTCTGTAGAAACTGCAATTGGACATGCTAAGCGCTAAGAGGCCTACATTGGGAAAAAGAATATCTTCAAATAAAAACTACACAGATGCATTCTGTGAAACTTATTTCTGATCTGTAAATTCAGTTAACAGAGATAAAACATATTTTTGATTGAGCAGTTATGAAACACTGTTTTTGTAGAAAATGCAAGTGGAGATTCGGAGCGCTAAGAGGGTAATAGTGGAAAAAGGAATGTCTTCAAATATAAACTACACAGAATCATTCGGTGAAACTTCTCTCTGATCTGTGCATTCAGCTAACGGAGTTAAACCATACTTTTGATTGAGCAGATCTGAACACTCTTTCTGTAGAAAATGCAACTGGACATTTGGAGCGCTAAGAGCGTAGTAGTGGAAAAAGGAATATATTCAAATATAAACTACACAGAAACATTCTGTGAAACTTCTTTCTGATCTGAGCATTCAGCTAACAGAGTTAAACCATACTTTTGATTGAGCAGTTTTGAAACACTCTGTCTGTAGAAAATGCAACTGGATATTCGTAGCGCTAAGTGGTTAATAGTGGAAAAAAGAATATGTTCAAATATAAACTACACAGAAGCATTGTATGAAAATTCTTTCTTTCTGTGCATTCAACTAACAGAGTTGAACCGTACTTTTGATTGAGCCGTTCTGAAACACTCTTTCTGTAGAAACTGCAATTGGACATTCTGAGCGCTAGGAGGCCTATATTGGGAAAAAGAATGTCTACAAATAAAAACTACACAGAAAAATTGTGTGAAACTTCTTTCTGTTCTGTTTGTTCAACTAAAAGAGTTGAACCTTAGTTTTGATTGAGCCGTTCTGAAACACTCTTTCTGTAGAAAATGCAAGTGGACATTCCGAGCGCTAAGAGGGTAATAGTGGAAAAAGGAATGTCTCCAAATATAAACTACACAGAATCATTCGGTGAAACTTCTTTCTGATCAGTGCATTCAGCTAACAGAGTTAAACCATACTTTTGATTGAGCAGATCTGAACACTCTTTCTGTAGAAAACGCAACTGGACATTTGGAGCGCTAAGAGAGTAGTAGTGGAAAAAGGAATATATTCAAATATAAACTACACAGAAGCATTCTGTGAAACTTCTTTCTGATCTGAGCATTCAGCTAACAGAGTTAAACCATACTTTTGATTGAGCAGTTTTGAAACACTCTGTCTGTAGAAAATGCAACTGGACATTCGTAGCGCTAAGTGGGTAATAGTGGAAAAAACAATATGTTCAAATATAAACTACACAGAAGCATTGTATGAAACTTCTTTCTGTTCTGTGCATTCAACTAACAGAGTTGAACCTTACTTTTGATTGAGCCTTTCTGAAACACTCCTTCTGTAGAAACTGCAATTGGACATTCTGAGCGCTAAGAGGCCTATATTGGGAAAAATAATATCTTCAAATAAAAACTACACAGAAGCTTTGTGTGAAACTTATTTCTGATATGTTCATTAAGCTAACAGAGTTAAACCATACTTTTGATTTCACAGTTCTGAACACTCTTTCTGTAGAAAATGCAAGTGGACATTCGGAGCGCTAAGAGGGTAATAGTGGAAAAAGGAATATATTCAAATATAAACTACACAGTAGCATTCTGTGAAACTTCTTTCTGTTCTGTGCATTCAACTAACAGAGTTGAACCTTACTTTTGATTGAGCCGTTCTGAAACACTCTTTCTGTAGGAACTGCAATTGGACATGCTAAGCGCTAAGAGGCCTACATTGGGAAAAAGAATATCTTCAAATAAAAACTACACAGATGCATTCTGTGAAACTTATTTCTGATCTGTAAATTCAGTTAACAGAGATAAAACTTATTTTTGATTGAGCAGTTATGAAACACTCTTTTTGTAGAAAATGCAAGTGGAGATTCGGAGCGCTAAGAGGGTAATAGTGGAAAAAGGAATGTCTCCAAATATAAACTACACAGAATCATTCGGTGAAACTTCTTTCTGATCTGTGTATTCAGCTAACAGAGTTAAACCATACTTTTGATTGAGCAGATCTGAACACTCTTTCTGTAGAAAATGCAACTGGACATTTGGAGCGCTAAGAGCGTAGTAGTGGAAAAAGGAATATATTCAAATATAAACTACACAGAAGCATTCTGTGAAACTTCTTTCTGATCTGAGCATTCAGCTAACAGAGTTAAACCATACTTTTGATTGAGCAGTTTTGAAACACTCTGTCTGTAGGAAATGCAACTGGACATTCGTAGCGCTAAGTGGGTAATAGTGGAAAAAAGAATATGTTCAAATATAAACTAAACAGAATCATTGTATGAAACTCCTTTCTGTTCTGTGCATTCAACTAACAGAGTTGAACCTTACTTTTGATTGAGCCGTTCTGAAACACTCTTTCTGAAGAAACTGCAATTGGACATTCTGAGCGCTAGGAGGACTATATTGGGAAAAAGAATGTCTACAAAGAGAAACTACACAGAAGAATTGTGTGAAACTTCTTTCTGTTCTGTTTGTTCAACTAAAAGAGTTGAAAATTAGTTTTGATTGAGCCGTTCTGAAACACTCTTTCTGTAGAAAATGCAAGTGGAGATTCCGAGCGCTAAGAGGGTAATAGTGGAAAAAGGAATGTCTCCAAATATAAACTACACAGAATCATTCTGTGAAACTTCTTTCTGAACTGTGCATTCAGCTAACAGAGTTAAACCATACTTTTGATTGAGCAGATCTGAACACTCTTTCTGTAGAAAATGCAACTGGACATTTGGAGCGCTAAGAGCGTAGTAGTGGAAAAAGGAATATATTCAAATATAAACTACACAGAAGCATTCTGTGAAACTTCTTTCTGATCTGAGCATTCAGCTAACAGAGTTAAACCATACTTTTGATTGAGCAGTTTTGAAACACTCTGCCTGTAGAAAATGCAACTGGACATTCGTAGCGCTAAGTGGGTAATAGTGGAAAAAAGAATATGTTCAAATATAAACTACACAGAAGCATTGTATGAAACTTCTTTCTGTTCTGTGCATTCAACTAACAGAGTTGAACCTTACTTTTGATTGAGACGTTCTGAAACACTCTTTCTGTAGAAACTGCAATTGGACATTCTGAGCGCTAGGAGGACTATATTGGGAAAAAGAATGTCTACAAATAAAAACTACACAGAAGAATTGTGTGAAACTTCTTTCTGTTCTGTTTGTTCAACTAGAAGAGTTGAACCTTAGTTTTGATTGAGCCGTTCTGAAACACTCTTTCTGTAGAAAATGCAAGTGGACATTCCGAGCGCTAAGAGGGTAATAGTGGAAAAAGGAATGTCTCCAAATATAAACTACACAGAATAATTCGGTGAAACTTCTTTCTGATCTGTGCATTCAGCTAACAGAGTTAAACCATACTTTTGATTGAGCAGATCTGAACACTCTTTCTGTAGAAAATGCAACTGGACATTTGGAGCGCTAAGAGAGTAGTAGTGGAAAAAGGAATATATTCAAATATAAACTACACAGAAGCATTCTGTGAAACTCCTTTCTGATCTGAGCATTCAGCTAACAGAGTTAAACCATACATTTGATTGAGCAGTTTTGAAACACTCTGTCTGTAGTAAATGCAACTGGACATTCGTAGCGCTAAGTGGGTAATAGTGGAAAAAAGAATATGTTCAAATATAAACTACACAGAAGCATTGTATGAAACTTATTTCTGTTCTGTGCATTCAACTAACAGAGTTGAACCTTACTTTTGATTGAGCCTTTCTGAAACACTCTTTCTGTAGAAACTGCAATTGGACATTCTGAGCGCTAAGAGGCCTATATTGGGAAAAATAATATCTTCAAATAAAAACTACACAGAAGCTTTGTGTGAAACTTATTTCTGATATGTTCATTAAGCTAACAGAGTTAAACCATACTTTTGATTTCACAGTTCTGAACACTCTTTCTGTAGAAAATGCAAGTGGACATTCGGAGCGCTAAGAGGGTAATAGTGGAAAAAGGAATATATTCAAATATAAACTACACAGTAGCATTCTGTGAAACTTCTTTCTGTTCTGTGCATTCAACTAACAGAGTTGAACCTTCCTTTTGATTAAGCCGTTCTGAAACACTCTTTCTGTAGAAACTGCAATTGGACATGCTAAGCGCTAAGAGGCCTACATTGGGAAAAAGAATATCTTCAAATAAAAACTACACAGATGCATTCTGTGAAACTTATTTCTGATCTGTAAATTCAGTTAACAGAGATAAAACATATTTTTGATTGAGCAGTTATGAAACACTCTTTTTGTAGAAAATGCAAGTGGAGATTCGGAGCGCTAAGAGGGTAATAGTGGAAAAAGGAATGTCTCCAAATATAAACTACACAGAATCATTCGGTGAAACTTCTTTCTGATCTGTGCATTCAGCTAACAGTGTTAAACCATACTTTTGATTGAGCAGAACTGAACACTCTTTCTGTAGAAAATGCAACTGGACATTTGGAGCGCTAAGAGAGTAGTAGTGGAAAAAGGAATATATTCAAATATAAACTACACAGAAGCATTCTGTGAAACTTCTTTGTGATCTGAGCATTCAGCTAACAGAGTTAAAACACACTTTTGATTGAGCAGTTTTGAAACACTCTGTCTGTAGAAAATGCAACTGGACATTCGTAGCGCTAAGTGGCTAATAGTGGAAAAAAGAATATGTTCAAATATAAACTACACAGAAGCATTGTATGAAACTTCTTTCTGTTCTGTGCATTCAACTAACAGAGTTGAACCTTACTTTTGATTGAGCCTTTCTGAAACACTCTTTCTGTAGAAACTGCAATTGGACATTCTGAGCGCTAAGAGGCATATATTGGGAAAAATTATATCTTCAAATAAAAACTACACAGAAGCTTTGTGTGAAACTTATTTCTGATATGTTCATTAAGCTAACAGAGTTAAACCATACTTTTGATTGCGCAGTTCTGAACACTCTTTCTGTAGAAAATGCAAGGGGACATTCGGAGCGCTAAGAGGGTAATAGTGGAAAAATGAATATATTCAAATATAAACTACACAGTAGCATTCTGTGAAAATTCTTTCTGTTCTGTGCATTCAACCAGCAGAGTTGAACCTTACTTTTGATTGAGCCGTTCTGAAACACTCTTTCTGTAGAAACTGCAATTGGACATGCTAAGCGCTAAGAGGCCTACATTGGGAAAAAGAATATCTTCAAATAAAAACTACACAGATGCATTCTGTGAAACTTATTTCTGATCTGTAAATTCAGTTAACAGAGATAAAACATATTTTTGATTGAGCAGTTATGAAACACTCTTTTTGTAGAAAATGCAAGTGGAGATTCGGAGCGCTAAGAGGGTAATAGTGGAAAAAGGAATGTCTTCAAATATAAACGACACAGAATCATTCGGTGAAACTTCTTTCTGATCTGTGCATTCAGCTAACAGAGTTAAACCATACTTTTGATTGAGCAGATCTGAACCCTCTTTCTGTAGAAAATGCAACTGGACATTTGGAGCGCTAAGAGCGTAGTAGTGGAAAAAGGAATATATTCAAATATAAACTACACAGAAGCATTCTGTGAAACTTCTTTCTGATCTGAGCATTCAGCTAACAGAGTTAAACCATACTTTTGAATGAGCAGTTTTGAAACACTCTGTCTGTAGAAAATGCAACTGGACATTCGTAGCGCTAAGTGGGTAATAGTGGAAAAAAGAATATGTTCAAATATAAACTACACAGAAGCATTGTATGAAACTTCTTTCTGTTCTGTGCATTCAACTAACAGAGTTGAACCTTACTTTTGATTGAGCCGTTCTGAAACACTCTTTCTGTAGAAACTGCAATTGGACATTCTGAGCGCTAAGAGGCCTATATTGGGAAA
The DNA here is from genome assembly GCF_028878055.3 of Symphalangus syndactylus. Lineage (NCBI taxonomy): Eukaryota > Metazoa > Chordata > Mammalia > Primates > Hylobatidae > Symphalangus > Symphalangus syndactylus. The sequence goes on along the minus strand of NC_072437.2, from coordinate 106,674,516 downwards.
AGGAATGTCTACAAATAAAAACTACACAGAAGAATTGTGTGAAACTTCTTTCTGTTCTGTTTGTTCAACTAAAAGAGTTGAACCTTCGTTTTGATTGAGCCGTTCTGAAACACTCTTTCTGTAGAAAATGCAAGTGGAGTTTCGGAGCGCTAAGAGGGTAATAGTGGAAAAAGGAATGTCTCCAAATATAAACTACACAGAATCACTCTGTGAAACTTCTTTCTGATCTGTGCATTCAGCTAACAGTGTTAAACCATACTTTTGGTTGAGCAGATCTGAACACTCTTTCTGTAGAAAATGCAACTGGACATTTGGAGCGCTAAGAGAGTAGTAGTGGAAAAAGGAATATATTCAAATATAAACTACACAGAAGCATTCTGTGAAACTTCTTTCTGATCTGAGCATTCAGCTAACAGAGTTAAACCATAATTTTGATTGAGCAGTTTTGAAACACTCTGTCTGTAGAAAATGCAACTGGACATTCGTAGCGCTAAGTGGGTAATAGTGGAAAAAAGAATATGTTCAAATATAAACTACACAGAAGCATTGTATGAAACTTCCTTCTGTTCTGTGCATTCAACTAACAGAGTTGAACCTTACTTTTGATTGAGCCTTTCTGAAACACTCTTTCTGTAGAAACTGCAATTGGACATTCTGAGCGCTAAGAGACCTATATTGGGAAAAATAAAATCTTCAAATAAAAACTATACAGAAGCTTTGTGTGAAACTTATTTCTGATATGTTCATTAAGCTAACAGAGTTAAACCATACTTTTGATTGCACTGTTCTGAACACTCTTTCTGTAGAAAATGCAAGTGGACATTCGGAGCGCTAAGAGGGTAATAGTGGAAAAAGAATATATTCAAATATAAACTACACAGTAGCATTCTGTGAAAATTCTTTCTGTTCTGTGCATTCAACTAACAGAGTTGAACCTTACTTTTGATTGAGCCGTTCTGAAACACTCTTTCTGTAGAAACTGCAATTGGACATGCTAAGCGCTAAGAGGCCTACATTGGGAAAAAGAATATCTTCAAATAAAAACAACACAGATGCATTCTGTGAAACTTATTTCTGATCTGTAAATTCAGTTAACAGACATAAAACATATTTTTGATTGACCAGTTATGAAACACTCTTTTTGTAGAAAATGCAAGTGGAGATTCAGAGCGCTAAGAGGGTAATAGTGGAAAAAGGAATGTCTTCAAATATAAACTACACAGAATCATTCGGTGAAACTTCTTTCTGATCTGTGCATTCAGCTAACAGAGTTAAACCATATTTTTGATTGAGCAGATCTGAACACTCTTTCTGTAGAAAATGCAACTGGACATTTGGAGCGCTAAGAGCGTAGTAGTGGAAAAAGGAATATATTCAAATATAAACTACACAGAAGCATTCTGTGAAACTTCTTTCTGATCTGAGCATTCAGCTAACAGAGTTAAACCATACTTTTGATTGAGCAGTTTTGAAACACTCTGTCTGTAGAAAATGCAACTGGACATTCGTAGCGCTAAGTGGGTAATAGTGGAAAAAAGAATATGTTCAAATATAAACTACACAGAAGCATTGTATGAAACTTCTTTCTGTTCTGTGCATTCAACTAACAGAGTTGAACCTTACTTTTGATTGAGCCGTTCTGAAACACTCTTTCTGTAGAATCTGCAATTGGACATTCTGAGCGCTAAGAGGCCTATATTGGGAAAAAGAATGTCTACAAATAAAAACTACACAGAAGAATTGTGTGAAACTTCTTTCTGTTCTGTTTGTTCAACTAAAAGAGTTCAAACCTAGTTTTGATTGAGCCGTTCTGAAACACTCTTTCTGTAGAAAATGCAAGTGGAGATTCGGAGCGCTAAGAGGGTAATAGTGGAAAAAGGAATGTCTCCAAATATAAACTACACAGAATCATTCTGTGAAACTTCTTTCTGATCTGTGCATTCAGCTAACAGAGTTAAACCATACTTTTGATTGAGGAGATCTGAACACTCTTTCTGTAGAAAATGCAACTGGACATTTGGAGCGCTAAGAGAGTAGTAGTGGAAAAAGGAATATATTCAAATATAAACTACACAGAAGCATTCTGTGAAACTTCTTTCTGATCTGAGCATTCAGCTAACAGAGTTAAACCATACTTTTGATTGAGCAGTTTTGAAACACTCTGTCTGTAGAAAATGCAACTGGACATTCGTAGCGCAAAGTGGGTAATAGTGGAAAAAAGAATATGTTCAAATATAAACTACACAGAAGCATTGTATGAAACTACTTTCTGTTCTGTGCATTCAACTAACAGAGTTGAACCTTACTTTTGATTGAGCCGTTCTGAAACACTGTTTCTGTAGAAACTGCAATTGGACATTCGGAGCGCTACGTGGGTAATAGTCAATAAACGTATACCTTCAACTAAATACTACACAGAAGCATTCTGTGAAACTACTTTCTGTTCTGTGCATTCAACTAAAAGAGGTGAACCATAATTTTCATTGAGCCGTTCTGAAACACTCTTTCTATAGAAACTGCAATTGGACATTCTGAGCGCTAAGAGGCCTATATTGGGAAAAAGAACGTCTACAAATAAAAACTACACAGAAGAATTGTGTGAAACTTCTTTCTGTTCTGTTTGTTCAACTAAAAGAGTTGAACCTTAGTTTTGATTGAGCCGTTCTGAAACACTCTTTCTTTAGAAAATGCAACTGGACATTCGGAGCCCTAAGTGGGTAATAGTGGAAAAAGGAATATGTTCAAATATAAACTACACAGAAGCATTGTATGAAACATCTTTCTGTTCTGTACATTCAACTAACAGAGTTGAAACTTACTTTTGATTGAGCCGTTCTGAAACACTCTTTCTGTAGAAACTGCAATTGGACATTCTGAGGCCTAAGAGGCCTATATTGGGAAAAATAATATATTCAAATAAAAACTACACAGAGGCATTGTGTGAAACTTATTTCTGATATGTGCATTCAGCTAACAGAGTTAAACCATACTTTTGATTGCGCAGTTCTGAACACTCTTTCTGTAGAAAATGCAAGTTGAAATTCGGAGCGCTAAGAGGGTAATAGTGGAAAAAGCAATATACTCAAATATAAACTACAAAGAAGCATTCTGTGAAACTTCTTTCTGTTCTCTGCATTCAACTAACTGAGTTGAACCTTGCTTTTGATTGAGCCGTTCTGGAACACTCTTTCTGTAGAAAATGTAATTGGACATTCTGAGCGCTAAGAGGCCTATATTGGGAAAAAGAATATCTACAAATAAAAACTACACAGAAGCATTCTGTGAAACTTCTTTCTGTTCTGTGCATTCAACTAAAATTGTTGAACCTTAGTTTTGATTGAGCCGTTCTGAAACACTCTTTCTGTAGAAAATGCAAGTGGACATTCGGAGCGCTAAGTTAGTAATAGTGGAAAAAGGAATATCTCCAAATAAAAACTACACAGAAGCATTCTCTGAAACTCCTTTCTGTTCTCTGCATTCAACTAACAGAGCTGAGCCTTACTTTTGGAGGAGCAGTTCTGAAACACTCTTTGTGTAGAAACTGCCAGTGGAAATTCAGAGCGCTAAGAGGGTAATAGTCGAAAAAGGAATATCTTCAAGTAAATACAACACAGAAGCATTCTGTGAAACTTCTTTCTATTCTGTGCATTCAACTAAAAGAGTTGAACCTTAGTTTTGATTGAGCCGTTCTGAAACACTCTTTCTGTAGAAAATGAAAGTGGAGATTCGGAGCGCTAAGAGGGTAATAGTGGAAAAAGGATTATCTTCAAATATAAACTACACAGAATCATTCTGTGAAACTTCTTTCTGATATGTGCATTCAGCTAACAGAGTTAAACCATACTTTTGATTGAGCAGTTCTGAACACTCTTTCTGTAGAAAATGCAACTGGACATTTGGAGCGCTAAGAGGGTAGTAGTGGAAAAAGAAATATATTCAAATATAAGCTACACAGAAGCATTCGGTGAAACTTCTTTCTGATCTGAGCATTCCGCTAACAGAGTTAAACCATACTTTTGATTGAGGAGATTTGAAACACTCTGACTGTAGAAAATGCAACTGGACATTCGGAGCGCTTAGTGGGTAATAATGGAAAAAGGAATATGTTCAAATATAAACAACACAGAAGCATTGTATGAAACTTCTTTCTGTTCTGTGCATTCAACTAACAGAGTTGAACCTTACTTTTGATTGAGCCGTTCTGAAACACTCTTTCTGTAGAAACTGCAATTGGACATTCTCAGCTCTAAGAGGCCTATATTGGGAATAATAATATCTTCAAATAAAAACTACACAGCAGCATTGTGTGAAACTTATTTCTGATATGTGCATTCAGCTAACAGAGTTAAACCATACTTTTGATTGCACAGTTCTGAACACTCTTTCTGTAGAAAATGCAAGTGGACATTCGGAGCGCTAATACGGTAATAGTGGAAAAAGGAATATATTCAATTATAAACTACACAGAAGCATTCTGTGAAACTTCTTTCTGTTCTGTGCATTCAACTAACTGAGTTGAACCTTACTTTTGATGGAGCCGTTGTGAAACACTCTTTCTGTAGAAACTGCAATTGGACATTCTGACCGCTAAAAGGCCTATATTGGGAAAAAGAATATCTACAAATAAAAACTACACAGAAGCATTCTGTGAAACTTCTTTCGGATCTGTGCATTCAACTAACAGAGTAAAACCATACTTTTGATTGAGCCGTTCTGAACACTCTTTCTGTAGAAAATGCAAGTGGACATTCGGAGCGCTAAGAGGGTAATAGTTGAAAAAGGAATATATTCAAATATAAACTACACAGAAGCATTGTGTGAAACTTCTTTCTGTTCTGTGCATTCAACTAACAGAGTTGAACCTTACTTTTGATTGAGCCGTTCTGAAACACTCTTTCTGTAGAAACTGCAATTGGACTTTCTAAGCGCTAAGAGGCCTACATTGTTAAAAAGAATATCTTCAAATAAAAACTACACAGAAGCATTCTGTGAAACATATTTCTGATATGTGCATTCAGTTAACAGAGCTAAACCATACTTTTGATTGAGCAGTTATGAAACACTCTTTGTGTAGAAAATATAAGTGGACCTTCGGAGCGCTAAGATTTTAATAGGGGAAAAAGGATTATCTCCAAATAAAAACCACACAGAAGCATTCTCTGAAACTCCTTTCTGTTCTCTGAATTCAACTAACAGAGTTGAGCCTTACTTTTGAAGGAACAGTTCTGAAACACTCTTTGTGTAGAAACTGCCAGTGGACATTCGGAGCGCTAAGTGGGTAATAGTCAATAAAGGAATATCTTCAACTAAATACTACACAGAAGCATTCTGTGAAACTACTTTCTGTTCTGTGCATTCAACTAAAAGAGGTGAACCTTACTTTTCATTGAGCCGTTCTGAAACACTCTTTCTACAGAAACTGCAATTGGACATTCTGAGCGCTAAGAGGCCTATATTGGTAAAAAGAATATATTCATATAAACACTACACAGAAGCATTCTGTGAAACTTCTTTCTGATCTGTGCATTCAGCTAACAGAGTTAAACCATACTTTGGATTGAGCAGTTCTGAAACACACTTTCTGTAGAAAATGCTACTGGACATTTGGAGCGCTAAGTGGGTAATAGTGGAAAAAGGAATATCTTCAAATATAAACTACACAGAATCATTCTGTGAAACTTCTTTCTGATCTGTGCATTTAGCTAACAGAGTTAAAGCATACTTTTGATTGAGCAGTTCTGAACACTCTTTCTGTAGAAAATGCAAATGGACATTTGGAGCGCTAAGAGGGTAGTAGTGGAAAAAGTAATATATTCAAATATAAACTACACAGAAGCATTGTATGAAACTCCTTTCTCTTCTGTGCATTTAACTAACAGAGTTGAACCTTATTTTTGATTGAGCCATTCTGAAACACTCTTTCTTTAGAAAATGCAAGTGGATATTCGCAGCGCTAAGACGGTAATACTGGAAAAGGAATATATTCAAATATAAACTACACAGAAGCATTCTGTGAAACTTATTTCTGTTCTGTGCATTCAACTAACTGAGTTGAACCATACTTTTGATGGAGCCGTTCTGAAATGCTCTTTCTGTAGAAACTGCAATTGGACATTCTGAGCGCTAAGAGGCCTATATTTTGAAAAAGAATATCTTCAAATAAAAACTACACAGAAGCATTCTGTGAAACTTATTTCGGATATGGGCATTCAACTAATAGAGTAAAACCATACTTTTGATTGAGCCGTTGTGAACACTCTTTCTGTAGAAAATGCAAGTGGACATTCTGAGCGCTAAGAGGGTAATACTAGAAAAAGTAATATCTTCAAATATAAACTACACAGAATCATTCTGTGAAACTTCTTTCTAATCTTTGAATTCAGCTAACAGAATTAAACCATACTTTTCATTGAGCAGTTCTGAACACTCTTTCTGTAGAAAATGCAAGAAGACATTTGCAGCGATAAGAGGGTAGTAGTGGAAAAAGGAATATATTCAAATATAAACTACACGGAAGCATTCTGTGAAACTTCTTTCTGATCTGAGCATTCAGCTAACAGACTTAAACCATACTTTTGAGTGAGCAGTTTTGAAACACTCTGTCTGTAGAAAATGCAACTGGACATTCGGAGCGCTAAGTGGGTAATAGTAGAAAAAGGAATATGTTCAAATATAAACTACACAGAAGCATTGTATGAAACATCTTTCTGTTCTGTACATTCAACTAACAGAGTTGAAACTTACTTTTGATTGAGCCGTTCTGAAACACTCTTTCTGTAGAAACTGCAATTGGACATTCTGAGCCCTAAGAGGCCTATATTGGGAAAAATAATATATTCAAATAAAAACTAAACAGAGGCATTGTGTGAAACTTATTTCTGATATGTGCATTCAGCTAACAGAGTTAAACCATACTTTTGATTGCGCAGTTCTGAACACTCTTTCTGTAGAAAATGCAAGTTGAAATTCGGAGCGCTAAGAGGGTAATAGTGGAAAAAGCAATATACTCAAATATAAACTACAAAGAAGCATTCTGTGAAACTTCTTTCTGTTCTCTGCATTCAACTAACTGAGTTGAACCTTGCTTTTGATTGAGCCGTTCTGGAACACTCTTTCTGTAGAAAATGTAATTGGACATTCTGAGCGCTAAGAGGCCTATATTGGGAAAAAGAATATCTACAAATAAAAACTACACAGAAGCATTCTGTGAAACTTCTTTCTGTTCTGTGCATTCAACTAAAAGTGTTGAACCTTAATTTTGATTGAGCCGTTCTGAAACACTCTTTCTGTAGAAAATGCAAGTGGACATTCGGAGCGCTAAGTTAGTAATAGTGGAAAAAGGAATATCTCCAAATAAAAACTACACAGAAGCATTCTCTGAAACTCCTTTCTGTTCTCTGCATTCAACTAACAGAGCTGAGCCTTACTTTTGGAGGAGCAGTTCTGAAACACTCTTTGTGTAGAAACTGCCAGTGGAAATTCAGAGCGCTAAGAGGGTAATAGTCGAAAAAGGAATATCTTCAACTAAATACAACACAGAAGCATTCTGTGAAACTTCTTTCTATTCTGTGCATTCAACTAAAAGAGTTGAACCTTAGTTTTGATTGAGCCGTTCTGAAACATTCTTTCTGTAGAAAATGAAAGTGGAGATTCGGAGCGCTAAGAGGGTAATAGTGGAAAAAGGATTATCTTCAAATATAAACTACACAGAATCATTCTGTGAAACTTCTTTCTGATATGTGCATTCAGCTAACAGAGTTAAACCACACTTTTGATTGAGCAGTTCTGAACACTCTTTCTGTAGAAAATGCAACTGGACATTTGGAGCGCTAAGAGGGTAGTAGTGGAAAAAGGAATATATTCAAATATAAGCTACACAGAAGCATTCTGTGAAACTTCTTTCTGATCTGAGCATTCCGCTAACAGAGTTAAACCATACTTTTGATTGAGGAGATTTGAAATACTCTGACTGTAGAAAATGCAACTGGACATTCGGAGCGCTAAGTGGGTAATAATGGAAAAAGGAATATGTTCAAATATAAACAACACAGAAGCATTGTATGAAACTTCTTTCTGTTCTGTGCATTCAACTAACAGAGTTGAACCTTACTTTTGATTGAGCCGTTCTGAAACACTCTTTCTGTAGAAACTGCAATTGGACATTCTCAGCTCTAAGAGGCCTATATTGGGAATAATAATATCTTCAAATAAAAACTACACAGCAGCATTGTGTGAAACTTATTTCTGATATGTGCATTCAGCTAACAGAGTTAAACCATACTTTTGATTGCGCAGTTCTGAACACTCTTTGTGTAGAAAATGCAAGTGGACATTCGGAGCGCTAATACGGTAATAGTGGAAAAAGGAATATATTCAATTATAAACTACACAGAAGCATTCTGTGAAACTTCTTTCTGTTCTGTGCATTCAACTAACTGAGTTGAACCTTACTTTTGATGGAGCCGTTGTGAAACACTCTTTCTGTAGAAACTGCAATTGGACATTCTGACCGCTAAAAGGCCTATATTGGGAAAAAGAATATCTACAAATAAAAACTACACAGAAGCATTCTGTGAAACTTCTTTCGGATCTGTGCATTCAACTAACAGAGTAAAACCATACTTTTGATTGAGCCGTTCTGAACACTCTTTCTGTAGAAAATGCAAGTGGACATTCGGAGCGCTAAGAGGGTAATAGTTGAAAAAGGAATATATTCAAATATAAACTACACAGAAGCATTGTGTGAAACTTCTTTCTGTTCTGTGCATTCAACTAACAGAGTTGAACCTTACTTTTGATTTAGCCGTTCTGAAACACTCTTTCTGTAGAAACTGCAATTGGACTTTCTAAGCGCTAAGAGGCCTACATTGTTAAAAAGAATATCTTCAAATAAAAACTACACAGAAGCATTCTGTGAAACATATTTCTGATATGTGCATTCAGTTAACAGAGCTAAACCATAGTTTTGATTGAGCAGTTATGAAACACTCTTTGTGTAGAAAATATAAGTGGACTTTCGGAGCGCTAAGATATTAATAGGGGAAAAAGGATTATCTCCAAATAAAAACCACACAGAAGCATTCTCTGAAACTCCTTTCTGTTCTCTGAATTCAACTAACAGAGTTGAGCCTTACTTTTGAAGGAACAGTTCTGAAACACTCTTTGTGTAGAAACTGCCAGTGGACATTCAGAGCGCTAAGTGGGTAATAGTCAATAAAGGAATATCTTCAACTAAATACTACACAGAAGCATTCTGTGAAACTACTTTCTGTTCTGTGCATTCAACTAAAAGAGGTGAACCTTACTTTTCATTGAGCCGTTCTGAAACACTCTTTCTACAGAAACTGCAATTGGACATTCTGAGCGCTAAGAGGCCTATATTGGTAAAAAGAATATATTCATATAAACACTACACAGAAGCATTCTGTGAAACTTCTTTCTGATCTGTGCATTCAGCTAACAGAGTTAAACCATACTTTGGATTGAGCAGTTCTGAAACACACTTTCTGTAGAAAATGCTACTGGACATTTGGAGCGCTAAGTGGGTAATAGTGGAAAAAGGAATATCTTCAAATATAAACTACACAGAATCATTCTGTGAAACTTCTTTCTGATCTGTGCATTTAGCTAACAGAGTTAAAGCATACTTTTGATTGAGCAGTTCTGAACACTCTTTCTGTAGAAAATGCAACTGGACATTTGGAGCGCTAAGAGCGTAGTAGTGGAAAAAGGAATATATTCAAATATAAACTACACAGAAGCATTCTGTGAAACTTCTTTCTGATCTGAGCATTCAGCTAACAGAGTTAAACCATACTTTTGAATGAGCAGTTTTGAAACACTCTGTCTGTAGAAAATGCAACTGGACATTCGTAGCGCTAAGTGGGTAATAGTGGAAAAAAGAATATGTTCAAATATAAACTACACAGAAGCATTGTATGAAACTTCTTTCTGTTCTGTGCATTCAACTAACAGAGTTGAACCTTACTTTTGATTGAGCCGTTCTGAAACACTCTTTCTGTAGAAACTGCAATTGGACATTCTGAGCGCTAAGAGGCCTATATTGGGAAAAGGAATGTCTACAAATAAAAACTACACAGAAGAATTGTGTGAAACTTCTTTCTGTTCTGTTTGTTCAACTAAAAGAGTTGAACCTTCGTTTTGATTGAGCCGTTCTGAAACACTCTTTCTGTAGAAAATGCAAGTGGAGTTTCGGAGCGCTAAGAGGGTAATAGTGGAAAAAGGAATGTCTCCAAATATAAACTACACAGAATCACTCTGTGAAACTTCTTTCTGATCTGTGCATTCAGCTAACAGTGTTAAACCATACTTTTGGTTGAGCAGATCTGAACACTCTTTCTGTAGAAAATGCAACTGGACATTTGGAGCGCTAAGAGAGTAGTAGTGGAAAAAGGAATATATTCAAATATAAACTACACAGAAGCATTCTGTGAAACTTCTTTCTGATCTGAGCATTCAGCTAACAGAGTTAAACCATAATTTTGATTGAGCAGTTTTGAAACACTCTGTCTGTAGAAAATGCAACTGGACATTCGTAGCGCTAAGTGGGTAATAGTGGAAAAAAGAATATGTTCAAATATAAACTACACAGAAGCATTGTATGAAACTTCCTTCTGTTCTGTGCATTCAACTAACAGAGTTGAACCTTACTTTTGATTGAGCCTTTCTGAAACACTCTTTCTGTAGAAACTGCAATTGGACATTCTGAGCGCTAAGAGACCTATATTGGGAAAAATAAAATCTTCAAATAAAAACTATACAGAAGCTTTGTGTGAAACTTATTTCTGATATGTTCATTAAGCTAACAGAGTTAAACCATACTTTTGATTGCACTGTTCTGAACACTCTTTCTGTAGAAAATGCAAGTGGACATTCGGAGCGCTAAGAGGGTAATAGTGGAAAAAGAATATATTCAAATATAAACTACACAGTAGCATTCTGTGAAAATTCTTTCTGTTCTGTGCATTCAACTAACAGAGTTGAACCTTACTTTTGATTGAGCCGTTCTGAAACACTCTTTCTGTAGAAACTGCAATTGGACATGCTAAGCGCTAAGAGGCCTACATTGGGAAAAAGAATATCTTCAAATAAAAACAACACAGATGCATTCTGTGAAACTTATTTCTGATCTGTAAATTCAGTTAACAGACATAAAACATATTTTTGATTGACCAGTTATGAAACACTCTTTTTGTAGAAAATGCAAGTGGAGATTCAGAGCGCTAAGAGGGTAATAGTGGAAAAAGGAATGTCTTCAAATATAAACTACACAGAATCATTCGGTGAAACTTCTTTCTGATCTGTGCATTCAGCTAACAGAGTTAAACCATATTTTTGATTGAGCAGATCTGAACACTCTTTCTGTAGAAAATGCAACTGGACATTTGGAGCGCTAAGAGCGTAGTAGTGGAAAAAGGAATATATTCAAATATAAACTACACAGAAGCATTCTGTGAAACTTCTTTCTGATCTGAGCATTCAGCTAACAGAGTTAAACCATACTTTTGATTGAGCAGTTTTGAAACACTCTGTCTGTAGAAAATGCAACTGGACATTCGTAGCGCTAAGTGGGTAATAGTGGAAAAAAGAATATGTTCAAATATAAACTACACAGAAGCATTGTATGAAACTTCTTTCTGTTCTGTGCATTCAACTAACAGAGTTGAACCTTACTTTTGATTGAGCCGTTCTGAAACACTCTTTCTGTAGAATCTGCAATTGGACATTCTGAGCGCTAAGAGGCCTATATTGGGAAAAAGAATGTCTACAAATAAAAACTACACAGAAGAATTGTGTGAAACTTCTTTCTGTTCTGTTTGTTCAACTAAAAGAGTTCAAACCTAGTTTTGATTGAGCCGTTCTGAAACACTCTTTCTGTAGAAAATGCAAGTGGAGATTCGGAGCGCTAAGAGGGTAATAGTGGAAAAAGGAATGTCTCCAAATATAAACTACACAGAATCATTCTGTGAAACTTCTTTCTGATCTGTGCATTCAGCTAACAGAGTTAAACCATACTTTTGATTGAGGAGATCTGAACACTCTTTCTGTAGAAAATGCAACTGGACATTTGGAGCGCTAAGAGAGTAGTAGTGGAAAAAGGAATATATTCAAATATAAACTACACAGAAGCATTCTGTGAAACTTCTTTCTGATCTGAGCATTCAGCTAACAGAGTTAAACCATACTTTTGATTGAGCAGTTTTGAAACACTCTGTCTGTAGAAAATGCAACTGGACATTCGTAGCGCAAAGTGGGTAATAGTGGAAAAAAGAATATGTTCAAATATAAACTACACAGAAGCATTGTATGAAACTACTTTCTGTTCTGTGCATTCAACTAACAGAGTTGAACCTTACTTTTGATTGAGCCGTTCTGAAACACTGTTTCTGTAGAAACTGCAATTGGACATTCGGAGCGCTACGTGGGTAATAGTCAATAAAGGTATACCTTCAACTAAATACTACACAGAAGCATTCTGTGAAACTACTTTCTGTTCTGTGCATTCAACTAAAAGAGGTGAACCATAATTTTCATTGAGCCGTTCTGAAACACTCTTTCTATAGAAACTGCAATTGGACATTCTGAGCGCTAAGAGGCCTATATTGGGAAAAAGAACGTCTACAAATAAAAACTACACAGAAGAATTGTGTGAAACTTCTTTCTGTTCTGTTTGTTCAACTAAAAGAGTTGAACCTTAGTTTTGATTGAGCCGTTCTGAAACACTCTTTCTTTAGAAAATGCAACTGGACATTCGGAGCCCTAAGTGGGTAATAGTGGAAAAAGGAATATGTTCAAATATAAACTACACAGAAGCATTGTATGAAACATCTTTCTGTTCTGTACATTCAACTAACAGAGTTGAAACTTACTTTTGATTGAGCCGTTCTGAAACACTCTTTCTGTAGAAACTGCAATTGGACATTCTGAGGCCTAAGAGGCCTATATTGGGAAAAATAATATATTCAAATAAAAACTACACAGAGGCATTGTGTGAAACTTATTTCTGATATGTGCATTCAGCTAACAGAGTTAAACCATACTTTTGATTGCGCAGTTCTGAACACTCTTTCTGTAGAAAATGCAAGTTGAAATTCGGAGCGCTAAGAGGGTAATAGTGGAAAAAGCAATATACTCAAATATAAACTACAAAGAAGCATTCTGTGAAACTTCTTTCTGTTCTCTGCATTCAACTAACTGAGTTGAACCTTGCTTTTGATTGAGCCGTTCTGGAACACTCTTTCTGTAGAAAATGTAATTGGACATTCTGAGCGCTAAGAGGCCTATATTGGGAAAAAGAATATCTACAAATAAAAACTACACAGAAGCATTCTGTGAAACTTCTTTCTGTTCTGTGCATTCAACTAAAATTGTTGAACCTTAGTTTTGATTGAGCCGTTCTGAAACACTCTTTCTGTAGAAAATGCAAGTGGACATTCGGAGCGCTAAGTTAGTAATAGTGGAAAAAGGAATATCTCCAAATAAAAACTACACAGAAGCATTCTCTGAAACTCCTTTCTGTTCTCTGCATTCAACTAACAGAGCTGAGCCTTACTTTTGGAGGAGCAGTTCTGAAACACTCTTTGTGTAGAAACTGCCAGTGGAAATTCAGAGCGCTAAGAGGGTAATAGTCGAAAAAGGAATATCTTCAAGTAAATACAACACAGAAGCATTCTGTGAAACTTCTTTCTATTCTGTGCATTCAACTAAAAGAGTTGAACCTTAGTTTTGATTGAGCCGTTCTGAAACACTCTTTCTGTAGAAAATGAAAGTGGAGATTCGGAGCGCTAAGAGGGTAATAGTGGAAAAAGGATTATCTTCAAATATAAACTACACAGAATCATTCTGTGAAACTTCTTTCTGATATGTGCATTCAGCTAACAGAGTTAAACCATACTTTTGATTGAGCAGTTCTGAACACTCTTTCTGTAGAAAATGCAACTGGACATTTGGAGCGCTAAGAGGGTAGTAGTGGAAAAAGAAATATATTCAAATATAAGCTACACAGAAGCATTCGGTGAAACTTCTTTCTGATCTGAGCATTCCGCTAACAGAGTTAAACCATACTTTTGATTGAGGAGATTTGAAACACTCTGACTGTAGAAAATGCAACTGGACATTCGGAGCGCTTAGTGGGTAATAATGGAAAAAGGAATATGTTCAAATATAAACAACACAGAAGCATTGTATGAAACTTCTTTCTGTTCTGTGCATTCAACTAACAGAGTTGAACCTTACTTTTGATTGAGCCGTTCTGAAACACTCTTTCTGTAGAAACTGCAATTGGACATTCTCAGCTCTAAGAGGCCTATATTGGGAATAATAATATCTTCAAATAAAAACTACACAGCAGCATTGTGTGAAACTTATTTCTGATATGTGCATTCAGCTAACAGAGTTAAACCATACTTTTGATTGCACAGTTCTGAACACTCTTTCTGTAGAAAATGCAAGTGGACATTCGGAGCGCTAATACGGTAATAGTGGAAAAAGGAATATATTCAATTATAAACTACACAGAAGCATTCTGTGAAACTTCTTTCTGTTCTGTGCATTCAACTAACTGAGTTGAACCTTACTTTTGATGGAGCCGTTGTGAAACACTCTTTCTGTAGAAACTGCAATTGGACATTCTGACCGCTAAAAGGCCTATATTGGGAAAAAGAATATCTACAAATAAAAACTACACAGAAGCATTCTGTGAAACTTCTTTCGGATCTGTGCATTCAACTAACAGAGTAAAACCATACTTTTGATTGAGCCGTTCTGAACACTCTTTCTGTAGAAAATGCAAGTGGACATTCGGAGCGCTAAGAGGGTAATAGTTGAAAAAGGAATATATTCAAATATAAACTACACAGAAGCATTGTGTGAAACTTCTTTCTGTTCTGTGCATTCAACTAACAGAGTTGAACCTTACTTTTGATTGAGCCGTTCTGAAACACTCTTTCTGTAGAAACTGCAATTGGACTTTCTAAGCGCTAAGAGGCCTACATTGTTAAAAAGAATATCTTCAAATAAAAACTACACAGAAGCATTCTGTGAAACATATTTCTGATATGTGCATTCAGTTAACAGAGCTAAACCATACTTTTGATTGAGCAGTTATGAAACACTCTTTGTGTAGAAAATATAAGTGGACCTTCGGAGCGCTAAGATTTTAATAGGGGAAAAAGGATTATCTCCAAATAAAAACCACACAGAAGCATTCTCTGAAACTCCTTTCTGTTCTCTGAATTCAACTAACAGAGTTGAGCCTTACTTTTGAAGGAACAGTTCTGAAACACTCTTTGTGTAGAAACTGCCAGTGGACATTCGGAGCGCTAAGTGGGTAATAGTCAATAAAGGAATATCTTCAACTAAATACTACACAGAAGCATTCTGTGAAACTACTTTCTGTTCTGTGCATTCAACTAAAAGAGGTGAACCTTACTTTTCATTGAGCCGTTCTGAAACACTCTTTCTACAGAAACTGCAATTGGACATTCTGAGCGCTAAGAGGCCTATATTGGTAAAAAGAATATATTCATATAAACACTACACAGAAGCATTCTGTGAAACTTCTTTCTGATCTGTGCATTCAGCTAACAGAGTTAAACCATACTTTGGATTGAGCAGTTCTGAAACACACTTTCTGTAGAAAATGCTACTGGACATTTGGAGCGCTAAGTGGGTAATAGTGGAAAAAGGAATATCTTCAAATATAAACTACACAGAATCATTCTGTGAAACTTCTTTCTGATCTGTGCATTTAGCTAACAGAGTTAAAGCATACTTTTGATTGAGCAGTTCTGAACACTCTTTCTGTAGAAAATGCAAATGGACATTTGGAGCGCTAAGAGGGTAGTAGTGGAAAAAGTAATATATTCAAATATAAACTACACAGAAGCATTGTATGAAACTCCTTTCTCTTCTGTGCATTTAACTAACAGAGTTGAACCTTATTTTTGATTGAGCCATTCTGAAACACTCTTTCTTTAGAAAATGCAAGTGGATATTCGCAGCGCTAAGACGGTAATACTGGAAAAGGAATATATTCAAATATAAACTACACAGAAGCATTCTGTGAAACTTATTTCTGTTCTGTGCATTCAACTAACTGAGTTGAACCATACTTTTGATGGAGCCGTTCTGAAATGCTCTTTCTGTAGAAACTGCAATTGGACATTCTGAGCGCTAAGAGGCCTATATTTTGAAAAAGAATATCTTCAAATAAAAACTACACAGAAGCATTCTGTGAAACTTATTTCGGATATGGGCATTCAACTAATAGAGTAAAACCATACTTTTGATTGAGCCGTTGTGAACACTCTTTCTGTAGAAAATGCAAGTGGACATTCTGAGCGCTAAGAGGGTAATACTAGAAAAAGTAATATCTTCAAATATAAACTACACAGAATCATTCTGTGAAACTTCTTTCTAATCTTTGAATTCAGCTAACAGAATTAAACCATACTTTTCATTGAGCAGTTCTGAACACTCTTTCTGTAGAAAATGCAAGAAGACATTTGCAGCGATAAGAGGGTAGTAGTGGAAAAAGGAATATATTCAAATATAAACTACACGGAAGCATTCTGTGAAACTTCTTTCTGATCTGAGCATTCAGCTAACAGACTTAAACCATACTTTTGAGTGAGCAGTTTTGAAACACTCTGTCTGTAGAAAATGCAACTGGACATTCGGAGCGCTAAGTGGGTAATAGTAGAAAAAGGAATATGTTCAAATATAAACTACACAGAAGCATTGTATGAAACATCTTTCTGTTCTGTACATTCAACTAACAGAGTTGAAACTTACTTTTGATTGAGCCGTTCTGAAACACTCTTTCTGTAGAAACTGCAATTGGACATTCTGAGCCCTAAGAGGCCTATATTGGGAAAAATAATATATTCAAATAAAAACTAAACAGAGGCATTGTGTGAAACTTATTTCTGATATGTGCATTCAGCTAACAGAGTTAAACCATACTTTTGATTGCGCAGTTCTGAACACTCTTTCTGTAGAAAATGCAAGTTGAAATTCGGAGCGCTAAGAGGGTAATAGTGGAAAAAGCAATATACTCAAATATAAACTACAAAGAAGCATTCTGTGAAACTTCTTTCTGTTCTCTGCATTCAACTAACTGAGTTGAACCTTGCTTTTGATTGAGCCGTTCTGGAACACTCTTTCTGTAGAAAATGTAATTGGACATTCTGAGCGCTAAGAGGCCTATATTGGGAAAAAGAATATCTACAAATAAAAACTACACAGAAGCATTCTGTGAAACTTCTTTCTGTTCTGTGCATTCAACTAAAAGTGTTGAACCTTAGTTTTGATTGAGCCGTTCTGAAACACTCTTTCTGTAGAAAATGCAAGTGGACATTCGGAGCGCTAAGTTAGTAATAGTGGAAAAAGGAATATCTCCAAATAAAAACTACACAGAAGCATTCTCTGAAACTCCTTTCTGTTCTCTGCATTCAACTAACAGAGCTGAGCCTTACTTTTGGAGGAGCAGTTCTGAAACACTCTTTGTGTAGAAACTGCCAGTGGAAATTCAGAGCGCTAAGAGGGTAATAGTCGAAAAAGGAATATCTTCAACTAAATACAACACAGAAGCATTCTGTGAAACTTCTTTCTATTCTGTGCATTCAACTAAAAGAGTTGAACCTTAGTTTTGATTGAGCCGTTCTGAAACATTCTTTCTGTAGAAAATGAAAGTGGAGATTCGGAGCGCTAAGAGGGTAATAGTGGAAAAAGGATTATCTTCAAATATAAACTACACAGAATCATTCTGTGAAACTTCTTTCTGATATGTGCATTCAGCTAACAGAGTTAAACCACACTTTTGATTGAGCAGTTCTGAACACTCTTTCTGTAGAAAATGCAACTGGACATTTGGAGCGCTAAGAGGGTAGTAGTGGAAAAAGGAATATATTCAAATATAAGCTACACAGAAGCATTCTGTGAAACTTCTTTCTGATCTGAGCATTCCGCTAACAGAGTTAAACCATACTTTTGATTGAGGAGATTTGAAATACTCTGACTGTAGAAAATGCAACTGGACATTCGGAGCGCTAAGTGGGTAATAATGGAAAAAGGAATATGTTCAAATATAAACAACACAGAAGCATTGTATGAAACTTCTTTCTGTTCTGTGCATTCAACTAACAGAGTTGAACCTTACTTTTGATTGAGCCGTTCTGAAACACTCTTTCTGTAGAAACTGCAATTGGACATTCTCAGCTCTAAGAGGCCTATATTGGGAATAATAATATCTTCAAATAAAAACTACACAGCAGCATTGTGTGAAACTTATTTCTGATATGTGCATTCAGCTAACAGAGTTAAACCATACTTTTGATTGCGCAGTTCTGAACACTCTTTGTGTAGAAAATGCAAGTGGACATTCGGAGCGCTAATACGGTAATAGTGGAAAAAGGAATATATTCAATTATAAACTACACAGAAGCATTCTGTGAAACTTCTTTCTGTTCTGTGCATTCAACTAACTGAGTTGAACCTTACTTTTGATGGAGCCGTTGTGAAACACTCTTTCTGTAGAAACTGCAATTGGACATTCTGACCGCTAAAAGGCCTATATTGGGAAAAAGAATATCTACAAATAAAAACTACACAGAAGCATTCTGTGAAACTTCTTTCGGATCTGTGCATTCAACTAACAGAGTAAAACCATACTTTTGATTGAGCCGTTCTGAACACTCTTTCTGTAGAAAATGCAAGTGGACATTCGGAGCGCTAAGAGGGTAATAGTTGAAAAAGGAATATATTCAAATATAAACTACACAGAAGCATTGTGTGAAACTTCTTTCTGTTCTGTGCATTCAACTAACAGAGTTGAACCTTACTTTTGATTTAGCCGTTCTGAAACACTCTTTCTGTAGAAACTGCAATTGGACTTTCTAAGCGCTAAGAGGCCTACATTGTTAAAAAGAATATCTTCAAATAAAAACTACACAGAAGCATTCTGTGAAACATATTTCTGATATGTGCATTCAGTTAACAGAGCTAAACCATAGTTTTGATTGAGCAGTTATGAAACACTCTTTGTGTAGAAAATATAAGTGGACTTTCGGAGCGCTAAGATATTAATAGGGGAAAAAGGATTATCTCCAAATAAAAACCACACAGAAGCATTCTCTGAAACTCCTTTCTGTTCTCTGAATTCAACTAACAGAGTTGAGCCTTACTTTTGAAGGAACAGTTCTGAAACACTCTTTGTGTAGAAACTGCCAGTGGACATTCAGAGCGCTAAGTGGGTAATAGTCAATAAAGGAATATCTTCAACTAAATACTACACAGAAGCATTCTGTGAAACTACTTTCTGTTCTGTGCATTCAACTAAAAGAGGTGAACCTTACTTTTCATTGAGCCGTTCTGAAACACTCTTTCTACAGAAACTGCAATTGGACATTCTGAGCGCTAAGAGGCCTATATTGGTAAAAAGAATATATTCATATAAACACTACACAGAAGCATTCTGTGAAACTTCTTTCTGATCTGTGCATTCAGCTAACAGAGTTAAACCATACTTTGGATTGAGCAGTTCTGAAACACACTTTCTGTAGAAAATGCTACTGGACATTTGGAGCGCTAAGTGGGTAATAGTGGAAAAAGGAATATCTTCAAATATAAACTACACAGAATCATTCTGTGAAACTTCTTTCTGATCTGTGCATTTAGCTAACAGAGTTAAAGCATACTTTTGATTGAGCAGTTCTGAACACTCTTTCTGTAGAAAATGCAATTGGACATTTGGAGCGCTAAGAGGGTAGTAGTGGAAAAAGTAATATATTCAAATATAAACTACACAGAAGCATTGTATGAAACTCCTTTCTCTTCTGTGCATTTAACTAACAGAGTTGAACCTTATTTTTGATTGAGCCGTTCTGAAACACTCTTTCTTTAGAAAATGCAAGTGGATATTCGCAGCGCTAAGACGGTAATACTGGAAAAGGAATATATTCAAATATAAACTACACAGAAGCATTCTGTGAAACTTATTTCTGTTCTGTGCATTCAACTAACTGAGTTGAACCATACTTTTGATGGAGCCGTTCTGAAATGCTCTTTCTGTAGAAACTGCAATTGGACATTCTGAGCGCTAAGAGGCCTATATTTTGAAAAAGAATATCTTCAAATAAAAACTACACAGAAGCATTCTGTGAAACTTATTTCGGATATGGGCATTCAACTAATAGAGTAAAACCATACTTTTGATTGAGCCGTTGTGAACACTCTTTCTGTAGAAAATGCAAGTGGACATTCTGAGCGCTAAGAGGGTAATACTAGAAAAAGTAATATCTTCAAATATAAACTACACAGAATCATTCTGTGAAACTTCTTTCTAATCTGTGCATTCAGCTAACAGAATTAAACCATACTTTTCATTGAGCAGTTCTGAACACTCTTTCTGTAGAAAATGCAACTAGACATTTGCAGCGATAAGAGGGTAGTAGTGGAAAAAGGAATATATTCAAATATAAACTACACGGAAGCATTCTGTGAAACTTCTTTCTGATCTGAGCATTCAGCTAACAGACTTAAACCATACTTTTGACTGAGCAGTTTTGAAACACTCTGTCTGTAGAAAATGCAACTGGACATTCGGAGCGCTAAGTGGGTAATAGTAGAAAAAGGAATATGTTCAAATATAAACTACACAGAAGCATTGTATGAAACATCTTTCTGTTCTGTACATTCAACTAACAGAGTTGAAACTTACTTTTGATTGAGCCGTTCTGAAACACTCTTTCTGTAGAAACTGCAATTGGACATTCTGAGCCCTAAGAGGCCTATATTGGGAAAAATAATATATTCAAATAAAAACTACACAGAGGCATTGTGTGAAACTTATTTCTGATATGTGCATTCAGCTAACAGAGTTAAACCATACTTTTGATTGCGCAGTTCTGAACACTCTTTCTGTAGAAAATGCAAGTTGAAATTCGGAGCGCTAAGAGGGTAATAGTGGAAAAAGCAATATACTCAAATATAAACTACAAAGAAGCATTCTGTGAAACTTCTTTCTGTTCTCTGCATTCAACTAACTGAGTTGAACCTTGCTTTTGATTGAGCTGTTCTGGAACACTCTTTCTGTAGAAAATGTAATTGGACATTCTGAGCGCTAAGAGGCCTATATTGGGAAAAAGAATATCTACAAATAAAAACTACACAGAAGCATTCTGTGAAACTACTTTCTGTTCTGTGCATTCAACTAAAAGTGTTGAACCTTAGTTTTGATTGAGCCGTTCTGAAACACTCTTTCTGTAGAAAATGCAAGTGGACATTCGGAGTGCTAAGTTAGTAATAGTGGAAAAAGGAATATCTCCAAATAAAAACTACACAGAAGCATTCTCTGAAACTCCTTTCTGTTCTCTGCATTCAACTAACAGAGCTGAGCCTTACTTTTGGAGGAGCAGTTCTGAAACACTCTTTGTGTAGAAACTGCCAGTGGAAATTCAGAGCGCTAAGAGGGTAATAGTCGAAAAAGGAATATCTTCAACTAAATACAACACAGAAGCATTCTGTGAAACTTCTTTCTATTCTGTGCATTCAACTAAAAGAGTTGAACCTTAGTTTTGATTGAGCCGTTCTGAAACACTCTTTCTGTAGAAAATGAAAGTGGAGATTCGGAGCGCTAAGAGGGTAATAGTGGAAAAAGGATTATCTTCAAATATAAACTACACAGAATCATTCTGTGAAACTTCTTTCTGATATGTGCATTCAGCTAACAGAGTTAAACCATACTTTTGATTGAGCAGTTCTGAACACTCTTTCTGTAGAAAATGCAACTGGACATTTGGAGCGCTAAGAGGGTAGTAGTGGAAAAAGGAATATATTCAAATATAAGCTACACAGAAGCATTCTGTGAAACTTCTTTCTGATCTGAGCATTCCGCTAACAGAGTTAAACCATACTTTTGATTGAGGAGATTTGAAACACTCTGACTGTAGAAAATGCAACTGGACATTCGGAGCGCTAAGTGGGTAATAATGGAAAAAGGAATATGTTCAAATATAAACAACACAGAAGCATTGTATGAAACTTCTTTCTGTTCTGTGCATTCAACTAACAGAGTTGAACCTTACTTTTGATTGAGCCGTTCTGAAACACTCTTTCTGTAGAAACTGCAATTGGACATTCTCAGCTCTAAGAGGCCTATATTGGGAATAATAATATCTTCAAATAAAAACTACACAGCAGCATTGTGTGAAACTTATTTCTGATATGTGCATTCAGCTAACAGAGTTAAACCATACTTTTGATTGCGCAGTTCTGAACACTCTTTCTGTAGAAAATGCAAGTGGACATTCGGAGCGCTAATACGGTAATAGTGGAAAAAGGAATATATTCAATTATAAACTACACAGAAGCATTCTGTGAAACTTCTTTCTGTTCTGTGCATTCAACTAACTGAGTTGAACCTTACTTTTGATGGAGCCGTTGTGAAACACTCTTTCTGTAGAAACTGCAATTGGACATTCTGACCGCTAAAAGGCCTATATTGGGAAAAAGAATATCTACAAATAAAAACTACACAGAAGCATTCTGTGAAACTTCTTTCGGATCTGTGCATTCAATTAACAGAATAAAACCATACTTTTGATTGAGCCGTTCTGAACACTCTTTCTGTAGAAAATGCAAGTGGACATTCGGAGCGCTAAGAGGGTAATAGTTGAAAAAGGAATATATTCAAATATAAACTACACAGAAGCATTCTGTGAAACTTCTTTCTGTTCTGTGCATTCAACTAACAGAGTTGAACCTTACTTTTGATTGAGCCGTTCTGAAACACTCTTTCTGTAGAAACTGCCATTGGACTTTCTAAGCGCTAAGAGGCCTACATTGTTAAAAAGAATATCTTCAAATAAAAACTACACAGAAGCATTCTGTGAAACATATTTCTGATATGTGCATTCAGTTAACAGAGCTAAACCATACTTTTGATTGAGCAGTTATGAAACACTCTTTGTGTAGAAAATATAAGTGGACCTTCGGAGCGCTAAGATTTTAATAGGGGAAAAAGGATTATCTCCAAATAAAAACCACACAGAAGCATTCTCTGAAACTCCTTTCTGTTCTCTGAATTCAACTAACAGAGTTGAGCCTTACTTTTGAAGGAACAGTTCTGAAACACTCTTTGTGTAGAAACTGCCAGTGGACATTCGGAGCGCTAAGTGGGTAATAGTCAATAAAGGAATATCTTCAACTAAATACTACACAGAAGCATTCTGTGAAACTACTTTCTGTTCTGTGCATTCAACTAAAAGAGGTGAACCTTACTTTTCATTGAGCCGTTCTGAAACACTCTTTCTACAGAAACTGCAATTGGACATTCTGAGCGCTAAGAGGCCTATATTGGTAAAAAGAATATTTTCATTTAAACACTACACAGAAGCATTCTGTGAAACTTCTTTCTGATCTGTGCATTCAGCTAACAGAGTTAAACCATACTTTGGATTGAGCAGTTCTGAAACACACTTTCTGTAGAAAATGCTACTGGACATTTGGAGCGCTAAGTGGGTAATAGTGGAAAAAGGAATATCTTCAAATATAAACTACACAGAATCATTCTGTGAAACTTCTTTGTGATCTGTGCATTTAGCTAACAGAGTTAAAGCATACTTTTGATTGAGCAGTTCTGAACACTCTTTCTGTAGAAAATGCAACTGGACATTTGGAGCGCTAAGAGGGTAATAGTGGAAAAAGTAATATATTCAAATATAAACTACACAGAAGCATTGTATGAAACTCCTTTCTCTTCTGTGCATTTAACTAACAGAGTTGAACCTTATTTTTGATTGAGCCGTTCTGAAACACTCTTTCTTTAGAAAATGCAAGTGGATATTCGCAGCGCTAAGACGGTAATACTGGAAAAGGAATATATTCAAATATAAACTACACAGAAGCATTCTGTGAAACTTATTTCTGTTCTGTGCATTCAACTAACTGAGTTGAACCTTACTTTTGATGGAGCCGTTCTGAAATGCTCTTTCTGTAGAAACTGCAATTGGACATTCTGAGCGCTAAGAGGCCTATATTTTGAAAAAGAATATCTTCAAATAAAAACTACACAGAAGCATTCTGTGAAACTTATTTCGGATATGGGCATTCAACTAATAGAGTAAAACCATACTTTTGATTGAGCCGTTGTGAACACTCTTTCTGTAGAAAATGCAAGTGGACATTCTGAGCGCTAAGAGGGTAATACTAGAAAAAGTAATATCTTCAAATATAAACTACAAAGAATCATTCTGTGAAACTTCTTTCTAATCTGTGCATTCAGCTAACAGAATTAAACCATACTTTTCATTGAGCAGTTCTGAACACTCTTTCTGTAGAAAATGCAAGTAGACATTTGCAGCGATAAGAGGGTAGTAGTGGAAAAAGGAATATATTCAAATATAAACTACACGGAAGCATTCTGTGAAACTTCTTTCTGATCTGAGCATTCAGCTAACAGACTTAAACCATACTTTTGACTGAGCAGTTTTGAAACACTCTGTCTGTAGAAAATGCAACTGGACATTCGGAGCGCTAAGTGGGTAATAGTAGAAAAAGGAATATGTTCAAATATAAACTACACAGAAGCATTGTATGAAACATCTTTCTGTTCTGTATATTCAACTAACAGAGTTGAACCTTACTTTTGATTGAGCCTTTCTGAAACACTCTTTCTGTAGAAACTGCAATTGGACATTCTGAGCGCTAAGAGGCCTATATTGGGAAAAATAATATATTCAAATAAAAACTACACAGAGGCATTGTGTGAAACTTATTTCTGATATGTGCATTCAGCTAACAGAGTTAAACCATACTTTTGATTGCGCAGTTCTGAACACTCTTTCTGTAGAAAATGCAAGTTGAAATTCGGAGCGCTAAGAGGGTAATAGTGGAAAAAGCAATATACTCAAATATAAACTACAAAGAAGCATTCTGTGAAACTTCTTTCTGTTCTCTGCATTCAACTAACTGAGTTGAACCTTGCTTTTGATTGAGCCGTTCTGGAACACTCTTTCTGTAGAAAATGTAATTGGACATTCTGAGCGCTAAGAGGCCTATATTGGGAAAAAGAATATCTACAAATAAAAACTACACAGAAGCATTCTGTGAAACTTCTTTCTGTTCTGTGCATTCAACTAAAAGTGTTGAACCTTAGTTTTGATTGAGCCGTTCTGAAACACTCTTTCTGTAGAAAATGCAAGTGGACATTCGGAGCGCTAAGTTAGTAATAGTGGAAAAAGGAATATCTCCAAATAAAAACTACACAGAAGCATTCTCTGAAACTCCTTTCTGTTCTCTGCATTCAACTAACAGAGCTGAGCCTTACTTTTGGAGGAGCAGTTCTGAAACACTCTTTGTGTAGAAACTGCCAGTGGAAATTCAGAGCGCTAAGAGGGTAATAGTCGAAAAAGGAATATCTTCAACTAAATACAACACAGAAGCATTCTGTGAAACTTCTTTCTATTCTGTGCATTCAACTAAAAGAGTTGAACCTTAGTTTTGATTGACCGCTCTGAAACACTCTTTCTGTAGAAAATGAAAGTGGAGATTCGGAGCGCTAAGAGGGTAATAGTGGAAAAAGGATTATCTTCAAATATAAACTACACAGAATCATTCTGTGAAACATCTTTCTGATATGTGCATTCAGCTAACAGAGTTAAACCATACTTTTGATTGAGCAGTTCTGAACACTCTTTCTGTAGAAAATGCAACTGGACATTTGGAGCGCTAAGAGGGTAGTAGTGGAAAAAGGAATATATTCAAATATAAGCTACACAGAAGCATTCTGTGAAACTTCTTTCTGATCTGAGCATTCCGCTAACAGAGTTAAACCATACTTTTGATTGAGGAGATTTGAAACACTCTGACTGTAGAAAATGCAACTGGACATTTGGAGCGCTAAGTGGGTAATAATGGAAAAATTAATATGTTCAAATATAAACAACACAGAAGCATTGTATGAAACTTCTTTCTGTTCTGTGCATTCAACTAACAGAGTTGAACCTTACTTTTGATTGAGCCGTTCTGAAACACTCTTTCTGTAGAAACTGCAATTGGACATTCTCAGCTCTAAGAGGCCTATATTGGGAATAATAATATCTTCAAATAAAAACTACACAGCAGCATTGTGTGAAACTTATTTCTGATATGTGCATTCAGCTAACAGAGTTAAACCCTACTTTTGATTGCACAGTTCTGAACACTCTTTCTGTAGAAAATGCAAGTGGACATTCGGAGCGCTAATACGGTAATAGTGGAAAAAGGAATATATTCAATTATAAACTACACAGAAGCATTCTGTGAAACTTCTTTCTGTTCTGTGCATTCAACTAACTGAGTTGAACCTTACTTTTGATGGAGCCGTTGTGAAACACTCTTTCTGTAGAAACTGCAATTGGTCATTCTGACCGCTAAAAGGCCTATATTGGGAAAAAGAATATCTACAAATAAAAACTACACAGAAGCATTCTGTGAAACTTCTTTCGGATCTGTGCATTCAACTAACAGAATAAAACCATACTTTTGATTGAGCCGTTCTGAACACTCTTTCTGTAGAAAATGCAAGTGGACATTCGGAGCGCTAAGAGGGTAATAGTTGAAAAAGGAATATATTCAAATATAAACTACACAGAAGTATTCTGTGAAACTTCTTTCTGTTCTGTGCATTCAACTAACAGAGTTGAACCTTACTTTTGATTGAGCCGTTCTGAAACACTCTTTCTGTAGAAACTGCAATTGGACTTTCTAAGCGCTAAGAGGCCTACATTGTTAAAAAGAATATCTTCAAATAAAAACTACACAGAAGCATTCTGTGAAACATATTTCTGATATGTGCATTCAGTTAACAGAGCTAAACCATACTTTTGATTGAGCAGTTATGAAACACCCTTTGTGTAGAAAATATAAGAGGACCTTCGGAGCGCTAAGATTGTAATAGGGGAAAAAGGATTATCTCCAAATAAAAACCACACAGAAGCATTCTCTGAAACTCCTTTCTGTTCTCTGAATTCAACTAACAGAGTTGAGCCTTACTTTTGAAGGAACAGTTCTGAAACACTCTTTGTGTAGAAACTGCCAGTGGACATTCGGAGCGCTAAGTGGGTAATAGTCAATAAAGGAATATCGTCAACTAAATACTACACAGAAGCATTCTGTGAAACTACTTTCTGTTCTGTGCATTCAACTAAAAGAGGTGAACCTTACTTTTCATTGAGCCGTTCTGAAACACTCTTTCTATAGAAACTGCAATTGGAAATTCTGAGCGCTAAGAGGCCTATATTGGTAAAAAGAATATTTTCATATAAACACTACACAGAAGCATTCTGTGAAACTACTTTCTGATCTGTGCATTCAGCTAACAGAGTTAAACCACACTTTGGATTGAGCAGTTCTGAAACACTCTTTCTGTAGAAAATGCTACTGGACATTTGGAGCGCTAAGTGGGTAATAGTGGAAAAAGGAATATCTTCAAATATAAACTACACAGAATCATTCTGTGAAACTTCTTTCTGATCTGTGCATTCAGCTAACAGAGTTAAAGCATACTTTTGATTGAGCAGTTCTGAACACTCTTTCTGTAGAAAATGCAACTGGACATTTGGAGCGCTAAGAGGGTAGTAGTGGAAAAAGTAATATATTCAAATATAAACTACACAGAAGAATTGTATGAAACTCCTTTCTCTTCTGTGCATTTAACTAACAGAGTTGAACCTTATTTTTGATTTAGCCGTTCTGAAACACTCTTTCTTTAGAAAATGCAAGTGGATATTCGCAGCGCTAAGACGGTAATACTGGAAAAGGAATATATTCAAATATAAACTACACAGAAGCATTCTGTGAAACTTATTTCTGTTCTGTGCATTCAACTAACTGAGTTGAACCTTACTTTTTATGGAGCCGTTCTGAATAGCTCTTTCTGTAGAAACTGCAATTGGACATTCTGAGCGCTAAGAGGGTAATAGTGGAAAAAGGAATATATTCAAATATAAACTGCACAGTAGCATTCTGTGAAAATACTTTCTGTTCTGTGCATTCAACTAACAGAGTTGAACCTTAATTTTGATTGAGCCGTTCTGAAACACTCTTTCTGTAGAAACTGCAATTGGACATGCTAAGCGCTAAGAGGCCTACATTGGGAAAAAGAATATCTTCAAATAAAAACTACACAGAAGCATTCTGTGAAACTTATTTCGGTTATGGGCATTCAACTAATAGAGTAAAACCATACTTTTGATTGAGCCGTTCTGAACACTCTTTCTGTAGAAAATGCAAGTGGACATTCTGAGCGCTAAGAGGGTAATTCTAGAAAAAGTAATATCTTCAAATATAAACTACAGAGAATCATTCTGTGAAACTTCTTTCCGATCTGTGGATTCAGCTAACAGAATTAAACCATACTTTTCATTGAGCAGTTCTGAACACTCTTTCTGTAGAAAATGCAACTTTACGTTTGGAGCGCTAAGAGGGTAGCAGTGGAAAAAGGAATATATTCAAATGTAAGCTACACAGAAGCATTCTGTGAAACTTCTTTCTCATCTGAGCATTCAGCTAACAGAGTTAAACCATACTTTTGATTGAGGAGATTTGAAACACTCTGTCTGTACAAAATGCAACTGGATATTCGGAGCGCTAAGTGGGTAATAATGGAAAAAGTAATATGTTCAAATATAAACTTCACAAAAGCATTGTATGAAACTTCTTTCTGTTCTGTGCATTCAACTAACAGAGTTGAACCTTACTTTTGATTGAGCCGTTCTGAAACACTCTTTCTGTAGAAACTGCAATTGGACATTCTGAGCGATAAGAGGCCTATATTGGGAAAAATAATATCTTCAAATAAAAACTACACAGCAGCATTTTGTGAAAGTTATTTCTGATATGTGCATTCAGCTAACAGAACTAAACCATACTTTTGATTGCGCAGTTCTGAACACTCTTTCTGTAGAAAATGCAAGTGGACATTCGGAGCGCTAATAGGATAATAGTGGAAAAAGTAATCTATTCAATTATAAACTACACAGAAGCATTCTGTGAAACTTCTTTCAGTTCTGTGCATTCAACTAACTGAGTTGAACCTTACTTTTGATGGAGCCGTTGTGAAACACTCTTTCCGTAGAAACTGCAATTGGACATTCTGACCGCTAAAAGGCCTATATTGGGAAAAAGAATATCTACAAATAAAAACTACACAGAAGCATTCTGTGAAACTTCTTTCGGATCTGTGCATTGAACTAACAGAGTAATAACATACTTTTGATTGAGCCGTTCTGAACACTCTTTCTGTAGAAAATTTAAGTGGACATTAAGAGTGCTAAGAGGGTAATAGTTGAAAAAGGAATATATTCAAATATAAACTACACAGAAGCATTGTGTGAAACTTCTTTCTGTTCTGTGCATTCAACTAACACAGTTGAAACTTACTTTTTATTGAGCCGTTCTGAAACACTCTTTCTGTAGAAACTGCAATTGGACTTTCTAAGCTCTAAGAGGCCTACATTGTTAAAAAGAATATCTTCAAATAAAAACTACACAGAAGCATTCTGTGAAACTTATTTCTGATCAGTGCATTCAGTTAACAGAGCTAAAACATACTTTTGATTGAGCAGTTATGAAATACTCGTTCTGTAGAAAATGCAAGTGCACATTCTGAGCGCTAAGATTGTAATAGAGGAAAAAGTAATATCTCCAAATAAAACTACACAGAAGCATTCTCTGAAACTCCTTTCTGTTCTCTGCATTCAACTAACAGAGTTTAGCATTACTTTTGAAGGAGCAGTTCTGAAACACTCTTTGTGTACAAACTGCCAGTGGACATTCGGAGCGCTAAGTGGGTAATAGTCAAAAAAGGAATATCTTCAACTAAATACTACACAGAAGCATTCTGTGAAACTTCTTTCTGTTGTGTGCATTCAACTAAAAGAGGTGAACCTTATTTTGATTGAGCCGTTCTGAAACACTCTTTCTATAGAAACTGCAATTGGACATTCTGAGCGCTAAGAGGCCTATATTGGTAAAAAGAATATCTTCATATAAACACTACACAGAAGCATTCTGTGAAACTTCTTTCTGATCTGTGCATTCAGCTAACAGAGTTAAACCATACTTTTGATTGAGCAGTTCTGAAACACTCTTTCTGTAGAAAATGCAACTGGACATTTGGAGCGGTAAGTGGGTAATAGTGGAAAAAGTAATATCTTCAAATATCAACTACACAGAATCATTCTGTGAAACTTCTTTCTGATCTGTGCATTCAGCTAAAAGAATTAAACCATACTTTTGATTGAGCAGTTCTGAACACTCTTTCTGTAGAAAATGCAACTGGACATTTGGAGCGCTAAGAGTGTAGTAGTGGAAAAAGGGATATATTCAAATATAAACTACACAGAAGCATTCTGTGAAACTTCTTTCTGTTCTTTGCATTCAACTAACTGAGTTGAACCTTACTTTTGATGCAGCCGTTCTGAAACACTCTTTCTGTAGAAACTGCAATTGGACATTCTGAGCGCTAAGAGGCCTATATTGGGAAAAAGAATATCTTCAAATAAAAACTACACAGAAGCATTCTGTGAAACTTATTTCTGATATGGGCATTCAACTAATAGAGTAAAACCATACTTTTGATTGAGCCGTTCTGAACACTCTTTCTGTAGAAAATGCAAGTGGACATTCGGAGCGCTAAGAGGGTAATACTAGAAAAAGTAATATCTTCAAATATAAACTACACAGAATCATTCTGTGAAACTTCTTTCTGTTCTGTGCATTCAGCTAACAGAATTAAACCATACTTTTCATTGAGCAGTTCTGAACACTCTTTCTGTAGAAAATGCAACTGGACATTTGGAGCGCTAAGAGGGTAGTAGTGGAAAAAGGATTATATTCAAATATAAACTATACAGAAGCATTCTGTGAAACTTCTTTCTGATCTGAGCATTCAGCTAACAGAGTTAAACCATACTTTTGACTGAGCAGTTTTGAAACACTCTGTCTGTAGAAAATCCAACTGGACATTCGGAGCGCTAAATGGGTAATAGTGGAAAAAGGAATAAGTTCAAATATAAACTACACAGAAGCATTGTATGAAACATCTTTCTGTTCTGTACATTCAACTAACAGAGTTGAAACTTACTTTTGATTTAGCCGTTCTGAAACACTCTTTCTGTAGAAACTGCAATTGGACATTCTGAGCCCTAAGAGGCCTATATTGGGAAAAATAATATATTCAAATAAAAACTACACAGAAGCATTGTGTGAAACTTATTTCTCATATGTGCGTTCAGGTAACAGAGTTAAACCATACTTTTGATTGCGCAGTTCTGAACCCTCTTTCTGTAGAAAATGCAATGTACATTCGGTGCGCTAAAAGGGTAATAGGGGAAAAAGCAATATATTCAAATATAAACTACACAGAAGCATTCTGTGAAACTTCTTTCTGTTCTGTGCATTCAACTAAAAGTGTTGAAACTTAGTTTTGATTGAGCCGTTCTGAAACACTCTTTCTGTAGAAAATGCAAGTGGACATTTGGAGCGCTAAGATAGTAATAGTGGAAAAAAGAATATCTAAAAATAAAAACTACACAGAAGCATTCTCTGAAACTCCTTTCTGTTCTCTGCATTCAACTAACAGAGCTGAGCCTTACTTTTGAAGGAGCAGTTCTGAAACACTCTTTGTGTAGAAACTGCCAGTGGAAATTCAGAGCGCTAAGAGGGTAATAGTCGAAAAAGGAATATCTTCAACTAAATACTACACAGAAGCATTCTGTGAAACTTCTTTCTGTTCTGTGCATTCAACTAAAAGTGTTGAACCTTAGTTTTGATTGAGCCGTTCTGAAACACTCTTTCTGTAGAAAATGAAAGTGGAGATTCGGAGCGCTAAGGGGGTAATAGTGGAAAATGGAATATCTTAAAATATAAACTACACAGAATCATTCTGTGAAACTTCTTTCTGATATGTGCATTCAGCTAACAGAGTTAAACCATAGTTTTGATAGAGCAGTTCTGAACACTCTTTCTGTAGAAAATGCAACTGGACATTTGGAGCGCTAAGAGTTTAGTAGTGGAAAAAGGAATATATTCAAATATAAGCTACACAGAAGCATTCTGTGAAACTTCATTCTGATCTGAGCATTCAGCTAACAGTGTTAAACCATACTTTTGATTGAGGAGATTTGAAACACTCTGTGTGTAGAAAATGCAACTGGACATTCGGAGCGCTAAGTGGGTAATAATGGAAAAAGGAATATGTTCAAATATAAACTACACAGAAGCATTGTATGAAACTTCTTTCTGTTCTGTGCATTCAGGTAACAGAGTTGAGCCTTACTTTTGATTGAGCCGTTCTGAAACACTCTTTCTGTAGAAACTGCAATTGGACATTCAGAGCGCTAAGAGGCCTATATTGGGAAAAATAATATCTTCAAATAAAAACTACACAGCAGCATTGTGTGAAACTTATTTCTGATATGTGCATTCAGCTAACACAGCTAAACCATACTTTTGATTGCGCAGTTCTGAACACTCTTTCTGTAGAAAATGTAAGTGGACATTCGGAGCGCTAATACGGTAATAGTGGGAAAAGGAATATATGAAATTATAAACTACACAGAAGCATTCTGTGAAACTTCTCTCAGTTCTGTGCATTCAACTAACTGATTTGAACCTTGCTTTTGATGGAGCCGTTGTGAAACACTCTTTCTGTAGAAACTGCAATCGGACATTCTGACCGCTAAAAGGCCTATATTGGGAAAAAGAATATCTACAAATAAAAACTACACAGAAGAATTCTGTGAAACTTCTTTCGGATCTGTGCATTCAACTAACAGAGTAAAACCATACTTTTGATTGAGCCATTCTGAACACTCTTTCTGTAGAAAATGTAAGTGGACATTCAGAGCGCTAAGAGGGTAATAGTTGAAAAAGGAATATATTCAAATAAAAAGTACACAGAAGCATTCTTTGAAACTTCTTTCTGTTCTGTGCATTCAACTAACAGAGTTGAACCTTACTTTTGATTGAGCCGTTCTGAAACACTCTTTCTGTAGAAACTGCAATTGGACTTTCTAAGAGCTAAGAGGCCAACATTGTTAAAAAGCATATCTTCAAATAAAAACTACACAGAAGCATTCTGTGAAACTTATTTCCGATCAGTGCATTCAGTTAACAGAGCTAAACCATACTTTTGATTGAGCAGTTATGAAACACTCGTTCTGTAGAAAATGCAAGTGGACATTCGGAGCGCTAAGATTGTAATAGAGGAAAAGGGAATATCTCCAAATAAAAACTACACAGAAGCATTCTCTGAGACTCCTTTCTGTTCTCTGCATTCAACTAACAGAGTTTAGCCTTACTTTTGAAGGAGCAGTTCTGAAACACTCTTTGTGTAGAAACTGCCAGTGGATATTCGGAGCGCTAAGTGGGTAATAGTAAAAAAGGAATATCTTCAAATAAATACTACACAGAATCATTCTGTGAAACTTCTTTCTGATATGTGCATTCAGCTAACAGAGTTAAACCATAGTTTTGATAGAGCAGTTCTGAACACTCTTTCTGTAGAAAATGCAACTGTACATTTTGAGCGCTAAGAGTTTAGTAGTGGAAAAAGGAATATATTCAAATATAAGCTACACAGAAGCATTCTGTGAAACTTCATTCTGATCTGAGCATTCAGCTAACAGAGTTAAAGCATACTTTTGATTGTGGAGATTTGAAACACTCTGTCTGTAGAAAATGCAACTGGACATTCGGAGCGCTAAGTGGGTAATAATGGAAAAAGGAATATGTTCAAATATAAACTACACAGAAGCATTGTATGAAACTTCCTTCTGTTCTGTGCATTCAAGTAACAGAGTTGAGCCTTACTTTTGATTGAGCCGTTCTGAAACACTCTTTCTGTAGAAACTGCAATTGGACATTCTGACCACTAAGAGGCCTATATTGGGCAAAATAATATCTTCAAATAAAAACTACACAGCAGCATTGTGTGAAACTTATTTCTGATATGTGCATTCAGCTAACAGAGCTAAACCATACTTTTGATTGCGCAGTTCTGAACACTCTTTCTGTAGAAAATGCAAGTGGACATTCGAAGCGCTAATACGGTAATAGTGGGAAAAGGAATATATGAAATTATAAACTACACAGAAGCATTCTGTGAAACTTCTTTCAGTTCTGTGCATTCAACTAACTGATTTGAACCTTACTTTTGATGGAGCCGTTGTGAAACCCTCTTTCTGTAGAAACTGCAAACGGACATTCTGACCGCTAAAAGTCCTATATTGGGAAAAAGAATATCTACAAATAAAAACTACACAGAAGCATTCTGTGAAACTTCTTTCGGATCTGTGCATTGAACTAACAGAGTAAAACCATACTTTTGATTGAGCCCTTCTGAACACTCTTTCTGTAGAAAATGTAAGTGGACATTCAGAGCGCTAAGAGGGTAATAGTTGAAAAAGGAATATATTCAAATAAAAAGTACACAGAAGCATTCTGTGAAACTTCTTTCTGTTCTGTGCATTCAACTAACAGAGTTGAACCTTACATTTGATTGAGCCGTTCTGAAACACTCTTTCTGTAGAAACTGCAATTGGACTTTCTAAGCGCTAAGAGGCCTACATTGTTAAAAAGAATATCTTCAAATAAAAACTACACAGAAGCATTCTGTGAAACTTATTTCTGATCAGTGCATTCAGTTAACAGAGCTAAACCATACTTTTGATTGAGCAGTTATGAAACACTCGTTCTGTAGAAAATGCAAGTGGACATTCGGAGCGCTAAGATTGTAATAGAGGAAAAGGGAATATCTCCAAATAAAAACTACACAGAAGCATTCTCTGAGACTCCTTTCTGTTCTCTGCATTCAACTAACAGTGTTTAGCCTTACTTTTGAAGGAGCAGTTCTGAAACACTCTTTGTGTAGAAACTGCCAGTGGACATTCGGAGCGCTAAGTGGATAATAGTCAAAAAAGGAATATCTTCAACTAAATACTACACAGAAGCATTTTGTGAAACTTCTTTCTGTTCTGTGCATTCAACTAAAAGAGGTGAACCTTATTTTTATTGAGCCGTTCTGAAACACTCTTTCTATAGAAACTGCAATTGGACATTCTGAGCGCTAAGAGGCCTATATTGGTAAAAAGAATATCCTCATATAAACACTACACAGAAGCATTCTGTGAAACTTCTTTCTGATCTCTGCATTCAACTAACAGAGTTAAACCCTACTTTTGATTGAGCAGTTCTGAAACACTCTTTCTGTAGAAAATGCAACTGGACATTTGGAGCGGTAAGTGGGTAATAGTGGAAAAAGTAATATCTTCAAATATCAACTACACAGAATCATTCTGTGAAACTTCTTTCTGATCTGTGCATTCAGCTAACAGAATTAAACCATACTTTTGATTGAGCAGCTCTGAACACTCTTTCTGTAGAAAATGCAACTGGACATTTGGAGTGCTAAGTGGGGAGTAGTGGAAAAAGGGATATATTCAAATACAAACTACACAGAAGCATTCTGTGAAACTTCTTTCTGTTCTTTGCATTCAACTAACTGAGTTGAACTTTACTTTTGATGCAGCCGTTCTGAAACACTCTTTCTGTAGAAACTGCAATTGGACATTCTGAGCGCTAAGAGGCCTATATTGGGAAAAAGAATATCTTCAAATAAAAACTACACAGAAGCATTCTGTTAAACTTTTTTCTGATATTGGCATTCAGCTAATAGAGTTAAACCACAGTTTGATTGAGCAGTTCTGAACACTCTTTCTGTAGAAAATGCAAGTGGACATTCGGAGCGCTAAGAGGGTAATAGTGGAAAAAGGAATATATTCAAATATAAACTACACAGAAGCATTCTGTGAAACTTCTTTCTGTTCTGTGCATTCAACTAAAAGAGTTGAACCTTACTTTTGATTGAGCAGTTCTGAAACACTCTTTCGGTAGATAATGCAACTGGACATTTGGAGCGCTAAGTGGGTAATAGTGGAAAAAGGAATATCTTCAAATATAAACTACACAGAAGCATTGTATGAAACTTCTTTCTGTTCTGTGCATTCAACTAACACTATTGAACCTTATTTTTGATTGAACAGTTCTGTAACACTCTTTCTGTAGATACTGCAATTGGACATTCAGAGCGCTAAGTGGCCTATATTGGGAAAAAGAATTTCTTCAAATAAAAACTACACAGAAGCATTCTGTAAAACTTCTTTCTGATCTGTTCATACAGCTAACAGAGTTAAACCATTCTTTTGATTGAGCAGTTCTGACCACTCTTTCTGTAGAAAATGCAAGTGGACATTCGGAGCGCTAAGATTGTAATAGTGGAAAATGGAATATCTCCAAATAAAAACTACACAGAAGCATTCTCTGAAACTCCTTTCTGTTCTCTGCATTCAACTAACAGAGCTGAGCCTTACTTTTGAAGTAGCAGTTCTGAAACACTCTTTGTGTAGAAACTGCCAGTGGACATTCGGAGCGCTAAGACGGTAATAGTCGAAAAAGGAATATCTTCAACTAAATACTACACTGAAGCATTCTGTGAAACTTCTTTCTGTTCTGTGCCTTCAACTAAAAGAGTTGAACCTTAGTTTTGATTGAGCCGTTCTGAAACACTCTTTCTGTAGAAAATGCAAGTGGAGATTCGGAGCGCTAAGAGGGTAATAGTCGAAAAAGTAATATCTTCAAATATCAACTACACAGAATCATTCTGTGAAACTTCTTTCTGATCTGTGCATTCAGCTAACAGAGTTAAACCATACTTTTGATTGAGCAGTTCTGAACACTCTTTCTGTAGAAAATGCAACTGGACATTTGGAGCTCTAAGAGGGTAGTAGTGGAAAAAGGAATATATTCAAATATAAACTACACAGAAGCATTCTGTGAAACTTCTTTCTGATCTGAGCATTGAGCTAACAGAGTTAAACCATACTTTTGATTGAGCAGTTTTGAAACACTCTGTCTGTAGAAAATGCAACTGGACATTCGGAGCGCTAAGTGGGTAACCGTGGAAAAAGAAATATGTTCAAATATAAACTACACAGAAGCATTGTATGAAACTTCTTTCTGTTCTGTGCATTCAACTAACAGTGTTGAACCTTACTTTTGATTGAGCCGTTCTGAAACACTCTTTCTGTAGAAACTGCAATTGGACATTCTGCGCGCTAAGAGGCCTATATTGGGAAAAATAATATCTTCAAATAAAAACTACACAGAAGCATTGTGTGAAACTTATTTCTGATATGTGCATTCAGCTAACAGAATTAAACCATACTTTTGATTGCGCAGTTCTGAACACTCTTTCTGTAGAAAATGCAAGTGGACATTCGGAGCGCTAAGAGGGTAATAGTGAAAAAGTAATATATTCAAATCTAAACTACACAGAAGCATTCTGTGAAACTTCGTTCTGTTCTTTGCATTCCACTAAAAGAGTTGAACTATATTTTTGATTGAGCCTTTCTGAAACACTCTTCCTGTAGAAACATTCAGGCTGTAGATATCACCAGTGTACCTTGCCTTCCTGGTAATAATGGCATAATCTTTCTTCCTCCCCTGGCCACTCTCAGCCTTTTAAGTTACTGGCTGCTGGATAGTAGATACTGGATGAGCCATCACACGGTGGCCCTGGCACAGAAAGCCTGGGTGACACGGCTCCACACAGCATAATTCAGACGGGCTGTGGGAAATATCATGTGGGGAAGCAATGTCGTTTCAACAAAGAACTCAGCAGGATAAATACGACCAATCTCATGTCTCACAAATGATCACTTGTGTCTGAATGTCTTCCATTTCTGTTCGTATTCATGCCTTATGGGTTAAGTCTCATCCCCAAGTATGTTTCTAGTGAATATGAAAGACCCTATTGTCACATATTTCTTTCTTTATATGCAACTACCACCATTTCATTAACTTTTGCTTAAAGGAACAATTTTTAGAAGTAATCTGACATGTTACTTTACCATTTTTTGATCAATTTATTTTGTGTCTTCTTTACATATATTTTGAAGGGCCATATCTGAAACAGAACTTTCCTTTTTCATTAAAAAACTAGCATATGTGGGCTATGTGCCTTTATATTCATTTTATTGACTATTTTACAATGAACAGTCTTATATTTTACTTTATACTAATTCCTCCAGATTAATGACAAGTATTTAACCTAACATATTGATCCATCTCACTTAATATTAGTTTAACTTCAATTAATTCCTTCCTTTTTACTCATAATCAACATTTTTCCTGATGAGAAATTAAGAAAGAAGATATGTTTGGCACCTCTGTCCATATCTTTGCCCATTTCTTACTCCTCTAAGAAGGCAAGAGATTCTAATCTGATTACACATTACCAATTAATTGGGCCACATTTACTTGTGGGCCATCTGGCTGAATATTTTTTAATCATGAGCAAACCATGGTGCTCTTCTTCTCTCTTGCCCCTGCCTTAACGCAGTAAGGCATTTTCCTTGGCTTATTTCCTTCTCATTGCAGCAGAGTTGAAATGTGAGACGGGGTGTAGCTTCTCCTAACCCCTGGCACATCATCTGATGGAACTGAAGAGTGAGAAATGACCTCCACGGACCTGGAGCCTCAGCTTCAGGTCTCCACCGAGATGCCACATTGGAGGCAAGCTCAACGCAATGCCTTTATTAGAAACGTTTTTAAAAGGGAACCCGTATTCACGTTTGTCAGGACACTGCTTATCTCTCTAGTTGAACCCGTATAACTTACTTTATAAGATGGTAAGATACAAAGACTCTTAATCTTCCATCTACCAGGACTCTTGACATAAATTGAAAGCTCACTTATAACAGCTCTAGCATCCCAAGTGCCTTTGACTACACTCCAATTTAACTTATTGTTCAGTTTTTATATAAATGTCTTCCTTATATTGTGCTTAATTTTCTTATTAATTTAACATTTTCAGAAGAATACTCATTCTGAGAAGTTCACAAATCAGTTAGGCTTAAGTTTTTAAATAAATGTTTTAAAAATATTAAAGGCACACATATGAAACAATGATACTAGACTTAATTATGGAGAGCAGCCTCCCCTACAAATTTCAGCCACAACACAAGAGCAGTAAGCAGATCAGTCCCCTCACCTTCATTCCAACATTTCAAGTGACTGGGGAAAGAATAGGGACAAAATAAAATAAATCAAAATAAAGGTTTCTTGTGGAACACTGAAAAATTATTATGTGCTAAAGTGTAAGAATGCTTTATATCCATCCCATCGTTTGTCCTGGGAGGTACTTTCTATTATTGATTTCATTTGACAAATGAGGAAACAGAGGTCTGAATAGGTAGAGAAACAATTGTCAACTTTCTACTTCTTAGTATAACTTTACTACCTCTGAGGCCTGCCTGCATTCCTGCACTGGGGTTTCATGGACATTGCTCGAGACCACTGGCCCTATGTCTGTCATCTTTTATGTTTCATTTATAAACACCCTCAGCTCTTGATCTGTGAGGGTCTTAATAAATAGAGCTGTATTAAATTTTTGCGCTTTAAAAATAATATATGATATTAAGAAATAGTATTTCTGATAACAGCTTAATCCATAATATGAAGTGTGCTGATACAAGAGGAGTTTGTAGGTCTTAAAAAAAAAAACA
The DNA here is from genome assembly GCF_028878055.3 of Symphalangus syndactylus. Taxonomy (NCBI): domain Eukaryota; kingdom Metazoa; phylum Chordata; class Mammalia; order Primates; family Hylobatidae; genus Symphalangus; species Symphalangus syndactylus. The sequence goes on along the minus strand of NC_072437.2, from coordinate 106,634,887 downwards.
AAAAAAAAACTAAGCTTTAATTTAGTACAAGTTTCTGACTTTCCTGCTAAAATTTATCTAGGAGTATATATAAAGAAAAGGCCTTATTGAATAAACTGGTAAATGCATCTCTCAAGTTTTATTTTATATTCAACATAATATGAAGTAAAAATAAAAATAAAATACAACTAAGAAATATAGCATTGGCTACTTTTCGAAACATTTCTCCACAAAATAGGGGGTAAGATATGAAAAAGTTTTGACACAATGTTTTGAGTCTCTATTTATTTATAACCTAAAGGAAATAAGAATTTGATATGCCTCAAGGAAAAAAAATCCAACGAAGAGTTTTTTTGTGGGGGAAAGAAAGCCTACTATCCAGCCTCAGAGATTAGATTTAAAAGCCAAAGAAAACTTTGTTAGATTATAGTGTGACAGAGCAAACCAATCTTTAAATCTACCAAAACACTTCTAGAATGCTAGAACACAGTATGTGTGAGAAAATAACAAGTGTTTTGAGAAACATCATTTTTTAATGTCCTAAACCACTGACTTACAACATATGAAAAGATGTGGCATGACACGAATTTGAGAATATATACTGTAGAACAGCTATTAACAAGCTTTTCTTGGTACTGAAGTGTGTTCCACAAAACAGTTTTTACTCTTACATGAAGAAGACAGTGAACCAAAGTAAATTAAACTACCAGAAACAGGTGTTAGCTTGACATTAAGAACCCACAAATCTACATTTGTTTCCATTCCTAAAAATCAGCTTTCAATTAATAATAATATAATCATTAAAAAATATATATTTTTAAAGCGTCTGTTTACTTTCCTTAACTTGTAAATCACTACTGGTGTTTCCAACTCTCTTAGTGAATTTAAATGACAATATCATTCCTTAATTTTTCTATGACCTGAAAACGTCCGATTAGAAAATGAGCAAATTGCTCACAATGCTGATAAAAATCAAAGTAAAAGCTTGTATTTAAGAACATCAGTCTCTACTAAAACGAGAAATACCTAAAAATACGAATATATCCGAAATGTCGCAAAGCACATAAACCAGGTTGAAATAAAAATTTGAATGGGCAATTATGTAACATAAAGCCAGATAACCCAACCAGTTCATACATTTTATACTCAATATAGGATATTATAAATTAGATAGTTACTGATGAGATAATAGCTTTTATAGTTAACTCTGTAGTAATTAAGCAGGATGGCAAGGCAGCAAAGAGGTCAAATTAATTTCTGAGTTCTTCCATTTATCTTTAGAAATGATAGGGAAAATTCTAACTCCAAAAGTGTTTTGTGGGAATCTAAAGAACAGTTTTGACAAAGAGGGGGTCTCAAGAAAGCATTTATGATTAAGCAACCTGACATAAACAGTAACTGCAAATTATTAGAACCAGTTGATGTTTATCTAAATGGATAAATCATTCATCTGAATAATTATCAACCCAGACAAACTATAGGCCCTGAAATTGCAATTATGAAAGAGAACCAATCAAATGTTAAGACCAAATTTAAAATTTTAGCAATGGTAGAAACTATGAATCATAAAATGCTACCTTTGACTCAAGAAATGCAACCCTTGGTTAGACAGCATATTAAAAACTAGATGGCTAATGAGGTATTTGTATGGTTTCTTTTTATACTTGTTTTTGTGACATTAAGAATCTCAAAGAATCACAAATTCAAATAAAGCAATAGGCCTCTTCTCTCTGAGTTTAGCTTAGACCTTCCCTTACCTAACACGTCTGAACGTGTTCTTTGTTCTTGAACAAGATTTCGCCATTAAAACTCACACAGAAAGAACTTGTCAAGACTTTACTAAACAAAGTTTAGGATGTTTCTAATTTTCATTAAAAAATAGTGTAGGAATTTTAATGAGATTACATAATTTCTAAGTCAGTTATTTAAGACCCACCAAATTACAATAATTTATTTCTTTCAGGAAAAAAAAAAAACTAGCCATCAGCCTGCTGTCCGGCTTCATCAGCTCTAGACGCAAACAGGAAACTAAGGCAATATTCCATTGAGAGCTGATGGTGGTTTATACCAAGTAGTGTCAGTGCAAATTACCTCAACAGGCATTCAGTTTAAAAGTAGACTTGCAGGATTTCCTGATGGATTGAATCTGGGAAAACTAGAAATAGCAGGTAAGGATAACTTCATAGAGTTTGGTTTAAATTATCGAAGAATAAAACTGTCATTTATTGAGCTGGCCAAGTTGCGGCAGAACCAGGTTTAGGGAGAAAATCAGAGGGTCAATTTTGCAAATAATAACCTTGAGTTACTTATTAGATTTCAAGAAGTGATATCAACTAGGTGGCTCAATGTACAATTCTAGAGTTCTACAGCACAATGAAGGCTGGGGATTAAACACTTGAAAATCGGCAGTATACGCATAGGAGTTAAAGCATGACACCATCTGAGATAAAAAAGAAAATGCATTTAAATAAAGTAAATAAATGCCAGAATCATCCCTTCTGTGCTGTAACTGAGAAATCAGGAAGATGGTGGTGAACGAAGGAACGCAGGAAGCAGCAGCTGTAACAAGGTGAATGGAACTGACAATACTGTGACCTGGAACCCAGGTGACAAACATGTTTCAAGGAGAAGTCAGTGATTACCTGTGTCAAATTCTGTGAAAAGGACTAAAAGTTGAAGAATATGGAGATCAATGTTGTCCTTGGCAACAACAAATTTTGGACAGTAGAAAAGGAGAAGGCAGATTGGGGTGGAATCTTTAAAAACCAAGATGAAAGGATTTGGGTATAATGGGTGCATGGAGTTTTGCTCTGAGGATCAGAGAACGGAGGCAGTATCTTGAGAGATTTGTAGAATGTGGAAAGGTATTTTAAAATAAGAATAATTGTAGCATGTTTGCATATGAAGAATATTATTAATTAGCAAGAGGAGAATTGATGATGCAGAAGAAAGGGAAAAGTTGGGGGAATGATGTTCCTGCATTAGGTGAGAGGTGACAGTGTCTGGCACACAGGTAGAAGGCTTAGCATTTCCTATGAACACACTGTGGCCTCTTAGGGCACCTTCTCCATGGCACCCACAGTGACAGTTTCTCGTATTAAACCAGACCATAAGGTATGGCTGGTTACAAACTCCTCAGTGGCTTTCCATCTCATTCAAAGTAAAAGCCTGAGGTGTTACGGAGGCCTACAAGGAACTATGTAATTTGGCTCCATTACCCCGCTGTCCCCTTCTGCTCTCACTGTCCTTTTGCTGACTACAGCCCAGTCAGACAGAACTCCTTACCCTCCCTCAAACACACCAGACACCTGCACGCCTCTGTACCTGCAAAGTCTGTGCTCTTAACAACTAGGCTATTCTGCAGGGCTTGCCTTCTCTTTTCATTTGTGCCTTTGCTCACATTTCACCTGCTTAATGAAGTCTTTCCTGACCTTGTAACCCTCCACCCTCCACGTGTACTTCTTCTCCTTAGCACTCACCAATACACGACATATTAAGAGTTTTAAATATTTTCTTTGATAATTGTCTTACCCCTTTAGATTTTAAGAGAACACAAATTTTTACCCGTCGTTCACTGCTATATATCCAGCAGCTAAATTACTATCCATCACATATTACATGTTCAGTAAGTTTGCCAGATAAATGAATAAAATGATATTTTAGGGCTTAACCTCAAATTTTTACTACTTTGCATAAAAATCCTAAAACAACAATGTTTAAACTATATGCAATCATGTACACTAGAGGGTATTGTAGTTTTCAGTGAGATTTCTCGTAAGACTAGAAGGCAAAAATAAATACTGGTAACTAGAGCACTGGTGAAAGTTTACAAAATAAATACATTTCCTACTTTGTAATTGGAAGAAACCAGGCCCTCTCGCAAAGGTTTTTGATATGACACCAAGTACAGATAAATGCTACAGGATAATAATAATATAAAAAAGATTCTTTTTCTACTTAATTGTGCGGAGCCTGATATATTTATGGATCTTTAGGTAAACAATAGTTTTTTTTAAAAAAAACATTTCCAAGGCTCTGGTATCTATTGTAAAGAAAAGCAGTGAATCGCAGGAATTCTGTAAACTATTTGACTAAATTTGGCTGCCAATCTCTACCATGTTTTCCAAACATTTGTTCAGAAAGATTCCTCTTAGTCCCTGTTACTAGTATACACAATAGCTGTTATTTGCTGATTATTATGCAGATATTGTCCTCCTTTGATCTTGATATACAATAATTAATCATACAACAGATGTGAGCTGTGTTGTATTCTTTATTATCCCCATTTTTAACAGAAGGGAACTGGGGCTTAGAAAAATCAGATAACTGGCCTGTGATCACATTTCTGATTTGTGTCTAATCTGGGATTCAAACCAAAAAAGCCGACTCCAGAATTCACAACCTGAACCACTTTGCTCAGCTATTGCCTCGGGCTTCCTGTGTCAGCCACACAACCTCAGGAACCCTACAGTCATCGAGCTGGAGACTCGTATTTGTCCATGGAAAGTGTCTTTGTTTCGAAAGAGCTAATAAAGAATTCACATTAAGGCAAAAGACAATTGAAAAGAAATTGCTGGCTTCAAACACGCAGCCAAGAAGATAACACCCGGATTCCAAAAGATTCTGATGCAATCTAAGCTAACTTGATTGATTATATCTATCAGCTTAATTATCTTTTAATATTTATATATTATTTCTTAAATTCTTAAAACTCAACATGAAATTTTAAAGAGAACAGAAAAGAACTTATTATAAAGTACCACTAAGATAAATGTCTGAAAACCTAATTTCTAATTTCATTTCTTTGTCAGTCTAACTGATTGCATTCCTTAACATAGGTGAGCCTATGTTTTTTCACATATAAAATTGGCAGACTAAATCATATTTCTCTATTCCTTTCTTCTCTGTGGATTCTAATATCCTTAAAATAAAGTTTTCTCTTAAATTTATTCTTGCTAATTTGAAAAATGTTCAACAAACATCTCAATTTTTGCAAAGTCTTATTAGACTTATGTCTATTGTATTATTCTTAAGAAAATGGTTCATTATAAAAAATATTTGGTTCCGTAATTTAGTATTTTGTACAACTAAAGAAGTTAACTTATATAAAATATTAGCAAATAATTAAATAATTTTGAGTATTCATTTGCATTATCCATTCTAAGTTATAAATTGGTGTAAGACTACAGATTTAATGCAGAGACTGGATGCTGACTAATCATTTTGATGTAAGCTTACAAAGAATAATTTCAACACTCTCCAAACTGGAATGATTTATTAGCATGTCATGCTATTTATTGTGTGATATGATAAATATAATATGATTCATCATGACATTCTATAAATATTGCAAAGGATTATTAAAGCGATAAAATCCATTGGCAGAAATATAATGAGACCATGTCACATTTGTACGAAAGCTACATGATAAGAGGCTGTTGTAACCTTAGACGGATTTAAAGTGAGAATTCTTAGAACAACAAAGCAAAAGAAAACAATCCTAAATCGTACCTAGGCTTCAATTAAGAGCAGCTGTTGAGAGCAGGGAATAATACAGAAGTACAGAAAGCTTATCATCTGCACTGCCATGGGATGGACAATTTTTCAATACAGGGACTATTCTTTAAATAGTTAATCTAAAATATTTCAGACAAAATTTGGAATAACCACTGCACTGAATCAACATGTCTAAGTAAAACTACAAATGGCAGCATATATGTGAGTGTATATATATATACACATGCTTATATTTAGTTTAAAAATTGGTATGAATGTGAAAACTCATATCAGGCTGTATTTTTAGGCATTTAAAATTTTACTTTGTCAAATAATTTTTATTTCTTCCATAACATTACAAAAATATAACCCTTTGGAGGAAAGGTTATTATAAGGGAAATTTCATTTTCTAAGTAGAGGCTTTTTAGGTTTCTGATGCTTTTACAGAGAGAATTTGCCAAAGATTTTGTTTCTTATAGTTCAAAATATGGTTAACTAGTGGCCAACAATCTTTGGCATCGATTTGGAAGTAAGTATTCAACACAACACGATTGTTATGTCTTTACCAATGATTTTTGAATCATATACACAGTGTTTTAAAAGCCGCTTTGCAGTCATCTTCCTTGAGATTGTAAATTGTTCTCGCACATTATTTAAAATATCCTGAGAATAAGCACTAATTACTACTTTACAATTGAGCAAAGAAAAACATATTCTATAATTCTAGGATAAGCAACCACAATGATTGTTGAAAGCACTTTTTTGTGAGGAAATCAAGTTAACTCTGACAACAGAGAGATACGGAGCCTGTGTCTCTCACCACATTAATGAAATCTTTACGGGCTACAAATCTTTCGGTTTCTTACAATAATTTTTATGCTATTATATTTATTAACCACTTTTGCTTCATTTCTTTCTGAAAGTTGTTTCAACTTATCTATTTCCCTATATATGGACAATCTGGAATGCAAATATATATATAATAACAATCTGGAATGCAAATTGATTAATGACTATACATATAATCTTTGTTATACTCCTGTGATAAAGATATACAAGTCAAACACAAACAAACAAAGAAAAAAAACTTACCTTTATTTTATGGCAGCATGGCACATTTGAAATAAAATTGGAAAAGATAGGTATTATTAGGTACATACACCCTTTAAAATATTTAGATCTTTCTCTTTTTTATTTTTAAAATGTTATTTCCAGGAGCATAGATTCAAGCTGCCCTGAATAGACACTTCCTCAAATATCTTAGCTCTATTGTGCTTTTACATTGTATGTATTCTTTCAGGCCCCCAACTTTTATTTTCATTAAAAGAAAATCAGTTTAAAAGACCTGATTCAGATGTACTTATATTTGCTAAAGGAATAAAAGTAATTATTAGAAAATCTTTCTTTCTTTTTAAGGATTGTTAGAGCTAATCATATATTAGCATTCAGATAAATTTCAAATCACCAATAATTTGTCTTTAAATTTGGTCATCAGAGGACCAAACCGCAATTCTCTAATGAGAGTGGAACTACCTAGGAGCTTGGCCCAGAGGACAAGGGTTGTGCTAGTTCCCTGGACTGGTTCACGGCTGAGTCCTCGAATTTGAAGGCAACCATCTATAATGGGAGAGGCCAGAGGATTTGCAGCTGAGCTTCCTCAGCAAAATACTTAACTCCTCATCAGCTGTGTAACCTTCATAATATGTCAGTTTCCTCTTGCTGCATAACAGATTACAACAAAATTAGAAGTGTAACACAACACAAGTGTATTATTTCACATTTTCCATGGGTCAGGAATCTGAGTGTGTGACTCAACTGCATCCTCTGCTCTGGGTCTCACAAGTCTGAAATCAAGGTGTCAACCGGTCTGCAATTCTCACATGAAACTCGGAGGTCTTTTTCCAGTCTCATTCTGATTGATGGCAGAACTCAGCTTCTTGCAGTTAGAGGACTGACGTCCCTGTTTCTCTGCTGGTTGTCAACGAGAGTTGCTTTCAGCTCTTGGAGGCCACCTTCAGATCCAAGCCATATGGCCCTCTCAACACATAGCAGCTTACTTCTCTAAAGCTAGAGGAAACTCTCCAGCCTGCTATAAGGGAGGCTTATGTAACAAGAAATAATCCCAAGAGGATCACTCTTGTGGTATAATTTGCTTAGTTATATTCACACACACCAATTCCACTTAAAGGTAGGGTATTAAACAAAGCACATGTACACAGGAGACAAAACAGATGTACAGAGATTTTACTCTGCCATAAGTCTGCTGAGTGACCTTTGTCAAGTTACATCTCAGTATATGAATAAGCTTAGCACCTATCTCAAAAGTTTGGTAGAAAGAAAAGTTAACACAGGCTGGGTACAGTGGCTTATGCCTGTATTGCCAGCACTTTGGGAGGTCGAAATGGGAGGATAGCTTGAGGCCAGGAGTTCAAGACAAGCCTGGATCGCAGAGTGAGGTCTCATCTCTACAAAAAAAATAATAAAATTGGTCATGTGTGGTGGCAACACCTGCAGTCTCAGCTACCTGGGGGTCTGAGGTGGGAGGATTGCTTGAGCCCAAAGGGAGTCAAGACTGCAGTCAGCCACCGTTGCACCACTGCACTCCAGCCTGGGCAGCAAAGTGAGACTCTGTCTCAAAAAAAAAAAAAAAAAAAGGCCGGGCGCGGTGGCTCACGCTTGTAATCCCAGCACTTTGGGAGGCTGAGGCGAGCGGATCACGAGGTCAGGAGATCGAGACCACGGTGAAACCCCGTCTCTACTAAAAATACAAAAAAATTAGCCGGGCGTGGTGGTGGCGCCTGTAGTCCCAGCTACTTGGAGGCTGAGGCAGGAGAATGGCGTGAACCCGGGAGGTGGAGTTTGCAGTGAGCCAAGATTGTGCCACTGCACTCCAACCTGGGTGACAGAGTGAGACTCCGCCTCAAAAAAAAAAAAAAGGGGGAGGAGGGCAGCATAAAAAAATTCTCAGAGCAACGTCTACGGTCTGGACTCAGTGAATGGCAGCTATTTTTAGACTTCGCCCAGTAACTCAAAAGGCCCCATGCCCTCTGCCACATTACATTACGCTCATGATTAACAATGCAAAACTTTTGCATAGCTGCCAAGTATGGTGACTCATTCCCTCTTTAAAGACTATAGTTAGTGTTACCTTGCATAAACATAGGTTAAGTATTTGAGTATCAGTTGTTTAAATGAGCTGATATGTGACAAAATGTAACCAGGCTTTTAGAATGAATGAATCTAATAAGCTTAATCAAGAACTTACAGTAATAGATTTCTTACTTATGAATAGAAAATCACTTAAATGAACTCTGATTGTTAAAAATGACATAGACAAATATTAGTATCAGTAGGCATAATTTTCTCCTATATTAACTCCAACATATATGATTTTAACAATTTTGAAATCTCCCCAAATGTTTTCTGTGATTTCTCACCATTATCTGGGGGAAAACAGAACAAAGCTATGATTTGCTAGGGTCAAGCAACGATTCCGTTCTGACAGCCCTATAGCTAACACTGTTCATGCTTTTTGATCTGCATTTCTTTGAATACTGTGCCTGTGTCTGGGAAAATTTCACCTTATAAATTCTTCTCTAAGATGAAAGCAAAAACCCAATTTCCTTTGCATCTAGAACACAGGCCTATAACCCAAGTAAGAAGAAGAATGCCAGGTAAGACTGAGTATTGACTTCACTTTTTATCAATGAAGGAGGGAGAAACTTGGATTTGAAATTTCGCGTTTTGTGACTGACAAAACCTGGTACAATGTTTTGCTAATGTCGTAAAACTACAGTGACTCGTACACCTGTAATTGTTTGGGGATCACATTAGTGAAGTAGTCGGACAGCATATAACTCTGCTAGGATTTCTGATAAAAAAAAATATGTTTCAATTGAAATTTGTAAGTTAACTTTTAAAACAAATTATTTTAGACGTGCTGTTTTGATTATCTTATTAATATTTAAATTTTACTGTTGCACCCAAAAATCAGTTATGCCTTTCAAAGATTGTTTTAAGAGTTGGCTCCATCTTTGTGGTGGGCAGAACTAGGCCATATCCCCCAAGAATGTCCGCATTCTAATCTCTGTACACCTGTGAATATGTTAGGTTACATGGCACAGGGAAAGTTAAGATTGCTAGCCAATTGGCCTCAAAATAGGTAGATTATTTAGAGTCATCCCAGCAAGCCCAGTGACATCAGAATGGTCTTTAAAATGGGAAAGAGAAGCTGAAGAGCGAGAGTCAGAGGGAGATGTGACTATGGAAGAAAGAAACAGAGAGAGCAGTGTTGCTGGCTTTGAGGATGCTGTGGGACCAAAGGAATGCGGGTGGCCCCTGCCGGATAGAAAAAGAAAGGAAATGGACCCTGTAGAACCTCCAGAAAGGAATTCAGTCCTGCTGATACCTCGATTTCAGCCCACTGAGACCCTTGTTGAATTTCTAAGATACATAATTTAAGATAATGGATTTCTGGGGTTTTAGCCACCAAGCCATTAGAGGTAATTTGTTACAGCAGCTGCATAGAACTAACACAATTAAAAAGTGTGACTTTACTTTCTCCAGGAGGGAAATTTCTGGTGCTTCCAGCTGTATATCCAAAAAGTATTTGGTAAACAGGTTCATCTAGATAAAATATGTTTTTTTCACAAATTTCAACAGAACATGTCTCTACTATCAAACAACTCTGTTAATAACTCCTGGTCAAATATAGAAAATACAGGCAAGCAATATTTTATATCTGTGTCCACCTTTAGTTACAGAGTAAACAATGACTACAGGTTCCTTTAAAAGTAAAAAATACATCTTACCAAAAAAAGAAAAAAAACAATCTGAATAATGAGACTATACTTAAACACAGAGAGCTCAAACAACTCAGCTGAAATGCCATGTGTTTCCTAATTATTAACTTGGTTGCTGACCATGAGATGCAGGATGCAGGTGTTCAAAGGAAGCATGCACTTTACCTGAATTTATTCAGTAAAACAATTCCAGCTTCTAAAATTGGTTTTAGGAATGATAACGACATTTTTTTTAAACTTTGACATTAAATTAACTTGTTGCTGAGAATTTGCACATGTGAATTCACCTTGACATTGATTTTTCGCAATCTTTATAAAGAAGAATAACATAAATAAACATGGCATTTTCCAGGTGGCTGCAAATCATACCAGGGAAAATAAAATCCTCAAATCGAGTGGAGTTTTGCAATAATCTTGTCCTTGGGGTGAAACTATAGCAAGAACATGCTTCTAGGATTTCTAATGTTGAAACACTGACCGCTGTCCAAGGTGAAAGAACATTAAATCAAATTCCAAGGTGGGAACAGGGATGATCATGAGATGGCGAAGTTTGAGATTTCTTATTCTCTGTTATTTCTCTGCCCATAACAAATCATTTTTCCAAGTTAAGAGTCACAGACAAGATCTATTAATTATCTTTCACACAGCAGTAAGAAGGAGATGTCTATTCCTGACTTGAAAAAATTCAAAAGAGTTGTAACATTGGTGTGACACCTTAAGCAAAAACCTTGGACTAGTTATTTACAGTTGTAAAGGGACCCAAATTAGCCACAGCAGTCAGATTATATTTACACTTCCCATTGTTAGGGATGAAAATCCTCGGTGACAGTCACCAGCAGAAATCGCTGCCAGCCTTCGAAACGACCACCTTCTGTGGAAGCCAATGTTTTCCCAGAAGACAACAGATCCGGGGCCAAAATGTCCTGTGCTGATTAAAATAACTAACCCTAGCATAATTTTATAAACCTCAGAGAGATGCAACAGCAGATGGGTTTTATTATTTACTAAAAGGTAAGATATTTCTCAAGATTATGGTTACAGATATAGTTAATCGTTCCTTCACCACATGGGATTATTAATACAATACCCATATTAGGTTTTATTCTATTTCTGATGTACACAAAAATCAGGTCTCTGTGTGAAAATGCTTTTTAATTTATGTATGAATGAACATTCAGCATAGATGTGATTGCTAATAATTTTCCCACAGGTAGTTTTTGGATTATAAGAGCATGGAAATGATTTATAGTTATAGTCAGTGATGATAATCAAATACTCAAATCACATTTTCTTTTTTAAAAAAAAAACATTTTCTAGCCGATTCTGCTGGAAATCACACCAAAATACCTTGATGTGATAATGTCTTAAAAATATATAAAAGAATTTCTCTGGTACCAAAACAGAGATATAGACCAATGGAACAGAACAGAGCCCTCAGAAATAACACCACACATCTACAACCATCTGATCTTTGACAAACCTGACAAAAACAAGAAATGGGGAAAGGATTCCCTATTTAATAAATGGTGCTGGGAAAACTGGCTAGCCATATGGAGAAAGCTGAAACTGGATCCCTTCCTTACACCTTATACAAAAACTAATTCAAGATGGATTAAAGACTTACATGTTAGACCTAAAACCATACAAACCCTAGAAGAAAACCTAGGTAATACCATTCAGGACATAGGCATGGGCAAGGATTTCATGTCTAAAACACCAAAAGCAATGGCAACAAAAGCCAAAATTGACAAATGGGATCTAATTAAACTCAAGAGCTTCTGCACAGCAAAAGAAACCACCATCAGAGTGAACAGGCAACCTACAGAAAGGGAGAAAATTTTCACAACCTACTCATCTGACAAAGGGCTAATATCCAGAATCTACAATGAACTCAAACAAATTTACAAGAAAAAAACAAACAACCCCATCAGAAAGTGGGTGAAGGACATGAAAAGACACTTCTCAAAAGAAGACATTTATGCAGCCAAAAAACACATGAAAAAATGCTCATCATCACTGGCCATCAGAGAAATGCAAATCAAAACCACAGTGAGATACCATCTCACACCAGTTAGAATGGCCATCATTAAAAAGTCAGGAAACAACAGGTGCTGGAGAGGATGTGGATAAATGGATAAATAGGAACACTTTTACACTGTTGGTGGGACTGTAAACTAGTTCAACCATTGTGGAAGTCAGTGTGGCGATTTCTCAGGGATCTAGAACTAGAAATACCATTTGACCCAGCCATCCCATTACTGGGCATATACCCAAAGGATTATAAATCGTTGCTACTATAAAGACACATGCACACATATGTTTACTGAGGCACTATTCACAATAGCAAAGACTTGGAACCAACCCAAATGTCCATCAGTGATAGACTGGATTAAGAAAATGTGGCACATATACACCATTGAGTACTATGCAGCCATAAAAAAGGATGAGTTCATGTCCTTTGTAGGGACATGGATGAAGCTGGAAACCATCATTCTCAGTAAACTGTCACAAGGACAAAAACCAAACACCACATGTTCTCACTCATAGGTGGGAATTGAACAATGAGAACACATGGACACAGGAAGGGGAACATCACACTCCGGGGACCGTTGTGGGGTGGGGAGAGGGACAGCATTAGGAGATATACCTAATGTTAAATGACGAGTTAATGGGTGCAGCAAACCAACACGGCACATGGATACATATGTAACAAACCTGCACGTTGTGCACATGGACCCTAAAACCTAAAGTATAATAATAATTAAAAGAAAAAGGCAAAGAAACCATCTTGCAACCAAATAGCAAAAAAAAAAAAAAAAGAGTTTCTGCTGTTTCGACATGTGATAGTTCATGTGTAACGTTCATCAACAAGTGGAAATTGTCACTCTACCTATTTAATCAATTAGGTCGCAATGAGTTTTATAATTACCCACTAGGTGCTTCAGGCAAAAGGCAGTATTACATTCATAATATGAACTTATTAGAACTTCTAAATACATTCAGTAGTAATAACTATAGTATCTGTTTTCCTTTTAAAAATATTCTCTACAGAAAACCAAACACCGCGTGTTCTCACTCCTAAGTGGGAGTTGAACAATTAGAACACGTGGACACAGGGAGGGGACATCACACACTGGGGCCTGTCAGGGGTGGGAGTTATGGGAGGGAGAGCATTAGGAGAAATGCCTAATGGAGGTGATGGGTTGATGGGTGCAGCTATCCACCATGGCACGTGTAGACCTACGTAACAAACCTTCACATTCTGCACATGTGTCCCAGAAGTGAATGTATAGTTTAAAAAAGGGGGAAAAAAAAGCTCTTTATAATGATTACAATTCTGAAAGTTACAACACTATCCTCCTAAAATAACATTATTGGATTTCTTTTATCTACCTCACTCAGGTTCCATTTTTAATCATAACCCTTCACAAACACATGGTAAAAGCAGTGATTTACTGTACTGGATTTTTAACTACCTATCTACATTTATGCTTTGCTGTTAAATCTGTCATTCCTGACAAACACAGCTAAACAAAAACATTTGTTTATGGTATGAGATTAGGAAGAAAAATCAAGAAAAATGATTTAGAACAGGGAATGATCTTATTTTTCAGACCAAAAAACTAATTGAATTGTTACTTCAACAAGGAAAGATAAAACAAAGGACATTTGGTGAATATTTGCAAAAAGGGAAGAAAAAGCTGGTCTCATTGGTCAGCAGCAGTGATCTACAGCTCTGTATAATACGGTTCCAGCTCTATAAATCTGTTCTACTCCACAATACTTTCCCGAGAAAGTGATATATCTCTAAAAAAGTTCCATCTACGTGTCACCCTGAAAGCTTACTATGCTGAGGATAATTCCAAATGCAGAAGTGTGCAGCACAACCCCTTTTTGTGACCCAAAACTGACTTATTTATCAACCATGAACATGTTTATAAAGGAAATATGGAAATATTCTAGCTTTTTAAGAGAATGCTTGTCTCCTTTAAAGTATTTCGAACCTTCCAAAGCTTCTAAATATTAACATCTCTAAGCATAAGAGCTTTGTTCCTCCTGAGGTACTGAGGATCATTCATACTGAATTACTGAAGTAACAAATGTGTCGTATAAACCCAAGGATGGAGAGTCTAAATGACTTTAAGAAACTCCTTCAATGTCATAGGCACTGCAGGCTGTGAGTGGCACACATTTGAATAAGCCTGCATACGCCTAGTATCAGATTGAAGCACGTATAAATAAAAGGCCCTAGAAGGTGAGAGATGATGGTAACTTAAAATATTACACACAAAGGAACGGAATCCAGATGCTGATGATAAAATATTTTAAGATCTCCTTTTGTTTCTAACTAGTCTGTAGAAAATTTGGGGAACTCCAAAATTAAGTAGACAGAATATTTAGGTAAATAACATATTTTAAATACATACACATGCATACACAACATAATTATTTTTTTTAAAAAAGACCATAATTTTTAGCTGTTTTGTTTTGTTTTAATGAAGGATTGAAACTGCATACTATTAACATATGCCCCAAAATTGCAATTTGCTACATCTGACATTACACTTTCCTCTATTATAGGGTAGACTTTAGCAAATCAATTTGCAGATTATAAAGTGCTACCAATCACCACTTCTGAATTCATAATCTACTGATGTATGTTTAAGATGTGTACCTCCTTAAATTGCCATAAACATCTGCAACCCTCCCATCATAAATGTTCCTCAGAATGTTACAAGACTCAAATTTAAGTCTATGCTAAGTATTCTGAAGGCAATTGCTTCAGTGTAGTGATACATGTAAGATCCTTTTTCTTTTCTTTTTTTTGGTAACCTCCACTATAAACAGGCAACAAAACCTCAGTATTTTAAAAGTGAATGGGTTATTTTTTTTCGATTTTATTTTGGAGACCCTTTTAGAACATGTAGTTAAAATTAAATACAACCAACATGATCGTGCCTTTTAAAAAGTCACCATTTTTTAAAGAAAATATCATGTAATTTAAAAGTTTTAAAAGCAGGGTTAGTATTAGAACTATATTATATGGGCCAATGACTTCTGTTTAAGAATATTTTGTTTCAGTCTGAATACAGTCATCCCTTGGTACCTGTGGGGCGCTTGTTCCAGAACGGACCCTCCTCAGAATCTGCAGATACTCAAGTCCTTTACATAAAATGGTGTAATATGTGTATATAATCTATGCACATCCTCCCGTATACTTTAAATTATCTACAGAGTTGTTATAATACTTAATACAATATGAATGCTATGTAGTTGTTATACTGTATTGTTTTTAATTTGTGTTATTTGTATCTTTTTTTGTTTTTCATTTTTTCAAATATTTTCAATTAGCACTTGGTTGAATCCATGGATGCAAAACCAGAGGATGTATTTTTAATCTCCAAAGTGTTGAATGAGTCGTGAGTCACAAAAACTAGTAAAATTAGTCAATCAAGTTTGTTTTTAAAAGCTGGTGGTCCAGCCGGGTGTGGTGGTGGTGCCTGTAGTCCCAGCTACTTGGGAGGCTGAAGCAGGAAAATCGCTTGAACCCAGGAGGTGGAGGTTGCAGCTAGCCGAGATGGCACCACTGCACTCCAGCCTGGCAACAGAGTGAGACTCCATCTCAAAAAATGAAATTAAAAAAATAAATAAATAAAATAAAAGCTGGTAGTCAACAGTTGATTAGATTTAAAAAATGTATATATACACCATGGAATACCATACAGTCATAAAAATAATAAAATCATGCCCTTTGCAGCAATGTGGATGGAGCTAGAGGCTATTATTCTAAGTGAACAAACCCAGAAGCAGGAAATCAAATCATTTCATATTCTCACAAGTAGGAGCTAAATAATGGGGACACATGGACATAAAGATGGAGATAACAGACACTGAAAACTCCAAAAGCGGGGAGGGCGATGGGAATGAGGGTTCATAAACTGCCTATTGTGTATAATGTTCACCATTTGGGTGACAGGTGTACTAGAAGCACATTCCCTACCATCACGCATGGAATAGCCATGTAACAAATAATCTATGTATCTAAAATTAGACATAAGATAAATACAATAAAAAGATGGTGGTGACAATTAGTAAGGTCTGCCTGATATGGTTTGGCTTTGTGTCCCCACCCAAATCTCATCTTGAATTGTAGCTCCCAGAATCCCCACAGGTTGTGGGAGGGACCCCGTGCGAGATACTGAATCATGGAGGTGGTTATTTTCCATGCTGTTCTCGTGATGTTGAATAAGTCTCATGAGAGCTGATGGTTTTATAAAGCACATGCCCTCTTCCCTGCTGCCATGTAAGATGTGACTTTGCTCCTCATTCACCTTCAGCCATGATTGTGAGGCCTCTCCAGCAATGTAGAACTGTGAGTCCATTAAACCTCTTTCCTTCATAAATGACCCAGTCTCGGGTGTGTCTTTATTAGCAGCATGAGAACAGACTAGTACACTGCCCTTTCAAACTGATAATCAATCAACTCAAGGATATGTCCAGAGATTCCTCACCTCCCCAAACTCCAGCTTAAGGATTTCAGGGCTGACACGGGATGTGTCAGTTTATGCAAGCTAATGCATAAGCAAGCATACCAAGAGGACAGCTAGAAAATCTCTGCTCTTCTCTCCAACTTCCCCTGATAAACTATGCCAAAAATGCGTTTCAAACTTCCATGTTTAAAATTATTTTTGAAATAATTATTATGCACCTCCACTGATAGGCTCATAGGACTTAATGTGAATAATATAATACATAATCCAAATCCTGTTGGAATTCCCAGTGTCTGTTATCTCTGTTTATGTCCATGTGTCCTTACTCTTCAGCTCCTACTTATAAGTGACAACATGCAATAGGCATGTAAACAAGAAGGCATTAAACTTGGAGGGAATAAAACTAGAAGTATTTTTGGCCGGATAGAAAAATGAAAGTCATGATAACAGTGAACAACAGGGGTATAGTTAACTTTAGTTGACGTTTCTGAATTTCTGTCTAAACTCACTCTATGACTACTACTTTTAGAAGTTTATTCCTCAAGAGAAGTGACTTGACATGTCAGTAAGTAGATTTTCCAATTATTGGAGGTAGGGCTAGGCAGGAGAGGTTTTTCAATCTGAACTAAAGAACTAAATTCAGTTAAAATATTTTATACAAATTACACAATACTGTATACAATTTATACAAACATAAACTAAGACATTTCACCTCACCAAATCAGGATTCATTCATGATAGGGGTTGCCTTATGATTGTAATTACTTATAACATTTAAATATTCGAGTAAAAATATAACTCTCAATTACAAAAAGGCAGGACTTAAAACATATTTCCATAAAGACATAAAACTTAAATTTCCCTATATGTTTGTTAATGTCTTTGGTCAATTTAGTTTCAAATAGATAAATTACATTGTTAGACAATGGTAATAGATATATAAAGTACGGATTATTGACTTAAATTTAGTCTGTTTGCACGATATTTTTGGGAAATAGGCAAATGTTTATTAAACTATAAAAAGCTCTGAAAAACTATTTTATGAGTACTACTGTATCTGCTAGCCCACTTAATCTACATCAACAAGAGTTCATACAAGAAGATATATCATCAGGAAGCCAGGATTTCAATTTGCCTCTTATCACAGTAATATGAAGTCAATCTCCAAAATAAAAAAGATGGGTGGAAGAAGTTAATGAACGCATTTATCTTAATGTATGGAAAATCTAATGCCAAAACAGCACATGATATTGTATTCACTATTTTCCTAGTGCATCCTACATTATGGAAGAGTTATTTTATAGCATCTGATAACATTTCTTTTGACTTCTATTTGTATGAAATAATAGTTTAAATATAAAGAAATGTTTTCATGTAGAATGTATTCAAATGCTAAAATATACATACATGTTATTCTCATCACAGTTGTAACAAATCTTTGCTTATTAATGAACTACCTTTAAATAATAGAACATTGTTTAGGTTTTGAAATGAAAGGAAAAGAACATCTACAATGCAGTTTTAACCTTTTTACAACTAGAAAATAGTCTCAGACTTTAAGTGTTTTATTTAAATTTAACTCTAGAAATAACAGTGCACTTCTCAAAGCTCTGTAAGTCTCAGTAACTTTGTATTAGTTGTAAAATTTAAAGAACTAAGTCAGCAGACTTGGCCCTCAGATATTTTATTTTAAAAACAAAAACTAAATGAATCATGTACTTTAACGTAAAAAGTAAAACTGACCCTGAATAAGTTCAGTGGATTATATCAATGTCAGCATCTTTGTTACGATACTGTCCTATAGTTTGGCCTACATGACCACTGCGGGAAGCTAGGCAAGTGGCAATAAAATATCTCTGTATTATTTCTTATAACTGCCTATGAACATATAATTATCTCAGAATTAAAGCTTAATTCATAAAACTAGCTTCTTTCAAATATAAATAACCAAAGGTTATATTTCCTGAGGAAAAATCCAGACTTGAACACTTTCAATGTTTAGAATTTCCCCAGTCAATTTAACATGTGATATGACCATTAGCTATTTTGAAGGTGACAACTTTGTGTTCCCTTGTCCGAAACACAGAATGAGTTTTACAAAATATCACTTACAAAGAGATTGGTCAGTTTATCACATCAGATCTGAAGATATGAATGTTAGATTATGCAGGGAAAATTTCAATTTGGAACCACAAACAATAATTCCTGAGAAATCTGCTGTAAAAAGACATCAACATAGTGAAGGATTACAAAGATTTCTGGTTCTTATATTTTGCTTTATAAAGCAGAAAGAGTATTTGCCAAAGTCCTTACAGAAACGCTGAGAAATTTTACTTTAATCAGAAAATAAGGAGATACCCTAAGTTTTAAAAATACTTCACGCAAAATGTGTATCATGCAGTTTAACAAAAAGAATCTCAAGGACAGCATCTGAAATAATTGGGGTAGGAAATTCCATAAGCAAACATTACTAATTTAGATTAACCAAGCATTTCTTTGCTAGAAATTAAACCCATTATTTTATTTCACCAATTAACTTTATTATGGAACACAAACCATCTATGCGTGCATGTGTCAGTCCCAGCATACACATTTGATGCTAGATGATAAATGTTGCAATTTGCAGGGTAAAGTTAGTATTTGCATTACTCCGTTGTCTCTTAATTTTAAACAGAATTGGCACCTCTTCCTGGAAGACATCCTGTCCTTTCCTGTGCCATTTCAAGGGTTGTTAACTTTTTCTGACTGCTGTAGTTCTTAACACATCCTATGACACTGTTGTTTACATATGGGTTTTTAAAATAGATTGAGAACTTTTTAATTTATGAAGTGTGTGTAAAAGAATGTATGATCATTCATATTCCCATTTCATGAAAAATTAAATCATATTTTGGACGTAAAAATTGTTAAAGGAATGCTTTTCTATAAATATTTTATTTTACTAGTACTTTTAATCGTTGAAATTTAGATCATTCAATTATGGAGATTTCTTCATTGAAGAGAAAATATCTCTTCAAAACTCTAAATAAACTGAGCTTTATCAACTAAATTTATAGGAATACAGGCTTCAGAGGTATTAATTTATCTTCCAATATTTTCCCTTCTAAAATTTCTCATGTTTTGTTACAGGTTTAAAGTGCAAGGCGACTATTGATATGAAAGATAATGTGGTATATGTAGTATAAGTGAACCTGATCTTTTCTCAAATATTTATTATTTTTATTTTCTTCGCTATCAAGAAGAGTGGTAACAAATATGTATTATTTGTAAAGACCCACAAAATTTGCATGAAAATAATTGTTGCATGAACTAGACATGCTTTCTGTGATATTAATCTGCAATATTCTGCAAGCCCCAAAAAAATATTCACACCCATTACAAGAAGCTTATTTCAGCATTTTACCTGTCAGAAACAGTGATTAATGTACTTAAAAGTAATTTTTGCAAACACTGTTATAATATAGTCCATGTGTAATATACATGTGAAAGCAAAGTCTGCAAAAAGTAGGATGTTATCCCTTCCTTGATTAGTTCAAATTATTTCATCAGCTAAATTCCTTTGAGATGTGTAAGATAAGGTGGTTCTTCAGTGGAACTTTGGACGGGAACTTATGACTGTAGTGACATGAATACATATGAAAGTACTTCATTTTTAAAATATAGAAAACGGACATGAAGAAAATGTACTTTAGAGTTTCAAATAATTGAAACCATCATTTTTTTCAAATGAGGCACTAAATAAGTGCGTAAGTCAATTTTTTTTCCAGCCTAGGCAATATGGCAATATATATAAGAACAAGTAAATATAACAAACAGTACAAGATTCATCTGGAGAAAAATAATTATACACGTGATAAAATACGAAAGAACAGAAGAAAACTCAATTGTTGATGTGGGATGAACTCATCACAGGATATCAATATATCACCAAGGTTTGCACATTTAAAACATCGGCAGGCCACAAGGAGGAGCTCTTGTGCAGGGATAGTGGCCTTTAATCTTCTATCTTCACTGTTTAATGAAAGCGATAGGAATGTTAGTAATTTCAAAAAGCATCACAGCAGTATTCATTAGAGAAGACTTGTGTGAACTGCCTTTCACCTGCTGAGCCCTGTTGGAAGGAATCAGCTGTAGGAGGGAAGAAGGCATTTATAAAGGCAAAGATCTGGAAACAGCTCTGGCCATCAGGTACTGAGAGAGAAGAGGGAGAGCACAGCAAGCCACAGCCCTTGCGAACTCGATGGAGAAATAAACACTGTAAGAGGCAGTGGCCACAAGAACCAGCCTGTGGGTGGTATTGACAACTTAACTGTACCTCCTAGCTGGGTGTATTAGTCAGGGTTCTCTAGGGCGACTGGACTAATAGGATAGATGTATGCATGAAAGGGAGTTTATTAGGAGAATTGACTCACATGATCTTAAGGTGAAGCCCCCAATACGCCATCTGCAAGCTGAGGACCCAGGAAGCCAGTCTGAGTCCCAAACTGCAAAAGTAGGGAAGCCAGCAGTGTCCCCTTCAGTGTGTGGCCGAAGACGCGAGAGCCCCTGGCAAATCACTGGTGTAATCCAAGAGTCTGAAAGCTGAAGAACTCAGAGTCCGATGTTCGAGGGCAGAAAGCACCCAGCACGGGAGAAAGATGGAGACCAGAGGACTTAGCCAGTCTGGTCCTTCTGCGTTCTCCTGCCTGCTTTTATCTTAGCCACAATGGCAGCTGCTTAGACAGCGCCCACCCAGATTGAGGGTGGGTCTGTGTCTCTCAGTCCACTGACTCAAATGCTAATGTCCTTTGGCAATACCCTCAAAGACACACCCAGGAACAGTTATTTGCATCTTTCAACCCAATCAAGTTGACACTCGTTATTAACCATCACACTGGGGAATAGCAAGCATCAGCTACCAACTATTCTGTACTCATTTAATCAAAGCTTTGCTATGCTTGGGTTGTATTACAGCACGAAGAAGAAGAGGCCTATCTTTTTATCATTTTTAATACACTGGGGCAGGAGGCAGAAATACAGAGGACTCTACCAATTGACCTGATTTCCAGAGAGGGACTATGCACTACCAGGAGTGAAAAATTTGCAACATGCCACCCAGGGTACGAGGACACACACATATCTTCCTCATTTGATGAAAAAGTGGCACAAATTAGAGGACAGTGGACAATAACTTTTATGAATTAAATTCAGAGAAGAATATGTGTAAATAATAAAGTAAGAGGAGGTGCTTCTCTAAAGAGTGCGATATAAATAAGTTTACTTAGAAAATATTTAAGGTCTAAATATTTTCTCATTGTTTGTCCTTGTTGGAATATTGAATACATAGACACTAAAGGAACGCTTGTGGCCAGGCTCTGTGGCTCTCGCCTGTAATCCCAGCACTTTGGGAGACTGAGGGAGATGGATCACTTGAGTCCAGGAGTTTGAGATCAGCCTGGGCAATATGGAAAACTCTGTCTCTACACACACAAAATATATATATATATACACTTAAATTAGCCAGGGGTGGTGGCATGCGCCTGTGGTCTCAGCTACTCCAGAGGCTGAGGTGACAGGACTGCTTGAGCCCAAGAGGTCGTGGCTGTAGCAGTGAGCTGTGGTCACATCATTGCCCTCCAACCTGGGCAGCACAGCAAAACCCTGTCTCAAAAAAACAAAAGCAAAAACAAAAAATGCTTGTGATAAATGTGAGACACTGAGATTAAATGGAAAAGGGGGTTCCTTACACCCACCACCTAGCTACCCAGCTCAAAATAAGAAGTTGCTGAGGCTGGGCACGGTGGCTCACGCTTGTAATCCCAGCACTTTGGGAGGCCGAGGCGGGCGGATCACGGGGTCAGGAGATCGAGACCATCCTGGCTAACACAGTGAAACCCCGTCTCTACTAAAAATACAAAAAATTAGCCGGGCGTGGTGGCGGCGCCTGTAGTCCCAGCTACTCGGAGAGGCTGAGGCAGGAGAATGGCGGGAACCCGGGAGGCAGAGCTTGCAGTGAGCCGAGATCGCGCCACTGCACTCCAGCCTGGGTGACAGAGAGACTCCGTCTCGAAAAAAATAAAAAAAAGACGTTGCCGAAACCCTTAGGGTCCCTGAGGGTCCCTCATCCTGACAACTCTCTCCCCCAGAGAGATTACCATTATCCTGTATCTTGTGTGGTTTTTAATTCCTCTTTATCTTTATTAATAGTTGTACCTTCATATGTGCCTCTAATATGTTGTTTAGTTTTGCGTGCTTTGAACTTTATTCAAGTATACTCAAGAAATATGTATCTTTCTGTGGTGTGCTATTTTCATTCAACATTGTGTTCCTGAGATTAATCTTGTTAACATTTACAGTTCCGGTCCCTCATTCACACTGCTGTGTAGTATTCCATTTGTAAACATGCTATGATTTGTTAACTTGCTCTCCTGCTAATCTTCAGTGCCCCGTTACCGTAGACAGAGCTGCCATGGATGCTCTTGTGTGTCCTTATGCACATGTGTCTGAGATTCCTTGCTAGCTTTTTAGGGGTTGTGAGCATCTTAAAACATATTGTATAATTTCATATTGTCTTTTCAACCAGTGTGACAATCCATAATCTCATCTGCAGTGCATAAGGGCTGCAATATTCCCACGTTCAAATTGTCATTCATATGATCAAAAACATTGACTAATTATTTACTGCTTACTATATTAAGTAAAAATATTTGCAGTTTATGTACAAACTCATTTTTCTGGCTTATCACTGTCTGTTTGCTACTCTAAAACATAAACCTGAGTGCCAATCATGAAGTGTGCCTCCCTGTCAGTGCAGGAAAAATTCAAAATTTTCAAGTTATACAAATACAAGTTTAATTTTAATTTTATCTAAAATGGTATGATTTCAATCAGAATTGCCCTAACACTAGCAGAAGATAGAGCTTTGCCAAACCCCACCGTGCAAAGGAAGTGTGCATATAGGTTAAGAGATGTGAATGCAACCATTCTCTTTTTTTTTAGCATAAAAAACCTGCCCACCTATGGGAATGCAAACAATTTACTCCACATTTCATTCACAAAATGTTGACAATGCATTCCATAAAATGTTTTATGATGACTAAATGAGATAATATATGAAAAGCCTCTTATACAACGCTCAGTATCAAGCAGACATTCAATAAAGCTATTGTTATTCAGCAGCAACGCATTGATAAATCACCAACTTTGAGGGCTACTCTAATAACGAACAGGTATAATATAACCATATTCATTAAAAATATAATTTCTCCAAAGTTGTAACTTCAATAATATTTAATATTCCAGGTTAGATAACCTTACTATATTTTAAAAGCCCAGGTGTTCTTTATCGTAATAAAAATGTAGTAATCTGCAGATGAGATTATTAGATCAGAGACTAACACACTTCTTCGTAGAAATTAACTGGGGTCAAAGAATGTACATGCTTTCCAGACATACACCATGCACACAGGCATATTGTCTCTGGTCTCAAGACTGAATTCAAGGCTAGCCTTTTGAACATCTACATCTTATTAAATTATGTTTACACTAAGTTAAAAGCATTTTAATATAATTATCGCTGAGGCTTGTCGTCACTTACAAATCCCAGAAGGATTGTGTTGCATGACAAAGCAGACCAGAGATCCAGATCCTAAGTGGTAAACAAGACTCCTTCTCACCTCCACATAGTGCTGTCAATCTGCACGGACGGCAATCTCTGTATCACTAACATCTATTAATGTCACACACATGTTGAGAGCAGGCTAGGTCTTTTCATAGAACCAGATGGACAGAGAGAAATGGAGAATGAATATTAGCTTTAATGAATGGATGCAGAGGATCAAATATTATCCTTAAAAGAATATTTTTGGTTCTTTTCATCTCCTTTCTCCCTATTTAGCTATATTTTTCATGAGGAATATTAATGCACTATTAGTCCACAAGTTCAACCTCTGTGCACTGAGAAATAGGATTAGCATGGCTTATAAAATTAATCTGGGGGGAGGTTTCAGCTATCGAGGAATTATAGGGTGTATTAATTCTTACTTATTTAGGTTACAGACGGTTAAGCCAGGAATTATGTACTTATAATTAGGTACAGAATCGATAGCGATCACATGGTTGTTACTTATCTATCACTTCTGTTCCAAATGCATTTAAGTTTCTTGCAAATGCATACAATATAGCAATATAAAATACTTAAACTCTTTAGAAAGAACCTTTAGAAAATACAAAAAATAGGGAAGCAAGATGGTGTCAGAAATGTGGTCAGTGAACAAATGGACACTGGCGAATCATGCACTGAGTCAGGGCAGAGCACAAATTTGACTTTGAGTTTTCTAATTAACATGCAGAAAGGAGAAAATATAACCAGTAACAAGACCGTGCATGATATATTCTAGTTATTTGGGAGAACACCAATATGAAATAAGAGAAAATATTTCCTACGGCCCCTCATGAAGAGAAGGTTTTATGATGGCTAAAGCAGTTCAGTAAGAAGCGACTGTGTTGGGCCCAGTACGATGTGGTCCAGTTAGGCTTTTTTTTCTTTTCTTTTTTTTTTTTTTTTTGAGACAGAGTCTCACTCTGTCGCCCAGGCTGGAGTGCAGTGGTGCAATCTCGGCTCACTGCAAGCTCCGCCTCCCGGGTTCACACCATTCTCCCGCCTCAGCCTCCCAAGTAGCTGGGACTACAGGCGCCGCCACCACGCCTGGCTAATTTTTTGTGTTTTTAGTAGAGACGGGGTTTCACCGTGTTAGCCAGGATGGTCTCGATCTCCTCACCTCATGATCCGCCCGCCTCAGCCTCCCAAAGTGCTGGGATTACAGGCGTGAGCCACCGCGCCCAGCCAGTTAGGCATTTTTGGTGGTCTCACTTCATCTTGAAACAGATTTTAGATAACATGGCAGAATGGATGGCTTTGTTTCCTCCAGGCCATCTTTCATAAATATTATTTATCTTATTCACGTGTCTGAAAAGTATCCAGCTGCAGTGAATTCGTGATTATAGTCCCTGACAAGTACCGGGAAAGCTGTAATTCTATGTTTTCATTTACAAACAAAGCTTTACACTCCAAAAGTCAACAAAATTGCATGTAGCACAAACATCCTCATGTGAAAAGCAGGAGCTGGATAAAGATGGGCCTGAACAGACCGCTCAATTTCTGACTTGAAAGGTACACAAGCAGCGCTGGCAGTCAAAGTGAAGAGTTCCTCAGAAAACAATTTTGGGACTACTTTAATGCAAAGAAAAGCAGGAAATAAAGTTCAACAGCTGCATTCCATAAAGCATACTGGCAGTCATTTGTCAAAAAAATACATAAAAATAAAATTAAAAATAAAACTCTTCTAGTGAAAAATGGCTCAAGCCTTAGGAAGGAAGAAGGAAGAGAGAGGAAGGGAGAGGAGGAAAGAAACCAGCTCCAGCTACAGTGCTTGGTTTTGAGCAACAAAGATTCCTGAAATACTTTCCAAAATAAACGTGTGGCAAAATGCTGAACTTGGAAACAGAAATAGACAACTTGATGCACAAAATAATCAGTTCTAAAATAGTCAAAATGCACAAAAGGATACAAAGCATTTGTGGTGTTGACTGAGAAATTAACCATGTACATTTGCTAAAAGTAAAAAGCTAGGGACAGAGACTGAAAAATACAATGGTCCCCAAGGCTATTTATTTTGGCATTACTTATTTATAAAGTAAATACATAAAATTGAAAGTCTTTCCTATAACCTGCTTCTCCAAATCTCTCGGAGTCTTTGTTTCAGGTCTAGTCTGGCCTCCCTCATTTTTGTTCTCAGTCTGCCTGGATCCTGAGGTCACTGGAGTCTGTGCTCCCAGCGCGTGTCCATTCCACAGTGGAATGTGAGAACGTAGTAAAACACAACAGTACAAATAAATAAGATTCTATGTTTGAGTCTGAGTGAGAGCAGCTAGAAGTGACTTAGATTAGCTGAAAAAGGTGTAAAAGAATTTTGCTAAAATCATGCCTCAAAGAGTCTACAGTATTAATCGTGTAATACAGCACTACGCCACACGAGGGCACTATATGGTCAGCTTACTCAGATGAAAGCAAAATGTAAAAGGAGTTTATAAGAACAAGATTTGATGAAAATAAAATTACATTCTCTCCCAGGTAATAAAAAAAATCAAAATTCTGGAACATTTAAAGACCCTATGTGTGGTTTGTAATAAAATGGTAATAGCTTGACTTGCTGTCATCCATTTCACCTGCAACTTGGCCCCTATCAGTTTTTCAAACAGCTTAGGAATTTTTCAACGTAAAGTCCTTTACGCATTCTATTTATCTCTGCCTAGGACACTCTCTGACCTCACTGTAATCTTTTAAGGTCCCAGCTGAAATGCAATTTCCTCAGAGACAGCTAACCTAGACACCTTACCTAACGCAAGTCTCTCTTACGCAACATGCAACTGTATGTCAGCCCTCGGTGTATTTTAGTCATGGCACTTACCGAAAGTATTTTATTTATGCCCATCGCACATTCCTATGTGAGTTTTGTCTGTTCCCTTCAATATGCTTTAAGCTCCATGAGGCTAAATACCTGTCAGTTTTGGTCACTGTCTAATCCCCAGAGCCTAGGACAGTGGGGCATAATAGAAACAAAGCTACGTGTTGAATGAATGAATGAATGAATGAATCTCTGTGACTGTGGCTTATTTCTCCCTACAAAGTTTGACTGAGCCCCACACTCTCACAGAAATCTTTACAATAATAACAAAAAAGTAGTGAATGTCACCATGTGTTTTCTGACCAATAAACTTGAGAACTTGTCTGGAGGTTATATGAATTATGGAGCGTTCTGATATACTCTTTATTCAACATTGCTTCTCTTCTATTTAAAAACCTGCCCTTCTTTGGAAAGGGTGAAGTGGGACAGGCTGAAGAACACAGATGTTTGAGGGAAGAATGCTTACATTCACCCACTTTGTGATAACTCTACCCTTGTTAAAACGGAAATACAGAAAAGAGGTTACAGAGGAGTTTAATGCTGCCCTTTCTTAGCACAAGAACAACACAATTCTCTTTTCTTTTTCTCCAACTTTACAGGTACTTACTGTGGCGTATAAAATGGTCACTTACAAATTAGACCAACAAAAGGGTATTAAAAGTATTTGTTTATGGGACATTGGGGTGTAAAACACACCACTCAACATCGTGATGTAACTTTACACAACAATAGGGAAGGAGATAGAAAAGTCAAAATGCACGGGATGAGGTGAACCACAGCAGGGCAAAGTGATCCGAAGACAATCTTCACAGAGTTCCAAGATCATGTGGATTCCAAAAGGCCAGAGGCCATTTGATCCTTGATAATAACTCCATGCTTAGCGTGATACTACAATATAATTGTGGATTAAGTAGATAAGTGCGTCTTGAAGGGTTAAACCAAAACTATGGTTGGTCATAAAGAGGTGGCCGTGTTTTTTTGTTTGGTTTGGTTTGGTTTTTGGTTGTTTTTTTTTTTGGTCGAGGAAGAATTGGTTAGGGTATAAGGTCTGCATTTCAGGCTTCCATCATCAAAGACTGACAAATCCAAGCGAGCTGGAGTGAAGGTTAGGTCTTCCCCAGCCGTGGTCTTCACAGAGTAGAGGATCAGACCCCAGCAGGACTAAGGGGAATTCGGTGACCTTGTTACTCATAGGTCAGTAGCTTGGGGTTGCGCTTTCTCCTTTTTTCAACCCGTAGTCGACGCAGCAAAAAGGCCTAGAACTGGCGAAGGAACAAAGCAGCAAAAAGTGAGGCCCAATAAAAGCTTCAGGCTCAAGAAGACCCCTGAGAAACGAAAGGGAGAGACTATTCCAGGGGACAGTAGGTGAAAAGGGGATAACTAAAAGCACAGTGGCAAAATGTTCTTACACGTAAGGGATGTTCGTTAATGGACAAATATTCATGGCACTATGATCTGTTAGAACAAATGTAGAATCATCTGTATGCTTTAAATACCTTGTGTGTAAGATTTTAACTGTTTATTAGAAGTCCGAGAACCCCGTTTAAGATATTTGGATATTCCCTCCCCTTCCTTTCCAAGATTCAGATACTACTAAGGGTGTAGCAGGATGAGCCGCAGACAAAACCCCTCAGACGCCGAGTTGTAGAAGGAAGGGCTTTATTCAGCGGGGAGCATCAGCAAGCTACTGCCTCAAAACCCGAGCTCCCCAAGTGCACAATTTCTGTCCCTTTTAAGGGCTCACAACACTAAGCATTTCACAAGAAAGGGTCGTGATTGATTTGAGCAAGCAAGGGGTACGTGGCAGGGGCTGCATGCACCGGTGGTCAGAGTGAAACGGAACAGGGCAGAGAGTTTCACAATGTTCTTCCATACAATGCCTGAAATCTATGGGTAACATCGGGTTCTAAGTCATGAGTTGATTTTTAGCTACTAGGTTTAGGCCAGGCAGGCCCAGGCCTGGTTTTGGGTCTGGCGCTGAGCTGCCTGTCTTTGATTTCACTTCCTAGTTTTTTTCTTAAAACAAGTACTGAGTATAAAACAATATGAGAGGGTCTCTCTCTTCCCTCAAGGGTAAAAATAAGATTGCAACAAATCTAAACTTTATGGAAGTCAAATAAAAAACACTTAAACATATGTAAATAATTGCATACATAAAATACTGCATTAAAATGCCTCCTAAGTGTCACGTAGTCTTTAAACAAATATATTTTCAATGATGGCACAGCTTTTTGGTTCCGTTTCTATTTTAATCTCTGATATTCGCACATACCTGTGCACACCTGGAAACACCTATTACTCTTTCAAAAAGACAACTATTAACAAAGTTCTTACATACACCTGCATATCACGCATTAGAAACAAGTACTTTATTCATTTCATGTCTTCAAAATTATGTTAATATACTAATCAGGTATTCCATCCTTTCTCCAATATGATCGTCCTAGAATAAGCTACCCAACTTTCTCAAAGATGCAAAATGACCATATTTAAAGTTTGGATGAAATTTAATTCATCTTTAATTTGTTTCTGTCACTTTACTATGTTCTGGGGTGTTTTTTTAATCTCTCTCTCTCTCTCTCCTTCTCTCACTCTCTGTCACACACACACAAACACACATGCCTGGTGCTGTCAGCTCTGAGATTTCTGATGATCAAGAGAAACAGAACATCTTTTAAACTTGAAGTACATTCATATGTCAATGAATGACAACGTGTTTGCGCCATTACAGACAAAATCACAGCAGTCTTTATTTCCAAAAGCCAAAAAAGTAGGGCTCAATCAACATAAAATGTCATAAGCAATAATTAAATAAATGCCAATAGAATGACCTTATAATTTTCAAACCCATGTCAGATAAAGCTATAAGAGATATGCAAATGCCATATAACGTATGATATTAATACCTGTGTTTTGTGGTATTAAGAACATGAAAAAATAGAAAATTCTATGAAGTTCAAAGTTCTTTAAAGTTAGATGGAAAAGGCATTCATTGGTATTCCCACGAAGTTTTACGGTTTAGTTGGAAAATACACATATGTTTCTTAAGAGCTAAAATAATGCATTCGACATACAGACAAAGGACCAATGTAGGTGGGAGGGCAGAGTTCTGTGATTAGACAGGAGAATTAGAAAATCTGTTCCAAGTAACTCCAGGGAATGGGTGGTATAACTTCCTCCTTGAGGTCTGAGGGTCACCAACATAAAAGCTCTACATAAGTTTTTATTAGTAGCTCAGAAAAAAAAAACAGAATCTAAAAATATCTGTCAAAATCCTGGCAAAGATTTCCGGTCATAATAAATCATAGTCGCGCAGGATGACATGATCTCCCACAGCATAAGATTTAGAATTAAGTGTTTGGTATTGTGAGTATCTTCAGTTACCAGATAGTCGTTGCTTTCATGATGTGTACACGTCTCCTTAGCCTCGGCAGGTTTCCAATTAAGCATAGAAATACTTTAAAAATCTGAAATCCTAGTAAAGATAGTTTGGCATTGGAAAGGATCCAATCTGTGTTGGAAATCTACATACGTGTAATGTTTAAGAGAACTTCGCTTATGAGAGAAAGCTTCGTTTTGTTTTTTGAGAGAGAGTCTCACTCTGTCGCCTAGGCTGGAGGGCAGTGGTGGGATCTCAGCTCACTGCAACCTCCCCTCCCAGTTCAAGCAATTCTCCTGCCTCAGCCTCCTGAGTAACTGGCACTACAGATGCACCCCACCACGCCGGGCTAATTTTTGTATTGTTAGTAGAGACAAGGTTTCTCCATGTTGGCCAGGCTGGGCTTGAACTCCTGACCTCAGGTGATCTGCCCTCCTTGGCCTCCCAAAGTGCTGGGATTACAGGCATGAGCCCCCATGCCCAGCAGAGAGTGAGTTTTAAAGGTACAATATCTAATGTGCAGTTGAGTACTTGAAACAGATATTTGATTTTAAATTTCTTACTAATATAAACAATATTGGAACATTTGGCAAAGCGTTTGGATTCACCATATTGATTGTTCTTACAAAAATAAAATTATCGGGGAAATTTTGTTTGTAGATGCAGACACTAAAGAACTTAAATGAAATAAAATATATTACATTTGGAATTCTTAGTGAATTGGAATGATGGTTTCATAATTTCAAACTTAAAATATGTAATTATTCGCTTGATTTTGACATGGTATTTTAAATTGATATTTTAGTATTTATATATTATTTTGGAACAACTAGATGCATTTTAGGGTCACTATTTTTATTAATTAGATTTATAAAAGTTATTTAGATATGCAGAAAAAATTTACTGCCCTAAATTTGAAGCACTCAAAAAATAAGTTATAAAGGTTTATAAATAAATTTAAAAATATTTGAAAATGTTTTACATTTGTAACCAAGATTAAAAAAATTCATAAGCCCTTAAAATAATTGCTGCAATTTCCCATTTTAAAAATAAAATAATCTCAGTAATGAAAGAGACCTAGAGAAGAACTAGGCTTATAAATCTATAAATTGAATAGCAAATGTTAAAAATGAGCTTTAGAAGTTTTCTCTGCACAAAAAAGAAGACAAAAGAAGTCATTAAACCCTACATTCATTTTTAATTACAAGTCGGATATTATTTAAGAGAACAATAATATGTCCCCTTTCATGTAATGTCCAGAATTCAAAGGAACCACAGGATGTCCTGTCGTTTATTCTCCGAAGTGGAATGCAATCATTTCTGCAGATAATACTGATTAATTTGAGCCAGGCTTCCACCTACATCTCCTATGCAAATAAACTTTACAAGGCCTTTCATTACATTATATACAAATATTTATTCTCTTCATCAGTCATATTCTAATTATAGAGGCTCAACAAGGTAAGTTTAGACTGACAAATATCTATGCTTATTGTTATAGATTCACAAAGTGCTCCTTCTTCCTTATTAGTCAGATAATGTTCTTTCCTTTTACCCTATAGACAAAGGATGTGATTCATTAGGAAGTATTCCCCAACAGAGAAAATGTTTATGTAAGCTTATTCATGTGTTCTTTTCAAATGCAAGATAATTTAAATATTCTTTAAATGTTTTTCTTTTCTTGAGAGTAAAAAAAAGGGAAACAGATGTTTTCATCACAAACACCATTTACCAACCAACCCAAAATGCATGGCCATTTATATTAAACAAGAAAACAAGTAGAATATGTGATTGCCTACATTTGTGCCATATAAATTCATTGTCGTTACTCTCAACTGAACTCCTGATGCTGCCTAAAAAAAAGAGACCACGTTTATTTTCTCAATTCAACCCATCACCCTTCAGAATGACTATTTTAATCTTTTACCACAAACACAACTCTGTATTTCCCTCTGCTGTCCTTAATCTTTGTCTCTTTCTTCCCTGAAACAAACAAAAGCCAAGACAGGAAACTGTGCTGCATCCTCCTCTAGTCAACCTAACGCCAGTCTTTCCTATGGCCCCTCCCCCACCTGTGGAGGAACATTCCAAAGTCAATGTCATTTCTTCCACCTGAAACAAATTTTACATGTGCTACCACTGTCCTGATTTTGTGTTTCCTCCTAAGCTCTTCAGTAAGATTGTCAACATTACCCATCCTCAGTCTCCCTCTCTTATTCCTCTACACGGTCCAATTCCATTGCTGCTGGCATGACTTGACCAATTTAGCTGCATTCACTACTGAAACAAAAGGGCTAATCACTACTTTGTTCCTATTGCAGACATTATTTATTGACTGTGCAGGATTACTAGACACAATCTAGCACACTCTTTAAACACACACATACACACACACACATACACACACATACACACATACATACACACACATACACACACACACACACGCAGTTTTCCATGTGCTACCAGTTGTGTTCCCAGGGAAGGAGAATGTCAGATTGATACTAACAAGAAGGATGTCTTTTATGGAATTCTCTTGGGAGCAATATCTAGGAAAGTAGAGAGAAGCATGGTAGGACAAGGAGAGAAAGTGGGCTGGATGCAGCTTCAGCCTATGGGGACACTGGTGTTAAAATAACACTTCAGAGTTGCATAAAGGCCAAGTTCTAGTTGGAACGGGTAGACTGTGCCTTCATATCCGTCTGTTGATCAGTCATTGGTTGCAGGCAGTTGAGGCCACCCTTAAAGAGGGCTGTGATCACAGCAACCATCATACAATGCAACCTCATTCTGAGGATGTTCCTCACACCTCTATAATTCTTGCTTCTAGATTGTTCGTTACCAGGTCTTACTTTTCTACTTATTTTTAAAGTGTTTTCCCCACACTTTTCCCCACTCTTCTTGCAATATACACTCAATGGAATCTCACCTACTCCCATTCTTTCCTTTAATAATGATAGACTGAAGGGACCCAAATTTATATCTGTACCAGATATTTCTTCTAGCTCTAGACATATATTTGCAAAACCTGCTTGTAGAATTCTACTCATGATTTTCCCCCACTTCCTGTTCTTTCCCAAACAATCTTTCTTTTTTCTTGCTCCACAAACAGAAACTAGAATGATTTCTTTAAAAATACAATTGAGGTCAAGTTACCCTTCTGCTGAAACTTTTCGGTATCTTCCCAGTACCCTTCAGATAAGGTAAGAACATTCTTAAAATGACTGTTTCAAAGCTCTGCACATTCTGATCTACGTTTCTTCCTTAAGTTCCTCTCTAGGTTAATTTTACTTATTCATACTTCCTCCTTGATCCCTGTCATTAGGTGAATCTTTCTTTATTTTTAAAGTATCTGTTTAAATGGCATTTCTTTAAAACCTCTTACCCATTGTCCAAAAGTACTGAAGGATTTTGTTCTATAATATCACTCTATCTTTGTGTTTATTCAAATGACAAAATTATGTACTTTATTCTTTTGTTTCATATATTTTTCTCCTGTTTGACTGTGAGTTTCAAGGGGGCAGGGGAATAGATTATCCTATTTTTTTTGTTTTTAGTCTATACCCAGTGCCTAGAATAAGGCTTCATGCACAGAAAACATTTTATGTATGTATATGCTGAGAAAAGCAGTATGATTGAAGAATGCATAAATAGTGACTGGAAAATGAACATGCGAATCCCAGCACTTTGGGAGTCCGAGGAGGGCAGATAACGAGGTCAAGAATTTGAAATCAGCCCAGCCCACAAATGAAACCCCGTCTCTAGTAAAAATACAAAAATTGGCCAGGCATGGTGGTGGACACCTGTAATCCCAGCTACTTGGGAGGCTGACGCAGCAGAATCGCTTGAAGCCAGGAGGCAGAGGTTGCAGTGAGCCAAGATCGTGCCAGTGCACTCCAGCCTGGGCAACAGAGTGATACTCTGTCTAAAAAAAAAAAGAAAAAAGAAAATGTACATGCATAATTTAGCATGTGTTTCTACCACTGAACACAGTGTGGGCAACATAGGAATATATATCAGGATGATACAGATGAGGAAATAATTCTGAATTATTTAATCGTCAGGATTTACAGCTAGGATTATTTTCAAAGGCCTATTGATATACAATGGAGATGGATGAGCATGTACTACCTGAGGGCAGAAGAAAATCTCAATGAAAAATAGGGAGTAGAAATCAGAAGACAACAAAGAGGATGGCAAGATAATAGCTTCTCCAAAGTAATACAAATGAACACACTGAAAAACAGGCATGGGTAAGTTCAGTATGGCAAAATGTCCAAATATATACTGGGAAGCAAATGGAAAGTTTTATCTTGACTTTCGAGGTGAATAGAGATCTACAGGGATAAATAATATTTTATAGCTGAGAAAACACATGTGAAAAAGGGGAGAAATGGCCGGGCGCAGTGGCTCATGCCTGTAATCCCAGCACTTTGGGAGGCCAAGGCGGGCGGATCACCTGACGTCGGGAGTTTGAGACCAGCCTCACCAACATGGAGAAACCCCGTCTCTACTAAAAACATGAAATTAGCTGGGCATGGTGGCGCATGCCTGTAATCCCAGCTACTAGGGAAGCTGAGGCAGGAGAATCGCTTGAACCTGGGAGGCGGAGGTTGTGGTGAGCTGAGATCGCGCCATTGAACTCCACCCTGGGCAACAAGAATGAAACTCTACTTCAAAAAAAAAAGAAAAACAGGAGAAACTTGCCCCAAATCATTTGGTTAAAAAGTAACATATTTAAAATGTGAACCAGCCAGGCGTGTTGGCTCTCACCTGTAATACCAGCACTTTGGGAGGCCGAGGCAGGCAGATCACCTGAGGTCAGGAGTTGGAGACCAGCCTGGCCAACATGATGAAACCCCATTTCTACTAAAAATACAAAAATTAACTGGGCGTGGTGGCGGGTGCCTGTAATCCCAGCTACTTGGGAGGCTGAGGCAGGAGAATCACTTGAACCCGGGAGGCGGTGGTTGCAGTGAGCCGAGATCGCACCACTGCACTCCAGCCTGGGCAACAGAGTGAAATCCTGCCTCAAAAAAAAAAAGTGAACCAGTTTCTTTCTAACCTCCAAATGCACAATATTCCACGACACCAACCCTACACAAAAGAAATGTGTAGAAGTTTATAAAAATCGTTATTAACTGATTTTTTTTCAGCACCAGAATCAACTATCCTGACTCTAGCTTTAGAAATGTAAGTTAAAAAAAGAGGAAAATAACTTCGAAGGAAGTAATTCTTTGAAAGCCATTAGGACAACACAATGATTTGAGGGTCTTGTGCTTTTCCATGAAAAGGTGGGGCTAAGTCTGTTGTAGAGGGTGAAGGAGACACAGGAGTTACAAATGTGCCAACACCGTGGCCCTTGGAAATAATTTGTAAGATCAAATGAAAATCGCAATCGAGACTGTCACTTTTCGGTCAGATTGTTTTCAATAGATAATGAGTGCAGGCCCGCAAATGTGTATGGGAATTATGTGGCATATCAAGGTACATTTCTGCAAAACATACTCGGTGCAATAAGGCTTGTGCATTCAAGCAGGAAACACAGCAGGACGTACAGGAAGCCAGTGTCCAAAGAGCTGAAGGTGACCCTGTGGCCTTTCAATATTCACACTAAGAAGCAAAAGCAATAGCACAGCCTATCCTGGTCGGTGATGTGTGTGTGTGTGTATGTGTCACAGCTGCATTAGACCAGACCACGTGGTAATATTGTCTAAAGAAAGAAATAGAAAATACATAGAAAGCTCTAAACTTGTTTTTCTTTAGAAGTTATGTCCCAACCATGATAAAAGTGCTATTTTTTCCCCTTGAGGAAACAAAGAATAAACAACGATAACATTTCTACCCATTTTTTTTTTTTTTGCTGTTATATCCATTTTATGATGCTTTGGAAGGACTATTTGTTCCTACTTTTAAAGCCAGTCAGAAT
Source organism: Symphalangus syndactylus (assembly GCF_028878055.3). Classification (NCBI taxonomy): domain Eukaryota; kingdom Metazoa; phylum Chordata; class Mammalia; order Primates; family Hylobatidae; genus Symphalangus; species Symphalangus syndactylus. The sequence goes on along the minus strand of NC_072437.2, from coordinate 106,598,366 downwards.
GTGTTTGGGTTTCTCTTATTTCTGTCTTTTTAAAGCTTCAACATAAACGTTCTTTAGTACATCACACATTGCAATATTAAAAGAAAACCCTATCTTGCCTAAATAAGCAGCATCGTATAATATCCAGTCGAAAATAACTTCAATGTGTGTGATATGAATATTGCTTTCGGAAAAATTTATGGTCTGTTTGGACCACTCAATATGTAATTATTAAACTAGGATGCCATAGTGTTTAAACAGTTTTCACATCAGAAATGTAAGAAGTGCTTCTCCTCAGCAAATGTAAAAGAACACAAATCACAACAAACTATCTCTCAGACCACAGTGCAATCAAATTAGAACTCAGGATTAAGAAACTCACTCAAAACTGCACAACTACATAGAAACTGAACAACCTGCTCCTGAATGACTACTGGGTACATAACGAAATGAAGGTAGAAATAAAGATGTTCTTTGAAACCAATGAGAACAAAGACACAACATACCAGAATCTCTGGCACACATACAAAGCAGTGTGTAGAGGGAAATTTATAGCACTAAATGCCCACAAGAGAAAGCAGCAAAGATCCAAAATCGACACCCTAATATCACTATTAAAAGAACTAGAGAAGCAAGAGCAAACACATCCCAAAGCTAGCAGAAGTCAGGAAATAACTAAGATCAGAGCAGAACTGAAGGAAATAGAGACACAAAACACCTTTCAAAAAATCAATGAATCCAGGAGCTGGTTTTCTGAAAAGATCAACAAAACTGATAGACCACTAGCAAGACTAATAAAGAAGAAAAGAGAGAAGAATCAAATAGACTCAATAAAAAATGATAAAGGGGATATCACCACCGATCCCACAGAAATACAAACTACCCTCAGAGAATAATATAAATGCCTCTATGCAAATAAATTAGAAAATCTAGAAGAAATGGATAAATTCCTGGACACATACACCCTCCCAAGACTAAACCAGAAAGATGCTGAATCCCTGAATAGACCAACAACAGACTCTGAAATTGAGGCAATAATTAATAGCTACCAACCAAAAAAAGTCCAGGATTCACAGCTGAATTCTACTAGAGGTACAAAGAGGAAGTGGTACCATTCCTTCTGAAACTATTCCAAACAATAGGAAAAGAGGGAATCCTCCCTAACTCATTTAATGAGGCCAGCTTCATCCTGATACCAAAGCCTGTCAGAGACACAACAAAAAAAGAGAATTTTAGACCAATATCCCTGATGAACATCGATGCGAAAATCCTCAATAAAATACTGGCAAACCGAATCCAGCAGCACATCAAAAAGCTTATCCACCAAGATCAAGTTGGCTTCATCCCTGGGATGCAATGCTGGTTTAACATACGCAAATCAATAGATATAATCCATCAGATAAACAGAACCAAAGACAAAAACCACATGATTATCTCAATAGATTTAGAAAAGGCCCTTGACAAAATTCAACAGCGCTTCGTGCTAAAAACTCTCAATAAATTTGGTATTGATGGGACGTATCTCAAAATAATAAGAGCTATTTATGACAGACGCACAGCCAATATCTTACTGAATATGCAAAAACTGGAAGCATTCCCTTTGAAAACTGGCACAAGACGGGGATGCCCTCTCTCACCACTCCTATTCAACATAGTGCTGGAAGTTCTGGCCAGGGCAATCAGGCAAGAGAAAGAAATAAAGAAATAAAGAGAAATAAATATTCAATTAGGAAAAGAGAAAGTCAAATTGTCCCTGTTTGCAGACGACATGATTTATATTTAGAAAACCCCATCATCTCAGCCCAAAATCTCCTTAATCTGATAAGTAACTTCAGCAAAGTCTCAGGATACAAAATCAATCTGCAAAAATCACAAGCATTCCTATACACCAGTAACAGACAGAGAGCTAAATCATGAGTGAACTCCCATTCACAATTGCTACAAAGAGAATAAAATATCTAAGAATCCAATTCACAAGGGATGTGAAGGACCTCTTCAAGGAGAACTACAAACCACTGCTCAATGAAATAAAAGAGGATACAAACAAATGGAAGAACATTCCATGCTCATGGATAGGAAGAATCACTATTGTGAAAATGGCCATACTCCCCAAGGTAATTTATAGATTCAATGCCATCCCCATCAAGCTACCAATGACTTTCTTCACAGAATTGGAAACAAACTACTTTAAAGTTCATATGGAACCAAAAAAGAGCCTGTATTGCCAAGCCAATCCTAAGCAAAAACAACAAAGCTGGAGGAATCATGCTACCCGACTTCCAACTATACTACAAGGCTACAGTAACCAAAACAGCATGGTACTGGTACCAAAACAGAAACATAGACGAATGGAATAGAACAGAGGCCTCAGAAATACCACCACACATCTAAAACCATCTGATCTTTGACAAACCTGACTAAAACAAGAAATGGGGAAATGATTTCCTATTTAATAAATGGTGCTGGGAAAACTGGCTAGCCATATGTAGAAAGCTGAAACTGGATCCCTTCCTTACACCTTATACAAAAATTAATTCAAGATGGATTAAAGACTTAAATGTGATATGTAAAACCATGAAAACCCAGAAGAAAACCTAGGCAATACCATTCAGGACATAGGCATGGGCAAGGACTTCATGACTAAAACACCAAAAGCAGTGGCAACAAAAGCCAAGATAGACAAATGGGATCTAATTAAACTAAAGAGCTTCTGCACAGCAAAAGAAACTACCATCAGAGTGAACAGGCAACCTACAGAATGGGAGGAAATTTTTGCAATCTACTCATCTGACAAAGGGCTAATATCCAGAATCAACGAAGACTTTAACAAATTTACAAGAAAAAATCGAACAGCCCCATCAAAACATAGGCAAAGGATATGAACAGACACTTTTCAAAAGAAGACCTTTATTCAGCCAACACACACCTGAAAAAAGGCTCATCATCACTGGTCATCAGAGAAATGCAAATCAAAACCACAATGAGATGCCATCTCACACCAGTTAGAATGGCCATCATTAAAAAGTCAGGAAACAACAGGTGCTGGAGAGGATGTGGAGTAATAGGAAGGCTTTTACACTGTTGGTGGGACTGTAAAGTAGTTCAACCATTGTGGAAGTCAGTGTGGCGATTCCTCGAGGATCTCAAACTAGAAATACCATTTGACCCAGCAATTCCATTACTGGGTATATACACAAAGGATTATAAATCATGCTGCTATAAAGACATGCACACATATGTTTATTGTGGCACTATTCACAATAGCAAAGACTTGCAATCAACCCAAGCGTCCATCAATGATAGATTAGATTAAGAAAATGTGGCACATATACACCATGGAATACTATGCAGCTGTAAAAAGGATGAGTTCATGTCCTTTGTAGGGACATGGATGAAGCTGGAAACCATCATTCTGAGCAAACTATCGCAAGGACAGAAAACCAAACACTGCATGTTCTCACTCACAGGTGGGAATTGAACAATGAGAACATTTGAACACTGGGTTGGGAATATCACACACCACAGCCTGTCATGGGGTGGGGGGTTGGCGGAGGGATAGCATTAGGAGAAATACCAAACGTAAATGAGGAGTTAATGGGTGCAGCACACCAACATGGCACATGTATACAAACCTGCACATTGTGCACATGTACCCTAGAACTTAAAGTATAATAATAATAATAAAGAAATGTAAGAAGTGCTAAATCATACATTTTCAAATATTTACGAGACATTAATATAATGCCATGTTTTTTCTGAACACTTATTAATCACAGTTAACAAAAACAAATAGGAATGATAAAGTTTTGTTAATATTTCATGTTAACTCCCATTTTTATTTTAATTAATTTCTGGTTTGAAACCATTGGAAATTTGTTTTTAACGAACAGAATTAAATATATTAGGTCCTTGATAGAATTCTTTTCCTCCAAAGAATATCCCCATCCCCCACTTTTAGCTAAGTGTCATAATATGTTCTTTTTTTTCCAGATGCTTCTTGTTCCAGAACTGTATACACAAGTTGGATGACTAAACTGATATTTGCATAACAAGAAAAGTGGTCTTTAGACAATTTGGCAAATATGCTCATAGCATCATTGCCAGGAACTAGCCCCCAAAATAGGATCACAGCAGAGTTGGAACGCCAGTGATAGGGCTTTAATTCCAAGCACACAACCAGAGTTAGAGAACACATTCAAATAACCAAGGCCTTTTTTTATGTAAAAATTTTTAATCGTCATGGCATTTCCAATGCAAATTTAAAATCTAGTCAGTAGCTTATTTTATTAAGAGACTTCATGGTTTTGACAGGTAATGATCTTTGGTAGAAAGGTCCCCCTCCTACTCCTCTTCCTCTTCCTTCTCAGGTCTATTCTTGATTCTGAAATTCACACCACTGGAGTTTTATACCACACCACAGTTAAACATTTTTTTCTGAATTTTACTATATTGCATTTTCCTGAAGATTTCTTTAATGCATGCCCTAGTTCTTTGGAGATTTTCAATGCCTGTTTAACAGCTTTCCTTATTCATTAGCAACTTCCTTTAGAATCTAACAAGTCTCTTATGATCCTGGAGTTCTGTCAATTGTAGTAATTTTTTAATGTTTTTATCACACGGTTGGGAATATTTCTGTTACTTTTTAACCTCACTTAGAAGCTTAATATAACTACTAAAAATGTTATATAACTCTTATTAATGTCTTCATCTTTTGTCATTATGAGTGGCCTAGCCCCTCCACAGACAATTTGAGCCTATGATTTTTCATGGAAGAGGGCCTAGTTTAGCTTCATGTACTATTATCCTCTCTCATATTTGCTCTATCAGTATATATTTGAATATGGTTGAATTCTATAGCATTTATTTTATTGCTTTCACACGTTTTATTGTGCTTATGTTTGGATTTCTTCTCATCTGAGAAAGGATTGATTTTCTCATCTCAGTATATTTTTAATAAAATCATAGCTAAGAAAGAACATTTCATACATCTAAAAGCTAACTTCCTTTCTTTTATTTTGTCTTGAAAAATACTACACCCACACTTTTTGCCAATAGCCTAAGACATTTAGCCATACTAATCTATCCTATTGGCTCCTTGGCTTTGATTGATGGACGAACAAAAATAGGTTGGTTGATGTTTCCAGAGAAAGTATCTTACCCTCATCTGTCTAAAGTATTCCTAACATAGGATTGTCAGATTTAGCAAATAAAAATATAGGATTTCTACTTATATTTCAATTTCATGTAAAAAACAAATAACTTTTTAGTATAAGAACATCTTAAATACTTAGAGGCTTATCTGAAGTTCACATTTAAATAGGTGCCCTGTAAGTTACCAGGCAATCCTGTCCTAAAGGAATAATATTCAAATCTCTCTTTAGCTTTTCCTCCAAATGTTGCTTAAAAATTTTCTGGGAAAATCATTAGTTTTATCTCCAGAAGCAAGACACTGTTGTCAGGAAAGCATGGGTTTCACTTTCTATTATTTTCATGTACTTGATTTTTTATGATATTAGAACTGGGATCTCAGGAGTGGCCTTGTGTAGCAATCAATGATGGCTGACCATTGGTTGCTCTTTAGGAAAAAGGGTCATAAGCCCCCTTTTGCTCACTTCCCTGCCCCTTGAGATTAACTTATTGATTTAAATTAAAAGCATTGCATGCCTACTCTACGATGAATATTGTGATGTCAAGAATCCCACACAAGCAGCAAGATTCTGTCCACCAGAAATGTTAAGCATATGTAAACCGGGGGCGGGCGACTGGGAGGTAGCAGAATATGCTCTTTGTATTGATTTTAGTACCTGAACTTATGTGCTTTAATTGAGTTATACTTACCTATAAATTGATGCTCCCATCATTGAAAACAGCTTATGCTGTCACAGAATACATTGCATAAGTGTATGGATTTCTTTACAGTCAACAAAAGGGTAAAGGTGACATGAAGAAGAAAAAATACGCTAACTAAATGAAAATTAGGAGTCATAAAAATATTTTTATAGAACTGTAGAAATGATCTAAATCTCTTTTGGTGGGCTTTCTTTGCATCAGTACTACAAATGTTGGATTGTCCCAGCTCTGTCCTCAGACATCTCTGTAATCAGTATCTTGTCAGAGATCCCTGAAGAGGGGTTCTGGAGAGCCCTGGAAGGTTCTTGAGACCTCTCGAGGCAATCCAAAATGTCTTCCCCAAATGACTTGGCCCATCATTTCACTCAGATATCTATATAAAGTCTCCCCTTAGACAGATCTTCTCTGACAACCCATTAGAAAATAGCAGCCTGTGTTACTTCATCACCTTCCCTACTTCACATTTTGTATAGTTCTGTTGCAACCTGAAATAAAGTAAGTTAAACCAAAATATAAATAGCACATTTGTTTATATTGGGTTTCCCACACAAGCTCAAAGAATGTAAGAACATGTACTTTTGTTTATTACTTTATCCTCAACACATTCAATAGTACATACCATATTGCATGTCTACAGAAATCGTTCATAATTCTTTTGTACAATGAATGTATTTTATCTGATAGTTTTTCTTGGCAGTGAAAATATGCTTTTTCCTTACAGCTGCTCTTATTGAAAGACATTCCTCTTAAGTGAGTTTCCTCACTCCAGTAATTGAAGAAGAAAAAGTGTATATTGAGAAAAAGCATGAATAGTATTTTATAACTTATTCCTAAAAAAGAGTTGATTAAATTTTTATCATTAGTGCAGCAATGAAATTTCTTTTAAACTCTGAAAATGAGGGCACATTCAGTGCCTTATATTTTCAATGCCTTGTGTAGACCAAAAATAGATAAAAACAAGAATCAGTAGGAAAGTAATATTGTATAAGCCAATCTCTAACAGAGTCACAATAAAACAAATTAATGTTTGAAATTATCACCATTCGGTCAAATCTATGTCTTGAGCTTCAAAATACTTCATTCATTCAATGGTTAATCAGTGACTGACTACTGTAGGCTGGGTACTGGGGAGCCAAAAGAGAAATTAATCACAGTCATCAATTTAAAAACCAAAAACTCTGTCAGCCAAGTGTATGCAACAGTTTTGCAGAATAAATACAGTGAGTTTGGTTTAAGCAAAGAGAAATTTAAGTTTTCAGAATATTGGGGAGAAAGTGTCTAATAGGATGGTGGAGTTCATGTAGAGATTCTGGACTGGAAAAATGATTTGGCCACCATTAGCATAGGACTAGATGCCACTGAAGTGGCAGAGATCACTTAGAATAAATGGCAAACAAAAAAGAGGCCTTACTTCCTTGAGATTCTTGTGACTAGGAGCCAGACACTACAGAGCATGGAAAATATTTTGTAAGGTAGATTTACCGAAGACGGCCTTTTTCTCCGAGATATGCTGACATGCTTAATGTGGGCTTTCTTTACAACAATGTGATCATTCCAACAACTACTAGTTCCACGATGTTTTTAGAGTTTACAAATGTTTTACTATAGTGAGTTTTATTGTATCTGAGCCTCGTGAGAGATTTACGATTATCCCTATTTTATGCAAAACTTCAGAAAGTTTAAATGAAAGGTCACAAATAGATGATTGATACCTAATCCACAGCTCTTGGATGACCTATAGCGTGAATGTTTTCAATGAAGAGAAGGTGATTTTCACCCCGTCCTTCACTTCTAGTTTTTCCTAATTGTTCTATATGACTTTATTGAAAGCTTCACTTCAAAATCAATCTCTCCCCTTCTCAAGCTATCTTTCTTAATAAGGATAATTGTTAGGAAGTTCCCACAACTACCTAACACCCTCTAATTCCCAAGACCTTGTGAATGCTTCTGACTATTAATTTTGAAGGCATCCCAGAAATAGAGTTTCAGTTTGATTATAAAGAAAATAACATTTTGGATATTATTATATTTAAATATTAAGAATTATTTAAAATTAATTTTCTGCCAAAAATTCTTGGAGGGAAATGAGAACAAGAGTTTATTTAAGAAGTAGTATTTTTTTTTCTACAGATCGACTTACTAACACTGTGGTTCTCCATAGAAATAAATAAAATTGACATACATAAAAAAGGTAGAGAATACTAAATATGCCAAATAACGAATTCCTTTAAGCATACATATATATACACATATATACACACATACATATACATATATATAGGCACACACATATATATACATATATATACACACACACATACATACACATGTATATATACACACACACATACATATATATACTTTTATACCTGCCCAGAAAGGTAAGTTTGTCACTGCTTAGAGAATGCTGAAAGCAAAATGAAAGAGTTCCATCAAGTGGTCATATCAAGACACAGCAGTTAGTATTTCACCAATACAAAGAGGAAAACAGTTTCTGTGAAATCTAGTTCAGACATACATTTCTAACCGAGCTATCAAAATTTTATGCCATGCAACATTAAAAAACACAATTAAATGCATTTTAAACATTATTACTAATTCATTTTCCAATTCATTTTTAAACTGCAAAGAAAATAGAAACTATGTAATTTTTATTTTGTCTTTTTCATATCGAATACTCTTTCCATATAGTTTGCAGTTGAAAATGCGTGGTTATAATCTTAATTTGCATGTTATAGTCATCTGTTTAAATTAGCAGGTAAACCACAGGTAATACTAAACTAAGTATTTGGATTGCACCGAAAATTCAGCAACTAACTACTTGCAAATGACCTATACATCTTAAAATAGTACAAAATAAATACAAAGAAAACTCAACTCAAGGTTGTTTTAAAAAATAAAATAAGTTATAAAACATAAACATGAGTTAACTTGCTTCATTTAACAACCTAAAGTTTTTGCCTTGCCAAATTTCATCTCCTTCATAAGACAGACAAAACAGGCATCTTTCTTTTTAAAGTATAATTGATTTAAGGGGTCATTTTCTCATTATTTTGGAAAAACCATCATGGCTTATTTTAATGTTATAAATCCTACTTCTAAATATATATTACAGATTAAGATTTGTATCTTGCTTAATAAAGCAGTAGTTCATTTAAGTAACCATTGTTTAAACTTTCTGAATATTATATATATATTACTAATGAGATGATGTTAAACAATAGATTTTTATATAAAACCTATGAAATATATATTATCTAGACATAAAATTGGAAGCAATGTATTTAATGATTAAGATCATGGATTTTGGCATCACAGAGATTTGATTTGAATCTAATCTCTTCCACTTTTTCTCTCTGTAACCTGGAGCAATGGCAAGCGTACTTTGTTTCATTGCACTTTTCTTGTAGATGTTGTGATTTTACAAATTGAAGGTTTTGACCAGCCTGCCTTGAGCAATTCTATCCACACCATTTTTTCCAACAATATGTGCTCACTTTTGGTTTCTGGGTCACAGTTCAGTGCCTCTCACAATATTTCAAATTTTTTCATTGTCATTATATTAGTTATGGTTATCTGTGATCAATGATCTTTTATGTCACTATTGTAATTGTTTGTGGGACACCATACACTCTGCACATATAAGATAGTGAACTTAATTAATATCATGTGTGTTCCCACTTCTTCAGCAACTAGCTGTTCTTCCATCTCTCTTCTTCTCCTCAAGCCTCACTATTCCCTGAGACACAACAATATTAAAATTAGGCCAAGTAATAACCCTACAATGGCCTGTAAGTGTTCAAGTGAGAAGAAAAGCATCATACATCTCTCACTTTAAGTCAAAAGCTGGAAATGATTAAACTTAATGAAGAAAGCATGTTGAAAGCTGAGAGAGGCTAAAAGCTAGGTCTCTTATAACAAACAGCCAACTTAGGAACACAAAGGAAAAGTTCTTGAAGGTAATTGAAAGTGTTACTACAGTGAACAAATGAACGACAAAGAATGTAAAACAGACTTGTTGCTGATATGAAGAATGTTTTATTAGTCTGGATAGAAAACCAAACCAACTACAACAAGGCCCAAATTATTTTCAATTATCTTCAGGCTGAGAGAAATGAAGTAGAAAAGTTGGAAGCTAGAAGAAGTTGGTTGATAATTTTTAAGGAAAGAAGCCATCCCAAAATAAAAGAAAAAGTGCAAGGTGAAGTAGTAGCATGTGCTGATGTAGAAGCTTTAGCACATAATCTGGAAAATCTAGCTAAGATAATAGATGAAGGTTGTTACACTAAACAAGAGATTTTCAGTGTAGATGAAACAGACTTATATTGAAAGGAGATGCTGTCTAGGACGTTCATGGCTAGAAAATAAGTCAATGCCTGGCTTTAAAGCTTCAGTGCACAGGGTGACACTCTTGGTAGGGGCTAATGCAGCTGGTAAATTGAAGTTGAAGCCAATACTGATTAACGATTCTGAAAATAGTAAAAATTGTGCTAAATCTACTGTCCCTGTACTCTATAAATGGAGCAAAGTCTGAATGACAGCATATCTGTTAACAGTATGGTCTACTGGATATTTTTATCCTGCTCTTGAGACCTACTGCTCAGAAAAAAAAGAGTCCTTTCAAAATATTGCTGTTCATTGACAATGTACCTGAACACCCAAGAGTTCTGATGGAGATGAACAAGGATATTCGTGTTTTTAAGCTCGTTAACACAACATCCATTCTGTAGCCTCTGAATCAAGGAGTAATTTCAACTTTCAAGTTTTATTACATAAGAACTAAACATGGTAAGGTTATTGCTGCCATAATGACTCCCTTGATGAATCTGGGTAAAATAAATTGAAAATCTTCTGGAAAGGATTCACCACTCTAGATGACACTAAGGACATTTGTGATTCCTGGGAGGAGTCCAAAATATCAACAATAACAGGAGTTTAGAAGAAGTTGAGTCCAACTCTCACAGATGACTTTGAGGGGTTTAACTCTTCAGTGGAAGTAAATGCGGATGTGGTGGAAACAGCAAGACAACTAGAATTAGAAGTGGAGCCTGAAGATGTGACTGAGTTGCTGCAGTTTCAAGATACAATTTTAATGCATTAGGATTTGTTTCTTACAGATGAGCAAAGAAAGTTGTTCCATGAGATAGAATCTACTCCTGGTAATGATGCTGTGAACATTCCTGAAATAACAACAAAGAATTTAGAATATTACAGAAACTGAATTGATAAAGCAGTGGCAGAATTTGGGTTTGAAAGAAGTTCTACTGTGGGGAAAAAGTTATCAAACAGCATCACATGCTACAAAAAAAAAAAAAAATCTTTCACGAAAGGAAAAATCAACCAATGTGGCAAACTTCATTGCTGCCTTGTTAGAAGAAATTGCCACAGCCACATTAACCTTAAGAAACCACCACCCTGATTGGTCAGCTGCCACCAACACTGGGACCAAACCCTTTACCTGTGAAAAATCACAACTTGATCAAGGAACAGATAATCCTTAGCATTTTAGCAATAAAGTATTTTAAAATTAAAGTATGTGCATTGTTTTTTAGACATACTTCTATTGCACACTCAGCTGCTTATATTGTAATGTAAACATGACTTTTTTATGCATTGGAAAAGCAACAAATTTATATGACTCATTTTATTGCAATGTTTGCTTTACTGCAGTGGTCTGGAACTGAATCTGCAATATCTCCAAGGTATGCCTGTATATCTTCATGTATAATAGGGAAGTAATTCTACTGATACAGGTATGGTAGAGCTTAGATAATGTCTCTTATATCAAGCATCTAGATTAGTAGCTGACTATCATCAAAATGAAAACTCATGTTTGGGAAATAATATTTCCAGTGTTCTATCTTGTTATTGGTAGGTGAGAGTGGTGGTGCACTTTCACCTCAAATTGTTTGATTTAAATAGTTGAAAAAATATAAACAAGTAAGGAGACAAAAGACAAATGTATTGCTTCTATGACGGCAATACGATCATATTTCTTCTGAGAGTGCTCTATGACCTTCCTCCAATCTAAGCAATATTTCCATTTTTACTAGAAGCCATAGAGAGATTCACACTGTTACCCTTCTTTCTGTCTTTTGGAAATTTGCAGTGATAATAAGCTGATTTAAAATCCTTACTTAATATCAAGAACAACTCTTCCTGTCAACATGGTAATAAAATGAACACTGAGGATGAAGAGAGAGAGAATGATAAAGTGCATTCAGTAAAACATAAACAAGTAAAGGATGTGGGCGCAAGGTATATAGGAAGTATTAATATTTGTACTCCTCTCACATATTTTGTCATGTTTGAAATAATTCAAAAGTAAGATGTAAGTAAACCTAAAAGAAAAACTAAAACTCCCTTTAGGAAACCTAAAAGTGAATAGATTCACACTTCAACAAACTTTTGATGATATGTCAACAAGATGGAAAATAACCACAAAAGGAAAGCTGGAGATACAAGAAGAAATGTTGAGTGAAGAACGTGGAAAGCATGTAGATAAACCACAGAGTGTATGTGAAATAACAAAAATATGAAATTTGGGAATAAAGAAAGGATATAATTAAAATATGGGACAATAAGTAAGACTAAATAGCAGGTGATTTGATTTTTATAATTCGAAGCTCCCTATGTTATATAAAGAAGGAATAGAGAAAATGATTAATGTAGACTTTAAATAAATCTGTTAAAATTTCATGGTAGCTATTAAAAGAATAAAGAGGGAAATAGAATTTAAATAAAAACTTCATGTAAAGGATGCAGAAAAAGTGATAAAAAGTAAAAGCGATGAAGCAAAATAGGAATATACATAAAAAGAAATAGTATGGTAATGAATCCAAATATAACAGCAATCCTAATAAATGTAAATAAATTAACTTTCTAGTTAAAGGTTAAATTCAATAAAAGATAAGATCCAGGATTATACTATCGAAGAATCACACATGAAAATAAAAACATGGGAAAACTTATACACAATGGATAAGAAATTAGGCAGCTTAAATATTAGTCAAAGGAAAGCTGGTGTATCTATATTAATATTATAGAGTGAAGTCTTTAAGGCACAAAGCATCACATAGAATGGAAAACATCATAAAACAATGATAATTATACACTCATTTCAACTTCGATGCCTCTAATAACTTTCCTCAAAACATATGAAGAAGTCAGCAAACCCATCATACGAAGGAATACACAGTGTTCTCAGGTACGCACGGAGCTTCAGAGAAAACCGAACCACGTGGGGAAGACATAATGCACATATCAGCCAATTCCAAGGAATTATCAGACAGATATACTTCTCTAAGCACAACGAAGTTCAAAGTCAGAAAAAAACAATTTTTTTTGAAAAATTTGTAGATTTGGAAATAGGAAAGCATATTTAAAACATACAAGAAAGCAATAAAGTCTGAAAACAGATAAATTCAACAGTTAAATTAAGATATTAGGGAAAACATAAGAAACCCAAGCAGAAGAAATGCAATTATAAAAACCAAAAATAATAATGAATGAAATAGTAAATAGAGATACAGCAGATTAAAACAAAAAATTAACAAATCCAAAGGCTAATTCTTATATACTTAATATATGTGTGTGTCTAATCTACTCTCAATATTAAACAATTAATCCTTTCTTTCCTAAATATATATCAACAATGATTGTTATAATTTTTCTATTTTTATATTTACACAGGGAAATGTGATATTCACCATGTTTCACTTAGTGTTTTTTAACTCAGTATCATTTTTGAGGCCAATTTTGAGACCCATGTATATAGAGAGATACATTATTCCCTTTAACTATTGCCCAGTAATATATAGAATAAATTTTTATCCATCTATCCCCCATTTGCTATCTACTAATAGTATTTCAAAGCACATCCCTGAATTTTCCTATGCATCTCTGTTACACGTTACCCTAAAGAGAAATGACAAGCTTTTTAGGGAAGTGGCATACTCAATTTCCCTAAATGTTGGCAAATTGATTATTTAAATGGCATTTAGCAGAAAATCTAACAAAACATTTTTCTTCACATTAAAAAAGAAATCTTTAAATTGCTTCTTAGTTTCTATAAAAATGGAAAAGTGGAGAAGTATTCAGGGCTTTATGTTTTATTCAATTGGATCAATATCCTCCATAATTCTGTGAATCATCTTTTTAAAAAATTTGTAAAACTTAAGACAATATTTTATCATTTTGCTCCACATTATTTGAAATTTAGAAGCTTTTATTTCTAATTAGATTGCTATGACATTGAGTGTCTGTGTGTGTGTGTGTGGGTGTGTGTGTGATTGGTATGTATATAAATTATCTACTACATGCAAGATATAAAAATATGATAAAGTGTTTGGACCTTACCCTTAGAAAACAATATCTCAATAACTGTGGTGTGGCTGAGATGATGTTCAGGTATCATCTCATATTTGCCTACATTTCTAAGTTTATTTCTACATTGCCAAGTTTGTCACTATAACATGGCCATTTCTTCTACAGGAGGCAGATGCTCTTTAGGTGTGCCCATCATAAAACTAGTTTAATAAATCAGGACACATTGAAAATAAAATAAGCCTCAAGCATAAAGCAGGACCAATCCTTGAACAACGTGTATATTCAATATATACTCCATTGGCTTCAATAGTGAAAATATACTGTGAGCTGTCACAAAGTTGGTAGGCTCTGATCCCCAGCGGGTACTGTGCCTGTCCTTTGCATAACTAGAGGGATTGTTAGTCCTCTTTGCATACATCACGATTGTTAATAAAGTGGCATTTGTCAAAATGAGTAAACACCTGTTGCCATGGAAGGTGCCATAAGCAAGATTATAAAACAAATTGTTGTAGTTGGCTAGGAACCAGGAGGAAGATGAACACCAGAAGAAAAGGCATTCTTTCCTTAATTCCTCATACCCATTTTACAATACATTGCATACAGTTGTTTATGCAGAACACAGGCTGTTTTCTTTTTTTCTGAAACCTCATGTAACCGATGGTATTTTAAATGAGCTCTAATACAAAATGCCTCACACACTGCTATCCTATGCCTCATTTAACCCATTATATGGGTTCCCTCTTGAAACATTTAGTCTTCATTTGTCTATTTTTCCTGTAACTTATTTTTAGGAATAGAAAAATCATGTCCTGAGAAGCACTGTCTTCTGGCACATATTTAAAATACCTAAGGGGGCTCAGGTAACATCAAGACCCTAGTAGGTGCAGACGGGTCCCCACCAATATCTCGGCATTTTATTTCAATTATTTACTATCTTTCAATATGGCCCACAGCATGAAGATTTTGCATATACCAGTTTATTTTTTTAATTGAAAATTGAAATAATACCAATACTCATAAAAATATCCATTCAATTATATTCAGTAAACAGTCTTCCTCTTCATGCCAGTAGATATCTGTAACTCTTTCCCCAGGTTCCTTATTTAAAGTATCTCTACCAAAAAAAGCAGACAGGCTTCAAATAACTGTCCGACATTGGAGAATGACAATGTTTTTTCTTGTGAATTAGCATCCTAGCTAGGCACTGACATGAGATATACTGACATAGCTTTCCTGCCAAATCTCATTCTTGTATTGTTCATGAATAGATTCATTATTTTGGTATAAAGACTTTAAATATCAAGTTTAATTGAGCTTTGATATCACACTTCTTCAGAATTTTTTACTGAAGGATAAAGTTGTTCCTCTAAAAAGTACAGCCTGTCCTGAGCAGATGCATGCCATTAAAAAAAAATCACATAAATGTCTTCTTTTGGTTCTATCACAGCCTAACTTATGAATCCATGTTTATTGTGGTAATGATTCAAACTAGTAAAATGGGGTATAATTTTTGTTTGTATTATAATTGCAATGCTCCTCATTTCTAGGTACCCCATACTGGCTATTCTCATGTTTTATGTGAATCACATGGTGTATTGACTAGCTCTGTGATCTTGGAAAAAATCACTAACTGCAAAAAGTTCTCTCATTTTTTCTGCCAATCCCATTCTGTGAAGAGGAAAATGTAAGACTATGTGTGCAAAAATTCTAAGACACTGTGAGTCCAAAGAAAATAGAGAATAGATTTTTAAGCTTGAGAACAGAAAGCATTTGTGATTATTAAGACTGAATTCTTGTGACTTTGAGTCAGAATGGCTTGTTTTAGTTGGAAGTTACCTTCTAGATCCTTATTCTCTGATTATATGCAATGTGGAAATGTCCTACATAAAAACTGCTGCCTAACTTGTCACCTGGTTTTCTTCCAATCCATGGAAAGAACTAGAAGCCCTGCAACAAATGGATTGTGTGCACCATCTGGCCATTTTGTGTCACATACTTAATTTTAAACTAAAAATGCCTTTCTTCTTCCAATACTAGAACATAAGAAATTTGCGATCTTTTCTGGCTTGATGTATAACTTAATTTAGTTGTTAATATAAGTTGTTGATGGCTAAAATGGTGTAAAATGCAGTTATGCATAATTTTTAGCTTCAAAGTCACAAATTCTGTCACTTTATTATGGAGGAATTGCAAATATCTCTAGGGTATAAACTCAGCCTGATTTCTGGATATCTGTTTTTTTCTATTTGCAACTTCAAATATGTGTGTAACACCATTGCGAACTCTCAATTTTGTTAGGTATCTTTTAAGTATATATGAGAAGTTAACATATGCATATTTTATATAATTTTTACATGTAAGTGCATATGAGTTGCTCTGAACTTTGAGAAACTAAACTGTCCAGAAAGGTATGTTTTTACATGTAGCCATTTGTAATTTGGTAACCACAGGAAATGTAAATCTGAAAATAACTATAAAACAGTTAAGGGTAAGTATATAGTGTGATTCTTTTCCTTATCTAATATAAATTTTTAAAGCCACAGGAAAAGGAGCCAAAGACTGGACTATAACAGGTTTGGAGGCTATGGATACATAGAATGATACCAATTTATGGAAATACAGATTGATATTAGCTCATGTTATTGAGGGCCTACTCTTTGCCTTATTTTTTATGTATGTATGTATGTATGTCTTTATTTCTGTATTTATTTTTAGAGACAGGGTCTCACTCTGTGGTTCAGATTGGAGTGCAGTAGCGCGATCACAGCTCACTGCAACCTTAACCTCCCAGGCCTAAGCAATCCTTCTGCCACAGCCTCCCAAGTAGCTGGGACTACAGGAACGTGCCACTGCACCCAGCTAACTTTAAAAATATTTTGTAGAAACTGGGTCTTTCCCTGTTGCCCAGGCTGATCTTGAACTCCCGGGCTAAAGCGATCGTCCCACCTGGGCCTCCCAAATTGCGGGGATTACACGCACAAGCCACTGTGCCCAGCCGCCATTGCCTTTATACATATTACCTCATTTAAATACTCATTTTTCCAATGGAAGGAACTGGATCTTAGATAAATTCTATACCTCTCAAAATAACACCACGTGGATTTTTAAAAAAATCTTTAAGCATTTACCTACTTATTTATTTGGCTAATGGGAAAAAAAAGCTTCCAGTC
The DNA here is from genome assembly GCF_028878055.3 of Symphalangus syndactylus. NCBI lineage: Eukaryota > Metazoa > Chordata > Mammalia > Primates > Hylobatidae > Symphalangus > Symphalangus syndactylus. Next base: position 106,581,039 of record NC_072437.2, on the reverse strand, counting down.
GCAAACATCCCCCGTCACAAACATCACGATCCATGATGATAGAGCAAAATCAGATATGCTAAATATAGCCAAATGTATTGCATACAGTAGGTCATCAATACATGCTTATTGAATTAATTAAAATCCAACTTGAAAAGGAAATTGACCCTGTCAAATATTTGTATATTTTATCTCATCAAATTTAGTTGTGTGTGAGCCAAAGAAAACATATAAAAAGTGTTTTATTTTGCAGGGACAGATGTACAAAATATTATCTAATTTTAATATACTAAAGGCATAGTTATAGTTTTCCTTTAAACATCATTTTGACCTTAATGATGTGACTTACTATTTTACCCTCCAAAAACAGTACACTTTATAATTATAATTGCTGGAACATGCCACTTTCTAGAATTATGAAAAATAATTCGCTACACATAAAGGCTTTATTTTGGAATGAATAAATGAATTTTGGCTGTCATCCTAATTTGTGCCTCCCAAAAGATTGGTTTCCTACCTCTAGATAGAGATAAAATAAAATTTAATCTTTAAGAATTCACATTTCTTGTTTGGCAAGAGTTTGTATTGCTACTAATTAGCTGAAATAGAAATTAAAGAATCTCGGCTACATTGAACAACTGGGCTTTGAATGTCTAAAACTGTTTCCTCAGAAGAGAACGGGTGATGTCATTGCATCAAGTCACTGGGCTGAATTGCTGAAAGGGAGATGCATGGAAGCAATATTGTATCCTCAACATTTCCATTGAGGAGCACAATATCTCCATATACACTATTACCAGTGTCCCTTCAGAATTTTCTCTCTGTCTGCTTTTAATTATCCCAAATTCATTTATCCCCAATATTTAAGTTCCCGCTCCCTCTTCCCCTATATTTCCCCTTGAACCTATCTTTTCTGTATCCATTGCAGAGAGATCACTTCGTTGTAACTGAATACAGATCTGAATGCTTACCACTTGCAGAGTCCAATTCACAAGAGTGAGGTCTGGTAGAAAGAAAGGGATTTTACTAAACAAAACTAGTAAAGGGGATGTGGCCGGATTCCCATTCAAACCAACCACTTCAATTTTGGGGGTGAGGGTAGGGGTTTAAGTGTGGAAAAATTGATAAGGAAGGCGCGCAAGAATTGTGCTGAGTACAGTGTCTGTGTGTTTTGCTCTGGTGGCTATTTTGTGTCTCAGTCCTCCTGAATCACGAGCTGGCAGCATCTCAACAATGGCGGGGTTGTTGACTAGCCAGCCACCTTGCAGTAATCTTGGGAATTTTGCAGCTGAGTCTCCAAGCTTCCTTTGTCAGACTCAAGATTAGCCCCTGCAACTTCTAAGAAGGCATATAGACGACAGCATACAATTAGATAAATGTGAAGGGAGTATACATGGTAGGAAAGGGGGGGAAATGGAGTCTATTTTATGGCTAAGAGTAAAGGCTGCTACAGTTTTCTTCAAGGTTTTATCTTGAAACCCAAGATTAAGAAAAATAAAATGCATTTTGAAGTTAAGCTATCTGGTTTTTTAATGATTTATAGCTCTGGGGGTCTTCTCTTTTCTAAATATCCCCAAGCCCTAGGATGGATTTTGGGCAATATTTTGTACTAAATATGTGAGTTCAAAATGAGATATTTATTTACCTTGTACTTTATGTTGCAAATTTCCTAAAACTGTAATTTTAACAATCTACACGTTTATATTTATATGATGGTTTTGTTAATTTCATTTCAACACTTTTCTCCAACAAGTGGATTTATACAAAACTGACAATGTGAATCTTCTTCAGCATCCCCCTTCAACATCTTAATAAGATAAAATGAATCATAATTTTAAACTACATTTCTTAATTTAAAGAAAAAAATTATGTGGACATATTCACATTCAAGGTGAGCATCCAGCAAACAGTAAATCAGGCAGGTGGTTATGTTGGGAAATGGTAGCAAAACATTTACAATTGATGCCATATGGCTTTCAGCCTAGTAGGGCCAACTAGCTGTGTTCAATGACTCTGGGGAAATTAAGCTGTTTGAAGGTCATTAATGCTAATTCTAAACCTCTGGTGCAGTGACAGGAAGTTTGCAGCAATATGCAGGGAAACCATCCCTCCAACTGAGTGGATAAGACTCCCTCATAAGTGGACCGAGGATTGTTCTTGTTGGGCCTGTGCTCTGATTTGGAGACAAAGAACCAGGTATAACCGCTATTGCTGCATATACACAGCAGGCAGTAACGTATATTCTGATCCTGTCATTGTCTTTCTTAAACTGACCAGGAGTCCTTATCATAAAGTTCAAATCCCCTTCCATTATCTTCCTGTTTGAGCTGATACCACTGTCCTCTGGACTAAGACCCAGGCACATTAAGTTTCTAAGTTGACATTTTTAATTAAGTTTTAAAGACATATTTGGAGAATTTTTTAATGCACAAGTATATGTCCAGCTCAAATAATTCCACTTTCAATGTGCTTTCCAGGGTTTTTTGAATGCCATTGAGAAATTACAGTACATATAAAGAAAATAGAAAAGAAATAGTAATCACTGAATCACTGATTAGCGAAAAAAAAAAACAGCAAAAGCTGAAGCTTTTCAGCAATTAAGTTCACGAATTTTCAGTAAATAACTCAAGTGAAAAAAATTAATTTATCTACTTGAAAATGGCTAATGCAGAGTCAAAGATTAAAATGTTGGAAATAAATTTTCTTCTTACAAGCCAACCTTTAAGGAAAATATTATTGAACTCTTCTGGAACACAAAATCTTTGCAACCAGCACTATTATGTATCTTATCCACTTACATTAAACTAAAACTATATATGCATGAGGGAATGTTTCTTCAAATATTAACCATAAATAGAAATTAGAAAAATGTATAAAATTAGGTTGTATATTTCATTCCTAAGATTTTCTAGACTGGGTTTTCTGAAAGATGCAACACCATTCTCTTGATATTCTACAAATAAAAACACGCTACCCCAGAGCATTGGGTTCAGAACGTGCTACCCCAGAAGATGGCACCTTCACACTTGAGAAAATCACAAAGGACAAAGGTCTCTGACCTTCTCCAATCCTTCTTCTCTGAAGCAAGCTGTAAAAGAATCTGATCTTCAGCTGGGTGCGGTGGCTCACGCCTGTAATCCCAGCACTTTGGGAGGCCGAGGTGGGTGGATCACGAGGTCAGGAGATCGAGACCATCCTGGCTAACACGGTGAAACCTCGTCTCTACTAAAAATACAAAAAATTATCCGGGTGTGGTGGCAGTGCCTGTAGTCCCAGCTACTCGGGAGGCTGAGGCAGGAAAACGGTGTGAACCCGGGAGGTGCAGCTTGCAGTGAGCGGAGATCACGCCACTGCCCTCCAGCCTGGGCGACAGAGGAGACACTGTCTCAAAAAAAAAAAAAAAATCTGATCTTCCTCTGAAGTATGTGATAAGAGCCTCATGTGCCTCATATCTGGAGACAAGGAATGTCACACTGGGACACAGAAAGTAATATGAACAAACAGGCCTTGCTAAGTTCCCCCAGCTTATTACCATTAGATCATACTCCCTCTGTTCAATCATGCTTCCTCATGACTGTCTACTCCCCATCCAACCTAAGCATAAATATACATAGATTTCGCCATTTCTTTGGGTCTTCATTTCTGAAGGTCCACATGTCACATAAAATTTACATTAAATAAATATGTACGCTTTTCTGTTGTTAAACTGTCTTTTGTTATAGGTGCTTCAGCCATGAACCTAGTGATGGATGAGAAAAAAAAATCCCTTCTACCCTACACTAACAAGGAAGGACGAGAGAGAGAATTCTAATTTCTTACCATAGGTATTCAATGTGATGAGAGGGTGGTCATTTGATGTATAAAATTAGGAATTCATTCTAAAACATGTTTGAAACTTTTGTGTTTAGTTTATTGCAGAGGAAGGGGCAAGTTTGGTGCTCCAAATTCCTGTTTTATTTGCCATCATAGAAAGGATTTGAATTTGCAAGACACTTCACAAAAGTCTGATTTTTTTTTTTCACTTTAAATGTGGTATTGTGGTTACTGTAATGAGGTGGCATCGACACTGCTAATACTTACCCTTTGGAGTTTACCCCAAGGCTTTACCATAAGACATCATCCAGATCACTGTGCTTTCTTTTAAAAAACAAGTCTTTATTAAAAAAGAAAAGCACAAACTAGACCATCACAAATAGAAATTAGTAATAGCCAGAAACGTATTTAGCAGCGATATTTTTTTCTTTTTTTTTTTTTTTTTAACAGTCTTGCTCTGTCTCTCAGGCTGGAGTGCAGTGGCGTGATCTCGGCTCACTGTAACCTCCACCTCCCAGGTTCAAGCAATTCTCCTGCCTCAGCCTCCCAGAGTAGTTGTAACTAGAGGTATCCACCACCACACACAGGTAATTTGCATATTTTTAGTGGAGTTGGGGTATCACCATGTTGGCCAAGCTGGTCTTGAACTCCTGACCTCAGGTGACCCGCCTACAAAAGTGCTGGGATTACAGGAGTGAGGCACTGCGCCCAGACTTATTTAACATCAGTTTTAAACATTGTTGACATATTGCAGTATCTTTCTAATTTTCTCTAAAATCCTTAATTAATTATATAATGTGATTTTTGAAGAATTCTTATATACATTAAGATAAAGTTCAAGAAGGCCATTAGCAAAGGATTTTAAAAAGAGTAGTTTTTTTACAAAGATTTTCCATTTTAAACAGATTTTTCTTATGAAATAAATTTCTCCATGTCTTTTAAAAATACGAAACTTGGCTCCCATTAAATATGCTGATTTTTAGTTACCCATGGGATACCCTTACTTATCTATGATAACAGACACTTGTCATAATTTCCTGTATACTCCTAATGTCAGAGGTATGTTTACAAGTGGTATCATTTACTTCTGGATTTCATTTCCAGCTATTTAACTTCCAGATTCATGAAAAAGCATTTTTAAGATTATCTCTGAAAAAAATACCTGCTTTTTATTTACTCAAAATATATCTACACTTAACATAAGTACACTTTGGATAAGCAGTTATTTTTAGTCAAACCTTTTACTAAGATAAGTATATGACAACATAAATAATGGAGGATATCCATGTGTAGCTAAAAGTGAAAATATTTACTTTACCTGGAAGCTGTTTTTTTTAAAAAAAAAAACCTGAAATAATTGATTTCATGCAAAAAAAAGTGCTAAAAGAAAAATGCGTAATCTCTGTATGATAAAAACATTTTCTCGAGCTGTGCAAATGACCTTGTTGATTTTTATTTTATCTAAGAATGATTTTAATATGCAATAATACAACTTACAGCAACATATAACAATGCATTTAATAGTAATGCACAAAAGTAACAAAGCAATGCAGATAAAAATGTTATACTGAACTCATCATTTGACATACTTCATGTATTAGAAAAATTTGCTGAATAATGTCAATTATCAAAACATGTAGCTGCTATGTAGTCCCTTAAAAACTGATATTTCCAGCATGTATATAATACACATATAAGTATATTCGTGTTGAACATAGTTTTAATACTTTTTATATTTTTTTAAAAAGAAATTGTATGCCTTTTGTTCAAAACCACTATAACTTACTTGACCTGTGTGTGATTTTTATTTTCCATTAAAATATTTAATTTCCAATATAGTTTGGATGCAGGACAGTCTGCATTTTAGGAAGCAAAAAAATAGATTTTAGAAAGGTAAAATATCAAAGCCAGTTTTGTAGTAATAGTGATGTCTAAAAGTTAAAATAGCAGTAGCTGTCATTAAATGAGCACCTACTATATTTCAGGCACTAAACTAGATTCTTATAGACTCTTTAATGTTAATATCATACTTTATAAGTGTGAAATTTTAGACTGCAAAGTACATAACTTGCTAAAAGTCACAGATGTAATAAACCATCAATCCAGAATTTGAACTTAAATCTTTTGGCTGCAGAGAGGAAAACAAAAGAAGGGTAGGTAAATAGCTAGATGAATCCGTTGACTGACAGTCGTATCAGCTTCCCTTTACTGAATGCTGATCTCATCACACCAGCATAACTTTGTAAAATGTGTTTATTATTTCTATGTCCAAATTGAGTGATTTAAAGCTAAAAATGATAAGAAATTGTGTCCTTGATGGCAGCTATCACTGGAAGATCCAGAATTTAAACCAATATTTCACTATCCAGTATTCCTCATTTCAAAGCACTCAGGCTTTCTGCTATCACTTACAATTTCCACTTCAAGTAACAAATTCAAATATAATCAGTACAAAGTTTATTCTACCCTGAAAATGAAATGTATAATATTCAAGAACAACTTGATGATTCAGATCTGAGAAAACATAGTACTCTCAAAGTGACAAATACTGAATAAATAAATATTACCTCTGTATTGGATGTCTAAAAATGCGTAAGGACAAGATACTTCAAGCTGGAAAAATTAGAGTGCAACCAAAAGACAGTGGAGAAACCAAACATAGCTGGTCACATATGTATTTTTGTAACGATGTTTAAGTCTGGGAGTCTTGTTTCCTAAGCGAACATTTATTTTGTTGTTAGCCAGAAGTTTATATCTCCCTAGATTATGTAAAATACTGAATAAAGAAATATGAAAACTTTATTTTTGGTTGTGTCATCAAACAATGCCTTACATATTTGAATGACTACATTTTCAAAAGCTGCCAAACTTTAATTTCTTCAGTTAGTATCTCTATATCTACACATATTCAACATTCAAAGTAAGGAATCTTGTAGTGTGTGTTATGTTGTTCAAGTATTGATCATTTTGTTGCAACTCTGGAAACACTTTTTAGCCCCTGAAGCCTGAATTAGGGGTATCTATATAGAGAGGAAATTATTGGCTTATCAAAAGTGTGCCTAGATTCTGTAGGTCAAGTCTATCCATCATAGACTTCCTAAAAGGTGGATTAGATTTGAAGCTCTCCCAATTTATTTTATTATGGTTTATTGGCACATTCATTTTGCACAACTGTTTATACAAAATAAATGGCTGCTCATATCTTAAGCCCCTCCATTAGTGGAGTCCAATTCACCATGTAAGATAACAAAAACATAGGAATCTTCAGTTCCTACTGCTACCATTACAGAAGGCTCAAGCTGTAGAATATTTGATGCTTTCTGCTCTCAAAGTTCTGATCCAGTCCTTTCTCTTACATAACATCTGTCAATGTCCTTGCTCAGAGGGACCCAGTGCTCATTCAAAGATTCCTTTATTGTGGTGAAAGTTTAATTTCTTACTAATATTCATTCAAATGCAATGCATGTATAGTTCCATTCAGTCTGTGCTGCTATAATGGAATATAAGAGACTGGGCAATTTGTAGAGATTCTTCATGGTTCTGGAAACTGGAAAATCCAAGATGCAAAGGCAAGTGTCTGGTGAGGACCTTCTTTCTGTGTCATCTCATGGTGGAAGGTGAGACAGCAAGAGATTGAACTCCCAGCCTTAAGTTATTTTAAATCAGCATGAATCTGTTCACAAGGCTTCTGCCTTCATGACCTAAACACCTCCCATTGGGCCCCACCTCCCAACAGTGGTTCATTGGATTATGTTCCAACACATGCCTTTTGGAGGGACACAACCAAACGATAATTATATATAACAGCATTTTCTAAGTGTTCATTTTGATGATTTTTGACAAATGTTTACAGTAGTGTAACAACCACTTCAATGGAGACATTTCATCCTAAAAATTCCCTTCTTCTATAGATTCAATTTTTATTTCTTCTGAAATTTTATGCTGAAATCTAATACCCAATATAACGGTATTGGGAGTTGGAGGCTATGGAGGGTGATTAGGTCATAAGAACAGAGACTTAATCAAAGGAGATAGTGCTTTTTATAAGAGACCCTGGAGATATCCCGTCCTTCTACAATGTGAGGAGACCAAAGAATGACAGCCACCTCTGAATCAGGAAGTGAGTCATTACCAGGCACTGAATCTGTCAGTAACTTGAATTTGAACTTCTAGTCTCCAAAACTGTGAAAAATAAATTTTGGTTGTTTATAAACTACCCAGTCTATGATATTCTGTTACAGCAACCTAAAGTACTATGTTACCTAGTGCCCCTTAGTAATCAGTCCTCACCCCCAACCTGACACCTAGCCCCTGTCTACCCCACTCAGATTTGGGTGGCTACAGTTTTGGCTATTAAATAATGTCACAAAAATTGAATCATATACTATGTAGCCTTGATTGTTTTTTATTGAGTTTACTTAATGCGTTGGAGATTTATTCATGCTGTTACATATGTCTATATTGTATTTTTTTTATCGCAAACTAGTGTTCCATTTGATTATACCTTTACTAATACATGGGCCTCTGGATTATTTCTAGTTTAAGGCCATGCAAATAAAGTTGCTATAAACATTAGCAAATGGGTCTCTGTATGAATATGCTTTTATTTCTCTTGGGTAAACATCCAGGAATTGATAGTTGAGTCATGTGATAAATGTATATTTAAATTTAAAAGAAACTTCCCTATTGTTTTCCAAAGCAACTATACCACTGATGTTTCTACATATCCTCATCAGTACTCCGTCTTCTGTGATTTTATTATAGCCATCCTAGTAGCTGTATAGGGCATCTCATTGCAGTTTTAATTGCGTTTTCCTAATGACTAGTGGCGTAAAGCAAATTTTCACTGCTTATTTGCCATTGGTATATACAGTGCTTCCACGTTCTCCATGAGGGAATAGTTCTAGAACCCTGATGGATGCCAAAATCCAGAAATGCTAAAATTCCAACATTGGTCCTGTATAACCTGGGAAAATTAAAACTGAGCCCTCTGCATCCTTGGGCTGCCCAATCTGGGAATACTGTATTTTCTATCCATAGTTGGTTGAATCTGTGAATGTGGAGCTTGTACACATGAAAGGCCAACTGTATTTTTTGAAAGTCCAGTTTTTAGTCTGTTTCTACCAGTTATAAAAATTTCCAGTTCGCATATATGGAAACTGTTTTTATGTGGATGGCTGAGGATTCTTTTGGAAAAACATACTGTCAAGAAAAGAACATAGGGATTATAAGCATGACTTTATAGCAAAATCTGATTTTTTAAAAAGGAATTTTTATTAAAATGTCTAAAAACACTGGGGCCCTGTTGACATCACTTGGATACCCGGCTGGTATAATCTATGACAGTATAAAGAGCCTCTCTACGTATTCTTGCATGGAATATGAGATGTTGAGGACTTTGGCATGTTGGTAGTTATGTCCACTGGTATTTATTTAGGCAGAGTATGGGGGGCTGCCAGGATTAAGAGAGGGCATAGGGTCAAGTGTGCATCCTGAGAAGCCATAAACAGAAAGTGTAACCTAGTAAACTGTGCAGTTCCTGCAGGAATCTGGCAGGAATGGGACACAGTGGGCCCAGCATGGTCTACCAACCCCCTGCTGAATCCTTGAAATGCCTTCTGAAAACCTCCAGAAAGAAAGGATAGAGTACTACATGGAGGGTTGAAGGTTCTGGTTTCTCCTGGCTCTTGTTTCTGTTTACGATTTGTAGCTGTAGTACTTTCCTGGGACTGCCCTAACAAAACAGCGCACAGTGGGTGGCTTAATCAGAAGTGTACTGTCTCAGAGTTCTGGAGGGTAGAAGTCTAAAATCATGGTGTTGAAAAGGTGGCTCTTTCTGAGAGCCAAAAGGAAAAAGCTTTCCAGAGAAGTCTCTCTCCTAATGTCTTGCAGCTTTGGGTGTTTCTTGGTGTTTTAGTCTGTTCTCCTGCTGCTCATGAAGACATACCAGAGACTGGGTAATTTATACAGAAAAAGAGGCTTACTGAACTCACAGTTCCATGTGCTGGGAAGGCCTCATAGTCATGGCAGAAGACGAAAGGCTCATTTCACATGGCGGCAGGCAAGAGAGAATGAGAACCAAGCAAAGAGGAGACCCCTTATCAAACCAACAGATCTTGTGAGACTCATTCACCACCACAAGAACAGCATGGGGAAAAAAACACCGTGATTCAATGATCTCTCACCAGGTCCCTCCCACAACATATGGGAGTTATGGAAGCTATAACCATGATTCAATTACCTCCCCCAGATCCCTCCCACAACACATGGGAGTTACGGGAGCTAAGCCAGACCATATCGCTTGGCTTATCAATGGCATTCTTCCTGTGTCTTCACATCGCCTTCTCTGTATGCCTATCTTTCCCTGTGTCCACATTTCTCCTTTTTCAAAGGACAGAGTCATATTGGATTGGACCCATCCTAATGACCTCATCCTGACTTGGTCATCTGCAAAGGCTGTATTGCCATACAAGGTCACATTCACAGCTACTGGAATTACCGCCTCATTATTTGCTGAAGGTACACAATTCAACCCATAATACTGTCAGTCTAGTAATTGTGCCCTTTTAGGCAATTTCTGTTTTCCACTCATAATTTAAAATGAAAGTATCTTGAAATTATAAAAGACAATAGTGCTAAGAGAAAATTTCCATCAACCTATGATTTTAAACTCTTCAAAGTGCTAAGAGAAAATATCCATCAATCTATTATTTTAAACCTTTCTAAATTATTAAGAGTAAGATATATAAAATAAGATAATTTTCAGGACAGCCATGGTTGTTCATGCCTGTAATCTCAGCACTTTGGGAGGCTGGGGAGAGCAGACTGCTTGAGCTCAAGAGTTCAAGACCAGCCTGGACAAGATGGCGAAACTTCATTTCTACTAAAAATACAAACAATTATCCTGGGGTGGGCGTGGTGGCAAATGCCTGTAGTCCCAGTTACCCAGGAGGCTGAGGTGGGAGACCTCCTTGAGCCCAGAAAGTCAAGGCTGCAGTGAACCATGATTGCACCACAGCACTGCAGCCTGGGTGAAAGCCTGAGACCCTGCCACAGACACACACACACACATTCAAATAAATGATTGAGTTTACATACCAAAGAGCACCAAAACATAAGCTTCAATGAGAAGAAAAGAGTGAGATCTAAGTGGCACTGAGTTATACAGAAACTTGAAAACACGTTGGTGTATCTAAATAATCAATAACCAAAGTAACAGCAATAATAACATTAAGGATAATGACTATTTAGCTTGGAACTTAAAAAACAAAACATAATTATATTTACAAGTTGCAATAACATAAAAACTGGAAGAGATGATCATATCTAAAATTTTCTATAGCCCTTAAATTGTTCAGGTAGAAGGAGATGATTGATTCAAGTTGTACTTTGTTAATGCAACCTTGTGCTTCATTAGTGCTAATGCACTTTATTCAACATTTAATAACTAAAGAGCAATGAAAAGCGACACAGATTAAATAGAAAAGGAAATATACAAACAACACACCCCCGAAAAATATGCAATCAAGTCAATGAAAAGCAGAAAACAAACGAAGAAAGTAAAGAAGTAAAAATACAGTGAAATTTTATTAAAGATGCAGAAATATATCCATATATGTCAAAATCATATTTAGTATGAATAGATTAAGTTCACTATTAAAAGACAGAGAGTACAAGCTATAAAGACAAAGGATTTTTAAACGCTGAGGGATATAAAATGATATGCCAAAATTTAGATTGTATAGTAACATTAATATCTCATTAAATATGCTAGAGCAAAATCTGAAATATATTCAAAAATTAACTTTGGGAGCCCGAGGTGGGTGGATCACGAGGTCAGGAGATCGAGACCATCCTGGCTAACATGGTGAAATACCGTCTCTACTAAAAATACAAAAAATTAGCCAGGCATGGTGGCAGGCGCCTGTAGTCCCAGCTACTAGGGAGGCTGAGGCAGGAGAACAGGGTGAACCTGGGAGGCGGAGCTTGCAGTGAGCCGAAATCGTGCCCCTGCACTCCAACCTGGGCGACAGAGCCAGACTCCGTCTCAAAAAAAAAAAAAAAAAAAAAAAAAAAAAAAAACGCTTTCCAGTTGAAATATCTTTATAATGTAATATTGAATTCCCATGGCTAAGGAAAAATAATTTTATAATTAATCAGGTCTAAATAAAATAAATTAAATACTGAAAGGGCAAAAAATTATCTTAAAGCTTTTACACTTCAATGCTCAGTTTTGCTGTGAACCTAAAACTGTTTTAAAATTAAAGTATGTTAAATAGAAATAATTATTTGGGGGACATTTAATGTTTCTTGATGAACCCTTGGACTTGTAGAGATTTTAGCTTAGAACAGGCATAAAAATTTTAACAATTGTTATTGTGAATAGAATAGAATATTGTTCTGAGAACAGTAAATATTTCTTGAGAATTTCGATGTGTCAGAGGCTGGAATATTTTCACATATTGTTTATCTCTTTTGTCTTATATACTATTTTGTCTTTAAAACAATCAGATGAGGAAAATGAGGCTCAGATAGCAACTAGCCTGACCCAAATCACACAGCTAGGAAGCAGAAGATGCAGGATTTAAACCCAGAACCTGTTTGACTATTCACTACACTCTACCACCTCCAAGGAACGTGGTGCGTATATGATACTTGAGGACATATCAACAATCACGACTAAGGTTTAGTAAAACGGTGGAGAAATGAAGACAATGTTGAAAGAGAAAGAGTTCTAAGCCAACCACAATTAAAGTCTGAGTATGAAGAAGTCCTGCAAAATATTTAACAATTTTACAAATGAAGAAGATGAGGCTAAGAGAGAATTCATTGCTTGCCTTATCGGACCTCACAGAAGTTACTGGCCGAGAATCAAGGAAAGCCAACATAAACATCTACATGGCACTCGGACTTTTTGTCAGAGATACATGTGTCCAGTCAGATCCTCTTCAGATTTAAGTGAATAGCAGTGCTTTGAGTCTTCTAAATTATCACTGTTTAGATGCCTTATGTAATTTATACCAATAATTAGGTGCAGCCCAGCTTTGTATAGTTTGACTACAGAAACTTGACATATTTCATGCGAAAATAAACTGCTGCCTCTTCCACAGTCATGGATGCTGACGCATGAAAAGATTTGAGGTAACTTACTCACTTCTGTTTGCTTCACAACAGTTTTTTATAATTTCAAGAGTAAGTGTGATAATGAATACTAAGCAGAAAAAAAAGCCATATACATTTGGCTCAGACTGAAAGTCAAATTCAAACATCATCAGAAATGCTTCTATAGAAGATGAACGGAATAAGTAATTGTTGGATCAGGAACCCCTAAAGACACTGAACTGTTTTCCGTTTTCAAGCACTGACATCATTCTGAAAGCAGAAGGCAGAGAGGGAGGCTCATGTTCCACATACTCATAAAGTTTATACATTTTAGGAGTTCAGAGAATTCATTTAATAAGAGAAATGGAAGCACTTTCTTTATGAAATCTGAAGTCCATGATGGCAAAATACTTTGCCCGGTATCACTTGGAAATGTGGAACGTGAGGACTTTAACTGGTATTACTACTCATCCAGCTAATAGTAACACGAAACACCTACTACAAATGGAAGACAAGTTTATGTAACTTGAAAAACGTCACTGATTTTTAATTTTGTATTTTATGCATATAATTTAGCATTTTCATCCTTATCCAAGGCTCCCATGGGTATTTTTTAGGAAATGGAATTTCTTGAAAAAAAGTCTGAAAAAATAAACTAAGCAACTTACATAAAATTAAATGGCACACTTCCTAAATACTGGATTAAAGGATATCAACATCTCTACAAAATTTATACTTTGGAAGAAATTAAGAATTAACTAAAACAATGTGTAGCTTTCAGGCTTAGAAGAAATAAAGGTTGTGTTTTACTGGTCATTATCTGAATTTCAGAATGCTGAGGCTCTTAAGAAGTTTATATAGACATTGAAGGGACACAGGAAACACACAAAGCACCCAACTTATTTTGGACACTAGTAGACAAGGCATTTTAACGCATGTTATGTCCTAAATTTCCATTAACAACTCTAAAAATTATGTGCCAGAAGAGAATTTCCATGTGCTCCCGATAGGTTAGAGTGTGAAAAAAAACCTGTCCTCGGAACCATTTTTCCAATGTAATCACTTACTAGATAAACTTATATCCATTCTTGTGGGGTTCAACACTATCCACTTGGGCTGATCCTACTCTCTGCTTTCTATTCAAGACATTGTACAGCACTTCCCCTGCCTGTCTTGGATAAGATAATTAGTATACAATTAAATAAGCAAGTCTATTATTATCTCTCTCTGTATATGTGTGTATATTCCCTTCCTTTAAAAATATAAGGTTCACTCATCCCTTTATCCCTAGCCAGTTACTGTCCCACATATCTTTATCATGCCATCCTAGTATGATAGAGCATCTGTTAGTTATCACTGCCATAACTTTTTATAACATACCACCTCCAAATTTAATAGCTTAAAACAATCACTTATTATTTTTCAAATGTCTATAGATTAGTTAACTGGTTCTGCCTATCTGAGCTGGGAGCAGTGGATCTTACACATGCATCGGTTTTCAGCTGGTGGGTCAGGCAGACATTGGTTGACATAGTTTGCCCTCAGCTGAAAGTATTCACCTGTGTTCTAATCTCTCATTCTTTAGCACACTAACCCAGGTATGATCTCACGGTGGAGGGAGAGGAGCCAGTGAGGAAGCAAAAATGCACAAGCACTTACTCCCGCTCCATCCCACATGTGCTCTGCCCCATTCCAGTGATACTCAATAACAAGATGTGAGCTTGTCAAGAAAATGGCATAGTTTCCTAGCAAAACCTCACTTTAAAGAGATTACTGGTATAAATCACTGTGTCTATGTATTCTGTAAAGTTATTCACTTGGTTGGTAAAATTTTCATGGAACTTGCATGTGTCTTTACCACACAGTGCAGTTTTACTACTGTTGAGAGTTCAGATCAATTATTAACTCTTAAGGACGGATATCAGTTAATAAGCTGAATACCAAATACTGCATATTAAATATATATAACTACAGTAATTTTAAAATTTTCAGACAGCTTTTTACTTTTTTGTCTCAATTCCTTTAATCAATTTTTTAAATATTTTGCTTTATTTTAAAATTGTGAAGCATTTAGAAAATATTTTGTTTTTGGGGGGTGGAGCCAAGATGGCCGAATAAGAACAGCTCCGGTCTCCAGCTCCCAGCCCCAGCGACACAGAAGACGGGTGATTTCTGCATTTCTGCTTGAGGTACCGGTTTCATCTCACTAGGGAGTGCCAAACAGTGGGTGCAGGACAGTCGGTGAAGCGCACTGTGCGCGAGCCGAAGCAGGGCGAGGCATTGCCTCACTCGGGAAGCACAAGGGGTCAAGGAGTTCCCTTTCCTAGTCAAAGAAAGGGGTAACAGACGGCACCTGGAATATCGGGTCAGTCCCATCCTAATACTGCGCTTTTCCAACGGGCCTGGAAAATGGCACACTAGGAGATTGTGTCCCGCACCTGGCTCGGAGGGTCCTATGCCCACGGAGTCTCACTGATGGCTAGCACAGCAGTCTGAGATCAAGCTGCAAGGCGGCAGCGACGCTGGGGGAGGGCCGCCCGCCATTGCCCAGGCTTGCTTAGGTAAACAAAGCAGCCAGGAAGCTCGAACTGGGTGGAGCCCACCACAGCTCAAGGAGGCCAGCCTGCCTCTGTAGGCTCCACCTCTGGGGGCAGGACACAGACAAACAAAAAGTCAGCAGGAACCTCCTCACACTTAAATGTCCCTGTCTGACTGACAGCTTTGAAGTGAGTAGTGGTTCTCCCAGCACACAGCTGGAGATCTGAGAACGGACAGACTGCCTTCTAAAGTGGGTCCCTCACCCCTGAGCAGCCTAACTGGGAGGCACCCCCCCAGTAGGGACAGAATGACACCTCACTCGGCCAGGTACTCCTCTGAGACAAAACTTCCAGAGGAACTATCAGACAGCTGAATTTGTGGTCTCACGAAAATCCGCTGTTCTGCAGCCACCACTGCTGACACCCAGCCAAGCAGGGTCTGGAGTGGACCTCTAGCAAACTCCAACAGACCTGCAGCTGAGGGTCCCATCTGGTAGAAGGAAAACTAACAAACAGAAAGGACATCCACACCAAAAACGCATCTGTACATCACCATCATCAAAGACAAAAAGTAGATAAAACCACAAAGATGGGGAAAAAACAGAGCAGAAAAACTGGAAACTCTAAAAAACAGAGCACCACTCCTCCTCCAAAGGAACACAGTTCCTCACCAGCAACAGAACAAAGCTGGATGGAGGATGACTTTGACGAGTTGAGAGAAGAAGGCTTCAGACGATCAAACTACTCTGAGCTACGAGAGGAAATTCAAAACAATAGCAAAGAAGTTAAAAACATTGAAAAAAAAATTAGAAGACTGGATAACTAGAATAACCAATGGAGAGAAGGGCTTAAAGGAGCTAATGGAGCTGAAAGCCAAGTATCGGGAACTACGCGAAGATTGCAGAAGTCTCAGTAGCAGATGCGATCAACTGGAAGAAAGGGTATCGCTGATGGAAGATGAAATGAATGAAATGAAGAGAGAAGGGAAGTTTAGAGAAAAAAGAATAAAAAGAAATGAACAAAGCCTCCAAGAAATTTGGGACTATGTGAAAAGACCAAACCTACGTCTGATTGGTGTACCTGAAAATGATGGGGAGAATGGAACCAAGTTGGAAAACACTCTGCAAGATATTATCCAGGAGACCTTCCCCAATCTAGCAAGGCAGGCCAACATTCAGATTCAGGAAATACAGAGAATGCCACAAAGATACTCCTTGAGAAGAGCAACTCCAAGACACATAATTGTCAGATTCACCAAAGTTGAAATGAAGGAAAAAATGTTAAGGGCAGCCAGTGAGAAAGGTCGGGTTACCCACAAAGGGAAGCCCATCAGACTAAGAGCTGATCTCTCAGCAGAAACTCTACAAGCCAGAACAGAGTGGGGGCCAATATTCAACATTCTTAAAGAAAAGAATTTTCAGCCCAGAATTTCCTATCCAGCCAAACTAACCTTCATAAGTGAAGGAGAAATAAAATACTTTACAGACAAGCAAACGCTGAGTGATTTTGTCACCACCAGGCCTGCCCTAAAAGAGCTCCTGAAGGAAGTACTAAATATGGAAAGGAACAACCGGTACCAGCCCCTGCAAAAACACGCCAAATTGTAAAGACCATCCAGGCTAGGAAGAAACTGCAGCAACTAACGAGCAAAGTAACCAACTAACATCATAATGACAGGATCAGATTCACACATAACAATATTCACGTTAAATGTAAATGGGCTAAATGCTCCAGTTAAAAGACATAGACCAGCAAACTGGATAAGGAGTCAGGACCCATCAGTGTGCTGTATTCAGGAAACCCATCTCACGTGCAGAGACACAAATAGACTCAAAATAAAGGGATGGAGGAAGATCTATCAAGTAAATGGAAAACAAAAAAAGGCAGGGGTTGCAATCCTAGTCTCTGATAAAATAGACTTTAAACCAACAAAGATCAAAAGAGACAAAGAAGGCCATTACATAATGGTAAAGGGATCAATTCAAAAAGAAGAGCTAACTATCCTAAATATATATGCAGCCAACACAGGAGCACCCAGATTCATAAAGCAAGTCCTGAGTGACCTACAAAGGGACTTAAACTCCCACACAATAATAATGGGAGATTTTAACACCCCACTGTCAACATTAGACAGATCAATGAGACAGAAAGTTAAAAAGGATATCCAGGAATTGAACTCAGCTCTACATAAAGTGGACCTAATAGACATCTACAGAATTCTCCACCCAAATCAACAGAATATACATTTTTTTCAGCACCACACCACACCTATTCCAAAATTGACCACATCGTTGGAAGTAAAGCTCTCCTCAGCAAATGTAAAAGAACAGTAATTATAACAAACTCTCTCTCAGACCACAGTACAATCAAACTAGAACTCAGGATTAAGAAATTCACTCAAGACCGCTCAAGTACATGGAAACTGAACAACCTGCTCCTGAATGACTACTGGGTACATAATGAAATGAAGGCAGAAATAAAGATGTTCTTTGAAACCAACGAGAACAAAGACACAACATACCAGAATCTCTGGGACACGTTCAAAGCAGTGTGTAGAGGGAAATTTATAGCACTAAATGCCCACAAGAGAAAGCAGGAAAGATCCAAAACTGACACCCTAACATCACAATTAAAAGAACTAGAAAAGCAAGAGCAAACACATTCAAAAGCTAGCAGAAGGCTAGAAATAACTAAAATCAGAGCAGAACTGAAGGAAATAGAGACACAAAAAACCCTTCAAAAAATTAATGAATCCAGGAGCTGCTTATTTGAAAAGATCAACAAAATTGATAGACCGCTAGCAAGACGAATAAAGAAGAAAAGAGAGAAGAATCAAATAGATGCAATAAAAAATGAAAAAGGGGATATCACCACCGATCCCACAGAAATACAATCTACCATCAGAGAATACTACAAACACCTCTATGCAAATAAACTAGAAAATCTAGAAGAAATGGATAAATTCCTCGACAAATACACCCTCCCAAGACTAAATCAGGAAGAAGTTGAATCTCTGAATAGACCAATAACAGGTTCTGAAATTGTGGCAATAATCAATAGCTTACCAACCAAAAAGAGTCCAGGTCCTGATGGATTCACAGCCGAATTCTACCAGAGGTAAAAGGAGGAACTGGTACCATTCCTTCTGAAACTATTCCAATCGATAGAAAAATAGGGAATCCTCCCTAACACATTTTATGAAGCGAGCATCGTCCTGATACCAAAGCCTGGCAGAGACATAACCACAAAAGAGAATTTCAGACCAATATCCTTGATGAACATTGATGCAAAAATCCTCAATAAAATACTGGCAAACCGAATCCAGCAGCACATCAAAAAGCTTATCCACCATAATCAAGTGGGCTTCATCCCTGGGATGCAAGGCTGGTTCAACATACACAAATCAATAAATGTAATCCAGCATATAAACAGAACCAAAGACAAAAACCACATGTTTATCTCAATAGATGCAGAAAAGGCCTTTGACAAAATTCAACAACCCTTCAGGCTAAAAACTCTCAATAAATTAGGTATTGATGGGACGTATCTCAAAATAATAAGAGCTATCTATGACAAACCCACAGCCAATATCATACTGAATGGGCAAAAACTGGAAGCATTCCCTCTGAAAACTGGCACAAGACAGGGATGCCCTCTCTCACCGCTCCTATTCAACATAGTGTTGGAAGTTCTGGCCAGAGCAATCAGGCAGGAGAAGGAAATAAAGGGTATTCAGTTAGGAAAAGAGGAAGTCAAATTGTCCCTGTTTGCAGATGACATGATTGTATATCTAGAAAACACCATTGTCTCAGCCCAAAATCTCCTTAAGCTGATTAGCAACTTCAGCAAAGTCTCAGGATACAAAATCAATGTACAAAAATCACAAGCATTCTTGTACACCAATCACAGACAGACAGAGAGCCAAATCATGAGTGAACTCCCATTCACAATTGCTTCAAAGAGAATAAAATACCTAGGAATCCAACTTACAAAGGACATGAAGGACCTCTTCAAGAACTACAAACCACTGCTCAATGAAATAAAAGAGGATACAAACAAATGGAAGAACATTCCATGCTCATGGATTGGAAGAATCAATATCGTGAAAATGGCCATACTGCCCAAGGTAATTTATAGATTCAATGGCATCCCCATCAAGCTACCAATGACTTTCTTCACAGAATTGGAAAAAACTACTTTAAAGTTCATATGGAACCAAAAAAGAGCCCGCATCGCCAAGTCAATCCTAAGCCAAAAGAACAAAGCTGGAGGCATCACGCTACCTGACTTCAAACTATACTACAAGGCTACAGTAACCAAAACAGCATGGTACTGGTACCACAACAGAGACATAGATCAATGGAACAGAACAGAGCCCTCAGAAATGATGCCGCATATCTACAACTATCTGATCTTTGACAAAACTGACAAAAACAAGAAATGGAGAAAGGATTCCCTATTTAATAAATGGTGCTGGGAAAACTGGCTAGCCATATATAGAAAGCTGAAACTGGATCCCTTCCTTATCCCTTATACAAAAATTAATTCAAGATGGATTAAAGACTTAAATGTTAGACCTAAAACCATTAAAATCCTACAAGAAAACCTAGGCAATACCATTCAGGACATAGGCGTGGGCAAGGACTTCATGTCTAAAACTCCAAAAGCAATGGCAACAAAAGCCAAAATTGACAAATGGGATCCAATTAAAGAGCTTCTGCACAGCAAAAGAAACTACCATCAGTGTGAACAGGCAACCTACAGAATGGGAGAAAATTTTTGCAACCTACTCATCTGACAAAGGGCTAATATCCAGAATCTACAATGAACTCAAACAAATTTACAAGAAAAAAACAAACAACCCCATCAAAAAGTGGGCGAAGGACATGAACAGACACTTCTCAAAAGAAGACATTCATGCAGCCAAAAAACACATGAAGAAATGCTCATCATCACTGGCCATCAGAGAAATGCAAATCAAAACCACAGTGAGATAACATCTCACACCAGTTAGAATGGCCATCATTAAAAAATCAGGAAACAACATGTGCTGGATAGGATGTGGAGAAATAGGAACACTTTTACACTGTTGGTGGGACTGTAAACTAGTTCAACCATTGTGGAAGTCAGTGTGGCGATTCCTCAGGGATCTAGAACTAGAAATACCATTTGACCCAGCCATCCCATTACTGGGTATATACCCAAAGGACTATAAATCATGCTGCTATAAAGACACATGCACATGTATGTTTATTGCGGCACTATTCACAATAGCAAAGACTTGGAACCAACCCAAATGTCCAACAACAATAGACTGGATTAAGAAAATGTGGCACATATACACCGTGGAATACTATGCAGCCATAAAAAAGGATGAGTTCATGTCCTTTGTAGGGACATGGATGAAATTGGAAAACATCATTCTCAGTAAACTATCACAAGGACAAAAAACCAAACACCGCATGTTCTCACTCATAGGTGGGAATTGAACAATGAGAACTCATGGACACAGGAAGGGGAACATCACACTCCTTGGACTGTTGTGCGGTGGAGGAAGGGGGGAGGGACAGCATTAGGAGATATACCTAATGCTAAATGACAAGTTAATGGGTTCAGGAAATCAACATGGCACATGGATACATATGTAACAAACATGCACATTGTGCACATGTACCCTAAAACCTAAAGTATAATAAAAAAAAAAGAAAATATATTACTTTTGTAAAACATAGGTAAAATTTTGTTGAACACCATCAATAGCATATTAAATTAAAAATGAAAGATCTTGAAGTTTGAAATACTAGCTAAGATAAAATATTAGTAAAATAATAACTAAACCTTATTGAATAATTTTGGCATTCTAAGTACTTTTTAAAAATTATTGACTACTCTACAAAACCCTGCAAAAAGAGAGCCCATTATTATATTCACTAGACTTATGAAAAAACAGAAAAACAAAGAAGTGAAATGTTTAACAAAAGCCAACCAGTTTTTAAGTGGAAGCACCATGATTCCAATTCAAGTTACTCTGAACTATAATTCTCTACACCATATTTACGATGGTAAAATTTAATATCTACAGAAAACTACTATTGCTGATTTTTTCAGATATAGCTTTACAAACTGTTTTGATGTGTAATATATCACTATTTTGAAAAATTGGGACATATTTGAACTAACGTTGTATTACTTCTTGCTCATTTAACTTCCTTTACATTATAACATCTTTCCATAGAGCTGGTTTCAGGATAGTGTCTCTAAATTGACAAGTTCAATGAGAAAATGTTAAAGCTATAATAATTTACTCATTGTTTTCAAAATTGTTCATGTGATATACAAGAATGTCTCATTGTTACCCAAAATACCACAAGTTGTAAATAGTGAAAATAATCAATAGCAGAAAGTAATGTATAGTGCAATTTATCTTTGTCACTCTACCTTTTCTGGATCTTTGAGTACAAAGTATATGCTGATGTGTATGTATCAATATGGCAGTTGACGCTTTTCAAATTTCCTTATCATGAACATTGATCCATCCTAGTTAACTTGCAACTAGCATACCCCTACTCATTTATTTAGCTAAATTCATATCCTTATATTTTAAGTAAACTCAAATAATGGCTCTAACTAGTATAAAATATGGCATGTAGAAAGAGTTGCTTGTGGCAGAAAAGCCTTTTTAAGCATTTTCAAAAAGGAAGAGTTTTCAACTTTATGGATTCAAAACTAAAATTGTTCTCCATTGAATCAACTGAAAACCAAATATGGAGACGCAACTTTTTCATGTCTACAATTAGCTATTTGACTTTAAGTTAGATATTTCCAACAAGTAGTAGTAGGTTGAGATAATCCATTGTACCAAGCACAGACCATGAATTTTTTTTCAACTTTACTTTTCAGCTATGTGTTTGGTGTATGTTTGGACCTTTCTTGTGATCTGTTCTCTAGTCGTATCAGAACCTATCAAGTGTCTATTACGTTGCCAGGCACATTTGTGAGACAGAGTAAGGCCAGGCGAGAATTCCTTTCGTTAAGTGTTTGATCTGTTAATTAGCATGTTTTCCTGAATTGGTTGCTTTTAATCATATTGTAGAACTCTATGCACAAAAGTATTATTTTGCAATTCTTTGATACTATATGAAAGAGTGATCCACACAACACATTATAAAGAACAGAGGGATAATTGAGAATACCTAAGCTACATAATGGGAAGCAAACACTAAGCCATTTCCTTGATAGGTAACGTAACTTTTGAGGCAACCAGCTAAAAATAAAACACACCATATAGATAATGAGTCTTTAATTATTCCATTCTATGGTATGGAGTAACCCTTTCCACAGACGTGTGGCAAAGAAACATGGTTTGTGCCATTCATAAGTGGATTTCCCTCCCTTTTATTTCCTCCGAGTCTTCTTTTTGTTTCTAATTCCTCTTCCGTGTATTACATAGTCCTTGTCTTACAATGCTCTGTGTCACAATGGAACTTCCTTAGATTTTGTTTTTAATATGAATTATTGAAAATAACCATTCTTTCTTTGTGACAATGACAAATTGATTTTTAAACTTTTATTAACATGTAATACATTTGGAGAATGTATTATACGTCAATACCCATGTAGCCAATAGTCAAATCAGATAAGAAATATTGCTAATGTCTTTGAAATTCGTCTCTTCCACTCCAAGAGTCACAAAAAATTTCCTTCCTTTCTACTTTGTATAAGTGGAATTAAACAGTATGTATCTTCTGTGTCTAGATTTCTTCACTCAACACTGTATTTTGGAGAGTCATTTAACTACAGCCCACGGTTGTAGTTCAATCTTATTGCTTAATAGTATTACACTGCATGAATGTGCAATAATTAATTTATCTCTTCTACATTTTCTGGGCATTTGAGTGATCTCCAGTGTGTGGCTATTTTGAATACTGCTAACACAAACATTTCAGTACGGTTTTTTAAACACATGTACACATTTTTATTGAGTTTCTGGGTCATGGTATATGCATAGTCACATGTAAATTTTTGGCAGAGTTTCTTTTTAATTAAGTTTTATAACTTGTGCTTCTGCTGTTCCCATTTGCATGGATATTGACACTATTCTCTCCTCTCCAATGAAAGCTCATAGGCACAAGCCAAAGACCTCTATTACCTGGCAATGGGACTTCTGCTTCATGTACACTGAGAGTTGCTATTCAATGATTTTCAGAATTTCATGGCAGTGACTGGAGTTCTATGGCCCAACTTAGGCTCAACCAATAAAAAGCCCCCTGGTCCTGTAGAAATCAGATTAATACTACTTCCTGTCTTCCATTAGTGAGTATCTCTCCCAATTATAGCCAGATGGGATTTTGCTGTTTAGTGATTTTATGCTAATAAATTATAGATCACAGATTCACACATAATCTTTGATTTAATTCTCACACACTATTTCTATATGGTCATGTTAGCATCTCCTGTTCACTGAGAAGTAATCAGAGCAGGTAATTTTCTTAAGGCTTCTATCAACCACATTGTTGATTGAATGTCATAATTGTTGATATCAAGGATCATATTACTTCAAAAAATAAACATTGGTAAATAGTGATAGCCAAATAATGGGAAAAAAAGAGTTTATATATATGCAAATAAAGTATATTTAATATATATATATAAATAAAGTATATATAAATAGAGTATATATAAAGTGTATATATATAAATAAAGAGTATATATAAATAAAGAGTAGATGAAATTGATCTAAACAGAGGCTACCAAAATATATTAGTACATATAAATAAAGTGTAGATGAAATTGATCTAAACAGAGGCTACCAAAATATATTAGTACATATAAATGAAGGGTAGACGAAATTGCTCTTCAAATATTCAAATATCTTAGTCATTTATAAAAATTATTCATTTTTATATAAATAATTTGATAAAGAATTTGGCCTTGCAAAAGTACCTATAAAGAGGCCAACAAACTATTAAATTTGTACAAATATGTTTAAATTTGTATCTGTGGAAGAACTTATTTACCCAATTTGCCAATATTCATGTATTGTACCCAATTACAAAATAAACCAATATATGACAGTGATAATTGTCTAGATATCTGCCAACTATTTTATATCTAGCCAATTCTAATCCCAAAGTATGTATCTTCTTCCAAATTTTAAGCATACATTATGAATCTCAAAAATAATTCAATCTTTTTCAGCCATTGTGAAAAAGATTATTATACTTGTTAACAAGTTCATTTTACTTGTTATTATTTATATTTTGAGGACAGGTTAAAAATATGTTATAGCCCGACAAAAATAAAATAAAGCTCATCAATTTATCAAAAACACTATCTGTATAAACACACATCTCTCTATGTTTTACATGGCATCAACAACTATTTTCCTGCTGCCATCGAATAAATATAATGTGACTTAAGTCTAAAAAGTTGTGAAAGTAAATGTATCTACATATTTTAGCCTCTCAAAACTGCCTCTTATTGTGCAATATGGAAATTTACAACTCACTAAACTTTTCAATGGATCTCTTGCAAAATTAAACTCAAATAATTGAAAACATTATAAATGTTTACCTAACATTAGAGAATAACTGCTAACAGTAAAATCCGAAACATTGTTTAGCCAAATTTACATTTGACGCAGTACATAGAATTACAAGACAAGCCATAATTCATAAAACTAAATTGTCTGTTAATGCCAACAATACTTTGACAAATTTTCGATAAATTTTAATTAATTAATGATTTTAACCCCCGAAACATTCCCATGATAGCTACTTTGAAGTATAGCTACTCTCAACTGTTCAAATGCACCTATCTTTCAAAATACAGGGTGCATAATATTTCCTCCTATTATGCTGATAATAATTGCAACAGCTAACATAATTTCTTTTGTAACTGAGTGCCTCTGAACAAAAAATTAATACTTATCTGTTTCTATGCACTGCTATGCATTTTGTGCCTACTATATTTTACATTTACCAAATGCCTGAATCTATTCTTTCTTGCGTTGAAATATTTTCATACATTGCTTCTTTCACCCTCTCCATTTTGTATTCACCATATGCACTATATTTAGCAATCATAATCACCTCACAATGGTCAATCCCAATGTCCCTTCAGTTTCAGCAAACTGTAAGCTGTTCGCAGTATTTGGTCCTCACCATTACCTATTGCTGTTTTCCTTCACTTTCTTCTTTAAAATAATTACCCCTTCCTTCCATATTATTCTCATGTTATATAACCACATTACCATGGTTTTTCTCCTCCCTCATCCCTACCTTAACTACTCATGAGCCCTTTCCCGCCATCTTTACTGGCTTCTTTTTTACGATTTTTTTCTAACCCTGGGTAATTAATTTTAATCTTCTGCCTTCAAATTTTCTCTTTTCTTCTACCTCTGAAATCTCAACTATTATTTTTATTTGATGAATCGGAAGCCACTCCATCTAAAACTTCCTATCACCAATTCCCTCTGCTACTTAGCTCCTTTCATTTCCATGGCCTGCTGTCATTTCAGTAATCCAAAATCAAATTAACATTCTTTCTATAAAATTAGTTTCCTTTTCTTACTCTCCTGTTTTTTCAAAATTTCTATTATTCCAGACAAAATTTTCACTGTTGCTTTCAGGTAACAGAGTCTATCTATACTTTTTTTGTTGTTTTAATTTTTATTTTTGGTGCGAGGTCTCACATCTCTCCCTCTTGCTCCTTCCATCACTATTCCTTGCCTTTTTAGTTTCTGGGCTTTTAGGCCTTCTGTAGGGCAATTCCTCTTTCCTGTCGCTCATAACACACACTATTGCCACGTTAGTCTTCCTAAAAGCCTAATTCTATCTTTATACTCCGACACCAGATTCATTAATTGGATCATCAAATTCCTGGATAGTCTGGCCAAAATCAGCAGTACTAGACTCAACTAGAGATGGCAAACAAAACCATATCTGCCATCACGAATGGCCACAAATCTGCACATTGCCACCTGGACAACCCTTTACATTTTCATACTTTGCATGGATCATATTTCAGCATTTGAATACCCTTGCTCTCAACCTTACTTTACAATTAGTCTTCCATATAGCCCAAATTACTTCCTCTAAGAAACGTCCCTGAACTTGCCTCCGTGCAACACTATTTATCACGAAGCACAAACTTACCTTCCTCTGACCCCTCACTCTTATTGAAGTGGACATCCACTTGGTTCTTTCACATGTAGCCTTATGTTGTTGTTGTTCATATATAGGACACCAAATATTAGCTAACCTAAATGTTAGTATTTTTTAAAAAGAATATATCTTTGTGTTGTAAATATCTTTGGATTCGAGTAATTTTATGATTATAAACCTTACATAATTTTTATACTTTTATTTTAAAAAAATTATTGGATATTTTATTTATTGAGTAATTACAACACCAAGCACCTTCCCAACCCCTATAAATAATTTATCCATTTAGCCCTGATTAAAGATAGGCATTACCTTATCACTATTTTAGAGATGGAAAAACTGAGGTTCTGAGAGGCTAAATTACTTGAGTTCACCACAAAGTGAGGGGATCAAGGTTCATGTGAGTTAGTCAGGCTCTAGAGAGTGCTCTGTTCAACACTATGCTGCAAATCAATAATGATACTAATAATATTTATTATTATGTAATTACCAATGAATCTGCCAGTGTGAGATAATCAGCCTTATGCATTGTTTTGCTGAATTAACTTTTCATTTTTTCTAGGCATGTTTTTATTTTGACAAAGTTGACAATTCCATGTAGAATTTCATTTCTTGCTTTGTGATTTCATGGTTTTATGTCTATATATTATGGCATCATGTAGCCATAAAATAAATGGTGCTGATTTGTGGGAATTTAAGTCTATCCACACACACACAATTATTTGTCAGTGCTTGATGAACCCTCTGTATCAGAGAGGAATCCACAATCACACTTCACATTCTATACAATCAGTTTCCTTTTCTTACTCTCCTGTTTTTACAACATTTCTATTATTCCAGACAAAATTTTGACTGTTACTTTTCCTTAATGTTCATATACAGGTAACAGTGTCTATCCATAATTTTCGTTGTTGTAGTTTTAAGTTTTATCTTTGGTGCAAGGTCTCACATCTCTCCCTCTTGCTCTTTCCATCCCTTAGTGCCTTTTGCCTTATCAGTTCCTGGTTCTTTAGTTCTTGGATTAGATTTCTATTCCCTTAAGGTGATTGTTTAACCGTATTATTGTGTCAATGGCCATATTTTTTAAATTCTTGATAAATTCTGCCAAACTGAGCCTAGAAAGTTTGTACTAAAGCACTCTTCCAATAATGAAGATAAGCCACTGTGAAGGAATCTTACAATATTTGTTCATTTGATAATTAAATTTTTTTCATTTTTATAATTTCTAGTGTTACAGAATAGATGTGTAGTTATTCATCTTATAATCCTTCTAATAGGATCTACCTACCTGGCTATGCTTTGCTTATGTAAATGACATTCTGATAATAGTTTTATTTATTTCTTGTTAACTAACCACTAATTAGTAATTGATTGCCTGGTCCTTTGACTCTATGTCTTCTTAATTCAGAAAAATGTTGTTATTTAGAATAGCTTAAATTCGAGTGAAGTACCTTCTAGTTAGAAGATTGAAAATAGATTATTTCGCGGATTATGGTTTACATACAAAATTGTACCCTATCATTTGTTATCTTTCCATCTGCCACTAAACTTTAATAGATAGAGTGAACAAGGGATGGTCCTGCAGGAGCCACACTTAACAGGCTGCCACAGCTAGTGCCAGACGGCCTTCGAGGGACTTCGGTTATTTGTCCACAGCAGTGGTTTTCAAACTCCACTGTGCAATGGAGTCACCCAGGGGACGTGCTGCAAAAGAGACTGCTGAGATTTCCTGAGTTTCTGATTCAACAGATCTGGGGGTCCAAGAATTGACGTCTCAATGTAACACCGATGTTGTTGGATCAAAGACCACTCTTTGAGAATCAATGATCTACATGATTTGAATTCAAGAAAATTATGCCCTGAATTTCTCCAAAATCCAAGTCTCTGTCCAGGCAATCCCTAACATAATCAAATTTGGTTTCATTTATTTAGAAGTTGCTTATATAAGAGTAATAAGTCAAGCTGGTATCACAAACATAATTTTTCTCTCAAGAGGCCATCCATTTTCCAGAATCTGTCTTTGGTCTTTACTATTTGTTCAACATGATGCCCAGTGTCCCTGCCTCAACACTCCCTTCTTGCTTCCTTCATTGAAACAAAGTCCTCGTCAATGGCCAAAAAGTACTTTCCAGAACTTCACGCTCAGCTTAGAATACTTTAACTTTGCACCCCCATAACAATCAAGTATACTATTGTGTGGTATTTCACACATTTTGATTTTATTGATCATTTCTATGAATATTTCACAACTCTCTTAAAAATGCTTGTGTCTTAATAATATTTCTTCTAAATTATGTTGCTCAAAATAGTTTTTTGATAAGCACTTTTTCAATAATCATTTACTGGACCCCCAGGAGACGGGAAAGAAAGAACAAATAACTGACTTAGCAACCTTTTCCGTTTCCATGATGATGGCAAATTATCTAAAATTGGGTCTGAAATCTCACTTTTATAAGCACAGAACAGAATAATTTATTTGATTTACTTTGCAATAAGCTTCGATTTCACAACATAAGCAATAAAAGTAACAAATACTTATTTAGGATGCTATATTTTATTATGTACTTTGGACAGGTGTGACTGATTATATAATGTTTTCTAATTAATGGAAGAGGCTGAAGGATATATTTCTGAATTTGTAGCAACCCTTTTTGTGAATAAGCTTCTGTAAAAGTTAAGAATCTCTAAAATGTTACAAGAAAAATTTGATATATATTGGTGTATACATGCTCTATTGCCCTCTGATTTAGCCACATAGCCTGAAGTTTTCCAAACTTGAAAAATTATTTTTTCAATGTTATAAAATTTATTAGAATTTGTACTTCAAAAAATAGCTAATTTTTAAATGAATTTTTAATAATCTAGATGGTTAAGAAATTCTATGCTACCACAAAATTTCAAAGTTATGCAGCTTTCTCACAGAGTTTGGCAAAGTAGGATGAATTGAATTTTTCTGTCTTTATCGATGAAGACAATGAGAAATCAGAGGTTACTTACTTGACCAAAGTTTTGCCACAAGCAAGAGAACTAGAATTTAGACCTAATTTTTAAGCTATTATTCTGCTTTAATCTTATTTTGTTCCAAGTTTTTGATGCCTTCATCACTCAAATATTACTGAAAAGAAACATGTTCAGGTTTTATGATGTTGTTCAGAGATCTCTGAGAGAGATGATACCTCATTATTATATTTTGATATACAACACGATGATTTTCTTTTCTTTCATGGTACAAAGAACATGATTTAACCATAAAATTCTAACTAGTGTTTTACTTTTAAAGCCTGAAATCTAAAAATGTATATTGTTCTTAGTTATTTAGTGGTCATAATCACACCTAATTGTTTATGTCCTAAACATTAGAAATATAGGGATACACAACTTTGATGAAGAAAAAAAGTAAAATTTCTTTTTATTCTAAGAAGACCTTTTAAATATTCTCCATTAAAAGTTTTGAATTTATTGTCAAAATTACTCAAAGAACAAATAGGAGGATTAAAAATGTTTTGGCCAAAGATATTTAATTAGCAAGAAATAAGAGTTCAAAAATAAATTATTTATTGAGGTTAATTTCATATTCATGAGAATAGTTTCCAAAAGCATATTTCCTGAAAACATGCAACTAGATATAAGACAGGCTTTTGGTCTTTAAATGCTACAAGAATAATAAAAAGTAAAAATGGCCTTCAGTTTCATATATAATTGGATATGTTTTCCTCCAGAATTGGCATTTCAGCTGAAGAGAATGTGTGCTTCAAACTTGGAAATAAATAATGCATTTACTTATTTGATTAAAGATTGCACAGTGAATTTAATAAAGACATTATGGTCTTGTAATGTAATATAAACTCAATCTTCTACTTACAAACAACTTTAAGACAGAATTTAGGAGGAATGTCCTTTGGAAAATTATCTTTCCTTCCCCCACAGATGATTCAAATAAACAATACATACTGTTTGGAACATTTCATTTTATCTGGAACTAACCCTATGTTGGCATGTCTTCTTCATCACTGAAAATGTAAGAAAGCACAGCCTCATCATGAAAATGCTGGGTATCCACATCTCACACAACTTAAAAATCATAATGAGTTGCAGGTTTCATTGTCAAGAATTACCGTGTGCTTCAAAAATGTGCTTGCTTCTTATGAAGCAATATAAACCTTGTTTTTAATCTTGCGAACTGTATACTCTATTGGATATGTCTATTAAAGACCGAATTATGAGTGAACAATAAATGTCTTTCCTGAGAAGGTGCATTTTCTGTTGCACTTAGACTTGAAGGTGGTGTAGAAGGCACTTGGCCAAAATTGGGGCAAAGAATGGTTCCTGTGAAGAAGCAACAGTGAGAGTCTGGTTATCTACATATAAAAGAATAAAACTGGACCCTTATCTTAGACTGTACACAAAACCAACTCAAGGTGGATTAAAGGCCCACGTGTAAGACCTGAAAGTATAAAATTCCCAGAAGAAAACACAGAGAAAACAACTCCTTGATATGGGCCTTGACAATGGTTTTTTAGCTATCACACCAAAAGCTCAGGCAACAAAAGCAAAAATAAACAAGTGAGACTGCATCAAAATGCAGTGCATAAAAAGCTTCTGCACAGCAAACACTCAACAAAATGAAAAGACAGCCTGCAGAATGGGAGAGAATATTTACAAACCATATGTCAGATAGGGGTTGACATGTGAAATAAAAATCTCACACAACTCAATGTCAAAAAACAATCCGACTGATAAATAGCCAAAGTATCTGAATAGACGTTATTTAAAAAACACATACGAAGGGCAACAAGTGTATGAAAAGGTGCTCAACATCATTAATCAGAAAAATGTTAATCAAAACAAATATATCATTTCACAACTGTTAGGAAGGTTGTTATATAAAAAAGAGAGAAGTGTGATGAGGGTGTGGAAAAAGGAAACCCATGTTCACTGCTGGTGGGAATGTAAACTGATACATCCATTTTGGGAAACGGTATGAGGGTTCCTCAAAAATTTAAACTAGAGTTACTGTATGACTCCACAATCCCCCTGCTGGGTATACACCCAAAGGAACTGAAATCAGTCTATGAAAGATACATCTGTGTTCCCATGTTTATTGCAGTATAGTTCACAATAGCCAAGCTATGAAAACAATTGGATAAACAAATTATGATATCTAGTTATAATATATATTATAATCTTATAAACTCTGTAATAATAATATAAATATTATGTATATAGTATTCAATCTTAAAAAAAGATTAAAATTGCCATTTTTGATGATATGGATGAACCTGGATGGCATCATGCTAAGTAAAATAAAACCAGACATGGAAAGAAAAATGCTTCATGATCTCACTTCTACGTGCTATCTAAAAACAAGCCAAGTATACAGAAACAGTAGAATGGTGGCCATCAGGGATAAGGATTAAGAGGAAATGAAAAAAAGCAGATCAAAGGGTACAAACTGGCAGTCATGTAGGATGAGTAAGTTGTATCTAACGTATAGTATGATACCAATAGTTAATAATATTGTATTCTATACTGAAAATTTTCTAAAAGTATATTTTTTAGGTGCTCTTGCCAATCACATAAAAATAAAACTATCAAAGGTGATGGATATGTTAACTGGCTTGATTTTAGTAATAATTTCATGGCATATATGTATGCCTTAAATATGTACCATGAAAATAAGTAAATAAACTAAAATGTAGGTTATCAAAACTTAACAATTTATACACTAAAAATTTCAAAACTTGAAAAAATAACTCAATGGGAGAGATTTACAATTACTTCGATCCTATTAGAGCGGCAAAGACGGAAGATAAGTAGAGGAAGGAGACAACCTGATACATGTAGACTCATCAGCAAAGCCTGAGGGACAGTAATAACATCCATAGCGTTGACAGCCAAACCATCAGTAACTTTGCTGTGAATATATTATTTTTGCAACATATGAAACACAAACAGAACAGCAAATCTTGATTCAGGCATCTATCGTCCTAATTAACTGCCTCTCTGATCATGTATGCATGTGTCACCTTGATCGCAACCATTTTCGAAAACAACGAAACAAAAATAAACTATTGTAATTTAAGAAAGTAAATTATCACGTGAAGTTTATATTTGAAGTTATTTTTCAGGAAAACTTCTGGACACTGAAGATACTTACAGTCAATATTACCTCAAGGCAATTATGGCACCCTAACTACTGTTTTTAGTAATATCTGCTTCCAAATACTCTTAGAAATGGGCAACTTGATAAGGTGATCCCTGAAAATCTCTGCCATCTTGATTGTGTTAAATGTGTTTATTTAAAGAGGCTAAAAAGAAAGTTGGTTTTTAATGCATGGTAACTATGCATTAAAAACAAAATTATATATGAAAAATGAAATTATATATGAAATTATAATGAAAAATGCAAGATTACTCCATGCCTTCTAACATTATTCTTCCTACTTGGGTACGTTTTTGCCATCAGAACAAATTGTTAGGATAAATAAATGTGTAAGGGCCATACATACCTATTAAGTCTGAGTGCCATGAATTTGTTTGTAATTTTATGTTATTTTAATTATTGTAGTATGTGGTTATAACCCTTTTTGTGTTAATATATAGTAATCCTAGAGACACCTAGGATTATTTTAAAAGTTGAGTCAGTTGTCTCCAGTTATAGAAAATTGACTTACACACTTTTAGTAGTGAAGTCAAAATATCTGAACTGAGTTCACTTCTGCACAAAGGAAAACTCTGCAAGTAACGGAAATTTTGTCAAGACTGGCACATAGACAATTCTAAAAAAGTCCTGGGATATGAACTATCTCAAATTGGCAGCATATACTGGCATGTGCCTCATCCTGCTGACAGTCATTTCAGCTTGAGATACTTACAAAAAAGAGAAAAAAGATACCTTAATAGTTCCAAGTTTAAATAGTTATATTGGTATACTCCTTAAAAGAAAAATCAGCACCTTATCGTGGAGTAAAAATTTTACTTATGATTTCTTCACTTTTCTCCCATCAACTCAACAGCCAGAAAATAAAGCATATTAATAAATACACATGCAGACACACACATTGTGGAAATCAAAGACCTGGGTCTATGTGTAGCAGTGTGTTGATAAACTATCTGTAGAGACCGGAGGTCAAATTAATTATATATATGAAAATTATACAACTCCAGAGACTCAAGAAGATATACAGATAAAAGTTACTACATAAGAAAACACAGATTTCTCTATTTTTCTACAACAGAAATCGTAGAGTGGAATAGTGATTTTAAATGTAGCTTCTGTTATCACTTGGGGGAATAGAAAAGTGAGGGAAACAGAGATCAGAATATAGGCACTAATACTTGAATGCCTGTTATGTGTAGCTACTGTGCTTTGACAGTTTTACATAACTTTCTTATTTAACCAACACACAACATTATGAGATTGCTGTTTCTATGACTATTTTTCTGTATGAGAAAACGCAGGTTCTGACTTGACGTCATTCATACCATATTGGGTGGCTGAGGCAGGATTCAAATGCAAACATGGCAGCACCAGTCTATATTTTATTAATCATACAACCACTGTATCCAACTAATTATAAAGTCTGTATGGAAGCCCAGAAAAATAGGCCAGCATTAAACTGAAAACAGCATTAAAGAGAAAACTGTTGATGGAAAAACATTTAGTTTTACAACTTTTAATTTACCATAATTGTGGTTGCTACTGTGACTATTTTATAGGGAAACCATGCACAAATTAATTCATGATACATTCATGTTTTTTTGCATATGTCTCTTTAAAAAAAAAGTTATTTAGGCAAAGTGATTTGGCTACTTCTATAGATGTATTAATAAAGCCTTATTTGTATAATAGTCAAGTTAAGATGAACATGTTTGTGACCTCTTGCAGAAATAATGAAGATTCTGCCATTTAAAGAGCAATAAAATGTAAAGATATAATTACCAGCTCTTCATTATCTTATGGAATCTCAAGATAAACTCACTTTATTTCAATGTCAAAAGAGCATTAAAGTCCTTTTCAAAATACCATTTAATTAGATAGATTAAGATACTTTAATACATTAATTTCATTCCTTGTTACTGTATATTTCACGATAAGAATGCAGGGATATATATTGGAGTTCTGGGAAATTGAAATTTGTGTAACTTACCAGTTAATTCTAAAATCTATTAATCATGTGCTTTGGTTATCTTTCTTCCTTGGTAAAATAGGGATGTTCAAAGATATTTTCTTGTTGTCTAAAGCATCTGCATCTCATATGCAAGTATACAAAATATATAAAATATTAACAGAATTATGCCAAATATATACAAAATAAAAATATACAAAATATTAATTTAGCAGAAAAAAAACTGTTGCATGAAGATAAAGTACAGGATGAGTAGCTGAATTTGAATGACCAAGAGACTCACAAAAAGATGGGTATGCACAGTTATACTAATCACAAAGGACAAAGATCTCTGTGCACGTGCACGTCACACATATCTGAATAGCTCATATACAATATTGACCGCACATTTAACAATTCAATGAATGGCAACTATAGAACAAGACAAATATGTCCATTCCTAAAGAAACAGTAATCAGTCACTAAAGTGCAAAATACCCAGCCTGTATAAACTTGTAGCAGTAGCCTCTTCATATCCATATCTGCAACACAGAGTTAGAAATGTTTGGATTTAAACAGTAGTGAAAATATTACTGCATTTCAGAAAGGTATGGCCTCAACAGTATGGAGTTTGAATTTTAGAAAAATATATTTCTAACTAGGTTAAAGCTTGGGTGAAAATTTCAATTGCTTAAGATAAGCAAGAATTAGGGAGTGCTGATGAGGTAAGTATAGATGAAAAATAAATTAGCAGGCTAGTCCAAATGTAGTGGTGTTCAAAACTAATTAATCACAACCAGTTACAGATTTCTTGTTTTCTTTTCCACTCGCACTTAGCCTTAAAAATAAACAGAAAAAATAAATAAAATAAATAAGTAAATTGACAGTTGGATAATAGTACGACATCCTGAAACCACTATTCTGGGAAACATATACCTATAATGGGAATACTTAGGAATATTTGTCATGAAAAATTCATGCATAAATGGTGGCAAAATATAAACTTTGAGATTATGTGTACAATATAAATAAATGTAACAATGGGCAACAAAATGGTGTTTTCTGTATATTTCATAATAAGAATGCAGGGATATATATTAGAGTTCTGGGAAATTGAAACTCGTGTAACTTACCAGTTAATCCTAAAATCTATTAAATCATGTTCTTTGCTTATCTTTCTTCCTTGGTAAAATAGGGATGTTCAAAGATATTTTCATGTTGTCTAAGGCATCCGCATCTCATATACAAATATGCAAAATATATAAAATATTAACAGAATTATACCAAATATATACAAAATAAAAATATACAAAATATTAATTTAGCAGAAAAAAACTGTCGAATGAAAATAAGGTACAGGATGGTACTTTATCTTATGGTTTTTTTGTGAACCATAGTCAGAAAAATCAAGGGATCAAAAATAATTAAACAAAATATACCCATTACCTTAGGGAAATCGGTAAATGAGAATTATATTTTTAAAGGAACTATATAAAAGCTTTATGTAAAAACCACAACCATATTTCTTGTTCCCACACATTCCAATCAATTCATTAGATTGTTTTACACATTCTGCAAAAATATTCTAATGCAGGCAGAGAATTTGAAATGTAAAAATTATCATACTGTCTCCTATATTTACAGCTCAGCTACGTATCTTATATGTTAAAATGCTACTTCTGTGTGACACACTCTTACACCTACTGAGGAAAAAAATTGCTTTGTATTAAAAAAGTGAATTATCTCTCTTGAGTAACATGAGTAACTTGGTCAATAGTTACTTACCGTGTGTTAGTTATGGGCTGAACTGTGCTCCCCTCTCTCCAAATTCATATGGTGAAATTCTAAAGCCTAGTATTTCTGAAAGTAACCATATTTGGATGTTTTAAATAAGAATTCAGTTAAAATGAGGCCCTCAGGGTGGGTTCCAATCCAACAAAAATGAAGTCCATATAAAACAAAATTTGGAAAGGGGTAAAAATCAGCTACATGCATGCACAGAAGTACAACTGCATGAAGGCAGACACCTACAAGCCAAGAAGAGAGGCCTAAAACAGATCCTTCCATCATGGTCCTCAGAGGAGCACTTTGACCTTGGATTTACAGCCCCTAGAACTGTGAGAAAATAAATATCTGTTGTTTAAGCCACCCAGTCTGTGCGTGTGTGCATGTGTTTAAGTGCCACCTTAGAAAACGGACATAATGGACTTTTTAAAGCCAGCACCCAACTATGTCAGAATCATTTTCAGATGTTTATTTTATTTTATTTTATCAAGTATTCTAATGATAATTTAAAAAAACAGTTTCGTGAGGTGGTTCACACTTTTAATCCCAGCACCTTGGGAGGCAAAGGTGGGAGGATCACTTGAGGTTGGAAGTTCAAGACCAGCCAGAGCAACATAATGAAAGCTAAGGTCTACAATTGTTTTTCTTTAATAAAAAATAAAGCTGGGTGTGGTGGCACACACCTGTAGTTCTAGCTACTTGGGGGCTGAGTTGAGAGGACTGCTTGAGCCCAGGAGATCAAGAGTACAGTGAGCCATAATTGCACCACTGCACTCCACCCTGGGTGACAGAGTGAGACCCTAAATAAAAATAGACAAAAACAATTTCAAAACTTAAGCTAAAAGACACTCAGAAAACTGTCAATTACATTTTGTTCTGATTTTTCTATTTTATATAGT
Source organism: Symphalangus syndactylus (assembly GCF_028878055.3). Lineage (NCBI taxonomy): Eukaryota > Metazoa > Chordata > Mammalia > Primates > Hylobatidae > Symphalangus > Symphalangus syndactylus. The sequence goes on along the minus strand of NC_072437.2, from coordinate 106,543,651 downwards.
ATGATGAAATGTTATATCAACTTGCCATTTTTAAAAACAAAAATCAGATGGATTTAGCTGGGCACAATACCAACTGTATTGAGAATTTCTAATGTGTTCGGATGAGAGACCTGAAGGAAAGGAGACAGATTTAGAAGGAATGATGGTTAATCAGATCAGTCATTCAAATAATCTACCTACTAGTAAAGTTAGACAAACAAACAAATGGCAACAACAACAACAAAACCCCACCCATCATCTATAGAGAAAAATCATAGTCTCCCACTTGAAATAACACATCTGTCTGGCAGCTTCAATAAAAGGATGCATATTTTCACACAGCACAAAAGAATTATTTTTATATTTCAAAAACAATTGCTGCAGAACTATGAAAAGAAAAAAATACAGACTGTAGAGAACAAAATAAGACAAGCTTCCATCAAGAAGGAAACATAAAATATACTAACTTGAAATAACAGATATACACTATATTTGGAGTCCAAGCTTTTAGTGTTGACTCCAGCCCAGTTATATCGGAGGCAAAGATAACTTGAAATAACAGATATACACAATATTGAGAGTTCAAGCTTTTTAGTGTTGACTCCAGCCCAGTTATATTGGAGGCAAAGAAACAAAGATTTGCAAAGGATTCCTGAATTATCCAAAGTTAAACGTGTTATATCTAACCAAGCCAGATCTAGAACACATTATTGGTCATATTCTTTCCATTGACTATGTCTAATTCCCCTTAAAGTTTTTCCCCTTTAAATATAAATCCTACACACATTACAACTTTGGTAACATAAACAGAACAAGACACTTATTCTTTCTTTCAGCACTTTGGATGTGCTATCCCATTGTGTTCTGACTATCATTGTTTCTGATGAAAAGTCAGGTGTTAATCACAAAGTCCTTTCCTTGTATGGATGAGTTCTTTTCCTTTTGTTTCAAGATTAACTCCCTCACATTTTATTTAATCCAGAATTATTAGAAACTTCTCTAATTTTGAGACTCAAAGTCACTCGTCAGATCACCAGAAAATTTCAAAATATACATTCTAAGTGCTTGTAAACTATCAATATACTACTTGAATGTCTTCTTTTATTAATACAAGGTCATGGTTTGGAATATTTGGGAAAGGAATATAAGTCAGAGCAAGAGCATCCTAGATTAGTGATTGCAAGTTCAATCAATGTTTTTGTGACAATCAAATAATAAATTACTTCTAGTATTTTTGCTGACATATTTCTTTCCCTACTTTCAAGATTCACACAGAAATATACCTAAAATAATATAGTTTGATTCTCTTCAAAAAAATTTTCTTTCTCCTCAATCTTTCTCAATATTTTTAATACAATATTTTTTGTTTCTGTATCCATCAAAAAGTTTCAATTTGATGAGATAGCATAAAAAAATCTATTTAGAGGATCAGTTTGGAAGTCAGATGTGCAAAATGTTTCTTATCTGCTCTGTTCTCTTTTCATTATCTTCTCCCTGACCCAACCCCAAACATTATAAAGAATGCTAAACCCTTTATAAAGAATTTTACCAGAATCGATATTAAAATTGAGTGAGCTATTTCTTACTTAGAAGTAATTCTCAAACTTTAACCTGTAATCTTATTTACAGTGGAGCATAGTATTTAGAAGAAACCTGGCTCAATTATAGGTGAATCACTCCTTAGCAATGTATCAGAGTTCGGCAAGTTACCCAACCTCTGCTAATAACAGTCTATTAATCTGTAAAAGTAAATATAAATATATCCACGAAGTATTCTTAAGGTTAAATGAAATAACTTATATAAAAGTAAATCACTTAGTGTAATGTTGAATATATTATATGTTCTAGCTTGAATTACTACTAATGAAAAACTACATTTTGAAATTTTTGAAGCTGAGATCAATAAAAAAAATAGTGCCATTCTCCAACTTTTTCTAGGTAGTTTGCAAGAAATAAGAAAGTAAAATAGACTAGGGCCGAGTTTCTGGATTTAAGGATCAGAAATCATCTGCTGTGTTTATTATGAACCCTTTATATCCCTTCAGTTCTTCCTATAAATTTTTACAAAGAACTTACTGAATAAAGAGTTAAAACACCTCAAATTAACAAAATCTTCTCTACTATGTCTCCATTATTTCAAAAAAGAAAAGAATAATAATTTTGTCAATGATAGTTAAGTACATGTCAGTCACTAACACTATAGCAGATACCTTCATATTCCTATTTCTAATATTTCCAATACCTTCATATTTATATTTCTCATTCATATTTGAACCCAACTCTGTAATTTAGGAAGTTCTCTTTTTTCTTTTATAAATTAAGGCATGAAGTGTCAGGTGACTTGCTCAAGATTACACCACTAGTAAATTTAAAAATATAATTTACTTGCCTACTGTCTTAGTGATATAGTTTACTTGCCTACTGTTTTAGTGAATTATTGATCATGCACAATTCTTTTGAAAACAGAAATTCATTTAGCATACCACATTTCAAGATCCATTGGTAAAAGCCATCTTATTAGCTTAATCAACAAAAATGTCTAGAAAATGTGAGCTTTTATTAACTGATAAAATATTAGAAGTTATTTATACATATATATATAAACCACCCCTATAATCTTTATAAAATTGTTTGGGAAAGGAGGGAGGGGATGAAATAAAAATAAGCTTCCAACACATCCAGTCTTAAACATTAAGTTAACTTGCTATCTGTCCTGCTTCCTCATAATTGTTTATTAGGTACAGCCCCACAATCATTTATATCCTGTCACAAGATTATAGTTAAACTTAACTACTCATAGATAACAACTTGAGCATTGTGAAGTGTTAAGTTTTCTCTCTGAGGTATTCTTTCAGATCCTACATACCAGTGAAACTACTGACATCAGCTCCTCCGAAGGGCTCCAGGAGAAGCTGACTCACTAAAGGGCGAAGTTTCCACATCCTGGTGATTTAAACCCCCTAACCCAAACCAGTCAGTGACCCCATTTATCCAGCCCGTGGCCCTCTACAATCCCTTCACCCCAACCAAGTACTCTCTGGAAAGACAGATTTGAGGGTGCTCGCATCTCCTCACTCAGCTGTCCTGCAATCATTAAACTCCTTCTTTACTGCAAACTCTGTTTATCAATTTATAAGACTGTGACTGCACAGCAGTCAGAGCATACAAACACGTGAGTCCTGTATCATTTATAAATATTTAACTTTTATATACATTTAACTTCTATACACATAATTGACTATTTTGTATATTAATATTAGTAGGTAATAATAATATTTATATTTCCTCCATAGGTAGCTTCTGGGGCATTTCTGCCTGGTAAATTTTTATTCTTTAATGACAAAGACTAAAGTAACTTCAAAATATTATTGAGAATTTTTTTTCTATTGACGGGACACTGAATTTGTAGGTAGAAATAAAAACCTAGCTTTTTACTAAACTTAATTTTAAACAAAATTCAAAATATAAACATAAAATTAAGAATTTCCAAAATTAAACTTAGTTTTAGAAACTCACATAAGCAAGTGAAATACTGAAGAGCAAAGAAACTGTGGTCTACAAAAAGAATTATAAGTAATTCATGAAATCTAAGGGCTAATTTGTGAAGTAAATTAGGAGGATATTTTATGCTGTAGCTCCATCCTAGAGACAGAGAGAATCGCTCTAGGAAAACCTGCTCAACTCCTTTTAACCAGAAATTCTTTCTTTCTCCAGAAATCCCTTTCAGGTAATGCCTAATAATATCTCACTGAACATGTATTAGAAATCGTAGTTTAATTTTTAATTAAATAATTCAGTGAAAATACATTAATTGTAAAGATAAGTTTTAACACATATAGGAATACTAGACTTACGGTGGTCATCAACCCAAAATGCTACAAAATTACATGGAATGGTTAGTTTGGCAAAAATAAATATCACCACTACCACCAAAAACCTAGGTTTCAAAAAGAAATAAAAGAAGCATTCCAAAATGTTAAAAATTTTTCATTTGTCTACTTTCTAAATGCTCTTTAAAATACTTACGTCATCATAATTTTGAAGTTTAAAAGTAAAGAAATAGTTCTCCTAGTTAATATACTGCCTTAAAGTTACTCTGGCTCACAAACAGAACAAATCAAAGCATGACTTGACAGCTGTCAAATTACAGGAAATTGAAGCTAAATGAAATTGGACACCTCACCTCATCTAAACTCCTTACTTTATAAGAAGGAAAAGCCTCACAAAATGTTGAGGTCATTTAACTTCAAGTCATCAGGTGAGTTAGAGATAATCTGAGAACACCACTTTTTTTCTCTTTGTTACTATTCTCTCATGAAATTTTGCCTGAAAACAGGTCTACTAAAGATAGAAGAATTTGTAATGAAGATGAACATATATCATTGCGTTTCTGCTTAGGGTTGTTCAATATTTTCCCATTGATAATATATAAAATCCTACCTACTTTGACCTCCTCTCCTACCATTTCCTTGCTATTTCCTAGAACTTCATTCTTGACTCCAAAGCTGCACCCTCCTGCATCAGTTTCTTTTGTTTTAAATCTTCAGCCCTTCATAAATTTCATCCACCAAACTCCTATTTATCCTTTAACTCCCTATTATTTTTTCTTACAGTGCCACATTTTCCTTCATTAGCACATATCCAATTTAAAGTTATATAGTTTGAGGTTTTGCTTGACTTTCTGTTTCTCCATTAAAGCATAAGCTCCACAAAAGCAAGTATCATGTCTGATTTAACAGGGTATATTCTATTCTTATAAGAGTGCTGCCACGTAAGTGTCAATGAATGTTTGTGAAATAAATGAAGGACTAAAGGAGTGACTGAACAAATAAAAATAAGTTCTCTGTGTGTATTGTATGTGTGAATAAGATTTTGAGTTTGGCCAAGGCAGTTAATCACACATTAACAACTCATTAAGGTTTATAGCACTGAGGTACAAAATTGGTTCAACACCACATTCTAAGATGAAACAAGGTTTGTGTTCAGAAATATAGTGTCATTTTTTCTAATATCAGCTGTCCCCCAACTATCAGCATGACACAAGCAAACCATTGATATGTGTTTTTCTGGTTTTTTTTGTATTGAAGATTCCACATGAATGAAAATTATTATATTTCTAATAGGAAGTCCTGTTCTAAATGACAGCAAATCTGAGGGTGAACACATTTGTTTAAAAGAGAGAGATTAAAAAGATGAGATTCTGTGTGTACATTATATAACTGAAGAGAGTTGTCTCTAGCAATTTGACAAGAAAGGTGAAACAGAACATTAACCTGAGCACACAAGTTCAGCTAATGATCTGGGATAGGGAGTTGCGGGTAGAGGGGAGGACAAAGACGAAAGACAACCATTTACCCCAAGTTACTCTCCAAAGATGAGAAAAAGCCCTCTTAGTAATGTCTTTCAAAATCTAACTACTTTCAAGAACACATCGATGAGATACAGAGAGATAGTAATCAAGTTGGACATTAACTTAAAAGTCAGATGACTTTTTAAGCAAAAGTAACTTAGAACTGTAAAGTAGAAAACACTAAATGTCATTGACTTTAAAGTGGATACTGAAGCAAAAAAAAAAACCCTTCTATTAAAAACTAGACTATATGCAGTAACTTATGTAGAAAACTTAGCATAAATATTTATACAAAATTGCCCTACCATATTTTATTAAAGTATTACATTATAAATTAAGAGAAAATCATTTTAAAAATGAGTTATATTTTAGGCCTTTTTTCTCAAAATGAGTTTCATAAATTGATATGGTTATTAGCATAGGAATTTCAATAATAGGAACAAAGAAACCAAATGAAAACCTAATGTGTGTGTGTGTGTGTGTGTGTGTTTTGTGTGTGTGTGTATACAATTACGTGGCATTCCAACTTCAACATGTTTAAAAATATTTCAGTAAAAAATGTTAGATTTATTTTCAGGTAGTTTGTAAGATATTTATTAGGTTTATTTGTAGGCCTTGCACACTAAGTTAAGCAACACTATCATAAAATAAATTATTTAATAACGAAACAGAAACTCAAAGCTTCATATTATAATTAAATAAACTCTAAATGATCTAGTAACTTCAACTGTATGCCCTAAAATAACATCAGGACTACAGTGTCTATCAACTTGCCCACAGAAAACGCAACAATGAAAGAAAGAAAGAGATATCTATTTTTTCATAAAAGATCAACACACTTTGTCCAATTTTTTTGTCCAACTGCTATAAAGTGGACCAACGCTAATGGCAAATAAAAGAGATGCCATTCAACATGCATTCTAGTAGTGAATATTAACTGACTACTATGTGAAGGCAGTGTTCGTTGAACAAATAAAAGAATCTTTGCCTGCGTGACGCTTATATTTTGGTCACTTTACATTTTACTGGAGGAAACGTGAAGAATAGAATACCAGCAATATTAACAACATTATCCCACTAGAAGGTCTCCAGTGACTCATACTTTCAGACTCATCTCAATGACCCTATATGATCTTTATATTCCAAGGAGCATGGCAATGGATTTTAACATTTCCAAATTAAAAGGTAATGGTAAAGTAATGATAACCAACATAAAAATGACTCCCTGGAAACGAAAGCAACTCATTTCAAATGGCTTTGGAATGCCATTAGGACAGCACCTTTTTCTTTGTAATGCAAAAGTCTCACAATCCAGAGAGCAGGTCTTGCGAATTTTGTGAATTTTGATGAGAGGTAAGGCATTACAGAAAGACCCAAAAGTCATGCTCCAGATTCCGGCAATATAGCTAGTAGGACAGACACAGAGTACATAGTTTTACTACTGATCACAGTGATTTAGAGATTGGAACCCATAGTTCTGTGAGATCAGGCATCACTTCAAGATAAATTTACATTTTTAATAAATACAAACTTTGGCTCAGCTAAACAAGGTACCTTGGGCTATATTAACTGTAGATAGATAAATTTGGCGTAATTAACCCTTGCACAGTCTAAACATACCATGTGCCAAAAATGATGTAAAGCACTGAATATGTGAGATAAAGTATGATGAATTCTATTGACAAATACAGGCAATAGCTTCCATTTAATTGAGAAGAAACCGTATACCTAGCACAAGTCTTTTTCTGTGCATTAACTTTTCATAATACAACTATATGAAGTATATAGTATAAAATAGTATATGAAACTATTTTATATATAAATACAGGTGTTTCCAAAGGTTAAGAAAGGGCACGGTGAGAGTGAGAAGCACAGTCTGGGTGGGCAGGACAATCTAGTTGTCTATCTGTGCTTTAAACTCCAATAAACATCATCTCCCACACCACGGCATCTAACTCAGAGTCACATTTCAATTGCCAGCAAATGGAAGCCTCATAAACCCAAAGTGTGAACGGTAATGAAGTTCATAGAGCACGCTTTGAGTGCACAGAGTATCTTTGCAAATATTATCTTTTTTTATTATACTTTAAGATTTAGGGTACATGTGCACAACGTGGAGGTTTGTTACATATGTATACATGTGCCATGTAGGTGTGCTGCACCCATTAACTCATCATTTAACATTAGGTATATCTCCTATTGCTATCCCTTCCCCTCCCCCCAAACATTATCTTTTAAGACTTTCACAATCACGCCATGAGATTATTCCCATATCAAAAAGTAGGAAATGAAAGCCTGGAAAGAAGTTATATTGACATTAAACTGTTCTCAAACCCAAGTGTACAAATGATTCTTCTTGCAAAGAAATTCATATTCTACACAAAGTTCTATTTCAAAATGAATTCTGGAATTCAATTAAACACTCATCTGGAAAACGAGAGCTTAAGTGGAAATTCCTCACTGGTATTCAAGCAAATAAATTAAATAATGATATTAAATCTACATCTAATCTCTTATTATTACATATTGAAAGTTTGCTATATAGCTACCACTAAGTTATACATTTCCAGTGACACAAACCATAAAATGAATTTGTTTCCATTGGTACTAGCAAAAAAAAAAAAAAACCTGCGTAGACAGCAAAAGGGTCAATCTACTAATTTATCTTCTAATAACTTTCCACCCAGGAACATTCGTCCCTCTCATTAGACAGTTGTTCTATGCTTCTTTTTTTCACATTCTAATTGCCTCACCTGAACCAAAAAAAGAATGTGGATCTAGGATCAATACCTTTTGAAAAGTCATTTATTTCATTATATTATTTTTTCATATATCTGCATTATTGCATAGAATACCTGATTGGTCTTATGCTAAGTTTTTCATGTAACATTACCTCTGCAAGATGTTAATAAGTATCCTTCCAAAAATGTTTGAAAAATCTTGGGTAAAATATATTAAGTAAGTTCCTGTTTTATAGTTTTCCAAGAGTTTTACTATCCTTGGCCAATGACAAAATTCAAAGCAGAGATACAGTACACAACTTTTGTAAAACTTACCTATTTTTCTTATAAGACTGTGGCTTTGTTTTGTTTTGTTTTGAACTTCTTTTCTGTGATGTGACATGAGACTGTGTGTTGAGTTAGGGGTGGGGACATACATTAACAGAGGTTTAGGAACTGCTTTGCTAAAGCAAGTTTGAGGAGAAAATGGGGAGACTAATACAAGATTTTCCTTTAAGCAGTGAGAGTTGAAGGGGTAGGTGGTTTTTGGAGAAAGAAGAGACCCATTCATGGCACAGGCTTCTTTATGTTTCTGCTCTGTGTGATACTTAATGAGGATACAGACATTCACTTCCTCTATTTCCCACACCTGGCTGGGGGTAACCCAAAGGTACCTGATAAAGACACAGCCTTATAGCTGTATCAAGTATCCCTGAGTGTGTTAGGACTGGAGAGGCCTGAGGAATAAAATCATACATGCATTAAATGGAACAAATACAGAGAAGAAGAAAACTCAGACATGGTACATTAATTGTGTACCTTTCCTTACAACCCAGCACATCACAGGGTACATGACCTGCTTCCTTTTGACCTGCTTCCTTTATGTTGACTGCATGAACAGGGAATGGGGTTGGGGTACACGTGGGAGATAATTGTGTTTATTATGTACCTGGTATTAATACATCTATAGAGACAATTGGAATGACTATACTGCAGAAATAGCAAGGGAAGAACTGAAAAGGCTAAAATAAATACTTGGTTCTCTAAAAAATACTACAAAAAGATTTCTCACGTCTGACAAATTACATTTTAGTCTAATAGTAATAAGTGACCAAAACTAAGGCGATTTGATAAATATCATAAGGTATTTTATTGTGAAATTGATATCTATACGTATTGCTTATAAAGCTCAGTAATCTGTTCTTAAATTGAGAAATTACTGAGACAACATCGAAAGCTGTCATTTTTGTTTCTATGTTGTCGTTGTTATTGTTTGTGAGGTCAGAGCTTCTAAACTTTATGACTGTTTGAAAGGGGCCTATATAGACCTTGCCTGAATGTTAAGTCATGTGAAATGATAAAAAGCTTTCTGATTTATTGGGTTAGACAAAGAAAAAATTGAGAAACTGAGCATCATTAAAATTAAAGACTTTTGTTATTCAAACTGTGCTTAGAATGAAAACAAAAGCCACAGGTTGGGAGAAAATCTTTTCAAAACATATTCAAAACATTTTCAAAACATATCAGATAAATTACTGGTATTTAAAGTATACAGAGAACTCGAAAATAAGAAAGAAAACAACTCATTTAAAAAATAGTCCAAAGGTCTAAATACAGCTGTCAAATGGGGATTTTGAAGTTACTAGTCATGTATCATTAGGGAACTGCAAGTCACAGCAACCGTGAGATATTATTACATGACTATTAAAATGACCAATATCCAAAAGTCTGATGATACCAAAAGCTGGCAAATGTGAGGAGAAACAGGAACTTTTATTCATTGCTGGTGAGAATGCAGAATAGTACAGCTACTTTGGCAGTCAGTTTGGCAGTTTCTTATAAAACTAAACATACCCTACCACACAACCCAGAAATTACATTCCCGGTATTTACTTAAAGGATTTGAAAACTTACATGCACACAAAAGCCTTCTTCCCATGAATGTTACAGGAGCCTTATTCATGATCACTAAAATCGAAATGTCTTTCAGGAAGTGAATGGAAAAATAAACTGTGGTATATCCAGGCAATGGAATAGTATTCTGTCAAGCTACAGAAGACACACAGGAACCTTTAAATGCATATTGCCAAGTGAAAGAAGCCAGTCTGAAAAGTCTACATACCGTATGATTCAACTGCATGACCTTCTGGAGAAAGCAAAACTATGGAGACAGTAAAGAGATCAGTGGCTATTAGGGATTTGGAGGAGATTTGTGCAGTCTAAACATGTCATGTGCCAACAATGACGTAAAGATATGTGAGATAAAGTATGACGAATTCTATTGACAAACACATGCAATGGCTTCCATTTAACTGAGAAGAAACCATATACCTAGCACAAGTCTTTTTCTGTGCATTAACTTTTTGTAATACAACTATATGAAGTTATAGCCTATTTTATATATGAATAAAAGCATTTCCAAAGGTTAAGAAAGGGCACAGTGAGAGTGAGAAGCACAGTCTGGGTAGGTAGGTCAATCTAGTTTTCTATCTGTGCTTTAAACTGCTATAACCATCAACTCAATCTACTAATTTATCTTCTACATAAATTAGTAGAGGAAACGATGAACAGATGGAGCAAGGAAGAATTTTAGGAGAGTGAATCCATTTTTCTGTATGACACTGTAATGAGGATTATTTGTCATTACACATTTGACAAAACCTATAGAATTCATAAGACAAGGAGTAAACTCTAATACAAACTACATACTTTAGTCAATAATAATGTACCAATATTGACTCGTCAACTATAACAAATGTACCACACTATTGCAAGATGTTAAAAATCGGGGAAATTGGGGTAGAGGCTGAGGATGACGTGTGAATGCTTATTCACTTCTTTCTACAAACCTAAAATTGCTTTTAAAGAGTCAATAAAAATTAAAACAAGGCAGGGTTTTCATGCAATGGAAAAAAACACACAACTTTAGTAAGTGACTCATAATTATGCTTATGCCACTTTGCTAGATTACACTTCATTAATAAATATAGTTTCATTCTTTATGTTATAAAGCAGAATAAAGTCAGATATCTAGAGAAATTGATTTTAATGATTAGAGTAAAAGCATTTTCACCTCCAACGTCAGAATGAGTTCTTCAGAATCAGTCCATTTTATAGTTAAATCAATCATTGATTTTAAAAAAATATTGAGAAAAACTTTAACTTCACTTTTTCCATCAAACTCAATGTCATGACAGCATTGTGAGTCATTTCAATCTAGGATTAAAACCTATTTCTGGACCCAGTGGACTTACTGTGATAGATTCTGAAAATGTAAGACGTTAAAGTCCAGTCTTTGATCTGCTGTCCTCTGCAGTTATCAAAAGGTCAGTTTATCCTGCTTCTTTTCTCTCTTTTTCATATATCTTGCACTTCAGCTTAATATTAGTATTAAGCTAAATTTCTTATTTTATTTTGATTGATAAAGGAAAACAGATTGTTTCGATACAGTTACTGAGAATAAGCAGCAAAAGGTACTTATAAAGTACACAAGAGAACTATCAGATAAAAATGTGTTCAAAAAAAGATTTGGAAATTTTTATTGCATGAATGTTCAAATGGACAGGAAAACTTTCTGGATTCTTTTTCCACCACACATGAGTAGCAGCACTAAAGTAGTGAATAATGTCCATTCAATTGGTAGTTTTCATGTATTTCTGATATCAGAAATGGACTGTTAGTAACTAGTTTTAAAAGCAGAGCATTTTTGTGCATGGCATTCCCCTGAATTCCAAAGCCCAAACTTAACTTAGGCTAATTTCTCTCTGCTGGGAGCACCATTAATTTCTCATAGATAACATTTCATATATATGCGGCATTCTGATGATGTAAAGGAATTCACACTTTATGGGCCTACAAGCCAAATTTAATCAATGGCTTGCTTCATATGGCTGAGAGCTAAAAATTGTTTTGGCATTTTTGAAGTGTTTAAAGAAGGAGAAGGAAGGGGAGAAGAAGAATGAGTAGATGAAGGAGAGACAGAGACTACATATGGCCAGCAAAGCCTATAATATTTACTGTCTAGTTCTTTACAGAAAGAACTTTTCCAATCTTGAACAAAACACACACATTTTTGTTATGCCAAAAAAGGACTACAATAAGTCTTCACTTAACATCATCGACAGGTGCTTGAAAACTGGTCATAGGTATATATATTTATGGTCACGTGATGTTTTGATACACGCATACGGGGGGATAAATTGGGGATGGTTAATTGGTACAAAAATACAGTAAGCGAAACCCATTTTACCATAGGTTGACATCAAAAGAGTTAAGCTTCTATGGCTTTTGGTAACTAAAACGTCAACAAACTTGTAAATAAAGATCAAAACACTTCTAATATTAAATGCTGAAATAAATTTCAGCTATTCTTACGTTTAAGATTAATAAAAGTTAGTAAAATCATTATTTACCTACTTATTTCAGTTTGGGGTTGCAGTTGACCGCAGCCTATCCTGTCAGCTCAGGACGCAATGTGGGAACCAGCCCTGGACAGGGTGCCGTCGCATTGCAGGTGCACTCACACATACCCACAGTTACTCAGACTGGGACCACATAGACACGTCAATCAACCTCACATGCACAGCCTTGGGAAGTGAGAGGAAACTGGAGCATCCAGAGAATATCAATGCAGACATGGGGAGAATATATAAGCTCTACACAGACAGTGAACCCCAATTGGAATCAATTTGTTTTTTCTCATCAACATTATAATGAAATGACATTGAATGAAACGTCGTTATTCAAAGACCTGTTGTACTCAGTTCTAAACATTTCAGAATTAAGAGATCTACACACATCCTCTTCTATATAATGGAGTGGGTCTCTTAAAATTTCCTGGCAACATACTCTTAGCCTGCCTAGGAAACACTTTAGAATAGAACTGCATTATAATAAATTTTCATATTCCATTTATATCTTCCTATTTCTCCCTCTACTTATTAAGGTATAGTCTTGTATATGTAATCCTTCAGTTCCTGAACAAGGTGAACATATGATCTCATGATGTGTGTTTTAATTTCTTAACTTTGTTGAGATTTGGGAATGTGAGGATGATGGAAAGGAAATAAAGGAACTCAGCAGCTATAAAAGAAATCTGACCTTTAATTTTTTTATTGAATTTGTTTCTTGTTTTATTTTTCCTTCCTTTGCACAAATGAGAACTTCTAGTTTTACAAAGGGTACCACCAATTTTAGGACAAAAATTTGTATTTGTGGTATAACACAAGTTGGAGACACAATGATTTAGAGATTGCATATCAATTTTATCAAATAAATGTGATAAAGTAGGTGATATGCACACACACACACATATGTAGTGACAAAACCATTGACACAGATACCCAGATGGCACTTAATGTACTTTCAGCCTTAAATTCTTTCTCAAGGACAAGCCATTTGTTTGCAAATGATTTAGCATTTGGCCGGGCGTGGTGGCTCACGCTTGTAATCCCAGCACTTTGGGGGGCCGAGGTGGGTGGATCACGAGGTCAGGAGATCGAGACCATGGTGAAACCCCGTCTCTACTAAAAATACAAAAAATTAGCCAGGCGTGGTGGCGGGCGCCTGTAGTCCCAGCTACTTGGAGAGGCTGAGGCAGGAGAATGGCCTGAACCCGGGAGGTGGAGCTTGCAGTGAGCCGAGATTGCGCCACTGCACTCCAGCCTGGGTGACAGAGCAAGACTCCGTCTCAAGAAAAAAAAAAAAAAAAAAAAAAAAAAAAAAATGATTTAGCATTCAAAAATGATTAAACACGGGAAAAAATGCATTGCACATAAAGTTCAGATTACAAGTGAATTAAAGTCACACTAATATAACTATAATTTATAATGAATTCAAACGGCTTTCAGAAGGGTCATCTGTGGAAGGTGAAGAGCAATCTGAATTTATTTTTCTGGTAACTGGTCACAGCAATGTTTTCTAGACTAGTGAGTGAGTGCTCATACAGCACCATGTGTGTTCAACAACACATAAAGTTGGATGACAAAATCTACTTTAGTGAGAAGGTAGCTATTTCCAGGGGCACCAATAGTAATGTCAGTTTTGAGTCTTGGGTTTGCTTTTGTTTGTTTACAAGGAGATGAAATGTTTAAGGAAAAAAAAAATTCTACCAATCCATGTTGAGTGAACATTTCAATCCTTGTAAAGACCAAAGTCAGCTGCCACCATGCCATGCAAACCTTATAGTACATGACATGTTAAATCAGTAACCTCGAAAGGGACTTCTGAGAAGCTATGAGTAAAAGGCACACACAAAATGCCTCTGAGATGAATTCACAAATGAAATGGAAAAGGATATCTGTGTACATCCAAGAAGAATAGTAATTAACAGAAAACAAGAACACTTCTAAATTGAAAGAATCCCTAAAGTAAAAGAAGACCAAAGAAAAAGAAATAAAGATGAGAAGTGAAATGAGGCGGAAATGGTGAGCGACAAGGAGACACACTGAGAAAAAAAGTAGCTAAAGTTAGTGTGTTATTATTTCAGCAAAATTAAGTATATCAATACTGAGAAATATGACTTGAAATAGATTCAGTACCTCAAGCAGAAACATAAACAAATAACATCTGGGTTTTTCTTTTGATAACCAGTATTTTAAATACAAAAATCTAAAAATTTTATCTTTGTGTAAGAGTTACACATTTATCATACCAATCAATAACAAAAAGGCGCTATAAATACTTTATGGAAATAAATGTCCTAACAGATGTTAACCAGACATCAGTCTTCACCGGTAAGGATTAGATTTGAAGGTGTTTGCAGATAATTAAAACTTGTTTTTATAACATAACTTAGCAGCTAAGTAGTATAATGAAAATGGGATATTCAAATTATAAGATATAAAATATTAAAGATAGAAGAACATGTTTATTTTTTCAATATAAATATTGTTACAGCTCAGAGAAACAGTATGAAATCTCAGGGCTCATGAAAGGCCACATTCCAGAGATAGTGATTGACAGGTATGGTAATTCCCCTACAGCGTGGTGCCTGTTGTCATGGAGTAGCATGTCTCCTACAGGGTACTACCAGCAGGTTCAAGTAGGAAGAGCCGATAGTCCATGTGAGAAACCCCGGAAGGCTAAAGATAGAAGGAAATATTTGTGCCACGTTGAAGAGCAAGTTCACCAGGTGAATTGGCATGTGGCTAGGGTACAACTTCCCATACATATATAAATAATGAAACACACAAAAAATTATCAGAAAAGTATTTTATTATTATTAGAGTCACGATTAGCACTCTCCTCATCAGGAGAGTTTTAGGTTTTTTTCTAGCCCTACTCTATACTTTTTAAACACAGTCTCCAAGTTTCAAAATAAAAGTTTCTTATTTTTAATTCAAATCTCAATTAAAATAAAACAAAAACCGAAAATGTAGAAGTTCCTTATTTTGACCATCTATATATCATACACAACAAAAAGACTGATAAAATTCCACTAAACACAACAGCTAGATCCGTATTCCCGTTACTGCTTAAGCCCATTCCAATAAGGATTTTATACCAAATCTGCCCTTGCCAAGGCTACCTGGGGCCTTCATTTTATTATTTGCAATGGACAATTTTAACTTCACATCCATGTTGGCTTCCTTACATCCTAGATGCACATACAGCCAGATTTTTTCCCATCAGATGTGATTTGATCCTCCAACTTCGGAATGGCTTGATGACCTCCTCTTTATCTAAAGATCACTTTAAAAAGCCTGAAGTATTTGGCTCTTCCCTAAATCTTTGGCCAGATGTAATGTCATCCTCCCATTGGCTTTCTTTGTCCAAACTACATTAGCCTTATCTCAGATCTTCAAACAAGTTATATTTCCTGCCTAAGATCTTTCTATGAGTGAGTGAAAGGTGTGACGAAGATAGTTCCTCTTTGCCCCCAAAGGTTTCATTGATCACGCTGATAATGAATTTACTGTTAATCTCTTACTGTTATACTCAGGCTTAAATTCTCTACCCTACACACTTCAGTTGACATAATTTTAATTTCCACTGTGATGCTTCTCTCTCTTCTATCAACACTCTCTCCTCACAGGGTTTCATCCAGATCAGGAGTCAGTAACATTTTTGACAAAGAGCCAGATAGTAAATATTGCAGGCTTTGTGTTGCCAAGAGGCAAATTTATGGAACTTTCCCTGCTGAAAAATTTCCCTGTATTTTACATTTTAGACTTATAAATGCCACACGTACTTATAACTCATGAGCCATACAAAAATAGGTGGCAGACCAGATCTGGCTCATGGGCTATAATAGTTTTCCAACCCCTCACCTAGATTCATGATTTTAGGCATGCTCTATAGGCTACGATGATCTAACTCACATCTCTAGCCAAGTCAACTTGTCAGTGCCTACTTGATGTCTCCACTTGGATTCTAACTAGCGTCTTAATTTAAGATTAAAAAATGTAAAATCAATCACACATACGCACCTACCCACACCTCTGTCACTTGCAAACTGCCTCATGTCATCAAGACTTTGCCATATCACTAAAAGTGACCATAATCCCCCATGTCCCTAAATCCAAATACCTTGATATAATTCTTGCTCAGTAAATTCAATCATCTTCAAATCAACTTCCAATCTCAACTGATTTTCTCCAACTTTATTGCTACACTCATAATCCCAACTACCATCATCCTTCAACTGGACAGGTGCAATAGTCAGCTAAATGAACCCCCTTCCTTCACTACTGTACCCTTCCACAATAGTACACCCTCCTAAGGGCTAACCTCATCGTATCACACATCCATCATACAATTCTCAATGTAGTTAATTTATATTCACACTTTGATATAAGATCTAGATTTGGTCCCTGAGAACACTCATGTAATCTCTCTCCATGCTCTTCCTTCATGGACATTCCAGCCAAACCGGCCTTCTTTTCTTTGTAAGAAACTATCAAGCTCTCTTTTTAAATTACAGAATCTTTATATCTGCCCTTCTTTCTGCTCAGAGCACCCCAGATCTTCAAAGTACCTTCCTCTTTGTCTTCACTCAACTCTCAAATGAAATATTACCTCCTCAGAGAGAAAAATGCTCTGAAATACCTACAGCCAGATCAGTGCCTTCCTCCTTGACAGTTTTACTCAGCCATGTTATCACATGTAATCTTCTTCGTAGTAGTGTACTTTATAGCCCTTCACACCATTGCTTTGTTTAGGTATTTGTATGTCTTCCTCCTCTTTCCCTCCTCACTACAGTATAGCCAATTGTGTCTTTGCCTTCTTCACTGCTATATCCCCTAGTGCCTGGTAGGCTTTCTATAAACAGCCATTTA
This sequence comes from Symphalangus syndactylus, assembly GCF_028878055.3. Taxonomy (NCBI): domain Eukaryota; kingdom Metazoa; phylum Chordata; class Mammalia; order Primates; family Hylobatidae; genus Symphalangus; species Symphalangus syndactylus. The sequence continues at coordinate 106,526,324 of NC_072437.2, read as the reverse complement.
TTGACTTATTGACTACATGTATATGCTAATCCTTTTTACTAATTGTTGTTACACTATAAATTTCTCTTCTCCCTCTCTTCGCTTCCCTCTTCTCATGTCCCTTGATGCTTCCTACTCAATATTAACATGGACATCATTTTGTGTCTTCAGCATTTCTCTTTTCATTATATTATGATAGGTTAATTTTCCTAAGAAAACACTATTTTGACAAAAGCAAAGCATTAAAGTAAAGCAGCATAGGATCAATTTTTTCCTATTGAAAAGGAAACACCATCTTTCCGAGAAGACAATTCCACCAGGAAACAAAACAAACACACACATTTCCGGTAAGTCCTAGTTCCCAAGACTTGAAGCCAGTATGTTTTTCCACTTTCAAGTATCCTTGACTGTAGAGATAAAAGGTATCCACTTAGAGATATTAACTCATTACCACTGCCTAAATTTGGTTTCCAGAAACACAACTTAATATGACATCAATGGATGTGATAATCATTTGAAAGTAGCTTTATCAAAATCATCCAACAGAACAAGTTACTTTCCTAATTAGCATCCTCGGTTAAATACCTAAATCTGATGAATAATAAGTTATGCATTATGCTAAATTGCATTGGCTCACTATCCTAGAATGCTTTCAAACTAATTAAAAATGAGATATTCAGTGATGAGAAATATAAAAAGATAAAAACCTATTTCAATCAGTTTAAATTAGAATTTAACATTTCTTCAATACGCTCTTTTGTAGTCAATTGCAAGAGTAATAAAGCAAAATTATTGAGTCTATAATAGTGACCGTTCAAAATTCATAGTGAATTATTAAAAAGAAAACTAAGGTCGCTGCCAACTTTCCACCTCACTTCAAAGCATAGCCAAGGTCATTACAACAGCAAGTAAAAGACTCCACACAATTCCCACTTCTTCGCCTCTATTCTGTTACTTCTGGAATCTTCTACTACTCCAAATTGTGTTTGCTCCAGACTCAGCAGTTCTCACCACCTTGTTCTTCCAATTGCCATCTTCTCTGTGCGGCCTTTCTTGACTACCCAGTTAAAAATTATCCTATCAAAATTATCTGATCCCCATCCAGGATTACTTTTCACCATCTAACTTACGATACTTTGCATATTTATGTGGCTCATTGTCTGTTATCTGTCTCCCTAAGTTAGAATGCGAGCTTCATGATGGCAGAGTTTTGGTCAATTTCCTTCACTCAATAATTCCTGACCCAAAGTAAACACTTCATAAGTATTTTTTGAATATACTAATATATAGTCCGAATTATCAAGGAACTTATAAATAAATAAAGACACAACCCAGCATATAGTGCAGCTTGAGAAATGTTGATAGTGTGGTACAGGAGGAGGTATGTAAACTATGAGAAGCAACAGTTAAATAAGAAGCAATCCAGAAAGACACACAGTGTGGGTGACATCTGAGTTAAAGGACAGAAGGTAAGAAGATAACCAGATGGAGAAAAGAGAGGAAGATCTTACAAACAAGCATCAGAAGTTACCATAAGAAAAGCAAGTACAAAATCATCAGAAGAAAAACAATTGCATCCCAGTTATTACCACAAACATAATTAACTATGAAAACCCAGAACAGTTCATGCTTTGATAATGCTAAAGTTGATACGTAGATTAAGATGTGATATAACAATCTGCAAATCTTAGTTTTCAGAAAACCTTTTTAGGCAAGATATGATGATTTAAGGAAGAAAAGTTGCTGATGGATGAGGCATGTTGTCCCTTAAAGACAAACACTATGAAGACTGCGTACAGCCTTTATAATGGAAAGGTGCCACGTTTTTTCTTTTTTAAGTCCTTGGAATCTCAGTTGGCAACTTTGAAATTCATGTGTAATTCATGAGTTTTTTAAAAGAAATGTAATAAGTAACACAAGTGATTCTAGAGCTTGTCTTTAGGCTGAGGTAGATATTGGCATTATAAATTGAAGTGCTAGAAAGGAACAATAAGAATTAAGAATAAGCAGTAATTTCTGCCAAGATCTGTGGCACCCAGTCTCACACATAAGGCTTTTTGGAATCTCTTGGTTTCCAAGGTTCAGGCTCTCATACTTTAGTTTGTACATAAAGGACTTAAGTTATTCTTAAAGCACAGTTTTAGCACTTCACACCAGGAGATGGTTATGAGACTGATCACAGGATAAAGTGAAATAGGATGTGTGCCTACTTGCAGAAGGAACCTCCTTCCTTTTGCCATTCTATTCCTACTTTTCTGGCAGGAAAGTCCTAGAAAAAATTTCATATACAGATTAATTTTAAACAATTTACATTATATTTTACTATTAATAGCTTCTAGAATATCTTAGCTTAGGCTGGCCCTGGTGGCTCACACTTGAAATCCCAGAATTTTGGGAGGCTGAAGTGGGCGGATCAACTGAAGTCAGGAGTTTGAGACTAGCCTAGCCAACATGGTCAAACCTAGTCTCTACTAAAAATCCAAAAATTAGCCGGGTGTGGTGATGCGTACCTGTAATCCCAGCTATGCAGGAGGCTGAGGCAGGAGAAACATTGAGCCTGGGAGGTGGAGGCCGCAGTGAGCCAAGATTGTGTCACTGCACTCCAGCCTGGGCAACAGAGCAAGACTCTGTCTCACAAAAACAAAAAACAAACAAACAAAAAAAGAGTATCTTAGCTTATATATTTCTCACATCTGATCCTACCACTTTACTTCTTTTTTCCTGTTTATACCAATTATTTCTATCCCTCTTTACATATAGGCAGAAAGATAAGACTAAAATGTGTCATAGACAATGACATCTAGTAAATTGACGTATTCTTCATGTTTAATTCCACAACAGATTTCAAATACAACCAAAATCTCCAAATAAAATCTTAATTCTAAATTGAGTGCTTGTACAGTCTTCAAATATGTTCAAATAGAACATCAAAGCTCAATAAAAATAGTTATATCACTTGGGATGGTGTTTAAAATATTTTTTGCTAAATAAATTCAGCTTCAGAGGATGAGAAAACCTTCGTTAGGAGATGTTTTAAAGAACAAATTAAGTTAAATGTGAAGGAAATCATACTTTATTTTGTTGAATAGTAAGATTTTTTTGTTGCTATTGTGAATTAATGCCATCCAAATATTGAGTGATGTAATTCAATTTAGTAAAAGAAAAAAGTCTAAATTATCAACTTCTTTCCTTATAAAAATGAAATATGCTATAACTTGCATTTTTTCCATGGCAATGACCCTGATGATCAGAGAGGTTAAAACCTAAAAACATTTAAAATCATCTAATCTAAATTATAAAAAAGAAATCCCTTTCTTCAGAAAAAATAATTTTTTAAGGAAGCACTCAAAAACCAATCTCTACTAGTAGATATACAGCATACACATCTCTTACTATCTCCCATGCAGACTGCATAAAAAGGCGTGCTGGCTACTTTTAAGAAAACAACATTCAGATGTCTGGAAAGTATCTGAAATGCATGATTAATCTACACAGATAATTTTCTCAAGAAACCAAATTTTGAAGACAAGTAATTCAAAAGTCTATTGTCTATAAAGTAAATCCGCTGGTATACTTAAACTGCTGTAATCCTTTCTCTGTTTACCTTATAGTGTGCACCTCTCAAGCTATGGGAATGCATGTCTTCTCTAAGAAGAGCTGACTTCTTTTGTAGGAAAAAGCTGTTGGAAATGACTGTTAGGATTTCAAATGTTTGGGAGTGTGTATTCATGTGGGTTTTACGTGTTGAATATTTGCATTTGTAATTTTAAGATGCTTAAATCAAAAACTAAAATGACCTATGCAACATAATTCTGCCATAGGATAAATTAAATTCAATTAAATGTTCCCATACAAATTATTATCTACCACAATGTAAAAATATTTATATATCACAAAGATGTAAGAAACACTGACTTCTATTATACAGCAGAGTTCAATTTCACTACTACTTAGCTTGATGATATTTTAAGGTCATGTCTCTTGGAATACACATTCAATATTCATTGCCAAATGTCTGAGCTCACCTCTCTTGAAGCAATATTCAATTATCAAAGGAAAATAATTTACCAAGCAACCTCACAAAACACAAACTCTAGGTAGCATCAAGGTTTTTCAAAGTGATTATTCCTTACTGGTCGAGATCCTAAGATATTAAAACTCATAGATCACATGATCTGAGATTTTCTAATTGAAAAGCTGTAGCTGTAAACCTTTCATTCAAAGTCGGATACTACTTTCAGCTGTCAAAAGAATTATGCAATCACTTAAAATTCTGGAATGAAAGAGAAAATGAAGGGAACAATAAAAGTAACTGAAATGCACTGAGAAATGAACATAAGGAACCAAATGGAGGCAAAGACAGAGAGAGAGAGAGAGAGGGGGCTGTTTATCTAACCTTCCCTTCTTGAGTGGGTTTTCTCTGATATCTCTAGAGAACAATTGGATGGGTAACAATGAAATACAAAACACAAGATACTGTCTTCGTATAATTACTTGTAATGATTCCAAGATGGCATAATTTGGGAACCTGCTAAATAGGACAACAAAGTGATCTGCTTTTCCAAAATTTTGCCCCTTACCTTATATATTATTTCATGGTGAAGATCAATAAAACTGAAAATTGGAATTGCCAGATATTATCAGATTTTATTTTTTGAATGCTTAACAGCTGACCCAAAATCTGGTCATAAAAATGGAAGTTAAATTAAATTGTCCTCAAAATTTAAGTTTGCTACATTTGTAAGAACCACTTGCTTCTTCAAAATCTCAAACTTTCTCATATCTAGCAGCAAATTGAAATTAGGAATTTAAGCATGTAAATTCATCATGGAAACCAAATTGATTAAAATTTTCTGTGTATTCATGATAATGTTTAAAATTTTTGCTACATTTAAACCCTAAGTTAGTTACAAAGACCCTAAAATTATGCTTGTTTAAAAACTTGGGCTAACTTGCTTTTGAAAACATACTGATATATTCGTTCCATTCTTCTTATAATTATTTTTTTGTCACTCCCAAGCAGCACACCATTGTATATATCCCCAAAACGGCACTTCTTTGTTAAAGCCATTAGGACAGAAATATTTTTGAGCCAGATGCAATGGCTCATGCCTGTAATGTCAGTACTTTGGGAGGCCTAGGTTAGAGGACTGCTTGAGGATAGGAGTTTGTGACCTGCCTGGGCAACATAGCAAGACCCAGTCTTTACAAATGAAATGAAAATAAAATATAAAATAAACTGGCTGGACAAAGTAGTGCACACCTGTGGTCATAGCTACCAGGAGGCTGAGATGAGAGGACCATATGAACCCAGGAGTTTGGGGCTGAGAATGAGCTATGACTGCACCACTGCACTTCAGCCAGAACTATGGGTTGGTGAGTTAGAAATAAGTTCTCAGTTCTGAATATAATAACTGCTCCTGGCACTCCCCAGAATGAGCTGGGTTTTCTTTTGCCTCTCTATAGTCCCTCTTCCTCAGGAAATACCCCCATGGTTCTGCCCGCTGTGCTATTAATTACACCAATGTTTATTATATGTCAGTTCAGTTTTATCTAGATTCTCCCAAAGTCAGTGCTGAACTTAGTTGTTTGAAAATGTATATATTGTAATAGTTACCAAAAAGACCAAATACAGCTAGATATTTATGCTATTTGTTTTATTTCCATCGTAGGTATATTTCCTTTTAAAATTCATATATATCTTTCTCTAAGGATTGTCTCCGTTTCCAGATGTTAAGCACTTTCTCATGCACACACCACCTAAGCAGCAAAGACACAGAGTCCACGTCAGGGAATGTCACATTCAGGATAAGCACCTATTATTCTGTAATTCAGAAGTAGGAAAATGGATGTCCTCAAGCAGATGCTTTTCTTGACAGATACAAAAAATTGACAAGGATCATTGACTTACTTCCAACTCACCATTCATCCCTTTTCTCTTATTTTGACCCTAAGGGTCCAAGACGGATAATGGCCCTACATTCTTATTTGGAATTCAGATTTCAGACTGCATTTCTTCTATCATTGTTTATAAGTAGTGGTTGCACACAGTTGCGATAATACTATGACATTAATCTACATTCCTCGTTAAATCGATTTTTGCCTTCCATTTTTTGAGCTTAGCTACAATTTCTCACATGGTTTCTCTAGGAAGATTCCCCAATGACTGAAACATTTAGAACATGGTCCATTCATAAATATGACATTGGGATTCCCCAACGACTGAAACATTTAGAACATGGTCCATTCATAAATATGACATTGGGATTCCCCAACGACTGAAACATTTAGAACATGGTCCATTCATAAATATGACATTGGGATTCCCCAAAGACTGAAACATTTAGAACATGGTCCATTCATAAATAAGACATTGGGATTCCCCAACGACTGAAACATTTAGAACATGGTCCATTCATAAATATGACATTGGGATTCCCCAATGACAGAAACTTTTAGAACATGGTCCATTCATAAATATGACATTGGGATTCCTCAATGACTGAAACATTTAGAACATGGCCCATTCATAAATATGACATTGGGATTCCCCAATGACTGAAACATTTAGAACATGGTCTATTCATAAATATGAAGAGCTTGTGTAGAAACTATAATTTACTTATCCTATTATGCTTAAGAAATTATGTGAAATAATGTGAAAATAATCTTATAACATTTGCATGCATATTTGCTGCAAGAGTCATAATTCATTGATACTTAATCATAATCTTGGATATGGTGGGTCCCAATAACCAGTATTTCATGCAAGACTGTAAACTTAATAGAGAGAAAACCTTATTTATAAATTTTCATGTGTTCTTTTCTTGACAATAAGGAGCTGTGAGATTTGTATTTTAAAAGATACTTAGTAATAAAAACTTTAATTTTTAAAACTTTTAATTTTAAATTCTGCTTAATTGCATAAAAGTTAAAAGGTAATATTTAATATTTAATGAGGCTTATTGAGCTAAATGATGATATGCAGCTTGGGTTATACTTGCAATTATAAGATTTGCTCATTATACCTAAGCAATCTCCTTCACTCAATCTAGCTACCACTAAGGAAGCAAAATTCCCTGAATCATAGTATCAAAGCATTCCATTATGTTTTCTATTAAGTTGTTTTGTTCTTTGAATCATTGTCTATTTTAATTTATCCTTTTAGAAAGAAAACAAATTACTTAACTTGCATTTCCCACTAGAAGCTTCACTACAGCTAGACTTGGAATTGATTTCAGGCCATTTTTTAATAAATGATTGTCCCTAGTGAAAGATAGAATACTTGAGCCATCAATATTGAGTAAATAAAAGGGTTTGGGTAAATAAGAGAGAAGATACCTATTTTTCTCAAATATTTTAAATATCTAATAACCTATTCCTCATCTAAAACAAGCCACAATTACTGGAAATGATGGTCAGAGGAAGGTTTTAGCAACCCTGTGTAATACTACATGTCATGTTGGATGGCTATTACAGAGAAACAGTTGTCATGCTGCATTTTAGTAATTCTACACATTACCAGAGAAATAGACAACTCTTATAGCCACAGAAATCCAACGTAGCTACTGTCTACATATTCTTGTTTCAGACCTTTGGTGAAAAAAACTACTATGTGTATTGAATATATTTTACATTAGTTTTATCACAAAAAAGAAAAATGAGAATTCTATTAGATGCAAATACAAATTCTGAATGACAGGAAAGAAAAATTAAAGTCAAAGCTGATCTTAATTAACAAAATGTATTATCTGCTTACATGTATATACAACTGTTCATATAAAGGCACAGATGCATTTGTGGTTTTGAAAAATATCTATTTCATTTCAAAACTTCATTGAACAATATTACATATGGCAAGAAAACTGCTTTTTTTGAAGGATCTTTTAAAAAGTGTTAAACTTTATTAGATACTTCAAACTAGCAAAGCTCAACTTCATCACAATTATATAATAACACTGCACACTTTCAATTTTATCTGGAGAAATATACCTATCCCTTGAAATAACTCTGTAAACTTCCTGCTCACAGATTTCATTTCAAGCCTTAAAATGCAGGAAATCAATGCCGAATATACTTGCCCCGAAAGGAAAAGAAAATTTCAGCGATGTCAGGATGTTTTATCACATAAAATACAGAATTGCAATTTGTATCTGAGCAGGCAACACACCTCCAAAAATAATACAATACTTATCACAAAATACATTCACAGATACTAGATTTGGCACAAACCACTCCATACAGCTATTGATGAAATCAGTATTGAAAGCCTTATTACAAAATCTATGGCCTTTTTCTACGCTCCAACAGACATTTCAGGAGGCCACAACCTTGCAGCTCCACTCTCTCATTAATTTCCCCTAAATACACTTGGCAGAAGAATGAGAAACGTCACATTTTTCATTTAATTTCTAAAGAACATCGCATCCTTTAAGAATAGGTTCTTGAAATTTTAAAATGTAAAACATAAAAACCCTAAAGAGACAAACATCCAAAAACATAAAAACCCTAAACAGACAAACGTCCAAAAACTTTTCTTCAAAATCACGACAACTTTATATGCTACGTGTTCTTGTAAAATACCACACACACAAACTCACAGGCACACCCACCCACCCAAAACCCACACACACGCATATTTATGGCCTCGTAACACCTCACATATATATACATATCACCAACTACAACAGAGACACACGCATATATATGGCTTCATAAAACCTCACATATATATACATATCATCAATTACAACAGAGAAAAGCCAATTTCAGAAAGATGGCTTCAATTTTGATGCATTTACTCACACCTAATTCTATTTCAATTTAACTGGTGCAGAGATATTACAATACCCTGTAACAAAAACCTGACGGAAGATTGTAACAAATTGCTTAAACATCAAACCAAAGACTCAACATAATTTCATCACAAAGTGAAATTCGCATCCAACTCGCAAAGAATTAGAAAATCCTTGCACTTACCTTGGCCTTGTCCATTCCCCAGATGACCCCAAAAGACCACCGTCATCATCAACAGCCCCGGAGCCCACGTCCACATCCTTCTAGTGACACGCTCATGTCTTCTGGCCATTGCATCTTAAACTCTGCATATTCAGTGGGGTGGATGTGAAAGTACAATAAATTACATTCTTAGAGAAATACACTATGACTCAAATCCCATATCTAATATGCACTGTGCATTTCTGAATTATCCTGCCTACAAGGAGGTATATTTGAAAATCATGCTTCCCTTTAGGGTTGTCATATTGATGATTAATACGAAAGCTCATTCATTTTTAATCTTTAAGCATTCATCTGAATTACATTTTTAATATCATTTTCCAAAACAGGCCACTTAACCTATGAATGTTAAAAAGTACTCCCGATATACATATTGGAGTTCAGTCAAGCAAAAGCATGGTGTATGGACACTACTTAAGTATAACTTGATATTTAGGCAAATTGATGAATTTAACATACCATGTAATCTCTACATATATACAAAAGGACTTTTCAACACATTTATGTAAGTTTTGCATAAATACCCTTGAAAATATTCTCAAGTTTTAAGTGGTATTCTAATTATGTCAGTAATTTTAACTGAATAAAGAGATGCATCATGTGCAAAAACTAATCTTGTTTACTTAAAATTGAGAGTAAATTTAATTATAGAAGGTACAAAACACTTGTAATTTTGATTTCAGATATATGACCCACAGGAACCTTCATATATACAAATATTATACACATATATGCAATGTATATTTGAATGTTCATTTTGAAACTGTTTTTCATACTGATACATGAAAATACTTAAATGTCCACCAAAGCAAGGTTATTTATTCATACATTTGAATGATATACAGTAGCTCAAAAGAATAAACTTGAGTTGCATGTACTAATATGGATAAGTGTCCAAAATGAATAGTGAAGCAAAATTAGCAAATTTAATAATGATAAGTTCAAAACTACACCTTTCATATGTAAACATGTGCAATAGTTAAAACTATACATTTTATGTTGCATAAATATATAATACAGTATAATAACGCATAAGAATGATAAACACCTTCAAGACCAAAGTTAGGAAATTACAAGACTACAATTTAGATGGTTACTAGGTGGAATTGTAAATCAGAGGTTACTCCTAAATCCCAATTTTTCCACAGTTGACAAAATACGGAGTTAAGAAAAATAAACTTAATGATTTCCAGAATGAACGCTTTATTCAAAATGCTACGTAATTACAATTCTAATAAACTTGCAAGGGAATCCAGTCACCCAGAAATTTTTTATGCCTTTCTCCTACATCACGAAAGGGGAAGATTTAATTACCAACTTTGCATTACTTAACGTCAGACACATAGTATCAGAGCTAAAGAGAAATTTAAGAAACACCTAACTCAACCTCTCTATTTTAAATGACCAAATGAGTTGAGAAGGTTACAATGGCATTTCTAAGTTCATATGTAAAAACAGAATTTTGATGACAATGGCAGTTTAAGTACTAATAAACACTCCTTGAAAAGTTACTGTAATCCAGGTTATTTTACTGTGCTAAATGCCTTACATTCTTTACCCAATTCAGTTTCCACAGAAATCCTATGAACAAAGCACTTCCAAAATTTACCACTTCACAGCTAAGAAAACAAGGCTTAGAGAAATGCTACACGATCCCCTAGTCATGAGGTTAGTAGGTACCACTGTGGAGACTGAGGCAAAACAGGACGATTTCAAAGCCTATGCTCTGAACAAGTAAACACTAAGCAGGAATTTAGTTCTAGATCTCCCAGTTGTAGTCCAATAATCAGCCAAAAAATGGTGCTGAGAAGAGGGGAAAGAAAGATGTCTTGTATATGGAGCCTCATATATTTGATCCCAAATAAATCTTCAAATTGAAAATCATTAGAGCACAAGGCAATAGAATTATTAGTTTGTTTCTAAAATCATCAACCTTTCCCAAGTTGAACATACAAGTATATTTTATCATACATATACTATATGTGTGTATAACGTGTGTTTATCTAAGTATTCCTGTGGTTTATATATCTGGATTTGGAATTACAAGTGTTTTGTGGTTTATTATTTATTTATTATTATACTTTGAGTTTTGGGGTACATGTGCACAACGTGCAGGTTTCTTACATATGTATCCATGTGCCATGTTGGTGTGCTGCACCCATTAACTCGTCATTTAGCATTAGGTGTATCTCCTAATGCTGTCCCTGCCCCCTCCCCCCACCCCACAACAGTCCCCAGAGTGTGATGTTCCCCTTCCTGTGTCCACGTGTTCTCATTGTCTCCCTCTGTTGCTCTGGCTGGAGTCAGTGGTGTGATCATAGCTCACTGCAGACTCCAAGTCCTAGGCTCAAGCGATACTTTTGCCTCAGCCTCTCAAGTAGCTCGGACTACAGGCACGCACCACCATCCCCGGCTAATTGTTTTACAGAGATGGGTCCCACCGTGTTGCTTGACTGGTCTCAGCCTCCTTAAGTCAAGGGATCCTCCCACCTAGACTTCCGAAAGCACTGAGATTACAGGTGTCAGCCACCTTGCGTTTTTTGATTTCTTCAATTAATTTTACTTATACACTTGATTACACAAGATTAATTTTGTGTACATAATGAATCTCTTTTGAGGTTTAAGTTACTGATTAATTAGAGTACCACTTAACAAGCGTGTCATCCCAGCACTTTGGGAGGCTGAGGTGGGCGGCTCACCTGAGGTCAGGCATGAGCCACCGTGCCCGGCTTACACACATTCTTTTCACTCCTGCTTTCAGATCTCTATTCCCTTCTAATTCCAGTGGAACCACTTTCACTTAGTATCAAAATATCCAGATCCACTCATCAAAGTGTCAATAATCCTTCAGCAAATTACCTTTGCAAATCTACTTTTATGTAATATTTCCTTAACTTCTTCTTACCTACATCCAGTAGTCATTTTACAAGGCAGAATATTTTCTATTTTATATAGAACTGAGGCAGTATTTGAAAAAAATCTCAAAACACTCTTCAGGAAGGACTGGCATCTAAAACACCAGTTCCAATATATATTTTAGTAACATTTTAAAGGACAGATGGTTTTCAAAATGTTATTATAATTTAAAAAAATGTAACCTTCCTCTCTGAGTTCATGTTTATGGAAAACTAATATTTCATAAATGCCAAGTTACTATGATGTATTGTCTAAATGCTGCCCCTGACATTCTATAAATGTAAAAATCATAACCTTCTAACTAACTTTGGTATTAGTCAACAACTGTGCTGATGAAAAGTAAAATCAATTCATTTAAAAAAAATTTTCCATGAAAAAAAAAACAAGTAACTTGTAAGTAGTAGCGTAGATGAACCAAAAAATAAAGTAACATTAACCAGAAAGACATGCCATGGATTTCTCTAATCTTTTTTTGGAACACACTTTTCATGCATATGAAAATAAAAATTAAATATAAAATGCCTACTTTATGTATGTACTTTTACTTGTGTCTGTTGTTCTTTAAAGGTTAAAATAACTCCTAAAGCCTGCATAGCTGAGCCCATTGTGCTCTTCTGCCCATAAAATAGATTGGATGTGCAGTGAAAGAGGTATAACTTAGGCTTTCAGATTAGTTATGACGATGGAAACACAATTCTATTCAATAGTGTTCATGTTGGTCTTTGAAATGTTTAAGGTCACAAGGCAAAAGAGAACAGACTTTAAGAATGTTCGTGTATTACTTCTCGTCTTACCCAATAGCTAGATTAGTTCAATAAGGCCAGTGTTTTGGAGTAAACAGCATTGTGAAATGTGTCGCGGAGTCCGGAGGCTCCACCACCTACCTCCAGGTAGTTGTTCTGTCCGGTGGAGCCTAGACTAATACCTTAGGAGATGCATTACATCTACAGGTACCAACTAGGAAGGGTAGTCTTGAATTAAATGGCTTTAGACACGTTATAAGAGCAAATCGAAGCTTCCAGGTATTAGAACTACTTCAATCACAGAGCGTCTCTGGGTTCTATCTGTGGCCAGCATCATGTCTCTGTCTGCCCTCCCCGAATGCTTTCTCTCATCATGTGGATCTTCTAGATGGTTTTATTCTTCCCCAGCCAGCCAACTTGATCAACAAGCCTAGGTATATTAGGTATGTATAAAGTTGGTTCTTAAATAAAGTCCATTTCTGTATCTAGGTAAGTAATGTCTTCAGACTTACAATTTCATTGATATCTAGAAAGAGTGACTCTAGTTAGCTTCTAGTGTCAGTTTTCCTAGCAGCTTCTTTAAAAAAAAAAATCCTCTCTGTAACAAAGCTTCCTTGCAAGTATTGCTGTTGGCAATAGTCCTGTTTACTAAAATGCTTATCCGGTGAAACTTGCGCTGTGCCAGTGAGCCTGCAGGTTGATGGTCCTTTTGTTCAACTTCTCCATTATAAAGCAACCTCTCTGATCACCCTTTTAAAACTAAAGACCAAAGAGTCAAATGAGATCAGGAAGTGACCAGAGCTCACAGGTCATCAACTCCTCTTCCTAGCATATTATAGCACACAGTCTAAGCCCGAAAAACACAGCAGAACCCATTATAGCTCTCGAGTTCCAGTTATTAACATTGATTTTTTTCAATGGAAAATTTTCATTAGAAGCTATCACAGGACTCACATTCAGTAATAACTTAGATTAGGATACATACTGGAGCCTTTGTCCTTAGAGTAGGTGCCACTGAGTCACTATTAAAAGGAGTCTTTTTGACCTTAGTAAATTCTCACAGGGCTTATCTCAGTCTAAACTGTAACTGGCCTTTACTAGTGATGTCATGTGTAATTCAAATTAATATTGTAATGTATATAAATTGTATATATAGGTATAATACATGCATGTATTTACAATTATTTATTTTATTTTATTTTTTAATAAGATGAAACTTAGAGGTTAAAATATGACTCTAGGCCATTGTGCTTTAGAATGAAGAGCACAGACATGGGTTGCAAATGTAAATTTTGGTCCAATTTAATTTCTGTGACAAATTCATTAATGTCTTCAAGGTTCAGGCTCTATGTGTGAGACAAATGAAAACAGCTCTAAGATTCCTGAAAACCCTAAAGTATTAAAATTCCACTCTGCCATTAGTTCAGATAAATCATTTGCCAATTTGCCCCACAAGAACCAGGCATCTTTAAATGGTAACATAACATGCACTTCTCTCTCCCAAAGTGTAGTGCATAAACGTTCTGCTTCTGAATAACACAGGATGCCTGCTAAAATGTGCTGTCAGGGGTATTAGTAAGGAAATGTTGTATCAAAACTTCTGCAGATGTGGCCCTGAAATACACATTGTAATAAATCCTCCAGGCCTCTCAAGTTAGGAATAACTGGTTTATAAAATTGTACTTACTTAAAAATTATAGATAAACAGATTTTACCAAAACCCAGTTTTTCTGATCTGAATGAAATAAGGCTCTATATTCAGACTGACTTTTCAGTGAAAAACAACTTAAAATAGTGACAAATCATGTATAAGTTTAAATGAATATAACTAGGAGACCTGAAAACTCAGGTTCAGCAATCATCTTCCAACAGTTTGAGAGCCCACAGGAGCCACACAGCCCTCATGTCTCCCCAGAGAAGCGGGGTGATTCTTCCCCCTAAACACCATGCAATTCTTCTTCTTTTTTTTTTTTTTGAGACGGAGTCTCGCTCTGTCACCCAGGCTGGAGTGCAGTGGTGCAATCTCGGCTCACTGCAAGCTCCGCCTCCTGTGTTCACGCCGTTCTCCTGCCTCAGCCTCTCGAAGTAGCTGGGACTACAGGCGCCCGACAACACGACTGGCTAATTTTTTTTGTATTTTTAGTGGAGACGGGGTTTCACCGTGGTCTCGATCTTCTGCCCTCGTGATCCGCCCGCCTCGGCCTCCCAAAGTGCTGGGATTACAAGCGAGAGCCACCGCGCCCGGCCAACACCATGCAATTCTTGAAGTGAGTGAAAGCATTCCTGCTCACACTGATACCCTCTCAAGTGAACTCAAAGTTAAGCCATCTCCAGCCAGACCAGATACCCTGGCCCATATCTCATTCATTAATATATGTTGAGAAGCATTTGTTTCTTGGAAACTGCATGAAGTGCATAGGCTGTGGACTCCACTGGACCTAGTGGTCTATATTTAATCAATTCCCTTCACACATATGTATCAGATGCTCTCTTAGTTACGGAGCTGCAGTGGTGAGTAAGAAAGCCACAGTCCTGTACTCCTAGGGTTTCAATTCTGAAGACGAAGACAGGCACAGAAATCCAACTGAGCAAAGTGAAGAGATTATTACAAAATGTGTTCACATGCAAAGTGAAGCAAGGGACTGAATATCCAACAAGGGTGTTGGGGCGAACATTAGATATAATCTTAATTCACATTATATAAGATTCATACATATAATTTTTATATATAGTTATATTAATTTGGGCCGGGCGTGGTGGCTTATGCCTGTAATGCCAGCATTTTGGGAGGCCAAGGCGGATGGATCACTTGAGTCCAGGGGTTTGAGACCAGTGTGATCAACAGGGCAAAACCCCATCTCTACTAAAAATAAAAAAGTTAGCCGGGTGTAGTGGTGTGCGCTTGTAGTCCCAGCTACTCAGGAGGCTGAGAAAGGAAAACTGCTTGAACCCAGGAGGCAGAGGTTTCCGTGAGCCAAGATTGTGGCACTGCACTCCAGCCTGGGTGACACAGCAAGACCCTGTCTCAAAAGAAAAAGAAAAAAAGTAATATTAATTTGGATTATACAGACTCTAACCACTTCTTTCAAGTGAGAATATTTAAGCTAAGACCTGAGAATAAAAAGAGTTAGCTTTTCATACAATACAGAAAGATTCGTCTTATAGGAAAAACCCCCAGTGTTCAAGGACCCTAATATATGAGCAAGATCTTGGCATGTAGAAGAAACCTGTGAATTGGATGAAATGAAAAACTGAAAAGTAGGAATCTGGATGAAGTACAGAAGGGAGAAAGACTAATGTGAGACGTGGCTGAAAGAGAAGGATATGTGAAACAGTACAGGTCTTCATTAGTAATGATGAGGAACATAAATCTTAGTCCAAGTACACCAGAAAAGTGGGAGAGTTGGAAACTGAAAGACATGGTAAGAGATCACTTTGGTTTCTCTGTAGCTAACAGGGTGTCGGAGATAAGAATTAAAGTAAGTTGACTAAGGATGACCTAAGAAAATAAGCGTAGGTAAGAAAATATGTGGCTCTGGCTAGGCTGGGGACATTGGAAATCAAAATAGGTGGAGGAAATTACAGATGTATTTGGAACCAAAATATTTTTTAAATGAATGTTGAATTGGATATTGTCAGAATATTGAGGAAGGGCCAAAAATGACTTATAAGCATCTAGCATGGCTGGCAGTGCCACTTACGATCATGTGGGAAACCAGGACATGTTACCTCTGAATTATTCGAGTGCTATTGTCACGTAAATCATCAACTCCCAGAATAAAGGTCTGGACCAAACTCTAAGACTGGAAATTATTAGCTGTTTAGTAGTGTTTAGAGCTTAGAGAGAGTATGTGTGTGGAGAGAAAAGAAGAGCAATTAGGACAGAACCCTTAGAAACGTCAACATTTAAAATTTGGGAAGAGAAAGAGAAACAAATAAATTGTGGGAAAATGAAGCTCAGGGTAGTTGCAAGGGAATGCTAAAAATGAACTATGGCATTTGAGGAGGAAAACGTGGAAACTGAAAGCAAGAGAGTACGGATGGATCGTGAGGGAGCAGCAGCATCTGTGTCCTAAGGAGGGTCTCAGTGAAAATGAAGGGTTGTAGGAATGAGGACATCTGGGCCAACGAGCTGGCAAGGAGTGATGTCCAGGAGGCAGAATATTTGCATCTAGATCCTGGTGGTACATACCCTTGTAGAAAATGTTTCAGATTTGATGACAATAAAGTGGAGGAAAGAAAAAAAGTAATGGAAATAAAGATGTCAAAAAACGGGGAACCGAGGTTTGTACTGGTCCTTTCACGTGAAAGCTGAGCCACTAAAATGATGGCTGAACTTGCCTGAAGATGATATTGAGCAAAAGATCTAAAGCCTTAAATAAATGGCAAGAGGCCAGGTGCAGTGGATCATGCCTGTAATCCCAGCACTTTGGGGGGCTGAGGCAGGCATATCACCTGAGGTCAGGAGTTCGAGACCAGCCTGGCCAACATGGCGAAACCCCGTCTCTACCAAAAATACAAAAATTAGCTGGGTGTGGTGGTATGCACCTGTAATCCCAGTTACTCAGGAACCTGAGGCAGGAGAATCACTTGAAACCGGGAGGAGGAGGTTGCAGTGAGCCGAGATCACACCATTACACTCCAGCATGGGTGACAGAGCAAGACTCCATCTCAAAAAAAAAAAAATAAATAAGACCAGAGTGCCCAGGAGGGAGGTCTGTTGATGATGGTAATACCAAAGGGGCATGGCTGATATTTCCAAGGGGTTTGAGTTTCAAAGGAACAGTCTAATTTGCAAGGAGCGGAGAAATTAACAGTCTAGAAGTTGTAACGGGAACCAAGAACAACCACCTCGGCTTCCAGCCATAGGTATGTGGAGGGTGAGAAAAAGACCTGTCTCAATTTATGAAAGCTAGAGGAAAAACTGCACTTTAGTATCAACCAACTTTTGTTTTAAGATAATTACAAACCAATATGGAACTTAGCAAGAGTCAATTTTGACAGTTTCCTGCAGCTTAGTAAATTCTGCACAAAATTAAGATTTAACACAAAAGTAGAGAAAAATTTTAATGGCATAGCACATTTCTTCACAATTCCTTAAACCAAATAATTCCCTGTTCTTCTAACTCTCACCTTACACTATCAACTAGGCTTCTTATTCAATGAACGGTTTAAGTCTACTAAGACACACACACACACACACACACACGTCTTATCCAGCTGCAGATCTCATTTTTGAAGGTACATTGAAAGTACATAGATCATCCTATAATCATCAACTATGAAGATTGTGAGCAACTGGAACAAGTATTCTTGGAAAAGAAGTTTCCTGTGTATAAGAAAAAAAAGAGTCCAACTCTGGGAACTGACTTGGCTGAGTCATCATTATATGCCACTGGCAAGAAATCAAGAAGTAATTCAGGACTGATAAACTTTGTTAAAGGAAATGGAAACAGCCTATCTGTGAGGCTTAATTCTTGATAATCTGGCCAAGATATAGCATCTGGATAAGAGTTCACTGACTCAACTAAATTTTGTGAAGGTGAAGTACTTGTTAAAATGAAAGATCTATTTAGAGAGAAATAAGTAGACATAATGTCTGCACTATGGATAGGTGTATACCTGTTTTTTGCAAAAACAGTTTGTATCTTTGAAATGCTGGTTTGCCCTGGACAGAGCTAACTTAAATAGAGACCAGGCGCGGTGGTTCATGCCTGTAATCCCAGCACTTTGGGAGGCCGAGGAGGGTGGATCATGAGGTCAGGAGATCGAGACCATCCTGGCTAACACGGTGAGACCCCGTCTGTACTAAAAATGCAAAAAATTAGCCGGGCATGGTGGCGGGCACCTGTAGTCCCAGCTACTCTGGAGGCTGAGGCAGGAGAATGGTGTGAACCCGGGAGGCGGAGCTTGCAGTGAGCCGAGATCGCGCCACTGCACTCCAGCTGGGTGACAGAGCGAAACTCCGTCCCAAAAATATATATATATAGTTTTTTTATATATATATGTATATATACCCAAAGGATTATAAGTCATGCTGCTATAAACACACATGCACACGTATGTTTATTGTGGCACTATTCACAATAGCAAAGACTTGGAACCAACCCAAACGTCCAACGATGATAGACTGGATTAAGAAAATGTGGCTGGATACATATGTAACAAACCTGCACATTGTGCATATGTACCCTAAAACCTAAAGTATAATAAAAAAAAGAAAAAAAAAAAAGAAAATGTGGCACAGATACACCATGGAATACTATGCAGCCATAAAAAAGGATGAGTTCATGTCCTTTGTAGACACATGGATGAAGCTGGAAACCATAATTCTCAGCAAACTATCACAAGGACAAAAAAGACCAAACGCTGCATGTTCTCACTCATAGGTGTGAATTGAACAATGAGAACACATGGACCCAGGAAGGGGAACATCACACTCCGGGGCCTGTCATGGGGTGGGGTGAGGGGGAGGGACAGCATTTGGAGATATACCTAATGTAAATGATGAGTTACTGGGTGCAGCACACCAACATGGCACATGTATACATATGTAACAAACCTGCACGTTGTGCACATGTGTCCTAGAACTTAAAGTATATATATATATATATATAAAGAGAAAACCATTAAAGAAAGGCTATAATACACAGGAACACACAGACATACATACACCTGTGTGTCTATATCTTCAGTTATCACACTTTTTCTATACAGACTCCACACGAGACAAACATGTTACATTTTATGAGAAACTATAAGTGGAAAGAGGAGAATTTGTGAAATCAATATAGAATGTTCCTTGTTTAGCATAATTCTAACTGTTTCTCATTAGAGGTCTGAGTATCAATCTGTATTATATGTGGCCATGCTGGCATTTGGGAAATTCCACAAGAAACTTTTTAAATATGAATTTGGAAAAGGGAAAAGGATTTTTAAAGTGTCTTTTTTTGTTCTGCATTCTATGTGGAAAATCTATTTTGTGCTAACTGCTCGTGTTAGCTTGTGATTGCCTGTGACTATGTGGAAGATATACTTTACGTGACTATGTGAGCAATAGTCTTAAAGTTAAGAAATCTAAAATTTGGTTGGTTTAGTTGCTAATTAGGTAAATTACCTTGTAATGGTTACTTAACCTCTCAAAGATTAATTATCTTCAGTGGTACATTGAAGGTTCCATTCATATTGATTTTAGTAGACTTATCCTACTAAAAAGTAAATTTAACAGAAATTATTCTAGACCTCATTATTTCAGGAGACCCCACCCCAGCTTTTATTCCTAACTTCAAGAAATGCAGAGAAATTTAAAAATTCGATGTTCTCCCAATTCAACAGAATATAACTGAACTAAATCGATTTATGTATAATTCATTATTTCAACCTTTAACGCTATATCCGAGCGGTTTGTTTTCACCATAAAGTTATAGCTGTTTAGGCCAATAATTAAAGAGGACCTTGATAGAGAATGACAAGAGAGGATGATCACCCTATTGTCTATCTTCCAGCTGTTTTCAATGCCCTGAAGTTTTATTCACACCCAAATATTAGAATCTTATCTGAGAGAGCGTACTCAAATGATGAATCATGCTAATTTCTCAAGAAAAGTGTTACAGAATAATAAATGCCTTTCTGGTCAAAGCACTGATGCTCTGGAAATAATCTTTATCCAAATGAGGTACAGGAATTGTTAGGACTATTAAAAGTTTGTATATGATATCTGCCAGGTTCGACTGAGCTTCACTTAAAATCTACCATATTAGGGCCAAGTGTAATGACTCAAATTAGTGAACTTAAAAATTGTTTTAAAATGTTTCCTGGAGACATTTCAAATATTGCTCTCTGATTTATCACTGTTACTTTTGCTGAATTCAATTTGATGCCAAGATTTATTCAGATTAATCAAATGCCATAAACTCTGATACCTAATGTTCTTTAACACCTTAAGAACTTTTAAACAGATCAAATGTTGAAGATACGCTTTTAGTGAAACTGTACCTAAGCACATGAATTCTATTGAATATAGCTTTTTAGAAGACTAACAAAGAAAGAAGACTTAGGAAATTCGGAAACATTTTTTAAACCTTCTAGAGGGAATTAAACTACTGAAAAATAATTTCAATTGGTGAATCTAATGGCATTAATCAGAAGATAAGAAAAAAGTAACCATAAAACTTTATGGGGGTAATATTTGCTATGAGGATCAGGAAAAACAACTAATGGATATTAGGCTTAATATCTGGGTGATGAAATAAACTGTACAACCAATCCCATGGCATAAGCTTACCTCTGTAACAAACCTACACTTGTACCCCTGAACTTAAAAGTTAAAATTTAAATAAATAACGTTGTGCTATTAATTTCAACCAGAGCCTTTCCAAGGTGCAGGGAACTTTTGAGAATTTTATTTCTTGCAAAAGGAAACTTGATTCCTTG
This sequence comes from Symphalangus syndactylus, assembly GCF_028878055.3. Taxonomy (NCBI): domain Eukaryota; kingdom Metazoa; phylum Chordata; class Mammalia; order Primates; family Hylobatidae; genus Symphalangus; species Symphalangus syndactylus. The sequence goes on along the minus strand of NC_072437.2, from coordinate 106,505,235 downwards.
CTTAGGGCCTTCCTAGGAAAACCTCTATTCTTTGGAGAAGCATCATACTCCTACAAGATTTAAGGACCATCATATTTGTCAGACTTTTTTTCTGTTTTACTGTGAGCAGTTTACAGAACATAAAGAAAAATCAAATCCGAAGGTGCACTACACGTGTTTTATCAAAAGGAACATTTTTGTGTACTTTTAAGAAAATACGACAAATTGAGTTTTCTGACCTATTACCAAGTTAGACATCTTGAGTGAATTGAATCTGTTGTAATCCTGTTTGGTTTTCATCCCATGGCTCTGGAAAACTGACATTTATCTCCAATTTTTCAACTCTGCTTCTTTCCAGTACCTCATCTATACGACTATTATAGTACTTTTCATCTGCTTCTACCACTACACTATGGCTGCATTACTTTTAACACAGTGTCCCACATGTTACCCATTTCTACCTTATATAAAGAGTAGAAATTGAATTGTAATTGAGTATGCAGTTGCCTCATATTCAGGTCTTCAACTGAAATAACTCCAGCTATCTCAAAACTTCAACCCTCTCTGGAAGTATTGGACCAAATTATTCCAGATTATAGCACTCTCAGGCTAAAATTACTAATGCTTCTATAGTTTCAGAGACTGTATCAGGTTATTCAACACAACATTCCATGCACCATTCCAGCCTCATATAATCAGAGGACACTTAGACGACTTTAATAGCCTTCAAAAGACACCCTCCTCTTTTACTTATATATATATTTATTTATCTATTTATTTAATGGAGACAGGGTCTTACTCTGTCACCCAGACTGGAGCGCAGTGGCATAATCACGGTCCACCGCAGCCTGCACCTGCCGGGCTCCGATCCTTCCACCGCAGCCTCCTGAGTGGCTGGGACCACAGGCGCCGCCACCACGTCTGCCTGGTTTTTGTATTTTTGTGGAGATGGGGTTTCACATGTTGCCCAGGCTGATCTGAGACTCCTGGGCTCAAGAGATCCACCTGCCCCGGCCTCCCAAAGTGCTGGGATTACATGAACGAGCCATTGTGCCCAGCCGGTCCCGCCCGGTTTTTAACCTTCGTACTGTTTATATAATCATCCTTCACAAAATAGAACACTTCATTACTCGATGGTTCTCATTATTCTAATATGAAGAACTATATTAAGAAAATAAATTCCTGGCCGGGCGCGGTGGCTCACACTTGTAATCCCAGCACTTTGGGAGGCCGAGGCGGGCGGATCACGAGGTCAGGAGATCGAGACCACGGTGAAACCCCGTCTCTACTAAAAATACAGAAAATTAGCCGGCGTGGTGGCGGCGCCTGTAGTCCCAGCTACTCGGGAGGCTGAGGCAGGAGAATGGCGGGAACCCGGGAGGCAGAGCATGCAGTGAGCCGAGATCGCGCCACTGCACTCCAGCCTGGGCGACAGAGCCAGACTCCAGCTCAGACAAAAAAATAAATCAATAAATTTCCAATATTTCCTAGCATATCCAATTTAATTCTATACATCACATAAAAATAAAAGCCGTCTTACTGTGTTAGTTTCTTACTGCTGTTACAGTAAATTAACATAAACTCAGAGGCTTAAAACAACACATTTTTTTCTTTATACTTCTGGGGGTCAGAAGTCCAAAATGGGTCTTAGTGTGCTAAAATCAAGGTATCATCAAGTGTATATTTTGTCTAGAGATTCCAGGAGAGAATTCACCAGGTTTGAGGGGTCACATGTATCCCTGAGCTCTTGGCCTCTGCACATCTTGGACACAGCACATCACTTCAGCCTCGGCTCCAGTTTACCCAAGCTCTTCTGCTCACTCTGGTCTCTCCGCCTTCCTGTCTGAAGGTTCTTTGTGACTACAGTGGGCCCACCTAGATAATTCAGGATAATCGCTCCAGTTTAAGGTGAGGTGATTAGCAATCTTAATTCCACCTCTAACCATAATGCTCCCATGCTGCCTAACAACACATTCAAAAGGTCATCCTGCTAAGGGTCATTATTCTACCTACACACTAAGTGACTGAGAAAAAGTAAAGTTATCTATCATGCCTTACCTATGGCGAGGAAATAATAACTTATAATGATTTATCTACGAAAACCTGTTTTTAAAAGCTTTGGTCCTAGTCTATTGATTAAAGTTTTGGTATATTCCAGATAAATTTCATGTCCTTGATGCTAACACATTGTGCACAGTAGATGGCCTTTTTAAAATAGTACTGCATAAAGGAATATTTAAGGTTGTCTGGACAATAGAAAAGGAACTTTAGTTGCTATGCCACAAAAGGCCAGATTTCTGCACATTACACCTCCTACCAGTGCACACATGTGCCAAACTCCTTCCTGAAAGCCTGGTTTATGTTTCCTATGTGCTTAGCAATAGTTTTACTCTCACGACTGTTTATATTAAGTCCTATTTTTTAAAGCATATCCTCATTTGTTTGTTTTCCTGAGCCTCTGAACTGGATTTCATCTGGTATGTATTGCACAGGTTTGCACACTTGATTGTACGCTACCTAAAAGCATCCTCTTGTGTTCTGGACACGGTTATTTTTCTCCATGGTAAGGTGATAAGTGACTTCTCTGAGGACTTGCCACCTTAGAATGCAGTGGTGACATCACCTGCTCAGGCTCTGTCTGCAATGTGGAATTTAGTATTTTCCAACTTCTGGTCTAACTTGAACTTCATAATTAAGCAGAGCCGCCTTTTGAGGGAACAGTAGGGTGTCTGCCCCTAAACGTCTGTGTAAATGCAGAGACACATTTGGGAACATAACTGACTTTTACGTACAGAAGCCAGATGCATTTCATGACCATGCATGCTTAGGGAAGCAAGTTCATCTCATCTATCACAATAAGCATCTGTGCCACTAAATTCCACTGCAGGATACTTTTCACACTTAGACAACAAAACATTTAAGGAAATAAAAGCTCTTTCCAATAAAAATGTGCATCAAATACTGTGTGTATGTTTAAAAAAAAACCTTCCTCTATAAGATAAGGCCACAGGAACTACTAAAAAAGCATTCTTGAAATACATTTTCTGATAGGAATCTAGGCCCTTGCCTTATATAAGATTTAAGGAAAGTGATGTGTGTGTCTTTATACTTGAAAGGCTGTTTTCAACAGCAAAGGGTATGCTTTGAGGTATCAATATAGTTTTGAGAATGCAAAAGTTTAAAAGAAATGGAATGCATATTCTCCAGGTATGAATATGCAATTGTCATTATTTTCCTACCATCTACTAGATTAGAAACAGAAGAAAAATTATGGAAATGTCTGTTTTCCCTCAATAGGAGTACCTATTTATTAAAGTTAATTAATTACTATTCTTTAAACATTTTCAAAATAGACTCATAAGTGACAACTTTCAGAGAAAACAAGGGTTTTTGGATGTAAATATTTACTTATAACATGGATAAAATAATTTTGTTAAATATTAACTCCATATTCATAATGTTCTCTATTGTTTTTGCATTTTGTTTAACAATAGAGAATCTAAGACATTTAGTGTTCATGAGTTTCATACAGTTTCCTGTCAATGTACTTTGTCTTTTTTTTATTGGACTACTAATCATTTATTTATGATTTGTTGGAACTACTCATATTTTAAATATGTCAAGTGAACTGCAAGCACTTGTTGCTGATTTGATATTTGCTTTTTACACATATTCATTGTATCCTCTGAAAAAGAAAAGTTTTATATTTTAACAAATTCCAATCCATAAATTTTTTTTTAAATTTTCTGTTATTGGTTAGGGCTATGTTTGGATATTTAATTTTAACCGTAATGTTGCAAGTGATATTTGTCTATGGTATTTTTTCTTTATATTTTGGAAAAGTGTATTTGACATCCACTATGGAATTAATATTTATTAATGACATATTATACCTTTGTGCAACTATAAAATACATATAGCCAATTATCTGAACACCATTTTATGAACTGTTTATCACTTATCCACTGATTTGAAACACTATCTTTATCATATATTGGATTTTAGGTTTATCGAGATTATGTAACATGAAATTATTTAATTATGAAATTATGTGAATTCAAGCATGACAGTCAGCTCTTCTTCCCCACCACTACCCTGTAAAAGGATGGATGGAATAATTGCTTCCCTATGGCTTAAGTGTATGAGAGGTATACAACATGGTCTTGACGAAGTGGGAACTACACAGAAACTGTTTTTGGTCCTGAAATGTACTCCAGCTTTACCAATTTGTTCTACACATATACCATTGAGGGTAGAAGCTGAATTTTGCTAATGATTATATTTACACTACTTAACATTGTGCCAGATACTGAGTAGATGCTTAGAAACATGTTTAATGACTTGTTTTATTGATAGAGACCTAATTATCTGCTGTAGTGGTGCTATCTCATTCAGAATCATTTTGACCAGCCTTTCTCCATCATGAATAAAACACTTATTTACACACTTGTGTACATGCACATGTGCATAGAAACACACACACCCTTTGCAGAGACAAACTGCATCGAAAGCATGTACAAACATTATAGTATTTTTGTTGATTCTGACCTGATTCTGATTCTATTGTATACATTTTCATTCTGATCACAATAACAATAAAAATAGAAAACTATAAGTTGTGAAGCTGGAAGATGCAGAACATGAAAGATCGAATTACCAATTTTTTTTTCTATTTTCTTTAGTTGGCTGCTGATAAAATCAGAAAAGAAATGGACACAAAAATGAAAGTATGCAATGTGTGTGCGTGTGTGTGTGTGTGTATCACATGCACTCGTTTCCATGATGTACATATGGAATTTCATAACCAGCCAAACTAAGCTTCATAAGTGAATGAGAAATAAAATCCTTTACAGACAAGCAGATGCTGACAGATTTAGTCACCATCAGACCTGCCTTCCAAGAGCTCCTAAAGGAAGCACTAAACATGGAAAGGAAAAACCAGTACCAGCCTCTGCAAAAACACACCAAAATATATAAACCAATGAAACTAGGAAGAAACTGCTTCAACTAATGTGCAGAATAACCAGCTAACATCATGATGACAGGACCAAATTCACACATAACAATATTAACGGTAAATATAAATGAGCTAAATGCCCCAATTAAAAGACATACACTGGCAAATTGGATAAAGAGTCAATACCCACAGGTGTGCTGTATTCAGGAGACACATCTCACTTGCAAGGTCACACATAGGCTCAAAATAAAGGGATGGAGGAATATTTACCAAGCAAATGGAAAGAAAGAAAAAAAAAGCAGGAGTTGCAATCCTAGTCTCTAATAAAACAGACTTTAAACCAACAAGGATAAAAAAGGACAAAGAAGGGCATTACATAGTAGTAAAGGGATCAATGCAACAAGAAGAGCTAAGTATCCTAAATATATATATATGCCAAATACAGGAGCACCAGGATTCATAAAACGAGTTCCTAGAGACCTACAAGGAGACTTAGACTCCCACACAATAATAGTGGGAAACTTTAACAACCCACTATCAATATTAGACAGATCAACAAGAAAGGAAATTAACAAGGATATTCAGACTTGAACTCAGCTCTGGTCCAAGTGGACCTAATAGATACCTACAGAACTCTCCACCCCAAATCAACAGAATATACATTCTTCTCAGGACCACATAGCACTTATTCTAAAATCAACCACATAATTGGAAGTAAAACACTCCTCAGCAAATGCAAAAGAATGAAAATCATAACAAACAATCTCTCACACCACAGTGTAATCAAATTAGAACTCAGAATTAAGAAGCTCACTCAAAACTGCACAACTACATGGAAACTGAACAACCTGCTTATGAATGACTACTGGGTAAATAGCAAAATTAAGGCAGAAATAAATAAGTTCTTTGAAACCAATGAGAACAAAGACACAACATATCAGAATTTCTGGGATACAGTTAAAACAGTGTTTAGAGGGAAATTTACAGCATTAAATGTCCACATTAGAAAGTGGGAAAGATCTAAAATAGACACCCTAACATCACAATCAAAAGAAGCAATGGAAAACACATTAAAAACCTAGTATAAAACAAGAAATAACTAAGATCACAGCAGAACCGAATGGGAGAGAAACACAAAAAAACCTTCAAAAAAAAATCAATGAATCTAGGAGTGGGTTTTTTGAAAAGATTAACAAAATAGATAGACCGGTAGCCAGACTAACAAGGAAGAAAAGAGAGAAAGATCAAATAGACACATTAAAAAACGATAAAGGGGATATCACCACTGATCCCACAGAAATACAAACTATTATTAGAGAATACTGTAAACACCTCTACACAAATAAACTAGAAAATCTAGAAGAAATGGATAAAGTCCTGGACACATACACCCTCCCAAGACTAAAGCAGGAAGAAGTCAAATCCCTGAATAGACCAATAACAAGTTCTGAAATTGACTCAGTAATTACTAGCCTACCAACCAAAAAAAGCCCAGGACCAGATGTCTTCACAGCCGAGTTCTACCAGAGGTACAAAGAGGAGCTGGTACCATTCCTTCTGAAACTATTCTGAACAATAGAAAAAGAAAGACTCCTCCCTAAATCATTTTATGAGGCCAGCATCACTCTGATTCCAAAACCTGGCGGAGACCCAATAGAAAAAGAAAATTTCAGGCCAATATCACTGATGAACATCGATGCGAAAATCCTGAATAAAATACTGGCAAGAGAATCCAGCAGCACATCAAAAACTTATCCACCACGATCAAGTTGGCTTCATGCCTGGCATGAAAGGCTGGTTCAACATATGCAAATCAATAAACATAATCCATCACATAAACAGAACCAATGACAAAAACCACATGATTATCTCAATAGATGCAGAAAAGGCCTTCAATAAAATTCAACACCCCTCATACTAAAAACTCTCAATAAACTAGGTATTGATGGAACATATCTCACAAAAATAAGAGCTATTTATGACAAATGCATAGCTAATATCATGCTAAATGGCCAAAAGCTGGAAGCATTACCTTTGAAAACTGGCCCAAGAGTAGGATGCCCTCTCTCCCCACTCTTATCAACATAGTATTGGAAGTTCTGGCCAGGGCAATCGAGTAAGAGAAAGAAATAAAAGCATGCAAATAGGAAGAGAGGAAATCAAATTGTCTCTGTCTGCAGATGACATGATTGTATATTTACAAAACGCCACCACCTCAGCCCAAAAATTCCTTAACCTGATAAGCAACTTTGGCAAAGTCTCAGGATATAAAATTAATGTGCAAAAATCACAATCATTCTTATATACCAATAACAGACAAGCAGAGAGCCAAATCATTAGTAAACTCCCATTCACAATTGCTATAAAGAAAACAAAATACCTAGGAATACAACCTACAAGGGATGTGAAGGACCTCTTCAAAGAAAACTACAAACCAGAGCTCAAGGAAATGACAGGACACAAACATATAGAGAAACACTCCATCCTCATGGATAGGAAGACTCAATATCATGAAAATGGCCATATTGCCCAAAGTAATTTATAGATTCAATGCTATTCCCATCAAGCTACCATTGACTTTCTTCACAGAACTAGAAAAAAACTATGTTAAATTTCATACGGAAGCAAAAAAGAGCCTGTGGAGCCAAGGCTAACCTAAGCAAAAAGAACAAAGCTGGAGGCATGACGCTGCCTGACTTCAAACTATATTACAAAGCTAAAGTAACCAAAACAGCATGGTGCTAATACCAAAACAGATATATAGACCAATGAAACAGAATAGAGGCCTCAGAAATAACACCACACATCTACAACAATCTGATCTTCAACAAACCTGACAAAAGCAAGCAATGGGGAAAGGATTCCCTATGTAATTAATGGCGCTGGGAAAACTGGGTAGCCATATGCAGAAAAGAGAAACTAGACCCCTTCATTATACCTTATAAAAGAATTAACTCAAGGTGGATTAAAAACATAAATGTAAAACCTAAAACTATAAAAACCCTAGAAGAAAACCTAGGCAATATGATTCAGGACATAGGTGTGGGCAAAGACTTCATGACTAAATCACCAACAGCACTTGAAACAACAGCCAAAATTGACAGATGGAATCTAATCAAACTAAAGAGCTTCTGCTCAGTAAAATAAACTATCACAAGAGTGAACAGGCAACCTACAAAATATGAGAAAATTTTTGCAATCTATCCATCTGACAAAGGTCTAATATCCAGAATCTAGAAGGAACTTAAACAAATTTACAAGAAAAAAAAAACAAACAACCCCATCAAAAAGTGGGCAAAGGATATGAACAGACACTCCTCAAAAGAAGATATGTATATGGCCAATAAACATATGAAAAAAGCTCATTATCACTGTTCATTAGAAAAATGCAAATCAAAACCACAATGACATACCATCTCACACCAGTTAGAATGGTGATCATTAAAAATTCTGGAAACAGCAGATGCTGGAGAAGATGCAGAGAAATAGGAACACTTTTACACTGTTGGTGGGCTTGTAAAATAGTTCAACCATTGTGGAATACAATGTGGTGATTCCTCAAGGATATAAAACCAGAAATACCATTTGACCCAGCAATCCCATTACTGGGTATATACCAAAGGATTATACATCATTCTACTCTAAAGACACATGTACATATATGTTTATCATGGGACTATTTACAATAGCAAAGACTTGGAACCAACATAATGCCCATCAATGATAGACTGGATGAAGAAAATGTGGCACATATTCACCATGGAATACTACACAGCCATAAAAAAGGATGAGTTCACGTCCTTTGCGGGGATATGGATGAAGCTGGAAACCATCATCCTCAGCAAACTAACACAGGAACAGAAAACCAAACACTGCATGTTCTCACTCATAAGTGGGTGCTGAACAATGAGAACATGTTGACACAGGGAGAGGAACATCACACACTGGGGTCTGTAGGTGGGTGTGGGGAAAGGGGAGGGAGAGCATTAGGACAAATAGCTAATGCATGTGGAGCTTAAAACCTAGATGACGGGTTGATGGGTGCAGCAAATTACCATGGCACAAGTATACCTATGTAACAAACCTGCATGTTCAGCACATGTATCCCAGAACTTAAAGTAAAATTTTAAAAAATGAAAGTATGCAATATGTGTATGTGTGTGTATACATACATATAAAACAAGCACTCATTTTCATTTTGACATATATGCACATTATGAGTGTGAATATATGTTAAATAATATCCTATCAGTTTTGTATTTGTAACACATATATGTACATGCATATACAACAAATAGAGGTGTTTTGCATAATAATTTCATTTATATTCATTTCATCAGCTAAGAACTAAAAAGAATTTAAATCAAAATCAATTATTCATTTACAGGTGTTTTTAACCATCATCTCCCCCTTTATCTTCAGTTTTATGCCTCCTTGTATTGCCATTTTGTGACTTTTTTGCCATAAATTATACATATTTGGAACAGTCACTTTAAGAAATTCAATCTTTGGATAAGATCTCTAAGATTGATTTAGTATGAATACGTGTGTGGGCACACACTTGACAAAGAAAGGTCAGTTATAAATATATGTGTACACTTATCAAAATAATTCACATAAAATCTCTGAATAAAATTATCTGTATGCTTTTTCTGTCAATAAAAGCAATATAGTATAATTCTTGGTAGTAAACCTGTTTGTTTTCATTCTGTTGCCTACCATGTGAGCTGCCATGTTGGTATAAAACATCGATCATTTGATATTTTACTACAGCAAATAATAGTGATCCCCACGAAATAATAAATAAATCAGTGAGTTTCACGGAAATAAGTTTTTGGATGGATCAGATAATTTGAAGTTGTTAGTTTATTCTCCAGCAAGGTGAAAGAAAAAAGCTGTTAGTTTGTTCTCTATCAGGTGATCGAAGATGAAAACTAAAGTTCTCAAGGCCAGTGCATAATAATGGTGCCGTATTCTGTGCATCAATCACCATTACCAAATACCTATATTGCCAAATATTTCATGTACCGCTTTAGTGGTGATTAATCAATGTGCCATGGCACTGAAACTGAAACGAGACTTTGTAGTACAAGTGATATTCAAAGGGTTTTGAAAATTTATCAGCTCTATAGATATAGATGAAAATTTATCATCATCTATCTAGAAATCCTGTTTTTATAAATGTTACCTAGCCAAATATTGGTTTTATTTAATTAATATTTAGAAAACATGAGTTTAGTAAAAATTGTTCAGATTTTCTTAATGTAGTGTGTGAAATTACTATGTAATTATACAAGAAATATGCTACACAGCTGAATACACAAAGAGGTCAGCAGAGGGAGCAAAAGGTGCCTTTCCCCTATAATCCACAGCAACATCACCCGCTCTTCTCTCTACATCATCGATGTATGTTATCTAAAGTCCTGTGCAAATGCCACCTCAACACAAGTCCTCTAGCCTTGCCTTCTTATCAGAAGCAGCTCGAAAGCCCCGATAATTCTAGAACCACTGAAAAATACACACTTGTTGCAAGGATTGAAAAGCCTCATATTGCAAATTCAGAATTCACAGTACTGAAAAAATTCATAATTTTTTAAAGTTACAATACTGTGAACTATACAAAATGAATTATGCTGGGATCCGATGACTCTCTTCATTCCAGCCTATCTTATATTTTCTCATTCATTTCTCCACATAGTCACAACAACAGACTCACTATTACATTTCATTAATGGCTATTTTATAATAAATGATCTCAATAGCATTTCTGAAACCTCTGCTGTTCTGGTTTTACAGAACTCTTGAATTTTTGAATGAGTTAGTTTTTGATTGAAAAAGACCTGACTCTTATGCTTAGAAAAGCCATCATTTCTTTCTGTAAGCTTTCCGTCTTCTATAAGCTTTACATGTTCCATAAGCAAACATTCGCTGGTTTTGTGATCAAACTAGAGAGGCAAATTCAGTTAATAATAACAACGTCATTTATCATCCTCAAATCTAGTGTTATGGATAATACGATCTCCACAAGGAGACGGTTGCACGAGCGACAAGAGAAAGACAATCAACAGTCTTTTACTCATACCAAGATATGTCCACACACACTTGTTTCAACAGTCAAAGTAACGCCATATGTCCCCAGTGATGTGGGTGGGCAAAAGGAACAGTTGGCCTGCTAATGAGGGCCATATGTACACGCAGCCTATCGTACCATCCTTCTTACTTATGGTTGCTGAAAACTCAGTGGAAGAGCTTGCTCTGAGGAATGGCATGGCTGGAGGAGGAGAGGCTTCCTTAAGAGCAGGAAAGGACCATTTGTTGTACAACTACTGTATCTCTGAAACTGGGAGCTAAAGATATGCATGTACGTTACTCATTCTTATTAAGAGTTACTTACGCATCCGTAGAGTTCTTTACTCCAGTTTCACCTTCTTTCACTAAATTCTTTTGCATTTATGTGCAAAGGGATTTTGGGCCCTTTTCAAAAATTACTTTTCCTAATCAATCTTGTTAATTTGATGTTCATTTACATCGGCTTCTCTTTATTTTTAGCTTGATTTCCAGAAAAATTATACTTTCTTTGACATTGTTAAATGTTACAATATTAAAAGAAATGAAAAAGACTTAAAAACTTAGAATATTTGAATGAGGGTTTCTGGAAGGCAGAGAGAACAATAAGGCAAAAGTACTTACTGCACTACTGTTCCAAAGTAAAAGAAAAACAAAGATTTTAAAAATGATTATAGCAGCTTTGTATCTCAACCAGGGTTTCCTTTGAAATTTCTACAACTGCAAACACTATTCAGCAATTTGCACTGATTATAAAATTTATTGTTTTAAGGTCAATTGTGATACTATGATCAGATAATATAATTTACTTTACTCTTAATGGCTTCATTTTGACAACTGAGGGAGCTTTCAGGAAGGACAACGCTTCCTGCACAACAACCAGTAAAGCAGGTCACATCCATTTTCAATCTAATTTTAAGAAAAATGAAGGACAAACTACTTGTGAGGCAGCAAGAATTCATTTGCATTAAATTAATTTGAACAGGGCATTTCAAGTTCTCTCTGGCAACAATGGAATAAAGGGGAAAATGAATCTATCTTATGCAATGATCCTCTTCTAGGTTACAGAAAGATTTGAAAGGCTGACATGACCATTGCTAAATTTCTTCTAGAAGTCTATGATTAGTGTCATAGATATAACTCATGAGATAAAATATTCACAAAGAATGTCTGTGAACTGCATCAATTGTGATGGAACTACTGTCTAACATCCCTTTGAAAAGTTATATTCTGCAAAGGTTAAAAAACACCAACCTTTCGATGCTTTCTTATATGGATGAGCTTTTGTCAACAAGAACTAAGCTTCACAATTAAGCACTATGGAAGATAATGTTCTAGGTTAATTTAAACCTAACTAATCCAGGACTTGGCCTTGATAAATAATGGGTTTAATTAATATTTTTGACCCTAGCAGTGCAAATACTTTTACTTATATTTTACTAAAGCTAGTTTTGACAAATCTAAGGGTATTTAATTTATCAGTATCTGTTGTCAGATGAAAACTTCCCCATCAATACCTTCTAATGGTTCAAAAATAAACTGTTACCCCCACAGATACATTGTTTTTCCATGCGTAAGCAAGTACATTAATTTCAGGGTCTCAAGGCATAAAAGTGATATTACCACTTGTGATAGGCTGCATAATAGTCCCAAAAGATGTTCTTCACCTAATCTCCCGGCCCTGGGAATGTGCTGCCTTACACAGCCAAAGGACTTGTAGATACGATTCATTTAAGGATCTGGAGACAAGGTGATTATCCCAGATCATCCACGTGAGTCCAAAGTAATCACAGGAGTCCTTAGATGAAGTGGAGAGAAGGACTCAAAGTTAAAGGAGGAGACAGCGCGGAGACAGAAACAGAAATAAAAGCAACGCACCTTGAAAATGGAGGAATGGGGAAAAGACAATGAAGACAGGTGCCACCAGAAGCAGAAAATGCAAGAGAATGGATTCTCCCCTCAGCACCTCCAGAAGGAACCCACACTGCAGACACATTGACTTAGCCATATTAAAGTGATTTTGGACTTCTGACCTTTGAAACTGCAAGACAATAAATATGTGTTAAGTTATGTAAATGTGTCGTAATTTGTTATAGCAGCAGTAATACAACTAATACACCACTACAATAAGCAAAGGAAATAAAGTGCAATAGTGACAAACTTAAGGGTTTCCAGGAAAGAGAAACGAAGTGGTAAACTCAATCACAGGATTATATTAGTAACTGTAGTATATGTTACTTTCTTACCCTTTCAATCACATTATTGCTGTAATTATCATTATCATCCAATCAATATGATTACACCAGTATGTATAACTTAGACATGAAAATTTTTTTCTATTTCACTCTTCCCATAATTCCATGCAGCTACCCCTAAGCAACTATGTATCTGATGAAGCTAATATTTTCAGGGAAAATCTTCCATGTTAAGCAGAAAATTTACATCTAAAATTAAATTCTTTTAAGCCAGTCTGGGGACAATACCTAGAAAATTCAAATATTACTTCTCAAGAATACCACTAGCAGTGAATTTGTGACGCTATCTTCCACCAACTGAATCAAAATTAATTTTAAATATTTTCAAAGCAATATTTTAAAAAATCGTGTACACATTTTTTCCTCTTGGTAAAAATAAACCACTTCTCAACCATCCATTATATTTATGTTAGTTACATGAAGTCCATACATGAATTATCATACCACAAATAGAAAACTATTTAAATAGAAAAATCTCACTTGGTGCTGACAGAATGACAGCATAAAACTGTTAAGCATGAGGAGAAAGTTGTTTGCAGTGTAAATATTTCCCTTTTCCTATCAAAGTGTGTCCTGTGATCTAGCGCTCTTCTCTCCACATGCTTAAGTACAGCAAAAGTTATAAAAACACTCATTCTAGTTTTCTATACTTTAATGGTTGTAGAACATCAGAAGAGAATTGGGAGATGGGAATGTTTTGTGCTTGACATTGCATTTGAGGGGAAAATAAAAACTTGGACATAATATGTGGGATGTCTCCACAGTAATACATGGGAGGGCAAGAAAAAAATGCTATCAAATTTCTACCATGCGCTGAGCCCCTTATATCAACAAATATCCAGCCTTTCTAATGTACTAACAACCACTCTTCATAGCAAGTATTCTATTCCCAGCTTGTAGGTAAGAAACAAAGCTTCAGAAAGGGATCTTCACCAATTTCACACAGTCAATAAAAGGCAGAACTAGGGCAAATATCAATAATAAAAATAGCAATCTAATCCTAATTGGACCTGGCACTGTTCTAAGAAGAAAATCATTAACAAAGGATTTTGAGTTACCACACTCTTAGTCTCCCCGTTTTACAAAAGAAGCAACTGGGCTAAAGTGAAGCTATGCCGTTTCTTTTCAAACTCATATACCTAACAAGATACCACTTTAATCATGGGTCTCTGATAGATCGTGTACCTCATTTCTAGCGTTTGCTGAGATTTTTCTTATTAACCCTAAGCAAGTATTTGATCCCTGGTAAGTATGCTGTAATTTTTTCACCGCTCATTCTTATCACGGTTCTTCAAGAAAAGTACAGTTCAACACATTTGTCCTATTTGGTTACAAATTTTGAAATTCAAAATATGTATCACACTAAGCTGTTAGCTCCATTTGGAATTTTAAAAAACTAAATTTTTCACTCAGTTAAAAAAAATTGCATTGTTTACTCCCATATCTACAATATAGCTTATAAGTGTATATTTGTATTGAAAACATAATTTTCTACAACTTTTATAATATTTAAATATTATTTAAGGTTTTAATAATATTTAAATATTTAAATAATACATTTAAAAACATAGTTCAACAAGTCCGAATAATCCATCACTTACTTATGACAGAATATTTGTTCAGTATCTTCTGTTTGTTCACTCTTGTGTAATATATCCTATTTTAAGAATCAAAAACTTCTCTTAATGTCAACACTACAGCCTCTTCACAATTCCTACTTATTCCTAATTACCCTTCAGGAGCAAATAAAATGAATTTATCCCAAATTTCTTTGCTTTGAAACAACTTCAGTGAAAATGGTGGTTGTCAACCATATCTACCATTCATATATCCCATTGTTTTCTGCATTAAATTTCATCTAATACTCCTTATGCCATCAGTGTCACTACAAAGGGGGACAGGGGATGAATCTCATCATGAACAAAGGTATATACACTAGATCTTAGGATGTTCAATCATTTCCTTACTCTATTATGTCCCATCTGAACTACTCATATTAAAATGAGCAACTATATGAACATGGTACTTTTAAGAAAGGATGTTCAAAAATTAATTCATATCTTGTACAAATTGGTATCCAAGAAATCATGACCTAATAGGCATCACATATGTGAATGAAAAAATTCACTTTCAGCAATGAATGTTGATGACACTCCTTTAGCAAGAGTTGTACCGAGCTACCCACAACTCCTCAGCACTCACTATTCTCATACATGCGGTCGGACAATGTCCAAGGGTGCAGTGATTCTGTCCAGAGGCTTTTCTGGGCCGTTAGAGCTGTCTCAGCCTGTGTACAGGGTTATACAGACACTCTAGGGCATTCATGACTCTGATCACTGGAGCAGCCCTGTACTAACTGCAAATTTATGGAGGAAACTTTCAAGTCCTCTTGCCCCCCAGTTGGGGTAACTCTGTTACCTATTTCATGTGGTCTCAGTTCTCCAACAAAAATGATCTCGGCCTGCTCATCTTACTTCCATTTCACTACATGGCATAACTAGAAGTTGACTAGGTATTCTGCTTTAATGTATATGCAAAGCCCTCTTGTTCAGGAATGTTTGTAGAATAATATTTCTAAATTAGGAATACAATTGGTCTTGTTCTTTCCTGAGGGATAAAATGTCATCTCTCTTCTTCTCTCCCTCTCTCCTTTCTTCCTAACTCAGCTAACCCTCTATCTGAAAGAATTACAAAGGAAGAAATCTAGGGCATTGTTTAGCATTCTCAGGAGGATTGGAAATGTTGGAATGACAGCGAGTATCACACATACACTGCTTGAAGTATTTTGTAGGATCCAAGGGAAGAGAAAATTTTGACATTCCAGAAAATTTAAGTCATCCTTTTAATATCAGGACCAGAAAGAAACAGGTCACACGGGCAAGAGCCATAAAACTAATTATCTTGACTCTTTCCAGAATACCTGAGCTATAAATGTACAGGGAATCCTGTAATCAGATGCAAAGTTGTGTATAATATACTTAGTTCCCAAATGTAACTAGGAATTTTATGTATATAATGTGAAAAATCGTTCCAAAGTATTTGAGACTCCAAAAACTTTCCTAGCTAGCATTCAATATTCTTGCTTAACTTCTCCTTATACCCCTAACTGTATTGAGCATGCATAGACACACAAAAGCTAGGATCAACTATTACCGCTTAAGAAAGAAAAGGAGGAAAAAGGCTGTATTATAGGGATTTAGTTTTCTTCCTCAACTCTTGAAGAAGCCTATTTGTATCAGCCCGTGTCAGACAACAAAGTACTTATCAATAAAGTTTTATGAATGTGGTCACATATGAAATATAAGAGCATTCAGTTTCTACCTCTCCTTTTCTCATAAATCCTACATCAGATAGACATTAGCTATATCTGCCAATGTTTCCACGGAATCTTAAAGACTATTCACTGCAAAGCTGGCAGTGTAGCCTGAAAGCAAGTTATGTCTGCGTTGCAACTTCACACTAAGTGGTTTAAAAATACAACTAAATGTGGCCTGTCTTTATCTTGATTATAAGACATAAATTATCCCAAGAATATTCTTAGTAAAAATTGGGTCTCCCGGTCAAGCCACTTCTATTAAGAAGGACACAGGTCAGTTTTTAGGAGTTTAGGTGTTATTTGGAAGTTAGGAGCATCTAAATATGGAATATAACTCCATTAAATTATAGTATATTTTATATCAAAGAGAAACGACAAAAATAAGAAATGTTTTAAGTATTTTTTCGTATAGCGTGTTCATATATAATTACTTCAGTAGTCTCAATGTAGTCATGCAATTGTTTGGGTAAAGAACTAAACTTGAAGTTAAATAGCATAGGTCTGAATTCTTATGGTTTATAACATTCATATATTTTATATGTTCCAGAATAATATGTAATTTCTAAGTTTATAACATAATAATTACAGAAATCTAGGTAAAGTAATACTTCTGTGACACAGTCTCTTCATCTACAAAATGGAATATTGCTTTTCTCCTTAAATTTATATTAAAAATTGGAGAAGTAATATATGTGAAAGAACCTTACATTAAATATGCAAGTTTTATTTGTTGAATTCAAACAGTCATTAAAGAACAAAATAAAACATTACATTTGGATTAACAAAGTAGACACATATATCTCAATCTGAGAAACCTTTAAGCTCTCTTGACCATAAAATGACATTGGATCCTATAAGAGAGTTTGGTAAATATTTGAAAGATATTTCAATTTCACACCTAAATGTTGATTCTGACATTTATTTCCTAAACTTATCATTTGTATACTTACCTGCTATTAAATCCACAGGGGTCATGTCACTAACTGTATGCCCACCGATTTTATTGAGAGGTATTCAGCAAGGCCCACAAAGTAAGTATTGAATTTTTTTAAAAAACAGACCCAAAACACCTAAAAGCAAAACACTTAGTAAATTCTTATAATCATGAAGATCACAAATTAGTGCTATTAGTAAGAAAGAAACTTCTAAACCAAATAAAGTCCTAATACCTCCAACGAATTTTGTCTCTCTGATACACACACACACGATTAAAAAAAAAATGAAGGAAATGTAAAAAAATAAATAAATGAAGGAAGTTCTGTGGGAAATGTCCATAATTTCATGCCCAGAATTTCCCTATCAATCTCTTTCCCCAAAGTTCTTCCGAGAAAATAAAGTTGCCTTTCTCTCAACGTTAACTCATCACTTTTCTCATAGCATTTTCAAAAGAAATATTTCCTGTCAGCCGGCCACTTAAACTTTGTGCTGTTAAAGAAATCCAAAAAGGTATCAATTTTGCAACAAAGGATAAAGAGGAGACGAAGTGAACCAACATGGCTTTTAAGCTAAATTGCCGTCACCTGTCACAGGTTGTCTAGCGAGCCTCAAGTTCCCTCTAATAAGCTTATGGAGGGTGCGGAGCAAAGGCACCTCAAGGTGCTCTGCGGGTTTTCCCCTGGTAAATTAGGCTGAAAGGAAAAGAGTCCCACCCCCCACCCCCAAACTTGGAGACCAGGGCTGCCCTGCCGAATGCTGTGCCCAGACCTCCTACTTCCACGCCCTTCCAGTCCTTTCCTCGGCTTGGAAAATTGGGCATGAGGCAAGCAAAAGGAAGGACAGAAGGCCAAAACGGGCATCCGGGAAGCCAAATTTCTGTCTCAAAAGCTCGTCTAGAAACGCGTACATAGCGCGTGCCTTGCGGACATCTCCTAAAACCCCGTTCACTGAAGCTAATTCCTCCCGAACGCCCCCACGCCGGCTGAGGATCGCAACCGCCCATCCGCCCCTCCAGCCTGTGCAGCCGCCCCCAAAACCTCCCGTGAATCGGGAAATGTCAAGGCAGCAGCGCTTGGGGAGCCGAGCAGCCTCGCCAGTTCCAAGTCTCTGGTTCGAGACCCCTCGCTTCGCCTCTTTGGGGAACTCACCTGGAGTCAGGTTTAGATGGCAGCCTCCACCCAGGGGACCGGGAAGCGGCCCCGGGAAGCGCCGCCGCGTCCTGTGAATAACGAGCGCAGCGCAGCGGAGCAGCTCCCCCTGGACTGGCCGCTCCCCGATTCCTCCCGCTCTGTCCGGGAACCGTCCCTCCGTTCTTTCCTCTCCCTCCCTTGCCTGCAGCCGCCGCGCTCCCTCCTCCTGCTGGCGGCTCAGGGCTGTGCTTCCGCCTCCCTCCTGCGGGCGCACGAGCTGCCCGCGCTGCTAATGAGCAGGCTCCAGGCTCCGCCCGGCCAGGGGTGCGCACACACCCCACGCCGGAGACGAGCTCCCGGGAGCGGAGCTATGGATACGCCTGGTGCGGCCGCTGGAGAAATGAACTGGAGGAGGCATCCAGCATCTCACACTTTCTGGCCACTCAGCTTAACTAAGCCATAACCCCAGACTTCTTCCTAAATCTCCAGTAATTTACAGGTGCTGAAAAGTCAATGAGGGGTTTGAGCACAATCTGTGTTAACAGTATTGCCAGTATAGACATGCTAATCTGGCTAGATTCTAGGGATGAAATGTTCAAGGGACGGTATATGATTCTTTCTGGTGGTTATTTTGACATATTTTGGCTATACTTACAGATCTGTAAAATAAACCAGCAATCTTCTAATCATGACAACACAGATTCCTAATTGAAGGCAGCTGATACTTATTAAATACCAGGCTCTGTTTAATAGGCTCTTCTTTCCCAGCTGATCTTTACTACAATTCTGTGAGCACTACTAGCACCCCTGTTCTATATTTTAAGAATTTGGGTTTAACTTTTAAAACAAGACGGTCTTAAAACAAGACTAAGGATCATGTCCAACCTTGCAGAGATTCTAAGTTTCTGAGCCTAAATAATAACTGAAATCTGTAGCTCCCACAACCCATAGCCTGTGTATAATGTGTTGCAGCATCTTGGATGGTACTGTGTAACTGAACCAACAAAGATAATAGGACCATCAGCAAATACACACCACGAGACTAATGAATACCTAGAATCCTAGTGAGACTTGTAAATAGTCAAGCACCCTACTTATAAAAGAACAGCAACCAGTATGAGTGAAGACAGGCAAATAATGTTCAAAATGTTCAGAATCAATGTCCAGCCACTTATGAGTTGAATTCCCCACTCTAAAAAGGAGGCCAGATGTGATGTATTCTAAGAAGTCTACAATGGGCGTGGTCTTTTCGCAACCAAAAAGGGCTTTTTAAACACTTATTTCCCATTAAGAATATGCAATAGCTAATTAATATTAAATCTGAAAATCAGTGATAATTTATTTCAACTAACCTTACATGAAAAAATCATTACTCATTCAAGCTTTTAGAATTAGATTAAATAGCATTGAGTATCAAATTTACTTCAACCCATAGAAATAATAGACAGTTAATTAATAAAGTAAGTAATTTAATTAACTTTACTTTTGTGTCATGATGTATTTTTCCTTAGGAAAAGGATAAGACATTTTTTCCATGGTATAAAATACTAGAATATGACTTTTATATTTTTCTTCATGAAGATTAAAGAATTAATAAAATAAGTACAGACATATTGTCAACAAATCTATCCAGATCATTCATTCTCCACTCAAGAAATTATGCTAGGCAAGCTTTATTTCTCCATATGTACAAGGCAATTCAGAGGTCAAAAATTTGAAAACACTTCAATGAACATCAACCATTAATTAACTAAGAGTAGATTTTATTTATAAACAACTTTAAAAGACTATAAAAAAGGTATAACAAACTTCTACTTTATCAGTACTGCTACTCCTGTTGAACACAAAGATATATAATTATAGTTTTCTCCCTATTTAAAATATTTATTGATTCTGGCATAATAATGTCATACTCATCCCTCAATAATCAGTGTACATGGAACCAGAAATCTTTTCTTTCACCTAGTCAATTTAAGTATTTCTGTGTTTTGCATGTTAACACTCTATTTATTCTGTGTTTCTAGTGCTTATCCTCAAAATTTTTATAGTTCCGTTCACATATGAATTCTACCAATCAGCACTATATATAAATAATGCAACGTATAAAATGTGTTAAATAAATGGATGTAAGATTTATGCTAAATTTTTCACATAGTAAGTACTTCAAAACCCTTATTATTTTTCCTTAAGCTTTTATGTGCATATATTTTATCTCTCCAACTAAAGAATAAACTTCTAAATAAGAAGAGTTTTGTCTATAAATTTTACGCATTTTAATACATTATTAATCTAAAACCTTGGACTAGAGTTTGGAATTCTTTTATGTATTCATTTATTGATTCAAAAAATAGGTGTCCATGCCATTTTTTCTAAACCTTGTGCAAGATGTAGGGTATACAATGATGTCCAGACTTTAGAGTCCTTGACCTCATGGCGTTTAAAGTGCAGTAATGTACAGTAATTTTAAAATCTATTTATTATTATTTAAAACAATCAATGAATACATTCTTGTCGAAAATAACTGAAAAGTCTGTCTGAATTCCCTGGCCAAGGCCAAAACATGAAAGCAAAAGAGCTGCCTGAAAACAGTGCAAGCCACTCTCCAGAGGGTTTCTCTGTTGAAACAGCACATCGCATTATGGAAATAATGAGAAAAATTAGTAACTGTGCAAACGACAACACATATGCATCTTTGTGGTTTCTGACCTTTTAGCATCGTCGAAGCAAGACCACAAACCTTTCAACACCAGGCGTGGTATTAATCTTGCACAGAATATAATGTTTTCACATATTTTATTCTGATTTCCTACAAAGTAATTTCAATTTCTAGCTAAAGCTAATGGATTTTTCTAGTGAAAACATTGTGTACCGAATGACTTTCCAGTGAGATCCGCGTACCATGCGCCATTTTCATGTTCGTGCTCATTTCTCTGAAGTCTGTTTGCCTTTAATTCACCATAATGAAATTCCTTGTGTACTTTTATTGGCAACCATTGCATAGTGACACTTGCATCCAAATGTAATTCCATTTGAGCTTGGCAGTGTTTGCTTTTTTATCAGAAGAGGAAAGTTAGAGGGAACAAGGGGCAAAGATGTGTGTAAGAATATCTGAGGGACCATCACAGCATCATCACAAATTCAAGATTTTTTTGAAACATTAGACAAGGGACTCACAGCCATGCCCTGGGATGGCTGAAACACTTCACAACCTGCTCATGTTTATGACCAAAATCATCACCTAAAATGAATTCAATGTGTCAATATCATAATATTGTTTGTGTATAAGTAATCATGAAGCAGTTAGGGAAGGGAGTATAATCTAGTAAGAAATTGGAACAAAAAGTGTTAGACAAAATTCAAGAAGATTTAAAAGAAGAAAATTAACCTGTCTGATCTGAACAGAATTGGAAAAGCACATCAATCATAGCTCTATACATTGACCATAGACTTAAAGCATAACATAAAAATAAAGAAGGCAGATAACTCAGGAAAACATTTCTATTAAATCTACTCCGTAAAGTTTTCCCATACTTTTATTTTACTAACAGGAGCATACATTTAAATCTGACAAAATCATATATATTTTGTTGATTCAATTTGTAGCAGATAGAGGAGCATGTCCCAGTGCTATGACAGTGAGTTGTCACTATAACATACCACTGCTTTGCATCTTACCCACAGGCTAAAATGTTTACCCCTAGAGTCGTGACTTTGTATATGACAGGAGATTGCTACTAAAAGTAAATATATTTGGCTGAAGGGTAGATACAACTTTAGGCCATTATATCATTCACTAAAATTTAGCTGGCATTTACATATTTACCTGCTTAGTTCATATGACAAATATGTTTGAGAGACTGCCATATACAAAAAAAAAGATGGAACCATCTTACAAATTTAGAGATTACTTAAAGAAATGGAACTGAAGGGTTAACTGTGATGGCAAGAATGAAGAGAGCAAAACCAGAGAGTACTTCAAGGAGAACAGGCATGAGAGAGGCATTATAATTTGGAGGGTGCTATGATTTGAAC
This sequence comes from Symphalangus syndactylus, assembly GCF_028878055.3. Taxonomy (NCBI): domain Eukaryota; kingdom Metazoa; phylum Chordata; class Mammalia; order Primates; family Hylobatidae; genus Symphalangus; species Symphalangus syndactylus. The sequence continues at coordinate 106,482,564 of NC_072437.2, read as the reverse complement.
CTATGTGCCCATCCAAAGTTTGTATGTTGAAACTAAAATCCCAGGACAATGACATCAAGAGATGGGGCTTTTGGTTAAGTGATTAAGTGAAGAAGGATCCACCCTCATGAATGAGATAAACGTCCTCGTAAAAGATGCTTTAGAGGAATGCCGGGCTCCTCAGTCTCTTCTGCCATGTCGTTACATTGTCCGTTTTTGCCCACTTTTGTCACGTGAAGACGAAGCAAGAAGGTGCCACCTCGGGACCAACTGCCAAATCTCCACTGCCTTGATTTCGGACTTCTCAGCCCCAGAACTGTGAGAAATACATTTCTGTTTTTTATGAATTACTCAATCTGTGGCATTTTGTTATAGCAGCATACAGACAAAAACAGGGTAAACAGCCTGGTGAGAGTGGATATTTTAGAAACTTGAGATGATTCAATGTCGCTGATTCTCCATTTTCTCATATGTAAAATGAAGGAAATAATGCTGATTACTTCATAGTTCATTGTACAAATTAAATTAACTATGTAAATAAAGCAATATAGTTCCTTTTATCTAGTATACATTGTTTAAGTGTTGTTGTCATTACATGAGGAAAACAAGAACTTCCCCAAACAGAAGGATGTGGGAACCAAAACTAAGATATAAGAAAGGACCAAAGTTCACTGTGACAATCTGGTCAAGCGCTGGTTAGGGAAGATAGCATAATGTTACGCATAGATATTATTATAGGATAATTTTCCTCCACCCCGAACTCCTCTAGCACTTTCCCTACGTCTTTCATTGCACTTCTTCATTTGTCTCTTTAATTACGGTTATTTATATAAATCTTTTAGCTTCCTACAAAAATAAGCTTGTAGTGGGACAGATTCTTGAGGATCTATGTCAAAGCAATTTTTCTATTTCCTACAGCAAGTAACCCAGTAGTAATCACACAGAATTTGTTAAAAGAATAAACATAGGAAGATTAATTTCCATTTTTTTCTTTGCTAATTTTTAATCAGAATTATACCATTGTTAGGGAGGGAGAAATTATAAATTGAGGACATGAGTATTAACATTTAAATCTGTTATTCTGCTTTATTTTAGAGCTTGCCATGTGTTGTGATTAAAAAAAGAAACAGGACATTCTATATAGCTGTTGCAAAACGTGTGGTCTGTTGGTGAACTAGCAGCACCAGCATTATCAAGATTTCCTTAGTTTGCAGGGCTACTGAGTCAGAATTCGCATTTTGACAAAACTCCAGGTGATTCATGCTCTGCATTTAAGTTGGAGAAGCACTGTTCTATAGTTCTCCTTATGTCCTAAATGCATTGTCAGTGAAAGAAAATACTATACGTATGATAATAATAACGGTAATATTAACAAAAATGTAACTATTAGTAATTTTCTATGCTCTCCCAGATACTAAGTCCTTTATTTAATACTTGTGATATTTCTGCGAAGTTGCAATTGATATCACCTACTAAACTGATACTCAGAAATCTGAAGTAATTCTCCAAGGTCACAAAGCTAGTGAATCACAAAACAGATTTTTAAACTCTTGCTGCTTCATTCCAAAGACTAAACCGTTTCTAACTCACGGTTAATACATTTGCTTCTGCCTTCCATTTCCTAAATATGGTTTCCTTTCTATTTCATTAGCTTTACTTATACATGACTGATTTTTAACCCTCTCTAACATTTGCAGAATATGGTGTACTATGGTTAATAAGGACAATACCAAGTAATATCATGTTGAGAAAGTGTGCAGAAGTAGCATCAAAAAACAGACTTTTTCCAAAATGTTTACTAAAAACTTTCAATAAAAACAAGATTTTCTACTTAGAATTTCTACCTTGCATAACTCAAATGGAGCATGATTATTAAAATGACAAAAAGATTCCGTAATTGCCTAAGAGCTAAGAATAAGAATTGCTATATAAAAAAGCATAAATATGCCATATGAATGACATGTATAAGAATCATGGGAGTGCTATTTGGTATTTAGTATTTAGTTCCATTCTGCAGCATGATCAAAAAGAAGCATCTGTATAGTTCACTGTGCATTATAGCACAATAAATCACCTCATTAGGCTCAGATATATGTAAAGATTTACAGTCTGGGAAAGTCCACTAGATATTCTTAATCACTTCTTAGACTGTACTGTCCCCCATATTTCTCTTTTTCTATAGAAAGGTTGCACATGGAAAGGCTTTATTTGAAATCCAGCAATGAATGGAATGTCTGTGAAGCAAGAAATAGATGGAAATTGACATTTTAAAAGAAAGTTTGGCTTCTGAAGAGATACAGCTGTGACCTTGGTCTTTTTGTTGGAGAGAAGTATTCCCTAGCCTTACTGTACTATTTTTCCCAATGCACCCTCTCTATTGTTCTCCCTTCATCTCTGGCTCGTATCATATGGCCCCTCCCTCATTCTATCTGGTGAGTTCTGAGAAAAATGCTTAAATTCTGCAGAGAAGATTGAGAACAATGCTAAATATTCCTCAGAGAAGCAAAATATTATGTTAACAGTTTATATTTTCACATGAAATTGTCTATCTCTTCTCTCTGTCTCATGTGTGTATGTGTGTATGTGTGTATGTGTATATATATATATACATATAATATACAGTAGATATGTATATATAGAGTATAATATTCAGTATATATGTATATATAGTATAATATACCGTATATATGTATATATATACAGTGTGTGTGTGTATATATATATACATATATATATATATATATGTATATATATACTACCATTTACCTCCCAGGCTATACGTCCTGACATCTTAAAAGTAGAAAGCCCTCACAGGCCGCGGTTGCTCATGCCTGTAATCCCAGCACTTTGAGAGGCCGAGGCGTGCAGATCACCTGAGGTCGGGAGTTCAAGACCAGCCTGACCAACATGGTGAAACCCCATCTCTACTAAAAATACAAAAAATTAGCTGGGCGTTGTGTTGCGCACCTGTAATCCCAGCTACTCAGGAGGTGGAGGCAGGAGAATCACATGAACCCGGGAGTCGGAGGTTGTGTGAGCCGAGACCATGACATTGCACTGCAGCCTGGGCAATGAGAGCAAAACTCCATCTGAAAAATAAAGGTGGCTGTTCATGTCCTCTGCCCACTTTTTGATGGGGTTGTTTGTTTTTTTCTTGTAAATTTGTTTGAGTTCATTGTAGATTCTGGATATTAGCCCTTTGTCAGATGAGTAGGTTGCAAAAATTTTCTCCCATTGTGTAGGTTGCCTGTTCACTCTGATGATAGTTTCTTTTGCTGTGCAGAAGCTCTTTAGTTTAATGAGATCCCATTTGTCGATTTTGGCTTTTGTTGCCATTGCTTTTGGTGTTTTAGACATGAAGTCCTTGCCCACGCCTATGTCCTGAATGGTATTGCCTAGGTTTTCTTGTAGGATTTTAATGGTTTTAGGTCTAACATATAAGTCTTTAATCCATCTTGAATTAATTTTTGTATAAGGTGTAAGGAAGGGATCCAGTTGCAGCTTTCTACATATGGCTAGCCAGTTTTCCCAGCACCATTTATTAAATAGGGAATCCTTTCCCCATTTCTTGTTTTTGTCAGGTTTGTCAAAGATCAGATAGTTGTAGCTATGCGGCATCATTTCTGAGGGCTCTGTTCTGTTCCATTGATCTATGTCTCTGTTGTGGTACCAGTACCATGCTGTTTTGGTTACTGTAGCCTTGTAGTATAGTTTAAAGTCAGGTAGCGTGATGCCTCCAGCTTTGTTCTTTTGGCTTAGGATTGACTTGGCGATGCGCGCTCTTTTTTGGTTCCATATGAACTTTAAAGTAGTTTTTTCCAATTCTGTGAAGAACGTCATTGGTAGCTTGATGGGGATGGCATTGAATCTATAAATTACCTTGGGCAGTATGGCCATTTTCACGATATTGATTCTTCCAACCCATGAGCATGGAATGTTCTTCCATTTGTTTGTATCCTCTTTTATTTCATTGAGCAGTGGTTTGTAGTTCTCCTTGAAGAGGTCCTTCACATCCCTTGTAAGTTGGATTCCTAGGTATTTTATTCTCTTTGAAGCAATTGTGAATGGGAGTTCACTCATGATTTGGCTCTCTGTTTGTCTGTTATTGGTGTACAAGAATGCTTGTGATTTTTGTACATTAATTTTGTATCCTGAGACTTTGCTGAAGTTGCTAATCAGCTTAAGGAGATTTTGGAAGACATTTATGCAGCCAAAAAACACATGAAGAAATGCTCCTCATCACTGGCCATCAGAGAAATGCAAATCAAAACCACAGTGAGATACCATCTCACACCAGTTAGAATGGCCATCATTAAAAAATCAGGAAACAACAGGTGCTGGAGAGGATGTGGAGAAATAGGAACACTTTTACACTGTTGGTGGGACTGTAAACTAGTTCAACCATTGTGGAAGTCAGTGTGGCGATTCCTCAGGGATCTCGAACTAGAAATACCATTTGACCCAGCCATCCCATTACTGGGTATATACCCAAAGGACTATAAATCATGCTGCTATAAAGACACATGCACACGTATGTTTATTGCGGCACTATTCACAATAGCAAAGAGTTGGAACCAACCCAAATGTCCAACAACGATAGACTGGATTAAGAAAATGTGGCACATATACACCATGGAATACTATGCAGCCATAAAAAATGATGAGTTCGTGTCCTTTGTAGGGACATGGATGAAACTGGAAAACATCATTCTCAGTAAACTATCGCAAGGACAAAAAACCAAACACCGCATGGTCTCACTCATAGGTGGGAATTGAACAATGAGAACTCATGGACACAGGAAGGGGAACATCACGCTCCGGGGACTGTTGTGGGGTGGGGGGAGGGGGGAGGGACAGCATTAGGAGATACACCTAATGCTAAATGACGAATTAATGGGTGCAGGAAATCAACATGGCACATGGATACATATGTAACAAACCTGCACATTGTGCACATGTACCCTAAAACCCTAAAGTATAATAAAAAAAAAATAAATAAACCAAAAAAAAAAAAAAAAAAAAAAAAAAAAAAAGAAAAATAAAGGTGGATAGGCCTTAAAAGACTTTTGAAAATGAGATTTGTCAAATATTTATTAGAGATGAAGAAAATAAGTGCGGACCCACACGTAACTTGTCTGAGGTCACAGAAGTAGGGACCCACACGTAACTTGTATGAGGTCACAGAGGTAGTCATGCTGCAGCAGCCTTATTGGTTTTCCTCTATGACATGCATTATTATTGTTTTTGATCATTTCAAGAGGTTTCTAGTCGATAGTGGTACAAAATTTCTAATTTGGGAACCTAATTTTCTCTGCAAATCTTCTTTACATCTCTAGCTTATTAATACACCTCAGAAGTGTTACAGGAATTAATTCGCAGGATTTTGAAGAATATTTTGAGGTATGCTGGGAAAAATCATGTCAAGTATCAATGATTAGAAACTAAACAATCAATATTAGATATTGTAAAATTATATTTAATCTTCCATATGGCATAAATAAGTTATTTTAATGTACAGTCGTTGTACTTTGTAAATTTGCATATAAAATATTTGAAAAAATAACTTTCAATATGTAAAATGTAAATATACAAAGGAAAGGATCGGAAAAAATAGATAAAAATAATCAGGCTAAGAAAACACTACAGTGTCACCCTCAGAAGACTATAGAAGGATTCTCACCCTCGAGAAACAGAGGAACTTGAACATGGAAATGACGCTCTGCTGGCCATACTGATTATGGTACATAATTTTAAAAGGCTTTTAGAGAGAAGGGAAATGTTTTATTATGCATTCAGCACAGTGTTATTGTGATGTTTCTTAACTATCAGCTATTTTTAAAATTCTTATAATCTTTCTATAGATGACAAAGTTACATAAATATGAAGGATAAGAAGGGCCCCTGCAAACCTGATAATACAATTCTCTTTTCAATGATAACGTATTTCTAAGCGCGCATCTCCTAATCATATTGATGTGCATTAAGTGTTCTTTTACCTACACCTGTCAAAGTGGCTAAAGTAATATTTCATGAGGAGATAATTTTTTCCTTTAGGTGATTTTTTCCGCATAATACTCTAACATTTCCAATTCCATCTTTCTCGAAAAAGTTTACATGATATACATATACAATTACTAAAATTTTGGCGGCATAAATAATTTAAATGGACTTTACTTCAAAGATAATACTTACTTTTAAAGTTGTAAACCTTTGAATCATCAATTAATTAGAATTATCTTTTTCTTTATAAATAAAGTTTTTTGTCCCTACATATTTATGATTTGGAAATTTTCACCTGGAAAATTTCATTTTCAGTTGTATGCCTTGTCTTTAGTATAAAATTCAGTATTTCAATTTCAATATAATTTTTTGATTGATTTTAATGCAGAGAACAGAAAGGAATATATTCAAATATAAATTACACAGAATCATTCTGTGAAACATCTTTCTGATCTGTGCATTCAGCTAACAGAGTTAAACCGTACTTTTGATTGAGCAGTTCTGAACACTCTTCCTGTAGAAAATGCAACTGGACATTTGCAGCGCTAAGAGGGTAGTAGTGGAAAAAGGAATATATTCAAATATAAAGTAAACAGAAGCATTCTGTGAAATTTCTTTCTGTTCTCTGCAACTTCTTTCTGTTCTCTGCATTCAACTAACAGAGTTCAGCCTTACTTTTGAAGGAGCAGTTCCGAAACACTCTTTGTGTAGAAACTGAAATTGGACATTCGGAGAGCTAAGAGGATAAAAGTCGAAAAAGGAATATCTTCAGCTAAATACTACACAGAAGCATTCTGTGAAACTTATTTCTGATATGTGCATTCAACTAACAGAGTAAAACCATACTTTTGATTGAGCCATTATGAACACTCTTTCTGAAGAAAATGCAAGTGGACATTCGGAGCACTAAGAAGGTAATACAGGAAAAAGGAATATATTCAAATATAAACTACACAGAAGAATTCTGTGAAACTTCTTTCTGTTCTGTGCATTCAACTAACAGAGTTGAACCTTACTTTTGATTGAGCCGTCCTGAAACACTCATTCTGTAGAAATTGCAATTGGACATTCTGAGCGCTAAGTGGCCTATATTGGGAAAAAGAATATCTCCAAATAAAAACTACTCAGAAGAATTCTGTGAAACTTATTTCTGATCTGTGCATTCAGCTAACCGAGTTAAACCATACTTTTGATTGAGCAGTTATTAAACACTGTTTCTGTAGGAAATGCAAGTGGACATTAGGAGCGCTAAGATTGTAATAGTGGAAAAAGGAATATCCCCAAATAAAAACTACACAGAAGCATTCTCTGAAACTCCTTTCTGTTCTCTGCATTAAACTAACAGATTTGAGCCTTACTTTTGAAGGAGCTGTTCTGAAAAACTCTTTGTGTAGAAACTGCCAGTGGACATTCGGAACGCTAAGAGGGTAATAGTCGAAAAAGGAATATCTTCAACTAAATACTAAACAGAAGCATTCTGTGAAACTTCTTTCTTTTCTGTGCATTCAACTAAAAGAGTTGAACCTTACTTTTGATTGAGCCGTTCTGAAACACTCTTTCTGTAGAAAATGCAAGTGGTGATTCGGAGCGCTAAGAGGGTAATAGAGGAAAAAGGAATATCTTCAAATATAAACTACACAGAAGCATTCTGTAGAACTTCTTTCTGTTCCTTGCATTCAACTAACAATATTGAACCTTACTTTTGATTGACCAGTTCTGAAACTCTCTTTCTGTAGATACTGCAATTGGAAATTCTGAACGCTAAGAGTCCTATATTGGAAAAAGGAATATCTTCAAATAAAAACTACACAGAAGAATTCTGTGAAACTTCTTTCTGATCTGTGCATTCAACTAACAGAGTTAAACCATACTTTTGATTGAGCAGTTCTGAACACTCTTTCTGTAGAAAATGCAAGTGGACATTCGGAGCTCTAAGAGGGTAATAGTGGAAAAAGTAATATCGTCAAATAAGAACTACAGACAAGCATTCTGTGAAACTACTTTCTGTTCTGTGCATTCAAATAACAGAGTTGAACCTTACTTTTGATAGAGCCATTCTGAAACACTCTTTCTGTAGAAAATTCAATTGGACAATCTGAGCAATAAGAGGCCTATATTGGGAAAAAGAATATCTTCAAATAAAAACTACACAGAAGCATTCTGTGACACTTTTTCTGATCTGTGCATTCAGCTAACAGAGTTAAATCATACATTTGATTGATCAGTTCTGAACACTCTTTCTGTAGAAAATACAACTGGACATTTGGAGCGCTAAGAGGGTAGTAGTGCAAAAAGGAATATATTCAAATATAAACTACACAGAAGCATTCTGTGAAACTTGTTTCTGTTCTGTGCATTCAACTAACATAGTTGAACCTTACTTTTGATTGAGCCTTTCTGAAACACTCTTTCTGTAGAAAATGCAATTGGACATTCTGAGCGCTAAGAGGCCTATATTGGTAAAAAGAATATCTTCATATAAACACTACACAGCAGCATTCTGTGAAACTTCTTTCTGATCTGTGCATTCAGCTAACAGAGTTAAACCATACCTTTGATTGAGCACTTCTGAAACACTCTTTCTGAAGAAAATGCAACTGGACATTCAGAGCGCTAAGTGGGTAATAGTGGAAAATGGAATATCTTCAAATATAAACTACACAGAAGAATTCTGTGAAACTTATTTCTGATCTGTGCATTCACCTAACACAGTTAAACCATACTTTTGATAGAGCAGTTCTGAACACACTTTCTGTAGAAAATGCAAGTGGACATTCGGAGATCTAAGAGGCCTATATTGGTAAAAAGAATATCTTCATATAAACACTACACAGCAGCATTCTGTGAAGCTTCTTTCTGATCTGTGCATTCAGCTAACAGAGTTAAACCATACTTTTGATTGAGCAGTTCTGAAACACTCTTTCTGTAGAAAATGCAACTGGACATTCAGAGCGCTAAGTGGGTAATAGTGGAAAATGGAATATATTCAAATATAAACTACACAGAAGCATTCTGTGAAACTACATTCTGTTCTGTGCATTCAACTAACAGAGTTCAACCTTAATTTTGATTGAGCAGTTCTGAAACACTCTTTCTGTAGAAAGTGTAATTGGATTTCTGAACGCTAAGAGTCCTATATTGAGAAAAATAATATCTTCAAATAAAAACTACAGAGATGCATTCTCTGAAACTACTTTCTGATCTGTGCATTCAGCTAACAGAATTAAATGATACATTTGATTTAGCAGTTCTGAAACACTCTTTCTGTAGAAAATGCAAGTGGACATTCGGTGCGCTAAGTTGGTAATTGTGGAAAAAGTAATATCTTCAAATAAAAACTACACAGAGGCATTTTCTGAAACTTCTTTCTGTTCTCTGCATTCAACTAACAGAGTTGAGCCTTATTTTTGAAGGAGCAGCCCTGAAACACACTTTCTGTAGAAACTGCAAGTGGACATTCCGAGCGCTACTAGGGTAATAGTGGAAAAAGGAATACCTTCAAATAAATACTACACAGAAGCAATCTGTGAAACTACTTTCTGTTCTGTGAATTCAACTAAAAGTGTTGAACCCTACTTTTCATTTTGCCGTTCTGAAACACTCTTTCTGTAGAAACTGCAATTGGATATTCGGAGCGCTAAGAGGCCTATATTTGAAAAAGGACTATCTTCAAATAAAAACTACACAGAAGCATTCTGTGAAACTGCGTACTGATATGTGCATTCAGCTAACAGAGATAAACCATACTTTTGATTGAGAAGTTCTGAACACTCTTTTTGTAGAAAATGCAGGTGGACATTCGGAGCGCTAAGAGGGTAATACTGAAAAAAGGAATATATTCAAATATAAACTACACAGAAGCATTCTGGGAAACTTCTTTCTGTTCTCTGCATTCAACTTACAGTGTTGAGCATTACTTTTGAAGGAGCAGTTCTGAAAAACTCTTTGTGTAGAAACTGCCAGTGGACATTCGGAGCGCTAAGAGGTTAATATTCAAAAAAGGAATATCTTCAACTAAATACTACACAGAAGCCTTCTCTGAAACTTATTTCTGATATGTGCATTTAACTAACAGAGTAAAACCATATTTTTGATTGAGCCGTTCTGAACACTCTTTATGTAGAAAATGCAAGTGGACATTCGGAGCGCTAAGAGGGTAATAGTGGAAAAAGGAATATATTCAAATATAAACTACTGAGAAGCATTCTGTGAAACTTCTTTTTGTTCTGTGCATTCAAATAACAGAGTTGAACCTTACTTTTGATTGAGCCGTTCTGAAACACTCTTTCTGTAGAAACTGCAATTTAACATACTGAGCGCTATGATGCCTATATTGGGATAAAGAATATCTTAAAATAAAAACTAAACAGATGCATTCTGTGAAACTTCTTTCTTATCTGTGCATTCAGCTAACAGAGTTAAACGATACTTTTGATTTAGCAGTTCTGAAACACTCTTTCTGTAGAAAATGCAAGTGGTCATTCGGTGCGCTAAGATGGTAATTGTGGAAAAAGGAATATCTTCAAATAAAAACTACACAGAGGCATTCTCTGAAACTTGTTTCTGTTCTCTGCTTTCAACTAACAGGGTTGAGCCTTATTTTTGAAGGAGCAGTCCTGAAACACTCTTTCTGTAGAAACTGCAAGTGGACATTCGGAGCGCTAAGAGGGTAATAGCGGAAAAAGGAATATATTCAAATAAATACTACACAGAAGCATTCTGTGAAACTACTTTCTGTTCTGTGCATTCAACTAAAAGAGTTGAACCCTACTTTTGATTGAGCGATTCTGAAACACTCTTTCTGTAGAAACTGCAATTGGATATTCGGAGCGCTAAGAGGCCTATATTGGAAAAAGGACTATCTTCAAATAAAAACTACACAGAAGCATTCCGTGAAACTTCGTACTGATCTGTGCATTCAGCTAACAGAATTAAACCATACTTTTGATTGAGCAGTTCGGAAACACTCTTTCTGTAGAAAATGCAAGTGGACATTCGGAGCGCTTAGAAGGTAATAGTGGAAAAAGGAACATCTTCAAATATAAACTACACAGAAGCATTCTATGAAACTTCTTTCTGTTCCGTTCATTCAACTAACAGAGTTGAACCTTACATTTGATTGAGCAGTTCAGAAACACTCTTTCTGTAGATACTGCAATTGGACATACTGAGCGCTAAGACTCCTATATTGGAGAAAGGAATATCTTCAAATAAAAAGTACACAGAAGCATTCTGTGAAAATTCTTTCTGATCTGTGCATTCAGCTAACAGAGTTAAACCATACTTTTGATTGAGCAGTTCTGAACACTCTTTCTGTAGAAAATGCAAGTGGACATTCGGAGCGCTAAGAGGGTAATACTGAAAAAGGTAATATATTCAAATATAAACTACACAGAGGCATTCTGTGTAACTCCTTTCTGTTCTCTGCATTCAACTAACAGAATTGAGCCCTACTTTTGAAGGAGCAGTTCTGAAACACTCTTTGTGTAGAAACTGAAATTGGACATTCGGAGAGCTAAGAGGATAATAGTCGAAAAAGGAATATCTTCAAAAAAATACTACACGGAAGGATTCTGTGAAACTTATTTCTGTTATGTGCATTCAAATAACAGAGTAAAACCATACTTTTGATTGAGCCGTTCTGAACACTCTTTCTGTAGAAAATGCAAGTGGACATTCGGAGCACTAAGAGGGTAGTACTGGAAAAAGGAATATCTTCAAATATAAACTACACAGAAGCATTCTGTGAAACTTCTTGCTGTTCTGTGCATTCAAGTAACAGAGTTGAACCTTACTTTTGATGGAACCGTTCTGAAACCCTCTTTCTGTAGAAAATGCAAGTGGACATTCGGAGCGCTAAGATGGTAATAGTGGAAAAAGGAATACATTCAAATATAAACTAAACAGAAGCATTCTGTGAAACTTCTTTCTGTTCTGTGCATTCAACTAACAGAGTTGAACCTTACTTTTGATTGAGCCTTCTGAAACACTCATTCTGTAGAAACAGCAATTGGACATTCTGAGCGCTAAGTGGCCTATATTGGGAAAAAGGATATCTCCAAATAAAAACTACTCAGAAGCATTCTGTGAAACTTATTTCTGATCTGTGCATTCAGCTAACAGAGTTAAACGATACTTTTGATTGAGAATTTATGAGACACTCTTTCTGTAGAAAATGCAAGTGGACATTCGGAGCGCTAAGATTGTATTAGTGGAAAAAGGAATATCCCCAAATTAAAACTACACAGAAGCATTCTCTGAAACTCTTTTCTGTTCTCTGCATTCAACTAACAGATTTGAGCCTTACTTTGAAGGAGCTGTTCTGAAACACTCATTGTGTAGAAACTGCCAGTGGACATTCGGAACGCTAAGAGGGTAATAGATGAAAAAGGAATATCTATAACTAAATACTACACAGAAGCATTCTGTGAAACTTCTTTCTGTTCTGTTCATTCAACTAAAAGAGTTGAACCTTACTTTTGATTGAGCCGTTCTGAAACACTCTTTCTGTAGAAAATGCAAGTGGTGATTCGGAGCGCTAAGAGGGTAATAGTGAAAAAAGGAATATCTTCAAATATAAACTACACAGAAGCATTCTCTGAAACTTCTTTCTGTTCCGTGCATTCAACTAAAAGTATTGAACCTTACTTTTGATTGAGCAGTTCTGAAACTCTCTTTCTGCAGATACTGCAATTGGACATTCTGAGCGCTAAGAGACCTATATTGGAAAAAGGAATATCTTCAAATAAAAACAACACAGAAGAATTCTGTGAAACTTCTTTCTGATCTGTGCATTCAACTAACAGAGTTAAACCATACTTTTGATTGAGCAGTTCTGAACACAATTTCTGTAGAAAATGGAAGTGGACATTCGGAGCTCTAAGTGGGTAATAGTGGAAAAAGTAATATCGTCAAATATGAATTACAGAGAAGCATTCTGTGAAACTACTTTCTGTTCTGTGCATTCAAATAACAGAGTTGAGCCCTACTTTTGAAGGAGCAGTTCTGAAACACTCTTTGTGTAGAAACTGCAATTGGACAATCTGAGCGCAAGAGGCCTATATTGGGAAAAAGAATATCTTCAAATAAAAACTACACAGAAGCATTCTGTGCAACTTCTTTCTAATCTGTGCATTCAGCTAAGAGAGTTAAATCATACATTTGATTGAGCAGTTCTGAACACTCTTTCTGTAGAAAATGCAACTGGACATTTGGAGCGCTAAGAGGGTAGTATTGGAAAAAGCAATATATTCAAATATAAACTACACAGAAGCATTCTGTGAAACTTCTTTTTGTTCTGTGCATTCAACTAACATAGTTGAACCTTACTTTTGATTGAGCTTTTCTGAAACACCCTTTCTGTAGAAACTGCAATTGGACATTCTGAGCGCTAAGAGGCCTATATTGGTAAAAAGAATATCTTCATATAAACATTACACCGCAGCATTCTGTGAAACTTCTTTCTGTTCTGTGCATTCAGCTAACAGAGTTAAACCATTCTTTTGATTGAGCAGTTCTGAAACAATCTTTCTGTAGATAATGCAACTGGAGATTCAGAGCGCTAAGTGGGTAATAGTGAAAAATGGAATATCTTCAAATATAAACTACACAGAAGAATTCTGTGAAACTTCTTTCTGATCTGTGCATTCACCTAACAGGGTTAAACCACACTTATGTTTGAGCTGTTCTGAACACTCCTTCTGTAGAAAATGCAACTGGACATTTGGAGCGCTAAGAGGTTAATAGTGGAAAAAGGAATACCTTCAAATAAATACTACACAGAAGCATTCTGTGAAACTACTTTCTGTTCTGTGAATTCAACTAAAAGAGTTGAACCCTACTTTTCATTGAGCCGTTCTGAAACACTCTTTCTGTAGAAACTGCAATTGGATATTCGGAGCGCTAAGAGGCCTATATATGAGAAAGGACTATCTTCAAATGAAAACTACACAGTAACATTCTGTGAAACTTCGTACTGATCTGTGCATTCAGCTAACAGAGTTAAGCCATACTTTTGATTGAGCAGTTCGGAAACTCTCTTTCTGTAGAAAATGCAAGTGGACATTCGGAGCGCTTAGAAGGTAATAGTGGAAAAAGGAATATCTTCAAATATAAACTACACAGAATAATTCTCTGAAACTTCTTTCTGTTCTGTTCATTCAACTAACAGAGTTGAACCTTACTTTTGATTGAGCCTTTCTGAAACACTCTTTCTGTAGAAACTGCAATTGGACATTCTGTGCGCTAAGAGGCCTACATTGGTAAAAAGAATATCTCCATATAAACACTACACAGCAGCATTCTGTGAAACATCTTTCTGATCTGTGCATTCAGCTAACAGAGCTAAACCATACTTTTGATTGAGCAGTTCTGAAACACTCTTTCTGTAGAAAATGCAACTGGACATTCAGAGAGCTAAGTGGGTAATAGTGGAAAATGGAATATCTTCATATATAAACTACACAGAAGAATTCTGTGTAACTTATTTCTGATCTGTGCATTCACCTAACAGAGTTAAATCATACTTTTGATAGAGCAGTTCTGAACACACTTTCTGTAGAAAATGCAAGGGGACATTCTGAGCTCTAAGAGGGTAACAGTGGAAAAAGGAATATCTTCAAATACAAACTACACAGAAGGAATCTATGAAACTACATTCTGTTCTGTGCATTCAACTAACAGATTTGAACCTTAGATTTGATTGAGCCGTTATGAAACACTCTTTCTGTAGAAAATGCAAGTGGAGATTCGGAGCGCTAAGAGGGTAATAGTGGAAAATGGAATGTCTTCAAATATAAACTGCACAGAATGATTCTGTGAAACTTCTTTCTGATCTGTGCATTAAGCTAACAGAGTTAAAACATACTTTTGATTCAGCAGATCTGAACACTCTTTCTGTAGAAAATGCAACTGGACATTTGGAGCGCTAAGAGGGTAGTAGTGGAAAAAGGAATATATTCAAATATAAACTACACAGAAGCATTCTGTGAAAATTCTTTCTGATCTGAGCATTCAGCTAACAGAGTTAAACCATACTTTTGATTGAGCAGTTTTGAAACACTCTGTCTGTAGAAAATGCAACTGGTCATTCGTAGCGCTAAGTGGGTAATATTGGAAAAAAGAATATGTTCAAATATAAACTACACAGAAGCATTCTGTGAAACTTCTTTCTGATCTGAGCATTCAGCTAACAGAGTTAAACCATACTTTTGATTGAGCAGTTTTGAAACACTCTGTCTGTAGAAAATGCAACTGGTCATTCGTAGCGCTAAGTGGGTAATATTGGAAAAAAGAATATGTTCAAATATAAACTACACAGAAGCATTGTATGAAACTTCTTTCTGTTCTGTGCATTCAACTAAAATAGTTGAACCTTACTTTTGATTGAGCCGTTCTGAAACACTCTTTCTGTAGAAACTGCAATTGGACATTCTGAGCACTAAGAGGCCTACATTGGGAAAAAAAATATCTTCAAATAAAAACTACACAGATGCATTCTGTGAAACCTATTTCTGATCTGTAAATTCAGATAACAGAGCTAAACCCTATTTTTGATTGAGCAGTTATGAAACACTCTTTTTGTAGAAAATGCAAGTCGACATTCGGAGCGCTAAGATTGTAATAGAGGAAAAAGGAATATCTCCAATTAAAAACTACACAGAAGCATTCTCTGAAACCCCTTTCTGTTCTCCGCATTCAACTAAGAGAGTTGAGCCTTACTTTCGAAGGAGCAGTTCTGAAACACTCTTTGTGTAGAAACTGCCAGTGGATATTCGGAGCGCTAAGTGGGTAATAGTCCAAAAAGGAGTATCTTCAACTAAATACTACACAGAAGCATTCTGTGAAACTTCTTTCTGTTCTGTGCATTCAACTAAGAGAGTTGAACCTTACATTTGATTGAGCCGTTCTGAAACACTCTTTCTGTAGAAACTGGAATTGGACATTCTGAGTGCTAAGAGGCCTATATTGGGAAAAATAATATCTTCAAATAAAAACTACACAGAAGCATTGTTTGAAACTTATTTCAGATATGTGCATTGAGCTAACAGAGTGAAACCATACTTTTGATTGCGCAGTTCAGAACACTCTTTCTGTGGAAAATGCAAGTGGACATTCGAAGCGCTATGAGGGTAAGATTGGAAAAAGGAATATATTCAAATATAAACTACACAGTAGCATTCTGTGAAACTTCTTTCTGTTCTATTCATTCAACTAAAAGAGTTGAACCTTAGTTTTGATTGAGCCGTTCTGAAACACTCTTTCTGTAGAAACTGCAATTGGACATTCTGAGCGCTAAGAGGCCTATATTGGGAAAGAGAATATCTACAAATAAAAACTACACAGAAGCATTCTGTGAAACTTCTTTCTGTTCTGTTCATTCAACTAAAAGAGTTGAACCTTAGTTTTGATTGAGCCGTTCTGAAACACTCTTTCTGTAGAAAATGAAAGTGGAGATTCGGAGCGCTAAGAGGGTAATAGTGGAAAAAGGAATGTCTTCAAATATAAACTACACAGAATCATTCGGTGAAACTTCTTTCTGATCTGTGCATTCAGCTAACAGAGTTAAACCATACTTTTGATTGAGCAGTTCTGAACACTCTTTCTGTAGAAAATGCAACTGGATATTTGGAGCGCTAAGAGGGTAGTAGTGGAAAAGGAATATATTCAAATATAAACTACACAGAAGCATTCTGTGAAACTTCTTTCTGATCTGAGCATTCAGCTAACAGAGTTAAACCATACTTTTGATTGAGCAGTTTTGAAACACTCTGTCTGTAGAAAATGCAACTGGACATTCGTAGCGCTAAGTGGGTAATAGTGGAAAAAAGAATATGTTCAAATATAAACTACACAGAAGCATTGTATGAAACTTCTTTCTGTTCTGTGCATTCAACTAACAGAGTTGAACCTTACTTTTTATTGAGCCGTTATGAAACACTCTTTCTGTAGAAAATGAAATTGGACATTCTGAGCGCTAAGAGGCCTATATTGGGAAAAATAATATCTTCAAATAAAAACTACACAGAAGCATTGTGTGAGACTTATTTCTGATATGTTCATTCACCTAACAGAGTTAAACCATACTTTTGATTGCGCAGTTCTGAACACTCTATCTGTAGAAAATGCAAGTGGACATTCGGAGCGCTGAGAGGGTAATAGTGGAAAAAGGAATATATTCAAATGTAAACTACACAGTAGCATTCTGTGAAACTTCTTTCTGTTCTGTGCATTCAACTAACAGAGTTGAACCTTACTTTTGATTGAGCCGTTCTGAAACACTCTTTCTGTAGAAACTGCAATTTTACATTCTAAGGGCTAAGAGGCCTACATTGGGAAAAAGAATATCTTCAAATAAAAACTACACAGATGCATTCTGTGAAACTTATTTCTGATCTGTAAATTCAGTTAAAAGAGCTAAACAATATTTTTGATTGAGCAGCTATGAAGCACTCTTTTTGTAGAAAATGCAAGTGGACATTCGGAGCGCTAAGATTGTAATAGAGGAAAAAGTAATATCTCCAATTAAAAACTACGCAGAAGCATTCTCTGAAACCCCTTTCTGTTCTCCGCATTCAACTAACAGAGTTGAGACTTACTTTTGAAGGAGCAGTTCTGAAACACTCTTTGTGTAGAAACTGCCAGTGGATATTCGGAACACTAAGTGGGTAATAGTCCAAAAAGGAATATTTTCAACTAAATACTACACAGAAGCATTCTGTGAAACTTCTTTCTGTTCTGTGCATTCAATTAAGAGAGTTGAACCTTACATTTGATTGAGCCGTTCTGAAACACTCTTTCTGTAGAAACTGCAATTGGACATTCTGAGCGCTAAGACGCCTATAATGGGAAAAATAATATCTTCAATAAAAACTACACAGAAGCATTGTTTGAAACTTATTTCTGATATGTGCATTCAGCTAACAGAGTTAAACCATACTTTTGACTGTGCAGTTCAGAACACTCTTTCTGTAGAAAATGCAAGTGGACATTCGGAGCGCTAAGAGGGTAATAGTGGAAAAAGGAATATATTCCAATATAAACTACACAGAAGCATTCTGTGAAACTTCTTTCTGTTCTATGCATTCAATTTCCAGGGTTGAACCTTACTTATGATTGAGCCGTTCTGAAACACTCTTTCTGTAGAAACTGCAATTGGACATTCCGAGCGCTAAGAGGCCTATATTGGGAAAATGAATATCTACAAATAAAAAGTACACAGAAGCATTCTGTGAAACTTCTTTCTGTTCTGTTCATTCAACTAAAAGAGTTGTACCTTAGTTTTGATTGAGCCGTTCTGAAACAATCTTTCTGTAGAAACTGCAATTGGACATTCTGAGCGCTAAGAGGCCTATATTGGGAAAAAGAATATCTACAAATAAAAACTACACAGAAGCATTCTGTGATACTTATTTCTGATCTGTGCATTCAGCTAACAGAGTTAAACCATACTTTTGATTGAGGAGATCTGAACACTCTTTCTATAGAAAATGCAACTGGACATTTGGAGAGCTAAGAGGGTAGTAGTGGAAAAAGTAATATATTCAAATATAAACTACACAGAAGCATTCTGTGAAACTTCTTTCTGATCTGAGCATTAAGCTAACAGAGTTAAACCATACTTTTGATTGAGCAGTTTTGAAACACTCTGTCTGTAGAAAATGCAACTGGACATCCGTAGCGCTAAGTGGGTAATAGTGGAAAAAAAATATGTTCAAATATAAACTACACAGAAGCATTGTATGAAACTACTTTCTGTTCTGTGCATTCAACTAACAGATTTGAACCTTACTTTTGATTGAGCCGTTCTGAAACACTCTTTCTGTAAAAACTGCAATTGGACATTCTGAGCGCTAAGTGGCCTATATTGGGAAAAAGAATATCTACAAATAAAAACTACAGAGAAGCATTCTGTGAAACTTCATTCTGTTCTGTTCATTCAACTAAAAGAGTTGAAACTTACTTTTGATTGAGCCGTTCTGAAACACTCTTTCTGTAGAAACTTCAATTGGACATTCTGAGCGCTAAGAGGACTATATTGGGAAAAATAATATCTTCAAATAAAAACTACACAGAAGCATTGTGTGAAACATATTTCTGATATGTGCATTCAGCTAACAGAGTTAAACCATACTTTTGATTGTGCAGTTCCGAACACTATTTCTGTAGAAAATGCAAGTGGACATTCGGAGGGCTAAGAGGGTAATAGTGGAAAAAGGAATATATTCAAATATAAACTACACAGTAGCATTCTGTGAAACTTCTTTCTGTTCTCTGCATTCAACTAACAGAGTTGAACCTTACTTTTGATTGAGCCGTTCTGAAACACTCTTTTTGTAGAAACTGCAATTGGACATTCTAAGCGCTAAGAAGCCTACATTGGGAAAAAGAATATCTTCAAATAAAAACTACACAGATGCATTCTGTGAAACTTATTTATGATCTGTAAATTCAGTTAACAGAGCTTAACCATATTTTTGATTGGGCAGTTATGAAATACTCTTTTTTTGAAAATGCAAGTGGACATTCGGAGCGCTAAGATTGTAATAGTGGAAAAAGGAATATCTCCAATTAAAAACTACACAGAAGCATTCTCTGAAACCCCCTCTGTTCTCCGCATTCAACTAACAGATTTGAATCTTACGTTTGAAGGAGCAGTTCTGAAACACTGTTTTTGTAGAAACTGCCAGTGGATATTCGGAGCGCTAAGTGGGTAATAGTCCAAAAAGGAGTATCTTCAACTAAATACTACACAGAAGCATTCTGTGAAACTTCTTTCTGTTCTGTGCATTGAACTAAGAGAGTTGAACCTTACATTTGACTGAGCCGTTGTGAAACACTCTTTCTGTAGAAACTGCAATTGGACATTCTCAGCGCTAAGAGGCCTATATTGGGAAAAATAATATCTTCAAATAAAAACTACACAGAAGCATTGTTTGAAACTTATTTCTGATATGTGCATTCAGCTAACAGAGTTAAACCATACTTTTCATTGCGCAGTTCAGAACACTCTTTTGTAGAAAATGCAAGTGGACATTCGGAGCGCTAAGAGGGTAATATTGGAAAAAGGAATATATACAAATATAAACTACACAGAAGCATTCTGTGAAACGTCTTTCTGTTCTGTGCATTCAACTACCGGGGTTGAACCTTACTTTTGATTGAGCCGTTCTGAAACACTCTTTCTGTAGAAACTGCAATTGGACATTCTGGGCGCTAACAGGCCTATATTGGGAAAAAAAATATCTACAAATAAAAACTACACAGAAGCATTCTGTGAAACTTCTTTCTGTTCTGTTTTTTCAACTAAAAGTGTTGAACCTTAGTTTTGATTGAGCCGTTCTGAAACACTCTTTCTGTAGAAAATGCAAGTGGAGATTCGGAGCGCTAAGATGGTAATAGTGGAAAAAGGAATGTCTTCAAATATAAACTACACAGAATCATTCTGTGAAACTACTTTCTGATCTGTGCATTCAGCTAACAGAGTTAAACCATACTTTTGATTGAGCAGATCTGAACACTCTTTCTGTAGAAAATGCAACTGGACATTTGGAGCGCTAAGAGGGTAGTAGTGGAAAAAGGAATATATTCAAATATAAACTACACAGACGCATTCTGTGAAACTTCTTTCTGATCTGAGCATTCAGCTAACAGAGTTAAACCATACTTTCGATTTCGCAGTTCCGAACACTCTTTCTGTAGAAAATGCAAGTGGACATTCGGAGCGCTAAGAGGGTAATTGTGGAAAAAGGGATATATTCAAATATAAACTACACAGTAGCATTCTGTGAAACTTCTTTCTGTTCTGTGCATTCAACTAACAGAGTTGAACCTTACTTTAGATTGAGCTGTTCTGAAACACTCTTTCTGTAGAAACTGCAATTGGACATTCTAAGCGCTAAGAGGCCTACATTGGGAAAAAGAATATCTTCAAATAAAAACTACACAGATGCATTCTGTGAAACTTATTTCTGATCTGTAAATTCAGGAAACAGAGCTAAACCATATTTTTGATTGAACAGTTATGAAACAATCTTTTAGTAGAAAATGCAAGTGGACATTCGGAGCACTAAGATTGTAATAGAGGAAAAAGGGATATCTCCAATTGAAAACTACACAGAAGCATTCTCTGAAACCCCTTTCTGTTCTCCGCATTCAACTATCAGAGTTGAGCCTTACTTTTGATTGAGCCTTTCTGAAACACTATTTGTAGAAACTGCAATTGGACATTCTAAGCGCTAAGAGGCCTACACTGGGAAAAAGAATATCTTCAAATAAAAACTACACAGATGCATTCTGTGAAACTTATTTCTGATCTGTAAATTCAGATAACAGAGCTAAACCATATTTTTAATTGAGCAGTTATGAAATACTCTTTTTGTTGAAAATGCAAGTGGACATTCGGAGCGCTAAGTTTGTAATAGAGGAAAAAGGAATATCTCCAATTAAAAACTACACAGAAGCATTCTCTGAAACCCCCTCTGTTCTCCGCATTCAAATAACAGAGTTGAGCCTTACTTTTGAAGGAGCAGTTCTGAAACACTCTTTGTGTAGAAACTGCCAGTGGATATTCGGAGCGCTAAGTGTGTAATAGTCCAAAAAGGAGTATCTTCAACTAAATACTACACAGAAGCATTCAGTGAAACTCCTTTCTGTTCTGTGCATTCAACTAAGAGAGTTGAACCTTACATTTGATTCAGCCGTTCTGAAACACTCTTTCTGTAGAAACTGCAATTGGACATTCTGAGCGCTAAGAGTCCTATATTGGGAAAAATAATATCTTCAAATAAAAATTACACAGAAGCATTGTTTGAAACTTATTTCTGATATGTGCATTCAGCTAACAGAGTTAAACCATACTTTTGATTGCGCAGTTCAGAACACTCTTTCTGTAGAAAATGCAAGTGGACATTCGGAGCGCTAAGAGGGTAATAGTGGAAAAAGGGATATATTCAAATATAAACTACACAGTAGCATTCTGTGAAACTTCTTTCTCTTCTGTGCATTCAACTAACAGTGTTGAACCTTACTTTTGATTGAGCCGTTCTGAAACACTCTTTCTGTAGAAACTGCAATTGGACATTCTAAGCGCTAAGAGGCCTATATTGGGAAAAAGAATATCTTCAAATAAAAACTACACAGATGCATTCTGTGAAACTTATTTCTGATCTGTAAATTCAGTTAACAGAGCTAAACCATATTTTTGATTGAGCAGTTGTGAAACACTCTTTTTGTAGAAAATGCAAGTGGACATTCGGAGCGCTAAGATTGTAATAGAGGAAAAAGGAATATCTCCAATTAAAAACTACACAGAATTATTCTCTGAAACCCCTTTCTGTTCTCCGCATTCAACTAACAGAGTTGAGCCTTACTTTTGAAGGAGCAGTTCTGAAACACTCTTTGTGTAGAAACTGCCAGTGGATATTCGGAGCGCTAAGTGGGTAATAGTCCAAAAAGTAGTATCTTCAACTAAATACTACACAGAAGCATTCTGTGAAACTTCTTTCTGTTCTGTGCATTCAACTAAGAAAGTTGAATCTTACATTTGATTGAGCCGTTCTGAAACACTCTTTCTGTAGAAACTGCAATTGGACATTCTGAGCGCTAACAGGCCTATATTGGGAAAAATAATATCTTCAAATAAAAACTACACAGAAGCATTGTTTGAAACTTATTTCTGATATGTGCATTCAGCTAACAGAGTTAAACCATACTTTTGATTGCGCAGTTCAGAACACTCTTTCTGTAGAAAATGCAAGTGGACATTCGGAGCGCTAAGAGGGTAATAGTGGAAAAAGGAATATATTCAAATATAAACTACACAGAAGCATTCTGTGAAACTACCTTCTGTTCTGTGCATTCAACTACCAGGGTTGAACCTTACTTTTGATTGAGCCGTTCTGAAACACTCTTTCTGTAGAAACTGCAATTGGACATTCTGAGCGCTAAGAGGCCTATATTGGGAAAAAGAATATCTACAAATAAAAACTACACAGAAGCATTCTGTGAAACTTCTTTCTGTTCTGTTCATTCAACTAAAAGATTTGAACCTTAGTTTTGATTGAGCCGTTCTGAAACACTCTTTCTGTACAAAATGCAAGTGGAGATTCGGAGCGCTAAGAGGGTAATAGTGGAAAAAGGAATGTCTTCAAATATAAACTACACAGAATCATTCTGTGAAACTTCTTTCTGATCTGTGCATTCAGCTAACAGAGTTAAACCATACTTTTGATAGAGCAGATCTGAACACTCTTTCTGTAGAAAATGCAACTGGACATTTGGAGCGCTAAGAGGGTAGTACTGGAAAAAGGAATATATTCAAATATAAACTACACAGAAGCATTCTGTGAAACTTCTTTCTGATCTGAGCATTCAGCTAACAGAGTTAAACCATACTTTTGATTGAGCAGTTTTGAAACACTCTGTCTGTAGAAAATGCAACTGGACATTCGTAGCGCTAAGTGGGTAATAGTGGAAAAAAGAATATGTTCAAATATAAACTACACAGAAGCATTGTATGAAACATCCTTCTGTTCTGTGCATTCAGCTAACAGAGTTGAACCTTACTTTTGATTGAGCCGTCCTGGAACACTCTTTGTGTAGAAACTGCAATTGGACATTCTGAGCGCTAAGAGGCCTATATTGGGAAAAAAAATATCTTCAAATAAAAACTACACAGAAGCATTGTGTGAAACTTATTTCTGATGTGTGCATTCAGCTAACAGAGTTAAACCATACTTTTGATTGCCCAGTTCCGAACACTCTTTCTGTAGAAAATGCTAGTGGACATTCGGAGCGCTAAGAGGGTAATAGTGGAAAAAGGAATATATTCAAATATAAACTACACAGTAGCATTCTGTGAAACTTCTTTCTGTTCTGTGCATTCAACTAACAGTGTTGAACCTTACTTTTGATTGAGCCGTTCTGAAACATTCTTTTTGTAGATACTGCAATTGGACATTCTAATCGCTAAGAGGCCTACACTGGGAAAAAGAATATCTTCAAATAAAAACTACACAGATGCATTCTGTGAAACTTATTTCTGATCTGTAAATTCAGATAACAGAGCTAAACCATATTTTTAATTGAGCAGTTATGAAATACTCTTTTTGTTGAAAATGCAAGTGGACATTCGGAGCGCTAAGTTTGTAATAGAGGAAAAAGGAATATCTCCAATTAAAAACTACACAGAAGCATTCTCTGAAACCCCCTCTGTTCTCCGCATTCAAATAACAGAGTTGAGCCTTACTTTTGAAGGAGCAGTTCTGAAACACTCTTTGTGTAGAAACTGCCAGTGGATATTCGGAGCGCTAAGTGTGTAATAGTCCAAAAAGGAGTATCTTCAACTAAATACTACACAGAAGCATTCAGTGAAACTCCTTTCTGTTCTGTGCATTCAACTAAGAGAGTTGAACCTTACATTTGATTCAGCCGTTCTGAAACACTCTTTCTGTAGAAACTGCAATTGGACATTCTGAGCGCTAAGAGTCCTATATTGGGAAAAATAATATCTTCAAATAAAAATTACACAGAAGCATTGTTTGAAACTTATTTCTGATATGTGCATTCAGCTAACAGAGTTAAACCATACTTTTGATTGCGCAGTTCAGAACACTCTTTCTGTAGAAAATGCAAGTGGACATTCGGAGCGCTAAGAGGGTAATAGTGGAAAAAGGGATATATTCAAATATAAACTACACAGTAGCATTCTGTGAAACTTCTTTCTCTTCTGTGCATTCAACTAACAGTGTTGAACCTTACTTTTGATTGAGCCGTTCTGAAACACTCTTTCTGTAGAAACTGCAATTGGACATTCTAAGCGCTAAGAGGCCTATATTGGGAAAAAGAATATCTTCAAATAAAAACTACACAGATGCATTCTGTGAAACTTATTTCTGATCTGTAAATTCAGTTAACAGAGCTAAACCATATTTTTGATTGAGCAGTTGTGAAACACTCTTTTTGTAGAAAATGCAAGTGGACATTCGGAGCGCTAAGATTGTAATAGAGGAAAAAGGAATATCTCCAATTAAAAACTACACAGAATTATTCTCTGAAACCCCTTTCTGTTCTCCGCATTCAACTAACAGAGTTGAGCCTTACTTTTGAAGGAGCAGTTCTGAAACACTCTTTGTGTAGAAACTGCCAGTGGATATTCGGAGCGCTAAGTGGGTAATAGTCCAAAAAGTAGTATCTTCAACTAAATACTACACAGAAGCATTCTGTGAAACTTCTTTCTGTTCTGTGCATTCAACTAAGAAAGTTGAATCTTACATTTGATTGAGCCGTTCTGAAACACTCTTTCTGTAGAAACTGCAATTGGACATTCTGAGCGCTAACAGGCCTATATTGGGAAAAATAATATCTTCAAATAAAAACTACACAGAAGCATTGTTTGAAACTTATTTCTGATATGTGCATTCAGCTAACAGAGTTAAACCATACTTTTGATTGCGCAGTTCAGAACACTCTTTCTGTAGAAAATGCAAGTGGACATTCGGAGCGCTAAGAGGGTAATAGTGGAAAAAGGAATATATTCAAATATAAACTACACAGAAGCATTCTGTGAAACTACCTTCTGTTCTGTGCATTCAACTACCAGGGTTGAACCTTACTTTTGATTGAGCCGTTCTGAAACACTCTTTCTGTAGAAACTGCAATTGGACATTCTGAGCGCTAAGAGGCCTATATTGGGAAAAAGAATATCTACAAATAAAAACTACACAGAAGCATTCTGTGAAACTTCTTTCTGTTCTGTTCATTCAACTAAAAGATTTGAACCTTAGTTTTGATTGAGCCGTTCTGAAACACTCTTTCTGTACAAAATGCAAGTGGAGATTCGGAGCGCTAAGAGGGTAATAGTGGAAAAAGGAATGTCTTCAAATATAAACTACACAGAATCATTCTGTGAAACTTCTTTCTGATCTGTGCATTCAGCTAACAGAGTTAAACCATACTTTTGATAGAGCAGATCTGAACACTCTTTCTGTAGAAAATGCAACTGGACATTTGGAGCGCTAAGAGGGTAGTACTGGAAAAAGGAATATATTCAAATATAAACTACACAGAAGCATTCTGTGAAACTTCTTTCTGATCTGAGCATTCAGCTAACAGAGTTAAACCATACTTTTGATTGAGCAGTTTTGAAACACTCTGTCTGTAGAAAATGCAACTGGACATTCGTAGCGCTAAGTGGGTAATAGTGGAAAAAAGAATATGTTCAAATATAAACTACACAGAAGCATTGTATGAAACATCCTTCTGTTCTGTGCATTCAGCTAACAGAGTTGAACCTTACTTTTGATTGAGCCGTCCTGGAACACTCTTTGTGTAGAAACTGCAATTGGACATTCTGAGCGCTAAGAGGCCTATATTGGGAAAAAAAATATCTTCAAATAAAAACTACACAGAAGCATTGTGTGAAACTTATTTCTGATGTGTGCATTCAGCTAACAGAGTTAAACCATACTTTTGATTGCCCAGTTCCGAACACTCTTTCTGTAGAAAATGCTAGTGGACATTCGGAGCGCTAAGAGGGTAATAGTGGAAAAAGGAATATATTCAAATATAAACTACACAGTAGCATTCTGTGAAACTTCTTTCTGTTCTGTGCATTCAACTAACAGTGTTGAACCTTACTTTTGATTGAGCCGTTCTGAAACATTCTTTTTGTAGATACTGCAATTGGACATTCTAATCGCTAAGAGGCCTACACTGGGAAAAAGAATATCTTCAAATAAAAACTACACAGATGCATTCTGTGAAACTTATTTCTGATCTGTAAATTCAGTTAACAGAGATAAAACATATTTTTGATTGAGCAGTTATGAAACAATCTTTTTGTAGAAAATGCAAGTGGACATTCGGAGCACTAAGATTGTAATAGAGGAAAAAGGGGTATCTCCAATTTAAAACTACACAGAAGCATTCTCTGAAACCCCTTTCTGTTCTCCGAATTCAACTAACAGAGTTGAGCCTTACTTTTGAAGGAGCAGTTCTGAAACACTCTTTGTGTAGAAACTGCCAGTGGATATTCGGAGCACTAAGTGTGTAATAGTCCAAAAAGTAGTATCTTCAACTAAATACTACACAGAAGCATTCAGTGAAACTTCCTTCTGTTCTGTGCATTCAACTAAGAGAGTTGAACCTTATATTTGATTGAGCCGTTCTGAAACACTCTTTCTGTAGAAACTGCAATTGGACATTCTGAGCGCTAAGAGGCCTATATTGGGAAAAATAATATCTTCAAATAAAAATTACACAGAAGCATTGTTTGAAACTTATTTCTGATATGTGCATTCAGCTAACAGAGTTAAACCATACTTTTGATTGCGCAGTTCAGAACACTCTTTCTGTAGAAAATGCAAGTGGACATTCGGAGCGCTAAGAGGGTAATAGTGGAAAAAGGGATATATTCAAATATAAACTACACAGTAGCATTCTGTGAAACTTCTTTCTCTTCTGTGCATTCAACTAACAGTGTTGAACCTTACTTTTGATTGAGCCGTTGTGAAACACTCTTTCTGTAGAAACTGCAATTGGACACTCTAAGCGCTAAGAGGCCTACATTGGGAAAAAGAATATCTTCAAATAAAAACTACACAGATGCATTCTGTGAAACTTATTTCTGATCTGTAAATTCAGTTAACAGAGCTAAACCATATTTTTGATTGAGCAGTTGTGAAACACTCTTTTTGTAGAAAATGCAAGTGGACATTCGGAGCGCTAAGGTTGTAATAGAGGAAAAAGGAATATCTCCAATTAAAAACTACACAGAAGCATTCTCTGAAACCCCTTTCTGTTCTCCGCATTCAACTAACAGAGTTCAGCGTTACTTTTGAAGGAGCAGTTCTGAAACACTCTTTGTGTAGAAACTGCCAGAGGATATTCGGAGCGCTAAGTGGGTAATAGTCCAAAAAGTAGTATCTTCAACTAAATACTACACAGAAGCATTCTGTGAAACTTCTTTCTGTTCTGTGCATTCAACTAAGAGAGTTGAACCTTACATTTGATTGAGCCGTTCTGAAACACTCTTTCTGTAGAAACTGCAATTGGACATTCTGAGCGCTAACAGGCCTATATTGGGAAAAATAATATCTTCAAATAAAAACTACACAGAAGCATTGTTTGAAACTTATTTCTGATATGTGCATTCAGCTAACAGAGTTAAACCATACTTTTGATTGCGCAGTTCAGAACACTCTTTCTGTAGAAAATGCCAGTGGACATTCGGAGCGCTAAGAGGGTAATAGTGGAAAAAGGAATATATTCAAATATAAACTACACAGAAGCATTCTGTGAAACTTCCTTCTGTTCTGTGCATTCAACTACCAGGGTTGAACCTTACTTTTGATTGAGCCGTTCTGAAACACTCTTTCTGTAGAAACTGCAATTGGACATTCTGAGCGCTAAGAGGCCTATATTGGGAAAAAGAATATCTACAAATAAAAACTACACAGAAGCATTCCGTGAAACTTCTTTCTGTTCTGTTCATTCATCTAAAAGATTTGAACCTTAGTTTTTATTGAGCCGTTCCGAAACACTCTTTCTGTAGAAAATGCAAGTGGAGATTCGGAGCGCTAAGAGGGTAATAGTGGAAAAAGGAATGTCTTCAAATATAAACTACACAGAATCATTCTGTGAAACTTCTTTCTGATCTGTGCATTCATCTAACATAGTTAAACCATACTTTTGATAGAGCAGATCTGAACACTCTTTCTGTAGAAAATGCAACTGGACATTTGGAGCGCTAAGAGGGTAGTAGTGGAAAAAGGAATATATTCAAATATAAACTACACAGAAGCATTCTGTGAAACTTCTTTCTGATCTGAGCATTCAGCTAACAGAGTTAAACCATACTTTTGATTGAGCAGTTTGAAACACTCTGTCTGTAGGAAATGCAACTGGACATTCGTAGCGCTAAGTGGGTAATAGTGGAAAAAAGAATATGTTCAAATATAAACTACACAGAAGCATTGTATGAAACATCTTTCTGTTCTGTGCATTCAGCTAACAGAGTTGAACCTTAATTTTGATTGAGCCGTTCGGGAACACTCTTTCTGTAGAAACTGCAATTGGACATTCTGAGCGCTAAGAGGCCTATATTGGGAAAAAAAATATCTTCAAATAAAAACTACACAGAAGCATTGTGTGAAACTTATTTCTGATGTGTGCATTCAGCTAACAGAGTTAAACCATACTTTTGATTGCTCAGTTCCGAACATTCTTTCTGTAGAAAATGCATGTGGACATTCGGAGGGCTAAGAGGGTAATAGTGGAAAAAGGAATATATTCAAATATAAACTACACAGTAGCATTCTGTGAAACTTCTTTCTGTTCTGTGCATTCAACTAACAGAGTTGAACCTTACTTTTGATTGAGCCGTTCTGAAACACTCTTTTTGTAGAAACTGCAATTGGACATTCTAAGCGCTAAGAGGCCTACACTGGGAAAAAGAGTATCTTCAAATAAAAACTACACAGATGCATTCTGTGAAACTTATTTCTGATCTGTAAATTCAGTTAACAGAGCTAAACCATATTTTTAATTGAGCAGTTATGAAATACTCTTTTTGTTGAAAATGCAAGTGGACATTCGGAGCGCTAAGTTTGTAATAGAGGAAAAAGGAATATCTCCAATTAAAAACTACACAGAAGCATTCTCTGAAACCCCCTCTGTTCTCCGCATTCAAATAACAGAGTTGAGCCTTACTTTTGAAGGAGCAGTTCTGAAACACTCTTTGTGTAGAAACTGCCAGTGGATATTCGGAGCGCTAAGTGGGTAATAGTCCAAAAAGTAGTATCTTCAACTAAATACTACACAGAAGCATTCTGTGAAACTTCTTTCTGTTCTGTGCATTCAACTAAGAAAGTTGAACTTTACATTTGATTGAGCCGTTCTGAAACACTCTTTCTGTAGAAACTGCAATTGGACATTCTGAGCGCTAAGAGGCCTATATTGGGAAAAATAATATCTTCAAATAAAAACTACACAGAAGCATTGTTTGAAACTTATTTCTGATATGTGCATTCAGCTAACAGAGTTAAACCATACTTTTGATTGCGCAGTTCAGAACACTCTTTCTGTAGAAAATGCAAGTGGACATTCGGAGCGCTAAGAGGGTAATAGTGGAAAAAGGAATATATTCAAATATAAACTACACAGAAGCATTCTGTGAAACTTCCTTCTGTTCTGTGCATTCAACTACCAGGGTTGAACCTTACTTTTGATTGAGCCGTTCTGAAACACTCTTTCTGTAGAAACTGCAATTGGACATTCTGAGCGCTAAGAGGCCTATATTGGGAAAAAGAATATCTACAAATAAAAACTACACAGAAGCATTCTGTGAAACTTCTTTCTGTTCTGTTCATTCAACTAAAAGATTTGAACCTTAGTTTTGATTGAGCCGTTCTGAAACACTCTTTCTGTACAAAATGCAAGTGGAGATTCGGAGCGCTAAGAGGGTAATAGTGGAAAAAGGAATGTCTTCAAATATAAACTACACAGAATCATTCTGTGAAACTTCTTTCTGATCTGTGCATTCAGCTAACAGAGTTAAACCATACTTTTGATAGAGCAGATCTGAACACTCTTTCTGTAGAAAATGCAACTGGACATTTGGAGCGCTAAGAGGGTAGTACTGGAAAAAGGAATATATTCAAATATAAACTACACAGAAGCATTCTGTGAAACTTCTTTCTGATCTGAGCATTCAGCTAACAGAGTTAAACCATACTTTTGATTGAGCAGTTTTGAAACACTCTGTCTGTAGAAAATGCAACTGGACATTCGTAGCGCTAAGTGGGTAATAGTGGAAAAAAGAATATGTTCAAATATAAACTACACAGAAGCATTGTATGAAACATCCTTCTGTTCTGTGCATTCAGCTAACAGAGTTGAACCTTACTTTTGATTGAGCCGTCCTGGAACACTCTTTGTGTAGAAACTGCAATTGGACATTCTGAGCGCTAAGAGGCCTATATTGGGAAAAAAAATATCTTCAAATAAAAACTACACAGAAGCATTGTGTGAAACTTATTTCTGATGTGTGCATTCAGCTAACAGAGTTAAACCATACTTTTGATTGCCCAGTTCCGAACACTCTTTCTGTAGAAAATGCTAGTGGACATTCAGAGCGCTAAGAGGGTAATAGTGGAAAAAGGAATATATTCAAATATAAACTACACAGTAGCATTCTGTGAAACTTCTTTCTGTTCTGTGCATTCAACTAACAGTGTTGAACCTTACTTTTGATTGAGCCGTTCTGAAACATTCTTTTTGTAGATACTGCAATTGGACATTCTAATCGCTAAGAGGCCTACACTGGGAAAAAGAATATCTTCAAATAAAAACTACACAGATGCATTCTGTGAAACTTATTTCTGATCTGTAAATTCAGTTAACAGAGATAAAACATATTTTTGATTGAGCAGTTATGAAACAATCTTTTTGTAGAAAATGCAAGTGGACATTCGGAGCACTAAGATTGTAATAGAGGAAAAAGGGGTATCTCCAATTTAAAACTACACAGAAGCATTCTCTGAAACCCCTTTCTGTTCTCCGAATTCAACTAACAGAGTTGAGCCTTACTTTTGAAGGAGCAGTTCTGAAACACTCTTTGTGTAGAAACTGCCAGTGGATATTCGGAGCGCTAAGTGTGTAATAGTCCAAAAAGTAGTATCTTCAACTAAATACTACACAGAAGCATTCAGTGAAACTTCC
Source organism: Symphalangus syndactylus (assembly GCF_028878055.3). Lineage (NCBI taxonomy): Eukaryota > Metazoa > Chordata > Mammalia > Primates > Hylobatidae > Symphalangus > Symphalangus syndactylus. The sequence goes on along the minus strand of NC_072437.2, from coordinate 106,450,867 downwards.
TTCTGTTCTGTGCATTCAACTAAGAGAGTTGAACCTTATATTTGATTGAGCCGTTCTGAAACACTCTTTCTGTAGAAACTGCAATTGGACATTCTGAGCGCTAAGAGGCCTATATTGGGAAAAATAATATCTTCAAATAAAAATTACACAGAAGCATTGTTTGAAACTTATTTCTGATATGTGCATTCAGCTAACAGAGTTAAACCATACTTTTGATTGCGCAGTTCAGAACACTCTTTCTGTAGAAAATGCAAGTGGACATTCGGAGCGCTAAGAGGGTAATAGTGGAAAAAGGGATATATTCAAATATAAACTACACAGTAGCATTCTGTGAAACTTCTTTCTCTTCTGTGCATTCAACTAACAGTGTTGAACCTTACTTTTGATTGAGCCGTTGTGAAACACTCTTTCTGTAGAAACTGCAATTGGACACTCTAAGCGCTAAGAGGCCTACATTGGGAAAAAGAATATCTTCAAATAAAAACTACACAGATGCATTCTGTGAAACTTATTTCTGATCTGTAAATTCAGTTAACAGAGCTAAACCATATTTTTGATTGAGCAGTTGTGAAACACTCTTTTTGTAGAAAATGCAAGTGGACATTCGGAGCGCTAAGGTTGTAATAGAGGAAAAAGGAATATCTCCAATTAAAAACTACACAGAAGCATTCTCTGAAACCCCTTTCTGTTCTCCGCATTCAACTAACAGAGTTCAGCGTTACTTTTGAAGGAGCAGTTCTGAAACACTCTTTGTGTAGAAACTGCCAGAGGATATTCGGAGCGCTAAGTGGGTAATAGTCCAAAAAGTAGTATCTTCAACTAAATACTACACAGAAGCATTCTGTGAAACTTCTTTCTGTTCTGTGCATTCAACTAAGAAAGTTGAACCTTACATTTGATTGAGCCGTTCTGAAACACTCTTTCTGTAGAAACTGCAATTGGACATTCTGAGCGCTAAGAGGCCTATATTGGGAAAAATAATATCTTCAAATAAAAACTACACAGAAGCATTGTTTGAAACTTATTTCTGATATGTGCATTCAGCTAACAGAGTTAAACCATACTTTTGATTGCGCAGTTCAGAACACTCTTTCTGTAGAAAATGCCAGTGGACATTCGGAGCGCTAAGAGGGTAATAGTGGAAAAAGGAATATATTCAAATATAAACTACACAGAAGCATTCTGTGAAACTTCCTTCTGTTCTGTGCATTCAACTACCAGGGTTGAACCTTACTTTTGATTGAGCCGTTCTGAAACACTCTTTCTGTAGAAACTGCAATTGGACATCCTGAGCGCTAAGAGGCCTATATTGGGAAAAAGAATATCTACAAATAAAAACTACACAGAAGCATTCCGTGAAACTTCTTTCTGTTCTGTTCATTCATCTAAAAGATTTGAACCTTAGTTTTTATTGAGCCGTTCTGAAACACTCTTTCTGTAGAAAATGCAAGTGGAGATTCGGAGCGCTAAGAGGGTAATAGTGGAAAAAGGAATGTCTTCAAATATAAACTACACAGAATCATTCTGTGAAACTTCTTTCTGATCTGTGCATTCATCTAACATAGTTAAACCATACTTTTGATAGAGCAGATCTGAACACTCTTTCTGTAGAAAATGCAACTGGACATTTGGAGCGCTAAGAGGGTAGTAGTGGAAAAAGGAATATATTCAAATATAAACTACACAGAAGCATTCTGTGAAACTTCTTTCTGATCTGAGCATTCAGCTAACAGAGTTAAACCATACTTTTGATTGAGCAGTTTGAAACACTCTGTCTGTAGGAAATGCAACTGGACATTCGTAGCGCTAAGTGGGTAATAGTGGAAAAAAGAATATGTTCAAATATAAACTACACAGAAGCATTGTATGAAACATCTTTCTGTTCTGTGCATTCAGCTAACAGAGTTGAACCTTACTTTTGATTGAGCCGTTCGGGAACACTCTTTCTGTAGAAACTGCAATTGGACATTCTGAGCGCTAAGAGGCCTATATTGGGAAAAAAAATATCTTCAAATAAAAACTACACAGAAGCATTGTGTGAAACTTATTTCTGATGTGTGCATTCAGCTAACAGAGTTAAACCATACTTTTGATTGCTCAGTTCCGAACATTCTTTCTGTAGAAAATGCATGTGGACATTCGGAGGGCTAAGAGGGTAATAGTGGAAAAAGGAATATATTCAAATATAAACTACACAGTAGCATTCTGTGAAACTTCTTTCTGTTCTGTGCATTCAACTAACAGAGTTGAACCTTACTTTTGATTGAGCCGTTCTGAAACACTCTTTTTGTAGAAACTGCAATTGGACATTCTAAGCGCTAAGAGGCCTACACTGGGAAAAAGAATATCTTCAAATAAAAACTACACAGATGCATTCTGTGAAACTTATTTCTGATCTGTAAATTCAGTTAACAGAGCTAAACCATATTTTTAATTGAGCAGTTATGAAACAATCTTTTTGTAGAAAATGCAAGTGGACATTCGGAGCACTAAGATTGTAATAGAGGAAAAAGGGGTATCTCCAATTTAAAACTACACAGAAGCATTCTCTGAAACCCCTTTCTGTTCTCCGAATTCAACTAACAGAGTTGAGCCTTACTTTTGAAGGAGCAGTTCTGAAACACTCTTTGTGTAGAAACTGCCAGTGGATATTCGGAGCGCTAAGTGTGTAATAGTCCAAAAAGTAGTATCTTCAACTAAATACTACACAGAAGCATTCAGTGAAACTTCCTTCTGTTCTGTGCATTCAACTAAGAGAGTTGAACCTTATATTTGATTGAGCCGTTCTGAAACACTCTTTCTGTAGAAACTGCAATTGGACATTCTGAGCGCTAAGAGGCCTATATTGGGAAAAATAATATCTTCAAATAAAAATTACACAGAAGCATTGTTTGAAACTTATTTCTGATATGTGCATTCAGCTAACAGAGTTAAACCATACTTTTGATTGCGCAGTTCAGAACACTCTTTCTGTAGAAAATGCAAGTGGACATTCGGAGCGCTAAGAGGGTAATAGTGGAAAAAGGGATATATTCAAATATAAACTACACAGTAGCATTCTGTGAAACTTCTTTCTCTTCTGTGCATTCAACTAACAGTGTTGAACCTTACTTTTGATTGAGCCGTTCTGAAACACTCTTTCTGTAGAAACTGCAATTGGACATTCTGAGCGCTAAGAGGCCTATATTGGGAAAAAGAATATCTACAAATAAAAACTACACAGAAGCATTCCGTGAAACTTCTTTCTGTTCTGTTCATTCATCTAAAAGATTTGAACCTTAGTTTTTATTGAGCCGTTCCGAAACACTCTTTCTGTAGAAAATGCAAGTGGAGATTCGGAGCGCTAAGAGGGTAATAGTGGAAAAAGGAATGTCTTCAAATATAAACTACACAGAATCATTCTGTGAAACTTCTTTCTGATCTGTGCATTCATCTAACATAGTTAAACCATACTTTTGATAGAGCAGATCTGAACACTCTTTCTGTAGAAAATGCAACTGGACATTTGGAGCGCTAAGAGGGTAGTAGTGGAAAAAGGAATATATTCAAATATAAACTACACAGAAGCATTCTGTGAAACTTCTTTCTGATCTGAGCATTCAGCTAACAGAGTTAAACCATACTTTTGATTGAGCAGTTTGAAACACTCTGTCTGTAGGAAATGCAACTGGACATTCGTAGTGCTAAGTGGGTAATAGTGGAAAAAAGAATATGTTCAAATATAAACTACACAGAAGCATTGTATGAAACATCTTTCTGTTCTGTGCATTCAGCTAACAGAGTTGAACCTTACTTTTGATTGAGCCGTTCGGGAACATTCTTTCTGTAGAAACTGCAATTGGACATTCTGAGCGCTAAGAGGCCTATATTGGGAAAAAAAATATCTTCAAATAAAAACTACACAGAAGCATTGTGTGAAACTTATTTCTGATGTGTGCATTCAGCTAACAGAGTTAAACCATACTTTTGATTGCTCAGTTCCGAACATTCTTTCTGTAGAAAATGCATGTGGACATTCGGAGGGCTAAGAGGGTAATAGTGGAAAAAGGAATATATTCAAATATAAACTACACAGTAGCATTCTGTGAAACTTCTTTCTGTTCTGTGCATTCAACTAACAGAGTTGAACCTTACTTTTGATTGAGCCGTTCTGAAACACTCTTTTTGTAGAAACTGCAATTGGACATTCTAAGCGCTAAGAGGCCTACACTGGGAAAAATAATATCTTCAAATAAAAACTACACAGATGCATTCTGTGAAACTTATTTCTGATCTGTAAATTCAGTTAACAGAGCTAAACCATATTTTTAATTGAGCAGTTATGAAATACTCTTTTTGTTGAAAATGCAAGTGGACATTCAGAGCGCTAAGTTTGTAATAGAGGAAAAAGGAATATCTCCAATTAAAAACTACACAGAAGCATTCTCTGAAACCCCCTCTGTTCTCCGCATTCAAATAACAGAGTTGAGCCTTACTTTTGAAGGAGCAGTTCTGAAACACTCTTTGTGTAGAAACTGCCAGTGGATATTCGGAGCGCTAAGTGTGTAATAGTCCAAAAAGGAGTATCTTCAACTAAATACTACACAGAAGCATTCAGTGAAACTTCTTTCTGTTCTGTGCATTCAACTAAGAGAGTTGAACCTTACATTTGATTCAGCCGTTCTGAAACACTCTTTCTGTAGAAACTGCAATTGGACATTCTGAGCGCTAAGAGGCCTATATTGGGAAAAATAATATCTTCAAATAAAAACTACACAGAAGCATTGTTTGAAACTTATTTCTGATATGTGCATTCAGCTAACAGAGTTAAACCATACTTTTGATTGCGCAGTTCAGAACACTCTTTCTGTAGAAAATGCAAGCGGACATTCGGAGCGCTAAGAGGGTAATAGTGGAAAAAGGAATATATTCAAATATAAACTACACAGAAGCATTCTGTGAAACTTCCTTCTGTTCTGTGCATTCAACTACCAGGGTTGAACCTTACTTTTGATTGAGCCGTTCTGAAACACTCTTTCTGTAGAAACTGCAATTGGACATTCTGAGCGCTAAGAGGCCTATATTGGGAAAAAGAATATCTACAAATAAAAACTACACAGAAGCATTCTGTGAAACTTCTTTCTGTTCTGTTCATTCATCTAAAAGATTTGAACCTTAGTTTTGATTGAGCCGTTCTGAAACACTCTTTCTGTAGAAAATGCAAGTGGAGATTCGGAGCGCTAAGAGGGTAATAGTGGAAAAAGGAATGTCTACAAATATAAACTACACAGAATCATTCTGTGAAACTTCTTTCTGTTCTGTGCATTCAGCTAACACAGTTAAACCATACTTTTGATAGAGCAGATCTGAACACTCTTTCTGTAGAAAATGCAACTGGACATTTGGAGCGCTAAGAGGGTAGTAGTGGAAAAAGGAATATATTCAAATATAAACTACACAGAAGCATTCTGTGAAACTTCTTTCTGATCTGAGCATTCAGCTAACAGAGTTAAACCATACTTTTGATTGAGCAGTTTTGAAACACTCTGTCTGTAGAAAATGCAACTGGACATTCGTAGCACTAAGTGGGTAATAGTGGAAAAAAGAATATGTTCAAATATAAACTACACAGAAGCATTGTATGAAACAACTTTCTGTTCTGTGCATTCAGCTAACAGAGTTGAACCTTACTTTTGATTGAGCCGTACGGGAACACTCTTTCTGTAGAAACTGCAATTGGACATTCTGAGCGCTAAGGGGACTATATTGGGAAAAAAAATATCTTCAAATAAAAACTACACAGAAGCATTGTGTGAAACTTATTTCTGATGTGTGCATTCAGCTAACAGAGTTAAACCATACTTTTGATTGCGCAGTTCCGAACATTCTTTCTGTAGAAAATGCAAGTGGACATTCGGAGCGCTAAGAGGGTAATAGTGGAAAAAGGAATATATTCAAATATAAACTACACAGTAGCATTCTGTGAAACTTCTTTCTGTTCTGTGCATTCAACTAACAGAGTTGAACCTTACTTTTGATTGAGCCGTTCTGAAACACTCTTTTTGTAGAAACTGCAATTGGACATTCTAAGCGCTAAGAGGCCTACACTGGGAAAAAGAATATCTTCAAATAAAAACTACACAGATGCATTCTGTGAAACTTATTTCTGATCTGTAAATTCAGTTAACAGAGCTAAACCATATTTTTAATTGAGCAGTTATGAAATACTCTTTTTGTTGAAAACGCAAGTGGACATTCGGAGCGCTAAGATTGTAATAGAGGAAAAAGGAATATCTCCAATTAAAAACTACACAGAAGCATTCTCTGAAACCCCCTCTGTTCTCCGCATTCAAATAACAGTGTTGAGCCTTACTTTTGAAGGAGCAGTTCTGAAACACACTTTGTGTAGAAACTGCCAGTGGATATTCGGAGCGCTAAGTGTGTAATAGTCCAAAAAGGAGTATCTTCAACTAAATACTACACAGAAGCATTCAGTGAAACTTCTTTCTGTTCTGTGCATTCAACTAAGAGAGTTGAACCTTACATTTGATTCAGCCGTTATGAAACACTCTTTCTGTAGAAACTGCAATTGGACATTCTGAGCGCTAAGAGGCCTATATTGGGAAAAATAATATCTTCAAATAAAAATTACAGAGAAGCATTGTTTGAAACTTATTTCTGATATGTGCATTCAGCTAACAGAGTTAAACCATACTTTTGATTGCGCAGTTGAGAACACTCTTTCTGTAGAAACTGCAATTGGACATTCTGAGCGCTAAGAGGCCTATATTGGGAAAAATAATATCTTCAAATGAAAACTACGCATAAGCATTGTGTGAAACTTATTTCTGATATGTTCATTAAGCTAACAGAGTTAAACCATACTTTTGATTGCGCAGTTCTGAACACTCTTTCTGTAGAAAATGCAAGTGGACATTCGGAGCGCTAAGAGGGTAATAGTGGAAAAAGGAATATATTCAAATATAAACTACACAGTAGCATTCTGTGAAAATTCTTTCTGTTGTGTGCATTCAACTAACAGAGTTGAACCTTACTTTTGATTGAGCCGTTCTGAAACACTCTTTCTGTAGAAACTGCAATTGGACATGCTAAGCGCTAAGTGGCCTACATTGGGAAAAAGAATATCTTCAAATAAAAACTACACAGATGCATTCTGTGAAACTTATTTCTGATCTGTAAATTCAGTTAACAGAGATAAAACATATTTTTGATTGAGCACTTATGAAACACTCTTTTTGTAGAAAATGCAAGTGGAGATTCGGAGCGCTAAGAGGGTAATAGTGGAAAAAGGAATGTCTTCAAATATAAACTACACAGAATCATTCGGTGAAACTTCTTTCTGATCTGTGCATTCAGCTAACAGAGTTAAACCATACTTTTGATTGAGCAGATCTGAACACTCTTTCTGTAGAAAATGCAACTGGACATTTGGAGCGCTAAGAGCGTAGTAGTGGAAAAAGGAATATATTCAAATATAAACTACACAGAAGCATTCTGTGAAACTTCTTTCTGATCTGAGCATTCAGCTAACAGAGTTAAACCATACTTTTGATTGAGCAGTTTTGAAACACTCTGTCTGTAGAAAATGCAACTGGACATTCGTAGCGCTAAGTGGGTAATAGTGGAAAAAAGAATATGTTCAAATATAAACTACACAGAAGCATTGTATGAAACTTCTTTCTGTTCTGTGCATTCAACTAACAGAGTTGAACCTTACTTTTGATTGAGCCGTTCTGAAACACTCTTTTTGTAGAAACTGCAATTGGACATTCTAAGCGCTAAGAGGCCTACACTGGGAAAAAGAATATCTTCAAATAAAAACTACACAGATGCATTCTGTGAAACTTATTTCTGATCTGTAAATTCAGTTAACAGAGCTAAACCATATTTTTAATTGAGCAGTTATGAAATACTCTTTTTGTTGAAAATGCAAGTGGACATTCGGAGCGCTAAGTTTGTAATAGAGGAAAAAGGAATATCTCCAATTAAAAACTACACAGAAGCATTCTCTGAAACCCCCTCTGTTCTCCGCATTCAAATAACAGAGTTGAGCCTTACTTTTGAAGGAGCAGTTCTGAAACACTCTTTGTGTAGAAACTGCCAGTGGATATTCGGAGCGCTAAGTGTGTAATAGTCCAAAAAGGTGTATCTTCAACTAAATACTACACAGAAGCATTCAGTGAAACTTCTTTCTGTTCTGTGCATTCAACTAAGAGAGTTGAACCTTACATTTGATTCAGCCGTTCTGAAACACTCTTTCTGTAGAAACTGCAATTGGACATTCTGAGCGCTAAGAGGCCTATATTGGGAAAAATAATATCTTCAAATAAAAACTACACAGAAGCATTGTTTGAAACTTATTTCTGATATGTGCATTCAGCTAACAGAGTTAAACCATACTTTTGATTGCGCAGTTCAGAACACTCTTTCTGTAGAAAATGCAAGTGGACTTTCGGAGCGCTAAGAGGGTAATAGTGGAAAAAGGAATATATTCAAATATAAACTACACAGAAGCATTCTGTGAAACTTCCTTCTGTTCTGTGCATTCAACTACCAGGGTTGAACCTTACTTTTGATTGAGCCGTTCTGAAACACTCTTTCTGTAGAAACTGCAATTGGACATTCTGAGCGCTAAGAGGCCTATATTGGGAAAAAGAATATCTACAAATAAAAACTACACAGAAGCATTCTGTGAAACTTCTTTCTGTTCTGTTCATTCATCTAAAAGATTTGAACCTTAGTTTTGATTGAGCCGTTCTGAAACACTCTTTCTGTAGAAAATGCAAGTGGAGATTCGGAGCGCTAAGAGGGTAATAGTGGAAAAAGGAATGTCTACAAATATAAACTACACAGAATCATTCTGTGAAACTTCTTTCTGATCTGTGCATTCAGCTAACAGAGTTAAACCATACTTTTGATAGAGCAGATCTGAACACTCTTTCTGTAGAAAATGCAACTGGACATTTGGAGCGCTAAGAGGGTAGTAGTGGAAAAAGGAATATATTCAAATATAAACTACACAGAAGCATTCTGTGAAACTTCTTTCTGATCTGAGCATTCAGCTAACAGAGTTAAACCATACTTTTGATTGAGCAGTTTTGAAACACTCTGTCTGTAGAAAATGCAACTGGACATTCGTAGCACTAAGTGGGTAATAGTGGAAAAAAGAATATGTTCAAATATAAACTACACAGAAGCATTGTATGAAACAACTTTCTGTTCTGTGCATTCAGCTAACAGAGTTGAACCTTACTTTTGATTGAGCCGTTCGGGAACACTCTTTCTGTAGAAACTGCAATTGGACATTCTGAGCGCTAAGGGGACTATATTGGGAAAAAAAATATCTTCAAATAAAAACTACACAGAAGCATTGTGTGAAACTTATTTCTGATGTGTGCATTCAGCTAACAGAGTTAAACCATACTTTTGATTGCGCAGTTCCGAACATTCTTTCTGTAGAAAATGCAAGTGGACATTCGGAGCGCTAAGAGGGTAATAGTGGAAAAAGGAATATATTCAAATATAAACTACACAGTAGCATTCTGTGAAACTTCTTTCTGTTCTGTGCATTCAACTAACAGAGTTGAACCTTACTTTTGATTGAGCCGTTCTGAAACACTCTTTTTGTAGAAACTGCAATTGGACATTCTAAGCGCTAAGAGGCCTACACTGGGAAAAAGAATATCTTCAAATAAAAACTACACAGATGCATTCTGTGAAACTTATTTCTGATCTGTAAATTCAGTTAACAGAGCTAAACCATATTTTTAATTGAGCAGTTATGAAATACTCTTTTTGTTGAAAACGCAAGTGGACATTCGGAGCGCTAAGATTGTAATAGAGGAAAAAGGAATATGTCCAATTAAAAACTACACAGAAGCATTCTCTGAAATCCCCTCTGTTCTCCGCATACAAATAACAGTGTTGAGCCTTACTTTTGAAGGAGCAGTTCTGAAACACTCTTTGTGTAGAAACTGCCAGTGGATATTCGGAGCGCTAAGTGTGTAATAGTCCAAAAAGTAGTATCTTCAACTAAATACTACACAGAAGCATTCAGTGAAACTTCTTTCTGTTCTGTGCATTCAACTAAGAGAGTTGAACCTTACATTTGATTCAGCCGTTATGAAACACTCTTTCTGTAGAAACTGCAATTGGACATTCTGAGCGCTAAGAGGCCTATATTGGGAAAAATAATATCTTCAAATAAAAATTACAGAGAAGCATTGTTTGAAACTTATTTCTGATATGTGCATTCAGCTAACAGAGTTAAACCATACTTTTGATTGCGCAGTTCAGAACACTCTTTCTGTAGAAACTGCAATTGGACATTCTGAGCGCTAAGAGGCCTATATTGGGAAAAATAATATCTTCAAATGAAAACTACGCATAAGCATTGTGTGAAACTTATTTCTGATATGTTCATTAAGCTAACAGAGTTAAACCATACTTTTGATTGCGCAGTTCTGAACACTCTTTCTGTAGAAAATGCAAGTGGACATTCGGAGCGCTAAGAGGGTAATAGTGGAAAAAGGAATATATTCAAATATAAACTACACAGTAGCATTCTGTGAAAATTCTTTCTGTTGTGTGCATTCAACTAACAGAGTTGAACCTTACTTTTGATTGAGCCGTTCTGAAACACTCTTTCTGTAGAAACTGCAATTGGACATGCTAAGCGCTAAGTGGCCTACATTGGGAAAAAGAATATCTTCAAATAAAAACTACACAGATGCATTCTGTGAAACTTATTTCTGATCTGTAAATTCAGTTAACAGAGATAAAACATATTTTTGATTGAGCACTTATGAAACACTCTTTTTGTAGAAAATGCAAGTGGAGATTCGGAGCGCTAAGAGGGTAATAGTGGAAAAAGGAATGTCTTCAAATATAAACTACACAGAATCATTCGGTGAAACTTCTTTCTGATCTGTGCATTCAGCTAACAGAGTTAAACCATACTTTTGATTGAGCAGATCTGAACACTCTTTCTGTAGAAAATGCAACTGGACATTTGGAGCGCTAAGAGCGTAGTAGTGGAAAAAGGAATATATTCAAATATAAACTACACAGAAGCATTCTGTGAAACTTCTTTCTGATCTGAGCATTCAGCTAACAGAGTTAAACCATACTTTTGATTGAGCAGTTTTGAAACACTCTGTCTGTAGAAAATGCAACTGGACATTCGTAGCGCTAAGTGGGTAATAGTGGAAAAAAGAATATGTTCAAATATAAACTACACAGAAGCATTGTATGAAACTTCTTTCTGTTCTGTGCATTCAACTAACATAGTTGAACCTTACTTTTGATTGAGCCGTTCTGAAACACTCTTTTTGTAGAAACTGCAATTGGACATTCTAAGCGCTAAGAGGCCTACACTGGGAAAAAGAATATCTTCAAATAAAAACTACACAGATGCATTCTGTGAAACTTATTTCTGATCTGTAAATTCAGTTAACAGAGCTAAACCATATTTTTAATTGAGCAGTTATGAAATACTCTTTTTGTTGAAAATGCAAGTGGACATTCGGAGCGCTAAGTTTGTAATAGAGGAAAAAGGAATATCTCCAATTAAAAACTACACAGAAGCATTCTCTGAAACCCCCTCTGTTCTCCGCATTCAAATAACAGAGTTGAGCCTTACTTTTGAAGGAGCAGTTCTGAAACACTCTTTGTGTAGAAACTGCCAGTGGATATTCGGAGCGCTAAGTGTGTAATAGTCCAAAAAGGTGTATCTTCAACTAAATACTACACAGAAGCATTCAGTGAAACTTCTTTCTGTTCTGTGCATTCAACTAAGAGAGTTGAACCTTACATTTGATTCAGCCGTTCTGAAACACTCTTTCTGTAGAAACTGCAATTGGACATTCTGAGCGCTAAGAGGCCTATATTGGGAAAAATAATATCTTCAAATAAAAACTACACAGAAGCATTGTTTGAAACTTATTTCTGATATGTGCATTCAGCTAACAGAGTTAAACCATACTTTTGATTGCGCAGTTCAGAACACTCTTTCTGTAGAAAATGCAAGTGGACATTCGGAGCGCTAAGAGGGTAATAGTGGAAAAAGGAATATATTCAAATATAAACTACACAGAAGCATTCTGTGAAACTTCCTTCTGTTCTGTGCATTCAACTACCAGGGTTGAACCTTACTTTTGATTGAGCCGTTCTGAAACACTCTTTCTGTAGAAACTGCAATTGGACATTCTGAGCGCTAAGAGGCCTATATTGGGAAAAAGAATATCTACAAATAAAAACTACACAGAAGCATTCTGTGAAACTTCTTTCTGTTCTGTTCATTCATCTAAAAGATTTGAACCTTAGTTTTGATTGAGCCGTTCTGAAACACTCTTTCTGTAGAAAATGCAAGTGGAGATTCGGAGCGCTAAGAGGGTAATAGTGGAAAAAGGAATGTCTACAAATATAAACTACACAGAATCATTCTGTGAAACTTCTTTCTGATCTGTGCATTCAGCTAACAGAGTTAAACCATACTTTTGATAGAGCAGATCTGAACACTCTTTCTGTAGAAAATGCAACTGGACATTTGGAGCGCTAAGAGGGTAGTAGTGGAAAAAGGAATATATTCAAATATAAACTACACAGAAGCATTCTGTGAAACTTCTTTCTGATCTGAGCATTCAGCTAACAGAGTTAAACCATACTTTTGATTGAGCAGTTTTGAAACACTCTGTCTGTAGAAAATGCAACTGGACATTCGTAGCACTAAGTGGGTAATAGTGGAAAAAAGAATATGTTCAAATATAAACTACACAGAAGCATTGTATGAAACAACTTTCTGTTCTGTGCATTCAGCTAACAGAGTTGAACCTTACTTTTGATTGAGCCGTTCGGGAACACTCTTTCTGTAGAAACTGCAATTGGACATTCTGAGCGCTAAGGGGACTATATTGGGAAAAAAAATATCTTCAAATAAAAACTACACAGAAGCATTGTGTGAAACTTATTTCTGATGTGTGCATTCAGCTAACAGAGTTAAACCATACTTTTGATTGCGCAGTTCCGAACATTCTTTCTGTAGAAAATGCAAGTGGACATTCGGAGCGCTAAGAGGGTAATAGTGGAAAAAGGAATATATTCAAATATAAACTACACAGTAGCATTCTGTGAAACTTCTTTCTGTTCTGTGCATTCAACTAACAGAGTTGAACCTTACTTTTGATTGAGCCGTTCTGAAACACTCTTTTTGTAGAAACTGCAATTGGACATTCTAAGCGCTAAGAGGCCTACACTGGGAAAAAGAATATCTTCAAATAAAAACTACACAGATGCATTCTGTGAAACTTATTTCTGATCTGTAAATTCAGTTAACAGAGCTAAACCATATTTTTAATTGAGCAGTTATGAAATACTCTTTTTGTTGAAAACGCAAGTGGACATTCGGAGCGCTAAGATTGTAATAGAGGAAAAAGGAATATGTCCAATTAAAAACTACACAGAAGCATTCTCTGAAATCCCCTCTGTTCTCCGCATACAAATAACAGTGTTGAGCCTTACTTTTGAAGGAGCAGTTCTGAAACACTCTTTGTGTAGAAACTGCCAGTGGATATTCGGAGCGCTAAGTGTGTAATAGTCCAAAAAGTAGTATCTTCAACTAAATACTACACAGAAGCATTCAGTGAAACTTCTTTCTGTTCTGTGCATTCAACTAAGAGAGTTGAACCTTACATTTGATTCAGCCGTTATGAAACACTCTTTCTGTAGAAACTGCAATTGGACATTCTGAGCGCTAAGAGGCCTATATTGGGAAAAATAATATCTTCAAATAAAAATTACAGAGAAGCATTGTTTGAAACTTATTTCTGATATGTGCATTCAGCTAACAGAGTTAAACCATACTTTTGATTGCGCAGTTCAGAACACTCTTTCTGTAGAAACTGCAATTGGACATTCTGAGCGCTAAGAGGCCTATATTGGGAAAAATAATATCTTCAAATGAAAACTACGCATAAGCATTGTGTGAAACTTATTTCTGATATGTTCATTAAGCTAACAGAGTTAAACCATACTTTTGATTGCGCAGTTCTGAACACTCTTTCTGTAGAAAATGCAAGTGGACATTCGGAGCGCTAAGAGGGTAATAGTGGAAAAAGGAATATATTCAAATATAAACTACACAGTAGCATTCTGTGAAAATTCTTTCTGTTGTGTGCATTCAACTAACAGAGTTGAACCTTACTTTTGATTGAGCCGTTCTGAAACACTCTTTCTGTAGAAACTGCAATTGGACATGCTAAGCGCTAAGTGGCCTACATTGGGAAAAAGAATATCTTCAAATAAAAACTACACAGATGCATTCTGTGAAACTTATTTCTGATCTGTAAATTCAGTTAACAGAGATAAAACATATTTTTGATTGAGCACTTATGAAACACTCTTTTTGTAGAAAATGCAAGTGGAGATTCGGAGCGCTAAGAGGGTAATAGTGGAAAAAGGAATGTCTTCAAATATAAACTACACAGAATCATTCGGTGAAACTTCTTTCTGATCTGTGCATTCAGCTAACAGAGTTAAACCATACTTTTGATTGAGCAGATCTGAACACTCTTTCTGTAGAAAATGCAACTGGACATTTGGAGCGCTAAGAGCGTAGTAGTGGAAAAAGGAATATATTCAAATATAAACTACACAGAAGCATTCTGTGAAACTTCTTTCTGATCTGAGCATTCAGCTAACAGAGTTAAACCATACTTTTGATTGAGCAGTTTTGAAACACTCTGTCTGTAGAAAATGCAACTGGACATTCGTAGCGCTAAGTGGGTAATAGTGGAAAAAAGAATATGTTCAAATATAAACTACACAGAAGCATTGTATGAAACTTCTTTCTGTTCTGTGCATTCAACTAACATAGTTGAACCTTACTTTTGATTGAGCCGTTCTGAAACACTCTTTTTGTAGAAACTGCAATTGGACATTCTAAGCGCTAAGAGGCCTACACTGGGAAAAAGAATATCTTCAAATAAAAACTACACAGATGCATTCTGTGAAACTTATTTCTGATCTGTAAATTCAGTTAACAGAGCTAAACCATATTTTTAATTGAGCAGTTATGAAATACTCTTTTTGTTGAAAATGCAAGTGGACATTCGGAGCGCTAAGTTTGTAATAGAGGAAAAAGGAATATCTCCAATTAAAAACTACACAGAAGCATTCTCTGAAACCCCCTCTGTTCTCCGCATTCAAATAACAGAGTTGAGCCTTACTTTTGAAGGAGCAGTTCTGAAACACTCTTTGTGTAGAAACTGCCAGTGGATATTCGGAGCGCTAAGTGTGTAATAGTCCAAAAAGGTGTATCTTCAACTAAATACTACACAGAAGCATTCAGTGAAACTTCTTTCTGTTCTGTGCATTCAACTAAGAGAGTTGAACCTTACATTTGATTCAGCCGTTCTGAAACACTCTTTCTGTAGAAACTGCAATTGGACATTCTGAGCGCTAAGAGGCCTATATTGGGAAAAATAATATCTTCAAATAAAAACTACACAGAAGCATTGTTTGAAACTTATTTCTGATATGTGCATTCAGCTAACAGAGTTAAACCATACTTTTGATTGCGCAGTTCAGAACACTCTTTCTGTAGAAAATGCAAGTGGACATTCGGAGCGCTAAGAGGGTAATAGTGGAAAAAGGAATATATTCAAATATAAACTACACAGAAGCATTCTGTGAAACTTCCTTCTGTTCTGTGCATTCAACTACCAGGGTTGAACCTTACTTTTGATTGAGCCGTTCTGAAACACTCTTTCTGTAGAAACTGCAATTGGACATTCTGAGCGCTAAGAGGCCTATATTGGGAAAAAGAATATCTACAAATAAAAACTACACAGAAGCATTCTGTGAAACTTCTTTCTGTTCTGTTCATTCATCTAAAAGATTTGAACCTTAGTTTTGATTGAGCCGTTCTGAATCACTCTTTCTGTAGAAAATGCAAGTGGAGATTCGGAGCGCTAAGAGGGTAATAGTGGAAAAAGGAATGTCTACAAATATAAACTACACAGAATCATTCTGTGAAACTTCTTTCTGATCTGTGCATTCAGCTAACAGAGTTAAACCATACTTTTGATAGAGCAGATCTGAACACTCTTTCTGTAGAAAATGCAACTGGACATTTGGAGCGCTAAGAGGGTAGTAGTGGAAAAAGGAATATATTCAAATATAAACTACACAGAAGCATTCTGTGAAACTTCTTTCTGATCTGAGCATTCAGCTAACAGAGTTAAACCATACTTTTGATTGAGCAGTTTTGAAACACTCTGTCTGTAGAAAATGCAACTGGACATTCGTAGCACTAAGTGGGTAATAGTGGAAAAAAGAATATGTTCAAATATAAACTACACAGAAGCATTGTATGAAACAACTTTCTGTTCTGTGCATTCAGCTAACAGAGTTGAACCTTACATTTGATTGAGCCGTTCGGGAACACTCTTTCTGTAGAAACTGCCATTGGACATTCTGAGCGCTAAGGGGACTATATTGGGAAAAAAAATATCTTCAAATAAAAACTACACAGAAGCATTGTGTGAAACATATTTCTGATGTGTGCATTCAGCTAACAGAGTTAAACCATACTTTTGATTGCGCAGTTCCGAACATTCTTTCTGTAGAAAATGCAAGTGGACATTCGGAGCGCTAAGAGGGTAATAGTGGAAAAAGGAATATATTCAAATATAAACTACACAGTAGCATTCTGTGAAACTTCTTTCTGTTCTGTGCATTCAACTAACAGAGTTGAACCTTACTTTTGATTGAGCCGTTCTGAAACACTCTTTTTGTAGAAACTGCAATTGGACATTCTAAGCGCTAAGAGGCCTACACTGGGAAAAAGAATATCTTCAAATAAAAACTACACAGATGCATTCTGTTAAACTTATTTCTGATCTGTAAATTCAGTTAACAGAGCTAAACCATATTTTTAATTGAGCAGTTATGAAATACTCTTTTTGTTGAAAACGCAAGTGGACATTCGGAGCGCTACGATTGTAATAGAGGAAAAAGGAATATGTCCAATTAAAAACTACACAGAAGCATTCTCTGAAACCCCCTCTGTTCTCCGCATTCAAATAACAGTGTTGAGCCTTACTTTTGAAGGAGCAGTTCTGAAACACTCTTTGTGTAGAAACTGCCAGTGGATATTCGGAGCGCTAAGTGTGTAATAGTCCAAAAAGGAGTATCTTCAACTAAATACTACACAGAAGCATTCAGTGAAACTTCTTTCTGTTCTGTGCATTCAACTAAGAGAGTTGAACCTTACATTTGATTCAGCCGTTATGAAACACTCTTTCTGTAGAAACTGCAATTGGACATTCTGAGCGTTAAGAGGCCTATATTGGGAAAAATAATATCTTCAAATAAAAATTACACAGAAGCATTGTTTGAAACTTATTTCTGTTATGTGCATTCAGCTAACAGAGTTAAACCATACTTTTGATTGCGCAGTTCAGAACACTCTTTCTGTAGAAATTGCAATTGGACATTCTGAGCGCTAAGAGGACTATATTGGGAAAAATAATATCTTCAAATGAAAACTACACAGAAGCATTGTGTGAAACTTATTTCTGATATGTTCATTAAGCTAACAGAGTTAAACCATACTTTTGATTGCGCAGTTCTGAACACTCTTTCTGTAGAAAATGCAAGTGGACATTCGGATCGCTAAGAGGGTAATAGTGGAAAAAGGAATATATTCAAATATAAACTACACAGTAGCATTCTGTGAAAATTCTTTCTGTTGTGTGCATTCAACTAACAGAGTTGAACCTTACTTTTGATTGAGCCGTTCTGAAACACTCTTTCTGTAGAAACTGCAATTGGACATGCTAAGCGCTAAGAGGCCTACATTGGGAAAAAGAATATCTTCAAATAAAAACTACACAGATGCATTCTGTGAAACTTATTTCTGATCTGTAAATTCAGTTAACAGAGATAAAACATATTTTTGATTGAGCACTTATGAAACACTCTTTTTGTAGAAAATGCAAGTGGAGATTCGGAGCGCTAAGAGGGTAATAGTGGAAAAAGGAATGTCTTCAAATATAAACTACACAGAATCATTCGGTGAAACTTCTTTCTGATCTGTGCATTCAGCTAACAGAGTTAAACCATACTTTTGATTGAGCAGATCTGAACACTCTTTCTGTAGAAAATGCAACTGGACATTTGGAGCGCTAAGAGCGTAGTAGTGGAAAAAGGAATATATTCAAATATAAACTACACAGAAGCATTCTGTGAAACTTCTTTCTGATCTGAGCATTCAGCTAACAGAGTTAAACCATACTTTTGATTGAGCAGTTTTGAAACACTCTGTCTGTAGAAAATGCAATTGGACATTCGTAGCGCTAAGTGGGTAATAGTGGAAAAAAGAATATGTTCAAATATAAACTACACAGAAGCATTGTATGAAACTTCTTTCTGTTCTGTGCATTCAACTAACAGAGTTGAACCTTACTTTTGATTGAGCCGTTCTGAAACACTCTTTTTGTAGAAACTGCAATTGGACATTCTAAGCGCTAAGAGGCCTACACTGGGAAAAAGAATATTTTCAAATAAAAACTACACAGATGCATTCTGTGAAACTTATTTCTGATCTGTAAATTCAGTTAACAGAGCTAAACCATATTTTTAATTGAGCAGTTATGAAATACTCTTTTTGTTGAAAATGCAAGTGGACATTCGGAGCGCTAAGTTTGTAATAGACGAAAAAGGAATATCTCCAATTAAAAACTACACAGAAGCATTCTCTGAAACCCCCTCTGTTCTCCGCATTCAAATAACAGAGTTGAGCCTTACTTTTGAAGGAGCAGTTCTGAAACACTCTTTGTGTAGAAACTGCCAGTGGATATTCGGAGCGCTAAGTGTGTAATAGTCCAAAAAGGAGTATCTTCAACTAAATACTACACAGAAGCATTCAGTGAAACTTCTTTCTGTTCTGTGCATTCAACTAAGAGAGTTGAACCTTACATTTGATTCAGCCGTTCTGAAACACTCTTTCTGTAGAAACTGCAATTGGACATTCTGAGCGCTAAGAGGCCTATATTGGGAAAAATAATATCTTCAAATAAAAACTACACAGAAGCATTGTTTGAAACTTATTTCTGATATGTGCATTCAGCTAACAGAGTTAAACCATACTTTTGATTGCGCAGTTCAGAACACTCTTTCTGTAGAAAATCCAAGTGGACATTCGGAGCGCTAAGAGTGTAAAAGTGGAAAAATGAATATATTCAAATATAAACTACACAGAAGCATTCTGTGAAACTTCCTTCTGTTCTGTGCATTCAACTACCAGGGTTGAACCTTACTTTTGATTGAGCCGTTCTGAAACACTCTTTCTGTAGAAACTGCAATTGGACATTCTGAGCGCTAAGAGGCCTATATTGGGAAAAAGAATATCTACAAATAAAAACTACACAGAAGCATTCTGTGAAACTTCTTTCTGTTCTGTTCATTCATCTAAAAGATTTGAACCTTAGTTTTTATTGAGCCGTTCTGAAACACTCTTTCTGTAGAAAATGCAAGTGGAGATTCGGAGCGCTAAGAGGGTAATAGTGGAAAAAGGAATGTCTACAAATATAAACTACACAGAATCATTCTGTGAAACTTCTTTCTGATCTGTGCATTCAGCTAACAGAGTTAAACCATACTTTTGATAGAGCAGATCTGAACACTCTTTCTGTAGAAAATGCAACTGGACATTTGGAGCACTTAGAGGGTAGTAGTGGAAAAAGGAATATATTCAAATATAAACTACACAGAAGCATTCTGTGAAACTTCTTTCTGATCTGAGCATTCAGCTAACAGAGTTAAACCATACTTTTGATTGAGCAGTTTTGAAACACTCTGTCTGTAGAAAATGCAACTGGACATTCGTAGCACTAAGTGGGTAAGAGTAGAAAAAAGAATATGTTCAAATATAAACTACACAGAAGCATTGTATGAAACAACTTTCTGTTCTGTTCATTCAGCTAACAGAGTTGAACCTTACTTTTGATTGAGCCGTTCGGGAACACTCTTTCTGTAGAAACTGCAATTCGACATTCTGAGCGCTAAGGGGACTATATTGGGAAAAAAAATATCTTCAAATAAAAACTACACAGAAGCATTGTGTGAATCTTATTTCTGATGTGTGCATTCAGCTAACAGAGTTAAACCATACTTTTGATTGCGCAGTTCCGAACATTCTTTCTGTAGAAAATGCAAGGGGACATTCGGAGCGCTAAGAGGGTAATAGTGGAAAAAGGAATATATTCAAATATAAACTACACAGTAGCATTCTGTGAAACTTCTTTCTGTTCTGTGCATTCAACTAACAGAGTTGAACCTTACTTTTGATTGAGCCGTTCTGAAACACTCTTTTTGTAGAAACTGCAATTGGACATTCTAAGCGCTAAGAGGCCTACACTGGGAAAAAGAATATCTTCAAATAAAAACTACACAGATGCATTCTGTGAAACTTATTTCTGATCTGTAAATTCAGTTAACAGAGCTAAACCATATTTTTAATTGAGCAGTTATGAAATACTCTTTTTGTTGAAAACACAAGTGGACATTCGGAGCGCTAAGATTGTAATAGAGGAAAAAGGAATATCTCCAATTAAAAACTACACAGAAGCATTCTCTGAAACCCCCTCTGTTCTCCGCATTCAAATAACAGTGTTGAGCCTTACTTTTGAAGGAGCAGTTCTGAAACACTCTTTGTGTAGAAACTGCCAGTGGATATTCGGAGCGCTAAGTGTGTAATAGTCCAAAAAGGAGTATCTTCAACTAAATACTACACAGAAGCATTCAGTGAAACTTCTTTCTGTTCTGTGCATTCAACTAACAGATTTGAACCTTACTTTTGATTCAGCCGTTATGAAACACTCTTTCTGTAGAAACTGCAATTGGACATTCTGAGCGCTAAGAGGCCTATATTGGGAAAAATAATATCTTCAAATAAAAATTACACAGAAGCATTGTTTGAAACTTATTTCTGATATGTGCATTCAGCTAACAGAGTTAAACCATACTTTTGATTGCGCAGTTCAGAACACTCTTTCTGTAGAAACTGCAATTGGACATTCTGAGCGCTAAGAGGCCTATATTGGGAAAAATAATATCTTCAAATGAAAACTACACAGAAGCATTGTGTGAAACTTATTTCTGATATGTTCATTAAGCTAACAGAGTTAAACCATACTTTTGATTGCGCAGTTCTGAACACTCTTTCTGTAGAAAATGCAAGTGGACATTCGGAGCGCTAAGAGGGTAATAGTGGAAAAAGGAATATATTCAAATATAAACTACACAGTAGCATTCTGTGAAAATTCTTTCTGTTGTGTGCATTCAACTAACAGAGTTGAACCTTACTTTTGATTGAGCCGTTCTGAAACACTCTTTCTGTAGAAACTGCAATTGGACAGGCTAAGCGCTAAGAGGCCTACATTGGGAAAAAGAATATCTTCAAATAAAAACTACACAGATGCATTCTGTGAAACTTATTTCTGATCTGTAAATTCAGTTAACAGAGATAAAACATATTTTTGATTGAGCAGTTATGAAACACTCTTTTTGTAGAAAATTCAAGTGGAGATTCGGAGCGCTAAGAGGGTAATAGTGGAAAAAGGAATGTCTTCAAATATAAACTACACAGAATCATTCGGTGAAACTTCTTTCTGATCTGTGCATGCAGCTAACAGAGTTAAACCATACTTTTGATTGAGCAGATCTGAACACTCTTTCTGTACAAAATGCAACTGGACATTTGGAGCGCTAAGAGCGTAGTAGTGGAAAAAGGAATATATTCAAATATAAACTACACAGAAGCATTCTGTGAAACTTCTTTCTGATCTGAGCATTCAGCTAACAGAGTTAAACCATACTTTTGATTGAGCAGTTTTGAAACACTCTGTCTGTAGAAAATGCAACTGGACATTCGTAGCACTAAGTGGGTAATAGTGGAAAAAAGAATATGTTCAAATATAAACTACACAGAAGCATTGTATGAAACTTCTTTCTGTTCTGTGCATTCAACTAACAGAGTTGAACCTTACTTTTCATTGAGCCGTTCTGAAACACTATTTCTGTAGAAACTGCAATTGGACATTCTGAGCGCTAAGAGGCCTATATTGGGAAAAAGAATGTCTACAAATAAAAACTACACAGAAGAATTGTGTGAAACTTCTTTCTGTTCTGTTCATTCATCTAAAAGATTTGAACCTTAGTTTTGATTGAGCCGTTCTGAAACACTCCTTCTGTAGAAAATGCAAGTGGAGATTCGGAGCGCTAAGAGGGTAATAGTGGAAAAAGGAATGTCTACAAATATAAACTACACAGAATCATTCTGTGAAACTTCTTTCTGATCTGTGCATTCAGCTAACAGAGTTAAACCATACTTTTGATAGAGCAGATCTGAACACTCTTTCTGTAGAAAATGCAACTGGACATTTGGAGCGCTAAGAGGGTAGTAGTGGAAAAAGGAATATATTCAAATATAAACTACACAGAAGCATTCTGTGAAACTTCTTTCTGATCTGAGCATTCAGCTAACAGAGTTAAACCATACTTTTGATTGAGCAGTTTTGAAACACTCTGTCTGTAGAAAATGCAACTGGACATTCGTAGCACTAAGTGGGTAATAGTGGAAAAAAGAATATGTTCAAATATAAACTACACAGAAGCATTGTATGAAACAACTTTCTGTTCTGTGCATTCAGCTAACAGAGTTGAACCTTACTTTTGATTGAGCCGTTCGGGAACACTCTTTCTGTAGAAACTGCCATTGGACATTCTGAGCGCTAAGGGGACTATATTGGGAAAAAAAATATCTTCAAATAAAAACTACACAGAAGCATTGTGTGAAACATATTTCTGATGTGTGCATTCAGCTAACAGAGTTAAACCATACTTTTGATTGCGCAGTTCCGAACATTCTTTCTGTAGAAAATGCAAGTGGACATTCGGAGCGCTAAGAGGGTAATAGTGGAAAAAGGAATATATTCAAATATAAACTACACAGTAGCATTCTGTGAAACTTCTTTCTGTTCTGTGCATTCAACTAACAGAGTTGAACCTTACTTTTGATTGAGCCGTTCTGAAACACTCTTTTTGTAGAAACTGCAATTGGACATTCTAAGCGCTAAGAGGCCTACACTGGGAAAAAGAATATCTTCAAATAAAAACTACACAGATGCATTCTGTTAAACTTATTTCTGATCTGTAAATTCAGTTAACAGAGCTAAACCATATTTTTAATTGAGCAGTTATGAAATACTCTTTTTGTTGAAAACGCAAGTGGACATTCGGAGCGCTACGATTGTAATAGAGGAAAAAGGAATATGTCCAATTAAAAACTACACAGAAGCATTCTCTGAAACCCCCTCTGTTCTCCGCATTCAAATAACAGTGTTGAGCCTTACTTTTGAAGGAGCAGTTCTGAAACACTCTTTGTGTAGAAACTGCCAGTGGATATTCGGAGCGCTAAGTGTGTAATAGTCCAAAAAGGAGTATCTTCAACTAAATACTACACAGAAGCATTCAGTGAAACTTCTTTCTGTTCTGTGCATTCAACTAAGAGAGTTGAACCTTACATTTGATTCAGCCGTTATGAAACACTCTTTCTGTAGAAACTGCAATTGGACATTCTGAGCGTTAAGAGGCCTATATTGGGAAAAATAATATCTTCAAATAAAAATTACACAGAAGCATTGTTTGAAACTTATTTCTGATATGTGCATTCAGCTAACAGAGTTAAACCATACTTTTGATTGCGCAGTTCAGAACACTCTTTCTGTAGAAATTGCAATTGGACATTCTGAGCGCTAAGAGGACTATATTGGGAAAAATAATATCTTCAAATGAAAACTACACAGAAGCATTGTGTGAAACTTATTTCTGATATGTTCATTAAGCTAACAGAGTTAAACCATACTTTTGATTGCGCAGTTCTGAACACTCTTTCTGTAGAAAATGCAAGTGGACATTCGGAGCGCTAAGAGGGTAATAGTGGAAAAAGGAATATATTCAAATATAAACTACACAGTAGCATTCTGTGAAAATTCTTTCTGTTGTGTGCATTCAACTAACAGAGTTGAACCTTACTTTTGATTGAGCCGTTCTGAAACACTCTTTCTGTAGAAACTGCAATTGGACATGCTAAGCGCTAAGAGGCCTACATTGGGAAAAAGAATATCTTCAAATAAAAACTACACAGATGCATTCTGTGAAACTTATTTCTGATCTGTAAATTCAGTTAACAGAGATAAAACATATTTTTGATTGAGCACTTATGAAACACTCTTTTTGTAGAAAATGCAAGTGGAGATTCGGAGCGCTAAGAGGGTAATAGTGGAAAAAGGAATGTCTTCAAATATAAACTACACAGAATCATTCGGTGAAACTTCTTTCTGATCTGTGCATTCAGCTAACAGAGTTAAACCATACTTTTGATTGAGCAGATCTGAACACTCTTTCTGTAGAAAATGCAACTGGACATTTGGAGCGCTAAGAGCGTAGTAGTGGAAAAAGGAATATATTCAAATATAAACTACACAGAAGCATTCTGTGAAACTTCTTTCTGATCTGAGCATTCAGCTAACAGAGTTAAACCATACTTTTGATTGAGCAGTTTTGAAACACTCTGTCTGTAGAAAATGCAACTGGACATTCGTAGCGCTAAGTGGGTAATAGTGGAAAAAAGAATATGTTCAAATATAAACTACACAGAAGCATTGTATGAAACTTCTTTCTGTTCTGTGCATTCAACTAACAGAGTTGAACCTTACTTTTGATTGAGCCGTTGTGAAACACTCTTTTTGTAGAAACTGCAATTGGACATTCTAAGCGCTAAGAGGCCTACACTGGGAAAAAGAATATTTTCAAATAAAAACTACACAGATGCATTCTGTGAAACTTATTTCTGATCTGTAAATTCAGTTAACAGAGCTAAACCATATTTTTAATTGAGCAGTTATGAAATACTCTTTTTGTTGAAAATGCAAGTGGACATTCGGAGCGCTAAGTTTGTAATAGACGAAAAAGGAATATCTCCAATTAAAAACTACACAGAAGCATTCTCTGAAACCCCCTCTGTTCTCCGCATTCAAATAACAGAGTTGAGCCTTACTTTTGAAGGAGCAGTTCTGAAACACTCTTTGTGTAGAAACTGCCAGTGGATATTCGGAGCGCTAAGTGTGTAATAGTCCAAAAAGGAGTATCTTCAACTAAATACTACACAGAAGCATTCAGTGAAACTTCTTTCTGTTCTGTGCATTCAACTAAGAGAGTTGAACCTTACATTTGATTCAGCCGTTCTGAAACACTCTTTCTGTAGAAACTGCAATTGGACATTCTGAGCGCTAAGAGGCCTATATTGGGAAAAATAATATCTTCAAATAAAAACTACACAGAAGCATTGTTTGAAACTTATTTCTGATATGTGCATTCAGCTAACAGAGTTAAACCATACTTTTGATTGCGCAGTTCAGAACACTCTTTCTGTAGAAAATCCAAGTGGACATTCGGAGCGCTAAGAGTGTAAAAGTGGAAAAATGAATATATTCAAATATAAACTACACAGAAGCATTCTGTGAAACTTCCTTCTGTTCTGTGCATTCAACTACCAGGGTTGAACCTTACTTTTGATTGAGCCGTTCTGAAACACTCTTTCTGTAGAAACTGCAATTGGACATTCTGAGCGCTAAGAGGCCTATATTGGGAAAAAGAATATCTACAAATAAAAACTACACAGAAGCATTCTGTGAAACTTCTTTCTGTTCTGTTCATTCATCTAAAAGATTTGAACCTTAGTTTTTATTGAGCCGTTCTGAAACACTCTTTCTGTAGAAAATGCAAGTGGAGATTCGGAGCGCTAAGAGGGTAATAGTGGAAAAAGGAATGTCTACAAATATAAACTACACAGAATCATTCTGTGAAACTTCTTTCTGATCTGTGCATTCAGCTAACAGAGTTAAACCATACTTTTGATAGAGCAGATCTGAACACTCTTTCTGTAGAAAATGCAACTGGACATTTGGAGCACTTAGAGGGTAGTAGTGGAAAAAGGAATATATTCAAATATAAACTACACAGAAGCATTCTGTGAAACTTCTTTCTGATCTGAGCATTCAGCTAACAGAGTTAAACCATACTTTTGATTGAGCAGTTTTGAAACACTCTGTCTGTAGAAAATGCAACTGGACATTCGTAGCACTAAGTGGGTAAGAGTAGAAAAAAGAATATGTTCAAATATAAACTACACAGAAGCATTGTATGAAACAACTTTCTGTTCTGTTCATTCAGCTAACAGAGTTGAACCTTACTTTTGATTGAGCCGTTCGGGAACACTTTTTCTGTAGAAACTGCAATTCGACATTCTGAGCGCTAAGGGGACTATATTGGGAAAAAAAATATCTTCAAATAAAAACTACACAGAAGCATTGTGTGAATCTTATTTCTGATGTGTGCATTCAGCTAACAGAGTTAAACCATACTTTTGATTGCGCAGTTCCGAACATTCTTTCTGTAGAAAATGCAAGGGGACATTCGGAGCGCTAAGAGGGTAATAGTGGAAAAAGGAATATATTCAAATATAAACTACACAGTAGCATTCTGTGAAACTTCTTTCTGTTCTGTGCATTCAACTAACAGAGTTGAACCTTACTTTTGATTGAGCCGTTCTGAAACACTCTTTTTGTAGAAACTGCAATTGGACATTCTAAGCGCTAAGAGGCCTACACTGGGAAAAAGAATATCTTCAAATAAAAACTACACAGATGCATTCTGTGAAACTTATTTCTGATCTGTAAATTCAGTTAACAGAGCTAAACCATATTTTTAATTGAGCAGTTATGAAATACTCTTTTTGTTGAAAACACAAGTGGACATTCGGAGCGCTAAGATTGTAATAGAGGAAAAAGGAATATCTCCAATTAAAAACTACACAGAAGCATTCTCTGAAACCCCCTCTGTTCTCCGCATTCAAATAACAGTGTTGAGCCTTACTTTTGAAGGAGCAGTTCTGAAACACTCTTTGTGTAGAAACTGCCAGTGGATATTCGGAGCGCTAAGTGTGTAATAGTCCAAAAAGGAGTATCTTCAACTAAATACTACACAGAAGCATTCAGTGAAACTTCTTTCTGTTCTGTGCATTCAACTAACAGAGTTGAACCTTACTTTTGATTCAGCCGTTATGAAACACTCTTTCTGTAGAAACTGCAATTGGACATTCTGAGCGCTAAGAGGCCTATATTGGGAAAAATAATATCTTCAAATAAAAATTACACAGAAGCATTGTTTGAAACTTATTTCTGATATGTGCATTCAGCTAACAGAGTTAAACCATACTTTTGATTGCGCAGTTCAGAACACTCTTTCTGTAGAAACTGCAATTGGACATTCTGAGCGCTAAGAGGCCTATATTGGGAAAAATAATATCTTCAAATGAAAACTACACAGAAGCATTGTGTGAAACTTATTTCTGATATGTTCATTAAGCTAACAGAGTTAAACCATACTTTTGATTGCGCAGTTCTGAACACTCTTTCTGTAGAAAATGCAAGTGGACATTCGGAGCGCTAAGAGGGTAATAGTGGAAAAAGGAATATATTCAAATATAAACTACACAGTAGCATTCTGTGAAAATTCTTTCTGTTGTGTGCATTCAACTAACAGAGTTGAACCTTACTTTTGATTGAGCCGTTCTGAAACACTCTTTCTGTAGAAACTGCAATTGGACAGGCTAAGCGCTAAGAGGCCTACATTGGGAAAAAGAATATCTTCAAATAAAAACTACACAGATGCATTCTGTGAAACTTATTTCTGATCTGTAAATTCAGTTAACAGAGATAAAACATATTTTTGATTGAGCAGTTATGAAACACTCTTTTTGTAGAAAATTCAAGTGGAGATTCGGAGCGCTAAGAGGGTAATAGTGGAAAAAGGAATGTCTTCAAATATAAACTACACAGAATCATTCGGTGAAACTTCTTTCTGATCTGTGCATGCAGCTAACAGAGTTAAACCATACTTTTGATTGAGCAGATCTGAACACTCTTTCTGTACAAAATGCAACTGGACATTTGGAGCGCTAAGAGCGTAGTAGTGGAAAAAGGAATATATTCAAATATAAACTACACAGAAGCATTCTGTGAAACTTCTTTCTGATCTGAGCATTCAGCTAACAGAGTTAAACCATACTTTTGATTGAGCAGTTTTGAAACACTCTGTCTGTAGAAAATGCAACTGGACATTCGTAGCACTAAGTGGGTAATAGTGGAAAAAAGAATATGTTCAAATATAAACTACACAGAAGCATTGTATGAAACTTCTTTCTGTTCTGTGCATTCAACTAACAGAGTTGAACCTTACTTTTCATTGAGCCGTTCTGAAACACTATTTCTGTAGAAACTGCAATTGGACATTCTGAGCGCTAAGAGGCCTATATTGGGAAAAAGAATGTCTACAAATAAAAACTACACAGAAGAATTGTGTGAAACTTCTTTCTGTTCTGTTTGTTCAACTAAAAGAGTTGAACCTTAGTTTTGATTGAGCCGTTCTGAAACACTCTTTCTGTAGAAAATGCAAGAGGAGATTCGGAGCGCTAAGAGGGTAATAGTGGAAAAAGGAATGTCTCCAAATATAAACTACACAGAATCATTCTGTGAAACTTCTTTCTGATCTGTGCATTCAGCTAACAGAGTTAAACCATACTTTTGATTGAGCAGATCTGAACACTCTTTCTCTAGAAAATGCAACTGGACATTTGGAGCGATAATTGGGTAATAGTGGAAAAAAGAATATGTTCAAATATAAACTACACAGAAGCATTGTATGAAACTTCTTTCTGTTTTGTGCATTCAACTAACAGAGTTGAACCTTACTTTTGATTGAGCCGTTCTGAAACACTCTTTCTGTAGAAACTGCAATTGGACATTCTGAGCGCTAAGAGGCCTATATTGGGAAAAAGAATGTCTACAAATAAAAACTACACAGAAGAATTGTGTGAAACTTCTTTCTGTTCTGTTTGTTCAACTAAAAGAGTTGAACCTTAGTTTTGGTTGAGCCGTTCTGACACACTCTTTCTGTAGAAAATGCAAGTGGAGATTCGGAGCGCTAAGAGGGTAATAGTGGAAAAAGGAATGTCTCCAAATATAAACTACACAGAATCATTCTGTGAAACTTCTTTCTGATCTGTGCATTCAGCTAACAGAGTTAAACCATACTTTTGATTGAGCAGATCTGAACACTCTTTCTGTAGAAAATGAAACTGGACATTTGGATCGCTAAGAGAGTAGTAGTGGAAAAAGAAATATATTCAAATATAAACTACACAGAAGCATTCTGTGAAACTTCTTTCTGATCTGAGCATTCAGCTAACAGAGTTAAACCATACTTTTGATTGAGCAGTTTTGAAACACTCTGTCTGTAGAAAATGCAACTGGACATTCGTAGCGCTAAGTGGGTAATAGTGGAAAAAAGAATATGTTCAAATATAAACTACACAGAAGCATTGTATGAAACATCTTTCTGTTCTGTGCATTCAACTAACAGAGTTGAACCTTACTTTTGATTGAGCCTTTCTGAAACACTCTTTCTGTAGAAACTGCAATTGGACATTCTGAGCGCTAAGAGGCCTCTATTGGGAAAAATAATATCTTCAAATAAAAACTACACAGAAGCATTGTGTGAAACTTATTTCTGATATGTTCCTTAAGCTAACAGAGTTAAACCATACTTTTGATTGCGCAGTTCTGAACACTCTTTCTGTAGAAAATGCAAGTGGACATTCGGAGCGCTAAGAGGGTAATAGTGGAAAAAGGAATATATGCAAATATAAACTACACAGTAGCATTCTGTGAAAATTCTTTCTGTTGTGTGCATTCAACTAACAGAGTTGAACCTTACTTTTGATTGAGCCGTTCTGAAACACTCTTTCTGTAGAAACTGCAATTGGACAGGCTAAGCGCTAAGAGGCCTACATTGGGAAAAAGAATATCTTCAAATAAAAACTACACAGATGCATTCTGTGAAACTTATTTCTGATCTGTAAATTCAGTTAACAGAGATAAAACATATTTTTGATTGAGCAGTTATGAAACACTCTTTTTGTAGAAAATTCAAGTGGAGATTCGGAGCGCTAAGAGGGTAATAGTGGAAAAAGGAATGTCTTCAAATATAAACTACACAGAATCATTCGGTGAAACTTCTTTCTGATCTGTGCATGCAGCTAACAGAGTTAAACCATACTTTTGATTGAGCAGATCTGAACACTCTTTCTGTACAAAATGCAACTGGACATTTGGAGCGCTAAGAGCGTAGTAGTGGAAAAGGGAATATATTCAAATATAAACTACACAGAAGCATTCTGTGAAACTTCTTTCTGATCTGAGCATTCAGCTAACAGAGTTAAACCATACTTTTGATTGAGCAGTTTTGAAACACTCTGTCTGTAGAAAATGCAACTGGACATTCGTAGCACTAAGTGGGTAATAGTGGAAAAAAGAATATGTTCAAATATAAACTACACAGAAGCATTGTATGAAACTTCTTTCTGTTCTGTGCATTCAACTAACAGAGTTGAACCTTACTTTTCATTGAGCCGTTCTGAAACACTATTTCTGTAGAAACTGCAATTGGACATTCTGAGCGCTAAGAGGCCTATATTGGGAAAAAGAATGTCTACAAATAAAAACTACACAGAAGAATTGTGTGAAACTTCTTTCTGTTCTGTTTGTTCAACTAAAAGAGTTGAACCTTAGTTTTGATTGAGCCGTTCTGAAACACTCTTTCTGTAGAAAATGCAAGAGGAGATTCGGAGCGCTAAGAGGGTAATAGTGGAAAAAGGAATGTCTCCAAATATAAACTACACAGAATCATTCTGTGAAACTTCTTTCTGATCTGTGCATTCAGCTAACAGAGTTAAACCATACTTTTGATTGAGCAGATCTGAACACTCTTTCTCTAGAAAATGCAACTGGACATTTGGAGCGATAATTGGGTAATAGTGGAAAAAAGAATATGTTCAAATATAAACTACACAGAAGCATTGTATGAAACTTCTTTCTGTTTTGTGCATTCAACTAACAGAGTTGAACCTTACTTTTGATTGAGCCGTTCTGAAACACTCTTTCTGTAGAAACTGCAATTGGACATTCTGAGCGCTAAGAGGCCTATATTGGGAAAAAGAATGTCTACAAATAAAAACTACACAGAAGAATTGTGTGAAACTTCTTTCTGTTCTGTTTGTTCAACTAAAAGAGTTGAACCTTAGTTTTGGTTGAGCCGTTCTGACACACTCTTTCTGTAGAAAATGCAAGTGGAGATTCGGAGCGCTAAGAGGGTAATAGTGGAAAAAGGAATGTCTCCAAATATAAACTACACAGAATCATTCTGTGAAACTTCTTTCTGATCTGTGCATTCAGCTAACAGAGTTAAACCATACTTTTGATTGAGCAGATCTGAACACTCTTTCTGTAGAAAATGAAACTGGACATTTGGATCGCTAAGAGAGTAGTAGTGGAAAAAGAAATATATTCAAATATAAACTACACAGAAGCATTCTGTGAAACTTCTTTCTGATCTGAGCATTCAGCTAACAGAGTTAAACCATACTTTTGATTGAGCAGTTTTGAAACACTCTGTCTGTAGAAAATGCAACTGGACATTCGTAGCGCTAAGTGGGTAATAGTGGAAAAAAGAATATGTTCAAATATAAACTACACAGAAGCATTGTATGAAACATCTTTCTGTTCTGTGCATTCAACTAACAGAGTTGAACCTTACTTTTGATTGAGCCTTTCTGAAACACTCTTTCTGTAGAAACTGCAATTGGACATTCTGAGCGCTAAGAGGCCTCTATTGGGAAAAATAATATCTTCAAATAAAAACTACACAGAAGCATTGTGTGAAACTTATTTCTGATATGTTCCTTAAGCTAACAGAGTTAAACCATACTTTTGATTGCGCAGTTCTGAACACTCTTTCTGTAGAAAATGCAAGTGGACATTCGGAGCGCTAAGAGGGTAATAGTGGAAAAAGGAATATATGCAAATATAAACTACACAGTAGCATTCTGTGAAAATTCTTTCTGTTCTGTGCATTCAACTAACAGAGTTGAACCTTACTTTTGATTGAGCCGTTCTGAAACACTCTTTCTGTAGAAAATGCAAGTGGAGATTCGGAGCGCTAAGAGGGTAATAGTGGAAAAAGGAATGTCTCCAAATATAAACTACACAGAATCATTCTGCGAAACATCTTTCTGATCTGTGCATTCAGCTAACAGAGTTAAACCATACTTTTGATTGAGCAGATCTGAACACTCTTTCTTTAGAAAATGCAACTGGACATTTGGAGCGCTAAGAGAGTAGTAGTGGAAAAAGGAATATATTCAAATATAAACTACACAGAAGCATTCTGTGAAACTTCTTTCTGATCTCAGCATTCAGCTAACAGAGTTAAACCATACTTTTGATTGAGCAGTTTTGAAACACTCTGTCTGTAGAAAATGCAACTGGACATTCGTAGCGCTAAGTGGGTAATAGTGGAAAAAAGAATATGTTCAAATATAAACTACACAGAAGCATTGTATGAAACTTCTTTCTGTTCTGTGCATTCAACTAACAGAGTTGAACCTTACATTTGATTGAGCCTTTCTGAAACACTCTTTCTGTAGAAACTGCAATTGGACATTCTGAGCGCTAAGAGGCCTATATTGGGAAAAATAATATCTTCAAATAAAAACTACACAGAAGCATTGTGTGAAACTTATTTCTGATATGTTCATTAAGCTAACAGAGTTAAACCATACTTTTGATTGCGCAGTTCTGAACAATCTTTCTGTAGAAAATGCAAGTGGACATTCCGAGCGCTAAGAGGGTAATAGTGGAAAAAGGAATATATTCAAATATAAACTACACAGTAGCATTCTGTGAAAATTCTTTCTGTTCTGTGCATTCAACTAACAGAGTTGAACCTTACTTTTGATTGAGCCGTTCTGAAACACTCTTTCTGTAGAAACTGCAATTGGACATGCTAAGCGCTAAGAGGCCTACATTGGGAAAAAGAATATCTTCAAATAAAAACTACACAGATGCATTCTGTGAAACTTATTTCTGATCTGTAAATTCAGTTAACAGAGATAAAACATATTTTTGATTGAGCAGTTATGAAACACTCTTTTTGTAGAAAATGCAAGTGGAGATTCGGAGCGCTAAGAGGGTAATAGTGGAAAAAGGAATGTCTTCAAATATAAACTACACAGAATCATTCGGTGAAAGTTCTTTCTGATCTGTGCATTCAGCTAACAGGGTTAAACCATTCTTTTGATTGAGCAGATCTGAACACTCTTTCTGTAGAAAATGCAACTGGACATTTGGAGCGCTAAGAGCGTATTAGTTGAAAAAGGAATATATTCAAATATAAACTACAGAGAAGCATTCTGTGAAACTTCTTTCTGATCTGAGCATTCAGCAAACAGAGTTAAACCATACTTTTGATTGAGCAGTTTTGAAACACTCTGTCTGAAGAAAATGCAACTGGACATTCGTAGCGCTAAGTGGGTAATAGTGGAAAAAAGAATATGTTCAAATATAAACTACACAGAAGCATTGTATGAAACTTCTTTCTGTTCTATGCATTCAACTAACAGAGTTGAACCTTACTTTTGATTGAGCCGTTCTGAAACACTCTTTCTGTAGAAACTGCAATTGGACATTCTGAGCGCTAAGAGGCCTATATTGGGAAAAAGAATGTCTACAAATAAAAACTACACAGAAGAATTGTGTGAAACTTCTTTCTGTTCTGTTTGTTCAACTAAAAGAGTTATACCTTAGTTTTGATTGAGCCGTTCTGAAACACTCTTTCTGTAGAAAATGCAAGTGGAGATTCAGAGCGCTAAGAGGTTAATAGTGGAAAAAGGAATGTCTCCAAATATAAAGTACACAGAATCATTCTGCGAAACTTCTTTCTGATCTGTGCATTCAGCTAACAGTGTTAAACCATACTTTTGATTGAGCAGATCTGAACACTCTTTCTGTAGAAAATGCAACTGGACATTTGGAGCGCTAAGAGAGTAGTAGTGGAAAAAGGAATATATTCAAATATAAACTACACAGAAGCATTCTGTGAAACTTCTTTCTGATCTCAGCATTCAGCTAACAGAGTTAAACCATACTTTTGATTGAGCAGTTTTGAAACTCTCTGTCTGTAGAAAATGCAACTGGACATTCGTAGCGCTAAGTGGGTAATAGTGGAAAAAAGAATATGTTCAAATATAAACTACACAGAAGCATTGTATGAAACTTCTTTCTGTTCTGTGCATTCAACTAACAGAGTTGAACCTTACATTTGATTGAGCCTTTCTGAAACACTCTTTCTGTAGAAACTGCAATTGGACATTCTGAGCGCTAAGAGGCCTATATTGGGAAAAATAATATCTTCAAATAAAAACTACACAGAAGCATTGTGTGAAACTTATTTCTGATATGTTCATTAAGCTAACAGAGTTAAACCATACTTTTGATTGCGCAGTTCTGAACACTCTTTCTGTAGAAAATGCAAGTGGACATTCAGAGCGCTAAGAGGGTAATAGTGGAAAAAGGAATATATTCAAATATAAACTACACAGTAGCATTCTGTGAAAATTCTTTCTGTTCTGTGCATTCAACTAACAGAGTTGAACCTTACTTTCGATTGAGCCGTTCTGAAACACTCTTTCTGTAGAAAATGCAATTGGACATGCTAAGCGCTAAGAGGCCTACATTGGGAAAAAGAATATCTTCAAATAAAAACTACACAGATGCATTCTGTGAAACTTATTTCTGATCTGTAAATTCAGTTAACAGAGATAAAACATATTTTTGATTGAGCAGTTATGAAACACTCTTTTTGTAGAAAATGCAAGTGGAGATTCGGAGCGCTAAGAGGGTAATAGTGGAAAAAGGAATGTCTTCAAATATAAACTACACAGAATAATTCGGTGAAACTTCTTTCTGATCTGTGCATTCAGCTAACAGAGTTAAACCATACTTTTGATTGAGCAGATCTGAACACTCTTTCTGTAGAAAATGCAACTGGACATTTGGAGCGCTAAGTGCGTAGTAGTGGAAAAAGGAATATATTCAAATATAAACTACACAGATGCATTCTGTGAAACTACTTTCTGATCTGAGCATTCAGCTAACAGAGTTAAACCATACTTTTGATTGAGCAGTTTTGAAACACTCTGTCTGTAGAAAATGCAACTGGACATTCGTAGCACTAAGTAGATAATACTGGAAAAAAGAATATGTTCAAATATAAACTACACAGAAACATTGTATGAAACTTCTTTCTGTTCTGTGCATTCAAATAACAGAGTTGAATCTTACTTTTGATTGAGCCGTTCTGAAACACTCTTTCTGTAGAATCTGCAATTGGACATTCTGAGCGCTAAGAGGCCTATATTGTTAAAAAGAATGTCTACAAATAAAAACTACACAGAAGAATTGTGTGAAACTACTTTCTGTTCTGTTTGTTCAACTAAAAGAGTTGAACCTTAGTTTTGATTGAGCCGTTCTGAAACACTCTTTCTGTAGAAAATGCAAGTGGAGATTCGGAGCGCTAAGAGGGTAATAGTGGAAAAAGGAATGTCTCCAAATATAAACTACACAGAATCATTCTGTGAAACTTCTTTCTGATCTGTGCATTCAGCTAACAGAGTTAAACCATACTTTTGATTGAGCAGATCTGAACACTCTTTCTTTAGAAAATGCAACTGGACATTTGGAGCGCTAAGAGATTAGTAGTGGAAAAAGGAATATATTCAAATATAAACTACACAGAAGCATTCTGTGAAACTTCTTTCTGATCTGAGCATTCAGCTTACAGATTTAAACCATACTTTTGATTGAGCAGTTTTGAAACACTCTGTCTGTAGAAAATGCAACTGGACATTCGTAGCGCTAAGTGGGTAATAGTGGAAAAAAGAATATGTTCAAATATAAACTACACAAAGCATTGTATGAAACTTCTTTCTGTTCTGTGCATTCAACTAACAGAGTTGAACCTTACTTTTGATTGAGCCTTTCTGAAACACTCTTTCTGTAGAAACTGCAATTGGACATTCTGAGCGCTAAGAGGCCTATATTGGGAAAAATAATATCTTCAAATAAAAACTACACAGAAGCATTGTGTGAAACTTATTTCTGATATGTGCATTAAGCTAACAGAGTTAAACCATACTTTTGATTGCGCAGTTCTGAACACTCTTTCTGTAGAAAATGCAACTGGACATTCGGAGCGCTAAGAGAGTAGTAGTGGAAAAAGGAATATATTCAAATATAATCTACACAGTAGCATTCTGTGAAAATTCTTTCTGTTCTGTGCATTCAACTAACAGAGTTGAACCTTACTTTTGATTGAGCCGTTCTGAAACACTCTTTCTGTAGGAACTGCAATTGGACATGCTAAGCTCTAAGAGGCCTACATTGGGAAAAAGAATATCTTCAAATAAAAACTACACAGATGCATTCTGTGAAACTTATTTCTGATCTGTAAATTCAGTTAACAGAGATAAAACATATTTTTGATTGAGCAGTTATGAAACACTCTTTTTGTAGAAAATGCAAGTGGAGATTCGGAGCGCTAAGAGGGTAATAGTGGAAAAAGGAATGTCTTCAAATATAAACTACACAGAATCATTCGGTGAAACTTCTTTCTGATCTGTGCATGCAGCTAACAGAGTTAAACTATACTTTTGATTGAGCACATCTGAACACTCTTTCTGTAGAAAATGCAACTGGACATTTGGAGCACTAAGAAGGTAGTAGTGGAAAAAGGAATATATTCAAATATAAACTACACAGAAGCATTCTGTGAAACTTCTTTCTGATCTGAGCATTCAGCTAACAGAGTTAAAAAATACTTTTGATTGAGCAGTTTTGAAACACTCTGTCTGTAGAAAATGCAACTGGACATTCGTAGCGCTAAGTGGGAAATAGTGGAAAAAAGAATATGTTCAAATATAAACTACACAGAAGCATTGTATGAAACTTCTTTCTGTTCTGTGCATTCAACTAACAGAGTTGAACCTTACTTTTGATTGAGCCTTTCTGAAACACTCTTTCTGTAGAAACTGCAATTGGACATTCTGAGCGCTAAGAGGCCTATATTGGGAAAAATAATATCTTCAAATAAAAACTACACAGAAGCATTGTGTGAAACTTATTTCTGATATGTTCATTAAGCTAACAGAGTTAAACCATACTTTTGATTGCGCAGTTCTGAACCCTCTTTCTGTAGAAAATGCAAATGGACATTCGGAGCGCTAAGATGGTAATAGTGGAAAAAGGAATATATTCAAATATAAACTACACAGTAGCATTCTGTGAAAATTCTTTCTGTTCTGTGCATTCAACTAACAGAGTTGAACCTTACTTTTGATTGAGCCGTTCTGAAACACTCTTTCTGTAGAAACTGCAATTGGACATGCTAAGCGCTAAGAGGCCTACATTGGGAAAAAGAATATCTTCAAATAAAAACTACACAGATGCATTCTGTGAAACTTATTTCTGATCTGTAAATTCAGTTAACAGAGATAAAACATATTTTTGATTGAGCAGTTATGAAACACTCTTTTTGTAGAAAATGCAAGTGGAGATTCGGAGCGCTAAGTGGGTAATAGTGGAAAAAGGAATGTCTTCAAATATAAACTACACAGAATCATTCGGTGAAACTTCTTTCTGATCTGTGCATTCAGCTAACAGAGTTAAACCATACTTTTGATTGAGCAGATCTGAACACTCTTTCTGTAGAAAATGCAACTGGACATTTGGAGCGCTAAGAGCGTAGTAGTGGAAAAAGGAATATATTCAAATATAAACTACACAGAAGCATTCTGTGAAACTTCTTTCTGATCTGAGCATTCAGCTAACAGAGTTAAACCATACTTTTGATTGAGCAGTTTTGAAACACTCTGTCTGTAGAAAATGCAACTGGACATTCCTAGCGCTAAGTGGGTAATAGTGGAAAAAAGAATATGTTCAAATATAAACTACACAGAAGCATTGTATGAAACTTCTTTCTGTTCTGTGCATTCAACTAACAGAGTTGAACCTTACTTTTGATTGAGCCTTTCTGAAACACTCTTTCTGTAGAAACTGCAATTGGACATTCTGAGCGCTAAGAGGCCTATATTGGGAAAAAAAAATATCTTCAAATGAAAACTTCACAGAAGCATTGTGTGAAACTTATTTCTGATATGTTCATTAAGCTAACAGAGTTAAACCATACTTTTGATTGCGCAGTTCTGAACACTCTTTCTGTAGAAAATGCAAGTGGACATTCGGAGCGGTAAGAGGGTAATAGTGGAAAAAGGAATATATTCAAATATAAACTACACAGTAGCATTCTGTGAAAATTCTTTCTGTTCAGTGCATTCAACTAACAGAGTTGAACCTTACTTTTGATTGAGCCGTTCTGAAACACTCTTTCTGTAGAAACTGCATTTGGACATGCTAAGCGCTAAGAGGCCTACATTGGGAAAAAGAATATCTTCAAATAAAAACTACACAGATGCATTCTGTGAAACTTATTTCTGATCTGTAAATTCAGTTAACAGAGATAAAACATATTTTTGATTGAGCAGTTATGAAACACTCTTTTTCTAGAAAATGCAAGTGGAGATTCAGAGCGCTAAGAGGGTAATAGTGGAAAAAGGAATGTCTTCAAATACAAACTACACAGAATCATTCGGTGAAACTTCTTTCTGATCTGTGCATGCAGCTAACAGAGTTAAACCATACTTTTGATTGAGCAGATCTGAACACTCTTTCTGTAGAAAATGCAACTGGACATTTGGAGCGCTAAGAGCGTAGTAGTGGAAAAGGGAATATATTCAAATATAAACTACACAGAAGCATTCTGTGAAACTTCTTTCTGATCTGAGCATTCAGCTAACAGAGTTAAACCATACTTTTGATTGAGCAGTTTTGAAACACTCTGTCTGTAGAAAATGCAACTGGACATTCGTAGCGCTAAGTGGGTAATAGTGGAAAAAAGAATATGTTCAAATATAAACTACACAGAAGCATTGTATGAAACTTCTTTCGGTTCTGTGCATTCAACTAACAGAGTTGAACCTTACTTTTGATTGAGCCTTTCTGAAACACTCTTTCTGTAGAAACTGCAATTGGACATTCTGAGTGCTAAGAGGCCTATATTGGGAAAAATAATATCTTCAAATAAAAACTTCACAGAAGCATTGTGTGAAACTTATTTCTGATATGTTCATTAAGCAAACAGAGTTAAACCATACTTTTGATTGCGCAGTTCTGAACACTCTTTCTGTAGAAAATGCAAGTGGACATTCGAAGCGCTAAGAGGGTAAAAGTGGAAAAAGGAATATATTCAAATATAAACTACACAGTAGCATTCTGTGAAAATTCTTTCTGTTCTGTGCATTCAACTAACAGACTTGAACCTTACTTTTGATTGAGCCGTTCTGAAACACTCTTTCTGTAGAAACTGCAATTGGACATGCTAAACGCTAAGAGGCCTATATTGGGAAAAAGAATATCTTCAAATAAATACTACACAGATGCATTCTGTGAAACTTATTTCTGATCTGCAAATTCAGTTAACAGAGATAAAACATATTTTTGATTGAGCAGTTATGAAACACTCTTTTTGTAGAAAATGCAAGTGGAGATTCGGAGCGCTAAGAGGGTAATAGTGGAAAAAGGAATGTCTTCAAATATAAACTACACAGAATCATTCGGTGAAACTTCTTTCTGATCTGTGCATGCAGCTAACAGAGTTAAACCATACTTTTGATTGAGCAGATCTGAACACTCTTTCTGTAGAAAATGCAACTGGACATTTGGAGCGCTAAGAGCGTAGTAGTGGAAAAGGGAATATATTCAAATATAAACTACACAGAAGCATTCTGTGAAACTTCTTTCTGATCTGAGCATTCAGCTAACAGAGATAAACCATACTTTTGATTGAGCAGTTTTGAAACACTCTGTCTGTAGAAAATGCAACTGGACATTCGTAGCGCTAAGTGGGTAATAGTGGAAAAAAGAATATGTTCAAATATAAACTACACAGAAGCATTGTATGAAACTTCTTTCTGTGCTGTGCATTCAACTAACAGAGTTGAACCTTACTTTTGATTGAGCCGTTCTGAAACACTCTTTCTGTAGAAACTGCAATTGGACATTCTGAGCGCTAAGAGGCCTATATTGGGAAAAAGAATGTCTACAAATAAAAACTACACAGAAGAATTGGGTGAAACTTCTTTCTGTTCTGTTTGTTCGACTAAAAGAGTTGAACCTTAGTTTTGATTGAGCCGTTCTGAAACACTCTTTCTGTAGAAACTGCAATTGGACATGCTAAGCGCTAAGAGGCCTACATTGGGAAAAAGAATATCTTCAAATAAAAACTACACAGATGCATTCTGTGAAACTTATTTCTGATCTGTAAATTCAGTTAACAGAGATAAAACATATTTTTGATTGAGCAGTTATGAAACACTCTTTTTGTAGAAAATGCAAGTGGAGATTCGGAGCGCTAAGAGGGTAATAGTGGAAAAAGGAATGTCTTCAAATATAAACTACACAGAATCATTCGGTGAAACTTCTTTCTGATCTGTGCATTCAGCTAACAGAGTTAAACCATACTTTTGATTGAGCAGATCTGAACACTCTTTCTGTAGAAAATGCAACTGGACATTTGGAGCGCTAAGAGCGTAGTAGTGGAAAAAGGAATATATTCAAATATAAACTACACAGAAGCATTCTGTGAAACTTCTTTCTGATCTGAGCATTCAGCTAACAGAGTTAAACCATACTTTTGATTGAGCAGTTTTGAAACACTCTGTCTGTAGAAAATGCAACTGGACATTCTTAGCGCTAAGTGGGTAATAGTGGAAAAAAGAATATGTTCAAATATAAACTACACAGAAGCATTGTATGAAACTTCTTTCTGTTCTGCGCATTCAACTAACAGAGTTGAACCTTACTTTTGATTGAGCCGTTCTGAAACACTCTTTCTGTAGAAACTGCAATTGGACATTCTGAGCGCTAAGAGGCCTATATTGGGAAAAAGAATGTCTACAAATAAAAACTACACAGAAGAATTGTGTGAAACTTCTTTCTGTTCTGTTTGTTCAACTAAAAGAGTTGAACCTTAGTTTTGATTGAGCCGTTCTGAAACACTATTTCTGTAGAAAATGCAAGTGGAGATTCGGAGCGCTAAGAGGGTAATAGTGGAAAAAGTAATGTCTCCAAATATAAACTACACAGAATCATTCCATGAAACTTCTTTCTGATCTGTGCATTCAGCTAACAGAGTTAAACCATACTTTTGATTGAGCAGATCTGAACACACTTTCTGTAGAAAATGCAACTGGACATTTGGAGCGCTAAGAGAGTAGTAGTGGAAAAAGGAATATATTCAAATATAAACTACACAGAAGCATTCTGTGAAACTTCTTTCTGATCTGAGCATTCAGCTAACAGAGTTAAACCATACTTTTGATTGAGCAGTTTTGAAACACTCTGTCTGTAGAAAATGCAACTGGACATTCGTAGCGCTAAGTGGGTAATAGTGGAAAAAAGAATATGTTCAAATATAAACTACACAGAAGCATTGTATGAAACTTCTTTCTGTTCTGTGCATTCAACTAACAGAGTTGAACCTTACTTTTGATTGAGCCTTTCTGAAACACTCTTTCTGTAGAAACTGCAATTGGACATTCTGAGCGCTAAGAGGCCTCTATTGGGAAAAATAATATCTTCAAATAAAAACTACACAGAAGCATTGTGTGAAACTTATTTCTGATATGTTCATTAAGCTAACAGAGTTAAACCATACTTTTGATTGCGCAGTTCTGAACACTCTTTCTGTAGAAAATGCAAGTGGACATACGGGGCGCTAAGAGGGTAATAGTGGAAAAAGGAATATATACAAATATAAACTACACAGTAGCATTCTGTGAAAATTCTTTCTGTTCTGTGCATTCAACTAACAGAGTTGAACCTTACTTTTGATTGAGCCGTTCTGAAACACTCTTTCTGTAGAAACTGCAATTGGACATGCTAAGCGCTAAGAGGCCTACATTGGGAAAAAGAATATCTTCAAATAAAAACTACACAGATGCATTCTGTGAAAATTATTTCTGATCTGTAAATTCAGTTAACAGAGATAAAACATATTTTTGATTGAGCAGTTATGAAAAACTCTTTTTGTAGAAAATGCAAGTGGAGATTCAGATCGCTAAGAGGGTAATAGTGGAAAAAGGAATGTCTTCAAATATAAACTACACAGAATCATTCGGTGAAACTTCTTTCTGATCTGTGCATTCAGCTAACAGAGTTAAACCATACTTTTGACTGAGCAGATGTGAACACTCTTTCTGTAGAAAATGCAACTGGACATTTGGAGCGCTAAGAGCGTAGTAGTGGAAAAAGGAATATATTCAAATATAAACTACACAGAAGCCTTCTGTGAAACTTCTTTCTGATCTGAGCATTCAGCTAACAGAGTTAAACCTTACTTTTGATTGAGCAGTTTTGAAACACTCTGTCTGTAGAAAATGCAACTGGACATTCGTAGCGCTAAGTGGGTAATAGTGGAAAAAAGAATATGTTCAAATATAAACTACACAGAAGCATTGTATGAAACTTCTTTCTGTTCTGTGCATTCAACTAACAGAGTTGAACCTTACTTTTGATTGAGCCGTTCGTAAACACTCTTTTTGTAGAAACTGCAATTGGACATTCTGAGCGCTAAGAGGCCTATATTGGGAAAAAGAATGTCTACAAATAAAAACTACACAGATGAATTGTGTGAAACTTCTTTCTGTTCTGTTTGTTCAAGTAAAAGAGTTGAACCTTAGTTTTGATTGAGCCGTTCTGAAACACTCTTTCTGTAAAAAATGCAAGTGGAGATTCGGAGCGCTAATAGGGTAATAGTGGAAAAAGGAATGTCTCCAAATATAAACTACACAGAATCATTCTGTGAAACTTCTTTCTGATCTGTGCATTCAGCTAACAGAGTTAAACCATACTTTTGATTGAGCAGATCTGAACACTCTTTCTGTAGAAAATGCAACTGGACATTTTGAGCGCTAAGAGAGTAGTAGTGGAAAAAGGAATATATTCAAATATAAACTACACAGAAGCATTCTGTGAAACTTCTTTCTGATCTGAGCATTCAGCTAACAGTGTTAAACCATACTTTTGATTGAGCAGTTTTGAAACACTCTGTAGAAAATGCAACTGGACCTTCGTAGCGTTAAGTGGGTAATAGTGGAAAAAAGAGTATGTTCAGATGTAAACTACACAGAAGCATTGTATGAAACTTCTTTCTGTGCTGTGCATTCAACTAACAGAGTTGAACCTTACTTTTGATTGAGCCGTTCTGAAACACTCTTTCTGTAGAAACTGCAATTGGACATTCTGAGCGCTAAGAGGCCTATATTGGGAAAAATAATATCTTCAAATAAAAACTACACAGAAGCATTGTGTGAAACTTATTTCTGATATGTTCAATAAGCTAACAGAGTTAAACCATACTTTTGATTGCGCAGTTCTGAACACTCTTTCTGTAGAAAATGCAACTGGACATTCGGAGCGCTAAGAGAGTAGTAGTGGAAAAAGGAATATATTCAAATATAAACTACACAGTAGCATTCTGTGAAAATTCTTTCTGTTCTGTGCATTCAACTAACAGAGTTGAACCTTACTTTTGATTGAGCCGTTCTGAAACACTCTTTCTGTAGAAAATGCAAGTGGAGATTCGGAGCGCTAAGAGGGTAATAGTGGAAAAAGGAATGTCTCCAAATATAAACTACACAGAATCATTCTGCGAAACTTCTTTCTGATCTGTGCATTCAGCTAACAGAGTTAAAACATACTTTTGATTGAGCAGATCTGAACACTCTTTCTGTAGAAAATGCAACTGGACATTTGGAGCGCTAAGAGAGTAGTAGTGGAAAAAGGAATATATTCAAATATAAACTACACAGAAGCATTCTGTGAAACTTCTTTCTGATCTCAGCATTCAGCTAACAGAGTTAAACCATACATTTGATTGAGCAGTTTTGAAACACTCTGTCTGTAGAAAATGCAACTGGACATTCGTAGCACTAAGTGGGTAATAGTGGAAAAAAGAATATGTT
This sequence comes from Symphalangus syndactylus, assembly GCF_028878055.3. NCBI lineage: Eukaryota > Metazoa > Chordata > Mammalia > Primates > Hylobatidae > Symphalangus > Symphalangus syndactylus. The sequence continues at coordinate 106,406,712 of NC_072437.2, read as the reverse complement.
CAAATATAAACTACACAGAAGCATTGTATGAAACTTCTTTCTGTTCTGTGCATTCAACTAACAGAGTTGAACCTTACATTTGATTGAGCCTTTCTGAAACACTCTTTCTGTAGAATCTGCAATTGGACATTCTGAGCGCTAAGAGGCCTATATTGGGAAAAATAATATCTTCAAATAAAAACTACAGAGAAGCATTGTGTGAAACTTATTTCTGATATGTTCATTAAGCTAACAGAGTTAAACCATACTTTTGATTGCGCAGTTCTGAACAATCTTTCTGTAGAAAATGCAAGTGGACATTCGGAGCGCTAAGAGGGTAATAGTGGAAAAAGGAATATATTCAAATATAAACTACACAGTAGCATTCTGTGAAAATTCTTTCTGTTCTGTGCATTCAACTAACAGAGTTGAACCTTACTTTTGATTGAGCCGTTCTGAAACACTCTTTCTGTAGAAACTGCAATTGGACATGCTAAGCGCTAAGAGGCCTACATTGGGAAAAAGAATATCTTCAAATAAAAACTACACAGATGCATTCTGTGAAACTTATTTCTGATATGTAAATTCAGTTAACAGAGATAAAACATATTTTTGATTGAGCAGTTATGAAACACTCTTTTTGTAGAAAATGCAAGTGGAGATTCAGAGCGCTAAGAGGGTAATAGTGGAAAAAGGAATGTCTTCAAATATAAACTACACAGAATCATTCGGTGAAACTTCTTTCTGATCTGTGCATTCAGCTAACAGAGTTAAACCATACTTTTGATTGAGCAGATCTGAACACTCTTTCTGTCGAAAATGCAACTGGACATTTGGAGCGCTAAGAGCGTAGTAGTGGAAAAAGGAATATATTCAAATATAAACTACACAGATGCATTCTGTGAAACTTCTTTCTGATCTGAGCATTCAGCTAACAGAGTTAAACCATACTTTTGATTGAGCAGTTTTGAAACACTCTGTCTGTAGAAAATGCAACTGGACATTCGTAGCGCTAAGTGGGTAATAGTGGAAAAAAGAATATGTTCAAATATAAACTACACAGAAGCATTGTATGATACTTCTTTCTGTTCTGTGCATTCAACTAACAGAGTTGAACCTTACTTTTGATTGAGCCGTTCTGAAACACTCTTTCTGTAGAAACTGCAATTGGACATGCTAAGCGCTAAGAGGCCTACATTGGGAAAAAGAATATCTTCAAATAAAAACTACACAGATGCATTCTGTGAAACCTATTTCTGATATGTAAATTCAGTTAACAGAGATAAAACATATTTTTGATTGAGCAGTTATGAAACACTCTTTTTGTAGAAAATGCAAGTGGAGATTCAGAGCGCTAAGAGGGTAATAGTGGAAAAAGGAATGTCTTCAAATATAAACTACACAGAATCATTCGGTGAAACTTCTTTCTGATCTGTGCATTCAGCTAACAGAGTTAAACCATACTTTTGATTGAGCAGATCTGAACACTCTTTCTGTCGAAAATGCAACTGGACATTTGGAGCGCTAAGAGCGTAGTAGTGGAAAAAGGAATATATTCAAATATAAACTACACAGATGCATTCTGTGAAACTTCTTTCTGATCTGAGCATTCAGCTAACAGAGTTAAACCATACTTTTGATTGAGCAGTTTTGAAACACTCTGTCTGTAGAAAATGCAACTGGACATTCGTAGCGCTAAGTGGGTAATAGTGGAAAAAAGAATATGTTCAAATATAAACTACACAGAAGCATTGTATGATACTTCTTTCTGTTCTGTGCATTCAACTAACAGAGTTGAACCTTACTTTTGATTGAGCCGTTCTGAAACACTCTTTCTGTAGAATCTGCAATTGGACATTCTGAGGGCTAAGAGGCGTATATTGGGAAAAAGAATGTCTACAAATAAAAACTACACAGAAGAATTGTGTGAAACTTCTTTCTGTTCTGTTTGTTCAACTAAAAGAGTTGAACCTTAGTTTTGATTGAGCCGTTCTGAAACACTCTTTCTGTAGAAAATGCAAGTGGAGATTCGGAGCGCTAAGAGGGTAATAGTGGAAAAAGGAATGTCTCCAAATATAAACTACACAGAATCATTCTGTGAATCTTCTTTCTGATCTGTGCATTCAGCTAACAGAGTTAAACCATACTTTTGATTGAGCAGATCTGAACACTCTTTCTTTAGAAAATGCAACTGGACATTTGGAGCGCTAAGAGATTAGTAGTGGAAAAAGGAATATATTCAAATATAAACTACACAGAAGCATTCTGTGAAACTTCTTTCTGATCTGAGCATTCAGCTAACAGAGTTAAACCATAGTTTTGATTGAGCAGTTTTGAAACACTCTGTCTGTAGAAAATGCAACTGGACATTCGTAGCGCTAAGTGGGTAATAGTGGAAAAAAGAATATGTTCAAATATAAACTACACAGAAGCATTGTATGAAACTTCTTTCTGTTCTGTGCATTCAACTAACAGAGTTGAACCTTACTTTTGATTGAGCCTTTCTGAAACACTCTTTCTGTAGAAACTGCAATTGGACATTCTGAGCGCTAAGAGGCCTATATTGGGAAAAATAATATCTTCAAATAAAAACTACACAGAAGCATTGTGTGAAACTTATTTCTGATATGTGCATTAAGCTAACAGAGTTAAACCATACTTTTGATTGCGCAGTTCTGAACACTCTTTCTGTAGAAAATGCAACTGGACATTCGGAGCGCTAAGAGAGTAGTAGTGGAAAAAGGAATATATTCAAATATAATCTACACAGTAGCATTCTGTGAAAATTCTTTCTGTTCTGTGCATTCAACTAACAGAGTTGAACCTTACTTTTGATTGAGCCGTTCTGAAACACTCTTTCTGTAGAAACTGCAATTGGACATGCTAAGCTCTAAGAGGCCTACATTGGGAAAAAGAATATCTTCAAATAAAAACTACACAGATGCATTCTGTGAAACTTATTTCTGATCTGTAAATTCAGTTAACAGAGATAAAACATATTTTTGATTGAGCAGTTATGAAACACTCTTTTTGTAGAAAATGCAAGTGGAGATTCGGAGCGCTAAGAGGGTAATTTTGGAAAAAGGAATGTCTTCAAATATAAACTACACAGAATCATTCGGTGAAACTTCTTTCTGATCTGTGCATGCAGCTAACAGAGTTAAACTATACTTTTGATTGAGCACATCTGAACACTCTTTCTGTAGAAAATGCAACTGGACATTTGGAGCACTAAGAAGGTAGTAGTGGAAAAAGGAATATATTCAAATATAAACTACACAGAAGCATTCTGTGAAACTTCTTTCTGATCTGAGCATTCAGCTAACAGAGTTAAAAAATACTTTTGATTGAGCAGTTTTGAAACACTCTGTCTGTAGAAAATGCAACTGGACATTCGTAGCGCTAAGTGGGAAATAGTGGAAAAAAGAATATGTTCAAATATAAACTACACAGAAGCATTGTATGAAACTTCTTTCTGTTCTGTGCATTCAACTAACAGAGTTGAACCTTACTTTTGATTGAGCCTTTCTGAAACACTCTTTCTGTAGAAACTGCAATTGGACATTCTGAGTGCTAAGAGGCCTATATTGGGAAAAATAATATCTTCAAATAAAAACTACACAGAAGCATTGTGTGAAACTTATTTCTGATATGTTCATTAAGCTAACAGAGTTAAACCATACTTTTGATTGCGCAGTTCTGAACACTCTTTCTGTAGAAAATGCAAATGGACATTCGGAGCGCTAAGATGGTAATAGTGGAAAAAGGAATATATTCAAATATAAACTACACAGTAGCATTCTGTGAAAATTCTTTCTGTTCTGTGCATTCAACTAACAGAGTTGAACCTTACTTTTGATTGAGCCGTTCTGAAACACTCTTTCTGTAGAAACTGCAATTGGACATGCTAAGCGCTAAGAGGCCTACATTGGGAAAAAGAATATCTTCAAATAAAAACTACACAGATGCATTCTGTGAAACTTATTTCTGATCTGTAAATTCAGTTAACAGAGATAAAACATATTTTTGATTGAGCAGTTATGAAACACTCTTTTTGTAGTAAATGCAAGTGGAGATTCGGAGCGCTAAGAGGGTAATAGTGGAAAAAGTAATGTCTTCAAATATAAACTACACAGAATCATTCGGTGAAACTTCTTTCTGATCTGTGCATTCAGCTAACAGAGTTAAACCATACTTTTGATTGAGCAGATCTGAACACTCTTCCTGTAGAAAATGCAACTGGACATTTGGAGCGCTAAGAGCGTAGTAGTGGAAAAAGGAATATATTCAAATATAAACTACACAGAAGCATTCTGTGAAACTTCTTTCTGATCTGAGCATTCAGCTAACAGAGTTAAACCATACTTTTGATTGAGCAGTTTTGAAACACTCTGTCTGTAGAAAATGCAACTGGACATTCCTAGCGCTAAGTGGGTAATAGTGGAAAAAAGAATATGTTCAAATATAAACTACACAGAAGCATTGTATGAAACTTCTTTCTGTTCTGTGCATTCAAATAACAGAGTTGAACCTTACTTTTGATTGAGCCTTTCTGAAACACTCTTTCTGTAGAAACTGCAATTGGACATTCTGAGCGCTAAGAGGCCTATATTGGGAAAAATAATATCTTCAAATAAAAACTTCACAGAAGCATTGTGTGAAACTTATTTCTGATATGTTCATTAAGCTAACAGAGTTAAACCATACTTTTGATTGCGCAGTTCTGAACACTCTTTCTGTAGAAAATGCAAGTGGACATTCGGAGCGATAAGAGGGTAATAGTGGAAAAAGGAATATATTCAAATATAAACTACACAGTAGCATTCTGTGAAAATTCTTTCTGTTCAGTGCATTCAACTAACAGAGTTGAACCTTACTTTTGATTGAGCCGTTCTGAAACACTCTTTCTGTAGAAACTGCATTTGGACATGCTAAGCGCTAAGAGGCCTACATTGGGAAAAAGAATATCTTCAAATAAAAACTACACAGATGCATTCTGTGAAACTTATTTCTGATCTGTAAATTCAGTTAACAGAGATAAAACATATTTTTGATTGAGCAGTTATGAAACACTCTTTTTGTAGATAATGCAAGTGGAGATTCGGAGCGCTAAGAGGGAAATAGTGGAAAAGGAATGTCTTCAAATATAAACTACACAGAATCATTCGGTGAAACTTCTTTCTGATGTGTGCATTCAGCTAACAGAGTTAAACCATACTTTTGATTGAGCAGATCTGAACACTCTTTCTGTAGAAAATGCAACTGGACATTTGGAGCGCTAAGAGCGTAGTAGTGGAAAAAGGAATATATTCAAATATAAACTACACAGAAGCATTCTGTGAAACTTCTTTCTGATCTGAGCATTCAGCTAACAGAGTTAAACCATACTTTTGATTGAGCAGTTTTGAAACACTCTGTCTGTAGAAAATGCAACTGGACATTCGTAGCGCTAAGTGGGTAATAGTGGAAAAAAGAATATGTTCAAATATAAACTACACAGAAGCATTGTATGAAACTTCTTTCTGTTCTGTGCATTCAACTAACAGAGTTGAACCTTACTTTTGATTGAGCCGTTCTGAAACACTCTTTCTGTAGAAACTGCAATTGGACATTCTGAGCGCTAAGAGGCCTATATTGGGAAAAAGAATGTCTACAAATAAAAACTACACAGAAGAATTGTGTGAAACTTCTTTCTGTTCTGTTTGTTCAACTAAAAGTGTTGAACCTTAGTTTTGATTGAGCCGTTCTGAAACACTCTTTCTGTAGAAACTGCAATTGGACATTCTGTGCGCTAAGAGGCCTTTATTGGGAAAAATAATATCTTCAAATAAAAACTAAACAGAAGCATTGTGTGAAACTTATTTCTGATATGTTCATTAAGCTAACAGAGTTAAACCATACTTTTGATTGCGCAGTTCTGAACACTCTTTCTGTAGAAAATGCAAGTGGACATTCGGAGCGCTAAGAGGGTAATAGTGGAAAAAGGAATATATTCAAATATAAACTACACAGTAGCATTCTGTGAAAAATCTTTCTGTTCTGTGCATTCAACTAAGAGAGTTGAAACTTACTTTTGATTGAGCCGTTCTGAAACACTCTTTCTGTAGAAACTGCAATTGGACATGCTAAGCGCTAAGAGGCCTACATTGGGAAAAAGAATATCTTCAAATAAAAACTACACAGATGCATTCTGGGAAACTTATTTCTGATCTGCAAATTCAGTTAACAGAGATAAAACATATTTTTGATTGAGCAGTTATGAAACACTGTTTTTGTAGAAAATGCAAGTGGAGATTCGGAGCGCTAAGAGGGTAATAGTGGAAAAAGGAATGTCTCCAAATATAAACTACACAGAATAATTCTGTGAAACTTATTTCTGATCTGTGCATTCAGCTAACAGAGTTAAACCATACTTTTGATTGAGCAGATCTGAACACTCTTTCTGTAGAAAATGCAACTGGACATTTGGAGCGCTAAGAGAGTAGTAGTGGAAAAAGGAATATATTCAAATGTAAACTACACAGAAGCATTCTGTGAAACTTCTTTCTGATCTGAGCATTCAGCTAACAGAGTTAAACCATACTTTTGATTGAGCAGTTTTGAAACACTCTGTCTGTAGAAAATGCAACTGGACATTCGTAGCGCTAAGTGGGTAATAGTGGAACAAAGAATATGTTCAAACATAAACTACACAGAAGCATTGTGTGAAACTTCTTTCTGATCTGAGCATTCAGCTAACAGAGTTAAACCATACTTTTGATTGAGCAGTTTTGAAACACTCTGTCTGTAGAAAATGCAACTGGACATTCGTAGCGCTAAGTGGGTAATAGTGGAAAAAAGAATATGTTCAAATATAAACTACACAGAAGCATTGTATGAAACTTCTTTCTGTTCTGTGCATTCAACTAACAGAGTTGAACCTTACTTTTGATTGAGCCGTTCTGAAACACTCTTTCTGTAGAAACTGCAATTGGACATTCTGAGCGCTAAGAGGCCTATATTGGGAAAAAGAATGTCTACAAATAAAAACTACTCAGAAGAATTGTGTGAAACTTCTTTCTGTTCTGTTTGTTCAACTAAAAGAGTTGAACCTTAGTTTTGATTGAGCCGTTCTGAAACACTCTTTCTGTAGAAAATGCAAGTGGAGATTCGGAGCGCTAAGAGGGTAATAGTGGAAAAAGGAATGTCTCCAAATATAAACTACACAGAATCATTCTGTGAAACTTCTTTCTGATCTGTGCATTCAGCTAACAGAGTTAAACCATACTTTTGATTGAGCAGATCTGAACACTCTTTCTGTAGAAAATGCAACTGGACATTTGGAGCGCTAAGAGAGTAGTAGTGGAAAAAGGAATATATTCAAATATAAACTACACAGAAGCATTCTGTGAAACTTCATTCTGATCTGAGCATTCAGCTAACAGAGTTAAACCATACTTTTGATTGAGCAGTTTTGAAACACTCTGTCTGTAGAAAATGCAACTGGACATTCGTAGCGCTATGTGGGTAATAGTGGAAAAAAGAATATGTTCAAATATAAACTACACAGAAGCATTGTATGAAAGTTCTTTCTGTTCTGTGCATTCAACTAACAGAGTTGAACCTGACTTTTGATTGAGCCTTTCTGAAACACTCTTTCTGTAGAAACTGCAATTGGACATTCTGAGCGCTAAGAGGCCTATATTGGGAAAAATAATATCTTCAAATAAAAATTACACAGAAGCATTGTGTGAAACATATTTCTGATATGTTCATTAAGCTAACAGAGTTAAACCATACTTTTGATTGCGCAGTTCTGAACACTCTTTCTGTAGAAAATGCAAGTGGACATTCGGAGCGCTAAGAGGGTAATAGTGGAAAAAGGAATATATTCAAATATAAACTACACAGTAGCATTCTGTGAAAATTCTTTCTGTTCTGTGCATTCAACTAACAGAGTTGAACCTTACTTTTGATTGAGCCGTTCTGAAACACTCTTTCTGTAGAAACTGCAATTGGACATGCTAAGCGCTAAGAGGCCTACATTGGGAAAAAGAATATCTTCAAATAAAAACTACACAGATGCATTCTTTGAAACTTATTTCTGATCTGTAAATTCAGTTAACAGAGATAAAACATATTTTTGATTGAGCAGTTATGAAACACTCTTTTTGTAGAAAATGCAAGTGGAGATTCAGAGCGCTAAGAGGGTAATAGTGGAAAAAGGAATGTCTTCAAATACAAACTACACAGAATCATTCAGTGAAACTTCTTTCTGATCTGTGCATGCAGCTAACAGAGTTAAACCATACTTTTGATTGAGCAGATCTGAACACTCTTTCTGTAGAAAATGCAACTGGACATTTGGAGCGCTAAGAGCGTAGTAGTGGAAAAGGGAATATATTCAAATATAAACTACACAGAAGCATTCTGTGAAACTTCTTTCTGATCTGAGCATTCAGCTAACAGAGTTAAACCATACTTTTGATTGAGCAGTTTTGAAACACTCTGTCTGTAGAAAATGCAACTGGACATTCGTAGCGCTAAGTGGGTAATAGTGGAAAAAAGAATATGTTCAAATATAAACTACACAGAAGCATTGTATGAAACTTCTTTCTGTTCTGTGCATTCAACTAACAGAGTTGAACCTTACTTTTGATTGAGCCTTTCTGAAACACTCTTTTTGTAGAAACTGCAATTGGACATTCTGAGTGCTAAGAGGCCTATATTGGGAAAAATAATATCTTCAAATAAAAACTTCACAGAAGCATTGTGTGAAACTTATTTCTGATATGTTCATTAAGCTAACAGAGTTAAACCATACTTTTGATTGCGCAGTTCTGAACACTCTTTCTGTAGATAATGCAAGTGGACATTCGGAGCGCTAAGAGGGTAATAGTGGAAAAAGGAATATATTCAAATATAAACTACACAGTAGCATTCTGTGAAAATTCTTTCTGTTCTGTGCATTCAACTAACAGAGTTGAACCTTACTTTTGATTGAGCCGTTCTGAAACACTCTTTCTGTAGAAACTGCAAATGGACATGCTAAATGCTAAGAGGCCTATATTGGGAAAAAGAATATCTTCAAATAAAAACTACACAGATGCATTCTGTGAAACTTATTTCTGATCTGCAAATTCAGTTAACAGAGATAAAACATATTTTTGATTGAGCAGTTATGAAACACTCTTTTTGTAGAAAATGCAAGTGCAGATTCGGAGCGCTAAGAGGGTAATAGTGGAAAAAGGAATGTCTTCAAATATAAACTACACAGAATCATTCGGTGAAACTTCTTTCTGATCTGTGCATGCAGCTAACAGAGTTAAACCATACTTTTGATTGAGCAGATCTGAACACTCTTTCTGTAGAAAATGCAACTGGACATTTGGAGCGCTAAGAGCGTAGTAGTGGAAAAGGGAATATATTCAAATATAAACTACACAGAAGCATTCTGTGAAACTTCTTTCTGATCTGAGCATTCAGCTAACAGAGATAAACCATACTTTTGATTGAGCAGTTTTGAAACACTCTGTCTGTAGAAAATGCAACTGGACATTCGTAGCGCTAAGTGGGTAATAGTGGAAAAAAGAATATGTTCAAATATAAACTACACAGAAGCATTGTATGAAACTTCTTTCTGTGCTGTGCATTCAACTAACAGAGTTGAACCTTACTTTTGATTGAGCCGTTCTGAAACACTCTTTCTGTAGAAACTGCAATTGGACATTCTGAGCGCTAAGAGGCCTATATTGTTAAAAAGAATGTCTACAAATAAAAACTACACAGAAGAATTGGGTGAAACTTCTTTCTGTTCTGTTTGTTCAACTAAAAGAGTTGAACCTTAGTTTTGATTGAGCCGTTCTGAAACACTCTTTCTGTAGAAACTGCAATTGCACATGTTAAGCGCTAAGAGGCCTACATTGGGAAAAAGAATATCTTCAAATAAAAACTACACAGATGCATTCTGTGAAACTTATTTCTGATCTGTAAATTCAGTTAACAGAGATAAAACATATTTTTGATTGAGCAGTTATGAAACACTCTTTTTGTAGAAAATGCAAGTGGAGATTCGGAGCGCTAAGAGGGTAATAGTGGAAAAAGGAATGTCTTCAAATATAAACTACACAGAATCATTCGGTGAAACTTCTTTCTGATCTGTGCATGCAGCTAACAGTGTTAAACCATACTTTTGATTGAGCAGATCTGAACACTCTTTCTGTAGAAAATGCAACTGGACATTTGGAGCGCTAAGAGCGTAGTAGTGGAAAAATGAATATATTCAAATATAAACTACACAGAAGCATTCTGTGAAACTTCTTTCTGATCTGAGCATTCAGCTAACAGAGTTAAACCATACTTTTGATTGAGCGGTTTTGAAACACTCTGTCTGTAGAAAATGCAACTGGACATTCGTAGCGCTAAGTGAGAAATAGTGGAAAAAAGAATATGTTCAAATAGAAACTACACAGAAGCATTGTATGAAACTTCTTTCTGTTCTGTGCATTCAACTAACAGAGTTGAACGTTACTTTTGATTGAGCCGTTCAGAAACACTCATTCTGTAGAAACTGCAATTGGATATTCTGAGCGCTAAGAGGCCTATATTGGGAAAAAGAATGTCTACAAATAAAAACTACACAGAAGAATTTTTGAAACTTCTTTCTGTTCTGTTTGTTCAACTAAAAGAGTTGAACCTTAGTTTTGATTGAGCCGTTCTGAAACACTCTTTCTGTAGAAAATGCAAGTGGAGATTCGGAGCGCTAAGAGGGTAATAGTGGAAAAAGGAATGTCTCCAAATATAAACTACACAGAATCATTCTGTGAAACTTCTTTCTGATCTGTGCATTCAGCTAACAGAGTTAAACCATACTTTTGATTGAGCAGATCTGAACACTCTTTCTGTAGAAAATGCAACTGGACATTTGGAGCGCTAAGAGAGTAGTAGTGGAAAAAGGAATATATTCAAATATAAACTACACAGAAGCATTCTGTGAAACTTCTTTCTGATCTGAGCATTCAGCTAACAGAGTTAAACCATACTTTTGATTGAGCAGTTTTGAAACACTCTGTCTGTAGAAAATGCAACTGGACATTCGTAGCGCTAAGTGGGTAATAGTGGAAAAAAGAATATGTTCAAATATAAACTACACAGAAGCATTGTATGAAACTTCTTTCTGTTCTGTGCATTCAACTAACAGAGTTGAACCTTACTTTTGATTGAGCCTTTCTGAAACACTCTTTCTGTAGAAACTGCAATTGGACATTCTGAGCGCTAAGAGGCCTATATTGGGAAAAATAATATCTTCAAATAAAAACTTCACAGAAGCATTGTGTGAAACTTATTTCTGATATGTTCATGAAGCTAAAAGAGTTAAACCATACTTTTGATTGCGCAGTTCTGAACACTCTTTCTGTAGAAAATGCAAGTGGACATTCGGAGCGCTAAGAGGGTAATAGTGGAAAAAGGAATATATTCAAATATAAACTACACAGTAGCATTCTGTGAAAATTCTTTCTGTTCTGTGCATTCAACTAACAGAGTTGAACCTTACTTTTGATTGAGCCGTTCTGAAACACTCTTTCTGTAGAAACTGCAATTGGACATTCTGAGCGCTAAGAGGCCTATATTGGGAAAAAGAATGTCTACAAATAAAAACTACACAGAAGAATTGTGTGAAACTTCTTTCTGTTCTGTTTGTTCAACTAAAAGAGTTGAACCTTAGTTTTGATTGAGCCGTTCTGAAACATTCTTTCTGTAGAAAATTCAAGTGGAGATTCGGAGCGCTAAGAGGGTAACAGTGGAAAACGGAATGTCTACAAATATAAACTACACAGAATCATTCTGTGAAACTTCTTTCTGATCTGTGCATTCAGCTAACAGAGTTAAACCATACTTTTGATTGAGCAGATCTGAACACTCTTTCTGTAGAAAATGCAACTGGACATTTGGAGCGCTAAGAGAGTAGTAGTGGAAAAAGGAATATATTCAAATATAAACTACACAGAAGCATTCTGTGAAACTTCTTTCTGATCTGAGCATTCAGCTAACAGAGTTAAACCATACTTTTGATTGAGCAGTTTTGAAACACTCTGTCTGTAGAAAATGCAACTGGACATTCGTAGCGCTAAGTTGGTAATAGTGGAAAAAAGAATATGTTCAAATATAAACTACACAGAAGCATTGTATGAAACTTCTTTCTGTTCTGTGCATTCAACTAACAGAGTTGAACCTTACTTTTGATTGAGCCTTTCTGAAACACTCTTTCTGTAGAAACTGCAATTGGACATTCTGAGCGCTAAGAGGACTATATTTGGAAAAATAATATCTTCAAATAAAAACTTCACAGAAGCATTGTGTGAAACTTATTTCTGATATTTTCATTAAGCTAACAGAGTTAAACCATACTTTTGATTGAGCAGATCTGAACACTCTTTCTGTAGAAAATGCAACTGGACATTTGGAGCGCTAAGAGCGTAGTAGTGGAAAAAGGAATATATTCAAATATAAACTACACAGAAGCATTCTGTGAAACTTCTTTCTGATCTGAGCATTCAGCTAACAGAGTTAAACCATACTTTTGATTGAGCAGTTTTGAAACACTCTGTCTGTAGAAAATGCAACTGGACATTCGTAGCGCTAAGTGGGAAATAGTGGAAAAAAGAATATGTTCAAATAGAAACTACACAGAAGCATTGTATGAAACTTCTTTCTGTTCTGTGCATTCAACTAAGAGAGTTGAACCTTACTTTTGATTGAGCCGTTCTGAAACACTCTTTCTGTAGAAACTGCAATTGGACATTCTGAGCGCTAAGAGGCCTATATTGGGAAAAAGAATGTCTACAAATAAAAACTACACAGAAGAATTGTGTGAAACTTCTTTCTGTTCTGTTTGTTCAACTAAAAGAGTTGAACCTTAGTTTTGATTGAGCCGTTCTGAAACATTCTTTCTGTAGAAAATTCAAGTGGAGATTCGGAGCGCTAAGAGGGTAACAGTGGAAAAAGGAATGTCTACAAATATAAACTACACAGAATCATTCTGTGAAACTTCTTTCTGATCTGTGCATTCAGCTAACAGAGTTAAACCATACTTTTGATTGAGCAGATCTGAACACTCTTTCTGTAGAAAATGCAACTGGACATTTGGAGCGCTAAGAGAGTAGTAGTGGAAAAAGGAATATATTCAAATATAAACTACACAGAAGCATTCTGTGAAACTTCTTTCTGATCTGAGCATTCAGCTAACAGAGTTAAACCATACTTTTGATTGAGCAGTTTTGAAACACTCTGTCTGTAGAAAATGCAACTTGACATTCGTAGCGCTAAGTTGGTAATAGTGGAAAAAAGAATATGTTCAAATATAAACTACACAGAAGCATTGTATGAAACTTCTTTCTGTTCTGTGCATTCAACTAACAGAGTTGAACCTTACTTTTGATTGAGCCTTTCTGAAACACTCTTTCTGTAGAAACTGCAATTGGACATTCTGAGCGCTAAGAGGACTATATTTGGAAAAATAATATCTTCAAATAAAAACTTCACAGAAGCATTGTGTGAAACTTATTTCTGATATGTTCATTAATCTAACAGAGTTAAACCATACTTTTGATTGCGCAGTTCTGAACACTCTTTCTGTAGAAAATGCAAGTGGACATTCGGAGCGGTAAGAGGGTAATAGTGGAAAAAGGAATATATTCAAATATAAACTACACAGTAGCATTCTGTGAAAATTCTTTCTGTTCAGTGCATTCAACTAACAGAGTTGAACCTTACCTTTGATTGAGCCGTTCTGAAACACTCTTTCTGTAGAAACTGCATTTGGACATGCTAAGCGCTAAGAGGCCTACATTGGGAAAAAGAATATCTTCAAATAAAAACTACACAGATGCATTCTGTGAAACTTATTTCTGATCTGTAAATTCAGTTAACAGAGATAAAACATATTTTTGATTGAGCAGTTATGAAACACTCTTTTTGTAGAAAATGCAAGTGGAGATTCGGAGCGCTAAGAGGGTAATAGTGGAAAAAGGAATGTCTTCAAATATAAACTACACAGAATCATTCGGTGAAACTTCTTTCTGATCTGTGCATGCAGCTAACAGAGTTAAACCATACTTTTGATTGAGCAGATCTGAACACTCTTTCTGTAGAAAATGCAACTGGACATTTGGAGCGCTAAGAGCGTAGTAGTGGAAAAAGGAATATATTCAAATATAAACTACACAGAAGCATTCTGTGAAACTTCTTTCTGATCTGAGCATTCAGCTAACAGAGTTAAACCATACTTTTGATTGAGCAGTTTTGAAACACTCTGTCTGTAGAAAATGCAACTGGACATTCGTAGCGCTAAGTGGGAAATAGTGGAAAAAAGAATATGTTCAAATAGAAACTACACAGAAGCATTGTATGAAACTTCTTTCTGTTCTGTGCATTCAACAAACAGAGTTGAACCTTACTTTTGATTGAGCCGTTCTGAAACACTCTTTCTGTAGAAACTGCAATTGGACATTCTGAGCGCTAAGAGGCCTATATTGGGAAAAAGAATGTCTACAAATAAAAACTACACAGAAGAATTGTGTGAAACTTCTTTCTGTTCTGTTTGTTCAACTAAAAGAGTTGAACCTTAGTTTTGATTGAGCCGTTCTGAAACACTCTTTCTGTAGAAAATGCAAGTGGAGATTCGGAGCGCTAAGAGGGTTATAGTGGAAAAAGGAATGTCTACAAATATAAACTACACAGAATCATTCTGTGAAACTTCTTTCTGATCTGTGCATTCAGCTAACAGAGTTAAACCATACTTTTGATTGAGCAGATCTGAACACTCTTTCTGTAGAAAATGCAACTGGACATTTGGAGCGCTAAGAGAGTAGTAGTGGAAAAAGGAATATATTCAAATATAAACTAAACAGAAGCATTCTGTGAAACTTCTTTCTGATCTGAGCATTCAGCTAACAGAGTTAAACCATACTTTTGATTGAGCAGTTTTGAAACACTCTGTCTGTAGAAAATGCAACTGGACATTCGTAGCGCTAAGTGGGTAATAGTGGAAAAAAGAATATGTTCAAATATAAACTACACAGAAGCATTGTATGAAACTTCTTTCTGTTCTGTGCATTCAACTAACAGAGTTGAACCTTACTTTTGATTGAGCCTTTCTGAAACACTCTTTCTGTAGAAAGTGCAATTGGACATTCTGAGCGCTAAGAGGCCTATATTGGGAAAAATAATATCTTCAAATAAAAATTTCACAGAAGCATTGTGTGAAACTTATTTCTGATATGTTCATTAAGCTAACAGAGTTAAACCATACTTTTGATTGCGCAGTTCTGAACACTCTTTCTGTAGAAAATGCAAGTGGACATTCGGAGCGGTAAGAGGGTAATAGTGGAAAAAGGAATATATTCAAATATAAACTACACAGTAGCATTCTGTGAAAATTCTTTCTGTTCAGTGCATTCAACTAACAGAGTTGAACCTTACTTTTGATTGAGCCGTTCTGAAACACTCTTTCTGTAGAAACTGCATTTGGACATGCTAAGCGCTAAGAGGCCTACATTGGGAAAAAGAATATCTTCAAATAAAAACTACACAGATGCATTCTGTGAAACTTATTTCTGATCTGTAAATTCAGTTAACAGAGATAAAACATATTTTTGATTGAGCAGTTATGAAACACTCTTTTTGTAGAAAATGCAAGTGGAGATTCGGAGCGCTAAGAGGGTAATAGTGGAAAAAGGAATGTCTTCAAATATAAACTACACAGAATCATTCGGTGAAACTTTTTTCTGATCTGTGCATGCAGCAAACAGAGTTAAACCATACTTTTGATTGAGCAGATCTGAACACTCTTTCTGTAGAAAATGCAACTGGACATTTGGAGCGCTAAGAGCGTAGTAGTGGAAAAAGGAATATATTCAAATATAAACTACACAGAAACATTCTGTGAAACTTCTTTCTGATCTGAGCATTCAGCTAACAGAGTTAAACCATACTTTTGATTGAGCAGTTTTGAAACACTCTGTCTGTAGAAAATGCAACTGGACATTCGTAGCGCTAAGTGGGATATAGTGGAAAAAAGAATATGTTCAAATAGAAACTACACAGAAGCATTGTATGAAAGTTCTTTCTGTTCTGTGCATTCAACTAACAGAGTTGAACCTTACTTTTGATTGAGCCGTTCTGAAACACTCTTTCTGTAGAAACTGCAATTGGACATTCTGAGCGCTAAGAGGCCTATATTGGGAAAAAGAATGTCTACAAATAAAAACTACACAGAAGAATTGTGTGAAACTTCTTTCTGTTCTGTTTGTTCAACTAAAAGAGTTGAACCTTAGTTTTGATTGAGCCGTTCTGAAACACTCTTTCTGTAGAAAATGCAAGTGGAGATTCGGAGCGCTAAGAGGGTTATAGTGGAAAAAGGAATGTCTCCAAATATAAACTACACAGAATCATTCTGTGAAACTTCTTTCTGATCTGTGCATTCAGCTAACAGAGTTAAACCATACTTTTGATTGAGCAGATCTGAACACTCTTTCTGTAGAAAATGCAACTGGACATTTGGATCGCTAAGAGAGTAGTAGTGGAAAAAGGAATATATTCAAATATAAACGACACAGAAGCATTCTGTGAAACTTCTTTCTGATCTGAGCATTCAGCTAACAGAGTTAAACCATACTTTTGATTGAGCAGTTTTGAAACACTCTGTCTGTAGAAAATGCAACTGGACATTCGTAGCGCTAAGTGGGTAATAGTGGAAAAAAGAATATGTTCAAATATAAACTACACAGAAGCATTGTATGAAACTTCTTTCTGTTCTGTGCATTCAACTAACAGAGTTGAACCTTACTTTTGATTGAGCCGTTCTGAAACACTCTTTCTGTAGAAACTGCAATTGGACATTCTGAGCGCTAAGAGGCCTATATTGGGAAAAAGAATGTCTACAAATAAAAACTACACAGAAGAATTGTGTGAAACTTCTTTCTGTTCTGTTTGTTCAACTAAAATTGTTGAACCTTAGTTTTGATTGAGCCGTTCTGAAACACTCTTTCTGTAGAAACTGCAATTGGACATTCTGTGCGCTAAGAGGCCTATATTGGGAAAAATAATATCTTCAAATAAAAACTAAACAGAAGCATTGTGTGAAACTTATTTCTGATATGTTCATTAAGCTAACAGAGTTAAACCATACTTTTGATTGAGCAGATCTGAACACTCTTTCTGTAGAAAATGCAACTGGACATTTGGAGCGCTAAGAGAGTAGTAGTGGAAAAAGGAATATATTCAAATGTAAACTACACAGAAGCATTCTGTGAAACTTCTTTCTGATCTGAGCATTCAGCTAACAGAGTTAAACCATACTTTTGATTGAGCAGTTTTGAAACACTCTGTCTGTAGAAAATGCAACTGGACATTCGTAGCGCTAAGTGGGTAATAGTGGAAAAAAGAATATGTTCAAATATAAACTACACAGAAGCATTGTGTGAAACTTCTTTCTGATCTGAGCATTCAGCTAACAGAGTTAAACCATACTTTTGATTGAGCAGTTTTGAAACACTCTGTCTGTAGAAAATGCAACTGGACATTCGTAGCGCTAAGTGGGTAATAGTGGAAAAAAGAATATGTTCAAATATAAACTACACAGAAGCATTGTATGAAACATCTTTCTGTTCTGTGCATTCAACTAACAGAGTTGAACCTTACTTTTGATTGAGCCGTTCTGAAACACTCTTTCTGTGGAAACTGCAATTGGACATTCTGGGCGCTAAGAGGCCTATATTGGGAAAAAGAATGTCTACAAATAAAAACTACACAGAAGAATTATGTGAAACTTCTTTCTGTTCTGTTTGTTCAACTAAAAGAGTTGAACTTTAGTTTTGATTGAGCCGTTCTGAAACACTCTGTCTGTAGAAAATGCAACTGGACATTTGGAGCGCTAAGAGAGTAGTAGTGGAAAAAGGAATATATTCAAATATAAACTACACAGAAACATTCTGTGAAACTTCTTTCTGATCTGTGAATTCAGCTAACAGAGTTAAACCATACTTTTGATTGGGCAGATCTGAACACTCTTTCTGTAGAAAATGCAACTGGACATTTGGAGCGCTAAGAGAGTAGTAGTGGAAAAAGGAATATATTCAAATATAAACTACACAGAAGCATTCTGTGAAACTTCTTTCTGATCTGAGCATTCAGCTAACAGAGTTAAACCATACTTTTGATTGAGCAGTTTTGAAACACTCTGTCTGTAGAAAATGCAACTGGACATTCGTAGCGCTAAGTGGGTAATAGTGGAAAAAAGAATATGTTCAAATATAAACTACACAGAAGCATTGTATTAAACTTCTTTCTGTTCTGTGCATTCAACTAACAGAGTTGAACCTCACTTTTGATTGAGCCTTTCTGAAACACTCTTTCTGTAGAAACTGCAATTGGACATTCTGAGCGCTAAGAGGCCTATATTGGGAAAAATAATAACTTCAAATAAAAACTACACAGAAGCATTGTGTGAAACTTATTTCTGATATGTTCATTAAGCTAACAGAATTAAACCATACTTTTGATTGCGCTGTTCTGAACACTCTATCTGTAGAAAATGCAAGTGGACATTCGGAGCGCTAAGAGGGTAATAGTGGAAAAAGGAATATATTCAAATATAAACTACACAGTAGCATTCTGTGAAAATACTTTCTGTTCTGTGCATTCAACTAACAGAGTTGAACCTTACTTTTGATTGAGCTGTTCTGAAACACTCTTTCTGTAGAAACTGCAATTGGACATGCTAAGCGCTAAGAGGCCTACATTTGGAAAAAGAATATCTTCAATTAAAAACTACACAGATGCATTCTGTGAAACTTATTTCTGATCTGTAAATTCATTTAACAGAGATAAAACATATTTTTGATTGAGCAGTTTTGAAACACTCTTTTTGTAGAAAATGCAAGTTGAGATTCGGAGCGCTAAGAGGGTAATAGTGGAAAAAGGAATGTCTTCAAATATAAACTACACAGAATCATTCGGTGAAACTTCTTTCTGATCTGTGCATTCAGCTAACAGGGTTAAACCATACTTTTGATTGAGCAGATCTGAACACTCTTTCTGTAGAAAATGCAAATGGACATTTGGAGCGCTAAGAGCGTAGTAGTGGAAAAAGGAATATATTCAAATATAAACTACACAGAAGCATTCTGTGAAACTTCTTTCTTATCTGAGCATTCAGCTAACAGAGTTAAACCATACTTTTGATTGAGCAGTTTTGAAACACTCTGTCTGTAGAAAATGCAACTGGACATTCGTAGCGCTAAGTGGGTAATAGTGGAAAAAAGAATATGTTCAAATATAAACTACACAGAAGCATTGTATGAAACTTCTTTCTGTTCTGTGCATTCAACTAACAGAGTTGAACCTTACTTTTGATTGAGGCGTTCTGAAACACTCTTTCTGTAGAAACTGCAATTGGACATTCTGAGCGCTAAGAGGCCTATATTGGGAAAAAGAATGTCTACAAATAAAAACTACACAGAAGAATTGTGTGAAACATCTTTCTGTTCTGTTTGTTCAACTAAAGTGTTCAACCTTAGTTTTGATTGAGCCTTTCTGAAACACTCTTTCTGTAGAAACTGCAATTGGACATTCTGTGCGCTAAGAGGCCTATATTGGGAAAAATAATATCTTCAAATAAAAACTAAACCGAAGCATTGTGTGAAACTTATTTCTGATATGTTCATTAAGCTAACAGAGTTAAACCATACTTTTGATTGCGCAGTTCTGAACACTCTTTCTGTAGAAAATGCAAGTGGACATTCGGAGCGCTAAGAGGGTAATAGTGGAAAAAGGAATATATTCAAATATAAACTACACAGTAGCATTCTGTGAAAAATCTTTCTCTTCTGTGCATTCAACTAAGAGAGTTCAACCTTACTTTTGATTGAGCCGTTCTGAAACACTCTTTCTGTAGAAACTGCAATTGGACATGCTAAGCGCTAAGAGGCCTACATTGGGAAAAAGAATATCTTCAAATAAAAACTACACAGATGCATTCTGTGAAACTTATTTCTGATCTGCAAATTCAGTTAACAGATATAAAACATATTTTTGATTGAGCAGTTATGAAACACTGTTTTTGTAGAAAATGCAAGTGGAGATTCGGAGCGCTAAGAGGGTAATAGTGGAAAAAGGAATGTCTCCAAATATAAACTACACAGAATAATTCTGTGAAACTTATTTCTGATCTGTGCATTCAGCTAACAGAGTTAAACCATACTTTTGATTGAGCAGATCTGAACACTCTTTCTGTAGAAAATGCAACTGGACATTTGGAGCGCTAAGAGAGTAGTAGTGGAAAAAGGAAAATATTCAAATGTAAACTACACAGAAGCATTCTGTGAAACTTCTTTCTGATCTGAGCATTCAGCTAACAGAGTTAAACCATACTTTTGATTGAGCAGTTTTGAAACACTCTGTCTGTAGAAAATGCAACTGGACATTCGTAGCGCTAAGTGGGTAATAGTGGAAAAAAGAATATGTTCAAACATAAACTACACAGAAGCATTGTGTGAAACTTCTTTCTGATCTGAGCATTCAGGTAACAGAGTTAAACCATACTTTTGATTGAGCAGTTTTGAAACACTCTGTCTGTAGAAAATGCAACTGGACATTCGTAGCGCTAAGTGGGTAATAGTGGAAAAAAGAATATGTTCAAATATAAACTACACAGAAGCATTGTATGAAACTTCTTTCTGTTCTGTGCATTCAACTAACAGAGTTGAACCTTACTTTTGATTGAGCCGTTCTGAAACACTCTTTCTGTAGAAACTGCAATTGGACATTCTGAGCGCTAGGAGGCCTATATTGGGAAAAAGAATGTCTACAAATAAAAACTACTCAGAAGAATTGTGTGAAACTTCTTTCTGTTCTGTTTGTTCAACTAAAAGAGTTGAACCTTAGTTTTGATTGAGCCGTTCTGAAACACTCTTTCCGTAGAAAATGCAAGTGGAGATTCGGAGCGCTAAGAGGGTAATAGTGGAAAAAGAATGTCTCCAAATATAAACTACACAGAATCATTCGGTGAAACTTCTTTCTGATCTGTGCATTCAGCTAACAGCGTTAAACCATACTTTTGATTGAGCAGATCTGAACACTCTTTCTGTAGAAAATGCAACTGGACATTTGGAGCGCTAAGAGAGTAGTAGTGGAAAAAGGAATATATTCAAATATAAACTACACAGAAGCATTCTGTGAAACTTCTTTCTGATCTGAGCATTCAGCTAACAGAATTAAACCATACTTTTGATTGAGCAGTTTTGAAACACTCTGTCTGTAGAAAATGCAACTGGACATTCGTAGCGCTAAGTGGGTAATAGTGGAAAAAAGAATATGTTCAAATATAAACTATACAGAAACATTGTATGAAACTTCTTTCTGTTCTGTGCATTCAACTAACAGAGTTGAACCTGACTTTTGATTGAGCCTTTCTGAAACACTCTTTCTGTAGAAAGTGCAATTGGACATTCTGAGCGCTAAGAGGCCTATATTGGGAAAAATAATATCTTCAAATAAAAATTTCACAGAAGCATTGTGTGAAACTTATTTCTGATATGTTCATTAAGCTAACAGAGTTAAACCATACTTTTGATTGCGCAGTTCTGAACACTCTTTCTGTAGAAAATGCAAGTGGACATTCGGAGCGCTAAGAGGGTAATAGTGGAAAAAGGAATATATTCAAATATAAACTACACAGTAGCATTCTGTGAAAATTCTTTCTGTTCTGTGCATTCAACTAACAGAGTTGAACCTTACTTTTGATTGAGCCGTTCTGAAACACTCTTTCTGTAGAAACTGCAATTGGACATGCTAAGCGCTAAGAGGCCTACATTGGGAAAAAGGATATCTTCAAATATAAACTACACAGATGCATTCTGTGAAACTTATTTCTGATCTGTAAATTCAGTTAACAGAGATAAAACATATTTTTGATTGAGCAGTTATGAAACACTCTTTTTGTAGAAAATGCAAGTGGAGATTCGGAGCGCTAAGGGGGAAATAGTGGAAAAGGAATGTCTTCAAATATAAACTACACAGAATCATTCGGTGAAACTTCTTTCTGATCTGTGCATTCAGCTAACAGAGTTAAACCATACTTTTGATTGAGCAGATCTGAACACTCTTTCTGTAGAAAATGCAACTGGACATTTGGAGCGCTAAGAGCGTAGTAGTGGAAAAAGGAATATATTCAAATATAAACTACACAGAAGCATTCTGTGAAACTTCTTTCTGATCTGAGCATTCAGCTAACAGAGTTAAACCATACATTTGATTGAGCAGTTTTGAAACACTCTGTCTGTAGAAAATGCAACTGGACATTCGTAGCGCTAAGTGGGTAATAGTGGAAAAAAGAATATGTTCAAATATAAACTACACAGAAGCATTGTATGAAACTTCTTTCTGTTCTGTGCATTCAACTAACAGAGTTGAACCTTACTTTTGATTGAGCCGTTCTGAAACACTCTTTCTGTAGAAACTGCAATTGGACATTCTGAGCGCTAAGAGGCCTATATTGGGAAAAAGAATGTCTACAAATAAAAACTACACAGAAGAATTGTGTGAAACATCTTTCTGTTCTGTTTGTTCAACTAAAAGTGTTGAACCTTAGTTTTGATTGAGCCTTTCTGAAACACTCTTTCTGTAGAAACTGCAATTGGACATTCTGTGCGCTAAGAGGCCTATATTGGGAAAAATAATATCTTCAAATAAAAACTAAACCGAAGCATTGTGTGAAACTTATTTCTGATATGTTCATTAAGCTAACAGAGTTAAACCATACTTTTGATTGCGCAGTTCTGAACACTCTTTCTGTAGAAAATGCAAGTGGACATTCGGAGCGCTAAGAGGGTAATAGTGGAAAAAGGAATATATTCAAATATAAACTACACAGTAGCATTCTGTGAAAAATCTTTCTGTTCTGTGCATTCAACTAAGAGAGTTCAACCTTACTTTTGATTGAGCCGTTCTGAAACACTCTTTCTGTAGAAACTGCAATTGGACATGCTAAGCGCTAAGAGGCCTACATTGGGAAAAAGAATATCTTCAAATAAAAACTACACAGATGCATTCTGTGAAACTTATTTCTGATCTGCAAATTCAGTTAACAGAGATAAAACATATTTTTGATTGAGCAGTTATGAAACACTGTTTTTGTAGAAAATGCAAGTGGAGATTCGGAGCGCTAAGAGGGTAATAGTGGAAAAAGCAATGTCTCCAAATATAAACTACACAGAATAATTCTGTGAAACTTATTTCTGATCTGTGCATTCAGCTAACAGAATTAAACAATACTTTTGATTGAGCAGATCTGAACACTCTTTCTGTAGAAAATGCAACTGGACATTTGGAGCGCTAAGAGAGTAGTAGTGGAAAAAGGAATATATTCAAATGTAAACTACACAGAAGCATTCTGTGAAACTTCTTTCTCATCTGAGCATTCAGCTAACAGAGTTAAACCATACTTTTGATTGAGCAGTTTTGAAACACTCTGTCTGTAGAAAATGCAACTGGACATTCGTAGCGCTAAGTGGGTAATAGTGGAAAAAAGAATATGTTCAAATATAAACTACACAGAAGCATTGTGTGAAACTTCTTTCTGATCTGAGCATTCAGCTAACAGAGTTAAACCATACTTTTGATTGAGCAGTTTTGAAACACTCTGTCTGTAGAAAATGCAACTGGACATTCGTAGCGCTAAGTGGGTAATAGTGGAAAAAAGAATATGTTCAAATATAAACTACACAGAAGCATTGTATGAAACTTCTTTCTGTTCTGTGCATTCAACTAACAGAGTTGAACCTTACTTTTGATTGAGCCGTTCTGAAACACTCTTTCTGTAGAAACTGCAATTGGACATTCTGAGCGCTAAGAGGCCTATATTGGGAAAAAGAATGTCTACAAATAACAACTACACAGAAGAATTGTGTGAAACTTCTTTCTGTTCTGTTTGTTCAACTAAAAGAGTTGAACCTTAGTTTTGATTGAGCCGTTCTGAAACACTCTTTCTGTAGAAAATGCAAGTGGAGATTCGGAGCGCTAAGAGGGTAATAGTGGAAAAAGGAATGTCTTCAAATATAAACTACACAGAATCATTCGGTGAAACTTCTTTCTGATCTGTGCATTCAGCTAACAGAGTTAAACCATACTTTTGATTGAGCAGATCTGAACACTCTTTCTGTAGAAAATGCAACTGGACATTTGGAGCGCTAAGAGCGTAGTAGTGGAAAAAGGAATATATTCAAATATAAACTACACAGAAGCATTCTGTGAAACTTCTTTCTGATCTGAGCATTCAGCTAACAGAGTTAAACCATACTTTTGATTGAGCAGTTTTGAAACACTCTGTCTGTAGAAAATGCAACTGGACATTCGTAGCGCTAAGTGGGTAATAGTGGAAAAAAGAATATGTTCAAATATAAACTACACAGAAGCATTGTATGAAACTTCTTTCTGTTCTGTGCATTCAACTAACAGAGTTGAACCTTACTTTTGATTGAGCCGTTCTGAAACACTCTTTCTGTAGAAACTGCAATTGGACATTCTGAGCGCTAAGAGGCCTATATTGGGAAAAAGAATGTCTACAAATAAAAACTACACAGAAGAATTGTGTGAAACTTCTTTCTGTTCTGTTTGTTCAACTAAAATTGTTGAACCTTAGTTTTGATTGAGCCGTTCTGAAACACTCTTTCTGTAGAAACTGCAATTGGACATTCTGTGCGCTAAGAGGCCTCTATTGGGAAAAATAATATCTTCAAATAAAAACTAAACAGAAGCATTGTGTGAAACTTATTTCTGATATGTTCATTAAGCTAACAGAGTTAAACCATACTTTTGATTGCGCAGTTCTGAACACTCTTTCTGTAGAAAATGCAAGTGGACATTCGGAGCGCTAAGAGGGTAATAGTGGAAAAGGAATATATTAAAATATAAACTACACAGTAGCATTGTGTGAAAAATCTTTCTGTTCTGTGCATTCAACTAAGAGAGTTGAACCTTACTTTTGATTGAGCCGTTCTGAAACACTCTTTCTGTAGAAACTGCAATTGGACATGCTAAGCGCTAAGAGGCCTACATTGGGAAAAAGAATATCTTCAAATAAAAACTACACAGATGCATTCTGTGAAACTTATTTCTGATCTGCAAATTCAGTTAACAGAGATAAAACATATTTTTGATTGAGCAGTTATGAAACACTGTTTTTGTAGAAAATGCAAGTGGAGATTCGGAGCGCTAAGAGGGTAATAGTGGAAAAAGGAATGTCTCCAAATATAAACTACACAGAATAATTCTGTGAAACTTATTTCTGATCTGTGCATTCAGCTAACAGAGTTAAACCATACTTTTGATTGAGCAGATCTGAACACTCTTTCTGTAGAAAATGCAACTGGACATTTGGAGCGCTAAGAGAGTAGTAGTGGAAAAAGGAATATATTCAAATGTAAACTACACAGAAGCATTCTGTGAAACTTCTTTCTGATCTGAGCATTCAGCTAACAGAGTTAAACCATACTTTGATTGAGCAGTTTTGAAACACTCTGTCTGTAGAAAATGCAACTGGACATTCGTAGCGCTAAGTGGGTAATAGTGGAAAAAAGAATATGTTCAAACATAAACTACACAGAAGCATTGTGTGAAACTTCTTTCTGATCTGAGCATTCAGCTAACAGAGTTAAACCATACTTTTGATTGAGCAGTTTTGAAACACTCTGTCTGTAGAAAATGCAACTGGACATTCGTAGCGCTAAGTGGGTAATAGTGGAAAAAAGAATATGTTCAAATATAAACTACACAGAAGCATTGTATGAAACTTCTTTCTGTTCTGTGCATTCAACTAACAGAGTTGAACCTTACTTTTGATTGAGCCGTTCTGAAACACTCTTTCTGTAGAAACTGCAATTGGACATTCTGAGCGCTAAGAGGCCTATATTGGGAAAAAGAATGTCTACAAATAAAAACTACTCAGAAGAATTGTGTGAAACTTCTTTCTGTTCTGTTTGTTCAACTAAAAGAGTTGAACCTTAGTTTTGATTGAGCCGTTCTGAAACACTCTTTCCGTAGAAAATGCAAGTGGAGATTCGGAGCGCTAAGAGGGTAATAGTGGAAAAAGAATGTCTCCAAATATAAACTACACCCAATCATTCGGTGAAACATCTTTCTGATCTGTGCATTCAGCTAACAGCGTTAAACCATACTTTTGATTGAGCAGATCTGAACACTCTTTCTGTAGAAAATGCAACTGGACATTTGGAGCGCTAAGAGAGTAGTAGTGGAAAAAGGAATATATTCAAATATAAACTACACAGAAGCATTCTGTGAAACTTCTTTCTGATCTGAGCATTCAGCTAACAGATTTAAACCATACTTTTGATTGAGCAGTTTTGAAACACTCTGTCTGTAGAAAATGCAACTGGACATTCGTAGCGCTAAGTGGGTAATAGTGGAAAAAAGAATATGTTCAAATATAAACTATACAGAAACATTGTATGAAACTTCTTTCTGTTCTGTGCATTCAACTAACAGAGTTGAACCTGACTTTTGATTGAGCCTTTCTGAAACACTCTTTCTGTAGAAACTGCAATTGGACATTCTGAGCGCTAAGAGGCCTATATTGGGAAAAATAATATCTTCAAATAAAAATTTCACAGAAGCATTGTGTGAAACTTATTTCTGATATGTTCATTAAGCTAACAGAGTTAAACCATACTTTTGATTGCGCAGTTCTGAACACTATTTCTGTAGAAAATGCAAGTGGACATTCGGAGCGCTAAGAGGGTAATAGTGGAAAAAGGAATATATTCAAATATAAACTACACAGTAGCATTCTGTGAAAATTCTTTCTGTTCTGTGCATTCAACTAACAGAGTTGAACCTTACTTTTGATTGAGCCGTTCTGAAACACTCTTTCTGTAGAAACTGCAATTGGACATGCTAAGCGCTAAGAGGCCTACATTGGGAAAAAGGATATCTTCAAATAAAAACTACACAGATGCATTCTGTGAAACTTATTTCTGATCTGTAAATTCAGTTAACAGAGATAAAACATATTTTTGATTGAGCAGTTATGAAACACTCTTTTTGTAGAAAATGCAAGTGGAGATTCGGAGCGCTAAGAGGGAAATAGTGGAAAAGGAATGTCTTCAAATATAAACTACACAGAATCATTCGGTGAAACTTCTTTCTGATCTGTGCATTCAGCTAACAGAGTTAAACCATACTTTTGATTGAGCAGATCTGAACACTCTTTCTGTAGAAAATGCAACTGGACATTTGGAGCGCTAAGAGCGTAGTAGTGGAAAAAGGAATATATTCAAATATAAACTACACAGAAGCATTCTGTGAAACTTCTTTCTGATCTGAGCATTCAGCTAACAGAGTTAAACCATACTTTTGATTGAGCAGTTTTGAAACACTCTGTCTGTAGAAAATGCAACTGGACATTCGTAGCGCTAAGTGGGTAATAGTGGTAAAAAGAATATGTTCAAATATAAACTACACAGAAGCATTGTATGAAACTTCTTTCTGTTCTGTGCATTCAACTAACAGAGTTGAACCTTACTTTTGATTGAGCCGTTCTGAAACACTCCTTCTGTAGAAACTGCAATTGGACATTCTGAGCGCTAAGAGGCCTATATTGGGAAAAAGAATGTCTACAAATAAAAACTACACAGAAGAATTGTGTGAAACTTCTTTCTGTTCTGTTTGTTCAACTAAAAGAGTTGAACCTTAGTTTTGATTGAGCCGTTCTGAAACACTCTTTCTGTAGAAACTGCAATTGGACATTCTGTGCGCTAAGAGGCCTATATTGGGAAAAATAATATCTTCAAATAAAAACTAAACAGAAGCATTGTGTGAAACTTATTTCTGATATGTTCATTAAGCTAACAGAGTTAAACCATACTTTTGATTGCGCAGTTCTGAACACTCTTTCTGTAGAAAATGCAAGTGGACATTCGGAGCGCTAAGAGGGTAATAGTGGAAAAAGGAATATATTCAAATATAAACTACACAGTAGCATTCTGTGAAAAATCTTTCTGTTCTGTGCATTCAACTAAGAGAGTTGAACCTTACTTTTGATTGAGCCGTTCTGAAACACTCTTTCTGTAGAAACTGCAATTGGACATGCTAAGCGCTAAGAGGCCTACATTGGGAAAAAGAATATCTTCAAATAAAAACTACACAGATGCATTCTGTGAAACTTATTTCTGATCTGTAAATTCAGTTAACAGAGATAAAACATATTTTTGATTGAGCAGTTATGAAACACTGTTTTTGTAGAAAATGCAAGTGGAGATTCGGAGCGCTAAGAGGGTAATAGTGGAAAAAGGAATGTCTCCAAATATAAACTACACAGAATAATTCTGTGAAACTTATTTCTGATCTGTGCATTCAGCTAACAGAGTTAAACCATACTTTTGATTGAGCAGATCTGAACACTCTTTCTGTAGAAAATGCAACTGGACATTTGGAGCGCTAAGAGAGTAGTAGTGGAAAAAGGAATATATTCAAATGTAAACTACACAGAAGCATTCTGTGAAACTTCTTTCTGATCTGAGCATTCAGCTAACAGAGTTAAACCATACTTTTGATTGAGCAGTTTTGAAACACTCTGTCTGTAGAAAATGCAACTGGACATTCGTAGCGCTAAGTGGGTAATAGTGGAAAAAAGAATATGTTCAAATATAAACTACACAGAAGCACTGTGTGAAACTTCTTTCTGATCTGAGCATTCAGCTAACAGAGTTAAACCATACTTTTGATTGAGCAGTTTTGACACACTCTGTCTGTAGAAAATGCAACTGGACATTCGTAGCGCTAAGTGGGTAATAGTGGAAAAAAGAATATGTTCAAATATAAACTACACAGAAGCATTGTATGAAACATCTTTCTGTTCTGTGCATTCAACTAACAGAGTTGAACCTTACTTTTGATTGAGCCGTTCTGAAACACTCTTTCTGTAGAAACTGCAATTGGACATTCTGAGCGCTAAGAGGCCTATATTGGGAAAAAGAATGTCTACAAATAAAAACTACACAGAAGAATTGTGTGAAACATCTTTCTGTTCTGTTTGTTCAACTAAAAGAGTTGAACCTTAGTTTTGATTGAGCCGTTCTGAAACACTCTTTCTGTAGAAAATGCAAGTGGAGATTCGGAGCGCTAAGAGGGTAATAGTGGAAAAAGGAATGTCTCCAAATATAAACTACACAGAATCATTCTGTGAAACTTCTTTCTGATCTGTGCATTCAGCTAACAGAGTTAAACCATACTTTTGATTGAGCAGATCTGAACACTCTTTCTCTAGAAAATGCAACTGGACATTTGGAGCGCTAAGAGAGTAGTAGTGGAAAAAGGAATATATTCAAATATAAACTACACAGAAGCATTCTGTGAAACTTCTTTCTGATCTGAGCATTCAGCTAACAGAGTTAAACCATACTTTTGATTGAGCAGTTTTGAAACACTCTGTCTGTAGAAAATGCAACTGGACATTCATAGCGCTAAGTGGGTAATAGTGGAAAAAAGAATATGTTCAAATATAAGCTACACAGAAGCATTGTATGAAACTTCTTTCTGTTCTGTGCATTCAACTAACAGAGTTGAACCTTACTTTTGATTGAGCCGTTCTGAAACACTCTTTCTGTAGAAACTGCAATTGGACATGCTAAGCGCTAAGAGGCCTACATTGGGAAAAAGAATATCTTCAAATAAAAACTACACAGATGCATTCTCTGAAACTTATTTCTGATCTGTAAATTCAGTTAACAGAGATAAAATATATTTTTGATTCAGCAGTTATGAAACACTCTTTTTGTAGAAAATGCAAGTGGACATTTGGAGCGCTAAGAGAGTACTAGTGGAAAAAGGAATATATTCAAATATAAACTACACAGAAGCATTCTGTGAAACTTCTTTCTGATCTGAGCATTCAGCTAACAGAGTTAAACCATACTTTTGATTGAGCAGTTTTGAAACACTCTGTCTGTAGAAAATGCAACTGGACATTCGTAGCGCTAAGTGGGTAATAGTGGAAAAAAGAATATGTTCAAATATAAGCTACACAGAAGCATTGTATGAAACTACTTTCTGTTCTGTGCATTCAACTAACAGAGTTGAACCTTACTTTTGATTGAGCCTTTCTGAAACACTCTTTCTGTAGAAACTGCAATTGGACATTCTGAGCGCTAAGAGGCCTATATTGGGAAAAAGAATGTCTACAAATAAAAACTACACAGAAGAATTTTGTGAAAATTCTTTCTGTTCTGTTTGTTCAACTAAAAGAGTTGAACCTTAGTTTTGATTGAGCCGTTCTGAAACACTCTTTCTGTAGAAAATGCAAGTGGAGATTCGGAGCGCTAAGAGGGTAATAGTGGAAAAAGGAATGTCTCCAAATATAAACTATACAGAATCATTCTGTGAAACTTCTTTCTGATCTGTGCATTCAGCTAACAGAGTTAAACCATACTTTTGATTGAGCAGATCTGAACACTCTTTCTGTAGAAAATGCAACTGGACATTTGGAGCGCTAAGAGAGTAGTAGTGGAAAAAGGAATATATTCAAATATAAACTACACAGAAGCATTCTGTGAAACTACTTTCTGATCTGAGCATTCAGCTAACAGAGTTAAACCATACTTTTGATTGAGCAGTTTTGAAACACTCTGTCTGTAGAAAATGCAACTGGACATTCGTAGCGCTAAGTGGGTAATAGTGGAAAAAAGAATATGTTCAAATATAAGCTACAAAGAAGCATTGTATGAAACAGCTTTCTGTTCTGTGCATTCAACTAACAGAGTTGAACCTTACTTTTGATTGAGCCGTTCTGAAACACTCTTTCTGTAGAAACTGCAATTGGACATTCTGAGCGCTAAGAGGCCTCTATTGGGAAAAATAAGGTCTTCAAATAAAAACTACACAGAAGCATTGTGTGAAACTTATTTCTGATATGTTCATTAAGCTAACAGAGTTAAACCATACTTTTGATTGCGCAGTTCTGAACACTCTTTCTGTAGAAAATGCAAGTGGACATTCGGAGCGCTAAGAGTTTAATAGTGGAAAAAGGAATATATTCAAATATAAACTACACAGTAGCATTCTGTGAAAATTCTTTCTGTTCTGTGCATTCAACTAACAGAGTTGAACCTTACTTTTGATTGAGCCGTTCTGAAACACTCTTTCTGTAGAAACTGCAATTGGACATGCTAAGCGCTAAGAGGCCTACATTGGGAAAAAGAATATCTTCAAATAAAAACTACACAGATGCATTCTGTGAAACTAATTTCTGATATGTAAATTCAGTTAACAGAGATAAAACATATTTTTGATTCAGCAGTTATAAAACACTATTTTTGTAGAAAATGCAAGTGGACATTCGGAGCGCTAAGAGGGTAATAGTGGAAAAAGGAATATATTCAAATATAAACTACACAGTAGCTTTCTGTGAAAATTCTTTCTGTTCTGTGCATTCAACTAACAGAGTTGAACCTTACTTTTGATTGAGCCGTTCTGAAACACTCTTTCTGTAGAAACTGCAATTGGACATGCTAAGCGCTAAGAGGCCTACATTGGGAAAAAGTATATCTTCAAATAAAAACTACACAGATGCATTCTGTGAAACTTATTTCTGATCTGTAAATTCAGTTAACAGAGATAAAACATATTTTTGATTCAGCAGTTATGAAACACTATTTTTGTAGAAAATGCAAGTGGAGATTCGGAACGCTAAGTGGGTAATAGTGGAAAAAGGAATGTCTTCAAATATAAACTACACAGAATCTTTCGGTGAAACTTCTTTCTGATCTGTGCATTCAGCTAACAGAGTTAAACCATACTTTTGATTGAGCAGATCTGAACACTCTTTCTGTAGAATATGCAACTGGACATTTGGAGCGCTAAGAGCGTAGTAGTGGAAAAAGGAATATATTCAAATATAAACTACACAGAAGCATTCTGTGAAACTTCTTTCTGATCTGAGCATTCAGCTAACAGAGTTAAACCATACTTTTGATTGAGCAGTTTTGAAACACTCTGTCTGTAGAAAATGCAACTGGATATTCGTAGCGCTATGTGGGTAATAGTGGAAAAAAGAATATGTTCAAATATGAACTACACAGAAGCATTGTATGAAACTTCTTTCTGTTCTGTGCATTCAACTAACAGAGTTGAACCTTACTTTTGATTGAGCCGTTCTGAAACACTCTTTCTGTAGAAACTGCAATTGGACATTCTGAGCGCTAAGAGGCCTATATTGGGAAAAAGAATGTCTACAAATAAAAACTACACAGAAGAATTGTGTGAAACTTCTTTCTGTTCTGTTTGTTCAACTAAAAGAGTTGAACCTTAGTTTTGATTGAGCCGTTCTGAAACACTCTTTCTGTAGAAAATGCAAGTGGAGATTCGGAGCGCTAAGAGGGTAATAGTGGAAAAAGGAATGTCTCCAAATATAAACTACACAGAATCATTCTGTGAAACTTCTTTCTGATCTGTGCATTCAGCTAACAGAGTTAAACCATACTTTTGATTGAGCAGATCTGAACACTCTTTCTCTAGAAAATGCAACTGGACATTTGGAGCGCTAAGAGAGTAGTAGTGGAAAAAGGAATATATTCAAATATAAACTACACAGAAGCATTCTGTGAAACTTCTTTCTGATCTGAGCATTCAGCTAACAGAGTTAAACCATACTTTTGATTGAGCAGTTTTGAAACACTCTGTCTGTAGAAAATGCAACTGGACATTCATAGCGCTAAGTGGGTAATAGTGGAAAAAAGAATATGTTCAAATATAAGCTACACAGAAGCATTGTATGAAACTTCTTTCTGTTCTGTGCATTCAACTAACAGAGTTGAACCTTACTTTTGATTGAGCCGTTCTGAAACACTCTTTCTGTAGAAACTGCAATTGGACATGCTAAGCGCTAAGAGGCCTACATTGGGAAAAAGAATATCTTCAAATAAAAACTACACAGATGCATTCTCTGAAACTTATTTCTGATCTGTAAATTCAGTTAACAGAGATAAAATATATTTTTGATTCAGCAGTTATGAAACACTCTTTTTGTAGAAAATGCAAGTGGACATTTGGAGCGCTAAGAGAGTAGTAGTGGAAAAAGGAATATATTCAAATATAAACTACACAGAAGCATTCTGTGAAACTTCTTTCTGATCTGAGCATTCAGCTAACAGAGTTAAACCATACTTTTGATTGAGCAGTTTTGAAACACTCTGTCTGTAGAAAATGCAACTGGACATTCGTAGCGCTAAGTGGGTAATAGTGGAAAAAAGAATATGTTCAAATATAAGCTACACAGAAGCATTGTATGAAACTACTTTCTGTTCTGTGCATTCAACTAACAGAGTTGAACCTTACTTTTGATTGAGCCTTTCTGAAACACTCTTTCTGTAGAAACTGCAATTGGACATTCTGAGCGCTAAGAGGCCTATATTGGGAAAAAGAATGTCTACAAATAAAAACTACACAGAAGAATTTTGTGAAAATACTTTCTGTTCTGTTTGTTCAACTAAAAGAGTTGAACCTTAGTTTTGATTGAGCCGTTCTGAAACACTCTTTCTGTAGAAAATGCAAGTGGAGATTCGGAGCGCTAAGAGGGTAATAGTGGAAAAAGGAATGTCTCCAAATATAAACTATACAGAATCATTCTGTGAAACTTCTTTCTGATCTGTGCATTCAGCTAACAGAGTTAAACCATACTTTTGATTGAGCAGATCTGAACACTCTTTCTGTAGAAAATGCAACTGGACATTTGGAGCGCTAAGAGAGTAGTAGTGGAAAAAGGAATATATTCAAATATAAACTACACAGAAGCATTCTGTGAAACTATTTTCTGATCTGAGCATTCAGCTAACAGAGTTAAACCATACTTTTGATTGAGCAGTTTTGAAACACTCTGTCTGTAGAAAATGCAACTGGACATTCGTAGCGCTAAGTGGGTAATAGTGGAAAAAAGAATATGTTCAAATATAAGCTACAAAGAAGCATTGTATGAAACAGCTTTCTGTTCTGTGCATTCAACTAACAGAGTTGAACCTTAATTTTGATTGAGCCGTTCTGAAACACTCTTTCTGTAGAAACTGCAATTGGACATTCTGAGCGCTAAGAGGCCTCTATTGGGAAAAATAAGGTCTTCAAATAAAAACTACACAGAAGCATTGTGTGAAACTTATTTCTGATATGTTCATTAAGCTAACAGAGTTAAACCATACTTTTGATTGCGCAGTTCTGAACACTCTTTCTGTAGAAAATGCAAGTGGACATTCGGAGCGCTAAGAGTTTAATAGTGGAAAAAGGAATATATTCAAATATAAACTACACAGTAGCATTCTGTGAAAATTCTTTCTGTTCTGTGCATTCAACTAACAGAGTTGAACCTTACTTTTGATTGAGCCGTTCTGAAACACTCTTTCTGTAGAAACTGCAATTGGACATGCTAAGCGCTAAGAGGCCTACATTGGGAAAAAGAATATCTTCAAATAAAAACTACCAGATGCATTCTGTGAAACTAATTTCTGATATGTAAATTCAGTTAACAGAGATAAAACATATTTTTGATTCAGCAGTTATAAAACACTATTTTTGTAGAAAATGCAAGTGGAGATTCGGAGCGCTAAGTGGGTAATAGTGGAAAAAGGAATGTCTTCAAATATAAACTACACAGAATCTTTCGGTGAAACTTCTTTCTGATCTGTGCATTCAGCCAATAGTGTTAAACCATACTTTTGATTGAGCAGATCTGAACACTCTTTCTGTAGAAAATGCAACTGGACATTTGGAGCGCTAAGAGCGTAGTAGTGGAAAAAGGAATATATTCAAATATAAACTACACAGAAGCATTCTGTGAAACTTCTTTCTGATCTGAGCATTCAGCTAACAGAGTTAAACCATAATTTTGATTGAGCAGTTTTGAAACACTCTGTCTGTAGAAAATGCAACTGGACATTCGTAGCGCTAAGTGGGTAATAGTGGAAAAAAGAATATGTTCAAATATGAACTACACAGAAGCATTGTATGAAACTTCTTTCTGTTCTGTGCATTCAACTAACAGAGTTGAACCTTACTTTTGATTGAGCCGTTCTGAAACACTCTTTCTGTAGAAACTGCAATTGGACATTCTGAGCGCTAAGAGGCCTATATTGGGAAAAAGAATGTCTACAAATAAAAACTACACAGAAGAATTGTGTGAAAATTCTTTCTGTTCTGTTTGTTCAGCTAAAAGAGTTGAACCTTAGTTTTGATTGAGCCGTTCTGAAACACTCTTTCTGTAGAAAATGCAAGTGGAGATTCGGAGCGCTAAGAGGGTAATAGTGGAAAAAGGAATGTCTCCAAATATAAACTACACAGAATCATTCTGTGAAACTTCTTTCTGATCTGTGCATTCAGCTAACAGAGTTAAACCATACTTTTGATTGAGCAGATCTGAACACTCTTTCTGTAGAAAATGCAACTGGGCATTTGGAGCGCTAAGAGAGTAGTAGTGGAAAAAGGAATATATTCAAATATAAACTACACAGAAGCATTCTGTGAAACTTCTTTCTGATCTGAGCATTCAGCTAACAGAGTTAAACCATACTTTTGATTGAGCAGTTTTGAAACACTCTGTCTGTAGAAAATGCAACTGGACATTCGTAGCGCTAAGTGGGTAATAGTGGAAAAAAGAATATGTTCAAATATAAGCTACACAGAAGCATTGTATGAAACTTCTTTCTGTTCTGTGCATTCAACTAACAGAGTTGGACCTTACTTTTGATTGAGCCTTTCTGAAACACTCTTTCTGTAGAAACTGCAATTGGACATTCTGAGCGCTAAGAGGCCTCTATTGGGAAAAATAATATCTTCAAATAAAAACTACACAGAAGCATTGTGTGAAACTTATTTCTGATATGTTCATTAAGCTAACAGAGTTAAACCATACTTTTGATTGCGCAGTTCTGAACACTCTTTCTGTAGAAAATGCAAGTGGACATTCTGAGCGCTAAGAGGGTAATAGTGGAAAAAGGAATATATTCAAATATAAACTACACAGTAGCATTCTGTGAAAATTCTTTCTGTTCTGTGCATTCAACTAACAGAGTTGAACCTTACTTTTGATTGAGCCGTTCTGAAACACTCTTTCTGTAGAAACTGCAATTGGACATGCTAAGCGCTAAGAGGCCTACATTGGGAAAAAGAATATCTTCAAATAAAAACTACACAGATGCATTCTGTGAAACTTATTTCTGATCTGTAAATTCAGTTAACAGAGATAAAACATATTTTTGATTGAGCAGTTATGAAACACTCTTTTTGTAGAAAATGCAAGTGGAGATTCGGAGCGCTAAGTGGGTAATAGTGGAAAAAGGAATGTCTTCAAATATAAACTACACAGAATCATTCTGTGAAACTTCTTTCTGATCTGTGCATTCAGCTAACAGAGTTAAACCATACTTTTGATTGAGCAGATCTGAACACTCTTTCTGTAGAAAATGCAACTGGACATTTGGAGCGCTAAGAGAGTAGTAGTGGAAAAAGGAATATATTCAAATATAAACTACACAGAAGCATTCTGTGAAACTACTTTCTGATCTGAGCATTCAGCTAACAGAGTTAAACCATACTTTTGATTGAGCAGTTTTGAAACACTCTGTCTGTAGAAAATGCAACTGGACATTCGTAGCGCTAAGTGGGTAATAGTGGAAAAAAGAATATGTTCAAATATAAGCTACAAAGAAGCATTGTATGAAACAGCTTTCTGTTCTGTGCATTCAACTAACAGAGTGGAACCTTACTTTTGATTGAGCCGTTCTGAAACACTCTTTCTGTAGAAACTGCAATTGGACATTCTGAGCGCTAAGAGGCCTCTATTGGGAAAAATAAGGTCTTCAAATAAAAACTACACAGAAGCATTGTGTGAAACATATTTCTGATATGTTCATTAAGCTAACAGAGTTAAACCATACTTTTGATTGCGCAGTTCTGAACACTCTTTCTGTAGAAAATGCAAGTGGACATTCGGAGCGCTAAGAGTTTAATAGTGGAAAAAGGAATATATTCAAATATAAATTACACAGTAGCATTCTGTGAAAATTCTTTCTGTTCTGTGCATTCAACTAACAGAGTTGAACCTTACTTTTGATTGAGCCGTTCTGAAACACTCTTTCTGTAGAAACTGCAATTGGACATGCTAAGCGCTAAGAGGCCTACATTGGGAAAAAGAATATCTTCAAATAAAAACTACACAGAGGCATTCTGTGAAACTTATTTCTGATATGTAAATTCAGTTAACAGAGATAAAACATATTTTTGATTAAGCAGTTATAAAACACTATTTTTGTAGAAAATGCAAGTGGAGATTCGGAGCGCTAAGTGGGTAATAGTGGAAAAAGGAATGTCTTCAAATATAATCTACACAGAATCTTTCGGTGAAACTTCTTTCTGATCTGTGCATTCAGCCAATAGTGTTAAACCATACTTTTGATTGAGCAGATCTGAACACTCTTTCTGTAGAAAATGCAACTGGACATTTGGAGCGCTAAGAGCGTAGTAGTGGAAAAAGGAATATATTCAAATATAAACTACACAGAAGCATTCTGTGAAACTTCTTTCTGATCTGAGCATTCAGCTAACAGAGTTAAACCATAATTTTGATTGAGCAGTTTTGAAACACTCTGTCTGTAGAAAATGCAACTGGACATTCGTAGCGCTAAGTGGGTAATAGTGGAAAAAAGAATATGTTCAAATATGAACTACACAGAAGCATTGTATGAAACTTCTTTCTGTTCTGTGCATTCAACTAACAGAGTTGAACCTTACTTTTGATTGAGCCGTTCTGAAACACTCTTTCTGTAGAAACTGCAATTGGACATTCTGAGCGCTAAGAGGCCTATATTGGGAAAAAGAATGTCTACAAATAAAAACTACACAGAAGAATTGTGTGAAAATTCTTTCTGTTCTGTTTGTTCAACTAAAAGAGTTGAACCTTAGTTTTGATTGAGCCGTTCTGAAACACTCTTTCTGTAGAAAATGCAAGTGGAGATTCGGAGCGCTAAGAGGGTAATAGTGGAAAAAGGAATGTCTCCAAATATAAACTACACAGAATCATTCTGTGAAACTTCTTTCTGATCTGTGCATTCAGCTAACAGAGTTAAACCATACTTTTGATTGAGCAGATCTGAACACTCTTTCTGTAGAAAATGCAACTGGGCATTTGGAGCGCTAAGAGAGTAGTAGTGGAAAAAGGAATATATTCAAATATAAACTACACAGAAGCATTCTGTGAAACTTCTTTCTGATCTGAGCATTCAGCTAACAGAGTTAAACCATACTTTTGATTGAGCAGTTTTGAAACACTCTGTCTGTAGAAAATGCAACTGGACATTCGTAGCGCTAAGTGGGTAATAGTGGAAAAAAGAATATGTTCAAATATAAGCTACACAGAAGCATTGTATGAAACTTCTTTCTGTTCTGTGCATTCAACTAACAGAGTTGAACCTTACTTTTGATTGAGCCTTTCTGAAACACTCTTTCTGTAGAAACTGCAATTGGACATTCTGAGCGCTAAGAGGCCTCTATTGGGAAAAATAATATCTTCAAATAAAAACTACACAGAAGCATTGTGTGAAACTTATTTCTGATATGTTCATTAAGCTAACAGAGTTAAACCATACTTTTGATTGCGCAGTTCTGAACACTCTTTCTGTAGAAAATGCAAGTGGACATTCTGAGCGCTAAGAGGGTAATAGTGGAAAAAGGAATATATTCAAATATAAACTACACAGTAGCATTCTGTGAAAATTCTTTCTGTTCTGTGCATTCAACTAACAGAGTTGAACCTTACTTTTGATTGAGCCGTTCTGAAACACTCTTTCTGTAGAAACTGCAATTGGACATGCTAAGCGCTAAGAGGCCTACATTGGGAAAAAGAATATCTTCAAATAAAAACTACACAGATGCATTCTGTGAAACTTATTTCTGATCTGTAAATTCAGTTAACAGAGATAAAACATATTTTTGATTGAGCAGTTATGAAACACTCT
Source organism: Symphalangus syndactylus (assembly GCF_028878055.3). Taxonomy (NCBI): domain Eukaryota; kingdom Metazoa; phylum Chordata; class Mammalia; order Primates; family Hylobatidae; genus Symphalangus; species Symphalangus syndactylus. The sequence continues at coordinate 106,367,692 of NC_072437.2, read as the reverse complement.
TTTTGTAGAAAATGCAAGTGGAGATTCGGAGCGCTAAGTGGGTAATAGTGGAAAAAGGAATGTCTTCAAATATAAACTACACAGAATCATTCTGTGAAACTTCTTTCTGATCTGTGCATTCAGCTAACAGAGTTAAACCATACTTTTGATTGAGCAGATCTGAACACTCTTTCTGTAGAAAATGCAACTGGACATTTGGAGCGCTAAGAGCGTAGTAGTGGAAAAAGGAATATATTCAAATATAAACTACACAGAAGCATTCTGTGAAACTTCTTTCTGATCTGAGCATTCAGCTAACAGAGTTAAACCATACTTTTGATTGAGCAGTTTTGAAACACTCTGTCTGTAGAACATGCAACTGGACATTCGTAGCGCTAAGTGGGTAATAGTGGAAAAAAGAATATGTTCAAATATGAACTACACAGAAGCATTGTATGAAACTACTTTCTGTTCTGTGCATTCAACTAACAGAGTTGAACCTTACTTTTGATTGAGCCGTTCTGAAACACTCTTTCTGTAGAAACTGCAATTGGACACTCTGAGCGCTAAGAGGCCTATATTGGGAAAAAGAATGTCTACAAATAAAAACTACACAGAAGAATTGTGTGAAACTTCTTTCTGTTCTGTTTGTTCAACTAAAAGAGTTGAACCTTAGTTTTGATTGAGCCGTTCTGAAACACTCTTTCTGTAGAAAATGCAAGTGGAGATTCGGAGCGCTAAGAGGGTAATAGTGGAAAAAGGAATGTCTCCAAATATAAACTACACAGAATCATTCTGTGAAACTTCTTTCTGATCTGTGCATTCAGCTAACAGAGTTAAACCATACTTTTGATTGAGCAGATCTGAACACTCTTTCTGTAGAAAATGCAACTGGACATTTGGAGCGCTAAGAGAGTAGTAGTGGAAAAAGGAATATATTCAAATATAAACTATACAGAAGCATTCTGTGAAACTTCTTTGTGATCTGAGCATTCAGCTAACAGAGTTAAACCATACTTTGGATTGAGCAGTTTTGAAACACTCTGTCTGTAGAAAATGCAACTGGACATTCGTAGCGCTAAGTGGGTAATAGTGGAATAAAGAATATGTTCAAATATAAACTACACAGAAGCATTGTATGGAACTTCTTTCTGTTCTGTGCATTCAACTAACAGAGTTGAACCTTACTTTTGTTTGAGCCTTTCTGAAACACTCTTTCTGTAGAAACTGCAATTGGACATTCTGAGCGCTAAGAGGCCTCTATTGGGAAAAATAATATCTTCAAATAAAAACTACACAGAAGCATTGTGTGAAACTTATTTCTGATATGTTCATTAAGCAAACAGAGTTAAAACCTACTTTTGATTGCGCAGTTCTGAACACTCTTTCTGTAGAAAATGCAAGTGGACATTCGGAGCGCTAAGAGGGTAATAGTGGAAAAAGGAATATATTCAAATATAAACTACACAGTAGCATTCTGTGAAAATTCTTTCTGTTCTGTGCATTCAACTAACAGAGTTGAACCTTACTTTTGATTGAGCCGTTCTGAAACACTCTTTCTGTAGAAACTGCAATTGGACATGCTAAGGCTAAGAGACCTACATTGGGAAAAAGAATATCTTCAAATAAAAACTACACAGATGCATTCTGTGAAACTTATTTCTGATCTGTAAATTCAGTTAACAGAGATAAAACATATTTTTGATTGAGCAGTTATGAAACACTCTTTTTGTAGAAAATGCAATTGGAGATTCGGAGCGCTAAGAGGGTAATAGTGGAAAAAGGAATGTCTTCAAATATAAACTACACAGAATCATTCGGTGAAACTTCTTTCTGATCTGTGCATTCAGCTAACAGAGTTAAACCATACTTTTGATTGAGCAGATCTGAACACTCTTTCTGTAGAAAATGCAACTGGACATTTGGAGCGCTAAGAGCGTAGTAGTGGAAAAAGGAATATATTCAAATATAAACTACACAGAAGCATTCTGTGAAACTTCTTTCTGATCTGAGCATTCAGCTAACAGAGTTAAACAATACTTTTGATTGAGCAGTTTTGAAACACTCTGTCTGTAGAACATGCAACTGGACATTCGTAGCGCTAAGTGGGTAATAGTGGAAAAAAGAATATGTTCAAATATGAACTACACAGAAGCATTGTATGAAACTACTTTCTGTTCTGTGCATTCAACTAACAGAGTTGAACCTTACTTTTGATTGAGCCGTTCTGAAACACTCTTTCTGTAGAAACTGCAATTGGACACTCTGAGCGCTAAGAGGCCTATATTGGGAAAAAGAATGTCTACAAATAAAAACTACACAGAAGAATTGTGTGAAACTTCTTTCTGTTCTGTTTGTTCAACTAAAAGAGTTGAACCTTAGTTTTGATTGAGCCGTTCTGAAACACTCTTTCTGTAGAAAATGCAAGTGGAGATTCGGAGCGCTAAGAGGGTAATAGTGGAAAAAGGAATGTCTCCAAATATAAACTACACAGAATCATTCTGTGAAACTTCTTTCTGATCTGTGCATTCAGCTAACAGAGTTAAACCATACTTTTGATTGAGCAGATCTGAACACTCTTTCTGTAGAAAATGCAACTGGACATTTGGAGCGCTAAGAGAGTAGTAGTGGAATAAGGAATATATTCAAATATAAACTACACAGAAGCATTCTGTGAAACTTCTTTCTGATCTGAGCATTCAGCTAACAGAGTTAAACCATACTTTTCATTGAGCAGTTTTGAAACACTCTGTCTGTAGAAAATGCAACTGGACATTCGTAGCGCTAAGTGGGTAATAGTGGAATAAAGAATATGTTCAAATATAAACTACACAGAAGCATTGTATGGAACTTCTTTCTGTTCTGTGCATTCAACTAACAGAGTTGAATCTTACTTTTGATTGAGCCTTTCTGAAACACTCTTTCTGTAGAAACTGCAATTGGACATTCTGAGCGCTAAGAGGCCTATATTGGGAAAAAGAATGTCTACAAATAAAAACTACACAGAAGAATTTTGTGAAAATACTTTCTGTTCTGTTTGTTCAACTAAAAGAGTTGAACCTTAGTTTTGATTGAGCCGTTCTGAAACACTCTTTCTGTAGAAAATGCAAGTGGAGATTCGGAGCGCTAAGAGGGTAATAGTGGAAAAAGGAATGTCTCCAAATATAAACTATACAGAATCATTCTGTGAAACTTCTTTCTGATCTGTGCATTCAGCTAACAGAGTTAAACCATACTTTTGATTGAGCAGATCTGAACACTCTTTCTGTAGAAAATGCAACTGGACATTTGGAGCGCTAAGAGAGTAGTAGTGGAAAAAGGAATATATTCAAATATAAACTACACAGAAGCATTCTGTGAAACTATTTTCTGATCTGAGCATTCAGCTAACAGAGTTAAACCATACTTTTGATTGAGCAGTTTTGAAACACTCTGTCTGTAGAAAATGCAACTGGACATTCGTAGCGCTAAGTGGGTAATAGTGGAAAAAAGAATATGTTCAAATATAAGCTACAAAGAAGCATTGTATGAAACAGCTTTCTGTTCTGTGCATTCAACTAACAGAGTTGAACCTTAATTTTGATTGAGCCGTTCTGAAACACTCTTTCTGTAGAAACTGCAATTGGACATTCTGAGCGCTAAGAGGCCTCTATTGGGAAAAATAAGGTCTTCAAATAAAAACTACACAGAAGCATTGTGTGAAACTTATTTCTGATATGTTCATTAAGCTAACAGAGTTAAACCATACTTTTGATTGCGCAGTTCTGAACACTCTTTCTGTAGAAAATGCAAGTGGACATTCGGAGCGCTAAGAGTTTAATAGTGGAAAAAGGAATATATTCAAATATAAACTACACAGTAGCATTCTGTGAAAATTCTTTCTGTTCTGTGCATTCAACTAACAGAGTTGAACCTTACTTTTGATTGAGCCGTTCTGAAACACTCTTTCTGTAGAAACTGCAATTGGACATGCTAAGCGCTAAGAGGCCTACATTGGGAAAAAGAATATCTTCAAATAAAAACTACCAGATGCATTCTGTGAAACTAATTTCTGATAAGTAAATTCAGTTAACAGAGATAAAACATATTTTTGATTCAGCAGTTATAAAACACTATTTTTGTAGAAAATGCAAGTGGAGATTCGGAGCGCTAAGTGGGTAATAGTGGAAAAAGGAATGTCTTCAAATATAAACTACACAGAATCTTTCGGTGAAACTTCTTTCTGATCTGTGCATTCAGCCAATAGTGTTAAACCATACTTTTGATTGAGCAGATCTGAACACTCTTTCTGTAGAAAATGCAACTGGACATTTGGAGCGCTAAGAGCGTAGTAGTGGAAAAAGGAATATATTCAAATATAAACTACACAGAAGCATTCTGTGAAACTTCTTTCTGATCTGAGCATTCAGCTAACAGAGTTAAACCATAATTTTGATTGAGCAGTTTTGAAACACTCTGTCTGTAGAAAATGCAACTGGACATTCGTAGCGCTAAGTGGGTAATAGTGGAAAAAAGAATATGTTCAAATATGAACTACACAGAAGCATTGTATGAAACTTCTTTCTGTTCTGTGCATTCAACTAACAGAGTTGAACCTTACTTTTGATTGAGCCGTTCTGAAACACTCTTTCTGTAGAAACTGCAATTGGACATTCTGAGCGCTAAGAGGCCTATATTGGGAAAAAGAATGTCTACAAATAAAAACTACACAGAAGAATTGTGTGAAAATTCTTTCTGTTCTGTTTGTTCAGCTAAAAGAGTTGAACCTTAGTTTTGATTGAGCCGTTCTGAAACACTCTTTCTGTAGAAAATGCAAGTGGAGATTCGGAGCGCTAAGAGGGTAATAGTGGAAAAAGGAATGTCTCCAAATATAAACTACACAGAATCATTCTGTGAAACTTCTTTCTGATCTGTGCATTCAGCTAACAGAGTTAAACCATACTTTTGATTGAGCAGATCTGAACACTCTTTCTGTAGAAAATGCAACTGGGCATTTGGAGCGCTAAGAGAGTAGTAGTGGAAAAAGGAATATATTCAAATATAAACTACACAGAAGCATTCTGTGAAACTTCTTTCTGATCTGAGCATTCAGCTAACAGAGTTAAACCATACTTTTGATTGAGCAGTTTTGAAACACTCTGTCTGTAGAAAATGCAACTGGACATTCGTAGCGCTAAGTGGGTAATAGTGGAAAAAAGAATATGTTCAAATATAAGCTACACAGAAGCATTGTATGAAACTTCTTTCTGTTCTGTGCATTCAACTAACAGAGTTGGACCTTACTTTTGATTGAGCCTTTCTGAAACACTCTTTCTGTAGAAACTGCAATTGGACATTCTGAGCGCTAAGAGGCCTCTATTGGGAAAAATAATATCTTCAAATAAAAACTACACAGAAGCATTGTGTGAAACTTATTTCTGATATGTTCATTAAGCTAACAGAGTTAAACCATACTTTTGATTGCGCAGTTCTGAACACTCTTTCTGTAGAAAATGCAAGTGGACATTCTGAGCGCTAAGAGGGTAATAGTGGAAAAAGGAATATATTCAAATATAAACTACACAGTAGCATTCTGTGAAAATTCTTTCTGTTCTGTGCATTCAACTAACAGAGTTGAACCTTACTTTTGATTGAGCCGTTCTGAAACACTCTTTCTGTAGAAACTGCAATTGGACATGCTAAGCGCTAAGAGGCCTACATTGGGAAAAAGAATATCTTCAAATAAAAACTACACAGATGCATTCTGTGAAACTTATTTCTGATCTGTAAATTCAGTTAACAGAGATAAAACATATTTTTGATTGAGCAGTTATGAAACACTCTTTTTGTAGAAAATGCAAGTGGAGATTCGGAGCGCTAAGTGGGTAATAGTGGAAAAAGGAATGTCTTCAAATATAAACTACACAGAATCATTCTGTGAAACTTCTTTCTGATCTGTGCATTCAGCTAACAGAGTTAAACCATACTTTTGATTGAGCAGATCTGAACACTCTTTCTGTAGAAAATGCAACTGGACATTTGGAGCGCTAAGAGAGTAGTAGTGGAAAAAGGAATATATTCAAATATAAACTACACAGAAGCATTCTGTGAAACTACTTTCTGATCTGAGCATTCAGCTAACAGAGTTAAACCATACTTTTGATTGAGCAGTTTTGAAACACTCTGTCTGTAGAAAATGCAACTGGACATTCGTAGCGCTAAGTGGGTAATAGTGGAATAAAGAATATGTTCAAATATAAACTACACAGAAGCATTGTATGGAACTTCTTTCTGTTCTGTGCATTCAACTAACAGAGTTGAACCTTACTTTTGTTTGAGCCTTTCTGAAACACTCTTTCTGTAGAAACTGCAATTGGACATTCTGAGCGCTAAGAGGCCTCTATTGGGAAAAATAATATCTTCAAATAAAAACTACACAGAAGCATTGTGTGAAACTTATTTCTGATATGTTCATTAAGCAAACAGAGTTAAAACCTACTTTTGATTGCGCAGTTCTGAACACTCTTTCTGTAGAAAATGCAAGTGGACATTCGGAGCGCTAAGAGGGTAATAGTGGAAAAAGGAATATATTCAAATATAAACTACACAGTAGCATTCTGTGAAAATTCTTTCTGTTCTGTGCATTCAACTAACAGAGTTGAACCTTACTTTTGATTGAGCCGTTCTGAAACACTCTTTCTGTAGAAACTGCAATTGGACATGCTAAGGCTAAGAGACCTACATTGGGAAAAAGAATATCTTCAAATAAAAACTACACAGATGCATTCTGTGAAACTTATTTCTGATCTGTAAATTCAGTTAACAGAGATAAAACATATTTTTGATTGAGCAGTTATGAAACACTCTTTTTGTAGAAAATGCAATTGGAGATTCGGAGCGCTAAGAGGGTAATAGTGGAAAAAGGAATGTCTTCAAATATAAACTACACAGAATCATTCGGTGAAACATCTTTCTGATCTGTGCATTCAGCTAACAGAGTTAAACCATACTTTTGATTGAGCAGATCTGAACACTCTTTCTGTAGAAAATGCAACTGGACATTTGGAGCGCTAAGAGCGTAGTAGTGGAAAAAGGAATATATTCAAATATAAACTACACAGAAGCATTCTGTGAAACTTCTTTCTGATCTGAGCATTCAGCTAACAGAGTTAAACAATACTTTTGATTGAGCAGTTTTGAAACACTCTGTCTGTAGAACATGCAACTGGACATTCGTAGCGCTAAGTGGGTAATAGTGGAAAAAAGAATATGTTCAAATATGAACTACACAGAAGCATTGTATGAAACTACTTTCTGTTCTGTGCATTCAACTAACAGAGTTGAACCTTACTTTTGATTGAGCCGTTCTGAAACACTCTTTCTGTAGAAACTGCAATTGGACACTCTGAGCGCTAAGAGGCCTATATTGGGAAAAAGAATGTCTACAAATAAAAACTACACAGAAGAATTGTGTGAAACTTCTTTCTGTTCTGTTTGTTCAACTAAAAGAGTTGAACCTTAGTTTTGATTGAGCCGTTCTGAAACACTCTTTCTGTAGAAAATGCAAGTGGAGATTCGGAGCGCTAAGAGGGTAATAGTGGAAAAAGGAATGTCTCCAAATATAAACTACACAGAATCATTCTGTGAAACTTCTTTCTGATCTGTGCATTCAGCTAACAGAGTTAAACCATACTTTTGATTGAGCAGATCTGAACACTCTTTCTGTAGAAAATGCAACTGGACATTTGGAGCGCTAAGAGAGTAGTAGTGGAAAAAGGAATATATTCAAATATAAACTACACAGAAGCATTCTGTGAAACTTCTTTCTGATCTGAGCATTCAGCTAACAGAGTTAAACCATACTTTTCATTGAGCAGTTTTGAAACACTCTGTCTGTAGAAAATGCAACTGGACATTCGTAGCGCTAAGTGGGTAATAGTGGAATAAAGAATATGTTCAAATATAAACTACACAGAAGCATTGTATGGAACTTCTTTCTGTTCTGTGCATTCAACTAACAGAGTTGAATCTTACTTTTGATTGAGCCTTTCTGAAACACTCTTTCTGTAGAAACTGCAATTGGACATTCTGAGCGCTAAGAGGCCTCTATTGGGAAAAATAATATCTTCAAATAAAAACTACACAGAAGCATTGGGTGAAACTTATTTCTGATATGTTCATTAAGCTAACAGAGTTAAACCATACTTTTGATTGCGCAGTTCTGAACACTCTTTCTGTAGAAAATGCAAGTGGACATTCGGAGCGCTAAGAGGGTAATAGTGGAAAAAGGAATATATTCAAATATAAACTACACAGTAGCATTCTGTGAAAATTCTTTCTGTTCTGTGCATTCAACTAACAGAGTTGAACCTTACTTTTGATTGAGCCGTTCTGAAACACTCTTTCTGTAGAAACTGCAATTGGACATGCTAAGGCTAAGAGACCTACATTGGGAAAAAGTATATCTTCAAATAAAAACTACACAGATGCATTCTGTGAAACTTATTTCTGATCTGTAAATTCAGTTAACAGAGATAAAACATATTTTTGATTGAGCAGTTATGAAACACTCTTTTTGTAGAAAATGCAATTGGAGATTCGGAGCGCTAAGATGGTAATAGTGGAAAAAGGAATGTCTTCAAATATAATCTACACAGAATCATTCGGTGAAACTTCTTTCTGATCTGTGCATTCAGCTAACAGAGTTAAACCATACTTTTGATTGAGCAGATCTGAACACTCTTTCTGTAGAAAATGCAACTGGACATTTGGAGCGCTAAGAGCGTAGTAGTGGAAAAAGGAATATATTCAAATATAAACTACACAGAAGCATTCTGTGAAACTTCTTTCTGATCTGAGCATTCAGCTAACAGAGTTAAACCATACTTTTGATTGAGCAGTTTTGAAACACTCTGTCTGTAGAAAATGCAACTGGACATTCGTAGCGCTAAGTGGGTAATAGTGGAAAAAAGAATATGTTCAATTATGAACTACACAGAAGCATTGTATGAAACTACTTTCTGTTCTGTGCATTCAACTAACAGAGTTGAACCTTACTTTTGATTGAGCCGTTGTGAAACACTCTTTCTGTAGAAACTGCAATTGGACACTCTGAGTGCTAAGAGGCCTATATTGGGAAAAAGAATGTCTACAAATAAAAACTACACAGAAGAATTGTGTGAAACTTCTTTCTGTTCTGTTTGTTCAACTAAAAGAGTTGAACCTTAGTTTTGATTGAGCCGTTCTGAAACACTCTTTCTGTAGAAAATGCAAGTGGAGATTCGGAGCGCTAAGAGGGTAATAGTGGAAAAAGGAATGTCTCCAAATATAAACTACACAGAATCATTCTGTGAAACTTCTTTCTGATCTGTGCATTCAGCTAACAGAGTTAAACCATACTTTTGATTGAGCAGATCTGAACACTCTTTCTGTAGAAAATGCAACTGGACATTTGGAGCGCTAAGAGAGTAGTAGTGGAAAAAGGAATATATTCAAATATAAACTACACAGAAGCATTCTGTGAAACTTCTTTCTGATCTGAGCATTCACCTAACAGAGTTAAACCATACTTTTGATTGAGCAGTTTTGAAACACTCTGTCTGTAGAAAATGCAACTGGACATTCGTAGCGCTAAGTGGGTAATAGTGGAATAAAGAATATGTTCAAATATAAACTACACAGAAGCATTGTATGGAACTTCTTTCTGTTCTGTGCATTCAACTAACAGAGTTGAACCTTACTTTTGATTGAGCCTTTCTGAAACACTCTTTCTGTAGAAACTGCAATTGGACATTCTGAGCGCTAAGAGGCCTCTATTGGGAAAAATAATATCTTCAAATAAAAACTACACAGAAGCATTGTGTGAAACTTATTTCTGATATGTTCATTAAGCTAACAGAGTTAAACCATACTTTTGATTGCGCAGTTCTGAACACTCTTTCTGTAGAAAATGCAAGTGGACATTCGGAGCGCTAAGAGGGTAATAGTGGAAAAAGGAATATATTCAAATATAAACTACACAGTAGCATTCTGTGAAAATACTTTCTGTTCTGTGCATTCAACTAACAGAGTTGAACCTTACTTTTGATTGAGCCGTTCTGAAACACTCTTTCTGTAGAAACTGCAATTGGACATGCTAAGTCTAAGAGACCTACATTGGGAAAATGTATATCTTCAAATAAAAACTACACAGATGCATTCTGTGAAACTTATTTCTGATCTGTAAATTCAGTTAACAGAGATAAAACATATTTTTGATTGAGCAGTTATGAAACACTCTTTTTGTAGAAAATGCAATTGGAGATTCGGGGCGCTAAGAGGGTAATAGTGGAAAAAGGAATGTCTTCAAATATAAACTACACAGAATCATTCGGTGAAACTTCTTTCTGATCTGTGCTTTCAGCTAACAGAGTTAAACCATACTTTTGATTGAGCAGATCTGAACACTCTTTCTGTAGAAAATGCACCTGGACATTTGGAGCGCTAAGAGCGTAGTAGTGGAAAAAGGAATATATTCAAATATAAACTACACAGAAGCATTCTGTGAAACTTCTTTCTGATCTGAGCATTCAGCTAACAGAGTTAAACCATACTTTTGATTGAGCAGTTTTGAAACACTCTGTCTGTAGAAAATGCAACTGGACATTCGTAGCGCTAAGTGGGTAATAGTGGAAAAAAGAATATGTTCAAATTTAAACTACACAGAAGCATTGTATGAAACTTCTTTCTGTTCTGTGCATTCAACTAACAGAGTTGAACCTTACATTTGATTGAGCCTTTCTGAAACACTCTTTCTGTAGAAACTGCAATTGGACATTCTGAGCGCTAAGAGGCCTATATTGTGAAAAAGAATGTCTACAAATAAAAACTACACAGAAGAATTGTGTGAAACTTCTTTCTGTTCTGTTTGTTCAACTAAAAGAGTTGAACCTTAGTTTTGATTGAGCCGTTCTGAAACACTCTTTCTGTAGAAAATGCAAGTGGAGATTCGGAGCGCTAAGAGGGTAATAGTGGAAAAAGGAATGTCTCCAAATATAAACTACACAGAATCATTCTGTGAAACTTCTTTCTGATCTGTGCATTCAGCTAACAGATTTAAACCATACTTTTGATTGAGCAGATCTGAACACTCATTCTGTAGAAAATGCAACTGGACATTTGGAGCGCAAAGAGAGTAGTAGTGGAAAAAGGAATATATTCAAATATAAACTACACAGAAGCATTCTGTGAAACTTCTTTCTGATCTGAGCATTCAGCTAACAGAGTTAAACCATACTTTTGATTGAGCAGTTTTGAAACACTCTGTCTGTAGAAAATGCAACTGGACATTCGTAGCGCTAAGTGGGTAATAGTGGAAAAAAAATATGTTCAAATATAAACTACACAGAAGCATTGTATGAAACTACTTTCTGTTCTGTGCATTCAACTAACAGGGTTGAACCTTACTTTTGATTGAGCCTTTCTGAAACACTCTTTCTGTAGAAACTGCAATTGGACATTCTGAGCGCTAAGAGGCCTCTATTGGGAAAAATAATATCTTCAAATAAAAACTACACAGAAGCATTGTGTGAAACTTATTTCTGATATGTTCATTAAGCTAACAGAGTTAAACCATACTTTTGATTGCGCAGTTCTGAACACTCTTTCTGTAGAAAATTCAAGTGGACATTCGGAGCGCTAAGAGGGTAATAGTGGAAAAAGGAATATATTCAAATATAAACTACACAGTAGCATTCTGTGAAAATACTTTCTGTTCTGTGCATTCAACTAACAGAGTTGAACCTTACTTTTGATTGAGCCGTTCTGAAACACTCTTTCTGTAGAAACTGCAATTGGACATGCTAAGTCTAAGAGACCTACATTGGGAAAATGTATATCTTCAAATAAAAACTACACAGATGCATTCTGTGAAACTTATTTCTGATCTGTAAATTCAGTTAACAGAGATAAAACATATTTTTGATTGAGCAGTTATGAAACACTCTTTTTGTAGAAAATGCAATTGGAGATTCGGGGCGCTAAGAGGGTAATAGTGGAAAAAGGAATGTCTTCAAATATAAACTACACAGAATCATTCGGTGAAACTTCTTTCTGATCTGTGCATTCAGCTAACAGAGTTAAACCATACTTTTGATTGAGCAGATCTGAACACTCTTTCTGTAGAAAATGCACCTGGACATTTGGAGCGCTAAGAGCGTAGTAGTGGAAAAAGGAATATATTCAAATATAAACTACACAGAAGCATTCTGTGAAACTTCTTTCTGATCTGAGCATTCAGCTAACAGAGTTAAACCATACTTTTGATTGAGCAGTTTTGAAACACTCTGTCTGTAGAAAATGCAACTGGACATTCGTAGCGCTAAGTGGGTAATAGTGGAAAAAAGAATATGTTCAAATTTAAACTACACAGAAGCATTGTATGAAACTTCTTTCTGTTCTGTGCATTCAACTAACAGAGTTGAACCTTACATTTGATTGAGCCTTTCTGAAACACTCTTTCTGTAGAAACTGCAATTGGACATTCTGAGCGCTAAGAGGCCTATATTGTGAAAAAGAATGTCTACAAATAAAAACTACACAGAAGAATTGTGTGAAACTTCTTTCTGTTCTGTTTGTTCAACTAAAAGAGTTGAACCTTAGTTTTGATTGAGCCGTTCTGAAACACTCTTTCTGTAGAAAATGCAAGTGGAGATTCGGAGCGCTAAGAGGGTAATAGTGGAAAAAGGAATGTCTCCAAATATAAACTACACAGAATCATTCTGTGAAACTTCTTTCTGATCTGTGCATTCAGCTAACAGATTTAAACCATACTTTTGATTGAGCAGATCTGAACACTCATTCTGTAGAAAATGCAACTGGACATTTGGAGCGCAAAGAGAGTAGTAGTGGAAAAAGGAATATATTCAAATATAAACTACACAGAAGCATTCTGTGAAACTTCTTTCTGATCTGAGCATTCAGCTAACAGAGTTAAACCATACTTTTGATTGAGCAGTTTTGAAACACTCTGTCTGTAGAAAATGCAACTGGACATTCGTAGCGCTAAGTGGGTAATAGTGGAAAAAAAATATGTTCAAATATAAACTACACAGAAGCATTGTATGAAACTACTTTCTGTTCTGTGCATTCAACTAACAGGGTTGAACCTTACTTTTGATTGAGCCTTTCTGAAACACTCTTTCTGTAGAAACTGCAATTGGACATTCTGAGCGCTAAGAGGCCTCTATTGGGAAAAATAATATCTTCAAATAAAAACTACACAGAAGCATTGTGTGAAACTTATTTCTGATATGTTCATTAAGCTAACAGAGTTAAACCATACTTTTGATTGCGCAGTTCTGAACACTCTTTCTGTAGAAAATTCAAGTGGACATTCGGAGCGCTAAGAGGGTAATAGTGGAAAAAGGAATATATTCAAATATAAACTACACAGTAGCATTCTGTGAAAATACTTTCTGTTCTGTGCATTCAACTAACAGAGTTGAACCTTACTTTTGATTGAGCCGTTCTGAAACACTCTTTCTGTAGAAACTGCAATTGGACATGCTAAGCGCTAAGAGGCCTACATTGGGAAAAAGAATATCTTCAAATAAAAACTACACAGATGCATTCTGTGAAACTTATTTCTGATCTGTAAATTCAGTTAACAGAGATAAAACATACTTTTGATTCAGCAGTTATGAAACACTCTTTTTGTAGAAAATGCAATTGGAGATTCGGGGCGCTAAGAGGGTAATAGTGGAAAAAGGAATGTCTTCAAATATAAACTACACAGAATCATTCGGTGAAACTTCTTTCTGATCTGTGCATTCAGCTAACAGAGTTAAACCATACTTTTGATTGAGCAGATCTGAACACTCTTTCTGTAGAAAATGCACCTGGACATTTGGAGCGCTAAGAGCGTAGTAGTGGAAAAAGGAATATATTCAAATATAAACTACACAGAAGCATTCTGTGAAACTTCTTTCTGATCTGAGCATTCAGCTAACAGAGTTAAACCATACTTTTGATTGAGCAGTTTTGAAACACTCTGTCTGTAGCAAATGCAACTGGACATTCGTAGCGCTAAGTGGGTAATAGTGGAAAAAAGAATATGTTCAAATTTAAACTACACAGAAGCATTGTATGAAACTTCTTTCTGTTCTGTGCATTCAACTAACAGAGTTGAACCTTACATTTGATTGAGCCTTTCTGAAACACTCTTTCTGTAGAAACTGCAATTGGACATTCTGAGCGCTAAGAGGCCTCTATTGGGAAAAATAATATCTTCAAATAAAAACTACACAGAAGCATTGTGTGAAACTTATTTCTGATATGTTCATTAAGCTAACAGAGTTAAACCATACTTTTGATTGCGCAGTTCTGAACACTCTTTCTGTAGAAAATGCAAGTGGACATTCGGAGCGCTAAGAGGGTAATAGTGGAAAAAGTAATATATTCAAATATAAACTACACAGTAGCATTCTGTGAAAATTCTTTCTGTTCTGTGCATTCAACTAACAGAGTTGAACCTTACTTTTGATTGAGCCGTTCTGAAACACTCTTTCTGTAGAAACTGCAATTGGACATGCTAAGCGCTAAGAGGCCTACATTGGGAAAAAGAGTATCTTCAAATAAAAACTACACAGATGCATTCTGTGAAACTTATTTCTGATCTGTAAATTCAGTTAACAGAGATAAAACATATTTTTGATTGAGCAGTTATGAAACACTATTTTTGTAGAAAATGCAAGTGGAGATTCGGAGCGCTAAGTGGGTAATAGTGGAAAAAGGAATGTCTTCAAATATAAACTACACAGAATCATTCGGTGAAACTTCTTTCTGATCTGTGCATTCAGCTAACAGAGTTAAACCATACTTTTGATTGAGCAGATCTGAACACTCTTTCTGTAGAAAATGCAACTGGACATTTGGAGCGCTAAGAGCGTAGTAGTGGAAAAAGTAATATATTCAAATATAAACTACACAGAAGCATTCTGTGAAACTTCTTTCTGATCTGAGCATTCAGCTAACAGAGTTAAACCATACTTTTGATTGATCAGTTTTGAAACACTCTGTCTGTAGAAAATGCAACTGGACATTCGTAGCGCTAAGTGGGTAATAGTGGAAAAAAGAATATGTTCAAATATTAACTACACAGAAGCATTGTATGAAACTTCTTTCTGTTCTGTGCATTCAACTAACAGAGTTGAACCTTACTTTTGATTGAGCCGTTCTGAAACACTCTTTCTGTAGAAACTGCAATTGGACATTCTGAGCGCTAAGAGGCCTATATTGGGAAAAAGAATGTCTACAAATAAAAACTACACAGAAGAATTGTGTGAAACTTCTTTCTGTTCTGTTTGTTCAACTAAAAGAGTTGAACCATAGTTTTGATTGAGCCGTTCTGAAACACTCTTTCTGTAGAAAATGCAAGTGGACATTGGGAGCGCTAAGAGGGTAATAGTGGAAAAAGTAATGTCTCCAAATATAAACTACACAGAATCATTCTGTGAAACTTCTTTCTGATCTGTGCATTCAGCTAACAGAGTTAAACCATACTTTTGATTGAGCAGATCTGAACACTCTTTCTGTAGAAAATGCAACTGGACATTTGGAGCGCTAAGAGAGTCGTAGTGGAAAAAGGAATATATTCAAATATAAACTACACAGAAGCATTCTGTGAAACTTCTTTCTGATCTGAGCATTCAGCTAACAGAGTTAAACCATACTTTTGATTGAGCAGTTTTGAAACACTCTGTCTGTAGAAAATGCAACTGGACATTCGTAGCGCTAAGTGGGTAATAGTGGAAAAAAGAATATGTTCAAATATAAGCTACACAGAAGCATTGTATGAAACTTCTTTCTGTTCTCTGCATTCAACTAACAGAGTTGAACCTTACATTTGATTGAGCCTTTCTGAAACACTCTTTCTGTAGAAACTGAAATTGGACATTCTGAGCGCTAAGAGGCCTCTATTGGGAGAAGTAATATCTTCAAATAAAAACTACACAGAAGTATTGTGTGAAACTTATTTCTGATATGTTCATTAAGCTAACAGAGTTAAACCATACTTTTGATTGCGCAGTTCTGAACACTCTTACTGTAGAAAATGCAAGTGGACATTCGGAGCGCTAAGAGGGTAATAGTAGAAAAAGGAATATATTCAAATATAAACTACACAGTAGCATTCTGTGAAAATTCTTTCTGTTCTGTGCATTCAACTAACAGAGTTGAACCTTACTTTTGATTGAGCCGTTCTGAAACACTCTTTCTGTAGAAACTGCAATTGGACATGCTAAGCGCTAAGAGGCCTACATTGGGAAAAAGAATATCTTCAAATAAAAACTACACAGATGCATTCTGTGAAACTTATTTCTGATCTGTAAATTCAGTTAACAGAGATAAAACATATTTTGGATTCAGCAGTTATGAAACACTCTTTTTGTAGAAAATGCAAGTGGAGATTCGGAGCGCTAAGAGGGTAATAGTGGAAAAATTAATGTCTTCAAATATAAACTACACAGAATCATTCGGTGAAATTTCTTTCTGATCTGTGCATTCAGCTAACAGAGTTAAACCATACTTTTGATTGAGCAGATCTGAACACTCTTTCTGTAGAAAATGCAACTGGACATTTGGAGCGCTAAGAGCGTAGTAGTGGAAAAAGGAATATATTCAAATATAAACTACACAGAAGCATTCTGTGAAACTTGTTTCTGATCTGAGCATTCAGCAAACAGAGTTAAACCATACTTTTGATTGATCAGTTTTGAAACACTCTGTCTGTAGAAAATGCAACTGGACATTCGTAGCGCTAAGTGGGTAATAGTGGAAAAAAGAATTTGTTCAAATATGAACTACACAGAAGCATTGTATGAAAATTCTTTCTGTTCTGTGCATTCAACTAACAGAGTTGAACCTTACTTTTGATTGAGCCGTTCTGAAACACTCTTTCTGTAGAAACTGCAATTGGACATTCTGAGCGCTAAGAATCCTATATTGGGAAAAAGAATGTCTACAAATAAAAACTACACAGAAGAATTGTGTGAAAATTCTTTCTGTTCTGTTTGTTCAACTAAAAGAGTTGAACCTTAGTTTTGATTGAGCCGTTCTGAAACACTCTTTCTGTAGAAAATGCAAGTGGAGATTCGGAGCGCTAAGTGGGTAATAGTGGAAAAAGGAATGTCTCCAAATATAAACTACACAGAATCATTCTGTGAAACTTCTTTCTGATCTGTGCATTCAGCTAACAGAGTTAAACCATACTTTTGATTGAGCAGATCTGAACACTCTTTCTGTAGAAAATGCAACTGGGCATTTGGAGCGCTAAGAGAGTAGTAGTGGAAAAAGGAATATATTCAAATATAAACTACACAGAAGCATTCTGTGAAACATCTTTCTGATCTGAGCATTCAGCTAACAGAGTTAAACCATACTTTTGATTGAGCAGTTTTGAAACACTCTGTCTGTAGAAAATGCAACTGGACATTCGTAGCGCTAAGTGGGTAATAGTGGAAAAAAGAATATGTTCAAATATAAGCTACACAGAAGCATTGTATGAAACTTCTTTCTGTTCTGTGCATTCAACTAACAGAGTTGAACCTTACTTTTGATTGAGCCTTTCTGAAACACTCTTTCTGTAGAAACTGCAATTGGACATTCTGAGCGCTAAGAGGCCTCTATTGGGAAAAATAATATCTTCAAATAAAAACTACACGGAAGCATTGTGTGAAACTTATTTCTGATATGTTCATTAAGCTAACAGAGTTAAACCATACTTTTGATTGCGCAGTTCTGAACACTCTTTCTGTAGAAAATGCAAGTGGACATTCGGAGCGCTAAGAGGGTAATAGTGGAAAAAGGAATATATTCAAATATAAACTACACAGTAGCATTCTGTGAAAATTCTTTCTGTTCTGTGCATTCAACTAACAGAGTTGAACCTTACTTTTGATTGAGCCGTACTGAAACACTCTTTCTGTAGAAACTGCAATTGGACATGCTAAGCGCTAAGAGGCCTACATTGGGAAAAAGAATATCTTCAAATAAAAACTACACAGATGCATTCTGTGAAACTTATTTCTGATCTGTAAATTCAGTTAACAGAGATAAAACATATTTTTGATTCAGCAGTTATGAAACACTATTTTTGTAGAAAATGCAAGTGGAGATTCGGAGCGCTAAGTGGGTAATAGTGGAAAAAGGAATGTCTTCAAATATAAACTACACAGAATCTTTCGGTGAAACTTCTTTCTGATCTGTGCATTCAGCTAACAGATTTAAACCATACTTTTGATTGAGCAGATCTGAACACTCTTTCTGTAGAAAATGCAACTGGACATTTGGAACGCTAAGAGCGTAGTAGTGGAAAAAGGAATATATTCAAATATAAACTACACAGAAGCATTCTGTGAAACTTCTTTCTGATCTGAGCATTCAGCTAACCGAGTTAAACCATACTTTTGATTGAGCAGTTTTGAAACACTCTGTCTGTAGAAAATGCAACTGGACATTCGTAGCGCTAAGTGGGTAATAGTGGAAAAAAGAATATGTTCAAATATGAACTACACAGAAGCATTGTATGAAACTTCTTTCTGTTCTGTGCATTCAACTAACAGAGTTGAACCTTACTTTTGATTGAGCCGTTCTGAAACACTCTTTCTGTAGAAACTGCAATTGGACATTCTGAGCGCTAAGAGGCCTATATTGGGAAAAAGAATGTCTACAAATAAGAACTACACAGAAGAATTGTGTGAAACTTCTTTCTGACCTGTTTGTTCAACTAAAAGAGTTGAACCTTAGTTTTGATTGAGCCGTTCTGAAACACTCTTTCTGTAGAAAATGCAAGTGGAGATTCGGAGCGCTAAGAGGGTAATAGTGGAAAAAGAATGTCTCCAAATATAAACTACACAGAATCATTCTGTGAAACTTCTTTCTGATCTGTGCATTCAGCTAACAGAGTTAAACCATACTTTTGATTGAGCAGATCTGAACACTCTTTCTGTAGAAAATGCAACGGGACATTTGGAGCGCCAACAGAGTAGTAGTGGAAAAAGGAATATATTCTAATATAAACTACACAGAAGCATTCTGTGAAACTTCTTTCTGATCTGAGCATTCAGCTAACAGAGTTAAACCATACTTTTGATTGAGCAGTTTTGAAACACTCTGTCTGTAGAAAATGCAACTGGACATTCGTAGCGCTAAGTGGGTAATAGTGGAAAAAAGAATATGTTCAAATATAAACTACACAGAAGCATTGTATGAAACTTCTTTCTGTTCTGTGCATTCAACTAACAGAGTTGAACCTTACTTTTGATTGAGCCTTTATGAAACACTCTTTCTGTAGAAACTGCAATTGGACATTCTGAGCGCTAAGAGGCCTATATTGGGAAAAATAATATCTTCAAATAAAAACTACACAGAAGCATTGTGTGAAACTTATTTCTGATATGTTCATTAAGCTAACAGAGTTAAACCATACTTTTGATTGCGCAGTTCTGAACACTCTTTCTGTAGAAAATGCAAGTGGACATTCGGAGCGCTAAGAGGGTAATAGTGGAAAAAGGAATATATTCAAATATAAACTACACAGAAGCATTCTGTGAAACTTCTTTCTGATCTGAGCATTCAGCTAACAGAGTTAAACCATACTTTTGATTGAGCAGTTTTGAAACACTCTGTCTGTAGAAAATGCAACTGGACATTCATAGCGCTAAGTGGGTAATAGTGGAAAAAAAATATGTTCAAATATAAACTACACAGAAGCATTGTATGAAACATCTTTCTGTTCTGTGCATTCCACTAACAGAGTTGAACCTTACTTTTGATTGAGCCGTTCTGAAACACTCTTTCTGTAGAAACTGCAATTGGACATTCTGGGCGCTAAGAGGCCTATATTGGGAAAATTAATGTCTACAAATAAAAACTACACAGAAGAATTGTGTGAAACTACTTTCTGTTCTGTTTGTTCAACTAAAAGAATTGAACCTTAGTTTTGATTGAGCCGTTCTGAAACACTCTTTCTGTAGAAAATGCAAGTGGAGATTCGGAGCGCTAAGAGTTTAATAGTGGAAAAAGGAATGTCTTCAAATATAAACTACACAGAATCATTCAGTGAAACTTCTTTCTGATCTGTGCATTCAGATAACAGAGTTAAACCATACTTTTGATTGAGCAGATCTGATCACTCTTTCTGTAGAAAATACAACTGGACATTTGGAGCGCTAAGAGCGTAGTAGTGGAAAAAGGAATATATACAAATATAAACTACACAGAAGCAATCTGTGAAACTTCTTTCTGATCTGAGCATTCAGCTAACAGAGTTAAACCATACTTTTGATTGAGCAGTTTTGAAACTCTCTGCCTGTAGAAAATGCAACTGGACATTCGTAGCGCTAAGTGGGTAATAGTGGAAAAAAGAATATGTTCAAATATAAACTACACAGAAGCATTGTATGAAACTTCTTTCTGTTCTGTGCATTCAACTAACAGAGTTGAACCTTACTTTTGATTGAGCCGTTCTGAAACACTCTTTCTGTAGAAACAGCAATGGGACATTCTGAGCGCTAAGAGGCCTATATTGGGAAAAAGAATGTCTACAAATAAGAACTACACAGAAGAATTGTGTGAAACTTCTTTCTGTTCTGTTTGTTCAACTAAAAGAGTTGAACCTTAGTTTTGATTGAGCCGTTCTGAAACACTCTTTCTGTAGAAAATGCAAGTGGAGATTCGGAGCGCTAAGAGGGTAATAGTGGAAAAAGGAATGTCTCCAAATATAAACTACACAGAATCATTCTTTGAAACTTGTTTCTGATCTGTGCATTCATCTAAAAGAGTTAAACCATACTTTTGATTGAGCAGATCTGAACACTCTTTCTGTAGAAAATGCAACTGGACATTTGGAGCGCCAAGAGAGTAGTAGTGGAAAAAGGAATATATTCAAATATAAACTACACAGAAGCATTCTGTGAAACTTCTTTCTGATCTGAGCATTCAGCTAACAGAGTTAAACCATACTTTTGATTGAGCAGTTTTGAAACACTCTGTCTGTAGAAAATGCAACTGGACATTCGTAGCGCTAAGTGGTTAATAGTGGAAAAAAGAATATGTTCAAATATAAACTACACAGAAGCATTGTATGAAACTTCTTTCTGTTCTGTGCATTCAACTAACAGAGTTGAACCTTACTTTTGATTGAGCCTTTATGAAACACTCTTTCTGTAGAAACTTCAATTGGACATTCTGAGCGCTAAGAGGCCTATATTGGGAAAAATAATATCTTCAAATAAAAACTACACAGAAGCATTGTGTGAAACTTATTTCTGATATGTTCATTAAGCTAACAGAGTTAAACCATACTTTTGATTGCGCAGTTCTGAACACTCTTTCTGTAGAAAATGCAAGTGGACATTCGGAGCGCTAAGAGGGTAATAGTGGAAAAAGGAATATATTCAAATATAAACTACACAGTAGCATTCTGTGAAAATTCTTTCTGTTCTGTGCATTCAACTAACAGAGTTGAACCTTACTTTTGATTGAGCCGTTCTGAAACACTCTTTCTGTAGAAACTGCAATTGGACATGCTAAGCGCTAAGAGGCCTACATTGGGAAAAACAATATCTTCAAATAAAAACTACACAGATGCATTCTGTGAAACTTATTTCTGATCTGTAAATTCAGTTAACAGAGATAAAACATATTTTTGATTGAGCAGTTATGAAACACTCTTTTTGTAGAAAATGCAAGTGGAGATTCGGAGCGCTAAGAGGGTAATAGTGGAAAAAGGAATGTCTTCAAATATAAACTACACAGAACCATTCGATGAAACTTCTTTCTGATCTGTGCATTCAGCTAACAGAGTTAAACCATACTTTTGATTGAGCAGATCTGAACACTCTTTCTGTAGAAAATGCAACTGGACATTCAGAGCGCTAAGAGCGTAGTAGTGGAAAAAGGAATATATTCAAATATAAACTACACAGAAGCACTCTGTGAAACTTCTTTCTAATCTGAGCATTCAGCTAACAGAGTTAAACCATACTATTGATTGAGCAGTTTTGAAACACTCTGTCTGTAGAAAATGCAACTGGACATTCGTAGCGCTAAGTGGGTAACAGTGGAAAAAAGAATATGTTCAAATATGAACTACACAGAAGCATTGTATGAAACTTCTTTCTGTTCTGTGCATTCAACTAACAGAGTTGAACCTTACTTTTGATTGAGCCGTTCTGAAACACTCTTTCTGTAGAAACTGCAATTGGACATTCTGAGCGCTAAGAGGCCTATATTGGGAAAAAGAATGTCTACAAATAAGAACTACACAGAAGAATTGTGTGAAACTTCTTTCTGATCTGTTTGTTCAACTAAAAGAGTTGAACCTTAGTTTTGATTGAGCCGTTCTGAAACACTCTTTCTGTAGAAAATGCAAGTGGAGATTCGGAGCGCTAAGAGGGTAATAGTGGAAAAAGAATGTCTCCAAATATAAACTACACAGAATCATTCTGTGAAACTTCTTTCTGATCTGTGCATTCAGCTAACAGAGTTAAACCATACTTTTGATTGAGCAGATCTGAACACTCTTTCTGTAGAAAATGCAACTGGACATTTGGAGCGCTAAGAGAGTAGTAGTGGAAAAAGGAATATATTCAAATATAAACTACACAGAAGCATTCTGTGAAACTTCTTTCTGATCTGAGCATTCAGCTAACAGAGTTAAACCATACTTTTGATTGAGCAGTTTTGAAACACTCTGTCTGTAGAAAATGCAACTGGACATTCGTAGCGCTAAGTGGGTAATAGTGGAAAAAAGAATACGTTCAAATATAAGCTACACAGAAGCATTGTATGAAACTTCTTTCTGTTCTGTGCATTCAACTAACAGAGTTGAACCTTACTTTTGATTGAGCCTTTCTGAAACACTCTTTCTGTAGAAACTGCAATTGGACATTCTGAGCGCTAAGAGGCCTCTATTGGGAAAAATAATATCTTCAAATAAAAACTACACAGAAGCATTGTGTGAAACTTATTTCTGATATGTTCATTAAGCTAACAGAGTTAAACCATACTTTTGATTGCACAGTTCTGAACACTCTTTCTGTAGAAAATGCAAGTGGACATTCGGAGCGCTAAGAGGGTAATAGTGGAAAAAGGAATATATTCAAATATAAACTACACAGTAGCATTCTGTGAAAATTCTTTCTGTTCTGTGCATTCAACTAACAGAGTTGAACCTTACTTTTGATTGAGCCGTTCTGAAACACTCTTTCTGTAGAAACTGCAATTGGACATGCTAAGCGCTAAGAGGCCTACATTGGGAAAAAGAATATCTTCAAATAAAAACTACACAGATGCATTCTGTGAAACTTATTTCTGATCTGTAAATTCAGTTAACAGAGATAAAACATATTTTTGATTGAGCAGTTATGAAACACTCTTTTTGTAGAAAATGCAAGTGGAGATTCGGAGCGCTAAGAGGGTAATAGTGGAAAAAGGAATGTCTTCAAATATAAACTACACAGAATCATTCGGTGCAACTTCTTTCTCATCTGTGCATTCAGCTAACAGAGTTAAACCATACTTTTGATTGAGCAGATCTGAACACTCTTTCTGTAGAAAATGCAACTGGACATTCGGAGCGCTAAGAGCGTAGTAGTGGAAAAAGGAATATATTCAAATATAAACTACACAGAAGCATTCTGTGAAACTTCTTTCTGATCTGAGCATTCAGCTAACAGAGTTAAACCATACTTTTGATTGAGCAGTTTTGAACCACTCTGTCTGTAGAAAATGCAACTGGACATTCGTAGCGCTAAGTGGGTAATAGTGGAAAAAAGAATATGTTCAAATATAATCTACACAGAAACATTGTATGAAACTTCTTTCTGTTCTGTGCATTCAACTAACAGAGTTGAACCTTACTTTTGATTGAGCCGTTCTGAAACACTCTTTATGTAGAAACTGCAATTGGACATTCTGAGCGCTAAGAGGCCTATATTGGGAAAAAGAATGTCTACAAATAAGAACTACACAGAAGAATTGTGTGAAACTTCTTTCTGTTCTGTTTGTTCAACTAAAAGAGTTGAACCTTAGTTTTGATTGAGCCGTTCTGAAACACTCTTTCTGTAGAAAATGCAAGTGGAGATTCGGAGCGCTAAGATGGTAATAGTGGAAAAAGGAATGTCTTCAAATATAAACTACACAGAATCATTCGGTGAAACTTTTTTCTGATCTGTGCATTCAGCTAACAGAGTTAAACCATACTTTTGATTGAGCAGATCTGATCACTCTTTCTGTAGAAAATGCAACTGGACATTTGGAGCGCTAAGAGCGTAGTAGTGGAAAAAGGAACATATTCAAATATAAACTACACAGAAGCATTCTGTGAAACTTCTTTCTGATCTGAGCATTCAGCTAACAGAGTTAAACCATACTTTTGATTGAGCAGTTTTGAAACACTCTGTCTGTAGAAAATGCAACTGGACATTCGTAGCGCTAAGTGGGTAATAGTGGAAAAAAGAATATGTTCAATATAAACTACACAGAAGCATTGTATGAAACTTCTTTCTGTTCTGTGCATTCAACTAATAGAGTTGAACCTTACTTTTGATTGAGCCGTTCTGAAACACTCTTTCTGTAGAAACTGCAATTGGACATTCTGAGCGCTAAGAGGCCTGTATTGGGAAAATGAATGTCTACAAATAAGAACTACACAGAAGAATTGTGTGAAACTTCTTTCTGTTCTGTTTGTTCAACTAAAAGAGTTGAACCTTAGTTTTGATTGAGCCGTTCTGAAACACTCTTTCTCTAGAAAATGCAAGTGGAGATTCGGAGCGCTAAGAGGATAATAGTGGAAAACGGAATGTCTCCAAATATAAACTACACAGAATCATTCTTTGAAACTTCTTTCTGATCTGTGCATTCATCTAAAAGAGTTAAGCCATACTTTTGATTGAGCAGATCTGAACACTCTTTCTGTAGAAAATGCAACTGGACATTTGGAGCGCCAAGAGAGTTGTAGTGGAAAAAGGAATATATTCAAATATAAACTACACAGAAGCATTCTGTGAAACTTCTTTCTGATCTGAGCATTCAGCTAACAGAGTTAAACCATACTTTTGATTGAGCAGTTTTGAAACACTCTGTCTGTAGAAAATGCAACTGGACATTCGTAGCGCTAAGTGGGTAATAGTGGAAAAAAGAATATGTTCAAATATAAACTACACAGAAGCATTGTATGAAACTTCTTTCTGTTCTGTGCATTCAACTAACAGAGTTGAACCTTACTTTTGATTGAGCCTTTATGAAACACTCTTTCTGTAGAAACTGCAATTGGACATTCTGAGCGCTAAGAGGCCTATATTGGGAAAAATAATAATTTCAAATAAAAACTACACAGAAGCATTGTGTGAAACTTATTTCTGATATGTTCATTAAGCTAACAGAGTTAAACCATACTTTTGATTGCGCAGTTCTGAACACTCTTTCTGTAGAAAATGCAAGTGGACATTCGGAGCGCTAAGAGGGTAATAGTGGAAAAAGGAATATATTCAAATATAAACTACACAGAAGCATTCTGTGAAACTTCTTTCTGATCTGAGCATTCAGCTAACAGAGTTAAACCATACTTTTGATTGAGCAGTTTTGAAACACTCTGTCTGTAGAAAATGCAACTGGACATTCATAGCGCTAAGTGGGTAATAGTGGAAAAAAGAATATGTTCAAATATAAACTACACAGAAGCATTGTATGAAACTTCTTTCTGTTCTGTGCATTCCACTAACAGAGTTGAACCTTACTTTTGATTGAGCCGTTCTGAAACACTCTTTCTGTAGAAACTGCAATTGGACATTCTGGGCGCTAAGAGGCCTATATTGGGAAAATGAATGTCTACAAATAAAAACTACACAGAAGAATTGTGTGAAACTTCTTTCTGTTCTGTTTGTTCAACTAAAAGAATTGAACCTTAGTTTTGATTGAGCCGTTCTGAAACACTCTTTCTGTAGAAAATGCAAGTGGAGATTCGGAGCGCTAAGAGTTTAATAGTGGAAAAAGGAATGTCTTCAAATATAAACTACACAGAATCATTCAGTGAAACTTCTTTCTGATCTGTGCATTCAGCTAACAGAGTTAAACCATACTTTTGATTGAGCAGATCTGATCACTCTTTCTGTAGAAAATACAACTGGACATTTGGAGCGCTAAGAGCGTAGTAGTGGAAAAAGGAATATATACAAATATAAACTACACAGAAGCATTCTGTGAAACTTCTTTCTGATCTGAGCATTCAGCTAACAGAGTTAAACCATACTTTTGATTGAGCAGTTTTGAAACACTCTGTCTGTAGAAAATGCAACTGGACATTCGTAGCGCTAAGTGGGTAATAGTGGAAAAAAGAATATGTTCAAATATAAACTACACAGAAGCATTGTATGAAACTTCTTTCTGTTCTGTGCATTCAACTAACAGAGTTGAACCTTACTTTTGATTGAGCCGTTCTGAAACACTCTTTCTGTAGAAACAGCAATGGGACATTCTGAGCGCTAAGAGGCCTATATTGGGAAAAAGAATGTCTACAAATAAGAACTACACAGAAGAATTGTGTGAAACTTCTTTCTGTTCTGTTTGTTCAACTAAAAGAGTTGAACCTTAGTTTTGATTGAGCCGTTCTGAAACACTCTTTCTGTAGAAAATGCAAGTGGAGATTCGGAGCGCTAAGAGGGTAATAGTGGAAAAAGGAATGTCTCCAAATATAAACTACACAGAATCATTCTTTGAAACTTCTTTCTGATCTGTGCATTCATCTAAAAGAGTTAAACCACACTTTTGATTGAGCAGATCTGAACACTCTTTCTGTAGAAAATGCAACTGGACATTTGGAGCGCCAAGAGAGTAGTAGTGGAAAAAGGAATATATTCAAATATAAACTACACAGAAGCATTCTGTGAAACTTCTTTCTGATCTGAGCATTCAGCTAACAGCGTTAAACAATACTTTTGATTGAGCAGTTTTGAAACACTCTGTCTGTAGAAAATGCAACTGGACATTCGTAGCGCTAAGTGGTTAATAGTGGAAAAAAGAATATGTTCAAATATAAACTACACAGAAGCATTGTATGAAACTTCTTTCTGTTCTGTGCATTCAACTAACAGAGTTGAACCTTACTTTTGATTGAGCCTTTATGAAACACTCTTTCTGTAGAAACTTCAATTGGACATTCTGAGCGCTAAGAGGCCTATATTGGGAAAAAAAATATCTTCAAATAAAAACTACACAGAAGCATTGTGTGAAACTTATTTCTGATATGTTCATTAAGCTAACAGAGTTAAACCATACTTTTGATTGCGCAGTTCTGAACACTCTTTCTGTAGAAAATGCAATTGGACATTCGGAGCGCTAAGAGGGTAATAGTGGAAAAAGGAATATATTCAAATATAAACTACACAGTAGCATTCTGTGAAAATTCTTTCTGTTCTGTGCATTCAACTAACAGAGTTGAACCTTACTTTTGATTGAGCCGTTCTGAAACACTCTTTCTGTAGAAACTGCAATTGGACATGCTAAGCGCTAAGAGGCCTACATTGGGAAAAACAATATCTTCAAATAAAAACTACACAGATGCATTCTGTGAAACATATTTCTGATCTGTAAATTCAGTTAACAGAGATAAAACATATTTTTGATTGAGCAGTTATGAAACACTCTTTTTGTAGAAAATGCAAGTGGAGATTCGGAGCGCTAAGAGGGTAATAGTGGAAAAAGGAATGTCTTCAAATATAAACTACACAGAATCATTCGATGAAACTTCTTTCTGATCTGTGCATTCAGCTAACAGAGTTAAACCATACTTTTGATTGAGCAGATCTGAACACTCTTTCTGTAGAAAATGCAACTGGTCATTCGGAGCTCTAAGAGCGTAGTAGTGGAAAAAGGAATATATTCAAATATAAACTACACAGAAGCATTCTGTGAAACTTCTTTCTGATCTGAGCATTCAGCTAACAGAGTTAAACCATACTTTTGATTGAGCAGTTTTGAAACACTCTGTATGTAGAAAATGCAACTGGACATTCATAGCGCTAAGTGGGTAACAGTGGAAAAAAGAATATGTTCAAATATAAACTACACAGAAGCATTGTATGAAACATCTTTCTGTTCTGTGCATTCCACTAACAGAGTTGAACCTTACTTTTGATTGAGCCGTTCTGAAACACTCTTTCTGTAGAAACTGCAATTGGACATTCTGGGCGCTAAGAGGCCTATATTGGGAAAATGAATGTCTACAAATAAAAACTACACAGAAGAATTGTGTGAAACTTCTTTCTGTTCTGTTTGTTCAACTAAAAGAGTTGAAACTTAGTTTTGATTGAGCCGTTCTGAAACACTCTTTCTGTAGAAAATGCAAGTGGAGATTCGGAGCGCTAAGAGTTTAATAGTGGAAAAAGGAATGTCTTCAAATATAAACTACACAGAATCATTCGGTGAAACTTCTTTCTGATCTGTGCATTCAGCTAACAGAGTTAAACCATACTTTTGATTGAGCAGATCTGATCACTCTTTCTGTAGAAAATACAACTTTACATTTGGAGCGCTAAGAGCGTAGTAGTGGAAAAAGGAATATATACAAATATAAACTACACAGAAGCATTCTGTGAAACTTCTTTCTGATCTGAGCATTCAGCTAACAGAGTTAAACCATATTTTGATTGAGCAGTTTTGAAACACTCTGTCTGTAGAAAATGCAACTGGACATTCGTAGCGCTAAGTGGGTAATAGTGGAAAAAAGAATATGTTCAAATATAAACTACACAGAAGCATTGTATGAAACTTCTTTCTGTTCTGTGAATTCAACTAACAGAGTTGAACCTTACTTTTGATTGAGCCGTTCTGAAACACTCTTTCTGTAGAAACAGCAATTGGACATTCTGAGCGCTAAGAGGCCTATATTGGGAAAAAGAATGTCTACAAATAAGAACTACACAGAAGAATTGTGTGAAACTTCTTTCTGTTCTGTTTGTTCAACTAAAAGAGTTGAACCTTAGTTTTGATTGAGCCGTTCTGAAACACTCTTTCTGTAGAAAATGCAAGTGGAGATTCGGAGCGCTAAAAGGGTAATAGTGGAAAAAGGAATGTCTCCAAATATAAACTACACAGAATCATTCTTTGAAACTTCTTTCTGATCTGTGCATTCATCTAAAAGAGTTAAACCATACTTTTGATTGAGCAGATCTGAACACTCTTTCTGTAGAAAATGCAACTGGACATTTGGAGCGCCAAGAGAGTAGTAGTGGAAAAAGGAATATATTCAAATATAAACTACACAGAAGCATTCTGTGAAACTTCTTTCTGATCTGAGCATTCAGCTAACAGAGTTAAACCATACTTTTGATTGAGCAGTTTTGAAACACTCTGTCTGTAGAAAATGCAACTGGACATTCGTAGCGCTAAGTGGGTAATAGTGGAAAAAAGAATATGTTCAAATATAAACTACACAGAAGCATTGTATGAAACTTCTTTCTGTTCTGTGCATACAACTAACAGAGTTGAACCTTACTTTTGATTGAGCCTTTCTGAAACACTCTTTCTGTAGAAACTGCAATTGGACATTCTGAGCGCTAAGAGGCCTATATTGGGAAAAATAATATCTTCAAATAAAAACTACACAGAAGCATTGTGTGAAACTTATTTCTGATATGTTCATTAAGCTAACAGAGTTAAACCATACTTTTGATTGCGCAGTTCTGAACACTCTTTCTGTAGAAAATGCAAGTGGACATTCGGAGCGCTAAGAGGGTAATAGTGGAAAAAGGAATATATTCAAATATAAACTACACAGTAGCATTCTGTGAAAATTCTTTCTGTTCTGTGCATTCAACTAACAGAGTTGAACCTTACTTTTGATTGAGCCGTTCTGAAACACTCTTTCTGTAGAAACTGCAATTGGACATGCTAAGTGCTAAGAGGCCTACATTGGGAAAAAGAATATCTTCAAATAAAAACTACACAGATGCATTCTGTGAAACTTATTTCTGATCTGTAAATTCAGTTAACAGAGATAAAACATATTTTTGATTGAGCAGTTATGAAACACTCTTTTTGTAGAAAATGCAAGTGGAGTTTCGGAGCGCTAAGGGGGTAATAGTGGAAAAAGGAATGTCTTCAAATATAAACTACACAGAATCATTCGATGAAACTTCTTTCTGATCTGTGCATTCAGCTAACAGAGTTAAACCATACTTTTGATTGAGCAGATCTGAACACTCTTTCTGTAGAAAATGCAACTGGACATTCGGAGCGCTAAGAGCGTAGTAGTGGAAAAAAGAATATATTCAAATATAAACTACACAGAAGCATTCTGTGAAACTTCTATCTGATCTGAGCATTCAGCTAACAGAGTTAAACCATACTTTTGATTGAGCAGTTTTGAAACACTCTGTCTGTAGAAAATGCAACTGGACATTCATAGCGCTAAGTGGGTAATAGTGGAAAAAAGAATATGTTCAAATATAAACTACACAGAAGCATTGTATGAAACATCTATCTGTTCTGTGCATTCCACTAACAGAGTTGAACCTTACTTTTGATTGAGCCATTCTGAAACACTCTTTCTGTAGAAACTGCAATTGGACATTCTGAGCGCTAAGAGGCCTATATTGGGAAAATGAATGTCTACAAATAAAAACTACACAGAAGAATTGTGTGAAACTTCTTTCTGTTCTGTTTGTTCAACTAAAAGAGTTGAACCTTAGTTTTGATTGAGCCGTTCTGAAACACTCTTTCTGTAGAAAATGCAAGTGGAGATTCGGAGCGCTAAGAGTTTACTAGTGGAAAAAGGAATGTCTTCAAATATAAACTACACAGAATCATTCGGTGAAACTTCTTTCTGATCTGTGCATTCAGCTAACAGAGTTAAACCATACTTTTGATTGAGCAGATCTGATCACTCTTTCTGTAGAAAATACAACTGGACATTTGGAGCGCTAAGAGCGTAGTAGTGGAAAAAGGAATATATACAAATATAAACTACACAGAAGCATTCTGTGAAACTTCTTTCTGATCTGAGCATTCAGCTAACAGAGTTAAACCATACTTTTGATTGAGCAGTTTTGAAACACTCTGTCTGTAGAAAATGCAACTGGACATTCGTAGCGCTAAGTGGGTAATAGTGGAAAAAAGAATATGTTCAAATATAAACTACACAGAAGCATTGTATGAAACTTCTTTCTGTTCTGTGCATTCAACTAACAGAGTTGAACCTTACTTTTGATTGAGCCGTTCTGAAACACTCTTTCTGTAGAAACTGCAATTGGACATTCTGAGGGCTAAGAGGCCTATATTGGGAAAAAGAATGTCTACAGATAAAAACTACACAGAAGAATTGTGTGAAACTTCTTTCTGTTCTGTTTGTTCAACTAAAAGAGTTGAACCTTAGTTTTGATTGCGCAGTTCTGAACACTCTTTCTGTAGAAAATGCAAGTGGACATTCGGAGCGCTAAGAGGGTAATAGTGGAAAAAGGAATATATTCAAATATAAACTACACAGAATCATTCTGTGAAACTTCTTTCTGATCTGTGCATTCAGCTAACAGATTTAAACCATACTTTTGATTGAGCAGATCTGAACACTCTTTCAGTAGAAAATGCAACTGGACATTTTTAGCGCTAAGAGAGTAGTAGTGGAAAAAGGAATATATTCAAATATAAACTACACAGAAGCATTCTGTGAAACTTCTTTCTGATCTGAGCATTCAGCTAACAGAGTTAAACCATACTTTTGATTGAGCAGTTTTGAAACACTCTGTCTGTAGAAAATGCAACTGGACATTCGTAGCGCTAAGTGGGTAATAGTGGAAAAAAGAATATGTTCAAATATAAACTACACAGAACCATTGTATGAAACTTCTTTCTGTTCTGTGCATTCAACTAACAGAGTTGAACCTTACTTTTGATTGAGCCTTTCTGAAACACTCTTTCTGTAGAAACTGCAATTGGACATTCTGAGCGCTAAGAGGCCTCCATTGGGAAAAATAATATCTTCAAATAAAAACTACACAGAAGCATTGTGTGAAACTTATTTCTGATATGTTCATTAAGCTAACAGAGTTAAACCATACTTTTGATTGCGCAGTTCTGAACACTCTTTCTGTAGAAAATGCAACTGGACATTTGGAGCGCTAAGAGCGTAGTAGTGGAAAAAGGAATATATTCAAATATAAACTACACAGAAGCATTCTGTGAAACTTCTTTCTCATCTGAGCATTCAGCTAACAGAGTTAAACCATACTTTTGATTGAGCAGTTTTGAAACACTCTGTCTGTAGAAAATGCAACTGGACATTCGTAGCGCTAAGTGGGTAATAGTGGAAAAAAGAATATGTTCAAATATGAACTACACAGAAGCATTGTATGAAACTTCTTTCTGTTCTGTGCATTCAACTAACAGAGTTGAACCTTACTTTTGATTGAGCCGTTCTGAAACACTCTTTCTGTAGAAACTGCAATTGGACATTCTGAGCGCTAAGAGGCCTATATTGGGAAAAAGAATGTCTACAAATAAAAACTACACAGAAGAATTGTGTGAAACTTCTTTCTGTTCTGTTTGTTCAACTAAAAGAGTTGAACCTTAGTTTTGATTGAGCCGTTCTGAAACACTCTTTCTGTAGAAAATGCAAGTGGAGAATCGGAGCGCTAAGTGGGTAATAGTGGAAAAAGGAATGTCTCCAAATATAAACTACACAGAATCATTCTGTGAAACTTCTTTCTGATCTGTGCATTCAGCTAACAGAGTTAAACCATACTTTTGATTGAGCAGATCTGAACACTCATTCTGTAGAAAATGCAACTGGACATTTGGAGCGCTAAGAGAGTAGTAGTGGAAAAAGGAATATATTCAAATATAAACTACACAGAAGCATTCTGTGAAACTTCTTTCTGATCTGAGCATTCAGCTAACAGAGTTAAACCATACTTTTGATTGAGCAGTTTTGAAACACTCTGTCTGTAGAAAATGCAACTGGACATTCGTAGCGCTAAGTGGGTAATAGTGGAAAAAAGAATATGTTGAAATAAAAACTACACAGAAGCATTGTATGAAACTTCTTTCTGTTCTGTGCATTCAACTAACAGAGTTGAACCTTACTTTTGATTGAGCCTTTCTGAAACACTCTTTCTGTAGAAACTGCAATTGGACATTCTGAGCGCTAAGAGGCCTATATTGGGAAAATGAATTTCTACAAATAAAAACTACACAGAAGAATTGCGTGAAACTTCTTTCTGTTCTGTTTGTTCAACTAAAAGAGTTGAACCTTAGTTTTGATTGAGCCGTTCTGAAACACTCTTTCTGTAGAAAATGCAAGTGGAGATTCGGAGCGCTAAGAGTTTAATAGTGGAAAAAGGAATGTCTTCAAATATAAACTACACAGAATCATTCGGTGAAACTTCTTTCTGATCTGTGCATTCAGCTAACAGAGTTAAACCATACTTTTGATTGAGCAGATCTGATCACTCTTTCTGTAGAAAATACAACTGGACATTTGGAGCGCTAAGAGCGTAGTAGTGGAAAAAGGAATATATACAAATATAAACTACACAGAAGCATTCTGTGAAACTTCTCTCTGATCTGAGCATTCAGCTAACAGAGTTAAACCATACTTTTGATTGAGCAGTTTTGAAACACTCTGTCTGTAGAAAATGCAACTGGACATTCGTAGCGCTAAGTGGGTAATAGTGGAAAAAAGAATATGTTCAAATATAAACTACACAGAAGCATTGTATGAAACTTCTTTCTGTTCTGTGCATTCAACTAACAGAGTTGAACCTTACTTTTGATTGAGCCGTTCTGAAACACTCTTTCTGTAGAAACTGCAATTGGACATTCTGAGGGCTAAGAGGCCTATATTGGGAAAAAGAATGTCTACAGATAAAAACTACACAGAAGAATTGTGTGAAACTTCTTTCTGTTCTGTTTGTTCAACTAAAAGAGTTGAACCTTAGTTTTGATTGCGCAGTTCTGAACACTCTTTCTGTAGAAAATGCAAGTGGACATTCGGAGCGCTAAGAGGGTAATAGTGGAAAAAGGAATATATTCAAATATAAACTACACAGAATCATTCTGTGAAACTTCTTTCTGATCTGTGCATTCAGCTAACAGAGTTAAACCATACTTTTGATTGAGCAGATCTGAACACTCTTTCAGTAGAAAATGCAACTGGGCATTTTTAGCGCTAAGAGAGTAGTAGTGGAAAAAGGAATATATTCAAATATAAACTACACAGAAGCATTCTGTGAAACTTCTTTCTGATCTGAGCATTCAGCTAACAGAGTTAAACCATACTTTTGATTGAGCAGTTTTGAAACACTCTGTCTGTAGAAAATGCAACTGGACATTCGTAGCGCTAAGTGGGTAATAGTGGAAAAAAGAATATGTTCAAATATAAACTACACAGAACCATTGTATGAAACTTCTTTCTGTTCTGTGCATTCAACTAACAGAGTTGAACCTTACTTTTGATTGAGCCTTTCTGAAACACTCTTTCTGTAGAAACTGCAATTGGACATTCTGAGCGCTAAGAGGCCTCCATTGGGAAAAATAATATCTTCAAATAAAAACTACACAGAAGCATTGTGTGAAACTTATTTCTGATATGTTCATTAAGCTAACAGAGTTAAACCATACTTTTGATTGCGCAGTTCTGAACACTCTTTCTGTAGAAAATGCAAGTGGACATTCGGAGCGCAAAGTGGGTAATAGTGGAAAAAGGAATATATTCAAATATAAACTACACAGTAGCATTCTGTGAAAATAATTTCTGTTCTGTGCATTCAACTAACAGAGTTCAACCTTACTTTTGATTGAGCCGTTCTGAAACACTCTTTCTGTAGAAACTGCAATTGGACATGCTAAGCGCTAAGAGGCCTACATTGGGAAAAAGAATATCTTCAAATAAAAACTACACAGATGCATTCTGTGAAACTTATTTCTGATCTGTAATTTCAGTTAACAGAGATAAAACATATTTTTGATTGAGCAGTTATGAAACACTCTTTTTGTAGAAAATGCAAGTGGAGATTCGGAGCGCTAAGAGGGTAATAGTGGAAAAAGGAATGTCTTCAAATATAAACTACACAGAATCATTCGGTGAAACTTCTTTCTGATCTGTGCATTCAGCTAACAGAGTTAAACCATACTTTTGATTGAGCAGATCTGAACACTCTTTCTGTAGAAAATGCAACTGGACATTTGGAGCGCTAAGAGCGTAGTAGTGGAAAAAGGAATATATTCAAATATAAACTACACAGAAGCATTCTGTGAAACTTCTTTCTCATCTGAGCATTCAGCTAACAGAGTTAAACCATACTTTTGATTGAGCAGTTTTGAAACACTCTGTCTGTAGAAAATGCAACTGGACATTCGTAGCGCTAAGTGGGTAATAGTGGAAAAAAGAATATGTTCAAATATGAACTACACAGAAGCATTGTATGAAACTTCTTTCTGTTCTGTGCATTCAACTAACAGAGTTGAACCTTACTTTTGATTGAGCCGTTCTGAAACACTCTTTCTGTAGAAACTGCAATTGGACATTCTGAGCGCTAAGAGGCCTATATTGGGAAAAAAATGTCTACAAATAAAAACTACACAGAAGAATTGTGTGAAACTTCTTTCTGTTCTGTTTGTTCAACTAAAAGAGTTGAACCTTAGTTTTGATGGAGCCGTTCTGAAACACTCTTTCTGTAGAAAATGCAAGTGGAGAATCGGAGCGCTAAGTGGGTAATAGTGGAAAAAGGAATGTCTCCAAATATAAACTACACAGAATCATTCTGTGAAACTTCTTTCTGATCTGTGCATTCAGCTAACAGAGTTAAACCATACTTTTGATTGAGCAGATCTGAACACTCATTCTGTAGAAAATGCAACTGGACATTTGGAGCGCTAAGAGAGTAGTAGTGGAAAAAGGAATATATTCAAATATAAACTACACAGAAGCATTCTGTGAAACTTCTTTCTGATCTGAGCATTCAGCTAACAGAGTTAAACCATACTTTTGATTGAGCAGTTTTGAAACACTCTGTCTGTAGAAAATGCAACTGGACATTCGTAGCGCTAAGTGGGTAATAGTGGAAAAAAGAATATGTTCAAATATAAACTACACAGAAGCATTGTATGAAACTTCTTTCTGTTCTGTGCATTCAACTAACAGAGTTGAACCTTACTTTTGATTGAGCCTTTCTGAAACACTCTTTCTGTAGAAACTGCAATTGGACATTCTGAGCGCTAAGAGGCCTCCATTGGGAAAAATAATATCTTCAAATAAAAACTACACAGAAGCATTGTGTGAAACTTATTTCTGATATGTTCATTAAGCTAACAGAGTTAAACCATACTTTTGATTGCGCAGTTCTGAACACTCTTTCTGTAGAAAATGCAAGTGGACATTCGGAGCGCAAAGTGGGTAATAGTGGAAAAAGGAATATATTCAAATATAAACTACACAGTAGCATTCTGTGAAAATAATTTCTGTTCTGTGCATTCAACTAACAGAGTTCAACCTTACTTTTGATTGAGCCGTTCTGAAACACTCTTTCTGTAGAAACTGCAATTGGACATGCTAAGCGCTAAGAGGCCTACATTGGGAAAAAGAATATCTTCAAATAAAAACTACACAGATGCATTCTGTGAAACTTATTTCTGATCTGTAATTTCAGTTAACAGAGATAAAACATATTTTTGATTGAGCAGTTATGAAACACTCTTTTTGTAGAAAATGCAAGTGGAGATTCGGAGCGCTAAGAGGGTAATAGTGGAAAAAGGAATGTCTTCAAATATAAACTACACAGAATCATTCGGTGAAACTTCTTTCTGATCTGTGCATTCAGCTAACAGAGTTAAACCATACTTTTGATTGAGCAGATCTGAACACTCTTTCTGTAGAAAATGCAACTGGACATTTGGAGCGCTAAGAGCGTAGTAGTGGAAAAAGGAATATATTCAAATATAAACTACACAGAAGCATTCTGTGAAACTTCTTTCTCATCTGAGCATTCAGCTAACAGAGTTAAACCATACTTTTGATTGAGCAGTTTTGAAACACTCTGTCTGTAGAAAATGCAACTGGACATTCGTAGCGCTAAGTGGGTAATAGTGGAAAAAAGAATATGTTCAAATATGAACTACACAGAAGCATTGTATGAAACTTCTTTCTGTTCTGTGCATTCAACTAACAGAGTTGAACCTTACTTTTGATTGAGCCGTTCTGAAACACTCTTTCTGTAGAAACTGCAATTGGACATTCTGAGCGCTAAGAGGCCTATATTGGGAAAAAAATGTCTACAAATAAAAACTACACAGAAGAATTGTGTGAAACTTCTTTCTGTTCTGTTTGTTCAACTAAAAGAGTTGAACCTTAGTTTTGATGGAGCCGTTCTGAAACACTCTTTCTGTAGAAAATGCAAGTGGAGAATCGGAGCGCTAAGTGGGTAATAGTGGAAAAAGGAATGTCTCCAAATATAAACTACACAGAATCATTCTGTGAAACTTCTTTCTGATCTGTGCATTCAGCTAACAGAGTTAAACCATACTTTTGATTGAGCAGATCTGAACACTCATTCTGTAGAAAATGCAACTGGACATTTGGAGCGCTAAGAGAGTAGTAGTGGAAAAAGGAATATATTCAAATATAAACTACACAGAAGCATTCTGTGAAACTTCTTTCTGATCTGAGCATTCAGCTAACAGAGTTAAACCATACTTTTGATTGAGCAGTTTTGAAACACTCTGTCTGTAGAAAATGCAACTGGACATTCGTAGCGCTAAGTGGGTAATAGTGGAAAAAAGAATATGTTCAAATATAAACTACACAGAAGCATTGTATGAAACTTCTTTCTGTTCTGTGCATTCAACTAACAGAGTTGAACCTTACTTTTGATTGAGCCTTTCTGAAACACTCTTTCTGTAGAAACTGCAATTGGACATTCTGAGCGCTAAGAGGCCTCTATTGGGAAAAATAATATCTTCAAATAAAAAGTACACAGAAGCATTGTGTGAAACTTATTTCTGATATGTTCATTAAGCTAACAGAGTTAAACCATACTTTTGATTGCGCAGTTCTGAACACTCTTTCTGTAGAAAATGCAAGTGGACATTCGGAGCGCTAAGAGGGTAATTATGGAAAAAGGAATATATTCAAATATAAACTACACAGTAGCATTCTGTGAAAATACTTTCTGTTCTGTGCATTCAACTAACAGAGTTGAACCTTACTTTTGATTGAGCCGTTCTGAAACACTCTTTCTTTAGAAAATGCAATTGGACATGCTAAGCGCTAAGAGGCCTACATTGGGAAAAAGAATATCTTCAAATAAAAACTACACAGATGCATTCTGTGAAACTTATTTCTGATCTGTAAATTCAGTTAACAGAGATAAAACATATTTTTGATTCAGCAGTTATGAAACACTCTTTTTGTAGAAAATGCAAGTGGAGATTCGGAGCGCTAAGAGGGTAATAGTGGAAAAAGGAATGTCTTCAAATATAAACTACACAGAATAATTCGGTGAAACTTCTTTCTGATCTGTGCATTCAGCTAACAGAGTTAAACCATACTTTTGATTGAGCAGATCTGAACACTCTTTCTGTAGAAAATGCAACTGGAAATTTGGAGCGCTAAGAGCGTAGTAGTGGAAAAAGGAATATATTCAAATATAAACTACACAGAAGCATTCTGTGAAACTTCTTTCTGATCTGAGCATTCAGCTAACAGAGTTAAACCATACTTTTGATTGAGCAGTTTTGAAACACTCTGTCTGTAGAAAATGCAACTGGACATTCGTAGCGCTAAGTGGGTAATAGTGGAAAAAAGAATATGTTCAAATATAAACTACACAGAAGCATTGTATGAAACTTCTTTCTGTTCTGTGCATTCAACTAACAGAGTTGAACCTTACTTTTGATTGAGCCTTTCTGAAACACTCTTTCTGTAGAAACTGCAATTGGACATTCTGAGCGCTAAGAGGCCTATATTGGGAAAATGAATGTCTACAAATAAAAACTACACAGAAGAATTGTGTGAAACTTCTTTCTGTTCTGTTTGTTCAACTAAAAGAGTTGAACCTTAGTTTTGATTGAGCCGTTCTGAAACACTCTTTCTGTAGAAAATGCAAGTGGAGATTCGGAGCGCTAAGAGTTTAATAGTGGAAAAAGGAATGTCTTCAAATATAAACTACACAGAATCATTCGGTGAAACTTCTTTCTGATCTGTGCATTCAGCTAACAGAGTTAAACCATACTTTTGATTGAGCAGATCTGATCACTCTTTCTGTAGAAAATACAACTGGACATTTGGAGCGCTAAGAGCGTAGTAGTGGAAAAAGGAATATATACAAATATAAACTACACAGAAGCATTCTGTGAAACTTCTTTCTGATCTGAGCATTCAGCTAACAGAGTTAAACCATACTTTTGATTGAGCAGTTTTGAAACACTCTGTCTGTAGAAAATGCAACTGGACATTCGTAGCGCTAAGTGGTAATAGTGGAAAAAAGAATATGTTCAAATATAAACTACACAGAAGCATTGTATGAAACTTCTTTCTGTTCTCTGCATTCAACTAACAGAGTTGAACCTTACTTTTGATTGAGCCGTTCTGAAACACTCTTTCTGTAGAAACTGCAATTGGACATTCTGAGGGCTAAGAGGCCTATATTGGGAAAAAGAATGTCTACAGATAAAAACTACACAGAAGAATTGTGTGAAACTTCTTTCTGTTCTGTTTGTTCAACTAAAAGAGTTGAACCTTAGTTTTGATTGCGCAGTTCTGAACACTCTTTCTGTAGAAAATGCAAGTGGACATTCGGAGCGCTAAGAGGGTAATAGTGGAGAAAGGAATATATTCAAATATAAACTACACAGAATCATTCTGTGAAACTTCTTTCTGATCTGTGCATTCAGCTAACAGAGTTAAACCATACTTTTGATTGAGCAGATCTGAACACTCTTTCAGTAGAAAATGCAACTGGACATTTTTAGCGCTAAGAGAGTAGTAGTGGAAAAAGGAATATATTCAAATATAAACTACACAGAAGCATTCTGTGAAACTTCTTTCTGATCTGAGCATTCAGCTAACAGAGTTAAACCATACTTTTGATTGAGCAGTTTTGAAACACTCTGTCTGTAGAAAATGCAACTGGACATTCGTAGCGCTAAGTGGGTAATAGTGGAAAAAAGAATATGTTCAAATATAAACTACACAGAAGCATTGTATGAAACTTCTTTCTGTTCTGTGCATTCAACTAACAGAGTTGAACCTTACTTTTGATTGAGCCTTTCTGAAACACTCTTTCTGTAGAAACTGCAATTGGACATTCTGAGCGCTAAGAGGCCTCCATTGGGAAAAATAATATCTTCAAATAAAAACTACACAGAAGCATTGTGTGAAACTTATTTCTGATATGTTCATTAAGCTAACAGAGTTAAACCATACTTTTGATTGCGCAGTTCTGAACACTCTTTCTGTAGAAAATGCAACTGGACATTTGGAGCGCTAAGAGCGTAGTAGTGGAAAAAGGAATATATTCAAATATAAACTACACAGAAGCATTCTGTGAAACTTCTTTCTCATCTGAGCATTCAGCTAACAGAGTTAAACCATACTTTTGATTGAGCAGTTTTGAAACACTCTGTCTGTAGAAAATGCAACTGGACATTCGTAGCGCTAAGTGGGTAATAGTGGAAAAAAGAATATGTTCAAATATGAACTACACAGAAGCATTGTATGAAACTTCTTTCTGTTCTGTGCATTCAACTAACAGAGTTGAACCTTACTTTTGATTGAGCCGTTCTGAAACACTCTTTCTGTAGAAACTGCAATTGGACATTCTGAGCGCTAAGAGGCCTATATTGGGAAAAAGAATGTCTACAAATAAAAACTACACAGAAGAATTGTGTGAAACTTCTTTCTGTTCTGTTTGTTCAACTAAAAGAGTTGAACCTTAGTTTTGATTGAGCCGTTCTGAAACACTCTTTCTGTAGAAAATGCAAGTGGAGAATCGGAGCGCTAAGTGGGTAATAGTGGAAAAAGGAATGTCTCGAAATATAAACTACACAGAATCATTCTGCAAAACTTCTTTCTGATCTGTGCATTCAGCTAACAGAGTTAAACCATACTTTTGATTGAGCAGATCTGAACACTCATTCTGTAGAAAATGCAACTGGACATTTGGAGCGCTAAGAGAGTAGTAGTGGAAAAAGGAATATATTCAAATATAAACTACACAGAAGCATTCTGTGAAACTTCTTTCTGATCTGAGCATTCAGCTAACAGAGTTAAACCATACTTTTGATTGAGCAGTTTTGAAACACTCTGTCTGTAGAAAATGCAACTGGACATTCGTAGCGCTAAGTGGGTAATAGTGGAAAAAAGAATATGTTGAAATAAAAACTACACAGAAGCATTGTATGAAACTTCTTTCTGTTCTGTGCATTCAACTAACAGAGTTGAACCTTACTTTTGATTGAGCCTTTCTGAAACACTCTTTCTGTAGAAACTGCAATTGGACATTCTGAGCGCTAAGAGGCCTATATTGGGAAAATGAATTTCTACAAATAAAAACTACACAGAAGAATTGCGTGAAACTTCTTTCTGTTCTGTTTGTTCAACTAAAAGAGTTGAACCTTAGTTTTGATTGAGCCGTTCTGAAACACTCTTTCTGTAGAAAATGCAAGTGGAGATTCGGAGCGCTAAGAGTTTAATAGTGGAAAAAGGAATGTCTTCAAATATAAACTACACAGAATCATTCGGTGAAACTTCTTTCTGATCTGTGCATTCAGCTAACAGAGTTAAACCATACTTTTGATTGAGCAGATCTGATCACTCTTTCTGTAGAAAATACAACTGGACATTTGGAGCGCTAAGAGCGTAGTAGTGGAAAAAGGAATATATACAAATATAAACTACACAGAAGCATTCTGTGAAACTTCTTTCTGATCTGAGCATTCAGCTAACAGAGTTAAACCATACTTTTGATTGAGCAGTTTTGAAACACTCTGTCTGTGGAAAATGCAACTGGACATTCGTAGCGCTAAGTGGGTAATAGTGGAAAAAAGAATATGTTCAAATATAAACTACACAGAAGCATTGTATGAAACTTCTTTCTGTTCTGTGCATTCAACTAACAGAGTTGAACCTTACTTTTGATTGAGCCGTTCTGAAACACTCTTTCTGTAGAAACTGCAATTGGACATTCTGAGGGCTAAGAGGCCTATATTGGGAAAAAGAATGTCTACAGATAAAAACTACACAGAAGAATTGTGTGAAACTTCTTTCTGTTCTGTTTGTTCAACTAAAAGAGTTGAACCTTAGTTTTGATTGCGCAGTTCTGAACACTCTTTCTGTAGAAAATGCAAGTGGACATTCGGAGCGCTAAGAGGGTAATAGTGGAAAAAGGAATATATTCAAATATAAACTACACAGAATCATTCTGTGAAACTTCTTTCTGATCTGTGCATTCAGCTAACAGAGTTAAACCATACTTTTGATTGAGCAGATCTGAACACTCTTTCAGTAGAAAATGCAACTGGACATTTTTAGCGCTAAGAGAGTAGTAGTGGAAAAAGGAATATATTCAAATATAAACTACACAGAAGCATTCTGTGAAACTTCTTTCTGATCTGAGCATTCAGCTAACAGAGTTAAACCATACTTTTGATTGAGCAGTTTTGAAACACTCTGTCTGTAGAAAATGCAACTGGACATTCATAGCGCTAAGTGGGTAATAGTGGAAAAAAGAATATGTTCAAATATAAACTACACAGAACCATTGTATGAAACTTCTTTCTGTTCTGTGCATTCAACTAACAGAGTTGAACCTTACTTTTGATTGAGCCTTTCTGAAACACTCTTTCTGTAGAAACTGCAATTGGACATTCTGAGCGCTAAGAGGCCTCCATTGGGAAAAATAATATCTTCAAATAAAAACTACACAGAAGCATTGTGTGAAACTTATTTCTGATATGTTCATTAAGCTAACAGAGTTAAACCATACTTTTGATTGCGCAGTTCTGAACACTCTTTCTGTAGAAAATGCAAGTGGACATTCGGAGCGCAAAGTGGGTAATAGTGGAAAAAGGAATATATTCAAATATAAACTACACAGTAGCATTCTGTGAAAATACTTTCTGTTCTGTGCATTCAACTAACAGAGTTCAACCTTACTTTTGATTGAGCCGTTCTGAAACACTCTTTCTGTAGAAACTGCAATTGGACATGCTAAGCGCTAAGAGGCCTACATTGGGAAAAAGAATATCTTCAAATAAAAACTACACAGATGCATTCTGTGAAACTTATTTCTGATCTGTAATTTCAGTTAACAGAGATAAAACATATTTTTGATTGAGCAGTTATGAAACACTCTTTTTGTAGAAAATGCAAGTGGAGATTCGGAGCGCTAAGAGGGTAATAGTGGAAAAAGGAATGTCTTCAAATATAAACTACACAGAATCATTCGGTGAAACTTCTTTCTGATCTGTGCATTCAGCTAACAGAGTTAAACCATACTTTTGATTGAGCAGATCTGAACACTCTTTCTGTAGAAAATGCAACTGGACATTTGGAGCGCTAAGAGCGTAGTAGTGGAAAAAGGAATATATTCAAATATAAACTACACAGAAGCATTCTGTGAAACTTCTTTCTCATCTGAGCATTCAGCTAACAGAGTTAAACCATACTTTTGATTGAGCAGTTTTGAAACACTCTGTCTGTAGAAAATGCAACTGGACATTCGTAGCGCTAAGTGGGTAATAGTGGAAAAAAGAATATGTTCAAATATGAACTACACAGAAGCATTGTATGAAACTTCTTTCTGTTCTGTGCATTCAACTAACAGAGTTGAACCTTACTTTTGATTGAGCCGTTCTGAAACACTCTTTCTGTAGAAACTGCAATTGGACATTCTGAGCGCTAAGAGGCCTATATTGGGAAAAAAATGTCTACAAATAAAAACTACACAGAAGAATTGTGTGAAACTTCTTTCTGTTCTGTTTGTTCAACTAAAAGAGTTGAACCTTAGTTTTGATGGAGCCGTTCTGAAACACTCTTTCTGTAGAAAATGCAAGTGGAGAATCGGAGCGC
The DNA here is from genome assembly GCF_028878055.3 of Symphalangus syndactylus. Taxonomy (NCBI): domain Eukaryota; kingdom Metazoa; phylum Chordata; class Mammalia; order Primates; family Hylobatidae; genus Symphalangus; species Symphalangus syndactylus. Next base: position 106,323,636 of record NC_072437.2, on the reverse strand, counting down.
TAAGTGGGTAATAGTGGAAAAAGGAATGTCTCCAAATATAAACTACACAGAATCATTCTGTGAAACTTCTTTCTGATCTGTGCATTCAGCTAACAGAGTTAAACCATACTTTTGATTGAGCAGATCTGAACACTCATTCTGTAGAAAATGCAACTGGACATTTGGAGCGCTAAGAGAGTAGTAGTGGAAAAAGGAATATATTCAAATATAAACTACACAGAAGCATTCTGTGAAACTTCTTTCTGATCTGAGCATTCAGCTAACAGAGTTAAACCATACTTTTGATTGAGCAGTTTTGAAACACTCTGTCTGTAGAAAATGCAACTGGACATTCGTAGCGCTAAGTGGGTAATAGTGGAAAAAAGAATATGTTCAAATATAAACTACACAGAAGCATTGTATGAAACTTCTTTCTGTTCTGTGCATTCAACTAACAGAGTTGAACCTTACTTTTGATTGAGCCTTTCTGAAACACTCTTTCTGTAGAAACTGCAATTGGACATTCTGAGCGCTAAGAGGCCTCTATTGGGAAAAATAATATCTTCAAATAAAAAGTACACAGAAGCATTGTGTGAAACTTATTTCTGATATGTTCATTAAGCTAACAGAGTTAAACCATACTTTTGATTGCGCAGTTCTGAACACTCTTTCTGTAGAAAATGCAAGTGGACATTCGGAGCGCTAAGAGGGTAATTATGGAAAAAGGAATATATTCAAATATAAACTACACAGTAGCATTCTGTGAAAATACTTTCTGTTCTGTGCATTCAACTAACAGAGTTGAACCTTACTTTTGATTGAGCCGTTCTGAAACACTCTTTCTTTAGAAAATGCAATTGGACATGCTAAGCGCTAAGAGGCCTACATTGGGAAAAAGAATATCTTCAAATAAAAACTACACAGAGGCATTCTGTGAAACTTATTTCTGATCTGTAAATTCAGTTAACAGAGATAAAACATATTTTTGATTCAGCAGTTATGAAACACTCTTTTTGTAGAAAATGCAAGTGGAGATTCGGAGCGCTAAGAGGGTAATAGTGGAAAAAGGAATGTCTTCAAATATAAACTACACAGAATAATTCGGTGAAACTTCTTTCTGATCTGTGCATTCAGCTAACAGAGTTAAACCATACTTTTGATTGAGCAGATCTGAACACTCTTTCTGTAGAAAATGCAACTGGACATTTGGAGCGCTAAGAGCGTAGTAGTGGAAAAAGGAATATATTCAAATATAAACTACACAGAAGCATTCTGTGAAACTTCTTTCTGATCTGAGCATTCAGCTAACAGAGTTAAACCATACTTTTGATTGAGCAGTTTTGAAACACTCTGTCTGTAGAAAATGCAACTGGACATTCGTAGCGCTAAGTGGGTAATAGTGGAAAAAAGAATATGTTCAAATATAAACTACACAGAAGCATTGTATGAAACTTCTTTCTGTTCTGTGCATTCAACTAACAGAGTTGAACCTTACTTTTGATTGAGCCTTTCTGAAACACTCTTTCTGTAGAAACTGCAATTGGACATTCTGAGCGCTAAGAGGCCTATATTGGGAAAATGAATGTCTACAAATAAAAACTACACAGAAGAATTGTGTGAAACGTCTTTCTGTTCTGTTTGTTCAACTAAAAGAGTTGAACTTAGTTTTGATTGAGCCGTTCTGAAACACTCTTTCTGTAGAAAATGCAAGTGGAGATTCGGAGCGCTAAGAGTTTAATAGTGGAAAAAGGAATGTCTTCAAATATAAACTACACAGAATCATTCGGTGAAACTTCTTTCTGATCTGTGCATTCAGCTAACAGAGTTAAACCATACTTTTGATTGAGCAGATCTGATCACTCTTTCTGTAGAAAATACAACTGGACATTTGGAGCGCTAAGAGCGTAGTAGTGGAAAAAGGAATATATACAAATATAAACTACACAGAAGCATTCTGTGAAACTTCTTTCTGATCTGAGCATTCAGCTAACAGAGTTAAACCATACTTTTGATTGAGCAGTTTTGAAACACTCTGTCTGTAGAAAATGCAACTGGACATTCGTAGCGCTAAGTGGGTAATAGTGGAAAAAAGAATATGTTCAAATATAAACTACACAGAAGCATTGTATGAAACTTCTTTCTGTTCTGTGCATTCAACTAACAGAGTTGAACCTTACTTTTGATTGAGCCGTTCTGAAACACTCTTTCTGTAGAAACTGCAATTGGACATTCTGAGGGCTAAGAGGCCTATATTGGGAAAAAGAATGTCTACAGATAAAAACTACACAGAAGAATTGTGTGAAACTTCTTTCTGTTCTGTTTGTTCAACTAAAAGAGTTGAACCTTAGTTTTGATTGCGCAGTTCTGAACACTCTTTCTGTAGAAAATGCAAGTGGACATTCGGAGCGCTAAGAGGGTAATAGTGGAAAAAGGAATATATTCAAATATAAACTACACAGAATCATTCTGTGAAACTTCTTTCTGATCTGTGCATTCAGCTAACAGAGTTAAACCATACTTTTGATTGAGCAGATCTGAACACTCTTTCAGTAGAAAATGCAACTGGACATTTTTAGCGCTAAGAGAATAGTAGTGGAAAAAGGAATATATTCAAATATAAACTACACAGAAGCATTCTGTGAAACTTCTTTCTGATCTGAGCATTCAGCTAACAGAGTTAAACCATACTTTTGATTGAGCAGTTTTGAAACACTCTGTCTGTAGAAAATGCAACTGGACATTCGTAGCGCTAAGTGGGTAATAGTGGAAAAAAGAATATGTTCAAATATAAACTACACAGAACCATTGTATGAAACTTCTTTCTGTTCTGTGCATTCAACTAACAGAGTTGAACCTTACTTTTGATTGAGCCTTTCTGAAACACTCTTTCTGTATAAACTGCAATTGGACATTCTGAGCGCTAAGAGGCCTCCATTGGGAAAAATAATATCTTCAAATAAAAACTACACAGAAGCATTGTGTGAAACTTATTTCTGATATGTTCATTAAGCTAACAGAGTTAAACCATACTTTTGATTGCGCAGTTCTGAACACTCTTTCTGTAGAAAATGCAAGTGGACATTCGGAGCGCAAAGTGGGTAATAGTGGAAAAAGGAATATATTCAAATATAAACTACACAGTAGCATTCTGTGAAAATACTTTCTGTTCTGTGCATTCAACTAACAGAGTTCAACCTTACTTTTGATTGAGCCGTTCTGAAACACTCTTTCTGTAGAAACTGCAATTGGACATGCTAAGCGCTAAGAGGCCTACATTGGGAAAAAGAATATCTTCAAATAAAAACTACACAGATGCATTCTGTGAAACTTATTTCTGATCTGTAATTTCAGTTAACAGAGATAAAACATATTTTTGATTGAGCAGTTATGAAACACTCTTTTTGTAGAAAATGCAAGTGGAGATTCGGAGCGCTAAGAGGGTAATTGTGGAAAAAGGAATGTCTTCAAATATAAACTACACAGAATCATTCGGTGAAACTTCTTTCTGATCTGTGCATTCAGCTAACAGAGTTAAACCATACTTTTGATTGAGCAGATCTGAACACTCTTTCTGTAGAAAATGCAACTGGACATTTGGAGCGCTAAGAGCGTAGTAGTGGAAAAAGGAATATATTCAAATATAAACTACACAGAAGCATTCTGTGAAACTTCTTTCTCATCTGAGCATTCAGCTAACAGAGTTAAACCATACTTTTGATTGAGCAGTTTTGAAACACTCTGTCTGTAGAAAATGCAACTGGACATTCGTAGCGCTAAGTGGGTAATAGTGGAAAAAAGAATATGTTCAAATATGAACTACACAGAAGCATTGTATGAAACTTCTTTCTGTTCTGTGCATTCAACTAACAGAGTTGAACCTTACTTTTGATTGAGCCGTTCTGAAACACTCTTTCTGTAGAAACTGCAATTGGACATTCTGAGCGCTAAGAGGCCTATATTGGGAAAAAAATGTCTACAAATAAAAACTACACAGAAGAATTGTGTGAAACTTCTTTCTGTTCTGTTTGTTCAACTAAAAGAGTTGAACCTTAGTTTTGATGGAGCCGTTCTGAAACACTCTTTCTGTAGAAAATGCAAGTGGAGAATCGGAGCGCTAAGTGGGTAATAGTGGAAAAAGGAATGTCTCCAAATATAAACTACACAGAATCATTCTGTGAAACTTCTTTCTGATCTGTGCATTCAGCTAACAGAGTTAAACCATACTTTTGATTGAGCAGATCTGAACACTCATTCTGTAGAAAATGCAACTGGACATTTGGAGCGCTAAGAGAGTAGTAGTGGAAAAAGGAATATATTCAAATATAAACTACACAGAAGCATTCTGTGAAACTTCTTTCTGATCTGAGCATTCAGCTAACAGAGTTAAACCATACTTTTGATTGAGCAGTTTTGAAACACTCTGTCTGTAGAAAATGCAACTGGACATTCGTAGCGCTAAGTGGGTAATAGTGGAAAAAAGAATATGTTCAAATATAAACTACACAGAAGCATTGTATGAAACTTCTTTCTGTTCTGTGCATTCAACTAACAGAGTTGAACCTTACTTTTGATTGAGCCTTTCTGAAACACTCTTTCTGTAGAAACTGCAATTGGACATTCTGAGCGCTAAGAGGCCTCTATTGGGAAAAATAATATCTTCAAATAAAAAGTACACAGAAGCATTGTGTGAAACTTATTTCTGATATGTTCATTAAGCTAACAGAGTTAAACCATACTTTTGATTGCGCAGTTCTGAACACTCTTTCTGTAGAAAATGCAAGTGGACATTCGGAGCGCTAAGAGGGTAATTATGGAAAAAGGAATATATTCAAATATAAACTACACAGTAGCATTCTGTGAAAATACTTTCTGTTCTGTGCATTCAACTAACAGAGTTGAACCTTACTTTTGATTGAGCCGTTCTGAAACACTCTTTCTTTAGAAAATGCAATTGGACATGCTAAGCGCTAAGAGGCCTACATTGGGAAAAAGAATATCTTCAAATAAAAACTACACAGATGCATTCTGTGAAACTTATTTCTGATCTGTAAATTCAGTTAACAGAGATAAAACATATTTTTGATTCAGCAGTTATGAAACACTCTTTTTGTAGAAAATGCAAGTGGAGATTCGGAGCGCTAAGAGGGTAATAGTGGAAAAAGGAATGTCTTCAAATATAAACTACACAGAATAATTCGGTGAAACTTCTTTCTGATCTGTGCATTCAGCTAACAGAGTTAAACCATACTTTTGATTGAGCAGATCTGAACACTCTTTCTGTAGAAAATGCAACTGGACATTTGGAGCGCTAAGAGCGTAGTAGTGGAAAAAGGAATATATTCAAATATAAACTACACAGAAGCATTCTGTGAAACTTCTTTCTGATCTGAGCATTCAGCTAACAGAGTTAAACCATACTTTTGATTGAGCAGTTTTGAAACACTCTGTCTGTAGAAAATGCAACTGGACATTCGTAGCGCTAAGTGGGTAATAGTGGAAAAAAGAATATGTTCAAATATAAACTACACAGAAGCATTGTATGAAACTTCTTTCTGTTCTGTGCATTCAACTAACAGAGTTGAACCTTACTTTTGATTGAGCCTTTCTGAAACACTCTTTCTGTAGAAACTGCAATTGGACATTCTGAGCGCTAAGAGGCCTATATTGGGAAAATGAATGTCTACAAATAAAAACTACACAGAAGAATTGTGTGAAACTTCTTTCTGTTCTGTTTGTTCAACTAAAAGAGTTGAACCTTAGTTTTGATTGAGCCGTTCTGAAACACTCTTTCTGTAGAAAATGCAAGTGGAGATTCGGAGCGCTAAGAGTTTAATAGTGGAAAAAGGAATGTCTTCAAATATAAACTACACAGAATCATTCGGTGAAACTTCTTTCTGATCTGTGCATTCAGCTAACAGAGTTAAACCATACTTTTGATTGAGCAGATCTGATCACTCTTTCTGTAGAAAATACAACTGGACATTTGGAGCGCTAAGAGCGTAGTAGTGGAAAAAGGAATATATACAAATATAAACTACACAGAAGCATTCTGTGAAACTTCTTTCTGATCTGAGCATTCAGCTAACAGAGTTAAACCATACTTTTGATTGAGCAGTTTTGAAACACTCTGTCTGTAGAAAATGCAACTGGACATTCGTAGCGCTAAGTGGTAATAGTGGAAAAAAGAATATGTTCAAATATAAACTACACAGAAGCATTGTATGAAACTTCTTTCTGTTCTGTGCATTCAACTAACAGAGTTGAACCTTACTTTTGATTGAGCCGTTCTGAAACACTCTTTCTGTAGAAACTGCAATTGGACATTCTGAGGGCTAAGAGGCCTATATTGGGAAAAAGAATGTCTACAGATAAAAACTACACAGAAGAATTGTGTGAAACTTCTTTCTGTTCTGTTTGTTCAACTAAAAGAGTTGAACCTTAGTTTTGATTGCGCAGTTCTGAACACTCTTTCTGTAGAAAATGCAAGTGGACATTCGGAGCGCTAAGAGGGTAATAGTGGAAAAAGGAATATATTCAAATATAAACTACACAGAATCATTCTGTGAAACTTCTTTCTGATCTGTGCATTCAGCTAACAGAGTTAAACCATACTTTTGATTGAGCAGATCTGAACACTCTTTCAGTAGAAAATGCAACTGGACATTTTTAGCGCTAAGAGAGTAGTAGTGGAAAAAGGAATATATTCAAATATAAACTACACAGAAGCATTCTGTGAAACTTCTTTCTGATCTGAGCATTCAGCTAACAGAGTTAAACCATACTTTTGATTGAGCAGTTTTGAAACACTCTGTCTGTAGAAAATGCAACTGGACATTCGTAGCGCTAAGTGGGTAATAGTGGAAAAAAGAATATGTTCAAATATAAACTACACAGAAGCATTGTATGAAACTTCTTTCTGTTCTGTGCATTCAACTAACAGAGTTGAACCTTACTTTTGATTGAGCCTTTCTGAAACACTCTTTCTGTAGAAACTGCAATTGGACATTCTGAGCGCTAAGAGGCCTCCATTGGGAAAAATAATATCTTCAAATAAAAACTACACAGAAGCATTGTGTGAAACTTATTTCTGATATGTTCATTAAGCTAACAGAGTTAAACCATACTTTTGATTGCGCAGTTCTGAACACTCTTTCTGTAGAAAATGCAAGTGGACATTCGAAGCGCAAAGAGGGTAATAGTGGAAAAAGGAATATATTCAAATATAAACTACACAGTAGCATTCTGTGAAAATACTTTCTGTTCTGTGCATTCAACTAACAGAGTTCAACCTTACTTTTGATTGAGCCGTTCTGAAACACTCTTTCTGTAGAAACTGCAATTGGACATGCTAAGCGCTAAGAGGCCTACATTGGGAAAAAGAATATCTTCAAATAAAAACTACACAGATGCATTCTGTGAAACTTATTTCTGATCTGTAATTTCAGTTAACAGAGATAAAACATATTTTTGATTGAGCAGTTATGAAACACTCTTTTTGTAGAAAATGCAAGTGGAGATTCGGAGCGCTAAGAGGGTAATAGTGGAAAAAGGAATGTCTTCAAATATAAACTACACAGAATCATTCGGTGAAACTTCTTTCTGATCTGTGCATTCAGCCAACAGAGTTAAACCATACTTTTGATTGAGCAGATCTGAACACTCTTTCTGTAGAAAATGCAACTGGACATTTGGAGCGCTAAGAGCGTAGTAGTGGAAAAAGGAATATATTCAAATATAAACTACACAGAAGCATTCTGTGAAACTTCTTTCTGATCTGAGCATTCAGCTAACAGAGTTAAACCATACTTTTGACTGAGCAGTTTTGAAACACTCTGTCTGTAGAAAATGCAACTGGACATTCGTAGCGCTAAGTGGGTAATAGTGGAAAAAAAATATGTTCAAATATGAACTACACAGAAGCATTGTATGAAACTCCTTTCTGTTCTGTGCATTCAACTAACAGAGTTGAACCTTACTTTTGATTGAGCCGTTCTGAAACACTCTTTCTGTAGAAACTGCAATTGGACATTCTGAGCGCTAAGAGGCCTATATTGGGAAAAAGAATGTCTACAAATAAAAACTACACAGAAGAATTGTGTGAAACTTCTTTCTGTTCTGTTTGTTCAACTAAAAGAGTTGAACCTTAGTTTTGATTGAGCCGTTCTGAAACACTCTTTCTGTAGAAAATGCAAGTGGAGAATCGGAGCGCTAAGTGGGTAATAGTGGAAAAAGGAATGTCTCCAAATATAAACTACACAGAATCATTCTGTGAAACTTCTTTCTGATCTGTGCATTCAGCTAACAGAGTTAAACCATACTTTTGATTGAGCAGATCTGAACACTCATTCTGTAGAAAATGCAACTGGACATTTGGAGCGCTAAGAGAGTAGTAGTGGAAAAAGGAATATATTCAAATATAAACTACACAGAAACATTCTGTGAAACTTCTTTCTGATCTGAGCATTCAGCTAACAGAGTTAAACCATACTTTTGATTGAGCAGTTTTGAAACACTCTGTCTGTAGAAAATGCAACTGGACATTCGTAGCGCTAAGTGGGAAATAGTGGAAAAAAGAATATGTTCAAATATAAACTACACAGAAGCATTGTATGAAACTTCTTTCTGTTCTGTGCATTCAACTAACAGAGTTGAACCTTACTTTTGATTGAGCCTTTCTGAAACACTCTTTCTGTAGAAACTGCAATTGGACATTCTGAGCGCTAAGAGGCCTCTATTGGGAAAAATAATATCTTCAGATAAAAAGTACACAGAAGCATTGTGTGAAACTTATTTCTGATATGTTCATTAAGCTAACAGAGTTAAACCATACTTTTGATTGCGCAGTTCTGAACACTCTTTCTGTAGAAAATGCAAGTGGACATTCGGAGCGCTAAGAGGGTAATAGTGGAAAAAGGAATATATTCAAATATAAACTACACAGTAGCATTCTGTGAAAATTCTTTCTGTTCTGTGCATTCAACTAACAGAGTTGAACCTTACTTTTGATTGAGCCGTTCTGAAACACTCTTTCTGTAGAAACTGCAATTGGACATGCTAAGCGCTAAGAGGCCTACATTGGGAAAAAGAATATCTTCAAATAAAAACTACACAGATGCATTCTGTGAAACTTATTTCTGATCTGTAAATTCAGTTAACAGAGATAAAACATATTTTTGATTGAGCAGTTATGAAACACTATTTTTGTAGGAAATGCAAGTGGAGATTCGGAGCGCTAAGTGGGTAATAGTGGAAAAAGGAATGTCTTCAAATATAAACTACACAGAATCATTCGGTGAAACTTCTTTCTGATCTGTGCATTCAGCTAACAGAGTTAAACCATACTTTTGATTGAGCAGATCTGAACACTCTTTCTGTAGAAAATGCAACTGGACATTTGGAGCGCTAAGAGCGTAGTAGTGGAAAAAGGAATATATTCAAATATAAACTACACAGAAGCATTCTGTGAAACTTCTTTCTGATCTGAGCATTCAGCTAACAGAGTTAAACAATACTTTGGATTGAGCAGTTTTGAAACACTCTGTCTGTAGAAAATGCAACTGGACATTCGTAGCGCTAAGTGGGTAATAGTGGAAAAAAGAATATGTTCAAATATAAACTACACAGAAGCATTGTATGAAACTTCTTTCTGTTCTGTGCATTCAACTAACAGAGTTGAACCTTACTTTTGATTGAGCCGTTCTGAAACACTCTTTCTGTAGAAACTGCAATTGGACATTCTGAGCGCTAAGAGGCCTATATTGGGAAAAAGAATGTCTACAAATAAAAACTACACAGAAGAATTGTGTGAAACTTCTTTCTGTTCTGTTTGTTCAACTAAAAGTGTTGAACCTTAGTTTTGATTGAGCCGTTCTGAAACACTCTTTCTGTAGAAAATGCAAGTGGAGATTCGGAGCGCTAAGAGGGTAATAGTGGAAAAAGGAATGTCTCCAAATATAAACTACACAGAATCATTCTTTGAAACTTCTTTCTGATCTGTGCATTCAGCTAAAAGAGTTAAACCATACTTTTGATTGAGCAGATCTGAACACTCTTTCTGTAGAAAATGCAACTGGACATTTGGAGCGTTAAGAGAGTAGTAGTGGAAAAAGGAATATATTCAAATATAAACTACACAGAAGCATTCTGTGAAACTTCTTTCTGATCTGAGCATTCAGCTAACAGAGTTAAACCATACTTTTGATTGAGCAGTTTTGAAACACTCTGTCTGTAGAAAATGCAACTGGACATTCGTTGCGCTAAGTGGGTAATAGTGGAAAAAAGAATATGTTCAAATATAAACTACACAGAAGCATTGTATGAAACTTCTTTCTGTTCTGTGCATTCAACTAACAGAGTTGAACCTTACTTTTGATTGAGCCGTTCTGAAACACTCTTTCTGTAGAAACTGCAATTGGACATTCTGAGCGCTGAGAGGCCTATATTGGGAAAATGAATGTCTACAGATAAAAACTACACAGAAGAATTGTGTGAAACTTCTTTCTGTTCTGTTTGTTCAACTGAAAGAGTTGAACCTTAGTTTTGATTGCGCAGTTCTGAACACTCTTTCTGTAGAAAATGCAAGTGGACATTCGGAGCGCTAAGAGGGTAATAGTGGAAAAAGGAATATATTCAAATATAAACTACACAGAATCATTCTGTGAAACTTCTTTCTGTTCTGTGCATTCAGCTAACAGAGTTAAACCATACTTTTGATTGAGCAGATCTGAACACTCTTTCTGTAGAAAATGCAACTGGACAGTTGGAGCGCTAAGAGAGTAGTAGTGGAGAAAGGAATATATTCAAATATAAACTACACAGAAGCATTCTGTGAAACTTCTTTCTGATCTGAGCATTCAGCTAACAGAGTTAAACCATACTTTTGATTGAGCAGTTTTGAAACACTCTGTCTGTAGAAAATGCAACTGGACATTCGTAGCGCTAAGTGGGTAAGAGTGGAAAAAAGAATATTTTCAAATATAAACTACACAGAAGCATTGTATGAAACTTCTTTCTGTTCTGTGCATTCAACTAACAGAGTTGAACCTTACTTTTGATTGAGCCTTTCTGAAACACTCTTTCTGTAGAAACTGCAATTGGACATTCTGAGCGCTAAGAGGCCTCCATTGGGAAAAATAATATCTTCAAATAAAAACTACACAGAAGCATTGTGTGAAACTTATTTCTGATATGTTCATTAAGTTAACAGAGTTAAACCATACTTTTGATTGCGCAGTTCTGAACACTCTTTCTGTAGAAAATGCAAGTGGACATTCGGAGCGCTAAGAGGGTAATAGTGGAAAAAGGAATATATTCAAATATAAACTACACAGTAGCATTCTGTGAAAATACTTTCTGTTCTGTGCATTCAACTAACAGAGTTCAACCTTACTTTTGATTGAGCCGTTCTGAAACACACTTTCTGTAGAAACTGCAATTGGACATGCTAAGCGCTAAGAGGCCTACATTGGGAAAAAGAATATCTTCAAATAAAAACTACACAGATGCATTCTGTGAAACTTATTTCTGATCTGTAATTTCAGTTAACAGAGATAAAACATATTTTTGATTGAGCAGTTATGAAACACTCTTTTTGTAGAAAATGCAAGTGGAGATTCGGAGCGCTAAGAGGGTAATAGTGGAAAAAGGAATGTCTTCAAATATAAACTACACAGAATCATTCGGTGAAAATTCTTTCTGATCTGTGCATTCAGCCAACAGAGTTAAACCATACTTTTGATTGAGCAGATCTGAACACTCTTTCTGTAGAAAATGCAACTGGACATTTGGAGAGCTAAGAGCGTAGTAGTGGAAAAAGGAATATATTCAAATATAAACTACACAGAAGCATTCTGTGAAACTTCTTTCTGATCTGAGCATTCAGCTAACAGAGTTAAACCATAATTTTGATTGAGCAGTTTTGAAACACTCTGTCTGTAGAAAATGCAACTGGACATTCGTAGCGCTAAGTGGGTAATAGTGGAAAAAAGAATATGTTCAAATATGAACTACACAGAAGCATTGTATGAAACTTCTTTCTGTTCTGTGCATTCAACTAACAGAGTTGAACCTTACTTTTGATTGAGCCGTTCTGAAACACTCTTTCTGTAGAAACTGCAATTGGACATTCTGAGCGCTAAGAGGCCTATATTGGGAAAAAGAATGTCTACAAATAAAAACTACACAGAAGAATTGTGTGAAACTTCTTTCTGTTCTGTTTGTTCAACTAAAAGAGTTGAACCTTAGTTTTGAATGAGCCGTTCTGAAACACTCTTTCTGTAGAAAATGCAAGTGGAGAATCGGAGTGCTAAGAGGGTAATAGTGGAAAAAGGAATGTCTCCAAATATAAACTACACAGAATCATTCTGTGAAACTTCTTTCTGATCTGTGCATTCAGCTAACAGAGTTAAAACATACTTTTGATTGAGCAGATCTGAACACTCTTTCTGTAGAAAATGCAACTGGACATTTGGAGCGCTAAGAGCGTAGTAGTGGAAAAAGGAATATATTCAAATATAAACTACACAGAAGCATTCTGTGAAATTTCTTTCTGATCTGAGCATTCAGCTAACAGAATTAAACCATACTTTTGATTGAGCAGTTTTGAAACACTCTGTCTGTACAAAATGCAACTGGACATTCGTAGCGCTAAGTGGGTAATAGTGGAAAAAAGAATATGTTCAAATATAAACTACACAGAAGCATTGTATGAAACTTCTTTCTGTTCTGTGCATTCAACTAACAGAGTTGAACCTTACTTTTGATTGAGCCTTTCTGAAACACTCTTTCTGTAGAAACTGCAATTGGACATTCTGAGCGCTAAGAGGCCTCTATTGGGAAAAATAATATCTTCAAATAAAAACTACACAGAAGCATTGTGTGAAACTTATCTCTGATATGTTCATTAAGCTAACAGAGTTAAACCATACTTTTGATTGCGCAGTTCTGAAAACTATTTCTGTAGAAAATGCAAGTTGACATTCGGAGCGCTAAGAGGGTAATAGTGGAAAAAGGAATATATTCAAATATAAACTACACAGTAGCATTCTGTGAAAATTCTTTCTGTTCTGTGCATTCAACTAACAGAGTTGAACCTTACTTTTGATTGACCGTTCTGAAACTCTCTTTCTGTAGAAACTGCAATTGGACATGCTAAGCGCTAAGAGGCCTACATTGGGAAAAAGAATATCTTCAAATAAAAACTACACAGATGCATTTTGTGAAACTTATTTCTGATCTGTAAATTCCGTTAACAGAGATAAAACATATTTTTGATTGAGCAGTTATGAAACACTCTTTTTGTAGAAAATGCAAGTGGAGATTCGGAGCGCTAAGATGGTAATAATGGAAAAAGGAATGTCTTCAAATATAAACTACACAGAATCATTCGGTGAAACTTCTTTCTGATCTGTGCATTCAGCTAACAGAGTTAAACCATACTTTTGATTGTGCAGATCTGAACTCTCTTTCTGTAGAAAATGCAACTGGACATTTGGAGCGCTAAGAGCGTAGTAGTGGAAAAAGGAATATATTCAAATATAAACTACACAGAAGCATTCTGTGAAACTTCTTTCTGATCTGAGCATTCAGCTAACAGAGTTAAACCATACTTTTGATTGAACAGTTTTGAAACACTCTGTCTGTAGAAAATGCAACTGGACATTCGTAGCGCTAAGTGGGTAATAGTGGAAAAAAGAATATGTTCAAATATGAACTACACAGAAGCATTGTATGAAACTTCTTTCTGTTCTCTGCATTCAACTAACAGAGTTGAACCTTACTTTTGATTGAGCCGTTCTGAAACACTCTTTCTGTAGAAACTGCAATTGGACATTCTGAGCGCTAAGAGGCCTATATTGGGAAAAAGAATGTCTACAAATAAAAACTACACAGAAGAATTGTGTGAAACTTCTTTCTGTTCTGTTTGTTCAACTAAAAGAGTTGAACCTTAGTTTTGATTGAGCCGTTCTGAAACACTCTTTCTGTAGAAAATGCAAGTGGAGATTCGGAGCGCTAAGAGGGTAATAGTGGAAAAAGGAATGTCTCCAAATATAAACTACACAGAATCATTCTGTGAAACTTCTTTCTGATCTGTGCATTCAGCTAACAGAGATAAACCATACATTTGATTGAGCAGATCTGAACACTCTTTCTGTAGAAAATGCAACTGGACATTTGGAGCGCTAAGAGAGTAGTAGTGGAAAAAGGAATATATTCAAATATAAACTACACAGAGGCATTCTGTGAAACTTCTTTCTGATCTGAGCATTCAGCTAACAGAGTTAAACCATACTTTTGTTTGAGCAGTTTTGAAACACTCTGTCTGTAGTAAATGCAACTGGACATTCGTAGCGCTAAGTGGGTAATAGTGGAAAAAAGAATATGTTCAAATATAAACTACACAGAAGCATTGTATGAAACTTCTTTCTCTTCTGTGCATTCAACTAACAGAGTTGAACCTTACATTTGATTGAGCCTTTCTGAAACACTCTTTCTGTAGAAACTGCAATTGGACATTCTGAGCGCTAAGAGGCCTATATTGGGAAAAATAATATCTTCAAATAAAAACTACACAGAAGCATTGTGTGAAACTTATTTCTGATATGTTCATTAAGCTAACTGAGATAAACCATACTTTTGATTGCGCAGTTCTGAACACTCTTTCTGTAGAAAATGCAAGTGGAAATTCGGAGCGCTAAGAGGGTAATAGTGGAAAAAGAAATATATTCAAATATAAACTACACAGTAGCATTCTGTGAAAATTATTTCTGTTCTGTGCATTCAACTAACAGAGCTGAACCTTACTTTTGATTGAGCCATTCTGAAACTCTCTTTCTGTAGAAACTGCAATTTTACATGCTAAGCGCTAAGAGGCCTACATTGGGAAAAATAATATCTTCAAATAAAAACTACACAGATGCATTCTGTGAAACTTATTTCTGATCTGTAAATTCAGTTAACAGAGATAAAACATATTTTTGATTGAGCAGTTATGAAACACTCTTTTTGTAGAAAATGCAAGTGGAGATTCGGAGCGCTAAGAGGGTAATAGTGGAAAAAGGAATGTCTTCAAATATAAACTACACAGAATCATTCGGTGAAACTTCTTTCTGATCTGTGCATTCAGCTAACAGAGTTAAACCATACATTTGATTGAGCAGATCTGAACACTCTTTCTGTAGAAAATGCAATTGGACATTTGGAGCGCTAAGAGCGTAGTAGTTTAAAAATGAATATATTCAAATATAAACTACACAGAAGCATTCTGTGAAACTTCTTTCTGATCTGAGCATTCAGCTAACAGAGTTAAACCATACTTTTGATTGAGCAGTTTTGAAACACTCTGTCTGTAGAAAATGCAACTGGACATTCGTAGCGCTAAGTGGGTAATAGTGGAAAAAAGAATATGTTCAAATATAAACTACACAGAAGCATTGTATGAAACTTCTTTCTGTTCTGTGCATTCAACTAACAGAGTTGAACCATACTTTTGATTGAGCCGTTCTGAAACACTCTTTCTGTAGAAACTGCAATTAGACATTCTGAGCGCTAAGAGGCCTATATTGGGAAAAAGAATGTCTACAAATAAAAACTACACAGAAGAATTGTGTGAAACTTCTTTCTGTTCTCTTTGTTCAACTAAAAGAGTTGAACCTTAGTTTTGATTGAGCCGTTCTGAAACACTCTTTCTGTAGAAAATGCAAGTGGAGATTCGGAGCGCTAAGAGGGTAATAGTGGAAAAAGGAATGTCTCCAAATATAAACTACACAGAATCATTCTTTGAAACTTCTTTCTGATCTGTGCATTCAGCTAACAGAGTTAAACCATACTTTTGATTGAGCAGATCTGAACACTCTTTCTGTAGAAAATGCAACTGGACATTTGGAGCGTTAAGAGAGTAGTAGTGGAAAAAGGAATATATTCAAATATAAACTACACAGAAGCATTCTGTGAAACTTCTTTCTGATCTGAGCATTCAGCTAACAGAGTTAAACCATACTTTTGATTGAGCAGTTTTGAAACACTCTGTCTGTAGAAAATGCAACTGGACATTCGTTGCGCTAAGTGGGTAATAGTGGAAAAAAGAATATGTTCAAATATAAACTACACAGAAGCATTGTATGAAACTTCTTTCTGTTCTGTGCATTCAACTAACAGAGTTGAACCTTACTTTTGATTGAGCCGTTCTGAAACACTCTTTCTGTAGAAACTGCAATTGGACATTCTGAGCGCTGAGAGGCCTATATTGGGAAAATGAATGTCTACAGATAAAAACTACACAGAAGAATTGTGTGAAACTTCTTTCTGTTCTGTTTGTTCAACTGAAAGATTTGAACCTTAGTTTTGATTGCGCAGTTCTGAACACTCTTTCTGTAGAAAATGCAAGTGGACATTCGGAGCGCTAAGAGGGTAATAGTGGAAAAAGGAATATATTCAAATATAAACTACACAGAATCATTCTGTGAAACTTCTTTCTGTTCTGTGCATTCAGCTAACAGAGTTAAACCATACTTTTGATTGAGCAGATCTGAACACTCTTTCTGTAGAAAATGCAACTGGACAGTTGGAGCGCTAAGAGAGTAGTAGTGGAGAAAGGAATATATTCAAATATAAACTACACAGAAGCATTCTGTGAAACTTCTTTCTGATCTGAGCATTCAGCTAACAGAGTTAAACCATACTTTTGATTGAGCAGTTTTGAAACACTCTGTCTGTAGAAAATGCAACTGGACATTCGTAGCGCTAAGTGGGTAAGAGTGGAAAAAAGAATATTTTCAAATATAAACTACACAGAATCATTGTATGAAACTTCTTTCTGTTCTGTGCATTCAACTAACAGAGTTGAACCTTACTTTTGATTGAGCCTTTCTGAAACACTCTTTCTGTAGAAACTGCAATTGGACATTCTGAGCGCTAAGAGGCCTCCATTGGGAAAAATAATATCTTCAAATAAAAACTACACAGAAGCATTGTGTGAAACTTATTTCTGATATGTTCATTAAGTTAACAGAGTTAAACCATACTTTTGATTGCGCAGTTCTGAACACTCTTTCTGTAGAAAATGCAAGTGGACATTCGGAGCGCTAAGAGGGTAATAGTGGAAAAAGGAATATATTCAAATATAAACTACACAGTAGCATTCTGTGAAAATACTTTCTGTTCTGTGCATTCAACTAACAGAGTTCAACCTTACTTTTGATTGAGCCGTTCTGCAACACTCTTTCTGTAGAAACTGCAATTGGACATGCTAAGCGCTAAGAGGCCTACATTGGGAAAAAGAATATCTTCAAATAAAAACTACACAGATGCATTCTGTGAAACTTATTTCTGATCTGTAATTTCAGTTAACAGAGATAAAACATATTTTTGATTGAGCAGTTATGAAACACTCTTTTTGTAGAAAATGCAAGTGGAGATTCGGAGCGCTAAGAGGGTAATAGTGGAAAAAGGAATGTCTTCAAATATAAACTACACAGAATCATTCGGTGAAAATTCTTTCTGATCTGTGCATTCAGCCAACAGAGTTAAACCATACTTTTGATTGAGCAGATCTGAACACTCTTTCTGTAGAAAATGCAACTGGACATTTGGAGAGCTAAGAGCGTAGTAGTGGAAAAAGGAATATATTCAAATATAAACTACACAGAAGCATTCTGTGAAACTTCTTTCTGATCTGAGCATTCAGCTAACAGAGTTAAACCATACTTTTGATTGAGCAGTTTTGAAACACTCTGTCTGTAGAAAATGCAACTGGACATTCGTAGCGCTAAGTGGGTAATAGTGGAAAAAAGAATATGTTCAAATATGAACTACACAGAAGCATTGTATGAAACTTCTTTCTGTTCTGTGCATTCAACTAACAGAGTTGAACCTTACTTTTGATTGAGCCGTTCTGAAACACTCTTTCTGTAGAAACTGCAATTGGACATTCTGAGCGCTAAGAGGCCTATATTGGGAAAAAGAATGTCTACAAATAAAAACTACACAGAAGAATTGTGTGAAACTTCTTTCTGTTCTGTTTGTTCAACTAAAAGAGTTGAACCTTAGTTTTGAATGAGCCGTTCTGAAACACTCTTTCTGTAGAAAATGCAAGTGGAGAATCGGAGTGCTAAGAGGGTAATAGTGGAAAAAGGAATGTCTCCAAATATAAACTCCACAGAATCATTCTGTGAAACTTCTTTCTGATCTGTGCATTCAGCTAACAGAGTTAAAACATACTTTTGATTGAGCAGATCTGAACACTCTTTCTGTAGAAAATGCAACTGGACATTTGGAGCGCTAAGAGCGTAGTAGTGGAAAAAGGAATATATTCAAATATAAACTACACAGAAGCATTCTGTGAAACTTCTTTCTGATCTGAGCATTCAGCTAACAGAATTAAACCATACTTTTGATTGAGCAGTTTTGAAACACTCTGTCTGTACAAAATGCAACTGGACATTCGTAGCGCTAAGTGGGTAATAGTGGAAAAAAGAATATGTTCAAATATAAACTACACAGAAGCATTGTATGAAACTTCTTTCTGTTCTGTGCATTCAACTAACAGAGTTGAACCTTACTTTTGATTGAGCCTTTCTGAAACACTCTTTCTGTAGAAACTGCAATTGGACATTCTGAGCGCTAAGAGGCCTCTATTGGGAAAAATAATATCTTCAAATAAAAACTACACAGAAGCATTGTGTGAAACTTATCTCTGATATGTTCATTAAGCTAACAGAGTTAAACCATACTTTTGATTGCGCAGTTCTGAAAACTATTTCTGTAGAAAATGCAAGTTGACATTCGGAGCGCTAAGAGGGTAATAGTGGAAAAAGGAATATATTCAAATATAAACTACACAGTAGCATTCTGTGAAAATTCTTTCTGTTCTGTGCATTCAACTAACAGAGTTGAACCTTACTTTTGATTGAGCCGTTCTGAAACTCTCTTTCTGTAGAAACTGCAATTGGACATGCTAAGCGCTAAGAGGCCTACATTGGGAAAAAGAATATCTTCAAATAAAAACTACACAGATGCATTTTGTGAAACTTATTTCTGATCTGTAAATTCCGTTAACAGAGATAAAACATATTTTTGATTGAGCAGTTATGAAACACTCTTTTTGTAGAAAATGCAAGTGGAGATTCGGAGCGCTAAGATGGTAATAATGGAAAAAGGAATGTCTTCAAATATAAACTACACAGAATCATTCGGTGAAACTTCTTTCTGATCTGTGCATTCAGCTAACAGAGTTAAACCATACTTTTGATTGTGCAGATCTGAACACTCTTTCTGTAGAAAATGCAACTGGACATTTGGAGCGCTAAGAGCGTAGTAGTGGAAAAAGGAATATATTCAAATATAAACTACACAGAAGCATTCTGTGAAACTTCTTTCTGATCTGAGCATTCAGCTAACAGAGTTAAACCATACTTTTGATTGAACAGTTTTGAAACACTCTGTCTGTAGAAAATGCAACTGGACATTCGTAGCGCTAAGTGGGTAATAGTGGAAAAAAGAATATGTTCAAATATGAACTACACAGAAGCATTGTATGAAACTTCTTTCTGTTCTCTGCATTCAACTAACAGAGTTGAACCTTACTTTTGATTGAGCCGTTCTGAAACACTCTTTCTGTAGAAACTGCAATTGGACATTCTGAGCGCTAAGAGGCCTATATTGGGAAAAAGAATGTCTACAAATAAAAACTACACAGAAGAATTGTGTGAAACTTCTTTCTGTTCTGTTTGTTCAACTAAAAGAGTTGAACCTTAGTTTTGATTGAGCCGTTCTGAAACACTCTTTCTGTAGAAAATGCAAGTGGAGATTCGGAGCGCTAAGAGGGTAATAGTGGAAAAAGGAATGTCTCCAAATATAAACTACACAGAATCATTCTGTGAAACTTCTTTCTGATCTGTGCATTCAGCTAACAGAGATAAACCATACATTTGATTGAGCAGATCTGAACACTCTTTCTGTAGAAAATGCAACTGGACATTTGGAGCGCTAAGAGAGTAGTAGTGGAAAAAGGAATATATTCAAATATAAACTACACAGAGGCATTCTGTGAAACTTCTTTCTGATCTGAGCATTCAGCTAACAGAGTTAAACCATACTTTTGTTTGAGCAGTTTTGAAACACTCTGTCTGTAGTAAATGCAACTGGACATTCGTAGCGCTAAGTGGGTAATAGTGGAAAAAAGAATATGTTCAAATATAAACTACACAGAAGCATTGTATGAAACTTCTTTCTCTTCTGTGCATTCAACTAACAGAGTTGAACCTTACATTTGATTGAGCCTTTCTGAAACACTCTTTCTGTAGAAACTGCAATTGGACATTCTGAGCGCTAAGAGGCCTATATTGGGAAAAATAATATCTTCAAATAAAAACTACACAGAAGCATTGTGTGAAACTTATTTCTGATATGTTCATTAAGCTAACTGAGATAAACCATACTTTTGATTGCGCAGTTCTGAACACTCTTTCTGTAGAAAATGCAAGTGGAAATTCGGAGCGCTAAGAGGGTAATAGTGGAAAAAGAAATATATTCAAATATAAACTACACAGTAGCATTCTGTGAAAATTCTTTCTGTTCTGTGCATTCAACTAACAGAGCTGAACCTTACTTTTGATTGAGCCATTCTGAAACTCTCTTTCTGTAGAAACTGCAATTTTACATGCTAAGCGCTAAGAGGCCTACATTGGGAAAAATAATATCTTCAAATAAAAACTACACAGATGCATTCTGTGAAACTTATTTCTGATCTGTAAATTCAGTTAACAGAGATAAAACATATTTTTGATTGAGCAGTTATGAAACACTCTTTTTGTAGAAAATGCAAGTGGAGATTCGGAGCGCTAAGAGGGTAATAGTGGAAAAAGGAATGTCTTCAAATATAAACTACACAGAATCATTCGGTGAAACTTCTTTCTGATCTGTGCATTCAGCTAACAGAGTTAAACCATACATTTGATTGAGCAGATCTGAACACTCTTTCTGTAGAAAATGCAATTGGACATTTGGAGCGCTAAGAGCGTAGTAGTTTAAAAATGAATATATTCAAATATAAACTACACAGAAGCATTCTGTGAAACTTCTTTCTGATCTGAGCATTCAGCTAACAGAGTTAAACCATACTTTTGATTGAGCAGTTTTGAAACACTCTGTCTGTAGAAAATGCAACTGGACATTCGTAGCGCTAAGTGGGTAATAGTGGAAAAAAGAATATGTTCAAATATAAACTACACAGAAGCATTGTATGAAACTTCTTTCTGTTCTGTGCATTCAACTAACAGAGTTGAACCATACTTTTGATTGAGCCGTTCTGAAACACTCTTTCTGTAGAAACTGCAATTAGACATTCTGAGCGCTAAGAGGCCTATATTGGGAAAAAGAATGTCTACAAATAAAAACTACGCAGAAGAATTGTGTGAAACTTCTTTCTGTTCTCTTTGTTCAACTAAAAGAGTTGAACCTTAGTTTTGATTGAGCCGTTCTGAAACACTCTTTCTGTAGAAAATGCAAGTGGAGATTCGGAGCGCTAAGAGGGTAATAGTGGAAAAAGGAATGTCTCCAAATATAAACTACACAGAATCATTCTGTGAAACTTCTTTCTGATCTGTGCATTCAGCTAACAGAGTTAAACCATAGTTTTGATTGAGCAGATCTGAAGACTCTTTCTGTAGAAAATGCAACTGGACATTTGGAGCGCTAAGAGAGTAGTAGTGGAAAAAGGAATATATTCAAACATAAACTACACAGAAGCATTCTGTGAAACTTCTTTCTGATCTGAGCATTCAGCTAACAGAGTTAAACCATACTTTTGATTGAGCAGTTTTGAAACACTCTGTCTGTAGAAAATGCAACTGGACATTCGTAGCGCTAAGTGGGTAATAGTGGAAAAAAGAATATGTTCAAATATAAACTACACAGAATCATTGTATGAAACTTCTTTCTGTTCTGTGCATTCAACTAACAGAGTTGAACCTTACTTTTGATTGAGCCTTTCTGAAACACTCTTTCTGTAGAAACTGCAATTGGACATTCTGAGCGCTAAGAGGCCTCTATTGGGAAAAATAATATCTTCAAATAAAAACTACACAGAAGCATTGTGTGAAACTTATTTCTGATATGTTCATTAAGCTAACAGAGTTAAACCATACTTTTGATTGCGCAGTTCTGAACACTCTTTCTGTAGAAAATGCAAGTGGACATTCGGAGCGCTAAGAGGGTAATAGTGGAAAAAGGAATATATTCAAATATAAACTACACAGAATCATTCTGTGAAACTTCTTTCTGATCTGTGCATTCAGCTAACAGAGTTAAACCATACTTTTGATTGAGCAGATCTGAACACTCTTTCTGTAGAAAATGCAACTGGACATTTGGAGCGCTAAGAGAGTAGTAGTGGAAAAAGGAATATATTCAAATATAAACTACACAGAAGCATTCTGTGAAACTTCTCTCTGATCTGAGCATTCAGCTAACAGAGTTAAACCATACTTTTGATTGAGCAGTTTTGAAACACTCTGTCTGTAGAAAATGCAACTGGACATTCGTAGCGCTAAGTGGGTAATAGTGGAAAAAAGAATATGTTCAAATATAAACTACACAGAAGCATTGTATGAAAATTCTTTCTGTTCTGTGCATTCAACTAACAGAGTTGAACCTTACTTTTGATTGAGCCTTTCTGAAACACTCTTTCTGTAGAAACTGCAATTGGACATTCTGAGCGCTAAGAGGCCTCTATTGGGAAAAATAATATCTTCAAATAAAAACTACACAGAAGCATTGTGTGAAACTTATCTCTGATATGTTCATTAAGCTAACAGAGTTAAACCATACTTTTGATTGCGCAGTTCTGAAAACTATTTCTGTAGAAAATGCAAGTTGACATTCGGAGCGCTAAGAGGGTAATAGTGGAAAAAGGAATATATTCAAATATAAACTACACAGTAGCATTCTGTGAAAATTCTTTCTGTTCTGTGCATTCAACTAACAGAGTTGAACCTTACTTTTGATTGAGCCGTTCTGAAACTCTCTTTCTGTAGAAACTGCAATTGGACATGCTAAGCGCTAAGAGGCCTACATTGGGAAAAAGAATATCTTCAAATAAAAACTACACAGATGCATTTTGTGAAACTTATTTCTGATCTGTAAATTCCGTTAACAGAGATAAAACATATTTTTGATTGAGCAGTTATGAAACACTCTTTTTGTAGAAAATGCAAGTGGAGATTCGGAGCGCTAAGATGGTAATAATGGAAAAAGGAATGTCTTCAAATATAAACTACACAGAATCATTCGGTGAAACTTCTTTCTGATCTGTGCATTCAGCTAACAGAGTTAAACCATACTTTTGATTGTGCAGATCTGAACACTCTTTCTGTAGAAAATGCAACTGGACATTTGGAGCGCTAAGAGCGTAGTAGTGGAAAAAGGAATATATTCAAATATAAACTACACAGAAGCATTCTGTGAAACTTCTTTCTGATCTGAGCATTCAGCTAACAGAGTTAAACCATACTTTTGATTGAACAGTTTTGAAACACTCTGTCTGTAGAAAATGCAACTGGACATTCGTAGCGCTAAGTGGGTAATAGTGGAAAAAAGAATATGTTCAAATATGAACTACACAGAAGCATTGTATGAAACTTCTTTCTGTTCTCTGCATTCAACTAACAGAGTTGAACCTTACTTTTGATTGAGCCGTTCTGAAACACTCTTTCTGTAGAAACTGCAATTGGACATTCTGAGCGCTAAGAGGCCTATATTGGGAAAAAGAATGTCTACAAATAAAAACTACACAGAAGAATTGTGTGAAACTTCTTTCTGTTCTGTTTGTTCAACTAAAAGAGTTGAACCTTAGTTTTGATTGAGCCGTTCTGAAACACTCTTTCTGTAGAAAATGCAAGTGGAGATTCGGAGCGCTAAGAGGGTAATAGTGGAAAAAGGAATGTCTCCAAATATAAACTACACAGAATCATTCTGTGAAACTTCTTTCTGATCTGTGCATTCAGCTAACAGAGATAAACCATACATTTGATTGAGCAGATCTGAACACTCTTTCTGTAGAAAATGCAACTGGACATTTGGAGCGCTAAGAGAGTAGTAGTGGAAAAAGGAATATATTCAAATATAAACTACACAGAGGCATTCTGTGAAACTTCTTTCTGATCTGAGCATTCAGCTAACAGAGTTAAACCATACTTTTGTTTGAGCAGTTTTGAAACACTCTGTCTGTAGTAAATGCAACTGGACATTCGTAGCGCTAAGTGGGTAATAGTGGAAAAAAGAATATGTTCAAATATAAACTACACAGAAGCATTGTATGAAACTTCTTTCTCTTCTGTGCATTCAACTAACAGAGTTGAACCTTACATTTGATTGAGCCTTTCTGAAACACTCTTTCTGTAGAAACTGCAATTGGACATTCTGAGCGCTAAGAGGCCTATATTGGGAAAAATAATATCTTCAAATAAAAACTACACAGAAGCATTGTGTGAAACTTATTTCTGATATGTTCATTAAGCTAACTGAGATAAACCATACTTTTGATTGCGCAGTTCTGAACACTCTTTCTGTAGAAAATGCAAGTGGAAATTCGGAGCGCTAAGAGGGTAATAGTGGAAAAAGAAATATATTCAAATATAAACTACACAGTAGCATTCTGTGAAAATTCTTTCTGTTCTGTGCATTCAACTAACAGAGCTGAACCTTACTTTTGATTGAGCCATTCTGAAACTCTCTTTCTGTAGAAACTGCAATTTTACATGCTAAGCGCTAAGAGGCCTACATTGGGAAAAATAATATCTTCAAATAAAAACTACACAGATGCATTCTGTGAAACTTATTTCTGATCTGTAAATTCAGTTAACAGAGATAAAACATATTTTTGATTGAGCAGTTATGAAACACTCTTTTTGTAGAAAATGCAAGTGGAGATTCGGAGCGCTAAGCGGGTAATAGTGGAAAAAGGAATGTCTTCAAATATAAACTACACAGAATCATTCGGTGAAACTTCTTTCTGATCTGTGCATTCAGCTAACAGAGTTAAACCATACATTTGATTGAGCAGATCTGAACACTCTTTCTGTAGAAAATGCAATTGGACATTTGGAGCGCTAAGAGCGTAGTAGTTTAAAAATGAATATATTCAAATATAAACTACACAGAAGCATTCTGTGAAACTTCTTTCTGATCTGAGCATTCAGCTAACAGAGTTAAACCATACTTTTGATTGAGCAGTTTTGAAACACTCTGTCTGTAGAAAATGCAACTGGACATTCGTAGCGCTAAGTGGGTAATAGTGGAAAAAAGAATATGTTCAAATATAAACTACACAGAAGCATTGTATGAAACTTCTTTCTGTTCTGTGCATTCAACTAACAGAGTTGAACCATACTTTTGATTGAGCCGTTCTGAAACACTCTTTCTGTAGAAACTGCAATTAGACATTCTGAGCGCTAAGAGGCCTATATTGGGAAAAAGAATGTCTACAAATAAAAACTACGCAGAAGAATTGTGTGAAACTTCTTTCTGTTCTCTTTGTTCAACTAAAAGAGTTGAACCTTAGTTTTGATTGAGCCGTTCTGAAACACTCTTTCTGTAGAAAATGCAAGTGGAGATTCGGAGCGCTAAGAGGGTAATAGTGGAAAAAGGAATGTCTCCAAATATAAACTACACAGAATCATTCTGTGAAACTTCTTTCTGATCTGTGCATTCAGCTAACAGAGTTAAACCATAGTTTTGATTGAGCAGATCTGAAGACTCTTTCTGTAGAAAATGCAACTGGACATTTGGAGCGCTAAGAGAGTAGTAGTGGAAAAAGGAATATATTCAAACATAAACTACACAGAAGCATTCTGTGAAACTTCTTTCTGATCTGAGCATTCAGCTAACAGAGTTAAACCATACTTTTGATTGAGCAGTTTTGAAACACTCTGTCTGTAGAAAATGCAACTGGACATTCGTAGCGCTAAGTGGGTAATAGTGGAAAAAAGAATATGTTCAAATATAAACTACACAGAATCATTGTATGAAACTTCTTTCTGTTCTGTGCATTCAACTAACAGAGTTGAACCTTACTTTTGATTGAGCCTTTCTGAAACACTCTTTCTGTAGAAACTGCAATTGGACATTCTGAGCGCTAAGAGGCCTCTATTGGGAAAAATAATATCTTCAAATAAAAACTACACAGAAGCATTGTGTGAAACTTATTTCTGATATGTTCATTAAGCTAACAGAGTTAAACCATACTTTTGATTGCGCAGTTCTGAACACTCTTTCTGTAGAAAATGCAAGTGGACATTCGGAGCGCTAAGAGGGTAATAGTGGAAAAAGGAATATATTCAAATATAAACTACACAGAATCATTCTGTGAAACTTCTTTCTGATCTGTGCATTCAGCTAACAGAGTTAAACCATACTTTTGATTGAGCAGATCTGAACACTCTTTCTGTAGAAAATGCAACTGGACATTTGGAGCGCTAAGAGAGTAGTAGTGGAAAAAGGAATATATTCAAATATAAACTACACAGAAGCATTCTGTGAAACTTCTCTCTGATCTGAGCATTCAGCTAACAGAGTTAAACCATACTTTTGATTGAGCAGTTTTGAAACACTCTGTCTGTAGAAAATGCAACTGGACATTCGTAGCGCTAAGTGGGTAATAGTGGAAAAAAGAATATGTTCAAATATAAACTACACAGAAGCATTGTATGAAAATTCTTTCTGTTCTGTGCATTCAACTAACAGAGTTGAACCTTACTTTTGATTGAGCCTTTCTGAAACACTCTTTCTGTAGAAACTGCAATTGGACATTCTGAGCGCTAAGAGGCCTCTATTGGGAAAAATAATATCTTCAAATAAAAACTACACAGAAGCATTGTGTGAAACTTATCTCTGATATGTTCATTAAGCTAACAGAGTTAAACCATACTTTTGATTGCGCAGTTCTGAAAACTATTTCTGTAGAAAATGCAAGTTGACATTCGGAGCGCTAAGAGGGTAATAGTGGAAAAAGGAATATATTCAAATATAAACTACACAGTAG
Organism: Symphalangus syndactylus; assembly: GCF_028878055.3. Taxonomy (NCBI): domain Eukaryota; kingdom Metazoa; phylum Chordata; class Mammalia; order Primates; family Hylobatidae; genus Symphalangus; species Symphalangus syndactylus. The sequence continues at coordinate 106,296,623 of NC_072437.2, read as the reverse complement.
CATTCTGTGAAAATTCTTTCTGTTCTGTGCATTCAACTAACAGAGTTGAACCTTACTTTTGATTGAGCCGTTCTGAAACTCTCTTTCTGTAGAAACTGCAATTGGACATGCTAAGCGCTAAGAGGCCTACATTGGGAAAAAGAATATCTTCAAATAAAAACTACACAGATGCATTTTGTGAAACTTATTTCTGATCTGTAAATTCCGTTAACAGAGATAAAACATATTTTTGATTGAGCAGTTATGAAACACTCTTTTTGTAGAAAATGCAAGTGGAGATTCGGAGCGCTAAGATGGTAATAATGGAAAAAGGAATGTCTTCAAATATAAACTACACAGAATCATTCGGTGAAACTTCTTTCTGATCTGTGCATTCAGCTAACAGAGTTAAACCATACTTTTGATTGTGCAGATCTGAACACTCTTTCTGTAGAAAATGCAACTGGACATTTGGAGCGCTAAGAGCGTAGTAGTGGAAAAAGGAATATATTCAAATATAAACTACACAGAAGCATTCTGTGAAACTTCTTTCTGATCTGAGCATTCAGCTAACAGAGTTAAACCATACTTTTGATTGAACAGTTTTGAAACACTCTGTCTGTAGAAAATGCAACTGGACATTCGTAGCGCTAAGTGGGTAATAGTGGAAAAAAGAATATGTTCAAATATGAACTACACAGAAGCATTGTATGAAACTTCTTTCTGTTCTCTGCATTCAACTAACAGAGTTGAACCTTACTTTTGATTGAGCCGTTCTGAAACACTCTTTCTGTAGAAACTGCAATTGGACATTCTGAGCGCTAAGAGGCCTATATTGGGAAAAAGAATGTCTACAAATAAAAACTACACAGAAGAATTGTGTGAAACTTCTTTCTGTTCTGTTTGTTCAACTAAAAGAGTTGAACCTTAGTTTTGATTGAGCCGTTCTGAAACACTCTTTCTGTAGAAAATGCAAGTGGAGATTCGGAGCGCTAAGAGGGTAATAGTGGAAAAAGGAATGTCTCCAAATATAAACTACACAGAATCATTCTGTGAAACTTCTTTCTGATCTGTGCATTCAGCTAACAGAGATAAACCATACATTTGATTGAGCAGATCTGAACACTCTTTCTGTAGAAAATGCAACTGGACATTTGGAGCGCTAAGAGAGTAGTAGTGGAAAAAGGAATATATTCAAATATAAACTACACAGAGGCATTCTGTGAAACTTCTTTCTGATCTGAGCATTCAGCTAACTGAGTTAAACCATACTTTTGTTTGAGCAGTTTTGAAACACTCTGTCTGTAGTAAATGCAACTGGACATTCGTAGCGCTAAGTGGGTAATAGTGGAAAAAAGAATATGTTCAAATATAAACTACACAGAAGCATTGTATGAAACTTCTTTCTCTTCTGTGCATTCAACTAACAGAGTTGAACCTTACATTTGATTGAGCCTTTCTGAAACACTCTTTCTGTAGAAACTGCAATTGGACATTCTGAGCGCTAAGAGGCCTATATTGGGAAAAATAATATCTTCAAATAAAAACTACACAGAAGCATTGTGTGAAACTTATTTCTGATATGTTCATTAAGCTAACTGAGATAAACCATACTTTTGATTGCACAGTTCTGAAGACTCTTTCTGTAGAAAATGCAAGTGGAAATTCGGAGCGCTAAGAGGGTAATAGTGGAAAAAGAAATATATTCAAATATAAACTACACAGTAGCATTCTGTGAAAATTCTTTCTGTTCTGTGCATTCAACTAACAGAGCTGAACCTTACTTTTGATTGAGCCATTCTGAAACTCTCTTTCTGTAGAAACTGCAATTTTACATGCTAAGCGCTAAGAGGCCTACATTGGGAAAAATAATATCTTCAAATAAAAACTACACAGATGCATTCTGTGAAACTTATTTCTGATCTGTAAATTCAGTTAACAGAGATAAAACATATTTTTGATTGAGCAGTTATGAAACACTCTTTTTGTAGAAAATGCAAGTGGAGATTCGGAGCGCTAAGAGGGTAATAGTGGAAAAAGGAATGTCTTCAAATATAAACTACACAGAATCATTCGGTGAAACTTCTTTCTGATCTGTGCATTCAGCTAACAGAGTTAAACCATACATTTGATTGAGCAGATCTGAACACTCTTTCTGTAGAAAATGCAATTGGACATTTGGAGCGCTAAGAGCGTAGTAGTTTAAAAATGAATATATTCAAATATAAACTACACAGAAGCATTCTGTGAAACTTCTTTCTGATCTGAGCATTCAGCTAACAGAGTTAAACCATACTTTTGATTGAGCAGTTTTGAAACACTCTGTCTGTAGAAAATGCAACTGGACATTCGTAGCGCTAAGTGGGTAATAGTGGAAAAAAGAATATGTTCAAATATAAACTACACAGAAGCATTGTATGAAACTTCTTTCTGTTCTGTGCATTCAACTAACAGAGTTGAACCATACTTTTGATTGAGCCGTTCTGAAACACTCTTTCTGTAGAAACTGCAATTAGACATTCTGAGCGCTAAGAGGCCTATATTGGGAAAAAGAATGTCTACAAATAAAAACTACGCAGAAGAATTGTGTGAAACTTCTTTCTGTTCTCTTTGTTCAACTAAAAGAGTTGAACCTTAGTTTTGATTGAGCCGTTCTGAAACACTCTTTCTGTAGAAAATGCAAGTGGAGATTCGGAGCGCTAAGAGGGTAATAGTGGAAAAAGGAATGTCTCCAAATATAAACTACACAGAATCATTCTGTGAAACTTCTTTCTGATCTGTGCATTCAGCTAACAGAGTTAAACCATAGTTTTGATTGAGCAGATCTGAAGACTCTTTCTGTAGAAAATGCAACTGGACATTTGGAGCGCTAAGAGAGTAGTAGTGGAAAAAGGAATATATTCAAACATAAACTACACAGAAGCATTCTGTGAAACTTCTTTCTGATCTGAGCATTCAGCTAACAGAGTTAAACCATACTTTTGATTGAGCAGTTTTGAAACACTCTGTCTGTAGAAAATGCAACTGGACATTCGTAGCGCTAAGTGGGTAATAGTGGAAAAAAAATATGTTCAAATATAAACTACACAGAATCATTGTATGAAACTTCTTTCTCTTCTGTGCATTCAACTAACAGAGTTGAACCTTACTTTTGATTGAGCCTTTCTGAAACACTCTTTCTGTAGAAACTGCAATTGGACATTCTGAGCGCTAAGAGGCCTCTATTGGGAAAAATAATATCTTCAAATAAAAACTACACAGAAGCATTGTGTGAAACTTATTTCTGATATGTTCATTAAGCTAACAGAGTTAAACCATACTTTTGATTGCGCAGTTCTGAACACTCTTTCTGTAGAAAATGCAAGTGGACATTCGGAGCGCTAAGAGGGTAATAGTGGAAAAAGGAATATATTCAAATATAAACTACACAGAATCATTCTGTGAAACTTCTTTCTGATCTGTGCATTCAGCTAACAGAGTTAAACCATACTTTTGATTGAGCAGATCTGAACACTCTTTCTGTAGAAAATGCAACTGGACATTTGGAGCGCTAAGAGAGTAGTAGTGGAAAAAGGAATATATTCAAATATAAACTACACAGAAGCATTCTGTGAAACTTCTCTCTGATCTGAGCATTCAGCTAACAGAGTTAAACCATACTTTTGATTGAGCAGTTTTGAAACACTCTGTCTGTAGAAAATGCAACTGGACATTCGTAGCGCTAAGTGGGTAATAGTGGAAAAAAGAATATGTTCAAATATAAACTACACAGAAGCATTGTATGAAAATTCTTTCTGTTCTGTGCATTCAACTAACAGAGTTGAACCTTACTTTTGATTGAGCCTTTCTGAAACACTCTTTCTGTAGAAACTGCAATTGGACATTCTGAGCGCTAAGAGGCCTCCATTGGGAAAAATAATATCTTCAAATAAAAACTACACAGAAGCATTGTGTGAAACTTATTTCTGATATGTTCATTAAGTTAACAGAGTTAATCCATACTTTTGATTGCGCAGTTCTGAACACTCTTTCTGAAGAAAATGCAAGTGGACATTCGGAGCGCTAAGAGGGTAATAGTGGAAAAAGGAATATATTCAAAAATAAACTACACATTAGCATTCTGTGAAAATACTTTCTGTTCTGTGCTTTCAACTAACAGAGTTCAACCTTACTTTTGATTGAGCCGTTCTGAAACACTCTTTCTGTAGAAACTGCAATTGGACATGCTAAGCGCTAAGAGGCCTATATTGGGAAAAAGAATATCTTCAAATAAAAACTACACAGATGCATTCTGTGAAACTTATTTCTGATCTGTAATTTCAGTTAACAGAGATAAAACATATTTTTGATTGAGCAGTTATGAAACACTCTTTTTGTAGAAAATGCAAGTGGAGATTCGGAGCGCTAAGAGGGTAATAGTGGAAAAAGGAATGTCTTCAAATATAAACTACACAGAATCATTCGGTGAAACTTCTTTCTGATCTGTGCATTCAGCCAACAGAGTTAAACCATACTTTTGATTGAGCAGATCTGAACACTCTTTCTGTAGAAAATGCAACTGGACATTTGGAGCGCTAAGAGCGTAGTAGTGGAAAAAGGAATATATTCAAATATAAACTACACAGAAGCATTCTGTGAAACTTCTTTCTCATCTGAGCATTCAGCTAACAGAGTTAAACCATACTTTTGATTGAGCAGTTTTGAAACACTCTGTCTGTAGAATATGCAACTGGACATTCGTAGCGCTAAGTGGGTAATAGTGGAAAAAAGAATATGTTCAAATATGAACTACACAGAAGCATTGTATGAAACTTCTTTCTGTTCTGTGCATTCAACTAACAGAGTTGAACCTTACTTTTGATTGAGCCGTTCTGAAACACTCTTTCTGTAGAAACTGCAATTGGACATTCTGAGCGCTAAGAGGCCTATATTGGGAAAAAGAATGTCTACAAATAAAAACTACACAGAAGAATTGTGTGAAACTTCTTTCTGTTCTGTTTGTTCAACTAAAAGAGTTGAACCTTAGTTTTGAATGAGCCGTTCTGAAACACTCTTTCTGTAGAAATTGCAAGTGGAGAATCGGAGCGCTAAGTGGGTAATAGTGGAAAAAGGAATGTCTCCAAATATAAACTACACAGAATCATTCTGTGAAACTTCTTTCTGATCTGTGCATTCAGCTAACAGAGTTAAACCATACTTTTGATTGAGCAGATCTGAACACTCATTCTGTAGAAAATGCAACTGGACATTTGGAGCGCTAAGAGAGTAGTAGTGGAAAAAGGAATATATTCAAATATAAACTACACAGAAGCATTCTGTGAAACTTCTTTCTGATCTGAGCATTCAGGTAACAGAGTTAAACCATACTTTTGATTGAGCAGTTTTGAAACACTCTGTCTGTAGAAAATGCAACTGGACATTCGTAGCGCTAAGTGGGTAATAGTGGAAAATAGAATATTTTCAAATATAAACTACACAGAAGCATTGTATGAAACTTCTCTCTGTTCTGTGCATTCAACTAACAGAGTTGAACCTTACTTTTGATTGAGCCTTTCTGAAACACTCTTTCTGTAGAAACTGCAATTGGACATTCTGAGCGCTAAGAGGCCTCTATTGGGAAAAATAATATCTTCAAATAAAAACTACACAGAAGCATTGTGTGAAACTTATTTCTGATATGTTCATTAAGCTAACAGAGTTAAACCATACTTTTGATTGCGCAGTTCCGAACACTCTTTCTGTAGAAAATGCAAGTGGACATTCGGAGCGCTAAGATGGTAATAGTGGAAAAAGGAATATATTCAAATATAAACTACACAGTAGCATTCTGTGAAAATTCTTTCTGTTCTGTGCATTCAACTAACAGAGTTGAACCTTACTTTTGATTGAGCCGTTCTGAAACTCTCTTTCTGTAGAAACTGCAATTGGACATGCTAAGCGCTAAGAGGCCTACATTGGGAAAAAGAATATCTTCAAATAAAAACTACACAGATGCATTTTGTGAAACTTACTTCTGATCTGTAAATTCCGTTAACAGAGATAAAACATATTTTTGATTGAGCAGTTATGAAACACTCTTTTTGTAGAAAATGCAAGTGGAGATTCGGAGCGCTAAGAGGGTAATAATGGAAAAAGGAATGTCTTCAAATATAAACTACACAGAAACATTCGGTGAAACTTCTTTCTGATCTGTGCATTCAGCTAACAGAGTTAAACCATACTTTTGATTGAGCAGATCTGAACACTCTTTCTGTAGAAAATGCAACTGGACATTTGGAGCGCTAAGAGCGTAGTAGTGGAAAAAGGAATATATTCAAATATAAACTACACAGAAGCATTCTGTGAAACTTCTTTCTGATCTGAGCATTCAGCTAACAGAGTTAAACCATACTTTTGATTGAACAGTTTTGAAACACTCTGTCTGTAGAAAATGCAACTGGACATTCGTAGCGCTAAGTGGGTAATAGTGGAAAAAAGAATATATTCAAATATAAACTACACAGAAGCATTGTATGAAACTTCTTTCTGTTCTGTGCATTCAACTAACAGAGTTGAACCTTACTTTTGATTGAGCCGTTCTGAAACACTCTTTCTGTAGAAACTGCAATTGGACATTCTGAGCGCTAAGAGGCCTATATTGGGAAAAAGAATGTCTACAAATAAAAACTACACAGAAGAATTGTGTGAAACTTCTTTCTGTTCTGTTTGTTCAACTAAAAGAGTTGAACTTTAGTTTTGATTGAGCCGTTCTGAAACACTCTTTCTGTAGAAAATGCAAGTGGAGATTCGGAGCGCTAAGAGGGTAATAGTGGAAAATAGAATGTCTCCAAATATAAACTACACAGAATCATTCTGTGAAACTTCTTTCTGATCTGTGCATTCAGCTAACAGAGTTAAACCATACTTTTGATTGAGCAGATCTGAACACTCATTCTGTAGAAAATGCAACTGGACATTTGGAGCGCTAAGAGAGTAGTAGTGGAAAAAGGAATATATTCAAATATAAACTATACAGAAGCATTCTGTGAAACTTCTTTCTGATCTGAGCATTCAGCTAACAGAGTTAAACCATACTTTTGATTGAGCCTTTCTGAAACACTCTTTCTGTAGAAACTGCAATTGGACATTCTGAGCGCTAAGAGGTCTCTATTGGGAAAAATAATATCTTCAAATAAAAAGTACACAGAAGCATTGTGTGAAACTTATTTCTGATATGTTCATTAAACTAACAGAGTTAAACCATACTTTTGATTGCGCAGTTGTGAACACTCTTTCTGTAGAAAATGCAAGTGGACATTCGGAGCGCTAAGAGGGTAATAGTGGAAAAAGGAATATATTCAAATATAAACTACACAGTAGCATTCTGTGAAAATACTTTCTGTTCTGTGCATTCAACTAACAGAGTTGAACCTTACTTTTGATTGAGCCGTTCTGAAACACTCTTTCTGTAGAAACTGCAATTGGACATGCTAAGCGCTAAGAGGCCTACATTGGGAAAAAGAATATCTTCAAATAAAAACTACAAAGATGCATTCTGTGAAACTTATTTCTGATCTGTAAATTCAGTTAACAGAGATAAAACATATTTTTGATTCAGCAGTTATGAAACACTCTTTTTGTAGAAAATGCAAGTGGAGATTCGGAGCGCTAAGAGGGTAATAATGGAAAAAGGAATGTCTTCAAATATAAACTACACAGAATCATTCGGTGAAACTTCTTTCTGATCTGTGCATTCAGCTAACAGAGTTAAACCATACTTTTGATTGAGCAGATCTGAACACTCTTTCTGTAGAAAATGCAACTGGACATTTGGAGCGCTAAGAGCGTAGTAGTGGAAAAAGGAATATATTCAAATATAAACTACACAGAAGCATTCTTTGAAACTTCTTTCTGATCTGAGCATTCAGCTAACAGAGTTAAACCATACTTTTGATTGAGCAGTTTTGAAACACTCTGTCTGTAGAAAATGCAAGTGGACATTCGGAGCGCTAAGTGGGTAATAGTGGAGAAAATAATATATTCAAATATAAACTATACAGTAGCATTCTGTGAAAATACTTTCTGTTCTTTGCATTCAACTAACAGAGTTGAACCTTACTTTTGATTGAGCCGTTCTGAAACACTCTTTCTGTAGAAACTGCAATTGGACATTCTGGGCGCTAAGAGGCTTATATTGGGAAAAAGAATGTCTACAAATAAAAACTACACAGAAGAATTGTGTGAAACTTCTTTCTGTTCTGTTTGTTCAACTAAAAGAGTTGAACCTTAGTTTTGATTGAGCCGTTCTGAAACACTCTTTCTGTAGAAAATGCAAGTGGAGATTCGGAGCGCTAAGAGGGTAATAATGGAAAAAGGAATGTCTCCAAATATAAACTACACAGAATCATTCTGTGAAACTTCTTTCTGATCTGTGCATTCAGCTAACAGAGTTAAACCATACTTTTGATTGAGCAGATCTGAACACTCTTTCTGTAGAAAATGCAACTGGACATTTGGAGCGCTAAGAGAGTAGTAGTGGAAAAAGGAATATATTCAAATATAAACTACACAGAAGCATTCTGTGAAACTTCTTTCTGATCTGAGCATTCAGCTAACAGATTTAATCCATACTTTTGATTGAGCAGTTTTGAAACACTCTGTCTGTAGAAAATGCAACTGGACATTCGTAGCGCTAAGTGGGTAATAGTGGAAAAAAGAATATGTTCAAATATAAGCTACACAGAAGCATTGTATGAAACTTCTTTCTGTTCTGTGCATTCAACTAACAGAGTTGAACCTTACTTTTGATTGAGAATTTCTGAAACACTCTTTCTGTAGAAACTGCAATTGGACATTCTGAGCGCTAAGAGGCCTCTATTGGGAAAAATAATATCTTCAAATAAAAACTACACAGAAGCATTGTGTGAAACTTATTTCTGATATGTTCATTAAGCTAACAGAGTTAAACGATACTTTTGATTGCGCAGTTCTGAACACTCTTTCTGTAGAAAATGCAAGTGGACATTCGGAGCTCTAAGAGGGTAATAGTGGAAAAAGGAATATATTCAAATATAAACTACACAGTAGCATTCTGTGAAAATTCTTTCTGTTCTGTGCATTCAACTAACAGAGTTGAACCTTACTTTTGATTGAGCCGTTCTGAAACACTCTTTCTGTAGAAACTGCAATTGGACATGCTAAGCGCTAAGAGGCCTACATTGGGAAAAAAAATATCTTCAAATAAAAACTACACAGATGCATTCTGTGAAACTTATTTCTGAGCTGTAAATTCAGTTAACAGAGATAAAACATATTTTTGATTGAGCAGTTATGAAACACTCTTTTTGTAGAAAATGCAAGTGGAGATTCGGAGCGCTAAGTGGGTAATAGTGGAAAAAGGAATGTCTTCAAATATAAACTACACAGAATCATTCGGTGAAACTTCTTTCTGATCTGTGCATTCAGCTAACAGAGTTAAACCATACTTTTGATTGAGCAGATCTGAACACTCTTTCTGTAGAAAATGCAACTGGACATTTGGAGCGCTAAGAGCGTAGTAGTGGAAAAAGGAATATATTCAAATATAAACTACACAGAAGCATTCTGTGAAACTTCTTTCTGATCTGAGCATTCAGCTAACAGAGTTAAACCATACTTTTGATTGAGCAGTTTTGAAACACTCTGTCTGTAGAAAATGCAAGTGGACATTCGGAGCGCTAAGTGGGTAATAGTGGAGAAAATAATATATTCAAATATAAACTATACAGTAGCATTCTGTGAAAATACTTTCTGTTCTTTGCATTCAACTAACAGAGTTGAACCTTACTTTTGATTGAGCCGTTCTGAAACACTCTTTCTGTAGAAACTGCAATTGGACATTCTGGGCGCTAAGAGGCTTATATTGGGAAAAAGAATGTCTACAAATAAAAACTACACAGAAGAATTGTGTGAAACTTCTTTCTGTTCTGTTTGTTCAACTAAAAGAGTTGAACCTTAGTTTTGATTGAGCCGTTCTGAAACACTCTTTCTGTAGAAAATGCAAGTGGAGATTCGGAGCGCTAAGAGGGTAATAATGGAAAAAGGAATGTCTCCAAATATAAACTACACAGAATCATTCTGTGAAACTTCTTTCTGATCTGTGCATTCAGCTAACAGAGTTAAACCATACTTTTGATTGAGCAGATCTGAACACTCTTTCTGTAGAAAATGCAACTGGACATTTGGAGCGCTAAGAGAGTAGTAGTGGAAAAAGGAATATATTCAAATATAAACTACACAGAAGCATTCTGTGAAACTTCTTTCTGATCTGAGCATTCAGCTAACAGATTTAATCCATACTTTTGATTGAGCAGTTTTGAAACACTCTGTCTGTAGAAAATGCAACTGGACATTCGTAGCGCTAAGTGGGTAATAGTGGAAAAAAGAATATGTTCAAATATAAGCTACACAGAAGCATTGTATGAAACTTCTTTCTGTTCTGTGCATTCAACTAACAGAGTTGAACCTTACTTTTGATTGAGAATTTCTGAAACACTCTTTCTGTAGAAACTGCAATTGGACATTCTGAGCGCTAAGAGGCCTCTATTGGGAAAAATAATATCTTCAAATAAAAACTACACAGAAGCATTGTGTGAAACTTATTTCTGATATGTTCATTAAGCTAACAGAGTTAAACGATACTTTTGATTGCGCAGTTCTGAACACTCTTTCTGTAGAAAATGCAAGTGGACATTCGGAGCTCTAAGAGGGTAATAGTGGAAAAAGGAATATATTCAAATATAAACTACACAGTAGCATTCTGTGAAAATTCTTTCTGTTCTGTGCATTCAACTAACAGAGTTGAACCTTACTTTTGATTGAGCCGTTCTGAAACACTCTTTCTGTAGAAACTGCAATTGGACATGCTAAGCGCTAAGAGGCCTACATTGGGAAAAAAAATATCTTCAAATAAAAACTACACAGATGCATTCTGTGAAACTTATTTCTGAGCTGTAAATTCAGTTAACAGAGATAAAACATATTTTTGATTGAGCAGTTATGAAACACTCTTTTTGTAGAAAATGCAAGTGGAGATTCGGAGCGCTAAGTGGGTAATAGTGGAAAAAGGAATGTCTTCAAATATAAACTACACAGAATCATTCGGTGAAACTTCTTTCTGATCTGTGCATTCAGCTAACAGAGTTAAACCATACTTTTGATTGAGCAGATCTGAACACTCTTTCTGTAGAAAATGCAACTGGACATTTGGAGCGCTAAGAGCGTAGTAGTGGAAAAAGGAATATATTCAAATATAAACTACACAGAAGCATTCTGTGAAACTTCTTTCTCATCTGAGCATTCAGCTAACAGAGTTAAACCATACTTTTGATTGAGCAGTTTTGAAACACTCTGTCTGTAGAAAATGCAACTGGACATTCGTAGCGCTAAGTGGGTAATAGTGGAAAAAAGAATATGTTCAAATATGAACTACACAGAAGCATTGTATGAAACTTCTTTCTGTTCTGTGCATTCAACTAACAGAGTTGAACCTTACTTTTGATTGAGTCGTTCTGAAACACTCTTTCTGTAGAAACTGCAATTGGACATTCTGAGCGCTAAGAGGCCTATATTGGGAAAAAGAATGTCAACAAATAAAAACTACACAGATGAATTGTGTGAAACTTCTTTCTGTTCTGTTTGTTCAACTAAAAGAGTTGAACCTTAGTTTTGATTGAGCCGTTCTGAAACACTCTTTCTGTAGAAAATGCAAGTGGAGATTCGGAGCGCTAAGAGGGTAATAGTGGAAAAAGGAATGTCTCCAAATATAAACTACACAGAATCATTCTGTGAAACTTCTTTCTGATCTGTGCATTAGGCTAACAGAGATAAACCATACATTTGATTGAGCAGATCTGAACACTCTTTCTGTAGAAAATGCAACTGGACATTTGGAGCGCTAAGAGAGTAGTAGTGGAAAAAGGAATATATTCAAATATAAACTACACAGAGGCATTCTGTGAAACTTCTTTCTGATCTGAGCATTCAGCTAACAGAGTTAAACCATACTTTTGATTGAGCAATTTTGAAACACTCTGTCTGTAGTAAATGCAACTGGACATTCGTAGCGCTAAGTGGGTAATAGTGGAAAAAAGAATATGTTCAAATATAAACTACACAGAAGCATTGTATGAAAATTCTTTCTGTTCTGTGCATTCAACTATCAGAGTTGAACCTTACATTTGATTGAGCCTTTCTGAAACACTCTTTCTGTAGAAACTGCAATTGGACATTCTGAGCGCTAAGAGGCCTATATTGGGAAAAATAATATCTTCAAATAAAAACTACACAGAAGCATTGTGTGAAACTTATTTCTGATATGTTCATTAAGCTAACAGAGTTAAACCATACTTTTGAATGCGCAGTTCTGAACACTCTTTCTGTAGAAAATGCAAGTGGAAATTCGGAGCGCTAAGAGGGTAAGAGTGGAAAAAGAAATATATTCAAATATAAACTACACAGTAGCATTCTGTGAAAATTCTTTCTGTTCTGTGCATTCAACTAACAGAGCTGAACCTTACTTTTGATTGAGCCATTCTGAAACTCTCTTTCTGTAGAAACTGCAATTTTACATGCTAAGCGCTAAGAGGCCTACATTGGGAAAAAGAATATCTTCAAATAAAAACTACACAGATGCATTCTGTGAAACTTATTTCTGATCTGTAAATTCAGTTAACAGAGATAAAACATATTTTTGATTGAGCAGTTATGAAACACTCTTTTTGTAGAAAATGCAAGTGGAGATTCGGAGCGCTAAGAGGGTAATAGTGGAAAAAGGAATGTCTTCAAATATAAACTACACAGAATCATTCGGTGAAACTTCTTTCTGATCTGTGCATTCAGCTAACAGAGTTAAACCATACATTTGATTGAGCAGATCTGAACACTCTTTCTGTAGAAAATGCAACTGGACATTTGGAGCGCTAAGAGCGTAGTAGTGGAAAAATGAATATATTCAAATATAAACTACACAGAAGCATTCTGTGAAACTTCTTTCTGATCTGAGCATTCAGCTAACAGAGTTAAACCATACTTTTGATTGAGCAGTTTTGAAACACTCTGTCTGTAGAAAATGCAACTGGACATTCGTAGCGTTCAGTGGGTAATAGTGGAAAAAAGAATTTGTTCAAATATAAACTACACAGAAGCATTGTATGAAACTTCTTTCTGTTCTGTGCATTCAACTAACAGAGTTGAACCATACTTTTGATTGAGCCGTTCTGAAACACTCTTTCTGTAGAAACTGCAATTAGACATTCTGAGCGCTAAGAGGCCTATATTGGGAAAAAGAATGTCTACAAATAAAAACTACACAGAAGAATTGTGTGAAACTTCTTTCTGTTCTCTTTGTTCAACTAAAAGAGTTGAACCTTAGTTTTGATTGAGCCGTTCTGAAACACTCTTTCTGTAGAAAATGCAAGTGGAGATTCGGAGCGCTAAGAGGGTAATAGTGGAAAAAGGAATGTCTCCAAATATAAACTACACAGAATCATTCTGTGAAACTTCTTTCTGATCTGTGCATTCAGCTAACAGAGTTAAACCATAGTTTTGATTGAGCCGATCTGAAGACTCTTTCTGTAGAAAATGCAACTGGACATTTGGAGCGCTAAGAGAGTAGTAGTGGAAAAAGGAATATATTCAAACATAAACTACACAGAAGCATTCTGTGAAACTTCTTTCTGATCTGAGCATTCAGCTAACAGAGTTAAACAATACTTTTGATTGAGCAGTTTTGAAACACTCTGTCTGTAGAAAATGCAACTGGACATTCGTAGCGCTAAGTGGGTAATAGTGGAAAAAAGAATATGTTCAAATATAAACTACACAGAATCATTGTATGAAACTTCTTTCTGTTCTGTGCATTCAACTAACAGAGTTGAACCTTACTTTTGATTGAGCCTTTCTGAAACACTCTTTCTGTAGAAACTGCAATTGGACATTCTGAGCGCTAAGAGGCCTCTATTGGGAAAAATAATATCTTCAAATAAAAACTACACAGAAGCATTGTGTGAAACTTATTTCTGATATGTTCATTAAGCTAACAGAGTTAAACCATACTTTTGATTGCGCAGTTCTGAACACTCTTTCTGTAGAAAATGCAAGTGGACATTCAGAGCGCTAAGAGGGTAATAGTGGAAAAAGGAATATATTCAAATATAAACTACACAGTAGCATTCAGTGAAAATTCTTTCTGTTCTGTGCATTCAACTAACAGAGTTGAACCTTACTTTTGATTGAGCCGTTCTGAAACACTCTTTCTGTAGAAACTGCAATTGGACATGCTAAGCGCTAAGAGGCCTACATTGGGAAAAAGAATATCTTCAAATAAAAACTACACAGATGCATTCTGTGAAACTTATTTCTGATCTGTAAATTCAGTTAACAGAGATAAAACATATTTTTGATTGAGCAGTTATGAAACACTCTTTTTGTAGAAAATGCAAGTGGAGATTCGGAGCGCTAAGTGGGTAATAGTGGAAAAAGGAATGTCTTCAAATATAAACTACACAGAATCATTCGGTGAAACTTCTTTCTGATCTGTGCATTCAGCTAACAGAGTTAAACCATACTTTTGATTGAGCAGATCTGAACACTCTTTCTGTAGAAAATGCAACTGGACATTTGGAGCGCTAAGAGCGTAGTAGTGGAAAAAGGAATATATTCAAATATAAACTACACAGAGGCATTCTGTGAAACTTCTTTCTGATCTGAGCATTCAGCTAACAGTGTTAAACCATACTTTTGATTGAGCAGTTTTGAAACACTCTGTCTGTAGAAAATGCAACTGGACATTCGTAGCGCTAAGTGGGTAATAGTGGAAAAAAGAATATGTTCAAATATGAACTACACAGAAGCATTGTATGAAACTTCTTTCTGTTCTGTGCATTCAACTAACAGAGTTGAACCTTACTTTTGATTGAGCCGTTCTGAAACACTCTTTCTGTAGAAACTGCAATTGGACATTCTGAGCGCTAAGAGGCCTATATTGGGAAAAAGAATGTCTACAAATAAAAACTACACAGAAGAATTGTGTGAAACTTCTTTCTGTTCTGTTTGTTCAACTAAAAGAGTTGAATCTTAGTTTTGATTGAGCCGTTCTGAAACACTCTTTCTGTAGAAACTGCAATTGGACATTCTGAGCGCTAAAAGGCCTATATTGGGAAAAATAATATCTTCAAATAAAAACTACACAGAAGCATTGTGTGAAACTTATTTCTGATATGTTCGTTAAGCTAACAGAGTTAAACCATACTTTTGATTGATCAGATCTGAACACTCTTTCTGTAGAAAATGCAACTGGACATTTGGAGCGCTAAGAGAGTAGTAGTGGAAAAAGGAATATATTCAAATATAAACTACACAGAAGCATTCTGTGAAACTTCTTTCTGATCTGAGCATTCAGCTAACAGAGTTAAACCATACTTTTGATTGAGCAGTTTTGAAACATTCTGTCTGTAGAAAATGCAACTGGACATTCGTAGCGCTAAGTGGGTAATAGTGGAAAAAAGAATACGTTCAAATATAAGCTACACAGAAGCATTGTATGAAACTTCTTTCTGTTCTGTGCATTCAACTAACAGAGTTGAACCTTACTTTTGATTGAGCCTTTCTGAAACACTCTTTCTGTAGAAAGTGCAATTGGACATTCTGAGCGCTAAGAGGCCTCTATTGGGAAAAATAATATCTTCAAATAAAAACTACACAGAAGCATTGTGTGAAACTTATTTCTGATATGTTCATTAAGCTAACAGAGTTAAACCATACTTTTGATTGCGCAGTTCTGAACACTCTTTCTGTAGAAAATGCAAGTGGACATTCGGAGCGCTAAGAGGGTAATAGTGGAAAAAGGAATATATTCAAATATAAACTACACAGTAGCATTCTGTGAAAATTCTTTCTGTTCTGTGCATTCAGCTAACAGAGTTGAACCTTACTTTTGATTGAGCCGTTCTGAAACACTCTTTCTGTAGAAACTGCAATTGGACATGCTAAGCGCTAAGAGGCCTACATTGGGAAAAAGAATATCTTCAAATAAAAACTACACAGATGCATTCTGTGAAACTTATTTCTGATCTGTAAATTCAGTTAACAGAGATAAAACATATTTTTGATTGAGCAGTTATGAAACACTCTTTTTGTAGAAAATGCAAGTGGAGATTCGGAGTGCTAAGAGGGTAATAGTGGAAAAAGGAATGTCTTCAAATATAAACTACACAGAATCATTCGATGAAACTTCTTTCTGATCTGTGCATTCAGCTAACAGAGTTAAACCATACTATTGATTGAGCAGATCTGAACACTCTTTCTGTAGAAAATGCAACTGGACATTTGGAGCGCTAAGAGCGTAGTAGTGGAAAAAGGAATATATTCAAATATAAACTACACAGAAGCATTCTGTGAAACTTCTTTCTGATCTGAGCATTCAGCTAACAGAGTTAAACCATACTTTTGATTGAGCAGTTTTGAAACACTCTGTCTGTAGAAAATGCAACTGGACATTTCATAGCGCTAAGTGGGTAATAGTGGAAAAAAGAATATGTTCAAATATAAACTACACAGAAGCATTGTATGAAACAACTTTCTGTTCTGTGCATTCCACTAACAGAGTTGAACCTTACTTTTGATTGAGCCGTTCTGAAACACTCTTTCTGTAGAAACTGCAATTGGACATTCTGAGCGCTAAGAGGCCTATATTGGGAAAATGAATGTCTACAAATAAAAACTACACAGAAGAATTGTGTGAAACTTCTTTCTGTTCTGTTTGTTCAACTAAAAGAGTTGAACCTTAGTTTTGATTGAGCCGTTCTGAAACACTCTTTCTGTAGAAAATGCAAGTGGAGATTCGGAGCGCTAAGAGGGTAATAGTGGAAAAAGGAATGTCTCCAAATATAAACTACACAGAATCATTCTGTGAAACTTCTTTCTGATCTGTGCATTCAGCTAACAGAGTTAAACCATACTTTTGATTGAGCAGATCTGAACACTCTTTCTGTTGAAAATGCAACTGGACATTTGGAGCGCTAAGAGAGTAGTAGTGGAAAAAGGAATATATTCAAATATAAACTACACAGAAGCATTCTGTGAAACTTCTTTCTGATCTGAGCATTCAGCTAACAGAGTTAAACCATACTTTTGATTGAGCAGTTTTGAAACACTCTGTCTGTAGAAAATGCAACTGGACATTCGTAGCGCTAAGTGGGTAATAGTGGAAAAAAGAATATGTTCAAATATAAACTACACAGAAGCATTGTATGAAACTTCTTTCTGTTCTGTGCATTCAACTAACAGAGTTGAACCTTACTTTTGATTGAGCCTTTCTGAAACACTCTTTCTGTAGAAACTGCAATTGGACATTCTGAGCGCTAAGAGGCCTATATTGGGAAAAATAATATCTTCAAATAAAAACTACACAGAAGCATTGTGTGAAACATATTTCTGATATGTTCATTAAGCTAACAGAGTTAAACGATACTTTTGATTGCGCAGTTCTGAACACACTTTCTGTAGAAAATGCAAGTGGACATTCGGAGCGCTAAGAGGGTAATAGTGGAAAAAGGAATATATTCAAATATTAACTATACAGTAGCATTCTGTGAAAATTCTTTCTGTTCTGTGCATTCAACTAACAGAGTTGAACCTTACTTTTGATTGAGCCGTTCTGAAACACTCTTTCTGTAGAAACTGCAATTGGACATGCTAAGCGCTAAGAGGCCTACATTGGGAAAAAGAATATCTTCAAATAAAAACTACACAGATGCATTCTGTGAAACTTATTTCTGATCTGTAAATTCAGTTAACAGAGATAAAACATATTTTTGATTCAGCAGTTATGAAACACTCTTTTTGTAGAAAATGCAAGTGGAGATTCGGAGCGCTAAGAGGGTAATAGTGGAAAAAGGAATGTCTTCAAATATAAACTACACAGAATCATTCGGTGAAACATCTTTCTGATCTGTGCATACAGCTAACAGAGTTAAACCATACTTTTGATTGAGCAGATCTGATCACTCTTTCTGTAGAAAATGCAACTGGACATTTGGAGCGCTAAGAGCGTAGTAGTGGAAAAAGGAATATATTCAAATATAAACTACACAGAAGCATTCTGTGAAACTTCTTTCTGATCTGAGCATTCAGCTAACAGAGTTAAACCATACTTTTGATTGAGCAGTTTTGAAACACTCTGTCTGTAGAAAATGCCACTGGACATTCGTAGCGCTAAGTGGGTAATAGTGGAAAAAAGAATATGTTCAAATATAAACTAAACAGAAGCATTGTATGAAACTTCTTTCTGTTCTGTGCATTCAACTAACAGAGTTGAACCTTACTTTTGATTGAGCCGTTCTGAAACACTCTTTCTGTAGAAACTGCAATTGGACATTCTGAGCGCTAAGAGGCCTATATTGGGAAAAAGAATGTCTACAGATAAAAACTACACAGAAGAATTGTGTGAAACTTCTTTCTGTTCTGTTTGTTCAACTAAAAGAGTTGAACCTTAGTTTTGATTGAGCCGTTCTGAAACACTCTTTCTGTACAAAATGCAAGTGGAGATTCGGAGCGCTAAGAGGGTAATAGTGGAAAAAGGAATGTCTCCAAATATAAACTACACAGAATCATTCTGTGAAACTTCTTTCTGATCTGTGCATTCAGCTAACAGAGTTAAACCATACTTTTGATTGAGCAGATCTGAACACTCTTTCTGTTGAAAATGCAACTGGACATTTGGAGCGCTAAGAGAGTAGTAGTGGAAAAAGGAATATATTCAAATATAAACTACACAGAAGCATTCTGTGAAACTTCTTTCTGATCTGAGCATTCAGCTAACAGAGTTAAACCATACTTTTGATTGAGCAGTTTTGAAACACTCTGTCTGTAGAAAATGCAACTGGACATTCGTAGCGCTAAGTGGGTAATAGTGGAAAAAAGAATATGTTCAAATATAAACTACACAGAAGCATTGTATGAAACTTCTTTCTGTTCTGTGCATTCAACTAACAGAGTTGAACCTTACTTTTGATTGAGCCTTTCTGAAACACTCTTTCTGTAGAAACTGCAATTGGACATTCTGAGCGCTAAGAGGCCTATATTGGGAAAAATAATATCTTCAAATAAAAACTACACAGAAGCATTGTGTGAAACATATTTCTGATATGTTCATTAAGCTAACAGAGTTAAACGATACTTTTGATTGCGCAGTTCTGAACACACTTTCTGTAGAAAATGCAAGTGGACATTCGGAGCGCTAAGAGGGTAATAGTGGAAAAAGGAATATATTCAAATATTAACTATACAGTAGCATTCTGTGAAAATTCTTTCTGTTCTGTGCATTCAACTAACAGAGTTGAACCTTACTTTTGATTGAGCCGTTCTGAAACTCTCTTTCTGTAGAAACTGCAATTGGACATGCTAAGCGCTAAGAGGCCTACATTGGGAAAAAGAATATCTTCAAATAAAAACTACACAGATGCATTCTGTGAAACTTATTTCTGATCTGTAAATTCAGTTAACAGAGATAAAACATATTTTTGATTCAGCAGTTATGAAACACTCTTTTTGTAGAAAATGCAAGTGGAGATTCGGAGCGCTAAGAGGGTAATAGTGGAAAAAGGAATGTCTTCAAATATAAACTACACAGAATCATTCGGTGAAACATCTTTCTGATCTGTGCATACAGCTAACAGAGTTAAACCATACTTTTGATTGAGCAGATCTGATCACTCTTTCTGTAGAAAATGCAACTGGACATTTGGAGCGCTAAGAGCGTAGTAGTGGAAAAAGGAATATATTCAAATATAAACTACACAGAAGCATTCTGTGAAACTTCTTTCTGATCTGAGCATTCAGCTAACAGAGTTAAACCATACTTTTGATTGAGCAGTTTTGAAACACTCTGTCTGTAGAAAATGCCACTGGACATTCGTAGCGCTAAGTGGGTAATAGTGGAAAAAAGAATATGTTCAAATATAAACTAAACAGAAGCATTGTATGAAACTTCTTTCTGTTCTGTGCATTCAACTAACAGAGTTGAACCTTACTTTTGATTGAGCCGTTCTGAAACACTCTTTCTGTAGAAACTGCAATTGGACATTCTGAGCGCTAAGAGGCCTATATTGGGAAAAAGAATGTCTACAGATAAAAACTACACAGAAGAATTGTGTGAAACTTCTTTCTGTTCTGTTTGTTCAACTAAAAGAGTTGAACCTTAGTTTTGATTGAGCCGTTCTGAAACACTCTTTCTGTACAAAATGCAAGTGGAGATTCGGAGCGCTAAGAGGGTAATAGTGGAAAAAGGAATGTCTCCAAATATAAACTACACAGAATCATTCTGTGAAACTTCTTTCTGATCTGTGCATTCAGCTAACAGAGTTAAACCATACTTTTGATTGAGCAGATCTGAACACTCTTTCTGTAGAAAATGCAACTGGACATTTGGAGCGCTAAGAGGGTAGTAGTGGAAAAAGGAATATATTCAAATATAAACTACACAGAAGCATTCTGTGAAACTTCTTTCTGATCTGAGCATTCAGCTAACAGAGTTAAACCATACTTTTGATTGAGCAGATTTGAAACACTCTGTCTGTCGAAAACGCAACTGGACATTCGTAGCGCTAAGTGGGTAATAGTGGAAAAAAGAATATGTTCAAATATAAACTACACAGAAGCATTGTATGAAACTTCTTTCTGTTCTGTGCATTCAACTAACAGAGTTGAACCTTACTTTTGATTGAGCCTTTCTGAAACACTCTTTCTGTAGAAACTGCAATTGGACATTCTGAGCGCTAAGAGGCCTCTATTGGGAAAAATAATATCTTCAAATAAAAACTACACAGAAGCATTGTGTGAAACTTATTTCTGATATGTTCATTAAGCTAACAGAGTTAAACCATACTTTTGATTGCGCAGTTCTGAACACTGTTTCTGTAGAAATTGCAAGTGGACATTCGGAGCGCTAAGAGGGTAATAGTGGAAAAAGGAATATATTCAAATATAAACTACACAGTAGCATTCTGTGAAAATTCTTTCTGTTCTGTGCATTCAACTAACAGAGTTGAACCTTACTTTTGATTGAGCCGTTCTGAAACACTCTTTCTGTAGAAACTGCAATTGGACATGCTAAGCGCTAAGAGGCCTACATTGGGAAAAAGAATATCTTCAAATAAAAACTACACAGATGCATTCTGTGAAACTTATTTCTGATCTGTAAATTCAGTTAACAGAGATAAAACATATTTTTGATTGAGCAGTTATGAAACACTCTTTTTGTAGAAAATGCAAGTGGAGATTCGGAGCGCTAAGAGGATAATAGTGGAAAAAGGAATGTCGTCAAATATAAACTACACAGAATCATTCGGTGAAACTTCTTTCTGATCTGTGCATTCAGCTAACAGAGTTAAACCATACTTTTGATTGAGCAGATCTGAACACTCTTTCTGTAGAAAATGCAACTGGGCATTTGGAGCGCTAAGAGCGTAGTAGTGGAAAAAGTAATATATTCAAATATAAACTACACAGAAGCATTCTGTGAAACTTCTTTCTGATCTGAGCATTCAGCTAACAGAGTTAAACCATACTTTTGATTGAGCAGTTTTGAAACACTCTGTCTGTAGAAAATGCAACTGGACATTCGTAGCGCTAAGTGGGTAATAGTGGAAAAAAGAATATGTTCAAATATAAACTACACAGAAGCATTGTATGAAACTTCTTTCTGTTCTGTGCATTCAACTAACAGAGTTGAACCTTACTTTTGATTGAGCCGTTCTGAAACACTCTTTCTGTAGAAACTGCAATTGGACATTCTGAGCGCTAAGAGGCCTATATTGGGAAAAAGAATGTCTAAAAATAAAAACTACACAGAACCATTGTGTGAAACTTCTTTCTGTTCTGTTTGTTCAACGAAAAGAGTTGAACCTTAGTTTTAATTGCGCAGTTCTGAACACTCTTTCTGTAGAAAATGCAAGTGGACATTCGGAGCGCTAAGAGGGTAATAGTGGAAAAAGGAATATATTCAAATATAAACTACACAGTAGCATTCTGTGAAAATTCTTCCTGTTCTGTGCATTCAACTAGCAGAGTTGAAACTTACTTTTAATTGAGCCGTTCTGAAACACTCTTTCTGTAGAAACTGCAATTGGACATGCTAAGCGCTAAGAGGCCTACATTGGGAAAAAGAATATCTTCAAATAAAAACTACACAGATGCATTCTGTGAAACTTATTTCTGATCTGTAAATTCAGTTAACAGAGATAAAACATATTTTTGATTGAGCAGTTATGAAACACTCTTTTTGTAGAAAATGCAAGTGGAGATTCGGAGCGCCAAGAGGGTAATAGTGGAAAATGGAATGTCTTCAAATATAAACTACACAGAATCATTCGGTGAAACTTCTTTCTGATCTGTGCATTCAGCTAACAGAGTTAAACCATACTTTTGATTGAGCAGATCTGAACACTCTTTCTGTAGAAAATGCAACTGGACATTTGGAGCGCTAAGAGAGTAGTAGTGGAAAAAGGAATATATTCAAATATAAACTACACAGAAGCATTCTGTGAAACTTCTTTCTGATCTGAGCATTCAGCTAACAGAGTTAAACCATACTTTTGATTGAGCAGTTTTGAAACACTCTGTCTGTAGAAAATGCAACTGGACATTCGTAGCGCTAAGTGGGTAATAGTGGAAAAAAGAATATGTTCAAATATAAACTACACAGAAGCATTGTATGAAACTTCTTTCTGTTCTGTGCATTCAACTAACAGAGTTGAACCTTACTTTTGATTGAGCCTTTCTGAAACACTCTTTCTGTAGAAACTGCAATTGGACATTCTGAGCGCTAAGAGGCCTATATTGGTAAAAATAATATCTTCAAATAAAAACTACACAGAAGCATTTTGTGAAACTTATTTCTGATATGTTCATTAAGCTAACAGAGTTAAACCATACTTTTGATTGCGCAGTTCTGAACACTCTTTCTGTAGAAAATGCAAGTGGACATTCGGAGCGCTAAGAGGGTAATAGTGGAAAAAGGAATATATTCAAATATAAACTACACAGTAGCATTCTGTGAAAATTCTTTCTGTTCTGTGCATTCAACTAACAGAGTTGAACCTTACTTTTGATTGAGCCGTTCTGAAACACTCTTTCTGTAGAAACTGCAATTGGACATGCTAAGCGCTAAGAGGCCTACATTGGGAAAAAGAATATCTTCAAATAAAAACTACACAGATGCATTCTGTGAAACTTATTTCTGATCTGTAAATTCAGTTAACAGAGATAAAACATATTTTGGATTCAGCAGTTATGAATCACTCTTTTTGTAGAAAATGCAAGTGGAGATTCGGAGCGCTAAGAGGGTAATAGTGGAAAAAGGAATGTCTTCAAATATAAACTACACAGAATCATTCGGTGAAACTTCTTTCTGATCTGTGCATTCAGCTAACAGAGTTAAACCATACTTTTGATAGAGCAGATCTGAACACTCTTTCTGTAGAAAATGCAACTGGACATTTGGAGCGCTAAGAGCGTATTAGTGGAAAAAGGAATATATTCAAATATAAACTACACAGAAGCATTCTGTGAAACTTCTTTCTGATCTGAGCATTCAGCTAACAGAGTTAAACCATACTTTTGATTGAGCAGTTTTGAAACACTCTGTCTGTAGAAAATGCAACTGGACATTCGTAGCGCTAAGTGGGTAATAGTGGAAAAAAGAATATGTTCAAATATAAAATACACAGAAGCATTGTATGAAACTTCTTTCTGTTCTGTGCATTCAACTAACAGAGTTGAACCTTACTTTTGATTGAGCCGTTCTGAAACACTCTTTCTGTAGAAACTGCAATTGGACATTCTGAGCGCTAAGAGGCCTATATTGGGAAAAAGAATGTCTACAAATAAAAACTACACAGAAGAATTGTGTGAAACTTCTTTCTGTTCTGTTTGTTCAACTAAAATTGTTGAACCTTAGTTTTGATTGAGCCGTTCTGAAACACTCTTTCTGTAGAAAATGCAAGTGGAGATTCGGAGGGCTAAGAGGGTAATAGTGGAAAAAGGAATGTCTCCAAATATAAACTACACAGAAACATTCTGTGAAACTTCTTTCTGATCTGTGCATTCAGCTAACAGAGTTAAACCATACTTTTGATTGAGCAGATCTGAACATTCTTTCTGTAGAAAATGCAACTGGACATTTGGAGCGCTAAGAGGGTAGTAGTGGAAAAAGGAATATATTCAAATATAAACTACACAGAAGCATTCTGTGAAACTTCTTTCTGATCTGAGCATTCAGCTAACAGAGTTAAACCATACTTTTGATTGAGCAGTTTTGAAACACTCTGTCTGTCGAAAACGCAACTGGACATTCGTAGCGCTAAGTGGGTAATAGTGGAAAAAAGAATATGTTCAAATATAAACTACACAGAAGCATTGTATGAAACTTCTTTCTGTTCTGTGCATTCAACTAACAGAGTTGAACCTTACTTTTGATTGAGCCTTTCTGAAACACTCTTTCTGTAGAAACTGCAATTGGACATTCTGAGCGCTAAGAGGCCTCTATTGGGAAAAATAATATCTTCAAATAAAAACTACACAGAAGCATTGTGTGAAACTTATTTCTGATATGTTCATTAAGCTAACAGAGTTAAACCATACTTTTGATTGCGCAGTTCTGAACACTGTTTCTGTAGAAATTGCAAGTGGACATTCGGAGCGCTAAGAGGGTAATAGTGGAAAAAGGAATATATTCAAATATAAACTACACAGTAGCATTCTGTGAAAATTCTTTCTGTTCTGTGCATTCAACTAACAGAGTTGAACCTTACTTTTGATTGAGCCGTTCTGAAACACTCTTTCTGTAGAAACTGCAATTGGACATGCTAAGCGCTAAGAGGCCTACATTGGGAAAAAGAATATCTTCAAATAAAAACTACACAGATGCATTCTGTGAAACTTATTTCTGATCTGTAAATTCAGTTAACAGAGATAAAACATATTTTTGATTGAGCAGTTATGAAACACTCTTTTTGTAGAAAATGCAAGTGGAGATTCGGAGCGCTAAGAGGATAATAGTGGAAAAAGGAATGTCGTCAAATATAAACTACACAGAATCATTCGGTGAAACTTCTTTCTGATCTGTGCATTCAGCTAACAGAGTTAAACCATACTTTTGATTGAGCAGATCTGAACACTCTTTCTGTAGAAAATGCAACTGGGCATTTGGAGCGCTAAGAGCGTAGTAGTGGAAAAAGTAATATATTCAAATATAAACTACACAGAAGCATTCTGTGAAACTTCTTTCTGATCTGAGCATTCAGCTAACAGAGTTAAACCATACTTTTGATTGAGCAGTTTTGAAACACTCTGTCTGTAGAAAATGCAACTGGACATTCGTAGCGCTAAGTGGGTAATAGTGGAAAAAAGAATATGTTCAAATATAAACTACACAGAAGCATTGTATGAAACTTCTTTCTGTTCTGTGCATTCAACTAACAGAGTTGAACCTTACTTTTGATTGAGCCGTTCTGAAACACTCTTTCTGTAGAAACTGCAATTGGACATTCTGAGCGCTAAGAGGCCTATATTGGGAAAAAGAATGTCTAAAAATAAAAACTACACAGAACCATTGTGTGAAACTTCTTTCTGTTCTGTTTGTTCAACGAAAAGAGTTGAACCTTAGTTTTAATTGCGCAGTTCTGAACACTCTTTCTGTAGAAAATGCAAGTGGACATTCGGAGCGCTAAGAGGGTAATAGTGGAAAAAGGAATATATTCAAATATAAACTACACAGTAGCATTCTGTGAAAATTCTTCCTGTTCTGTGCATTCAACTAGCAGAGTTGAAACTTACTTTTGATTGAGCCGTTCTGAAACACTCTTTCTGTAGAAACTGCAATTGGACATGCTAAGCGCTAAGAGGCCTACATTGGGAAAAAGAATATCTTCAAATAAAAACTACACAGATGCATTCTGTGAAACTTATTTCTGATCTGTAAATTCAGTTAACAGAGATAAAACATATTTTTGATTGAGCAGTTATGAAACACTCTTTTTGTAGAAAATGCAAGTGGAGATTCGGAGCGCTAAGAGGGTAATAGTGGAAAATGGAATGTCTTCAAATATAAACTACACAGAATCATTCGGTGAAACTTCTTTCTGATCTGTGCATTCAGCTAACAGAGTTAAACCATACTTTTGATTGAGCAGATCTGAACACTCTTTCTGTAGAAAATGCAACTGGACATTTGGAGCGCTAAGAGAGTAGTAGTGGAAAAAGGAATATATTCAAATATAAACTACACAGAAGCATTCTGTGAAACTTCTTTCTGATCTGAGCATTCAGCTAACAGAGTTAAACCATACTTTTGATTGAGCAGTTTTGAAACACTCTGTCTGTAGAAAATGCAACTGGACATTCGTAGCGCTAAGTGGGTAATAGTGGAAAAAAAATATGTTCAAATATAAACTACACAGAAGCATTGTATGAAACTTCTTTCTGTTCTGTGCATTCAACTAACAGAGTTGAACCTTACTTTTGATTGAGCCTTTCTGAAACACTCTTTCTGTAGAAACTGCAATTGGACATTCTGAGCGCTAAGAGGCCTATATTGGTAAAATTAATATCTTCAAATAAAAACTACACAGAAGCATTGTGTGAAACTTATTTCTGATATGTTCATTAAGCTAACAGAGTTAAACCATACTTTTGATTGCGCAGTTCTGAACACTCTTTCTGTAGAAAATGCAAGTGGACATTCGGAGCGCTAAGAGGGTAATAGTGGAAAAAGGAATATATTCAAATATAAACTACACAGTAGCATTCTGTGAAAATTCTTTCTGTTCTGTGCATTCAACTAACAGAGTTGAACCTTACTTTTGATTGAGCCGTTCTGAAACACTCTTTCTGTAGAAACTGCAATTGGACATGCTAAGCGCTAAGAGGCCTACATTGGGAAAAAGAATATCTTCAAATAAAAACTACACAGATGCATTCTGTGAAACTTATTTCTGATCTGTAAATTCAGTTAACAGAGATAAAACATATTTTGGATTCAGCAGTTATGAATCACTCTTTTTGTAGAAAATGCAAGTGGAGATTCGGAGCGCTAAGAGGGTAATAGTGGAAAAAGGAATGTCTTCAAATATAAACTACACAGAATCATTCGGTGAAACTTCTTTCTGATCTGTGCATTCAGCTAACAGAGTTAAACCATACTTTTGATAGAGCAGATCTGAACACTCTTTCTGTAGAAAATGCAACTGGACATTTGGAGCGCTAAGAGCGTATTAGTGGAAAAAGGAATATATTCAAATATAAACTACACAGAAGCATTCTGTGAAACTTCTTTCTGATCTGAGCATTCAGCTAACAGAGTTAAACCATACTTTTGATTGAGCAGTTTTGAAACACTCTGTCTGTAGAAAATGCAACTGGACATTCGTAGCGCTAAGTGGGTAATAGTGGAAAAAAGAATATGTTCAAATATAAAATACACAGAAGCATTGTATGAAAATTCTTTCTGTTCTGTGCATTCAACTAACAGAGTTGAACCTTACTTTTGATTGAGCCGTTCTGAAACACTCTTTCTGTAGAAACTGCAATTGGACATTCTGAGCGCTAAGAGGCCTATATTGGGAAAAAGAATGTCTACAAATAAAAACTACACAGAAGAATTGTGTGAAACTTCTTTCTGTTCTGTTTGTTCAACTAAAATTGTTGAACCTTAGTTTTGATTGAGCCGTTCTGAAACACTCTTTCTGTAGAAAATGCAAGTGGAGATTCGGAGGGCTAAGAGGGTAATAGTGGAAAAAGGAATGTCTCCAAATATAAACTACACAGAAACATTCTGTGAAACTTCTTTCTGATCTGTGCATTCAGCTAACAGAGTTAAACCATACTTTTGATTGAGCAGATCTGAACACTCTTTCTGTAGAAAATGCAACTGGACATTTGGAGCGCTAAGAGAGTAGTAGTGGAAAAAGGAATATATTCAAATATAAACTACACAGAAGCATTCTGTGAAACTTCTTTCTGATCTGAGCATTCAGCTAACAGAGTTAAACCATACTTTTGATTGAGCAGTTTTGAAACACTCTGTCTGTAGAAAATGCAACTGGACATTCGGAGCGCTAAGTGGGTAATAGTGGAAAAAAGAATATGTTCAAATATAAACTACACAGAAGCATTGTATGAAACTTCTTTCTGTTCTGTGCATTCAAATAACAGAGTTGAACCTAACTTTTGATTCAGCCTTTCTGAAACACTCTTTCTGTAGAAACTGCAATTGGACATTCTGAGCGCGAAGAGGCCTCTATTCGGAAAAATAATATCTTCAAATAAAAACTACACAGAAGCATTGTGTGAAACTTATTTCTGATATGTTCATTAAGCTAACAGAGTTAAACCATACTTTTGATTGCGCAGTTCTGAACACTCTTTCTGTAGAAAATGCAAGTGGACATTCGGAGCGCTAAGAGGGTAATAGTGGAAAAAGGAATATATTCAAATATAAACTACACAGTAGCATTCTGTGAAAATTCTTTCTGTTCTGTGCATTCAACTAACAGAGTTGAACCTTACTTTTGATTGAGCCGTTCTGAAACACTCTTTCTGTAGAAACTGCAATTGGACATGCTAAGCGCTAAGAGGCCTACTTTGGGAAAAAGAATATCTTCAAATAAAAACTACACAGATGCATTCTGTGAAACTTATTTCTGATCTGTAAATTCAGTTAACAGAGATAAAACATATTTTTGATTGAGCAGTTATGAAACACTCTTTTTGTGGAAAGTGCAAGTGGAGATTCGGAGCGCTAAGAGGGTAATAGTGGAAAAAGGAATGTTTTCAAATATAAACTACACAGAATCATTCGGTGAAACTTCTTTCTGATCTGTGCATTCAGCTAACAGAGTTAAACCATACTTTTGATTGAGCAGATCTGAACACTCTTTCTGTAGAAAATGCAACTGGACATTTGGAGCGCTAAGAGCGTAGTAGTGGAAAAAGGAATATATTCAAATATAAACTACACAGAAGCATTCTGTGAAACTTCTTTCTGATCTGAGCATTCAGCTAACAGAGTTAAACCATACTTTTGATTGAGCAGTTTTGAAACACTCTGTCTGTAGAAAATGCAACTGGACATTCGTAGCGCTAAGTGGGTAATAGTGGAAAAAAGAATATGTTCAAATATAAACTACACAGAAGCATTGTATGAAACTTCTTTCTGTTCCGTGCATTCAACTAACAGAGTTGAACCTTACTTTTGATTGAGCCGTTCTGAAACACTCTTTCTGTAGAAACTGCAATTGGACATTCTGAGCGCTAAGAGGCCTATATTGGGAAAAAGAATGTCTACAAATAAAAACTACACAGAAGAATTGTGTGAAACTTCCTTCTGTTCTGTTTGTTCAACTAAAAGAGTTGAACCTTAGTTTTGATTGAGCAGTTCTGAAACACTCTTTCTGTAGAAAATGCAAGTGGAGATTCGGAGCGCTAAGAGGGTAATAGTGGAAAAAGGAATGTCTCCAAATATAAACTACACAGAATCATTCTGTGAAACTTCTTTCTGATCTGTGCATTCAGCTAACAGAGTTAAACCATACTTTTGATTGAGCAGATCTGAACACTCTTTCTGTAGAAAATGCAACTGGACATTTGGAGCGCTAAGAGAGTAGTAGTGGAAAAAGGAATATATTCAAATATAAACTACACAGAAGCATTCTGTGAAACTTCTTTCTGATCTGAGCATTCAGCTAACAGAGTTAAACCATACTTTTGATTGAGCAGTTTTGAAACTGTCTGTAGAAAATGCAACTGGACATTCGTAGCGCTAAGTGGGTAATAGTGGAAAAAAGAATATGTTCAAATATAAACTACACAGAAGCATTGTATGAAACTTCTTTCTGTTCTGTGCATTCAACTAACAGAGTTGAACCTTACTTTTGATTGAGCCTTTCTGAAACACTCTTTCTGTAGAAACTGCAATTGGACATTCTGAGCGCGAAGAGGCCTCTATTGGGAAAAATAATATCTTCAAATAAAAACTACACAGAAGCATTGTGTGAAACTTATTTCTGATATGTTCATTAAGCTAACAGAGTTAAACCATACTTTTGATTGCGCAGTTCTGAACACTCTTTCTGTAGAGAATGCAAGTGGACATTCGGAGCGCTAAGAGGGTAATAGTGGAAAAAGGAATATATTCAAATATAAACTACACAGTAGCATTCTGTGAAAATTCTTTCTGTTCTGTGCATTCAACTAACAGAGTTGAACCTTACTTTTGATTGAGCCGTTCTGAAACACTCTTTCTGTAGAAACTGCAATTGGACATGCTGAGCGCTAAGAGGCCTACATTGGGAAAAATAATATCTTCAAATAAAAACTACACAGATGCATTCTGTGAAACTTATTTCTGATCTGTAAATTCAGTTAACAGAGATAAAACATATTTTTGATTGAGCAGTTATGAAACACTCTTTTTGTAGAAAATGCAAGTGGAGATTCGGAGCGCTAAGAGGGTAATAGTGGAAAAAGTAATGTCGTCAAATATAAACTACACAGAATCATTCGGTGAAACTTCTTTCTGATCTGTGCATTCAGCTAACAGAGTTAAACCATACTTTTGATTGAGCAGATCTGAACACTCTTTCTGTAGAAAATGCAACTGGACATTCGTAGCGCTAAGTGGGTAATAGTGGAAAAAAGAATATGTTCAAATATAAACTACACAGAAGCATTGTATGAAACTTCTTTCTGTTCCGTGCATTCAACTAACAGAGTTGAACCTTACTTTTGATTGAGCCGTTCTGAAACACTCTTTCTGTAGAAACTTCAATTGGACATTCTGAGCGCTAAGAGGCCTATATTGGGAAAAAGAATGTCTACAAATAAAAACTACACAGAAGAATTGTGTGAAACTTCCTTCTGTTCTGTTTGTTCAACTAAAAGAGTTGAACCTTAGTTTTGATTGAGCCGCTCTGAAACACTCTTTCTGTAGAAAATGCAAGTGGAGATTCGGAGCGCTAAGAGGGTAATAGTGGAAAAAGGAATGTCTCCAAATATAAACTACACAGAATCATTCTGTGAAACTTCTTTCTGATCTGTGCATTCAGCTAACAGAGTTAAACCATACTTTTGATTGAGCAGATCTGAACACTCTTTCTGTAGAAAATGCAACTGGACATTTGGAGCGCTAAGAGAGTAGTAGTGGAAAAAGGAATATATTCAAATATAAACTACACAGAAGCATTCTGTGAAACTTCTTTCTGATCTGAGCATTCAGCTAACAGAGTTAAACCATACATTTGATTGAGCAGTTTTGAAACACTCTGTCTGTAGAAAATGCAACTGGACATTCGTAGCGCTAAGTGGGTAATAGTGGAAAAAAGAATATGTTCAAATATAAACTACACAGAAGCATTGTATGAAACTTCTTTCTGTTCTGTGCATTCAACTAACAGAGTTGAACCTTACTTTTGATTGAGCCTTTCTGAAACACTCCTTCTATAGAAACTGCAATTGGACATTCTGAGCGCGAAGAGGCCTCTATTGGGAAAAATAATATCTTCAAATAAAAACTACACAGAAGCATTGTGTGAAACTTATTTCTGATATGTTCATTAAGCTAACAGAGTTAAACCATACTTTTGATTGCGCAGTTCAGAACACTCTTTGTAGAAACTGCAAGTGGACATTCGGAGCGCTAAGAAGGTAATAGTGGAAAAAGGAATATATTCAAATATAAACTACACAGTAGCATTCTGTGAAAATTCTTTCTGTTCTGTGCATTCAACTAACTGAGTTGAACCTTACTTTTGATTGAGCCGTTCTGAAACACTCTTTCTGTAGAAACTGCAATTGGACATGCTAAGCGCTAAGAGGCCTTCATTGGGAAAAAGAATATCTTCAAATAAAAACTACACAGATGCATTCTGTGAAACTTATTTCTGATCTGTAAATTCAGTTAACAGAGATAAAACATATTTTTGATTGAGCAGTTATGAAACACTCTTTTTGTAGAAAATGCAAGTGGAGATTCGGAGCGCTAAGAGGGTAATAGTGGAAAAAGGAATGTCTTCAAATATAAACTACACAGAATCATTCGGTGAAACTTCTTTCTGATCTGTGCATTCAGCTAACAGAGTTAAACCATACTTTTGATTGAGCAGATCTGAACACTCTTTCTGTTGAAAATGCAACTGGACATTTGGAGCGCTAAGAGCGTATTAGTGGAAAAAGGAATATATTCAAATATAAACTACACAGAAGCATTCTGTGAAACTTCTTTCTGATCTGAGCATTCAGCTAACAGAGTTAAACAATACTTTTGATTGAGCAGTTTTGAAACACTCTGTCTGTAGAAAATGCAACTGGACATTCGTAGCGCTAAGTGGGTAATAGTGGAAAAAAGAATATGTTCAAATATAAACTACACAGAAGCATTGTATGAAACTTCTTTCTGTTCTGTGCATTCAACTAACAGAATTGAACCTTACTTTTGATTGAGCCTTTCTGAAACACTCTTTCTGTAGAAACTGCAATTGGACATTCTGAGCGCTAAGAGGCCTCTATTGGGAAAAATAATATCTTCAAATAAAAACTACACAGATGCATTGTGAGAAACTTATTTCTGATATGTTCATTAAGCTAACAGAGTTAAACCATACTTTTGATTGCGCAGTTCTGAACACTCTTTCTGTAGAAAATGCAACTGGACATTCGTAGCGCTAAGTGGGTAATAGTGGAAAAAAGAATATGTTCAAATATAAACTACACAGAAGCATTGTATGAAACTTCTTTCTGTTCCGTGCATTCAACTAACAGAGTTGAACCTTACTTTTGATTGAGCCGTTCTGAAACACTCTTTCTGTAGAAACTTCAATTGGACATTCTGAGCGCTAAGAGGCCTATATTGGGAAAAAGAATGTCTACAAATAAAAACTACACAGAAGAATTGTGTGAAACTTCCTTCTGTTCTGTTTGTTCAACTAAAAGAGTTGAACCTTAGTTTTGATTGAGCCGCTCTGAAACACTCTTTCTGTAGAAAATGCAAGTGGAGATTCGGAGCGCTAAGAGGGTAATAGTGGAAAAAGGAATGTCTCCAAATATAAACTACACAGAATCATTCTGTGAAACTTCTTTCTGATCTGTGCATTCAGCTAACAGAGTTAAACCATACTTTTGATTGAGCAGATCTGAACACTCTTTCTGTAGAAAATGCAACTGGACATTTGGAGCGCTAAGAGAGTAGTAGTGGAAAAAGGAATATATTCAAATATAAACTACACAGAAGCATTCTGTGAAACTTCTTTCTGATCTGAGCATTCAGCTAACAGAGTTAAACCATACATTTGATTGAGCAGTTTTGAAACACTCTGTCTGTAGAAAATGCAACTGGACATTCGTAGCGCTAAGTGGGTAATAGTGGAAAAAAGAATATGTTCAAATATAAACTACACAGAAGCATTGTATGAAACTTCTTTCTGTTCTGTGCATTCAACTAACAGAGTTGAACCTTACTTTTGATTGAGCCTTTCTGAAACACTCCTTCTGTAGAAACTGCAATTGGACATTCTGAGCGCGAAGAGGCCTCTATTGGGAAAAATAATATCTTCAAATAAAAACTACACAGAAGCATTGTGTGAAACTTATTTCTGATATGTTCATTAAGCTAACAGAGTTAAACCATACTTTTGATTGCGCAGTTCAGAACACTCTTTGTAGAAACTGCAAGTGGACATTCGGAGCGCTAAGAAGGTAATAGTGGAAAAAGGAATATATTCAAATATAAACTACACAGTAGCATTCTGTGAAAATACTTTCTGTTCTGTGCATTCAACTAACTGAGTTGAACCTTACTTTTGATTGAGCCGTTCTGAAACACTCTTTCTGTAGAAACTGCAATTGGACATGCTAAGCGCTAAGAGGCCTTCATTGGGAAAAAGAATATCTTCAAATAAAAACTACACAGATGCATTCTGTGAAACTTATTTCTGATCTGTAAATTCAGTTAACAGAGATAAAACATATTTTTGATTGAGCAGTTATGAAACACTCTTTTTGTAGAAAATGCAAGTGGAGATTCGGAGCGCTAAGAGGGTAATAGTGGAAAAAGGAATGTCTTCAAATATAAACTACACAGAATCATTCGGTGAAACTTCTTTCTGATCTGTGCATTCAGCTAACAGAGTTAAACCATACTTTTGATTGAGCAGATCTGAACACTCTTTCTGTTGAAAATGCAACTGGACATTTGGAGCGCTAAGAGCGTATTAGTGGAAAAAGGAATATATTCAAATATAAACTACACAGAAGCATTCTGTGAAACTTCTTTCTGATCTGAGCATTCAGCTAACAGAGTTAAACAATACTTTTGATTGAGCAGTTTTGAAACACTCTGTCTGTAGAAAATGCAACTGGACATTCGTAGCGCTAAGTGGGTAATAGTGGAAAAAAGAATATGTTCAAATATAAACTACACAGAAGCATTGTATGAAACTTCTTTCTGTTCTGTGCATTCAACTAACAGAGTTGAACCTTACTTTTGATTGAGCCTTTCTGAAACACTCTTTCTGTAGAAACTGCAATTGGACATTCTGAGCGCTAAGAGGCCTCTATTGGGAAAAATAATATCTTCAAATAAAAACTACACAGATGCATTGTGAGAAACTTATTTCTGATATGTTCATTAAGCTAACAGAGTTAAACCATACTTTTGATTGCGCAGTTCTGAACACTCTTTGTAGAAAATGCAAGTGGACATTTGGAGCGCTAAGAAGGTAATAGTGGAAAAAGGAATATATTCAAATATAAACTACACAGTAGCATTCTGTGAAAATTCTTTCTGTTCTGTGCATTCAACTAACAGAGTTGAACCTTACTTTTGATTGAGCCGTTCTGAAACACTCTTTCTGTAGAAACTGCAATTGGACATGCTAAGCGCTAAGAGGCCTTCATTGGGAAAAAGAATATCTTCAAATAAAAACTACACAGATGCATTCTGTGAAACTTATTTCTGATCTGTAAATTCAGTTAACAGAGATAAAACATATTTTTGATTGAGCAGTTATGAAACACTCTTTTTGTAGAAAATGCAAGTGGAGATTCGGAGCGCTAAGAGGGTAATAGTGGAAAAAGGAATGTCTTCAAATATAAACTACACAGAATCATTCGGTGAAACTTCTTTCTGATCTGTGCATTCAGCTAACAGAGTTAAACCATACTTTTGGTTGAGCAGATCTGAACACTCTTTCTGTTGAAAATGCAACTGGACATTTGGAGCGCTAAGAGCGTATTAGTGGAAAAAGGAATATATTCAAATATAAACTACACAGAAGCATTCTGTGAAACTTCTTTCTGATCTGAGCATTCAGCTAACAGAGTTAAACAATACTTTTGATTGAGCAGTTTTGAAACACTCTGTCTGTAGAAAATGCAACTGGACATTCGTAGCGCTAAGTGGGTAATAGTGGAAAAAAGAATATGTTCAAATATAAACTACACAGAAGCATTGTATGAAACTTCTTTCTGTTCTGTGCATTCAACTAACAGAGTTGAACCTTACTTTTGATTGAGCCTTTTTGAAACACTCTTTCTGTAGAAACTGCAATTGGACATTCTGAGCGCTAAGAGGCCTCTATTGGGAAAAATAATATCTTCAAATCAAAACTACACAGATGCATTGTGAGAAACTTATTTCTGATATGTTCATTAAGCTAACAGAGTTAAACCATACTTTTGATTGCGCAGTTCTGAACACTCTTTCTGTAGAAAATGCAACTGGACATTCGTAGCGCTAAGTGGGTAATAGTGGAAAAAAGAATATGTTCAAATATAAACTACACAGAAGCATTGTATGAAACTTCTTTCTGTTCCGTGCATTCAACTAACAGAGTTGAACCTTACTTTTGATTGAGCCGTTCTGAAACACTCTTTCTGTAGCAACTTCAATTGGACATTCTGAGCGCTAAGAGGCCTATATTGGGAAAAAGAATGTCTACAAATAAAAACTACACAGAAGAATTGTGTGAAACTTCCTTCTGTTCTGTTTGTTCAACTAAAAGAGTTGAACCTTAGTTTTGATTGAGCCGCTCTGAAACACTCTTTCTGTAGAAAATGCAAGTGGAGATTCGGAGCGCTAAGAGGGTAATAGTGGAAAAAGGAATGTCTCCAAATATAAACTACACAGAATCATTCTGTGAAACTTCTTTCTGATCTGTGCATTCAGCTAACAGAGTTAAACCATACTTTTGATTGAGCAGATCTGAACACTCTTTCTGTAGAAAATGCAACTGGACATTTGGAGCGCTAAGAGAGTAGTAGTGGAAAAAGGAATATATTCAAATATAAACTACACAGAAGCATTCTGTGAAACTTCTTTCTGATCTGAGCATTCAGCTAACAGAGTTAAACCATACATTTGATTGAGCAGTTTTGAAACACTCTGTCTGTAGAAAATGCAACTGGATATTCGTAGCGCTAAGTGGGTAATAGTGGAAAAAAGAATATGTTCAAATATAAACTACACAGAAGCATTTTATGAAACTTCTTTCTGTTCTGTGCATTCAACTAACAGAGTTGAACCTTACTTTTGATTGAGCCTTTCTGAAACACTCTTTCTGTAGAAACTGCAATTGGACATTCTGAGCGCTAAGAGGCCTCTATTGGGAAAAATAATATCTTCAAATAAAAACTACACAGATGCATTGTGAGAAACTTATTTCTGATATGTTCATTAAGCTAACAGAGTTAAACCATACTTTTGATTGCGCAGTTCTGAACACTCTTTCTGTAGAAAATGCAAGTGGACATTCGGAGCGCTAAGAGGGTAATAGTGGAAAAAGGAATATATTCAAATATAAACTACACAGTAGCATTCTGTGAAAATTCTTTCTGTTCTGTGCATTCAACTAACAGAGTTGAACCTTACTTTTGATTGAGCCGTTCTGAAACACTCTTTCTGTAGAAACTGCAATTGGACATTCTGAGCGCTAAGAGGCCTATATTGGGAAAAAGAATGTCTACAAATAAAAACTACACAGAAGAATTGTGTGAAACTTCTTTCTGTTCTGTTTGTTCAACTAAAAGAGTTGAACCTTAGTTTTGATTGAGCCGTTCTGAAACACTCTTTCTGTAGAAAATGCAAGTGGAGATTCGGAGCGCTAAGAGGGTAATAGTGGAAAAAGGAATGTCTCCAAATATAAACTACACAGAATCATTCTGTGAAACTTCTTTCTGATCTGTGCATTCAGCTAACAGAGTTAAACCATACTTTTGATTGAGCAGATCTGAACACTCTTTCTGTAGAAAATGCAACTGGACATTTGGAGCGCTAAGAGAGTAGTAGTGGAAAAAGGAATATATTCAAATATAAACTACACAGAAGCATTCTGTGAAACTTCTTTCTGATCTGAGCATTCAGCTAACAGAGTTAAACCATACTTTTGATTGAGCAGTTTTGAAACACTCTGTCTGTAGAAAATGCAACTGGACATTCGTAGCGCTAAGTGGGTAATAGTGGAAAAAAGAATATGTTCAAATATAAACTACACAGAAGCATTGTATGAAACTTCTTTCTGTTCTGTGCATTCAACTAACAGAGTTGAACCTTACTTTTGATTGAGCCTTTCTGAAACACTCTTTCTGTAGAAACTGCAATTGGACATTCTGAGCGCTAAGAGGCCTCTATTGGGAAAAATAATATCTTCAAATAAAAACTACACAGAAGCATTGTGTGAAACTTATTTCTGATATGTTCATTAAGCTAACAGAGTTAAACCATACTTTGGATTGCGCAGTTCTGAACACTCTTTCTGTAGAAAATGCAAGTGGACATTCGGAGCGCTAAGAGGGTAATAGTGGAAAAAGGAATATATTGAAATATAAACTACACAGTAGCATTCTGTGAAAATTCTTTCTGTTCTGTGCATTCAACTAACAGTGTTGAACCTTACTTTTCATTGAGCCGTTCTGAAACACTCTTTCTGTAGAAACTGCAATTGGACATGCTAAGCACTAAGAGGCCTACTTTGGGAAAAAGAATATCTTCAAATAAAAACTACACAGATGCATTCTGTGAAACTTATTTCTGATCTGTAAATTCAGTTAACAGAGATAAAACATATTTTTGATTGAGCAGTTATGAAACTCTCTTTTTGTGGAAAATGCAAGTGGAGATTCGGAGCGCTAAGAGGGTAATAGTGGAAAAAGGAATGTCTTCAAATATAAACTACACAGAATCATTCGGTGAAACTTTTTTCTGATCTGTGCATTCAGCTAACAGAGTTAAACCATACTTTTGATTGAGCAGATCTGAACACTCTTTCTGTTGAAAATGCAACTGGACATTTGGAGCGCTAAGAGCGTAGTAGTGGAAAAAGTAATATATTCAAATATAAACTACACAGAAGCATTCTGTGAAACTTCTTTCTGATCTGAGCATTCAGCTAACAGAGTTAAACCATACTTTTGATTGAGCAGT
Organism: Symphalangus syndactylus; assembly: GCF_028878055.3. Taxonomy (NCBI): domain Eukaryota; kingdom Metazoa; phylum Chordata; class Mammalia; order Primates; family Hylobatidae; genus Symphalangus; species Symphalangus syndactylus. Next base: position 106,258,159 of record NC_072437.2, on the reverse strand, counting down.
TTTGAAACACTCTGTCTGTAGAAAATGCAACTGGACATTCGTAGCGCTAAGTGGGTAATAGTGGAAAAAAGAATATGTTCAAATATAAACTACACAGAAGCATTGTATGAAACTTCTTTCTGTTCCGTGCATTCAACTAACAGAGTTGAACCTTACTTTTGATTGAGCCGTTCTGAAACACTCTTTCTGTAGAAACTGCAATTGGACATTCTGAGCGCTAAGAGGCCTATATTGGGAAAAAGAATGTCTACAAATAAAAACTACACAGAAGAATTGTGTGAAACTTCTTTCTGTTCTGTTTGTTCAACTAAAAGAGTTGAACCTTAGTTTTGATTGAGCCGTTCTGAAACACTCTTTCTGTAGAAAATGCAAGTGGAGATTCGGAGCGCTAAGAGGGTAATAGTGGAAAAAGGAATGTCTCCAAATATAAACTACACAGAATCATTCTGTGAAACTTCTTTCTGATCTGTGCATTCAGCTAACAGAGTTAAACCATACTTTTGATTGAGCAGATCTGAACACTCTTTCTGTAGAAAATGCAACTGGACATTTGGAGCGCTAAGAGAGTAGTAGTGGAAAAAGGAATATATTCAAATATAAACTACACAGAAGCATTCTGTGAAACTTATTTCTGATCTGAGCATTCACCTAACAGAGTTAAACCATACTTTTGATTGAGCAGTTTTGAAACACTCTGTCTGTAGAAAATGCAACTGGACATTCGTAGCGCTAAGTGGGTAATAGTGGAAAAAAGAATATGTTCAAATATAAACTACACAGAAGCATTGTATGAAACTTCTTTCTGTTCTGTGCATTCAACTAACAGAGTTGAACCTTACTTTTGATTGAGCCTTTCTGAAACACTCTTTCTGTAGAAACTGCAATTGGACATTCTGAGCGCTAAGAGGCCTCTATTGGGAAAAATAATATCTTCAAATAAAAACTACACAGAAGCATTGTGTGAAACTTATTTCTGATATGTTCATTAAGCTAACACAGTTAAACCATACTTTTGATTGCGCAGTTCTGCACACTCTTTCTGTAGAAAATGCAAGTGGACATTCGGATCGCTAAGAGGGTAATAGTGGAAAAAGGAATATATTCAAATATAAACTACACAGTAGCATTCTGTGAAAATTCTTTCTGTTCTGTGCATTCAACTAACAGAGTTGAACCTTACTTTTGATTGAGCCGTTCTGAAACACTCTTTCTGTAGAAACTGCAATTGGACATGCTAAGCGCTAAGAGGCCTACATTGGGAAAAAGAATATCTTCAAATAAAAACTACACAGATGCATTCTGTGAAACTTATTTCTGATCTGTAAATTCAGTTAACAGAGATAAAACATATTTTTGATTGAGCAGTTATGAAAAACACTTTTTGTAGAAAATGCAAGTGGAGATTCGGAGCGCTAAGAGGGTAATAGTGGAAAAAGGAATGTCTTCAAATATAAACTACACAGAATCACTCGGTGAAACTTCTTTCTGATCTGTGCATTCAGCTAACAGAGTTAAACCATACTTTTGATTGAGCAGATCTGAACACTCTTTCTGTAGAAAATGCAACTGGACATTTGGAGCGCTAAGAGCGTAGTAGTGGAAAAAGGAATATATTCAAATATAAACTACACAGAAGCATTCTGTGAAACTTCTTTCTGATCTGAGCATTCAGCTAACAGAGTTAAACCATACTTTTGATTGAGCAGTTTTGAAACACTCTGTCTGTAGAAAATGCAACTGGACATTCGTAGCGCTAAGTGGGTAATAGTGGAAAAAAGAATATGTACAAATATAAACTACAGAGAAGCATTGTATGAAACTTCTTTCTGTTCTGTGCATTCAACTAACAGAGTTGAACCTTACTTTTGATTGAGCCGTTCTGAAACACTCTTTCTGTAGAAACTGCAATTGGACATTCTGAGCGCTAAGAGGCCTATATTGGGAAAAAGAATGTCTACAAATAAAAACTACACAGAAGAATTGTGTGAAACTTCTTTCTGTTCTGTTTGTTCAACTAAAAGAGTTGAACCTTAGTTTTGATTGAGCCGTTCTGAAACACTCTTTCTGTAGAAAATGCAAGTGGAGATTCGGAGCGCTAAGAGGGTAATAGTGGAAAAAGGAATGTCTACAAATATAAACTACACAGAATCATTCTGTGAAACTTCTCTCTGATCTGTGCATTCAGCTAACAGAGTTAAACCATACTTTTGATTGAGCAGATCTGAACACTCTTTCTGTAGAAAATGCAACTGGACATTTGGAGCGCTAAGAGAGTAGTAGTGGAAAAAGGAATATATTCAAATATAAACTACACAGAAGCATTCTGTGAAACTTCTTTCTGATCTGAGCATTCAGCTAACAGAGTTAAACCATACTTTTGATTGAGCAGTTTTGAAACACTCTGTCTGTAGAAAATGCAACTGGACATTCGTAGCGCTAAGTGGGTAATAGTGGAAAAAAGAATATGTTCAAATATAAACTACACAGAAGCATTGTATGAAACTTCTTTCTGTTCTGTGCATTCAACTAACAGAGTTGAACCTTACTTTTGATTGAGCCTTTCTGAAACACTCTTTCTGTAGAAACTGCAATTGGACATTCTGAGCGCTAAGAGGCCTCTATTGGGAAAAATAATATCTTCAAATAAAAACTACACAGAAGCATTGTGTGAAACTTATTTCTGATATGTTCATTAAGCTAACGGAGTTAAACCATACTTTTGATTGCGCAGTTCTGCACACTCTTTCTGTAGAAAATGCAAGTGGACATTCGGAGCGCTAAGAGGGTAATAGTGGAAAAAGGAATATATTCAAATATAAACTACACAGTAGCATTCTGTGAAAATTCTTTCTGTTCTGTGCATTCAACTAACAGAGTTGAACCTTACTTTTGATTGAGCCGTTCTGAAACACTCTTTCTGTAGAAACTGCAATTGGACATGCTAAGCGCTAAGAGGCCTACATTGGGAAAAAGAATATCTTCAAATAAAAACTACACAGATGCATTCTGTGAAACTTATTTCTGATCTGTAAATTCAGTTAACAGAGATAAAACATATTTTTGATTGAGCAGTTATGAAACACTCTTTTTGTAGAAAATGCAAGTGGAGATTCGGAGCGCTAAGAGGGTAATAGTGGAAAAAGGAATGTCTTCAAATATAAACTACACAGAATCATTCGGTGAAACTTCTTTCTGATCTGTGCATTCAGCTAACAGAGTTAAACCATACTTTTGATTGAGCAGAGCTGAACACTCCTTCTGATGAAAATGCAACTGGACATTTGGAGCGCTAAGAGCGTATTAGTGGAAAAAGGAATATATTCAAATATAAACTACACAGAAGCATTCTGTGAAAGTTCTTTCTGATCTGAGCATTCAGCTAACAGAGTTAAACCATACTTTTGATTGAGCAGTTTTGAAACACTCTGTCTGTAGAAAATGCAACTGGACATTCGTAGAACTAAGTGGGTAATAGTGGAAAAAAGTATATGTTCAAATATAAACTACACAGAAGCATTGTATGAAACTCCTTTCTGTTCCGTGCATTCAACTAACAGAGTTGAAACTTACTTTTGAATGAGCCGTTCTGAAACACTCTTTCTGTAGAAACTGCAATTGGACATTCTGAGCGCCAAGAGGCCTATATTGGGAAAAAGAATGTCTACAAATAAAAACTACACAGAAGAATTGTGTGAAACTTCTTTCTGTTCTGTTTGTTCAACTAAAAGAGTTGAACCTTAGTTTTGATTAAGCCGTTCTGAAACACCCTTTCTGTAGAAAATGCAAGTGGAGATTCGGAGCGCTAAGAGGGTAATAGTGGAAAAAGGAATGTCTCCAAATATAAACTACACAGAATCATTCTGTGAAACTTCTTTCTGATCTGTGCATTCAGCTAACAGAGTTAAACCATACTTTTGATTGAGCAGATCTGAACACTCTTTCTGTAGAAAATGCAACTGGACATTTGGAGCGCTAAGAGAGTAGTAGTGGAAAAAGGAATATATTCAAATATAAACTACACAGAAGCATTCTGTGAAACTACTTTCTGATCTGAGCATTCAGCTAACAGAGTTAAACCATACTTTTGATTGAGCAGTTTTGAAACACTCTGTCTGTAGAAAATGCAACTGGACATTCGTAGCGCTAAGTGGGTAATAGTGGAAAAAAGAATATGTTCAAATATAAACTACACAGAAGCATTGTATGAAACTTCTTTCTGTTCTGTGCATTCAACTAACAGAGTTGAACCTTACTTTTGATTGAGCCTTTCTGAAACACTCTTTCTGTAGAAACTGCAATTGGACATTCTGAGCGCTAAGAGGCCTCTATTGGGAAAAATAATATCTTCAAATAAAAACTACACAGAAGCATTGTGTGAAACTTATTTCTGATATGTTCATTAAGCTAACAGAGTTAAACCATACTTTGGATTGCGCAGTTCTGAACACTCTTTCTGTAGAAAATGCAAGTGGACATTCGGAGCGCTAAGAGGGTAATAGTGGAAAAAGGAATATATTCAAATATAAACTACACAGTAGCATTCTGTGAAAATTCTTTCTGTTCTGTGCATTCAACTAACAGAGTTGAACCTTACTTTTGATTGAGCCGTTCTGAAACACTCTCTCTGTAGAAACTGCAATTGGACATGCTAAGCGCTAAGAGGCCTACATTAGGAAAAAGAATATCTTCAAATAAAAACTACACAGATGCATTCTCTGAAACTTATTTCTGATCTGTAAATTCAGTTAACAGAGATAAAACATATTTTTGATTGAGCAGTTATGAAACACTCTTTTTGTAGAAAATGCAAGTGGAGATTCGGAGCGCTAAGAGGGTAATAGTGGAAAAAGGAATGTCTTCAAATATAAACTACACGGAATCATTCGGTGAAACTTCTTTCTGATCTGTGCATTCAGCTAACAGAGTTAAACCATACTTTTGATTGAGCAGATCTGAACACTCCTTCTGTTGAAAATGCAACTGGACATTTGGAGCGCTAAGAGCGTATTAGTGGAAAAAGGAATATATTCAAATATAAACTACACAGAAGCATTCTGTGAAACTTCTTTCTGATCTGAGCATTCAGCTAACAGAGATAAACCATACTTTTGATTGAGCAGTTTTGAAACACTCTGTCTGTAGAAAATGCAACTGGACATTCGTAGCGCTAAGTGGGTAATAGTGGAAAAAAGAATATGTTCAAATATAAACTACACAGAAGCATTGTATGAAACTTCTTTCTGTTCCGTGCATTCAACTAACAGAGTTGAACCTTACTTTTGATTGAGCCGTTCTGAAACACTCTTTCTGTAGAAACTGCAATTGGACATTCTGAGCGCTAAGAGGCCTATATTGGGAAAAAGAATGTCTACAAATAAAAACTACACAGAAGAATTGTGTGAAACTTCTTTCTGTTCTGTTTGTTCAACTAAAAGAGTTGAACCTTAGTTTTGATTGAGCCGTTCTGAAACACTCTTTCTGTAGAAAATGCAAGTGGAGATTCGGAGCGCTAAGAGGGTAATAGTGGAAAAAGGAATGTCTCCAAATATAAACTACACAGAATCATTCTGTGAAACTTCTTTCTGATCTGTGCATTCAGCTAACAGTGTTAAACCATACTTTTGATTGAGCAGATCTGAACACTCTTTCTGTAGAAAATGCAACTGGACATTTGGAGCGCTAAGAGAGTAGTAGTGGAAAAAGGAATATATTCAAATATAAACTACACAGAAGCATTCTGTGAAACTTCTTTCTGATCTGAGCATTCAGCTAACTGAGTTAAACCATACTTTTGATTGAGCAGTTTTGAAACACTCTGTCTGTAGAAAATGCAACTGGACATTCGTAGCGCTAAGTGGGTAATAGTGGAAAAAAGAATATGTTCAAATATAAACTACACAGAAGCATTGTATGAAACATCTTTCTGTTCTGTGCATTCAACTAACAGAGTTGAACCTTACTTTTGATTGAGCCTTTCTGAAACACTCTTTCTGTAGAAACTGCAATTGGACATTCTGAGCGCTAAGAGGCCTCTATTGGGAAAAATAATATCTTCAAATAAAAACTACACAGAAGCATTGTGTGAAACTTATTTCTGATATGTTCATTAAGCTAACAGAGTTAAACCATACTTTGGATTGCGCAGTTCTGAACACTCTTTCTGTAGAAAATGCAAGTGGACATTCGGAGCGCTAAGAGGGTAATAGTGGAAAAAGGAATATATTCAAATATAAACTACACAGTAGCATTCTGTGAAAATTCTTTCTGTTCTGTGCATTCAACTAACAGAGTTGAACCTTACTTTTCATTGAGCCGTTCTGAAACACTCTTTCTGTAGAAACTGCAATTGGACATGCTAAGCGCTAAGAGGCCTACTTTGGGAAAAAGAATATCTTCAAATAAAAACTACACAGATGCATTCTGTGAAACTTATTTCTGATCTGTAAATTCAGTTAACAGAGATAAAACATATTTTTGATTGAGCAGTTATGAAACTCTCTTTTTGTGGAAAATGCAAGTGGAGATTCGGAGCGCTAAGAGGGTAATAGTGGAAAAAGGAATGTCTTCAAATATAAACTCCACAGAATCATTCGGTGAAACTTCTTTCTGATCTGTGCATTCAGCTAACAGAGTTAAACCATACTTTTGATTGAGCAGATCTGAACACTCTTTCTGTTGAAAATGCAACTGGACATTTGGAGCGCTAAGAGCGTAGTAGTGGAAAAATTAATATATTCAAATATAAACTACACAGAAGCATTCTGTGAAACTTCTTTCTGATCTGAGCATTCAGCTAACAGAGTTAAACCATACTTTTGATTGAGCAGTTTTGAAACACTCTGTCTGTAGAAAATGCAACTGGACATTCGTAGCGCTAAGTGGGTAATAGTGGAAAAAAGAATATGTTCAAATATAAACTACACAGAAGCATTGTATGAAACTTCTTTCTGTTCCGTGCATTCAACTAACAGAGTTGAACCTTACTTTTGATTGAGCCGTTCTGAAACACTCTTTCTGTAGAAACTGCAATTGGACATTCTGAGCGCTAAGAGGCCTATATTGGGAAAAAGAATGTCTACAAATAAAAACTACACAGAAGAATTGTGTGAAACTTCTTTCTGTTCTGTTTGTTCAACTAAAAGAGTTGAACCTTAGTTTTGATTGAGCCGTTCTGAAACACTCTTTCTGTAGAAAATGCAAGTGGAGATTCGGAGCGCTAAGAGGGTAATAGTGGAAAAAGGAATGTCTCCAAATATAAACTACACAGAATCATTCTGTGAAACTTCTTTCTGATCTGTGCATTCAGCTAACAGAGTTAAACCATACTTTTGATTGAGCAGATCTGAACACTCTTTCTGTAGAAAATGCAACTGGACATTTGGAGCGCTAAGAGATTAGTAGTGGAAAAAGGAATATATTCAAATATAAACTACACAGAAGCATTCTGTGAAACTTCTTTCTGATCTGAGCATTCAGCTAACTGAGTTAAACCATACTTTTGATTGAGCAGTTTTGAAACACTCTGTCTGTAGAAAATGCAACTGGACATTCGTAGCGCTAAGTGGGTAATAGTGGAAAAAAGAATATGTTCAAATATAAACTACACAGAAGCATTGTATGAAACTTCTTTCTGTTCTGTGCATTCAACTAACAGAGTTGAACCTTACTTTTGATTGAGCCTTTCTGAAACACTCTTTCTGTAGAAACTGCAATTGGAGATTCTGAGCGCTAAGAGGCCTCTATTGGGAAAAATAATATCTTCAAATAAAAACTACACAGAAGCATTGTGTGAAACTTATTTCTGATATGTTCATTAAGCTAACAGAGTTAAACCATACTTTGGATTGCGCAGTTCTGAACACTCTTTCTGTAGAAAATGCAAGTGGAAATTCGGAGCGCTAAGAGGGTAATAGTGGAAAAAGGAATATATTCAAATATAAACTACACAGTAGCATTCTGTGAAAATTCTTTCTGTTCTGTGCATTCAACTAACAGAGTTGCACCTTACTTTGATTGAGCCGTTCTGAAACACTCTTTCTGTAGAAACTGCAATTGGACATGCTAAGCGCTAAGAGGCCTACATTGGGAAAAAGAATATCTTCAAATAAAAACTACACAGATGCATTCTGTGAAACTTATTTCTGATCTGTAAATTCAGTTAACAGAGATAAAACATATTTTTGATTGAGCAGTTATGAAACACTCTTTTTGTGGAAAATGCAAGTGGAGATTCGGAGCGCTAAGAGGGTAATAGTGGAAAAAGTAAAGTCTTCAAATATAAACTCCACAGAATCATTCGGTGAAACTTCTTTCTGATCTGTGCATTCAGCTAACAGAGTTAAACCATACTTTTGATTGAGCAGATCTGAACACTCTTTCTGTTGAAAATGCAACTGGACATTTGGAGCGCTAAGAGCGTAGTAGTGGAAAAAGGAATATATTCAAATATAAACTACACAGAAGCATTCTGTGAAACTTCTTTCTGATCTGAGCATACAGCTAACAGAGTTAAACCATACTTTTGATTGAGCAGTTTTGAAACACTCTGTCTGTAGAAAATGCAACTGGACATGCGTAGCGCTAAGTGGGTAATAGTGGAAAAAAGTATATGTTCAAATATAAACTACACAGAAGCATTGTATGAAACTTCTTTCTGTTCTGTGCATTCAACTAACAGAGTTGAACCTTACTTTTGATTGAGCCGTTCTGAAACACTCTTTCTGTAGAAACTGCAATTGGACATTCTGAGCGCTAAGAGGCCTATATTGGGAAAAAGAATGTCTACAAATAAAAACTACACAGAAGAATTGTGTGAAACTTCTTTCTGTTCTGTTTGTTCAACTAAAAGAGTTGAACCTTAGTTTTGATTAAGCCGTTCTGAAACACTCTTTCTGTAGAAAATGCAAGTGGAGATTCGGAGCGCTAAGAGGGTAATAGTGGAAAAAGGAATGTCTCCAAATATAAACTACACAGAATCATTCTGTGAAACTTCTTTCTGATCTGTGCATTCAGCTAACAGAGTTAAACCATAGTTTTGATTGAGCAGATCTGAACACTCTTTCTGTAGAAAATGCAACTGGACATTTGGAGCGCTAAGAGAGTAGTAGTGGAAAAAGGAATATATTCAAATATAAACTACACAGAAGCATTCTGTGAAACTTATTTCTGATCTGAGCATTCACCTAACAGAGTTAAACCATACTTTTGATTGAGCAGTTTTGAAACACTCTGTCTGTAGAAAATGCAACTGGACATTCGTAGCGCTAAGTGGGTAATAGTGGAAAAAAGAATATGTTCAAATATAAACTACACAGAAGCATTGTATGAAACTTCTTTCTGTTCTGTGCATTCAACTAACAGAGTTGAACCTTACTTTTGATTGAGCCTTTCTGAAACACTCTTTCTGTAGAAACTGCAATTGGACATTCTGAGCGCTAAGAGGCCTCTATTGGGAAAAATAATATCTTCAAATAAAAACTACACAGAAGCATTGTGTGAAACTTATTTCTGATATGTTCATTAAGCTAACAGAGTTAAACCATACTTTTGATTGCGCAGTTCTGCACACTCTTTCTGTAGAAAATGCAAGTGGACATTCGGATCGCTAAGAGGGTAATAGTGGAAAAAGGAATATATTCAAATATAAACTACACAGTATCATTCTGTGAAAATTCTTTCTGTTCTGTGCATTCAACTAACAGAGTTGAACCTTACTTTTGATTGAGCCGTTCTGAAACACTCTTTCTGTAGAAACTGCAATTGGACATGCTAAGCGCTAAGAGGCCTACATTGGGAAAAAGAATATCTTCAAATAAAAACTACACAGATGCATTCTGTGAAACTTATTTCTGATCTGTAAATTCAGTTAACAGAGATAAAACATATTTTTGATTGAGCAGTTATGAAAAACTCTTTTTGTAGAAAATGCAAGTGGAGATTCGGAGCGCTAAGAGGGTAATAGTGGAAAAAGGAATGTCTTCAAATATAAACTACACAGAATCACTCGGTGAAACTTCTTTCTGATCTGTGCATTCAGCTAACAGAGTTAAACCATACTTTTGATTGAGCAGATCTGAACACTCTTTCTGTAGAAAATGCAACTGGACATTTGGAGCGCTAAGAGCGTAGTAGTGGAAAAAGGAATATATTCAAATATAAACTACACAGAAGCATTCTGTGAAACTTCTTTCTGATCTGAGCATTCAGCTAACAGAGTTAAACCATACTTTTGATTGAGCAGTTTTGAAACACTCTGTCTGTAGAAAATGCAACTGGACATTCGTAGCGCTAAGTGGGTAATAGTGGAAAAAAGAATATGTACAAATATAAACTACACAGAAGCATTGTATGAAACTTCTTTCTGTTCTGTGCATTCAACTAACAGAGTTGAACCTTACTTTTGATTGAGCCGTTCTGAAACACTCTTTCTGTAGAAACTGCAATTGGACATTCTGAGCGCTAAGAGGCCTATATTGGGAAAAAGAATGTCTACAAATAAAAACTACACAGAAGAATTGTGTGAAACTTCTTTCTGTTCTGTTTGTTCAACTAAAAGAGTTGAACCTTAGTTTTGATTGAGCCGTTCTGAAACACTCTTTCTGTAGAAAATGCAAGTGGAGATTCGGAGCGCTAAGAGGGTAATAGTGGAAAAAGGAATGTCTCCAAATATAAACTACACAGAATCATTCTGTGAAACTTCTTTCTGATCTGTGCATTCAGCTAACAGAGTTAAACCATACTTTTGATTGAGCAGATCTGAACACTCTTTCTGTAGAAAATGCAACTGGACATTTGGAGCGCTAAGAGAGTAGTAGTGGAAAAAGGAATATATTCAAATATAAACTACACAGAAGCATTCTGTGAAACTTATTTCTGATCTGAGCATTCACCTAACAGAGTTAAACCATACTTTTGATTGAGCAGTTTTGAAACACTCTGTCTGTAGAAAATGCAACTGGACATTCGTAGCGCTAAGTGGGTAATAGTGGAAAAAAGAATATGTTCAAATATAAACTACACAGAAGCATTGTATGAAACTTCTTTCTGTTCTGTGCATTCAACTAACAGAGTTGAACCTTACTTTTGATTGAGCCTTTCTGAAACACTCTTTCTGTAGAAACTGCAATTGGACATTCTGAGCGCTAAGAGGCCTCTATTGGGAAAAATAATATCTTCAAATAAAAACTACACAGAAGCATTGTGTGAAACTTATTTCTGATATGTTCATTAAGCTAACAGAGTTAAACCATACTTTTGATTGCGCAGTTCTGCACACTCTTTCTGTAGAAAATGCAAGTGGACATTCGGATCGCTAAGAGGGTAATAGTGGAAAAAGGAATATATTCAAATATAAACTACACAGTAGCATTCTGTGAAAATTCTTTCTGTTCTGTGCATTCAACTAACAGAGTTGAACCTTACTTTTGATTGAGCCGTTCTGAAACACTCTTTCTGTAGAAACTGCAATTGGACATGCTAAGCGCTAAGAGGCCTACATTGGGAAAAAGAATATCTTCAAATAAAAACTACACAGATGCATTCTGTGAAACTTATTTCTGATCTGTAAATTCAGTTAACAGAGATAAAACATATTTTTGATTGAGCAGTTATGAAAAACTCTTTTTGTAGAAAATGCAAGTGGAGATTCGGAGCGCTAAGAGGGTAATAGTGGAAAAAGGAATGTCTTCAAATATAAACTACACAGAATCACTCGGTGAAACTTCTTTCTGATCTGTGCATTCAGCTAACAGAGTTAAACCATACTTTTGATTGAGCAGATCTGAACACTCTTTCTGTAGAAAATGCAACTGGACATTTGGAGCGCTAAGAGCGTAGTAGTGGAAAAAGGAATATATTCAAATATAAACTACACAGAAGCATTCTGTGAAACTTCTTTCTGATCTGAGCATTCAGCTAACAGAGTTAAACCATACTTTTGATTGAGCAGTTTTGAAACACTCTGTCTGTAGAAAATGCAACTGGACATTCGTAGCGCTAAGTGGGTAATAGTGGAAAAAAGAATATGTACAAATATAAACTACACAGAAGCATTGTATGAAACTTCTTTCTGTTCTGTGCATTCAACTAACAGAGTTGAACCTTACTTTTGATTGAGCCGTTCTGAAACACTCTTTCTGTAGAAACTGCAATTGGACATTCTGAGCGCTAAGAGGCCTATATTGGGAAAAAGAATGTCTACAAATAAAAACTACACAGAAGAATTGTGTGAAACTTCTTTCTGTTCTGTTTGTTCAACTAAAAGAGTTGAACCTTAGTTTTGATTGAGCCGTTCTGAAACACTCTTTCTGTAGAAAATGCAAGTGGAGATTCGGAGCGCTAAGAGGGTAATAGTGGAAAAAGGAATGTCTACAAATATAAACTACACAGAATCATTCTGTGAAACTTCTCTCTGATCTGTGCATTCAGCTAACAGAGTTAAACCATACTTTTGATTGAGCAGATCTGAACACTCTTTCTGTAGAAAATGCAACTGGACATTTGGAGCGCTAAGAGAGTAGTAGTGGAAAAAGGAATATATTCAAATATAAACTACACAGAAGCATTCTGTGAAACTTCTTTCTGATCTGAGCATTCAGCTAACAGAGTTAAACCATACTTTTGATTGAGCAGTTTTGAAACACTCTGTCTGTAGAAAATGCAACTGGACATTCGTAGCGCTAAGTGGGTAATAGTGGAAAAAAGAATATGTTCAAATATAAACTACACAGAAGCATTGTATGAAACTTCTTTCTGTTCTGTGCATTCAACTAACAGAGTTGAACCTTACTTTTGATTGAGCCTTTCTGAAACACTCTTTCTGTAGAAACTGCAATTGGACATTCTGAGCGCTAAGAGGCCTCTATTGGGAAAAATAATATCTTCAAATAAAAACTACACAGAAGCATTGTGTGAAACTTATTTCTGATATGTTCATTAAGCTAACGGAGTTAAACCATACTTTTGATTGCGCAGTTCTGCACACTCTTTCTGTAGAAAATGCAAGTGGACATTCGGAGCGCTAAGAGGGTAATAGTGGAAAAAGGAATATATTCAAATATAAACTACACAGTAGCATTCTGTGAAAATTCTTTCTGTTCTGTGCATTCAACTAACAGAGTTGAACCTTACTTTTGATTGAGCCGTTCTGAAACACTCTTTCTGTAGAAACTGCAATTGGACATGCTAAGCGCTAAGAGGCCTACATTGGGAAAAAGAATATCTTCAAATAAAAACTACACAGATGCATTCTGTGAAACTTATTTCTGATCTGTAAATTCAGTTAACAGAGATAAAACATATTTTTGATTGAGCAGTTATGAAACACTCTTTTTGTAGAAAATGGAAGTGGAGATTCGGAGCGCTAAGAGGGTAATAGTGGAAAAAGGAATGTCTTCAAATATAAACTACACAGAATCATTCGGTGAAACTTCTTTCTGATCTGTGCATTCAGCTAACAGAGTTAAACCATACTTTTGATTGAGCAGAGCTGAACACTCCTTCTGATGAAAATGCAACTGGACATTTGGAGCGCTAAGAGCGTATTAGTGGAAAAAGGAATATATTCAAATATAAACTACACAGAAGCATTCTGTGAAAGTTCTTTCTGATCTGAGCATTCAGCTAACAGAGTTAAACCATACTTTTGATTGAGCAGTTTTGAAACACTCTATCTGTAGAAAATGCAACTGGACATTCGTAGAACTAAGTGGGTAATAGTGGAAAAAAGAATATGTTCAAATATAAACTACACAGAAGCATTGTATGAAACTCCTTTCTGTTCCGTGCATTCAACTAACAGAGTTGAAACTTACTTTTGAATGAGCCGTTCTGAAACACTCTTTCTGTAGAAACTGCAATTGGACATTCTGAGCGCCAAGAGGCCTATATTGGGAAAAAGAATGTCTACAAATAAAAACTACACAGAAGAATTGTGTGAAACTTCTTTCTGTTCTGTTTGTTCAACTAAAAGAGTTGAACCTTAGTTTTGATTAAGCCGTTCTGAAACACCCTTTCTGTAGAAAATGCAAGTGGAGATTCGGAGCGCTAAGAGGGTAATAGTGGAAAAAGGAATGTCTCCAAATATAAACTACACAGAATCATTCTGTGAAACTTCTTTCTGATCTGTGCATTCAGCTAACAGAGTTAAACCATACTTTTGATTGAGCAGATCTGAACACTCTTTCTGTAGAAAATGCAACTGGACATTTGGAGCGCTAAGAGAGTAGTAGTGGAAAAAGGAATATATTCAAATATAAACTACACAGAAGCATTCTGTGAAACTACTTTCTGATCTGAGCATTCAGCTAACAGAGTTAAACCATACTTTTGATTGAGCAGTTTTGAAACACTCTGTCTGTAGAAAATGCAACTGGACATTCGTAGCGCTAAGTGGGTAATAGTGGAAAAAAGAATATGTTCAAATATAAACTACACAGAAGCATTGTATGAAACTTCTTTCTGTTCTGTGCATTCAACTAACAGAGTTGAACCTTACTTTTGATTGAGCCTTTCTGAAACACTCTTTCTGTAGAAACTGCAATTGGACATTCTGAGCGCTAAGAGGCCTCTATTGGGAAAAATAATATCTTCAAATAAAAACTACACAGAAGCATTGTGTGAAACTTATTTCTGATATGTTCATTAAGCTAACAGAGTTAAACCATACTTTGGATTGCGCAGTTCTGAACACTCTTTCTGTAGAAAATGCAAGTGGACATTCGGAGCGCTAAGAGGGTAATAGTGGAAAAAGGAATATATTCAAATATAAACTACACAGTAGCATTCTGTGAAAATTCTTTCTGTTCTGTGCATTCAACTAACAGAGTTGAACCTTACTTTTGATTGAGCCGTTCTGAAACACTCTCTCTGTAGAAACTGCAATTGGACATGCTAAGCGCTAAGAGGCCTACATTAGGAAAAAGAATATCTTCAAATAAAAACTACACAGATGCATTCTCTGAAACTTATTTCTGATCTGTAAATTCAGTTAACAGAGATAAAACATATTTTTGATTGAGCAGTTATGAAACACTCTTTTTGTAGAAAATGCAAGTGGAGATTCGGAGCGCTAAGAGGGTAATAGTGGAAAAAGGAATGTCTTCAAATATAAACTACACGGAATCATTCGGTGAAACTTCTTTCTGATCTGTGCATTCAGCTAACAGAGTTAAACCATACTTTTGATTGAGCAGATCTGAACACTCCTTCTGTTGAAAATGCAACTGGACATTTGGAGCGCTAAGAGCGTATTAGTGGAAAAAGGAATATATTCAAATATAAACTACACAGAAGCATTCTGTGAAACTTCTTTCTGATCTGAGCATTCAGCTAACAGAGATAAACCATACTTTTGATTGAGCAGTTTTGAAACACTCTGTCTGTAGAAAATGCAACTGGACATTCGTAGCGCTAAGTGGGTAATAGTGGAAAAAAGAATATGTTCAAATATAAACTACACAGAAGCATTGTATGAAACTTCTTTCTGTTCCGTGCATTCAACTAACAGAGTTGAACCTTACTTTTGATTGAGCCGTTCTGAAACACTCTTTCTGTAGAAACTGCAATTGGACATTCTGAGCGCTAAGAGGCCTATATTGGGAAAAAGAATGTCTACAAATAAAAACTACACAGAAGAATTGTGTGAAACTTCTTTCTGTTCTGTTTGTTCAACTAAAAGAGTTGAACCTTAGTTTTGATTGAGCCGTTCTGAAACACTCTTTCTGTAGAAAATGCAAGTGGAGATTCGGAGCGCTAAGAGGGTAATAGTGGAAAAAGGAATGTCTCCAAATATAAACTACACAGAATCATTCTGTGAAACTTCTTTCTGATCTGTGCATTCAGCTAACAGTGTTAAACCATACTTTTGATTGAGCAGATCTGAACACTCTTTCTGTAGAAAATGCAACTGGACATTTGGAGCGCTAAGAGAGTAGTAGTGGAAAAAGGAATATATTCAAATATAAACTACACAGAAGCATTCTGTGAAACTTCTTTCTGATCTGAGCATTCAGCTAACTGAGTTAAACCATACTTTTGATTGAGCAGTTTTGAAACACTCTGTCTGTAGAAAATGCAACTGGACATTCGTAGCGCTAAGTGGGTAATAGTGGAAAAAAGAATATGTTCAAATATAAACTACACAGAAGCATTGTATGAAACATCTTTCTGTTCTGTGCATTCAACTAACAGAGTTGAACCTTACTTTTGATTGAGCCTTTCTGAAACACTCTTTCTGTAGAAACTGCAATTGGACATTCTGAGCGCTAAGAGGCCTCTATTGGGAAAAATAATATCTTCAAATAAAAACTACACAGAAGCATTGTGTGAAACTTATTTCTGATATGTTCATTAAGCTAACAGAGTTAAACCATACTTTGGATTGCGCAGTTCTGAACACTCTTTCTGTAGAAAATGCAAGTGGACATTCGGAGCGCTAAGAGGGTAATATTGGAAAAAGGAATATATTCAAATATAAACTACACAGTAGCATTCTGTGAAAATTCTTTCTGTTCTGTGCATTCAACTAACAGAGTTGAACCTTACTTTTCATTGAGCCGTTCTGAAACACTCTTTCTGTAGAAACTGCAATTGGACATGCTAAGCGCTAAGAGGCCTACTTTGGGAAAAAGAATATCTTCAAATAAAAACTACACAGATGCATTCTGTGAAACTTATTTCTGATCTGTAAATTCAGTTAACAGAGATAAAACATATTTTTGATTGAGCAGTTATGAAACTCTCTTTTTGTGGAAAATGCAAGTGGAGATTCGGAGCGCTAAGAGGGTAATAGTGGAAAAAGGAATGTCTTCAAATATAAACTCCACAGAATCATTCGGTGAAACTTCTTTCTGATCTGTGCATTCAGCTAACAGAGTTAAACCATACTTTTGATTGAGCAGATCTGAACACTCTTTCTGTTGAAAATGCAACTGGACATTTGGAGCGCTAAGAGCGTAGTAGTGGAAAAATTAATATATTCAAATATAAACTACACAGAAGCATTCTGTGAAACTTCTTTCTGATCTGAGCATTCAGCTAACAGAGTTAAACCATACTTTTGATTGAGCAGTTTTGAAACACTCTGTCTGTAGAAAATGCAACTGGACATTCGTAGCGCTAAGTGGGTAATAGTGGAAAAAAGAATATGTTCAAATATAAACTACACAGAAGCATTGTATGAAACTTCTTTCTGTTCCGTGCATTCAACTAACAGAGTTGAACCTTACTTTTGATTGAGCCGTTCTGAAACACTCTTTCTGTAGAAACTGCAATTGGACATTCTGAGCGCTAAGAGGCCTATATTGGGAAAAAGAATGTCTACAAATAAAAACTACACAGAAGAATTGTGTGAAACTTCTTTCTGTTCTGTTTGTTCAACTAAAAGAGTTGAACCTTAGTTTTGATTGAGCCGTTCTGAAACACTCTTTCTGTAGAAAATGCAAGTGGAGATTCGGAGCGCTAAGAGGGTAATAGTGGAAAAAGGAATGTCTCCAAATATAAACTACACAGAATCATTCTGTGAAACTTCTTTCTGATCTGTGCATTCAGCTAACAGAGTTAAACCATACTTTTGATTGAGCAGATCTGAACACTCTTTCTGTAGAAAATGCAACTGGACATTTGGAGCGCTAAGAGAGTAGTAGTGGAAAAAGGAATATATTCAAATATAAACTACACAGAAGCATTCTGTGAAACTTCTTTCTGATCTGAGCATTCAGCTAACTGAGTTAAACCATACTTTTGATTGAGCAGTTTTGAAACACTCTGTCTGTAGAAAATGCAACTGGACATTCGTAGCGCTAAGTGGGTAATAGTGGAAAAAAGAATATGTTCAAATATAAACTACACAGAAGCATTGTATGAAACTTCTTTCTGTTCTGTGCATTCAACTAACAGAGTTGAACCTTACTTTTGATTGAGCCTTTCTGAAACACTCTTTCTGTAGAAACTGCAATTGGACATTCTGAGCGCTAAGAGGCCTCTATTGGGAAAAATAATATCTTCAAATAAAAACTACACAGAAGCATTGTGTGAAACTTATTTCTGATATGTTCATTAAGCTAACAGAGTTAAACCATACTTTGGATTGCGCAGTTCTGAACACTCTTTCTGTAGAAAATGCAAGTGGAAATTCGGAGCGCTAAGAGGGTAATAGTGGAAAAAGGAATATATTCAAATATAAACTACACAGTAGCATTCTGTGAAAATTCTTTCTGTTCTGTGCATTCAACTAACAGAGTTGCACCTTACTTTTGATTGAGCCGTTCTGAAACACTCTTTCTGTAGAAACTGCAATTGGACATGCTAAGCGCTAAGAGGCCTACATTGGGAAAAAGAATATCTTCAAATAAAAACTACACAGATGCATTCTGTGAAACTTATTTCTGATCTGTAAATTCAGTTAACAGAGATAAAACATATTTTTGATTGAGCAGTTATGAAACACTCTTTTTGTGGAAAATGCAAGTGGAGATTCGGAGCGCTAAGAGGGTAATAGTGGAAAAAGTAATGTCTTCAAATATAAACTCCACAGAATCATTCGGTGAAACTTCTTTCTGATCTGTGCATTCAGCTAACAGAGTTAAACCATACATTTGATTGAGCAGATCTGAACACTCTTTCTGTTGAAAATGCAACTGGACATTTGGAGCGCTAAGAGCGTAGTAGTGGAAAAAGGAATATATTCAAATATAAACTACACAGAAGCATTCTGTGAAACTTCTTTCTGATCTGAGCATACAGCTAACAGAGTTAAACCATACTTTTGATTGAGCAGTTTTGAAACACTCTGTCTGTAGAAAATGCAACTGGACATGCGTAGCGCTAAGTGGGTAATAGTGGAAAAAAGTATATGTTCAAATATAAACTACACAGAAGCATTGTATGAAACTTCTTTCTGTTCTGTGCATTCAACTAACAGAGTTGAACCTTACTTTTGATTGAGCCGTTCTGAAACACTCTTTCTGTAGAAACTGCAATTGGACATTCTGAGCGCTAAGAGGCCTATATTGGGAAAAAGAATGTCTACAAATAAAAACTACACAGAAGAATTGTGTGAAACTTCTTTCTGTTCTGTTTGTTCAACTAAAAGAGTTGAACCTTAGTTTTGATTAAGCCGTTCTGAAACACTCTTTCTGTAGAAAATGCAAGTGGAGATTCGGAGCGCTAAGAGGGTAATAGTGGAAAAAGGAATGTCTCCAAATATAAACTACACAGAATCATTCTGTGAAACTTCTTTCTGATCTGTGCATTCAGCTAACAGAGTTAAACCATACTTTTGATTGAGCAGATCTGAACTCTCTTTCTGTAGAAAATGCAACTGGACATTTGGAGCGCTAAGAGAGTAGTAGTGGAAAAAGGAATATATTCAAATATAAACTACACAGAAGCATTCTGTGAAACTTATTTCTGATCTGAGCATTCACCTAACAGAGTTAAACCATACTTTTGATTGAGCAGTTTTGAAACACTCTGTCTGTAGAAAATGCAACTGGACATTCGTAGCGCTAAGTGGGTAATAGTGGAAAAAAGAATATGTTCAAATATAAACTACACAGAAGCATTGTATGAAACTTCTTTCTGTTCTGTGCATTCAACTAACAGAGTTGAACCTTACTTTTGATTGAGCCTTTCTGAAACACTCTTTCTGTAGAAACTGCAATTGGACATTCTGAGCGCTAAGAGGCCTCTATTGGGAAAAATAATATCTTCAAATAAAAACTACACAGAAGCATTGTGTGAAACTTATTTCTGATATGTTCATTAAGCTAACAGAGTTAAACCATACTTTTGATTGCGCAGTTCTGCACACTCTTTCTGTAGAAAATGCAAGTGGACATTCGGATCGCTAAGAGGGTAATAGTGGAAAAAGGAATATATTCAAATATAAACTACACAGTAGCATTCTGTGAAAATTCTTTCTGTTCTGTGCATTCAACTAACAGAGTTGAACCTTACTTTTGATTGAGCCGTTCTGAAACACTCTTTCTGTAGAAACTGCAATTGGACATGCTAAGCGCTAAGAGGCCTACATTGGGAAAAAGAATATCTTCAAATAAAAACTACACAGATGCATTCTGTGAAACTTATTTCTGATCTGTAAATTCAGTTAACAGAGATAAAACATATTTTTGATTGAGCAGTTATGAAAAACTCTTTTTGTAGAAAATGCAAGTGGAGATTCGGAGCGCTAAGAGGGTAATAGTGGAAAAAGGAATGTCTTCAAATATAAACTACACAGAATCACTCGGTGAAACTTCTTTCTGATCTGTGCATTCAGCTAACAGAGTTAAACCATACTTTTGATTGAGCAGATCTGAACACTCTTTCTGTAGAAAATGCAACTGGACATTTGGAGCGCTAAGAGCGTAGTAGTGGAAAAAGGAATATATTCAAATATAAACTACACAGAAGCATTCTGTGAAACTTCTTTCTGATCTGAGCATTCAGCTAACAGAGTTAAACCATACTTTTGATTGAGCAGTTTTGAAACACTCTGTCTGTAGAAAATGCAACTGGACATTCGTAGCGCTAAGTGGGTAATAGTGGAAAAAAGAATATGTACAAATATAAACTACACAGAAGCATTGTATGAAACTTCTTTCTGTTCTGTGCATTCAACTAACAGAGTTGAACCTTACTTTTGATTGAGCCGTTCTGAAACACTCTTTCTGTAGAAACTGCAATTGGACATTCTGAGCGCTAAGAGGCCTATATTGGGAAAAAGAATGTCTACAAATAAAAACTACACAGAAGAATTGTGTGAAACTTCTTTCTGTTCTGTTTGTTCAACTAAAAGAGTTGAACCTTAGTTTTGATTGAGATGTTCTGAAACACTCTTTCTGTAGAAAATGCAAGTGGAGATTCGGAGCGCTAAGAGGGTAATAGTGGAAAAAGGAATGTCTCCAAATATAAACTACACAGAATCATTCTGTGAAACTTTTTTCTGATCTGTGCATTCAGCTAACAGAGTTAAACCATACTTTTGATTGAGCAGATCTGAACACTCTTTCTGTAGAAAATGCAACTGGACATTTGGAGCGCTAAGAGAGTAGTAGTGGAAAAAGTAATATATTCAAATATAAACTACACAGAAGCATTCTGTGAAACTTCTTTCTGATCTGAGCATTCAGCTAACTGAGTTAAACCATACTTTTGATTGAGCAGTTTTGAAACACTCTGTCTGTAGAAAATGCAACTGGACATTCGTAGCGCTAAGTGGGTAATAGTGGAAAAAAGAATATGTTCAAATATAAACTACACAGAAGCATTGTATGAAACATCTTTCTGTTCTGTGCATTCAACTAACAGAGTTGAACCTTACTTTTGATTGAGCCTTTCTGAAACACTCTTTCTGTAGAAACTGCAATTGGACATTCTGAGCGCTAAGAGGCCTCTATTGGGAAAAATAATATCTTCAAATAAAAACTACACAGAAGCATTGTGTGAAACTTATTTCTGATATGTTCATTAAGCTAACAGAGTTAAACCATACTTTGGATTGCGCAGTTCTGAACACTCTTTCTGTAGAAAATGCAAGTGGACATTCGGAGCGCTAAGAGGGTAATAGTGGAAAAAGGAATATATTCAAATATAAACTACACAGTAGCATTCTGTGAAAATTCTTTCTGTTCTGTGCATTCAACTAACAGAGTTGAACCTTACTTTTCATTGAGCCGTTCTGAAACACTCTTTCTGTAGAAACTGCAATTGGACATGCTAAGCGCTAAGAGGCCTACTTTGGGAAAAAGAATATCTTCAAATAAAAACTACACAGATGCATTCTGTGAAACTTATTTCTGATCTGTAAATTCAGTTAACAGAGATAAAACATATTTTTGATTGAGCAGTTATGAAACTCTCATTTGTGGAAAATGCAAGTGGAGATTCGGAGCGCTAAGAGGGTAATAGTGGAAAAAGGAATGTCTTCAAATATAAACTCCACAGAATCATTCGGTGAAACTTCTTTCTGATCTGTGCATTCAGCTAACAGAGTTAAACCATACTTTTGATTGAGCAGATCTGAACACTCTTTCTGTTGAAAATGCAACTGGACATTTGGAGCGCTAAGAGCGTAGTAGTGGAAAAAGTAATATATTCAAATATAAACTACACAGAAACATTCTGTGAAACTTCTTTCTGATCTGAGCATTGAGCTAACAGAGTTAAACCATACTTTTGATTGAGCAGTTTTGAAACACTCTGTCTGTAGAAAATGCAACTGGACATTCGTAGCGCTAAGTGGGTAATAGTGGAAAAAAGAATATGTTCAAATATAAACTACACAGAAGCATTGTATGAAACTTCTTTCTGTTCCGTGCATTCAACTAACAGAGTTGAACCTTACTTTTGATTGAGCCGTTCTGAAACACTCTTTCTGTAGAAACTGCAATTGGACATTCTGAGCGCTAAGAGGCCTATATTGGGAAAAAGAATGTCTACAAATAAAAACTACACAGAAGAATTGTGTGAAACTTCTTTCTGTTCTGTTTGTTCAACTAAAAGAGTTGAACCTTAGTTTTGATTGAGCCGTTCTGAAACACTCTTTCTGTAGAAAATGCAAGTGGAGATTCGGAGCGCTAAGAGGGTAATAGTGGAAAAAGGAATGTCTCCAAATATAAACTACACAGAATCATTCTGTGAAACTTCTTTCTGATCTGTGCATTCAGCTAACAGAGTTAAACCATACTTTTGATTGAGCAGATCTGAACACTCTTTCTGTAGAAAATGCAACTGGACATTTGGAGCGCTAAGAGAGTAGTAGTGGAAAAAGGAATATATTCAAATATAAACTACACAGAAGCATTCTGTGAAACTTCTTTCTGATCTGAGCATTCAGCTAACTGAGTTAAACCATACTTTTGATTGAGCAGTTTTGAAACACTCTGTCTGTAGAAAATGCAACTGGACATTCGTAGCGCTAAGTGGGTAATAGTGGAAAAAAGAATATGTTCAAATATAAACTACACAGAAGCATTGTATGAAACTTCTTTCTGTTCTGTGCATTCAACTAACAGAGTTGAACCTTACTTTTGATTGAGCCTTTCTGAAACACTCTTTCTGTAGAAACTGCAATTGGACATTCTGAGCGCTAAGAGGCCTCTATTGGGAAAAATAATATCTTCAAATAAAAACTACACAGAAGCATTGTGTGAAACTTATTTCTGATATGTTCATTAAGCTAACAGAGTTAAACCATACTTTGGATTGCGCAGTTCTGAACACTCTTTCTGTAGAAAATGCAAGTGGAAATTCGGAGCGCTAAGAGGGTAATAGTGGAAAAAGGAATATATTCAAATATAAACTACACAGTAGCATTCTGTGAAAATTCTTTCTGTTCTGTGCATTCAACTAACAGAGTTGCACCTTACTTTTGATTGAGCCGTTCTGAAACACTCTTTCTGTAGAAACTGCAATTGGACATGCTAAGCGCTAAGAGGCCTACATTGGGAAAAAGAATATCTTCAAATAAAAACTACACAGATGCATTCTGTGAAACTTATTTCTGATCTGTAAATTCAGTTAACAGAGATAAAACATATTTTTGATTGAGCAGTTATAAAACACTCTTTTTGTGGAAAATGCAAGTGGAGATTCGGAGCGCTAAGAGGGTAATAGTGGAAAAAGTAATGTCTTCAAATATAAACTCCACAGAATCATTCGGTGAAACTTCTTTCTGATCTGTGCATTCAGCTAACAGAGTTAAACCATACTTTTGATTGAGCAGATCTGAACACTCTTTCTGTTGAAAATGCAACTGGACATTTGGAGCGCTAAGAGCGTAGTAGTGGAAAAAGGAATATATTCAAATATAAACTACACAGAAGCATTCTGTGAAACTTCTTTCTGATCTGAGCATACAGCTAACAGAGTTAAACCATACTTTTGATTGAGCAGTTTTGAAACACTCTGTCTGTAGAAAATGCAACTGGACATGCGTAGCGCTAAGTGGGTAATAGTGGAAAAAAGTATATGTTCAAATATAAACTACACAGAAGCATTGTATGAAACTTCTTTCTGTTCTGTGCATTCAACTAACAGAGTTGAACCTTACTTTTGATTGAGCCGTTCTGAAACACTCTTTCTGTAGAAACTGCAATTGGACATTCTGAGCGCTAAGAGGCCTATATTGGAAAAAAGAATGTCTACAAATAAAAACTACACAGAAGAATTGTGTGAAACTTGTTTCTGTTCTGTTTGTTCAACTAAAAGAGTTGAACCTTAGTTTTGATTAAGCCGTTCTGAAACACTCTTTCTGTAGAAAATGCAAGTGGAGATTCGGAGCGCTAAGAGGGTAATAGTGGAAAAAGGAATGTCTCCAAATATAAACTACACAGAATCATTCTGTGAAACTTCTTTCTGATCTGTGCATTCAGCTAACAGAGTTAAACCATACTTTTGATTGAGCAGATCTGAACACTCTTTCTGTAGAAAATGCAACTGGACATTTGGAGCGCTAAGAGAGTAGTAGTGGAAAAAGGAATATATTCAAATATAAACTACACAGAAGCATTCTGTGAAACTTATTTCTGATCTGAGCATTCACCTAACAGAGTTAAACCATACTTTTGATTGAGCAGTTTTGAAACACTCTGTCTGTAGAAAATGCAACTGGACATTCGTAGCGCTAAGTGGGTAATAGTGGAAAAAAGAATATGTTCAAATATAAACTACACAGAAGCATTGTATGAAACTTCTTTCTGTTCTGTGCATTCAACTAACAGAGTTGAACCTTACTTTTGATTGAGCCTTTCTGAAACACTCTTTCTGTAGAAACTGCAATTGGACATTCTGAGCGCTAAGAGGCCTCTATTGGGAAAAATAATATCTTCAAATAAAAACTACACAGAAGCATTGTGTGAAACTTATTTCTGATATGTTCATTAAGCTAACGGAGTTAAACCATACTTTTGATTGCGCAGTTCTGCACACTCTTTCTGTAGAAAATGCAAGTGGACATTCGGATCGCTAAGAGGGTAATAGTGGAAAAAGGAATATATTCAAATATAAACTACACAGTAGCATTCTGTGAAAATTCTTTCTGTTCTGTGCATTCAACTAACAGAGTTGAACCTTACTTTTGATTGAGCCGTTCTGAAACACTCTTTCTGTAGAAACTGCAATTGGACATGCTAAGCGCTAAGAGGCCTACATTGGGAAAAAGAATATCTTCAAATAAAAACTACACAGATGCATTCTGTGAAACTTATTTCTGATCTGTAAATTCAGTTAACAGAGATAAAACATATTTTTGATTGAGCAGTTATGAAACACTCTTTTTGTAGAAAATGCAAGTGGAGATTCGGAGCGCTAAGAGGGTAATAGTGGAAAAAGGAATGTCTTCAAATATAAACTACACAGAATCATTCGGTGAAACTTCTTTCTGATCTGTGCATTCAGCTAACAGAGTTAAACCATACTTTTGATTGAGCAGAGCTGAACACTCCTTCTGATGAAAATGCAACTGGACATTTGGAGCGCTAAGAGCGTATTAGTGGAAAAAGGAATATATTCAAATATAAACTACACAGAAGCATTCTGTGAAACTTCTTTCTGATCTGAGCATTCTGCTAACAGAGTTAAACCATACTTTTGATTGAGCAGTTTTGAAACACTCTGTCTGTAGAAAATGCAACTGGACATTCGTAGAACTAAGTGGGTAATAGTGGAAAAAAGAATATGTTCAAATATAAACTACACAGAAGCATTGTATGAAACTTCTTTCTGTTCCGTGCATTCAACTAACAGAGTTGAAACTTACTTTTGAATGAGCCGTTCTGAAACACTCTTTCTGTAGAAACTGCAATTGGACATTCTGAGCGCTAAGAGGCCTATATTGGGAAAAAGAATGTCTACAAATAAAAACTACACAGAAGAATTGTGTGAAACTTCTTTCTGTTCTGTTTGTTCAACTAAAAGAGTTGAAACTTAGTTTTGATTAAGCCATTCTGAAACACTCTTTCTGTAGAAAATGCAAGTGGAGATTCAGAGCGCTAAGAGGGTAATAGTGGAAAAAGGAATGTCTCCAAATATAAACTACACAGAATCATTCTGTGAAACTTCTTTCTGATCTGTGCATTCAGCTAACAGAGTTAAACCATACTTTTGATTGAGCAGATCTGAACACTCTTTCTGTAGAAAATGCAACTGGACATTTGGAGCGCTAAGAGAGTAGTAGTGGAAAAAGGAATATATTCAAATATAAACTACACAGAAGCATTCTGTGAAACTACTTTCTGATCTGAGCATTCAGCTAACAGAGTTAAACCATACTTTTGATTGAGCAGTTTTGAAACACTCTGTCTGTAGAAAATGCAACTGGACATTCGTAGCGCTAAGTGGGTAATAGTGGAAAAAAGAATATGTTCAAATATAAACTACACAGAAGCATTGTATGAAACTTCTTTCTGTTCTGTGCATTCAACTAACAGAGTTGAACCTTACTTTTGATTGAGCCTTTCTGAAACACTCTTTCTGTAGAAACTGCAATTGGACATTCTGAGCCCTAAGAGGCCTCTATTGGGAAAAATAATATCTTCAAATAAAAACTACACAGAAGCATTGTGTGAAACTTATTTCTGATATGTTCATTAAGCTAACAGAGTTAAACCATACTTTTGATTGCGCAGTTCTGCACACTCTTTCTGTAGAAAATGCAAGTGGACATTCGGATCGCTAAGAGGGTAATAGTGGAAAAAGGAATATATTCAAATATAAACTACACAGTAGCATTCTGTGAAAATTCTTTCTGTTCTGTGCATTCAACTAACAGAGTTGAACCTTACTTTTGATTGAGCCGTTCTGAAACACTCTTTCTGTAGAAACTGCAATTGGACATGCTAAGCGCTAAGAGGCCTACATTGGGAAAAAGAATATCTTCAAATAAAAACTACACAGATGCATTCTGTGAAACTTATTTCTGATCTGTAAATTCAGTTAACAGAGATAAAACATATTTTTGATTGAGCAGTTATGAAAAACTCTTTTTGTAGAAAATGCAAGTGGAGATTCGGAGCGCTAAGAGGGTAATAGTGGAAAAAGGAATGTCTTCAAATATAAACTACACAGAATCACTCGGTGAAACTTCTTTCTGATCTGTGCATTCAGCTAACAGAGTTAAACCATACTTTTGATTGAGCAGATCTGAACACTCTTTCTGTAGTAAATGCAACTGGACATTTGGAGCGCTAAGAGCGTAGTAGTGGAAAAAGGAATATATTCAAATATAAACTACACAGAAGCATTCTGTGAAACTTGTTTCTGATCTGAGCATTCAGCTAACAGAGTAAAACCATACTTTTGATTGAGCAGTTTTGAAACACTCTGTCTGTAGAAAATGCAACTGGACATTCCTAGCGCTAAGTGGGTAATAGTGGAAAAAAGAGTATGTACAAATATAAACTACACAGAAGCATTGTATGAAACTTCTTTCTGTTCTGTGCATTCAACTAACAGAGTTGAACCTTACTTTTGATTGAGCCGTTCTGAAACACTCTTTCTGTAGAAACTGCAATTGGACATTCTGAGCGCTAAGAGGCCTATATTGGGAAAAAGAATGTCTACAAATAAAAACTACACAGAAGAATTGTGTGAAACTTCTTTCTGTTCTGTTTGTTCAACTAAAAGAGTTGAACCTTAGTTTTGATTGAGCCGTTCTGAAACACTCTTTCTGTAGAAAATGCAAGTGGAGATTCGGAGCGCTAAGAGGGTAATAGTGGAAAAAGGAATGTCTACAAATATAAACTACACAGAATCATTCTGTGAAACTTCTCTCTGATCTGTGCATTCAGCTAACAGAGTTAAACCATACTTTTGATTGAGCAGATCTGAACACTCTTTCTGTAGAAAATGCAACTGGACATTTGGAGGGCTAAGAGAGTAGTAGTGGAAAAAGGAATATATTCAAATATAAACTACACAGAAGCATTCTGTGAAACTTCTTTCTGATCTGAGCATTCAGCTAACAGAGTTAAACCATACTTTTGATTGAGCAGTTTTGAAACACTCTGTCTGTAGAAAATGCAACTGGACATTCGTAGCGCTAAGTGGGTAATAGTGGAAAAAAGAATATGTTCAAATATAAACTACACAGAAGCATTGTATGAAACTTCTTTCTGTTCTGTGCATTCAACTAACAGAGTTGAACCTTACTTTTGATTGAGCCTTTCTGAAACACTCTTTCTGTAGAAAATGCAATTGGACATTCTGAGCGCTAAGAGGCCTCTATTGGGAAAAATAATATCTTCAAATAAAAACTACACAGAAGCATTTTGTGAAACTTATTTCTGATATGTTCATTAAGCTAACAGAGTTAAACCATACTTTTGATTGCGCAGTTCTGCACACTCTTTCTGTAGAAAATGCAAGTGGACATTCGGAGCGCTAAGAGGGTAATAGTGGAAAAAGGAATATATTCAAATATAAACTACACAGTAGCATTCTGTGAAAATTCTTTCTGTTCTGTGCATTCAACTAACAGAGTTGAACCTTACTATTGATTGAGCCGTTCTGAAACACTCTTTCTGTAGAAACTGCAATTGGACATGCTAAGCGCTAAGAGGCCTACATTGGGAAAAAGAATATCTTCAAATAAAATCTACACAGATGCATTCTGTGAAACTTATTTCTGATCTGTAAATTCAGTTAACAGAGATAAAACATATTTTTGATTGAGCAGTTATGAAACACTCTTTTTGTAGAAAATGCAAGTGGAGATTCGGAGCGCTAAGAGGGTAATAGTGGAAAAAGGAATGTCTTCAAATATAAACTACACAGAATCATTCGGTGAAACTTCTTTCTGATCTGTGCATTCAGCTAACAGAGTTAAACCATACTTTTGATTGAGCAGATCTGAACACTCCTTCTGTTGAAAATGCAACTGGACAATTGGAGCGCTAAGAGCGTATTAGTGGAAAAAGGAATATATTCAAATATAAACTACACAGAAGCATTCTGTGAAACTTCTTTCTGATCTGAGCATTCAGCTAACAGAGTTAAACCATACTTTTGATTGAGCAGTTTTGAAACACTCTGTCTGTAGAAAATGCAACTGGACATTCGTAGCGCTAAGTGGGTAATAGTGGAAAAAAGAATATGTTCAAATATAAACTACACAGAAGCATTGTATGAAACTTCTTTCTGTTCCGTGCATTCAACTAACAGAGTTGAAACTTACTTTTGATTGAGCCGTTCTGAAACACTCTTTCTGTAGAAACTGCAATTGGACATTCTGAGCGCTAAGAGGCCTATATTGGGAAAAAGAATGTCTACAAATAAAAACTACACAGAAGAATTGTGTGAAACTTCTTTCTGTTCTGTTTGTTCAACTGAAAGAGTTGAACCTTAGTTTTGATTGAGCCGTTCTGAAACACTCTTTCTGTATAAAATGCAAGTGGAGATTCGGAGCGCTAAGAGGGTAATAGTGGAAAAAGGAATGTCTCCAAATATAAACTACACAGAATCATTCTGTGAAACTTCTTTCTGATCTGTGCATTCAGCTAACAGAGTTAAACCATACTTTTGATTGAGCAGATCTGAACACTCTTTCTGTAGAAAATGCAACTGGACATTTGGAGCGCTAAGAGAGTAGTAGTGGAAAAAGGAATATATTCAAATATAAACTACACAGAAGCATTCTGTGAAACTTCTTTCTGATCTGAGCATTCAGCTAACAGAGTTAAACCATACTTTTGATTGAGCAGTTTTGAAACACTCTGTCTGTAGAAAATGCAACTGGACATTCGTAGCGCTAAGTGGGTAATAGTGGAAAAAAGAATATGTTCAAATATAAACTACACAGAAGCATTGTATGAAACTTCTTTCTGTTCTGTGCATTCAACTAACAGAGTTGAACCTTACTTTTGATTGAGCCTTTCTGAAACACTCTTTCTGTAGAAACTGCAATTGGACATTCTGAGCGCTAAGAGGCCTCTATTGGGAAAAATAATACCTTCAAATAAAAACTACACAGAAGCATTGTGTGAAACTTATTTCTGATATGTTCATTAAGCTAACGGAGTTAAACCATACTTTGGATTGCGCAGTTCTGAACACTCTTTCTGTAGAAAATGCAAGTGGACATTCGGAACGCTAAGAGGGTAATAGTGGAAAAAGGAATATATACAAATATAAACTACACAGTAGCATTCTGTGAAAATTCTTTCTGTTCTGTGCATTCAACTAACAGAGTTGAACCTTACTTTTGATTGAGCCGTTCTGAAACACTCTTTCTGTAGAAACTGCAATTGGACATGCTAAGCGCTAAGGGGCCTACATTGGGAAAAAGAATATCTTCAAATAAAAACTACACAGATGCATTCTGTGAAACTTATTTCTGATCTGTAAATTCAGTTAACAGAGATAAAACATATTTTTGATTGAGCAGTTATGAAACACTCTTTTTGTAGAAAATGCAAGTGGAGATTCGGAGCGCTAAGAGGGTAATAGTGGAAAAAGGAATGTCTTCAAATATAAACTACACAGAATCACTCGGTGAAAATTCTTTCTGATCTGTGCATTCAGCTAACAGAGTTAAACCATATTTTTGATTGAGCAGATCTGAACACTCTTTCTGTAGAAAATGCAACTGGACATTTGGAGCGCTAAGAGCGTAGTAGTGGAAAAAGGAATATATTCAAATATAAACTACACAGAAGCATTCTGTGAAACTTCTTTCTGATCTGAGCATTCAGCTAACAGAGTTAAACCATACTTTTGATTGAGCAGTTTTGAAACACTCTGTCTGTAGAAAATGCAACTGGACATTCGTAGCGCTAAGTGGGTAATAGTGGAAAAAAGAATATGTACAAATATAAACTAAACAGAAGCATTGTATGAAACTTTTTTCTGTTCTGTGCATTCAACTAACAGAGTTGAACCTTACTTTTGATTGAGCCGTTCTGAAACACTCTTTCTGTAGAAACTGCAATTGGACATTCTGAGCGCTAAGAGGCCTATATTGGGAAAAAGAATGTCTACAAATAAAAACTACACAGAAGAATTGTGTGAAACTTCTTTCTGTTCTGTTTGTTCAACTAAAAGAGTTGAACCTTAGTTTTGATTGAGCCGTTCTGAAACACTCTTTCTGTAGAAAATGCAAGTGGAGATTCGGAGCGCTAAGAGGGTAATAGTGGAAAAAGGAATGTCTACAAATATAAACTACACAGAATCATTCTGTGAAACTTCTCTCTGATCTGTGCATTCAGCTAACAGAGTTAAACCATACTTTTGATTGAGCAGATCTGAACACTCTTTCTGTAGAAAATGCAACTGGACATTTGGAGCGCTAAGAGAGTAGTAGTGGAAAAAGGAATATATTCAAATATAAACTACACAGAAGCATTCTGTGTAACTTATTTCTGATCTGAGCATTCAGCTAACAGAGTTAAACCATACTTTTGATTGAGCACTTTTGAAACACTCTGTCTGTAGAAAATGCAACTGGACATTCGTAGCGCTAAGTGGGTAATAGTGGAAAAAAGAATATGTTCAAATATAAACTACACAGAAGCATTGTATGAAACTTCTTTCTGTTCTGTGCATTCAACTAACAGAGTTGAACCTTACTTTTGATTGAGCCTTTCTGAAACACTCTTTCTGTAGAAAATGCAATTGGACATTCTGAGCGCTAAGAGGCCTCTATTGGGAAAAATAATATCTTCAAATAAAAACTACACAGAAGCATTTTGTGAAACTTATTTCTGATATGTTCATTAAGCTAACAGAGTTAAACCATACTTTGATTGCGCAGTTCTGCACACTCTTTCTGTAGAAAATGCAAGTGGACATTCGGAGCGCTAAGAGGGTAATAGTGGAAAAAGGAATATATTCAAATATAAACTACACAGTAGCATTCTGTGAAAATTCTTTCTGTTCTGTGCATTCAACTAACAGAGTTGAACCTTACTTTTGATTGAGCCGTTCTGAAACACTCTTTCTGTAGAAACTGCAATTGGACATGCTAAGCGCTAAGAGGCCTACATTGGGAAAAAGAATATCTTCAAATAAAAACTACACAGATGCATTCTGTGAAACTTATTTCTGATCTGTAAATTCAGTTAACAGAGATAAAACATATTTTTGATTGAGCAGTTATGAAAAACTCTTTTTGTAGAAAATGCAAGTGGAGATTCGGAGCGCTAAGAGGGTAATAGTGGAAAAAGGAATGTCTTCAAATATAAACTACACAGAATCACTCGGTGAAACTTCTTTCTGATCTGTGCATTCAGCTAACAGAGTTAAACCATACTTTTGATTGAGCAGATCTGAACACTCTTTCTGTAGTAAATGCAACTGGACATTTGGAGCGCTAAGAGCGTAGTAGTGGAAAAAGGAATATATTCAAATATAAACTACACAGAAGCATTCTGTGAAACTTGTTTCTGATCTGAGCATTCAGCTAACAGAGTAAAACCATACTTTTGATTGAGCAGTTTTGAAACACTCTGTCTGTAGAAAATGCAACTGGACATTCCTAGCGCTAAGTGGGTAATAGTGGAAAAAAGAGTATGTACAAATATAAACTACACAGAAGCATTGTATGAAACTTCTTTCTGTTCTGTGCATTCAACTAACAGAGTTGAACCTTACTTTTGATTGAGCCGTTCTGAAACACTCTTTCTGTAGAAACTGCAATTGGACATTCTGAGCGCTAAGAGGCCTATATTGGGAAAAAGAATGTCTACAAATAAAAACTACACAGAAGAATTGTGTGAAACTTCTTTCTGTTCTGTTTGTTCAACTAAAAGAGTTGAACCTTAGTTTTGATTGAGCCGTTCTGAAACACTCTTTCTGTAGAAAATGCAAGTGGAGATTCGGAGCGCTAAGAGGGTAATAGTGGAAAAAGGAATGTCTACAAATATAAACTACACAGAATCATTCTGTGAAACTTCTCTCTGATCTGTGCATTCAGCTAACAGAGTTAAACCATACTTTTGATTGAGCAGATCTGAACACTCTTTCTGTAGAAAATGCAACTGGACATTTGGAGGGCTAAGAGAGTAGTAGTGGAAAAAGGAATATATTCAAATATAAACTACACAGAAGCATTCTGTGAAACTTCTTTCTGATCTGAGCATTCAGCTAACAGAGTTAAACCATACTTTTGATTGAGCAGTTTTGAAACACTCTGTCTGTAGAAAATGCAACTGGACATTCGTAGCGCTAAGTGGGTAATAGTGGAAAAAAGAATATGTTCAAATATAAACTACACAGAAGCATTGTATGAAACTTCTTTCTGTTCTGTGCATTCAACTAACAGAGTTGAACCTTACTTTTGATTGAGCCTTTCTGAAACACTCTTTCTGTAGAAAATGCAATTGGACATTCTGAGCGCTAAGAGGCCTCTATTGGGAAAAATAATATCTTCAAATAAAAACTACACAGAAGCATTTTGTGAAACTTATTTCTGATATGTTCATTAAGCTAACAGAGTTAAACCATACTTTTGATTGCGCAGTTCTGCACACTCTTTCTGTAGAAAATGCAAGTGGACATTCGGAGCGCTAAGAGGGTAATAGTGGAAAAAGGAATATATTCAAATATAAACTACACAGTAGCATTCTGTGAAAATTCTTTCTGTTCTGTGCATTCAACTAACAGAGTTGAACCTTACTATTGATTGAGCCGTTCTGAAACACTCTTTCTGTAGAAACTGCAATTGGACATGCTAAGCGCTAAGAGGCCTACATTGGGAAAAAGAATATCTTCAAATAAAATCTACACAGATGCATTCTGTGAAACTTATTTCTGATCTGTAAATTCAGTTAACAGAGATAAAACATATTTTTGATTGAGCAGTTATGAAACACTCTTTTTGTAGAAAATGCAAGTGGAGATTCGGAGCGCTAAGAGGGTAATAGTGGAAAAAGGAATGTCTTCAAATATAAACTACACAGAATCATTCGGTGAAACTTCTTTCTGATCTGTGCATTCAGCTAACAGAGTTAAACCATACTTTTGATTGAGCAGATCTGAACACTCCTTCTGTTGAAAATGCAACTGGACAATTGGAGCGCTAAGAGCGTATTAGTGGAAAAAGGAATATATTCAAATATAAACTACACAGAAGCATTCTGTGAAACTTCTTTCTGATCTGAGCATTCAGCTAACAGAGTTAAACCATACTTTTGATTGAGCAGTTTTGAAACACTCTGTCTGTAGAAAATGCAACTGGACATTCGTAGCGCTAAGTGGGTAATAGTGGAAAAAAGAATATGTTCAAATATAAACTACACAGAAGCATTGTATGAAACTTCTTTCTGTTCCGTGCATTCAACTAACAGAGTTGAAACTTACTTTTGATTGAGCCGTTCTGAAACACTCTTTCTGTAGAAACTGCAATTGGACATTCTGAGCGCTAAGAGGCCTATATTGGGAAAAAGAATGTCTACAAATAAAAACTACACAGAAGAATTGTGTGAAACTTCTTTCTGTTCTGTTTGTTCAACTGAAAGAGTTGAACCTTAGTTTTGATTGAGCCGTTCTGAAACACTCTTTCTGTATAAAATGCAAGTGGAGATTCGGAGCGCTAAGAGGGTAATAGTGGAAAAAGGAATGTCTCCAAATATAAACTACACAGAATCATTCTGTGAAACTTCTTTCTGATCTGTGCATTCAGCTAACAGAGTTAAACCATACTTTTGATTGAGCAGATCTGAACACTCTTTCTGTAGAAAATGCAACTGGACATTTGGAGCGCTAAGAGAGTAGTAGTGGAAAAAGGAATATATTCAAATATAAACTACACAGAAGCATTCTGTGAAACTTCTTTCTGATCTGAGCATTCAGCTAACAGAGTTAAACCATACTTTTGATTGAGCAGTTTTGAAACACTCTGTCTGTAGAAAATGCAACTGGACATTCGTAGCGCTAAGTGGGTAATAGTGGAAAAAAGAATATGTTCAAATATAAACTACACAGAAGCATTGTATGAAACTTCTTTCTGTTCTGTGCATTCAACTAACAGAGTTGAACCTTACTTTTGATTGAGCCTTTCTGAAACACTCTTTCTGTAGAAACTGCAATTGGACATTCTGAGCGCTAAGAGGCCTCTATTGGGAAAAATAATACCTTCAAATAAAAACTACACAGAAGCATTGTGTGAAACTTATTTCTGATATGTTCATTAAGCTAACGGAGTTAAACCATACTTTGGATTGCGCAGTTCTGAACACTCTTTCTGTAGAAAATGCAAGTGGACATTCGGAACGCTAAGAGGGTAATAGTGGAAAAAGGAATATATACAAATATAAACTACACAGTAGCATTCTGTGAAAATTCTTTCTGTTCTGTGCATTCAACTAACAGAGTTGAACCTTACTTTTGATTGAGCCGTTCTGAAACACTCTTTCTGTAGAAACTGCAATTGGACATGCTAAGCGCTAAGGGGCCTACATTGGGAAAAAGAATATCTTCAAATAAAAACTACACAGATGCATTCTGTGAAACTTATTTCTGATCTGTAAATTCAGTTAACAGAGATAAAACATATTTTTGATTGAGCAGTTATGAAACACTCTTTTTGTAGAAAATGCAAGTGGAGATTCGGAGCGCTAAGAGGGTAATAGTGGAAAAAGGAATGTCTTCAAATATAAACTACACAGAATCACTCGGTGAAAATTCTTTCTGATCTGTGCATTCAGCTAACAGAGTTAAACCATATTTTTGATTGAGCAGATCTGAACACTCTTTCTGTAGAAAATGCAACTGGACATTTGGAGCGCTAAGAGCGTAGTAGTGGAAAAAGGAATATATTCAAATATAAACTACACAGAAGCATTCTGTGAAACTTCTTTCTGATCTGAGCATTCAGCTAACAGAGTTAAACCATACTTTTGATTGAGCAGTTTTGAAACACTCTGTCTGTAGAAAATGCAACTGGACATTCGTAGCGCTAAGTGGGTAATAGTGGAAAAAAGAATATGTACAAATATAAACTAAACAGAAGCATTGTATGAAACTTTTTTCTGTTCTGTGCATTCAACTAACAGAGTTGAACCTTACTTTTGATTGAGCCGTTCTGAAACACTCTTTCTGTAGAAACTGCAATTGGACATTCTGAGCGCTAAGAGGCCTATATTGGGAAAAAGAATGTCTACAAATAAAAACTACACAGAAGAATTGTGTGAAACTTCTTTCTGTTCTGTTTGTTCAACTAAAAGAGTTGAACCTTAGTTTTGATTGAGCCGTTCTGAAACACTCTTTCTGTAGAAAATGCAAGTGGAGATTCGGAGCGCTAAGAGGGTAATAGTGGAAAAAGGAATGTCTACAAATATAAACTACACAGAATCATTCTGTGAAACTTCTCTCTGATCTGTGCATTCAGCTAACAGAGTTAAACCATACTTTTGATTGAGCAGATCTGAACACTCTTTCTGTAGAAAATGCAACTGGACATTTGGAGCGCTAAGAGAGTAGTAGTGGAAAAAGGAATATATTCAAATATAAACTACACAGAAGCATTCTGTGTAACTTCTTTCTGATCTGAGCATTCAGCTAACAGAGTTAAACCATACTTTTGATTGAGCACTTTTGAAACACTCTGTCTGTAGAAAATGCAACTGGACATTCGTAGCGCTAAGTGGGTAATAGTGGAAAAAAGAATATGTTCAAATATAAACTACACAGAAGCATTGTATGAAACTTCTTTCTGTTCTGTGCATTCAACTAACAGAGTTGAACCTTACTTTTGATTGAGCCTTTCTGAAACACTCTTTCTGTAGAAAATGCAATTGGACATTCTGAGCGCTAAGAGGCCTCTATTGGGAAAAATAATATCTTCAAATAAAAACTACACAGAAGCATTTTGTGAAACTTATTTCTGATATGTTCATTAAGCTAACAGAGTTAAACCATACTTTGATTGCGCAGTTCTGCACACTCTTTCTGTAGAAAATGCAAGTGGACATTCGGAGCGCTAAGAGGGTAATAGTGGAAAAAGGAATATATTCAAATATAAACTACACAGTAGCATTCTGTGAAAATTATTTCTGTTCTGTGCATTCAACTAACAGAGTTGAACCTTACTATTGATTGAGCCGTTCTGAAACACTCTTTCTGTAGAAACTGCAATTGGACATGCTAAGCGCTAAGAGGCCTATATTGGGAAAAAGAATATCTTCAAATAAAAACTACACAGATGCATTCTGTGAAACTTATTTCTGATCTGTAAATTCAGTTAACAGAGATAAAACATATTTTTGATTGAGCAGTTATGAAACACTCTTTTTGTAGAAAATGCAAGTGGAGATTCGGAGCGCTAAGAGGGTAATAGTGGAAAAAGGAATGTCTTCAAATATAAACTACACAGAATCATTCGGTGAAACTTCTTTCTGATCTGTGCATTCAGCTAACAGAGTTAAACCATACTTTTGATTGAGCAGATCTGAACACTCCTTCTGTTGAAAATGCAACTGGACATTTGGAGCGCTAAGAGCGTATTAGTGGAAAAAGGAATATATTCAAATATAAACTACACAGAAGCATTCTGTGAAACTTCTTTCTGATCTGAGCATTCAGCTAACAGAGTTAAACCATACTTTTGATTGAGCAGTTTTGAAACACTCTGTCTGTAGAAAATGCAACTGGACATTCGTAGCACTAAGTGGGTAATAGTGGAAAAAAGAATATGTTCAAATATAAACTACACAGAAGCATTGTATGAAGCTTCTTTCTGTTCCGTGCATTCAACTAACAGAGTTGAAACTTACTTTTGATTGAGCCGTTCTGAAACACTCTTTCTGTAGAAACTGCAATTGGACATTCTGAGCGCTAAGAGGCCTATATTGGGAAAAAGAATGTCTACAAATAAAAACTACACAGAAGAATTGTGTGAAACTTCTTTCTGTTCTGTTTGTTCAACTAAAAGAGTTGAACCTTAGTTTTGATTGAGCCGTTCTGAAACACTCTTTCTGTAGAAAATGCAAGTGGAGATTCGGAGCGCTAAGAGGGTAATAGTGGAAAAAGGAATGTCTCCAAATATAAACTACACAGAATCATTCTGTGAAACTTCTTTCTGATCTGTGCATTCAGCTAACAGAGTTAAACCATACTTTTGATTGAGCAGATCTGAACACTCTTTCTGTAGAAAATGCAACTGGACATTTGGAGCGCTAAGAGAGTAGTAGTGGAAAAAGGAATATATTCAAATATAAACTACACAGAAGCATTCTGTGAAACTTCTTTCTGATCTGAGCATTCAGCTAACAGAGTTAAACCATACTTTTGATTGAACAGTTTTGAAACACTCTGTCTGTAGAAAATGCAACTGGACATTCGTAGCGCTAAGTGGGTAATAGTGGAAAAAAGAATATGTTCAAATATAAACTACACAGAAGCATTGTATGAAACTTCTTTCTGTTCTGTGCATTCAACTAACAGAGTTGAACCTTACTTTTGATTGAGCCTTTCTGAAACACTCTTTCTGTAGAAACTGCAATTGGACATTCTGAGCGCTAAGAGGCCTCTATTGGGAAAAATAATACCTTCAAATAAAAACTACACAGAAGCATTGTGTGAAACTTATTTCTGATATGTTCATTAAGCTAACGGAGTTAAACCATACTTTGGATTGCGCAGTTCTGAACACTCTTTCTGTAGAAAATGCAAGTGGACATTCGGAACGCTAAGAGGGTAATAGTGGAAAAAGGAATATATACAAATATAAACTACACAGTAGCATTCTGTGAAAATTCTTTCTGTTCTGTGCATTCAACTAACAGAGTTGAACCTTACTTTTGATTGAGCCGTTCTGAAACACTCTTTCTGTAGAAACTGCAATTGGACATGCTAAGCGCTAAGAGGCCTACATTGGGAAAAAGAATATCTTCAAATAAAAACTACACAGATGCATTCTGTGAAACTTATTTCTGATCTGTAAATTCAGTTAACAGAGATAAAACATATTTTTGATTGAGCAGTTATGAAACACTCTTTTTGTAGAAAATGCAAGTGGAGATTCGGAGCGCTAAGAGGGTAATAGTGGAAAAAGGAATGTCTTCAAATATAAACTACACAGAATCATTCGGTGAAACTTCTTTCTGATCTGTGCATTCAGCTAACAGAGTTAAACCATACTTTTGATTGAGCAGATCTGAACACTCTTTCTGTTGAAAATGCAACTGGACATTTGGAGCGCTAAGAGCGTAGTAGTGGAAAAAGGAATA
Organism: Symphalangus syndactylus; assembly: GCF_028878055.3. NCBI lineage: Eukaryota > Metazoa > Chordata > Mammalia > Primates > Hylobatidae > Symphalangus > Symphalangus syndactylus. Next base: position 106,218,998 of record NC_072437.2, on the reverse strand, counting down.
TATTCAAATATAAACTACACAGAAGCATTCTGTGAAACTTCTTTCTGATCTGAGCATACAGCTAACAGAGTTAAACCATACTTTTGATTGAGCAGTTTTGAAACACTCTGTCTGTAGAAAATGCAACTGGACATGCGTAGCGCTAAGTGGGTAATAGTGGAAAAAAGTATATGTTCAAATATAAACTACACAGAAGCATTGTATGAAACTTCTTTCTGTTCTGTGCATTCAACTAACAGAGTTGAACCTTACTTTTGATTGAGCCGTTCTGAAACACTCTTTCTGTAGAAACTGCAATTGGACATTCTGAGCGCTAAGAGGCCTATATTGGGAAAAAGAATGTCTACAAATAAAAACTACACAGAAGAATTGTGTGAAACTTCTTTCTGTTCTGTTTGTTCAACTAAAAGAGTTGAACCTTAGTTTTGATTGAGCCGTTCTGAAACACTCTTTCTGTAGAAAATGCAAGTGGAGATTCGGAGCGCTAAGAGGGTAATAGTGGAAAAAGGAATGTCTACAAATATAAACTACACAGAATCATTCTGTGAAACTTCTCTCTGATCTGTGCATTCAGCTAACAGAGTTAAACCATACTTTTGATTGAGCAGATCTGAACACTCTTTCTGTAGAAAATGCAACTGGACATTTGGAGCGCTAAGAGAGTAGTAGTGGAAAAAGGAATATATTCAAATATAAACTACACAGAAGCATTCTGTGAAACTTCTTTCTGATCTGAGCATTCAGCTAACAGAGTTAAACCATACTTTTGATTGAGCAGTTTTGAAACACTCTGTCTGTAGAAAATGCAACTGGACATTCGTAGCGCTAAGTGGGTAATAGTGGAAAAAAGAATATGTTCAAATATAAACTACACAGAAGCATTGTATGAAACTTCTTTCTGTTCTGTGCATTCAACTAACAGAGTTGAACCTTACTTTTGATTGAGCCTTTCTGAAACACTCTTTCTGTAGAAACTGCAATTGGACATGCTAAGCGCTAAGAGGCCTACATTGGGAAAAAGAATATCTTCAAATAAAAACTACACAGATGCATTCTGTGAAACTTATTTCTGATCTGTAAATTCAGTTAACAGAGATAAAACATATTTTTGATTGAGCAGTTATGAAACACTCTTTTTGTAGAAAATGCAAGTGGAGATTCGGAGCGCTAAGAGGGTAATAGTGGAAAAAGGAATGTCTTCAAATATAAACTACACAGAATCATTCGGTGAAACTTCTTTCTGATCTGTGCATTCAGCTAACAGAGTTAAACCATACTTTTGATTGAGCAGATCTGAACACTCCTTCTGTTGAAAATGCAACTGGACATTTGGAGCGCTAAGAGCGTATTAGTGGAAAAAGGAATATATTCAAATATAAACTACACAGAAGCATTCTGTGAAACTTCTTTCTGATCTGAGCATTCAGCTAACAGAGTTAAACCATACTTTTGATTGAGCAGTTTTGAAACACTCTGTCTGTAGAAAATGCAACTGGACATTCGTAGCACTAAGTGGGTAATAGTGGAAAAAAGAATATGTTCAAATATAAACTACACAGAAGCATTGTATGAAACTTCTTTCTGTTCTGTGCATTCAACTAACAGAGTTGAACCTTACTTTTGATTGAGCCGTTCTGAAACACTCTTTCTGTAGAAACTGCAATTGGACATTCTGAGCGCTAAGAGGCCTATATTGGGAAAAAGAATGTCTACAAATAAAAACTACACAGAAGAATTGTGTGAAACTACTTTCTGTTCTGTTTGTTCAACTAAAAGAGTTGAACCTTAGTTTTGATTGAGCCGTTCTGAAACACTCTTTCTGTAGAAAATGCAAGTGGAGATTCGGAGCGCTAAGAGGGTAATAGTGGAAAAAGGAATGTCTACAAATATAAACTACACAGAATCATTCTGTGAAACTTCTCTCTGATCTGTGCATTCAGCTAACAGAGTTAAACCATACTTTTGATTGAGCAGATCTGAACACTCTTTCTGTAGAAAATGCAACTGGACATTTGGAGCGCTAAGAGAGTAGTAGTGGAAAAAGGAATATATTCAAATATAAACTACACAGAAGCATTCTGTGAAACTTCTTTCTGATCTGAGCATTCAGCTAACAGAGTTAAACCATACTTTTGATTGAGCAGTTTTGAAACACTCTGTCTGTAGAAAATGCAACTGGACATTCGTAGCGCTAAGTGGGTAATAGTGGAAAAAAGAATATGTTCAAATATAAACTACACAGAAGCATTGTATGAAACTACTTTCTGTTCTGTGCATTCAACTAACAGAGTTGAACCTTACTTTTGATTGAGCCTTTCTGAAACACTCTTTCTGTAGAAAATGCAATTGGACATTCTGAGCGCTAAGAGGCCTCTATTGGGAAAAATAATATCTTCAAATAAAAACTACACAGAAGCATTGTGTGAAACTTATTTCTGATATGTTCATTAAGCTAACAGAGTTAAACCATACTTTTGATTGCGCAGTTCTGCACACTCTTTCTGTAGAAAATGCAAGTGGACATTCGGAGCGCTAAGAGGGTAATAGTGGAAAAAGGAATATATTCAAATATAAACTACACAGTAGCATTCTGTGAAAATTCTTTCTGTTCTGTGCATTCAACTAACAGAGTTGAACCTTACTATTGATTGAGCCGTTCTGAAACACTCTTTCTGTAGAAACTGCAATTGGACATGCTAAGCGCTAAGAGGCCTACATTGGGAAAAAGAATATCTTCAAATAAAATCTACACAGATGCATTCTGTGAAACTTATTTCTGATCTGTAAATTCAGTTAACAGAGATAAAACATATTTTTGATTGAGCAGTTATGAAACACTCTTTTTGTAGAAAATGCAAGTGGAGATTCGGAGCGCTAAGAGGGTAATAGTGGAAAAAGGAATGTCTTCAAATATAAACTACACAGAATCATTCGGTGAAACTTCTTTCTGATCTGTGCATTCAGCTAACAGAGTTAAACCATACTTTTGATTGAGCAGATCTGAACACTCCTTCTGTTGAAAATGCAACTGGACAATTGGAGCGCTAAGAGCGTATTAGTGGAAAAAGGAATATATTCAAATATAAACTACACAGAAGCATTCTGTGAAACTTCTTTCTGATCTGAGCATTCAGCTAACAGAGTTAAACCATACTTTTGATTGAGCAGTTTTGAAACACTCTGTCTGTAGAAAATGCAACTGGACATTCGTAGCGCTAAGTGGGTAATAGTGGAAAAAAGAATATGTTCAAATATAAACTACACAGAAGCATTGTATGAAACTTCTTTCTGTTCCGTGCATTCAACTAACAGAGTTGAAACTTACTTTTGATTGAGCCGTTCTGAAACACTCTTTCTGTAGAAACTGCAATTGGACATTCTGAGCGCTAAGAGGCCTATATTGGGAAAAAGAATGTCTACAAATAAAAACTACACAGAAGAATTGTGTGAAACTTCTTTCTGTTCTGTTTGTTCAACTGAAAGAGTTGAACCTTAGTTTTGATTGAGCCGTTCTGAAACACTCTTTCTGTATAAAATGCAAGTGGAGATTCGGAGCGCTAAGAGGGTAATAGTGGAAAAAGGAATGTCTCCAAATATAAACTACACAGAATCATTCTGTGAAACTTCTTTCTGATCTGTGCATTCAGCTAACAGAGTTAAACCATACTTTTGATTGAGCAGATCTGAACACTCTTTCTGTAGAAAATGCAACTGGACATTTGGAGCGCTAAGAGAGTAGTAGTGGAAAAAGGAATATATTCAAATATAAACTACACAGAAGCATTCTGTGAAACTTCTTTCTGATCTGAGCATTCAGCTAACAGAGTTAAACCATACTTTTGATTGAGCAGTTTTGAAACACTCTGTCTGTAGAAAATGCAACTGGACATTCGTAGCGCTAAGTGGGTAATAGTGGAAAAAAGAATATGTTCAAATATAAACTACACAGAAGCATTGTATGAAACTTCTTTCTGTTCTGTGCATTCAACTAACAGAGTTGAACCTTACTTTTGATTGAGCCTTTCTGAAACACTCTTTCTGTAGAAACTGCAATTGGACATTCTGAGCGCTAAGAGGCCTCTATTGGGAAAAATAATACCTTCAAATAAAAACTACACAGAAGCATTGTGTGAAACTTATTTCTGATATGTTCATTAAGCTAACGGAGTTAAACCATACTTTGGATTGCGCAGTTCTGAACACTCTTTCTGTAGAAAATGCAAGTGGACATTCGGAACGCTAAGAGGGTAATAGTGGAAAAAGGAATATATACAAATATAAACTACACAGTAGCATTCTGTGAAAATTCTTTCTGTTCTGTGCATTCAACTAACAGAGTTGAACCTTACTTTTGATTGAGCCGTTCTGAAACACTCTTTCTGTAGAAACTGCAATTGGACATGCTAAGCGCTAAGAGGCCTACATTGGGAAAAAGAATATCTTCAAATAAAAACTACACAGATGCATTCTGTGAAACTTATTTCTGATCTGTAAATTCAGTTAACAGAGATAAAACATATTTTTGATTGAGCAGTTATGAAACACTCTTTTTGTAGAAAATGCAAGTGGAGATTCGGAGCGCTAAGAGGGTAATAGTGGAAAAAGGAATGTCTTCAAATATAAACTACACAGAATCATTCGGTGAAACTTCTTTCTGATCTGTGCATTCAGCTAACAGAGTTAAACCATACTTTTGATTGAGCAGATCTGAACACTCTTTCTGTTGAAAATGCAACTGGACATTTGGAGCGCTAAGAGCGTAGTAGTGGAAAAAGGAATATATTCAAATATAAACTACACAGAAGCATTCTGTGAAACTTCTTTCTGATCTGAGCATTCAGCTAACAGAGTTAAACCATACTTTTGATTGAGCAGTTTTGAAACACTCTGTCTGTAGAAAATGCAACTGGACATTCGTAGCGCTAAGTGGGTAATAGTGGAAAAAAGAATATGTTCAAATATAAACTACACAGAAGCATTGTATGAAACTTCTTTCTGTTCTGTGCATTCAACTAACAGAGTTGAACCTTACTTTTGATTGAGCCTTTCTGAAACACTCTTTCTGTAGAAAATGCAATTGGACATTCTGAGCGCTAAGAGGCCTCTATTGGGAAAAATAATATCTTCAAATAAAAACTACACAGAAGCATTTTGTGAAACTTATTTCTGATATGTTCATTAAGCTAACAGAGTTAAACCATACTTTTGATTGCGCAGTTCTGCACACTCTTTCTGTAGAAAATGCAAGTGGACATTCGGAGCGCTAAGAGGGTAATAGTGGAAAAAGGAATATATTCAAATATAAACTACACAGTAGCATTCTGTGAAAATTCTTTCTGTTCTGTGCATTCAACTAACAGAGTTGAACCTTACTATTGATTGAGCCGTTCTGAAACACTCTTTCTGTAGAAACTGCAATTGGACATGCTAAGCGCTAAGAGGCCTACATTGGGAAAAAGAATATCTTCAAATAAAAACTACACAGATGCATTCTGTGAAACTTATTTCTGATCTGTAAATTCAGTTAACAGAGATAAAACATATTTTTGATTGAGCAGTTATGAAACACTCTTTTTGTAGAAAATGCAAGTGGAGATTCGGAGCGCTAAGAGGGTAATTGTGGAAAAAGGAATGTCTTCAAATATAAACTACACAGAATCATTCGGTGAAACTTCTTTCTGATCTGTGCATTCAGCTAACAGAGTTAAACCATACTTTTGATTGAGCAGATCTGAACACTCCTTCTGTTGAAAATGCAACTGGACATTTGGAGCGCTAAGAGCGTATTAGTGGAAAAAGGAATATATTCAAATATAAACTACACAGAAGCATTCTGTGAAACTTCTTTCTGATCTGAGCATTCAGCTAACAGAGTTAAACCATACTTTTGATTGAGCAGTTTTGAAACACTCTGTCTGTAGAAAATGCAACTGGACATTCGTAGCACTAAGTGGGTAATAGTGGAAAAAAGAATATGTTCAAATATAAACTACACAGAAGCATTGTATGAAACTTCTTTCTGTTCCGTGCATTCAACTAACAGAGTTGAAACTTACTTTTGATTGAGCCGTTCTGAAACACTCTTTCTGTAGAAACTGCAATTGGACATTCTGAGCGCTAAGAGGCCTATATTGGGAAAAAGAATGTCTACAAATAAAAACTACACAGAAGAATTGTGTGAAACTTCTTTCTGTTCTGTTTGTTCAACTAAAAGAGTTGAACCTTAGTTTTGATTGAGCCGTTCTGAAACACTCTTTCTGTAGAAAATGCAAGTGGAGATTCGGAGCGCTAAGAGGGTAATAGTGGAAAAAGGAATGTCTCCAAATATAAACTACACAGAATCATTCTGTGAAACTTCTTTCTGATCTGTGCATTCAGCTAACAGAGTTAAACCATACTTTTGATTGAGCAGATCTGAACACTCTTTCTGTAGAAAATGCAACTGGACATTTGGAGCGCTAAGAGAGTAGTAGTGGAAAAAGGAATATATTCAAATATAAACTACACAGAAGCATTCTGTGAAACTTCTTTCTGATCTGAGCATTCAGCTAACAGAGTTAAACCATACTTTTGATTGAGCAGTTTTGAAACACTCTGTCTGTAGAAAATGCAACTGGACATTCGTAGCGCTAAGTGGGTAATAGTGGAAAAAAGAATATGTTCAAATATAAACTACACAGAAGCATTGTATGAAACTTCTTTCTGTTCTGTGCATTCAACTAACAGAGTTGAACCTTACTTTTGATTGAGCCTTTCTGAAACACTCTTTCTGTAGAAAATGCAATTGGACATTCTGAGCGCTAAGAGGCCTCTATTGGGAAAAATAATATCTTCAAATAAAAACTACACAGAAGCATTTTGTGAAACTTATTTCTGATATGTTCATTAAGCTAACAGAGTTAAACCATACTTTTGATTGCGCAGTTCTGCACACTCTTTCTGTAGTAAATGCAAGTGGACATTCGGAGCGCTAAGAGGGTAATACTGGAAAAAGGAATATATTCAAATATAAACTACACAGTAGCATTCTGTGAAAATACTTTCTGTTCTGTGCATTCAACTAACAGAGTTGAACCTTACTATTGATTGAGCCGTTCTGAAACACTCTTTCTGTAGAAACAGCAATTGGACATGCTAAGCGCTAAGAGGCCTACATTGGGAAAAAGAATATCTTCAAATAAAAACTACACAGATGCATTCTGTGAAACTTATTTCTGATCTGTAAATTCAGTTAACAGAGATAAAACATATTTTTGATTGAGCAGTTATGAAACACTCTTTTTGTAGAAAATGCAAGTGGAGATTCGGAGCGCTAAGAGGGTAATAGTGGAAAAAGGAATGTCTTCAAATATAAACTACACAGAATCATTCGGTGAAACTTCTTTCTGATCTGTGCATTCAGCTAACAGAGTTAAACCATACTTTTGATTGAGCAGATCTGAACACTCCTTCTGTTGAAAATGCAACTGGACAATTGGAGCGCTAAGAGCGTATTAGTGGAAAAAGGAATATATTCAAATATAAACTACACAGAAGCATTCTGTGAAACTTCTTTCTGATCTGAGCATTCAGCTAACAGAGTTAAACCATACTTTTGATTGAGCAGTTTTGAAACACTCTGTCTGTAGAAAATGCAACTGGACATTCGTAGCGCTAAGTGGGTAATAGTGGAAAAAAGAATATGTTCAAATATAAACTACACAGAAGCATTGTATGAAACTTCTTTCTGTTCCGTGCATTCAACTAACAGAGTTGAAACTTACTTTTGATTGAGCCGTTCTGAAACACTCTTTCTGTAGAAACTGCAATTGGACATTCTGAGCGCTAAGAGGCCTATATTGGGAAAAAGAATGTCTACAAATAAAAACTACACAGAAGAATTGTGTGAAACTTCTTTCTGTTCTGTTTGTTCAACTAAAAGAGTTGAACCTTAGTTTTGATTGAGCCGTTCTGAAACACTCTTTCTGTATAAAATGCAAGTGGAGATTCGGAGCGCTAAGAGGGTAATAGTGGAAAAAGGAATGTCTCCAAATATAAACTACACAGAATCATTCTGTGAAACTTCTTTCTGATCTGTGCATTCAGCTAACAGAGTTAAACCATACTTTTGATTGAGCAGATCTGAACACTCTTTCTGTAGAAAATGCAACTGGACATTTGGAGCGCTAAGAGAGTAGTAGTGGAAAAAGGAATATATTCAAATATAAACTACACAGAAGCATTCTGTGAAACTTCTTTCTGATCTGAGCATTCAGCTAACAGAGTTAAACCATACTTTTGATTGAGCAGTTTTGAAACACTCTGTCTGTAGAAAATGCAACTGGACATTCGTAGCGCTAAGTGGGTAATAGTGGAAAAAAGAATATGTTCAAATATAAACTACACAGAAGCATTGTATGAAACTACTTTCTGTTCTGTGCATTCAACTAACAGAGTTGAACCTTACTTTTGATTGAGCCTTTCTGAAACACTCTTTCTGTAGAAACTGCAATTGGACATTCTGAGCGCTAAGAGGCCTCTATTGGGAAAAATAATACCTTCAAATAAAAACTACACAGAAGCATTGTGTGAAACTTATTTCTGATATGTTCATTAAGCTAACGGAGTTAAACCATACTTTGGATTGCGCAGTTCTGAACACTCTTTCTGTAGAAAATGCAAGTGGACATTCGGAACGCCACGAGGGTAATAGTGGAAAAAGGAATATATACAAATATAAACTACACAGTAGCATTCTGTGAAAATTCTTTCTGTTCTGTGCATTCAACTAACAGAGTTGAACCTTACTTTTGATTGAGCCGTTCTGAAACACTCTTTCTGTAGAAACTGCAATTGGACATGCTAAGCGCTAAGAGGCCTACATTGGGAAAAAGAATATCTTCAAATAAAAACTACACAGATGCATTCTGTGAAACTTATTTCTGATCTGTAAATTCAGTTAACAGAGATAAAACATATTTTTGATTGAGCAGTTATGAAACACTCTTTTTGTAGAAAATGCAAGTGGAGATTCGGAGCGCTAAGAGGGTAATAGTGGAAAAAGGAATGTCTTCAAATATAAACTACACAGAATCATTCGGTGAAACTTCTTTCTGATCTGTGCATTCAGCTAACAGAGTTAAACCATACTTTTGATTGAGCAGATCTGAACACTCTTTCTGTTGAAAATGCAACTGGACATTTGGAGCGCTAAGAGCGTAGTAGTGGAAAAAGGAATATATTCAAATATAAACTACACAGAAGCATTCTGTGAAACTTCTTTCTGATCTGAGCATTCAGCTAACAGAGTTAAACCATACATTTGATTGAGCAGTTTTGAAACACTCTGTCTGTAGAAAATGCAACTGGACATTCGTAGCGCTAAGTGGGTAATAGTGGAAAAAAGAATATGTTCAAATATAAACTACACAGAAGCATTGTATGAAACTTCTTTCTGTTCTGTGCATTCAACTAACAGAGTTGAACCTTACTTTTGATTGAGCCTTTCTGAAACACTCTTTCTGTAGAAAATGCAATTGGACATTCTGAGCGCTAAGAGGCCTCTATTGGGAAAAATAATATCTTCAAATAAAAACTACACAGAAGCATTTTGTGAAACTTATTTCAGATATGTTCATTAAGCTAACAGAGTTAAACCATACTTTTGATTGCGCAGTTCTGCACACTCTTTCTGTAGAAAATGCAAGTGGACATTCGGAGCGCTAAGAGGGTAATAGTGGAAAAAGGAATATATTCAAATATAAACTACACAGTAGCATTCTGTGAAAATTCTTTCTGTTCTGTGCATTCAACTAACAGAGTTGAACCTTACTATTGATTGAGCTGTTCTGAAACACTCTTTCTGTAGAAACTGCAATTGGGCATGCTAAGCGCTAAGAGGCCTTCATTGGGAAAAAGAATAACTTCAAATAAAAACTACACAGATGCATTCTGTGAAACTTATTTCTGATCTGTAAATTCAGTTAACAGAGATAAAACATATTTTTGATTGAGCAGTTATGAAACACTCTTTTTGTAGAAAATGCAAGTGGAGATTCGGAGCGCTAAGAGGGTAATTGTGGAAAAAGGAATGTCTTCAAATATAAACTACACAGAATCATTCGGTGAAACTTCTTTCTGATCTGTGCATTCAGCTAACAGAGTTAAACCATACTTTTGATTGAGCAGATCTGAACACTCCTTCTGTTGAAAATGCAACTGGACATTTGGAGCGCTAAGAGCGTATTAGTGGAAAAAGGAATATATTCAAATATAAACTACACAGAAGCATTCTGTGAAACTTCTTTCTGATCTGAGCATTCAGCTAACAGAGTTAAACCATACTTTTGATTGAGCAGTTTTGAAACACTCTGTCTGTAGAAAATGCAACTGGACATTCGTAGCACTAAGTGGGTAATAGTGGAAAAAAGAATATGTTCAAATATAAACTACACAGAAGCATTGTATGAAACTTCTTTCTGTTCCGTGCATTCAACTAACAGAGTTGAAACTTACTTTTGATTGAGCCGTTCTGAAACACTCTTTCTGTAGAAACTGCAATTGGACATTCTGAGCGCTAAGAGGCCTATATTGGGAAAAAGAATGTCTACAAATAAAAACTACACAGAAGAATTGTGTGAAACTTCTTTCTGTTCTGTTTGTTCAACTAAAAGAGTTGAACCTTAGTTTTGATTGAGCCGTTCTGAAACACTCTTTCTGTAGAAAATGCAAGTGGAGATACGGAGCGCTAAGAGGGTAATAGTGGAAAAAGGAATGTCTCCAAATATAAACTACACAGAATCATTCTGTGAAACTTCTTTCTGATCTGTGCATTCAGCTAACAGAGTTAAACCATACTTTTGATTGAGCAGATCTGAACACTCTTTCTGTAGAAAATGCAACTGGACATTTGGAGCGCTAAGAGAGTAGTAGTGGAAAAAGTAATATATTCAAATATAAACTACACAGAAGCATTCTGTGAAACTTCTTTCTGATCTGAGCATTCAGCTAACAGAGTTAAACCATACTTTTCATTGAGCAGTTTTGAAACACTCTGTCTGTAGAAAATGCAACTGGACATTCGTAGCGCTAAGTGGGTAATAGTGGAAAAAAGAATATGTTCAAATATAAACTACACAGAAGCATTGTATGAAACTTCTTTCTGTTCTGTGCATTCAACTAACAGAGTTGAACCTTACTTTTGATTGAGCCTTTCTGAAACACTCTTTCTGTAGAAAATGCAATTGGACATTCTGAGCGCTAAGAGGCCTCTATTGGGAAAAATAATATCTTCAAATAAAAACTACACAGAAGCATTTTGTGAAACTTATTTCTGATATGTTCATTAAGCTAACAGAGTTAAACCATACTTTTGATTGCGCAGTTCTGCACACTCTTTCTGTAGAAAATGCAAGTGGACATTCGGAGCGCTAAGAGGGTAATAGTGGAAAATGGAATATATTCAAATATAAACTACACAGTAGCATTCTGTGAAAATTCTTTCTGTTCTGTGCATTCAACTAACAGAGTTGAACCTTACTATTGATTGAGCCGTTCTGAAACACTCTTTCTGTAGAAACTGCAATTGGACATGCTAAGTGCTAAGAGGCCTACATTGGGAAAAAGAATATCTTCAAATAAAAACTACACAGATGCATTCTGTGAAACTTATTTCTGATCTGTAAATTCAGTTAACAGAGATAAAACATATTTTTGATTGAGCAGTTATGAAACACTCTTTTTGTAGAAAATGCAAGTGGAGATTCGGAGCGCTAAGAGGGTAATAGTGGAAAAAGGAATGTCTTCAAATATAAACTACACAGAATCATTCGGTGAAACTTCTTTCTGATCTGTGCATTCAGCTAACAGAGTTAAACCATACTTTTGATTGAGCAGATCTGAACACTCTTTCTGTTGAAAATGCAACTGGACATTTGGAGCGCTAAGAGCGTAGGAGTGGAAAAAGGAATATATTCAAATATAAACTACACAGAAGCATTCTGTGAAACTTCTTTCTGATCTGAGCATACAGCTAACAGAGTTAAACCATACTTTTGATTGAGCAGTTTTGAAACACTCTGTCTGTAGAAAATGCAACTGGACATTCGTAGCGATAAGTGGGTAATAGTGGAAAAAAGAATATGTTCAAATATAAACTACACAGAAGCATTGTATGAAACTTCTTTCTGTTCCGTGCATTCAACTAACAGAGTTGAAACTTACTTTTGATTGAGCCGTTCTGAAACACTCTTTCTGTAGAAACTGCAATTGGACATTCTGAGCGCTAAGAGGCCTATATTGGGAAAAAGAATGTCTACAAATAAAAACTACACAGAAGAATTGTGTGAAACTTCTTTCTGTTCTGTTTGTTCAACTAAAAGAGTTGAACCTTAGTTTTGATTGAGCCGTTCTGAAACACTCTTTCTGTAGAAAATGCAAGTGGAGATTCGGAGCGCTAAGAGGGTAATAGTGGAAAAAGGAATGTCTCCAAATATAAACTACACAGAATCATTCTGTGAAACTTCTTTCTGATCTGTGCATTCAGCTAACAGAGTTAAACCATACTTTTGATTGAGCAGATCTGAACACTCTTTCTGTAGAAAATGCAACTGGACATTTGGAGCGCTAAGAGAGTAGTAGTGGAAAAAGGAATATATTCAAATATAAACTACACAGAAGCATTCTGTGAAACTTCTTTCTGATCTGAGCATTCAGCTAACAGAGTTAAACCATACTTTTGATTGAGCAGTTTTGAAACACTCTGTCTGTAGAAAATGCAACTGGACATTCGTAGCGCTAAGTGGGTAATAGTGGAAAAAAGAATATGTTCAAATATAAACTACACAGAAGCATTGTATGAAACTTCTTTCTGTTCTGTGCATTCAACTAACAGAGTTGAACCTTACTTTTGATTGAGCCTTTCTGAAACACTCTTTCTGTAGAAACTGCAATTGGACATTCTGAGCGCTAAGAGGCCTCTATTGGGAAAAATAATACCTTCAAATAAAAACTACACAGAAGCATTGTGTGAAACTTATTTCTGATATGTTCATTAAGCTAACGGAGTTAAACCATACTTTGGATTGCGCAGTTCTGAACACTCTTTCTGTAGAAAATGCAAGTGGACATTCGGAACGCTAAGAGGGTAATAGTGGAAAAAGGAATATATACAAATATAAACTACACAGTAGCATTCTGTGAAAATTCTTTCTGTTCTGTGCATTCAACTAACAGAGTTGAACCTTACTTTTGATTGAGCCGTTCTGAAACACTCTTTCTGTAGAAACTGCAATTGGACATGCTAAGCGCTAAGAGGCCTACATTGGGAAAAAGAATATCTTCAAATAAAAACTACACAGATGCATTCTGTGAAACTTATTTCTGATCTGTAAATTCAGTTAACAGAGATAAAACATATTTTTGATTGAGCAGTTATGAAACACTCTTTTTGTAGAAAATACAAGTGGAGATTCGGAGCGCTAAGAGGGTAATAGTGGAAAAAGGAATGTCTTCAAATATAAACTACACAGAATCATTCGGTGAAACTTCTTTCTGATCTGTGCATTCAGCTAACAGAGTTAAACCATACTTTTGATTGAGCAGATCTGAACACTCTTTCTGTAGAAAATGCAACTGGACATTTGGAGCGCTAAGAGCGTAGTAGTGGAAAAAGGAATATATTCAAATATAAACTACACACAAGCATTCTGTGAAACTTCTTTCTGATCTGAGCATACAGCTAACAGAGTTAAACCATACTTTTGATTGAGCAGTTTTGAAACACTCTGTCTGTAGAAAATGTAACTGGACATGCGTAGCGCTAAGTGGGTAATAGTGGAAAAAAGTATATGTTCAAATATAAACTACACAGAAGCATTGTATGAAACTTCTTTCTGTTCTGTGCATTCAACTAACAGAGTTGAACCTTACTTTTGATTGAGCCGTTCTGAAACACTCTTTCTGTAGAAACTGCAATTGGACATTCTGAGCGCTAAGAGGCCTATATTGGGAAAAAGAATGTCTACAAATAAAAACTACACAGAAGAATTGTGTGAAACTCCTTTCTGTTCTGTTTGTTCAACTAAAAGAGTTGAACCTTAGTTTTGATTGAGCCGTTCTGAAACACTCTTTCTGTAGAAAATGCAAGTGGAGATTCGGAGCGCTAAGAGGGTAATAGTGGAAAAAGGAATGTCTACAAATATAAACTACACAGAATCATTCTGTGAAACTTCTCTCTGATCTGTGCATTCAGCTAACAGAGTTAAACCATACTTTTGATTGAGCAGATCTGAACACTCTTTCTGTAGAAAATGCAACTGGACATTTGGAGCGCTAAGAGAGTAGTAGTGGAAAAAGGAATATATTCAAATATAAACTACACAGAAGCATTCTGTGAAACTTCTTTCTGATCTGAGCATTCAGCTAACAGAGTTAAACCATACTTTTGATTGAGCAGTTTTGAAACACTCTGTCTGTAGAAAATGCAACTGGACATTCGTAGCGCTAAGTGGGTAATAGTGGAAAAAAGAATATGTTCAAATATAAACTACACAGAAGCATTGTATGAAACTACTTTCTGTTCTGTGCATTCAACTAACAGAGTTGAACCTTACTTTTGATTGAGCCTTTCTGAAACACTCTTTCTGTAGAAACTGAAATTGGACATTCTGAGCGCTAAGAGGCCTCTATTGGGAAAAATAATATATTCAAATAAAAACTACACAGAAGCATTGTGTGAAACTTATTTCTGATATGTTCATTAAGCTAACAGAGTTAAACCATACTTTTGATTGCACAGTTCTGCACACTCTTTCTGTAGAAAATGCAAGTGGACATTCGGAGCGCTAAGAGGGTAATAGTGGAAAAAGGAATATATTCAAATATAAACTACACAGTAGCATTCTGTGAAAATTCTTTCTGTTCTGTGCATTCAACTAACAGAGTTGAACCTTACTTTTGATTGAGCCGTTCTGAAACACTCTTTCTGTAGAAACTGCAATTGGACATGCTAAGCGCTAAGAGGCCTACATTGGGAAAAAGAATATCTTCAAATAAAAACTACACAGATGCATTCTGTGAAACTTATTTCTGATCTGTAAATTCAGTTAACAGAGATAAAACATATTTTTGATTGAGCAGTTATGAAACACTGTTTTTTTAGAAAATGCAAGTGGAGATTCGGAGCGCTAAGGGGGTAATAGTGGAAAAAGGAATGTCTTCAAATATAAACTACACAGAATCATTCGGTGAAACATCTTTCTGATCTGTGCATTCAGCTAACAGAGTTAAACCATACTTTTGATTGAGCAGATCTGAACACTCTTTCTGTTGAAAATGCAACTGGACATTTGGAGCGCTAAGAGCGTAGGAGTGGAAAAAGGAATATATTCAAATATAAACTACACAGAAGCATTCTGTGAAACTTCTTTCTGATCTGAGCATACAGCTAACAGAGTTAAACCATACTTTTGATTGAGCAGTTTTGAAACACTCTGTCTGTAGAAAATGCAACTGGACATTCGTAGCGATAAGTGGGTAATAGTGGAAAAAAGAATATGTTCAAATATAAACTACACAGAAGCATTGTATGAAACTTCTTTCTGTTCCGTGCATTCAACTAACAGAGTTGAAACTTACTTTTGATTGAGCCGTTCTGAAACACTCTTTCTGTAGAAACTGCAATTGGACATTCTGAGCGCTAAGAGGCCTATATTGGGAAAAAGAATGTCTACAAATAAAAACTACACAGAAGAATTGTGTGAAACTTCTTTCTGTTCTGTTTGTTCAACTAAAAGAGTTGAACCTTAGTTTTGATTGAGCCGTTCTGAAACACTCTTTCTGTAGAAAATGCAAGTGGAGATTCGGAGCGCTAAGAGGGTAATAGTGGAAAAAGGAATGTCTACAAATATAAACTACACAGAATCATTCTGTGAAACTTCTCTCTGATCTGTGCATTCAGCTAACAGAGTTAAACCATACTTTTGATTGAGCAGATCTGAACACTCTTTCTGTAGAAAATGCAACTGGACATTTGGAGCGCTAAGAGAGTAGTAGTGGAAAAAGGAATATATTCAAATATAAACTACACAGAAGCATTCTGTGAAACTTCTTTCTGATCTGAGCATTCAGCTAACAGAGTTAAACCATACTTTTGATTGAGCAGTTTTGAAACACTCTGTCTGTAGAAAATGTAACTGGACATTCGTAGTGCTAAGTGGGTAATAGTGGAAAAAAGAATATGTTCAAATATAAACTACACAGAAGCATTGTATGAAACTTCTTTCTGTTCTGTGCATTCAACTAACAGAGTTGAACCTTACTTTTGATTGAGCCTTTCTGAAACACTCTTTCTGTAGAAACTGCAATTGGACATTCTGAGCGCTAAGAGGCCTCTATTGGGAAAAATAATATCTTCAAATAAAAACTACACAGAAGCATTGTGTGAAACTTATTTCTGATATGTTCATTAAGCTAACGGAGTTAAACCATACTTTGGATTGCGCAGTTCTGAACACTCTTTCTGTAGAAAATGCAAGTGGACATTTGGAACGCTAAGAGGGTAATAGTGGAAAAAGGAATATATACAAATATAAACTACACAGTAGCATTCTGTGAAAATTCTTTCTGTTCTGTGCATTCAACTAACAGAGTTGAACCTTACTTTTGATTGAGCCGTTCTGAAACACTCTTTCTGTAGAAACTGCAATTGGACATGCTAAGCGCTAAGAGGCCTACATTGGGAAAAAGAATATCTTCAAATAAAAACTACACAGATGCATTCTGTGAAACTTATTTCTGATCTGTAAATTCAGTTAACAGAGATAAAACATATTTTTGATTGAGCAGTTATGAAACACTCTTTTTGTAGAAAATGCAATTGGAGATTCGGAGCGCTAAGAGGGTAATAGTGGAAAAAGTAATGTCTTCAAATATAAACTACACAGAATCATTCGGTGAAACTTCTTTCTGATCTGTGCATTCAGCTAACAGAGTTAAACCATACTTTTGATTGAGCAGATCTGAACACTCTTTCTGTTGAAAATGCAACTGGACATTTGGAGCGCTAAGAGCGTAGTAGTGGAAAAAGGAATGTATTCAAATATAAACTACACAGAAGCATTCTGTGAAACTTCTTTCTGATCTGAGCATACAGCAAACAGAGTTAAACCATACTTTTGATTGAGCAGTTTTGAAACACTCTGTCTGTAGAAAATGCAACTGGACATGCGTAGCGCTAAGTGGGTAATAGTGGAAAAAATTATATGTTCAAATATAAACTACACAGAAGCATTGTATGAAACTTCTTTCTGTTCTGTGCATTCAACTAACAGAGTTGAACCTTACTTTTGATTGAGCCGTTCTGAAACACTCTTTCTGTAGAAACTGCAATTGGACATTCTGAGCGCTAAGAGGCCTATATTGGGAAAAAGAATGTCTACAAATAAAAACTACACAGAAGAATTGTGTGAAACTTCTTTCTGTTCTGTTTGTTCAACTAAAAGAGTTGAACCTTAGTTTTGATTGAGCCGTTCTGAAACACTCTTTCTGTAGAAAATGCAAGTGGAGATTCGGAGCGCTAAGAGGGTAATAGTGGAAAAAGGAATGTCTACAAATATAAACTACACAGAATCATTCTGTGAAACTTCTCTCTGATCTGTGCATTCAGCTAACAGAGTTAAACCATACTTTTGATTGAGCAGATCTGAACACTCTTTCTGTAGAAAATGCAACTGGACATTTGGAGCGCTAAGAGAGTAGTAGTGGAAAAAGGAATATATTCAAATATAAACTACACAGAAGCATTCTGTGAAACTTCTTTCTGATCTGAGCATTCAGCTAACCGAGTTAAACCATACTTTTGATTGAGCAGTTTTGAAACACTCTGTCTGTAGAAAATGCAACTGGACATTCGTAGCGCTAAGTGGGTAATAGTGGAAAAAAGAATATGTTCAAATATAAACTACACAGAAGCATTGTATGAAACTTCTTTCTGTTCTGTGCATTCAACTAACAGAGTTGAACCTTACTTTTGATTGAGCCTTTCTGAAACACTCTTTCTGTAGAAACTGCAATTGGACATTCTGAGCGCTAAGAGGCCTCTATTGGGAAAAATAATAACTTCAAATAAAAACTACACAGAAGCATTGTGTGAAACTTATTTCTGATATGTTCATTAAGCTAACAGAGTTAAACCATACTTTTGATTGCACAGTTCTGCACACTCTTTCTGTAGAAAATGCAAGTGGACATTCGGAGCGCTAAGAGGGTAATAGTGGAAAAAGGAATATATTCAAATATAAACTACACAGTAGCATTCTGTGAAAATTCTTTCTGTTCTGTGCATTCAACTAACAGAGTTGAACCTTACTTTTGATTGAGCCGTTCTGAAACACTCTTTCTGTAGAAACTGCAATTGGACATGCTAAGCGCTAAGAGGCCTACATTGGGAAAAAGAATATCTTCAAATAAAAACTACACAGATGCATTCTGTGAAACTTATTTCTGATCTGTAAATTCAGTTAACAGAGATAAAACATATTTTTGATTGAGCAGTTATGAAACACTCTTTTTGTAGAAAATGCAAGTGGAGATTCGGAGCGCTAAGAGGGTAATAGTGGAAAAAGGAATGTCTTCAAATATAAACTACACAGAATCATTCGGTGAAACTTCTTTCTGATCTGTGCATTCAGCTAACAGAGTTAAACCATACTTTTGATTGAGCAGATCTGAACACTCCTTCTGTTGAAAATGCAACTGGACATTTGGAGCGCTAAGAGCGTATTAGTGGAAAAAGGAATATATTCAAATATAAACTACACAGAAGCATTCTATGAAACTTCTTTCTGATCTGAGCATTCAGCTAACAGAGTTAAACCATACTTTTGATTGAGCAGTTTTGAAACACTCTGTCTGTAGAAAATGCAACTGGACATTCGTAGCGCTAAGTGGGTAATAGTGGAAAAAAGAATATGTTCAAATATAAACTACACAGAAGCATTGTATGAAACTTCTTTCTCTTCCGTGCATTCAACTAACAGAGTTGAACCTTACTTTTGATTGAGCCGTTCTGAAACACTCTTTCTGTAGAAACTGCAATTGGGCATTCTGAGCGCTAAGAGGCCTATATTGGGAAAAAGAATGTCTACAAATAAAAACTACACAGAAGAATTGTGTGAAACTTCTTTCTGTTCTGTTTGTTCAACTAAAAGAGTTGAACCTTAGTTTTGATTGAGCCGTTCTGAAACACTCTTTCTGTAGAAAATGCAAGTGGAGATTCGGAGCGCTAAGAGGGTAATAGTGGAAAAAGGAATGTCTCCAAATATAAACTACACAGAATCATTCTGTGAAACTTCTTTCTGATCTGTGCATTCAGCTCACAGAGTTAAATCATACTTTTGATTGAGCAGATCTGAACACTCTTTCTGTAGAAAATGCAACTGGACATTTGGAGCGCTAAGAGAGTAGTAGTGGAAAAAGGAATATATTCAAATATAAACTACACAGAAGCATTCTGTGAAACTTCTTTCTGATCTGAGCATTCAGCTAACAGAGTTAAACCATACTTTTGATTGAGCAGTTTTGAAACACTCTGTCTGTAGAAAATGCAACTGGACATTCGTAGCGCTAAGTGGGTAATAGTGGAAAAAAGAATATGTTCAAATATAAACTACACAGAAGCATTGTATGAAACTTCTTTCTGTTCTGTGCATTCAACTAACAGAGTTGAACCTTACTTTTGATTGAGCCTTTCTGAAACACTCTTTCTGTAGAAACTGCAATTGGACATTCTGAGCGCTAAGAGGCCTCTATTGGGAAAAATAATATCTTCAAATAAAAACTACACAGAAGCATTGTGTGAAACTTATTTCTGATATGTTCATTAAGCTAACAGAGTTAAACCATACTTTTGATTGCACAGTTCTGCACACTCTTTCTGTAGAAAATGCAAGTGGACATTCGGAGCGCTAAGAGGGTAATAGTGGAAAAAGGAATATATTCAAATATAAACTACACAGTAGCATTCTGTGAAAATTCTTTCTGTTCTGTGCATTCAACTAACAGAGTTGAACCTTACTTTTGATTGAGCCGTTCTGAAACACTCTTTCTGTAGAAACTGCAATTGGACATGCTAAGCGCTAAGAGGCCTACATTGGGAAAAAGAATATCTTCAAATAAAAACTACACAGATGCATTCTGTGAAACTTATTTCTGATCTGTAAATTCAGTTAACAGAGATAAAACATATTTTTGATTGAGCAGTTATGAAACACTCTTTTTGTAGAAAATGCAAGTGGAGATTCGGAGCGCTAAGAGGGTAATAGTGGAAAAAGGAATGTCTTCAAATATAAACTACACAGAATCATTCGGTGAAACTTCTTTCTGATCTGTGCATTCAGCTAACAGAGTTAAACCATACTTTTGATTGAGCAGATCTGAACACTCCTTCTGTTGAAAATGCAACTGGACATTTGGAGCGCTAAGAGCGTATTAGTGGAAAAAGGAATATATTCAAATATAAACTACACAGAAGCATTCTATGAAACTTCTTTCTGATCTGAGCATTCAGCTAACAGAGTTAAACCATACTTTTGATTGAGCAGTTTTGAAACACTCTGTCTGTAGAAAATGCAACTGGACATTCGTAGCGCTAAGTGGGTAATAGTGGAAAAAAGAATATGTTCAAATATAAACTACACAGAAGCATTGTATGAAACTTCTTTCTCTTCCGTGCATTCAACTAACAGAGTTGAACCTTACTTTTGATTGAGCCGTTCTGAAACACTCTTTCTGTAGAAACTGCAATTGGGCATTCTGAGCGCTAAGAGGCCTATATTGGGAAAAAGAATGTCTACAAATAAAAACTACACAGAAGAATTGTGTGAAACTTCTTTCTGTTCTGTTTGTTCAACTAAAAGAGTTGAACCTTAGTTTTGATTGAGCCGTTCTGAAACACTCTTTCTGTAGAAAATGCAAGTGGAGATTCGGAGCGCTAAGAGGGTAATAGTGGAAAAAGGAATGTCTCCAAATATAAACTACACAGAATCATTCTGTGAAACTTCTTTCTGATCTGTGCATTCAGCTCACAGAGTTAAATCATACTTTTGATTGAGCAGATCTGAACACTCTTTCTGTAGAAAATGCAACTGGACATTTGGAGCGCTAAGAGAGTAGTAGTGGAAAAAGGAATATATTCAAATATAAACTACACAGAAGCATTCTGTGAAACTTCTTTCTGATCTGAGCATTCAGCTAACAGAGTTAAACCATACTTTTGATTGAGCAGTTTTGAAACACTCTGTCTGTAGAAAATGCAACTGGACATTCGTAGCGCTAAGTGGGTAATAGTGGAAAAAAGAATATGTTCAAATATAAACTACACAGAAGCATTGTATGAAACTTCTTTCTGTTCTGTGCATTCAACTAACAGAGTTGAACCTTACTTTTGATTGAGCCTTTCTGAAACACTCTTTCTGTAGAAACTGCAATTGGACATTCTGAGCGCTAAGAGGCCTCTATTGGGAAAAATAATATCTTCAAATAAAAACTACACAGAAGCATTGTGTGAAACTTATTTCTGATATGTTCATTAAGCTAACAGAGTTAAACCATACTTTTGATTGCGCAGTTCTGCACACTGTTTCTGTAGAAAATGCAAGTGGACATTCGGAGCGCTAAGAGGGTAATAGTGGAAAAAGGAATATATTCAAATATAAACTACACAGTAGCATTCTGTGAAAATTCTTTCTGTTCTGTGCATTCAACTAACAGAGTTGAACCTTACTTTTGATTGAGCCGTTCTGAAACACTCTCTCTGTAGAAACTGCAATTGGACATGCTAAGCGCTAAGAGGTCTACATTGGGAAAAAGAATATCTTCAAATAAAAACTACACAGATGCATTCTGTGAAACTTATTTCTGATCTGTAAATTCAGTTAACAGAGATAAAACATATTTTTGATTGAGCAGTTATGAAACACTCTTTTTGTAGAAAATGCAAGTGGAGATTCGGAGCGCTAAGAGGGTAATAGTGGAAAAAGGAATGTCTTCAAATATAAACTACACAGAATCATTCGGTGAAACTTCTTTCTGATCTGTGCATTCAGCTAACAGAGTTAAACCATACTTTTGATTGAGCAGATCTGAACACTCCTTCTGTTGAAAATGCAACTGGACATTTGGAGCGCTAAGAGCGTATTAGTGGAAAAAGGAATATATTCAAATATAAACTACACAGAAGCATTCTGTGAAACTTCTTTCTGATCTGAGCATTCAGCTAACAGAGTTAAACCATACTTTTGATTGAGCAGTTTTGAAACACTCTGTCTGTAGAAAATGCAACTGGACATTCGTAGCGCTAAGTGGGTAATAGTGGAAAAAAGAATATGTTCAAATATAAACTACACAGAAGCATTGTATGAAACTTCTTTCTGTTCCGTGCATTCAACTAACAGAGTTGAACCTTACTTTTGATTGATCCGTTCTGAAACACTCTTTCTGTAGAAACTGCAATTGGACATTCTGAGCGCTAAGAGGCCTATATTGGGAAAAAGAATGTCTACAAATAAAAACTACACAGAAGAATTGTGTGAAACTTCTTTCTGTTCTGTTTGTTCAACTAAAAGAGTTGAAGCTTAGTTTTGATTGAGCCGTTCTGAAACACTCTTTCTGTAGAAAATGCAAGTGAAGATTCGGAGCGCTAAGAGGGTAATAGTGGAAAAGGAATGTCTCCAAATATAAACTACACAGAATCATTCTGTGAAACTTCTTTCTGATCTGTGCATTCAGCTAACAGAGTTAAACCATACTTTTGATTGAGCAGATCTGAACACTCTTTCTGTAGAAAATGCAACTGGACATTTGGAGCGCTAAGAGAGTAGTAGTGGAAAAAGGAATATATTCAAATATAAACTACACAGAAGCATTCTGTGAAACTTCTTTCTGATCTGAGCATTCAGCTAACAGAGTTAAACCATACTTTTGATTGAGCAGTTTTGAAACACTCTGTCTGTAGAAAATGCAACTGGACTTTCGTAGCGCTAAGTGGGTAATAGTGGAAAAAAGAATATGTTCAAATATAAACTACACAGAAGCATTGTATGAAACTTCTTTCTGTTCTGTGCATTCAACTAACAGAGTTGAACCTTACTTTTGATTGAGCCTTTCTGAAACACTCTTTCTGTAGAAACTGCAATTGGACATTCTGAGCGCTAAGAGGCCTCTATTGGGAAAAATAATATCTTCAAATAAAAACTACACAGAAGCATTGTGTGAAACTTATTTCTGATATGTTCATTAAGCTAACAGAGTTAAACCATACTTTGGATTGCGCAGTTCTGAACACTCTTTCTGTAGAAAATGCAAGTGGACATTCGGAACGCTAAGAGGGTAATAGTGGAAAAAGGAATATATACAAATATAAACTACACAGTAGCATTCTGTGAAAATTCTTTCTGTTCTGTGCATTCAACTAACGGAGTTGAACCTTACTTTTGATTGAGCCGTTCTGAAACACTCTTTCTGTAGAAACTGCAATTGGACATGCTAAGCGCTAAGAGGCCTACATTGGGAAAAAGAATATCTTCAAATAAAAACTACACAGATGCATTCTGTGAAACTTATTTCTGATCTGTAAATTCAGTTAACAGAGATAAAACATATTTTTGATTGAGCAGTTATGAAACACTCTTTTTGTAGAAAATGCAAGTGGAGATTCGGAGCGCTAAGAGGGTAATAGTGGAAAAAGGAATGTCTTCAAATATAAACTACACAGAATCACTCGGTGAAACTTCTTTCTGATCTGTGCATTCAGCTAACAGAGTTAAACCATACTTTTGATTGAGCAGATCTGAACACTCTTTCTGTAGAAAATGCAACTGGACATTTGGAGCGCTAAGAGCGTAGTAGTGGAAAAAGGAATATATTCAAATATAAACTACACAGAATCATTCTGTGAAACTTCTTTCTGATCTGAGCATTCAGCTAACACAGTTAAACCATACTTTGGATTGAGCAGTTTTGAAACACTCTGTCTGTAGAAAATGCAACTGGACATTCGTAGCGCTAAGTGGGTAATAGTGGAAAAAAGAATATGTACAAATATAAACTACACAGAAGCATTGTATGAAACTTCTTTCTGTTCTGTGCATTCAACTAACAGAGTTGAACCTTACTTTTGATTGAGCCGTTCTGAAACACTCTTTCTGTAGAAACTGCAATTGGACATTCTGAGCGCTAAGAGGCCTATATTGGGAAAAAGAATGTCTACAAATAAAAACTACACAGAAGAATTGTGTGAAACTTCTTTCTGTTCTGTTTGTTCAACTAAAAGAGTTGAACCTTAGTTTTGATTGAGCCGTTCTGAAACACTCTTTCTGTAGAAAATGCAAGTGGAGATTCGGAGCGCTAAGAGGGTAATAGTGGAAAAAGGAATGTCTAAAAATATAAACTACACAGAATCATTCTGTGAAACTTCTCTCTGATCTGTTCATTCAGCTAACAGAGTTAAATCATACTTTTGATTGAGCAGATCTGAACACTCTTTCTGTAGAAAATGCAACTGGACATTTGGAGCGCTAAGAGAGTAGTAGTGGAAAAAGGAATATATTCAAATATAAACTACACAGAAGCATTCTGTGAAACTTCTTTCTGATGTGAGCATTCAGCTAACAGAGTTAAACCATACTTTTAATTGAGCAGTTTTGAAACACTCTGTCTGTAGAAAATGCAACTGGACATTCGTAGCGCTAAGTGGGTAATAGTGGAAAAAAGAATATATTCAAATATAAACTACACAGAAGCATTGTATGAAACTTCTTTCTGTTCTGTGCATTCAAGTAACAGAGTTGAACCTTACTTTTGATTGAGCCTTTCTGAAACACTCTTTCTGTAGAAACTGCAATTGGACATTCTGAGCGCTAAGAGGCCTCTATTGGGAAAAATAATATCTTCAAATAAAAACTACACAGAAGCATTGTGTGAAACTTATTTCTGATATGTTCATTAAGCTAACAGAGTTAAACCATACTTTGGATTGCGCAGTTCTGAACACTCTTTCTGTAGAAAATGCAAGTGGACATTCGGAGCGCTAAGAGGGTAATAGTGGAAAAAGGAATATATTCAAATATAAACTACACAGTAGCATTCTGTGAAAATTCTTTCTGTTCTGTGCATTCAACTAACAGAGTTGAACCTTACTTTTGATTGAGCCGTTCTGAAACACTCTTTCTGTAGAAACTGCAATTGGACATGCTAAGCGCTAAGAGGCCTACATTGGGAAAAAGAATATCTTCAAATAAATCTACACAGATGCATTCTGTGAAACTTATTTCTGATCTGTAAATTCAGTTAACAGAGATAAAACATATTTTTGATTGAGCAGTTATGAAACACTCTTTTTGTAGAAAATGCAAGTGGAGATTCGGAGCGCTAAGATGGTAATAGTGGAAAAAGGAATGTCTTCAAATATAAACTACACAGAATCATTCGGTGAAACTTCTTTCTGATCTGTGCATTCAGCTAACAGAGTTAAACCATACTTTTGATTGAGCAGATCTGAACACTCTTTCTGTTGAAAATGCAACTGGACATTTGGAGCGCTAAGAGCGTAGGAGTGGAAAAAGGAATATATTCAAATATAAACTACACAGAAGCATTCTGTGAAACTTCTTTCTGATCTGAGCATACAGCTAACAGATTTAAACCATACTTTTGATTGAGCAGTTTTGAAACACTCATTCTGTAGAAACTGCAATTGGACATTCTGAGCGCTAAGAGGCCTATATTGGGAAAAAGAATGTCTACAAATAAAAACTACACAGAAGAATTGTGTGAAACTTCTTTCTGTTCTGTTTGTTCAACAAAAAGAGTTGAACCTTAGTTTTGATTGAGCCGTTCTGAAACACTCTTTCTGTAGAAAATGCAAGTGGAGATTCGGAGCACTAAGAGGGTAATAGTGGAAAAAGAATGTCTACAAATATAAACTACACAGAATCATTCTGTGAAACTTCTCTCTGATCTGTGCATTCAGCTAACAGAGTTAAACCATACTTTTGATTGAGCAGATCTGAACACTCTTTCTGTAGAAAATGCAACTGGACATTTGGAGCGCTAAGAGAGTAGTAGTGGAAAAAGGAATATATTCAAATATAAACTACACAGAAGCATTCTGTGAAACTTCTTTCTGATCTGAGCATTCAGCTAACAGAGTTAAACCATACTTTTGATTGAGCAGTTTTGAAACACTCTGTCTGTAGAAAATGCAACTGGACATTCGTAGCGCTAAGTGGGTAATAGTGGAAAAAAGAATATGTTCAAATATAAACTACACAGAAGCATTGTATGAAACTTCTTTCTGTTCTGTGCATTCAACTAACAGAGTTGAACCTTACTTTTGATTGAGCATTTCTGAAACACTCTTTCTGTAGAAACTGCAATTGGACATTCTGAGCGCTAAGAGGCCTCTATTGGGAAAAATAATATCTTCAAATAAAAACTACACAGAAGCATTGTGTGAAACTTATTTCTGATATGTTCATTAAGCTAACAGAGTTAAACCATACTTTGGATTGCGCAGTTCTGAACACTCTTTCTGTAGAAAATGCAAGTGGACATTCGGAGCGCTAAGAGGGTAATAGTGGAAAAAGGAATATATTCAAATATAAACTACACAGTAGCATTCTGTGAAAATTCTTTCTGTTCTGTGCATTCAACTAACAGAGTTGAACCTTACTTTTGATTGAGCCGTTCTGAAACACTCTTTCTGTAGAAACTGCAATTGGACATGCTAAGCGCTAAGAGGCCTACATTGGGAAAAAGAATATCTTCAAATAAAAACTACACAGATGCATTCTGTGAAACTTATTTCTGATCTGTAAATTCAGTTAACAGAGATAAAACATATTTTTGATTGAGCAGTTATGAAACACTCTTTTTGTAGAAAATGCAAGTGGAGATTCGGAGCGCTAAGAGGGTAATAGTGGAAAAAGGAATGTCTTCAAATATAAACTACACAGAATCATTCGGTGAAACTTCTTTCTGATCTGTGCATTCAGCTAACAGAGTTAAACCATACTTTTGATTGAGCAGATCTGAACACTCCTTCTGTTGAAAATGCAACTGGACTTTTGGAGCGCTAAGAGCGTATTAGTGGAAAAAGGAATATATTCAAATATAAACTACACAGAAGCATTCTGTGAAACTTCTTTCTGATCTGAGCATTCAGCTAACAGAGTTAAACCATACTTTTGATTGAGCAGTTTTGAAACACTCTGTCTGTAGAAAATGCAACTGGACATTCGTAGCGCTAAGTGGGTAATAGTGGAAAAAAGAATATGTTCAAATATAAACTACACAGAAGCATTGTATGAAACTTCTTTCTGTTCCGTGCATTCAACTAACAGAGTTGAACCTTACTTTTGATTGATCCGTTCTGAAACACTCTTTCTGTAGAAACTGCAATTGGACATTCTGAGCGCTAAGAGGCCTATATTGGGAAAAAGAATGTCTACAAATAAAAACTACACAGAAGAATTGTGTGAAACTTCTTTCTGTTCTGTTTGTTCAACTAAAAGAGTTGAAGCTTAGTTTTGATTGAGCCGTTCTGAAACACTCTTTCTGTAGAAAATGCAAGTGGAGATTCGGAGCGCTAAGAGGGTAATAGTGGAAAAAGGAATGTCTAAAAATATAAACTACACAGAATCATTCTGTGAAACTTCTCTCTGATCTGTGCATTCAGCTAACAGAGTTAAATCATACTTTTGATTGAGCAGATCTGAACACTCTTTCTGTAGAAAATGCAACTGGACATTTGGAGCGCTAAGAGAGTAGTAGTGGAAAAAGGAATATATTCAAATATAAACTACACAGAAGCATTCTGTGAAACTTCTTTCTGATGTGAGCATTCAGCTAACAGAGTTAAACCATACTTTTAATTGAGCAGTTTTGAAACACTCTGTCTGTAGAAAATGCAACTGGACATTCGTAGCGCTAAGTGGGTAATAGTGGAAAAAAGAATATGTTCAAATATAAACTACACAGAAGCATTGTATGAAACTTCTTTCTGTTCTGTGCATTCAACTAACAGAGTTGAACCTTACTTTTGATTGAGCCTTTCTGAAACACTCTTTCTGTAGAAACTGCAATTGGACATTCTGAGCGCCAAGAGGCCTCTATTGGGAAAAATAATATCTTCAAATAAAAACTACACAGAAGCATTGTGTGAAACTTATTTGTGATATGTTCATTAAGCTAACGGAGTTAAACCATACTTTGGATTGCGCAGTTCTGAACACTCTTTCTGTAGAAAATGCAAGTGGACATTCGGAACGCTAAGAGGGTAATAGTGGAGAAAGGAATATATTCAAATATAAACTGCACAGTAGCATTCTGTGAAAATTCTTTCTGTTCTGTGCATTCAACTAACAGAGTTGAACCTTACTTTTGATTGAGCCGTTCTGAAACACTCTTTCTGTAGAAACTGCAATTGGACATGCTAAGCGCTAAGAGGCCTACATTGGGAAAAAGAATATCTTCAAATAAAAACTACACAGATGCATTCTGTGAAACTTATTTCTGATCTGTAAATTCAGTTAACAGAGATAAAACATATTTTTGATTGAGCAGTTATGAAACACTCTTTTTGTAGAAAATGCAAGTGGAGATTCGGAGCGCTAAGAGGGTAATAGTGGAAAAAGGAATGTCTTCAAATATAAACTACACAGAATCATTCGGTGAAACTTCTTTCTGATCTGTGCATTCAGCTAACAGAGTTAAACCATACTTTTGATTGAGCAGATCTGAACACTCCTTCTGTTGAAAATGCAACTGGACTTTTGGAGCGCTAAGAGCGTATTAGTGGAAAAAGGAATATATTCAAATATAAACTACACAGAAGCATTCTGTGAAACTTCTTTCTGATCTGAGCATTCAGCTAACAGAGTTAAACCATACTTTTGATTGAGCAGTTTTGAAACACTCTGTCTGTAGAAAATGCAACTGGACATTCGTAGCGCTAAGTGGGTAATAGTGGAAAAAAGAATATGTTCAAATATAAACTACACAGAAGCATTGTATGAAACTTCTTTCTGTTCTGTGCATTCAACTAACAGAGTTGAACCTTACTTTTGATTGAGCCTTTCTGAAACACTCTTTCTGTAGAAACTGCAATTGGACATTCTGAGCGCCAAGAGGCCTCTATTGGGAAAAATAATATCTTCAAATAAAAACTACACAGAAGCATTGTGTGAAACTTATTTGTGATATGTTCATTAAGCTAACGGAGTTAAACCATACTTTGGATTGCGCAGTTCTGAACACTCTTTCTGTAGAAAATGCAAGTGGACATTCGGAACGCTAAGAGGGTAATAGTGGAGAAAGGAATATATTCAAATATAAACTGCACAGTAGCATTCTGTGAAAATTCTTTCTGTTCTGTGCATTCAACTAACAGAGTTGAACCTTACTTTTGATTGAGCCGTTCTGAAACACTCTTTCTGTAGAAACTGCAATTGGACATGCTAAGCGCTAAGAGGCCTACATTGGGAAAGAGAATATCTTCAAATAAAAACTACACAGATGCATTCTGTGAAACTTATTTCTGATCTGTAAATTCAGTTAACAGAGATAAAACATATTTTTGATTGAGCAGTTATGAAACACTCTTTTTGTAGAAAATGCAAGTGGAGATTCGGAGCGCTAAGAGGGTAATAGTGGAAAAAGGAATGTCTTCAAATATAAACTACACAGAATCATTCGGTGAAACTTCTTTCTGATCTGTGCATTCAGCTAACAGAGTTAAACCATACTTTTGATTGAGCAGATCTGAACACTCCTTCTGTTGAAAATGCAACTGGACTTTTGGAGCGCTAAGAGCGTATTAGTGGAAAAAGGAATATATTCAAATATAAACTACACAGAAGCATTCTGTGAAACTTCTTTCTGATCTGAGCATTCAGCTAACAGAGTTAAAAAATACTTTTGATTGAGCAGTTTTGAAACACTCTGTCTGTAGAAAATGCAACTGGACATTCGTAGCGCTAAGTGGGTAATAGTGGAAAAAAGAATATGTTCAAATATAAACTACACAGAAGCATTGTATGAAACTTCTTTCTTTTCCGTGCATTCAACTAACAGAGTTGAACCTTACTTTTGATTGATCCGTTCTGAAACACTCTTTCTGTAGAAACTGCAATTGGACATTCTGAGCGCTAAGAGGCCTATATTGGGAAAAAGAATGTCTACAAATAAAAACTACACAGAAGAATTGTGTGAAACTTCTTTCTGTTCTGTTTGTTCAACTAAAAGAGTTGAAGCTTAGTTTTGATTGAGCCGTTCTGAAACACTCTTTCTGTAGAAAATGCAAGTGGAGATTCGGAGCGCTAAGAGGGTAATAGTGGAAAAAGGAATGTCTCCAAATATAAACTACACAGAATCATTCTGTGAAACTTCTTTCTGATCTCTGCATTCAGCTAACAGAGTTAAATCATACTTTTGATTGAGCAGATCTGAACACTCTTTCTGTAGAAAATGCAACTGGACATTTGGAGCGCTAAGAGAGTAGTAGTGGAAAAAGGAATATATTCAAATATAAACTACACAGAAGCATTCTGTGAAACTTCTTTCTGATCTGAGCATTCAGCTAACAGAGTTAAACCATACTTTTGATTGAGCAGTTTTGAAACACTCTGTCTGTAGAAAATGCAACTGGACATTCGTAGCGCTAAGTGGGTAATAGTGGAAAAAAGAATATGTTCAAATATAAACTACACAGAAGCATTGTATGAAACTTCTTTCTGTTCTGTGCATTCAACTAACAGAGTTGAACCTTACTTTTGATTGAGCCTTTCTGAAACACTCTTTCTGTAGAAACTGCAATTGGACATTCTGAGCGCCAAGAGGCCTCTATTGGGAAAAATAATATCTTCAAATAAAAACTACACAGAAGCATTGTGTGAAACTTATTTGTGATATGTTCATTAAGCTAACGGAGTTAAACCATACTTTGGATTGCGCAGTTCTGAACACTCTTTCTGTAGAAAATGCAAGTGGACATTCGGAACGCTAAGAGGGTAATAGTGGAAAAAGGAATATATTCAAATATAAACTACACAGTAGCATTCTGTGAAAATTCTTTCTGTTCTGTGCATTCAACTAACAGAGTTGAACCTTACTTTTGATTGAGCCGTTCTGAAACACTCTTTCTGTAGAAACTGCAATTGGACATGCTAAGCGCTAAGAGGCCTACATTGGGAAAAAGAATATCTTCAAATAAAAACTACACAGATGCATTCTGTGAAACTTATTTCTGATCTGTAAATTCAGTTAACAGAGATAAAACATATTTTTGATTGAGCAGTTATGAAACACTCTTTTTGTAGAAAATGCAAGTGGAGATTCGGAGCGCTAAGAGGGTAATAGTGGAAAAAGGAATGTCTTCAAATATAAACTACACAGAATCATTCGGTGAAACTTCTTTCTGATCTGTGCATTCAGCTAACAGAGTTAAACCATACTTTTGATTGAGCAGATCTGAACACTCTTTCTGTTGAAAATGCAACTGGACATTTGGAGCGCTAAGAGCGTAGTAGTGGAAAAAGGAATATATTCAAATATAAACTACACAGAAGCATTCTGTGAAACTTCTTTCTGATCTGAGCATACAGCTAACAGAGTTAAACCCTACTTTTGATTGAGCAGTTTTGAAACACTCTGTCTGTAGAAAATGCAACTGGACATTCGTAGCGCTAAGTGGGTAATAGTGGAAAAAAGTATATGTTCAAATATAAACTACACAGAAGCATTGTATGAAACTTCTTTCTGTTCTGTGCATTCAACTAACAGAGTTGAACCTTACTTTTGATTGAGCCGTTCTGAAACACTCTTTCTGTAGAAACTGCAATTGGACATTCTGAGCGCTAAGAGGCCTATATTGGGAAAAAGAATGTCTACAAATAAAAACTACACAGAAGAATTGTGTGAAACTTCTTTCTGTTCTGTTTGTTCAACTAAAAGAGTTGAACCTTAGTTTTGATTGAGCCGTTCTGAAACACTCTTTCTGTAGAAAATGCAAGTGGAGATTCGGAGAGCTAAGAGGGTAATAGTGGAAAAAGGAATGTCTACAAATAAAAACTACACAGAATCATTCTGTGAAACTTCTTTCTGATCTGTGCATTCAGCTAACAGAGTTAAACCATACTTTTGATTGAGCAGATCTGAACTCTCTTTCTGTAGAAAATGCAACTGGACATTTGGAGCGCTAAGAGAGTAGTAGTGGAAAAAGGAATATATTCAAATATAAACTACACAGAAGCATTCTGTGAAACTTCTTTCTGATCTGAGCATTCAGCTAACAGAGTTAAACCATACTTTTGATTGAGCAGTTTTGAAACACTCTGTCTGTAGAAAATGCAACTGGACATTCGTAGCGCTAAGTGGGTAATAGTGGAAAAAACAACATGTTCAAATATAAACTGCACAGAAGCATTGTATGAAACTTCTTTCTGTTCTGTGCATTCAACTAACAGAGTTGAACCTTACTTTTGATTGAGCCTTTCTGAAAAACTCTTTCTGTAGAAACTGCAATTGGACATTCTGAGCGCTAAGAGGCCTCTATTGGGAAAAATAATATCTTCAAATAAAAACTACACAGAAGCATTGTGTGAAACTTATTTCTGATATGTTCATTAAGCTAACAGAGTTAAAACATACTTTGGATTGCGCAGTTCTGCACACTCTTTCTGTAGAAAATGCAAGTGGACATTCGGAGCGCTAAGAGGGTAATAGTGGAAAAAGGAATATATTCAAATATAAACTACACAGTAGCATTCTGTGAAAATTCTTTCTGTTCTGTGCATTCAACTAACGGAGTTGAACCTTACTTTTGATTGAGCCGTTCTGAAACACTCTTTCTGTAGAAACTGCAATTGGACATGCTAAGCGCTAAGAGGCCTACATTGGGAAAAAGAATATCTTCAAATAAAAACTACACAGATGCATTCTGTGAAACTTATTTCTGATCTGTAAATTCAGTTAACAGAGATAAAACATATTTTTGATTGAGCAGTTATGAAACACTCTTTTTGTAGAAAATGCAAGTGGAGATTCGGAGCGCTAAGAGGGTAATAGTGGAAAAAGGAATGTCTTCAAATATAAACTACACAGAATCATTCGGTGAAACTTCTTTCTGATCTGTGCATTCAGCTAACAGAGTTAAACCATACTTTTGATTGAGCAGATCTGAACACTCTTTCTGTTGAAAATGCAACTGGACATTTGGAGCGCTAAGAGCGTAGTAGTGGAAAAAGGAATATATTCAAATATAAACTACACAGAAGCATTCTGTGAAACTTCTTTCTGATCTGAGCATACAGCTAACAGAGTTAAACCCTACTTTTGATTGAGCAGTTTTGAAACACTCTGTCTGTAGAAAATGCAACTGGACATTCGTAGCGCTAAGTGGGTAATAGTGGAAAAAAGTATATGTTCAAATATAAACTACACAGAAGCATTGTATGAAACTTCTTTCTGTTCTGTGCATTCAACTAACAGAGTTGAACCTTACTTTTGATTGAGCCGTTCTGAAACACTCTTTCTGTAGAAACTGCAATTGGACATTCTGAGCGCTAAGAGGCCTATATTGGGAAAAAGAATGTCTACAAATAAAAACTACACAGAAGAATTGTGTGAAACTTCTTTCTGTTCTGTTTGTTCAACTAAAAGAGTTGAACCTTAGTTTTGATTGAGCCGTTCTGAAACACTCTTTCTGTAGAAAATGCAAGTGGAGATTCGGAGCGCTAAGAGGGTAATAGTGGAAAAAGGAATGTCTAAAAATATAAACTACACAGAATCATTCTGTGAAACTTCTCTCTGATCTGTGCATTCAGCTAACAGAGTTAAAACATACTTTTGATTGAGCAGATCTGAACACTCTTTCTGTAGAAAATGCAACTCGACATTTGGAGCGCTAAGAGAGTAGTAGTGGAAAAAGGAATATATTCAAATATAAACTACACAGAAGCATTCTGTGAAACTTCTTTCTGATCTGAGCATTCAGCTAACAGAGTTAAAACATACTTTTGATTGAGCAGTTTTGAAACACTCTGTCTGTAGAAAATGCAACTGGACATTCGTAGCGCTAAGTGGGTAATAGTGGAAAAAAGAATATGTTCAAATATAAACTACACAGAAGCATTGTATGAAACTTCTTTCTGTTCTGTGCATTCAACTAACAGAGTTGAACCTTACTTTTGATTGAGCCTTTCTGAAACACTCTTTCTGTAGAAACTGCAATTGGACATTCTGAGCGCTAAGAGGCCTCTATTGGGAAAAATAATATCTTCAAATAAAAACTACACAGAAGCATTGTGTGAAACTTAT
The DNA here is from genome assembly GCF_028878055.3 of Symphalangus syndactylus. Lineage (NCBI taxonomy): Eukaryota > Metazoa > Chordata > Mammalia > Primates > Hylobatidae > Symphalangus > Symphalangus syndactylus. Next base: position 106,184,648 of record NC_072437.2, on the reverse strand, counting down.
TTCTGATATGTTCATTAAGCTAACAGAGTTAAACCATACTTTTGATTGCGCAGTTCTGCACACTGTTTCTGTAGAAAATGCAAGTGGACATTCGGAGCGCTAAGAGGGTAATAGTGGAAAAAGGAATATATTCAAATATAAACTACACAGTAGCATTCTGTGAAAATTCTTTCTGTTCTGTGCATTCAACTAACAGAGTTGAACCTTACTTTTGATTGAGCCGTTCTGAAACACTCTTTCTGTAGAAACTGCAATTGGACATGCTAAGCGCTAAGAGGCCTACATTGGGAAAAAGAATATCTTCAAATAAAAACTACACAGATGCATTCTGTGAAACTTATTTCTGATCTGTAAATTCAGTTAACAGAGATAAAACATATTTTTGATTGAGCAGTTATGAAACACTCTTTTTGTAGAAAATGCAAGTGGAGATTCGGAGCGCTAAGAGGGTAATAGTGGAAAAAGGAATGTCTTCAAATATAAACTACACAGAATCATTCGGTGAAACTTCTTTCTGATCTGTGCATTCAGCTAACAGAGTTAAACCATACTTTTGATTGAGCAGATCTGAACACTCCTTCTGTTGAAAATGCAACTGGACATTTGGAGCGCTAAGAGCGTATTAGTGGAAAAAGGAGTATATTCAAATATAAACTACACAGAAGCATTCTGTGAAACTTCTTTCTGATCTGAGCATTCAGCTAACAGAGTTAAACCATACTTTTGATTGAGCAGTTTTGAAACACTCTGTCTGTAGAAAATGCAACTGGACATTCGTAGCGCTAAGTGGGTAATAGTGGAAAAAAGAATATGTTCAAATATAAACTACACAGAAGCATTGTATGAAACTTCTTTCTGTTCCGTGCATTCAACTAACAGAGTTGAACCTTACTTTTGATTGAGCCGTTCTGAAACACTCTTTCTGTAGAAACTGCAATTGGACATTCTGAGCGCTAAGAGGCCTCTATTGGGAAAAATAATATCTTCAAATAAAAACTACACAGAAGCATTGTGTGAAACTTATTTCTGATATGTTCATTAAGCTAACAGAGTTAAACCATACTTTGGATTGCGCAGTTCTGAACACTCTTTCTGTAGAAAATGCAAGTGGACATTCGGAACGCTAAGAGGGTAATAGTGGAAAAAGGAATATATACAAATATAAACTACACAGTAGCATTCTGTGAAAATTCTTTCTGTTCTGTGCATTCAACTAACGGAGTTGAACCTTACTTTTGATTGAGCCGTTCTGAAACACTCTTTCTGTAGAAACTGCAATTGGACATGCTAAGCGCTAAGAGGCCTACATTGGGAAAAAGAATATCTTCAAATAAAAACTACACAGATGCATTCTGTGAAACTTATTTCTGATCTGTAAATTCAGTTAACAGAGATAAAATATATTTTTGATTGAGCAGTTATGAAACACTCTTTTTGTAGAAAATGCAAGTGGAGATTCGGAGCGCTAAGAGGGTAATAGTGGAAAAAGGAATGTCTTCAAATATAAACTACACAGAATCATTCGGTGAAACTTCTTTCTGATCTGTGCATTCAGCTAACAGAGTTAAATAATACTTTTGATTGAGCAGATCTGAACACTCTTTCTGTTGAAAATGCAACTGGACATTTGGAGCGCTAAGAGCGTAGTAGTGGAAAAAGGATTATATTCAAATATAAACTACACAGAAGCATTCTGTGAAACTTCTTTCTGATCTGAGCATACAGCTAACAGAGTTAAACCATACTTTTGATTGAGCAGTTTTGAAACACTCTGTCTGTAGAAAATGCAACTGGACATGCGTAGCGCTAAGTGGGTAATAGTGGAAAAAAGTATATGTTCAAATATAAACTACACAGAAGCATTGTATGAAACTTCTTTCTGTTCTTTGCATTCAACTAACAGAGTTGAACCTTACTTTTAATTGAGCCGTTCTGAAACACTCTTTCTGTAGAAACTGCAATTGGACATTCTGAGCGCTAAGAGGCCTATATTGGGAAAAAGAATGTCTACAAATAAAAACTACACAGAAGAATTGTGTGAAACTTCTTTCTGTTCTGTTTGTTCAACTAAAAGAGTTGAACCTTAGTTTTGTTTGAGCCGTTCTGAAACACTCTTTCTGTAGAAAATGCAAGTGGAGATTCGGAGCGCTAAGAGGGTAATAGTGGAAAAAGGAATGTCTACAAATATAAACTACACAGAATCATTCTGTGAAACTTCTCTCTGATCTGTGCATTCAGCTAACAGAGTTAAACCATACTTTTGATTGAGCAGATCTGAACACTCTTTCTGTAGAAAATGCAACTGGACATTTGGAGCGCTAAGAGAGTAGTAGTAGAAAAAGGAATATATTCAAATATAAACTACACAGAAGCATTCTGTGAAACTTCTTTCTGATCTGAGCATTCAGCTAACAGAGTTAAACCATACTTTTGATTGAGCAGTTTTGAAACACTCTGTCTGTAGAAAATGCAACTGGACATTCGTAGCGCTAAGTGGGTAATAGTGGAAAAAAGAATATGTTCAAATATAAACTACACAGAAGCATTGTATGAAACTTCTTTCTGTTCTGTGCATTCAACTAACAGAGTTGAACCTTACTTTTGATTGAGCCTTTCTGAAACACTCTTTCTGTAGAAACTGCAATTGGACATTCTGAGCGCTAAGAGGCCTCTATTGGGAAAAATAATATCTTCAAATAAAAACTACACAGAAGCATTGTGTGAAACTTATTTCTGATATGTTCATTAAGCTAACAGAGTTAAACCATACTTTGGATTGCGCAGTTCTGAACACTCTTTCTGTAGAAAATGCAAGTGGACATTCGGAGCGCTAAGAGGGTAATAGTGGAAAAAGGAATATATTCAAATATAAACTACACAGTAGCATTCTGTGAAAATTCTTTCTGTTCTGTGCATTCAACTAACAGAGTTGAACCTTACTTTTGATTGAGCCGTTCTGAAACACTCTTTCTGTAGAAACTGCAATTGGACATGCTAAGCGCTAAGAGGCCTACATTGGGAAAAAGAATATCTTCAAATAAAAACTACACAGATGCATTCTGTGAAACTTATTTCTGATCTGTAAATTCAGTTAACAGAGATAAAACATATTTTTGATTGAGCAGTTATGAAACACTCTTTTTGTAGAAAATGCAAGTGGAGATTCGGAGCGCTAAGAGGGTAATAGTGGAAAAAGGAATGTCTTCAAATATAAACTACACAGAATCATTCGGTGAAACTTCTTTCTGATCTGTGCATTCAGCTAACAGAGTTAAACCATACTTTTGATTGAGCAGATCTGAACACTCCTTCTGTTGAAAATGCAACTGGACATTTGGAGCGCTAAGAGCGTATTAGTGGAAAAAGGAGTATATTCAAATATAAACTACACAGAAGCATTCTGTGAAACTTCTTTCTGATCTGAGCATTCAGCTAACAGAGTTAAACCATACTTTTGATTGAGCAGTTTTGAAACACTCTGTCTGTAGAAAATGCAACTGGACATTCGTAGCGCTAAGTGGGTAATAGTGGAAAAAAGAATATGTTCAAATATAAACTACACAGAAGCATTGTATGAAACTTCTTTCTGTTCCGTGCATTCAACTAACAGAGTTGAACCTTACTTTTGATTGAGCCGTTCTGAAACACTCTTTCTGTAGAAACTGCAATTGGACATTCTGAGCCCTAAGAGGCCTCTATTGGGAAAAATAATATCTTCAAATAAAAACTACACAGAAGCATTGTGTGAAACTTATTTCTGATATGTTCATTAAGCTAACAGAGTTAAACCATACTTTGGATTGCGCAGTTCTGAACACTCTTTCTGTAGAAAATGCAAGTGGACATTCGGAACGCTAAGAGGGTAATAGTGGAAAAAGGAATATATACAAATATAAACTACACAGTAGCATTCTGTGAAAATTCTTTCTGTTCTGTGCATTCAACTAACGGAGTTGAACCTTACTTTTGATTGAGCCGTTCTGAAACACTCTTTCTGTAGAAACTGCAATTGGACATGCTAAGCGCTAAGAGGCCTACATTGGGAAAAAGAATATCTTCAAATAAAAACTACACAGATGCATTCTGTGAAACTTATTTCTGATCTGTAAATTCAGTTAACAGAGATAAAATATATTTTTGATTGAGCAGTTATGAAACACTCTTTTTGTAGAAAATGCAAGTGGAGATTCGGAGCGCTAAGAGGGTAATAGTGGAAAAAGGAATGTCTTCAAATATAAACTACACAGAATCATTCGGTGAAACTTCTTTCTGATCTGTGCATTCAGCTAACAGAGTTAAAAAATACTTTTGATTGAGCAGATCTGAACACTCTTTCTGTTGAAAATGCAACTGGACATTTGGAGCGCTAAGAGCGTAGTAGTGGAAAAAGGATTATATTCAAATATAAACTACACAGAAGCATTCTGTGAAACTTCTTTCTGATCTGAGCATACAGCTAACAGAGTTAAACCATACTTTTGATTGAGCAGTTTTGAAACACTCTGTCTGTAGAAAATGCAACTGGACATGCGTAGCGCTAAGTGGGTAATAGTGGAAAAAAGTATATGTTCAAATATAAACTACACAGAAGCATTGTATGAAACTTCTTTCTGTTCTTTGCATTCAACTAACAGAGTTGAACCTTACTTTTAATTGAGCCGTTCTGAAACACTCTTTCTGTAGAAACTGCAATTGGACATTCTGAGCGCTAAGAGGCCTATATTGGGAAAAAGAATTTCTACAAATAAAAACTACACAGAAGAATTGTGTGAAACTTCTTTCTGTTCTGTTTGTTCAACTAAAAGAGTTGAACCTTAGTTTTGTTTGAGCCGTTCTGAAACACTCTTTCTGTAGAAAATGCAAGTGGAGATTCGGAGCGCTAAGAGGGTAATAGTGGAAAAAGGAATGTCTACAAATATAAACTACACAGAATCATTCTGTGAAACTTCTCTCTGATCTGTGCATTCAGCTAACAGAGTTAAACCATACTTTTGATTGAGCAGATCTGAACACTCTTTCTGTAGAAAATGCAACTGGACATTTGGAGCGCTAAGAGAGTAGTAGTGGAAAAAGGAATATATTCAAATATAAACTACACAGAAGCATTCTGTGAAACTTCTTTCTGATCTGAGCATTCAGCTAACAGAGTTAAACCATACTTTTGATTGAGCAGTTTTGAAACACTCTGTCTGTAGAAAATGCAACTGGACATTCGTAGCGCTAAGTGGGTAATAGTGGAAAAAAGAATATGTTCAAATATAAACTACACAGAAGCATTGTATGAAACTTCTTTCTGTTCTGTGCATTCAACTAACAGAGTTGAACCTTACTTTTGATTGAGCCTTTCTGAAACACTCTTTCTGTAGAAACTGCAATTGGACATTCTGAGCGCTAAGAGGCCTCTATTGGGAAAAATAATATCTTCAAATAAAAACTACACAGAAGCATTGTGTGAAACTTATTTCTGATATGTTCATTAAGCTAACAGAGTTAAACCATACTTTGGATTGCGCAGTTCTGAACACTCTTTCTGTAGAAAATGCAAGTGGACATTCGGAGCGCTAAGAGGGTAATAGTGGAAAAAGGAATATATTCAAATATAAACTACACAGTAGCATTCTGTGAAAATTCTTTCTGTTCTGTGCATTCAACTAACAGAGTTGAACCTTACTTTTGATTGAGCCGTTCTGAAACACTCTTTCTGTAGAAACTGCAATTGGACATGCTAAGCGCTAAGAGGCCTACATTGGGAAAAAGAATATCTTCAAATAAAAACTACACAGATGCATTCTGTGAAACTTATTTCTGATCTGTAAATTCAGTTAACAGAGATAAAACATATTTTTGATTGAGCAGTTATGAAACACTCTTTTTGTAGAAAATGCAAGTGGAGATTCGGAGCGCTAAGAGGGTAATAGTGGAAAAAGGAATGTCTTCAAATATAAACTACACAGAATCATTCGGTGAAACTTCTTTCTGATCTGTGCATTCAGCTAACAGAGTTAAACCATACTTTTGATTGAGCAGATCTGAACACTCTTTCTGTTGAAAATGCAACTGGACATTTGGAGCGCTAAGAGCGTAGTAGTGGAAAAAGGAATATATTCAAATATAAACTACACAGAAGCATTCTGTGAAACTTCTTTCTGATCTGAGCATACAGCTAACAGAGTTAAACCCTACTTTTGATTGAGCAGTTTTGAAACACTCTGTCTGTAGAAAATGCAACTGGACATTCGTAGCGCTAAGTGGGTAATAGTGGAAAAAAGTATATGTTCAAATATAAACTACACAGAAGCATTGTATGAAACTTCTTTCTGTTCTGTGCATTCAACTAACAGAGTTGAACCTTACTTTTGATTGAGCCGTTCTGAAACACTCTTTCTGTAGAAACTGCAATTGGACATTCTGAGCGCTAAGAGGCCTATATTGGGAAAAAGAATGTCTACAAATAAAAACTACACAGAAGAATTGTGTGAAACTTCTTTCTGTTCTGTTTGTTCAACTAAAAGAGTTGAACCTTAGTTTTGATTGAGCCGTTCTGAAACACTCTTTCTGTAGAAAATGCAAGTGGAGATTCGGAGCGCTAAGAGGGTAATAGTGGAAAAAGGAATGTCTAAAAATATAAACTACACAGAATCATTCTGTGAAACTTCTCTCTGATCTGTGCATTCAGCTAACAGAGTTAAAACATACTTTTGATTGAGCAGATCTGAACACTCTTTCTGTAGAAAATGCAACTGGACATTTGGAGCGCTAAGAGAGTAGTAGTGGAAAAAGGAATATATTCAAATATAAACTACACAGAAGCATTCTGTGAAACTTCTTTCTGATCTGAGCATTCAGCTAACAGAGTTAAACCATACTTTTGATTGAGCAGTTTTGAAACACTCTGTCTGTAGAAAATGCAACTGGACATTCGTAGCGCTAAGTGGGTAATAGTGGAAAAAAGAATATGTTCAAATATAAACTACACAGAAGCATTGTATGAAACTTCTTTCTGTTCTGTGCATTCAACTAACAGAGTTGAACCTTACTTTTGATTGAGCCTTTCTGAAACACTCTTTCTGTAGAAACTGCAATTGGACATTCTGAGCGCTAAGAGGCCTCTATTGGGAAAAATAATATCTTCAAATAAAAACTACACAGAAGCATTGTGTGAAACTTATTTCTGATATGTTCATTAAGCTAACAGAGTTAAACCATACTTTTGATTGCGCAGTTCTGCACACTGTTTCTGTAGAAAATGCAAGTGGACATTCGGAGCGCTAAGAGGGTAATAGTGGAAAAAGGAATATATTCAAATATAAACTACACAGTAGCATTCTGTGAAAATTCTTTCTGTTCTGTGCATTCAACTAACAGAGTTGAACCTTACTTTTGATTGAGCCGTTCTGAAACACTCTTTCTGTAGAAACTGCAATTGGACATGCTAAGCGCTAAGAGGCCTACATTGGGAAAAAGAATATCTTCAAATAAAAACTACACAGATGCATTCTGTGAAACTTATTTCTGATCTGTAAATTCAGTTAACAGAGATAAAACATATTTTTGATTGAGCAGTTATGAAACACTCTTTTTGTAGAAAATGCAAGTGGAGATTCGGAGCGCTAAGAGGGTAATAGTGGAAAAAGGAATGTCTTCAAATATAAACTACACAGAATCATTCGGTGAAACTTCTTTCTGATCTGTGCATTCAGCTAACAGAGTTAAACCATACTTTTGATTGAGCAGATCTGAATACTCCTTCTGTTGAAAATGCAACTGGACATTTGGAGCGCTAAGAGCGTATTAGTGGAAAAAGGAGTATATTCAAATATAAACTACACAGAAGCATTCTGTGAAACTTCTTTCTGATCTGAGCATTCAGCTAACAGAGTTAAACCATACTTTTGATTGAGCAGTTTTGAAACACTCTGTCTGTAGAAAATGCAACTGGACATTCGTAGCGCTAAGTGGGTAATAGTGGAAAAAAGAATATGTTCAAATATAAACTACACAGAAGCATTGTATGAAACTTCTTTCTGTTCCGTGCATTCAACTAACAGAGTTGAACCTTACTTTTGATTGAGCCGTTCTGAAACACTCTTTCTGTAGAAACTGCAATTGGACATTCTGAGCGCTAAGAGGCCTCTATTGGGAAAAATAATATCTTCAAATAAAAACTACACAGAAGCATTGTGTGAAACTTATTTCTGATATGTTCATTAAGCTAACAGAGTTAAACCATACTTTGGATTGCGCAGTTCTGAACACTCTTTCTGTAGAAAATGCAAGTGGACATTCGGAACGCTAAGAGGGTAATAGTGGAAAAAGGAATATATACAAATATAAACTACACAGTAGCATTCTGTGAAAATTCTTTCTGTTCTGTGCATTCAACTAACGGAGTTGAACCTTACTTTTGATTGAGCCGTTCTGAAACACTCTTTCTGTAGAAACTGCAATTGGACATGCTAAGCGCTAAGAGGCCTACATTGGGAAAAAGAATATCTTCAAATAAAAACTACACAGATGCATTCTGTGAAACTTATTTCTGATCTGTAAATTCAGTTAACAGAGATAAAATATATTTTTGATTGAGCAGTTATGAAACACTCTTTTTGTAGAAAATGCAAGTGGAGATTCGGAGCGCTAAGAGGGTAATAGTGGAAAAAGGAATGTCTTCAAATATAAACTACACAGAATCATTCGGTGAAACTTCTTTCTGATCTGTGCATTCAGCTAACAGAGTTAAAAAATACTTTTGATTGAGCAGATCTGAACACTCTTTCTGTTGAAAATGCAACTGGACATTTGGAGCGCTAAGAGCGTAGTAGTGGAAAAAGGATTATATTCAAATATAAACTACACAGAAGCATTCTGTGAAACTTCTTTCTGATCTGAGCATACAGCTAACAGAGTTAAACCATACTTTTGATTGAGCAGTTTTGAAACACTCTGTCTGTAGAAAATGCAACTGGACATGCGTAGCGCTAAGTGGGTAATAGTGGAAAAAAGTATATGTTCAAATATAAACTACACAGAAGCATTGTATGAAACTTCTTTCTGTTCTTTGCATTCAACTAACAGAGTTGAACCTTACTTTTAATTGAGCCGTTCTGAAACACTCTTTCTGTAGAAACTGCAATTGGACATTCTGAGCGCTAAGAGGCCTATATTGGGAAAAAGAATGTCTACAAATAAAAAGTACACAGAAGAATTGTGTGAAACTTCTTTCTGTTCTGTTTGTTCAACTAAAAGAGTTGAACCTTAGTTTTGTTTGAGCCGTTCTGAAACACTCTTTCTGTAGAAAATGCAAGTGGAGATTCGGAGCGCTAAGAGGGTAATAGTGGAAAAAGGAATGTCTAAAAATATAAACTACACAGAATCATTCTGTGAAACTTCTCTCTGATCTGTGCATTCAGCTAACAGAGTTAAACCATACTTTTGATTGAGCAGATCTGAACACTCTTTCTGTAGAAAATGCAACTGGACATTTGGAGCGCTAAGAGAGTAGTAGTGGAAAAAGGAATATATTCAAATATAAACTACACAGAAGCATTCTGTGAAACTTATTTCTGATCTGAGCATTCAGCTAACAGAGTTAAACCATACTTTTGATTGAGCAGTTTTGAAACACTCTGTCTGTAGAAAATGCAACTGGACATTCGTAGCGCTAAGTGGGTAATAGTGGAAAAAAGAATATGTTCAAATATAAACTACACAGAAGCATTGTATGAAACTTCTTTCTGTTCTGTGCATTCAACTAACAGAGTTGAACCTTACTTTTGATTGAGCCTTTCTGAAACACTCTTTCTGTAGAAACTGCAATTGGACATTCTGAGCGCTAAGAGGCCTCTATTGGGAAAAATAATATCTTCAAATAAAAACTACACAGAAGCATTGTGTGAAACTTATTTCTGATATGTTCATTAAGCTAACAGAGTTAAACCATACTTTGGATTGCGCAGTTCTGAACACTCTTTCTGTAGAAAATGCAAGTGGACATTCGGAGCGCTAAGAGGGTAATAGTGGAAAAAGGAATATATTCAAATATAAACTACACAGTAGCATTCTGTGAAAATTCTTTCTGTTCTGTGCATTCAACTAACAGAGTTGAACCTTACTTTTGATTGAGCCGTTCTGAAACACTCTTTCTGTAGAAACTGCAATTGGACATGCTAAGCGCTAAGAGGCCTACATTGGGAAAAAGAATATCTTCAAATAAAAACTACACAGATGCATTCTGTGAAACTTATTTCTGATCTGTAAATTCAGTTAACAGAGATAAAACATATTTTTGATTGAGCAGTTATGAAACACTCTTTTGTAGAAAATGCAAGTGGAGATTCGGAGCGCTAAGATGGTAATAGTGGAAAAAGGAATGTCTTCAAATATAAACTACACAGAATCATTCGGTGAAACTTCTTTCTGATCTGTGCATTCAGCTAACAGAGTTAAACCATACTTTTGATTGAGCAGATCTGAACACTCTTTCTGTTGAAAATGCAACTGGAAATTTGGAGCGCTAAGAGCGTAGGAGTGGAAAAAGTAATATATTCAAATATAAACTACACAGAAGCATTCTGTGAAACTTCTTTCTGATCTGAGCATACAGCTAACAGAGTTAAACCATACTTTTGATTGAGCAGTTTTGAAACACTCTGTCTGTAGAAAATGCAACTGGACATTCGTAGCGCTAAGTGGGTAATAGTGGAAAAAAGAATATGTTCAAATATAAACTACACAGAAGCATTGTATGAAACTACTTTCTGTTCTGTGCACTCAACTAACAGAGTTGAACCTGACTTTTGATTGAGCCGTTTTGAAACACTCATTCTGTAGAAACTGCAATTGGACATTCTGAGCGCTAAGAGGCCTATATTGGGAAAAAGAATGTCTACAAATAAAAACTACACAGAAGAATTGTGTGAAACTTCTTTCTGTTCTGTTTGTTCAACAAAAAGAGTTGAACCTTAGTTTTGATTGAGCCGTTCTGAAACACTCTTTCTGTAGAAAATGCAAGTGGAGATTCGGAGCACTAAGAGGGTAATAGTGGGAAAAGGAATGTCTACAAATATAAACTACACAGAATCATTCTGTGAAACTTCTCTCTGATCTGTGCATTCAGCTAACAGAGTTAAACCATACTTTTGATTGAGCAGATCTGAACACTCTTTCTGTAGAAAATGCAACTGGACATTTGGAGCGCTAAGAGAGTAGTAGTGGAAAAAGCAATATATTCAAATATAAACTACACAGAAGCATTCTGTGAAACTTCTTTCTGATCTGAGCATTCAGCTAACAGAGTTAAACCATACTTTTGATTGAGCAGTTTTGAAACACTCTGTCTGTAGAAAATGCAACTGGACATTCGTAGCGCTAAGTGGGTAATAGTGGAAAAAAGAATATGTTCAAATATAAACTACACAGAAGCATTGTATGAAACTTCTTTCTGTTCTGTGCATTCAACTAACAGAGTTGAACCTTACTTTTGATTGAGCTTTTCTGAAACACTCTTTCTGTAGAAACTGCAATTGGACATTCTGAGCGCTAAGAGGCCTCTATTGGGAAAAATAATATCTTCAAATAAAAACTACACAGAAGCATTGTGTGAAACTTATTTCTGATATGTTCATTAAGCTAACAGAGTTAAACCATACTTTGGATTGCGCAGTTCTGAACACTCTTTCTGTAGAAAATGCAAGTGGACATTCGGAGCGCTAAGAGGGTAATAGTGGAAAAAGGAATATATTCAAATATAAACTACACAGTAGCATTCTGTGAAAATTCTTTCTCTTCTGTGCATTCAACTAACAGAGTTGAACCTTACTTTTGATTGAGCCGTTCTGAAACACTCTTTCTGTAGAAACTGCAATTGGACATGCTAAGCGCTAAGAGGCCTACATTGGGAAAAAGAATATCTTCAAATAAAAACTACACAGATGCATTCTGTGAAACTTATTTCTGATCTGTAAATTCAGTTAACAGAGATAAAACATATTTTTGATTGAGCAGTTATGAAACACTCTTTTTGTAGAAAATGCAAGTGGAGATTCGGAGCGCTAAGATGGTAATAGTGGAAAAAGGAATGTCTTCAAATATAAACTACACAGAATCATTCGGTGAAACTTCTTTCTGATCTGTGCATTCAGCTAACAGAGTTAAACCATACTTTTGATTGAGCAGATCTGAACACTCTTTCTGTTGAAAATGCAACTGGAAATTTGGAGCGCTAAGAGCGTAGGAGTGGAAAAAGTAATATATTCAAATATAAACTACACAGAAGCATTCTGTGAAACTTCTTTCTGATCTGAGCATACAGCTAACAGAGTTAAACCATACTTTTGATTGAGCAGTTTTGAAACACTCTGTCTGTAGAAAATGCAACTGGACATTCGTAGCGCTAAGTGGGTAATAGTGGAAAAAAGAATATGTTCAAATATAAACTACACAGAAGCATTGTATGAAACTACTTTCTGTTCTGTGCACTCAACTAACAGAGTTGAACCTGACTTTTGATTGAGCCGTTTTGAAACACTCATTCTGTAGAAACTGCAATTGGACATTCTGAGCGCTAAGAGGCCTATATTGGGAAAAAGAATGTCTACAAATAAAAACTACACAGAAGAATTGTGTGAAACTTCTTTCTGTTCTGTTTGTTCAACAAAAAGAGTTGAACCTTAGTTTTGATTGAGCCGTTCTGAAACACTCTTTCTGTAGAAAATGCAAGTGGAGATTCGGAGCACTAAGAGGGTAATAGTGGGAAAAGGAATGTCTACAAATATAAACTACACAGAATCATTCTGTGAAACTTCTCTCTGATCTGTGCATTCAGCTAACAGAGTTAAACCATACTTTTGATTGAGCAGATCTGAACACTCTTTCTGTAGAAAATGCAACTGGACATTTGGAGCGCTAAGAGAGTAGTAGTGGAAAAAGCAATATATTCAAATATAAACTACACAGAAGCATTCTGTGAAACTTCTTTCTGATCTGAGCATTCAGCTAACAGAGTTAAACCATACTTTTGATTGAGCAGTTTTGAAACACTCTGTCTGTAGAAAATGCAACTGGACATTCGTAGCGCTAAGTGGGTAATAGTGGAAAAAAGAATATGTTCAAATATAAACTACACAGAAGCATTGTATGAAACTTCTTTCTGTTCTGTGCATTCAACTAACAGAGTTGAACCTTACTTTTGATTGAGCTTTTCTGAAACACTCTTTCTGTAGAAACTGCAATTGGACATTCTGAGCGCTAAGAGGCCTCTATTGGGAAAAATAATATCTTCAAATAAAAACTACACAGAAGCATTGTGTGAAACTTATTTCTGATATGTTCATTAAGCTAACAGAGTTAAACCATACTTTGGATTGCGCAGTTCTGAACACTCTTTCTGTAGAAAATGCAAGTGGACATTCGGAGCGCTAAGAGGGTAATAGTGGAAAAAGGAATATATTCAAATATAAACTACACAGTAGCATTCTGTGAAAATTCTTTCTGTTCTGTGCATTCAACTAACAGAGTTGAACCTTACTTTTGATTGAGCCGTTCTGAAACACTCTTTCTGTAGAAACTGCAATTGGACATGCTAAGCGCTAAGAGGCCTACATTGGGAAAAAGAATATCTTCAAATAAAAACTACACAGATGCATTCTGTGAAACTTATTTCTGATCTGTAAATTCAGTTAACAGAGATAAAACATATTTTTGATTGAGCAGTTATGAAACACTCTTTTTGTAGAAAATGCAAGTGGAGATTCGGAGCGCTAAGAGGGTAATAGTGGAAAAAGGAATGTCTTCAAATATAAACTACACAGAATCACTCGGTGAAACTTCTTTCTGATCTGTGCATTCAGCTAACAGAGTTAAACCATACTTTTGATTGAGCAGATCTGAACACTCTTTCTGTAGAAAATGCAACTGGATATTTGGAGCGCTAAGAGCGTAGTAGTGGAAAAAGGAATATATTCAAATATAAACTACACAGAAGCATTCTGTGAAACTTCTTTCTGATCTGAGCATTCAGCTAACAGAGTTAAACCATACTTTTGATTGAGCAGTTTTGAAACACTCTGTCTGTAGAAAATGCAACTGGACATTCGTAGCGCTAAGTGGGTAATAGTGGAAAAAAGAATATGTACAAATATAAACTACACAGAAGCATTGTATGAAACTTCTTTCTGTTCTGTGCATTCAACTAACAGAGTTGAACCTTACTTTTGATTGAGCCGTTCTGAAACACTCTTTCTGTAGAAACTGCAATTGGACATTCTGAGCGCTAAGAGGCCTATATTGGGAAAAAGAATGTCTACAAATAAAAACTACACAGAAGAATTGTGTGAAACTTCTTTCTGTTCTGTTTGTTCAACTAAAAGTGTTGAACCTTAGTTTTGATTGAGCCGTTCTGAAACACTCTTTCTGTAGAAAATGCAAGTGGAGATTCGGAGCGCTAAGAGGGTAATAGTGGAAAAAGGAATGTCTAAAAATATAAACTACACAGAATCATTCTGTGAAACTTCTCTCTGATCTGTGCATTCAGCTAACAGAGTTAAATCATCCTTTTGATTGAGCAGATCTGAACACTCTTTCTGTAGAAAATGCAACTGAACATTTGGAGCGCTAAGAGAGTAGTAGTGGAAAAAGGAATATATTCAAATATAAACTACACAGAAGCATTCTGTGAAACTTCTTTCTGATCTGAGCATTCAGCTAACAGAGTTAAACCATACTTTTGATTGAGCAGTTTTGAAACACTCTGTCTGTAGAAAATGCAACTGGACATTCGTAGCGCTAAGTGGGTAATAGTGGAAAAAAGAATATGTTCAAATATAAACTACACAGAAGCATTGTATGAAACTTCTTTCTGTTCTGTGCATTCAACTAACAGAGTTGAACCTTACTTTTGATTGAGCCTTTCTGAAACACTCTTTCTGTAGAAACTGCAATTGGAGATTCTGAGCGCTAAGAGGCCTCTATTGGGAAAAATAATATCTTCAAATAAAAACTACACAGAAGCATTGTGTGAAACTTATTTCTGATATGTTCATTAAGCTAACAAAGTTAAACCATACTTTGGATTGCGCAGTTCTGAACACTCTTTCTGTAGAAAATGCAAGTGGACATTCGGAGCGCTAAGAGGGTAATAGTGGAAAAAGGAATATATTCAAATATAAACTACACAGTAGCATTCTGTGAAAATTCTTTCTGTTCTGTGCATTCAACTAACAGAGTTGAACCTTACTTTTGATTGAGCCGTCCTGAAACACTCTTTCTGTAGAAACTGCAATTGGACATGCTAAGCGCTAAGAGGCCTACATTGGGAAAAAGAATATCTTCAAATAAAAACTACACAGATGCATTCTGTGAAACTTATTTCTGATCTGTAAATTCAGTTAACAGAGATAAAACATATTTTTGATTGAGCAGTTATGAAACACTCTTTTTGTAGAAAATGCAAGTGGAGATTCGGAGCGCTAAGAAGGTAATAGTGGAAAAAGGAATGTCTTCAAATATAAACTACACAGAATCATTCGGTGAAACTTCTTTCTGATCTGTGCATTCAGCTAACAGAGTTAAACCATACTTTTGATTGAGCAGATCTGAACACTCCTTCTGTTGAAAATGCAACTGGACTTTTGGAGCGCTAAGAGCGTATTAGTGGAAAAAAGAATATATTCAAATATAAACTACACAGAAGCATTCTGTGAAACTTCTTTCTGATCTGAGCATTCAGCTAACAGAGTTAAAAAATACTTTTGATTGAGCAGTTTTGAAACACTCTGTCTGTAGAAAATGCAACTGGACATTCGTAGCGCTAAGTGGGTAATAGTGGAAAAAAGAATATGTTCAAATATAAACTACACAGAAACATTGTATGAAACTTCTTTCTGTTCCGTGCATTCAACTAACAGAGTTGAACCTTACTTTTGATTGATCCGTTCTGAAACACTCTTTCTGTAGAAACTGCAATTGGACATTCTGAGCGCTAAGAGGCCTATATTGGGAAAAAGAATGTCTACAAATAAAAACTACACAGAAGAATTGTGTGAAACTTCTTTCTGTTCTGTTTGTTCAACTAAAAGAGTTGAAGCTTAGTTTTGATTGAGCCGTTCTGAAACACTCTTTCTGTAGAAAATGCAAGTGGAGATTCGGAGCGCTAAGAGGGTAATAGTGGAAAAAGGAATGTCTCCAAATATAAACTACACAGAATCATTCTGTGAAACTTCTTTCTGATCTGTGCATTCAGCTAACAGAGTTAAATCATACTTTTGATTGAGCAGATCTGAACACTCTTTCTGTAGAAAATGCAACTGGACATTTGGAGCGCTAAGAGAGTAGTAGTGGAAAAAGGAATATATTCAAATATAAACTACACAGAAGCATTCTGTGAAACTTCTTTCTGATCTGAGCATTCAGCTAACAGAGTTAAACCATACTTTTGATTGAGCAGTTTTGAAACACTCTGTCTGTAGAAAATGCAACTGGACATTCGTAGCGCTAAGTGGGTAATAGTGGAAAAAAGAATATGTTCAAATATAAACTACACAGAAGCATTGTATGAAACTTCTTTCTGTTCTGTGCATTCAACTAACAGAGTTGAACCTTACTTTTGATTGAGCCTTTCTGAAACACTCTTTCTGTAGAAACTGCAATTGGACATTCTGAGCGCTAAGAGGCCTCTATTGGGAAAAATAATATCTTCAAATAAAAACTACACAGAAGCATTGTGTGAAACTTATTTCTGATATGTTCATTAAGCTAACGGAGTTAAACCATACTTTGGATTGCGCAGTTCTGAACACTCTTTCTGTAGAAAATGCAAGTGGACATTCGGAACGCTAAGATGGTAATAGTGGAAAAAGGAATATATTCAAATATAAACTACACAGTAGCATTCTGTGAAAATTCTTTCTGTTCTGTGCATTCAACTAACAGAGTTGAACCTTACTTTTGATTGAGCCGTTCTGAAACACTCTTTCTGTAGAAACTGCAATTGGACATGCTAAGCGCTAAGAGGCCTACATTGGGAAAAAGAATATCTTCAAATAAAAACTACACAGATACATTCTGTGAAACTTATTTCTGATCTGTAAATTCAGTTAACAGAGATAAAACATATTTTTGATTGAGCAGTTATGAAACACTCTTTTTGTAGAAAATGCAAGTGGAGATTCGGAGCGCTAAGAGGGTAATAGTGGAAAAAGGAATGTCTTCAAATATAAACTACACAGAATCATTCGGTGAAACTTCTTTCTGATCTGTGCATTCAGCTAACAGAGTTAAACCATACTTTTGATTGAGCAGATCTGAACACTCTTTCTGTTGAAAATGCAACTGGACATTTGGAGCGCTAAGAGCGTAGTAGTGGAAAAAGGAATATATTCAAATATAAACTACACAGAAGCATTCTGTGAAACTTCTTTCTGATCTGAGCATACAGCTAACAGAGTTAAACCCTACTTTTGATTGAGCAGTTTTGAAACACTCTGTCTTTAGAAAATGCAACTGGACATTCGTAGCGCTAAGTGGGTAATAGTGGAAAAAAGTATATGTTCAAATATAAACTACACAGAAGCATTGTATGAAACTTCTTTCTGTTCTGTGCGTTCAACTAACAGAGTTGAACCTTACTTTTGATTGAGCCGTTCTGAAACACTCTTTCTGTAGAAAGTGCAATTGGACATTCTGAGCGCTAAGAGGCCTATATTGGGAAAAAGAATGTCTACAAATAAAAACTACACAGAAGAATTGTGTGAAACTTCTTTCTGTTTTGTTTGTTCAACTAAAAGAGTTGAACCTTAGTTTTGATTGAGCCGTTCTGAAACACTCTTTCTGTAGAAAATGCAAGTGGAGATTCGGAGCACTAAGTGGGTAATAGTGGAAAAAGGAATGTCTACAAATATAAACTACACAGAATCATTCTGTGAAACTTCTCTCTGATCTGTGCATTCAGCTAACAGAGTTAAACCATACTTTTGATGGAGCAGAACTGAACACTCTTTCTGTAGAAAATGCAACTGGACATTTGGAGTGCTAAGAGAGTAGTAGTGGAAAAAGGAATATATTCAAATATAAACTACACAGAAGCATTCTGTGAAACCTCTTTCTGATCTGAGCATTCAGCTAACAGAGTTAAACCATACTTTTGATTGAGCAGTTTTGAAACACTCTGTCTGTAGAAAATGCAACTGGACATTCGTAGCGCTAAGTTGGTAATAGTGGAAAAAAAATATGTTCAAATATAAACTACACAGAAGCATTGTATGAAAGTTCTTTCTGTTCTGTGCATTCAACTAACAGAGTTGAACCTTACTTTTGATTGAGCTTTTCTGAAACACTCTTTCTGTAGAAACTGCAATTGGACATTCTGAGCGCTAAGAGGCCTCTATTGGGAAAAATAATATCTTCAAATAAAAACTACACAGAAGCATTGTGTGAAACTTATTTCTGATATGTTCATTAAGCTAACAGAGTTAAACCATACTTTGGATTGCGCAGTTCTGAACACTCTTTCTGTAGAAAATGCAAGTGGACATTCGGAGCGCTAAGAGGGTAATAGTGGAAAAAGGAATATATTCAAATATAAACTACACAGTAGCATTCTGTGAAAATTCTTTCTGTTCTGTGCATTCAACTAACAGAGTTGAACCTTACTTTTGATTGAGCCGTTCTGAAACACTCTTTCTGTAGAAACTGCAATTGGACATGCTAAGCGCTAAGAGGCCTACATTGGGAAAAAGAATATCTTCAAATAAAAACTACACAGATTCATTCTGTGAAACTTATTTCTGATCTGTAAATTCAGTTAACAGAGATAAAACATATTTTTGATTGAGCAGTTATGAAACACTCTTTTTGTAGAAAATGCAAGTGGAGATTCGGAGCGCTAAGAGGGTAATAGTGGAAAAAGGAATGTCTTCAAATATAAACTACACAGAATCATTCGGTGAAACTTCTTTCTGATCTGTGCATTCAGCTAACAGAGTTAAACCATACTTTTGATTGAGCAGATCTGAACACTCCTTCTGTTGAAAATGCAACTGGACTTTTGGAGCGCTAAGAGCGTATTAGTGGAAAAAGGAATATATTCAAATATAAACTACACAGAAGCATTCTGTGAAACTTCTTTCTGATCTGAGCATTCAGCTAACAGAGTTAAAAAATACTTTTGATTGAGCAGTTTTGAAACACTCTGTCTGTAGAAAATGCAACTGGACATTCGTAGCGCTAAGTGGGTAATAGTGGAAAAAAGAATATGTTCAAATATAAACTACACAGAAGCATTGTATGAAACTTCTTTCTGTTCCGTGCATTCAACTAACAGAGTTGAACCTTACTTTTGATTGATCCGTTCTGAAACACTCTTTCTGTAGAAACTGCAATTGGACATTCTGAGCGCTAAGAGGCCTATATTGGGAAAAAGAATGTCTACAAATAAAAACTACACAGAAGAATTGTGTGAAACTTCTTTCTGTTCTGTTTGTTCAACTAAAAGAGTTGAAGCTTAGTTTTGATTGAGCCGTTCTGAAACACTCTTTCTGTAGAAAATGCAAGTGGAGATTCGGAGCGCTAAGAGGGTAATAGTGGAAAAAGGAATGTCTCCAAATATAAACTACACAGAATCATTCTGTGAAACTTCTTTCTGATCTGTGCATTCAGCTAACAGAGTTAAATCATACTTTTGATTGAGCAGATCTGAACACTCTTTCTGTAGAAAATGCAACTGGACATTTGGAGCGCTAAGAGAGTAGTAGTGGAAAAAGGAATATATTCAAATATAAACTACACAGAAGCATTCTGTGAAACTTCTTTCTGATCTGAGCATTCAGCTAACAGAGTTAAACCATACTTTTGATTGAGCAGTTTTGAAACACTCTGTCTGTAGAAAATGCAACTGGACATTCGTAGCGCTAAGTGGGTAATAGTGGAAAAAAGAATATGTTCAAATATAAACTACACAGAAGCATTGTATGAAACTTCTTTCTGTTCTGTGCATTCAACTAACAGAGTTGAACCTTACTTTTGATTGAGCCTTTCTGAAACACTCTTTCTGTAGAAACTGCAATTGGACATTCTGAGCGCTAAGAGGCCTCTATTGGGAAAAATAATATCTTCAAATAAAAACTACACAGAAGCATTGTGTGAAACTTATTTGTGATATGTTCATTAAGCTAACGGAGTTAAACCATACTTTGGATTGCGCAGTTCTGAACACTCTTTCTGTAGAAAATGCAAGTGGACATTCGGAGCGCTAAGAGGGTAATAGTGGAAAAAGGAATATATTCAAATATAAACTACACAGTAGCATTCTGTGAAAATTCTTTCTGTTCTGTGCATTCAACTAACAGAGTTGAACCTTACTTTTGATTGAGCCGTTCTGAAACACTCTTTCTGTAGAAACTGCAATTGGACATGCTAAGCGCTAAGAGGCCTACATTGGGAAAAAGAATATCTTCAAATAAAAACTACACAGATGCATTCTGTGAAACTTATTTCTGATCTGTAAATTCAGTTAACAGAGATAAAACATATTTTTGATTGAGCAGTTATGAAACACTCTTTTTGTAGAAAATGCAAGTGGAGATTCGGAGCGCTAAGAGGGTAATAGTGGAAAAAGGAATGTCTTCAAATATAAACTACACAGAATCACTCGGTGAAACTTCTTTCTGATCTGTGCATTCAGCTAACAGAGTTAAACCATACTTTTGATTGAGCAGATCTGAACACTCTTTCTGTAGAAAATGCAACTGGATATTTGGAGCGCTAAGAGCGTAGTAGTGGAAAAAGGAATATATTCAAATATAAACTACACAGAAGCATTCTGTGAAACTTCTTTCTGATCTGAGCATTCAGCTAACAGAGTTAAACCATACTTTTGATTGAGCAGTTTTGAAACACTCTGTCTGTAGAAAATGCAACTGGACATTCGTAGCGCTAAGTGGGTAATAGTGGAAAAAAGAATATGTACAAATATAAACTACACAGAAGCATTGTATGAAACTTCTTTCTGTTCTGTGCATTCAACTAACAGAGTTGAACCTTACTTTTGATTGAGCCGTTCTGAAACACTCTTTCTGTAGAAACTGCAATTGGACATTCTGAGCGCTAAGAGGCCTATATTGGGAAAAAGAATGTCTACAAATAAAAACTACACAGAAGAATTGTGTGAAACTTCTTTCTGTTCTGTTTGTTCAACTAAAAGTGTTGAACCTTAGTTTTGATTGAGCCGTTCTGAAACACTCTTTCTGTAGAAAATGCAAGTGGAGATTCGGAGCGCTAAGAGGGTAATAGTGGAAAAAGGAATGTCTAAAAATATAAACTACACAGAATCATTCTGTGAAACTTCTCTCTGATCTGTGCATTCAGCTAACAGAGTTAAATCATCCTTTTGATTGAGCAGATCTGAACACTCTTTCTGTAGAAAATGCAACTGAACATTTGGAGCGCTAAGAGAGTAGTAGTGGAAAAAGGAATATATTCAAATATAAACTACACAGAAGCATTCTGTGAAACTTCTTTCTGATCTGAGCATTCAGCTAACAGAGTTAAACCATACTTTTGATTGAGCAGTTTTGAAACACTCTGTCTGTAGAAAATGCAACTGGACATTCGTAGCGCTAAGTGGGTAATAGTGGAAAAAAGAATATGTTCAAATATAAACTACACAGAAGCATTGTATGAAACTTCTTTCTGTTCTGTGCATTCAACTAACAGAGTTGAACCTTACTTTTGATTGAGCCTTTCTGAAACACTCTTTCTGTAGAAACTGCAATTGGAGATTCTGAGCGCTAAGAGGCCTCTATTGGGAAAAATAATATCTTCAAATAAAAACTACACAGAAGCATTGTGTGAAACTTATTTCTGATATGTTCATTAAGCTAACAAAGTTAAACCATACTTTGGATTGCGCAGTTCTGAACACTCTTTCTGTAGAAAATGCAAGTGGACATTCGGAGCGCTAAGAGGGTAATAGTGGAAAAAGGAATATATTCAAATATAAACTACACAGTAGCATTCTGTGAAAATTCTTTCTGTTCTGTGCATTCAACTAACAGAGTTGAACCTTACTTTTGATTGAGCCGTCCTGAAACACTCTTTCTGTAGAAACTGCAATTGGACATGCTAAGCGCTAAGAGGCCTACATTGGGAAAAAGAATATCTTCAAATAAAAACTACACAGATGCATTCTGTGAAACTTATTTCTGATCTGTAAATTCAGTTAACAGAGATAAAACATATTTTTGATTGAGCAGTTATGAAACACTCTTTTTGTAGAAAATGCAAGTGGAGATTCGGAGCGCTAAGAAGGTAATAGTGGAAAAAGGAATGTCTTCAAATATAAACTACACAGAATCATTCGGTGAAACTTCTTTCTGATCTGTGCATTCAGCTAACAGAGTTAAACCATACTTTTGATTGAGCAGATCTGAACACTCCTTCTGTTGAAAATGCAACTGGACTTTTGGAGCGCTAAGAGCGTATTAGTGGAAAAAAGAATATATTCAAATATAAACTACACAGAAGCATTCTGTGAAACTTCTTTCTGATCTGAGCATTCAGCTAACAGAGTTAAAAAATACTTTTGATTGAGCAGTTTTGAAACACTCTGTCTGTAGAAAATGCAACTGGACATTCGTAGCGCTAAGTGGGTAATAGTGGAAAAAAGAATATGTTCAAATATAAACTACACAGAAACATTGTATGAAACTTCTTTCTGTTCCGTGCATTCAACTAACAGAGTTGAACCTTACTTTTGATTGATCCGTTCTGAAACACTCTTTCTGTAGAAACTGCAATTGGACATTCTGAGCGCTAAGAGGCCTATATTGGGAAAAAGAATGTCTACAAATAAAAACTACACAGAAGAATTGTGTGAAACTTCTTTCTGTTCTGTTTGTTCAACTAAAAGAGTTGAAGCTTAGTTTTGATTGAGCCGTTCTGAAACACTCTTTCTGTAGAAAATGCAAGTGGAGATTCGGAGCGCTAAGAGGGTAATAGTGGAAAAAGGAATGTCTCCAAATATAAACTACACAGAATCATTCTGTGAAACTTCTTTCTGATCTGTGCATTCAGCTAACAGAGTTAAATCATACTTTTGATTGAGCAGATCTGAACACTCTTTCTGTAGAAAATGCAACTGGACATTTGGAGCGCTAAGAGAGTAGTAGTGGAAAAAGGAATATATTCAAATATAAACTACACAGAAGCATTCTGTGAAACTTCTTTCTGATCTGAGCATTCAGCTAACAGAGTTAAACCATACTTTTGATTGAGCAGTTTTGAAACACTCTGTCTGTAGAAAATGCAACTGGACATTCGTAGCGCTAAGTGGGTAATAGTGGAAAAAAGAATATGTTCAAATATAAACTACACAGAAGCATTGTATGAAACTTCTTTCTGTTCTGTGCATTCAACTAACAGAGTTGAACCTTACTTTTGATTGAGCCTTTCTGAAACACTCTTTCTGTAGAAACTGCAATTGGACATTCTGAGCGCTAAGAGGCCTCTATTGGGAAAAATAATATCTTCAAATAAAAACTACACAGAAGCATTGTGTGAAACTTATTTCTGATATGTTCATTAAGCTAACGGAGTTAAACCATACTTTGGATTGCGCAGTTCTGAACACTCTTTCTGTAGAAAATGCAAGTGGACATTCGGAACGCTAAGATGGTAATAGTGGAAAAAGGAATATATTCAAATATAAACTACACAGTAGCATTCTGTGAAAATTCTTTCTGTTCTGTGCATTCAACTAACAGAGTTGAACCTTACTTTTGATTGAGCCGTTCTGAAACACTCTTTCTGTAGAAACTGCAATTGGACATGCTAAGCGCTAAGAGGCCTACATTGGGAAAAAGAATATCTTCAAATAAAAACTACACAGATACATTCTGTGAAACTTATTTCTGATCTGTAAATTCAGTTAACAGAGATAAAACATATTTTTGATTGAGCAGTTATGAAACACTCTTTTTGTAGAAAATGCAAGTGGAGATTCGGAGCGCTAAGAGGGTAATAGTGGAAAAAGGAATGTCTTCAAATATAAACTACACAGAATCATTCGGTGAAACTTCTTTCTGATCTGTGCATTCAGCTAACAGAGTTAAACCATACTTTTGATTGAGCAGATCTGAACACTCTTTCTGTTGAAAATGCAACTGGACATTTGGAGCGCTAAGAGCGTAGTAGTGGAAAAAGGAATATATTCAAATATAAACTACACAGAAGCATTCTGTGAAACTTCTTTCTGATCTGAGCATACAGCTAACAGAGTTAAACCCTACTTTTGATTGAGCAGTTTTGAAACACTCTGTCTTTAGAAAATGCAACTGGACATTCGTAGCGCTAAGTGGGTAATAGTGGAAAAAAGAATATGTTCAAATATAAACTACACAGAAGCATTGTATGAAACTTCTTTCTGTTCTGTGCATTCAACTAACAGAGTTGAACCTTACTTTTGATTGAGCTTTTCTGAAACACTCTTTCTGTAGAAACTGCAATTGGACATTCTGAGCGCTAAGAGGCCTCTATTGGGAAAAATAATATCTTCAAATAAAAACTACACAGAAGCATTGTGTGAAACTTATTTCTGATATGTTCATTAAGCTAACAGAGTTAAACCATACTTTGGATTGCGCAGTTCTGAACACTCTTTCTGTAGAAAATGCAAGTGGACATTCGGAGCGCTAAGAGGGTAATAGTGGAAAAAGGAATATATTCAAATATAAACTACACAGTAGCATTCTGTGAAAATTCTTTCTGTTCTGTGCATTCAACTAACAGAGTTGAACCTTACTTTTGATTGAGCCGTTCTGAAACACTCTTTCTGTAGAAACTGCAATTGGACATGCTAAGCGCTAAGAGGCCTACATTGGGAAAAAGAATATCTTCAAATAAAAACTACACAGATGCATTCTGTGAAACTTATTTCTGATCTGTAAATTCAGTTAACAGAGATAAAACATATTTTTGATTGAGCAGTTATGAAACACTCTTTTTGTAGAAAATGCAAGTGGAGATTCGGAGCGCTAAGAGGGTAATAGTGGAAAAAGGAATGTCTTCAAATATAAACTACACAGAATCACTCGGTGAAACTTCTTTCTGATCTGTGCATTCAGCTAACAGAGTTAAACCATACTTTTGATTGAGCAGATCTGAACACTCTTTCTGTAGAAAATGCAACTGGATATTTGGAGCGCTAAGAGCGTAGTAGTGGAAAAAGGAATATATTCAAATATAAACTACACAGAAGCATTCTGTGAAACTTCTTTCTGATCTGAGCATTCAGCTAACAGAGTTAAACCATACTTTTGATTGAGCAGTTTTGAAACACTCTGTCTGTAGAAAATGCAACTGGACATTCGTAGCGCTAAGTGGGTAATAGTGGAAAAAAGAATATGTACAAATATAAACTACACAGAAGCATTGTATGAAACTTCTTTCTGTTCTGTGCATTCAACTAACAGAGTTGAACCTTACTTTTGATTGAGCCGTTCTGAAACACTCTTTCTGTAGAAACTGCAATTGGACATTCTGAGCGCTAAGAGGCCTATATTGGGAAAAAGAATGTCTACAAATAAAAACTACACAGAAGAATTGTGTGAAACTTCTTTCTGTTCTGTTTGTTCAACTAAAAGTGTTGAACCTTAGTTTTGATTGAGCCGTTCTGAAACACTCTTTCTGTAGAAAATGCAAGTGGAGATTCGGAGCGCTAAGAGGGTAATAGTGGAAAAAGGAATGTCTAAAAATATAAACTACACAGAATCATTCTGTGAAACTTCTCTCTGATCTGTGCATTCAGCTAACAGAGTTAAACCATACTTTTGATTGAGCAGATCTGAACACTCTTTCTGTAGAAAATGCAACTGAACATTTGGAGCGCTAAGAGAGTAGTAGTGGAAAAAGGAATATATTCAAATATAAACTACACAGAAGCATTCTGTGAAACTTCTTTCTGATCTGAGCATTCAGCTAACAGAGTTAAACCATACTTTTGATTGAGCAGTTTTGAAACACTCTGTCTGTAGAAAATGCAACTGGACATTCGTAGCGCTAAGTGGGTAATAGTGGAAAAAAGAATATGTTCAAATATAAACTACACAGAAGCATTGTATGAAACTTCTTTCTGTTCTGTGCATTCAACTAACAGAGTTGAACCTTACTTTTGATTGAGCCTTTCTGAAACACTCTTTCTGTAGAAACTGCAATTGGAGATTCTGAGCGCTAAGAGGCCTCTATTGGGAAAAATAATATCTTCAAATAAAAACTACACAGAAGCATTGTGTGAAACTTATTTCTGATATGTTCATTAAGCTAACAAAGTTAAACCATACTTTGGATTGCGCAGTTCTGAACACTCTTTCTGTAGAAAATGCAAGTGGACATTCGGAGCGCTAAGAGGGTAATAGTGGAAAAAGGAATATATTCAAATATAAACTACACAGTAGCATTCTGTGAAAATTCTTTCTGTTCTGTGCATTCAACTAACAGAGTTGAACCTTACTTTTGATTGAGCCGTCCTGAAACACTCTTTCTGTAGAAACTGCAATTGGACATGCTAAGCGCTAAGAGGCCTACATTGGGAAAAAGAATATCTTCAAATAAAAACTACACAGATGCATTCTGTGAAACTTATTTCTGATCTGTAAATTCAGTTAACAGAGATAAAACATATTTTTGATTGAGCAGTTATGAAACACTCTTTTTGTAGAAAATGCAAGTGGAGATTCGGAGCGCTAAGAAGGTAATAGTGGAAAAAGGAATGTCTTCAAATATAAACTACACAGAATCATTCGGTGAAACTTCTTTCTGATCTGTGCATTCAGCTAACAGAGTTAAACCATACTTTTGATTGAGCAGATCTGAACACTCCTTCTGTTGAAAATGCAACTGGACTTTTGGAGCGCTAAGAGCGTATTAGTGGAAAAAAGAATATATTCAAATATAAACTACACAGAAGCATTCTGTGAAACTTCTTTCTGATCTGAGCATTCAGCTAACAGAGTTAAAAAATACTTTTGATTGAGCAGTTTTGAAACACTCTGTCTGTAGAAAATGCAACTGGACATTCGTAGCGCTAAGTGGGTAATAGTGGAAAAAAGAATATGTTCAAATATAAACTACACAGAAACATTGTATGAAACTTCTTTCTGTTCCGTGCATTCAACTAACAGAGTTGAACCTTACTTTTGATTGATCCGTTCTGAAACACTCTTTCTGTAGAAACTGCAATTGGACATTCTGAGCGCTAAGAGGCCTATATTGGGAAAAAGAATGTCTACAAATAAAAACTACACAGAAGAATTGTGTGAAACTTCTTTCTGTTCTGTTTGTTCAACTAAAAGAGTTGAAGCTTAGTTTTGATTGAGCCGTTCTGAAACACTCTTTCTGTAGAAAATGCAAGTGGAGATTCGGAGCGCTAAGAGGGTAATAGTGGAAAAAGGAATGTCTCCAAATATAAACTACACAGAATCATTCTGTGAAACTTCTTTCTGATCTGTGCATTCAGCTAACAGAGTTAAATCATACTTTTGATTGAGCAGATCTGAACACTCTTTCTGTAGAAAATGCAACTGGACATTTGGAGCGCTAAGAGAGTAGTAGTGGAAAAAGGAATATATTCAAATATAAACTACACAGAAGCATTCTGTGAAACTTCTTTCTGATCTGAGCATTCAGCTAACAGAGTTAAACCATACTTTTGATTGAGCAGTTTTGAAACACTCTGTCTGTAGAAAATGCAACTGGACATTCGTAGCGCTAAGTGGGTAATAGTGGAAAAAAGAATATGTTCAAATATAAACTACACAGAAGCATTGTATGAAACTTCTTTCTGTTCTGTGCATTCAACTAACAGAGTTGAACCTTACTTTTGATTGAGCCTTTCTGAAACACTCTTTCTGTAGAAACTGCAATTGGACATTCTGAGCGCTAAGAGGCCTCTATTGGGAAAAATAATATCTTCAAATAAAAACTACACAGAAGCATTGTGTGAAACTTATTTCTGATATGTTCATTAAGCTAACGGAGTTAAACCATACTTTGGATTGCGCAGTTCTGAACACTCTTTCTGTAGAAAATGCAAGTGGACATTCGGAACGCTAAGATGGTAATAGTGGAAAAAGGAATATATTCAAATATAAACTACACAGTAGCATTCTGTGAAAATTCTTTCTGTTCTGTGCATTCAACTAACAGAGTTGAACCTTACTTTTGATTGAGCCGTTCTGAAACACTCTTTCTGTAGAAACTGCAATTGGACATGCTAAGCGCTAAGAGGCCTACATTGGGAAAAAGAATATCTTCAAATAAAAACTACACAGATACATTCTGTGAAACTTATTTCTGATCTGTAAATTCAGTTAACAGAGATAAAACATATTTTTGATTGAGCAGTTATGAAACACTCTTTTTGTAGAAAATGCAAGTGGAGATTCGGAGCGCTAAGAGGGTAATAGTGGAAAAAGGAATGTCTTCAAATATAAACTACACAGAATCATTCGGTGAAACTTCTTTCTGATCTGTGCATTCAGCTAACAGAGTTAAACCATACTTTTGATTGAGCAGATCTGAACACTCTTTCTGTTGAAAATGCAACTGGACATTTGGAGCGCTAAGAGCGTAGTAGTGGAAAAAGGAATATATTCAAATATAAACTACACAGAAGCATTCTGTGAAACTTCTTTCTGATCTGAGCATACAGCTAACAGAGTTAAACCCTACTTTTGATTGAGCAGTTTTGAAACACTCTGTCTTTAGAAAATGCAACTGGACATTCGTAGCGCTAAGTGGGTAATAGTGGAAAAAAGTATATGTTCAAATATAAACTACACAGAAGCATTGTATGAAACTTCTTTCTGTTCTGTGCGTTCAACTAACAGAGTTGAACCTTACTTTTGATTGAGCCGTTCTGAAACACTCTTTCTGTAGAAAGTGCAATTGGACATTCTGAGCGCTAAGAGGCCTATATTGGGAAAAAGAATGTCTACAAATAAAAACTACACAGAAGAATTGTGTGAAACTTCTTTCTGTTTTGTTTGTTCAACTAAAAGAGTTGAACCTTAGTTTTGATTGAGCCGTTCTGAAACACTCTTTCTGTAGAAAATGCAAGTGGAGATTCGGAGCACTAAGTGGGTAATAGTGGAAAAAGGAATGTCTACAAATATAAACTACACAGAATCATTCTGTGAAACTTCTCTCTGATCTGTGCATTCAGCTAACAGAGTTAAACCATACTTTTGATGGAGCAGAACTGAACACTCTTTCTGTAGAAAATGCAACTGGACATTTGGAGTGCTAAGAGAGTAGTAGTGGAAAAAGGAATATATTCAAATATAAACTACACAGAAGCATTCTGTGAAACCTCTTTCTGATCTGAGCATTCAGCTAACAGAGTTAAACCATACTTTTGATTGAGCAGTTTTGAAACACTCTGTCTGTAGAAAATGCAACTGGACATTCGTAGCGCTAAGTTGGTAATAGTGGAAAAAAAATATGTTCAAATATAAACTACACAGAAGCATTGTATGAAAGTTCTTTCTGTTCTGTGCATTCAACTAACAGAGTTGAACCTTACTTTTGATTGAGCTTTTCTGAAACACTCTTTCTGTAGAAACTGCAATTGGACATTCTGAGCGCTAAGAGGCCTCTATTGGGAAAAATAATATCTTCAAATAAAAACTACACAGAAGCATTGTGTGAAACTTATTTCTGATATGTTCATTAAGCTAACAGAGTTAAACCATACTTTGGATTGCGCAGTTCTGAACACTCTTTCTGTAGAAAATGCAAGTGGACATTCGGAGCGCTAAGAGGGTAATAGTGGAAAAAGGAATATATTCAAATATAAACTACACAGTAGCATTCTGTGAAAATTCTTTCTGTTCTGTGCATTCAACTAACAGAGTTGAACCTTACTTTTGATTGAGCCGTTCTGAAACACTCTTTCTGTAGAAACTGCAATTGGACATGCTAAGCGCTAAGAGGCCTACATTGGGAAAAAGAATATCTTCAAATAAAAACTACACAGATTCATTCTGTGAAACTTATTTCTGATCTGTAAATTCAGTTAACAGAGATAAAACATATTTTTGATTGAGCAGTTATGAAACACTCTTTTTGTAGAAAATGCAAGTGGAGATTCGGAGCGCTAAGAGGGTAATAGTGGAAAAAGGAATGTCTTCAAATATAAACTACACAGAATCATTCGGTGAAACTTCTTTCTGATCTGTGCATTCAGCTAACAGAGTTAAACCATACTTTTGATTGAGCAGATCTGAACACTCCTTCTGTTGAAAATGCAACTGGACTTTTGGAGCGCTAAGAGCGTATTAGTGGAAAAAGGAATATATTCAAATATAAACTACACAGAAGCATTCTGTGAAACTTCTTTCTGATCTGAGCATTCAGCTAACAGAGTTAAAAAATACTTTTGATTGAGCAGTTTTGAAACACTCTGTCTGTAGAAAATGCAACTGGACATTCGTAGCGCTAAGTGGGTAATAGTGGAAAAAAGAATATGTTCAAATATAAACTACACAGAAGCATTGTATGAAACTTCTTTCTGTTCCGTGCATTCAACTAACAGAGTTGAACCTTACTTTTGATTGATCCGTTCTGAAACACTCTTTCTGTAGAAACTGCAATTGGACATTCTGAGCGCTAAGAGGCCTATATTGGGAAAAAGAATGTCTACAAATAAAAACTACACAGAAGAATTGTGTGAAACTTCTTTCTGTTCTGTTTGTTCAACTAAAAGAGTTGAAGCTTAGTTTTGATTGAGCCGTTCTGAAACACTCTTTCTGTAGAAAATGCAAGTGGAGATTCGGAGCGCTAAGAGGGTAATAGTGGAAAAAGGAATGTCTCCAAATATAAACTACACAGAATCATTCTGTGAAACTTCTTTCTGATCTGTGCATTCAGCTAACAGAGTTAAATCATACTTTTGATTGAGCAGATCTGAACACTCTTTCTGTAGAAAATGCAACTGGACATTTGGAGCGCTAAGAGAGTAGTAGTGGAAAAAGGAATATATTCAAATATAAACTACACAGAAGCATTCTGTGAAACTTCTTTCTGATCTGAGCATTCAGCTAACAGAGTTAAACCATACTTTTGATTGAGCAGTTTTGAAACACTCTGTCTGTAGAAAATGCAACTGGACATTCGTAGCGCTAAGTGGGTAATAGTGGAAAAAAGAATATGTTCAAATATAAACTACACAGAAGCATTGTATGAAACTTCTTTCTGTTCTGTGCATTCAACTAACAGAGTTGAACCTTACTTTTGATTGAGCCTTTCTGAAACACTCTTTCTGTAGAAACTGCAATTGGACATTCTGAGCGCTAAGAGGCCTCTATTGGGAAAAATAATATCTTCAAATAAAAACTACACAGAAGCATTGTGTGAAACTTATTTGTGATATGTTCATTAAGCTAACGGAGTTAAACCATACTTTGGATTGCGCAGTTCTGAACACTCTTTCTGTAGAAAATGCAAGTGGACATTCGGAACGCTAAGAGGGTAATAGTGGAAAAAGGAATATATTCAAATATAAACTACACAGTAGCATTCTGTGAAAATTCTTTCTGTTCTGTGCATTCAACTAACAGAGTTGAACCTTACTTTTGATTGAGCCGTTCTGAAACACTCTTTCTGTAGAAACTGCAATTGGACATGCTAAGCGCTAAGAGGCCTACATTGGGAAAAAGAATATCTTCAAATAAAAACTACACAGATGCATTCTGTGAAACTTATTTCTGATCTGTAAATTCAGTTAACAGAGATAAAACATATTTTTGATTGAGCAGTTATGAAACACTCTTTTTGTAGAAAATGCAAGTGGAGATTCGGAGCGCTAAGAGGGTAATAGTGGAAAAAGGAATGTCTTCAAATATAAACTACACAGAATCATTCGGTGAAACTTCTTTCTGATCTGTGCATTCAGCTAACACAGTTAAAACATACTTTTGATTGAGCAGATCTGAACACTCTTTCTGTTGAAAATGCAACTGGACATTTGGAGCGCTAAGAGCGTAGTAGTGGAAAAAGGAATATATTCAAATATAAACTACACAGAAGCATTCTGTGAAACTTCTTTCTGATCTGAGCATACAGCTAACAGAGTTAAACCCTACTTTTGATTGAGCAGTTTTGAAACACTCTGTCTGTAGAAAATGCAACTGGACATTCGTAGCGCTAAGTGGGTAATAGTGGAAAAAAGTATATGTTCAAATATAAACTACACAGAAGCATTGTATGAAACTTCTTTCTGTTCTGTGCAATCAACTA
Organism: Symphalangus syndactylus; assembly: GCF_028878055.3. Lineage (NCBI taxonomy): Eukaryota > Metazoa > Chordata > Mammalia > Primates > Hylobatidae > Symphalangus > Symphalangus syndactylus. Next base: position 106,152,368 of record NC_072437.2, on the reverse strand, counting down.
ACAGAGTTGAACCTTACTTTTGATTGAGCCGTTCTGAAACACTCTTTCTGTAGAAACTGCAATTGGACATTCCGAGCGCTAAGAGGCCTATATTGGGAAAAAGAATGTCTACAAATAAAAACTACACAGAAGAATTGTGTGAAACTTCTTTCTGTTCTGTTTGTTCAACTAAAAGAGTTGAACCTTAGTTTTGATTGAGCCGTTCTGAAACACTCTTTCTGTAGAAAATGCAAGTGGAGATTCGGAGAGCTAAGAGGGTAATAGTGGAAAAAGGAATGTCTACAAATATAAACTACACAGAATCATTCTGTGAAACTTCTTTCTGATCTGTGCATTCAGCTAACAGAGTTAAACCATACTTTTGATTGAGCAGATCTGAACTCTCTTTCTGTAGAAAATGCAACTGGACATTTGGAGCGCTAAGAGAGTAGTAGTGGAAAAAGGAATATATTCAAATATAAACTACACAGAAGCATTCTGTGAAACTTCTTTCTGATCTGAGCATTCAGCTAACAGAGTTAAACCATACTTTTGATTGAGCAGTTTTGAAACACTCTGTCTGTAGAAAATGCAACTGGACATTCGTAGCGCTAAGTGGGTAATAGTGGAAAAAACAATATGTTCAAATATAAACTACACAGAAGCATTGTATGAAACTTCTTTCTGTTCTGTGCATTCAACTAACAGAGTTGAACCTTACTTTTGATTGAGCCTTTCTGAAAAACTCTTTCTGTAGAAACTGCAATTGGACATTCTGAGCGCTAAGAGGCCTCTATTGGGAAAAATAATATCTTCAAATAAAAACTACACAGAAGCATTGTGTGAAACTTATTTCTGATATGTTCATTAAGCTAACAGAGTTAAACCATACTTTGGATTGCGCAGTTCTGCACACTCTTTCTGTAGAAAATGCAAGTGGACATTCGGAGCGCTAAGAGGGTAATAGTGGAAAAAGGAATATATTCAAATATAAACTACACAGTAGCATTCTGTGAAAATTCTTTCTGTTCTGTGCATTCAACTAACAGAGTTGAACCTTACTTTTGATTGAGCCGTTCTGAAACACTCTTTCTGTAGAAACTGCAATTGGACATGCTAAGCGCTAAGAGGCCTACATTGGGAAAAAGAATATCTTCAAATAAAAACTACACAGGTGCATTCTGTGAAACTTATTTCTGATCTGTAAATTCAGTTAACAGAGATAAAACATATTTTTGATTGAGCAGTTATGAAACACTCTTTTTGTAGAAAATGCAAGTGGAGATTCGGAGCGCTAAGAGGGTAATAGTGGAAAAAGCAATGTCTTCAAATATAAACTACACAGAATCACTCGGTGAAACTTCTTTCTGATCTGTGCATTCAGCTAACAGAGTTAAACCATACTTTTGATTGAGCAGATCTGAACACTCTTTCTGTAGAAAATGCAACTGGACATTTGGAGCGCTAAGAGCGTAGTAGTGGAAAAAGGAATATATTCAAATATAAACTACACAGAAGCATTCTGTGAAACTTCTTTCTGATCTGAGCATTCAGCTAACAGAGTTAAACCATACTTTTGATTGAGCAGTTTTGAAACACTCTGTCTGTAGAAAATGCAACTGGACATTCGTAGCGCTAAGTGGGTAATAGTGGAAAAAAGATTATGTACAAATATAAACTACACAGAATCATTGTATGAAACTTCTTTCTGTTCTGTGCATTCAACTAACAGAGTTGAACCTTACTTTTGATTGAGCCGTTCTGAAACACTCTTTCTGTAGAAACTGCAATTGGACATTCTGAGCGCTAAGAGGCCTATATTGGGAAAAAGAATGTCTACAAATAAAAACTACACAGAAGAATTGTGTGAAACTTCTTTCTGTTCTGTTTGTTCAACTAAAAGAGTTGAACCTTAGTTTTGATTGAGCCGTTCTGAAACACTCCTTCTGTAGAAAATGCAAGTGGAGATTCGGAGCGCTAAGAGGGTAATAGTGGAAAAAGGAATGTCTACAAATATAAACTACACAGAATCATTCTGTGAAACTTCTTTCTGATCTGTGCATTCAGCTAACAGAGTTAAACCATACTTTTGATTGAGCAGATCTGAACACTCCTTCTGTTGAAAATGCAACTGGACTTTTGGAGCGCTAAGAGCGTATTAGTGGAAAAAGGAATATATTCTAATATAAACTACACAGAAGCATTCTGTGAAACTTCTTTCTGATCTGAGCATTCAGCTAACAGAGTTAAAAAATACTTTTGATTGAGCAGTTTTGAAACACTCTGTCTGTAGAAAATGCAACTGGACATTCGTAGCGCTAAGTGGGTAATAGTGGAAAAAAGAATATGTTCAAATATAAACTACACAGAAGCATTGTATGAAACTTCTTTCTGTTCCGTGCATTCAACTAACAGAGTTGAACCTTACTTTTGATTGATCCGTTCTGAAACACTCTTTCTGTAGAAACTGCAATTGGACATTCTGAGCGCTAAGAGGCCTATATTGGGAAAAAGAATGTCTACAAATAAAAACTACACAGAAGAATTGTGTGAAACTTCTTTCTGTTCTGTTTGTTCAACTAAAAGAGTTGAAGCTTAGTTTTGATTGATCCGTTCTGAAACACTCTTTCTGTAGAAAATGCAAGTGGAGATTCGGAGCGCTAAGAGGGTAATAGTGGAAAAAGGAATGTCTCCAAATATAAACTACACAGAATCATTCTGTGAAACTTCTTTCTGATCTGTGCATTCAGCTAACAGAGTTGAACCTTACTTTTGATTGAGCCGTTCTGAAACACTCTTTCTGTAGAAACTGCAATTGGACATTCTGAGCGCTAAGAGGCCTCTATTGGGAAAAATAATATCTTCAAATAAAAACTACACAGAAGCATTGTGTGAAACTTATTTCTGATATGTTCATTAAGCTAACGGAGTTAAACCATACTTTGGATTGCGCAGTTCTGAACACTCTTTCTGTAGAAAATGCAAGTGGACATTCGGAACGCTAAGAGGGTAATAGTGGAAAAAGGAATATATTCAAATATAAACTACACAGTAGCATTCTGTGAAAATTCTTTCTGTTCTGTGCATTCAACTAACAGAGTTGAACCTTACTTTTGATTGAGCCGTTCTGAAACACTCTTTCTGTAGAAACTGCAATTGGACATGCTAAGCGCTAAGAGGCCTACATTGGGAAAAAGAATATCTTCAAATAAAAACTACACAGATGCATTCTGTGAAACTTATTTCTGATCTGTAAATTCAGTTAACAGAGATAAAACATATTTTTGATTGAGCAGTTATGAAACACTCTTTTTGTAGAAAATGCAAGTGGAGATTCGGAGCGCTAAGAGGGTAATAGTGGAAAAAGGAATGTCTTCAAATATAAACTACACAGAATCATTCGGTGAAACTTCTTTCTGATCTGTGCATTCAGCTAACAGAGTTAAACCATACTTTTGATTGAGCAGATCTGAACACTCTTTCTGTTGAAAATGCAACTGGACATTTGGAGCGCTAAGAGCGTAGTAGTGGAAAAAGGAATATATTCAAATATAAACTACACAGAAGCATTCTGTGAAACTTCTTTCTGATCTGAGCATACAGCTAACAGAGTTAAACCCTACTTTTGATTGAGCAGGTTTGAAACACTCTGTCTGTAGAAAATGCAACTGGACATTCGTAGCGCTAAGTGGGTAATAGTGGAAAAAAGTATATGTTCAAATATAAACTACACAGAAGCATTGTATGAAACTTCTTTCTGTTCTGTGCATTCAACTAACAGAGTTGAACCTTACTTTTGATTGAGCCGTTCTGAAACACTCTTTCTGTAGAAACTACAATTGGACATTCTGAGCGCTAAGAGGCCTATATTGGGAAAAAGAATGTCTACAAATAAAAACTACACAGAAGAATTGTGTGAAACTTCTTTCTGTTCTGTTTGTTCAACTAAAAGAGTTGAACCTTAGTTTTGATTGAGCCGTTCTGAAACACTCTTTCTGTAGAAAATGCAAGTGGAGATTCGGAGCACTAAGAGGGTAATAGTGGAAAAAGGAATGTCTACAAATATAAACTACACAGAATCATTCTGTGAAACTTCTCTCTGATCTGTGCATTCAGCTAACAGAGTTAAACCATACTTTTGATTGAGCAGATCTGAACACTCTTTCTGTAGAAAATGCAACTGGACATTTGGAGCGCTAAGAGAGTAGTAGTGGAAAAAGGAATATATTCAAATATAAACTACACAGAAGCATTCTGTGAAACTTCTTTCTGATCTGAGCATTCAGCTAACAGAGTTAAACCATACTTTTGATTGAGCAGTTTTGAAACACTCTGTCTGTAGAAAATGCAACTGGACATTCGTAGCGCTAAGTGGGTAATAGTGGAAAAAAAATATGTTCAAATATAAACTACACAGAAGCATTGTATGAAACTTCTTTCTGTTCTGTGCATTCAACTAACAGAGTTGAACCTTACTTTTGATTGAGCTTTTCTGAAACACTCTTTCTGTAGAAACTGCAATTGGACATTCTGAGCGCTAAGAGGCCTCTATTGGGAAAAATAATATCTTCAAATAAAAACTACACAGAAGCATTGTGTGAAACTTATTTCTGATATGTTCATTAAGCTAACAGAGTTAAACCATACTTTGGATTGCGCAGTTCTGAACACTCTTTCTGTAGAAAATGCAAGTGGACATTCGGAGCGCTAAGAGGGTAATAGTGGAAAAAGGAATATATTCAAATATAAACTACACAGTAGCATTCTGTGAAAATTCTTTCTGTTCTGTGCATTCAACTAACAGAGTTGAACCTTACTTTTGATTGAGCCGTTATGAAACACTCTTTCTGTAGAAACTGCAATTGGACATGCTAAGCGCTAAGAGGCCTACATTGGGAAAAAGAATATCTTCAAATAAAAACTACACAGATGCATTCTGTGAAACTTATTTCTGATCTGTAAATTCAGTTAACAGGGATAAAACATATTTTTGATTGAGCAGTTATGAAACACTCTTTTTGTAGAAAATGCAAGTGGAGATTCGGAGCGCTAAGAGGGTAATAGTGGAAAAAGGAATGTCTTCAAATATAAACTACACAGAATCATTCGGTGAAACTTCTTTCTGATCTGTGCATTCAGCTAACAGAGTTAAACCATACTTTTGATTGAGCAGATCTGAACACTCCTTCTGTTGAAAATGCAACTGGACTTTTGGAGCGCTAAGAGCGTATTAGTGGAAAAAGGAATATATTCAAATATAAACTACACAGAAGCATTCTGTGAAACTTCTTTCTGATCTGAGCATTCAGCTAACAGAGTTAAAAAATACTTTTGATTGAGCAGTTTTGAAACACTCTGTCTGTAGAAAATGCAACTGGACATTCGTAGCGCTAAGTGGGTAATAGTGGAAAAAAGAATATGTTCAAATATAAACTACACAGAAGCATTGTATGAAACTTCTTTCTGTTCCGTGCATTCAACTAACAGAGTTGAACCTTACTTTTGATTGATCCGTTCTGAAACACTCTTTCTGTAGAAACTGCAATTGGACATTCTGAGCGCTAAGAGGCCTATATTGGGAAAAAGAATGTCTACAAATAAAAACTACACAGAAGAATTGTGTGAAACTTCTTTCTGTTCTGTTTGTTCAACTAAAAGAGTTGAAGCTTAGTTTTGATTGAGCCGTTCTGAAACCCTCTTTCTGTAGAAAATGCAAGTGGAGATTCGGAGCGCTAAGAGGGTAATAGTGGAAAAAGGAATGTCTCCAAATATAAACTACACAGAATAATTCTGTTAAACTTCTTTCTGATCTGTGCATTCAGCTCACAGAGTTAAATCATACTTTTGATTGAGCAGATCTGAACACTCTTTCTGTAGAAAATGCAACTGGACATTTGGAGCGCTAAGAGAGTAGTAGTGGAAAAAGGAATATATTCAAATATAAACTACACAGAAGCATTCTGTGAAACTTCTTTCTGATCTGAGCATTCAGCTAACAGAGTTAAACCATACTTTTGATTGAGCAGTTTTGAAACATTCTGTCTGTAGAAAATGCAACTGGACATTCGTAGCGCTAAGTGGGTAATAGTGGAAAAAAGAATATGTTCAAATATAAACTACACAGAAGCATTGTATGAAACTTCTTTCTGTTCTGTGCATTCAACTAACAGAGTTGAACCTTACATTTGATTGAGCCGTTCTGAAACACTCTTTCTGTAGAAACTGCAATTGGACATTCTGAGCGCTAAGAGGCCTCTATTGGGAAAAATAATATCTTCAAATAAAAACTACACAGAAGCATTGTGTGAAACTTATTTCTGATATGTTCATTAAGCTAACGGAGTTAAACCATACTTTGGATTGCGCAGTTCTGAACACTCTTTCTGTAGAAAATGCAAGTGGACATTCGGAACGCTAAGAGGGTAATAGTGGAAAAAGGAATATATTCAAATATAAACTACACAGTAGCATTCTGTGAAAATTCTTTCTGTTCTGTGCATTCAACTAACAGAGTTGAACCTTACTTTTGATTGAGCCGTTCTGAAACACTCTTTCTGTAGAAACTGCAATTGGACATGCTAAGCGCTAAGAGGCCTACATTGGGAAAAAGAATATCTTCAAATAAAAACTACACAGATGCATTCTGTGAAACTTATTTCTGATCTGTAAATTCAGTTAACAGAGATAAAACATATTTTTGATTGAGCAGTTATGAAACACTCTTTTTGTAGAAAATGCAAGTGGAGATTCGGAGCGCTAAGAGGGTAATAGTGGAAAAAGGAATGTCTTCAAATATAAACTACACAGAATCATTCGGTGAAACTTCTTTCTGATCTGTGCATTCAGCTAACAGAGTTAAACCATACTTTTGATTGAGCAGATCTGAACACTCTTTCTGTTGAAAATGCAACTGGACATTTGGAGCGCTAAGAGCGTAGTAGTGGAAAAAGGAATATATTCAAATATAAACTACACAGAAGCATTCTGTGAAACTTCTTTCTGATCTGAGCATACAGCTAACAGAGTTAAACCCTACTTTTGATTGAGCAGGTTTGAAACACTCTGTCTGTAGAAAATGCAACTGGACATTCGTAGCGCTAAGTGGGTAATAGTGGAAAAAAGTATATGTTCAAATATAAACTACACAGAAGCATTGTATGAAACTTCTTTCTGTTCTGTGCATTCAACTAACAGAGTTGAACCTTACTTTTGATTGAGCCGTTCTGAAACACTCTTTCTGTAGAAACTGCAATTGGACATTCTGAGCGCTAAGAGGCCTATATTGGGAAAAAGAATGTCTACAAATAAAAACTACACAGAAGAATTGTGTGAAACTTCTTTCTGTTCTGTTTGTTCAACTAAAAGAGTTGAACCTTAGTTTTGATTGAGCCGTTCTGAAACACTCTTTCTGTAGAAAATGCAAGTGGAGATTCGGAGCACTAAGAGGGTAATAGTGGAAAAAGGAATGTCTACAAATATAAACTACACAGAATCATTCTGTGAAACTTCTCTCTGATCTGTGCATTCAGCTAACAGAGTTAAACCATACTTTTGATTGAGCAGATCTGAACACTCTTTCTGTAGAAAATGCAACTGGACATTTGGAGCGCTAAGAGAGTAGTAGTGGAAAAAGGAATATATTCAAATATAAACTACACAGAAGCATTCTGTGAAACTTCTTTCTGATCTGAGCATTCAGCTAACAGAGTTAAACCATACTTTTGATTGAGCAGTTTTGAAACACTCTGTCTGTAGAAAATGCAACTGGACATTCGTAGCGCTACGTGGGTAATAGTGGAAAAAAAATATGTTCAAATATAAACTACACAGAAGCATTGTATGAAACTTCTTTCTGTTTTGTGCATTCAACTAACAGAGTTGAACCTTACTTTTGATTGAGCTTTTCTGAAACCCTCTTTCTGTAGAAACTGCAATTGGACATTCTGAGCGCTAAGAGGCCTCTATTGGGAAAAATAATATCTTCAAATAAAAACTACACAGAAGCATTGTGTGAAACTTATTTCTGATATGTTCATTAAGCTAACAGAGTTAAACCAAACTTTGGATTGCGCAGTTCTGAACACTCTTTCTGTAGAAAATGCAAGTGGACATTCGGAGCGCTAAGAGGGTAATAGTGGAAAAAGGAATATATTCAAATATAAACTACACAGTAGCATTCTGTGAAAATTCTTTCTGTTCTGTGCATTCAACTAACAGAGTTGAACCTTACTTTTGATTGAGCCGTTATGAAACACTCTTTCTGTAGAAACTGCAATTGGACATGCTAAGCGCTAAGAGGCCTACATTGGGAAAAAGAATATCTTCAAATAAAAACTACACAGATGCATTCTGTGAAACTTATTTCTGATCTGTAAATTCAGTTAACAGGGATAAAACATATTTTTGATTGAGCAGTTATGAAACACTCTTTTTGTAGAAAATGCAAGTGGAGATTCGGAGCGCTAAGAGGGTAATAGTGGAAAAAGGAATGTCTTCAAATATAAACTACACAGAATCATTCGGTGAAACTTCTTTCTGATCTGTGCATTCAGCTAACAGAGTTAAACCATACTTTTGATTGAGCAGATCTGAACACTCCTTCTGTTGAAAATGCAACTGGACTTTTGGAGCGCTAAGAGCGTATTAGTGGAAAAAGGAATATATTCAAATATAAACTACACAGAAGCATTCTGTGAAACTTCTTTCTGATCTGAGCATTCAGCTAACAGAGTTAAAAAATACTTTTGATTGAGCAGTTTTGAAACACTCTGTCTGTAGAAAATGCAACTGGACATTCGTAGCGCTAAGTGGGTAATAGTGGAAAAAAGAATATGTTCAAATATAAACTACACAGAAGCATTGTATGAAACTTCTTTCTGTTCCGTGCATTCAACTAACAGAGTTGAACCTTACTTTTGATTGATCCGTTCTGAAACACTCTTTCTGTAGAAACTGCAATTGGACATTCTGAGCGCTAAGAGGCCTATATTGGGAAAAAGAATGTCTACAAATAAAAACTACACAGAAGAATTGTGTGAAACTTCTTTCTGTTCTGTTTGTTCAACTAAAAGAGTTGAAGCTTAGTTTTGATTGAGCCGTTCTGAAACCCTCTTTCTGTAGAAAATGCAAGTGGAGATTCGGAGCGCTAAGAGGGTAATAGTGGAAAAAGGAATGTCTCCAAATATAAACTACACAGAATCATTCTGTGAAACTTCTTTCTGATCTGTGCATTCAGCTCACAGAGTTAAATCATACTTTTGATTGAGCAGATCTGAACACTCTTTCTGTAGAAAATGCAACTGGACATTTGGAGCGCTAAGAGAGTAGTAGTGGAAAAAGGAATATATTCAAATATAAACTGCACAGAAGCATTCTGTGAAACTTCTTTCTGATCTGAGCATTCAGCTAACAGAGTTAAACCATACTTTTGATTGAGCAGTTTTGAAACATTCTGTCTGTAGAAAATGCAACTGGACATTCGTAGCGCTAAGTGGGTAATAGTGGAAAAAAGAATATGTTCAAATATAAACTACACAGAAGCATTGTATGAAACTTCTTTCTGTTCTGTGCATTCAACTAACAGAGTTGAACCTTACATTTGATTGAGCCTTTCTGAAACACTCTTTCTGTAGAAACTGCAATTGGACATTCTGAGCGCTAAGAGGCCTCTATTGGGAAAAATAATATCTTCAAATAAAAACTACACAGAAGCATTGTGTGAAACTTATTTCTGATATGTTCATTAAGCTAACGGAGTTAAACCATACTTTGGATTGCGCAGTTCTGAACACTCTTTCTGTAGAAAATGCAAGTGGACATTCGGAACGCTAAGAGGGTAATAGTGGAAAAAGGAATATATTCAAATATAAACTACACAGTAGCATTCTGTGAAAATTCTTTCTGTTCTGTGCATTCAACTAACAGAGTTGAACCTTACTTTTGATTGAGCCGTTCTGAAACACTCTTTCTGTAGAAACTGCAATTGGACATGCTAAGCGCTAAGAGGCCTACATTGGGAAAAAGAATATCTTCAAATAAAAACTACACAGATGCATTCTGTGAAACTTATTTCTGATCTGTAAATTCAGTTAACAGAGATAAAACATATTTTTGATTGAGCAGTTATGAAACACTCTTTTTGTAGAAAATGCAAGTGGCGATTCGGAGCGCTAAGAGGGTAATAGTGGAAAAAGGAATGTCTTCAAATATAAACTACACAGAATCATTCGGTGAAACTTCTTTCTGATCTGTGCATTCAGCTAACAGAGTTAAACCATACTTTTGATTGAGCAGATCTGAACACTCTTTCTGTTGAAAATGCAACTGGACATTTGGAGCGCTAAGAGCGTAGTAGTGGAAAAAGGAATATATTCAAATATAAACTACACAGAAGCATTCTGTGAAACTTCTTTCTGATCTGAGCATACAGCTAACAGAGTTAAACCCTACTTTTGATTGAGCAGTTTTGAAACACTCTGTCTGTAGAAAATGCAACTGGACATTCGTAGCGCTAAGTGGGTAATAGTGGAAAAAAGTATATGTTCAAATATAAACTACACAGAAGCATTGTATGAAACTTCTTTCTGTTCTGTGCATTCAAATAACAGAGTTGAACCTTACTTTTGATTGAGCCGTTCTGAAACACTCTTTCTGTAGAAACTGCAATTGGACATTCTGAGCGCTAAGAGGCCTATATTGGGAAAAAGAATGTCTACAAATAAAAACTACACAGAAGAATTGTGTGAAACTTCTTTCTGTTCTGTTTGTTCAACTAAAAGAGTTGAACTTTAGTTTTGATTGAGCCGTTCTGAAACACTCTTTCTGTAGAAAATGCAAGTGGAGATTCGGAGCGCTAAGAGGGTAATAGTGGAAAAAGGAATGTCCACAAATATAAACTACACAGAATCATTCTGTGAAACTTCTCTCTGATCTGTGCATTCAGCTAACAGAGTTAAACCATACTTTTGATTGAGCAGATCTGAACACTCTTTCTGTAGAAAATGCAACTGGACATTTGGAGCGCTAAGAGAGTAGTAGTGGAAAAAGGAATATATTCAAATATAAACAACACAGAAGCATTCTGTGAAACTTCTTTCTGATCTGAGCATTCAGCTAACAGAGTTAAACCATACTTTTGATTGAGCAGATCTGAACACTCTTTCTGTAGAAAATGCAACTGGACATTTGGAGCGCTAAGAGAGTAGTAGTGGAAAAAGGAATATATTCAAATATAAACTACACAGAAGCATTCTGTGAAACTTCTTTCTGATCTGAGCATTCAGCAAACAGAGTTAAAGCATACTTTTGATTGAGCTGTTTTGAAACACTCTGTCTGTAGAAAATGCAACTGGACATTCGTAGCGCTAAGTGGGTAATAGTGGAAAAAAGAATATGTTCAAATATAAACTACACAGAAGCATTGTATGAAACTTCTTTCTGTTCTGTTTGTTCAACTAAAAGAGTTGAACCTTAGTTTTGATTGAGCCGTTCTGAAACACTCTTTCTGTAGAAAATGCAAGTGGAGATTCGGAGCGCTAAGAGGGTAATAGTGGAAAAAGGAATGTCTCCAAATATAAACTACACAGAATCATTCTGTGAAACTTCTTTCTGATCTGTGCATTCAGCTAACAGAGTTAAATCATACTTTTGATTGAGCAGATCTGAACACTCTTTCTGTAGAAAATGCAACTGGACATTTGGAGCGCTAAGAGAGTAGTAGTGGAAAAAGGAATATATTCAAATATAAACTACACAGAAGCATTCTGTGAAACTTCTTTCTGATCTGAGCATTCAGCTAACAGAGTTAAACCATACTTTTGATTGAGCAGTTTTGAAACACTCTGTCTGTAGAAAATGAAACTGGACATTCGTAGCACTAAGTGGGTAATAGTGGAAAAAAGAATATGTTCAAATATAAACTACACAGAAGCATTGTATGAAACTTCTTTCTGTTCTGTGCATTCAACTAACAGAGTTGAACCTTACTTTTGATTGAGCCTTTCTGAAACACTCTTTCTGTAGAAACTGCAATTGGACATTCTGAGCGCTAAGAGGCCTCTATTGGGAAAAATAATATCTTCAAATAAAAACTACACAGAAGCATTGTGTGAAACTTATTTCTGATATGTTCATTAAGCTAACAGAGTTAAACCATACTTTTGATTGCGCAGTTCTGCACACTCTTTCTGTAGAAAATGCAAGTGGACATTCGGAGCGCTAAGAGGGTAATAGTGGAAAAAGGAATATATTCAAATATAAACTACACAGTAGCATTCTGTGAAAATTCTTTCTGTTCTGTGCATTCAACTAACAGAGTTGAACCTTACTTTTGATTGAGCCGTTCTGAAACACTCTTTCTGTAGAAACTGCAATTGGACATGCTAAGCGCTAAGAGGCCTACATTGGGAAAAAGAATATCTTCAAATAAAAACTACACAGATGCATTCTGTGAAACTTATTTCTGATCTGTAAATTCAGTTAACAGAGATAAAACATATTTTTGATTGAGCAGTTATGAAACACTCTTTTTGTAGAAAATGCAAGTGGAGATTCGGAGCGCTAAGAGGGTAATAGTGGAAAAAGGAATTTCTTCAAATATAAACTACACAGAATCACTCGGTGAAACATCTTTCTGATCTGTGCATTCAGCTAACAGAGTTAAACCATACTTTTGATTGAGCAGATCTGAACACTCTTTCTGTAGAAAATGCAACTGGACATTTGGAGCGCTAAGAGCGTAGTAGTGGAAAAAGGAATATATTCAAATATAAACTACACAGAAGCATTCTGTGAAACTTCTTTCTGATCTGAGCATTCAGCTAACAGAGTTAAACCATACTTTTGATTGAGCAGTTTTGAAACACTCTGTCTGTAGAAAATGCAACTGGACATTCGTAGCGCTAAGTGGGTAATAGTGGAAAAAAGAATATGTACAAATATAAACTACACAGAAGCATTGTATGAAACTTCTTTCTGTTCTGTGCATTCAACTAACAGAGTTGAACCTTACTTTTGATTGAGCCGTTCTGAAACACTCTTTCTGTAGAAACTGCAATTGGACATTCTGAGCGCTAAGAGGCCTATATTGGGAAAAAGAATGTCTACAAATAAAAACTACACAGAAGAATTGTGTGAAACTTCTTTCTGTTCTGTTTGTTCAACTAAAAGAGTTGAACCTTAGTTTTGATTGAGCCGTTCTGAAACACTCTTTCTGTAGAAAATGCAAGTGGAGATTCGGAGCGCTAAGAGGGTAATAGTGGAAAAAGGAATGTCTAAAAATATAAACTACACAGAATCATTCTGTGAAACTTCTCTCTGATCTGTGCATTCAGCTAACAGAGTTAAACCATACTTTTGATTGAGCAGATCTGAACACTCTTTCTGTAGAAAATGCAACTGGACATTTGGAGCGCTAAGAGAGTAGTAGTGGAAAAAGGAATATATTCAAATATAAACTACACAGAAGCATTCTGTGAAACTTCTTTCTGATCTGAGCATTCAGCTAACAGAGTTAAACCATACTTTTGATTGAGCAGTTTTGAAACACTCTGTCTGTAGAAAATGCAACTGGACATTCGTAGCGCTAAGTGGGTAATAGTGGAAAAAAGAATATGTTCAAATATAAACTACACAGAAGCATTGTATGAAACTTCTTTCTGTTCTGTGCATTCAACTAACAGAGTTGAACCTTACTTTTGATTGAGCCTTTCTGAAACACTCTTTCTGTAGAAACTGCAATTGGACATTCTGAGCGCTAAGAGGCCTCTATTGGGAAAAATAATATCTTCAAATAAAAACTACACAGAAGCATTGTGTGAAACTTATTTCTGATATGTTCATTAAGCTAACAGAGTTAAACCATACTTTGGATTGCGCAGTTCTGAACACTCTTTCTGTAGAAAATGCAAGTGGACATTCGGAGCGCTAAGAGGGTAATAGTGGAAAAAGGAATATATTCAAATATAAACTACACAGTAGCATTCTGTGAAAATTCTTTCTGTTCTGTGCATTCAACTAACAGAGTTGAACCTTACTTTTGATTGAGCCGTTCTGAAACACTCTTTCTGTAGAAACTGCAATTGGACATGCTAAGCGCTAAGAGGCCTACATTGGGAAAAAGAATATCTTCAAATAAAAACTACACAGATGCATTCTGTGAAACTTATTTCTGATCTGTAAATTCAGTTAACAGAGATAAAACATATTTTTGATTGAGCAGTTATGAAACACTCTTTTTGTAGAAAATGCAAGTGGAGATTCGGAGCGCTAAGAGGGTAATAGTGGAAAAAGGAATGTCTTCAAATATAAACTACACAGAATCATTCGGTGAAACTTCTTTCTGATCTGTGCATTCAGCTAACAGAGTTAAACCATACTTTTGATTGAGCAGATCTGAACACTCTTTCTGTTGAAAATGCAACTGGACATTTGGAGCGCTAAGAGCGTAGTAGTGGAAAAAGGAATATATTCAAATATAAACTACACAGAAGCATTCTGTGAAACTTCTTTCTGATCTGAGCATACAGCTAACAGAGTTAAACCCTACTTTTGATTGAGCAGGTTTGAAACACTCTGTCTGTAGAAAATGCAACTGGACATTCGTAGCGCTAAGTGGGTAATAGTGGAAAAAAGTATATGTTCAAATATAAACTACACAGAAGCATTGTATGAAACTTCTTTCTGTTCTGTGCATTCAACTAACAGAGTTGAACCTTACTTTTGATTGAGCCGTTCTGAAACACTCTTTCTGTAGAAACTGCAATTGGACATTCTGAGCGCTAAGAGGCCTATATTGGGAAAAAGAATGTCTACAAATAAAAACTACACAGAAGAATTGTGTGAAACTTCTTTCTGTTCTGTTTGTTCAACTAAAAGAGTTGAACCTTAGTTTTGATTGAGCCGTTCTGAAACACTCTTTCTGTAGAAAATGCAAGTGGAGATTCGGAGCACTAAGAGGGTAATAGTGGAAAAAGGAATGTCTACAAATATAAACTACACAGAATCATTCTGTGAAACTTCTCTCTGATCTGTGCATTCAGCTAACAGAGTTAAACCATACTTTTGATTGAGCAGATCTGAACACTCTTTCTGTAGAAAATGCAACTGGACATTTGGAGCGCTAAGAGAGTAGTAGTGGAAAAAGGAATATATTCAAATATAAACTACACAGAAGCATTCTGTGAAACTTCTTTCTGATCTGAGCATTCAGCTAACAGAGTTAAACCATACTTTTGATTGAGCAGTTTTGAAACACTCTGTCTGTAGAAAATGCAACTGGACATTCGTAGCGCTACGTGGGTAATAGTGGAAAAAAAATATGTTCAAATATAAACTACACAGAAGCATTGTATGAAACTTCTTTCTGTTCTGTGCATTCAACTAACAGAGTTGAACCTTACTTTTGATTGAGCTTTTCTGAAACCCTCTTTCTGTAGAAACTGCAATTGGACATTCTGAGCGCTAAGAGGCCTCTATTGGGAAAAATAATATCTTCAAATAAAAACTACACAGAAGCATTGTGTGAAACTTATTTCTGATATGTTCATTAAGCTAACAGAGTTAAACCAAACTTTGGATTGCGCAGTTCTGAACACTCTTTCTGTAGAAAATGCAAGTGGACATTCGGAGCGCTAAGAGGGTAATAGTGGAAAAAGGAATATATTCAAATATAAACTACACAGTAGCATTCTGTGAAAATTCTTTCTGTTCTGTGCATTCAACTAACAGAGTTGAACCTTACTTTTGATTGAGCCGTTATGAAACACTCTTTCTGTAGAAACTGCAATTGGACATGCTAAGCGCTAAGAGGCCTACATTGGGAAAAAGAATATCTTCAAATAAAAACTACACAGATGCATTCTGTGAAACTTATTTCTGATCTGTAAATTCAGTTAACAGGGATAAAACATATTTTTGATTGAGCAGTTATGAAACACTCTTTTTGTAGAAAATGCAAGTGGAGATTCGGAGCGCTAAGAGGGTAATAGTGGAAAAAGGAATGTCTTCAAATATAAACTACACAGAATCATTCGGTGAAACTTCTTTCTGATCTGTGCATTCAGCTAACAGAGTTAAACCATACTTTTGATTGAGCAGATCTGAACACTCCTTCTGTTGAAAATGCAACTGGACTTTTGGAGCGCTAAGAGCGTATTAGTGGAAAAAGGAATATATTCAAATATAAACTACACAGAAGCATTCTGTGAAACTTCTTTCTGATCTGAGCATTCAGCTAACAGAGTTAAAAAATACTTTTGATTGAGCAGTTTTGAAACACTCTGTCTGTAGAAAATGCAACTGGACATTCGTAGCGCTAAGTGGGTAATAGTGGAAAAAAGAATATGTTCAAATATAAACTACACAGAAGCATTGTATGAAACTTCTTTCTGTTCCGTGCATTCAACTAACAGAGTTGAACCTTACTTTTGATTGATCCGTTCTGAAACACTCTTTCTGTAGAAACTGCAATTGGACATTCTGAGCGCTAAGAGGCCTATATTGGGAAAAAGAATGTCTACAAATAAAAACTACACAGAAGAATTGTGTGAAACTTCTTTCTGTTCTGTTTGTTCAACTAAAAGAGTTGAAGCTTAGTTTTGATTGAGCCGTTCTGAAACCCTCTTTCTGTAGAAAATGCAAGTGGAGATTCGGAGCGCTAAGAGGGTAATAGTGGAAAAAGGAATGTCTCCAAATATAAACTACACAGAATCATTCTGTGAAACTTCTTTCTGATCTGTGCATTCAGCTCACAGAGTTAAATCATACTTTTGATTGAGCAGATCTGAACACTCTTTCTGTAGAAAATGCAACTGGACATTTGGAGCGCTAAGAGAGTAGTAGTGGAAAAAGGAATATATTCAAATATAAACTACACAGAAGCATTCTGTGAAACTTCTTTCTGATCTGAGCATTCAGCTAACAGAGTTAAACCATACTTTTGATTGAGCAGTTTTGAAACATTCTGTCTGTAGAAAATGCAACTGGACATTCGTAGCGCTAAGTGGGTAATAGTGGAAAAAAGAATATGTTCAAATATAAACTACACAGAAGCATTGTATGAAACTTCTTTCTGTTCTGTGCATTCAACTAACAGAGTTGAACCTTACATTTGATTGAGCCTTTCTGAAACACTCTTTCTGTAGAAACTGCAATTGGACATTCTGAGCACTAAGAGGCCTCTATTGGGAAAAATAATATCTTCAAATAAAAACTACACAGAAGCATTGTGTGAAACTTATTTCTGATATGTTCATTAAGCTAACGGAGTTAAACCATACTTTGGATTGCGCAGTTCTGAACACTCTTTCTGTAGAAAATGCAAGTGGACATTCGGAACGCTAAGAGGGTAATAGTGGAAAAAGGAATATATTCAAATATAAACTACACAGTAGCATTCTGTGAAAATTCTTTCTGTTCTGTGCATTCAACTAACAGAGTTGAACCTTACTTTTGATTGAGCCGTTCTGAAACACTCTTTCTGTAGAAACTGCAATTGGACATGCTAAGCGCTAAGAGGCCTACATTGGGAAAAAGAATATCTTCAAATAAAAACTACACAGATGCATTCTGTGAAACTTATTTCTGATCTGTAAATTCAGTTAACAGAGATAAAACATATTTTTGATTGAGCAGTTATGAAACACTCTTTTTGTAGAAAATGCAAGTGGCGATTCGGAGCGCTAAGAGGGTAATAGTGGAAAAAGGAATGTCTTCAAATATAAACTACACAGAATCATTCGGTGAAACTTCTTTCTGATCTGTGCATTCAGCTAACAGAGTTAAACCATACTTTTGATTGAGCAGATCTGAACACTCTTTCTGTTGAAAATGCAACTGGACATTTGGAGCGCTAAGAGCGTAGTAGTGGAAAAAGGAATATATTCAAATATAAACTACACAGAAGCATTCTGTGAAACTTCTTTCTGATCTGAGCATACAGCTAACAGAGTTAAACCCTACTTTTGATTGAGCAGTTTTGAAACACTCTGTCTGTAGAAAATGCAACTGGACATTCGTAGCGCTAAGTGGGTAATAGTGGAAAAAAGTATATGTTCAAATATAAACTACACAGAAGCATTGTATGAAACTTCTTTCTGTTCTGTGCATTCAAATAACAGAGTTGAACCTTACTTTTGATTGAGCCGTTCTGAAACACTCTTTCTGTAGAAACTGCAATTGGACATTCTGAGCGCTAAGAGGCCTATATTGGGAAAAAGAATGTCTACAAATAAAAACTACACAGAAGAATTGTGTGAAACTTCTTTCTGTTCTGTTTGTTCAACTAAAAGAGTTGAACCTTAGTTTTGATTGAGCCGTTCTGAAACACTCTTTCTGTAGAAAATGCAAGTGGAGATTCGGAGCGCTAAGAGGGTAATAGTGGAAAAAGGAATGTCCACAAATATAAACTACACAGAATCATTCTGTGAAACTTCTCTCTGATCTGTGCATTCAGCTAACAGAGTTAAACCATACTTTTGATTGAGCAGATCTGAACACTCTTTCTGTAGAAAATGCAACTGGACATTTGGAGCGCTAAGAGAGTAGTAGTGGAAAAAGGAATATATTCAAATATAAACAACACAGAAGCATTCTGTGAAACTTCTTTCTGATCTGAGCATTCAGCTAACAGAGTTAAACCATACTTTTGATTGAGCAGATCTGAACACTCTTTCTGTAGAAAATGCAACTGGACATTTGGAGCGCTAAGAGAGTAGTAGTGGAAAAAGGAATATATTCAAATATAAACTACACAGAAGCATTCTGTGAAACTTCTTTCTGATCTGAGCATTCAGCAAACAGAGTTAAAGCATACTTTTGATTGAGCTGTTTTGAAACACTCTGTCTGTAGAAAATGCAACTGGACATTCGTAGCGCTAAGTGGGTAATAGTGGAAAAAAGAATATGTTCAAATATAAACTACACAGAAGCATTGTATGAAACTTCTTTCTGTTCTGTTTGTTCAACTAAAAGAGTTGAACCTTAGTTTTGATTGAGCCGTTCTGAAACACTCTTTCTGTAGAAAATGCAAGTGGAGATTCGGAGCGCTAAGAGGGTAATAGTGGAAAAAGGAATGTCTCCAAATATAAACTACACAGAATCATTCTGTGAAACTTCTTTCTGATCTGTGCATTCAGCTAACAGAGTTAAATCATACTTTTGATTGAGCAGATCTGAACACTCTTTCTGTAGAAAATGCAACTGGACATTTGGAGCGCTAAGAGAGTAGTAGTGGAAAAAGGAATATATTCAAATATAAACTACACAGAAGCATTCTGTGAAACTTCTTTCTGATCTGAGCATTCAGCTAACAGAGTTAAACCATACTTTTGATTGAGCAGTTTTGAAACACTCTGTCTGTAGAAAATGAAACTGGACATTCGTAGCACTAAGTGGGTAATAGTGGAAAAAAGAATATGTTCAAATATAAACTACACAGAAGCATTGTATGAAACTTCTTTCTGTTCTGTGCATTCAACTAACAGAGTTGAACCTTACTTTTGATTGAGCCTTTCTGAAACACTCTTTCTGTAGAAACTGCAATTGGACATTCTGAGCGCTAAGAGGCCTCTATTGGGAAAAATAATATCTTCAAATAAAAACTACACAGAAGCATTGTGTGAAACTTATTTCTGATATGTTCATTAAGCTAACAGAGTTAAACCATACTTTTGATTGCGCAGTTCTGCACACTCTTTCTGTAGAAAATGCAAGTGGACATTCGGAGCGCTAAGAGGGTAATAGTGGAAAAAGGAATATATTCAAATATAAACTACACAGTAGCATTCTGTGAAAATTCTTTCTGTTCTGTGCATTCAACTAACAGAGTTGAACCTTACTTTTGATTGAGCCGTTCTGAAACACTCTTTCTGTAGAAACTGCAATTGGACATGCTAAGCGCTAAGAGGCCTACATTGGGAAAAAGAATATCTTCAAATAAAAACTACACAGATGCATTCTGTGAAACTTATTTCTGATCTGTAAATTCAGTTAACAGAGATAAAACATATTTTTGATTGAGCAGTTATGAAACACTCTTTTTGTAGAAAATGCAAGTGGAGATTCGGAGCGCTAAGAGGGTAATAGTGGAAAAAGGAATTTCTTCAAATATAAACTACACAGAATCACTCGGTGAAACTTCTTTCTGATCTGTGCATTCAGCTAACAGAGTTAAACCATACTTTTGATTGAGCAGATCTGAACACTCTTTCTGTAGAAAATGCAACTGGACATTTGGAGCGCTAAGAGCGTAGTAGTGGAAAAAGGAATATATTCAAATATAAACTACACAGAAGCATTCTGTGAAACTTCTTTCTGATCTGAGCATTCAGCTAACAGAGTTAAACCATACTTTTGATTGAGCAGTTTTGAAACACTCTGTCTGTAGAAAATGCAACTGGACATTCGTAGCGCTAAGTGGGTAATAGTGGAAAAAAGAATATGTACAAATATAAACTACACAGAAGCATTGTATGAAACTTCTTTCTGTTCTGTGCATTCAACTAACAGAGTTGAACCTTACTTTTGATTGAGCCGTTCTGAAACACTCTTTCTGTAGAAACTGCAATTGGACATTCTGAGCGCTAAGAGGCCTATATTGGGAAAAAGAATGTCTACAAATAAAAACTACACAGAAGAATTGTGTGAAACTTCTTTCTGTTCTGTTTGTTCAACTAAAAGAGTTGAACCTTAGTTTTGATTGAGCCGTTCTGAAACACTCTTTCTGTAGAAAATGCAAGTGGAGATTCGGAGCGCTAAGAGGGTAATAGTGGAAAAAGGAATGTCTAAAAATATAAACTACACAGAATCATTCTGTGAAACTTCTCTCTGATCTGTGCATTCAGCTAACAGAGTTAAACCATACTTTTGATTGAGCAGATCTGAACACTCTTTCTGTAGAAAATGCAACTGGACATTTGGAGCGCTAAGAGAGTAGTAGTGGAAAAAGGAATATATTCAAATATAAACTACACAGAAGCATTCTGTGAAACTTCTTTCTGATCTGAGCATTCAGCTAACAGAGTTAAACCATACTTTTGATTGAGCAGTTTTGAAACACTCTGTCTGTAGAAAATGCAACTGGACATTCGTAGCGCTAAGTGGGTAATAGTGGAAAAAAGAATATGTTCAAATATAAACTACACAGAAGCATTGTATGAAACTTCTTTCTGTTCTGTGCATTCAACTAACAGAGTTGAACCTTACTTTTGATTGAGCCTTTCTGAAACACTCTTTCTGTAGAAACTGCAATTGGACATTCTGAGCGCTAAGAGGCCTCTATTGGGAAAAATAATATCTTCAAATAAAAACTACACAGAAGCATTGTGTGAAACTTATTTCTGATATGTTCATTAAGCTAACAGAGTTAAACCATACTTTGGATTGCGCAGTTCTGAACACTCTTTCTGTAGAAAATGCAAGTGGACATTCGGAGCGCTAAGAGGGTAATAGTGGAAAAAGGAATATATTCAAATATAAACTACACAGTAGCATTCTGTGAAAATTCTTTCTGTTCTGTGCATTCAACTAACAGAGTTGAACCTTACTTTTGATTGAGCCGTTCTGAAACACTCTTTCTGTAGAAACTGCAATTGGACATGCTAAGCGCTAAGAGGCCTACATTGGGAAAAAGAATATCTTCAAATAAAAACTACACAGATGCATTCTGTGAAACTTATTTCTGATCTGTAAATTCAGTTAACAGAGATAAAACATATTTTTGATTGAGCAGTTATGAAACACTCTTTTTGTAGAAAATGCAAGTGGAGATTCGGAGCGCTAAGAGGGTAATAGTGGAAAAAGGAATGTCTTCAAATATAAACTACACAGAATCATTCGGTGAAACTTCTTTCTGATCTGTGCATTCAGCTAACAGAGTTAAACCATACTTTTGATTGAGCAGATCTGAACACTCTTTCTGTTGAAAATGCAACTGGACATTTGGAGCGCTAAGAGCGTAGGAGTGGAAAAAGGAATATATTCAAATATAAACTACACAGAAGCATTCTGTGAAACTTCTTTCTGATCTGAGCATACAGCTAACAGATTTAAACCATACTTTTGATTGAGCAGTTTTGAAACACTCTGTCTGTAGAAAATGCAACTGGACATTCGTAGCGCTAAGTGGGTAATAGTGGAAAAAACAATATGTTCAAATATAAACTACACAGAAGCATTGTATGAAACTTCTTTCTGTTCTGTGCATTCAACTAACAGAGTTGAACCTTACTTTTGATTGAGCCTTTCTGAAACACTCTTTCTGTAGAAACTGCAATTGGACATTCTGAGCGCTAAGAGGCCTCTATTGGGAAAAATAATATCTTCAAATAAAAACTACACAGAAGCATTGTGTGAAACTTATTTCTGATATGTTCATTAAGCTAACAGAGTTAAACCATACTTTGGATTGCGCAGTTCTGAACACTCTTTCTGTAGAAAATGCAAGTGGACATTCGGAGCGCTAAGAGGGTAATAGTGGAAAAAGGAATATATTCAAATATAAACTACACAGTAGCATTCTGTGAAAATTCTTTCTGTTCTGTGCATTCAACTAACAGAGTTGAACCTTACTTTTGATTGAGCCGTTCTGAAACACTCTTTCTGTAGAAACTGCAATTGGACATGCTAAGCGCTAAGAGGCCTACATTGGGAAAAAGAATATCTTCAAATAAAAACTACACAGATGCATTCTGTGAAACTTATTTCTGATCTGTAAATTCAGTTAACAGAGATAAAACATATTTTTGATTGAGCAGTTATGAAACACTCTTTTTGTAGAAAATGCAAGTGGAGATTCGGAGCGCTAAGAGGGTAATAGTGGAAAAAGGAATGTCTTCAAATATAAACTACACAGAATCATTCGGTGAAACTTCTTTCTGATCTGTGCATTCAGCTAACAGAGTTAAACCATACTTTTGATTGAGCAGATCTGAACACTCTTTCTGTTGAAAATGCAACTGGACATTTGGAGCGCTAAGAGCGTAGTAGTGGAAAAAGGAATATATTCAAATATAAACTACACAGAAGCATTCTGTGAAACTTCTTTCTGATCTGAGCATACAGCTAACAGAGTTAAACCATACTTTTGATTGAGCAGTTTTGAAACACTCTGTCTGTAGAAAATGCAACTGGACATTCGTAGCGCTAAGTGGGTAATAGTGGAAAAAAGTATATGTTCAAATATAAACTACACAGAAGCATTGTATGAAACTTCTTTCTGTTCTGTGCATTCAACTAACAGAGTTGAACCTTACTTTTGATTGAGCCGTTCTGAAACACTCTTTCTGTAGAAACTGCAATTGGACATTTTGAGCGCTAAGAGGCCTATATTAGGAAAAAGAATGTCTACAAATAAAAACTACACAGAAGACTTTTGTGAAACTTCTTTCTGTTCTGTTTGTTCAACTAAAAGAGTTGAACCTTAGTTTTGATTGAGCCGTTCTGAAACACTCTTTCTGTAGAAAATGCAAGTGGAGATTCGGAGAGCTAAGAGGGTAATAGTGGAAAAAGGAATGTCTCCAAATATAAACTACACAGAATCATTCTGTGAAACTTCTTTCTGATCAGTGCATTCAGCTAACAGAGTTAAACCATACTTTTGATTGAGCAGATCTGAACTCTCTTTCTGTAGAAAATGCAAATGGACATTTGGAGCGCTAAGAGAGTAGTAGTGGAAAAAGGAATATATTCAAATATAAACTACACAGAAGCATTCTGTGAAACTTCTTTCTGATCTGAGCATTCAGCTAACAGAGTTAAACCATACTTTTGATTGAGCAGTTTTGAAACACTCTGTCTGTAGAAAATGAAACTGGACATTCGTAGCGCTAAGTGGGTAATAGTGGAAAAAAGAATATGTTGAAATATAAACTACACAGAAGCATTGTATGAAACTTCTTTCTGTTCTGTGCATTCAACTAACAGAGTTGAACCTTACTTTTGATTGAGCCTTTCTGAAACACTCTTTCTGTAGAAACTGCAATTGGACATTCTGAACGCTAAGAGGCCTCTATTGGGAAAAATAATATCTTCAAATAAAAACTACACAGAAGCATTGTGTGAAACTTATTTCTGATATGTTCATTAAGCTAACAGAGTTAAACCATACTTTTGATTGCGCAGTTCTGCACACTCTTTCTGTAGAAAATGCAAGTGGACATTCGGAGCGCTAAGAGGGTAATAGTGGAAAAAGGAATATATTCAAATATAAACTACACAGTAGCATTCTGTGAAAATTCTTTCTGTTCTGTGCATTCAACTAACAGAGTTGAACCTTACTTTTGATTGAGCCGTTCTGAAACACTCTTTCTGTAGAAACTGCAATTGGACATGCTAAGCGCTAAGAGGCCTACATTGGGAAAAAGAATATCTTCAAATAAAAACTACACAGATGCATTCTGTGAAACTTATTTCTGATCTGTAAATTCAGTTAACAGAGATAAAACATATTTTTGATTGAGCAGTTATGAAACACTGTTTTTGTAGAAAATGCAAGTGGAGACTCGGAGCGCTAAGAGGGTAATAGTGGAAAAAGGAATGTCTTCAAATATAAACTACACAGAATCACTCGGTGAAACATCTTTCTGATCTGTGCATTCAGCTAACAGAGTTAAACCATACTTTTGATTGAGCAGATCTGAACACTCTTTCTGTAGAAAATGCAACTGGACATTTGGAGCGCTAAGAGCGTAGTAGTGGAAAAAGGAATATATTCAAATATAAACTACACAGAAGCATTCTGTGAAACTTCTTTCTGATCTGAGCATTCAGCTAACAGAGTTAAACCATACTTTTGATTGAGCAGTTTTGAAACACTCTGTCTGTAGAAAATGCAACTGGACATTCGTAGCGCTAAGTGGGTAATAGTGGAAAAAAGAATATGTACAAATATAAACTACACAGAAGCATTGTATGAAACTTCTTTCTGTTCTGTGCATTCAACTAACAGAGTTGAACCTTACTTTTGATTGAGCCGTTCTGAAACACTCTTTCTGTAGAAACTGCAATTGGACATTCTGAGCGCTAAGAGGCCTATATTGGGAAAAAGAATGTCTACAAATAAAAACTACACAGAAGAATTGTGTGAAACTTCTTTCTGTTCTGTTTGTTCAACTAAAAGAGTTGAACCTTAGTTTTGATTGAGCCGTTCTGAAACACTCTTTCTGTAGAAAATGCCAGTGGAGATTCGGAGCGCTAAGAGGGTAATAGTGGAAAAAGGAATGTCTAAAAATATAAACTACACAGAATCATTCTGTGAAACTTCTCTCTGATCTGTGCATTCAGCTAACAGAGTTAAACCATACTTTTGATTGAGCAGATCTGAACACTCTTTCTGTAGAAAATGCAACTGGACATTTGGAGCGCTAAGAGAGTAGTAGTGGAAAAAGGAATATATTCAAATATAAACTACACAGAAGCATTCTGTGAAACTTCTTTCTGATCTGAGCATTCAGCTAACAGAGTTAAACCATACTTTTGATTGAGCAGTTTTGAAACACTCTGTCTGTAGAAAATGCAACTGGACATTCGTAGCGCTAAGTGGGTAATAGTGGAAAAAAGAATATGTTCAAATATAAACTACACAGAAGCATTGTATGAAACTTCTTTCTGTTCTGTGCATTCAACTAACAGAGTTGAACCTTACTTTTGATTGAGCCTTTCTGAAACACTCTTTCTGTAGAAACTGCAATTGGACATTCTGAGCGCTAAGAGGCCTCTATTGGGAAAAATAATATCTTCAAATAAAAACTACACAGAAGCATTGTGTGAAACTTATTTCTGATATGTTCATTAAGCTAACGGAGTTAAACCATACTTTGGATTGCGCAGTTCTGAACACTCTTTCTGTAGAAAATGCAAGTGGACATTCGGAACGCTAAGAGGGTAATAGTGGAAAAAGGAATATATTCAAATGTAAACTACACAGTAGCATTCTGTGAAAATTCTTTCTGTTCTGTGCATTCAACTAACAGAGTTGAACCTTACTTTTGATTGAGCCGTTCTGAAACACTCTTTCTGTAGAAACTGCAATTGGACATGCTAAGCGCTAAGAGGCCTACATTGGGAAAAAGAATATCTTCAAATAAAAACTACACAGATGCATTCTGTGAAACTTATTTCTGATCTGTAAATTCAGTTAACAGAGATAAAACATATTTTTGATTGAGCAGTTATGAAACACTCTTTTTGTAGAAAATGCAAGTGGAGATTCGGAGCGCTAAGAGGGTAATAGTGGAAAAAGGAACGTCTTCAAATATAAACTACACAGAATCATTCGGTGAAACTTCTTTCTGATCTGTGCATTCAGCTAACAGAGTTAAACCATACTTTTGATTGAGCAGATCTGAACACTCTTTCTGTTGAAAATGCAACTGGACATTTGGAGCGCTAAGAGCGTAGTAGTGGAAAAAGGAATATATTCAAATATAAACTACACAGAAGCATTCTGTGAAACTTCTTTCTGATCTGAGCATACAGCTAACAGAGTTAAACCCTAATTTTGATTGAGCAGTTTTGAAACACTCTGTCTGTAGAAAATGCAACTGGACATGCGTAGCGCAAAGTGGGTAATAGTGGAAAAAAGTATATGTTCAAATATAAACTACACAGAAGCATTGTATGAAACTTCTTTCTGTTGTGTGCATTCAACTAACAGAGTTGAACCTTACTTTTGATTGAGCCGTTCTGAAACACTCTTTCTGTAGAAACTGCAATTGGACATTCTGAGCGCTAAGAGGCCTATATTGGGAAAAAGAATGTCTACAAATAAAAACTACACAGAAGAATTGTGTGAAACTTCTTTCTGTTCTGTTTGTTCAACTAAAAGAGTTGAACCTTAGTTTTGATTGAGCCGTTCTGAAACACTCTTTCTGTAGAAAATGCAAGTGGAGATTCGGAGAGCTAAGAGGGTAATAGTGGAAAAAGGAATGTCTCCAAATATAAACTACACAGAATCATTCTGTGAAACTTCTTTCTGATCTGTGCATTCAGCTAACAGAGTTAAACCATACTTTTGATTGAGCAGATCTGAACTCTCTTTCTGTAGAAAATGCAACTGGACATTTGGAGCGCTAAGAGAGTAGTAGTGGAAAAAGGAATATATTCAAATATAAACTACACAGAAGCATTCTGTGAAACTTCTTTCTGATCTGAGCATTCAGCTAACAGAGTTAAACCATACTTTTGATTGAGCAGATTTGAAACACTCTGTCTGTAGAAAATGCAACTGGACATTCGTAGCGCTAAGTGGGTAATAGTGGAAAAAACAATATGTTCAAATATAAACTACACAGAAGCATTGTATGAAACTTCTTTCTGTTCTGTGCATTCAACTAACAGAGTTGAACCTTACATTTGATTGAGCCTTTCTGAAAAACTCTTTCTGTAGAAACTGCAATTGGACATTCTGAGCGCTAAGAGGCCTCTATTGGGAAAAATAATATCTTCAAATAAAAACTACACAGAAGCATTGTGTGAAACTTATTTCTGATATGTTCATTAAGCTAACAGAGTTAAACCATACTTTGGATTGCGCAGTTCTGCACACTCTTTCTGTAGAAAATGCAAGTGGACATTCTGAGCGCTAAGAGGGTAATAGTGGAAAAAGGAATATGTTCAAATATAAACTACACAGAAGCATTCTGTGAAAATTCTTTCTGTTCTGTGCATTCAACTAACAGAGTTGAACCTTACTTTTGATTGAGCCGTTCTGAAACACTCTTTCTGTAGAAACTGCAATTGGACATTCTGAGCGCTAAGAGGCCTATATTGGGAAAAAGAATGTCTACAAATAAAAACTACACAGAAGAATTGTGTGAAACTTCTTTCTGTTCTGTTTGTTCAACTAAAAGAGTTGAACGTTAGTTTTGATTGAGCCGTTCTGAAACACTCTTTCTGTAGAAAATGCAAGTGGAGATTCGGAGCGCTAAGAGGGTAATAGTGGAAAAAGGAATGTCTCCAAATATAAACTACACAGAATCATTCTGTGAAACTTCTTTCTGATCTGTGCATTCAGATAACAGAGTTAAATCATACTTTTGATTGAGCAGATCTGAACACTCTTTCTGTAGAAAATGCAACTGGACATTTGGAGCGCTAAGAGAGTAGTAGTGGAAAAAGGAATATATTCAAATATAAACTACACAGAAGCATTCTGTGAAACTTCTTTCTGATCTGAGCATTCAGCTAACAGAGTTAAACCATACTTTTGATTGAGCAGTTTTGAAACACTCTGTCTGTAGAAAATGCAACTGGACATTCGTAGCGCTAAGTGGGTAATAGTGGAAAAAAGAATATGTTCAAATATAAACTACACAGAAGCATTGTATGAAACTTCTTTCTGTTCTGTGCATTCAACTAACAGAGTTGAACCTTACTTTTGATTGAGCCGTTCTGAAACACTCTTTCTGTAGAAACTGCAATTGGACATTCTGAGCGCTAAGAGCCCTCTATTGGGAAAAATAATAACTTCAAATAAAAACTACACAGAAGCATTGTGTGAAAATTATTTCTGATATGTTCATTAAGCTAACAGAGTTAAACCATACTTTTGATTGCGCAGTTCTGAACACTCTTTCTGTAGAAAATGCAAGTGGACATTCGGAGCGCTAAGAGGGTAATAGTGGAAAAAGGAATATATTCAAATATAAACTACACAGAAGCATTCTGTGAAACTTCTTTCTGATCTGAGCATTCAGCTAACAGAGTTAAACCATACTTTTGATTGAGCAGTTTTGAAACACTCTGTCTGTAGAAAATGCAACTGGACATTCATAGCGCTAAGTGGGTAATAGTGGAAAAAAGAATATGTTCAAATATAAACTACACAGAAGCATTGTATGAAACATCTTTCTGTTCTGTGCATTCCACTAACAGAGTTGAACCTTACTTTTGATTGAGCCGTTCTGAAACACTCTTTCTGTAGAAACTGCAATTGGACATTCTGGGCGCTAAGAGGCCTATATTGGGAAAATGAATGTCTACAAATAAAAACTACACAGAAGAATTGTGTGAAACTTCTTTCTGTTCTGTTTGTTCAACTAAAAGAATTGAACCTTAGTTTTGATTGAGCCGTTCTGAAACACTCTTTCTGTAGAAAATGCAAGTGGAGATTCGGAGCGCTAAGAGTTTAATAGTGGAAAAAGGAATGTCTTCAAATATAAACTACACAGAATCATTCAGTGAAACTTCTTTCTGATCTGTGCATTCAGCGAACAGAGTTAAACCATACTTTTGATTGAGCAGATCTGAACACTCTTTCTGTAGAAAATGCAACTGGACATTCGGAGCTCTAAGAGCGTAGTAGTGGAAAAAGGAATATATTCAAATATAAACTACACAGAAGCATTCTGTGAAACTTCTTTCTGATCTGAGCATTCAGCTAACAGAGTTAAACCATACTTTTGATTGAGCAGTTTTGAAACACTCTGTATGTAGAAAATGCAACTGGACATTCATAGCGCTAAGTGGGTAACAGTGGAAAAAAGAATATGTTCAAATATAAACTACACAGAAGCATTGTATGAAACATCTTTCTGTTCTGTGCATTCCACTAACAGAGTTGAACCTTACTTTTGATTGAGCCGTTCTGAAACACTCTTTCTGTAGAAACTGCAATTGGACATTCTGGGCGCTAAGAGGCCTATATTGGGAAAATGAATGTCTACAAATAAAAACTACACAGAAGAATTGTGTGAAACTTCTTTCTGTTCTGTTTGTTCAACTAAAAGAGTTGAAACTTAGTTTTGATTGAGCCGTTCTGAAACACTCTTTCTGTAGAAAATGCAAGTGGAGATTCGGAGCGCTAAGAGTTTAATAGTGGAAAAAGGAATGTCTTCAAATATAAACTACACAGAATCATTCGGTGAAACTTCTTTCTGATCTGTGCATTCAGCTAACAGAGTTAAACCATACTTTTGATTGAGCAGATCTGATCACTCTTTCTGTAGAAAATACAACTTTACATTTGGAGCGCTAAGAGCGTAGTAGTGGAAAAAGGAATATATACAAATATAAACTACACAGAAGCATTCTGTGAAACTTCTTTCTGATCTGAGCATTCAGCTAACAGAGTTAAACCATACTTTTGATTGAGCAGTTTTGAAACACTCTGTCTGTAGAAAATGCAACTGGACATTCGTAGCGCTAAGTGGGTAATAGTGGAAAAAAGAATATGTTCAAATATAAACTACACAGAAGCATTGTATGAAACTTCTTTCTGTTCTGTGCATTCAACTAACAGAGTTGAACCTTACTTTTGATTGAGCCGTTCTGAAACACTCTTTCTGTAGAAACTGCAATTGGACATTCTGAGGGCTAAGAGGCCTATATTGGGAAAAAGAATGTCTACAGATAAAAACTACACAGAAGAATTGTGTGAAACTTCTTTCTGTTCTGTTTGTTCAACTAAAAGAGTTGAACCTTAGTTTTGATTGCGCAGTTCTGAACACTCTTTCTGTAGAAAATGCAAGTGGACATTCGGAGCGCTAAGAGGGTAATAGTGGAAAAAGGAATATATTCAAACATAAACTACACAGAATCATTCTGTGAAACTTCTTTCTGATCTGTGCATTCAGCTAACAGAGTTAAACCATACTTTTGATTGAGCAGATCTGAACACTCTTTCAGTAGAAAATGCAACTGGACATTTTTAGCGCTAAGAGAGTAGTAGTGGAAAAAGGAATATATTCAAATATAAACTACACAGAAGCATTCTGTGAAACTTCTTTCTGATCTGAGCATTCAGCTAACAGAGTTAAACCATACTTTTGATTGAGCAGTTTTGAAACACTCTGTCTGTAGAAAATGCAACTGGACATTCGTAGCGCTAAGTGGGTAATAGTGGAAAAAAGAATATGTTCAAATATAAACTACACAGAACCATTGTATGAAACTTCTTTCTGTTCTGTGCATTCAACTAACAGAGTTGAACCTTACTTTTGATTGAGCCTTTCTGAAACACTCTTTCTGTAGAAACTGCAATTGGACATTCTGAGCGCTAAGAGGCCTCCATTGGGAAAAATAATATCTTCAAATAAAAACTACACAGAAGCATTGTGTGAAACTTATTTCTGATATGTTCATTAAGCTAACAGAGTTAAACCATACTTTTGATTGCGCAGTTCTGAACACTCTTTCTGTAGAAAATGCAAGTGGACATTCGGAGCGCAAAGTGGGTAATAGTGGAAAAAGGAATATATTCAAATATAAACTACACAGTAGCATTCTGTGAAAATACTTTCTGTTCTGTGCATTCAACTAACAGAGTTCAACCTTACTTTTGATTGAGCCGTTCTGAAACACTCTTTCTGTAGAAACTGCAATTGGACATGCTAAGCGCTAAGAGGCCTACATTGGGAAAAAGAATATCTTCAAATAAAAACTACACAGATGCATTCTGTGAAACTTATTTCTGATCTGTAATTTCAGTTAACAGAGATAAAACATATTTTTGATTGAGCAGTTATGAAACACTCTTTTTGTAGAAAATGCAAGTGGAGATTCGGAGCGCTAAGAGGGTAATAGTGGAAAAAGGAATGTCTTCAAATATAAACTACACAGAATCATTCGGTGAAACTTCTTTCTGATCTGTGCATTCAGCTAACAGAGTTAAACCATACTTTTGATTGAGCAGATCTGAACACTCTTTCTGTAGAAAATGCAACTGGACATTTGGAGCGCTAAGAGCGTAGTAGTGGAAAAAGGAATATATTCAAATATAAACTACACAGAAGCATTCTGTGAAACTTCTTTCTCATCTGAGCATTCAGCTAACAGAGTTAAACCATACTTTTGATTGAGCAGTTTTGAAACACTCTGTCTGTAGAAAATGCAACTGGACATTCGTAGCGCTAAGTGGGTAATAGTGGAAAAAAGAATATGTTCAAATATGAACTACACAGAAGCATTGTATGAAACTTCTTTCTGTTCTGTGCATTCAACTAACAGAGTTGAACCTTACTTTTGATTGAGCCGTTCTGAAACACTCTTTCTGTAGAAACTGCAATTGGACATTCTGAGCGCTAAGAGGCCTATATTGGGAAAAAAATGTCTACAAATAAAAACTACACAGAAGAATTGTGTGAAACTTCTTTCTGTTCTGTTTGTTCAACTAAAAGAGTTGAACCTTAGTTTTGATGGAGCCGTTCTGAAACACTCTTTCTGTAGAAAATGCAAGTGGAGAATCGGAGCGCTAAGTGGGTAATAGTGGAAAAAGGAATATCTCCAAATATAAACTACACAGAATCATTCTGTGAAACTTCTTTCTGATCTGTGCATTCAGCTAACAGAGTTAAACCATACTTTTGATTGAGCAGATGTGAACACTCATTCTGTAGAAAATGCAACTGGACATTTGGAGCGCTAAGAGAGTAGTAGTGGAAAAAGGAATATATTCAAATATAAACTACACAGAAGCATTCTGTGAAACTTCTTTCTGATCTGAGCATTCAGCTAACAGAGTTAAACCATACTTTTGATTGAGCAGTTTTGAAACACTCTGTCTGTAGAAAATGCAACTGGACATTCGTAGCGCTAAGTGGGTAATAGTGGAAAAAAGAATATGTTCAAATATAAACTACACAGAAGCATTGTATGAAACTTCTTTCTGTTCTGTGCATTCAACTAACAGAGTTGAACCTTACTTTTGATTGAGCCTTTCTGAAACACTCTTTCTGTAGAAACTGCAATTGGACATTCTGAGCGCTAAGAGGCCTCTATTGGGAAAAATAATATCTTCAAATAAAAACTACACAGAAGCATTGTGTGAAACTTATCTCTGATATGTTCATTAAGCTAACAGAGTTAAACCATACTTTTGATTGCGCAGTTCTGAAAACTATTTCTGTAGAAAATGCAAGTTGACATTCGGAGCGCTAAGAGGGTAATAGTGGAAAAAGGAATATATTCAAATATAAACTACACAGTAGCATTCTGTGAAAATTCTTTCTGTTCTGTGCATTCAACTAACAGAGTTGAACCTTACTTTTGATTGAGCCGTTCTGAAACACTCTTTCTGTAGAAACTGCAATTGGACATGCTAAGCGCTAAGAGGCCTACATTGGGAAAAAGAATATCTTCAAATAAAAACTACACAGATGCATTCTGTGAAACTTATTTCTGATCTGTAAATTCAGTTAACAGAGATAAAACATATTTTTGATTGAGCAGTTATGAAACACTATTTTTGTAGGAAATGCAAGTGGAGATTCGGAGCGCTAAGTGGGTAATAGTGGAAAAAGGAATGTCTTCAAATATAAACTACACAGAATCATTCGGTGAAACTTCTTTCTGATCTGTGCATTCAGCTAACAGAGTTAAACCATACTTTTGATTGAGCAGATCTGAACACTCTTTCTGTAGAAAATGCAACTGGACATTTGGAGCGCTAAGAGCGTAGTAGTGGAAAAAGGAATATATTCAAATATAAACTACACAGAAGCATTCTGTGAAACTTCTTTCTGATCTGAGCATTCAGCTAACAGAGTTAAACAATACTTTGGATTGAGCAGTTTTGAAACACTCTGTCTGTAGAAAATGCAACTGGACATTCGTAGCGCTAAGTGGGTAATAGTGGAAAAAAGAATATGTTCAAATATAAACTACACAGAAGCATTGTATGAAACTTCTTTCTGTTCTGTGCATTCAACTAACAGAGTTGAACCTTACTTTTGATTGAGCCTTTCTGAAACACTCTTTCTGTAGAAACTGCAATTGGACATTCTGAGCGCTAAGAGGCCTCTATTGGGAAAAATAATATCTTCAGATAAAAAGTACACAGAAGCATTGTGTGAAACTTATTTCTGATATTTTCATTAAGCTAACAGAGTTAAACCATACTTTTGATTGCGCAGTTCTGAACACTCTTTCTGTAGAAAATGCAAGTGGACATTCGGAGCGCTAAGAGGGTAATAGTGGAAAAAGGAATATATTCAAATATAAACTACACAGTAGCATTCTGTGAAAATTCTTTCTGTTCTGTGCATTCAACTAACAGAGTTGAACCTTACTTTTGATTGAGCCGTTCTGAAACACTCTTTCTGTAGAAACTGCAATTGGACATGCTAAGCGCTAAGAGGCCTACATTGGGAAAAAGAATATCTTCAAATAAAAACTACACAGATGCATTCTGTGAAACTTATTTCTGATCTGTAAATTCAGTTAACAGAGATAAAACATATTTTTGATTGAGCAGTTATGAAACACTATTTTTGTAGGAAATGCAAGTGGAGATTCGGAGCGCTAAGTGGGTAATAGTGGAAAAAGGAATGTCTTCAAATATAAACTACACAGAATCATTCGGTGAAACTTCTTTCTGATCTGTGCATTCAGCTAACAGAGTTAAACCATACTTTTGATTGAGCAGATCTGAACACTCTTTCTGTAGAAAATGCAACTGGACATTTGGAGCGCTAAGAGCGTAGTAGTGGAAAAAGGAATATATTCAAATATAAACTACACAGAAGCATTCTGTGAAACTTCTTTCTGATCTGAGCATTCAGCTAACAGAGTTAAACAATACTTTGGATTGAGCAGTTTTGAAACACTCTGTCTGTAGAAAATGCAACTGGACATTCGTAGCGCTAAGTGGGTAATAGTGGAAAAAAGAATATGTTCAAATATAAACTACACAGAAGCATTGTATGAAACTTCTTTCTGTTCTGTGCATTCAACTAACAGAGTTGAACCTTACTTTTGATTGAGCCGTTCTGAAACACTCTTTCTGTAGAAACTGCAATTGGACATTCTGAGCGCTAAGAGGCCTATATTGGGAAAAAGAAGGTCTACAAATAAAAACTACACAGAAGAATTGTGTGAAACTTCTTTCTGTTCTGTTTGTTCAACTAAAAGATTTGAACCTTAGTTTTGATTGAGCCGTTCTGAAACACTCTTTCTGAAGAAAATGCAAGTGGAGATTCGGAGCGCTAAGAGGGTAATAGTGGAAAAAGGAATGTCTCCAAATATAAACTACACAGAATCATTCTTTGAAACTTCTTTCTGATCTGTGCATTCAGCTAACAGAGTTAAACCATACTTTTGATTGAGCAGATCTGAACACTCTTTCTGTAGAAAATGCAACTGGACATTTGGAGCGTTAAGAGAGTAGTAGTGGAAAAAGGAATATATTCAAATATAAACTACACAGAAGCATTCTGTGAAACTTCTTTCTGATCTGAGCATTCAGCTAACAGAGTTAAACCATACTTTTGATTGAGCAGTTTTGAAACACTCTGTCTGTAGAAAATGCAACTGGACATTCGTTGCGCTAAGTGGGTAATAGTGGAAAAAAGAATATGTTCAAATATAAACTACACAGAAGCATTGTATGAAACTTCTTTCTGTTCTGTGCATTCAACTAACAGAGTTGAACCTTACTTTTGATTGAGCCGTTCTGAAACACTCTTTCTGTAGAAACTGCAATTGGACATTCTGAGCGCTGAGAGGCCTATATTGGGAAAATGAATGTCTACAGATAAAAACTACACAGAAGAATTGTGTGAAACTTCTTTCTGTTCTGTTTGTTCAACTGAAAGAGTTGAACCTTAGTTTTGATTGCGCAGTTCTGAACACTCTTTCTGTAGAAAATGCAAGTGGACATTCGGAGCGCTAAGAGGGTAATAGTGGAAAAAGGAATATATTCAAATATAAACTACACAGAATCATTCTGTGAAACTTCTTTCTGTTCTGTGCATTCAGCTAACAGAGTTAAACCATACTTTTGATTGAGCAGATCTGAACACTCTTTCTGTAGAAAATGCAACTGGACAGTTGGAGCGCTAAGAGAGTAGTAGTGGAAAAAGGAATATGTTCAAATATAAACTACACAGAAGCATTCTGTGAAACTTCTTTCTGATCTGAGCATTCAGCTAACAGAGTTAAACCATACTTTTGATTGAGCAGTTTTGAAACACTCTGTCTGTAGAAAATGCAACTGGACATTCGTAGCGCTAAGTGGGTAAGAGTGGAAAAAAGAATATTTTCAAATATAAACTACACAGAAGCATTGTATGAAACTTCTTTCTGTTCTGTGCATTCAACAAACAGAGTTGAACCTTACTTTTGATTGAGCCTTTCTGAAACACTCTTTCTGTAGAAACTGCAATTGGACATTCTGAGCGCTAAGAGGCCTCCATTGGGAAAAATAATATCTTCAAATAAAAACTACACAGAAGCATTGTGTGAAACTTATTTCTGATATGTTCATTAAGTTAACAGAGTTAAACCATACTTTTGATTGCGCAGTTCTGAACACTCTTTCTGTAGAAAATGCAAGTGGACATTCGGAGCGCTAAGAGGGTAATAGTGGAAAAAGGAATATATTCAAATATAAACTACACAGTAGCATTCTGTGAAAATACTTTCTGTTCTGTGCATTCAACTAACAGAGTTCAACCTTACTTTTGATTGAGCCGTTCTGAAACACTCTTTCTGTAGAAACTGCAATTGGACATGCTAAGCGCTAAGAGGCCTACATTGGGAAAAAGAATATCTTCAAATAAAAACTACACAGATGCATTCTGTGAAACTTATTTCTGATCTGTAATTTCAGTTAACAGAGATAAAACATATTTTTGATTGAGCAGTTATGAAACACTCTTTTTGTAGAAAATGCAAGTGGAGATTCGGAGCGCTAAGAGGGTAATAGTGGAAAAAGGAATGTCTTCAAATATAAACTACACAGAATCATTCGGTGAAAATTCTTTCTGATCTGTGCATTCAGCCAACAGAGTTAAACCATACTTTTGATTGAGCAGATCTGAACACTCTTTCTGTAGAAAATGCAACTGGACATTTGGAGAGCTAAGAGCGTAGTAGTGGAAAAAGGAATATATTCAAATATAAACTACACAGAAGCATTCTGTGAAACTTCTTTCTGATCTGAGCATTCAGCTAACAGAGTTAAACCATACTTTTGATTGAGCAGTTTTGAAACACTCTGTCTGTAGAAAATGCAACTGGACATTCGTAGCGCTAAGTGGGTAATAGTGGAAAAAAGAATATGTTCAAATATGAACTACACAGAAGCATTGTATGAAACTTCTTTCTGTTCTGTGCATTCAACTAACAGAGTTGAACCTTACTTTTGATTGAGCCGTTCTGAAACACTCTTTCTGTAGAAACTGCAATTGGACATTCTGAGCGCTAAGAGGCCTATATTGGGAAAAAGAATGTCTACAAATAAAAACTACACAGAAGAATTGTGTGAAACTTCTTTCTGTTCTGTTTGTTCAACTAAAAGAGTTGAACCTTAGTTTTGAATGAGCCGTTCTGAAACACTCTTTCTGTAGAAAATGCAAGTGGAGAATCGGAGTGCTAAGAGGGTAATAGTGGAAAAAGGAATGTCTCCAAATATAAACTACACAGAATCATTCTGTGAAACTTCTTTCTGATCTGTGCATTCAGCTAACAGAGTTAAAACATA
Source organism: Symphalangus syndactylus (assembly GCF_028878055.3). Classification (NCBI taxonomy): domain Eukaryota; kingdom Metazoa; phylum Chordata; class Mammalia; order Primates; family Hylobatidae; genus Symphalangus; species Symphalangus syndactylus. The sequence continues at coordinate 106,114,975 of NC_072437.2, read as the reverse complement.
CTTTTGATTGAGCAGATCTGAACACTCTTTCTGTAGAAAATGCAACTGGACATTTGGAGCGCTAAGAGCGTAGTAGTGGAAAAAGGAATATATTCAAATATAAACTACACAGAAGCATTCTGTGAAACTTCTTTCTGATCTGAGCATTCAGCTAACAGAATTAAACCATACTTTTGATTGAGCAGTTTTGAAACACTCTGTCTGTACAAAATGCAACTGGACATTCGTAGCGCTAAGTGGGTAATAGTGGAAAAAAGAATATGTTCAAATATAAACTACACAGAAGCATTGTATGAAACTTCTTTCTGTTCTGTGCATTCAACTAACAGAGTTGAACCTTACTTTTGATTGAGCCTTTCTGAAACACTCTTTCTGTAGAAACTGCAATTGGACATTCTGAGCGCTAAGAGGCCTCTATTGGGAAAAATAATATCTTCAAATAAAAACTACACAGAAGCATTGTGTGAAACTTATCTCTGATATGTTCATTAAGCTAACAGAGTTAAACCATACTTTTGATTGCGCAGTTCTGAAAACTATTTCTGTAGAAAATGCAAGTTGACATTCGGAGCGCTAAGAGGGTAATAGTGGAAAAAGGAATATATTCAAATATAAACTACACAGTAGCATTCTGTGAAAATTCTTTCTGTTCTGTGCATTCAACTAACAGAGTTGAACCTTACTTTTGATTGAGCCGTTCTGAAACACTCTTTCTGTAGAAACTGCAATTGGACATGCTAAGCGCTAAGAGGCCTACATTGGGAAAAAGAATATCTTCAAATAAAAACTACACAGATGCATTCTGTGAAACTTATTTCTGATCTGTAAATTCAGTTAACAGAGATAAAACATATTTTTGATTGAGCAGTTATGAAACACTATTTTTGTAGGAAATGCAAGTGGAGATTCGGAGCGCTAAGTGGGTAATAGTGGAAAAAGGAATGTCTTCAAATATAAACTACACAGAATCATTCGGTGAAACTTCTTTCTGATCTGTGCATTCAGCTAACAGAGTTAAACCATACTTTTGATTGAGCAGATCTGAACACTCTTTCTGTAGAAAATGCAACTGGACATTTGGAGCGCTAAGAGCGTAGTAGTGGAAAAAGGAATATATTCAAATATAAACTACACAGAAGCATTCTGTGAAACTTCTTTCTGATCTGAGCATTCAGCTAACAGAGTTAAACAATACTTTGGATTGAGCAGTTTTGAAACACTCTGTCTGTAGAAAATGCAACTGGACATTCGTAGCGCTAAGTGGGTAATAGTGGAAAAAAGAATATGTTCAAATATAAACTACACAGAAGCATTGTATGAAACTACTTTCTGTTCTGTGCATTCAACTAACAGAGTTGAACCTTACTTTTGATTGAGCCGTTCTGAAACACTCTTTCTGTAGAAACTGCAATTGGACATTCTGAGCGCTAAGAGGCCTATATTGGGAAAAAGAATGTCTACAAATAAAAACTACACAGAAGAATTGTGTGAAACTTCTTTCTGTTCTGTTTGTTCAACTAAAAGAGTTGAACCTTAGTTTTGATTGAGCCGTTCTGAAACACTCTTTCTGTAGAAAATGCAAGTGGAGATTCGGAGCGCTAAGAGGGTAATAGTGGAAAAAGGAATGTCTCCAAATATAAACTACACAGAATCATTCTTTGAAACTTCTTTCTGATCTGTGCATTCAGCTAACAGAGTTAAACCATACTTTTGATTGAGCAGATCTGAACACTCTTTCTGTAGAAAATGCAACTGGACATTTGGAGCGTTAAGAGAGTAGTAGTGGAAAAAGGAATATATTCAAATATAAACTACACAGAAGCATTCTGTGAAACTTCTTTCTGATCTGAGCATTCAGCTAACAGAGTTAAACCATACTTTTGATTGAGCAGTTTTGAAACACTCTGTCTGTAGAAAATGCAACTGGACATTCGTTGCGCTAAGTGGGTAATAGTGGAAAAAAGAATATGTTCAAATATAAACTACACAGAAGCATTGTATGAAACTTCTTTCTGTTCTGTGCATTCAACTAACAGAGTTGAACCTTACTTTTGATTGAGCCGTTCTGAAACACTCTTTCTGTAGAAACTGCAATTGGACATTCTGAGCGCTGAGAGGCCTATATTGGGAAATTGAATGTCTACAGATAAAAACTACACAGAAGAATTGTGTGAAACTTCTTTCTGTTCTGTTTGTTCAACTGAAAGAGTTGAACCTTAGTTTTGATTGCGCAGTTCTGAACACTCTTTCTGTAGAAAATGCAAGTGGACATTCGGAGCGCTAAGAGGGTAATAGTGGAAAAAGGAATATATTCAAATATAAACTACACAGAATCATTCTGTGAAACTTCTTTCTGTTCTGTGCATTCAGCTAACAGAGTTAAACCATACTTTTGATTGAGCAGATCTGAACACTCTTTCTGTAGAAAATGCAACTGGACAGTTGGAGCGCTAAGAGAGTAGTAGTGGAAAAAGGAATATGTTCAAATATAAACTACACAGAAGCATTCTGTGAAACTTCTTTCTGATCTGATCATTCAGCTAACAGAGTTAAACCATACTTTTGATTGAGCAGTTTTGAAACACTCTGTCTGTAGAAAATGCAACTGGACATTCGTAGCGCTAAGTGGGTAAGAGTGGAAAAAAGAATATTTTCAAATATAAACTACACAGAAGCATTGTATGAAACTTCTTTCTGTTCTGTGCATTCAACAAACAGAGTTGAACCTTACTTTTGATTGAGCCTTTCTGAAACACTCTTTCTGTAGAAACTGCAATTGGACATTCTGAGCGCTAAGAGGCCTCCATTGGGAAAAATAATATCTTCAAATAAAAACTACACAGAAGCATTGTGTGAAACTTATTTCTGATATGTTCATTAAGTTAACAGAGTTAAACCATACTTTTGATTGCGCAGTTCTGAACACTCTTTCTGTAGAAAATGCAAGTGGACATTCGGAGCGCTAAGAGGGTAATAGTGGAAAAAGGAATATATTCAAATATAAACTACACAGTAGCATTCTGTGAAAATACTTTCTGTTCTGTGCATTCAACTAACAGAGTTCAACCTTACTTTTGATTGAGCCGTTCTGAAACACTCTTTCTGTAGAAACTGCAATTGGACATGCTAAGCGCTAAGAGGCCTACATTGGGAAAAAGAATATCTTCAAATAAAAACTACACAGATGCATTCTGTGAAACTTATTTCTGATCTGTAAATTCAGTTAACAGAGATAAAACATATTTTTGATTGAGCAGTTATGAAACACTCTTTTTGTAGAAAATGCAAGTGGAGATTCGGAGCGCTAAGAGGGTAATAGTGGAAAAAGGAACGTCTTCAAATATAAACTACACAGAATCATTCGGTGAAACTTCTTTCTGATCTGTGCATTCAGCTAACAGAGTTAAACCATACTTTTGATTGAGCAGATCTGAACACTCTTTCTGTAGAAAATGCAACTGGACATTTGGAGAGCTAAGAGCGTAGTAGTGGAAAAAGGAATATATTCAAATATAAACTACACAGAAGCATTCTGTGAAACTTCTTTCTGATCTGAGCATTCAGCTAACAGAGTTAAACCATACTTTTGATTGAGCAGTTTTGAAACACTCTGTCTGTAGAAAATGCAACTGGACATTCGTAGCGTTAAGTGGGTAATAGTGGAAAAAAGAATATGTTCAAATATGAACTACACAGAAGCATTGTATGAAACTTCTTTCTGTTCTGTGCATTCAACTAACAGAGTTGAACCTTACTTTTGATTGAGCCGTTCTGAAACACTCTTTCTGTAGAAACTGCAATTGGACATTCTGAGCGCTAAGAGGCCTATATTGGGAAAAAGAATGTCTACAAATAAAAACTACACAGAAGAATTGTGTGAAACTTCTTTCTGTTCTGTTTGTTCAACTAAAAGAGTTGAACCTTAGTTTTGAATGAGCCGTTCTGAAACACTCTTTCTGTAGAAAATGCAAGTGGAGAATCGGAGTGCTAAGAGGGTAATAGTGGAAAAAGGAATGTCTCCAAATATAAACTACACAGAATCATTCTGTGAAACTTCTTTCTGATCTGTGCATTCAGCTAACAGAGTTAAAACATACTTTTGATTGAGCAGATCTGAACACTCTTTCTGTAGAAAATGCAACTGGACATTTGGAGCGCTAAGAGCGTAGTAGTGGAAAAAGGAATATATTCAAATATAAACTACACAGAAGCATTCTGTGAAACTTCTTTCTGATCTGAGCATTCAGCTAACAGAATTAAACCATACTTTTGATTGAGCAGTTTTGAAACACTCTGTCTGTACAAAATGCAACTGGACATTCGTAGCGCTAAGTGGGTAATAGTGGAAAAAAGAATATGTTCAAATATAAACTACACAGAAGCATTGTATGAAACTTCTTTCTGTTCTGTGCATTCAACTAACAGAGTTGAACCTTACTTTTGATTGAGCCTTTCTGAAACACTCTTTCTGTAGAAACTGCAATTGGACATTCTGAGCGCTAAGAGGCCTCTATTGGGAAAAATAATATCTTCAAATAAAAACTACACAGAAGCATTGTGTGAAACTTATCTCTGATATGTTCATTAAGCTAACAGAGTTAAACCATACTTTTGATTGCGCAGTTCTGAAAACTATTTCTGTAGAAAATGCAAGTTGACATTCGGAGCGCTAAGAGGGTAATAGTGGAAAAAGGAATATATTCAAATATAAACTACACAGTAGCATTCTGTGAAAATTCTTTCTGTTCTGTGCATTCAACTAACAGAGCTGAACCTTACTTTTGATTGAGCCATTCTGAAACTCTCTTTCTGTAGAAACTGCAATTTTACATGCTAAGCGCTAAGAGGCCTACATTGGGAAAAATAATATCTTCAAATAAAAACTACACAGATGCATTCTGTGAAACTTATTTCTGATCTGTAAATTCAGTTAACAGAGATAAAACATATTTTTGATTGAGCAGTTATGAAACACTCTTTTTGTAGAAAATGCAAGTGGAGATTCGGAGCGCTAAGAGGGTAATAGTGGAAAAAGGAATGTCTTCAAATATAAACTACACAGAATCATTCGGTGAAACTTCTTTCTGATCTGTGCATTCAGCTAACAGAGTTAAACCATACATTTGATTGAGCAGATCTGAACACTCTTTCTGTAGAAAATGCAATTGGACATTTGGAGCGCTAAGAGCGTAGTAGTTTAAAAATGAATATATTCAAATATAAACTACACAGAAGCATTCTGTGAAACTTCTTTCTGATCTGAGCATTCAGCTAACAGAGTTAAACCATACTTTTGATTGAGCAGTTTTGAAACACTCTGTCTGTAGAAAATGCAACTGGACATTCGTAGCGCTAAGTGGGTAATAGTGGAAAAAAGAATATGTTCAAATATAAACTACACAGAAGCATTGTATGAAACTTCTTTCTGTTCTGTGCATTCAACTAACAGAGTTGAACCATACTTTTGATTGAGCCGTTCTGAAACACTCTTTCTGTAGAAACTGCAATTAGACATTCTGAGCGCTAAGAGGCCTATATTGGGAAAAAGAATGTCTACAAATAAAAACTACACAGAAGAATTGTGTGAAACTTCTTTCTGTTCTCTTTGTTCAACTAAAAGAGTTGAACCTTAGTTTTGATTGAGCCGTTCTGAAACACTCTTTCTGTAGAAAATGCAAGTGGAGATTCGGAGCGCTAAGAGGGTAATAGTGGAAAAAGGAATGTCTCCAAATATAAACTACACAGAATCATTCTGTGAAACTTCTTTCTGATCTGTGCATTCAGCTAACAGAGTTAAACCATAGTTTTGATTGAGCAGATCTGAAGACTCTTTCTGTAGAAAATGCAACTGGACATTTGGAGCGCTAAGAGAGTAGTAGTGGAAAAAGGAATATATTCAAACATAAACTACACAGAAGCATTCTGTGAAACTTCTTTCTGATCTGAGCATTCAGCTAACAGAGTTAAACCATACTTTTGATTGAGCAGTTTTGAAACACTCTGTCTGTAGAAAATGCAACTGGACATTCGTAGCGCTAAGTGGGTAATAGTGGAAAAAAGAATATGTTCAAATATAAACTACACAGAATCATTGTATGAAACTTCTTTCTGTTCTGTGCATTCAACTAACAGAGTTGAACCTTACTTTTGATTGAGCCTTTCTGAAACACTCTTTCTGTAGAAACTGCAATTGGACATTCTGAGCGCTAAGAGGCCTCTATTGGGAAAAATAATATCTTCAAATAAAAACTACACAGAAGCATTGTGTGAAACTTATTTCTGATATGTTCATTAAGCTAACAGAGTTAAACCATACTTTTGATTGCGCAGTTCTGAACACTCTTTCTGTAGAAAATGCAAGTGGACATTCGGAGCGCTAAGAGGGTAATAGTGGAAAAAGGAATATATTCAAATATAAACTACACAGAATCATTCTGTGAAACTTCTTTCTGATCTGTGCATTCAGCTAACAGAGTTAAACCATACTTTTGATTGAGCAGATCTGAACACTCTTTCTGTAGAAAATGCAACTGGACATTTGGAGCGCTAAGAGAGTAGTAGTGGAAAAAGGAATATATTCAAATATAAACTACACAGAAGCATTCTGTGAAACTTCTCTCTGATCTGAGCATTCAGCTAACAGAGTTAAACCATACTTTTGATTGAGCAGTTTTGAAACACTCTGTCTGTAGAAAATGCAACTGGACATTCGTAGCGCTAAGTGGGTAATAGTGGAAAAAAGAATATGTTCAAATATAAACTACACAGAAGCATTGTATGAAAATTCTTTCTGTTCTGTGCATTCAACTAACAGAGTTGAACCTTACTTTTGATTGAGCCTTTCTGAAACACTCTTTCTGTAGAAACTGCAATTGGACATTCTGAGCGCTAAGAGGCCTCCATTGGGAAAAATAATATCTTCAAATAAAAACTACACAGAAGCATTGTGTGAAACTTATTTCTGATATGTTCATTAAGTTAACAGAGTTAATCCATACTTTTGATTGCGCAGTTCTGAACACTCTTTCTGTAGAAAATGCAAGTGGACATTCGGAGCGCTAAGAGGGTAATAGTGGAAAAAGGAATATATTCAAAAATAAACTACACATTAGCATTCTGTGAAAATACTTTCTGTTCTGTGCTTTCAACTAACAGAGTTCAACCTTACTTTTGATTGAGCCGTTCTGAAACACTCTTTCTGTAGAAACTGCAATTGGACATGCTAAGCGCTAAGAGGCCTACATTGGGAAAAAGAATATCTTCAAATAAAAACTACACAGATGCATTCTGTGAAACTTATTTCTGATCTGTAATTTCAGTTAACAGAGATAAAACATATTTTTGATTGAGCAGTTATGAAACACTCTTTTTGTAGAAAATGCAAGTGGAGATTCGGAGCGCTAAGAGGGTAATAGTGGAAAAAGGAATGTCTTCAAATATAAACTACACAGAATCATTCGGTGAAACTTCTTTCTGATCTGTGCATTCAGCCAACAGAGTTAAACCATACTTTTGATTGAGCAGATCTGAACACTCTTTCTGTAGAAAATGCAACTGGACATTTGGAGCGCTAAGAGCGTAGTAGTTTAAAAATGAATATATTCAAATATAAACTACACAGAAGCATTCTGTGAAACTTCTTTCTGATCTGAGCATTCAGCTAACAGAGTTAAACCATACTTTTGATTGAGCAGTTTTGAAACACTCTGTCTGTAGAAAATGCAACTGGACATTCGTAGCGCTAAGTGGGTAATAGTGGAAAAAAGAATATGTTCAAATATAAACTACACAGAAGCATTGTATGAAACTTCTTTCTGTTCTGTGCATTCAACTAACAGAGTTGAACCATACTTTTGATTGAGCCGTTCTGAAACACTCTTTCTGTAGAAACTGCAATTAGACATTCTGAGCGCTAAGAGGCCTATATTGGGAAAAAGAATGTCTACAAATAAAAACTACACAGAAGAATTGTGTGAAACTTCTTTCTGTTCTCTTTGTTCAACTAAAAGAGTTGAACCTTAGTTTTGATTGAGCCGTTCTGAAACACTCTTTCTGTAGAAAATGCAAGTGGAGATTCGGAGCGCTAAGAGGGTAATAGTGGAAAAAGGAATGTCTCCAAATATAAACTACACAGAATCATTCTGTGAAACTTCTTTCTGATCTGTGCATTCAGCTAACAGAGTTAAACCATAGTTTTGATTGAGCAGATCTGAAGACTCTTTCTGTAGAAAATGCAACTGGACATTTGGAGCGCTAAGAGAGTAGTAGTGGAAAAAGGAATATATTCAAACATAAACTACACAGAAGCATTCTGTGAAACTTCTTTCTGATCTGAGCATTCAGCTAACAGAGTTAAACCATACTTTTGATTGAGCAGTTTTGAAACACTCTGTCTGTAGAAAATGCAACTGGACATTCGTAGCGCTAAGTGGGTAATAGTGGAAAAAAGAATATGTTCAAATATAAACTACACAGAATCATTGTATGAAACTTCTTTCTGTTCTGTGCATTCAACTAACAGAGTTGAACCTTACTTTTGATTGAGCCTTTCTGAAACACTCTTTCTGTAGAAACTGCAATTGGACATTCTGAGCGCTAAGAGGCCTCTATTGGGAAAAATAATATCTTCAAATAAAAACTACACAGAAGCATTGTGTGAAACTTATTTCTGATATGTTCATTAAGCTAACAGAGTTAAACCATACTTTTGATTGCGCAGTTCTGAACACTCTTTCTGTAGAAAATGCAAGTGGACATTCGGAGCGCTAAGAGGGTAATAGTGGAAAAAGGAATATATTCAAATATAAACTACACAGAATCATTCTGTGAAACTTCTTTCTGATCTGTGCATTCAGCTAACAGAGTTAAACCATACTTTTGATTGAGCAGATCTGAACACTCTTTCTGTAGAAAATGCAACTGGACATTTGGAGCGCTAAGAGAGTAGTAGTGGAAAAAGGAATATATTCAAATATAAACTACACAGAAGCATTCTGTGAAACTTCTCTCTGATCTGAGCATTCAGCTAACAGAGTTAAACCATACTTTTGATTGAGCAGTTTTGAAACACTCTGTCTGTAGAAAATGCAACTGGACATTCGTAGCGCTAAGTGGGTAATAGTGGAAAAAAGAATATGTTCAAATATAAACTACACAGAAGCATTGTATGAAAATTCTTTCTGTTCTGTGCATTCAACTAACAGAGTTGAACCTTACTTTTGATTGAGCCTTTCTGAAACACTCTTTCTGTAGAAACTGCAATTGGACATTCTGAGCGCTAAGAGGCCTCCATTGGGAAAAATAATATCTTCAAATAAAAACTACACAGAAGCATTGTGTGAAACTTATTTCTGATATGTTCATTAAGTTAACAGAGTTAATCCATACTTTTGATTGCGCAGTTCTGAACACTCTTTCTGTAGAAAATGCAAGTGGACATTCGGAGCGCTAAGAGGGTAATAGTGGAAAAAGGAATATATTCAAAAATAAACTACACATTAGCATTCTGTGAAAATACTTTCTGTTCTGTGCTTTCAACTAACAGAGTTCAACCTTACTTTTGATTGAGGCGTTCTGAAACACTCTTTCTGTAGAAACTGCAATTGGACATGCTAAGCGCTAAGAGGCCTACATTGGGAAAAAGAATATCTTCAAATAAAAACTACACAGATGCATTTTGTGAAACTTACTTCTGATCTGTAAATTCCGTTAACAGAGATAAAACATATTTTTGATTGAGCAGTTATGAAACACTCTTTTTGTAGAAAATGCAAGTGGAGATTCGGAGCGCTAAGAGGGTAATAATGGAAAAAGGAATGTCTTCAAATATAAACTACACAGAAACATTCGGTGAAACTTCTTTCTGATCTGTGCATTCAGCTAACAGAGTTAAACCATACTTTTGATTGAGCAGATCTGAACACTCTTTCTGTAGAAAATGCAACTGGACATTTGGAGCGCTAAGAGCGTAGTAGTGGAAAAAGGAATATATTCAAATATAAACTACACAGAAGCATTCTGTGAAACTTCTTTCTGATCTGAGCATTCAGCTAACAGAGTTAAACCATACTTTTGATTGAACAGTTTTGAAACACTCTGTCTGTAGAAAATGCAACTGGACATTCGTAGCGCTAAGTGGGTAATAGTGGAAAAAAGAATATATTCAAATATAAACTACACAGAAGCATTGTATGAAACTTCTTTCTGTTCTGTGCATTCAACTAACAGAGTTGAACCTTACTTTTGATTGAGCCGTTCTGAAACACTCTTTCTGTAGAAACTGCAATTGGACATTCTGAGCGCTAAGAGGCCTATATTGGGAAAAAGAATGTCTACAAATAAAAACTACACAGAAGAATTGTGTGAAACTTCTTTCTGTTCTGTTTGTTCAACTAAAAGAGTTGAACTTTAGTTTTGATTGAGCCGTTCTGAAACACTCTTTCTGTAGAAAATGCAAGTGGAGATTCGGAGCGCTAAGAGGGTAATAGTGGAAAATAGAATGTCTCCAAATATAAACTACACAGAATCATTCTGTGAAACTTCTTTCTGATCTGTGCATTCAGCTAACAGAGTTAAACCATACTTTTGATTGAGCAGATCTGAACACTCATTCTGTAGAAAATGCAACTGGACATTTGGAGCGCTAAGAGAGTAGTAGTGGAAAAAGGAATATATTCAAATATAAACTACACAGAAGCATTCTGTGAAACTTCTTTCTGATCTGAGCATTCAGCTAACAGAGTTAAACAATACTTTTGATTGAGCCTTTCTGAAACACTCTTTCTGTAGAAACTGCAATTGGACATTCTGAGCGCTAAGAGGTCTCTATTGGGAAAAATAATATCTTCAAATAAAAAGTACACAGAAGCATTGTGTGAAACTTATTTCTGATATGTTCATTAAGCTAACAGAGTTAAACCATACTTTTGATTGCGCAGTTGTGAACACTCTTTCTGTAGAAAATGCAAGTGGACATTCGGAGCGCTAAGAGGGTAATAGTGGAAAAAGGAATATATTCAAATATAAACTACACAGTAGCATTCTGTGAAAATACTTTCTGTTCTGTGCATTCAACTAACAGAGTTGAACCTTACTTTTGATTGAGCCGTTCTGAAACACTCTTTCTGTAGAAACTGCAATTGGACATGCTAAGCGCTAAGAGGCCTACATTGGGAAAAAGAATATCTTCAAATAAAAACTACAAAGATGCATTCTGTGAAACTTATTTCTGATCTGTAAATTCAGTTAACAGAGATAAAACATATTTTTGATTCAGCAGTTATGAAACACTCTTTTTGTAGAAAATGCAAGTGGAGATTCGGAGCGCTAAGAGGGTAATAATGGAAAAAGGAATGTCTTCAAATATAAACTACACAGAATCATTCGGTGAAACTTCTTTCTGATCTGTGCATTCAGCTAACAGAGTTAAACCATACTTTTGATTGAGCAGATCTGAACACTCTTTCTGTAGAAAATGCAACTGGACATTTGGAGCGCTAAGAGCGTAGTAGTGGAAAAAGGAATATATTCAAATATAAACTACACAGAAGCATTCTTTGAAACTTCTTTCTGATCTGAGCATTCAGCTAACAGAGTTAAACCATACTTTTGATTGAGCAGTTTTGAAACACTCTGTCTGTAGAAAATGCAAGTGGACATTCGGAGCGCTAAGTGGGTAATAGTGGAGAAAGTAATATATTCAAATATAAACTACACAGTAGCATTCTGTGAAAATACTTTCTGTTCTTTGCATTCAACTAACAGAGTTGAACCTTACTTTTGATTGAGCCGTTCTGAAACACTCTTTCTGTAGAAACTGCAATTGGACATTCTTGGCGCTAAGAGGCTTATATTGGGAAAAAGAATGTCTACAAATAAAAACTACACAGAAGAATTGTGTGAAACTTCTTTCTGTTCTGTTTGTTCAACTAAAAGAGTTGAACCTTAGTTTTGATTGAGCCGTTCTGAAACACTCTTTCTGTAGAAAATGCAAGTGGAGATTCGGAGCGCTAAGAGGGTAATAATGGAAAAAGGAATGTCTCCAAATATAAACTACACAGAATCATTCTGTGAAACTTCTTTCTGATGTGTGCATTCAGCTAACAGAGTTAAACCATACTTTTGATTGAGCAGATCTGAACACTCTTTCTGTAGAAAATGCAACTGGACATTTGGAGCGCTAAGAGAGTAGTAGTGGAAAAAGGAATATATTCAAATATAAACTACACAGAAGCATTCTGTGAAACTTCTTTCTGATCTGAGCATTCAGCTAACAGATTTAATCCATACTTTTGATTGAGGAGTTTTGAAACACTCTGTCTGTAGAAAATGCAACTGGACATTCGTAGCGCTAAGTGGGTAATAGTGGAAAAAAAATATGTTCAAATATAAGCTACACAGAAGCATTGTATGAAACTTCTTTCTGTTCTGTGCATTCAACTAACAGAGTTGAACCTTACTTTTGATTGAGAATTTCTGAAACACTCTTTCTGTAGAAACTGCAATTGGACATTCTGAGCGCTAAGAGGCCTCTATTGGGAAAAATAATATCTTCAAATAAAAACTACACAGAAGCATTGTGTGAAACTTATTTCTGATATGTTCATTAAGCTAACAGAGTTAAACGATACTTTTGATTGCGCAGTTCTGAACACTCTTTCTGTAGAAAATGCAAGTGGACATTCGGAGCTCTAAGAGGGTAATAGTGGAAAAAGGAATATATTCAAATATAAACTACACAGTAGCATTCTGTGAAAATTCTTTCTGTTCTGTGCATTCAACTAACAGAGTTGAACCTTACTTTTGATTGAGCCGTTCTGAAACACTCTTTCTGTAGAAACTGCAATTGGACATGCTAAGCGCTAAGAGGCCTACATTGGGAAAAAAAATATCTTCAAATAAAAACTACACAGATGCATTCTGTGAAACTTATTTCTGAGCTGTAAATTCAGTTAACAGAGATAAAACATATTTTTGATTGAGCAGTTATGAAACACTCTTTTTGTAGAAAATGCAAGTGGAGATTCGGAGCGCTAAGAGGGTAATAGTGGAAAAAGGAATGTCTTCAAATATAAACTACACAGAATCATTCGGTGAAACTTCTTTCTGATCTGTGCATTCAGCTAACAGAGTTAAACCATACTTTTGATTGAGCAGATCTGAACACTCTTTCTGTAGAAAATGCAACTGGACATTTGGAGCGCTAAGAGCGTAGTAGTGGAAAAAGGAATATATTCAAATATAAACTACACAGAAGCATTCTGTGAAACTTCTTTCTGATCTGAGCATTCAGCTAACAGAGTTAAACCATACTTTTGATTGAGCAGTTTTGAAACACTCTGTCTGTAGAAAATGCAACTGGACATTCGTAGCGCTAAGTGGGTAATAGTGGAAAAAAGAATATGTTCAAATATGAACTACACAGAAGCATTGTATGAAACTTCTTTCTGTTCTGTGCATTCAACTAACAGAGTTGAACCTTACTTTTGATTGAGTCGTTCTGAAACACTCTTTCTGTAGAAACTGCAATTGGACATTCTGAGCGCTAAGAGGCCTATATTGGGAAAAAGAATGTCAACAAATAAAAACTACACAGATGAATTGTGTGAAACTTCTTTCTGTTCTGTTTGTTCAACTAAAAGAGTTGAACCTTAGTTTTGATTGAGCCGTTCTGAAACACTCTTTCTGTAGAAAATGCAAGTGGAGATTCGGAGCGCTAAGAGGGTAATAGTGGAAAAAGGAATGTCTCCAAATATAAACTACACAGAATCATTCTGTGAAACTTCTTTCTGATCTGTGCATTAGGCAAACAGAGATAAACCATACATTTGATTGAGCAGATCTGAACACTCTTTCTGTAGAAAATGCAACTGGACATTTGGAGCGCTAAGAGAGTAGTAGTGGAAAAAGGAATATATTCAAATATAAACTACACAGAGGCATTCTGTGAAACTTCTTTCTGATCTGAGCATTCAGCTAACAGAGTTAAACCATACTTTTGATTGAGCAATTTTGAAACACTCTGTCTGTAGTAAATGCAACTGGACATTCGTAGCGCTAAGTGGGTAATAGTGGAAAAAAGAATATGTTCAAATATAAACTACACAGAAGCATTGTATGAAACTTCTTTCTGTTCTGTGCATTCAACTATCAGAGTTGAACCTTACAATTGATTGAGCCTTTCTGAAACACTCTTTCTGTAGAAACTGCAATTAGACATTCTGAGCGCTAAGAGGCCTATATTGGGAAAAATAATATCTTCAAATAAAAACTACACAGAAGCATTGTGTGAAACTTATTTCTGATATGTTCATTAAGCTAACAGTGTTAAACCATACTTTTGAATGCGCAGTTCTGAACACTCTTTCTGTAGAAAATGCAAGTGGAAATTCGGAGCGCTAAGAGGGTAAGAGTGGAAAAAGAAATATATTCAAATATAAACTACACAGTAGCATTCTGTGAAAATTCTTTCTGTTCTGTGCATTCAACTAACAGAGCTGAACCTTACTTTTGATTGAGCCATTCTGAAACTCTCTTTCTGTAGAAACTGCAATTTTACATGCTAAGCGCTAAGAGGCCTACATTGGGAAAAAGAATATCTTCAAATAAAAACTACACAGATGCATTCTGTGAAACTTATTTCTGATCTGTAAATTCAGTTAACAGAGATAAAACATATTTTTGATTGAGCAGTTATGAAACAATCTTTTTGTAGAAAATGCAAGTGGAGATTCGGAGCGCTAAGAGGGTAATAGTGGAAAAAGGAATGTCTTCAAATATAAACTACACAGAATCATTCGGTGAAACTTCTTTCTGATCTGTGCATTCAGCTAACAGAGTTAAACCATACATTTGATTGAGCAGATCTGAACACTCTTTCTGTAGAAAATGCAACTGGACATTTGGAGCGCTAAGAGCGTAGTAGTGGAAAAATGAATATATTCAAATATAAACTACACAGAAGCATTCTGTGAAACTTCTTTCTGATCTGAGCATTCAGCTAACAGAGTTAAACCATACTTTTGATTGAGCAGTTTTGAAACACTCTGTCTGTAGAAAATGCAACTGGACATTCGTAGCGTTAAGTGGGTAATAGTGGAAAAAAGAATTTGTTCAAATATAAACTACACAGAAGCATTGTATGAAACTTCTTTCTGTTCTGTGCATTCAACTAACAGAGTTGAACCATACTTTTGATTGAGCCGTTCTGAAACACTCTTTCTGTAGAAACTGCAATTAGACATTCTGAGCGCTAAGAGGCCTATATTGGGAAAAAGAATGTCTACAAATAAAAACTACACAGAAGAATTGTGTGAAACTTCTTTCTGTTCTCTTTGTTCAACTAAAAGAGTTGAACCTTAGTTTTGATTGAGCCGTTCTGAAACACTCTTTCTGTAGAAAATGCAAGTGGAGATTCGGAGCGCTAAGAGGGTAATAGTGGAAAAAGGAATGTCTCCAAATATAAACTACACAGAATCATTCTGTGAAACTTCTTTCTGATCTGTGCATTCAGCTAACAGAGTTAAACCATAGTTTTGATTGAGCCGATCTGAAGACTCTTTCTGTAGAAAATGCAACTGGACATTTGGAGCGCTAATAGAGTAGTAGTGGAAAAAGGAATATATTCAAACATAAACTACACAGAAGCATTCTGTGAAACTTCTTTCTGATCTGAGCATTCAGCTAACAGAGTTAAACAATACTTTTGATTGAGCAGTTTTGAAACACTCTGTCTGTAGAAAATGCAAGTGGACATTCGTAGCGCTAAGTGGGTAATAGTGGAAAAAAGAATATGTTCAAATATAAACTACACAGAATCATTGTATGAAACTTCTTTCTGTTCTGTGCATTCAACTAACAGAGTTGAACCTTACTTTTGATTGAGCCTTTCTGAAACACTCTTTCTGTAGAAACTGCAATTGGACATTCTGAGCGCTAAGAGGCCTCTATTGGGAAAAATAATATCTTCAAATAAAAACTACACAGAAGCATTGTGTGAAACTTATTTCTGATATGTTCATTAAGCTAACAGAGTTAAACCATACTTTTGATTGCGCAGTTCTGAACACTCTTTCTGTAGAAAATGCAAGTGGACATTCAGAGCGCTAAGAGGGTAATAGTGGAAAAAGGAATATATTCAAATATAAACTACACAGTAGCATTCAGTGAAAATTCTTTCTGTTCTGTGCATTCAACTAACAGAGTTGAACCTTACTTTTGATTGAGCCGTTCTGAAACACTCTTTCTGTAGAAACTGCAATTGGACATGCTAAGCGCTAAGAGGCCTACATTGGGAAAAAGAATATCTTCAAATAAAAACTACACAGATGCATTCTGTGAAACTTATTTCTGATCTGTAAATTCAGTTAACAGAGATAAAACATATTTTTGATTGAGCAGTTATGAAACACTCTTTTTGTAGAAAATGCAAGTGGAGATTCGGAGCGCTAAGTGGGTAATAGTGGAAAAAGGAATGTCTTCAAATATAAACTACACAGAATCATTCGGTGAAACTTCTTTCTGATCTGTGCATTCAGCTAACAGAGTTAAACCATACTTTTGATTGAGCAGATCTGAACACTCTTTCTGTAGAAAATGCAACTGGACATTTGGAGCGCTAAGAGCGTAGTAGTGGAAAAAGGAATATATTCAAATATAAACTACACAGAGGCATTCTGTGAAACTTCTTTCTGATCTGAGCATTCAGCTAACAGTGTTAAACCATACTTTTGATTGAGCAGTTTTGAAACACTCTGTCTGTAGAAAATGCAACTGGACATTCGTAGCGCTAAGTGGGTAATAGTGGAAAAAAGAATATGTTCAAATATGAACTACACAGAAGCATTGTATGAAACTTCTTTCTGTTCTGTGCATTCAACTAACAGAGTTGAACCTTACTTTTGATTGAGCCGTTCTGAAACACTCTTTCTGTAGAAACTGCAATTGGACATTCTGAGCGCTAAGAGGCCTATATTGGGAAAAAGAATGTCTACAAATAAAAACTACACAGAAGAATTGTGTGAAACTTCTTTCTGTTCTGTTTGTTCAACTAAAAGAGTTGAATCTTAGATTTGATTGAGCCGTTCTGAAACACTCTTTCTGTAGAAACTGCAATTGGACATTCTGAGCGCTAAAAGGCCTATATTGGGAAAAATAATATCTTCAAATAAAAACTACACAGAAGCATTGTGTGAAACTTATTTCTGATATGTTCGTTAAGCTAACAGAGTTAAACCATACTTTTGATTGAGCAGATCTGAACACTCTTTCTGTAGAAAATGCAACTGGACATTTGGAGCGCTAAGAGAGTAGTAGTGGAAAAAGGAATATATTCAAATATAAACTACACAGAAGCATTCTGTGAAACTTCTTTCTGATCTGAGCATTCAGCTAACAGAGTTAAACCATACTTTTGATTGAGCAGTTTTGAAACATTCTGTCTGTAGAAAATGCAACTGGACATTCGTAGCGCTAAGTGGGTAATAGTGGAAAAAAGAATACGTTCAAATATAAGCTACACAGAAGCATTGTATGAAACTTCTTTCTGTTCTGTGCATTCAACTAACAGAGTTGAACCTTACTTTTGATTGAGCCTTTCTGAAACACTCTTTCTGTAGAAAGTGCAATTGGACATTCTGAGCGCTAAGAGGCCTCTATTGGGAAAAATAATATCTTCAAATAAAAACTACACAGAAGCATTGTGTGAAACTTATTTCTGATATGTTCATTAAGCTAACAGAGTTAAACCATACTTTTGATTGCGCAGTTCTGAACACTCTTTCTGTAGAAAATGCAAGTGGACATTCGGAGCGCTAAGAGGGTAATAGTGGAAAAAGGAATATATTCAAATATAAACTACACAGTAGCATTCTGTGAAAATTCTTTCTGTTCTGTGCATTCAACTAACAGAGTTGAACCTTACTTTTGATTGAGCCGTTCTGAAACACTCTTTCTGTAGAAACTGCAATTGGACATGCTAAGCGCTAAGAGGCCTACATTGGGAAAAAGAATATCTTCAAATAAAAACTACACAGATGCATTCTGTGAAACTTATTTCTGATCTGTAATTTCAGTTAACAGAGATAAAACATATTTTTGATTGAGCAGTTATGAAACACTCTTTTTGTAGAAAATGCAAGTGGAGATTCGGAGTGCTAAGAGGGTAATAGTGGAAAAAGTAATGTCTTCAAATATAAACTACACAGAATCATTCGATGAAACTTCTTTCTGATCTGTGCATTCAGCTAACAGAGTTAAACCATACTTTTGATTGAGCAGATCTGAACACTCTTTCTGTAGAAAATGCAACTGGACATTTGGAGCGCTAAGAGCGTAGTAGTGGAAAAAGGAATATATTCAAATATAAACTACACAGAAGCATTCTGTGAAACTTCTTTCTGATCTGAGCATTCAGCTAACAGAGTTAAACCATACTTTTGATTGAGCAGTTTTGAAACACTCTGTCTGTAGAAAATGCAACTGGACATTTCATAGCGCTAAGTGGGTAATAGTGGAAAAAAGAATATGTTCAAATATAAACTACACAGAAGCATTGTATGAAACATCTTTCTGTTCTGTGCATTCCACTAACAGAGTTGAACCTTACTTTTGATTGAGCCGTTCTGAAACACTCTTTCTGTAGAAACTGCAATTGGACATTCTGAGCGCTAAGAGGCCTATATTGGGAAAATGAATGTCTACAAATAAAAACTACACAGAAGAATTGTGTGAAACTTCTTTCTGTTCTGTTTGTTCAACTAAAAGAGTTGAACCTTAGTTTTGATTGAGCCGTTCTGAAACACTCTTTCTGTAGAAAATGCAAGTGGAGATTCGGAGCGCTAAGAGGGTAATAGTGGAAAAAGGAATGTCTCCAAATATAAACTACACAGAATCATTCTGTGAAACTTCTTTCTGATCTGTGCATTCAGCTAACAGAGTTAAACCATACTTTTGATTGAGCAGATCTGAACACTCTTTCTGTTGAAAATGCAACTGGACATTTGGAGCGCTAAGAGAGTAGTAGTGGAAAAAGGAATATATTCAAATATAAACTACACAGAAGCATTCTGTGAAACTTCTTTCTGATCTGAGCATTCAGCTAACAGAGTTAAACCATACTTTTGATTGAGCAGTTTTGAAACACTCTGTCTGTAGAAAATGCAACTGGACATTCGTAGCGCTAAGTGGGTAATAGTGGAAAAAAGAATATGTTCAAATATAAACTACACAGAAGCATTGTATGAAACTTCTTTCTGTTCTGTGCATTCAACTAACAGAGTTGAACCTTACTTTTGATTGAGCCTTTCTGAAACACTCTTTCTGTAGAAACTGCAATTGGACATTCTGAGCGCTAAGAGGCCTATATTGGGAAAAATAATATCTTCAAATAAAAACTACACAGAAGCATTGTGTGAAACATATTTCTGATATGTTCATTAAGCTAACAGAGTTAAACGATACTTTTGATTGCGCAGTTCTGAACACACTTTCTGTAGAAAATGCAAGTGGACATTCGGAGCGCTAAGAGGGTAATAGTGGAAAAAGGAATATATTCAAATATTAACTATACAGTAGCATTCTGTGAAAATTCTTTCTGTTCTGTGCATTCAACTAACAGAGTTGAACCTTACTTTTGATTGAGCCGTTCTGAAACACTCTTTCTGTAGAAACTGCAATTGGACATGCTAAGCGCTAAGAGGCCTACATTGGGAAAAAGAATATCTTCAAATAAAAACTACACAGATGCATTCTGTGAAACTTATTTCTGATCTGTAAATTCAGTTAACAGAGATAAAACATATTTTTGATTCAGCAGTTATGAAACACGCTTTTTGTAGAAAATGCAAGTGGAGATTCGGAGCGCTAAGAGGGTAATAGTGGAAAAAGGAATGTCTTCAAATATAAACTACACAGAATCATTCGGTGAAACATCTTTCTGATCTGTGCATACAGCTAACAGAGTTAAACCATACTTTTGATTGAGCAGATCTGATCACTCTTTCTGTAGAAAATGCAACTGGACATTTGGAGCGCTAAGAGCGTAGTAGTGGAAAAAGGAATATATTCAAATATAAACTACACAGAAGCATTCTGTGAAACTTCTTTCTGATCTGAGCATTCAGCTAACAGAGTTAAACCATACTTTTGATTGAGCAGTTTTGAAACACTCTGTCTGTAGAAAATGCAACTGGACATTCGTAGCGCTAAGTGGGTAATAGTGGAAAAAAGAATATGTTCAAATATAAACTAAACAGAAGCATTGTATGAAACTTCTTTCTGTTCTGTGCATTCAACTAACAGAGTTGAACCTTACTTTTGATTGAGCCGTTCTGAAACACTCTTTCTGTAGAAACTGCAATTGGACATTCTGAGCGCTAAGAGGCCTATATTGGGAAAAAGAATGTCTACAGATAAAAACTACACAGAAGAATTGTGTGAAACTTCTTTCTGTTCTGTTTGTTCAACTAAAAGAGTTGAACCTTAGTTTTGATTGAGCCGTTCTGAAACACTCTTTCTGTAGAAAATGCAAGTGGAGATTCGGAGCGCTAAGAGGGTAATAGTGGAAAAAGGAATGTCTCCAAATATAAACTACACAGAATCATTCTGTGAAACTTCTTTCTGATCTGTGCATTCAGCTAACAGAGTTAAACCATACTTTTGATTGAGCAGATCTGAACACTCTTTCTGTAGAAAATGCAACTGGACATTTGGAGCGCTAAGAGGGTAGTAGTGGAAAAAGGAATATATTCAAATATAAACTACACAGAAGCATTCTGTGAAACTTCTTTCTGATCTGAGCATTCAGCTAACAGAGTTAAACCATACTTTTGATTGAGCAGTTTTGAAACACTCTGTCTGTCGAAAACGCAACTGGACATTCGTAGCGCTAAGTGGGTAATAGTGGAAAAAAGAATATGTTCAAATATAAACTACACAGAAGCATTGTATGAAACTTCTTTCTGTTCTGTGCATTCAACTAACAGAGTTGAACCTTACATTTGATTGAGCCTTTCTGAAACACTCTTTCTGTAGAAACTTCAATTGGACATTCTGAGCGCTAAGAGGCCTCTATTGGGAAAAATAATATCTTCAAATAAAAACTACACAGAAGCATTGTGTGAAACTTATTTCTGATATGTTCATTAAGCTAACAGAGTTAAACCATACTTTTGTTTGCGCAGTTCTGAACACTGTTTCTGTAGAAATTGCAAGTGGACATTCGGAGCGCTAAGAGGGTAATAGTGGAAAAAGGAATATATTCAAATATAAACTACACAGTAGCATTCTGTGAAAATTCTTTCTGTTCTGTGCATTCAACTAACAGAGTTGAACCTTACTTTTGATTGAGCCGTTCTGAAACACTCTTTCTGTAGAAACTGCAATTGGACATGCTAAGCGCTAAGAGGCCTACATTGGGAAAAAGAATATCTTCAAATAAAAACTACACAGATGCATTCTGTGAAACTTATTTCTGATCTGTAAATTCAGTTAACAGAGATAAAACATATTTTTGATTGAGCAGTTATGAAACACTCTTTTTGTAGAAAATGCAAGTGGAGATTCGGAGCGCTAAGAGGATAATAGTGGAAAAAGGAATGTCGTCAAATATAAACTACACAGAATCATTCGGTGAAACTTCTTTCTGATCTGTGCATTCAGCTAACAGAGTTAAACCATACTTTTGATTGAGCAGATCTGAACACTCTTTCTGTAGAAAATGCAACTGGACATTTGGAGCGCTAAGAGCGTAGTAGTGGAAAAAGTAATATATTCAAATATAAACTACACAGAAGCATTCTGTGAAACTTCTTTCTGATCTGAGCATTCAGCTAACAGAGTTAAACCATACTTTTGATTGAGCAGTTTTGAAACACTCTGTCTGTAGAAAATGCAACTGGACATTCGTAGCGCTAAGTGGGTAATAGTGGAAAAAAGAATATGTTCAAATATAAACTACACAGAAGCATTGTATGAAACTTCTTTCTGTTCTGTGCATTCAACTAACAGAGTTGAACCTTACTTTTGATTGAGCCGTTCTGAAACACTCTTTCTGTAGAAACTGCAATTGGACATTCTGAGCGCTAAGAGGCCTATATTGGGAAAAAGAATGTCTAAAAATAAAAACTACACAGAACCATTGTGTGAAACTTCTTTCTGTTCTGTTTGTTCAACGAAAAGAGTTGAACCTTAGTTTTAATTGCGCAGTTCTGAACACTCTTTCTGTAGAAAATGCAAGTGGACATTCGGAGCGCTAAGAGGGTAATAGTGGAAAAAGGAATATATTCAAATATAAACTACACAGTAGCATTCTGTGAAAATTCTTCCTGTTCTGTGCATTCAACTAGCAGAGTTGAAACTTACTTTTGATTGAGCCGTTCTGAAACACTCTTTCTGTAGAAACTGCAATTGGACATGCTAAGCGCTAAGAGGCCTACATTGGGAAAAAGAATATCTTCAAATAAAAACTACACAGATGCATTCTGTGAAACTTATTTCTGATCTGTAAATTCAGTTAACAGAGATAAAACATATTTTTGATTGAGCAGTTATGAAACACTCTTTTTGTAGAAAATGCAAGTGGAGATTCGGAGCGCTAAGAGGGTAATAGTGGAAAATGGAATGTCTTCAAATATAAACTACACAGAATCATTCGGTGAAACTTCTTTCTGATCTGTGCATTCAGCTAACAGAGTTAAACCATACTTTTGATTGAGCAGATCTGAACACTCTTTCTGTAGAAAATGCAACTGGACATTTGGAGCGCTAAGAGAGTAGTAGTGGAAAAAGGAATATATTCAAATATAAACTACACAGAAGCATTCTGTGAAACTTCTTTCTGATCTGAGCATTCAGCTAACAGAGTTAAACCATACTTTTGATTGAGCAGTTTTGAAACACTCTGTCTGTAGAAAATGCAACTGGACATTCGTAGCGCTAAGTGGGTAATAGTGGAAAAAAGAATATGTTCAAATATAAACTACACAGAAGCATTGTATGAAACTTCTTTCTGTTCTGTGCATTCAACTAACAGAGTTGAACCTTACTTTTGATTGAGCCTTTCTGAAACACTCTTTCTGTAGAAACTGCAATTGGACATTCTGAGCGCTAAGAGGCCTATATTGGTAAAAATAATATCTTCAAATAAAAACTACACAGAAGCATTGTGTGAAACTTATTTCTGATATGTTCATTAAGCTAACAGAGTTAAACCATACTTTTGATTGCGCAGTTCTGAACACTCTTTCTGTAGAAAATGCAAGTGGACATTCGGAGCGCTAAGAGGGTAATAGTGGAAAAAGGAATATATTCAAATATAAACTACACAGTAGCATTCTGTGAAAATTCTTTCTGTTCTGTGCATTCAACTAACAGAGTTGAACCTTACTTTTGATTGAGCCGTTCTGAAACACTCTTTCTGTAGAAACTGCAATTGGACATGCTAAGCGCTAAGAGGCCTACCTTGGGAAAAAGAATATCTTCAAATAAAAACTACACAGATGCATTCTGTGAAACTTATTTCTGATCTGTAAATTCAGTTAACAGAGATAAAACATATTTTGGATTCAGCAGTTATGAATCACTCTTTTTGTAGAAAATGCAAGTGGAGATTCGGAGCGCTAAGAGGGTAATAGTGGAAAAAGGAATGTCTTCAAATATAAACTACACAGAATCATTCGGTGAAACTTCTTTCTGATCTGTGCATTCAGCTAACAGAGTTAAACCATACTTTTGATAGAGCAGATCTGAACACTCTTTCTGTAGAAAATGCAACTGGACATTTGGAGCGCTAAGAGCGTATTAGTGGAAAAAGGAATATATTCAAATATAAACTACACAGAAGCATTCTGTGAAACTTCTTTCTGATCTGAGCATTCAGCTAACAGAGTTAAACCATACTTTTGATTGAGCAGTTTTGAAACACTCTGTCTGTAGAAAATGCAACTGGACATTCGTAGCGCTAAGTGGGTAATAGTGGAAAAAAGAATATGTTCAAATATAAAATACACAGAAGCATTGTATGAAACTTCTTTCTGTTCTGTGCATTCAACTAACAGAGTTGAACCTTACTTTTGATTGAGCCGTTCTGAAACACTCTTTCTGTAGAAACTGCAATTGGACATTCTGAGCGCTAAGAGGCCTATATTGGGAAAAAGAATGTCTACAAATAAAAACTACACAGAAGAATTGTGTGAAACTTCTTTCTGTTCTGTTTGTTCAACTAAAATTGTTGAACCTTAGTTTTGATTGAGCCGTTCTGAAACACTCTTTCTGTAGAAAATGCAAGTGGAGATTCGGAGCGCTAAGAGGGTAATAGTGGAAAAAGGAATGTCTCCAAATATAAACTACACAGAAACATTCTGTGAAACTTCTTTCTGATCTGTGCATTCAGCTAACAGAGTTAAACCATACTTTTGATTGAGCAGATCTGAACACTCTTTCTGTAGAAAATGCAACTGGACATTTGGAGCGCTAAGAGAGTAGTAGTGGAAAAAGGAATATATTCAAATATAAACTACACAGAAGCATTCTGTGAAACTTCTTTCTGATCTGAGCATTCAGCTAACAGAGTTAAACCATACTTTTGATTGAGCAGTTTTGAAACACTCTGTCTGTAGAAAATGCAACTGGACATTCGGAGCGCTAAGTGGGTAATAGTGGAAAAAAGAATATGTTCAAATATAAACTACACAGAAGCATTGTATGAAACTTCTTTCTGTTCTGTGCATTCAAATAACAGAGTTGAACCTTACTTTTGATTCAGCCTTTCTGAAACACTCTTTCTGTAGAAACTGCAATTGGACATTCTGAGCGCGAAGAGGCCTCTATTCGGAAAAATAATATCTTCAAATAAAAACTACACAGAAGCATTGTGTGAAACTTATTTCTGTTATGTTCATTAAGCTAACAGAGTTAAACCATACTTTTGATTGCGCAGTTCTGAACACTCTTTCTGTAGAAAATGCAAGTGGACTTTCGGAGCGCTAAGAGGGTAATAGTGGAAAAAGGAATATATTCAAATATAAACTACACAGTAGCATTCTGTGAAAATTCTTTCTGTTCTGTGCATTCAACTAACAGAGTTGAACCTTACTTTTGATTGAGCCGTTCTGAAACACTCTTTCTGTAGAAACTGCAATTGGACATGCTAAGCGCTAAGAGGCCTACATTGGGAAAATGAATATCTTCAAATAAAAACTACACAGATGCATTCTGTGAAACTTATTTCTGATCTGTAATTTCAGTTAACAGAGATAAAACATATTTTTGATTGAGCAGTTATGAAACACTCTTTTTGTAGAAAATGCAAGTGGAGATTCGGAGTGCTAAGAGGGTAATAGTGGAAAAAGGAATGTCTTCAAATATAAACTACACAGAATCATTCGATGAAACTTCTTTCTGATCTGTGCATTCAGCTAACAGAGTTAAACCATACTTTTGATTGAGCAGATCTGAACACTCTTTCTGTAGAAAATGCAACTGGACATTTGGAGCGCTAAGAGCGTAGTAGTGGAAAAAGGAATATATTCAAATATAAACTACACAGAAGCATTCTGTGAAACTTCTTTCTGATCTGAGCATTCAGCTAACAGAGTTAAACCATACTTTTGATTGAGCAGTTTTGAAACACTCTGTCTGTAGAAAATGCAACTGGACATTTCATAGCGCTAAGTGGGTAATAGTGGAAAAAAGAATATGTTCAAATATAAACTACACAGAAGCATTGTATGAAACATCTTTCTGTTCTGTGCATTCCACTAACAGAGTTGAACCTTACTTTTGATTGAGCCGTTCTGAAACACTCTTTCTGTAGAAACTGCAATTGGACATTCTGAGCGCTAAGAGGCCTATATTGGGAAAATGAATGTCTACAAATAAAAACTACACAGAAGAATTGTGTGAAACTTCTTTCTGTTCTGTTTGTTCAACTAAAAGAGTTGAACCTTAGTTTTGATTGAGCCGTTCTGAAACACTCTTTCTGTAGAAAATGCAAGTGGAGATTCGGAGCGCTAAGAGGGTAATAGTGGAAAAAGGAATGTCTCCAAATATAAACTACACAGAATCATTCTGTGAAACTTCTTTCTGATCTGTGCATTCAGCTAACAGAGTTAAACCATACTTTTGATTGAGCAGATCTGAACACTCTTTCTGTTGAAAATGCAACTGGACATTTGGAGCGCTAAGAGAGTAGTAGTGGAAAAAGGAATATATTCAAATATAAACTACACAGAAGCATTCTGTGAAACTTCTTTCTGATCTGAGCATTCAGCTAACAGAGTTAAACCATACTTTTGATTGAGCAGTTTTGAAACACTCTGTCTGTAGAAAATGCAACTGGACATTCGTAGCGCTAAGTGGGTAATAGTGGAAAAAAGAATATGTTCAAATATAAACTACACAGAAGCATTGTATGAAACTTCTTTCTGTTCTGTGCATTCAACTAACAGAGTTGAACCTTACTTTTGATTGAGCCTTTCTGAAACACTCTTTCTGTAGAAACTGCAATTGGACATTCTGAGCGCTAAGAGGCCTATATTGGGAAAAATAATATCTTCAAATAAAAACTACACAGAAGCATTGTGTGAAACATATTTCTGATATGTTCATTAAGCTAACAGAGTTAAACGATACTTTTGATTGCGCAGTTCTGAACACACTTTCTGTAGAAAATGCAAGTGGACATTCGGAGCGCTAAGAGGGTAATAGTGGAAAAAGGAATATATTCAAATATTAACTATACAGTAGCATTCTGTGAAAATTCTTTCTGTTCTGTGCATTCAACTAACAGAGTTGAACCTTACTTTTGATTGAGCCGTTCTGAAACACTCTTTCTGTAGAAACTGCAATTGGACATGCTAAGCGCTAAGAGGCCTACATTGGGAAAAAGAATATCTTCAAATAAAAACTACACAGATGCATTCTGTGAAACTTATTTCTGATCTGTAAATTCATTTAACAGAGATAAAACATATTTTTGATTCAGCAGTTATGAAACACTCTTTTTGTAGAAAATGCAAGTGGAGATTCGGAGCGCTAAGAGGGTAATAGTGGAAAAAGGAATGTCTTCAAATATAAACTACACAGAATCATTCGGTGAAACATCTTTCTGATCTGTGCATACAGCTAACAGAGTTAAACCATACTTTTGATTGAGCAGATCTGATCACTCTTTCTGTAGAAAATGCAACTGGACATTTGGAGCGCTAAGAGCGTAGTAGTGGAAAAAGGAATATATTCAAATATAAACTACACAGAAGCATTCTGTGAAACTTCTTTCTGATCTGAGCATTCAGCTAACAGAGTTAAACCATACTTTTGATTGAGCAGTTTTGAAACACTCTGTCTGTAGAAAATGCAACTGGACATTCGTAGCGCTAAGTGGGTAATAGTGGAAAAAAGAATATGTTCAAATATAAACTAAACAGAAGCATTGTATGAAACTTCTTTCTGTTCTGTGCATTCAACTAACAGAGTTGAACCTTACTTTTGATTGAGCCGTTCTGAAACACTCTTTCTGTAGAAACTGCAATTGGACATTCTGAGCGCTAAGAGGCCTATATTGGGAAAAAGAATGTCTACAGATAAAAACTACACAGAAGAATTGTGTGAAACTTCTTTCTGTTCTGTTTGTTCAACTAAAAGAGTTGAACCTTAGTTTTGATTGAGCCGTTCTGAAACACTCTTTCTGTAGAAAATGCAAGTGGAGATTCGGAGCGCTAAGAGGGTAATAGTGGAAAAAGGAATGTCTCCAAATATAAACTACACAGAATCATTCTGTGAAACTTCTTTCTGATCTGTGCATTCAGCTAACAGAGTTAAACCATACTTTTGATTGAGCAGATCTGAACACTCTTTCTGTAGAAAATGCAACTGGACATTTGGAGCGCTAAGAGGGTAGTAGTGGAAAAAGGAATATATTCAAATATAAACTACACAGAAGCATTCTGTGAAACTTCTTTCTGATCTGAGCATTCAGCTAACAGAGTTAAACCATACTTTTGATTGAGCAGTTTTGAAACACTCTGTCTGTCGAAAACGCAACTGGACATTCGTAGCGCTAAGTGGGTAATAGTGGAAAAAAGAATATGTTCAAATATAAACTACACAGAAGCATTGTATGAAACTTCTTTCTGTTCTGTGCATTCAACTAACAGAGTTGAACCTTACATTTGATTGAGCCTTTCTGAAACACTCTTTCTGTAGAAACTTCAATTGGACATTCTGAGCGCTAAGAGGCCTCTATTGGGAAAAATAATATCTTCAAATAAAAACTACACAGAAGCATTGTGTGAAACTTATTTCTGATATGTTCATTAAGCTAACAGAGTTAAACCATACTTTTGTTTGCGCAGTTCTGAACACTGTTTCTGTAGAAATTGCAAGTGGACATTCGGAGCGCTAAGAGGGTAATAGTGGAAAAAGGAATATATTCAAATATAAACTACACAGTAGCATTCTGTGAAAATTCTTTCTGTTCTGTGCATTCAACTAACAGAGTTGAACCTTACTTTTGATTGAGCCGTTCTGAAACACTCTTTCTGTAGAAACTGCAATTGGACATGCTAAGCGCTAAGAGGCCTACATTGGGAAAAAGAATATCTTCAAATAAAAACTACACAGATGCATTCTGTGAAACTTATTTCTGATCTGTAAATTCAGTTAACAGAGATAAAACATATTTTTGATTGAGCAGTTATGAAACACTCTTTTTGTAGAAAATGCAAGTGGAGATTCGGAGCGCTAAGAGGATAATAGTGGAAAAAGGAATGTCGTCAAATATAAACTACACAGAATCATTCGGTGAAACTTCTTTCTGATCTGTGCATTCAGCTAACAGAGTTAAACCATACTTTTGATTGAGCAGATCTGAACACTCTTTCTGTAGAAAATGCAACTGGACATTTGGAGCGCTAAGAGCGTAGTAGTGGAAAAAGTAATATATTCAAATATAAACTACACAGAAGCATTCTGTGAAACTTCTTTCTGATCTGAGCATTCAGCTAACAGAGTTAAACCATACTTTTGATTGAGCAGTTTTGAAACACTCTGTCTGTAGAAAATGCAACTGGACATTCGTAGCGCTAAGTGGGTAATAGTGGAAAAAAGAATATGTTCAAATATAAACTACACAGAAGCATTGTATGAAACTTCTTTCTGTTCTGTGCATTCAACTAACAGAGTTGAACCTTACTTTTGATTGAGCCGTTCTGAAACACTCTTTCTGTAGAAACTGCAATTGGACATTCTGAGCGCTAAGAGGCCTATATTGGGAAAAAGAATGTCTAAAAATAAAAACTACACAGAACCATTGTGTGAAACTTCTTTCTGTTCTGTTTGTTCAACGAAAAGAGTTGAACCTTAGTTTTAATTGCGCAGTTCTGAACACTCTTTCTGTAGAAAATGCAAGTGGACATTCGGAGCGCTAAGAGGGTAATAGTGGAAAAAGGAATATATTCAAATATAAACTACACAGTAGCATTCTGTGAAAATTCTTCCTGTTCTGTGCATTCAACTAGCAGAGTTGAAACTTACTTTTGATTGAGCCGTTCTGAAACACTCTTTCTGTAGAAACTGCAATTGGACATGCTAAGCGCTAAGAGGCCTACATTGGGAAAAAGAATATCTTCAAATAAAAACTACACAGATGCATTCTGTGAAACTTATTTCTGATCTGTAAATTCAGTTAACAGAGATAAAACATATTTTTGATTGAGCAGTTATGAAACACTCTTTTTGTAGAAAATGCAAGTGGAGATTCGGAGCGCTAAGAGGGTAATAGTGGAAAATGGAATGTCTTCAAATATAAACTACACAGAATCATTCGGTGAAACTTCTTTCTGATCTGTGCATTCAGCTAACAGAGTTAAACCATACTTTTGATTGAGCAGATCTGAACACTCTTTCTGTAGAAAATGCAACTGGACATTTGGAGCGCTAAGAGAGTAGTAGTGGAAAAAGGAATATATTCAAATATAAACTACACAGAAGCATTCTGTGAAACTTCTTTCTGATCTGAGCATTCAGCTAACAGAGTTAAACCATACTTTTGATTGAGCAGTTTTGAAACACTCTGTCTGTAGAAAATGCAACTGGACATTCGTAGCGCTAAGTGGGTAATAGTGGAAAAAAGAATATGTTCAAATATAAACTACACAGAAGCATTGTATGAAACTTCTTTCTGTTCTGTGCATTCAACTAACAGAGTTGAACCTTACTTTTGATTGAGCCTTTCTGAAACACTCTTTCTGTAGAAACTGCAATTGGACATTCTGAGCGCTAAGAGGCCTATATTGGTAAAAATAATATCTTCAAATAAAAACTACACAGAAGCATTGTGTGAAACTTATTTCTGATATGTTCATTAAGCTAACAGAGTTAAACCATACTTTTGATTGCGCAGTTCTGAACACTCTTTCTGTAGAAAATGCAAGTGGACATTCGGAGCGCTAAGAGGGTAATAGTGGAAAAAGGAATATATTCAAATATAAACTACACAGTAGCATTCTGTGAAAATTCTTTCTGTTCTGTGCATTCAACTAACAGAGTTGAACCTTACTTTTGATTGAGCCGTTCTGAAACACTCTTTCTGTAGAAACTGCAATTGGACATGCTAAGCGCTAAGAGGCCTACATTGGGAAAAAGAATATCTTCAAATAAAAACTACACAGATGCATTCTGTGAAACTTATTTCTGATCTGTAAATTCAGTTAACAGAGATAAAACATATTTTGGATTCAGCAGTTATGAATCACTCTTTTTGTAGAAAATGCAAGTGGAGATTCGGAGCGCTAAGAGGGTAATAGTGGAAAAAGGAATGTCTTCAAATATAAACTACACAGAATCATTCGGTGAAACTTCTTTCTGATCTGTGCATTCAGCTAACAGAGTTA
Organism: Symphalangus syndactylus; assembly: GCF_028878055.3. NCBI lineage: Eukaryota > Metazoa > Chordata > Mammalia > Primates > Hylobatidae > Symphalangus > Symphalangus syndactylus. The sequence continues at coordinate 106,084,088 of NC_072437.2, read as the reverse complement.
AACCATACTTTTGATAGAGCAGATCTGAACACTCTTTCTGTAGAAAATGCAACTGGACATTTGGAGCGCTAAGAGCGTATTAGTGGAAAAAGGAATATATTCAAATATAAACTACACAGAAGCATTCTGTGAAACTTCTTTCTGATCTGAGCATTCAGCTAACAGAGTTAAACCATACTTTTGATTGAGCAGTTTTGAAACACTCTGTCTGTAGAAAATGCAACTGGACATTCGTAGCGCTAAGTGGGTAATAGTGGAAAAAAGAATATGTTCAAATATAAAATACACAGAAGCATTGTATGAAACTTCTTTCTGTTCTGTGCATTCAACTAACAGAGTTGAACCTTACTTTTGATTGAGCCGTTCTGAAACACTCTTTCTGTAGAAACTGCAATTGGACATTCTGAGCGCTAAGAGGCCTATATTGGGAAAAAGAATGTCTACAAATAAAAACTACACAGAAGAATTGTGTGAAACTTCTTTCTGTTCTGTTTGTTCAACTAAAATTGTTGAACCTTAGTTTTGATTGAGCCGTTCTGAAACACTCTTTCTGTAGAAAATGCAAGTGGAGATTCGGAGCGCTAAGAGGGTAATAGTGGAAAAAGGAATGTCTCCAAATATAAACTACACAGAAACATTCTGTGAAACTTCTTTCTGATCTGTGCATTCAGTTAACAGAGTTAAACCATACTTTTGATTGAGCAGATCTGAACACTCTTTCTGTAGAAAATGCAACTGGACATTTGGAGCGCTAAGAGAGTAGTAGTGGAAAAAGGAATATATTCAAATATAAACTACACAGAAGCATTCTGTGAAACTTCTTTCTGATCTGAGCATTCAGCTAACAGAGTTAAACCATACTTTTGATTGAGCAGTTTTGAAACACTCTGTCTGTAGAAAATGCAACTGGACATTCGTAGCGCTAAGTGGGTAATAGTGGAAAAAAGAATATGTTCAAATATAAACTACACAGAAGCATTGTATGAAACTTCTTTCTGTTCTGTGCATTCAACTAACAGAGTTGAACCTTACTTTTGATTGAGCCTTTCTGAAACACTCTTTCTGTAGAAACTGCAATTGGACATTCTGAGCGCTAAGAGGCCTATATTGGGAAAAATAATATCTTCAAATAAAAACTACACAGAAGCATTGTGTGAAACATATTTCTGATATGTTCATTAAGCTAACAGAGTTAAACGATACTTTTGATTGCGCAGTTCTGAACACACTTTCTGTAGAAAATGCAAGTGGACATTCGGAGCGCTAAGAGGGTAATAGTGGAAAAAGGAATATATTCAAATATTAACTATACAGTAGCATTCTGTGAAAATTCTTTCTGTTCTGTGCATTCAACTAACAGAGTTGAACCTTACTTTTGATTGAGCCGTTCTGAAACACTCTTTCTGTAGAAACTGCAATTGGACATGCTAAGCGCTAAGAGGCCTACATTGGGAAAAAGAATATCTTCAAATAAAAACTACACAGATGCATTCTGTGAAACTTATTTCTGATCTGTAAATTCATTTAACAGAGATAAAACATATTTTTGATTCAGCAGTTATGAAACACTCTTTTTGTAGAAAATGCAAGTGGAGATTCGGAGCGCTAAGAGGGTAATAGTGGAAAAAGGAATGTCTTCAAATATAAACTACACAGAATCATTCGGTGAAACATCTTTCTGATCTGTGCATACAGCTAACAGAGTTAAACCATACTTTTGATTGAGCAGATCTGATCACTCTTTCTGTAGAAAATGCAACTGGACATTTGGAGCGCTAAGAGCGTAGTAGTGGAAAAAGGAATATATTCAAATATAAACTACACAGAAGCATTCTGTGAAACTTCTTTCTGATCTGAGCATTCAGCTAACAGAGTTAAACCATACTTTTGATTGAGCAGTTTTGAAACACTCTGTCTGTAGAAAATGCAACTGGACATTCGTAGCGCTAAGTGGGTAATAGTGGAAAAAAGAATATGTTCAAATATAAACTAAACAGAAGCATTGTATGAAACTTCTTTCTGTTCTGTGCATTCAACTAACAGAGTTGAACCTTACTTTTGATTGAGCCGTTCTGAAACACTCTTTCTGTAGAAACTGCAATTGGACATTCTGAGCGCTAAGAGGCCTATATTGGGAAAAAGAATGTCTACAGATAAAAACTACACAGAAGAATTGTGTGAAACTTCTTTCTGTTCTGTTTGTTCAACTAAAAGAGTTGAACCTTAGTTTTGATTGAGCCGTTCTGAAACACTCTTTCTGTAGAAAATGCAAGTGGAGATTCGGAGCGCTAAGAGGGTAATAGTGGAAAAAGGAATGTCTCCAAATATAAACTACACAGAATCATTCTGTGAAACTTCTTTCTGATCTGTGCATTCAGCTAACAGAGTTAAACCATACTTTTGATTGAGCAGATCTGAACACTCTTTCTGTAGAAAATGCAACTGGACATTTGGAGCGCTAAGAGGGTAGTAGTGGAAAAAGGAATATATTCAAATATAAACTACACAGAAGCATTCTGTGAAACTTCTTTCTGATCTGAGCATTCAGCTAACAGAGTTAAACCATACTTTTGATTGAGCAGTTTTGAAACACTCTGTCTGTCGAAAACGCAACTGGACATTCGTAGCGCTAAGTGGGTAATAGTGGAAAAAAGAATATGTTCAAATATAAACTACACAGAAGCATTGTATGAAACTTCTTTCTGTTCTGTGCATTCAACTAACAGAGTTGAACCTTACATTTGATTGAGCCTTTCTGAAACACTCTTTCTGTAGAAACTTCAATTGGACATTCTGAGCGCTAAGAGGCCTCTATTGGGAAAAATAATATCTTCAAATAAAAACTACACAGAAGCATTGTGTGAAACTTATTTCTGATATGTTCATTAAGCTAACAGAGTTAAACCATACTTTTGTTTGCGCAGTTCTGAACACTGTTTCTGTAGAAATTGCAAGTGGACATTCGGAGCGCTAAGAGGGTAATAGTGGAAAAAGGAATATATTCAAATATAAACTACACAGTAGCATTCTGTGAAAATTCTTTCTGTTCTGTGCATTCAACTAACAGAGTTGAACCTTACTTTTGATTGAGCCGTTCTGAAACACTCTTTCTGTAGAAACTGCAATTGGACATGCTAAGCGCTAAGAGGCCTACATTGGGAAAAAGAATATCTTCAAATAAAAACTACACAGATGCATTCTGTGAAACTTATTTCTGATCTGTAAATTCAGTTAACAGAGATAAAACATATTTTTGATTGAGCAGTTATGAAACACTCTTTTTGTAGAAAATGCAAGTGGAGATTCGGAGCGCTAAGAGGATAATAGTGGAAAAAGGAATGTCGTCAAATATAAACTACACAGAATCATTCGGTGAAACTTCTTTCTGATCTGTGCATTCAGCTAACAGAGTTAAACCATACTTTTGATTGAGCAGATCTGAACACTCTTTCTGTAGAAAATGCAACTGGACATTTGGAGCGCTAAGAGCGTAGTAGTGGAAAAAGTAATATATTCAAATATAAACTACACAGAAGCATTCTGTGAAACTTCTTTCTGATCTGAGCATTCAGCTAACAGAGTTAAACCATACTTTTGATTGAGCAGTTTTGAAACACTCTGTCTGTAGAAAATGCAACTGGACATTCGTAGCGCTAAGTGGGTAATAGTGGAAAAAAGAATATGTTCAAATATAAACTACACAGAAGCATTGTATGAAACTTCTTTCTGTTCTGTGCATTCAACTAACAGAGTTGAACCTTACTTTTGATTGAGCCGTTCTGAAACACTCTTTCTGTAGAAACTGCAATTGGACATTCTGAGCGCTAAGAGGCCTATATTGGGAAAAAGAATGTCTAAAAATAAAAACTACACAGAACCATTGTGTGAAACTTCTTTCTGTTCTGTTTGTTCAACGAAAAGAGTTGAACCTTAGTTTTAATTGCGCAGTTCTGAACACTCTTTCTGTAGAAAATGCAAGTGGACATTCGGAGCGCTAAGAGGGTAATAGTGGAAAAAGGAATATATTCAAATATAAACTACACAGTAGCATTCTGTGAAAATTCTTCCTGTTCTGTGCATTCAACTAGCAGAGTTGAAACTTACTTTTGATTGAGCCGTTCTGAAACACTCTTTCTGTAGAAACTGCAATTGGACATGCTAAGCGCTAAGAGGCCTACATTGGGAAAAAGAATATCTTCAAATAAAAACTACACAGATGCATTCTGTGAAACTTATTTCTGATCTGTAAATTCAGTTAACAGAGATAAAACATATTTTTGATTGAGCAGTTATGAAACACTCTTTTTGTAGAAAATGCAAGTGGAGATTCGGAGCGCTAAGAGGGTAATAGTGGAAAATGGAATGTCTTCAAATATAAACTACACAGAATCATTCGGTGAAACTTCTTTCTGATCTGTGCATTCAGCTAACAGAGTTAAACCATACTTTTGATTGAGCAGATCTGAACACTCTTTCTGTAGAAAATGCAACTGGACATTTGGAGCGCTAAGAGAGTAGTAGTGGAAAAAGGAATATATTCAAATATAAACTACACAGAAGCATTCTGTGAAACTTCTTTCTGATCTGAGCATTCAGCTAACAGAGTTAAACCATACTTTTGATTGAGCAGTTTTGAAACACTCTGTCTGTAGAAAATGCAACTGGACATTCGTAGCGCTAAGTGGGTAATAGTGGAAAAAAGAATATGTTCAAATATAAACTACACAGAAGCATTGTATGAAACTTCTTTCTGTTCTGTGCATTCAACTAACAGAGTTGAACCTTACTTTTGATTGAGCCTTTCTGAAACACTCTTTCTGTAGAAACTGCAATTGGACATTCTGAGCGCTAAGAGGCCTATATTGGTAAAAATAATATCTTCAAATAAAAACTACACAGAAGCATTGTGTGAAACTTATTTCTGATATGTTCATTAAGCTAACAGAGTTAAACCATACTTTTGATTGCGCAGTTCTGAACACTCTTTCTGTAGAAAATGCAAGTGGACATTCGGAGCGCTAAGAGGGTAATAGTGGAAAAAGGAATATATTCAAATATAAACTACACAGTAGCATTCTGTGAAAATTCTTTCTGTTCTGTGCATTCAACTAACAGAGTTGAACCTTACTTTTGATTGAGCCGTTCTGAAACACTCTTTCTGTAGAAACTGCAATTGGACATGCTAAGCGCTAAGAGGCCTACATTGGGAAAAAGAATATCTTCAAATAAAAACTACACAGATGCATTCTGTGAAACTTATTTCTGATCTGTAAATTCAGTTAACAGAGATAAAACATATTTTGGATTCAGCAGTTATGAATCACTCTTTTTGTAGAAAATGCAAGTGGAGATTCGGAGCGCTAAGAGGGTAATAGTGGAAAAAGGAATGTCTTCAAATATAAACTACACAGAATCATTCGGTGAAACTTCTTTCTGATCTGTGCATTCAGCTAACAGAGTTAAACCATACTTTTGATAGAGCAGATCTGAACACTCTTTCTGTAGAAAATGCAACTGGACATTTGGAGCGCTAAGAGCGTATTAGTGGAAAAAGGAATATATTCAAATATAAACTACACAGAAGCATTCTGTGAAACTTCTTTCTGATCTGAGCATTCAGCTAACAGAGTTAAACCATACTTTTGATTGAGCAGTTTTGAAACACTCTGTCTGTAGAAAATGCAACTGGACATTCGTAGCGCTAAGTGGGTAATAGTGGAAAAAAGAATATGTTCAAATATAAAATACACAGAAGCATTGTATGAAACTTCTTTCTGTTCTGTGCATTCAACTAACAGAGTTGAACCTTACTTTTGATTGAGCCGTTCTGAAACACTCTTTCTGTAGAAACTGCAATTGGACATTCTGAGCGCTAAGAGGCCTATATTGGGAAAAAGAATGTCTACAAATAAAAACTACACAGAAGAATTGTGTGAAACTTCTTTCTGTTCTGTTTGTTCAACTAAAATTGTTGAACCTTAGTTTTGATTGAGCCGTTCTGAAACACTCTTTCTGTAGAAAATGCAAGTGGAGATTCGGAGCGCTAAGAGGGTAATAGTGGAAAAAGGAATGTCTCCAAATATAAACTACACAGAAACATTCTGTGAAACTTCTTTCTGATCTGTGCATTCAGCTAACAGAGTTAAACCATACTTTTGATTGAGCAGATCTGAACACTCTTTCTGTAGAAAATGCAACTGGACATTTGGAGCGCTAAGAGAGTAGTAGTGGAAAAAGGAATATATTCAAATATAAACTACACAGAAGCATTCTGTGAAACTTCTTTCTGATCTGAGCATTCAGCTAACAGAGTTAAACCATACTTTTGATTGAGCAGTTTTGAAACACTCTGTCTGTAGAAAATGCAACTGGACATTCGGAGCGCTAAGTGGGTAATAGTGGAAAAAAGAATATGTTCAAATATAAACTACACAGAAGCATTGTATGAAACTTCTTTCTGTTCTGTGCATTCAAATAACAGAGTTGAACCTTACTTTTGATTCAGCCTTTCTGAAACACTCTTTCTGTAGAAACTGCAATTGGACATTCTGAGCGCGAAGAGGCCTCTATTCGGAAAAATAATATCTTCAAATAAAAACTACACAGAAGCATTGTGTGAAACTTATTTCTGTTATGTTCATTAAGCTAACAGAGTTAAACCATACTTTTGATTGCGCAGTTCTGAACACTCTTTCTGTAGAAAATGCAAGTGGACATTCGGAGCGCTAAGAGGGTAATAGTGGAAAAAGGAATATATTCAAATATAAACTACACAGTAGCATTCTGTGAAAATTCTTTCTGTTCTGTGCATTCAACTAACAGAGTTGAACCTTACTTTTGATTGAGCCGTTCTGAAACACTCTTTCTGTAGAAACTGCAATTGGACATGCTAAGCGCTAAGAGGCCTACTTTGGGAAAAAGAATATCTTCAAATAAAAACTACACAGATGCATTCTGTGAAACTTATTTCTGATCTGTAAATTCAGTTAACAGAGATAAAACATATTTTTGATTGAGCAGTTATGAAACACTCTTTTTGTAGAAAGTGCAAGTGGAGATTCGGAGCGCTAAGAGGGTAATAGTGGAAAAAGGAATGTTTTCAAATATAAACTACACAGAATCATTCGGTGAAACTTCTTTCTGATCTGTGCATTCAGCTAACAGAGTTAAACCATACTTTTGATTGAGCAGATCTGAACACTCTTTCTGTAGAAAATGCAACTGGACATTTTGAGCGCTAAGAGCGTAGTAGTGGAAAAAGGAATATATTCAAATATAAACTACACAGAAGCATTCTGTGAAACTTCTTTCTGATCTGAGCATTCAGCTAACAGAGTTAAACCATACTTTTGATTGAGCAGATCTGAACACTCTTTCTGTAGAAAATGCAACTGGACATTTGGAACACTAAGAGAGTAGTAGTGGAAAAAGGAATATATTCAAATATAAACTACACAGAAGCATTCTGTGAAACTTCTTTCTGATCTGAGCATTCAGCTAACAGAGTTAAACCATACTTTTGATTGAGCAGTTTTGAAACACTCTGTCTGTAGAAAATGCAACTGGACATTCGTAGCGCTAAGTGGGTAATAGTGGAAAAAAGAATATGTTCAAATATGAACTACACAGAAGCATTGTATGAAACTTCTTTCTGTTCTGTGCATTCAACTAACAGAGTTGAACCTTACTTTTGATTGAGCCGTTCTGAAACACTCTTTCTGTAGAAACTGCAATTGGACATTCTGAGCGCTAAGAGGCCTATATTGGGAAAAAGAATGTCTACAAATAAAAACTACACAGAAGAATTGTGTGAAACTTCTTTCTGTTCTGTTTGTTCAACTTAAAGAGTTGAATCTTAGTTTTGATTGAGCCGTTCTGAAACACTCTTTCTGTAGAAACTGCAATTGGACATTCTGAGCGCTAAAAGGCCTATATTGGGAAAAATAATATCTTCAAATAAAAACTACACAGAAGCATTGTGTGAAACTTATTTCTGATATGTTCGTTAAGCTAACAGAGTTAAACCATACTTTTGATTGAGCAGATCTGAACACTCTTTCTGTAGAAAATGCAACTGGACATTTGGAGCGCTAAGAGAGTAGTAGTGGAAAAAGGAATATATTCAAATATAAACTACACAGAAGCATTCTGTGAAACTTCTTTCTGATCTGAGCATTCAGCTAACAGAGTTAAACCATACTTTTGATTGAGCAGTTTTGAAACATTCTGTCTGTAGAAAATGCAACTGGACATTCGTAGCGCTAAGTGGGTAATAGTGGAAAAAAGAATACGTTCAAATATAAGCTACACAGAAGCATTGTATGAAACTTCTTTCTGTTCTGTGCATTCAACTAACAGAGTTGAACCTTACTTTTGATTGAGCCTTTCTGAAACACTCTTTCTGTAGAAAGTGCAATTGGACATTCTGAGCGCTAAGAGGCCTCTATTGGGAAAAATAATATCTTCAAATAAAAACTACACAGAAGCATTGTGTGAAACTTATTTCTGATATGTTCATTAAGCTAACAGAGTTAAACCATACTTTTGATTGCGCAGTTCTGAACACTCTTTCTGTAGAAAATGCAAGTGGACATTCGGAGCGCTAAGAGGGTAATAGTGGAAAAAGGAATATATTCAAATATAAACTACACAGTAGCATTCTGTGAAAATTCTTTCTGTTCTGTGCATTCAACTAACAGAGTTGAACCTTACTTTTGATTGAGCCGTTCTGAAACACTCTTTCTGTAGAAACTGCAATTGGACATGCTAAGCGCTAAGAGGCCTACATTGGGAAAAAGAATATCTTCAAATAAAAACTACACAGATGCATTCTGTGAAACTTATTTCTGATCTGTAAATTCAGTTAACAGAGATAAAACATATTTTTGATTGAGCAGTTATGAAACACTCTTTTTGTAGAAAATGCAAGTGGAGATTCGGAGTGCTAAGAGGGTAATAGTGGAAAAAGGAATGTCTTCAAATATAAACTACACAGAATCATTCGATGAAACTTCTTTCTGATCTGTGCATTCAGCTAACAGAGTTAAACCATACTTTTGATTGAGCAGATCTGAACACTCTTTCTGTAGAAAATGCAACTGGACATTTGGAGCGCTAAGAGCGTAGTAGTGGAAAAAGGAATATATTCAAATATAAACTACACAGAAGCATTCTGTGAAACTTCTTTCTGATCTGAGCATTCAGCTAACAGAGTTAAACCATACTTTTGATTGAGCAGTTTTGAAACACTCTGTCTGTAGAAAATGCAACTGGACATTTCATAGCGCTAAGTGGGTAATAGTGGAAAAAAGAATATGTTCAAATATAAACTACACAGAAGCATTGTATGAAACATCTTTCTGTTCTGTGCATTCCACTAACAGAGTTGAACCTTACTTTTGATTGAGCCGTTCTGAAACACTCTTTCTGTAGAAACTGCAATTGGACATGCTAAGCGCTAAGAGGCCTACATTCGGAAAAATAATATCTTCAAATAAAAACTACACAGATGCATTCTGTGAAACTTATTTCTGATCTGTAAATTCAGTTAACAGAGATAAAACATATTTTTGATTCAGCAGTTATGAAACACTCTTTTTGTAGAAAATGCAAGTGGAGATTCGGAGCGCTAAGAGGGTAATAGTGGAAAAAGGAATGTCTTCAAATATAAACTACACAGAATCATTCGGTGAAACATCTTTCTGATCTGTGCATACAGCTAACAGAGTTAAACCATACTTTTGATTGAGCAGATCTGATCACTCTTTCTGTAGAAAATGCAACTGGACATTTGGAGCGCTAAGAGCGTAGTAGTGGAAAAAGGAATATATTCAAATATAAACTACACAGAAGCATTCTGTGAAACTTCTTTCTGATCTGAGCATTCAGCTAACAGAGTTAAACCATACTTTTGATTGAGCAGTTTTGAAACACTCTGTCTGTAGAAAATGCAACTGGACATTCGTAGCGCTAAGTGGGTAATAGTGGAAAAAAGAATATGTTCAAATATAAACTAAACAGAAGCATTGTATGAAACTTCTTTCTGTTCTGTGCATTCAACTAACAGAGTTGAACCTTACTTTTGATTGAGCCGTTCTGAAACACTCTTTCTGTAGAAACTGCAATTGGACATTCTGAGCGCTAAGAGGCCTATATTGGGAAAAAGAATGTCTACAGATAAAAACTACACAGAAGAATTGTGTGAAACTTCTTTCTGTTCTGTTTGTTCAACTAAAAGAGTTGAACCTTAGTTTTGATTGAGCCGTTCTGAAACACTCTTTCTGTACAAAATGCAAGTGGAGATTCGGAGCGCTAAGAGGGTAATAGTGGAAAAAGGAATGTCTCCAAATATAAACTACACAGAATCATTCTGTGAAACTTCTTTCTGATCTGTGCATTCAGCTAACAGAGTTAAACCATACTTTTGATTGAGCAGATCTGAACACTCTTTCTGTAGAAAATGCAACTGGACATTTGGAGCGCTAAGAGGGTAGTAGTGGAAAAAGGAATATATTCAAATATAAACTACACAGAAGCATTCTGTGAAACTTCTTTCTGATCTGAGCATTCAGCTAACAGAGTTAAACCATACTTTTGATTGAGCAGTTTTGAAACACTCTGTCTGTCGAAAACGCAACTGGACATTCGTAGCGCTAAGTGGGTAATAGTGGAAAAAAGAATATGTTCAAATATAAACTACACAGAAGCATTGTATGAAACTTCTTTCTGTTCTGTGCATTCAACTAACAGAGTTGAACCTTACTTTTGATTGAGCCTTTCTGAAACACTCTTTCTGTAGAAACTGCAATTGGACATTCTGAGCGCTAAGAGGCCTCTATTGGGAAAAATAATATCTTCAAATAAAAACTACACAGAAGCATTGTGTGAAACTTATTTCTGATATGTTCATTAAGCTAACAGAGTTAAACCATACTTTTGATTGCGCAGTTCTGAACACTGTTTCTGTAGAAATTGCAAGTGGACATTCGGAGCGCTAAGAGGGTAATAGTGGAAAAAGGAATATATTCAAATATAAACTACACAGTAGCATTCTGTGAAAATTCTTTCTGTTCTGTGCATTCAACTAACAGAGTTGAACCTTACTTTTGATTGAGCCGTTCTGAAACACTCTTTCTGTAGAAACTGCAATTGGACATGCTAAGCGCTAAGAGGCCTACATTGGGAAAAAGAATATCTTCAAATAAAAACTACACAGATGCATTCTGTGAAACTTATTTCTGATCTGTAAATTCAGTTAACAGAGATAAAACATATTTTTGATTGAGCAGTTATGAAACACTCTTTTTGTAGAAAATGCAAGTGGAGATTCGGAGCGCTAAGAGGATAATAGTGGAAAAAGGAATGTCGTCAAATATAAACTACACAGAATCATTCGGTGAAACTTCTTTCTGATCTGTGCATTCAGCTAACAGAGTTAAACCATACTTTTGATTGAGCAGATCTGAACACTCTTTCTGTAGAAAATGCAACTGGACATTTGGAGCGCTAAGAGCGTAGTAGTGGAAAAAGTAATATATTCAAATATAAACTACACAGAAGCATTCTGTGAAACTTCTTTCTGATCTGAGCATTCAGCTAACAGAGTTAAACCATACTTTTGATTGAGCAGTTTTGAAACACTCTGTCTGTAGAAAATGCAACTGGACATTCGTAGCGCTAAGTGGGTAATAGTGGAAAAAAGAATATGTTCAAATATAAACTACACAGAAGCATTGTATGAAACTTCTTTCTGTTCTGTGCATTCAACTAACAGAGTTGAACCTTACTTTTGATTGAGCCGTTCTGAAACACTCTTTCTGTAGAAACTGCAATTGGACATTCTGAGCGCTAAGAGGCCTATATTGGGAAAAAGAATGTCTAAAAATAAAAACTACACAGAACCATTGTGTGAAACTTCTTTCTGTTCTGTTTGTTCAACGAAAAGAGTTGAACCTTAGTTTTAATTGCGCAGTTCTGAACACTCTTTCTGTAGAAAATGCAAGTGGACATTCGGAGCGCTAAGAGGGTAATAGTGGAAAAAGGAATATATTCAAATATAAACTACACAGTAGCATTCTGTGAAAATTCTTCCTGTTCTGTGCATTCAACTAGCAGAGTTGAAACTTACTTTTGATTGAGCCGTTCTGAAACACTCTTTCTGTAGAAACTGCAATTGGACATGCTAAGCGCTAAGAGGCCTACATTGGGAAAAAGAATATCTTCAAATAAAAACTACACAGATGCATTCTGTGAAACTTATTTCTGATCTGTAAATTCAGTTAACAGAGATAAAACATATTTTTGATTGAGCAGTTATGAAACACTCTTTTTGTAGAAAATGCAAGTGGAGATTCGGAGCGCTAAGTGGGTAATAGTGGAAAATGGAATGTCTTCAAATATAAACTACACAGAATCATTCGGTGAAACTTCTTTCTGATCTGTGCATTCAGCTAACAGAGTTAAACCATACTTTTGATTGAGCAGATCTGAACACTCTTTCTGTAGAAAATGCAACTGGACATTTGGAGCGCTAAGAGAGTAGTAGTGGAAAAAGGAATATATTCAAATATAAACTACACAGAAGCATTCTGTGAAACTTCTTTCTGATCTGAGCATTCAGCTAACAGAGATAAACCATACTTTTGATTGAGCAGTTTTGAAACACTCTGTCTGTAGAAAATGCAACTGGACATTCGTAGTGCTAAGTGGGTAATAGTGGAAAAAAGAATATGTTCAAATATAAACTACACAGAAGCATTGTATGAAACTTCTTTCTGTTCTGTCCATTCAACTAACAGAGTTGAACCTTACTTTTGATTGAGCCTTTCTGAAACACTCTTTCTGTAGAAACTGCAATTGGACATTCTGAGCGCTAAGAGGCCTCTATTGGGAAAAATAATATCTTCAAATAAAAAGTACACAGAAGCATTGTGTGAAACTTATTTCTGATATGTTCATTAAGCTAACAGAGTTAAACCATACTTTTGATTGCGCAGTTCTGAACACTCTTTCTGTAGAAAATGCAAGTGGACATTCGGAGCGCTAAGAGGGTAATAGTGGAAAAAGGAATATATTCAAATATAAACTACACAGTAGCATTCTGTGAAAATTCTTTCTGTTCTGTGCATTCAACTAACAGAGTTGAACCTTACTTTTGATTGAGCCGTTCTGAAACACTCTTTCTGTAGAAACTGCAATTGGACATGCTAAGCGCTAAGAGGCCTACATTGGGAAAAAGAATATCTTCAAATAAAAACTACACAGATGCATTCTGTGAAACTTATTTCTGATCTGTAAATTCAGTTAACAGAGATAAAACATATTTTGGATTCAGCAGTTATGAATCACTCTTCTTGTAGAAAATGCAAGTGGAGATTCGGAGCGCTAAGGGGGTAATAGTGGAAAAAGGAATGTCTTCAAATATAAACTACACAGAATCATTCGGTGAAACTTCTTTCTGATCTGTGCATTCAGCTAACAGAGTTAAACCATACTTTTGATAGAGCAGATCTGAACACTCTTTCTGTAGAAAATGCAACTGGACATTTGGAGCGCTAAGAGCGTATTAGTGGAAAAAGGAATATATTCAAATATAAACTACACAGAAGCATTCTGTGAAACTTCTTTCTGATCTGAGCATTCAGCTAACAGAGTTAAACCATACTTTTGATTGAGCAGTTTTGAAACACTCTGTCTGTAGAAAATGCAACTGGACATTCGTAGCGCTAAGTGGGTAATAGTGGAAAAAAGAATATGTTCAAATATAAAATACACAGAAGCATTGTATGAAACTTCTTTCTGTTCTGTGCATTCAACTAACAGAGTTGAACCTTACTTTTGATTGAGCCGTTCTGAAACACTCTTTCTGTAGAAACTGCAATTGGACATTCTGAGCGCTAAGAGGCCTATATTGGGAAAAAGAATGTCTACAAATAAAAACTACACAGAAGAATTGTGTGAAACTTCTTTCTGTTCTGTTTGTTCAACTAAAATTGTTGAACCTTAGTTTTGATTGAGCCGTTCTGAAACACTCTTTCTGTAGAAAATGCAAGTGGAGATTCGGAGCGCTAAGAGGGTAATAGTGGAAAAAGGAATGTCTCCAAATATAAACTACACAGAAACATTCTGTGAAACTTCTTTCTGATCTGTGCATTCAGCTAACAGAGTTAAACCATACTTTTGATTGAGCAGATCTGAACACTCTTTCTGTAGAAAATGCAACTGGACATTTGGAGCGCTAAGAGAGTAGTAGTGGAAAAAGGAATATATTCAAATATAAACTACACAGAAGCATTCTGTGAAACTTCTTTCTGATCTGAGCATTCAGCTAACAGAGTTAAACCATACTTTTGATTGAGCAGTTTTGAAACACTCTGTCTGTAGAAAATGCAACTGGACATTCGGAGCGCTAAGTGGGTAATAGTGGAAAAAAGAATATGTTCAAATATAAACTACACAGAAGCATTGTATGAAACTTCTTTCTGTTCTGTGCATTCAAATAACAGAGTTGAACCTTACTTTTGATTCAGCCTTTCTGAAACACTCTTTCTGTAGAAACTGCAATTGGACATTCTGAGCGCGAAGAGGCCTCTATTCGGAAAAATAATATCTTCAAATAAAAACTACACAGAAGCATTGTGTGAAACTTATTTCTGTTATGTTCATTAAGCTAACAGAGTTAAACCATACTTTTGATTGCGCAGTTCTGAACACTCTTTCTGTAGAAAATGCAAGTGGACATTCGGAGCGCTAAGAGGGTAATAGTGGAAAAAGGAATATATTCAAATATAAACTACACAGTAGCATTCTGTGAAAATTCTTTCTGTTCTGTGCATTCAACTAACAGAGTTGAACCTTACTTTTGATTGAGCCGTTCTGAAACACTCTTTCTGTAGAAACTGCAATTGGACATGCTAAGCGCTAAGAGGCCTACTTTGGGAAAAAGAATATCTTCAAATAAAAACTACACAGATGCATTCTGTGAAACTTATTTCTGATCTGTAAATTCAGTTAACAGAGATAAAACATATTTTTGATTGAGCAGTTATGAAACACTCTTTTTGTAGAAAGTGCAAGTGGAGATTCGGAGCGCTAAGAGGGTAATAGTGGAAAAAGGAATGTTTTCAAATATAAACTACACAGAATCATTCGGTGAAACTTCTTTCTGATCTGTGCATTCAGCTAACAGAGTTAAACCATACTTTTGATTGAGCAGATCTGAACACTCTTTCTGTAGAAAATGCAACTGGACATTTGGAGCGCTAAGAGCGTAGTAGTGGAAAAAGGAATATATTCAAATATAAACTACACAGAAGCATTCTGTGAAACTTCTTTCTGATCTGAGCATTCAGCTAACAGAGTTAAACCATACTTTTGATTGAGCAGTTTTGAAACTGTCTGTAGAAAATGCAACTGGACATTCGTAGCGCTAAGTGGGTAATAGTGGAAAAAAGAATATGTTCAAATATAAACTACACAGAAGCATTGCATGAAACTTGTTTCTGTTCTGTGCATTCAACTAACAGAGTTGAACCTTACTTTTGATTGAGCCTTTCTGAAACACTCTTTCTGTAGAAACTGCAATTGGACATTCTGAGCGCGAAGAGGCCTCTATTGGGAAAAATAATATCTTCAAATAAAAACTACACAGAAGCATTGTGTGAAACTTATTTCTGATATGTTCATTAAGCTAACAGAGTTAAACCATACTTTTGATTGCGCAGTTCTGAACACTCTTTCTGTAGAGAATGCAAGTGGACATTCGGAGCGCTAAGAGGGTAATAGTGGAAAAAGGAATATATTCAAATATAAACTACACAGTAGCATTCTGTGAAAATTCTTTCTGTTCTGTGCATTCAACTAACAGAGTTGAACCTTACTTTTGATTGAGCCGTTCTGAAACACTCTTTCTGTAGAAACTGCAATTGGACATGCTGAGCGCTAAGAGGCCTACATTGGGAAAAATAATATCTTCAAATAAAAACTACACAGATGCATTCTGTGAAACTTATTTCTGATCTGTAAATTCAGTTAACAGAGATAAAACATATTTTTGATTGAGCAGTTATGAAACACTCTTTTTGTAGAAAATGCAAGTGGAGATTCGGAGCGCTAAGAGGGTAATAGTGGAAAAAGTAATGTCGTCAAATATAAACTACACAGAATCATTCGGTGAAACTTCTTTCTGATCTGTGCATTCAGCTAACAGAGTTAAACCATACTTTTGATTGAGCAGATCTGAACACTCTTTCTGTAGAAAATGCAACTGGACATTCGTAGCGCTAAGTGGGTAATAGTGGAAAAAAGAATATGTTCAAATATAAACTACACAGAAGCATTGTATGAAACTTCTTTCTGTTCCGTGCATTCAACTAACAGAGTTGAACCTTACTTTTGATTGAGCCGTTCTGAAACACTCTTTCTGTAGAAACTGCAATTGGACATTCTGAGCGCTAAGAGGCCTATATTGGGAAAAAGAATGTCTACAAATAAAAACTACACAGAAGAATTGTGTGAAACTTCCTTCTGTTCTGTTTGTTCAAATAAAAGAGTTGAACCTTAGTTTTGATTGAGCCGCTCTGAAACACTCTTTCTGTAGAAAATGCAAGTGGAGATTCGGAGCGCTAAGAGGGTAATAGTGGAAAAAGGAATGTCTCCAAATATAAACTCCACAGAATCATTCTGTGAAACTTCTTTCTGATCTGTGCATTCAGCTAACAGAGTTAAACCATACTTTTGATTGAGCAGATCTGAACACTCTTTCTGTAGAAAATGCAACTGGACATTTGGAGCGCTAAGAGAGTAGTAGTGGAAAAAGGAATATATTCAAATATAAACTACACAGAAGCATTCTGTGAAACTTCTTTCTGATCTGAGCATTCAGCTAACAGAGTTAAACCATACTTTTGATTGCGCAGTTCTGAACACTCTTTGTAGAAAATGCAAGTGGACATTCGGAGCGCTAAGAAGGTAATAGTGGAAAAAGGAATATATTCAAATATAAACTACACAGTAGCATTCTGTGAAAATTCTTTCTGTTCTGTGCATTCAACTAACAGAGTTGAACCTTACTTTTGATTGAGCCGTTCTGAAACACTCTTTCTGTAGAAACTGCAATTGGACATGCTAAGCGCTAAGAGGCCTTCATTGGGAAAAAGAATATCTTCAAATAAAAACTACACAGATGCATTCTGTGAAACTTATTTCTGATCTGTAAATTCAGTTAACAGAGATAAAACATATTTTTGATTGAGCAGTTATGAAACACTCTTTTTGTAGAAAATGCAAGTGGAGATTCGGAGCGCTAAGAGGGTAATAGTGGAAAAAGGAATGTCTTCAAATATAAACTACACAGAATCATTCGGTGAAACTTCTTCCTGATCTGTGCATTCAGCTAACAGAGTTAAACCATACTTTTGATTGAGCAGATCTGAACACTCTTTCTGTTGAAAATGCAACTGGACATTTGGAGCGCTAAGAGCGTATTAGTGGAAAAAGGAATATATTCAAATATAAACTACACAGAAGCATTCTGTGAAACTTCTTTCTGATCTGAGCATTCAGCTAACAGAGTTAAACAATACTTTTGATTGAGCAGTTTTGAAACACTCTGTCTGTAGAAAATGCAACTGGACATTCGTAGCGCTAAGTGGGTAATAGTGGAAAAAAGAATATGTTCAAATATAAACTACACAGAAGCATTGTATGAAACTTCTTTCTGTTCTGTGCATTCAACTAACAGAGTTGAACCTTACTTTTGATTGAGCCTTTCTGAAACACTCTTTCTGTAGAAACTGCAATTGGACATTCTGAGCGCTAAGAGGCCTCTATTGGGAAAAATAATATCTTCAAATAAAAACTACACAGATGCATTGTGAGAAACTTATTTCTGATATGTTCATTAAGCTAACAGAGTTAAACCATACTTTTGATTGCGCAGTTCTGAACACTCTTTGTAGAAAATGCAAGTGGACATTCGGAGCGCTAAGAAGGTAATAGTGGAAAAAGGAATATATTCAAATATAAACTACACAGTAGCATTCTGTGAAAATTCTTTCTGTTCTGTGCATTCAACTAACAGAGTTGAACCTTACTTTTGATTGAGCCGTTCTGAAACACTCTTTCTGTAGAAACTGCAATTGGACATGCTAAGCGCTAAGAGGCCTTCATTGGGAAAAAGAATATCTTCAAATAAAAACTACACAGATGCATTCTGTGAAACTTATTTCTGATCTGTAAATTCAGTTAACAGAGATAAAACATATTTTTGATTGAGCAGTTATGAAACACTCTTTTTGTAGAAAATGCAAGTGGAGATTCGGAGCGCTAAGAGGGTAATAGTGGAAAAAGGAATGTCTTCAAATATAAACTACACAGAATCATTCGGTGAAACTTCTTTCTGATCTGTGCATTCAGCTAACAGAGTTAAACCATACTTTTGATTGAGCAGATCTGAACACTCTTTCTGTTGAAAATGCAACTGGACATTTGGAGCGCTAAGAGCGTATTAGTGGAAAAAGGAATATATTCAAATATAAACTACACAGAAGCATTCTGTGAAACTTCTTTCTGATCTGAGCATTCAGCTAACAGAGTTAAACAATACTTTTGATTGAGCAGTTTTGAAACACTCTGTCTGTAGAAAATGCAACTGGACATTCGTAGCGCTAAGTGGGTAATAGTGGAAAAAAGAATATGTTCAAATATAAACTACACAGAAGCATTGTATGAAACTTCTTTCTGTTCTGTGCATTCAACTAACAGAGTTGAACCTTACTTTTGATTGAGCCTTTTTGAAACAGTCTTTCTGTAGAAACTGCAATTGGACATTCTGAGCGCTAAGAGGCCTCTATTGGGAAAAATAATATCTTCAAATCAAAACTACACAGATGCATTGTGAGAAACTTATTTCTGATATGTTCATTAAGCTAACAGAGTTAAACCATACTTTTGATTGCGCAGTTCTGAACACTCTTTCTGTAGAAAATGCAACTGGACATTCGTAGCGCTAAGTGGGTAATAGTGGAAAAAAGAATATGTTCAAATATAAACTACACAGAAGCATTGTATGAAACTTCTTTCTGTTCCGTGCATTCAACTAACAGAGTTGAACCTTACTTTTGATTGAGCCATTCTGAAACACTCTTTCTGTAGCAACTTCAATTGGACATTCTGAGCGCTAAGAGGCCTATATTGGGAAAAAGAATGTCTACAAATAAAAACTACACAGAAGAATTGTGTGAAACTTCCTTCTGTTCTGTTTGTTCAACTAAAAGAGTTGAACCTTAGTTTTGATTGAGCCGCTCTGAAACACTCTTTCTGTAGAAAATGCAAGTGGAGATTCGGAGCGCTAAGAGGGTAATAGTGGAAAAAGGAATGTCTCCAAATATAAACTACACAGAATCATTCTGTGAAACTTCTTTCTGATCTGCGCATTCAGCTAACAGAGTTAAACCATACTTTTGATTGAGCAGATCTGAACACTCTTTCTGTAGAAAATGAAACTGGACATTTGGAGCGCTAAGAGAGTAGTAGTGGAAAAAGGAATATATTCAAATATAAACTACACAGAAGCATTCTGTGAAACTTCTTTCTGATCTGAGCATTCAGCTAACAGAGTTAAACCATACATTTGATTGAGCAGTTTTGAAACACTCTGTCTGTAGAAAATGCAACTGGACATTCGTAGCGCTAAGTGGGTAATAGTGGAAAAAAGAATATGTTCAAATATAAACTACACAGAAGCATTGTATGAAACTTCTTTCTGTTCTGTGCATTCAACTAACAGAGTTGAACCTTACTTTTGATTGAGCCTTTCTGAAACACTCCTTCTGTAGAAACTGCAATTGGACATTCTGAGCGCGAAGAGGCCTCTATTGGGAAAAATAATATCTTCAAATAAAAACTACACAGAAGCATTGTGTGAAACTTATTTCTGATATGTTCATTAAGCTAACAGAGTTAAACCATACTTTTGATTGCGCAGTTCTGAACACTCTTTGTAGAAAATGCAAGTGGACATTCGGAGCGCTAAGAAAGTAATAGTGGAAAAAGGAATATATTCAAATATAAACTACACAGTAGCATTCTGTGAAAATTCTTTCTGTTCTGTGCATTCAACTAACAGAGTTGAACCTTACTTTTGATTGAGCCGTTCTGAAACACTCTTTCTGTAGAAACTGCAATTGGACATGCTAAGCGCTAAGAGGCCTTCATTGGGAAAAAGAATATCTTCAAATAAAAACTACACAGATGCATTCTGTGAAACTTATTTCTGATCTGTAAATTCAGTTAACAGAGATAAAACATATTTTTGATTCAGCAGTTATGAAACACTCTTTTTGTAGAAAATGCAAGTGGAGATTCGGAGCGCTAAGAGGGTAATAGTGGAAAAAGGAATGTCTTCAAATATAAACTACACAGAATCATTCGGTGAAACTTCTTTCTGATCTGTGCATTCAGCTAACAGAGTTAAACCATACTTTTGATTGAGCAGATCTGAACACTCTTTCTGTAGAAAATGCAACTGGACATTTGGAGCGCTAAGAGCGTAGTAGTGGAAAAAGGAATATATTCAAATATAAACTACACAGAAGCATTCTGTGAAACTTCTTTCTGATCTGAGCATTCAGCTAACAGAGTTAAACCATACTTTTGATTGAGCAGTTTTGAAACACTCTGTCTGTAGAAAATGCAACTGGACATTCGTAGCGCTAAGTGGGTAATAGTGGAAAATAGAATATTTTCAAATATAAACTACACAGAAGCATTGTATGAAACTTCTCTCTGTTCTGTGCATTCAACTAACAGAGTTGAACCTTACTTTTGATTGAGCCTTTCTGAAACACTCTTTCTGTAGAAACTGCAATTGGACATTCTGAGCGCTAAGAGGCCTCTATTGGGAAAAATAATATCTTCAAATAAAAACTACACAGAAGCATTGTGTGAAACTTATTTCTGATATGTTCATTAAGCTAACAGAGTTAAACCATACTTTTGATTGCGCAGTTCCGAACACTCTTTCTGTAGAAAATGCAAGTGGACATTCGGAGCGCTAAGATGGTAATAGTGGAAAAAGGAATATATTCAAATATAAACTACACAGTAGCATTCTGTGAAAATTCTTTCTGTTCTGTGCATTCAACTAACAGAGTTGAACCTTACTTTTGATTGAGCCGTTCTGAAACTCTCTTTCTGTAGAAACTGCAATTGGACATGCTAAGCGCTAAGAGGCCTACATTGGGAAAAAGAATATCTTCAAATAAAAACTACACAGATGCATTTTGTGAAACTTACTTCTGATCTGTAAATTCCGTTAACAGAGATAAAACATATTTTTGATTGAGCAGTTATGAAACACTCTTTTTGTAGAAAATGCAAGTGGAGATTCGGAGCGCTAAGAGGGTAATAATGGAAAAAGGAATGTCTTCAAATATAAACTACACAGAAACATTCGGTGAAACTTCTTTCTGATCTGTGCATTCAGCTAACAGAGTTAAACCATACTTTTGATTGAGCAGATCTGAACACTCTTTCTGTAGAAAATGCAACTGGACATTTGGAGCGCTAAGAGCGTAGTAGTGGAAAAAGGAATATATTCAAATATAAACTACACAGAAGCATTCTGTGAAACTTCTTTCTGATCTGAGCATTCAGCTAACAGAGTTAAACCATACTTTTGATTGAACAGTTTTGAAACACTCTGTCTGTAGAAAATGCAACTGGACATTCGTAGCGCTAAGTGGGTAATAGTGGAAAAAAGAATATATTCAAATATAAACTACACAGAAGCATTGTATGAAACTTCTTTCTGTTCTGTGCATTCAACTAACAGAGTTGAACCTTACTTTTGATTGAGCCGTTCTGAAACACTCTTTCTGTAGAAACTGCAATTGGACATTCTGAGCGCTAAGAGGCCTATATTGGGAAAAAGAATGTCTACAAATAAAAACTACACAGAAGAATTGTGTGAAACTTCTTTCTGTTCTGTTTGTTCAACTAAAAGAGTTGAACTTTAGTTTTGATTGAGCCGTTCTGAAACACTCTTTCTGTAGAAAATGCAAGTGGAGATTCGGAGCGCTAAGAGGGTAATAGTGGAAAATAGAATGTCTCCAAATATAAACTACACAGAATCATTCTGTGAAACTTCTTTCTGATCTGTGCATTCAGCTAACAGAGTTAAACCATACTTTTGATTGAGCAGATCTGAACACTCATTCTGTAGAAAATGCAACTGGACATTTGGAGCGCTAAGAGAGTAGTAGTGGAAAAAGGAATATATTCAAATATAAACTACACAGAAGCATTCTGTGAAACTTCTTTCTGATCTGAGCATTCAGCTAACAGAGTTAAACCATACTTTTGATTGAGCCTTTCTGAAACACTCTTTCTGTAGAAACTGCAATTGGACATTCTGAGCGCTAAGAGGTCTCTATTGGGAAAAATAATATCTTCAAATAAAAAGTACACAGAAGCATTGTGTGAAACTTATTTCTGATATGTTCATTAAGCTAACAGAGTTAAACCATACTTTTGATTGCGCAGTTGTGAACACTCTTTCTGTAGAAAATGCAAGTGGACATTCGGAGCGCTAAGAGGGTAATAGTGGAAAAAGGAATATATTCAAATATAAACTACACAGTAGCATTCTGTGAAAATACTTTCTGTTCTGTGCATTCAACTAACAGAGTTGAACCTTACTTTTGATTGAGCCGTTCTGAAACACTCTTTCTGTAGAAACTGCAATTGGACATGCTAAGCGCTAAGAGGCCTACATTGGGAAAAAGAATATCTTCAAATAAAAACTACAAAGATGCATTCTGTGAAACTTATTTCTGATCTGTAAATTCAGTTAACAGAGATAAAACATATTTTTGATTGAGCAGTTATGAAACACTCTTTTTGTAGAAAATGCAAGTGGAGATTCGGAGCGCTAAGAGGGTAATAGTGGAAAAAGGAATGTCTTCAAATATAAACTACACAGAATCATTCGGTGAAACTTCTTTCTGATCTGTGCATTCAGCTAACAGAGTTAAACCATACTTTTGATTGAGCAGATCTGAACACTCTTTCTGTTGAAAATGCAACTGGACATTTGGAGCGCTAAGAGCGTAGTAGTGGAAAAAGGAATATATTCAAATATAAACTACACAGAAGCATTCTGTGAAACTTCTTTCTGATCTGAGCATTCAGCTAACAGAGTTAAACAATACTTTTGATTGAGCAGTTTTGAAACACTCTGTCTGTAGAAAATGCAACTGGACATTCGTAGCGCTAAGTGGGTAATAGTGGAAAAAAGAATATGTTCAAATATAAACTACACAGAAGCATTGTATGAAACTTCTTTCTGTTCTGTGCATTCAACTAACAGAGTTGAACCTTACTTTTGATTGAGCCTTTCTGAAACACTCTTTCTGTAGAAACTGCAATTGGACATTCTGAGCGCTAAGAGGCCTCTATTGGGAAAAATAATATCTTCAAATAAAAACTACACAGATGCATTGTGAGAAACTTATTTCTGATATGTTCATTAAGCTAACAGAGTTAAACCATACTTTTGATTGCGCAGTTCTGAACACTCTTTCTGTAGAAAATGCAAGTGGACATTCGGAGCGCTAAGAGGGTAATAGTGGAAAAAGGAATATATTCAAATATAAACTACACAGTAGCATTCTGTGAAAATTCTTTCTGTTCTGTGCATTCAACTAACAGAGTTGAACCTTACTTTTGATTGAGCCGTTCTGAAACTCTCTTTCTGTAGAAACTGCAATTGGACATTCTGAGCGCTAAGAGGCCTATATTGGGAAAAAGAATGTCTACAAATAAAAACTACACAGAAGAATTGTGTGAAACTTCTTTCTGTTCTGTTTGTTCAACTAAAAGAGTTGAACCTTAGTTTTGATTGAGCCGTTCTGAAACACTCTTTCTGTAGAAAATGCAAGTGGAGATTCGGAGCGCTAAGAGGGTAATAGTGGAAAAAGGAATGTCTCCAAATATAAACTACACAGAATCATTCTGTGAAACTTCTTTCTGATCTGTGCATTCAGCTAACAGAGTTAAACCATACTTTTGATTGAGCAGATCTGAACACTCTTTCTGTAGAAAATGCAACTGGACATTTGGAGCGCTAAGAGAGTAGTAGTGGAAAAAGGAATATATTCAAATATAAACTACACAGAAGCATTCTGTGAAACTTCTTTCTGATCTGAGCATTCAGCTAACAGAGTTAAACCATACTTTGATTGAGCAGTTTTGAAACACTCTGTCTGTAGAAAATGCAACTGGAAATTCGTAGCGCTAAGTGGGTAATAGTGGAAAAAAGAATATGTTCAAATATAAACTACACAGAAGCATTGTATGAAACTTCTTTCTGTTCTGTGCATTCAACTAACAGAGTTGAACCTTACTTTTGATTGAGCCTTTCTGAAACACTCTTTCTGTAGAAACTGCAATTGGACATTCTGAGCTCTAAGAGGCCTCTATTGGGAAAAATAATATCTTCAAATAAAAACTACACAGAAGCATTGTGTGAAACTTATTTCTGATATGTTCATTAAGCTAACAGAGTTAAACCATACTTTTGATTGCGCAGTTCTGCACACCCTTTCTGTAGAAAATGCAAGTGGACATTCGGAGCGCTAAGAGGGTAATAGTGGAAAAAGGAATATATTTAAATATAAACTACACAGTAGCATTCTGTGAAAATTCTTTCTGTTCTGTGCATTCAACTAACAGAGTTGAACCTTACTTTTGATTGAGCCGTTCTGAAACACTCTTGCTGTAGAAACTGCAATTGGACATGCTAAGCGCTAAGAGGCCTACAATGGGAAAAAGAATATCTTCAAATAAAAACTACACAGATGCATTCTGTGAAACTTATTTCTGATCTGTAAATTCAGTTAACAGAGATAAAACATATTTTTGATTGAGCAGTTATGAAACACTCTTTTTGTAGAAAATGCAAGTGGAGATTCGGAGCGCTAAGAGGGTAATAGTGGAAAAAGGAATGTCTTCAAATATTAACTACACAGAATCATTCGGTGAAACTTCTTTCTGATCTGTGCATTCAGCTAACAGAGTTAAACCATACTTTTGATTGAGCAGATCTGAACACTCTTTCTGTAGAAAATGCAACTGGACATTTGGAGCGCTAAGAGCGTAGTAGTGGAAAAAGGAATATATTCAAATATAAACTACACAGAAGCATTCTGTGAAACTTCTTTCTGATCTGAGCATTCAGCTAACAGAGTTAAACCATACTTTTGATTGAGCAGTTTTGAAACACTCTGTCTGTAGAAAATGCAACTGGACATTCGTAGCGCTAAGTGGGTAATAGTGGAAAAAAGAATATGTTCAAATATAAACTACACAGAAGCATTGTATGAAACTTCTTTCTGTTCCGTGCATTCAACTAACAGAGTTGAACCTTACTTTTGATTGAGCCGTTCTGAAACACTCTTTCTGTAGAAACTGCAATTGGACATTCTGAGCGCTAAGAGGCCTATATTGGGAAAAAGAATGTCTACAAATAAAAACTACACAGAAGAATTGTGTGAAACTTCTTTCTGTTCTGTTTGTTCAACTAAAAGAGTTGAACCTTAGTTTTCATTGAGCCGTTCTGAAACAATCTTTCTGTAGAAAATGCAAGTGGAGATTCGGAGCGCTAAGAGGGTAATAATGGAAAAAGGAATGTC
This sequence comes from Symphalangus syndactylus, assembly GCF_028878055.3. Classification (NCBI taxonomy): domain Eukaryota; kingdom Metazoa; phylum Chordata; class Mammalia; order Primates; family Hylobatidae; genus Symphalangus; species Symphalangus syndactylus. The sequence goes on along the minus strand of NC_072437.2, from coordinate 106,058,397 downwards.
TCAAAATATAAACTACACAGAATCATTCTGTGAAACTTCTTTATGATCTGTGCATTCAGCTAACAGAGTTAAACCATACTTTTGATTGAGCAGATCTGAACACTCTTTCTGTAGAAAATGCAACTGGACATTTGGAGCGCTAAGAGAGTAGTAGTGGAAAAAGGAATATATTCAAATATAAACTACACAGAAGCATTCTGTGAAACTTCTTTCTGATCTGAGCATTCAGCTAACAGAGTTAAACCATACTTTTGATTGAGCAGTTTTGAAACACTCTGTCTGTAGAAAATGCAACTGGACATTCGTAGCGCTAAGTGGGTAATAGTGGAAAAAAGAATATGTTCAAATATAAACTACACAGAAGCATTGTATGAAACTTCTTTCTGTTCTGTGCATTCAACTAACAGAGTTGAACCTTACTTTTGATTGAGCCGTTCTGAAACACTCTTTCTGTAGAAACTGCAATTGGACATTCTGAGTGCTAAGAGGCCTATATTGGGAAAAGAATGTCTACAAATAAAAACTACACAGAAGAATTGTGTGAAACTTCTTTCTGTTCTGTTTGTTCAACTAAAAGAGTTGAACCTTAGTTTTGATTGAGCCATTCTGAAACAATATTTCTGTAGAAAATGCAAGTGGAGATTCGGAGCGCTAAGAGGGTAATAGTGGAAAAAGGAATGTCTCCAAATATAAACTACACAGAATCATTCTGTGAAACTTCTTTCTGATCTGTGCATTCAGCTAACAGAGTTAAACCATACTTTTGATTGAGCAGATCTGAACACTCTTTCCGTAGAAAATGCAACTGGACATTTGGAGCGCTAAGAGAGTAGTAGTGGAAAAAGGAATATATTCAAATATAAACTACACAGAAGCATTCTGTGAAACTTCTTTCTGATCTGAGCATTCAGCTAACAGAGTTAAACCATAATTTTGATTGAGCAGTTTTGAAACACTCTGTCTGTAGAAAATGCAACTGGACATTCGTAGCGCTAAGTGGGTAATAGTGGAAAAAAGAATATGTTCAAGTATAAACTACACAGAAGCATTGTATGAAACTTCTTTCTGTTCTGTGCATTCAACTAACAGAGTTGAACCTTACTTTTGATTGAGCCTTTCTGAAACACTCTTTCTGTAGAAACTGCAATTGGACATTCTGAGCGCTAAGAGGCCTCTATTGGGAAAAATAATATCTTCAAATAAAAACTACACAGAAGCATTGTGTGAAACTTATTTCTGATATGTTCATTAAGCTAACAGAGTTAAACCATACTTTGGATTGCGCAGTTCTGAACACTCTTTCTGTAGAAAATGCAAGTGGACATTCGGAGCGCTAAGAGGGTAATAGTGGAAAAAGGAATATATTCAAATATAAACTACACAGTAGCATTCTGTGAAAATTCTTTCTGTTCTGTGCATTCAACTAACAGAGTTGAACCTTACTTTTGATTGAGCCGTTCTGAAACACTCTCTCTGTAGAAACTGCAATTGGACATGCTAAGCGCTAAGAGGTCTACATTAGGAAAAAGAATATCTTCAAATAAAAACTACACAGATGCATTCTCTGAAACTTATTTCTGATCTGTAAATTCAGTTAACAGAGATAAAACATATTTTTGATTGAGCAGTTATGAAACACTCTTTTTGTAGAAAATGCAAGTGGAGATTCGGAGCGCTAAGAGGGTAATAGTGGAAAAAGGAATGTCTTCAAATATAAACTACACGGAATCATTCGGTGAAACTTCTTTCTGATCTGTGCATTCAGCTAACAGAGTTAAACCATACTTTTGATTGAGCAGATCTGAACACTCCTTCTGTTGAAAATGCAACTGGACATTTGGAGCGCTAAGAGCGTATTAGTGGAAAAAGGAATATATTCAAATATAAACTACACAGAAGCATTCTGTGAAACTTCTTTCTGATCTGAGCATTCAGCTAACAGAGATAAACCATACTTTTGATTGAGCAGTTTTGAAACACTCTGTCTGTAGAAAATGCAACTGGACATTCGTAGCGCTAAGTGGGTAATAGTGGAAAAAAGAATATGTTCAAATATAAACTACACAGAAGCATTGTATGAAACTTCTTTCTTTTCCGTGCATTCAACTAACAGAGTTGAACCTTACTTTTGATTGAGCCGTTCTGAAACACTCTTTCTGTAGAAACTGCAATTGGACATTCTGAGCGCTAAGAGGCCTATATTGGGAAAAAGAATGTCTACAAATAAAAACTACACAGAAGAATTGTGTGAAACTTCTTTCTGTTCTGTTTGTTCAACTAAAAGAGTTGAACCTTAGTTTTGATTGAGCCGTTCTGAAACACTCTTTCTGTAGAAAATGCAAGTGGAGATTCGGAGCGCTAAGAGGGTAATAGTGGAAAAAGGAATGTCTCCAAATATAAACTACACAGAATCATTCTGTGAAACTTCTTTCTGATCTGTGCATTCAGCTAACAGAGTAAAACCATACTTTTGATTGAGCAGATCTGAACACTCTTTCTGTAGAAAATGCAACTGGACATTTGGAGCGCTAAGAGAGTAGTAGTGGAAAAAGGAATATATTCAAATATAAACTACACAGAAGCATTCTGTGAAACTTCTTTCTGATCTGAGCATTCAGCTAACAGAGTTAAACCATACTTTTGATTGAGCAGTTTTGAAACACTCTGTCTGTAGAAAATGCAACTGGACATTCGTAGCGCTAAGTGGGTAATAGTGGAAAAAAGAATATGTTCAAATATAAACTACACAGAAGCATTGTATGAAACTTCTTTCTGTTCTGTGCATTCAACTAACAGAGTTGAACCTTACTTTTGATTGAGCCTTTCTGAAACACTCTTTCTGTAGAAACTGCAATTGGACATTCTGAGCGCTAAGAGGCCTCTATTGGGAAAAATAATATCTTCAAATAAAAACTACACAGAAGCATTGTATGAAACTTATTTCTGATATGTTCATTAAGCTAACAGAGTTAAACCATACTTTGGATTGCGCAGTTCTGAACACTCTTTCTGTAGAAAATGCAAGTGGACATTCGGAGCGCTAAGAGGGTAATAGTGGAAAAAGGAATATATTGAAATATAAACTACACAGTAGCATTCTGTGAAAATTCTTTCTGTTCTGTGCATTCAACTAACAGTGTTGAACCTTACTTTTCATTGAGCCGTTCTGAAACACTCTTTCTGTAGAAACTGCAATTGGACATGCTAAGCACTAAGAGGCCTACTTTGGGAAAAAGAATATCTTCAAATAAAAACTACACAGATGCATTCTGTGAAACTTATTTCTGATCTGTAAATTCAGTTAACAGAGATAAAACATATTTTTGATTGAGCAGTTATGAAACTCTCTTTTTGTAGAAAATGCAAGTGGAGATTCGGAGCGCTAAGAGGGTAATAGTGGAAAAAGGAATGTCTTCAAATATAAACTACACAGAATCATTCGGTGAAACTTCTTTCTGATCTGTGCATTCAGCTAACAGAGTTAAACCATACTTTTGATTGAGCAGATCTGAACACTCTTTCTGTTGAAAATGCAACTGGACATTTGGAGCGCTAAGAGCGTAGTAGTGGAAAAAGTAATATATTCAAATATAAACTACACAGAAGCATTCTGTGAAACTTCTTTCTGATCTGAGCATTCAGCTAACAGAGTTAAACCATACTTTTGATTGAGCAGTTTTGAAACACTCTGTCTGTAGAAAATGCAACTGGACATTCGTAGCGCTAAGTGGGTAATAGTGGAAAAAAGAATATGTTCAAATATAAACTACACAGAAGCATTGTATGAAACTTCTTTCTGTTCCGTGCATTCAACTAACAGAGTTGAACCTTACTTTTGATTGAGCCGTTCTGAAACACTCTTTCTGTAGAAACTGCAATTGGACATTCTGAGCGCTAAGAGGCCTATATTGGGAAAAAGAATGTCTACAAATAAAAACTACACAGAAGAATTGTGTGAAACTTCTTTCTGTTCTGTTTGTTCAACTAAAAGAGTTGAACCTTAGTTTTGATTGAGCCGTTCTGAAACACTCTTTCTGTAGAAAATGCAAGTGGAGATTCGGAGCGCTAAGAGGGTAATAGTGGAAAAAGGAATGTCTCCAAATATAAACTACACAGAATCATTCTTTGAAACTTCTTTCTGATCTGTGCATTCAGCTAACAGAGTTAAACCATACTTTTGATTGAGCAGATCTGAACACTCTTTCTGTAGAAAATGCAACTGGACATTTGGAGCGCTAAGAGAGTAGTAGTGGAAAAAGGAATATATTCAAATATAAACTACACAGAAGCATTCTGTGAAACTTCTTTCTGATCTGAGCATTCAGCTAACTGAGTTAAACCATACTTTTGATTGAGCAGTTTTGAAACACTCTGTCTGTAGAAAATGCAACTGGACATTCGTAGCGCTAAGTGGGTAATAGTGGAAAAAAGAATATGTTCAAATATAAACTACACAGAAGCATTGTATGAAACTTCTTTCTGTTCTGTGCATTCAACTAACAGAGTTGAACCTTACTTTTGATTGAGCCTTTCTGAAACACTCTTTCTGTAGAAACTGCAATTGGACATTCTGAGCGCTAAGAGGCCTCTATTGGGAAAAATAATATCTTCAAATAAAAACTACACAGAAGCATTGTGTGAAACTTATTTCTGATATGTTCATTAAGCTAACAGAGTTAAACCATACTTTGGATTGCGCAGATCTGAACACTCTTTCTGTAGAAAATGCAAGTGGAAATTCGGAGCGCTAAGAGGGTAATAGTGGAAAAAGGAATATATTCAAATATAAACTACACAGTAGCATTCTGTGAAAATTCTTTCTGTTCTGTGCATTCAACTAACAGAGTTGCACCTTACTTTTGATTGAGCCGTTCTGAAACACTCTTTCTGTAGAAACTGCAATTGGACATGCTAAGCGCTAAGAGGCCTACATTGGGAAAAGGAATATCTTCAAATAAAAACTACACAGATGCATTCTGTGAAACTTATTTCTGATCTGTAAATTCAGTTAACAGAGATAAAACATATTTTTGATTGAGCAGTTATGAAACACTCTTTTTGTGGAAAATGCAAGTGGAGATTCGGAGCGCTAAGAGGGTAATAGTGGAAAAAGTAATGTCTTCAAATATAAACTACACAGAATCATTCGGTGAAACTTCTTTCTGATCTGTGCATTCAGCTAACAGAGTTAAACCATACTTTTGATTGAGCAGATCTGAACACTCTTTCTGTTGAAAATGCAACTGGACATTTGGAGCGCTAAGAGCGTAGTAGTGGAAAAAGGAATATATTCAAATATAAACTACACAGAAGCATTCTGTGAAACTTCTTTCTGATCTGAGCATACAGCTAACAGAGTTAAACCATACTTTTGATTGAGCAGTTTTGAAACACTCTGTCTGTAGAAAATGCAACTGGACATGCGTAGCGCTAAGTGGGTAATAGTGGAAAAAAGTATATGTTCAAATATAAACTACACAGAAGCATTGTATGAAACTTCTTTCTGTTCTGTGCATTCAACTAACAGAGTTGAACCTTACTTTTGATTGAGCCGTTCTGAAACACTCTTTCTGTAGAAACTGCAATTGGACATTCTGAGCGCTAAGAGGCCTATATTGGGAAAAAGAATGTCTACAAATAAAAACTACACAGAAGAATTGTGTGAAACTTGTTTCTGTTCTGTTTGTTCAACTAAAAGAGTTGAACCTTAGTTTTGATTAAGCCGTTCTGAAACACTCTTTCTGTAGAAAATGCAAGTGGAGATTCGGAGCGCTAAGAGGGTAATAGTGGAAAAAGGAATGTCTCCAAATATAAACTACACAGAATCATTCTGTGAAACTTCTTTCTGATCTGTGCATTCAGCTAACAGAGTTAAACCATACTTTTGATTGAGCAGATCTGAACACTCTTTCTGTAGAAAATGCAACTGGACATTTGGAGCGCTAAGAGAGTAGTAGTGGAAAAAGGAATATATTCAAATATAAACTACACAGAAGCATTCTGTGAAACTTATTTCTGATCTGAGCATTCACCTAACAGAGTTAAACCATACTTTTGATTGAGCAGTTTTGAAACACTCTGTCTGAAGAAAATGCAACTGGACATTCGTAGCGCTAAGTGGGTAATAGTGGAAAAAAGAATATGTTCAAATATAAACTACACAGAAGCATTGTATGAAACTTCTTTCTGTTCTGTGCATTCAACTAACAGAGTTGAACCTTACTTTTGATTGAGCCTTTCTGAAACACTCTTTCTGTAGAAACTGCAATTGGACATTCTGAGCGCTAAGAGGCCTCTATTGGGAAAAATAATATCTTCAAATAAAAACTACACAGAAGCATTGTGTGAAACTTATTTCTGATATGTTCATTAAGCTAACAGAGTTAAACCATACTTTTGATTGCGCAGTTCTGCACACTCTTTCTGTAGAAAATGCAAGTGGACATTCGGATCGCTAAGAGGGTAATAGTGGAAAAAGGAATATATTCAAATATAAACTACACAGTAGCATTCTGTGAAAATTCTTTCTGTTCTGTGCATTCAACTAACAGAGTTGAACCTTACTTTTGATTGAGCCGTTCTGAAACACTCTTTCTGTAGAAACTGCAATTGGACATGCTAAGCGCTAAGAGGCCTACATTGGGAAAAAGAATATCTTCAAATAAAAACTACACAGATGCATTCTGTGAAACTTATTTCTGATCTGTAAATTCAGTTAACAGAGATAAAACATATTTTTGATTGAGCAGTTATGAAAAACTCTTTTTGTAGAAAATGCAAGTGGAGATTCGGAGCGCTAAGAGGGTAATAGTGGAAAAAGGAATGTCTTCAAATATAAACTACACAGAATCACTCGGTGAAACTTCTTTCTGATCTGTGCATTCAGCTAACAGAGTTAAACCATACTTTTGATTGAGCAGATCTGAACACTCTTTCTGTAGAAAATGCAACTGGACATTTGGAGCGCTAAGAGCGTAGTAGTGGAAAAAGGAATATATTCAAATATAAACTACACAGAAGCATTCTGTGAAACTTCTTTCTGATCTGAGCATTCAGCTAACAGAGTTAAACCATACTTTTGATTGAGCAGTTTTGAAACACTCTGTCTGTAGAAAATGCAACTGGACATTCGTAGCGCTAAGTGGGTAATAGTGGAAAAAAGAATATGTACAAATATAAACTACACAGAAGCATTGTATGAAACTTCTTTCTGTTCTGTGCATTCAACTAACAGAGTTGAACCTTACTTTTGATTGAGCCGTTCTGAAACACTCTTTCTGTAGAAACTGCAATTGGACATTCTGAGCGCTAAGAGGCCTATATTGGGAAAAAGAATGTCTACAAATAAAAACTACACAGAAGAATTGTGTGAAACTTCTTTCTGTTCTGTTTGTTCAACTAAAAGAGTTGAACCTTAGTTTTGATTGAGCCGTTCTGAAACACTCTTTCTGTAGAAAATGCAAGTGGAGATTCGGAGCGCTAAGAGGGTAATAGTGGAAAAAGGAATGTCTACAAATATAAACTACACAGAATCATTCTGTGAAACTTCTCTCTGATCTGTGCATTCAGCTAACAGAGTTAAACCATACTTTTGATTGAGCAGATCTGAACACTCTTTCTGTAGAAAATGCAACTGGACATTTGGAGCGCTAAGAGAGTAGTAGTGGAAAAAGGAATATATTCAAATATAAACTACACAGAAGCATTCTGTGAAACTTCTTTCTGATCTGAGCATTCAGCTAACAGAGTTAAACCATACTTTTGATTGAGCAGTTTTGAAACACTCTGTCTGTAGAAAATGCAACTGGACATTCGTAGCGCTAAGTGGGTAATAGTGGAAAAAAGAATATGTTCAAATATAAACTACACAGAAGCATTGTATGAAACTTCTTTCTGTTCTGTGCATTCAACTAACAGAGTTGAACCTTACTTTTGATTGAGCCTTTCTGAAACACTCTTTCTGTAGAAACTGCAATTGGACATTCTGAGCGCTAAGAGGCCTCTATTGGGAAAAATAATATCTTCAAATAAAAACTACACAGAAGCATTGTGTGAAACTTATTTCTGATATGTTCATTAAGCTAACGGAGTTAAACCATACTTTTGATTGCGCAGTTCTGCACACTCTTTCTGTAGAAAATGCAAGTGGACATTCGGAGCGCTAAGAGGGTAATAGTGGAAAAAGGAATATATTCAAATATAAACTACACAGTAGCATTCTGTGAAAATTCTTTCTGTTCTGTGCATTCAACTAACAGAGTTGAACCTTACTTTTGATTGAGCCGTTCTGAAACACTCTTTCTGTAGAAACTGCAATTGGACATGCTAAGCGCTAAGAGGCCTACATTGGGAAAAAGAATATCTTCAAATAAAAACTACACAGATGCATTCTGTGAAACTTATTTCTGATCTGTAAATTCAGTTAACAGAGATAAAACATATTTTTGATTGAGCAGTTATGAAACACTCTTTTTGTAGAAAATGCAAGTGGAGATTCGGAGCGCTAAGAGGGTAATAGTGGAAAAAGGAATGTCTTCAAATATAAACTACACAGAATCATTCGGTGAAACTTCTTTCTGATCTGTGCATTCAGCTAACAGAGTTAAACCATACTTTTGATTGAGCAGATCTGAACACTCTTTCTGTTGAAAATGCAACTGGACATTTGGAGCGCTAAGAGCGTAGTAGTGGAAAAAGGAATATATTCAAATATAAACTACACAGAAGCATTCTGTGAAACTTCTTTCTGATCTGAGCATACAGCTAACAGAGTTAAACCATACTTTTGATTGAGCAGTTTTGAAACACTCTGTCTGTAGAAAATGCAACTGGACATGCGTAGCGCTAAGTGGGTAATAGTGGAAAAAAGTATATGTTCAAATATAAACTACACAGAAGCATTGTATGAAACTTCTTTCTGTTCTGTGCATTCAACTAACAGAGTTGAACCTTACTTTTGATTGAGCCGTTCTGAAACACTCTTTCTGTAGAAACTGCAATTGGACATTCTGAGCGCTAAGAGGCCTATATTGGGAAAAAGAATGTCTACAAATAAAAACTACACAGAAGAATTGTGTGAAACTTGTTTCTGTTCTGTTTGTTCAACTAAAAGAGTTGAACCTTAGTTTTGATTAAGCCGTTCTGAAACACTCTTTCTGTAGAAAATGCAAGTGGAGATTCGGAGCGCTAAGAGGGTAATAGTGGAAAAAGGAATGTCTCCAAATATAAACTACACAGAATCATTCTGTGAAACTTCTTTCTGATCTGTGCATTCAGCTAACAGAGTTAAACCATACTTTTGATTGAGCAGATCTGAACACTCTTTCTGTAGAAAATGCAACTGGACATTTGGAGCGCTAAGAGAGTAGTAGTGGAAAAAGGAATATATTCAAATATAAACTACACAGAAGCATTCTGTGAAACTTATTTCTGATCTGAGCATTCACCTAACAGAGTTAAACCATACTTTTGATTGAGCAGTTTTGAAACACTCTGTCTGAAGAAAATGCAACTGGACATTCGTAGCGCTAAGTGGGTAATAGTGGAAAAAAGAATATGTTCAAATATAAACTACACAGAAGCATTGTATGAAACTTCTTTCTGTTCTGTGCATTCAACTAACAGAGTTGAACCTTACTTTTGATTGAGCCTTTCTGAAACACTCTTTCTGTAGAAACTGCAATTGGACATTCTGAGCGCTAAGAGGCCTCTATTGGGAAAAATAATATCTTCAAATAAAAACTACACAGAAGCATTGTGTGAAACTTATTTCTGATATGTTCATTAAGCTAACAGAGTTAAACCATACTTTTGATTGCGCAGTTCTGCACACTCTTTCTGTAGAAAATGCAAGTGGACATTCGGAGCGCTAAGAGGGTAATAGTGGAAAAAGGAATATATTCAAATATAAACTACACAGTAGCATTCTGTGAAAATTATTTCTGTTCTGTGCATTCAACTAACAGAGTTGAACCTTACTATTGATTGAGCCGTTCTGAAACACTCTTTCTGTAGAAACTGCAATTGGACATGCTAAGCGCTAAGAGGCCTACATTTGGAAAAAGAATATCTTCAAATAAAAACTACACAGATGCATTCTGTGAAACTTATTTCTGATCTGTAAATTCAGTTAACAGAGATAAAACATATTTTTGATTGAGCAGTTATGAAACACTCTTTTTGTAGAAAATGCAAGTGGAGATTCGGAGCGCTAAGAGGGTAATAGTGGAAAAAGGAATGTCTTCAAATATAAACTACACAGAATCATTCGGTGAAACTTCTTTCTGATCTGTGCATTCAGCTAACAGAGTTAAACCATACTTTTGATTGAGCAGATCTGAACACTCCTTCTGTTGAAAATGCAACTGGACATTTGGAGCGCTAAGAGCGTATTAGTGGAAAAAGGAATATATTCAAATATAAACTACACAGAAGCATTCTGTGAAACTTCTTTCTGATCTGAGCATTCAGCTAACAGAGTTAAACCATACTTTTGATTGAGCAGTTTTGAAACACTCTGTCTGTAGAAAATGCAACTGGACATTCGTAGCACTAAGTGGGTAATAGTGGAAAAAAGAATATGTTCAAATATAAACTACACAGAAGCATTGTATGAAACTTCTTTCTGTTCCGTGCATTCAACTAACAGAGTTGAAACTTACTTTTGATTGAGCCGTTCTGAAACACTCTTTCTGTAGAAACTGCAATTGGACATTCTGAGCGCTAAGAGGCCTATATTGGGAAAAAGAATGTCTACAAATAAAAACTACACAGAAGAATTTTGTGAAACTTCTTTCTGTTCTGTTTGTTCAACTAAAAGAGTTGAACCTTAGTTTTGATTGAGCCGTTCTGAAACACTCTTTCTGTAGAAAATGCAAGTGGAGATTCGGAGCGCTAAGAGGGTAATAGTGGAAAAAGGAATGTCTCCAAATATAAACTACACAGAATCATTCTGTGAAACTTCTTTCTGATCTGTGCATTCAGCTAACAGAGTTAAACCATACTTTTGATTGAGCAGATCTGAACACTCTTTCTGTAGAAAATGCAACTGGACATTTGGAGCGCTAAGAGAGTAGTAGTGGAAAAAGGAATATATCCAAATATAAACTACACAGAAGCATTCTGTGAAACTTCTTTCTGATCTGAGCATTCAGCTAACAGAGTTAAACCATACTTTTGATTGAACAGTTTTGAAACACTCTGTCTGTAGAAAATGCAACTGGACATTCGTAGCGCTAAGTGGGTAATAGTGGAAAAAAGAATATGTTCAAATATAAACTACACAGAAGCATTGTATGAAACTTCTTTCTGTTCTGTGCATTCAACTAACAGAGTTGAACCTTACTTTTGATTGAGCCTTTCTGAAACACTCTTTCTGTAGAAACTGCAATTGGACATTCTGAGCGCTAAGAGGCCTCTATTGGGAAAAATAATACCTTCAAATAAAAACTACACAGAAGCATTGTGTGAAACTTATTTCTGATATGTTCATTAAGCTAACGGAGTTAAACCATACTTTGGATTGCGCAGTTCTGAACACTCTTTCTGTAGAAAATGCAAGTGGACATTCGGAACGCTAAGAGGGTAATAGTGGAAAAAGGAATATATACAAATATAAACTACACAGTAGCATTCTGTGAAAATTCTTTCTGTTCTGTGCATTCAACTAACAGAGTTGAACCTTACTTTTGATTGAGCCGTTCTGAAACACTCTTTCTGTAGAAACTGCAATTGGACATGCTAAGCGCTAAGAGGCCTACATTGGGAAAAAGAATATCTTCAAATAAAAACTACACAGATGCATTCTGTGAAACTTATTTCTGATCTGTAAATTCAGTTAACAGAGATAAAACATATTTTTGATTGAGCAGTTATGAAACACTCTTTTTGTAGAAAATGCAAGTGGAGATTCGGAGCGCTAAGAGGGTAATAGTGGAAAAAGGAATGTCTTCAAATATAAACTACACAGAATCATTCGGTGAAACTTCTTTCTGATCTGTGCATTCAGCTAACAGAGTTAAACCATACTTTTGATTGAGCAGATCTGAACACTCTTTCTGTTGAAAATGCAACTGGACATTTGGAGCGCTAAGAGCGTAGTAGTGGAAAAAGGAATATATTCAAATATAAACTACACAGAAGCATTCTGTGAAACTTCTTTCTGATCTGAGCATACAGCTAACAGAGTTAAACCATACTTTTGATTGAGCAGTTTTGAAACACTCTGTCTGTAGAAAATGCAACTGGACATGCGTAGCGCTAAGTGGGTAATAGTGGAAAAAAGTATATGTTCAAATATAAACTACACAGAAGCATTGTATGAAACTTCTTTCTGTTCTGTGCATTCAACTAACAGAGTTGAACCTTACTTTTGATTGAGCCGTTCTGAAACACTCTTTCTGTAGAAACTGCAATTGGACATTCTGAGCGCTAAGAGGCCTATATTGGGAAAAATAATGTCTACAAATAAAAACTACACAGAAGAATTGTGTGAAACTTCTTTCTGTTCTGTTTGTTCAACTAAAAGAGTTGAACCTTAGTTTTGATTGAGCCGTTCTGAAACACTCTTTCTGTAGAAAATGCAAGTGGAGATTCGGAGCGCTAAGAGGGTAATAGTGGAAAAAGGAATGTCTACAAATATGAACTACACAGAATCATTCTGTGAAACTTCTCTCTGATCTGTGCATTCAGCTAACAGAGTTAAACCATACTTTTGATTGAGCAGATCTGAACACTCTTTCTGTAGAAAATGCAACTGGACATTTGGAGCGCTAAGAGAGTAGTAGTGGAAAAAGGAATATATTCAAATATAAACTACACAGAAGCATTCTGTGAAACTTCTTTCTGATCTGAGCATTCAGCTAACAGAGTTAAACCATACTTTTGATTGAGCAGTTTTGAAACACTCTGTCTGTAGAAAATGCAACTTTACATTCGTAGCGCTAAGTGGGTAATAGTGGAAAAAAGAATATGTTCAAATATAAACTACACAGAAGCATTGTATGAAACTTCTTTCTGTTCTGTGCATTCAACTAACAGAGTTGAACCTTACTTTTGATTGAGCCTTTCTGAAACACTCTTTCTGTAGAAACTGCAATTGGACATGCTAAGCGCTAAGAGGCCTACATTGGGAAAAAGAATATCTTCAAATAAAAACTACACAGATGCATTCTGTGAAACTTATTTCTGATCTGTAAATTCAGTTAACAGAGATAAAACATATTTTTGATTGAGCAGTTATGAAACACTCTTTTTGTAGAAAATGCAAGTGGAGATTCGGAGCGCTAAGAGGGTAATAGTGGAAAAAGGAATGTCTTCAAATATAAACTACACAGAATCATTCGGTGAAACTTCTTTCTGATCTGTGCATTCAGCTAACAGAGTTAAACCATACTTTTGATTGAGCAGATCTGAACACTCCTTCTGTTGAAAATGCAACTGGACATTTGGAGCGCTAAGAGCGTATTAGTGGAAAAAGGAATATATTCAAATATAAACTACACAGAAGCATTCTGTGAAACTTCTTTCTGATCTGAGCATTCAGCTAACAGAGTTAAACCATACTTTTGATTGAGCAGTTTTGAAACACTCTGTCTGTAGAAAATGCAACTGGACATTCGTAGCACTAAGTGGGTAATAGTGGAAAAAAGAATATGTTCAAATATAAACTACACAGAAGCATTGTATGAAACTTCTTTCTGTTCCGTGCATTCAACTAACAGAGTTGAAACTTACTTTTGATTGAGCCGTTCTGAAACACTCTTTCTGTAGAAACTGCAATTGGACATTCTGAGCGCTAAGAGGCCTATATTGGGAAAAAGAATGTCTACAAATAAAAACTACACAGAAGAATTGTGTGAAACTTCTTTCTGTTCTGTTTGTTCAACTAAAAGAGTTGAACCTTAGTTTTGATTGAGCCGTTCTGAAACACTATTTCTGTAGAAAATGCAAGTGGAGATTCGGAGCGCTAAGAGGGTAATAGTGGAAAAAGGAATGTCTCCAAATATAAACTACACAGAATCATTCTGTGAAACTTCTTTCTGATCTGTGCATTCAGCTAACAGAGTTAAACCATACTTTTGATTGAGCAGATCTGAACACTCTTTCTGTAGAAAATGCAACTGGACATTTGGAGCGCTAAGAGAGTAGTAGTGGAAAAAGGAATATATTCAAATATAAACTACACAGAAGCATTCTGTGAAACTTCTTTCTGATCTGAGCATTCAGCTAACAGAGTTAAACCATACTTTTGATTGAACAGTTTTGAAACACTCTGTCTGTAGAAAATGCAACTGGACATTCGTAGCGCTAAGTGGGTAATAGTGGAAAAAAGAATATGTTCAAATATAAACTACACAGAAGCATTGTATGAAACTTCTTTCTGTTCTGTGCATTCAACTAACAGAGTTGAACCTTACTTTTGATTGAGCCTTTCTGAAACACTCTTTCTGTAGAAACTGCAATTGGACATTCTGAGCGCTAAGAGGCCTCTATTGGGAAAAATAATACCTTCAAATAAAAACTACACAGAAGCATTGTGTGAAACTTATTTCTGATATGTTCATTAAGCTAACGGAGTTAAACCATACTTTGGATTGCGCAGTTCTGAACACTCTTTCTGTAGAAAATGCAAGTGGACATTCGGAACGCTAAGAGGGTAATAGTGGAAAAAGGAATATATACAAATATAAACTACACAGTAGCATTCTGTGAAAATTCTTTCTGTTCTGTGCATTCAACTAACAGAGTTGAACCTTACTTTTGATTGAGCCGTTCTGAAACACTCTTTCTGTAGAAACTGCAATTGGACATGCTAAGCGCTAAGAGGCCTACATTGGGAAAAAGAATATCTTCAAATAAAAACTACACAGATGCATTCTGTGAAACTTATTTCTGATCTGTAAATTCAGTTAACAGAGATAAAACATATTTTTGATTGAGCAGTTATGAAACACTCTTTTTGTAGAAAATGCAAGTGGAGATTCGGAGCGCTAAGAGGGTAATAGTGGAAAAAGGAATGTCTTCCAATATAAACTACACAGAATCATTCGGTGAAACTTCTTTCTGATCTGTGCATTCAGCTAACAGAGTTAAACCATACTTTTGATTGAGCAGATCTGAACACTCTTTCTGTTGAAAATGCAACTGGACATTTGGAGCGCTAAGAGCGTAGTAGTGGAAAAAGGAATATATTCAAATATAAACTACACAGAAGCATTCTGTGAAACTTCTTTCTGATCTGAGCATACAGCTAACAGAGTTAAACCATACTTTTGATTGAGCAGTTTTGAAACACTCTGTCTGTAGAAAATGCAACTGGACATGCGTAGCGCTAAGTGGGTAATAGTGGAAAAAAGTATATGTTCAAATATAAACTACACAGAAGCATTGTATGAAACTTCTTTCTGTTCTGTGCATTCAACTAACAGAGTTGAACCTTACTTTTGATTGAGCCGTTCTGAAACACTCTTTCTGTAGAAAATGCAATTGGACATTCTGAGCGCTAAGAGGCCTATATTGGGAAAAAGAATGTCTACAAATAAAAACTACACAGAAGAATTGTGTGAAACTTCTTTCTGTTCTGTTTGTTCAACTAAAAGATTTGAACCTTAGTTTTGATTGAGCCGTTCTGAAACACTCTTTCTGTAGAAAATGCAAGTGGAGATTCGGAGCGCTAAGAGGGTAATAGTGGAAAAAGAATGTCTACAAATATAAACTACACAGAATCATTCTGTGAAACTTCTCTCTGATCTGTGCATTCAGCTAACAGAGTTAAACCATACTTTTGATTGAGCAGATCTGAACACTCTTTCTGTAGAAAATGCAACTGGACATTTGGAGCGCTAAGAGAGTAGTAGTGGAAAAAGGAATATATTCAAATATAAACTACACAGAAGCATTCTGTGAAACTTCTTTCTGATCTGAGCATTCAGCTAACAGAGTTAAACCATACTTTTGATTGAGCAGTTTTGAAACACTCTGTCTGTAGAAAATGCAACTGGACATTCGTAGCGCTAAGTGGGTAATAGTGGAAAAAAGAATATGTTCAAATATAAACTACACAGAAGCATTGTATGAAACTTCTTTCTGTTCTGTGCATTCAACTAACAGAGTTGAACCTTACTTTTGATTGAGCCTTTCTGAAACACTCTTTCTGTAGAAAATGCAATTGGACATTCTGAGCGCTAAGAGGCCTCTATTGGGAAAAATAATATCTTCAAATAAAAACTACACAGAAGCATTTTGTGAAACTTATTTCTGATATGTTCATTAAGCTAACAGAGTTAAACCATACTTTTGATTGCGCAGTTCTGCACACTCTTTCTGTAGAAAATGCAAGTGGACATTCGGAGCGCTAAGAGGGTAATAGTGGAAAAAGGAATATATTCAAATATAAACTACACAGTAGCATTCTGTGAAAATTCTTTCTGTTCTGTGCATTCAACTAACAGAGTTGAACCTTACTATTGATTGAGCCGTTCTGAAACACTCTTTCTGTAGAAACTGCAATTGGACATGCTAAGCGCTAAGAGGCCTACATTGGGAAAAAGAATATCTTCAAATAAAAACTACACAGATGCATTCTGTGAAACTTATTTCTGATCTGTAAATTCAGTTAACAGAGATAAAACATATTTTTGATTGAGCAGTTATGAAACACTCTTTTTGTAGAAAATGCAAGTGGAGATTCGGAGCGCTAAGAGGGTAATTGTGGAAAAAGGAATGTCTTCAAATATAAACTACACAGAATCATTCGGTGAAACTTCTTTCCGATCTGTGCATTCAGCTAACAGAGTTAAACCATACTTTTGATTGAGCAGATCTGAACACTCCTTCTGTTGAAAATGCAACTGGACATTTGGAGCGCTAAGAGCGTATTAGTGGAAAAAGGAATATATTCAAATATAAACTACACAGAAGCATTCTGTGAAACTTCTTTCTGATCTGAGCATTCAGCTAACAGAGTTAAACCATACTTTTGATTGAGCAGTTTTGAAACACTCTGTCTGTAGAAAATGCAACTGGACATTCGTAGCACTAAGTGGGTAATAGTGGAAAAAAGAATATGTTCAAATATAAACTACACAGAAGCATTGTATGAAACTTCTTTCTGTTCCGTGCATTCAACTAACAGAGTTGAAACTTACTTTTGATTGAGCCGTTCTGAAACACTCTTTCTGTAGAAACTGCAATTGGACATTCTGAGCGCTAAGAGGCCTATATTGGGAAAAAGAATGTCTACAAATAAAAACTACACAGAAGAATTGTGTGAAACTTCTTTCTGTTCTGTTTGTTCAACTAAAAGATTTGAACCTTAGTTTTGATTGAGCCGTTCTGAAACACTCTTTCTGTAGAAAATGCAAGTGGAGATTCGGAGCGCTAAGAGGGTAATAGTGGAAAAAGGAATGTCTCCAAATATAAACTACACAGAATCATTCTGTGAAACTTCTTTCTGATCTGTGCATTCAGCTAACAGAGTTAAACCATACTTTTGATTGAGCAGATCTGAACATTCTTTCTGTAGAAAATGCAACTGGACATTTGGAGCGCTAAGAGAGTAGTAGTGGAAAAAGGAATATATTCAAATATAAACTACACAGAAGCATTCTGTGAAACTTCTTTCTGATCTGAGCATTCAGCTAACAGAGTTAAACCATACTTTTGATTGAGCAGTTTTGAAACACTCTGTCTGTAGAAAATGCAACTGGACATTCGTAGCGCTAAGTGGGTAATAGTGGAAAAAAGAATATGTTCAAATATAAACTACACAGAAGCATTGTATGAAACTTCTTTCTGTTCTGTGCATTCAACTAACAGAGTTGAACCTTACTTTTGATTGAGCCTTTCTGAAACACTCTTTCTGTAGAAAATGCAATTGGACATTCTGAGCGCTAAGAGGCCTCTATTGGGAAAAATAATATCTTCAAATAAAAACTACACAGAAGCATTTTGTGAAACTTATTTCTGATATGTTCATTAAGCTAACAGAGTTAAACCATACTTTTGATTGCGCAGTTCTGCACACTCTTTCTGTAGTAAATGCAAGTGGACATTCGGAGCGCTAAGAGGGTAATAGTGGAAAAAGGAATATATTCAAATATAAACTACACAGTAGCATTCTGTGAAAATTCTTTCTGTTCTGTGCATTCAACTAACAGAGTTGAACCTTACTATTGATTGAGCCGTTCTGAAACACTCTTTCTGTAGAAACTGCAATTGGACATGCTAAGCGCTAAGAGGCCTACATTGGGAAAAAGAATATCTTCAAATAAAAACTACACAGATGCATTCTGTGAAACTTATTTCTGATCTGTAAATTCAGTTAACAGAGATAAAACATATTTTTGATTGAGCAGTTATGAAACACTCTTTTTGTAGAAAATGCAAGTGGAGATTCGGAGCGCTAAGAGGGTAATAGTGGAAAAAGGAATGTCTTCAAATATAAACTACACAGAATCATTCGGTGAAACTTCTTTCTGATCTGTGCATTCAGCTAACAGAGTTAAACCATACTTTTGATTGAGCAGATCTGAACACTCCTTCTGTTGAAAATGCAACTGGACAATTGGAGCGCTAAGAGCGTATTAGTGGAAAAAGGAATATATTCAAATATAAACTACACAGAAGCATTCTGTGAAACTTCTTTCTGATCTGAGCATTCAGCTAACAGAGTTAAACCATACTTTTGATTGAGCAGTTTTGAAACACTCTGTCTGTAGAAAATGCAACTGGACATTCGTAGCGCTAAGTGGGTAATAGTGGAAAAAAGAATATGTTCAAATATAAACTACACAGAAGCATTGTATGAAACATCTTTCTGTTCTGTGCATTCAGCTAACAGAGTTGAACCTTACTTTTGATTGAGCCTTTCTGAAACACTCTTTCTGTAGAAACTGCAATTGGACATTCTGAGCGCTAAGAGGCCTCTATTCGGAAAAATAATACCTTCAAATAAAAACTACACAGAAGCATTGTGTGAAACTTATTTCTGATATGTTCATTAAGCTAACGGAGTTAAACCATACTTTGGATTGCGCAGTTCTGCACACTCTTTCTGTAGAAAATGCAAGTGGACATTCGGAGCGCTAAGAGGGTAATAGTGGAAAATGGAATATATTCAAATATAAACTACACAGTAGCATTCTGTGAAAATTCTTTCTGTTCTGTGCATTCAACTAACAGAGTTGAACCTTACTATTGATTGAGCCGTTCTGAAACACTCTTTCTGTAGAAACTGCAATTGGACATGCTAAGCGCTAAGAGGCCTACATTGGGAAAAAGAATATCTTCAAATAAAAACTACACAGATGCATTCTGTGAAACTTATTTCTGATCTGTAAATTCAGTTAACAGAGATAAAACATATTTTTGATTGAGCAGTTATGAAACACTCTTTTTGTAGAAAATGCAAGTGGAGATTCGGAGCGCTAAGAGGGTAATAGTGGAAAAAGGAATGTCTTCAAATATAAACTACACAGAATCATTCGGTGAAACTTCTTTCTGATCTGTGCATTCAGCTAACCGAGTTAAACCATACTTTTGATTGAGCAGATCTGAACACTCCTTCTGTTGAAAATGCAACTGGACAATTGGAGCGCTAAGAGCGTATTAGTGGAAAAAGGAATATATTCAAATATAAACTACACAGAAGCATTCTGTGAAACTTCTTTCTGATCTGAGCATTCAGCTAACAGAGTTAAACCATACTTTTGATTGAGCAGTTTTGAAACACTCTGTCTGTAGAAAATGCAACTGGACATTCGTAGCACTAAGTGGGTAATAGTGGAAAAAAGAATATGTTCAAATATAAACTACACAGAAGCATTGTATGAAACTTCTTTCTGTTCCGTGCATTCAACTAACAGAGTTGAAACTTACTTTTGATTGAGCCGTTCTGAAACACTCTTTCTGTAGAAACTGCAATTGGACATTCTGAGCGCTACGAGGCCTATATTGGGAAAAAGAATGTCTACAAATAAAAACTACACAGAAGAATTGTGTGAAACTTCTTTCTGTTCTGTTTGTTCAACTAAAAGAGTTGAACCTTAGTTTTGATTGAGCCATTCTGAAACACTCTTTCTGTAGAAAATGCAAGTGGAGATTCAGAGCGCTAAGAGGGTAATAGTGGAAAAAGGAATGTCTCCAAATATAAACTACACAGAATCATTCTGTGAAACTTCTTTCTGATCTGTGCATTCAGCTAACAGAGTTAAACCATACTTTTGATTGAGCAGATCTGAACACTCTTTCTGTAGAAAATGCAACTGGACATTTGGAGCGCTAAGAGAGTAGTAGTGGAAAAAGGAATATATTCAAATATAAACTACACAGAAGCATTCTGTGAAACTTCTTTCTGATCTGAGCATTCAGCTAACAGAGTTAAACCATACTTTTGATTGAGCAGTTTTGAAACACTCTGTCTGTAGAAAATGCAACTGGACATTCGTAGCGCTAAGTGGGTAATAGTGGAAAAAAGAATATGTTCAAATATAAACTACACAGAAGCATTGTATGAAACTTCTTTCTGTTCTGTGCATTCAACTAACAGAGTTGAACCTTACTTTTGATTGAGCCTTTCTGAAACACTCTTTCTGTAGAAACTGCAATTGGACATTCTGAGCGCTAAGAGGCCTCTATTGGGAAAAATAATACCTTCAAATAAAAACTACACAGAAGCATTGTGTGAAACTTATTTCTGATATGTTCATTAAGCTAACGGAGTTAAACCATACTTTGGATTGCGCAGTTCTGAACACTCTTTCTGTAGAAAATGCAAGTGGACATTCGGAACGCTAAGAGGGTAATAGTGGAAAAAGGAATATATACAAATATAAACTACACAGTAGCATTCTGTGAAAATTATTTCTGTTCTGTGCATTCAACTAACAGAGTTGAACCTTACTTTTGATTGAGCCGTTCTGAAACACTCTTTCTGTAGAAACTGCAATTGGACATGCTAAGCGCTAAGAGGCCTACATTGGGAAAAAGAATATCTTCAAATAAAAACTACACAGATGCATTCTGTGAAACTTATTTCTGATCTGTAAATTCAGTTAACAGAGATAAAACATATTTTTGATTGAGCAGTTATGAAACACTCTTTTTGTAGAAAATGCAAGTGGAGATTCGGAGCGCTAAGAGGGTAATAGTGGAAAAAGGAATGTCTTCAAATATAAACTACACAGAATCATTCGGTGAAACTTCTTTCTGATCTGTGCATTCAGCTAACAGAGTTAAACCATACTTTTGATTGAGCAGATCTGAACACTCTTTCTGTTGAAAATGCAACTGGACATTTGGAGCGCTAAGAGCGTAGTAGTGGAAAAAGGAATATATTCAAATATAAACTACACAGAAGCATTCTGTGAAACTTCTTTCTGATCTGAGCATACAGCTAACAGAGTTAAACCATACTTTTGATTGAGCAGTTTTGAAACACTCTGTCTGTAGAAAATGCAACTGGACATGCGTAGCGCTAAGTGGGTAATAGTGGAAAAAAGTATATGTTCAAATATAAACTACACAGAAGCATTGTATGAAACTTCTTTCTGTTCTGTGCATTCAACTAACAGAGTTGAACCTTACTTTTGATTGAGCCGTTCTGAAACACTCTTTCTGTAGAAAATGCAATTGGACATTCTGAGCGCTAAGAGGCCTATATTGGGAAAAAGAATGTCTACAAATAAAAACTACACAGAAGAATTGTGTGAAACTTCTTTCTGTTCTGTTTGTTCAACTAAAAGAGTTGAACCTTAGTTTTGATTGAGCCGTTCTGAAACACTCTTTCTGTAGAAAATGCAAGTGGAGATTCGGAGCGCTAAGAGGGTAATAGTGGAAAAAGGAATGTCTACAAATATAAACTACACAGAATCATTCTGTGAAACTTCTCTCTGATCTGTGCATTCAGCTAACAGAGTTAAACCATACTTTTGATTGAGCAGATCTGAACACTCTTTCTGTAGAAAATGCAACTGGACATTTGGAGCGCTAAGAGAGTAGTAGTGGAAAAAGGAATATATTCAAATATAAACTACACAGAAGCATTCTGTGAAACTTCTTTCTGATCTGAGCATTCAGCTAACAGAGTTAAACCATACTTTTGATTGAGCAGTTTTGAAACACTCTGTCTGTAGAAAATGCAACTGGACATTCGTAGCGCTAAGTGGGTAATAGTGGAAAAAAGAATATGTTCAAATATAAACTACACAGAAGCATTGTATGAAACTACTTTCTGTTCTGTGCATTCAACTAACAGAGTTGAACCTTACTTTTGATTGAGCCTTTCTGAAACACTCTTTCTGTAGAAACTGAAATTGGACATTCTGAGCGCTAAGAGGCCTCTATTGGGAAAAATAATATATTCAAATAAAAACTACACAGAAGCATTGTGTGAAACTTATTTCTGATATGTTCATTAAGCTAACAGAGTTAAACCATACTTTTGATTGCACAGTTCTGCACACTCTTTCTGTAGAAAATGCAAGTGGACATTCGGAGCGCTAAGAGGGTAATAGTGGAAAAAGGAATATATTCAAATATAAACTACACAGTAGCATTCTGTGAAAATTCTTTCTGTTCTGTGCATTCAACTAACAGAGTTGAACCTTACTTTTGATTGAGCCGTTCTGAAACACTCTTTCTGTAGAAACTGCAATTGGACATGCTAAGCGCTAAGAGGCCTACATTGGGAAAAAGAATATCTTCAAATAAAAACTACACAGATGCATTCTGTGAAACTTATTTCTGATCTGTAAATTCAGTTAACAGAGATAAAACATATTTTTGATTGAGCAGTTATGAAACACTGTTTTTTTAGAAAATGCAAGTGGAGATTCGGAGCGCTAAGAGGGTAATAGTGGAAAAAGGAATGTCTTCAAATATAAACTACACAGAATCATTCGGTGAAACATCTTTCTGATCTGTGCATTCAGCTAACAAAGTTAAACCATACTTTTGATTGAGCAGATCTGAACACTCTTTCTGTTGAAAATGCAACTGGACATTTGGAGCGCTAAGAGCGTAGGAGTGGAAAAAGGAATATATTCAAATATAAACTACACAGAAGCATTCTGTGAAACTTCTTTCTGATCTGAGCATACAGCTAACAGAGTTAAACCATACTTTTGATTGAGCAGTTTTGAAACACTCTGTCTGTAGAAAATGCAACTGGACATTCGTAGCGATAAGTGGGTAATAGTGGAAAAAAGAATATGTTCAAATATAAACTACACAGAAGCATTGTATGAAACTTCTTTCTGTTCCGTGCATTCAACTAACAGAGTTGAAACTTACTTTTGATTGAGCCGTTCTGAAACACTCTTTCTGTAGAAACTGCAATTGGACATTCTGAGCGCTAAGAGGCCTATATTGGGAAAAAGAATGTCTACAAATAAAAACTACACAGAAGAATTGTGTGAAACTTCTTTCTGTTCTGTTTGTTCAACTAAAAGAGTTGAACCTTAGTTTTGATTGAGCCGTTCTGAAACACTCTTTCTGTAGAAAATGCAAGTGGAGATTCGGAGCGCTAAGAGGGTAATAGTGGAAAAAGGAATGTCTCCAAATATAAACTACACAGAATCATTCTGTGAAACTTCTTTCTGATCTGTGCATTCAGCTAACAGAGTTAAACCATACTTTTGATTGAGCAGATCTGAACACTCTTTCTGTAGAAAATGCAACTGGACATTTGGAGCGCTAAGAGAGTAGTAGTGGAAAAAGGAATATATTCAAATATAAACTACACAGAAGCATTCTGTGAAACTTCTTTCTGATCTGAGCATTCAGCTAACAGAGTTAAACCATACTTTTGATTGAGCAGTTTTGAAACACTCTGTCTGTAGAAAATGCAACTGGACATTCGTAGCGCTAAGTGGGTAATAGTGGAAAAAAGAATATGTTCAAATATAAACTACACAGAAGCATTGTATGAAACTTCTTTCTGTTCTGTGCATTCAACTAACAGAGTTGAACCTTACTTTTGATTGAGCCTTTCTGAAACACTCTTTCTGTAGAAACTGCAATTGGACATTCTGAGCGCTAAGAGGCCTCTATTGGGAAAAATAATACCTTCAAATAAAAACTACACAGAAGCATTGTGTGAAACTTATTTCTGATATGTTCATTAAGCTAACGGAGTTAAACCATACTTTGGATTGCGCAGTTCTGAACACTCTTTCTGTAGAAAATGCAAGTGGACATTCGGAACGCTAAGAGGGTAATAGTGGAAAAAGGAATATATACAAATATAAACTACACAGTAGCATTCTGTGAAAATTCTTTCTGTTCTGTGCATTCAACTAACAGAGTTGAACCTTACTTTTGATTGAGCCGTTCTGAAACACTCTTTCTGTAGAAACTGCAATTGGACATGCTAAGCGCTAAGAGGCCTACATTGGGAAAAAGAATATCTTCAAATAAAAACTACACAGATGCATTCTGTGAAACTTATTTCTGATCTGTAAATTCAGTTAACAGAGATAAAACATATTTTTGATTGAGCAGTTATGAAACACTCTTTTTGTAGAAAATACAAGTGGAGATTCGGAGCGCTAAGAGGGTAATAGTGGAAAAAGGAATGTCTTCAAATATAAACTACACAGAATCATTCGGTGAAACTTCTTTCTGATCTGTGCATTCAGCTAACAGAGTTAAACCATACTTTTGATTGAGCAGATCTGAACACTCCTTCTGTTGAAAATGCAACTGGACAATTGGAGCGCTAAGAGCGTATTAGTGGAAAAAGGAATATATTCAAATATAAACTACACAGAAGCATTCTGTGAAACTTCTTTCTGATCTGAGCATTCAGCTAACAGAGTTAAACCATACTTTTGATTGAGCAGTTTTGAAACACTCTGTCTGTAGAAAATGCAACTGGACATTCGTAGCACTAAGTGGGTAATAGTGGAAAAAAGAATATGTTCAAATATAAACTACACAGAAGCATTGTATGAAACTTCTTTCTGTTCCGTGCATTCAA
Organism: Symphalangus syndactylus; assembly: GCF_028878055.3. NCBI lineage: Eukaryota > Metazoa > Chordata > Mammalia > Primates > Hylobatidae > Symphalangus > Symphalangus syndactylus. The sequence continues at coordinate 106,033,418 of NC_072437.2, read as the reverse complement.
CTAACAGAGTTGAAACTTACTTTTGATTGAGCCGTTCTGAAACACTCTTTCTGTAGAAACTGCAATTGGACATTCTGAGCGCTACGAGGCCTATATTGGGAAAAAGAATGTCTACAAATAAAAACTACACAGAAGAATTGTGTGAAACTTCTTTCTGTTCTGTTTGTTCAACTAAAAGAGTTGAACCTTAGTTTTGATTGAGCCGTTCTGAAACACTCTTTCTGTAGAAAATGCAAGTGGAGATTCAGAGCGCTAAGAGGGTAATAGTGGAAAAAGGAATGTCTCCAAATATAAACTACACAGAATCATTCTGTGAAACATCTTTCTGATCTGTGCATTCAGCTAACAGAGTTAAACCATACTTTTGATTGAGCAGATCTGAACACTCTTTCTGTAGAAAATGCAACTGGACATTTGGAGCGCTAAGAGAGTAGTAGTGGAAAAAGGAATATATTCAAATATAAACTACACAGAAGCATTCTGTGAAACTTCTTTCTGATCTGAGCATTCAGCTAACAGAGTTAAACCATACTTTTGATTGAGCAGTTTTGAAACACTCTGTCTGTAGAAAATGCAACTGGACATTCGTAGCGCTAAGTGGGTAATAGTGGAAAAAAGAATATGTTCAAATATAAACTACACAGAAGCATTGTATGAAACTTCTTTCTGTTCTGTGCATTCAACTAACAGAGTTGAACCTTACTTTTGATTGAGCCTTTCTGAAACACTCTTTCTGTAGAAACTGCAATTGGACATTCTGAGCGCTAAGAGGCCTCTATTGGGAAAAATAATACCTTCAAATAAAAACTACACAGAAGCATTGTGTGAAACTTATTTCTGATATGTTCATTAAGCTAACGGAGTTAAACCATACTTTGGATTGCGCAGTTCTGAACACTCTTTCTGTAGAAAATGCAAGTGGACATTCGGAACGCTAAGAGGGTAATAGTGGAAAAAGGAATATATACAAATATAAACTACACAGTAGCATTCTGTGAAAATTATTTCTGTTCTGTGCATTCAACTAACAGAGTTGAACCTTACTTTTGATTGAGCCGTTCTGAAACACTCTTTCTGTAGAAACTGCAATTGGACATGCTAAGCGCTAAGAGGCCTACATTGGGAAAAAGAATATCTTCAAATAAAAACTACACAGATGCATTCTGTGAAACTTATTTCTGATCTGTAAATTCAGTTAACAGAGATAAAACATATTTTTGATTGAGCAGTTATGAAACACTCTTTTTGTAGAAAATGCAAGTGGAGATTCGGAGCGCTAAGAGGGTAATAGTGGAAAAAGGAATGTCTTCAAATATAAACTACACAGAATCATTCGGTGAAACTTCTTTCTGATCTGTGCATTCAGCTAACAGAGTTAAACCATACTTTTGATTGAGCAGATCTGAACACTCTTTCTGTTGAAAATGCAACTGGACATTTGGAGCGCTAAGTGCGTAGTAGTGGAAAAAGGAATATATTAAAATATAAACTACACAGAAGCATTCTGTGAAACTTCTTTCTGATCTGAGCATACAGCTAACAGAGTTAAACCATACTTTTGATTGAGCAGTTTTGAAACACTCTGTCTGTAGAAAATGCAACTGGACATGCGTAGCGCTAAGTGGGTAATAGTGGAAAAAAGTATATGTTCAAATATAAACTACACAGAAGCATTGTATGAAACTTCTTTCTGTTCTGTGCATTCAACTAACAGAGTTGAACCTTACTTTTGATTGAGCCGTTCTGAAACACTCTTTCTGTAGAAAATGCAATTGGACATTCTGAGCGCTAAGAGGCCTATATTGGGAAAAAGAATGTCTACAAATAAAAACTACACAGAAGAATTGTGTGAAACTTCTTTCTGTTCTGTTTGTTCAACTAAAAGAGTTGAACCTTAGTTTTGATTGAGCCGTTCTGAAACACTCTTTCTGTAGAAAATGCAAGTGGAGATTCGGAGCGCTAAGAGGGTAATAGTGGAAAAAGGAATGTCTACAAATATAAACTACACAGAATCATTCTGTGAAACTTCTCTCTGATCTGTGCATTCAGCTAACAGAGTTAAACCATACTTTTGATTGAGCAGATCTGAACACTCTTTCTGTAGAAAATGCAAGTGGACATTTGGAGCGCTAAGAGAGTAGTAGTGGAATAAGTAATATATTCAAATATAAACTACACAGAAGCATTCTGTGAAACTTCTTTCTGATCTGAGCATTCAGCTAACAGAGTTAAACCATACTTTTGATTGAGCAGTTTTGAAACACTCTGTCTGTAGAAAATGCAACTGGACATTCGTAGCGCTAAGTGGGTAATAGTGGAAAAAAGAATATGTTCAAATATAAACTACACAGAAGCATTGTATGAAACTACTTTCTGTTCTGTGCATTCAACTAACAGAGTTGAACCTTACTTTTGATTGAGCCTTTCTGAAACACTCTTTCTGTAGAAACTGAAATTGGACATTCTGAGCGCTAAGAGGCCTCTATTGGGAAAAATAATATATTCAAATAAAAACTACACAGAAGCATTGTGTGAAACTTATTTCTGATATGTTCATTAAGCTAACAGAGTTAAACCATACTTTTGATTGCACAGTTCTGCACACTCTTTCTGTAGAAAATGCAAGTGGACATTCGGAGCGCTAAGAGGGTAATAGTGGAAAAAGGAATATATTCAAATATAAACTACACAGTAGCATTCTGTGAAAATTCTTTCTGTTCTGTGCATTCAACTAACAGAGTTGAACCTTACTTTTGATTGAGCCGTTCTGAAACACTCTTTCTGTAGAAACTGCAATTGGACATGCTAAGCGCTAAGAGGCCTACATTGGGAAAAAGAATATCTTCAAATAAAAACTACACAGATGCATTCTGTGAAACTTATTTCTGATCTGTAAATTCAGTTAACAGAGATAAAACATATTTTTGATTGAGCAGTTATGAAACACTGTTTTTTTAGAAAATGCAAGTGGAGATTCGGAGCGCTAAGAGGGTAATAGTGGAAAAAGGAATGTCTTCAAATATAAACTACACAGAATCATTCGGTGAAACATCTTTCTGATCTGTGCATTCAGCTAACAGAGTTAAACCATACTTTTGATTGAGCAGATCTGAACACTCTTTCTGTTGAAAATGCAACTGGACATTTGGAGCGCTAAGAGCGTAGGAGTGGAAAAAGGAATATATTCAAATATAAACTACACAGAAGCATTCTGTGAAACTTCTTTCTGATCTGAGCATACAGCTAACAGAGTTAAACCATACTTTTGATTGAGCAGTTTTGAAACACTCTGTCTGTAGAAAATGCAACTGGACATTCGTAGCGATAAGTGGGTAATAGTGGAAAAAAGAATATGTTCAAATATAAACTACACAGAAGCATTGTATGAAACTTCTTTCTGTTCCGTGCATTCAACTAACAGAGTTGAAACTTACTTTTGATTGAGCCGTTCTGAAACACTCTTTCTGTAGAAACTGCAATTGGACATTCTGAGCGCTAAGAGGCCTATATTGGGAAAAAGAATGTCTACAAATAAAAACTACACAGAAGAATTGTGTGAAACTTCTTTCTGTTCTGTTTGTTCAACTAAAAGAGTTGAACCTTAGTTTTGATTGAGCCGTTCTGAAACACTCTTTCTGTAGAAAATGCAAGTGGAGATTCGGAGCGCTAAGAGGGTAATAGTGGAAAAAGGAATGTCTCCAAATATAAACTACACAGAATCATTCTGTGAAACTTCTTTCTGATCTGTGCATTCAGCTAACAGAGTTAAACCATACTTTTGATTGAGCAGATCTGAACACTCTTTCTGTAGAAAATGCAACTGGACATTTGGAGCGCTAAGAGAGTAGTAGTGGAAAAAGGAATATATTCAAATATAAACTATACAGAAGCATTCTGTGAAACTTCTTTCTGATCTGAGCATTCAGCTAACAGAGTTAAACCATACTTTTGATTGAGCAGTTTTGAAACACTCTGTCTGTAGAAAATGCAACTGGACATTCGTAGCGCTAAGTGGGTAATAGTGGAAAAAAGAATATGTTCAAATATAAACTACACAGAAGCATTGTATGAAACTTCTTTCTGTTCTGTGCATTCAACTAACAGAGTTGAACCTTACTTTTGATTGAGCCTTTCTGAAACACTCTTTCTGTAGAAACTGCAATTGGACATTCTGAGCGCTAAGAGGCCTCTATTGGGAAAAATAATACCTTCAAATAAAAACTACACAGAAGCATTGTGTGAAACTTATTTCTGATATATTCATTAAGCTAACGGAGTTAAACCATACTTTGGATTGCGCAGTTCTGAACACTCTTTCTGTAGAAAATGCAAGTGGACATTCGGAACGCTAAGAGGGTAATTGTGGAAAAAGGAATATATACAAATATAAACTACACAGTAGCATTCTGTGAAAATTCTTTCTGTTCTGTGCATTCAACTAACAGAGTTGAACCTTACTTTTGATTGAGCCGTTCTGAAACACTCTTTCTGTAGAAACTGCAATAGGACATGCTAAGCGCTAAGAGGCCTACATTGGGAAAAAGAATATCTTCAAATAAAAACTACACAGATGCATTCTGTGAAACTTATTTCTGATCTGTAAATTCAGTTAACAGAGATAAAACATATTTTTGATTGAGCAGTTATGAAACACTCTTTTTGTAGAAAATACAAGTGGAGATTCGGAGCGCTAAGAGGGTAATAGTGGAAAAAGGAATGTCTTCAAATATAAACTACACAGAATCATTCGGTGAAACTTCTTTCTGATCTGTGCATTCAGCTAACAGAGTTAAACCATACTTTTGATTGAGCAGATCTGAACACTCTTTCTGTAGAAAATGCAACTGGACATTTGGAGCGCTAAGAGCGTAGTAGTGGAAAAAGGAATATATTCAAATATAAACTACACACAAGCATTCTGTGAAACTTCTTTCTGATCTGAGCATACAGCTAACAGAGTTAAACCATACTTTTGATTGAGCAGATCTGAACACTCTTTCTGTAGAAAATGCAACTGGACATTTGGAGCGCTAAGAGAGTAGTAGTGGAAAAAGGAATATATTCAAATATAAACTACACAGAAGCATTCTGTGAAACTTCTTTCTGATCTGAGCATTCAGCTAACAGAGTTAAACCATACTTTTGATTGAGCAGTTTTGAAACACTCTGTCTGTAGAAAATGCAACTGGACATTCGTAGCGCTAAGTGGGTAATAGTGGAAAAAAGAATATGTTCAAATATAAACTACACAGAAGCATTGTATGAAACTTCTTTCTGTTCTGTGCATTCAACTAACAGAGTTGAACCTTACTTTTGATTGAGCCTTTCTGAAACACTCTTTCTGTAGAAACTGCAATTGGACATTCTGAGCGCTAAGAGGCCTCTATTGGGAAAAATAATACCTTCAAATAAAAACTACACAGAAGCATTGTGTGAAACTTATTTCTGATATGTTCATTAAGCTAACGGAGTTAAACCATACTTTGGATTGCGCAGTTCTGAACACTCTTTCTGTAGAAAATGCAAGTGGACATTCGGAACGCTAAGAGGGTAATAGTGGAAAAAGGAATATATACAAATATAAACTACACAGTAGCATTCTGTGAAAATTCTTTCTGTTCTGTGCATTCAACTAACAGAGTTGAACCTTACTTTTGATTGAGCCGTTCTGAAACACTCTTTCTGTAGAAACTGCAATTGGACATGCTAAGCGCTAAGAGGCCTACATTGGGAAAAAGAATATCTTCAAATAAAAACTACACAGATGCATTCTGTGAAACTTATTTCTGATCTGTAAATTCAGTTAACAGAGATAAAACATATTTTTGATTGAGCAGTTATGAAACACTCTTTTTGTAGAAAATACAAGTGGAGATTCGGAGCGCTAAGAGGGTAATAGTGGAAAAAGGAATGTCTTCAAATATAAACTACACAGAATCATTCGGTGAAACTTCTTTCTGATCTGTGCATTCAGCTAACAGAGTTAAACCATACTTTTGATTGAGCAGATCTGAACACTCTTTCTGTAGAAAATGCAACTGGACATTTGGAGCGCTAAGAGCGTAGTAGTGGAAAAAGGAATATATTCAAATATAAACTACACACAAGCATTCTGTGAAACTTCTTTCTGATCTGAGCATACAGCTAACAGAGTTAAACCATACTTTTGATTGAGCAGTTTTGAAACACTCTGTCTGTAGAAAATGCAACTGGACATGCGTAGCGCTAAGTGGGTAATAGTGGAAAAAAGTATATGTTCAAATATAAACTACACAGAAGCATTGTATGAAACTTCTTTCTGTTCTGTGCATTCAACTAACAGAGTTGAACCTTACTTTTGATTGAGCCGTTCTGAAACACTCTTTCTGTAGAAACTGCAATTGGACATTCTGAGCGCTAAGAGGCCTATATTGGGAAAAAGAATGTCTACAAATAAAAACTACACAGAAGAATTGTGTGAAACTTCTTTCTGTTCTGTTTGTTCAACTAAAAGAGTTGAACCTTAGTTTTGATTGAGCCGTTCTGAAACACTCTTTCTGTAGAAAATGCAAGTGGATATTCGGAGCGCTAAGAGGGTAATAGTGGAAAAAGGAATGTCTACAAATATAAACTACACAGAATCATTCTGTGAAACTTCTCTCTGATCTGTGCATTCAGCTAACAGAGTTAAACCATACTTTTGATTGAGCAGATCTGAACACTCTTTCTGTAGAAAATGCAACTGGACATTTGGAGCGCTAAGAGAGTAGTAGTGGAAAAAGGAATATATTCAAATATAAACTACACAGAAGCATTCTGTGAAACTTCTTTCTGATCTGAGCATTCAGCTAACAGAGTTAAACCATACTTTTGATTGAGCAGTTTTGAAACACTCTGTCTGTAGAAAATGCAACTGGACATTCGTAGCGCTAAGTGGGTAATAGTGGAAAAAAGAATATGTTCAAATATAAACTACACAGAAGCATTGTATGAAACTACTTTCTGTTCTGTGCATTCAACTAACAGAGTTGAACCTTACTTTTGATTGAGCCTTTCTGAAACACTCTTTCTGTAGAAACTGAAATTGGACATTCTGAGCGCTAAGAGGCCTCTATTGGGAAAAATAATATATTCAAATAAAAACTACACAGAAGCATTGTGTGAAACTTATTTCTGATATGTTCATTAAGCTAACAGAGTTAAACCATACTTTTGATTGCACAGTTCTGCACACTCTTTCTGTAGAAAATGCAAGTGGACATTCGGAGCGCTAAGAGGGTAATAGTGGAAAAAGGAATATATTCAAATATAAACTACACAGTAGCATTCTGTGAAAATTCTTTCTGTTCTGTGCATTCAACTAACAGAGTTGAACCTTACTTTTGATTGAGCCGTTCTGAAACACTCTTTCTGTAGAAACTGCAATTGGACATGCTAAGCGCTAAGAGGCCTACATTGGGAAAAAGAATATCTTCAAATAAAAACTACACAGATGCATTCTGTGAAACTTATTTCTGATCTGTAAATTCAGTTAACAGAGATAAAACATATTTTTGATTGAGCAGTTATGAAACACTGTTTTTTTAGAAAATGCAAGTGGAGATTCGGAGCGCTAAGAGGGTAATAGTGGAAAAAGGAATGTCTCCAAATATAAACTACACAGAATCATTCTGTGAAACTTCTTTCTGATCTGTGCATTCAGCTAACAGAGTTAAACCATACTTTTGATTGAGCAGATCTGAACACTCTTTCTGTAGAAAATGCAACTGGACATTTGGAGCGCTAAGAGAGTAGTAGTGGAAAAAGGAATATATTCAAATATAAACTACACAGAAGCATTCTGTGAAACTTCTTTCTGATCTGAGCATTCAGCTAACAGAGTTAAACCATACTTTTGATTGAGCAGTTTTGAAACACTCTGTCTGTAGAAAATGCAACTGGACATTCGTAGCGCTAAGTGGGTAATAGTGGAAAAAAGAATATGTTCAAATATAAACTACACAGAAGCATTGTATGAAACTTCTTTCTGTTCTGTGCATTCAACTAACAGAGTTGAACCTTACTTTTGATTGAGCCTTTCTGAAACACTCTTTCTGTAGAAACTGCAATTGGACATTCTGAGCGCTAAGAGGCCTCTATTGGGAAAAATAATACCTTCAAATAAAAACTACACAGAAGCATTGTGTGAAACTTATTTCTGATATGTTCATTAAGCTAACGGAGTTAAACCATACTTTGGATTGCGCAGTTCTGAACACTCTTTCTGTAGAAAATGCAAGTGGACATTCGGAACGCTAAGAGGGTAATAGTGGAAAAAGGAATATATACAAATATAAACTACACAGTAGCATTCTGTGAAAATTCTTTCTGTTCTGTGCATTCAACTAACAGAGTTGAACCTTACTTTTGATTGAGCCGTTCTGAAACACTCTTTCTGTAGAAACTGCAATTGGACATGCTAAGCGCTAAGAGGCCTACATTGGGAAAAAGAATATCTTCAAATAAAAACTACACAGATGCATTCTGTGAAACTTATTTCTGATCTGTAAATTCAGTTAACAGAGATAAAACATATTTTTGATTGAGCAGTTATGAAACACTCTTTTTGTAGAAAATACAAGTGGAGATTCGGAGCGCTAAGAGGGTAATAGTGGAAAAAGGAATGTCTTCAAATATAAACTACACAGAATCATTCGGTGAAACTTCTTTCTGATCTGTGCATTCAGCTAACAGAGTTAAACCATACTTTTGATTGAGCAGATCTGAACACTCTTTCTGTAGAAAATGCAACTGGACATTTGGAGCGCTAAGAGCGTAGTAGTGGAAAAAGGAATATATTCAAATATAAACTACACACAAGCATTCTGTGAAACTTCTTTCTGATCTGAGCATACAGCTAACAGAGTTAAACCATACTTTTGATTGAGCAGTTTTGAAACACTCTGTCTGTAGAAAATGCAACTGGACATGCGTAGCGCTAAGTGGGTAATAGTGGAAAAAAGTATATGTTCAAATATAAACTACACAGAAGCATTGTATGAAACTTCTTTCTGTTCTGTGCATTCAACTAACAGAGTTGAACCTTACTTTTGATTGAGCCGTTCTGAAACACTCTTTCTGTAGAAACTGCAATTGGACATTCTGAGCGCTAAGAGGCCTATATTGGGAAAAAGAATGTCTACAAATAAAAACTACACAGAAGAATTGTGTGAAACTTCTTTCTGTTCTGTTTGTTCAACTAAAAGAGTTGAACCTTAGTTTTGATTGAGCCGTTCTGAAACACTCTTTCTGTAGAAAATGCAAGTGGAGATTCGGAGCGCTAAGAGGGTAATAGTGGAAAAAGGAATGTCTACAAATATAAACTACACAGAATCATTCTGTGAAACTTCTCTCTGATCTGTGCATTCAGCTAACAGAGTTAAACCATACTTTTGATTGAGCAGATCTGAACACTCTTTCTGTAGAAAATGCAACTGGACATTTGGAGCGCTAAGAGAGTAGTAGTGGAAAAAGGAATATATTCAAATATAAACTACACAGAAGCATTCTGTGAAACTTCTTTCTGATCTGAGCATTCAGCTAACAGAGTTAAACCATACTTTTGATTGAGCAGTTTTGAAACACTCTGTCTGTAGAAAATGCAACTGGACATTCGTAGCGCTAAGTGGGTAATAGTGGAAAAAAGAATATGTTCATATATAAACTACACAGAAGCATTGTATGAAACTACTTTCTGTTCTGTGCATTCAACTAACAGAGTTAAACCTTACTTTTGATTGAGCCTTTCTGAAACACTCTTTCTGTAGAAACTGAAATTGGACATTCTGAGCGCTAAGAGGCCTCTATTGGGAAAAATAATATCTTCAAATAAAAACTACACAGAAGCATTGTGTGAAACTTATTTCTGATATGTTCATTAAGCTAACAGAGTTAAACCATACTTTTGATTGCACAGTTCTGCACACTCTTTCTGTAGAAAATGCAAGTGGACATTCGGAGCGCTAAGAGGGTAATAGTGGAAAAAGGAATATATTCAAATATAAACTACACAGTAGCATTCTGTGAAAATTCTTTCTGTTCTGTGCATTCAACTAACAGAGTTGAACCTTACTTTTGATTGAGCCGTTCTGAAACACTCTTTCTGTAGAAACTGCAATTGGACATGCTAAGCGCTAAGAGGCCTACATTGGGAAAAAGAATATCTTCAAATAAAAACTACACAGATGCATTCTGTGAAACTTATTTCTGATCTGTAAATTCAGTTAACAGAGATAAAACATATTTTTGATTGAGCAGTTATGAAACACTGTTTTTTTAGAAAATGCAAGTGGAGATTCGGAGCGCTAAGAGGGTAATAGTGGAAAAAGGAATGTCTTCAAATATAAACTACACAGAATCATTCGGTGAAACTTCTTTCTGATCTGTGCATTCAGCTAACAGAGTTAAACCACACTTTTGATTGAGCAGATCTGAACACTCTTTCTGTTGAAAATGCAACTGGACATTTGGAGCGCTAAGAGCGTAGGAGTGGAAAAAGGAATATATTCAAATATAAACTACACAGAAGCATTCTGTGAAACTTCTTTCTGATCTGAGCATACAGCTAACAGAGTTAAACCATACTTTTGATTGAGCAGTTTTGAAACACTCTGTCTGTAGAAAATGCAACTGGACATTCGTAGCGCTAAGTGGGTAATAGTGGAAAAAAGAATATGTTCAAATATAAACTACACAGAAGCATTGTATGAAAATACTTTCTGTTCTGTGCATTCAACTAACAGAGTTGAACCTTACTTTTGATTGAGCCGTTCTGAAACACTCATTCTGTAGAAACTGCAATTGGACATTCTGAGCGCTAAGAGGCCTATATTGGGAAAAAGAATGTCTACAAATAAAAACTACACAGAAGAATTGTGTGAAACTTCTTTCTGTTCTGTTTGTTCAACTAAAAGAGTTGAACCTTAGTTTTGATTGAGCCGTTCTGAAACACTCTTTCTGTAGAAAATGCAAGTGGAGATTCGGAGCGCTAAGAGGGTAATAGTGGAAAAAGGAATGTCTACAAATATAAACTACACAGAATCATTCTGTGAAACTTCTCTCTGATCTGTGCATTCAGCTAACAGAGTTAAACCATACTTTTGATTGAGCAGATCTGAACACTCTTTCTGTAGAAAATGCAACTGGACATTTGGAGCGCTAAGAGAGTAGTAGTGGAAAAAGGAATATATTCAAATATAAACTACACAGAAGCATTCTGTGAAACTTCTTTCTGATCTGAGCATTCAGCTAACAGAGTTAAACCATACTTTTGATTGAGCAGTTTTGAAACACTCTGTGTGTAGAAAATGCAACTGGACATTCGTAGCGCTAAGTGGGTAATAGTGGAAAAAAGAATATGTTCAAATATAAACTACACAGAAGCATTGTATGAAACTTCTTTCTGTTCTGTGCATTCAACTAACAGAGTTGAACCTTACTTTTGATTGAGCCTTTCTGAAACACTCTTTCTGTAGAAACTGCAATTGGACATTCTGAGCGCTAAGAGGCCTCTATTGTGAAAAATAATACCTTCAAATAAAAACTACACAGAAGCATTGTGTGAAACTTATTTCTGATATGTTCATTAAGCTAACGGAGTTAAACCATACTTTGGATTGCGCAGTTCTGAACACTCTTTCTGTAGAAAATGCAAGTGGACATTCGGAACGCTAAGAGGGTAATAGTGGAAAAAGGAATATATACAAATATAAACTACACAGTAGCATTCTGTGAAAATTCTTTCTGTTCTGTGCATTCAACTAACAGAGTTGAACCTTACTTTTGATTGAGCCGTTCTGAAACACTCTTTCTGTAGAAACTGCAATTGGACATGCTAAGCGCTAAGAGGCCTACATTGGGAAAAAGAATATCTTCAAATAAAAACTACACAGATGCATTCTGTGAAACTTATTTCTGATCTGTAAATTCAGTTAACAGAGATAAAACATATTTTTGATTGAGCAGTTATGAAACACTCTTTTTGTAGAAAATACAAGTGGAGATTCGGAGCGCTAAGAGGGTAATAGTGGAAAAAGGAATGTCTTCAAATATAAACTACACAGAATCATTCGGTGAAACTTCTTTCTGATCTGTGCATTCAGCTAACAGAGTTAAACCATACTTTTGATTGAGCAGATCTGAACACTCTTTCTGTAGAAAATGCAACTGGACATTTGGAGCGCTAAGAGCGTAGTAGTGGAAAAAGGAATATATTCAAATATAAACTACACACAAGCATTCTGTGAAACTTCTTTCTGATCTGAGCATACAGCTAACAGAGTTAAACCATACTTTAGATTGAGCAGTTTTGAAACACTCTGTCTGTAGAAAATGCAACTGGACATGCGTAGCGCTAAGTGGGTAATAGTGGAAAAAAGTATATGTTCAAATATAAACTACACAGAAGCATTGTATGAAACTTCTTTCTGTTCTGTGCATTCAACTAACAGAGTTGAACCTTACTTTTGATTGAGCCGCTCTGAAACACTCTTTCTGTAGAAACTGCAATTGGACATTCTGAGCGCTAAGAGGCCTATATTGGGAAAAAGAATGTCTACAAATAAAAACTACACAGAAGAATTGTGTGAAACTTCTTTCTGTTCTGTTTGTTCAACTAAAAGAGTTGAACCTTAGTTTTGATTGAGCCGTTCTGAAACACTCTTTCTGTAGAAAATGCAAGTGGAGATTCGGAGCGCTAAGAGGGTAATAGTGGAAAAAGGAATGTCTACAAATATAAACTACACAGAATCATTCTGTGAAACTTCTCTCTGATCTGTGCATTCAGCTAACAGAGTTAAACCATACTTTTGATTGAGCAGATCTGAACACTCTTTCTGTAGAAAATGCAACTGGACATTTGGAGCGCTAAGAGAGTAGTAGTGGAAAAAGGAATATATTCAAATATAAACTACACAGAAGCATTCTGTGAAACTTCTTTCTGATCTGAGCATTCAGCTAACAGAGTTAAACCATACTTTTGATTGAGCAGTTTTGAAACACTCTGTCTGTAGAAAATGCAACTGGACATTCGTAGCGCTAAGTGGGTAATAGTGGAAAAAAGAATATGTTCATATATAAACTACACAGAAGCATTGTATGAAACTACTTTCTGTTCTGTGCATTCAACTAACAGAGTTAAACCTTACTTTTGATTGAGCCTTTCTGAAACACTCTTTCTGTAGAAACTGAAATTGGACATTCTGAGCGCTAAGAGGCCTCTATTGGGAAAAATAATATCTTCAAATAAAAACTACACAGAAGCATTGTGTGAAACTTATTTCTGATATGTTCATTAAGCTAACAGAGTTAAACCATACTTTTGATTGCACAGTTCTGCACACTCTTTCTGTAGAAAATGCAAGTGGACATTCGGAGCGCTAAGAGGGTAATAGTGGAAAAAGGAATATATTCAAATATAAACTACACAGTAGCATTCTGTGAAAATTCTTTCTGTTCTGTGCATTCAACTAACAGAGTTGAACCTTACTTTTGATTGAGCCGTTCTGAAACACTCTTTCTGTAGAAACTGCAATTGGACATGCTAAGCGCTAAGAGGCCTACATTGGGAAAAAGAATATCTTCAAATAAAAACTACACAGATGCATTCTGTGAAACTTATTTCTGATCTGTAAATTCAGTTAACAGAGATAAAACATATTTTTGATTGAGCAGTTATGAAACACTGTTTTTTTAGAAAATGCAAGTGGAGATTCGGAGCGCTAAGAGGGTAATAGTGGAAAAAGGAATGTCTTCAAATATAAACTACACAGAATCATTCGGTGAAACATCTTTCTGATCTGTGCATTCAGCTAACAGAGTTAAACCATACTTTTGATTGAGCAGATCTGAACACTCTTTCTGTTGAAAATGCAACTGGACATTTGGAGCGCTAAGAGCGTAGGAGTGGAAAAAGGAATATATTCAAATATAAACTACACAGAAGCATTCTGTGAAACTTCTTTCTGATCTGAGCATACAGCTAACAGAGTTAAACCATACTTTTGATTGAGCAGTTTTGAAACACTCTGTCTGTAGAAAATGCAACTGGACATTCGTAGCGCTAAGTGGGTAATAGTGGAAAAAAGAATATGTTCAAATATAAACTACACAGAAGCATTGTATGAAAATACTTTCTGTTCTGTGCATTCAACTAACAGAGTTGAACCTTACTTTTGATTGAGCCGTTCTGAAACACTCATTCTGTAGAAACTGCAATTGGACATTCTGAGCGCTAAGAGGCCTATATTGGGAAAAAGAATGTCTACAAATAAAAACTACACAGAAGAATTGTGTGAAACTTCTTTCTGTTCTGTTTGTTCAACTAAAAGAGTTGAACCTTAGTTTTGATTGAGCCGTTCTGAAACACTCTTTCTGTAGAAAATGCAAGTGGAAATTCGGAGCGCTAAGAGGGTAATAGTGGAAAAAGGAATGTCTACAAATATAAACTACACAGAATCATTCTGTGAAACTTCTCTCTGATCTGTGCATTCAGCTAACAGAGTTAAACCATACTTTTGATTGAGCAGATCTGAACACTCTTTCTGTAGAAAATGCAACTGAACATTTGGAGCGCTAAGAGAGTAGTAGTGGAAAAAGGAATATATTCAAATATAAACTACACAGAAGCATTCTGTGAAACTTATTTCTGATCTGAGCATTCAGCTAACAGAGTTAAACCATACTTTTGATTGAGCAGTTTTGAAACACTCTGTCTGTAGAAAATGCAACTGGACATTCGTAGCGCTAAGTGGGTAATAGTGGAAAAAAGAAAATGTTCAAATATAAACTACACAGAAGCATTGTATGAAACTTCTTTCTGTTCTGTGCATTCAACTAACAGAGTTGAACCTTACTTTTGATTGAGCCTTTCTGAAACACTCTTTCTGTAGAAAATGCAATTGGACATTCTGAGCGCTAAGAGGCCTCTATTGGGAAAAATAATATCTTCAAATAAAAACTACACAGAAGCATTCTGTGAAACTTATTTCTGATATGTTCATTAAGCTAACGGAGTTAAACCATACTTTGGATTGCGCAGTTCTGAACACTCTTTCTGTAGAAAATGCAAGTGGACATTCGGAACGCTAAGAGGGTAATAGTGGAAAAAGGAATATATACAAATATAAACTACACAGTAGCATTCTGTGAAAATTCTTTCTGTTCTGTGCATTCAACTAACAGAGTTGAACCTTACTTTTGATTGAGCCTTTCTGAAACACTCTTTCTGTAGAAACTGCAATTGGACATGCTAAGCGCTAAGAGGCCTACATTGGGAAAAAGAATATCTTCAAATAAAAACTACAGAGATCCATTCTCTGAAACTTATTTCTGATCTGTAAATTCAGTTAACAGAGATAAAACATATTTTTGATTGAGCAGTTATGAAACACTCTTTTTGTAGAAAATGCAATTGGAGATTCGGAGCGCTTAGAGGGTAATAGTGGAAAAAGGAATGTCTTCAAATATAAATTACACAGAATCATTCGGTGAAACTTCTTTCTGATCTGTGCATTCAGCTAACAGAGTTAAACCATAATTTTGATTGAGCAGATCTGAACACTCTTTCTGTTGAAAATGCAACTGGACATTTGGAGCGCTAAGAGCGTAGTAGTGGAAAAAGGAATATATTCAAATATAAACTACACAGAAGCATTCTGTGAAACTTCTTTCTGATCTGAGCATACAGCTAACAGAGTTAAACCATACTTTTTATTGAGCAGTTTTGAAACACTCTGTCTGTAGAAAATGCAACTGGACATTCGTAGCGCTAAGTGGGTAATAGTGGAAAAAAGAATATGTTCAAATATAAACTACACAGAAGCATTGTATGAAAATACTTTCTGTTCTGTGCATTCAACTAACAGAGTTGAACCTTACTTTTGATTGAGCCGTTCTGAAACACTCATTCTGTAGAAACTGCAATTGGACATTCTGAGCGCTAAGAGGCCTACATTGGGAAAAAGAATGTCTACAAATAAAAACTACACAGAAGAATTGTGTGAAACTTCTTTCTGTTCTGTTTGTTCAACTAAAAGAGTTGAACCTTAGTTTTGATTGGGCCGTTCTGAAACACTCTTTCTGTAGAAAATGCAAGTGGAGATTCGGAGCGCTAAGAGGGTAATAGTGGAAAAAGGAATGTCTACAAATATAAACTACACAGAATCATTCTGTGAAACTTCTCTCTGATCTGTGCATTCAGCTAACAGAGTTAAACCATACTTTTGATTGAGCAGATCTGAACACTCTTTCTGTAGAAAATGCAACTGGACATTTGGAGCGCTAAGAGAGTAGTAGTGGAAAAAGGAATACATTCAAATATAAACTAAACAGAAGCATTCTGTGAAACTTCTTTCTGATCTGAGCATTCAGCTAACAGAGTTAAACCATACTTTTGATTGAGCAGTTTTGAAACACTCTGTCTGTAGAAAATGCAACTGGACATTCGTAGCGCTAAGTGGGTAATAGTGGAAAAAAGAATATGTTCAAATATAAACTACACAGAAGCATTGTATGAAACTTCTTTCTGTTCTGTGCATTCAACTAACAGAGTTGAACCTTACTTTTGATTGAGCTTTTCTGAAACACTCTTTCTGTAGAAACTGCAATTGGACATTCTGAGCGCTAAGAGGCCTCTATTGGGAAAAATAATATCTTCAAATAAAAACTACACAGAAGCATTGTGTGAAACTTATTTCTGATATGTTCATTAAGCTAACAGAGTTAAACCATACTTTGGATTGCGCAGTTCTGAACACTCTTTCTGTAGAAAATGCAAGTGGACATTAGGAGCGCTAAGAGGGTAATAGTGGAAAAAGGAATATATTAAAATATAAACTACACAGTAGCATTCTGTGAAAATTCTTTCTGTTCTGTGCATTCAACTAACAGAGTTGAACCTTACTTTTGATTGAGCCGTTCTGAAACACTCTTTCTGTAGAAACTGCAATTGGACATGCTAAGCGCTAAGAGGCCTACATTGGGAAAAAGAATATCTTCAAATAAAAACTACACAGATGCATTCTGTGCAACTTATTTCTGATCTGTAAATTCAGTTAACAGAGATAAAACATATTTTTGATTGAGCAGTTATGAAACACTCTTTTTGTAGAAAATGCAAGTGAAGATTCGAAGCGCTAAGAGGGTAATAGTGGAAAAAGGAATGTCTTCAAATATAAACTACACAGAATCATTCTGTGAAACTTCTTTCTGATCTGTGCATTCAGCTAACAGAGTTAAACCATACTTTTGATTGAGCAGATCTGAACACTCCTTCTGTTGAAAATGCAACTGGACATTTGGAGCGCTAAGAGCGTATTAGTGGAAAAAGGAATATATTCAAATATAAACTACACAGAAGCATTCTGTGAAACTTCTTTCTGATCTGAGCATTCAGCTAACAGAGTTAAACCATACTTTTGATTGAGCAGTTTTGAAACACTCTGTCTGTAGAAAATGCAACTGGACATTCGTAGCGCTAAGTGGGTAATAGTGGAAAAAAGAATATGTTCAAATATAAACTACACAGAAGCATTGTATGAAACTTCTTTCTGTTCTGTGCATTCAACTAACAGAGTTGAACCTTACTTTGATTGAGCCTTTCTGAAACACTCTTTCTGTAGAAACTGCAATTGGACATTCTGAGCGCTAAGAGGCCTCTATTGGGAAAAATAATATCTTCAAATAAAAACTACACAGAAGCATTGTGTGAAACTTATTTCTGATATGTTCATTAAGCTAACGGAGTTAAACCATACTTTGGATTGCGCAGTTCTGAACACTCTTTCTGTAGAAAATGCAAGTGGACATTCGGAACGCTAAGAGGGTAATAGTGGAAAAAGGAATATATACAATTATAAACTACACAGTAGCATTCTGTGAAAATTCTTTCTGTTCTGTGCATTCAACTAACAGAGTTGAACCTTACTTTTGATTGAGCCGTTCTGAAACACTCTTTCTGTAGAAACTGCAATTGGACATGCTAAGCGCTAAGAGGCCTACATTGGGAAAAAGAATATCTTCAAATAAAAACTACACAGATGCATTCTGTGAAACTTATTTCTGATCTGTAAATTCAGTTAACAGAGATAAAACATATTTTTGATTGAGCAGTTATGAAACACTCTTTTTGTAGAAAATGCAAGTGGAGATTCGGAGCGCTAAGAGGGTAATAGTGGAAAAAGGAATGTCTTCAAATATAAACTACACAGAATCATTCGGTGAAACTTCTTTCTGATCTGTGCATTCAGCTAACAGAGTTAAACCATACTTTTGATTGAGCAGATCTGAACACTCTTTCTGTTGAAAATGCAACTGGACATTTGGAGCGCTAAGAGCGTAGTAGTGGAAAAAGGAATATATTCAAATATAAACTACACAGAAGCATTCTGTGAAACTTCTTTCTGTTCTGAGCATACAGCTAACAGAGTTAAACCATACTTTTGATTGAGCAGTTTTGAAACACTCTGTCTGTAGAAAATGCAACTGGACATGCGTAGCGCTAAGTGGGTAATAGTGGAAAAAAGTATATGTTCAAATATAAACTACACAGAAGCATTGTATGAAACTTCTTTCTGTTCTGTGCATTCAACTAACAGAGTTGAACCTTACTTTTGATTGAGCCGTTCTGAAACACTCTTTCTGTAGAAACTGCAATTGGACATTCTGAGCGCTAAGAGGCCTATATTGGGAAAAAGAATGTCTACAAATAAAAACTACACAGAAGAATTGTGTGAAACTTCTTTCTGTTCTCTTTGTTCAACTAAAAGAGTTGAACCTTAGTTTTGATTGAGCCGTTCTGAAACCCTCTTTCTGTAGAAAATGCAAGTGGAGATTCGGAGCGCTAAGAGGGTAATAGTGGAAAAAGGAATGTCTTCAAATATAAACTACACAGAATCATTCGGTGAAACTTCTTTCTGATCTGTGCATTCAGCTAACAGAGTTAAACCATACTTTTGATTGAGCAGATCTGAACACTCTTTCTGTTGAAAATGCAATTGGACATTTGGAGCGCTAAGAGCGTAGTAGTGGAAAAAGGAATATATTCAAATATAAACTACACAGAAGCATTCTGTGAAACTTCTTTCTGTTCTGAGCATACAGCTAACAGAGTTAAACCATACTTTTGATTGAGCAGTTTTGAAACACTCTGTCTGTAGAAAATGCAACTGGACATGCGTAGCGCTAAGTGGGTAATAGTGGAAAAAAGTATATGTTCAAATATAAACTACACAGAAGTATTGTATGAAACTTCTTTCTGTTCTGTGCATTCAACTAACAGAGTTGAACCTTACTTTTGATTGAGCCGTTCTGAAACACTCTTTCTGGAGAAACTGCAATTGGACATTCTGAGCGCTAAGAGGCCTATATTGGGAAAAAGAATGTCTACAAATAAAAACTACACAGAAGAATTGTGTGAAACTTCTTTCTGTTCTGTTTGTTCAACTAAAAGAGTTGAACCTTAGTTTTGATTGAGCCGTTCTGAAACACTCTTTCTGTAGAAAATGCAAGTGGAGATTCGGAGCGCTAAGAGGGTAATAGTGGAAAAAGGAATGTCTACAAATATAAACTTCACAGAATCATTCTGTGAAACTTCTCTCTGATCTGTGCATTCAGCTAACAGAGTTAAACCATACTTTTGATTGAGCAGATCTGAACACTCTTTCTGTAGAAAATGCAACTGGACATTTGGAGCGCTAAGAGAGTAGTAGTGGAAAAAGGAATATATTCAAATATAAACTACACAGAAGCATTCTGTGAAACTTCTTTCTGATCTGAGCATTCAGCTAACAGAGTTAAACCATACTTTTGATTGAGCAGTTTTGAAACACTCTGTCTGTAGAAAATGCAACTGGACATTCGTAGTGCTAAGTGGGTAATAGTGGAAAAAAGAATATGTTCAAATATAAACTACACAGAAGCATTGTATGAAACTTCTTTCTGTTCTGTGCATTCAACTAACAGAGTTGAACCTTACATTTGATTGAGCCTTTCTGAAACACTCTTTCTGTAGAAACTGCAATTGGACATTCTGAGCGCTAAGAGGCCTCTATTGGGAAAAATAATATCTTCAAATAAAAACTACACAGAAGCATTGTGTGAAACTTATTTCTGATATGTTCATTAAGCTAACGGAGTTAAACCATACTTTGGATTGCGCAGTTCTGAACACTCTTTCTGTAGAAAATGCAAGTGGACATTTGGAACGCTAAGAGGGTAATAGTGGAAAAAGGAATATATACAAATATAAACTACACAGTAGCATTCTGTGAAAATTCTTTCTGTTCTGTGCATTCAACTAACAGAGTTGAACCTTACTTTTGATTGAGCCGTTCTGAAACACTCTTTCTGTAGAAACTGCAATTGGACATGCTAAGCGCTAAGAGGCCTACATTGGGAAAAAGAATATCTTCAAATAAAAACTACACAGATGCATTCTGTGAAACTTATTTCTGATCTGTAAATTCAGTTAACAGAGATAAAACATATTTTTGATTGAGCAGTTATGAAACACTCTTTTTGTAGAAAATGCAATTGGAGATTCGGAGCGCTAAGAGGGTAATAGTGGAAAAAGTAATGTCTTCAAATATAAACTACACAGAATCATTCGGTGAAACTTCTTTCTGATCTGTGCATTCAGCTAACAGAGTTAAACCATACTTTTGATTGAGCAGATCTGAACACTCTTTCTGTTGAAAATGCAACTGGACATTTGGAGCGCTAAGAGCGTAGTAGTGGAAAAAGGAATGTATTCAAATATAAACTACACAGAAGCATTCTGTGAAACTTCTTTCTGATCTGAGCATACAGCTAACAGAGTTAAACCATACTTTTGATTGAGCAGTTTTGAAACACTCTGTCTGTAGAAAATGCAACTGGACATGCGTAGCGCTAAGTGGGTAATAGTGGAAAAAATTATATGTTCAAATATAAACTACACAGAAGCATTGTATGAAACTTCTTTCTGTTCTGTGCATTCAACTAACAGAGTTGAACCTTACTTTTGATTGAGCCGTTCTGAAACACTCTTTCTGTAGAAACTGCAATTGGACATTCTGAGCGCTAAGAGGCCTATATTGGGAAAAAGAATGTCTACAAATAAAAACTACACAGAAGAATTGTGTGAAACTTCTTTCTGTTCTGTTTGTTCAACTAAAAGAGTTGAACCTTAGTTTTGATTGAGCCGTTCTGAAACACTCTTTCTGTAGAAAATGCAAGTGGAGATTCGGAGCGCTAAGAGGGTAATAGTGGAAAAAGGAATGTCTACAAATATAAACTACACAGAATCATTCTGTGAAACTTCTCTCTGATCTGTGCATTCAGCTAACAGAGTTAAACCATACTTTTGATTGAGCAGATCTGAACACTCTTTCTGTAGAAAATGCAACTGGACATTTGGAGCGCTAAGAGAGTAGTAGTGGAAAAAGGAATATATTCAAATATAAACTACACAGAATCATTCTGTGAAACTTCTTTCTGATCTGAGCATTCAGCTAACCGAGTTAAACCATACTTTTGATTGAGCAGTTTTGAAACACTCTGTCTGTAGAAAATGCAACTGGACATTCGTAGCGCTAAGTGGGTAATAGTGGAAAAAAGAATATGTTCAAATATAAACTACACAGAAGCATTGTATGAAACTTCTTTCTGTTCTGTGCATTCAACTAACAGAGTTGAACCTTACTTTTGATTGAGCCTTTCTGAAACACTCTTTCTGTAGAAACTGCAATTGGACATTCTGAGCGCTAAGAGGCCTCTATTGGGAAAAATAATATCTTCAAATAAAAACTACACAGAAGCATTGTGTGAAACTTATTTCTGATATGTTCATTAAGCTAACAGAGTTAAACCATACTTTTGATTGCACAGTTCTGCACACTCTTTCTGTAGAAAATGCAAGTGGACATTCGGAGCGCTAAGAGGGTAATAGTGGAAAAAGGAATATATTCAAATATAAACTACACAGTAGCATTCTGTGAAAATTCTTTCTGTTCTGTGCATTCAACTAACAGAGTTGAACCTTACTTTTGATTGAGCCGTTCTGAAACACTCTTTCTGTAGAAACTGCAATTGGACATGCTAAGCGCTAAGAGGCCTACATTGGGAAAAAGAATATCTTCAAATAAAAACTACACAGATGCATTCTGTGAAACTTATTTCTGATCTGTAAATTCAGTTAACAGAGATAAAACATATTTTTGATTGAGCAGTTATGAAACACTCTTTTTGTAGAAAATGCAAGTGGAGATTCGGAGCGCTAAGAGGGTAATAGTGGAAAAAGGAATGTCTTCAAATATAAACTACACAGAATCATTCGGTGAAACTTCTTTCTGATCTGTGCATTCAGCTAACAGAGTTAAACCATACTTTTGATTGAGCAGATCTGAACACTCCTTCTGTTGAAAATGCAACTGGACATTTGGAGCGCTAAGAGCGTATTAGTGGAAAAAGGAATATATTCAAATATAAACTACACAGAAGCATTCTGTGAAACTTCTTTCTGATCTGAGCATTCAGCTAACAGAGTTAAACCATACTTTTGATTGAGCAGTTTTGAAACACTCTGTCTGTAGAAAATGCAACTGGACATTCGTAGCGCTAAGTGGGTAATAGTGGAAAAAAGAATATGTTCAAATATAAACTACACAGAAGCATTGTATGAAACTTCTTTCTGTTCTGTGCATTCAACTAACAGAGTTGAACCTTACTTTTGATTGAGCCGTTCTGAAACACTCTTTCTGTAGAAACTGCAATTGGGCATTCTGAGCGCTAAGAGGCCTATATTGGGAAAAAGAATGTCTACAAATAAAAACTACACAGAAGAATTGTGTGAAACTTCTTTCTGTTCTGTTTGTTCAACTAAAAGAGTTGAAGCTTAGTTTTGATTGAGCCGTTCTGAAACACGCTTTCTGTAGAAAATGCAAGTGGAGATTCGGAGCGCTAAGAGGGTAGTAGTGGAAAAAGGAATGTCTCCAAATATAAACTACACAGAATCATTCTGTGAAACTTCTTTCTGATCTGTGCATTCAGCTCACAGAGTTAAATCATACTTTTGATTGAGCAGATCTGAACACTCTTTCTGTAGAAAATGCAACTGGACATTTGGAGCGCTAAGAGAGTAGTAGTGGAAAAAGGAATATATTCAAATATAAACTACACAGAAGCATTCTGTGAAACTTCTTTCTGATCTGAGCATTCAGCTAACAGAGTTAAACCATACTTTTGATTGAGCAGTTTTGAAACACTCTGTCTGTAGAAAATGCAACTGGACATTCGTAGCGCTAAGTGGGTAATAGTGGAAAAAAGAATATGTTCAAATATAAACTACACAGAAGCATTGTATGAAACTTCTTTCTGTTCTGTGCATTCAACTAACAGAGTTGAACCTTACTTTTGATTGAGCCTTTCTGAAACACTCTTTCTGTAGAAACTGCAATTGGACATTCTGAGCGCTAAGAGGCCACTATTGGGAAAAATAATATCTTCAAATAAAAACTACACAGAAGCATTGTGTGAAACTTATTTCTGATATGTTCATTAAGCTAACAGAGTTAAACCATACTTTGGATTGCGCAGTTCTGAACACTCTTTCTGTAGAAAATGCAAGTGGACATTCGGAACGCTAAGAGGGTAATAGTGGAAAAAGGAATATATACAAATATAAACTACACAGTAGCATTCTGTGAAAATTCTTTCTGTTCTGTGCATTCAACTAACGGAGTTGAACCTTACTTTTGATTGAGCCGTTCTGAAACACTCTTTCTGTAGAAACTGCAATTGGACATGCTAAGCGCTAAGAGGCCTACATTGGGAAAAAGAATATCTTCAAATAAAAACTACACAGATGCATTCTGTGAAACTTATTTCTGATCTGTAAATTCAGTTAACAGAGATAAAACATATTTTTGATTGAGCAGTTATGAAACACTCTTTTTGTAGAAAATGCAAGTGGAGATTCGGAGCGCTAAGAGGGTAATAGTGGAAAAAGGAATGTCTTCAAATATAAACTACACAGAATCATTCGGTGAAACTTCTTTCTGATCTGTGCATTCAGCTAACAGAGTTAAAAAATACTTTTGATTGAGCAGATCTGAACACTCTTTCTGTTGAAAATGCAACTGGACATTTGGAGCGCTAAGAGCGTAGTAGTGGAAAAAGGATTATATTCAAATATAAACTACACAGAAGCATTCTGTGAAACTTCTTTCTGATCTGAGCATACAGCTAACAGAGTTAAACCATACTTTTGATTGAGCAGTTTTGAAACACTCTGTCTGTAGAAAATGCAACTGGACATGCGTAGCGCTAAGTGGGTAATAGTGGAAAAAAGTATATGTTCAAATATAAACTACACAGAAGCATTGTATGAAACTTCTTTCTGTTCTTTGCATTCAACTAACAGAGTTGAACCTTACTTTTGATTGAGCCGTTCTGAAACACTCTTTCTGTAGAAACTGCAATTGGACATTCTGAGCGCTAAGAGGCCTATATTGGGAAAAAGAATGTCTACAAATAAAAACTACACAGAAGAATTGTGTGAAACTTCTTTCTGTTCTGTTTGTTCAACTAAAAGAGTTGAACCTTAGTTTTGATTGAGCCGTTCTGAAACACTCTTTCTGTAGAAAATGCAAGTGGAGATTCGGAGCGCTAAGAGGGTAATAGTGGAAAAAGGAATGTCTAAAAATATAAACTACACAGAATCATTCTGTGAAACTTCTCTCTGATCTGTGCATTCAGCTAACAGAGTTAAACCATACTTTTGATTGAGCAGATCTGAACACTCTTTCTGTAGAAAATGCAACTGGACATTTTGAGCGCTAAGAGAGTAGTAGTGGAAAAAGGAATATATTCAAATATAAACTACACAGAAGCATTCTGTGAAACTTCTTTCTGATCTGAGCATTCAGCTAACAGAGTTAAACCATACTTTTGATTGAGCAGTTTTGAAACACTCTGTCTGTAGAAAATGCAACTGGACATTCGTAGCGCTAAGTGGGTAATAGTGGAAAAAAGAATATGTTCAAATATAAACTACACAGAAGCATTGTATGAAACTTCTTTCTGTTCTGTGCATTCAACTAACAGAGTTGAACCTTACTTTTGATTGAGCCTTTCTGAAACACTCTTTCTGTAGAAACTGCAATTGGACATTCTGAGCGCTAAGAGGCCTCTATTGGGAAAAATAATATCTTCAAATAAAAACTACACAGAAGCATTGTGTGAAACTTATTTCTGATATGTTCATTAAGCTAACAGAGTTAAACCATACTTTGGATTGCGCAGTTCTGCACACTCTTTCTGTAGAAAATGCAAGTGGACATTCGGAGCGCTAAGAGGGTAATAGTGGAAAAAGGAATATATTCAAATATAAACTACACAGTAGCATTCTGTGAAAATTCTTTCTGTTCTGTGCATTCAACTAACAGAGTTGAACCTTACTTTGGATTGAGCCGTTCTGAAACACTCTTTCTGTAGAAACTGCAATTGGACATGCTAAGCGCTAAGAGGCCTACATTGGGAAAAAGAATATCTTCAAATAAAAACTACACAGATGCATTCTGTGAAACTTATTTCTGATCTGTAAATTCAGTTAACAGAGATAAAACATATTTTTGATTGAGCAGTTATGAAACACTCTTTTTGTAGAAAATGCAAGTGGAGATTCGGAGCGCTAAGATGGTAATAGTGGAAAAAGGAATGTCTTCAAATATAAACTACACAGAATCATTCGGTGAAACTTCTTTCTGATCTGTGCATTCAGCTAACAGAGTTAAACCATACTTTTGATTGAGCAGATCTGAACACTCTTTCTGTTGAAAATGCAACTGGACATTTGGAGCGCTAAGAGCGTAGGAGTGGAAAAAGTAATATATTCAAATATAAACTACACAGAAGCATTCTGTGAAACTTCTTTCTGATCTGAGCATACAGCTAACAGAGTTAAACCATACTTTTGATTGAGCAGTTTTGAAACACTCTGTCTGTAGAAAATGCAACTGGACATTCGTAGCGCTAAGTGGGTAATAGTGGAAAAAAGAATATGTTCAAATATAAACTACACAGAAGCATTGTATGAAACTACTTTCTGTTCTGTGCATTCAACTAACAGAGTTGAACCTGACTTTTGATTGAGCCGTTTTGAAACACTCATTCTGTAGAAACTGCAATTGGACATTCTGAGCGCTAAGAGGCCTATATTGGGAAAAAGAATGTCTACAAATAAAAACTACACAGAAGAATTGTGTGAAACTTCTTTCTGTTCTGTTTGTTCAACAAAAAGAGTTGAACCTTAGTTTTGATTGAGCCGTTCTGAAACACTCTTTCTGTAGAAAATGCAAGTGGAGATTCGGAGCACTAAGAGGGTAATAGTGGGAAAAGGAATGTCTACAAATATAAACTACACAGAATCATTCTGTGAAACTTCTCTCTGATCTGTGCATTCAGCTAACAGAGTTAAACCATACTTTTGATTGAGCAGATCTGAACACTCTTTCTGTAGAAAATGCAACTGGACATTTGGAGCGCTAAGAGAGTAGTAGTGGAAAAAGGAATATATTCAAATATAAACTACACAGAAGCATTCTGTGAAACTTCTTTCTGATCTGAGCATTCAGCTAACAGAGTTAAACCATACTTTTGATTGAGCAGTTTTGAAACACTCTGTCTGTAGAAAATGCAACTGGACATTCGTAGCGCTAAGTGGGTAATAGTGGAAAAAAGAATATGTTCAAATATAAACTACACAGAAGCATTGTATGAAACTTCTTTCTGTTCTGTGCATTCAACTAACAGAGTTGAACCTTACTTTTGATTGAGCCTTTCTGAAACACTCTTTCTGTAGAAACTGCAATTGGACATTCTGAGCGCTAAGAGGCCTCTATTGGGAAAAATAATATCTTCAAATAAAAACTACACAGAAGCATTGTGTGAAACTTATTTCTGATATGTTCATTAAGCTAACGGAGTTAAACCATACTTTGGATTGCGCAGTTCTGAACACTCTTTCTGTAGAAAATGCAAGTGGACATTCGGAACGCTAAGAGGGTAATAGTGGAAAAAGGAATATATTCAAATATAAACTACACAGTAGCATTCTGTGAAAATTCTTTCTGTTCTGTGCATTCAACTAACAGAGTTGAACCTTACTTTTGATTGAGCCGTTCTGAAACACTCTTTCTGTAGAAACTGCAATTGGACATGCTAAGCGCTAAGAGGCCTACATTGGGAAAAAGAATATCTTCAAATAAAAACTACACAGATGCATTCTGTGAAACTTATTTCTGATCTGTAAATTCAGTTAACAGAGATAAAACATATTTTTGATTGAGCAGTTATGAAACACTCTTTTTGTAGAAAATGCAAGTGGAGATTCGGAGCGCTAAGAGGGTAATAGTGGAAAAAGGAATGTCTTCAAATATAAACTACACAGAATCATTCGGTGAAACTTCTTTCTGATCTGTGCATTCAGCTAACAGAGTTAAACCATACTTTTGATTGAGCAGATCTGAACACTCTTTCTGTTGAAAATGCAACTGGACATTTGGAGCGCTAAGAGCGTAGTAGTGGAAAAAGGAATATATTCAAATATAAACTACACAGAAGCATTCTGTGAAACTTCTTTCTGATCTGAGCATACAGCTAACAGAGTTAAACCCTACTTTTGATTGAGCAGTTTTGAAACACTCTGTCTGTAGAAAATGCAACTGGACATTCGTAGCGCTAAGTGGGTAATAGTGGAAAAAAGTATATGTTCAAATATAAACTACACAGAAGCATTGTATGAAACTTCTTTCTGTTCTGTGCATTCAACTAACAGAGTTGAACCTTACTTTTGATTGAGCCGTTCTGAAACACTCTTTCTGTAGAAACTGCAATTGGACATTCTGAGCGCTAAGAGGCCTATATTGGGAAAAAGAATGTCTACAAATAAAAACTACACAGAAGAATTGTGTGAAACTTCTTTCTGTTTTGTTTGTTCAACTAAAAGAGTTGAACCTTAGTTTTGATTGAGCCGTTCTGAAACACTCTTTCTGTAGAAAATGCAAGTGGAGATTCGGAGCACTAAGAGGGTAATAGTGGAAAAAGGAATGTCTACAAATATAAACTACACAGAAGCATTCTGTGAAACTTCTTTCTGATCTGAGCATTCAGCTAACAGAGTTAAACCATACTTTTGATTGAGCAGTTTTGAAACACTCTTTCTGTAGAAAATGCAACTGGACATTCGTAGCGCTAAGTGGGTAATAGTGGAAAAAAAATATGTTCAAATATAAACTACACAGAAGCATTGTATGAAACTTCTTTCTGTTCTGTGCATTCAACTAACAGAGTTGAACCTTACTTTTGATTGAGCTTTTCTGAAACACTCTTTCTGTAGAAACT
Source organism: Symphalangus syndactylus (assembly GCF_028878055.3). NCBI lineage: Eukaryota > Metazoa > Chordata > Mammalia > Primates > Hylobatidae > Symphalangus > Symphalangus syndactylus. The sequence continues at coordinate 106,005,023 of NC_072437.2, read as the reverse complement.
GCAATTGGACATTCTGAGCGCTAAGAGGCCTCTATTGGGAAAAATAATATCTTCAAATAAAAACTACACAGAAGCATTGTGTGAAACTTATTTCTGATATGTTCATTAAGCTAACAGAGTTAAACCATACTTTGGATTGCGCAGTTCTGAACACTCTTTCTGTAGAAAATGCAAGTGGGCATTCGGAGCGCTAAGAGGGTAATAGTGGAAAAAGGAATATATTGAAATATAAACTACACAGTAGCATTCTGTGAAAATTCTTTCTGTTCTGTGCATTCAACTAACAGAGTTGAACCTTACTTTTGATTGAGCCGTTCTGAAACACTCTTTCTGTAGAAACTGCAATTGGACATGCTAAGCGCTAAGAGGCCTACATTGGGAAAAAGAATATCTTCAAATAAAAACTACACAGATGCATTCTGTGAAACTTATTTCTGATCTGTAAATTCAGTTAACAGAGATAAAACATATTTTTGATTGAGCAGTTATGAAACACTCTTTTTGTAGAAAATGCAAGTGGAGATTCGGAGCGCTAAGAGGGTAATAGTGGAAAAAGGAATGTCTTCAAATATAAACTACACAGAATCATTCGGTGAAACTTCTTTCTGATCTGTGCATTCAGCTAACAGAGTTAAACCATACTTTTGATTGAGCAGATCTGAACACTCCTTCTGTTGAAAATGCAACTGGACTTTTGGAGCGCTAAGAGCGTATTAGTGGAAAAAGGAATATATTCAAATATAAACTACACAGAAGCATTCTGTGAAACTTCTTTCTGATCTGAGCATTCAGCTAACAGAGTTAAAAAATACTTTTGATTGAGCAGTTTTGAAACACTCTGTCTGTAGAAAATGCAACTGGACATTCGTAGCGCTAAGTGGGTAATAGTGGAAAAAAGAATATGTTCAAATATAAACTACACAGAAGCATTGTATGAAACTTCTTTCTGTTCCGTGCATTCAACTAACAGAGTTGAACCTTACTTTTGATTGATCCGTTCTGAAACACTCTTTCTGTAGAAACTGCAATTGGACATTCTGAGCGCTAAGAGGCCTATATTGGGAAAAAGAATGTCTACAAATAAAAACTACACAGAAGAATTGTGTGAAACTTCTTTCTGTTCTGTTTGTTCAACTAAAAGAGTTGAAGCTTAGTTTTGATTGAGCCGTTCTGAAACACTCTTTCTGTAGAAAATGCAAGTGGAGATTCGGAGCGCTAAGAGGGTAATAGTGGAAAAAGGAATGTCTCCAAATATAAACTACACAGAATCATTCTGTGAAACTTCTTTCTGATCTCTGCATTCAGCTAACAGAGTTAAATCATACTTTTGATTGAGCAGATCTGAACACTCTTTCTGTAGAAAATGCAACTGGACATTTGGAGCGCTAAGAGAGTAGTAGTGGAAAAAGGAATATATTCAAATATAAACTACACAGAAGCATTCTGTGAAACTTCTTTCTGATCTGAGCATTCAGCTAACAGAGTTAAACCATACTTTTGATTGAGCAGTTTTGAAACACTCTGTCTGTAGAAAATGCAACTGGACATTCGTAGCGCTAAGTGGGTAATAGTGGAAAAAAGAATATGTTCAAATATAAACTACACAGAAGCATTGTATGAAACTTCTTTCTGTTCTGTGCATTCAACTAACAGAGTTGAACCTTACTTTTGATTGAGCCTTTCTGAAACACTCTTTCTGTAGAAACTGCAATTGGACATTCTGAGCGCTAAGAGGCCTCTATTGGGAAAAATAATATCTTCAAATAAAAACTACACAGAAGCATTGTGTGAAACTTATTTGTGATATGTTCATTAAGCTAACGGAGTTAAACCATACTTTGGATTGCGCAGTTCTGAACACTCTTTCTGTAGAAAATGCAAGTGGACATTCGGAACGCTAAGAGGGTAATAGTGGAAAAAGGAATATATTCAAATATAAACTACACAGTAGCATTCTGTGAAAATTCTTTCTGTTCTGTGCATTCAACTAACAGAGTTGAACCTTACTTTTGATTGAGCCGTTCTGAAACACTCTTTCTGTAGAAACTGCAATTGGACATGCTAAGCGCTAAGAGGCCTACATTGGGAAAAAGAATATCTTCAAATATAAACTACACAGATGCATTCTGTGAAACTTATTTCTGATCTGTAAATTCAGTTAACAGAGATAAAACATATTTTTGATTGAGCAGTTATGAAACACTCTTTTTGTAGAAAATGCAAGTGGAGATTCGGAGCGCTAAGAGGGTAATAGTGGAAAAAGGAATGTCTTCAAATATAAACTACACAGAATCATTCGGTGAAACTTCTTTCTGATCTGTGCATTCAGCTAACAGAGTTAAACCATACTTTTGATTGAGCAGATCTGAACACTCTTTCTGTTGAAAATGCAACTGGACATTTGGAGCGCTAAGAGCGTAGTAGTGGAAAAAGGAATATATTCAAATATAAACTACACAGAAGCATTCTGTGAAACTTCTTTCTGATCTGAGCATACAGCTAACAGAGTTAAACCCTACTTTTGATTGAGCAGTTTTGAAACACTCTGTCTGTAGAAAATGCAACTGGACATTCGTAGCGCTAAGTGGGTAATAGTGGAAAAAAGTATATGTTCAAATATAAACTACACAGAAGCATTGTATGAAACTTCTTTCTGTTCTGTGCATTCAACTAACAGAGTTGAACCTTACTTTTGATTGAGCCGTTCTGAAACACTCTTTCTGTAGAAACTGCAATTGGACATTCTGAGCGCTAAGAGGCCTATATTGGGAAAAAGAATGTCTACAAATAAAAACTACACAGAAGAATTGTTTGAAACTTATTTCTGTTCTGTTTGTTCAACTAAAAGAGTTGAACCTTAGTTTTGATTGAGCCGTTCTGAAACACTCTTTCTGTAGAAAATGCAAGTGGAGATTCGGAGAGCTAAGAGGGTAATAGTGGAAAAAGGAATGTCTACAAATATAAACTACACAGAATCATTCTGTGAAACTTCTTTCTGATCTGTGCATTCAGCTAACAGAGTTAAACCATACTTTTGATTGAGCAGATCTGAACTCTCTTTCTGTAGAAAATGCAACTGGACATTTGGAGCGCTAAGAGAGTAGTAGTGGAAAAAGGAATATATTCAAATATAAACTACACAGAAGCATTCTGTGAAACTTCTTTCTGATCTGAGCATTCAGCTAACAGAGTTAAACCATACTTTTGATTGAGCAGTTTTGAAACACTCTGTCTGTAGAAAATGCAACTGGACATTCGTAGCGCTAAGTGGGTAATAGTGGAAAAAACAACATGTTCAAATATAAACTACACAGAAGCATTGTATGAAACTTCTTTCTGTTCTGTGCATTCAACTAACAGAGTTGAACCTTACTTTTGATTGAGCCTTTCTGAAAAACTCTTTCTGTAGAAACTGCAATTGGACATTCTGAGCGCTAAGAGGCCTCTATTGGGAAAAATAATATCTTCAAATAAAAACTACACAGAAGCATTGTGTGAAACTTATTTCTGATATGTTCATTAAGCTAACAGAGTTAAAACATACTTTGGATTGCGCAGTTCTGCACACTCTTTCTGTAGAAAATGCAAGTGGACATTCGGAGCGCTAAGAGGGTAATAGTGGAAAAAGGAATATATTCAAATATAAACTACACAGTAGCATTCTGTGAAAATTCTTTCTGTTCTGTGCATTCAACTAACGGAGTTGAACCTTACTTTTGATTGAGCCGTTCTGAAACACTCTTTCTGTAGAAACTGCAATTGGACATGCTAAGCGCTAAGAGGCCTACATTGGGAAAAAGAATATCTTCAAATAAAAACTACACAGATGCATTCTGTGAAACTTATTTCTGATCTGTAAATTCAGTTAACAGAGATAAAACATATTTTTGATTGAGCAGTTATGAAACACTCTTTTTGTAGAAAATGCAAGTGGAGATTCGGAGCGCTAAGAGGGTAATAGTGGAAAAAGGAATGTCTTCAAATATAAACTACACAGAATCTTTCGGTGAAACTTCTTTCTGATCTGTGCATTCAGCTAACAGAGTTAAAAAATACTTTTGATTGAGCAGATCTGAACACTCTTTCTGTTGAAAATGCAACTGGACATTTGGAGCGCTAAGAGCGTAGTAGTGGAAAAAGGATTATATTCAAATATAAACTACACAGAAGCATTCTGTGAAACTTCTTTCTGATCTGAGCATACAGCTAACAGAGTTAAACCATACTTTTGATTGAGCAGTTTTGAAACACTCTGTCTGTAGAAAATGCAACTGGACATGCGTAGCGCTAAGTGGGTAATAGTGGAAAAAAGTATATGTTCAAATATAAACTACACAGAAGCATTGTATGAAACTTCTTTCTGTTCTTTGCATTCAACTAACAGAGTTGAACCTTACTTTTGATTGAGCCGTTCTGAAACACTCTTTCTGTAGAAACTGCAATTGGACATTCTGAGCGCTAAGAGGCCTATATTGGGAAAAAGAATGTCTACAAATAAAAACTACACAGAAGAATTGTGTGAAACTTCTTTCTGTTCTGTTTGTTCAACTAAAAGAGTTGAACCTTAGTTTTGATTGAGCCGTTCTGAAACACTCTTTCTGTAGAAAATGCAAGTGGAGATTCGGAGCGCTAAGAGGGTAATAGTGGAAAAAGGAATGTCTAAAAATATAAACTACACAGAATCATTCTGTGAAACTTCTCTCTGATCTGTGCATTCAGCTAACAGAGTTAAAACATACTTTTGATTGAGCAGATCTGAACACTCTTTCTGTAGAAAATGCAACTGGACATTTGGAGCGCTAAGAGAGTAGTAGTGGAAAAAGGAATATATTCAAATATAAACTACACAGAAGCATTCTGTGAAACTTCTTTCTGATCTGAGCATTCAGCTAACAGAGTTAAACCATACTTTTGATTGAGCAGTTTTGAAACACTCTGTCTGTAGAAAATGCAACTGGACATTCGTAGCGCTAAGTGGGTAATAGTGGAAAAAAGAATATGTTCAAATATAAACTACACAGAAGCATTGTATGAAACATCTTTCTGTTCTGTGCATTCAACTAACAGAGTTGAACCTTACTTTTGATTGAGCCTTTCTGAAACACTCTTTCTGTAGAAACTGCAATTGGACATTCTGAGCGCTAAGAGGCCTCTATTGGGAAAAATAATATCTTCAAATAAAAACTACACAGAAGCATTGTGTGAAACTTATTTCTGATATGTTCATTAAGCTAACAGAGTTAAACCATACTTTTGATTGCGCAGTTCTGCACACTGTTTCTGTAGAAAATGCAAGTGGACATTCGGAGCGCTAAGAGGGTAATAGTGGAAAAAGGAATATATTCAAATATAAACTACACAGTAGCATTCTGTGAAAATTCTTTCTGTTCTGTGCATTCAACTAACAGAGTTGAACCTTACTTTTGATTGAGCCGTTCTGAAACACTCTTTCTGTAGAAACTGCAATTGGACATGCTAAGCGCTAAGAGGCCTACATTGGGAAAAAGAATATCTTCAAATAAAAACTACACAGATGCATTCTGTGAAACTTATTTCTGATCTGTAAATTCAGTTAACAGAGATAAAACATATTTTTGATTGAGCAGTTATGAAACACTCTTTTTGTAGAAAATGCAAGTGGAGATTCGGAGCGCTAAGAGGGTAATAGTGGAAAAAGGAATGTCTTCAAATATAAACTACACAGAATCATTCGGTGAAACTTCTTTCTGATCTGTTCATTCAGCTAACAGAGTTAAACCATACTTTTGATTGAGCAGATCTGAACACTCCTTCTGTTGAAAATGCAACTGGACATTTGGAGCGCTAAGAGCGTATTAGTGGAAAAAGGAATATATTCAAATATAAACTACACAGAAGCATTCTGTGAAACTTCTTTCTGATCTGAGCATTCAGCTAACAGAGTTAAACCATACTTTTGATTGAGCAGTTTTGAAACACTCTGTCTGTAGAAAATGCAACTGGACATTCGTAGCGCTAAGTGGGTAATAGTGGAAAAAAGAATATGTTCAAATATAAACTACACAGAAGCATTGTATGAAACTTCTTTCTGTTCCGTGCATTCAACTAACAGAGTTGAACCTTACTTTTGATTGAGCCGTTCTGAAACACTCTTTCTGTAGAAACTGCAATTGGACATTCTGAGCGCTAAGAGGCCTCTATTGGGAAAAATAATATCTTCAAATAAAAACTACACAGAAGCATTGTGTGAAACTTATTTCTGATATGTTCATTAAGCAAACAGAGTTAAACCATACTTTGGATTGCGCAGTTCTGAACACTCTTTCTGTAGAAAATGCAAGTGGACATTCGGAACGCTAAGAGGGTAATAGTGGAAAAAGGAATATATACAAATATAAACTACACAGTAGCATTCTGTGAAAATTCTTTCTGTTCTGTGCATTCAACTAACGGAGTTGAACCTTACTTTTGATTGAGCCGTTCTGAAACACTCTTTCTGTAGAAACTGCAATTGGACATGCTAAGCGCTAAGAGGCCTACATTGGGAAAAAGAATATCTTCAAATAAAAACTACACAGATGCATTCTGTGAAACTTATTTCTGATCTGTAAATTCAGTTAACAGAGATAAAATATATTTTTGATTGAGCAGTTATGAAACACTCTTTTTGTAGAAAATGCAAGTGGAGATTCGGAGCACTAAGAGGGTAATAGTGGAAAAAGGAATGTCTTCAAATATAAACTACACAGAATCATTCGGTGAAACTTCTTTCTGATCTGTGCATTCAGCTAACAGAGTTAAAAAATACTTTTGATTGAGCAGATCTGAACACTCTTTCTGTTGAAAATGCAACTGGACATTTGGAGCGCTAAGAGCGTAGTAGTGGAAAAAGGATTATATTCAAATATAAACTACACAGAAGCATTCTGTGAAACTTCTTTCTGATCTGAGCATACAGCTAACAGAGTTAAACCATACTTTTGATTGAGCAGTTTTGAAACACTCTGTCTGTAGAAAATGCAACTGGACATGCGTAGCGCTAAGTGGGTAATAGTGGAAAAAAGTATATGTTCAAATATAAACTACACAGAAGCATTGTATGAAACTTCTTTCTGTTCTTTGCATTCAACTAACAGAGTTGAACCTTACTTTTGATTGAGCCGTTCTGAAACACTCTTTCTGTAGAAACTGCAATTGGACATTCTGAGCGCTAAGAGGCCTATATTGGGAAAAAGAATGTCTACAAATAAAAACTACACAGAAGAATTGTGTGAAACTTCTTTCTGTTCTGTTTGTTCAACTAAAAGAGTTGAACCTTAGTTTTGTTTGAGCCGTTCTGAAACACTCTTTCTGTAGAAAATGCAAGTGGAGATTCGGAGCGCTAAGAGGGTAATAGTGGAAAAAGGAATGTCTAAAAATATAAACTACACAGAATCATTCTGTGAAACTTCTCTCTGATCTGTGCATTCAGCTAACAGAGTTAAACCATACTTTTGATTGAGCAGATCTGAACACTCTTTCTGTAGAAAATGCAACTGGACATTTGGAGCGCTAAGAGAGTAGTAGTGGAAAAAGGAATATATTCAAATATAAACTACACAGAAGCATTCTGTGAAACTTCTTTCTGATCTGAGCATTCAGCTAACAGAGTTAAACCATACTTTTGATTGAGCAGTTTTGAAACACTCTGTCTGTAGAAAATGCAACTGGACATTCGTAGCGCTAAGTGGGTAATAGTGGAAAAAAGAATATGTTCAAATATAAACTACACAGAAGCATTGTATGAAACTTCTTTCTGTTCTGTGCATTCAACTAACAGAGTTGAACCTTACTTTTGATTGAGCCTTTCTGAAACACTCTTTCTGTAGAAACTGCAATTGGACATTCTGAGCGCTAAGAGGCCTCTATTGGGAAAAATAATATCTTCAAATAAAAACTACACAGAAGCATTGTGTGAAACTTATTTCTGATATGTTCATTAAGCTAACAGAGTTAAACCATACTTTGGATTGCGCAGTTCTGAACACTCTTTCTGTAGAAAATGCAAGTGGACATTCGGAGCGCTAAGAGGGTAATAGTGGAAAAAGGAATATATTCAAATATAAACTACACAGTAGCATTCTGTGAAAATTCTTTCTGTTCTGTGCATTCAACTAACAGAGTTGAACCTTACTTTTGATTGAGCCGTTCTGAAACACTCTTTCTGTAGAAACTGCAATTGGACATGCTAAGCGCTAAGAGGCCTACATTGGGAAAAAGAATATCTTCAAATAAAAACTACACAGATGCATTCTGTGAAACTTATTTCTGATCTGTAAATTCAGTTAACAGAGATAAAACATATTTTTGATTGAGCAGTTATGAAACACTCTTTTTGTAGAAAATGCAAGTGGAGATTCGGAGCGCTAAGATGGTAATAGTGGAAAAAGGAATGTCTTCAAATATAAACTACACAGAATCATTCGGTGAAACTTCTTTCTGATCTGTGCATTCAGCTAACAGAGTTAAACCATACTTTTGATTGAGCAGATCTGAACACTCTTTCTGTTGAAAATGCAACTGGACATTTGGAGCGCTAAGAGCGTAGGAGTGGAAAAAGTAATATATTCAAATATAAACTACACAGAAGCATTCTGTGAAACTTCTTTCTGATCTGAGCATACAGCTAACAGAGTTAAACCATACTTTTGATTGAGCAGTTTTGAAACACTCTGTCTGTAGAAAATGCAACTGGACATTCGTAGCGCTAAGTGGGTAATAGTGGAAAAAAGAATATGTTCAAATATAAACTACACAGAAGCATTGTATGAAACTACTTTCTGTTCTGTGCACTCAACTAACAGAGTTGAACCTGACTTTTGATTGAGCCGTTTTGAAACACTCATTCTGTAGAAACTGCAATTGGACATTCTGAGCGCTAAGAGGCCTATATTGGGAAAAAGAATGTCTACAAATAAAAACTACACAGAAGAATTGTGTGAAACTTCTTTCTGTTCTGTTTGTTCAACAAAAAGAGTTGAACCTTAGTTTTGATTGAGCCGTTCCGAAACACTCTTTCTGTAGAAAATGCAAGTGGAGATTCGGAGCACTAAGAGGGTAATAGTGGGAAAAGGAATGTCTACAAATATAAACTACACAGAATCATTCTGTGAAACTTCTCTCTGATCTGTGCATTCAGCTAACAGAGTTAAACCATACTTTTGATTGAGCAGATCTGAACACTCTTTCTGTAGAAAATGCAACTGGACATTTGGAGCGCTAAGAGAGTAGTAGTGGAAAAAGCAATATATTCAAATATAAACTACACAGAAGCATTCTGTGAAACTTCTTTCTGATCTGAGCATTCAGCTAACAGAGTTAAACCATACTTTTGATTGAGCAGTTTTGAAACACTCTGTCTGTAGAAAATGCAACTGGAGATTCGTAGCGCTAAGTGGGTAATAGTGGAAAAAAGAATATGTTCAAATATAAACTACACAGAAGCATTGTATGAAACTTCTTTCTGTTCTGTGCATTCAACTAACAGAGTTGAACCTTACTTTTGATTGAGCTTTTCTGAAACACTCTTTCTGTAGAAACTGCAATTGGACATTCTGAGCGCTAAGAGGCCTCTATTGGGAAAAATAATATCTTCAAATAAAAACTACACAGAAGCATTGTGTGAAACTTATTTCTGATATGTTCATTAAGCTAACAGAGTTAAACCATACTTTGGATTGCGCAGTTCTGAACACTCTTTCTGTAGAAAATGCAAGTGGACATTCGGAGCGCTAAGAGGGTAATAGTGGAAAAAGGAATATATTCAAATATAAACTACACAGTAGCATTCTGTGAAAATTCTTTCTGTTCTGTGCATTCAACTAACAGAGTTGAACCTTACTTTTGATTGAGCCGTTCTGAAACACTCTTTCTGTAGAAACTGCAATTGGACATTCTGAGCGCTAAGAGGCCTATATTGGGAAAAAGAATGTCTACAAATAAAAACTACACAGAAGAATTGTGTGAAACTTCTTTCTGTTCTGTTTGTTCAAATAAAAGTGTTGAACCTTAGTTTTGATTGAGCCGTTCTGAAACACTCTTTCTGTAGAAAATGCAAGTGGAGATTCGGATCGCTAAGAGGGTAATAGTGGAAAAAGGAATGTCTAAAAATATAAACTACACAGAATCATTCTGTGAAACTTCTCTCTGATCTGTGCATTCAGCTAACAGAGTTAAATCATACTTTTGATTGAGCAGATCTGAACACTCTTTCTGTAGAAAATGCAACTGAACATTTGGAGCGCTAAGAGAGTAGTAGTGGAAAAAGGAATATATTCAAATATAAACTACACAGAAGCATTCTGTGAAACTTCTTTCTGATCTGAGCATTCAGCTAACAGAGTTAAACCATACTTTTGATTGAGCAGTTTTGAAACACTCTGTCTGTAGAAAATGCAACTGGACATTCGTAGCGCTAAGTGGGTAATAGTGGAAAAAAGAATATGTTCAAATATAAACTACACAGAAGCATTGTATGAAACTTCTTTCTGTTCTGTGCATTCAACTAACAGAGTTGAACCTTACTTTTGATTGAGCCTTTCTGAAACACTCTTTCTGTAGAAACTGCAATTGGACATTCTGAGCGCTAAGAGGCCTCTATTGGGGAAAATAATATCTTCAAATAAAAACTACACAGAAGCATTGTGTGAAACTTATTTCTGATATGTTCATTAAGCTAACAGAGTTAAACCATACTTTGGATTGCGCAGTTCTGAACACTCTTTCTGTAGAAAATGCAAGTGGACATTCGGAGCGCTAAGAGGGTAATAGTGGAAAAAGGAATATATTCAAATATAAACTACACAGTAGCATTCTGTGAAAATTCTTTCTGTTCTGTGCATTCAACTAACAGAGTTGAACCTTACTTTTGATTGAGCCGTTCTGAAACACTCTTTCTGTAGAAACTGCAATTGGACATGCTAAGCGCTAAGAGGCCTACATTGGGAAAAAGAATATCTTCAAATAAATCTACACAGATGCATTCTGTGAAACTTATTTCTGATCTGTAAATTCAGTTAACATAGATAAAACATATTTTTGATTGAGCAGTTATGAAACACTCTTTTTGTAGAAAATGCAAGTGGAGATTCGGAGCGCTAAGATGGTAATAGTGGAAAAAGAATGTCTTCAAATATAAACTACACAGAATCATTCGGTGAAACTTCTTTCTGATCTGTGCATTCAGCTAACAGAGTTAAACCATACTTTTGATTGAGCAGATCTCAACACTCTTTCTGTTGAAAATGCAACTGGACATTTGGAGCGCTAAGAGCGTAGGAGTGGAAAAAGGAATATATTCAAATATAAACTACACAGAAGCATTCTGTGAAACTTCTTTCTGATCTGAGCATACAGCTAACAGAGTTAAACCATACTTTTGATTGAGCAGTTTTGAAACACTCTGTCTGTAGAAAATGCAACTGGACATTCGTAGCGCTAAGTGGGTAATAGTGGAAAAAAGAATATGTTCAAATATAAACTACACAGAAGCATTGTATGAAACTACTTTCTGTTCTGTGCATTCAACTAACAGAGTTGAACCTGACTTTTGATTGAGCCGTTTTGAAACACTCATTCTGTAGAAACTGCAATTGGAAATTCTGAGCGCTAAGAGGCCTATATTGGGAAAAAGAATGTCTACAAATAAAAACTACACAGAAGAATTGTGTGAAACTTCTTTCTGTTCTGTTTGTTCAACAAAAAGAGTTGAACCTTAGTTTTGATTGAGCCGTTCTGAAACACTCTTTCTGTAGAAAATGCAAGTGGAGATTCGGAGCACTAAGAGGGTAATAGTGGAAAAAGGAATGTCTAAAAATATAAACTACACAGAATCATTCTGTGAAACTTCTCTCTGATCTGTGCATTCAGCTAACAGAGTTAAACCATACTTTTGATTGAGCAGATCTGAACACTCTTTCTGTAGAAAATGCAACTGGACATTTGGAGCGCTAAGAGAGTAGTAGTGGAAAAAGGAATATATTCAAATATAAACTACACAGAAGCATTCTGTGAAACTTCTTTCTGATCTGAGCATTCAGCTAACAGAGTTAAACCATACTTTTGATTGAGCAGTTTTGAAACACTCTGTCTGTAGAAAATGCAACTGGACATTCGTAGCGCTAAGTGGGTAATAGTGGAAAAAAGAATATGTTCAAATATAAACTACACAGAAGCATTGTATGAAACTTCTTTCTGTTCTGTGCATTCAACTAACAGAGTTGAACCTTACTTTTGATTGAGCATTTCTGAAACACTCTTTCTGTAGAAACTGCAATTGGACATTCTGAGCGCTAAGAGGCCTCTATTGGGAAAAATAATATCTTCAAATAAAAACTACACAGAAGCATTGTGTGAAACTTATTTCTGATATGCTCATTAAGCTAACAGAGTTAAACCATACTTTGGATTGCGCAGTTCTGAACACTCTTTCTGTAGAAAATGCAAGTGGACATTCGGAGCGCTAAGAGGGTAATAGTGGAAAAAGGAATATATTCAAATATAAACCACACAGTAGCATTCTGTGAAAATTCTTTCTGTTCTGTGCATTCAACTAACAGAGTTGAACCTTACTTTTGATTGAGCCGTTCTGAAACACTCTTTCTGTAGAAACTGCAATTGGACATGCTAAGCGCTAAGAGGCCTACATTGGGAAAAAGAATATCTTCAAATAAAAACTACACAGATGCATTCTGTGAAACTTATTTCTGATCTGTAAATTCAGTTAACAGAGATAAAACATATTTTTGATTGAGCAGTTATGAAACACTCTTTTTGTAGAAAATGCAAGTGGAGATTCGGAGCGCTAAGAGGGTAATAGTGGAAAAAGGAATGTCTTCAAATATAAACTACACAGAATCATTCGGTGAAACTTCTTTCTGATCTGTGCATTCAGCTAACAGAGTTAAACCATACTTTTGATTGAGCAGATCTGAACACTCCTTCTGTTGAAAATGCAACTGGACTTTTGGAGCGCTAAGAGCGTATTAGTGGAAAAAAGAATATATTCAAATATAAACTACACAGAAGCATTCTGTGAAACTTCTTTCTGATCTGAGCATTCAGCTAACAGAGTTAAAAAATACTTTTGATTGAGCAGTTTTGAAACACTCTGTCTGTAGAAAATGCAACTGGACATTCGTAGCGCTAAGTGGGTAATAGTGGAAAAAAGAATATGTTCAAATATAAACTACACAGAAGCATTGTATGAAACTTCTTTCTGTTCCGTGCATTCAACTAACAGAGTTGAACCTTACTTTTGATTGATCCGTTCTGAAACACTCTTTCTGTAGAAACTGCAATTGGACATTCTGAGCGCTAAGAGGCCTATATTGGGAAAAAGAATGTCTACAAATAAAAACTACACAGAAGAATTGTGTGAAACTTCTTTCTGTTCTGTTTGTTCAACTAAAAGAGTTGAAGCTTAGTTTTGATTGAGCCGTTCTGAAACACTCTTTCTGTAGAAAATGCAAGTGGAGATTCGGAGCGCTAAGAGGGTAATAGTGGAAAAAGGAATGTCTCCAAATATAAACTACACAGAATCATTCTGTGAAACTTCTTTCTGATCTGTGCATTCAGCTAACAGAGTTAAATCATACTTTTGATTGAGCAGATCTGAACACTCTTTCTGTAGAAAATGCAACTGGACATTTGGAGCGCTAAGAGAGTAGTAGTGGAAAAAGGAATATATTCAAATATAAACTACACAGAAGCATTCTGTGAAACTTCTTTCTGATCTGAGCATTCAGCTAACAGAGTTAAACCATACTTTTGATTGAGCAGTTTTGAAACACTCTGTCTGTAGAAAATGCACCTGGACATTCGTAGCGCTAAGTGGGTAATAGTGGAAAAAAGAATATGTTCAAATATAAACTACACAGAAGCATTGTATGAAACTTCTTTCTGTTCTGTGCATTCAACTAACAGAGTTGAACCTTACTTTTGATTGAGCCTTTCTGAAACACTCTTTCTGTAGAAACTGCAATTGGACATTCTGAGCGCTAAGAGGCCTCTATTGGGAAAAATAATATCTTCAAATAAAAACTACACAGAAGCATTGTGTGAAACTTATTTGTGATATGTTCATTAAGCTAACGGAGTTAAACCATACTTTGGATTGCGCAGTTCTGAACACTCTTTCTGTAGAAAATGCAAGTGGACATTCGGAACGCTAAGAGGGTAATAGTGGAAAAAGGAATATATTCAAATATAAACTACACAGTAGCATTCTGTGAAAATTCTTTCTGTTCTGTGCATTCAACTAACAGAGTTGAACCTTACTTTTGATTGAGCCGTTCTGAAACACTCTTTCTGTAGAAACTGCAATTGGACATGCTAAGCGCTAAGAGGCCTACATTGGGAAAAAGAATATCTTCAAATAAAAACTACACAGATGCATTCTGTGAAACTTATTTCTGATCTGTAAATTCAGTTAACAGAGATAAAACATATTTTTGATTGAGCAGTTATGAAACACTCTTTTTGTAGAAAATGCAAGTGGAGATTCGGAGCGCTAAGAGGGTAATAGTGGAAAAAGGAATGTCTTCAAATATAAACTACACAGAATCATTCGGTGAAACTTCTTTCTGATCTGTGCATTCAGCTAACACAGTTAAAACATACTTTTGATTGAGCAGATCTGAACACTCTTTCTGTTGAAAATGCAACTGGACATTTGGAGCGCTAAGAGCGTAGTAGTGGAAAAAGGAATATATTCAAATATAAACTACACAGAAGCATTCTGTGAAACTTCTTTCTGATCTGAGCATACAGCTAACAGAGTTAAACCCTACTTTTGATTGAGCAGTTTTGAAACACTCTGTCTGTAGAAAATGCAACTGGACATTCGTAGCGCTAAGTGGGTAATAGTGGAAAAAAGTATATGTTCAAATATAAACTACACAGAAGCATTGTATGAAACTTCTTTCTGTTCTGTGCAATCAACTAACAGAGTTGAACCTTACTTTTGATTGAGCAGTTCTGAAACACTCTTTCTGTAGAAACTGCAATTGGACATTCTGAGCGCTAAGAGGCCTATATTGGGAAAAAGAATGTCTACAAATAAAAACTACACAGAAGAATTGTGTGAAACTTCTTTCTGTTCTGTTTGTTCAACTAAAAGAGTTGAACGTTAGTTTTGATTGAGCCGTTCTGAAACACTCTTTCTGTAGAAAATGCAAGTGGAGATTCGGAGAGCTAAGAGGGTAATAGTGGAAAAAGGAATGTCTACAAATATAAACTACACAGAATCATTCTGTGAAACTTCTTTCTGATCTGTGCATTCAGCTAACAGAGTTAAACCATACTTTTGATTGAGCAGATCTGAACTCTCTTTCTGTAGAAAATGCAACTGGACATTTGGAGCGCTAAGAGAGTAGTAGTGGAAAAAGGAATATATTCAAATATAAACTACACAGAAGCATTCTGTGAAACTTCTTTCTGATCTGAGCATTCAGCTAACAGAGTTAAACCATACTTTTGATTGAGCAGTTTTGAAACACTCTGTCTGTAGAAAATGCAACTGGACATTCGTAGCGCTAAGTGGGTAATAGTGGAAAAAACAATATGTTCAAATATAAACTACACAGAAGCATTGTATGAAACTTCTTTCTGTTCTGTGCATTCAACTAACAGAGTTGAACCTTACTTTTGATTGAGCCTTTCTGAAAAACTCTTTCTGTAGAAACTGCAATTGGACATTCTGAGCGCTAAGAGGCCTCTATTGGGAAAAATAATATCTTCAAATAAAAACTACACAGAAGCATTGTGTGAAACTTATTTCTGATATGTTCATTAAGCTAACAGAGTTAAACCATACTTTGGATTGCGCAGTTCTGCACACTCTTTCTGTAGAAAATGCAAGTGGACATTCGGAGCGCTAAGAGGGTAATAGTGGAAAAAGGAATATATTCAAATATAAACTACACAGTAGCATTCTGTGAAAATTCTTTCTGTTCTGTGCATTCAACTAACAGAGTTGAACCTTACTTTTGATTGAGCCGTTCTGAAACACTCTTTCTGTAGAAACTGCAATTGGACATGCTAAGCGCTAAGAGGCCTACATTGGGAAAAAGAATATCTTCAAATAAAAACTACACAGATGCATTCTGTGAAACTTATTTCTGATCTGTAAATTCAGTTAACAGAGATAAAACATATTTTTGATTGAGCAGTTATGAAACACTCTTTTTGTAGAAAATGCAAGTGGAGATTCGGAGCGCTAAGAGGGTAATAGTGGAAAAAGCAATGTCTTCAAATATAAACTACACAGAATCACTCGGTGAAACTTCTTTCTGATCTGTGCATTCAGCTAACAGAGTTAAACCATACTTTTGATTGAGCAGATCTGAACACTCTTTCTGTAGAAAATGCAACTGGACATTTGGAGCGCTAAGAGCGTAGTAGTGGAAAAAGGAATATATTCAAATATAAACTACACAGAAGCATTCTGTGAAACTTCTTTCTGATCTGAGCATTCAGCTAACAGAGTTAAACCATACTTTTGATTGAGCAGTTTTGAAACACTCTGTCTGTAGAAAATGCAACTGGACATTCGTAGCGCTAAGTGGGTAATAGTGGAAAAAAGATTATGTACAAATATAAACTACACAGAATCATTGTATGAAACTTCTTTCTGTTCTGTGCATTCAACTAACAGAGTTGAACCTTACTTTTGATTGAGCCGTTCTGAAACACTCTTTCTGTAGAAACTGCAATTGGACATTCTGAGCGCTAAGAGGCCTATATTGGGAAAAAGAATGTCTACAAATAAAAACTACACAGAAGAATTGTGTGAAACTTCTTTCTGTTCTGTTTGTTCAACTAAAAGAGTTGAACCTTAGTTTTGATTGAGCCGTTCTGAAACACTCTTTCTGTAGAAAATGCAAGTGGAGATTCGGAGCGCTAAGAGGGTAATAGTGGAAAAAGGAATGTCTACAAATATAAACTACACAGAATCATTCTGTGAAACTTCTTTCTGATCTGTGCATTCAGCTAACAGAGTTAAACCATACTTTTGATTGAGCAGATCTGAACACTCCTTCTGTTGAAAATGCAACTGGACTTTTGGAGCGCTAAGAGCGTATTAGTGGAAAAAGGAATATATTCAAATATAAACTACACAGAAGCATTCTGTGAAACTTCTTTCTGATCTGAGCATTCAGCTAACAGAGTTAAAAAATACTTTTGATTGAGCAGTTTTGAAACACTCTGTCTGTAGAAAATGCAACTGGACATTCGTAGCGCTAAGTGGGTAATAGTGGAAAAAAGAATATGTTCAAATATAAACTACACAGAAGCATTGTATGAAACTTCTTTCTGTTCCGTGCATTCAACTAACAGAGTTGAACCTTACTTTTGATTGATCCGTTCTGAAACACTCTTTCTGTAGAAACTGCAATTGGACATTCTGAGCGCTAAGAGGCCTATATTGGGAAAAAGAATGTCTACAAATAAAAACTACACAGAATAATTGTGTGAAACTTCTTTCTGTTCTGTTTGTTCAACTAAAAGAGTTGAAGCTTAGTTTTGATTGAGCCGTTCTGAAACACTCTTTCTGTGGAAAATGCAAGTGGAGATTCGGAGCGCTAAGAGGGTAATAGTGGAAAAAGGAATGTCTCCAAATATAAACTACACAGAATCATTCTGTGAAACTTCTTTCTGATCTGTGCATTCAGCTAACAGAGTTGAACCTTACTTTTGATTGAGCCGTTCTGAAACACTCTTTCTGTAGAAACTGCAATTGGACATTCTGAGCGCTAAGAGGCCTCTATTGGGAAAAATAATATCTTCAAATAAAAACTACACAGAAGCATTGTGTGAAACTTATTTCTGATATGTTCATTAAGCTAACGGAGTTAAACCATACTTTGGATTGCGCAGTTCTGAACACTCTTTCTGTAGAAAATGCAAGTGGACATTCGGAACGCTAAGAGGGTAATAGTGGAAAAAGGAATATATTCAAATATAAACTACACAGTAGCATTCTGTGAAAATTCTTTCTGTTCTGTGCATTCAACTAACAGAGTTGAACCTTACTTTTGATTGAGCCGTTCTGAAACACTCTTTCTGTAGAAACTGCAATTGGACATGCTAAGCGCTAAGAGGCCTACATTGGGAAAAAGAATATCTTCAAATAAAAACTACACAGATGCATTCTGTGAAACTTATTTCTGATCTGTAAATTCAGTTAACAGAGATAAAACATATTTTTGATTGAGCAGTTATGAAACACTCTTTTTGTAGAAAATGCAAGTGGAGATTCGGAGCGCTAAGAGGGTAATAGTGGAAAAAGGAATGTCTTCAAATATAAACTACACAGAATCATTCGGTGAAACTTCTTTCTGATCTGTGCATTCAGCTAACAGAGTTAAACCATACTTTTGATTGAGCAGATCTGAACACTCTTTCTGTTGAAAATGCAACTGGACATTTGGAGCGCTAAGAGCGTAGTAGTGGAAAAAGGAATATATTCAAATATAAACTACACAGAAGCATTCTGTGAAACTTCTTTCTGATCTGAGCATACAGCTAACAGAGTTAAACCCTACTTTTGATTGAGCAGGTTTGAAACACTCTGTCTGTAGAAAATGCAACTGGACATTCGTAGCGCTAAGTGGGTAATAGTGGAAACAAGTATATGTTCAAATATAAACTACACAGAAGCATTGTATGAAACTTCTTTCTGTTCTGTGCATTCAACTAACAGAGTTGAACCTTACTTTTGATTGAGCCGTTCTGAAACACTCTTTCTGTAGAAACTGCAATTGGACATTCTGAGCGCTAAGAGGCCTATATTGGGAAAAAGAATGTCTACAAATAAAAACTACACAGAAGAATTGTGTGAAACTTCTTTCTGTTCTGTTTGTTCAACTAAAAGAGTTGAACCTTAGTTTTGATTGAGCCGTTCTGAAACACTCTTTCTGTAGAAAATGCAAGTGGAGATTCGGAGCACTAAGAGGGTAATAGTGGAAAAAGGAATGTCTACAAATATAAACTACACAGAATCATTCTGTGAAACTTCTCTCTGATCTGTGCATTCAGCTAACAGAGTTAAACCATACTTTTGATTGAGCAGATCTGAACACTCTTTCTGTAGAAAATGCAACTGGACATTTGGAGCGCTAAGAGAGTAGTAGTGGAAAAAGGAATATATTCAAATATAAACTACACAGAAGCATTCTGTGAAACTTCTTTCTGATCTGAGCATTCAGCTAACAGAGTTAAACCATACTTTTGATTGAGCAGTTTTGAAACACTCTGTCTGTAGAAAATGCAACTGGACATTCGTAGCGCTAAGTGGGTAATAGTGGAAAAAAAATATGTTCAAATATAAACTACACAGAAGCATTGTATGAAACTTCTTTCTGTTCTGTGCATTCAACTAACAGAGTTGAACCTTACTTTTGATTGAGCTTTTCTGAAACACTCTTTCTGTAGAAACTGCAATTGGACATTCTGAGCGCTAAGAGGCCTCTATTGGGAAAAATAATATCTTCAAATAAAAACTACACAGAAGCATTGTGTGAAACTTATTTCTGATATGTTCATTAAGCTAACAGAGTTAAACCATACTTTGGATTGCGCAGTTCTGAACACTCTTTCTGTAGAAAATGCAAGTGGACATTCGGAGCGCTAAGAGGGTAATAGTGGAAAAAGGAATATATTCAAATATAAACTACACAGTAGCATTCTGTGAAAATTCTTTCTGTTCTGTGCATTCAACTAACAGAGTTGAACCTTACTTTTGATTGAGCCGTTATGAAACACTCTTTCTGTAGAAACTGCAATTGGACATGCTAAGCGCTAAGAGGCCTACATTGGGAAAAAGAATATCTTCAAATAAAAACTACACAGATGCATTCTGTGAAACTTATTTCTGATCTGTAAATTCAGTTAACAGAGATAAAACATATTTTTGATTGAGCAGTTATGAAACACTCTTTTTGTAGAAAATGCAAGTGGAGATTCGGAGCGCTAAGAGGGTAATAGTGGAAAAAGGAATGTCTTCAAATATAAACTACACAGAATCATTCGGTGAAACTTCTTTCTGATCTGTGCATTCAGCTAACAGAGTTAAACCATACTTTTGATTGAGCAGATCTGAACACTCCTTCTGTTGAAAATGCAACTGGACTTTTGGAGCGCTAAGAGCGTATTAGTGGAAAAAGGAATATATTCAAATATAAACTACACAGAAGCATTCTGTGAAACTTCTTTCTGATCTGAGCATTCAGCTAACAGAGTTAAAAAATACTTTTGATTGAGCAGTTTTGAAACACTCTGTCTGTAGAAAATGCAACTGGACATTCGTAGCGCTAAGTGGGTAATAGTGGAAAAAAGAATATGTTCAAATATAAACTACACAGAAGCATTGTATGAAACTTCTTTCTGTTCCGTGCATTCAACTAACAGAGTTGAACCTTACTTTTGATTGATCCGTTCTGAAACACTCTTTCTGTAGAAACTGCAATTGGACATTCTGAGCGCTAAGAGGCCTATATTGGGAAAAAGAATGTCTACAAATAAAAACTACACAGAAGAATTGTGTGAAACTTCTTTCTGTTCTGTTTGTTCAACTAAAAGAGTTGAAGCTTAGTTTTGATTGAGCCGTTCTGAAACCCTCTTTCTGTAGAAAATGCAAGTGGAGATTCGGAGCGCTAAGAGGGTAATAGTGGAAAAAGGAATGTCTCCAAATATAAACTACACAGAATAATTCTGTGAAACTTCTTTCTGATCTGTGCATTCAGCTCACAGAGTTAAATCATACTTTTGATTGAGCAGATCTGAACACTCTTTCTGTAGAAAATGCAACTGGACATTTGGAGCGCTAAGAGAGTAGTAGTGGAAAAAGGAATATATTCAAATATAAACTACACAGAAGCATTCTGTGAAACTTCTTTCTGATCTGAGCATTCAGCTAACAGAGTTAAACCATACTTTTGATTGAGCAGTTTTGAAACACTCTGTCTGTAGAAAATGCAACTGGACATTCGTAGCGCTAAGTGGGTAATAGTGGAAAAAAGAATATGTTCAAATATAAACTACACAGAAGCATTGTATGAAACTTCTTTCTGTTCTGTGCATTCAACTAACAGAGTTGAACCTTACATTTGATTGAGCCTTTCTGAAACACTCTTTCTGTAGAAACTGCAATTGGACATTCTGAGCGCTAAGAGGCCTCTATTGGGAAAAATAATATCTTCAAATAAAAACTACACAGAAGCATTGTGTGAAACTTATTTCTGATATGTTCATTAAGCTAACGGAGTTAAACCATACTTTGGATTGCGCAGTTCTGAACACTCTTTCTGTAGAAAATGCAAGTGGACATTCGGAACGCTAAGAGGGTAATAGTGGAAAAAGGAATATATTCAAATATAAACTACACAGTAGCATTCTGTGAAAATTCTTTCTGTTCTGTGCATTCAACTAACAGAGTTGAACCTTACTTTTGATTGAGCCGTTCTGAAACACTCTTTCTGTAGAAACTGCAATTGGACATGCTAAGCGCTAAGAGGCCTACATTGGGAAAAAGAATATCTTCAAATAAAAACTACACAGATGCATTCTGTGAAACTTATTTCTGATCTGTAAATTCAGTTAACAGAGATAAAACATATTTTTGATTGAGCAGTTATGAAACACTCTTTTTGTAGAAAATGCAAGTGGCGATTCGGAGCGCTAAGAGGGTAATAGTGGAAAAAGGAATGTCTTCAAATATAAACTACACAGAATCATTCGGTGAAATTTCTTTCTGATCTGTGCATTCAGCTAACAGAGTTAAACCATACTTTTGATTGAGCAGATCTGAACACTCTTTCTGTTGAAAATGCAACTGGACATTTGGAGCGCTAAGAGCGTAGTAGTGGAAAAAGGAATATATTCAAATATAAACTACACAGAAGCATTCTGTGAAACTTCTTTCTGATCTGAGCATACAGCTAACAGAGTTAAACCCTACTTTTGATTGAGCAGTTTTGAAACACTCTGTCTGTAGAAAATGCAACTGGACATTCGTAGCGCTAAGTGGGTAATAGTGGAAAAAAGTATATGTTCAAATATAAACTACACAGAAGCATTGTATGAAACTTCTTTCTGTTCTGTGCATTCAAATAACAGAGTTGAACCTTACTTTTGATTGAGCCGTTCTGAAACACTCTTTCTGTAGAAACTGCAATTGGACATTCTGAGCGCTAAGAGGCCTATATTGGGAAAAAGAATGTCTACAAATAAAAACTACACAGAAGAATTGTGTGAAACTTCTTTCTGTTCTGTTTGTTCAACTAAAAGAGTTGAACCTTAATTTTGATTGAGCCGTTCTGAAACACTCTTTCTGTAGAAAATGCAAGTGGAGATTCGGAGAGCTAAGAGGGTAATAGTGGAAAAAGGAATGTCTCAAAATATAAACTACACAGAATCATTCTGTGAAACTTCTTTCTGATCTGTGCATTCAGCTAACAAAGTTAAACCGTACTTTTGATTGAGCAGATCTGAACTCTCTTTCTGTAGAAAATGCAACTGGACATTTGGAGCGCTAAGAGAGTAGTAGTGGAAAAAGGAATATATTCAAATATAAACTACACAGAAGCATTCTGTGAAACTTCTTTCTGATCTGAGCATTCAGCTAACAGAGTTAAACCATACTTTTGATTGAGCAGATTTGAAATACTCTGTCTGTAGAAAATGCAACTGGACATTCGTAGCGCTAAGTGGGTAATAGTGGAAAAAACAATATGTTCAAATATAAACTACACAGAAGCATTGTATGAAACTTCTTTCTGTTCTGTGCATTCAACTAACAGAGTTGAACCTTACTTTTGATTGAGCCTTTCTGAAAAACTCTTTCTGTAGAAACTGCAATTGGACATTCTGAGCGCTAAGAGGCCTCTATTGGGAAAAATAATATCTTCAAATAAAAACTACACAGAAGCATTGTGTGAAACTTATTTCTGATATGTTCATTAAGCTAACAGAGTTAAACCATACTTTGGATTGCGCAGTTCTGCACACTCTTTCTGTAGAAAATGCAAGTGGACATTCGGAGCGCTAAGAGGGTAATAGTGGAAAAAGGAATATATTCAAATATAAACTACACAGTAGCATTCTGTGAAAATTCTTTCTGTTCTGTGCATTCAACTAACAGAGTTGAACCTTACTTTTGATTGAGCCGTTCTGAAACACTCTTTCTGTAGAAACTGCAATTGGACATGCTAAGCGCTAAGAGGCCTACATTGCGAAAAAGAATATCTTCAAATAAAAACTACACAGATGCATTCTGTGAAACTTATTTCTGATCTGTAAATTCAGTTAACAGAGATAAAACATATTTTTGATTGAGCAGTTATGAAACACTCTTTTTGTAGAAAATGCAAGTGGAGATTCGGAGCGCTAAGAGGGTAATAGTGGAAAAAGGAATGTCTACAAATATAAACTACACAGAATCATTCTGTGAAACTTCTTTCTGATCTGTGCATTCAGCTAACAGAGTTAAACCATACTTTTGATTGAGCAGATCTGAACACTCTTTCTGTAGAAAATGCAACTGGACATTTGGAGCGCTAAGAGAGTAGTAGTGGAAAAAGGAATATATTCAAATATAAACTACACAGAAGCATTCTGTGAAACTTCTTTCTGATCTGAGCATACAGCTAACAGAGTTAAACCATACTTTTGATTGAGCAGTTTTGAAACACTCTGTCTGTAGAAAATGCAACTGGACATTCGTAGCGCTAAGTGGGTAATAGTGGAAAAAAGAATATGTTCAAATATAAACTACACAGAAGCATTGTATGAAACTACTTTCTGTTCTGTGCATTCAACTATCAGAGTTGAACCTTACTTTTGATTGAGCCGTTCTGAAACACTCTTTCTGTAGAAACTGCAATTGGACATTCTGAGCGCTAAGAGGCCTATATTGGGAAAAAGAATGTCTACAAATAAAAACTACACAGAAGAATTGTGTGAAACTTCTTTCTGTTCTGTTTGTTCAACTAAAAGAGTTGAACCTTAGTTTTGATTGAGCCGTTCTGAAACACTCTTTCTGTAGAAAATGCAAGTGGAGATTCGGAGCGCTAAGAGGGTAATAGTGGAAAAAGGAATGTCCACAAATATAAACTACACAGAATCATTCTGTGAAACTTCTCTCTGATCTGTGCATTCAGCTAACAGAGTTAAACCATACTTTTGATTGAGCAGATCTGAACACTCTTTCTGTAGAAAATGCAACTGGACATTTGGAGCGCTAAGAGAGTAGTAGTGGAAAAAGGAATATATTCAAATATAAACAACACAGAAGCATTCTGTGAAACTTCTTTCTGATCTGAGCATTCAGCTAACAGAGTTAAACCATACTTTTGATTGAGCAGATCTGAACACTCTTTCTGTAGAAAATGCAACTGGACATTTGGAGCGCTAAGAGAGTAGTAGTGGAAAAAGGAATATATTCAAATATAAACTACACAGAAGCATTCTGTGAAACTTCTTTCTGATCTGAGCATTCAGCTAACAGAGTTAAAGCATACTTTTGATTGAGCTGTTTTGAAACACTCTGTCTGTAGAAAATGCAACTGGACATTCGTAGCGCTAAGTGGGTAATAGTGGAAAAAAGAATATGTTCAAATATAAACTACACAGAAGCATTGTATGAAACTTCTTTCTGTTCTGTTTGTTCAACTAAAAGAGTTGAACCTTAGTTTTGATTGAGCCGTTCTGAAACACTCTTTCTGTAGAAAATGCAAGTGGAGATTCGGAGCGCTAAGAGGGTAATAGTGGAAAAAGGAATGTCTCCAAATATAAACTACACAGAATCATTCTGTGAAACTTCTTTCTGATCTGTGCATTCAGCTAACAGAGTTAAATCATACTTTTGATTGAGCAGATCTGAACACTCTTTCTGTAGAAAATGCAACTGGACATTTGGAGCGCTAAGAGAGTAGTAGTGGAAAAAGGAATATATTCAAATATAAACTACACAGAAGCATTCTGTGAAACTTCTTTCTGATCTGAGCATTCAGCTAACAGAGTTAAACCATACTTTTGATTGAGCAGTTTTGAAACACTCTGTCTGTAGAAAATGCAACTGGACATTCGTAGCGCTAAGTGGGTAATAGTGGAAAAAAGAATATGTTCAAATATAAACTACACAGAAGCATTGTATGAAACTTCTTTCTGTTCTGTGCATTCAACTAACAGAGATGAACCTTACTTTTGATTGAGCCTTTCTGAAACACTCTTTCTGTAGAAACTGCAATTGGACATTCTCAGCGCTAAGAGGCCTCTATTGGGAAAAATAATATCTTCAAATAAAAACTACACAGAAGCATTGTGTGAAACTTATTTCTGATATGTTCATTAAGCTAACGGAGTTAAACCATACTTTGGATTGCGCAGTTCTGAACACTCTTTCTGTAGAAAATGCAAGTGGACATTCGGAAGGCTAAGAGGGTAGTAGTGGAAAAAGGAATATATTCAAATATAAACTACACAGTAGCATTCTGTGAAAATTCTTTCTGTTCTGTGCATTCAACTAACAGAGTTGAACCTTACTTTTGATTGAGCCGTTCTGAAACACTCTTTCTGTAGAAACTGCAATTGGACATGCTAAGCGCTAAGAGGCCTACATTGGGAAAAAGAATATCTTCAAATAAAAACTACACAGAGGCATTCTGTGAAACTTATTTCTGATCTGTAAATTCAGTTAACAGAGATAAAACATATTTTTGATTGAGCAGTTATGAAACACTCTTTTTGTAGAAAACGCAAGTGGAGATTCGGAGCGCTAAGAGGGTAATAGTGGAAAAAGGAATGTCTTCAAATATAAACTACACAGAATCACTCGGTGAAACTTCTTTCTGATCTGTGCATTCAGCTAACAGACTTAAACCATACTTTTGATTGAGCAGATCTGAACACTCTTTCTGTAGAAAATGCAACTGGACATTTGGAGCGCTAAGAGCGTAGTAGTGCAAAAAGGAATATATTCAAATATAAACTACACAGAAGCATTCTGTGAAACTTCTTTCTGATCTGAGCATTCAGCTAACAGAGTTAAACCATACTTTTGATTGAGCAGTTTTGAAACACTCTGTCTGTAGAAAATGCAACTGGACATTCGTAGCGCTAAGTGGGTAATAGTGGAAAAAAGAATATGTACAAATATAAACTACACAGAAGCATTGTATGAAACTTCTTTCTGTTCTGTGCATTCAACTAACAGAGTTGAACCTTACTTTTGATTGAGCCGTTCTGAAACACTCTTTCTGTAGAAACTGCAATTGGACATTCTGAGCGCTAAGAGGCCTATATTGGGAAAAAGAATGTCTACAAATAAAAACTACACAGAAGAATTGTGTGAAACTTCTTTCTGTTCTGTTTGTTCAACTAAAAGATTTGAACCTTAGTTTTGATTGAGCCGTTCTGAAACACTCTTTCTGTAGAAAATGCAAGTGGAGATTCGGAGCGCTAAGAGGGTAATAGTGGAAAAAGGAATGTCTACAAATATAAACTACACAGAATCATTCTGTGAAACTTCTTTCTGATCTGTGCATTCAGCTAACAGAGTTAAACCATACTTTTGATTGAGCAGATCTGAACACTCTTTCTGTAGAAAATGCAACTGGACATTTGGAGCGCTAAGAGAGTAGTAGTGGAAAAAGGAATATATTCAAATATAAACTACACAGAAGCATTCTGTGAAACTTCTTTCTGATCTGAGCATTCAGCTAACAGAGTTAAACCATACTTTTGATTGAGCAGTTTTGAAACACTCTGTCTGTAGAAAATGCAACTGGACATTCGTAGCGCTAAGTGGGTAATAGTGGAAAAAAGAATATGTTCAAATATAAACTACACAGAAGCATTGTATGAAACTACTTTCTGTTCTGTGCATTCAACTAACGGAGTTGAACCTTACTTTTGATTGAGCCGTTCTGAAACACTCTTTCTGTAGAAACTGCAATTGGACATTCTGAGCGCTAAGAGGCCTATATTGGGAAAAAGAATGTCTACAAATAAAAACTACACAGAAGAATTGTGTGATACTTCTTTCTGTTCTGTTTGTTCATCTAAAAGAGTTGAACCTTAGTTTTGATTGAGCCGTTCTGAAACACTCTTTCTGTAGAAAATGCAAGTGGAGATTCGGAGCGCTAAGAGGGTAATAGTGGAAAAAGGAATATATTCAAATATAAACTACACAGTAGCATTCTGTGAAAATTCTTTCTGTTCTGTGCATTCAACTAACAGAGTTGAACCTTACTTTTGATTGAGCCGTTCTGAAACACTCTTTCTGTAGAAACTGCAATTGGACATGCTAAGCGCTAAGAGGCCTACATTGGGAAAAAGAATATCTTCAAATAAAAACTACACAGATGCATTCTGTGAAACTTATTTCTGATCTGTAAATTCAGTTAACAGAGATAAAACATATTTTTGATTGAGCAGTTATGAAACACTCTTTTTGTAGAAAATGCAAGTGGAGATTCGGAGCGCTAAGAGGGTAATAGTGGAAAAAGGAATGTCTTCAAATATAAATTACACAGAATCATTCGGTGAAACTTCTTTCTGATCTGTGCATTCAGCTAACAGAGTTAAACCATACTTTTGATTGAGCAGATCTGAACACTCTTTCTGTTGAAAATGCAACTGGACATTTGGAGCGCTAAGAGCGTAGTAGTGGAAAAAGGAATATATTCAAATATAAACTACACAGAAGCATTCTGTGAAACTTCTTTCTGATCTGAGCATACAGCTAACAGAGTTAAACCATACTTTTGATTGAGCAGTTTTGAAACACTCTGTCTGTAGAAAATGCAACTGGACATGCGTAGCGCTAAGTGGGTAATAGTGGAAAAAAGTATTTGTTCAAATATAAACTACACAGAAGCATTGTATGAAACTTCTTTCTGTTCTGTGCATTCAACTAACAGAGTTGAACCTTACTTTTGATTGAGCCGTTCTGAAACACTCTTTCTGTAGAAACTGCAATTGGACATTTTGAGCGCTAAGAGGCCTATATTAGGAAAAAGAATGTCTACAAATAAAAACTACACAGAAGACTTTTGTGAAACTTCTTTCTGTTCTGTTTGTTCAACTAAAAGAGTTGAACCTTAGTTTTGATTGAGCCGTTCTGAAACACTCTTTCTGTAGAAAATGCAAGTGGACATTCGGAGCGCTAAGAGGGTAATAGTGGAAAAAGGAATATATTCAAATATAAACTACACAGTAGCATTCTGTGAAAATTCTTTCTGTTCTGTGCATTCAACTAACAGAGTTGAACCTTACTTTTGATTGAGCCGTTCTGAAACACTCTTTCTGTACAAACTGCAATTGGACATTTTGAGCGCTAAGAGGCCTATATTAGGAAAAAGAATGTCTACAAATAAAAACTACACAGAAGACTTTTGTGAAACTTCTTTCTGTTCTGTTTGTTCAACTAAAAGAGTTGAACCTTAGTTTTGATTGAGCCGTTCTGAAACACTCTTTCTGTAGAAAATGCAAGTGGAGATTCGGAGAGCTAAGAGGGTAATAGTGGAAAAAGGAATGTCTCCAAATATAAACTACACAGAATCATTCTGTGAAACTTCTTTCTGATCTGTGCATTCAGCTAACAGAGTTAAACCATACTTTTGATTGAGCAGATCTGAACTCTCTTTCTGTAGAAAATGCAAATGGACATTTGGAGCGCTAAGAGAGTAGTAGTGGAAAAAGGAATATATTCAAATATAAACTACACAGAAGCATTCTGTGAAACTTCTTTCTGATCTGAGCATTCAGCTAACAGAGTTAAACCATACTTTTGATTGAGCAGTTTTGAAACACTCTGTCTGTAGAAAATGAAACTGGACATTCGTAGCGCTAAGTGGGTAATAGTGGAAAAAAGAATATGTTCAAATATAAACTACACAGAAGCATTGTATGAAACTTCTTTCTGTTCTGTGCATTCAACTAACAGAGTTGAACCTTACTTTTGATTGAGCCTTTCTGAAACACTCTTTCTGTAGAAACTGCAATTGGACATTCTGAACGCTAAGAGGCCTCTATTGGGAAAAATAATATCTTCAAATAAAAACTACACAGAAGCATTGTGTGAAACTTATTTCTGATATGTTCATTAAGCTAACAGAGTTAAACCATACTTTTGATTGCGCAGTTCTGCACACTCTTTCTGTAGAAAATGCAAGTGGACATTCGGAGCGCTAAGAGGGTAATAGTGGAAAAAGGAATATATTCAAATATAAACTACACAGTAGCATTCTGTGAAAATTCTTCCTGTTCTGTGCATTCAACTAACAGAGTTGAACCTTACTTTTGATTGAGCCGTTCTGAAACACTCTTTCTGTACAAACTGCAATTGGACATGCTAAGCGCTAAGAGGCCTACATTGGGAAAAAGAATATCTTCAAATAAAAACTACACAGATGCATTCTGTGAAACTTATTTCTGATCTGTAAATTCAGTTAACAGAGATAAAACATATTTTTGATTGAGCAGTTATGAAACACTGTTTTTGTAGAAAATGCAAGTGGAGATTCGGAGCGCTAAGAGGTTAATAGTGGAAAAAGGAATGTCTTCAAATATAAACTACACAGAATCACTCGGTGAAACTTCTTTCTGATCTGTGCATTCAGCTAACAGAGTTAAACCATACTTTTGATTGAGCAGATCTGAACACTCTTTCTGTAGAAAATGCAACTGGACATTTGGAGCGCTAAGAGCGTAGTAGTGGAAAAAGGAATATATTCAAATATAAACTACACAGAAGCATTCTGTGAAACTTCTTTCTGATCTGAGCATTCAGCTAACAGAGTTAAACCATACTTTTGATTGAGCAGTTTTGAAACACTCTGTCTGTAGAAAATGCAACTGGACATTCGTAGCGCTAAGTGGGTAATAGTGGAAAAAAGAATATGTACAAATATAAACTACACAGAAGCATTGTATGAAACTTCTTTCTGTTCTGTGCATTCAACTAACAGAGTTGAACCTTACTTTTGATTGAGCCGTTCTGAAACACTCTTTCTGTAGAAACTGCAATTGGACATTCTGAGCGCTAAGAGGCCTATATTGGGAAAAAGAATGTCTACAAATAAAAACTACACAGAAGAATTGTGTGAAACTTCTTTCTGTTCTGTTTGTTCAACTAAAAGAGTTGAACCTTAGTTTTGATTGAGCCGTTCTGAAACACTCTTTCTGTAGAAAATGCCAGTGGAGATTCGGAGCGCTAAGAGGGTAATAGTGGAAAAAGGAATGTCTAAAAATATAAACTACACAGAATCATTCTGTGAAACTTCTTTCTGATCTGTGCATTCAGCTAACAGAGTTAAACCATACTTTTGATTGAGCAGATCTGAACACTCTTTCTGTAGAAAATGCAACTGGACATTTGGAGCGCTAAGAGAGTAGTAGTGGAAAAAGGAATATATTCAAATATAAACTACACAGAAGCATTCTGTGAAACTTCTTTCTGATCTGAGCATTCAGCTAACAGAGTTAAACCATACTTTTGATTGAGCAGTTTTGAAACACTCTGTCTGTAGAAAATGCAACTGGACATTCGTAGCGCTAAGTGGGTAATAGTGGAAAAAAGAATATGTTCAAATATAAACTACACAGAAGCATTGTATGAAACTTCTTTCTGTTCTGTGCATTCAACTAACAGAGTTGAACCTTACTTTTGATTGAGCCTTTCTGAAACACTCTTTCTGTAGAAACTGCAATTGGACATTCTGAGCGCTAAGAGGCCTCTATTGGGAAAAATAATATCTTCAAATAAAAACTACACAGAAGCATTGTGTGAAACTTATTTCTGATATGTTCATTAAGCTAACGGAGTTAAACCATACTTTGGATTGCGCAGTTCTGAACACTCTTTCTGTAGAAAATGCAAGTGGACATTCGGAACGCTAAGAGGGTAATAGTGGAAAAAGGAATATATTCAAATATAAACTACACAGTAGCATTCTGTGAAAATTCTTTCTGTTCTGTGCATTCAACTAACAGAGTTGAACCTTACTTTTGATTGAGCCGTTCTGAAACACTCTTTCTGTAGAAACTGCAATTGGACATGCTAAGCGCTAAGAGGCCTACATTGGGAAAAAGAATATCTTCAAATAAAAACTACACAGATGCATTCTGTGAAACTTATTTCTGATCTGTAAATTCAGTTAACAGAGATAAAACATATTTTTGATTGAGCAGTTATGAAACACTCTTTTTGTAGAAAATGCAAGTGGAGATTCGGAGCGCTAAGAGGGTAATAGTGGAAAAAGGAACGTCTTCAAATATAAACTACACAGAAGCATTCGGTGAAACTTCTTTCTGATCTGTGCATTCAGCTAACAGAGTTAAACCATACTTTTGATTGAGCAGATCTGAACACTCTTTCTGTTGAAAATGCAACTGGACATTTGGAGCGCTAAGAGCGTAGTAGTGGAAAAAGGAATATATTCAAATATAAACTACACAGAAGCATTCTGTGAAACTTCTTTCTGATCTGAGCATACAGCTAACAGAGTTAAACCCTAATTTTGATTGAGCAGTTTTGAAACACTCTGTCTGTAGAAAATGCAACTGGACATGCGTAGCGCTAAGTGGGTAATAGTGGAAAAAAGTATATGTTCAAATATAAACTACACAGAAGCATTGTATGAAACTTCTTTCTGTTGTGTGCATTCAACTAACAGAGTTGAACCTTACTTTTGATTGAGCCGTTCTGAAACACTCTTTCTGTAGAAACTGCAATTGGACATTCTGAGCGCTAAGAGGCCTATATTGGGAAAAAGAATGTCTACAAATAAAAACTACACAGAAGAATTGTGTGAAACTTCTTTCTGTTCTGTTTGTTCAACTAAAAGAGTTGAACCTTAGTTTTGATTGAGCCGTTCTGAAACACTCTTTCTGTAGAAAATGCAAGTGGAGATTCGGAGAGCTAAGAGGGTAATAGTGGAAAAAGGAATGTCTCCAAATATAAACTACACAGAATCATTCTGTGAAACTTCTTTCTGATCTGTGCATTCAGCTAACAGAGTTAAACCATACTTTTGATTGAGCAGATCTGAACTCTATTTCTGTAGAAAATGCAACTGGACATTTGGAGCGCTAAGAGAGTAGTAGTGGAAAAAGGAATATATTCAAATATAAACTACACAGAAACATTCTGTGAAACTTCTTTCTGATCTGAGCATTCAGCTAACAGAGTAAAACCATACTTTTGATTGAGCAGTTTTGAAACACTCTGTCTGTAGAAAATGCAACTGGACATTCGTAGCGCTAAGTGGGTAATAGTGGAAAAAACAATATGTTCAAATATAAACTACACAGAAGCATTGTATGAAACTTCTTTCTGTTCTGTGCATTCAACTAACAGAGTTGAACCTTACATTTGATTGAGCCTTTCTGAAAAACTCTTTCTGTAGGAACTGCAATTGGACATTCTGAGCGCTAAGAGGCCTCTATT
Source organism: Symphalangus syndactylus (assembly GCF_028878055.3). Lineage (NCBI taxonomy): Eukaryota > Metazoa > Chordata > Mammalia > Primates > Hylobatidae > Symphalangus > Symphalangus syndactylus. The sequence continues at coordinate 105,972,556 of NC_072437.2, read as the reverse complement.
GGGAAAAATAATATCTTCAAATAAAAACTACACAGAAGCATTGTGTGAAACTTATTTCTGATATGTTCATTAAGCTAACAGAGTTAAACCATACTTTGGATTGCGCAGTTCTGCACACTCTTTCTGTAGAAAATGCAAGTGGACATTCTGAGCGCTAAGAGGGTAATAGTGGAAAAAGGAATATGTTCAAATATAAACTACACAGAAGCATTCTGTGAAAATTCTTTCTGTTCTGTGCATTCAACTAACAGAGTTGAACCTTACTTTTGATTGAGCCGTTCTGAAACACTCTTTCTGTAGAAACTGCAATTGGACATTCTGAGCGCTAAGAGGCCTATATTGGGAAAAAGAATGTCTACAAATAAAAACTACACAGAAGAATTGTGTGAAACTTCTTTCTGTTCTGTTTGTTCAACTAAAAGAGTTGAACCTTAGTTTTGATTGAGCCGTTCTGAAACACTCTTTCTGTAGAAAATGCAAGTGGAGATTCGGAGCGCTAAGAGGGTAATAGTGGAAAAAGGAATGTCTCCAAATATAAACTACACAGAATCATTCTGTGAAACTTCTTTCTGATCTGTGCATTCAGATAACAGAGTTAAATCATACTTTTGATTGAGCAGATCTGAACACTCTTTCTGTAGAAAATGCAACTGGACATTTGGAGCGCTAAGAGAGTAGTAGTGGAAAAAGGAATATATTCAAATATAAACTACACAGAAGCATTCTGTGAAACTTCTTTCTGATCTGAGCATTCAGCTAACAGAGTTAAACCATACTTTTGATTGAGCAGTTTTGAAACACTCTGTCTGTAGAAAATGCAACTGGACATTCGTAGCGCTAAGTGGGTAATAGTGGAAAAAAGAATATGTTCAAATATAAACTACACAGAAGCATTGTATGAAACTTCTTTCTGTTCTGTGCATTCAACTAACAGAGTTGAACCTTACTTTTGATTGAGCCGTTCTGAAACACTCTTTCTGTAGAAACTGCAATTGGACATTCTGAGCGCTAAGAGCCCTCTATTGGGAAAAATAATATCTTCAAATAAAAACTACACAGAAGCATTGTGTGAAACTTATTTCTGATATGTTCATTAAGCTAACGGAGTTAAACCATACTTTGGATTGCGCAGTTCTGAACACTCTTTCTGTAGAAAATGCAAGTGGACATTCGGAACGCTAAGAGGGTAATAGTGGAAAAAGGAATATATTCAAATATAAACTACACAGTAGCATTCTGTGAAAATTCTTTCTGTTCTGTGCATTCAACTAACAGAGTTGAACCTTACTTTTGATTGAGCCGTTCTGAAACACTCTTTCTGTAGAAACTGCAATTGGACATGCTAAGCGCTAAGAGGCCTACATTGGGAAAAATAATATCTTCAAATAAAAACTACACAGATGCATTCTGTGAAACTTATTTCTGATCTGTAAATTCAGTTAACAGAGATAAAACATATTTTTGATTGAGCAGTTATGAAACAATCTTTTTGTAGAAAATGCAAGTGGAGATTCGGAGCGCTAAGGGGGTAAGAGTGGAAAAAGGAACGTCTTCAAATATAAACTACACAGAATCATTCGGTGAAACTTCTTTCTGATCTGTGCATTCAGCTAACAGAGTTAAACCATACTTTTGATTGAGCAGATCTGAACACTCTTTCTGTTGAAAATGCAACTGGACATTTGGAGCGCTAAGAGCGTAGTAGTGGAGAAAGGAATATATTCAAATATAAACTACACAGAAGCATTCTGTGAAACTTCTTTCTGATCTGAGCATACAGCTAACAGAGTTAAACCCTAATTTTGATTGAGCAGTTTTGAAACACTCTGTCCGTAGAAAATGCAACTGGACATGCGTAGCGCTAAGTGGGTAATAGTGGAAAAATATATGTTCAAATATAAACTACACAGAAGCATTGTATGAAACTTCTTTCTGTTGTGTGCATTCAACTAACAGAGTTGAACCTTACTTTTGATTGAGCCGTTCTGAAACACTCTTTCTGTAGAAACTGCAATTGGACATTCTGAGCGCTAAGAGGCCTATATTGGGAAAAAGAATGTCTACAAATAAAAACTACACAGAAGAATTGTGTGATACTTCTTTCTGTTCTGTTTCTTCAACTAAAAGAGTTGAACCTTAGTTTTGATTGAGCCGTTCTGAAACACTCTTTCTGTAGAAAATGCAAGTGGAGATTCGGAGAGCTAAGAGGGTAATAGTGGAAAACGGAATGTCTCCAAATATAAACTACACAGAATCATTCTGTGAAACTTCTTTCTGTTCTGTGCATTCAGCTAACAGAGTTGAACCTTACTTTTGATTGAGCCTTTCTGAAACACTCTTTCTGTAGAAACTGCAATTGGATATGCTAAGCGCTAAGAGGCCTACATTGGGAAAAAGAATATCTTCAAATAAAAACTACACAGATGCATTCTGTGAAACTTATTTCTGATCTGTAAATTCAGTTATCAGAGATAAAACATATTTTTGATTGAGCAGTTATGAAACACTCTTTTTGTAGAAAATGCAAGTGGAGATTCGGAGCGCTAAGAGGGTAATAGTGGAAAAAGGAATGTCTTCAAATATAAACTACACAGAATCATTCGGTGAAACTTCTTTCTGATCTGTGCATTCAGCTAACAGAGTTAAACCATAGTTTTGATTGAGCAGATCTGAACACTCTTTCTGTTGAAAATGCAACTGGACATTTGGAGCGCTAAGAGCGTAGGAGTGGAAAAAGGAATATATTCAAATATAAACTACACAGAATCATTCTGTGAAACTTCTTTCTGATCTGAGCATACAGCTAACAGAGTTAAACCATACTTTTGATTGAGCAGTTTTGAAACACTCTGTCTGTAGAAAATGCAACTGGACATTCGTAGCGCTAAGTGGGTAATAGTGGAAAAAAGAATATGTTCAAATATAAACTACACAGAAGCATTGTATGAAACTTCTTTCTGTTCTGTGCATTCAACTAACAGAGTTGAACCTTACTTTTGATTGAGCCGTTCTGAAACACTCTTTCTGTAGAAACTGCAATTGGACATTCTGAGCGCTAAGAGGCCTATATTGGGAAAAAGAATGTCTACAAATAAAAACTACACAGAAGAATTGTGTGAAACTTCTTTCTGTTCTGTTTGTTCAACTAAAAGAGTTGAACCTTAGTTATGATTGAGCCTTTCTGAAACACTCTTTCTGTAGAAAATGCAAGTGGAGATTCGGAGCGCTAAGAGGGTAATAGTGGAAAAAGGAATGTCTCCAAATATAAACTACACAGAATCATTCTGTGAAACTTCTTTCTCATCTGTGCATTCAGCTAACAGATTTAAAACATACTTTTGATTGAGCAGATCTGAACACTCTTTCTGTAGAAAATGCAACTGGACATTTGGAGTGCTAAGAGAGTAGTAGTGGAAAAAGGAATATATTCAAATATAAACTACACAGAAGCATTCTGTGAAACTTCTTTCTGATCTGAGCATTCAGCTAACAGATTTAAACCATACTTTTGATTGAGCAGTTTTGAAACACTCTGTCTGTAGAAAATGCAACTGGACATTCGTAGCGCTAAGTGGGTAATAGTGGAAAAAAGAATATGTTCAAATATAAACTACACAGAAGCATTGTATGAAACTTCTTTCTGTTCTGTGCATTCAACTAACAGAGTTGAACCTTACATTTGATTGAGCCTTTCTGAAACACTCTTTCTGTAGAAACTGCAATTGGACATTCTGAGCGCTAAGAGGCCTATATTGGGAAAAATAATATCTTCAAATAAAAACTACACAGAAGCATTGTTTGAAACTTATTTCTGATATGTTCATTAAGCTAACAGAGGTAAACCATACTTTTGATTGCGCAGTTCTGAACACTCTTTCTGTAGAAAATGCAAGTGGACATTCGGAGCGCTAAGTGGGTAATAGTGGAAAAAGGAATATATTCCAATATAAACTACACAGTAGCATTCTGTGAAAATTCTTTCTGTTCTGTGCATTCAACAAACAGAGTTGAACCTTACTTTTGATTGAGCCGTTCTGAAACACTCTTTCTGTACAAACTGCAATAGGACATGCTAAGCGCTAAGAGGCCTACATTGGGAAAAAGAATATCTTCAAATAAAAACTACACAGATGCATTCTGTGAAACTTATTTCTGATATGTAAATTCAGTTAACAGAGATAAAACATATTTTTGATTGAGCAGTTATGAAACACTCCTTTGTAGAAAATGCAAGTGGAGATTCGGAGCGCTAAGTGGGTAATAGTGGAAAAAGGAATGTCTCCAAATATAAACTACACAGAATCATTCTGTGAAACTTCTTTCTGATCTGTGCATTCAGCTAACAGAGTTAAACCATACTTTTGATTGAGCAGATCTGAACACTATTTCTGTAGAAAATGCAACTGGACATTTGGAGCGCTAAGAGCGTAGTAGTGGAAAAAGTAATATATTCAAATATAAACTACACAGAAGCATTCTGTGAAACTACTTTCTGATCTGAGCATACAGCTAACAGAGTTAAACCATACTTTTGATTGAGCAGTTTTGAAACACTCTGTCTGTAGAAAATGCAACTGGACATTCGTAGCGCTAAGTGGGTAATAGTGGAAAAAAGAATATGTTCAAATATAAACTACACAGAAGCATTGTATGAAACTACTTTCTGTTCTGTGCATTCAACTAACAGAGTTGAACCTTACTTTTGATTGAGCCTTTCTGAAACACTCTTTCTGTAGAAACTGCAATTGGACATTCTGAGCGCTAAGAGGCCTCTATTGGGAAAAATAATATCTTCAAATAAAAACTACACGGAAGCATTGTGTGAAACTTATTTCTGATATGTTCATTAAGCTAACAGAGTTAAACCATACTTTTGATTGCGCAGTTCTGAACACTCTTTCTGTAGAAAATGCAAGTGGACATTCGGAGCGCTAAGAGGGTAATAGTGGAAAAAGGAATATATTCAAATATAAACTACACAGTAGCATTCTGTGAAAATTCTTTCTGTTCTGTGCATTCAACTAACAGAGTTGAACCTTACTTTTGATTGAGCCGTTCTGAAACACTCTTTCTGTAGAAACTGCAATTGGACATGCTAAGCGCTAAGAGGCCTACATTGGGAAAAAGAATATCTTCAAATAAAAACTACACAGATGCATTCTGTGAAACTTATTTCTGATCTGTAAATTCAGTTAACAGAGATAAAACATATTTTTGATTGAGCAGTTATGAAACACTCTTTTTGTAGAAAATGCAAGTGGAGATTCGGAGCGCTAAGAGGGTAATAGTGGAAAAAGGAATGTCTTCAAATATAAACTACACAGAATCATTCGGTGAAACTTCTTTCTGATCTGTGCATTCAGCTAACAGAGTTAAACCATACTTTTGATTGAGCAGATCTGAACACTCTTTCTGTAGAAAATGCAACTGGACATTTGGAGCGCTAAGAGCGTAGTAGTGGAAAAAGGAATATATTCAAATATAAACTACACAGAAGCATTCTGTGAAACTTCTTTCTGATCTGAGCATTCAGCTAACAGAGTTAAACCATACTTTTGATTGAGCAGTTTTCAAACACTCTGTCTGTAGAAAATGCAACTGGACATTCGTAGCGCTAAGTGGGTAATAGTGGAAAAAAGAATATGTTCAAATATAAACTACACAGAAGCATAGTATGAAACTTCTTTCTGTTCTGTGCATTCAACTAACAGAGTTGAACCTTACTTTTGATTGAGCCGTTCTGAAACACTCTTTCTGTAGAAACTGCAATTGGACATTCTGAGCGCTAAGAGGCCTATATTGTTAAAAAGAATGTCTACAAATAAAAACTACACAGAAGAATTGTGTGAAACTTCTTTCTGTTCTGTTTGTTCAACTAAAAGAGTTGAACCTTAGTTTTGATTGAGCCGTTCTGAAACACTCTTTCTGTAGAAAATGCAAGTGGAGATTCGGAGCGCTAAGAGGGTAATAGTGGAAAAAGGAATGTCTCCAAATATAAACTACACAGAATCATTCTGTGAAACTTCTTTCTGATCTGTGCATTCAGCTAACAGAGTTAAACCATACTTTTGATTGAGCAGATCTGAACACTCTTTCTGTAGAAAATGCAACTGGACATTTGGAGGGCTAAGAGAGTAGTAGTGGAAAAAGGAATGTATTCAAATATAAACTACACAGTAGCATTCTGTGAAAACTCTTTCTGTTCTGTGCATTCAGCTAAGAGATTTGAACCTTAGTTTTGATTGAGCCGTTCTGAAACACTCTTTCTGTAGAAAATGCAAGTGGAGATTCGGAGCGCTGAGAGGGTAATAGTGGAAAAAGGAATGTCTTCAAATATAAACTACACAGAATCATTCGGTGAAACTTCTTTCTGATCTGTGCATTCAGCTAACAGAGTTAAACCATACTTTTGATTGAGCAGATCTGAACACTCTTTCTGTAGAAAATGCAACTGGACATTTGGAGCGCTAAGAGCGTAGTAGTGGAAAAAGGAATATATTCAAATATAAACTACACAGAAGCATTCTGTGAAACTTCTTTCTGATCTGAGCATTCAGCTAACAGAGTTAAACCATACTTTTGATTGAGCAGTTTTGAAACACTCTGTCTGTAGAAAATGCAACTGGACATTCGTAGCGCTAAGTGGGTAATAGTGGAAAAAAGAATATGTTCAAATACAAACTACACAGAAGCATTGTATGAAACTTCTTTCTGTTCTGTGCATTCAACTAACAGAGTTGAACCTTACTTTTGATTGAGCCTTTCTGAAACACTCTTTCTGTAGAAACTGCAATTGGACATTCTGAGCGCTAAGAGGCCTCTATTGGGAAAAATAATATCTTCAAATAAAAACTACACAGAAGCATTGTGTGAAACTTATTTCTGATATGTTCATTAAGCTAACAGAGTTAAACCATACTTTTGATTGCGCAGTTCTGAACACTCTTTCTGTAGAAAATGCAAGTGGACATTCGGAGCGCTAAGATGGTAATAGTGGAAAAAGGAATATATTCAAATATAAACTACACAGTAGCATTCTGTGAAAATTCTTTCTGTTCTGTGCATTCAACTAACAGAGTTGAACCTTACTTTTGATTGAGCCGTTCTGAACCACTCTTTCTGTAGAAACTGAAATTGGACATGCTAAGCGCTAAGAGGCCTACATTGGGAAAAAGAATATCTTCAAATAAAAACTACACAGATGCATTCTGTGAAACTTATTTCTGATCTGTAAATTCAGTTAACAGAGATAAAACATATTTTTGATTGAGCAGTTATGAAACACTCTTTTTGTAGAAAATGCAAGTGGAGATTCGGAGCGCTAAGAGGGTAATAGTGGAAAAAGGAATGTCTTCAAATATAAACTACACAGAATCATTCGGTGAAACTTCTTTCTGATCTGTGCATTCAGCTAACAGAGTTAAACCATACTTTTGATTGAGCAGATCTGAACACTCTTTCTGTAGAAAATGCAACTGGACATTTGGAGCGCTAAGAGCGTAGTAGTGGAAAAAGGAATATATTCAAATATAAACTACACAGAAGCATTCTGTGAAACTTTTTTCTGATCTGAGCATTCAGCTAACAGAGTTAAACCATACTTTTGATTGAGCAGTTTTGAAACACTCTGTCTGTAGAAAATGCAACTGGACATTCGTAGCGCTAAGTGGGTATTAGTGGAAAAAAGAATATGATCAAATATAAACTACACAGAAGCATTGTATGAAACTTCTTTCTGTTCTGTGCATTCAACTAACAGAGTTGAACCTTACTTTTGATTGAGCCGTTCTGAAACACTCTTTCTGTAGAAACTGCAATTGGACATTCTGAGCGCTAAGAGGCCTATATTGGGAAAAAGAATGTCTACAAATAAAAACTACACAGAAGAATTGTGTGAAACTTCTTTCTGTTCTGTTTGTTCAACTAAAAGAGTTGAACCTTAGTTTTGATTGAGCCGTTCTGAAACACTCTTTCTGTAGAAAATGCAAGTGGAGATTCTGAGCGCTAAGAGGGTAATAGTGGAAAAAGGAATGTCTCCAAATATAAACTACACAGAATCATTCTGTGAAACTTCTTTCTGATCTGTGCATTCAGCTAACAGAGTTAAACCATACTTTTGATTGAGCAGATCTGAACACTCTTTCTGTAGAAAATGCAACTGGACATTTGGAGCGCTAAGAGAGTAGTAGTGGAAAAAGGAATATATTCAAATATAAACTACACAGAAGCATTCTGTGAAACTTCTTTCTGATCTGAGCATTCAGCTAACAGAGTTAAACCATATTTTTGATTGAGCAGTTTTGAAACACTCTGTCTGTAGAAAATGCAACTGGACATTCGTAGCGCTATGTGGGTAATAGTGGAAAAAAGAATATGTTCAAATATAAACTACACAGAAGCATTGTATGAAACTTCTTTCTGTTCTGTGCATTCAACTAACAGAGTTGAACCTTACATTTGATTGAGCCTTTCTGAAAAACTCTTTCTGTAGAAACTGCAATTGGACATTCTGAGCGCTAAGAGGCCTCTATTGGGAAAAATAATATCTTCAAATAAAAACTACACAGAAGCATTGTGTGAAACTTATTTCTGATATGTTCATTAAGCTAACAGAGTTAAACCATACTTTTGATTGCGCAGTTCTGAACACTCTTTCTGTAGAAAATGCAAGTGGACATTCGGAGCGCTAAGAGGGTAATAGTGGAAAAAGGAATATATTCAAATATAAACTACACAGTAGCATTCTGTGAAAATACTTTCTGTTCTGTGCATTCAACTAACAGATTTGAACCTTACTTTTGATTGAGCCGTTCTGAAACACTCTTTCTGTAGAAACTGAAATTGGACATGCTAAGCGCTAAGAGGCCTACATTGGGAAAAAGAATATCTTCAAATAAAAACTACACAGATGCATTCTGTGAAACTTATTTCTGATCTGTAAATTCAGTTAACAGAGATAAAACATATTTTTGAATGAGCAGTTATGAAACACTCTTTTTGTAGAAAATGCAAGTGGAGATTCGGAGCGCTAAGAGGGTAATAGTGGAAAAAGGAATGTCTTCAAATATAAACTACACAGAATCATTCGGTGAAACTTCTTTCTGATCTGTGCATTCAGCTAACAGTGTTAAACCATACTTTTGATTGAGCAGATCTGAACACTCTTTCTGTTGAAAATGCAACTGGACATTTGGAGCGCTAATAGCGTAGTAGTGGAAAAAGGAATATATTCAAATATAAACTACACAGAAGCATTCTGTGAAACTTCTTTCTGATCTGAGCATTCAGCTAACAGATTTAAACCATACTACTGATTGAGCAGTTTTGAAACACTCTGTCTGTAGAAAATGCAACTGGACATTCGTAGCGCTAAGTTGGTAATAGTGGAAAAAATAATATGTTCAAATATAAACTACACAGAAGCATTGTATGAAACTTCTTTCTGTTCTGTGCATTCAACTAACAGAGTTGAACCTTACTTTTGATTGAGCCGTTCTGAAACACTCTTTCTGTAGAAACTGCAATTGGACATTCTGAGCGCTAAGAGGCCTATATTGGGAAAAAGAATGTCTACAAATAAAAACTACACAGAAGAATTGTGTGAAACTTCTTTCTGTTCTGTTTGTTCAACTAAAAGAGTTGAACCTTAGTTTTGATTGAGCCGTTCTGAAACACTCTTTCTGTAGAAAATGCAAGTGGAGATTCGGAGCGCTAAGAGGGTAATAGTGGAAAAAGGAATGTCTCCAAATATAAACTACACAGAATCATTCTGTGAAACTTCTTTCTGATCTGTGCATTCAGCTAACAGAGTTAAACCATACTTTTGATTGAGCAGATCTGAACACTCTTTCTGTAGAAAATGCAACTGGACATTTGGAGGGCTAAGAGAGTAGTAGTGGAAAAAGGAATGTATTCAAATATAAACTACACAGTAGCATTCTGTGAAAACCCTTTCTGTTCTGTGCATTCAGCTAACAGATTTGAACCTTAGTTTTGATTGAGCCGTTCTGAAACACTCTTTCTGTAGAAAATGCAAGTGGAGATTCGGAGCGCTAAGAGGGTAATATTGGAAAAAGGAATGTCTTCAAATATAAACTACACAGAATCATTCGGTGAAACTTCTTTCTGATCTGTGCATTCAGCTAACAGAGTTAAACCATACTTTTGATTGAGCAGATCTGAACACTCTTTCTGTAGAATATGCAACTGGACATTTGGAGCGCTAAGAGCGTAGTAGTGGAAAAAGGAATATATTCAAATATAAACTACACAGAAGCATTCTGTGAAACTTCTTTCTGATCTGAGCATTCAGCTAACAGAGTTAAACCATACTTTTGATTGAGCAGTTTTGAAACACTCTGTCTGTAGAAAATGCAACTGGACATTCGTAGCGCTAAGTGGGTATTAGTGGAATAAAGAATATGTTCAAATATAAACTACACAGAAGCATTGTATGAAACTTCTTTCTGTTCTGTGCATTCAACTAACAGAGTTGAACCTTACTTTTGATTGAGCCGTTCTGAAACACTCTTTCTGTAGAAACTGCAATTGGACATTCTGAGCGCTAAGAGGCCTATATTGGGAAAAAGAATGTCTACAAATAAAAACTACACAGAAGAATTGTGTGAAACATCTTTCTGTTCTGTTTGTTCAACTAAAAGAGTTGAACCTTAGTTTTGATTGAGCCGTTCTGAAACACTCTTTCTGTAGAAAATGCAAGTGGAGATTCGGAGCGCTAAGAGGGTAATAGTGGAAAAAGGAATGTCTCCAAATATAAACTACACAGAATCATTCTGTGAAACTTCTTTCTGATCTGTGCATTCAGCTAACAGATTTAAACCCTACTTTTGATTGAGCAGATCTGAACACTCTTTCTGTAGAAAATGCAACTGGACATTTGGAGCGCTAAGAGTGTAGTAGTGGAAAAAGGAATATATTCAAGTATAAACTACACAGAAGCATTCTGTGAAACTTCTTTCTGATCTGAGCATTCAGCTAACAGAGTTAAACCATACTTTTGATTGAGCAGTTTTGAAACACTCTGTCTGTAGAAAATGCAACTGGACATTCGTAGCGCTAAGTGGGTAATAGTGGAAAAAAGAATATGTTCAAATATAAACTACACAGAAGCATTGTATGAAACATCTTTCTGTCTGTGCATTCAACTAACGGAGTTGAACCTTACTTTTGATTGAGCCTTTCTGAAACACTCTTTCTGTAGAAACTTCAATTGGACATTCTGAGCGCTAAGAGGCCTATATTGGGAAAAAGAATGTCTACAAATAAAAACTACACAGAAGAATTGTGTGAAACTTCTTTCTGTTCTGTTTGTTCAACTAAAAGTGTTGAAACTTAGTTTTGATTGAGCCGTTCTGAAACACTCTTTCTGTAGAAAATGCAAGTGGAGATTCGGAGTGCTAAGAGGGTAATAGTGGAAAAAGGAATGTCTCCAAATATAAACTACACAGAATCATTCTGTGAAACTTCTTTCTGATCTGAGCATTCAGCTAACAGAGTTAAACCATACTTTTGATTGAGCAGATCTGAACACTCTTTCTGTAGAAAATGCAACTGGACATTTGGAGCGCTAAGATAGTAGTAGTGGAAAAAGGAATATATTCAAATATAAACTACACAGAAGCATTCTGTGAAACTTCTTTCTGATCTGAGCATTCAGCTAACAGAGTTAAACCATACTTTTGATTGAGCAGTTTTGAAACACTCTGTCTGTAGAAAATGCAACTGCACATTCGTAGCGCTAATTGGGTAATAGTGGAAAAAAGAATATGTTCAAATATAAACTACACAGAAGCATTGTATGAAACTTCTTTCTGTTCTGTGCATTCAACTAACAGAGTTGAACCTTACTTTTGATTGAGCCTTTCTGAAACACTCTTTCTGTAGAAACTGCAATTGGACATTATGAGCGCGAAGAGGCCTATATTGGGAAAAATAATATCTTCAAATAAAAACTACACAGAAGCATTGTGTGAAACTTATTTCTGATATGTTCATTAAGCTAACAGAGTTAAACCATACTTTTGATTGCGCAGTTCTGAAAACTCTTTCTGTAGAAAATGCAAGTGGACATTCGGAGCGCTAAGAGGGTAATAGTGGAAAAAGGAATATATTCAAATATAAACTACATAGTAGCATTCTGTGAAAATTCTTTCTGTTCTGTGCATTCAACTAACAGAGTTGAACCTTACTTTTGATTGAGCCATTCTGAAACACTCTTTCTGTAGAAACTGCAATTGGACATGCTAAGCGCTAAGAGGCCTACATTGGGAAAAAATATCTTCAAATAAAAACTACACAGATGCATTCTGTGAAACTTATTTCTGATCTGTAAATTCAGTTAACAGAGATAAAACATATTTTTGATTGAGCAGTTATGAAACACTCTTTTTGTAGAAAATGCAAGTGGAGATTCGGAGCGCTAAGAGGGTAATAGTGGAAAAAGGAATGTCTTCAAATATAAACTACACAGAATCATTCGGTGAAACTTCTTTCTGATCTGTGCATTCAGCTAACAGAGTTAAAACATACTTTTGATTGAGCAGATCTGAACACTCTTTCTGTTGAAAATGCAACTGGACATTTGGAGCGCTAAGAGCGTAGTAGTGGAAAAAGGAATATATTCAAATATAAACTACACAGAAGCATTCTGTGAAACTTCTTTCTGATCTGAGCATTCAGCTAACAGAGTTAAACCATATTTTTGATTGAGCAGTTTTGAAACACTCTGTCTGTAGAATATGCAACTGGACATTCGTAGCGCTAAGTGGGTAATAGTGGAAAAAAGAATATGTTCAAATATAAACTACACAGAAGCATTGTATGAAACTACTTTCTGTTCTGTGCATTGAACTAACAGAGTTGAACCTTACTTTTGATTGAGCCGTTCTGAAACACTCTTTCTGTAGAAACTGCAATTGGACATGCTAAGCGCTAAGAGGCCTACATTGGGAAAAAGAATATCTTCAAATAAAAACTACACAGATGCATTCTGTGAAACTTATTTCTGATCTGTAAATTCAGTTAACAGAGATAAAACATATTTTTGATTGAGCAGTTATGAAACACTCTTTTTGTAGAAAATGCAAGTGGAGATTCGGTGCGCTAAGTGGGTAATAGTGGAAAAAGGAATGTCTTCAAATATAAACTACACAGAATAATTCGGTGAAACTTCTTTCAGATCTGTGCATTCAGCTAACAGAGTTAAACCATACTTTTGATTGAGCAGATCTGAACACTCTTTCTGTAGAAAATGCAACTGGAAATTTGGAGCGCTAAGAGCGTAGTAGTGGAAAAAGGAATATATTCAAATATAAACTACACAGAAGCATTCTGTGAAACTTCTTTCTGATCTGAGCATTCAGCTAACAGAGTTAAACCATACTTTTGATTGAGCAGTTTTGAAACACTCTGTCTGTAGAAAATGCAACTGGACATTCGTAGCGCTAAGTGGGTAATAGTGGAAAAAAGAATATGTTCAAATATAAACTACACAGAAGCATTGTATGAAACTACTTTCTGTTCTGTGCATTCAACTAACAGAGTTGAACCTTACTTTTCATTGAGCCGTTCTGAAACACTCTTTCTATAGAAACTGCAATTGGACATTCTGAGGGCTAAGAGGCCTATATTGGGAAAAAGAATGTCTACAAATAAAAACTACACAGAAGAATTGTGTGAAACTTCTTTCTGTTCTGTTTGTTCAACTAAAAGAGTTGAACCTTAGTTTTGATTGAGCCATTCTGAAACACTTTCTGTAGAAAATGCAAGTGTGGATTCGGAGCGCTAAGGTGGTAATAGTGGAAAAAGGAATGTCTCCAAATATAAACTACACAGAATCATTCTGTGAAACTTCTTTCTGATCTGTGCATTCAGCTAACAGAGTTTAACCATACTTTTGATTGAGCAGATCTGAACACTCTTTCTGTAGAAAATGCAACTGGACATTTGGAGCGCTAAGAGAGTAGTAGTGGAAAAAGGAATATATTCAAATATAAACTACACAGAAGCATTCTGTGAAACTTCTTTCTGATCTGAGCATTCAGCTAACAGAGTTAAACCATGCTTTTGATTGAGCAGTTTTGAAAAACTCTGTCTGTAGAAAATGCAACTGGACATTCGTAGCGCTAAGTGGGTAATAGTGGAAAAAAGAATATGTTCAATTATAAACTACACAGAAGCATTGTATGAAACTTCTTTCTGTTCTGTGCATTCAACTAACAGAGTTGAACCTTACTTTTGATTGAGCTTTTCTGAAACACTCTTTCTGTAGAAACTGCAATTGGACATTCTGAGCGCGAAGAGGCCTCTATTGGGAAAAATAATATCTTCAAATAAAAACTACACAGAAGCATTGTGTGAAACTTATTTCTGATATGTTCATTAAGCTAACAGAGTTAAACCATACTTTTGATTGCGCAGTTCTGAACACTCTTTCTGTAGAAAATGCAAGTGGACATTCGGAGCGCTAAGATTGTAATAGTGGAAAAAGGAATATATTCAAATATAAACTACACAGTAGCATTCTGTGAAAATTCTTTCTGTTCTGTGCATTCAACTAACAGAGTTGAACCTTACTTTTGATTGAGCCGTTCTGAAACACTCTTTCTGTAGAAACTGCAATTGGACATGCTAAGCGCTAAGAGGCCTACATTGGGAAAAAGAATATCTTCAAATAAAAACTACACAGATGCATTCTGTGAAACTTATTTCTGATCTGTAAATTCAGTTAACAGAGATAAAACATATTTTGGATTGAGCAGTTATGAAACACTCTTTTTGTAGAAAATGCAAGTGGAGATTCGGAGCGCTAAGAGGGTAATAGTGGAAAAAGGAATGTCTTCAAATATAAACTACACAGAATCATTCGGTGAAACTTCTTTCTGATCTGTGCATTCAGCTAACAGAGTTAAACCATACTTTTGATTGAGCAGATCTGAACACTCTTTCTGTTGAAAATGCAACTGGACATTTGGAGCGCTAAGAGCGTAGTAGTGGAAAAAGGAATATATTCAAATATAAACTACACAGAAGCATTCTGTGAAACTTCTTTCTGATCTGAGCATTCAGCTAACAGAGTTAAACCATACTTTTGATTGAGCAGTTTTGAAACACTCTGTCTGTAGAAAATGCAACTGGACATTCGTAGCGCTAAGTGGGTAATAGTTGAAAAAATAATATGTTCAAATATAAACTACACAGAAGCATTGTATGAAACTACTTTCAGTTCTGTGCATTCAACTAACAGAGTTGAACCTTACTTTTGATTGAGCCGTTCTGAAACACTCTTTCTGTAGAAACTGCAATTGGACATTCTGAGCGCTAAGAGGCCTATATTGGGAAAAAGAATGTCTACAAATAAAAACTACACAGAAGAATTGTGTGAAACTTCTTTCTGTTCTGTTTGTTCAACTAAAAGAGTTGAACCTTAGTTTTGATTGAGCCGTTCTGAAACACTCTTTCTGCAGAAAATGCAAGTGGAGATTCGGAGCACTAAGAGGGTAATACTGGAAAAAGGAATGTCTCCAAATATAAACTACACAGAATCATTCTGTGAAACTTCTTTCTGATCTGTGCATTCAGCTAACAGAGTTAAACCATACTTTTGATTGAGCAGATCTGAACACTCTTTCTGTAGAAAATGCAACTGGACATTTGGAGCGCTAAGAGAGTAGTAGTGGAAAAAGGAATATATTCAAATATAAACTACACAGAAGCATTCTGTGAAACTTCTTTCTGATCTGAGCATTCAGCTGACAGAGTTAAACCATACATTTGATTGAGCAGTTTTGAAACACTCTGTCTGTAGAAAATGCAACTGGACATTCGTAGCGCTAAGTGGGTAATAGTGGAAAAAAGAATATGTTCAAATATAAACTACACAGAAGCATTGTATGAAACTTCTTTCTGTTCTGTGCATTCAACTAACAGAGTTGAACCTTACTTTTGATTGAGCCTTTCTGAAACACTCTTTCTGTAGAAACTGCAATTGGACATTCTGAGCGCGAAGAGGCCTCTATTGGGAAAAATAATATCTTCAAATAAAAACTACACAGAAGCATTGTGTGAAACTTATTTCTGATATGTTCATTAAGCTAACAGAGTTAAACCATACTTTTGATTGCGCAGTTCTGAACACTCTTTCTGTAGAAAATGCAAGTGGACATTCGGAGCGCTAAGAGGGTAATAGTGGAAAAAGGAATATATTCAAATATAAACTACACAGTAGCATTCTGTGAAAATTCTTTCTGTTCTGTGCATTCAACTAACAGAGTTGAACCTTACTTTTGATTGAGCCGTTCTGAAACACTCTTTCTGTAGAAACTGCAATTGGACATGCTAAGCGCTAAGAGGCCTACATTGGGAAAAAGAATATCTTCAAATAAAAACTACACAGATACATTCTGTGAAACTTATTTCTGATCTGTAAATGCAGTTAACAGAGATAAAACATATTTTTGATTGAGCAGTTATGAAACACTCTTTTTGTAGAAAATGCAAGTGGAGATTCAGAGCGCTAAGAGTGTAATAGTGGAAAAAGGAATGTCTTCAAATATAAACTACACAGAATCATTCGGTGAAACTTCTTTCTGATCTGTGCATTCAGCTAACAGAGTTAAACCATACTTTTGATTGAGCAGATCTGAACACTCTTTCTGTAGAAAATGCAACTGGACATTTGGAGCGCTAAGAGCGTAGTAGTGGAAAAAGTAATATATTCAAATATAAACTACACAGAAGCATTCTGTGAAACTGATTTCTGATCTGAGCATTCAGCTAACAGAGTTAAACCATACTTTTGATTGAGCAGTTTTGAAACACTCTGTCTGTAGAAAATGCAACTGGACATTCGTAGCGCTAAGTGGGTAATAGTGGAAAAAATAATATGTTCAAATATAAACTACACAGAAGCATTGTATGAAACTTCTTTCTGTTCTGTGCATTCAACTAACAGAGTTGAACCTTACTTTTGATTGAGCCGTTCTGAAACACTCTTTCTATAGAAACTGCAATTGGACATTCTGAGCGCTAAGAGGCCTATATTGGGAAAAAGAATGTCTACAAATAAAAACTACACAGAAGAATTGTGTGAAACTTCTTTCTGTTCTGTTTGTTCAACTAAAAGAGTTGAACCTTAGTTTTGATTGAGCCGTTCTGAAACACTCTTTCTGTAGAAAATGCAAGTGGAGATTCGGAGCGCTAAGGGGGTAATAGTGGAAAAAGGAATGTCTCCAAATATAAACTACACAGAATCATTCTGTGAAACTTCTTTCTGATCTGTGCATTCAGCTAACAGAGTTAAACCATAGTTTTGAGTGAGCAGATCTGAACACTCTTTCTGTAGAAAATGCAACTGGACATTTGGAGCGCTAAGAGAGTAGTAGTGGAAAAAGGAATATATTCAAATATAAACTACACAGAAGCATTCTGTGAAACTTCTTTCTGATCTGAGCATTCAGCTAACAGAGTTAAACCATACTTTTGATTGAGCAGTTTTGAAACACTCTGTCTGTAGAAAATGCAACTGGACATTCGTAGCGCTAAGTGGGTAATAGTGGAAAAAAGAATATGTTCAAATATAAACTACACAGAAGCATTGTATGAAATTTCTTTCTGTTCTGTGCATTCAACTAACAGAGTTGAACCTTACTTTTGATTGAGCCTTTCTGAAACACTCTTTCTGTAGAAACTGCATTTGGACATTCTGAGCGCGAAGAGGCCTATATTGGGAAAAATAATATCTTCAAATAAAAACTACACAGAAGCATTGTGTGAAACTTATTTCTGATATGTTCATTAAGCTAACAGTGTTAAACCATACTTTTGATTGCGCAGTTCTGAACACTCTTTCTGTAGAAAATGCAAGTGGACATTCGGAGCGCTAAGAGGGTAATAGTGGAAAAAGGAATATATTCAAATATAAACTACACAGTAGCATTCTGTGAAAATTCTTTCTGTTCTGTGCATTCAACTAACAGAGTTGAACCTTACTTTTGATTGAGCCGTTCTGAAACACTCTTTCTGTAGAAACTGCAATTGGACATGCTAAGCGCTAAGAGGCCTACATTGGGAAAAAGAATATCTTCAAATAAAAACTACACAGATGCATTCTGTGAAACTTATTTCTGATCTGTAAATTCAGTTAACAGAGATAAAACATATTTTTGATTGAGCAGTTATGAAACACTCTTTTTGTAGAAAATGCAAGTGGAGATTCGGAGCGCTAAGAGGGTAATAGTGGAAAAAGGAATGTCTTCAAATATAAACTACACAGAATCATTCGGTGAAACTTCTTTCTGATCTGTGCATTCAGCTAACAGAGTTAAACCATACTTTTGATTGAGCAGATCTGAACACTCTTTCTGTTGAAAATGCAACTGGACATTTGGAGCGCTAAGAGCGTAGTAGTGGAAAAAGGAATATATTAAAATATAAACTACACAGAAGCATTCTGTGAAACTTCTTTCTGATCTGAGCATTCAGCTAACAGAGTTAAACCATACTTTTGATTGAGCAGTTTTGAAACACTCTGTCTGTAGGAAATGCAACTGGACATTCGTAGCGCTAAGTGGGTGATAGTGGAAAAAAGAATATGTTCAAATATAAACTACACAGAAGCATTGTATGAAACTGCTTTCTGTTCTGTGCATTCAACTAACAGAGTTGAACCTTACTTTTGATTGAGCCGTTCTGAAACACTCTTTCTGTAGAAACTGCAATTGGACATTCTGAGCGCTAAGAGGCCTATATTGGGAAAAAGAATGTCTAAAAATAAAAACTACCCAGAAGAATTGTGTGAAACTTCTTTCTGTTCTGTTTGTTCAACTAAAAGAGTTGAACCTTAGTTTTGATTGAGCCGTTCTGAAACACTCTTTCTGTAGAAAATGCAAGTGGATATTCGGAGCGCTAAGAGGGTAATAGTGGAAAAAGGAATGTCTCCAAATATAAACTACACAGAATCACTCTGTGAAACTTCTTTCTGATCTGTGCATTCAGCTAACAGAGTTAAACCATACTTTTGATTGAGCAGATCTGAACACTCTTTCTGTAGAAAATGCAACTGGACATTTGGAGCGCTAAGAGAGTAGTAGTGGAAAAAGGAATATATTCAAATATAAACTACACAGAAGCATTCTGTGAAACTTCTTTCTGATCTGAGCATTCAGCTAACAGAGTTAAACCATACTTTTGATTGAGCAGTTTTGAAACACTCTGTCTGTAGAAAATGCAACTGGACATTCGTAGCGCTAAGTGGGTAATAGTGGAAAAAAGAATATGTTCAAATATAAACTACACAGAAGCATTGTATGAAACTTCTTTCTGTTCTGTGCATTCAACTAACAGAGTTGAACCTTACTATTGATTGAGCCTTTCTGAAACACTCTTTCTGTAGAAACTGCAATTGGACATTCTGAGCGCGAAGAGGCCTCTATTGGGAAAAATAATATCTTCAAATAAAAACTACACAGAAGCATTGTGTGAAACTTATTTCTGATATGTTCATTAAGCTAACAGAGTTAAACCATACTTTTGATTGCGCAGTTCTGAACACTCTTTCTGTAGAAAATGCAAGTGGACATTCGGAGCGCTAAAGGGTAATAGTGGAAAAAGGAATATATTCAAATATAAACTACACAGTAGCATTCTGTGAAAATTCTTTCTGTTCTGTGCATTCAACTAACAGATTTGAACCTTACTTTTGATTGAGCCGTTCTGAAACACTCTTTCTGTAGAAACTGCAATTGGACATGCTAAGCGCTAAGAGGCCTACATTGGGAAAAAGAATATCTTCAAATAAAAACTACACAGATGCATTCTGTGAAACTTATTTCTGATCTGTAAATTCAGTTAACAGAGATAAAACATATTTTTGATTGAGCAGTTATGAAACACTCTTTTTGTAGAAAATGCAAGTGGAGATTCGGAGCGCTAAGAGGGTAATAGTGGAAAAAGGAATGTCTTCAAATATAAACTACACAGAATCATTCGGTGAAACTTCTTTCTGATCTGTGCATTCAGCTAACAGAGTTAAACCATACTTTTGATTGAGCAGATCTGAACACTCTTTCTGTAGAAAATGCAACTGGACATTTGGAGCGCTAAGAGCGTAGTAGTGGAAAAAGGAATATATTCAAATATAAACTACACAGAAGCATTCTGTGAAACTTCTTTCTGATCTGAGCATTCAGCTAACAGAGTTAAACCATACTTTTGATTGAGCAGTTTTGAAACACTCTGTCTGTAGAAAATGCAACTGGACATTCGTAGCGCTAAGTGAGTAATAGTGGAAAAAAGAATATGTTCAAATATAAACTACACAGAAGCATTGTATGAAACTTCTTTCTGTTCTGTGCATTCAACTAACAGAGTTGAACCTTAATTTTGATTGAGCCGTTCTGAAACACTCTTTCTGTAGAAACTGCAATTGGACATTCTGAGCGCTAAGAGGCCTATATTGGGAAAAAGAATGTCTACAAATAAAAACTACACGGAAGAATTGTGTGAAACTTCTTTCTGTTCTGTTTGTTCAACTAAAAGATTTGAACCTTAGTTTTGATTGAGCCGTTCTGTAACAGTCTTTCTGTAGAAAATGCAAGTGGAGATTCGGAGCGCTAAGAGGGTAATAGTGGAAAAAGGAATGTCTCCAAATATAAACTACACAGAATCATTCGGTGAAACTTCTTTCTGATCTGTGCATTCAGCTAACAGAATTAAACCATACTTTTGATTGAGCAGATTTGAACACTCTTTGTGTAGAAAATGCAACTGGACATTTGGAGCGCTAAGAGAGTAGTAGTGGAAAAAGGAATATATTCAAATATAAACTACACAGAAGCATTCTGTGAAACTTCTTTCTGATCTGAGCATTCAGCTAACAGAGTTAAACCATACTTTTGATTGAGCAGTTTTGAAACACTCTGTCTGTAGAAAATGCAACTGGACATTTGTAGCGCTAAGTGGGTAATAGTGGAAAAAAGAATATGTTCAAATATAAACTACACAGAAGCATTGTATGAAACTTCTTTCTGTTCTGTGCATTCAACTAACAGAGTTGAACCTTACTTTTGATTGAGCCTTTCTGAAACACTCTTTCTGTAGAAACTGCAATTGGACATTCTGAGCGCTAAGAGGCCTCTATTGGGAAAAATAATATCTTCAAATAAAAACTACACAGAAGCATTGTTTGAAACTTATTTCTGATATGTTCATTAAGCTAACAGAGTTAAACCATACTTTTGATTGCGCAGTTCTGAACACTCTTTCTGTAGAAAATGCAAGTGGACATTCTGAGCGCTAAGAGGGTAATAGTGGAAAAAGGAATGTATTCAAATATAAACTACACAGTAGCATTCTGTGAAAATTCTTTCTGTTCTGTGCATTCAACTAACAGAATTGAACCTTACTTTTGATTGAGCCGTTCTGAAACACTCTTTCTGTAGAAACTGCAATTGGACATGCTAAGCGCTAAGAGGCCTACATTGGGAAAAAGAATATCTTCAAATAAAAACTACACAGATGCATTCTGTGAAACTTATTTCTGATCTGTAAATTCAGTTAACAGAGATAAAACATATTTTTGATTGAGCAGTTATGAAACACTCTTTTTGTAGAAAATGCAAGTGGAGATTCGGAGCGCTAAGAGGGTAATAGTGGAAAAAGGAATGTCTTCAAATATAAACTACACAGAATCATTCGGTGAAACTTCTTTCTGATCTGTGCATTCAGCTAACAGAGTTAAACCATACTTTTGATTGAGCAGATCTGAACACACTTTCTGTTGAAAATGCAACTGGACATTTGGAGCGCTAAGAGCGTAGTAGTGGAAAAAGGAATATATTCAAATATAAACTACACAGAAGCATTCTGTGAAACTTCTTTCTGATCTGAGCATTCAGCTAACAGTGTTAAACCATACTTTTGATTGAGCAGTTTTGAAACACTCTGTCTGTAGAAAATGCAACTGGACATTCGTAGCGCTAAGTGGGTAATAGTGGAAAAAAGAATATGTTCAAATATAAACTACACAGAAGCATTGTATGAAACTTCTTTCTGTTCTGTGCATTCAACTAACAGAGTTGAACCTTACTTTTGATTGAGCCGTTCTGAAACACTCTTTCTGTAGAAACTGCAATTGGACATTCTGAGCGCTAAGAGGCCTATATTGGGAAAAAGAATGTCTACAAATAAAAACTACACAGAAGAATTGTGTGAAACTTCTTTCTGTTCTGTTTGTTCAACTAAAAGAGTTGAACCTTAGTTTTGATTGAGCCGTTCTGTAACAGTCTTTCTGTAGAAAATGCAAGTGGAGATTCGGAGCGCTAAGTGGGTAATAGTGGAAAAAGGAATGTCTCCAAATATAAACTAAACAGAATCATTCTGTGAAACTTATTTCTGATCTGTGCATTCAGCTAACAGAGTTAAAACATACTTTTGATTGAGCAGATCTGAACACTCTTTCTGTAGAAAATGCAACTGGACATTTGGAGCGCTAAGAGAGTAGTAGTGGAAAAAGGAATATATTCAAATATAAACTACACAGAAGCATTCTGTGAAACTTCTTTCTGATCTGAGCATTCAGCTAACATAGTTAAACCATACTTTTGATTGAGCAGTTTTGAAACACTCTGTCTGTAGAAAATGCAACTGGACATTCGTAGCGCTAAGTGGGTAATAGTGGAAAAAAGAATATGTTCAAATATAAACTACACAGAAGCATTGTATGAAACTTCTTTCTGTTCTGTGCATTCAACTAACAGAGTTGAACCTTACTTTTGATTGAGCCTTTCTGAAACACTCTTTCTGTAGAAACTGCAATTGGACATTCTGAGCGCGAAGAGGCCTCTATTGGGAAAAATAATATCTTCAAATAAAAACTACACAGAAGCATTGTGTGAAACTTATTTCTGATATGTTCATTAAGCTAACAGAGTTAAACCATACTTTTGATTGCGCAGTTCTGAACACTCTTTCTGTAGAAAATGCAAGTGGACATTCGGAGCGCTAAGAGGGTAATAGTGGAAAAAGGAATATATTCAAATATAAACTACACAGTAGCATTCTGTGAAAATACTTTCTGTTCTGTGCATTCAACTAACAGAGTTGAACCTTACTTTTGATTGAGCCGTTCTGAAACACTCTTTCTGTAGAAACTGCAATTGGACATTCTGAGCGCTAAGAGGCCTATATTGGGAAAAAGAATGTCTACAAATAAAAACTACACAGAAGAATTGTGTGAAACTTCTTTCTGTTCTGTTTGTTCAACTAAAAGAGTTGAACCTTAGTTTTGATTGAGCCGTTCTGAAACACTCTTTCTGTAGAAAATGCAAGTGGAGATTCGGAGCGCTAAGAGGGTAATAGTGGAAAAAGGAATGTCTCCAAATATAAACTACACAGAATCATTCTGTGAAACTTCTTTCTGATCTGTGCATTCAGCTAACAGAGTTAAACCATACTTTTGATTGAGCAGATCTGAACACTCTTTCTGTAGAAAATGCAACTGGACATTTGGAGCGCTAAGAGAGTAGTAGTGGAAAAAGGAATATATTCAAATATAAACTACACAGAAGCATTCTGTGAAACTTCTTTCTGATCTGAGCGTTCAGCTAACAGAGTTAAACCATACTTTTGATTGAGCAGATTTGAAACACTCTGTCTGTAGAAAATGCAACTGGACATTCGTAGCGCTAAGTGGGTAATAGTGGAAAAAAGAATATGTTGAAATATAAACTACACAGAAGCATTGTATGAAACTTCTTTCTGTTCTGTGCATTCAACTAACAGAGATGAACCTTACTTTTGATTGAGCCTTTCTGAAACACTCTTTCTGTAGAAACTGCAATTGGACATTCTGAGCGCTAAGAGGC
Source organism: Symphalangus syndactylus (assembly GCF_028878055.3). NCBI lineage: Eukaryota > Metazoa > Chordata > Mammalia > Primates > Hylobatidae > Symphalangus > Symphalangus syndactylus. Next base: position 105,948,674 of record NC_072437.2, on the reverse strand, counting down.
CTCTATTGGGAAAAAAAATATCTTCAAATAAAAACTACACAGAAGCATTGTGTGAAACTTATTTCTGATATGTTCATTAAGCTAACAGAGTTAAACCATACTTTTGATTGCGCAGTTCTGAACACTCTTTCTGTAGAAAATGCAAGTGGACATTCGGAGCGCTAAGAGGGTAATAGTGGAAAAAGGAATCTATTCAAATATAAACTACACAGTAGCATTCTGTGAAAATTCTTTCTGTTCTGTGCATTCAACTAACAGAGTTGAACCTTACTTTTGATTGAGCCGTTCTGAAACACTCTTTCTGTAGAAATTGCAATTGGACATGCTAAGCGCTAAGAGGCCTACATTGGGAAAAAGAATATCTTCAAATAAAAACTACACAGATGCATTCTGTGAAACTTATTTCTGATCTGTAAATTCAGTTAACAGAGATAAAACATATTTTTGATTGAGCAGTTATGAAACACTCTTTTTGTAGAAAATGCAAGTGGAGATTCGGAGCGCTAAGAGGGTAATAGTGGAAAAAGGAATGTCTTCAAATATAAACTACACAGAATCATTCGGTGAAACTTCTTTCTGATCTGTGCATTCAGCTAACAGAGTTAAACCATACTTTTGATTGAGCAGATCTGAACACTCTTTCTGTAGAAAATGCAACTGGACATTTGGAGCGCTAAGAGCGTAGTAGTGGAAAAAGGAATATATTCAAATATAAACTACACAGAAGCATTCTGTGAAACTTCTTTCTGATCTGAGCGTTCAGCAAACAGAGTTAAACAATACTTTTGATTGAGCAGTTTTGAAACACTCTGTCTGTAGAAAATGCAACTGGACATTCGTAGCGCTAAGTGGGTAATAGTGGAAAAAAGAATATGTTCAAATATAAACTACACAGAAGCATTGTATGAAACTTCTTTCTGTTCTGTGCATTCAACTAACAGAGATGAACCTTACTTTTGATTGAGCCTTTCTGAAACACTCTTTCTGTAGAAACTGCAATTGGACATTCTGAGCGCTAAGAGGCCTCTATTGGGAAAAATAATATCTTCAAATAAAAACTACACAGAAGCATTGTGTGAAACTTATTTCTGATATGTTCATTAAGCTAACAGAGTTAAACCATACTTTTGATTGCGCAGTTCTGAACACTCTTTCTGTAGAAAATGCAAGTGGACATTCGGAGCGCTAAGAAGGTAATAGTGGAAAAAGGAATATATTCAAATATAAACTACACAGTAGCATTCTGTGAAAATTCTTTCTGTTCTGTGCATTCAACTAACAGAGTTGAACCTTACTTTTGATTGAGCCTTTCTGAAACACTCTTTCTGTAGAAACTGCAATTGGACATTCTGAGCGCGAAGAGGCCTATATTGGGAAAAATAATATCTTCAAATAAAAACTACACAGAAGCATTGTGTGAAACTTATTTCTGATATGTTCATTAAGCTAACAGAGTTAAACCATACTTTTGATTGCGCAGTTCTGAACACTCTTTCTGTAGAAAATGCAAGTGGACATTCGGAGCGCTAAGAGGGTAATATTGGAAAAAGGAATATATTCAAATATAAACTACACAGTAGCATTCTGTGAAAATTCTTTCTGTTCTGTGCATTCAACTAACAGAGTTGAACCTTACTTTTGATTGAGCCGTTCTGAAACACTCTTTCTGTAGAAACTGCAATTGGACATGCTAAGCGCTAAGAGGCCTACATTGGGATAAAGAATATCTTCAAATAAAAACTACACAGATGCATTCTGTGAAACTTATTTCTGATCTGTAAATTCAGTTAACAGAGATAAAACATATTTTTGATTGAGCAGTTATGAAACACTCTTTTTGTAGAAAATGCAAGTGGAGATTCGGAGCGCTAAGAGGGTAATAGTGGAAAAAGGAATGTCTTCAAATATAAACTACACAGAATCATTCGGTGAAACTTCTTTCTGATCTGTGCATTCAGCTAACAGAGTTAAACCATACTTTTGATTGAGCAGATCTGAACACTCTTTCTGTAGAAAATGCACCTGGATATTTGGAGCGCTAAGAGCGTAGTAGTGGAAAAAGGAATATATTCAAATATAAACTACACAGAAGCATTCTGTGAAACTTCTTTCTGATCTGAGCATTCAGCAAACAGAGTTAAACCATACTTTTGATTGAGCAGTTTTGAAACACTCTGTCTGTAGAAAATGCAACTGGACATTCGTAGCGCTAAGTGGGTAATAGTGGAAAAAAGAATATGTTCAAATATAAACTACACAGAAGCATTGTATGAAACATCTTTCTGTTCTGTGCATTCAACTAACAGAGTTGAACCGTACTTTTGGTTGAGCCGTTCTGAAACACTCTTTCTGTAGAAACTGCAATTGGACATTCTGAGCGCTAAGAGGCCTATATTGGGACAAAGAATGTCTACAAATAAAAACTACACAGAAGAATTGTGTGAAACATCTTTCTGTTCTGTTTGTTCAACTAAAAGAGTTGAACCTTAGTTTTGATTGAGCCGTTCTGAAACACTCTTTCTGTAGAAAATGCAAGTGGAGATTCGGAGCGCTAAGGGGGTAATAGTGGAAAAAGGAATGTCTCCAAATATAAACTACACAGAATCATTCTGTGAAACTTCTTTCTGATCTGTGCATTCAGCTAACAGAGTTAAACCATACTTTTGATTGAGCAGATCTGAACACTCTTTCAGTAGAAAATGCAACTGGACATTTTTAGCGCTAAGAGAGTAGTAGTGGAAAAAGGAATATATTCAAATATAAACTACACAGAAGCATTCTGTGAAACTTCTTTCTGATCTGAGCATTCAGCTAACAGAGTTAAACCATACTTTTGATTGAGCAGTTTTGAAACACTCTGTCTGTAGAAAATGCAACTGGACATTCGTAGCGCTAAGTGGGTAATAGTGGAAAAAAGAATATGTTCAAATATAAACTACACAGAAGCATTGTATGAAACTTCTTTCTGTTCTGTGCATTCAACTAACAGAGTTGAACCTTACTTTTGATTGAGCCTTTCTGAAACACTCTTTCTGTAGAAACTGCAATTGGACATTCTGAGCGCGAAGAGGCCTATATTGGGAAAAATAATATCTTCAAATAAAAACTACACAGAAGCATTGTGTGAAACTTATTTCTGATATGTTCATTAAGCTAACAGAGTTAAACCATACTTTTGATTGCGCAGTTCTGAACACTCTTTCTGTAGAAAATGCAAGTGGACATTCGGAGCGCTAAGAGGGTAATAGTGGAAAAGGAATATATTCAAATATAAACTACACAGTAGCATTCTGTGGAAATTCTTTCTGTTCTGTGCATTCAACTAACAGAGTTGAACCTTACTTTTGATTGAGCCGTTCTGAAACACTCTTTCTGTAGAAACTGCAATTGGACATGCTAAGCGCTAAGAGGCCTACATTGGGAAAAAGAATATCTTCAAATAAAAACTACACAGATGAATTCTGTGAAACTTATTTCTGATCTGTAAATTCAGTTAACAGAGATAAAACATATTTTTGATTGAGCAGTTGTGAAACACTCTTTTTGTAGAAAATGCAAGTGGAGATTCGGAGCGCTAAGAGGGTAATAGTGGAAAAAGGAATGTCTTCAAATATAAGCTACACAGAATCATTCGGTGAAACTTCTTTCTGATCTGTGCATTCAGCTAACAGAGTTAAACCATACTTTTGATTGAGCAGATCTGAACACTCTTTCTGTAGAAAATGCAACTGGACATTTGGAGCGCTAAGAGAGTAGTAGTGGAAAAAGGAATATATTCAAATATAAACTACACAGAAGAATTCTGTGAAACTTCTTTCTGATCTGAGCATTCAGCTAACAGAGTTAAACCATACTTTTGATTGAGCAGTTTTGAAACACTCTGTCTGTAGAAAATGCAACTGGACATTCGTAGCGCTAAGTGGGTAATAGTGGAAAAAAAATATGTTCAAATATAAACTACACAGAAGCATTGTATGAAACTTCTTTCTGTTCTGTGCATTCAACTAACAGAGTTGAACCTTACTTTTGATTGAGCCTTTCTGAAACACTCTTTCTGTAGAAACTGCAATTGGACATTCTGAGCGCTAAGAGGCCTCTATTGGGAAAAATAATATCTTCAAATAAAAACTACACAGAAGCATTGTGTGAAACTTATTTCTGATATGTTCATTAAGCTAACAGAGTTAAACCATACTTTTGATTGCGCAGTTCTGAACACTCTTTCTGTAGAAAATGCAAGTGGACATTCGGAGCGCTAAGAGGGTAATAGTGGAAAAAGGAATATATTCAAATATAAACTACACAGTAGCATTCTGTGAAAATTCTTTCTGTTCTGTGCATTCAACTAACAGAGTTGAACCTTACTTTTGATTGAGCCGTTCTGAAACACTCTTTCTGTAGAAACTGCAATTGGACATGCTAAGCGCTAAGAGGCCTACATTGGGAAAAAGAATATCTTCAAATAAAAACTACACAGATGCATTCTGTGAAACTTATTTCTGATCTGTAAATTCAGTTAACAGAGATAAAACATATTTTTGATTGAGCAGTTATGAAACACTCTTTTTGTAGAAAATGCAAGTGGAGATTCGGAGCGCTAAGAGGGTAATAGTGGAAAAAGGAATGTCTTCAAATATAAACTACACGGAATCATTCGGTGAAACTTCTTTCTGATCTGTGCATTCAGCTGACAGAGTTAAACCATACTTTTGATTGAGCAGATCTGAACACTCTTTCTGTTGAAAATGCAACTGGACATTTGGAGCGCTAAGAGCGTAGTAGTGGAAAAAGGAATATATTCAAATATAAACTACACAGAAGCATTCTGTGAAACTTCTTTCTGATCTGAGCATTCAGCTAACAGAGTTAAACCATACTTTTGATTGAGCAGTTTTGAAACACTCTGTCTGTAGAAAATGCAACTGCACATTCGTAGCGCTAAGTGGGTAATAGTGGAAAAAAGAATATGTTCAAATATAAACTACACAGAAGCATTGTATGAAACTTCTTTCTGTTCTGTGCATTCAACTAACAGAGTTGAACCTTACTTTTGATTGAGCCGTTCTGAAACACTCTTTCTGTAGAAACTGCAATTGGACATTCTGAGCGCTAAGAGGCCTATATTGGGAAAAAGAATGTCTACAAATAAAAACTACACAGAAGAATTGTGTGAAACTTCTTTCTGTTCTGTTTGTTCAACTAAAAGAGTTGAACCTTAGTTTTGATTGAGCCGTTCTGAAACACTCTTTCTGTAGAAAATGCAAGTGGAGATTCGGAGCGCTAAGAGGGTTATAGTGGCAAAAGGAATGTCTCCAAATATAAACTACACAGAATCATTCTGTGAAACTTCTTTCTGATCTGTGCATTCAGCTAACAGAGTTAAACCATACTTTTGATTGAGCAGATCTGAACACTCTTTCTGTAGAAAATGCAACTGGACATTTGGAGCGCTAAGAGAGTAGTAGTGGAAAAAGGAATATATTCAAATATAAACTACACAGAAGCATTCTGTGAAACTTCTTTCTGATCTGAGCATTCAGCTAACAGAGTTAAACCATACTTTTGATTGAGCAGTTTTGAAACACTCTGTCTGTAGAAAATGCAACTGGACATTCGTAGCGCTAAGTGGGTAATAGTGGAAAAAAGAATATGTTCAAATATAAACTACACAGAAGCATTGTATGAAACTTCTTTCTGTTCTGTGCATTCAACTAACAGAGTTGAACCTTACTTTTGATTGAGCCTTTCTGAAACACTCTTTCTGTAGAAACTGCAATTGGACATTCTGAGCGCTAAGAGGCCTCTATTGATAAAAATAATATCTTCAAATAAAAACTACACAGAAGCATTGTGTGAAACTTATTACTGATATGTTCATTAAGCTAACAGAGTTAAACCATACTTTTGATTGCGCAGTTCTGAACACTCTTTCTGTAGAAAATGCAAGTGGACATTCGGAGCGTTAAGAGGGTAATACTGGAAAAAGGAATATATTCAAATATAAACTACACAGTAGCATTCTGTGAAAATACTTTCTGTTCTGTGCATTCAACTAACAGAGTTGAACCTTACTTTTGATTGAGCCATTCTGAAACCCTCTTTCTGTAGAAACTGCAATTGGACATGCTAAGCGCTAAGAGGCCTACATTGGGAAAAAGGATATCTTCAAATAAAAACTACACAGATGCATTCTGTGAAACTTATTTCTGATCTGTAAATTCAGTTAACAGAGATAAAACATATTTTTGATTGAGCAGTTATGAAACACTCTTTTTGTAGAAAATGCAAGTGGAGATTCGGAGCGCTAAGAGGGTAATAGTGGAAAAAGGAATGTCTTCAAATATAAACTACACAGAATCATTCGGTGAAACTTCTTTCTGATCTGTGCATTCAGCTAACAGAGTTAAACCATACTTTTGATTGAGCAGATCTGAACACTCTTTCTGTAGAAAATGCAACTGGACATTTGGAGCGCTAAGAGCGTAGTAGTGGAAAAAGGAATATATTCAAATATAAACTACACAGAAGCATTCTGTGAAACTTCTTTCTGATCTGAGCATTCAGCTAAGAGAGTTAAACCATACTTTTGATTGAGCAGTTTTGAAACACTCTGTCTGTAGAAAATGCAACTGGACATTCGTAGCGCTAAGAGGGTAATAGTGGAAAAAAGAATATGTTCAAATATAAACTACACAGAAGCATTGTATGAAACTTCTTTCTGTTCTGTGCATTCAACTAACAGAGTTAAACCATACTTTTGATTGAGCAGTTCTGAAACACTCTTTCTGTAGAAAATGCAACTGGACATTTGGAGCGGTAAGTGGGTAATAGTGGAAAAAGTAATATCTTCAAATATCAACTACACAGAATCATTCTGTGAAACTTCTTTCTGATCTGTGCATTCAGCTAACAGAATTAAACCATACTTTTGATTGAGCAGCTCTGAACACTCTTTCTGTAGAAAATGCAACTGGACATTTGGAGCGCTAAGAGGGTAGTAGTGGAAAAAGGGATATATTCAAATACAAACTACACAGAAGCATTCTGTGAAACTTCTTTCTGTTCTTTGCATTCAAGTAACAGAGTTGAACCTTACTTTTGATGCAGCCGTTCTGAAACACTCTTTCTGTAGAAACTGCAATTGGACATTCTGAGCGCTAAGAGGCCTCTATTGGGAAAAAGAATATCTTCAAATAAAATCTACACAGAAGCATTCTGTTAAACTTATTTCTGATATTGGCATTCAGCTAATAGAGTTAAACCACAGTTTGAGCAGTTCTGAACACTCTTTCTGTAGAAAATGCAAGTGGACATTCGGAGCGCTAAGAGGGTAATAGTGGAAAAAGGAATATATTCAAATATAAACTACACAGAAGCATTCTGTGAAACTTCTTTCTGTTCTGTGCATTCAACTAAAAGAGTTGAACCTTACTTTTGATTGAGCAGTTCTGAAACACTCTTTCGGTAGATAATGCAACTGGACATTTGGAGCGCTAAGTGGGTAATAGTGGAAAAAGGAATATCTTCAAATATAAACTACACAGAAGCATTGTATGAAACTTCTTTCTGTTCTGTGCATTCAACTAACACTATTGAACCTTATTTTTGATTGAACAGTTCTGTAACACTCTTTCTGTAGATACTGCAATTGGACATTCAGAGCGCTAAGTGTCCTATATTGGGAAAAAGAATTTCTTCAAATAAAAACTACACAGAAGCATTCTGTGAAACTTCTTTCTGATCTGTTCATACAGCTAACAGAGTTAAACCATTCTTTTGATTGAGCAGTTCTGACCACTCTTTCTGTAGAAAATGCAAGTGGACATTCGGAGCGCTAAGATTGTAATAGTGGAAAATATAATATCTCCAAATAAAAACTACACAGAAGCATTCTCTGAAACTCCTTTCTGTTCTCTGCATTCAACTAACAGAGCTGAGCCTTACTTTTGAAGTAGCAGTTCTGAAACACTCTTTGTGTAGAAACTGCCAGTGGACATTCGGAGCACTAAGACGGTAATAGTCGAAAAAGGAATATCTTCAACTAAATACTACACTGAAGCATTCTGTGAAACTTCTTTCTGTTCTGTGCATTCAACTAAAAGAGTTGAACCTTAGTTTTGATTGAGCCGTTCTGAAACACTCTTTCTGTAGAAAATGCAAGTGGAGATTCGGAGCGCTAAGAGGGTAATAGTGGAAAAAGGAATGTCTTCAAATATAAACTACACAGAATCATTCGGTGAAACTTCTTTCTGATCTGTGCATTCAGCTAACAGAGTTAAACCATACTTTTGATTGAGCAGATCTGAACACTCTTTCTGTAGAAAATGCAACTGGACATTTGGAGCGCTAAGAGGGTAGTAGTGGAAAAAGGAATATATTCAAATATAAACTACACAGAAGCATTCTGTGAAACTTCTTTCTGATCTGAGCATTGAGCTAACAGAGTTAAACCATACTTTTGATTGAGCAGTTTTGAAACACTCTGTCTGTAGAAAATGCAACTGGACATTCGGAGTGCTAAGTGGGTAACAGTGGAAAAAGGAATATGTTCAAATATAAACTACACAGAAGCATTGTATGAAACTTCTTTCTGTTCTGTGCATTCAACTAACAGTGTTGAACCTTACTTTTGATTGAGCCGTTCTGAAACACTCTTTCTGTAGAAACTGCAATTGGACATTCTGCGCGCTAAGAGGCCTATATTGGGAAAAATAATATCTTCAAATAAAAACTACACAGAAGCATTGTGTGAAACTTATTTCTGATATGTGCATTCAGCTAACAGAATTAAACCATACTTTTGATTGCGCAGTTCTGAACACTCTTTCTGTAGAAAATGCAAGTGGACATTCGGAGCGCTAAGAGGGTAATAGTGAAAAAGTAATATATTCAAATCTAAACTACACAGAAGCATTCTGTGAAACTTCGTTCTGTTCTTTGCATTCAACTAAAAGAGTTGAACTATATTTTTGATTGAGCCTTTCTGAAACACTCTTCCTGTAGAAACATTCAGGCTGTAGATATCACCAGTGTACCTTGCCTTCCTGGTAATAATGACATAATCTTTCTTCCTCCCCTGGCCACTCTCAGCCTTGGAAGTTACTGGCTAGTGGATAGTAGATACTGGATGAGCCATCACACGGTGGCCCTGGCACAGAAAGCCTGGGTGACACGGCTCCACACAGCATAATTCAGACGGGCTGTGGGAAATATCATGTGGGGAAGCAATGTCGTTTCAACAAAGAACTCAGCAGGATAAATACGACCAATCTCATGTCTCACAAATGATCACTTGTGTCTGAATGTCTTCCATTTCTGTTCGTATTCATGCCTTATGGGTTAAGTCTCATCCCCAAGTATGTTTCTAGTGAATATGAAAGACCCTATTGTCACATATTTCTTTCTTTATATGCAACTACCACCATTTCATTAACTTTTGCTTAAAGGAACAATTTTTAAAAGTAATCTGACATGTTACTTTACCATTTTTTGATCAATTTATTTTGTGTCTTCTTTACATATATTTTGAAGGGCCATATCTGAAACAGAACTTTCCTTTTTCATTAAAAAACTAGCATATGTGGGCTATGTGCCTTTATATTCATTTTATTGACTATTTTACAATGAACAGTCTTATATTTTACTTTATACTAATTCCTCCAGATTAATGACAAGTATTTAACCTAACATATTGATCCATCTCACTTAATATTAGTTTAACTTCAATTAATTCCTTCCTTTTTACTCATAATCAACATTTTTCCTGATGAGAAATTAAGAAAGAAGATATGTTTGGCACCTCTGTCCATATCTTTGCCCATTTCTTACTCCTCTAAGAAGGCAAGAGATTCTAATCTGATTACACATTACCAATTAATTGGGCCACATTTACTTGTGGGCCATCTGGCTGAATATTTTTTAATCATGAGCAAACCATGGTGCTCTTCTTCTCTCTTGCCCCTGCCTTAACGCAGTAAGGCATTTTCCTTGGCTTATTTCCTTCTCATTGCAGCAGAGTTGAAATGTGAGACGGGGTGTAGCTTCTCCTAACCCCTGGCACATCATCTGATGGAACTGAAGAGTGAGAAATGACCTCCACGGACCTGGAGCCTCAGCTTCAGGTCTCCACCGAGATGCCACATTGGAGGCAAGCTCAACGCAATGCCTTTATTAGAAACGTTTTTAAAAGGGAACCCGTATTCACGTTTGTCAGGACACTGCTTATCTCTCTAGTTGAACCCGTATAACTTACTTTATAAGATGGTAAGATACAAAGACTCTTAATCTTCCATCTACCAGGACTCTTGACATAAATTGAAAGCTCACTTATAACAGCTCTAGCATCCCAAGTGCCTTTGACTACACTCCAATTTAACTTATTGTTCAGTTTTTATATAAATGTCTTCCTTATATTGTGCTTAATTTTCTTATTAATTTAACATTTTCAGAAGAATACTCATTCTGAGAAATTCACAAATCAGTTAGGCTTAAGTTTTTAAATAAATGTTTTAAAAATATTAAAGGCACACGTATGAAACAATGATACTAGACTTAATTATGGAGAGCAGCCTCCCCTACAAATTTCAGCCACAACACAAGAGCAGTAAGCAGATCAGTCCCCTCACCTTCATTCCAACATTTCAAGTGACTGGGGAAAGAATAGGGACAAAATAAAATAAATCAAAATAAAGGTTTCTTGTGGAACACTGAAAAATTATTATGTGCTAAAGTGTAAGAATGCTTTATATCCATCCCATCGTTTGTCCTGGGAGGTACTTTCTATTATTGATTTCATTTGACAAATGAGGAAACAGAGGTCTGAATAGGTAGAGAAACAATTGTCAACTTTCTACTTCTTAGTATAACTTTACTACCTCTGAGGCCTGCCTGCATTCCTGCACTGGGGTTTCATGGACATTGCTCGAGACCACTGGCCCTATGTCTGTCATCTTTTATGTTTCATTTATAAACACCCTCAGCTCTTGATCTGTGAGGGTCTTAATAAATAGAGCTGTATTAAATTTTTGCGCTTTAAAAATAATATATGATATTAAGAAATAGTATTTCTGATAACAGCTTAAGCCATAATATGAAGTGTGCTGATACAAGAGGAGTTTGTAGGTCTTAAAAAAAAAAAACAAAAAAAAAACTAAGCTTTAATTTAGTACAAGTTTCTGACTTTCCTGCTAAAATTTATCTAGGAGTATATATAAAGAAAAGGCCTTATTGAATAAACTGGTAAATGCATCTCTCAAGTTTTATTTTATATTCAACATAATATGAAGTAAAAATAAAAATAAAATACAACTAAGAAATATAGCATTGGCTACTTTTCGAAACATTTCTCCACAAAATAGGGGGTAAAATATGAAAAAGTTTTGACACAATGTTTTGAGTCTCTATTTATTTATAACCTAAAGGAAATAAGAATTTGATATGCCTCAAGGAAAAAAAATCCAACGAAGAGTTTTTTTGTGGGGGAAAGAAAGCCTACTATCCAGCCTCAGAGATTAGATTTAAAAGCCAAAGAAAACTTTGTTAGATTATAGTGTGACAGAGCAAACCAATCTTTAAATCTACCAAAACACTTCTAGAATGCTAGAACACAGTATGTGTGAGAAAATAACAAGTGTTTTGAGAAACATCATTTTTTAATGTCCTAAACCACTGACTTACAACATATGAAAAGATGTGGCATGACACGAATTTGAGAATATATACTGTAGAACAGCTATTAACAAGCTTTTCTTGGTACTGAAGTGTGTTCCACAAAACAGTTTTTACTCTTACATGGAGAAGACAGTGAACCAAAGTAAATTAAACTACCAGAAACAGGTGTTAGCTTGACATTAAGAACCCACAAATCTACATTTGTTTCCATTCCTAAAAATCAGCTTTCAATTAATAATAATATAATCATTAAAAAATATATATTTTTAAAGCGTCTGTTTACTTTCCTTAACTTGTAAATCACTACTGGTGTTTCCAACTCTCTTAGTGAATTTAAATGACAATATCATTCCTTAATTTTTCTATGACCTGAAAACGTCCGATTAGAAAATGAGCAAATTGCTCACAATGCTGATAAAAATCAAAGTAAAAGCTTGTATTTAAGAACATCAGTCTCTACTAAAACGAGAAATACCTAAAAATACGAATATATCCGAAATGTCGCAAAGCACATAAACCAGGTTGAAATAAAAATTTGAATGGGCAATTATGTAACATAAAGCCAGATAACCCAACCAGTTCATACATTTTATACTCAATATAGGATATTATAAATTAGATAGTTACTGATGAGATAATAGCTTTTATAGTTAACTCTGTAGTAATTAAGCAGGATGGCAAGGCAGCAAAGAGGTCAAATTAATTTCTGAGTTCTTCCATTTATCTTTAGAAATGATAGGGAAAATTCTAACTCCAAAAGTGTTTTGTGGGAATCTAAAGAACAGTTTTGACAAAGAGGGGGTCTCAAGAAAGCATTTATGATTAAGCAACCTGACATAAACAGTAACTGCAAATTATTAGAACCAGTTGATGTTTATCTAAATGGATAAATCATTCATCTGAATAATTATCAACCCAGACAAACTATAGGCCCTGAAATTGCAATTATGAAAGAGAACCAATCAAATGTTAAGACCAAATTTAAAATTTTAGCAATGGTAGAAACTATGAATCATAAAATGCTACCTTTGACTCAAGAAATGCAACCCTTGGTTAGACAGCATATTAAAAACTAGATGGCTAATGAGGTATTTGTATGGTTTCTTTTTATACTTGTTTTTGTGACATTAAGAATCTCAAAGAATCACAAATTCAAATAAAGCAATAGGCCTCTTCTCTCTGAGTTTAGCTTAGACCTTCCCTTACCTAACACGTCTGAACGTGTTCTTTGTTCTTGAACAAGATTTCGCCATTAAAACTCACACAGAAAGAACTTGTCAAGACTTTACTAAACAAAGTTTAGGATGTTTCTAATTTTCATTAAAAAATAGTGTAGGAATTTTAATGAGATTACAGAATTTCTAAGTCAGTTATTTAAGACCCACCAAATTACAATAATTTATTTCTTTCAGGAAAAAAAAAAAAACTAGCCATCAGCCTGCTGTCCGGCTTCATCAGCTCTAGACGCAAACAGGAAACTAAGGCAATATTCCATTGAGAGCTGATGGTGGTTTATACCAAGTAGTGTCAGTGCAAATTACCTCAACAGGCATTCAGTTTAAAAGTAGACTTGCAGGATTTCCTGATGGATTGAATCTGGGAAAACTAGAAATAGCAGGTAAGGATAACTTCATAGAGTTTGGTTTAAATTATCGAAGAATAAAACTGTCATTTATTGAGCTGGCCAAGTTGCGGCAGAACCAGGTTTAGGGAGAAAATCAGAGGGTCAATTTTGCAAATAATAACCTTGAGTTACTTATTAGATTTCAAGAAGTGATATCAACTAGGTGGCTCAATGTACAATTCTAGAGTTCTACAGCACAATGAAGGCTGGGGATTAAACACTTGAAAATCGGCAGTATACGCATAGGAGTTAAAGCATGACACCATCTGAGATAAAAAAGAAAATGCATTTAAATAAAGTAAATAAATGCCAGAATCATCCCTTCTGTGCTGTAACTGAGAAATCAGGAAGATGGTGGTGAACGAAGGAACGCAGGAAGCAGCAGCTGTAACAAGGTGAATGGAACTGACAATACTGTGACCTGGAACCCAGGTGACAAACATGTTTCAAGGAGAAGTCAGTGATTACCTGTGTCAAATTCTGTGAAAAGGACTAAAAGTTGAAGAATATGGAGATCAATGTTGTCCTTGGCAACAACAAATTTTGGACAGTAGAAAAGGAGAAGGCAGATTGGGGTGGAATCTTTAAAAACCAAGATGAAAGGATTTGGGTATAATGGGTGCATGGAGTTTTGCTCTGAGGATCAGAGAACGGAGGCAGTATCTTGAGAGATTTGTAGAATGTGGAAAGGTATTTTAAAATAAGAATAATTGTAGCATGTTTGCATATGAAGAATATTATTAATTAGCAAGAGGAGAATTGATGATGCAGAAGAAAGGGAAAAGTTGGGGGAATGATGTTCCTGCATTAGGTGAGAGGTGACAGTGTCTGGCACACAGGTAGAAGGCTTAGCATTTCCTATGAACACACTGTGGCCTCTTAGGGCACCTTCTCCATGGCACCCACAGTGACAGTTTCTCGTATTAAACCAGACCATAAGGTATGGCTGGTTACAAACTCCTCAGTGGCTTTCCATCTCATTCAAAGTAAAAGCCTGAGGTGTTACGGAGGCCTACAAGGAACTATGTAATTTGGCTCCATTACCCCGCTGTCCCCTTCTGCTCTCACTGTCCTTTTGCTGACTACAGCCCAGTCAGACAGAACTCCTTACCCTCCCTCAAACACACCAGACACCTGCACGCCTCTGTACCTGCAAAGTCTGTGCTCTTAACAACTAGGCTATTCTGCAGGGCTTGCCTTCTCTTTTCATTTGTGCCTTTGCTCACATTTCACCTGCTTAATGAAGTCTTTCCTGACCTTGTAACCCTCCACCCTCCACGTGTACTTCTTCTCCTTAGCACTCACCAATACACGACATATTAAGGGTTTTAAATATTTTCTTTGATAATTGTCTTACCCCTTTAGATTTTAAGAGAACACAAATTTTTACCCGTCGTTCACTGCTATATATCCAGCAGCTAAATTACTATCCATCACATATTACATGTTCAGTAAGTTTGCCAGATAAATGAATAAAATGATATTTTAGGGCTTAACCTCAAATTTTTACTACTTTGCATAAAAATCCTAAAACAACAATGTTTAAACTATATGCAATCATGTACACTAGAGGGTATTGTAGTTTTCAGTGAGATTTCTCGTAAGACTAGAAGGCAAAAATAAATACTGGTAACTAGAGCACTGGTGAAAGTTTACAAAATAAATACATTTCCTACTTTGTAATTGGAAGAAACCAGGCCCTCTCGCAAAGGTTTTTGATATGACACCAAGTACAGATAAATGCTACAGGATAATAATAATATAAAAAAGATTCTTTTTCTACTTAATTGTGCGGAGCCTGATATATTTATGGATCTTTAGGTAAACAATAGTTTTTTTAAAAAAAAACATTTCCAAGGCTCTGGTATCTATTGTAAAGAAAAGCAGTGAATCGCAGGAATTCTGTAAACTATTTGACTAAATTTGGCTGCCAATCTCTACCATGTTTTCCAAACATTTGTTCAGAAAGATTCCTCTTAGTCCCTGTTACTAGTATACACAATAGCTGTTATTTGCTGATTATTATGCAGATATTGTCCTCCTTTGATCTTGATATACAATAATTAATCATACAACAGATGTGAGCTGTGTTGTATTCTTTATTATCCCCATTTTTAACAGAAGGGAACTGGGGCTTAGAAAAATCAGATAACTGGCCTGTGATCACATTTCTGATTTGTGTCTAATCTGGGATTCAAACCAAAAAAGCCGACTCCAGAATTCACAACCTGAACCACTTTGCTCAGCTATTGCCTCGGGCTTCCTGTGTCAGCCACACAACCTCAGGAACCCTACAGTCATCGAGCTGGAGACTCGTATTTGTCCATGGAAAGTGTCTTTGTTTCGAAAGAGCTAATAAAGAATTCACATTAAGGCAAAAGACAATTGAAAAGAAATTGCTGGCTTCAAACACGCAGCCAAGAAGATAACACCCGGATTCCAAAAGATTCTGATGCAATCTAAGCTAACTTGATTGATTATATCTATCAGCTTAATTATCTTTTAATATTTATATATTATTTCTTAAATTCTTAAAACTCAACATGAAATTTTAAAGAGAACAGAAAAGAACTTATTATAAAGTACCACTAAGATAAATGTCTGAAAACCTAATTTCTAATTTCATTTCTTTGTCAGTCTAACTGATTGCATTCCTTAACATAGGTGAGCCTATGTTTTTTCACATATAAAATTGGCAGACTAAATCATATTTCTCTATTCCTTTCTTCTCTGTGGATTCTAATATCCTTAAAATAAAGTTTTCTCTTAAATTTATTCTTGCTAATTTGAAAAATGTTCAACAAACATCTCAATTTTTGCAAAGTCTTATTAGACTTATGTCTATTGTATTATTCTTAAGAAAATGGTTCATTATAAAAAATATTTGGTTCCGTAATTTAGTATTTTGTACAACTAAAGAAGTTAACTTATATAAAATATTAGCAAATAATTAAATAATTTTGAGTATTCATTTGCATTATCCATTCTAAGTTATAAATTGGTGTAAGACTACAGATTTAATGCAGAGACTGGATGCTGAGTAATCATTTTGATGTAAGCTTACAAAGAATAATTTCAACACTCTCCAAACTGGAATGATTTATTAGCATGTCATGCTATTTATTGTGTGATATGATAAATATAATATGATTCATCATGACATTCTATAAATATTGCAAAGGATTATTAAAGCGATAAAATCCATTGGCAGAAATATAATGAGACCATGTCACATTTGTACGAAAGCTACATGATAAGAGGCTGTTGTAACCTTAGACGGATTTAAAGTGAGAATTCTTAGAACAACAAAGCAAAAGAAAACAATCCTAAATCGTACCTAGGCTTCAATTAAGAGCAGCTGTTGAGAGCAGGGAATAATACAGAAGTACAGAAAGCTTATCATCTGCACTGCCATGGGATGGACAATTTTTCAATACAGGGACTATTCTTTAAATAGTTAATCTAAAATATTTCAGACAAAATTTGGAATAACCACTGCACTGAATCAACATGTCTAAGTAAAACTACAAATGGCAGCATATATGTGAGTGTATATATATATACACATGCTTATATTTAGTTTAAAAATTGGTATGAATGTGAAAACTCATATCAGGCTGTATTTTTAGGCATTCAAAATTTTACTTTGTCAAATAATTTTTATTTCTTCCATAACATTACAAAAATATAACCCTTTGGAGGAAAGGTTATTATAAGGGAAATTTCATTTTCTAAGTAGAGGCTTTTTAGGTTTCTGATGCTTTTACAGAGAGAATTTGCCAAAGATTTTGTTTCTTATAGTTCAAAATATGGTTAACTAGTGGCCAACAATCTTTGGCATCGATTTGGAAGTAAGTATTCAACACAACACGATTGTTATGTCTTTACCAATGATTTTTGAATCATATACACAGTGTTTTAAAAGCCGCTTTGCAGTCATCTTCCTTGAGATTGTAAATTGTTCTCGCACATTATTTAAAATATCCTGAGAATAAGCACTAATTACTACTTTACAATTGAGCAAAGAAAAACATATTCTATAATTCTAGGATAAGCAACCACAATGATTGTTGAAAGCACTTTTTTGTGAGGAAATCAAGTTAACTCTGACAACAGAGAGATACGGAGCCTGTGTCTCTCACCACATTAATGAAATCTTTACGGGCTACAAATCTTTCGGTTTCTTACAATAATTTTTATGCTATTATATTTATTAACCACTTTTGCTTCATTTCTTTCTGAAAGTTGTTTCAACTTATCTATTTCCCTATATATGGACAATCTGGAATGCAAATATATATATAATAACAATCTGGAATGCAAATTGATTAATGACTATACATATAATCTTTGTTATACTCCTGTGATAAAGATATACAAGTCAAACACAAACAAACAAAGAAAAAAAACTTACCTTTATTTTATGGCAGCATGGCACATTTGAAATAAAATTGGAAAAGATAGGTATTATTAGGTACATACACCCTTTAAAATATTTAGATCTTTCTCTTTTTTATTTTTAAAATGTTATTTCCAGGAGCATAGATTCAAGCTGCCCTGAATAGACACTTCCTCAAATATCTTAGCTCTATTGTGCTTTTACATTGTATGTATTCTTTCAGGCCCCCAACTTTTATTTTCATTAAAAGAAAATCAGTTTAAAAGACCTGATTCAGATGTACTTATATTTGCTAAAGGAATAAAAGTAATTATTAGAAAATCTTTCTTTCTTTTTAAGGATTGTTAGAGCTAATCATATATTAGCATTCAGATAAATTTCAAATCACCAATAATTTGTCTTTAAATTTGGTCATCAGAGGACCAAACCGTAATTCTCTAATGAGAGTGGAACTACCTAGGAGCTTGGCCCAGAGGACAAGGGTTGTGCTAGTTCCCTGGACTGGTTCACGGCTGAGTCCTCGAATTTGAAGGCAACCATCTATAATGGGAGAGGCCAGAGGATTTGCAGCTGAGCTTCCTCAGCAAAATACTTAACTCCTCATCAGCTGTGTAACCTTCATAATATGTCAGTTTCCTCTTGCTGCATAACAGATTACAACAAAATTAGAAGTGTAACACAACACAAGTGTATTATTTCACATTTTCCATGGGTCAGGAATCTGAGTGTGTGACTCAACTGCATCCTCTGCTCTGGGTCTCACAAGTCTGAAATCAAGGTGTCAACCGGTCTGCAATTCTCACATGAAACTCGGAGGTCTTTTTCCAGTCTCATTCTGATTGATGGCAGAACTCAGCTTCTTGCAGTTAGAGGACTGACGTCCCTGTTTCTCTGCTGGTTGTCAACGAGAGTTGCTTTCAGCTCTTGGAGGCCACCTTCAGATCCAAGCCATATGGCCCTCTCAACACATAGCAGCTTACTTCTCTAAAGCTAGAGGAAACTCTCCAGCCTGCTATAAGGGAGGCTTATGTAACAAGAAATAATCCCAAGAGGATCACTCTTGTGGTATAATTTGCTTAGTTATATTCACACACACCAATTCCACTTAAAGGTAGGGTATTAAACAAAGCACATGTACACAGGAGACAAAACAGATGTACAGAGATTTTACTCTGCCATAAGTCTGCTGAGTGACCTTTGTCAAGTTACATCTCAGTATATGAATAAGCTTAGCACCTATCTCAAAAGTTTGGTAGAAAGAAAAGTTAACACAGGCTGGGTACAGTGGCTTATGCCTGTATTGCCAGCACTTTGGGAGGTCGAAATGGGAGGATAGCTTGAGGCCAGGAGTTCAAGACAAGCCTGGATCGCAGAGTGAGGTCTCATCTCTACAAAAAAAATAATAAAATTGGTCATGTGTGGTGGCAACACCTGCAGTCTCAGCTACCTGGGGGTCTGAGGTGGGAGGATTGCTTGAGCCCAAAGGGAGTCAAGACTGCAGTCAGCCACCGTTGCACCACTGCACTCCAGCCTGGGCAGCAAAGTGAGACTCTGTCTCAAAAAAAAAAAAAAAAAAAGGCCGGGCGCGGTGGCTCACGCTTGTAATCCCAGCACTTTGGGAGGCTGAGGCGAGCGGATCACGAGGTCAGGAGATCGAGACCACGGTGAAACCCCGTCTCTACTAAAAATACAAAAAAATTAGCCGGGCGTGGTGGTGGCGCCTGTAGTCCCAGCTACTTGGAGGCTGAGGCAGGAGAATGGCGTGAACCCGGGAGGTGGAGTTTGCAGTGAGCCAAGATTGTGCCACTGCACTCCAACCTGGGTGACAGAGTGAGACTCCGCCTCAAAAAAAAAAAAAGGGGGGGAGGAGGGCAGCATAAAAAAATTCTCAGAGCAACGTCTACGGTCTGGACTCAGTGAATGGCAGCTATTTTTAGACTTCGCCCAGTAACTCAAAAGGCCCCATGCCCTCTGCCACATTACATTACGCTCATGATTAACAATGCAAAACTTTTGCATAGCTGCCAAGTATGGTGACTCATTCCCTCTTTAAAGACTATAGTTAGTGTTACCTTGCATAAACATAGGTTAAGTATTTGAGTATCAGTTGTTTAAATGAGCTGATATGTGACAAAATGTAACCAGGCTTTTAGAATGAATGAATCTAATAAGCTTAATCAAGAACTTACAGTAATAGATTTTTTACTTATGAATAGAAAATCACTTAAATGAACTCTGATTGTTAAAAATGACATAGACAAATATTAGTATCAGTAGGCATAATTTTCTCCTATATTAACTCCAACATATATGATTTTAACAATTTTGAAATCTCCCCAAATGTTTTCTGTGATTTCTCACCATTATCTGGGGGAAAACAGAACAAAGCTATGATTTGCTAGGGTCAAGCAACGATTCCGTTCTGACAGCCCTATAGCTAACACTGTTCATGCTTTTTGATCTGCATTTCTTTGAATACTGTGCCTGTGTCTGGGAAAATTTCACCTTATAAATTCTTCTCTAAGATGAAAGCAAAAACCCAATTTCCTTTGCATCTAGAACACAGGCCTATAACCCAAGTAAGAAGAAGAATGCCAGGTAAGACTGAGTATTGACTTCACTTTTTATCAATGAAGGAGGGAGAAACTTGGATTTGAAATTTCGCGTTTTGTGACTGACAAAACCTGGTACAAAGTTTTGCTAATGTCGTAAAACTACAGTGACTCGTACACCTGTAATTGTTTGGGGATCACATTAGTGAAGTAGTCGGACAGCATATAACTCTGCTAGGATTTCTGATAAAAAAAATATGTTTCAATTGAAATTTGTAAGTTAACTTTTAAAACAAATTATTTTAGACGTGCTGTTTTGATTATCTTATTAATATTTAAATTTTACTGTTGCACCCAAAAATCAGTTATGCCTTTCAAAGATTGTTTTAAGAGTTGGCTCCATCTTTGTGGTGGGCAGAACTAGGCCATATCCCCCAAGAATGTCCGCATTCTAATCTCTGTACACCTGTGAATATGTTAGGTTACATGGCACAGGGAAAGTTAAGATTGCTAGCCAATTGGCCTCAAAATAGGTAGATTATTTAGAGTCATCCCAGCAAGCCCAGTGACATCAGAATGGTCTTTAAAATGGGAAAGAGAAGCTGAAGAGCGAGAGTCAGAGGGAGATGTGACTATGGAAGAAAGAAACAGAGAGAGCAGTGTTGCTGGCTTTGAGGATGCTGTGGGACCAAAGGAATGCGGGTGGCCCCTGCCGGATAGAAAAAGAAAGGAAATGGACCCTGTAGAACCTCCAGAAAGGAATTCAGTCCTGCTGATACCTCGATTTCAGCCCACTGAGACCCTTGTTGAATTTCTAAGATACATAATTTAAGATAATGGATTTCTGGGGTTTTAGCCACCAAGCCATTAGAGGTAATTTGTTACAGCAGCTGCATAGAACTAACACAATTAAAAAGTGTGACTTTACTTTCTCCAGGAGGGAAATTTCTGGTGCTTCCAGCTGTATATCCAAAAAGTATTTGGTAAACAGGTTCATCTAGATAAAATATGTTTTTTTCACAAATTTCAACAGAACATGTCTCTACTATCAAACAACTCTGTTAATAACTCCTGGTCAAATATAGAAAATACAGGCAAGCAATATTTTATATCTGTGTCCACCTTTAGTTACAGAGTAAACAATGACTACAGGTTCCTTTAAAAGTAAAAAATACATCTTACCAAAAAAAGAAAAAAAACAATCTGAATAATGAGACTATACTTAAACACAGAGAGCTCAAACAACTCAGCTGAAATGCCATGTGTTTCCTAATTATTAACTTGGTTGCTGACCATGAGATGCAGGATGCAGGTGTTCAAAGGAAGCATGCACTTTACCTGAATTTATTCAGTAAAACAATTCCAGCTTCTAAAATTGGTTTTAGGAATGATAACGACATTTTTTTTAAACTTTGACATTAAATTAACTTGTTGCTGAGAATTTGCACATGTGAATTCACCTTGACATTGATTTTTCGCAATCTTTATAAAGAAGAATAACATAAATAAACATGGCATTTTCCAGGTGGCTGCAAATCATACCAGGGAAAATAAAATCCTCAAATCGAGTGGAGTTTTGCAATAATCTTGTCCTTGGGGTGAAACTATAGCAAGAACATGCTTCTAGGATTTCTAATGTTGAAACACTGACCGCTGTCCAAGGTGAAAGAACATTAAATCAAATTCCAAGGTGGGAACAGGGATGATCATGAGATGGCGAAGTTTGAGATTTCTTATTCTCTGTTATTTCTCTGCCCATAACAAATCATTTTTCCAAGTTAAGAGTCACAGACAAGATCTATTAATTATCTTTCACACAGCAGTAAGAAGGAGATGTCTATTCCTGACTTGAAAAAATTCAAAAGAGTTGTAACATTGGTGTGACACCTTAAGCAAAAACCTTGGACTAGTTATTTACAGTTGTAAAGGGACCCAAATTAGCCACAGCAGTCAGATTATATTTACACTTCCCATTGTTAGGGATGAAAATCCTCGGTGACAGTCACCAGCAGAAATCGCTGCCAGCCTTCGAAACGACCACCTTCTGTGGAAGCCAATGTTTTCCCAGAAGACAACAGATCCGGGGCCAAAATGTCCTGTGCTGATTAAAATAACTAACCCTAGCATAATTTTATAAACCTCAGAGAGATGCAACAGCAGATGGGTTTTATTATTTACTAAAAGGTAAGATATTTCTCAAGATTATGGTTACAGATATAGTTAATCGTTCCTTCACCACATGGGATTATTAATACAATACCCATATTAGGTTTTATTCTATTTCTGATGTACACAAAAATCAGGTCTCTGTGTGAAAATGCTTTTTAATTTATGTATGAATGAACATTCAGCATAGATGTGATTGCTAATAATTTTCCCACAGGTAGTTTTTGGATTATAAGAGCATGGAAATGATTTATAGTTATAGTCAGTGATGATAATCAAATACTCAAATCACATTTTCTTTTTTTAAAAAAAAACATTTTCTAGCCGATTCTGCTGGAAATCACACCAAAATACCTTGATGTGATAATGTCTTAAAAATATATAAAAGAATTTCTCTGGTACCAAAACAGAGATATAGACCAATGGAACAGAACAGAGCCCTCAGAAATAACACCACACATCTACAACCATCTGATCTTTGACAAACCTGACAAAAACAAGAAATGGGGAAAGGATTCCCTATTTAATAAATGGTGCTGGGAAAACTGGCTAGCCATATGGAGAAAGCTGAAACTGGATCCCTTCCTTACACCTTATACAAAAACTAATTCAAGATGGATTAAAGACTTACATGTTAGACCTAAAACCATACAAACCCTAGAAGAAAACCTAGGTAATACCATTCAGGACATAGGCATGGGCAAGGATTTCATGTCTAAAACACCAAAAGCAATGGCAACAAAAGCCAAAATTGACAAATGGGATCTAATTAAACTCAAGAGCTTCTGCACAGCAAAAGAAACCACCATCAGAGTGAACAGGCAACCTACAGAAAGGGAGAAAATTTTCACAACCTACTCATCTGACAAAGGGCTAATATCCAGAATCTACAATGAACTCAAACAAATTTACAAGAAAAAAACAAACAACCCCATCAGAAAGTGGGTGAAGGACATGAAAAGACACTTCTCAAAAGAAGACATTTATGCAGCCAAAAAACACATGAAAAAATGCTCATCATCACTGGCCATCAGAGAAATGCAAATCAAAACCACAGTGAGATACCATCTCACACCAGTTAGAATGGCCATCATTAAAAAGTCAGGAAACAACAGGTGCTGGAGAGGATGTGGATAAATGGATAAATAGGAACACTTTTACACTGTTGGTGGGACTGTAAACTAGTTCAACGATTGTGGAAGTCAGTGTGGCGATTTCTCAGGGATCTAGAACTAGAAATACCATTTGACCCAGCCATCCCATTACTGGGCATATACCCAAAGGATTATAAATCGTTGCTACTATAAAGACACATGCACACATATGTTTACTGAGGCACTATTCACAATAGCAAAGACTTGGAACCAACCCAAATGTCCATCAGTGATAGACTGGATTAAGAAAATGTGGCACATATACACCATGGAATACTATGCAGCCATAAAAAAGGATGAGTTCATGTCCTTTGTAGGGACATGGATGAAGCTGGAAACCATCATTCTCAGTAAACTGTCACAAGGACAAAAACCAAACACCACATGTTCTCACTCATAGGTGGGAATTGAACAATGAGAACACATGGACACAGGAAGGGGAACATCACACTCCGGGGACTGTTGTGGGGTGGGGAGAGGGACAGCATTAGGAGATATACCTAATGTTAAATGACGAGTTAATGGGTGCAGCAAACCAACACGGCACATGGATACATATGTAACAAACCTGCACGTTGTGCACATGGACCCTAAAACCTAAAGTATAATAATAATTAAAAGAAAAAGGCAAAGAAACCATCTTGCAACCAAATAGCAAAAAAAAAAAAAAAAGAGTTTCTGCTGTTTCGACATGTGATAGTTCATGTGTAACGTTCATCAACAAGTGGAAATTGTCACTCTACCTATTTAATCAATTAGGTCGCAATGAGTTTTATAATTACCCACTAGGTGCTTCAGGCAAAAGGCAGTATTACATTCATAATATGAACTTATTAGAACTTCTAAATACATTCAGTAGTAATAACTATAGTATCTGTTTTCCTTTTAAAAATATTCTCTACAGAAAACCAAACACCGCGTGTTCTCACTCCTAAGTGGGAGTTGAACAATTAGAACACGTGGACACAGGGAGGGGACATCACACACTGGGGCCTGTCAGGGGTGGGAGTTATGGGAGGGAGAGCATTAGGAGAAATGCCTAATGGAGGTGATGGGTTGATGGGTGCAGCTATCCACCATGGCACGTGTAGACCTACGTAACAAACCTTCACATTCTGCACATGTGTCCCAGAAGTGAATGTATAGTTTAAAAAAGGGGAAAAAAAAAGCTCTTTATAATGATTACAATTCTGAAAGTTACAACACTATCCTCCTAAAATAACATTATTGGATTTCTTTTATCTACCTCACTCAGGTTCCATTTTTAATCATAACCCTTCACAAACACATGGTAATAGCAGTGATTTACTGTACTGGATTTTTAACTACCTATCTACATTTATGCTTTGCTGTTAAATCTGTCATTCCTGACAAACACAGCTAAACAAAAACATTTGTTTATGGTATGAGATTAGGAACAAAAATCAAGAAAAATGATTTAGAACAGGGAATGATCTTATTTTTCAGACCAAAAAACTAATTGAATTGTTACTTCAACAAGGAAAGATAAAACAAAGGACATTTGGTGAATATTTGCAAAAAGGGAAAAAAAAGCTGGTCTCATTGGTCAGCAGCAGTGATCTACAGCTCTGTATAATACGGTTCCAGCTCTATAAATCTGTTCTACTCCACAATACTTTCCCGAGAAAGTGATATATCTCTAAAAAAGTTCCATCTACGTGTCACCCTGAAAGCTTACTATGCTGAGGATAATTCCAAATGCAGAAGTGTGCAGCACAACCCCTTTTTGTGACCCAAATCTGACTTATTTATCAACCATGAACATGTTTATAAAGGAAATATGGAAATATTCTAGCTTTTTAAGAGAATGCTTGTCTCCTTTAAAGTATTTCGAACCTTCCAAAGCTTCTAAATATTAACATCTCTAAGCATAAGAGCTTTGTTCCTCCTGAGGTACTGAGGATCATTCATACTGAATTACTGAAGTAACAAATGTGTCGTATAAACCCAAGGATGGAGAGTCTAAATGACTTTAAGAAACTCCTTCAATGTCATAGGCACTGCAGGCTGTGAGTGGCACACATTTGAATAAGCCTGCATACGCCTAGTATCAGATTGAAGCACGTATAAATAAAAGGCCCTAGAAGGTGAGAGATGATGGTAACTTAAAATATTACACACAAAGGAACGAAATCCAGATGCTCATGATAAAATATTTTAAGATCTCATTTTGTTTCTAACTGGTCTTTAGAAAATTTGGGGAACTCCAAAATTAAGTAGACAGAATATTTAGGTAAATAACATATTTTAAATACATACACATGCATACACAACATAATTATTTTTTTTTAAAAAAGACCATAATTTTTAGCTGTTTTGTTTTGTTTTAATGAAGGATTGAAACTGCATACTATTAACATATGCCCCAAAATTGCAATTTGCTACATCTGACATTACACTTTCCTCTATTATAGGGTAGACTTTAGCAAATCAATTTGCAGATTATAAAGTGCTACCAATCACCACTTCTGAATTCATAATCTACTGATGTATGTTTAAGATGTGTACCTCCTTAAATTGCCATAAACATCTGCAACCCTCCCATCATAAATGTTCCTCAGAATGTTACAAGACTCAAATTTAAGTCTATGCTAAGTATTCTGAAGGCAATTGCTTCAGTGTAGTGATACATGTAAGATCCTTTTTCTTTTCTTTTTTTTTTGGTAACCTCCTCTATAAACAGGCAACAAAACCTCAGTATTTTAAAAGTGAATGGGTTATTTTTTTTCGATTTTATTTTGGAGACCCTTTTAGAACATGTAGTTAAAATTAAATACAACCAACATGATCGTGCCTTTTAAAAAGTCACCATTTTTTAAAGAAAATATCATGTAATTTAAAGGTTTTAAAAGCAGGGTTAGTATTAGAACTATATTATATGGGCCAATGGCTTCTGTTTAAGAATATTTTGTTTCAGTCTGAATACAGTCATCCCTTGGTACCTGTGGGGCGCTTGTTCCAGAACGGACCCTCCTCAGAATCTGCAGATACTCAAGTCCTTTACATAAAATGGTGTAATATGTGTATATAATCTATGCACATCCTCCCGTATACTTTAAATTATCTACAGAGTTGTTATAATACTTAATACCATATGAATGCTATGTAGTTGTTATACTGTATTGTTTTTAATTTGTGTTATTTGTATCTTTTTTTGTTTTACATTTTTTCAAATATTTTCAATTAGCACTTGGTTGAATCCATGGATGCAAAACCAGAGGATGTATTTTTAATCTCCAAAGTGTTGAATGAGTCGTGAGTCACAAAAACTAGTAAAATTAGTCAATCAAGTTTGTTTTTAAAAGCTGGTGGTCCAGCCGGGTGTGGTGGTGGTGCCTGTAGTCCCAGCTACTTGGGAGGCTGAAGCAGGAAAATCGCTTGAACCCAGGAGGTGGAGGTTGCAGCTAGCCGAGATGGCACCACTGCACTCCAGCCTGGCAACAGAGTGAGACTCCATCTCAAAAAATGAAATTAAAAAAATAAATAAATAAAATAAAAGCTGGTAGTCAACAGTTGATTAGATTTAAAAAATGTATATATACACCATGGAATACCATACAGTCATAAAAATAATAAAATCATGCCCTTTGCAGCAATGTGGATGGAGCTAGAGGCTATTATTCTAAGTGAACAAACCCAGAAGCAGGAAATCAAATCATTTCATATTCTCACAAGTAGGAGCTAAATAATGGGGACACATGGACATAAAGATGGAGATAACAGACACTGAAAACTCCAAAAGCGGGGAGGGCGATGGGAATGAGGGTTCATAAACTGCCTATTGTGTATAATGTTCACCATTTGGGTGACAGGTGTACTAGAAGCACATTCCCTACCATCACGCATGGAATAGCCATGTAACAAATAATCTATGTATCTAAAATTAGACATAAGATAAATACAATAAAAAGATGGTGGTGACAATTAGTAAGGTCTGCCTGATATGGTTTGGCTTTGTGGCCCCACCCAAATCTCATCTTGGATTGTAGCTCCCAGAATCCCCACAGGTTGTGGGAGGGACCCCGTGCGAGATACTGAATCATGGAGGTGGTTATTTTCCATGCTGTTCTCGTGATGTTGAATAAGTCTCATGAGAGCTGATGGTTTTATAAAGCACATGCCCTCTTCCCTGCTGCCATGTAAGATGTGACTTTGCTCCTCATTCACCTTCAGCCATGATTGTGAGGCCTCTCCAGCAATGTAGAACTGTGAGTCCATTAAACCTCTTTCCTTCATAAATGACCCAGTCTCGGGTGTGTCTTTATTAGCAGCATGAGAACAGACTAGTACACTGCACTTTCAAACTGATAATCAATCAACTCAAGGATATGTCCAGAGATTCCTCACCTCCCCAAACTCCAGCTTAAGGGTTTCAGGGCTGACACGGGATGTGTCAGTTTATGCAAGCTAATGCATAAGCAAGCATACCAAGAGGACAGCTAGAAAATCTCTGCTCTTCTCTCCAACTTTCCCTGATAAACTATGCCAAAAATGCGTTTCAAACTTCCATGTTTAAAATTATTTTTGAAATAATTATTATGCACCTCCACTGATAGGCTCATAGGACTTAATGTGAATAATATAATACATAATCCAAATCCTGTTGGAATTCCCAGTGTCTGTTATCTCTGTTTATGTCCATGTGTCCTTACTCTTCAGCTCCTACTTATAAGTGACAACATGCAATAGGCATGTAAACAAGAAGGCATTAAACTTGGAGGGAATAAAACTAGAAGTAGTTTTGGCCGGATAGAAAAATGAAAGTCATGATAACAGTGAACAACAGGGGTATAGTTAACTTTAGTTGACGTTTCTGAATTTCTGTCTAAACTCACTCTATGACTACTACTTTTAGAAGTTTATTCCTCAAGAGAAGTGACTTGACATGTCAGTAAGTAGATTTTCCAATTATTGGAGGTAGGGCTAGGCAGGAGAGGTTTTTCAATCTGAACTAAAGAACTAAATTCAGATAAAATATTTTATACAAATTACACAATACTGTATACAATTTATACAAACATAAACTAAGACATTTCACCTCACCAAATCAGGATTCATTCATGATAGGGGTTGCCTTATGATTGTAATTACTTATAACATTTAAATATTCGAGTAAAAATATAACTCTCAATTACAAAAAGGCAGGACTTAAAACATATTTCCATAAAGACATAAAACTTAAATTTCCCTATATGTTTGTTAATGTCTTTGGTCAATTTAGTTTCAAATAGATAAATTACATTGTTAGACAATGGTAATAGATATATAAAGTACGGATTATTGACTTAAATTTAGTATGTTTGCACGATATTTTTGGGAAATAGGCAAATGTTTATTAAACTATAAAAAGCTCTGAAAAACTATTTTATGAGTACTACTGTATCTGCTAGCCCACTTAATCTACATCAACAAGAGTTCATACAAGAAGATATATCATCAGGAAGCCAGGATTTCAATTTGCCTCTTATCACAGTAATATGAAGTCAATCTCCAAAATAAAAAAGGTGGGTGGAAGAAGTTAATGAACGCATTTATCTTCATGTATGGAAAATCTAATGCCAAAACAGCACATGATATTGTATTCACTATTTTCCTAGTGCATCCTACATTATGGAAGAGTTATTTTATAGCATCTGATAACATTTCTTTTGACTTCTATTTGTATGAATTAATAGTTTAAATATAAAGAAATGTTTTCATGTAGAATGTATTCAAATGCTAAAATATACATACATGTTATTCTCATCACAGTTGTAACAAATCTTTGCTTATTAATGAACTACCTTTAAATAATAGAACATTGTTTAGGTTTTGAAATGAAAGGAAAAGAACATCTACAGTGCAGTTTTAACCTTTTTACAACTAGAAAATAGTCTCAGACTTTAAGTGTTTTATTTAAATTTAACTCTAGAAATAACAGTGCACTTCTCAAAGCTCTGTAAGTCTCAGTAACTTTGTATTAGTTGTAAAATTTAAAGAACTAAGTCAGCAGACTTGGCCCTCAGATATTTTATTTTAAAAACAAAAACTAAATGAATCATGTACTTTAACGTAAAAAGTAAAACTGACCCTGAATAAGTTCAGTGGATTATATCAATGTCAGCATCTTTGTTACGATACTGTCCTATAGTTTGGCCTACATGACCACTGCGGGAAGCTAGGCAAGTGGCAATAAAATATCTCTGTATTATTTCTTATAACTGCCTATGAACATATAATTATCTCAGAATTAAAGCTTAATTCATAAAACTAGCTTCTTTCAAATATAAATAACCAAAGGTTATATTTCCTGAGGAAAAATCCAGACTTGAACACTTTCAATGTTTAGAATTTCCCCAGTCAATTTAACATGTGATATGACCATTAGCTATTTTGAAGGTGACAACTTTGTGTTCCCTTGTCCGAAACACAGAATGAGTTTTACAAAATATCACTTACAAAGAGATTGGTCAGTTTATCACATCAGATCTGAAGATATGAATGTTAGATTATGCAGGGAAAATTTCAATTTGGAACCACAAACAATAATTCCTGAGAAATCTGCTGTAAAAAGACATCAACATAGTGAAGGATTACAAAGATTTCTGGTTCTTATATTTTGCTTTATAAAGCAGAAAGAGTATTTGCCAAAGTCCTTACAGAAACACTGAGAAATTTTACTTTAATCAGAAAATAAGGAGATACCCTAAGTTTTAAAAATACTTCACGCAAAATGTGTATCATGCAGTTTAACAAAAAGAATCTCAAGGACAGCATCTGAAATAATTGGGGTAGGAAATTCCATAAGCAAACATTACTAATTTAGATTAACCAAGCATTTCTTTGCTAGAAATTAAACCCATTATTTTATTTCACCAATTAACTTTATTATGGAACACAAACCATCTATGCGTGCATGTGTCAGTCCCAGCATACACATTTGATGCTAGATGATAAATGTTGCAATTTGCAGGGTAAAGTTAGTATTTGCATTACTCCGTTGTCTCTTAATTTTAAACAGAATTGGCACCTCTTCCTGGAAGACATCCTGTCCTTTCCTGTGCCATTTCAAGGGTTGTTAACTTTTTCTGACTGCTGTAGTTCTTAACACATCCTATGACACTGTTGTTTACATATGGGTTTTTAAAATAGATTGAGAACTTTTTAATTTATGAAGTGTGTGTAAAAGAATGTATGATCATTCATATTCCCATTTCATGAAAAAATAAATCATATTTTGGACGTAAAAATTGTTAAAGGAAAGCTTTTCTATAAATATTTTCTTTTAATAGTACTTTTAATCATTGAAATTTAGATCATTCAATTATGGAGATTTCTTCATTGAAGAGAAAATATCTCTTCAAAACTCTAAATAAGCTGAGCTTTATCAACTAAATTTATAGGAATACAGGCTTCAGAGGCATTAATTTATCTTACAATATTTTCCCTTCTAAAATTTGTCATGTTTTGTCACAGGTTTAAAGTGCAAGGCAACTATTGACATGAAAGATAATGTGGTATATGTAGTATAAGTGAACCTGATCTTTTCTCAAATATTTATTATTTTTATTTTCTTTGCTGTCAAGAAGAGTGGTAACAAATACGTATTATTTGTAAAGCCCCACAAAATTTGCATGAAAATAATTGTTGCATGAACTAGACATGCTTTCTGTGATATTAATCTGCAATATTCTGCAAGCCCCCAAAAAAATTCACATTCATTACAAGAAGCTTATTTCAGCATTTTACCTGTCAGAAACAGTGATTAATGTAGTTCAAATTATTTCATCAGCTAAATTCCCTTGAGATGTGTAAGATAAGGTGGTTCTTCAGAGGAACTTTGGACGGGAACTTATGACTGTAGTGACATGAATACATATGAAAGTACTTCATTTTTAAAATATAGAAAACAGACATGAAGAAAATGTACTTTAGAGTTTCATATCACTGAAATCATTTTTTTCAAATGAGGCACTAAGTAAGTGCATACGTCAATTTTTTTCCCAGCCTAGGCAATATGGCAATATATATAAGAACAAGTAAATATAACAAACAGTACAAGATTCATCTGGAGAAAAATAATTATACACGTGATAAAATACGAAAGAACAGAAGAAAACTCAATTGTTGATGTGGGATAAACTCATCACAGGATATCAATATATCACCAAGGTTTGCACATTTAAAACATGGGCAGGCCACAAGGAGGAGCTCTTGTGCAGGGATAGTGGCCTTTAATCTTCTATCTTCACTGTTTAATGAAAACGATAGGAATGTTAGTAATTTCAAAAAGCATCACAGCAGTATTCATTAGAGAAGAATTGTGTGAACTGCCTTTCACCTGCTGAGCCCTGTTGGAAGGAATCAGCTGTAGGAGGGAAGAAGGCATTTATAAAGGCAAAAGATCTGGAAACAGCTCTGGCCATCAGGTACTGAGAGAGAAGAGGGAGAGCACAGCAAGCACACAGCCGTTGCGAACTCGATGGAGAAATAAACACTGTAAGAGGCAGTGGCCACAAGAACCAGCCTGTGGGTGGTATTTACAACTTAACTGTACCTCCTAGCTGGGTGTATTAGTCAGGGTTCTCTAGGGCGACAGGACTAATAGGATAGATGTATGCATGAAAGGGAGTTTATTAGGAGAATTGACTCACATGATCTTAAGGTGAAGCCCCCAATACGCCATCTGCAAGCTGAGGACCCAGGAAGCCAGTCTGAGTCCCAAACTGCAAAAGCAGGGAAGCCAGCAGTGTCCCCTTCAGTGTGTGGCCGAAGACGCGAGAGCCCCTGGCAAATCACTGGTGTAATCCAAGAGTCTGAAAGCTGAAGAACTCAGAGTCCGATGTTCGAGGGCAGAAAGCACCCAGCACGGGAGAAAGATGGAGACCTGAGGACTTAGCCAGTCTGGTCCTTCTGCGTTCTCCTGCCTGCTTTTGTCTTAGCCACAATGGCAGCTGCTTAGACAGCGCCCACTCAGATTGACGGTGGGTCTGTGTCTCTTAGTCCACTGACTCAAATGCTAATGTCCTTTGGCAATACCCTCAAAGACACACCCAGGAACAGTTATTTGCATCTTTCAACCCAATCAAGTTGACACTCGTTATTAACCATCACACTGGGGAATAGCAAGCATCAGCTACCAACTATTCTCTACTCATTTAATCAAAGCTTTGCTATGCTTGGGTTGTATTACAACACGAAGAAGAAGAGGCCTATCTTTTTATCATTTTTAATACACTGGGGCAGGAGGCAGAAATACAGAGGACTCTACCAATTGACCTGATTTCCAGAGAGGGACTATGCACTACCAGGAGTGAAAAATTTGCAACATGCCACCCAGGGTACGAGGACACACACATATCTTCCTCGTTTGATGAAAAAAGTGGCACAAATTAGAGGACACTGGACAATAACTTTTATGAATTAAATTCAGAGAAGAATATGTGTAAATAATAAAGTAAGAGGAGGTGCTTCTCTAAAGAGCGTGATATAAATAACTTTACTTAGAAAAATATTTAAGGTCTAAATATTTTCTCATTGTTTGTCCTTGTTGGAATATTGAATACATAGACACTAAAGGAACGCTTGTGGCCAGGCTCTGTGGCTCTCGCCTGTAATCCCAGCACTTTGGGAGACTGAGGGAGATGGATCACTTGAGTCCAGGAGTTTGAGATCAGCCTGGGCAATATGGAAAACTCTGTCTCTACACACACAAAATATATATATATACACGTAAATTAGCCAGGGGTGGTGGCATGCGCCTGTGGTCTCAGCTACTCCAGAGGCTGAGGTGACAGGACTGCTTGAGCCCAAGAGGTCGTGGCTGAAGCAGTGAGCTGTGGTCACATCATTGCACTCCAGCCTGGGCAGCACAGCAAAACCCTGTCTCAAAAAAACAAAAGCAAAAACAAAAAATGCTTGTGATAAACGTGAGACACTGAGATTAAATGTAAAAGGGTGTTCCTTACACCCACCGCCTAGCTACCCAGCTCAAAATAAGAAGTTGCTGAGGCTGGGCACGGTGGCTCACGCTTGTAATCCCAGCACTTTGGGAGGCCGAGGCGGGCGGATCACGAGGTCAGGAGATCGAGACCACGGTGAAACCCCGTCTCTACTAAAAATACAAAAAATTAGCCGGGCGTGGTGGCGGCGCCTGTAGTCCCAGCTACTCGGAGAGGCTGAGGCAGGAGAATGGCGGGAACCCGGGAGGCGGAGCTTGAAGTGAGCCGAGATCGCGCCACTACACTCCAGCCTGGGTGACAGAGCGGGACTCCGTCTCAAAAAAAAATAAAAAAAAAAGAAGTTGCCGAAACCCTTAGGGTCCCTGAGGGTCCCTCAACCTGACAACTCTCTCCCCCAAAGAGATTACCATTATCCTGTATCTTGTGTGGTTTTTAATTCCTCTTTATTTTTATTAATAGTTGTACCATCATATGTGCCTCTAATATGTTGTTTAGTGTTGCATGCTTTGAACTTTATTCAGGTATACTCAAGAAGTATGTATCTTTCTGTGGTGTGCTATTTTCATTCAACATTGTGTTCCTGAGATTAATCTTGTTAACATTTACAGTTCCGGTCCCTCATTCACACTGCTGTGTAGTATTCCATTTGTAAACATGCTATGATTTGTTAACTTGCTCTCCTGCTAATCTTCAGTGCCCCGTTACCGTAGACAGAGCTGCCATGGATGCTCTTGTGTGTCCTTATGCACATGTGTCTGAGCTTCCTTGCTAGCTTTTTAGGGGTTGTGAGCATCTTAAAACATATTGTATAATTTCATATTGTTTTTTCAACCAGTGTGACAATCCATAATCTCATCTGCAGTGCATAAGGGCTGCAATATTCCCATGTTCAAATTGTCATTCATATGATGAAAAACATTGACTAATTATTTACTGCTTACTATATTAAGTAAAAATATTTGCAGTTTACGTACAAACTCATTTTTCTGGCTTATCACTGTCTGTTTGCTACTCTAAAACATAAACCTGAGTGCCAATCATGATGTGTGCCTCCCTGTCATTGCAGGAAAAATTCACAATTTTCAAGTTATACAAATACAAGTTTAATTTTTAATTTTATCTAAAATGGTATGATTTCAATCAGAATTGCCCTATCACTAGCAGAAGATAGAGCTTTGCCAAACCCCACCGTGCAAAGGAAGTGTGCATATAGGTTAAGAGATGTGAATGCAACTATTTTCTTTTTTTTTTTTAGCATAAAATACCTGCCCACCTAAGGGAATGCAAACAATTTACTCCACTTATCATTCTCAAAATGTTGACAATGCATTCCATAAAATGTTTTACGATGACTAAATGAGATAATATATGAAAAGCCGCTAATACAACGCTCAGTATCAAGCAAACATTCAATAAAGCTATTGTTATTCAGCAACAACGCATTGATAAATCACCAACTTTGAGGGCTACTCTAATAACGAACAGGTATAATATAACCATATTCATTAAAAATATAATTTCTCCAAAGTTGTAACTTCAATAATATTTAATATTCCAGGTAAGATAACCTTACTATATTTTAAAAGCCCAGGTGTTCTTTATCGTAATAAAAATGTAGTAATCTGCAGATGAGATTATTAGATCAGAGACTAACACACTTCTTCGTAGAAATTAACTGGGGTCAAAGAATGTACATGCTTTCCAGACATACACCATGCACACAGGCATATTGTCTCTGGTCTCAAGACTGAATTCAAGGCTAGCCTTTTGAACATCTACATCTTATTAAATTATGTTTACACTAAGTTAAAAGCATTTTAATATAATTATCGCTGAGGCTTGTCGTCACTTACAAATCCCAGAAGGATTGTGTTGCATGACAAAGCAGACCAGAGATCCAGATCCTAAGTGGTAAACAAGACTCCTTCTCACCTCCACACAGTGCTGTCAATCTGCACTGAGGGCAATCTCTGTATCACTAACATCTATTAATGTCACACACATGTTGAGGGCAGGCTAGGTCTTTTCATAGAACCAGACGGACAGAGAGAAATGGAGAATGAATATTAGCTTTAATGAATGGATGCAGAGGATCAAATATTATCCTTAAAAGAATATTTTTGGTTCTTTTCATCTCTTTCTCCCTATTTAGCTATATTTTTCATGAGGAATATTAATGCATTATTAGTCCACAAGTTCAACCTCTGTGCACTGAGAAATAGGATTAGCATGGCTTATAAAATTTATCTGGGGGGAGGTTTCAGCTATCGAGGAATTATAGGGTGTATTAATTCTTACTTATTTAGGTTACAGACGGTTAAGCCAGGAATTATGTACTTATAATTAGGTACAGAATCGATAGCGATCCCATGGTTGCTACTTATCTATCACTTCTGTTCCCAATGCATTTAAGTTGCTTGCAAATGCATACAATATAGCAATATAAAATACTTAAACTCTTTAGAAAGAACCTTTAGAAAATACAAAAAATAGGGAAGCAAGATGGTGTCAGAAACGTGGTCAGTGAACAAATGGACACTTTGACGAATCATGCACTGAGTCAGGGCAGAGCACAAATTTGACTTTGAGTTTTCTAATTAACATGCAGAAAGGAGAAAATATAACCAGTAACAAGACCGTGCATGATATATTCTAGTTATTTGGGAGAACACCAATATGAAATAAGAGAAAATATTTCCTACGGCCCCTCAAGAAGAGAAGGTTTTATGATGGCTAAAGCAGTTCAGTAAGAAGCGACTGTGTTGGGCCCAGTATGATGTGGTCCAGTTAGGCTTCTTTTTCTTTTTTCTTTTTTTTTTTTTTTGAGACAGAGTCTCACTCTGTCGCCCAGGCTGGAGTGCAGTGGTGCAATCTCGGCTCACTGCAAGCTCCGCCTCCCGGGTTCACACCATTCTCCCACCTCAGCCTCCCAAGTAGCTGGGACTACAGGCGCCGCCACCACGCCTGGCTAATTTTTTGTGTTTTTAGTAGAGACGGGGTTTCACCGTGTTAGCCAGGATGGTCTCGATCTCCTCATCTCATGATCCGCCCGCCTCAGCCTCCCAAAGTGCTGGGATTACAGGGGTGAGCCACCGCACCCGGCCAGTTAGGCATTTTTGATGGTCTCACTTCATCTTGAAACAGATTTTAGATAACAATGCAGAATAGATGGCTTCGTTTCCTCCAGGCCATCTTTCATAAATATTATTTATCTTATCCACGTGTCTGAAAAGTATCCAGCTGCAGTGAATTCGTGATTATAGTCCCTGACAAGTACCGGGAAAGCTGTAATTCTATGTTTTCATTTGCAAACAAAGCATTACACTCCAAAAGTCAACAAAATTGCATGTAGCACAAACATCCTCATGTGAAAAGCAGGAGCTGGATAAAGATGGGCCTGAACAGACCGCTCAATTTCTGACTTGAAAGGTACACAAGCAGCGCTGGCAGTCGAAGTGAAGAGTTCCTCAGAAAACAATTTTGGGACTACTTTAATGCAAAGAAAAGCAGGAAATAAAGTTCAACAGCTGCATTCCATAAAGCATACTGGCAGTCATTTGTCAAAAAAAATAAATAAAAATAAAATTAAAAATAAAACTCTTCTAGTGAAAAATGGCTCAAGCCTTAGGAAGGAAGAAGGAAGAGAGAGGAAGGGAGAGGAGGAAAGAAACCAGCTCCAGCTACAGTGCTTGGTTTTGAGCAACAAAGATTCCTGAAATACTTTCCAAAATAAACCTGTGGCAAAATGCTGAACTTGGAAACAGAAATAGACAACTTGATGCACAAAATAATCAGTTCTAAAATAGTCAAAATGTACAAAAGGATACAAAGCATTTGTGGTGTTGACTGAGAAATTAACCATGTACATTTGCTAAACGTAGAAATCTGGGGACAGAGACTGAAAAATACAATGATCCCCAAGGCTATTTATTTTGGCATTACTTATTTATAAAGTAAATACATAAAATTGAAAGTCTTTCCTATAACCTGCTTCTCCAAATCTCTCGGAGTCTTTGTTTCAGGTCTGGTCTGGCCTCCCTCATTTTTGTTCTCAGTCTGCCTGGATCCTGAGGTCACTGGATTCTGTGCTCCCGGCGCGTGTCCATTCCACAGTGGAATGTGAGAACGTAGTAAAACACAACAATACAAATAAATAAGATTCTATGTTTGAGTCTGAGTGAGAGCAGCTAGAGGTGACTTAGATTAACTGAAAAAGGTGTAAAAGAATTTTGCTAAAATCATGCCTCAAAGAGTCTACAGTATTAATCGTGTAATACAGCACTACGCCACACGAGGGCACTATATGGTCAGCTTACTCAGATGAAAGCAAAATGTAAACGGAGTTTATAAGAACAAGATTTGATGAAAATAAAATTACATTCTCTCCCAGGTAATAAAAAAAATCAAAATTCTGGAACATTTAAAGACCCTATGTGTGGTTTGTAATAAAATGGTAATAGCTTGACTTGCTCTCATCCATTTCACCTGCAACTTGGCCGCTATCAGTTTTTCAAACAGCTTAGGAATTTTTCAACGTAAAGTCATTTACGCATTCTATTTATCTCTGCCTAGGACACTCTCCGACCTCATTGTAATCTTTTAGGTCTCAGCTGAAATGCAATTTCCTCAGAGACAGCTAACCTAGACACCTTACCTAACGCAAGTCTCTCTTACGCAACATGCAACTGTATGTCAGCCCTCGGTGTATTTTAGTCATGGCACTTACCGAAAGTATTTTATTTATGCACATCGCACATTCCTATGTGAGTTTTGTCTGTTCCCTTCAATATGCTTTAAGCTCCATGAGGCTAAATACCTGTCAGTTTTGGTCACTGTCTAATCCCCAGAGCCTAGGACACTGGGGCATAATAGAAACAAAGCTATGTGTTGAATGAATGAATGAATCTCTGTGACTGTGGCTTATTTCTCCCTACAAAGTTTGACTGAGCCCCACACTCTCACAGAA
This sequence comes from Symphalangus syndactylus, assembly GCF_028878055.3. Taxonomy (NCBI): domain Eukaryota; kingdom Metazoa; phylum Chordata; class Mammalia; order Primates; family Hylobatidae; genus Symphalangus; species Symphalangus syndactylus. Next base: position 105,910,181 of record NC_072437.2, on the reverse strand, counting down.
ATCTTTAAAATAATAACAAAAAAGTAGTGAATGTCACCATGTGTTTTCTGACCAATAAACCTGAGAGCTTGTCTGGAGGTTATATGAATTATGGAGCGTCATGATATACTCTTTATTCAACATTGCTTCTCTTCTATTTAAAAACCTGCCCTTCTTTGGAAAGGGTGAAGTGGGACAGGCTGAAGAACACAGATGTTTGAGGGAAGAATGCTTACATTCACCTACTTTGTGATAACTTTACCCTTGTTAAAACGGAAATACAGAAAAGAGGTTACGGAGGAGTTTAATGCTGCCCTTTCTTAGAACGAGAACAACACAATTCTCTTTTCTTTGTCTCCAACTTTACAGGTACTTACTGTGGCGTATAAAATGGTCACTTACAAATTAGACCAACAAAAGGGTATTAAAAGTATTTGTTTATGGGACATCGGGGTGTAAAACACACCACTCAACATCGTGATGTAACTTTACACGACAATAGGGAAGGAGATAGAAAAGACAAAATGCACGGGGTGGGGGGACAACAGCAGGGCAAAGTGATCCGAAGACAATCTCCACAGAGTTCCAAGATCATGTGGATTCCAAAAGGCCAGAGGCCATTTGCTCCTTGATATTAACTCCAGGCTTAGCGTGATACTACAATGTAATTGTGGATGAAGTAAATAAGTGCGTCTTGAAGGCTTAAACCAAAACTATGGTTGGTCATAAAGAGGTGGCCGTGTTTTTTTGTTTTGTTTTGTTTGGTTTTTGGTTTTTTTTTTTTTTTGGCCGAGGAAGAATTGGTTAGGGTATAAGGTCTGCATTTCAGGCTTCCATCATCAAAGACTGACAAATTCAGGCGAGCTGGAGTGAAGGTTAGGTCTTCCCCAGCCGTGGTCTTCACAGAGTGGGGGATCAGACCAGCAGGATTAAGGGGAATTCGGTGACCTTGTTACTCATAGGTCAGTAGCTTGGGGTTGCGCTTTCTCCTTTTTTCAACCTGTAGTCGACACAGCAAAAAGGCCCAGAACTGGCGAAGGAACAAAGCAGCAAAAAGTGAGGCCCAATAAAAGCTTCAGGCTCAAGAAGACCCCTGAGAAACGAAAGGGAGAGACTATTCCAGGGGACAGTAGGTGAAAAGGAGATAACTAAAAGCGCAGTGGCAAAATGTTCTTACACGTAAGGGATGTTCGTTAATGGACAAATATTCATGGCACTATGATCTGTTAGGACAAATGTAGAATCATCTGTATGCTTTAAATACCGTGTGTGTAAGATTTTAACTGTTTATTAGAAGTCCGAGAACCCCGTTTAAGGTATCTGGATATTCCCTCCCCTTCCTTTCCAAGATTCAGACACTACTAAGTGTGTAGCAGGATGAGCCGCAGACAAAACCCCTCAGACGCCGAGTTGTAGAAGGAAGGGCTTTATTCAGTGGGGAGCATCAGCAAGCTACTGCCTCAAAACCCGAGCTCCCCAAGTGCACAATTTCTGTCCCTTTTAAGGGCTCACAACACTAAGGATTTCACAAGAAAGGGTCGTGATTGATTTGAGCAAGCAAGGGGTACGTGGCAGGGGCTGCATGCACCGGTGGTCAGAGTGAAACGGAACAGGGCAGGGAGTTTCACAATGTTCTTCCATACAATGCCTGAAATCTATGGGTAACATCGGGTTCTAAGTCATGAGTTGATTTTTAGCTACTAGGTTTAGGCCAGGCAGGCCCAGGCCTGGTTTTGGGTCTGGCGCTGGGCTGCCTGTCTTTGATTTCACTTCCTTGTTTTTTTCTTAAAACAGGTACTGAGTATAAAACAGTATAAAACAATATGAGAGGGTCTCTCTCTTCCCTCAAGGGTAAAAATAAGATTGCGACAAATCTAAACTTTATGGAAGTCAAATAAAAAACACTTAAACGTATGTAAATAATTGCATACATAAAATATTGCATTAAAATGCCTCCTAAGTGTCACGTAGTCTTTAAACAAATACATTTTCAATGATGGCACAGCTTTTTGGTTCCATTTCTATTTTAATCTCTGATATTCGCACATACCTGTGCACACGTGGAAACATCTATTACTGTTTCAAAAAGACAACTATTAGCAAAGTTCTTACATACACCTGCATATCATGCATTAGAATCAAGTACTTTATTCAGTTCATGTCTTCAAAATTACGTTAATGTACTAATCAGGTATTCCATCCTTTCTACAGTATGGTCTTCCTAGAATAAGCTACCCAACTTTCTCAAAGGTGCAAAATGACCATATTTAAAGTTTGGATGAAATTTAATTCATCTTTAATTTGTTTCTGTCACTTTACTATGTTCTGGGGTGTTTTTTAATCTCTCTCTCTCTCGCTCTCTCTCTCCCTCTCTCACTGTCACACACACACAAACACACATGCCTGGTGCTGTCAGCTCTGAGATTTCTGATGATCAAGAGAAACAGGACATCTTTTAAACTTGAAGTACATTCATATGTCAATGAATGACAATGTGTTTGCACCATTACAGACAAAATCACAGCAGTCTTTATTTCCAAAAGCCAAAAATGTAGGGCTCAATCAACATAAAATGTCATAAGCAATAATTAAATAAATGCCAATAGAATGACCTTATAATTTTCAAACCCATGTCAGATAAAGCTATAAGAGATATCCAAATGCCAATACATATGATATTAATACCTGTGTTTTGTGGTATTAAGAACACGAAAAAATAGAAAATTCTATGAAGTTCAAAGTTCTTTAAAGTTAGATGGAAAAGGCATTCATTGGTATTCCCACGAAGTTTTACGGTTTAGTTGGAAAATACACATATGTTTCTTAAGAGCTAAAATAATGCATTCGACATACAGACAAATGACCAATGTAGGTGGGAGGGCAGAGTTCTGTGATTAGACAGGAGAATTAGAAAATCTGTTCCAAGTAACTCCAGGGAATGGGTGGTATAACTTCCTCCTTGAGGTCCGAGGGTCACCAACATAAAAGCTCTACATAAGTTTTTATTAGTAGCTCAGAAAAAAAAATAGAATCTAAAAAGATCAAAATCCTGGCAAAGGTTTCCGGTCATAATAAATCATAGTCGCGCAGGATGACATGATCTCCCACAGCATAAGATTTAGAATTAAGTGTTTGGTACTGTGAGTATCTTCAGTTACCAGATAGTCGTTGCTTTCATGATGTGTACACGTCTCCTTAGCCTCGGCAGGGTTTCCAATTAAGCATAGAAATACTTTAAAAATTTGAAATCCTAGTAAAGATAGTTTGGCATTGGAAAGGATCCAATCTGTGTTGGAAATCTACATACGTGTAATGTTTAAGAGAACTTCGCTTATGAGAGAAAGCTTCGTTTTGTTTTTTGAGAGAGAGTCTCACTCTGTCGCCCAGGCTGGAGGGCAGTGGTGGGATCTCAGCTCACTGCAACCTCCCCTCCCAGTTCAAGCAATTCTCCTGCCTCAGCCTCCTGAGTAACTGGCACTACAGATGCACCCCACCACGCCCGGCTAATTTTTGTATTTTTAGTAGAGACAAGGTTTCTCCAGGTTGGCCAGGCTGGTCTTGAACTCCTGACCTCAGGTGATCTGCCCTCCTTTGCCTTCCAAAGTGCTGGGATTACAGGCATGAGCCCCCATGCCCAGCAGAGAGTGAGTTTTAAAGGTACAATATCTAATATGCAGTTGAGTACTTGAAACAGATATTTGATTTTAAATTTCTTACTAATATAAACAATATTGGAACATTTGGCAAAGCGTTTGGATTCACCATATTGATTGTTCTTACAAAAATAAAATTATCGGGGAAATTTTGTTTGTAGATGCAGACACTAAAGAACTTAAGTGAAATAAAATATATTACATTTGGAATTCCTAGTGAATTGGAATGATGGTTTCATAATTTCAAACTTAAAATATGTAATTATTTGCTTGATTTTGACATGGTATTTTAAATTGATATTTTAGTATTTATATATTATTTTGGAACAACTAGATGCATTTTAGGGTCACTATTTTTATTAATTAGATTTATAAAAGTTATTTAGATATGCAGAAATAATTTACTGTCCTAAATTTGAAGCACTCAAAAAATAAGTTATAAAGGTTTATAAATAAATTTAAAAATATTTGAAAATGTCTTACATTTGTAAACAAGATTAAAAAAATTCATAAGCCCTTAAAATAATTGCTGCAATTTCCCATTTTAAAAATAAAATAATCTCAGTAATGAAAGAGACCTAGAGAAGAACTAGGCTTATAAATCTATAAATTGAATAGCAAATGTTAAAAATGAGCTTTAGAAGTTTTCTCTGCACAAAAAAGAAGACAAAAGAAGTCATTAAACCCTACATTCATTTTTAATTACAAGTCGGATATTATTTAAGAGAGCAATAATATGTCCCCTTTCATGTAATGTCCAGAATTCAAAGGAACCACAGGATGTCATGTCGTTTATTCTCCGAAGTGGAATGCCATCACTTCCGCAGATAATACTGATTAATTTGAGCCAGCCTTCCACCTACATCCCCTATGCAAATAAACTTTACAAAGCCTTTCATTACATTATATACAAATATTTCTTCTCTTCATCAGTCATATTCTAATTATAGAGGCTCAACCAGGTAAGTTTAGCCTGACAAATATCTATGCTTATTATTATAGATTCACAAAGAGCTCCTTCTTCCTTATTAGTCAGATAATGTTCTTTCCTTTTACCCTATAGACAAAGGATGCGATTCATTAGGAAGTATTCCCCAACAGAGAAAATGTTTATATAAGCTTATTGATGTGTTCTTTTCAAATGCAAGGTAATTTAAATTTTCTTTAAATGGTATTTTTCTTAAGAGAGTAAAAAAAAAGGGAAACAGATGTTTTCATCACAAACACCATTTACCAACCAACCCAAAATGCATGGCCATTTATATTAAACAAGAAAACAAGTAGAACATGTGATTGCCTACATTTGTGCCGTATAAATTCATTGTCATTACTCTCAACTGAACCCCTGATGCTGCCTAAAAAAAAAGAGACCACGTTTATTTTCTCAATTCAACCCATCACCCTTCAGAATGACTATTTTAATCTTTCACCACAAACACAACCTGTATTTCCCTCTGCTGTCCTTAATCTTTGTCTCTTTCTTCCCTGAAACAAACAAAAGCCAAGACAGGAAACTGTGCTGCATCCTCCTCTAGTCAACCTAACGCCAGTCTTTCCTATGGCCCCTCCGCCACCTGTGGAGGAACATTCCAAAGTCAATGTCATTTCTTCCACCTGAAACAAATTTTACATGTGTTACCACTGTCCTGATTTTGTGTTTCCTCCTAAGCTCTTCAGGAAGATTGTCAACATTACCCATCCTCAGTCTCCCTCTCTTATTCCTCTACACAGTCCAATTCCATTGCTGCTGGCATGACTTGACCAATTTAGCTGCATTCACTACTGAAACAAAAGGGCGAATCACTACTTTGTTCCTATTGCAGACATTATTTATTGACTGTGCAAGATTACTAGACACAATCTAGCACACTCTTTTAACACACACATACACACACACACATAAACACACATACACACACATACACACACACATACATACACACACATACACACACATACACACACACACATACACACACATACACACACATACATAAACACACATACACACACATACATACACATACACACACACATACATACACACACATACACACACAGATACACACACACACACACATACACACACACACACATGCAGTTTTCCATGTGCTACCAGTTGTGTTCCCAGGGAAGGAGAATGTCAGATGGATACTAACAAGAAGGATGTCTTTTATGGAATTCTCTTGGGATCAATACCTAGGAAAGTAGAGAGAAGCATGGTAGGACAAGGAGAGAAAGTGGGCTGGACGCAGCTTCAGCCTATGGGGACACTGGTAAAATAACACTTCAGAGTTGTATAAAGGCCAAGTTCTAGTTGGAACGGGTAGACTGTGCCTTCATATCCGTCTATTGATCAGTCATTGGTTGCAGGCAGTTGAGACCACCCTTAAAGAGGGCTGTGATCACAGCACCCATCATACAATGTAACCTCATTCTGAGGATGTTCCTCACAGCTCTATCATTCTTGCATCTTGATTGTTCCTTACCAGGTCCTACTTTTCTACTTAATTTTAAAGTGTTGAAGTTTCTCATAATTTCTTTTCCCCACTCTTCATGCAATATACACTCAATGCAATCTCACCTACTCCCATTCTTTCCTTTAATAATGATAGACTGAAGGGACCCAAATTTATATCTGTACCAGATATTTCTTCTAGCTCTACACATATATTTGCAAAACCTACTTGTAGAATTCTACTCACCATCTTCCCCCACTTCCTGTTCTTTCCCAAACAATCTTTCTTTTTTCTTGCTCCACAAACAGAAACTAGAATGATTTCTTTAAAAATACAAATGAGGTCAAGTTACCCTTCTGCTGAAACTTTTCGGTATCTTCCCAGTACCCTTCAGAAAAGGTAAGAACATTCTTAAAATGACTCTTTCAAAGCTCTGCACATTCTGATCTACGTTTCTTCCTTAAGTTCCTCTCTAGGTTAATTTTACTTATTCATACGTCCTCCTTGATCCCTGTCATTCGGTGAATCTTTCTTTATTTTTAAAGTATCTGTTTAAATGGCATTTCTTTAAAAACTCTTACTCATTGTCCAAAAGTAGTTAAGGATTTTGTTCTATAATATCACTCTATCTTTGTGTTTATTCAAATGACAAAATTATTTACTTTATTCTTTTGTTTCATATATTTTTCTTCTGTTTGACCGTGAGTTTCAAGGGGGCAGGGGAACAGATTATCCTATTTTGTTTGTTTTTAGTCTATCCCCAGTGCCTAGAATAAGGCTTGATGCACAGAAAACATTTTATGTATGTATACGCTGAGAAAAGCAGTATGATTGAAGAATGCGTAAATAGTGACTGGAAAATGAACATGTGAATCCCAGCACTTTGGGAGTCCGAGGAGGGCAGATCACGAGGTCAGGAGTTTGAGACCAGCCCAGCCCACAGGTGAAACCCCGTCTCCAGTAAAAATACAAAAATTAGCCAGGCATGGTGGTGGACACCTGTAATCCCAGCTACTTGGGAGGCTGAGGCAGCAGAATCGCTTGAAGCCAGGAGGCAGAGGTTGCAGTGAGCCAAGATCGTGCCAGTGCACTCCAGCCTGGGCAACAGAGTGATACTCTGTCTAAAAAAAAAAAGAAAAAAGAAAATGTACATGCATAATTTAGCATGTGTTTCTACCACTGAACACAGTGTGGGAAACATAGGAATATAAATCAGGATGATGCAGATGAGTAAATAATTCTGAATTATTTAATAGTCAGGATTTATAGCTAGGATTATTTTCAAAGGCCTATTGATATGCAATGGAGATGGATGAGCATGTACTACTTGAGGGCAGAAGAAAATCTCAATGAAAAATAGGGAGTAGAAATCTGAAGACAACAAAGAGGATGGCAAGATAATTGCTTTTCCAAAGTAATACAAATGAACACACTTAAAAACAGGCATGGGTAAGTTCACTATGGCAAAATGTCCAAATATATACTGGGAAGCAAATGGAAAGTTTTATCTTGACTTTCGAGGTGAACAGAGATCTACAGGGATAAATATTTTATAGCTGAGAAAACATGTGAAAAAGGGGAGAAATGGCTGGGCACGGTGGCTCATGCCTGTAATCCCAGCACTTTGGGAGGCCGAGGCTGGCGGATCACCTGAGGGCGGGAGTCTGAGACCAGCCTCACCAACATGGAGAAACCCCGTCTCTACTAAAAACATGAAATTAGCTGGGCATGGTGGCGCATGCCTGTAATCCCAGCTACTAGGGAAGCTGAGGCAGGAGAGTCGCTTGACCCTGGGAGGCAGAGGTTGTGGTGAGCTGAGATTGCGCCATTGAACTCCAGCCTGGGCAACAAGAATGAAACTCTATTTCAAAAAAAAAAAGAAAAACAGGAGAAACTTGCCCCAAATCATTTGGTTAAAAAGTTGCATATTTAAAATGTGAACCAGCCAGGCGCGTTGGCTCACACCTGTAATCCCAGCACTTTGGGAGGCCGAGGCTGGCGGATCACCTGAGGGCGGGAGTCTGAGACCAGCCTCACCAACATGGAGAAACCCCGTCTCTACTAAAATCATGAAATTAGCTGGGCATGGTGGCGCATGCCTGTAATCCCAGCTACTAGGGAAGCTGAGGCAGGAGAGTCGCTTGACCCTGGGAGGCAGAGGTTGTGGTGAGCTGAGATTGTGCCATTGAACTCCAGCCTGGGCAACAAGAATGAAACTCTATTTCAAAAAAAAAAAAGAAAAACAGGAGAAACTTGCCCCAAATCATTTGGTTAAAAAGTTGCATATTTAAAATGTGAACCAGCCAGGCGCGTTGGCTCACACCTGTAATACCAGCACTTTGGGAGGCCGAGGCAGGCAGATCACCTGAGGTCAGGAGTTTGAGACCAGCCTGGCCAACATGGTGAAACCCCATTTCTACTAAAAATACAAAAATTAACTGGGCGTGGTGGCGGGTGCCTGTAATCCCAGCTACTTGGGAGCCTGAGGCAGGAGAATCACTTGAACCCGGGAGGCGGTGGTTGCAGTGAGCCGGGATCGCACCACTGCACTCCACCCTGGGCAAGAGTGAGATCCTGCCTCAAAAAAAAAAGAAGTGAAACAGTTTCTTTCTAACCTCCAAATGCACAATATTCCACGACACCAACCCTACACCAAAGAAATGTGTAGAAGTTTATAAAAATGGTTATTAACTGATTTTTTTCAGCACCAGAATCAACTATCCTGACTCTAGCTTTAGAAACGTAAGTTAAAAAAAGAGGAAAATAACTTCGAAGGAAGTAATTCTTTGAAAGCCGTTAGGACAACACAATGATTTGAGGGTCTTGTGCTTTTCCATGAAAAGGTGGGGCTAAGTCTGTTTTAGAGGGTGAAGGAGACACAGGAGTTAAAAATGTGCCAACACCGTGGCCCTTGGAAATAACTTGTAAGATCAAATGAAAATCGCAATCGAGACTGTCACTTTTCGATCAGATTGTTTTCAATCGATAATGAGTGCAGGCCCGCAAATGTGTATGGGTGTTATGTGGCATATCAAGGTACATTTCTGCAGAACATACTCAGTGCAATATGGCTTGTGGGTACAACATTCCTTTATATAATTGCACTCAACTAATGTATGCCTTGGAAAGCAAGCACATCAAACATTATGTCTTAACAGACTTCTGAAAGAAAAACTGGAGTTCCTGGTGGCTCTTAAACAGTCTGCTGGTTATTTTATGGCATAGAGGAGAAAATTTACCCTGCAGAAATCTAGCCGAGCACATCCTCAGACTGATCACATTCACCTTCTCATCATGGTTCCAGTCTCAATTAAAAAAAAAAAAAAAACAACAAAGAATCATATTTGAGTAATCTGTTCTGAATCATACAGGGAAAGTCCATGCTGAGATAATACTTATGCATCTGTCTTAGAACATGTCTAGAATATTTACTAGGAAGACTCACTATCAAAAGGGATTTTGGCATATGTGCATTAATTCAGCAAGCCTCATTTCTTCAATACCAAACATGCGCCAGACATTGTCCTAGGAAGAGAGGATTTAGAAAAAAAAAAAATAAAGATATATTTACCGCAGTCCAGCCATAGAAAAAGATAAGTAAGTAATTAAATGCAGGAGTATACTATAGCTTCAAAGATAAAACTTATGAAGGTCTGGAAATTAGCACACATGGGATAAAACAGTCACTTCTACATAAGAGGAGGCGATTATAAAGAAGATTCACTTAAGATTCAGTATTGGCTAAGGTTAAAGAGAGAAGCATTGTTCTTGGACCAAGTTTTCTGGGAGGTGGGAGAGTAAAAGAAGTCCGGGACCAAAGGAAGCTACAACAGAGAGCACTGAACGAGCAGCCTTGCAGGTCTGACCCAGACTGCCATCTGAGAAAATTACAGGCAGTTTGATTGGCTGGGGCACAGGCCGTGAGGTGGGGCATGATGAGTGACAGCTGGAACCAGGCAAGGCTCATAAATGTCACACTAAGGAATTTTCACTGTTTTCTACCAGCCACTGGAAGAAACTGAAGAGCTTAAAGCAAGATAATGGCACATCACAAAACACATGGATTCGAGGTGGTAAGACAAAAAGAAGTTACTGTAGCAGAAGCATCAGGAAGTAGACTTGTATTAATTTAACTGCAAAATAATTACTTCTCCTACCCCCACAACAACATTCCAACACACAGAACTAATGTGGGTTATTAATTATTTCCCACTGTTCCCTACTGAAACAACATACTTTCAACTTTATTCTTTCAGTTCTGAGCGTGCTTATCTGCAAAGATATATAACCTAGTCTCCACGTCTTATCATAGAAAATTAGTACAGGTGACTTGTCTATTTTCAAACAGGGAGAAAAATAGAAATAGATGCATTTAGTCCTTCTGAATTAACCAGCTAAGCTACTTGAGGAGGAAGAGATTATATCAAAATTGTAAACTTTTAAAACTAATTTAACATTATAACCACAAATGGATATATAAATTTTTTTCCTTCAGGGAATACTTGGGAGAAAAATTAGAATCCATGCTCCTGCCTTATTCAAAGCAAAATGATATTGGGTACAGCTGTTCATTTCAAAGGCCACTGCACATCTCCCATAAAAGCAGTGTGCTACAGTGATGAAAACTGCCCACCAATGGTCATGCCTATGCGCGTTTTCTAAGGTGTTTGCCACCCTCCTGTCAAGAGGTGAAGTCTGTTTCTTTAACTCCTGAATCTGGGTTGCCCACGTGGCTTGCTTTGATCAATGAAATGTCACAGAAGTTATGTTCTAGGACTTTTGAGCTCAGGTCTTCAGTTTCTACTTTCCCTTTCGGAACTCAGCTCCGAATAAAGAATTCCGGAATCTCCTATTAAGGAGGGTAACCACACAGAGAGACGGGAGAGTGACAGGCCACAGGCAGAAACACAATCTACATGGAAGAGACCCATGGCATTCCAGCCAACAGCAAGTACCAGGCCCCACGTGCAAATGAGGACAATGGGTTCCACTATGTCCAGCTGAGCTGTCCCAGCCAAAACCATGTCAATCATGGACGAGTTCTCTCTTCTTCATCCTGCCCATATTGCTGTCTCATGGCATCATACCCAATAAAATGGCTGTGATTTGAAGTCATTAAGCTTTGCGGTGCTTTATTACATAGCAACATATAAATAATAATGAGTAGTAAAATGCTTATTGCTAACTTTTCAGTGTAAAATTCCAGTGGCAGACCATGATGCCATGTAGAAAATATCTGGCTCAATTCGTACAAAAATGGCACAGCGTGTGGGACTCAGAGGAAACACCACGGTAGCAGGCCCTATATGCACAGCAGGACACACAGGAAGCCAGTGTCCAAGGAGCTGAAGGTGACCCTGTGGCCTTTCAATATTCACACGAAGAAGCAAAAGCAATAGCACAGCATATCCTGGTCGGTGATGTGTGTGTATGTGTATGTGTCACAGCTGCATTAGACCAGACCACGTGGTAACATTGTCTAAAGAAAGAAATAGAAAATACATAGAAAGCTCTAAACTTGTTTTTCTTTAGAAGTTATGTCCCAACCATGATAAAAGTGTTATTTTTCCTCCTTGAGGAAACAAAGAGAAATCAACGATAACATTTCTACCCATTTTTTTTTTTTTTTTTTTGCTGTTATATCCATTTTATGATGCTTTGCAAGTACTATTTATTCTTACTTTTACAGCCAGTCAGAATGTGTTTGGGTTTCTCTTATTTCTGTCTTTTTAAAGCTTCAACATTAAAGTTCTTTAGTACATCACACATTGCAATATTAAAAGAAAACACTATCTTGCCTAAATAAGCAGTATCGTATAATATCCAGTCGAAACTAACTTCAATGTACGTGATATGAATATTGCTTTCTGAAAACTTTACGGTCTGTTTGGACCACTCAATATGTAATTTTTAAACTAGGATGCCATAGTGTTTAAACAGTTTTCACATCAGAAATGTAAGAAGTGCTTCTCCTCAGCAAATGTAAAAGAACACACATCACAACAAACTATCTCTCAGACCACAGTGCAATCAAATTAGAACTCAGGATTAAGAAACTCACTCAAAACTGCACAACTACATGGAAACTGAACAACCTGCTCCTGAATGACTACTGGGTACATAACGAAATGAAGGCAGAAATAAAGATGTTCTTTGAAACCAATGAGAAAAAAGACACAACATACCAGAATCTCTGGGACACATTCAAAGCAGTATGTAGAGGGAAATTTATAGCACTAAATGCCCACAAGAGAAAGCAGGAAAGATCTAAAATCAACACCCTAACATGACTATTAAAAGAACAAGAGAAGCAAGAGCAAACACATCCCAAAGCTAGCAGAAGTCAGGAAATAACTAAGATCAGAGCAGAACTGAAGGAAATAGAGACACAAAACACCCTTCAAAAAAACCAATGAATCCAGGAGCTGGTTTTTTTTAAAAGATCAACAAAATTGATAGACCGCTAGCAAGACAAATAAAGAAGAAAAGAGAGAAGAATCAAATAGACGCAATAAAAAATGATAAAGGGGATATCACCACCGATCCCACAGAAATACAAACTACCATCAGAGAATACTATAAATGCCTCTATGCAAATAAATTAGAAAATCTAGAAGAAATGGATAAATTCCTGGACACATACACCCTCCCAAGACTAAACCAGAAAGATGCTGAATCCCTGAATAGACCAACAACAGACTCTGAAATTGAGGCAATAATTAATAGCCTACCAACCAAAAAAAGTCCAGGATTCACAGCTGAATTCTACTAGAGGTACAAAGAGGAATTGGTACCATTCCTTCTGAAACTATTCCAAACAATAGGAAAAGAGGGAATCCTCCCTAACTCATTTTATGAGGCCAGCTTCATCCTGATACCAAAGCCTGTCAGAGACACAACAAAAAAAGAGAATTTGAGACCAATATCCCTGATGAACATCGCTGCGAAAATCCTCAGTAAAATACTGGCAAACCGAATCCAGCAGCACATCAAAAAGCTTATCCACCAAGATCAATTTGGCTTCATCCCTGGGATGCAATGCTGGTTTAACATACGCAAATCAATAGATATAATCCATCACATAAACAGAACCAAAGACAAAAACCACATGATTATCTCAATAGATTTAGAAAAGGCCCTTGACAAAATTCAACAGCGCTTCGTGCTAAACACTCTCAATAAATTTGGTATTGATGGGACGTATCTCAAAATAATAAGAGCTATTTATGACAAACGCACAGCCAATATCTTACTGAATGTGCAACAACTGGAATCATGCCCTTTGAAAACCGGCACAAGACAGGGATGGCCTCTCTCACCACTCCTATTCAACATAGTGCTGGAAGTTCTGGCCAGGGCAATCAGGCAAGTGAAAGAAATAAAGAAATAAAGAGAAATAAATATTCAATTAGGAAAAGAGAAAGTCAAATTGTCCCTGTTTGCAGACGACATGATTTATATTTAGAAAACCCCATCATCTCAGCCCAAAATCTCCTTAAGCTGATAAGTAACTTCAGCAAAGTCTCAGGATACAAAATCAATGTGCAAAAATCACAAGCATTCCTATACACCAGTAACAGACAGAGAGCTAAATCATGAGTGAACTCCCATTCACAATTGCTACAAAGAGAATAAAATACATAAGAATCCAATTCACAAGGGATGTGAAAGACCTCTTCAAGGAGAACTACAAACCACTGCTCAATGAAATAAAAGAGGATACAAACAAATGGAAGAACATTCCATGCTCATGGATAGGAAGAATCACTATTGTGAAAATGGCCATACTCCCCAAGGTAATTTATAGATTCAATGCCATCCCCATCAAGCTACCAATGACTTTCTTCACAGAATTGGAAAAAAACTACTTTAAAGTTCACATGGAACCAAAAAAGAGCCCGTATTGCCAAGCCAATCCTAAGCAAAAACAACAAAGCTGGAGGCATCATGCTACCTGACTTCCAACTATACTACAAGGCTACAGTAACCAAAACAGCATGGTACTGGTACCAAAACAGATACATAGATGAATGGAACAGAACAGAGGCCTCAGAAATACCACCACACATCTAAAACCATCTTATCTTTCACAAACCTGACTAAAACAAGAAATGGGGAAATGATTTCCTATTTAATAAATGGTGCTGGGAAAACTGGCTAGCCATATGTAGAAAGCTGAAACTGGATCCCTTCCTGACACCTTATACAAAAATTAATTCAAGATGGATTAAAGACTTAAATGTTATATGTAAAACCGTAAAAACCCAGAAGAAAACCTAGGCAATACCATTCAGGACATAGGCATGGGCAAGGACTTCATGACTAAAACACCAAAAGCAGTGGCAACAAAAGCCAAGATAGACAAATGGGATCTAATTAAACTAAAGAGCTTCTGCACAGCAAAAGAAACTACCATCAGAGTGAACAGGCAACCTACAGAATGGGAGGAAATTTTTGCAATCTACCCATCTGACAAAGGGCTAATATCCAGAATCAACGAAGACTTTAACAAATTTACAAGAAAAAATCGAACAGCCCCATCAAAACGTGGGCAAAGGATATGAACAGACACTTTTCAAAGGAAGACCTTTATTCAGCCAACACACACATGAAAAAAGGCTCATCATCACTGGTCATCAGAGAAATGCAAATCAAAACCACAATGAGAAACCATCTCACACCAGTTAGAATGGCCATCATTTAAAAAGTCAGGAAACAACAGGTGCTGGAGATGATGTGGAGTAATAGGAAGGATTTTACACTGTTGGTGGGACTGTAAAGTAGTTCAACCATTGTGGAAGACAGTGTGGTGATTCCTCAAGGATCTCAAACTAGAAATACCATTTGACCCAGCAATTCTATTACTGGGTATATACCCAAAGGATTATGAATCATGCTACTATAAAGACATGAACACATATGTTTATTGTGGCACTATTCACAATAGCAAAGACTTGCAACCAACCCAAGTGTCCATCAATGATAGATTAGATTAAGAAAATGTGGCACATATACACCATGGAATACTATGCAACTGTAAAAAAGGATGAGTTCATGTCCTTTGTAGGGACATGGATGAAGCTGGAAACCATCATTCTGAGCAAACTACCGCAAGGACAGAAGACCAAACACTGCATGTTCTCACTCACAGGTGGGAATTGAACAATGAGAACATTTGAACACTGGGTTGGGAATATCACACACCAGAGCCTGTCATGGGGTGGGGGGTTGGGGGAGGGATAGCATTAGGAGAAATACCTAACGTAAATGAGGAGTTAATGGGTGCAGCACACCAACATGGCACATGTATACAAACCTGCACATTGTGCACATGTACCCTAGAACTTAAAGTATAATAATAATAATAAAGAAATGTAAGAAGTGCTAAATTACAGATTTTCAAATATTTAGGAGACATTAATATAATGCCATGTTTTTTCTGAACACTTATTAAGCACAGTTAACAAAAACAAATAGAAATGATAAAGTTTTGTTAATATTTCATGTTAACTCCCATTTTTATTTTAATTAATTTCTGGCTTGAAACCATTGGAAATTTGTTTTTAACGAACAGAATTAAATACATTAGGTCCTTGATAGAATTCTTTTCCTCCAAAGAATATCACCATCCCCCACTTTTAGCTAACTGTCATAATATGTTCTTTTTTTCCAGATGCTTCTTGTTCCAGAACTGTATACACAAGTTGGACGACTAAACTGATATTTGCATAACAAGAAAAGTGGTCTTTAGACAATTTGGCAAATATGCTCATAGCAGCACTGCCAGGAACTAACCCCCAAAATAGGATCACAGCAGAGTTGGAACGCCAGTGATAGGGCTTTATTTCCAAGCACACAACCAGAGTTAGAGAACACATTCAAATAACCCAGGCCTTTTTCTATGTAAAAATTTTTAATAATCATGGCATTTCCAATGCAAATTTAAAATCTAGTCAGTAGCTTATTTTATTAAGAGACTTCATGGTTTTGACAGGTAATGATCTTTGCTAGAAAGGTCCCCCTCCTCCTCCTCCTCCTCTTCTTTCTCAGGTCTATTCTTGATTCTGAAATTCACACCACTGGAATTTTATACCACACCACAGTTAAACATTTTTTTCTGAATTTTACTATATTGCATTTTCCTGAGGATTTCTTTAATGCATGCCCTAGTTCTTTGGAGACTTTCAATGCCTGTTTAACAGCTTTCCTTATTCATTAGCAACTTCCTTTAGAATCTAACAAGTCTCTTATGATCCTGGAGTTCTGTCAATTGTAGTAATTTTTTATTGTTTTTATCACACGGTTGGGAATATTTCTGCTACTTTTTACCCTCACTTAGAAGCTTAATATAACTACAAAAATGTTATATAACTCTTATTAATGTCTTCATCTTTTGTCATTATGAGTGGCCTAGCCCCTCCATAGACAATTTGAGCCTATGATTTTTCATGGAAGAGGGCATAGTTTAGCTTCATGTATTATTATCCTCTCTCATATTTGCTCTATCAGTATATATTGGAATATGGTTGAATTCTATAGCATGTATTTTATTGCTTTCACACGTTTTATTGCGCTTATGTTTGGATTTCTTCTCATCTGAGAAAGGATTGATTTTCTCATCTCAGTATATTTTTAATAAAATCATAGCTAAGAAAGAACATTTCATCCATCTAAAAGCTAACTTCCTTTCTTTTATTTTGTCCTGAAAAATACTACACCCACACATTTTTGCCAATAGCCTAAGACATTTAGCCATACTAATCTATCCTATTGGCTCCTTGGCTTTGATTGATGGACTAACAAAAATAGCTTGCTTGATGTTTCCAGAGAAAGTATCTTACCCTCATCTGTCTAAAGTATTCCTAACATAGGATTGTCAGATTTAGCAAATAAAAATATAGGATTTCTACTTATATTTCAATTTCATGTAAAAAACAAATAACTTTTTAGTATAAGAACATCTTAAATACTTAGAGGCTTATCTGAAGTTCACATTTAAATAGGTGCCCTGTAAGTTACCAGGCAATCCTGTCCTAAAGGAATAATATTCAAATCTCTCTTTAGCTTTTCCTCCAAATGTTGCTTAAAAATTTTCTGGGAAAATCATTAGTTTTATCTCCAGAAGCAAGACACTGTTGTCAGAAAAGGATGGGTTTCATTTTCTATTATTTTCATGTACTTGATTATTTATGATATTAGAACTGGGATCTCAGGAGTGGCCTTGTGTAGCAATCAATGGTGGCTGACCATTGGTTGCTCTTTAGGAAAAAGGGTCATAAGCCCCCTTTTGCTCACTTCCCTGCCCCTTGAAATTAACTTATTGATTTAAATTAAAAGCATTGCATGCCTACTCTACGATGAATATTCTGATGTCAAGAATCCCAAACAAGCAGCAAGATTCTGTCCACCAGAAATGTTAAGCATATGTAAACCGGAGGCGGGCGACTGGGAGGTACCAGAATATGCTCTTTGTATTGATTTTAGTACCTGAACTTATGTGCTTTAATTGAGTTATACTTACCTATAAATTGATGCTCCCATCATTGAAAACAGCTTATGCTGTTACAGAATACATTGCGTAAGTGTATGGATTCCTTTACAGTCAACCAAAGGGTAAAGGTGACATGAAGAAGAAAAAATACGCTAACTAAATGAAAATTGGGAGTCATAAAAACATTTTTATAGAACTATAGAAATGATCTAAATCTCTTTTGGTGGGCTTTCTTTGCATCAGTACTACAAATGTTGGATTGTCCCAGCTCTGTCCTCAGACATCTCTGTAATCAGTATCTTGTCAGAGATCCCTGAAGAGGGGTTCTGGAGAGCCCTGGAAGGTTCTTGAGACCTCTCGAGGCAATCCAAAATGTCTTCCCGAAATGCCTTGGCCCAGCATTTCACTCAGATATCTATATAAAGTCTCCCCTTAGACAGATCTTCTCTGACAACCCATTAGAAAATAGCAGCCTCTGTTACTTCATCACCTTCCCTACTTCACATTTTGTATAGTTCTGTTGCAACCTGAAATAAAATAATTTAAACCGAAATATAAATAGCACATTTGTTTATATTGGGTTTCCCACACAAGCTCAAAGAATGTAAGGACATGTACTTTTGTTTATTACTTTATCCCCAACACATTCAATAGTACATACCATATTGCATGTCTACAGAAATCGTTTGTAATTTTTTTGTACAATGAATGTATTTTATCTGATAGTTTTTCTTGGCAGTGAAAATATGCTTTTCCCTTACAGCTGCTCTTATTGAAAGACATTACTCTTAAGTGAATTTCCTCACTCCAGTAATTCAAGAAGAAAAAGTGTATATAGAGAAAAAGCATTAATAGTGTTTTATAACTTATTCCTAAAAATGGGTTGATTAAATGTTTATCATTAGTGCAGCAATGAAGTTTCTTTTAAACTCTGAAAATGAGGGCACATTCAGTGACTTATATTTTCAATGCCTTGTGTAGACCAAAAATAGATAAAAACAAGAATCACTAGGAAAGTAATATTGTATAAGCCAATCTCTAACAGAGTCACAATAAAACAAATTAATGTTTGAAATTATCACCATTAGGTCAAATCTGTGTCTTGAGCTTCAAAATACTTCATTCATTCAATGGTTAATCGGTCACTGACTACTGTAGGCTGGGTACTGGGGAGCCAAAAGAGAAATTAATCACGGTCATCAATTTAAAAACCAAAAACTCTGTCAGCCAAGTGTATGCAACAGTTTTGCAGAATAAACACAGTGAGTTTGGTTTAAGACAGAGAAATTTAAGTTTCCAGAATATTGGGGAGAAAGTGTCTAATAGAATGGTGGAGTTCATGTAGAGATTCTGGACTGGAAAAATGATTTGGCCACCATTAGCATAGGACTAGATGCCACTAAAGTGGCAGAGATCACTTAGAATAAATGGCAAACAAAAAAGAGGCCTTACTTCCTTGAGATTCTTCTGACTAGGAGCCAGACACTACAGAGCATGGAAAATATTTTGTAAGGTAGAGTTACCGAAGACGGCCTTTTTCTCCGAGATATGCTGACATGCTTAATGTGGGCTTTCTTTACAACAATGTGATCATTCCAACAACTACTAGTTCCACGATGTTTTTAGAGTTTACAAATGTATTACTACAGTGAGTTTTATTGTATCTGAGCCTCGTGAGAGATTTACGATTATCCCTATTTTATGCAAAACTTCAGAAAGTTTAAATGAAAAGTCACAAATAGATGATTGATACCTAATCCACAGCTCTTGGATGACCTATAGCGTCAATGTTTTCAATGAAGAGAAGGTGATTTTCACCCCATCCTTCACTTCTAGTTTTTCCTAATTGTTCTATATGACTTTATTGAAAGCTTCACTTCAAAATCAATCTCTCCCCTTCTCAAACTATCTTTCTTAATAAGGATAATTGTTAGGAAGTTCCCACAGCTACCTAACACCCTCTAATTCCCAAGACCTTGTGAATGCTTCTGACTATGAATTTTGAAGGCATTCCAGAAATACAGTTTCAGTTTGATTATAAAGCAAATAACATCTTGGATATTATTATATTTAAATATTTAGAATTATTTAAAATTAATTTTTTGCAAAAAATTCTTGGAGGGAAATGAGAACAAGAGTTTATTTAAGAAGTAGAATTTTATTTCTTTTTCTACAGGTCGACTTACTAACACTGTGGTTCTCCATAGAAATAAATAAAATTCACATACATAAAAAACGGTAGAGAATACTAAATGTGCCAAATAACGAATTCCTTTAAGCATAGATATATATATACACATATATACACATATATATATACATATATACATACGCACACATATATATACATATATATACACACACACACATACATATACATGTATATATACACACATACATACTTATATACACTTTTATACCTGCCAAGAAAGGTAAGTTTGTCACTGCTTAGAGATTGCTGAAAGCAAAATGAAAGAGTTCCATCAAGTGGTCATATCAAGACACAGCAGTTTGTATTTCACCAATAGAAAGAGGAAAACAATTTCTCTGAAATCTAGTTCAGACATAGATTTCTAACCGAGCTATTAAAATTTTATGCCATGCAACATTAAAAAACACAATTAAATGCATTTTAAACATTATTACTAATTCATTTTCCAATTCATTTTTAAACTGCAAAGAAAATAGAAACTATGTGATTTTTATTTTTTATCTTTTTCATAACGAATACTCTCTCCATATAGTTTGCAGTTGAAAATGCGTGGTTATAATCTTAATTCGCATGTTAGTCATTTTTTTAAATTAGCAGGTAAACCACAGGTAATACTAAACTAAGTATTTGGATTGCACCGAAAATTCAGAAACTAACTACTTGCAAATGACCTATACATCTTAAAATAGTACAAAATAAATACAAAGAAAACTCTACTCAAGGTTGTTTTAAAAAATAAAATAAGTTATAAAACATAAACATGAGTTAACTTGCTTCTTTTAACAATCTATAGTTTTTGCCTTGCCAAATTTCATCTCCTTCATAAAGACAGACAAAACAGGCATCTTTCTTTTTAAAGTATAATTGATTTAAGGGGCCATTTTCTCATTATTTTGGAAAAACCATCATGGCTTATTTTAATGTTATAAATGCTACTTCTAAATATATATTACAGATTAAGATTTGTTTCTTGCTTAATAAAGCAGTAATTCATTTAAGCAACCATTGTTTAATTAAACTTTCTGAATATTATATATATATTACTAATGAGATGAGGTTAAACAATAGATTTTTATATAAAACCTATGAAATATATATTATCTAGACATAAAATTGGAAGCAATGTATTTAATGATTAAGATCATGGATTTTGGCATCAGAGAGATTTGATTTGAATCTAATCTCTTCCACTTTTTTTCTCTGTAACCTGGAGCAATGACAAGCGTACTTTGTTTCATTGCACTTTTCTTGTAGATGTTGTGTTTTTTACAAATTGAAGGTTTGTGGCCAGCCTGCCTTGAGCAATTCTACCCACACTATTTTTTCCAACAGTATGTGCTCACTTTTGGTTTCTGGGTCACAGTTCAATACTTCTCACAATATTTCAGATTTTATCATTGTCATTATATTACTTATGGTTATCTGTGATCAATGATCTTTTATGTCACTATTGTAATTGTGGGACACCATACACTCTGCACATATAAGATAGCAAACTTAATTAATATCATGTGTGTTCCCACTTCTTCAGCAGCTAGCTGTTCTTCCATCTCTCTTCTTCTCCTCAAGCCTCACTATTCCCTGAGACACAACAATATTAAAATTAGACCAAGTAATAACCCTGCAATGGCCTGTAAGTGTTCAAGTGAGAAGAAAAGCATCATACATCTCCCACTTTAAGTCAAAAGCTGGAAATGATTAAACTTAATGAAGAAGGCATGTTGAAAGCTGAGAGAGGCTAAAAGCTAGGTCTCTTATAACAAACAGCCAACTTATGAACACAAAGGAAAAGTTCTTGAAGGTAATTGACAGTGCTACTACAGTGAACAAATGAACGATGAAGAATGTAAAACAGGCTTGTTGCTGATATGGAGAACGTTTTATCAGTCTGGATAGAAAATCAAACCAACTACAACAAGGCCCAAATTATCTTCAATTCTCTTCAGGCTGAGAGAAATGAAGAAGAAAAGTTGGAAACTAGAAGAAGTTGGTTGATAATTTTTAAGGAAAGAAGCCATCCCAAAATAAAAGAAAAAGTGCAAGGTGAAGTAGTAGCATGTGCTGATGTAGAAGCTTTAGCACATAATCTGGAAAATCTAGCTAAGATAATAGATGAAGTTTGTTACACTAAACAAGAGATTTTCAGTGTAGATGAAACAGACTTATATTGAAAGAAGATGCTGTCTAGGACGTTCATGGCTAGAAAATAAGTCAATGCCTGGCTTTAAAGCTTCAGTGCACAGGGTGACACTCTTGGTAGGGGCTAATGCAGCTGGTAAATTGAAGTTGAAGCCAATACTGATTAACGATTCTGAAAATAGCAAGAATTATGCTAAATCTACTGTGCCTGTACTCTATAAATGGAGCAAAGTCTGAATGACAGCATATCTGTTAACAGTATGGTATACTGGATATTTTTATCCCGCTCTTGAGACCTACTGCTCAGAAAAAAAAGAGTCCTTTCAAAATATTGCTGTTCATTGACAATGTACCTGACCACCCAAGAGTTCCGATGGAGGTGAACAAGGATATTAGTGTTTCTAAGCTCGTTAACACAACATCCATTCTGTAGCCTCTGAATCAAAGAGTAATTTCAACTTTCAAGTTTTATTACATAAGAACTAAACATGGTAAGGTTATTGCTGCCATAATGACTACTCTGATTAATCTGGGTAAAATAAATTGAAAATCTTCAGGAAAGGATTCACCACTCTGGATGACACTAAGGACATTTGTGATTCCTGGGAGGAGTCCAAAATATCAACAATAACAGGAGTTTAGAAGAAGTTGAGTCCAACTCTCACAGATGACCTTGAGGGGTTTAACTCTTCAGTGGAAGTAAATGCGGATGTGGTGGAATCAGCAAGACAACTAGAATTAGAACTGGAGCCTGAAAATGTGACTGAGTTGCTGCAGTTTCAAGATACAATTTTAATGCATTAGGATTTGTTTCTTAGAGATGAGCAAAGAAAGTCGTTCCTTGAGATAGAATCTACTCCTGGTAATGATGCTGTGAACATTCTTCAAATAACAACAAAGAATTTAGAATATTACAGAAACTTAGTTGATAAAGCAGTGGTAGAATTTGGGTTTGAAAGAAGTTGTACTGTGGGGAAAAAGCTATCAAACAGCATCACGTTACAAAAAAAAAAAAAAATCTTTCATGAAAGGAAAAGTCAACCAATGTGGCAAACTTCATTGCTGCCTTGTTAGAAGAAATTGCCACAGCCACATTAACTTTAAGAAACCACCACCCTGATTGGTCAGCTGCCACCAACACTTGGACCAAACCCTTTACCTGTGAAAAATCACAACTTGATGAAGGAACAGATAATCATTAGCATTTTAGCAATAAAGTATTTTAAAATTAAAGTATGTGCATTGTTTTTTAGACATACTTCTATTGCACACTCAGCTGCTTATATTGTAATGTAAACATGACTTTTTTATGCATTGGAAAACCAACAAACTTGTATGACTCACTTTATTGCAATGTTTGCTTTACTGCAGTGGTCTGGAACTGAATCTGTAATATCTCCAAGGTATGCCTGTATATCTTCATGTATAATAGGGAAGTAATTCTACTGATACAGGTATGGTAGAGCTTAGATAATGTCTCTTATATCAAGCATCTAGATTAGTAGCTGACTATCATCAAAATGAAAACACATGTTTGTGAATTAATATTTCCACTGTTCTATCTTGTTATTGGTAGGTGAGAGTGGTGGTGAACTTTCACCTCAAATTGTTTGATTTAAATAGTTGAAAAAATATAAACAAGTAAGGAGACAAAAGACAAATGTATTGCTTCTATGATGACAATACGATCATATTTCTTCTGAGTGCTCTATGACCTTCCTCCAATCTAAGCAATATTTCCATTTCTACTAGAAGCCAGAGAGATTCACACTGTTACCCTTCTTTCTGTCTTTTGGAAATTTGCAGTGATAATAAGTTGATTTAAAATCCTTACTTAATATCAAGAACAACTCTTCCTGTCAACATGGTAATAAAATGAACACTGAGGATGAAGAGAGAGAGAATGATAAAGTGCATTCAGTAAAACATAAACAAGTAAAGGATGTGGGCGCAAGGTATATAGGAAGTATTAATAGTTGTACTCCTCTCACATATTTTGTCATGTGTGAAATAATTCAAAAGTAAGATGTAAGTAAACCTAAAAGAAAAACTAAAACTCCCTTTAGGAAACCTAAAAGTGAATAGATTCACACTTCAACAAACTTTTGACGATATGTCAGCAAGATGGAAAATAACTACAAAAGGAAAGCTGCAGATACAAGAAGAAATATTGAGTGAAGAACATGGAAAGCATGTAGATAAACCACAGGGTCTGTGTGAAATAACAAAAAAATTAAATTTGGGAATACAGAAAGGATATAATTAAAATATGGGACAATAAGTAAGACTAGCAGGTGATTTGATTTTTATAATTCTAAGGTCCCTATGTTATATAAAGAAGGAATAGAGAAAATGATTAATGTAGACTTTAAGTAAATAAATCTGTTAAAATTTCATGGTAACTATTAAAAGAATAAAGAGGGAAATAGAATTTAAATAAAAACTTCATGTAAAAGATGCAGAAAAAGTGATAAAAAGTAAAAGCGATGAAGCAAAAGAGGAACATACAAAACAAGAAATAGGATGGTAATGAATCCAAATATATCAGCAATCCTAATAAATGTAAATAAATTAACTTTCTAGTTAAAGGTTAAATTCAATAAAAGATAAGATCCAGGATTATACTATCGAAGAATCACACATGAAAATAAAAACATGGAAAAACTGATACACAAAGGATAAGAAATTAGGCAGCTTAAATATTAGTCAAAGGAAAGCTGGTGTATCTATATTAATATTATAGAGTGAAGTCTTTAAGGCACAAAGCATCATATAGAATGGAAAACATCATAAAACAATGATAATTATACACTCATTTCAACTTTGATGCCTCTAATAACTTGCCTCAAAACATATAAAGAAGTCAACAAACCCATCATACCAAGGAATACACAGTGTTCTCAGGTACGCACGGAACTTCAGAGAAAGCCGAACCACATGGGGAAGACATAATGCACATATCAGCCAATTCCAAGGAATTATCAGACAGATATACTTCTCTTAGCACAACGAAGTTCAAAGTCAGAAAAAAACATTTTTTTTTGAAAAATTTGTAGATTTGGAAATAGGAAAGCATATTTAAAACATACAAGAAAGCAATAAAGTCTGAAAACCGATAAATTCAACAGTTAACTTAAGATATTAGGGAAAATATAAGAAACCCAAGCAGAAGAAATGCAATTATAAAAACCAACAATAATAATGAATGAAATAGTAAATAGAGATACAGCAGATTAAAACAAAAAGATTAACAAATCGAAAGGCTAATTCTTATATATTTAATATATGTGTGTGTCTAATCTACTCTCAATATTAAACTATTAATCCTTTCTTTCCTAAATATATATCAACAATGATTGTTATATTTTTTCTATTTTTATATTTACACAGGGAAATGTGATATTCACCATGTTTCACTTAGTGTTTTTTAACTCAGTATCATTTTTGAGGCCAATTTTGAGACCCATGTGTATAGAGAGATACTTTATCCCTTTTAACTCTTGCCCAGTAATATATAGATTAAATTTTTATCCATCTATCCCCCATTTGCTATCTACTAATAGTATTTCAAAGCACATCCCTGAATTTTCCTATGCATCTCTGTTACACGTTACCCTAAAGAGAAATGACAAGCTTTTTAGAGAAGTGGCATACTCAATTTCCCTAAATGTTGGCAAATTGATTATTTAAATGGCATTTAGCAGAAAATCTAACAAAACATTTTTCTTCACATTAAAAAAGAAATCCTTAAATTGCTTCTTAGTTTCTATAAAAATGGAAGAGTGGAGAAGTATTCAGGGCTTTATGTTTTATTCAATTGGATCAATATCCTCCATAATCCTGTGAATCACCTTTTTAAAAAATTTGTAAAACTTAAGACAATATTTTATAGTTTTGCTCCACATTGTTTGAAATTTAGAAACTTTTATTTCTAATTAGATTGCTATGACATTAAGTGTGTGTGTGTGTGTGTGATTGGTAGGTATATAAATTATCTACTACATGCAAGATATAAAAATATGATAAAGTGTTTGGACCTTACCCTTAGAAAACAATATCTCAATAACTGTGGTGTGGCTGAGATGATGTTCAGGTATCATCTCATATTTGCCTACATTTCTAAGTTTATTTCTACATTGCCAAGTTTGTCACTATAACATGGCCATTTCCTGTATAGGAGACAGATGCTCTTTAGGTGTGTCCATCATAAAACTAGTTTAATAAATCAGGACACATTGAAAATAAAATAAGCCTCAAGCATAAAGCAGGACCAATCCTTGAACAAAGTGTATATTCAATATATACTCCATTGGCTTCAATAGTGAAAATATACTGTGAGCTGTCACAAAGTTGGTAGGCTCTGATCCCCAGCGGGTACTGTGCCTGTCCTTTGCATAACTAGAGGGATTGTTAGTCCTCTTTGCATACATCACGATTGTTAATAAAGTGACATTTGTCAAAATGAGTAAGCACCTGTTGCCATGGAAGGTGCCATAAGCAAGATTATAAAACAAATTGTTGTAGTTGGCTAGGAACCAGGAGGAAGATGAACACCAGAAGAAAAGGCATTCTTTCCTTAATTCCTCATACCCATTTTACAATGCATTGCATACAGTTGTTTATGCAGAACACAGGCTGTTTTCTTTTTTTCTGAAACCTCATGTAACCGATGGTATTTTAAATGAGCTCTAATACAAAATGCCTCACACACTGCTATCCTATGCCTCATTTAACCCATTATATGGGTTCCCTCTTGAAACATTTAGTCTTCATTTGTCTATTTTTCCTGTAACTTATTTTTAGGAATAGAAAAATCATGTCCTGGGAAGCATGTCTTCTGGCACATATTTAAAATACCTAAGGGGGCTCAGGTAACATCAAGACCCTAGTAGGTGCAGACGGGTCCCCACCAATATCTTGGCATTTTATTTCAATTATTTACTATCTTTCAATATGGCCCACAGCATGAAGATTTTGCATATACCAGTTTATTTTTTAATTGAAAATTGAAATAATACCAATACTCATAAAAAAATCCATTCAATTCTATTCAGTAAACAGTCTTCCTCTTCATGCCAGTAGATATCTGTAACTCTTTCCCCAGGTTCCTTATTTAAAGTATCTTTACCAAAAAAAGCAGACAGGCTTCAAATAACCGTCTGACATTGGAGAATGACAATATTTTTTCTTGTGAATTAGCATCCTAGCTAGGCACTGATATGAGATATACTGACATAGCTTTCCTGCCAAATCTCATTCTTGTATTGTTCATGAATAGATTCATTATTTTGGTACAAAGACTTTAAATATCAAGTTTAATTGATCTTTTATATCACACTTCTCCAGAATTTTTTACTGAAGGATAAATTTGTTCCTCTAAAAAGCACAGCCTGTCTCGAGCAGATGCATGCCATTAAAAAAAAAAAAATCACATAAATGTCTTCTTTTGGTTCTATCACAGCCTAACATATGAATCCATGTTTATTGTGGTAATGATTCAAACTAGTAAAATGGGGTATAATTTTTGTTTGTATTATAATTGCAGTGCTCCTCATTTCTAGGTACCCCATACTGGCTATTCTCATGTTTTATGTGAATCTCAGGGTGTATTGACTAGCTCTGTGATCTTGGAAAAAATGACTGGCTGCAAAAAGTTCTCTCATTTCTTCTGCCAATCCCATTCTCTGAAGAGGAAAATGTAAGACTATGTGTGCAAAAATTCTAAGACACTGAGAGTCCAAAGAAAATAGAGAATAGATATTTAAGCTTGAGACCAGAAAGCATTTGTGATTATTAAGACTGAATTCTTGTGACTTTGAGTCAGAATGGCTTGTTTTTAGTTGGAAGTTATCTTCTAGATCCTTATTCTCTGATTATATGCAATTTGGAAATGTCCTACATAAAAACTGCTGCCTAACTTGTCACCTGGTTTTCTTCCAATGCACAGAAAGAACTAGAAGCCCTGCAACAAATGGATTATGTGCACCATCTGGCCATTTTGTGTCGCATACTAAATTTTAAACTAAAAATGCCTTTCTTCTTCCCATACTAGAACATAAGAAATTTGCTATCTTTTCTGGCTTGATGTATAACTTAATTTATTTGTTAATATAAGTTGTTGATGGCTAAAATTGTGTAAAATGTAGTTATACATAATTTTTAGCTTCAAAGTCACAAATTTTGTCACTTTATTATGGAGGAATTGCAAATATCTCTAGGGTATAAACTCAGCCTGATTTCTGGATATCTGTTTTTTTCTATTTGCAACTTCAAATATGTGTGTAACGCCATTGCGAACTCTCAATTTTGTTAGGTGTCTTTCAAGTATATATGAGAAGTTAACATATGCATATTTTATATAATTTTTACATGTAAGTGCATATGAGTTCCTCTGAACTTTGAGAAACTAAACTGTCCAGAAAGGTATGTTTTTACATGTAGCCATTTGTAATTTGGTAACCACAGGAAATGTAAATCTGAAAATAACTATAAAACAGTTAAGGATAAGTATATAGTGTGATTCTTTTCCTTATCTAATATAAATTTTTAAAGCCACAGGAAAAGGAGCCGAAGACTGGACTATAACAGGTTTGGAGGCTATGAATACATAGAATGATACCAATTTATGGAAATACAGATTGATATTAGCTCATGTTATTGAGGGCCTACTCTTTGCCTTTTTTGTGTATGTATGTATGTATGTCTTTATTTATTTATTTCTGTATTTATTTATTTTTAGAGACAGGGTCTCACTCTGTGGTTCAGATTGGAGGGCAGTAGCGCGATCACAGCTCACTGCAACCTCAACCTCCCAGGCCTAAGCAATCCTTCTGCTACAGCCTCCCAAGTAGCTGGGACTACAGGCACGTGCCACTGCACCCAGCTAAATTTAAAAATATTTTGTAGAAACTGGGTCTTTCCCTGTTGCCCAGGCTGATCTTGAACTCCCGGGCTAAAGCGATCGTCCCACCTGGGCCTCCCAAATTGCGGGGATTACACGCACAAGCCACCGTGCCCAGCCACCATTGCCTTTATACATATTACCTCATTTAAATATGCATTTTTCCAATGGAAGGAACTGGAGCTTAGATAAATTCTATACCTCTCAAAATAACACCACGTGGATTTTTAAAAAAATCTTTAAGCATTTACCTACTTATTTATTTGGCTAATGGGAAAAAAAAGCTCCCAGTCACAAACATCCCCCATCACAAACATCACGATCCATGATGATAGAGCAAAATCAGATATGCTAAATTTAGCCAAATGTATTGCATACAGTAGGTCATCAATACATGCTTATTGAATTAATTAAAATCCAACTTGAAAAGGAAATTGACCCTGTCAAATATTTGTATATTTTATCTCATCAAATTTAGTTGTGTGTGAGCCAAAGAAAACATATGAAAAGTGTTTTATTTTGCAGGGACAGATGTATAAAATATTATCTAATTTTAATATACTAAAGGCATAGTTATAGTTTTCCTTTAAACATCATTTTGACCTTAATGATGTGACTTACTATTTTACCCTCCAAAAACAGTACACTTTATAATTATAATTGCTGGAACACGCCACTTTCTAGAATTACGAAAAATAATTCATTACACATAAAGGCTTTATTTTGGAATGAATAAATGAATGTTGGCTGTCATCGTAATTTGTGCCTCCCGAAAGATTGGTTTCCTACCTCTAGATAGAGAGAAAATAAAATTTAATCTTTAAGAATTCACATTTCTTGTTTGGCAAGAGTTTGTATTGCTACTAATTAGCTGAAATAGAAATTAAAGAATCTCGGCTACATTGAACAACTGGGCTTTGAATGTCTAAAACTGTTTCCTCAGAAGAGAACAGGTGATGTCATTGCATCAAGTCACTGGGATGAATTGCTGAAAGGGAGATGCATGGAAACAATATCGTACCCTCAAAATTTCCATTGAGGAGCACAATGTCTCCATATACACTATTACCAGTTTCCCTTCAGAATTTTCTCTATGTCTGCTTTTAATTATCCCAAATTCATTTATCCCCCCTATTTAAGTTCCCCCTCCCTCTTCCCCTATATTTCCCCTTGAACCTATCTTTTCTGTATCCATTGCAGAGAGATCACTTCGTTGTAACTGAATACAGATCTGAATGCTTACCACTTGCAGAGTCCAATTCACAAGAGTGAGGTCTGGTGGAAAGAAAGGGATTTTACTAACCAAAACTAGTAAAGGGGATGTGGCCGGATTCCCATCCAAAGCAACCACTTCAATTTTGGGGGTGAGGGTAGGAGTTTAAGTGTGGAAAAATTGATAAGGAAGGCGCGCAAAATTGTGCTGAGTACAATGTCTGTGTGTCTTGCTCTGGTGGCTATTTTGTGTCTCAGTCCTCCTGAATCACGAGCTGGCAGCATCTCAACAATGGCGGGGTTGTTGACTAGCCAGCCACCTTGAAATAATCTTGGGAATTTTGCAGCTGAGTCTCCAAGCTTCCTTTGTCAGACTCAAGATTAGCCCCTGCAACTTCTAAGAAGGCATATAGACGACAGCATACAATTAGATAAATGTGAAGGGAGTATACATGGTAGGAAAGGGAGGGATATGGAGTCTATTTTATGGCTAAGAGAAAAGGCTTCTACAGTTTTCTTCAAGGTTTTATCTTGAAACCCAAGACTAAAAAAAATAAAATGCATTTTGAAGTTAAGCTATCTGGTTTTTTAATGATTTATAGCTCTGGGGGTCTTCTCTTTTCTAAATATCCCCAAGCCCTAGGATGTATTTTGGGCAATAATTTGTACTAAATATGTGAGTTCAAAATGAGATATTTATTTACCTTGTACTTTATGTTGCAAATTTCCTAAAACTGTAATTTTAACAATCTACACGTTTATATTTATGTGATGGTTTTGTTAATTTCATTTCAACACTTTTCTCCAACAAGTGGATTTATACAAAACTGACAATGTGAATCTTCTTCAGCATCCCCCTTCAACATCTTAATAGGATAAAATGAATCATAATTTTAAACTACATTTCTTAATTTAAAGAAAAAAATTATGTGGACATATTCACATTCAAGGTGAGTATCCAGCAAACAGTAAATCAGGCAGGTGGTTATGTTGGGAAATGGTAGCAAAACATTTACAATTGATGCCATATGGCTTTCAGCCTAGTAGGGCCAACTAGCTGTGTTCAATGACTCTGGGGAAATTAAGCTGTTTGAAGGTCATTAATGCTAATTCTAAACCTCTGGGGCAGTGACAGGAAGTTGGCAGCAATATGCAGGGAAACCATACCTCCAACTGAGTGGATAAGCCTCCTTCATAAGTGGACCGAGGATTGTTCTTGTTGGGCCTGTGCTCTGATTTGGAGACAAAGAACCAGGTATAACCACTATTGCTGCATATACACAGCAGGCAGTAACGTATATTCTGATCCTGCCATTGTCTTTCTTAAACTGACCAGGAGTCCTTATCATAAAGTTCAAATCCCCTTCCATTATCTTCCTGTTTCAGCTGATACCACTGTCCTCTGGACTAAGCCCCAGGCACATTAAGTTTCTAAGTTGACATTTTTAATTAAGTTTTAAAGACATATTTGGAGAATTTTTTAATGCACAAGTATATGTCCAGCTCAAATAATTCCACTTTCAATGTGCTTTCCTGGGTTTCTTGAATGCCATTGAGAAATTACAGTACATATAAAGAAAATAGAAAAGAAATAGTAATCACTGAATCAATGATTAGCGAAAAAAAAACAGCAAAAGCTAAAGCTTTTCAGCAATTAAGTTCACCAATTTTCAGTAAATAACTCAAGTGAAAAAAATTAATTTATCTACTTGAAAATGGCTAATGCAGAGTCAAAGATTAAAATGTTGGAAATAAATTTTCTTCTTCCACGCCAACCTTTAAGGAAAATATTATTGAACTCTTCTGGAACACAAAATCTTTGCAACCAGCATTATTATGTATATTATCCACTTACATTAAATTAAAACTCTATATGCATGAGGGAATGTTTCTTCAAATATTAACCATAAATAGAAATTAGAAAAATGTATAAAATTAGGTTGTATATTTCATTCCTAAGATTTTCTAGACTGGGTTTTCTGAAAGATGCAACACCATTCTCTTGATATTCTACAAATAGAAACACGCTACCCCAGAGCATTGGGTTCAGAACGTGCTACCCCAGAAGATGGCACCTTCACATTTGAGAAAATCACAAAGGAGAAAGGTCTCTGACCTTCTCCAATCCTTCTTCTCTGAAGCAAGCTGTAAAAGAATCTGATCTTCAGCTGGGTGCGGTGGCTCACTCCTGTAATCCCAGCACTTTGGGACGCCGAGGTGGGTGGATCACGAGGTCAGGAGATTGAGACCATCCTGGCTAACACGGTGAAACCTCGTCTCTACTAAAAATACAAAAAATTATCCGGGTGTGGTGGTGGCACCTGTAGTCCCAGCTACTCGGGAGGCTGAGGTAGGAAAACGGTGTGAACCCGGGAGGTGGAGCTTGCAGTGAGCGGAGATCACGCCACTGCCCTCCAGCCTGGGCGACAGAGCGAGACTCTGTCTCAAAAAAAAAAATAAAAAAAGAATCTGATCTTCCTCTGAAGTATGTGATAAGAGCCTCATGTGCCTCATATCTGGAGACAAGGAATGTCACACTGGGACACAGAAAATAATATGAACAAACAGGCCTTGCTAAGTTCCCCCAGCTTATTACCATTAGATCATACTCCTTCTGTTCAATCATGCTTCCTCATGACTGTCTACTCCCCATCCAACCTAAGCATAAATATACATAGATTTCGCCATTTCTTTGGGTCTTCATTTCTGAAGGTCCACATGTCACATAAAATTTACATTAAATAAATATGTATGCTTTTCTGTTGTTAAACTGCCTTTTGTTATAGGTGCTTCAGCCATGAACCTAGTGATGGATGAGAAAAAAAAATCCCTTCTACCCTACACTAACAAGGAAGGACGAGAGAGAGAATTCTAATTTCTTACCATAGGTATTCAATGTGATGAGAGGGTGGTCATTTGATGTATAAAATTAGGAATTCATTCTAAAACATGTTTGAAACTTTTGTTTACTTTATTGCAGAGGAAGGGGCAAGTTTGGTGCTCCAAATTCCTGTTTTATTTGCCATCATAGAAAGGATTTGAATTTGCAAGACACTTCAGAAAAGTCTGATTTTTTTTTTCACTTTAAATGTGGTATTGTGGTTACCGTAATGAGGTGGCATCGACACTGCTAATACTTACCCTTTGGAGTTTACCCCAAGGCTTTACCATAAGACATCATCCAGATCACTGTGCTTTCTTTTAAAAAACAAGTCTTTATTAAAAAGAAAAGCACAAACTAGACCATCACAAATAGAAATTAGTAATAGCCAGAAACGTATTTAGCAGCGATATTTTTTCTTTTTTTTTTTTTTAACAGTCTTGCTCTGTCTCTCAGGCTGGAGTGCAGTGGCGTGATCTCGGCTCACTGTAACCTCCACCTCCCAGGTTCAAGCAATTCTCCTGCCTCAGCCTCCCAGAGTAGTTGTAACTAGAGGTATCCACCACCACACCCAGGTAATTTGCATATTTTTAGTAGAGTTGGGGTATCACCATGTTGGCCAAGCTGGTCTTGAACTCCTGACCTCAGGTGACCCGCCTACGAAAGTGCTGGGATTACAGGAGTGAGGCACTGCACCCAGACTTATTTAACATCAGTTCTAAACATTGTTGACACATTGCAGTATCTAATTTTCTCTAGTATCCTTAATTAATTATATAATGTGACTTTTGAAGAATTCTTATATACATTAAGATAAAGTTCAAGAAGGCCATTAGCAAAGGATTTTAAAAAGAGTAGTTTTTTTACAAAGATTTTCCATTTTAAACAGATTTTTCTTATAAAATAAATTTCTCCATGTCTTTTAAAAATACGAAACTTGGCTCCCATTAAATATGCTCATTTTTAGTTACCCATGGGATACCCTTACTTATCTATGATAACAGATACTTGTCATAATTTCCTGTATACTCCTAATGTCAGAGGTATGTTTACAAGTGGTATCATTTACTTCTGGATTTCATTTCCAGCTATTTAACCTCCAGATTCATGATAAAGCATTTTTAAGATTATCTCTGAAAACAATACCTGCTTTTTATTTACTCAAAATATATCTACACTTAACATAAGTACACTTTGGATAAGCAGTTATTTTTAGGCAAACTTTTACTAAGATAAGTATATGACAACATAAATAATGGAGGATATCCATGTGTAGCTAAAAGTGAAAATATTTACTTTACCTGGAAGATGTGTTTTTTTTAAA
The DNA here is from genome assembly GCF_028878055.3 of Symphalangus syndactylus. Taxonomy (NCBI): domain Eukaryota; kingdom Metazoa; phylum Chordata; class Mammalia; order Primates; family Hylobatidae; genus Symphalangus; species Symphalangus syndactylus. The sequence continues at coordinate 105,875,930 of NC_072437.2, read as the reverse complement.
AAAAAAACCCTGAAACAATTGATTTCATGCAAAAAAAGTGCTAAAAGAAAAATGCGTAATCTCTGTATGATAAAAACATTTTCTCGAGCTGTGCAAATGACCTTGTTGATTTTTATTTTATCTAAGAATGATTTTAATATGCAATAATACAACTTACAGCAACATATAACAATGCATTTAATAGTAATGCACAAAAGTAACAAAGCAATGCAGATAAAAATGTTATACTGAACTCATCATTTGACATACTTCCTGTATTAGAATAATTTGCTGAATAATGTCAATTATCAAAACATGTAGCTGCTATGTAGTCCCTTAAAAACTGATATTTCCAGCATGTATATAATACACATATAAGTATATTCGTGTTGAACATAGCTTTAGTACTTTTTATATTTTTTTAAAAAGAAATTGTATGCCTTTTGTTCAAAACCACTATAACTTACTTGACCTGTGTGTGATTTTTATTTTCCGTTAAAATATTTAATTTCCAATATAGTTTGGATGTAGGACAGTCTGCATTTTAGGAAGCAAAAAAATAAATTTTAGAAAGGTAAAATATCAAAGCCAGTTTTGTAGTAATAGTGATGTCTAAAAGTTGAAATAGTAGCTGTCATTAAATGAGCACCTACTATATTTCAGGCACTAAACTGGATTCTTATAGACTCTTTAATAATAATATCATACATTATAAATGTGAAATTTTAGACTGCAAAGTACATAATTTGCTAAAAGTCACAGATGTAATAAACTGTCAATCCAGAATTTGAACTTAAATCTTTTGGCTGCAGAGAGGAAAACAAAAGAACGGTAGGTAAATAGCTAGATGAATCCGTTGACTGACAGTCGTATCAGCTTCCCTTTACTGAATGCTGATCTCATCACACCAGTATAACTTTGTAAAATGTGTTTATTATTTCCATGTTCAAAGTGAGTGACTTAAGGCTAAAAATGATAAGAAATGTGTCCTTGATGGCAGCTATCACTGGAAGATCCAGAATTTTAACCAATATTTCACTATCCAGTATTACTCATTTCAAAGCACTCAGCCTTTCTGCTATCACATACAATTTCCACTTCAAGTAACAAATTCAAATATAATCGGTACAAAGTTTATCCTACCCTGAAAATGAAATGTATAATATTCAAGAACAACTTGATGATTCACATCTGAGAAAACATAGTACTCTCAAAGTGACAAATACTGAATAAATAAATATTACCTCTGTATTGGATGTCTAAAAATGAGTAAGGACAAGATACTTCAAGCTGGAAAAATTAGAATGCAAACAAAAGACAACGGAGAAACCAAACATAGCTGGTCACATATGTATTTTTGTAACGATTTTTAAGTCTGGGAGTCTTGTTTCCTAAGCAAACATTTATTTTTTTGTTAGCCAGAAGTTTATATCTCCCTAGATTATGTAAAATACTGAAAAAAGAAATATGAAAACTTTATTTTTAGTTGTGTCATCAAACAGTGCCTTACATATTTGAATGACTACACTTTCAAAAGCTGCCAAACTTTAATTTCTTCTGTTAGTATCTATATCTACACATATTCAACATTCAAAGTAAGGAATCTTGTAGTGTGTGTTATATTGTTCAAGTATTGATGATTTTGTTGCAACTCTGGGAACACTTTTTAGCCCCTGAAGCCTGAATTAGGGGTATCTATATAGAGAGGAAATTATTGGCTTATCAAAAGTGTGCATAGATTCTGTAGGTCAAGTCTATCCATCATAGACTTCCTAAAAGGTGGATTAGATTTGAAGCTCTCCCAATTTATTTTGTTATGGTTTATTGGCACATTCATTTTGCACAACTGTTTATACAAAATAAATGGCTGCTGATATCTTAAGCCCCTCCATTAGTGGAGTCCAATTCACCATCTAAGATAACAAAAACATAGGAATCTTCAGTTCCTACTGCTACCATTACAGAAGGCTCAAGCTGTAGAATATTTGATGCTTTCTGCTCTCAAAGTTCTGATCCAGTCCTTTCTCTTACATAACATCTGTCCATGGCCTTGCTCAGAGGGACCCAGTGCTCATTCAAAGATCCCTTTATTGTGGTGAATGTTTAATTTCTTACTAATATTCATTCAAATGCAATACATGTATAGTTACATTCAGTCTGTGCTGCTATAATGGAATATAAGAGACTGGGCAATTTGTAGAGATTCTTCATGGTTCTGGAAACTGGAAAATCCAAGATGCAAAGGCAAGTGTCTGGTGAGGACCTTCTTTCTGTGTCATCTCATGGTGGAAGGTGAGACAGCAAGAGATTGAACTCCCAGCTTTAAGTTATTTTAAATCAGCATGAATCTGTTCACAAGGCTTCAGCCTTCATGACCTAAACACCTCCCATTGGGCCCCACCTCCCAACAGTGGTTCATTGGATTATGTTCCAACACATGCCTTTTGGAGGGACACAGCCAAACGATAATGATATATAACAGCATTTTCTAAGTGTTCATTTTGATGAATTTTGACAAATGTTTACAGTAGTGTAACAACCACTTCAATGGAGACGTTTCATCCTAAAAATTCCCTTGTTCTATAGATTCAATTTTTATATTCTTCTGAAATTTTATGCTGAAATCTAATACCCAATATAATGGTATTGCGAGTTGGAGGCTTTGGAAGGTGATTAGATCATAAGAACAGAGACTTAATCAAAGGAGTTAGTGCTTTTTATAAGAGACCCTGGAGATATCCCGTCCTTCTACAATGTGAGGAGACAAAAGAATGGCAGCCACCTCTGAATCAGGAAGTGAGTCATTACCAGGCACTGAATCTGTCAGTAACGTGAATTTGAACTTCTGGTCACCAAAACTGTGAAAAATAAATTTTGGTTGTTTATAAACTACCCAGTCTATGATATTCTGTTACAGCAACCTAAAGTACTATGTTACCTGGTGCCCCTTTGTAATCAGTCCTCGCCCCCAACCTGACACCTAGCCCCTGTCTACCCCACTCAGATTTGGGTGGCTACAGTTTTGGCTATTAAATAATGTCACAAAAATTGAATCATATACTATGTAGCTTTGATTGTTTTTTATTGAGTTTACTTAATGCGTTGGAGATTTATTCATGCTGTTACATATGTCTATATTGTATTTTTTTATCGCAAACTAGTGTTCCATTTGATTATACCTTTACTAATACATGGGCCTCTGGATTATTTCTAGTTTAAGGCCATGCAAATAAAGTTGCTATAAACATTAGCAAATGGGTCTCTGTATGAACATGCTTTTATTTCTCTTGGGTAAACATCCAGGAATTGACAGTTGAGTCATATGATAAATGTATATTTAAATTTAAAAGAAACTTCCCTATTGTTATCCAAAGCAACTATACCACTGATGTTTCTACATATCCTCATCAGTACTCCGTCTTCTGTGATTTGATTATAGCCGTCCTAGTAGCTGTATAGAGCATCTCATTGCAGTTTTAATTGCATTTTCCTAATGACTAGTGGCGTTAAGCAAATTTTCACTGCTTATTTGCCATTGGTATATACAGTGGTTCCACGTTCTCCGTGAGAGATTAGTTCTAGAACCCTGATGGATGCCAAAATCCAGAAATGCTAAAATTCCAACATTGGTCCTGTATAACCTGGGAAAATTAAAACTGAGCCCTCTGCATCCTTGGGCTGCCCAATCTGGGAATACTATATTTTCTATCCATAGTTGGTTGAATCTGTGAATGCGGAGCTCGTACACAGGAAAGGCCAACTATATTTTTTGAAAGTCCAGTTTTTAGTCTGTTTCTACCAGTTATAAAAATTTCCAGTTCGCATATATGGAAACTGTTTTTATGTGGATGGCTGAGGATTCTTTTGGAAAAACATACTGTCAAGAAAAGAACATAGGGATTATAAGCCTGACTCTATAGCAAAATCTGATTTTTTAAAAAGAAATTTTTATTAAAATGTCTAAAAAACACTGGGGCCCTGTTGACATCACTTGGATACCCGGCTGGTATAATCTATGACAGTATAAAGAGCCCGTCTATGTACTCTTCCATGGAATATGAGATGTTGAGGACTTTGGCATGTCGGTAGTTATGTCCACTGGTATTTATTTAGGCAGAGTATGGGGGGTTGCCAGGATTAAGAGAGGGCATAGGGTCAAGTGTGCATCCTGAGAAGCCATAAACAGAAAAGAAAGTGTAACCTAGTAAACCGTGCAGTTCCCGCAGGAATCTGGCAGGAATGGGACACAGTGGGCCCAGCATGGTCTACCAACCCCCTGCCGAATCCTTGAAATTCCTTCTGAAAACCTCCAGAAAGAAAGGACAGAGTACTACATAGAGGGTTGAAGGTTCTGGTTTCTCCTGGCTCTTGTTTCTGTTTACGATTTGTATCTGTAGTAGTTTCCTGGGACTGCCCTAACAAAACAGCGCACAGTGGGTGGCTTAACCATAAGTGTACTGTCTCAGAGTTCTGGAAGGCAGAAGTCTAAAATCATGGTGTTGAAAAGGTGGCTCCTTCTGAGAGCCACAAGGAAAAAGCTATTCCAGAGAAGTCTCTCTCCTTATGTCATGCAGCTTTGGGTGTTTCTTGGTGTTTTAGTCTGTTCTCCTGCTGCTCATGAAGACATACCAGAGACTGGATAATTTATACAGAAAAAGAGGTTTAATGAACTCACAGTTCCATGTGCTGGGAAGGCCTCATAGTCATGGCAGAAGACGAAAGGCTCATTTCACATGGCGGCAGGCAAGAGAGAATGAGAACCAAGCAAAGAGGAGACCCCTTATCAAACCAACAGATCTTGTGAGACTCATTCACCACCACAAGAACAGTATGGGGAAAACCACCCCGTGATTCAATGATCTCTCACCAGATCCCTCCCACAACACATGGGAGTTACGGAAACTACAACCATGATTCAATTACCTCCCCCAAATCCCTCCCACAACACATGGGAGTTACAGGAGCTAAGACAGACCATATTGCTTGGCTTATCAATGGCATTCTTCCTGTGTCTTCACATCGCCTTCTCTGTATACCTATCTTTCCCTGTGTCCACATTTCTCCTTTTTGTAACTACAGAGTCATATTGGATTGGGCCCATCCTAATGACTTCATCCTGACTTGGTCATCTGCAAAGGCTGTATTTCCATACAAGGTCACATTCACAGCTACTGGAATTACCGTCTCATTATTTGCTGAAGGTACACAATTCAACCCATAACACTGTCAGTCTAGTAATTGTGCCCTTTTAGGTAATTTCTGTTTTCTACTCATAATTTAAAATGAAAGCATCTTGAAATTATAAAAGACAATAGTGCTAAGAGAAAATTTCCATCAACCTATGATTTTAAACTCTTCAAAGTGCTAAGAGAAAATATCCATCAATCTATTATTTTAAACCTTTCTAAATTATTAAGAGTAAGATATATAAAATAAGATAATTTTCAGGACAGCCATGGTTGTTCATGCGTGTAATCTCAGCACTTTGGGAGGCTCGGGAGAGCAGACTGCTTGAGCTCAAGAGTTCAAGACCAGCCTGGACAAGATAGTGAAACTTCATTTCTACTAAAAATACAAACAATTAGCCTGGTGTGGGCATGGTGGCAAATGCCTGTAGTCCCAGTTACCCAAGAGGCTGAGGTGGGAGACCTGCTTGAGCCCAGAAAGTCAAGGCTGCAGTGAACCATGATTGCACCACAGCACTGCAGCCTGGGTGACAGCCTGAGACCCTGCCACATACACACACACACATATTCAAATAAATGATTGAGTTTACATACCAAAGAGCACCAAAATATATGCTTCAATGAGAAGAAAAGAGTGAGATCTAAGTGGCACTGAGTTATACAGAAACTTGAAAACACGTTGGTGTATCTAAATAATCAATAACCAAAGTAACAGCAATAATAACACTAAGGATAATGACTATTTAGCTTGGAATTTAAAAAACAATACATAATTATATTTACAAATTGCAATAATATAAAAACTGGAAGAGATGATCATATCTAAAATTTTCTACAGCCTTTAAATTGTTCAGGTAGAAGGAGATGATTGTTTCAAGTTGTACTTTGCTAATGCAACCTTGTGCTTCATTAGTGCTAATGCACTTTGTTCAACATTTAATAACTAAAGAGCAATGAAAAGCGACACAGATTAAATGGAAAAGGAAATATACAAACAACACACCCCCAAAAAATATGCAATCAAGTCAATGAAAAGCAGAAAACAAACGAAAAAAGTAAAGAAGTAAAAATACAGTGAAATTTTATTAAAGATGCAGAAATATATCCATATGTGTCAAAATCATATTTAGTATAAATACATTAAGTTCACTATTAAAAGACAGAGAGTACAAGCTATAATGACAAAGGATTTTTACACGCTGAGGGACATAAAATGATATGCCAAAATTTAGATTGTATAGTGACATTAATATCTCATTAAATATGCTAGAGCAAAATCTGAAATATATTCAAAAATTAACTTTGGGAGCCCGAGGTGGGTGGATCAAGAGGTCAGCAGATCGAGACCATCCTGGCTAACATGGTGAAATACCATCTCTACTAAAAATACAAAAAATTAGCCAGGCATGGTGGCAGGCGCCTGTAGTCCCAGCTACTAGGGAGGCTGAGGCAGGAGAACAGGGTGAACCCGGGAGGTGGAGCTTGCAGTGAGCCGAGATCGTGCCCCTGCACTCCAGCCTGGGCGACAGAGCCAGATTCCATCTCAAAAAAAAAAAAAAAAAAAAAAAAAAAAAAAAAGCTTTCCAGTTGAAATATCTTTATAACGTAATATTGAATTCTCATGGCTAAGGAAAAATAATTTTATAATTAATCAGGTCTAAATAAAATAAATTAAATACTGAAAGGGCAAAAAATTATCTTAAAGCTTTTACACTTCAATGCTCAGTTTTGCTGTGAACCTAAAACTGTTTTAAAATTAAATTATGTTAAATAGAAATAATTATTTGTGGGACATTTAATGTTTCTTGATTAACCCTTGGACTTGTAGAGATTTTAACTTAGAACAGGCATAAAAATTGTAACAATTGTTATTGTGAATAGAATAGAATATTGTTCTGAGAACAGTAAATATTTCTTGAGAATTTCGATGTGTCAGAGGCTGGAATATTTTCACATATTGTTTAACTCTTTTGTCTTATATACTATTTTGTCTTTAAAACAATCAGATGAGGAAAATGAGGCTCAGATAGCAACTAGCCTGACCCAAATCACACAGCTAGAAAGCAGAGGATGCAGGATTTAAACCCAGAACCTGTTTGACTATTCACTACACTCTACCACCTCCAAGGAACGTGGTGCGTATATGATACTTGAGGACATATCAACAGTCACGACTAAGATTTAGTAAAACGGTGGAGAAATGAAGACAATGTTGAAAGAGAAAGAGTTCTAAGCCAACCACAATTAAAGTCTGAGTATGAAGAAGTCATGCAAAATATTTAACAATTTTACAAATGAAGAAGATGAGGCTAAGAGAGAATTCATTGCTTGCCTTATCGGACATCACAGTCCTCACTAATTATTTTAGTTTGTGTTTTCTTTCACATGTCTTGAAACTTGCACCATCCTATAATAGTCACTAGAATTTAGTACTTAATTTTTCTCTCGTTTCTGTGCATCTGTGCATGGAGAGGGATACCCCTGCTGCATGCTGATAGAAACTGACATTGTTTGAAAACACCTACTTTCATTTCCTAAATATGTGACTTCAAATATAACATAATTAAATATATAAATACTTAGGATATTTTTCTCTCTCTTAAAATTTATCTTAGCTTTGCAGGCCATAAGCTCAGAAATATGTGTTCCTTGTAAAAGCCACCATCTTGACCTCTTATTCTCCAACCATTAGCACAGTAAGTGTGCATTTAAACAGTTAACTAGCTATGAAATTGTTGGTAGAGGAGTTCTACAAAAACTGCAATGTATTAAAATCCTGTTTGGTCACAACTTTCTGAGGGAGGGAAGAAAACTTCATATGAGTTATGGCGATGTAATTTATGTTGATTATAAGAAAAAATTTGTTTAGGCCAATAAAATTCAAATTAACAAAGCACATTCAGAAACGAGGTTTAAAACATAAATAGCATGAAATAGGGGAGATTAGAGCTAATATTTTCCAGGAGCTAAATAAACACACAAGCTCATATAGCATTTATTGTAAAGGTTAGAAGAGAAATCTAATTCAATATATTTAATGTACATGTAGAATGATTAGAATCTGTCTGGTTCTTGATAAATATAATCTAAAGAATTAGTTTAGACATCTTTCTCCCATCTTCAGTCAGAGTTTTATAAATTAATGAAATTATCTATTATCATTTCATCTTAGATGTCATAAGACTTTGGAAACAGGGGGTATTAGGGACTAATTTACAACACATAAATAGCTTGAACAGGTGGCACTTAATACCATCACAGATACTGGTCGCTGGGTAGAGTTCACAGTTATGGAAGTGAATGCCAATTAGAAAAATGTTCATATCCTCATCACTGAATAAACTTAAACTAAGTGAAAAGACACCACTTGCCAGGTGCAGTGGCTCAGGCCTGTAATCCCAGCACTTTGGGAGGCCGAGGCAGGCAGATCACGAGGTCAGGAGATCGAGACCATCCTGGCTAACAGGGTGAAACCCCGTCTCTACTAAAAATGCAAAAAAAAAATTAGCCAGGCGTGGTTGCGGACAACTGTAGTCCCAGCTACTCGGGAGGCTGAGGCAGGAGAATGGTGTGAACCCGGGAGGCGGAGCTTGCAGTGAGCCGAGATTGCACCACTGCACTCCAGCCTGGGCGACAGAGCGAGACTCCGTCTCAGGAAAAAAAAAAAAAAGAATGGATGAATACAAATGCCTTTAATTCCGTTCAGACTTAAGACTTCACAGTTCTCAGAGACACCAAAGAAATTCTTTCCAAAAGTTTTTTTTGCAGAGATATATTTAAAGGCATAATTATATTTTTAAGAGCTTCCCAGATTGTAACAAATATAAGTAACTTCAACTAGCAAATAAGAAATTCATAAATGTAGCTAGCTGCTCAGTATTGCTGATTTGATATCATTTGATATCTTCGAAGTGTACCAACATTTAATGAGGATATAACTGAGTGAATCCTGCAACAGAAATATTAACATATGTGCTAAAATGAGCTATAATGGATATATATATTTCCAATGTCATTTAGAGCAAATACTTATATTAATCAGGCTGAATTATATGACTCCTACATTGAATCTTTGAACAATTGAGTTACAGTGGCAAATAATAGACAAATAAAGAAATGACATAATTAGATCATAAACTGATTTAGTAGTCTTATATAATTTTTATGTAGAGCCTGAAGGAAGAGTGCTGATCATGAAATAGTATCCTAAAAGAATGCAGCTATTACTTAATAATACAAGGAAATCAGAAAATTTGTCAAGGATCATGCAGCATAGTGAGTAGTGATGATTTACATATATCTGAATAGATGATTTACATATATCAGAATAGATGATTTACATATATCAGAACTGATGATTTACATATATCAGAACTGATGATTTACATATATCAGAATAGATGATTTACATATATCAGAATTGATGACTTACATATATCAGAATATTCATCCCTTAACTTAACTACTCATAGATAACAACTTGAGCATTGTGAAATGTTGTTTTCTCTCTGAGGTATTCTTTCAGATCCTACATACCAGTGAAACTACTGACATCAGCTCCTCCGAAGGGCTCCAGGAGAAGCTGACTCACTAAAGGGTGAAGTTTCTATATCCTGGTGATTTAAGATTTAATCCCCCTAACCCAAACCAGTCAGTGACCCCATTTATCCAGCCCCTGGTCCTCTACAATCCCTTCACCCCAACCAAGTACTCTCTGGAAAGACAGATTTGAGGGTGCTCGCATCTCCTCACTCAGCTGTCCTGCAATCATTAAACTCCTTCTTTACTGCAAACTCTGTTTATCAATTTATCAGACTGTGACTGCACAGCAGTCAGAGAATACAAACACGTGAGTCCTGTATCATTTATAAATATTTAACTTTTATATATATTTAACTTCTATACACATAATTGACTATTTTGTATATTACTATTAGTAGGTAATAATAATATTTATATTTCCTCCATAGGTAGCTTCTGGGGCATTTCTGCCTGGTAAATTTTATTCTTTAATGACAAAGACTAAAGTAAGTAACTTTAAAATATTATTGAGAATTTTTTTTCTATTGATGGGACACTGAATTTGTAGGTAGAAATAAAAACCTAGCTTTTTACTAAACTTAATTTTAAACACAATTCAAAATATAAATATAAAATTAAGAATTTCCAAAATTAAACTTAGTTTTAGAAACTCACATAAGCAAGTGTAATACTGAAGAGCAAAGAAACTGTGGTCTACAAAAAAAATTATAAGTAATTCATGAAATCTAAGGGCTAATTTGTGAAGTAAATTAGGAGGATATTTTATGCTGTAGCACCATCCTAGAGACCAAGAGAATCGCTCTAGGAAAACCTGCTCAACTCTTTTCAACCAGAAATTCTTTCTTTCTCCAGAAATCCCTTTCAGGTAATGCCTAATAATATCTCACTGAACATGTATTAGAAATCGTAGTTTAATTTTTAATTAAATAATTCAGTGAAAATATATTAATTGTAAAGATAAATTTTAACACATATGGGAATACTAGACTTACGGTGGTCATCAACCCAAAATGCTACAAAATTACATGGAATGGTTAGTTTGGCAAAAATAAATATCAACACTACCACCAAAAACCTAGGTTTCAAAAAGAAATACAAGAAGCATTCCAAAATGTTAAAAATTTTTCATTTGTCTACTTTCTAAATGCTCTTTAAAATACTTATGTCATCATAATTTTGAAGTTTAAAAGTAAAGAAATAGTTCTCCTAGTTAATATACTGCCTTAAAGTTACTCTGGCTCACAAACAGAACAAATCAAAGCATGACTTGACAGCCGTCAAATTACAGGAAATTGAAGCTAAATGAAATTGGACACCTCACCTCATCTAAACTCCTTACTTTATAAGAAGGAAAAGCCTCACAAAATGTTGAGGTCATTTAGCTTAAAGTCATCAGGTGAGTTAGAGATAATCTGAGAACACCACTTTTTTTCTCTTTGTTACTATTCTCTCATGAAATTTTGCCTGAAAACAGGTCTACTAAAGATATAAGAATTTGTAATGAAGATGAATATATATCATTGTCTTTCTGCTTAGGGTTGTTCAATATTTTCCCATTGATAATATATAAAATCCTACCTACTTTGACCTCATATCATTGCCTTTCTGCTTAGGGTTGTTCAATATTTTCCCATTGATAATATATAAAATCCTACCTACTTTGACCCCCTATCATTGCCTTTCTGCTTAGGGTTGTTCAATATTTTCCCATTGATAATATATAAAATCCTACCTACTTTGACCTCCTCTCCCACCATTTCCTTGCTATCTCCTAGAACTTCATTCTTGACTCCAAAGCTGCACCCTCCTGCATCAGTTTCTTTTGTTTGAAATCTTCAGCCCTTCATAAATTTCATCCACCAAACTCCTATTTATCCTTTAACTCCCTATTATTTTTTCTTACACTGCCACATTTTCCTTCATTAGCACATATCCAATTTAAAGTTATATAGTTTGAGTTTTTGCTTGACTTTCTGTTTCTCCATTAAAGCATAAGCTCCACAAAAGCAAGTATCATGTCTGATTTAACAGGGTATATTCTATTCTTATAAGAGTGCTGCCACGTAAGTGTCAATGAATGTTTGTGAAATAAATGAAGGACTAAAGGAGTGACTGAACAAATAAAAATAAGTTCTCTGTGTGTATTGTATGTGTGAATAAGATTTTGAGTTTGGCCAAGGCAGTTAATCACATATTAACAACTCATTAAAGTTTATTGCTATGAGGTACACAATTGGTTCAACACCAAATTCTAAGATGAAACAAGGTTTGTGTTCAGAAATATAGTGTCACTTTTTCTAATATCAGTTGCCCTCCAACTATCAGCATGACACATGCAAACCATTGATACGTGTTTTTCTGTTTTTTTTTTTTGTATTGAAGATACAACATGAAGGAAAATTATTATATTTCTAATAGGAAGTCCTGTTCTAAATGACAACAAATCTGAGCGTGAACACATTTGTTTAAAAGAGAGAGATTAAAAAGATGAGATTCTGTTTGTACAGTATATAACTGAAGAGAGTTGTATCTAGCAATTTGACAAGAAAGGTGAAACAGAACATTAACCTGAGCACACAAGTTCAGCTAATGATCTGGGATGGGGAGTTGTGGGTAGAGAGGAGGACAAAGACGAAAGACAACCGTTTACCCCAAGTTACTCTCCAAAGATGAGAAAAAGCCCTCTTAGTAATGTCTTTCAAAATCTAACTACTTTCAAGAACACATCGATAAGATACAGAGAGATAACAATCAAGTTGGACAGTAACTTAAAAGTCAGATGTCTTTTTAAGCATAAGTAACTTAGAACTGTAAAGTAAAAAACACTAAATGTCATTGACTTTAAAGTGGATACTGAAGAAAAAGAAAACCCTTCTATTAAAAACTAGACTACATGCAGTAACTTATGTAGAAAACTTAGCATAAATATTTATACAAAATTGCCCTACCCTATTTTATTAAAGTATGACATTATAAATTAAGAGAAAATCATTTTAAAAATGAGTTATATTTTAGGCCTTTTTTCTCAAAATGAGTTTCATAAATTGATATGGTTATTAGCATAGGAATTTCAATAATAGGAACAAAGAAACCAAAAGAAAATGTGTGTGTGTGTATGTATACAATTACCTGGCATTCCAACTTCAACATGTTTAAAAATATTTCAGTAAAAAATGTTAGATTTATTTTAAGGTAGTTTGTAAGATATTTATTAGGTTTATTTGTAGGCCTTGCACACTAAGTTAAGCAACACTATCATAAAATAAATTATTTAATAATGAAACAGAAACTCAAAGCTTCATATTATAATTAAATAAACTCTAAAGTATCTAGTAACTTCAACTGTATCCCTAAAATAACATCAGGTCTACAGTGTGTATCAACTTGCCCAGAGAAAACGCAACAATGAAAGAAAGAAAGAGATATCTATTTTTTCATAAAAGATCAACACACTTTGTCCAATTTTTTTGTCCAACTGCTATCAAGTGGGCCAACGCTAATGGCAAATAAAAGAGCTGCCATTCAACATGCATTCTAGTAGTGAATATTAACTGACTACTCTGTGAAAGCAGTGTTCGTTGAACAAATAAAAGAATCTTTGCCTGCGTGACGCTTATATTTTGGTCACTTTACATTTTACTGGAGGAAACGTGAAGAATAGAATACCAGCAATATTAACAACATTATCCCACTAGAAGGTCTCCAGTGACTGATACTTTCAGACTCATGTCAATGACCCTATATGATCTTTATATTCCAAGGAGCATGGCAATGGATTTTAACATTTCCAAATTAAAAGGTAATGGTAAAGTAATGATAACCAACACAAAAATGACTCCCTGGAAACGACAGCAACTCATTTCAAATGGCTTTGGAATGCCATTAGGACAGTACCTTTTTCTTTGTAATGCAAAAGTCTCACAATCCAGAGAGCAGGTCTTGTGAATTTTGTGAATTTTGATGAGAGGTAAGGCATTACAGAAAGACCCAAAAGTCATGCTCCAGATTCCGGCAATATAGCTAGTAGGACAGACACAGAGTACATAGTTTTACTACTGATCACAGTGATTTAGAGTTTGGAACCCATAGTTCTGTGAGATCAGGCATCACTTCAAGATAAATTTACATTTTTAATAAATGCAAACTTTGGCTCAGCTAAACAAGGTACCTTGGGCTATATTAACTGTAGATAGATAAATTTGGCGTAATTAACCCTTGCACAGTCTAAACATACCATGTGCCAAAAATGATGTAAAGCACTGAATATGTGAGATAAAGTATGATGAATTCCATTGACAAATACAGGCAATAGCTTCCATTTAATTGAGAAGAAACCGTATACCTAGCACAAGTCTTTTTCTGTGCATTAACTTTTCATAATACAACTATATGAAGTATATAGTATAAAATAGTATATGAAACTATTTTATATATAAATAAAGGTGTTTCCAAAGGTTAAGAAAGGGCACGGTGAGAGTGAGAAGCACAGTCTGGGTGGGCAGGACAATCTAGTTGTCTATCTGTGCTTTAAACTCCAATAAACATCATCTCCCACACCACGGCATCTAACTCAGAGTCACATTTCAATTGCCAGCAAATGGAAGCCTCATAAACCCAAAATGTGAACGGCAATGAAGTTCACAGAGCACGCTTTGAGTGCACAGAGTATCTTTGCAAACATTATCTTTTTTTATTACACTTTATGTTTTAGGGTACATGTGCACAACGTGGAGGTTTGTTACAGATGTATACATGTGCCATGTAGGTGTGCTGCACCCATTAACTCATCATTTAACATTAGGTATATCTCCTATTGCTATCCCTTCCCCTCCCCCCAAACATTATCTTTTAAGACTTTCACAATCACGCCATGAGATTATTCCCATATCAAAAAGTAGGAAATGAAAGCCTGGAAAGAAGTTATATTGACATTAAACTGCTCTCAAACCCAAGTGTACAAATGATTCTTCTTGCAAAGAAATTCATATTCTACACAAAGTTCTATTTCAAAATGAATTCTGGAATTCAATTAAACACTCATCTGGAAAACGAGAGCTTAAGTGGAAATTCCTCACTGGTATTCAAGCAAATAAATTAAATAATGATATTAAACCTACATCTAATCTCTTATTATTACATATTCAAAGTTTGCTATACAGCTACCACTAAGTTATACATTTCCAGTGACACAAACCATAAAATGAATTTGTTTCTATTGGTACTAGCAAAAAAAAAAAAAACCTGCGTAGACAGCAAAAGGGTCAATCTACTAATTTATCTTCTAATAACTTTCCACCCAGGAGCATTCGTCCCTCTCATTAGACAGTTGTTCTATGCTTGTTTTTTTCACATTCTAATTGCCTCACCTGAACCAAAAAAAGAATGTGGATCTAGGATCAATACCTTTTGAAAAGTCATTTATTTCATTATATTATTTTTTCATATATCTGCATTATTGCATAGAATACCTGATTGGTCTTATGCTAAGTTTTTCATGTAACATTACCTCTGCAAGATGTTAATAAGTATCCTTCCAAAAATGTTTGAAAAATCTTGGGTAAAACATATTACGTAAGTTCCTGTTTTATAGTTTTCCAAGAGTTTTACTATCCTTGGCCAATGACAAAATTCAAAGCAGAGATACAGTACACAACTTTTGTAAAACTTACCTATTTTTCTTATAAGACTGTGGCTTTGTTTTGTTTTGTTTTGAACTTCTTTTCTGTGATGTGACATGAGACTGTGTGTTGAGTTAGGGGTGGGGACATACATTAACAGAGGTTTAGGAACTGCTTTGCTAAAGCAAGTTTGAGGAGAAAATGGGGAGACTAATACAAGATTTTCCTTTAAGCAGTGGGAGTTGAAGGGGTAGGTGGTTTTTGGAGAAAGAAGAGACCCATTCATGGCACAGGCTTCTTTATGTTTCTGCTCTGTGTGATACTTAATGAGGATACAGACATTCACTTCCTCTATTTCCCACCCCTGGCCGGGGGTAACCCAAAGGTACCTGATAAAGACACAGCCTTATAGCTGTATCAAGTATCCCTGAGTGTGTTAGGACTGGAGAGGCCTAAGGAATAAAAAACATACATGCATTAAATGGAACAAATACAGAGAAGAAGAAAACTCAGACATGGTACATTAATTGTGTACCTTTCCTTACAACCCAGCACATCACAGGGTACATGACCTGCTTCCTTTTGACCTGCTTCCTTTATGTTCACTGCATGAACAGGGAAGGGGGTTGGGGTACACGTGGGAGATAATTGTGTTTACTATGTACCTGGTATTAATACATCTATAGAGACAATTGGAATGACTATACTGGAGAAACAGCAAGAGAAGAACTGAAAAGGCTAAAACAAATACTTGGTTCTCTAAAAAATACTCCAAAGGATTTCTCATGTCTGACAAATTACATTTTAGTCTAATAGTAATAAGTGACCAAAACTAAGGTGATTTGATAAATATCATAAGGTATTTTACTGTGAAATTGATATCTATACGTATTGCTTATAAAGCTCAGTAATCTGTTCTTGAATTGAGAAATTACTGAGACAACATCAAAAGCTGTCATTTTTGTTTCTATGTTGTCGTTGTTATTGTTTGTGAGGTCAGAGCTTCTAAACTTTATGACTGTTTGAAAGGGGCCTATATAGACCTTGCCTGAATGTTAAGTCATGTGAAATGATAAAAAGCTTTCTGATTTATTGGGTTAGACAAAGAAAAAATTGAGAAATTGAGCATCATTAAAATTAAAGACTTTTGTTATTAAAACTGTGCTTAGAATGAAAACAAAAGCCACAGGTTGGGAGAAAATTTTTTCAAAACATATTCAAAACATTTTCAAAACATATCAGATAAATTACTGGTATTTAAAGTATACAGAGAACTCGAAAATAAGAAAGAAAACAACTCATTTAAAAAATAGTCCAAAGGTCTAAATACAGCTGTCAAATGGGGATTTTGAAGTTACTAGTCATGTATCATTAGGGAACTGCAAGTCACAGCAACCGTGAGATATTATTACATGACTATTAAAATGACCAATATCCAAAAGTCTGATGATACCAAAAGCTGGCAAATGTGAGGAGAAACAGGAACTTTTATTCATTGCTTGTGAGAATGCAGAATAGTACAGCTACTTTGGCAGTCAGTTTGGCAGTTTCTTATAAAACTAAACATACTCCTACCACACAACCCAGCAATTACATTCCCGGTATTTACTTAAAGGATTTGAAAACTTACATGCACACAAAAGCCTTCTTCCCATGAATGTTACAGGAGCCTTATTCATGATCACTAAAATCGAAATGTCCTTCAGGAAGTGAATGGAAAAATAAACTGTGGTATATCCAGGCAATGGAATAGTATTCTGTCAAGCTACAGAAGACACACAGGAACCTTTAAATGCATATTGCCAAGTGAAAGAAGCCAGTCTGAAAAGTCTACATACCGTATGATTCAACTACATGACCTTCTGGAGAAAGCAAAACTATGGAGACAGTAAAGAGATCAGTGGCTATTAGGGATTTGGAGGAGATTTGTGCAGTCTAAACATGTCATGTGCCAACAATGACGTAAAGATATGTGAGATAAAGTATGACGAATTCTATTGACAAACACACGCAATGGCTTCCATTTAACTGAGAAGAAACCATATACCTAGCACAAGTCTTTTTCTGTGCATTAACTTTTTGTAATACAACTATATGAAGTTATAGCCTATTTTATATATGAATAAAAGCATTTCCAAAGGTTAAGAAAGGGCACAGTGAGAGTGAGAAGCACAGTCTGGGTAGGCAGGTCAATCTAGTTTTCTATCTGTGCTTTAAACTGCTATAACCATCAACTCAATCTACTAATTTATCTTCTACATAAATTAGTAGAGGAAACGATGAACGGATGGAGCAAGGAAGAATTTTAGGAGAGTGAATCCATTATTCTGTATGACACTGTAATGAGGATTATTTGTCATTACACATTTGACAAAACCTATAGAATTCATAAGACAAGGAGTAAACTCTAATACAAACTACATACTTTAGTCAATAGTAATGTACCAATATTGACTCATCAACTATAACAAATGTACCACACTATTGCAAGATGTTAAAAATCGGGGAAATTGGGGTAGAGGCTGAGGATGACGTGTGAATGCTTATTCACTTCTTTCTACAAACCTAAAATTGCTTTTAAAGAGTCAATAAAAATTAAAACAAGGCAGGGTTTTCATGCAATGGAAAAAAACACACAACTTTAGTAAGTGACTCATAATTATGCTTATGCCACTTTGCTAGATTACACTTCATTAATAAATATAGTTTCATTCTTTATGTTATAAAGCAGAATAAAGTCAGATATCTAGAGAAATTGATTTTAATGATTAGAGTAAAAGCATTTTCACCTCCAACGTCAGAATGAGTTCTTCAGAATCAGTCCATTTTATAGTTAAATCAATCATTGATTTTAAAAAAATATTGAGAAAAACTTTAACTTCACTTTTTCCATCAAACTCAATGTCATGACAGCATTGTCATTTCAATCTAGGATTAAAACCTATTTCTGGACCCAGTGGACTTACTGTGATAGATTCTGAAAATGTCAGACGTTAAAGTCCAGTCTTTGATCTGCTGTCCTCTGCAGTTATCAAAAGGTCAGTTTATCCTGCTTCTTTTCTCTCTTTTTCATATATCTTGCACTTCAGCTTAATATTAGTATTAAGCTAAATTTCTTATTTTATTTTGATTGATAAAGGAAAACAGATTGTTTCAATACAGTTACTGAGAATAAGCAGCAAAACGTACTTATAAAGTACACAAGAGAGCTATAAGATAAAAATTTGTTCAAAAAAAGATTTGGAAATTTTTATTGCATGAATGTTCAAATGGAAAGGAAAACTTTCTGGATTCTTTTTCCACCACACAGGAGTAGCAGCACTAAAGTAGTGAATAATGTCCGTTCAATTGGTAGTTTTCATGTATTTCTGATATCAGAAATGGACTGTTAGTAACTAGTTTTAAAAGCAGAGCATTTTTGTGCATGGCATTCCCCTGAATTCCAAAGCCCAAACTTAACTTAGGCTAATTTCTCTCTGCTGGGAGCCCCATTAATTTCTCATAGATAACATTTCATATATATGCGGCATTCTGATGATGTAAAGGAATTCACACCTTATGGGCCTACAAGCCAAATTTAATCAATGGCTTGCTTCATATGGCTGAGAGCTAAAAATTGTTTTGGCATTTTGGAAGTGTTTAAAGAAGGAGAAGGAAGGGGAGAAGAAGAATGAGTAGATGAAGGAGAGACAGAGACTACATATGGCCAGCAAAGCCTATAATATTTACTGTCTAGTTCTTTACACAAAGAACTTTTCCAATCTTGAACAAAACACACACATTTTCGTTATGCCAAAAAAGGACTACAATAAGTCTTCACTTAACATCATTGACAGGTGCTTGAAAACTGGTCATAGGTATATATATTTATGGTCACGTGATGTTTTGATACACGCATACGGAGGGATAAATTGGGGATGGTTAATTGGTACAAAAATACAGTCAGCGAAACCCATTTTACCATAGGTTGACATCAAAAGAGTTCAGCTTCTATGGCTTTTGGTAACTAAAACGTCAACAAACTTGTAAATAAAGATCAAAACACTTCTAATATTAAATGCTGAAATAAATTTCAGCTATTCATACGTTTAAGATTAATAAAAGCTAGTAAAATCATTATTTACCTACTTATTTCAGTTTAGGGTTGCAGTTGACCGCAGCCTATCCTGTCAGCTCAGGACGCAATGTGGGAACCAGCCCTGGACAGGGTGCCGTCGCATTGCAGGTGCACTCACACATACCCACAGTTACTCAGACTGGGACCACATAGACACGTCAATCAACCTCACATGCACAGCCTTGGGAAGTGAGAGGAAACTGGAGCATCCAGAGAATATCAATGCAGACATGGGGAGAATACATAAGCTCTACACAGACAGTGAACCCCAATTGGAATCAATTTGTTTTTTCTCATCAACATCATAATGAAATGACATTGAATGAAACGTCGTTATTCAAAGACCTGTTGTACTCAGTTCTAAACATTTCAGAATTAAGAGATCTACACACATCCTCTTCTATATAATGGAGTGGGTCTCTTAAAATTTCCTGGCAACATACTCTTAGCCTGCCTAGGAAACACTTTAGAATACAACTGCATTATAATAAATTTTCATATTCTATTCATATCTTCATATTTCTCCCTCTACTTATTAAGGTATAGTCTTGTATATGTAATCCTTCAGTTCCTGAACAAGGTGAACATATGATCTCATGATGTGTGTTTTAATTTCTTAACTTTGTTGAGATTTGGGAATGTGAGGATGATGGAAAGGAAAGAAAGGAATTCAGCAGCTATAAAAGAAATCTGACCTTTAATTTTTTTATTGAATTTGTTTCTTGTTTTATTTTTCCTTCCTTTGCACAAATGAGAACTTCTAGTTTTACAAAGGGTACCATCAACTTTAGGACAAAAATTTGTATTTGTGGCATAACACAAGTTGGAGACACAATGATTTAGAGATTGCATATCAATTTTATCAAATAAATGTGATAAAGTAGGTGATATGCACACACACACACATTTGTAGTGACAAAACCATTGACACAGATACCCAGATGGCACTTAATGTACTTTCAGCCTTAAATTCTTTCTCAAGGACAAGCCATTTGTTTGCAAATGATTTAGCATTCAAAAATGATTAAACACGGGAAAAAATGCATTGCACATAAAGTTCAGATTACAAGTGAATTAAAGTCACACTAATATAACTATAATTTATAATGAATTCAAATGGCTTTCAGAAGGGTCATCTGTGGAAGGTGAAGAGCAATCTGAATTTATTTTTCTGGTAACTGGTCACAGCAATGTTTTCTAGACTAGTGAGTGAGTGCTCATACAGCACCATGTGTGTTCAACAACACATAAAGTTGGATGACAAAATCTACTTTAGTGAGAAGGTAGCTATTTCCAGGGGCACCAATAGTAATGTCAGTTTTGAGTCTTGGGTTTGCTTTTGTTTGTTTACAAGGCGATGAAATGTTTAAGGAAAAAATAAATTCTACCAATCCATGTTGAGTGAACATTTCAATCCTTGTAAAGACCAAAGTCAGCTGCCACCATGCCATGCAAACCTTATAGTACATGACATGTTAAATCGGTAACCTCGAAAGGGACTTCTGAGAAGCTATGAGTAAAAGGCACATAAAAAATGCCTCTGAGATGAATTCACAAATGAAATGGAAAAGGATAACTGTGTACATCCAAGAAGAATAGTAATTAACAGAAAACAAGAACACTTCTAAATTGAAAGAATCCCTAAAGTAAAAGAAGACCAAAGAAAAAGAAATAAAGATGAGAAGTGAAATGAGGCGGAAATGGTGAGCGACAAGGAGATACACTGAGAAAAAAAGTAGCTAAAGTTAGTGTGTTATTATTTCAGCAAAATTAAGTATATCAATACTGAGAAATATGACTTGAAATAGATTCAGTACCTCAAGCAGAAACATAAACAAATAACATCTGGGTTTTTCTTTTGATAACCAGTATTTTAAATACAAAAATCTAAAAATTTTGTCTTTGTGTAAGAGTTACACATTTATCATACCAATCAATAACAAAAAGGCGCTATAAATACTGTATGGAAATAAATGTCCTAACAGATGTTAACCAGACATCAGTCTTCACCGGTAAGGATTAGATTTGAAGGTGTTTGCAGATAATTAAAACTTGTTTTTATAACATAACTTAGCAGCTAAGTAGTATAATGAAAATGGGATATTCAAATTATAAGATATAAAATATTAAAGATAGAAGAACATGTTTATTTTTTCAATATAAATATTGTTACAGCTCAGAGAAACAGTATGAAATCTCAGGGCTCATGAAAGGCCACATTCTAGAGATAGTGATTGACAGGTATGGTAATTCCCCTACAGCGTGGTGCCTGTTGTCATGGAGTAGCATGTCTCCTACAGGGTACTACCAGCAGGTTCATGTAGGAAGAGCCAATAGTCCATGTGAGAAACCCCGGAAGGCTAAAGATAGAAGGAAATATTTGTGCCACGTTGAAGAGCAAGTTCACCAGGTGAATTGGCATGTGGCTAGGGTACAACTTCCCATACATATATAAATAATGAAACACACAAAAAATTATCAGAAAAGTATTTTATTATTATTAGAGTCACGATTAGCACTCTCCTCATCAGGAAAGTTTTAGGTTTTTTTCTAGCCCTACTCTATACTTTTTAAACACAGTCTCCAAGTTTCAAAATAAAAGTTTCTTATTTTTAATTCAAATCTCAATTAAAATAAAACAAAAACCGAAAATGTAGAAGTTCCTTATTTTGACCATCTATATATCATACACAACAAAAAGACTGATAAAATTCCACTAAACACAACAGCTAGATCCGTATTCCCCTTACTGCTTAAGCCCATTCCAATAAGGATTTTATACCAAATCTGCCCTTGCCAAGGCTACCTGGGGCCTTCATTTTATTATTTGCAATGGACAATTTTAACTTCACATCCATGTTGGCTTCCTTACATCCTAGATGCACATACAGCCAGATTTTTTCCATCAGATGTGATTTGATCCTCCAAATTCGGAATGCCTTGATGACCTCCTCTTTATCTAAAGATCACTTTAAAAAGCCTGAAGTATTTGGCTCTTCCCTAAATCTTTGGCCAGATGTAATGTCATCCTCCCATTGGCTTTCTTTGTCCAAACTACATTAGCCTTATGTCAGATCTTCAAACAAGTTATATTTCCTGCCTAAGATCTTTCTATGAGTGAGTGAAAGGTGTGACGAAGATAGTTCCTCTTTGCCCCCAAAGGTTTCATTGATCACGCTGATAATGAATTTACTGTTATTTTAATCTCTTACTGTTATACTCAGGCTTAAATTCTCTACCCTACACACTTCAGTTGACATAATTTTAATTTCCACTGTGATGCTTCTCTCTCTTCTGTCAACACTCTCTCCTCACAGGGTTTCATCCAGATCAGGAGTCAGTAACACTTTTGACAAAGAGCCAGATAGTAAATATTGCAGGCTTTGTGTTGCCAAGAGGCAAATTTATGGAACTTTCCCTGCTGAAAAATTTCCCTGTATTTTACATTTTAGACTTATAAATGCCACACGTACTTATAACTCATGAGCCATACAAAAATAGGTGGCAGACCAGATCTGGCTCATGGGCTATAATAGTTTTCCAACCCCTCACCTAGATTCATGACTTTAGGCATGCTCTATAGGCTACGATGATCTAACTCACATCTCTAGCCAAGTCAACTTGTCAGTGCCTACTTGATGTCTCCACTTGGATTCTAACTAGCGTCTTAATTTAAGATTAAAAAATGTAAAATCAATCACACATACGCACCTACCCACACCTCTGTCACTTGCAAACTGCCTCATGTCATCAAGACTTTGCCATATCACTAAAAGTGACCATAATCCCCCATGTCCCTAAATCCAAATACCTTGATATAATTCTTGCTCAGTAAATTCAATCATCTTCAAATCAACTTCCAATCTCAACTGATTTTCTCCAACTTTATTGCTACACTCATAATCCCAACTACCATCATCCTTCAACTGGACAGGTGCAATAGTCAGCTAAATGAACCCCCTTCCTTCACTAGTGTACCCTTCCACAATAGTACACCCTCCTAAGAGCTAACCTCATCGTATCACACATCCATCATACACTTTTCAATGTAGTTAATTTATATTCACATTTTGATATAAGATCTAGATTTGGTCCCTGAGAACACTCATGTAATCTCTCTCCATGCTCTTCCTTCATGGACATTCCAGCCAAACCGGCCTTCTTTTCTTTGTAAGAAACTATCAAGCTCTCTTTTTAAATTACAGAATCTTTATATCTGCCCTTCTTTCTGCTCAGAGCACCCCAGATCTTCAAAGTACCTTCCTCTTTGTCTTCACTCAACTCTCAAATGAAATATTACCTCCTCAGAGAGAAAAATGCTCTGAAATACCTACAGCCAGATCAGTGCCTTCCTCCTTGACAGTTTTACTCAGCCATGTTATCACATGTAATCTTCTTCGTAGTAGTGTACTTTATAGCCCTTCACACCATTGCTTTTTTTAGGTATTTGTATGTCTTCCTCCTCTTTCCCTCCTCACTACAGTATAGCCAATTGTGTCTTTGCCTTCTTCACTGCTATATCCCCTAGTGCCTGGTAGGCTTTCTATAAACAGCCATTTATTGACTTATTGACTACATGTATATGCTAATCCTTTTTACTAATTGTTGTTACACTATAAATTTCTCTTCTCCCTCTCTTCGCTTCCCTCTTCTCATGTCCCTTGATGCTTCCTACTCAATATTAACATGGACATCATTTTGTGTCTTCAGCATTTCTCTTTTCATTATATTATGATAGGTTAATTTTCCTAAGAAAACACTATTTTGACAAAAGCAAAGCATTAAAGTAAAGCAGCATAGGATCAATTTTTTCCTATTGAAAAGGAAACACCATCTTTCCGAGAAGACAATTCCACCAGGAAACAAAACAAACACACACATTTCCGGTAAGTCCTAGTTCCCAAGACTTGAAGCCAGTATGTTTTTCCACTTTCAAGTATCCTTGACTGTAGAGATAAAAGGTATCCACTTAGAGATATTAACTCATTACCACTGCCTAAATTTGGTTTCCAGAAACACAACTTAATATGACATCAATGGATGTGATAATCATTTGAAAGTAGCTTTATCAAAATCATCCAACAGAACAAGTTACTTTCCTAATTAGCATCCTCGGTTAAATACCTAAATCTGATGAATAATAAGTTATGCATTATGCTAAATTGCATTGGCTCACTATCTTAGAATGCTTTCAAACTAATTAAAAATGAGATATTCAGTGATGAGAAACATAAAAAGATAAAAACCTATTTCAATCAGTTTAAATTAGAATTTAACATTTCTTCAATACGCTCTTTTGTAGTCAATTGCAAGAGTAATAAAGCAAAATTATTGAGTCTATAATAGTGACCGTTCAAAATTCATAGTGAATTATTAAAAAGAAAACTAAGGTCCCTGCCAACTTTCCACCTCACTTCAAAGCATAGCCAAGGTCATTACAACAGCAAGTAAAAGACTCCACACAATTCCCACTTCTTCGCCTCTATACTGTTACTTCTGGAATCTTCTACTGCTCCAAATTGTGTGTTTGCTCCAGACTCAGCAGTTCTCACCACCTTGTTCTTCCAATTGCCATCTTCTCTGTGCGGCCTTTCTTGACTACCCAGTTAAAAATTATCCTATCAAAATTATCTGATCCCCATCCAGGATTACTTTTCACCATCTAACTTACGATACTTTGCATATTTATGTGGCTCATTGTCTGTTATCTGTCTCCCTAAGTTAGAATGCGAGCTTCATGATGGCAGAGTTTTGGTCAATTTCCTTCACTCAATAATTCCTGACCCAAAGTAAACACTTCATAAGTATTTTTTGAATATACTAATATATAGTCCGAATTATCAAGGAACTTATAAATAAATAAAGACACAACCCAGCATATAGTGCAGCTTGAGAAATGTTGATAGTGTGGTACAGGAGGAGGTATGTAAACTATGAGAAGCAACAGTTAAATAAGAAGCAATCCAGAAAGACACACAGTGTGGGTGACATCTGAGTTAAAGGACAGAAGGTAAGAAGATAACCAGATGGAGAAAAGAGAGGAAGATCTTACAAACAAGCATCAGAAGTTACCATAAGAAAAGCAAGTACAAAATCATCAGAAGAAAAACAATTGCATCCCAGTTATTACCACAAACATAATTAACTATGAAAACCCAGAACAGTTCATGCTTTGATAATGCTAAAGTTGATACGTAGATTAAGATGTGATATAACAATCTGCAAATCTTAGTTTTCAGAAAACCTTTTTAGGCAAGATATGATGATTTAAGGAAGAAAAGTTGCTGATGGATGAGGCATGTTGTCCCTTAAAGACAAACACTATGAAGACTGCGTACAGCCTTTATAATGGAAAGGTGCCACGTTTTTTCTTTTTTAAGTCCTTGGAATCTCAGTTGGCAACTTTGAAATTCATGTGTAATTCATGAGTTTTTTAAAAGAAATGTAATAAGTAACACAAGTGATTCTAGAGCTTGTCTTTAGGCTGAGGTAGATATTGGCATTATAAATTGAAGTGCTAGAAAGGAACAATAAGAATTAAGAATAAGCAGTAATTTCTGCCAAGATCTGTGGCACCCAGTCTCACACATAAGGCTTTTTGGAATCTCTTGGTTTCCAAGGTTCAGGCTCTCATACTTTAGTTTGTACATAAAGGACTTAAGTTATTCTTAAAGCACAGTTTTAGCACTTCACACCAGGAGATGGTTATGAGACTGATCACAGGATAAAGTGAAATAGGATGTGTGCCTACTTGTAGAAGGAACCTCGTTCCTTTTGCCATTCTATTCCTACTTTTCTGGCAGGAAAGTCCTAGAAAAAATTTCATATACAGATTAATTTTAAACAATTTACATTATATTTTACTATTAATAGCTTCTAGAATATCTTAGCTTAGGCTGGCCCTGGTGGCTCACACTTGAAATCCCAGAATTTTGGGAGGCTGAAGTGGGCGGATCAACTGAAGTCAGGAGTTTGAGACTAGCCTAGCCAACATGGTCAAACCTAGTCTCTACTAAAAATCCAAAAATTAGCCGGGTGTGGTGATGCGTACCTGTAATCCCAGCTACACAGGAGGCTGAGGCAGGAGAACCATTGAGCCTGGGAGGTGGAGGCCGCAGTGAGCCAAGATTGTGTCACTGCACTCCAGCCTGGGCAACAGAGCAAGACTCTGTCTCACAAAAACAAAAAACAAACAAACAAAAAAAGAGTATCTTAGCTTATATATTTCTCACATCTGATCCTACCACTTTACTTCTTTTTTCCTGTTTATACCAATTATTTCTATTCCTCTTTACATATAGGCAGAAAGATAAGACTAAAATGTGTCATAGACAATGACATCTAGTAAATTGACGTATTCTTCATGTTTAATTCCACAACAGATTTCAAATACAACCAAAATCTCCAAATAAAATCTTAATTCTAAATTGAGTGCTTGTACAGTCTTCAAATATGTTCAAATAGAACATCAAAGCTCAATAAAAATAGTTATATCACTTGGGATGGTGTTTAAAATATTTTTTCCTAAATAAATTCAGCTTCAGAGGATGAGAAAACCTTCGTTAGGAGATGTTTTAAAGAACAAATTAAGTTAAATGTGAAGGAAATCATACTTTATTTTGTTGAATAGTAAGATTTTTTTGTTGCTATTGTGAATTAATGCCATCCAAATATTGAGTGATGTAATTCAATTTAGTAAAAGAAAAAAGTCTAAATTATCAACTTCTTTCCTTATAAAAATGAAATATGCTATAACTTGCATTTTTTCCATGGCAATGACCCTGATGATCAGAGAGGTTAAAACCTAAAAACATTTAAAATCATCTAATCTAAATTATAAAAAAGAAATCCCTTTCTTCAGAAAAAATAATGTTTTAAGGAAGCACTCATAAACAAATCTCTACTAGTAGATATACAGCATACACATCTCTTACTATCTCCCATGCAGACTGCATAAAAAGGCGTGCTGGCTACTTTTAAGAAAACAACATTCAGATGTCTGGAAAGTATCTGAAATGCATGATTAATCTACACAGATAATTTTCTCAAGAAACCAAATTTTGAAGACAAGTAATTCAAAAGTCTATTGTCTATAAAGTAAATCCGCTGGTATACTTAAACTGCTGTAATCCTTTCTCTGTTTACCTTATAGTGTGCACCTCTCAAGCTATGGGAATGCATGTCTTCTCTAAGAAGAGCTGACTTCTTTTGTAGGAAAAAGCTGTTGGAAATGACTGTTAGGATTTCAAATGTTTGGGAGTGTGTATTCATGTGGGTTTTACGTGTTGAATATTTGCATTTGTAATTTTAAGATGCTTAAATCAAAAACTAAAATGACCTATGCAACATAATTCTGCCATAGGATAAATTAAATTCAATTAAATGTTCCCATACAAATTATTATCTACCACAATGTAAAAATATTTATATATCACAAAGATGTAAGAAACACTGACTTCTATTATACAGCAGAGTTCAATTTCACTACTACTTAGCTTGATGATATTTTAAGGTCATGTCTCTTGGAATACACATTCAATATTCATTGCCAAACGTCTGAGCTCACCTCTCTTGAAGCAATATTCAATTATCAAAGGAAAATAATTTACCAAGCAACCTCACAAAACACAAACTCTAGGTAGCATCAAGGTTTTTCAAAGTGATTATTCCTTACTGGTCGAGATCCTAAGATATTAAAACTCATAGATCACATGATCTGAGATTTTCTAATTGAAAAGCTGTAGCTGTAAACCTTTCATTCAAAGTCGGATACTACTTTCAGCTGTCAAAAGAATTATGCAATCACTTAAACTTCTGGAATGAAAGAGAAAATGAAGGGAACAATAAAAGTAACTGAAATGCACTGAGAAATGAACATAAGGAACCAAATGGAGGCAAAGACAGAGAGAGAGAGAGAGAGGGCTGTTTATCTAACCTTCCCTTCTTGAGTGGGTTTTCTCTGATATCTCTAGAGAACAATTGGATGTGTAACAATGAAATACAAAACACAAGATACTGTCTTCGTATAATTACTTGTAATGATTCCAAGATGGCATAATTTGAGAACTTGCTAAATAGGACAACAAAGTGATCTGCTTTTCCAAAATTTTGCCCCTTAGCTTATATATTATTTCATGGTGAAGATCAATAAAACTGAAAATTGGAATTGCCAGATATTATCAGATTTTATTTTTTGAATGCTTAACAGCTGACCCAAAATCTGGTCATAAAAATGGAAGTTAAATTAAATTGTCCTCAAAATTTAAGTTTGCTACATTTGTAAGAACCACTTGCTTCTTCAAAATCTCAAACTTTCTCATATCTAGCAGCAAATTGAAATTAGGAATTTAAGCATGTAAATTCATCATGGAAACCAAATTGATTAAAATTTTCTGTGTATTCATGATAATGTTTAAAATTTTTGCTACATTTAAACCCTAAGTTAGTTACAAAAACCCTAAAATTATGCTTGTTTAAAAACTTGGGCTAACTTGCTTTTGAAAACATACTGACATATTCGTTCCATTCTTCTTATAATTATTTTTTTGTCACTCCCAAGCAGCACACCATTGTATATATCCCCAAAACGGCACTTCTTTGTTAAAGCCATTAGGACAGAAATATTTTTGAGCCAGATGCAATGGCTCATGCCTGTAATGTCAGTACTTTGGGAGGCCTAGGTTAGAGGACTGCTTGAGGATAGGAGTTTGTGACCTGCCTGGGCAACATAGCAAGACCCAGTCTTTACAAATGAAATGAAAATAAAATATAAAATAAACTGGCTGGACAAAGTAGTGCACACCTGTGGTCATAGCTACCAGGAGGCTGAGATGAGAGGACCATATGAACCCAGGAGTTCGGGGCTGAGAATGAGCTATGACTGCACCACTGCACTTCAGCCAGAACTATGGGTTGGTGAGTTAGAAATAAGTTCTCAGTTCTGAATATAATAACTGCTCCTGGCACTCCCCAGAATGAGCTGGGTTTTCTTTTGCCTCTCTATAGTCCCTCTTCCTCAGGAAATACCCCCATGGTTCTGCCCGCTGTGCTATTAATTACACCAATGCTTATTATATGTCAGTTCAGTTTTATCTAGATTCTCCCAAAGTCAGTGCTGAACTTAGTTGTTTGAAAATGTATATATTGTAATAGTTACCAAAAAGACCAAATACAGCTAGATATTTATGCTATTTGTTTTATTTCCATCGTAGGTATATTTCCTTTTAAAATTCATATATATCTTTCTCTAAGGATTGTCTCCGTTTTCAGATGTTAAGCACTTTCTCATGCACACACCACCTAAGCAGCAAAGACAGAGTCCACGTCAGGGAATGTCACATTCAGGATAAGTACCTATTATTCTGTAACTCAGAAGTAGGAAAATGGATGTCCTCAAGCAGATGCTTTTCTTGACAGATACAAAAATTTGACAAGGATCACTGACTGACTTCCAACCCACCATTCATCACTTTTATCTTATTTTGACCCTAAGGGTCCCAGAGGGATAATGGCACTACATTCCTATTTAGAATTCAGATTTCAGATTGCATTTCTTATATCATTGTTTATAAGTAGTGGTTGCACACAGTCGCGATAATACTATGACATTAATCTACATTCCTCGTTAAATCGATTTTTGTCTTCCGTTTTTGAGCTTAGCTACAATTTCTCACACGGTTTCTCTAGGAAGATTCCTCAATGACTGAAACATTTAGAACATGGTCGATTCATAAATACGACACTGGGATTCCCCAATGACTGAAACATTTTGAACATGGTCCATTCATAAATACGACACTGGGATTCCCCAATGACTGAAACATTTAGAACATGGTCCACTCATAAATACGACACTGGGATTCCCCAATGACTGAAACATTTAGAACATGGTCCATTCATAAATACGACACTGGGATTCCCCAATGACTGAAACTTTTAGAACATGGTCCATTCATAAATATGACATTGGGATTCCCCAATGACTGAAACATTTAGAACATGGTCCATTCATAAATATGACATTGGGATTCCCCAATGATTGAAAAATTTAGAACATGGTCTATTCATAAATATGAAGAGCTTGTGTAGAAAGTATAATTTACTTATCCTATTATGCTTAAGAAATTATGTGAAATAATGTGAAAATAATCTTAAAACATTTGCATGCATATTTGCTGCAAGAGTCATCTTTCATTGATACTTAATCATAATCATGGACATGGTGGGTCCCAATAACCAATATTTAATGCAAGACTGTAAATTTAATAGAGAGAAAACCTTATTTATAAATTTTCATGTGTTCTTTTCTTGACAATAAGGAGCTGTGAGATTTGTATTTTAAAAAATACTTAGTAATAAAAACTTTAATTTTTAAAACTTTTATTTTTAAATTCTGCTTAATTGCATAAAAGTTAAAAGGTAATATTTAATATTTAATGAGGCTTATTGAGCTAAATGATGATATGCAGCTTGGGTTATACTTGCAATTATAAGATTTGCTCATTATACCTAAGCAATCTCCTTCACTCAATCTAGCTACCACTAAGGAAGCAAAATTCCCTGAATCATAGTATCAAAGCATTCCATTACGTTTTCTATTAAGTTGTTTTGTTCTTTGAATCATTGTCTATTTTAATTTATCCTTTTAGAAAGAAAACAAATTACTTAACTTGCATTTCCCACTAGAAGCTTCACTACAGCTAGACTTGGAATTGATTTCAGGCCATTTTTTAATAAATGATGGTCCCTAGTGAAAGATAGAATACTTGAGCCATCAATATTGAGTAAATAAAAGGGTTTGGGTAAATAAGAGAGAAGATACCTATTTTTCTCAAATATTTTAAATATCTAATAACCTATTCCTCATCTAAAACAAGCCACAATTACTGGAAATGATGGTCAGAGGAAGGTATTAGCAACCCTGTGTAATACTACATGTCATGTTGGATCACTATTACAGAGAAACAGTTGTCATGCTGCATTTTAGTAATTCTACACATCACCAGAGAAATAGACAACTCTTATAGCCAAAGAAATCCAACGTAGCTACTGTCTACATATTCTTGTTTTAGACCTTTGGTGAAAAAAACTACTATGTGTATTGAATATATTTTACATTAGTTTTATCACAAAAGAAAAATGAGAATTCTATTAGATGCAAATACAAATTCTGAATGACAGGAAAGAAAAATTAAAATCAAAGCTGATCTTAATTAACAAAATGTATTATCTGCTTACATGTATATACAACTGTTCATATACAAAGGCACAGATGCATTTGTGGTTTTGAAAAAATATCTATTTCATTTCAAATCTTCATTGAACAATATTACATATGGCAAGAAAACTGATCTTTTTGAAGGATCTTTTAAAAAGTGTTAAACTTTATTAGATACTCCAAACTAGCAAAGCTCAACTTCATCACAATTATATAATAACACTGCACACTTTCAATTTTATCTGGAGAAATATATCTATCCCTTGAAATAACTCTGTAAACTTCCTGCTCACAGATTTCATTTCAAGCCTTGAAAATGCAGAAAATCAATGCTGAATATACTTGCCCCGAAAGGAAAAGAAAATTTCAGGGGTGTCAGGATGTTTTATCACATAAAGTACAGAATTGCAATTTGTATATGAGCAGGCAACACACCTCCAAAAATAATACAATACTTATCACAAAATACATTCACAGATACTAGATTTGGCACAAACCACTCCATACAGCTATTGATGAAATCAGTATTGAAAGCCTTATTCCAAAATCTATGGCCCTTTTCTACTCTCCAACTGACATTTCAGGATGCCACAACCTTGCAGCTCCACTCTCTCATTAATTTCCCCTAAATACCCTTGGCAGAAGAACGAGAAACGTCACATTTTTCATTTAATTTCTAAAGAACATCACATCCTTTAAGAATAGGTTCTTGAAATTTTAAAATGTTAAACATAAAAACCCTAAAGAGACAAACATCCAAAAACATAAAAACCCTAAACAGACAAACGTCCAAAAACTTTTCTTCAAAATCACAACAACTTTATATGCTACGTGTTCCTGTAAAATACCACATACACAAACTCACAGGCACACCCACCCACCCAAAACCCACACACTCGAATTTATATGGCCTCGTAATACCTCACATATATATACATGTCACCAAATGCAACAGAGACACACGCATATATATGGCCTCATAATACCTCACATATATATACATATCATCAATTACAACAGAGAAAAGCCAATTTCAGAAACATGGCTTCAATTTTGATGCATTTACTCACACTTAATTCTATTTCAATTTAACTGCAGAGATATTACAATACCCTGTAACAAAAACCTGACGGAAGATTGTAACAAATTGCTTAAACATCAAACCAAACACTAAACATAATTTCATCACAAAGTGAAATTCGCATCCAACTCGCAAAGAATTAGAAAATCCTTGCACTTACCTTGGCCTTGTCCATTCCCCAGATGACCCCAAAACACCACCGTCATCATCAACAGCCCCGGAGCCCACGTCCACATCCTTCTAGTGACACGCTCGTGTCTTCTGGCCATTGCATCTTAAACTCTGCATATTCAGTGGGGTGGATGTGAAAGTACAATAAATTACATTCTTAGAGAAATACACTACGACTCAAATCCCATATCTAATATGCACTGTGCATTTCTGAATTATCCTGCCTACAAGGAGGTACATTTGAAAATCATGCTTCCCTTTAGGGTTGTCATATTGATGATTAATACGAAAGCTCATTCATTTTTAATCTTTAAGCATTCATCTGAATTCCATTTTTAATATCATTTTCCAAAACAGGCCACTTAACCTATGAATGTTAAAAAGTACTCCCGATATACATATTGGAGTTCAGTCAAGCAAAAGCATGGTGTATGGACACTACTTAAGTATAACTTGATATTTAGGCAAATTGATGAATTTAACATACCATGTAATCTCTACATATATACAAAAGGACTTTTCAACACATTTATGTAAGTTTTGCATAAATACCCTTGAAAATATTCTCAAGTTTTAAGTGGTATTCTAATTATGTCAGTAATTTTAACTGAATAAAGAGATGCATCATGTGCAAAAACTAATCTTGTTTACTTAAAATTGAGAGTAAAATTAATTCTAGAAGGTACAAAACACTTGTAATTTTGATTTCAGATATATGACCCACAGGAACCTTCATATATACAAATATTATACACATATATGACAATGTATATTTGAATGTTCATTTTGAAACTGCTTTTCATACTGATACATGAAAATACTTAAATGTCCACCAAAGCAAGGTTATTTATTCATACATTTGAATGATATACAGTAGCTCAAAAGAATAAACTTGAGTTGTATGTACTAATATGGATAAGTGTCCAAAATGAATAGTGAAGCAAAACTAGCAAATTTAATAATGATAAGTTCAAAATTACACCTTTCATATGTAAACATGTGCAATAGTTAAAACTATAAATTTTATGTTGCATAAATATATAATACAGTATAATAACGCATAAGAATGAGAAACACCTTCAAGACTAAAGTTAGGAAATTACAAGACTACAATTTAAATGGTTAGTAGGTGGAATTTTAAATCAGAGGTTACTCCTAAATCCCAATTTTTCCACAGTTGACAAAATAACGGAGTTAAGAAAAATAAACTTAATGATTTCCAGAATGAATGCTTTATTCAAAATGCTACGTAATTACAATTCTAATAAACTTGCAAGGGAATCCAGTCACCCAGAAATTTTTTATGCCTTTCTCCTACATCACGAAAGGGGAAGATTTAATTACCAACTTTGCATTACTTAACGTCAGACTCATAGTATCAGAGCTAAAGAGAAATTGAAGAAACACCTAACTCAACCTCTCCATTTTAAATGACCAAATGAGTTGAGAAGGTTACAATGACATTTCTAAGTTCATATGTAAAAACAGAATTTTGATGACAATGACAGTTTAAGTACTAATAAACACTCCTGGAAAAGTTACTGTAATCCAGGTTATTTGACTGTGCTAAATGCCTTACATTCTTTACCCAATTCAGTTTTCACAGAAATCCTATGAACAAAGCACTTCCAAAATTTACCACTTCACAGCTAAGAAAACAAGGCTTAGAGAAATGCTACACGATCCCCTAGTCATGAGGTTAGTAGGTACCACTGTGGAGACTGAGGCAAAACAGGACGATTTCAAAGCCTATGCTCTGAACAAGTAAACACTAAGCAGGAATTTAGTTCTAGATCTCCCAGTTGTAGTCCAATAATCAGCCAAAAAATGGTGCTGAGAAGAGGGGAAAGAAAGATGTCTTGTATGTGGAGCCTCATGTATTTGATCCCAAATACATCTTCATATTGAAAATCATTAGAGCACAAGGCAAAAGAATTATTAGTTTGTTTCTAAAATCATCAACCTTTCCCAAGTTGAACATACAAATATATTTTATCATATATATACTATATGTGTGTATAGCGTGTGTTTATCTAAGTATTCCTGTGGTTTATATATCTGGATGTGGAATTACAAGTGTTTTGTGGTTTATTATTTATTTATTATTATACTTTGAGTTTTGGGGTACATGTGCACAATGTGCAGGTTTGTTACATATGTATCCATGTGCCATGTTGATGTGCTGCACCCATTAACTCGTCATATAGCATTAGGTGTATCTCCTAATGCTGTCCCTGCCCCCTCCCCCCACCCCACCACAGTCCCCAGAGTGTGATGTTCCCCTTCCTGTGTCCACGTGTTCTCATTGTCTCCCTCTGTTGCTCTGGCTGGAGTCAGTGGTGTGATCATAGCTCACTGCAGACTCCAAGTCCTAGGCTCAAGCGATACTTTTGCCTCGGCCTCTCAAGTAGCTCGGACTACAGGCACGCACCACCATCCCCGGCTAATTTTTTTACAGAGATGGGGTCCCACCGTGTTGCTTGACTGGTCTCAGCCTCCTTAAGTCAAGGGATCCTCCCACCTGGACTTCCGAAAGCACTGAGATTACAGGTGTCAGCCACCGTGCGTTTTTTGATTTCTTCAATTAATTTTACTTATACACTTGATTACACAAGATTAATTTTGTGTACATAATGAATCTCTTTTGAGGTTTAAGTTACTGATTAATTAGAGTACCACTTAACAAGCGTGTCATCCCAGCACTTTGGGAGGCTGAAGTGGGCGGCTCACCTGAGGTCAGGCATGAGCCACCATGCCCGGCTTACACACATTCTTTTCACTCCTGCTTGCAGATCTCTGTTCCCTTCTAATTCCAGTGGAACCACTTTCACTTAGTATCAAAATATCCAGATCCACTCATCAAAGTGTAAATAATCCTCCAGCAAATTACCTTTGCAAATCTATTTTTATGTAATATTTCCTTAACTTCTTCTTACCTACATCCAGTAGTCATTTTACAAGGCAGAATTTTTTCTATTTTATATAGAACTGAGGCAGTATTTGAAAAAAATCTCAAAACACTCTTCAGGAAGGACTGGCATCTAAAACACCAGTTCCAATATATATTTCAGTAACATTTTAAAGGACAGATGCTTTTCAAAATGTTATTATAATTTAAAAAAATGTAACCTTCCTCTCTGAGTTCATGTTTATGGAAAACTAATATTTCATAAATGCCAAGTTACTATGATGTATTATCTAAATGCTGCCCCTGCCATTCTATAAATACAAAAATCATAACCTTCTAACTAACTTTGGTATTAGTCAACAACTGTGCTGATGAAAAGTAAAATCAATTCATTTAAAATAATTTTCCATGAACAAAATCAAGTAACTTGTAAGTAGTATGGTAGATGAACCAAAAAATAAAGTAACATTAACCAGAAAGACATGCCATGGACTTCTCTAATCTTTTTTTGGAACACCCTTTTCATGCATATGAAAATAAAAATTAAATATAAAATACCTACTTTATGTATGTACTTTTACTTGTGTCTATTGTTCTTTAAAGATTAAAATAACTCCTAAAGCCTGGATAGCTGAGCCCATTGTGCTCTTCTGCCCATAAAATAGATCGGATGTGCAGTGAAAGAGGTAAAACTTAGGCTTTCAGGTTAGTTATGACGATGGAAACACAATTCTATTCAATAGTGTTCATCTTGGTCTTTCAAATGTTTAAGGTCACAAGGCAAAAGAGAACAGACTTTAAGAATGTTCCTGTATTACTTCTCGTCTTACCCAATAGCTACATTAGTTCAATTAGGCCAGTGTTTTGGAGTAAACAGCACTGTGAAATGTGTCGTGGAGTCCGGAGGCTCCACCACCTACCTCCATGTAGTTGTTCTGTCCGATGGAGCCTAGAGTAATACCTTAGGAGATGCATTACATCTACAGGTACCAACCAGGAAGGGTAGTCTTGAATTAAATGGCTTTAGAACACGTTATAAGAGCAAATCGAAGCTTCTAGGTATTAGAACCACTTCAATCACAGAGCGTCTCTGGGTTCTATCTGTGGCCAGCATCAAGTATCTGTCTGCCCTCCCCGAATGCTTTCTCTCATCATGTGGATCTTCTAGATGGTCTTATTCTTCCCCAGCCAGCCAACTTGATCAACAAGCCTAGGTATATTAGATATGTATAAAGTTGGTTCTTAAATAAAGTCCATTTCTGTATCTAGGTAAGTAATGTCTTCAGACTTACAATTTCATTGATATCTAGAAAGAGTGACTCTAGTTAGCTTCTAGTGTCAGTTTTTCTAGCAGCTTCTTTAAAAACAAAAATCCTCTCTGGAACAAAGCTTCCTTGCAAGTATTGCTGTTGGCAATAGTCCTCTTTACTGAAATGCTTATCCGGTGAAACTTGCGCTGTGCCAGTGAGCCTGCAGGTTGATGGTCCTTTTGTTCAACTTCTCCATTATAAAGCAACCTCTCTGATCACCCTTTTAAAACTAAAGACCAAAGAATCAAATGAGATCAGGAAGTGACCAGAGCTCACAGGTCATCAACTCCTCTTCTTAGCATATTATAGCACACAGTCTAAGCCCGAAAAACACAGCAGAACCCATTACAGCTCTCGAGTTCCAGTTATTAACATTGATTTTTTCCAATGGGAAATTTTCATTAGAAGCTATCACAGGACTCACATTCAGTAATAACTTAGATTAGGATACATACTGGAGCCTTTGTCCTTAGAGTAGGTGCCACTGAGTCACTATTAAAAGGAGTCTTTTTGATCTTAGTAAATTCTCACAGGGCTTATCTCAGTCTAAACTGTAACTGGCCTTTACTAGTGATGTCATGTGTAGTTCAAATTAATATTGTAATGTATATAAATTGTATATATAGGTATAATACATGCATGTATTTACAATTATTTATTTTATTTTATTTTTTAATAAGATAAAAGTTAGAGGTTAAAATATGACTCTAGGCCATTGTGCTTTAGAATGAAGAGCACAGACATGGGTTGGAAATGTAAATTTTGGCCCAATTTAATTTCTGTGACAAATTCATTAATGTCTTCAAGGTTCAGGCTCTATGTATGAGACAAATGAAAACAGCTCTAAGATTCCTGAAAACCCTAAAATATTAAAATTCCACTCTGCCATTAGTTCAGATAAATCATTTGCCAATTTGCCCCACAAGAAC
Organism: Symphalangus syndactylus; assembly: GCF_028878055.3. NCBI lineage: Eukaryota > Metazoa > Chordata > Mammalia > Primates > Hylobatidae > Symphalangus > Symphalangus syndactylus. The sequence goes on along the minus strand of NC_072437.2, from coordinate 105,837,872 downwards.
CAGGCATCTTTAAATGGTAACATAACATGCACTTCTCTCTCCCAAAGTGTGGTGCATAAACGTTCTGCTTCTCAATAACACAGGATGCCTGCTAAAATGTGCTGTCAGGGGGATTAGTAAGGAAATGTTGTATCAAAACTTCTGCAGATGTGGCCCTGAAATACACATTGTAATAAATCCTCCAGGCCTCTCAAGTTAGGAATAACTGGTTTATAAAATTGTACTTACTTAAAAATTATAGATAAACAGATTTCACCGTAACCCATTCTTTCTGTTCTGAATGAAATAAGGCTCTATATTCAGACTGAATTTTCAGTGAAAAACAACTTAAAATAGTGACAAATCATCTATAAGTTTAAATGAATATAACTAGGAGACCTGAAAACTCAGGTTTAGCAGTCATCTTCCAACAGTTTGAGAGCCCACAGGAGCCACAGAGCCCTCATGTCTCTCCAGAGAAGCAGGGTGATTCTTCCCCCTAAACACCATGCAATTCTTGAAGTGAGTGAAAGCATCCCTGCTCACACTGATACCCTCTCAAGTGAACTCAAAGTTAAGCCATCTCCAGCCAGACCAGATATCCTGGCCCATATCTCATTCATTAATATATGTTGAGAAGCCTTTGTTTCTTGGAAACTACATGAAGTGAATAGGCTGTGGACTCCACTGGACATAGTGGTCTATATTTAACCAATTCCCTTCACACATATGTATCAGATGCTCTCTTAGTTACGGAGCTGCAGTGGTGAATAAGAAAGCCACAGTCCTGTACTCCCAGGGTTTCAATTCTGAAGACGAAGACAGGCACAGAAACCCAACTGAGCAAAGAGAAGAGATTATTACAAAATGTGTTCACATGCAAAGTGAAGCAAGGGACTGAATATACAACAAGGGTTTTGGGGCGAACATTAGATACAATCTTAATTCAGATTATATAAGATTCATACATATAATTTTTATATATAGATATATTAATTTGGGCCGGGCGTGGTGGCTTATGCCTGTAATCCCAGCATTTTGGGAGGCCAAGGCGGATGGATCACTTCAGTCCAGGAGTTTCAGACCAGTCTGATCAACATGGCAAAACCCCATCTCTACTAAAAATAAAAAAGTTAGCCGGGTGTAGTGGTGTGCGCTTGTAGTCCCAGCTACTCAGGAGGCTGAGAAAGGAAAACTGCTTGAACCCAGGAGGCAGAGGTTTCAGTGAGCCAAGATTGTGCCACTGCACTCCAGCCTGGGTGACACAGCAAGACCCTGTCTCAAAAGAAAAAGAAAAAAAGAAATATTAATTTGGATTATACAGATTCTAACCACTTCTTTCAAGTGAGAATATTTAAGGTAAGACCTGAGAATAAAAAGAGTTAGCTTTTCATACACTACAGAAAGATTCGTCTTTTAGGAAAAACCCCCAGTGTTCATGGACCCTAATATATGAGCAAGATCTTGGCATGTAGAAGAAACCTGTGAATTGGATGAAATGAAAAACTGAAAAGTAGGAATCTGGATGAAGTACAGAAGGGAGAAAGACTAATGTGAGACGTGGCTGAAAGAGAAGGATATGTGAAACAGTACAGGTCTTCATTAGTAATGATGAGGAACATAAATGTTAGTCCAAGTACACCAGAAAAGTGGGAGAGTTGGAAACTGAAAGACATGTTAAGAGATCACTTTGGTTTCTCTGTAGCTAACAGGGTGTAGGAGATTAAGAATTAAAGTAGGTTGACTAAGGATGACCTAAGAAAATAAGCATAGGTAAGAAAATATGTGGCTCTGGCTAGGCTGGGGACATTGGAAATCAAAAGAGGTGGAGGAAATTACAGATGTATTTGGAACCAAAATATTTTTTAAATGAATGTTGAATTGGATATTGTCAGAATATTGAGGAAGGGCCAAAAATGACTTATAAGCGTCTAGCATGGCTGGCAGTGCCACTTACTGACATGTGGGAAACCAGGACATGTTACCTCTGAATTACTCGAGTGCTATTGTCATGTAAATCATCAACTCCCAGAATAAAGGTCTGGGCCAAACTCTAAGACTGGAAATTATGAGCTGTTTAGTAGTGTTTAGAGCTTAGAGAGAGTATGTGTGTGGAGAGAAAAGAAGAGCAATTAGGACAGAACCCTTAGAAACATCAATATTTAAAATTTGGGAAGAGAAACAGAAACAAATAAATTGTGGGAAAATGAAGCTCAGGGTAGTTGCAAGGGAATGCTAAAAATGAACTATGGCATTTGAGGAGGAAAACGTGGAAACTGAAAGCAAGAGAGTACGGATGGATCGTGAGGGAGCAGCAGCAGCTGTGTCCTAAGAAGAGTCTCAGTGAAAATGAAGGGTTGTAGGAATGAGGACATCTGGGCCAACGAGCTGGCAAGGAGTGATGTCCAGGAGGCAGAATATTTGCATCTAGATCCTGGTGGTATATACCCTTATAGAAAATGTTTCAGATTTGATGACAATAAAGTGGAGGAAAGAAAAAAAGTAATGGAAATAAAGATGTCAAAAAACGGGGAACCGAGGTTTGTACTGGTCCTTTCACGTGAAAGCTGAGCCACTAAAATGATGGCTGAACTTGCCTGAAGATGATATTGAGCAAAAGATCTACAGCCTTAAATAAATGGCAAGAGGCCAGGTGCAGTGGATCATGCCTGTAATCCCAGAACTTTGGGGGGCTGAGGCAGGCATATCACCTGAGGTCAGGAGTTCGAGACCAGCCTGGCCAACATGGCGAAACCCCGTCTCTACCAAAAATACAAAAATTAGCTGGGTGTGGTGGTATGCACCTGTAATCCCAGTTACTCAGGAACCTGAGGCAGGAGAATCACTTGAAACCGGGAGGAGGAGGTTGCAGTGAGCCGAGATCACACCATTACACTCCAGCATGGGTGACAGAGCAAGACTCCATCTCAAAAAAAAAAAAAAAATAAGACCAGAGTGCCCAGGAGGGAGGTCTGTTGATGATGGTAATACCAAAGGGGCATGGCCGATATTTCCAAGGGGTTTGAGTTTCAAAGGAACAGTCTAATTTGCAAGGAGCGGAGAAATTAACAGTCTAGAAGTTGTTACGGGAACCAAGAACAACCACCTCGGCTTCCAGCCATAGGTATGTGGAGGGTGAGAAAAAGACCTGTCTCAATTTATGAAAGCTAGAGGAAAAACTGCACTTTAGTATCAACCAACTTTTGTTTTAAGATAATTACAAACCAATATGGAACTTAGCAAGAGTCAATTTTGACAGTTTCCTGCAGCTTAGTAAATTCTGCACAAAATTAAGATTTAACACAAAAGTAGAGAAAAATTTTAATGGCATAGCACATTTCTTCACAATTCCTTAAACCAAATAATTCCCTGTTCTTCTAACTCTCACCTTACACTATCAACTAGGCTTCTTATTCAATGAACGGTTTAAGTCTACTAAGACACACACACACACACACACACACACACGTCTTATCCAGCTGCAGATCTCATTTTTGAAGGTACACTGAAAGTACATAGATCATTCTATAATCATCAACTATGAAGATTGTGAGCAACTGGAACAAGTATTCTTGGAAAAGAAGTTTCCTGTGTATAAGAAAAAAAAGAGTCCAACTCTGGGAACTGACTTGGCTGAGTCATCATTATATGCCACTGGCAAGAAATCAAGAAGTAACTCAGGACTGATAAACTTTGTTAAAGGAAATGGAAACAGCCTATCTGTGAGGCTTAATTCTTGATAATCTGGCCAAGATATAGCATCTGGATAAGAGTTCACTGACTCAACTAAATTTTGTGAAGGTGAAGTACTTGTTAAAATGAAAGATCTATTTAGAGAGAAATAAGTAGACATAATGTCTGCACTATGGATAGGTGTATACCTGTTTTTTGCAAAAACAGTTTGTATCTTTGAAATGCTGGTTTGCCCTGGACAGAGCTAACTTAAATAGAGACCTGGCGCGGTGGTTCATGCCTGTAATCCCAGCACTTTGGGAGGCCGAGGAGGGTGGATCATGAGGTCAGGAGATCGAGACCATCCTGGCTAACACGGTGAAACCCCGTCTGTACTAAAAATGCAAAAAATTAGCCGGGCATGGTGGCGGGCACCTGTAGTCCCAGCTACTCTGGAGGCTGAGGCAGGAGAATGGTGTGAACCCGGGAGGCGGAGCTTGCAGTGAGCCGAGATCGCGCCACTGCACTCCAGCTGGGTGACAGAGAGAAACTCCGTCCCCAAAATATATATAGATAGTTTTTTTATATATATATGTATATATACCCAAAGGATTATAAGTCATGCTGCTATAAAGACACATGCACACGTATGTTTATTGTGGCACTATTCACAATAGCAAAGACTTGGAACCAACCCAAACGTCCAACGATGATAGACTGGATTAAGAAAATGTGGCTGGATACATATGTAACAAACCTGCACATTGTGCATATGTACCCTAAAACCTAAAGTATAATAAAAAAAAAAGAAAATGTGGCACATATACACCATGGAATACTATGCAGCCATAAAAAAGGATGAGTTCATGTCCTTTGTAGACACATGGATGAAGCTGGAAACCATAATTCTCAGCAAACTATCACAAGGACAAAAAAAACCAAACGCTGCATGTTCTCACTCATAGGTGTGAATTGAACAATGAGAACACATGGACCCAGGAAGGGGAACATCACACTCCGGGGCCTGTCATGGGGTGGGGTGAGGGGGAGGGACAGCATTTGGAGATATACCTAATGTAAATGATGAGTTACTGGGTGCAGCACACCAACATGGCACATGTATACATATGTAACAAACCTGCACGTTGTGCACATGTGTCCTGGAACTTAAAGTATATATATATATATATATATATAAATATAAAGAGAAAACCATTAAAGAAAGGCTATAATACACAGGAACACACAGACATACATACACCTGTGTGTCTATATCTTCAGTTATCACACTTTTTCTATACAGACTCCACACGAGACAAACATGTTACATTTTATGAGAAACTATAAGTGGAAAGAGGAGAATTTGTGAAATCAATATAGAATGTTCCTTGTTTAGCATAATTCTAACTGTTTCTCATTAGAGGTCTGAGTATCAATCTGTATTATATGTGGCCATGCTGGCATTTGGGAAATTCCACAAGAAACTTTTTAAATATGAATTTGGAAAAGGGAAAAGGATTTTTAAAATGTCTTTTTTTGTTCTGCATTCTATGTGGAACATCTATTTTGTGCTAACTGCTCGTGTTAGCTTGTGATTGCCTGTGACTATGTGGAAGATATACTTTACGTGACTATGTGAGCAATAGTCTTAAAGTTAAGAAATCTAAAATTTGGTTGGTTTAGTTGCTAATTAGGTAAATTACCTTGTAATGGTTACTTAACCTCTCAAAGATTAATTATCTTCAGTGGTACATTGAAGGTTCCATTCATATTGATTTTAGTAGACTTATCCTACTAAAAAGTAAATTTAACAGAAATTATTCTAGACCTCATTATTTCAGGAGACCCCACCCCAGCTTTTATTCCTAACTTCAAGAAATGCAGAGAAATTTAAAAATTCGATGTTCTCCCAATTCAACAGAATATAACTGAACTAAATCGATTTATGTATAATTCATTATTTCAACCTTTAACGCTATATCCGAGCGGTTTGTTTTCACCATAAAGTTATAGCTGTTTAGGCCAATAATTAAAGAGGACCTTGATAGAGAATGACAAGAGAGGATGATCACCCTATTGTCTATCTTCCAGCTGTTTTCAATGCCCTGAAGTTTTATTCACACCCAAATATTAGAATCTTATCTGAGAGAGCGTACTCAAATGATGAATCATGCTAATTTCTCAAGAAAAGTGTTACAGAATAATAAATGCCTTTCTGGTCAAAGTACTGATGCTCTGGAAATAATCTTTATCCAAATGAGGTACAGGAATTGTTAGGACTATTAAAAGTTTGTATATGATATCTGCCAGGTTCGACTGAGCTTCACTTAAAATCTACCATATTAGGGCCAAGTGTAATGACTCAAATTAGTGAACTTAAAAATTGTTTTAAAATGTTTCCTGGAGACATTTCAAATATTGCTCTCTGATTTATCACTGTTACTTTTGCTGAATTCAATTTGATGCCAAGATTTATTCAGATTAATCAAATGCCATAAACTCTGATACCTAATGTTCCTTAACACCTTAAGAACTTTTAAACAGATCAAATGTTGAAGATACGCTTTTAGTGAAACTGTACCTAAGCACATGAATTCTATTGAATATAGCTTTTTAGAAGACTAACAAAGAAAGAAGACTTAGGAAATTCGGAAACATTTTTTAAACCTTCTAGAGGGAATTAAACTACTGAAAAATAATTTCAATTGGTGAATCTAATGGCATTAATCAGAAGATAAGAAAAAAGTAACCATAAAACTTTATGGGGGTAATATTTGCTATGAGGATCAGGAAAAACAACTAATGGATATTAGGCTTAATATCTGGGTGATGAAATAAACTGTACAACCAATCCCATGGCATAAGCTTACCTCTGTAACAAACCTACACTTGTACCCCTGAACTTAAAAGTTAAAATTTAAATAAATAACGTTGTGCTATTAATTTCAACCAGAGCCTTTCCAAGGTGCAGGGAACTTTTGAGAATTTTATTTCTTGCAAAAGGAAACTTGATTCCTTGCTTAGGGCCTTCCTAGGAAAACCTCTATTCTTTGGAGAAGCATCATACTCCTACAAGGTTTAAGGACCATCATATTTGTCAGACTTTTTTTCTGTTTTACTGTGAGCAGTTTACAGAACATAAAGAAAAATCAAATCCGAAGGTGCACTACACGTGTTTTATCAAAAGGAACATTTTTGTGTACTTTTAAGAAAATACGACAAATTGAGTTTTCTGACCTATTACCAAGTTAGACATCTTGAGTGAATTGAATCTGTTGTAATCCTGTTTGGTTTTCATCCCATGGCTCTGGAAAACTGACATTTATCTCCAATTTTTCAACTCTGCTTCTTTCCAGTACCTCATCTATACGACTATTATAGTACTTTTCATCTGCTTCTACCACTACACTATGGCTGCATTACTTTTAACACAGTGTCCCACATGTTACCCATTTCTACCTTATATAAAGAGTAGAAATTGAATTGTAATTGAGTATCCAGTTGCCTCATATTCAGGTCTTCAACTGAAATAACTCCAGCTATCTCAAAACTTCAACCCTCTCTGGAAGTATTGGACCAAATTATCCCAGATTATAGCACTCTCAGGCTAAAATTACTAATGCTTCTATAGTTTCAGAGACTGTATCAGGTTATTCAACACAACATTCCATGCACCATTCCAGCCTCATATAATCAGAGGACACTTAGACGACTTTAATAGCCTTCAAAAGACACCCTCCTCTTTTACTTATATATATATTTATTTATCTATTTATTTAATGGAGACAAGGTCTCACTCTGTCACCCAGACTGGAGCGCAGTGGCATAATCACGGTCCACCGCAGCCTGCACCTGCCGGGCTCCGATCCTTCCACCGCAGCCTCCTGAGTGGCTGGGACCACAGGCGCCGCCACCACGTCTGCCTGGTTTTTGTATTTTTGTGGAGATGGGGTTTCACATGTTGCCCAGGCTGCTCTGAGACTCCTGGGCTCAAGAGATCCACCTGCCCCGGCCTCCCAAAGTGCTGGGATTACATGAACGAGCCATTGTGCCCAGCCGGTCCCGCCCGGTTTTTAACCTTCGTACTGTTTATATAATCATCCTTCACAAAATAGAACACTTCATTACTCGATGGTTCTCATTATTCTAATATGAAGAACTATATTAAGAAAATAAATTCCTGGCCGGGCGCGGTGGCTCACACTTGTAATCCCAGCACTTTGGGAGGCCGAGGCGGGCAGATCACGAGGTCAGGAGATCGAGACCACGGTGAAACCCCGTCTCTCCTAAAAATACAGAAAATTAGCCGGCGTGGTGGCGGCGCCTGTAGTCCCAGCTACTCGGGAGGCTGAGGCAGGAGAATGGCGGGAACCCGGGAGGCAGAGCATGCAGTGAGCCGAGATCGCGCCACTGCACTCCAGCCTGGGCGACAGAGCCAGACTCCAGCTCAGACAAAAAAATAAATCAATAAATTTCCAATATTTCCTAGCATATCCAATTTAATTCTATACATCACATAAAAATAAAAGCCGTCTTACTGTGTTAGTTTCTTACTGCTGTTACAGTAAATTAACATAAACTCAGAGGCTTAAAACAACACATTTTTTTTCTTTATACTTCTGGGGGTCAGAAGTCCAAAATGGGTCTTAGTGTGCTAAAATCAAGGTATCATCAAGTGTATATTTTGTCTAGAGATTCCAGGAGAGAATTCACCAGGTTTGAGGGGTCACATGTATCCCTGAGCTCTTGGCCTCTGCACATCTTGGACACAGCACATCACTTCAGCCTCGGCTCCAGTTTCCCCAAGCTCTTCTGCTCACTCTGGTCTCTCCGCCTTCCTGTCTGAAGGTTCTTTGTGACTACAGTGGGCCCACCTAGATAATTCAGGATAATCGCTCCAGTTTAAGGTGAGGTGATTAGCAATCTTAATTCCACCTCTAACCATAATGCTTCCATGCTGCCTAACAACACATTCAAAAGGTCATCCTGCTAAGGGTCATTATTCTACCTACACACTAAGTGACTGAGAAAAAGTAAAGTTATCTATCATGCCTTACCTATGGCGAGGAAATAATAACTTATAATGATTTATCTACGAAAACCTGTTTTTAAAAGCTTTGGTCCTAGTCTATTGATTAAAGTTTTGGTATATTCCAGATAAATTTCATGTCCTTGATGCTAACACATTGTGCACAGTAGATGGCCTTTTTAAAATAGTACTGCATAAAGGAATATTTAAGGTTGTCTGGACAATAGAAAAGGAACTTTAGTTGCTATGCCACAAAAGGCCGGATTTCTGCACATTACACCTCCTACCAGTGCACACATGTGCCAAACTCCTTCCTGAAAGCCTGGTTTATGTTTCCTATGTGCTTAGCAATAGTTTTACTCTCACGACTGTTTATATTAAGTCCTATTTTTTAAAGCATATCCTCATTTGTTTGTTTTCCTGAGCCTCTGAACTGGATTTCATCTGGTATGTATTGCACAGGTTTGCACACTTGATTGTACGCTACCTAAAAGCATCCTCTTGTGTTCTGGACACGGTTATTTTTCTCCATGGTAAGGTGATAAGTGACTTCTCTGAGGACTTGCCACCTTAGAATGCAGTGGTGACATCACCTGCTCAGGCTCTGTCTGCAATGTGGAATTTAGTATTTTCCAACTTCTGGTCTAACTTGAACTTCATAATTAAGCAGAGCCGCCTTTTGAGGGAACAGTAGGGTGTCTGCCCCTAAACGTCTGTGTAAATGCAGAGACACATTTGGGAACATAACTGACTTTTACGTACAGAAGCCAGATGCATTTCATGACCATGCATGCTTAGGGAAGCAAGTTCATCTCATCTATCACAATAAGCATCTGTGCCACTAAATTCCACTGCAGGATACTTTTCACACTTAGACAACAAAACATTTAAGGAAATAAAAGCTCTTTCCAATAAAAATGTGCATCAAATACTGTGTGTATGTTTAAAAAAAAACCTTCCTCTATAAGATAAGGCCACAGGAACTACTAAAAAAGCATTCTTGAAATACATTTTCTGATAGGAATCTAGGCCCTTGCCTTATATAAGATTTAAGGAAAGTGATGTGTGTGTCTTTATACTTGAAAGGCTGTTTTCAACAGCAAAGGGTATGCTTTGAGGTATCAATAGAGTTTTGAGAATGCAAAAGTTTAAAAGAAATGGAATGCATATTCTCCAGGTATGAATATGCAATTGTCATTATTTTCCTACCATCTACTAGATTAGAAACAGAAGAAAAATTATGGAAATGTCTGTTTTCCCTCAATAGGAGTACCTATTTATTAAAGTTAATTAATTACTATTCTTTAAACATTTTCAAAATAGACTCATATGTGACAACTTTCAGAGAAAACAAGGGTTTTTGGATGTAAATATTTACTTATAACATGGATAAAATAATTTTGTTAAATATTAACTCCATATTCATAATGTTCTCTATTGTTTTTGCATTTTGTTTAACAATAGAGAATCTAAGACATTTAGTGTTCATGAGTTTCATACAGTTTCCTGTCAATGTACTTTGTCTTTTTTTTATTGGACTACTAATCATTTATTTATGATTTGTTGGAACTACTCATATTTTAAATATGTCAAGTGAACTGCAAGCACTTGTTGCTGATTTGATATTTGCTTTTTACACATATTCATTGTATCCTCTGAAAAAGAAAAGTTTTATATTTTAACAAATTCCAATCCATAAATTTTTTTTTAAATTTTCTGTTATTGGTTAGGGCTATGTTTGGATATTTAATTTTAACCGTAATGTTGCAAGTGATGTTTGTCTATGGTATTTTTTCTTTATATTTTGGAAAAGTGTATTTGACATCCACTATGGAATTAATATTTATTAATGACATATTATACCTTTGTGCAACTATAAAATACATATAGCCAATTATCTGAACACCATTTTATGAACTGTTTATCACTTATCCACTGATTTGAAACACTATCTTTATCATATATTGGATTTTAGGTTTATCGAGATTATGTAACATGAAATTATTTAATTATGAAATTATGTGAATTCAAGCATGACAGTCAGCTCTTCTTCCCCACCACTACCCTGTAAAAGGATGGATGGAATAATTGCTTCCCTATGGCTTAAGTGTATGAGAGGTATACAACATGGTCTTGATGAAGTGGGAACTACACAGAAACTGTTTTTGGTCCTGAAATGTACTCCAGCTTTACCAATTTGTTCTACACATATACCATTGAGGGTAGAAGCTGAATTTTGCTAATGATTATATTTACACTACTTAACATTGTGCCAGATACTGAGTAGATGCTTAGAAACATGTTTAATGACTTGTTTTATTGATAGAGACCTAATTATCTGCTGTAGTGGTGCTATCTCATTCAGAATCATTTTGACCAGCCTTTCTCCATCATGAATAAAACACTTATTTACACACTTGTGTACATGCACATGTGCATAGAAACACACACACCCTTTGCAGAGACAAACTGCATCGAAAGCATGTACAAACATTATAGTATTTTTGTTGATTCTGACCTGATTCTGATTCTATTGTATACATTTTCATTCTGATCACAATAACAATAAAAATAGAAAACTATAAGTTGTGAAGCTGGAAGATGCAGAACATGAAAGATCGAATTACCAATTTTTTTTTCTATTTTCTTTAGTTGGCTGCTGATAAAATCAGAAAAGAAATGGACACAAAAATGAAAGTATGCAATGTGTGTGCGTGTGTGTGTGTGTGTATCACATGCACTCGTTTCCATGATGTACATATGGAATTTCATAACCAGCCAAACTAAGCTTCATAAGTGAATGAGAAATAAAATCCTTTACAGACAAGCAGATGCTGACAGATTTAGTCACCATCAGACCTGCCTTCCAAGAGCTCCTAAAGGAAGCACTAAACATGGAAAGGAAAAACCAGTACCAGCCTCTGCAAAAACACACCAAAATATATAAACCAATGAAACTAGGAAGAAACTGCTTCAACTAATGTGCAGAATAACCAGCTAACATCATGATGACAGGACCAAATTCACACATAACAATATTAACGGTAAATATAAATGAGCTAAATGCCCCAATTAAAAGACATACACTGGCAAATTGGATAAAGAGTCAATACCCACAGGTGTGCTGTATTCAGGAGACACATCTCACTTGCAAGGTCACACATAGGCTCAAAATAAAGGGATGGAGGAATATTTACCAAGCAAATGGAAAGAAAGAAAAAAAAAGCAGGAGTTGCAATCCTAGTCTCTAATAAAACAGACTTTAAACCAACAAGGATAAAAAAGGACAAAGAAGGGCATTACATAGTAGTAAAGGGATCAATGCAACAAGAAGAGCTAAGTATCCTAAATATATATATATGCCAAATACAGGAGCACCAGGATTCATAAAACGAGTTCCTAGAGACCTACAAGGAGACTTAGACTCCCACACAATAATAGTGGGAAACTTTAACAACCCACTATCAATATTAGACAGACCAACAAGAAAGGAAATTAACAAGGATATTCAGACTTGAACTCAGCTCTGGTCCAAGTGGACCTAATAGATACCTACAGAACTCTCCACCCCAAATCAACAGAATATACATTCTTCTCAGCACCACATAGCACTTATTCTAAAATCAACCACATAATTGGAAGTAAAACACTCCTCAGCAAATGCAAAAGAATGAAAATCATAACAAACAATCTCTCACACCACAGTGTAATCAAATTAGAACTCAGAATTAAGAAGCTCACTCAAAACTGCACAACTACATGGAAACCGAACAACCTGCTTATGAATGACTACTGGGTAAATAGCAAAATTAAGGCAGAAATAAATAAGTTCTTTGAAACCAATGAGAACAAAGACACAACATATCAGAATTTCTGGGATACAGTTAAAACAGTGTTTAGAGGGAAATTTACAGCATTAAATGTCCACATTAGAAAGTGGGAAAGATCTAAAATAGACACCCTAACATCACAATCAAAAGAAGCAATGGAAAACACATTAAAAACCTAGTATAAAACAAGAAATAACTAAGATCACAGCAGAACCGAATGGGAGAGAAACACAAAAAAACCTTCAAAAAAAAATCAATGAATCTAGGAGTGGGTTTTTTGAAAAGATTAACAAAATAGATAGACCGGTAGCCAGACTAACAAGGAAGAAAAGAGAGAAAGATCAAATAGACACATTAAAAAACGATAAAGGGGATATCACCACTGATCCCACAGAAATACAAACTATTATTAGAGAATACTGTAAACACCTCTACACAAATAAACTAGAAAATCTAGAAGAAATGGATAAAGTCCTGGACACATACACCCTCCCAAGACTAAAGCAGGAAGAAGTCAAATCCCTGAATAGACCAATAACAAGTTCTGAAATTGACTCAGTAATTACTAGCCTACCAACCAAAAAAAGCCCAGGACCAGATGTCTTCACAGCCGAGTTCTACCAGAGGTACAAAGAGGAGCTGGTACCATTCCTTCTGAAACTATTCTGAACAACAGAAAAAGAAAGACTCCTCCCTAAATCATTTTATGAGGCCAGCATCACTCTGATTCCAAAACCTGGCGGAGACCCAATAGAAAAAGAAAATTTCAGGCCAATATCACTGATGAACATCGATGCGAAAATCCTGAATAAAATACTGGCAAGAGAATCCAGCAGCACATCAAAAACTTATCCACCACGATCAAGTTGGCTTCATGCCTGGCATGAAAGGCTGGTTCAACATATGCAAATCAATAAACATAATCCATCACATAAACAGAACCAATGACAAAAACCACATGATTATCTCAATAGATGCAGAAAAGGCCTTCAATAAAATTCAACACCCCTCATACTAAAAACTCTCAATAAACTAGGTATTGATGGAACATATCTCACAAAAATAAGAGCTATTTATGACAAATGCATAGCTAATATCATGCTAAATGGCCGAAAGCTGGAAGCATTACCTTTGAAAACTGGCCCAAGAGTAGGATGCCCTCTCTCCCCACTCTTATCAACATAGTATTGGAAGTTCTGGCCAGGGCAATCGAGTAAGAGAAAGAAATAAAAGCATGCAAATAGGAAGAGAGGAAATCAAATTGTCTCTGTCTGCAGATGACATGATTGTATATTTACAAAACGCCACCACCTCAGCCCAAAAATTCCTTAACCTGATAAGCAACTTTGGCAAAGTCTCAGGATATAAAATTAATGTGCAAAAATCACAATCATTCTTATATACCAATAACAGACAAGCAGAGAGCCAAATCATTAGTAAACTCCCATTCACAATTGCTATAAAGAAAACAAAATACCTAGGAATACAACCTACAAGGGATGTGAAGGACCTCTTCAAAGAAAACTACAAACCAGAGCTCAAGGAAATGACAGGACACAAACATATAGAGAAACACTCCATCCTCATGGATAGGAAGACTCAATATCATGAAAATGGCCATATTGCCCAAAGTAATTTATAGATTCAATGCTATTCCCATCAAGCTACCATTGACTTTCTTCACAGAACTAGAAAAAAACTATGTTAAATTTCATATGGAAGCAAAAAAGAGCCTGTGGAGCCAAGGCTAACCTAAGCAAAAAGAACAAAGCTGGAGGCATGACGCTGCCTGACTTCAAACTATATTACAAAGCTAAAGTAACCAAAACAGCATGGTGCTAATACCAAAACAGATATATAGACCAATGAAACAGAATAGAGGCCTCAGAAATAACACCACACATCTACAACAATCTGATCTTCAACAAACCTGACAAAAGCAAGCAATGGGGAAAAGATTCCCTATGTAATTAATGGTGCTGGGAAAACTGGGTAGCCATATGCAGAAAAGAGAAACTAGACCCCTTCATTATACCTTATAAAAGAATTAACTCAAGGTGGATTAAAAACATAAATGTAAAACCTAAAACTATAAAAACCCTAGAAGAAAACCTAGGCAATATGATTCAGGACATAGGTGTGGGCAAAGACTTCATGACTAAATCACCAACAGCACTTGAAACAACAGCCAAAATTGACAGATGGAATCTAATCAAACTAAAGAGCTTCTGCTCAGTAAAATAAACTATCACAAGAGTGAACAGGCAACCTACAAAATATGAGAAAATTTTTGCAATCTATCCATCTGACAAAGGTCTAATATCCAGAATCTAGAAGGAACTTAAACAAATTTACAAGAAAAAAAAAACAAACAACCCCATCAAAAAGTGGGCAAAGGATATGAACAGACACTCCTCAAAAGAAGATATGTATATGGCCAATAAACATATGAAAAAAGCTCATTATCACTGTTCATTAGAGAAATGCAAATCAAAACCACAATGACATACCATCTCACACCAGTTAGAATGGTGATCATTAAAAATTCTGGAAACAGCAGATGCTGGAGAAGATGCAGAGAAATAGGAACACTTTTACACTGTTGGTGGGCTTGTAAAATAGTTCAACCATTGTGGAATACAATGTGGTGATTCCTCAAGGATATAAAACCAGAAATACCATTTGACCCAGCAATCCCATTACTGGGTATATACCAAAGGATTATACATCATTCTACTCTAAAGACACATGTACATATATGTTTATCATGGGACTATTTACAATAGCAAAGACTTGGAACCAACATAATGCCCATCAATGATAGACTGGATGAAGAAAATGTGGCACATATTCACCATGGAATACTACACAGCCATAAAAAAGGATGAGTTCACGTCCTTTGCGGGGATATGGATGAAGCTGGAAACCATCATCCTCAGCAAACTAACACAGGAACAGAAAACCAAACACTGCATGTTCTCACTCATAAGTGGGTGCTGAACAATGAGAACATGTTGACACAGGGAGAGGAACATCACACACTGGGGTCTGTAGGTGGGTGTGGGGAAAGGGGAGGGAGAGCATTAGGACAAATAGCTAATGCATGTGGAGCTTAAAACCTAGATGACGGGTTGATGGGTGCAGCAAATTACCATGGCACAAGTATACCTATGTAACAAACCTGCATGTTCAGCACATGTATCCCAGAACTTAAAGTAAAATTTTAAAAAATGAAAGTATGCAATATGTGTATGTGTGTGTATACATACATATAAAACAAGCACTCATTTTCATTTTGTACATATATGCACATTATGAGTGTGAATATATGTTAAATAATATCCTATCAGTTTTGTATTTGTAACACATATATGTACATGCATATACAACAAATAGAGGTGTTTTGCATAATAATTTCATTTATATTCATTTCATCAGCTAAGAACTAAAAAGAATTTAAATCAAAATCAATTATTCATTTACAGGTGTTTTTAACCATCATCTCCCCCTTTATCTTCAGTTTTATGCCCCCTTGTATTGCCATTTTGTGACTTTTTTGCCATAAATTATACATATTTGGAACAGTCACTTTAAGAAATTCAATCTTTGGATAAGATCTCTAAGATTGATTTAGTATGAATACGTGTGTGGGCACACACTTGACAAAGAAAGGTCAGTTATAAATATATGTGTACACTTATCAAAATAATTCACATAAAATCTCTGAATAAAATTATCTGTATGCTTTTTCTGTCAATAAAAGCAATATAGTATAATTCTTGGTAGTAAACCTGTTTGTTTTCATTCTGTTGCCTACCATGTGAGCTGCCATGTTGGTATAAAACATCGATCATTTGATATTTTACTACAGCAAATAATAGTGATCCCCACGAAATAATAAATAAATCAGTGAGTTTCACAGAAATAAGTTTTTGGATGGATCAGATAATTTGAAGTTGTTATTCTCCAGCAAGGTGAAAGAAAAAAGCTGTTAGTTTGTTCTCTATCAGGTGATCGAAGATGAAAACTAAAGTTCTCAAGGCCAGTGCATAATAATGGTGCCGTATTCTGTGCATCAATCACCATTACCAAATACCTATATTGCCAAATATTTCATGTACCGCTTTAGTGGTGATTAATCAATGTGCCATGGCACTGAAACTGAAACGAGACTTTGTAGTACAAGTGATATTCAAAGGGTTTTGAAAATTTATCAGCTCTATAGATATAGATGAAAATTTATCATCATCTATCTAGAAATCCTGTTTTTATAAATGTTACCTAGCCAAATATTGGTTTTATTTACTTAATATTTAGAAAACATGAGTTTAGTAAAAATTGTTCAGATTTTCTTAATGTAGTGTGTGAAATTACTATGTAATTATACAAGAAATATGCTACACAGCTGAATACACAAAGAGGTCAGCAGAGGGAGCAAAAGGTGCCTTTCCCCTATAATCCACAGCAACATCACCCGCTCTTCTCTCTACATCATCGATGTATGTTATCTAAAGTCCTGTGCAAATGCCACCTCAACACAAGTCCTCTAGCCTTGCCTTCTTATCAGAAGCAGCTCGAAAGCCCCGATAATTCTAGAACCACTGAAAAATACACACTTGTTGCAAGGATTGAAAAGCCTCATATTGCAAATTCAGAATTCACAGTACTGAAAAAATTCATAATTTTTTAAAGTTACAATACTGTGAACTATACAAAATGAATTATGCTGGGATCCGATGACTCTCTTCATTCCAGCCTATCTTATATTTTCTCATTCATTTCTCCACATAGTCACAACAACAGACTCACTATTACATTTCATTAATGGCTATTTTATAATAAATGATCTCAATAGCATTTCTGAAACCTCTGCTGTTCTGGTTTTACAGAACTCTTGAATTTTTGAATGAGTTAGTTTTTGATTGAAAAAGACCTGACTCTTATGCTTAGAAAAGCCATCATTTCTTTCTGTAAGCTTTCCGTCTTCTATAAGCTTTACATGTTCCATAAGCAAACATTCGCTGGTTTTGTGATCAAACTAGAGAGGCAAATTCAGTTAATAATAACAACGTCATTTATCATCCTCAAATCTAGTGTTATGGATAATACGATCTCCACAAGGAGACGGTTGCACGAGCGACAAGAGAAAGACAATCAACAGTCTTTTACTCATACCAAGATATGTCCACACACACTTGTTTCAACAGTCAAAGTAACGCCATATGTCCCCAGTGATGTGGGTGGGCAAAAGGAACAGTTGGCCTGCTAATGAGGGCCATATGTACACGCAGCCTATCGTACCATCCTTCTTACTTATGGTTGCTGAAAACTCAGTGGAAGAGCTTGCTCTGAGGAATGGCATGGCTGGAGGAGGAGAGGCTTCCTTAAGAGCAGGAAAGGACCATTTGTTGTACAACTACTGTATCTCTGAAACTGGGAGCTAAAGATATGCATGTACGTTACTCATTCTTATTAAGAGTTACTTACGCATCCGTAGAGTTCTTTACTCCAGTTTCACCTTCTTTCACTAAATTCTTTTGCATTTATGTGCAAAGGGATTTTGGGCCCTTTTCAAAAATTACTTTTCCTAATCAATCTTGTTAATTTGATGTTCATTTACATCGGCTTCTCTTTATTTTTAGCTTGATTTCCAGAAAAATTATACTTTCTTTGACATTGTTAAATGTTACAATATTAAAAGAAATGAAAAAGACTTAAAAACTTAGAATATTTGAATGAGGGTTTCTGGAAGGCAGAGAGAACAATAAGGCAAAAGTACTTACTGCACTACTGTTCCAAAGTAAAAGAAAAACAAAGATTTTAAAAATGATTATAGCAGCTTTGTATCTCAACCAGGGTTTCCTTTGAAATTTCTACAACTGCAAACACTATTCAGCAATTTGCACTGATTATAAAATTTATTGTTTTAAGGTCAATTGTGATACTATGATCAGATAATATAATTTACTTTACTCTTAATGGCTTCATTTTGACAACTGAGGGAGCTTTCAGGAAGGACAACGCTTCCTGCACAACAACCAGTAAAGCAGGTCACATCCATTTTCAATCTAATTTTAAGAAAAATGAAGGACAAACTACTTGTGAGGCAGCAAGAATTCATTTGCATTAAATTAATTTGAACAGGGCATTTCAAGTTCTCTCTGGCAACAATGGAATAAAGGGGAAAATGAATCTATCTTATGCAATGATCCTCTTCTAGGTTACAGAAAGATTTGAAAGGCTGACATGACCATTGCTAAATTTCTTCTAGAAGTCTATGATTAGTGTCATAGATATAACTCATGAGATAAAATATTCACAAAGAATGTCTGTGAACTGCATCAATTGTGATGGAACTACTGTCTAACATCCCTTTGAAAAGTTATATTCTGCAAAGGTTAAAAAACACCAACCTTTCGATGCTTTCTTATATGGATGAGCTTTTGTCAACAAGAACTAAGCTTCACAATTAAGCACTATGGAAGATAATGTTCTAG
The DNA here is from genome assembly GCF_028878055.3 of Symphalangus syndactylus. Taxonomy (NCBI): domain Eukaryota; kingdom Metazoa; phylum Chordata; class Mammalia; order Primates; family Hylobatidae; genus Symphalangus; species Symphalangus syndactylus. The sequence goes on along the minus strand of NC_072437.2, from coordinate 105,818,865 downwards.
GTTAATTTAAACCTAACTAATCCAGGACTTGGCCTTGATAAATAATGGGTTTAATTAATATTTTTGACCCTAGCAGTGCAAATACTTTTACTTATATTTTACTAAAGCTAGTTTTGACAAATCTAAGGGTATTTAATTTATCAGTATCTGTTGTCAGATGAAAACTTCCCCATCAATACCTTCTAATGGTTCAAAAATAAACTGTTACCCCCACAGATACATTGTTTTTCCATGCGTAAGCAAGTACATTAATTTCAGGGTCTCAAGGCATAAAAGTGATATTACCACTTGTGACAGGCTGCATAATAGTCCCAAAAGATGTTCTTCACCTAATCTCCCGGCCCTGGGAATGTGCTGCCTTACACAGCCAAAGGACTTGTAGATACGATTCATTTAAGGATCTGGAGACAAGGTGATTATCCCAGATCATCCACGTGAGTCCAAAGTAATCACAGGAGTCCTTAGATGAAGTGGAGAGAAGGACTCAAAGTTAAAGGAGGAGACAGCGCGGAGACAGAAACAGAAATAAAAGCAACGCACCTTGAAAATGGAGGAATGGGGAAAAGACAATGAAGACAGGTGCCACCAGAAGCAGAAAATGCAAGAGAATGGATTCTCCCCTCAGCACCTCCAGAAGGAACCCACACTGCAGACACATTGACTTAGCCATATTAAAGTGATTTTGGACTTCTGACCTTTGAAACTGCAAGACAATAAATATGTGTTAAGTTATGTAAATGTGTCGTAATTTGTTATAGCAGCAGTAATACAACTAATACACCACTACAATAAGCAAAGGAAATAAAGTGCAATAGTGACAAACTTAAGGGTTTCCAGGAAAGAGAAACGAAGTGGTAAACTCAATCACAGGATTATATTAGTAACTGTAGTATATGTTACTTGCTTACCCTTTCAATCACATTATTGCTGTAATTATCATTATCATCCAATCAATATGATTACACCAGTATGTATAACTTAGACATGAAAATTTTTTTCTATTTCACTCTTCCCATAATTCCATGCAGCTACCCCTAAGCAACTATGTATCTGATGAAGCTAATATTTTCAGGGAAAATCTTCCATGTTAAGCAGAAAATTTACATCTAAAATTAAATTCTTTTAAGCCAGTCTGGGGACAATACCTAGAAAATTCAAACATTACTTCTCAAGAATACCACTAGCAGTGAATTTGTGACGCTATCTTCCACCAACTGAATCAAAATTAATTTTAAATATTTTCAAAGCAATATTTTAAAAAATCGTGTACACATTTTTTCCTCTTGGTAAAAATAAACCACTTCTCAACCATCCATTATATTTATGTTAGTTACATGAAGTCCATACATGAATTATCATACCACAAATAGAAAACTATTTAAATAGAAAAATCTCACTTGGTGCTGACAGAATGACAGCATAAAACTGTTAAGCATGAGGAGAAAGTTGTTTGCAGTGTAAATATTTCCCTTTTCCTATCAAAGTGTGTCCTGTGATCTAGCGCTCTTCTCTCCACATGCTTAAGTACAGCAAAAGTTATAAAAACACTCATTCTAGTTTTCTATACTTTAATGGTTGTAGAACATCAGAAGAGAATTGGGAGATGGGAATGTTTTGTGCTTGACATTGCATTTGAGGGGAAAATAAAAACTTGGACATAATATGTGGGATGTCTCCACAGTAATACATGGGAGGGCAAGAAAAAAATGCTATCAAATTTCTACCATGCGCTGAGCCCCTTATATCAACAAATATCCAGCCTTTCTAATGTACTAACAACCACTCTTCATAGCAAGTATTCTATTCCCAGCTTGTAGGTAAGAAACAAAGCTTCAGAAAGGGATCTTCACCAATTTCACACAGTCAATAAAAGGCAGAACTAGGGCAAATATCAATAATAAAAATAGCAATCTAATCCTAATTGGACCTGGCACTGTTCTAAGAAGAAAATCATTAACAAAGGATTTTGAGTTACCACACTCTTAGTCTCCCCGTTTTACAAAAGAAGCAACTGGGGTAAAGTGAAGCTATGCCGTTTCTTTTCAAGCTCATATACCTAACAAGATACCACTTTAATCATGGGTCTCTGATAGATCGTGTACCTCATTTCTAGCGTTTGCTGAGATTTTTCTTATTAACCCTAAGCAAGTATTTGATCCCTGGTAAGTATGCTGTAATTTTTTCACCGCTCATTCTTATCACGGTTCTTCAAGAAAAGTACAGTTCAACACATTTGTCCTATTTGGTTACAAATTTTGAAATTCAAAATATGTATCACACTAAGCTGTTAGCTCCATTTGGAATTTTAAAAAACTAAATTTTTCACTCAGTTAAAAAAAATTGCATTGTTTACTCCCATATCTACAATATAGCTTATAAGTGTATATTTGTATTGAAAACATAATTTTCTACAACTTTTATAATATTTAAATATTATTTAAGGTTTTAATAATATTTAAATATTTAAATAATACATTTAAAAACATAGTTCAACAAGTCCGAATAATCCATCACTTACTTATGACAGAATATTTGTTCAGTATCTTCTGTTTGTTCACTCTTGTGTAATATATCCTATTTTAAGAATCAAAAACTTCTTTTAATGTCAACACTACAGCCTCTTCACAATTCCTACTTATTCCTAATTACCCTTCAGGAGCAAATAAAATGAATTTATCCCAAATTTCTTTGCTTTGAAACAACTTCAGTGAAAATGGTGGTTGTCAACCATATCTACCATTCATATATCCCATTGTTTTCTGCATTAAATTTCATCTAATACTCCTTATGCCATCAGTGTCACTACAAAGGGGGACAGGGGATGAATCTCATCATGAACAAAGGTATATACACTAGATCTTAGGATGTTCAATCATTTCCTTACTCTATTATGTCCCATCTGAACTACTCATATTAAAATGAGCAACTATATGAACATGGTACTTTTAAGAAAGGATGTTCAAAAATTAATTCATAACTTGTACAAATTGGTATCCAAGAAATCATGACCTAATAGGCATCACATATGTGAATGAAAAAATTCACTTTCAGCAATGAATGTTGATGACACTCCTTTAGCAAGAGTTGTACCGAGCTACCCACAACTCCTCAGCACTCACTATTCTCATACATGCGGTCGGACAATGTCCAAGGGTGCAGTGATTCTGTCCAGAGGCTTTTCTGGGCCGTTAGAGCTGTCTCAGCCTGTGTACAGGGTTATACAGACACTCTAGGGCATTCATGACTCTGATCACTGGAGCAGCCCTGTACTAACTGCAAATTTATGGAGGAAACTTTCAAGTCCTCTTGCCCCCCAGTTGGGGTAACTCTGTTACCTATTTCATGTGGTCTCAGTTCTCCAACAAAAATGATCTCGGCCTGCTCATCTTACTTCCATTTCACTACATGGCATAACTAGAAGTTGACTAGGTATTCTGCTTTAATGTATATGCAAAGCCCTCTTGTTCAGGAATGTTTGTAGAATAATATTTCTAAATTAGGAATACAATTGGTCTTGTTCTTTCCTGAGGGATAAAATGTCATCTCTCTTCTTCTCTCCCTCTCTCCTTTCTTCCTAACTCAGCTAACCCTCTATCTGAAAGAATTACAAAGGAAGAAATCTAGGGCATTGTTTAGCATTCTCAGGAGGATTGGAAATGTTGGAATGACAGCGAGTATCACACATACACTGCTTGAAGTATTTTGTAGGATCCAAGGGAAGAGAAAATTTTGACATTCCAGAAAATTTAAGTCATCCTTTTAATATCAGGACCAGAAAGAAACAGGTCACACGGGCAAGAGCCATAAAACTAATTATCTTGACTCTTTCCAGAATACCTGAGCTATAAATGTACAGGGAATCCTGTAATCAGATGCAAAGTTGTGTATAATATACTTAGTTCCCAAATGTAACTAGGAATTTTATGTATATAATGTGAAAAATCGTTCCAAAGTATTTGAGACTCCAAAAACTTTCCTAGCTAGCATTCAATATTCTTGCTTAACTTCTCCTTATACCCCTAACTGTATTGAGCATGCATAGACACACAAAAGCTAGGATCAACTATTACCGCTTAAGAAAGAAAAGGAGGAAAAAGGCTGTATTATAGGGATTTAGTTTTCTTCCTCAACTCTTGAAGAAGCCTATTTGTATCAGCCCGTGTCAGACAACAAAGTACTTATCAATAAAGTTTTATGAATGTGGTCACATATGAAATATAAGAGCATTCAGTTTCTACCTCTCCTTTTCTCATAAATCCTACATCAGATAGACATTAGCTATATCTGCCAATGTTTCCACGGAATCTTAAAGACTATTCACTGCAAAGCTGGCAGTGTAGCCTGAAAGCAAGTTATGTCTGCGTTGCAACTTCACACTAAGTGGTTTAAAAATACAACTAAATGTGGCCTGTCTTTATCTTGATTATAAGACATAAATTATCCCAAGAATATTCTTAGTAAAAATTGGGTCTCCCGGTCAAGCCACTTCTATTAAGAAGGACACAGGTCAGTTTTTAGGAGTTTAGGTGTTATTTGGAAGTTAGGAGCATCTAAATATGGAATATAACTCCATTAAATTATAGTATATTTTATATCAAAGAGAAACGACAAAAATAAGAAATGTTTTAAGTATTTTTTCGTATAGCGTGTTCATATATAATTACTTCAGTAGTCTCAATGTAGTCATGCAATTGTTTGGGTAAAGAACTAAACTTGAAGTTAAATAGCATAGGTCTGAATTCTTATGGTTTATAACATTCATATATTTTATATGTTCCAGAATAATATGTAATTTCTAAGTTTATAACATAATAATTACAGAAATCTAGGTAAAGTAATACTTCTGTGACACAGTCTCTTCATCTACAAAATGGAATATTGCTTTTCTCCTTAAATTTATATTAAAAATTGGAGAAGTAATATATGTGAAAGAACCTTACATTAAATATGCAAGTTTTATTTGTTGAATTCAAACAGTCATTAAAGAACAAAATAAAACATTACATTTGGATAAACAAAGTAGATACATATATCTCAATCTGAGAAACCTTTAAGCTCTCTTGACCATAAAATGACATTGGATCCTGTAAGAGAGTTTGGTAAATATTTGAAAGATATTTCAATTTCACACCTAAATGTTGATTCTGACATTTATTTCCTAAACTTATCATTTGTATACTTACCTGCTATTAAATCCACAGGGGTCATGTCACTAACTGTATGCCCACCGATTTTATTGAGAGGTATTCAGCAAGGCCCACAAAGTAAGTATTGAATTTTTTTAAAAAACAGACCCAAAACACCTAAAAGCAAAACACTTAGTAAATTCTTATAATCATGAAGATCACAAATTAGTGCTATTAGTAAGAAAGAAACTTCTAAACCAAATAAAGTCCTAATACCTCCAACGAATTTTGTCTCTCTGATACACACACACACGATTAAAAAAAAAATGAAGGAAATGTAAAAAAATAAATAAATGAAGGAAGTTCTGTGGGAAATGTCCATAATTTCATGCCCAGAATTTCCCTATCAATCTCTTTCCCCAAAGTTCTTCCGAGAAAATAAAGTTGCCTTTCTCTCAACGTTAACTCATCACTTTTCTCATAGCATTTTCAAAAGAAATATTTCCTGTCAGCCGGCCACTTAAACTTTGTGCTGTTAAAGAAATCCAAAAAGGTATCAATTTTGCAACAAAGGATAAAGAGGAGACGAAGTGAACCAACATGGCTTTTAAGCTAAATTGCCGTCACCTGTCACAGGTTGTCTAGCGAGCCTCAAGTTCCCTCTAATAAGCTTATGGAGGGTGCGGAGCAAAGGCACCTCAAGGTGCTCTGCGGGTTTTCCCCTGGTAAATTAGGCTGAAAGGAAAAGAGTCCCACCCCCCACCCCCAAACTTGGAGACCAGGGCTGCCCTGCCGAATGCTGTGCCCAGACCTCCTACTTCCACGCCCTTCCAGTCCTTTCCTCGGCTTGGAAAATTGGGCATGAGGCAAGCAAAAGGAAGGACAGAAGGCCAAAACGGGCATCCGGGAAGCCAAATTTCTGTCTCAAAAGCTCGTCTAGAAACGCGTACATAGCGCGTGCCTTGCGGACATCTCCTAAAACCCCGTTCACTGAAGCTAATTCCTCCCGAACGCCCCCACGCCGGCTGAGGATCGCAACCGCCCATCCGCCCCTCCAGCCTGTGCAGCCGCCCCCAAAACCTCCCGTGAATCGGGAAATGTCAAGGCAGCAGCGCTTGGGGAGCCGAGCAGCCTCGCCAGTTCCAAGTCTCTGGTTCGAGACCCCTCGCTTCGCCTCTTTGGGGAACTCACCTGGAGTCAGGTTTAGATGGCAGCCTCCACCCAGGGGACCGGGAAGCGGCCCCGGGAAGCGCCGCCGCGTCCTGTGAATAACGAGCGCAGCGCAGCGGAGCAGCTCCCCCTGGACTGGCCGCTCCCCGATTCCTCCCGCTCTGTCCGGGAACCGTCCCTCCGTTCTTTCCTCTCCCTCCCCTGCCTGCAGCCGCCGCGCTCCCTCCTCCTGCTGGCGGCTCGGGGCTGTGCTTCCGCCTCCCTCCTGCGGGCGCACGAGCTGCCCGCGCTGCTAATGAGCAGGCTCCAGGCTCCGCCCGGCCAGGGGTGCGCACACACCCCACGCCGGAGACGAGCTCCCGGGAGCGGAGCTATGGATACGCCTGGTGCGGCCGCTGGAGAAATGAACTGGAGGAGGCATCCAGCATCTCACACTTTCTGGCCACTCAGCTTAACTAAGCCATAACCCCAGACTTCTTCCTAAATCTCCAGTAATTTACAGGTGCTGAAAAGTCAATGAGGGGTTTGAGCACAATCTGTGTTAACAGTATTGCCAGTATAGACATGCTAATCTGGCTAGATTCTAGGGATGAAATGTTCAAGGGACGGTATATGATTCTTTCTGGTGGTTATTTTGACATATTTTGGCTATACTTACAGATCTGTAAAATAAACCAGCAATCTTCTAATCATGACAACACAGATTCCTAATTGAAGGCAGCTGATACTTATTAAATACCAGGCTCTGTTTAATAGGCTCTTCTTTCCCAGCTGATCTTTACTACAATTCTGTGAGCACTACTAGCACCCCTATTCTATATTTTAAGAATTTGGGTTTAACTTTTAAAACAAGACGGTCTTAAAACAAGACTAAGGATCATGTCCAACCTTGCAGAGATTCTAAGTTTCTGAGCCTAAATAATAACTGAAATCTGTAGCTCCCACAACCCATAGCCTGTGTATAATGTGTTGCAGCATCTTGGATGGTACTGTGTAACTGAACCAACAAAGATAATAGGACCATCAGCAAATACACACCACGAGACTAATGAATACCTAGAATCCTAGTGAGACTTGTAAATAGTCAAGCACCCTAAGTAACAATAGTTCAAGTGCATGCTAAACATGGTGATTACTTATAAAAGAACAGCAACCAGTATGAGTGAAGACAGGCAAATAATGTTCAAAATGTTCAGAATCAATGTCCAGCCACTTATGAGTTGAATTCCCCACTCTAAAAAGGAGGCCAGATGTGATGTATTCTAAGAAGTCTACAATGGGCGTGGTCTTTTCGCAACCAAAAAGGGCTTTTTAAACACTTATTTCCCATTAAGAATATGCAATAGCTAATTAATATTAAATCTGAAAATCAGTGATAATTTATTTCAACTAACCTTACATGAAAAAATCATTACTCATTCAAGCTTTTAGAATTAGATTAAATAGCATTGAGTATCAAATTTACTTCAACCCATAGAAATAATAGACAGTTAATTAATAAAGTAAGTAATTTAATTAACTTTACTTTTGTGTCATGATGTATTTTTCCTTAGGAAAAGGATAAGACATTTTTTCCATGGTATAAAATACTAGAATATGACTTTTATATTTTTCTTCATGAAGATTAAAGAATTAATAAAATAAGTACAGACATATTGTCAACAAATCTATCCAGATCATTCATTCTCCACTCAAGAAATTATGCTAGGCAAGCTTTATTTCTCCATATGTACAAGGCAATTCAGAGGTCAAAAATTTGAAAACACTTCAATGAACATCAACCATTAATTAACTAAGAGTAGATTTTATTTATAAACAACTTTAAAAGACTATAAAAAAGGGATAACAAACTTCTACTTTATCAGTACTGCTACTCCTGTTGAACACAAAGATATATAATTATAGTTTTCTCCCTATTTAAAATATTTATTGATTCTGGCATAATAATGTCATACTCATCCCTCAATAATCAGTGTACATGGAACCAGAAATCTTTTCTTTCACCTAGTCAATTTAAGTATTTCTGTGTTTTGCATGTTAACACTCTATTTATTCTGTGTTTCTAGTGCTTATCCTCAAAATTTTTATAGTTCCGTTCACATATGAATTCTACCAATCAGCACTATATATAAATAATGCAACGTATAAAATGTGTTAAATAAATGGATGTAAGATTTATGCTAAATTTTTCACATAGTAAGTACTTCAAAACCCTTATTATTTTTCCTTAAGCTTTTATGTGCATATATTTTATCTCTCCAACTAAAGAATAAACTTCTAAATAAGAAGAGTTTTGTCTATAAATTTTACGCATTTTAATACATTATTAATCTAAAACCTTGGACTAGAGTTTGGAATTCTTTTATGTATTCATTTATTGATTCAAAAAATAGGTGTCCATGCCATTTTTTCTAAACCTTGTGCAAGATGTAGGGTATACAATGATGTCCAGACTTTAGAGTCCTTGACCTCATGGCGTTTAAAGTGCAGTAATGTACAGTAATTTTAAAATCTATTTATTATTATTTAAAACAATCAATGAATACATTCTTGTCGAAAATAACTGAAAAGTCTGTCTGAATTCCCTGGCCAAGGCCAAAACATGAAAGCAAAAGAGCTGCCTGAAAACAGTGCAAGCCACTCTCCAGAGGGTTTCTCTGTTGAAACAGCACATCGCATTATGGAAATAATGAGAAAAATTAGTAACTGTGCAAACGACAACACATATGCATCTTTGTGGTTTCTGACCTTTTAGCATCGTCGAAGCAAGACCACAAACCTTTCAACACCAGGCGTGGTATTAATCTTGCACAGAATATAATGTTTTCACATATTTTATTCTGATTTCCTACAAAGTAATTTCAATTTCTAGCTAAAGCTAATGGATTTTTCTAGTGAAAACATTGTGTACCGAATGACTTTCCAGTGAGATCCGCGTACCATGCGCCATTTTCATGTTCGTGCTCATTTCTCTGAAGTCTGTTTGCCTTTAATTCACCATAATGAAATTCCTTGTGTACTTTTATTGGCAACCATTGCATAGTGACACTTGCATCCAAATGTAATTCCATTTGAGCTTGGCAGTGTTTGCTTTTTTATCAGAAGAGGAAAGTTAGAGGGAACAAGGGGCAAAGATGTGTGTAAGAATATCTGAGGGACCATCACAGCATCATCACAAATTCAAGATTTTTTTGAAACATTAGACAAGGGACTCACAGCCATGCCCTGGGATGGCTGAAACACTTCACAACCTGCTCATGTTTATGACCAAAATCATCACCTAAAATGAATTCAATGTGTCAATATCATAATATTGTTTGTGTATAAGTAATCATGAAGCAGTTAGGGAAGGGAGTATAATCTAGTAAGAAATTGGAACAAAAAGTGTTAGACAAAATTCAAGAAGATTTAAAAGAAGAAAATTAACCTGTCTGATCTGAACAGAATTGGAAAAGCACATCAATCATAGCTCTATACATTGACCATAGACTTAAAGCATAACATAAAAATAAAGAAGGCAGATAACTCAGGAAAACATTTCTATTAAATCTACTCCGTAAAGTTTTCCCATACTTTTATTTTACTAACAGGAGCATACATTTAAATCTGACAAAATCATATATATTTTGTTGATTCAATTTGTAGCAGATAGAGGAGCATGTCCCAGTGCTATGACAGTGAGTTGTCACTATAACATACCACTGCTTTACATCTTACCCACAGGCTAAAATGTTTACCCCTAGAGTCGTGACTTTGTATATGACAGGAGATTGCTACTAAAAGTAAATATATTTGGCTGAAGGGTAGATACAACTTTAGGCCATTATATCATTCACTAAAATTTAGCTGGCATTTACATATTTACCTGCTTAGTTCATATGACAAATATGTTTGAGAGACTGCCATATACAAAAAAAAAAAGATGGAACCATCTTACAAATTTAGAGATTACTTAAAGAAATGGAACTGAAGGGTTAACTGTGATGGCAAGAATGAAGAGAGCAAAACCAGAGGGTACTTCAAGGAGAACAGGCATGAGAGAGGCATTATAATTTGGAGGGTGCTATGATTTGAACCTATGTGCCCATCCAAAGTTTGTATGTTGAAACTAAAATCCCAGGACAATGACATCAAGAGATGGGGCTTTTGGTTAAGTGATTAAATGAAGAAGGATCCACCCTCATGAATGAGATAAACGTCCTCGTAAAAGATGCTTTAGAGGAATGCCGGGCTCCTCAGTCTCTTCTGCCATGTCGTTACATTGTCCGTTTTTGCACACTTTTGTCACGTGAAGACGAAGCAAGAAGGTGCCACCTCGGGACCAACTGCCAAATCTCCACTGCCTTGATTTCGGACTTCTCAGCCCCAGAACTGTGAGAAATACATTTCTGTTTTTTATGAATTACTCAATCTGTGGCATTTTGTTATAGCAGCATACAGACAAAAACAGGGTAAACAGCCTGGTGAGAGTGGATATTTTAGAAACTTGAGATGATTCAATGTCGCTGATTCTCCATTTTCTCATATGTAAAATGAAGGAAATAATGCTGATTACTTCATAGTTCATTGTACAAATTAAATTAACTATGTAAATAAAGCAATATAGTTCCTTTTATCTAGTATACATTGTTTAAGTGTTGTTGTCATTACATGAGGAAAACAAGAACTTCCCCAAACAGAAGGATGTGGGAACCAAAACTAAGATATAAGAAAGGACCAAAGTTCACTGTGACAATCTGGTCAAGCGCTGGTTAGGGAAGATAGCATAATGTTACGCATAGATATTATTATAGGATAATTTTCCTCCACCCCGAACTCCTCTAGCACTTTCCCTACGTCTTTCATTGCACTTCTTCATTTGTCTCTTTAATTACGGTTATTTATATAAATCTTTTAGCTTCCTACAAAAATAAGCTTGTAGTGGGACAGATTCTTGAGGATCTATGTCAAAGCAATTTTTCTATTTCCTACAGCAAGTAACCCAGTAGTAATCACACAGAATTTGTTAAAAGAATAAACATAGGAAGATTAATTTCCATTTTTTTCTTTGCTAATTTTTAATCAGAATTATACCATTGTTAGGGAGGGAGAAATTATAAATTGAGGACATGAGTATTAACATTTAAATCTGTTATTCTGCTTTATTTTAGAGCTTGCCATGTTTTGTGATTAAAAAAAGAAACAGGACATTCTATATAGCTGTTGCAAAACGTGTGGTCTGTTGGTGAACTAGCAGCACCAGCATTATCAAGATTTCCTTAGTTTGCAGGGCTACTGAGTCAGAATTCGCATTTTGACAAAACTCCAGGTGATTCATGCTCTGCATTTAAGTTGGAGAAGCACTGTTCTATAGTTCTCCTTATGTCCTAAATGCATTGTCAGTGAAAGAAAATACTATACGTATGATAATAATAACGGTAATATTAACAAAAATGTAACTATTAGTAATTTTCTATGCTCTCCCAGATACTAAGTCCTTTATTTAATACTTGTGATATTTCTGCGAAGTTGCAATTGATATCACCTACTAAACTGATACTCAGAAATCTGAAGTAATTCTCCAAGGTCACAAAGCTAGTGAATCACAAACCAGATTTTTAAACTCTTGCTGCTTCATTCCAAAGACTAAACCGTTTCTAACTCACGGTTAATACATTTGCTTCTGCCTTCCATTTCCTAAATATGGTTTCCTTTCTATTTCATTAGCTTTACTTATACATGACTGATTTTTAACCCTCTCTAACATTTGCAGAATATGGTGTACTATGGTTAATAAGGACAATACCAAGTAATATCATGTTGAGAAAGCGTGCAGAAGTAGCATCAAAAAACAGACTTTTTCCAAAATGTTTACTAAAAACTTTCAATAAAAACAAGATTTTCTACTTAGAATTTCTACCTTGCATAACTCAAATGGAGCATGATTATTAAAATGACAAAAAGATTCCGTAATTGCCTAAGAGCTAAGAATAAGAATTGCTATATAAAAAAGCATAAATATGCCATATGAATGACATGTATAAGAATCATGGGAGTGCTATTTGGTATTTAGTATTTAGTTCCATTCTGCAGCATGATCAAAAAGAAGCATCTGTATAGTTCACTGTGCATTATAGCACAATAAATCACCTCATTAGGCTCAGATATATGTAAAGATTTACAGTCTGGGAAAGTCCACTAGATATTCTTAATCACTTCTTAGACTGTACTGTCCCCCATATTTCTCTTTTTCTATAGAAAGGTTGCACATGGAAAGGCTTTATTTGAAATCCAGCAATGAATGGAATGTCTGTGAAGCAAGAAATAGATGGAAATTGACATTTTAAAAGAAAGTTTGGCTTCTGAAGAGATACAGCTGTGACCTTGGTCTTTTTGTTGGAGAGAAGTATTCCCTAGCCTTACTGTACTATTTTTCCCAAAGCACCCTCTCTATTGTTCTCCCTTCATCTCTGGCTCGTATCATATGGCCCCTCCCTCATTCTATCTGGTGAGTTCTGAGAAAAATGCTTAAATTCTGCAGAGAAGATTGAGAACAATGCTAAATATTCCTCAGAGAAGCAAAATATTATGTTAACAGTTTATATTTTCACATGAAATTGTCTATCTCTTCTCTCTGTCTCATGTGTGTATGTGTGTATGTGTGTATGTGTATATATATATATACATATAATATACAGTAGATATGTATATATAGAGTATAATATTCAGTATATATGTATATATAGTATAATATACCGTATATATGTATATATATACAGTGTGTGTGTGTATATATATATACATATATATATATATATGTATATATATATACATATATATATATATATGTATATATATACTACCATTTACCTCCCAGGCTATACGTCCTGACATCTTAAAAGTAGAAAGCCCTCACAGGCCGCGGTTGCTCATGCCTGTAATCCCAGCACTTTGAGAGGCCGAGGCGTGCAGATCACCTGAGGTCGGGAGTTCAAGACCAGCCTGACCAACATGGTGAAACCCCATCTCTACTAAAAATACAAAAAATTAGCTGGGCGTTGTGTTGCGCACCTGTAATCCCAGCTACTCAGGAGGTGGAGGCAGGAGAATCACATGAACCCGGGAGTCGGAGGTTGTGTGAGCCGAGACCATGACATTGCACTGCAGCCTGGGCAATGAGAGCAAAACTCCATCTGAAAAATAAAGGTGGATAGGCCTTAAAAGACTTTTGAAAATGAGATTTGTCAAATATTTATTAGAGATGAAGAAAATAAGTGCGGACCCACACGTAACTTGTCTGAGGTCACAGAAGTAGGGACCCACACGTAACTTGTATGAGGTCACAGAGGTAGTCATGCTGCAGCAGCCTTATTGGTTTTCCTCTATGACATGCATTATTATTGTTTTTGATCATTTCAAGAGGTTTCTAGTCGATAGTGGGACAAAATTTCTAATTTGGGAACCTAATTTTCTCTGCAAATCTTCTTTACATCTCTAGCTTATTAATACACCTCAGAAGTGTTACAGGAATTAATTCGCAGGATTTTGAAGAATATTTTGAGGTATGCTGGGAAAAATCATGTCAAGTATCAATGATTAGAAACTAAACAATCAATATTAGATATTGTAAAATTATATTTAATCTTCCATATGGCATAAATAAGTTATTTTAATGTACAGTCGTTGTACTTTGTAAACTTGCATATAAAATATTTGAAAAAATAACTTTCAATATGTAAAATGTAAATATACAAAGGAAAGCATCGGAAAAAAATAGATAAAAATAATCAGGCTAAGAAAACACTACAGTGTCACCCTCAGAAGACTATAGAAGGATTCTCACCCTCGAGAAACAGAGGAACTTGAACATGGAAATGACCCTCTGCTGGCCATACTGATTATGGTACATAATTTTAAAAGGCTTTTAGAGAGAAGGGAAATGTTTTATTATGCATTCAGCACAGTGTTATGGTGATGTTTCTTAATTATCAGCTATTTTTAAAATTCTTATAATCTTTCTATAGATGACAAAGTTACATAAATATGAAGGATAAGAAGGGCCCCTGCAAACCTGATAATACAATTCTCTTTTCAATGATAACGTATTTCTAAGCGCGCATCTCCTAATCATATTGATGTGCATTAAGTGTTCTTTTACCTACACCTGTCAAAGTGGCTAAAGTAATATTTCATGAGGAGATAATTTTTTCCTTTAGGTGATTTTTTCCGCATAATACTCTAACATTTCCAATTCCATCTTTCTCGAAAAAGTTTACATGATATACATATACAATTACTAAAATTTTGGCGGCATAAATAATTTAAATGGACTTTACTTCAAAGATAATATTTACTTTTAAAGTTGTAAACCTTTGAATCATCAATTAATTAGAATTATCTTTTACTTTATAAATAAAGTTTTTTGTCCCTACATATTTATGATTTGGAAATTTTCACCTGGAAAATTTCATTTTCAGTTGTATGCCTTGTCTTTAGTATAAAATTCAGTATTTCAATTTCAATATAATTTTTTGATTGATTTTAATGCAGAGAACAGAAAGGAATATCTTCAAATATAAACTACACAGAATCATTCTGTGAAACATCTTTCTGATCTGTGCATTCAGCTAACAGAGTTAAACCGTACTTTTGATTGAGCAGTTCTGAACACTCTTTCTGTAGAAAATGCAACTGGACATTTGCAGCGCTAAGAGGGTAGTAGTGGAAAAAGGAATATATTCAAATATAAAGTAAACAGAAGCATTCTGTGAAATTTCTTTCTGTTCTCTGCAACTTCTTTCTGTTCTCTGCATTCAACTAACAGAGTTGAGCCTTACTTTTGAAGGAGCGGTTCCGAAACACTCTTTGTGTAGAAACTGAAATTGGACATTCGGAGAGCTAAGAGGATAAAAGTCGAAAAAGGAATATCTTCAGCTAAATACTACACAGAAGCATTCTGTGAAACTTATTTCTGATATGTGCATTCAACTAACAGAGTAAAACCATACTTTTGATTGAGCCATTATGAACACTCTTTCTGAAGAAAATGCAAGTGGACATTCGGAGCACTACGAAGGTAATACAGGAAAAAGGAATATATTCAAATATAAACTACACAGAAGAATTCTGTGAAACTTCTTTCTGTTCTGTGCATTCAACTAACAGAGTTGAACCTTACTTTTGATTGAGCCGTCCTGAAACACTCATTCTGTAGAAACTGCAATTGGACATTCTGAGCGCTAAGTGGCCTATATTGGGAAAAAGAATATCTCCAAATAAAAACTACTCAGAAGAATTCTGTGAAACTTATTTCTGATCTGTGCATTCAGCTAACAGAGTTAAACCATACTTTTGATTGAGCAGTTATTAAACACTGTTTCTGTAGGAAATGCAAGTGGACATTAGGAGCGCTAAGATTGTAATAGTGGAAAAAGGAATAACCCCAAATAAAAACTACACAGAAGCATTCTCTGAAACTCCTTTCTGTTCTCTGCATTAAACTAACAGAGTTGAGCCTTACTTTTGAAGGAGCTGTTCTGAAACACTCTTTGTGTAGAAACTGCCAGTGGACATTCGGAACGCTAAGAGGGTAATAGTCGAAAAAGGAATATCTTCAACTAAATACTAAACAGAAGCATTCTGTGAAACTTCTTTCTTTTCTGTGAATTCAACTAAAAGAGTTGAACCTTACTTTTTATTGAGCCGTTCTGAAACACTCTTTCTGTAGAAAATGCAAGTGGTGATTCGGAGCGCTAAGAGGGTAATAGAGGAAAAAGGAATATCTTCAAATATAAACTACACAGAAGCATTCTGTAGAATTTCTTTCTGTTCCTTGCATTCAACTAACAATATTGAACCTTACTTTTGATTGACCAGTTCTGAAACTCTCTTTCTGTAGATACTGCAATTGGAAATTCTGAACGCTAAGAGTCCTATATTGGAAAAAGGAATATCTTCAAATAAAAACTACACAAAAGAATTCTGTGAAACTTCTTTCTGATCTGTGCATTCAACTAACAGAGTTAAACCATACTTTTGATTGAGCAGTTCTGAACACTCTTTCTGTAGAAAATGCAAGTGGACATTCGGAGCTCTAAGAGGGTAATAGTGGAAAAAGTAATATCGTCAAATAAGAACTACAGACAAGCATTCTGTGAAACTACTTTCTGTTCTGTGCATTCAAATAACAGAGTTGAACCTTACTTTTGATAGAGCCATTCTGAAACACTCTTTCTGTAGAAAATTCAATTGGACAATCTGAGCGATAAGAGGCCTATATTGGGAAAAAGAATATCTTCAAATAAAAAGTACACAGAAGCATTCTGTGACACTTTTTCTGATCTGTGCATTCAGCTAACAGAGTTAAATCATACATTTGATTGATCAGTTCTGAACACTCTTTCTGTAGAAAATACAAGTGGACATTTGGAGCGCTAAGAGGGTAGTAGTGCAAAAAGGAATATATTCAAATATAAACTACACAGAAGCATTCTGTGAAACTTGTTTCTGTTCTGTGCATTCAACTAACATAGTTGAACCTTACTTTTGATTGAGCCTTTCTGAAACACTCTTTCTGTAGAAAATGCAATTGGACATTCTGAGCGCTAAGAGGCCTATATTGGTAAAAAGAATATCTTCATATAAACACTACACAGCAGCATTCTGTGAAACTTCTTTCTGATCTGTGCATTCAGCTAACAGAGTTAAACCATACTTTTGATTGAGCAGTTCTGAAACACTCTTTCTGTAGAAAATGCAACTGGACATTCAGAGCGCTAAGTGGGTAATAGTGGAAAATGGAATATCTTCAAATATAAACTACACAGAAGAATTCTGTGAAACTTATTTGTGATCTGTGCATTCACCTAACACAGTTAAACCATACTTTTGATAGAGCAGTTCTGAACACACTTTCTGTAGAAAATGCAAGTGGACATTCGGAGATCTAAGAGGCCTATATTGGTAAAAAGAATATCTTCATATAAACACTACACAGCAGCATTCTGTGAAGCTTCTTTCTGATCTGTGCATTCAGCTAACAGAGTTAAACCATACTTTTGATTGAGCAGTTCTGAAACACTCTTTCTGTAGAAAATGCAACTGGACATTCAGAGCGCTAAGTGGGTAATAGTGGAAAATGGAATATATTCAAATATAAACTACACAGAAGCATTCTGTGAAACTACATTCTGTTCTGTGCATTCAACTAACAGAGTTGAAACTTAATTTTGATTGAGCAGTTCTGAAACACTCTTTCTGTAGAAAGTGTAATTGGATTTCTGAATGCTAAGAGTCCTATATTGAGAAAAATAATATCTTCAAATAAAAACTACAGAGATGCATTCTCTGAAACTACTTTCTGATCTGTGCATTCAGCTAACAGAATTAAATGATACATTTGATTTAGCAGTTCTGAAACACTCTTTCTGTAGAAAATGCAAGTGGACATTCGGTGCGCTAAGTTGGTAATTGTGGAAAAAGTAATATCTTCAAATAAAAACTACACAGAGGCATTCTCTGAAACTTCTTTCTGTTCTCTGCATTCAACTAACAGAGTTGAGCCTTATTTTTGAAGGAGCAGCCCTGAAACACACTTTCTGTAGAAACTGCAAGTGGACATTCCGAGCGCTACTAGGGTATTAGTGGAAAAAGGAATACCTTCAAATAAATACTACACAGAAGCAATCTGTGAAACTACTTTCTGTTCTGTGAATTCAACTAAAAGTGCTGAACCCTACTTTTCATTTTGCCGTTCTGAAACACTCTTTCTGTAGAAACTGCAATTGGATATTCGGAGCGCTAAGAGGCCTATATTTGAAAAAGGACTATCTTCAAATAAAAAGTACACAGAAGCATTCTGTGAAACTTCGTACTGATATGTGCATTCAGCTAACAGAGATAAACCATACTTTTGATTGAGCAGTTCTGAACACACTTTTTGTAGAAAATGCAGGTGGACATTCGGAGCGCTAAGAGGGTAATACTGAAAAAAGAAATATATTCAAATATAAACTACACAGAAGCATTCTGTGAAACTTCTTTCTGTTCTCTGCATTCAACTTACAGTGTTGAGCATTACTTTTGAAGGAGCAGTTCTGAAAAACTCTTTGTGTAGAAACTGCCAGTGGACATTTGGAGCGCTAAGAGGTTAATATTCAAAAAAGGAATATCTTCAACTAAATACTACACAGAAGCCTTCTCTGAAACTTATTTCTGATATGTGCATTTAACTAACAGATTAAAACCATATTTTAGATTGAGCCGTTCTGAACACTCTTTATGTAGAAAATGCAAGGGGACATTCGGAGCGCTAAGAGGGTAATAGTGGAAAAAGGAATATATTCAAATATAAACTACTGAGAAGCATTCTGTGAAACTTCTTTTTGTTCTGTGCATTCAACTAACAGAGTTGAACCTTACTTTTGATTGAGCCGTTCTGAAACACTCTTTCTGTAGAAACTGCTATTTAACATACTGAGCGCTATGATGCCTATATTGGGATAAAGAATATCTTAAAATAAAAACTAAACAGATGCATTCTGTGAAACTTCTTTCTTATCTGTGCATTCAGCTAACAGAGTTAAACGATACTTTTGATTTAGCAGTTCTGAAACACTCTTTCTGTAGAAAATGCAAGTGGTCATTCGGTGCGCTAAGATGGTAATTGTGGAAAAAGGAATATCTTCAAATAAAAACTACACAGAGGCATTCTCTGAAACTTGTTTCTGTTCTCTGCTTTCAACTAACAGGGTTGAGCCTTATTTTTGAAGGAGCAGTCCTGAAACACACTTTCTGTAGAAACTGCAAGTGGACATTCGGAGCGCTAAGAGGGTAATAGTGGAAAAAGGAATATATTCAAATAAATACTACACAGAAGCATTCTGTGAAACTACTTTCTGTTCTGTGCATTCAACTAAAAGAGTTGAACCCTACTTTTGATTGAGCCATTCTGAAACACTCTTTCTGTAGAAACTGCAATGGGATATTCGGAGCGCTAAGAGGCCTATATTGGAAAAAGGACTATCTTCAAATAAAAACTACACAGAAGCATTCCGTGAAACTTCGTACCGATCTGTGCATTCAGCAAACAGAATTAAACCATACTTTTGATTGAGCAGTTCGGAAACACTCTTTCTGTAGAAAATGCAAGTGGACATTCGGAGCGCTTAGAAGGTAATAGTGGAAAAAGGAACATCTTCAAATATAAACTACACAGAAGCATTCTATGAAACTTCTTTCTGTTCCGTTCATTCAACTAACAGAGTTGAACCTTACATTTGATTGAGCAGTTCAGAAACACTCTTTCTGTAGATACTGCAATTGGACATACTGAGCGTTAAGACTCCTATATTGGAGAAAGGAATATCTTCAAATAAAAAGTACACAGAAGCATTCTGTGAAAATTCTTTCTGATCTGTGCATTCAGCTAACAGAGTTAAACCATACTTTTGATTGAGCAGTTCTGAACACTCTTTCTGTAGAAAATGCAAGTGGACATTCGGAGCGCTAAGAGGGTAATACTGAAAAAGGGAATATATTCAAATATAAACTACACAGAGGCATTCTGTGTAACTCCTTTCTGTTCTCTGCATTCAACTAACAGAGTTGAGCCCTACTTTTGAAGGAGCAGTTCTGAAACACTCTTTGTGTAGAAACTGAAATTGGACATTCGGAGAGCTAAGAGGATAATAGTCGAAAAAGGAATATCTTCAACAAAATACTACACGGAAGGATTCTGTGAAACTTATTTCTGATATGTGCATTCAAATAACAGAGTAAAACCATACTTTTGATTGAGACATTCTGAACACTCCTTCTGTAGAAAATGCAAGTGGACATTCGGAGCACTAAGAGGGTAATACTGGAAAAAGGAATATATTCAAATATAAACTACACAGAAGCATTCTGTGAAACTTCTTGCTGTTCTGTGCATTCAAGTAACAGAGTTGAACCTTACTTTTGATGGAACCGTTCTGAAACCCTCTTTCTGTAGAAAATGCAAGTGGACATTCGGAGTGCTAAGATGGTAATAGTGGAAAAAGGAATACATTCAAATATAAACTACACAGAAGCATTCTGTGAAACTTCTTTCTGTTCTGTGCATTCAACTAACAGAGTTGAACCTTACTTTTGATTGAGCCTTCTGAAACACTCATTCTGTAGAATCTGCAATTGGACATTCTGAGCTCTAAGTGGCCTATATTGGGAAAAAGAATATCTCCAAATAAAATCTACTCAGAAGCATTCTGTGAAACTTATTTCTGATCTGTGCATTCAGCTAACAGAGTTAAACGATACTTTTGATTGAGAATTTATGAGACACTCTTTCTGTAGAAAATGCAAGTGGACATTCGGAGCGCTAAGATTGTATTAGTGGAAAAAGGAATATCCCCAAATTAAAACTACACAGAAGCATTCTCTGAAACTCTTTTCTGTTCTCTGCATTCAACTAACAGATTTGAGCCTTACTTTGAAGGAGCTGTTCTGAAACACTCATTGTGTAGAAACTGCAAGTGGACTTTCGGAACGCTAAGAGGGTAATAGTTGAAAAAGGAATATCTATAACTAAATACTACACAGAAGCATTCTGTGAAACTACTTTCTGTTCTGTTCATTCAACTAAAAGAGTTGAACCTTACTTATGATTGAGCCGTTCTGAAACACTCTTTCTGTAGAAAATGCAAGTGGTGATTCGGAGCGCTAAGAGGGTAATAGTGAAAAAAGGAATATCTTCAAATACAAACTACACAGAAGCATTCTCTGAAAATTCTTTCTGTTCCGTGCATTCAACTAACAGTATTGAACCTTACTTTTGATTGAGCAGTTCTGAAACTCTCTTTCTGCAGATACTGCAATTGGACATTCTGAGCGCTAAGAGACCTATATTGGAAAAAGGAATATCTTCAAATAAAAACTACACAGAAGAATTCTGTGAAACTTCTTTCTGATCTGTGCATTCAACTAACAGAGTTAAACCATACTTTTGATTGAGCAGTTCTGAACACTCTTTCTGTAGAAAATGCAAGTGGACATTCGGAGCTCTAAGTGGGTAATAGTGGAAAAAGTAATATCGTCAAATATGAATTACAGAGAAGCATTCTGTGAAACTACTTTCTGTTCTGTGCATTCAAATAACAGAGTTGAGCCCTACTTTGAAGGAGCAGTTCTGAAAAACTCTTTGTGTAGAAACTGCAATTGGACAATCTGAGCGCTAGAGGCCTATATTGGGAAAAAGAATATCTTCAAATAAAAACTACACAGAAGCATTCTGTGCAACTTCTTTCTAATCTGCGCATTCAGCTAACAGAGTTAAATCATACATTTGATTGAGCAGTTCTGAACACTCTTTCTGTAGAAAATGCAACTGGACATTTGGAGCGCTAAGAGGGTAGTATTGGAAAAAGCAATATATTCAAATATAAACTACACAGAAGCATTCTGTGAAACTTCTTTTTGTTCTGTGCATTCAACTAACATAGTTGAACTTTACTTTTGATTGAGCTTTTCTGAAACACCCTTTCTGTAGAAACTGCAATTGGATATTCTGAGCGCTAAGAGGCCTATATTGGTAAAAAGTATATCTTCATATAAACATTACACCGCAGCATTCTGTGAAACTTCTTTCTGTTCTGTGCATTCAGCTAACAGAGTTAAACCATTCTTTTGATTGAGCAGTTCTGAAACAATCTTTCTGTAGATAATGCAACTGGAGATTCAGAGCGCTAAGTGGGTAATAGTGAAAAATGGAATATCTTCAAATATAAACTACGCAGAAGAATTCTGTGAAACTTCTTTCTGATCTGTGCATTCACCTAACAGGGTTAAACCACACTTATGTTTGAGCAGTTCTGAACACTCCTTCTGTAGAAAATGCAACTGGACATTTGGAGCGCTAAGAGGTTAATAGTGGAAAAAGGAATACCTTCAAATAAATACTACACAGAAGCATTCTGTGAAACTTCTTTCTGTTCTGTGAATTCAACTAAAAGAGTTGAACCCTACTTTTCATTGAGCCGTTCTGAAACACTCTTTCTGTAGAAACTGCAATTGGATATTCGGAGCGCTAAGAGGCCTATATATGAGAAAGGACTATCTTCAAATGAAAACTACACAGAAACATTCTGTGAAACTTCGTAGTGATCTGTGCATTCAGCTATCAGAGTTAAACCATACTTTTGATTGAGCAGTTCGGAAACACTCTTTCTGTAGAAAATGCAAGGGGACATTCGGAGCGCTTAGAAGGTAATAGTGGAAAAAGGAATATCTTCAAATATAAAATACACAGAATCATTCTCTGAAACTTCCTTCTGTTCTGTTCATTCAACTAACAGAGTTGAACCTTACTTTTGATTGAGCCTTTCTGAAACACTCTTTCTGTAGAAACTGCAATTGGACATTCTGTGCGCTAAGAGGCCTATATTGGTAAAAAGAATATCTCCATGTAAACACTACACAGCAGCATTCTGTGAAAAATCTTTCTGATCTGTGCATTCAGCTAACACAGCTAAACCATACTTTTGATTGAGCAGTTCTGAAACACTCTTTCTGTAGAAAATGCAACTGGACATTCAGAGAGCTATGTGGGTAATAGTGGAAAATGGAATATCTTCATATATAAACTACACAGAAGAATTCTGTGAAACTTATTTCTGATCTGTGCATTCACCTAACAGAGTTAAATCATACTTTTGATAGAGCAGTTCTGAACACACTTTCTGTAGAAAATGCAAGTGGACATTCTGAGCTCTAAGAGGGTAACAGTGGAAAAAGGAATATCTTCAAATACAAACTACACAGAAGCAATCTGTGAAACTACATTCTGTTCTGTGCATTCAACTAACAGATTTGAACCTTAGATTTGATTGTGCCGTTCTGAAACACTCTTTCTGTAGAAAATGCAACTGGAGATTCGGAGCGCTAAGAGGGTAATAGTGGAAAATGGAATGTCTTCAAATATAAACTGCACAGAATGATTCTGTGAAACTTCTTTCTGATCTGTGCATTCAGCTAACAGAGTTAAACCATACTTTTGATTGAGCAGTTCTGAACACTCTTTCTGTAGAAAATGCAAGTGGACATTCGGAGCGCCAGGAGGGTAATACTGAAAAAGGGAATATATTCAAATATAAACTACACAGAGGCATTCTGTGTAACTCCTTTCTGTTCTCTGCATTCAACTAACAGAGTTGAGCCCTACTTTTGAAGGAGCAGTTCTGAAACACTCTTTGTGTAGAAACTGAAATTGGACATTCGGAGAGCTAAGAGGATAATAGTCGAAAAAGGAATATCTTCAACAAAATACTACACGGAAGGATTCTGTGAAACTTATTTCTGATATGTGCATTCAAATAACAGAGTAAAACCATACTTTTGATTGAGCCATTCTGAACACACCTTCTGTAGAAAATGCAAGTGGACATTCGGAGCACTAAGAGGTTAATACTGGAAAAAGGAATATATTCAAATATAAACTACACAGAAGCATTCTGTGAAACTTCTTGCTGTTCTGTGCATTCAAGTAACAGAGTTGAACCTTACTTTTGATGGAACCGTTCTGAAACCCTCTTTCTGTAGAAAATGCAAGTGGACATTCGGAGCGCTAAGATGGTAATAGTGGAAAAAGGAATACATTCAAATATAAACTACACAGAAGCATTCTGTGAAACTTCTTTCTGTTCTGTGCATTCAACTAACAGAGTTGAACCTTACTTTTGATTGAGCCTTCTGAAACACTCATTCTGTAGAATCTGCAATTGGACATTCTGAGCGCTAAGAGGCCTATATTGGTAAAAAGAATATCTTCATATAAACATTACACCGCAGCATTCTGTGAAACTTCTTTCTGTTCTGTGCATTCAGCTAACAGAGTTAAACCATTCTTTTGATTGAGAAGTTATGAAACACTCTTTTTGTAGAAAATGCAAGTGGAGATTCGGAGCGCTAAGAGGGTAATAGTGGAAAAAGGAATGTCTTCAAATATAAACTACACAGAATTATTCGGTGAAATTTCTTTCTGATCTGTGCATTCAGCTAACAGAGTTAAACCATACTTTTGATTGAGCAGATCTGAACACTCTTTCTCTAGAAAATGCAACTGGACATTTGGAGCGCTAAGAGCATAGTAGTGGAAAAAGGAATATATTCAAATATAAACTACACAGAAGAATTCTGTGAAACTTCTTTCTGATCTGAGCTTTCAGCTAACAGAGTTAAACCATACTTTTGATTGAGCAGTTTTGAAACACTCTGTCTGTAGAAAATGCAACTGGACATTCGTAGCGCTAAGTGGGTAATAGTGGAAAAAAGAATATGTTCAAATATAAACTACACAGAAGCATTTTATGAAACTTCTTTCTGTTCTGCGCATTCAACTAACAGAGTTGAACCTTACTTTTGATTGAGCCGTTCTGAAACTCTCTTTCTGTAGAAACTGCAATTGGACATTCTGAGCACTAAGAGGCCTATATTGGGAAAAAGAATGTCTACAAATAAAAACTACACAGAAGAATTGTGTGAAACTTCTTTCTGTTCTGTTTGTTCAAGTAAAAGAGTTGAACCTTAGTTTTGATTGAGCCGTTCTGAAACACTCTTTCTGTAGAAAATGCAAGTGGAGGTACGGAGCGCTAATAGGGTAATAGTGGAAAAAGGAATGTCTCCAAATATAAACTACACAGAATCATTCTGTGAAACTTCTTTCTGATCTGTGCATTCAGCTAACAGAGTTAAACCATACTTTTGATTGAGCAGATCTGAACACTCTTTCTGTAGAAAATGCAACTGAACATTTGGAGCGCTAAGAGAGTAGTAGTGGAAAAAGGAATATATTCAAATATAAACTACACAGAAGCATTCTGTGAAACTTCTTTCTGATCTGAGAATTCAGCTAACAGAGTTAAACCATACTTTTGATTGAGCAGTTTTGAAACACTCTGTCTGTAGAAAATGCAACTGGACATTCGTAGCGCTAAGAGGGTAATAGTGGAAAAAAGAGTATGTTCAGATATAAACTACACAGAAGCATTGTATGAAACTACTTTCTGTTCTGTGCATTCAACTAACAGAGTTGAACCTTACTTTTGATTGAGCCTTTCTGAAACACTCTTTCTGTAGAAACTGCAATTGGACATTCTGAGCGCTAAGAGGCCTGTAATGGGAAAAATAATATCTTCAAATAAAAACTACACAGAAGCATTGTGTGAAACTTATTTCTGATATGTTCATTAAGCTAACAGAGTTAAACCATACTTTTGATTGCGCAGTTCTGAACACTCTTTCTGTAGAAAATGCAAGTGGACATTCGGAGCGCTAAGAGGGTAATAGTGGAAAAAGGAATATATTCAAATATAAACTACATAGTAGCATTCTGTGAAAATTCTTTCTGTTCTGTGCATTCAGCTAACAGAGTTGAACCTTACTTTTGATTGAGCCGTTCTGAAACACTCTTTCTGTAGAAACTGCAATTGGACATGCTAAGCGCTAAGAGGCCTACATTGGGAAAAAGAATATCTTCAAATAAAAACTACACAGATGCATTCTGTGAAATTTATTTCTGATCTGTAAATTCAGTTAACAGAGATAAAACATATTTTTGATTGAGCAGTTATGAAACACTCTTTTTGTAGAAAATGCAAGTGGAGATTCGGAGCGCTAAGTGGGTAATAGTGGAAAAAGGAATGTCTTCAAATATAAACTACACAGAATCATTCGGTGAAACTTCTTTCTGATCTGTGCATTCAGCTAACAGTGTTAAACCATACTTTTGATTGAGCAGATCTGAACACTCTTTCTGTAGAAAATGCAACTGGACATTTGGAGCGCTAAGAGCGTAGTAGTGGAAAAAGGAATATATTCAAATATAAACTACACAGAAGCATTCTGTGAAACTTCTTTCTGATCTGAGCATTCAGCTAACAGAGTTAAACCATACTTTTGATTGAGCAGTTTTGAAACACTCTGTCTGTAGAAAATGCAACTGGACATTCGTAGCGCTAAGTGGGTAATAGTGGAAAAAAGAATATGTTCAAATATAAACTACACAGAAGCATTGTATGAAACTTCTTTCTGTTCTGTGCATTTAACTAACAGAGTTGAACCTTACTTTTGATTGAGCCGTTCTGAAACACTCTTTCTGTAGAAACTGCAATTGGACATTCTGAGCGCTAAGAGGCCTATATTGGGAAAAAGAATGTCTACAAATAAAAA
The DNA here is from genome assembly GCF_028878055.3 of Symphalangus syndactylus. Classification (NCBI taxonomy): domain Eukaryota; kingdom Metazoa; phylum Chordata; class Mammalia; order Primates; family Hylobatidae; genus Symphalangus; species Symphalangus syndactylus. The sequence goes on along the minus strand of NC_072437.2, from coordinate 105,792,388 downwards.
CTACACAGAAGAATTGTGTGAAACTTCTTTCTGTTCTGTTTGTTCAACTAAAAGAGTTGAACCTTAGTTTTGATTGAGCCGTTCTGAAACACTCTTTCTGTAGAAAATGCAAGTGGAGATTCGGAGCGCTAAGAGGGTAATAGTGGAAAAAGGAATATATTCAAATATAAACTACGCAGTAGCATTCTGTGAAAATCCTTTCTGTTCTGTGCATTCAACTAACAGAGTTGAACCTTACTTTTGATTGAGCCGTTCTGAAACACTCTTTCTGTAGAAACTGCAATTGGACATGCTAAGCGCTAAGAGGCCTACATTGGGAAAAAGAATATCTTCAAATAAAAACTACACAGATGCATTCTGTGAAACTTATTTCTGATCTGTAAATTCAGTTAACAGAGATAACACATATTTTTGATTGAGCAGTTATGAAACACTCTTTTTGTAGAAAATGCAAGTGGAGATTCGGAGCGCTAAGAGGGTAATAGTGGAAATAGGAATGTCTTCAAATATAAACTACACAGAATCATTCTGTGAAACTTCTTTCTGATCTGTGCATTCAGCTAACAGAGTTAAACCATACTTTTGATTGAGCAGATCTGAACACTCTTTCTGTAGAAAATGCAACTGGACATTTGGAGCGCTAAGAGCGTAGTAGTGGAAAAAGGAATATATTCAAATATAAACTACACAGAAGCATTCTGTGAAACTTCATTCTGATCTGAGCATTCAGCTAACAGAGTTAAACCATAATTTTGATTGAGCAGTTTTGAAACACTCTGTCTGTAGAAAATGCAACTGGACATTCATAGCGCTAAGTGGGTAATAGTGGAAAAAAGAATATGTTCAAATATAAACTACACAGAAGCATTGTATGAAACTTCTTTCTGTTCTGTGCATTCAACTAACAGAGTTGAACCTTACTTTTGATTGAGCCGTTCTGAAACACTCTTTCTGTAGAAACTGCAATTGGACATTCTGAGCGCTAAGAGGCCTATATTGGGAAAAAGAATGTCTACAAATAAAAACTACACAGAAGAATTGTGTGAAACTTCTTTCTGTTCTGTTTGTTCAACTAAAAGAGTTGAACCTTAGTTTTGATTGAGCCGTTCTGAAACACTCTTTCTGTAGAAAATGCAAGTGGAGATTCGGAGCGCTAAGAGGGTAATAGTGGAAAAAGGAATGTCTTCAAATATAAACTACACAGAATCATTCGGTGAAACTTCTTTCTGATCTGTGCATTCAGCTAACAGAGTTAAACCATACTTTTGATTGAGCAGATCTGAACACTCTTTCTGTAGAAAATGCAATTGGACATTTGGAGCGCTAAGAGCGTAGTAGTGGAAAAAGGAATATATTCAAATATAAACTACACAGAAGCATTCTGTGAACCTTCTTTCTGATCTGAGCATTCAGCTAACAGAGTTAAACCATACTTTTGATTGAGCAGTTTTGAAACAGTCTGTCTGTAGAAAATGCAACTGGACATTCGTAGCGCTAAGTGGGTAATAGTGGAAAAAAAAATATGTTTAAATATAAACTACACAGAAGCATTGTATGAAACTTCTTTCTGTTCTGTGCATTCAACTAACAGAGGTGAACCTTACTTTTGATTGAGCCGTTCTGAAACACTCTTTCTGTAGAAACTGCAATTGGACATGCTAAGCGCTAAGAGGCCTTTATTGGGAAAAAGAATGTCTACAAATAAAAACTACACAGAAGAATTGTGTGAAACTTCTTTCTGTTCTGTTTGTTCAACTAAAAGTGTTGAACCTTAGTTTTGATTGAGCCGTTCTGAAACACTCTTTCTGTAGAAAATGCAAGTGGAGATTCGGAGCGCTAAGAGGGTAATAGTGGAAAAAGGAATGTCTTCAAATATAAACTACACAGAATCATTCGGTGAAACTTCTTTCTGATCTGTGCATTCAGCTAACAGAGTTAAACCATACTTTTGATTGAGCAGATCTGAACACTCTTTCTGTAGAAAATGCAACTGGACATTTGGAGCGCTAAGAGCGTAGTAGTGGAAATAGGAATATATTCAAATATAACCTACACAGAAGCCTTCTGTGAAACTTCTTTCTGATCTGAGCATTCAGCTAACAGAGTTAAACCATACTTTTGATTGAGCAGTTTTGAAACACTCTGTCTGTAGAAAATGCAACTGGACATTCGTAGCGCTAAGTGGGTAATAGTGGAAAAAAGAATATGTTCAAATATAAACTACACAGAAGCATTGTATGAAACATCTTTCTGTTCTGTGCATTCAACTAACAGAGTTGAACCTTACTTTTGATTGAGCCGTTCTGAAACACTCTTTCTGTAGAAACTGCAATTGGACATTCTGAGCGCTAAGAGGCCTATATTGGGAAAAAGAATGTCTACAAATAAAAACTACACAGAAGAATTGTGTGAAACTTCTTTCTGTTCTGTTTGTTCAAGTAAAAGAGTTGAACCTTAGTTTTGATTGAGCCGTTCTGAAACACTCTTTCTGTAGAAAATGCAAGTGGAGTTTCGGAGCGCTAATAGGGTAATAGTGGAAAAAGGAATGTCTAAAAATATAAACTACACAGAATCATTCTGTGAAACTTCTTTCTGATCTGTGCATTCAGCTAACAGAGTTAAACCATACTTTTGATTGAGCAGATCTGAACACTCTTTCTGTAGAAAATGCAACTGGACATTTGGAGCGCTAAGAGAGTAGTAGTGGAAAAAGGAATATATTCAAATATAAACTACACAGAAGCATTCTGTGAAACTTCTTTCTGATCTGAGCATTCAGCTAACAGAGTTAAACCATACTTTTGATTGAGCAGTTTTGAAACACTCTGTCTGTAGAAAATGCAACTGGACATTCGTAGCGCTAAGTGGGTAATAGTGGAAAAAAGAGTATGTTCAGATATAAACTACACAGAAGCATTGTATGAAACTTCTTTCTGTTCTGTGCATTCAACTAACAGAGTTGAATCTTACTTTTGATTGAGCCTTTCTGAAACACTCTTTCTGTAGAAACTGCAATTGGACATTCTGAGCGCTAAGAGGCCTGTAATGGGAAAAATAATATCTTCAAATAAAAACTACACAGAAGCATTGTGTGAAACTTATTTCTGATATGTTCATTAAGCTAACAGAGTTAAACCATACTTTTGATTGCGCAGTTCTGAACACTCTTTCTGTAGAAAATGCAAGTGGACATTCGGAGCGCTAAGAGGGTAATAGTGGAAAAAGGAATATATTCAAATATAAACTACATAGTAGCATTCTGTGAAAATTCTTTCTGTTCTGTGCATTCAGCTAACAGAGTTGAACCTTACTTTTGATTGAGCCGTTCTGAAACACTCTTTCTGTAGAAACTGCAATTGGACATGCTAAGCGCTAAGAGGCCTACATTGGGAAAAAGAATATCTTCAAATAAAAACTACACAGATGCATTCTGTGAAATTTATTTCTGATCTGTAAATTCAGTTAACAGAGATAAAACATATTTTTGATTGAGCAGTTATGAAACACTCTTTTTGTAGAAAATGCAAGTGGAGATTCGGAGCGCTAAGAGGGTAATAGTGGAAAAAGTAATGTCTTCAAATATAAACTACACAGAATCATTCGGTGAAACTTCTTTCTGATCTGAGCATTCAGCTAACAGAGTTAAACCATACTTTTGATTGAGCAGATCTGAACACTCTTTCTGTAGAAAATGCAACTGGACATTTGGAGCGCTAAGAGCGTAGTAGTGGAAAAAGGAATATATTCAAATATAAACTACACAGAAGCATTCTGTGAAACTTCTTTCTGATCTGAGCATTCAGCTAACAGAGTTAAACCATACTTTTGATTGAGCAGTTTTGAAACACTCTGTCTGTAGAAAATGCAACTGGACATTCGTAGCGCCAAGTGGGTAATAGTGGAAAAAAAATATGTTCAAATATAAACTACACAGAAGCATTGTATGAAACTTCTTTCTGTTCTGTGCATTCAACTAACAGAGTTGAACCTTACTTTTGATTGAGCCGTTCTGAAACACTCTTTCTGTAGAAACTGCAATTGGACATTCTGAGCGCTAAGAGGCCTATATTGGGAAAAAGAATGTCTACAAATAAAAACTACACAGAAGAATTGTGTGAAACTTCTTTCTGTTCTGTTTGTTCAACTAAAAGAGTTGAACCTTAGTTTCGATTGAGCCGTTCTGAAACACTCTTTCTGTAGAAAATGCAAGTGGAGATTCGGAGCGCTAAGAGGGTAATAGTGGAAAAAGGAATGTCTCCTAATATAAACTACACAGAATCATTCTGTGAAATTTCTTTCTGATCTGTGTATTCAGCTAACAGAGTTAAAACATACTTTTGATTGAGCAGATCTGAACACTCTTTCTGTAGAAAATGCAACTGGACATTTGGAGCGCTAAGAGAGTAGTAGTGGAAAAAGGAATATATTCAAATATAAACTACACAGAAGCATTCTGTGAAACTGCTTTCTGATCTGAGCATTCAGCTAACAGAGTTAAACCATACTTTTGATTGAGCAGTTTTGAAACACTCTGTCTGTAGAAAATGCAACTGGACATTCGTAGCGCTAAGTGGGTAATAGTGGAAAAAAGAGTATATTCAGATATAAACTACACAGAAGCATTGTATGAAACTTCTTTGTGTTCTGTGCATTCAACTAACAGAGTTGAACCTTACTTTTGATTGAGCCGTTCTGAAACACTCTTTCTGTAGAAACTGCAATTGGACATTCTGAGCGCTAAGAGGCCTATATTGGGAAAAAGAATGTCTACAAATAAAAACTACACAGAAGAATTGTGTGAAACTTCTTTCTGTTCTGTTTGTTCAACTAAAAGAGTTGAACCTTAGTTTTGATTGAGCCGTTCTGAAACACTCTTTCTGTAGAAAATGCAAGTGGAGATTCGGAGCGCTAAGAGGGTAATAGTGGAAAAAGGAATGTCTCCAAATATAAACTACACAGAATCATTCTGTGAAACTTCTTTCTGATCTGTGCATTCAGCTAACAGAGTTAAAACATACTTTTGATTCAGCAGATCTGAACACTCTTTCTGTAGAAAATGCAACTGGACATTTGGAGCACTAAGAGAGTAGTAGTGGAAAAAGGAATATATTCAAATATAAACTACACAGAAGCATTCTGTGAAACTTCTTTCTGATCTGAGCATTCAGCTAACAGAGTTAAACCATACTTTTGATTGAGCAGTTTTGAAACACTCTGTCTGTAGAAAATGCAACTGGACATTCGTAGCGCTAAGTGGGTAATAGTGGAAAAAAAATATGTTCAAATATAAACTACACAGAAGCATTGTATGAAACTACTTTCTGTTCTGTGCATTCAACTAACAGAGTTGAACCTTACTTTTGATTGAGCCTTTCTGAAACACTCTTTCTGTAGAAACTGCATTTGGACATTCTGAGCGCTAAGAGGCCTGTATTGGGAAAAATAATAGCTTCAAATAAAAACTAAACAGAAGCATTGTGTGAAACTTATTTCTGATATGTTCATTAAGCTAACAGAGTTAAACCATACTTTTGATGGCGCAGTTCTGAACACTCTTTCTGTAGAAAATGCAAGTGCACATTCGGAGCGCTAAGAGGGTAATAGTGGAAAAAGGAATATATTCAAATATAAACTACACAGTAGCATTCTGTGAAAATTCTTTCTGTTCTGTGCATTCAACTAACAGAGTTGAACCTTACTTTTGATTGAGCCGTTCTGAAACACTCTTTCTGTAGAAACTGCAATTGGACATGCTAAGCGCTAAGAGGCCTACATTGGGAAAAAGAATATCTTCAAATAAAAACTACACAGATGCATTCTGTGAAACTTATTTCTGATCTGTAAATTCAGTTAACAGAGATAAAACATATTTTTGATTGAGCAGTTATGAAACACTCTTTTTGTAGAAAACGCAAGTGGAGATTCGGAGCGCTAAGAGGGTAATAGTGGAAAAAGAAATTTCTTCAAATATAAACTACACAGAATCATTCGGTGAAACTTCTTTCTGATCTGAGCATTCAGCTAACAGAGTTAAACCATACTTTTGATTGAGCAGATCTGAACACTCTTTCTGTAGAAAATGCAACTGGACATTTGGAGCGCTAAGAGCGTAGTAGTGGAAAAAGGAATATATTCAAATATAAACTACACAGAAGCATTCTGTGAAACTTCTTTCTGATCTGAGCATTCAGCTAACAGAGTTAAACCATACTTTTGATTGAGCAGTTTTGAAACACTCTGTCTGTAGAAAATGCAACTGGACATTCGTAGCGCTAAGTGGGTAATAGTGGAAAAAAAATATGTTCAAATATAAACTACACAGAAGCATTGTATGAAACTTCTTTCTGTTCTGTGCATTCAACTAACAGAGTTGAACCTTACTTTTGATTGAGCCGTTCTGAAACACTCTTTCTGTAGAAACTGCAATTGGACATTCTGAGCGCTAAGAGGCCTATATTGGGAAAAAGAATGTCTACAAATAAAAACTACACAGAAGAATTGTGTGAAACTTCTTTCTGTTCTGTTTGTTCAACTAAAAGAGTTGAACCTTAGTTTCGATTGAGCCGTTCTGAAACACTCTTTCTGTAGAAAATGCAAGTGGAGATTCGGAGCGCTAAGAGGGTAATAGTGGAAAAAGGAATGTCTCCTAATATAAACTACACAGAATCATTCTGTGAAATTTCTTTCTGATCTGTGTATTCAGCTAACAGAGTTAAACCATACTTTTGATTGAGCAGATCTGAACACTCTTTCTGTAGAAAATGCAACTGGACATTTGGAGCGCTAAGAGAGTAGTAGTGGAAAAAGGAATATATTCAAATATAAACTACACAGAAGCATTCTGTGAAACTGCTTTCTGATCTGAGCATTCAGCTAACAGAGTTAAACCATACTTTTGATTGAGCAGTTTTGAAACACTCTGTCTGTAGAAAATGCAACTGGACATTCGTAGCGCTAAGTGGGTAATAGTGGAAAAAAGAGTATGTTCAGATATAAACTACACAGAAGCATTGTATGAAACTTCTTTGTGTTCTGTGCATTCAACTAACAGAGTTGAACCTTACTTTTGATTGAGCCGTTCTGAAACACTCTTTCTGTAGAAACTGCAATTGGACATTCTGAGCGCTAAGAGGCCTATATTGGGAAAAAGAATGTCTACAAATAAAAACTACACAGAAGAATTGTGTGAAACTTCTTTCTGTTCTGTTTGTTCAACTAAAAGAGTTGAACCTTAGTTTTGATTGAGCCGTTCTGAAACACTCTTTCTGTAGAAAATGCAAGTGGAGATTCGGAGCGCTAAGAGGGTAATAGTGGAAAAAGGAATGTCTCCAAATATAAACTACACAGAATCATTCTGTGAAACTTCTTTCTGATCTGTGCATTCAGCTAACAGAGTTAAAACATACTTTTGATTCAGCAGATCTGAACACTCTTTCTGTAGAAAATGCAACTGGACATTTGGAGCACTAAGAGAGTAGTAGTGGAAAAAGGAATATATTCAAATATAAACTACACAGAAGCATTCTGTGAAACTTCTTTCTGATCTGAGCATTCAGCTAACAGAGTTAAACCATACTTTTGATTGAGCAGTTTTGAAACACTCTGTCTGTAGAAAATGCAACTGGACATTCGTAGCGCTAAGTGGGTAATAGTGGAAAAAAGAATATGTTCAAATATAAACTACACAGAAGCATTGTATGAAACTACTTTCTGTTCTGTGCATTCAACTAACAGAGTTGAACCTTACTTTTGATTGAGCCTTTCTGAAACACTCTTTCTGTAGAAACTGCATTTGGACATTCTGAGCGCTAAGAGGCCTGTATTGGGAAAAATAATAGCTTCAAATAAAAACTAAACAGAAGCATTGTGTGAAACTTATTTCTGATATGTTCATTAAGCTAACAGAGTTAAACCATACTTTTGATGGCGCAGTTCTGAACACTCTTTCTGTAGAAAATGCAAGTGCACATTCGGAGCGCTAAGAGGGTAATAGTGGAAAAAGGAATATATTCAAATATAAACTACACAGTAGCATTCTGTGAAAATTCTTTCTGTTCTGTGCATTCAACTAACAGAGTTGAACCTTACTTTTGATTGAGCCGTTCTGAAACACTCTTTCTGTAGAAACTGCAATTGGACATGCTAAGCGCTAAGAGGCCTACATTGGGAAAAAGAATATCTTCAAATAAAAACTACACAGATGCATTCTGTGAAACTTATTTCTGATCTGTAAATTCAGTTAACAGAGATAAAACATATTTTTGATTGAGCAGTTATGAAACACTCTTTTTGTAGAAAACGCAAGTGGAGATTCGGAGCGCTAAGAGGGTAATAGTGGAAAAAGAAATTTCTTCAAATATAAACTACACAGAATCATTCGGTGAAACTTCTTTCTGATCTGTGCATTCAGCTAACAGAGTTAAACCATACTTTTGATTGAGCAGATCTGAACACTCTTTCTGTAGAAAATGCAACTGGACATTTTGAGCGCTAAGAGCGTAGTAGTGGAAAAAGGAATATATTCAAATATAAACTACACAGAAGCATTCTGTGAAACTTCTTTCTGATCTGAGCATTCAGGTAACAGAGTTAAACCATACTTTTGATTGAGCAGTTTTGAAACACTCTGTCTGTAGAAAATGCAACTGGACATTCGTAGCGCTAAGTGGGTAATAGTGGAAAAAAGAGTATGTTCAGATATAAACTACACAGAAGCATTGTATGAAACTTCTTTGTGTTCTGTGCATTCAACTAACAGAGTTGAACCTTACTTTTGATTGAGCCGTTCTGAAACACTCTTTCTGTAGAAACTGCAATTGGACATTCTGAGCGCTAAGAGGCCTATATTGGGAAAAAGAATGTCTACAAATAAAAACTACACAGAAGAATTGTGTGAAACTTCTTTCTGTTCTGTTTGTTCAACTAAAAGAGTTGAACCTTAGTTTTGATTGAGCCGTTCTGAAACACTCTTTCTGTAGAAAATGCAAGTGGAGATTCGGAGCGCTAAGAGGGTAATAGTGGAAAAAGGAATGTCTCCAAATATAAACTACACAGAATCATTCTGTGAAACTTCTTTCTGATCTGTGCATTCAGCTAACAGAGTTAAACCATACTTTTGATTGAGCAGATCTGAACACTCTTTCTGTAGAAAATGCAACTGGACATTTGGAGCGCTAAGAGAGTAGTAGTGCAAAAAGGAATATATTCAAATAGAAACTACACAGAAGCATTCTGTGAAACTTCTTTCTGATCTGAACATTCAGCTAACAGAGTTAAACCATACTTTTGATTGAGCAGTTTTGAAACACTCTGTCTGTAGAAAATGCAACTGGACATTCGTAGCGCTAAGTGGATAATAGTGGAAAAAAGAGTATGTTCAGATATAAACTACACAGAAGCATTGTATGAAACTTCTTTGTGTTCTGTGCATTCAACTAACAGAGTTGAACCTTACTTTTGATTGAGCCTTTCTGAAACACTCTTTCTGTAGAAACTGCAATTGGACATTCTGAGCGCTAAGAGGCCTGTAATGGGAAAAAAAATATCTTCAAATAAAAACTACACAGAAGCATTGTGTGAAACATATTTCTGATATGTTCATTAAGCTAACAGAGTTAAACCATACTTTTGATTGCGCAGTTCTGAACACTCTTTCTGTAGAAAATGCAAGTGGACATTCGGAGCGCTAAGAGGGTAATAGTGGAAAAAGGAATATATTCAAATATAAACTACGCAGTAGCATTCTGTGAAAATTCTTTCTGTTCTGTGCATTCAACTAACAGAGTTGAACCTTACTTTTGATTGAGCCGTTCTGAAACACTCTTTCTGTAGAAACTGCAATTGGACATGCTAAGCGCTAAGAGGCCTACATTGGGAAAAAGAATATCTTCAAATAAAAACTACACAGGTGCATTCTGTGAAACTTATTTCTGATCTGTAAAGTCAGTTAACAGAGATAACACATATTTTTGATTGAGCAGTTATGAAACACTCTTTTTGTAGAAAATGCAAGTGGAGATTCGGAGCGCTAAGAGGGTAATAGTGGAAATAGGAATGTCTTCAAATATAAACTACACAGAATCATTCTGTGAAACTTCTTTCTGATCTGTGCATTCAGCTAACAGAGTTAAACCATACTTTTGATTGAGCAGATCTGAACACTCTTTCTGTAGAAAATGCAACTGGACATTTGGAGCGCTAAGAGCGTAGTAGTGGAAAAAGGAATATATTCAAATATAAACTACACAGAAGCATTCTGTGAAACTTCATTCTGATCTGAGCATTCAGCTAACAGATTTAAACCATACTTTTGATTGAGCAGTTTTGAAACACTCTGTCTGTAGAAAATGCAACTGGACATTCGTAGCGCTAAGTGGGTAATAGTGGAAAAAAGAATATGTTCAAATATAAACTACACAGAAGCATTGTATGAAACTTCTTTCTGTTCTGTGCATTCAACTAACAGAGTTGAACCTTACTTTTGATTGAGCCATTCTGAAACACTCTTTCTGTAGAAACTGCAATTGGACATTCTGAGCGCTAAGAGGCCTCTATTGGGAAAAATAATATCTTCAAATAAAAACTACACAGAAGCATTGTGTGAAACTTATTTCTGATATGTTCATTAAGCTAACAGAGTTAAATCATACTTTTGATTGCGCAGTTCTGAACACTCTTTCTGTAGAAAATGCAAGTGGACATTCGGAGCGCTAAGAGGGTAATAGTGGAAAAAGGAATATATTCAAATATAAACTACACAGTAGCATTCTGTGAAAATTCTTTCTGTTCTGTGCATTCAACTAACAGAGTTGAACCTTACTTTTGATTGAGCCGTTCTGAAACACTATTTCTGTAGAAACTGCAATTGGACATGCTAAGCGCTAAGAGGCCTACATTGTTAAAAAGAATATCTTCAAATAAAAACTACACAGATGCATTCTGTGAAACTTATTTCTGATCTGTAAATTCAGTTAACAGAGATAAAACATATTTTTGAGTGAGCAGTTATGAAACACTCTTTTTGTAGAAAATGCAAGTGGAGATTCGGAGCGCTAAGAGGGTAATAGTGGAAAAAGGAATGTCTTCAAATATAAACTACACAGAATCATTCGGTGAAACTTCTTTCTGATCTGAGCATTCAGCTAACAGAGTTAAACCATACTTTTGATTGAGCAGATCTGAACACTCTTTCTGTAGAAAATGCAACTGGACATTTGGAGCACTAAGAGCGTAGTAGTGGAAAAAGGAATATATTCAAATATAAACTACACAGAAGCATTCTGTGAAACTTCTTTCTGATCTGAGCATTCAGCTAACAGAGTTAAACCATACTTTTGATTGAGCAGTTTTGAAACACTCTGTCTGTAGAAAATGCAACTGGACATTCGTAGCACTAAGTGGGTAATAGTGGAAAAAAGAATATGTTCAAATATAAACTACACAGAAGCATTGTATGAAACTTCTTTCTTTTCTGTGCATTCAACTAACAGAGTTGAACCTTACTTTTGATTGAGCCGTTCTGAAACACTCTTTCTGTAGAAACAGCAATTGGACATTCTGAGCGCTAAGAGGCCTATATTGGGAAAAAGAATGTCTACAAATAAAAACTACACAGAAGAATTGTGTGAAAATTCTTTCTGTTCTGTTTGTTCAACTAAAAGAGTTGAACCTTAGTTTTGATTGAGCCGTTCTGAAACACTCTTTCTGTAGAAAATGCAAGTGGAGATTCGGAGCGCTAAGAGGGTAATAGTGGAAAAAGGAATGTCTCCAAATATAAACTACACAGAATCATTCTGTGAAACTTCTTTCTGATCTGTGCATTCAGCTAACAGAGTTAAACCATACTTTTGATTGAGCAGATCTGAACACTCTTTCTGTAGAAAATGCAACTGGACATTTGGAGCGCTAAGAGAGTAGTAGTGGAAAAATGAATATATTCAAATATAAACTACACAGAAGCATTCTGTGAAACTTCTTTCTGATCTGAGCATTCAGCTAACAGAGTTAAACCATACTTTTGATTGAGCAGTTTTGAAACACTCTGTCTGTAGAAAATGAAACTGGACATTCGTAGTGCTAAGTGGGTAATAGTGGAAAAAAGAATATGTTCAAATATAAACTACACAGAAGCATTGTATGAAACTTCTTTCTGTTCTGTGCATTCAACTAACAGAGTTGAACCTTACTTTTGATTGAGCCGTTCTGAAACACTCTTTCTGTAGAAACTGCAATTGGACATTCTGAGCGCTAAGAGGCCTATATTGGGAAAAAGAAAGTCTACAAATAAAAACTACACAGAAGAATTGTGTGAAACTTCTTTCTGTTCTGTTTGTTCAACTAAAAGAGTTGAACCTTAGTTTTGATTGAGCCGTTCTGAAACACTCTTTCTGTAGAAAATGCAAGTGGAGATTCGGAGCGCTAAGAGGGTAATAGTGGAAAAAGGAATGTCTCCAAATATAAACTACACAGAATCATTCTGTGAAACTTCTTTCTGATCTGTGCATTCAGCTAACAGAGTTAAACCATACTTTTGATTCAGCAGATCTGAACACTCTTTCTGTAGAAAATGCAACTGGACATTTGGAGCGCTAAGAGAGTAGTAGTGGAAAAAGGAATATATTCAAATATAAACTACACAGAAGCATTCTGTGAAACTTCTTTCTGATCTGAGCATTCAGCTAACAGAGTTAAACCATACTTTTGATTGAGCAGTTTTGAAACACTCTGTCTGTAGAAAATGCAACCGGACATTCGTAGCGCTAAGTGGGTAATAGTGGAAAAAAGAGTATGTTCAGATATAAACTACACAGAAGCATTGTATGAAACTTCTTTGTGTTCTGTGCATTCAAATAACAGAGTTGAACCTTAGTTTTGATTGAGCTTTTCTGAAACACTCTTTCTGTAGAAACTGCAATTGGACATTCTGAGCGCTAAGAGGCCTGTAATGGGAAAAATAATATCTTCAAATAAAAACTACACAGAAGCATTGTGTGAAACTTATTTCTGATATGTTCATTAAGCTAACAGAGTTAAACCATACTTTTGATTGCGCAGTTCTGAACACTCTTTCTGTAGAAAATGCAAGTGGACATTCGGAGCGCTAAGAGGGTAATAGTGGAAAAAGGAATATATTCAAATATAAACTACACAGTAGCATTCTGTGAAAATTCTTTCTGTTCTGTGCATTCAACTAACAGAGTTGAACCTTACTTTTGATTGAGCCGTTCTGAAACACTCTTTCTGTAGAAACTGCAATTGGACATGCTAAGCGCTAAGAGGCCTACATTGGGAAAAAGAATATCTTCAAATAAAAACTACACAGATGCATTCTGTGAAACTTATTTCTGATCTGTAAATTCAGTTAACAGAGATAAAACATATTTTTGATTGAGCAGTTATGAAACACTCTTTTTGTAGAAAACGCAAGTGGAGATTCGGAGCGCTAAGAGGGTAATAGTGGAAAAAGAAATTTCTTCAAATATAAACTACACAGAATCATTCGGTGAAACTTCTTTCTGATCTGTGCATTCAGCTAACAGAGTTAAACCATACTTTTGATTGAGCAGATCTGAACACTCTTTCTGTAGAAAATGCAACTGGACATTTTGAGCGCTAAGAGCGTAGTAGTGGAAAAAGTAATATATTCAAATATAAACTACACAGAAGCATTCTGTGAAACTTCTTTCTGATCTGAGCATTCAGCTAACAGAGTTAAACCATACTTTTGATTGAGCAGTTTTGAAACACTCTGTCTGTAGAAAATGCAACTGGACATTCGTAGCGCTAAGTGGGTAATAGTGGAAAAAAGAGTATGTTCAGATATAAACTACACAGAAGCATTGTATGAAACTTCTTTGTGTTCTGTGCATTCAACTAACAGAGTTGAACCTTACTTTTGATTGAGCCGTTCTGAAACACTCTTTCTGTAGGAACTGCAATTGGACATTCTGAGCGCTAAGAGGCCTATATTGGGAAAAAGAATGTCTACAAATAAAAACTACACAGAAGAATTGTGTGAAACTTCTTTCTGTTCTGTTTGTTCAACTAAAAGAGTTGAACCTTAGTTTTGATTGAGCCTTTCTGAAACACTCTTTCTGTAGAAACTGCATTTGGACATTCTGAGCGCTAAGAGGCCTGTATTGGGAAAAATAATAGCTTCAAATAAAAACTAAACAGAAGCATTGTGTGAAACTTATTTCTGATATGTTCATTAAGCTAACAGAGTTAAACCATACTTTTGATTGCGCAGTTCTGAACACTCTTTCTGTAGAAAATGCAAGTGCACATTCGGAGCGCTAAGAGGGTAATAGTGGAAAAAGGAATATATTCAAATATAAACTACACAGTAGCATTCTGTGAAAATTGTTTCTGTTCTGTGCATTCAACTAACAGAGTTGAACCTTACTTTTGATTGAGCCGTTCTGAAACACTCTTTCTGTAGAAACTGCAATTGGACATGCTAAGCGCTAAGAGGCCTACATTGGGAAAAAGAATATCTTCAAATAAAAACTACACAGATGCATTCTGTGAAACATATTTCTGATCTGTAAATTCAGTTAACAGAGATAAAACATATTTTTGATTGAGCAGTTATGAAACACTCTTTTTGTAGAAAACGCAAGTGGAGATTCGGAGCGCTAAGAGGGTAATAGTGGAAAAAGAAATTTCTTCAAATATAAACTACACAGAATCATTCGGTGAAACTTCTTTCTGATCTGTGCATTCAGCTAACAGAGTTAAACCATACTTTTGATTGAGCAGATCTGAACACTCTTTCTGTAGAAAATGCAACTGGACATTTTGAGCGCTAAGAGCGTAGTAGTGATAAAAGGAATATATTCAAATATAAACTACACAGAAGCATTCTGTGAAACTTCTTTCTGATCTGAGCATTCAGCTAACAGAGTTAAACCATACTTTTGATTGAGCAGTTTTGAAACACTCTGTCTGTAGAAAATGCAACTTGACATTCGTAGCGCTAAGTGGGTAATAGTGGAAAAAAGAATATGTTCAAATATAAACTACACAGAAGCATTGTATGAAACTTCTTTGTGTTCTGTGCATTCAACTAACAGAGTTGAACCTTACTTTTGATTGAGCCGTTCTGAAACACTCTTTCTGTAGAAACTGCAATTGGACATTCTGAGCGCTAAGAGGCCTATATTGGGAAAAAGAATGTCTACAAATAAAAACTACACAGAAGAATTGTGTGAAACTTCTTTCTGTTCTGTTTGTTCAACTAAAAGAGTTGAACCTTAGTTTTGATTGAGCCGTTCTGAAACACTCTTTCTGTAGAAAATGCAAGTGGAGATTCCTAGCGCTAAGAGGGTAATAGTGGAAAAAGGAATGTCTCCAAATATAAACTACACAGAATCATTCTGTGAAACTTCTTTCTGATCTGTGCATTCAGCTAACAGAGTTAAACCATACTTTTGATTCAGCAGATCTGAACACTCTTTCTGTAGAAAATGCAACTGGACATTTGGAGCACTAAGAGAGTAGTAGTGGAAAAAGGAATATATTCAAATATAAACTACACAGAAGCATTCTGTGAAACTTCTTTCTGATCTGAGCATTCAGCTAACAGAGTTAAACCATACTTTTGATTGAGCAGTTTTGAAACACTCTGTCTGTAGAAAATGCAACTGGACATTCGTAGCGCTAAGTGGGTAATAGTGGAAAAAAGAATATGTTCAAATATAAACTACACAGAAGCATTGTATGAAACTTCTTTCTGTTCTGTGCATTCAACTAACAGAGTTGAACCTTACTTTTGATTGAGCCTTTCTGAAACACTCTTTCTGTAGAAACTGCATTTGGACATTCTGAGCGCTAAGAGGCCTGTATTGGGAAAAATAATAGCTTCAAATAAAAACTACACAGAAGCATTGTGTGAAACTTATTTCTGATATGTTCATTAAGCTAACAGAGTTAAACCATACTTTTGATTGCGCAGTTCTGAACACTCTTTCTGTAGAAAATGCAAGTGGACATTCGGAGCGCTAAGAGGGTAATAGTGGAAAAAGCAATATATTCAAATATAAAATACACAGTAGCATTCTGTGAAAATTCTTTCTGTTCTGTGCATTCAACTAACAGAGTTGAACCTTACTTTTGATTGAGCCGTTCTGAAACACTCTTTCTGTAGAAACTGCAATTGGACATGCTAAGCGCTAAGAGGCCTACATTGGGAAAAAGAATATCTTCAAATAAAAACTACACAGATGCATTCTGTGAAACTTATTTCTGATCTGTAAATTCAGTTAACAGAGATAAAACATATTTTTGATTGAGCAGTTATGAAACACTCTTTTTGTAGAAAACGCAAGTGGAGATTCGGAGCGCTAAGAGGGTAATAGTGGAAAAAGAAATGTCTTCAAATATAAACTACACAGAATCATTCGGTGAAACTTCTTTCTGATCTGTGCATTCAGCTAACAGAGTTAAACCATACTTTTGATTGAGCAGATCTGAACACTCTTTCTGTAGAAAATGCAACTGGACATTTTGAGCGCTAAGAGCGTAGTAGTGGAAAAAGGAATATATTCAAATATAAACTACAGAGAAGCATTCTGTGAAACTTCTTTCTGATCTGAGCATTCAGCTAACAGAGTTAAACCATACTTTTGATTGAGCAGTTTTGAAACACTCTGTCTGTAGAAAATGCAACTGGACATTCGTAGCGCTAAGTGGGTAATAGTGGAAAAAAGAAATATGTTCAAATATAAACTACACAGAAGCATTGTATGAAACTTCTTTCTGTTCTGTGCATTCAACTAACAGAGTTGAACCTTACTTTTGATTGAGCCGTTCTGAAACACTCTTTCTGTAGAAACTGCAATTGGACATTCTGAGCGCTAAGAGGCCTATATTGGGAAAAAGAATGTCTACAAATAAAAACTACACAGAAGAATTGTGTGAAACTTCTTTCTGTTCTGTTTGTTCAACTAAAAGAGTTGAACCTTAGTTTTGATTGAGCCATTCTGAAACACTCTTTCTGTAGAAAATGCAAGTGGAGATTCGGGCGCTAAGAGGGTAATAGTGGAAAAAGGAATGTCTTCAAATATAAACTACACAGAATCATTCGGTGAAACTTCTTTCTGATCTGTGCATTCAGCTAACAGAGTTAAACCATACTTTTGATTGAGCAGATCTGAACACTCTTTCTGTAGAAAATGCAACTGGACATTTCGAGCGCTAAGAGCGTAGTAGTGGAAAAAGGAATATATTCAAATATAAACTACACAGAAGCATTCTGTGAAACTTCTTTCTGATCTGAGCATTCAGCTAACAGAGTTAAACCATACTTTTGATTGAGCAGTTTGAAACACTCTGTCTGTAGAAAATGCAACTGGACATTCGTAGCGCTAAGTGGGTAATAGTGGAAAAAAGAGTATGTTCAAATATAAACTACACAGAAGCATTGTATGAAACTACTTTCTGTTCTGTGCATTCAACTAACAGAGTTGAACCTTACTTTTGATTGAGCCTTTCTGAAACACTCTTTCTGAAGAAACTGCAATTGGACATTCTGAGCGCTAAGAGGCCTATATTGGGAAAAATAATATCTTCAAATAAAAACTACACAGAAGCATTGTGTGAAACTTATTTCTGATATGTTCATTAAGCTAACAGAGTTAAACCATACTTTTGATTGCGCAGTTCTGAAGACTCTTTCTGTAGAAAATGCAAGTGGACATTCGGAGCGCTAAGAGGGTAATAGTGGAAAAAGGAATATATACAAATATAAACTACACAGTAGCATTCTGTGAAAATTCTTTCTGTTCTGTGCATTCAACTAACAGAGTTGAGACTTACTTTTGATTGAGCCGTTCTGAAACACTCTTTCTGTAGAAACTGCAATTGGACATGCTAAGCGCTAAGAGGCCTACATTGGGAAAAAGAATATCCTCAAATAAAAACTACACAGATGCATTCTGTGAAACTTATTTCTGATCTGTTAATTCAGTTAACAGAGATAAAACATATTTTTGATTGAGCAGTCATGAAACACACTTTTTGTAGAAAATGCAAGTGGAGATTCGGAGCGCTAAGAGGGTAATAGTGGAAAAAGGAATGTCTTCAAATATATACTACACAGAATCATTCGGTGAAACTTCTTTCTGATCTGTGCATTCAGCTAACAGAGTTAAACCATACTTTTGATTGAGCAGATCTGAACACTCTTTCTGTAGAAAATGCAACTGGACATTTGGAGCGCTAAGAGCGTAGTAGTGGAAAAAGGAATATATTCAAATATAAACTACACAGAAGCATTCTGTGAAACTTCTTTCTGATCTGAGCATTCAGCTAACAGAGTTAAACCATACTTTTGATAGAGCAGCTTTGAAACACTCTGTCTGTAGGAAATGCAACTGGACATTCGTAGCGCTAAGTGGGTAATAGTGGAAAAAAAATATGTTTAAATATAAACTACACAGAAGCATTGTATGAAACTTCTTTCTGTTCTGTGCATTCAACTAACAGAGGTGAACCTTACTTTTGATTGAGCCGTTCTGAAACACTCTTTCTGTAGAAACTGCAATTGGACATTCTGAGCGCTAAGAGGCCTATATTGGGAAAAAGAATGTCTACAAATAAAAACTACACAGAAGAATTGTGTGAAACTTCTTTCTGTTCTGTTTGTTCAAGTAAAAGAGTTGAACCTTAGTTTTGATTGAGCCGTTCTGAAACACTCTTTCTGTAGAAAATGCAAGTGGAGATTCGGAGCGCTAAGAGGGTAATAGTGGAAAAAGGAATGTCTCCAAATATAAACTACACAGAATCATTCGGTGAAACTTCTTTCTGATCTGTGCATTCAGCTAACAGAGTTAAACCATACTTTTGATTGAGCAGATCTGAACACTCTTTCTGTAGAAAATGCAACTGGAAATTTTGAGCGCTAAGAGCATAGTAGTGGAAAAAGGAATATATTCAAATATAAACTACACAGAAGCATTCTGTGAAACTTCTTTCTGATCTGAGCATTCAGCCAACAGAGTTAAACCATACTTTTGATTGAGCAGTTTTGAAACACTCTGTCTGTAGAAAATGCAACTGGACATTCGTAGCGCTAAGTGGGTAATAGTGGAAAAAAGAGTATGTTCAAATATAAACTACACAGAAGCATTGTATGAAACTTCTTTCTGTTCTGTGCATTCAACTAACAGAGTTGAACCTTACTTTTGATTGAGCCTTTCTGAAACACTCTTTCTGTAGAAACTGCAATTGGACATTCTGAGAGCTAAGAGGCCTCTATTGGGAAAAATAATATCTTCAAATAAAAACTACACAGAAGCATTGTGTGAAACTTATTTCTGATATGTTCATTAAGCTAACAGAGTTAAACCATACTTTTGATTGCGCAGTTCTGAACACTCTTTCTGTAGAAAATGCAAGTGGACATTCGGAGCGCTAAGAGGGTAATAGTGGAAAAAGGAATATATTCAAATATAAACTACACAGTAGCATTCTGTGAAAATTCTTTCTGTTCTGTGCATTCAACTAACAGAGTTGAACCTTACTTTTGATTGAGCCGTTCTGAAACACTCTTTCTGTAGAAACTGCAATTGGACATGCTAAGCGCTAAGAGGCCAACATTGGGAAAAACAATATCTTCAAATAAAAACTAAACAGATGCATTCTGTGAAACTTATTTCTCATCTGTTAATTCAGTTAACAGAGATAAAACATATTTTTGATTGAGCAGTCATGAAACACTCTTTTTGTAGAAAATGCAAGTGGAGATTCGGAGCGCTAAGAGGGTAATAGTGGAAAAAGGAATGTCTTCAAATATAAACTACACAGAATCATTCGGTGAAAATTCTTTCTGATCTGTGCATTCAGCTAACAGAGTTAAACCATACTTTTGATTGAGAAGATCTGAACACTCTTTCTGTAGAAAATGCAACTGGACAGTTGGAGCGCTAAGAGCGTAGTAGTGGAAAAAGGAATATATTCAAATATAAACTACACAGAAGCATTCTGTGAAACTTCTTTCTGATCTGAGCATTCAGCTAACAGAGTTAAACCATACTTTTGATTGAGCAGTTTTGAAACACTCTGTCTGTAGAAAATGCAACTGGACATTCTTAGCGCTAAGTGGGTAATAGTGGAAAACAGAATATGTTCAAATATAAACTACACAGAAGCATTGTATGAAACTTCTTTCTGTTCTGTGCATTCAACTAACAGAGTTGAACCTTACTTTTGATTGAGCCGTTCTGAAACACTCTTTCTGTAGAAACTGCAATTGGACATTCTGAGCGCTAGGAGGCCTATATTGGGAAAAAGAATGTCTACAAATAAAAACTACACAGAAGAATTGTGTGAAACTTCTTTCTGTTCTGTTTGTTCAACTAAAAGAGTTGAACCTTAGTTTTGATTGAGCCGTTCTGAAACACTCTTTCTGTAGAAAATGCAAGAGGAGATTCGGAGCGCTAAGAGGGTAATAGTGGAAAAGGGAATGTCTTCAAATATAAACTACACAGAATCATTCGGTGAAACTTCTTTCTGATCTGTGCATTCAGCTAACAGAGTTAAACCATACTTTTGATTGAGCAGATCTGAACACTCTTTCTGTAGAAAATGCAACTGGAAATTTTGAGCGCTAAGAGCGTAGTAGTGGAAAAAGGAATATATTCAAATATAAACTACACAGAAGCATTCTGTGAAACTTCTTTCTGAACTGAGCATTCAGCCAACAGAGTTAAACCATACTTTTGATTGAGCAGTTTTGAAACACTCTGTCTGTAGAAAATGCAACTGGACATTCGTAGCGCTAAGTGGGTAATAGTGGAAAAAAGAGTATGTTCAAATATAAACTACACAGAAGCATTGTATGAAACTTCTTTCTCTTCTGTGCATTCAACTAACAGAGTTGAACCTTACTTTTGATTGAGCCTTTCTGAAACACTCTTTCTGTAGAAACTGCAATTGGACATTCTGAGCGCTAAGAGGCCTATATTGGGAAAAATAATATCTTCAAATAAAAACTACACAGAAGCATTGTGTGAAACTTATTTCTGATATGTTCATTAAGCTAACAGAGTTAAACCATACTTTTGATTGCGCAGTTCTGAACACTCTTTCTGTAGAAAATGCAAGTGGACATTCGGAGCGCTAAGAGGGTAATAGTGGAAAAAGGAATATATTCAAATATAAACTACACAGTAGCATTCTGTGAAAATTCTTTCTGTTCTGTGCATTCAACTAACAGAGTTGAACCTTACTTTTGATTGAGCCGTTCTGAAACACTCTTTCTGTAGAAACTGCAATTGGACATGCTAAGCGCTAAGAGGCCTACATTGGGAAAAAGAATATCTTCAAATAAAAACTACACAGATGCATTCTGTGAAACTTATTTCTGATCTGTTAATTCAGTTAACAGAGATAAAACATATTTTTGATTGAGCAGTCATGAAACACTCTTTTTGTAGAAAATGCAAGTGGAGATTCGGAGCGCTAAGAGGGTAATAGTGGAAAAAGGAATGTCTTCAAATATAAACTACACAGAATCATTCGGTGAAACTTCTTTCTGATCTGTGCATTCAGCTAACAGAGTTAAACCATACTTTTGATTGAGCAGATCTGAACACTCTTTCTGTAGAAAATGCAACTGGACATTTGGAGCGCTAAGAGCGTAGTAGTGGAAAAAGGAATATATTCAAATATAAACTACACAGAAGCATTCTGTGAAACTTCTTTCTGATCTGAGCATTCAGCTAACAGAGTTAAACCATATTTTGATTGAGCAGTTTTGAAACACTCTGTCTGTAGAAAATGCAACTGTACATTCGTAGCGCTAAGTGGGTAATAGTGGAAAAAATAATATGTTTAAATATAAACTACACAGAAGCATTGTATGAAACTTCTTTCTGTTCTGTGCATTCAACTAACAGAGTTGAACCTTACTTTTGATTGAGCCGTTCTGAAACACTCTTTCTGTAGAAACTGCAATTGGACATTCTGAGCGCTAAGAGGCCTATATTGGGAAAAAGAATGTCTACAAATAAAAACTACACAGAAGAATTGTGTGAAACTTCTTTCTGTTCTGTTTGTGCAACTAAAAGAGTTGAACCTTAGTTTTGATTGAGCCGTTCTGAAACACTCTTTCTGTAGAAAATGCAAGTGGAGATTCGGAGCGCTAAGAGGGTAATAGTGGAAAAAGGAATGTCTCCAAATATAAACTACACAGAATCATTCTGTGAAATTTCTTTTTGATCTGTGCATTCTGCTAACAGAGTTAAACCATACTTTTGATTCAGCAGATCTGAACACTCTTTCTGTAGAAAATGCAACTGGACATTTGGAGCACTAAGAGAGTAGTAGTGGAAAAAGGAATATATTCAAATATAAACTACACAGAAGCATTCTGTGAAACTTCTTTCTGATCTGACCATTCAGCTAACAGAGTTAAACCATACTTTTGATTGAGCAGTTTTGAAACACTCTGTCTGTAGAAAATGCAACTGGACATTCGTAGCGCTAACTGGGTAATAGTGGAAAAAAAATATGTTCAAATATAAACTACCCAGAATTATTGTATGAAACTTCTTTCTGTTCTGTGCATTCAACTAACAGAGTTGAACCTTACTTTTGATTGAGCCTTTCTGAAACACTCTTTCTGTAGAAACTGCAATTGGACATTCTGAGAGCTAAGAGGCCTCTATTGGGAAAAATAATATCTTCAAATAAAAACTACACAGAAGCATTGTGTGAAACTTATTTCTGATATGTTCATTAAGCTAACAGAGTTAAACCATACTTTTGATTGCGCAGTTCTGAACACTCTTTCTGTAGAAAATGCAAGTGGACATTCGGAGCGCTAAGAGGGTAATAGTGGAAAAAGGAATATATTCAAATATAAACTACACAGTAGCATTCTGTGAAAATTCTTTCTGTTCTGTGCATTCAACTAACAGAGTTGAACCTTACTTTTGATTGAGCCGTTCTGAAACACTCTTTCTGTAGAAACTGCAATTGGACATGCTAAGCGCTAAGAGGCCTACATTGGGAAAAAGAATATCTTCAAATAAAAACTACACAGATGCATTCTGTGAAACTTATTTCTGATCTGTAAATTCAGTTAACAGAGATAAAACTTATTTTTGATTGAGCAGTTATGAAACACTCTTTTTGTAGAAAATGCAAGTGGAGATTCGGAGCGCTAAGAGGGTAATAGTGGAAAAAGGAATGTCTTCAAATATAAACTACACAGAATCATTCGGTGAAACTTCTTTCTGATCTGTGCATTCAGCTAACAGAGTTAAACCATACTTTTGATTGAGCAGATCTGAACACTCTTCTGTAGAAAATGCAACTGGACATTTGGAGCGCTAAGAGCGTAGTAGTGGAAAAAGGAATATATTCAAATATAAACTACACAGAAGCATTCTGTGAAACTTCTTTCTGATCTGAGCATTCAGCTAACAGAGTTAAACCATACTTTTGATTGAGCAGTTTTGAAACACTCTGTCTGTAGAAAGTGCAACTGGACATTCGTAGCGCTAAGTGGGTAATAGTGGAAAAAAGAATATTTTCAAATATAAACTACACAGAAGCATTGTATGAAACTTCTTTCTGTTCTGTGCATTCAACTAACAGAGTTGAACCTTACTTTTGATTGAGCCGTTCTGAAACACTCTTTCTGTAGAAACTGCAATTGGACATTCTGAGCGCTAGGAGGCCTATATTGGGAAAAAGAATGTCTACAAATAAAAACTACACAGAAGAATTGTTTGAAACTGCTTTCTGTTCTGTTTGTTCAACTAAAAGAGTTGAACCTTAGTTTTGACTGAGCCGTTCTGAAACACTCTTTCTGTAGAAAATGCAAGAGGAGATTCGGAGCGCTAAGAGGGTAATAGTGGAAAAGGGAATGTCTTCAAATATAAACTACACAGAATCATTCGGTGAAACTTCTTTCTGATCTGTGCATTCAGCTAACAGAGTTAAACCATACTTTTGATTGAGCAGATCTGAACACTCTTTCTGTAGAAAATGCAACTGGAAATTTTGAGCGCTAAGAGCGTAGTAGTGGAAAAAGGAATATATTCAAATATAAACTACACAGAAGCATTCTGTGAAACTTCTTTCTGATCTGAGCATTCAGCCAACAGAGTTAAACCATACTTTTGATTGAGCAGTTTTGAAACACTCTGTCTGTAGAAAATGCAACTGGACATTCGTAGCGCTAAGTGGGTAATAGTGGAAAACAGAGTATGTTCAAATATAAACTACACAGAAGCATTGTATGAAACTTCTTTCTGTTCTGTGCATTCAACTAACAGAGTTGAACCTTACTTTTGATTGAGCCTTTCTGAAACACTCTTTCTGTAGAAACTGCAATTGGACATTCTGAGCGCTAAGAGGCCTATATTGGGAAAAATAATATCTTCAAATAAAAACTACACAGAAGCATTGTGTGAAACTTATTTCTGATATGTTCATTAAGCTAACAGAGTTAAACCATACTTTTGATTGCGCAGTTCTGAACACTCTTTCTGTAGAAAATGCAAGTGGACATTCGGAGCGCTAAGAGGGTAATATTGGAAAAAGGAATATATTCAAATATAAACTACACAGTAGCATTCTGTGAAAATTCTTTCTGTTCTGTGCATTCAACTAACAGAGTTGAACCTTACTTTTGATTGAGCCGTTCTGAAACACTCTTTCTGTAGAAACTGCAATTGGACATGCTAAGCGCTAAGAGGCCTACATTGGGAAAAAGAATATCTTCAAATAAAAACTACACAGATGCATTCTGTGAAACTTATTTCTGATCTGTTAATTCAGTTAACAGAGATAAAACATATTTTTGATTGAGCAGTCATGAAACACTCCTTTGTAGAAAATGCAAGTGGAGATTCGGAGCGCTAAGAGTGTAATAGTGGAAAAAGGAATGTCTTCAAATATAAACTACACAGAATCATTCGGTGAAACTTCTTTCTGATCTGTGCATTCAGCTAACAGAGTTAAACCATACTTTTGATTGAGCAGATCTGAACACTCTTTCTGTAGAAAATGCAACTGGACATTTGGAGCGCTAAGAGCGTAGTAGTGGAAAAAGGAATATATTCAAATATAAACTACACAGAAGCATTCTGTGAAACTTCTTTCTGATCTGAGCATTCAGCTAACAGAGTTAAACCATATTTTGATTGAGCAGTTTTGAAACACTCTGTCTGTAGAAAATGCAACTGTACATTCGTAGCGCTAAGTGGGTAATAGTGGAAAAAATAATATGTTTAAATATAAACTACACAGAAGCATTGTATGAAACTTCTTTCTGTTCTGTGCATTCAACTAACAGAGTTGAACCTTACTTTTGATTGAGCCGTTCTGAAACACTCTTTCTGTAGAAACTGCAATTGGTCATTCTGAGCGCTAAGAGGCCTATATTGGGAAAAAGAATGTCTACAAATAAAAACTACACAGAAGAATTGTGTGAAACTTCTTTCTGTTCTGTTTGTGAAACTAAAAGAGTTGAACCTTAGTTTTGATTGAGCCGTTCTGAAACACTCTTTCTGTAGAAAATGCAAGTGGAGATTCGGAGCGCTAAGAGGGTAATAGTGGAAAAAGGAATGTCTCCAAATATAAACTACACAGAATCATTCTGTGAAACTTCTTTCTGATCTGTGCATTCAGCTAACAGAGTTAAACCATACTTTTGATTCAGCAGATCTGAACACTCTTTCTGTAGAAAATGCAACTGGACATTTGGAGCACTAAGAGAGTTGTAGTGGAAAAAGGAATATATTCAAATATAAACTACACAGAAGCATTCTGTGAAACTTCTTTCTGATCTGAGCATTCAGCTAACAGAGTTAAACCATACTTTTGATTGAGCAGTTTTGAAACACTCTGTCTGTGAAAATGCAACTGGACATTCGTAGCGCTAAGTGGGTAATAGTGGAAAAAAGAATATGTTCAAATATAAACTACACAGAAGCATTGTATGAAACTTCTTTCTGTTCTGTGCATTCAACTAACAGAGTTGAACCTTACTTTTGATTGAGCCTTTCTGAAACACTCTTTCTGTAGAAACTGCATTTGGACATTCTGAGCGCTAAGAGGCCTGTATTGGGAAAAATAATAGCTTCAAATAAAAACTACACAGAAGCATTGTGTGAAACTTATTTCTGATATGTTCATTAAGCTAACAGAGTTAAACCATACTTTTGATTGCGCAGTTCTGAACACTCTTTCTGTAGAAAATGCAAGTGCACATTCGGAGCGCTAAGAGGGTAATAGTGGAAAAAGGAATATATTCAAATATAAAATACACAGTAGCATTCTGTGAAAATTCTTTCTGTTCTGTGCATTCAACTAACAGAGTTGAACCTTACTTTTGATTGAGCCGTTCTGAAACACTCTTTCTGTAGAAACTGCAATTGGACATGCTAAGCGCTAAGAGGCCTACATTGGGAAAAAGAATATCTTCAAATAAAAACTACACAGATGCATTCTGTGAAACTTATTTCTGATCTGTAAATTCAGTTAACAGAGATAAAACATATTTTTGATTGAGCAGTTATGAAACACTCTTTTTGTAGAAAACGCAAGTGGAGATTCGGAGCGCTAAGAGGGTAATAGTGGAAAAAGAAATGTCTTCAAATATAAACTACACAGAATCATTCGGTGAAACTTCTTTCTGATCTGTGCATTCAGCTAACAGAGTTAAACCATACTTTTGATTGAGCAGATCTGAACACTCTTTCTGTAGAAAATGCAACTGGACATTTTGAGCACTAAGAGCGTAGTAGTGGAAAAAGGAATATATTCAAATATAAACTACACAGAAGCATTCTGTGAAACTTCTTTCTGATCTGAGCATTCAGCTAACAGAGTTAAACCATACTTTTGATTGAGCAGTTTTGAAACACTCTGTCTGTAGAAAATGCAACTGGACATTCGTAGCGCTAAGTGGGTAATAGTGGAAAAAAGAATATGTTCAAATATAAACTACACAGAAGCATTGTATGAAACTTCTTTCTGTTCTGTGCATTCAACTAACATAGTTGAACCTTACTTTTGATTGAGCCGTTCTGAAACACTCTTTCTGTAGAAACTGCAATTGGACATTCTGAGCGCTAAGAGGCCTATATTGGGAAAAAGAATGTCTACAAATAAAAACTACACAGAAGAATTGTGTGAAACTTCTTTCTGTTCTGTTTGTTCAACTAAAAGAGTTGAACCTTAGTTTTGATTGAGCCGTTCTGAAACACTCTTTCTGTAGAAAATGCAAGTGGAGATTCGGGCGCTAAGAGGGTAATAGTGGAAAAAGGAATGTCTTCAAATATAAACTACACAGAATCATTCGGTGAAACTTCTTTCTGATCTGTGCATTCAGCTAACAGAGTTAAACCATACTTTTGATTGAGCAGATCTGAACACTCTTTCTGTAGAAAATGCAACTGGACATTTCGAGCGCTAAGAGCGTAGTAGTGGAAAAAGTAATATATTCAAATATAAACTACACAGAAGCATTCTGTGAAACTTCTTTCTGATCTGAGCATTCAGCTAACAGAGTTAAACCATACTTTTGATTGAGCAGTTTGAAACACTCTGTCTGTAGAAAATGCAACTGGACATTCGTAGCGCTAAGTGGGTAATAGTGGAAAAAAGAGTATGTTCAAATATAAACTACACAGAAGCATTGTATGAAACTACTTTCTCTTCTGTGCATTCAACTAACAGAGTTGAACCTTACTTTTGATTGAGCCTTTCTGAAACACTCTTTCTGAAGAAACTGCAATTGGACATTCTGAGCGCTAAGAGGCCTATATTGGGAAAAATAATATCTTCAAATAAAAACTACACAGAAGCATTGTGTGAAACTTATTTCTGTTATGTTCATTAAGCTAACAGAGTTAAACCATACTTTTGATTGCGCAGTTCTGAAGACTCTTTCTGTAGAAAATGCAAGTGGACATTCGGAGCGCTAAGAGGGTAATAGTGGAAAAAGGAATATATACAAATATAAACTACACAGTAGCATTCTGTGAAAATTCTTTCTGTTCTGTGCATTCAACTAACAGAGTTGAACCTTACTTTTGATTGAGCCGTTCTGAAACACTCTTTCTGTAGAAACTGCAATTGGACATGCTAAGCGCTAAGAGGCCTACATTGGGAAAAAGAATATCTTCAAATAAAAACTACACAGATGCATTCTGTGAAACTTATTTCTGATCTGTTAATTCAGTTAACAGAGATAAAACATATTTTTGATTGAGCAGTCATGAAACACTCCTTTGTAGAAAATGCAAGTGGAGATTCGGAGCGCTAAGAGGGTAATAGTGGAAAAAGGAATGTCTTCAAATATAAACTACACAGAATCATTCGGTGAAACTTCTTTCTGATCTGTGCATTCAGCTAACAGAGTTAAACCATACTTTTGATTGAGCAGATCTGAACACTCTTTCTGTAGAAAATGCAACTGGACATTTGGAGCGCTAAGAGCGTAGTAGTGGAAAAAGGAATATATTCAAATATAAACTACACAGAAGCATTCTGTGAAACTTCTTTCTGATCTGAGCATTCAGCTAACAGAGTTAAACCATATTTTGATTGAGCAGTTTTGAAACACTCTGTCTGTAGAAAATGCAACTGTACATTCGTAGCGCTAAGTGGGTAATAGTGGAAAAAATAATATGTTTAAATATAAACTACACAGAAGCATTGTATGAAACTTCTTTCTGTTCTGTGCATTCAACTAACAGAGTTGAACCTTACTTTTGATTGAGCCGTTCTGAAACACTCTTTCTGTAGAAACTGCAATTGGTCATTCTGAGCGCTAAGAGGCCTATATTGGGAAAAAGAATGTCTACAAATAAAAACTACACAGAAGAATTGTGTGAAACTTCTTTCTGTTCTGTTTGTGAAACTAAAAGAGTTGAACCTTAGTTTTGATTGAGCCGTTCTGAAACACTCTTTCTGTAGAAAATGCAAGTGGAGATTCGGAGCGCTAAGAGGGTAATAGTGGAAAAAGGAATGTCTCCAAATATAAACTACACAGAATCATTCTGTGAAACTTCTTTCTGATCTGTGCATTCAGCTAACAGAGTTAAACCATACTTTTGATTCAGCAGATCTGAACACTCTTTCTGTAGAAAATGCAACTGGACACTTGGAGCACTAAGAGAGTAGTAGTGGAAAAAGGAATATATTCAAATATAAACTACACAGAAGCATTCTGTGAAACTTCTTTCTGATCTGAGCATTCAGCTAACAGAGTTAAACCATACTTTTGATTGAGCAGTTTTGAAACACTCTGTCTGTAGAAAATGCAACTGGACATTCGTAGCGCTAAGTGGGTAATAGTGGAAAAAAGAATATGTTCAAATATAAACTACACAGAAGCATTGTATGAAACTTCTTTCTGTTCTGTGCATTCAACTAACAGAGTTGAACCTTACTTTTGATTGAGCCTTTCTGAAACACTCTTTCTGTAGAAACTGCATTTGGACATTCTGAGCGCTAAGAGGCCTGTATTGGGAAAAATAATAGCTTCAAATAAAAACTACACAGAAGCATTGTGTGAAACTTATTTCTGATATGTTCATTAAGCTAACAGAGTTAAACCATACTTTTGATTGCGCAGTTCTGAACACTCTTTCTGTAGAAAATGCAAGTGCACATTCGGAGCGCTAAGAGGGTAATAGTGGAAAAAGGAATATATTCAAATATAAAATACACAGTAGCATTCTGTGAAAATTCTTTCTGTTCTGTGCATTCAACTAACAGAGTTGAACCTTACTTTTGATTGAGCCGTTCTGAAACACTCTTTCTGTAGAAACTGCAATTGGACATGCTAAGCGCTAAGAGGCCTACATTGGGAAAAAGAATATCTTCAAATAAAAACTACACAGATGCATTCTGTGAAACTTATTTCTGATCTGTAAATTCAGTTAACAGAGATAAAACATATTTTTGATTGAGCAGTTATGAAACACTCTTTTTGTAGAAAACGCAAGTGGAGATTCGGAGCGCTAAGAGGGTAATAGTGGAAAAAGAAATGTCTTCAAATATAAACTACACAGAATCATTCGGTGAAACTTCTTTCTGATCTGTGCATTCAGCTAACAGAGTTAAACCATACTTTTGATTGAGCAGATCTGAACACTCTTTCTGTAGATAATGCAACTGGACATTTTGAGCACTAAGAGCGTAGTAGTGGAAAAAGGAATATATTCAAATATAAACTACACAGAAGCATTCTGTGAAACTTCTTTCTGATCTGAGCATTCAGCTAACAGAGTTAAACCATACTTTTGATTGAGCAGTTTTGAAACACTCTGTCTGTAGAAAATGCAACTGGACATTCGTAGCGCTAAGTGGGTAATAGTGGAAAAAAGAATATGTTCAAATATAAACTACACAGAAGCATTGTATGAAACTTCTTTCTGTTCTGTGCATTCAACTAACATAGTTGAACCTTACTTTTGATTGAGCCGTTCTGAAACACTCTTTCTGTAGAAACTGCAATTGGACATTCTGAGCGCTAAGAGGCCTATATTGGGAAAAAGAATGTCTACAAATAAAAACTACACAGAAGAATTGTGTGAAACTTCTTTCTGTTCTGTTTGTTCAACTAAAAGAGTTGAACCTTAGTTTTGATTGAGCCGTTCTGAAACACTCTTTCTGTAGAAAATGCAAGTGGAGATTCGGGCGCTAAGAGGGTAATAGTGGAAAAAGGAATGTCTTCAAATATAAACTACACAGAATCATTCGGTGAAACTTCTTTCTGATCTGTGCATTCAGCTAACAGAGTTAAACCATACTTTTGATTGAGCAGATCTGAACACTCTTTCTGTAGAAAATGCAACTGGACATTTCGAGCGCTAAGAGCGTAGTAGTGGAAAAAGGAATATATTCAAATATAAACTACACAGAAGCATTCTGTGAAACTTCTTTCTGATCTGAGCATTCAGCTAACAGAGTTAAACCATACTTTTGATTGAGCAGTTTGAAACACTCTGTCTGTAGAAAATGCAACTGGACATTCGTAGCGCTAAGTGGGTAATAGTGGAAAAAAGAGTATGTTCAAATATAAACTACACAGAAGCATTGTATGAAACTACTTTCTGTTCTGTGCATTCAACTAACAGAGTTGAACCTTACTTTTGATTGAGCCTTTCTGAAACACTCTTTCTGAAGAAACTGCAATTGGACATTCTGAGCGCTAAGAGGCCTATATTGGGAAAAATAATATCTTCAAATAAAAACTACACAGAAGCATTGTGTGAAACTTATTTCTGATATGTTCATTAAGCTAACAGAGTTAAACCATACTTTTGATTGCGCAGTTCTGAAGACTCTTTCTGTAGAAAATGCAAGTGGACATTCGGAGCGCTAAGAGGGTAATAGTGGAAAAAGGAATATATACAAATATAAACTACACAGTAGCATTCTGTGAAAATTCTTTCTGTTCTGTGCATTCAACTAACAGAGTTGAGACTTACTTTTGATTGAGCCGTTCTGAAACACTCTTTCTGTAGAAACTGCAATTGGACATGCTAAGCGCTAAGAGGCCTACATTGGGAAAAAGAATATCCTCAAATAAAAACTACACAGATGCATTCTGTGAAACTTATTTCTGATCTGTTAATTCAGTTAACAGAGATAAAACATATTTTTGATTGAGCAGTCATGAAACACACTTTTTGTAGAAAATGCAAGTGGAGATTCGGAGCGCTAAGAGGGTAATAGTGGAAAAAGGAATGTCTTCAAATATATACTACACAGAATCATTCGGTGAAACTTCTTTCTGATCTGTGCATTCAGCTAACAGAGTTAAACCATACTTTTGATTGAGCAGATCTGAACACTCTTTCTGTAGAAAATGCAACTGGACATTTGGAGCGCTAAGAGCGTAGTAGTGGAAAAAGGAATATATTCAAATATAAACTACACAGAAGCATTCTGTGAAACTTCTTTCTGATCTGAGCATTCAGCTAACAGAGTTAAACCATACTTTTGATTGAGCAGTTTTGAAACACTCTGTCTGTAGAAAATGCAACTGGACATTCGTAGCGCTAAGTGGGTAATAGTGGAAAAAAAATATGTTTAAATATAAACTACACAGAAGCATTGTATGAAACTTCTTTCTGTTCTGTGCATTCAACTAACAGAGGTGAACCTTACTTTTGATTGAGCCGTTCTGAAACACTCTTTCTGTAGAAACTGCAATTGGACATTCTGAGCGCTAAGAGGCCTATATTGGGAAAAAGAATGTCTACAAATAAAAACTACACAGAAGAATTGTGTGAAACTTCTTTCTGTTCTGTTTGTTCAACTAAAAGAGTTGAACCTTAGTTTTGATTGAGCCGTTCTGAAACACTCTTTCTGTAGAAAATGCAAGTGGAGATTCGGAGCGCTAAGAGGGTAATAGTGGAAAAAGGAATGTCTCCAAATATAAACTACACAGAATCATTCTGTGAAACTTCTTTCTGATCTGTGCATTCAGCTAACAGAGTTAAACCATACTTTTGATTCAGCAGATCTGAACACTCTTTCTGTAGAAAATGCAACTGGACATTTGGAGCACTAAGAGAGTAGTAGTGGAAAAAGGAATATATTCAAATATAAACTACACAGAAGCATTCTGTGAAACTTCTTTCTGATCTGAGCATTCAGCTAACAGAGTTAAACCATACTTTTGATTGAGCAGTTTTGAAACACTCTGTCTGTAGAAAATGCAACTGGACATTCGTAGCGCTAAGTGGGTAATAGTGGAAAAAAGAATATATTCAAATATAAACTACACAGAAGCATTGTATGAAACTACTTTCTGTTCTGTGCATTCAACTAACAGAGTTGAACCTTACTTTTGATTGAGCCTTTCTGAAACACTCTTTCTGTAGAAACTGCAATTGGACATTCTGAGAGTTAAGAGGCCTCTATTGGGAAAAATAATATCTTCAAATAAAAACTACACAGAAGCATTGTGTGAAACTTATTTCTGATATGTTCATTAAGTTAACAGAGTTAAACCATACTTTTGATTGCGCAGTTCTGAACACTCTTTCTGTAGAAAATGCAAGTGGACATTCGGAGCGCTAAGAGGGTAATAGTGGAAAAAGGAATATATTCAAATATAAACTACACAGTAGCATTCTGTGAAAATTCTTTCTGTTCTGTGCATTCAACTAACAGAGTTGAACCTTACTTTTGATTGAGCCGTTCTGAAACACTCTTTCTGTAGAAACTGCAATTGGACATGCTAAGCGCTAAGAGGCCTACATTGGGAAAAGGAATATCTTCAAATAAAAACTACACAGATGCATTCTGTGAAAATTATTTCTGATCTGTTAATTCAGTTAACAGAGATAAAACATATTTTTGATTGAGCAGTCATGAAACACTCTTTTTGTAGAAAACGCAAGTGGAGATTCGGAGCGCTAAGAGGGTAATAGTGGAAAAAGAAATGTCTTCAAATATAAACTACACAGAATCATTCGGTGAAACTT
Source organism: Symphalangus syndactylus (assembly GCF_028878055.3). Lineage (NCBI taxonomy): Eukaryota > Metazoa > Chordata > Mammalia > Primates > Hylobatidae > Symphalangus > Symphalangus syndactylus. The sequence goes on along the minus strand of NC_072437.2, from coordinate 105,758,921 downwards.
CTTTCTGATCTGTGCATTCAGCTAACAGAGTTAAACCATACTTTTGATTGAGCAGATCTGAACACTCTTTCTGTAGAAAATGCAACTGGACATTTTGAGCGCTAAGAGCGTAGTAGTGGAAAAAGGAATATATTCAAATATAAACTACACAGAAGCATTCTGTGAAACTTCTTTCTGATCTGAGCATTCAGTTAACAGAGTTAAACCATACTTTTGATTGAGCAGTTTTGAAACACTATGTCTGTAGAAAATGCAACTGGACATTCGTAGCGCTAAGTGGGTAATAGTGGAAAAAGAATATTTTCAAATATAAACTACACAGAAGCATTGTATGAAACTTCTTTCTGTTCTGTGCATTCAACTAACAGAGTTGAACCTTACTTTTGATTGAGCCGTTCTGAAACACTCTTTCTGTAGAAACTGCAATTGGACATTCTGAGCGCTAGGAGGCCTATATTGGGAAAAAGAATGTCTACAAATAAAAACTACACAGAAGAATTGTGTGAAACTTCTTTCTGTTCTGTTTGTTCAACTAAAAGAGTTGAACCTTAGTTTTGATTGAGCCGTTCTGAAACACTCTTTCTGTAGAAACTGCAATTGGACATTCTGAGAGCTAAGAGGCCTCTATTGGGAAAAATAATATCTTCAAATAAAAACTACACAGAAGCATTGTGTGAAACTTATTTCTGATATGTTCATTAAGCTAACAGAGTTAAACCATACTTTTGATTGCGCAGTTCTGAACACTCTTTCTGTAGAAAATGCAAGTGGACATTCGGAGCGCTAAGAGGGTAATAGTGGAAAAAGGAATATATTCAAATATAAACTACACAGTAGCATTCTGTGAAAATTCTTTCTGTTCTGTGCATTCAACTAACAGAGTTGAACCTTACTTTTGATTGAGCCGTTCTGAAACACTCTTTCTGTAGAAACTGCAATTGGACATGCTAAGCGCTAAGAGGCCTACATTGGGAAAAAGAATATCTTCAAATAAAAACTACACAGATGCATTCTGTGAAACTTATTTCTGATCTGTTAATTCAGTTAACAGAGATAAAACATATTTTTGATTGAGCAGTCATGAAACACTCTTTTTGTAGAAAATGCAAGTGGAGATTCGGAGCGCTAAGAGGGTAATAGTGGAAAAAGGAATGTCTTCAAATATAAACTACACAGAATCATTCGGTGAAACTTCTTTCTGACCTGTGCATTCAGCTAACAAAGTTAAACCATACTTTTGATTGAGCAGATCTGAACACTCTTTCTGTAGAAAATGCAACTGGACATTTGGAGCGCTAAGAGCGTAGTAGTGGAAAAAGGAATATATTCAAATATAAACTACACAGAAGCATTCTGTGAAACTTCTTTCTGATCTGAGAATTCAGCTAACAGAGTTAAACCATACTTTTGATTGAGCAGTTTTGAAACACTCTGTCTGTAGAAAATGCAACTGGACATTCGTAGCGCTAAGTGGGTAATAGTGGAAAAAAGAATATGTTCAAATATAAACTACACAGAACCATTGTATGATACTTCTTTCTGTTCTGTGCATTCAACTAACAGAGTTGAACCTTACTTTTGATTGAGCCTTTCTGAAACACTCTTTCTGTAGAAACTGCAATTGGACATTCTGAGCGCTAAGAGGCCCCTATTGGGAAAAAAAATATCTTCAAATAAAAACTACACAGAAGCATTGTGTGAAAGTTATTTCGGATATGTTCATTAAGCTAACAGAGTTAAACCATACTTTGGATTGCGCAGTTCTGAACACTCTTTCTGTAGAAAATGCAAGTGGACATTCGGAGCGCTAAGAGGGTAATAGTGGAAAAAGGAATATATTCAAATATAAACTACACAGTAGCATTCTGTGAAAATTCTTTCTGTTCTGTGCATTCAACTAACAGAGTTGAACCTTACTTTTGATTGAGCCGTTCTGAAACACTCTTTCTGTAGAAACTGCAATTGGACATGCTAAGCGCTAAGAGGCCTACATTGGGAAAAAGAATATCTTCAAATAAAAACTATACAGATGCATTCTGTGAAACTTATTTCTGATCTGTAAATTCAGTTAACAGAGATAAAACTTATTTTTGATTGAGCAGTTATGAAACACTCTTTTTGTAGAAAATGCAAGTGGAGATTCGGAGCGCTAAGAGGGAAATAGTGGAAAAAGGAATGTCTTCAAATATAAACTACACGGAATCATTCGGTGAAACTACTTTCTGATCTGTGCATTCAGCTAACAGAGTTAAACCATACTTTTGATTGAGCAGATCTGAACACTCTTTCTGTTGAAAATGCAACTGGACATTTGGAGCGCTAAGAGCGTAGTAGTGGAAAAAGGAATATATTCAAATATAAACTACACAGAAGCATTCTGTGAAACTTCTTTCTGATCTGAGCATTCAGCTAACAGAGTTAAACCATACTTTTGATTGAGCAGTTTTGAAACACTCTGTCTGTAGAAAATGCAACTGGACATTCGTAGCGCTAAGTGGGTAATAGTGGAAAAAAGAATATGTTCAAATATAAACTACACAGAAGCATTGTATGAAACTTCTTTCTGTTCTGTGCATTCAACTAACAGAGTTGAACCTTACTTTTGATTGAGCCGTTCTGAAACACTCTTTCTGTAGAAACTGCAATTGGACATTCTGAGCGCTAAGAGGCCTATATTGGGAAAAATAATATCTTCAAATAAAAACTACACAGAAGCATTGTGTGAAACTTATTTCTGATATGTTCATTAAGCTAACAGAGTTAAACCATACTTTTGATTGCGCAGTTCTGAACACTCTTTCTGTAGAAAATGCAAGTGGACATTCGGAGCGCTAAGAGGGTAATAGTGGAAAAAGGAATATAATCAAATATAAACTACACAGTAGCATTCTGTGAAAATTCTTTTGTTCTGTGCATTCAACTAACAGAGTTGAACCTTACTTTTGATTGAGCCGTTCTGAAACACTCTTTCTGTAGAAACTGCAATTGGACATGCTAAGCGCTAAGAGGCCTACATTGCGAAAAAGAATATCTTCAAATAAAAACTACACAGATGCATTCTGTGAAACTTATTTCTGATCTGTAAATTCAGTTAACAGAGTTAAAACTTATTTTTGATTGAGCAGTTATGAAACACTCTTTTTGTAGAAAATGCAAGTGGAGATTCGGAGCGCTAAGAGGGTAAAAGTGGAAAAAGGAATGTCTCCAAATATAAACTACACAGAATCATTCTGTGAAACTTCTTTCTGATCTGTGCATTCAGCTAACAGAGTTAAAGCATACTTTTGATTCAGCAGATCTGAACACTCTTTCTGTAGAAAATGCAACTGGACATTTGGAGCACTAAGAGAGTAGTAGTGGAAAAAGGAATATATTCAAATATAAACTACACAGAAGCATTCTGTGAAACTTCTTTCTGATCTGAGCATTCAGCTAACAGAGTTAAACCATACTTTTGATTGAGCAGTTTTGAAACACTCGGTCTGTAGAAAATGCAACTGGTCATTCGTAGCGCTAAGTGGGTAATAGTGGAAAAAAGAATATGTTCAAATATAAACTACACAGAATCATTGTATGAAACTTCTTTCTGTTCTGTGCATTCAACTAACAGAGTTGAAACTTACTTTTGATTGAGCCTTTCTGAAACACTCTTTCTGTAGAAACTGCAATTGGACATTCTGAGCGCTAAGAGGCCTCTATTGGGAAAAATAATATCTTCAAATAAAAACTAAACAGAAGCATTGTGTGAAACTTATTTCTGATATGTTCATTAAGCTAACAGAGTTAAACCATACTTTTGATTGCGCAGTTCTGAACACTCTTTCTGTAGAAAATGCAAGTGGACATTCGGAGCGCTAAGAGGGTAATAGTGGAAAAAGGAATATATTCAAATATAAACTACACAGTAGCATTCTGTGAAAATTCTTTCTGTTCTGTGCATTCAACTAACAGAGTTGAACCTTACTTTTGATTGAGCCGTTCTGAAACACTCTTTCTGTAGAAACTGCAATTGGACATGCTAAGCGCTAAGAGGCCTACATTGGGAAAAAGAATATCTTCAAATAAAAACAAAACAGATGCATTCTGTGAAACTTATTTCTCATCTGTTAATTCAGTTAACAGAGATAAAACATATTTTTGATTGAGCAGTCATGAAACACTCTTTTTGTAGAAAATGCAAGTGGAGATTCGGAGCGCTAAGAGGGTAATAGTGGAAAAAGGAATGTCTTCAAATATAAACTACACAGAATCATTCGGTGAAACTTCTTTCTGATCTGTGCATTCAGCTAACAGAGTTAAACCATACTTTTGATTGAGAAGATCTGAACACTCTTTCTGTAGAAAATGCAACTGGACAGTTGGAGCGCTAAGAGCGTAGTAGTGGAAAAAGGAATATATTCAAATATAAACTACACAGAAGCATTCTGTGAAACTTCTTTCTGATCTGAGCATTCAGCTAACAGAGTTAAACCATACTTTTGATTGAGCAGTTTTGAAACTCTCTGTCTGTAGAAAATGCAACTGGACATTCTTAGCGCTAAGTGGGTAATATTGGAAAACAGAATATGTTCAAATATAAACTACACAGAAGAATTGTATGAAACTTCTTTCTGTTCTGTGCATTCAACTAACAGAGTTGAACCTTACTTTTGATTGAGCCGTTCTGAAACACTCTTTCTGTAGGAACTGCAATTGGACATTCTGAGCGCTAAGAGGCCTATATTGGGAAAAAGAATGTCTACAAATAAAAACTACACAGAAGAATTGTGTGAAACTTCTTTCTGTTCTGTTTGTGCAACTAAAAGAGTTGAACCTTAGTTTTGATTGAGCCGTTCTGAAACACTCTTTCTGTAGAAAATGCAAGTGGAGATTCGGAGCGCTAAGAGGGTAATAGTGGAAAAAGGAATGTCTCCAAATATAAACTACACAGAATCATTCTGTGAAACTTCTTTCTGATCTGTGCATTCAGCTAACAGAGTTAAACCATACTTTTGATTCAGCAGATCTGAACACTCTTTCTGTAGAAAATGCAACTGGACATTTGGAGCACTAAGAGAGTAGTAGTGGAAAAAGGAATATATTCAAATATAAACTACACAGAAGCATTCTGTGAAACTTCTTTCTGATCTGAGCATTCAGCTAACAGAGTTAAACCATACTTTTGATTGAGCAGTTTTGAAACACTCTGTCTGTAGAAAATGCAACTGGACATTCGTAGCGCTAACTGGGTAATAGTGGAAAAAAGAATATGTTCAAATATAAACTACCCAGAAGCATTGTATGAAACTTCTTTCTGTTCTGTGCATTCAAATAACAGAGTTGAACCTTACTTTTGATTGAGCCTTTCTGAAACACTCTTTCTGTAGAAACTGCAATTGGACATTCTGAGAGCTAAGAGGCCTCTATTGGGAAAAATAATATCTTCAAATAAAAACTACACAGAAGCATTGTGTGAAACTTATTTCTGATATGTTCATTAAGCTAACAGAGTTAAACCATACTTTTGATTGCGCAGTTCTGAACACTCTTTCTGTAGAAAATGCAAGTGGACATTCGGAGCGCTAAGAGGGTAATAGTGGAAAAAGGAATATATTCAAATATAAACTACACAGTAGCATTCTGTGAAAATTCTTTCTGTTCTGTGCATTCAACTAACAGAGTTGAACCTTACTTTTGATTGAGCCGTTCTGAAACACTCTTTCTGTAGAAACTGCAATTGGACATGCTAAGCGCTAAGAGGCCTACATTGGGAAAAACAATATCTTCAAATAAAAACTAAACAGATGCATTCTGTGAAACTTATTTCTCATCTGTTAATTCAGTTAACAGAGATAAAACATATTTTTGATTGAGCAGTCATGAAACACTCTTTTTGTAGAAAATGCAAGTGGAGATTCGGAGCGCTAAGAGGGTAATAGTGGAAAAAGGAATGTCTTCAAATATAAACTACACAGAATCATTCGGTGAAAATTCTTTCTGATCTGTGCATTCAGCTAACAGAGTTAAACCATACTTTTGATTGAGAAGATCTGAACACTCTTTCTGTAGAAAATGCAACTGGACAGTTGGAGCGCTAAGAGCGTAGTAGTGGAAAAAGGAATATATTCAAATATAAACTACACAGAAGCATTCTGTGAAACTTCTTTCTGATCTGAGCATTCAGCTAACAGAGTTAAACCATACTTTTGATTGAGCAGTTTTGAAACACTCTGTCTGTAGAAAATGCAACTGGACATTCGTAGCGCTAAGTGGGTAATAGTGGAAAAAAGAATATGTTCAAATATAAACTACACAGAAGCATTGTATGAAACTTCTTTCTGTTCTGTGCATTCAACTAACAGAGTTGAACCTTACTTTTGATTGAGCCGTTCTGAAACACTCTTTCTGTAGAAACTGCAATTGGACATTCTGAGCGCTAAGAGGCCTATATTGGGAAAAATAATATCTTCAAATAAAAACTACACAGAAGCATTGTGTGAAACTTATTTCTGATATGTTCATTAAGCTAACAGAGTTAAACCATACTTTTGATTGCGCAGTTCTGAACACTCTTTCTGTAGAAAATGCAAGTGGACATTCGGAGCGCTAAGAGGGTAATAGTGGAAAAAGGAATATAATCAAATATAAACTACACAGTAGCATTCTGTGAAAATTCTTTTGTTCTGTGCATTCAACTAACAGAGTTGAACCTTACTTTTGATTGAGCCGTTCTGAAACACTCTTTCTGTAGAAACTGCAATTGGACATGCTAAGCGCTAAGAGGCCTACATTGCGAAAAAGAATATCTTCAAATAAAAACTACACAGATGCATTCTGTGAAACTTATTTCTGATCTGTAAATTCAGTTAACAGAGTTAAAACTTATTTTTGATTGAGCAGTTATGAAACACTCTTTTTGTAGAAAATGCAAGTGGAGATTCGGAGCGCTAAGAGGGTAAAAGTGGAAAAAGGAATGTCTCCAAATATAAACTACACAGAATCATTCTGTGAAACTTCTTTCTGATCTGTGCATTCAGCTAACAGAGTTAAAGCATACTTTTGATTCAGCAGATCTGAACACTCTTTCTGTAGAAAATGCAACTGGACATTTGGAGCACTAAGAGAGTAGTAGTGGAAAAAGGAATATATTCAAATATAAACTACACAGAAGCATTCTGTGAAACTTCTTTCTGATCTGAGCATTCAGCTAACAGAGTTAAACCATACTTTTGATTGAGCAGTTTTGAAACACTCGGTCTGTAGAAAATGCAACTGGTCATTCGTAGCGCTAAGTGGGTAATAGTGGAAAAAAGAATATGTTCAAATATAAACTACACAGAATCATTGTATGAAACTTCTTTCTGTTCTGTGCATTCAACTAACAGAGTTGAAACTTACTTTTGATTGAGCCTTTCTGAAACACTCTTTCTGTAGAAACTGCAATTGGACATTCTGAGCGCTAAGAGGCCTCTATTGGGAAAAATAATATCTTCAAATAAAAACTAAACAGAAGCATTGTGTGAAACTTATTTCTGATATGTTCATTAAGCTAACAGAGTTAAACCATACTTTTGATTGCGCAGTTCTGAACACTCTTTCTGTAGAAAATGCAAGTGGACATTCGGAGCGCTAAGAGGGTAATAGTGGAAAAAGGAATATATTCAAATATAAACTACACAGTAGCATTCTGTGAAAATTCTTTCTGTTCTGTGCATTCAACTAACAGAGTTGAACCTTACTTTTGATTGAGCCGTTCTGAAACACTCTTTCTGTAGAAACTGCAATTGGACATGCTAAGCGCTAAGAGGCCTACATTGGGAAAAAGAATATCTTCAAATAAAAACTAAACAGATGCATTCTGTGAAACTTATTTCTCATCTGTTAATTCAGTTAACAGAGATAAAACATATTTTTGATTGAGCAGTCATGAAACACTCTTTTTGTAGAAAATGCAAGTGGAGATTCGGAGCGCTAAGAGGGTAATAGTGGAAAAAGGAATGTCTTCAAATATAAACTACACAGAATCATTCGGTGAAACTTCTTTCTGATCTGTGCATTCAGCTAACAGAGTTAAACCATACTTTTGATTGAGAAGATCTGAACACTCTTTCTGTAGAAAATGCAACTGGACAGTTGGAGCGCTAAGAGCGTAGTAGTGGAAAAAGGAATATATTCAAATATAAACTACACAGAAGCATTCTGTGAAACTTCTTTCTGATCTGAGCATTCAGCTAACAGAGTTAAACCATACTTTTGATTGAGCAGTTTTGAAACTCTCTGTCTGTAGAAAATGCAACTGGACATTCTTAGCGCTAAGTGGGTAATATTGGAAAACAGAATATGTTCAAATATAAACTACACAGAAGAATTGTATGAAACTTCTTTCTGTTCTGTGCATTCAACTAACAGAGTTGAACCTTACTTTTGATTGAGCCGTTCTGAAACACTCTTTCTGTAGGAACTGCAATTGGACATTCTGAGCGCTAAGAGGCCTATATTGGGAAAAAGAATGTCTACAAATAAAAACTACACAGAAGAATTGTGTGAAACTTCTTTCTGTTCTGTTTGTGCAACTAAAAGAGTTGAACCTTAGTTTTGATTGAGCCGTTCTGAAACACTCTTTCTGTAGAAAATGCAAGTGGAGATTCGGAGCGCTAAGAGGGTAATAGTGGAAAAAGGAATGTCTCCAAATATAAACTACACAGAATCATTCTGTGAAACTTCTTTCTGATCTGTGCATTCAGCTAACAGAGTTAAACCATACTTTTGATTCAGCAGATCTGAACACTCTTTCTGTAGAAAATGCAACTGGACATTTGGAGCACTAAGAGAGTAGTAGTGGAAAAAGGAATATATTCAAATATAAACTACACAGAAGCATTCTGTGAAACTTCTTTCTGATCTGAGCATTCAGCTAACAGAGTTAAACCATACTTTTGATTGAGCAGTTTTGAAACACTCTGTCTGTAGAAAATGCAACTGGACATTCGTAGCGCTAACTGGGTAATAGTGGAAAAAAGAATATGTTCAAATATAAACTACCCAGAAGCATTGTATGAAACTTCTTTCTGTTCTGTGCATTCAAATAACAGAGTTGAACCTTACTTTTGATTGAGCCTTTCTGAAACACTCTTTCTGTAGAAACTGCAATTGGACATTCTGAGAGCTAAGAGGCCTCTATTGGGAAAAATAATATCTTCAAATAAAAACTACACAGAAGCATTGTGTGAAACTTATTTCTGATATGTTCATTAAGCTAACAGAGTTAAACCATACTTTTGATTGCGCAGTTCTGAACACTCTTTCTGTAGAAAATGCAAGTGGACATTCGGAGCGCTAAGAGGGTAATAGTGGAAAAAGGAATATATTCAAATATAAACTACACAGTAGCATTCTGTGAAAATTCTTTCTGTTCTGTGCATTCAACTAACAGAGTTGAACCTTACTTTTGATTGAGCCGTTCTGAAACACTCTTTCTGTAGAAACTGCAATTGGACATGCTAAGCGCTAAGAGGCCTACATTGGGAAAAACAATATCTTCAAATAAAAACTAAACAGATGCATTCTGTGAAACTTATTTCTCATCTGTTAATTCAGTTAACAGAGATAAAACATATTTTTGATTGAGCAGTCATGAAACACTCTTTTTGTAGAAAATGCAAGTGGAGATTCGGAGCGCTAAGAGGGTAATAGTGGAAAAAGGAATGTCTTCAAATATAAACTACACAGAATCATTCGGTGAAAATTCTTTCTGATCTGTGCATTCAGCTAACAGAGTTAAACCATACTTTTGATTGAGAAGATCTGAACACTCTTTCTGTAGAAAATGCAACTGGACAGTTGGAGCGCTAAGAGCGTAGTAGTGGAAAAAGGAATATATTCAAATATAAACTACACAGAAGCATTCTGTGAAACTTCTTTCTGATCTGAGCATTCAGCTAACAGAGTTAAACCATACTTTTGATTGAGCAGTTTTGAAACACTCTGTCTGTAGAAAATGCAACTGGACATTCGTAGCGCTAAGTGGGTAATAGTGGAAAAAAGAATATGTTCAAATATAAACTACACAGAAGCATTGTATGAAACTTCTTTCTGTTCTGTGCATTCAACTAACAGAGTTGAACCTTACTTTTGATTGAGCCGTTCTGAAACACTCTTTCTGTAGAAACTGCAATTGGACATTCTGAGCGCTAAGAGGCCTATATTGGGAAAAATAATATCTTCAAATAAAAACTACACAGAAGCATTGTGTGAAACTTATTTCTGATATGTTCATTAAGCTAACAGAGTTAAACCATACTTTTGATTGCGCAGTTCTGAACACTCTTTCTGTAGAAAATGCAAGTGGACATTCGGAGCGCTAAGAGGGTAATAGTGGAAAAAGGAATATAATCAAATATAAACTACACAGTAGCATTCTGTGAAAATTCTTTTGTTCTGTGCATTCAACTAACAGAGTTGAACCTTACTTTTGATTGAGCCGTTCTGAAACACTCTTTCTGTAGAAACTGCAATTGGACATGCTAAGCGCTAAGAGGCCTACATTGCGAAAAAGAATATCTTCAAATAAAAACTACACAGATGCATTCTGTGAAACTTATTTCTGATCTGTAAATTCAGTTAACAGAGTTAAAACTTATTTTTGATTGAGCAGTTATGAAACACTCTTTTTGTAGAAAATGCAAGTGGAGATTCGGAGCGCTAAGAGGGTAAAAGTGGAAAAAGGAATGTCTCCAAATATAAACTACACAGAATCATTCTGTGAAACTTCTTTCTGATCTGTGCATTCAGCTAACAGAGTTAAAGCATACTTTTGATTCAGCAGATCTGAACACTCTTTCTGTAGAAAATGCAACTGGACATTTGGAGCACTAAGAGAGTAGTAGTGGAAAAAGGAATATATTCAAATATAAACTACACAGAAGCATTCTGTGAAACTTCTTTCTGATCTCAGCATTCAGCTAACAGAGTTAAACCATACTTTTGATTGAGCAGTTTTGAAACACTCGGTCTGTAGAAAATGCAACTGGTCATTCGTAGCGCTAAGTGGGTAATAGTGGAAAAAAGAATATGTTCAAATATAAACTACACAGAATCATTGTATGAAACTTCTTTCTGTTCTGTGCATTCAACTAACAGAGTTGAAACTTACTTTTGATTGAGCCTTTCTGAAACACTCTTTCTGTAGAAACTGCAATTGGACATTCTGAGCGCTAAGAGGCCTCTATTGGGAAAAATAATATCTTCAAATAAAAACTAAACAGAAGCATTGTGTGAAACTTATTTCTGATATGTTCATTAAGCTAACAGAGTTAAACCATACTTTTGATTGCGCAGTTCTGAACACTCTTTCTGTAGAAAATGCAAGTGGACATTCGGAGCGCTAAGAGGGTAATAGTGGAAAAAGGAATATATTCAAATATAAACTACACAGTAGCATTCTGTGAAAATTCTTTCTGTTCTGTGCATTCAACTAACAGAGTTGAACCTTACTTTTGATTGAGCCGTTCTGAAACACTCTTTCTGTAGAAACTGCAATTGGACATGCTAAGCGCTAAGAGGCCTACATTGGGAAAAAGAATATCTTCAAATAAAAACTAAACAGATGCATTCTGTGAAACTTATTTCTCATCTGTTAATTCAGTTAACAGAGATAAAACATATTTTTGATTGAGCAGTCATGAAACACTCTTTTTGTAGAAAATGCAAGTGGAGATTCGGAGCGCTAAGAGGGTAATAGTGGAAAAAGGAATGTCTTCAAATATAAACTACACAGAATCATTCGGTGAAACTTCTTTCTGATCTGTGCATTCAGCTAACAGAGTTAAACCATACTTTTGATTGAGAAGATCTGAACACTCTTTCTGTAGAAAATGCAACTGGACAGTTGGAGCGCTAAGAGCGTAGTAGTGGAAAAAGGAATATATTCAAATATAAACTACACAGAAGCATTCTGTGAAACTTCTTTCTGATCTGAGCATTCAGCTAACAGAGTTAAACCATACTTTTGATTGAGCAGTTTTGAAACTCTCTGTCTGTAGAAAATGCAACTGGACATTCTTAGCGCTAAGTGGGTAATATTGGAAAACAGAATATGTTCAAATATAAACTACACAGAAGAATTGTATGAAACTTCTTTCTGTTCTGTGCATTCAACTAACAGAGTTGAACCTTACTTTTGATTGAGCCGTTCTGAAACACTCTTTCTGTAGGAACTGCAATTGGACATTCTGAGCGCTAAGAGGCCTATATTGGGAAAAAGAATGTCTACAAATAAAAACTACACAGAAGAATTGTGTGAAACTTCTTTCTGTTCTGTTTGTGCAACTAAAAGAGTTGAACCTTAGTTTTGATTGAGCCGTTCTGAAACACTCTTTCTGTAGAAAATGCAAGTGGAGATTCGGAGCGCTAAGAGGGTAATAGTGGAAAAAGGAATGTCTCCAAATATAAACTACACAGAATCATTCTGTGAAACTTCTTTCTGATCTGTGCATTCAGCTAACAGAGTTAAACCATACTTTTGATTCAGCAGATCTGAACACTCTTTCTGTAGAAAATGCAACTGGACATTTGGAGCACTAAGAGAGTAGTAGTGGAAAAAGGAATATATTCAAATATAAACTACACAGAAGCATTCTGTGAAACTTCTTTCTGATCTGAGCATTCAGCTAACAGAGTTAAACCATACTTTTGATTGAGCAGTTTTGAAACACTCTGTCTGTAGAAAATGCAACTGGACATTCGTAGCGCTAACTGGGTAATAGTGGAAAAAAGAATATGTTCAAATATAAACTACCCAGAAGCATTGTATGAAACTTCTTTCTGTTCTGTGCATTCAAATAACAGAGTTGAACCTTACTTTTGATTGAGCCTTTCTGAAACACTCTTTCTGTAGAAACTGCAATTGGACATTCTGAGAGCTAAGAGGCCTCTATTGGGAAAAATAATATCTTCAAATAAAAACTACACAGAAGCATTGTGTGAAACTTATTTCTGATATGTTCATTAAGCTAACAGAGTTAAACCATACTTTTGATTGCGCAGTTCTGAACACTCTTTCTGTAGAAAATGCAAGTGGACATTCGGAGCGCTAAGAGGGTAATAGTGGAAAAAGGAATATATTCAAATATAAACTACACAGTAGCATTCTGTGAAAATTCTTTCTGTTCTGTGCATTCAACTAACAGAGTTGAACCTTACTTTTGATTGAGCCGTTCTGAAACACTCTTTCTGTAGAAACTGCAATTGGACATGCTAAGCGCTAAGAGGCCTACATTGGGAAAAACAATATCTTCAAATAAAAACTAAACAGATGCATTCTGTGAAACTTATTTCTCATCTGTTAATTCAGTTAACAGAGATAAAACATATTTTTGATTGAGCAGTCATGAAACACTCTTTTTGTAGAAAATGCAAGTGGAGATTCGGAGCGCTAAGAGGGTAATAGTGGAAAAAGGAATGTCTTCAAATATAAACTACACAGAATCATTCGGTGAAAATTCTTTCTGATCTGTGCATTCAGCTAACAGAGTTAAACCATACTTTTGATTGAGAAGATCTGAACACTCTTTCTGTAGAAAATGCAACTGGACAGTTGGAGCGCTAAGAGCGTAGTAGTGGAAAAAGGAATATATTCAAATATAAACTACACAGAAGCATTCTGTGAAACTTCTTTCTGATCTGAGCATTCAGCTAACAGAGTTAAACCATACTTTTGATTGAGCAGTTTTGAAACACTCTGTCTGTAGAAAATGCAACTGGACATTCTTAGCGCTAAGTGGGTAATAGTGGAAAACAGAATATGTTCAAATATAAACTACACAGAAGCATTGTATGAAACTTCTTTCTGTTCTGTGCATTCAAATAACAGAGTTGAACCTTACTTTTGATTGAGCCGTTCTGAAACACTCTTTCTGTAGGAACTGCAATTGGACATTCTGAGCGCTAAGAGGCCTATATTGGGAAAAAGAATGTCTACAAATAAAAACTACACAGAAGAATTGTGTGAAACTTCTTTCTGTTCTGTTTGTTCAACTAAAAGAGTTGAACCTTAGTTTTGATTGAGCCGTTCTGAAACACTCTTTCTGTAGAAAATGCAAGTGGAGATTCGGAGCGCTAAGAGGGTAATAGTGGAAAAAGGAATGTCTCCAAATATAAACTACACAGAATCATTCTGTGAAACTTCTTTCTGATCTGTGCATTCAGCTAACAGAGTTAAACCATACTTTTGATTCAGCAGATCTGAACACTCTTTCTGTAGAAAATGCAACTGGACATTTGGAGCACTAAGAGAGTAGTAGTGGAAAAAGGAATATATTCAAATATAAACTACACAGAAGCATTCTGTGAAACTTCTTTCTGATCTGACCATTCAGCTAACAGAGTTAAACCATACTTTTGATTGAGCAGTTTTGAAACACTCGGTCTGTAGAAAATGCAACTGGTCATTCGTAGCGCTAAGTGGGTAATAGTGGAAAAAAGAATATGTTCAAATATAAACTACACAGAATCATTGTATGAAACTTCTTTCTGTTCTGTGCATTCAACTAACAGAGTTGAACCTTACTTTTGATTGAGCCTTTCTGAAACACTCTTTCTGTAGAAAGTGCAATTGGACATTCTGAGCGCTAAGAGGCCTCTATTGGGAAAAATAATATCTTCAAATAAAAACTAAACAGAAGCATTGTGTGAAACTTATTTCTGATATGTTCATTAAGCTAACAGAGTTAAACCATACTTTGGATTGCGCAGTTCTGAACACTCTTTCTGTAGAAAATGCAAGTGGACATTCGGAGCGCTAAGATGGTAATAGTGGAAAAAGGAATATATTCAAATATAAACTACACAGTAGCATTCTGTGAAAATTCTTTCTGTTCTGTGCATTCAACTAACAGAGTTGAACCTTACTTTTGATTGAGCCGTTCTGAAACACTCTTTCTGTAGAAACTGCAATTGGACATGCTAAGCGCTAAGAGGCCTACATTGGGAAAAAGAATATCTTCAAATAAAAACTATACAGATGCATTCTGTGAAACTTATTTCTGATCTGTAAATTCAGTTAACAGAGATAAAACTTATTTTTGATTGAGCAGTTATGAAACACTCTTTTTGTAGAAAATGCAAGTGGAGATTCGGAGCGCTAAGAGGGTAATAGTGGAAAAAGGAATGTCTGCAAATATAAACTACACGGAATCATTCGGTGAAACTAATTTCTGATCTGTGCATTCAGCTAACAGAGTTAAACCATACTTTTGATTGAGCAGATCTGAACACTCTTTCTGTTGAAAATGCAACTGGACATTTGGAGCGCTAAGAGCGTAGTAGTGGAAAAAGGAATATATTCAAATATAAACTACACAGAAGCATTCTGTGAAACTTCTTTCTTATCTGAGCATTCAGCTAACAGAGTTAAACCATACTTTTGATTGAGCAGTTTTGAAACACTCTGTCTGTAGAAAATGCAACTGGACATTCGTAGCGCTAAGTGGGTAATAGTGGAAAAAAGAATATGTTCAAATATAAACTACACAGAAGCATTGTATGAAACTACTTTCTGTTCTGTGCATTCAACTAACAGAGTTGAACCTTACTTTTGATTGAGCCGTTCTGAAACACTCTTTCTGTAGAAACTGCAATTGGACATTCTGAGCGCTAAGAGGCCTCTATTGGGAAAAAAATTATCTTCAAATAAAAACTACACAGAAGCATTGTGTGAAACTTATTTCTGATATGTTCATTAAGCTAACAGAGTTAAACCATACTTTTGATTGCGCAGTTCTGAACACTCTTTCTGTAGAAAATGCAAGTGGACATTCGGAGCGCTAAGAGGGTAATAGTGGAAAAAGGAATATATTCAAATATAAACTACACAGTAGCATTCTGTGAAAATTCTTTCTGTTCTGTGCATTCAACTAACAGAGTTGAACCTTACTTTTGATTGAGCCGTTCTGAAACACTCTTTCTGTAGAAACTGCAATTGGACATGCTAAGCGCTAAGAGGCCTACATTGGGAAAAAGAATATCTTCAAATAAAAACTACACAGATGCATTCTGTGAAACTTATTTCTGATCTGTAAATTCAGTTAACAGAGATAAAACTTATTTTTGATTGAGCAGTTATGAAACACTCTTTTTGTAGAAAATGCAAGTGGAGATTCGGAGCGCTAAGAGGGTAATAGTGGAAAAAGGAATGTCTTCAAATATAAACTACACAGAATCATTCGGTGAAACTTCTTTCTGATCTGTGCATTCAGCTAACAGAGTTAAACCATACTTTTGATTGAGCAGATCTGAACACTCTTCTGTAGAAAATGCAACTGGACATTTGGAGCGCTAAGAGCGTAGTAGTGGAAAAAGGAATATATTCAAATATAAACTACACAGAAGCATTCTGTGAAACTTCTTTCTGATCTGAGCATTCAGCTAACAGAGTTAAACCATACTTTTGATTGAGCAGTTTTGAAACACTCTGTCTGTAGAAAGTGCAACTGGACATTCGTAGCGCTAAGTGGGTAATAGTGGAAAAAAGAATATTTTCAAATATAAACTACACAGAAGCATTGTATGAAACTTCTTTCTGTTCTGTGCATTCAACTAACAGAGTTGAACCTTACTTTTGATTGAGCCGTTCTGAAACACTCTTTCTGTAGAAACTGCAATTGGACATTCTGAGCGCTAGGAGGCCTATATTGGGAAAAAGAATGTCTACAAATAAAAACTACACAGAAGAATTGTGTGAAACTTCTTTCTGTTCTGTTTGTTCAACTAAAAGAGTTGAACCTTAGTTTTGATTGAGCCGTTCTGAAACACTCTTTCTGTAGAAAATGCAAGAGGAGATTCGGAGCGCTAAGAGGGTAATAGTGGAAAAGGGAATGTCTTCAAATATAAACTACACAGAATCATTCGGTGAAACTTCTTTCTGATCTGTGCATTCAGCTAACAGAGTTAAACCATACTTTTGATTGAGCAGATCTGAACACTCTTTCTGTAGAAAATGCAACTGGAAATTTTGAGCGCTAAGAGCGTAGTAGTGGAAAAAGGAATATATTCAAATATAAACTACACAGAAGCATTCTGTGAAACTTCTTTCTGATCTGAGCATTCAGCCAACAGAGTTAAACCATACTTTTGATTGAGCAGTTTTGAAACACTCTGTCTGTAGAAAATGCAACTGGACATTCGTAGCGCTAAGTGGGTAATAGTGGAAAACAGAGTATGTTCAAATATAAACTACACAGAAGCATTGTATGAAACTTCTTTCTGTTCTGTGCATTCAACTAACAGAGTTGAACCTTACTTTTGATTGAGCCTTTCTGAAACACTCTTTCTGTAGAAACTGCAATTGGACATTCTGAGCGCTAAGAGGCCTATATTGGGAAAAATAATATCTTCAAATAAAAACTACACAGAAGCATTGTGTGAAACTTATTTCTGATATGTTCATTAAGCTAACAGAGTTAAACCATACTTTTGATTGCGCAGTTCTGAACACTCTTTCTGTAGAAAATGCAAGTGGACATTCGGAGCGCTAAGAGGGTAATATTGGAAAAAGGAATATATTCAAATATAAACTACACAGTAGCATTCTGTGAAAATTCTTTCTGTTCTGTGCATTCAACTAACAGAGTTGAACCTTACTTTTGATTGAGCCGTTCTGAAACACTCTTTCTGTAGAAACTGCAATTGGACATGCTAAGCGCTAAGAGGCCTACATTGGGAAAAAGAATATCTTCAAATAAAAACTACACAGATGCATTCTGTGAAACTTATTTCTGATCTGTTAATTCAGTTAACAGAGATAAAACATATTTTTGATTGAGCAGTCATGAAACACTCCTTTGTAGAAAATGCAAGTGGAGATTCGGAGCGCTAAGAGGGTAATAGTGGAAAAAGGAATGTCTTCAAATATAAACTACACAGAATCATTCGGTGAAACTTCTTTCTGATCTGTGCATTCAGCTAACAGAGTTAAACCATACTTTTGATTGAGCAGATCTGAACACTCTTTCTGTAGAAAATGCAACTGGACATTTGGAGCGCTAAGAGCGTAGTAGTGGAAAAAGGAATATATTCAAATATAAACTACACAGAAGCATTCTGTGAAACTTCTTTCTGATCTGAGCATTCAGCTAACAGAGTTAAACCATATTTTGATTGAGCAGTTTTGAAACACTCTGTCTGTAGAAAATGCAACTGTACATTCGTAGCGCTAAGTGGGTAATAGTGGAAAAAATAATATGTTTAAATATAAACTACACAGAAGCATTGTATGAAACTTCTTTCTGTTCTGTGCATTCAACTAACAGAGTTGAACCTTACTTTTGATTGAGCCGTTCTGAAACACTCTTTCTGTAGAAACTGCAATTGGACATTCTGAGCGCTAAGAGGCCTATATTGGGAAAAAGAATGTCTACAAATAAAAACTACACAGAAGAATTGTGTGAAACTTCTTTCTGTTCTGTTTGTGAAACTAAAAGAGTTGAACCTTAGTTTTGATTGAGCCGTTCTGAAACACTCTTTCTGTAGAAAATGCAAGTGGAGATTCGGAGCGCTAAGAGGGTAATAGTGGAAAAAGGAATGTCTCCAAATATAAACTACACAGAATCATTCTGTGAAACTTCTTTCTGATCTGTGCATTCAGCTAACAGAGTTAAACCATACTTTTGATTCAGCAGATCTGAACACTCTTTCTGTAGAAAATGCAACTGGACATTTGGAGCACTAAGAGAGTAGTAGTGGAAAAAGGAATATATTCAAATATAAACTACACAGAAGCATTCTGTGAAACTTCTTTCTGATCTGAGCATTCAGCTAACAGAGTTAAACCATACTTTTGATTGAGCAGTTTTGAAACACTCTGTCTGTAGAAAATGCAACTGGACATTCGTAGCGCTAAGTGGGTAATAGTGGAAAAAAGAATATGTTCAAATATAAACTACACAGAAGCATTGTATGAAACTTCTTTCTGTTCTGTGCATTCAACTAACAGAGTTGAACCTTACTTTTGATTGAGCCTTTCTGAAACACTCTTTCTGTAGAAACTGCATTTGGACATTCTGAGCGCTAAGAGGCCTGTATTGGGAAAAATAATAGCTTCAAATAAAAACTACACAGAAGCATTGTGTGAAACTTATTTCTGATATGTTCATTAAGCTAACAGAGTTAAACCATACTTTTGATTGCGCAGTTCTGAACACTCTTTCTGTAGAAAATGCAAGTGCACATTCGGAGCGCTAAGAGGGTAATAGTGGAAAAAGGAATATATTCAAATATAAAATACACAGTAGCATTCTGTGAAAATTCTTTCTGTTCTGTGCATTCAACTAACAGAGTTGAAACTTACTTTTGATTGAGCCGTTCTGAAACACTCTTTCTGTAGAAACTGCAATTGGACATGCTAAGCGCTAAGAGGCCTACATTGGGAAAAAGAATATCTTCAAATAAAAACTACACAGATGCATTCTGTGAAACTTATTTCTGATCTGTAAATTCAGTTAACAGAGATAAAACATATTTTTGATTGAGCAGTTATGAAACACTCTTTTTGTAGAAAACGCAAGTGGAGATTCGGAGCGCTAAGAGGGTAATAGTGGAAAAAGAAATGTCTTCAAATATAAACTACACAGAATCATTCGGTGAAACTTCTTTCTGATCTGTGCATTCAGCTAACAGAGTTAAACCATACTTTTGATTGAGCAGATCTGAACACTCTTTCTGTAGAAAATGCAACTGGACATTTTGAGCGCTAAGAGCGTAGTAGTGGAAAAAGGAATATATTCAAATATAAACTACACAGAAGCATTCTGTGAAACTTCTTTCTGATCTGAGCATTCAGCTAACAGAGTTAAACCATACTTTTGATTGAGCAGTTTTGAAACACTCTGTCTGTAGAAAATGCAACTGGACATTCGTAGCGCTAAGTGGGTAATAGTGGAAAAAAGAATATGTTCAAATATAAACTACACAGAAGCATTGTATGAAACTTCTTTCTGTTCTGTGCATTCAACTAACAGAGTTGAACCTTACTTTTGATTGAGCCGTTCTGAAACACTCTTTCTGTAGAAACTGCAATTGGACATTCTGAGCGCTAAGAGGCCTATATTGGGAAAAAGAATGTCTACAAATAAAAACTACACAGAAGAATTGTGTGAAACTTCTTTCTGTTCTGTTTGTTCAACTAAAAGAGTTGAACCTTAGTTTTGATTGAGCCGTTCTGAAACACTCTTTCTGTAGAAAATGCAAGTGGAGATTCGGGCGCTAAGAGGGTAATAGTGGAAAAAGGAATGTCTTCAAATATAAACTACACAGAATCATTCGGTGAAACTTCTTTCTGATCTGTGCATTCAGCTAACAGAGTTAAACCATACTTTTGATTGAGCAGATCTGAACACTCTTTCTGTAGAAAATGCAACTGGACATTTCGAGCGCTAAGAGCGTAGTAGTGGAAAAAGGAATATATTCAAATATAAACTACACAGAAGCATTCTGTGAAACTTCTTTCTGATCTGAGCATTCAGCTAACAGAGTTAAACCATACTTTTGATTGAGCAGTTTGAAACACTCTGTCTGTAGAAAATGCAACTGGACATTCGTAGCGCTAAGTGGGTAATAGTGGAAAAAAGAGTATGTTCAAATATAAACTACACAGAAGCATTGTATGAAACTACTTTCTGTTCTGTGCATTCAACTAACAGAGTTGAACCTTACTTTTGATTGAGCCTTTCTGAAACACTCTTTCTGAAGAAACTGCAATTGGACATTCTGAGCGCTAAGAGGCCTATATTGGGAAAAATAATATCTTCAAATAAAAACTACACAGAAGCATTGTGTGAAACTTATTTCTGATATGTTCATTAAGCTAACAGAGTTAAACCATACTTTTGATTGCGCAGTTCTGAAGACTCTTTCTGTAGAAAATGCAAGTGGACATTCGGAGCGC
Source organism: Symphalangus syndactylus (assembly GCF_028878055.3). Classification (NCBI taxonomy): domain Eukaryota; kingdom Metazoa; phylum Chordata; class Mammalia; order Primates; family Hylobatidae; genus Symphalangus; species Symphalangus syndactylus. The sequence continues at coordinate 105,738,004 of NC_072437.2, read as the reverse complement.
TAAGAGGGTAATAGTGGAAAAAGGAATATATACAAATATAAACTACACAGTAGCATTCTGTGAAAATTCTTTCTGTTCTGTGCATTCAACTAACAGAGTTGAGACTTACTTTTGATTGAGCCGTTCTGAAACACTCTTTCTGTAGAAACTGCAATTGGACATGCTAAGCGCTAAGAGGCCTACATTGGGAAAAAGAATATCCTCAAATAAAAACTACACAGATGCATTCTGTGAAACTTATTTCTGATCTGTTAATTCAGTTAACAGAGATAAAACATATTTTTGATTGAGCAGTCATGAAACACACTTTTTGTAGAAAATGCAAGTGGAGATTCGGAGCGCTAAGAGGGTAATAGTGGAAAAAGGAATGTCTTCAAATATATACTACACAGAATCATTCGGTGAAACTTCTTTCTGATCTGTGCATTCAGCTAACAGAGTTAAACCATACTTTTGATTGAGCAGATCTGAACACTCTTTCTGTAGAAAATGCAACTGGACATTTGGAGCGCTAAGAGCGTAGTAGTGGAAAAAGGAATATATTCAAATATAAACTACACAGAAGCATTCTGTGAAACTTCTTTCTGATCTGAGCATTCAGCTAACAGAGTTAAACCATACTTTTGATTGAGCAGTTTTGAAACACTCTGTCTGTAGAAAATGCAACTGGACATTCGTAGCGCTAAGTGGGTAATAGTGGAAAAAATAATATGTTTAAATATAAACTACACAGAAGCATTGTATGAAACTTCTTTCTGTTCTGTGCATTCAACTAACAGAGGTGAACCTTACTTTTGATTGAGCCGTTCTGAAACACTCTTTCTGTAGAAACTGCAATTGGACATTCTGAGCGCTAAGAGGCCTATATTGGGAAAAAGAATGTCTACAAATAAAAACTACACAGAAGAATTGTGTGAAACTACTTTCTGTTCTGTTTGTTCAACTAAAAGAGTTGAACCTTAGTTTTGATTGAGCCGTTCTGAAACACTCTTTCTGTAGAAAATGCAAGTGGAGATTCGGAGCGCTAAGAGGGTAATAGTGGAAAAAGGAATGTCTCCAAATATAAACTACACAGAATCATTCTGTGAAACTTCTTTCTGATCTGTGCATTCAGCTAACAGAGTTAAACCATACTTTTGATTCAGCAGATCTGAACACTCTTTCTGTAGAAAATGCAACTGGACATTTGGAGCACTAAGAGAGTAGTAGTGGAAAAAGGAATATATTCAAATATAAACTACACAGAAGCATTCTGTGAAACTTCTTTCTGATCTGAGCATTCAGCTAACAGAGTTAAACCATACTTTTGATTGAGCAGTTTTGAAACACTCTGTCTGTAGAAAATGCAACTGGACATTCGTAGCGCTAAGTGGGTAATAGTGGAAAAAAGAATATATTCAAATATAAACTACACAGAAGCATTGTATGAAACTACTTTCTGTTCTGTGCATTCAACTAACAGAGTTGAACCTTACTTTTGATTGAGCCTTTCTGAAACACTCTTTCTGTAGAAACTGCAATTGGACATTCTGAGAGTTAAGAGGCCTCTATTGGGAAAAATAATATCTTCAAATAAATACTACACAGAAGCATTGTGTGAAACTTATTTCTGATATGTTCATTAAGTTAACAGAGTTAAACCATACTTTGATTGCGCAGTTCTGAACACTCTTTCTGTAGAAAATGCAAGTGGACATTCGGAGCGCTAAGAGGGTAATAGTGGAAAAAGGAATATATTCAATTATAAACTACACAGTAGCATTCTGTGAAAATTCTTTCTGTTCTGTGCATTCAACTAACAGAGTTGAACCTTACTTTTGATTGAGCCGTTCTGAAACACTCTTTCTGTAGAAACTGCAATTGGACATGCTAAGCGCTAAGAGGCCTACATTGGGAAAAGGAATATCTTCAAATAAAAACTACACAGATGCATTCTGTGAAAATTATTTCTGATCTGTTAATTCAGTTAACAGAGATAAAACATATTTTTGATTGAGCAGTCATGAAACACTCTTTTTGTAGAAAACGCAAGTGGAGATTCGGAGCGCTAAGAGGGTAATAGTGGAAAAAGAAATGTCTTCAAATATAAACTACACAGAATCATTCGGTGAAACTTCTTTCTGATCTGTGTATTCAGCTAACAGAGTTAAACCATACTTTTGATTGAGCAGATCTGAACACTCTTTCTGTAGAAAATGCAACTGGACATTTTGAGCGCTAAGAGCGTAGTAGTGGAAAAAGGAATATATTCAAATATAAACTACACAGAAGCATTCTGTGAAACTTCTTTCTGATCTGAGCATTCAGTTAACAGAGTTAAACGATACTTTTGATTGAGCAGTTTTGAAACACTATGTCTGTAGAAAATGCAACTGGACATTCGTAGCGCTAAGTGGGTAATAGTGGAAAAAAGAATATTTTCAAATATAAACTACACAGAAGCATTGTATGAAACTTCTTTCTGTTCTGTGCATTCAACTAACAGAGTTGAACCTTACTTTTGATTGAGCCGTTCTGAAACACTCTTTCTGTAGAAACTGCAATTGGACATTCTGAGCGCTAGGAGGCCTATATTGGGAAAAAGAATGTCTACAAATAAAAACTACACAGAAGAATTGTGTGAAACTTCTTTCTGTTCTGTTTGTTCAACTAAAAGATTTGAACCTTAGTTTTGATTGAGCCGTTCTGAAACACTCTTTCTGTAGAAAATGCAAGAGGAGATTCGGTGCGCTAAGAGGGTAATAGTGGAAAAGGGAATGTCTTCAAATATAAACTACACAGAATCATTCGGTGAAACTTCTTTCTGATCTGTGCATTCAGCAAACAGAGTTAAACCATACTTTTGATTGAGCAGATCTGAACACTCTTTCTGTAGAAAATGCAACTGGAAATTTTGAGCGCTAAGAGCGTAGTAGTGGAAAAAGGAATATATTCAAATATAAACTACACAGAAGCATTCTGTGAAACTTCTTTCTGATCTGAGCATTCAGCCAACAGAGTTAAACCTTACTTTTGATTGAGCAGTTTTGAAACACTCTGTCTGTAGAAAATGCAACTGGACATTCGTAGCGCTAAGTGGGTAATAGTGGAAAAAAGAGTATGTTCAAATATAAACTACACAGAAGCATTGTATGAAACTTCTTTCTGTTCTGTGCATTCAACTAACAGAGTTGAACCTTACTTTTGATTGAGCCTTTCTGAAACACTCTTTCTGTAGAAACTGCAATTGGACATTCTGAGCGCTAAGAGGCCTATATTGGGAAAAAGAATGTCTACAAATAAAAACTACACAGAAGAATTGTGTGAAACTTCTTTCTGTTCTGTTTGTTCAACTAAAAGAGTTGAACCTTAGTTTTGATTGAGCCGTTCTGAAACACTCTTTCTGTAGAAAATGCAAGTGGAGATTCGGAGCGCTAAGAGGGTAATATTGGAAAAAGTAATGTCTCCAAATATAAACTACACAGAATCATTCTGTGAAACTTCTTTCTGATCTGTGCATTCAGCTAACAGAGTTAAACCATACTTTTGATTCAGCAGATCTGAACACTCTTTCTGTAGAAAATGCAACTGGACATTTGGAGCACTAAGAGAGTAGTAGTGGAAAAAGGAATATATTCAAATATAAACTACACAGAAGCATTCTGTGAAACTTCTTTCTGATCTGAGAATTCAGCTAACAGAGTTAAACCATACTTTTGATTGAGCAGTTTTGAAACACTCTGTCTGTAGAAAATGCAACTGGACATTCGTAGCGCTAAGTGGGTAATAGTGGAAAAAAGAATATATTCAAATATAAACTACACAGAAGCATTGTATGAAACTACTTTCTGTTCTGTGCATTCAACTAACAGAGTTGAACCTTACTTTTGATTGAGCCTTTCTGAAACACTCTTTCTGTAGAAACTGCAATTGGACATTCTGAGAGTTAAGAGGCCTCTATTGGGAAAAATAATATCTTCAAATAAAAACTACACAGAAGCATTGTGTGAAACTTATTTCTGATATGTTCATTAAGTTAACAGAGTTAAACCATACTTTTGATTGCGCAGTTCTGAACACTCTTTCTGTAGAAAATGCAAGTGGACATTCGGAGCGCTAAGAGGGTAATAGTGGAAAAAGGAATATATTCAAATATAAACTACACAGTAGCATTCTGTGAAAATTCTTTCTGTTCTGTGCATTCAACTAACAGATTTGAACCTTACTTTTGATTGAGCCGTTCTGAAACACTCTTTCTGTAGAAACTGCAATTGGACATGCTAAGCGCTAAGAGGCCTACATTGGGAAAAGGAATATCTTCAAATAAAAACTACACAGATGCATTCTGTGAAAATTATTTCTGATCTGTTAATTCAGTTAACAGAGATAAAACATATTTTTGATTGAGCAGTCATGAAACACTCTTTTTGTGGAAAACGCAAGTGGAGATTCGGAGCGCTAAGAGGGTAATAGTGGAAAAAGAAATGTCTTCAAATATAAACTACACAGAATCATTCGGTGAAACTTCTTTCTGATCTGTGCATTCAGCTAACAGAGTTAAACCATACTTTTGATTGAGCAGATCTGAACACTCTTTCTGTAGAAAATGCAACTGGACATTTTGAGCGCTAAGAGCGTAGTAGTGGAAAAAGGAATATATTCAAATATAAACTACACAGAAGCATTCTGTGAAACTTCTTTCTGATCTGAGCATTCAGTTAACAGAGTTAAACCATACTTTTGATTGAGCAGTTTTGAAACACTATGTCTGTAGAAAATGCAACTGGACATTCGTAGCGCTAAGTGGGTAATAGTGGAAAAAAGAATATTTTCAAATATAAACTACACAGAAGCATTGTATGAAACTTCTTTCTGTTCTGTGCATTCAACTAACAGAGTTGAACCTTACTTTTGATTGAGCCGTTCTGAAACACTCTTTCTGTAGAAACTGCAATTGGACATTCTGAGCGCTAGGAGGCCTATATTGGGAAAAAGAATGTCTACAAATAAAAACTACACAGAAGAATTGTGTGAAACTTCTTTCTGTTCTGTTTGTTCAACTAAAAGAGTTGAACCTTAGTTTTGATTGAGCCGTTCTGAAACACTCTTTCTGTAGAAAATGCAAGAGGAGATTCGGAGCGCTAAGAGGGTAATAGTGGAAAAGGGAATGTCTTCAAATATAAACTACACAGAATCATTCGGTGAAACTTCTTTCTGATCTGTGCATTCAGCTAACAGAGTTAAACCATACTTTTGATTGAGCAGATCTGAACACTCTTTCTGTAGAAAATGCAACTGGAAATTTTGAGCGCTAAGAGCGTAGTAGTGGAAAAAGGAATATATTCAAATATAAACTACACAGAAGCATTCTGTGAAACTTCTTTCTGATCTGAGCATTCAGCCAACAGAGTTAAACCTTACTTTTGATTGAGCAGTTTTGAAACACTCTGTCTGTAGAAAATGCAACTGGACATTCGTAGCGCTAAGTGGGTAATAGTGGAAAAAAGAGTATGTTCAAATATAAACTACACAGAAGCATTGTATGAAACTTCTTTCTGTTCTGTGCATTCAACTAACAGAGTTGAACCTTACTTTTGATTGAGCCTTTCTGAAACACTCTTTCTGTAGAAACTGCAATTGGACATTCTGAGCGCTAAGAGGCCTATATTGGGAAAAATAATATCTTCAAATAAAAACTACACAGAAGCATTGTGTGAAACTTATTTCTGATATGTTCATTAAGCTAACAGAGTTAAACCATACTTTTGATTGCGCAGTTCTGAACACTCTTTCTGTAGAAAATGCAAGTGGACATTCGGAGCGCTAAGAGGGTAATAGTGGAAAAAGGAATATATTCAAATATAAACTACACAGTAGCATTCTGTGAAAATTCTTTCTGTTCTGTGCATTCAACTAACAGAGTTGAACCTTACTTTTGATTGAGCCGTTCTGAAACACTCTTTCTGTAGAAACTGCAATTGGACATGCTAAGCGCTAAGAGGCCTACATTGGGAAAAAGAATATCTTCAAATAAAAACTACACAGATGCATTCTGTGAAACTTATTTCTGATCTGTTAATTCAGTTAACAGAGATAAAACATATTTTTGATTGAGCAGTCATGAAACACTCTTTTTGTAGAAAATGCAAGTGGAGATTCGGAGCGCTAAGAGGGTAATAGTGGAAAAAGGAATGTCTTCAAATATAAACTACACAGAATCATTCGGTGAAACTTCTTTCTGATCTGTGCATTCAGCTAACAGAGTTAAACCATACTTTTGATTGAGCAGATCTGAACACTCTTTCTGTAGAAAATGCAACTGGACATTTGGAGCGCTAAGAGCGTAGTAGTGGAAAAAGGAATATATTCAAATATAAACTACACAGAAGAATTCTGTGAAACTTCTTTCTGATCTGAGCATTCAGCTAACAGAGTTAAACCATATTTTGATTGAGCAGTTTTGAAACACTCTGTCTGTAGAAAATGCAACTGTACATTCGTAGCGCTAAGTGGGTAATAGTGGAAAAAATAATATGTTTAAATATAAACTACACAGAAGCATTGTATGAAACTTCTTTCTGTTCTGTGCATTCAACTAACAGAGTTGAACCTTACTTTTGATTGAGCCGTTCTGAAACACTCTTTCTGTAGAAACTGCAATTGGACATTCTGAGCGCTAAGAGGCCTATATTGGGAAAAAGAATGTCTACAAATAAAAACTACACAGAAGAATTGTGTGAAACTTCTTTCTGTTCTGTTTGTGCAACTAAAAGAGTTGAACCTTAGTTTTGATTGAGCCGTTCTGAAACACTCTTTCTGTAGAAAATGCAAGTGGAGATTCGGAGCGCTAAGAGGGTAATAGTGGAAAAAGGAATGTCTCCAAATATAAACTACACAGAATCATTCTGTGAAACTTCTTTCTGATCTGTGCATTCAGCTAACAGAGTTAAACCATACTTTTGATTCAGCAGAACTGAACACTCTTTCTGTAGAAAATGCAACTGGACATTTGGAGCACTAAGAGAGTAGTAGTGGAAAAAGGAATATATTCAAATATAAACTACACAGAAGCATTCTGTGAAACTTCTTTCTGATCTGACCATTCAGCTAACAGAGTTAAACCATACTTTTGATTGAGCAGTTTTGAAACACTCTGTCTGTAGAAAATGCAACTGGACATTCGTAGCGCTAACTGGGTAATAGTGGAAAAAAGAATATGTTCAAATATAAACTACCCAGAAGCATTGTATGAAACTTCTTTCTGTTCTGTGCATTCAACTAACAGAGTTGAACCTTACTTTTGATTGAGCCTTTCTGAAACACTCTTTCTGTAGAAACTGCAATTGGACATTCTGAGAGCTAAGAGGCCTCTATTGGGAAAAATAATATCTTCACATAAAAACTACGCAGAAGCATTGTGTGAAACTTATTTCTGATATGTTCATTAAGCTAACAGAGTTAAATCATACTTTTGATTGCGCAGTTCTGAACACTCTTTCTGTAGAAAATGCAAGTGGACATTCGGAGCGCTAAGAGGGTAATAGTGGAAAAAGGAATATATTCAAATATAAACTACACAGTAGCATTCTGTGAAAATTCTTTCTGTTCTGTGCATTCAACTAACAGAGTTGAACCTTACTTTTGATTGAGCCGTTCTGAAACACTCTTTCTGTAGAAACTGCAATTGGACATGCTAAGCGCTAAGAGGCCTACATTGGGAAAAAGAATATCTTCAAATAAAAACTACACAGATGCATTCTGTGAAACTTATTTCTGATCTGTAAATTCAGTTAACAGAGATAAAACTTATTTTTGATTGAGCAGTTATGAAACACTCTTTTTGTAGAAAATGCAAGTGGAGATTCGGAGCGCTAAGAGGGTAATAGTGGAAAAAGGAATGTCTTCAAATATAAACTACACAGAATCATTCGGTGAAACTTCTTTCTGATCTGTGCATTCAGCTAACAGAGTTAAACCATACTTTTGATTGAGCAGATCTGAACACTCTTTCTGTAGAAAATGCAACTGGACATTTGGAGCGCTAAGAGCGTAGTAGTGGAAAAAGGAATATATTCAAATATAAACTACACAGAAGCATTCTGTGAAACTTCTTTCTGATCTGAGCATTCAGCTAACAGAGTTAAACCATACTTTTGATTGAGCAGTTTTGAAACACTCTGTCTGTAGAAAGTGCAACTGGACATTCGTAGCGCTAAGTGGGTAATAGTGGAAAAAAGAATATTTTCAAATATAAACTACACAGAAGCATTGTATGAAACTTCTTTCTGTTCTGTGCATTCAACTAACAGAGTTGAACCTTACTTTTGATTGAGCCGTTCTGAAACACTCTTTCTGTAGAAACTGCAATTGGACATTCTGAGCGCTAGGAGGCCTATATTGGGAAAAAGAATGTCTACAAATAAAAACTACACAGAAGAATTGTTTGAAACTTCTTTCTGTTCTGTTTGTTCAACTAAAAGAGTTGAACCTTAGTTTTGATTGAGCCGTTCTGAAACACTCTTTCTGTAGAAAATGCAAGAGGAGATTCGGAGCGCTAAGAGGGTAATAGTGGAAAAGGGAATGTCTTCAAATATAAACTACACAGAATCATTCGGTGAAACTTCTTTCTGATCTGTGCATTCAGCTAACAGAGTTAAACCATACTTTTGATTGAGCAGATCTGAACACTCTTTCTGTAGAAAATGCAACTGGAAATTTTGAGCGCTAAGAGCGTAGTAGTGGAAAAAGGAATATATTCAAATATAAACTACACAGAAGCATTCTGTGAAACTTCTTTCTGATCTGAGCATTCAGCTAACAGAGTTAAACCATACTTTTGATTGAGCAGTTTTGAAACACTCTGTCTGTAGAAAGTGCAACAGGACATTCGTAGCGCTAAGTGGGTAATAGTGGAAAAAAGAATATCTTCAAATATAAACTACACAGAAGCATTGTATGAAACTTCTTTCTTTTCTGTGCATTCAACTAACAGAGTTGAACCTTACTTTTGACTGAGCCTTTCTGAAACACTCTTTCTGTAGATACTGCAATTGGACATTCTGAGCGCTAAGAGGCCTCTATTGGGAAAAATAATATCTTCAAATAAAAACTACACAGAAGCATTGTGTGAAACTTATTTCTGATATGTTCATTAAGCTAACAGAGTTAAACCATACTTTTGATTGCGCAGTTCTGAACACTCTTTCTGTAGAAAATGCAAGTGGACATTCGGAGCGCTAAGAGGGTAATAGTGGAAAAAGGAATATATTCAAATATAAACTACACAGTAGCATTCTGTGAAAATTCTTTCTGTTCTGTGCATTCAACTAACAGAGTTGAACCTTACTTTTGATTGAGCCGTTCTGAAACACTCTTTCTGTAGAAACTGCAATTGGACATGCTAAGCGCTAAGAGGCCTACATTGGGAAAAAGAATATCTTCAAATAAAAACTACACAGATGCATTCTGTGAAACTTATTTCTGATCTGTTAATTCAGTTAACAGAGATAAAACATATTTTTGATTGAGCAGTCATGAAACACTCTTTTTGTAGAAAATGCAAGTGGAGATTCGGAGCGCTAAGAGGGTAATAGTGGAAAAAGGAATGTCTTCAAATATAAACTACACAGAATCATTCGGTGAAACTTCTTTCTGATCTGTGCATTCAGCTAACAGAGTTAAACCATACTTTTGATTGAGCAGATCTGAACACTCTTTCTGTAGAAAATGCAACTGGACATTTGGAGCGCTAAGAGCGTAGTAGTGGAAAAAGGAATATATTCAAATATAAACTACACAGAAGCATTCTGTGAAACTTCTTTCTGATCTGAGCATTCAGCTAACAGAGTTAAACCATATTTTGATTGAGCAGTTTTGAAACACTCTGTCTGTAGAAAATGCAACTGTACATTCGTAGCGCTAAGTGGGTAATAGTGGAAAAAAAAATATGTTTAAATATAAACTACACAGAAGCATTGTATGAAACTTCTTTCTGTTCTGTGCATTCAACTAACAGAGTTGAACCTTACTTTTGATTGAGCCGTTCTGAAACACTCTTTCTGTAGAAACTGCAATTGGACATTCTGAGCGCTAAGAGGCCTATATTGGGAAAAAGAATGTCTACAAATAAAAACTACACAGAAGAATTGTGTGAAACTTCTTTCTGTTCTGTTTGTGCAACTAAAAGAGTTGAACCTTAGTTTTGATTGAGCCGTTCTGAAACACTCTTTCTGTAGAAAATGCAAGTGGAGATTCGGAGCGCTAAGAGGGTAATAGTGGAAAAAGGAATGTCTCCAAATATAAACTACACAGAATCATTCTGTGAAACTTCTTTCTGATCTGTGCATTCAGCTAACAGAGTTAAACCATACTTTTGATTCAGCAGATCTGAACACTCTTTCTGTAGAAAATGCAACTGGACATTTGGAGCACTAAGAGAGTAGTAGTGGAAAAAGGAATATATTCAAATATAAACTACACAGAAGCATTCTGTGAAACGTCTTTCTGATCTGACCATTCAGCTAACAGAGTTAAACCATACTTTTGATTGAGCAGTTTTGAAACACTCGGTCTGTAGAAAATGCAACTGGTCATTCGTAGCGCTAAGTGGGTAATAGTGGAAAAAAGAATATGTTCAAATATAAACTACACAGAATCATTGTATGAAACTTCTTTCTGTTCTGTGCATTCAACTAACAGAGTTGAACCTTACTTTTGATTGAGCCTTTCTGAAACACTCTTTCTGTAGAAAGTGCAATTGGACATTCTGAGCGCTAAGAGGCCTCTATTGGGAAAAATAATATCTTCACATAAAAACTAAACAGAAGCATTGTGTGAAACTTATTTCTGATATGTTCATTAAGCTAACAGAGTTAAACCATACTTTGGATTGCGCAGTTCTGAACACTCTTTCTGTAGAAAATGCAAGTGGACATTCGGAGCGCTAAGATGGTAATAGTGGAAAAAGGAATATATTCAAATATAAACTACACAGTAGCATTCTGTGAAAATTCTTTCTGTTCTGTGCATTCAACTAACAGAGTTGAACCTTACTTTTGATTGAGCCGTTCTGAAACACTCTTTCTGTAGAAACTGCAATTGGACATGCTAAGCGCTAAGAGGCCTACATTGGGAAAAAGAATATCTTCAAATAAAAACTACACAGATGCATTCTGTGAAACTTATTTCTGATCTGTAAATTCAGTTAACAGAGATAAAACTTATTTTTGATTGAGCAGTTATGAAACACTCTTTTTGTAGAAAATGCAAGTGGAGATTCGGAGCGCTAAGAGGGTAATAGTGGAAAAAGGAATGTCTTCAAATATAAACTACACAGAATCATTCGGTGAAACTTCTTTCTGATCTGTGCATTCAGCTAACAGAGTTAAACCATACTTTTGATTGAGCAGATCTGAACACTCTTTCTGTAGAAAATGCAACTGGACATTTGGAGCGCTAAGAGCGTAGTAGTGGAAAAAGGAATATATTCAAATATAAACTACACAGAAGCATTCTGTGAAACTTCTTTCTGATCTGAGCATTCAGCTAACAGAGTTAAACCATACTTTTGATTGAGCAGTTTTGAAACACTCTGTCTGTAGAAAGTGCAACTGGACATTCGTAGCGCTAAGTGGGTAATAGTGGAAAAAAGAATATGTTCAAATATAAACTACACAGAAGCATTGTATGAAACTTCTTTCTTTTCTGTGCATTCAACTAACAGAGTTGAACCTTACTTTTGACTGAGCCTTTCTGAAACACTCTTTCTGTAGATACTGCAATTGGACATTCTGAGCGCTAAGAGGCCTCTATTGGGAAAAATAATATCTTAAAATAAAAACTACACAGAAGCATTGTGTGAAACTTATTTCTGATATGTTCATTAAGCTAACAGAGTTAAACCATACTTTTGATTGCGCAGTTCTGAACACTCTTTCTGTAGAAAATGCAAGTGGACATTCGGAGCGCTAAGAGGGTAATAGTGGAAAAAGGAATATATTCAAATATAAACTACACAGTAGCATTCTGTGAAAATTCTTTCTGTTCGGTGCATTCAATTAACAGAGTTGAACCTTACTTTTGATTGAGCCGTTCTGAAACACTCTTTCTGTAGAAACTGCAATTGGACATGCTAAGCGCTAAGAGGCCTACATTGGGAAAAAGAATATCTTCAAATAAAAACTACACAGATGCATTCTGTGAAACTTATTTCTGATCTGTAAATTCAGTTAACAGAGATAAAACTTATTTTTGATTGAGCAGTTATGAAACACTCTTTTTGTAGAAAATGCAAGTGGAGATTCGGAGCGCTAAGAGGGTAATAGTGGAAAAAGGAATGTCTTCAAATATAAACTACACAGAATCATTCGGTGAAACTTCTTTCTGACCTGTGCATTCAGCTAACAAAGTTAAACCATACTTTTGATTGAGCAGATCTGAACACTCTTTCTGTAGAAAATGCAACTGGACATTTGGAGCGCTAAGAGCGTAGTAGTGGAAAAAGGAATATATTCAAATATAAACTACACAGAAGCATTCTGTGAAACTTCTTTCTGATCTGAGAATTCAGCTAACAGAGTTAAACCATACTTTTGATTGAGCAGTTTTGAAACACTCTGTCTGTAGAAAATGCAACTGGACATTCGTAGCGCTAAGTGGGTAATAGTGGAAAAAAGAATATGTTCAAATATAAACTACACAGAACCATTGTATGATACTTCTTTCTGTTCTGTGCATTCAACTAACAGAGTTGAACCTTACCTTTGATTGAGCCTTTCTGAAACACTCTTTCTGTAGAAACTGCAATTGGACATTCTGAGCGCTAAGAGGCCTCTATTGGGAAAAAAAATATCTTCAAATAAAAACTACACAGAAGCATTGTGTGAAAGTTATTTCGGATATGTTCATTAAGCTAACAGAGTTAAACCATACTTTGGATTGCGCAGTTCTGAACACTCTTTCTGTAGAAAATGCAAGTGGACATTCGGAGCGCTAAGAGGGTAATAGTGGAAAAAGGAATATATTCAAATATAAACTACACAGTAGCATTCTGTGAAAATTCTTTCTGTTCTGTGCATTCAACTAACAGAGTTGAACCTTACTTTTGATTGAGCCGTTCTGAAACACTCTTTCTGTAGAAACTGCAATTGGACATGCTAAGCGCTAAGAGGCCTACATTGGGAAAAAGAATATCTTCAAATAAAAACTATACAGATGCATTCTGTGAAACTTATTTCTGATCTGTAAATTCAGTTAACAGAGATAAAACTTATTTTTGATTGAGCAGTTATGAAACACTCTTTTTGTAGAAAATGCAAGTGGAGATTCGGAGCGCTAAGAGGGTAATAGTGGAAAAAGGAATGTCTTCAAATATAAACTACACGGAATCATTCGGTGAAACTACTTTCTGATCTGTGCATTCAGCTAACAGAGTTAAACCACACTTTTGATTGAGCAGATCTGAACACTCTTTCTGTAGAAAATGCAACTGGACATTTGGAGCGCTAAGAGCGTAGTAGTGGAAAAAGGAATATATTCAAATATAAACTACACAGAAGCATTCTGTGAAACTTCTTTCTGATCTGAGCATTCAGCTAACAGAGTTAAACCATACTTTTGATTGAGCAGTTTTGAAACACTCTGTCTGTAGAAAATGCAACTGGACATTCGTAGCGCTAAGTGGGTAATAGTGGAAAAAAGAATATGTTCAAATATAAACTACACAGAAGCATTGTATGAAACTTCTTTCTGTTCTGTGCATTCAACTAACAGAGTTGAACCTTACTTTTGATTGAGCCGTTCTGAAACACTCTTTCTGTAGAAACTGCAATTGGACATTCTGAGCGCTAAGAGGCCTCTATTGGGAAAAATAATATCTTCAAATAAAAACTACACAGAAGCATTGTGTGAAACTTATTTCTGATATGTTCATTAAGCTAACAGAGTTAAACCATACTTTTGATTGCGCAGTTCTGAACACTCTTTCTGTAGAAAATGCAAGTGGACATTCGGAGCGCTAAGAGGGTAATAGTGGAAAAAGGAATATAATCAAATATAAACTACACAGTAGCATTCTGTGAAAATTCTTTTGTTCTGTGCATTCAACTAACAGAGTTGAACCTTACTTTTGATTGAGCCGTTCTGAAACACTCTTTCTGTAGAAACTGCAATTGGACATGCTAAGCGCTAAGAGGCCTACATTGCGAAAAAGAATATCTTCAAATAAAAACTACACAGATGCATTCTGTGAAACTTATTTCTGATCTGTAAATTCAGTTAACAGAGATAAAACTTATTTTTGATTGAGCAGTTATGAAACACTCTTTTTGTAGAAAATGCAAGTGGAGATTCGGAGCGCTAAGAGGGTAAAAGTGGAAAAAGGAATGTCTCCAAATATAAACTACACAGAATCATTCTGTGAAACTTCTTTCTGATCTGTGCATTCAGCTAACAGAGTTAAACCATACTTTTGATTCAGCAGATCTGAACACTCTTTCTGTAGAAAATGCAACTGGACATTTGGAGCACTAAGAGAGTAGTAGTGGAAAAAGGAATATATTCAAATATAAACTACACAGAAGCATTCTGTGAAACTTCTTTCTGATCTGAGCATTCAGCTAACAGAGTTAAACCATACTTTTGATTGAGCAGTTTTGAAACACTCGGTCTGTAGAAATTGCAACTGGTCATTCGTAGCGCTAAGTGGGTAATAGTGGAAAAAAGAATATGTTCAAATATAAACTACACAGAATCATTGTATGAAACTTCTTTCTGTTCTGTGCATTCAACTAACAGAGTTGAAACTTACTTTTGATTGAGCCTTTCTGAAACACTCTTTCTGTAGAAACTGCAATTGGACATTCTGAGCGCTAAGAGGCCTCTATTGGGAAAAATAATATCTTCAAATAAAAACTAAACAGAAGCATTGTGTGAAACTTATTTCTGATATGTTCATTAAGCTAACAGAGTTAAACCATACTTTTGATTGCGCAGTTCTGAACACTCTTTCTGTAGAAAATGCAAGTGGACATTCGGAGCGCTAAGAGGGTAATAGTGGAAAAAGGAATATATTCAAATATAAACTACACAGTAGCATTCTGTGAAAATTCTTTCTGTTCTGTGCATTCAACTAACAGAGTTGAACCTTACTTTTGATTGAGCCGTTCTGAAACACTCTTTCTGTAGAAACTGCAATTGGACATGCTAAGCGCTAAGAGGCCTACATTGGGAAAAAGAATATCTTCAAATAAAAACTAAACAGATGCATTCTGTGAAACTTATTTCTCATCTGTTAATTCAGTTAACAGAGATAAAACATATTTTTGATTGAGCAGTCATGAAACACTCTTTTTGTAGAAAATGCAAGTGGAGATTCGGAGCGCTAAGAGGGTAATAGTTGAAAAAGGAATGTCTTCAAATATAAACTACACAGAATCATTCGGTGAAACTTCTTTCTGATCTGTGCATTCAGCTAACAGAGTTAAACCATACTTTTGATTGAGAAGATCTGAACACTCTTTCTGTAGAAAATGCAACTGGACAGTTGGAGCGCTAAGAGCGTAGTAGTGGAAAAAGGAATATATTCAAATATAAACTACACAGAAGCATTCTGTGAAACTTCTTTCTGATCTGAGCATTCAGCTAACAGAGTTAAACCATACTTTTGATTGAGCAGTTTTGAAACACTCTGTCTGTAGAAAATGCAACTGGACATTCTTAGCGCTAAGTGGGTAATATTGGAAAACAGAATATGTTCAAATATAAACTACACAGAAGCATTGTATGAAACTTCTTTCTGTTCTGTGCATTCAACTAACAGAGTTGAACCTTACTTTTGACTGAGCCTTTCTGAAACACTCTTTCTGTAGATACTGCAATTGGACATTCTGAGCGCTAAGAGGCCTCTATTGGGAAAAATAATATCTTCAAATAAAAACTACACAGAAGCATTGTGTGAAACTTATTTCTGATATGTTCATTAAGCTAACAGAGTTAAACCATACTTTTGATTGCGCAGTTCTGAACACTCTTTCTGTAGAAAATGCAAGTGGACATTCGGAGCGCTAAGAGGCCTCTATTGGGAAAAATAATATCTTCAAATAAAAACTACACAGAAGCATTGTGTGAAACTTATTTCTGATATGTTCATTAAGCTAACAGAGTTAAACCATACTTTTGATTGCGCAGTTCTGAACACTCTTTCTGTAGAAAATGCAAGTGGACATTCGGAGCGCTAAGAGGGTAATAGTGGAAAAAGGAATATATTCAAATATAAACTACACAGTAGCATTCTGTGAAAATTCTTTCTGTTCTGTGCATTCAACTAACAGAGTTGAACCTTACTTTTGATTGAGCCGTTCTGAAACACTCTTTCTGTAGAAACTGCAATTGGACATGCTAAGCGCTAAGAGGCCTACATTGGGAAAAAGAATATCTTCAAATAAAAACTACACAGATGCATTCTGTGAAACTTATTTCTGATCTGTTAATTCAGTTAACAGAGATAAAACTTATTTTTGATTGAGCAGTTATGAAACACTCTTTTTGCAGAAAATGCAAGTGGAGATTCGGAGCGCTAAGAGGGTAAAAGTGGAAAAAGGAATGTCTCCAAATATAAACTACACAGAATCATTCTGTGAAACTTCTTTCTGATCTGTGCATTCAGCTAACAGAGTTAAACCATACTTTTGATTCAGCAGATCTGAACACTCTTTCTGTAGAAAATGCAACTGGACATTTGGAGCACTAAGAGAGTAGTAGTGGAAAAAGGAATATATTCAAATATAAACTACACAGAAGCATTCTGTGAAACTTCTTTCTGATCTGAGCATTCAGCTAACAGAGTTAAACCATACTTTTGATTGAGCAGTTTTGAAACACTCGGTCTGTAGAAAATGCAACTGGTCATTCGTAGCGCTAAGTGGGTAATAGTGGAAAAAAGAATATGTTCAAATATAAACTACACAGAATCATTGTATGAAACTTCTTTCTGTTCTGTGCATTCAACTAACAGAGTTGAAACTTACTTTTGATTGAGCCTTTCTGAAACACTCTTTCTGTAGAAACTGCAATTGGACATTCTGAGCGCTAAGAGGCCTCTATTGGGAAAAATAATATCTTCAAATAAAAACTAAACAGAAGCATTGGGTGAAACTTATTTCTGATATGTTAATTAAGCTAACAGAGTTAAACCATACTTTGGATTGCGCAGTTCTGAACACTCTTTCTGTAGAAAATGCAAGTGGACATTCGGAGCGCTAAGAGGGTAATAGTGGAAAAAGGAATATATTCAAATATAAACTACACAGTAGCATTCTGTGAAAATTCTTTCTGTTCTGTGCATTCAACTAACAGAGTTGAACCTTACTTTTGATTGAGCCGTTCTGAAACCCTCTTTCTGTAGAAACTGCAATTGGACATGCTAAGCGCTAAGAGGCCTACATTGGGAAAAAGAATATCTTCAAATAAAAACTACACAGATGCATTCTGTGAAACTTATTTCTGATCTGTAAATTCAGTTAACAGAGATAAAACTTATTTTTGATTGAGCAGTTATGAAACACTCTTTTTGTAGAAAATGCAAGTGGAGATTCGGAGCGCTAAGAGGGTAATAGTGGAAAAAGGAATGTCTTCAAATATAAACTACACAGAATCATTCGGTGAAACTTCTTTCTGATCTGTGCATTCAGCTAACAGAGTTAAACCATACTTTTGATTGAGCAGATCTGAACACTCTTTCTGTAGAAAATGCAACTGGACATTTGGAGCGCTAAGAGCGCAGTAGTGGAAAAAGGAATATATTCAAATATAAACTACACAGAAGCATTCTGTGAAACTTCTTTCTGATCTGAGCATTCAGCTAACAGAGTTAAACCATACTTTTGATTGAGCAGTTTTGAAACACTCTGTCTGTAGAAAGTGCAACCGGACATTCGTAGCGCTAAGTGGGTAATAGTGGAAAAAAGAATATGTTCAAATATAAACTACACAGAAGCATTGTATGAAACTTCTTTCTTTTCTGTGCATTCAACTAACAGAGTTGAACCTTACTTTTGACTGAGCCTTTCTGAAACACTCTTTCTGTAGATACTGCAATTGGACATTCTGAGCGCTAAGAGGCCTCTATTGGGAAAAATAATATCTTCAAATAAAAACTACACAGAAGCATTGTTTGAAACTTATTTCTGATATGTTCATTAAGCTAACAGAGTTAAAACATACTTTTGAGTGCGCAGTTCTGAACACTCTTTCTGTAGAAAATGCAAGTGGACATTCGGAGCGCTAAGAGGCCTCTATTGGGAAAAATAATATCTTCAAATAAAAACTACACAGAAGCATTGTGTGAAACTTATTTCTGATATGTTATTTAAGCTAACAGAGTTAAACCATACTTTTGATTGCGCAGTTCTGAACACTCTTTCTGTAGAAAATGCAAGTGGACATTCGGAGCGCTAAGAGGGTAATAGTGGAAAAAGGAATATATTCAAATATAAACTACACAGTAGCATTCTGTGAAAATTCTTTCTGTTCTGTGCATTCAACTAACAGAGTTGAACCTTACTTTTGATTGAGCCGTTCTGAAACACTCTTTCTGTAGAAACTGCAATTGGACATGCTAAGTGCTAAGAGGCCTACATTGCGAAAAAGAATATCTTCAAATAAAAACTACACAGATGCATTCTGTGAAACTTATTTCTGATCTGTAAATTCAGTTAACAGAGATAAAACTTATTTTTGATTGAGCAGTTATGAAACACTCTTTTTGTAGAAAATGCAAGTGGAGATTCGGAGCGCTAAGAGGGTAATAGTGGAAAAAGGAATGTCTACAAATATAAACTACACAGAATCATTCGGTGAAACTTCTTTCTGATCTGTGCATTCAGCTAACAGAGTTAAACCATACTTTTGATTGAGAAGATCTGAACACTCTTTCTGTAGAAAATGCAACTGGACAGTTGGAACGCTAAGAGCGTAGTAGTGGAAAAAGGAATATATTCAAATATAAACTACACAGAAGCATTCTGTGAAACTTCTTTCTGATCTGAGCATTCAGCTAACAGAGTTAAACCATACTTTTGATTGAGCAGTTTTGAAACACTCTGTCTGTAGAAAATGCAACTGGACATTCTTAGCGCTAAGTGGGTAATAGTGGAAAACAGAATATGTTCAAATATAAACTACACAGAAGCATTGTATGAAACTTCTTTCTGTTCTGTGCATTCAACTAACAGAGTTGAACCTTACTTTTGATTGAGCCGTTCTGAAACACTCTTTCTGTAGGAACTGCAATTGGACATTCTGAGCGCTAAGAGGCCTATATTGGGAAAAAGAATGTCTACAAATAAAAACTACACAGAAGAATTGTGTGAAACTTCTTTCTGTTCTGTTTGTTCAACAAAAAGAGTTGAACCTTAGTTTTCATTGAGCCGTTCTGAAACACTCTTTCTGTAGAAAATGCAAGTGGAGATTCGGAGCGCTAAGAGGGTAATAGTGGAAAAAGGAATGTCTCCAAATATAAACTACACAGAATCATTCTGTGAAACTTCTTTCTGATCTGTGCATTCAGCTAACAGAGTTAAACCATACTTTTGATTCAGCAGATCTGAACACTCTTTCTGTAGAAAATGCAACTGGACATTTGGAGCACTAAGAGAGTAGTAGTGGAAAAAGGAATATATTCAAATATAAACTACACAGAAGCATTCTGTGAAACTTCTTTCTGATCTGAGCATTCAGCTAACAGAGTTAAACCATACTTTTGATTGAGCAGTTTTGAAACACTCGGTCTGTAGAAAATGCAACTGGTCATTCGTAGCGCTAAGTGGGTAATAGTGGAAAAAAGAATATGTTCAAATATAAACTACACAGAAGCATTGCATGAAACTTCTTTCTGTTCTGTACATTCAACTAACAGAGTTGAACCTTACTTTTGATTGAGCCTTTCTGAAACACTCTTTCTGTAGAAACTGCAATTGGACATTCTGAGCGCTAAGAGGCCTCTATTGGGAAAAAAATTATCTTCAAATAAAAACTACACAGAAGCATTGTGTGAAACTTATTTCTGATATGTTCATTAAGCTAACAGAGTTAAACCATACTTTTGATTGCGCAGTTCTGAACACTCTTTCTGTAGAAAATGCAAGTGGACATTCGGAGCGCTAAGAGGGTAATAGTGGAAAAAGGAATATATTCAAATATAAACTACACAGTAGCATTCTGTGAAAATTCTTTCTGTTCTGTGCATTCAACTAACAGAGTTGAACCTTACTTTTGATTGAGCCGTTCTGAAACCCTCTTTCTGTAGAAACTGCAATTGGACATGCTAAGCGCTAAGAGGCCTACATTGGGAAAAAGAATATCTTCAAATAAAAACTACACAGATGCATTCTGTGAAACTTATTTCTGATCTGTAAATTCAGTTAACAGAGATATAACTTATTTTTGATTGAGCAGTTATGAAACACTCTTTTTGTAGAAAATGCAAGTGGAGATTCGGAGCGCTAAGAGGGTAATAGTGGAAAAAGGAATGTCTTCAAATATAAACTACACAGAATCATTCGGTGAAACTTCTTTCTGATCTGTGCATTCAGCTAACAGAGTTAAACCATACTTTTGATTGAGCAGATCTGAACACTCTTTCTGTAGAAAATGCAACTGGACATTTGGAGCGCTAAGAGCTTAGTAGTGGAAAAAGGAATATATTCAAATATAAACTACACAGAAGCATTCTGTGAAACTTCTTTCTGATCTGAGCATTCAGCTAACAGAGTTAAACCATACTTTTGATTGAGCAGTTTTGAAACACTCTGTCTGTAGAAAGTGCAACTGGACATTCGTAGCGCTAAGTGGGTAATAGTGGAAAAAAGAATATGTTCAAATATAAACTACACAGAAGCATTGTATGAAACTTCTTTCTTTTCTGTGCATTCAACTAACAGAGTTGAACCTTACTTTTGACTGAGCCTTTCTGAAACACTCTTTCTGTAGATACTGCAATAGGACATTCTGAGCGCTAAGAGGCCTCTATTGGGAAAAATAATATCTTCAAATAAAAACTACACAGAAGCATTGTGTGAAACTTATTTCTGATATGTTCATTAAGCTAACAGAGTTAAACCATACTTTTGATTGCGCAGTTCTGAACACTCTTTCTGTAGAAAATGCAAGTGGACATTCGGAGCGCTAAGAGGGTAATAGTGGAAAAAGGAATATATTCAAATATAAACTACACAGTAGCATTCTGTGAAAATTCTTTCTGTTCTGTGCATTCAACTAACAGAGTTGAACCTTACTTTTGATTGAGCCATTCTGAAACACTCTTTCTGTAGAAACTGCAATTGGACATGCTAAGCGCTAAGAGGCCTACATTGGGAAAAAGAATATCTTCAAATAAAAACTACACAGATGCATTCTGTGAAACTTATTTCTGATCTGTAAATTCAGTTAACAGAGATAAAACATATTTTTGATTGAGCAGTTATGAAACACTCTTTTTGTAGAAAATGCAAGTGGAGATTCGGAGAGCTAAGAGGGTAATAGTGGAAAAAGGAATGTCTTCAAATATAAACTACACAGAATCATTCGGTGAAACTTCTTTCTGACCTGTGCATTCAGCTAACAGAGTTAAACCATACTTTTGATTGAGCAGATCTGAACACTCTTTCTGTAGAAAATGCAACTGGACATTTGGAGCGCTAAGAGCGTAGTAGTGGAAAAAGTAATATATTCAAATATAAACTACACAGAAGCATTCTGTGAAACTTCTTTCTGATCTGAGAATTCAGCTAACAGAGTTAAACCATACTTTTGATTGAGCAGTTTTGAAACACTCTGTCTGTAGAAAATGCAACTGGACATTCGTAGCGCTAAGTGGGTAATAGTGGAAAAAAGAATATGTTCAAATATAAACTACACAGAAGCATTGTATGATTCTTCTTTCTGTTCTGTGCATTCAACTAACAGAGTTGAACCTTACTTTTGATTGAGCCTTTCTGAAACACTCTTTCTGTAGAAACTGCAATTGGACATTCTGAGCGCTAAGAGGCCTCTATTGGGAAAAAAAATATCTTCAAATAAAAACTACACAGAAGCATTGTGTGAAAGTTATTTCGGATATGTTCATTAAGCTAACAGAGTTAAACCATACTTTGGATTGCGCAGTTCTGAACACTCTTTCTGTAGAAAATGCAAGTGGACATTCGGAGCGCTAAGAGGGTAATAGTGGAAAAAGGAATATATTCAAATATAAACTACACAGTAGCATTCTGTGAAAATTCTTTCTGTTCTGTGCATTCAACTAACAGAGTTGAACCTTACTTTTGATTGAGCCGTTCTGAAACACTCTTTCTGTAGAAACTGCAATTGGACATGCTAAGCGCTAAGAGGCCTACATTGGGAAAAAGAATATCTTCAAATAAAAACTATACAGATGCATTCTGTGAAACTTATTTCTGATCTGTAAATTCAGTTAACAGAGATAAAACTTATTTTTGATTGAGCAGTTATGAAACACTCTTTTTGTAGAAAATGCAAGTGGAGATTCGGAGCGCTAAGAGGGTAATAGTGGAAAAAGGAATGTCTTCAAATATAAACTACACGGAATCATTCGATGAAACTATTTTCTGATCTGTGCATTCAGCTAACAGAGTTAAACCATACTTTTGATTGAGCAGATCTGAACACTCTTTCTGTTGAAAATGCAACTGGACATTTGGAGCGCTAAGAGCGTAGTAGTGGAAAAAGGAATATATTCAAATATAAACTACACAGAAGCATGCTGTGAAACTTCTTTCTGATCTGAGCATTCAGCTAACAGAGTTAAACCATACTTTTGATTGAGCAGTTTTGAAACACTCTGTCTGTAGAAAATGCAACTGGACATTCGTAGCGCTAAGTGGGTAATAGTGGAAAAAAGAATATGTTCAAATATAAACTACACAGAAGCATTGTATGAAACTACTTTCTGTTCTGTGCATTCAACTAACAGAGTTGAACCTTACTTTTGATTGAGCCGTTCTGAAACACTCTTTCTGTAGAAACTGCAATTGGACATTCTGAGCGCTAAGAGGCCTCTATTGGGAAAAAAAATATCTTCAAATAAAAACTACACAGGAGCATTGTGTGAAACTTATTTCTGATATGTTCATTAAGCTAACAGAGTTAAACCATACTTTTGATTGCGCAGTTCTGAACACTCTTTCTGTAGAAAATGCAAGTGGACATTCGGAGCGCTAAGAGGGTAATAGTGGAAAAAGGAATATATTCAAATATAAACTACACAGTAGCATTCTGTGAAAATTCTTTCTGTTCTGTGCATTCAACTAACAGAGTTGAACCTTACTTTTGATTGAGCCGTTCTGAAACACTCTTTCTGTAGAAACTGCAATTGGACATGCTAAGCGCTAAGAGGCCTACATTGGGAAAAAGAATATCTTCAAATAAAAACTACACAGATGCATTCTGTGAAACTTATTTCTGATCTTTAAATTCAGTTAACAGAGATAAAACTTATTTTTGATTGAGCAGTTATGAAACACTCTTTTTGTAGAAAATGCAAGTGGAGATTCGGAGCGCTAAGAGGGTAATAGTGGAAAAAGGAATGTCTCCAAATATAAACTACACAGAATCATTCTGTGAAACTTCTTTCTGATCTGTGCATTCAGCTATCAGAGTTAAACCATACTTTTGATTCAGCAGATCTGAACACTCTTTCTGTAGAAAATGCAACTGGACATTTGGAGCACTAAGAGAGTAGTAGTGGAAAATGGAATATATTCAAATATAAACTACACAGAAGCATTCTGTGAAACTTCTTTCTGATCTGAGCATTCAGCTAACAGAGTTAAACCATACTTTTGATTGAGCAGTTTTGAAACACTCGGTCTGTAGAAAATGCAACTGGTCATTCGTAGCGCTAAGTGGGTAATAGTGGAAAAAAGAATATGTTCAAATATAAACTACACAGAACCATTGTATGAAACTTCTTTCTGTTCTGTGCATTCAACTAACAGAGTTGAACCTTACTTTTGATTGAGCCTTTCTGAAACACTCTTTCTGTAGAAACTGCAATTGGACATTCTGAGCGCTAAGAGGCCTCTATTGGGAAAAATAATATCTTCAAATAAAAACTAAACAGAAGCATTGTGTGAAACTTATTTCTGATATGTTCATTAAGCTAACAGAGTTAAACCATACTTTGGATTGCGCAGTTCTGAACACTCTTTCTGTAGAAAATGCAAGTGGACATTCGGAGCGCTAAGAGGGTAATAGTGGAAAAAGGAATATATTCAAATATAAACTACACAGTAGCATTCTGTGAAAATTCTTTCTGTTCTGTGCATTCAACTAACAGAGTTGAACCTTACTTTTGATTGAGCCGTTCTGAAACACTCTTTCTGTAGAAACTGCAATTGGACATGCTAAGCGCTAAGAGGCCTACATTGGGAAAAAGAATATCTTCAAATAAAAACTATACAGATGCATTCTGTGAAACTTATTTCTGATCTGTAAATTCAGTTAACAGAGATAAAACTTATTTTTGATTGAGCAGTTATGAAACACTCTTTTTGTAGAAAATGCAAGTGGAGATTCGGAGCGCTAAGAGGGTAATAGTGGACAAAGGAATGTCTTCAAATATAAACTACACGGAATCATTCGGTGAAACTACTTTCTGATCTGTGCATTCAGCTAACAGAGTTAAACCATGCTTTTGATTGAGCAGATCTGAACACTCTTTCTGTTGAAAATGCAACTGGACATTTGGAGCGCTAAGAGCGTAGTAGTGGAAAAAGGAATATATTCAAATATAAACTACACAGAAGCATTCTGTGAAACTTCTTTCTGATCTGAGCATTCAGCTAACAGAGTTAAACCATACTTTTGATTGAGCAGTTTTGAAACACTCTGTCTGTAGAAAATGCAACTGGACATTCGTAGCGCTAAGTGGGTAATAGTGGAAAAAAGAATATGTTCAAATATAAACTACACAGAAGCATTGTATGAAACTACTTTCTGTTCTGTGCATTCAACTAACAGAGTTGAACCTTACTTTTGATTGAGCCGTTCTGAAACACTCTTTCTGTAGAAACTGCAATTGGACATTCTGAGCGCTAAGAGGCCTCTATTGGGAAAAAAATTATCTTCAAATAAAAACTACACAGAAGCATTGTGTGAAACTTATTTCTGATATGTTCATTAAGCTAACAGAGTTAAACCATACTTTTGATTGCGCAGTTCTGAACACACTTTCTGTAGAAAATGCAAGTGGACATTCGGAGCGCTAAGAGGGTAATAGTGGAAAAAGGAATATATTCAAATATAAACTACACAGTAGCATTCTGTGAAAATTCTTTCTGTTCTGTGCATTCAACTAACAGAGTTGAACCTTACCTTTGATTGAGCCGTTCTGAAACACTCTTTCTGTAGAAACTGCAATTGGACATGCTAAGCGCTAAGAGGCCTACATTGGGAAAAAGAATATCTTCAAATAAAAACTACACAGATGCATTCTGTGAAACTTATTTCTGATCTGTAAATTCAGTTAACAGAGATAAAACTTATTTTTGATTGAGCAGTTATGAAACACTCTTTTTGTAGAAAATGCAAGTGGAGATTCGGAGCGCTAAGAGGGTAATAGTGGAAAAAGGAATGTCTTCAAATATAAACTACACAGAATCATTCGGTGAAACTTCTTTCTGATCTGTGCATTCAGCTAACAGAGTTAAACCATACTTTTGATTGAGCAGATCTGAACACTCTTTCTGTAGAAAATGCAACTGGACATTTGGAGCGCTAAGAGCGTAGTAGTGGAAAAAGGAATATATTCAAATATAAACTACACAGAAGCATTCTGTGAAACTTCCTTCTGATCTGAGCATTCAGCTAACAGAGTTAAACCATACTTTTGATTGAGCAGTTTTGAAACACTCTGTCTGTAGAAAGTGCAACTGGACATTCGTAGCGCTAAGTGGGTAATAGTGGAAAAAAGAATATGTTCAAATATAAACTACACAGAAGCATTGTATGAAACACTTTCTTCTCTGTGCATTCAACTAACAGAGTTGAACCTTACTTTTGACTGAGCCTTTCTGAAACACTCTTTCTGTAGATATTGCAATTGGACATTCTGAGCGCTAAGAGGCCTCTATTGGGAAAAATAATATCTTCAAATAAAAACTACACAGAAGCATTGTGTGAAACTTATTTCTGATATGTTCATTAAGCTAACAGAGTTAAACCATACTTTTGATTGAGCAGATCTGAACACTCTTTCTGTAGAAAATGCAACTGGACATTTGGAGCGCTAAGAGCTTAGTAGTGGAAAAAGGAATATATTCAAATATAAACTACACAGAAGCATTCTGTGAAACTTCTTTCTGATCTGAGCATTCAGCTAACAGAGTTAAACCATACTTTTGATTGAGCAGTTTTGAAACACTCTGTCTGTAGAAAATGCAAATGGACATTTGTAGCGTTAAGTGGGTAATAGTGGAAAACAGAATATGTTCAAATATAAACTACACAGAAGCATTGTATGAAACTTCTTTCTGTTCTGTGCATTCAACTAACAGAGTTGAACCTTACTTTTGATTGAGCCGTTCTGAAACACTCTTTCTGTAGGAACTGCAATTGGACATTCTGAGCGCTAAGAGGCCTATATTGGGAAAAAGAATGTCTACAAATAAAAACTACACAGGAGAATTGTGTGAAACTTCTTTCTGTTCTGTTTGTTCAGCAAAAAGAGTTGAACCTTAGTTTTGATTGAGCCGTTCTGAAACACTCTTTCTGTAGAAAATGCAAGTGGAGATTCGGAGCGCTAAGAGGGTAATAGTGGAAAAAGGAATGTCTCCAAATATAAACTACACAGAATCATTCTGTGAAACTTCTTTCTGATCTGTGCATTCAGCTAACAGAGTTAAACCATACTTTTGATTCAGCAGATCTGAACACTCTTTCTGTAGAAAATGCAACTGGACATTTGGAGCACTAAGAGAGTAGTAGTGGAAAAAGGAATATATTCAAATATAAACTACACAGAAGCATTCTGTGAAACTTCTTTCTGATCTGAGCATTCAGCTAACAGAGTTAAACCATACTTTTGATTGAGCAGTTTTGAAACACTCGGTCTGTAGAAAATGCAACTGGTCATTCGTAGCGCTAAGTGGGTAATAGTGGAAAAAAGAATATGTTCAAATATAAACTACACAGAAGCATTGCATGAAACATCTTTCTGTTCTGTACATTCAACTAACAGAGTTGAACCTTACTTTTGATTGAGCCTTTCTGAAACACTCTTTCTGTAGAAACTGCAATTGGACATTCTGAGCGCTAAGAGGCCTCTATTGGGAAAAAAATTATCTTCAAATAAAAACTACACAGAAGCATTGTGTGAAACTTATTTCTGATATGTTCATTAAGCTAACAGAGTTAAACCATACTTTTGATTGCGCAGTTCTGAACACTCTTTCTGTAGAAAATGCAAGTGGACATTCGGAGCGCTAAGAGGGTAATAGTGGAAAAAGGAATATATTCAAATATAAACTACACAGTAGCATTCTGTGAAAATTCTTTCTGTTCTGTGCATTCAACTAACAGAGTTGAACCTTACTTTTGATTGAGCCGTTCTGAAACCCTCTTTCTGTAGAAACTGCAATTGGACATGCTAAGCGCTAAGAGGCCTACATTGGGAAAAAGAATATCTTCAAATAAAAACTACACAGATGCATTCTGTGAAACTTATTTCTGATCTGTAAATTCAGTTAACGGAGATATAACTTATTTTTGATTGAGCAGTTATGAAACACTCTTTTTGTAGAAAATGCAAGTGGAGATTCGGAGCGCTAAGAGGGTAATAGTGGAAAAAGGAATGTCTTCAAATATAAACTACACAGAATCATTCGGTGAAACTTCTTTCTGATCTGTGCATTCAGCTAACAGAGTTAAACCATACTTTTGATTGAGCAGATCTGAACACTCTTTCTGTAGAAAATGCAACTGGACATTTGGAGCGCTAAGAGCTTAGTAGTGGAAAAAGGAATATATTCAAATATAAACTACACAGAAGCATTCTGTGAAACTTCTTTCTGATCTGAGCATTCAGCTAACAGAGTTAAACCATACTTTTGATTGAGCAGTTTTGAAACACTCTGTCTGTAGAAAGTGCAACTGGACATTCGTAGCGCTAAGTGGGTAATAGTGGAAAAAAGAATATGTTCAAATATAAACTACACAGAAGCATTGTATGAAACTTCTTTCTTTTCTGTGCATTCAACTAACAGAGTTGAACCTTACTTTTGACTGAGCCTTTCTGAAACACTCTTTCTGTAGATACTGCAATTGGACATTCTGAGCGCTAAGAGGCCTCTATTGGGAAAAATAATATCTTCAAATAAAAACTACACAGAAGCATTGTGTGAAACTTATTTCTGATATGTTCATTAAGCTAACAGAGTTAAACCATACTTTTGATTGCGCAGTTCTGAACACTCTTTCTGTAGAAAATGCAAGTGGACATTCGGAGCGCTAAGAGGGTAATAGTGGAAAAAGGAATATATTCAAATATAAACTACACAGTAGCATTCTGTGAAAATTCTTTCTGTTCTGTGCATTCAACTAACAGAGTTGAACCTTACTTTTGATTGAGCCGTTCTGAAACACTCTTTCTGTAGAAACTGCAATTGGACATGCTAAGCGCTAAGAGGCCTACATTGGGAAAAAGAATATCTTCAAATAAAAACTATACAGATGCATTCTGTGAAACTTATTTCTGATCTGTAAATTCAGTTAACAGAGATAAAACTTATTTTTGATTGAGCAGTTATGAAACACTCTTTTTGTAGAAAATGCAAGTGGAGATTCGGAGCGCTAAGAGGGTAATAGTGGAAAAAGGAATGTCTTCAAATATAAACTACACGGAATCATTCGGTGAAACTACTTTCTGATCTGTGCATTCAGCTAACAGAGTTAAACCATGCTTTTGATTGAGCAGATCTGAACACTCTTTCTGTTGAAAATGCAACTGGACATTTGGAGCGCTAAGAGCGTAGTAGTGGAAAAAGGAATATATTCAAATATAAACTACACAGAAGCATTCTGTGAAACTTCTTTCTGATCTGAGCATTCAGCTAACAGAGTTAAACCATACTTTTGATTGAGCAGTTTTGAAACACTCTGTCTGTAGAAAATGCAACTGGACATTCGTAGCGCTAAGTGGGTAATAGTGGAAAAAAGAATATGTTCAAATATAAACTACACAGAAGCATTGTATGAAACTACTTTCTGTTCTGTGCATTCAACTAACAGAGTTGAACCTTACTTTTGATTGAGCCGTTCTGAAACACTCTTTCTGTAGAAACTGCAATTGGACATTCTGAGCGCTAAGAGGCCTCTATTGGGAAAAAAATTATCTTCAAATAAAAACTACACAGAAGCATTGTGTGAAACTTATTTCTGATATGTTCATTAAGCTAACAGAGTTAAACCATACTTTTGATTGCGCAGTTCTGAACACACTTTCTGTAGAAAATGCAAGTGGACATTCGGAGCGCTAAGAGGGTAATAGTGGAAAAAGGAATATATTCAAATATAAACTACACAGTAGCATTCTGTGAAAATTCTTTCTGTTCTGTGCATTCAACTAACAGAGTTGAACCTTACCTTTGATTGAGCCGTTCTGAAACACTCTTTCTGTAGAAACTGCAATTGGACATGCTAAGCGCTAAGAGGCCTACATTGGGAAAAAGAATATCTTCAAATAAAAACTACACAGATGCATTCTGTGAAACTTATTTCTGATCTGTAAATTCAGTTAACAGAGATAAAACTTATTTTTGATTGAGCAGTTATGAAACACTCTTTTTGTAGAAAATGCAAGTGGAGATTCGGAGCGCTAAGAGGGTAATAGTGGAAAAAGGAATGTCTTCAAATATAAACTACACAGAATCATTCGGTGAAACTTCTTTCTGATCTGTGCATTCAGCTAACAGAGTTAAACCATACTTTTGATTGAGCAGATCTGAACACTCTTTCTGTAGAAAATGCAACTGGACATTTGGAGCGCTAAGAGCGTAGTAGTGGAAAAAGGAATATATTCAAATATAAACTACACAGAAGCATTCTGTGAAACTTCTTTCTGATCTGAGCATTCAGCTAACAGAGTTAAACCATACTTTTGATTGAGCAGTTTTGAAACACTCTGTCTGTAGAAAGTGCAACTGGACATTCGTAGCGCTAAGTGGGTAATAGTGGAAAAAAGAATATGTTCAAATATAAACTACACAGAAGCATTGTATGAAACACTTTCTTCTCTGTGCATTCAACTAACAGAGTTGAACCTTACTTTTGACTGAGCCTTTCTGAAACACTCTTTCTGTAGATATTGCAATTGGACATTCTGAGCGCTAAGAGGCCTCTATTGGGAAAAATAATATCTTCAAATAAAAACTACACAGAAGCATTGTGTGAAACTTATTTCTGATATGTTCATTAAGCTAACAGAGTTAAACCATACTTTTGATTGAGCAGATCTGAACACTCTTTCTGTAGAAAATGCAACTGGACATTTGGAGCGCTAAGAGCTTAGTAGTGGAAAAAGGAATATATTCAAATATAAACTACACAGAAGCATTCTGTGAAACTTCTTTCTGATCTGAGCATTCAGCTAACAGAGTTAAACCATACTTTTGATTGAGCAGTTTTGAAACACTCTGTCTGTAGAAAATGCAAATGGACATTTGTAGCGTTAAGTGGGTAATAGTGGAAAACAGAATATGTTCAAATATAAACTACACAGAAGCATTGTATGAAACTTCTTTCTGTTCTGTGCATTCAACTAACAGAGTTGAACCTTACTTTTGATTGAGCCGTTCTGAAACACTCTTTCTGTAGGAACTGCAATTGGACATTCTGAGCGCTAAGAGGCCTATATTGGGAAAAAGAATGTCTACAAATAAAAACTACACAGGAGAATTGTGTGAAACTTCTTTCTGTTCTGTTTGTTCAGCAAAAAGAGTTGAACCTTAGTTTTGATTGAGCCGTTCTGAAACACTCTTTCTGTAGAAAATGCAAGTGGAGATTCGGAGCGCTAAGAGGGTAATAGTGGAAAAAGGAATGTCTCCAAATATAAACTACACAGAATCATTCTGTGAAACTTCTTTCTGATCTGTGCATTCAGCTAACAGAGTTAAACCATACTTTTGATTCAGCAGATCTGAACACTCTTTCTGTAGAAAATGCAACTGGACATTTGGAGCACTAAGAGAGTAGTAGTGGAAAAAGGAATATATTCAAATATAAACTACACAGAAGCATTCTGTGAAACTTCTTTCTGATCTGAGCATTCAGCTAACAGAGTTAAACCATACTTTTGATTGAGCAGTTTTGAAACACTCGGTCTGTAGAAAATGCAACTGGTCATTCGTAGCGCTAAGTGGGTAATAGTGGAAAAAAGAATATGTTCAAATATAAACTACACAGAAGCATTGCATGAAACATCTTTCTGTTCTGTACATTCAACTAACAGAGTTGAACCTTACTTTTGATTGAGCCTTTCTGAAACACTCTTTCTGTAGAAACTGCAATTGGACATTCTGAGCGGTAAGAGGCCTCTATTGGGAAAAAAATTATCTTCAAATAAAAACTACACAGAAGCATTGTGTGAAACTTATTTCTGATATGTTCATTAAGCTAACAGAGTTAAACCATACTTTTGATTGCGCAGTTCTGAACACTCTTTCTGTAGAAAATGCAAGTGGACATTCGGAGCGCTAAGAGGGTAATAGTGGAAAAAGGAATATATTCAAATATAAACTACACAGTAGCATTCTGTGAAAATTCTTTCTGTTCTGTGCATTCAACTAACAGAGTTGAACCTTACTTTTGATTGAGCCGTTCTGAAACCCTCTTTCTGTAGAAACTGCAATTGGACATGCTAAGCGCTAAGAGGCCTACATTGGGAAAAAGAATATCTTCAAATAAAAACTACACAGATGCATTCTGTGAAACTTATTTCTGATCTGTAAATTCAGTTAACAGAGATATAACTTATTTTTGATTGAGCAGTTATGAAACACTCTTTTTGTAGAAAATGCAAGTGGAGATTCGGAGCGCTAAGAGGGTAATAGTGGAAAAAGGAATGTCTTCAAATATAAACTACACAGAATCATTCGGTGAAACTTCTTTCTGATCTGTGCATTCAGCTAACAGAGTTAAACCATACTTTTGATTGAGCAGATCTGAACACTCTTTCTGTAGAAAATGCAACTGGACATTTGGAGCGCTAAGAGCTTAGTAGTGGAAAAAGGAATATATTCAAATATAAACTACACAGAAGCATTCTGTGAAACTTCTTTCTGATCTGAGCATTCAGCTAACAGAGTTAAACCATACTTTTGATTGAGCAGTTTTGAAACACTCTGTCTGTAGAAAGTGCAACTGGACATTCGTAGCGCTAAGTGGGTAATAGTGGAAAAAAGAATATGTTCAAATATAAACTACACAGAAGCATTGTATGAAACTTCTTTCTTTTCTGTGCATTCAACTAACAGAGTTGAACCTTACTTTTGACTGAGCCTTTCTGAAACACTCTTTCTGTAGATACTGCAATTGGACATTCTGAGCGCTAAGAGGCCTCTATTGGGAAAAATAATATCTTCAAATAAAAACTACACAGAAGCATTGTGTGAAACTTATTTCTGATATGTTCATTAAGCTAACAGAGTTAAACCATACTTTTGATTGCGCAGTTCTGAACACTCTTTCTGTAGAAAATGCAAGTGGACATTCGGAGCGCTAAGAGGGTAATAGTGGAAAAAGGAATATATTCAAATATAAACTACACAGTAGCATTCTGTGAAAATTCTTTCTGTTCTGTGCATTCAACTAACAGAGTTGAACCTTACTTTTGATTGAGCCGTTCTGAAACACTCTTTCTGTAGAAACTGCAATTGGACATGCTAAGCGCTAAGAGGCCTACATTGGGAAAAAGAATATCTTCAAATAAAAACTACACAGATGCATTCTGTGAAACTTATTTCTGATCTGTAAATTCAGTTAACAGAGATAAAACATATTTTTGATTGAGCAGTTATGAAACACTCTTTTTGTAGAAAATGCAAGTGGAGATTCGGAGCGCTAAGAGGGTAATAGTGGAAAAAGGAATGTCTTCAAATATAAACTACACAGAATCATTCGGTGAAACTTCTTTCTGACCTGTGCATTCAGCTAACAGAGTTAAACCATACTTTTGATTGAGCAGATCTGAACACTCTTTCTGTAGAAAATGCAACTGGACATTTGGAGCGCTAAGAGCGTAGTAGTGGAAAAAGGAATATATTCAAATATAAACTACACAGAAGCATTCTGTGAAACTTCTTTCTGATCTGAGAATTCAGCTAACAGAGTTAAACCATACTTTTGATTGAGCAGTTTTGAAACACTCTGTCTGTAGAAAATGCAACTGGACATTCGTAGCGCTAAGTGGGTAATAGTGGAAAAAAGAATATGTTCAAATATAAACTACACAGAAGCATTGTATGATACTCCTTTCTGTTCTGTGCATTCAACTAACAGAGTTGAACCTTACTTTTGATTGAGCCTTTCTGAAACACTCTTTCTGTAGAAACTGCAATTAGACATTCTGAGCGCTAAGAGGCCTCTATTGGGAAAAAAAATATCTTCAAATAAAAACTACACAGAAGCATTGTGTGAAAGTTATTTCGGATATGTTCATTAAGCTAACAGAGTTAAACCATACTTTGGATTGCGCAGTTCTGAACACTCTTTCTGTAGAAAATGCAAGTGGACATTCGGAGCGCTAAGAGGGTAATAGTGGAAAAAGGAATATATTCAAATATAAACTACACAGTAGCATTCTGTGAAAATTCTTTCTGTTCTGTGCATTCAACTAACAGAGTTGAACCTTACTTTTGATTGAGCCGTTCTGAAACACTCTTTCTGTAGAAACTGCAATTGGACATGCTAAGCGCTAAGAGGCCTACATTGGGAAAAAGAATATCTTCAAATAAAAACTACACAGATGCATTCTGTGAAACTTATTTCTGATCTGTAAATTCAGTTAACAGAGATAAAACTTATTTTTGATTGAGCAGTTATGAAACACTCTTTTTGTAGAAAATGCAAGTGGAGATTCGGAGCGCTAAGAGGGTAATAGTGGAAAAAGGAATGTCTCCAAATATAAACTACACAGAATCATTCTGTGAAACTTCTTTCTGATCTGTGCATTCAGCTAACAGAGTTAAACCATACTTTTGATTCAGCAGATCTGAACACTCTTTCTGTAGAAAATGCAACTGGACATTTGGAGCACTAAGAGAGTAGTAGTGGAAAATGGAATATATTCAAATATAAACTACACAGAAGCATTCTGTGAAACTTC
Source organism: Symphalangus syndactylus (assembly GCF_028878055.3). Taxonomy (NCBI): domain Eukaryota; kingdom Metazoa; phylum Chordata; class Mammalia; order Primates; family Hylobatidae; genus Symphalangus; species Symphalangus syndactylus. The sequence goes on along the minus strand of NC_072437.2, from coordinate 105,703,635 downwards.
TTTCTGATCTGAGCATTCAGCTAACAGAGTTAAACCATACTTTTGATTGAGCAGTTTTGAAACACTCGGTCTGTAGAAAATGCAACTGGTCATTCGTAGCGCTAAGTGGGTAATAGTGGAAAAAAGAATATGTTCAAATATAAACTACACAGAACCATTGTATGAAACTTCTTTCTGTTCTGTGCATTCAACTAACAGAGTTGAACCTTACTTTTGATTGAGCCTTTCTGAAACACTCTTTCTGTAGAAACTGCAATTGGACATTCTGAGCGCTAAGAGGCCTCTATTGGGAAAAATAATATCTTCAAATAAAAACTAAACAGAAGCATTGTGTGAAACTTATTTCTGATATGTTCATTAAGCTAACAGAGTTAAACCATACTTTGGATTGCGCAGTTCTGAACACTCTTTCTGTAGAAAATGCAAGTGGACATTCGGAGCGCTAAGAGGGTAATAGTGGAAAAAGGAATATATTCAAATATAAACTACACAGTAGCATTCTGTGAAAATTCTTTCTGTTCTGTGCATTCAACTAACAGAGTTGAACCTTACTTTTGATTGAGCCGTTCTGAAACACTCTTTCTGTAGAAACTGCAATTGGACATGCTAAGCGCTAAGAGGCCTGCATTGGGAAAAAGAATATCTTCAAATAAAAACTATACAGATGCATTCTGTGAAACTTATTTCTGATCTGTAAATTCAGTTAACAGAGATAAAACTTATTTTTGATTGAGCAGTTATGAAACACTCTTTTTGTAGAAAATGCAAGTGGAGATTCGGAGCGCTAAGAGGGTAATAGTGGAAAAAGGAATGTCTTCAAATATAAACTACACGGAATCATTCGGTGAAACTACTTTCTGATCTGTGCATTCAGCTAACAGAGTTAAACCATACTTTTGATTGAGCAGATCTGAACACTCTTTCTGTTGAAAATGCAACTGGACATTAGGAGCGCTAAGAGCGTAGTAGTGGAAAAAGGAATATATTCAAATATAAACTACACAGAAGCATTCTGTGAAACTTCTTTCTGATCTGAGCATTCAGCTAACAGAGTTAAACCATACTTTTAATTGAGCAGTTTTGAAACACTCTGTCTGTAGAAAATGCAACTGGACATTCGTAGCGCTAAGTGGGTAATAGTGGAAAAAAGAATATGTTCAAATATAAACTACACAGAAGCATTGTATGAAACTACTTTCTGTTCTGTGCATTCAACTAACAGAGTTGAACCTTACTTTTGATTGAGCCGTTCTGAAACACTCTTTCTGTAGAAACTGCAATTGGACATTCTGAGCGCTAAGAGGCCTCTATTGGGAAAAAAATTATCTTCAAATAAAAACTACACAGAAGCATTGTGTGAAACTTATTTCTGATATGTTCATTAAGCTAACAGAGTTAAACCATACTTTTGATTGCGCAGTTCTGAACACACTTTCTGTAGAAAATGCAAGTGGACATTCGGAGCGCTAAGAGGGTAATAGTGGAAAAAGGAATATATTCAAATATAAACTACACAGTAGCATTCTGTGAAAATTCTTTCTGTTCTGTGCATTCAACTAACAGAGTTGAACCTTACCTTTGATTGAGCCGTTCTGAAACACTCTTTCTGTAGAAACTGCAATTGGACATGATAATCGCTAAGAGGCCTACATTGGGAAAATAATATCTTCAAATAAAAACTACACAGATGCATTCTGTGAAACTAATTTCTGATCTGTAAATTCAGTTAACAGAGATAAAACTTATTTTTGATTGAGCAGTTATGAAACACTCTTTTTGTGGAAAATGCAAGTGGAGATTCGGAGCGCTAAGAGGGTAATAGTGGAAAAAGGAATGTCTTCAAATATAAACTACACAGAATCATTCGGTGAAACTTCTTTCTGATCTGTGCATTCAGCTAACAGAGTTAAACCATACTTTTGATTGAGCAGATCTGAACACTCTTTCTGTAGAAAATGCAACTGGACATTTGGAGCGCTAAGAGCGTAGTAGTGGAAAAAGGAATATATTCAAATATAAACTACACAGAAGCATTCTGTGAAACTTCTTTCTGATCTGAGCATTCAGCTAACAGAGTTAAACCATACTTTTGATTGAGCAGTTTTGAAACACTCTGTCTGTAGAAAGTGCAACTGGACATTCGTAGCGCTAAGTGGGTAATAGTGGAAAAAAGAATATGTTCAAATATAAACTACACAGAAGCATTGTATGAAACACTTTCTTCTCTGTGCATTCAACTAACAGAGTTGAACCTTACTATTGACTGAGCCTTTCTGAAACACTCTTTCTGTAGATATTGCAATTGGACATTCTGAGCGCTAAGAGGCCTCTATTGGGAAAAATAATATCTTCAAATAAAAACTACACAGAAGCATTGTGTGAAACTTATTTCTGATATGTTCATTAAGCTAACAGAGTTAAACCATACTTTTGATTGCGCAGTTCTGAACACTCTTTCTGTAGAAAATGCAAGTGGACATTCGGAGCGCTAAGAGGGTAATAGTGGAAAAAGGAATATATTCAAATATAAACTACACAGTACCATTCTGTGAAAATTCTTTCTGTTCTGTGCATTCAACTAACAGAGTTGATCCTTACTTTTGATTGAGCCGTTCTGAAACACTCTTTCTGTAGAAACTGCAATTGGACATGCTAAGCGCTAAGAGGCCTACATGGGAAAAAGAATATCTTCAAATAAAAACTACACAGATGCATTCTGTGAAACTTATTTCTGATCTGTAAATTCAGTTAACAGAGATAAAACATATTTTTGATTGAGCAGTTATGAAAAACTCTTTTTGTAGAAAATGCAAGTGGAGATTCGGAGCGCTAAGAGGGTAATAGTGGAAAAAGGAATGACTTCAAATATAAACTACACAGAATCATTCGGTGAAACTTCTTTCTGATCTGTGCATTCAGCTAACAGGGTTAAACCATACTTTTGATTGAGCAGATCTGAACACTCTTTCTGTAGAAAATGCAACTGGACATTTGGAGCGCTAAGAGCGTAGTAGTGGAAAAAGGAATATATTCAAATATAAACTACACAGAAGCATTCTGTGAAACTTCTTTCTGATCTGAGCATTCAGCTAACAGAGTTAAACCATACTTTTGATTGAGCAGTTTTGAAACACTCTGTCTGTAGAAAATGCAACTGGACATTCGTAGCGCTAAGTGGGTAATAGTGGAAAAAATAATATGTTCAAATATAAACTACACAGAAGCATTGTATGAAACTACTTTCTGTTCTGTGCATTCAACTAACAGAGTTGAACCTTACTTTTGATTGAGCCGTTCTAAAACACTCTTTCTGTAGAAACTGCAATTGGACATTCTGAGCGCTAAGAGGCCTATATTGGGAAAAAGAATGTCTACAAATAAAAACTACACAGAAGAATTGTGTGAAACTTCTTTCTGTTCTGTTTGTTCAACTAAAAGATTTGAACCTTAGTTTTGATTGAGCCGTTCTGAAACACTCTTTCTGTAGAAAATGCAAGTGGAGATTTGGAGCGCTAAGAGGGTAATAGTGGAAAAAGGAATGTCTCCAAATATAAACTACACAGAATCATTCTGTGAAACTTCTTTCTGATCTGTGCATTCAGCTAACAGAGTTAAACCATACTTTTGATTGAGCAGATCTGAACACTCTTTCTGTAGAAAATGCAACTGGACATTTGGAGCGCTAAGAGAGTAGTAGTGGAAAAAGGAATATATTCAAATATAAACTACACAGAAGCATTCTGTGAAACTTCTTTCTGATCTGAGCATTCAGCTAACAGAGTTAAACCATACTTTTGATTGAGCAGTTTTGAAACACTCTGTCTGTAGAAAATGCAACTGGACATTCGTAGCGCTAAGTGGGTAATAGTGGAAAAGAGAATATGTTCAAATATAAACTACACAGAAGCATTGTATGAAACTACTTTCTGTTCTGTGCATTCAACTAACAGAGTTGAACCTTACTTTTGATTGAGCCGTTCTGAAACACTCTTTCTGTAGAAACTGCAATTGGACATTCTGAGCGCTAAGAGGCCTCTATTGGGAAAAAAATTATCTTCAAATAAAAACTACACAGAAGCATTGTGTGAAACTTATTTCTGATATGTTCATTAAGCTAACAGAGTTAAACCGTACTTTTGATTGCGCAGTTCTGAACACTCTTTCTGTAGAAAATGCAAGTGGACATTCGGAGCGCTAGGAGGGTAATAGTGGAAAAAGGAATATATTCAAATATAAACTACACAGTAGCATTCTGTGAAAATTCTTTCTGTTCTGTGCATTCAACTAACAGAGTTGAACCTTACTTTTGATTGAGCCGTTCTGAAACCCTCTTTCTGTAGAAACTGCAATTGGACATGCTAAGCGCTAAGAGGCCTACATTGGGAAAAAGAATATCTTCAAATAAAAAGTACACAGATGCATTCTGTGAAACTTATTTCTGATCTGTAAATTCAGTTAACAGAGATAAAACTTATTTTTGATTGAGCAGTTATGAAACACTCTTTTTGTAGAAAATGCAAGTGGAGATTCGGAGCGCTAAGAGGGTAATAGTGGAAAAAGGAATGTCTTCAAATATAAACTACACAGAATCATTCGTTGAAACTTCTTTCTGATCTGTGCATTCAGCTAACAGAGTTAAACCATACTTTTGATTGAGCAGATCTGAAGACTCTTTCTGTAGAAAATGCAACTGGACATTTGGAGCGCTAAGAGCTTAGTAGTGGAAAAAGGAATATATTCAAATATAAACTACACAGAAGCATTCTGTGAAACTTCTTTCTGATCTGAGCATTCAGCTAACAGAGTTAAACCATACTTTTGATTGAGCAGTTTTGAAACACTCTGTCTGTAGAAAGTGCAACTGGACATTCGTAGCGCTAAGTGGGTAATAGTGGAAAAAAGAATATGTTCAAATATAAACTACACAGAAGCATTGTATGAAACTTCTTTCTTTTCTGTGCATTCAACTAACAGAGTTGAACCTTACTTTTGACTGAGCCTTTCTGAAACACTCTTTCTGTAGATACTGCAATTGGACATTCTGAGCGCTAAGAGGCCTCTATTGGGAAAAATAATATCTTCAAATAAAAACTACACAGAAGCATTGTGTGAAACTTATTTCTGATATGTTCATTAAGCTAACAGAGTTAAACCATACTTTTGATTGCGCAGTTCTGAACACTCTTTCTGTAGAAAATGCAAGTGGACATTCGGAGCGCTAAGAGGGTAATAGTGGAAAAAGGAATATATTCAAATATAAACTACACAGTAGCATTCTGTGAAAATTCTTTCTGTTCTGTGCATTCAACTAACAGAGTTGAACCTTACTTTTGATTGAGCCGTTCTGAAACACTCTTTCTGTAGAAACTGCAATTGGACATGCTAAGCGCTAAGAGGCCTACATTAGGAAAAAGAATATCTTCAAATAAAAACTACACAGAGGCATTCTGTGAAACTTATTTCTGATCTGTAAATTCAGTTAACAGAGATAAAACATATTTTTGATTGAGCAGTTATGAAACACTCTTTTTGTAGAAAATGCAAGTGGAGATTCGGAGCGCTAAGAGGGTAATAGTGGAAAAAGGAATGTCTTCAAATATAAACTACACAGAATCATTCGGTGAAACTTCTTTCTGACCTGTGCATTCAGCTAACAGAGTTAAACCATACTTTTGATTGAGCAGATCTGAACACTCTTTCTGTAGAAAATGCAACTGGACATTTGAAGCGCTAAGAGCGTAGTAGTGGAAAAAGGAATATATTCAAATATAAACTACACAGAAGCATTCTGTGAAACTTCTTTCTGATCTGAGCATTCAGCTAACAGAGTTAAACCATAATTTTGATTGAGCAGTTTTGAAACACTCGGTCTGTAGAAAATGCAACTGGTCATTCGTAGCGCTAAGTGGGTAATAGTGGAAAAAAGAATATGTTCAAATATAAACTACACAGAACCATTGTATGAAACTTCTTTCTGTTCTGTGCATTCAACTAACAGAGTTGAACCTTATTTTGATTGAGCCTTTCTGAAACACTCTTTCTGTAGAAACTGCAATTGGACATTCTGAGCGCTAAGAGGCCTCTATTGGGAAAAATAATATCTTCAAATAAAAACTAAACAGAAGCATTGTGTGAAACTTATTTCTGATATGTTCATTAAGCTAACAGAGTTAAACCATACTTTGGATTGCGCAGTTCTGAACACTCTTTCTGTAGAAAATGCAAGTGGACATTCGGAGCGCTAAGAGGGTAATAGTGGAAAAAGGAATATATTCAAATATAAACTACACAGTAGCATTCTGTGAAAATTCTTTCTGTTCTGTGCATTCAACTAACAGAGTTGAACCTTACTTTTGATTGAGCCGTTCTGAAACACTCTTTCTGTAGAAACTGCAATTGGACATGCTAAGCGCTAAGAGGCCTACATTGGGAAAAAGAATATCTTCAAATAAAAACTATACAGATGCATTCTGTGAAACTTATTTCTGATCTGTAAATTCAGTTAACAGAGATAAAACTTATTTTTGATTGAGCAGTTATGAAACACTCTTTTTGTAGAAAATGCAAGTGGAGATTCGGAGCGCTAAGAGGGTAATAGTGGAAAAAGGAATGTCTTCAAATATAAACTACACGGAATCATTCGGTGAAACTACTTTCTGATCTGTGCATTCAGCTAACAGAGTTAAACCATACTTTTGATTGAGCAGATCTGAACACTCTTTCTGTTGAAAATGCAACTGGACATTTGGAGCGCTAAGAGCGTAGTAGTGGAAAAAGGAATATATTCAAATATAAACTACACAGAAGCATTCTGTGAAACTTCTTTCTGATCTGAGCATTCAGCTAACAGAGTTAAACCATACTTTTGATTGAGCAGTTTTGAAACACTCTGTCTGTAGAAAATGCAACTGGACATTCGTAGCGCTAAGTGGGTAATAGTGGAAAAAAGAATATGTTCAAATATAAACTACACAGAAGCATTGTATTAAACTACTTTCTGTTCTGTGCATTCAACTAACAGAGTTGAACCTTACTTTTGTTTGAGCCGTTCTGAAACACTCTTTCTGTAGAAACTGCAATTGGACATTCTGAGCGCTAAGAGGCCTCTATTGGGAAAAAAATTATCTTCAAATAAAAACTACACAGAAGCATTGTGTGAAACTTATTTCTGATATGTTCATTAAGCTAACAGAGTTAAACCATACTTTTGATTGCGCAGTTCTGAACACTCTTTCTGTAGAAAATGCAAGTGGACATTCGGAGCGCTAAGAGGGTAATAGTGGAAAAAGGAATATATTCAAATATAAACTACACAGTAGCATTCTGTGAAAATTCTTTCTGTTCTGTGCATTCAACTAACAGAGTTGAACCTTACCTTTGATTGAGCCGTTCTGAAACACTCTTTCTGTAGAAACTGCAATTGGACATGCTAAGCGCTAAGAGGCCTACATTGGGAAAAAGAATATCTTCAAATAAAAACTACACAGATGCATTCTGTGAAACTTATTTCTGATCTGTAAATTCAGTTAACAGAGATAAAACTTATTTTTGATTGAGCAGTTATGAAACACTCTTTTTGTAGAAAATGCAAGTGGAGATTCGGAGCGCTAAGAGGGTAATAGTGGAAAAAGGAATGTCTTCAAATATAAACTACACAGAATCATTCGGTGAAACTTCTTTCTGATCTGTGCATTCAGCTAACAGAGTTAAACCATACTTTTGATTGAGCAGATCTGAACACTCTTTCTGTAGAAAATGCAACTGGACATTTGGAGCGCTAAGAGCGTAGTAGTGGAAAAAGGAATATATTCAAATATAAACTACACAGAAGCATTCTGTGAAACTTCTTTCTGATCTGAGCATTCAGCTAACAGAGTTAAACCATACTTTTGATTGAGCAGTTTTGAAACACTCTGTCTGTAGAAAGTGCAACTGGACATTCGTAGCGCTAAGTGGGTAATAGTGGAAAAAAGAATATGTTCAAATATAAACTACACAGAAGCATTGTATGAAACTCTTTCTTCTCTGTGCATTCAACTAACAGAGTTGAACCTTACTTTTGACTGAGCCTTTCTGAAACACTCTTTCTGTAGATACTGCAATTGGACATTCTGAGCGCTAAGAGGCCTCTATTGGGAAAAATAATATCTTCAAATAAAAACTACACAGAAGCATTGTGTGAAACTTATTTCTGATATGTTCATTAAGCTAACAGAGTTAAACCATACTTTTGATTGCGCAGTTCTGAACACTCTTTCTGTAGAAAATGCAAGTGGACATTCGGAGCGCTAAGAGGGTAATAGTGGAAAAAGGAATATATTCAAATATAAACTACACAGTAGCATTCTGTGAAAATTCTTTCTGTTCTGTGCATTCAACTAACAGAGTTGAACCTTACTTTTGATTGAGCCGTTCTGAAACACTCTTTCTGTAGAAACTGCAATTGGACATGCTAGGCGCTAAGAGGCCTACATTGGGAAAAAGAATATCTTCAAATAAAAACTACACAGATGCATTCTGTGAAACTTATTTCTGATCTGTAAATTCAGTTAACAGAGATAAAACATATTTTTGATTGAGCAGTTATGAAACATTCTTTTTGTAGAAAATGCAAGTGGAGATTCGGAGCGCTAAGAGGGTAATAGTGGAAAAAGGAATGTCTTCAAATATAAACTACACAGAATCATTCGGTGAAACTTCTTTCTGACCTGTGCATTCAGCTAACAGAGTTAAACCATACTTTTGATTGAGCAGATCTGAACACTCTTTCTGTAGAAAATGCAACTGGACATTTGGAGCGCTAAGAGCGTAGTAGTGGAAAAAGGAATATATTCAAATATAAACTACACAGAAGCATTCTGTGAAACTTCTTTCTGATCTGAGAATTCAGCTAACAGAGTTAAACCATACTTTTGATTGAGCAGTTTTGAAACACTCTGTCTGTAGAAAATGCAACTGGACATTCGTAGCGCTAAGTGGGTAATAGTGGAAAAAAGAAAATTTTCAAATATAAACTACACAGAAGCATTGTATGATAATTCTTTCTGTTCTGTGCATTCAACTAACAGAGTTGAACCTTACTTTTGATTGAGCCTTTCTGAAACACTCTTTCTGTAGAAACTGCAATTGGACATTCTGAGCGCTAAGAGGCCTCTATTGGGAAAAAAAATATCTTCAAATAAAAACTACACAGAAGCATTGTGTGAAAGTTATTTCGGATATGTTCATTAAGCTAACAGAGTTAAACCATACTTTTGATTGCGCAGTTCTGAACACTCTTTCTGTAGAAAATGCAAGTGGACATTCGGAGCGCTAAGAGGGTAATAGTGGAAAAAGGAATATATTCAAATATAAACTACACAGTAGCATTCTGTGAAAATTCTTTCTGTTCTGTGCATTCAACTAACAGAGTTGAACCTTACTTTTGATTGAGCCGTTCTGAAACACTCTTTCTGTAGAAACTGCAATTGGACATGCTAAGCGCTAAGAGGCCTACATTGGAATAAAGAATATCTTCAAATAAAAACTACACAGATGCATTCTGTGAAACTTATTTCTGATCTGTAAATTCAGTTAACAGAGATAAAACTTATTTTTGATTGAGCAGTTATGAAACACTCTTTTTGTAGAAAATGCAAGTGGAGATTCGGAGCGCTAAGAGGGTAATAGTGGAAAAAGGAATGTCTTCAAATATAAACTACACGGAATCATTCGGTGAAACTTCTTTCTGATCTGTGCATTCAGCTAACAGAGTTAAACCATACTTTTGATTGAGCAGATCTGAACACTCTTTCTGTAGAAAATGCAACTGGACATTTGGAGCGCTAAGAGCGTAGTAGTGGAAAAAGGAATATATTCAAATATAAACTACACAGAAGCATTCTGTGAAACTTCTTTCTGATCTGAGCATTCAGCTAACAGAGTTAAACCATACATTTGATTGAGCAGTTTTGAAACACTCTGTCTGTAGAAAATGCAGCTGGACATTCGTAGCGCTAAGTGGGTAATAGTGGAAAAAAGAATAAGTTCAAATATAAACTACACAGAAGCATTGTATGAAACTTCTTTCTGTTCTGTGCATTCAACTAACAGAGTTGAACCTTACTTTTGATTGAGCCGTTCTGAAACACTCTTTCTGTAGAAACTGCAATTGGACATTCTGAGCGCTAAGAGGCCTATATTGGGAAAAAGAATGTCTACAAATAAAAACTAAACAGAAGAATTGTGTGAAACTTCTTTCTGTTCTGTTTGTTCAACTAAAAGATTTGAACCTTAGTTTTGATTGAGCCGTTCTGAAACACTCTTTCTGTAGAAAATGCAAGTGGAGATTCGGAGCGCTAAGAGGGTAATAGTGGAAAAAGGAATGTCTCCAAATATAAACTACACAGAATCATTCTGTGAAATTTCTTTCTGATCTGTGCATTCAGCTAACAGATTTAAACCATACTTTTGATTGAGCAGATCTGAACACTCTTTCTGTAGAAAATGCAACTGGACATTTGGAGCGCTAAGAGAGTAGTAGTGGAAAAGGAATATATTCAAATATAAACTACACAGAAGCATTCTGTGAAACTTCTTTCTGATCTGAGCATTCAGCTAACAGAGTTAAACCATACTTTTGATTGAGCAGTTTTGAAACACTCTGTCTGTAGAAAGTGCAACTGGACATTCGAAGCGCTAAGTGGGTAATAGTGCAAAAAGGAATATGTTCAAATATAAACTACACAGAAGCATTGTATGAAACTACTTTCTGTTCTGTGCATTCAACTAACAGAGTTGAAACTTACTTTTGACTGAGCCTTTCTGAAACACTCTTTCTGTAGATACTGCAATTGGACATTCTGAGCGCTAAGAGGCCTCTATTGGGAAAAATAATATCTTCAAATAAATCTACACAGAAGCATTGTGTGAAACTTATTTCTGATATGTTCATTAAGCTAACAGAGTTAAACCATACTTTTGATTGCGCAGTTCTGAACACTCTTTTTGTAGAAAATGCAAGTGGACATTCGGAGCGCTAAGAGTGTAATAGTGGAATAAGGAATATATTCAAATATAAACTACACAGTAGCATTCTGTGAAAATACTTTCTGTTCTGTGCATTCAACTAACAGAGTTGAACCTTACTTTTGATTGAGCCGTTCTGAAACACTCTTTCTGTAGAAACTGCAATTGGACATGCTAAGCGCTAAGAGGCCTACATTGGGAAAAAGAATATCTTCAAATAAAAACTACACAGATGCATTCTGTGAAACATATTTCTGATCTGTAAATTCAGTTAACAGAGATAAAACATATTTTTGATTGAGCAGTTATGAAACACTCTTTTTGTAGAAAATGCAAGTGGAGATTCGGAGCGCTAAGAGGGTAATAGTGGAAAAAGGAATGTCTCCAAATATAAACTACACAGAATCATTCTGTGAAACTTCTTTCTGATCTGTGCATTCAGCTAACAGAGTTAAACCATACTTTTGATTGAGCAGATCTGAAGACTCTTTCTGTAGAAAATGCAACTGGACATTTGGAGCGCTAAGAGAGTAGTAGTGGAAAAAGGAATATATTCAAATATAAACTACACAGAAGCATTCTGTGAAACTTCTTTCTGATCTGAGCATTCAGCTAACAGAGTTAAACCATACTTTTGATTGAGCAGTTTTGAAACACTCTGTCTGTAGAAAGTGCAACTGGACATTCGTAGCGCTAAGTGGGTAATAGTGGAAAAAAGAATATGTTCAAATATAAACTACACAGAAGCATTGTATGAAACTCTTTCTTCTCTGTGCATTCAACTAACAGAGTTGAACCTTACTTTTGACTGAGCCTTTCTGAAACACTCTTTCTGTAGATACTGCAATTGGACATTCTGAGCGCTAAGAGGCCTCTATTGGGAAAAATAATATCTTCAAATAAAAACTACACAGAAGCATTGTGTGAAACTTATTTCTGATATGTTCATTAAGCTAACAGAGTTAAACCATACTTTTGATTGCGCAGTTCTGAACACTCTTTCTGTAGAAAATGCAAGTGGACATTCGGAGCGCTAAGAGGGTAATAGTGGAAAAAGGAATATATTCAAATATAAACTACACAGTAGCATTCTGTGAAAATTCTTTCTGTTCTGTGCATTCAACTAACAGAGTTGAACCTTACTTTTGATTGAGCCGTTCTGAAACACTCTTTCTGTAGAAACTGCAATTGGACATGCTAGGCGCTAAGAGGCCTACATTGGGAAAAAGAATATCTTCAAATAAAAACTACACAGATGCATTCTGTGAAACTTATTTCTGATCTGTAAATTCAGTTAACAGAGATAAAACATATTTTTGATTGAGCAGTTATGAAACATTCTTTTTGTAGAAAATGCAAGTGGAGATTCGGAGCGCTAAGAGGGTAATAGTGGAAAAAGGAATGTCTTCAAATATAAACTACACAGAATCATTCGGTGAAACTTCTTTCTGACCTGTGCATTCAGCTAACAGAGTTAAACCATACTTTTGATTGAGCAGATCTGAACACTCTTTCTGTAGAAAATGCAACTGGACATTTGGAGCGCTAAGAGCGTAGTAGTGGAAAAAGGAATATATTCAAATATAAACTACACAGAAGCATTCTGTGAAACTTCTTTCTGATCTGAGAATTCAGCTAACAGAGTTAAACCATACTTTTGATTGAGCAGTTTTGAAACACTCTGTCTGTAGAAAATGCAACTGGACATTCGTAGCGCTAAGTGGGTAATAGTGGAAAAAAGAAAATTTTCAAATATAAACTACACAGAAGCATTGTATGATAATTCTTTCTGTTCTGTGCATTCAACTAACAGAGTTGAACCTTACTTTTGATTGAGCCTTTCTGAAACACTCTTTCTGTAGAAACTGCAATTGGACATTCTGAGCGCTAAGAGGCCTCTATTGGGAAAAAAAATATCTTCAAATAAAAACTACACAGAAGCATTGTGTGAAAGTTATTTCGGATATGTTCATTAAGCTAACAGAGTTAAACCATACTTTTGATTGCGCAGTTCTGAACACTCTTTCTGTAGAAAATGCAAGTGGACATTCGGAGCGCTAAGAGGGTAATAGTGGAAAAAGGAATATATTCAAATATAAACTACACAGTAGCATTCTGTGAAAATTCTTTCTGTTCTGTGCATTCAACTAACAGAGTTGAACCTTACTTTTGATTGAGCCGTTCTGAAACACTCTTTCTGTAGAAACTGCAATTGGACATGCTAAGCGCTAAGAGGCCTACATTGGAATAAAGAATATCTTCAAATAAAAACTACACAGATGCATTCTGTGAAACTTATTTCTGATCTGTAAATTCAGTTAACAGAGATAAAACTTATTTTTGATTGAGCAGTTATGAAACACTCTTTTTGTAGAAAATGCAAGTGGAGATTCGGAGCGCTAAGAGGGTAATAGTGGAAAAAGGAATGTCTTCAAATATAAACTACACGGAATCATTCGGTGAAACTTCTTTCTGATCTGTGCATTCAGCTAACAGAGTTAAACCATACTTTTGATTGAGCAGATCTGAACACTCTTTCTGTAGAAAATGCAACTGGACATTTGGAGCGCTAAGAGCGTAGTAGTGGAAAAAGGAATATATTCAAATATAAACTACACAGAAGCATTCTGTGAAACTTCTTTCTGATCTGAGCATTCAGCTAACAGAGTTAAACCATACATTTGATTGAGCAGTTTTGAAACACTCTGTCTGTAGAAAATGCAGCTGGACATTCGTAGCGCTAAGTGGGTAATAGTGGAAAAAAGAATAAGTTCAAATATAAACTACACAGAAGCATTGTATGAAACTTCTTTCTGTTCTGTGCATTCAACTAACAGAGTTGAACCTTACTTTTGATTGAGCCGTTCTGAAACACTCTTTCTGTAGAAACTGCAATTGGACATTCTGAGCGCTAAGAGGCCTATATTGGGAAAAAGAATGTCTACAAATAAAAACTACACAGAAGAATTGTGTGAAACTTCTTTCTGTTCTGTTTGTTCAACTAAAAGATTTGAACCTTAGTTTTGATTGAGCCGTTCTGAAACACTCTTTCTGTAGAAAATGCAAGTGGAGATTCGGAGCGCTAAGAGGGTAATAGTGGAAAAAGGAATGTCTCCAAATATAAACTACACAGAATCATTCTGTGAAATTTCTTTCTGATCTGTGCATTCAGCTAACAGATTTAAACCATACTTTTGATTGAGCAGATCTGAACACTCTTTCTGTAGAAAATGCAACTGGACATTTGGAGCGCTAAGAGAGTAGTAGTGGAAAAGGAATATATTCAAATATAAACTACACAGAAGCATTCTGTGAAACTTCTTTCTGATCTGAGCATTCAGCTAACAGAGTTAAACCATACTTTTGATTGAGCAGTTTTGAAACACTCTGTCAGTAGAAAGTGCAACTGGACATTCGAAGCGCTAAGTGGGTAATAGTGCAAAAAGGAATATGTTCAAATATAAACTACACAGAAGCATTGTATGAAACTACTTTCTGTTCTGTGCATTCAACTAACAGAGTTGAAACTTACTTTTGACTGAGCCTTTCTGAAACACTCTTTCTGTAGATACTGCAATTGGACATTCTGAGCGCTAAGAGGCCTCTATTGGGAAAAATAATATCTTCAAATAAATCTACACAGAAGCATTGTGTGAAACTTATTTCTGATATGTTCATTAAGCTAACAGAGTTAAACCATACTTTTGATTGCGCAGTTCTGAACACTCTTTTTGTAGAAAATGCAAGTGGACATTCGGAGCGCTAAGAGTGTAATAGTGGAATAAGGAATATATTCAAATATAAACTACACAGTAGCATTCTGTGAAAATACTTTCTGTTCTGTGCATTCAACTAACAGAGTTGAACCTTACTTTTGATTGAGCCGTTCTGAAACACTCTTTCTGTAGAAACTGCAATTGGACATGCTAAGCGCTAAGAGGCCTACATTGGGAAAAAGAATATCTTCAAATAAAAACTACACAGATGCATTCTGTGAAACATATTTCTGATCTGTAAATTCAGTTAACAGAGATAAAACATATTTTTGATTGAGCAGTTATGAAACACTCTTTTTGTAGAAAATGCAAGTGGAGATTCGGAGCGCTAAGAGGGTAATAGTGGAAAAAGGAATGTCTCCAA
The DNA here is from genome assembly GCF_028878055.3 of Symphalangus syndactylus. Lineage (NCBI taxonomy): Eukaryota > Metazoa > Chordata > Mammalia > Primates > Hylobatidae > Symphalangus > Symphalangus syndactylus. The sequence goes on along the minus strand of NC_072437.2, from coordinate 105,688,488 downwards.
ATATAAACTACACAGAATCATTCTGTGAAACTTCTTTCTGATCTGTGCATTCAGCTAACAGAGTTAAACCATACTTTTGATTGAGCAGATCTGAAGACTCTTTCTGTAGAAAATGCAACTGGACATTTGGAGCGCTAAGAGAGTAGTAGTGGAAAAAGGAATATATTCAAATATAAACTACACAGAAGCATTCTGTGAAACTTCTTTCTGATCTGAGCATTCAGCTAACAGAGTTAAACCATACTTTTGATTGAGCAGTTTTGAAACACTCTGTCTGTAGAAAGTGCAACTGGACATTCGTAGCGCTAAGTGGGTAATAGTGGAAAAAAGAATATGTTCAAATATAAACTACACAGAAGCATTGTATGAAACTTCTTTCTGTTCTGTGCATTCAACTAACAGAGTTGAACCTTACTTTTGATTGAGCCGTTCTGAAACACTCTTTCTGTAGAAACTGCAATTGGACATTCTGAGCGCTAAGAGGCCTCTATTGGGAAAAAGAATGTCTACAAATAAAAACTACACAGAAGAATTGTGTGAAACTTCTTTCTGTTCTGTTTGTTCAACTAAATGATTTGAACCTTAGTTTTGATTGAGCCGTTCTGAAACACTCTTTCTGTAGAAAATGCAAGTGGAGATTCGGAGCGCTAAGAGGGTAATAGTGGAAAAAGGAATGTCTACAAATATAAACTACACAGAATCATTCTGTGAAACTTCTTTCTGATCTGTGCATTCAGCTAACAGAGTTAAACCATACTTTTGATTGAGCAGATCTGAACTCTCTTTCTGTAGAAAATGCAACTGGACATTTGGAGCGCTAAGAGAGTAGTAGTGGAAAAAGGAATATATTCAAATATAAACTACACAGAAGCATTCTGTGAAACTTCTTTCTGATCTGAGCATTCAGCTAACAGAATTAAACCATAATTTTGATTGAGCAGTTTTGAAACACTCTGTCTGTAGAAAGTGCAACTGGACATTCGTAGCGCTAAGTGGGTAATAGTGGAAAAAAGAATATGTTCAAATATAAACTACACAGAAGCATTGTATGAAACTGCTTTCTGTTCTGTGCATTCAACTAACAGAGTTGAACCTTACTTTTGACTGAGCCTTTCTGAAACACTCTTTCTGTAGATACTGCAATTGGACATTCTGAGCGCTAAGAGGCCTCTATCGGGAAAAATAATATCTTCAAATAAAAACTACACAGAAGCATTGTGTGAAACTTATTTCTGATATGTTCATTAAGCTAACAGAGTTAAACCATACTTTTGATTGCGCAGTTCTGAACACTCTTTCTGTAGAAAATGCAAGTGGACATTCGGAGCGCTAAGAGGGTAATAGTGGAAAAAGGAATATATTCAAATATAAACTACACAGTAGCATTCTGTGAAAATTCTTTCTGTTCTGTGCATTCAACTAACAGAGTTGAACCTTACTTTTGATTGAGCCGTTCTGAAACACTCTTTCTGTAGAAACTGCAATTGGACATGCTAAGCGCTAAGAGGCCTACATTGGGAAAAAGAATATCTTCAAATAAAAACTACACAGATGCATTCTGTGAAACTTATTTCTGATCTGTAAATTCAGTTAACAGAGATAAAACATATTTTTGATTGAGCAGTTATGAAAAACTCTTTTTGTAGAAAATGCAAGTGGAGATTCGGAGCGCTAAGAGGGTAATAGTGGAAAAAGGAATGACTTCAAATATAAACTACACAGAATCATTCGGTGAAACTTCTTTCTGATCTGTGCATTCAGCTAACAGAGTTAAACCATACTTTTGATTGAGCAGATCTGAACACTCTTTCTGTAGAAAATGCAACTGGACATTTGGAGCGCTAAGAGCGTAGTAGTGGAAAAAGGAATATATTCAAATATAAACTACACAGAAACATTCTGTGAAACTTCTTTCTGATCTGAGCATTCAGCTAACAGAGTTAAACCATACTTTTGAATGAGCAGTTTTGAAACACTCTGTCTGTAGAAAATGCAACTGGACATTCGTAGCGCTAAGTGGGTAATAGTGGAAAAAAGAATATGTTCAAATATAAACTACACAGAAGCATTGTATGAAACTTCTTTCTGTTCTGTGCATTCAACTAACAGAGTTGAACCTTACTTTTGATTGAGCCGTTCTGAAACACTCTTTCTGTAGAAACTGCAATTGGACATTCTGAGCGCTAAGAGGCCTATATTGGGAAAAAGAATGTCTACAAATAAAAACTACACAGAAGAATTGTGTGAAACTTCTTTCTGTTCTGTTTGTTCAACTAAAAGATTTGAACCTTAGTTTTGATTGAGCCGTTCTGAAACACTCTTTCTGTAGAAAATGCAAGTGGAGATTCGGAGCGCTAAGAGGGTAATAGTGGAAAAAGGAATGTCTCCAAATATAAACTACACAGAATCATTCTGTGAAACTTCTTTCTGATCTGTGCATTCAGCTAACAGAGTTAAACCATACATTTGATTGAGCAGATCTGAACACTCTTTCTGTAGAAAATGCAACTGGACATTTGGAGCGCTAAGGGAGTAGTAGTGGAAAAAGGAATATATTCAAACATAAACTACACAGAAGCATTCTGTGAAACTTCTTTCTGATCTGAGCATTCAGCTAATAGAGTTAAACCATACTTTTGATTGAGCAGTTTTGAAACACTCTGTCTGTAGAAAGTGCAACTGGACATTCGTAGCGCTAAGTGGGTAATAGTGGAAAAAAGAATATGTTCAAATATAAACTACACAGAATCATTGTATGAAACTGCTTTCTGTTCTGTGCATTCAACTAACAGAGTTTAACCTTACTTTTGACTGAGCCTTTCTGAAACACTCTTTCTGTAGATACTGCAATTGGACATTCTGAGCGCTAAGAGGCCTCTATTGGGAAAAATAATATCTTCAAATAAAAACTACACAGAAGCATTGTGTGAAACTTATTTCTGATATGTTCATTAAGCTAACAGAGTTAAACCATACTTTTGATTGCGCAGTTCTGAACACTCTTTCTGTAGAAAATGCAAGTGGACATTCGGAGCGCTAAGAGGGTAATAGTGGAAAAAGGAATATATTCAAATATAAACTACACAGTAGCATTCTGTGAAAATTCTTTCTGTTCTGTGCATTCAACTAACAGAGTTGAACATTACTTTTGATTGATCCGTTCTGAAACACTCTTTCTGTAGAAACTGAAATTGGATATGCTAAGCGCTAAGAGGCCTACATTGGGAAAAAGAATATCTTCAAATAAAAACTACACAGATGCATTCTGTGAAACTTATTTCTGATCTGTAAATTCAGTTAACAGAGATAAAACATATTTTTGATTGAGCAGTTATGAAACACTCTTTTTGTAGAAAATGCAAGTGGAGATTCGGAGCGCTAAGAGGGTAATAGTGGAAAAAGGAATGACTTCAAATATAAACTACACAGAATAATTCGGTGAAACTTCTTTCTGATCTGTGCATTCAGCTAACAGAGTTAAACCATACTTTTGATTGAGCAGATCTGAACACTCTTTCTGTAGAAAATGCAACTGGACATTTGGTGCGCTAAGAGAGTAGTAGTGGAAAAAGGAATATATTCAAATATAAACTACACAGAAGCATTCTGTGAAACTTCTTTCTGATCTGAGCATTCAGCTAACAGAGTTAAACCATACTTTTGATTGAGCAGTTTTGAAACACTCTGTCTGTAGAAAATGCAACTGGACATTCGTAGGGCTAAGTGGGTAATAGTGGAAAAAAGAATATGTTCAAATATAAACTACACAGAAGCATTGTATGAAACTTCTTTCTGTTCTGTGCATTCAACTAACAGAGTTGAACCTTACTTTTGACTGAGCCTTTCTGAAACACTCTTTCTGTAGATACTGCAATTGGACATTCTGAGCGCTAAGAGGCCTCTATTGGGAAAAATAATATCTTCAAATAAAAACTACACAGAAGCATTGTGTGAAACTTATTTCTGATATGTTTATTAAGCTAACAGAGTTAAACCATACTTTTGATTGCGCAGTTCTGAACACTCTTTCTGTAGAAAATGCAAGTGGACATTCGGAGCGCTAAGAGGGTAATAGTGGAAAAAGGAATATATTCAAATATAAACTACACAGTAGCATTCTGTGAAAATTCTTTCTGTTCTGTGCATTCAACTAACAGAGTTGAACCTTACTTTTGATTGAGCCGTTCTGAAACACTCTTTCTGTAGAACCTGCAATTGGACATGCTAAGCGCTAAGAGGCCTACATTGGGAAAAAGAATATCTTCAAATAAAAACTACACAGATGCATTCTGTGAAACTTATTTCTGATCTGTAAATTCAGTTAACAGAGATAAAACATATTTTTGATTGAGCAGATATGAAACACTCTTTTTGTAGAAAATGCAAGTGGAGATTCGGAGCGCTAAGAGGGTAACAGTGGAAAAAGGAATGACTTCAAATATAAACTACACGGAATCATTCGGTGAAACTTCTTTCTGATCTGTGCATTCAGCTAACAGAGTTAAACCATACTTTTGATTTAGCAGATCTGAACACTCTTTCTGTAGAAAATGCAACTGGACATTTGGAGCGCTAAGAGCGTAGTAGTGGAAAAAGGAATATATTCAAATATAAACTACACAGAAGCATTCTGTGAAACTTCTTTCTGATCTGAGCATTCAGCTAACAGAGTTAAACCATACTTTTGATTGAGCAGTTTTGTAACACTCTGTCTGTAGAAAATGCAACTGGACATTCGTAGCGCTAAGTGTGTAATAGTGGAAAAAAGAATACGTTCAAATATAAACTACACAGAAGCATTGTATGAAACTTCTTTCTGTTCTGTGCATTCAACTAACAGAGTTGAACCTTACTTTTGATTGAGCCGTTCTGAAACACTCTTTCTGTAGAAACTGCAATTGGACATTCTGAGCGCTAAGAGGCCTATATTGGGAAAAAGAGTGTCTACAAATAAAAACTACACAGAAGAATTGTGTGAAACTTCTTTCTGTTCTGTTTGTTCAACTAAAAGATTTGAACCTTAGTTTTGATTGAGCCGTTCTGAAACACTCTTTCTGTAGAAAATGCAAGTGGAGATTCGGAGCGCTAAGAGGGTAATAGTGGAAAAAGGAATGTCTCCAAATATAAACTACACAGAATCATTCTGTGAAACTTCTTTCTGATCTGTGCATTCAGCTAACAGAGTTAAACCATACTTTTGATTGAGCAGATCTGAACACTCTTTCTGTAGAAAATGCAACTGGACATTTGGAGCGCTAAGAGAGTAGTAGTGGAAAAAGGAATATATTCAAATATAAACTACACAGAAGCATTCTGTGAAACTTCTTTCTGATCTGAGCATTCAGCTAACAGAGTTAAACCATACTTTTGATTGAGCAGTTTTGAAACACTCTGTCTGTAGAAAATGCAACTGGACATTCGTAGCGCTAAGTGGGTAATAGTGGAAAAAAGAATATGTTCAAATATAAACTACACAGAAGCATTGTATGAAACTTCTTTCTGTTCTGTGCATTCAACTAACAGACTTGAACCTTACTTTTGACTGAGCCTTTCTGAAACACTCTTTCTGTAGATACTGCAATTGGACATTCTGAGCGCTAAGAGGCCTATATTGGGAAAAATAATATCTTCAAATAAAAACTACACAGAAGCATTGTGTGAAACTTATTTCTGATATGTTCATTAAGCTAACAGAGTTAAACCATACTTTTGATTGCGCAGTTCTGAACACTCTTTCTGTAGAAAATGCAAGTGGACATTCGGAGCGCTAAGAGGGTAATAGTGGAAAAAGGAATATATTCAAATATAAACTACACAGTAGCATTCTGTGAAAATTCTTTCTGTTCTGTGCATTCAACTAACAGAGTTGAACCTTACTTTTGATTGAGCCGTTCTGAAACACTCTTTCTGTAGAAACTGCAATTGGACATGCTAAGCGCTAAGAGGCCTACATTGGGAAAAAGAATATCTTCAAATAAAAACTACACAGATGCATTCTGTGAAACTTATTTCTGATCTGTAAATTCAGTTAACAGAGATAAAACATATTTTTGATTGAGCAGATATGAAACACACTTTTTGTAGAAAATGCAAGTGGAGATTCGGAGCGCTAAGAGGGTAATAGTGGAAAAAGGAATGACTTCAAATATAAACTACACGGAATCATTCGGTGAAACTTTTTCTGATCTGTGCATTCAGCTAACAGAGTTAAACCATACTTTTGATTTAGCAGATCTGAACACTCTTTCTGTAGAAAATGCAACTGGACATTTGGAGCGCTAAGAGCGTAGTAGTGGAAAAAGGAATATATTCAAATATAAACTACACAGAAGCATTCTGTGAAACTTCTTTCTGATCTGAGCATTCAGCTAACAGAGTTAAACCATACTTTTGATTGAGCAGTTTTGAAACACTCTGTCTGTAGAAAATGCAACTGGACATTCGTAGCGCTAAGTGGGTAATAGTGGAAAAAAGAATATGTTCAAATATAAACTACACAGAAGCATTGTATGAAACTTCTTTCTGTTCTGTGCATTCAACTAACAGAGTTGAACCTTACTTTTGATTGAGCCGTTCTGAAACACTCTTTCTGTAGAAACTGCAATTGGACATTCTGAGCGCTAAGAGGCCTATATTGGGAAAAAGAATGTCTACAAATAAAAACTACACAGAAGAATTGTGTGAAACTTCTTTCTGTTCTGTTTGTTCAACTAAAAGATTTGAACCTTAGCTTTGATTGAGCCGTTCTGAAACACTCTTTCTGTAGAAAATGCAAGTGGAGATTCGGAGCGCTAAGAGGGTAATAGTGGAAAAAGGAATGTCTCCAAATATAAACTACACAGAATCATTCTGTGAAACTTCTTTCTGATCTGTGCATTCAGCTAACAGAGTTAAACCATACTTTTGATTGAGCAGATCTGAACACTCTTTCTGTAGAAAATGCAACTGGACATTTGGAGCGCTAAGAGAGTAGTAGTGGAAAAAGGAATATATTCCAATATAAACTACACAGAAGCATTCTGTGAAACTTCTTTCTGATCTGAGCATTCAGCTAACAGAGTTAAACCATACTTTTGATTGAGCAGTTTTGAAACACTCTGTCTGTAGAAAATGCAACTGGACATTCGTAGCGCTAAGTGGGTAATAGTGGAAAAAAGAATATGTTCAAATATAAACTACACAGAAGCATTGTATGAAACTTCTTTCTGTTCTGTGCATTCAACTAACAGAGTTGAACCTTACTTTTGACTGAGCCTTTCTGAAACACTCTTTCTGTAGATACTGCAATTGGACATTCTGAGCGCTAAGAGGCCTATATTGGGAAAAATAATATCTTCAAATAAAAACTACACAGAAGCATTGTGTGAAACTTATTTCTGATATGTTTATTAAGCTAACAGAGTTAAACCATACTTTTGATTGCGCAGTTCTGAACACTCTTTCTGTAGAAAATGCAAGTGGACATTCGGAGCGCTAAGAAGGTAATATTGGAAAAAGGAATATATTCAAATATAAACTACACAGTAGCATTCTGTGAAAATTCTTTCTGTTCTGTGCATTCAACTAACAGAGTTGAACCTTACTTTTGATTGAGCCGTTCTGAAACACTCTTTCTGTAGAAACTACAATTGGACATGCTAAGCGCTAAGAGGCCTACATTGGGAAAAAGAATATCTTCAAATAAAAACTACACAGATGCATTCTGTGAAACTTATTTCTGATCTGTAAATTCAGTTAACAGAGATAAAACTTATTTTTGATTGAGCAGTTATGAAACACTCTTTTTGTAGGAAATGCAAGTGGAGATTCGGAGCGCTAAGTGGGTAATAGTGGAAAAAGGAATGTCTTCAAATATAAACTACACGGAATCATTCGGTGAAACTTCTTTCTAATCTGTGCATTCAGCTAACAGAGTTAAACCATACTTTTGATTGAGCAGATCTGAACACTCTTTCTGTTGAAAATGCAACTGGACATTTGGAGCGCTAAGAGCGTAGTAGTGGAAAAAGGAATATATTCAAATATAAACTACACAGAAGCATTCTGTGAAACTTCTTTCTGATCTGAGCATTCAGCTAACAGAGTTAAACCATACTTTTGATTGAGCAGTTTTGAAACACTCTGTCTGTAGAAAATGCAACTGGACATTCGTAGCGCTAAGTGGGTAATAGTGGAAAAAATAATATGTTCAAATATAAACTACACAGAAGCATTGTATGAAACTACTTTCTGTTCTGTGCATTCAACTAACAGAGTTGAACCTTACTTTTGATTGAGCCGTTCTGAAACACTCTTTCTGTAGAAACTGCAATTGGACATTCTGAGCGCTAAGAGGCCTATATTGGGAAAAAGAATGTCTACAAATAAAAACTACACAGAAGAATTGTGTGAAACTTCTTTCTGTTCTGTTTGTTCAACTAAAAGATTTGAACCTTAGTTTTGATTGAGCCGTTCTGAAACACTCTTTCTGTAGAAAATGCAAGTGGAGATTCGGAGCGCTAAGAGGGTAATAGTGGAAAAAGGAATGTCTCCAAATATAAACTACACAGAATCATTCTGTGAAACTTCTTTCTGATCTGTGCATTCAGCTAACAGAGTTAAACCATACATTTGATTGAGCAGATCTGAACACTCTTTCTGTAGAAAATGCAACTGGACATTTGGAGCGCTAAGAGAATAGTAGTGGAAAAAGGAATATATTCAAATATAAACTACACAGAAGCATTCTGTGAAACTTCTTTCTGATCTGAGCATTCAGCTAACAGAGTTAAACCATACTTTTGATTGAGCAGTTTTGAAACACTCTGTCTGTAGAAAATGCAACTGGACATTCGTAGCGCTAAGTGGGTAATAGTGGAAAAGAGAATATGTTCAAATATAAACTACACAGAAGCATTGTATGAAACTTCTTTCTGTTCTGTGCATTCAACTAACAGAGTTGAACCTTACTTTTGTTTGAGCCTTTCTGAAACACTCTTTCTATAGAAACTGCAATTGGACATTCTGAGCGCTAAGAGGCCTATATTGGGAAAAATAATATCTTCAAATAAAAACTACACAGAAGCATTGTGTGAAACTTATTTCTGATATGTTCATTAAGCTAACAGAGTTAAACCATACTTTTGATTGCGCAGTTCTGAACACTCTTTCTGTAGAAAATGAAAGTGGACATTCGGAGCGCTAAGAGGGTAATAGTGGAAAAAGGAATATATTCAAATATAAACTACACAGTAGCATTCTGTGAAAATTCTTTCTGTTCTGTGCATTCAACTAACAGAGTTGAACCTTACTTTTGATTGAGCCGTTCTGAAACACTCTTTCTGTAGAAACTGCAATTGCACATGCTAAGCGCTAAGAGGCCTACATTGGGAAAAAGAATATCTTCAAATAAAAACTACACAGATGCATTCTGTGAAACTTATTTCTGATCTGTAAATTCAGTTAACAGAGATAAAACATATTTTTGATTGAGCAGTTATGAAACACTCTTTTTGTAGAAAATGCAAGTGGAGATTCGGAGCGCTAAGAGGGTAATAGTGGAAAAAGGAATGTCTTCAAATATAAACAACACGGAATCATTCGGTGAAACTTCTTTCTGATCTGTGCATTCAGCTAACAGAGTTAAACCATACTTTTGATTGAGCAGATCTGAACACTCTTTCTGTAGAAAATGCAACTGGACAGTTGGAGCGCTAACAGCGTAGTAGTGGAAAAAGCTATATATTCAAATATAAACTACACAGAAGCATTCTGTGAAACTTCTTTCTGATCTGAGCATTCAGCTAACAGAGTTAAACCATACTTTTGATTGAGCAGTTTTGAAACACTCTGTCTGTAGAAAATGCAACTGGACATTCGTAGCGCTAAGTGGGTAATAGTGGAAAAAAGAATATGTTCAAATATAAACTACACAGAAGCATTGTATGAAACTTCTTTCTGTTCTGTGCATTCAACTAACAGAGTTGAACCTTACTTTTGATTGAGCCGTTCTGAAACACTCTTTCTGTAGAAACTGCAATTGGACATTCTGAGCGCTAGGAGGCCTATATTGGGAAAAAGAATGTCTACAAATAAAAACTACACAGAAGAATTGTGTGAAATTTCTTTCTGTTCTGTTTGTTCAACTAAAAGATTTGAAACTTAGTTTTGATTGAGCCGTTCTGAAACACTCTTTCTGTAGAAAATGCAAGTGGAGATTCGGAGCGCTAAGAGGGTAATAGTGGAAAAAGGAATGTCTCCAAATATAAACTACACAGAATCATTCTGTGAAACTTCTTTCTGATCTGTGCATTCAGCTAACAGAGTTAAACCATACTTTTGATTGAGCAGATCTGAACACTCTTTCTGTAGAAAATGCAACTGGACATTTGGAGCGCTAAGAGAGTAGTAGTGGAAAAAGGAATATATTCAAATATAAACTACACAGAAGCATTCTGTGAAACTTCTTTCTGATCTGAGCATTCAGCTAACAGAGTTAAACCATACTTTTGATTGAGCAGTTTTGAAACACTCTGTCTGTAGAAAATGCAACTGGACATTCGTAGCGCTAAGTGGGTAATAGTGGAAAAAAGAATATGTTCAAATATAAACTACACAGAAGCATTGTATGAAACTTCTTTCTGTTCTGTGCATTCAACTAACAGAGTTGAACCTTACTTTTGACTGAGCCTTTCTGAAACACTCTTTCTGTAGATACTGCAATTGGACATTCTGAGCGCTACGAGGCCTATATTGGGAAAAATAATATCTTCAAATAAAAACTACACAGAAGCATTGTGTGAAACTTATTTCTGATATGTTTATTAAGCTAACAGAGTTAAACCATACTTTTGATTGCGCAGTTCTGAACACTCTTTCTGTAGAAAATGCAAGTGGACATTCGGAGCGCTAAGAGGGTAATAGTGGAAAAAGGAATATATTCAAATATAAACTACACAGTAGCATTCTGTGAAAATTCTTTCTGTTCTGTGCATTCAACTAACAGAGTTGAACCTTACTTTTGATTGAGCCGTTCTGAAACACTCTTTCTGTAGAAACTGCAATTGGACATGCTAAGCGCTAAGAGGCCTACATTGGGAAAAAGAATATCTTCAAATAAACACTACACAGATGCATTCTGTGAAACTTATTTCTGATCTGTAAATTCAGTTAACAGAGATAAAACTTATTTTTGATTGAGCAGTTATGAAACACTCTTTTTGTAGGAAATGCAAGTGGAGATTCGGAGCGCTAAGAGGGTAATAGTGGAAAAAGGAATGTCTTCAAATATAAACTACACGGAATCATTCGGTGAAACATCTTTCTGATCTGTGCATTCAGCTAACAGAGTTAAACCATACTTTTGATTGAGCAGATCTGAACACTCTTTCTGTTGAAAATGCAACTGGACATTTGGAGCGCTAAGAGCGTAGTAGTGGAAAAAGGAATATATTCAAATATAAACTACACAGAAGCATTGTATGAAACTTCTTTCTGTTCTGTGCATTCAACTAACAGAGTTGAACCTTACTTTTGATTGAGCCGTTCAGAAACACTCTTTCTGTAGAAACTGCAATTGGACATTCTGAGCGCTAGGAGGCCTATATTGGGAAAAAGAATGTCTACAAATAAAAACTACACAGAAGAATTGTGTGAAATTTCTTTCTGTTCTGTTTGTTCAACTAAAAGATTTGAAACTTAGTTTTGATTGAGCCGTTCTGAAACACTCTTTCTGTAGAAAATGCAAGTGGAGATTCGGAGCGCTAAGAGGGTAATAGTGGAAAAAGGAATGTCTCCAAATATAAACTACACAGAATCATTCTGTGAAACTTTTTCTGATCTGTGCATTCAGCTAACAGAGTTAAACCATACTTTTGATTGAGCAGATCTGAACACTCTTTCTGTAGAAAATGCAACTGGACATTTGGAGCGCTAAGAGAGTAGTAGTGGAAAAAGGAATATATTCAAATATAAACTACACAGAAGCATTCTGTGAAACTTCTTTCTGATCTGAGCATTCAGCTAACAGAGTTAAACCATACTTTTGATTGAGCCGTTTTGAAACACTCTGTCTGTAGAAAATGCAACTGGACATTCGTAGCGCTAAGTGGGTAATAGTGGAAAAAAGAATATGTTCAAATATAAACTACACAGAAGCATTGTATGAAACTTCTTTCTGTTCTGTGCATTCAACTAACAGAGTTGAACCTTACTTTTGACTGAGCCTTTCTGAAACACTCTTTCTGTAGATACTGCAATTGGACATTCTGAGCGCTAAGAGGCCTATATTGGGAAAAATAATATCTTCAAATAAAAACTACACAGAAGCATTGTGTGAAACTTATTTCTGATATGTTTATTAAGCTAACAGAGTTAAACCATACTTTTGATTGCGCAGTTCTGAACACTCTTTCTGTAGAAAATGCAAGTGGACATTCGGAGCGCTAAGAGGGTAATAGTGGAAAAAGGAATATATTCAAATATAAACTACACAGTAGCATTCTGTGAAAATTCTTTCTGTTCTGTGCATTCAACTAACAGAGTTGAACCTTACTTTTGATTGAGCCGTTCTGAAACACTCCTTCTGTAGAAACTGCAATTGGACATGCTAAGCGCTAAGAGGCCTACATTGGGAAAAAGAATATCTTCAAATAAACACTACACAGATGCATTCTGTGAAACTTATTTCTGATCTGTAAATTCAGTTAACAGAGATAAAACTTATTTTTGATTGAGCAGTTATGAAACACTCTTTTTGTAGGAAATGCAAGTGGAGATTCGGAGCGCTAAGAGGGTAATAGTGGAAAAAGGAATGTCTTCAAATATAAACTACACGGAATCATTCGGTGAAACATCTTTCTGATCTGTGCATTCAGCTAACAGAGTTAAACCATACTTTTGATTGAGCAGATCTGAACACTCTTTCTGTTGAAAATGCAACTGGACATTTGGAGCGCTAAGAGCGTAGTAGTGGAAAAAGGAATATATTCAAATATAAACTACACAGAAGCATTCTGTGAAACTTCTTTCTGATCTGAGCATTCAGCTAACAGAGTTAAACCATACTTTTGATTGAGCAGTTTTGAAACACTCTGTCTGTAGAAAATGCAACTGGACATTCGTAGCGCTAAGTGGGTAATAGTGGAAAAAATAATATGTTCAAATATAAACTACACAGAAGCATTGTATGAAACTACTTTCTGTTCTGTGCATTCAACTAACAGAGTTGAACCTTACTTTTGATTGAGCCGTTCTGAAACACTCTTTCTGTAGAAACTGCAATTGGACATTCTGAGGGCTAAGAGGCCTATATTGGGAAAAAGAATGTCTACAAATAAAAACTACACAGAAGAATTGTGTGAAACTTCTTTCTGTTCTGTTTGTTCAACTAAAAGATTTGAACTTTAGTTTTGATTGAGCCGTTCTGAAACACTCTTTCTGTAGAAAATGCAAGTGGAGATTCGGAGCGCTAAGAGGGTAATAGTGGAAAAAGGAATGTCTCCAAATATAAACTACACAGAATCATTCTGTGAAACTTCTTTCTGATCTGTGCATTCATCTAACAGAGTTAAACCATACTTTTGATTGAGCAGATCTGAACACTCTTTCTGTAGAAAATGCAACTGGAAATTTGGAGCGCTAAGAGAGTAGTAGTGGAAAAAGGAATATATTCAAATATAAACTACACAGAAGCATTCTGTGAAACTTCTTTCTGATCTGAGCATTCAGCTAACAGAGTTAAACCATACTTTTGATTGAGCAGTTTTGAAACACTCTGTCTGTAGAAAATGCAACTGGACATTCGTAGCGCTAAGTGGGTAATAGTGGAAAAAAGAATATGTTCAAATATAAACTACACAGAAGCATTGTATGAAACTTCTTTCTGTTCTGTGCATTCAACTAACAGAGTTGAACCTTACTTTTGTTTGAGCCTTTCTGAAACACTCTTTCTATAGAAACTGCAATTGGACATTCTGAGCGCTAAGAGGCCTATATTGGGAAAAAAAATATCTTCAAATAAAAACTACACAGAAGCATTGTGTGAAACTTATTTCTGATATGTTCATTAAGCTAACAGAGTTAAACCATACTTTTGATTGCGCAGTTCTGAACACTCTTTCTGTAGAAAATGCAAGTGGACATTCGGAGCGCTAAGAGGGTAATAGTGGAAAAAGGAATATATTCAAATATAAACTACACAGTAGCATTCTGTGAAAATTCTTTCTGTTCTGTGCATTCAACTAACAGAGTTGAACCTTACTTTTGATTGAGCCGTTCTGAAACACTCTTTCTGTAGAAACTGCAATTGGACATGCTAAGCGCTAAGAGGCCAACATTGGGAAAAAGAATATCTTCAAATAAAAACTACACAGATGCATTCTGTGAAACTTATTTCTGATCTGTAAATTCAGTTAACAGAGATAAAACTTATTTTTGATTGAGCAGTTATGAAACACTCTTTTTGTAGAAAATGCAAGTGGAGATTCGGAGCGCTAAGAGGGTAATAGTGGAAAAAGGAATGTCTTCAAATATAAACTACACGGAATCATTCGGTGAAACTTCTTTCTGATCTGTGCATTCAGCTAACAGAGTTAAACCATACTTTTGATTGAGCAGATCTGAACACTCTTTCTGTTGAAAATGCAACTGGACATTTGGAGCGCTAAGAGCGTAGTAGTGGAAAAAGGAATATATTCAAATATACACTACACAGAAGCATGCTGTGAAACTTCTTTCTGATCTGAGCATTCAGCTAACAGAGTTAAACCATAATTTTGATTGAGCAGTTTTGAAACACTCTGTCTGTAGAAAATGCAACTGGACATTCGTAGCGCTAAGTGGGTAATAGTGGAAAAAATAATATGTTCAAATATAAACTACAGAGAAGCATTGTATGAAACTACTTTCTGTTCTGTGAATTCAACTAACAGAGTTGAACCTTACTTTTGATTGAGCCGTTCTGAAACACTCTTTCTGTAGAAACTGCAATTGGACATTCTGAGCGCTAAGAGGCCTATATTGGGAAAAAGAATGTCTACAAATAAAAACTACAAAGAAGAATTGTCTGAAACTTCTTTCTGTTCTGTTTGTTCAACTAAAAGATTTGAACCTTAGTTTTGATTGAGCCGTTCTGAAACACTCTTTCTGTAGAACATGCAAGTGGAGATGCGGAGCGCGAAGAGGGTAATAGTGGAAAAAGGAATGTCTCCAAATATAAACTACACAGAATCATTCTGTGAAACTTCTTTCTGATCTGTGCATTCAGCTAACAGAGTTAAACCATACTTTTTATTGAGCAGATCTGAACACTCTTTCTGTAGAAAATGCAACTGGACATTTGGAGCGCTAAGAGAGTAGTAGTGGAAAAAGGAATATATACAAATATAAACTACACAGAAGCATTCTGTGAAACTTCTTTCTGATCTGAGCATTCAGCTAACAGAGTTAAACCATACTTTTGATTGAGCAGTTTTGAAACACTCTGTCTGTAGAAAATGCAACTGGACATTCGTAGCGCTAAGTGGGTAATAGTGGAAAAAAGAATATGTTCAAATATAAACTACACAGAAGCATTGTATGAAACTTCTTTCTGTTCTGTGCATTCAACTAACAGAGTTGAACCTTACTTTTGATTGAGCCTTTCTGAAACACTCTTTCTATAGAAACTGCAATTGGACATTCTGAGCGCTAAGAGGCCTCTATTGGGAAAAATAATATCTTCAAATAAAAACTACACAGAAGCATTGTGTGAAACTTATTTCTGATATGTTCATTAAGCTAACAAAGTTAAACCATACTTTGGTTTGCGCAGTTCTGCACACTCTTTCTGTAGAAAATGCAAGTGGACATTCGGAGCGCTAAGAGGGTAATAGTGGAAAAAGGAATATATTCAAATATAAACTACACAGTAGCATTCTGTGAAAATTCTTTCTGTTCTGTGCATTCAACTAACAGAGTTGAACCTTACTTTTGATTGAGCCGTTCTGAAACACTCTTTCTGTAGAAACTGCAATTGCACATGCTAAGCGCTAAGAGGCCTACATTGGGAAAAAGAATATCTTCAAATAAAAACTACACAGATGCATTCTGTGAAACTTATTTCTGATCTGTAAATTCAGTTAACAGAGATAAAACATATTTTTGATTGAGCAGTTATGAAACACTCTTTTTGTAGAAAATGCAAGTGGAGATTCGGAGCGCTAAGAGGGTAATAGTGGAAAAAGGAATGTCTTCAAATATAAACAACACGGAATCATTCGGTGAAACTTCTTTCTGATCTGTGCATTCAGCTAACAGAGTTAAACCATACTTTTGATTGAGCAGATCTGAACACTCTTTCTGTAGAAAATGCAACTGGACAGTTGGAGCGCTAACAGCGTAGTAGTGGAAAAAGCTATATATTCAAATATAAACTACACAGAAGCATTCTGTGAAACTTCTTTCTGATCTGAGCATTCAGCTAACAGAGTTAAACCATACTTTTGATTGAGCAGTTTTGAAACACTCTGTCTGTAGAAAATGCAACTGGACATTCGTAGCGCTAAGTGGGTAATAGTGGAAAAAAGAATATGTTCAAATATAAACTACACAGAAGCATTGTATGAAACTTCTTTCTGTTCTGTGCATTCAACTAACAGAGTTGAACCTTACTTTTGATTGAGCCGTTCTGAAACACTCTTTCTGTAGAAACTGCAATTGGACATTCTGAGCGCTAGGAGGCCTATATTGGGAAAAAGAATGTCTACAAATAAAAACTACACAGAAGAATTGTGTGAAATTTCTTTCTGTTCTGTTTGTTCAACTAAAAGATTTGAAACTTAGTTTTGATTGAGCCGTTCTGAAACACTCTTTCTGTAGAAAATGCAAGTGGAGATTCGGAGCGCTAAGAGGGTAATAGTGGAAAAAGGAATGTCTCCAAATATAAACTACACAGAATCATTCTGTGAAACTTCTTTCTGATCTGTGCATTCAGCTAACAGAGTTAAACCATACTTTTGATTGAGCAGATCTGAACACTCTTTCTGTAGAAAATGCAACTGGACATTTGGAGCGCTAAGAGAGTAGTAGTGGAAAAAGGAATATATTCAAATATAAACTACACAGAAGCATTCTGTGAAACTTCTTTCTGATCTGAGCATTCAGCTAACAGAGTTAAACCATACTTTTGATTGAGCAGTTTTGAAACACTCTGTCTGTAGAAAATGCAACTGGACATTCGTAGCGCTAAGTGGGTAATAGTGGAAAAAAGAATATGTTCAAATATAAACTACACAGAAGCATTGTATGAAACTTCTTTCTGTTCTGTGCATTCAACTAACAGAGTTGAACCTTACTTTTGACTGAGCCTTTCTGAAACACTCTTTCTGTAGATACTGCAATTGGACATTCTGAGCGCTACGAGGCCTATATTGGGAAAAATAATATCTTCAAATAAAAACTACACAGAAGCATTGTGTGAAACTTATTTCTGATATGTTTATTAAGCTAACAGAGTTAAACCATACTTTTGATTGCGCAGTTCTGAACACTCTTTCTGTAGAAAATGCAAGTGGACATTCGGAGCGCTAAGAGGGTAATAGTGGAAAAAGGAATATATTCAAATATAAACTACACAGTAGCATTCTGTGAAAATTCTTTCTGTTCTGTGCATTCAACTAACAGAGTTGAACCTTACTTTTGATTGAGCCGTTCTGAAACACTCTTTCTGTAGAAACTGCAATTGGACATGCTAAGCGCTAAGAGGCCTACATTGGGAAAAAGAATATCTTCAAATAAACACTACACAGATGCATTCTGTGAAACTTATTTCTGATCTGTAAATTCAGTTAACAGAGATAAAACTTATTTTTGATTGAGCAGTTATGAAACACTCTTTTTGTAGGAAATGCAAGTGGAGATTCGGAGCGCTAAGAGGGTAATAGTGGAAAAAGGAATGTCTTCAAATATAAACTACACGGAATCATTCGGTGAAACATCTTTCTGATCTGTGCATTCAGCTAACAGAGTTAAACCATACTTTTGATTGAGCAGATCTGAACACTCTTTCTGTTGAAAATGCAACTGGACATTTGGAGCGCTAAGAGCGTAGTAGTGGAAAAAGGAATATATTCAAATATAAACTACACAGAAGCATTGTATGAAACTTCTTTCTGTTCTGTGCATTCAACTAACAGAGTTGAACCTTACTTTTGATTGAGCCGTTCAGAAACACTCTTTCTGTAGAAACTGCAATTGGACATTCTGAGCGCTAGGAGGCCTATATTGGGAAAAAGAATGTCTACAAATAAAAACTACACAGAAGAATTGTGTGAAATTTCTTTCTGTTCTGTTTGTTCAACTAAAAGATTTGAAACTTAGTTTTGATTGAGCCGTTCTGAAACACTCTTTCTGTAGAAAATGCAAGTGGAGATTCGGAGCGCTAAGAGGGTAATAGTGGAAAAAGGAATGTCTCCAAATATAAACTACACAGAATCATTCTGTGAAACTTTTTCTGATCTGTGCATTCAGCTAACAGAGTTAAACCATACTTTTGATTGAGCAGATCTGAACACTCTTTCTGTAGAAAATGCAACTGGACATTTGGAGCGCTAAGAGAGTAGTAGTGGAAAAAGGAATATATTCAAATATAAACTACACAGAAGCATTCTGTGAAACTTCTTTCTGATCTGAGCATTCAGCTAACAGAGTTAAACCATACTTTTGATTGAGCAGTTTTGAAACACTCTGTCTGTAGAAAATGCAACTGGACATTCGTAGCGCTAAGTGGGTAATAGTGGAAAAAAGAATATGTTCAAATATAAACTACACAGAAGCATTGTATGAAACTTCTTTCTGTTCTGTGCATTCAACTAACAGAGTTGAACCTTACTTTTAACTGAGCCTTTCTGAAACACTCTTTCTGTAGATACTGCAATTGGACATTCTGAGCGCTAAGAGGCCTATATTGGGAAAAATAATATCTTCAAATAAAGACTACACAGAAGCATTGTGTGAAACTTATTTCTGATATGTTTATTAAGCTAACAGAGTTAAACCATACTTTTGATTGCGCAGTTCTGAACACTCTTTCTGTAGAAAATGCAAGTGGACATTCGGAGCGCTAAGAGGGTAATAGTGGAAAAAGGAATATATTCAAATATAAACTACACAGTAGCATTCTGTGAAAATTCTTTCTGTTCTGTGCATTCAACTAACAGAGTTGAACCTTACTTTTGATTGAGCCGTTCTGAAACACTCCTTCTGTAGAAACTGCAATTGGACATGCTAAGCGCTAAGAGGCCTACATTGGGAAAAAGAATATCTTCAAATAAACACTACACAGATGCATTCTGTGAAACTTATTTCTGATCTGTAAATTCAGTTAACAGAGATAAAACTTATTTTTGATTGAGCAGTTATGAAACACTCTTTTTGTAGGAAATGCAAGTGGAGATTCGGAGCGCTAAGAGGGTAATAGTGGAAAAAGGAATGTCTTCAAATATAAACTACACGGAATCATTCGGTGAAACATCTTTCTGATCTGTGCATTCAGCTAACAGAGTTAAACCATACTTTTGATTGAGCAGATCTGAACACTCTTTCTGTTGAAAATGCAACTGGACATTTGGAGCGCTAAGAGCGTAGTAGTGGAAAAAGGAATATATTCAAATATAAACTACACAGAAGCATTCTGTGAAACTTCTTTCTGATCTGAGCATTCAGCTAACAGAGTTAAACCATACTTTTGATTGAGCAGTTTTGAAACACTCTGTCTGTAGAAAATGCAACTGGACATTCGTAGCGCTAAGTGGGTAATAGTGGAAAAAATAATATGTTCAAATATAAACTACACAGAAGCATTGTATGAAACTACTTTCTGTTCTGTGCATTCAACTAACAGAGTTGAACCTTACTTTTGATTGAGCCGTTCTGAAACACTCTTTCTGTAGAAACTGCAATTGGACATTCTGAGCGCTAAGAGGCCTATATTGGGAAAAAGAATGTCTACAAATAAAAACTACACAGAAGAATTGTGTGAAACTTCTTTCTGTTCTGTTTGTTCAACTAAAAGATTTGAACTTTAGTTTTGATTGAGCCGTTCTGAAACACTCTTTCTGTAGAAAATGCAAGTGGAGATTCGGAGCGCTAAGAGGGTAATAGTGGAAAAAGGAATGTCTCCAAATATAAACTACACAGAATCATTCTGTGAAACTTCTTTCTGATCTGTGCATTCATCTAACAGAGTTAAACCATACTTTTGATTGAGCAGATCTGAACACTCTTTCTGTAGAAAATGCAACTGGAAATTTGGAGCGCTAAGAGAGTAGTAGTGGAAAAAGGAATATATTCAAATATAAACTACACAGAAGCATTCTGTGAAACTTCTTTCTGATCTGAGCATTCAGCTAACAGAGTTAAACCATACTTTTGATTGAGCAGTTTTGAAACACTCTGTCTGTAGAAAATGCAACTGGACATTCGTAGCGCTAAGTGGGTAATAGTGGAAAAAAGAATATGTTCAAATATAAACTACACAGAAGCATTGTATGAAACTTCTTTCTGTTCTGTGCATTCAACTAACAGAGTTGAACCTTACTTTTGTTTGAGCCTTTCTGAAACACTCTTTCTATAGAAACTGCAATTGGACATTCTGAGCGCTAAGAGGCCTATATTGGGAAAAAAAATATCTTCAAATAAAAACTACACAGAAGCATTGTGTGAAACTTATTTCTGATATGTTCATTAAGCTAACAGAGTTAAACCATACTTTTGATTGCGCAGTTCTGAACACTCTTTCTGTAGAAAATGCAAGTGGACATTCGGAGCGCTAAGAGGGTAATAGTGGAAAAAGGAATATATTCAAATATAAACTACACAGTAGCATTCTGTGAAAATTCTTTCTGTTCTGTGCATTCAACTAACAGAGTTGAACCTTACTTTTGATTGAGCCGTTCTGAAACACTCTTTCTGTAGAAACTGCAATTGGACATGCTAAGCGCTAAGAGGCCAACATTGGGAAAAAGAATATCTTCAAATAAAAACTACACAGATGCATTCTGTGAAACTTATTTCTGATCTGTAAATTCAGTTAACAGAGATAAAACTTATTTTTGATTGAGCAGTTATGAAACACTCTTTTTGTAGAAAATGCAAGTGGAGATTCGGAGCGCTAAGAGGGTAATAGTGGAAAAAGGAATGTCTTCAAATATAAACTACACGGAATCATTCGGTGAAACTTCTTTCTGATCTGTGCATTCAGCTAACAGAGTTAAACCATACTTTTGATTGAGCAGATCTGAACACTCTTTCTGTTGAAAATGCAACTGGACATTTGGAGCGCTAAGAGCGTAGTAGTGGAAAAAGGAATATATTCAAATATACACTACACAGAAGCATGCTGTGAAACTTCTTTCTGATCTGAGCATTCAGCTAACAGAGTTAAACCATAATTTTGATTGAGCAGTTTTGAAACACTCTGTCTGTAGAAAATGCAACTGGACATTCGTAGCGCTAAGTGGGTAATAGTGGAAAAAATAATATGTTCAAATATAAACTACAGAGAAGCATTGTATGAAACTACTTTCTGTTCTGTGAATTCAACTAACAGAGTTGAACCTTACTTTTGATTGAGCCGTTCTGAAACACTCTTTCTGTAGAAACTGCAATTGGACATTCTGAGCGCTAAGAGGCCTATATTGGGAAAAAGAATGTCTACAAATAAAAACTACAAAGAAGAATTGTCTGAAACTTCTTTCTGTTCTGTTTGTTCAACTAAAAGATTTGAACCTTAGTTTTGATTGAGCCGTTCTGAAACACTCTTTCTGTAGAACATGCAAGTGGAGATGCGGAGCGCGAAGAGGGTAATAGTGGAAAAAGGAATGTCTCCAAATATAAACTACACAGAATCATTCTGTGAAACTTCTTTCTGATCTGTGCATTCAGCTAACAGAGTTAAACCATACTTTTTATTGAGCAGATCTGAACACTCTTTCTGTAGAAAATGCAACTGGACATTTGGAGCGCTAAGAGAGTAGTAGTGGAAAAAGGAATATATACAAATATAAACTACACAGAAGCATTCTGTGAAACTTCTTTCTGATCTGAGCATTCAGCTAACAGAGTTAAACCATACTTTTGATTGAGCAGTTTTGAAACACTCTGTCTGTAGAAAATGCAACTGGACATTCGTAGCGCTAAGTGGGTAATAGTGGAAAAAAGAATATGTTCAAATATAAACTACACAGAAGCATTGTATGAAACTTCTTTCTGTTCTGTGCATTCAACTAACAGAGTTGAACCTTACTTTTGATTGAGCCTTTCTGAAACACTCTTTCTATAGAAACTGCAATTGGACATTCTGAGCGCTAAGAGGCCTCTATTGGGAAAAATAATATCTTCAAATAAAAACTACACAGAAGCATTGTGTGAAACTTATTTCTGATATGTTCATTAAGCTAACAAAGTTAAACCATACTTTGGTTTGCGCAGTTCTGCACACTCTTTCTGTAGAAAATGCAAGTGGACATTCGGAGCGCTAAGAGGGTAATAGTGGAAAAAGGAATATATTCAAATATAAACTACACAGTAGCATTCTGTGAAAATACTTTCTGTTCTGTGCATTCAACTAACAGAGTTGAACCTTACTTTTGATTGAGCCGTTCTGAAACACTTTTTCTGTAGAAACTGCAATTGGACATGCTAAGCGCTAAGAGGCCTACATTGGGAAAAAGAATATCTTCAAATAAAAACTACACAGATGCATTCTGTGAAACTTATTTCTGATCTGTAAATTCAGTTAACAGAGATAAAACTTATTTTTGATTGAGCAGTTATGAAACACTCTTTTTGTAGAAAATGCAAGTGGAGATTCGGAGCGCTAAGAGGGTAATAGTGGAAAAAGGAATGTCTTCAAATATAAACTACACGGAATCATTCGGTGAAACTTCTTTCTGATCTGTGCTTTCAGCTAACAGAGTGAAACCATACTTTTGATTGAGCAGATCTGAACACTCTTTCTGTTGAAAATGCAACTGGACATTTGGAGCGCTAACAGCGTAGTAGTGGAAAAAGGTATATATTCAAATATAAACTACACAGAAGCATTCTGTGAAACTTCTTTCTGATCTGAGCATTCAGCTAACAGAGTTAAACCATACTTTTGATTGAGCAGTTTTGAAACACTCTGTCTGTAGAAAATGCAACTGGACATTCGTAGCGCTAAGTGGGTAATAGTGGAAAAAATAATATGTTCAAATATAAACTACACAGAAGCATTGTATGAAACTACATTCTGTTCTGTGCATTCAACTAACAGAGTTGAACCTTACTTTTGATTGAGCCGTTCTGAAACACTCTTTCTGTAGAAACTGCAATTGGACATTCTGAGCGCTAAGAGGCCTATATTGGGAAAAAGAATGTCTACAAATAAAAACTACACAGAAGAATTGTGTGAAACTTCTTTCTGTTCTGTTTGTTCAACTAAAAGATTTGAACCTTAGTTTTGATTGAGCCGTTCTGAAACACTCTTTCTGTAGAAAATGCAAGTGGAGATTCGGAGCGCTAAGAGGGTAATAGTGGAAAAAGGAATGTCTCCAAATATAAACTACACAGAATCATTCTGTGAAACTTCTTTCTGATCTG
The DNA here is from genome assembly GCF_028878055.3 of Symphalangus syndactylus. NCBI lineage: Eukaryota > Metazoa > Chordata > Mammalia > Primates > Hylobatidae > Symphalangus > Symphalangus syndactylus. Next base: position 105,664,890 of record NC_072437.2, on the reverse strand, counting down.
TGCATTCAGCTAACAGAGTTAAACCATACTTTTGATTGAGCAGATCTGAACACTCTTTCTGTAGAAAATGCAACTGGACATTTGGAGCGCTAAGAGAGTAGTAGTGGAAAAAGGAATATATTCAAATATAAACTACACAGAAGCATTCTGTGAAACTTCTTTCTGATCTGAGCATTCAGCTAACAGAATTAAACCATACTTTTGATTGAGCAGTTTTGAAACACTCTGTCTGTAGAAAATGCAACTGGACATTCGTATCGCTAAGTGGGTAATAGTGGAAAAAAGAATATGTTCAAATATAAACTACACAGAAGCATTGTATGAAACTTCTTTCTGTTCTGTGCATTCAACTAACAGAGTTGAACCTTACTTTTGATTGAGCCTTTCTGAAACACTCTTTCTATAGAAACTGCAATTGGACATTCTGACCGCTAAGATGCCTATATTGGGAAAAAAAATATCTTCAAATAAAAACTACACAGAAGCATTGTGTGAAACTTATTTCTGATATGTTCATTAAGCTAACAGAGTTAAACCATACTTTTGATTGCGCAGTTCTGAACACTCTTTCTGTAGAAAATGCAAGTGGACATTCGGAGCGCTAAGAGGGTAATAGTGGAAAAAGGAAAATATTCAAATATAAACTACACAGTAGCATTCTGTGAAAATTCTTTCTGTTCTGTGCATTCAACTAACAGAGTTGAACCTTACTTTTGATTGAGCCGTTCTGAAACACTCTTTCTGTAGAAACTGCAATTGGACATGCTAAGCGCTAAGAGGCCTACATTGGGAAAAAGAATATCTTCAAATAAAAACTACACAGATGCATTCTGTGAAACTTATTTCTGATCTGTAAATTCAGTTAACAGAGATAAAACTTATTTTTGATTGAGCAGTTATGAAACACTCTTTTTGTAGAAAATGCAAGTGGAGATTCGGAGCGCTAAGAGGGTAATAGTGGAAAAAGGAATGTCTTCAAATATAAACTACACGGAATCATTCGGTGAAACTTCTTTCTGATCTGTGCATTCAGCTAACAGAGTTAAACCATACTTTTGATTGAGCAGATCTGAACACTCTTTCTGTTGAAAATGCAACTGGACATTTGGAGCGCTAAGAGCGTAGTAGTGGAAAAAGGAATATATTCAAATATACACTACACAGAAGCATGCTGTGAAACTTCTTTCTGATCTGAGCATTCAGCTAACAGAGTTAAACCATACTTTTGATTGAGCAGTTTTGAAACACTCTGTCTGTAGAAAATGCAACTGGACATTCGTAGCGCTAAGTGGGTAATAGTGGAAAAAAGAATATGTTCAAATATAAACTACACAGAAGCATTGTATGAAACTTCTTTCTGTTCTGTGCATTCAACTAACAGAGTTGAACCTTACTTTTGATTGAGCCTTTCTGAAACACTCTTTCTATAGAAACTGCAATTGGACATTCTGAGCGCTAAGAGGCCTCTATTGGGAAAAATAATATCTTCAAATAAAAACTACACAGAAGCATTGTGTGAAACTTATTTCTGATATGTTCATTAAGCTAACAAAGTTAAACCATACTTTGGTTTGCGCAGTTCTGCACACTCTTTCTGTAGAAAATGCAAGTGGACATTCGGAGCGCTAAGAGGGTAATAGTGGAAAAAGGAATATATTCAAATATAAACTACACAGTAGCATTCTGTGAAAATACTTTCTGTTCTGTGCATTCAACTAACAGAGTTGAACCTTACTTTTGATTGAGCCGTTCTGAAACACTTTTTCTGTAGAAACTGCAATTGGACATGCTAAGCGCTAAGAGGCCTACATTGGGAAAAAGAATATCTTCAAATAAAAACTACACAGATGCATTCTGTGAAACTTATTTCTGATCTGTAAATTCAGTTAACAGAGATAAAATTTATTTTTGATTGAGCAGTTATGAAACACTCTTTTTGTAGAAAATGCAAGTGGAGATTCGGAGCGCTAAGAGGGTAATAGTGGAAAAAGGAATGTCTTCAAATATAAACTACACGGAATCATTCGGTGAAACTTCTTTCTGATCTGTGCTTTCAGCTAACAGAGTGAAACCATACTTTTGATTGAGCAGATCTGAACACTCTTTCTGTTGAAAATGCAACTGGACATTTGGAGCGCTAACAGCGTAGTAGTGGAAAAAGGTATATATTCAAATATAAACTACACAGAAGCATTCTGTGAAACTTCTTTCTGATCTGAGCATTCAGCTAACAGAGTTAAACCATACTTTTGATTGAGCAGTTTTGAAACACTCTGTCTGTAGAAAATGCAACTGGACATTCGTAGCGCTAAGTGGGTAATAGTGGAAAAAATAATATGTTCAAATATAAACTACACAGAAGCATTGTATGAAACTACATTCTGTTCTGTGCATTCAACTAACAGAGTTGAACCTTACTTTTGATTGAGCCGTTCTGAAACACTCTTTCTGTAGAAACTGCAATTGGACATTCTGAGCGCTAAGAGGCCTATATTGGGAAAAAGAATGTCTACAAATAAAAACTACACAGAAGAATTGTGTGAAACTTCTTTCTGTTCTGTTTGTTCAACTAAAAGATTTGAACCTTAGTTTTGATTGAGCCGTTCTGAAACACTCTTTCTGTAGAAAATGCAAGTGGAGATTCGGAGCGCTAAGAGGGTAATAGTGGAAAAAGGAATGTCTCCAAATATAAACTACACAGAATCATTCTGTGAAACTTCTTTCTGATCTGTGCATTCAGCTAACAGAGTTAAACCATACTTTTGATTGAGCAGATCTGAACACTCTTTCTGTAGAAAATGCAACTGGACATTTGGAGCGCTAAGAGAGTAGTAGTGGAAAAAGGAATATATTCAAATATAAACTACACAGAAGCATTCTGTGAAACTTCTTTCTGATCTGAGCATTCAGCTAACAGAATTAAACCATACTTTTGATTGAGCAGTTTTGAAACACTCTGTCTGTAGAAAATGCAACTGGACATTCGTATCGCTAAGTGGGTAATAGTGGAAAAAAGAATATGTTCAAATATAAACTACACAGAAGCATTGTATGAAACTTCTTTCTGTTCTGTGCATTCAACTAACAGAGTTGAACCTTACTTTTGATTGAGCCTTTCTGAAACACTCTTTCTATAGAAACTGCAATTGGACATTCTGACCGCTAAGATGCCTATATTGGGAAAAAAAATATCTTCAAATAAAAACTACACAGAAGCATTGTGTGAAACTTATTTCTGATATGTTCATTAAGCTAACAGAGTTAAACCATACTTTTGATTGCGCAGTTCTGAACACTCTTTCTGTAGAAAATGCAAGTGGACATTCGGAGCGCTAAGAGGGTAATAGTGGAAAAAGGAAAATATTCAAATATAAACTACACAGTAGCATTCTGTGAAAATTCTTTCTGTTCTGTGCATTCAACTAACAGAGTTGAACCTTACTTTTGATTGAGCCGTTCTGAAACACTCTTTCTGTAGAAACTGCAATTGGACATGCTAAGCGCTAAGAGGCCTACATTGGGAAAAAGAATATCTTCAAATAAAAACTACACAGATGCATTCTGTGAAACTTATTTCTGATCTGTAAATTCAGTTAACAGAGATAAAACTTATTTTTGATTGAGCAGTTATGAAACACTCTTTTTGTAGAAAATGCAAGTGGAGATTCGGAGCGCTAAGAGGGTAATAGTGGAAAAAGGAATGTCTTCAAATATAAACTACACGGAATCATTCGGTGAAACTTCTTTCTGATCTGTGCATTCAGCTAACAGAGTTAAACCATACTTTTGATTGAGCAGATCTGAACACTCTTTCTGTTGAAAATGCAACTGGACATTTGGAGCGCTAAGAGCGTAGTAGTGGAAAAAGGAATATATTCAAATATACACTACACAGAAGCATGCTGTGAAACTTCTTTCTGATCTGAGCATTCAGCTAACAGAGTTAAACCATACTTTTGATTGAGCAGTTTTGAAACACTCTGTCTGTAGAAAATGCAACTGGACATTCGTAGCGCTAAGTGGGTAATAGTGGAAAAAATAATATGTTCAAATATAAACTACACAGAAGCATTGTATGAAACTACTTTCTGTTCTGTGAATTCAACTAACAGAGTTGAACCTTACTTTTGATTGAGCCGTTCTGAAACACTCTTTCTGTAGAAACTGCAATTGGACATTCTGAGCGCTAAGAGGCCTATATTGGGAAAAAGAATGTCTACAAATAAAAACTACACAGAAGAATTGTGTGAAACTTCTTTCTGTTCTGTTTGTTCAACTAAAAGATTTGAACCTTAGTTTTGATTGAGCCGTTCTGAAACACTCTTTCTGTAGAAAATGCAAGTGGAGATTCGGAGCGCTAAGAGGGTAATAGTGGAAAAAGGAATGTCTCCAAATATAAACTACACAGAATTATTCTGTGAAACTTCTTTCTGATCTGTGCATTCAGCTAACAGAATTAAACCATACTTTTGATTGAGCAGATCTGAACACTCTTTCTGTAGAAAATGCAACTGGACATTTGGAGCGCTAAGAGAGTAGTAGTGGAAAAAGGAATATATACAAATATAAACTACACAGAAGCATTCTCTGAAACTTCTTTCTGATCTGAGCATTCAGCTAACAGAGTTAAACCATACTTTTGATTGAGCAGCTTTGAAACACTCTGTCTGTAGAAAATGCAACTGGACATTCGTAGCGCTAAGTGGGTAATAGTGGAAAAAAGAATATGTTCAAATATAAACTACACAGAAGCATTGTATGAAACTTCTTTCTGTTCTGTGCATTCAACTAACAGAGTTGAACCTTACTTTTGATTGAGCCTTTCTGAAACACTCTTTCTATAGAAACTGCAATTGGACATTCTGAGCGCTAAGAGGCCTCTATTGGGAAAAATAATATCTTCAAATAAAAACTACACAGAAGCATTGTGTGAAACTTATTTCTGATATGTTCATTAAGCTAACAAAGTTAAACCATACTTTGGTATGCGCAGTTCTGAACACTCTTTCTGTAGAAAATGCAAGTGGACATTCGGAGCGCTAAGAGGGTAATAGTGGAAAAAGGAATATATTCAAATATAAACTACACAGTAGCATTCTGTGAAAATACTTTCTGTTCTGTGCATTCAACTAACAGAGTTGAACCTTACTTTTGATTGAGCCGTTCTGAAACACTTTTTCTGTAGAAACTGCAATTGGACATGCTAAGCGCTAAGAGGCCTACATTGGGAAAAAGAATATCTTCAAATAAAAACTACACAGATGCATTCTGTGAAACTTATTTCTGATCTGTAAATTCAGTTAACAGAGATAAAACATATTTTTGATTGAGCAGTTATGAAACACTCTTTTTGTAGAAAATGCAAGTGGAGATTCGGAGTGCTAAGAGGGTAATAGTGGAAAAAGGAATGTCTTCAAATATAAACTACACGGAATCATTCGGTGAAACTTCTTTCTGATCTGTGCATTCAGCTAACAGAGTTAAACCATACTTTTGATTGAGCAGATCTGAACACACTTTCTGTAGAAAATGCAACAGGACATTTGGAGCGCTAACAGCGTAGTAGTGGAAAAAGGAATATATTCAAATATAAACTACACAGAAGCATTCTGTGAAACTTCTTTCTGATCTGAGCATTCAGCTAACAGAGTTAAACCATACTTTTGATTGAGCAGTTTTGAAACACTCTGTCTGTAGAAAATGCAACTGGACATTCGTAGCGCTAAGTGGGTAATAGTGGAAAAAATAATATGTTCAAATATAAACTACACAGAAGCATTGTATGAAACTACTTTCTGTTCTGTGCATTCAACTAACAGAGTTGAACCTTACTTTTGATTGAGCCGTTCTGAAACACTCTTTCTGTAGAAACTGCAATTGGACATTCTGAGCGCTAAGAGGCCTATATTGGGAAAAAGAATGTCTACAAATAAAAACTACACAGAAGAATTGTGTGAAACTTCTTTCTGTTCTGTTTGTTCAACTAAAAGATTTGAACCTTAGTTTTGATTGAGCCGCTCTGAAACACTCTTTCTGTAGAAAATGCAAGTGGAGATTCGGAGCGCTAAGAGGGTAATAGTGGAAAAAGGAATGTCTCCAAATATAAACTACACAGAATCATTCTGTGAAACTTCTTTCTGATCTGTGCATTCAGCTAACAGAGTTAAACCATACTTTTGATTGAGCAGATCTGAACACTCTTTCTGTAGAAAATGCAACTGGACATTTGGAGCGCTAAGAGAGTAGTAGTGGAAAAAGGAATATATTCAAATATAAACTACACAGAAGCATTCTGTGGAACTTATTTCTGATCTGAGCATTCAGCTAACAGAATTAAACCATACTTTTGATTGAGCAGTTTTGAAACTCTCTGTCTGTAGAAAATGCAACTGGACATTCGTAGCGCTAAGTGGGTAATAGTGGAAAAAAGAATATGTTCAAATATAAACTACACAGAAGCATTGTATGAAACTTCTTTCTGTTCTGTGCATTCAACTAACAGAGTTGAACCTTACTTTTGATTGAGCCTTTCTGAAACACTCTTTCTACAGAAACTGCAATTGGATATTCTGAGCGCTAAGAGGCCTATATTGGGAAAAAAAATATCTTCAAATAAAAACTACACAGAAGCATTGTGTGAAACTTATTTCTGATATGTTCATTAAGCTAACAGAGTTAAACCATACTTTTGATTGCGCAGTTCTGAACACTCTTTCTGTAGAAAATGCAAGTGGACATTCGGAGCGCTAAGAGGGTAATAGTGGAAAAAGGAATATATTCAAATATAAACTACACAGTAGCATTCTGTGAAAATACTTTCTGTTCTGTGCATTCAACTAACAGAGTTGAACCTTACTTTTGATTGAGCCGTTCTGAAACACTCTTTCTGTAGAAACTGCAATTGGACATGCTAAGCGCTAAGAGGCCTACATTGGGAAAAAGAATATCTTCAAATAAAAACTACACAGATGCATTCTGTGAAACTTATTTCTGATCTGTAAATTCAGTTAACAGAGATAAAACATATTTTTGATTGAGCAGTTATGAAACACTCTTTTTGTAGAAAATGCAAGTTGAGATTCGGAGCGCTAAGAGGGTAATAGTGGAAAAAGGAATGTCTTCAAATATAAACTACACGGAATCATTGGGTGAAACTTCTTTCTGATCTGTGCATTCAGCTAACAGAGTTAAACCATACTTTTGATTGAGCAGATCTGAACACTCTTTCTGTTGAAAATGCAACTGGACATTTGGAGCGCTAAGAGCGTAGTAGTGGAAAAAGGAATATATTCAAATATACACTACACAGAAGCATTCTGTGAAACTTCTTTCTGATCTGAGCATTCAGCTAACAGAGTTAAACCATACTTTTGATTGAGCAGTTTTGAAACACTCTGTGTGTAGAAAATGCAACTGGACATTCGTAGCGCTAAGTGGGTAATAGTGGAAAAAATAATATGTTCAAATATAAACTACACAGAAGCATTGTATGAAACTACTTTCTGTTCTGTGCATTCAACTAACAGAGTTGAACCTTACTTTTGATTGAGCCGTTCTGAAACACTCTTTCTGTAGAAACTGCAATTGGACATTCTGAGCGCTAAGAGGCCTATATTGGGAAAAAGAATGTCTACAAATAAAAACTACAAAGAAGAATTGTGTGAAACTTCTTTCTGTTCTGTTTGTTCAACTAAAAGATTTGAACCTTAGTTTTGATTGAGCCGTTCTGAAACACTCTTTCTGTAGAAAATGCAAGTGGAGATTCGGAGCGCTAAGAGGGTAATAGTGGAAAAAGGAATGTCTCCAAATATAAACTACACAGAATCATTCTGTGAAACTTCTTTCTGATCTGTGCATTCAGCTAACAGAGTTAAACCATACTTTTGATTGAGCAGATCTGAACACTCTTTCTGTAGAAAATGCAACTGGATATTTGGAGCGCTAAGAGATTAGTAGTGGAAAAAGGAATATATACAAATATAAACTACACAGAAGCATTCTGTGAAACTTCTTTCTGATCTGAGCATTCAGCTAACAGAGTTAAACCATACTTTTGATTGAGCAGTTTTGAAACACTCTGTCTGTAGAAAATGCAACTGGACATTCATAGCGCTAAGTGGGTAATAGTGGAAAAAAGAATATGTTCAAATATAAACTACACAGAAGCATTGTATGAAACTTCTTTCTGTTCTGTGCATTCAACTAACAGAGTTGAACTTTACTTTTGATTGAGCCTTTCTGAAACTCTCTTTCTATAGAAACTGCAATTGGACATTCTGAGCGCTAAGAGGCCTCTATTGGGAAAAATAATATCTTCAAATAAAAACTACACAGAAGCATTGTGTGAAACTTATTTCTGATATGTTCATTAAGCTAACAAAGTTAAACCATACTTTGGTTTGCGCAGTTCTGAACACTCTTTCTGTAGAAAATGCAAGTGGACATTCGGAGCGCTAAGAGGGTAATAGTGGAAAAAGGAATATATTCAAATATAAACTACACAGTAGCATTCTGTGAAAATACTTTCTGTTCTGTGCATTCAACTAACAGAGTTGAACCTTACTTTTGATTGAGCCGTTCTGAAACACTTTTTCTGTAGAAACTGCAATTGGACATGCTAAGCGCTAAGAGGCCTACATTGGGAAAAAGAATATCTTCAAATAAAAACTACACAGATGCATTCTGTGAAACTTATTTCTGATCTGTAAATTCAGTTAACAGAGATAAAACTTATTTTTGATTGAGCAGTTAGGAAACACTCTTTTTGTAGAAAATGCAAGTGGAGATTCGGAGCGCTAAGAGGGTAATAGTGGAAAAAGGAATGTCTTCAAATATAAACTACACGGAATCATTCGGTGAAACTTTTTTCTGATCTGTGCATTCAGCTAACAGAGTTAAACCATACTTTTGATTGAGCAGATCTGAACACTCTTTCTGTTGAAAATGCAACTGGACATTTGGAGCGCTAAGAGCGTAGTAGTGGAAAAAGGAATATATTCAAATATACACTACACAGAAGCATGCTGTGAAACTTCTTTCTGATCTGAGCATTCAGCTAACAAAGTTAAACCATACTTTTGATTGAGCAGTTTTGAAACACTCTGTCTGTAGAAAATGCAACTGGACATTCGTAGCGCTAAGTGGGTAATAGTGGAAAAAATAATATGTTCAAATATAAACTACACAGAAGCATTGTATGAAACTACTTTCTGTTCTGTGAATTCAACTAACAGAGTTGAACCTTACTTTTGATTGAGCCGTTCTGAAACACTCTTTCTGTAGAAACTGCAATTGGACATTCTGAGCGCTAAGAGGCCTATATTGGGAAAAAGAATGTCTACAAATAAAAACTACACAGAAGAATTGTGTGAAACTTCTTTCTGTTCTGTTTGTTCAACTAAAAGATTTGAACCTTAGTTTTGATTGAGCCGTTCTGAAACACTCTTTCTGTAGAAAATGCAAGTGGAGATTCGGAGTGCTAAGAGGGTAATAGTGGAAAAAGGAATGTCTCCAAATATAAACTACACAGAATCATTCTGTGAAACTTCTTTCTGATCTGTGCATTCAGCTAACAGAGTTAAACCATACTTTTGATTGAGCAGATCTGAACACTCTTTCTGTAGAAAATGCAACTGGACATTTGGAGCGCTAAGAGAGTAGTAGTGGAAAAAGGAATATATTCAAATATAAACTACACAGAAGCATTCTGTGAAACTTCTTTCTGATCTGAGCATTCAGCTAACAGAATTAAACCATACTTTTGATTGAGCAGTTTTGAAACACTCTGTCTGTAGAAAATGCAACTGGACATTCGTAGCGCTAAGTGGGTAATAGTGGAAAAAAGAATATGTTCAAATATAAACTACACAGAAGCATTGTATGAAACTTCTTTCTGTTCTGTGCATTCAACTAACAGAGTTGAACCTTACTTTTGATTGAGCCTTTCTGAAACACTCTTTCTATAGAAACTGCAATTGGACATTCTGAGCGCTAAGAGGCCTATATTGGGAAAAAAAATATCTTCAAATAAAAACTACACAGAAGCATTGTGTGAAACTTATTTCTGATATGTTCATTAAGCTAACAGAGTTAAACCATACTTTTGATTGCGCAGTTCTGAACACTCTTTCTGTAGAAAATGCAAGTGGACATTCGGAGCGCTAAGAGGGTAATAGTGGAAAAAGGAATATATTGAAATATAAACTACACAGTAGCATTCTGTGAAAATTCTTTCTGTTCTGTGCATTCAACTAACAAAGTTGAACCTTACTTTTGATTGAGCCGTTCTGAAACACTCTTTCTGTAGAAACTGCAATTGGACATGCTAAGCGCTAAGAGGCCTACATTGGGAAAAAGAATATCTTCAAATAAAAACTACACAGATGCATTCTGTGAAACTTATTTCTGATCTGTAAATTCAGTTAACAGAGAGAAAACTTATTTTTGATTGAGCAGTTATGAAACACTCTTTTTGTAGAAAATGCAAGTGGAGATTCGGAGCGCTAAGAGGGTAATAGTGGAAAAAGGAATGTCTTCAAATATAAACTACACGGAATCATTCGGTGAAACTTCTTTCTGATCTGTGCATTCAGCTAACAGAGTTAAACCATACTTTTGATTGAGCAGATCTGAACACACTTTCTGTTGAAAATGCAACTGGACATTTGGAGCGCTAAGAGCGTAGTAGTGGAAAAAGGAATATATTCAAATATACACTACACAGAAGCATGCTGTGAAACTCCTTTCTGATCTGAGCATTCAGCTAACAGAGTTAAACCATACTTTTGATTGAGCAGTTTTGAAACACTCTGTCTGTAGAAAATGCAACTGGACATTCGTAGCGCTAAGTGGGTAATAGTGGAAAAAAAATTATGTTCAAATATAAACTACACAGAAGCATTGTATGAAACTACTTTCTGTTCTGTGAATTCAACTAACAGAGTTGAACCTTACTTTTGATTGAGCCGTTCTGAAACACTCTTTCTGTAGAAACTGCAATTGGACATTCTGAGCGCTAAGAGGCCTATATTGGGAAAAAGAATGTCTACAAATAAAAACTACAAAGAAGAATTGTGTGAAACTTCTTTCTGTTCTGTTTGTTCAACTAAAAGATTTGAACCTTAGTTTTGATTGAGCCGTTCTGAAACACTCTTTCTGTAGAAAATGCAAGTGGAGATTCGGAGCGCTAAGAGGGTAATAGTGGAAAAAGGAATGTCTCCAAATATAAACTACACAGAATCATTCTGTGAAACTTCTTTCTGATCTGTGCATTCAGCTAACAGAGTTAAACCATACTTTTGATTGAGCAGATCTGAACACTCTTTCTGTAGAAAATGCAACTGGACATTTGGAGCGCTAAGAGAGTAGTAGTGGAAAAAGGAATATATACAAATATAAACTAAACAGAAGCATTCTGTGAAACTTCTTTCTGATCTGAGCATTCAGCTAACAGAGTTAAACCATACTTTTGATTGAGCAGTTTTGAAACACTCTGTCTGTAGAAAATGCAACTGGACATTCGTAGCGCTAAGTGGGTAATAGTGGAAAAAAGAATATGTTCAAATATAAACTACACAGAAGCATTGTATGAAACTTCTTTCTGTTCTGTGCATTCAACTAACAGAATTGAACCTTACTTTTGATTGAGCCTTTCTGAAACACTCTTTCTATAGAAACTGCAATTGGACATTCTGAGCGCTAAGAGGCCTCTATTGGGAAAAATAATATCTTCAAATAAAAACTACACAGAAGCATTGTGTGAAACTTATTTCTGATATGTTCATTAAGCTAACAAAGTTAAACCATACTTTGGTTTGCGCAGTTCTGAACACTCTTTCTGTAGAAAATGCAAGTGGACATTCGGAGCGCTAAGAGGGTAATAGTGGAAAAAGGAATATATTCAAATATAAACTACACAGTAGCATTCTGTGAAAATACTTTCTGTTCTGTGCATTCAACTAACAGAGTTGAACCTTACTTTTGATTGAGCCGTTCTGAAACACTTTTTCTGTAGAAACTGCAATTGGACATGCTAAGCGCTAAGAGGCCTACATTGGGAAAAAGAATATCTTCAAATAAAAACTACACAGATGCATTCTGTGAAACTTATTTCTGATCTGTAAATTCAGTTAACAGAGATAAAACTTATTTTTGATTGAGCAGTTATGAAACACTCTTTTTGTAGAAAATGCAAGTGGAGATTCGGAGCGCTAAGAGGGTAATAGTGGAAAAAGGAATGTCTTCAAATATAAACTACACGGAATCATTCGGTGAAACTTCTTTCTGATCTGTGCATTCAGCTAACAGAGTTAAACCATACTTTTGATTGAGCAGATCTGAACACTCTTTCTGTTGAAAATGCAACTGGACATTTGGAGCGCTAAGAGCGTAGTAGTGGAAAAAGGAATATATTCAAATATACACTACACAGAAGCATTCTGTGAAACTTCTTTCTGATCTGAGCATTCAGCTAACAGAGTTAAACCATACTTTTGATTGAGCAGTTTTGAAACACTCTGTCTGTAGAAAATGCAACTGGACATTCGTAGCGCTAAGTGGGTAATAGTGGAAAAAATAATATGTTCAAATATAAACTACACAGAAGCATTGTATGAAACTACTTTCTGTTCTGTGAATTCAACTAACAGAGTTGAACCTTACTTTTGATTGAGCCGTTCTGAAACACTCTTTCTGTAGAAACTGCAATTGGACATTCTGAGCGCTAAGAGGCCTATATTGGGAAAAAGAATGTCTACAAATAAAAACTACAAAGAAGAATTGTGTGAAACTTCTTTCTGTTCTGTTTGTTCAACTAAAAGATTTGAACCTTAGTTTTGATTGAGCCGTTCTGAAACACTCTTTCTGTAGAAAATGCAAGTGCAGATTCGGAGCGCTAAGAGGGTAATAGTGGAAAAAGGAATGTCTCCAAATATAAACTACACAGAATCATTCTGTGAAACTTCTTTCTGATCTGTGCATTCAGCTAACAGAGTTAAACCATACTTTTGATTGAGCAGATCTGAACACTCTTTCTGTAGAAAATGCAACTGGACATTTGGAGCGCTAAGAGAGTAGTAGTGGAAAAAGGAATATATACAAATATAAACTACACAGAAGCATTCTGTGAAACTTCTTTCTGATCTGAGCATTCAGCTAACAGAGTTAAACCATACTTTTGATTGAGCAGTTTTGAAACACTCTGTGTGTAGAAAATGCAACTGGACATTCGTAGCGCTAAGTGGGTAATAGTGGAAAAAAGAATATGTTCAAATATAAACTACACAGAAGCATTGTATGAAACTTCTTTCTGTTCTGTGCATTCAACTAACAGAGTTGAACCTTACTTTTGATTGAGCCTTTCTGAAACACTCTTTCTATAGAAACTGCAATTGGACATTCTGAGCGCTAAGAGGCCTCTATTGGGAAAAATAATATCTTCAAATAAAAACTACACAGAAGCATTGTGTGAAACTTATTTCTGATATGTTCATTAAGCTAACAAAGTTAAACCATACTTTGGTTTGCGCAGTTCTGAACACTCTTTCTGTAGAAAATGCAAGTGGACATTCGGAGCGCTAAGAGGGTAATAGTGGAAAAAGGAATATATTCAAATATAAACTACACAGTAGCATTCTGTGAAAATACTTTCTGTTCTGTGCATTCAACTAACAGAGTTGAACCTTACTTTTGATTGAGCCGTTCTGAAACACTTTTTCTGTAGAAACTGCAATTGGACATGCTAAGCGCTAAGAGGCCTACATTGGGAAAAAGAATATCTTCAAATAAAAACTACACAGATGCATTCTGTGAAACTTATTTCTGATCTGTAAATTCAGTTAACAGAGATAAAACATATTTTTGATTGAGCAGTTATGAAACACTCTTTTTGTAGAAAATGCAAGTGGAGATTCGGAGCGCTAAGAGGGTAATAGTGGAAAAAGGAATGTCTTCAAATATAAACTACACGGAATCATTCGGTGAAACTTTTTTCTGATCTGTGCATTCAGCTAACAGAGTTAAACCATACTTTTGATTGAGCAGATCTGAACACTCTTTCTGTTGAAAATGCAACTGGACATTTGGAGCGCTAAGAGCGTAGTAGTGGAAAAAGGAATATATTCAAATATACACTACACAGAAGCATGCTGTGAAACTTCTTTCTGATCTGAGCATTCAGCTAACAAAGTTAAACCATACTTTTGATTGAGCAGTTTTGAAACACTCTGTCTGTAGAAAATGCAACTGGACATTCGTAGCGCTAAGTGGGTAATAGTGGAAAAAATAATATGTTCAAATATAAACTACACAGAAGCATTGTATGAAACTACTTTCTGTTCTGTGAATTCAACTAACAGAGTTGAACCTTACTTTTGATTGAGCCGTTCTGAAACACTCTTTCTGTAGAAACTGCAATTGGACATTCTGAGCGCTAAGAGGCCTATATTGGGAAAAAGAATGTCTACAAATAAAAACTACACAGAAGAATTGTGTGAAACTTCTTTCTGTTCTGTTTGTTCAACTAAAAGATTTGAACCTTAGTTTTGATTGAGCCGTTCTGAAACACTCTTTCTGTAGAAAATGCAAGTGGAGATTCGGAGTGCTAAGAGGGTAATAGTGGAAAAAGGAATGTCTCGAAATATAAACTACACAGAATCATTCTGTGAAACTTCTTTCTGATCTGTGCATTCAGCTAACAGAGTTAAACCATACTTTTGATTGAGCAGATCTGAACACTCTTTCTGTAGAAAATGCAACTGGACATTTGGAGCGCTAAGAGAGTAGTAGTGGAAAAAGGAATATATTCAAATATAAACTACACAGAAGCATTCTGTGAAACTTCTTTCTGATCTGAGCATTCAGCTAACAGAATTAAACCATACTTTTGATTGAGCAGTTTTGAAACACTCTGTCTGTAGAAAATGCAACTGGACATTCGTAGCGCTAAGTGGGTAATAGTGGAAAAAAGAATATGTTCAAATATAAACTACACAGAAGCATTGTATGAAACTTCTTTCTGTTCTGTGCATTCAACTAACAGAGTTGAACCTTACTTTTGATTGAGCCTTTCTGAAACACTCTTTCTATAGAAACTGCAATTGGACATTCTGAGCGCTAAGAGGCCTATATTGGGAAAAAAAATATCTTCAAATAAAAACTACACAGAAGCATTGTGTGAAACTTATTTCTGATATGTTCATTAAGCTAACAGAGTTAAACCATACTTTTGATTGCGCAGTTCTGAACACTCTTTCTGTAGAAAATGCAAGTGGACATTCGGAGCGCTAAGAGGGTAATAGTGGAAAAAGGATTATATTGAAATATAAACTACACAGTAGCATTCTGTGAAAATTCTTTCTGTTCTGTGCATTCAACTAACAAAGTTGAACCTTACTTTTGATTGAGCCGTTCTGAAACACTCTTTCTGTAGAAACTGCAATTGGACATGCTAAGCGCTAAGAGGCCTACATTGGGAAAAAGAATATCTTCAAATAAAAACTACACAGATGCATTCTGTGAAACTTATTTCTGATCTGTAAATTCAGTTAACAGAGAGAAAACTTATTTTTGATTGAGCAGTTATGAAACACTCTTTTTGTAGAAAATGCAAGTGGAGATTCGGAGCGCTAAGAGGGTAATAGTGGAAAAAGGAATGTCTTCAAATATAAACTACACGGAATCATTCGGTGAAACTTCTTTCTGATCTGTGCATTCAGCTAACAGAGTTAAACCATACTTTTGATTGAGCAGATCTGAACACACTTTCTGTTGAAAATGCAACTGGACATTTGGAGCGCTAAGAGCGTAGTAGTGGAAAAAGGAATATATTCAAATATACACTACACAGAAGCATGCTGTGAAACTCCTTTCTGATCTGAGCATTCAGCTAACAGAGTTAAACCATACTTTTGATTGAGCAGTTTTGAAACACTCTGTCTGTAGAAAATGCAACTGGACATTCGTAGCGCTAAGTGGGTAATAGTGGAAAAAAAATTATGTTCAAATATAAACTACACAGAAGCATTGTATGAAACTACTTTCTGTTCTGTGAATTCAACTAACAGAGTTGAACCTTACTTTTGATTGAGCCGTTCTGAAACACTCTTTCTGTAGAAACTGCAATTGGACATTCTGAGCGCTAAGAGGCCTATATTGGGAAAAAGAATGTCTACAAATAAAAACTACAAAGAAGAATTGTGTGAAACTTCTTTCTGTTCTGTTTGTTCAACTAAAAGATTTGAACCTTAGTTTTGATTGAGCCGTTCTGAAACACTCTTTCTGTAGAAAATGCAAGTGGAGATTCGGAGCGCTAAGAGGGTAATAGTGGAAAAAGGAATGTCTCCAAATATAAACTACACAGAATCATTCTGTGAAACTTCTTTCTGATCTGTGCATTCAGCTAACAGAGTTAAACCATACTTTTGATTGAGCAGATCTGAACACTCTTTCTGTAGAAAATGCAACTGGACATTTGGAGCGCTAAGAGAGTAGTAGTGGAAAAAGGAATATATACAAATATAAACTAAACAGAAGCATTCTGTGAAACTTCTTTCTGATCTGAGCATTCAGCTAACAGAGTTAAACCATACTTTTGATTGAGCAGTTTTGAAACACTCTGTCTGTAGAAAATGCAACTGGACATTCGTAGCGCTAAGTGGGTAATAGTGGAAAAAAGAATATGTTCAAATATAAACTACACAGAAGCATTGTATGAAACTTCTTTCTGTTCTGTGCATTCAACTAACAGAATTGAACCTTACTTTTGATTGAGCCTTTCTGAAACACTCTTTCTATAGAAACTGCAATTGGACATTCTGAGCGCTAAGAGGCCTCTATTGGGAAAAATAATATCTTCAAATAAAAACTACACAGAAGCATTGTGTGAAACTTATTTCTGATATGTTCATTAAGCTAACAAAGTTAAACCATACTTTGGTTTGCGCAGTTCTGAACACTCTTTCTGTAGAAAATGCAAGTGGACATTCGGAGCGCTAAGAGGGTAATAGTGGAAAAAGGAATATATTCAAATATAAACTACACAGTAGCATTCTGTGAAAATACTTTCTGTTCTGTGCATTCAACTAACAGAGTTGAACCTTACTTTTGATTGAGCCGTTCTGAAACACTTTTTCTGTAGAAACTGCAATTGGACATGCTAAGCGCTAAGAGGCCTACATTGGGAAAAAGAATATCTTCAAATAAAAACTACACAGATGCATTCTGTGAAACTTATTTCTGATCTGTAAATTCAGTTAACAGAGATAAAACTTATTTTTGATTGAGCAGTTATGAAACACTCTTTTTGTAGAAAATGCAAGTGGAGATTCGGAGCGCTAAGAGGGTAATAGTGGAAAAAGGAATGTCTTCAAATATAAACTACACGGAATCATTCGGTGAAACTTCTTTCTGATCTGTGCATTCAGCTAACAGAGTTAAACCATACTTTTGATTGAGCAGATCTGAACACTCTTTCTGTTGAAAATGCAACTGGACATTTGGAGCGCTAAGAGCGTAGTAGTGGAAAAAGGAATATATTCAAATATACACTACACAGAAGCATTCTGTGAAACTTCTTTCTGATCTGAGCATTCAGCTAACAGAGTTAAACCATACTTTTGATTGAGCAGTTTTGAAACACTCTGTCTGTAGAAAATGCAACTGGACATTCGTAGCGCTAAGTGGGTAATAGTGGAAAAAATAATATGTTCAAATATAAACTACACAGAAGCATTGTATGAAACTACTTTCTGTTCTGTGAATTCAACTAACAGAGTTGAACCTTACTTTTGATTGAGCCGTTCTGAAACACTCTTTCTGTAGAAACTGCAATTGGACATTCTGAGCGCTAAGAGGCCTATATTGGGAAAAAGAATGTCTACAAATAAAAACTACAAAGAAGAATTGTGTGAAACTTCTTTCTGTTCTGTTTGTTCAACTAAAAGATTTGAACCTTAGTTTTGATTGAGCCGTTCTGAAACACTCTTTCTGTAGAAAATGCAAGTGCAGATTCGGAGCGCTAAGAGGGTAATAGTGGAAAAAGGAATGTCTCCAAATATAAACTACACAGAATCATTCTGTGAAACTTCTTTCTGATCTGTGCATTCAGCTAACAGAGTTAAACCATACTTTTGATTGAGCAGATCTGAACACTCTTTCTGTAGAAAATGCAACTGGACATTTGGAGCGCTAAGAGAGTAGTAGTGGAAAAAGGAATATATACAAATATAAACTACACAGAAGCATTCTGTGAAACTTCTTTCTGATCTGAGCATTCAGCTAACAGAGTTAAACCATACTTTTGATTGAGCAGTTTTGAAACACTCTGTGTGTAGAAAATGCAACTGGACATTCGTAGCGCTAAGTGGGTAATAGTGGAAAAAAGAATATGTTCAAATATAAACTACACAGAAGCATTGTATGAAACTTCTTTCTGTTCTGTGCATTCAACTAACAGAGTTGAACCTTACTTTTGATTGAGCCTTTCTGAAACACTCTTTCTATAGAAACTGCAATTGGACATTCTGAGCGCTAAGAGGCCTCTATTGGGAAAAATAATATCTTCAAATAAAAACTACACAGAAGCATTGTGTGAAACTTATTTCTGATATGTTCATTAAGCTAACAAAGTTAAACCATACTTTGGTTTGCGCAGTTCTGAACACTCTTTCTGTAGAAAATGCAAGTGGACATTCGGAGCGCTAAGAGGGTAATAGTGGAAAAAGGAATATATTCAAATATAAACTACACAGTAGCATTCTGTGAAAATACTTTCTGTTCTGTGCATTCAACTAACAGAGTTGAACCTTACTTTTGATTGAGCCGTTCTGAAACACTTTTTCTGTAGAAACTGCAATTGGACATGCTAAGCGCTAAGAGGCCTACATTGGGAAAAAGAATATCTTCAAATAAAAACTACACAGATGCATTCTGTGAAACTTATTTCTGATCTGTAAATTCAGTTAACAGAGATAAAACATATTTTTGATTGAGCAGTTATGAAACACTCTTTTTGTAGAAAATGCAAGTGGAGATTCGGAGCGCTAAGAGGGTAATAGTGGAAAAAGGAATGTCTTCAAATATAAACTACACGGAATCATTCGGTGAAACTTTTTTCTGATCTGTGCATTCAGCTAACAGAGTTAAACCATACTTTTGATTGAGCAGATCTGAACACTCTTTCTGTTGAAAATGCAACTGGACATTTGGAGCGCTAAGAGCGTAGTAGTGGAAAAAGGAATATATTCAAATATACACTACACAGAAGCATGCTGTGAAACTTCTTTCTGATCTGAGCATTCAGCTAACAAAGTTAAACCATACTTTTGATTGAGCAGTTTTGAAACACTCTGTCTGTAGAAAATGCAACTGGACATTCGTAGCGCTAAGTGGGTAATAGTGGAAAAAATAATATGTTCAAATATAAACTACACAGAAGCATTGTATGAAACTACTTTCTGTTCTGTGAATTCAACTAACAGAGTTGAACCTTACTTTTGATTGAGCCGTTCTGAAACACTCTTTCTGTAGAAACTGCAATTGGACATTCTGAGCGCTAAGAGGCCTATATTGGGAAAAAGAATGTCTACAAATAAAAACTACACAGAAGAATTGTGTGAAACTTCTTTCTGTTCTGTTTGTTCAACTAAAAGATTTGAACCTTAGTTTTGATTGAGCCGTTCTGAAACACTCTTTCTGTAGAAAATGCAAGTGGAGATTCGGAGCGCTAAGAGGGTAATAGTGGAAAAAGGAATGTCTCCAAATATAAACTACACAGAATCATTCTGTGAAACTTCTTTCTGATCTGTGCATTCAGCTAACAGAGTTAAACCATACTTTTGATTGAGCAGATCTGAACACTCTTTCTGTAGAAAATGCAACTGGACATTTGGAGCGCTAAGAGAGTAGTAGTGGAAAAAGGAATATATTCAAATATAAACTACACAGAAGCATTCTGTGAAACTTCTTTCTGATCTGAGCATTCAGCTAACAGAATTAAACCATACTTTTGATTGAGCAGTTTTGAAACACTCTGTCTGTAGAAAATGCAACTGGACATTCGTAGCGCTAAGTGGGTAATAGTGGAAAAAAGAATATGTTCAAATATAAACTACACAGAAGCATTGTATGAAACTTCTTTCTGTTCTGTGCATTCAACTAACAGAGTTGAACCTTACTTTTGATTGAGCCTTTCTGAAACACTCTTTCTATAGAAACTGCAATTGGACATTCTGAGCGCTAAGAGGCCTATATTGGGAAAAAAAATATCTTCAAATAAAAACTACACAGAAGCATTGTGTGAAACTTATTTCTGATATGTTCATTAAGCTAACAGAGTTAAACCATACTTTTGATTGCGCAGTTCTGAACACTCTTTCTGTAGAAAATGCAAGTGGACATTCGGAGCGCTAAGAGGGTAATAGTGGAAAAAGGAATATATTGAAATATAAACTACACAGTAGCATTCTGTGAAAATTCTTTCTGTTCTGTGCATTCAACTAACAAAGTTGAACCTTACTTTTGATTGAGCCGTTCTGAAACACTCTTTCTGTAGAAACTGCAATTGGACATGCTAAGCGCTAAGAGGCCTACATTGGGAAAAAGAATATCTTCAAATAAAAACTACACAGATGCATTCTGTGAAACTTATTTCTGATCTGTAAATTCAGTTAACAGAGAGAAAACTTATTTTTGATTGAGCAGTTATGAAACACTCTTTTTGTAGAAAATGCAAGTGGAGATTCGGAGCGCTAAGAGGGTAATAGTGGAAAAAGGAATGTCTTCAAATATAAACTACACGGAATCATTCGGTGAAACTTCTTTCTGATCTGTGCATTCAGCTAACAGAGTTAAACCATACTTTTGATTGAGCAGATCTGAACACACTTTCTGTTGAAAATGCAACTGGACATTTGGAGCGCTAAGAGCGTAGTAGTGGAAAAAGGAATATATTCAAATATACACTACACAGAAGCATGCTGTGAAACTCCTTTCTGATCTGAGCATTCAGCTAACAGAGTTAAACCATACTTTTGATTGAGCAGTTTTGAAACACTCTGTCTGTAGAAAATGCAACTGGACATTCGTAGCGCTAAGTGGGTAATAGTGGAAAAAAAATTATGTTCAAATATAAACTACACAGAAGCATTGTATGAAACTACTTTCTGTTCTGTGAATTCAACTAACAGAGTTGAACCTTACTTTTGATTGAGCCGTTCTGAAACACTCTTTCTGTAGAAACTGCAATTGGACATTCTGAGCGCTAAGAGGCCTATATTGGGAAAAAGAATGTCTACAAATAAAAACTACAAAGAAGAATTGTGTGAAACTTCTTTTTGTTCTGTTTGTTCAACTAAAAGATTTGAACCTTAGTTTTGATTGAGCCGTTCTGAAACACTCTTTCTGTAGAAAATGCAAGTGGAGATTCGGAGCGCTAAGAGGGTAATAGTGGAAAAAGGAATGTCTCCAAATATAAACTACACAGAATCATTCTGTGAAACTTCTTTCTGATCTGTGCATTCAGCTAACAGAGTTAAACCATACTTTTGATTGAGCAGATCTGAACACTCTTTCTGTAGAAAATGCAACTGGACATTTGGAGCGCTAAGAGAGTAGTAGTGGAAAAAGGAATATATACAAATATAAACTAAACAGAAGCATTCTGTGAAACTTCTTTCTGATCTGAGCATTCAGCTAACAGAGTTAAACCATACTTTTGATTGAGCAGTTTTGAAACACTCTGTCTGTAGAAAATGCAACTGGACATTCGTAGCGCTAAGTGGGTAATAGTGGAAAAAAGAATATGTTCAAATATAAACTACACAGAAGCATTGTATGAAACTTCTTTCTGTTCTGTGCATTCAACTAACAGAATTGAACCTTACTTTTGATTGAGCCTTTCTGAAACACTCTTTCTATAGAAACTGCAATTGGACATTCTGAGCGCTAAGAGGCCTCTATTGGGAAAAATAATATCTTCAAATAAAAACTACACAGAAGCATTGTGTGAAACTTATTTCTGATATGTTCATTAAGCTAACAGAGTTAAACCATACTTTGGTTTGCGCAGTTCTGAACACTCTTTCTGTAGAAAATGCAAGTGGACATTCGGAGCGCTAAGAGGGTAATAGTGGAAAAAGGAATATATTCAAATATAAACTACACAGTAGCATTCTGTGAAAATACTTTCTGTTCTGTGCATTCAACTAACAGAGTTGAACCTTACTTTTGATTGAGCCGTTCTGAAACACTTTTTCTGTAGAAACTGCAATTGGACATGCTAAGCGCTAAGAGGCCTACATTGGGAAAAAGAATATCTTCAAATAAAAACTACACAGATGCATTCTGTGAAACTTATTTCTGATCTGTAAATTCAGTTAACAGAGATAAAACTTATTTTTGATTGAGCAGTTATGAAACACTCTTTTTGTAGAAAATGCAAGTGGAGATTCGGAGCGCTAAGAGGGTAATAGTGGAAAAAGGAATGTCTTCAAATATAAACTACACGGAATCATTCGGTGAAACTTCTTTCTGATCTGTGCATTCAGCTAACAGAGTTAAACCATACTTTTGATTGAGCAGATCTGAACACTCTTTCTGTTGAAAATGCAACTGGACATTTGGAGCGCTAAGAGCGTAGTAGTGGAAAAAGGAATATATTCAAATATACACTACACAGAAGCATTCTGTGAAACTTCTTTCTGATCTGAGCATTCAGCTAACAGAGTTAAACCATACTTTTGATTGAGCAGTTTTGAAACACTCTGTCTGTAGAAAATGCAACTGGACATTCGTAGCGCTAAGTGGGTAATAGTGGAAAAAATAATATGTTCAAATATAAACTACACAGAAGCATTGTATGAAACTACTTTCTGTTCTGTGAATTCAACTAACAGAGTTGAACCTTACTTTTGATTGAGCCGTTCTGAAACACTCTTTCTGTAAAAACTGCAATTGGACATTCTGAGCGCTAAGAGGCCTATATTGGGAAAAAGAATGTCTACAAATAAAAACTACAAAGAAGAATTGTGTGAAACTTCTTTCTGTTCTGTTTGTTCAACTAAAAGATTTGAACCTTAGTTTTGATTGAGCCGTTCTGAAACACTCTTTCTGTAGAAAATGCAAGTGGAGATTCGGAGCGCTAAGAGGGTAATAGTGGAAAAAGGAATGTCTCCAAATATAAACTACACAGAATCATTCTGTGAAACTTCTTTCTGATCTGTGCATTCAGCTAACAGAGTTAAACCATACTTTTGATTGAGCAGATCTGAACACTCTTTCTGTAGAAAATGCAACTGGACATTTGGAGCGCTAAGAGAGTAGTAGTGGAAAAAGGAATATATACAAATATAAACTACACAGAAGCATTCTGTGAAACTTCTTTCTGATCTGAGCATTCAGCTAACAGAGTTAAACCATACTTTTGATTGAGCAGTTTTGAAACACTCTGTGTGTAGAAAATGCAACTGGACATTCGTAGCGCTAAGTGGGTAATAGTGGAAAAAAGAATATGTTCAAATATAAACTACACAGAAGCATTGTATGAAACTTCTTTCTGTTCTGTGCATTCAACTAACAGAGTTGAACCTTACTTTTGATTGAGCCTTTCTGAAACACTCTTTCTATAGAAACTGCAATTGGACATTCTGAGCGCTAAGAGGCCTCTATTGGGAAAAATAATATCTTCAAATAAAAACTACACAGAAGCATTGTGTGAAACTTATTTCTGATATGTTCATTAAGCTAACAAAGTTAAACCATACTTTGGTTTGCGCAGTTCTGAACACTCTTTCTGTAGAAAATGCAAGTGGACATTCGGAGCGCTAAGAGGGTAATAGTGGAAAAAGGAATATATTCAAATATAAACTACACAGTAGCATTCTGTGAAAATACTTTCTGTTCTGTGCAATCAACTAACAGAGTTGAACCTTACTTTTGATTGAGCCGTTCTGAAACACTTTTTCTGTAGAAACTGCAATTGGACATGCTAAGCGCTAAGAGGCCTACATTGGGAAAAAGAATATCTTCAAATAAAAACTACACAGATGCATTCTGTGAAACTTATTTCTGATCTGTAAATTCAGTTAACAGAGATAAAACATATTTTTGATTGAGCAGTTATGAAACACTCTTTTTGTAGAAAATGCAAGTGGAGATTCGGAGCGCTAAGAGGGTAATAGTGGAAAAAGGAATGTCTTCAAATATAAACTACACGGAATCATTCGGTGAAACTTCTTTCTGATCTGCGCATTCAGCTAACAGAGTTAAAACATACTTTTGATTGAGCAGATCTGAACACACTTTCTGTAGAAAATGCAACTGGACATTTGGAGCGCTAACAGCGTAGTAGTGGAAAAAGGAATATATTCAAATATAAACTACACAGAAGCATTCTGTGAAACTTCTTTCTGATCTGAGCATTCAGCTAACAGAGTTAAACCATACTTTTGATTGAGCAGTTTTGAAACACTCTGTCTGTAGTAATTGCAACTGGACATTCGTAGCGCTAAGTGGGTAATACTGGGAAAAAGAATATGTTCAAATATAAACTACACAGAAGCATTGTATGAAACTACTTTCTGTTCTGTGCATTCAACTAACAGAGTTGAACCTTACATTTGATTGAGCCTTTCTGAAACACTCTTTCTGTAGAAACTGCAACTGGACATTCTGAGCGCTAAGAGGCCTCTATTGGGAAAAATAATATCTTCAAATAAAAACTACACAGAAGAATTGTGTGAAACTTATTTCTGATATGTTCATTAAGCTAACAGAGTTAAACCATACTTTTGATTGCGCAGTTCTAAACACTCTTTCTGTAGAAAATGCAAGTGGACATTCGGAGCGCTAAGAGGGTAATAGTGGAAAAAGGAATATATTCAAATATAAACTACACAGTAGCATTCTGTGAAAATTCTTTCTGTTCTGTGCATTCAACTAACAGAGTTGAACCTTACTTTTGATTGAGCCGTTCTGAAACACTCTTTCTGTAGAAACTGCAATTGGACATTCTGAGAGCTAAGAGGCCTATATTGGGAAAAAGAATGTCTACAAATAAAAACTACACAGAAGAATTGTGTGAAACTTCTTTCTGTTCTGTTTGTTCAACTAAAAGAGTTGAACCTTAGTTTTGATTGAGCCGTTCTGAAACACTCTTTATGTAGAAAATGCAAGTGGAGATTCGGAGCGCGAAGAGGGTAATAGTGGAAAAAGGAATGTCTCCAAATATAAACTACACAGAATCATTCTGTGAAACTTCTTTCTGATCTGTGCATTCAGCTAACAGAGTTAAACCATACTTTTGATTGAGCAGATCTGAACACTCTTTCTGTAGAAAATGCAACTGGACATTTGGAGCGCTAAGAGCGTAGTAGTGAAAAAAGGAATATATTCAAATATAAACTACACAGTAGCATTCTGTGAAAATTCTTTCTGTTCTGTGCATTCAACTGACAGAGTTGAACCTTACTTTTGATTGAGCCGTTCTGAAACACTTTTTCTGTAGAAACTGCAATTGGACATGCTAAGCGCTAAGAGGCCTACATTGGGAAAAAGAATATCTTCAAATAAAAACTACACAGATGCATTCTGTGAAACTTATTTCTGATCTGTAAATTCAGTTAACAGAGATAAAACATATTTTTGATTGAGCAGTTATGAAACACTCTTTTTGTAGAAAATGCAAGTGGAGATTCGGAGCGCTAAGAGGGTAATAGTGGAAAAAGGAATGTCTTCAAATATAAACTACACGGAATCATTCGGTGAAACTTTTTTCTGATCTGTGCATTCAGCTAACAGAGTTAAACCATACTTTTGATTGAGCAGATCTGAACACTCTTTCTGTTGAAAATGCAACTGGACATTTGGAGCGCTAAGAGCGTAGTAGTGGAAAAAGGAATATATTCAAATATACACTACACAGAAGCATGCTGTGAAACTTCTTTCTGATCTGAGCATTCAGCTAACAAAGTTAAACCATACTTTTGATTGAGCAGTTTTGAAACACTCTGTCTGTAGAAAATGCAACTGGACATTCGTAGCGCTAAGTGGGTAATAGTGGAAAAAATAATATGTTCAAATATAAACTACACAGAAGCATTGTATGAAACTACTTTCTGTTCTGTGAATTCAACTAACAGAGTTGAACCTTACTTTTGATTGAGCCGTTCTGAAACACTCTTTCTGTAGAAACTGCAATTGGACATTCTGAGCGCTAAGAGGCCTATATTGGGAAAAAGAATGTCTACAAATAAAAACTACACAGAAGAATTGTGTGAAACTTCTTTCTGTTCTGTTTGTTCAACTAAAAGATTTGAACCTTAGTTTTGATTGAGCCGTTCTGAAACACTCTTTCTGTAGAAAATGCAAGTGGAGATTCGGAGCGCTAAGAGGGTAATAGTGGAAAAAGGAATGTCTCCAAATATAAACTACACAGAATCATTCTGTGAAACTTCTTTCTGATCTGTGCATTCAGCTAACAGAGTTAAACCATACTTTTGATTGAGCAGATCTGAACACTCTTTCTGTAGAAAATGCAACTGGACATTTGGAGCGCTAAGAGAGTAGTAGTGGAAAAAGGAATATATTCAAATATAAACTACACAGAAGCATTCTGTGAAACTTCTTTCTGATCTGAGCATTCAGCTAACAGAATTAAACCATACTTTTGATTGAGCAGTTTTGAAACACTCTGTCTGTAGAAAATGCAACTGGACATTCGTAGCGCTAAGTGGGTAATAGTGGAAAAAAGAATATGTTCAAATATAAACTACACAGAAGCATTGTATGAAACTTCTTTCTGTTCTGTGCATTCAACTAACAGAGTTGAACCTTACTTTTGATTGAGCCTTTCTGAAACACTCTTTCTATAGAAACTGCAATTGGACATTCTGAGCGCTAAGAGGCCTATATTGGGAAAAAAAATATCTTCAAATAAAAACTACACAGAAGCATTGTGTGAAACTTATTTCTGATATGTTCATTAAGCTAACAGAGTTAAACCATACTTTTGATTGCGCAGTTCTGAACACTCTTTCTGTAGAAAATGCAAGTGGACATTCGGAGCGCTAAGAGGGTAATAGTGGAAAAAGGAATATATTGAAATATAAACTACACAGTAGCATTCTGTGAAAATTCTTTCTGTTCTGTGCATTCAACTAACAAAGTTGAACCTTACTTTTGATTGAGCCGTTCTGAAACACTCTTTCTGTAGAAACTGCAATTGGACATGCTAAGCGCTAAGAGGCCTACATTGGGAAAAAGAATATCTTCAAATAAAAACTACACAGATGCATTCTGTGAAACTTATTTCTGATCTGTAAATTCAGTTAACAGAGAGAAAACTTATTTTTGATTGAGCAGTTATGAAACACTCTTTTTGTAGAAAATGCAAGTGGAGATTCGGAGCGCTAAGAGGGTAATAGTGGAAAAAGGAATGTCTTCAAATATAAACTACACGGAATCATTCGGTGAAACTTCTTTCTGATCTGTGCATTCAGCTAACAGAGTTAAACCATACTTTTGATTGAGCAGATCTGAACACACTTTCTGTTGAAAATGCAACTGGACATTTGGAGCGCTAAGAGCGTAGTAGTGGAAAAAGGTATATATTCAAATATACACTACACAGAAGCATTCTGTGAAACTTCTTTCTGATCTGAGCATTCAGCTAACAGAGTTAAACCATACTTTTGATTGAGCAGTTTTGAAACACTCTGTCTGTAGAAAATGCAACTGGACATTCGTAGCGCTAAGTGGGTAATAGTGGAAAAAATAATATGTTCAAATATAAACTACACAGAAGCATTGTATGAAACTACTTTCTGTTCTGTGAATTCAACTAACAGAGTTGAACCTTACTTTTGATTGAGCCGTTCTGAAACACTCTTTCTGTAAAAACTGCAATTGGACATTCTGAGCGCTAAGAGGCCTATATTGGGAAAAAGAATGTCTACAAATAAAAACTACAAAGAAGAATTGTGTGAAACTTCTTTCTGTTCTGTTTGTTCAACTAAAAGATTTGAACCTTAGTTTTGATTGAGCCGTTCTGAAACACTCTTTCTGTAGAAAATGCAAGTGGAGATTCGGAGCGCTAAGAGGGTAATAGTGGAAAAAGGAATGTCTCCAAATATAAACTACACAGAATCATTCTGTGAAACTTCTTTCTGATCTGTGCATTCAGCTAACAGAGTTAAACCATACTTTTGATTGAGCAGATCTGAACACTCTTTCTGTAGAAAATGCAACTGGACATTTGGAGCGCTAAGAGAGTAGTAGTGGAAAAAGGAATATATACAAATATAAACTACACAGAAGCATTCTGTGAAACTTCTTTCTGATCTGAGCATTCAGCTAACAGAGTTAAACCATACTTTTGATTGAGCAGTTTTGAAACACTCTGTGTGTAGAAAATGCAACTGGACATTCGTAGCGCTAAGTGGGTAATAGTGGAAAAAAGAATATGTTCAAATATAAACTACACAGAAGCATTGTATGAAACTTCTTTCTGTTCTGTGCATTCAACTAACAGAGTTGAAACTTACTTTTGATTGAGCCTTTCTGAAACACTCTTTCTATAGAAACTGCAATTGGACATTCTGAGCGCTAAGAGGCCTCTATTGGGAAAAATAATATCTTCAAATAAAAACTACACAGAAGCATTGTGTGAAACTTATTTCTGATATGTTCATTAAGCTAACAAAGTTAAACCATACTTTGGTTTGCGCAGTTCTGAACACTCTTTCTGTAGAAAATGCAAGTGGACATTCGGAGCGCTAAGAGGGTAATAGTGGAAAAAGGAATATATTCAAATATAAACTACACAGTAGCATTCTGTGAAAATACTTTCTGTTCTGTGCATTCAACTAACAGAGTTGAACCTTACTTTTGATTGAGCCGTTCTGAAACACTTTTTCTGTAGAAACTGCAATTGGACATGCTAAGCGCTAAGAGGCCTACATTGGGAAAAAGAATATCTTCAAATAAAAACTACACAGATGCATTCTGTGAAACTTATTTCTGATCTGTAAATTCAGTTAACAGAGATAAAACATATTTTTGATTGAGCAGTTATGAAACACTCTTTTTGTAGAAAATGCAAGTGGAGATTCGGAGCGCTAAGAGGGTAATAGTGGAAAAAGGAATGTCTTCAAATATAAACTACACGGAATCATTCGGTGAAACTTCTTTCTGATCTGCGCATTCAGCTAACAGAGTTAAAACATACTTTTGATTGAGCAGATCTGAACACACTTTCTGTAGAAAATGCAACTGGACATTTGGAGCGCTAACAGCGTAGTAGTGGAAAAAGGAATATATTCAAATATAAACTACACAGAAGCATTCTGTGAAACTTCTTTCTGATCTGAGCATTCAGCTAACAGAGTTAAACCATACTTTTGATTGAGCAGTTTTGAAACACTCTGTCTGTAGTAATTGCAACTGGACATTCGTAGCGCTAAGTGGGTAATACTGGGAAAAAGAATATGTTCAAATATAAACTACACAGAAGCATTGTATGAAACTACTTTCTGTTCTGTGCATTCAACTAACAGAGTTGAACCTTACATTTGATTGAGCCTTTCTGAAACACTCTTTCTGTAGAAACTGCAACTGGACATTCTGAGCGCTAAGAGGCCTCTATTGGGAAAAATAATATCTTCAAATAAAAACTACACAGAAGAATTGTGTGAAACTTATTTCTGATATGTTCATTAAGCTAACAGAGTTAAACCATACTTTTGATTGCGCAGTTCTAAACACTCTTTCTGTAGAAAATGCAAGTGGACATTCGGAGCGCTAAGAGGGTAATAGTGGAAAAAGGAATATATTCAAATATAAACTACACAGTAGCATTCTGTGAAAATTCTTTCTGTTCTGTGCATTCAACTAACAGAGTTGAACCTTACTTTTGATTGAGCCGTTCTGAAACACTCTTTCTGTAGAAACTGCAATTGGACATTCTGAGAGCTAAGAGGCCTATATTGGGAAAAAGAATGTCTACAAATAAAAACTACACAGAAGAATTGTGTGAAACTTCTTTCTGTTCTGTTTGTTCAACTAAAAGAGTTGAACCTTAGTTTTGATTGAGCCGTTCTGAAACACTCTTTATGTAGAAAATGCAAGTGGAGATTCGGAGCGCGAAGAGGGTAATAGTGGAAAAAGGAATGTCTCCAAATATAAACTACACAGAATCATTCTGTGAAACTTCTTTCTGATCTGTGCATTCAGCTAACAGAGTTAAACCATACTTTTGATTGAGCAGATCTGAACACTCTTTCTGTAGAAAATGCAACTGGACATTTGGAGCGCTAAGAGCGTAGTAGTGGAAAAAGGAATATATTCAAATATAAACTACACAGAAGCATTCTGTGAAACTTCTTTCTGATCTGAGCATTCAGCTAACAGAGTTAAACCATACTTTTGATTGAGCAGTTTTGAAACACTCTGTCTGTAGAAAATGCAACTGGACATTCGTAGCGCTAAGTGGGTAATAGTGGAAAAAAAAATATGTTCACATATAAACTACACAGAAGCATTGTATGAAACTTCTTTCTGTTCTGTGCATTCAACTAACAGAGTTGAACCTTACTTTTGATTGAGCCGTTCTGAAACACTCTTTCTGTAGAAACTGCAATTGGACATTCTGAGCGCTAAGAGGCCTATATTGGGAAAAAGAATGTCTACAAATAAAAACTACACAGAAGAATTGTGTGAAACTTCTTTCTGTTCTGTTTGTTCAACTAAAAGAGTTGAACCTTAGTTTTGATTGAGCCGTTCTGAAACACTCTTTCTGTAGAAAATGCAAGTGGAGATTCGGAGCGCTAAGAGGGTAATAGTGGAAAAAGGAATGTCTCCAAATATAAACTACACAGAATCATTCTGTGAAACTTCTTTCTGATCTGTGCATTCAGCTAACAGAGTTAAACCATACTTTTGATTGAGCAGATCTGAACACTCTTTCTGTAGAAAATGCAACTGGACATTTGGAGCGCTAAGAGCGTAGTAGTGGAAAAAGGAATATATTCAAATATAAACTACACAGAAGCATTCTGTGAAACTTCTTTCTGATCTGAGCATTCAGCTAACAGAGTTAAACCATACTTTTGATTGAGCAGTTTTGAACCACTCTGTCTGTAGAAAATGCAACTGGACATTCGTAGCGCTAAGTGGGTATTAGTGGAAAAAAGAATATGTTCAAATATAAACTACACAGAAGCATTGTATGAAACTTCTTTCTGTTATGTGCATTCAACTAACAGAGTTGAACCTTACTTTTGATTGAGCCTTTCTGAAACACTCTTTCTGTAGAAACTGCAATTGGACATTCTGAGCGCTAAGAGGCCTCTATTGGGAAAAATAATATCTTCAAATAAAAACTACACAGAAGCATTGTGTGAAACTTATTTCTGATATGTTCATTAAGCTAACAGAGTTAAACCATACTTTTGATTGCGCAGTTCTGAACACTCTTTCTGTAGAAAATGCAAGTGGACATTCGGAGCGCTAAGAGGGTAATAGTGGAAAAAGGAATATATTCAAATATAAACTACACAGTAGCATTCTGTGAAAATACTTTCTGTTCTGTGCATTCAACTAACAGAGTTGAACCTTACTTTTGATTGAGCCGTTCTGAAACACTCTTTCTGTAGAAACTGCAATTGGACATGCTAAGCGCTAAGAGGCCTACATTGGGAAAAAGAATATCTTCAAATAAAAACTACACAGATGCATTCTGTGAAACTTATTTCTGATCTGTAAATTCAGTTAACAGAGATAAAACATATTTTTGATTGAGCAGTTATGAAACACTCTTTTTGTAGAAAATGCAAGTGGAGATTCGGAGCGCTAAGGGGGTAATAGTGGAAAAAGGAATGTCTTCAAATATGAACTACACAGAATCATTCGGTGAAACTTCTTTCTGATCTGTGCATTCAGCTAACAGAGTTAAACCATACTTTTGATTGAGCAGATCTGAACACTCTTTCTGTAGAAAATGCAACTGGACATTTTGAGCGCTAAGAGCGTAGTAGTGGAAAAAGGAATATATTCAAATATAAACTACACAGAAGCATTCTGTGAAACTTCTTTCTGATCTGAGCATTCAGCTAACAGAGTTAAACCATACTTTTGATTGAGCAGTTTTGAAACACTCTGTCTGTAGAAAATGCAACTGGACATTCGTAGCGCTAAGTGGTTAATAGTGGAAAAAAGAATATGTTCAAATATAAACTACACAGAAGCATTGTATGAAACTTCTTTCTGTTCTGTGCATTCAACTAAGAGAGTTGAACCTTACTTTTGATTGAGCCGTTCTGAAACACTCTTTCTGTAGAAACTGCAATTGGACATTCTGAGAGCTAAGAGGCCTATATTGGGAAAAAGAATGTCTACAAATAAAAACTACACAGAAGAATTGTGTGAAACTTCTTTCTGTTCTGTTTGTTCAACTAAAAGAGTTGAACCTTAGTTTTGATTGAGCCGTTCTGAAACACTCTTTATGTAGAAAATGCAAGTGGAGATTCGGAGCGTGAAGAGGGTAATAGTGGAAAAAGGAATGTCTCCAAATATAAACTACACAGAATCATTCTGTGAAACTTCTTTCTGATCTGTGCATTCAGCTAACAGAGTTAAACCATACTTTTGATTGAGCAGATCTGAACACTCTTTCTGTAGAAAATGCAACTGGACATTTGGAGCGCTAAGAGCGTAGTAGTGGAAAAAGGAATATATTCAAATATAAACTACACAGAAGCATTCTGTGAAACTTCTTTCTGATCTGAGCATTCAGCTAACAGAGTTAAACCATACTTTTGATTGAGCAGTTTTGAAACACTCTGTTTGTAGAAAATGCAACTGGACATTCGTAGCGCTAAGTGGGTAATAGTGGAAAAAAAAATATGTTCACATATAAACTACACAGAAGCATTGTATGAAACTTCTTTCTGTTCTGTGCATTCAACTAAGAGAGTTGAACCTTACTTTTGATTGAGCCGTTCTGAAACACTCTTTCTGTAGAAACTGCAATTGGACATTCTGAGCGCTAAGAGGCCTACATTGGGAAAAAGAATATCTTCAAATAAAAACTACACAGATGCATTCTGTGAAACTTATTTCTGATCTGTAATTTCAGTTAACAGAGATAAAACTTATTTTTGGTTGAGCAGTTATGAAACACTCTTTTTGTAGAAAATGCAAGTGGAGATTCGGAGCGCTAAGAGGGTAATAGTGGAAAAAGGAATGTCTTCAAATATAATCTACACGGAATCATTCGGTGAAACTTCTTTCTGATCTGTGCATTCAGCTAACAGAGTTAAACCATACTTTTGATTGAGCAGATCTGAACACTCTTTCTGTAGAAAATGCAACTGGACATTTGGAGCGCTAAGAGAGTCGTAGTGGAAAAAAGAATATATTCAAATATAAACTACACAGAAGCATTCTGTGAAACTTCTTTCTGATCTGAGCATTCAGCTAACAGAGTTAAACCATACTTTTGATTGAGCAGTTTTGAAACACTCTGTCTGTAGAAAATGCAACTGGACATTCGTAGCGCTAAGTGGGTAATAGTGGAAAAAAGAATATCTTCAAATATAAACTACACAGAAGCATTGTATGAAACTTCTTTCTGTTCTGTGCATTCAACTAAAAGAGTTGAACCTTACTTTTGATTGAGCCTTTCTGAAACACTCTTTCTGTAGAAACTGCAATTGGACATTCTGAGCGCTAAGAGGCCTCTATTGGGAAAAATAATATCTTCAAATAAAAACTACACAGAAGCATTGTGTGAAACTTATTTCTGATATGTTCATTAAGCTAACAGAGTTAAACCATACTTTTGATTGCGCAGTTCTGAACACTCTTTCTGTAGAAAATGCAAGTGGACTTTCGGAGCGCTAAGAGGGTAATAGTGGAAAAAGTAATATAGTCAAATATAAACTACACAGTAGCATTCTGTGAAAATTCTTTCTGTTCTGTGCATTCAACTAACAGAGTTGAACCTTACTTTTGATTGAGCCGTTCTGAAACACTGTTTCTGTAGAAACTGCAATTGGACATGCTAAGCGCTAAGAGGCCTACATTGGGGAAAAGAATATCTTCAAATAAAAACTACACAGATGCATTCTGTGAAACTTATTTCTGATCTGTAATTTCAGTTAACAGAGATAAAACATATTTTTGATTGAGCAGTTATGAAACACTCTTTTTGTAGAAAATGCAAGTGGAGATTCGGAGCGCTAAGGGGGTAATAGTGGAAAAAGGAATGTCTTCAAATATAAACTACACAGAATCATTCGGTGAAACTTCTTTCTGATCTGTGCATTCAGCTAACAGAGTTAAACCATACTTTTGATTGAGCAGATCTGAACACTCTTTCTGTAGAAAATGCAACTGGACATTTGGAGCGCTAAGAGAGTCGTAGTGGAAAAAAGAATATATTCAAATATAAACTACACAGAAGCATTCTGTGAAACTTCTTTCTGATCTGAGCATTCAGCTAACAGAGTTAAACCATACTTTTGATTGAGCAGTTTTGAAACACTCTGTCTGTAGAAAATGCAACTGGACATTCGTAGCGCTAAGTGGGTAATAGTGGAAAAAAGAATATCTTCAAATATAAAATACACAGAAGCATTGTATGAAACTTCTTTCTGTTCTGTGCATTCAACTAAAAGAGTTGAACCTTACTTTTGATTGAGCCTTTCTGAAACACTCTTTCTGTAGAAACTGCAATTGGACATTCTGAGCGCTAAGAGGCCTCTATTGGGAAAAATAATATCTTCAAATAAAAACTACACAGAAGCATTGTGTGAAACTTATTTCTGATATGTTCATTAAGCTAACAGAGTTAAACCATACTTTTGATTGCGCAGTTCTGAACACTCTTTCTGTAGAAAATGCAAGTGGACTTTCGGAGCGCTAAGAGGGTAATAGTGGAAAAAGTAATATAGTCAAATATAAACTACACAGTAGCATTCTGTGAAAATTCTTTCTGTTCTGTGCATTCAACTAACAGAGTTGAACCTTACTTTTGATTGAGCCGTTCTGAAACACTGTTTCTGTAGAAACTGCAATTGGACATGCTAAGCGCTAAGAGGCCTACATTGGGAAAAAGAATATCTTCAAATAAAAACTACACAGATGCATTCTGTGAAACTTATTTCTGATCTGTTATTTCAGTTAACAGAGATAAAACATATTTTTGATTGAGCAGTTATGAAACACTCTTTTTGTAGAAAATGCAAGTGGAGATTCGGAGCGCTAAGAGGGTAATAGTGGAAAAAGGAATGTCTTCAAATATAAACTACACAGAATCATTCGGTGAAACTTCTTTCTGATCTGTGCATTCAGCTAACAGAGTTAAACCATACTTTTGATTGAGCAGATCTGAACACTCTTTCTGTAGAAAATGCAACTGGACATTTGGAGCGCTAAGAGCGTAGTAGTGGAAAAAGGAATATATTCAAATATAAACTATACAGAAGCATTCTGTGAAACTTCTTTCTGATCTGAGCATTCAGCTAACAGAGTTAAACCATACTTTTGATTGAGCAGTTTTGAAACACTCTGTCTGTAGAAAATGCAACTGGACATTAGTAGCGCTAAGTGGGTAATAGTGGAAAAAAGAATATGTTCAAATATAAACTACACAGAAGCATTGTATGAAACTTCTTTCTGTTCTGTGCATTCAACTAACAGAGTTGAACCTTACTTTTGATTGAGCCGTTCTGAAACACTCTTTCTGTAGAAACTGCAATTGGACATTCTGAGAGCTAAGAGGCCTATATTGGGAAAAAGAATGTCTACAAATAAAAACTACACAGAAGAATTGTGTGAAACTTCTTTCTGTTCTGTTTGTTCAATTAAAGAGTTGAACCTTAGTTTTGATTGAGCCGTTCTGAAACACTCTTTATGTAGAAAATGCAAGTGGAGATTCGGAGCGCGAAGAGGGTAATAGTGGAAAAAGGAATGTCTCCAAATATAAACTACACAGAATCATTCTGTGAAACTTCTTTCTGATCTGTGCATTCAGCTAACAGAGTTAAACCATACTTTTGATTGAGCAGATCTGAACACTCTTTCTGCAGAAAATGCAACTGGACATTTGGAGCGCTAAGAGAGTAGTAGTGGAAAAAGGAATATATTCAAATATAAACTACACAGAAGCATTCTGTGAAACTTATTTCTGATCTGAGCATTCAGCTAACAGAGTTAAACCATACTTTTGATTGAGCAGTTTTGAAACACTCTGTCTGTAGAAATTGCAACTGGACATTCGGAGCGCTAAGTGGGTTATAGTGGAAAAAAGAATATGTTCAAATATAAACTACACAGAAGCATTGTATGAAACTTCTTTCTGTTCTGTGCATTCAACTAACAGAGTTGAACCTTAGTTTTGATTGAGCCTTTCTGAAACACTCTTTCTGTAGAATCTGCAATTGGACATTCTGAGCGCTAAGAGGCCTATATTGGGAAAAATAATATCTTCAAATAAAAACTACACAGAAGCATTGTGTGAAACTTATTTCTGATATGTTCATTAAGCTAACAGAGTTAAACCATACTTTTGATTGCGCAGTTCTGAACACTCTTTCTGTAGAAAATGCAAGTGGACATTCGGAGCGCTAAGAGGGTAATAGTGGAAAAAGGGATATATTCAAATATAAACTACACAGTAGCATTCTGTGAAAATTCTTTCTCTTCTGTGCATTCAACTAACAGAGTTGAACCTTACTTTTGATTGAGCCGTTCTGAAACACTCTTTCTGTAGAAACTGCAATTGGACATGCTAAGCGCTAAGAGGCCTACATTGGGAAAAAGAATATCTTCAAATAAAAACTACACAGATGCATTCTGTGCAACTTATTTCTGATCTGTAAATTCAGTTAACAGAGATAAAACATATTTTTCATTGAGCAGTTATGAAACACTCTTTTTGTAGAAAATGCAAGTGGAGATTCGGAGCGCTAAGAGGGTAATAGTGGAAAAAGGAATGTCTTCAAATATAAACTACACAGAATCATTCGGTGAAACTTCTTTCTGATCTGTGCATTCAGCTAACAGAGTTAAACCATAATTTTGATTGAGCAGATCTGAACACTCTTTCTGTTGAAAACGCAACTGGACATTTGGAGCGCTAAGAGCGTATTAGTGGAAAAAGGAATATATTCAAATATAAACTACACAGAAGCATTCTGTGACACTTCTTTCTGATCTGAGCATTCAGCTAACAGAGTTAAACCATACTTTTGATTGAGCAGTTTTGAAACACTCTGTCTGTAGAAAATGCAACTGTACATTCGTAGCGCTAAGTGGGTAATAGTGGAAAAAAGAATATGTTCAAATATAAACTACACAGAAGCATTGTATGAAACTTCTTTCTGTTCTGTGCATTCAACTAACAGAGTTGAACCTTACTTTTGATTGAGCCCTTCTGAAACACTCTTTCTCTAGAAACTGCAATTGGACATTCTGAGAGCTAAGAGGCCTATATTGGGAAAAAGAATGTCTACAAATAAAAACTACACAGAAGAATTGTGTGAAACTTCTTTCTGTTCTGTTTGTTCAACTAAAAGAGTTGAACCTTAGTTTTGATTGAGCCGTTCTGAAACACTCTTTATGTAGAAAATGCAAGTGGAGATTCGGAGCGCGAAGAGGGTAATAGTGGAAAAAGGAATGTCTCCAAATACAAACTACACAGAATCATTCTGTGAAACTTCTTTCTGATCTGTGCATTCAGCTAACAGAGTTAAACCATACTTTTGATTGAGCAGATCTGAACACTCTTTCTGTAGAAAATGCAACTGGACATTTGGAGCGCTAAGAGAGTAGTAGTGGAAAAAGGAATATATTCAAATATAAACTACACAGAAGCATTCTGTGAAACTTCTTTCTGATCTGAGCATTCAGCTAACAGAGTTAAACCATACTTTTGATTGAGCAGTTTTGAAACACTCTGTCTGTAGAAAATGCAACTGGACATTCGTAGCGCTAAGTTGGTAATAGTGGAAAAAAGAATATGTTCAAATATAAACTACACAGAAGCATTGTATGAAACTTCTTTCTGTTCTGTGCATTCAACTAACAGAGTTGAACCTTACTTTTGATTGAGCCTTTCTGAAACACTCTTTCTGTAGAATCTGCAATTGGACATTCTGAACGCTAAGAGGCCTATATTGGGAAAAATAATATCTTCAAATAAAAACTACACAGAAGCATTGTGTGAAACTTATTTCTGATATGTTCATTAAGCTAACAGAGTTAAACCATACTTTTGATTGCGCAGTTCTGAACACTCTTTCTGTAGAAAATGCAAGTGGACATTCGGAGCGCTAAGAGGGTAATAGTGGAAAAAGTGATATATTCAAATATAAACTACACAGTAGCATTCTGTGAAAATTCT
Source organism: Symphalangus syndactylus (assembly GCF_028878055.3). NCBI lineage: Eukaryota > Metazoa > Chordata > Mammalia > Primates > Hylobatidae > Symphalangus > Symphalangus syndactylus. The sequence continues at coordinate 105,626,495 of NC_072437.2, read as the reverse complement.
TTCTGTTCTGTGCATTCAACTAACAGAGTTGAACCTTACTTTTGATTGAGCCATTCTGAAACACTCTTTCTGTAGAAACTGCAATTGGACATGCTAAGCGCTAAGAGGCCTACATTGGGAAAAAGAATATCTTCAAATAAAAACTACACAGATGCATTCAGTGAAACATATTTCTGATCTATAAATTCAGTTAACAGAGATAAAACATATTTTTGAATGAGCAGTTATGAAACACTCTTTTTGTAGAAAATGCAAGTGGAGATTCGGAGCGCTAAGAGGGTAATAGTGGAAAAAGGAATGTCTTCAAATATAAACTACACAGAATCATTCGGTGAAACTTCTTTCTGATCTGTGCATTCAGCTAATAGAGTTAAACCATACTTTTGATTGAGCAGATCTGAACACTCTTTCTGTTGAAAATGCAACTGGACATTTGGAGTGCTAAGAGCGTAGTAGTGGAAAAAGGAATATATTCAAATATAAACTACACAGAAGCATTCTGTGAAACTTCTTTCTGATCTGAGCATACAGCTAACAGAGTTAAACCATACTTTTGATTGAGCAGTTTTGAAACACTCTGTCTGTAGAAAATGCAACTGGACATTCGTAGCGCTAAGTGGGTAATAGTGGAAAAGAGAATATGTTCAAATATAAACTACACAGAAGCATTGTATGAAACTTCTTTCTGTTCTGTGCATTCAACTAACAGAGTTGAACCTTACTTTTTTTGAGCCGTTCTGAAACACTCTTTCTGTAGAAACTGCAATTGGACATTCTGAGCACTAAGAGGCCTATATTGGGAAAAAGAATGTCTACAAATAAAAACTACACAGAAGAATTGTGTGAAACATCTTTCTGTTCTGTTTGTTCAACTAAAAGAGTTGAACCTTAGTTTTGATTGAGCCGTTCTGAAACACTCTTTCTGTAGAAAATGCAAGTGGAGATTCGGAGCGCTAAGAGGGTAATAGTGGAAAAAGGAATGTCTCCAAATATAAACTACACAGAATCATTCTGTGAAACTTCTTTCTGATCTGGGCATTCAGCTAACAGGGTTAAACCATACTTTTGATTGAGCAGATCTGACCACTATTTCTGTAGAAAATGCAACTGGACAGTTGGAGCGCTAAGAGAGTAGTAGTGGAAAAAGGAATATATTCAAATATAAACTACACAGAAGCATTCTGTGAAACTTATTTCTGATCTGAGCATTCAGCTAACAGAGTTAAACCATACTTTTGATTGAGCAGTTTTGAAACACTCTGTCTGTAGGAAATGCAACTGGACATTCGTAGCGCTAAGTGGGTAATAGTGGAAAAAAGAATATGTTCAAATATAAACTACACAGAAGCATTGTATGAAACTTCTTTCTGTTCTGTGCATTCAGGTAACAGAGTTGAACCTTACTTTTGATTGAGCCTTTCTGAAACACTCTTTCTGTAGAATCTGCAATTGGACATTCTGAGCGCTAAGAGGCCTATATTGGGAAAAATAATATCTTCAAATAAAAACTACACAGAAGCATTGTGTGAAACTTATTTCTGATATGTTCATTAAGCTAACAGAGTTAAACCATGCTTTTGATTGCGCAGTTCTGAACACTCTTTCTGTAGAAAATGCAAGTGGACATTCGGAGCGCTAAGAGGGTAATAGTGGAAAAAGGGATATATTCAAATATAAACTACACAGTAGCATTCTGTGAAAATTCTTTCTGTTCTGTGCATTCAACTAACAGAGTTGAACCTTACTTTTGATTGAGCCGTTCTGAAACACTCTTTCTGTAGAAACTGCAATTGGACATGCTAAGCGCTAAGAGGCCTACATTGGGAAAAAGAATATCTTTAAATAAAAACTACACAGATGCATTCTGTGCAACTTATTTCTGATCTGTAAATTCAGTTAACAGAGATAAAACATATTTTTCATTGAGCAGTTATGAAACACTCTTTTTGTAGAAAATGCAAGTGGAGATTCGGAGCGCTAAGAGGGTAATAGTGGAAAAAGGAATGTCTTCAAATATAAACTACACAGAATCATTCGGTGAAACTTCTTTCTGATCTGTTCATTCAGCTAACAGAGTTAAACCATACTTTTGATTGAGCAGATCTGAACACTCTTTCTGTAGAAAATGCAACTGGACATTTGGAGCGCTAAGAGCGTAGTAGTGGAAAAAGGAATATATTCAAATATAAACTACACAGAAGCATTCTGTGAAACTTCTTTCTGATCTGAGCATTCAGCCAACAGATTTAAACCATACTTTTGATTGAGCAGTTTTGAAACACTCTGTCTGTAGTAAATGCAACTGGACATTCGTAGCGCTAAGTGGGTAATAGTGGAAAAAAGAATATGTTCAAATATAAACTACACAGAAGCATTGTATGAAACTTCTTTCTGTTCTGTGCATTCACCTAACAGAGTTGAACCTTACTTTTGATTGAGCCGTTCTGAAACACTCTTTCTGTAGAAACTGCAATTGGACATTCTGAGACCTAAGAGGCCTATATTGGGAAAAAGAATGTCTACAAATAAAAACTACACAGAAGAATTGTGTGAAACTTCTTTCTGTTCTGTTTGTTCAACTAAAAGAGTTGAACCTTAGTTTTGATTGAGCCGTTCTGAAACACTCTTTATGTAGAAAATGCAAGTGGAGATTCGGAGCGCTAAGAGGGTAATAGTGGAAAAAGGAATGTCTCCAAATATAAACTACACAGAATCATTCTGTGAAACTTCTTTCTGATCTGGGCATTCAGCTAACAGGGTTAAACCATACTTTTGATTGAGCAGATCTGAACACTCTTTCTGTAGAAAATGCAACTGGACATTTGGAGCGCTAAGAGAGTAGTAGTGGAAAAAGGAATATATTCAAATATAAACTACACAGAAGCATTCTGTGAAACTTCTTTCTGATCTGAGCATTCAGCTAACAGAGTTAAACCATACTTTTGATTGAGCAGTTTTGAAACACTCTGTCTGTAGGAAATGCAACTGGACATTCGTAGCGCTAAGTGGGTAATAGTGGAAAAAAGAATATGTTCAAATATAAACTACACAGAAGCATTGTATGAAACTTCTTTCTGTTCTGTGCATTCAACTAACAGAGTTGAACCTTACTTTTGATTGAGCCTTTCTGAAACACTCTTTCTGTAGAATCTGCAATTGGACATTCTGAGCGCTAAGAGGCCTATATTGGGAAAAATAATATCTTCAAATAAAAACTACACAGAAGCATTGTGTGAAACTTATTTCTGATATGTTCATTAAGCTAACAGAGTTAAACCATACTTTTGATTGCGCAGTTCTGAACACTCTTTCTGTAGAAAATGCAAGTGGACATTCGGAGCGCTAAGAGGGTAATAGTGGAAAAAGGGATATATTCAAATATAAACTACACAGTAGCATTCTGTGAAAATTCTTTCTGTTCTGTGCATTCAACTAACAGAGTTGAACCTTACTTTTGATTGAGCCGTTCTGAAACACTCTTTCTGTAGAAACTGCAATTGGACATGCTAAGCGCTAAGAGGCCTACATTGGGAAAAAGAATATCTTCAAATAAAAACTACACAGATGCATTCTGTGCAACTTATTTCTGATCTGTAAATTCAGTTAACAGAGATAAAACATATTTTTCATTGAGCAGATATGAAACACTCTTTTTGTAGAAAATGCAAGTGGAGATTCGGAGCGCTAAGAGGGTAATAGTGGAAAAAGGAATGTCTTCAAATATAAACTACACAGAATCATTCGGTGAAACTTCTTTCTGATCTGTGCATTCAGCTAACAGAGTTAAACCATACATTTGATTGAGCAGATCTGAACACTCTTTCTGTAGAAAATGCAACTGGACATTTGGAGCGCTAAGAGCGTATTAGTGGAAAAAGGAATATATTCAAATATAAACTACACAGAAGCATTCTGTGACACTTCTTTCTGATCTGAGCATTCAGCTAACAGAGTTAAACCATACTTTTGATTGAGCAGTTTTGAAACACTCTGTCTGTAGAAAATGCAACTGGACATTCGTAGCGCTAAGTGGGTAATAGTGGAAAAAAGAATATGTTCAAATATAAACTACACAGAAGCATTGTATGAAACTTCTTTCTGTTCTGTGCATTCAACTAACAGAGTTGAACCTTACTTTTGATTGAGCCCTTCTGAAACACTCTTTCTGTAGAAACTGCAATTGGACATTCTGAGAGCTAAGAGGCCTATATTGGGAAAAAGAATGTCTACAAATAAAAACTACACAGAAGAATTGTGTGAAACTTCTTTCTGTTCTGTTTGTTCAACTAAAAGAGTTGAACCTTAGTTTTGATTGAGCCGTTCTGAAACACTCTTTATGTAGAAAATGCAAGTGGAGATTCGGAGCGCTAAGAGGGTAATAGTGGAAAAAGGAATGTCTCCAAATATAAACTACACAGAATCATTCTGTGAAACTTCTTTCTGATCTGGGCATTCAGCTAACAGAGTTAAACCATACTTTTGATTGAGCAGATCTGAACACTCTTTCTGTAGAAAATGCAACTGGACAGTTGGAGCGCTAAGAGAGTAGTAGTGGAAAAAGGAATATATTCAAATATAAACTACACAGAAGCATTCTGTGAAACTTCTTTCTGATCTGAGCATTCAGCTAACAGAGTTAAACCATACTTTTGATTGAGCAGTTTTGAAACACTCTGTCTGTAGAAAATGCAACTGTACATTCGTAGCGCTAAGTGGGTAATAGTGGAAAAAAGAATATGTTCAAATATAAACTACACAGAAGCATTGTATGAAACTTCTTTCTGTTCTGTGCATTCAACTAACAGAGTTGAACCTTACTTTTGATTGAGCCCTTCTGAAACACTCTTTCTGTAGAAACTGCAATTGGACATTCTGAGAGCTAAGAGGCCTATATTGGGAAAAAGAATGTCTACAAATAAAAACTACACAGAAGAATTGTGTGAAACTTCTTTCTGTTCTGTTTGTTCAACTAAAAGAGTTGAACCTTAGTTTTGATTGAGCCGTTCTGAAACACTCTTTATGTAGAAAATGCAAGTGGAGATTCGGAGCGCGAAGAGGGTAATAGTGGAAAAAGGAACGTCTCCAAATACAAACTACACAGAATCATTCTGTGAAACTTCTTTCTGATCTGTGCATTCAGCTAACAGAGTTAAACCATACTTTTGATTGAGCAGATCTGAACACTCTTTCTGTAGAAAATGCAACTGGACATTTGGAGCGCTAAGAGAGTAGTAGTGGAAAAAGGAATATATTCAAATATAAAGTACACAGAAGCATTCTGTGAAACTTCTTTCTGATCTGAGCATTCAGCTAACAGAGTTAAACCATACTTTTGATTGAGCAGTTTTGAAACACTCTGTCTGTAGAAAATGCAACTGGACATTCGTAGCGCTAAGTGGGTAATAGTGGAAAAAAGAATATGTTCAAATATAAACTACACAGAAGCATTGTATGAAACTTCTTTCTGTTCTGTGCATTCAACTAACAGAGTTGAACCTTACTTTTGATTGAGCCTTTCTGAAACACTCTTTCTGTAGAATCTGCAATTGGACATTCTGAACGCTAAGAGGCCTATATTGGGAAAAATAATATCTTCAAATAAAAACTACACAGAAGCATTGTGTGAAACTTATTTCTGATATGTTCATTAAGCTAACAGAGTTAAACCATACTTTTGATTGCGCAGTTCTGAACACTCTTTCTGTAGAAAATGCAAGTGGACATTCGGAGCGCTAAGAGGGTAATAGTGGAAAAAGGGATATATTCAAATATAAACTACACAGTAGCATTCTGTGAAAATTCTTTCTGTTCTGTGCATTCAACTAACAGAGTTGAACCTTACTTTTGATTGAGCCGTTCTGAAACACTCTTTCTGTAGAAACTGCAATTGGACATGCTAAGCGCTAAGAGGCCTACATTGGGAAAAAGAATATCTTCAAATAAAAACTACACAGATGCATTCAGTGAAACTTACTTCTGATCTATAAATTCAGTTAACAGAGATAAAACATATTTTTGAATGAGCAGTTATGAAACACTCTTTTTGTAGAAAATGCAAGTGGAGATTCGGAGCGCTAAGAGGGTAATAGTGGAAAAAGGAATGTCTTCAAATATAAACTACACAGAATCATTCGGTGAAAGTTCTTTCTGATCTGTGCATTCAGCTAACAGAGTTAAACCATACTTTTGATTGAGCAGATCTGAACACTCTTTCTGTTGAAAATGCAACTGGACATTTGGAGCGCTAAGAGCGTAGTAGTGGAAAAAGGAATATATTCAAATATAAACTACACAGAAGCATTCTGTGAAACTTCTTTCTGATCTGAGCATACAGCTAACAGAGTTAAACCATACATTTGATTGAGCAGTTTTGAAACACTCTGTCTGTAGAAAATGCAACTGGACATTCGTAGCGCTAAGTGGGTAATAGTGGAAAAGAGAATATGTTCAAATATAAACTACACAGAAGCATTGTATGAAACTTCTTTCTGTTCTGTGCATTCAACTAACAGAGTTGAACCTTACTTTTTATTGAGCCGTTCTGAAACACTCTTTCTGTAGAAACTGCAATTGGACATTCTGAGCACTAAGAGGCCTATATTGGGAAAAAGAATGTCTACAAATAAAAACTACACAGAAGAATTGTGTGAAACTTCTTTCTGTTCTGTTTGTTCAACTAAAAGAGTTGAACCTTAGTTTTGATTGAGCCGTTCTGAAACACTCTTTCTGTAGAAAATGCAAGTGGAGATTCGGAGCGCTAAGAGGGTAATAGTGGAAAAAGGAATGTCTCCAAATATAAACTACACAGAATCATTCGGTGAAACTTCTTTCTGATCTGTACATTCAGCTAACAGAGTTAAACCATACTTATGATTGAGCAGATCTGAACACTCTTTCTGTAGAAAATGCAACTGGACATTTGGAGCGCTAAGAGCGTAGTAGTGGAAAAAGGAATATATTCAAATATAAACTACACAGAAGCATTCTGTGAAACTTCTTTCTGATCTGAGCATTCAGCTAACAGATTTAAACCATACTTTTGATTGAGCAGTTTTGAAACACTCTGTCTGTAGTAAATGCAACTGGACATTCGTAGCGCTAAGTGGGTAATAGTGGAAAAAAGAATATGTTCAAATATAAACTACACAGAAGCATTGTATGAAACTTCTTTCTGTTCTGTGCATTCAACTAACAGAGTTGAACCTTACTTTTGATTGAGCCGTTCTGAAACACTCTTTCTGTAGAAACTGCAATTGGACATTCTGAGACCCAAGAGGCCTATATTGGGAAAAAGAATGTCTACAAATAAAAACTACACAGAAGAATTGTGTGAAACTTCTTTCTGTTCTGTTTGTTCAACTAAAAGAGTTGAACCTTAGTTTTGATTGAGCCGTTCTGAAACACTCTTTATGTAGAAAATGCAAGTGGAGATTCGGAGCGCTAAGAGGGTAATAGTGGAAAAAGGAATGTCTCCAAATGTAAACTACACAGAATCATTCTGTGAAACTTCTTTCTGATCTGGGCATTCAGCTAACAGGGTTAAACCATACTTTTGATTGAGCAGATCTGAACACTCTTTCTGTAGAAAATGCAACTGGACAGTTGGAGCGCTAAGAGAGTAGTAGTGGAAAAAGGAATATATTCAAATATAAACTACACAGAAGCATTCTGTGAAACTTATTTCTGATCTGAGCATTCAGCTAACAGAGTTAAACCATACTTTTGATTGAGCAGTTTTGAAACACTCTGTCTGTAGGAAATGCAACTGGACATTCGTAGCGCTAAGTGGGTAATAGTGGAAAAAAGAATATGTTCAAATATAAACTACACAGAAGCATTGTATGAAACTTCTTTCTGTTCTGTGCATTCAAGTAACAGAGTTGAACCTTACTTTTGATTGAGCCTTTCTGAAACACTCTTTCTGTAGAATCTGCAATTGGACATTCTGAGCGCTAAGAGGCCTATATTGGGAAAAATAATATCTTCAAATAAAAACTACACAGAAGCATTGTGTGAAACTTATTTCTGATATGTTCATTAAGCTAACAGAGTTAAACCATACTTTTGATTGCGCAGTTCTGAACACTCTTTCTGTAGAAAATGCAAGTGGACATTCGGAGCGCTAAGAGGGTAATAGTGGAAAAAGGGATATATTCAAATATAAACTACACAGTAGCATTCTGTGAAAATTCTTTCTGTTCTGTGCATTCAACTAACAGGGTTGAACCTTACTTTTGATTGAGCCGTTCTGAAACACTCTTTCTGTAGAAACTGCAATTGGACATGCTAAGCGCTAAGAGGCCTACATTGGGAAAAAGAATATCTTCAAATAAAAACTACACAGATGCATTCTGTGCAACTTATTTCTGATCTGTAAATTCAGTTAACAGAGATAAAACATATTTTTCATTGAGCAGTTATGAAACACTCTTTTTGTAGAAAATGCAAGTGGAGATTCGGAGCGCTAAGAGGGTAATAGTGGAAAAAGGAATGTCTTCAAATATAAACTACACAGAATCATTCGGTGAAACTTCTTTCTGATCTGTGCATTCAGCTAACAGAGTTAAACCATACTTTTGATTGAGCAGATCTGAACACTCTTTCTGTAGAAAATGCAACTGGACATTTGGAGCGCTAAGAGCGTAGTAGTGGAAAAAGGAATATATTCAAATATAAACTACACAGAAGCATTCTGTGAAACTTCTTTCTGATCTGAGCATTCAGCTAACAGATTTAAACCATACTTTTGATTGAGCAGTTTTGAAACACTCTGTCTGTAGTAAATGCAACTGGACATTCGTAGCGCTAAGTGGGTAATATTGGAAAAAAGAATATGTTCAAATATAAACTACACAGAAGCATTGTATGAAACTTCTTTCTGTTCTGTGCATTCAACTAACAGAGTTGAACCTTACTTTTGATTGAGCCGTTCTGAAACACTCTTTCTGTAGAAACTGCAATTGGACATTCTGAGACCTAAGAGGCCTATATTGGGAAAAAGAATGTCTACAAATAAAAACTACACAGAAGAATTGTGTGAAACTTCTTTCTGTTCTGTTTGTTCAACTAAAAGAGTTGAACCTTAGTTTTGATTGAGCCGTTCTGAAACACTCTTTATGTAGAAAATGCAAGGGGAGATTCGGAGCGCTAAGAGGGTAATAGTGGAAAAAGGAATGTCTCCAAATATAAACTACACAGAATCATTCTGTGAAACTTCTTTCTGATCTGGGCATTCAGCTAACAGGGTTAAACCATACTTTTGATTGAGCAGATCTGAACACTCTTTCTGTAGAAAATGCAACTGGACAGTTGGAGCGCTAAGAGAGTAGTAGTGGAAAAAGGAATATATTCAAATATAAACTACACAGAAGCATTCTGTGAAACTTCTTTCTGATCTGAGCATTCAGCTAACAGAGTTAAACCATACTTTTGATTGAGCAGTTTTGAAACACTCTGTCTGTAGGAAATGCAACTGGACATTCGTAGCGCTAAGTGGGTAATAGTGGAAAAAAGAATATGTTCAAATATAAACTACACAGAAGCATTGTATGAAACTTCTTTCTGTTCTGTGCATTCAAGTAACAGAGTTGAACCTTACTTTTGATTGAGCCTTTCTGAAACACTCTTTCTGTAGAATCTGCAATTGGACATTCTGAGCGCAAAGAGGCCTATATTGGGAAAAATAATATCTTCAAATAAAAACTACACAGAAGCATTGTGTGAAACTTATTTCTGATATGTTCATTAAGCTAACAGAGTTAAACCATACTTTTGATTGCGCAGTTCTGAACACTCTTTCTGTAGAAAATGCAAGTGGACATTCGGAGCGCTAAGAGGGTAATAGTGGAAAAAGGGATATATTCAAATATAAACTACACAGTAGCATTCTGTGAAAATTCTTTCTGTTCTGTGCATTCAACTGACAGAGTTGAACCTTACTTTTGATTGAGCCGTTCTGAAACACTCTTTCTGTAGAAACTGCAATTGGACATGCTAAGCGCTAAGAGGCCTACATTGGGAAAAAGAATATCTTCAAATAAAAACTACACAGATGCATTCTGTGCAACTTATTTCTGATCTGTAAATTCAGTTAACAGAGATAAAACATATTTTTCATTGAGCAGTTATGAAACACTCTTTTTGTAGAAAATGCAAGTGGAGATTCGGAGCGCTAAGAGGGTAATAGTGGAAAAAGGAATGTCTTCAAATATAAACTACACAGAATCATTCGGTGAAACTTCTTTCTGATCTGTGCATTCAGCTAACAGAGTTAAACCATACTTTTGATTGAGCAGATCTGAACACTCTTTCTGTTGAAAATGCAACTGGACATTTGGAGCGCTAAGAGCTTATTAGTGGAAAAAGGAATATATTCAAATATAAACTACACAGAAGCATTCTGTGAAACTTCTTTCTGATCTGAGCATTCAGCTAACAGAGTTAAACCATACTTTTGATTGAGCAGTTTTGAAACACTCTGTCTGTAGAAAATGCAACTGGACATTCGTAGCGCTAAGTGGGTAATAGTGGAAAAAAGAATATGTTCAAATATAAACTACACAGAAGCATTGTATGAAACTTCTTTCTGTTCTGTGCATTCAACTAACAGAGTTGAACCTTACTTTTGATTGAGCCCTTCTGAAACACTCTTTCTGTAGAAACTGCAATTGGACATTCTGAGAGCTAAGAGGCCTATATTGGGAAAAAGAATGTCTACAAATAAAAACTACACAGAAGAATTGTGTGAAACTACTTTCTGGTCTGTTTGTTCAACTAAAAGAGTTGAACCTTAGTTTTGATTGAGCCGTTCTGAAACACTCTTTATGTAGAAAATGCAAGTGGAGATTCGGAGCGCGAAGAGGGTAATAGTGGAAAAAGGAATGTCTCCAAATATAAACTACACAGAATCATTCTGTGAAACTTCTTTCTGATCTGTGCATTCAGCTAACAGAGTTAAACCATACTTTTGATTGAGCAGATCTGAACACTCTTTCTGTAGAAAATGCAACTGGACATTTTGAGCGCTAAGAGAGTAGTAGAGGAAAAAGGAATATATTCAAATATAAACTACACAGAAGCATTCTGTGAAACTTCTTTCTGATCTGAGCATTCAGCTAACAGAGTTAAACCATACTTTTGATTGAGCAGTTTTGAAACACTCTGTCTGTAGAAAATGCAACTGGACATTCGTAGCGCTAAGTGGGTAATAGTGGAAAAAAGAATATGTTCAAATATAAACTACACAGAAGCATTGTATGAAACTTCTTTCTGTTCTGTGCATTCAACTAACAGAGTTGAACCTTACTTTTGATTGAGCCTTTCTGAAACACTCTTTCTGTAGAATCTGCAATTGGACATTCTGAGCGCTAAGAGGACTATATTGGGAAAAAGAATGTCTACAAATAAAAACTACACAGAAGCATTGTGTGAAACTTATTTCTGATATGTTCATTAAGCTAACAGAGTTAAACCATACTTTTGATTGCGCAGTTCTGAACACTCTTTCTGTAGAAAATGCAAGTGGACATTCGGAGCGCTAAGAGGGTAATAGTGGAAAAAGGGATATATTCAAATATAAACTACACAGTAGCATTCTGTGAAAATTCTTTCTGTTCTGTGCATTCAACTAACAGAGTTGAACCTTACTTTTGATTGAGCCGTTCTGAAACACTCTTTCTGTAGAAACTGCAATTGGACATGCTAAGCGCTAAGAGGCCTACATTGGGAAAAAGAATATCTTCAAATAAAAACTACACAGATGCATTCTGTGCAACTTATTTCTGATCTGTAAATTCAGTTAACAGAGATAAAACATATTTTTCATTGAGCAGTAATGAAACACTCTTTTTGTAGAAAATGCAAGTGGAGATTCGGAGCGCTAAGAGGGTAATAGTGGAAAAAGGAATGTCTTCAAATATAAACTACACAGAATCATTCGGTGAAACTTCTTTCTGATCTGTGCATTCAGCTAACAGAGTTAAAGCATACTTTTGATTGAGCAGATCTGAACACTCTTTCTGTTGAAAATGCAACTGGACATTTGGAGCGCTAAGAGCGTGTTAGTGGAAAAAGGAATATATTCAAATATAAACTACACAGAAGCATTCTGTGACACTTCTTTCTGATCTGAGCATTCAGCTAACAGAGTTAAACCATACTTTTGATTGAGCAGTTTTGAAACACTCTGTCTGTAGAAAATGCAACTGGACATTCGTAGCGCTAAGTGGGTAATAGTGGAAAAAAGAATATGTTCAAATATAAACTACACAGAAGCATTGTATGAAACTTCTTTCTGTTCTGTGCATTCAACTAACAGAGTTGAACCTTACTTTTGATTGAGCCCTTCTGAAACACTCTTTCTGTAGAAACTGCAATTGGACATTCTGAGAGCTAAGAGGCCTATATTGGGAAAAAGAATGTCTACAAATAAAAACTACACAGAAGAATTGTGTGAAACTTCTTTCTGTTCTGTTTGTTCAACTAAAAGAGTTGAACCTTAGTTTTGATTGAGCCGTTCTGAAACACTCTTTATGTAGAAAATGCAAGTGGAGATTCGGAGCGCGAAGAGGGTAATAGTGGAAAAAGGAATGTCTCCAAATACAAACTACACAGAATCATTCTGTGAAACTTCTTTCTGATCTGTGCATTCAGCTAACAGAGTTAAACCATACTTTTGATTGAGCAGATCTGAACACTCTTTCTGTAGAAAATGCAACTGGACATTTTGAGCGCTAAGAGAGTAGTAGTGGAAAAAGGAATATATTCAAATATAAACTACACAGAAGCATTCTGTGAAACTTCTTTCTGATCTGAGCATTCAGCTAACAGAGTTAAACCATACTTTTGATTGAGCAGTTTTGAAACACTCTGTCTGTAGAAAATGCAACTGGACATTCGTAGCGCTAAGTGGGTAATAGTGGAAAAAAGAATATGTTCAAATATAAACTACACAGAAGCATTGTATTAAACTTCTTTCTATTCTGTGCATTCAACTAACAGAGTTGAACCTTACTTTTGATTGAGCCTTTCTGAAACACTCTTTCTGTAGAATCTGCAATTGGACATTCTGAGCGCTAAGAGGCCTATATTGGGAAAAATAATATCTTCAAATAAAAACTACAGAGAAGCATTGTGTGAAACTTATTTCTGATATGTTCATTAAGCTAACAGAGTTAAACCATACTTTTGATTGCGCAGTTCTGAACACTCTTTCTGTAGAAAATGCAAGTGGACATTCGGAGCGCTAAGAGGGTAATAGTGGAAAAAGGGATATATTCAAATATAAACTACACAGTAGCATTCTGTGAAAATTCTTTCTGTTCTGTGCATTCAACTAACAGAGTTGAACCTTACTTTTGATTGAGCCGTTCTGAAACACTCTTTCTGTAGAAACTGCAATTGGACATGCTAAGCGCTAAGAGGCCTACATTGGGAAAAAGAATATCTTCAAATAAAAACTACACAGATGCATTCTGTGAAACTTATTTCTGATGTTTAATTTCAGTTAACAGAGATAAAACATATTTTTGATTGAGCAGTTATGAAACACTCTTTTTGTAGAAAATGCAAGTGGAGATTCGGAGCGCTAAGTGGGTAATAGTGGAAAAAGTAATGTCTTCAAATATAAACTACACAGAACCATTCGGTGAAACTTCTTTCTGATCTGTGCATTCAGCTAACAGAGTTAAACCATACTTTTGATTGAGCAGATCTGAACACTCTTTCTGTTGAAAATGCAACTGGACATTTGGAGCGCTAAGAGCGTAGTAGTGGAAAAAGGAATATATTCAAATATAAACTACACAGAAGCATTCTGTGAAACTACATTCTGATCTGAGCATACAGCTAACAGAGTTAAACCATACTTTTGATTGAGCAGTTTTGAAACACTCTGTCTGTAGAAAATGCAACTGGACATTCGTAGCGCTAAGTGGGTAATAGTGGAAAAAAGAATATGTTCAAATATAAACTACACAGAAGCATTGTTTGAAACTACTTTCTGTTCTGTGCATTCAACTAACAGAGTTGAACCTTACTTTTGATTGAGCCGTTCTGAATCACTCTTTCTGTAGAAACTGCAATTGGACATTCTGAGCGTTAAGGGGCCTATATTGGGAAAAAGAATGTCTACAAATAAAAACTACACAGAAGAATTGTGTGAAACTTCTTTCTGTTCTGTTTGTTCAACTAAAAGAGTTGAAACTTAGTTTTGATTGAGCCGTTCTGAAACACTCTTTCTGTAGAAAATGCAAGTGGAGATTCGGAGCGCTAAGAGGGTAATAGTGGAAAAAGGAATGTCTCCAAATATAAACTACACAGAATCATTCTGTGAAACTTCTTTCTGATATGTGCATTCAGCTAACAGAGTTAAACCATACTTTTGATTGAGCAGATCTGAACACTCTTTCTGTAGAAAATGCAACTGGACATTTGGAGCGCTAAGAGAGTAGTAGTGGAAAAAGGAATATATTCAAATATAAACTACCCAGAAGCATTCTGTGAAACTTCTTTCTGATCTGAGCATTCAGCTAACAGAGTTAAACCATACTTTTGATTGAGAAGTTTTGAAACCCTCTGTCTGTAGAAAATGCAACTGGACATTCGTAGCGCTAACTGGGTAATAGTGGAAAAAAGAATATTTTCAAATATAAACTACACAGAAGCATTGTATGAAACTTCTTTCTGTTCTGTGCATTAAACTAACAGAGTTGAACCTTACTTTTGATTGAGCCTTTCTGAAACACTCTTTCTGTAGAAACTGCAATTGGACATTCTGAGCGCTAAGAGGACTCTATTGGGAAAAATAATATCTTCAAATAAAAACTACACAGAAGCATTGTGTGAAACTTATTTCTGATATGTTCATTAAGCTAACAGAGTTAATCCATACTTTTGATTGCGCAGTTCTGAACACTCTTTCTGTAGAAAATGCAAGTGGACATTCGGAGCGCTAAGAGGGTAATAGTGGAAAAAGGAATATATTCAAATATAAACTACACAGTAGCATTCTGTGAAAATTCTTTCTGTTCTGTGCATTCAACTAACAGAGTTGAACCTTACTTTTGATTGAGCCGTTCTGAAACACTCTTTCTGTAGAAACTGCAATTGGACATGCTAAGCGCTAAGAGGCCTACATTGGGAAAAAGAATATCTTCAAATAAAAACTACACAGATGCATTCTGTGAAACTTATTTCTGATCTGTAAATTCAGTTAACAGAGATAAAACGTATTTTTCATTGAGCAGTTATGAAACACTCTTTTTGTAGAAAATGCAAGTGGAGATTCGGAGCGCTAAGAGGGTAATTGTGGAAAAAGGAATGTCTTCAAATATAAACTACACAGAATCATTCGGTGAAACTTCTTTCTGATCTGTGCATTCAGCTAACAGAGTTAAACCATACTTTTGATTGAGCAGATCTGAACACCCTTTCTGTTGAAAATGCAACTGGACATTTCGAGCGCTAAGAGCGTAGTAGTGGAAAAAGGAATATATTCAAACATAAACTACACAGAAGCATTCTGTGAAACTTCTTTCTGATCTGAGCATACAGCTAACAGAGTTAAACCATACTTTTGATTGAGCAGTTTTGAAACACTCTGTCTGTAGAAAATGCAACTGGACATTCGTAGCGCTAAGTGGGTAATAGTGGAAAAAAGAATATGTTCAAATATAAACCACACAGAAGCATTGTATGAAACTTCTTTCTGTTCTGTGCATTCAACTAACAGAGTTGAACCTTACTTTTGATTGAGCCGTTCTGAAACACTCTTTCTGTAGAAACTGCAATTGGACATTCTGAGCGTTAAGAGGCCTATATTGGGAAAAAGAATGTCTACAAATAAAAACTACACAGAAGAATTGTGTGAAACTTCTTTCTGTTCTGTTTGTTCAACTAAAAGCGTTGAACCTTAGTTTTGATTGAGCCGTTCTGAAACACTCTTTCTGTAGAAAATGCAAGTGGAGATTCGGAGCGCTAAGAGGGTAATAGTGGAAAAAGGAATGTCTCCAAATATAAACTACACAGAATCATTCTGTGAAACTTCTTTCTGATCTGTGCATTCAGCTAACAGAGTTAAAACATACTTTTGATTGAGCAGATCTGAACACTCTTTCTGTAGAAAATGCAACTGGACATTTGGAGCGCTAAGAGAGTAGTAGTGGAAAAAGGAATATATTCAAACATAAACTACACAGAAGCATTCTATGAAACTTCTTTCTGATCTGAGCATTCAGCTAACAGATTTAAACCATACTTTTGATTGAGCAGTTTTGAAACACTCTGTCTGTAGAAAATGCAACTGGACATTCGTAGGGCTAAGTGGGTAATAGTGGAAAAAAGAATATGTTCAAATATAAACTACACAGAAGCATTGTGTGAAACTCCTTTCTGTTCTGTGCATTCAACTAACAGAGTTGAATCTTACTTTTGATTGAGCCTTTCTGAAACACTCTTTCTGTAGAAACTGCAATTGGACATTCTGAGCGCTAAGAGGTCTCTATTGGGAAAAATAATATCTTCAAATAAAAACTACACAGAAGCATTGTTTGAAACTTATTTCTGATATGTTCATTAAGCTAACAGAGTTAAACCATACTTTTGATTGCGCAGTTCTGAACACTCTTTCTGTAGAAAATGCAAGTGGACATTCGGAGCGCTAAGAGGGTAATAGTGGAAAAAGGAATATATACAAATATAAACTACACAGTAGCATTCTGTGAAAATTCTTTCTGTTCTGTGCATTCAACTAACAGAGTTGAACCTTACTTTTGATTGAGCCGTTCTGAAACACTCTTTCTGTAGAAACTGCAATTGGACATGCTAAGCGCTAAGAGGCCTACATTGGGAAAAAGAATATCTTTAATTAAAAACTACACAGATGCATTCTGTGAAACTTATTTCTGATCTGTAATTTCAGTTAACAGAGATAAAACATATTTTTGATTGAGCAGTTATGAAACACTCTTTTTGTAGAAAATGCAAGTGGAGATTCGGAGCGCTAAGAGGGTAATAGTGGAAAAAGGAATGTCTTCAAATATAAACTACACAAAATCATTCGGTGAAACTTCTTTCTGATCTGTGCATTCAGCTAACAGAGTTAAAGCATACTTTTGATTGAGCAGATCTGAACACTCTTTCTGTAGAAAATGCAACTGGACATTTGGAGCGCTAAGAGCGTAGTAGTGGAAAAAGGAATATATTCAAATATAAACTACACAGAAGCATTCTGTGAAACTTCTTTCTGATCTGAGCATTCAGCTAACAGAGTTAAACCATAATTTTGATTGAGCAGTTTTGAAACACTCTGTCTGTAGAAAATGCAAATGGACATTCGTAGCGCTAAGTGGGTAATAGTGGAAAAAAGAATATGTTCAAATATAAACTACACAGAAGCATTGTATGAAACTTCTTTCTGTTCTGTGCATTCAACTAACAGAGTTGAAACTTACTTTTGATTGAGCCGTTCTGAAACACTCTTTCTGTAGAAACTGCAATTGGACATTCTGAGCGCTAAGAGGCCTATATTGGGAAAAAGAAGGTCTACAAATAAAAACTACACAGAAGAATTGTGTGAAACTACTTTCTGTTCTGTTTGTTCAACTAAAAGAGTTGAACCTTAGTTTTGATTGAGCCCTTCTGAAACACTCTTTCTGTAGAAAATGCAAGTGGAGATTCGGAGCGCTAAGAGGGTAATAGTGGAAAAAGGAATGTCTCCAAATATAAACTACACAGAATCATTCTGTGAAACTTCTTTCTGATCTGTGCATTCAGCTAACAGAGTTAAACCATACTTTTGATTGAGCAGACCTGAACACTCTTTCTGTAGAAAATGCAACTGGACATTTGGAGCGCTAAGAGAGTAGTAGTGGAAAAAGGAATATATTCAAATATAAACTACACAGAAGCATTCTGTGAAATTTCTTTCTGATCTGAGCATTCAGCTAACAGAGTTAAACCATACTTTTGATTGAGCAGTTTTGAAACACTCTGTCTGTAGAAAATGCAACTGGACATTCGTAGCGCTAAGTGGGTAATAGTGGAAAAAAGAATATGTTCAAATATAAACTACACAGAAGCATTGTATGAAACTTCTTTCTGTTCTGTGCATTCAACTAACAGAGTTGAACCTTACTTTTGATTGAGCCTTTCTGAAACACTCTTTCTGTAGAAACTGCAATTGGACATTCTGAGCGCTAAGAGGCCTCTATTGGGAAAAATAATATCTTCAAATAAAAACTACACAGAAGCATTGTGTGAAACTTATTTCTGATATGTTCATTAAGCTAACAGAGTTAAAACATACTTTTGATTGCGCAGTTCTGAACACTCTTTCTGTAGAAAATGCAAGTGGACATTCGGAGCGCTAAGAGGGTAATAGTGGAAAAAGGAATATATTCAAATATAAACTACACAGTAGCATTCTGTGAAAATTCTTTCTGTTCTGTGCATTCAAATAACAGAGTTGAACCTTACTTTTGATTGAGCTGTTCTGAAACACTCTTTCTGTAGAAACTGCAATTGGACATGCTAAGCGCTAAGAGGCCTACATTGGGAAAAAGAATATCTTCAAATAAAAACTACACAGATGCATTCTGTGAAACTTATTTCTGATCTGTAAATTCAGTTAACAGAGATAAAACATATTTTTGATTGAGCAGTTATGAAACACTCTTTTTGTAGAAAATTCAAGTGGAGATTCGGAGCGCTAAGAGGGTAATAGTGGAAAAAGGAATGTCTTCAATTATAAACTACACAGAATCATTCGGTGAAACTTCTTTCTGATCTGTGCATTCAGCTAACAGAGTTAAACCATACTTTTGATTGAGCACATCTGAACACTCTTTCTGTTGAAAATGCAACTGGACATTTGGAGCGCTAAGAGCGTAGTAGTGGAAAAAGGAATATATTCAAATATAAACTACACAGAAGCATTCTGTGAAACTTCTTTCTGATCTGAGCATACAGCTAAGAGAGTTAAACCATACTTTTGATTGAGCAGTTTTGAAACACTCTGTCTGTAGAAAATGCAACTGGACATTCGTAGCGCTAAGTGGGTAATAGTGGAAAAAAGAATATGTTCAAATATAAACTACACAGAAGCATTGTATGAAACTTCTTTCTGTTCTGTGCATTCAACTAACAGAGTTGAACCTTACTTTTGATTGAGCCGTTCTGAAACACTCTTTCTGTAGAAACTGCAATTGGACATTCTGAGCGCTAAGAGGCCTATATTGGGAAAAAGAATGTCTACAAATAAAAACTACACAGAAGAATTGTGTGAAACTAATTTCTGTTCTGTTTGTTCAACTAAAAGATTTGAACCTTAGTTTTGATTGAGCCGTTCTGAAACACTCTTTCTGTAGAAAATGCAAGTGGAGATTCGGAGCGCTAAGAGGGTAATAGTGGAAAAGGGAATGTCTCCAAATATAAACTACACAGAATCATTCTGTGAAACTTCTTTCTGATCTGTGCATTCAGCTAACAGAATTAAACCATACTTTTGATTGAGCAGATCTGAACACTCTTTCTGTAGAAAATGCAACTGGACATTTGGAGCGCTAAGAGAGTAGTAGTGGAAAAAGGAATATATTCAAATATAAAGTACACAGAAGCATTCTGTGAAACTTCTTTCTGATCTGAGCATTCAGCTAACAGAGTTAAACCATATTTTTGATTGAACAGTTTTGAAACACTCTGTCTGTAGAAAATGCAACTGGACATTTGTAGCGCTAAAGGGGTAATAGTGGAAAAAAGAATATGTTCAAATATAAACTACACAGAAGCATTGTATGAAACTTCTTTCTGTTCTGTGCATTCAACTAACAGAGTTGAACCTTACTTTTGATTGAGCCTTTCTGAAACACTCTTTCTGTAGAAACTGCAATTGGACATTCTGAGCGCTAAGAGGACTCTTTTGGGAAAAATAATATCTTCAAATAAAAACTACACAGAAGCATTGTTTGAAACTTATTTCTGATATGTTCATTAAGCTAACAGAGTTAAACCATACTTTTGATTGCGCAGTTCTGAACACTCTTTCTGTAGAAAATGCAAGTGGACATTCGGAGCGCTAAGAGGGTAATAGTGGAAAAAGGAATATATTCAAATATAAACTACACAGTAGCATTCTGTGAAAATTCTTTCTGTTCTGTGCATTCAACTAACAGAGTTGAACCTTACTTTTGATTGAGCCGTTCTGAAACACTCTTTCTGTAGAAACTGCAATTGGACATGCTAAGCGCTAAGAGGCCTACATTGGGAAAAAGAATATCTTTAATTAAAAACTACACAGATGCATTCTGTGAAACTTATTTCTGATCTGTAATTTCAGTTAACAGAGATAAAACATATTTTTGATTGAGCAGTTATGAAACACTCTTTTTGTAGAAAATGCAAGTGGAGATTCGGAGCGCTAAGAGGGTAATAGTGGAAAAAGGAATGTCTTCAAATATAAACTACACAAAATCATTCGGTGAAACTTCTTTCTGATCTGTGCATTCAGCTAACAGAGTTAAAGCATACTTTTGATTGAGCAGATCTGAACACTCTTTCTGTAGAAAATGCAACTGGACATTTGGAGCGCTAAGAGCGTAGTAGTGGAAAAAGGAATATATTCAAATATAAACTACACAGAAGCATTCTGTGAAACTTTTTTCTGATCTGAGCATTCAGCTAACAGAGTTAAACCATAATTTTGATTGAGCAGTTTTGAAACACTCTGTCTGTAGAAAATGCAAATGGACATTCGTAGCGCTAAGTGGGTAATAGTGGAAAAAAGAATATGTTCAAATATAAACTACACAGAAGAATTGTATGAAACTTCTTTCTGTTCTGTGCATTCAACTAACAGAGTTGAAATTTACTTTTGATTGAGCCGTTTTGAAACACTCTTTCTGTAGAAACTGCAATTGGACATTCTGAGCGCTAAGAGGCCTATATTGGGAAAAAGAAGGTCTACAAATAAAAACTACACAGAAGAATTGTGTGAAACTACTTTCTGTTCTGTTTGTTCAACTAAAAGAGTTGAACCTTAGTTTTGATTGAGCCCTTCTGAAACACTCTTTCTGTAGAAAATGCAAGTGGAGATTCGGAGCGCTAAGAGGGTAATAGTGGAAAAAGGAATGTCTCCAAATATAAACTACACAGAATCATTCTGTGAAACTTCTTTCTGATCTGTGCATTGAGCTAACAGAGTTAAACCATACTTTTGATTGAGCAGATCTGTACACTCTTTCTGTAGAAAATGCAACTGGACATTTGGAGCGCTAAGAGAGTAGTAGTGGAAAAAGGAATATATTCAAATATAAACTACACAGAAGCATTCTGTGAAACTTCTTTCTGATCTGAGCATTCAGCTAACAGAGTTAAACCATACTTTTGATTGAGCAGTTTTGAAACACTCTGTCTGTAGAAAATGCAACTGGACATTCGTAGCGCTAAGTGGGTAATAGTGGAAAAAAGAATATGTTCAAATATAAACTACACAGAAGCATTGTGTGAAACTTCTTTCTGTTCTGTGCATTCAACTAACAGAGTTGAACCTTACTTTTGATTGAGCCGTTCTGAAACACTCTTTCTGAAGAAACTGCAATTGGACATTCTGAGCGCTAAGAGGCCTATATTGGGAAAAAGAATGTCTACAAATAAAAACTACACAGAAGAATTGTGTGAAACTTCTTTCTGTTCAGTTTGTTCAACTAAAAGAGTTGAACCTTAGTTTTGATTGAGCCGTTCTGAAACACTCTTTCTGTAGAAAATGCAAGTGGAGATTCGGAGCGCTAAGAGGGTAATAGTGGAAAAAGGAATGTCTCCAAATATAAACTACACAGAATCATTCTGTGAAACTTCTTTCTGATCTGTGCATTCAGCTAACAGAGTTAAACCATACTTTTGATTGAGCAGACCTGAACACTCTTTCTGTAGAAAATGCAACTGGACATTTGGAGCGCTAAGAGAGTAGTAGTGGAAAAAGGAATATATTCAAATATAAACTACACAGAAGCATTCTGTGAAATTTCTTTCTGATCTGAGCATTCAGCTAACAGAGTTAAACCATACTTTTGATTGAGCAGTTTTGAAACACTCTGTCTGTAGAAAATGCAACTGGACATTCGTAGCGCTAAGTGGGTAATAGTGGAAAAAAGAATATGTTCAAATATAAACTACACAGAAGCATTGTATGAAACTTCTTTCTGTTCTGTGCATTCAACTAACAGAGTTGAACCTTACTTTTGATTGAGCCTTTCTGAAACACTCTTTCTGTAGAAACTGCAATTGGACATTCTGAGCGCTAAGAGGCCTCTATTGGGAAAAATAATATCTTCAAATAAAAACTACACAGAAGCATTGTGTGAAACTTATTTCTGATATATTCATTAAGCTAACAGAGTTAAACCATACTTTTGATTGCGCAGTTCTGAACACTCTTTCTGTAGAAAATGCAAGTGGACATTCGGAGCGCTAAGAGGGTAATAGTGGAAAAAGGAATATATTCAAATATAAACTACACAGTAGCATTCTGTGAAAATTCTTTCTGTTCTGTGCATTCAAATAACAGAGTTGAACCTTACTTTTGATTGAGCTGTTCTGAAACACTCTTTCTGTAGAAACTGCAATTGGACATGCTAAGCGCTAAGAGGCCTACATTGGGAAAAAGAATATCTTCAAATAAAAACTACACAGATGCATTCTGTGAAACTTATTTCTGATCTGTAAATTCAGTTAAC
Source organism: Symphalangus syndactylus (assembly GCF_028878055.3). Classification (NCBI taxonomy): domain Eukaryota; kingdom Metazoa; phylum Chordata; class Mammalia; order Primates; family Hylobatidae; genus Symphalangus; species Symphalangus syndactylus. The sequence continues at coordinate 105,603,768 of NC_072437.2, read as the reverse complement.
AGAGATAAAACATATTTTTGATTGAGCAGTTATGAAACACTCTTTTTGTAGAAAATGCAAGTGGAGATTCGGAGCGCTAAGAGGGTAATAGTGGAAAAAGGAATGTCTTCAAATATAAACTACACAGAATCATTCGGTGAAACTTCTTTCTGATCTGTGCATTCAGCTAACAGAGTTAAACCATACTTTTGATTGAGCACATCTGAACACTCTTTCTGTTGAAAATGCAACTGGACATTTGGAGCGCTAAGAGCGTAGTAGTGGAAAAAGGAATATATTCAAATATAAACTACACAGAAGCATTCTGTGAAACTTCTTTCTGATCTGAGCATACAGCTAAGAGAGTTAAACCATACTTTTGATTGAGCAGTTTTGAAACACTCTGTCTGTAGAAAATGCAACTGGACATTCGTAGCGCTAAGTGGGTAATAGTGGAAAAAAGAATATGTTCAAATATTAACTACACAGAAGCATTGTATGAAACTTCTTTCTGTTCTGTGCATTCAACTAACAGAGTTGAACCTTACTTTTGATTGAGCCGTTCTGAAACACTCTTTCTGTAGAAACTGCAATTGGACATTCTGAGCGCTAAGAGGCCTATATTGGGAAAAAGAATGTCTACAAATAAAAACTACACAGAAGAATTGTGTGAAACTAATTTCTGTTCTGTTTGTTCAACTAAAAGATTTGAACCTTAGTTTTGATTGAGCCGTTCTGAAACACTCTTTCTGTAGAAAATGCAAGTGGAGATTCGGAGCGCTAAGAGGGTAATAGTGGAAAAGGGAATGTCTCCAAATATAAACTACACAGAATCATTCTGTGAAACTTCTTTCTGATCTGTGCATTCAGCTAACAGAGTTAAACCATACTTTTGATTGAGCAGATCTGAACACTCTTTCTGTAGAAAATGCAACTGGACATTTGGAGCGCTAAGAGAGTAGTAGTGGAAAAAGGAATATATACAAATATAAACTACACAGAAACATTCTGTGAAACTTCTTTCTGATCTGAGCATTCAGCTAACAGAGTTAAACAATATTTTTGATTGAGCAGTTTTGAAACACTCTGTCTGTAGAAAATGCAACTGGACATTCGTAGCGCTAAGGGGGTAATAGTGGAAAAAAGAATATGTTCAAATATAAACTACACAGAAGCATTGTATGAAACTTCTTTCTGTTCTGTGCATTCAACTAACAGAGTTGAACGTTACTTTTGATTGAGCCTTTCTGAAACACTCTTTCTGTAGAAACTGCAATTGGACATTCTGAGCGCTAAGAGGTCTCTATTGGGAAAAATAATATCTTCAAATAAAAACTACACAGAAGCATTGTTTGAAACTTATTTCTGATATGTTCATTAAGCTAACAGAGTTAAACCATACTTTTGATTGCGCAGTTCTGAACACTTTCTGTAGAAAATGCAAGTGGACATTCGGAGCGCTAAGAGGGTAATAGTGGAAAAAGGAATATATTCAAATATAAACTACACAGTAGCATTCTGTGAAAATTCTTTCTGTTCTGTGCATTCAACTAACAGAGTTGAACCTTACTTTTGATTGAGCCGTTCTGAAACACTCTTTCTGTAGAAACTGCAATTGGACATGCTAAGCGCTAAGAGGCCTACATTGGGAAAAAGAATATCTTTAATTAAAAACTACACAGATGCATTCTGTGAAACTTATTTCTGATCTGTAATTTCAGTTAACAGAGATAAAACATATTTTTGATTGAGCAGTTATGAAACACTCTTTTTGTAGAAAATGCAAGTGGAGATTCGGAGCGCTAAGAGGGTAATAGTGGAAAAAGGAATGTCTTCAATTATAAACTACACAGAATCATTCGGTGAAACTTCTTTCTGATCTGTGCATTCAGCTAACAGAGTTAAAGCATACTTTTGATTGAGCACATCTGAACACTCTTTCTGTTGAAAATGCAACTGGACATTTGGAGCGCTAAGAGCGTAGTAGTGGAAAAAGGAATATATTCAAATATAAACTACACAGAAGCATTCTGTGAAACTTCTTTCTGATCTGAGCATACAGCTAAGAGAGTTAAACCATACTTTTGATTGAGCCGTTTTGAAACACTCTGTCTGTAGAAAATGCAACTGGACATTCGTAGCGCTAAGTGGGTAATAGTTGAAAAAAGAATATGTTCAAATATAAACTACACAGAAGCATTGTATGAAACTTCTTTCTGTTCTGTGCATTCAACTAACAGAGTTGAACCTTACTTTTGATTGAGCCGTTCTGAAACACACTTTCTGTAGAAACTGCAACTGGACATTCTGAGCGCTAAGAGGCCTATATTGGGAAAAAGAATGTCTACAAATAAAAACTACACAGAAGAATTGTGTGAAACTAATTTCTGTTCTGTTTGTTCAACTAAAAGATTTGAACCTTAGTTTTGATTGAGCCGTTCTGAAACACTCTTTCTGTAGAAAATGCAAGTGGAGATTCGGAGCGCTAAGAGGGTAATAGTGGAAAAGGTAATGTCTCCAAATATAAACTACACAGAATCATTCTGTGAAACTTCTTTCTGATCTGTGCATTCAGCTAACAGAATTAAACCATACTTTTGATTGAGCAGATCTGAACACTCTTTCTGTAGAAAATGCAACTGGACATTTGGAGCGCTAAGAGAGTAGTAGTGGAAAAAGGAATATATTCAAATATAAACTACACAGAAGCATTCTGTGAAACTTCTTTCTGATCTGAGCATTCAGCTAACAGAGTTAAACCATATTTTTGATTGAGCAGTTTTGAAACACTCTGTCTGTAGAAAATGCAACTGGACATTCGTAGCGCTAAGGGGGTAATAGTGGAAAAAAGAATATGTTCAAATATAAACTACACAGAAGCATTGTATGAAACTTCTTTCTGTTCTGTGCATTCAACTAACAGAGTTGAACCTTACTTTTGATTGAGCCTTTCTGAAACACTCTTTCTGTAGAAACTGCAATTGGACATTCTGAGCGCTAAGAGGTCTCTATTGGGAAAAATAATATCTTCAAATAAAAACTACACAGAAGCATTGTTTGAAACTTATTTCTGATATGTTCATTAAGCTAACAGAGTTAAACCATACTTTTGATTGCGCAGTTCTGAACACTCTTTCTGTAGAAAATGCAAGTGGACATTCGGAGCGCTAAGAGGGTAATAGTGGAAAAAGGAATATATTCAAATATAAACTACACAGTAGCATTCTGTGAAAATTCTTTCTGTTCTGTGCATTCAACTAACAGAGTGGAACCTTACTTTTGATTGAGCCGTTCTGAAACACTCTTTCTGTAGAAACTGCAATTGGACATGCTAAGCGCTAAGAGGCCTACATTGGGAAAAAGAATATCTTTAATTAAAAACTACACAGACGCATTCTGTGAAACTTATTTCTGATCTGTAATTTCAGTTAACAGAGATAAAACATATTTTTGATTGAGCAGTTATGAAACACTCTTTTTGTAGAAAATGCAAGTGGAGTTTCGGAGCGCTAAGAGGGTAATAGTGGAAAAAGGAATGTCTTCAAATATAAACTACACAAAATCATTCGGTGAAACTTCTTTCTGATCTGTGCATTCAGCTAACAGAGTTAAAGCATACTTTTGATTGAGCAGATCTGAACACTCTTTCTGTAGAAAATGCAACTGGACATTTGGAGCGCTAAGAGCGTAGTAGTGGAAAAAGGAATATATTCAAATATAAACTACACAGAAGCATTCTGTGAAACTTCTTTCTGATCTGAGCATTCAGCTAACAGAGTTAAACCATACTTTTGATTGAGCAGTTTTGAACCACTCTGTCTGTAGAAAATGCAACTGGACATTCGTAGCGCTAAGTGGGTATTAGTGGAAAAAAGAATATGTTCAAATATAAACTACACAGAAGCATTGTATGAAACTTCTTTCTGTTATGTGCATTCAACTAACAGAGTTGAACCTTACTTTTGATTGAGCCTTTCTGAAACACTCTTTCTGTAGAAACTGCAATTGGACATTCTGAGCGCTAAGAGGCCTCTATTGGGAAAAATAATATCTTCAAATAAAAACTACACAGAAGCATTGTGTGAAACTTATTTCTGATATGTTCATTAAGCTAACAGAGTTAAACCATACTTTTGATTGCGCAGTTCTGAACACTCTTTCTGTAGAAAATGCAAGTGGACATTCGGAGCGCTAAGAGGGTAATAGTGGAAAAAGGAATATATTCAAATATAAACTACACAGTAGCATTCTGTGAAAATACTTTCTGTTCTGTGCATTCAACTAACAGAGTTGAACCTTACTTTTGATTGAGCCGTTCTGAAACACTCTTTCTGTAGGAACTGCAATTGGACATGCTAAGCGCTAAGAGGCCTACATTGGGAAAAAGAATATCTTCAAATAAAAACTACACAGATGCATTCTGTGAAACTTATTTCTGATCTGTAAATTCAGTTAACAGAGATAAAACATATTTTTGATTGAGCAGTTATGAAACACTCTTTTTGTAGAAAATGCAAGTGGAGATTCGGAGCGCTAAGGGGGTAATAGTGGAAAAAGGAATGTCTTCAAATATGAACTACACAGAATCATTCGGTGAAACTTCTTTCTGATCTGTGCATTCAGCTAACAGAGTTAAACCATACTTTTGATTGAGCAGATCTGAACACTCTTTCTGTAGAAAATGCAACTGGACATTTGGAGCGCTAAGAGCGTAGTAGTGGAAAAAGGAATATATTCAAATATAAACTACACAGAAGCATTCTGTGAAACTTCTTTCTGATCTGAGCATTCAGCTAACAGAGTTAAACCATACTTTTGATTGAGCAGTTTTGAAACACTCTGTCTGTAGAAAATGCAACTGGACATTCGTAGCGCTAAGTGGGTAATAGTGGAAAAAAGAATATGTTCAAATATAAACTACACAGAAGCATTGTATGAAACTTCTTTCTGTTCTGTGCATTCAACTAAGAGAGTTGAACCTTACTTTTGATTGAGCCGTTCTGAAACACTCTTTCTGTAGAAACTGCAATTGGACATTCTGAGAGCTAAGAGGCCTATATTGGGAAAAAGAATGTCTACAAATAAAAACTACACAGAAGAATTGTGTGAAACTTCTTTCTGTTCTGTTTGTTCAACTAAAAGAGTTGAACCTTAGTTTTGATTGAGCCGTTCTGAAACACTCTTTATGTAGAAAATGCAAGTGGAGATTCGGAGCGTGAAGAGGGTAATAGTGGAAAAAGGAATGTCTCCAAATATAAACTACACAGAATCATTCTGTGAAACTTCTTTCTGATCTGTGCATTCAGCTAACAGAGTTAAACCATACTTTTGATTGAGCAGATCTGAACACTCTTTCTGTAGAAAATGCAACTGGACATTTGGAGCGCTAAGAGCGTAGTAGTGGAAAAAGGAATATATTCAAATATAAACTACACAGAAGCATTCTGTGAAACTTCTTTCTGATCTGAGCATTCAGCTAACAGAGTTAAACCATACTTTTGATTGAGCAGTTTTGAAACACTCTGTCTGTAGAAAATGCAACTGGACATTCGTAGCGCTAAGTGGGTAATAGTGGAAAAAAAAATATGTTCACATATAAACTACACAGAAGCATTGTATGAAACTTCTTTCTGTTCTGTGCATTCAACTAAGAGAGTTGAACCTTACTTTTGATTGAGCCGTTCTGAAACACTCTTTCTGTAGAAACTGCAATTGGACATTCTGAGCGCTAAGAGGCCTACATTGGGAAAAAGAATATCTTCAAATAAAAACTACACAGATGCATTCTGTGAAACTTATTTCTGATCTGTAATTTCAGTTAACAGAGATAAAACTTATTTTTGGTTGAGCAGTTATGAAACACTCTTTTTGTAGAAAATGCAAGTGGAGATTCGGAGCGCTAAGAGGGTAATAGTGGAAAAAGGAATGTCTTCAAATATAATCTACACGGAATCATTCGGTGAAACTTCTTTCTGATCTGTGCATTCAGCTAACAGAGTTAAACCATACTTTTGATTGAGCAGATCTGAACACTCTTTCTGTAGAAAATGCAACTGGACATTTGGAGCGCTAAGAGAGTCGTAGTGGAAAAAAGAATATCTTCAAATATAAACTACACAGAAGCATTGTATGAAACTTCTTTCTGTTCTGTGCATTCAACTAAAAGATTTGAACCTTACTTTTGATTGAGCCTTTCTGAAACACTCTTTCTGTAGAAACTGCAATTGGACATTCTGAGCGCTAAGAGGCCTCTATTGCGAAAAATAATATCTTCAAATAAAAACTACACAGAAGCATTGTGTGAAACTTATTTCTGATATGTTCATTAAGCTAACAGAGTTAAACCATACTTTTGATTGCGCAGTTCTGAACACTCTTTCTGTAGAAAATGCAAGTGGACTTTCGGAGCGCTAAGAGGGTAATAATGGAAAAAGTAATATAGTCAAATATAAACTACACAGTAGCATTCTGTGAAAATTCTTTCTGTTCTGTGCATTCAACTAACAGAGTTGAACCTTACTTTTGATTGAGCCGTTCTGAAACACTGTTTCTGTAGAAACTGCAATTGGACATGCTAAGCGCTAAGAGGCCTACATTGGGGAAAAGAATATCTTCAAATAAAAACTACACAGATGCATTCTGTGAAACTTATTTCTGATCTGTAATTTCAGTTAACAGAGATAAAACATATTTTTGATTGAGCAGTTATGAAACACTCTTTTTGTAGAAAATGCAAGTGGAGATTCGGAGCGCTAAGGGGGTAATAGTGGAAAAAGGAATGTCTTCAAATATAAACTACACAGAATCATTCGGTGAAACTTCTTTCTGATCTGTGCATTCAGCTAACAGAGTTAAACCATACTTTTGATTGAGCAGATCTGAACACTCTTTCTGTAGAAAATGCAACTGGACATTTGGAGCGCTAAGAGAGTCGTAGTGGAAAAAAGAATATATTCAAATATAAACTACACAGAAGCATTCTGTGAAACTTCTTTCTGATCTGAGCATTCAGCTAACAGAGTTAAACCATACTTTTGATTGAGCAGTTTTGAAACACTCTGTCTGTAGAAAATGCAACTGGACATTCGTAGCGCTAAGTGGGTAATAGTGGAAAAAAGAATATCTTCAAATATAAACTACACAGAAGCATTGTATGAAACTTCTTTCTGTTCTGTGCATTCAACTAAAAGAGTTGAACCTTACTTTTGATTGAGCCTTTCTGAAACACTCTTTCTGTAGAAACTGCAATTGGACATTCTGAGCGCTAAGAGGCCTCTATTGGGAAAAATAATATCTTCAAATAAAAACTACACAGAAGCATTGTGTGAAACTTATTTCTGATATGTTCATTAAGCTAACAGAGTTAAACCATACTTTTGATTGCGCAGTTCTGAACACTCTTTCTGTAGAAAATGCAAGTGGACTTTCGGAGCGCTAAGAGGGTAATAGTGGAAAAAGTAATATAGTCAAATATAAACTACACAGTAGCATTCTGTGAAAATTCTTTCTGTTCTGTGCATTCAACTAACAGAGTTGAACCTTACTTTTGATTGAGCCGTTCTGAAACACTGTTTCTGTAGAAACTGCAATTGGACATGCTAAGCGCTAAGAGGCCTACATTGGGAAAAAGAATATCTTCAAATAAAAACTACACAGATGCATTCTGTGAAACTTATTTCTGATCTGTAATTTCAGTTAACAGAGATAAAACATATTTTTGATTGAGCAGTTATGAAACACTCTTTTTGTAGAAAATGCAAGTGGAGATTCGGAGCGCTAAGAGGGTAATAGTGGAAAAAGGAATGTCTTCAAATATAAACTACACAGAATCATTCGGTGAAACTTCTTTCTGATCTGTGCATTCAGCTAACAGAGTTAAACCATACTTTTGATTGAGCAGATCTGAACACTCTTTCTGTAGAAAATGCAACTGGACATTTGGAGCGCTAAGAGCGTAGTAGTGGAAAAAGGAATATATTCAAATATAAACTATACAGAAGCATTCTGTGAAACTTCTTTCTGATCTGAGCATTCAGCTAACAGAGTTAAACCATACTTTTGATTGAGCAGTTTTGAAACACTCTGTCTGTAGAAAATGCAACTGGACATTCGTAGCGCTAAGTGGGTAATAGTGGAAAAAAGAATATGTTCAAATATAAACTACACAGAAGCATTGTATGAAACTTCTTTCTGTTCTGTGCATTCAACTAACAGAGTTGAACCTTACTTTTGATTGAGCCGTTCTGAAACACTCTTTCTGTAGAAACTGCAATTGGACATTCTGAGAGCTAAGAGGCCTATATTGGGAAAAAGAATGTCTACAAATAAAATCTACACAGAAGAATTGTGTGAAACTTCTTTCTGTTCTGTTTGTTCAATTAAAGAGTTGAACCTTAGTTTTGATTGAGCCGTTCTGAAACACTCTTTATGTAGAAAATGCAAGTGGAGATTCGGAGCGCGAAGAGGGTAATAGTGGAAAAAGGAATGTCTCCAAATATAAACTACACAGAATCATTCTGTGAAACTTCTTTCTGATCTGTGCATTCAGCTAACAGAGTTAAACCATACTTTTGATTGAGCAGATCTGAACACTCTTTCTGCAGAAAATGCAACTGGACATTTGGAGCGCTAAGAGAGTAGTAGTGGAAAAAGGAATATATTCAAATATAAACTACACAGAAGCATTCTGTGAAACTTATTTCTGATCTGAGCATTCAGCTAACAGAGTTAAACCATACTTTTGATTGAGCAGTTTTGAAACACTCTGTCTGTAGAAATTGCAACAGGACATTCGGAGCGCTAAGTGGGTTATAGTGGAAAAAAGAATATGTTCAAATATAAACTACACAGAAGCATTGTATGAAACTTCTTTCTGTTCTGTGCATTCAACTAACAGAGTTGAACCTTAGTTTTGATTGAGCCTTTCTGAAACACTCTTTCTGTAGAATCTGCAATTGGACATTCTGAGCGCTAAGAGGCCTATATTGGGAAAAATAATATCTTCAAATAAAAACTACACAGAAGCATTGTGTGAAACTTATTTCTGATATGTTCATTAAGCTAACAGAGTTAAACCATACTTTTGATTGCGCAGTTCTGAACACTCTTTCTGTAGAAAATGCAAGTGGACATTCGGAGCGCTAAGAGGGTAATAGTGGAAAAAGGGATATATTCAAATATAAACTACAAAGTAGCATTCTGTGAAAATTCTTTCTCTTCTGTGCATTCAACTAACAGAGTTGAACCTTACTTTTGATTGAGCCGTTCTGAAACACTCTTTCTGTAGAAACTGCAATTGGACATGCTAAGCGCTAAGAGGCCTACATTGGGAAAAAGAATATCTTCAAATAAAAACTACACAGATGCATTCTGTGCAACTTATTTCTGATCTGTAAATTCAGTTAACAGAGATAAAACATATTTTTCATTGAGCAGTTATGAAACACTCTTTTTGTAGAAAATGCAAGTGGAGATTCGGAGCGCTAAGAGGGTAATAGTGGAAAAAGGAATGTCTTCAAATATAAACTACACAGAATCATTCGGTGAAACTTCTTTCTGATCTGTGCATTCAGCTAACAGAGTTAAACCATACTTTTGATTGAGCAGATCTGAACACTCTTTCTGTTGAAAACGCAACTGGACATTTGGAGCGCTAAGAGCGTATTAGTGGAAAAAGGAATATATTCAAATATAAACTACACAGAAGCATTCTGTGACACTTCTTTCTGATCTGAGCATTCAGCTAACAGAGTTAAACCATACTTTTGATTGAGCAGTTTTGAAACACTCTGTCTGTAGAAAATGCAACTGTACATTCGTAGCGCTAAGTGGGTAATAGTGGAAAAAAGAATATGTTCAAATATAAACTACACAGAAGCATTGTATGAAACTTCTTTCTGTTCTGTGCATTCAACTAACAGAGTTGAACCTTACTTTTGATTGAGCCCTTCTGAAACACTCTTTCTCTAGAAACTGCAATTGGACATTCTGAGAGCTAAGAGGCCTATATTGGGAAAAAGAATGTCTACAAATAAAAACTACACAGAAGAATTGTGTGAAACTTCTTTCTGTTCTGTTTGTTCAACTAAAAGTGTTGAACCTTAGTTTTGATTGAGCCGTTCTGAAACACTCTTTATGTAGAAAATGCAAGTGGAGATTCGGAGCGCTAAGAGGGTAATAGTGGAAAAAGGAATGTCTCCAAATATAAACTACACAGAATCATTCTGTGAAACTTCTTTCTGATCTGGGCATTCAGCTAACAGAGTTAAACCATACTTTTGATTGAGCAGATCTGAACACTCTTTCTGTAGAAAATGCAACTGGACAGTTGGAGCGCTAAGAGAGTAGTAGTGGAAAAAGGAATATATTCAAATATAAACTACACAGAAGCATTCTGTGAAACTTATTTCTGATCTGAGCATTCAGCTAACAGAGTTAAACCATACTTTTGATTGAGCAGTTTTGAAACACTCTGTCTGTAGGAAATGCAACTGGACATTCGTAGCGCTAAGTGGGTAATAGTGGAAAAAAGAATATGTTCAAATATAAACTACACAGAAGCATTGTATGAAACTTCTTTCTGTTCTGTGCATTCAGGTAACAGAGTTGAACCTTACTTTTGATTGAGCCTTTCTGAAACACTCTTTCTGTAGAATCTGCAATTGGACATTCTGAGCGCTAAGAGGCCTATATTGGGAAAAATAATATCTTCAAATAAAAACTACACAGAAGCATTGTGTGAAACTTATTTCTGATATGTTCATTAAGCTAACAGAGTTAAACCATGCTTTTGATTGCGCAGTTCTGAACACTCTTTCTGTAGAAAATGCAAGTGGACATTCGGAGCGCTAAGAGGGTAATAGTGGAAAAAGGGATATATTCAAATATAAACTACACAGTAGCATTCTGTGAAAATTCTTTCTGTTCTGTGCATTCAACTAACAGAGTTGAACCTTACTTTTGATTGAGCCGTTCTGAAACACTCTTTCTGTAGAAACTGCAATTGGACATGCTAAGCGCTAAGAGGCCTACATTGGGAAAAAGAATATCTTTAAATAAAAACTACACAGATGCATTCTGTGCAACTTATTTCTGATCTGTAAATTCAGTTAACAGAGATAAAACATATTTTTCATTGAGCAGTTATGAAACACTCTTTTTGTAGAAAATGCAAGTGGAGATTCGGAGCGCTAAGAGGGTAATAGTGGAAAAAGGAATGTCTTCAAATATAAACTACACAGAATCATTCGGTGAAACTTCTTTCTGATCTGTTCATTCAGCTAACAGAGTTAAACCATACTTTTGATTGAGCAGATCTGAACACTCTTTCTGTAGAAAATGCAACTGGACATTTGGAGCGCTAAGAGCGTAGTAGTGGAAAAAGGAATATATTCAAATATAAACTACACAGAAGCATTCTGTGAAACTTCTTTCTGATCTGAGCATTCAGCTAACAGATTTAAACCATACTTTTGATTGAGCAGTTTTGAAACACTCTGTCTGTAGTAAATGCAACTGGACATTCGTAGCGCTAAGTGGGTAATAGTGGAAAAAAGAATATGTTCAAATATAAACTACACAGAAGCATTGTATGAAACTTCTTTCTGTTCTGTGCATTCACCTAACAGAGTTGAACCTTACTTTTGATTGAGCCGTTCTGAAACACTCTTTCTGTAGAAACTGCAATTGGACATTCTGAGACCTAAGAGGCCTATATTGGGAAAAAGAATGTCTACAAATAAAAACTACACAGAAGAATTGTGTGAAACTTCTTTCTGTTCTGTTTGTTCAACTAAAAGAGTTGAACCTTAGTTTTGATTGAGCCGTTCTGAAACACTCTTTATGTAGAAAATGCAAGTGGAGATTCGGAGCGCTAAGAGGGTAATAGTGGAAAAAGGAATGTCTCCAAATATAAACTACACAGAATCATTCTGTGAAACTTCTTTCTGATCTGGGCATTCAGCTAACAGGGTTAAACCATACTTTTGATTGAGCAGATCTGAACACTCTTTCTGTAGAAAATGCAACTGGACATTTGGAGCGCTAAGAGAGTAGTAGTGGAAAAAGGAATATATTCAAATATAAACTACACAGAAGCATTCTGTGAAACTTCTTTCTGATCTGAGCATTCAGCTAACAGAGTTAAACCATACTTTTGATTGAGCAGTTTTGAAACACTCTGTCTGTAGGAAATGCAACTGGACATTCGTAGCGCTAAGTGGGTAATAGTGGAAAAAAGAATATGTTCAAATATAAACTACACAGAAGCATTGTATGAAACTTCTTTCTGTTCTGTGCATTCAACTAACAGAGTTGAACCTTACTTTTGATTGAGCCTTTCTGAAACACTCTTTCTGTAGAATCTGCAATTGGACATTCTGAGCGCTAAGAGGCCTATATTGGGAAAAATAATATCTTCAAATAAAAACTACACAGAAGCATTGTGTGAAACTTATTTCTGATATGTTCATTAAGCTAACAGAGTTAAACCATACTTTTGATTGCGCAGTTCTGAACACTCTTTCTGTAGAAAATGCAAGTGGACATTCGGAGCGCTAAGAGGGTAATAGTGGAAAAAGGGATATATTCAAATATAAACTACACAGTAGCATTCTGTGAAAATTCTTTCTGTTCTGTGCATTCAACTAACAGAGTTGAAGCTTACTTTTGATTGAGCCGTTCTGAAACACTCTTTCTGTAGAAACTGCAATTGGACATGCTAAGCGCTAAGAGGCCTACATTGGGAAAAAGAATATCTTCAAATAAAAACTACACAGATGCATTCTGTGCAACTTATTTCTGATCTGTAAATTCAGTTAACAGAGATAAAACATATTTTTCATTGAGCAGATATGAAACACTCTTTTTGTAGAAAATGCAAGTGGAGATTCGGAGCGCTAAGAGGGTAATAGTGGAAAAAGGAATGTCTTCAAATATAAACTACACAGAATCATTCGGTGAAACTTCTTTCTGATCTGTGCATTCAGCTAACAGAGTTAAACCATACATTTGATTGAGCAGATCTGAACACTCTTTCTGTTGAAAATGCAACTGGACATTTGGAGCGCTAAGAGCGTATTAGTGGAAAAAGGAATATATTCAAATATAAACTACACAGAAGCATTCTGTGACACTTCTTTCTGATCTGAGCATTCAGCTAACAGAGTTAAACCATACTTTTGATTGAGCAGTTTTGAAACACTCTGTCTGTAGAAAATGCAACTGGACATTCGTAGCGCTAAGTGGGTAATAGTGGAAAAAAGAATATGTTCAAATATAAACTACACAGAAGCATTGTATGAAACTTCTTTCTGTTCTGTGCATTCAACTAACAGAGTTGAACCTTACTTTTGATTGAGCCCTTCTGAAACACTCTTTCTGTAGAAACTGCAATTGGACATTCTGAGAGCTAAGAGGCCTATATTGGGAAAAAGAATGTCTACAAATAAAAACTACACAGAAGAATTGTGTGAAACTTCTTTCTGTTCTGTTTGTTCAACTAAAAGAGTTGAACCTTAGTTTTGATTGAGCCGTTCTGAAACACTCTTTATGTAGAAAATGCAAGTGGAGATTCGGAGCGCTAAGAGGGTAATAGTGGAAAAAGGAATGTCTCCAAATATAAACTACACAGAATCATTCTGTGAAACTTCTTTCTGATCTGGGCATTCAGCTAACAGAGTTAAACCATACTTTTGATTGAGCAGATCTGAACACTCTTTCTGTAGAAAATGCAACTGGACAGTTGGAGCGCTAAGAGAGTAGTAGTGGAAAAAGGAATATATTCAAATATAAACTACACAGAAGCATTCTGTGAAACTTCTTTCTGATCTGAGCATTCAGCTAACAGAGTTAAACCATACTTTTGATTGAGCAGTTTTGAAACACTCTGTCTGTAGAAAATGCAACTGTACATTCGTAGCGCTAAGTGGGTAATAGTGGAAAAAAGAATATGTTCAAATATAAACTACACAGAAGCATTGTATGAAACTTCTTTCTGTTCTGTGCATTCAACTAACAGAGTTGAACCTTACTTTTGATTGAGCCCTTCTGAAACACTCTTTCTGTAGAAACTGCAATTGGACATTCTGAGAGCTAAGAGGCCTATATTGGGAAAAAGAATGTCTACAAATAAAAACTACACAGAAGAATTGTGTGAAACTTCTTTCTGTTCTGTTTGTTCCACTAAAAGAGTTGAACCTTAGTTTTGATTGAGCCGTTCTGAAACACTCTTTATGTAGAAAATGCAAGTGGAGATTCGGAGCGCGAAGAGGGTAATAGTGGAAAAAGGAACGTCTCCAAATACAAACTACACAGAATCATTCTGTGAAACTTCTTTCTGATCTGTGCATTCAGCTAACAGAGTTAAACCATACTTTTGATTGAGCAGATCTGAACACTCTTTCTGTAGAAAATGCAACTGGACATTTGGAGCGCTAAGAGAGTAGTAGTGGAAAAAGGAATATATTCAAATATAAAGTACACAGAAGCATTCTGTGAAACTTCTTTCTGATCTGAGCATTCAGCTAACAGAGTTAAACCATACTTTTGATTGAGCAGTTTTGAAACACTCTGTCTGTAGAAAATGCAACTGGACATTCGTAGCGCTAAGTGGGTAATAGTGGAAAAAAGAATATGTTCAAATATAAACTACACAGAAGCATTGTATGAAACTTCTTTCTGTTCTGTGCATTCAGGTAACAGAGTTGAACCTTACTTTTGATTGAGCCTTTCTGAAACACTCTTTCTGTAGAATCTGCAATTGGACATTCTGAGCGCTAAGAGGCCTATATTGGGAAAAATAATATCTTCAAATAAAAACTACACAGAAGCATTGTGTGAAACTTATTTCTGATATGTTCATTAAGCTAACAGAGTTAAACCATGCTTTTGATTGCGCAGTTCTGAACACTCTTTCTGTAGAAAATGCAAGTGGACATTCGGAGCGCTAAGAGGGTAATAGTGGAAAAAGGGATATATTCAAATATAAACTACACAGTAGCATTCTGTGAAAATTCTTTCTGTTCTGTGCATTCAACTAACAGAGTTGAACCTTACTTTTGATTGAGCCGTTCTGAAACACTCTTTCTGTAGAAACTGCAATTGGACATGCTAAGCGCTAAGAGGCCTACATTGGGAAAAAGAATATCTTTAAATAAAAACTACACAGATGCATTCTGTGCAACTTATTTCTGATCTGTAAATTCAGTTAACAGAGATAAAACATATTTTTCATTGAGCAGTTATGAAACACTCTTTTTGTAGAAAATGCAAGTGGAGATTCGGAGCGCTAAGAGGGTAATAGTGGAAAAAGGAATGTCTTCAAATATAAACTACACAGAATCATTCGGTGAAACTTCTTTCTGATCTGTTCATTCAGCTAACAGAGTTAAACCATACTTTTGATTGAGCAGATCTGAACACTCTTTCTGTAGAAAATGCAACTGGACATTTGGAGCGCTAAGAGCGTAGTAGTGGAAAAAGGAATATATTCAAATATAAACTACACAGAAGCATTCTGTGAAACTTCTTTCTGATCTGAGCATTCAGCTAACAGATTTAAACCATACTTTTGATTGAGCAGTTTTGAAACACTCTGTCTGTAGTAAATGCAACTGGACATTCGTAGCGCTAAGTGGGTAATAGTGGAAAAAAGAATATGTTCAAATATAAACTACACAGAAGCATTGTATGAAACTTCTTTCTGTTCTGTGCATTCACCTAACAGAGTTGAACCTTACTTTTGATTGAGCCGTTCTGAAACACTCTTTCTGTAGAAACTGCAATTGGACATTCTGAGACCTAAGAGGCCTATATTGGGAAAAAGAATGTCTACAAATAAAAACTACACAGAAGAATTGTGTGAAACTTCTTTCTGTTCTGTTTGTTCAACTAAAAGAGTTGAACCTTAGTTTTGATTGAGCCGTTCTGAAACACTCTTTATGTAGAAAATGCAAGTGGAGATTCGGAGCGCTAAGAGGGTAATAGTGGAAAAAGGAATGTCTCCAAATATAAACTACACAGAATCATTCTGTGAAACTTCTTTCTGATCTGGGCATTCAGCTAACAGGGTTAAACCATACTTTTGATTGAGCAGATCTGAACACTCTTTCTGTAGAAAATGCAACTGGACAGTTGGAGCGCTAAGAGAGTAGTAGTGGAAAAAGGAATATATTCAAATATAAACTACACAGAAGCATTCTGTGAAACTTCTTTCTGATCTGAGCATTCAGCTAACAGAGTTAAACCATACTTTTGATTGAGCAGTTTTGAAACACTCTGTCTGTAGGAAATGCAACTGGACATTCGTAGCGCTAAGTGGGTAATAGTGGAAAAAAGAATATGTTCAAATATAAACTACACAGAAGCATTGTATGAAACTTCTTTCTGTTCTGTGCATTCAACTAACAGAGTTGAACCTTACTTTTGATTGAGCCTTTCTGAAACACTCTTTCTGTAGAATCTGCAATTGGACATTCTGAGCGCTAAGAGGCCTATATTGGGAAAAATAATATCTTCAAATAAAAACTACACAGAAGCATTGTGTGAAACTTATTTCTGATATGTTCATTAAGCTAACAGAGTTAAACCATACTTTTGATTGCGCAGTTCTGAACACTCTTTCTGTAGAAAATGCAAGTGGACATTCGGAGCGCTAAGAGGGTAATAGTGGAAAAAGGGATATATTCAAATATAAACTACACAGTAGCATTCTGTGAAAATTCTTTCTGTTCTGTGCATTCAACTAACAGAGTTGAAGCTTACTTTTGATTGAGCCGTTCTGAAACACTCTTTCTGTAGAAACTGCAATTGGACATGCTAAGCGCTAAGAGGCCTACATTGGGAAAAAGAATATCTTCAAATAAAAACTACACAGATGCATTCTGTGCAACTTATTTCTGATCTGTAAATTCAGTTAACAGAGATAAAACATATTTTTCATTGAGCAGATATGAAACACTCTTTTTGTAGAAAATGCAAGTGGAGATTCGGAGCGCTAAGAGGGTAATAGTGGAAAAAGGAATGTCTTCAAATATAAACTACACAGAATCATTCGGTGAAACTTCTTTCTGATCTGTGCATTCAGCTAACAGAGTTAAACCATACATTTGATTGAGCAGATCTGAACACTCTTTCTGTTGAAAATGCAACTGGACATTTGGAGCGCTAAGAGCGTATTAGTGGAAAAAGGAATATATTCAAATATAAACTACACAGAAGCATTCTGTGACACTTCTTTCTGATCTGAGCATTCAGCTAACAGAGTTAAACCATACTTTTGATTGAGCAGTTTTGAAACACTCTGTCTGTAGAAAATGCAACTGGACATTCGTAGCGCTAAGTGGGTAATAGTGGAAAAAAGAATATGTTCAAATATAAACTACACAGAAGCATTGTATGAAACTTCTTTCTGTTCTGTGCATTCAACTAACAGAGTTGAACCTTACTTTTGATTGAGCCCTTCTGAAACACTCTTTCTGTAGAAACTGCAATTGGACATTCTGAGAGCTAAGAGGCCTATATTGGGAAAAAGAATGTCTACAAATAAAAACTACACAGAAGAATTGTGTGAAACTTCTTTCTGTTCTGTTTGTTCAACTAAAAGAGTTGAACCTTAGTTTTGATTGAGCCGTTCTGAAACACTCTTTATGTAGAAAATGCAAGTGGAGATTCGGAGCGCTAAGAGGGTAATAGTGGAAAAAGGAATGTCTCCAAATATAAACTACACAGAATCATTCTGTGAAACTTCTTTCTGATCTGGGCATTCAGCTAACAGAGTTAAACCATACTTTTGATTGAGCAGATCTGAACACTCTTTCTGTAGAAAATGCAACTGGACAGTTGGAGCGCTAAGAGAGTAGTAGTGGAAAAAGGAATATATTCAAATATAAACTACACAGAAGCATTCTGTGAAACTTCTTTCTGATCTGAGCATTCAGCTAACAGAGTTAAACCATACTTTTGATTGAGCAGTTTTGAAACACTCTGTCTGTAGAAAATGCAACTGTACATTCGTAGCGCTAAGTGGGTAATAGTGGAAAAAAGAATATGTTCAAATATAAACTACACAGAAGCATTGTATGAAACTTCTTTCTGTTCTGTGCATTCAACTAACAGAGTTGAACCTTACTTTTGATTGAGCCCTTCTGAAACACTCTTTCTGTAGAAACTGCAATTGGACATTCTGAGAGCTAAGAGGCCTATATTGGGAAAAAGAATGTCTACAAATAAAAACTACACAGAAGAATTGTGTGAAACTTCTTTCTGTTCTGTTTGTTCAACTAAAAGAGTTGAACCTTAGTTTTGATTGAGCCGTTCTGAAACACTCTTTATGTAGAAAATGCAAGTGGAGATTCGGAGCGCGAAGAGGGTAATAGTGGAAAAAGGAACGTCTCCAAATACAAACTACACAGAATCATTCTGTGAAACTTCTTTCTGATCTGTGCATTCAGCTAACAGAGTTAAACCATACTTTTGATTGAGCAGATCTGAACACTCTTTCTGTAGAAAATGCAACTGGACATTTGGAGCGCTAAGAGAGTAGTAGTGGAAAAAGGAATATATTCAAATATAAAGTACACAGAAGCATTCTGTGAAACTTCTTTCTGATCTGAGCATTCAGCTAACAGAGTTAAACCATACTTTTGATTGAGCAGTTTTGAAACACTCTGTCTGTAGAAAATGCAACTGGACATTCGTAGCGCTAAGTGGGTAATAGTGGAAAAAAGAATATGTTCAAATATAAACTACACAGAAGCATTGTATGAAACTTCTTTCTGTTCTGTGCATTCAACTAACAGAGTTGAACCTTACTTTTGATTGAGCCTTTCTGAAACACTCTTTCTGTAGAATCTGCAATTGGACATTCTGAACGCTAAGAGGCCTATATTGGGAAAAATAATATCTTCAAATAAAAACTACACAGAAGCATTGTGTGAAACTTATTTCTGATATGTTCATTAAGCTAACAGAGTTAAACCATACTTTTGATTGCGCAGTTCTGAACACTCTTTCTGTAGAAAATGCAAGTGGACATTCGGAGCGCTAAGAGGGTAATAGTGGAAAAAGGGATATATTCAAATATAAACTACACAGTAGCATTCTGTGAAAATTCTTTCTGTTCTGTGCATTCAACTAACAGAGTTGAACCTTACTTTTGATTGAGCCGTTCTGAAACACTCTTTCTGTAGAAACTGCAATTGGACATGCTAAGCGCTAAGAGGCCTACATTGGGAAAAAGAATATCTTCAAATAAAAACTACACAGATGCATTCAGTGAAACTTACTTCTGATCTATAAATTCAGTTAACAGAGATAAAACATATTTTTGAATGAGCAGTTATGAAACACTCTTTTTGTAGAAAATGCAAGTGGAGATTCGGAGCGCTAAGAGGGTAATAGTGGAAAAAGGAATGTCTTCAAATATAAACTACACAGAATCATTCGGTGAAACTTCTTTCTGATCTGTGCATTCAGCTAACAGAGTTAAACCATACTTTTGATTGAGCAGATCTGAACACTCTTTCTGTTGAAAATGCAACTGGACATTTGGAGCGCTAAGAGCGTAGTAGTGGAAAAAGGAATATATTCAAATATAAACTACACAGAAGCATTCTGTGAAACTTCTTTCTGATCTGAGCATACAGCTAACAGAGTTAAACCATACATTTGATTGAGCAGTTTTGAAACACTCTGTCTGTAGAAAATGCAACTGGACATTCGTAGCGCTAAGTGGGTAATAGTGGAAAAGAGAATATGTTCAAATATAAACTACACAGAAGCATTGTATGAAACTTCTTACTGTTCTGTGCATTCAACTAACAGAGTTGAACCTTACTTTTCATTGAGCCGTTCTGAAACACTCTTTCTGTAGAAACTGCAATTGGACATTCTGAGCACTAAGAGGCCTATATTGGGAAAAAGAATGTCTACAAATAAAAACTACACAGAAGAATTGTGTGAAACTTCTTTCTGTTCTGTTTGTTCAACTAAAAGAGTTGAACCTTAGTTTTGATTGAGCCGTTCTGAAACACTCTTTCTGTAGAAAATGCAAGTGGAGATTCGGAGCGCTAAGAGGGTAATAGTGGAAAAAGGAATGTCTCCAAATATAAACTACACAGAATCATTCGGTGAAACTTCTTTCGATCTGTACATTCAGCTAACAGAGTTAAACCATACTTATGATTGAGCAGATCTGAACACTCTTTCTGTAGAAAATGCAACTGGACATTTGGAGCGCTAAGAGCGTAGTAGTGGAAAAAGGAATATATTCAAATATAAACTACACAGAAGCATTCTGTGAAACTTCTTTCTGATCTGAGCATTCAGCTAACAGATTTAAACCATACTTTTGATTGAGCAGTTTTGAAACACTCTGTCTGTAGTAAATGCAACTGGACATTCGTAGCGCTAAGTGGGTAATAGTGGAAAAAAGAATATGTTCAAATATAAACTACACAGAAGCATTGTATGAAACTTCTTTCTGTTCTGTGCATTCAACTAACAGAGTTGAACCTTACTTTTGATTGAGCCGTTCTGAAACACTCTTTCTGTAGAAACTGCAATTGGACATTCTGAGACCCAAGAGGCCTATATTGGGAAAAAGAATGTCTACAAATAAAAACTACACAGAAGAATTGTGTGAAACTTCTTTCTGTTCTGTTTGTTCAACTAAAAGAGTTGAACCTTAGTTTTGATTGAGCCGTTCTGAAACACTCTTTATGTAGAAAATGCAAGTGGAGATTCGGAGCGCTAAGAGGGTAATAGTGGAAAAAGGAATGTCTCCAAATATAAACTACACAGAATCATTCTGTGAAACTTCTTTCTGATCTGGGCATTCAGCTAACAGGGTTAAACCATACTTTTGATTGAGCAGATCTGAACACTCTTTCTGTAGAAAATGCAACTGGACAGTTGGAGCGCTAAGAGAGTAGTAGTGGAAAAAGGAATATATTCAAATATAAACTACACAGAAGCATTCTGTGAAACTTATTTCTGATCTGAGCATTCAGCTAACAGAGTTAAACCATACTTTTGATTGAGCAGTTTTGAAACACTCTGTCTGTAGGAAATGCAACTGGACATTCGTAGCGCTAAGTGGGTAATAGTGGAAAAAAGAATATGTTCAAATATAAACTACACAGAAGCATTGTATGAAACTTCTTTCTGTTCTGTGCATTCAAGTAACAGAGTTGAACCTTACTTTTGATTGAGCCTTTCTGAAACACTCTTTCTGTAGAATCTGCAATTGGACATTCTGAGCGCTAAGAGGCCTATATTGGGAAAAATAATATCTTCCAATAAAAACTACACAGAAGCATTGTGTGAAACTTATTTCTGATATGTTCATTAAGCTAACAGAGTTAAACCATACTTTTGATTGCGCAGTTCTGAACACTCTTTCTGTAGAAAATGCAAGTGGACATTCGGAGCGCTAAGAGGGTAATAGTGGAAAAAGGGATATATTCAAATATAAACTACACAGTAGCATTCTGTGAAAATTCTTTCTGTTCTGTGCATTCAACTAACAGGGTTGAACCTTACTTTTGATTGAGCCGTTCTGAAACACTCTTTCTGTAGAAACTGCAATTGGACATGCTAAGCGCTAAGAGGCCTACATTGGGAAAAAGAATATCTTCAAATAAAAACTACACAGATGCATTCTGTGCAACTTATTTCTGATCTGTAAATTCAGTTAACAGAGATAAAACATATTTTTCATTGAGCAGTTATGAAACACTCTTTCTGTAGAAAATGCAAGTGGAGATTCGGAGCGCTAAGAGGGTAATAGTGGAAAAAGGAATGTCTCCAAATATAAACTACACAGAATCATTCGGTGAAACTTCTTTCGATCTGTACATTCAGCTAACAGAGTTAAACCATACTTATGATTGAGCAGATCTGAACACTCTTTCTGTAGAAAATGCAACTGGACATTTGGAGCGCTAAGAGCGTAGTAGTGGAAAAAGGAATATATTCAAATATAAACTACACAGAAGCATTCTGTGAAACTTCTTTCTGATCTGAGCATTCAGCTAACAGATTTAAACCATACTTTTGATTGAGCAGTTTTGAAACACTCTGTCTGTAGTAAATGCAACTGGACATTCGTAGCGCTAAGTGGGTAATAGTGGAAAAAAGAATATGTTCAAATATAAACTACACAGAAGCATTGTATGAAACTTCTTTCTGTTCTGTGCATTCAACTAACAGAGTTGAACCTTACTTTTGATTGAGCCGTTCTGAAACACTCTTTCTGTAGAAACTGCAATTGGACATTCTGAGACCCAAGAGGCCTATATTGGGAAAAAGAATGTCTACAAATAAAAACTACACAGAAGAATTGTGTGAAACTTCTTTCTGTTCTGTTTGTTCAACTAAAAGAGTTGAACCTTAGTTTTGATTGAGCCGTTCTGAAACACTCTTTATGTAGAAAATGCAAGTGGAGATTCGGAGCGCTAAGAGGGTAATAGTGGAAAAAGGAATGTCTCCAAATATAAACTACACAGAATCATTCTGTGAAACTTCTTTCTGATCTGGGCATTCAGCTAACAGGGTTAAACCATACTTTTGATTGAGCAGATCTGAACACTCTTTCTGTAGAAAATGCAACTGGACAGTTGGAGCGCTAAGAGAGTAGTAGTGGAAAAAGGAATATATTCAAATATAAACTACACAGAAGCATTCTGTGAAACTTATTTCTGATCTGAGCATTCAGCTAACAGAGTTAAACCATACTTTTGATTGAGCAGTTTTGAAACACTCTGTCTGTAGGAAATGCAACTGGACATTCGTAGCGCTAAGTGGGTAATAGTGGAAAAAAGAATATGTTCAAATATAAACTACACAGAAGCATTGTATGAAACTTCTTTCTGTTCTGTGCATTCAAGTAACAGAGTTGAACCTTACTTTTGATTGAGCCTTTCTGAAACACTCTTTCTGTAGAATCTGCAATTGGACATTCTGAGCGCTAAGAGGCCTATATTGGGAAAAATAATATCTTCCAATAAAAACTACACAGAAGCATTGTGTGAAACTTATTTCTGATATGTTCATTAAGCTAACAGAGTTAAACCATACTTTTGATTGCGCAGTTCTGAACACTCTTTCTGTAGAAAATGCAAGTGGACATTCGGAGCGCTAAGAGGGTAATAGTGGAAAAAGGGATATATTCAAATATAAACTACACAGTAGCATTCTGTGAAAATTCTTTCTGTTCTGTGCATTCAACTAACAGGGTTGAACCTTACTTTTGATTGAGCCGTTCTGAAACACTCTTTCTGTAGAAACTGCAATTGGACATGCTAAGCGCTAAGAGGCCTACATTGGGAAAAAGAATATCTTCAAATAAAAACTACACAGATGCATTCTGTGCAACTTATTTCTGATCTGTAAATTCAGTTAACAGAGATAAAACATATTTTTCATTGAGCAGTTATGAAACACTCTTTTTGTAGAAAATGCAAGTGGAGATTCGGAGCGCTAAGAGGGTAATAGTGGAAAAAGGAATGTCTTCAAATATAAACTACACAGAATCATTC
Organism: Symphalangus syndactylus; assembly: GCF_028878055.3. Taxonomy (NCBI): domain Eukaryota; kingdom Metazoa; phylum Chordata; class Mammalia; order Primates; family Hylobatidae; genus Symphalangus; species Symphalangus syndactylus. The sequence goes on along the minus strand of NC_072437.2, from coordinate 105,580,252 downwards.
GGTGAAACTTCTTTCTGATCTGTGCATTCAGCTAACAGAGTTAAACCATACTTTTGATTGAGCAGATCTGAACACTCTTTCTGTAGAAAATGCAACTGGACATTTGGAGCGCTAAGAGCGTAGTAGTGGAAAAAGGAATATATTCAAATATAAACTACACAGAAGCATTCTGTGAAACTTCTTTCTGATCTGAGCATTCAGCTAACAGATTTAAACCATACTTTTGATTGAGCAGTTTTGAAACACTCTGTCTGTAGTAAATGCAACTGGACATTCGTAGCGCTAAGTGGGTAATAGTGGAAAAAAGAATATGTTCAAATATAAACTACACAGAAGCATTGTATGAAACTTCTTTCTGTTCTGTGCATTCAACTAACAGAGTTGAACCTTACTTTTGATTGAGCCGTTCTGAAACACTCTTTCTGTAGAAACTGCAATTGGACATTCTGAGACCTAAGAGGCCTATATTGGGAAAAAGAATGTCTACAAATAAAAACTACACAGAAGAATTGTGTGAAACTTCTTTCTGTTCTGTTTGTTCAACTAAAAGAGTTGAACCTTAGTTTTGATTGAGCCGTTCTGAAACACTCCTTATGTAGAAAATGCAAGGGGAGATTCGGAGCGCTAAGAGGGTAATAGTGGAAAAAGGAATGTCTCCAAATATAAACTACACAGAATCATTCTGTGAAACTTCTTTCTGATCTGGGCATTCAGCTAACAGGGTTAAACCATACTTTTGATTGAGCAGATCTGAACACTCTTTCTGTAGAAAATGCAACTGGACAGTTGGAGCGCTAAGAGAGTAGTAGTGGAAAAAGGAATATATTCAAATATAAACTACACAGAAGCATTCTGTGAAACTTCTTTCTGATCTGAGCATTCAGCTAACAGAGTTAAACCATACTTTTGATTGAGCAGTTTTGAAACACTCTGTCTGTAGGAAATGCAACTGGACATTCGTAGCGCTAAGTGGGTAATAGTGGAAAAAAGAATATGTTCAAATATAAACTACACAGAAGCATTGTATGAAACTTCTTTCTGTTCTGTGCATTCAAGTAACAGAGTTGAACCTTACTTTTGATTGAGCCTTTCTGAAACACTCTTTCTGTAGAATCTGCAATTGGACATTCTGAGCGCAAAGAGGCCTATATTGGGAAAAATAATATCTTCAAATAAAAACTACACAGAAGCATTGTGTGAAACTTATTTCTGATATGTTCATTAAGCTAACAGAGTTAAACCATACTTTTGATTGCGCAGTTCTGAACACTCTTTCTGTAGAAAATGCAAGTGGACATTCGGAGCGCTAAGAGGGTAATAGTGGAAAAAGGGATATATTCAAATATAAACTACACAGTAGCATTCTGTGAAAATTCTTTCTGTTCTGTGCATTCAACTGACAGAGTTGAACCTTACTTTTGATTGAGCCGTTCTGAAACACTCTTTCTGTAGAAACTGCAATTGGACATGCTAAGCGCTAAGAGGCCTACATTGGGAAAAAGAATATCTTCAAATAAAAACTACACAGATGCATTCTGTGCAACTTATTTCTGATCTGTAAATTCAGTTAACAGAGATAAAACATATTTTTCATTGAGCAGTTATGAAACACTCTTTTTGTAGAAAATGCAAGTGGAGATTCGGAGCGCTAAGAGGGTAATAGTGGAAAAAGGAATGTCTTCAAATATAAACTACACAGAATCATTCGGTGAAACTTCTTTCTGATCTGTGCATTCAGCTAACAGAGTTAAACCATACTTTTGATTGAGCAGATCTGAACACTCTTTCTGTTGAAAATGCAACTGGACATTTGGAGCGCTAAGAGCGTATTAGTGGAAAAAGGAATATATTCAAATATAAACTACACAGAAGCATTCTGTGAAACTTCTTTCTGATCTGAGCATTCAGCTAACAGAGTTAAACCATACTTTTGATTGAGCAGTTTTGAAACACTCTGTCTGTAGAAAATGCAACTGGACATTCGTAGCGCTAAGTGGGTAATAGTGGAAAAAAGAATATGTTCAAATATAAACTACACAGAAGCATTGTATGAAACTTCTTTCTGTTCTGTGCATTCAACTAACAGAGTTGAACCTTACTTTTGATTGAGCCCTTCTGAAACACTCTTTCTGTAGAAACTGCAATTGGACATTCTGAGAGCTAAGAGGCCTATATTGGGAAAAAGAATGTCTACAAATAAAAACTACACAGAAGAATTGTGTGAAACTTCTTTCTGTTCTGTTTGTTCAACTAAAAGAGTTGAACCTTAGTTTTGATTGAGCCGTTCTGAAACACTCTTTATGTAGAAAATGCAAGTGGAGATTCGGAGCGCGAAGAGGGTAATAGTGGAAAAAGGAATGTCTCCAAATATAAACTACACAGAATCATTCTGTGAAACTTCTTTCTGATCTGGGCATTCAGCTAACAGAGTTAAACCATACTTTTGATTGAGCAGATCTGAACACTCTTTCTGTAGAAAATGCAACTGGACAGTTGGAGCGCTAAGAGAGTAGTAGTGGAAAAAGGAATATATTCAAATATAAACTACACAGAAGCATTCTGTGAAACTTCTTTCTGATCTGAGCATTCAGCTAACAGAGTTAAACCATACTTTTGATTGAGCAGTTTTGAAACACTCTGTCTGTAGAAAATGCAACTGGACATTCGTAGCGCTAAGTGGGTAATAGTGGAAAAAAGAATATGTTCAAATATAAACTACACAGAAGCATTGTATGAAACTACTTTCTGTTCTGTGCATTCAAGTAACAGAGTTGAACCTTACTTTTGATTGAGCCTTTCTGAAACACTCTTTCTGTAGAATCTGCAATTGGACATTCTGAGCGCTAAGAGGCCTATATTGGGAAAAAGAATGTCTACAAATAAAAACTACACAGAAGCATTGTGTGAAACTTATTTCTGATATGTTCATTAAGCTAACAGAGTTAAACCATACTTTTGATTGCGCAGTTCTGAACACTCTTTCTGTAGAAAATGCAAGTTGACATTCGCAGCGCTAAGAGGGTAATAGTGGAAAAAGGGATATATTCAAATATAAATTACACAGTAGCATTCTGTGAAAATACTTTCTGTTCTGTGCATTCAACTAACAGAGTTGAACCTTACTTTTGATTGAGCCGTTCTGAAACACTCTTTCTGTAGAAACTGCAATTGGACATGCTAAGGGCTAAGAGGCCTACATTGGGAAAAAGAATATCTTCAAATAAAAACAACACAGATGCATTCTGTGCAACTTATTTCTGATCTGTAAATTCAGTTAACAGAGATAAAACATATTTTTCATTGAGCAGTAATGAAACACTCTTTTTGTAGAAAATGCAAGTGGGGATTCGGAGCGCTAAGAGGGTAATAGTGGAAAAAGGAATGTCTTCAAATATAAACTACACAGAATCATTCGGTGAAACTTCTTTCTGATCTGTGCATTCAGCTAACAGAGTTAAACCATACTTTTGATTGAGCAGATCTGAACACTCTTTCTGTTGAAAATGCAACTGGACATTTGGAGCGCTAAGAGCGTATTAGTGGAAAAAGGAATATATTCAAATATAAACTACACAGAAGCATTCTGTGACACTTCTTTCTGATCTGAGCATTCAGCTAACAGAGTTAAACCATACTTTTGATTGAGCAGTTTTGAAACACTCTGTCTGTAGAAAATGCAACTGGACATTCGTAGCGCTAAGTGGGTAATAGTGGAAAAAAGAATATGTTCAAATATAAACTACACAGAAGCATTGTATGAAACTTCTTTCTGTTCTGTGCATTCAACTAACAGAGTTGAACCTTACTTTTGATTGAGCCCTTCTGAAACACTCTTTCTGTAGAAACTGCAATTGGACATTCTGAGAGCTAAGAGGCCTATATTGGGAAAAAGAATGTCTACAAATAAAAACTACACAGAAGAATTGTGTGAAACTTCTTTCTGTTCTGTTTGTTCAACTAAAAGAGTTGAACCTTAGTTTTGATTGAGCCGTTCTGAAACACTCTTTATGTAGAAAATGCAAGTGGAGATTCGGAGCGCGAAGAGGGTAATAGTGGAAAAAGGAATGTCTCCAAATATAAACTACACAGAATCATTCTGTGAAACTTCTTTCTGATCTGTGCATTCAGCTAACAGAGTTAAACCATACTTTTGATTGAGCAGATCTGAACACTCTTTCTGTAGAAAATGCAACTGGACATTTTGAGCGCTAAGAGAGTAGTAGTGGAAAAAGGAATATATTCAAATATAAACTACACAGAAGCATTCTGTGAAACTTCTTTCTGATCTGAGCATTCAGCTAACAGAGTTAAACCATACTTTTGATTGAGCAGTTTTGAAACACTCTGTCTGTAGAAAATGCAACTGGACATTCGTAGCGCTAAGTGGGTAATAGTGGAAAAAAGAATATGTTCAAATATAAACTACACAGAAGCATTGTATGAAACTTCTTTCTGTTCTGTGCATTCAACTAACAGAGTTGAACCTTACTTTTGATTGAGCCTTTCTGAAACACTCTTTCTGTAGAATCTGCAATTGGACATTCTGAGCGCTAAGAGGACTATATTGGGAAAAAGAATGTCTACAAATAAAAACTACACAGAAGCATTGTGTGAAACTTATTTCTGATATGTTCATTAAGCTAACAGAGTTAAACCATACTTTTGATTGCGCAGTTCTGAACACTCTTTCTGTAGAAAATGCAAGTGGACATTCGGAGCGCTAAGAGGGTAATAGTGGAAAAAGGGATATATTCAAATATAAACTACACAGTAGCATTCTGTGAAAATTCTTTCTGTTCTGTGCATTCAACTAACAGAGTTGAACCTTACTTTTGATTGAGCCGTTCTGAAACACTCTTTCTGTAGAAACTGCAATTGGACATGCTAAGCGCTAAGAGGGCTACATTGGGAAAAAGAATATCTTCAAATAAAAACTACACAGATGCATTCTGTGCAACTTATTTCTGATCTGTAAATTCAGTTAACAGAGATAAAACATATTTTTCATTGAGCAGTAATGAAACACTCTTTTTGTAGAAAATGCAAGTGGAGATTCGGAGCGCTAAGAGGGTAATAGTGGAAAAAGGAATGTCTTCAAATATAAACTACACAGAATCATTCGGTGAAACTTCTTTCTGATCTGTGCATTCAGCTAACAGAGTTAAACCATACTTTTCATTGAGCAGATCTGAACACTCTTTCTGTTGAAAATGCAACTGGACATTTGGAGCGCTAAGAGCGTGTTAGTGGAAAAAGGAATATATTCAAATATAAACTACACAGAAGCATTCTGTGACACTTCTTTCTGATCTGAGCATTCAGCTAACAGAGTTAAACCATACTTTTGATTGAGCAGTTTTGAAACACTCTGTCTGTAGAAAATGCAACTGGACATTCGTAGCGCTAAGTGGGTAATAGTGGAAAAAAGAATATGTTCAAATATAAACTACACAGAAGCATTGTATGAAACTTCTTTCTGTTCTGTGCATTCAACTAACAGAGTTGAACCTTACTTTTGATTGAGCCCTTCTGAAACACTCTTTCTGTAGAAACTGCAATTGGACATTCTGAGAGCTAAGAGGCCTATATTGGGAAAAAGAATGTCTACAAATAAAAACTACACAGAAGAATTGTGTGAAACTTCTTTCTGTTCTGTTTGTTCAACTAAAAGAGTTGAACCTTAGTTTTGATTGAGCCGTTCTGAAACACTCTTTATGTAGAAAATGCAAGTGGAGATTCGGAGCGCGAAGAGGGTAATAGTGGAAAAAGGAATGTCTCCAAATACAAACTACACAGAATCATTCTGTGAAACTTCTTTCTGATCTGTGCATTCAGCTAACAGAGTTAAACCATACTTTTGATTGAGCAGATCTGAACACTCTTTCTGTAGAAAATGCAACTGGACATTTTGAGCGCTAAGAGAGTAGTAGTGGAAAAAGGAATATATTCAAATATAAACTACACAGAAGCATTCTGTGAAACTTCTTTCTGATCTGAGCATTCAGCTAACAGAGTTAAACCATACTTTTGATTGAGCAGTTTTGAAACACTCTGTCTGTAGAAAATGCAACTGGACATTCGTAGCGCTAAGTGGGTAATAGTGGAAAAAAGAATATGTTCAAATATAAACTACACAGAAGCATTGTATTAAACTTCTTTCTATTCTGTGCATTCAACTAACAGAGTTGAACCTTACTTTTGATTGAGCCTTTCTGAAACACTCTTTCTGTAGAATCTGCAATTGGACATTCTGAGCGCTAAGAGGCCTATATTGGGAAAAATAATATCTTCAAATAAAAACTACAGAGAAGCATTGTGTGAAACTTATTTCTGATATGTTCATTAAGCTAACAGAGTTAAACCATACTTTTGATTGCGCAGTTCTGAACACTCTTTCTGTAGAAAATGCAAGTGGACATTCGGAGCGCTAAGAGGGTAATAGTGGAAAAAGGGATATATTCAAATATAAACTACACAGTAGCATTCTGTGAAAATTCTTTCTGTTCTGTGCATTCAACTAACAGAGTTGAACCTTACTTTTGATTGAGCCGTTCTGAAACACTCTTTCTGTAGAAACTGCAATTGGACATGCTAAGCGCTAAGAGGCCTACATTGGGAAAAAGAATATCTTCAAATAAAAACTACACAGATGCATTCTGTGAAACTTATTTCTGATGTGTAATTTCAGTTAACAGAGATAAAACATATTTTTGATTGAGCAGTTATGAAACACTCTTTTTGTAGAAAATGCAAGTGGAGATTCGGAGCGCTAAGAGGGTAATAGTGGAAAAAGTAATGTCTTCAAATATAAACTACACAGAACCATTCGGTGAAACTTCTTTCTGATCTGTGCATTCAGCTAACAGAGTTAAACCATACTTTTGATTGAGCAGATCTGAACACTCTTTCTGTTGAAAATGCAACTGGACATTTGGAGCGCTAAGAGCGTAGTAGTGGAAAAAGGAATATATTCAAATATAAACTACACAGAAGCATTCTGTGAAACTACTTTCTGATCTGAGCATACAGCTAACAGAGTTAAACCATACTTTTGATTGAGCAGTTTTGAAACACTCTGTCTGTAGAAAATGCAACTGGACATTCGTAGCGCTAAGTGGGTAATAGTGGAAAAAAGAATATGTTCAAATATAAACTACACAGAAGCATTGTTTGAAACTACTTTCTGTTCTGTGCATTCAACTAACAGAGTTGAACCTTACTTTTGATTGAGCCGTTCTGAATCACTCTTTCTGTAGAAACTGCAATTGGACATTCTGAGCGTTAAGGGGCCTATATTGGGAAAAAGAATGTCTACAAATAAAAACTACACAGAAGAATTGTGTGAAACTTCTTTCTGTTCTGTTTGTTCAACTAAAAGAGTTGAACCTTAGTTTTGATTGAGCCGTTCTGAAACACTCTTTCTGTAGAAAATGCAAGTGGAGATTCGGAGCGCTAAGAGGGTAATAGTGGAAAAAGGAATGTCTCCAAATATAAACTACACAGAATCATTCTGTGAAACTTCTTTCTGATCTGTGCATTCAGCTAACAGAGTTAAACCTTACTTTTGATTGAGCAGATCTGAACACTCTTTCTGTAGAAAATGCAACTGGACATTTGGAGCGCTAAGAGAGTAGTAGTGGAAAAAGGAATATATTCAAATATAAACTACCCAGAAGCATTCTGTGAAACTTCTTTCTGATCTGAGCATTCAGCTAACAGAGTTAAACCATACTTTTGATTGAGAAGTTTTGAAACCCTCTGTCTGTAGAAAATGCAACTGGACATTCGTAGCGCTAACTGGGTAATAGTGGAAAAAAGAATATTTTCAAATATAAACTACACAGAAGCATTGTATGAAACTTCTTTCTGTTCTGTGCATTAAACTAACAGAGTTGAACCTTACTTTTGATTGAGCCTTTCTGAAACACTCTTTCTGTAGAAACTGCAATTGGACATTCTGAGCGCTAAGAGGACTCTATTGGGAAAAATAATATCTTCAAATAAAAACTACACAGAAGCATTGTGTGAAACTTATTTCTGATATGTTCATTAAGCTAACAGAGTTAATCCATACTTTTGATTGCGCAGTTCTGAACACTCTTTCTGTAGAAAATGCAAGTGGACATTCGGAGCGCTAAGAGGGTAATAGTGGAAAAAGGAATATATTCAAATATAAACTACACAGTAGCATTCTGTGAAAATTCTTTCTGTTCTGTGCATTCAACTAACAGAGTTGAACCTTACTTTTGATTGAGCCGTTCTGAAACACTCTTTCTGTAGAAACTGCAATTGGACATGCTAAGCGCTAAGAGGCCTACATTGGGAAAAAGAATATCTTCAAATAAAAACTACACAGATGCATTCTGTGAAACTTATTTCTGATCTGTAAATTCAGTTAACAGAGATAAAACGTATTTTTCATTGAGCAGTTATGAAACACTCTTTTTGTAGAAAATGCAAGTGGAGATTCGGAGCGCTAAGAGGGTAATTGTGGAAAAAGGAATGTCTTCAAATATAAACTACACAGAATCATTCGGTGAAACTTCTTTCTGATCTGTGCATTCAGCTAACAGAGTTAAACCATACTTTTGATTGAGCACATCTGAACACTCTTTCTGTTGAAAATGCAACTGGACATTTGGAGCGCTAAGAGCGTAGTAGTGGAAAAAGGAATATATTCAAATATAAACTACACAGAAGCATTCTGTGAAACTTCTTTCTGATCTGAGCATTCAGCTAACAGAGTTAAACCATACTTTTGATTGAGCAGTTTTGAAACACTCTGTCTGTAGAAAATGCAACTGGACATTCGTAGCGCTAAGTGGGTAATAGTGGAAAAAAGAATATGTTCAAATATGAACTACACAGAAGCATTGTATGAAACTTCTTTCTGTTCTGTGCATTCAACTAACAGAGTTGAACCTTACTTTTGATTGAGCCGTTCTGAAACACTCTTTCTGTAGAAACTGCAATTGGACATTCTGAGCGCTAAGAGGCCTATATTGGGAAAAAGAATGTCTACAAATAAAAACTACACAGAAGAATTGTGTGAAACTTCTTTCTGTTCTGTTTGTTCAACTAAAAGAGTTGAACCTTAGTTTTGATTGAGCCGTTCAGAAACACTCTTTCTGTAGAAAATGCAAGTGGAGATTCGGAGCGCTAAGAGGGTAATAGTGGAAAAAGGAATGTCTCCAAATATAAACTACACAGAATCATTCTGTGAAACTTCTTTCTGATCTGTGCATTCAGGTAACAGAGTTAAACCATACTTTTGATTGAGCAGATCTAAACACTCTTTCTGTAGAAAATGCAACTGGACATTTGGAGCGCTAAGAGAGTAGTAGTGGAAAAAGGAATATATTCAAATATAAACTACACAGAAGCATTCTGTGAAACTTCTTTCTGATCTGAGCATTCAGCTAACAGAGTTAAACCATACTTTTGATTGAGCAGTTTTGAAACACTCTGTCTGTAGAAAATGCAACTGGACATTCGTAGCGCTAAGTGGGTAATAGTGGAAAAAAGAATATGTTCAAATATAAACTACACAGAAGCATTGTATGAAACTTCTTTCTGTTCTGTGCATTCAACTAACAGAGTTGAACCTTACATTTGATTGAGCCTTTCTGAAACACTCTTTCTGTAGAAACTGCAATTGGACATTCTGAGCGCTAAGAGGCCTCTATTGGGAAAAATAATATCTTCAAATAAAAACTACACAGAAGCATTGTGTGAAACTTATTTCTGATATGTTCATTAAGCTAACAGAGTTAAACCATACTTTTGATTGCGCAGTTCTGAACACTCTTTCTGTAGAAAATGCAAGTGGACATTCGGAGCGCTAAGAGGGTAATAGTGGAAAAAGGAATATATTCAAATATAAACTACACAGTAGCATTCTGTGAAAATTCTTTCTGTTCTGTGCATTCAACTAACAGAGTTGAACCTTACTTTTGATTGAGCCGTTCTGAAACACTCTTTCTGTAGAAACTGCAATTGGACATGCTAAGCGCTAAGAGGCCTACATTGGGAAAAACAATATCTTCAAATAAAAACTACACAGATGCATTCTGTGAAACTTATTTCTGATCTGTAAATTCAGTTAACAGAGATAAAACATATTTTTGATTGAGCAGTTATGAAACACTCTTTTTGTAGAAAATGCAAGTGGAGATTCGGAGCGCTAAGAGGGTAATAGTGGAAAAAGGAATGTCTTCAAATATAAACTACACAGAATCATTCGGTGAAACTTCTTTCTGATCTGTGCATTCAGCTAACAGAGTTAAACCATACTTTTGATTGAGCAGATCTGAACACCCTTTCTGTTGAAAATGCAACTGGACATTTCGAGCGCTAAGAGCGTAGTAGTGGAAAAAGTAATATATTCAAACATAAACTACACAGAAGCATTCTGTGAAACTTCTTTCTGATCTGAGCATACAGCTAACAGAGTTAAACCATACTTTTGATTGAGCAGTTTTGAAACACTCTGTCTGTAGAAAATGCAACTGGACATTCGTAGCGCTAAGTGGGTAATAGTGGAAAAAAGAATATGTTCAAATATAAACCACACAGAAGCATTGTATGAAACTTCTTTCTGTTCTGTGCATTCAACTAACAGAGTTGAACCTTACTTTTGATTGAGCCGTTCTGAAACACTCTTTCTGTAGAAACTGCAATTGGACATTCTGAGCGTTAAGAGGCCTATATTGGGAAAAAGAATGTCTACAAATAAAAACTACACAGAAGAATTGTGTGAAACTTCTTTCTGTTCTGTTTGTTCAACTAAAAGCGTTGAACCTTAGTTTTGATTGAGCCGTTCTGAAACACTCTTTCTGTAGAAAATGCAAGTGGAGATTCGGAGCGCTAAGAGGGTAATAGTGGAAAAAGGAATGTCTCCAAATATAAACTACACAGAATCATTCTGTGAAACTTCTTTCTGATCTGTGCATTCAGCTAACAGAGTTAAACCATACTTTTGATTGAGCAGATCTGAACACTCTTTCTGTAGAAAATGCAACTGGACATTTGGAGCGCTAAGAGAGTAGTAGTGGAAAAAGGAATATATTCAAACATAAACTACACAGAAGCATTCTATGAAACTTCTTTCTGATCTGAGCATTCAGCTAACAGATTTAAACCATACTTTTGATTGAGCAGTTTTGAAACACTCTGTCTGTAGAAAATGCAACTGGACATTCGTAGGGCTAAATGGGTAATAGTGGAAAAAAGAATATGTTCAAATATAAACTACACAGAAGCATTGTGTGAAACTCCTTTCTGTTCTGTGCATTCAACTAACAGAGTTGAATCTTACTTTTGATTGAGCCTTTCTGAAACACTCTTTCTGTAGAAACTGCAATTGGACATTCTGAGCGCTAAGAGGTCTCTATTGGGAAAAATAATATCTTCAAATAAAAACTACACAGAAGCATTGTTTGAAACTTATTTCTGATATGTTCATTAAGCTAACAGAGTTAAACCATACTTTTGATTGCGCAGTTCTGAACACTCTTTCTGTAGAAAATGCAAGTGGACATTCGGAGCGCTAAGAGGGTAATAGTGGAAAAAGGAATATATTCAAATATAAACTACACAGTAGCATTCTGTGAAAATTCTTTCTGTTCTGTGCATTCAACTAACAGAGTTGAACCTTACTTTTGATTGAGCCGTTCTGAAACACTCTTTCTGTAGAAACTGCAATTGGACATGCTAAGCGCTAAGAGGCCTACATTGGGAAAAAGAATATCTTTAATTAAAAACTACACAGATGCATTCTGTGAAACTTATTTCTGATCTGTAATTTCAGTTAACAGAGATAAAACATATTTTTGATTGAGCAGTTATGAAACACTCTTTTTGTAGAAAATGCAAGTGGAGATTCGGAGCGCTAAGAGGGTAATAGTGGAAAAAGGAATGTCTTCAAATATAAACTACACAAAATCATTCGGTGAAACTTCTTTCTGATCTGTGCATTCAGCTAACAGAGTTAAAGCATACTTTTGATTGAGCAGATCTGAACACTCTTTCTGTAGAAAATGCAACTGGACATTTGGAGCGCTAAGAGCGTAGTAGTGGAAAAAGGAATATATTCAAATATAAACTACACAGAAGCATTCTGTGAAACTTCTTTCTGATCTGAGCATTCAGCTAACAGAGTTAAACCATAATTTTGATTGAGCAGTTTTGAAACACTCTGTCTGTAGAAAATGCAAATGGACATTCGTAGCGCTAAGTGGGTAATAGTGGAAAAAAGAATATGTTCAAATATAAACTACACAGAAGCATTGTATGAAACTTCTTTCTGTTCTGTGCATTCAACTAACAGAGTTGAAACTTACTTTTGATTGAGCCGTTCTGAAACACTCTTTCTGTAGAAACTGCAATTGGACATTCTGAGCGCTAAGAGGCCTATATTGGGAAAAAGAAGGTCTACAAATAAAAACTACACAGAAGAATTGTGTGAAACTACTTTCTGTTCTGTTTGTTCAACTAAAAGAGTTGAACCTTTGTTTTGATTGAGCCCTTCTGAAACACTCTTTCTGTAGAAAATGCAAGTGGAGATTCGGAGCGCTAAGAGGGTAATAGTGGAAAAAGGAATGTCTCCAAATATAAACTACACAGAATCATTCTGTGAAACTTCTTTCTGATCTGTGCATTCAGCTAACAGAGTTAAACCATACTTTTGATTGAGCAGACCTGAACACTCTTTCTGTAGAAAATGCAACTGGACATTTGGAGCGCTAAGAGAGTAGTAGTGGAAAAAGAAATATATTCAAATATAAACTACACAGAAGCATTCTGTGAAATTTCTTTCTGATCTGAGCATTCAGCTAACAGAGTTAAACCATACTTTTGATTGAGCAGTTTTGAAACACTCTGTCTGTAGAAAATGCAACTGGACATTCGTAGCGCTAAGTGGGTAATAGTGGAAAAAAGAATATGTTCAAATATAAACTACACAGAAGCATTGTATGAAACTTCTTTCTGTTCTGTGCATTCAACTAACAGAGTTGAACCTTACTTTTGATTGAGCCTTTCTGAAACACTCTTTCTGTAGAAACTGCAATTGGACATTCTGAGCGCTAAGAGGCCTCTATTGGGAAAAATAATATCTTCAAATAAAAACTACACAGAAGCATTGTGTGAAACTTATTTCTGATATGTTCATTAAGCTAACAGAGTTAAAACATACTTTTGATTGCGCAGTTCTGAACACTCTTTCTGTAGAAAATGCAAGTGGACATTCGGAGCGCTAAGAGGGTAATAGTGGAAAAAGGAATATATTCAAATATAAACTACACAGTAGCATTCTGTGAAAATTCTTTCTGTTCTGTGCATTCAAATAACAGAGTTGAACCTTACTTTTGATTGAGCTGTTCTGAAACACTCTTTCTGTAGAAACTGCAATTGGACATGCTAAGCGCTAAGAGGCCTACATTGGGAAAAAGAATATCTTCAAATAAAAACTACACAGATGCATTCTGTGAAACTTATTTCTGATCTGTAAATTCAGTTAACAGAGATAAAACATATTTTTGATTGAGCAGTTATGAAACACTCTTTTTGTAGAAAATTCAAGTGGAGATTCGGAGCGCTAAGAGGGTAATAGTGGAAAAAGGAATGTCTTCAATTATAAACTACACAGAATCATTCGGTGAAACTACTTTCTGATCTGTGCATTCAGCTAACAGAGTTAAACCATACTTTTGATTGAGCACATCTGAACACTCTTTCTGTTGAAAATGCAACTGGACATTTGGAGCGCTAAGAGCGTAGTAGTGGAAAAAGGAATATATTCAAATATAAACTACACAGAAGCATTCTGTGAAACTTCTTTCTGATCTGAGCATACAGCTAAGAGAGTTAAACCATACTTTTGATTGAGCAGTTTTGAAACACTCTGTCTGTAGAAAATGCAACTGGACATTCGTAGCGCTAAGTGGGTAATAGTAAAAAAAAGAATATGTTCAAATATAAACTACACAGAAGCATTGTATGAAACTTCTTTCTGTTCTGTGCATTCAACTAACAGAGTTGAACCTTACTTTTGATTGAGCCGTTCTGAAACACTCTTTCTGTAGAAACTGCAATTGGACATTCTGAGCGCTAAGAGGCCTATATTGGGAAAAAGAATGTCTACAAATAAAAACTACACAGAAGAATTGTGTGAAACTAATTTCTGTTCTGTTTGTTCAACTAAAAGATTTGAACCTTAGTTTTGATTGAGCCGTTCTGAAACACTCTTTCTGTAGAAAATGCAAGTGGAGATTCGGAGCGCTAAGAGGGTAATAGTGGAAAAGGGAATGTCTCCAAATATAAACTACACAGAATCATTCTGTGAAACTTCTTTCTGATCTGTGCATTCAGCTAACAGAATTAAACCATACTTTTGATTGAGCAGATCTGAACACTCTTTCTGTAGAAAATGCAACTGGACATTTGGAGCGCTAAGAGAGTAGTAGTGGAAAAAGGAATATATTCAAATATAAAGTACACAGAAGCATTCTGTGAAACTTCTTTCTGATCTGAGCATTCAGCTAACAGAGTTAAACCATATTTTTGATTGAACAGTTTTGAAACACTCTGTCTGTAGAAAATGCAACTGGACATTTGTAGCGCTAAGGGGGTAATAGTGGAAAAAAGAATATGTTCAAATATAAACTACACAGAAGCATTGTATGAAACTTCTTTCTGTTCTGTGCATTCAACTAACAGAGTTGAACCTTACTTTTGATTGAGCCTTTCTGAAACACTCTTTCTGTAGAAACTGCAATTGGACATTCTGAGCGCTAAGAGGTCTCTTTTGGGAAAAATAATATCTTCAAATAAAAACTACACAGAAGCATTGTTTGAAACTTATTTCTGATATGTTCATTAAGCTAACAGAGTTAAACCATACTTTTGATTGCGCAGTTCTGAACACTCTTTCTGTAGAAAATGCAAGTGGACATTCGGAGCGCTAAGAGGGTAATAGTGGAAAAAGGAATATATTCAAATATAAACTACACAGTAGCATTCTGTGAAAATTCTTTCTGTTCTGTGCATTCAACTAACAGAGTTGAAACTTACTTTTGATTGAGCCGTTCTGAAACACTCTTTCTGTAGAAACTGCAATTGGACATGCTAAGCGCTAAGAGGCCTACATTGGGAAAAAGAATATCTTTAATTAAAAACTACACAGATGCATTCTGTGAAACTTATTTCTGATCTGTAATTTCAGTTAACAGAGATAAAACATATTTTTGATTGAGCAGTTATGAAACACTCTTTTTGTAGAAAATGCAAGTGGAGATTCGGAGCGCTAAGAGGGTAATAGTGGAAAAAGGAATGTCTTCAAATATAAACTACACAAAATCATTCGGTGAAACTTCTTTCTGATCTGTGCATTCAGCTAACAGAGTTAAAGCATACTTTTGATTGAGCAGATCTGAACACTCTTTCTGTAGAAAATGCAACTGGACATTTGGAGCGCTAAGAGCGTAGTAGTGGAAAAAGGAATATATTCAAATATAAACTACACAGAAGCATTCTGTGAAACTTCTTTCTGATCTGAGCATTCAGCTAACAGAGTTAAACCATAATTTTGATTGAGCAGTTTTGAAACACTCTGTCTGTAGAAAATGCAAATGGACATTCGTAGCGCTAAGTGGGTAATAGTGGAAAAAAGAATATGTTCAAATATAAACTACACAGAAGAATTGTATGAAACTTCTTTCTGTTCTGTGCATTCAACTAACAGAGTTGAAACTTACTTTTGATTGAGCCGTTTTGAAACACTCTTTCTGTAGAAACTGCAATTGGACATTCTGAGCGCTAAGAGGCCTATATTGGGAAAAAGAAGGTCTACAAATAAAAACTACACAGAAGAATTGTGTGAAACTACTTTCTGTTCTGTTTGTTCAACTAAAAGAGTTGAACCTTAGTTTTGATTGAGCCCTTCTGAAACACTCTTTCTGTAGAAAATGCAAGTGGAGATTCGGAGCGCTAAGAGGGTAATAGTGGAAAAAGGAATGTCTCCAAATATAAACTACACAGAATCATTCTGTGAAACTTCTTTCTGATCTGTGCATTGAGCTAACAGAGTTAAACCATACTTTTGATTGAGCAGATCTGTACACTCTTTCTGTAGAAAATGCAACTGGACATTTGGAGCGCTAAGAGAGTAGTAGTGGAAAAAGGAATATATTCAAATATAAACTACACAGAAGCATTCTGTGAAACTTCTTTCTGATCTGAGCATTCAGCTAACAGAGTTAAACCATACTTTTGATTGAGCAGTTTTGAAACACTCTGTCTGTAGAAAATGCAACTGGACATTCGTAGCGCTAAGTGGGTAATAGTGGAAAAAAGAATATGTTCAAATATAAACTACACAGAAGCATTGTGTGAAACTTCTTTCTGTTCTGTGCATTCAACTAACAGAGTTGAACCTTACTTTTGATTGAGCCGTTCTGAAACACTCTTTCTGAAGAAACTGCAATTGGACATTCTGAGCGCTAAGAGGCCTATATTGGGAAAAAGAATGTCTACAAATAAAAACTACACAGAAGAATTGTGTGAAACTTCTTTCTGTTCAGTTTGTTCAACTAAAAGAGTTGAACCTTAGTTTTGATTGAGCCGTTCTGAAACACTCTTTCTGTAGAAAATGCAAGTGGAGATTCGGAGCGCTAAGAGGGTAATAGTGGAAAAAGGAATGTCTCCAAATATAAACTACACAGAATCATTCTGTGAAACTTCTTTCTGATCTGTGCATTCAGCTAACAGAGTTAAACCATACTTTTGATTGAGCAGACCTGAACACTCTTTCTGTAGAAAATGCAACTGGACATTTGGAGCGCTAAGAGAGTAGTAGTGGAAAAAGGAATATATTCAAATATAAACTACACAGAAGCATTCTGTGAAATTTCTTTCTGATCTGAGCATTCAGCTAACAGAGTTAAACCATACTTTTGATTGAGCAGTTTTGAAACACTCTGTCTGTAGAAAATGCAACTGGACATTCGTAGCGCTAAGTGGGTAATAGTGGAAAAAAGAATATGTTCAAATATAAACTACACAGAAGCATTGTATGAAACTTCTTTCTGTTCTGTGCATTCAACTAACAGAGTTGAACCTTACTTTTGATTGAGCCTTTCTGAAACACTCTTTCTGTAGAAACTGCAATTGGACATTCTGAGCGCTAGGAGGCCTCTATTGGGAAAAATAATATCTTCAAATAAAAACTACACAGAAGCATTGTGTGAAACTTATTTCTGATATATTCATTAAGCTAACAGAGTTAAACCATACTTTTGATTGCGCAGTTCTGAACACTCTTTCTGTAGAAAATGCAAGTGGACATTCGGAGCGCTAAGAGGGTAATAGTGGAAAAAGGAATATATTCAAATATAAACTACACAGTAGCATTCTGTGAAAATTCTTTCTGTTCTGTGCATTCAAATAACAGAGTTGAACCTTACTTTTGATTGAGCTGTTCTGAAACACTCTTTCTGTAGAAACTGCAATTGGACATGCTAAGCGCTAAGAGGCCTACATTGGGAAAAAGAATATCTTCAAATAAAAACTACACAGATGCATTCTGTGAAACTTATTTCTGATCTGTAAATTCAGTTAACAGAGATAAAACATATTTTTGATTGAGCAGTTATGAAACACTCTTTTTGTAGAAAATGCAAGTGGAGATTCGGAGCGCTAAGAGGGTAATAGTGGAAAAAGGAATGTCTTCAAATATAAACTACACAGAATCATTCGGTGAAACTTCTTTCTGATCTGTGCATTCAGCTAACAGAGTTAAACCATACTTTTGATTGAGCACATCTGAACACTCTTTCTGTTGAAAATGCAACTGGACATTTGGAGCGCTAAGAGCGTAGTAGTGGAAAAAGGAATATATTCAAATATAAACTACACAGAAGCATTCTGTGAAACTTCTTTCTGATCTGAGCATACAGCTAAGAGAGTTAAACCATACTTTTGATTGAGCAGTTTTGAAACACTCTGTCTGTAGAAAATGCAACTGGACATTCGTAGCGCTAAGTGGGTAATAGTGGAAAAAAGAATATGTTCAAATATTAACTACACAGAAGCATTGTATGAAACTTCTTTCTGTTCTGTGCATTCAACTAACAGAGTTGAACCTTACTTTTGATTGAGCCGTTCTGAAACACTCTTTCTGTAGAAACTGCAATTGGACATTCTGAGCGCTAAGAGGCCTATATTGGGAAAAAGAATGTCTACAAATAAAAACTACACAGAAGAATTGTGTGAAACTAATTTCTGTTCTGTTTGTTCAACTAAAAGATTTGAACCTTAGTTTTGATTGAGCCGTTCTGAAACACTCTTTCTGTAGAAAATGCAAGTGGAGATTCGGAGCGCTAAGAGGGTAATAGTGGAAAAGGGAATGTCTCCAAATATAAACTACACAGAATCATTCTGTGAAACTTCTTTCTGATCTGTGCATTCAGCTAACAGAGTTAAACCATACTTTTGATTGAGCAGATCTGAACACTCTTTCTGTAGAAAATGCAACTGGACATTTGGAGCGCTAAGAGAGTAGTAGTGGAAAAAGGAATATATTCAAATATAAACTACACAGAAGCATTCTGTGAAACTTCTTTCTGATCTGAGCATTCAGCTAACAGAGTTAAACAATATTTTTGATTGAGCAGTTTTGAAACACTCTGTCTGTAGAAAATGCAACTGGACATTCGTAGCGCTAAGGGGGTAATAGTGGAAAAAAGAATATGTTCAAATATAAACTACACAGAAGCATTGTATGAAACTTCTTTCTGTTCTGTGCATTCAACTAACAGAGTTGAACGTTACTTTTGATTGAGCCTTTCTGAAACACTCTTTCTATAGAAACTGCAATTGGACATTCTGAGCGCTAAGAGGTCTCTATTGGGAAAAATAATATCTTCAAATAAAAACTACACAGAAGCATTGTTTGAAACTTATTTCTGATATGTTCATTAAGCTAACAGAGTTAAACCATACTTTTGATTGCGCAGTTCTGAACACTTTCTGTATAAAATGCAAGTGGACATTCGGAGCGCTAAGAGGGTAATAGTGGAAAAAGGAATATATTCAAATATAAACTACACAGTAGCATTCTGTGAAAATTCTTTCTGTTCTGTGCATTCAACTAACAGAGTTGAACCTTACTTTTGATTGAGCCGTTCTGAAACACTCTTTCTGTAGAAACTGCAATTGGACATGCTAAGCGCTAAGAGGCCTACATTGGGAAAAAGAATATCTTTAATTAAAAACTACACAGATGCATTCTGTGAAACTTATTTCTGATCTGTAATTTCAGTTAACAGAGATAAAACATATTTTTGATTGAGCAGTTATGAAACACTCTTTTTGTAGAAAATGCAAGTGGAGATTCGGAGCGCTAAGAGGGTAATAGTGGAAAAAGGAATGTCTTCAATTATAAACTACACAGAATCATTCGGTGAAACTTCTTTCTGATCTGTGCATTCAGCTAACAGAGTTAAAGCATACTTTTGATTGAGCACATCTGAACACTCTTTCTGTTGAAAATGCAACTGGACATTTGGAGCGCTAAGAGCGTAGTAGTGGAAAAAGGAATATATTCAAATATAAACTACACAGAAGCATTCTGTGAAACTTCTTTCTGATCTGAGCATACAGCTAAGAGAGTTAAACCATACTTTTGATTGAGCCGTTTTGAAACACTCTGTCTGTAGAAAATGCAACTGGACATTCGTAGCGCTAAGTGGGTAATAGTTGAAAAAAGAATATGTTCAAATATAAACTACACAGAAGCATTGTATGAAACTTCTTTCTGTTCTGTGCATTCAACTAACAGAGTTGAACCTTACTTTTGATTGAGCCGTTCTGAAACACACTTTCTGTAGAAACTGCAACTGGACATTCTGAGCGCTAAGAGGCCTATATTGGGAAAAAGAATGTCTACAAATAAAAACTACACAGAAGAATTGTGTGAAACTAATTTCTGTTCTGTTTGTTCAACTAAAAGATTTGAACCTTAGTTTTGATTGAGCCGTTCTGAAACACTCTTTCTGTAGAAAATGCAAGTGGAGATTCGGAGCGCTAAGAGGGTAATAGTGGAAAAGGTAATGTCTCCAAATATAAACTACACAGAATCATTCTGTGAAACTTCTTTCTGATCTGTGCATTCAGCTAACAGAATTAAACCATACTTTTGATTGAGCAGATCTGAACACTCTTTCTGTAGAAAATGCAACTGGACATTTGGAGCGCTAAGAGAGTAGTAGTGGAAAAAGGAATATATTCAAATATAAACTACACAGAAGCATTCTGTGAAACTTCTTTCTGATCTGAGCATTCAGCTAACAGAGTTAAACCATATTTTTGATTGAGCAGTTTTGAAACACTCTGTCTGTAGAAAATGCAACTGGACATTCGTAGCGCTAAGGGGGTAATAGTGGAAAAAAGAATATGTTCAAATATAAACTACACAGAAGCATTGTATGAAACTTCTTTCTGTTCTGTGCATTCAACTAACAGAGTTGAACCTTACTTTTGATTGAGCCTTTCTGAAACACTCTTTCTGTAGAAACTGCAATTGGACATTCTGAGCGCTAAGAGGTCTCTATTGGGAAAAATAATATCTTCAAATAAAAACTACACAGAAGCATTGTTTGAAACTTATTTCTGATATGTTCATTAAGCTAACAGAGTTAAACCATACTTTTGATTGCGCAGTTCTGAACACTCTTTCTGTAGAAAATGCAAGTGGACATTCGGAGCGCTAAGAGGGTAATAGTGGAAAAAGGAATATATTCAAATATAAACTACACAGTAGCATTCTGTGAAAATTCTTTCTGTTCTGTGCATTCAACTAACAGAGTTGAACCTTACTTTTGATTGAGCCGTTCTGAAACACTCTTTCTGTAGAAACTGCAATTGGACATGCTAAGCGCTAAGAGGCCTACATTGGGAAAAAGAATATCTTTAATTAAAAACTACACAGACGCATTCTGTGAAACTTATTTCTGATCTGTAATTTCAGTTAACAGAGATAAAACATATTTTTGATTGAGCAGTTATGAAACACTCTTTTTGTAGAAAATGCAAGTGGAGTTTCGGAGCGCTAAGAGGGTAATAGTGGAAAAAGGAATGTCTTCAAATATAAACTACACAAAATCATTCGGTGAAACTTCTTTCTGATCTGTGCATTCAGCTAACAGAGTTAAAGCATACTTTTGATTGAGCAGATCTGAACACTCTTTCTGTAGAAAATGCAACTGGACATTTGGAGCGCTAAGAGCGTAGTAGTGGAAAAAGGAATATATTCAAATATAAACTACACAGAAGCATTCTGTGAAACTTCTTTCTGATCTGAGCATTCAGCTAACAGAGTTAAACCATAATTTTGATTGAGCAGTTTTGAAACACTCTGTCTGTATAAAATGCAAATGGACATTCGTAGCGCTAAGTGGGTAATAGTGGAAAAAAGAATATGTTCAAATATAAACTACACAGAAGCATTGTATGAAACTTCTTTCTGTTCTGTGCATTCAACTAACAGAGTTGAAACTTACTTTTGATTGAGCCGTTTTGAAACACTCTTTCTGTAGAAACTGCAATTGGACATTCTGAGCGCTAAGAGGCCTATATTGGGAAAAAGAAGGTCTACAAATAAAAACTACACAGAAGAATTGTGTGAAACTACTTTCTGTTCTGTTTGTTCAACTAAAAGAGTTGAACCTTAGTTTTGATTGAGCCCTTCTGAAACACTCTTTCTGTAGAAAATGCAAGTGGAGATTCGGAGCGCTAAGAGGGTAATAGTGGAAAAAGGAATGTCTCCAAATATAAACTACACAGAATCATTCTGTGAAACTTCTTTCTGATCTGTGCATTGAGCTAACAGAGTTAAACCATACTTATGATTGAGCAGATCTGTACACTCTTTCTGTAGAAAATGCAACTGGACATTTGGAGCGCTAAGAGAGTAGTAGTGGAAAAAGGAATATATTCAAATATAAACTACACAGAAGCATTCTGTGAAACTTCTTTCTGATCTGAGCATTCAGCTAACAGAGTTAAACCATACTTTTGATTGAGCAGTTTTGAAACACTCTGTCTGTAGAAAATGCAACTGGACATTCGTAGCGCTAAGTGGGTAATAGTGGAAAAAAGAATATGTTCAAATATAAACTACACAGAAGCATTGTGTGAAACTTCTTTCTGTTCTGTGCATTCAACTAACAGAGTTGAAACTTACTATTGATTGAGCCGTTCTGAAACACTCTTTCTGAAGAAACTGCAATTGGACATTCTGAGCGCTAAGAGGCCTATATTGGGAAAAAGAATGTCTACAAATAAAAACTACACAGAAGAATTGTGTGAAACTTCTTTCTGTTCTGTTTGTTCAACTAAAAGAGTTGAACCTTAGTTTTGATTGAGCCGTTCTGAAACACTCTTTCTGTAGAAAATGCAAGTGGAGATTCGGAGCGCTAAGAGGGTAATAGTGGAAAAAGGAATGTCTCCAAATATAAACTACACAGAATCATTCTGTGAAACTTCTTTCTGATCTGTGCATTCAGCTAACAGAGTTAAACCATACTTTTGATTGAGCAGACCTGAACACTCTTTCTGTAGAAAATGCAACTGGACATTTGGAGCGCTAAGAGAGTAGTAGTGGAAAAAGGAATATATTCAAATATAAACTACACAGAAGCATTCTGTGAAATTTCTTTCTGATCTGAGCATTCAGCTAACAGAGTTAAACCATACTTTTGATTGAGCAGTTTTGAAACACTCTGTCTGTAGAATATGCAACTGGACATTCGTAGCGCTAAGTGGGTAATAGTGGAAAAAAGAATATGTTCAAATATAAACTACACAGAAGCATTGTATGAAACTTCTTTCTGTTCTGTGCATTCAACTAACAGAGTTGAACCTTACTTTTGATTGAGCCTTTCTGAAACACTCTTTCTGTAGAAAATGCAATTGGACATTCTGAGCGCTAAGAGGCCTCTATTGGGAAAAATAATATCTTCAAATAAAAACTACACAGAAGCATTGTGTGAAACTTATTTCTGATATGTTCATTAAGCTAACAGAGTTAAACCATACTTTTGATTGCGCAGTTCTGAACACTCTTTCTGTAGAAAATGCAAGTGGACATTCGGAGCGCTAAGAGGGTAATAGTGGAAAAAGGAATATATTCAAATATAAACTACACAGTAGCATTCTGTGAAAATTCTTTCTGTTCTGTGCATTCAAATAACAGAGTTGAACCTTACTTTTGATTGAGCTGTTCTGAAACACTCTTTCTGTAGAAACTGCAATTGGACATGCTAAGCGCTAAGAGGAATACATTGGGAAAAAGAATATCTTCAAATAAAAACTACACAGATGCATTCTGTGAAACTTATTTCTGATCTGTAAATTCAGTTAACAGAGATAAAACATATTTTTGATTGAGCAGTTATGAAACACTCTTTTTGTAGAAAATGCAAGTGGAGATTTGGAGCGCTAAGAGGGTAATAGTGGAAAAAGGAATGTCTTCAATTATAAACTACACAGAATCATTCGGTGAAACTTCTTTCTGATCTGTGCATTCAGCTAACAGAGTTAAACCATACTTTTGATTGAGCACATCTGAACACTCTTTCTGTTGAAAATGCAACTGGACATTTGGAGCGCTAAGAGCGTAGTAGTGGAAAAAGGAATATATTCAAATATAAACTACACAGAAGCATTCTGTGAAACTTCTTTCTGATCTGAGCATACAGCTAAGAGAGTTAAACCATACTTTTGATTGAGCAGTTTTGAAACACTCTGTCTGTAGAAAATGCAACTGGACATTCGTAGCGCTAAGGGGGTAATAGTGGAAAAAAGAATATGTTCAAATATAAACTACACAGAAGCATTGTATGAAACTTCTTTCTGTTCTGTGCATTCAACTAACAGAGTTGAACCTTACTTTTGATTGAGCCGTTCTGAAACACTCTTTCTGTAGAAACTGCAATTGGACATTCTGAGCGCTAAGAGGCCTATATTGGGAAAAAGAATGTCTACAAATAAAAACTACACAGAAGAATTGTGTGAAACTAATTTCTGTTCTGTTTGTTCAACTAAAAGATTTGAACCTTAGTTTTGATTGAGCCGTTCTGAAACACTCTTTCTGTAGAAAATGCAAGTGGAGATTCGGAGCGCTAAGAGGTTAATAGTGGAAAAAGGAATGTCTCCAAATATAAACTACACAGAATCATTCTGTGAAACTTCTTTCTGATCTGTGCATTCAGCTAACAGAGTTAAACCATACTTTTGATTGAGCAGATCTGAACACTCTTTCTGTAGAAAATGCAACTGGACATTTGGAGCGCTAAGAGAGTAGTAGTGGAAAAAGGAATATATTCAAATATAAACTACACAGAAGCATTCTGTGAAACTTCTTTCTGATCTGAGCATTCAGCTAACAGAGTTAAACCATACTTTTGATTGAGCAGTTTTGAAACACTCTGTCTGTAGAAAATGCAACTGGACATTCGTAGCGCTAAGTGGGTAATAGTGGAAAAAAGAATATGTTCAAATATAAACTACACAGAAGCATTGTATGAAACTTCTTTCTGTTCTGTGCATTCAACTATCAGAGTTGAACCTTACTTTTGATTGAGCCGTTCTGAAACACTCTTTCTGTAGAAACTGCAATTGGACATTCTGAGCGCTAAGAGTCCTATATTGGGAAAAAGAATGTCTACAAATAAAAACTACACAGAAGAATTGTGTGAAACTTCTTTCTCTTCTGTTTGTTCAACTAAAAGATTTGAACCTTAGTTTTGATTGAGCCTTTCTGAAACACTCTTTCTGTAGAAACTGCAATTGGACATTCTGAGCGCTAAGAGGCCTATATTGGGAAAAATAATATCTTCAAATAAAAACTACACAGAAGCATTGTGTGAAACTTATTTCTGATATGTTCATTAAGCTAACAGAGTTAAACCATACTTTTGATTGCGCAGTTCTGAACACTCTTTCTGTAGAAAATGCAAGTGGACATTCGGAGCGCTAAGAGGGTAATAGTGGAAAAAGGAATATATTCAAATATAAACTACACAGTAGCATTCTGTGAAAATTCTTTCTGTTCTGTGCATTCAACTAACAGAGTTGAACCTTACTTTTGATTGAGCCGTTCTGAAACACTCTTTCTGTAGAAACTGCAAATGGACATGCTAAGCGCTAAGAGGCCTACATTGGGAAAAAGAATATCTTCAAATAAAAACTACACAGATGCATTCTGTGAAACTTATTTCTGATCTGTAAATTCAGTTAACAGAGATAAAACATATTTTTGATTGAGCAGTTATGAAACACTCTTTTTGTAGAAAATGCAAGTGGAGATTCGGAGCGCTAAGAGGGTAATAGTGGAAAAAGGAATGTCTTCAAATATAAGCTACACAGAATCATTCGGTGAAACTTCTTTCTGATCTGTGCATTCAGCTAACAGAGTTAAACCATACTTTTGATTGAGCAGATCTGAACACTCTTTCTGTTGAAAATGCAACTGGACATTTGGAGCGCTAAGAGCGCAGTAGTGGAAAAAGTAATATATTCAAATATAAACTACACAGAAGCATTCTGTGAAACTTCTTTCTGATCTGAGCATTCAGCTAACAGATTTAAACCATACTTTTGATTGAGCAGATTTGAAACACTCTGTCTGTAGAAAATGCAACTGGACATTCGTAGCGCTAAGTGGGTAATAGTGGAAAAATGAATATGTTCAAATATAAACTACACAGAAGCATTGTATGAAACTTCTTTCTGTTCTGTGCATTCAACTAACAGAGTTGAACCTTACTTTTGATTGAGCCTTTCTGAAACACTCTTTCTGTAGAAACTGCAATTGGACATTCTGAGCGCTAAGAGGCCTCTATTGGGAAAAATAATATCTTCAAATAAAAACTACACAGAAGCATTGTGTGAAACTTATTTCTGATATGTTCATTAAGCTAACAGAGTTAAACCATACTTTTGATTGCGCAGTTCTGAACACTCTTTCTATAGAAAATGCAAGTGGACATTCGGAGCGCTAAGAGGGTAATAGTGGAAAAAGGAATATATTCAAATATAAACTACACAGTAGCATTCTGTGAAAATTCTTTCTGTTCTGTGCATTCAACTAACAGAGTTGAACCTTACTTTTGATTGAGCCGTTCTGAAACACTCTTTCTGTAGAAACTGCAATTGGACATGCTAAGCGCTAAGACGCCTACATTGGGAAAAAGAATATCTTCAAATAAAAACTACACAGATGCATTCTGTGAAACTTATTTCTGATCTGTCAATTCAGTTAACAGAGATAAAACATATTTTTGATTGAGCAGTTATGAAACACTCTTTTTGTAGAAAATGCAAGTGGAGATTCTGAGCGCTAAGAGGGTAATAGTGGAAAAAGGAATGTCTTCAATATAAACTACACAGAATCATTCGGTGAAACTTCTTTCTGATCTGTGCATTCAGCTAACAGAGTTAAACCATACTTTTGATTGAGCAGATCTGAACACTCTTTCTGTAGAAAATGCAACTGGACATTTGGAGCGCTAAGAGCGTAGTAGTGGAAAAAGGAATATATTCAAATATAAACTTCACAGAAGCATTCTGTGAAACTTCTTTCTGATCTGAGCATTCAGCTAACAGAGTTAAACCATACTTTTGATTGAGCAGTTTTGAAACACTCTGTCTGTAGAAAATGCAACTGGACATTCGTAGCGCTAAGTGGGTAATAGTGGAAAAAAGAATATGTTCAAATATAAACTACACAGAAGCATTGTATGAAACTTCTTTCTGTTCTGTGCATTCAACTATCAGAGTTGAACCTTACTTTTGATTGAGCCGTTCTGAAACACTCTTTCTGTAGAAACTGCAATTGGACATTCTGAGCGCTAAGAGTCCTATATTGGGAAAAAGAATGTCTACAAATAAAAACTACACAGAAGAATTGTGTGAAACTTCTTTCTCTTCTGTTTGTTCAACTAAAAGATTTGAACCTTAGTTTTGATTGAGCCTTTCTGAAACACTCTTTCTGTAGAAACTGCAATTGGACATTCTGAGCGCTAAGAGGCCTATATTGGGAAAAATAATATCTTCAAATAAAAACTACACAGAAGCATTGTGTGAAACTTATTTCTGATATGTTCATTAAGCTAACAGAGTTAAACCATACTTTTGATTGCGCAGTTCTGAACACTCTTTCTGTAGAAAATGCAAGTGGACATTCGGAGCGCTAAGAGGGTAATAGTGGAAAAAGGAATATATTCAAATATAAACTACACAGTAGCATTCTGTGAAAATTCTTTCTGTTCTGTGCATTCAACTAACAGAGTTGAACCTTACTTTTGATTGAGCCGTTCTGAAACACTCTTTCTGTAGAAACTGCAATTGGACATGCTAAGCGCTAAGAGGCCTACATTGGGAAAAAGAATATCTTCAAATAAAAACTACACAGATGCATTCTGTGAAACTTATTTCTGATCTGTAAATTCAGTTAACAGAGATAAAACATATTTTTGATTGAGCAGTTATGAAACACTCTTTTTGTAGAAAATGCAAGTGGAGATTCGGAGCGCTAAGAGGGTAATAGTGGAAAAAGGAATGTCTTCAAATATAAACTACACAGAATCATTCGGTGAAACTTCTTTCTGATCTGTGCATTCAGCTAACAGAGTTAAACCATACTTTTGATTGAGCAGATCTGAACACTCTTTCTGTTGAAAATGCAACTGGACATTTGGAGCGCTAAGAGCGCAGTAGTGGAAAAAGTAATATATTCAAATATAAACTACACAGAAGCATTCTGTGAAACTTCTTTCTGATCTGAGCATTCAGCTAACAGATTTAAACCATACTTTTGATTGAGCAGATTTGAAACACTCTGTCTGTAGAAAATGCAACTGGACATTCGTAGCGCTAAGTGGGTAATAGTGGAAAAATGAATATGTTCAAATATAAACTACACAGAAGCATTGTATGAAACTTCTTTCTGTTCTGTGCATTCAACTAACAGAGTTGAACCTTACTTTTGATTGAGCCTTTCTGAAACACTCTTTCTGTAGAAACTGCAATTGGACATTCTGAGCGCTAAGAGGACTCTATTGGGAAAAATAATATCTTCAAATAAAAACTACACAGAAGCATTGTGTGAAACTTATTTCTGATATGTTCATTAAGCTAACAGAGTTAAACCATACTTTTGATTGCGCAGTTCTGAACACTCTTTCTGTAGAAAATGCAAGTGGACATTCGGAGCGCTAAGAGGGTAATAGTGGAAAAAGGAATATATTCAAATATAAACTACACAGTAGCATTCTGTGAAAAATCTTTCTGTTCTGTGCATTCAACTAACAGAGTTGAACCTTACTTTTGATTGAGCCATTCTGAAACACTCTTTCTGTAGAAACTGCAATTGGACATGCTAAGCGCTAAGACGCCTACATTGGGAAAAAGAATATCTTCAAATAAAAACTACACAGATGCATTCTGTGAAACTTATTTCTGATCTGTCAATTCAGTTAACAGAGATAAAACATATTTTTGATTGAGCAGTTATGAAACACTCTTTTTGTAGAAAATGCAAGTGGAGATTCGGAGCGCTAAGAGGGTAATAGTGGAAAAAGTAATGTCTTCAGTATAAACTACACAGAATCATTCGGTGAAACTTCTTTCTGATCTGTGCATTCAGCTAACAGAGTTAAACCATACTTTTGATTGAGCAGATCTGAACACTCTTTCTGTAGAAAATGCAACTGGACATTTGGAGCGCTAAGAGCGTAGTAGTGGAAAAAGGAATATATTCAAATATAAACTTCACAGAAGCATTCTGTGAAACTTCTTTCTGATCTGAGCATTCAGCTAACAGAGTTAAACCATACTTTTGATTGAGCAGTTTTGAAACACTCTGTCTGTAGAAAATGGAACTGGACATTCGTAGCGCTAAGTGGGTAATAGTGGAAAAAAGAATATGTTCAAATATAAACTACACAGAAGCATTGTATGAAACTTCTTTCTGTTCTGTGCATTCAACTATCAGTGTTGAACCTTACTTTTGATTGAGCCGTTCTGAAACACTCTTTCTGTAGAAACTGCAATTGGACATTCTGAGCGCTAAGAGGCCTATATTGGGAAAAAGAATGTCTACAAATAAAAACTACACAGAAGAATTGTGTGAAACATTTTTCTCTTCTGTTTGTTCAACTAAAAGATTTGAACCTTAGTTTTGATTGAGCCGTTCTGAAACACTCTTTCTGTAGAAAATGCAAGTGGAGATTCGGAGCGCTAAGAGGTTAATAGTGGAAAAAGGAATGTCTCCAAATATAAACTACACAGAATCATTCTGTGAAACTTCTTTCTGATCTGTGCATTCAGCTAACAGAGTTAAACCATACTTTTGATTGAGCAGATCTGAACACTCTTTCTGTAGAAAATGCAACTGGACATTTGGAGCGCTAAGAGAGTAATAGTGGAAAAAGGAATATATTCAAATATAAACTACACAGAAGCATTCTGTGAAACTTCTTTCTGATCTGAGCATTCAGCTAACAGAGTTAAACCATATTTTTGATTGAGCAGTTTTGAAACACTCTGTCTGTAGAAAATGCAACTGGACATTCGTAGCGCTAAGGGGGTAATAGTGGAAAAAAGAATATGTTCAAATATAAACTACACAGAAGCATTGTATGAAACTTCTTGCTGTTCTGTGCATTCAACTAACAGAGTTGAACCTTACTTTTGATTGAGCCTTTCTGAAACACTCTTTCTGTAGAAACTGCAATTGGACATTCTGAGCGCTAAGAGGCCTATATTGGGAAAAATAATATCTTCAAATAAAAACTACACAGAAGCATTGTGTGAAACTTATTTCTGATATGTTCATTAAGCTAACAGAGTTAAACCATACTTTTGATTGCGCAGTTCTGAACACTCTTTCTGTAGAAAATGCAAGTGGACATTCGGAGCGCTAAGAGGGTAATAGTGGAAAAAGGAATATATTCAAATATAAACTACACAGTAGCATTCTGTGAAAATTCTTTCTGTTCTGTGCATTCAACTAACAGAGTTGAACCTTACTTTTGATTGAGCCGTTCTGAAACACTCTTTCTGTAGAAACTGCAATTGGACATGCTAAGCGCTAAGAGGCCTACATTGGGAAAAAGAATATCTTCAAATAAAAACTACACAGATGCATTCTGTGAAACTTATTTCTGATCTGTAAATTCAGTTAACAGAGATAAAACATATTTTTGATTGAGCAGTTATGAAACACTCTTTTTGTAGAAAATGCAAGTGGAGATTCGGAGCGCTAAGAGGGTAATAGTGGAAAAAGGAATGTCTTCAAATATAAACTACACAGAATCATTCGGTGAAACTTCTTTCTGATCTGTGCATTCAGCTAACAGAGTTAAACCATACTTTTGATTGAGCAGATCTGAACACTCTTTCTGTTGGAAATGCAAATGGACATTTGGAGCGCTAAGAGCGCAGTAGTGGAAAAAGGAATATATTCAAATATAAACTACACAGAAGCATTCTGTGAAACTCCTTTCTGATCTGAGCATTCAGCTAACAGATTTAAACCATACTTTTGATTGAGCAGATTTGAAACACTCTGTCTGTAGAAAATGCAACTGGACATTCGTAGCGCTGAGTGGGTAATAGTGGAAAAAAGAATATGTTCAAATATAAACTACACAGAAGCATTGTATGAAACTTCTTTCTGTTCTGTGCATTCAACTAACAGAGTTGAACCTTACTTTTGATTGAGCCTTTCTGAAACACTCTTTCTGTAGAAACTGCAATTGGACATTCTGAGCGCTAAGAGGCCTCTATTGGGAAAAATAATATCTTCAAATAAAAACTACACAGAAGCATTGTGTGAAACTTATTTCTGATATGTTCATTAAGCTAACAGAGTTAAACCATACTTTTCATTGCGCAGTTCTGAACACTCTTTCTGTAGAAAATGCAAGTGGACATTCGGAGCGCTAAGAGGGTAATAGTGGAAAAAGGAATATATTCAAATATAAACTACACAGTAGCATTCTGTGAAAATCCTTTCTGTTCTGTGCATTCAACTAACAGAGTTGAACCTTACTTTTGATTGAGCCGTTCTGAAACACTCTTTCTGTAGAAACTGCAATTGGACATGCTAAGCGCTAAGAGGCCTACATTGGGAAAAAGAATATCTTCAAATAAAAACTATACAGATGCATTCTGTGAAACTTATTTCTGATCTGTAAATTCAGTTAACAGAGATAAAACATATTTTTGATTGAGCAGTTATGAAACACTCTTTTTGTAGAAAATACAAGTGGAGATTCGGAGCGCTAAGAGGGTAATAGTGGAAAAAGGAATGTCTTCAAATATAAACTACACAGAATCATTCGGTGAAACTTCTTTCTGATCTGTGCATTCAGCTAACAGAGTTAAACCATACTTTTGATTGAGCAGATCTGAACACTCTTTCTGTAGAAAATGCAACTGGACATTTGGAGCGCTAAGAGCGTAGTAGTGGAAAAAGGAATATATTCAAATATAAACTACACAGAAGCATTCTGTGAAACTTCTTTCTGATCTGAGCATTCAGCTAACAGAGTTAAACCATACTTTTGATTGAGCAGTTTTGAAACACTCTGTCTGTAGAAAATGCAACTGGACATTCGTAGCGCTAAGTGGGTAATAGTGGAAAAAAGAATATGTTCAAATATAAACTACACAGAAGCATTGTATGAAACTTCTTTCTGTTCTGTGCATTCAACTAACAGAGTTGAACCTTACTTTTGATTGAGCCGTTCTGAAACACTCTTTCTGTAGAAACTGCAATTGGACATTCTGAGCGCTAAGAGGCCTATATTGGGAAAAAGAATGTCTACAAATAAAAACTACACAGAAGAATTGTGTGAAACTACTTTCTGTTCTGTTTGTTCAACTAAAAGAGTTGAACCTTAGTTTTGATTGAGCCGTTCTGAAACACTCTTTCTGTAGAAAATGCAAGTGGAGATTCGGAGCGCTAAGAGGGTAATAGTGGAAAAAGGAATGTCTCCAAATATAAACTACACAGAATCATTCTGTGAAACTTCTTTCTGATCTGTGCATTCAGCTAACAGAGTTAAACCATACTTTTGATTGAGCAGATCTGAACACTCTTTGTGTAGAAAATGCAACTGGACATTTGGAGCGCTAAGAGAGTAGTAGTGGAAAAAGGAATATATTCAAATATAAGCTACACAGAAGCATTCTGTGAAACTTCTTTCTGATCTGAGCATTCAGCTAACAGAGTTAAACCATATTTTTGATTGAGCAGTTTTGAAACACTCTGTCTGTAGAAAATGCAACTGGACATTCGTAGCGCTAAGGGGGTAATAGTGGAAAAAAGAATATGTTCAAATATAAACTACACAGAAGCATTGTATGAAACTTCTTTCTGTTCTGTGCATTCAACTAACAGAGTTGAACCTTACTTTTGATTGAGCCTTTCTGAAACACTCTTTCTGTAGAAACTGCAATTGGACATTCTGAGCGCTAAGAGGCCTCTATTGGGAAAAATAATATCTTCAAATAAAAACTACACAGAAGCATTGTTTGAAACTTATTTCTGATATGTTCATTAAGCTAACAGAGTTAAACCATACTTTTGATTGCGCAGTTCTGAACACTCTTTCTGTAGAAAATGCAAGTGGACATTCGGAGCGCTAAGAGGGTAATAGTGGAAAAAGGAATATATTCAAATATAAACTACACAGTAGCATTCTGTGAAAATTCTTTCTGTTCTGTGCATTCAACTAACAGATTTGAACCTTACTTTTGATTGAGCCGTTCTGAAACACTCTTTCTGTAGAAAGTGCAATTGGACATGCTAAGCGCTAAGAGGCCTACATTGGGAAAAAAATATCTTCAAATAAAAACTACACAGATGCATGCTGTGAAACTTATTTCTGATCTGTAAATTCAGTTAACAGAGATAAAACATATTTTTGATTGAGCAGTTATGAAACACTCTTTTTGTAGAAAATGCAAGTGGAGATTCGGAGCGCTAAGAGGGTAATAGTGGAAAAAGGAATGTCTTCAAATATAAACTACACAGAATCACTCGGTGAAACTTCTTTCTGATCTGTGCATTCAGCTAACAGAGTTAAACCATACTTTTGATTGAGCAGATCTGAACACTCTTTCTGTAGAAAATGCAACTAGACATTTGGAGCGCTAAGAGCGTAGTAGTGGAAAAAGGAATATATTCAAATAT
Organism: Symphalangus syndactylus; assembly: GCF_028878055.3. NCBI lineage: Eukaryota > Metazoa > Chordata > Mammalia > Primates > Hylobatidae > Symphalangus > Symphalangus syndactylus. Next base: position 105,546,990 of record NC_072437.2, on the reverse strand, counting down.
AAACTACACAGAAGCATTCTGTGAAACTTCTTTCTGATCTGAGCATTCAGCTAACAGAGTTAAACCATACTTTTGATTGAGCAGTTTTGAAACACTCTGTCTGTAGAAAATGCAACTGGACATTCGTAGCGCTAAGTGGGTAATAGTGGAAAAAAGAATATGTTCAAATATAAACTACACAGAAGCATTGTATAAAACTTCTTTCTGTTCTGTGCATTCAACTATCAGAGTTGAACCTTACTTTTGATTGAGCCGTTCTGAAACACTCTTTCTGTAGAAACTGCAATTGGACATTCTGAGCGCTAAGAGGCCTATATTGGGAAAAAGAATGTCTACAAATAAAAACTACACAGAAGAATTGTGTGAAACTTTTTTCTCTTCTGTTTGTTCAACTAAAAGATTTGAACCTTAGTTTTGATTGAGCCGTTCTGAAACACTCTTTCTGTAGAAAATGCAAGTGGAGATTCGGAGCGCTAAGAGGTTAATAGTGGAAAAAGGAATGTCTCCAAATATAAACTACACAGAATCATTCTGTGAAACTTCTTTCTGATCTGTGCATTCAGCTACCAGATTTAAACCATACTTTTGATTGAGCAGATCTGAACACTCTTTCTGTAGAAAATGCAACTGGACATTTGGAGCGCTAAGAGAGTAGTAGTGGAAAAAGGAATATATTCAAATATAAACTACACAGAAGCATTCTGTGAAACTTCTTTCTGATCTGAGCATTCAGCTAACAGAGTTAAACCATACTTATGATTGAGCAGTTTTGAAACACTCTGTCTGTAGAAAATGCAACTGGACATTCGTAGCGCTAAGTGGGTAATAGTGGAAAAAAGAATATTTTCAAATATAAACTACACAGAAGCATTGTATGAAACTTCTTTTTGTTCTGTGCATACAACTAACAGAGTTGAACCTTACTTTTGATTTAGCCTTTCTGAAACACTCTTTCTGTAGAAACTGCAATTGGACATTCTGAGCGCTAAGAGGTCTCTATTGGGAAAAATAATATCTTCAAATAAAAACTACACAGAAGCATTGTGTGAAACTTATTTCTGATATGTTCATTAAGCTAACAGAGTTAAACCATACTTTTGATTGCGCAGTTCTGAACACTCTTTCTGTAGAAAATGCAAGTGGACATTCGGAGCGCTAAGAGGGTAATAGTGGAAAAAGGAATATATTCAAATATAAACTACACAGTAGCATTCTGTGAAAATTCTTTCTGTTCTGTGCATTCAACTAACAGAGTTGAACCTTACTTTTGATTGAGCCGTTCTGAAACACTCTTTCTGTAGAAACTGCAATTGGACATGCTAAGCGCTAAGAGGCCTACATTGGGAAAAAGAATATCTTCAAATAAAAACTACACAGATGCATTCTGTGAAACTTATTTCTGATCTGTAAATTCAGTTAACAGAGATAAAACATATTTTTGATTGAGCAGTTATGAAACACTCTTTTTGTAGAAAATGCAAGTGGAGATTCGGAGCGCTAAGAGGGTAATAGTGGAAAAAGGAATGTCTTCAAATATAAACTACACAGAATCATTCGGTGAAACTTCTTTCTGATCTGTGCATTCAGCTAACAGAGTTAAACCATACTTTTGATTGAGCAGATCTGAACACTCTTTCTGTTGAAAATGCAAATGGACATTTGGAGCGCTAAGAGCGCAGTAGTGGGAAAAGGAATATATTCAAATATAAACTACACAGAAGCATTCTGTGAAACTCCTTTCTGATCTGAGCATTCAGCTAACAGATTTAAACCATACTTTTGATTGAGCAGATTTGAAACACTCTGTCTGTAGAAAATGCAACTGGACATTCGTAGCGCTGAGTGGGTAATAGTGGAAAAAAGAATATGTTCAAATATAAACTACACAGAAGCATTGTATGAAACTTCTTTCTGTTCTGTGCATTCAACTAACAGAGTTAAACCTTACTTTTGATTGAGCCTTTCTGAAACACTCTTTCTGTAGAAACTGCAATTGGACATTCTGAGCGCTAAGAGGCCTCTATTGGGAAAAATAATATCTTCAAATAAAAACTACACAGAAGCATTGTGTGAAACTTATTTCTGATATGTTCATTAAGCTAACAGAGTTAAACCATACTTTTCATTGCGCAGTTCTGAACACTCTTTCTGTAGAAAATGCAAGTGGACATTCGGAGCGCTAAGAGGGTAATAGTGGAAAAAGGAATATATTCAAATATAAACTACACAGTAGCATTCTGTGAAAATTCTTTCTGTTCTGTGCATTCAACTAACAGAGTTGAACCTTACTTTTGATTGAGCCGTTCTGAAACACTCTTTCTGTAGAAACTGCAATTGGACATGCTAAGCGCTAAGAGGCCTACATTGGGAAAAAGAATATCTTCAAATAAAAACTATACAGATGCATTCTGTGAAACTTATTTCTGATCTGTAAATTCAGTTAACAGAGATAAAACATATTTTTGATTGAGCAGTTATGAAACACTCTTTTTGTAGAAAATACAAGTGGAGATTCGGAGCGCTAAGAGGGTAATAGTGGAAAAAGGAATGTCTTCAAATATAAACTACACAGAATCATTCGGTGAAACTTCTTTCTGATCTGTGCATTCAGCTAACAGAGTTAAACCATACTTTTGATTGAGCAGATCTGAACACTCTTTCTGTAGAAAATGCAACTGGACATTTGGAGCGCTAAGAGCGTAGTAGTGGAAAAAGGAATATATTCAAATATAAACTACACAGAAGCATTCTGTGAAACTTCTTTCTGATCTGAGCATTCAGCTAACAGAGTTAAACCATACTTTTGATTGAGCAGTTTTGAAACACTCTGTCTGTAGAAAATGCAACTGGACATTCGTAGCGCTAAGTGGGTAATAGTGGAAAAAAGAATATGTTCAAATATAAACTACACAGAAGCATTGTATGAAACTTCTTTCTGTTCTGTGCATTCAACTAACAGAGTTGAACCTTACTTTTGATTGAGCCGTTCTGAAACACTCTTTCTGTAGAAACTGCAATTGGACATTCTGAGCGCTAAGAGGCCTATATTGGGAAAAAGAATGTCTACAAATAAAAACTACACAGAAGAATTGTGTGAAACTACTTTCTGTTCTGTTTGTTCAACTAAAAGAGTTGAACCTTAGTTTTGATTGAGCCGTTCTGAAACACTCTTTCTGTAGAAAATGCAAGTGGAGATTCGGAGCGCTAAGAGGGTAATAGTGGAAAAAGGAATGTCTCCAAATATAAACTACACAGAATCATTCTGTGAAACTTCTTTCTGATCTGTGCATTCAGCTAACAGAGTTAAACCATACTTTTGATTGAGCAGATCTGAACACTCTTTCTGTAGAAAATGCAACTGGACATTTGGAGCGCTAAGAGAGTAGTAGTGGAAAAAGGAATATATTCAAATATAAGCTACACAGAAGCATTCTGTGAAACTTCTTTCTGATCTGAGCATTCAGCTAACAGAGTTAAACCATATTTTTGATTGAGCAGTTTTGAAACACTCTGTCTGTAGAAAATGCAACTGGACATTCGTAGAGCTAAGGGGGTAATAGTGGAAAAAAGAATATGTTCAAATATAAACTACACAGAAGCATTGTATGAAACTTCTTTCTGTTCTGTGCATTCAACTAACAGAGTTGAACCTTACTTTTGATTGAGCCTTTCTGAAACACTCTTTCTGTAGAAACTGCAATTGGACATTCTGAGCGCTAAGAGGCCTCTATTGGGAAAAATAATATCTTCAAATAAAAACTACACAGAAGCATTGTTTGAAACTTATTTCTGATATGTTCATTAAGCTAACAGAGTTAAACCATACTTTTGATTGCGCAGTTCTGAACACTCTTTCTGTAGAAAATGCAAGTGGACTTTCGGAGCGCTAAGAGGGTAGTAGTGGAAAAAGGAATATATTCAAATATAAACTACACAGTAGCATTCTGTGAAAATTCTTTCTGTTCTGTGCATTCAACTAACAGAGTTGAACCTTACTTTTGATTGAGCCGTTCTGAAACACTCTTTCTGTAGAAACTGCAATTGGACATGCTAAGCGCTAATAGGCCTACATTGGGAAAAAGAATATCTTCAAATAAAAACTACACAGATGCATTCTGTGAAACTTATTTCTGATCTGTGAATTCAGTTAACAGAGATAAAACATATTTTTGATTGAGCAGTTATGAAACACTCTTTTTGTAGAAAATGCAAGTGGAGATTCGGAGCGCTAAGAGGGTAATAGTGGAAAAAGGAATGTCTTCAAATATAAACTACACAGAATCATTCGGTGAAACTTCTTTCTGATCTGTGCATTCAGCTAACAGAGTTAAACCATACTTTTGATTGAGCAGATCTGAACACTCTTTCTGTTGAAAATGCAACTGGACATTTGGAGCGCTAAGAGCGTATTAGTGGAAAAAGGAATATATCCAAATATAAACTACACAGAAGCATTCTGTGAAACTTCTTTCTGATCTGAGCATTCAGCTAACAGAGTTAAACCATACTTTTGATTGAGCAGTTTTGAAACACTCTGTCTGTAGAAAATGCAACTGGACATTCGTAGCGCTAAGTGGGTAATAGTGGAAAAAAGAATATGTTCAAATATAAACTACACAGAAGCATTGTATGAAAGTTCTTTCTGTTCTGTGCATTCAACTAACAGAGTTGAACCTTACTTTTGATTGAGCCGTTCTGAAACACTCTTTCTGTAGAAACTGCAATTGGACATTCTGAGCGCTAAGAGGCCTATATTGGGAAAAAGAATGTCTACAAATAAAAACTACACAGAAGAATTGTGTGAAACTTCTTTCTGTTCTATTTGTTCCACTAAAACAGTTGAACCTTAGTTTTGATTGAGTCGTTCTGAAACACTCTTTCTGAAGAAAATGCAAGTGGAGTTTCGGAGCGCTAAGAGGGTAATAGTGGAAAAAGGAATGTCTCCAAATATAAACTACACAGAATCATTCTGTGAAACTTCTTTCTGATCTGTGCATTCAGCTAACAGAGTTAAACCATACTTTTGATTGAGCAGTTTTGAAACACTCTGTCTGTAGAAAATGCAACTGGACATTCGTAGCGCTAAGTGGGTAATAGTGGAAAAAAGAATATGTTCAAATATAAACTACACAGAAGCATTGTATGAAACTTCTTTCTGTTCTGTGCATTCAACTAACAGAGTTGAACCTTACTTTTGATTGAGCCTTTCTGAAACACTCTTTCTGTAGAAACTGCAATTGGACATTCTGAGCGCTAAGAGGACTATATTGGGAAAAATAATATCTTCAAATAAAAACTACACAGAAGCATTGTGTGAAACTTATTTCTGATATGTTCATTAAGATAACAGAGTTAAACCATACTTTTGATTGAGCAGTTCTGAACACTCTTTCTGTAGAAAATGCAAGTGGACATTCGGAGCGCTAAGAGGGTAATAGTGGAAAAAGGAATATATTCAAATATAAACTACACAGAAGCATTCTGTGACAATTCTTTCTGTTCTGTGCATTCAACTAACAGAGTTGAACCTTACTTTTGATTGAGCCATTCTGAAACACTGTTTCTGTAGAAACTGCAATTGGACATGCTAAGCGCTAAGAGGCCTACATTGGGAAAAAGAATATCTTCAAATAAAAACTACACAGATGCATTCTGTGAAACTTATTTCTGATCTGTAAATTCAGTTAACAGAGATAAAACATATTTTTGATTGAGCAGTTATGAAACACTCTTTTTGTAGAAAATGCAAGTGGAGATTCGGAGCGCTAAGTTGGTAATAGTGGAAAAAGAAATGTCTGCAAATATAAACTACACAGAATCATTCTGTGAAACTTCTTTCTGATCTGTGCATTCAGCTAACAGAGTTAAACCATACTTTTGCTTGAGCAGATCTGAACACTCTTTCTGTTGATAATGCAACTGGACATTTGGAGCGCTAAGAGCGTAGTAGTGGAAAAAGGAATATATTCAAATATAAACTACACAGAAGCATTCTGTGAAACTTCTTTCTGATCTGAGCATACAGCTAACAGAGTTAAACCATACTTTTGATTGAGCAGTTTTGAAACACTCTGTCTGTAGGAAATGCAACTGGACATTCGTAGCGCTAAGTGGGTAATAGTGGAAAAAAGAATATGTTCAAATATAAACTACACAGAAGCATTGTATGAAACTTCTTTCTGTTCTGTGCATTCAACTAACAGAGTTGAACCTTACTTTTGATTGAGCCGTCCTGAAACACTCTTTCTGTAGAAACTGCAATTGGACATTCTGAGCGTTAAGAGGCCTATATTGGGAAAAAAAATGTCTACAAATAAAAACTACACAGAAGAATTGTGTGAAACTTCTATCTGTTCTGTTTGTTCAACTAAAAGAGTTGAACCTTAGTTTTGATTGAGCCGTTCTGAAACACTCTTTCTGTAGAAAATGCAAGTGGAGATTCGGAGCGCTAAGAGGGTAATAGTGGAAAAAGGACTGTCTCCAAATATAAACTACACAGAATCATTCTGTGAAACTTCTTTCTGATCTGTGCATTCAGCTAACAGAGTTAAACCATACTTTTGATTGAGCAGATCTGAACACTCTTTCTGTAGAAAATGCAACTGGGCATTTGGAGCGCTAAGAGAGTAGTAGTGGAAAAAGGAATATATTCAAATATAAACTACACAGAAGCATTCTGTGAAACTTCTTTCTGATCTGAGCATTCAGCTAACAGAGTTAAACCATACTTTTGATTGAGCAGTTTTGAAACACTCTGTCTGTAGAAAATGCAACTGGACATTCGTAGCGCTAAGTGGGTAATAGTGGAAAAAAGAATATGTTCAAATATAAACTACACAGAAGCATTGTATGAAACTTCTTTCTGTTCTGTGCATTCAACTAACAGAGTTGAACCTTACTTTTGATTGAGCCTTTCTGAAACACTCTTTCTGTAGAAACTGCAATTGGACATTCTGAGCGCTAAGAGGCCTCTATTGGGAAAAATAATATCTTCAAATAAAAACTACACAGAAGCATTTTGTGAAACTTATTTCTGATATGTTCATTAAGCTAACAGAGTTAAACCATACTTTTGATTGCGCAGTTCTGAACACTCTTTCTGTAGAAAATGCAAGTGGACATTCGGAGCGCTAAGAGGGTAATAGTGGAAAAAGGAATATATTCAAATAAAACTACACAGTAGCATTCTGTGAAAATTCTTTCTGTTCTGTGCATTCAACTAACAGAGTTGAACCTTACTTTTGATTGAGCCGTTCTGAAACACTCTTTCTGTAGAAACTGCAATTGGACATGCTAAGCGCTAAGAGGCCTACATTGGGAAAAAGAATATCTTCAAATAAAAACTACACAGATGCATTCTGTGAAACTTATTTCTGATCTATAAATTCAGTTAACAGAGATAAAACATATTTTTGATTGAGCAGTTATGAAACACTCTTTTTGTAGAAAATGCAAGTGGAGATTCGGAGCGCTAAGAGGGTAATAGTGGAAAAAGGAATGTCTTCAAATATAAACTACACAGAATCATTCGGTGAAACTTCTTTCAGATCTGTGAATTCAGCTAACAGAGTTAAACCATACTTTTGATTGCGCAGATCTGAACACTCTTTCTGTTGAAAATGCAACTGGACATTTGGTGCGCTAAGAGCGTAGTAGTGGAAAAAGGAATATATTCAAATATAAACTACACGGAAGCATTCTGTGAAACTTCTTTCTGATCTGAGCATACAGCTAACAGAGTTAAACCGTACGTTTGATTGAGCAGTTTTGAAACTCTCTGTCTGTAGAAAATGCAACTGGACATTCTTAGCGCTAAGTGGGTAATAGTGGAAAAGAGAATATGTTCAAATATAAACTACACAGAAGCATTGTATGAAACTTCTTTCTGTTCTGTGCATTCAACTAACAGAATTGAACCTTACTTTTGATTGAGCCGTTCTGAAACACTCTTTCTGTAGAAACTGCAATTGGACATTCTGAGCGCTAAGAGGCCTATATTGGGAAAAAGAATGTCTACAAATAAAAACTACACAGAAGAATTGTGTGAAACTTCTTTCTGTTCTGTTTGTTCAACTAAAAGAGTTGAACCTTAGTTTTGATTGAGCCGTTCTGAAACACTCTTTCTGTAGAAAATGCAAGTGGAGATTCGGAGCGCTAAGAGGGTAATAGTGGAAAAAGGAATGTCTCCAAATATAAACTACACAGAATCATTCTGTGAAACTTCTTTCTGATCTGTGCATTCAGCTAACAGAGTTAAACCATACTTTTGATTGAGCAGATCTGAACACTCTTTCTGTAGAAAATGCAACTGGACATTTGGAGCGCTAAGAGAGAAGTAGTGGAAAAAGGAATATATTCAAATATAAACTACACAGAATCATTCTGTGAAACTTCTTTCTGATCTGTGCATTCAGCTAACAGAGTTAAACCATACTTTTGATTGAGCAGATCTGAACACTCTTTCTGTTGAAAATGCAACTGGACATTTGGAGCGCTAAGAGCGTAGTAGTGGAAAAAGGAATATATTGAAATATAAACTACACAGAATCATTCTGTGAAACTTCTTTCTGATCTGAGCATACAGCTAACAGAGTTAAACCATACTTTTGATTGAGCAGTTTTGAAACAATCTGTCTGTAGGAAATGCAACTGGACATTCGTAGCGCTAAGTGGGTAATAGTGGAAAAAAGAATATGTTCAAATATAAACTACACAGAAGCATTGTATGAAACTTCTTTCTGTTCTGTGCATTCAATTAACAGAGTTGAACCTTACTTTTGATTGAGCCGTTCTGAAACACTCTTTCTGTAGAAACTGCAATTGGACATTCTGAGCGTTAAGAGGCCTATATTGGGAAAAAGAATGTCTACAAATTAAAACTACACAGAAGAATTGTGTGAAACTTCTTTCTGTTCTGTTTGTTCAACTAAAAGAGTTGAATCTTAGATTTGATTGATCCGTTCTGAAACACTCTTTCTGTAGAAAATGCAAGTGGAGATTCGGAGCGCTAAGAGGGTAATAGTGGAAAAAGGAATGTCTCCAAATATAAACTACACAGAATCATTCTGTGAAACTTCTTTCTGATCTGTGCATTCAGCTAACAGAGTTAAACCATACTTTTGATTGAGCAGATCTGAACACTCTTTCTGTAGAAAATGCAACTGGACATTTGGAGCGCTAAGGGAATAGTAGTTGAAAAAGGAATATATTCAAATATAAACTACACAGAAGCATTCTGTGAAACTTCTTTCTGATCTGAGCATTCAGCTAACAGAGTTAAACCATACTTTTGATTGAGCAGTTTTGAAACACTCTGTCTGTAGAAAATGCAACTGGACATTCGTAGCGCTAAGTGGGTAATAGTGGAAAAAAGAATATGTTCAAATATAAACTACACAGAAGCATTGTATGAAACTTCTTTCTGTTCTGTGCATTCAACTAACAGAGTTGAAACTTACTTTTGATTGAGCCTTTCTGAAACACTCTTTCTGTAGAAACTGCAATTGGACATTCTGAGCGCTAAGAGGCCTCTTTTGGGAAAAATAATATCTTCAAATAAAAACTACACAGAAGCATTGTGTGAAACTTATTTCTGATATGTTCATTAAGCTAACAGAATTAAACCATACTTTTGATTGCGCAGTTCTGAACACTCTTTCTGTAGAAAATGCAAGTGGACATTCGGAGCGCTAAGAGGGTAATAGCGGAAAAAGGAATATATTCAAATATAAACTACACAGTAGCATTCTGTGAAAATTCTTTCTGTTCTGTGCATTCAACTAACAGAGTTGTACCTTACTTTTGATTGAGCCGTTCTGAAACACTCTTTCTGTAGAAACTGCAATTGGACATGCTAAGCGCTAAGAGTCCTACATTGGGAAAAAGAATATCTTCAAATAAAAACTACACAGATGCATTCTGTGAAACTTATTTCTGATCTATAAATACAGTTAACAGAGATAAAACATATTTTTGATTGAGCAGTTATGAAACACTCTTTTTGTAGAAAATGCAAGTGGAGATTCGGAGCGCTAAGAGGGTAATAGTGGAAAAAGGAATGTCTTCAAATATAAACTACACAGAATCATTCGGTGAAACTTCTTTCTGATCTGTGCATTCAGCTAACAGGGTTAAACCATACTTTTGATTGAGCAGATCTGAACACTCTTTCTGTTGAAAATGCAACTGGACCTTTGGAGCGTTAAGAGCGTACTAGTGGAAAAAGGAATATATTCAAATATAAACTACACAGAAGCATTCTGTGAAACTTCTTTCTGATCTGAGCATACAGCTAACAGAGTTAAACCATACTTTTGATTGAGCAGTTTTGAAACACTCTGTCTGTAGAAAATGCAACTGGACATTCGTAGCGCTAAGTGGGTAATAGTGGAAAAGAGAATATGTTCAAATATAAACTACACAGAAGCATTGTATGAAACTTCTTTCTGTTCTGTGCATTCAAATAACAGAGTTGAACCTTACTTTTGATTGAGCCGTTCTGAAACACTCTTTCTGTAGAAACTGCAATTGGACATTCTGAGCGCTAAGAGGCCTATATTGGGAAAAAGAATGTCTACAAATAAAAACTACACAGAAGAATTGTGTGAAACTTCTTTCTGTTCTGTTTGTTCAACTAAAAGAGTTGAACCTTAGTTTTGATTGAGCCGTTCTGAAACACTCTTTCTGTAGAAAATGCAAGTGGAGATTCGGAGCGCTAAGAGGGTAATAGTGGAAAAAGGAATGTCTCCAAATATAAACTACACAGAATCATTCTGTGAAACTTCTTTCTGATCTGTGCATTCAGCTAACAGAGTTAAACCATACTTTTGATTGAGCAGATCTGAACACTCTTTCTGTAGAAAATGCAACTGGACATTTGGAGCGCTAAGAGAGTAGTAGTGGAAAAAGGAATATATTCAAATAGAAACTACACAGAAGCATTCTGTGAAACTTCTTTCTGATCTGAGCATTCAGCTAACAGAGTTAAACCATACTTTTGATTGAGCAGTTTTGAAACACTCTGTCTGTAGAAAATGCAACTGGACATTCGTAGCGCTAAGTGGGTAATAGTGGAAAAAAGAATATGTTCAAATATAAACTACACAGAAGCATTGTATGAAACTTCTTTCTGTTCTGTGCATTCAACTAACAGAGTTGAACCTTACTTTTGATTGAGCCTTTCTGAAACACTCTTTCTGTAGAAACTGCAATTGGACATTCTGAGCGCTAAGAGGCCTCTATTGGGAAAAATAATATCTTCAAATAAAAACTACACAGAAGCATTGTGTGAAACTTATTTCTGATATGTTCATTAAGCTAACAGAGTTAAACCATACTTTTGATTGCGCAGTTCTGAACACTCTTTCTGTAGAAATTGCAAGTGGACATTCGGAGCGCTAAGAGGGTAATAGTGGAAAAAGGAATATATTCAAATATAAACTACACAGTAGCATTCTGTGAAAATTCTTTCTGTTCTGTGTATTCAACTAACAGAGTTGAACCTTACTTTTGATTGAGCCGTTCTGAAACACTCTTTCTGTAGAAACTGCAATTGGACATGCTAAGCGCTAAGAGTCCTACATTGGGAAAAATAATATCTTCAAATAAAAACTACACAGATGCATTGTGTGAAACTTATTTCTGATCTGTAATTTCAGTTAACAGAGATAAAATATATTTTTGATTGAGCAGTTATGAAACACTCTTTTTGTAGAAAATGCAAGTGGAGATTCGGAGCGCTAAGTGGGTAATAGTGGAAAAAGGAATGTCTTCAAATATAAACTACACAGAATCATTCGGTGAAACTTCTTTCTGATCTGTGCATTCAGCTAACAGAGTTAAAACATACTTTTGATTGAGCAGATCTGAACACTCTTTCTGTAGAAAATGCAACTGGACATTTGGAGCGCTAAGAGCGTAGTAGTGGAAAAAGGAATATATTCAAATATAAACTACACAGAAGCATTCTGTGAAACTACTTTCTGATCTGAGCATTCAGCTAACAGAGTTAAACCATACTTTTGATTGAGCAGTTTTGAAACACTCTGTCTGTAGAAAATGCAACTGGACATTCGTAGCGCTAAGTGGGTAATAGTGGAAATAAGAATATGTTCAAATACTAACTACACAGAGGCATTGTATGAAACTTCTTTCTGTTCTGTGCATTCAACTAACAGAGTTGAACCTTACTTTTGATTGAGCCGTTCTGAAACACTCTTTCTGTAGAAACTGCAATTGGACATTCTGAGAGCTAAGAGGCCTATATTGGGAAAAAGAATGTCTACAAATAAAAACTACACAGAAGAATTGTGTGAAACATCTTTCTGTTCTGTTTGTTCAACTAAAAGTGTTGAATCTTAGTTTTGATTGAGCCGTTCTGAAACACTCTTTATGTAGAAAATGCAAGTGGAGATTCGGAGCTCTACGAGTGTAATAGTGGAAAAAGGAATGTCTCCAAATATAAACTACACAGAATCATTCTGTGAAACTTCTTTCTGATCTGTGCATTCAGCTAACAGAGTTAAACCATACTTTTGATTGAGCAGATCTGAACACTCTTTCTGTAGAAAATGCAACTGGACATTTGGAGCGCTAAGAGAGTAGTAGTTGAAAAAGGAATATATTCAAATATAAACTACACAGAAGCATTCTGTGAAACTTCTTTCTGATCTGAGCATTCAGCTAACAGAGTTAAACCATACTTTTGATTGAGCAGTTTTGAAACACTCTGTCTGTAGAAAATGCAACTGGACATTCGTAGCGCTAAGTGGGTAATAGTGGAAAAAAGAATATGTTCAAATATAAACTACACAGAAGCATTGTATGAAACTTCTTTCTGTTCTGTGCATTCAACTAACAGAGTTGAACCTTACTTTTGATTGAGCCTTTCTGAAACACTCTTTCTGTAGAAACTGCAATTGGACATTCTGAGCGCTAAGAGGCCTCTATTGGGAAATATAATATCTTCAAATAAAAACTACACAGAAGCATTGTGTGAAACTTATTTCTGATATGTTCATTAAGCTAACAGAATTAAACCATACTTTTGATTGCGCAGTTCTGAACACTCTTTCTGTAGAAAATGCAAGTGGACATTCGGAGCGCTAAGAGGGTAATAGCGGAAAAAGGAATATATTCAAATATAAACTACACAGTAGCATTCTGTGAAAATTCTTTCTGTTCTGTGCATTCAACTAACAGAGTTGTACCTTACTTTTGATTGAGCCGTTCTGAAACACTCTTTCTGTAGAAACTGCAATTGGACATGCTAAGCGCTAAGAGTCCTACATTGGGAAAAAGAATATCTTCAAATAAAAACTACACAGATGCATTCTGTGAAACTTATTTCTGATCTATAAATACAGTTAACAGAGATAAAACATATTTTTGATTGAGCAGTTATGAAACACTCTTTTTGTAGAAAATGCAAGTGGAGATTCGGAGCGCTAAGAGGGTAATAGTGGAAAAAGGAATGTCTTCAAATATAAACTACACAGAATCATTCGGTGAAACTTCTTTCTGATCTGTGCATTCAGCTAACAGAGTTAAACCATACTTTTGATTGAGCAGATCTGAACACTCTTTCTGTTGAAAATGCAACTGGACCTTTGGAGCGCTAAGAGCGTAGTAGTGGAAAAAGGAATATATTCAAATATAAACTACACAGAAGCATTCTGTGAAACTTCTTTCTGATCTGAGCATACAGCTAACAGAGTTAAACCATACTTTTGATTGAGCAGTTTTGAAACACTCTGTCTGTAGAAAATGCAACTGGACATTCGTAGCGCTAAGTGGGTAATAGTGGAAAAGAGAATATGTTCAAATATAAACTACACAGAAGCATTGTATGAAACTTCTTTCTGTTCTGTGCATTCAAATAACAGAGTTGAACCTTACTTTTGATTGAGCCGTTCTGAAACACTCTTTCTGTAGAAACTGCAATTGGACATTCTGAGCGCTAAGAGGCCTATATTGGGAAAAAGAATGTCTACAAATAAAAACTACACAGAAGAATTGTGTGAAACTTCTTTCTGTTCTGTTTGTTCAACTAAAAGAGTTGAACCTTAGTTTTGATTGAGCCGTTCTGAAACACTCTTTCTGTAGAAAATGCAAGTGGAGATTCGGAGCGCTAAGAGGGTAATAGTGGAAAAAGGAATGTCTCCAAATATAAACTACACAGAATCATTCTGTGAAACTTCTTTCTGATCTGTGCATTCAGCTAACAGAGTTAAACCATACTTTTGATTGAGCAGATCTGAACACTCTTTCTGTAGAAAATGCAACTGGACACTTGGAGCGCTAAGAGAGTAGTAGTGGAAAAAGGAATATATTCAAATAGAAACTACACAGAAGCATTCTGTGAAACTTCTTTCTGATCTGAGCATTCAGCTAACAGAGTTAAACCATACTTTTGATTGAGCAGTTTTGAAACACTCTGTCTGTAGAAAATGCAACTGGACATTCGTAGCGCTAAGTGGGTAATAGTGGAAAAAAGAATATGTTCAAATATAAACTACACAGAAGCATTGTATGAAACTTCTTTCTGTTCTGTGCATTCAACTAACAGAGTTGAACCTTACTTTTGATTGAGCCTTTCTGAAACACTCTTTCTGTAGGAACTGCAATTGGACATTCTGAGCGCTAAGAGGCCTCTATTGGGAAAAATAATATCTTCCAATAAAAACTACACAGAAGCATTGTGTGAAACTTATTTCTGATATGTTCATTAAGCTAACAGAGTTAAACCATACTTTTGATTGCGCAGTTCTGAACACTCTTTCTGTAGAAATTGCAAGTGGACATTCGGAGCGCTAAGAGGGTAATAGTGGAAAAAGGAATATATTCAAATATAAACTACACAGTAGCATTCTGTGAAAATTCTTTCTGTTCTGTGCATTCAACTAACAGAGTTGAACCTTAATTTTGATTGAGCCGTTCTGAAACACTCTTTCTGTAGAAACTGCAATTGGACATGCTAAGCGCTAAGAGTCCTACATTGGGAAAAATAATATCTTCAAATAAAAACTACACAGATGCATTCTGTGAAACTTATTTCTGATCTGTAATTTCAGTTAACAGAGATAAAACATATTTTTGATTGAGCAGTTATGAAACACTCTTTTTGTAGAAAATGCAAGTGGAGATTCGGAGCGCTAAGAGGGTAATAGTGGAAAAAGGAATGTCTTCAAATATAAACTACACAGAATCATTCGGTGAAACTTCTTTCTGATCTGTGCATTGAGCTAACAGAGTTAAACCATACTTTTGATTGAGCAGATCTGAACACTCTTTCTGTTGAAAATGCAACTGGACATTTGGAGCGCTAAGAGCGTAGTAGTGGAAAAAGGAATATATTCAAATATAAACTACACAGAAGCATTCTGTGAAACTTCTTTCTGATCTGAGCATTCAGCTAACAGAGTTAAACCATACTTTTGATTGAGCAGTTTTGAAACACTCTGTCTGTAGAAAATGCAACTGGACATTCGTAGCGCTAAGTGGGTAATAGTGGAAAAAAGAATATGTTCAAATATAAACTACACAGAAGCATTGTATGAAACTTCTTTCTGTTCTGTGCATTCAACTAACAGAGTTGAACCTTACTTTTGATTGAGCCTTTCTGAAACACTCTTTCTGTAGAAACTGCAATTGGACATTCTGAGCGCTAAGAGGCCTCTATTGGGAAAAATAATATCTTCAAATAAAAACTACACAGAAGCATTGTGTGAAACTTATTTCTGATATGTTCATTAAGCTAACAGAGTTAAACCATACTTTTGATTGCGCAGTTCTGAACACTCTTTCTGTAGAAAATGCAAGTGGACATTCGGAGCGCTAAGAGGGTAATAGTGGAAAAAGGAATATATTCAAATATAAACTACACAGTAGCATTCTGTGAAAATTCTTTCTGTTCTGTGCATTCAACTAACAGAGTTGAACCTTACTTTTGATTGAGCCGTTCTGAAACACTCTTTCTGTAGAAACTGCAATTGGACATGCTAAGCGCTAAGAGGCCTACATTGGGAAAAAGAATATCTTCAAATAAAAACTACACAGATGCACTCTGTGAAACTTATTTCTGATCTGTAAATTCAGTTAACAGAGATAAAACATATTTTTGATTGAGCAGTTATGAAACACTCTTTTTGTAGAAAATGCAAGTGGAGATTCGGAGCGCTAAGAGGGTAATAGTGGAAAAAGGAATGTCTTCAAATATAAACTACACAGAATCATTCGGTGAAACTTCTTTCTGATCTGTGCATTCAGCTAACAGAGTTAAACCATACTTTTGATTGAGCAGATCTGAACACTCTTTCTGTTGAAAATGCAACTGGACATTTGGAGCGGTAAGAGCGTAGTAGTGGAAAAAGGAATATATTCAAATATAAACTACACAGAAGCATTCTGAGAAACTTCTTTCTGATCTGAGCATTCTGCTAACAGAGTTAAACCATACTTTTGATTGAGCAGTTTTGAAACACTCTGTCTGTAGAAAATGCAACTGGACATTCGTAGCGCTAAGTGGGTAATAGTGGAAAAAAGAATATTTTCAAATATAAACTACACAGAAGCATTGTATGAAACTTCTTTCTGTTCTGTGCACTCAACTAACAGAGTTGAACCTTACTTTTGATTGAGCCGTTCTGAAACACTCTTTCTGTAGAAACTGCAATTGGACATTCTGAGCGCTAAGAGGCCTATATTGGCAAAAAGAATGTCTACAAATAAAAACTACACAGAAGAATTGTGTGAAACTTCTTTCTGTTCTGTTTGTTCAACTAAAAGAGTTGAACCTTAGTTTTGATTGAGCCGTTCTGAAACACTCTTACTGTAGAAAATGCAAGTGGAGATTCGGAGCGCTAAGAGGGTAATAGTGGAAAAAGGAATGTCTCCAAATATAAACTACACAGAATCATTCGGTGAAACTTCTTTCTGATCTGTGCATTCAGCTAACAGAGTTAAACCATACTTTTGATTGAGCAGATCTGAACACTCTTTCTGTAGAAAATGCAACTGGACATTTGGAGCGCTAAGAGAGTAGTAGTGGAAAAAGGAATATATTCAAATATAAACTACACAGAAGCATTCTGTGAAACTTATTTCTTACCTGAGCATTCAGCTAACAGAGTTAAACCATACTTTTCATTGAGCAGTTTTGAAACACTCTGTCTGTAGAAAATGCAACTGGACATTCGTAGCGCTAAGTGGGTAATAGTGGAAAAAAGAATATGTTCAAATATAAACTACACAGAAGCATTGTATGAAACTTCTTTCTGTTCTGTGCATTCAACTAACAGAGTTGAACCTTACTTTTGATTGAGCCTTTCTGAAACACTCTTTCTGTAGAAACTGCAATTGGACATTCTGAGCGCTAAGAGGCCTCTATTGGGAAAAATAATATCTTCAAATAAAAACTACACAGAAGCATTGTGTGAAACTTATTTCTGATATGTTCATTAAGCTAACAGAGTTAAACCATACTTTTGATTGCGCAGTTCTGAACACTCTTTCTGTAGAAAATGCAAGTGGACATTCGGAGCGCTAAGAGGGTAATAGTGGAAAAAGGAATATATTCAAATATAAACTACACAGTAGCATTCTGTGAAAATTCTTTCTGTTCTGTGCATTCAACTAACAGAGTTGAACCTTACTTTTGATTGAGCCGTTCTGAAACACTCTTTCTGTAGAAACTGCAATTGGACATGCTAAGCGCTAAGAGGCCTACATTGGGAAAAAGAATATCTTCAAATAAAAACTACACAGATGCACTCTGTGAAACTTATTTCTGATCTGTAAATTCAGTTAACAGAGATAAAACACATTTTTGATTGAGCAGTTATGAAACACTCTTTTTGTAGAAAATGCAAGTGGAGATTCGGAGCGCTAAGAGGGTAATAGTGGAAAAAGGAATGTCTTCAAATATAAACTACACAGAATCATTCGGTGAAACTTCTTTCTGATCTGTTCATTCAGCTAACAGAGTTAAACCATACTTTTGATTGAGCAGATCTGAACAATCTTTCTGTTGAAAATGCAACTGGACATTTGGAGCGGTAAGAGCGTAGTAGTGGAAAAAGGAATATATTCAAATATAAACTACACAGAAGCATTCTGTGAAACTTCTTTCTGATCTGAGCATTCAGCTAACAGAGTTAAACCATACTTTTGATTGAGCAGTTTTGAAACACTCTGTCTGTAGAAAATGCAACTGGACATTCGTAGCGCTAAGTGGGTAATAGTGGAAAAAAAATATGTTCAAATATAAACTACACAGAAGCATTGTATGAAACTTCTTTCTGTTCTGTGCACTCAACTAACAGAGTTGAACCTTACTTTTGATTGAGCCGTTCTGAAACACTCTTTCTGTAGAAACTGCAATTGGACATTCTGAGCGCTAAGAGGCCTATATTGGGAAAAAGAATGTCTACAAATAAAAACTACACAGAAGAATTGTGTGAAACTTCTTTCTGTTCTGTTTGTTCAACTAAAAGAGTTGAACCTTAGTTTTGATTGAGCCGTTCTGAAACACTCTTTCTGTAGAAAATGCAAGTGGAGATTCGGAGCGCAAAGAGGGTAATAGTGGAAAAAGGAATGTCTCCAAATATAAACTACACAGAATCATTCTGTGAAACTTCTTTCTGATCTGTGCATTCAGCTAACAGAGTTAAACCATACTTTTGATTGAGCAGATCTGAACACTCTTTCTGTAGAAAATGCAACTGGACATTTGGAGCGCTAAGAGAGTAGTAGTGGAAAAAGGAATATATTCAAATATAAACTACACAGAAGCATTCTGTGAAACTTCTTTCTGACCTGAGCATTCAGCTAACAGAATTAAACCATACTTTTGATTGAGCAGTTTTGAAACACTCTGTCTGTAGAAAATGCAACTGGACATTCGTAGCGCTAAGTGGGTAATAGTGGAAAAAAGAATATGTTCAAATATAAACTACACAGATGCATTGTATGAAACTTCTTTCTGTTCTGTGCATTCAACTAACAGAGTTGAACCTTACTTTTGATTGAGCCTTTCTGAAACACTCTTTCTGTAGAAACTGCAATTGGACATTCTGAGCGCTAAGAGGCCTCTATTGGGAAAAATAATATCTTCAAATAAAAACTACACAGAAGCATTGTGTGAAACTTATTTCTGATATGTTCATTAAGCTAACAGAGTTAAACCATACTTTTGATTGCGCAGTTCTGAACACTCTTTCTGTAGAAAATGCAAGTGGACATTCGGAGCGCTAAGAGGGTAATAGTGGAAAAAGGAATATATTCAAATATAAACTACACAGTAGCATTCTGTGAAAATTCTTTCTGTTCTGTGCATTCAACTAACAGAGTTGAACCTTACTTTTGATTGAGCCGTTCTGAAACACTCTTTCTGTAGAAACTGCAATTGGACATGCTAAGCGCTAAGAGGCCTACATTGGGAAAAAGAATATCTTCAAATAAAAACTACACAGATGCATTCTGTGAAACTTATTTCTGATCTGTAAATTCAGTTAACAGAGATAAAACATATTTTTGATTGAGCAGTTATGAAACACTCTTTTTATAGAAAATGCAAGTGGAGATTCGGAGCGCTAAGAGGGTAATAATGGAAAAAGGAATGTCTTCAAATATAAACTACACAGAATCATTCGGTGAAACTTCTTTCTGATCTGTTCATTCAGCTAACAGAGTTAAACCATACTTTTGATTGAGCAGATCTGAACACTCTTTCTGTTGAAAATGCAACTGGACATTTGGAGCGGTAAGAGCGTAGTAGTGGAAAAAGGAATATATTCAAATATAAACTACACAGAAGCATTCTGTGAAACTTCTTTCTGATCTGAGCATTCAGCTAACAGAGTTAAACCATACTTTTGATTGAGCAGTTTTGAAACACTCTGTCTGTAGAAAATGCAACTGGACATTCGTAGCGCTAAGTGATTAATAGTGGAAAAAAGAATATGTTCAAATATAAACTACACAGAAGCATTGTATGAAACTTCTTTCTGTTCTGTGCACTCAACTAACAGAGTTGAACCTTACTTTTGATTGAGCCGTTCTGAAACACTCTTTCTGTAGAAACTGCAATTGGACATTCTGAGCGCTAAGAGGCCTATATTGGGAAAAAGAATGTCTACAAATAAAAGCTACACAGAAGAATTGTGTGAAACGTCTTTCTGTTCTGTTTGTTCAACTAAAAGAGTTGAACCTTAGTTTTGATTGAGCCGTTCTGAAACACTCTTTCTGTAGAAAATGCAAGTGGAGATTCGGAGCGCTAAGAGGGTAATAGTGGAAAAAGGAATGTCTCCAAATATAAACTACACAGAATCATTCTGTGAAACTTCTTTCTGATCTGTGCATTCAGCTAACAGAGTTAAACCATACTTTTGATTGAGGAGATCTGAACACTCTTTCTGTAGAAAATGCAACTGGACATTTGGAGCGCTAAGAGAGTAGTAGTGGAAAAAGGAATATATTCAAATATAAACTACACAGAAGCATTCTGTGAAACTTCTTTCTGACCTGAGCATTCAGCTAACAGAATTAAACCATACTTTTGATTGAGCAGTTTTGAAACACTCTGTCTGTAGAAAATGCAACTGGACATTCGTAGCGCTAAGTGGGTAATAGTGGAAAAAAGAATATGTTCAAATATAAACTACACAGAAGCATTGTATGAAACTTCTTTCTGTTCTGTGCATTCAACTAACAGAGTTGAACCTTACTTTTGATTGAGCCTTTCTGAAACACTCTTTCTGTAGAAACTGCAATTGGACATTCTGAGCGCTAAGAGGCCTCTATTGGGAAAAATAATATCTTCAAATAAAAACTACACAGAAGCATTGTGTGAAACTTATTTCTGATATGTTCATTAAGCTAACAGAGTTAAACCATACTTTTGATTGCGCAGTTCTGAACACTCTTTCTGTAGAAAATGCAAGTGGACATTCGGAGCGCTAAGAGGGTAATAGTGGAAAAAGGAATATATTCAAATATAAACTACACAGTAGCATTCTGTGAAAATTCTTTCTGTT
The DNA here is from genome assembly GCF_028878055.3 of Symphalangus syndactylus. NCBI lineage: Eukaryota > Metazoa > Chordata > Mammalia > Primates > Hylobatidae > Symphalangus > Symphalangus syndactylus. The sequence goes on along the minus strand of NC_072437.2, from coordinate 105,525,958 downwards.
CTGTGCATTCAACTAACAGAGTTGAACCTTACTTTTGATTGAGCCGTTCTGAAACACTCTTTCTGTAGAAACTGCAATTGGACATGCTAAGCGCTAAGAGGCCTACATTGGGAAAAAGAATATCTTCAAATAAAAACTACACAGATGCATTCTGTGAAACTTATTTCTGATCTGTAAATTCAGTTAACAGAGATAAAACATATTTTTGATTGAGCAGTTATGAAACACTCTTTTTGTAGAAAATGCAAGTGGAGATTCGGAGCGCTAAGAGGGTAATAGTGGAAAAAGGAATGTCTTCAAATATAAACTACACAGAATCATTCGGTGAAACTTCTTTCTGATCTGTGCATTCAGCTAACAGAGTTAAACCATACTTTTGATTGAGCAGATCTGAACACTCTTTCTGTTGAAAATGCAACTGGACATTTGGAGCGCTAAGAGCGTAGTAGTGTAAAAAGGAATATATTCGAATATAAACTACACAGAAGCATTCTGTGAAACTTCTTTCTGATCTGAGCATTCAGCTAACAGAGTTAAACCATACTTTTGATTGAGCAGTTTTGAAACACTCTGTCTGTAGAAAATGCAACTGGACTTTCGTAGCGCTAAGTGGGTAATAGTGGAAAAAAGAATATGTTCAAATATAAACTACACAGAAGCATTGTATGAAACTTCTTTCTGTTCTGTGCATTCAACTAACAGAGTTGAACCTTACTTTTGATTGAGCCGTTCTGAAACACTCTTTCTGTAGAAACTGCAATTGGACATTCTGAGCGCTAAGAGGCCTACATTGGGAAAAAGAATGTCTACAAATAAAAACTACACAGAAGAATTGTGTGAAACTTCTTTCTGTTCTGTTTGTTCAACTAAAAGAGTTGAACCTTAGTTTTGATTGAGCCGTTCTGAAACACTCTTTCTGTAGAAAATGCAAGTGGAGATTCGGAGCGCTAAGAGGGTAATAGTGGAAAAAGGAATGTCTCCAAATATAAACTACACAGAATCATTCTGTGAAACTTCTTTCTGATCTGTGCATTCAGCTAACAGAGTTAAACCATACTTTTGATTGAGCAGATCTGAACACTCTTTCTGTAGAAAATGTAACTGGACATTTGGAGCGCTAAGAGAGTAGTAGTGGAAAAAGGAATATATTCAAATAGAAACTACACAGAAGCATTCTGTGAAACTTCTTTCTGACCTGAGCATTCAGCTAACAGAGTTAAACCATACTTTTGATTGAGCAGTTTTGAAACACTCTGTCTGTAGAAAATGCAACTGGACATTCGTAGCGCTAAGTGGGTAATAGTGGAAAAAAGAATATGTTCAAATATAAACTACACAGAAGCATTGTATGAAACTTCTTTCTGTTCTGTGCATTCAACTAACAGAGTTGAACCTTACTTTTGATTGAGCCTTTCTGAAACACTCTTTCTGTAGAAACTGCAATTGGACATTCTGAGCGCTAAGAGGCCTCTATTGGGAAAAATAATATCTTCAAATAAAAACTACACAGAAGCATTGTGTGAAACTTATTTCTGATATGTTCATTAAGTTAACAGAGTTAAACCATACTTTTGATTGCGCAGTTCTGAACACTCTTTCTGTAGAAAATGCAAGTGGACATTCGGAGCGCTAAGAGGGTAATAGTGGAAAAAGGAATATATTCAAATATAAACTACACAGTAGCATTCTGTGAAAATTCTTTCTGTTCTGTGCATTCAACTAACAGAGTTGAACCTTACTTTTGATTGAGCCGTTCTGAAACACTCTTTCTGTAGAAACTGCAATTGGACATGCTAAGCGCTAAGAGGCCTACATTGGGAAAAAGAATATCTTCAAATAAAAACTACACAGATGCACTCTGTGAAACTTATTTCTGATCTGTAAATTCAGTTAACAGAGATAAAACATATTTTTGATTGAGCAGTTATGAAACACTCTTTTTGTAGAAAATGCAAGTGGAGATTCGGAGCGCTAAGAGGGTAATAGTGGAAAAAGGAATGTCTTCAAATATAAACTACACAGAATCATTCGGTGAAACGTCTTTCTGATCTGTGCATTCAGCTAACAGAGTTAAACCATACTTTTGATTGAGCAGATCTGAACACTCTTTCTGTTGAAAATGCAACTGGACATTTGGAGCGGTAAGAGCGTAGTAGTGGAAAAAGGAATATATTCAAATATAAACTACACAGAAGCATTCTGTGAAACTTCTTTCTGATCTGAGCATTCAGCTAACAGAGTTAAACCATACTTTTGATTGAGCAGTTTTGAAACACTCTGTCTGTAGAAAATGCAACTGGACATTCGTAGCGCTAAGTGGGTAATAGTGGAAAAAAGAATATGTTCAAATATAAACTACACAGAAGCATTGTATGAAACATCTTTCTGTTCTGTGCACTCAACTAACAGAGTTGAACCTTACTTTTGATTGAGCCGTTCTGAAACACTCTTTCTGTAGAAACTGCAATTGGACATTCTGAGCGTTAAGAGGCCTATATTGGGAAAAAGAATGTCTACAAATAAAAACTACACAGAAGAATTGTGTGAAACATCTTTCTGTTCTGTTTGTTCAACTAAAAGAGTTGAACCTTAGTTTTGATTGAGCCGTTCTGAAAAACTCTTTCTGTAGAAAATGCAAGTGGAGATTCGGAGCGCTAAGAGGGTAATAGTGGAAAAAGGAATGTCTCCAAATATAAACTACACAGAATCATTCTGTGAAACTTCTTTCTGATCTGTGCATTCAGCTAACAGAGTTAAACCATACTTTTGATTGAGCAGATCTGAACACTCTTTCTGTAGAAAATGCAACTGGACATTTGGAGCGCTAAGAGAGTAGTAGTGGAAAAAGGAATATATTCAAATATAAACTACACAGAATCATTCTGTGAAACTTCTTTCTGATCTGAGCATTCAGCTAACAGAGTTAAACCATACTTTTGATTGAGCAGTTTTGAAACACTCTGTCTGTAGAAAATGCAACTGGACATTCGTAGCGCTAAGTGGGTAATAGTGGAAAAAAGAATATGTTCAAATATAAACTACACAGAAGCATTGTATGAAACTTCTTTCTGTTCTGTGCATTCAACTAACAGAGTTGAACCTTACTTTTGATTGAGCCTTTCTGAAACACTCTTTCTGTAGAAACTGCAATTGGACATTCTGAGCGCTAAGAGGCCTCTATTGGGAAAAATAATATCTTCAAATAAAAACTACACAGAGGCATTGTGTGAAACTTATTTCTGATATGTTCATTAAGCTAACAGAGTTAAACCATACTTTTGATTGCGCAGTTCTGAACACTCTTTCTGTAGAAAATGCAAGTGGACATTCGGAGCGCTAAGAGGGTAATAGTGGAAAAAGGAATATATTCAAATATAAACTACACAGTAGCATTCTGTGAAAATTCTTTCTGTTCTGTGCATTCAACTAACAGAGTTGAACCTTACTTTTGATTGAGCCGTTCTGAAACACTCTTTCTGTAGAAACTGCAATTGGACATGCTAAGCGCTAAGAGGCCTACATTGGGAAAAAGAATATCTTCAAATAAATCTACACAGATGCACTCTGTGAAACTTATTTCTGAACTGTAAATTCAGTTAACAGAGATAAAACATATTTTTGATTGAGCAGTTATGAAACACTCTTTTTGTAGAAAATGCAAGTGGAGATTCGGAGCGCTAAGAGGGTAATAGTGGAAAAAGGAATGTCTTCAAATATAAACTACAAAGAATCATTCGGTGAAACGTCTTTCTGATCTGTGCATTCAGCTAACAGAGTTAAACCATACTTTTGATTGAGCAGATCTGAACACTCTTTCTGTTGAAAATGCAACTGGACATTTGGAGCGGTAAGAGCGTAGTAGTGGAAAAAGGAATATATTCAAATATAAACTACACAGAAGCATTCTGTGAAACTTCTTTCTGATCTGAGCATTCAGCTAACAGAGTTAAACCATACTTTTGATTGAGCAGATCTGAACACTCTTTCTGTTGAAAATGCAACTGGACATTTGGAGCGCTAAGAGCGTAGTAGTGGAAAAAGGAATATATTCAAATATAAACTACACAGAAGCATTCTGTGAAACTTCTTTCTGATCTGAGCATTCAGCTAACAGAGTTAAACCATACTTTTGATTGAGCAGTTTTGAAACACTCTGTTTGTAGAAAATGCAACTGGACATTCGTAGCGCTAAGTGGGTAATAGTGGAAAAAAGAATATGTTCATATATAAACTACACAGAAGCATTGTATGAAACTTCTTTCTGTTCTGTGCATTCAACTAACAGAGTTGAACCTTACTTTTGATTGAGCCGTTCTGAAACACTCTTTCTGTAGAAACTGCCATTGGACATTCTGAGCGCTAAGAGGCCTATATTGGGAAAAAGAATGTCTACAAATAAAAACTACACAGAAGAATTGTGTGAAACTTCTTTCTGTTCTGTTTGTTCAACTAAAAGTGTTGAACCTTAGTTTTGATTGAGCCGTTCTGAAACACTCTTTCTGTAGAAAATGAAAGTGGAGATTCGGAGCTCTTAGAGGGTAATAGTGGAAAAAGGAATGTCTCCAAATATAAAGTACACAGAATCATTCTGTGAAACTTCTTTCTGATCTGTGCATTCAGCTAACAGAGTTAAACCATACTTTTGATTGAGCAGATCTGAACACTCTTTCTGTAGAAAATGCAACTGGACATTTGGAGCGCTAAGAGAGTAGTAGTGGAAAAAGGAATATATTCAAATAGAAACTACACCGAAGCATTCTGTGAAACTTCTTTCTGATCTGAGCATTCAGCTAACAGAGTTAAACCATACTTTTGATTGAGCAGTTTTGAAACACTCTGTCTGTAGAAAATGCAACTGGACATTCGTAGCGCTAAGTGGGTAATAGTGGAAAAAAGAATATGTTCAAATATAAACTACACAGAAGCATTGTATGAAACTTCTTTCTGTTCTGTGCATTCAACTAACAGAGTTGAACCTTACTTTTGATTGAGCCTTTCTGAAACACTCTTTCTGTAGAAACTGCAATTGGACATTCTGAGCGCTAAGAGGCCTCTATTGGGAAAAATAATATCTTCAAATAAAAACTACACAGAAGCATTGTGTGAAACTTATTTCTGATATGTTCATTAAGCTAACAGAGTTAAACCATACTTTTGATTGCGCAGTTCTGAACACTCTTTCTGTAGAAAATGCAAGTGGACATTCGGAGCGCTAAGAGGGTAATAGTGGAAAAAGGAATATATTCAAATATAAACTACACAGTAGCATTCTGTGAAAATTCTTTCTGTTCTGTGCATTCAACTAACAGAGTTGAACCTTACTTTTGATTGAGCCGTTCTGAAACACTCTTTCTGTAGAAAATGCAAGTGGAGATTCGGAGCGCTAAGAGGGTAATAGTGGAAAAAGGAATGTCTCCAAATATAAACTACACAGAATCATTCTGTGAAACTTCTTTCTGATCTGTGCATTCAGCTAACAGAGTTAAACCATACTTTTGATTGAGCAGATCTGAACACTCTTTCTGTAGAAAATGCAACTGGACATTTGGAGCGCTAAGAGAGTAGTAGTGGAAAAAGGAATATATTCAAATATAAACTACACAGAAGCATTCTGTGAAACTTCTTTCTGATCTGAGCATTCAGCTAACAGAGTTAAACCATACTTTTGATTGAGCAGATCTGAACACTCTTTCTGTTGAAAATGCAACTGGACATTTGGAGCGCTAAGAGCGTAGTAGTGGAAAAAGGAATATATTCAAATATAAACTACACAGAAGCATTCTGTGAAACTTCTTTCTGATCTGAGCATTCAGCTAACAGAGTTAAACCATACTTTTGATTGAGCAGTTTTGAAACACTCTGTCTGTAGAAAATGCAACTGGACATTCGTAGCGCTAAGTGGGTAATAGTGGAAAAAAGAATATGTTCATATATAAACTACACAGAAGCATTGTATGAAACTTCTTTCTGTTCTGTGCATTCAACTAACAGAGTTGAACCTTACTTTTGATTGAGCCGTTCTGAAACACTCTTTCTGTAGAAACTGCCATTGGACATTCTGAGCGCTAAGAGGCCTATATTGGGAAAAAGAATGTCTACAAATAAAAACTACACAGAAGAATTGTGTGAAACTTCTTTCTGTTCTGTTTGTTCAACTAAAAGAGTTGAACCTTAGTTTTGATTGAGCCGTTCTGAAACACTCTTTCTGTAGAAAATGCAAGTGGAGATTCGGAGCTCTAAGAGGGTAATAGTGGAAAAAGGAATGTCTCCAAATATAAACTACACAGAATCATTCTGTGAAACTTCTTTCTGATCTGTGCATTCAGCTAACAGAGTTAAACCATACTTTTGATTGAGCAGATCTGAACACTCTTTCTGTAGAAAATGCAACTGGACATTTGGAGCGCTAAGAGAGTAGTAGTGGAAAAAGGAATATATTCAAATAGAAACTACACAAAAGCATTCTGTGAAACTTCTTTCTGATCTGAGCATTCAGCTAACAGAGTTAAACCATACTTTTGATTGAGCAGTTTTGAAACACTCTGTCTGTAGAAAATGCAACTGGACATTCGTAGCGCTAAGTGGGTAATAGTGGAAAAAAGAATATGTTCAAATATAAACTACACAGAAGCATTGTATGAAACTTCTTTCTGTTCTGTGCATTCAACTAACAGAGTTGAACCTTACTTTTGATTGAGCCTTTCTGAAACACTCTTTCTGTAGAAACTGCAATTGGACATTCTGAGCGCTAAGAGGCCTCTATTGGGAAAAATAATATCTTCAAATAAAAACTACACAGAAGCATTGTGTGAAACTTATTTCTGATATGTTCATTAAGCTAACAGAGTTAAACCATACTTTTGATTGCGCAGTTCTGAACACTCTTTCTGTAGAAAATGCAAGTGGACATTCGGAGCGCTAATAGGGTAATAGTGGAAAAAGGAATATATTCAAATATAAACTACACAGTAGCATTCTGTGAAAATTCTTTCTGTTCTGTGCATTCAACTAACAGAGTTGAACCTTACTTTTGATTGAGCCGTTCTGAAACACTCTTTCTGTAGAAACTGCAATTGGACATGCTAAGCGCTAAGAGGCCTACATTGGGAAAAAGAATATCTTCAAATAAAAACTACACAGATGCATTCTGTGAAACTTATTTCTGATCTGTAAATTCAGTTAACAGAGATAAAACATATTTTTGATTGAGCAGTTATGAAACACTCTTTTTGTAGAAAATGCAAGTGGAGATTCGGAGCGCTAAGAGGGTAATAGTGGAAAAAGGAATGTCTTCAAATATAAACTACACAGAATCATTCGGTGAAACTTCTTTCAGATCTGTGCATTCAGCTAACAGAGTTAAACCATACTTTTGATTGAGCAGATCTGAACACTCTTTCTGTTGAAAATGCAACTGGACATTTGGAGCGCTAAGAGCGTAGTAGTGGAAAAAGGAATATATTCAAATATAAACTACACAGAAGCATTCTGTGAAACTCCTTTCTGATCTGAGCATTCAGCTAACAGAGTTAAACCATACTTTTGATTGAGCAGTTTTTAAACACTCTGTCTGTAGAAAATGCAACTGGACATTCGTAGCGCTAAGTGGGTAAGAGTGGAAAAAAGAATATGTTCAAATATAAACTACACAGAAGCATTGTATGAAACTTCTTTCTGTTCTGTGCATTCAACTAACAGAGTTGAACCTTACTTTTGATTGAGCCGTTCTGAAACACTCTTTCTGTAGAAACTGCAATTGGACATTCTGAGCGCTAAGAGGCCTATATTGGGAAAAAGAATGTCTACAAATAAAAACTACACAGAAGAATTGTGTGAAACTTCTTTCTGTTCTGTTTGTTCAACTAAAAGAGTTGAACCTTAGTTTTGATTGAGCCGTTCTGAAACACTCTTTCTGTAGAAAATGCAAGTGGAGATTCGGAGCGCTAAGAGGGTAATAGTGGAAAAAGGAATGTCTCCAAATATAAACTACACAGAATCATTCTGTGAAACTTCTTTCTGATCTGTGCATTCAGCTAACAGAGTTAAACCATACTTTTGATTGAGCAGATCTGAACACTCTTTCTGTAGAAAATGCAACTGGACATTTGGAGCGCTAAGAGAGTAGTAGTGGAAAAAGGAATATATTCAAATATAAACTACACAGAAGCATTCTGTGAAACTTCTTTCTGACCTGAGCATTCAGCTAACAGAGTTAAACCACACTTTTGTTTGAGCAGTTTTGAAACACTCTGTCTGTAGAAAATGCAACTGGACATTCGTAGCGCTAAGTGGGTAATAGTGGAAAAAAGAATATGTTCAAATATAAACTACACAGAAGCATTGTATGAAACTTCTTTCTGTTCTGTGCATTCAACTAACAGAGTTGAACCTTACTTTTGATTGAGCCTTTCTGAAACACTCTTTCTGTAGAAACTGCAATTGGACATTCTGAGCGCTAAGAGGCCTCTATTGGGAAAAATAATATCTTCAAATAAAAACTACACAGAAGCATTGTGTGAAACTTATTTCTGATATGTTCATTAAGTTAACAGAGTTAAACCATACTTTTGATTGCGCAGTTCTGAACACTCTTTCTGTAGAAAATGCAAGTGGACATTCGGAGCGCTAAGAGGGTAATAGTGGAAAAAGGAATATATACAAATATAAACTACACAGTAGCATTCTGTGAAAATTCTTTCTGTTCTGTTCATTCAACTAACAGAGTTGAACCTTACTTTTGATTGAGCCGTTCTGAAACACTCTTTCTGTAGAAACTGCAATTGGACATGCTAAGCGCTAAGAGGCCTACATTGGGAAAAAGAATATCTTCAAATAAAAACTACACAGATGCACTCTGTGAAACTTATTTCTGATCTGTAAATTCAGTTAACAGAGATAAAACATATTTTTGATTGAGCAGTTATGAAACACTCTTTTTGTAGAAAATGCAAGTGGAGATTCGGAGCGCTAAGAGGGTAATAGTGGAAAAAGGAATGTCTTCAAATATAAACTACACAGAATCATTCGGTGAAACGTCTTTCTGATCTGTGCATTCAGCTAACAGAGTTAAACCATACTTTTGATTGAGCAGATCTGAACACTCTTTCTGTTGAAAATGCAACTGGACATTTGGAGCGGTAAGAGCGTAGTAGTGGAAAAAGGAATATATTCAAATATAAACTACACAGAAGCATTCTGTGAAACTTCTTTCTGATCTGAGCATTCAGCTAACAGAGTTAAACCATACTTTTGATTGAGCAGTTTTGAAACACTCTGTCTGTAGAAAATGCAACTGGACATTCGTAGCGCTAAGTGGGTAATAGTGGAAAATAGAATATGTTCAAATATAAACTACACAGAAGCATTGTATGAAACTTCTTTCTGTTCTGTGCACTCAACTAACAGAGTTGAACCTTACTTTTGATTGAGCCGTTCTGAAACACTCTTTCTGTAGAAACTGCAATTGGACATTCTGAGCGCTAAGAGGCCTATATTGGGAAAATGAATGTCTACAAATAAAAACTACACAGAAGAATTGTGTGAAACTTCTTTCTGTTCTGTTTGTTCAACTAAAAGAGTTGAAACTTAGTTTTGATTGAGCCGTTCTGAAACACTCTTTCTGTAGAAAATGCAAGTGGAGATTCGGAGCGCTAAGAGGGTAATAGTGGAAAAAGGAATGTCTCCAAATATAAACTACACAGAATCATTCTGTGAAACTTCTTTCTGATCTGTGCATTCAGCTAACAGAGTTAAACCATACTTTTGATTGAGCAGATCTGAACACTCTTTCTGTAGAAAATGCAACTGGACATTTGGAGCGCTAAGAGTGTAGTAGTGGAAAAAGGAATATATTCAAATATAAACTAAACAGAATCATTCTGTGAAACTTCTTTCTGATCTGAGCATTCAGCTAACAGAGTTAAAACATACTTTTGATTGAGCAATTTTGAAACACTCTGTCTGTAGAAAATGCAACTGGACATTCGTAGCGCTAAGTGGGTAATAGTGGAAAAAAGAATATGTTCAAATATAAACTACACAGAAGCATTGTATGAAACTTCTTTCTGTTCTGTGCATTCAACTAACAGAGTTGAAACTTACTTTTGATTGAGCCGTTCTGAAACACTCTTTCTGTAGAAACTGCAATTGGACATTCTGAGCGCTAAGAGGCCTATATTGGGAAAAAGAATGTCTACAAATAAAAACTACACAGAAGAATTGTGTGAAACTTCTTTCTGTTCTGTTTGTTCAACTAAAAGAGTTGAACCTTAGTTTTGATTGAGCCGTTCTGAAACACTCTTTCTGTAGAAAATGCAACTGGACATTTGGAGCGCTAAGAGAGTAGTAGTGGAAAAAGGAATATATTCAAATAGAAACTACCCAGAAGCATTCTGTGAAACTTCTTTCTGATCTGAGCATTCAGCTAACAGAGTTAAACCATACTTTTGATTGAGCAGTTTTGAAACACCCTGTCTGTAGAAAATGCAACTGGACATTCGTAGCGCTAAGTGGGTAATATTGGAAAAAAGAATATGTTCAAATATAAACTACACAGAAGCATTGTATGAAACTTCTTTCTGTTCTGTGCATTCAACTAACAGAGTTGAACCTTACTTTTGATTGAGCCTTTCTGAAACACTCTTTCTGTAGAAACTGCAATTGGACATTCTGAGCGCTAAGAGGCCTCTATTGGGAAAAATAATATCTTCAAATAAAAACTACACAGAAGCATTGTGTGAAACTTATTTCTGATATGTTCATTAAGTTAACAGAGTTAAACCATACTTTTGATTGCGCAGTTCTGAACACTCTTTCTGTAGAAAATGCAAGTGGACATTCGGAGCGCTAAGAGGGTAATAGTGGAAAAAGGAATATATTCAAATATAAACTACACAGTAGCATTCTGTGAAAATTCTTTCTGTTCTGTGCATTCAACTAACAGAGTTGAACCTTACTTTTGATTGAGCCGTTCTGAAACACTCTTTCTGTAGAAACTGCAATTGGACATGCTAAGCGCTAAGAGGCCTACATTGGGAAAAAGAATATCTTCAAATAAAAACTACACAGATGCACTCTGTGAAACTTATTTCTGATCTGTAAATTCGGTTAACAGAGATAAAACATATTTTTGATTGAGCAGTTATGAAACACTCTTTTTGTAGAAAATGCAAGTGGAGATTCGGAGCGCTAAGAGGGTAATAGTGGAAAAAGGAATGTCTTCAAATATAAACTACACAGAATCATTCGGTGAAACGTCTTTCTGATCTGTGCATTCAGCTAACAGAGTTAAACCATACTTTTGATTGAGCAGATCTGAACACTCTTTCTGTTGAAAATGCAACTGGACATTTGGAGCGGTAAGAGCGTAGTAGTGGAAAAAGGAATATATTCAAATATAAACTACACAGAAGCATTCTGTGAAACTTCTTTCTGATCTGAGCATTCAGCTAACAGAGTTAAACCATACTTTTGATTGAGCAGATCTGAACACTCTTTCTGTTGAAAATGCAACTGGACATTTGGAGCGCTAAGAGCGTAGTAGTGGAAAAAGGAATATATTCAAATATAAACTACACAGAAGCATTCTGTGAAACTTCTTTCAGATCTGAGCATTCAGCTAACAGAGTTAAACCATACTTTTGATTGAGCAGTTTTGAAACACTCTGTCTGTAGAAAATGCAACTGGACATTCGTAGCGCTAAGTGGGTAATAGTGGAAAAAAGAATATGTTCATATATAAACTACACAGAAGCATTGTATGAAACTTCTTTCTGTTCTGTGCATTCAACTAACAGAGCTGAACCTTACTTTTGATTGAGCCGTTCTGAAACACTCTTTCTGTAGAAACTGCAATTGGACATTCTGAGCGCTAAGAGGCCTATATTGGGAAAAAGAATGTCTACAAATAAAAACTACACAGAAGAATTGTGTGAAACTTCTTTCTGTTCTGTTTGTTCAACTAAAAGATTTGAACCTTAATTTTGATTGAGCCGTTCTGAAACACTCTATCTGTTGAAAATGCAAGTGGAGATTCGGAGCTCTAAGAGGGTAAGAGTGGAAAAAGGAATGTCTCCAAATATAAACTACACAGAATCATTCTGTGAAACTTCTTTCTGATCTGTGCATTCAGCTAACAGAGTTAAACCATACTTTTGATTGAGCAGATCTGAACACTCTTTCTGTAGAAAATGCAACTGGACATTTGGAGCGCTAAGAGAGTAGTAGTGGAAAAAGGAATATATTCAAATAGAAACTACACAGAAGCATTCTGTGAAACTTCTTTCTGATCTGAGCATTCAGCTAACAGAGTTAAACCATACTTTTGATTGAGCAGTTTCGAAACACTCTGTCTGTAGAAAATGCAACTGGACATTCGTAGCGCTAAGTGGGTAATAGTGGAAAAAAGAATATGTTCAAATATAAACTACACAGAAGCATTGTATGAAACTTCTTTCTGTTCTGTGCATTCAACTAACAGAGTTGAACCTTACTTTTGATTGAGCCTTTCTGAAACACTCTTTCTGTAGAAACTGCAATTGGACATTCTGAGCGCTAAGAGGCCTCTATTGGGAAAAATAATATCTTCAAATAAAAACTACACAGAAGCATTGTGTGAAACTTATTTCTGATATGTTCATTAAGCTAACAGAGTTAAACCATACTTTTGATTGCGCAGTTCTGAACACTCTTTCTGTAGAAAATGCAAGTGGACATTCGGAGCGCTAAGAGGGTAATAGTGGAAAAAGGAATATATTCAAATATAAACTACACAGTAGCATTCTGTGAAAATTCTTTCTGTTCTGTGCATTCAACTAACAGAGTTGAACCTTACTTTTGATTGAGCCGTTCTGAAACACTCTTTCTGTAGAAACTGCAATTGGACATGCTAAGCGCTAAGAGGCCTACATTGGGAAAAAGAATATCTTCAAATAAAAACTACACAGATGCATTCTGTGAAACTTATTTCTGATCTGTAAATTCAGTTAACAGAGATAAAACATATTTTTGATTGAGCAGTTATGAAACACTCTTTTTGTAGAAAATGCAAGTGGAGATTCGGAGCACTAAGAGGGTAATAGTGGAAAAAGGAATGTCTTCAAATATAAACTACACAGAATCATTCGGTGAAACTTCTTTCTGATCTGTGCATTCAGCTAACAGAGTTAAACCATACTTTTGATTGAGCAGATCTGAACACTCTTTCTGTTGAAAATGCAACTGGACATTTGGAGCGCTAAGAGCGTAGTAGTGGAAAAAGGAATATATTCAAATATAAACTACACAGAAGCATTCTGTGAAACTTCTTTCTGATCTGAGCATTCAGCTAACAGAGTTAAACCATACTTTTGATTGAGCAGTTTTGATACACTCTGTCTGTAGAAAATGCAACTGGACATTCGTAGCGCTAAGTGGGTAATAGTGGAAAAAAGAATATGTTCAAATATAAACTACACAGAAGCATTGTATGAAACTTCTTTCTGTTCTGTGCATTCAACTAACAGAGTTGAACCTTACTTTTGATTGAGCCTTTCTGAAACACTCTTTCTGTAGAAACTGCAATTGGACATTCTGAGCGCTAAGAGGCCTCTATTGGGAAAAATAATATCTTCAAATAAAAACTACACAGAAGCATCGTGTGAAACTTATTTCTGATATGTTCATTAAGCTAACAGAGTTAAACCATACTTTTGATTGCGCAGTTCTGAACACTCTTTCTGTAGAAAATGCAAGTGGACATTCGGAGCGCTAAGAGGGTAATAGTGGAAAAAGGAATATATTCAAATATAAACTACACAGTAGCATTCTGTGAAAATTCTTTCTGTTCTGTGCATTCAACTAACAGAGTTGAACCTTACTTTTGATTGAGCCGTTCTGAAACACTCTTTCTGTAGAAACTGCAATTGGACATGCTAAGCACTAAGAGGGCTACATTGGGAAAAAGAATATCTTCAAATAAAAACTACACAGATGCATTCTGTGAAACTTATTTCTGATCTGTAAATTCAGTTAACAGAGATAAAACATATTTTTGATTGAGCAGTTATGAAACACTCTTTTTGTAGAAAATGCAAGTGGAGATTCGGAGCGCTAAGAAGGTAATAGTGGAAAAAGGAATGTCTTCAAATATAAACTACACAGAATCATTCGGTGAAACTTCTTTCTGATCTGTGCATTCAGCTAACAGAGTTAAACCATACTTTTGATTGAGCAGATCTGAACACTCTTTCTGTTGAAAATGCAACTGGACATTTGGAGCGCTAAGAGCGTAGTAGTGGAAAAAGGAATATATTCAAATATAAACTACACAGAAGCATTCTGTGACACTTCTTTCTGATCTGAGCATTCAGCTAACAGAGTTAAACCATACTTTTGATTGAGCAGTTTTGAAACACTCTGTCTGTAGAAAATGCAACTGGACATTCGTAGCGCTAAGTGGGTAATAGTGGAAAAAAGAATATGTTCATATATAAACTACACAGAAGCATTGTATGAAACTTCTTTCTGTTCTGTGCATTCAACTAACAGAGTTGAACCTTACTTTTGATTGAGCCGTTCTGAAACACTCTTTCTGTAGAAACTGCAATTGGACATTCTGAGCGCTAAGAGGCCTATATTGGGAAAAAGAATGTCTACAAATAAAAACTACACAGAAGAATTGTGTGAAACTTCTTTCTGTTCTGTTTGTTCAACTAACAGAGTTGAACCTTAATTTTGATTGAGCCGTTCTGTAACAGTCTTTCTGTAGAAAATGCAAGTGGAGATTCGGAGCGCTAAGAGGGTAATAGTGGAAAAAGGAATGTCTCCAAATATAAACTACACAGAATCATTCTGTGAAACTTCTTTCTGATCTGTGCATTCAGCTAACAGAGTTAAACCATACTTTTGATTGAGCAGATCTGAACACTCTTTCTGTAGAAAATGCAACTGGACATTTGGAGCGCTAAGAGAGTAGTAGTGGAAAAAGGAATATATTCAAATATAAACTACACAGAAGCATTCTGTGAAACTTCTTTCTGATCTGAGCATTCAGCTAACAGAGTTAAACCATACTTTTGATTGAGCAGTTTTGAAACACTCTGTCTGTAGAAAATGCAACTGGACATTCGTAGCGCTAAGTGGGTAATAGTGGAAAAAAGAATATGTTCAAATATAAACTACACAGAAGCATTGTATGAAACTTCTTTCTGTTCTGTGCATTCAACTAACAGAGTTGAACCTTACTTTTGATTGAGCCTTTCTGAAACACTCTTTCTGTAGAAACTGCAATTGGACATTCTGAGCGCTAAGAGGCCTCTATTGGGAAAAATAATATCTTCAAATAAAAACTACACAGAAGCATTGTGTGAAACTTATTTCTGATATGTTCATTAAGCTAACAGAGTTAAACCATACTTTTGATTGCGCAGTTCTGAACACTCTTTCTGTAGAAAATGCAAGTGGACATTCGGAGAGCTAAGAGGGTAATAGTGGAAAAAGGAATATATTCAAATATAAACTACACAGTAGCATTCTGTGAAAATTCTTTCTGTTCTGTGCATTCAACTAACAGAGTTGAACCTTACTTTTGATTGAGCCGTTCTGAAACACTCTTTCTGTAGAAACTGCAATTGGACATGCTAAGCGCTAAGAGGCCTACATTGGGAAAAAGAATATCTTCAAATAAAAACTACACAGATGCATTCTGTGAAACTTATTTCTGATCTGTAAATTCAGTTAACAGAGATAAAACATATTTTTGATTGAGCAGTTATGAAACACTCTTTTTGTAGAAAATGCAAGTGGAGATTCGGAGCACTAAGAGGGTAATAGTGGAAAAAGGAATGTCTTCAAATATAAACTACACAGAATCATTCGGTGAAACTTCTTTCTGATCTGTGCATTCAGCTAACAGAGTTAAACCATACTTTTGATTGAGCAGATCTGAACACTCTTTCTGTTGAAAATGCAACTGGACATTTGGAGCGCTAAGAGCGTAGTAGTGGAAAAAGGAATATATTCAAATATAAACTACACAGAAGCATTCTGTGAAACTTCTTTCTGATCTGAGCATTCAGCTAACAGAGTTAAACCATACTTTTGATTGAGCAGTTTTGAAACACTCTGTCTGTAGAAAATGCAACTGGACATTCGTAGCGCTAAGTGGGTAAGAGTGGAAAAAAGAATATGTTCAAATATAGACTACACAGAAGCATTGTATGAAACTTCTTTCTGTTCTGTGCATTCAACTAACAGAGTTGAACCTTACTTTTGATTGAGCCGTTCTGAAACACTCTTTCTGTAGAAACTGCAATTGGACATTCTGAGCGCTAAGAGGCCTATATTGGGAAAAAGAATGTCTACAAATAAAAACTACACAGAAGAATTGTGTGAAACTTCTTTCTGTTCTGTTTGTTCAACTAAAAGAGTTGAACCTTAGTTTTGATTGAGCCGTTCTGAAACACTCTTTCTGTAGAAAATGCAAGTGGAGTTTCGGAGCGCTAAGAGGGTAATAGTGGAAAAAGGAATGTCTCCAAATATAAACTACACAGAATCATTCTGTGAAACTTCTTTCTGATCTGTGCATTCAGCTAACAGAGTTAAGCCATACTTTTGATTGAGCAGATCTGAACACTCTTTCTGTAGAAAATGCAACTGGACATTTGGAGCGCTAAGAGAGTAGTAGTGGAAAAAGGAATATATTCAAATATAAACTACACAGAATCATTCTGTGAAACTTCTTTCTGATCTGAGCATTCAGCTAACAGAGTTAAACCATACTTTTGATTGAGCAGTTTTGAAACACTCTGTCTGTAGAAAATGCAACTGGACATTCGTAGCGCTAAGTGGGTAATAGTGGAAAAAAGAATATGTTCAAATATAAACTACACAGAAGCATTGTATGAAACTTCTTTCTGTTCTGTGCATTCAACTAACAGAGTTGAACCTTACTTTTGATTGAGCCTTTCTGAAACACTCTTTCTGTAGAAACTGCAATTGGACATTCCGAGCGCTAAGAGGCCTCTATTGGGAAAAATAATATCTTCAAATAAAAACTACACAGAAGCATTGTGTGAAACTTATTTCTGATATGTTCATTAAGCTAACAGAGTTAAACCATACATTTGATTGCGCAGTTCTGAACTCTCTTTCTGTAGAAAATGCAAGTGGACATTCGGAGCGCTAAGAGGGTAATAGTGGAAAAAGGAATATATTCAAATATAAACTACACAGTAGCATTCTGTGAAAATTCTTTCTGTTCTGTGCATTCAACTAACAGAGTTGAACCTTACTTTTGATTGAGCCGTTCTGAAACACTCTTTCTGTAGAAACTGCAATTGGACATGCTAAGCGCTAAGAGGCCTACATTGGGAAAAAGAATATCTTCAAATAAAAACTACACAGATGCATTCTGTGAAACTTATTTCTGATCTGTAAATTCAGTTAACAGAGATAAAACATATTTTTGATTGAGCAGTTATGAAACACTCTTTTTGTAGAAAATGCAAGTGGAGATTCGGAGCGCTAAGAGGGTAATAGTGGAAAAAGGAATGTCTTCAAATATAAACTACACAGAATCATTCGGTGAAACTTCTTTCTGATCTGTGCATTCAGCTATCAGAGTTAAACCATACTTTTGATTGAGCAGATCTGAACACTCTTTCTGTTGAAAATGCAACTGGACATTTGGAGCGCTAAGAGCGTAGTAGTGGAAAAAGGAATATATTCAAATATAAACTACACAGAAGCATTCTGTGAAACTTCTTTCTGATCTGAGCATTCAGCTAACAGAGTTAAACCATACTTTTGATTGAGCAGTTTTGAAACACTCTGTCTGTAGAAAATGCAACTGGACATTCGTAGCACTAAGTGGGTAATAGGGGAAAAAAGAATATGTTCATATATAAACTACACAGAAGCATTGTATGAAACTTCTTTCTGTTCTGTGCATTCAACTAACAGAGTTGAACCTTACTTTTGATTGAGCCGTTCTGAAACACTCTTTCTGTAGAAACTGCAATTGGACATTCTGAGCGCTAAGAGGCCTATATTGGGAAAAAGAATGTCTACAAATAAAAACTACACAGAAGAATTGTGTGAAACTTCTTTCTGTTCTGTTTGTTCAACTAAAAGAGTTGAACCTTAGTTTTGATTGAGCCGTTCTGAAACACTCTTTCTGTAGAAAATGCAAGTGGAGATTCGGAGCTCTAAGAGGGTAATAGTGGAAAAAGGAATGTCTCCAAATATAAACTACACAGAATCATTCTGTGAAACTTCTTTCTGATTGTGCATTCAGCTAACAGAGTTAAACCATACTTTTGATTGAGCAGATCTGAACACTCTTTCTGTAGAAAATGCAACTGGACATTTGGAGCGCTAAGAGAGTAGTAGTGGAAAAAGGAATATATTCAAATAGAAACTACACAGAAGCATTCTGTGAAACTTCTTTCTGATCTGAACATTCAGCTAACAGAGTTAAACCATACTTTTGATTGAGCAGTTTTGAAACACTCTGTCTGTAGAAAACGCAACTGGACATTCGTAGCGCTAAGTGGGTAATAGTGGAAAAAAGAATATGTTCAAATATAAACTACACAGAAGCATTGTATGAAACTTCTTTCTGTTCTGTGCATTCAACTAACAGAGTTGAACCTTACTTTTGATTGAGCCTTTCTGAAACACTCTTTCTGTAGAAACTGCAATTGGACATTCTGAGCGCTAAGAGGCCTCTATTGGGAAAAATAATATCTTCAAATAAAAACTACACAGAAGTATTGTGTGAAACTTATTTCTGATATGTTCATTAAGCTAACAGAGTTAAACCATACTTTTGATTGCGCAGTTCTGAACACTCTTTCTGTAGAAAATGCAAGTGGACATTCGGAGCGCTAAGAGGGTAATAGTGGAAAAAGGAATATATTCAAATATAAACTACACAGTAGCATTCTGTGAAAATTCTTTCTGTTCTGTGCATTCAACTAACAGAGTTGAACCTTACTTTTGATTGAGCCGTTCTGAAACACTCTTTCTGTAGAAACTGCAATTGGACATGCTAAGCGCTAAGAGGCCTACATTGGGAAAAAGAATATCTTCAAATAAAAACTACACAGATGCATTCTGTGAAACTTATTTCTGATCTGTAAATTCAGTTAACAGAGATAAAACATATTTTTGATTGAGCAGTTATGAAACACTCTTTTTGTAGAAAATGGAAGTGGAGATTCGGAGCGCTAAGAGGGTAATAGTGGAAAAAGGAATGTCTTCAAATATAAACTACACAGAATCATTCGGTGAAACTTCTTTCTGATCTGTGCATTCAGCTAACAGAGTTAAACCATACTTTTGATTGAGCAGATCTGAACACTCTTTCTGTTGAAAATGCAACTGTACATTTGGAGCGCTAAGAGCGTAGTAGTGGAAAAAGGAATATATTCAAATATAAACAACACAGAAGCATTCTGTGAAACTTCTTTCTGATCTGAGCATTCAGCTAACAGAGTTAAACCATACTTTTGATTGAGCAGTTTTGAAACACTCTGTCTGTAGAAAATGCAACTGGACATTCGTAGCGCTAAGTGGGTAATAGTGGAAAAAAGAATATGTTCATATATAAACTACACAGAAGCATTGTATGAAACTTCTTTCTGTTCTGTGCATTCAACTAACAGAGTTGAACCTTACTTTTGATTGAGCCGTTCTGAAACACTCTTTCTGTAGAAACTGCAATTGGACATTCTGAGCGCTAAGAGGCCTATATTGGGAAAAAGAATGTCTACAAATAAAAACTACACAGAAGAATTGTGTGAAACTTCTTTCTGTTCTGTTTGTTCAACTAAAAGAGTTGAACCTTAGTTTTGATTGAGCCGTTCTGAAACACTCTTTCTGTAGAAAATGCAAGTGGAGATTCGGAGCTCTAAGAGGGTAATAGTGGAAAAAGGAATGTCTCCAAATATAAACTACACAGAATCATTCTGTGAAACTTCTTTCTGATTGTGCATTCAGCTAACAGAATTAAACCATACTTTTGATTGAGCAGATCTGAACTCTCTTTCTGTAGAAAATGCAACTGGACATTTGGAGCGCTAAGAGAGTAGTAGTGGAAAAAGGAATATATTCAAATAGAAACTACACAGAAGCATTCTGTGAAACTTCTTTCTGATCTGAACATTCAGCTAACAGAGTTAAACCATACTTTTGATTGAGCAGTTTTGAAACACTCTGTCTGTAGAAAATGCAACTGGACATTCGTAGCGCTAAGTGGGTAATAGTGGAAAAAAGAATATGTTCAAATATAAACTACACAGAAGCATTGTATGAAACTACTTTCTGTTCTGTGCATTCAACTAACAGAGTTGAACCTTACTTTTGATTGAGCCTTTCTGAAACACTCTTTCTGTAGAAACTGCAATTGGACATTCTGAGCGCTTAGAGGCCTCTATTGGGAAAAATAATATCTTCAAATAAAAACTACACAGAAGCATTGTGTGAAACTTATTTCTGATATGTTCATTAAGCTAACAGAGTTAAACCATACTTTTGATTGCGCAGTTCTGAACACTCTTTCTGTAGAAAATGCAAGTGGACATTCGGAGCGCTAAGAGGGTAATAGTGGAAAAAGGAATATATTCAAATATAAACTACACAGTAGCATTCTGTGAAAATTCTTTCTGTTCTGTGCATTCAACTAACAGAGTTGAACCTTACTTTTGATTGAGCCGTTCTGAAACACTCTTTCTGTAGAAACTGCAATTGGACATGCTAAGCGCTAAGGGGCCTACATTGGGAAAAAAATATCTTCAAATAAAAACTACACAGATGCATTCTGTGAAACTTATTTCTGATCTGTAAATTCAGTTAACAGAGATAAAACATATTTTTGATTGAGCAGTTATGAAACACTCTTTTTGTAGAAAATGCAAGTGGAGATTCGGAGCGCTAAGAGGGTAATAGTGGAAAAAGGAATGTCTTCAAATATAAACTACACAGAATCATTCGGTGAAACTTCTTTCTGATCTGTGCATTCAGCTAACAGAGTTAAACCATACTTTTGATTGAGCAGATCTGAACACTCTTTCTGTTGAAAATGCAACTGGACATTTGGAGCGCTAAGAGCGTAGTAGTGGAAAAAGGAATATATTCAAATATAAACTACACAGAAGCATTCTGTGAAACTTCTTTCTGATCTGAGCATTCAGCTAACAGAGTTAAACCATACATTTGATTGAGCAGTTTTGAAACACTCTGTCTGTAGAAAATGCAACTGGACATTCGTAGCGCTAAGTGGGTAAGAGTGGAAAAAAGAATATGTTCATATATAAGCTACACAGAAGCATTGTATGAAACATCTTTCTGTTCTGTGCATTCAACTAACAGAGTTGAACCTTACTTTTGATTGAGCCGTTCTGAAACACTCTTTCTGTAGAAACTGCAATTGGACATTCTGAGCGCTAAGAGGCCTATATTGGGAAAAAGAATGTCTACAAATAAAAACTACACAGAAGAATTGTGTGAAACTTCTTTCTGTTCTGTTTGTTCAACTAAAAGAGTTGAACCTTAATTTTGATTGAGCCGTTCTGTAACAGTCTTTCTGTAGAAAATGCAAGTGGAGATTCGGAGCGCTAAGAGGGTAATAGTGGAAAAAGAAATGTCTCCAAATATAAACTACACAGAATCATTCTGTGAAACTTCTTTCTGATCTGTGCATTCAGCTAACAGAGTTAAACCATACTTTTGATTGAGCAGATCTGAACACTCTTTCTGTAGAAAATGCAACTGGACATTTGGAGCGCTAAGAGAGTAGTAGTGGAAAAAGGAATATATTCAAATAGAAACTACACAGAAGCATTCTGTGAAACTTCTTTCTGATCTGAACATTCAGCTAACAGAGTTAAACCATACTTTTGATTGAGCAGTTTTGAAACACTCTGTCTGTAGAAAATGCAACTGGACATTCGTAGCGCTAAGTGGGTAATAGTGGAAAAAAGAATATGTTCAAATATAAACTACACAGAAGCATTGTATGAAACTTCTTTCTGTTCTGTGCATTCAACTAACAGAGTTGAACCTTACTTTTGATTGAGCCTTTCTGAAACACTCTTTCTGTAGAAACTGCAATTGGACATTCTGAGCGCTAAGAGGCCTATATTGGGAAAAATAATATCTTCAAATAAAAACTACACAGAAGCATTGTGTGAAACTTATTTCTGATATGTTCATTAAGCTAACAGAGTTAAACCATACTTTTGATTGCGCAGTTCTGAACACTCTTTCTGTAGAAAATGCAAGTGGACATTCGGAGCGCTAAGAGGGTAATAGTGGAAAAAGGAATATATTCAAATATAAACTACACAGTAGCATTCTGTGAAAATTCTTTCTGTTCTGTGCATTCAACTAACAGAGTTGAACCTTACTTTTGATTGAGCCGTTCTGAAACACTCTTTCTGTAGAAACTGCAATTGGACATGCTAAGCGCTAAGAGGCCTATATTGGGAAAAAGAATATCTTCAAATAAAAACTACACAGATGCATTCTGTGAAACTTATTTCTGATCTGTAAATTCAGTTAACAGAGATAAAACATATTTTTGATTGAGCAGTTATGAAACACTCTTTTTGTAGAAAATGCAAGTGGAGATTCGGAGCGCTAAGAGGGTAATAGTGGAAAAAGGAATGTCTTCAAATATAAACTACACAGAATCATTCGGTGAAACTTCTTTCTGATCTGTGCATTCAGCTAACAGAGTTAAACCATACTTTTGATTGAGCAGATCTGAACACTCTTTCTGTTGAAAATGCAACTGGACATTTGGAGCGCTAAGAGCGTAGTAGTGGAAAAAGGAATATATTCAAATATAAACTACACAGAAGCATTCTGTGAAACTTCTTTCTGATCTGAGCATTCAGCTAACAGAGTTAAACCATACTTTTGATTGAGCAGTTTTGAAACACTCTGTCTGTAGAAAATGCAACTGGACATTCGTAGCACTAAGTGGGTAATAGTGGAAAAAAGAATATGTTCAAATATAAACTACACAGAAGCATTGTATGAAACTTCTTTCTGTTCTGTGCATTCAACTAACAGAGTTGAACCTTACTTTTGATTGAGCCGTTCTGAAACACTCTTTCTGTAGAAACTGCAATTGGACATTCTGAGCGCTAAGAGGCCTATATTGGGAAAAAAATGTCTACAAATAAAAACTACACAGAAGAATTGTGTGAAACTTCTTTCTGTTCTGTTTGTTCAACTAAAAGAGTTGAACCTTAATTTTGATTGAGCCGTTCTGTAACAGTCTTTCTGTAGAAAATGCAAGTGGAGATTCGGAGCGCTAAGAGGGTAATAGTGGAAAAAGGAATGTCTCCAAATATAAACTACACAGAATCATTCTGTGAAACTTCTTTCTGATCTGTGCATTCAGCTAACAGAGTTAAACCATACTTTTGATTGAGCAGATCTGAACACTCTTTCTGTAGAAAATGCAACTGGACATTTGGAGCGCTAAGAGAGTAGTAGTGGAAAAAGGAATATATTCTAATATAAACTACACAGAAGCATTCTGTGAAACTTCTTTCTGATCTGAGCATTCAGCTAACAGATTTAAACCATACTTTTGATTGAGCAGTTTTGAAACACTCTGTCTGTAGAAAATGCAACTGGACATTCGTAGCGCTAAGTGGGTAATAGTGGAAAAAAGAATATGTTCAAATATAAACTACACAGAAGCATTGTATGAAACTTCTTTCTGTTCTGTGCATTCAACTAACAGAGTTGAACCTTACTTTGATTGAGCCTTTCTGAAACACTCTTTCTGTAGAAACTGCAATTGGACATTCTGAGCGCTAAGAGGCCTCTATTGGGAAAAATAATATCTTCAAATAAAAACTACACAGAAGCATTGTGTGAAACTTATTTCTGATATGTTCATTAAGCTAACAGAGTTAAACCATACTTTTGATTGCGCAGTTCTGAACACTCTTTCTGTAGAAAATGCAAGTGGACATTCGGAGCGCTAAGAGGGTAATAGTGGAAAAAGGAATATATTCAAATATAAACTACACAGTAGCATTCTGTGAAAATTCTTTCTGTTCTGTGCATTCAACTAACAGAGTTGAACCTTACTTTTGATTGAGCCGTTCTGAAACACTCTTTCTGTAGAAACTGCAATTGGACATGCTAAGCGCTAAGAGGCCTACATTGGGAAAAAGAATATCTTCAAATAAAAACTACACAGATGCATTCTGTGAAACTTATTTCTGACCTGTAAATTCAGTTAACAGAGATAAAACATATTTTTGATTGAGCAGTTATGAAACACTCTTTTTGTAGAAAATGCAAGTGGAGATTCGGAGCGCTAAGAAGGTAATAGTGGAAAAAGGAATGTCTTCAAATATAAACTACACAGAATCATTCGGTGAAACTTCTTTCTGATCTGTGCATTCAGCTATCAGAGTTAAACCATACTTTTGATTGAGCAGATCTGAACACTCTTTCTGTTGAAAATGCAACTGGACATTTGGAGCGCTAAGAGCGTAGTAGTGGAAAAAGGAATATATTCAAATATAAACTACACAGAAGCATTCTGTGAAACTTCTTTCTGATCTGAGCATTCAGCTAACAGAGTTAAACCATACTTTTGATTGAGCAGTTTTGAAACACTCTGTCTGTAGAAAATGCAACTGGACATTCGTAGCACTAAGTGGGTAATAGGGGAAAAAAGAATATGTTCATATATAAACTACACAGAAGCATTGTATGAAACTTCTTTCTGTTCTGTGCATTCAACTAACAGAGTTGAACCTTACTTTTGATTGAGCCGTTCTGAAACACTCTTTCTGTAGAAACTGCAATTGGACATTCTGAGCGCTAAGAGGCCTATATTGGGAAAAAGAATGTCTACAAATAAAAACTACACAGAAGAATTGTGTGAAACTTCTTTCTGTTCTGTTTGTTCAACTAAAAGAGTTGAACCTTAGTTTTGATTGAGCCGTTCTGAAACACTCTTTCTGTAGAAAATGCAAGTGGAGATTCGGAGCTCTAAGAGGGTAATAGTGGAAAAAGGAATGTCTCCAAATATAAACTACACAGAATCATTCTGTGAAACTTCTTTCTGATTGTGCATTCAGCTAACAGAGTTAAACCATACTTTTGATTGAGCAGATCTGAACACTCTTTCTGTAGAAAATGCAACTGGACATTTGGAGCGCTAAGAGAGTAGTAGTGGAAAAAGGAATATATTCAAATAGAAACTACACAGAAGCATTCTGTGAAACTTCTTTCTGATCTGAACATTCAGCTAACAGAGTTAAACCATACTTTTGATTGAGCAGTTTTGAAACACTCTGTCTGTAGAAAACGCAACTGGACATTCGTAGCGCTAAGTGGGTAATAGTGGAAAAAAGAATATGTTCAAATATAAACTACACAGAAGCATTGTATGAAACTTCTTTCTGTTCTGTGCATTCAACTAACAGAGTTGAACCTTACTTTTGATTGAGCCTTTCTGAAACACTCTTTCTGTAGAAACTGCAATTGGACATTCTGAGCGCTAAGAGGCCTCTATTGGGAAAAATAATATCTTCAAATAAAAACTACACAGAAGTATTGTGTGAAACTTATTTCTGATATGTTCATTAAGCTAACAGAGTTAAACCATACTTTTGATTGCGCAGTTCTGAACACTCTTTCTGTAGAAAATGCAAGTGGACATTCGGAGCGCTAAGAGGGTAATAGTGGAAAAAGGAATATATTCAAATATAAACTACACAGTAGCATTCTGTGAAAATTCTTTCTGTTCTGTGCATTCAACTAACAGAGTTGAACCTTACTTTTGATTGAGCCGTTCTGAAACACTCTTTCTGTAGAAACTGCAATTGGACATGCTAAGCGCTAAGAGGCCTACATTGGGAAAAAGAATATCTTCAAATAAAAACTACACAGATGCATTCTGTGAAACTTATTTCTGATCTGTAAATTCAGTTAACAGAGATAAAACATATTTTTGATTGAGCAGTTATGAAACACTCTTTTTGTAGAAAATGGAAGTGGAGATTCGGAGCGCTAAGAGGGTAATAGTGGAAAAAGGAATGTCTTCAAATATAAACTACACAGAATCATTCGGTGAAACTTCTTTCTGATCTGTGCATTCAGCTAACAGAGTTAAACCATACTTTTGATTGAGCAGATCTGAACACTCTTTCTGTTGAAAATGCAACTGTACATTTGGAGCGCTAAGAGCGTAGTAGTGGAAAAAGGAATATATTCAAATATAAACAACACAGAAGCATTCTGTGAAACTTCTTTCTGATCTGAGCATTCAGCTAACAGAGTTAAACCATACTTTTGATTGAGCAGTTTTGAAACACTCTGTCTGTAGAAAATGCAACTGGACATTCGTAGCGCTAAGTGGGTAATAGTGGAAAAAAGAATATGTTCATATATAAACTACACAGAAGCATTGTATGAAACTTCTTTCTGTTCTGTGCATTCAACTAACAGAGTTGAACCTTACTTTTGATTGAGCCGTTCTGAAACACTCTTTCTGTAGAAACTGCAATTGGACATTCTGAGCGCTAAGAGGCCTATATTGGGAAAAAGAATGTCTACAAATAAAAACTACACAGAAGAATTGTGTGAAACTTCTTTCTGTTCTGTTTGTTCAACTAAAAGAGTTGAAACTTAGTTTTGATTGAGCCGTTCTGAAACACTCTTTCTGTAGAAAATGCAAGTGGAGATTCGGAGCTCTAAGAGGGTAATAGTGGAAAAAGGAATGTCTCCAAATATAAACTACACAGAATCATTCTGTGAAACTTCTTTCTGATTGTGCATTCAGCTAACAGAATTAAACCATACTTTTGATTGAGCAGATCTGAACTCTCTTTCTGTAGAAAATGCAACTGGACATTTGGAGCGCTAAGAGAGTAGTAGTGGAAAAAGGAATATATTCAAATAGAAACTACACAGAAGCATTCTGTGAAACTTCTTTCTGATCTGAACATTCAGCTAACAGAGTTAAACCATACTTTTGATTGAGCAGTTTTGAAACACTCTGTCTGTAGAAAATGCAACTGGACATTCGTAGCGCTAAGTGGGTAATAGTGGAAAAAAGAATATGTTCAAATATAAACTACACAGAAGCATTGTATGAAACTTCTTTCTGTTCTGTGCATTCAACTAACAGAGTTGAACCTTACTTTTGATTGAGCCTTTCTGAAACACTCTTTCTGTAGAAACTGCAATTGGACATTCTGAGCGCTTAGAGGCCTCTATTGGGAAAAATAATATCTTCAAATAAAAACTACACAGAAGCATTGTGTGAAACTTATTTCTGATATGTTCATTAAGCTAACAGAGTTAAACCATACTTTTGATTGCGCAGTTCTGAACACTCTTTCTGTAGAAAATGCAAGTGGACATTCGGAGCGCTAAGAGGGTAATAGTGGAAAAAGGAATATATTCAAATATAAACTACACAGTAGCATTCTGTGAAAATTCTTTCTGTTCTGTGCATTCAACTAACAGAGTTGAACCTTACTTTTGATTGAGCCGTTCTGAAACACTCTTTCTGTAGAAACTGCAATTGGACATGCTAAGCGCTAAGGGGCCTACATTGGGAAAAAAATATCTTCAAATAAAAACTACACAGATGCATTCTGTGAAACTTATTTCTGATCTGTAAATTCAGTTAACAGAGATAAAACATATTTTTGATTGAGCAGTTATGAAACACTCTTTTTGTAGAAAATGCAAGTGGAGATTCGGAGCGCTAAGAGGGTAATAGTGGAAAAAGGAATGTCTTCAAATATAAACTACACAGAATCATTCGGTGAAACTTCTTTCTGATCTGTGCATTCAGCTAACAGAGTTAAACCATACTTTTGATTGAGCAGATCTGAACACTCTTTCTGTTGAAAATGCAACTGGACATTTGGAGCGCTAAGAGCGTAGTAGTGGAAAAAGGAATATATTCAAATATAAACTACACAGAAGCATTCTGTGAAACTTCTTTCTGATCTGAGCATTCAGCTAACAGAGTTAAACCATACATTTGATTGAGCAGTTTTGAAACACTCTGTCTGTAGAAAATGCAACTGGACATTCGTAGCGCTAAGTGGGTAAGAGTGGAAAAAAGAATATGTTCATATATAAGCTACACAGAAGCATTGTATGAAACATCTTTCTGTTCTGTGCATTCAACTAACAGAGTTGAACCTTACTTTTGATTGAGCCGTTCTGAAACACTCTTTCTGTAGAAACTGCAATTGGACATTCTGAGCGCTAAGAGGCCTATATTGGGAAAAAGAATGTCTACAAATAAAAACTACACAGAAGAATTGTGTGAAACTTCTTTCTGTTCTGTTTGTTCAACTAAAAGAGTTGAACCTTAATTTTGATTGAGCCGTTCTGTAACAGTCTTTCTGTAGAAAATGCAAGTGGAGATTCGGAGCGCTAAGAGGGTAATAGTGGAAAAAGAAATGTCTCCAAATATAAACTACACAGAATCATTCTGTGAAACTTCTTTCTGATCTGTGCATTCAGCTAACAGAGTTAAACCATACTTTTGATTGAGCAGATCTGAACACTCTTTCTGTAGAAAATGCAACTGGACATTTGGAGCGCTAAGAGAGTAGTAGTGGAAAAAGGAATATATTCAAATAGAAACTACACAGAAGCATTCTGTGAAACTTCTTTCTGATCTGAACATTCAGCTAACAGAGTTAAACCATACTTTTGATTGAGCAGTTTTGAAACACTCTGTCTGTAGAAAATGCAACTGGACATTCGTAGCGCTAAGTGGGTAATAGTGGAAAAAAGAATATGTTCAAATATAAACTACACAGAAGCATTGTATGAAACTTCTTTCTGTTCTGTGCATTCAACTAACAGAGTTGAACCTTACTTTTGATTGAGCCTTTCTGAAACACTCTTTCTGTAGAAACTGCAATTGGACATTCTGAGCGCTAAGAGGCCTATATTGGGAAAAATAATATCTTCAAATAAAAACTACACAGAAGCATTGTGTGAAACTTATTTCTGATATGTTCATTAAGCTAACAGAGTTAAACCATACTTTTGATTGCGCAGTTCTGAACACTCTTTCTGTAGAAAATGCAAGTGGACATTCGGAGCGCTAAGAGGGTAATAGTGGAAAAAGGAATATATTCAAATATAAACTACACAGTAGCATTCTGTGAAAATTCTTTCTGTTCTGTGCATTCAACTAACAGAGTTGAACCTTACTTTTGATTGAGCCGTTCTGAAACACTCTTTCTGTAGAAACTGCAATTGGACATGCTAAGCGCTAAGAGGCCTATATTGGGAAAAAGAATATCTTCAAATAAAAACTACACAGATGCATTCTGTGAAACTTATTTCTGATCTGTAAATTCAGTTAACAGAGATAAAACATATTTTTGATTGAGCAGTTATGAAACACTCTTTTTGTAGAAAATGCAAGTGGAGATTCGGAGCGCTAAGAGGGTAATAGTGGAAAAAGGAATGTCTTCAAATATAAACTACACAGAATCATTCGGTGAAACTTCTTTCTGATCTGTGCATTCAGCTAACAGAGTTAAACCATACTTTTGATTGAGCAGATCTGAACACTCTTTCTGTTGAAAATGCAACTGGACATTTGGAGCGCTAAGAGCGTAGTAGTGGAAAAAGGAATATATTCAAATATAAACTACACAGAAGCATTCTGTGAAACTTCTTTCTGATCTGAGCATTCAGCTAACAGAGTTAAACCATACTTTTGATTGAGCAGTTTTGAAACACTCTGTCTGTAGAAAATGCAACTGGACATTCGTAGCACTAAGTGGGTAATAGTGGAAAAAAGAATATGTTCAAATATAAACTACACAGAAGCATTGTATGAAACTTCTTTCTGTTCTGTGCATTCAACTAACAGAGTTGAACCTTACTTTTGATTGAGCCGTTCTGAAACACTCTTTCTGTAGAAACTGCAATTGGACATTCTGAGCGCTAAGAGGCCTATATTGGGAAAAAAATGTCTACAAATAAAAACTACACAGAAGAATTGTGTGAAACTTCTTTCTGTTCTGTTTGTTCAACTAAAAGAGTTGAACCTTAATTTTGATTGAGCCGTTCTGTAACAGTCTTTCTGTAGAAAATGCAAGTGGAGATTCGGAGCGCTAAGAGGGTAATAGTGGAAAAAGGAATGTCTCCAAATATAAACTACACAGAATCATTCTGTGAAACTTCTTTCTGATCTGTGCATTCAGCTAACAGAGTTAAACCATACTTTTGATTGAGCAGATCTGAACACTCTTTCTGTAGAAAATGCAACTGGACATTTGGAGCGCTAAGAGAGTAGTAGTGGAAAAAGGAATATATTCTAATATAAACTACACAGAAGCATTCTGTGAAACTTCTTTCTGATCTGAGCATTCAGCTAACAGATTTAAACCATACTTTTGATTGAGCAGTTTTGAAACACTCTGTCTGTAGAAAATGCAACTGGACATTCGTAGCGCTAAGTGGGTAATAGTGGAAAAAAGAATATGTTCAAATATAAACTACACAGAAGCATTGTATGAAACTTCTTTCTGTTCTGTGCATTCAACTAACAGAGTTGAACCTTACTTTGATTGAGCCTTTCTGAAACACTCTTTCTGTAGAAACTGCAATTGGACATTCTGAGCGCTAAGAGGCCTCTATTGGGAAAAATAATATCTTCAAATAAAAACTACACAGAAGCATTGTGTGAAACTTATTTCTGATATGTTCATTAAGCTAACAGAGTTAAACCATACTTTTGATTGCGCAGTTCTGAACACTCTTTCTGTAGAAAATGCAAGTGGACATTCGGAGCGCTAAGAGGGTAATAGTGGAAAAAGGAATATATTCAAATATAAACTACACAGTAGCATTCTGTGAAAATTCTTTCTGTTCTGTGCATTCAACTAACAGAGTTGAACCTTACTTTTGATTGAGCCGTTCTGAAACACTCTTTCTGTAGAAACTGCAATTGGACATGCTAAGCGCTAAGAGGCCTACATTGGGAAAAAGAATATCTTCAAATAAAAACTACACAGATGCATTCTGTGAAACTTATTTCTGACCTGTAAATTCAGTTAACAGAGATAAAACATATTTTTGATTGAGCAGTTATGAAACACTCTTTTTGTAGAAAATGCAAGTGGAGATTCGGAGCGCTAAGAAGGTAATAGTGGAAAAAGGAATGTCTTCAAATATAAACTACACAGAATCATTCGGTGAAACTTCTTTCTGATCTGTGCATTCAGCTAACAGAGTTAAACCATACTTTTGATTGAGCAGTTTTGAAACACTCTGTCTGTAGAAAATGCAACTGGACATTCGTAGCGCTAAGTGGGTAATAGTGGAAAAAAGAATATGTTCATATATAAACTACACAGAAGCATTGTATGAAACTTCTTTCTGTTCCGTGCATTCAACTAACAGAGTTGAACCTTACTTTTGATTGAGCCGTTCTGAAACACTCTTTCTGTAGAAACTGCAATTGGACATTCTGAGCGCTAAGAGGCCTATATTGGGAAAAAGAATGTCTACAAATTAAAACTACACAGAAGAATTGTGTGAAACTTCTTTCTGTTCTGTTTGTTCAACTAAAAGAGTTGAACCTTAATTTTGATTGAGCCGTTCTGTAACAGTCTTTCTGTAGAAAATGCAAGTGGAGATTCGGAGCGCTAAGAGGGTAATAGTGGAAAAAGGAATGTCTCCAAATATAAACTACACAGAATCATTCTGTGAAAATTCTTTCTGATCTGTGCATTCAGCTAACAGAGTTAAACCATACTTTTGATTGAGCAGATCTGAACACTCTTTCTGTAGAAAATGCAACTGGACATTTGGAGCGCTAAGAGAGTAGTAGTGGAAAAAGGAATATATTCTAATATAAACTACACAGAAGCATTCTGTGAAACTTCTTTCTGATCTGAGCATTCAGCTAACAGATTTAAACCATACTTTTGATTGAGCAGTTTTGAAACACTCTGTCTGTAGAAAATGCAACTGGACATTCGTAGCGCTAAGTGGGTAATAGTGGAAAAAAGAATATGTTCAAATATAAACTACACAGAAGCATTGTATGAAACTTCTTTCTGTTCTGTGCATTCAACTAACAGAGTTGAACCTTACTTTGATTGAGCCTTTCTGAAACACTCTTTCTGTAGAAACTGCAATTGGACATTCTGAGCGCTAAGAGGCCTCTATTGGGAAAAATAATATCTTCAGATAAAAACTACACAGAAGCATTGTGTGAAACTTATTTCTGATATGTTCATTAAGCTAACAGAGTTAAACCATACTTTTGATTGCGCAGTTCTGAACACTCTTTCTGTAGAAAGTGCAAGTGGACATTCGGAGCGCTAAGAGGGTAATAGTGGAAAAAGGAATATATTCAAATATAAACTACACAGTAGCATTCTGTGAAAATTCTTTCTGTTCTGTGCATTCAACTAACAGAGTTGAACCTTACTTTTGATTGAGCCGTTCTGAAACACTCTTTCTGTAGAAACTGCAATTGGACATGCTAAGCGCTAAGAGGCCTACATTGGGAAAAAGAATATCTTCAAATAAAAACTACACAGATGCATTCTGTGAAACTTATTTCTGACCTGTAAATTCAGTTAACAGAGATAAAACATATTTTTGATTGAGCAGTTATGAAACACTCTTTTTGTAGAAAATGCAAGTGGAGATTCGGAGCGCTAAGAAGGTAATAGTGGAAAAAGGAATGTCTTCAAATATAAACTACACAGAATCATTCGGTGAAACTTCTTTCTGATCTGTGCATTCAGCTAACAGAGTTAAACCATACTTTTGATTGAGCAGTTTTGAAACACTCTGTCTGTAGAAAATGCAACTGGACATTCGTAGCGCTAAGTGGGTAATAGTGGAAAAAAGAATATGTTCATATATAAACTACACAGAAGCATTTTATGAAACTTCTTTCTGTTCCGTGCATTCAACTAACAGAGTTGAACCTTACTTTTGATTGAGCCGTTCTGAAACACTCTTTCTGTAGAAACTGCAATTGGACATTCTGAGCGCTAAGAGGCCTATATTGGGAAAAAGAATGTCTACAAATAAAAACTACACAGAAGAATTGTGTGAAACTTCTTTCTGTTCTGTTTGTTCAACTAAAAGAGTTGAACCTTAATTTTGATTGAGCCGTTCTGTAACAGTCTTTCTGTAGAAAATGCAAGTGGAGATTCGGAGCGCTAAGAGGGTAATAGTGGAAAAAGGAATGTCTCCAAATATAAACTACACAGAATCATTCTGTGAAAATTCTTTCTGATCTGTGCATTCAGCTAACAGAGTTAAACCATACTTTTGATTGAGCAGATCTGAACACTCTTTCTGTAGAAAATGCAACTGGACATTTGGAGCGCTAAGAGAGTAGTAGTGGAAAAAGGAATATATTCTAATATAAACTACACAGAAGCATTCTGTGAAACTTCTTTCTGATCTGAGCATTCAGCTAACAGATTTAAACCATACTTTTGATTGAGCAGTTTTGAAACACTCTGTCTGTAGAAAATGCAACTGGACATTCGTAGCGCTAAGTGGGTAATAGTGGAAAAAAGAATATGTTCAAATATAAACTACACAGAAGCATTGTATGAAACTTCTTTCTGTTCTGTGCATTCAACTAACAGAGTTGAACCTTACTTTGATTGAGCCTTTCTGAAACACTCTTTCTGTAGAAACTGCAATTGGACATTCTGAGCGCTAAGAGGCCTCTATTGGGAAAAATAATATCTTCAAATAAAAACTACACAGAAGCATTGTGTGAAACTTATTTCTGATATGTTCATTAAGCTAACAGAGTTAAACCATACTTTTGATTGCGCAGTTCTGAACACTCTTTCTGTAGAAAATGCAAGTGGACATTCGGAGCGCTAAGAGGGTAATAGTGGAAAAAGGAATATATTCAAATATAAACTACACAGTAGCATTCTGTGAAAATTCTTTCTGTTCTGTGCATTCAACTAACAGAGTTGAACCTTACTTTTGATTGAGCCGTTCTGAAACACTCTTTCTGTAGAAACTGCAATTGGACATGCTAAGCGCTAAGAGGCCTACATTGGGAAAAAGAATATCTTCAAATAAAAACTACACAGATGCATTCTGTGAAACTTATTTCTGACCTGTAAATTCAGTTAACAGAGATAAAACATATTTTTGATTGAGCAGTTATGAAACACTCTTTTTGTAGAAAATGCAAGTGGAGATTCGGAGCGCTAAGAAGGTAATAGTGGAAAAAGGAATGTCTTCAAATATAAACTACACAGAATCATTCGGTGAAACTTCTTTCTGATCTGTGCATTCAGCTAACAGAGTTAAACCATACTTTTGATTGAGCAGTTTTGAAACACTCTGTCTGTAGAAAATGCAACTGGACATTCGTAGCGCTAAGTGGGTAATAGTGGAAAAAAGAATATGTTCAAATATAAACTACACAGAAGCATTGTATGAAACTTCTTTCTGTTCTGTGCATTCAACTAACAGAGTTGAACCTTACTTTTGATTGAGCCTTTCTGAAACACTCTTTCTGTAGAAACTGCAATTGGACATTCTGAGCGCTAAGAGGCCTATATTGGGAAAAATAATATCTTCAAATAAAAACTACACAGAAGCATTGTGTGAAACTTATTTCTGATATGTTCATTAAGCTAACAGAGTTAAACCATACTTTTGATTGCGCAGTTCTGAACACTCTTTCTGTAGAAAATGCAAGTGGACATTCGGAGCGCTAAGAGGGTAATAGTGGAAAAAGGAATATATTCAAATATAAACTACACAGTAGCATTCTGTGAAAATTCTTTCTGTTCTGTGCATTCAACTAACAGAGTTGAACCTTACTTTTGATTGAGCCGTTCTGAAACACTCTTTCTGTAGAAACTGCAATTGGACATGCTAAGCGCTAAGAGGCCTATATTGGGAAAAAGAATATCTTCAAATAAAAACTACACAGATGCATTCTGTGAAACTTATTTCTGATCTGTAAATTCAGTTAACAGAGATAAAACATATTTTTGATTGAGCAGTTATGAAACACTCTTTTTGTAGAAAATGCAAGTGGAGATTCGGAGCGCTAAGAGGGTAATAGTGGAAAAAGGAATGTCTTCAAATATAAACTACACAGAATCATTCGGTGAAACTTCTTTCTGATCTGTGCATTCAGCTAACAGAGTTAAACCATACTTTTGATTGAGCAGATCTGAACACTCTTTCTGTTGAAAATGCAACTGGACATTTGGAGCGCTAAGAGCGTAGTAGTGGAAAAAGGAATATATTCAAATATAAACTACACAGAAGCATTCTGTGAAACTTCTTTCTGATCTGAGCATTCAGCTAACAGAGTTAAACCATACTTTTGATTGAGCAGTTTTGAAACACTCTGTCTGTAGAAAATGCAACTGGACATTCGTAGCACTAAGTGGGTAATAGTGGAAAAAAGAATATGTTCAAATATAAACTACACAGAAGCATTGTATGAAACTTCTTTCTGTTCTGTGCATTCAACTAACAGAGTTGAACCTTACTTTTGATTGAGCCGTTCTGAAACACTCTTTCTGTAGAAACTGCAATTGGACATTCTGAGCGCTAAGAGGCCTATATTGGGAAAAAGAATGTCTACAAATAAAAACTACACAGAAGAATTGTGTGAAACTTCTTTCTGTTCTGTTTGTTCAACTAAAAGAGTTGAACCTTAATTTTGATTGAGCCGTTCTGTAACAGTCTTTCTGTAGAAAATGCAAGTGGAGATTCGGAGCGCTAAGAGGGTAATAGTGGAAAAAGGAATGTCTCCAAATATAAACTACACAGAATCATTCTGTGAAAATTCTTTCTGATCTGTGCATTCAGCTAACAGAGTTAAACCATACTTTTGATTGAGCAGATCTGAACACTCTTTCTGTAGAAAATGCAACTGGACATTTGGAGCGCTAAGAGAGTAGTAGTGGAAAAAGGAATATATTCTAATATAAACTACACAGAAGCATTCTGTGAAACTTCTTTCTGATCTGAGCATTCAGCTAACAGATTTAAACCATACTTTTGATTGAGCAGTTTTGAAACACTCTGTCTGTAGAAAATGCAACTGGACATTCGTAGCGCTAAGTGGGTAATAGTGGAAAAAAGAATATGTTCAAATATAAACTACACAGAAGCATTGTATGAAACTTCTTTCTGTTCTGTGCATTCAACTAACAGAGTTGAACCTTACTTTGATTGAGCCTTTCTGAAACACTCTTTCTGTAGAAACTGCAATTGGACATTCTGAGCGCTAAGAGGCCTCTATTGGGAAAAATAATATCTTCAAATAAAAACTACACAGAAGCATTGTGTGAAACTTATTTCTGATATGTTCATTAAGCTAACAGAGTTAAACCATACTTTTGATTGCGCAGTTCTGAACACTCTTTCTGTAGAAAATGCAAGTGGACATTCGGAGCGCTAAGAGGGTAATAGTGGAAAAAGGAATATATTCAAATATAAACTACACAGTAGCATTCTGTGAAAATTCTTTCTGTTCTGTGCATTCAACTAACAGAGTTGAACCTTACTTT
The DNA here is from genome assembly GCF_028878055.3 of Symphalangus syndactylus. Lineage (NCBI taxonomy): Eukaryota > Metazoa > Chordata > Mammalia > Primates > Hylobatidae > Symphalangus > Symphalangus syndactylus. The sequence continues at coordinate 105,489,407 of NC_072437.2, read as the reverse complement.
TGATTGAGCCGTTCTGAAACACTCTTTCTGTAGAAACTGCAATTGGACATGCTAAGCGCTAAGAGGCCTACATTGGGAAAAAGAATATCTTCAAATAAAAACTACACAGATGCATTCTGTGAAACTTATTTCTGACCTGTAAATTCAGTTAACAGAGATAAAACATATTTTTGATTGAGCAGTTATGAAACACTCTTTTTGTAGAAAATGCAAGTGGAGATTCGGAGCGCTAAGAAGGTAATAGTGGAAAAAGGAATGTCTTCAAATATAAACTACACAGAATCATTCGGTGAAACTTCTTTCTGATCTGTGCATTCAGCTAACAGAGTTAAACCATACTTTTGATTGAGCAGTTTTGAAACACTCTGTCTGTAGAAAATGCAACTGGACATTCGTAGCGCTAAGTGGGTAATAGTGGAAAAAAGAATATGTTCATATATAAACTACACAGAAGCATTGTATGAAACTTCTTTCTGTTCCGTGCATTCAACTAACAGAGTTGAACCTTACTTTTGATTGAGCCGTTCTGAAACACTCTTTCTGTAGAAACTGCAATTGGACATTCTGAGCGCTAAGAGGCCTATATTGGGAAAAAGAATGTCTACAAATAAAAACTACACAGAAGAATTGTGTGAAACTTCTTTCTGTTCTGTTTGTTCAACTAAAAGAGTTGAACCTTAATTTTGATTGAGCCGTTCTGTAACAGTCTTTCTGTAGAAAATGCAAGTGGAGATTCGGAGCGCTAAGAGGGTAATAGTGGAAAAAGGAATGTCTCCAAATATAAACTACACAGAATCATTCTGTGAAAATTCTTTCTGATCTGTGCATTCAGCTAACAGAGTTAAACCATACTTTTGATTGAGCAGATCTGAACACTCTTTCTGTAGAAAATGCAACTGGACATTTGGAGCGCTAAGAGAGTAGTAGTGGAAAAAGGAATATATTCTAATATAAACTACACAGAAGCATTCTGTGAAACTTCTTTCTGATCTGAGCATTCAGCTAACAGATTTAAACCATACTTTTGATTGAGCAGTTTTGAAACACTCTGTCTGTAGAAAATGCAACTGGACATTCGTAGCGCTAAGTGGGTAATAGTGGAAAAAAGAATATGTTCAAATATAAACTACACAGAAGCATTGTATGAAACTTCTTTCTGTTCTGTGCATTCAACTAACAGAGTTGAACCTTACTTTGATTGAGCCTTTCTGAAACACTCTTTCTGTAGAAACTGCAATTGGACATTCTGAGCGCTAAGAGGCCTCTATTGGGAAAAATAATATCTTCAAATAAAAACTACACAGAAGCATTGTGTGAAACTTATTTCTGATATGTTCATTAAGCTAACAGAGTTAAACCATACTTTTGATTGCGCAGTTCTGAACACTCTTTCTGTAGAAAATGCAAGTGGACATTCGGAGCGCTAAGAGGGTAATAGTGGAAAAAGGAATATATTCAAATATAAACTACACAGTAGCATTCTGTGAAAATTCTTTCTGTTCTGTGCATTCAACTAACAGAGTTGAACCTTACTTTTGATTGAGCCGTTCTGAAACACTCTTTCTGTAGAAACTGCAATTGGACATGCTAAGCGCTAAGAGGCCTACATTGGGAAAAAGAATATCTTCAAATAAAAACTACACAGATGCATTCTGTGAAACTTATTTCTGACCTGTAAATTCAGTTAACAGAGATAAAACATATTTTTGATTGAGCAGTTATGAAACACTCTTTTTGTAGAAAATGCAAGTGGAGATTCGGAGCGCTAAGAAGGTAATAGTGGAAAAAGGAATGTCTTCAAATATAAACTACACAGAATCATTCGGTGAAACTTCTTTCTGATCTGTGCATTCAGCTAACAGAGTTAAACCATACTTTTGATTGAGCAGTTTTGAAACACTCTGTCTGTAGAAAATGCAACTGGACATTCGTAGCGCTAAGTGGGTAATAGTGGAAAAAAGAATATGTTCATATATAAACTACACAGAAGCATTGTATGAAACTTCTTTCTGTTCCGTGCATTCAACTAACAGAGTTGAACCTTACTTTTGATTGAGCCGTTCTGAAACACTCTTTCTGTAGAAACTGCAATTGGACATTCTGAGCGCTAAGAGGCCTATATTGGGAAAAAGAATGTCTACAAATAAAAACTACACAGAAGAATTGTGTGAAACTTCTTTCTGTTCTGTTTGTTCAACTAACAGAGTTGAACCTTAATTTTGATTGAGCCGTTCTGTAACAGTCTTTCTGTAGAAAATGCAAGTGGAGATTCGGAGCGCTAAGAGGGTAATAGTGGAAAAAGGAATGTCTCCAAATATAAACTACACAGAATCATTCTGTGAAACTTCTTTCTGATCTGTGCATTCAGCTAACAGAGTTAAACCATACTTTTGATTGAGCAGATCTGAACACTCTTTCTGTAGAAAATGCAACTGGACATTTGGAGCGCTAAGAGAGTAGTAGTGGAAAAAGGAATATATTCAAATAGAAACTACACAGAAGCATTCTGTGAAACTTCTTTCTGATCTGAACATTCAGCTAACAGAGTTAAACCATACTTTTGATTGAGCAGTTTTGAAACACTCTGTCTGTAGAAAATGCAACTGGACATTCGTAGCGCTAAGTGGGTAATAGTGGAAAAAAGAATATGTTCAAATATAAACTACACAGAAGCATTGTATGAAACTTCTTTCTGTTCTGTGCATTCAACTAACAGAGTTGAACCTTACTTTTGATTGAGCCTTTCTGAAACACTCTTTCTGTAGAAACTGCAATTGGACATTCTGAGCGCTAAGAGGCCTATATTGGGAAAAATAATATCTTCAAATAAAAACTACACAGAAGCATTGTGTGAAACTTATTTCTGATATGTTCATTAAGCTAACAGAGTTAAACCATACTTTTGATTGCGCAGTTCTGAACACTCTTTCTGTAGAAAATGCAAGTGGACATTCGGAGCGCTAAGAGGGTAATAGTGGAAAAAGGAATATATTCAAATATAAACTACACAGTAGCATTCTGTGAAAATTCTTTCTGTTCTGTGCATTCAACTAACAGAGTTGAACCTTACTTTTGATTGAGCCGTTCTGAAACACTCTTTCTGTAGAAACTGCAATTGGACATGCTAAGCGCTAAGAGGCCTATATTGGGAAAAAGAATATCTTCAAATAAAAACTACACAGATGCATTCTGTGAAACTTATTTCTGATCTGTAAATTCAGTTAACAGAGATAAAACATATTTTTGATTGAGCAGTTATGAAACACTCTTTTTGTAGAAAATGCAAGTGGAGATTCGGAGGGCTAAGAGGGTAATAGGGGAAAAAGGAATGTCTTCAAATATAAACTACACAGAATCATTCGGTGAAACTTCTTTCTGATCTGTGCATTCAGCTAACAGAGTTAAACCATACTTTTGATTGAGCAGATCTGAACACTCTTTCTGTTGAAAATGCAACTGGACATTTGGAGCGCTAAGAGCGTAGTAGTGGAAAAAGGAATATATTCAAATATAAACTACACAGAAGCATTCTGTGAAACTTCTTTCTGATCTGAGCATTCAGCTAACAGAGTTAAACCATACTTTTGATTGAGCAGTTTTGAAACACTCTGTCTGTAGAAAATGCAACTGGACATTCGTAGCACTAAGTGGGTAATAGTGGAAAAAAGAATATGTTCAAATATAAACTACACAGAAGCATTGTATGAAACTTCTTTCTGTTCTGTGCATTCAACTAACAGAGTTGAACCTTACTTTTGATTGAGCCGTTCTGAAACACTCTTTCTGTAGAAACTGCAATTGGACATTCTGAGCGCTAAGAGGCCTATATTGGGAAAAAAATGTCTACAAATAAAAACTACACAGAAGAATTGTGTGAAACTTCTTTCTGTTCTGTTTGTTCAACTAAAAGAGTTGAACCTTAATTTTGATTGAGCCGTTCTGTAACAGTCTTTCTGTAGAAAATGCAAGTGGAGATTCGGAGCGCTAAGAGGGTAATAGTGGAAAAAGGAATGTCTCCAAATATAAACTACACAGAATCATTCTGTGAAACTTCTTTCTGATCTGTGCATTCAGCTAACAGAGTTAAACCATACTTTTGATTGAGCAGATCTGAACACTCTTTCTGTAGAAAATGCAACTGGACATTTGGAGCGCTAAGAGAGTAGTAGTGGAAAAAGGAATATATTCTAATATAAACTACACAGAAGCATTCTGTGAAACTTCTTTCTGATATGAGCATTCAGCTAACAGATTTAAACCATACTTTTGATTGAGCAGTTTTGAAACACTCTGTCTGTAGAAAATGCAACTGGACATTCGTAGCGCTAAGTGGGTAATAGTGGAAAAAAGAATATGTTCAAATATAAACTACACAGAAGCATTGTATGAAACTTCTTTCTGTTCTGTGCATTCAACTAACAGAGTTGAACCTTACTTTGATTGAGCCTTTCTGAAACACTCTTTCTGTAGAAACTGCAATTGGACATTCTGAGCGCTAAGAGGCCTCTATTGGGAAAAATAATATCTTCAAATAAAAACTACACAGAAGCATTGTGTGAAACTTATTTCTGATATGTTCATTAAGCTAACAGAGTTAAACCATACTTTTGATTGCGCAGTTCTGAACACTCTTTCTGTAGAAAATGCAAGTGGACATTCGGAGCGCTAAGAGGGTAATAGTGGAAAAAGGAATATATTCAAATATAAACTACACAGTAGCATTCTGTGAAAATTCTTTCTGTTCTGTGCATTCAACTAACAGAGTTGAACCTTACTTTTGATTGAGCCGTTCTGAAACACTCTTTCTGTAGAAACTGCAATTGGACATGCTAAGCGCTAAGAGGCCTACATTGGGAAAAAGAATATCTTCAAATAAAAACTACACAGATGCATTCTGTGAAACTTATTTCTGACCTGTAAATTCAGTTAACAGAGATAAAACATATTTTTGATTGAGCAGTTATGAAACACTCTTTTTGTAGAAAATGCAAGTGGAGATTCGGAGCGCTAAGAAGGTAATAGTGGAAAAAGGAATGTCTTCAAATATAAACTACACAGAATCATTCGGTGAAACTTCTTTCTGATCTGTGCATTCAGCTAACAGAGTTAAACCATACTTTTGATTGAGCAGTTTTGAAACACTCTGTCTGTAGAAAATGCAACTGGACATTCGTAGCGCTAAGTGGGTAATAGTGGAAAAAAGAATATGTTCATATATAAACTACACAGAAGCATTGTATGAAACTTCTTTCTGTTCCGTGCATTCAACTAACAGAGTTGAACCTTACTTTTGATTGAGCCGTTCTGAAACACTCTTTCTGTAGAAACTGCAATTGGACATTCTGAGCGCTAAGAGGCCTATATTGGGAAAAAGAATGTCTACAAATAAAAACTACACAGAAGAATTGTGTGAAACTTCTTTCTGTTCTGTTTGTTCAACTAACAGAGTTGAACCTTAATTTTGATTGAGCCGTTCTGTAACAGTCTTTCTGTAGAAAATGCAAGTGGAGATTCGGAGCGCTAAGAGGGTAATAGTGGAAAAAGGAATGTCTCCAAATATAAACTACACAGAATCATTCTGTGAAACTTCTTTCTGATCTGTGCATTCAGCTAACAGAGTTAAACCATACTTTTGATTGAGCAGATCTGAACACTCTTTCTGTAGAAAATGCAACTGGACATTTGGAGCGCTAAGAGAGTAGTAGTGGAAAAAGGAATATATTCAAATAGAAACTACACAGAAGCATTCTGTGAAACTTCTTTCTGATCTGAACATTCAGCTAACAGAGTTAAACCATACTTTTGATTGAGCAGTTTTGAAACACTCTGTCTGTAGAAAATGCAACTGGACATTCGTAGCGCTAAGTGGGTAATAGTGGAAAAAAGAATATGTTCAAATATAAACTACACAGAAGCATTGTATGAAACTTCTTTCTGTTCTGTGCATTCAACTAACAGAGTTGAACCTTACTTTTGATTGAGCCTTTCTGAAACACTCTTTCTGTAGAAACTGCAATTGGACATTCTGAGCGCTAAGAGGCCTATATTGGGAAAAATAATATCTTCAAATAAAAACTACACAGAAGCATTGTGTGAAACTTATTTCTGATATGTTCATTAAGCTAGCAGAGTTAAACCATACTTTTGATTGCGCAGTTCTGAACACTCTTTCTGTAGAAAATGCAAGTGGACATTCGGAGCGCTAAGAGGGTAATAGTGGAAAAAGGAATATATTCAAATATAAACTACACAGTAGCATTCTGTGAAAATTCTTTCTGTTCTGTGCATTCAACTAACAGAGTTGAACCTTACTTTTGATTGAGCCGTTCTGAAACACTCTTTCTGTAGAAACTGCAATTGGACATGCTAAGCGCTAAGAGGCCTATATTGGGAAAAAGAATATCTTCAAATAAAAACTACACAGATGCATTCTGTGAAACTTATTTCTGATCTGTAAATTCAGTTAACAGAGATAAAACATATTTTTGATTGAGCAGTTATGAAACACTCTTTTTGTAGAAAATGCAAGTGGAGATTCGGAGCGCTAAGAGGGTAATAGGGGAAAAAGGAATGTCTTCAAATATAAACTACACAGAATCATTCGGTGAAACTTCTTTCTGATCTGTGCATTCAGCTAACAGAGTTAAACCATACTTTTGATTGAGCAGATCTGAACACTCTTTCTGTTGAAAATGCAACTGGACATTTGGAGCGCTAAGAGCGTAGTAGTGGAAAAAGGAATATATTCAAATATAAACTACACAGAAGCATTCTGTGAAATTTCTTTCTGATCTGAGCATTCAGCTAACAGAGTTAAACCATACTTTTGATTGAGCAGTTTTGAAACACTCTGTCTGTAGAAAATGCAACTGGACATTCGTAGCACTAAGTGGGTAATAGTGGAAAAAAGAATATGTTCAAATATAAACTACACAGAAGCATTGTATGAAACTTCTTTCTGTTCTGTGCATTCAACTAACAGAGTTGAACCTTACTTTTGATTGAGCCGTTCTGAAACACTCTTTCTGTAGAAACTGCAATTGGACATTCTGAGCGCTAAGAGGCCTATATTGGGAAAAAAATGTCTACAAATAAAAACTACACAGAAGAATTGTGTGAAACTTCTTTCTGTTCTGTTTGTTCAACTAAATGAGTTGAACCTTAATTTTGATTGAGCCGTTCTGTAACAGTCTTTCTGTAGAAAATGCAAGTGGAGATTCGGAGCGCTAAGAGGGTAATAGTGGAAAAAGGAATGTCTCCAAATATAAACTACACAGAATCATTCTGTGAAACTTCTTTCTGATCTGTGCATTCAGCTAACAGAGTTAAACCATACTTTTGATTGAGCAGATCTGAACACTCTTTCTGTAGAAAATGCAACTGGACATTTGGAGCGCTAAGAGAGTAGTAGTGGAAAAAGGAATATATTCTAATATAAACTACACAGAAGCATTCTGTGAAACTTCTTTCTGATATGAGCATTCAGCTAACAGATTTAAACCATACTTTTGATTGAGCAGTTTTGAAACACTCTGTCTGTAGAAAATGCAACTGGACATTCGTAGCGCTAAGTGGGTAATAGTGGAAAAAAGAATATGTTCAAATATAAACTACACAGAAGCATTGTATGAAACTTCTTTCTGTTCTGTGCATTCAACTAACAGAGTTGAACCTTACTTTGATTGAGCCTTTCTGAAACACTCTTTCTGTAGAAACTGCAATTGGACATTCTGAGCGCTAAGAGGCCTCTATTGGGAAAAATAATATCTTCAAATAAAAACTACACAGAAGCATTGTGTGAAACTTATTTCTGATATGTTCATTAAGCTAACAGAGTTAAACCATACTTTTGATTGCGCAGTTCTGAACACTCTTTCTGTAGAAAATGCAAGTGGACATTCGGAGCGCTAAGAGGGTAATAGTGGAAAAAGGAATATATTCAAATATAAACTACACAGTAGCATTCTGTGAAAATTCTTTCTGTTCTGTGCATTCAACTAATAGAGTTGAACCTTACTTTTGATTGAGCCGTTCTGAAACACTCTTTCTGTAGAAACTGCAATTGGACATGCTAAGCGCTAAGAGGCCTACATTGGGAAAAAGAATATCTTCAAATAAAAACTACACAGATGCATTCTGTGAAACTTATTTCTGACCTGTAAATTCAGTTAACAGAGATAAAACATATTTTTGATTGAGCAGTTATGAAACACTCTTTTTGTAGAAAATGCAAGTGGAGATTCGGAGCGCTAAGAAGGTAATAGTGGAAAAAGGAATGTCTTCAAATATAAACTACACAGAATCATTCGGTGAAACTTCTTTCTGATCTGTGCATTCAGCTAACAGAGTTAAACCATACTTTTGATTGAGCAGTTTTGAAACACTCTGTCTGTAGAAAATGCAACTGGACATTCGTAGCGCTAAGTGGGTAATAGTGGAAAAAAGAATATGTTCATATATAAACTACACAGAAGCATTGTATGAAACTTCTTTCTGTTCCGTGCATTCAACTAACAGAGTTGAACCTTACTTTTGATTGAGCCGTTCTGAAACACTCTTTCTGTAGAAACTGCAATTGGACATTCTGAGCGCTAAGAGGCCTATATTGGGAAAAAGAATGTCTACAAATAAAAACTACACAGAAGAATTGTGTGAAACTTCTTTCTGTTCTGTTTGTTCAACTAACAGAGTTGAACCTTAATTTTGATTGAGCCGTTCTGTAACAGTCTTTCTGTAGAAAATGCAAGTGGAGATTCGGAGCGCTAAGAGGGTAATAGTGGAAAAAGGAATGTCTCCAAATATAAACTACACAGAATCATTCTGTGAAACTTCTTTCTGATCTGTGCATTCAGCTAACAGAGTTAAACCATACTTTTGATTGAGCAGATCTGAACACTCTTTCTGTAGAAAATGCAACTGGACATTTGGAGCGCTAAGAGAGTAGTAGTGGAAAAAGGAATATATTCAAATATAAACTACACAGAAGCATTCTGTGAAACTTCTTTCTGCTCTGAGCATTCAGCTAACAGAGTTAAACCATACTTTTGATTGAGCAGTTTTGAAACACTCTGTCTGTAGAAAATGCAACTGGACATTCGTAGCGCTAAGTGGGTAATAGTGGAAAAAAATATGTTCAAATATAAACTACACAGAAGCATTGTATGAAACTTCTTTCTGTTCTGTGCATTCAACTAACAGAGTTGAACCTTACTTTTGATTGAGCCTTTCTGAAACACTCTTTCTGTAAAACTGCAATTGGACATTCTGAGCGCTAAGAGGCCTCTATTGGGAAAAATAATATCTTCAAATAAAAACTACACAGAAGCATTGTGTGAAACTTATTTCTGATATGTTCATTAAGCTAACAGAGTTAAACCATACTTTTGATTGCGCAGTTCTGAACACTCTTTCTGTAGAAAATGCAAGTGGACATTCGGAGCGCTAAGAGGGTAATAGTGGAAAAAGGAATATATTCAAATATAAACTACACAGTAGCATTCTGTGAAAATTCTTTCTGTTCTGTGCATTCAACTAACAGAATTGAACCTTACTTTTGATTGAGCCGTTCTGAAACACTCTTTCTGTAGAAACTGCAATTGGACATGCTAAGCGCTAAGAGGCCTACATTGGGAAAAAGAATATCTTCAAATAAAAACTACACAGATGCATTCTGTGAAACTTATTTCTGATCTGTAAATTCAGTTAACAGAGATAAAACATATTTTTGATTGAGCAGTTATGAAACACTCTTTTTGTAGAAAATGCAAGTTTAGATTCGGAGCGCTAAGAGGTTAATAGTGGAAAAAGGAATGTCTTCAAATATAAACTACACAGAATCATTCGGTGAAACTTCTTTCTGATCTGTGCATTCAGCTAACAGAGTTAAACCATACTTTTGATTGAGCAGATCTGAACACTCTTTCTGTTGAAAATGCAACTGGACATTTGGAGCGCTAAGAGCGTAGTAGTGGAAAAAGGAATATATTCAAATATAAACTACACAGAAGCATTCTGTGAAACTTCTTTCTGATCTGAGCATTCAGCTAACAGAGTTAAACCATACTTTTGATTGAGCAGTTTTGAAACACTCTGTCTGTAGGAAATGCAACTGGACATTCGTAGCGCTAAGTGGGTAAGAGTGGAAAAAAGAATATGTTCAAATATAAACTACACAGAAGCATTGTATGAAACTTCTTTCTGTTCTGTGCATTCAACTAACAGAGTTGAACCTTACTTTTGATTGAGCCGTTCTGAAACACTCTTTCTGTAGAAACTGCAATTGGACATTCTGAGCGCTAAGAGGCCTATATTGGGAAAAAGAATGTCTACAAATAAAAACTACACAGAAGAATTGTGTGAAACTTCTTTCTGTTCTGTTTGTTCAACTAAAAGAGTTGAACCTTAGTTTTGATTGAGCCGTTCTGAAACACTCTTTCTGTAGAAAATGCAAGTGGAGATTCGGAGCGCTAAGAGGGTAATACTGGAAAAAGGAATGTCTCCAAATATAAACTACAGAGAATCATTCTGTGAAACTTCTTTCTGATCTGTGCATTCAGCTAACGGATTTAAACCATACTTTTGATTGAGCAGATCTGAACACTCTTTCTGTAGAAAATGCAACTGGACATTTGGAGCGCTAAGAGAGAAGTAGTGGAAAAAGGAATATATTCAAATATAAAATACACAGAAGCATTCTGTGAAACTTCTTTCGGATCTGAGCATTCAGCTAACAGAGATAAACCATACTTTTGATTGAGCAGATTTGAAACACTCTGTCTGTAGAAAATGCAACTGGACATTCGTAGCGCTAAGTGGGTAATAGTGGAAAAAAGAATATGTTCAAATATAAACTACACAGAAGCATTGTATGAAACTTCTTTCTGTTCTGTGCATTCAAATAACAGAGTTGAACCTTACTTTTGATTGAGCCTTTCTGAAACACTCTTTCTGTAGAAACTGCAATTGGACATTCTGAGCGCTAAGAGTTCTCTATTGGGAAAAATAATATCTTCAAATAAAAACTACACAGAAGCATTGTGTGAAACTTATTTCTGATATGTTCATTAAGCTAACAGAGTTAAACCATACTTTTGATTGCGCAGTTCTGAACACTCTTTCTGTAGAAAATGAAAGTGGACATTCGGAGCGCTAAGAGGGTAATAGTGGAAAAAGGAATATATTCAAATATAAACTACACAGTAGCATTCTGTGAAAATTCTTTCAGTTCTGTGCATTCAACTAACAGAGTTGAACCTTACTTTTGATTGAGCCGTTCTGAAACACTCTTTCTGTAGAAACTGCAATTGGACATGCTAAGCGCTAAGAGGCCTACATTGGGAAAAAGAATATCTTCAAATAAAAACTACACAGATGCATTCTGTGAAACTTATTTCTGATCTGTAAATTCAGTTAACAGAGATAAAACATATTTTTGATTGAGCAGTTATGAAACACTCTTTTTGTAGAAAATGCAAGTGGAGATTAGGAGCGCTAAGAGGGTAATAGTGGAAAAAGGAATGTCTTCAAATATAAACTACACAGAATCATTCGGTGAAACTTCTTTCTGATCTGTGCATTCAGCTAACAGAGTTAAACCATACTTTTGATTGAGCAGATCTGAACACTCTTTCTGTTGAAAATGCAACTGGACATTTGGAGCGCTAAGAGCGTAGTAGTGGAAAAAGGAATATATTCAAATATAAACTACACAGAAGCATTCTGTGAAACTTCTTTCTGATCTGAGCATTCAGCTAACAGAGCTAAACCATACTTTTGATTGAGCAGTTTTGAAACACTCTGTCTGTAGAAAATGCAACTGGACATTCGTAGCACTAAGTGGGTAATAGTGGAAAAAAGAATATGTTCAAATATAAACTACACAGAAGCATTGTATGAAACTTCTTTCTGTTCTGTGCATTCAACTAACAGAGTTGAACCTTACTTTTGATTGAGCCGTTCTGAAACACTCTTTCTGTAGAAACTGCAATTGGACATTCTGAGCGCTAAGAGGCCTATATTGGGAAAAAAATGTCTACAAATAAAAACTACACAGAAGAATTGTGTGAAACTTCTTTCTGTTCTGTTTGTTCAACTAAAAGAGTTGAACCTTAATTTTGATTGAGCCGTTCTGTAACAGTCTTTCTGTAGAAAATGCAAGTGGAGATTCGGAGCGCTAAGAGGGTAATACTGGAAAAAGGAATGTCTCCAAATATAAACTACACAGAATCATTCTGTGAAACTTCTTTCTGATCTGTGCATTCAGCTAACAGAGTTAAACCATACTTTTGATTGAGCAGATCTGAACACTCTTTCTGTAGAAAATGCAACTGGACATTTGGAGCGCTAAGAGAGTAGTAGTGGAAAAAGGAATATATTCTAATATAAACTACACAGAAGCATTCTGTGAAACTTCTTTCTGATCTGAGCATTCAGCTAACAGATTTAAACCATACTTTTGATTGAGCAGTTTTGAAACACTCTGTCTGTAGAAAATGCAACTGGACATTCGTAGCGCTAAGTGGGTAATAGTGGAAAAAAGAATATGTTCAAATATAAACTACACAGAAGCATTGTATGAAACTTCTTTCTGTTCTGTGCATTCAACTAACAGAGTTGAACCTTACTTTGATTGAGCCTTTCTGAAACACTCTTTCTGTAGAAACTGCAATTGGACATTCTGAGCGCTAAGAGGCCTCTATTGGGAAAAATAATATCTTCAAATAAAAACTACACAGAAGCATTGTGTGAAACTTATTTCTGATATGTTCATTAAGCTAACAGAGTTAAACCATACTTTTGATTGCGCAGTTCTGAACACTCTTTCTGTAGAAAATGCAAGTGGACATTCGGAGCGCTAAGAGGGTAATAGTGGAAAGAGGAATATATTCAAATATAAACTACACAGTAGCATTCTGTGAAAATTCTTTCTGTTCTGTGCATTCAACTAACAGAGTTGAACCTTACTTTTGATTGAGCCGTTCTGAAACACTCTTTCTGTAGAAACTGCAATTGGACATGCTAAGCGCTAAGAGGCCTACATTGGGAAAAAGAATATCTTCAAATAAAAACTACACAGATGCATTCTGTGAAACTTATTTCTGACCTGTAAATTCAGTTAACAGAGATAAAACATATTTTTGATTGAGCAGTTATGAAACACTCTTTTTGTAGAAAATGCAAGTGGAGATTCGGAGCGCTAAGAAGGTAATAGTGGAAAAAGGAATGTCTTCAAATATAAACTACACAGAATCATTCGGTGAAACTTCTTTCTGATCTGTGCATTCAGCTAACAGAGTTAAACCATACTTTTGATTGAGCAGTTTTGAAACACTCTGTCTGTAGAAAATGCAACTGGACATTCGTAGCGCTAAGTGGGTAATAGTGGAAAAAAGAATATGTTCATATATAAACTACACAGAAGCATTGTATGAAACTTCTTTCTGTTCCGTGCATTCAACTAACAGAGTTGAACCTTACTTTTGATTGAGCCGTTCTGAAACACTCTTTCTGTAGAAACTGCAATTGGACATTCTGAGCGCTAAGAGGCCTATATTGGGAAAAAGAATGTCTACAAATAAAAACTACACAGAAGAATTGTGTGAAACTTCTTTCTGTTCTGTTTGTTCAACTAACAGAGTTGAACCTTAATTTTGATTGAGCCGTTCTGTAACAGTCTTTCTGTAGAAAATGCAAGTGGAGATTCGGAGCGCTAAGAGGGTAATAGTGGAAAAAGGAATGTCTCCAAATATAAACTACACAGAATCATTCTGTGAAACTTCTTTCTGATCTGTGCATTCAGCTAACAGAGTTAAACCATACTTTTGATTGAGCAGATCTGAACACTCTTTCTGTAGAAAATGCAACTGGACATTTGGAGCGCTAAGAGAGTAGTAGTGGAAAAAGGAATATATTCAAATATAAACTACACAGAAGCATTCTGTGAAACTTCTTTCTGATCTGAGCATTCAGCTAACAGAGTTAAACCATACTTTTGATTGAGCAGATTTGAAACACTCTGTCTGTAGAAAATGCAACTGGACATTCGTAGCGCTAAGTGGGTAATAGTGGAAAAAAGAATATGTTCAAATATAAACTACACAGAAGCATTGTATGAAACTTCTTTCTGTTCTGTGCATTCAACTAACAGAGTTGAACCTTACTTTTGATTGAGCCTTTCTGAAACACTCTTTCTGTAAAACTGCAATTGGACATTCTGAGCGCTAAGAGGCCTCTATTGGGAAAAATAATATCTTCAAATAAAAACTACACAGAAGCATTGTGTGAAACTTATTTCTGATATGTTCATTAAGCTAACAGAGTTAAACCATACTTTTGATTGCGCAGTTCTGAACACTCTTTCTGTAGAAAATGCAAGTGGACATTCGGAGCGCTAAGAGGGTAATAGTGGAAAAAGGAATATATTCAAATATAAACTACACAGTAGCATTCTGTGAAAATTCTTTCTGTTCTGTGCATTCAACTAACAGAGTTGAACCTTACTTTTGATTGAGCCGTTCTGAAACACTCTTTCTGTAGAAACTGCAATTGGACATGCTAAGCGCTAAGAGGCCTACATTGGGAAAAAGAATATCTTCAAATAAAAACTACACAGATGCATTCTGTGAAACTTATTTCTGATCTGTAAATTCAGTTAACAGAGATAAAACATATTTTTGATTGAGCAGTTATGAAACACTCTTTTTGTAGAAAATGCAAGTGGAGATTCGGAGCGCTAAGAGGGTAATAGTGGAAAAAGGAATGTCTTCAAATATAAACTACACAGAATCATTCGGTGAAACTTCTTTCTGATCTGTGCATTCAGCTAACAGAGTTAAACCATACTTTTGATTGAGCAGATCTGAACACTCTTTCTGTTGAAAATGCAACTGGACATTTGGAGCGCTAAGAGCGTAGTAGTGGAAAAAGGAATATATTCAAATATAAACTACACAGAAGCATTCTGTGAAACTTCTTTCTGATCTGAGCATTCAGCTAACAGAGTTAAACCATACTTTTGATTGAGCAGTTTTGAAACACTCTGTCTGTAGAAAATGCAACTGGACATTCGTAGCGCTAAGTGGGTAAGAGTGGAAAAAAGAATATGTTCAAATATAAACTACACAGAAGCATTGTATGAAACTTCTTTCTATTCTGTGCATTCAACTAACAGAGTTGAACCTTACTTTTGATTGAGCCGTTCTGAAACACTCTTTCTGTAGAAACTGCAATTGGACATTCTGAGCGCTAAGAGGCCTATATTGGGAAAAAGAATGTCTACAAATAAAAACTACACAGAAGAATTGTGTGAAACTTCTTTCTGTTCTGTTTGTTCAACTAAAAGAGTTGAACCTTAGTTTTGATTGAGCCGTTCTGAAACACTCTTTCTGTAGAAAATGCAAGTGGAGATTCGGAGCGCTAAGAGGGTAATAGTGGAAAAAGGAATGTCTTCAAATATAAACTACACAGAATCATTCTGTGAAACTTCTTTCTGATCTGTGCATTCAGCTAACAGAGTTAAACCATACTTTTGATTGAGCAGATCTGAACACTCTTTCTGTAGAAAATGCAACTGGACATTTGGAGCGCTAAGAGAGTAGTAGTGGAAAAAGGAATATATTCAAATATAAACTACACAGAAGCATTCTGTGAAACTTCTTTCTGATCTGAGCATTCAGCTAACAGAGTTAAACCATACTTTTGATTGAGCAGTTTTGAAACACTCTGTCTGTAGAAAATGCAACTGGACATTCGTAGCGCTAAGTGGGCAATAGTGGAAAAAAGAATATGTTCAAATATAAACTACACAGAAGCATTTTATGAAACTTCTTTCTGTTCTGTGCATTCAACTAACAGAGTTGAACCTTACTTTTGATTGAGCCTTTCTGAAACACTCTTTCTGTAGAATCTGCAATTGGACATTCTGAGCGCTAAGAGGCCTTATTGGGAAATATAATATCTTCAAATAAAAACTACACAGAAGCATTGTGTGAAACTTATTTTTGATATGTTCATTAAGCTAACAGAGTTAAACCATACTTTTGATTGCGCAGTTCTGAACACTCTTTCGGTAGAAAATGCAAGTGGACATTCGGAGCGCTAAGAGGGTAATTGTGGAAAAAGGAATATATTCAAATATAAACTACACAGTAGCATTCTGTGAAAATTCTTTCTGTTCTGTGCATTCAACTAACAGAGTTGAACCTTACCTTTGATTGAGCCGTTCTGAAACACTCTTTCTGTAGAAACTGCAATTGGACATGCTAAGCGCTAAGAGGCCTACATTGGGAAAAAGAATATCTTCAAATAAAAACTACACAGATGCATTCTGTGAAACTTATTTCTGATCTGTAAATTCAGTTAACAGAGATAAAACATATTTTTGATTGAGCAGTTATGAAACACTCTTTTTGTAGAAAATGCAAGTGGAGATTCGGAGCGCTAAGAGGGTAATAGTGGAAAAAGGAATGTCTTCAAATATAAACTACACAGAATCATTCAGTGAAACTTCTTTCTGATCTGTGCATTCAGCTAACAGAGTTAAACCATACTTTTGATTGAGCAGATCTGAACTCTCTTTCTGTTGAAAATGCAACTGGACATTTGGAGCGCTAAGAGCGTATTAGTGGAAAAAGGAATATATTCATATATAAACTACACAGAAGCATTCTGTGAAACTTCTTTCTGATCTGAGCATTCAGCTAACAGAGTTAAACCATACTTTTGATTGAGCAGTTTTGAAACACTCTGTCTGTAGAAAATGCAACTGGACATTCGTAGCGCTAAGTGGGTAAGAGTGGAAAAAAGAATATGTTCAAATATAAACTACACAGAAGCATTGTATGAAACTTCTTTCTGTTCTGTGCATTCAACTAACAGAGTTGAGCCTTACTTTTGATTGAGCCGTTCTGAAACACTCTTTCTGTAGAAACTGCAATTGGACATTCTGAGCGCTAAGAGGCCTATAATGGGAAAAAGAATGTCTACAAGTAAAAACTACACAGAAGAATTGTGTGAAACTTCTTTCTGTTCTGTTTGTTCAACTAAAAGAGTTGAACCTTACTTTTGATTGAGCCGTTCTGAAACACTCTTTCTGTAGAAAATGCAAGTGGAGATTCGGAGCGCTAAGAGGGTATTACTGGAAAAAGGAATGTCTCCAAATATAAACTACACAGAATCATTCTGTGAAACTTCTTTCTGATCTGTGCATTCAGCTAACAGAATCAAACCATACTTTTGATTGAGCAGATCTGAACACTCTTTCTGTAGAAAATGCAACTGGACATTTGGAGCGCTAAGAGAGTAGTAGTGGAAAAAGGAATATATTCAAATATAAACTACACAGAAGCATTCTGTGAAACTTCTTTCTGATCTGAGCATTCAGCTAACAGAGTTAAACCATACTTTTGATTGAGCAGTTTTGAAACACTCTGTCTGTAGAAAATGCAACTGGACATTCGTAGCGCTAAGTGGGTAATAGTGGAAAAAAGAATATGTTCAAATATAAACTACACAGAAGCATTGTATGAAACTTCTTTCTGTTCTGTGCATTCAACTAACAGAGTTGAACCTTACATTTGATTGAGCCTTTCTGAAACACTCTTTCTGTAGAAACTGCAATTGGACATTCTGAGCGCTAAGAGGCCTCTATTGGGAAAAATAATATCTTCAAATAAAAATTACACAGAAGCATTGTGTGAAACTTATTTCTGATATGTTCATTAAGCTAACAGAGTTAAACCATACTTTTGATTGCACACTTCTGAACACTCTTTCTGTAGAAAATGCAAGTGGACATTCGGAGCGCTAAGAGGGTAATAGTGGAAAAAGGAATATATTCAAATATAAACTACACAGTAGCATTCTGTGAAAATTCTTTCTGTTCTGTGCATTCAACTAACAGAGTTGAACCTTACTTTTGATTGAGCCGTTCTGAAACACTCTTTCTGTAGAAACTGCAATTGGACATGCTAAGCGCTAAGAGGCCTACATTGGGAAAAAGAATATCTTCAAATAAAAACTACACAGATGCATTCTGTGAAACTTATTTCTGATCTGTAAATTCAGTTAACAGATATAAAACATATTTTTGATTGAGCAGTTATGAAACACTCTTTTTGTAGAAAATGCAAGTGGAGATTCGGAGCGCTAAGAGGGTAATAGTGGAAAAAGGAATGTCTTCAAATATAAACTACACAGAATCATTCGGTGAAACTTCTTTCTGATCTGTGCATTCAGCTAACAGAGTTAAACCATACTTTTGATTGAGCAGATCTGAACACTCTTTCTGTTGAAAATGCAACTGGACATTTGGAGCGCTAAGAGCGTAGTAGTGGAAAAAGGAATATATTCAAATATAAACTACACAGAAGCATTCTGTGAAACTTCTTTCTGATCTGAGCATTCAGCTAACAGAGTTAAACCATACTTTTGATTGAGCAGTTTTGAAACACTCTGTCTGTAGAAAATGCAACTGGACATTCGTAGCGCTAAGTGGGTAATAGTGGAAAAAAGAATATGTTCAAATATAAACTACACAGAAGCATTGTATGAAACTTCTTTCTGTTCTGTGCACTCAACTAACAGAGTTGAACCTTACTTTTGATTGAGCCGTTCTGAAACACTCTTTCTGTAGAAACTGCAATTGGACATTCTGAGCGCTAAGAGGCCTATATTGGGAAAAAGAATGTCTACAAATAAAAACTACACAGAAGAATTGTGTGAAACTTCTTTCTGTTCTGTTTGTTCAACTAAAAGAGTTGAACCTTAGTTTTGATTGAGCCGTTCTGAAACACTCTTTCTGTAGAAAATGCAAGTGGAGATTCGGAGCGCTAAGAGGGTAATAGTGGAAAAAGGAATGTCTCCAAATATAAACTACACAGAATCATTCTGTGAAACTTCTTTCTGATCTGTGCATTCAGCTAACAGAGTTAAACCATACTTTTGATTGAGCAGATCTGAACACTCTTTCTGTAGAAAATGCAACTGGACATTTGGAGCGCTAAGAGAGTAGTAGTGGAAAAAGGAATATATTCAAATATAAACTACACAGAAGCATTCTGTGAAACTTCTTTCTGATCTGAGCATTCAGCTAACAGAGTTAAACCATACTTTTGATTGAGCAGTTTTGAAACACTCTGTCTGTAGAAAATGCAACTGGACATTCGTAGCGCTAAGTGGGTAATAGTGGAAACAAGAATATGTTCAAATATAAACTACACAGAAGCATTGTATGAAACTTCTTTCTGTTCTGTGCATTCAACTAACAGAGTTGAACCTTACTTTTGATTGAGCCTTTCTGAAACACTCTTTCTGTAGAAACTGCAATTGGACATTCTGAGCGCTAAGAGGCCTCTATTGGGAAAAATAATATCTTCAAATAAAAACTACACAGAAGCATTGTGTGAAACTTATTTCTGATATGTTCATTAAGCTAACAGAGTTAAACCATACTTTTGATTGCGCACTTCTGAACACTCTTTCTGTAGAAAATGCAAGTGGACATTCGGAGCGCTAAGAGGGTAATAGTGGAAAAAGGAATATATTCAAATATAAACTACACAGTAGCATTCTGTGAAAATTCTTTCTGTTCTGTGCATTCAACTAACAGAGTTGAACCTTACTTTTGATTGAGCCGTTCTGAAACACTCTTTCTGTAGAAACTGCAATTGGACATGCTAAGCGCTAAGAGGCCTACATTGGGAAAAAGAATATCTTCAAATAAAAACTACACAGATGCATTCTGTGAAACTTATTTCTGATCTGTAAATTCAGTTAACAGATATAAAACATATTTTTGATTGAGCAGTTATGAAACACTCTTTTTGTAGAAAATGCAAGTGGAGATTCGGAGCGCTAAGAGGGTAATAGTGGAAAAAGGAATGTCTTCAAATATAAACTACACAGAATCATTCGGTGAAACTTCTTTCTGATCTGTGCATTCAGCTAACAGAGTTAAACCATACTTTTGATTGAGCAGATCTGAACACTCTTTCTGTTGAAAATGCAACTGGACATTTGGAGCGCTAAGAGCGTAGTAGTGGAAAAAAGAATATATTCAAATATAAACTACACAGAAGCATTCTGTGAAACTTCTTTCTGATCTGAGCATTCAGCTAACAGAGTTAAACCATACTTTTGATTGAGCAGTTTTGAAACACTCTGTCTGTAGAAAATGCAACTGGACATTCGTAGCGCTAAGTGGGTAATAGTGGAAAAAAGAATATGTTCAAATATAAACTACACAGAAGCATTGTATGAAACTTCTTTCTGTTCTGTGCACTCAACTAACAGAGTTGAACCTTACTTTTGATTGAGCCGTTCTGAAACACTCTTTCTGTAGAAACTGCAATTGGACATTCTGAGCGCTAAGAGGCCTATATTGGGAAAAAGAATGTCTACAAATAAAAACTACACAGAAGAATTGTGTGAAACTTCTTTCTGTTCTGTTTGTTCAACTAAAAGAGTTGAACCTTAGTTTTGATTGAGCCGTTCTGAAACACTCTTTCTGTAGAAAATGCAAGTGGAGATTCGGAGCGCTAAGAGGGTAATAGTGGAAAAAGGAATGTCTCCAAATATAAACTACACAGAATCATTCTGTGAAACTTCTTTCTGATCTGTGCATTCAGCTAACAGAGTTAAACCATACTTTTGATTGAGCAGATCTGAACACTCTTTCTGTAGAAAATGCAACTGGACATTTGGAGCGCTAAGAGAGTAGTAGTGGAAAAAGGAATATATTCAAATATAAACTACACAGAAGCATTCTGTGAAACTTCTTTCTGATCTGAGCATTCAGCTAACAGAGTTAAACCATACTTTTGATTGAGCAGTTTTGAAACACTCTGTCTGTAGAAAATGCAACTGGACATTCGTAGCGCTAAGTGGGTAATAGTGGAAACAAGAATATGTTCAAATATAAACTACACAGAAGCATTTTATGAAACTTCTTTCTGTTCTGTGCATTCAACTAACAGAGTTGAACCTTACTTTTGATTGAGCCTTTCTGAAACACTCTTTCTGTAGAATCTGCAATTGGACATTCTGAGCGCTAAGAGGCCTTATTGGGAAAAATAATATCTTCAAATAAAAACTACACAGAAGCATTGTGTGAAACTTATTTTTGATATGTTCATTAAGCTAACAGAGTTAAACCATACTTTTGATTGCGCAGTTCTGAACACTCTTTCTGTAGAAAATGCAAGTGGACATTCGGAGCGCTAAGAGGGTAATTGTGGAAAAAGGAATATATTCAAATATAAACTACACAGTAGCATTCTGTGAAAATTCTTTCTGTTCTGTGCATTCAACTAACAGAGTTGAACCTTACCTTTGATTGAGCCGTTCTGAAACACTCTTTCTGTAGAGACTGCAATTGGACATGCTAAGCGCTAAGAGGCCTACATTGGGAAAAAGAATATCTTCAAATAAAAACTACACAGATGCATTCTGTGAAACTTATTTCTGATCTGTAAATTCAGTTAACAGAGATAAAACATATTTTTGATTGAGCAGTTATGAAACACTCTTTTTGTAGAAAATGCAAGTGGAGATTCGGAGCGCTAAGAGGGTAATAGTGGAAAAAGGAATGTCTTCAAATATAAACTACACAGAATCATTCGGTGAAACTTCTTTCTGATCTGTGCATTCAGCTAACAGAGTTAAACCATACTTTTGATTGAGCAGATCTGAACACTCTTTCTGTTGAAAATGCAACTGGACATTTGGAGCGCTAAGAGCGTATTAGTGGAAAAAGGAATATATTCATATATAAACTACACAGAAGCATTCTGTGAAACTTCTTTCTGATCTGAGCATTCAGCTAACAGAGTTAAACCATACTTTTGATTGAGCAGTTTTGAAACACTCTGTCTGTAGGAAATGCAACTGGATATTCGTAGCGCTAAGTGGGTAAGAGTGGAAAAAAGAATATGTTCAAATATAAACTACACAGAAGCATTGTATGAAACTCCTTTCTGTTCTGTGCATTCAACTAAGAGAGTTGAACCTTACTTTTGATTGAGCCTTTCTGAAACACTCTTTCTGTAGAAACTGCAATTGGACATTCTGAGCGCTAAGAGGCATCTATTGGGAAAAATAATATCTTCAAATAAAAACTACACAGAAGCATTGTGTGAAACTTATTTCTGATATGTTCATTAAGCTAACAGAGTTAAACCATACTTTTGATTGCGCAGTTCTGAACACTCTTTCTGTAGAAATTGCAAGTGGACATTCCGAGCGCTAAGAGGGTAATAGTGGAAAAAGGAATATATTCAAATATAAACTACACAGT
The DNA here is from genome assembly GCF_028878055.3 of Symphalangus syndactylus. Lineage (NCBI taxonomy): Eukaryota > Metazoa > Chordata > Mammalia > Primates > Hylobatidae > Symphalangus > Symphalangus syndactylus. The sequence continues at coordinate 105,467,116 of NC_072437.2, read as the reverse complement.
AGCATTCTGTGAAAATTCTTTCTGTTCTGTGCATTCAACTAACAGAGTTGAACCTTACTTTTGATTGAGCCGTTCTGAAACACTCTTTCTGTAGAAACTGCAATTGGACATGCTAAGCGCTAAGAGTCCTACATTGGGAAAAAGAATATCTTCAAATAAAAACTACACAGATGCATTCTGTGAAACTTATTTCTGATCTGTAATTTCAGTTAACAGAGATAAAACATATTTTTGATTGAGCAGTTATGAAACACTCTTTTTGTAGAAAATGCAAGTGGAGATTCGGAGCGCTAAGAGGGTAATAGTTTAAAAAGTAATGTCTTCAAATATAAACTACACAGAATCATTCGGTGAAACTTCTTTCTGATCTGTGCATTCAGCTAACAGAGTTAAAACATACTTTTGATTGAGCAGATCTGAACACTCTTTCTGTAGAAAATGCAACTGGACATTTGGAGCGCTAAGAGCGTAGTAGTGGAAAAAGGAATATATTCAAATATAAACTACACAGAAGCATTCTGTGAAACTTCTTTCTGATCTGAGCATTCAGCTAACAGAGTTAAACCATACTTTTGATTGAGCAGTTTTGAAACACTCTGTCTGTAGAAAATGCAACTGGACATTCGTAGCCCTAAGTGGGTAATAGTGGAAAAAAGAATATGTTCAAATATAAACTACACAGAAGCATTGTATGAAACTTCTTTCTGTTCTGTGCACTCAACTAACAGAGTTGAACCTTACTTTTGATTGAGCCGTTCTGAAACACTCTTTCTGTAGAAACTGCAATTGGACATTCTGAGCGCTAAGAGGCCTATATTGGGAAAAAGAATGTCTACAAATAAAAACTACACAGAAGAATTGTGTGAAACTTCTTTCTGTTCTGTTTGTTCAACTAAAAGAGTTGAACCTTAGTTTTGATTGAGCCGTTCTGAAACACTCTTTCTGTAGAAAATGCAAGTGGAGATTCGGAGCGCTAAGAGGGTAATAGTGGAAAACGGAATGTCTCCAAATATAAACTACACAGAATCATTCTGTGAAACTTCTTTCTGATCTGTGCATTCAGCTAACAGAGTTAAACCATACTTTTGATTGAGCAGATCTGAACACTCTTTCTGTAGAAAATGCAACTGGACATTTGGAGCGCTAAGAGAGTAGTAGTGGAAAAAGGAATATATTCAAATAGAAACTACACAGAAGCATTCTGTGAAACTTATTTCTGATCTGAGCATTCAGCTAACAGAGTTAAACCATACTTTTGATTGAGCAGTTTTGAAACACTCTGTCTGTAGAAAATGCAACTGGACATTCGTAGCGCTAAGTGGGTAATAGTGGAAAAAAGAATATGTTCAAATATAAACTACACAGAAGCATTGTATGAAACTTCTTTCTGTTCTGTGCATTCAACTAACAGAGTTGAACCTTACTTTTGATTGAGCCTTTCTGAAACACTCTTTCTGTAGAAACTGCAATTGGACATTCTGAGCGCTAAGAGGCCTCTATTGGGAAAAATAATATCTTCAAATAAAAACTACACAGAAGCATTGTGTGAAACTTATTTCTGATATGTTCATTAAGCTAACAGAGTTAAACCATACTTTTGATTGCGCAGTTCTGAACACTCTTTCTGTAGAAAATGCAAGTGGACATTCGGAGCGCTAAGAGGGTAATAGTGGAAAAAGGAATATATTCAAATATAAACTACACAGTAGCATTCTGTGAAAATACTTTATGTTCTGTGCATTCAACTAACAGAGTTGAACCTTACTTTTGATTGAGCCGTTCTGAAACACTCTTTCTGTAGAAACTGCAATTGGACATGCTAAGCGCTAAGAGGCCTACATTGGGAAAAAGAATATCTTCAAATAAAAACTACACAGATGCACTCTGTGAAACTTATTTCTGATCTGTAAATTCAGTTAACAGAGATAAAACATATTTTTGATTGAGCAGTTATGAAACACTCTTTTTGTAGAAAATGCAAGTGGAGATTCGGAGCGCTAAGAGGGTAATATTGGAAAAAGGAATGTCTTCAAATATAAACTACACAGAATCATTCGGTGAAACTTCTTTCTGATCTGTGCATTCAGCTAACAGAGTTAAACCATACTTTTGATTGAGCAGATCTGAACACTCTTTCTGTTGAAAATGCAACTGGACATTTGGAGCGGTAAGAGCGTAGTAGTGGAAAAAGGAATATATTCAAATATAAACTACACAGAAGCATTCTGTGAAACTTCTTTCTGATCTGAGCATTCAGCTAACAGAGTTAAACCATACTTTAGATTGAGCAGTTTTGAAACACTCTGTCTGTAGAAAATGCAACTGGACATTCGTAGCGCTAAGTGGGTAATAGTGGAAAAAAGAATATGTTCAAATATAAACTACACAGAAGCATTGTATGAAACTTCTTTCTGTTCTGTGCACTCAACTAACAGAGTTGAACCTTACTTTTGATTGAGCCGTTCTGAAAGACTCTTTCTGTAGAAACTGCAATTGGACATTCTGAGCGCTAAGAGGCCTATATTGGGAAAAAGAATGTCTACAAATAAAAACTACACAGAAGAATTGTGTGAAACTTCTTTCTGTTCTGTTTGTTCAACTAAAAGAGTTGAAACTTAGTTTTGATTGAGCCGTTCTGAAACACTCTTTCTGTAGAAAATGCAAGTGGAGATTCGGAGCGCTAAGAGGGTAATAGTGGAAAAAGGAATGTCTCCAAATATAAACTACACAGAATCATTCTGTGAAACTTCTTTCTGATCTGTGCATTCAGCTAACAGAGTTAAACCATACTTTTGATTGAGCAGATCTGAACACTCTTTCTGTAGAAAATGCAACTGGACATTTGGAGCGCTAAGAGAGTAGTAGTGGAAAAAGGAATATATTCAAATAGAAACTACACAGAAGCATTCTGTGAAACTTCTTTCTGATCTGAGCATTCAGCTAACAGAGTTAAACCATACTTTTGATTGAGCAGTTTTGAAACACTCTGTCTGTAGAAAATGCAACTGGACATTCGTAGCGCTAAGTGGGTAAGAGTGGAAAAAAGAATATGTTCAAATATAAACTACACAGAAGCATTGTATGAAACTTCTTTCTGTTCTGTGCATTCAACTAACAGAGTTGAACCTTACTTTTGATTGAGCCTTTCTGAAACACTCTTTCTGTAGAAACTGCAATTGGACATTCTGAGCGCTAAGAGGCCTATATTGGGAAAAAGAATGTCTACAAATAAAAACTACACAGAAGAATTGTGTGAAACTTCTTTCTGTTCTGTTTGTTCAACTAAAAGAGTTGAACCTTAGTTTTGATTGAGCCGTTCTGAAACACTCTTTCTGTAGAAAATGCAAGTGGAGATTCGGAGCGCTAAGAGGGTAATAGTGGAAAAAGGAATGTCTCCAAATATAAACTACACAGAATCATTCTGTGAAACTTCTTTCTGATCTGTGCATTCAGCTAACAGAGTTAAACCATACTTTTGATTGAGCAGATCTGAACACTCTTTCTGTAGAAAATGCAACTGGACATTTGGAGCGCTAAGAGAGTAGTAGTGGAAAAAGGAATATATTCAAATATAAACTACACAGAAGCATTCTGTGAAACTTCTTTCTGATCTGAGCATTCAGCTAACAGAGTTAAACCATACTTTTGATTGAGCAGTTTTGAAACACTCTGTCTGCAGAAAATGCAACTGGACATTCGTAGCGCTAAGTGGGTAATAGTGGAAAAAAGAATATGTTCAAATATAAACTACACAGAAGCATTTTATGAAACTTCTTTCTGTTCTGTGCATTCAACTAACAGAGTTGAACCTTACTTTTGATTGAGCCTTTCTGAAACACTCTTTCTGTAGAATCTGCAATTGGACATTCTGAGCGCTAAGAGGCCTTATTGGGAAAAATAATATCTTCAAATAAAAACTACACAGAAGCATTGTGTGAAACTTATTTTTGATATGTTCATTAAGCTAACAGAGTTAAACCATACTTTTGATTGCGCAGTTCTGAACACTCTTTCGGTAGAAAATGCAAGTGGACATTCGGAGCGCTAAGAGGGTAATAGTGGAAAAAGGAATATATTCAAATATAAACTACACAGTAGCATTCTGTGAAAATTCTTTCTGTTCTGTGCATTCAACTAACAGAGTTGAACCTTACCTTTGATTGAGCCGTTCTGAAACACTCTTTCTGTAGAAACTGCAATTGGACATGCTAAGCGCTAAGAGGCCTACATTGGGAAAAAGAATATCTTCAAATAAAAACTACACAGATGCATTCTGTGAAACTTATTTCTGATCTGTAAATTCAGTTAACAGAGATAAAACATATTTTTGATTGAGCAGTTATGAAACACTCTTTTTGTAGAAAATGCAAGTGGAGATTCGGAGCGCTAAGGGGGTAATAGTGGAAAAAGGAATGTCTTCAAATATAAACTACACAGAATCATTCAGTGAAACTTCTTTCTGATCTGTGCATTCAGCTAACAGAGTTAAACCATACTTTTGATTGAGCAGATCTGAACACTCTTTCTGTAGAAAATGCAACTGGACATTTGGAGCGCTAAGAGAGTAGTAGTGGAAAAAGGAATATATTCAAATATAAACTACACAGAAGCATTCTGTGAAACTTCTTTCTGATCTGAGCATTCAGCTAACAGAGTTAAACCATACTTTTGATTGAGCAGTTTTGAAACACTCTGTCTGTAGAAAATGCAACTGGACATTCGTAGCGCTAAGTGGGTAATAGTGGAAAAAAGAATATGTTCAAATATAAACTACACAGAAGCATTGTATGAAACTTCTTTCTGTTCTGTGCATTCAACTAACAGAGTTGAACCTTACATTTGATTGAGCCTTTCTGAAACACTCTTTCTGTAGAAACTGCAATTGGACATTCTGAGCGCTAAGAGGCCTCTATTGGGAAAAATAATATCTTCAAATAAAAATTACACAGAAGCATTGTGTGAAACTTATTTCTGATATGTTCATTAAGCTAACAGAGTTAAACCATACTTTTGATTGCGCAGTGCTGAACACTCTTTCTGTAGAAAATGCAAGTGGACATTCGGAGCGCTAAGAGGGTAATAGTGGAAAAAGGAATATATTCAAATATAAACTACACAGTAGCATTCTGTGAAAATACTTTCTGTTCTGTGCATTCAACTAACAGAGTTGAACCTTACTTTTGATTGAGCCGTTCTGAAACACTCTTTCTGTAGAAACTGCAATTGGACATGCTAAGCGCTAAGAGGCCTACATTGGGAAAAAGAATATCTTCAAATAAAAACTACACAGATGCACTCTGTGAAACTTATTTCTGATCTGTAAATTCAGTTAACAGAGATAAATCATATTTTTGATTGAGCAGTTATGAAACACTCTTTTTGTAGAAAATGCAAGTGGAGATTCGGAGCGCTAAGAGGGTAATATTGGAAAAAGGATTGTCTTCAAATATAAACTACACAGAATCATTCGGTGAAACTTCTTTCTGATCTGTGCATTCAGCTAACAGAGTTAAACCATACTTTTGATTGAGCAGATCTGAACACTCTTTCTGTTGAAAATGCAACTGGACATTTGGAGCGGTAAGAGCGTAGTAGTGGAAAAAGATATATATTCAAATATAAACTTCACAGAAGCATTCTGTGAAACTTCTTTCTGATCTGAGCATTCAGCTAACAGAGTTAAACCATATTTTAGATTGAGCAGTTTTGAAACACTCTGTCTGTAGAAAATGCAACTGGACATTCGTAGCGCTAAGTGGGTAATAGTGGAAAAAAGAATATGTTCAAATATAAACTACACAGAAGCATTGTATGAAACTTCTTTCTGTTCTTTGCACTCAACTAACAGAGTTGAACCTTACTTTTGATTGAGCCGTTCTGAAAGACTCTTTCTGTAGAAACTGCAATTGGACATTCTGAGCGCTAAGAGGCCTATATTGGGAAAAAGAATGTCTACAAATAAAAACTACACAGAAGAATTGTGTGAAAGTTCTTTCTGTTCTGTTTGTTCAACTAAAAGAGTTGAAACTTAGTTTTGATTGAGCCGTTCTGAAACACTCTTTCTGTAGAAAATGCAAGTGGAGATTCGGAGCGCTAAGAGGGTAATAGTGGAAAAAGGAATGTCTCCAAATATAAACTACACAGAATCATTCTGTGAAACTTCTTTCTGATCTGTGCATTCAGCTAACAGAGTTAAACCATACTTTTGATTGAGCAGATCTGAACACTCTTTGTGTAGAAAATGCAACTGGACATTTGGAGCGCTAAGAGAGTAGTAGTGGAAAAAGGAATATATTCAAATAGAAACTACACAGAAGCATTCTGTGAAACTTCTTTCTGATCTGAGCATTCAGCTAACAGAGTTAAACCATACTTTTGATTGAGCAGTTTTGAAACACTCTGTCTGTAGAAAATGCAACTGGACATTCGTAGCGCTAAGTGGGTAAGAGTGGAAAAAAGAATATGTTCAAATATAAACTACACAGAAGCATTGTATGAAACTTCTTTCTGTTCTGTGCATTCAACTAACAGAGTTGAACCTTACTTTTGATTGAGCCGTTCTGAAACACTCTTTCTGTAGAAACTGCAATTGGACATTCTGAGCGCTAAGAGGCCTATATTGGGAAAAAGAATGTCTACAAATAAAAACTACACAGAAGAATTGTGTGAAACTTCTTTCTGTTCTGTTTGTTCAACTAAAAGAGTTGTACCTTAGTTTTGATTGAGCCGTTCTGAAACACTCTTTCTGTAGAAAATGCAAGTGGAGATTCGGAGCGCTAAGAGGGTAATAGTGGAAAAAGGAATGTCTCCAAATATAAACTACACAGAATCATTCTGTGAAACTTCTTTCTGATCTGTGCATTCAGCTAACAGAGTTAAACCATACTTTTGATTGAGCAGATCTGAACACTCTTTCTGTAGAAAATGCAACTGGACATTTGGAACGCTAAGAGAGTAGTAGTGGAAAAAGGAATATATTCAAATATAAACTACACAGAAGCATTCTGTGAAACTTCTTTCTGATCTGAGCATTCAGCTAACAGAGTTAAACCATACTTTTGATTGAGCAGTTTTGAAACACTCTGTCTGTAGAAAATGCAACTGGACATTCGTAGCGCTAAGTGGGTAATAGTGGAAAAAAGAATATGTTCAAATATAAACTACACAGAAGCATTGTATGAAACTTCTTTCTGTTCTGTGCATTCAACTAACAGAGTTGAACCTTACTTTTGATTGAGCCTTTCTGAAACACTCTTTCTGTAGAAACTGCAATTGGACATTCAGAGCGCTAAGAGGCCTATATTGGGAAAAATAATATCTTCAAATAAAAACTACACAGAAGCATTGTGTGAAACTTATTTCTGATATGTTCATTAAGCTAACAGAGTTAAACCATACTTTTGATTGCGCAGTTCTGAACACTCTTTCGGTAGAAAATGCAAGTGGACATTCGGAGCGCTAAGAGGGTAATAGTGGAAAAAGGAATATATTCAAATATAAACTACACAGTAGCATTCTGTGAAAATTCTTTCTGTTCTGTGCATTCAACTAACAGAGTTGAACCTTACCTTTGATTGAGCCGTTCTGAAACACTCTTTCTGTAGAAACTGCAATTGGACATGCTAAGCGCTAAGAGGCCTACATTGGGAAAAAGAATATCTTCAAATAAAAACTACACAGATGCATTCTGTGAAACTTATTTCTGATCTGTAAATTCAGTTAACAGAGATAAAACATATTTTTGATTGAGCAGTTATGAAACACTCTTTTTGTAGAAAATGCAAGTGGAGATTCGGAGCGCTAAGGGGGTAATAGTGGAAAAAGGAATGTCTTCAAATATAAACTACACAGAATCATTCAGTGAAACTTCTTTCTGATCTGTGCATTCAGCTAACAGAGTTAAACCATACTTTTGATTGAGCAGATCTGAACACTCTTTCTGTAGAAAATGCAACTGGACATTTGGAGCGCTAAGAGAGTAGTAGTGGAAAAAGGAATATATTCAAATATAAACTACACAGAAGCATTCTGTGAAACTTCTTTCTGATCTGAGCATTCAGCTAACAGAGTTAAACCATACTTTTGATTGAGCAGTTTTGAAACACTCTGTCTGTAGAAAATGCAACTGGACATTCGTAGCGCTAAGTGGGTAATAGTGGAAAAAAGAATATGTTCAAATATAAACTACACAGAAGCATTGTATGAAACTTCTTTCTGTTCTGTGCATTCAACTAACAGAGTTGAACCTTACATTTGATTGAGCCTTTCTGAAACACTCTTTCTGTAGAAACTGCAATTGGACATTCTGAGCGCTAAGAGGCCTCTATTGGGAAAAATAATATCTTCAAATAAAAATTACACAGAAGCATTGTGTGAAACTTATTTCTGATATGTTCATTAAGCTAACAGAGTTAAACCATACTTTTGATTGCGCAGTGCTGAACACTCTTTCTGTAGAAAATGCAAGTGGACATTCGGAGCGCTAAGAGGGTAATAGTGGAAAAAGGAATATATTCAAATATAAACTACACAGTAGCATTCTGTGAAAATACTTTCTGTTCTGTGCATTCAACTAACAGAGTTGAACCTTACTTTTGATTGAGCCGTTCTGAAACACTCTTTCTGTAGAAACTGCAATTGGACATGCTAAGCGCTAAGAGGCCTACATTGGGAAAAAGAATATCTTCAAATAAAAACTACACAGATGCACTCTGTGAAACTTATTTCTGATCTGTAAATTCAGTTAACAGAGATAAATCATATTTTTGATTGAGCAGTTATGAAACACTCTTTTTGTAGAAAATGCAAGTGGAGATTCGGAGCGCTAAGAGGGTAATATTGGAAAAAGGATTGTCTTCAAATATAAACTACACAGAATCATTCGGTGAAACTTCTTTCTGATCTGTGCATTCAGCTAACAGAGTTAAACCATACTTTTGATTGAGCAGATCTGAACACTCTTTCTGTTGAAAATGCAACTGGACATTTGGAGCGGTAAGAGCGTAGTAGTGGAAAAAGATATATATTCAAATATAAACTTCACAGAAGCATTCTGTGAAACTTCTTTCTGATCTGAGCATTCAGCTAACAGAGTTAAACCATATTTTAGATTGAGCAGTTTTGAAACACTCTGTCTGTAGAAAATGCAACTGGACATTCGTAGCGCTAAGTGGGTAATAGTGGAAAAAAGAATATGTTCAAATATAAACTACACAGAAGCATTGTATGAAACTTCTTTCTGTTCTTTGCACTCAACTAACAGAGTTGAACCTTACTTTTGATTGAGCCGTTCTGAAAGACTCTTTCTGTAGAAACTGCAATTGGACATTCTGAGCGCTAAGAGGCCTATATTGGGAAAAAGAATGTCTACAAATAAAAACTACACAGAAGAATTGTGTGAAAGTTCTTTCTGTTCTGTTTGTTCAACTAAAAGAGTTGAAACTTAGTTTTGATTGAGCCGTTCTGAAACACTCTTTCTGTAGAAAATGCAAGTGGAGATTCGGAGCGCTAAGAGGGTAATAGTGGAAAAAGGAATGTCTCCAAATATAAACTACACAGAATCATTCTGTGAAACTTCTTTCTGATCTGTGCATTCAGCTAACAGAGTTAAACCATACTTTTGATTGAGCAGATCTGAACACTCTTTGTGTAGAAAATGCAACTGGACATTTGGAGCGCTAAGAGAGTAGTAGTGGAAAAAGGAATATATTCAAATAGAAACTACACAGAAGCATTCTGTGAAACTTCTTTCTGATCTGAGCATTCAGCTAACAGAGTTAAACCATACTTTTGATTGAGCAGTTTTGAAACACTCTGTCTGTAGAAAATGCAACTGGACATTCGTAGCGCTAAGTGGGTAAGAGTGGAAAAAAGAATATGTTCAAATATAAACTACACAGAAGCATTGTATGAAACTTCTTTCTGTTCTGTGCATTCAACTAACAGAGTTGAACCTTACTTTTGATTGAGCCGTTCTGAAACACTCTTTCTGTAGAAACTGCAATTGGACATTCTGAGCGCTAAGAGGCCTATATTGGGAAAAAGAATGTCTACAAATAAAAACTACACAGAAGAATTGTGTGAAACTTCTTTCTGTTCTGTTTGTTCAACTAAAAGAGTTGTACCTTAGTTTTGATTGAGCCGTTCTGAAACACTCTTTCTGTAGAAAATGCAAGTGGAGATTCGGAGCGCTAAGAGGGTAATAGTGGAAAAAGGAATGTCTCCAAATATAAACTACACAGAATCATTCTGTGAAACTTCTTTCTGATCTGTGCATTCAGCTAACAGAGTTAAACCATACTTTTGATTGAGCAGATCTGAACACTCTTTCTGTAGAAAATGCAACTGGACATTTGGAACGCTAAGAGAGTAGTAGTGGAAAAAGGAATATATTCAAATATAAACTACACAGAAGCATTCTGTGAAACTTCTTTCTGATCTGAGCATTCAGCTAACAGAGTTAAACCATACTTTTGATTGAGCAGTTTTGAAACACTCTGTCTGTAGAAAATGCAACTGGACATTCGTAGCGCTAAGTGGGTAATAGTGGAAAAAAGAATATGTTCAAATATAAACTACACAGAAGCATTGTATGAAACTTCTTTCTGTTCTGTGCATTCAACTAACAGAGTTGAACCTTACTTTTGATTGAGCCTTTCTGAAACACTCTTTCTGTAGAAACTGCAATTGGACATTCAGAGCGCTAAGAGGCCTATATTGGGAAAAATAATATCTTCAAATAAAAACTACACAGAAGCATTGTGTGAAACTTATTTCTGATATGTTCATTAAGCTAACAGAGTTAAACCATACTTTTGATTGCGCAGTTCTGAACACTCTTTCTGTAGAAAATGCAAGTGGACATTCGGAGCGCTAAGAGGGTAATAGTGGAAAAAGGAATATATTCAAATATAAACTACACAGTAGCATTCTGTGAAAATTCTTTCTGTTCTGTGCATTCAACTAACAGAGTTGAACCTTACTTTTGATTGAGCCGTTCTGAAACACTCTTTCTGTAGAAACTGCAATTGGACATGCTAAGCGCTAAGAGGCCTACATTGGGAAAAAGAATATCTTCAAATAAAAACTACACAGATGCACTCTGTGAAACTTATTTCTGATCTGTAAATTCAGTTAACAGAGATAAAACATATTTTTGATTGAGCAGTTATGAAACACTCTTTTTGTAGAAAATGCAAGTGGAGATTCGGAGCGCTAAGAGGGTAATAGTGGAAAAAGGAATGTCTTCAAATATAAACTACACAGAATCATTCGGTGAAACTTCTTTCTGATCTGTGCATTCAGCTAACAGAGTTAAACCATACTTTTGATTGAGCAGATCTGAACACTCTTTCTGTTGAAAATGCAACTGGACATTTGGAGCGGTAAGAACTTAGTAGTGGAAAAAGGAATATATTCAAATATAAACTACACAGAAGCATTCTGTGAAACTTCTTTCTGATCTGAGCATTCAGCTAACAGAGTTAAACCATACTTTTGATTGAGCAGTTTTGAAACACTCTGTCTGTAGAAAATGCAACTGGACATTCGTAGCGCTAAGTGGGTAATAGTGGAAAAAAGAATATGTTCAAATATAAACTACACAGAAGCATTGTATGAAACTTCTTTCTGTTCTGTGCACTCAACTAACAGAGTTGAACCTTACTTTTGATTGAGCCGTTCTGAAACACTCTTTCTGTAGAAACTGCAATTGGACATTCTGAGCGCTAAGAGGCCTATATTGGGAAAAAGAATGTCTACAAATAAAAACTACACAGAAGAATTGTGTGAAACTTCTTTCTGTTCTGTTTGTTCAACTAAAAGAGTTGAACCTTAGTTTTGATTGAGCCGTTCTGAAACACTCTTTCTGTAGAAAATGCAAGTGGAGATTCGGAGCGCTAAGAGGGTAATAGTGGAAAAAGGAATGTCTCCAAATATAAACTACACAGAATCATTCTGTGAAACTTCTTTCTGATCTGTGCATTCAGCTAACAGAGTTAAACCATACTTTTGATTGAGCAGATCTGAACACTCTTTCTGTAGAAAATGCAACTGGACATTTGGAGCGCTAAGAGAGTAGTAGTGGAAAAAGGAATATATTCAAATATAAACTACACAGAAGCATTCTGTGAAACTTCTTTCTGATCTGAGCATTCAGCTAACAGAGTTAAACCATACTTTTGATAGAGCAGTTTTGAAACACTCTGTCTGTAGAAAATGCAACTGGACATTCGTAGCGCTAAGTGGGTAATAGTGGAAAAAAGAATATGTTCAAATATAAACTACACAGAAGCATTGTATGAAACTCTTTTCTGTTCTGTGCATTCAACTATCAGAGTTGAACCTTACTTTTGATTGAGCCTTTCTGAAACACTCTTTCTGTAGAAACTGCAATTGGACATTCTGAGCGCTAAGAGGCCTCTATTGGGAAAAATAATATCTTCAAATAAAAACTACACAGAAGCATTGTGTGAAACTTATTTCTGATATGTTCATTAAGCTAACAGAGTTAAACCATACTTTTGATTGCGCAGTTCTGAACACTCTTTCTGTAGAAATTGCAAGTGGACATTCGGAGCGCTAAGAGGGTAATAGTGGAAAAAGGAATATATTCAAATATAAACTACACAGTAGCATTCTGTGAAAATTCTTTCTGTTCTGTGCATTCAACTAACAGAGTTGAACCTTACTTTTGATTGAGCCGTTCTGAAACACTCTTTCTGTAGAAACTGCAATTGGACATGCTAAGCGCTAAGAGTCCTACATTGGGAAAAAGAATATCTTCAAATAAAAACTACACAGATGCATTCTGTGAAACTTATTTCTGATCTGTAATTTCAGTTAACAGAGATAAAACATATTTTTGATTGAGCAGTTATGAAACACTCTTTTTGTAGAAAATGCAAGTGGAGATTCGGAGCGCTAAGAGGGTAATAGTGGAAAAAGGAATGTCTTCAAATATAAACTACACAGAATCATTCGGTGAAACTTCTTTCTGATCTGTGCATTCAGCTAACAGAGTTAAAACATACTTTTGATTGAGCAGATCTGAACACTCTTTCTGTAGAAAATGCAACTGGACATTTGGAGCGCTGAGAGCGTAGTAGTGGAAAAAGGAATATATTCAAATATAAACTACACAGAAGCATTCTGTGAAACTTCTTTCTGATCTGAGCATTCAGCTAACAGAGTTAAACCATACTTTTGATTGAGCAGTTTTGAAACACTCTGTCTGTAGAAAATGCAACTGGACATTCGTAGCGCTAAGTGGGTAATAGTGGAAAAAAGAATATGTTCAAATATAAACTACACAGAAGCATTGTATGAAACATCTTTCTGTTCTGTGCATTCAACTAACAGAGTTGAACCTTACTTTTGATTGAGCCGTTCTGAAACACTCTTTCTGTAGAAACTGCAATTGGACATTCTGAGAGCTAAGAGGCCTATATTGGGAAAAAGAATGTCTACAAATAAAAACTACACAGAAGAATTGTGTGAAAATTCTTTCTGTTCTGTTTGTTCAACTAAAAGAGTTGAACCTTAGTTTTGATTGAGCCGTTCTGAAACACTCTTTATGTAGAAAATGCAAGTGGAGATTCGGAGCGCTAAGAGTGTAATAGTGGAAAAAGGAATGTCTCCAAATATAAACTACACAGAATCATTCTGTGAAACTTCTTTCTGATCTGTGCATTCAGCTACCAGAGTTAAACCATACTTTTGATTGAGAAGATCTGAACACTCTTTCTGTAGAAAATGCAACTGGACATTTGGAGCGCTAAGAGAGTAGTAGTGGAAAAAGGAATATATTCAAATATAAACTACACAGAAGCATTCTGTGAAACTTCTTTCTGATCTGAGCATTCAGCTAACAGAGTTAAACCATACTTTTGATTGAGCAGTTTTGAAACACTCTGTCTGTAGAAAATGCAACCGGACATTCGTAGCGCTAAGTGGGTAATAGTGGAAAAAAGAATATGTTCAAATATAAACTACACAGAAGCATTGTATGAAACTTCTTTCTGTTCTGTGCATTCAACTAACAGAGTTGAACCTTACTTTTGATTGAGCCTTTCTGAAACACTCTTTCTGTAGAAACTGCAATTGGACATTCTGAGCGCTAAGAGGCCTCTATTGGGAAAAATAATATCTTCAAATAAAAACTACACAGAAGCATTGTGTGAAACTTATTTCTGATATGTTCATTAAGCTAACAGAATTAAAGCATACTTTTGATTGCGCAGTTCTGAACACTCTTTCTGTAGAAAATGCAAGTGGACATTCGGAGCGCTAAGAAGGTAATAGTGGAAAAAGGAATATATTCAAATATAAACTACACAGTAGCATTCTGTGAAAATTCTTTCTGTTCTGTGCATTCAACTAACAGAGTTGAACCTTACTTTTGATTGAGCCGTTCTGAAACACTCTTTCTGTAGAAACTGCAATTGGACATGCTAAGCGCTAAGAGGCCTACATTGGGAAAAAGAATATCTTCAAATAAAAACTACACAGATGCATTCTGTGAAACTTATTTCTGATCTATAAATTCAGTTAACAGAGATAAAACATATTTTTGATTGAGCAGTTATGAAACACACTTTTTGTAGAAAATGCAAGTTGAGATTCGGAGCGCTAAGAGGGTAATAGTGGAAAAAGGAATGTCTTCAAATATAAACTACACAGAATCATTCGGTGAAACTTCTTTCTGATCTGTGCATTCAGCTAACAGAGTTAAACCATAATTTTGATTGAGCAGATCTGAACACTCTTTCTGTTGAAAATGCAACTAGACCTTTGGAGCGCTAAGAGCGTAGTAGTGGAAAAAGGAATATATTCAAATATAAACTACACAGAAGCATTCTGTGAAACTTCTTTCTGATCTGAGCATACAGCTAACAGAGTTAAACCATACTTTTGATTGAGCAGTTTTGAAACACTCTGTCTGTAGAAAATGCAACTGGACATTCGTAGCGCTAAGTGGGTAATAGTGGAAAAGAGAATATGTTCAAATATACACTACACAGAAGCATTGTATGAAACTTCTTTCTGTTCTGTGCATTCAACTAACAGAGTTGAACCTTACTTTTGATTGAGCCGTTCTGAAACACTCTTTCTGTAGAAACTGCAATTGGACATTCTGAGCGCTAAGAGGCCTATATTGGGAAAAAGAATGTCTACAAATAAAAACTACACAGAAGAATTGTGTGAAACTTCTTTCTGTTCTGTTTGTTCAACTAAAAGAGTTGTACCTTAGTTTTGATTGAGCCGTTCTGAAACACTCTTTCTGTAGAAAATGCAAGTGGAGATTCGGAGCGCTAAGAGGGTAATAGTGGAAAAAGGAATGTCTCCAAATATAAACTACACAGAATCATTCTGTGAAACTTCTTTCTGATCTGTGCATTCAGCTAACAGAGTTAAACCATACTTTTGATTGAGCAGATCTGAACACTCTTTCTGTAGAAAATGCAAATGGACATTTGGAACACTAAGAGAGTAGTAGTGGAAAAAGGAATATATTCAAATATAAACTACACAGAAGCATTCTGTGAAACTTCTTTCTGATCTGAGCATTCAGCTAACAGAGTTAAACCATACTTTTGATTGAGCAGTTTTGAAACACTCTGTCTGTAGAAAATGCAACTGGACATTCGTAGCGCTAAGTGGGTAATAGTGGAAAAAAGAATATGTTCAAATATAAACTACACAGAAGCATTGTATGAAACTTCTTTCTGTTCTGTGCATTCAACTAACAGAGTTGAACCTTACTTTTGATTGAGCCTTTCTGAAACACTCTTTCTGTAGAAACTGCAATTGGACATTCTGAGCGCTAAGAGGCCTCTATTGGGAAAAATAATATCTTCAAATAAAAACTACACAGAAGCATTGTGTGAAACTTATTTCTGATATGTTCATTAAGCTAACAGAATTAAACCATACTTTTGATTGCGCAGTTCTGAACACTCTTTCTGTAGAAAATGCAAGTGGACATTCGGAGCGCTAAGAGGGTAATAGTGGAAAAAGGAATATATTCAAATATAAACTACACAGTAGCATTCTGTGAAAATTCTTTCTGTTGTGTGCATTCAACTAACAGAGTTGTACCTTACTTTTGATTGAGCCGTTCTGAAACACTCTTTCTGTAGAAACTGCAATTGGACATGCTAAGCGCTAAGAGGCCTACATTGGGAAAAAGAATATCTTCAAATAAAAACTACACAGATGCATTCTGTGAAACTTATTTCTGATCTATAAATTCAGTTAACAGAGATAAAACATATTGTTGATTGAGCAGTTATGAAACACTCTTTTTGTAGAAAATGCAAGTGGAGATTCGGAGCGCTAAGAGGGTAATAGTGGAAAAAGGAATGTCTTCAAATATAAACTACACAGAATCATTCGGTGAAACTTCATTCTGATCTGTGCATTCAGCTAACAGAGTTAAACCATACTTTTGATTGAGCAGATCTGAACACTCTTTCTGTTGAAAATGCAACTGGACCTTTGGAGCGCTAAGAGCGTAGTAGTGGAAAAAGGAATATATTCAAATATAAACTACACAGAAGCATTCTGTGAAACTTCTTTCTGATCTGAGCATACAGCTAACAGAGTTAAACCATACTTTTGATTGAGCAGTTTTGAAACACTCTGTCTGTAGAAAATGCAACTGGACATTCGTAGCGCTAAGTGGGTAATAGTGGAAAAGAGAATATGTTGAAATATAAACTACACAGAAGCATTGTATGAAACTTCTTTCTGTTCTGTGCATTCAACTAACAGAGTTGAACCTTACTTTTGATTGAGCCGTTCTGAAACACTCTTTCTGTAGAAACTGCAATTGGACATTCTGAGCGCTAAGAGGCCTATATTGGGAAAAAGAATGTCTACAAATAAAAACTGCACAGAAGAATTGTGTGAAACTTCTTTCTGTTCTGTTTGTTCAACTAAAAGAGTTGAACCTTAGTTTTGATTGAGCCGTTCTGAAACACTCTTTCTGTAGAAAATGCAAGTGGAGATTCGGAGCGCTAAGAGGGTAATAGTGGAAAAAGGAATGTCTCCAAATATAAACTACACAGAATCATTCTGTGAAACTTCTTTCTGATCTGTGCATTCAGCTAAGAGAGTTAAACCATACTTTTGATTGAGCAGATCTGAACACTCTTTCTGTAGAAAATGCAACTGGACATTTGGAGCGCTAAGAGAGTAGTAGTGGAAAAAGGAATATATTCAAATATAAACTACACAGAAGCATTCTCTGAAACTTTTTTCTGATCTGAGCATTCAGCTAACAGAGTTAAACCATAATTTTGATTGAGCAGTTTTGAAACACTCTGTCTGTAGAAAATGCAACTGGACATTCGTAGCGCTAAGTGGGTAATAGTGGAAAAAAGAATATGTTCAAATATAAACTACACAGAAGCATTGTATGAAACTTCTTTCTGTTCTGTGCATTCAACTAACAGAGGTGAACCTTACTTTTGAATGAGCCTTTCTGAAACACTCTTTCTGTAGAAAGTGCAATTGGACATTCTGAGCGCTAAGAGGCCTCTATTGGGAAAAATAATATCTTCAAATATAAACTACACAGAAGCATTGTTTGAAACTTATTTCTGATATGTTCATTAAGCTAACAGAGTTAAACCATACTTTTGATTGCGCAGTTCTGAACACTCTTTCTGTAGAAAATGCAAGTGGACATTCGGAGCGCTAAGAGGGTAATAGTGGAAAAAGGAATATATTCAAATATAAACTACACAGTAGCATTCTGTGAAAATTCTTTCTGTTCTGTGCATTCAACTAACAGAGTTGAACCTTACTTTTGATTGAGCCGTTCTGAAACACTCTTTCTGTAGAAACTGCAATTGGACATGCTAAGCGCTAAGAGGCCTACATTGGGAAAAAGAATATCTTCAAATAAAAACTACACAGATGCATTCTGTGAAACTTATTTCTGATCTATAAATTCAGTTAACAGAGATAAAACATATTTTTGATTGAGCAGTTATGAAACACTCTTTTTGTAGAAAATGCAAGTGGAGATTCGGAGCGCTAAGAGGGTAATAGTGGAAAAAGGAATGTCTTCAAATATAAACTACACAGAATCATTCGGTGAAACTTCTTTCTGATCTGTGCATTCAGCTAACAGAGTTAAACCATACTTTTGATTGAGCAGATCTGAACACTCTTTCTGTTGAAATTGCAACTGGACCTTTGGAGCGCTAAGAGCGTAGTAGTGGAAAAAGGAATATATTCAAATATAAACTACACAGAAGCATTCTGTGAAACTTCTTTCTGATCTGAGCATACAGCTAACAGAGTTAAACCATACTTTTGATTGAGCAGTTTTGAAACACTCTGTCTGTAGAAAATGCAACTGGACATTCGTAGCGCTAAGTGGGTAATAGTGGAAAAGAGAATATGTTCAAATATAAACTACACAGAGGCATTGTATGAAACTTCTTTCTGTTCTGTGCATTCAACTAACAGAGTTGAACCTTACTTTTGATTGAGCCGTTCTGAAACACTCTTTCTGTAGAAACTGCAATTGGACATTCTGAGCGCTAAGAGGCCTATATTGGGAAAAAGAATGTCTACAAATAAACACTACACAGAAGAATTGTGTGAAACTTCTTTCTGTTCTGTTTGTTCAACTAAAAGAGTTGAACCTTAGTTTTGATTGAGCCGTTCTGAAACACTCTTTCTGTAGAAAATGCAAGTGGAGATTCGGAGCGCTAAGAGGGTAATAGTGGAAAAAGGAATGTCTCCAAATATAAACTACACAGAATCATTCTGTGAAACTTCTTTCTGATCTGTGCATTCAGCTAACAGAGTTAAAACATACTTTTGATTGAGCAGATCTGAACACTCTTTCTGTAGAAAACGCAACTGGACATTTGGAGCGCTAAGAGAGTAGTAGTGGAAAAAGGAATATATTCAAATATAAACTACACAGAAGCATTCTGTGAAACTTCTTTCTGATCTGAGCATTCAGCTAACAGAGTTAAACCATACTTTTGATTGAGCAGTTTTGAAACACTCTGTCTGTAGAAAATGCAACTGGACATTCGTAGCGCTAAGTGGGTAATAGTGGAAAAAAGAATATGTTCAAATATAAACTACACAGAAGCATTGTATGAAACTTCTTTCTGTTCTGTGCATTCAACTAACAGAGTTGAACCTTACTTTTGATTGAGCCTTTCTGAAACACTCTTTCTGTAGAAACTGCAATTGGACATTCTGAGCGCTAAGAGGCCTCTATTGGGAAAAATAATATCTTCAAATAAAAACTACACAGAAGCATTGTGTGAAACTTATTTCTGATATGTTCATTAAGCTAACAGAGTTAAACCATACTTTTGATTGCGCAGTTCTGAACACTCTTTCTGTAGAAAATGCAAGTGGACATTCGGAGCGCTAAGAGGGTAATAGTGGAAAAAGGAATATATTCAAATATAAACTACACAGTAGCATTCTGTGAAAATTCTTTCTGTTCTGTGCATTCAACTAACAGAGTTGAACCTTACTTTTGATTGAGCCGTTCTGAAACACTCTTTCTGTAGAAACTGCAATTGGACATGCTAAGCGCTAAGAGGCCTACATTGGGAAAAAGAATATCTTCAAATAAAAACTACACAGATGCATTCTGTGAAACTTATTTCTGATCTATAAATTCAGTTAACAGAGATAAAACATATTTTTGATTGAGCAGTTATGAAACACTCTTTTTGTAGAAAATGCAAGTGGAGATTCGGAGCGCTAAGAGGTTAATAGTGGAAAAAGGAATGTCTTCAAATATAAACTACACAGAATCATTCGGTGAAACATCTTTCTCATCTGTGCATTCAGCTAACAGAGTTAAACCATACTTTTGATTGAGCAGATCTGAACACTCTTTCTGTTGAAAATGCAACTGGACATTTGGAGCGCTAAGAGCGTAGTAGTGGAAAAAGGAATATATTCAAATATAAACTACACAGAAGAATTCTGTGAAACTTCTTTCTGATCTGAGCATACAGCTAACAGAGTTAAACCATACTTTTGATTGAGCAGTTTTGAAACACACTGTCTGTAGAAAATGCAACTGGACATTCGTAGCGCTAAGTGGGTAATAGTGGAAAAGAGAATATGTTCAAATATAAACTACACAGAAGCATTGTATGAAACTTCTTTCTGTTCTGTGCATTCAACTAACAGAGTTGAACCTTACTTTTGATTGAGCCGTTCTGAAACACTCTTTCTGTAGAAACTGCAATTGGACATTCTGAGCGCTAAGAGGCCTATATTGGGAAAAAGAATGTCTACAAATAAAAACTACACAGAAGAATTGTGTGAAACTTCTTTCTCTTCTGTTTGTTCCACTAAAAGAGTTGAACCTTAGTTTTGATTGAGCCGTTCTGAAACACTCTTTCTGTAGAAAATGCAAGTGGAGATTCGGAGCGCGAAGAGGGTAATAGTGGAAAAAGGAATGTCTCCAAATATAAACTACACAGAATCATTCTGTGAAACTTCTTTCTGATCTGTGCATTCAGCTAACAGAGTTAAACCATACTTTTGATTGAGCAGATCTGAACACTCTTTCTGTAGAAAATGCAACTGGACATTTGGAGCGCTAAGAGAGTAGTAGTGGAAAAAGGAATATATTCAAATATAAACTACACAGAAGCATTCTGTGAAAGTTCTTTCTGATCTGAGCATTCAGCTAACAGAGTTAAACCATACTTTTGATTGAGCAGTTTTGAAACACTCTGTCTGTAGAAAATGCAACTGGACATTCGTAGCGCTAAGTGGGTAATAGTGGAAAAAAGAATATGTTCAAATATAAAGTACACAGAAGCATTCTATGAAATTTCTTTCTGTTCTGTGCATTCAACTAACAGAGTTGAACCTTACTTTTGATTGACCCTTTCTGAAACACTCTTTCTGTAGAATCTGCAATTGGACATTCTGAGCGCTAAGAGGCCTTATTGGGAAAAATAATATCTTCAAATAAAAACTACACAGAAGCATTGTGTGAAACTTATTTCTGATATGTTCATTAAGCTAACAGAGTTAAACCATACTTTTGATTGCGCAGTTCTGAACACTCTTTCTGTAGAAAATGCAAGTGGACATTCGGAGCGCTAAGAGGGTAATAGTGGAAAAAGGAATATATTCAAATATAAACGACACAGTAGCATTCTGTGAAAATTCTTTCTGTTCTGTGCATTCAACTAACAGAGTTGAACCTTACTTTTGATTGAGCCGTTCTGAAACACTCTTTCTGTAGAAACTGCATTTGGACATGCTAAGCGCTAAGAGGCCTACATTGGGAAAAAGAATATCTTCAAATAAAAACTACACAGATGTATTCTGTGAAACTTATTTCTGATCTGTAAATTCAGTTAACAGAGATAAAACATATTTTTGATTGAGCAGTTATGAAACACTCTTTTTGTAGAAAATGCAAGTGGAGATTCGGAGCGCTAAGAGGGTAATAGTGGAAAAAGGAATGTCTTCAAATATAAACTACACAGAATCATTCGGTGAAACTTCTTTCTGATCTGTGCATTCAGCTAACAGATTTAAACCATACTTTTGATTGAGCAGATCTGAACACTCTTTCTGTTGAAAATGCAACTGGACATTTGGAGCGCTAAGAGCGTAGTAGTGGAAAAAGGAATATATTCAAATATAAACTACACAGAAGCATTCTGTGAAACTTCTTTCTGATCTGAGCATTCAGCTAACAGAGTTAAACCATACTTTTGATTGAGCAGCTTTGAAATACTCTGTCTGTAGAAAATGCAACTGGATATTCGTAGCGCTAAGTGGGTAATAGTGGAAAAAAGAATATGTTCAAATATAAACTACACAGAAGCATTGTATGAAACTTCATTCTGTTCTGTGCATTCAACTATCAGAGTTGAACCTTACTTTTGATTGAGCCGTTCTGAAACAATCTTTCTGTAGAAACTGCAATTGGACATTCTGAGCGCTAAGAGGCCTATATTGGAAAATGAATGTCTACAAATAAAAACTACAGAGAAGAATTGTGTGAAACTACTTTCTGTTCTGTTTGTTCAACTAAAAGAGTTGAACCTTAGTTTTGATTGAGCCGTTCTGTAACAGTCTTTCTGTAGAAAATGCAAGTGGAGATTCGGAGCGCTAAGAGGGTAATAGTGGAAAAAAGAATGTCTCCAAATATAAACTACACAGAATCATTCTGTGAAACTTCTTTCTGATCTGTGCATTCAGCTAACAGAGTTAAACCATACTTTTGATTGAGCAGATCTGAACACTCTTTCTGTAGAAAATGCAACTGGACATTTGGAGGGCTAAGAGAGTAGTAGTGGAAAAAGTAATATATTCAAATATAAACTACACAGAAGCATTCTGTGAAACTTCTTTCTGATCTGAGCATTCAGCTAACAGAGTTAAACCATACTTTTGATTGAGCAGTTTTGAAACACTCTGTCTGTAGAAAATGCAACTGGATATTCGTAGCGCTAAGTGGGTAATAGTGGAAAAAAGAATATGTTCAAATATAAACTACAAAGAAGCATTGTATGAAACTTCTTTCTGTTCTGTGCATTCAAATAACAGAGTTGAACCTTACATTTGATTGAGCCTTTCTGAAACACTCTTTCTGTAGAAACTGCAATTGGACATTCTGAGCGCTAAGAGGCCTCTATTGGGAAAAATAATATCTTCAAATAAAAACTACACAGAAGCATTGTGTGAAACTTATTTCTGATATGTTCATTAAGCTAACAGAGTTAAACCATACTTTTGATTGCGCAGTTCTGAACACTCTTTCTGTAGAAAATGCAAGTGGACATTCGGAGCGCTAAGAGGGTAATAGTGGAAAAAGGAATATATTCAAATATAAACTACACAGTAGCATTCTGTGAAAATTCTTTCTGTTCTGTGCATTCAACTAACAGAGTTGAACCTTACTTTTGATTGAGCCGTTCTGAAACACTCTTTCTGTAGAAACTGCAATTGGACATGCTAAGCGCTAAGAGGCCTACATTGGGAAAAAGAATATCTTCAAATAAAAACTACACAGATGCATTCTGTGAAACTTATTTCTGATCTGTAAATTCAGTTAACAGAGATAAAACATATTATTGATTGAGCAGTTATGAAACACTCTTTTTGTAGAAAATGCAAGTGGAGATTCGGAGCGCTAAGAGGGTAATAGTGGAAAAAGGAATGTCTTCAAATATAAACTACAAAGAATCATTCGGTGAAACTTCTTTCGATCTGTGCATTCAGCTAACAGAGTTAAACCATACTTTTGATTGAGCAGATCTGAACACTCTTTCTGTAGAAAATGCAACTGGACATTTGGAGCGCTAAGAGCGTAGTAGTGGAAAAAGGAATATATTCAAATATAAACTACACAGAAGCATTCTGTGAAACTTCTTTCTGATCTGAGCATTCAGCTAACAGAGTTAAACCATACTTTTGATTGAGCAATTTTGAAAAACTCTGTCTGTAGAAAATGCAACTGGACATTCGTAGCGCTAAGTGGGTAATAGTGGAAAAGAGAATATGTTCAAATATAAACTACACAGAAGCATTGTATGAAACTTCTTTCTGTTCTGTGCATTCAACTAACAGAGTTGAACCTTACTTTTGATTGAGCCGTTCTGAAACACTCTTTCTGTAGAAACTGCAATTGGACATTCTGAGCGCTAAGAGGCCTATATTGGGAAAAAGAATGTCTACAAATAAAAACTACACAGAAGAATTGTGTGAAACTTCTTTCTGTTCTGTTTGTTCAACTAAAAGATTTGAACCTTAGTTTTGATTGAGCCGTTCTGAAACACTCTTTCTGTAGAAAATGCAAGTGGAGATTCGGAGCGCTAAGAGGGTAATAGTGGAAAAAGGAATGTCTCCAAATATAAACTACACAGAATCATTCTGTGAAACTTCTTTCTGATCTGTGCATTCAGCTAACAGAGTTAAACCATACTTTTGATTGAGCAGATCTGAACACTCTTTCTGTAGAAAATGCAACTGGACATTTGGAGCGCTAAGAGAGTAGTAGTGGAAAAAGGAATATATTCAAATATAAACTACACAGAAGCATTCTGTGAAACTTCTTTCTGATCTGAGCATTCAGCTAAGAGAGTTAAACCATACTTTTGATTGAGCAGTTTTGAAACACTCTGTCTGTAGAAAATGCAACTGGACATTCGTAGCGCTAAGTGGGTAATAGTGGAAAAAAGAATATGTTCAAATATAAACTACACAGAAGCATTGTATGAAACTTCTTTCTGTTCTGTGCATTCAACTAACAGAGTTGAACCTTACTTTTGATTGAGCCTTTCTGAAACACTCTTTCTCAAGAAACTGCAATTGGACATTCTGAGCGCTAAGAGGCCTATATTGGGAAAAAGAATGTCTACAAATAAAAACTACACAGAAGAATTGTGTGAAACTTCTTTCTGTTCTGTTTGTTCAACTAAAAGAGTTGAACCTTAGTTTTGATTGAGCCGTTCTGAAACACTCTTTCTGTAGAAAATGCAAGTGGAGATTCGGAGCGCTAAGAGGGTAATAGTGGAAAAAGGAATGTCTCCAAATATAAACTACACAGAATCATTCTGTGAAACTTCTTTCTGATCTGTGCATTCAGCTAACAGATTTAAACCATACTTTTGATTGAGCAGATCTGAACACTCTTTCTGTAGAAAATGCAACTGGACATTTGGAGCGCTAAGAGAGTAGTAGTGGAAAAAGGAATATATTCAAATATAAACTACACAGAAGCATTCTATGAAACTTCTTTCTGATCTGAGCATTCAGCTAACAGAGTTAAACCATACTTATGATTGAGCAGTTTTGAAACACTCTGTCTGTAGAAAATGCAACTGGACATTCGTAGCGCTAAGTGGATAATAGTGGAAAAAAGAATATGTTCAAATATAAACTACACAGAAGCATTGTATGAAACTTCTTTCTGTTCTGTGCATTCAACTAACAGAGTTGAACCTTACTTTTGATTGAGCCTTTCTGAAACACTCTTTCTGTAGAAACTGCAATTGGACATTCTGAGCGCTAAGAGGCCTATATTGGGAAAAATAATATCTTCAAATAAAAACTACACAGAAGCATTGTGTGAAACTTATTTCTGATATGTTCATTAAGCTAACAGAGTTAAACCATACTTTTGATTGCGCAGTTCTGAACACTCTTTCTGTAGAAAATGCAAGTGGACATTCGGAGCGCTAAGAGGGTAATAGTGGAAAAAAGAATATATTCAAATATAAACTACACAGTAGCATTCTGTGAAAATACTTTCTGTTCTGTGCATTCAACTAACAGAGTTGAACCTTACTTTTGATTGAGCCGTTCTGAAACACTCTTTCTGTAGAAACTGCAATTGGACATGCTAAGCGCTAAGAGGCCTACATTGGGAAAAAGAATATCTTCAAATAAAAACTACACAGATGCATTCTGTGAAACATATTTCTGATCTGTAAATTCAGTTAACAGAGATAAAACATATTTTTGATTGAGCAGTTATGAAACACCCTGTTTGTAGAAAATGCAAGTGGAGATTCGGAACGCTAAGAGGGTAATAGTGGAAAAAGGAATGTCTTCAAATATAAACTACACAGAATCATTCGGTGAAACTTCTTTCTGATCTGTGCATTCAGCTAACAGAGTTAAACCATACTTTTGATTGAGCAGATCTGAACACTCTTTCTGTTGTAAATGCAACTGGACATTTGGAGCGCTAAGAGCATAGTAGTGGAAAAAGGAATATATTCAAACATAAACTACACAGAAGCATTCTGTGAAACTTTTTTCTGATCTGAGCATTCAGCTAACAGAGTTAAACCATACTTTTGATTGAGCAGTTTTGAAACACTCTATCTGTAGAAAATGCAACTGGACATTCGTAGCGCTAAGTGGGTAATAGTGGAAAAAAGAATATGTTCAAATATAAACTACACAGAAGCATTGTATGAAACTACTTTCTGTTCTGTGCATTCAACTAATAGAGTTGAACCTTACTTTTGATTGAGCCGTTCTGAAACACTCTTTCTGTAGAAACTGCAATTGGACATTCTGAGCGCTAAGAGGCCTATATTGGGAAAAAGAATGTCTAGAAATAAAAACTACACAGAAGAATTGTGTGAAACTTCTTTCTGTTCTGTGCATTCAACTAAAAGAGTTGAAGCTTAGTTTTGATTGAGCCGTTCTGAAACACTCTTTCTGTAGAAAATGCAAGTGGAGATTCGGATCGCTAAGAGGGTAATAGTGGAAAAAGGAATGTCTCCAAATATAAACTACACAGAATCATTCTGTGAAACTTCTTTCTGATCTGAGCATTCAGCTAACAGAGTTAAACCATACTTTTGATTGAGCAGGTTTGAAACACTCTGTCTGTAGAAAATGCAAATGGACATTCGTAGCGCTAAGTGGGTAATAGTGGAAAAAAGAATATGTTCAAATATAAACTACACAGAATCATTGTATGAAACTTCTTTCTGTTCTGTGCATTCAACTAACAGAGTTGAACCTTACTTTTGATTGAGCCTTTCTGAAACACTCTTTCTGTAGAAACTGCAATTGGACATTCTGAGCGCTAAGAGGCCTATATTGAGAAAAATAATATCTTCAAATAAAAATTACACAGAAGCATTGTGTGAAAGTTATTTCTGATATGTTCATTAAGCTGACAGAGTTAAACCATACTTTTGTTTGCGCAGTTCTGAACACTCTTTCTGTAGAAAATGCAAGTGGACATTCGGAGCGCTAAGAGGGTAATAGTGGAAAAAGGAATATATTCAAATATAAACTACACAGTAGCATTCTGTGAAAATTCTTTCTGTTCTGTGCATTCAACTAACAGAGTTGAACCTTACTTTTGATTGAGCCTTTCTGAAACACTCTTTCTGTAGAAACTACAATTGGACATGCTAAGCGCTAAGAGGCCTACATTGGGAAAAAGAATATCTTCAAATAAAAACTACACAGATGCATTCTGTGAAACTTATTTCTGATCTGTAAATTCAGTTAACAGAGATAAAACATATTTTTGATTGAGCAGTTATGAAACACTCTTTTTGTAGAAAATGCAAGTGGAGATTCGGAGCGCTAAGAGGGTAATAGTGGAAAAAGGAATGTCTTCAAATATAAACTACACAGAATCATTCGGTGAAACTTCTTTCTGATCTGTGCATTCAGCTAACAGAGTTAAACCATACTTTTGATTGAGCAGATCTGAACACTCTTTCTGTAGAAAATGCAACTGGACATTTGGAGCGCTAAGAGCATAGTAGTGGAAAAAGGAATATATTCAAATATAAACTACAAAGAAGCATTCTGTGAAACTTCTTTCTGATCTGAGCATTCAGCTAACAGAGTTAAACCATACTTTTGATTGAGCAGTTTTGAAACACTCTGTCTGTAGAAAATGCAACTGGACATTCGTAGCGCTAAGTGGGTAATAGTGGAAAAAAGAATATGTTCAAATATAAACTACACAGAAGCATTGTATGAAACTTCTTTCTGTTCTGTGCATTCAACTAACAGAGTTGAACCTTACTTTTGATTGAGCCGTTCTGAAACACTCTTTCTGTAGAAACTGCAATTGGACATTCTGAGCGCTAAGAGGCCTATATTGGGAAAAAGAATGTCTACAAATAAAAACTATACAGAAGAATTGTGTGAAACTTCTTTCTGTTCTGTTTGTTCAACTAAAAGAGTTGAACTTTAGATTTGATTGAGCCATTCTGAAACACTCTTTCTGTAGAAAATGCAAGTGGAGATTCGGAGCGCTAAGAGGGTAATAGTGGAAAAAGGAATGTCTCCAAATATAAACTACACAGAATCATTCTGTGAAACTTCTTTCTGATCTGTGCATTCAGCTAACAGAGTTAAACCATACTTTTGATTGAGTAGATCTGAACAATCTTTCTGTAGAAAATGCAACTGGACATTTGGAGCGCTAAGAGAGTAGTAGTGGAAAAAGGAATATATTCAAATATAAACTACACAGAAGCATTTTGTGAAACTTCTTTCTGATCTGAGCATTCAGCTAACAGAGTTAAACCATACTTTTGATTGAGCAGTTTTGAAACACTCTGTCTGTAGAAAATGCAACTGGACATTCGTAGCGCTAAGTGGGTAATAGTGGAAAAAAGAATATGTTCAAATATAAACTACACAGAAGCATTGTATGAAACTGCTTTCTGTTCTGTGCATTCAACTAACAGAGTTGAACCTTACTTTTGATTGAGCCGTTCTAAAACACTCTTTCTGTAGAAACTGCAATTGGACATTCTGAGCGCTAAGAGGCCTCTATTGGGAAAAATAATATCTTCAAATAAAAACTCCACAGAAGCATTGTTTGAAACTTATTTCTGATATGTTCATTAAGCTAACAGAGTTAAACCATACTTTTGATTGCGCAGTTCTGAACACTCTTTCTGTAGAAAATGCAAGTGGACATTCGGAGCGCTAAGAGGGTAATAGTGGAAAAAGGAATATATTCAAATATAAACTACACAGTAGCATTCTGTGAAAATTCTTTCTGTTCTGTGCATTCAACTAACAGAGTTGAACCTTACTTTTGATTGAGCCGTTCTG
The DNA here is from genome assembly GCF_028878055.3 of Symphalangus syndactylus. NCBI lineage: Eukaryota > Metazoa > Chordata > Mammalia > Primates > Hylobatidae > Symphalangus > Symphalangus syndactylus. Next base: position 105,438,535 of record NC_072437.2, on the reverse strand, counting down.
AAACACTCTTTCTGTAGAAACTGCAATTGGACATGCTAAGCGCTAAGAGGCCTACATTGGGAAAAAGAATATCTTCAAATAAAAACTACACAGATGCATTCTGTGAAACTTATTTCTGATCTGTAAATTCAGTTAACAGAGATAAAACATATTTTTGATTGAGCAGTTATGAAACACTCTTTTTGTAGAAAATGCAAGTGGATATTCGGAGCGCTAAGAGGGTAATAGTGGAAAAAGGAATGTCTTCAAATATAAACTACATAGAATCATTCGGTGAAACTTCTTTCTGATCTGTGCATTCAGCTAACAGAGTTAAACCATACTTTTGATTGAGCAGATCTGAACACTCTTTCTGTTGAAAATGCAACTGGACATTTGGAGCGCTAAGAGCGTAGTAGTGGATAAAGGAATATATTCAAATATAAACTACACAGAAGCATTCTGTGAAACTTCTTTCTGATCTGAGCATACAGCTAACAGAGTTAAACCATACTTTTGATTGAGCAGTTTTGAAACACTCTGTCTGTAGAAAATGCACCTGGACATTCGTAGCGCTAAGAGGGTAATAGTGGAAAAGAGAATATGTTCAAATATAAACTACACAGAAGCATTGTATGAAACTTCTTTCTGTTCTGTGCATTCAACTAACAGAGTTGAACCTTACTTTTGATTGAGCCGTTCTGAAACACTCTTTCTGTAGGAACTGCCATTGGACATTCTGAGCGCTAAGAGGCCTATATTGGGAAAAAGAATGTCTACAAATAAAAACTACACAGAAGAATTGTGTGAAACTTCTTTCTGTTCTGTTTGTTCAACTGAAAGAGTTGAACCTTAGTTTTGATTGAGCCGTTCTGAAACACTCTTTCTGTAGAAAATGCAAGTGGAGATTCGGAGCGCTAAGAGGGTAATAGTGGAAAAAGGAATGTCTCCAAATATAAACTACACAGAATCATTCTGTGAAACTTCTTTCTGATCTGTGCATTCAGCTAACAGAGTTAAACCATACTTTTGATTGAGCAGATCTGAACACTCTTTCTGTAGAAAATGCAACTGGACATTTGGAGCGCTAAGAGAGTAGTAGTGGAAAAAGGAATATATTCAAATATAAACTACACAGAAGCATTCTGTGAAACTTCTTTCTGATCTGAGCATTCAGCTAACAGAGTTAAACCATACTTTTGATTGAGCAGTTTTGAAACACTCTGTCTGTAGAAAATGCAACTGGACATTCGTAGCGCTAAGTGGGTAATAGTGGAAAAAAGAATATGTTCAAATATAAACTACACAGAAGCATTGTATGAAACTTCTTTCTGTTCTGTGCATTCAACTAACAGAGTTGAACCTTACTTTTGATTGAGCCTTTCTGAAACACTCTTTCTGTAGAAACTGCAATTGGACATTCTGAGCCCTAAGAGGCCTATATTGGGAAAAATAATATCTTCAAATAAAAACTACACAGAAGCATTGTGTGAAACTTATTTCTGATATGTTCATTAAGCTAACAGAGTTAAACCATACTTTTGATTGCGCAGTTCTGAACACTCTTTCTGTAGAAAATGCAAGTGGACATTCGGAGCGCTAAGAGGGTAATAGTGGAAAAAGGATTATATTCAAATATAAACTACACAGTAGCATTCTGTGAAAATTCTTTCTGTTCTGTGCATTCAACTAACAGAGTTGAACCTTACTTTTGATTGAGCCGTTCTGAAACACTCTTTCTGTAGAAACTGCAATTGGACATGCTAAGCGCTAAGAGGCCTACATTGGGAAAAAGAATATCTTCAAATAAAAACTACACAGATGCATTCTGTGAAACTTATTTCTGATCTGTAAATTCAGTTAACAGAGATAAAACATATTTTTGATTGAGCAGTTATGAAACACTCTTTTTGTAGAAAATGCAAGTGGAGATTCGGAGCGCTAAGAGGGTAATAGTGGAAAAAGGAATGTCTTCAAATATAAACAACACAGAATCATTCGGTGAAACTTGTTTCTGATCTGTGCATTCAGCTAACAGAGTTAAACCATACTTTTGATTGAGCAGATCTGAACACTCTTTCTGTAGAAAATGCAACTGGACATTTGGAGCGCTAAGAGCGTAGTAGTGGAAAAAGGAATATATTCAAATATAAACTACACAGAAGCATTCTGTGAAACTTCTTTCTGATCTGAGCATTCAGCTAACAGAGTTAAACCATACTTTTGATTGAGCAGTTTTGAAACACTCTGTCTGTAGAAAATGCAACTGGACATTCGTAGCGCTAAGTGGGTAATAGTGGAAAAAAGAATATGTTCAAATATAAACTACACAGAAGCATTGTATGAAATTTCTTTCTGTTCTGTGCATTCAACTAACAGAGTTGAACCTTACTTTTGATTGAGCCGTTCTGAAACACTCTTTCTGTAGAAACTGCAATTGGACATTCTGAGCGCTAAGAGGCCTATATTGGGAAAAAGAATGTCTACAAATAAAAACTATACAGAAGAATTGTGTGAAACTTCTTTCTGTTCTGTTTGTTCAACTAAAAGAGTTGAACCTTAGTTTTGATTGAGCCATTCTGAAACACTCTTTCTGTAGAAAATGCAAGTGGAGATTCGGAGCGCTAAGAGGGTAATAGTGGAAAAAGGAATGTCTCCAAATATAAACTACACAGAATCATTCTGTGAAACTTCTTTCTGATCTGTGCATTCAGCTAACAGAGTTAAACCATACTTTTGATTGAGCAGATCTGAACACTCTTTCTGTAGAAAATGCAACTGGACATTTGGAGCGCTAAGAGAGTAGTAGTGGAAAAAGGAATATATTCAAATATAAACTACACAGAAGCATTCTGTGAAACTTCTTTCTGATCTGAGCATTCAGCTAACAGAGTTAAACCATACTTTTGATTGAGCAGTTTTGAAACACTCTGTCTGTAGAAAATGCAACTGGACATTCGTAGCGCTAAGTGGGTAATAGTGGAAAAAAGAATATGTTCAAATATAAACTACACAGAAGCATTGTATGAAACTTCTTTCTGTTCTGTGCATTCAACTAACAGAGTTGAACCTTACTTTTGATTGAGCCGTTCTAAAACACTCTTTCTGTAGAAACTGCAATTGGATATTCTGAGCGCTAAGAGGCCTCTATTGGGAAAAATAATATCTTCAAATAAAAACTACACAGAAGCATTGTGTGAAACTTATTTCTGATATGTTCATTAAGCTAACAGAGTTAAACCATACTTTTGATTGCGCAGTTCTGAACACTCTTTCTGTAGAAAATGCAAGTGGACATTCGGAGCGCTAAGAGGGTAATAGTGGAAAAAGGAATATATTCAAATATAAACTACACAGTAGCATTCTGTGAAAATTCTTTCTGTTCTGTGCATTCAACTAACAGAGTTGAACCTTACTTTTGATTGAGCCGTTCTGAAACACTCTTTCTGTAGAAACTGCAATTGGACATGCTAAGCGCTAAGAGGCCTACATTGGGAAAAAGAATATCTTCAAATAAAAACTACACAGATGCATTCTGTGAAACTTATTTCTGATCTGTAAATTCAGTTAACAGAGATAAAACATATTTTTGATTAAGCAGTTATGAGACTCTCTTTTTGTAGAAAATGCAAGTGGAGATTCGGAGCGCTAAGAGGGTAATAGTGGAAAAAGGAATGTCTTCAAATATAAACTACACAGAATCATTCGGTGAAACTTCTTTCTGATCTGTGCATTCAGCAAACAGAGTTAAACCATACTTTTGATTGAGCAGATCTGAACACTCTTTCTGTTGAAAATGCAACTGGACGTTTGGAGCGCTAAGAGCGTAGTAGTGGAAAAAGGAATGTATTCAAATATAAACTACACAGAAGCATTCTGTGAAACTTCTTTCTGATCTGAGCATACAGCTAACAGAGTTAAACCATACTTTTGATTGAGCAGTTTTGAAACACTCTGTCTGTAGAAAATGCAACTGGACATTCGTAGCGCTAAGTGGGTAATAGTGGAAAAGAGAATATGTTCAAATATAAACTACACAGAAGCATTGTATGAAACTTCTTTCTGTTCTGTGCATTCAACTAACAGAGTTGAACCTTACTTTTGATTGAGCCGTTCTGAAACACTCTTTCTGTAGAAACTGCCATTGGACATTCTGAGCGCTAAGAGGCCTGTATTGGGAAAAAGAATGTCTACAAATACAAACTACACAGAAGAATTGTGTGAAACTTCTTTCTGTTCTGTTTGTTCAACTAAAAGAGTTGAACCTTAGTTTTGATTGAGCCGTTCTGAAACACTCTTTCTGTAGAAAATGCAAGTGGAGATTCGGAGCGCTAAGAGGGTAATAGTGGAAACAGGAATGTCTCCAAATATAAACTACACAGAATCATTCTGTGAAACATGTTTCTGATATGTGCATTCAGCTAACAGAGTTAAACCATACTTTTGATTGAGCAGATCTGAACACTCTTTCTGTAGAAAATGCAACTGGACATTTGGAGCGCTAAGAGAGTAGTAGTGGAAAAAGGAATATATTCAAATATAAACTACACAGAAGAATTCTGTGAAACTTCTTTCTGATCTGAGCATTCAGCTAACGGAGTTAAACCATAATTTTGATTGAGCAGTTTTGAAACACTCTGTCTGTAGAAAATGCAACTGGACATTCGTAGCGCTAAGTGGGTAATAGTGGAAAAAAGAATATGTTCAAATATAAACTACACAGAAGCATTGTATGAAACTTCTTTCTGTTCTGTGCATTCAACTAACAGATTTGAACCTTACTTTTGATTGAGCCTTTCTGAAACACTCTTTCTGTAGAAACTGCAGTTGGACATTCTGAGCCCTAAGAGGCCTATATTGGGAAAAATAATATCTTCAAATAAAAACTACACAGAAGCGTTGTGTGAAACTTATTTCTGATATGTTCATTAAGCTAACAGAGTTAAACCATACTTTTGATTGTGCAGTTCTGAACACTCTTTCTGTAGAAAATGCAAGTGGACATTCGGAGCGCTAAGAGGGTAATAGTGGAAAAAGGAATATATTCAAATATAAACTACACAGTAGCATTCTGTGAAAATTCTTTCTGTTCTGTGCATTCAACTAACAGAGTTGAACCTTACTTTTGATTGAGCCGTTCTGAAACACTCTTTCTGTAGAAACTGCAATTGGACATGATAAGCGCTAAGAGGCCTACATTGGGAAAAAGAATATCTTCAAATAAAAACTACACAGATGCATTCTGTGAAACTTATTTCTGATCTGTAAATTCAGTTAACAGAGATAAAACATATTTTTGATTGAGCAGTTATGAAACACTCTTTTTGTAGAAAATGCAAGTGGAGATTCGGAGCGCTAAGAGGGTAATAGTGGAAAAAGGAATGTCTTCAAATAGAAACTACACAGAATCATTCGGTGAAACTTCTTTCTGATCTGTGCATTCAGCTAACAGAGTTAAACCATACTTTTGATTGAGCAGATCTGAACACTCTTTCTGTAGAAAATGCAACTGGACATTTGGAGCGCTAAGAGCGTAGTAGTGGAAAAAGGAATATATTCAAATATAAACTACACAGAAGCATTCTGTGAAATTTCTTTCTGATCTGAGCATTCAGCTAACAGAGTTAAACCATACTTTTGATTGAGCAGTTTTGAAACACTCTGTCTGTAGAAAATGCAACTGGACATTCGTAGCGCTAAGTGGGTAATAGTGGAAAAAAGAATATGTTCAAATATAAACTACACAGAAGCATTGTATGAAACTTCTTTCTGTTCTGTGCATTCAACTAACAGAGTTGAACCTTACTTTTGATTGAGCCGTTCTGAAACACTCTTTCTGTAGAAACTGCAATTGGACATTCTGAGCGCTAAGAGGCCTATACTGGGAAAAAGAATGTCTACAAATAAAAACTATACAGAAGAATTGTGTGAAACTTCTTTCTGTTCTGTTTGTTCAACTAAAAGAGTTGAACCTTAGTTTTGATTGAGCCATTCTGAAACACTCTTTCTGTAGAAAATGCAAGTGGAGATTCGGAGCGCTAAGAGGGTAACAGTGGAAAAAGGAATGTCTCCAAATATAAACTACACAGAATCATTCTGTGAAACTTCTTTCTGATCTGTGCATTCAGCTAACAGAGTTAAACCATACTTTTTATTGAGCAGATCTGAACACTCTTTCTGTAGAAAATGCAACTGGACATTTGGAGCGCTAAGAGAGTAGTAGTGGAAAAAGGAATATATTCAAATATAAACTACACAGAAGCATTCTGTGAAACTTCTTTCTGATCTGAGCATTCAGCTAACAGAGTTAAACCATACTTTTGATTGAGCAGTTTTGAAACAATCTGTCTGTAGAAAATGCAACTGGACATTCGTAGCGCTAAGTGGGTAATAGTGGAAAAAAGAATATGTTCAAATATAAACTACACAGAAGCATTGTATGAAACTTCTTTCTGTTCTGTGCATTCAACTAACAGAGTTGAACCTTACTTTTGATTGAGCCTTTCTGAAACACTCTTTCTGTAGAAACTGCAATTGGACATTCTGAGCCCTAAGAGGCCTATATTGGGAAAAATAATATCTTCAAATAAAAACTACACAGAAGCATTGTGTGAAACTTATTTCTGATATGTTCATTAAGCTAACAGAGTTAAACCATACTTTTGATTGCGCAGTTCTGAACACTCTTTCTGTAGAAAATGCAAGTGGACATTCGGAGCGCTAAGAGGGTAATAGTGGAAAAAGGAATATATTCAAATATAAACTACACAGTAGCATTCTGTGAAAATTCTTTCTGTTCTGTGCATTCAACTAACAGAGTTGAACCTTACTTTTGATTGAGCCGTTCTGAAACACTCTTTCTGTAGAAACTGCAATTGGACATGCTAAGCGCTAAGAGGCCTACATTGGGAAAAAGAATATCTTCAAATAAAAACTACACAGATGCATTCTGTGAAACTTATTTCTGATCTGTAAATTCAGTTAACAGAGATAAAACATATTTTTGATTGAGCAGTTATGAAACACTCTTTTTGTAGAAAATGCAAGTGGAGTTTCGGAGCGCTAAGAGGGTAATAGTGGAAAAAGGAATGTCTTCAAATATAAACTACACAGAATCATTCGGTGAAACTTCTTTCTGATCTGTGCATTCAGCTAACAGAGTTAAACCATACTTTTTATTGAGCAGATCTGAACACTCTTTCTGTAGAAAATGCAACTGGACATTTGGAGCGCAAAAGCGTAGTAGTGGAAAAAGGAATATATTCAAATATAAACTACACAGAAGCATTCTGTGAAACTTCTTTCTGATCTGAGCATTCAGCTAACAGAGTTAAACCATACTTTTGATTGAGCAGTTTTGAAACACTCTGTCTGTAGAAAATGCAACTGGACATTCGTAGCGCTAAGTGGGTAATAGTGGAAAAGAGAATATGTTCAAATATAAACTACACAGAAGCATTGTATGAAACTTCTTTCTGTTCTGTGCATTCACCTAACAGAGTTGAACCTTACTTTTGATTGAGCCGTTCTGAAACACTCTTTCTGTAGAAACTGCAATTGGACATTCTGAGCGCTAAGAGGCCTATATTGGGAAAAAGAATGTCTAAAAATAAAAACTACACAGAAGAATTGTGTGAAACTTCTTTCTGTTCTGTTTGTTCAACTAAAAGAGTTGAACCTTAGTTTTGATTGAGCCGTTCTGAAACACTCTTTCTGTAGAAAATGCAAGTGGAGATTTGGAGCGCTAAGACGGTAATAATGGAAAAAGGAATGTCTCCAAATATAAACTACACAGAATCATTCTGTGAAACTTCTTTCTGATCTGTGCATTCAGCTAACAGAGTTAAACCATACTTTTGATTGAGCAGATCTGAACACTCTTTCTGTAGAAAATGCAACTGGACATTTGGAGCGCTAAGAGAGTAGTAGTGGAAAAAGGAATATATTCAAATATAAACTACACAGAAGCATTCTGTGAAACTTCTTTCTGATGTGAGCATTCAGCTAACAGAGTTAAACCATACTTATGATTGAGCAGTTTTGAAACACTCTGTCTGTAGAAAATGCAACTGGACATTCGTAGCGCTAAGTGGGTAATAGTGGAAAAAAGAATATGTTCAAATATAAACTACACAGAAGCATTGTATGAAACTTCTTTCTGTTCTGTGCATTCAACTAACAGAGTTGAACCTTACTTTTGATTGAGCCTTTCTGAAACACTCTTTCTGTAGAAACTGCAATTGGACATTCTGAGCGCTAAGAGGCCTATATTGGGAAAAATAATATCTTCAAATAAAAACTACACGGAAGCATTGTGTGAAACTTATTTCTGATATGTTCATTAAGCTAACAGAGTTAAACCATACTTTTGATTGCGCAGTTCTGAACACTCTTTCTGTAGAAAATGCAAGTGGACATTCGGAGAGCTAAGAGGGTAATAGTGGAAAAAGGAATATATTCAAATATAAACTACACAGTAGCATTCTGTGAAAATACTTTCTGTTCTGTTCATTCAACTAACAGATTTGAACCTTACTTTTGATTGAGCCGTTCTGAAACACTCTTTCTGTAGAAAGTGCAATTGGACATGCTAAGCGCTAAGAGGCCTACATTGGGAAAAAGAATATCTTCAAATAAAAACTACACAGATGCATTCTGTGAAACTTATTTCTGATCTGTAAATTCAGTTAACAGAGATAAAACATATTTTTGATTGAGCAGTTATGAAACACTCTTTTTGTAGAAAATGCAAGGGGAGATTCGGAGCGCTAAGAGGGTAATAGTGGAAAAAGGAATGTCTTCAAATATAAACTACACAGAATCATTCGGTGAAACTTCTTTCTGATCTGTGCATTCAGCTAACAGAGTTAAACCATACTTTTGATTGAGCAGATCTGAACACTCTTTCTGTTGAAAATGCAACTGGACATTTGGAGCGCTAAGAGCGTAGTAGTGGAAAAAGGAATATATTCAAATATAAACTACACAGAAGCATTCTGTGAAACTTCTTTCTGATCTGAGCATTCAGCTAACAGAGTTAAACCATACTTTTGATTGAGCAGTTTTGAAACACTCTGTCTGCAGAAAATGCAACTGGACATTCGTAGCGCTAAGTGGGTAATAGTGGAAAAAAAATATGTTCAAATATAAACTACACAGAAGCATTGTATGAAACTTCTTTCTGTTCTGTGCATTCAACTAACAGAGTTGAACCTTACATTTGATTGAGCCTTTCTGAAACACTCTTTCTGTAGAAACTGCAATTGGACATTCTGAGCGCTAAGAGGCCTCTATTGGGAAAAATAATATCTTCAAATAAAAACTACACAGAAGCATTGTGTGAAACTTATTTCTGATATGTTCATTAAGCTAACAGAGATAAACCATACTTTTGATTGCGCAGTTCTGAACACTCTTTCTGTTGAAAATGCAAGTGGACATTCGGAGCGCTAAGAGGGTAATAGTGGAAAAGGGAATATATTCAAATATAAACTACACAGTAGCATTCTGTGAAAATTCTTTCTGTTCTGTGCATTCAACTAACAGAGTTGAACCTTGCTTTTGATTGAGCCGTTCTGAAACACTCTTTCTGTAGAAACTGCAATTGGACATGCTAAGCGCTAAGAGGCCTACATTGGGAAAAAGAATATCTTCAAATAAAAACTACACAGATGCATTCTGTGAAACTTATTTCTGATCTGTAAATTCAGTTAACAGAGATAAAACATATTTTTGATTGAGCAGTTATGAAACACTCTTTTTGTAGAAAATGCAAGGGGAGATTCGGAGCGCTAAGAGGGTAATAGTGGAAAAAGTAATGTCTTCAAATATAAACTACACAGAATCATTCGGTTAAACTTCTTTCTGATCTGAGCATGCAGCTAACAGAGTTAAACCATACTTTTGATTGAGCAGATCTGAACACTCTTTCTGTAGAAAATGCAACTGGACATTTGGAGCGCTAAGAGAGTAGTAGTGGAAAAAGGAATATATTCAAATATAAACTACACAGAAGCATTCTGTGAAACTTCTTTCTGATCTGAGCATTCAGCTAACAGAGTTAAACCATACTTTTGATTGAGCAGTTTTGAAACACTCTGTCTGTAGAAAATGCAACTGGACATTCGTAGCGCTAAGTGGGTAATAGTGGAAAAAAGAATATGTTCAAATATAAACTACACAGAAGCATTGTATGAAACTTCTTTCTGTTCTGTGCATTCAACTAACAGAGTTGAACCTTACTTTTGATTGAGCCTTTCTGAAACACTCTTTCTGTAGAAACTGCAATTGGACATTCTGAGCGCTAAGAGGCCTCTATTGGGAAAAATAATATCTTCAAATAAAAACTACACAGAAGCATTGTGTGAAACTTATTTCTGATATGTTCATTAAGCTAACAGAGTTAAACCATACTTTTGATTGCGCAGTTCTGAACACTCTTTCTGTAGAAAATGCAAGTGGACATTCGGAGCGCTAAGAGGGTAATAGTGGAAAAAGGAATATATTCAAATATAAACTACACAGTAGCATTCTGTGAAAATTCTTTCTGTTCTGTGCATTCAACTAACAGAGTTGAACCTTACTTTTGATTGAGCCGTTCTGAAACACTCTTTCTGTAGAAACTGCAATTTGACATGCTAAGCGCTAAGAGGCCTACATTGGGAAAAAGAATATCTTCAAATAAAAACTACACAGATGCATTCTGTGAAACTTATTTCTGATCTGTAAATTCAGTTAACAGAGATAAAACATATTTTTGATTGAGAAGTTATGAAACACCCTGTTTGTAGAAAATGCAAGTGGAGATTCGGAACGCTAAGAGGGTAATAGTGGAAAAAGGAATGTCTTCAAATATAAACTACACAGAATCATTCGGTGAAACTTCTTTCTGATCTGTGCATTCAGCTAACAGAGTTAAACCATACTTTTGATTGAGCAGATCTGAACACTCTTTCTGTTGTAAATGCAACTGGACATTTGGAGCGCTAAGAGCGTAGTAGTGGAAAAAGGAATATATTCAAACATAAACTACACAGAAGCATTCTGTGAAACTTCTTTCTGATCTGAGCATTCAGCTAACAGATTTAAACCATACTTTTGATTGAGCAGTTTTGAAACACTCTATCTGTAGAAAATGCAACTGGACATTCGTAGCGCTAAGTGGGTAATAGTGGAAAAAAGAATATGTTCAAATATAAACTACACAGAAGCATTGTATGAAACTACTTTCTGTTCTGTGCATTCAACTAATAGAGTTGAACCTTACTTTTGATTGAGCCGTTCTGAAACACTCTTTCTGTAGAAACTGCAATTGGACATTCTGAGCGCTAAGAGGCCTATATTGGGAAAATGAATGTCTAGAAATAAAAACTACACAGAAGAATTGTGTGAAACTTCTTTCTGTTCTGTTTGTTCAACTAAAAGAGTTGAACCTTAGTTTTGATTGAGCCGTTCTGAAACACTCTTTCTGTAGAAAATGCAAGTGGAGATTCGGAGCGCTAAGAGGGTAATAGTGGAAAAAGGAATGTCTCCAAATATAAACTACATAGAATCATTCTGTGAAACTTCTTTCTGATCTGTGCATTCAGCTAACAGAGTTAAACCATACTTTTGATTGAGCAGATCTGAACACTCTTTCTGTAGAAAATGCAACTGGACATTTGGAGCGCTAAGAGAGTACTAGTGGAAAAAGGAATATATTCAAATATAAACTACACAGAAACATTCTGTGAAACTTCTTTCTGATCTGAGCATTCAGCTAACAGAGTTAAACCATACTTTTGATTGAGCAGTTTTGAAACACTCTGTCTGTAGAAAATGCAACTGGACATTCGTAGCGCTAAGTGGGTAATAGTGGAAAAAAGAATATGTTCAAATATAAACTACACAGAAGCATTGTATGAAACTTCTTTCTGTTCTGTGCATTCAACTAACAGAGTTGAACCTTACTTTTGATTGAGCCGTTCTAAAACACTCTTTCTGTAGAAACTGCAATTGGACATTCTGAGCGCTAAGAGGCCTCTATTGGGAAAAATAATATCTTCAAATAAAAACTCCACAGAAGCATTGTGTGAAACTTGTTTCTGATATGTTCATTAAGCTAACAGAGTTAAACCATACTTTTGATTGCGCAGTTCTGAACACTCTTTCTGTAGAAAATGCAAGTGGACATTCGGAGCGCTAAGAGGGTAATAGTGGAAAAAGGAATATATTCAAATATAAACTACACAGTAGCATTCTGTGAAAATTCTTTCTGTTCTGTGCATTCAACTAACAGAGTTGAACCTTACTTTTGATTGAGCCGTTCTGAAACACTCTTTCTGTAGAAACTGCAATTGGACATGCTAAGCGCTAAGAGGCCTACATTGGGAAAAAGAATATCTTCAAATAAAAACTACACAGATGCATTCTGTGAAACTTATTTCTGATCTGTAAATTCAGTTAACAGAGATAAAACATATTTTTGATTGAGCAGTTATGAAACACTCTTTTTGTAGAAAATGCAAGTGGATATTCGGAGCGCTAAGAGGGTAATAGTGGAAAAAGGAATGTCTTCAAATATAAACTACATAGAATCATTCGGTGAAACTTCTTTCTGATCTGTGCATTCAGCTAACAGTGTTAAACCATACTTTTGATTGAGCAGATCTGAACACTCTTTCTGTTGAAAATGCAACTGGACATTTGGAGCGCTAAGAGCGTAGTAGTGGATAAAGGAATATATTCAAATATAAACTACACAGAAGCATTCTGTGAAACTTGTTTCTGATCTGAGCATACAGCTAACAGAGTTAAACCATACTTTTGATTGAGCAGTTTTGAAACACTCTGTCTGTAGAAAATGCACCTGGACATTCGTAGCGCTAAGTGGGTAATAGTGGAAAAAAGAATATGTTCAAATATAAACTACACAGAAGCATTGTATGAAACTACTTTCTGTTCTGTGCATTCAACTAACAGAGTTGAACCTTACTTTTGATTGAGCCGTTCTGAAACACTCTTTCTGTAGAAACTGCAATTGGACATTCTGAGCGCTAAGAGGCCTATATTGGGAAAAATAATGTCTAAAAATAAAAACTACACAGAAGAATTGTGTGAAACTTCTTTCTGTTCTGTTTGTTCAACTAAAAGAGTTGAACCTTAGTTTTGATTGAGCCGTTCTGAAACACTCTTTCTGTAGAAAATGCAAGTGGAGATTCGGATCGCTAAGAGGGTAATAGTGGAAAAAGGAATGTCTCCAAATATAAACTACACAGAATCATTCTGTGAAACTTATTTCTGATCTGAGCATTCAGCTAACAGAGTTAAACCATACTTTTGATTGAGCAGGTTTGAAACACTCTGTCTGTAGAAAATGCAAATGGACATTCGTAGCGCTAAGTGGGTAATAGTGGAAAAAAGAATATGTTCAAATATAAACTACACAGAATCATTGTATGAAACTTCTTTCTGTTCTGTGCATTCAACTAACAGAGTTGAACCTTACTTTTGATTGAGCCTTTCTGAAACACTCTTTCTGTAGAAACTGCAATTGGACATTCTGAGCGCTAAGAGGCCTATATTGGGAAAAATAATATCTTCAAATAAAAATTACACAGAAGCATTGTGTGAAACTTATTTCTGATATGTTCATTAAGCTAACAGAGTTAAACCATACTTTTGTTTGTGCAGTTCTGAACACTCTTTCTGTAGAAAATGCAAGTGGACATTCGGAGCGCTAAGAGGGTAATAGTGGAAAAAGGAATATATTCAAATATAAACTACACAGTAGCATTCTGTGAAAATTCTTTCTGTTCTGTGCATTCAACTAACAGAGTTGAACCTTACTTTTGATTGAGCCGTTCTGAAACACTCTTTCTGTAGAAACTACAATTGGACATGCTAAGCGCTAAGAGGCCTACATTGGGAAAAAGAATATCTTCAAATAAAAACTACACAGATGCATTCTGTGAAACTTATTTCTGATCTGTAAATTCAGTTAACAGAGATAAAACATATTTTTGATTGAGCAGTTATGAAACACTCTTTTTGTAGAAAATGCAAGTGGAGATTCGGAGCGCTAAGAGGGTAATAGTGGAAAAATTAATGTCTTCAAATATAAACTACACAGAATCATTCTGTGAAACTTCTTTCTGATCTGTGCATTCAGCTAACAGAGTTAAACCATACTTTTGATTGAGCAGATCTGAACACTCTTTCTGTAGAAAATGCAACTGGACATTTGGAGCGCTAAGAGCGTAGTAGTGGAAAAAGGAATATATTCAAATATAAACTACAAAGAAGCATTCTGTGAAACTTCTTTCTGATCTGAGCATTCAGCTAACAGAGTTAAACCATACTTTTGATTGAGCAGTTTTGAAACACTCTGTCTGTAGAAAATGCAACTTGACATTCGTAGCGCTAAGTGGGTAATAGTGGAAAAAAGAATATGTTCAAATATAAACTACACAGAAGCATTGTATGAAACTTCTTTCTGTTCTGTGCATTCAACTAACAGAGTTGAACCTTACTTTTGATTGAGCCGTTCTGAAACACTCTTTCTGTAGAAACTGCAATTGGACATTCTGAGCGCTAAGAGGCCTATATTGGGAAAAAGAATGTCTACAAATAAAAACTATACAGAAGAATTGTGTGAAACTTCTTTCTGTTCTGTTTGTTCAACTAAAAGAGTTGAACTTTAGATTTGATTGAGCCATTCTGAAACACTCTTTCTGTAGAAAATGCAAGTGGAGATTCGGAGCGCTAAGAGGGTAATAGTGGAAAAAGGAATGTCTCCAAATATAAACTACACAGAATCATTCTGTGAAACTTCTTTCTGATCTGTGCATTCAGCTAACAGAGTTAAACCATACTTTTGATTGAGCAGATCTGAACAATCTTTCTGTAGAAAATGCAACTGGACATTTGGAGCGCTAAGAGAGTAGTAGTGGAAAAAGGAATATATTCAAATATAAACTACACAGAAGCATTTTGTGAAACTTCTTTCTGATCTGAGCATTCAGCTAACAGAGTTAAACCATACTTTTGATTGAGCAGTTTTGAAACACTCTGTCTGTAGAAAATGCAACTGGACATTCGTAGCGCTAAGTGGGTAATAGTGGAAAAAAGAATATGTTCAAATATAAACTACACAGAAGCATTGTATGAAACTTCTTTCTGTTCTGTGCATTCAACTAACAGAGTTGAGCCTTACTTTTGATTGAGCCGTTCTAAAACACTCTTTCTGTAGAAACTGCAATTGGACATTCTGAGCGCTAAGAGGCCTCTATTGGGAAAAATAATATCTTGAAATAAAAACTCCACAGAAGCATTGTGTGAAACTTATTTCTGATATGTTCATTAAGCTAACAGAGTTAAACCATACTTTTGATTGCGCAGTTCTGAACACTCTTTCTGTAGAAAATGCAAGTGGACATTCGGAGCGCTAAGAGGGTAATAGTGGAAAAAGGAATATATTCAAATATAAACTTCACAGTAGCATTCTGTGAAAATTCTTTGTTCTGTGCATTCAACTAACAGAGTTGAACCTTACTTTTGATTGAGCCGTTCTGAAACACTCTTTCTGTAGAAACTGCAATTGGACATGCTAAGCGCTAAGAGGCCTACATTGGGAAAAAAATATCTTCAAATAAAAACTACACAGATGCATTCTGTGAAACTTATTTCTGATCTGTAAATTCAGTTAACAGAGATAAAACATATTTTTGATTGAGCAGTTATGAAACACTCTTTTTGTAGAAAATGCAAGTGGATATTCGGAGCGCTAAGAGGGTAATAGTGGAAAAAGGAATGTCTTCAAATATAAACTACATAGAATCATTCGGTGAAACTTCTTTCTGATCTGTGCATTCAGCTAACAGAGTTAAACCATACTTTTGATTGAGCAGATCTGAACACTATTTCTGTTGAAAATGCAACTGGACATTTGGAGAGCTAAGAGCGTAGTAGTGGATAAAGGAATATATTCAAATATAAACTACACAGAAGCATTCTGTGAAACTTCTTTCTGATCTGAGCATACAGCTAACAGAGTTAAACCATACTTTTGATTGAGCAGTTTTGAAACACTCTGTCTGTAGAAAATGCACCTGGACATTCGTAGCGCTAAGAGGGTAATAGTGGAAAAGAGAATATGTTCAAATATAAACTACACAGAAGCATTGTATGAAACTTCTTTCTGTTCTGTGCATTCAACTAACAGAGTTGAACCTTACTTTTGATTGAGCCGTTCTGAAACACTCTTTCTGTAGGAACTGCCATTGGACATTCTGAGCGCTAAGAGGCCTATATTGGGAAAAAGAATGTCTACAAATAAAAACTACACAGAAGAATTGTGTGAAACTTCTTTCTGTTCTGTTTGTTCAACTAAAAGAGTTGAACCTTAGTTTTGATTGAGCCGTTCTGAAACACTCTTTCTGTAGAAAATGCAAGTGGAGATTCGGAGCGCTAAGAGGGTAATAGTGGAAAAAGGAATGTCTCCAAATATAAACTACACAGAATCATTCTGTGAAACTTCTTTCTGATCTGTGCATTCAGCTAACAGAGTTAAACCATACTTTTGATTGAGCAGATCTGAACACTCTTTCTGTAGAAAATGCAACTGGACATTTGGAGCGCTAAGAGAGTAGTAGTGGAAAAAGGAATATATTCAAATATAAACTACACAGAAGCATTCTGTGAAACTTCTTTCTGATCTGAGCATTCAGCTAACAGAGTTAAACCATACTTTTGATTGAGCAGTTTTGAAACACTCTGTCTGTAGAAAATGCAACTGGACATTCGTAGCGCTAAGTGGGTAATAGTGGAAAAAAGAATATGTTCAAATATAAACTACACAGAAGCATTGTATGAAACTCCTTTCTGTTCTGTGCATTCAACTAACAGAGTTGAACCTTACTTTTGATTGAGCCTTTCTGAAACACTCTTTCTGTAGAAACTGCAATTGGACATTCTGAGCCCTAAGGGGCCTATATTGGGAAAAATAATATCTTCAAATAAAAACTACACAGAAGCATTGTGTGAAACTTATTTCTGATATGTTCATTAAGCTAACAGAGTTAAACCATACTTTTGATTGCGCAGTTCTGAACACTCTTTCTGTAGAAAATGCAAGTGGACATTCGGAGCGCTAAGAGGGTAATAGTGGAAAAAGGAATATATTCAAATATAAACTACACAGTAGCATTCTGTGAAAATTCTTTCTGTTCTGTGCATTCAACTAACAGATTTGAACCTTACTTTTGATTGAGCCGTTCTGAAACACTCTTTCTGTAGAAACTGCAATTGGACATGCTAAGCGCTAAGAGGCCTACATTGGGAAAAAGAATATCTTCAAATAAAAACTACACAGATGCATTCTGTGAAACTTATTTCTGATCTGTAAATTCAGTTAACAGAGATAAAACATATTTTTGATTGAGCAGTTATGAAACACACTTTTTGTAGAAAATGCAAGTGGAGATTCGGAGCGCTAAGAGGGTAATAGTGGAAAAAGGAATGTCTTCAAATATAAACAACACAGAATCATTCGGTGAAACTTGTTTCTGATCTGTGCATTCAGCTAACAGAGTTAAACCATACTTTTGATTGAGCAGATCTGAACACTCTTTCTGTAGAAAATGCAACTGGACATTTGGAGCGCTAAGAGCGTAGTAGTGGAAAAAGGAATATATTCAAATATAAACTACACAGAAGCATTCTGTGAAACTTCTTTCTGATCTGAGCATTCAGCTAACAGAGTTAAACCATACTTTTGATTGAGCAGTTTTGAAACACTCTGTCTGTAGAAAATGCAACTGGACATTCGTAGCGCTAAGTGGGTAATAGTGGAAAAAAGAATATGTTCAAATATAAACTACACAGAAGCATTGTATGAAATTTCTTTCTGTTCTGTGCATTCAACTAACAGAGTTGAACCTTACTTTTGATTGAGCCGTTCTGAAACACTCTTTCTGTAGAAACTGCAATTGGACATTCTGAGCGCTAAGAGGCCTATATTGGGAAAAAGAATGTCTACAAATAAAAACTATACAGAAGAATTGTGTGAAACTTCTTTCTGTTCTGTTTGTTCAACTAAAAGAGTTGAACCTTAGTTTTGATTGAGCCATTCTGAAACACTCTTTCTGTAGAAAATGCAAGTGGAGATTCGGAGCGCTAAGAGGGTAATAGTGGAAAAAGGAATGTCTCCAAATATAAACTACACAGAATCATTCTGTGAAACTTCTTTCTGATCTGTGCATTCAGCTAACAGAGTTAAACCATACTTTTGATTGAGCAGATCTGAACACTCTTTCTGTAGAAAATGCAACTGGACATTTGGAGCGCTAAGAGAGTAGTAGTGGAAAAAGGAATATATTCAAATATAAACTACACAGAAGCATTCTGTGAAACTTCTTTCTGATCTGAGCATTCAGCTAACAGAGTTAAACCATACTTTTGATTGAGCAGTTTTGAAACACTCTGTCTGTAGAAAATGCAACTGGACATTCATAGCGCTAAGTGGGTAATAGTGGAAAAAAGAATATGTTCAAATATAAACTACACAGAAGCATTTTATGAAACTTCTTTCTGTTCTGTGCATTCAACTAACAGAGTTGAACCTTACTTTTGATTGAGCCGTTCTAAAACACTCTTTCTGTAGAAAATGCAATTGGACATTCTGAGCGCTAAGAGGCCTCTATTGGGAAAAATAATATCTTCAAATAAAAACTACACAGAAGCATTGTGTGAAACTTATTTCTGATATGTTCATTAAGCTAACAGAGTTAAACCATACTTTTGATTGCGCAGTTCTGAACACTCTTTCTGTAGAAAATGCAAGTGGACATTCGGAGCGCTAAGAGGGTAATAGTGGAAAAAGGAATATATTCAAATATAAACTACACAGTAGCATTCTGTGAAAATTCTTTCTGTTCTGTGCATTCAACTAACAGAGTTGAACCTTACTTTTGATTGAGCCGTTCTGAAACACTCTTTCTGTAGAAACTGCAATTGGACATGCTAAGCGCTAAGAGGCCTACATTGGGAAAAAGAATATCTTCAAATAAAAACTACACAGATGCATTCTGTGAAACTTATTTCTGATCTGTAAATTCAGTTAACAGAGATAAAACATATTTTTGATTAAGCAGTTATGAGACACTCTTTTTGTAGAAAATGCAAGTGGAGATTCGGAGCGCTAAGAGGGTAATAGTGGAAAAAGGAATGTCTTCAAATATAAACTACACAGAATCATTCGGTGAAACTTCTTTCTGATCTGTGCATTCAGCTAACAGAGTTAAACCATACTTTTGATTGAGCAGATCTGAACACTCTTTCTGTTGAAAATGCAACTGGACGTTTGGAGCGCTAAGAGCGTAGTAGTGGAAAAAGGAATATATTCAAATATAAACTACACAGAAGCATTCTGTGAAACTTCTTTCTGATCTGAGCATACAGCTAACAGAGTTAAACCATACTTTTGATTGAGCAGTTTTGAAACACTCTGTCTGTAGAAAATGCAACTGGACATTCGTAGCGCTAAGTGGGTAATAGTGGAAAAGAGAATATGTTCAAATATAAACTACACAGAAGCATTGTATGAAACTACTTTCTGTTCTGTGCATTCAACTAACAGAGTTGAACCTTACTTTTGATTGAGCCGTTCTGAAACACTCTTTCTATAGAAACTGCCATTGGACATTCTGAGCGCTAAGAGGCCTGTATTGGGAAAAAGAATGTCTACAAATACAAACTACACAGAAGAATTGTGTGAAACTTCTTTCTGTTCTGTTTGTTCAACTAAAAGAGTTGAACCTTAGTTTTGATTGAGCCGTTCTGAAACACTCTTTCTGTAGAAAATGCAAGTGGAGATTCGGAGCGCTAAGAGGGTAATAGTGGAAACAGGAATGTCTCCAAATATAAACTACACAGAATCATTCTGTGAAACATGTTTCTGATATGTGCATTCAGCTAACAGAGTTAAACCATACTTTTGATTGAGCAGATCTGAACACTCTTTCTGTAGAAAATGCAACTGGACATTTGGAGCGCTAAGAGAGTAGTAGTGGAAAAAGGAATATATTCAAATATAAACTACACAGAAGCATTCTGTGAAACTTCTTTCTGATCTGAGCATTCAGCTAACAGAGTTAAACCATAATTTTGATTGAGCAGTTTTGAAACACTCTGTCTGTAGAAAATGCAACTGGACATTCGTAGCGCTAAGTGGGTAATAGTGGAAAAAAGAATATGTTCAAATATAAACTACACAGAAGCATTGTATGAAACTTCTTTCTGTTCTGTGCATTCAACTAACAGAGTTGAACCTTACTTTTGATTGAGCCTTTCTGAAACACTCTTTCTGTAGAAACTGCAATTGGACATTCTGAGCCCTAAGAGGCCTATATTGGGAAAAATAATATCTTCAAATAAAAACTACACAGAAGCATTGTGTGAAACTTATTTCTGATATGTTCATTAAGCTAACAGAGTTAAACCATACTTTTGATTGTGCAGTTCTGAACACTCTTTCTGTAGAAAATGCAAGTGGACATTCGGAGCGCTAAGAGGATAATAGTGGAAAAAGGAATATATTCAAATATAAACTACACAGTAGCATTCTGTGAAAATTCTTTCTGTTCTGTGCATTCAACTAACAGAGTTGAACCTTACTTTTGATTGAGCCGTTCTGAAACACTCTTTCTGTAGAAACTGCAATTGGACATGATAAGCGCTAAGAGGCCTACATTGGGAAAAAGAATATCTTCAAATAAAAACTACACAGATGCATTCTGTGAAACTTATTTCTGATCTGTAAATTCAGTTAACAGAGATAAAACATATTTTTGATTGAGCAGTTATGAAACACTCTTTTTGTAGAAAATGCAAGTGGAGATTCGGAGCGCTAAGAGGGTAATAGTGGAAAAAGGAATGTCTTCAAATATAAACTACACAGAATCATTCGGTGAAACTTCTTTCTGATCTGTGCATTCAGCTAACAGAGTTAAACCATACTTTTGATTGAGCAGATCTGAACACTCTTTCTGTAGAAAATGCAACTGGACATTTGGAGCGCTAAGAGCGTAGTAGTGGAAAAAGGAATATATACAAATATAAACTACACAGAAGCATTCTGTGAAATTTCTTTCTGATCTGAGCATTCAGCTAACAGAGTTAAACCATACTTTTGATTGAGCAGTTTTGAAACACTCTGTCTGTAGAAAATGCAACTGGACATTCGTAGCGCTAAGTGGGTAATAGTGGAAAAAATAATATGTTCAAATATAAACTACACAGAAGCATTGTATGAAACTTCTTTCTGTTCTGTGCATTCAACTAACAGAGTTGAACCTTACTTTTGATTGAGCCGTTCTGAAACACTCTTTCTGTAGAAACTGCAATTGGACATTCTGAGCGCTAAGAGGCCTATATTGGGAAAAAGAATGTCTACAAATAAAAACTATACAGAAGAATTGTGTGAAACTTCTTTCTGTTCTGTTTGTTCAACTAAAAGAGTTGAACCTTAGTTTTGATTGAGCCATTCTGAAACACTCTTTCTGTAGAAAATGCAAGTGGAGATTCGGAGCGCTAAGAGGGTAATAGTGGAAAAAGGAATGTCTCCAAATATAAATTACACAGAATCATTCTGTGAAACTTCTTTCTGATCTGTGCATTCAGCTAACAGAGTTAAACCATACTTTTGATTGAGGAGATCTGAACACTCTTTCTTTAGAAAATGCAACTGGACATTTGGAGCGCTAAGAGAGTAGTAGTGGAAAAAGGAATATATTCAAATATAAACTACACAGAAGCATTCTGTGAAACTTCTTTCTGATCTGAGCATTCAGCTAACAGAGTTAAACCATACTTTTGATTGAGCAGTTTTGAAACACTCTGTCTGTAGAAAATGCAACTGGACATTCGTAGCGCTAAGTGGGTAATAGTGGAAAAAAGAATATGTTCAAATATAAACTACACAGAAGCATTGTATGAAACACCTTTCTGTTCTGTGCATTCAACTAACAGAGTTGAACCTTACTTTTGATTGAGCCGTTCTAAAACACTCTTTCTGTAGAAACTGCAATTGGACATTCTGAGCGCTAAGAGGCTTCTATTGGGAAAAATAATATATTCAAATAAAAACTACACAGAAGCATTGTGTGAAACTTATTTCTGATATGTTCATTAAGCTAACAGAGTTAAACCATACTTTTGATTGCGCAGTTCTGAACACTCTTTCTGTAGAAAATGCAAGTGCACATTCGGAGCGCTAAGAGGGTAATAGTGGAAAAAGGAATATATTCAAATATAAACTACACAGTAGCATTCTGTGAAAATTCTTTCTGTTCTGTGCATTCAACTAACAGAGTTGAACCTTACTTTTGATTGAGCCGTTCTGAAACACTCTTTCTGTAGAAACTGCAATTGGACATGCTAAGCGCTAAGAGGCCTACATTGGGAAAAAGAATATCTTCAAATAAAAACTACACAGATGCATTCTGTGAAACTTATTTCTGATCTGTAAATTCAGTTAACAGAGATAAAACATATTTTTGATTGAGCAGTTATGAAACACTCTTTTTTTAGAAAATGCAAGTGGAGATTCGGAGCGCTAAGAAGGTAATAGTGGAAAAAGGAATGTCTTCAAATATAAACTACACAGAATCATTCGGTGAAACTTCTTTCTGATCTGTGAATTCAGCTAACAGAGTTAAACCATACTTTTGATTGAGCAGATCTGAACACTCTTTCTGTTGAAAATGCAACTGGCCATTTGGAGCGCTAAGAGCGTAGTAGTGGAAAAAGGAATATATTCAAATATAAACTACACAGAAGCATTCTGTGAAACTTCTTTCTGATCTGAGCATACAGCTAACAGAGTTAAACCATACTTTTGATTGAGCAGTTTTGAAACACTCTGTCTGTAGAAAATGCAACTGGACATTCGTAGCGCTAAGGGGGTAATAGTGGAAAAGAGAATATGTTCAAATATGAACTACACGGAAGCATTGTATGAAACTTCTTTCTGTTCTCTGCATTCAACTAACAGAGTTGAACCTTACTTTTGATTGAGCCGTTCTGAAACACTCTTTCTGTAGAAACTGCCATTGGACATTCTGAGCGCTAAGAGGCCTATATTGGGAAAAAGAATGTCTACAAATAAAAACTACACAGAAGAATTGTGTGAAACTTCTTTCTGTTCTGTTTGTTCAACTAAAAGAGTTGAACCTTAGTTTTGATTGAGCCGTTCTGAAACACTCTTTCTGTAGAAAATGCAAGTGGAGATTCGGAGCGCTAAGAGGGTAATAGTGGAAAAAGGAATGTCTCCAAATATAAACTACACAGAATCATTCTGTGAAACTTCTTTCTGATCTGTGCATTCAGCTAACAGAGTTAAACCATACTTTTTATTGAGCAGATCTGAACACTATTTCTGTAGAAAATGCAATTGGACATTTGGAGCGCTAAGAGAGTAGTAGTGGAAAAAGGAATATATTCAAATATAAACTACACAGAAGCATTCTGTGAAACTTCTTTCTGATCTGAGCATTCAGCTAACAGAGTTAAACCATACTTTTGATTGAGCAGTTTTGAAACACTCTGTCTGTAGAAAATGCAACTGGACATTCGTAGCGCTAAGTGGGTAATAGTGGAAAAAAGAATATGTTCAAATATAAACTACACAGAAGCATTGTATGAAACGTCTTTCTGTTCTGTGCATTCAACTAACAGAGTTGAACCTTACTTTTGATTGAGCCTTTCTGAAACACTCTTTCTGTAGAAACTGCAATTGGACATTCTGAGCCCTAAGAGGCCTATATTGGGAAAAATAATATCTTCAAATAAAAACTACACAGAAGCATTGTGTGAAACTTATTTCTGATATGTTCATTAAGCTAACAGAGTTAAACCATACTTTTGATTGTGCAGTTCTGAACACTCTTTCTGTAGAAAATGCAAGTGGACATTCGGAGCGCTAAGAGGGTAATAGTGGAAAAAGGAATATATTCAAATATAAACTACACAGTAGCATTCTGTGAAAATTCTTTCTGTTCTGTGCATTCAACTAACAGAGTTGAACCTTACTTTTGATTGAGCCGTTCTGAAACACTCTTTCTGTAGAAACTGCAATTGGACATGCTAAGCGCTAAGAGGCCTACATTGGGAAAAAGAATATCTTCAAATAAAAACTACACAGATGCATTCTGTGAAACTTATTTCTGATCTGTAAATTCAGTTAACAGAGATAAAACATATTTTTGATTGAGCAGTTATGAAACACTCTTTTTGTAGAAAATGCAAGTGGAGATTCGGAGCGCTAAGAGGGTAATAGTGGAAAAAGGAATGTCTTCAAATATAAACTACACAGAATCATTCGGTGAAACTTCTTTCTGATCTGTGCATTCAGCTAACAGAGTTAAACCATACTTTTTATTGAGCAGATCTGAACACTCTTTCTGTAGAAAATGCAACTGGACATTTGGAGCGCTAAGAGCGTAGTAGTGGAAAAAGGAATATATTCAAATATAAACTACACAGAAGCATTCTGTGAAACTTCTTTCTGATCTGAGCATTCAGCTAACAGAGTTAAACCATACTTTTGATTGAGCAGTTTTGAAACACTCTGTCTGTAGAAAATGCAACTGGACATTCGTAGCGCTAAGTGGGTAATAGTGGAAAAGAGAATATGTTCAAATATAAACTACACAGAAGCATTGTATGAAACTTCTTTCTGTTCTGTGCATTCACCTAACAGAGTTGAACCTTACTTTTGATTGAGCCGTTCTGAAACACTCTTTCTGTAGAAACTGCAATTGGACATTCTGAGCGCTAAGAGGCCTATATTGGGAAAAAGAATGTCTAAAAATAAAAACTACACAGAAGAATTGTGTGAAACTTCTTTCTGTTCTGTTTGTTCAACTAAAAGAGTTGAACCTTAGTTTTGATTGAGCCGTTCTGAAACACTCTTTCTGTAGAAAATGCAAGTGGAGATTTGGAGCGCTAAGAGGGTAATAATGGAAAAAGGAATGTCTCCAAATATAAACTACACAGAATCATTCTGTGAAACTTCTTTCTGATCTGTGCATTCAGCTAACAGAGTTAAACCATACTTTTGATTGAGCAGATCTGAACACTCTTTCTGTAGAAAATGCAACTGGACATTTGGAGCGCTACGAGAGTAGTAGTGGAAAAAGGAATATATTCAAATATAAACTACACAGAAGCATTCTGTGAAACTTCTTTCTGATCTGAGCATTCAGCTAACAGAGTTAAACCATACTTATGATTGAGCAGTTTTGAAACACTCTGTCTGTAGAAAATGCAACTGGACATTCGTAGCGCTAAGTGGGTAATAGTGGAAAAAAGAATATGTTCAAATATAAACTACACAGAAGCATTGTATGAAACTTCTTTCTGTTCTGTGCATTCAACTAACAGAGTTGAACCTTACTTTTGATTGAGCCTTTCTGAAACACTCTTTCTGTAGAAACTGCAATTGGACATTCTGAGCGCTAAGAGACCTATATTGGGAAAAATAATATCTTCAAATAAAAACTACACAGAAGCATTGTGTGAAACTTATTTCTGATATGTTCATTAAGCTAACAGAGTTAAACCATACTTTTGATTGCGCAGTTCTGAACACTCTTTCTGTAGAAAATGCAAGTGGACATTCGGAGCGCTAAGAGCGTAATAGTGGAAAAAGGAATATATTCAAATATAAACTACACAGTAGCATTCTGTGAAAATTCTTTCTGTTCTGTTCATTCAACTAACAGATTTGAACCTTACTTTTGATTGAGCCGTTCTGAAACACTCTTTCTGTAGAAACTGCAATTGGACATGCTAAGCGCTAAGAGGCCTACATTGGGAAAAAGAATATCTTCAAATAAAAACTACACAGATGCATTCTGTGAAACATATTTCTGATCTGTAAATTCAGTTAACAGAGATAAAACATATTTTTGATTGAGCAGTTATGAAACACTCTTTTTGTAGAAAATGCAAGTGGAGATTCGGAGCGCTAAGAGGGTAATAGTGGAAAAAGGAATGTCTTCAAATATAAACTACACAGAATCATTCGGTGAAACTTCTTTCTGATCTGTGCATTCAGCTAACAGAGTTAAACCATACTTTTGATTGAGCAGATCTGAACACTCTTTCTGTTGAAAATGCAACTGGACATTTGGAGCGCTAAGAGCGTAGTAGTGGAAAAAGGAATATATTCAAATATAAACTACACAGAAGCATTCTGTGAAACTTCTTTCTGATCTGAGCATTCAGCTAACAGAGTTAAACCATACTTTTGATTGAGCTGTTTTGAAACACTCTGGCTGTAGAAAATGCAACTGGACATTCGTAGC
Organism: Symphalangus syndactylus; assembly: GCF_028878055.3. Lineage (NCBI taxonomy): Eukaryota > Metazoa > Chordata > Mammalia > Primates > Hylobatidae > Symphalangus > Symphalangus syndactylus. Next base: position 105,412,211 of record NC_072437.2, on the reverse strand, counting down.
GCTAAGTGGGTAATAGTGGAAAAAAGAATATGTTCAAATATAAACTACACAGAAGCATTGTATGAAACTTCTTTCTGTTCTGTGCATTCAACTAACAGAGTTGAACCTTACTATTGATTGAGCCGTTCTGAAACACACTTTCTGTAGAAACTGCAATTGGACATTCTGAGCGCTAAGAGGCCTATATTGGGAAAAATAATGTCTACAAATAAAAACTACACAGAAGAATTGTGTGAAACTTCTTTCTGTTCTGTTTGTTCAACTAAAAGAGTTGAACCTTAGTTTTGATTGAGCCGTTCTGTAACAGTCTTTCTGTAGAAAATGCAAGTGGAGATTCGGAGCGCTAAGAGGGTAATAGTGGAAAAAGGAATGTCTCCAAATATAAACTACAAAGAATCATTCTGTGAAACTTTTTTCTGATCTGTGCATTCAGCTAACAGTGTTAAACCATACTTTTGATTGAGCAGATCTGAACACTCTTTCTGTAGAAAATGCAACTGGACATTTGGAGCGCTAAGAGAGTAGTAGTGGAAAAAGGAATATATTCAAATATAAACTACACAGAATCATTCTGTGAAACTTCTTTCTGATCTGAGCATTCAGCTAACAGAGTTAAACCATACTTTTGATTGAGCAGTTTTGAAACACTCTGTCTGTAGAAAATGCAACTGGACATTCGTAGCGCTAAGTGGGTAATAGTGGAAAAAAGAATATGTTCAAATATAAACTACACAGAAGCATTGTATGAAACTTCTTTCTGTTCTGTGCATTCAACTAACAGAGTTGAACCTTACTTTTGATTGAGCCTTTCTGAAACACTCTTTCTGTAGAAACTGCAATTGGACATTCTCAGCGCTAAGAGGCCTATATTGGGAAAAATAATATCTTCAAATAAAAACTACACAGAAGCATTGTGTGAAACTTATTTCTGATATGTTCATTAAGCTAACAGAGTTAAACCATACTTTTGATTGCGCAGTTCTGAACACTATTTCTGTAGAAAATGCAAGTGGACATTCGGAGCGCTAAGAGGGTAATAGTGGAAAAAGGAATATATTCAAATATAAACTACACAGTAGCATTCTGTGAAAATACTTTCTGTTCTGTGCATTCAACTAACAGAGTTGAACCTTACTTTTGATTGAGCCGTTCTGAAACACTCTTTCTGTAGAAACTGCAATTGGACATGCTAAGCGCTAAGAGGCCTACATTGGGAAAAAGAATATCTTCAAATAAAAACTACACAGATGTATTCTGTGAAACTTATTTCTGATCTGTAAATTCAGTTAACAGAGATAAAACATATTTTTGATTTAGCAGTTATGAAACACTCTTTTTGTAGAAAATGCAAGTGGAGATTCGGAGCGCTAAGAGGGTAATAGTGGAAAAAGGAATGTCTTCAAATATAAACTACACAGAATCATTCGGTGAAACTTCTTTCTGATCTGTGCATTCAGCTAACAGAGTTAAACCATACTTTTGATTGAGCAGATCTGAACACTCTTTCTGTTGAAAATGCAACTGGACATTTGGAGCGCTAAGAGCGTAGTAGTGGAAAAAGGAATATATTCAAATATAAACTACACAGAAGCATTCTGTGAAACTTCTTTCTGATATGAGCATTCAGCTAACAGAGTTAAACCATACTTTTGATTGAGCAGTTTTGAAACACTCTGTCTGTAGAAAATGCAACTGGACATTCGTAGCGCTAAGTGGGTAATAGTGGAAAAAAGAATATGTTCAAATATAAACTACACAGAAGCATTGTATGAAACTACTTTCTGTTCTGTGCATTCAACTAACAGAGTTGAACCTTACTTTTGATTGAGCCGTTCTCAAACACTCCTTCTGTAGAAACTGCAATTGGACATTCTGAGCGCTAAGAGGCCTATATTGGGAAAAAGAATGTCTACAAATAAAAACTACACAGAAGAATTGTGTGAAACTTCTTTCTGTTCTGTTTGTTCAACTAAAAGAGTTGAACCTTAGTTTTGATTGAGCCGTTCTGAAACACTCTTTCTGTAGAAAATGCAAGTGGAGATTCGGAGCGCTAAGGGGGTAATAGTGGAAAAAGGAATGTCTCCAAATATGAACTACACAGAATCATTCGGTGAAACTTCTTTCTGATCTGTGCATTCAGCTAACAGAGTTAAACCATACTTTTGATTGAAGATCTGAACACTCTTTCTGTAGAAAAGGCAACTGGACATTTGGAGCGCTAAGAGAGTAGTAGTGGAAAAAGGAATATATTCAAATATAAACTACACAGAAGCATTCTGTGAAACTTCTTTCTGATCTGAGCATTCAGCTAACAGAGTTAAACCGTACTTTTGATTGAGCAGTTTTGAAACACTCTGTCTGTAGAAAATGCAACTGGACATTCGTAGCGCTAAGTGGGTAATAGTGGAAAAAAAAATATGTTCAAATATAAACTACACAAAAGGATTGTATGAAACTTCTTTCTGTTCTGTGCATTCAACTAACAGAGTTGAACCTTACTTTTGATTGAGCCTTTCTGAAACACTCTTTCTGTAGAAACTGCAATTGGACATTCTGAGCGCTAAGAGGCCTCTATTGGGAAAAATAATATCTTCAAATAAAAACTACACAGAAGCATTGTGTGAAACTTATTTCTGATATGTTCATTAAGCTAACAGAGTTAAACCATACTTTTGATTGCGCAGTTCTGAACACTCTTTCTGTAGAAAATGCAAGTGGACATTCGGAGCGCTAAGAGGGTAATAGTGGAAAAAGGAATATATTCAAATATAAACTACACAGTAGCATTCTGTGAAAATTCTTTCTGTTCTGTGCATTCAACTAACAGAGTTGAACCTTACTTTTGATTGAGCCGTTCTGAAACACTCTTTCTGTAGAAACGGCAATTGGACATGATAAGCGCTAAGAGGCCTACATTGGGAAAAAGAATATCTTCAAATAAAAACTACACAGATGCATTCTGTGAAACTTATTTCTGATCTGTAAATTCAGTTAACAGAGATAAAACATATTTTTGATTGAGCAGTTATGAAACACTCTTTTTGTAGAAAATGCAAGTGGGGATTCGGAGCGCTAAGAGGGTAATAGTGGAAAAAGGAATGTCTTCAAATATAAACTACACAGAATCATTCGGTGAAACTTCTTTCTGATCTGTGCATTCAGCTAACAGAGTTAAACCATACTTTTGATTGAGCATATCTGAACAATCTTTCTGTTGAAAATGCAACTGGACATTTGGAGCGCTAAGAGCGTAGTAGTGGAAAAAGGAATATATTCAAATATAAACTACACAGAAGCATTCTGTGAAACTTCTTTCTGATCTGAGCATTCAGCTAACAGAGTTAAACCATACTTTTGATTGAGCAGTTTTGAAACACTCTGTCTGTAGAAAATGCAACTGGACATTCGTAGCGCTAAGTGGGTAATAGTGGAAAAAAGAATATGTTCAAATATAAACTACACAGAAGCATTGTATGAAACTTCTTTCTGTTCTATGCATTCAACTAACAGAGTTGAACCTTACTTTTGATTGAGCCGTTCTGAAACACTCTTTCTGTAGAAACTGCAATTGGACATTCTGAGCGCTAAGAGGCCTATATTGGGAAAAAGAATGTCTACAAATAAAAACTACACAGAATAATTGTGTGAAACTTCTTTCTGTTCTGTTTGTTCAACTGAAAGAGTTGAACCTTAGTTTTGATTGAGCCGCTCTGAAACACTCTTTCTGTAGAAAATGCAAGTGGAGATTCGGAGCGCGAAGGGGGTAATAGTGGAAAAAGGAATGTCTCCAAATATGAACTACACAGAATCATTCGGTGAAACTTCTTTCTGATCTGTGCATTCAGCTAACAGAGTTAAACCATACTTTTGATTGAGCAGATCTGAACACTCTTTCTGTAGAAAATGCAACTGGACATTTGGAGCGCTAAGAGAGTAGTAGTGGAAAAAGGAATATATTCAAATATAAACTACACAGAAGCATTCTGTGAAACTTCTTTCTGATCTGAGCATTCAGCTAACAGAGTTTAACCATACTTTTGATTGAGCAGTTTTGAAACACTCTGTCTGTAGAAAATGCAACTGGACATTCGTAGCGCTAAGTGGGTAATAGTGGAAAAAAGTATATGTTCAAATATAAACTACACAGAAGCATTGTATGAAACTCCTTTCTGTTCTGTGCATTCAACTAACAGAGTTGAACCTTAATTTGATTGAGCCTTTCTGAAACACTCTTTCTGTAGAAACTGCAATTGGACATTCTGAGCGCGAAGAGGCCTATATTGGGAAAAATAATATCTTCAAATAAAAACTACACAGAAGCATTGTGTGAAACTTATTTCTGATATGTTCATTAAGCTAACAGAGTTAAACCATACTTTTGATTGCGCAGTTCTGAACACTCTTTCTGTAGAAAATGCAAGTGGACATTCGGAGCGCTAAGAGTGTAATAGTGGAAAAAGGAATATATTCAAATATAAACTACACAGTAGCATTCTGTGAAAATTCTTTCTGTTCTGTGCATTCAACTAACAGAGTTGAACCTTACTTTTGATTGAGCCGTTCTGAAACACTCTTTCTGTAGAAACTGCAATTGGACATGCTAAGCGCTAAGAGGCCTACATTGGGAAAAAGAATATCTTCAAATAAAAACTACACAGATGCATTCTGTGAAACTTATTTCTGATCTGTAAATTCAGTTAACAGAGATAAAACATATTTTTGATTGAGCAGTTATGAAACACTCTTTTTGTAGAAAATATAAGTGGAGATTCTGAGCGCTAAGAGGGTAATAGTGGAAAAAGGAATGTCTTCAAATATAAACTACACAGAATCATTCGGTGAAACTTCTTTCTGATCTGTGCATACAGCTAACAGAGTTAAACCATACTTTTGATTGAGCAGATCTGAACACTCTTTCTGTTGAAAATGCAACTGGACATTTGGAGCGCTAAGAGCGTAGTAGTGGAAAAAGGAATATATTCAAATATAAACTACACAGAAGCATTCTGTGAAACTTCTTTCTGATCTGAGCATTCAGCTAACAGAGTTAAACCATACTTTTGATTGAGCAGTTTTGAAACACTCTCTCTGTAGAAAATGCAACTGGACATTCGTAGCGCTAAGTGGGTAATAGTGGAAAAAAGAATATGTTCAAATATAAACTATACAGGAGCATTGTATGAAACTTCTTTCTGTTCTGTGCATTCAACTAACAGAATTGAACCTTACTTTTGATTGAGCCGTTCTGAAACACACTTTCTGTAGAAACTGCAATTGGACATTCTGAGCGCTAAGAGGCCTATGTTGGGAAAAAGAATGTCTACAAATAAAAACTACACAGAAGAATTGTGTGAAACTTCTTTCTGTTCTGTTTGTTCAACTAAAAGTGTTGAACCTTAGTTTTGATTGAGCCGTTCTGTAACAGTCTTTCTGTAGAAAATGCAAGTGGAGATTCGGAGCGCTAAGGGGGTAATAGTGGAAAAAGGAATGTCTCCAAATATAAACTACACAGAATCATTCTGTGAAACTTCTTTCTGATCTGTGCATTCAGCTAACAGAGTTAAACCATACTTTTGATTGAGCAGATCTGAACACTCTTTCTGTAGAAAATGCAACTGGACATTTGGAGCGCTAAGAGAGTAGTAGTGGAAAAAGGAATGTATTCAAATATAAACTACACAGAAGCATTCTGTGAAACTTCTTTCTGATCTGAGCATTCAGCTAACAGAGTTAAACCATACTTTTGATTGAGCAGTTTTGAAACACTCTGTCTGTAGATAATGCAACTGGACATTCGTAGCGCTAAGTGGGTAATAGTGGAAAAAAGAATATGTTCAAATATAAACTACACAGAAGCATTGTATGAAACTTCTTTCTGTTCTGTGCATTCAACTAACAGAGTTGAACCTTACTTTTGATTGAGCCTTTCTGAAACACTCTTTCTGTAGAAACTGCAATTGGACATTCTGAGCGCTAAGAGGCCTCTATTGGGAAAAATAATATCTTCAAATAAAAAATACACAGAAGCATTGTGTGAAACTTATTTCTGATATGTTCCTTAAGCTAACAGAGTTAAACCATACTTTTGATTGCGCAGTTCTGAACACTCTTTCTGTAGAAAATTCAAGTGGACATTCGGAGCGCTAAGAGGGTAATAGTGGAAAAAGGAATATATTCAAATATAAACTACACAGTAGCATTCTGTGAAAATTCTTTCTGTTCTGTGCATTCAACTAACAGAGTTGAACCTTACTTTTGATTGAGCCGTTCTGAAACACTCTTTCTGTAGAAACTGCAATTGGACATGCTAAGCGCTAAGAGGCCTACATTGGGAAAAAGAATATCTTCAAATAAAAACTACACAGATGCATTCTGTGAAACTTATTTCTGATCTGTAAATTCAGTTAACAGAGATAAAACATATTTTTGATTGAGCAGTTATGAAACACTCTTTTTGTAGAAAATGCAAGTGGAGATTCGGAGCGCTAAGTGGGTAATAGTGGAAAAAGGAATGTCTTCAAATATAAACTACACAGAATCATTCGTTGAAACTTCTTTCTGATCTGTGCATTCAGCTAACAGAGTTAAACCATACTTTTGATTGAGCAGATCTGAACACTCTTTCTGTTGAAAATGCAACTGGACATTTGGAGCGCTAAGAGCGTAGTAGTGGAAAAAGGAATATATTCAAATATAAATTACACAGAAGCATTCTGTGAAACTTCTTTCTGATCTGAGCATTCAGCTAACAGAGTTAAACCATACTTTTGATTGAGCAGTTTTGAAACACTCTGTCTGTAGAAAATGCAACTGGACATTCATAGCGCTAAGTGGGTAATAGTGGAAAAAAGAATATGTTCAAATATAAACTACACAGAAGAATTGTATGAAACTTCTTTCTGTTTTGTGCATTCAACTAACAGAATTGAACCTTACTTTTGATTGAGCCGTTCTGAAACACACTTTCTGTAGAAACTGCAATTGGACATTCTGAGCGCTAAGAGGCCTATATTGGGAAAGAGAATGTCTACAAATAAAAACTACACAGAAGAATTGTGTGAAACTTCTTTCTGTTCTGTTTGTTCAACTAAAAGTGTTGAACCTTAGTTTTGATTGAGCCGTTCTGTAACAGTCTTTCTGTAGAAAATGCAAGTGGAGATTCGGAGCGCTAAGGGGGTAATAGTGGAAAAAGGAATGTCTCCAAATATAAACTACACAGAATCATTCTGTGAAACTTCTTTCTGATCTGTGCATTCAGCTAACAGATTTAAACCATACTTTTGATTGAGCAGATCTGAACACTCTTTCTGTAGAAAATGCAACTGGACATTTGGAGCGCTAAGAGAGTAGTAGTGGAAAAAGGAATATATTCAAATATAAACTACACAGAAGCATTCTGTGAAACTTCTTTCTGATCTGAGCATTCAGCTAACAGAGTTAAACCGTACTTTTGATTGAGTAGTTTTGAAACACTCTGTCTGTAGAAAATGCAACTGGACATTCGTAGCACTAAGTGGGTAATAGTGGAAAAAAAAATATGTTCAAATATAAACTACACAAAAGGATTGTATGAAACTTCTTTCTGTTCTGTGCATTCAACTAACAGAGTTGAACCTTACTTTTGATTGAGCCTTTCTGAAACACTCTTTCTGTAGAAACTGCAATTGGACATTCTGAGCGCTAAGAGGCCTCTATTGGGAAAAATAATATCTTCAAATAAAAACTACACAGAAGCATTGTGTGAAACTTATTTCTGATATGTTCATTAAGCTAACAGAGTTAAACCATACTTTTGATTGCGCAGTTCTGAACACTCTTTCTGTAGAAAATGCAAGTGGACATTCGGAGCGCTAAGAGGGTAATAGTGGAAAAAGGAATATATTCAAATATAAACTACACAGTAGCATTTTGTGAAAATTCTTTCTCTTCTGTGCATTCAACTAACAGAGTTGAACCTTACTTTTGATTGAGCCGTTCTGAAACACTCTTTCTGTAGAAACTGCAATTGGACATGATAAGCGCTAAGAGGCCTACATTGGGAAAAAGAATATCTTCAAATAAAAACTACACAGATGCATTCTGTGAAACTTATTTCTGATCTGTAAATTCAGTTAACAGAGATAAAACATATTTTTGATTGAGCAGTTATGAAACACTCTTTTTGTAGAAAATGCAAGTGGGGATTCGGAGCGCTAAGAGGGTAATAGTGGAAAAAGGAATGTCTTCAAATATAAACTACACAGAATCATTCGGTGAAACTTCTTTCTGATCTGTGCATTCAGCTAACAGAGTTAAACCATACTTTTGATTGAGCAGATCTGAACACTCTTTCTGTTGAAAATGCAACTGGACATTTGGAGCGCTAAGAGCGTAGTAGTGGAAAAAGGAATATATTCAAATATAAACTACACAGAAGCATTCTGTGAAACTTCTTTCTGATCTGAGCATTCAGCTAACAGAGTTAAACCATACTTTTGATTGAGCAGTTTTGAAACACTCTGTCTGTAGAAAATGCAACTGGACATTCGTAGCGCTAAGTGGGTAATAGTGGAGAAAAGAATATGTTCAAATATAAACTACACAGAAGCATTGTATGAAACTTCTTTCTGTTCTATGCATTCAACTAACAGAGTTGAACCTTACTTTTGATTGAGCCGTTCTGAAACACTCTTTCTGTAGAAACTGCAATTGGACATTCTGAGCTCTAAGAGGCCTATATTGGGAAAAAGAATGTCTACAAATAAAAACTACACAGAAGAATTGTGTGAAACTTCTTTCTGTTCTGTTTGTTCAACTGAAAGAGTTGAACCTTAGTTTTGATTGAGCCGTTCTGAAACACTCTTTCTGTAGAAAATGCAAGTGGAGATTCGGAGCGCTAAGGGGTTAATAGTGGAAAAAGGAATGTCTCCAAATATGAACTACACAGAATCATTCGGTGAAACTTCTTTCTGATCTGTGCATTCAGCTAACAGAGTTAAACCATACTTTTGATTGAGCAGATCTGAACACTCTTTCTGTAGAAAATGCAACTGGACATTTGGAGCGCTAAGAGAGTAGTAGTGGAAAAAGGAATATATTCAAATATAAACTACACAGAAGCATTCTGTGAAACCTCTTTCTGATCTGAGCATTCAGCTAACAGAGTTAAACCATACTTTTGATTGAGCAGTTTTGAAACACTCTGTCTGTAGAAAATGCAACTGGACATTCGTAGCGCTAAGTGGGTAATAGTGGAAAAAATATATGTTCAAATATAAACTACACAGAAGCATTGTATGAAACTTCTTTCTGTTCTGTGCATTCAACTAACGGAGTTGAACCTTAATTTGATTGAGCCTTTCTGAAACACTCTTTCTGTAGAAACTGCAATTGGACATTCTGAGCGCTAAGAGGCCTATATTGGGAAAAATAATATCTTCAAATAAAAACTACACAGAAGCATTGTGTGAAACTTATTTCTGATATGTTCATTAAGCTAACAGAGTTAAACCATACTTTTGATTGCGCAGTTCTGAACACTCTTTCTGTAGAAAATGCAAGTGGACAATCGGAGCGCTAAGAGGGTAATAGTGGAAAAAGGAAGATATTCAAATATAAACTACACAGTAGCATTCTGTGAAAATTCTTTGTGTTCTGTGCATTCAACTAACAGAGTTGAACCTTACTTTTGATTGAGCCGTTCTGAAACACTCTTTCTGTAGAAACTGCAATTGGACATGTTAAGCGCTAAGAGGCCTACATTGGGAAAAAGAATATCTTCAAATAAAAACTACACAGATGCATTCTGTCAAACTTATTTCTGATCTGTAAATTCAGTTAACAGAGATAAAAAATATTTTTGATTGAGCAGTTATGATACACTCTTTTTGTAGAAAATGCAAGTGGAGATTCGGAGCGCTAAGAGGGTAATAGTGGAAAAAGGAATGTCTTCAAATATAAACTACACAGAATCATTCGGTGAAACTTCTTTCTGATCTGTGCATTCAGCTAACAGAGTTAAACCATACTTTTGATTGAGCAGATCTGAACACTCTTTCTGTTGAAAATGCAACTGTACATTTTGAGCGCTAAGAGCGTAGTAGTGGAAAAAGGAATATATTCAAATATAAACTACACAGAAGCATTCTGTGAAACTTCTTTCTGATCTGAGCATTCAGCTAACAGAATTAAACCATACTTTTGATTGAGCAGTTTTGAAACACTCTGTCTGTAGAAAATGCAACTGGACATTCGTAGCGCTATGTGGGTAATAGTGGAAAAAAGAATATGTTCAAATATAAACTACACAGAAGCATTGTATGAAACTTCTTTCTGTTCTGTGCATTCAACTAACAGAATTGAACCTTACTTTTGATTGAGCCGTTCTGAAACACACTTTCTGTAGAAACTGCAATTGGACATTCTGAGCGCTAAGAGGCCTATATTGGGAAAAAGAATGTCTAAAAATAAAAACTACACAGAAGAATTGTGTGAAACTTCTTTCTGTTCTGTTTGTTCAACTAAAAGTGTTGAACCTTAGTTTTGATTGAGCCGTTCTGTAACAGTCTTTCTGTAGAAAATGCAAGTGGAGATTCGGAGCGCTAAGGGGGTAATAGTGGAAAAAGGAATGTCTCCAAATATAAACTACACAGAATCATTCTGTGAAACTTCTTTCTGATCTGTGCATTCAGCTAACAGAGTTAAACCATACTTTTGATTGAGCAGATCTGAACACTCTTTCTGTAGAAAATGCAACTGGACATTTGGAGCGCTAAGAGAGTAGTAGTGGAAAAAGGAATATATTCAAATATAAACTACACAGAAGCATTCTGTGAAACTTCTTTCTGATCTGAGCATTCAGCTAACAGAGTTAAACCATACTTTTGATTGAGCAGTTTTGAAACACTCTGTCTGTAGAAAATGCAACTGGACATTCGTAGCGCTAAGTGGGTAATAGTGGAAAAATGAGTATGTTCAAATATAAACTACACAGAAGCATTGTATGAAACTCCTTTATGTTCTGTGCATTCAACTAACAGAGTTGAACCTTACTTTTGATTGAGCCTTTCTGAAACACTCTTTCTGTAGAAACTGCAATTGGACATTCGGAGCGCTAAGAGGCCTCTATTGGGAAAAATAATATCTTCAAATAAAAACTACACAGAAGCATTGTGTGAAACTTATTTCTGATATGTTCATTAAGCTAACAGAGATAAACCATACTTTTGATTGCGCAGTTCTGAACACTCTTTCTGTAGAAAATGCAAGTGGACATTCGGAGCGCTAAGAGGGTAATAGTGGAAAAAGGAATATATTCAAATATAAACTACACAGTAGCATTCTGTGAAAATTCTTTCTGTTCTGTGCATTCAACTAACAGAGTTGAACCTTACTTTTGATTGAGCCGTTCTGAAACACTCTTTCTGCAGAAACTGCAATTGGACATGCTAAGCGCTAAGAGGCCTACATTGGGAAAAAGAATATCTTCAAATAAAAACTACACAGATGCATTCTGTGAAACTTATTTCTGATCTGTAAATTCAGTTAACAGACATAAAACATATTTTTGATTGAGCAGTTATGAAACACACTTTTTGTAGAAAATGCAAGTGGAGATTCGGAGCGCTAAGAGGGTAATAGTGGAAAAAGGAATGTCTTCAAATATAAACTACACAGAATCATTCGGTGAAACTTCTTTCTGATCTGTGCATTCAGCTAACAGAGTTAAACCATACTTTTGATTGAGCAGATCTGAACACTCTTTCTGTAGAAAATGCAACTGGACATTTGGAGCGCTAAGAGCGTAGTAGTGGAAAAAGGAATATATTCAAATATAAACTACACAGAAGCATTCTGTGAAACTTCTTTCTGATCTGAGCATTCAGCTAACAGAGTTAAACCATACTTTTGTTTGAGCACTTTTGAAACACTCTGTCTGTAGAAAATGCAACTGGACATTCGTAGCGCTAAGTGGGTAATAGTGGAAAAAAGAATATGTTCAAATATAAACTACACAGAAGCATTGTATGAAACTTCTTTCTGTTCTGTGCATTCAACTAACAGAGTTTAACCTTACTTTTGATTGAGCCGTTCTGAAACACTCTTTCTGTAGAAACTGCAATTGGACATTCTGAGCGCTAAGAGGCCTATATTGGGAAAAAGAATGTCTACAAATAAAAACTACACAGAAGAATTGTGTGAAACTTCTTTCTGTTCTGTTTGTTCAACTAAAAGATTTGAAACTTAGTTTTGATTGAGCCGTTCTTAAACACTCTTTCTGTTGAAAATGCAAGTGGAGATTCAGAGTGCTAAGAGGGTAATAGTGGAAAAAGGAATGTCTCCAAATATAAACTACACAGAATCATTCTGTGAAACTTCTTTCTGATCTGTGCATTCAGCTAACAGAGTTAAACCATACTTTTGATTGAGCAGATCTGAACACTCTTTCTGTAGAAAATGCAACTGGACATTTGGAGCGCTAAGAGAGTAGTAGTGGAAAAAGGAATATATTCAAATATAAACTACACAGAAGCATTCTGTGAAACTTCTTTCTGATCTGAGCATTCAGCTAACAGAATTAAACCATACTTTTGATTGAGCAGTTTTGAAACACTCTGTCTGTAGAAAATGCAACTGGACATTCGTAGCGCTAAGTGGGTAATAGTGGAAAAAAGAGTATGTTCAGATATAAACTATACAGAAGGATTGTATGAAACTTCTTTCTGTTCTGTGCATTCAACTAACAGAGTTGAACCTTACTTTTGATTGAGCCTTTCTGAAACACTCTTTCTGTAGAAACTGCAATTGGACATTCTGAGCGCTAAGAGGCCTCTATTGGGAAAAATAATATCTTCAAATAAAAACTACACAGAAGCATTGTGTGAAACTTATTTCTGATATGTTCATTAAGCTAACAGAGTTAAACCATACTTTTGATTGCGCAGTTCTGAACACTCTTTCTGTAGAAAATGCAAGTGGACATTCGGAGCGCTAAGAGGGTAATAGTGGAAAAAGGAATATATTCAAATATAAACTACACAGTAGCATTCTGTGAAAATCCTTTCTGTTCTGTGCATTCAACTAACAGAGTTGAACCTTACTTTTGATTGAGCCGTTCTGAAACACTCTTTCTGTAGAAACTGCAATTGGACATGCTAAGCGCTAAGAGGCCTACATTGGGAAAAAGAATATCTTCAAATAAAAACTACACAGATGCATTCTGTGAAACATATTTCTGATCGGTAAATTCAGTTAACAGAGATAAAACATATTTTTGATTGAGCAGTTATGAAACACTCTTTTTGTAGAAAATGCAAGTGGAGATTCGGAGCGCTAAGAGGGTAATAGTGGAAAAAGGAATGTCTTCAAATATAAACTACACAGAATCATTCGGTGAAACTTCTTTCTGATCTGTGCATTCAGCTAACAGAGTTAAAACATACTTTTGATTGAGCAGATCTGAACACTCTTTCTCTAGAAAATGCAACTGGACATTTGGAGCGCTAAGAGCGTAGTAGTGGAAAAAGGAATATATTCAAATATAAACTACACAGAAGCATTCTGTGAAACTTTTTTCTGATCTGAGCATTCAGCTAACAGAGTTAAACCATACTTTTGATTGAGCTGTTTTGAAACACTCTGTCTGTAGAAAATGCAACTGGACATTCGTAGCGCTAAGTGGGTAATAGTGGAAAAAAGAATATGTTCAAATATAAACTACACAGAAGCATTGTATGAAACTTCTTTCTGTTCTGTGCATTCAACTAACAGAGTTGAACCTTACTTTTGATTGAGCCGTTCTGAAACACTCTTTCTGTAGAAACTGCAATTGGACATTCTGAGCGCTAAGAGGCCTATATTGGGAAAAAGAATGTCTACAAATAAAAACTACACAGAAGAATTGTGTGAAACTTCTTTCTGTTCTGTTTGTTCAACTAAAAGAGTTGAACCTTAGTTTTGATTGAGCCGTTCTGAAACACTCTTTCTGTAGAAAATGCAAGTGGAGATTCGGAGCGCTAAGAGGGTAATAGTGGAAAAAGGAATGTCTCCAAATATAAACTACACAGAATCATTCTGTGAAACTTCTTTCTGATCTGTGCATTCAGCTAACAGAGTTAAACCATACTTTTGATTGAGCAGATCTGAACTCTCTTTCTGTAGAAAATGCAACTGGACATTTGGAGCGCTAAGAGAGTAGTAGTGGAAAAAGGAATATATTCAAATATAAACTACACAGAAGGATTCTGTGAAACTTCTTTCTGATCTGAGCATTCAGCTAACAGAGTTAAACCATACATTTGATTGAGCAGTTTTGAAACACTCTGTCTGTAGAAAATGCAACTGGACATTCGTAGCGCTAAGTGGGTAATTGTGGAAAAAAGAATATGTTCAAATATAAACTACACAGAAGCAGTGTATGAAACTTATTTCTGTTCTGTGCATTCAACTAACAGAGTTGAACCTTACTTTTGATTGAGCCTTTCTGAAACACTCTTTCTGTAGAAACTGCAATTGGACATTCTGAGCGCTAAGAGGCCTATATTGGGAAAAAGAATGTCTACAAATAAAAACTACACAGAAGAATTGTGTGAAACTACTTTCTGTTCTGTTTGTTCAACTAAAAGAGTTGAACCTTAGTTTTGATTGAGCCGTTCTGAAACACTCTTTCTGTAGAAAATGCAAGTGGAGATTCGGAGCGCTAAGAGGGTAATAGTGGAAAAAGGAATGTCTCCAAATATAAAGTACACAGAATCATTCTGTGAAACTTCTTTCTGATCTGTGCATTCAGCTAACAGAGTTAAACCATACTTTTGATTGAGCAGATCTGAACACTCTTTCTGTAGAAAATGCAACTGGACATTTGGAGCGCTAAGAGAGTAGTAGTGGAAAAAGGAATATATTCAAATATAAACTACACAGAAGCATTCTGTGAAACTTCTTTCTGATCTGAGCATTCAGCTAACAGAGTTAAACCATATTTTTGATTGAGCAGTTTTGAAACACTCTGTCTGTAGAAAATGAAACTGGACATTCGTAGCGCTAAGGTGGTAATAGTGGAAAAAAGAATATGTTCAAATATAAACTACACAGAAGCATTGTATGAAACTTCTTTCTGTTCTGTGCATTCAACTAACAGAATTGAACCTTACTTTTGATTGAGCCTTTCTGAAACACTCTTTCTGTAGAAACAGCAATTGGACATTCTGAGCGCTAAGAGGCCTATATTGGGAAAAATAATATCTTCAAATAAAAACTACACAGAAGCATTGTTTGAAACTTATTTCTGATATGTTCATTAAGCTAACAGAGTTAAACCATACTTTTGATTGCGCAGTTCTGAACACTCTTTCTGTAGAAAATGCAAGTGGACATTCGGAGCGCTAAGAGGGTAATAGTGGAAAAAGGAATATATTCAAATATAAACTACACAGTAGCATTCTGTGAAAATTCTTTCTGTTCTGTGCATTCAACTAACAGAGTTGAACCTTACTTTTGATTGAGCCGTTCTGAAACACTCTTTCTGTAGAAATTGCAATTGGACATTCTGAGAGCTAAGAGGCCTATATTGGGAAAAAGAATGTCTACAAATAAAAACTACACAGAAGAATTGTGTGAAACTTCTTTCTGTTCTGTTTGTTCAACTAAAAGAGTTGAACCTTAGTTTTGATTGAGCCGTTCTGAAACACTCTTTATGTAGAAAATGCAAGTGGAGATTCGGAGCGCTAAGAGGGTAATAGTGGAAAAAGGAATGTCTCCAAATATAAACTACAGAGAATCATTCTGTGAAACTTCTTTCTGATCTGTGCATTCAGCTAACAGAGTTAAAACATACTTTTGATTGAGCAGATCTGAACACTCTTTCTGTAGAAAATGCAACTGGACATTTGGAGCGCTAAGAGAGTAGTAGTGGAAAAAGGAATATATTCAAATATAAACTACACAGAAGCATTCTGTGAAACTTCTTTCTGATCTGAGCATTCAGCTAACAGAGTTAAACCATACTTTTGATTGAGCAGTTTTGAAACACTCTGTCTGTAGAAAATGAAACTGGACATTCGTAGCGCTAAGTGGGTAATAGTGGAAAAAAGAATATGTTCAAATATAAACTACACAGAAGCATTGTATGAAACTTCTTTCTGTTCTGTGCATTCAACTAACAGAGTTGAACCTTACTTTTGATTGAGCCTTTCTGAAACACTCTTTCTGTAGAATCTGCAATTGGACATTCTGAGCGCTAAGAGGCCTATATTGGGAAAAATAATATCTTCAAATAAAAACTACACAGAAGCATTGTGTGAAACTTATTTCTGATATGTTCATTAAGCTAACAGAGTTAAACCATACTTTTGATTGCGCAGTTCTGAACACTCTTTCTGTAGAAAATGCAAGTGGACATTCTGAGCGCTAAGAGGGTAATAGTGGAAAAAGGGATATATTCAAATATAAACTACACAGTAGCATTCTGTGAAAATTCTTTCTGTTCTGTGCATTCAACTAACAGAGTTGAACCTTACTTTTTATTGAGCCGTTCTGAAACACTCTTTCTGTAGAAACTGCAATTGGACATGCTAAGCGCTAAGAGGCCTACATTGGGAAAAAGAATATCTTCAAATAAAAACTACACAGATGCATTCTGTGCAACTTATTTCTGATCTGTAAATTCAGTTAACAGAGATAAAACATATTTTTCATTGAGCAGTTATGAAACACTCTTTTTGTAGAAAATGCAAGTGGAGTTTCGGAGCGCTAAGAGGGTAATAGTGGAAAAAGGAATGTCTTCAAACATAAACTACACAGAATCATTCGGTGAAACTTCTTTCTGATCTGTGCATTCAGCTAACAGAGTTAAACCATACTTTTGATTGAGCAGATCTGAACACTCTTTCTGTAGAAAATGCAACTGGACATTTGGAGCGCTAAGAGAGTAGTAGTGGAAAAAGGAATATATTCAAATATAAACTACACAGAAGCATTCTGTGAAACTTCTTTCTGATCTGAGCATTCAGCTAACAGAGTTAAACCATACTTTTGATTGAGCAGTTTTGAAACACTCTGTCTGTAGAAAATGCAACGGGACATTCGTAGCGCTAAGTGGGTAATAGTGGAAAAAAGAATATGTGCAAATATAAACTACACAGAAGCATTGTATGAAACCTCTTTCTGTTGTGTGCATTCAACTAACAGAGTTGAACCTTACTTTTGATTGAGCCGTTCTGAAACACTCTTTCTGTAGAAACTGCAATTGGACATTCTGAGCGCTAAGAGGCCTATATTGGGAAAAAGAATGTCTACAAATAAAAACTACACAGAAGAATTGTGTGAAACTTCTTTCTGTTCTGTTTGTTCAACTAAAAGAGTTGAACCTTAGTTTTGATTGAGCCGTTCTGAAACACTCTTTCTGTAGAAAATGCAAGTGGAGATTCGGAGCGCTAAGAGGGTAATAGTGGAAAAAGGAATGTCTCCAAATATAAACTACACAGAATCATTCTGTGAAACTTCTTTCTGATCTGTGCATTCAGCTAACAGAGTTAAACCATACTTTTGATTGAGCAGATCTGAACACTCTTTCTGTAGAAAATGCAACTGGACATGTGGAGCGCTAAGAGAGTAGTAGTGGAAAAAGGAATATATTCAAATATAAACTACACAGAAGCATTCTGTGAAACTTCTTTCTGATCTGAGCATTCAGCTAACAGAGTTAAACCATACTTTTGATTGAGCAGTTTTGAAACACTCTGTCTGTAGAAAATGCAACTGGACATTCGTAGCGCTAAGTGGGTAATAGTGGAAAAAAGAGTATGTTCAGATATAAACTATACAGAAGGATTGTATGAAACTTCTTTCTGTTCTGTGCATTCAACTAACAGAGTTGAACCTTACTTTTGATTGAGCCTTTCTGAAACACTCTTTCTGTAGAAACTGCAATTGGACATTCTGAGCGCTAAGAGGCCTCTATTGGGAAAAATAATATCTTCAAATAAAAACTACACAGAAGCATTGTGTGAAACTTATTTCTGATATGTTCATTAAGCTAACAGAGTTAAACCATACTTTTGATTGCGCAGTTCTGAACACTCTTTCTGTAGAAAATGCAAGTGGACATTCGGAGCGCTAAGAGGGTAATAGTGGAAAAAGGAATATATTCAAATATAAACTACACAGTAGCATTCTGTGAAAATTCTTTCTGTTCTGTGCATTCAACTAACAGAGTTGAACCTTATTTTGATTGAGACGTTCTGAAACACTCTTTCTGTAGAAACTGCAATTGGACATGCTAAGCGCTAAGAGGCCTACATTGGGAAAAAGAATATCTTCAAATAAAAACTACACAGAGGCATTCTGTGAAACTTATTTCTGATCTGTAAATTCAGTTAACAGAGATAAAACATATTTTTGATTGAGCAGTTATGAAACACTCTTTTTGTAGAAAATGCAAGTGGAGATTCGGAGCCCTAAGAGGGTAATAGTGGAAAAAGGAATGTCTTCAAATATAAACTACACAGAATCATTCGGTGAAACTTCTTTCTGATCTGTGCATTCAGCTAACAGTGTTAAACCATACTTTTGATTGAGCAGATCTGCACACTCTTTCTGTAGAAAATGCAACTGGACATTTGGAGCGCTAAGAGCGTAGTAGTGGAAAAAAGGAATATATTCAAATATAAACTACACAGAAGCATTCTGTGAAACTTTTTTCTGATCTGAGCATTCAGCTAACAGAGTTAAACCATAATTTTGATTGAGCAGTTTTGAAACACTCTGTCTGTAGAAAATGCAACTGGACATTCGTAGCGCTAAGTGGGTAATAGTGGAAAAAAGAATATGTTCAAATATAAACTACACAGAAGCATTGTATGAAACTTCTTTCTGTTCTGTGCATTCAACTAACAGAGTTGAACCTTACTTTTGATTGAGCCGTTCTGAAACACTCTTTCTGTAGAAACTGCAATTGGACATTCTGAGCGCTAAGAGGCCTATATTGGGAAAAAGAATGTCTACAAATAAAAACTACACAGAAGAATAGTGTGAAACTTCTTTCTGTTCTGTTTGTTCAACTAAAAGAGTTGAACCTTAGTTTTGATTGAGCCGTTCTGAAACACTCTTTCTGTAGAAAATGCAAGTGGAGATTCGGAGCGCTAAGAGGGTAATAGTGGAAAAAGGAATGTCTCCAAATATAAACTACACAGAATCATTCTGTGAAACTTCTTTCTGATCTGTGCATTCAGCTAACAGAGTTAAAACATACTTTTATTGAGCAGATCTGAACTCTCTTTCTGTAGAAAATGCAACTGGACATTTGGAGCGCTAAGAGAGTAGTAGTGGAAAAAGGAATATATTCAAATATAAACTACACAGAAGCATTCTGTGAAACTTCTTTCTGATCTGAGCATTCAGCTAACAGAGTTAAACCATACTTTTGATTGAGCAGTTTTGAAACACTCTGTCTGCAGAAAATGCAACTGGACATTCGTAGCGCTAAGTGGGTAATAGTGGAAAAAAGAATATGTTCAAATATAAACTACACAGAAGCATTGTATGAAATTTCTTTCTGTTCTGTGCATTCAAATAACAGAGTTGAACCTTACTTTTGATTGAGCCTTTCTGAAACACTCTTTCTGTAGAAACTGCAATTGGACATTCTGAGCGCTAAGAGGCCTATATTGGGAAAAAAAATATCTTCAAATAAAAACTACACAGAAGCATTGTGTGAAACTTATTTCTGATATGTTCATTAAGCTAACAGAGTTAAACCATAGTTTTGATTGCGCTGTTCTGAACACTCTTTCTGTAGAAAATGCAAGTGGACTTTCGGAGCACTAAGAGGGTAATAGTGGAAAAAGGAATATATTCAAATATAAACTACACAGTAGCATTCTGTGAAAATTCTTTCTGTTCTGTGCATTCAACTAACAGAGTTGAACCTTACTTTTGATTGAGCCGTTTTGAAACACTCTTTCTGTAGAAACTGCAATTGGACATGCTAAGCGCTAAGAGGCCTACATTGGGAAAAAGAATATCTTCAAATAAAAACTACACAGATGCATTCTGTGAAACTTATTTCTGATCTGTAAATTCAGTTAACAGAGGTAAAACATATTTTTGATTGAGCAGTTATGAAACACTCTTTTTGTAGAAAATGCAAGTGGAGATTCGGAACCCTAAGAGGGTAATAGTGGAAAAAGGAATGTCTTCAAATATAAACTACACAGAATCATTCGGTGAAACTTCTTTCTGATCTGTGCATTCAGCTAACAGTGTTAAACCATACTTTTGATTGAGCAGATCTGAACACTCTTTCTGTAGAAAATGCAACTGAACATTTGGAGCGCTAAGAGCGTAGTAGTGGAAAAAAGAAATATATTCAAATATAAACTACACAGAAGCATTCTGTGAAACTTTTTTCTGATCTGAGCATTCAGCTAACAGAGTTAAACCATAATTTTGATTGAGCAGTTTTGAAACACTCTGTCTGTAGAAAATGCAACTGGACATTCGTAGCGCTAAGTGGGTAATAGTGGAAAAAAGAATATGTTCAAATATAAACTACACAGAAGCATTGTATGAAACTACTTTCTGTTCTGTGCATTCAACTAACAGAGTTGAACCTTACTTTTGATTGAGCCGTTCTGAAACACTCTTTCTGTAGAAACTGCAATTGGACATTCTGAGCGCTAAGAGGCCTATATTGGGAAAAAGAATGTCTACAAATAAAAACTACACAGAAGAATTGTGTGAAACTTCTTTCTGTTCTGTTTGTTCAACTAAAAGAGTTGAACCTTAGTTTTGATTGAGCCGTTCTGAAATACTCTTTCTGTAGAAAATGCAAGTGGAGATTCAGAGCGCTAAGAGGTTAATAGTGGAAAAATGAATGTCTCCAAATATAAACTACACAGAAACATTCTGTGAAACTTCTTTCTGATCTGTGCATTCAGCTAACAGAGTTAAACCATACTTTTGATTGAGCAGATCTGAACTCTCTTTCTGTAGAAAATGCAACTGGACATTTGGAGCGCTAAGAGAGTAGTAGTGGAAAAAGGAATATATTCAAATATAAACTACACAGAAGCATTCTGTGAAACTTCTCTCTGATCTGAGCATTCAGCTAACAGAGTTAAACCATACATTTGATTGAGCAGTTTTGAAACACTCTGTCTGTAGAAAATGCAACTGGACATTCGTAGCGCTAAGTGGGTAATTGTGGAAAAAAGAATATGTTCAAATATAAACTACACAGAAGCAGTGTATGAAACTTCTTTCTGTTCTGTGCATTCAACTAACAGAGTTGAACCTTACTTTTGATTGAGCCTTTCTGAAACACTCTTTCTGTAGAAACTGCAATTGGACATTCTGAGCGCTAAGAGGCCTCTATTGGGAAAAATAATATCTTCAAATAAAAACTACACAGAAGCATTGTGTGAAACTTATTTCTGATATGTTCATTAAGCTAACAGAGTTAAACAATACTTTTGATTGCGCAGTTCTGAACACTCTTTCTGTAGAAAATGCAAGTGGACATTCGGAGCGCTAAGAGGGTAATAGTGGAAAAAGGAATATATTCAAATATAAACTACACAGTAGCATTCTGTGAAAATTCTTTCTGTTCTGTGCATTCAACTAACAGAGTTGAACCTTACATTTGATTGAGCCGTTCTGAAACACTCTTTCTGTAGAAACTGCAATTGGACATGCTAAGCGCTAAGAGGCCTACATTGGGAAAAAGAATATCTTCAAATAAAAACTACAGAGATGCATTCTGTGAAACTTATTTCTGATCTGTAATTTCAGTTAACAGAGATAAAACATATTTTTGATTGAGCAGTTTTGAAACACTCTTTTTGTAGAAAATGCAAGTGGAGATTCGGAGCGCTCAGAGGGTAATAGTGGAAAAAGGAATGTCTTCAAATATAAACTACACAGAATCATTCGGTGAAACTTCTTTCTGATCTGTGCATTCAGCTAACAGAGTTAAACCATACTTTGATTGAGCAGATCTGAACACTCTTTCTGTAGAAAATGCAACTGGACATTTGGAGCGCTAAGAGCGTAGTAGTGGAAAAAGGAATATATTCAAATATAAACTACACAGAAGCATTCTGTTAAACTTCTTTCTGATCTGAGCATTCAGCTAACAGAGTTAAACCATACTTTTGATTGAGCAGTTTTGAAACACTCTGTCTGTAGAAAATGCAACTGGACATTCGTAGCGCTAAGTGGGTAATAGTGGGAAAAAGAATATGTTCAAATATAAACTACACAGAAGCATTGTATGAAACTTCTTTCTGTTCTGTGCATTCAACTAACAGAGTTGAAACTTACTTTTGATTGAGCCTTTCTGAAACGCTCTTTCTGTAGAAACTGCAATTGGACATTCTGAGCGCTAAGAGGCCTATATTGGGAAAAATAATATCTTCAAATAAAAACTACACAGAAGCATTGTGTGAAACTTATTTCTGATATGTTCATTAAGCTAACAGAGTTAAACCATACTTTTGATTGCGCAGTTCTGAACACTCTTTCTGTAGAAAATGCAAGTGGACATTCGGAGCGCTAAGAAGGTAATAGTGGAAAAAGGAATATATTCATATATAAACTACACAGTAGCATTCTGTGAAAATTCTTTCTGTTCTGTGCATTCAACTAACAGAGTTGAACCTTACTTTAGATTGAGCCGTTCTGAAACACTCTTTCTGTAGAAACTGCAATTGGACATGCTAAGCGCTAAGAGGCCTACATTGGGAAAAAGAATATCTTCAAATAAAAACTACACAGATGCATTCTGTGAAACTTATTTCTGATCTGTAAATTCAGTTAACAGAGATAAAACATATTTTTGATTGAGCAGTTATGAAACACTCTTTTTGTAGAAAATGCAAGTGGAGATTCGGAGCGCTAAGGGGGTAACAGTGGAAAAAGGAATGTCTTCAAATATAAACTACACAGAATCATTCGGTGAAACTTCTTTCTGATCTGTGCATTCAGCTAACAGAGTTAAACCATACTTTTGATTGAGCAGATCTGAACACTCTTTCTGTAGAAAATGCAACTGGACATTTGGATCGCTAAGAGCGTAGTAGTGGAAAAAGGAATATATTCAAATATAAACTACACAGAAGCATTCTGTGAAACTTCTTTCTGATCTGAGCATTCAGCTAACAGAGTTAAACCATACTTTTGATTGAGCAGTTTTGAAACACTCTGTCTGTAGAAAATGCAACTGGACATTCGTAGCGCTAAGTGGGTAATAGTGGAAAAAAGAATATGTTCAAATATAAACTACACAGAAGCATTGTATGAAACTTCTTTCTGTTCTGTGCATTCAACTAACAGAGTTGAACCTTACATTTGATTGAGCCTTTCTGAAACACTCTTTCTGTAGAAACTGCAATTGGACATTCTGAGCGCTAAGAGGCCTCTATTGGGAAAAATAATATCTTCAAATAAAAACTACACAGAAGCATTGTGTGAAACTTATTTCTGATATGTTCATTAAGCTAACAGAGTTAAACCATACTTTTGATTGCGCAGTTCTGAACACTCTTTCTGTAGAAAATGCAAGTGGACATTCGGAGCGCTAAGAGGGTATAGTTGAAAAAGGAATATATTCAAATATAAAGTACACAGTAGCATTCTGTGAAAATTCTTTCTGTTCTGTGCATTCAACTAACAGAGTTGAACCTTACTTTTGATTGAGCCGTTCTGAAACACTCTTTCTGTAGAAACTGCAATTGGACATGCTAAGCGCTAAGAGGCCTACATTGGGAAAAAGAATATCTTCAAATAAAAACTATACAGATGCATTGTGTGAAACTTATTTCTGATCTGTAAATTCAGTTAACAGAGATAAAACATATTTTTGATTGAGCAGTTATTAAACACTCTTTTTGTAGAAAATGCAAGTGGAGATTCGGAGCGCTAAGAGGTTAATAGTGGAAAAAGGAATGTCTTCAAATATAAACTACACAGAATCATTCGGTGAAACTTCTTTCTGATCTGTGCATTCAGCTAACAGAGTTAAACCATACTTTTGATTGAGCAGATCTGAACACTCTTTCTGTAGAAAATGCAACTGGACATTTGGAGCGCTAAGAGCGTAGTAGTGGAGAAAGGAATATATTCAAATATAAACTACACAGAAGCATTCTGTGAAACTTTTTTCTGATCTGAGCATTCAGATAACAGAGTTAAACCATACTTTTGATTGAGCAGTTTTGAAACACTCTGTCTGTAGAAAATGCAACTGGACATTCGTAGCGCTAAGTGGGTAATAGTGGAAAAAAGAATATGTTCAAATATAAACTACACAGAAGCATTGTATGAAACTTCTTTCTGTTCTGTGCATTCAACTAACAGAGTTGAACCTTACTTTTGATTGAGCCGTTCTGAAACACTCTTTCTGTAGAAACTGCAATTGGACATTCTGAGCGCTAAGAGGCCTATATTGGGAAAAAGAATGTCTACAAATAAAAACTACACAGAAGAATTGTGTGAAACTTCTTTCTGTTCTGTTTGTTCAACTAAAAGAGTTGAACCTTAGTTTTGATTGAGCCGTTCTGAAACACTCTTTCTGTAGAAAATGCAAGTGGAGATTTGGAGCGATAAGAGGGTAATAGTGGAAAAAGGAATGTCTCCAAATATAAACTACACAGAATCATTCGGTGAAACTTCTTTCTGATCTGTGCATTCAGCTAACAGAGTTAAACCATACTTTTGATTGAGCAGATCTGAACACTCTTTCTGTAGAAAATGCAAATGGACATTTGGAGTGCTAAGAGGGTATTCGTGGAAAAAGGAATATATTCAAATAGAAACTACACAGAACCATTCTGTGAAACTTCTTTCTGATCTGAGCATTCAGCTAACAGAGTTAAACCATACTTTTGATTGCGCAGTTCAGAACACTCTTTCTGTAGAAAATGCAAGTGGACATTCGGAGCGCTAAGAGGTTAATAGTGGAGAAAGGAATGTCTTCAAATATAAACCACACAGAATCATTCTGTGAAACTTTTTTCTGATCTGTGCATTCAGCTAACAGAGTTAAACCATACTTTTGATTGAGCAGATCTGAACACTCTTTCTGTAGAAAATGCAACTGGACATTTGGAGCGCTAAGAGCGTAGTAGTGGAAAAAGGAATATATTCAAATATAAACTACACAGAAGCATTCTGTGAAACTTCTTTCTGATCTGAGCATTCAGCTAACAGAGTTAAACCATACTTTTGATTGAGCAGTTTTGAAACACTCTGTCTGTAGAAAATGCAACTGGACATTCGTAGCGCTAAGTGGGTAATAGTGGAAAAAAGAATATATGCAAATATAAACTACACAGAAGCATTGTATGAAACCTCTTTCTGTTCTGTGCATTCAACTAACAGAGTTGAACCTTACTTTTGATTGAGCCGTTCTGAAACACTCTTTCTGTAGAAACTGCAATTGGACATTCTGAGCGCTAAGAGGCCTATATTGGGAAAAAGAATGTCTACAAATAAAAACTACACAGAAGAATTGTGTGAAACTTCTTTCTGTTCTGTTTGTTCAACTAAAAGAGTTGAACCTTAGTTTTGATTGAGCCGTTCTGAAACACTCTTTCTGTAGAAAATGCAAGTGGAGATTCGGAGCGCTAAGAGGGTAATAGTGGAAAAAGGAATGTCTCCAAATATAAACTACACAGAATCATTCTGTGAAACTTCTTTCTCATCTGTGCATTCAGCTAACAGAGTTAAACCATACTTTTGATTGAGCAGATCTGAACACTCTTTCTGTAGAAAATGCAACTGGACATTTGGAGCGCTAAGAGAGTAGTAGTGGAAAAAGGAATATATTCAAATATAAACTACACAGAAGCATTCTGTGAAACTTCTTTCTGATCTGAGCATTCAGCTAATAGAGTTAAACCATACTTATGATTGAGCAGTTTTGAAACACTCTGTCTGTAGAAAATGCAACTGGACATTCGTAGCGCTAAGTGGGTAATAGTGGAAAAAAGAATATTTTCAAATATAAACTACACAGAAGCATTGTATGAAACTTCTTTCTGTTCTGTGCATTCAACTAACAGAGTTGAACCTTACTTTTGATTGAGCCTTTCTGAAACACTCTTTCTGTAGAAACTGCAATTGGACATTCTGAGCGCTAAGAGGCCTATATTGGGAAAAATAATATCTTCAAATAAAAACTACACAGAAGCATTGTGTGAAACTTATTTCTGATATGTTCATTAAGCTAACAGAGTTAAACCATACTTTTGATTGCGCAGTTCTGAACACTCTTTCTGTAGAAAATGCAAGTGGACATTCGGAGCGCTAAGAGGGTAATAGTGGAAAAAGGAATATATTCAAATATAAACTACACAGTAGCATTCTGTGAAAATTCTTTCTGTTCTGTGCATTCAACTAACAGAGTTGAACCTTATTTTGATTGAGCCGTTCTGAAACACTCTTTCTGTAGAAACTGCAATTGGACATGCTAAGCGCTAAGAGGCCTACATTGGGAAAAAGAATATCTTCAAATAAAAACTACACAGAGGCATTCTGTGAAACTTATTTCTGATCTGTAAATTCAGTTAACAGAGATAAAACATATTTTTGATTGAGCAGTTATGAAACACTCTTTTTGTAGAAAATGCAAGTGGAGATTCGGAGCCCTAAGTGGGTAATAGTGGAAAAAGGAATGTCTTCAAATATAAACTACACAGAATCATTCGGTGAAACTTCTTTCTGATCTGTGCATTCAGCTAACAGTGTTAAACCATACTTTTGATTGAGCAGATCTGCACACTCTTTCTGTAGAAAATGCAACTGGACATTTGGAGCGCTAAGAGCGTAGTAGTGGAAAAAAGGAATATATTCAAATATAAACTACACAGAAGCATTCTGCGAAACTTTTTTCTGATCTGAGCATTCAGCTAACAGAGTTAAACCATAATTTTGATTGAGCAGTTTTGAAACACTCTGTCTGTAGAAAATGCAACTGGACATTCGTAGCGCTAAGTGGGTAATAGTGGAAAAAAGAATATGTTCAAATATAAACTACACAGAAGCATTGTATGAAACTTCTTTCTGTTCTGTGCATTCAACTAACAGAGTTGAACCTTACTTTTGATTGAGCCGTTCTGAAACACTCTTTCTGTAGAAACTGCAATTGGACATTCTGAGCGCTAAGAGGCCTATATTGGGAAAAAGAATGTCTACAAATAAAAACTACACAGAAGAATAGTGTGAAACTTCTTTCTGTTCTGTTTGTTCAACTAAAAGAGTTGAACCTTAGTTTTGATTGAGCCGTTCTGAAATACACTTTATGTAGAAAATGCAAGTGGAGATTCAGAGCGCTAAGAGGGTAATAGTGGAAAAAGGAATGTCTCCAAATATAAACTACACAGAATCATTCTGTGAAACTTCTTTCTGATCTGTGCATTCAGCTAACAGAGTTAAACCATACTTTTGATTGAGCAGATCTGAACTCTCTTTCTGTAGAAAATGCAACTGGACATTTGGAGTGCTAAGAGCGTAGTAGTGGAAAAAGGAATATATTCAAATATAAACTACACAGAAGCATTCTGTGAAACTTTTTTCTGATCTGAGCATTCAGCTAACAGAGTTAAACCATACTTTTGATTGAGCAGTTTTGAAACACTCTGTCTGTAGAAAATGCAACTGGACATTCGTAGCGCTAAGTGGGTAATAGTGGAAAAAAGAATATGTTCAAATATAAACTACACAGAAGCATTGTATGAAACATCTTTCTGTTCTGTGCATTCAGCTAACAGAGTTGAACCTTACTTTTGATTGAGCCGTTCTGAAAAACTCTTTCTGTAGAAACTGCAATTGGACATTCTGAGCGCTAAGAGGCCTATATTGGGAAAAAGAATGTCTACAAATAAAAACTACACAGAAGAATTGTGTGAAACTTCTTTCTGTTCTGTTTGTTCAACTAAAAGAGTTGAACCTTAGTTTTGATTGAGCCGTTCTGAAACACTCTTTCTGTAGAAAATGCAAGTGGAGATTCGGAGCGCTAAGAGGGTAATAGTGGAAAAAGGAATGTCTCCAAATATAAACTACACAGAATCATTCTGTGAAACTTCTTTCTGATCTGTGAATTCAGCTAACAGAGTTAAACCATACTTTTGATTGAGCAGATCTGAACTCTCTTTCTGTAGAAAATGCAACTGGACATTTGGAGCGCTAAGAGAGTAGTAGTGGAAAAAGGAATATATTCAAATATAAACTACACAGAAGCATTCTGTGAAACTTCTTTCTGATCTGAGCATTCAGCTAACAGAGTTAAACCATACTTTTGATTGAGCAGTTTTGAAACACTCTGTCTGCAGAAAATGCAACTGGACATTCGTAGCGCTAAGTGGGTAATAGTGGAAAAAAGAATATGTTCAAATATAAACTACACAGAAGCATTGTATGAAACTTCTTTCTGTTCTGTGCATTCAACTAACAGAGTTGAACCTTACTTTTGATTGAGCCGTTCTGAAACACTCTTTCTGTAGAAACTGCAATTGGACATTCTGAGCGCTAAGAGGCCTATATTGGGAAAAAGAATGTCTACAAATAAAAACTACACAGAAGTATAGTGTGAAACTTCTTTCTGTTCTGTTTGTTCAACTAAAAGAGTTGAACCTTAGTTTTGATTGAGCCGTTCTGAAATACACTTTATGTAGAAAATGCAAGTGGAGATTCAGAGCGCTAAGAGGGTAATAGTGGAAAAAGGAATGTCTCCAAATATAAACTACACAGAATCATTCTGTGAAACTTCTTTCTGATCTGTGCATTCAGCTAACAGAGTTAAACCATACTTTTGATTGAGCAGATCTGAACTCTCTTTCTGTAGAAAATGCAACTGGACATTTGGAGCGCTAAGAGCGTAGTAGTGGAAAAAGGAATATATTCAAATATAAACTACACAGAAGCATTCTGTGAAACTTTTTTCTGATCTGAGCATTCAGCTAACAGAATTAAACCATACTTTTGATTGAGCAGTTTTGAAACACTCTGTCTGTAGAAAATGCAACTGGACATTCGTAGCGCTAAGTGGGTAATAGTGGAAAAAAGAATATGTTCAAATATAAACTACACAGAAGCATTGTATGAAACATCTTTCTGTTCTGTGCATTCAGCTAACAGAGTTGAACCTTACTTTTGATTGAGCCGTTCTGAAAAACTCTTTCTGTAGAAACTGCAATTGGACATTCTGAGCGCTAAGAGGCCTATATTGGGAAAATGAATGTCTACAAATAAAAACTACACAGAAGAATTTTGTGAAACTTCTTTCTGTTCTGTTTGTTCAACTAAAAGTGTTGAACCTTAGTTTTGATTGAGCCGTTCTGAAACACTCTTTCTGTAGAAAATGCAAGTGGAGATTCGGAGCGCTAAGAGGGTAATAGTGGAAAAAGGAATGTCTCCAAATATAAACTACACAGAATCATTCTGTGAAACTTCTTTCTGATCTGTGCATTCAGCTAACAGAGTTAAACCATACTTTTGATTGAGCAGATCTGAACTCTCTTTCTGTAGAAAATGCAACTGGACATTTGGAGCGCTAAGAGAGTAGTAGTGGAAAAAGGAATATATTCAAATATAAACTACACAGAAGCATTCTGTGAAACTTCTTTCTGATCTGAGCATTCAGCTAACAGAGTTAAACCATACTTTTGATTGAGCAGTTTTGAAACACTCTGTCTGCAGAAAATGCAACTGGACATTCGTAGCCCTAAGTGGGTAATAGTGGAAAAAAGAATATGTTCAAATATAAACTACACAGAAGCATTGTATGAAATTTCTTTCTGTTCTGTGCATTCAACTAACAGAGTTGAACCTTACTTTTGATTGAGCCTTTCTGAAACACTCTTTCTGTAGAAACTGCAATTGGACATTCTGAGCGCTAAGAGGCCTATATTGGGAAAAAAAATATCTTCAAATAAAAACTACACAGAAGCATTGTGTGAAACTTATTTCTGATATGTTCATTAAGCTAACAGAGTTAAACCATAGTTTTGATTGCGCTGTTCTGAACACTCTTTCTGTAGAAAATGCAAGTGGACATTCGGAGCGCTAAGAGGGTAATAGTGGAAAAAGGAATATATTCAAATATAAACTACACAGTAGCATTCTGTGAAAATTCTTTCTGTTCTGTGCATTCAACTAACAGAGTTGAACCTTACTTTTGATTGAGCCGTTTTGAAACACTCTTTCTGTAGAAACTGCAATTGGACATGCTAAGCGCTAAGAGGCCTACATTGGGAAAAAGAATATCTTCAAATAAAAACTACACAGATGCATTCTGTGAAACTTATTTCTGATCTGTAAATTCAGTTAACAGAGGTAAAACATATTTTTGATTGAGCAGTTATGAAACACTCTTTTTGTAGAAAATGCAAGTGGAGATTCGGAGCCCTAAGAGGGTAATAGTGGAAAAAGGAATGTCTTCAAATATAAACTACACAGAATCATTCGGTGAAACTTCTTTCTCATCTGTGCATTCAGCTAACAGTGTTAAACCATACTTTTGATTGAGCAGATCTGAACACTCTTTCTGTAGAAAATGCAACTGAACATTTGGAGCGCTAAGAGCGTAGTAGTGGAAAAAAGGAATATA
The DNA here is from genome assembly GCF_028878055.3 of Symphalangus syndactylus. Lineage (NCBI taxonomy): Eukaryota > Metazoa > Chordata > Mammalia > Primates > Hylobatidae > Symphalangus > Symphalangus syndactylus. The sequence continues at coordinate 105,381,631 of NC_072437.2, read as the reverse complement.
TTCAAATATAAACTACACAGAAGCATTCTGTGAAACTTTTTTCTGATCTGAGCATTCAGCTAACAGATTTAAACCATAATTTTGATTGAGCAGTTTTGAAACACTCTGTCTGTAGAAAATGCAACTGGACATTCGTAGCGCTAAGTGGGTAATAGTGGAAAAAAGAATATGTTCAAATATAAACTACACAGAAGCATTGTATGAAACTTCTTTCTGTTCTGTGCATTCAACTAACAGAGTTGAACCTTACTTTTGATTGAGCCGTTCTGAAACACTCTTTCTGTAGAAACTGCAATTGGACATTCTGAGCGCTAAGAGGCCTATATTGGGAAAAAGAATGTCTACAAATAAAAACTACACAGAAGAATTGTGTGAAACTTCTTTCTGTTCTGTTTGTTCAACTAAAAGAGTTGAACCTTAGTTTTGATTGAGCCGTTCTGAAATACTCTTTCTGTAGAAAATGCAAGTGGAGATTCAGAGCGCTAAGAGGTTAATAGTGGAAAAAGGAATGTCTCCAAATATAAACTACACAGAATCATTCTGTGAAACTTCTTTCTGATCTGTGCATTCAGCTAACAGAGTTAAACCATACTTTTGATTGAGCAGATCTGAACTCTCTTTCTGTAGAAAATGCAACTGGACATTTGGAGCGCTAAGAGAGTAGTAGTGGAAAAAGGAATATATTCAAATATAAACTACACAGAAGCATTCTGTGAAACTTCTCTCTGATCTGAACATTCAGCTAACAGAGTTAAACCATACATTTGATTGAGCAGTTTTGAAACACTCTGTCTGTAGAAAATGCAACTGGACATTCGTAGCGCTAAGTGGGTAATTGTGGAAAAAAGAATATGTTCAAATATAAACTACACAGAAGCAGTGTATGAAACTTCTTTCTGTTCTGTGCATTCAACTAACAGAGTTGAACCTTACTTTTGATTGAGCCTTTCTGAAACACTCTTTCTGTAGAAACTGCAATTGGACATTCTGAGCGCTAAGAGGCCTCTATTGGGAAAAATAATATCTTCAAATAAAAACTACACAGAAGCATTGTGTGAAACTTATTTCTGATATGTTCATTAAGCTAACAGAGTTAAACAATACTTTTGATTGCGCAGTTCTGAACACTCTTTCTGTAGAAAATGCAAGTGGACATTCGGAGCGCTAAGAGGGTAATAGTGGAAAAAGGAATATATTCAAATATAAACTACACAGTAGCATTCTGTGAAAATTCTTTCTGTTCTGTGCATTCAACTAACAGAGTTGAACCTTACATTTGATTGAGCCGTTCTGAAACACTCTTTCTGTAGAAACTGCAATTGGACATGCTAAGCGCTAAGAGGCCTACATTGGGAAAAAGAATATCTTCAAATAAAAACTACAGAGATGCATTCTGTGAAACTTATTTCTGATCTGTAAATTCAGTTAACAGAGATAAAACATATTTTTGATTGAGCAGTTTTGAAACACTCTTTTTGTAGAAAATGCAAGTGGAGATTCGGAGCGCTCAGAGGGTAATAGTGGAAAAAGGAATGTCTTCAAATATAAACTACACAGAATCATTCGGTGAAACTTCTTTCTGATCTGTGCATTCAGCTAACAGAGTTAAACCATACTTTGATTGAGCAGATCTGAACACTCTTTCTGTAGAAAATGCAACTGGACATTTGGAGCGCTAAGAGTGTAGTAGTGGAAAAAGGAATATATTCAAATATAAACTACACAGAAGCATTCTGTTAAACTTCTTTCTGATCTGAGCATTCAGCTAACAGAGTTAAACCATACTTTTGATTGAGCAGTTTTGAAACACTCTGTCTGTAGAAAATGCAACTGGACATTCGTAGCGCTAAGTGGGTAATAGTGGGAAAAAGAATATGTTCAAATATAAACTACACAGAAGCATTGTATGAAACTTCTTTCTGTTCTGTGCATTCAACTAACAGAGTTGAAACTTACTTTTGATTGAGCCTTTCTGAAACGCTCTTTCTGTAGAAACTGCAATTGGACATTCTGAGCGCTAAGAGGCCTATATTGGGAAAAATAATATCTTCAAATAAAAACTACACAGAAGCATTGTGTGAAACTTATTTCTGATATGTTCATTAAGCTAACAGAGTTAAACCATACTTTTGATTGCGCAGTTCTGAACACTCTTTCTGTAGAACATGCAAGTGGACATTCGGAGCGCTAAGAAGGTAATAGTGGAAAAAGGAATATATTCATATATAAACTACACAGTAGCATTCTGTGAAAATTCTTTCTGTTCTGTGCATTCAACTAACAGAGTTGAACCTTACTTTTGATTGAGCCGTTCTGAAACACTCTTTCTGTAGAAACTGCAATTGGACATGCTAAGCGCTAAGAGGCCTACATTGGGAAAAAGAATATCTTCAAATAAAAACTACACAGATGCATTCTGTGAAACATATTTCTGATCTGTAAATTCAGTTAACAGAGATAAAACATATTTTTGATTGAGCAGTTATGAAACACTCTTTTTGTAGAAAATGCAAGTGGAGATTCGGAGCGCTAAGGGGGTAACAGTGGAAAAAGGAATGTCTTCAAATATAAACTACACAGAATCATTCGGTGAAACTTCTTTCTGATCTGTGCATTCAGCTAACAGAGTTAAACCATACTTTTGATTGAGCAGATCTGAACACTCTTTCTGTAGAAAATGCAACTGGACATTTGGATCGCTAAGAGCGTAGTAGTGGAAAAAGGAATATATTCAAATATAAACTACACAGAAGCATTCTGTGAAACTTCTTTCTGATCTGAGCATTCAGCTAACAGAGTTAAACCATACTTTTGATTGAGCAGTTTTGAAACACTCTGTCTGTAGAAAATGCAACTGGACATTCGTAGCGCTAAGTGGGTAATAGTGGAAAAAAGAATATGTTCAAATATAAACTACACAGAAGCATTGTATGAAACTTCTTTCTGTTCTGTGCATTCAACTAACAGAGTTGAACCTTACATTTGATTGAGCCTTTCTGAAACACTCTTTCTGTAGAAACTGCAATTGGACATTCTGAGCGCTAAGAGGCCTCTATTGGGAAAAATAATATCTTCAAATAAAAACTACACAGAAGCATTGTGTGAAACTTATTTCTGATATGTTCATTAAGCTAACAGAGTTAAACCATACTTTTGATTGCGCAGTTCTGAACACTCTTTCTGTAGAAAATGCAAGTGGACATTCGGAGCGCTAAGAGGGTATAGTTGAAAAAGGAATATATTCAAATATAAAGTACACAGTAGCATTCTGTGAAAATTCTTTCTGTTCTGTGCATTCAACTAACAGAGTTGAACCTTACTTTTGATTGAGCCGTTCTGAAACACTCTTTCTGTAGAAACTGCAATTGGACATGCTAAGCGCTAAGAGGCCTACATTGGGAAAATGAATATCTTCAAATAAAAACTATACAGATGCATTCTGTGAAACTTATTTCTGATCTGTAAATTCAGTTAACAGAGATAAAACATATTTTTGATTGAGCAGTTATGAAACACTCTTTTTGTAGAAAATGCAAGTGGAGATTCGGAGCGCTAAGAGGTTAATAGTGGAAAAAGGAATGTCTTCAAATATAAACTACACAGAATCATTCGGTGAAACTTCTTTCTGATCTGTGCATTCAGCTAACAGAGTTAAACCATACTTTTGATTGAGCAGATCTGAACACTCTTTCTGTAGAAAATGCAACTGGACATTTGGAGCGCTAAGAGCGTAGTAGTGGAGAAAGGAATATATTCAAATATAAACTACACAGAAGCATTCTGTGAAACTTTTTTCTGATCTGAGCATTCAGCTAACAGAGTTAAACCATACTTTTGATTGAGCAGTTTTGAAACACTCTGTCTGTAGAAAATGCAACTGGACATTCGTAGCGCTAAGTGGGTAATAGTGGAAAAAAGAATATGTTCAAATATAAACTACACAGAAGCATTGTATGAAACTTCTTTCTGTTCTGTGCATTCAACTAACAGAGTTGAACCTTACTTTTGATTGAGCCGTTCTGAAACACTCTTTCTGTAGAAACTGCAATTGGACATGCTAAGCGCTAAGAGGCCTACATTGGGAAAAAGAATATCTTCAAATAAAAACTACACAGATGCATTCTGTGAAACTTATTTCTGATCTGTAAATTCAGTTAACAGAGATAAAACATATTTTTGATTGAGCAGTTATGAAACACTCCTTTGTAGAAAATGCAAGTGGAGATTCGGAGCGCTAAGAGCGTAGTAGTGGAAAAAGGAATATTTTCAAATATAAACTACACAGAAGCATTCTGTGAAACTTCTTTCTGATCTGAGCATTCAGCTAACAGAGTTAAACCATACTTTTGATTGAGCAGTTTTGAAACACTCTGTCTGTAGAAAATGCAACTGGACATTCGTAGCGCTAAGTGGGTAATAGTGGAAAAAAGAATATATGCAAATATAAACTACACAGAAGCATTGTATGAAACCTCTTTCTGTTCTGTGCATTCAACTAACAGAGTTGAACCTTACTTTTGATTGAGCCGTTCTGAAACACTCTTTCTGTAGAAACTGCAATTGGACATTCTGAGCGCTAAGAGGCCTATATTGGGAAAAAGAATGTCTACAAATAAAAACTACACAGAAGAATTGTGTGAAACTTCTTTCTGTTCTGTTTGTTCAACTAAAAGAGTTGAACCTTAGTTTTGATTGAGCCGTTCTGAAACACTCTTTCTGTAGAAAATGCAAGTGGAGATTCGGAGCGCTAAGAGGGTAATAGTGGAAAAAGGAATGTCTCCAAATATAAACTACACAGAATCATTCTGTGAAACTTCTTTCTCATCTGTGCATTCAGCTAACAGAGTTAAACCATACTTTTGATTGAGCAGATCTGAACACTCTTTCTGTAGAAAATGCAACTGGACATTTGGAGCGCTAAGAGAGTAGTAGTGGAAAAAGGAATATATTCAAATATAAACTACACAGAAGCATTCTGTGAAACTTCTTTCTGATCTGAGCATTCAGCTAATAGAGTTAAACCATACTTATGATTGAGCAGTTTTGAAACACTCTGTCTGTAGAAAATGCAACTGGACATTCGTAGCGCTAAGTGGGTAATAGTGGAAAAAAGAATATTTTCAAATATAAACTACACAGAAGCATTGTATGAAACTTCTTTCTGTTCTGTGCATTCAACTAACAGAGTTGAACCTTACTTTTGATTGAGCCTTTCTGAAACACTCTTTCTGTAGAAACTGCAATTGGACATTCTGAGCGCTAAGAGGCCTATATTGGGAAAAATAATATCTTCAAATAAAAACTACACAGAAGCATTGTGTGAAACTTATTTCTGATATGTTCATTAAGCTAACAGAGTTAAACCATACTTTTGATTGCGCAGTTCTGAACACTCTTTCTGTAGAAAATGCAAGTGGACATTCGGAGCGCTAAGAGGGTAATAGTGGAAAAAGGAATATATTCAAATATAAACTACACAGTAGCATTCTGTGAAAATTCTTTCTGTTCTGTGCATTCAACTAACAGAGTTGAACCTTATTTTGATTGAGCCGTTCTGAAACACTCTTTCTGTAGAAACTGCAATTGGACATGCTAAGCGCTAAGAGGCCTACATTGGGAAAAAGAATATCTTCAAATAAAAACTACACAGAGGCATTCTGTGAAACTTATTTCTGATCTGTAAATTCAGTTAACAGAGATAAAACATATTTTTGATTGAGCAGTTATGAAACACTCTTTTTGTAGAAAATGCAAGTGGAGATTCGGAGCCCTAAGTGGGTAATAGTGGAAAAAGGAATGTCTTCAAATATAAACTACACAGAATCATTCGGTGAAACTTCTTTCTGATCTGTGCATTCAGCTAACAGTGTTAAACCATACTTTTGATTGAGCAGATCTGCACACTCTTTCTGTAGAAAATGCAACTGGACATTTGGAGCGCTAAGAGCGTAGTAGTGGAAAAAAGGAATATATTCAAATATAAACTACACAGAAGCATTCTGCGAAACTTTTTTCTGATCTGAGCATTCAGCTAACAGAGTTAAACCATAATTTTGATTGAGCAGTTTTGAAACACTCTGTCTGTAGAAAATGCAACTGGACATTCGTAGCGCTAAGTGGGTAATAGTGGAAAAAAGAATATGTTCAAATATAAACTACACAGAAGCATTGTATGAAACTTCTTTCTGTTCTGTGCATTCAACTAACAGAGTTGAACCTTACTTTTGATTGAGCCGTTCTGAAACACTCTTTCTGTAGAAACTGCAATTGGACATTCTGAGCGCTAAGAGGCCTATATTGGGAAAAAGAATGTCTACAAATAAAAACTACACAGAAGAATAGTGTGAAACTTCTTTCTGTTCTGTTTGTTCAACTAAAAGAGTTGAACCTTAGTTTTGATTGAGCCGTTCTGAAATACACTTTATGTAGAAAATGCAAGTGGAGATTCAGAGCGCTAAGAGGGTAATAGTGGAAAAAGGAATGTCTCCAAATATAAACTACACAGAATCATTCTGTGAAACTTCTTTCTGATCTGTGCATTCAGCTAACAGAGTTAAACCATACTTTTGATTGAGCAGATCTGAACTCTCTTTCTGTAGAAAATGCAACTGGACATTTGGAGTGCTAAGAGCGTAGTAGTGGAAAAAGGAATATATTCAAATATAAACTACACAGAAGCATTCTGTGAAACTTTTTTCTGATCTGAGCATTCAGCTAACAGAGTTAAACCATACTTTTGATTGAGCAGTTTTGAAACACTCTGTCTGTAGAAAATGCAACTGGACATTCGTAGCGCTAAGTGGGTAATAGTGGAAAAAAGAATATGTTCAAATATAAACTACACAGAAGCATTGTATGAAACATCTTTCTGTTCTGTGCATTCAGCTAACAGAGTTGAACCTTACTTTTGATTGAGCCGTTCTGAAAAACTCTTTCTGTAGAAACTGCAATTGGACATTCTGAGCGCTAAGAGGCCTATATTGGGAAAAAGAATGTCTACAAATAAAAACTACACAGAAGAATTGTGTGAAACTTCTTTCTGTTCTGTTTGTTCAACTAAAAGAGTTGAACCTTAGTTTTGATTGAGCCGTTCTGAAACACTCTTTCTGTAGAAAATGCAAGTGGAGATTCGGAGCGCTAAGAGGGTAATAGTGGAAAAAGGAATGTCTCCAAATATAAACTACACAGAATCATTCTGTGAAACTTCTTTCTGATCTGTGAATTCAGCTAACAGAGTTAAACCATACTTTTGATTGAGCAGATCTGAACTCTCTTTCTGTAGAAAATGCAACTGGACATTTGGAGCGCTAAGAGAGTAGTAGTGGAAAAAGGAATATATTCAAATATAAACTACACAGAAGCATTCTGTGAAACTTCTTTCTGATCTGAGCATTCAGCTAACAGAGTTAAACCATACTTTTGATTGAGCAGTTTTGAAACACTCTGTCTGCAGAAAATGCAACTGGACATTCGTAGCGCTAAGTGGGTAATAGTGGAAAAAAGAATATGTTCAAATATAAACTACACAGAAGCATTGTATGAAACTTCTTTCTGTTCTGTGCATTCAACTAACAGAGTTGAACCTTACTTTTGATTGAGCCGTTCTGAAACACTCTTTCTGTAGAAACTGCAATTGGACATTCTGAGCGCTAAGAGGCCTATATTGGGAAAAAGAATGTCTACAAATAAAAACTACACAGAAGTATAGTGTGAAACTTCTTTCTGTTCTGTTTGTTCAACTAAAAGAGTTGAACCTTAGTTTTGATTGAGCCGTTCTGAAATACACTTTATGTAGAAAATGCAAGTGGAGATTCAGAGCGCTAAGAGGGTAATAGTGGAAAAAGGAATGTCTCCAAATATAAACTACACAGAATCATTCTGTGAAACTTCTTTCTGATCTGTGCATTCAGCTAACAGAGTTAAACCATACTTTTGATTGAGCAGATCTCAACTCTCTTTCTGTAGAAAATGCAACTGGACATTTGGAGCGCTAAGAGCGTAGTAGTGGAAAAAGGAATATATTCAAATATAAACTACACAGAAGCATTCTGTGAAACTTTTTTCTGATCTGAGCATTCAGCTAACAGAATTAAACCATACTTTTGATTGAGCAGTTTTGAAACACTCTGTCTGTAGAAAATGCAACTGGACATTCGTAGCGCTAAGTGGGTAATAGTGGAAAAAAGAATATGTTCAAATATAAACTACACAGAAGCATTGTATGAAACATCTTTCTGTTCTGTGCATTCAGCTAACAGAGTTGAACCTTACTTTTGATTGAGCCGTTCTGAAAAACTCTTTCTGTAGAAACTGCAATTGGACATTCTGAGCGCTAAGAGGCCTATATTGGGAAAAAGAATGTCTACAAATAAAAACTACACAGAAGAATTTTGTGAAACTTCTTTCTGTTCTGTTTGTTCAACTAAAAGTGTTGAACCTTAGTTTTGATTGAGCCGTTCTGAAACACTCTTTCTGTAGAAAATGCAAGTGGAGATTCGGAGCGCTAAGAGGGTAATAGTGGAAAAAGGAATGTCTCCAAATATAAACTACACAGAATCATTCTGTGAAACTTCTTTCTGATCTGTGCATTCAGCTAACAGAGTTAAACCATACTTTTGATTGAGCAGATCTGAACTCTCTTTCTGTAGAAAATGCAACTGGACATTTGGAGCGCTAAGAGAGTAGTAGTGGAAAAAGGAATATATTCAAATATAAACTACACAGAAGCATTCTGTGAAACTTCTTTCTGATCTGAGCATTCAGCTAACAGAGTTAAACCATACTTTTGATTGAGCAGTTTTGAAACACTCTGTCTGCAGAAAATGCAACTGGACATTCGTAGCGCTAAGTGGGTAATAGTGGAAAAAAGAATATGTTCAAATATAAACTACACAGAAGCATTGTATGAAATTTCTTTCTGTTCTGTGCATTCAACTAACAGAGTTGAACCTTACTTTTGATTGAGCCTTTCTGAAACACTCTTTCTGTAGAAACTGCAATTGGACATTCTGAGCGCTAAGAGGCCTATATTGGGAAAAAAAATATCTTCAAATAAAAACTACACAGAAGCATTGTGTGAAACTTATTTCTGATATGTTCATTAAGCTAACAGAGTTAAACCATAGTTTTGATTGCGCTGTTCTGAACACTCTTTCTGTAGAAAATGCAAGTGGACATTCGGAGCGCTAAGAGGGTAATAGTGGAAAAAGGAATATATTCAAATATAAACTACACAGTAGCATTCTGTGAAAATTCTTTCTGTTCTGTGCATTCAACTAACAGAGTTGAACCTTACTTTTGATTGAGCCGTTTTGAAACACTCTTTCTGTAGAAACTGCAATTGGACATGCTAAGCGCTAAGAGGCCTACATTGGGAAAAAGAATATCTTCAAATAAAAACTACACAGATGCATTCTGTGAAACTTATTTCTGATCTGTAAATTCAGTTAACAGAGGTAAAACATATTTTTGATTGAGCAGTTATGAAACACTCTTTTTGTAGAAAATGCAAGTGGAGATTCGGAGCCCTAAGAGGGTAATAGTGGAAAAAGGAATGTCTTCAAATATAAACTACACAGAATCATTCGGTGAAACTTCTTTCTCATCTGTGCATTCAGCTAACAGTGTTAAACCATACTTTTGATTGAGCAGATCTGAACACTCTTTCTGTAGAAAATGCAACTGAACATTTGGAGCGCTAAGAGCGTAGTAGTGGAAAAAAGGAATATATTCAAATATAAACTACACAGAAGCATTCTGTGAAACTTTTTTCTGATCTGAGCATTCAGCTAACAGATTTAAACCATAATTTTGATTGAGCAGTTTTGAAACACTCTGTCTGTAGAAAATGCAACTGGACATTCGTAGCGCTAAGTGGGTAATAGTGGAAAAAAGAATATGTTCAAATATAAACTACACAGAAGCATTGTATGAAACTTCTTTCTGTTCTGTGCATTCAACTAACAGAGTTGAACCTTACTTTTGATTGAGCCGTTCTGAAACACTCTTTCTGTAGAAACTGCAATTGGACATTCTGAGCGCTAAGAGGCCTATATTGGGAAAAAGAATGTCTACAAATAAAAACTACACAGAAGAATTGTGTGAAACTTCTTTCTGTTCTGTTTGTTCAACTAAAAGAGTTGAACCTTAGTTTTGATTGAGCCGTTCTGAAATACTCTTTCTGTAGAAAATGCAAGTGGAGATTCAGAGCGCTAAGAGGTTAATAGTGGAAAAAGGAATGTCTCCAAATATAAACTACACAGAATCATTCTGTGAAACTTCTTTCTGATCTGTGCATTCAGCTAACAGAGTTAAACCATACTTTTGATTGAGCAGATCTGAACTCTCTTTCTGTAGAAAATGCAACTGGACATTTGGAGCGCTAAGAGAGTAGTAGTGGAAAAAGGAATATATTCAAATATAAACTACACAGAAGCATTCTGTGAAACTTCTCTCTGATCTGAACATTCAGCTAACAGAGTTAAACCATACATTTGATTGAGCAGTTTTGAAACACTCTGTCTGTAGAAAATGCAACTGGACATTCGTAGCGCTAAGTGGGTAATTGTGGAAAAAAGAATATGTTCAAATATAAACTACACAGAAGCAGTGTATGAAACTTCTTTCTGTTCTGTGCATTCAACTAACAGAGTTGAACCTTACTTTTGATTGAGCCTTTCTGAAACACTCTTTCTGTAGAAACTGCAATTGGACATTCTGAGCGCTAAGAGGCCTCTATTGGGAAAAATAATATCTTCAAATAAAAACTACACAGAAGCATTGTGTGAAACTTATTTCTGATATGTTCATTAAGCTAACAGAGTTAAACAATACTTTTGATTGCGCAGTTCTGAACACTCTTTCTGTAGAAAATGCAAGTGGACATTCGGAGCGCTAAGAGGGTAATAGTGGAAAAAGGAATATATTCAAATATAAACTACACAGTAGCATTCTGTGAAAATTCTTTCTGTTCTGTGCATTCAACTAACAGAGTTGAACCTTACATTTGATTGAGCCGTTCTGAAACACTCTTTCTGTAGAAACTGCAATTGGACATGCTAAGCGCTAAGAGGCCTACATTGGGAAAAAGAATATCTTCAAATAAAAACTACAGAGATGCATTCTGTGAAACTTATTTCTGATCTGTAAATTCAGTTAACAGAGATAAAACATATTTTTGATTGAGCAGTTTTGAAACACTCTTTTTGTAGAAAATGCAAGTGGAGATTCGGAGCGCTCAGAGGGTAATAGTGGAAAAAGGAATGTCTTCAAATATAAACTACACAGAATCATTCGGTGAAACTTCTTTCTGATCTGTGCATTCAGCTAACAGAGTTAAACCATACTTTGATTGAGCAGATCTGAACACTCTTTCTGTAGAAAATGCAACTGGACATTTGGAGCGCTAAGAGCGTAGTAGTGGAAAAAGGAATATATTCAAATATAAACTACACAGAAGCATTCTGTTAAACTTCTTTCTGATCTGAGCATTCAGCTAACAGAGTTAAACCATACTTTTGATTGAGCAGTTTTGAAACACTCTGTCTGTAGAAAATGCAACTGGACATTCGTAGCGCTAAGTGGGTAATAGTGGGAAAAAGAATATGTTCAAATATAAACTACACAGAAGCATTGTATGAAACTTCTTTCTGTTCTGTGCATTCAACTAACAGAGTTGAAACTTACTTTTGATTGAGCCTTTCTGAAACGCTCTTTCTGTAGAAACTGCAATTGGACATTCTGAGCGCTAAGAGGCCTATATTGGGAAAAATAATATCTTCAAATAAAAACTACACAGAAGCATTGTGTGAAACTTATTTCTGATATGTTCATTAAGCTAACAGAGTTAAACCATACTTTTGATTGCGCAGTTCTGAACACTCTTTCTGTAGAACATGCAAGTGGACATTCGGAGCGCTAAGAAGGTAATAGTGGAAAAAGGAATATATTCATATATAAACTACACAGTAGCATTCTGTGAAAATTCTTTCTGTTCTGTGCATTCAACTAACAGAGTTGAACCTTACTTTTGATTGAGCCGTTCTGAAACACTCTTTCTGTAGAAACTGCAATTGGACATGCTAAGCGCTAAGAGGCCTACATTGGGAAAAAGAATATCTTCAAATAAAAACTACACAGATGCATTCTGTGAAACATATTTCTGATCTGTAAATTCAGTTAACAGAGATAAAACATATTTTTGATTGAGCAGTTATGAAACACTCTTTTTGTAGAAAATGCAAGTGGAGATTCGGAGCGCTAAGGGGGTAACAGTGGAAAAAGGAATGTCTTCAAATATAAACTACACAGAATCATTCGGTGAAACTTCTTTCTGATCTGTGCATTCAGCTAACAGAGTTAAACCATACTTTTGATTGAGCAGATCTGAACACTCTTTCTGTAGAAAATGCAACTGGACATTTGGATCGCTAAGAGCGTAGTAGTGGAAAAAGGAATATATTCAAATATAAACTACACAGAAGCATTCTGTGAAACTTCTTTCTGATCTGAGCATTCAGCTAACAGAGTTAAACCATACTTTTGATTGAGCAGTTTTGAAACACTCTGTCTGTAGAAAATGCAACTGGACATTCGTAGCGCTAAGTGGGTAATAGTGGAAAAAAGAATATGTTCAAATATAAACTACACAGAAGCATTGTATGAAACTTCTTTCTGTTCTGTGCATTCAACTAACAGAGTTGAACCTTACATTTGATTGAGCCTTTCTGAAACACTCTTTCTGTAGAAACTGCAATTGGACATTCTGAGCGCTAAGAGGCCTCTATTGGGAAAAATAATATCTTCAAATAAAAACTACACAGAAGCATTGTGTGAAACTTATTTCTGATATGTTCATTAAGCTAACAGAGTTAAACCATACTTTTGATTGCGCAGTTCTGAACACTCTTTCTGTAGAAAATGCAAGTGGACATTCGGAGCGCTAAGAGGGTATAGTTGAAAAAGGAATATATTCAAATATAAAGTACACAGTAGCATTCTGTGAAAATTCTTTCTGTTCTGTGCATTCAACTAACAGAGTTGAACCTTACTTTTGATTGAGCCGTTCTGAAACACTCTTTCTGTAGAAACTGCAATTGGACATGCTAAGCGCTAAGAGGCCTACATTGGGAAAAAGAATATCTTCAAATAAAAACTATACAGATGCATTCTGTGAAACTTATTTCTGATCTGTAAATTCAGTTAACAGAGATAAAACATATTTTTGATTGAGCAGTTATGAAACACTCTTTTTGTAGAAAATGCAAGTGGAGATTCGGAGCGCTAAGAGGTTAATAGTGGAAAAAGGAATGTCTTCAAATATAAACTACACAGAATCATTCGGTGAAACTTCTTTCTGATCTGTGCATTCAGCTAACAGAGTTAAACCATACTTTTGATTGAGCAGATCTGAACACTCTTTCTGTAGAAAATGCAACTGGACATTTGGAGCGCTAAGAGCGTAGTAGTGGAGAAAGGAATATATTCAAATATAAACTACACAGAAGCATTCTGTGAAACTTTTTTCTGATCTGAGCATTCAGCTAACAGAGTTAAACCATACTTTTGATTGAGCAGTTTTGAAACACTCTGTCTGTAGAAAATGCAACTGGACATTCGTAGCGCTAAGTGGGTAATAGTGGAAAAAAGAATATGTTCAAATATAAACTACACAGAAGCATTGTATGAAACTTCTTTCTGTTCTGTGCATTCAACTAACAGAGTTGAACCTTACTTTTGATTGAGCCGTTCTGAAACACTCTTTCTGTAGAAACTGCAATTGGACATGCTAAGCGCTAAGAGGCCTACATTGGGAAAAAGAATATCTTCAAATAAAAACTACACAGATGCATTCTGTGAAACTTATTTCTGATCTGTAAATTCAGTTAACAGAGATAAAACATATTTTTGATTGAGCAGTTATGAAACACTCCTTTGTAGAAAATGCAAGTGGAGATTCGGAGCGCTAAGAGCGTAGTAGTGGAAAAAGGAATATTTTCAAATATAAACTACACAGAAGCATTCTGTGAAACTTCTTTCTGATCTGAGCATTCAGCTAACAGAGTTAAACCATACTTTTGATTGAGCAGTTTTGAAACACTCTGTCTGTAGAAAATGCAACTGGACATTCGTAGCGCTAAGTGGGTAATAGTGGAAAAAAGAATATGTTCAAATATAAACTACACAGAAGCATTGTATGAAACTTCTTTCTGTTCTGTGCATTCAACTAACAGAGTTGAACCTTACTTTTGATTGAGCCGTTCTGAATCACTCTTTCTGTAGAAACTGCAATTGGACATTCTGAGCGCTAAGAGGCCTATATTGGGAAAAAGAATGTCTACAAATAAAAACTACACAGAAGAATTGTGTGAAACTTCTTTCTGTTCTGTTTGTTCAACTAAAAGATTTGAACCTTTGTTTTGATTGAGCCGTTCTGAAACACTCTTTCTGTAGAAAATGCAAGTGGAGATTCGGAGCGCTAAGAGGGTAATAGTGGAAAAAGGAATGTCTCCAAATATAAACTTCACAGAATCATTCGGTGAAACTTGTTTCTGATCTGTGCATTCAGCTAACAGAGTTAAACCATACTTTTGATTGAGCAGATCTGAACTCTCTTTCTGTAGAAAATGCAACTGGACATTTGGAGCGCTAAGAGAGTAGTAGTGGAAAAAGGAATATATTCAAATATAAACTACACAGAAGCATTCTGTGAAACTTCTTTCTGATCTGAGCATTCAGCTAACAGAGTTAAACCATACTTTTGATTGAGCAGTTTTGAAACACTCTGTCTGTAGAAAATGCAACTGGACATTCGTAGCGCTAAGTGGGTAATAGTGGAAAAAAGAATATGTTCAAATATAAACTACACAGAAGCATTGTATGAAACTTCTTTCTGTTCTGTGCATTCAATTAACAGAGTTGAACCTTACTTTTGATTGAGCCTTTCTGAAACACTCTTTCTGTAGAAACTGCAATTGGACCTTCTGAGCGCTAAGAGGCCTATATTGGGAAAAATAATATCTTCAAATAAAAACTACACAGAAGCATTGTGTGAAACTTATTTCTGATATGTTCATTAAGCTAACAGAGTTAAACCATACTTTTGATTGCGCAGTTCTGAACACTCTTTCTGTAGAAAATGCAAGTGGACATTCGGAGCGCTAAGAGGGTAATAGTGGAAAAAGGAATATATTCAAATATAAACTACACAGTAGCATTCTGTGAAAATTCTTTCTGTTCTGTGCATTCAACTAACAGAGTTGAACCTTACTTTTGATTGAGCCGTTCTGAAACACTCTTTCTGTAGAAACTGCAATTGGACATGCTAAACGCTTAGAGGCCTACATTTTGAAAAAGAATATCTTCAAATAAAAACTACACAGATGCATTCTGTGAAACTTATTTCTGATCTGTAAATTCAGTTAACAGAGATAAAACATATTTTTGATTGAGCAGTTATGAAACACTCTTTTTGTAGAAAATGCAAGTGGAGGTTCGGAGCGCTAAGAGGGTAATAGTGGAAAAAGGAATGTCTTCAAATATAAACTACACAGAATCATTCGGTGAAACTTCTTTCTGATCTGTGCATTCAGCTAACAGAGTTAAACCATACTTTTGATTGAGCAGATCTGAACACTCTTTCTGTAGAAAATGCAACTGGACATTTGGAGCGCTAAGAGCGTAGTAGTGGAAAAAGGAATATATTCAAATATAAACTACACAGAAGCATTCTGTGAAACTTCTTTCTGATCTGAGCATTCTGCTAACAGAGTTAAACAATACTTTTGATTGAGCAGTTTTGAAACACTCTGTCTGTAGAAAATGCAACTGGACATTCGTAGCGCTAAGTGGGTAATAGTGGAAAAAAGAATATGTTCAGGTATAAACTACACAGAAGCATTGTATGAAACTTCTTTCTGTTCTGTGCATTCAACTAACAGAGTTGAACCTTACTTTTGATTGAGCCGTTCTGAAACACTCTTTCTGTAGAACCTGCAATTGGACATTCTGAGCGCTAAGAGGCCTATATTGGGAAAAAGAATGTCTACAAATAAAAACTACACAGAAGAATTGTGTGAAACTTCTTTCTGTTCTGTTTGTTCAACTAAAAGAGTTGAACCTTAGTTTTGATTGAGCCGTTCTGAAACACTCTTTCTGTAGAAAATGCAAGTGGAGATACGGAGCGCTAAGAGGGTAATAGTGGAAAAAGGAATGTCTCCAAATATAAACTACACAGAATCATTCTGTGAAACTTCTTTCTGATCTGTGAATTCAGCTAACAGAGTTAAACCATACTTTTGATTGAGCAGATCTGAACTCTCTTTCTGTAGAAAATGCAACTGGACATTTGGAGCGCTAAGAGAGTAGTAGTGGAAAAAGGAATATATTCAAATATAAACTACACAGAAGCATTCTGTGAAACTTCTTTCTGATCTGAGCATTCAGCTAACAGAGTTAAACCATACTTTTGATTGAGCAGTTTTGAAACACTCTGTCTGCAGAAAATGCAACTGGACATTCGTAGCGCTAAGTGGGTAATAGTGGAAAAAAGAATATGTTCAAATATAAACTACACAGAAGCATTGTATGAAACTTCTTTCTGTTCTGTGCATTCAACTAACAGAGTTGAACCTTACTTTTGATTGAGCCGTTCTGAAACACTCTTTCTGTAGAAACTGCAATTGGACATTCTGAGCGCTAAGAGGCCTATATTGGGAAAAAGAATGTCTACAAATAAAAACTACACAGAAGAATAGTGTGAAACTTCTTTCTGTTCTGTTTGTTCAACTAAAAGAGTTGAACCTTAGTTTTGATTGAGCCGTTCTGAAATACACTTTATGTAGAAAATGCAAGTGGAGATTCAGAGCGCTAAGAGGGTAATAGTGGAAAAAGGAATGTCTCCAAATATAAACTACACAGAATCATTCTGTGAAACTTCTTTCTGATCTGTGCATTCAGCTAACAGAGTTAAACCATACTTTTGATTGAGCAGATCTGAACTCTCTTTCTGTAGAAAATGCAACTGGACATTTGGAGCGCTAAGAGCGTAGTAGTGGAAAAAGGAATATATTCAAATATAAACTACACAGAAGCATTCTGTGAAACTTTTTTCTGATCTGAGCATTCAGCTAACAGAATTAAACCATACTTTTGATTGAGCAGTTTTGAAACACTCTGTCTGTAGAAAATGCAACTGGACATTCGTAGCGCTAAGTGGGTAATAGTGGAAAAAAGAATATGTTCAAATATAAACTACACAGAAGCATTGTATGAAACATCTTTCTGTTCTGTGCATTCAGCTAACAGAGTTGAACCTTACTTTTGATTGAGCCGTTCTGAAAAACTCTTTCTGTAGAAACTGCAATTGGACATTCTGAGCGCTAAGAGGCCTATATTGGGAAAAAGAATGTCTACAAATAAAAACTACACAGAAGAATTTTGTGAAACTTCTTTCTGTTCTGTTTGTTCAACTAAAAGTGTTGAACCTTAGTTTTGATTGAGCCGTTCTGAAACACTCTTTCTGTAGAAAATGCAAGTGGAGATTCGGAGCGCTAAGAGGGTAATAGTGGAAAAAGGAATGTCTCCAAATATAAACTACACAGAATCATTCTGTGAAACTTCTTTCTGATCTGTGCATTCAGCTAACAGAGTTAAACCATACTTTTGATTGAGCAGATCTGAACTCTCTTTCTGTAGAAAATGCAACTGGACATTTGGAGCGCTAAGAGAGTAGTAGTGGAAAAAGGAATATATTCAAATATAAACTACACAGAAGCATTCTGTGAAACTTCTTTCTGATCTGAGCATTCAGCTAACAGAGTTAAACCATACTTTTGATTGAGCAGTTTTGAAACACTCTGTCTGCAGAAAATGCAACTGGACATTCGTAGCGCTAAGTGGGTAATAGTGGAAAAAAGAATATGTTCAAATATAAACTACACAGAAGCATTGTATGAAATTTCTTTCTGTTCTGTGCATTCAACTAACAGAGTTGAACCTTACTTTTGATTGAGCCTTTCTGAAACACTCTTTCTGTAGAAACTGCAATTGGACATTCTGAGCGCTAAGAGGCCTATATTGGGAAAAAAAATATCTTCAAATAAAAACTACACAGAAGCATTGTGTGAAACTTATTTCTGATATGTTCATTAAGCTAACAGAGTTAAACCATAGTTTTGATTGCGCTGTTCTGAACACTCTTTCTGTAGAAAATGCAAGTGGACATTCGGAGCGCTAAGAGGGTAATAGTGGAAAAAGGAATATATTCAAATATAAACTACACAGTAGCATTCTGTGAAAATTCTTTCTGTTCTGTGCATTCAACTAACAGAGTTGAACCTTACTTTTGATTGAGCCGTTTTGAAACACTCTTTCTGTAGAAATTGCAATTGGACATGCTAAGCGCTAAGAGGCCTACATTGGGAAAAAGAATATCTTCAAATAAAAACTACACAGATGCATTCTGTGAAACTTATTTCTGATCTGTAAATTCAGTTAACAGAGGTAAAACATATTTTTGATTGAGCAGTTATGAAACACTCTTTTTGTAGAAAATGCAAGTGGAGATTCGGAGCCCTAAGAGGGTAATAGTGGAAAAAGGAATGTCTTCAAATATAAACTACACAGAATCATTCGGTGAAACTTCTTTCTCATCTGTGCATTCAGCTAACAGTGTTAAACCATACTTTTGATTGAGCAGATCTGAACACTCTTTCTGTAGAAAATGCAACTGAACATTTGGAGCGCTAAGAGCGTAGTAGTGGAAAAAAGGAATATATTCAAATATAAACTACACAGAAGCATTCTGTGAAACTTTTTTCTGATCTGAGCATTCAGCTAACAGACTTAAACCATAATTTTGATTGAGCAGTTTTGAAACACTCTGTCTGTAGAAAATGCAACTGGACATTCGTAGCGCTAAGTGGGTAATAGTGGAAAAAAGAATATGTTCAAATATAAACTACACAGAAGCATTGTATGAAACTTCTTTCTGTTCTGTGCATTCAACTAACAGAGTTGAACCTTACTTTTGATTGAGCCGTTCTGAAACACTCTTTCTGTAGAAACTGCAATTGGACATTCTGAGCGCTAAGAGGCCTATATTGGGAAAAAGAATATCTACAAATAAAAACTACACAGAAGAATTGTGTGAAACTTCTTTCTGTTCTGTTTGTTCAACTAAAAGAGTTGAACCTTAGTTTTGATTGAGCCGTTCTGAAATACTCTTTCTGTAGAAAATGCAAGTGGAGATTCAGAGCGCTAAGAGGTTAATAGTGGAAAAAGGAATGTCTCCAAATATAAACTACACAGAATCATTCTGTGAAACTTCTTTCTGATCTGTGCATTCAGCTAACAGAGTTAAACCATACTTTTGATTGAGCAGATCTGAACTCTCTTTCTGTAGAAAATGCAACTGGACATTTGGAGCGCTAAGAGAGTAGTAGTGGAAAAAGGAATATATTCAAATATAAACTACACAGAAGCATTCTGTGAAACTTCTCTCTGATCTGAACATTCAGCTAACAGAGTTAAACCATACATTTGATTGAGCAGTTTTGAAACACTCTGTCTGTAGAAAATGCAACTGGACATTCGTAGCGCTAAGTGGGTAATTGTGGAAAAAAGAATATGTTCAAATATAAACTACACAGAAGCAGTGTATGAAACTTCTTTCTGTTCTGTGCATTCAACTAACAGAGTTGAACCTTACTTTTGATTGAGCCTTTCTGAAACACTCTTTCTGTAGAAACTGCAATTGGACATTCTGAGCGCTAAGAGGCCTCTATTGGGAAAAATAATATCTTCAAATAAAAACTACACAGAAGCATTGTGTGAAACTTATTTCTGATATGTTCATTAAGCTAACAGAGTTAAACAATACTTTTGATTGCGCAGTTCTGAACACTCTTTCTGTAGAAAATGCAAGTGGACATTCGGAGCGCTAAGAGGGTAATAGTGGAAAAAGGAATATATTCAAATATAAACTACACAGTAGCATTCTGTGAAAATTCTTTCTGTTCTGTGCATTCAACTAACAGAGTTGAACCTTACATTTGATTGAGCCGTTCTGAAACACTATTTCTGTAGAAACTGCAATTGGACATGCTAAGCGCTAAGAGGCCTACATTGGGAAAAAGAATATCTTCAAATAAAAACTACAGAGATGCATTCTGTGAAACTTATTTCTGATCTGTAAATTCAGTTAACAGAGATAAAACATATTTTTGATTGAGCAGTTTTGAAACACTCTTTTTGTAGAAAATGCAAGTGGAGATTCGGAGCGCTCAGAGGGTAATAGTGGAAAAAGGAATGTCTTCAAATATAAACTACACAGAATCATTCGGTGAAACTTCTTTCTGATCTGTGCATTCAGCTAACAGAGTTAAACCATACTTTGATTGAGCAGATCTGAACACTCTTTCTGTAGAAAATGCAACTGGACATTTGGAGCGCTAAGAGCGTAGTAGTGGAAAAAGGAATATATTCAAATATAAACTACACAGAAGCATTCTGTTAAACTTCTTTCTGATCTGAGCATTCAGCTAACAGAGTTAAACCATACTTTTGATTGAGCAGTTTTGAAACACTCTGTCTGTAGAAAATGCAACTGGACATTCGTAGCGCTAAGTGGGTAATAGTGGGAAAAAGAATATGTTCAAATATAAACTACACAGAAGCATTGTATGAAACTTCTTTCAGTTCTGTGCATTCAACTAACAGAGTTGAAACTTACTTTTGATTGAGCCTTTCTGAAACGCTCTTTCTGTAGAAACTGCAATTGGACATTCTGAGCGCTAAGAGGCCTATATTGGGAAAAATAATATCTTCAAATAAAAACTACACAGAAGCATTGTGTGAAACTTATTTCTGATATGTTCATTAAGCTAACAGAGTTAAACCATACTTTTGATTGCGCAGTTCTGAACACTCTTTCTGTAGAAAATGCAAGTGGACATTCGGAGCGCTAAGAAGGTAATAGTGGAAAAAGGAATATATTCATTTATAAACTACACAGTAGCATTCTGTGAAAATTCTTTCTGTTCTGTGCATTCAACTAACAGAGTTGAACCTTACTTTTGATTGAGCCGTTCTGAAACACTCTTTCTGTAGAAACTGCAATTGGACATGCTAAGCGCTAAGAGGCCTACATTGGGAAAAAGAATATCTTCAAATAAAAACTACACAGATGCATTCTGTGAAACATATTTCTGATCTGTAAATTCAGTTAACAGAGATAAAACATATTTTTGATTGAGCAGTTATGAAACACTCTTTTTGTAGAAAATGCAAGTGGAGATTCGGAGCGCTAAGGGGGTAACAGTGGAAAAAGGAATGTCTTCAAATATAAACTACACAGAATCATTCGGTGAAACTTCTTTCTGATCTGTGCATTCAGCTAACAGAGTTAAACCATACTTTTGATTGAGCAGATCTGAACACTCTTTCTGTAGAAAATGCAACTGGACATTTGGATCGCTAAGAGCGTAGTAGTGGAAAAAGGAATATATTCAAATATAAACTACACAGAAGCATTCTGTGAAACTTCTTTCTGATCTGAGCATTCAGCTAACAGAGTTAAACCATACTTTTGATTGAGCAGTTTTGAAACACTCTGTCTGTAGAAAATGCAACTGGACATTCGTAGCGCTAAGTGGGTAATAGTGGAAAAAAGAATATGTTCAAATATAAACTACACAGAAGCATTGTATGAAACTTCTTTCTGTTCTGTGCATTCAACTAACAGAGTTGAACCTTACATTTGATTGAGCCTTTCTGAAACACTCTTTCTGTAGAAACTGCAATTGGACATTCTGAGCGCTAAGAGGCCTCTATTGGGAAAAATAATATCTTCAAATAAAAACTACACAGAAGCATTGTGTGAAACTTATTTCTGATATGTTCATTAAGCTAACAGAGTTAAACCATACTTTTGATTGCGCAGTTCTGAACACTCTTTCTGTAGAAAATGCAAGTGGACATTCGGAGCGCTAAGAGGGTATAGTTGAAAAAGGAATATATTCAAATATAAAGTACACAGTAGCATTCTGTGAAAATTCTTTCTGTTCTGTGCATTCAACTAACAGAGTTGAACCTTACTTTTGATTGAGCCGTTCTGAAACACTCTTTCTGTAGAAACTGCAATTGGACATGCTA
Source organism: Symphalangus syndactylus (assembly GCF_028878055.3). Classification (NCBI taxonomy): domain Eukaryota; kingdom Metazoa; phylum Chordata; class Mammalia; order Primates; family Hylobatidae; genus Symphalangus; species Symphalangus syndactylus. Next base: position 105,359,479 of record NC_072437.2, on the reverse strand, counting down.
AGCGCTAAGAGGCCTACATTGGGAAAAAGAATATCTTCAAATAAAAACTATACAGATGCATTCTGTGAAACTTATTTCTGATCTGTAAATTCAGTTAACAGAGATAAAACATATTTTTGATTGAGCAGTTATGAAACACTCTTTTTGTAGAAAATGCAAGTGGAGATTCGGAGCGCTAAGAGGTTAATAGTGGAAAAAGGAATGTCTTCAAATATAAACTACACAGAATCATTCGGTGAAACTTCTTTCTGATCTGTGCATTCAGCTAACAGAGTTAAACCATACTTTTGATTGAGCAGATCTGAACACTCTTTCTGTAGAAAATGCAACTGGACATTTGGAGCGCTAAGAGCGTAGTAGTGGAGAAAGGAATATATTCAAATATAAACTACACAGAAGCATTCTGTGAAACTTTTTTCTGATCTGAGCATTCAGCTAACAGAGTTAAACCATACTTTTGATTGAGCAGTTTTGAAACACTCTGTCTGTAGAAAATGCAACTGGACATTCGTAGCGCTAAGTGGGTAATAGTGGAAAAAAGAATATGTTCAAATATAAACTACACAGAAGCATTGTATGAAACTTCTTTCTGTTCTGTGCATTCAACTAACAGAGTTGAACCTTACTTTTGATTGAGCCGTTCTGAAACACTCTTTCTGTAGAAACTGCAATTGGACATTCTGAGTGCTAAGAGGCCTATATTGGGAAAAAGAATGTCTACAAATAAAAACTACACAGAAGAATTGTGTGAAACTTCTTTCTGTTCTGTTTGTTCAACTAAAAGAGTTGAACCTTAGTTTTGATTGAGCCGTTCTGAAACACTCTTTCTGTAGAAAATGCAAGTGGAGATTTGGAGCGCTAAGAGGGTAATAGTGGAAAAAGGAATGTCTCCAAATATAAACTACACAGAATCATTCGGTGAAACTTCTATTTGATCTGTGCATTCAGCTAACAGAGTTAAACCATACTTTTGATTCAGCAGATCTGAACACTCTTTCTGTAGAAAATGCAAATGGACATTTGGAGTGCTAAGAGGGTATTCGTGGAAAAAGGAATATATTCAAATAGAAACTACACAGAACCATTCTGTGAAACTTCTTTCTGATCTGAGCATTCAGCTAACAGAGTTAAACCATACTTTTGATTGCGCAGTTCAGAACACTCTTTCTGTAGAAAATGCAAGTGGACATTCGGAGCGCTAAGAGGTTAATAGTGGAGAAAGGAATGTCTTCAAATATAAACCACACAGAATCATTCTGTGAAACTTTTTTCTGATCTGTGCATTCAGCTAACAGAGTTAAACCATACTTTTGATTGAGCAGATCTGAACACACTCTCTGTAGATAATGCAACTGGACATTTGGAGCGCTAAGAGGGTAGTAGTGGTAAAAGGAATATATACAAATATAAACTACACAGAAGCATTCTGTGAAACTTCTTTCTGATCTGAGCATTCAGCTAACAGAGTTAAACCATACTTTTGATTGAGCAGTTTTGAAACACTCTGTCTGTAGAAAATGCAACTGGACATTCGTAGCGCTACGTGGGTAATAGTGGAAAAAAGAATATGTTCAAATATAAACTACACAGAAGCATTGTATGAAACTTTTTTCTGTTCTGTGCATTCAACTAACAGAGTTGAACCTTACTTTTGATTGAGCCTTTCTGAAACACTCTTTCTGTAGAAACTGCAATTGGACATTCTGAGCGCTAAGAGGCCTCTATTGGGAAAAATAATATCTTCAAATAAAAACTACACAGAAGCATTGTGTGAAACTTATTTCTGATATGTTCATTAAGCTAACAGAGTTAAACCATACTTTTGATTGCGCAGTTCTGAACAGTCTTTCTGTAGAAAATGCAAGTGGACATTCGGAGCGCTAAGAGGGTAATAGTGGAAAAAGGAATATATTCAAACATAAACTACACAGTAGCATTCTGTGAAAATTCTTTCTGTTCTGTGCATTCAACTAACAGAGTTGAACCTTACTTTTGATTGAGCCGTTCTGAAACACTCTTTCTGTAGAAACTGCAATTGGACATGCTAAGCGCTTAGAGGCCTACATTTTGAAAAAGAATATCTTCAAATAAAAACTACACAGATGCATTCTGTGAAACTTATTTCTGATCTGTAAATTCAGTTAACAGAGATAAAACATATTTTTGATTGAGCAGTTATGAAACACTCTTTTTGTAGAAAATGCAAGTGGAGATTCGGAGCGCTAAGAGGGTAATAGTGGAAAAAGGAATGTCTGCAAATATAAACTACACAGAATCATTCGGTGAAACTTCTTTCTGATATGTGCATTCAGCTAACAGAGTTAAAACATACTTTTGATTGAGCAGATCTGAACACTCTTTCTGTAGAAAATGCAACTGGACATTTGGAGCGCTAAGAGCGTAGTAGTGGAAAAAGGAATATATTCAAATATAAACTACACAGAAGCATTCTGTGAAACTTCTTTCTGATCTGAGCATTCAGCTAACAGAGTTAAACCATACTTTTGATTGAGCAGTTTTGAAACACTCTGTCTGTAGAAAATGCAACTGGACATTCGTAGCGCTAAGTGGGTAATAGTGGAAAAAAGAATATGTTCAAATATAAACTACACAGAAGCATTGTATGAAACTTCTTTCTGTTCTGTGCATTCAACTAACAGAGTTGAACCTTACTTTTGATTGAGCCGTTCTGAAACACTCTTTCTGTAGAAACTGCAATTGGACATTCTGAGCGCTAAGAGGCCTATATTGGGAAAAAGAATGTCTACAAATAAAAACTACACAGAAGAATTGTGTGAAACTTCTTTCTGTTCTGTTTGTTCAACTAAAAGAGTTGAACCTTAGTTTTGATTGAGCCGTTCTGAAACACTCTTTCTGTAGAAAATGCAAGTGGAGATTCGGAGCGCTAAGAGGGTAATAGTGGAAAAAGGAATGTCTCCAAATATAAACTACACAGAATCATTCGGTGAAACTTCTTTCTGATCTGTGCATTCAGCTAACAGAGTTAAACCATACTTTTGATTGAGCAGATCTGAACTCTCTTTCTGTAGAAAATGCAACTGGACATTTGGAGCGCTAAGAGAGTACTAGTGAAAAGGAATATATTCAAATATAAACTACACAGAAGCATTCTGTGAAACTTCTTTCTGATCTGAGCATTCAGCTTACAGAGTTTAACCATACTTTTGATTGAGCAGTTTTGAAACACTCTGTCTGTAGAAAATGCAACTGGACATTCGTAGCGCTAAGTGGGTAATAGTGGAAAAAAGAATATGTTCAAATATAAACTACACAGAAGCATTGTATGAAACTACTTTCTGTTCTGTGCATTCAACTAACAGAGTTGAACCTTACTTTTGATTGAGCCTTTCTGAAACACTCTTTCTGTAGAAACTGCAATTGGACATTCTGAGTGCTAAGAGGCCTATATTGGGAAAAATAATATCTTCAAATAAAAACTACACAGAAGCATTGTGTGAATCTTATTTCTGATATGTTCATTAAGCTAACAGAGTTAAACCATACTTTTGATTGCACAGTTCTGAACACTCTTTCTGTAGAAAATGCAAGTGGACATTCGGAGCACTAAGAGGGTAATAGTGGAAAAAGGAATATATTCAAATATAAACTACACAGTAGCATTCTGTGAAAATTCTTTCTGTTCTGTGCATTCAACTAACAGAGTTGAACCTTACTTTTGATTGAGCCGTTCTGAAACACTCTTTCTGTAGAAACTGCAATTGGACATGCTAAGCGCTAAGAGGCCTACATTTTGAAAAAGAATATCTTCAAATAAAAACTACACAGATGCATTCTGTGAAACTTATTTCGGATCTGTAAATTCAGTTAACAGAGATAAAACATATTTTTGATTGAGCATTTATGAAACACTCTTTTTGTAGAAAATGCAAGTGTAGATTCGGAGCGCTAAGAGGGTAATAGTGGAAAAAGGAATGTCTTCAAATATAAACTACACAGAATCATTCGGTGAAACTTCTTTCTGATCTGTGCATTCAGCTAACAGAGTTAAACCATACTTTTGATTGAGCAGATCTGAACACTCTTTCTGTTGAAAATGCAACTGGACATTTGGAGCGCTAAGAGCGTAGTAGTGGAAAAAGGAATATATTCAAATATAAACTACACAGAAGCATTCTGTGAAACTTCTTTCTGATCTGAGCATTCAGCTAACAGAGTTAAACCATACTTTTGATTGAGCAGTTTTGAAACACTCTGTCTGTAGAAAATGCAACTGGACATTCGTAGCGCTAAGTGGGTAATAGTGGAAAAAAGAATATGTTCAAATATAAACTACTCAGAAGCATTGTATGAAACTTCTTTCTGTTCTGTGCATTCAACTAACAGAGTTGAACCTTACTTTTGATTGAGCCGTTCTGAAACACTCTTTCTGTACAAACTGCAATTGGACATTCTGAGCGCTAAGAGGCCTATATTGGGAAAAAGAATGTCTACAAATAAAAACTACACAGAAGAATTGTGTGAAACTTCTTTCTGTTCTGTTTGTTCAACTAAAAGAGTTGAACCTTAGTTTTGATTGAGCCGTTCTGAAACACTCTTTCTGTAGAAAATGCAAGTGGAGATTCGGAGAGCTAAGAGGGTAATAGTGGAAAAAGGAATGTCTCCAAATATAAACTACACAGAAGCATTCTGTGAAACTTCTTTCTGATCTGAGCATTCAGCTAACAGAGTTAAACCATACTTTTGATTGAGCAGTTCTGAAACACTCTGTCTGTAGAAAATGCAAGTGGACATTCGGAGCGCTAAGAGGGTAATAGTGGAAAAAGGAATATATTCAAATATAAACTACACAGTAGCATTCTGTGAAAATTCTTTCTGTTCTGTGCATTCAACTAACAGAGTTGAACCTTACTTTTGATTGAGCCGTTCTGAAACACTCTTTGTGTAGAAACTGCAATTGGACATGCTAAGCGCTAAGAGGAGTACATTGGGAAAAAGAATATCTTCAAATAAAAACTACACAGATGCATTCTGTGAAACTTATTTCTGATCTGTAAATTCAGTTAACAGAGATAAAACATATTTTTGATTGAGCAGTTATGAAAAACTCCTTTGTAGAAAATGCAAGTGGAGATTCGGAGCGCTAAGAGCGTAGTAGTGGAAAAAGGAATATTTTCAAATATAAACTACACAGAAGCATTCTGTGAAACTTCTTTCTGATCTGAGCATTCAGCTAACAGAGTTAAACCATACTTTTGATTGAGCAGTTTTGAAACACTCTGTCTGTAGAAAATGCAACTGGACATTCGTAGCGCTAAGTGGGTAATAGTGGAAAAAAGAATATGTTCAAATATAAACTACACAGAAGCATTGTATGAAACTTCTTTCTGTTCTGTGCATTCAACTAACAGAGTTGAACCTTACTTTTGATTGAGCCGTTCTGAATCACTCTTTCTGTAGAAACTGCAATTGGACATTCTGAGCGCTAAGAGGCCTATATTGGGAAAAAGAATGTCTACAAATAAAAACTACACAGAAGAATTGTGTGAAACTTCTTTCTGTTCTGTTTGTTCAACTAAAAGAGTTGAACCTTAGTTTTGATTGAGCCGTTCTGAAACACTCTTTCTGTAGAAAATGCAAGTGGAGATTCGGAGCGCTAAGAGGGTAATAGTGGAAAAAGGAATGTCTCCAAATATAAACTACACAGAATCATTCGGTGAAACTTGTTTCTGATCTGTGCATTCAGCTAACAGAGTTAAACCATACTTTTGATTGAGCAGATCTGAACTCTCTTTCTGTAGAAAATGCAACTGGACATTTGGAGCGCTAAGAGAGTAGTAGTGGAAAAAGGAATATATTCAAATATAAACTACACAGAAGCATTCTGTGAAACTTCTTTCTGATCTGAGCATTCAGCTAACAGAGTTAAACCATACTTTTGATTGAGCAGTTTTGAAACACTCTGTCTGTAGAAAATGCAACTGGACATTCGTAGCGCTAAGTGGGTAATAGTGGAAAAAAGAATATGTTCAAATATAAACTACACAGAAGCATTGTATGAAACTTCTTTCTGTTCTGTGCATTCAATTAACAGAGTTGAACCTTACTTTTGATTGAGCCTTTCTGAAACACTCTTTCTGTAGAAACTGCAATTGGACCTTCTGAGCGCTAAGAGGCCTATATTGGGAAAAATAATATCTTCAAATAAAAACTACACAGAAGCATTGTGTGAAACTTATTTCTGATATGTTCATTAAGCTAACAGAGTTAAACCATACTTTTGATTGGGCAGTTCTGAACACTCTTTCTGTAGAAAATGCAAGTGGACATTCGGAGCGCTAAGAGGGTAATAGTGGAAAAAGGAATATATTCAAATATAAACTACACAGTAGCATTCTGTGAAAATTCTTTCTGTTCTGTGCATTCAACTAACACAGTTGAACCTTACTTTTGATTGAGCCGTTCTGAAACACTCTTTCTGTAGAAACTGCAATTGGACATGCTAAGCGCTAAGAGGCCTACATTGGGAAAAAGAATATCTTCAAATAAAAACTACACAGATGCATTCTGTGAAACTTATTTCTGATCTGTAAATTCAGTTAACAGAGATAAAACATATTTTTGATTGAGCAGTTATGAAACACTCTTTTTGTAGAAAATGCAAGTGGAGATTCGGAGCGCTAAGAGGGTAATAGTGGAAAAAGGAATGTCTTCAAATATAAACTACACAGAATCATTCGGTGAAACTTCTTTCTGATCTGTGCATTCAGCTAACAGAGTTAAACCATACTTTTGATTGAGCAGATCTGAACACTCTTTCTGTAGAAAATGCAACTGGACATTTGGAGCGCTAAGAGCGTAGTAGTGGAAAAAGGAATATATTCAAATATAAACTACACAGAAGCATTCTGTGAAACTTCTTTCTGATCTGAGCATTCAGCTAACAGAGTTAAACCATACTTTTGATTGAGCAGTTTTGAAACACTCTGTCTGCAGAAAATGCAACTGGACATTCGTTGCGCTAAGTTTGTAATAGTGGAAAAAAGAATATGTTCAAATATAAACTACACAGAAGCATTGTATGAAACTTCTTTCTGTTCTGTGCATTCAACTAACAGAGTTGAACCTTACTTTTGATTGAGCCGTTCTGAAACACTCTTTCTGTAGAAACTGCAATTGGACATTCTGAGCGCTAAGAGGCCTATATTGGGAAAAAGAATGTCTACAAATAAAAACTACACAGAAGAATAGTGTGAAACTTCTTTCTGTTCTGTTTGTTCAACTAAAAGAGTTGAACCTTAGTTTTGATTGAGCCGTTCTGAAATACACTTTATGTAGAAAATGCAAGTGGAGATTCAGAGCGCTAAGAGGGTAATAGTGGAAAAAGGAATGTCTCCAAATATAAACTACACAGAATCATTCTGTGAAACTTCTTTCTGATCTGTGCATTCAGCTAACAGAGTTAAACCATACTTTTGATTGAGCAGATCTGAACTCTCTTTCTGTAGAAAATGCAACTGGACATTTGGAGCGCTAAGAGCGTAGTAGTGGAAAAAGGAATATATTCAAATATAAACTACACAGAAGCATTCTGTGAAACTTTTTTCTGATCTGAGCATTCAGCTAACAGAATTAAACCATACTTTTGATTGAGCAGTTTTGAAACACTCTGTCTGTAGAAAATGCAACTGGACATTCGTAGCGCTAAGTGGGTAATAGTGGAAAAAAGAATATGTTCAAATATAAACTACACAGAAGCATTGTATGAAACATCTTTCTGTTCTGTGCATTCAGCTAACAGAGTTGAACCTTACTTTTGATTGAGCCGTTCTGAAAAACTCTTTCTGTAGAAACTGCAATTGGACATTCTGAGCGCTAAGAGGCCTATATTGGGAAAAAGAATGTCTACAAATAAAAACTACACAGAAGAATTTTGTGAAACTTCTTTCTGTTCTGTTTGTTCAACTAAAAGTGTTGAACCTTAGTTTTGATTGAGCCGTTCTGAAACACTCTTTCTGTAGAAAATGCAAGTGGAGATTCGGAGCGCTAAGAGGGTAATAGTGGAAAAAGGAATGTCTCCAAATATAAACTACACAGAATCATTCTGTGAAACTTCTTTCTGATCTGTGCATTCAGCTAACAGAGTTAAACCATACTTTTGATTGAGCAGATCTGAACTCTCTTTCTGTAGAAAATGCAACTGGACATTTGGAGCGCTAAGAGAGTAGTAGTGGAAAAAGGAATATATTCAAATATAAACTACACAGAAGCATTCTGTGAAACTTCTTTCTGATCTGAGCATTCAGCTAACAGAGTTAAACCATACTTTTGATTGAGCAGTTTTGAAACACTCTGTCTGCAGAAAATGCAACTGGACATTCGTAGCGCTAAGTGGGTAATAGTGGAAAAAAGAATATGTTCAAATATAAACTACACAGAAGCATTGTATGAAATTTCTTTCTGTTCTGTGCATTCAACTAACAGAGTTGAACCTTACTTTTGATTGAGCCTTTCTGAAACACTCTTTCTGTAGAAACTGCAATTGGACATTCTGAGCGCTAAGAGGCCTATATTGGGAAAAAAAATATCTTCAAATAAAAACTACACAGAAGCATTGTGTGAAACTTATTTCTGATATGTTCATTAAGCTAACAGAGTTAAACCATAGTTTTGATTGCGCTGTTCTGAACACTCTTTCTGTAGAAAATGCAAGTGGACATTCGGAGCGCTAAGAGGGTAATAGTGGAAAAAGGAATATATTCAAATATAAACTACACAGTAGCATTCTGTGAAAATTCTTTCTGTTCTGTGCATTCAACTAACAGAGTTGAACCTTACTTTTGATTGAGCCGTTTTGAAACACTCTTTCTGTAGAAACTGCAATTGGACATGCTAAGCGCTAAGAGGCCTACATTGGGAAAAAGAATATCTTCAAATAAAAACTACACAGATGCATTCTGTGAAACTTATTTCTGATCTGTAAATTCAGTTAACAGAGGTAAAACATATTTTTGATTGAGCAGTTATGAAACACTCTTTTTGTAGAAAATGCAAGTGGAGATTCGGAGCCCTAAGAGGGTAATAGTGGAAAAAGGAATGTCTTCAAATATAAACTACACAGAATCATTCGGTGAAACTTCTTTCTCATCTGTGCATTCAGCTAACAGTGTTAAACCATACTTTTGATTGAGCAGATCTGAACACTCTTTCTGTAGAAAATGCAACTGAACATTTGGAGCGCTAAGAGCGTAGTAGTGGAAAAAAGGAATATATTCAAATATAAACTACACAGAAGCATTCTGTGAAACTTTTTTCTGATCTGAGCATTCAGCTAACAGACTTAAACCATAATTTTGATTGAGCAGTTTTGAAACACTCTGTCTGTAGAAAATGCAACTGGACATTCGTAGCGCTAAGTGGGTAATAGTGGAAAAAAGAATATGTTCAAATATAAACTACACAGAAGCATTGTATGAAACTTCTTTCTGTTCTGTGCATTCAACTAACAGAGTTGAACCTTACTTTTGATTGAGCCGTTCTGAAACACTCTTTCTGTAGAAACTGCAATTGGACATTCTGAGCGCTAAGAGGCCTATATTGGGAAAAAGAATATCTACAAATAAAAACTACACAGAAGAATTGTGTGAAACTTCTTTCTGTTCTGTTTGTTCAACTAAAAGAGTTGAACCTTAGTTTTGATTGAGCCGTTCTGAAATACTCTTTCTGTAGAAAATGCAAGTGGAGATTCAGAGCGCTAAGAGGTTAATAGTGGAAAAAGGAATGTCTCCAAATATAAACTACACAGAATCATTCTGTGAAACTTCTTTCTGATCTGTGCATTCAGCTAACAGAGTTAAACCATACTTTTGATTGAGCAGATCTGAACTCTCTTTCTGTAGAAAATGCAACTGGACATTTGGAGCGCTAAGAGAGTAGTAGTGGAAAAAGGAATATATTCAAATATAAACTACACAGAAGCATTCTGTGAAACTTCTCTCTGATCTGAACATTCAGCTAACAGAGTTAAACCATACATTTGATTGAGCAGTTTTGAAACACTCTGTCTGTAGAAAATGCAACTGGACATTCGTAGCGCTAAGTGGGTAATTGTGGAAAAAAGAATATGTTCAAATATAAACTACACAGAAGCAGTGTATGAAACTTCTTTCTGTTCTGTGCATTCAACTAACAGAGTTGAACCTTACTTTTGATTGAGCCTTTCTGAAACACTCTTTCTGTAGAAACTGCAATTGGACATTCTGAGCGCTAAGAGGCCTCTATTGGGAAAAATAATATCTTCAAATAAAAACTACACAGAAGCATTGTGTGAAACTTATTTCTGATATGTTCATTAAGCTAACAGAGTTAAACAATACTTTTGATTGCGCAGTTCTGAACACTCTTTCTGTAGAAAATGCAAGTGGACATTCGGAGCGCTAAGAGGGTAATAGTGGAAAAAGGAATATATTCAAATATAAACTACACAGTAGCATTCTGTGAAAATTCTTTCTGTTCTGTGCATTCAACTAACAGAGTTGAACCTTACATTTGATTGAGCCGTTCTGAAACACTATTTCTGTAGAAACTGCAATTGGACATGCTAAGCGCTAAGAGGCCTACATTGGGAAAAAGAATATCTTCAAATAAAAACTACAGAGATGCATTCTGTGAAACTTATTTCTGATCTGTAAATTCAGTTAACAGAGATAAAACATATTTTTGATTGAGCAGTTTTGAAACACTCTTTTTGTAGAAAATGCAAGTGGAGATTCGGAGCGCTCAGAGGGTAATAGTGGAAAAAGGAATGTCTTCAAATATAAACTACACAGAATCATTCGGTGAAACTTCTTTCTGATCTGTGCATTCAGCTAACAGAGTTAAACCATACTTTGATTGAGCAGATCTGAACACTCTTTCTGTAGAAAATGCAACTGGACATTTGGAGCGCTAAGAGCGTAGTAGTGGAAAAAGGAATATATTCAAATATAAACTACACAGAAGCATTCTGTTAAACTTCTTTCTGATCTGAGCATTCAGCTAACAGAGTTAAACCATACTTTTGATTGAGCAGTTTTGAAACACTCTGTCTGTAGAAAATGCAACTGGACATTCGTAGCGCTAAGTGGGTAATAGTGGGAAAAAGAATATGTTCAAATATAAACTACACAGAAGCATTGTATGAAACTTCTTTCTGTTCTGTGCATTCAACTAACAGAGTTGAAACTTACTTTTGATTGAGCCTTTCTGAAACGCTCTTTCTGTAGAAACTGCAATTGGACATTCTGAGCGCTAAGAGGCCTATATTGGGAAAAATAATATCTTCAAATAAAAACTACACAGAAGCATTGTGTGAAACTTATTTCTGATATGTTCATTAAGCTAACAGAGTTAAACCATACTTTTGATTGCGCAGTTCTGAACACTCTTTCTGTAGAACATGCAAGTGGACATTCGGAGCGCTAAGAAGGTAATAGTGGAAAAAGGAATATATTCATTTATAAACTACACAGTAGCATTCTGTGAAAATTCTTTCTGTTCTGTGCATTCAACTAACAGAGTTGAACCTTACTTTTGATTGAGCCGTTCTGAAACACTCTTTCTGTAGAAACTGCAATTGGACATGCTAAGCGCTAAGAGGCCTACATTGGGAAAAAGAATATCTTCAAATAAAAACTACACAGATGCATTCTGTGAAACATATTTCTGATCTGTAAATTCAGTTAACAGAGATAAAACATATTTTTGATTGAGCAGTTATGAAACACTCTTTTTGTAGAAAATGCAAGTGGAGATTCGGAGCGCTAAGGGGGTAACAGTGGAAAAAGGAATGTCTTCAAATATAAACTACACAGAATCATTCGGTGAAACTTCTTTCTGATCTGTGCATTCAGCTAACAGAGTTAAACCATACTTTTGATTGAGCAGATCTGAACACTCTTTCTGTAGAAAATGCAACTGGACATTTGGATCGCTAAGAGCGTAGTAGTGGAAAAAGGAATATATTCAATTATAAACTACACAGAAGCATTCTGTGAAACTTCTTTCTGATCTGAGCATTCAGCTAACAGAGTTAAACCATACTTTTGATTGAGCAGTTTTGAAACACTCTGTCTGTAGAAAATGCAACTGGACATTCGTAGCGCTAAGTGGGTAATAGTGGAAAAAAGAATATGTTCAAATATAAACTACACAGAAGCATTGTATGAAACTTCTTTCTGTTCTGTGCATTCAACTAACAGAGTTGAACCTTACATTTGATTGAGCCTTTCTGAAACACTCTTTCTGTAGAAACTGCAATTGGACATTCTGAGCGCTAAGAGGCCTCTATTGGGAAAAATAATATCTTCAAATAAAAACTACACAGAAGCATTGTGTGAAACTTATTTCTGATATGTTCATTAAGCTAACAGAGTTAAACCATACTTTTGATTGCGCAGTTCTGAACACTCTTTCTGTAGAAAATGCAAGTGGACATTCGGAGCGCTAAGAGGGTATAGTTGAAAAAGGAATATATTCAAATATAAAGTACACAGTAGCATTCTGTGAAAATTCTTTCTGTTCTGTGCATTCAACTAACAGAGTTGAACCTTACTTTTGATTGAGCCGTTCTGAAACACTCTTTCTGTAGAAACTGCAATTGGACATGCTAAGCGCTAAGAGGCCTACATTGGGAAAAAGAATATCTTCAAATAAAAACTATACAGATGCATTCTGTGAAACTTATTTCTGATCTGTAAATTCAGTTAACAGAGATAAAACATATTTTTGATTGAGCAGTTATGAAACACTCTTTTTGTAGAAAATGCAAGTGGAGATTCGGAGCGCTAAGAGGTTAATAGTGGAAAAAGGAATGTCTTCAAATATAAACTACACAGAATCATTCGGTGAAACTTCTTTCTGATCTGTGCATTCAGCTAACAGAGTTAAACCATACTTTTGATTGAGCAGATCTGAACACTCTTTCTGTAGAAAATGCAACTGGACATTTGGAGCGCTAAGAGCGTAGTAGTGGAGAAAGGAATATATTCAAATATAAACTACACAGAAGCATTCTGTGAAACTTTTTTCTGATCTGAGCATTCAGCTAACAGAGTTAAACCATACTTTTGATTGAGCAGTTTTGAAACACTCTGTCTGTAGAAAATGCAACTGGACATTCGTAGCGCTAAGTGGGTAATAGTGGAAAAAAGAATATGTTCAAATATAAACTACACAGAAGCATTGTATGAAACTTCTTTCTGTTCTGTGCATTCAACTAACAGAGTTGAACCTTACTTTTGATTGAGCCGTTCTGAAACACTCTTTCTGTAGAAACTGCAATTGGACATTCTGAGTGCTAAGAGGCCTATATTGGGAAAAAGAATGTCTACAAATAAAAACTACACAGAAGAATTGTGTGAAACTTCTTTCTGTTCTGTTTGTTCAACTAAAAGAGTTGAACCTTAGTTTTGATTGAGCCGTTCTGAAACACTCTTTCTGTAGAAAATGCAAGTGGAGATTTGGAGCGCTAAGAGGGTAATAGTGGAAAAAGGAATGTCTCCAAATATAAACTACACAGAATCATTCGGTGAAACTTCTATTTGATCTGTGCATTCAGCTAACAGAGTTAAACCATACTTTTGATTCAGCAGATCTGAACACTCTTTCTGTAGAAAATGCAAATGGACATTTGGAGTGCTAAGAGGGTATTCGTGGAAAAAGGAATATATTCAAATAGAAACTACACAGAACCATTCTGTGAAACTTCTTTCTGATCTGAGCATTCAGCTAACAGAGTTAAACCATACTTTTGATTGCGCAGTTCAGAACACTCTTTCTGTAGAAAATGCAAGTGGACATTCGGAGCGCTAAGAGGTTAATAGTGGAGAAAGGAATGTCTTCAAATATAAACCACACAGAATCATTCTGTGAAACTTTTTTCTGATCTGTGCATTCAGCTAACAGAGTTAAACCATACTTTTGATTGAGCAGATCTGAACACACTCTCTGTAGATAATGCAACTGGACATTTGGAGCGCTAAGAGGGTAGTAGTGGTAAAAGGAATATATACAAATATAAACTACACAGAAGCATTCTGTGAAACTTCTTTCTGATCTGAGCATTCAGCTAACAGAGTTAAACCATACTTTTGATTGAGCAGTTTTGAAACACTCTGTCTGTAGAAAATGCAACTGGACATTCGTAGCGCTACGTGGGTAATAGTGGAAAAAAGAATATGTTCAAATATAAACTACACAGAAGCATTGTATGAAACTTTTTTCTGTTCTGTGCATTCAACTAACAGAGTTGAACCTTACTTTTGATTGAGCCTTTCTGAAACACTCTTTCTGTAGAAACTGCAATTGGACATTCTGAGCGCTAAGAGGCCTCTATTGGGAAAAATAATATCTTCAAATAAAAACTACACAGAAGCATTGTGTGAAACTTATTTCTGATATGTTCATTAAGCTAACAGAGTTAAACCATACTTTTGATTGCGCAGTTCTGAACAGTCTTTCTGTAGAAAATGCAAGTGGACATTCGGAGCGCTAAGAGGGTAATAGTGGAAAAAGGAATATATTCAAACATAAACTACACAGTAGCATTCTGTGAAAATTCTTTCTGTTCTGTGCATTCAACTAACAGAGTTGAACCTTACTTTTGATTGAGCCGTTCTGAAACACTCTTTCTGTAGAAACTGCAATTGGACATGCTAAGCGCTTAGAGGCCTACATTTTGAAAAAGAATATCTTCAAATAAAAACTACACAGATGCATTCTGTGAAACTTATTTCTGATCTGTAAATTCAGTTAACAGAGATAAAACATATTTTTGATTGAGCAGTTATGAAACACTCTTTTTGTAGAAAATGCAAGTGGAGATTCGGAGCGCTAAGAGGGTAATAGTGGAAAAAGGAATGTCTGCAAATATAAACTACACAGAATCATTCGGTGAAACTTCTTTCTGATATGTGCATTCAGCTAACAGAGTTAAAACATACTTTTGATTGAGCAGATCTGAACACTCTTTCTGTAGAAAATGCAACTGGACATTTGGAGCGCTAAGAGCGTAGTAGTGGAAAAAGGAATATATTCAAATATAAACTACACAGAAGCATTCTGTGAAACTTCTTTCTGATCTGAGCATTCAGCTAACAGAGTTAAACCATACTTTTGATTGAGCAGTTTTGAAACACTCTGTCTGTAGAAAATGCAACTGGACATTCGTAGCGCTAAGTGGGTAATAGTGGAAAAAAGAATATGTTCAAATATAAACTACACAGAAGCATTGTATGAAACTTCTTTCTGTTCTGTGCATTCAACTAACAGAGTTGAACCTTACTTTTGATTGAGCCGTTCTGAAACACTCTTTCTGTAGAAACTGCAATTGGACATTCTGAGCGCTAAGAGGCCTATATTGGGAAAAAGAATGTCTACAAATAAAAACTACACAGAAGAATTGTGTGAAACTTCTTTCTGTTCTGTTTGTTCAACTAAAAGAGTTGAACCTTAGTTTTGATTGAGCCGTTCTGAAACACTCTTTCTGTAGAAAATGCAAGTGGAGATTCGGAGCGCTAAGAGGGTAATAGTGGAAAAAGGAATGTCTCCAAATATAAACTACACAGAATCATTCGGTGAAACTTCTTTCTGATCTGTGCATTCAGCTAACAGAGTTAAACCATACTTTTGATTGAGCAGATCTGAACTCTCTTTCTGTAGAAAATGCAACTGGACATTTGGAGCGCTAAGAGAGTACTAGTGAAAAGGAATATATTCAAATATAAACTACACAGAAGCATTCTGTGAAACTTCTTTCTGATCTGAGCATTCAGCTTACAGAGTTTAACCATACTTTTGATTGAGCAGTTTTGAAACACTCTGTCTGTAGAAAATGCAACTGGACATTCGTAGCGCTAAGTGGGTAATAGTGGAAAAAAGAATATGTTCAAATATAAACTACACAGAAGCATTGTATGAAACTACTTTCTGTTCTGTGCATTCAACTAACAGAGTTGAACCTTACTTTTGATTGAGCCTTTCTGAAACACTCTTTCTGTAGAAACTGCAATTGGACATTCTGAGTGCTAAGAGGCCTATATTGGGAAAAATAATATCTTCAAATAAAAACTACACAGAAGCATTGTGTGAATCTTATTTCTGATATGTTCATTAAGCTAACAGAGTTAAACCATACTTTTGATTGCACAGTTCTGAACACTCTTTCTGTAGAAAATGCAAGTGGACATTCGGAGCACTAAGAGGGTAATAGTGGAAAAAGGAATATATTCAAATATAAACTACACAGTAGCATTCTGTGAAAATTCTTTCTGTTCTGTGCATTCAACTAACAGAGTTGAACCTTACTTTTGATTGAGCCGTTCTGAAACACTCTTTCTGTAGAAACTGCAATTGGACATGCTAAGCGCTAAGAGGCCTACATTTTGAAAAAGAATATCTTCAAATAAAAACTACACAGATGCATTCTGTGAAACTTATTTCGGATCTGTAAATTCAGTTAACAGAGATAAAACATATTTTTGATTGAGCATTTATGAAACACTCTTTTTGTAGAAAATGCAAGTGTAGATTCGGAGCGCTAAGAGGGTAATAGTGGAAAAAGGAATGTCTTCAAATATAAACTACACAGAATCATTCGGTGAAACTTCTTTCTGATCTGTGCATTCAGCTAACAGAGTTAAACCATACTTTTGATTGAGCAGATCTGAACACTCTTTCTGTTGAAAATGCAACTGGACATTTGGAGCGCTAAGAGCGTAGTAGTGGAAAAAGGAATATATTCAAATATAAACTACACAGAAGCATTCTGTGAAACTTCTTTCTGATCTGAGCATTCAGCTAACAGAGTTAAACCATACTTTTGATTGAGCAGTTTTGAAACACTCTGTCTGTAGAAAATGCAACTGGACATTCGTAGCGCTAAGTGGGTAATAGTGGAAAAAAGAATATGTTCAAATATAAACTACTCAGAAGCATTGTATGAAACTTCTTTCTGTTCTGTGCATTCAACTAACAGAGTTGAACCTTACTTTTGATTGAGCCGTTCTGAAACACTCTTTCTGTACAAACTGCAATTGGACATTCTGAGCGCTAAGAGGCCTATATTGGGAAAAAGAATGTCTACAAATAAAAACTACACAGAAGAATTGTGTGAAACTTCTTTCTGTTCTGTTTGTTCAACTAAAAGAGTTGAACCTTAGTTTTGATTGAGCCGTTCTGAAACACTCTTTCTGTAGAAAATGCAAGTGGAGATTCGGAGAGCTAAGAGGGTAATAGTGGAAAAAGGAATGTCTCCAAATATAAACTACACAGAAGCATTCTGTGAAACTTCTTTCTGATCTGAGCATTCAGCTAACAGAGTTAAACCATACTTTTGATTGAGCAGTTCTGAAACACTCTGTCTGTAGAAAATGCAAGTGGACATTCGGAGCGCTAAGAGGGTAATAGTGGAAAAAGGAATATATTCAAATATAAACTACACAGTAGCATTCTGTGAAAATTCTTTCTGTTCTGTGCATTCAACTAACAGAGTTGAACCTTACTTTTGATTGAGCCGTTCTGAAACACTCTTTGTGTAGAAACTGCAATTGGACATGCTAAGCGCTAAGAGGCCTACATTGGGAAAAAGAATATCTTCAAATAAAAACTACACAGATGCATTCTGTGAAACTTATTTCTGATCTGTAAATTCAGTTAACAGAGATAAAACATATTTTTGATTGAGCAGTTATGAAACACTCCTTTGTAGAAAATGCAAGTGGAGATTCGGAGCGCTAAGAGCGTAGTAGTGGAAAAAGGAATATTTTCAAATATAAACTACACAGAAGCATTCTGTGAAACTTCTTTCTGATCTGAGCATTCAGCTAACAGAGTTAAACCATACTTTTGATTGAGCAGTTTTGAAACACTCTGTCTGTAGAAAATGCAACTGGACATTCGTAGCGCTAAGTGGGTAATAGTGGAAAAAAGAATATGTTCAAATATAAACTACACAGAAGCATTGTATGAAACTTCTTTCTGTTCTGTGCATTCAACTAACAGAGTTGAACCTTACTTTTGATTGAGCCGTTCTGAATCACTCTTTCTGTAGAAACTGCAATTGGACATTCTGAGCGCTAAGAGGCCTATATTGGGAAAAAGAATGTCTACAAATAAAAACTACACAGAAGAATTGTGTGAAACTTCTTTCTGTTCTGTTTGTTCAACTAAAAGAGTTGAACCTTAGTTTTGATTGAGCCGTTCTGAAACACTCTTTCTGTAGAAAATGCAAGTGGAGATTCGGAGCGCTAAGAGGGTAATAGTGGAAAAAGGAATGTCTCCAAATATAAACTACACAGAATCATTCGGTGAAACTTGTTTCTGATCTGTGCATTCAGCTAACAGAGTTAAACCATACTTTTGATTGAGCAGATCTGAACTCTCTTTCTGTAGAAAATGCAACTGGACATTTGGAGCGCTAAGAGAGTAGTAGTGGAAAAAGGAATATATTCAAATATAAACTACACAGAAGCATTCTGTGAAACTTCTTTCTGATCTGAGCATTCAGCTAACAGAGTTAAACCATACTTTTGATTGAGCAGTTTTGAAACACTCTGTCTGTAGAAAATGCAACTGGACATTCGTAGCGCTAAGTGGGTAATAGTGGAAAAAAGAATATGTTCAAATATAAACTACACAGAAGCATTGTATGAAACTTCTTTCTGTTCTGTGCATTCAATTAACAGAGTTGAACCTTACTTTTGATTGAGCCTTTCTGAAACACTCTTTCTGTAGAAACTGCAATTGGACCTTCTGAGCGCTAAGAGGCCTATATTGGGAAAAATAATATCTTCAAATAAAAACTACACAGAAGCATTGTGTGAAACTTATTTCTGATATGTTCATTAAGCTAACAGAGTTAAACCATACTTTTGATTGCGCAGTTCTGAACACTCTTTCTGTAGAAAATGCAAGTGGACATTCGGAGCGCTAAGAGGGTAATAGTGGAAAAAGGAATATATTCAAATATAAACTACACAGTAGCATTCTGTGAAAATTCTTTCTGTTCTGTGCATTCAACTAACAGAGTTGAACCTTACTTTTGATTGAGCCGTTCTGAAACACTCTTTCTGTAGAAACTGCAATTGGACATGCTAAACGCTTAGAGGCCTACATTTTGAAAAAGAATATCTTCAAATAAAAACTACACAGATGCATTCTGTGAAACTTATTTCTGATCTGTAAATTCAGTTAACAGAGATAAAACATATTTTTGATTGAGCAGTTATGAAACACTCTTTTTGTAGAAAATGCAAGTGGAGGTTCGGAGCGCTAAGAGGGTAATAGTGGAAAAAGGAATGTCTTAATATATAAACTACACAGAATCATTCGGTGAAACTTCTTTCTGATCTGTGCATTCAGCTAACAGAGTTAAACCATACTTTTGATTGAGCAGATCTGAACACTCTTTCTGTAGAAAATGCAACTGGACATTTGGAGCGCTAAGAGCGTAGTAGTGGAAAAAGGAATATATTCAAATATAAACTACACAGAAGCATTCTGTGAAACTTCTTTCTGATCTGAGCATTCTGCTAACAGAGTTAAACAATACTTTTGATTGAGCAGTTTTGAAACACTCTGTCTGTAGAAAATGCAACTGGACATTCGTAGCGCTAAGTGGGTAATAGTGGAAAAAAGAATATGTTCAAGTATAAACTACACAGAAGCATTGTATGAAACTTCTTTCTGTTCTGTGCATTCAACTAACAGAGTTGAACCTTACTTTTGATTGAGCCGTTCTGAAACACTCTTTCTGTAGAACCTGCAATTGGACATTCTGAGCGCTAAGAGGCCTATATTGGGAAAAAGAATGTCTACAAATAAAAACTACACAGAAGAATTGTGTGAAACTTCTTTCTGTTCTGTTTGTTCAACTAAAAGAGTTGAACCTTAGTTTTGATTGAGCCGTTCTGAAACACTCTTTCTGTAGAAAATGCAAGTGGAGGTACGGAGCGCTAAGAGGGTAATAGTGGAAAAAGGAATGTCTCCAAATATAAACTACACAGAATGATTCGGTGAAACTTCTTTCTGATCTGTGCATTCAGCTAACACAGTTAAACCATACTTTTGATTGAGCAGATCTGAACTCTCTTTCTGTAGAAAATGCAACTGGACATTTGGAGCGCTAAGAGAGTAGTAGTGGAAAAAGGAATATATTCAAATATAAACTACACAGAAGCATTCTGTGAAACTTCTTTCTGATCTGAGCATTCAGCTAACAGAGTTAAACCATACTTTTGATTGAGCAGTTTTGAAACACTCTGTCTGTAGAAAATGCAACTGGACATTCGTAGCGCTAAGAGGGTAATAGTGGAAAAAAGAATATGTTCAAATATAAACTACACAGAAGCATTGTATGAAACTTCTTTCTGTTCTGTGCATTCAACTAACAGAGTTGAACCTTACTTTTGATTGAGCCTTTCTGAAACACTCTTTCTGTAGAAACTGCAATTGGACATTCTGAGCGCTAAGAGGCCTATATTGGGAAAAATAATCTCTTCAAATAAAAACTACACAGAAGCATTGTGTGAAACTTATTTCTGATATGTTCATTAAGCTAACAGAGTTAAACCATACTTTTGATTGCGCAGTTCTGAACACTCTTTCTGTAGAAAATGCAAGTGGACATTCGGAGTGCTAAGAGGGTAATAGTGGAAAAAGGAATATATTCAAATATAAACTACACAGTAGCATTCTGTGAAAATTCTTTCTGTTCTGTGCATTCAACTAACAGAGTTGAACCTTACTTTTGATTGAGCCGTTCTGAAACACTCTTTCTGTAGAAACTGCAATTGGACATGCTAAGCGCTAAGAGGCCTACATTGGGAAAAAGAATATCTTCAAATAAAAACTACACAGATGCATTCTGTGAAACTTATTTCTGATCTGTAAATTCAGTTAACAGAGATAAAACATATTTTTGATTGATCAGTTATGAAACACTCCTTTGTAGAAAATGCAAGTGGAGATTCGGAGCGCTAAGAGCGTAGTAGTGGAAAAAGGAATATTTTCAAATATAAACTACACAGAAGCATTCTGTGAAACTTCTTTCTGATCTGAGCATTCAGCTAACAGAGTTAAACCATACTTTTGATTGAGCAGTTTTGAAACCCTCTGTCTGTAGAAAATGCAACTGGACATTCGTAGCGCTAAGTGGGTAATAGTGGAAAAAAGAATATGTTCAAATATAAACTACACAGAAGCATTGTATGAAACTTCTTTCTGTTCTGTGCATTCAACTAACAGAGTTGAACCTTACTTTTGATTGAGCCGTTCTGAAAAACTCTTTCTGTAGAAACTGCAATTGGACATTCTGAGCGCTAAGAGGCCTGTATTGGGAAAAAGAATGTCTACAAGTTAAAACTACACAGAAGAATTGTGTGAAACTTCTTTCTGTTCTGTTTGTTCAACTAAAAGAGTTGAACCTTAGTTTTGATTGAGCCGTTCTGAAACACTCTTTCTGTAGAAAATGCAAGTGGAGATTCGGAGCGCTAAGAGGGTAATAGTGGAAAAAGGAATGTCTCCAAATATAAACTACACAGAATCATTCGGTGAAACTTCTTTCTGATCTGTGCATTCAGCTAACAGTGTTAAACCATACTTTTGATTGAGCAGATCTGAACTCTCTTTCTGTAGAAAATGCAACTGGACATTTGGAGCGCTAAGAGAGTAGTAGTGGAAAAAGGAATATATTCAAATATAAACTACACAGAAGCATTCTGTGAAACTTCTTTCTGATCTGAGCATTCAGCTAACAGAGTTAAACCATACTTTTGATTGAGCAGTTTTGAAACACTCTGTCTGTAGAAAATGCAACTGGACATTCGTAGCGCTAAGTGGGTAATAGTGGAAAAAAGAATATGTTCAAATATAAACTACACAGAAGCATTGTATGAAACTTCTTTCTGTTCTGTGCATTCAACTAACAGAGTTGAACCTTACTTTTGATTGAGCCTTTCTGAAACACTCTTTCTGTAGAAACTGCAATTGGACATTCTGAGCGCTAAGAGGCCTCTATTGGGAAAAATAATATCTTCAAATAAAAACTACACAGAAGCATTGTGGGAAACTTATTTCTGATATGTTCATTAAGCTAACAGAGTTAAACCATACTTTTGATTGCGCAGTTCTGAACACTCTTTCTGTAGAAAATGCAAGTGGACATTCGGAGCGCTAAGAGGGTAATAGTGGAAAAAGGAATATATTCAAATATAAACTACACAGTAGCATTCTGTGAAAATTCTTTCTGTTCTGTGCATTCAACTAACAGAGTTGAACCTTACTTTTGATTGAGCCGTTCTGAAACACTCTTTCTGTAGAAACTGCAATTGGACATGCTAAGCGCTAAGAGGCCTACATTGGGAAAAAGAATATCTTCAAATAAAAACTACACAGATGCATTCTGTGAAACTTATTTCTGATCTGTAAATTCAGTTAACAGAGATAAAACATATTTTTGATTGAGCAGTTATGAAACAATCTTTTTGTAGAAAATGCAAGTGGAGATTCGGAGCGCTAAGAGGGTAATAGTGGAAAAAGGAATGTCTTCAAATATAAACTACACAGAATCATTCGGTGAAACTTCTTTCTGATCTGTGCATTCAGCTAACAGAGTTAAACCATACTTTTGATTGAGCAGATCTGAACACTCTGTAGAAAATGCAACTGGACATTTGGAGCGCTAAGAGCGTAGTAGTGGAAAAAGGAATATATTCAATTATAAACTACACAGAAGCATTCTGTGAAACTTCTTTCTGATCTGAGCATTCAGCTAACAGAGTTAAACCATACTTTTGGTTGAGCAGTTTTGAAACACTCTGTCTGTAGAAAATGCAACTGGACATTCGTAGCGCTAAGTGGGTAATAGTGGAAAAAAGAATATGTTCAAATATAAACTACACAGAAGCATTGTATGTAACTTCTTTCTGTTCTGTGCATTCAACTAACAGAGTTGAACCTTACTTTTGATTGAGCCGTTCTGAAACACTCTTTCTGTAGAAACTGCAATTGGACATTCTGAGCACTAAGAGGCCTATATTGGGAAAAAGAATGTCTACAAATAAAAACTACACAGAAGAATTGTGTGAAACTTCTTTCTGTTCTGTTTGTTCAACTAAAAGAGTTGAACCTTAGTTTTGATTGAGCCGTTCTGAAACACTCTTTCTGTAGAAAATGCAAGTGGAGATTCGGAGCGCTAAGAGGGTAATAGTGGAAAAAGGAATGTCTCCAAATATAAACTACACAGAATCATTCTGTGAAACTTCTTTCTGATCTGTGCATTCAGCTAACAGAGTTAAACCATACTTTTGATTGAGCAGATCTGAACTCTCTTTCTGTAGAAAATGCAACTGGACATTTGGAGCGCTAAGAGAGTAGTAGTGGAAAAAGGAATATATTCAAATATAAACTACACAGAAAGATTCTGTGAAACTTCTTTCTGATCTGAGCATTCAGCTAACAGAGTTAAACCATACTTTTGATTGAGCAGTTTTGAAACACTCTGTCTGTAGAAAATGCAACTGGATATTCGTAGCGCTAAGTGGGTAATTGTGGAAAAAAGAATATGTTCAAATATAAACTACACAGAAGCATTGTATGAAACTTCTTTCTGTTCTGTGCATTCAACTAACAGAGTTGAACCTAACTTTTGATTGAGCCTTTCTGAAACACTCTTTCTGTAGAAAATGCAAATGGACATTCTGAGCGCTAAGAGGCCTATATTGGGAAAAAGAATATCTTCAAATAAAAACTACACAGAAGCATTGTGTGAAACTTATTTCTGATATGTTCATTAAGCTAACAGAGTTAAACCATACTTTTGATTGCGCAGTTCTGAACACTCTTTCTGTAGAAAATGCAAGTGGACATTCGGAGCGCTAAGAGGGTAATAGTGGAAAAAGGAATATATTCAAATATAAACTACACAGTAGCATTCAGTGAAAATTCTTTTTGTTCTGTGCATTCAACTAACAGAGTTGAACCTTACTTTTGATTGAGCCGTTCTGAAACACTCTTTCTGTAGAAACTGCAATTGGACATGCTAAGCGCTAAGAGGCCTACATTGGGAAAAATAATATCCTCAAATAAAAACTACACAGATGCATTCTGTGAAACTTATTTCTGATCTGTAAATTCAGTTAACAGAGATAAAACATATTTTTGAGGAGTTATGAAACACTCTTTTTGTAGAAAATGCAAGTGGAGATTCGGAGCGCTAAGAAGGTAATAGTGGAAAAAGGAATGTCTTCAAATATAAACTACACAGAATCATTCGGTGAAACTTCTTTCTGATCTGTGCATTCAGCTAACAGAGTTAAACCATACTTTTGATTGAGCAGATCTGAACACTCTTTCTGTAGAAAATGCAACTGCACATTTGGAGCGCTAAGAGCGTAGTAGTGGAAAAAGGAATATATTCAAATATAAACTACACAGAAGCATTCTGTGAAACTTTTTTCTGATCTGAGCATTCAGCTAACAGAGATAAACCATACTTTTGATTGAGCAGTTTTGAAACACTCTGTCTGTAGAAAATGCAACTGGACATTCGTAGCGCTAAGTGGGTAATAGTGGAAAAAAGAATATGTTCAAATATAAACTACACAGAAGCATTGTATGAAACTACTTTCTGTTCTGTGCATTCAACTAACAGAGTTGAACCTTACTTATGATTGAGCCGTTCTGAAACACTCTTTCTGTAGAAACTGCAATTGGACATTCTGAGCGCTAAGAGGCCTATATTGGGAAAAAGAATGTCTACAAATAAATCTACACAGAAGAATTGTGTGAAACTTCTTTCTGTTCTGTTTGTTCAACTAAAAGAGTTGAACCTTAGTTTTGATTGAGCCGTTCTGAAACACTCTTTCTGTAGAAAATGCAAGTGGAGATTCGGAGCGCTAAGAGGGTAATAGTGGAAAAAGGAATGTCTCCAAATATAAACTACACAGAATCATTCGGTGAAACTTCTTTCTGATCTGTGCATTCAGCTAACAGAGTTAAACCATACTTTTGATTGAGCAGATCTGAACTCTCTTTCTGTAGAAAATGCAACTGGACATTTGGAGCGCTAAGAGAGTAGTAGTGGAAAAAGGAATATATTCAAATATAAACTACACAGAAGCATTCTGTGAAACTTCTTTCTGATCTGAGCATTCAGCTAACAGAGTTAAACCATACTTTTGATTGAGCAGTTTTGAAACACTCTGTCTGTAGAAAATGCAACTGGACATTCGTAGCGCTAAGTGGGTAATAGTGGAAAAAAGAATATGTTCAAATATAAACTACACAGAAGCATTGTATGAAACTTCTTTCTGTTCTGTGCATTCAACTAACAGAGTTGAACCTTACTTTTGATTGAGCCTTTCTGAAACACTCT
Source organism: Symphalangus syndactylus (assembly GCF_028878055.3). Taxonomy (NCBI): domain Eukaryota; kingdom Metazoa; phylum Chordata; class Mammalia; order Primates; family Hylobatidae; genus Symphalangus; species Symphalangus syndactylus. Next base: position 105,334,089 of record NC_072437.2, on the reverse strand, counting down.
TTCTGTAGAAACTGCAATTGGACATTCTGAGCGCTAAGAGGCCTATATTGGGAAAAATAATCTCTTCAAATAAAAACTACACAGAAGCATTGTGTGAAACTTATTTCTGATATGTTCATTAAGCTAACAGAGTTAAACCATACTTTTGATTGCGCAGTTCTGAACACTCTTTCTGTAGAAAATGCAAGTGGACATTCGGAGTGCTAAGAGGGTAATAGTGGAAAAAGGAATATATTCAAATATAAACTACACAGTAGCATTCTGTGAAAATTCTTTCTGTTCTGTGCATTCAACTAACAGAGTTGAACCTTACTTTTGATTGAGCCGTTCTGAAACACTCTTTCTGTAGAAACTGCAATTGGACATGCTAAGCGCTAAGAGGCCTACATTGGGAAAAAGAATATCTTCAAATAAAAACTACACAGATGCATTCTGTGAAACTTATTTCTGATCTGTAAATTCAGTTAACAGAGATAAAACATATTTTTGATTGAGCAGTTATGAAACACTCTTTTTGTAGAAAATGCAAGTGGAGATTCGGAGCGCTAAGAGGGTAATAGTGGAAAAAGGAATGTCTTCAAATATAAACTACACAGAATCATTCGGTGAAACTTCTTTCTGATCTGTGCATTCAGCTAACAGAGTTAAACCATACTTTTGATTGAGCAGATCTGAACACTCTTTCTGTAGAAAATGCAACTGGACATTTGGAGCGCTAAGAGCGTAGTAGTGGAAAAAGGAATATATTCAATTATAAACTACACAGAAGCATTCTGTGAAACTTCTTTCTGATCTGAGCATTCAGCTAACAGAGTTAAACCATACTTTTGGTTGAGCAGTTTTGAAACACTCTCTCTGTAGAAAATGCAACTGGACATTCGTAGCGCTAAGTGGGTAATAGTGGAAAAAAGAATATGTTCAAATATAAACTACACAGAAGCATTGTATGTAACTTCTTTCTGTTCTGTGCATTCAACTAACAGAGTTGAACCTTACTTTTGATTGAGCCGTTCTGAAACACTCTTTCTGTAGAAACTGCAATTGGACATTCTGAGCACTAAGAGGCCAATATTGGGAAAAAGAATGTCTACAAATAAAAACTACACAGAAGAATTATGTGAAACTTCTTTCTGTTCTGTTTGTTCAACTAAAAGAGTTGAACCTTAGTTTTGATTGAGCCGTTCTGAAACACTCTTTCTGTAGAAAATGCAAGTGGAGATTCGGAGCGCTAAGAGGGTAATAGTGGAAAAAGGAATGTCTCCAAATATAAACTACACAGAATCATTCTGTGAAACTTCTTTCTGATCTGTGCATTCAGCTAACAGAGTTAAACCATACTTTTGATTGAGCAGATCTGAACTCTCTTTCTGTAGAAAATGCAACTGGACATTTGGAGCGCTAAGAGAGTAGTAGTGGAAAAAGGAATATATTCAAATATAAACTACACAGAAAGATTCTGTGAAACTTCTTTCTGATCTGAGCCTTCAGCTAACAGAGTTAAACCATACTTTTGATTGAGCAGTTTTGAAACACTCTGTCTGTAGAAAATGCAACTGGACATTCATAGCGCTAAGTGGGTAATTGTGGAAAAAAGAATATGTTCAAATATAAACTACACAGAAGCATTGTATGAAACTTCTTTCTGTTCTGTGCTTTCAACTAACAGAGTTGAACCTTACTTTTGATTGAGCCTTTCTGAAACACTCTTTCTGTAGAAAATGCAATTGGACATTCTGAGCGCTAAGAGGCCTGTATTGGGAAAAAGAATATCTTCAAATAAAAACTACACAGAAGCATTGTGTGAAACTTACTTCTGATATGTTCATTAAGCTAACAGAGTTAAACCATACTTTTGATTGCGCAGTTCTGAACACTCTTTCTGTAGAAAATGCAAGTGGACATTCGGAGCGCTAAGAGGGTAATAGTGGAAAAAGGAATATATTCAAATATAAACTACACAGTAGCATTCAGTGAAAATTCTTTTTGTTCTGTGCATTCAACTAACAGAGTTGAACCTTACTTTTGATTGAGCTGTTCTGAAACACTCTTTCTGTAGAAACTGCAATTGGACATGCTAAGCGCTAAGAGGCCTACATTGGGAAAAAGAATATCCTCAAATAAAAACTACACAGATGCATTCTGTGAAACTTATTTCTGATCTGTAAATTCATTTAACAGAGATAAAACATATTTTTGAGCAGTTATGAAACACTCTTTTTGTAGAAAATGCAAGTGGAGAATCGGAGCGCTAAGAAGGTAATAGTGGAAAAAGGAATGTCTTCAAATATAAACTACACAGAATCATTCGGTGAAACTTCTTTCTGATCTGTGCATTCAGCTAACAGAGTTAAACCATACTTTTGATTGAGCAGATCTGAACACTCTTTCTGTAGAAAATGCAACTGGACATTTGGAGCGCTAAGAGCGTAGTAGTGGAAAAAGGAATATATTCAAATATAAACTACACAGAAGCATTCTGTGAAACTTTTTTCTGATCTGAGCATTCAGCTAACAGAGTTAAACCATACTTTTGATTGAGCAGTTTTGAAACACTCTGTCTGTAGAAAATGCAACTGGACATTCGTAGCGCTAAGTGGGTAATAGTGGAAAAAAGAATATGTTCAAATATAAACTACACAGAAGCATTGTATGAAACTTCTTTCTGTTCTGTGCATTCAACTAACAGAGTTGAACCTTACTTATGATTGAGCCGTTCTGAAACACTCTTTCTGTAGAAACTGCAATTGGACATTCTGAGCGCTAAGAGGCCTATATTGGGAAAAAGAATGTCTACAAATAAAAACTACACAGAAGAATTGTGTGAAACTTCTTTCTGTTCTGTTTGTTCAACTAAAAGAGTTGAACCTTAGTTTTGATTGAGCCGTTCTGAAACACTCTTTCTGTAGAAAATGCAAGTGGAGATTCGGAGCGCTAAGAGGGTAATAGTGGAAAAAGGAATGTCTCCAAATATAAACTACACAGAATCATTCGGTGAAACTTCTTTCTGATCTGTGCATTCAGCTAACAGTGTTAAACCATACATTTGATTGAGCAGATCTGAACTCTCTTTCTGTAGAAAATGCAACTGGACATTTGGAGCGCTAAGAGGGTAATAGTGGAAAAAGGAATGTCTCCAAATATAAACTACACAGAAGCATTCTGTGAAACTTCTTTCTGATCTGAGCATTCAGCTAACAGAGTTTAACCATACTTTTGATTGAGCAGTTTTGAAACACTCTGTCTGTAGAAAATGCAACTGGACATTAGTAGCGCTAAGTGTGTAATAGTGGAAAAAAGAATATGTTCAAATATAAACTACACAGAAGCATTGTATGAAACTGCTTTCTGTTCTGTGCATTCAACTAACAGAGTTGAACCTTACTTTTGATTGAGCCTTTCTGAAACACTCTTTCTGTTGAAACTGCAATTGGACATTCTGAGCGCTAAGAGGCCTATATTGGGAAAAAGAATATCTTCAAATAAAAACTACACAGAAGCATTGTGTGAAACTTATTTCTGATATGTTCATTAAGCTAACAGAGTTAAACCATACTTTTGATTGCGCAGTTCTGAACACTCTTTCTGTAGAAAATGCAAGTGGACATTCGGAGCGCTAAGAGGGTAATAGTGGAAAAAGGAATATATTCAAATATAAACTACACAGTAGCATTCTGTGAAAATTCTTTCTGTTCTGTGCATTCAACTAACAGAGTTGAACCTTACTTTTGATTGAGCCGTTCTGAAACACTCTTTCTGTAGAAACTGCAATTGGACATGCTAAGCGCTAAGAGGCCTACATTTTGAAAAAGAATATCTTCAAATAAAACTACACAGATGCATTCTGTGAAACTTATTTCTGATCTGTAAATTCAGTTAACAGAGATAAAACATATTTTTGATTGATCAGTTATGAAACACTCCTTTGTAGAAAATGCAAGTGGAGATTCGGAGCGCTAAGAGGGTAATAGTGGAAAAAGGAATGTCTTCAAATATAAACTACACAGAATCATTCGGTGAAACTTCTTTCTGATCTGTGCATTCAGCTAACAGAGTTAAACCATACTTTTGATTGAGCAGATCTGAACACTCTTTCTGTAGAAAATGCAACTGGACATTTGGAGCGCTAAGAGCGTAGTAGTGGAAAAAGGAATATATTCAAATATAAACTACACAGAAGCATTCTGTGAAACTTCTTTCTGATCTGAGCATTCAGCTAACAGAGTTAAACCATACTTTTGATTGAGCAGTTTTGAAACACTCTGTCTGTAGAAAATACAACTGGACATTCGTAGCGCTAAGTGGGTAATAGTGGAAAAAAGAATATGTTCAAATATAAACTACACAGAAGCATTGTATGAAACTTCTTTCTGTTCTGTGCATTCAACTAACAGAGTTGAACCTTACTTTTGATTGAGCCGTTCTGAAACACTCTTTCTGTAGAAACTGCAATTGGACATTCTGAGCACTAAGAGGCCTATATTGGGAAAAAGAATGTCTACAAATAAAAACTACACAGAAGAATTGTGTGAAACTTCTTTCTGTTCTGTTTGTTCAACTAAAAGAGTTGAACCTTAGTTTTGATTGAGCCGTTCTGAAACACACTTTCTGTAGGAAATGCAAGTGGAGATTCGGAGCGCTAAGAGGGTAATAGTGGAAAAAGGAATGTCTCCAAATATAAACTACACAGAATCATTCTGTGAAACTTCTTTCTGATCTGTGCATTCAGCTAACAGAGTTAAACCATACTTTTGATTGAGCAGATCTGAACTCTCTTTCTGTAGAAAATGCAACTGGACAATTGGAGCGCTAAGAGAGTAGTAGTGGAAAAAGGAATATATTCAAATATAAACTACACAGAAAGATTCTGTGAAACTTCTTTCTGATCTGAGCATTCAGCTAACAGAGTTAAACCATACTTTTGATTGAGCAGTTTTGAAACACTCTGTCTGTAGAAAATGCAAATGGACATTCGTAGCGCTAAGTGGGTAATTGTGGAAAAAAGAATATGTTCAAATATAAACTACACAGAAGCATTGTATGAAACTTCTTTCTGTTCTGTGCATTCAACTAACAGAGTTGAACCTTACTTTTGATTGAGCTTTTCTGAAACACTCTTTCTGTAGAAAATGCAATTGGACATTCTGAGCGCTAAGAGGCCTATATTGGGAAAAAGAATATCTTCAAATAAAAACTACACAGAAGCATTGTGTGAAACTTATTTCTGATATGTTCATTAAGCTAACAGAGTTAAACCATACTTTTGATTGCGCAGTTCTGAACACTCTTTCTGTAGAAAATGCAAGTGGACATTCGGAGCGCTAAGAGGGTAATAGTGGAAAAAGGAATATATTCAAATATAAACTACACAGTAGCATTCTGTGAAAATTCTTTCTGTTCTGTGCATTCAACTAACAGAGTTGAACCTTACTTTTGATTGAGCCGTTCTGAAACACTCTTTGTGTAGAAACTGCAATTGGACATGCTAAGCGCTAAGAGGCCTACATTTTGAAAAAGAATATCTTCAAATAAAAACTACACAGATGCATTCTGTGAAACTTATTTCTGATCTGTAAATTCAGTTAACAGAGATAAAATATATTTTTGATTGAGCAGTTATGAAACACTCTTTTTGTAGAAAATGCAAGTGGAGATTCGGAGCGCTAAGAGGGTAATAGTGGAAAAAGGAATGTCTTCAAATATAAACTACACAGAATCATTCGGTGAAACTTCTTTCTGATCTGTGCATTCAGCTAACAGAGTTAAACCATACTTTTGATTGAGCAGATCTGAACACTCTTTCTGTAGAAAATGCAACTTGACATTTGGAGCGCTAAGAGCGTAGTAGTGGAAAAAGCAATATATTCAAATATAAACTACACAGAAGCATTCTGTGAAACTTCTTTCTGATCTGAGCATTCAGCTAACAGAGTTAAACCATACTTTTGGTTGAGCAGTTTTGAAACACTGTGTCTGTAGAAAATGCAACTGGACATTCGTAGCGCTAAGTGGGTAATAGTGGAAAAAAGAATATGTTCAAATATAAACTACACATAAGCATTGTATGAAACTTCTTTCTGTTCTGTGCATTCAACTACCAGAGTTGAACCTTACTTTTGATTGAGCCGTTCTGAAACACTCTTTCTGTAGAAACTGCAATTGGACATTCTGAGCACTAATAGGCCTATATTGGGAAAAAGAATGTCTACAAATAAAAACTACACAGAAGAATTGTGTGAAACTTCTTTCTGTTCTGTTTGTTCAACTAAAAGAGTTGAACCTTAGTTTTAATTGAGCCGTTCTGAAACACTCTTTCTGTAGAAAATGCAAGTGGAGATTCGGAGCGCTAAGAGGGTAATAGTGGAAAAAGGAATGTCTCCAAATATAAACTACACAGAATCATTCGGTGAAACTTCTTTCTGATCTGTGCATTCAGCTAACAGAGTTAAACCATACTTTTGATTGAGCAGATCTGAACTCTCTTTCTGTAGAAAATGCAACTGGACATTTGGAGCGCTAAGAGAGTAGTAGTGGAAAAAGGAATATATTCAAATATAAACTACACAGAAGCATTCTGTGAAACATCTTTCTGATCTGAGCATTCAGCTAACAGAGTTAAACCATACTTTTGATTGAGCAGTTTTGAAACACTCTGTCTGTAGAAAATGCAACTGGACATTCGTAGGGCTAAGTTGGTAATAGTGGAAAAAAGAATATGTTCAAATATAAACTACACAGAAGCATTGTATGAAACTTCTTTCTGTTCTGTGCATTCAACTAACAGAGTTGAACCTTACATTTGATTGAGCCTTTCTGAAACACTCTTTCTGTAGAAACTGCAATTGGACATTCTGAGCGCTAAGAGGCCTCTATTGGGAAAAATAATATCTTCAAATAAAAACTACACAGAAGCATTGTGTGAAACTTATTTCTGATATGTTCATTAAGCTAACAGAGTTAAACCATACTTTTGATTGCGCAGTTCTGAACACTCTTTCTGTAGAAAATACAAGTGGACATTCGGAGCGCTAAGAGGGTAATAGTGGAAAAAGGAATATATTCAAATATAAACTACACAGTAGCATTCTGTGAAAATACTTTCTGTTCTGTGCATTCAACTAACAGAGTTGAACCTTACTTTTGATTGAGCCGTTCTGAAAAACTCTTTCTGTAGAAACTGCAATTGGACATGCTAAGCGCTAAGAGGCCTACATTGGGAAAAAGAATATCTTCAAATAAAAACTACACAGATGCATTCTGTGAAACTTATTTCTGATCTGTAAATTCAGTTAACAGAGATAAAACATATTTTTGATTGAGCAGTTATGAAACACTCTTTTTGTAGAAAATGCAAGTGGAGATTCGGAGCGCTAAGAGGGTAATAGTGGAAAAAGGAATGTCTTCAAATATAAACTACACAGAATCATTCGGTGAAACTTCTTTCTGATCTGTGCATTCAGCTAACAGAGTTAAACCATACTTTTGATTGAGCAGATCTGAACACTCTTTCTGTAGAAAATGCAACTGGACATTTGGAGCGCTAAGAGCGTAGTAGTGGAAAAAGGAATATATTCAATTATAAACTACATAGAAGCATTCTGTGAAACTTCTTTCTGATCTGAGCATTCAGCTAACAGAGTTAAACCATACTTTTGGTTGAGCAGTTTTGAAACACTCTGTCTGTAGAAAATGCAACTGGACATTCGTAGCGCTAAGTGGGTAATAGTGGAAAAAAGAATATGTTCAAATATAAACTACACAGAAGCATTGTATGTAACTTCTTTCTGTTCTGTGCATTCAACTAACAGAGTTGAACCTTACTTTTGATTGAGCCGTTCTGAAACACTCTTTCTGTAGAAACTGCAATTGGACATTCTGAGCACTAAGAGGCCTATATTGGGAAAAAGAATGTCTACAAATAAAAACTACACAGAAGAATTATGTGAAACTTCTTTCTGTTCTGTTTGTTCAACTAAAAGAGTTGAACCTTAGTTTTGATTGAGCCGTTCTGAAACACTCTTTCTGTAGAAAATGCAAGTGGAGATTCGGAGCGCTAAGAGGGTAATAGTGGAAAAAGGAATGTCTCCAAATATAAACTACACAGAATCATTCTGTGAAACTTCTTTCTGATCTGTGCATTCAGCTAACAGTGTTAAACCATACTTTTGATTGAGCAGATCTGAACTCTCTTTCTGTAGAAAATGCAACTGGACATTTGGAGCGCTAAGAGAGTAGTAGTGGAAAAAGGAATATATTCAAATATAAACTACACAGAAAGATTCTGTGAAACTTCTTTCTGATCTGAGCATTCAGCTAACAGAGTTAAACCATACTTTTGATTGAGCAGTTTTGAAACACTCTGTCTGTAGAAAATGCAACTGGACATTCGTAGCGCTAAGTGGGTAATTGTGGAAAAAAGAATATGTTCAAATATAAACTACACAGAAGCATTGTATGAAACTTCTTTCTGTTCTGTGCATTCAACTAACAGAGTTGAACCTTACTTTTGATTGAGCCTTTCTGAAACACTCTTTCTGTAGAAAATGCAATTGGACATTCTGAGCGCTAAGAGGCCTATATTGGGAAAAAGAATATCTTCAAATAAAAACTACACAGAAGCATTGTGTGAAACTTATTTCTGATATGTTCATTAAGCTAACAGAGTTAAACCATACTTTTGATTGCGCAGTTCTGAACACTCTTTCTGTAGAAAATGCAAGTGGACATTCGGAGCGCTAAGAGGGTAATAGTGGAAAAAGGAATATATTCAAATATAAACTACACAGTAGCATTCAGTGAAAATTCTTTTTGTTCTGTGCATTCAACTAACAGAGTTGAACCTTACTTTTGATTGAGCTGTTCTGAAACACTCTTTCTGTAGAAACTGCAATTGGACATGCTAAGCGCTAAGAGGCCTACATTGGGAAAAAGAATATCCTCAAATAAAAACTACACAGATGCATTCTGTGAAACTTATTTCTGATCTGTAAATTCAGTTAACAGAGATAAAACATATTTTTGAGCAGTTATGAAACACTCTTTTTGTAGAAAATGCAAGTGGAGAATCGGAGCGCTAAGAAGGTAATAGTGGAAAAAGGAATGTCTTCAAATATAAACTACACAGAATCATTCGGTGAAACTTCTTTCTGATCTGTGCATTCAGCTAACAGAGTTAAACCATACTTTTGATTGAGCAGATCTGAACACTCTTTCTGTAGAAAATGCAACTGGACATTTGGAGCGCTAAGAGCGTAGTAGTGGAAAAAGGAATATATTCAAATATAAACTACACAGAAGCATTCTGTGAAACTTTTTTCTGATCTGAGCATTCAGCTAACAGAGTTAAACCATACTTTTGATTGAGCAGTTTTGAAACACTCTGTCTGTAGAAAATGCAACTGGACATTCGTAGCGCTAAGTGGGTAATAGTGGAAAAAAGAATATGTTCAAATATAAACTACACAGAAGCATTGTATGAAACTTCTTTCTGTTCTGTGCATTCAACTAACAGAGTTGAACCTTACTTATGATTGAGCCGTTCTGAAACACTCTTTCTGTAGAAACTGCAATTGGACATTCTGAGCGCTAAGAGGCCTATATTGGGAAAAAGAATGTCTACAAATAAAAACTACACAGAAGAATTGTGTGAAACTTCTTTCTGTTCTGTTTGTTCAACTAAAAGAGTTGAACCTTAGTTTTGATTGAGCCGTTCTGAAACACTCTTTCTGTAGAAAATGCAAGTGGAGATTCAGAGCGCTAAGAGGGTAATAGTGGAAAAAGGAATGTCTCCAAATATAAACTACACAGAATCATTCGGTGAAACTTCTTTCTGATCTGTGCATTCAGCTAACAGTGTTAAACCATACATTTGATTGAGCAGATCTGAACTCTCTTTCTGTAGAAAATGCAACTGGACATTTGGAGCGCTAAGAGGGTAATAGTGGAAAAAGGAATGTCTCCAAATATAAACTACACAGAAGCATTCTGTGAAACTTCTTTCTGATCTGAGCATTCAGCTAACAGAGTTTAACCATACTTTTGATTGAGCAGTTTTGAAACAATCTGTCTGTAGAAAATGCAACTGGACATTGGTAGCGCTAAGTGGGTAATAGTGGAAAAAAGAATATGTTCAAATATAAACTACACAGAAGCATTGTATGAAACTTCTTTCTGTTCTGTGCATTCAACTAACAGAGTTGAACCTTACTTTTGATTGAGCCTTTCTGAAACACTCTTTCTGTTGAAACTGCAATTGGACATTCTGAGCGCTAAGAGGCCTATATTGGGAAAAAGAATATCTTCAAATAAAAACTACACAGAAGCATTGTGTGAAACTTATTTCTGATATGTTCATTAAGCTAACAGAGTTAAACCATACTTTTGATTGCGCAGTTCTGAACACTCTTTCTGTAGAAAATGCAAGTGGACATTCGGAGCGCTAAGAGGGTAATAGTGGAAAAAGGAATATATTCAAATATAAACTACACAGTAGCATTCTGTGAAAATTCTTTCTGTTCTGTGCATTCAACTAACAGAGTTGAACCTTACTTTTGATTGAGCCGTTCTGAAACACTCTTTCTGTAGAAACTGCAATTGGACATGCTAAGCGCTAAGAGGCCTACATTTTGAAAAAGAATATCTTCAAATAAAAACTACACAGATGCATTCTGTGAAACTTATTTCTGATCTGTAAATTCAGTTAACAGAGATAAAACATATTTTTGATTGATCAGTTATGAAACACTCCTTTGTAGAAAATGCAAGTGGAGATTCGGAGCGCTAAGAGGGTAATAGTGGAAAAAGGAATGTCTTCAAATATAAACTACACAGAATCATTCGGTGAAACTTCTTTCTGATCTGTGCATTCAGCTAACAGAGTTAAACCATACTTTTGATTGAGCAGATCTGAACACTCTTTCTGTAGAAAATGCAACTGGACATTTGGAGCGCTAAGAGCGTAGTAGTGGAAAAAGGAATATATTCAAATATAAACTACACAGAAGCATTCTGTGAAACTTCTTTCTGATCTGAGCATTCAGCTAACAGAGTTAAACCATACTTTTGATTGAGCAGTTTTGAAACACTCTCTCTGTAGAAAATACAACTGGACATTCGTAGCGCTAAGTGGGTAATAGTGGAAAAAAGAATATGTTCAAATATAAACTACACAGAATCATTGTATGAAACTTCTTTCTGTTCTGTGCATTCAACTAACAGAGTTGAACCTTACTTTTGATTGAGCCGTTCTGAAACACTCTTTCTGTAGAAACTGCAATTGGACATTCTGAGCACTAAGAGGCCTATATTGGGAAAAAGAATGTCTACAAATAAAAACTACACAGAAGAATTGTGTGAAACTTCTTTCTGTTCTGTTTGTTCAACTAAAAGAGTTGAACCTTAGTTTTGATTGAGCCGTTCTGAAACACACTTTCTGTAGAAAATGCAAGTGGAGATTCGGAGCGCTAAGAGGGTAATAGTGGAAAAAGGAATGTCTCCAAATATAAACTACACAGAATCATTCTGTGAAACTTCTTTCTGATCTGTGCATTCAGCTAACAGAGTTAAACCATACTTTTGATTGAGCAGATCTGAACTCTCTTTCTGTAGAAAATGCAACTGGACATTTGGAGCGCTAAGAGAGTAGTAGTGGAAAAAGGAATATATTCAAATATAAACTACACAGAAAGATTCTGTGAAACTTCTTTCTGATCTGAGCATTCAGCTAACAGAGTTAAACCATACTTTTGATTGAGCAGTTTTGAAACACTCTGTCTGTAGAAAATGCAAATGGACATTCGTAGCGCTAAGTGGGTAATTGTGGAAAAAAGAATATGTTCAAATATAAACTACACAGAAGCATTGTATGAAACTTCTTTCTGTTCTGTGCATTCAACTAACAGAGTTGAACCTTACTTTTGATAGAGCCTTTCTGAAACACTCTTTCTGTAGAAAATGCAATTGGACATTCTGAGCGCTAAGAGGCCTATATTGGGAAAAAGAATATCTTCATATAAAAACTACACAGAAGCATTGTGTGAAACTTATTTCTGATATGTTCATTAAGCTAACAGAGTTAAACCATACTTTTGATTGCGCAGTTCTGAACACTCTTTCTGTAGAAAATGCAAGTGGACATTCGGAGCGCTAAGAGGGTAATAGTGGAAAAAGGAATATATTCAAATATAAACTACACAGTAGCATTCTGTGAAAATTCTTTCTGTTCTGTGCATTCAACTAACAGAGTTGAACCTTACTTTTGATTGAGCCGTTCTGAAACACTCTTTCTGTAGAAACTGCAATTGGACATGCTAAGCGCTAAGAGGCCTACATTTTGAAAAAGAATATCTTCAAATAAAAACTACACAGATGCATTCTGTGAAACTTATTTCTGATCTGTAAATTCAGTTAACAGAGATAAAACATATTTTTGATTGATCAGTTATGAAACACTCCTTTGTAGAAAATGCAAGTGGAGATTCGGAGCGCTAAGAGGGTAATAGTGGAAAAAGGAATGTCTTCAAATATAAACTACACAGAATCATTCGGTGAAACTTCTTTCTGATCTGTGCATTCAGCTAACAGAGTTAAACCATACTTTTGATTGAGCAGATCTGAACACTCTTTCTGTAGAAAATGCAACTGGACATTTGGAGCGCTAAGAGCGTAGTAGTGGAAAAAGGAATATATTCAAATATAAACTACACAGAAGCATTCTGTGAAACTTCTTTCTGATCTGAGCATTCAGCTAACAGAGTTAAACCATACTTTTGATTGAGCAGTTTTGAAACACTCTGTCTGTAGAAAATGCAACTGGACATTCGTAGCGCTAAGTGGGTAATAGTGGAAAAAAGAATATGTTCAAATATAAACTACACAGAAGCATTGTATGAAACTTCTTTCTGTTCTGTGCATTCAACTAACAGAGTTGAACCTTACTTTTGATTGAGCCGTTCTGAAACACTCTTTCTGTAGAAACTGCAATTGGAGATTCTGAGCGCTAAGAGGCCTATATTGGGAAAAAGAATGTCTACAAATAAAAACTACACAGAAGAATTGTGTGAAACTTCTTTCTGTTCTGTTTGTTCAACTAAAAGAGTTGAACCTTAGTTTTGTTTGAGCCGTTCTGAAACACACTTTCTGTAGAAAATGCAAGTGGAGATTCGGAGCGCTAAGAGGGTAATAGTGGAAAAAGGAATGTCTCCAAATATAAACTACACAGAATCATTCGGTGAAACTTCTTTCTGATCTGTGCATTCAGCTAACAGACTTAAACCATACTTTTGATTGAGCAGATCTGAACTCTCTTTCTGTAGAAAATGCAACTGGCCATTTGGAGCGCTAAGAGTGTAGTAGTGGAAAAAGGAATATATTCAAATATAAACTACACAGAAGCATTCTGTGAAACTTCTTTCTGATCTGAGCATTCAGCTAACAGAGTTGAAACATACTTTTGATTGAGCAGCTTTGAAACACTCTGTCTGTAGAAAATACAACTGGACATTCGTAGCGCTAAGTGGGTAATAGTGGAAAAAAGAATATGTTCAAATATAAACTACACAGAAGCATTGTATGAAACTTCTTTCTGTTCTGTGCATTCAACTAACAGAGTTGAACCTTACTTTTGATTGAGCCTTTCTGAAACACTCTTTCTGTAGAAACTGCAATTGGTCATTCTGAGCGCTAAGAGGCCTATATTGGGAAAAATAATATCTTCAAATAAAAACTACACAGAAGCATTGTGTGAAACTTATTTCTGATATGTTCATTAAGCTAACAGAGTTAAACCATACTTTTGATTGCGCAGTTCTGAACACTCTTTCTGTAGAAAATGCAAGTGGACATTCGGAGCGCTAAGAGGGTAATAGTGGAAAAAGGAATATATTCAAATATAAACTACACAGTAGCATTCTGTGAAAATTCTTTCTGTTCTGTGCATTCAACTAACAGATTTGAAAATTACTTTTGATTGAGCCGTTCTGAAACACTCTTTCTGTAGAAACTGCAATTGGACATGCTAAGCGCTAAGAGGCCTACATTTTGAAAAAGAATATCTTCAAATAAAAACTACACAGATGCATTCTGTGAAACTTATTTCTGATCTGTAAATTCAGTTAACAGAGATAAAACATATTTTTGATTGAGCAGTTATGAAACACTCTTTTTGTAGAAAATGCAAGTGGAGATTCGGAGCGCTAAGGGGGTAATAGTGGAAAAAGGAATGTCTTCAAATATAAACTACACAGAATCATTCGGTGAAACTTCTTTCTGATCTGTGCATTCAGCTAACAGAGTTAAACCATACTTTTGATTGAGCAGATCTGAACACTCTTTCTGTAGAAAATGCAACTGGATATTTGGAGCGCTAAGAGCGTAGTAGTGGAAAAAGGAATATATTCAAATATAAACTACACAGAAGCATTCTGTGAAACTTCTTTCTGATCTGAGCATTCAGCTAACAGAGTTAAACCATACTTTTGGTTGAGCAGTTTTGAAACACTCTGTCTGTAGAAAATGCAACTGGACATTCGTAGCGCTAAGTGGGTAATAGTGGAAAAAAGAATATGTTCAAATATAAACTACACAGAAGCATTGTATGAAACTTCTTTCTGTTCTGTGCATTCAACTAACAGAGTTGAACCTTACTTTTGATTGAGCCGTTCTGAAACACTCTTTCTGTAGAAACTGCAATTGGACATTCTGAGCACTAAGAGGCCTATATTGGGAAAAAGAATGTCTACAAATAAAAACTACACAGAAGAATTGTGTGAAACTTCTTTCTGTTCTGTTTGTTCAACTAAAAGAGTTGAACCTTAGTTTTGATTGAGCCGTTCTGAAACACTCTTTCTGTAGAAAATGCAAGTGGAGATTCGGAGCGCTAAGAGGGTAATAGTGGAAAAAGGAATGTCTCCAAATATAAACTACACAGAATCATTCTGTGAAACTTCTTTCTGATCTGTGCATTCAGCTAACAGAGTTAAACCATACTTTTGATTGAGCAGATCTGAACTCTCTTTCTGTAGAAAATGCAACTGGACATTTGGAGCGCTAAGAGAGTAGTAGTGGAAAAAGGAATATATTCAAATATAAACTACACAGAAAGATTCTGTGAAACTTCTTTCTGATCTGAGCATTCAGCTAACAGAGTTAAACCATACTTTTGATTGAGCAGTTTTGAAACACTCTGTCTGTAGAAAATGCAACTGGACATTCGTAGCGCTAAGTGGGTAATTGTGGAAAAAAGAATATGTTCAAATATAAACTACACAGAAGCATTGTATGAAACTTCTTTCTGTTCTGTGCATTCAACTAACAGAGTTGAACCTTACTTTTGATTGAGCCTTTCTGAAACACTCTTTCTGTAGAAAATGCAATTGGACATTCTGAGCGCTAAGAGGCCTATATTGGGAAAAAGAATATCTTCAAATAAAAACTACACAGAAGCATTGTGTGAAACTTATTTCTGATATGTTCATTAAGCTAACAGAGTTAAACCATACTTTTGATTGCGCAGTTCTGAACACTCTTTCTGTAGAAAATGCAAGTGGACATTCGGAGCGCTAAGAGGGTAATAGTGGAAAAAGGAATATATTCAAATATAAACTACACAGTAGCATTCTGTGAAAATTCTTTCTGTTCTGTGCATTCAACTAACAGAGTTGAACCTTACTTTTGATTGAGCCGTTCTGAAACACTCTTTCTGTAGAAACTGCAATTGGACATGCTAAGCGCTAAGAGGCCTACATTTTGAAAAAGAATATCTTCAAATAAAAACTACACAGATGCATTCTGTGAAACTTATTTCTGATCTGTAAATTCAGTTAACAGAGATAAAACATATTTTTGATTGAGCAGTTATGAAACACTCTTTTTGTAGAAAATGCAAGTGGAGATTCGGAGCGCTAAGAGGGTAATAGTGGAAAAAGGAATGTCTTCAAATATAAACTACACAGAATCATTCGGTGAAACTTCTTTCTGATCTGTGCATTCAGCTAACAGAGTTAAACCATACTTTTGATTGAGCAGATCTGAACACTCTTTCTGTAGAAAATGCAACTGGACATTTGGAGCGCTAAGAGCGTAGTAGTGGAAAAAGGAATATATTCAAATATAAACTACACAGAAGCATTCTGTGAAATTTCTTTCTGATCTGAGCATTCAGCTAACAGAGTTAAACCATACTTTTGGTTGAGCAGTTTTGAAACACTGTGTCTGTAGAAAATGCAACTGGACATTCGTAGCGCTAAGTGGGTAATAGTGGAAAAAAGAATATGTTCAAATATAAACTACACAGAAGCATTGTATGAAACTTCTTTCTGTTCTGTGCATTCAACTAACAGAGTTGAACCTTACTTTTGATTGAGCCGTTCTGAAACACTCTTTCTGTAGAAACTGCAATTGGACATTCTGAGCACTAAGAGGCCTATATTGGGAAAAAGAATGTCTACAAATAAAAACTACACAGAAGAATTGTGTGAAACTTCTTTCTGTTCTGTTTGTTCAACTAAAAGAGTTGAACCTTAGTTTTAATTGAGCCGTTCTGAAACACTCTTTCTGTAGAAAATGCAAGTGGAGATTCGGAGCGCTAAGAGGGTAATAGTGGAAAAAGGAATGTCTCCAAATATAAACTACACAGAATCATTCTGTGAAACTTCTTTCTGATCTGTGCATTCAGCTAACAGAGTTAAACCATACTTTTGATTGAGCAGATCTGAACTCTCTTTCTGTAGAAAATGCAACTGGACATTTGGAGCGCTAAGAGAGTAGTAGTGGAAAAAGGAATATATTCAAATATAAACTACACAGAAGCATTCTGTGAAACTTCTTTCTGATCTGAGCATTCAGCTAACAGAGTTAAACCATACTTTTGATTGAGCAGTTTTGAAACACTCTGTCTGTAGAAAATGCAACTGGACATTCGTAGCGCTAAGTGGGTAATTGTGGAAAAAAGAATATGTTCAAATATAAACTACACAGAAGCATTGTATGAAACTTATTTCTGTTCTGTGCATTCAACTAACAGAGTTGAACCTTACTTTTGATTGAGCCTTTCTGAAACACTCTTTCTGTAGAAAATGCAATTGGACATTCTGAGCGCTAAGAGGCCTATATTGGGAAAAAGAATATCTTCAAATAAAAACTACACAGAAGCATTGTGTGAAACTTATTTCTGATATGTTCATTAAGCTAACAGAGTTAAACCATACTTTTGATGGCGCAGTTCTGAACACTCTTTCTGTAGAAAATGCAAGTGGACATTCGGAGCGCTAAGAGGGTAATAGTGGAAAAAGGAATATATTCAAATATAAACTACACAGTAGCATTCAGTGAAAATTCTTTTTGTTCTGTGCATTCAACTAACAGAGTTGAACCTTACTTTTGATTGAGCCGTTCTGAAACACTCTTTCTGTAGAAACTGCAATTGGACATGCTAAGCGCTAAGAGGCCTACATTGGGAAAAAGAATATCCTCAAATAAAAACTACACAGATGCATTCTGTGAAACTTATTTCTGATCTGTAAATTCAGTTAACAGAGATAAAACATATTTTTGATTGAGCAGTTATGAAACACTCTTTTTGTAGAAAATGCAAGTGGAGATTCGGAGCGCTAAGAGAGTAATAGTGGAAAAAGGAATGTCTTCAAATATAAACTACACAGAATCATTCGGTGAAACTTCTTTCTGATCTGTGCATTCAGCTAACAGAGTTAAACCATACTTTTGATTGAGCAGATCTGAACACTCTTTCTGTAGAAAATGCAACTGGACATTTGGAGCGCTAAGAGCGTAGTAGTGGAAAAAGGAATATATTCAAATATAAACTACACAGAAGCATTCTGTGAAACTTCTTTCTGATCTGAGCATTCAGCTAACAGAGTTAAACCATACTTTTCATTGAGCAGTTTTGAAACACTCTGTCTGTAGAAAATGCAACTGGACTTTCGTAGCGCTAAGTGGGAAATAGTGGAAAAAAGAATATGTTCAAATATAAACTACACAGAAGCATTGTATGAAACTTCTTTCTGTTCTGTGCATTCAACTAACAGAGTTGAACCTTACTTTTGATTGAGCCGTTCTGAAACACTCTTTCTGTAGAAACTGCAATTGGACATTCTGAGCGCTAAGAGGCCTATATTGGGAAAAAGAATGTCTACAAATAAAAACTACACAGAAGAATTGTGTGAAACATCTTTCTGTTCTGTTTGTTCAACTAAAAGAGTTGAACATTAGTTTTGATTGAGCCGTTCTGAAACACTCTTTCTGTAGAAAATGCAAGTGGAGATTCGGAGCGCTAAGAAGGTAATAGTGGAAAAAGGAATGTCTCCAAATATAAACTACACAGAATCATTCGTTGAAACTTCTTTCTGATCTGTGCATTCAGCTAACAGGCTTAAACCATACTTTTGATTGAGCAGATCTGAACACTCTTTCTGTAGAAAATGCAACTGGACATTTGGAGCGCTAAGAGAGTAGTAGTGGAAAAAGGAATATATTCAAATATAAACTACACAGAAGCATTCTGTGAAACTTCTTTCTGATCTGAGCATTCAGCTAACAGAGTTAAAACATACTTTTGATTGAGCAGTTTTGACACACTCTGTCTGTAGAAAATGCAACTGGACATTCGTAGCGCTAAGTGGGTAATAGTGGAAAAAAGAATATGTTCAAATATAAACTACACAGAAGCATTGTATGAAACTTCTTTCTGTTCTGTGCATTCAACTAACAGAGTTGAACCTTACTTTTGATTGAGCCGTTCTGAAACACTCTTTCTGTAGAAACTGCAATTGGACATTCTGAGCACTAAGAGGCCTATATTGGGAAAAAGAATGTCTACAAATAAAAACTACACAGAAGAATTGTGTGAAACTTCTTTCTGTTCTGTTTGTTCAACTAAAAGAGTTGAACCTTAGTTTTAATTGAGCCGTTCTGAAACACTCTTTCTGTAGAAAATG
Organism: Symphalangus syndactylus; assembly: GCF_028878055.3. NCBI lineage: Eukaryota > Metazoa > Chordata > Mammalia > Primates > Hylobatidae > Symphalangus > Symphalangus syndactylus. The sequence continues at coordinate 105,315,139 of NC_072437.2, read as the reverse complement.
CAAGTGGAGATTCGGAGCGCTAAGAGGGTAATAGTGGAAAAAGGAATGTCTCCAAATATAAACTACACAGAATCATTCTGTGAAACTTCTTTCTGATCTGTGCATTCAGCTAACAGAGTTAAACCATACTTTTGATTGAGCAGATCTGAACTCTCTTTCTGTAGAAAATGCAACTGGACATTTGGAGCGCTAAGAGAGTAGTAGTGGAAAAAGGAATATATTCAAATATAAACTACACAGAAGCATTCTGTGAAACTTCTTTCTGATCTGAGCATTCAGCTAACAGAGTTAAACCATACTTTTGATTGAGCAGTTTTGAAACACTCTGTCTGTAGAAAATGCAACTGGACATTCGTAGCGCTAAGTGGGTAATTGTGGAAAAAAGAATATGTTCAAATATAAACTACACAGAAGCATTGTATGAAACTTATTTCTGTTCTGTGCATTCAACTAACAGAGTTGAACCTTACTTTTGATTGAGCCTTTCTGAAACACTCTTTCTGTAGAAAATGCAATTGGACATTCTGAGCGCTAAGAGGCCTATATTGGGAAAAAGAATATCTTCAAATAAAAACTACACAGAAGCATTGTGTGAAACTTATTTCTGATATGTTCATTAAGCTAACAGAGTTAAACCATACTTTTGATGGCGCAGTTCTGAACACTCTTTCTGTAGAAAATGCAAGTGGACATTCGGAGCGCTAAGAGGGTAATAGTGGAAAAAGGAATATATTCAAATATAAACTACACAGTAGCATTCAGTGAAAATTCTTTTTGTTCTGTGCATTCAACTAACAGAGTTGAACCTTACTTTTGATTGAGCCGTTCTGAAACACTCTTTCTGTAGAAACTGCAATTGGACATGCTAAGCGCTAAGAGGCCTACATTGGGAAAAAGAATATCCTCAAATAAAAACTACACAGATGCATTCTGTGAAACTTATTTCTGATCTGTAAATTCAGTTAACAGAGATAAAACATATTTTTGATTGAGCAGTTATGAAACACTCTTTTTGTAGAAAATGCAAGTGGAGATTCGGAGCGCTAAGAGAGTAATAGTGGAAAAAGGAATGTCTTCAAATATAAACTACACAGAATCATTCGGTGAAACTTCTTTCTGATCTGCGCATTCAGCTAACAGAGTTAAACCATACTTTTGATTGAGCAGATCTGAACACTCTTTCTGTAGAAAATGCAACTGGACATTTGGAGCGCTAAGAGCGTAGTAGTGGAAAAAGGAATATATTCAAATATAAACTACACAGAAGCATTCTGTGAAACTTCTTTCTGATCTGAGCATTCAGCTAACAGAGTTAAACCATACTTTTCATTGAGCAGTTTTGAAACACTCTGTCTGTAGAAAATGCAACTGGACTTTCGTAGCGCTAAGTGGGAAATAGTGGAAAAAAGAATATGTTCAAATATAAACTACACAGAAGCATTGTATGAAACTTCTTTCTGTTCTGTGCATTCAACTAACAGAGTTGAACCTTACTTTTGATTGAGCCGTTCTGAAACACTCTTTCTGTAGAAACTGCAATTGGACATTCTGAGCGCTAAGAGGCCTATATTGGGAAAAAGAATGTCTACAAATAAAAACTACACAGAAGAATTGTGTGAAACATCTTTCTGTTCTGTTTGTTCAACTAAAAGAGTTGAACATTAGTTTTGATTGAGCCGTTCTGAAACACTCTTTCTGTAGAAAATGCAAGTGCAGATTCGGAGCGCTAAGAAGGTAATAGTGGAAAAAGGAATGTCTCCAAATATAAACTACACAGAATCATTCGTTGAAACTTCTTTCTGATCTGTGCATTCAGCTAACAGGCTTAAACCATACTTTTGATTGAGCAGATCTGAACACTCTTTCTGTAGAAAATGCAACTGGACATTTGGAGCGCTAAGAGAGTAGTAGTGGAAAAAGGAATATATTCAAATATAAACTACACAGAAGCATTCTGTGAAACTTCTTTCTGATCTGAGCATTCAGCTAACAGAGTTAAAACATACTTTTGATTGAGCAGTTTTGACACACTCTGTCTGTAGAAAATGCAACTGGACATTCGTAGCGCTAAGTGGGTAATAGTGGAAAAAAGAATATGTTCAAATATAAACTACACAGAAGCATTGTATGAAACTTCTTTCTGTTCTGTGCATTCAACTAACAGAGTTGAACCTTACTTTTGATTGAGCCTTTCTGAAACACTCTTTCTGTAGAAACTGCAATTGGACATTCTGAGCGCTAAGAGGCCTATATTGGGAAAAATAATATCTTCAAATAAAAACTACACAGAAGCATTGTGTGAAACTTATTTCTGAAAGGTTCATTAAGCTAACAGAGTTAAACCATACTTTTGATTGCGCAGTTCTGAACACTCTTTCTGTAGAAAATGCAAGTGGACATTCGGAGCGCTAAGAGGGTCATAGTGGAAAAAGGAATATATTCAAATATAAACTACACAGTAGCATTCTGTGAAAATTCTTTCTGTTCTGTGCATTCAACTAACAGAGTTGAACCTTACTTTTGATTGAGCCGTTCTGAAACACTCTTTCTGTAGAAACTGCAATTGGACATGCTAAGCGCTAAGAGGCCTACATTTTGAAAAAGAATATCTTCAAATAAAAACTACACAGATGCATTCTGTGAAACTTATTTCTGATATGTAAATTCAGTTAACTGAGATAAAACATATTTTTGATTGAGCAGTTATGAAACACTCTTTTTGTAGAAAATGCAAGTGGAGATTCGGAGCGCTAAGAGGGTAATAGTGGAAAAAGGAATGTCTTCAAATATAAACTACACAGAATCATTCGGTGAAACTTCTTTCTGATCTGTGCATTCAGCTAACAGAGTTAAACCATACTTTTGATTGAGCAGATCTGAACACTCTTTCTGTAGAAAATGCAACTGGACATTTGGAGCGCTAAGAGCGTAGTAGTGGAAAAAGGAATATATTCAAATATAAACTACACAGAAGCATTCTGTGAAACTTCTTTCTGATCTGAGCATTCAGCTAACAGAGTTAAACCATACTTTTGATTGAGCAGTTTTGAAACACTCTGTCTGCAGAAAATGCAACTGGACATTCGTAGCGCTAAGTGGGTAATAGTGGAAAAAAGAATATGTTCAAATATAAACTACACAGAAGCATTGTATGAAACTTCTTTCTGTTCTGTGCATTCAACTAACAGAGTTGAACCTTACTTTTGATTGAGCCGTTCTGAAACACTCTTTCTGTAGTAACTGCAATTGGACATTCTGAGCGCTAAGAGGCCTATATTGGGAAAAAGAATGTCTACAAATAAAAACTACACAGAAGAATTGTGTGAAACTTCTTTCTGTTCTGTTTGTTCAACTAAAAGAGTTGAACCTTAGTTTTGATTGAGCCGTTCTGAAACACTCTTTCTGTAGAAAATGCAAGTGGAGATTCGGAGCGCTAAGAGGGTAATAGTGGAAAAAGGAATGTCTCCAAATATAAACTACACAGAATCATTCGGTGAAACTTCTTTCTGATCTGTGCATTCAGCTAACAGAGTTAAACCATACTTTTGATTGAGCAGATCTGAACTCTCTTTCTGTAGAAAATGCAACTGGACATTTGGAGCGCTAAGAGAGTAGTAGTGGAAAAAGGAATATATTCAAATATAAACTACACAGAAGCATACTGTGAAACTTCTTTCTGATCTGAGCATTCAGCTAACAGAGTTTAACCATACTTTTGATTGAGCAGTTTTGAAACACTCTGTCTGTAGAAAATGCAACTGGACATTCGTAGCGCTAAGTGGGTAATAGTGGAAAAAAGAATATGTTCAAATATAAACTACACAGAAGCATTGTATGAAACTTCTTTCTGTTCTGTGCATTCAACTAACAGAGTTGAACCTTACTTTTGATTGAGCCTTTCTGAAACACTCTTTCTGTTGAAACTGCAATTGGACATTCTGAGCGCTAAGAGGCGTATATTGGGAAAAATAATATCTTCAAATAAAAACTACACAGAAGCATTGTGTGAAACTTATTTCTGATATGTTCATTAAGCTAACAGAGTTAAACCATACTTTTGATTGCGCAGTTCTGAACACTCTTTCTGTAGAAAATGCAAGTGGACATTCGGAGCGCTAAGAGGGTAATAGTTGAAAAAGGAATATATTCAAATATAAACTACACAGTAGCATTCTGTGAAAATTCTTTCTGTTCTGTGCATTCAACTAACAGAGTTGAACCTTACTTTTGATTGAGCCGTTCTGAAACACTCTTTCTGTAGAAACTGCAATTGGACATGCTAAGCGCTAAGAGGCCTACATTTTGAAAAAGAATATCTTCAAATAAAAACTACACAGATGCATTCTGTGAAACTTATTTCTGATCTGTAAATTCAGTTAACAGAGATAAAACATATTTTTGATTGAGCAGTTATGAAACACTCCTTTGTAGAAAATGCAAGTGGAGATTCGGAGCGCTAAGAGGGTAATAGTGGAAAAAGGAATGTCTTCAAATATAAACTACACAGAATCATTCGGTGAAACTTCTTTCTGATCTGTGCATTCAGCTAACAGAGTTAAACCATACTTTTGATTGAGCAGATCTGAACACTCTTTCTGTAGAAAATGCAACTGGACATTTGGAGCGCTAAGAGCGTAGTAGTGGAAAAAGGAATATATTCAAATATAAACTACACAGAAGCATTCTGTGAAACTTCTTTCTGATCTGAGCATTCAGCTAACAGAGTTAAACCATACTTTTGATTGAGCAGTTTTGAAACACTCTGTCTGTAGAAAATGCAACTGGACATTCGTAGCGCTAAGTGGGTAATAGTGGAAAAAAGAATATGTTCAAATATAAACTACACAGAAGCATTGTATGAAACTTCTTTCTGTTCTGTGCATTCAACTAACAGAGTTGAACCTTACTTTTGATTGAGCCGTTCTGAAACACTCTTTCTGTAGAAACTGCAATTGGACATTCTGAGCGCTAAGAGGCCTATATTGGGAAAAAGAATGTCTACAAATAAAATCTACACAGAAGAATTGTGTGAAACTTCTTTCTGTTCTGTTTGTTCAACTAAAAGAGTTGAACCTTAGTTTTGATTGAGCCGTTCTGAAACACTCTTTCTGTAGAAAATGCAAGTGGAGATTCGGAGCGCTAAGAAGGTAATAGTGGAAAAAGGAATGTCTCCAAATATAAACTACACAGAATCATTCGGTGAAACTTCTTTCTGATCTGTGCATTCAGCTAACAGACTTAAACCATACTTTTGATTGAGCAGATCTGAACTCTCTTTCTGTAGAAAATGCAACTGGACATTTGGAGCGCTAAGAGAGTAGTAGTGGAAAAAGGAATATATTCAAATATAAACTACACAGAAGCATTCTGTGAAACTACTTTCTGATCTGAGCATTCAGCTAACAGAGTTAAAACATACTTTTGATTGAGCAGTTTTGAAACACTCTGTCTGTAGAAAATGCAACTGGACATTCGTAGCGCTAAGTGGGTAATTGTGGAAAAAAGAATATGTTCAAATATAAACTACACAGAAGCATTGTATGAAACTTCTTCCTGTTCTGTGCATTCAACTAACAGAGTTGAACCTTACTTTTGATTGAGCCTTTCTGAAACACTCTTTCTGTAGAAACTGCAATTGGACATTCTGAGCGCTAAGAGGCCTCTATTTGGAAAAATAATATCTTCAAATAAAAACTACACAGAAGCATTGTGTGAAACTTATTTCTGATATGTTCATTAAGCTAACAGAGTTAAACCATACTTTTGATTGCGCAGTTCTGAACACTCTTTCTGTAGAAAATGCAAGTGGACATTCGGAGCGCTAAGAGGGTAATAGTGGAAAAAGGAATATATTCAAATATAAACTACACAGTAGCATTCTGTGAAAATTCTTTCTGTTCTGTGCATTCAACTAACAGAGTTGAACCTTACTTTTGATTGAGCCGTTCTGAAACACTCTTTCTGTAGAAACTGCAATTGGACATGCTAAGCGCTAAGAGGCCTACATTTTGAAAAAGAATATCTTCAAATAAAAACTACACAGATGCATTCTGTGAAACTTATTTCTGATCTGTAAATTCAGTTAACAGAGATAAAACATATTTTTGATTGAGCAGTTATGAAACACTCCTTTGTAGAAAATGCAAGTGGAGATTCGGAGCGCTAAGAGGGTAATAGTGGAAAAAGGAATGTCTTCAAATATAAACTACACAGAATCATTCGGTGAAACTTCTTTCTGATCTGTGCATTCAGCTAACAGAGTTAAACCATACTTTTGATTGAGCAGATCTGAACACTCTTTCTGTAGAAAATGCAACTGGACATTTGGAGCGCTAAGAGCGTAGTAGTGGAAAAAGGAATATATTCAAATATAAACTACACAGAAGCATTCTGTGAAACTTCTTTCTGATCTGAGCATTCAGCTAACAGAGTTAAACCATACTTTTGATTGAGCAGTTTTGAAACACTCTGTCTGTAGAAAATGCAACTGGACATTCGTAGCGCTAAGTGGGTAATAGTGGAAAAAAGAATATGTTCAAATATAAACTACACAGAAGCATTGTATGAAACTTCTTTCTGTTCTGTGCATTCAACTAACAGAGTTGAACCTTACTTTTGATTGAGCCGTTCTGAAACACTCTTTCTGTAGAAACTGCAATTGGACATTCTGAGCGCTAAGAGGCCTATATTGGGAAAAAGAATGTCTACAAAAAAAAACTACACAGAAGAATTGTGTGAAACTTCTATCTGTTCTGTTTGTTCTACTAAAAGAGTTGAACCTTAGTTTTGATTGAGCCTTTCTGAAACACTCTTTCTGTAGAGACTGCAATTGGACATTCTGAGCGCTAAGAGGCCTATATTGGGAAAAATAGTATCTTCAAATAAAAACTACACAGAAGCATTGTGTGAAACTTATTTCTGATATGTTCATTAAGCTAACAGAGTTAAACCATACTTTTGATTGCGCAGTTCTGAACACTCTTTCTGTAGAAAATGCAAGTGGACATTCGGAGCGCTAAGAGGGTAATAGTGGAAAAAGGAATATATTCAAATATAAACTACACAGTAGCATTCTGTGAAAATTCTTTCTGTTCTGTGCATTCAACTAACAGAGTTGAACCTTACTTTTGATTGAGCCGTTCTGAAACACTCTTTCTGTAGAAACTGCAATTGGACATGCTAAGCGCTAAGAGGCCTACATTGGGAAAAAGAATATCATCAAATAAAAACTACACAGATGCATTCTGTGAAACTTATTTCTGATCTGTAAATTCAGTTAACAGAGATAAAACATATTTTTGATTGTGCAGTTATGAAACACTCTTTTTGTAGATAATGCAAGTGGAGATTCGGAGCGCTAAGAGGGTAATAGTGGAAAAAGGAATGTCTCCAAATATAAACTACACAGAATCATTCTGTGAAACTTCTTTCTGATCTGTGCATTCAGCTAACAGAGTTAAACCATACTTTTGATTGAGCAGATCTCAACTCTCTTTCTGTAGAAAATGCAACTGGACATTTGGAGCGCTAAGAGAGTAGTAGTGGAAAAAGGAATATATTCAAATATAAACTACACAGAAGCATTCTGTGAAACTACTTTCTGATCTGAGCATTCAGCAAACAGAGTTAAACCATACTTTTGATTGAGCAGTTTTGAAACACTCTGTCTGTAGAAAATGCAACTGGACATTCGTAGCGCTAAGTGGGTAATTGTGGAAAAAAGAATATGTTCAAATATAAACTACACAGAAGCAGTTTATGAAACTACTTTCTGTTCTGTGCATTCAACTAACAGAGTTGAACTTTACTTTTGATTGAGCCTTTCTGAAACACTCTTTCTGTAGAAACTGCAATTGGACATTCTGAGCGCTAAGAGGCCTATATTGGGAAAAAAAATATCTTCAAATAAAAACTACACAGAAACATTGTGTGAAACTTACTTCTGATATGTTCATTAAGCTAACAGAGTTAAACCATACTTTTGATTGCGCAGTTCTGAACACTCTTTCTGTAGAAAATGCAAGTGGACATTCGGAGCACTAAGAGGGTAATAGTGGAAAAAGTAATATATTCAAATTTAAACTACACAGTAGCATTCTGTGAAAATACTTTCTGTTCTGTGCATTCAACTAACAGAGTTGAACCTTACTTTTGATTGAGCCGTTCTGAAACACTCTTTCTGTAGAAACTGCAATTGGACATGCTAAGCGCTAAGAGGCCAACATTGGGAAAAAGAATATCTTCAAATAAAAACTACACAGATGCATTCTGTGAAACATATTTCTGATCTGTAAATTCAGTTAACAGAGATAAAACATATTTTTGATTGAGCAGTTATGAAACACTCTTTTTGTAGAAAATGCAAGTGGAGATTCGGAGCGCTAAGAGGGTAATAGTGGAAAAATGAATGTCTTCAAATATAAACTACACAGTATCATTCGGTGAAACTTCTTTCTGATCTGTGCATTCAGCTAACATAGTTAAACCATACTTTTGATTGAGCAGATCTGAACACTCTTTCTGTAGAAAATGCAACTGGACATTTGGAGCGCAAAGAGCGTAGTAGTGGAAAAAGGAATATATTCAAATATAAACTACACAGAAGCATTCTGTGAAACTTCTTTCTGATCTGAGCATTCAGCTAACAGAGTTAAACCATACTTTTGATTGAGCAGATTTGAAACACTCTGTCTGTAGAAAATGCAACTGGACATTCGTAGCGCTAAGTGGGTAATAGTGGAAATAAGAATATGTTCAAATATAAACTACACAGAAGCATTGTATGAAACTTCTTTCTGTTCTGTGCATTCAACTAACAGAGTTGAACCTTACTTTTGATTGAGCCGTTCTGAAACACTCTTTCTGTAGAAACTGCAATTGGACATTCTGAGCGCTAAGAGGCCTATATTGGGAAAAAGAATGTCTACAAAAAAAAACTACACAGAAGAATTGTGTGAAACTTCTATCTGTTCTGTTTGTTCAACTAAAAGAGTTGAACCTTAGTTTTGATTGAGCCTTTCTGAAACACTCCTTCTGTAGAGACTGCAATTGGACATTCTGAGCGCTAAGAGGCCTATATTGGGAAAAATAGTATCTTCAAATAAAAACTACACAGAAGCATTGTGTGAAACTTATTTCTGATATGTTCATTAAGCTAACAGAGTTAAACCATACTTTTGATTGCGCAGTTCTGAACACTCTTTCTGTAGAAAATGCAAGTGGACATTCGGAGCGCTAAGAGGGTAATAGTGGAAAAAGGAATATATTCAAATATAAACTACACAGTAGCATTCTGTGAAAATTCTTTCTGTTCTGTGCATTCAACTAACAGAGTTGAACCTTACTTTTGATTGAGCCGTTCTGAAACACTCTTTCTGTAGAAACTGCAATTGGACATGCTAAGCGCTAAGAGGCCTATATTGGGAAAAAGAATATCTTCAAATAAAAACTACACAGATGCATTCTGTGAAACTTATTTCTGATCTGTAAATTCAGTTAACAGAGATAAAACATATTTTTGATTGAGCAGTTATGAAACACTCTTTTTGTAGATAATGCAAGTGGAGATTCGGAGCGCTAAGAGGGTAACAGTGGAAAAAGGAATGTCTCCAAATATAAACTACACAGAATCATTCCGTGAAACTTCTTTCTGATCTGTGCATTCAGCTAACAGAGTTAAACCATACTTTTGATTGAGCAGATCTGAACTGTCTTTCTGTAGAAAATGCAACTGGACATTTGGAGCGCTAAGAGAGTAGTAGTGGAAAAAGGAATATATTCAAATATAAACTACACAGAAGCATTCTGTGAAACTTCTTTCTGATCTGAGCATTCAGCAAACAGAGTTAAACCATACTTTTGATTGAGCAGTTTTAAAACAGTCTGTCTGTAGAAAATGCAACTGGACATTCGTAGCGCTAAGTGGGTAATTGTGGAAAAAAGAATATGTTCAAATATAAACTACACAGAAGCAGTTTATGAAACTTCTTTCTGTTCTGTGCATTCAACTAACAGAGTTGAACCTTACTTTTGATTGAGCCTTTCTGAAACACTCTTTCTGTAGAAACTGCAATTGGACATTCTGAGCGCTAAGAGGCCTATATTGGGAAAAAAAATATCTTCAAATAAAAACTACACAGAAACATTGTGTGAAACTTACTTCTGATATGTTCATTAAGCTAACAGAGTTAAACCATACTTTTGATTGCGCAGTTCTGAACACTCTTTCTGTAGAAAATGCAAGTGGACATTCGGAGCACTAAGAGGGTAATAGTGGAAAAAGTAATATATTCAAATTTAAACTACACAGTAGCATTCTGTGAAAATACTTTCTGTTCTGTGCATTCAACTAACAGAGTTGAACCTTACTTTTGATTGAGCCGTTCTGAAACACTCTTTCTGTAGAAACTGCAATTGGACATGCTAAGCGCTAAGAGGCCAACATTGGGAAAAAGAATATCTTCAAATAAAAACTACACAGATGCATTCTGTGAAACTTATTTCTGATCTGTAAATTCAGTTAACAGAGATAAAACATATTTTTGATTGAGCAGTTATGATACACTCTTTTTGTAGAAAATGCAAGTGGAGATTCGGAGCGCTAAGAGGGTAATAGTGGAAAAATGAATGTCTTCAAATATAAACTACACAGTATCATTCGGTGAAACTTCTTTCTGATCTGTGCATTCAGCTAACAGAGTTAAACCATACTTTTGATTGAGCAGATCTGAACACTCTTTCTGTAGAAAATGCAACTGGACATTTGGAGCGCAAAGAGCGTAGTAGTGGAAAAAGGAATATATTCAAATATAAACTACACAGAAGCATTCTGTGAAACTTCTTTCTGATCTGAGCATTCAGCTAACAGAGTTAAACCATACTTTTGATTGAGCAGTTTTGAAACACTCTGTCTGTAGAAAATGCAACTGGACATTCGTAGCGCTAAGTGGGTAATAGTGGAAAAAAGAATATGTTCAAATATAAACTACACAGAAGCATTGTATGAAACTTCTTTCTGTTCTGTGCATTCAACTAACAGAGTTGAACCTTACTTTTGATTGAGCCGTTCTGAAACACTCTTTCTCTAGAAATTGCAATTGGACATTCTGAGCGCTAAGAGGCCTATATTGGAAAAAGAATGTCTACAAATAAAAACTACACAGAAGAATTGTGTGAAACTTCTTTCTGTTCTGTTTGTTCAACCAAAAGAGTTGAACCTTAGTTTTGATTGAGCCGTTCTGAAACACTCTTTCTGTACATAATGCAAGTGGAGATTCGGAGCGCTAGGAGGGTAATAGTGGAAAAAGGAATGTCTCCAAATATAAATTACACAGAATCATTCTGTGAAACTTCTTTCTGATCTGTGCATTCAGCTAACAGAGTTAAACCATACTTTTGATTGAGCAGATCTGAACTCTCTTTCTGTAGAAAATGCAACTGGACATTTGGAGCGCTAAGAGAGTAGTAGTGGAAAAAGGAATATATTCAAATATAAACTACACAGAAGCATTCTGTGAAACTTCTTTCTGATCTGAGCATTCAGCTAACAGAGTTAAACCATACTTTTGATTGAGCAGTTTTGAAACACTCTGTCTGTAGAAAATGCAACTGGACATTCGTAGCGCTAAGTGGGTAATAGTGGAAAAAAGAATATGTTCAAATATAAACTACACAGAAGCATTGTATGAAACTTCTTTCTGTTCTGTGCATTCAACTAACAGAGTTGAACCTTACTTTTGATTGAGCCTTTCTGAAACACTCTTTCTGTAGAAACTGCAATTGGACATTCTGAGCGCTAAGAGGCCTATATTGGGAAAAATAATATCTTCAAATAAAAACTACACAGAAGCATTGTGTGAAACTTATTTCTGATATGTTCATTAAGCTAACAGAGTTAAACAATACTTTTGATTGCGCAGTTCTGAACACTCTTTCTGTAGAAAATGCAAGTGGACATTCGGAGCGCTAAGAGGGTAATAGTTGAAAAAGGAATATATTCAAATATAAACTACACAGTAGCATTCTGTGAAAATTCTTTCTGTTCTGTGCATTCAACTAACAGAGTTGAACCTTACTTTTGATTGAGCCGTTCTGAAACACTCTTTCTGTAGAAACTGCAATTGGACATGCTAAGCGCTAAGAGGCCTACATTTTGAAAAAGAATATCTTCAAATAAAAACTACACAGATGCATTCTGTGAAACTTATTTCTGATCTGTAAATTCAGTTAACAGAGATAAAACATATTTTTGATTGAGCAGTTATGAAACACTCCTTTGTAGAAAATGCAAGTGGAGATTCGGAGCGCTAAGAGGGTAATAGTGGAAAAAGGAATGTCTTCAAATATAAACTACACAGAATCATTCGGTGAAACTTCTTTCTGATCTGTGCATTCAGCTAACAGAGTTAAACCATACTTTTGATTGAGCAGATCTGAACACTCTTTCTGTAGAAAATGCAACTGGACATTTGGAGCGCTAAGAGCGTAGTAGTGGAAAAAGGAATATATTCAAATATAAACTACACAGAAGCATTCTGTGAAACTTCTTTCTGATCTGAGCATTCAGCTAACAGAGTTAAACCATACTTTTGATTGAGCAGTTTTGAAACACTCTGTCTGTAGAAAATGCAACTGGACATTCGTAGCGCTAAGTGGGTAATAGTGGAAAAAAGAATATGTTCAAATATAAACTACACAGAAGCATTGTATGAAACTTCTTTCTGTTCTGTGCATTCAACTAACAGAGTTGAACCTTACTTTGATTGAGCCGTTCTGAAACACTCTTTCTGTAGAAACTGCAATTGGACATTCTGAGCGCTAAGAGGCCTATATTGGGAAAAAGAATGTCTACAAATAAAATCTACACAGAAGAATTGTGTGAAACTTCTTTCTGTTCTGTTTGTTCAACTAAAAGAGTTGAACCTTAGTTTTGATTGAGCCGTTCTGAAACACTCTTTCTGTAGAAAATGCAAGTGGAGATTCGGAGCGCTAAGAAGGTAATAGTGGAAAAAGGAATGTCTCCAAATATAAACTACACAGAATCATTCGGTGAAACTTCTTTCTGATCTGTGCATTCAGCTAACAGACTTAAACCATACTTTTGATTGAGCAGATCTGAACTCTCTTTCTGTAGAAAATGCAACTGGACATTTGGAGCGCTAAGAGAGTAGTAGTGGAAAAAGGAATATATTCAAATATAAACTACACAGAAGCATTCTGTGAAACTACTTTCTGATCTGAGCATTCAGCTAACAGAGTTAAAACATACTTTTGATTGAGCAGTTTTGAAACACTCTGTCTGTAGAAAATGCAACTGGACATTCGTAGCGCTAAGTGGGTAATTGTGGAAAAAAGAATATGTTCAAATATAAACTACACAGAAGCATTGTATGAAACTTCTTTCTGTTCTGTGCATTCAACTAACAGAGTTGAACCTTACTTTTGATTGAGCCTTTCTGAAACACTCTTTCTGTAGAAACTGCAATTGGACATTCTGAGCGCTAAGAGGCCTCTATTTGGAAAAATAATATCTTCAAATAAAAACTACACAGAAGCATTGTGTGAAACTTATTTCTGATATGTTCATTAAGCTAACAGAGTTAAACCATACTTTTGATTGCGCAGTTCTGAACACTCTTTCTGTAGAAAATGCAAGTGGACATTCGGAGCGCTAAGAGGGTAATAGTGGAAAAAGGAATATATTCAAATATAAACTACACAGTAGCATTCTGTGAAAATTCTTTCTGTTCTGTGCATTCAACTAACAGAGTTGAACCTTACTTTTGATTGAGCCGTTCTGAAACACTCTTTCTGTAGAAACTGCAATTGGACATGCTAAGCGCTAAGAGGCCTACATTTTGAAAAAGAATATCTTCAAATAAAAACTACACAGATGCATTCTGTGAAACTTATTTCTGATCTGTAAATTCAGTTAACAGAGATAAAACATATTTTTGATTGAGCAGTTATGAAACACTCCTTTGTAGAAAATGCAAGTGGAGATTCGGAGCGCTAAGAGGGTAATAGTGGAAAAAGGAATGTCTTCAAATATAAACTACACAGAATCATTCGGTGAAACTTCTTTCTGATCTGTGCATTCAGCTAACAGACTTAAACCATACTTTTGATTGAGCAGATCTGAACACTCTTTCTGTAGAAAATGCAACTGGACATTTGGAGCGCTAAGAGCGTAGTAGTGGAAAAAGGAATATATTCAAATATAAACTACACAGAAGCATTCTGTGAAACTTCTTTCTGATCTGAGCATTCAGCTAACAGAGTTAAACCATACTTTTGATTGAGCAGTTTTGAAACACTCTGTCTGTAGAAAATGCAACTGGACATTCGTAGCGCTAAGTGGGTAATAGTGGAAAAAAGAATATGTTCAAATATAAACTACACAGAAGCATTGTATGAAACTTCTTTCTGTTCTGTGCATTCAACTAACAGAGTTGAACCTTACTTTTGATTGAGCCGTTCTGAAACACTCTTTCTGTAGAAACTGCAATTGGACATTCTGAGCGCTAAGAGGCCTATATTGGGAAAAAGAATGTCTACAAAAAAAAACTACACAGAAGAATTGTGTGAAACTTCTATCTGTTCTGTTTGTTCAACTAAAAGAGTTGAACCTTAGTTTTGATTGAGCCTTTCTGAAACACTCTTTCTGTAGAGACTGCAATTGGACATTCTGAGCGCTAAGAGGCCTATATTGGGAAAAATAGTATCTTCAAATAAAAACTACACAGAAGCATTGTGTGAAACTTATTTCTGATATGTTCATTAAGCTAACAGAGTTAAACCATACTTTTGATTGCGCAGTTCTGAACACTCTTTCTGTAGAAAATGCAAGTGGACATTCGGAGCGCTAAGAGGGTAATAGTGGAAAAAGGAATATATTCAAATATAAACTACACAGTAGCATTCTGTGAAAATTCTTTCTGTTCTGTGCATTCAACTAACAGAGTTGAACCTTACTTTTGATTGAGCCGTTCTGAAACACTCTTTCTGTAGAAACTGCAATTGGACATGCTAAGCGCTAAGAGGCCTACATTGGGAAAAAGAATATCATCAAATAAAAACTACACAGATGCATTCTGTGAAACTTATTTCTGATCTGTAAATTCAGTTAACAGAGATAAAACATATTTTTGATTGAGCAGTTATGAAACACTCTTTTTGTAGATAATGCAAGTGGAGATTCGGAGCGCTAAGAGGGTAATAGTGGAAAAAGGAATGTCTCCAAATATAAACTACACAGAATCATTCTGTGAAACTTCTTTCTGATCTGTGCATTCAGCTAACAGAGTTAAACCATACTTTTGATTGAGCAGATCTCAACTCTCTTTCTGTAGAAAATGCAACTGGACATTTGGAGCGCTAAGAGAGTAGTAGTGGAAAAAGGAATATATTCAAATATAAACTACACAGAAGCATTCTGTGAAACTTCTTTCTGATCTGAGCATTCAGCAAACAGAGTTAAACCATACTTTTGATTGAGCAGTTTTGAAACACTCTGTATGTAGAAAATGCAACTGGACATTGGTAGCGCTAAGTGGGTAATTGTGGAAAAAAGAATATGTTCAAATATAAACTACACAGAAGCAGTTTATGAAACTACTTTCTGTTCTGTGCATTCAACTAACAGAGTTGAACTTTACTTTTGATTGAGCCTTTCTGAAACACTCTTTCTGTAGAAACTGCAATTGGACATTCTGAGCGCTAAGAGGCCTATATTGGGAAAAAAAATATCTTCAAATAAAAACTACACAGAAACATTGTGTGAAACTTACTTCTGATATGTTCATTAAGCTAACAGAGTTAAACCATACATTTGATTGCGCAGTTCTGAACACTCTTTCTGTAGAAAATGCAAGTGGACATTCGGAGCACTAAGAGGGTAATAGTGGAAAAAGTAATATATTCAAATTTAAACTACACAGTAGCATTCTGTGAAAATACTTTCTGTTCTGTGCATTCAACTAACAGAGTTGAACCTTACTTTTGATTGAGCCGTTCTGAAACACTCTTTCTGTAGAAACTGCAATTGGACATGCTAAGCGCTAAGAGGCCAACATTGGGAAAAAGAATATCTTCAAATAAAAACTACACAGATGCATTCTGTGAAACTTATTTCTGATCTGTAAATTCAGTTAACAGAGATAAAACATATTTTTGATTGAGCAGTTATGAAACACTCTTTTTGTAGAAAATGCAAGTGGAGATTCGGAGCGCTAAGAGGGTAATAGTGGAAAAATGAATGTCTTCAAATATAAACTACACAGTATCATTCGGTGAAACTTCTTTCTGATCTGTGCATTCAGCTAACAGAGTTAAACCATACTTTTGATTGAGCAGATCTGAACACTCTTTCTGTAGAAAATGCAACTGGACATTTGGAGCGCAAAGAGCGTAGTAGTGGAAAAAGGAATATATTCAAATATAAACTACACAGAAGCATTCTGTGAAACTTCTTTCTGATCTGAGCATTCAGCTAACAGAGTTAAACCATACTTTTGATTGAGCAGATTTGAAACACTCTGTCTGTAGAAAATGCAACTGGACATTCGTAGCGCTAAGTGGGTAATAGTGGAAAAAAGAATATGTTCAAATATAAACTACACAGAAGCATTGTATGAAACTTCTTTCTGTTCTGTGCATTCAACTAACAGAGTTGAACCTTACTTTTGATTGAGCCGTTCTGAAACACTCTTTCTGTAGAAACTGCAATTGGACATTCTGAGCGCTAAGAGGCCTATATTGGGAAAAAGAATGTCTACAAAAAAAAACTACACAGAAGAATTGTGTGAAACTTCTATCTGTTCTGTTTGTTCAACTAAAAGAGTTGAACCTTAGTTTTGATTGAGCCTTTCTGAAACACTCCTTCTGTAGAGACTGCAATTGGACATTCTGAGCGCTAAGAGGCCTATATTGGGAAAAATAGTATCTTCAAATAAAAACTACACAGAAGCATTGTGTGAAACTTATTTCTGATATGTTCATTAAGCTAACAGAGTTAAACCATACTTTTGATTGCGCAGTTCTGAACACTCTTTCTGTAGAAAATGCAAGTGGACATTCGGAGCGCTAAGAGGGTAATAGTGGAAAAAGGAATATATTCAAATATAAACTACACAGTAGCATTCTGTGAAAATCCTTTCTGTTCTGTGCATTCAACTAACAGAGTTGAACCTTTCTTTTGATTGAGCCGTTCTGAAACACTCTTTCTGTAGAAACTGCAATTGGACATGCTAAGCGCTAAGAGGACTATATTGGGAAAAAGAATATCTTCAAATAAAAACTACACAGATGCATTCTGTGAAACTTATTTCTGATCTGTAAATTCAGTTAACAGAGATAAAACATATTTTTGATTGAGCAGTTATGAAACACTCTTTTTGTAGATAATGCAAGTGGAGATTCGGAGCGCTAAGAGGGTAATAGTGGAAAAAGGAATGTCTCCAAATATAAACTACACAGAATCATTCTGTGAAACTTCTTTCTGATCTGTGCATTCAGCTAACAGAGTTAAACCATACTTTTGATTGAGCAGATCTGAACTCTCTTTCTGTAGAAAATGCAACTGGACATTTGGAGTGCTAAGAGAGTAGTAGTGGAAAAAGGAATATATTCAAATATAAACTACACAGAAGCATTCTGTGAAACTTCTTTCTGATCTGAGCATTCAGCAAACAGAGTTAAACCATACTTTTAATTGAGCAGTTTTGAAACACTCTGTCTGTAGAAAATGCAACTGGACATTCGTAGCGCTAAGTGGGTAATTGTGGAAAAAAGAATATGTTCAAATATAAACTACACAGAAGCAGTTTATGAAACTTCTTTCTGTTCTGTGCATTCAACTAACAGAGTTGAACCTTACTTTTGATTGAGCCTTTCTGAAACACTCTTTCTGTAGAAACTGCAATTGGACATTCTGAGCGCTAAGAGGCCTATATTGGGAAAAAAAATATCTTCAAATAAAAACTACACAGAAACATTGTGTGAAACTTACTTCTGATATGTTCATTAAGCTAACAGAGTTAAACCATACTTTTGATTGCGCAGTTCTGAACACTCTTTCTGTAGAAAATGCAAGTGGACATTCGGAGCACTAAGAGGGTAATAGTGGAAAAAGTAATATATTCAAATTTAAACTACACAGTAGCATTCTGTGAAAATACTTTCTGTTATGTGCATTCAACTAACAGAGTTGAACCTTACTTTTGATTGAGCCGTTCTGAAACACTCTTTCTGTAGAAACTGCAATTGGACATGCTAAGCGCTAAGAGGCCAACATTGGGAAAAAGAATATCTTCAAATAAAAACTACACAGATGCATTCTGTGAAACTTATTTCTGATCTGTAAATTCAGTTAACAGAGATAAAACATATTTTTGATTGAGCAGTTATGAAACACTCTTTTTGTAGAAAATGCAAGTGGAGATTCGGAGCGCTAAGAGGGTAATAGTGGAAAAATGAATGTCTTCAAATATAAACTACACAGTATCATTCGGTGAAACTTCTTTCTGATCTGTGCATTCAGCTAACAGAGTTAAACCATACTTTTGATTGAGCAGATCTGAACACTCTTTCTGTAGAAAATGCAACTGGACATTTGGAGCGCAAAGAGCGTAGTAGTGGAAAAAGGAATATATTCAAATATAAACTACACAGAAGCATTCTGTGAAACTTCTTTCTGATCTGAGCATTCAGCTAACAGAGTTAAACCATACTTTTGATTGAGCAGTTTTGAAACACTCTGTCTGTAGAAAACGCAACTGGACATTCGTAGCGCTAAGTGGGTAATAGTGGAAAAAAGAATATGTTCAAATATAAACTACACAGAAGCATTGTATGAAACTTCTTTCTGTTCTGTGCATTCAACTAACAGAGTTGAACCTTACTTTTGATTGAGCCGTTCTGAAACACTCTTTCTCTAGAAATTGCAATTGGACATTCTGAGCGCTAAGAGGCCTATATTGGAAAAAGAATGTCTACAAATAAAAACTACACAGAAGAATTGTGTGAAACTTCTTTCTGTTCTGTTTGTTCAACCAAAAGAGTTGAACCTTAGTTTTGATTGAGCCGTTCTGAAACACTCTTTCTGTACATAATGCAAGTGGAGATTCGGAGCGCTAGGAGGGTAATAGTGGAAAAAGGAATGTCTCCAAATATAAACTACACAGAATCATTCTGTGAAACTTCTTTCTGATCTGTGCATTCAGCTAACAGAGTTAAACCATACTTTTGATTGAGCAGATCTGAACTCTCTTTCTGTAGAAAATGCAACTGGACATTTGGAGCGCTAAGAGAGTAGTAGTGGAAAAAGGAATATATTCAAATATAAACTACACAGAAGCATTCTGTGAAACTTCTTTCTGATCTGAGCATTCAGCTAACAGAGTTAAACCATACTTTTGATTGAGCAGTTTTGAAACACTCTGTCTGTAGAAAATGCAACTGGACATTCGTAGCGCTAAGTGGGTAATAGTGGAAAAAAGAATATGTTCAAATATAAACTACACAGAAGCATTGTATGAAACTTCTTTCTGTTCTGTGCATTCAACTAACAGAGTTGAACCTTACTTTTGATTGAGCCTTTCTGAAACACTCTTTCTGTAGAAACTGCAATTGGACATTCTGAGCGCTAAGAGGCCTATATTGGGAAAAATAATATCTTCAAATAAAAACTACACAGAAGCATTGTGTGAAACTTATTTCTGATATGTTCATTAAGCTAACAGAGTTAAACCATACTTTTGATTGCGCAGTTCTGAACACTCTTTCTGTAGAAAATGCAAGTGGACATTCGGAGCGCTAAGAGGGTAATAGTGGAAAAAGGAATATATTCAAATATAAACTACACAGTAGCATTCTGTGAAAATTCTTTCTGTTCTGTGCATTCAACTAACAGAGTTGAAACTTACTTTTGATTGAGCCGTTCTGAAACACTCTTTCTGTAGAAACTGCAATTGGACATGCTAAGCGCTAAGAGGCCTACATTGGGAAAAAGAATATCTTCAAATAAAAACTACACAGATGCATTCTGTGAAACTTATTTCTGATCTGTAAATTCAGTTAACAGAGATAAAACATATTTTTGATTGAGCATTTATGAAACACTCTTTTTGTAGAAAATGCAAGTGGAGATTCGGAGCGCTAAGTGGGTAATAGTGGAAAAAGGAATGTCTTCAAATATAAACTACACAGAATCATTCGGTGAAACTTCTTTCTGATCTGTGCATTCAGCTAACAGAGTTAAACCATACTTTTGATTGAGCAGATCTGAACACTCTTTCTGTAGAAAATGCAACTGGACATTTTGAGCGCTAAGATCGTAGTAGTGGAAAAAGGAATATATTCAAATATAAACTACACAGAAGCATTCTGTGAAACTTCTTTCTGATCTGAGCATTCAGCTAACAGAGTTAAACCATACTTTTGATTGAGCTGTTTTGAAACACTCTGTCTGTAGGAAATGCAACTGGACATTCGTAGCGCTAAGTGGGTAATAGTGGAAAAAAGAATATGTTCAAATATAAACTACACAGAAGCATTGTATGAAACTTCTTTCTGTTCTGTGCATTCAACTAACAGAGTTGAACCTTACTTTTGATTGAGCCGTTCTGAAACACTCTTTTGTAGAAACTGCAATTGGACATTCTGAGCGCTAAGAGGCCTATATTGGGAAAAAGAATGTCTACAAATAAAAACTACACAGAAGAATTGTGTGAAACTACTTTTTGTTCTGTTTGTTCAACTAAAAGAGTTGAACCTTAGTTTTGATTGAGCCGTTCTGAAACACTCTTTCTGTAGAAAATGCAAGTGGAGATTCGGAGCGCTAAGAGGGTAATAGTGGAAAAAGGAATGTCTCCAAATATAAACTACACAGAATCATTCTGTGAAACGTCTTTCTGATCTGTGCATTCAGCTAACAGAGTTAAACCATACTTTTGATTGAGCAGATCTGAACACTCTTTCTGTAGAAAATGCAACTGGACATTTGGAGCGCTAAGAGAGTAGTAGTGGAAAAAGGAATATATTCAAATATAAACTACACAGAAGCATTCTGTGAAACTTCTTTCTGATCTGAGCATTCAGCTAACAGAGTTAAACCATACTTTTGATTGAGCAGTTTTGAAACACTCTGTCTGTAGACAATGCAACTGGACATTCGTAGCGCTAAGTGGGTAATAGTGGAAAAAAGAATATGTTCAAATATAAACTACACAGAAGCATTGTATGAAACTTCTTTCTGTTCTGTGCATTCAACTAACAGAGTTGAAGCTTACTTTTGATTGAGCCTTTCTGAAACACTCTTTCTGTAGAAACTGCAATTGGACATTCTGAGCGCTAAGAGGCCTCTATTGGGAAAAATAACATCTTCAAATAAAAACTACACAGAAGCATTGTGTGAAACTTATTTCTGATATGTTCATTAAGCTAACAGAGTTAAACCATACTTTTGATTGCGCAGTTCTGAAAACTCTTTCTGTATAAAATGCAAGTGGACATTCGGAGCGCTAAGAGGGTAATAGTGGAAAAAGGAATATATTCAAATATAAACTACACAGTAGCATTCTGTGAAAATACTTTCTGTTCTGTGCATTCAACTAACAGAGTTGAACCTTACTTTTGATTGAGCCGTTCTGAAACACTCTTTCTGTAGAAACTGCAATTGGACATGCTAAGCGCTAAGAGGCCTACATTGGGAAAAAGAATATCTTCAAATAAAAACTACACAGATGCATTCTGTGAAACTTATTTCTGATCTGTAAATTCAGTTAACACAGATAAAACATATTTTTGATTGAGCAGTTATGAAACACTCTTTTTGTAGAAAATGCAAGTGGAGATTCGGAGCGCTAAGAGGGTAATAGTGGAAAAAGGAATGTCTCCAAATATAAACTACACAGAATCATTCTGTGAAACTTCTTTCTGATCTGTGCATTCAGCTAACAGAGTTAAACCGTACTTTTGATTGAGCAGTTCTGAACACTCTTTCTGTAGAAAATGCAACTGGACATTTGCAGCGCTAAGAGGGTAGTAGTGGAAAAAGGAATATATTCAAATATAAAGTAAACAGAAGCATTCTGTGAAATTTCTTTCTGTTCTCTGCAACTTCTTTCTGTTCTCTGCATTCAACTAACAGAGTTGAGCCTTACTTTTGAAGGAGCAGTTCCGAAACACTCTTTGTGTAGAAACTGAAATTGGACATTCGGAGAGCTAAGAGGATAAAAGTCGAAAAAGGAATATCTTCAGCTAAATACTACACAGAAGCATTCTGTGAAACTTATTTCTGATATGTGCATTCAACTAACAGAGTAAAACCATACTTTTGATTGAGCCATTATGAACACTCTTTCTGAAGAAAATGCAAGTGGACATTCGGAGCACTACGAAGGTAATACAGGAAAAAGGAATATATTCAAATATAAACTACACAGAAGAATTCTGTGAAACTTCTTTCTGTTCTGTGCATTCAACTAACAGAGTTGAACCTTACTTTTGATTGAGCCGTCCTGAAACACTCATTCTGTAGAAACTGCAATTGGACATTCTGAGCGCTAAGTGGCCTATATTGGGAAAAAGAATATCTCCAAATAAAAACTACTCAGAAGAATTCTGTGAAACTTATTTCTGATCTGTGCATTCAGCTAACAGAGTTAAACCATACTTTTGATTGAGCAGTTATTAAACACTGTTTCTGTAGGAAATGCAAGTGGACATTAGGAGCGCTAAGATTGTAATAGTGGAAAAAGGAATAACCCCAAATAAAAACTACACAGAAGCATTCTCTGAAACTCCTTTCTGTTCTCTGCATTAAACTAACAGAGTTGAGCCTTACTTTTGAAGGAGCTGTTCTGAAACACTCTTTGTGTAGAAACTGCCAGTGGACATTCGGAACGCTAAGAGGGTAATAGTCGAAAAAGGAATATCTTCAACTAAATACTAAACAGAAGCATTCTGTGAAACTTCTTTCTTTTCTGTGAATTCAACTAAAAGAGTTGAACCTTACTTTTTATTGAGCCGTTCTGAAACACTCTTTCTGTAGAAAATGCAAGTGGTGATTCGGAGCGCTAAGAGGGTAATAGAGGAAAAAGGAATATCTTCAAATATAAACTACACAGAAGCATTCTGTAGAACTTCTTTCTGTTCCTTGCATTCAACTAACAATATTGAACCTTACTTTTGATTGACCAGTTCTGAAACTCTCTTTCTGTAGATACTGCAATTGGAAATTCTGAACGCTAAGAGTCCTATATTGGAAAAAGGAATATCTTCAAATAAAAACTACACAAAAGAATTCTGTGAAACTTCTTTCTGATCTGTGCATTCAACTAACAGAGTTAAACCATACTTTTGATTGAGCAGTTCTGAACACTCTTTCTGTAGAAAATGCAAGTGGACATTCGGAGCTCTAAGAGGGTAATAGTGGATAAAGTAATATCGTCAAATAAGAACTACAGACAAGCATTCTGTGAAACTACTTTCTGTTCTGTGCATTCAAATAACAGAGTTGAACCTTACTTTTGATAGAGCCATTCTGAAACACTCTTTCTGTAGAAAATTCAATTGGACAATCTGAGCGATAAGAGGCCTATATTGGGAAAAAGAATATCTTCAAATAAAAAGTACACAGAAGCATTCTGTGACACTTTTTCTGATCTGTGCATTCAGCTAACAGAGTTAAATCATACATTTGATTGATCAGTTCTGAACACTCTTTCTGTAGAAAATACAACTGGACATTTGGAGCACTAAGAGGGTAGTAGTGCAAAAAGGAATATATTCAAATATAAACTACACAGAAGCATTCTGTGAAACTTGTTTCTGTTCTGTGCATTCAACTAACATAGTTGAACCTTACTTTTGATTGAGCCTTTCTGAAACACTCTTTCTGTAGAAAATGCAATTGGACATTCTGAGCGCTAAGAGGCCTATATTGGTAAAAAGAATATCTTCATATAAACACTACACAGCAGCATTCTGTGAAACTTCTTTCTGATCTGTGCATTCAGCTAACAGAGTTAAACCATACTTTTGATTGAGCAGTTCTGAAACACTCTTTCTGTAGAAAATGCAACTGGACATTCAGAGCGCTAAGTGGGTAATAGTGGAAAATGGAATATCTTCAAATATAAACTACACAGAAGAATTCTGTGAAACTTATTTGTGATCTGTGCATTCACCTAACACAGTTAAACCATACTTTTGATAGAGCAGTTCTGAACACACTTTCTGTAGAAAATGCAAGTGGACATTCGGAGATCTAAGAGGCCTATATTGGTAAAAAGAATATCTTCATATAAACACTACACAGCAGCATTCTGTGAAGCTTCTTTCTGATCTGTGCATTCAGCTAACAGAGTTAAACCATACTTTTGATTGAGCAGTTCTGAAACACTCTTTCTGTAGAAAATGCAACTGGACATTCAGAGCGCTAAGTGGGTAATAGTGGAAAATGGAATATATTCAAATATAAACTACACAGAAGCATTCTGTGAAACTACATTCTGTTCTGTGCATTCAACTAACAGAGTTGAAACTTAATTTTGATTGAGCAGTTCTGAAACACTCTTTCTGTAGAAAGTGTAATTGGATTTCTGAATGCTAAGAGTCCTATATTGAGAAAAATAATATCTTCAAATAAAAACTACAGAGATGCATTCTCTGAAACTACTTTCTGATCTGTGCATTCAGCTAACAGAATTAAATGATACATTTGATTTAGCAGTTCTGAAACACTCTTTCTGTAGAAAATGCAAGTGGACATTCGGTGCGCTAAGTTGGTAATTGTGGAAAAAGTAATATCTTCAAATAAAAACTACACAGAGGCATTCTCTGAAACTTCTTTCTGTTCTCTGCATTCAACTAACAGAGTTGAGCCTTATTTTTGAAGGAGCAGCCCTGAAACACACTTTCTGTAGAAACTGCAAGTGGACATTCCGAGCGCTACTAGGGTATTAGTGGAAAAAGGAATACCTTCAAATAAATACTACACAGAAGCAATCTGTGAAACTACTTTCTGTTCTGTGAATTCAACTAAAAGTGCTGAACCCTACTTTTCATTTTGCCGTTCTGAAACACTCTTTCTGTAGAAACTGCAATTGGATATTCGGAGCGCTAAGAGGCCTATATTTGAAAAAGGACTATCTTCAAATAAAAACTACACAGAAGCATTCTGTGAAACTTCGTACTGATATGTGCATTCAGCTAACAGAGATAAACCATACTTTTGATTGAGCAGTTCTGAACACACTTTTTGTAGAAAATGCAGGTGGACATTCGGAGCGCTAAGAGGGTAATACTGAAAAAAGGAATATATTCAAATATAAACTACACAGAAGCATTCTGTGAAACTTCTTTCTGTTCTCTGCATTCAACTTACAGTGTTGAGCATTACTTTTGAAGGAGCAGTTCTGAAAAACTCTTTGTGTAGAAACTGCCAGTGGACATTTGGAGCGCTAAGAGGTTAATATTCAAAAAAGGAATATCTTCAACTAAATACTACACAGAAGCCTTCTCTGAAACTTATTTCTGATATGTGCATTTAACTAACAGAGTAAAACCATATTTTAGATTGAGCCGTTCTGAACACTCTTTATGTAGAAAATGCAAGTGGACATTCGGAGCGCTAAGAGGGTAATAGTGGAAAAAGGAATATATTCAAATATAAACTACTGAGAAGCATTCTGTGAAACTTCTTTTTGTTCTGTGCATTCAACTAACAGAGTTGAACCTTACTTTTGATTGAGCCGTTCTGAAACACTCTTTCTGTAGAAACTGCTATTTAACATACTGAGCGCTATGATGCCTATATTGGGATAAAGAATATCTTAAAATAAAAACTAAACAGATGCATTCTGTGAAACTTCTTTCTTATCTGTGCATTCAGCTAACAGAGTTAAACGATACTTTTGATTTAGCAGTTCTGAAACACTCTTTCTGTAGAAAATGCAAGTGGTCATTCGGTGCGCTAAGATGGTAATTGTGGAAAAAGGAATATCTTCAAATAAAAACTACACAGAGGCATTCTCTGAAACTTGTTTCTGTTCTCTGCTTTCAACTAACAGGGTTGAGCCTTATTTTTGAAGGAGCAGTCCTGAAACACTCTTTCTGTAGAAACTGCAAGTGGACATTCGGAGCGCTAAGAGGGTAATAGTGGAAAAAGGAATATATTCAAATAAATACTACACAGAAGCATTCTGTGAAACTACTTTCTGTTCTGTACATTCAACTAAAAGAGTTGAACCCTACTTTTGATTGAGCCATTCTGAAACACTCTTTCTGTAGAAACTGCAATGGGATATTCGGAGCGCTAAGAGGCCTATATTGGAAAAAGGACTATCTTCAAATAAAAACTACACAGAAGCATTCCGTGAAACTTCGTACTGATCTGTGCATTCAGCAAACAGAATTAAACCATACTTTTGATTGAGCAGTTCGGAAACACTCTTTCTGTAGAAAATGCAAGTGGACATTCGGAGCGCTTAGAAGGTAATAGTGGAAAAAGGAACATCTTCAAATATAAACTACACAGAAGCATTCTATGAAACTTCTTTCTGTTCCGTTCATTCAACTAACAGAGTTGAACCTTACATTTGATTGAGCAGTTCAGAAACACTCTTTCTGTAGATACTGCAATTGGACATACTGAGCGTTAAGACTCCTATATTGGAGAAAGGAATATCTTCAAATAAAAAGTACACAGAAGCATTCTGTGAAAATTCTTTCTGATCTGTGCATTCAGCTAACAGAGTTAAACCATACTTTTGATTGAGCAGTTCTGAACACTCTTTCTGTAGAAAATGCAAGTGGACATTCGGAGCGCTAAGAGGGTAATACTGAAAAAGAGAATATATTCAAATATAAACTACACAGAGGCATTCTGTGTAACTCCTTTCTGTTCTCTGCATTCAACTAACAGAGTTGAGCCCTACTTTTGAAGGAGCAGTTCTGAAACACTCTTTGTGTAGAAACTGAAATTGGACATTCGGAGAGCTAAGAGGATAATAGTCGAAAAAGGAATATCTTCAACAAAATACTACACGGAAGGATTCTGTGAAACTTATTTCTGATATGTGCATTCAAATAACAGAGTAAAACCATACTTTTGATTGAGACATTCTGAACACTCCTTCTGTAGAAAATGCAAGTGGACATTCGGAGCACTAAGAGGGTAATACTGGAAAAAGGAATATATTCAAATATAAACTACACAGAAGCATTCTGTGAAACTTCTTGCTGTTCTGTGCATTCAAGTAACAGAGTTGAACCTTACTTTTGATGGAACCGTTCTGAAACCCTCTTTCTGTAGAAAATGCAAGTGGACATTCGGAGCGCTAAGATGGTAATAGTGGAAAAAGGAATACATTCAAATATAAACTACACAGAAGCATTCTGTGAAACTTCTTTCTGTTCTGTGCATTCAACTAACAGAGTTGAACCTTACTTTTGATTGAGCCTTCTGAAACACTCATTCTGTAGAATCTGCAATTGGACATTCTGAGCTCTAAGTGGCCTATATTGGGAAAAAGAATATCTCCAAATAAAATCTACTCAGAAGCATTCTGTGAAACTTATTTCTGATCTGTGCATTCAGCTAACAGAGTTAAACGATACTTTTGATTGAGAATTTATGAGACACTCTTTCTGTAGAAAATGCAAGTGGACATTCGGAGCGCTAAGATTGTATTAGTGGAAAAAGGAATATCCCCAAATTAAAACTACACAGAAGCATTCTCTGAAACTCTTTTCTGTTCTCTGCATTCAACTAACAGATTTGAGCCTTACTTTGAAGGAGCTGTTCTGAAACACTCATTGTGTAGAAACTGCCAGTGGACTTTCGGAACGCTAAGAGGGTAATAGTTGAAAAAGGAATATCTATAACTAAATACTACACAGAAGCATTCTGTGAAACTTCTTTCTGTTCTGTTCATTCAACTAAAAGAGTTGAACCTTACTTATGATTGAGCCGTTCTGAAACACTCTTTCTGTAGAAAATGCAAGTGGTGATTCGGAGCGCTAAGAGGGTAATAGTGAAAAAAGGAAAATCTTCAAATACGAACTACACAGAAGCATTCTCTGAAACTTCTTTCTGTTCCGTGCATTCAACTAACAGTATTGAACCTTACTTTTGATTGAGCAGTTCTGAAACTCTCTTTCTGCAGATACTGCAATTGGACATTCTGAGCGCTAAGAGACCTATATTGGAAAAAGGAATATCTTCAAATAAAAACTACACAGAAGAATTCTGTGAAACTTCTTTCTGATCTGTGCATTCAACTAACAGAGTTAAACCATACTTTTGATTGAGCAGTTCTGAACACTCTTTCTGTAGAAAATGCAAGTGGACATTCGGAGCTCTAAGTGGGTAATAGTGGAAAAAGTAATATCGTCAAATATGAATTACAGAGAAGCATTCTGTGAAACTACTTTCTGTTCTGTGCATTCAAATAACAGAGTTGAGCCCTACTTTGAAGGAGCAGTTCTGAAAAACTCTTTGTGTAGAAACTGCAATTGGACAATCTGAGCGCTAGAGGCCTATATTGGGAAAAAGAATATCTTCAAATAAAAACTACACAGAAGCATTCTGTGCAACTTCTTTCTAATCTGTGCATTCAGCTAACAGAGTTAAATCATACATTTGATTGAGCAGTTCTGAACACTCTTTCTGTAGAAAATGCAACTGGACATTTGGAGCGCTAAGAGGGTAGTATTGGAAAAAGCAATATATTCAAATATAAACTACACAGAAGCATTCTGTGAAAATTCTTTTTGTTCTGTACATTCAACTAACATAGTTGAACTTTACTTTTGATTGAGCTTTTCTGAAACACCCTTTCTGTAGAAACTGCAATTGGATATTCTGAGCGCTAAGAGGCCTATATTGGTAAAAAGAATATCTTCATATAAACATTACACCGCAGCATTCTGTGAAACTTCTTTCTGTTCTGTGCATTCAGCTAACAGAGTTAAACCATTCTTTTGATTGAGCAGTTCTGAAACAATCTTTCTGTAGATAATGCAACTGGAGATTCAGAGCGCTAAGTGGGTAATAGTGAAAAATGGAATATCTTCAAATATAAACTACGCAGAAGAATTCTGTGAAACTTCTTTCTGATCTGTGCATTCACCTAACAGGGTTAAACCACACTTATGTTTGAGCAGTTCTGAACACTCCTTCTGTAGAAAATGCAACTGGACATTTGGAGCGCTAAGAAGTTAATAGTGGAAAAAGGAATACCTTCAAATAAATACTACACAGAAGCATTCTGTGAAACTTCTTTCTGTTCTGTGAATTCAACTAAAAGAGTTGAACCCTACTTTTCATTGAGCCGTTCTGAAACACTCTTTCTGTAGAAACTGCAATTGGATATTCGGAGCGCTAAGAGGCCTATATATGAGAAAGGACTATCTTCAAATGAAAACTACACAGAAACATTCTGTGAAACTTCATACTGATCTGTGCATTCAGCTATCAGAGTTAAACCATACTTTTGATTGAGCAGTTCGGAAACACTCTTTCTGTAGAAAATGCAAGGGGACATTCGGAGCGCTTAGAAGGTAATAGTGGAAAAAGGAATATCTTCAAATATAAAATACACAGAATCATTCTCTGAAACATCCTTCTGTTCTGTTCATTCAACTAACAGAGTTGAACCTTACTTTTGATTGAGCCTTTCTGAAACACTCTTTCTGTAGAAACTGCAATTGGACATTCTGTGCGCTAAGAGGCCTATATTGGTAAAAAGAATATCTCCATGTAAACACTACACAGCAGCATTCTGTGAAACATATTTCTGATCTGTGCATTCAGCTAACACAGCTAAACCATACTTTTGATTGAGCAGTTCTGAAACACTCTTTCTGTAGAAAATGCAACTGGACATTCAGAGAGCTAAGTGGGTAATAGTGGAAAATGGAATATCTTCATATATAAACTACACAGAAGAATTCTGTGAAACTTATTTCTGATCTGTGCATTCACCTAACAGAGTTAAATCATACTTTTGATAGAGCAGTTCTGAACACACTTTCTGTAGAAAATGCAAGTGGACATTCTGAGCTCTAAGAGGGTAACAGTGGAAAAAGGAATATATTCAAATATAAACTACACAGTAGCATTCTGTGAAAATTCTTTCTGTTCTGTGCATTCAACTAACAGAGTTGAACCTTACTTTTGATTGAGCCTTTCTGAAACACTCTTTCTGTGGAAACTGCAATTGGACATTCTAAGCGCTAAGAGGCCTACATTGGGAAAAAGAATATCTTCAAATAAAAACTACACAGATGCATTCTGTGAAACTTATTTCTGATCTGTAAATTCAATTAACAGAGCTAAAACATATTTTTGATTGAGCAGTTATGAAACACTCTTTTGTAGAAAATGCAAGTGGACATTCGGAGCGCTAAGATTGTAATAGAGGAAAAAGGAATACCTCCAATTAAAAACTACACAGAAGCATTCTCTGAAACCCCTTTCTGTTCTCCGCATTCAACTAACAGAGTTGAGCCTTACTTTTGAAGGAGCAGTTCTGAAACACTCTTTGTGTAGAAACTGCCAGTGGATATTCGGAGCGCTAAGTGGGTAATAGTCCAAAAAGTAGTATCTTCAACTAAATACTACACAGAAGCATTCTGTGAAACTTCTTTCTGTTCTGTGCATTCAACTAAGAAAGTTGAACCTTACATTTGATTGAGCCGTTCTGAAACACTCTTTCTGTAGAAACTGCAATTGGACATTCTGAGCGCTAAGAGGCCTATATTGGGAAAAATAATATCTTCAAATAAAAACTACACAGAAGCATTGTTTGAAACTTATTTCTGATATGTGCATTCAGCTAACAGAGTTAAACCATACTTTTGATTGCGCAGTTCAGAACACTCTTTCTGTAGAAAATGCAACTTGACATTCGGAGCGCTAAGTGGGTAATAGTGGAAAAAGGAATATATTCAAATATAAACTACACAGAAGCATTCTGTGAAACTTCTTTCTGTTCTGTGCATTCAACTACCAGGGTTGAACCTTACTTTTGATTGAGCCGTTCTGAAACACTCTTTCTGTAGAAACTGCAATTCGACATTCTGAGCGCTAAGAGGCCTATATAGGGAAAAAGAATATCTACAAATAAAAACTACACAAAAGCATTCTGTGAAACTTCTTTCTGTTCTGTTCATTCAACTAAAAGAGTTGAACCTTAGTTTTGATTGAGCCGTTCTGAAACACTCTTTCTGTAGAAAATGCAAGTGGAGATTCGGAGCGCTAAGAGGGTAATAGTGGAAAAAGGAATGTCTTCAAATATAAACTACACAGAATCATTCTGTGAAATTTCTTTCTGATCTGTGGATTCAGCTAACAGAGTTAAACCATACTTTTGATTGAGCAGATCTGAACACTCTTTCTGTAGAAAATGCATCTGGACATTTGGAGCGCTAAGAGGGTAGTAGTGGAAAAAGAATATATTCAAATATAAACTACACAGAAGCGTTCTGTGAAACTTCTTTGTGATCTGAGCATTCAGCTAACAGAGTTAAACCATACTTTTGATTGAGCAATTTTGAAACACTCTGTCTGTAGAAAATGCAACTGGACATTCGTAGCGCTAAGTGGGTAATAGTGGAAAAAAGAATATGTTCAAATATAAACTACACAGAAGCATTGTATGAAACTTCTTTCTGTTCTGTGCTTTCAACTAACAGAGTTGAACCTTACTTTTGATTTTTGCCGTACAGAAACACTCTTTCTGTAGAAACTGCAATTGGACATTCTGAGCGCTAAGAGGCCTATATTGGGAAAAATAATATCTTCAAATAAAAACTACACAGAAGCATTGTGTGAAACTTATTTCAGATATGTGCGTTCAGCTAACAGAGTTAAACCATACTATTGATTGCGCAGTTCCGAACACTCTTTCTGTAGAAAATGCAAGTGGACATTCGGAGCGCTAAGAGGGTAATATTGGAAAAAGGAATATATTCAAATATAAACTACAGAGTAGCATTCTGTGAAACTTCTTTCTGTTCTGTGCATTCAACTAACATCGTTGAACCTTACTTTTGATTGAGCCGTTCTGAAACACTCTTTCTGTAGAAACTGCAATTGGACATTCTAAGCGCTAAGAGGCCTACATTGGGAAAAAGAATATCTTCAAATAAAAACTACACAGATGCATTCTGTGAAACTTATTTCTGATCTGTAAATTCAGTAAACAGAGCTAAACCATACTTTTGATTGAGCAGTTATGAAACAATCTTTTCGTAGAAAATGCAAGTGGACATTCGGAGCACTAAGATTGTAATAGAGGAAAAAGGGATATCTCCAATTAAAAACTACACAGAAGCATTCTCTGAAACCACTTTCTGTTCTCCGCATTCAACTAACAGAGTTGAGCCTTACTTTTGAAGGAGCAGTTCTGAAACACTCTTTGTGTAGAAACTGCCAGTGGATATTCGGAGCGCTAAGTGTGTAATAGTCCAAAAAGAAGTATCTTCAACTAAATACTACACAGAAGCATTCAGTGAAACTTCTTTCTGTTCTGTGCATTCAACTAAGAGAGTTGAACCTTACATTTGATTCAGCCGTTCTGAAACACTCTTTCTGTAGAAACTGCAATTGGACATTCTGAGCGCTAAGAGGCCTATATTGGGAAAAATAATATCTTCAAATAAAAATTACCCAGAAGCATTGTTTGAAACTTATTTCTGATACGTGCATTCAGCTAACAGAGTTAAACCATACTTTTGATTGCGCAGTTCAGAACACTCTTTCTGTAGTAAATGCAAGTTGACATTCGGAGCGCTAAGAGGGTAATAGTGGAAAAAGGAATATATTCAAATATAAAGTACACAGTAGCATTTTGTGAAACTTCTTTCTGTTCTGTGCATTCAACTAACAGCGTTGAACCTTACTTTTGACTGAGCCGTTGTGAAACACTCTTTCTGTGGAAACTGCAATTGGACATTCTAAGCGCTAAGAGGCCTACATTGGGAAAAAGAATATCTTCAAATAAAAACTACACAGATGCATTCTGTGAAACTTATTTCTGATCTGTAAATTCAATTAACAGAGCTAAAACATATTTTTGATTGAGCAGTTATGAAACACTCTTTTTGTAGAAAATGCAAGTGGACATTCGGAGCGCTAAGATTGTAATAGAGGAAAAAGGAATATCTCCAATTAAAAACTACACAGAAGCATTCTCTGAAACCCCTTTCTGTTCTCCGCATTCAACTAACAGAGTTGAGCCTTACTTTTGAAGGAGCAGTTCTGAAACACTCTTTGTGTAGAAACTGCCAGTGGATATTCGGAGCGCTAAGTGGGTAATAGTCCAAAAAGTAGTATCTTCAACTAAATACTACACAGAAGCATTCTGTGAAACTTCTTTCTGTTCTGTGCATTCAACTAAGAAAGTTGAACCTTACATTTGATTGAGCCGTTCTGAAACACTCTTTCTGTAGAAACTGCAATTGGAAATTCTGAGCGCTAAGAGGCCTATATTGGGAAAAATAATATCTTCAAATAAAAACTACACAGAAGCATTGTTTGAAACTTATTTCTGATATGTGCATTCAGCTAACAGAGTTAAACCATACTTTTGATTGCGCAGTTCAGAACACTCTTTCTGTAGAAAATGCAAGTTGACATTCGGAGCGCTAAGAGGGTAATAGTGGAAAAAGGAATATATTCAAATATAAACTACACAGAAGCATTCTGTGAAACTTCTTTCTGTTCTGTGCATTCAACTACCAGGCTTGAACCTTACTTTTGATTGAGCCGTTCTGAAACACTCTTTCTGTAGAAACTGCAATTGGACATTCTGAGCGCTAAGAGGCCTATATTGTTAAAAAGAATGTCTACAAATAAAAACTACACAGAAGAATTGTGTGAAACTTCTTTCTGTTCTGTTTGTTCAACTAAAAGAGTTGAACCTTAGTTTTGATTGAGCCGTTCTGAAACACTCTTTCTGTAGAAAATGCAAGCGGAGATTCGGAGCGCTAAGAGGGTAATAGTGGAAAAAGGAATGTCTCCAAATATAAACTACACAGAATCATTCTGTGAAACTTCTTTCTGATCTGTGCATTCAGCTAACAGAATTAAAACATACTTTTGATTGAGCAGATCTGAACACTCTTTCTGTAGAAAATGCAACTGGACATTTGGAGCGCTAAGAGAGTAGTAGTGGAAAAAGGAATATATTCAAATATAAACTACACAGAAGCATTCTGTGAAACTTCTTTCTGATCTGAGCATTCAGCTAACAGAGTTAAACCATACTTTTGATTGAGCAGTTTTGAAACACTCTGTCTGTAGAAAATGCAACTGGACATTCGTAGCGCTAAGTGGGTAATAGTGGAAAAAAGAATATGTTCAAATATAAACTACACAGAAGCATTGTATGAAACTTCTTTCTGTTCTGTGCATTCAACTAACAGAGTTGAACCTTACTTTTGATTGAGCCGTTCTGAAACACTCTTTCTGTAGAAACTGCAATTGGACATTCTGAGCGCTAAGAGGCCTATATTGGGAAAAAGAATGTCTACAAATAAAAACTACACAGAAGAATTGTGTGAAACTTCTTTCTGTTCTGTTTGTTCAACTAAAAGAGTTGAACCTTAGTTTTGATTGAGCCGTTCTGAAACACTCTTTCTGTAGAAAATGCAAGTGGAGATTCGGAGCGCTAAGAGGGTAATAGTGGAAAAAGGAATGTCTCCAAATATAAACTACACAGAATCATTCGGTGAAACTTCTTTCTGATCTGTGCATTCAGCTAACAGAGTTAAACCATACTTTTGATTGAGCAGATCTGAACTCTCTTTCTGTAGAAAATGCAACTGGACATTTGGAGCGCTAAGAGAGTAGTAGTGGAAAAAGGAATATATTCAAATATAAACTACACAGAAGCATTCTGTGAAACTTCTTTCTGATCTGAGCATTCAGCTAACAGAGTTTAACCATACTTTTGATTGAGCAGTTTTGAAACACTCTGTCTGTAGAAAATGCAACTGGACATTCGTAGCGCTAAGTGGGTAATAGTGGAAAAAAGAATATGTTCAAATATAAACTACACAGAAGCATTGTATGAAACTTCTTTCTGTTCTGTGTATTCAACTAACAGAGTTGAACCTTACTTTTGATTGAGCCTTTCTGAAACACTCTTTCTGTAGAAACTGCAATTGGACATTCTGAGCGCTAAGAGGCCTCTATTGGGAAAAATAATATCTTCAAATAAAAACTACACAGAAGCATTGTGTGAAACTTATTTCTGATATGTTCATTAAGCTAACAGAGTTAAACCATACTTTTGATTGCGCAGTTCTGAACACTCTTTCTGTAGAAAATGCAAGTGGACATTCGGAGCGCTAAGAGGGTAATAGTGGAAAAAGGAGTATATTCAAATATAAACTACACAATAGCATTGTGTGAAAATACTTTCTGTTCTGTGCATTCAACTAACAGAGTTGAACCTTACTTTTGATTGAGCCGTTCTGAAACACTCTTTCTGTAGAAACTGCAATTGGACATGCTAAGCGCTAAGAGGCCTACATTGGGAAAAAGAATATCTTCAAATAAAAACTACACAGATGCATTCTGTGAAACTTATTTCTGATCTGTAAATTCAGTTAACAGAGATAAAACATATTTTTGATTGAGCAGTTATGAAACACTCTTTTTGTAGAAAATGCAAGTGGAGATTCGGAGCGCTAAGAGGGTAATAGTGGAAAAAGGAATGTCTTCAAATATAAACTACACAGAATCATTCGGTGAAACTTCTTTCAGATCTGTGCATTCAGCTAACAGAGTTAAACCATACTTTTGATTGAGCAGATCTGAACACTCTTTCTGTAGAAAACGCAACTGGACATTTGGAGCGCTAAGAGCGTAGTAGTGGAAAAAGGAATATATTCAAATATAAACTACACAGAAACATTCTGTGAAACTTCTTTCTGATCTGAGCATTCAGCTAACAGAGTTAAACCATACTTTTGATTGAGCAGTTTTGAAACACTCTGTCTGTAGAAAATGCAAGTGGACATTCGTAGCGCTAAGTGGGTAATAGTGGAAAAAAGAATATGTTCAAATATAAACTACACAGAAGCATTGTATGAAACTTCTTTCTGTTCTGTGCATTCAACTAACAGAGTTGAACCTTACTTTTGATTGAGCCGTTCTGAAACACTCTTTCTGTAGAAACTGCAATTGGACATGCTAAGCGCTAAGAGGCCTACATTGGGAAAAAGAATATCTTCAAATAAAAACTACACAGATGCATTCTGTGAAACTTATTTCTGATCTGTAAATTCAGTTAACAGAGATAAAACATATTTTTGATTGAGCAGTTATGAAACACTCTTTTTGTAGAAAATGCAAGTGGAGATTCGGAGCGCTAAGAGGGTAATAGTGGAAAAAGGAATGTCTTCAAATATAAACTACACAGAATCATTCGGTGAAACTTCTTTGTGCTCTGTGCATTCAGCTAACAGAGTTAAACCATACTTTTGATTGAGCAGATCTGAACACTCTTTCTGTAGAAAATGCAACTGGACATTTGGAGCGCTAAGAGCGTAGTAGTGGAAAAAGGAATATATTCAAATATAAACTACACAGAAGCATTCTGTGAAACTTCTTTCTGATCTGAGCATTCAGCTAACAGAGTTAAACCATACTTTTGATTGAGCAGTTTTGAAACACTCTGTCTGTAGAAAATGCAACTGGACATTCGTAGCGCTAAGTGGGTAATAGTGGAAAAAAGAATATGTTCAAATATAAACTACACAGAAGCATTGTATGAAACTCCTTTCTGTTCTGTGCATTCAACTAACAGAGTTGAACCTTACTTTTGATTGAGCCGTTCTGAAACACTCTTTCTGTAGAAACTGCAATTGGACATTCTGAGCGCTAAGAGGCCTATATTGGGAAAAAGAATGTCTACAAATAAAAACTACACAGAAGAATTGTGTGAAACTTCTTTCTGTTCTGTTTGTTCAACTAAAAGAGTTGAACCATAGTTTTGATTGAGCAGTTCTGAAACACTCTTTCTGTAGAAAATGCAAGTGGAGATTCGGTGCGCTAAGAGGGTAATATTGGAAAAAGCAATGTCTCCAAATATAAACTACACAGAATCATCCTTTGAAACTTCTTTCTGATCTGTGCATTCAGCTAACAGAGTTAAACCATACTTTTGATTGAGCAGATCTGAACACTCTTTCTGTAGAAAATGCAACTGGACATTTGGGGCGCTAAGAGAGTAGTAGTGGAAAAAGGAATATATTCAAATATAAACTACACAGAAGCATTCTGTGAAACTTCTTTCTGATCTGAGCATTCAGCCAACAGAGTTAAACCATACTTTTGATTGAGCAGTTTTGAAACACTCTGTCTGTAGAAAATGCAACTGGACATTCGTAGCGCTAAGTGGGTAATAGTGGAAAAAAGAATATGTTCAAATATAAACTACACAGAAGCATTGTATGAAACTTCTTTCTGTTCTGTGTATTCAACTAACAGAGTTGAACCTTACTTTTGATTGAGCCTTTCTGAAACACTCTTTCTGTAGAAACTGCAATTGGACATTCTGAGCGCTAAGAGGCCTCTATTGGGAAAAATAATATCTTCAAATAAAAACTACACAGAAGCATTGTGTGAAACTTATTTCTGATATGTTCATTAAGCTAACAGAGTTAAACCATACTTTTGATTGCGCAGTTCTGAACACTCTTTCTGTAGAAAATGCAAGTGGACATTCGGAGCGCTAAGAGGGTAATAGTGGAAAAAGGAGTATATTCAAATATAAACTACACAATAGCATTGTGTGAAAATACTTTCTGTTCTGTGCATTCAACTAACAGAGTTGAACCTTACTTTTGATTGAGCCGTTCTGAAACACTCTTTCTGTAGAAACTGCAATTGGACATGCTAAGCGCTAAGAGGCCTACATTGGGAAAAAGAATATCTTCAAATAAAAACTACACAGATGCATTCTGTGAAACTTATTTCTGATCTGTAAATTCAGTTAACAGAGATAAAACATATTTTTGATTGAGCAGTTATGAAACACTCTTTTTGTAGAAAATGCAAGTGGAGATTCGGAGCGCTAAGAGGGTAATAGTGGAAAAAGGAATGTCTTCAAATATAAACTACACAGAATCATTCGGTGAAACTTCTTTCAGATCTGTGCATTCAGCTAACAGAGTTAAACCATACTTTTGATTGAGCAGATCTGAACACTCTTTCTGTAGAAAACGCAACTGGACATTTGGAGCGCTAAGAGCGTAGTAGTGGAAAAAGGAATATATTCAAATATAAACTACACAGAAACATTCTGTGAAACTTCTTTCTGATCTGAGCATTCAGCTAACAGAGTTAAACCATACTTTTGATTGAGCAGTTTTGAAACACTCTGTCTGTAGAAAATGCAAGTGGACATTCGTAGCGCTAAGTGGGTAATAGTGGAAAAAAGAATATGTTCAAATATAAACTACACAGAAGCATTGTATGAAACTTCTTTCTGTTCTGTGCATTCAACTAACAGAGTTGAACCTTACTTTTGATTGAGCCGTTCTGAAACACTCTTTCTGTAGAAACTGCAATTGGACATGCTAAGCGCTAAGAGGCCTACATTGGGAAAAAGAATATCTTCAAATAAAAACTACACAGATGCATTCTGTGAAACTTATTTCTGATCTGTAAATTCAGTTAACAGAGATAAAACATATTTTTGATTGAGCAGTTATGAAACACTCTTTTTGTAGAAAATGCAAGTGGAGATTCGGAGCGCTAAGAGGGTAATAGTGGAAAAAGGAATGTCTTCAAATATAAACTACACAGAATCATTCGGTGAAACTTCTTTGTGCTCTGTGCATTCAGCTAACAGAGTTAAACCATACTTTTGATTGAGCAGATCTGAACACTCTTTCTGTAGAAAATGCAACTGGACATTTGGAGCGCTAAGAGCGTAGTAGTGGAAAAAGGAATATATTCAAATATAAACTACACAGAAGCATTCTGTGAAACTTCTTTCTGATCTGAGCATTCAGCTAACAGAGTTAAACCATACTTTTGATTGAGCAGTTTTGAAACACTCTGTCTGTAGAAAATGCAACTGGACATTCGTAGCGCTAAGTGGGTAATAGTGGAAAAAAGAATATGTTCAAATATAAACTACACAGAAGCATTGTATGAAACTCCTTTCTGTTCTGTGCATTCAACTAACAGAGTTGAACCTTACTTTTGATTGAGCCGTTCTGAAACACTCTTTCTGTAGAAACTGCAATTGGACATTCTGAGCGCTAAGAGGCCTATATTGGGAAAAAGAATGTCTACAAATAAAAACTACACAGAAGAATTGTGTGAAACTTCTTTCTGTTCTGTTTGTTCAACTAAAAGAGTTGAACCATAGTTTTGATTGAGCAGTTCTGAAACACTCTTTCTGTAGAAAATGCAAGTGGAGATTCGGTGCGCTAAGAGGGTAATATTGGAAAAAGCAATGTCTCCAAATATAAACTACACAGAATCATCCTTTGAAACTTCTTTCTGATCTGTGCATTCAGCTAACAGAGTTAAACCATACTTTTGATTGAGCAGATCTGAACACTCTTTCTGTAGAAAATGCAACTGGACATTTGGGGCGCTAAGAGAGTAGTAGTGGAAAAAGGAATATATTCAAATATAAACTACACAGAAGCATTCTGTGAAACTTCTTTCTGATCTGAGCATTCAGCCAACAGAGTTAAACCATACTTTTGATTGAGCAGTTTTGAAACACTCTGTCTGTAGAAAATGCAACTGGACATTCGTAGCGCTAAGTGGGTAATAGTGGAAAAAAGAATATGTTCAAATATAAACTACACAGAAGCATTGTATGAAACTTCTTTCTGTTCTGTGCATTCAACTAACAGAGTTGAACCTTACTTTTGATTGAGCCGTTCTGAAACACTCTTTCTGTAGAAACTGCAATTGGACATTCTGAGCGCTAAGAGGCCTATATTGGGAAAAAGAATGTCTACAAATAAAAACTACACAGAAGAATTGTGTGAAACTTCTTTCTGTTCTGTTTGTTCAACTAAAAGAGTTGAACCTTAGTTTTGATTGAGCCGTTCTGAAACACTCTTTCTGTAGAAAATGCAAGTGGAGATTCGGAGCGCTAAGAGGGTAATAGTGGAAAAAGGAATGTCTCCAAATATAAACTACACAGAATCATTCGGTGAAACTTCTTTCTGATCTGTGCATTCAGCTAACAGAGTTAAACCATACTTTTGATTGAGCAGATCTGAACTCTCTTTCTGTAGAAAATGCAACTGGACATTTGGAGCGCTAAGAGAGTAGTAGTGGAAAAAGGAATATATTCAAATATAAACTACACAGAAGCATTCTGTGAAACTTCTTTCTGATCTGAGCATTCAGCTAACAGAGTTTAACCATACTTTTGATTGAGCAGTTTTGAAACACTCTGTCTGTAGAAAATGCAACTGGACATTCGTAGCGCTAAGTGGGTAATAGTGGAAAAAAGAATATGTTCAAATATAAACTACACAGAAGCATTGTATGAAACTTCTTTCTGTTCTGTGTATTCAACTAACAGAGTTGAACCTTACTTTTGATTGAGCCTTTCTGAAACACTCTTTCTGTAGAAACTGCAATTGGACATTCTGAGCGCTAAGAGGCCTCTATTGGGAAAAATAATATCTTCAAATAAAAACTACACAGAAGCATTGTGTGAAACTTATTTCTGATATGTTCATTAAGCTAACAGAGTTAAACCATACTTTTGATT
Source organism: Symphalangus syndactylus (assembly GCF_028878055.3). Classification (NCBI taxonomy): domain Eukaryota; kingdom Metazoa; phylum Chordata; class Mammalia; order Primates; family Hylobatidae; genus Symphalangus; species Symphalangus syndactylus. The sequence goes on along the minus strand of NC_072437.2, from coordinate 105,274,367 downwards.
GCGCAGTTCTGAACACTCTTTCTGTAGAAAATGCAAGTGGACATTCGGAGCGCTAAGAGGGTAATAGTGGAAAAAGGAGTATATTCAAATATAAACTACACAATAGCATTGTGTGAAAATACTTTCTGTTCTGTGCATTCAACTAACAGAGTTGAACCTTACTTTTGATTGAGCCGTTCTGAAACACTCTTTCTGTAGAAACTGCAATTGGACATGCTAAGCGCTAAGAGGCCTACATTGGGAAAAAGAATATCTTCAAATAAAAACTACACAGATGCATTCTGTGAAACTTATTTCTGATCTGTAAATTCAGTTAACAGAGATAAAACATATTTTTGATTGAGCAGTTATGAAACACTCTTTTTGTAGAAAATGCAAGTGGAGATTCGGAGCGCTAAGAGGGTAATAGTGGAAAAAGGAATGTCTTCAAATATAAACTACACAGAATCATTCGGTGAAACTTCTTTCAGATCTGTGCATTCAGCTAACAGAGTTAAACCATACTTTTGATTGAGCAGATCTGAACACTCTTTCTGTAGAAAACGCAACTGGACATTTGGAGCGCTAAGAGCGTAGTAGTGGAAAAAGGAATATATTCAAATATAAACTACACAGAAACATTCTGTGAAACTTCTTTCTGATCTGAGCATTCAGCTAACAGAGTTAAACCATACTTTTGATTGAGCAGTTTTGAAACACTCTGTCTGTAGAAAATGCAAGTGGACATTCGTAGCGCTAAGTGGGTAATAGTGGAAAAAAGAATATGTTCAAATATAAACTACACAGAAGCATTGTATGAAACTTCTTTCTGTTCTGTGCATTCAACTAACAGAGTTGAACCTTACTTTTGATTGAGCCGTTCTGAAACACTCTTTCTGTAGAAACTGCAATTGGACATGCTAAGCGCTAAGAGGCCTACATTGGGAAAAAGAATATCTTCAAATAAAAACTACACAGATGCATTCTGTGAAACTTATTTCTGATCTGTAAATTCAGTTAACAGAGATAAAACGTATTTTTGATTGAGCAGTTATGAAACTCTCTTTTTGTAGAAAATGCAAGTGGAGATTCGGAGCGCTAAGAGGGTAATAGTGGAAAAAGGAATGTCTTCAAATATAAACTACACAGAATCATTCGGTGAAACTTCTTTGTGCTCTGTGCATTCAGCTAACAGAGTTAAACCATACTTTTGATTGAGCAGATCTGAACACTCTTTCTGTAGAAAATGCAACTGGACATTTGGAGCGCTAAGAGCGTAGTAGTGGAAAAAGGAATATATTCAAATATAAACTACACAGAAGCATTCTGTGAAACTTCTTTCTGATCTGAGCATTCAGCTAACAGAGTTAAACCATACTTTTGATTGAGCAGTTTTGAAACACTCTGTCTGTAGAAAATGCAACTGGACATTCGTAGCGCTAAGTGGGTAATAGTGGAAAAAAGAATATGTTCAAATATAAACTACACAGAAGCATTGTATGAAACTCCTTTCTGTTCTGTGCATTCAACTAACAGAGTTGAACCTTACTTTTGATTGAGCCGTTCTGAAACACTCTTTCTGTAGAAACTGCAATTGGACATTCTGAGCGCTAAGAGGCCTATATTGGGAAAAAGAATGTCTACAAATAAAAACTACACAGAAGAATTGTGTGAAACTTCTTTCTGTTCTGTTTGTTCAACTAAAAGAGTTGAACCATAGTTTTGATTGAGCAGTTCTGAAACACTCTTTCTGTAGAAAATGCAAGTGGAGATTCGGTGCGCTAAGAGGGTAATATTGGAAAAAGCAATGTCTCCAAATATAAACTACACAGAATCATCCTTTGAAACTTCTTTCTGATCTGTGCATTCAGCTAACAGAGTTAAACCATACTTTTGATTGAGCAGATCTGAACACTCTTTCTGTAGAAAATGCAACTGGACATTTGGGGCGCTAAGAGAGTAGTAGTGGAAAAAGGAATATATTCAAATATAAACTACACAGAAGCATTCTGTGAAACTTCTTTCTGATCTGAGCATTCAGCCAACAGAGTTAAACCATACTTTTGATTGAGCAGTTTTGAAACACTCTGTCTGTAGAAAATGCAACTGGACATTCGTAGTGCTAAGTGGGTAATAGTGGAAAAAAGAATATGTTCAAATATAAACTACACAGAAGCATTGTATGAAACTTCTTTCTGTTCTGTGCATTCAACTAACAGAGTTGAACCTTACTTTTGATTGAGCCGTTCTGAAACACTCTTTCTGTAGAAACTGCAATTGGACATTCTGAGCGCTAAGAGGCCTATATTGGGAAAAAGAATGTCTACAAATAAAAACTACACAGAAGAATTGTGTGAAACTTCTTTCTGTTCTGTTTGTTCAACTAAAAGAGTTGAACCTTAGTTTTGATTGAGCCGTTCTGAAACACTCTTTCTGTAGAAAATGCAAGTGGAGATTCGGAGCGCTAAGAGGGTAATAGTGGAAAAAGGAATGTCTCCAAATATAAACTACACAGAATCATTCGGTGAAACTTCTTTCTGATCTGTGCATTCAGCTAACAGAGTTAAACCATACTTTTGATTGAGAAGATCTGAACACTCTTTCTGTAGATAATGCAAATGGACATTTGGAGCGCTAAGAGAGTAGTAGTGGAAAAAGGAATATATTCAAATATAAACTACACAGAAGCATTCTGTGAAACTTCTTTCTGATCTGAGCATTCAGCTAACAGAGTTAAACCATACTTTTGATTGAGCAGTTTTGAAACACTCTGTCTGTAGAAAATGCAACTGGACATTCGTAGTGCTAAGTGGGTAATAGTGGAAAAAAGAATATGTTCAAATATAAACTACACAGAAGCATTGTATGAAACTTCTTTCTGTTCTGTGCATTCAACTAACAGAGTTGAACCTTACTTTTGATTGAGCCTTTCTGAAACACTCTTTCTGTAGAAACTGCAATTGGACATTCTGAGCGCTAAGAGGCCTCTATTGGGTAAAATAATATCTTCAAATAAAAACTACACAGAAGCATTGTGTGAAACTTATTTCTGATATGTTCATTAAGCTAACAGAGTTAAACCATACTTTTGATTGCGCAGTTCTGAACACTCTTTCTGTAGAAAATGCAAGTGGACATTCGGAGCGCTAAGAGGGTAATAGTGGAAAAAGGAGTATATACAAATATAAACTACACAATAGCATTCTGTGAAAATTCTTTCCGTTCTGTGCATTCAACTAACAGAGTTGAACCTTACTTTTGATTGAGCCGTTCTGAAACACTCTTTCTGTAGAAACTGCAATTGGACATGCTAAGCGCTAAGAGGCCTACATTGGGAAAAAGAATATCTTCAAATAAAAACTACACAGATGCATTCTGTGAAACTTATTTCTGATCTGTAAATTCAGTTAACAGAGATAAAACATATTTTTGATTGAGTAGTTATGAAACACTCTTTTTGTAGAAAATGCAAGTGGAGATTCGGAGCGCTAAGAGGGTAATAGTGGAAAAAGGAATGTCTTCAAATATAAACTACACAGAATCATTCGGTGAAACTTCTTTCTGATCTGTGCATTCAGCTAACAGAGTTAAACCATACTTTTGATTGAGCAGATCTGAACACTCTTTCTGTAGAAAATGCAACTGGACATTTGGAGCGCTAAGAGCGTAGTAGTGGAAAAAGGAATATATTCAAATATAAACTACACAGAAGCATTCTGTGAAATTTCTTTCTGATCTGAGCATTCAGCTAACAGAGTTAAACCATACTTTTGATTGAGCAGTTTTGAAACACTCTGTCTGTAGAAAATGCAACTGGACATTCGTAGCGCTAAGTGGGTAGTAGTGGAAAAAAGAATATGTTCAAATATAAACTACACAGAAGCATTGTATGAAACATTTTTCTGTTCTGTGCATTCAACTAACAGAGTTGAACCTTACTTTTGATTGAGCCGTTCTGAAACACTCTTTCTGTAGAAACTGCAATTGGACATTCTGAGCGCTAGGAGGCCTATATTGGGAAAAAGAATGTCTACAAATAAAAACTACACAGAAGAATTGTGTGAAACTTCTTTCTGTTCTGTTTGTTCAACTAAAAGAGTTGAACCTTAGTTTTGATTGAGTCGTTCTGAAACACTCTTTCTGTAGAAAATGCAAGTGGAGATTCGGAGCGCTAAGAGGGTAATAGTGGAAAAAGGAATGTCTCCAAATATAAACTACACAGAATCATTCTGTGAATCTTCTTTCTGATCTGTGCATTCAGCTAACAGAGTTAAACCATACTTTTGATTGAGCAGATCTGAACACTATTTCTGTAGAAAATGCAACTGGACATTTGGAGCACTAAGAGAGTAGTAATGGAAAAAGGAATACATTCAAATATAAACTACACAGAAGCATTCTGTGAAACTTATTTCTGATATGTTCATTAAGCTAACAGAGTTAAACCATACTTTTGATTGCGCAGTTCTGGACACTCTTTCTGTAGAAAATGCAAGTGGACATTCGGAGCGCTAAGAGGGTAATAGTGGAAAAAGGAATATATTCAAATATAAACTACACAGTAGCATTCTGTGAAAATTCTTTCTGTTCTGTGCATTCAACTAACAGAGTTGAACCTTACTTTTGATTGAGCCTTTCTGAAACACTCTTTCTGTAGAAACTGCAATTGGATATACTAAGCGCTAAGAGGCCTACATTGGGAAAAAGAATATCTTCAAATAAAAACTACACAGATGCATTCTGTGAAACTTATTTCTGATCTGTAAACTCAGTTAACAGAGATAAAACATATTTTTGATTGAGCAGTTATGAAACACTCTTTTTGTAGAAAATGCAAGTGGAGATTCGGAGCGCTAAGAGGGTAATAGTGGAAAAAGGAATGTCTTCAAATATAAACTACACAGAATCATTCGGTGAAACTTCTTTCTGATCTGTGCATTCAGCTAAAAGAGTTAAACCATACTTTTGATTGAGCAGATCTGAACACTCTTTCTGTAGAAAATGCAACTGGACATTTGGAGCGCTAAGAGCGTAGTAGTGGAAAAATTAATATATTCAAATATAAACTACACAGAAGCATTCTGTGAAACTTCTTTCTGATCTGAGCATTCAGCTAACAGAGTTAAACCATAATTTTGATTGAGCAGTTTTGAAACACTCTGTCTGTAGAAAATGCAACTTGACATTCGTAGCGCTAAGTGGGTAATAGTGGAAAAAAGGATATGTTCAAATATAAACTACACAGAAGCATTGTATGAAACTTCTTTCTGTTCTGTGCATTCAACTAACAGAGTTGAACCTTACATTTGATTGAGCCTTTCTGAAACACTCTTTCTGTAGAAACTGCAATTGGACATTCTGAGCGCTAAGAGGCCTCTATTGGGAAAAATAATATCTTCAAATAAAAACTACACAGAAGCATTGTGTGAAACTTATTTCTGATATGTTCATTAAGCTAACAGAGTTAAACCATACTTTTGATTGCGCAGTTCTGAACACTCTTTCTGTAGAAAATGCAAGTGGACATTCGGAGCGCTAAGAGGGTAATAGTGGAAAAAGGAATATATTCAAATATAAACTACACAGTAGCATTCTGTGAAAATTCTTTCTGTTCTGTGCATTCAACTAACAGAGTTGAACCTTACTTTTGATTGAGCCGTTCTGAAACACTCTTTCTGTAGAAACTGCAATTGGACATGCTAAGCGCTAAGAGGCCTACATTGGGAAAAAGAATATCTTCAAATAAAACTACACAGATGCATTCTGTGAAACTTATTTCTGATCTGTAAATTAGGTTAACTGAGATAAAACATATTTTTGATTGAGCAGTTATGAAACACTCTTTTTGTAGAAAATGCAAGTGGAGATTCGGAGCGCTAAGAGGGTAATAGTGGAAAAAGGAATGTCTTCAAATATAAACTAGACAGAATCATTCGGTGAAACTTCTTTCTGATCTGTGCATTCAGCTAACAGAGTTAAAACATACTTTTGATTGAGCAGATCTGAACAGTCTTTCTGTAGAAAATGCAACTGGACATTTGGAGCGCTAAGAGCGTAGTAGTGGAAAAAGGAATATATTCAAATATAAACTACACAGAAGCATTCTGTGAAACTTCTTTCTGATCTCAGCATTCAGCTAACAGAGTTAAACCATACTTTTGATTGAGCAGTTTTGAAACACTCTGTAGAAAATGCAACTGGACATTCGTAGCGCTAAGTGGGTAATAGTGGAAAAAAGAATATGTTCAAATATAAACTACACAGAAGCATTGTATGAAACTTCTTTCTGTTCTGTCCATTCAACTAACAGAGTTGAACCTTACTTTTGATTGAGCCGTTCTGAAACACTCTTTCTGTAGAAACTGCAATTGGACATTCTGAGCGCTAAGAGGCCTATATTGGGGACAAGTATGTCTACAAATAAAAACTACACAGAAGAATTGTGTGAAACTTCTTTCTGTTCTGTTTGTTCAACTAAAAGACTTGAACCTTTGTTTTGATTGAGCCGTTCTGAAACACTCTTTCTGTAGAAAATGCAAGTGGAGATTCGGAGCGCTAAGAAGGTAATAGTGGAAAAAGGAATGTCTCCAAATATAAACTACACAGAATCATTCTGTGAAACTTCTTTCTGATCTGTGCATTCAGCTAACAGAGTTAAACCATACTTTTGATTGAGCAGATCTGAACACTCTTTCTGTAGAAAATGCAACTGGACATTTGGAGCGCTAAGAGAGTAGTAGTGGAAAAAGGAATATATTCAAATATAAACTACACAGAAGCATTCTGTGAAACTTCTTTCTGATCTGAGCATTCAGCTAACAGAGTTAAACCATACTTTTGATTGAGCAGTTTTGAAACACTCTGTCTGTAGAAAATGCAACTGGACATTCGTAGCGCTAAGTGGGTAATAGTGGAAAAAAGAGTATGTTCAAATATAAACTACACAGAAGCATTGTATGAAATTTCTTTCTGTTCTGTGCATTCAACTAACAGAGTTGAACCTTACTTTTGATTGAGCCTTTCTGAAACACTCTTTCTGTAGAAACTGCAATTGGACATTCTGAGCGCTAAGAGGCCTCTATTGGGAAATAAAATATCTTCAAATAAAAACTACACAGAAGCATTGTGTGAAACTTATTTCTGATATGTTCATTAAACTAACAGAGTTAAACCATACTTTTGATTGCGCAGTTCTGAACACCCTTTCTGTAGAAAATGCAAGTGGACATTTGGAGCGCTAAGAGGGTAATAGTGGAAAAAGGAATATATTCAAATATAAACTACACAGTAGCATTCTGTGAAAATTCTTTCTGTTCTGTGCATTCAACTAACAGAGTTGAACCTTACTTTTGATTGAGCCGTTCTGAAACACTCTTTCTGTAGAAACTGCAATTGGACATGCTAAGCGCTAAGAGGCCTACATTGGGAAAAAGAATATCTTCAAATAAAAACTACACAGATGCATTCTGTGAAACTTATTTCTGATCTGTAAATTCAGTTAACAGAGATAAAACATATTTTTGATTGAGCACTTATGAAACACTCTTTTTGTAGAAAATGCAAGTGGAGATTCGGAGCGCTAAGAGGGTAATAGTGGAAAAAGGAATATATTCAAATATAAACTACACAGAAGCATTCTGTGAAACTTCTTTCTGATCTGAGCATTCAGCTAACAGAGTTAAACCATACTTTTGATTGAGCAGTTTTGAAACACTCTGTCTGTAGAAAATGCAACTGGACATTCGTAGCGCTAAGTGGGTAATAGTGGAAAAAAGAGTATGTTCAGATATAAACTACACAGAAGCATTGTATGAAACTTCTTTCTGTTCTGTGCATTCAACTAACAGAGTTGAACCTTACTTTTGATTGAGCCTTTCTGAAACACTCTTTCTGTAGAAACTGCAATTGGACATTCTGAGCGCTAAGAGGCCTGTAATGGGAAAAATAATATCTTCAAATAAAAACTACACAGAAGCATTGTGCGAAACTTATTTCTGATATGTTCATTAAGCTAACAGAGTTAAACCATACTTTTGATTGCGCAGTTCTGAACACTCTTTCTGTAGAAAATGCAAGTGGACATTCGGAGCGCTAAGAGGGTAATAGTGGAAAAAGGAATATATTCATATATAAACTACATAGTAGCATTCTGTGAAAATTCTTTCTGTTCTGTGCATTCAGCTAACAGAGTTGAACCTTACTTTTGATTGAGCCGTTCTGAAACACTCTTTCTGTAGAAACTGCAATTGGACATGCTAAGCGCTAAGAGGCCTACATTGGGAAAAAGAATATCTTCAAATAAAAACTACACAGATGCATTCTGTGAAATTTATTTCTGATCTGTAAATTCAGTTAACAGAGATAAAACATATTTTTGATTGAGCAGTTATGAAACACTCTTTTTGTAGAAAATGCAAGTGGAGTTTCGGAGCGCTAAGAGGGTAATAGTGGAAAAAGGAATGTCTTCAAATATAAACTACACAGAATCATTCGGTGAAACTTCTTTCTGATCTGTGCATTCAGCTAACAGAGTTAAACCATACTTTTGATTGAGCAGATCTGAACACTCTTTCTGTAGAAAATGCAACTGGACATTTGGAGCGCTAAGAGCGTAGTAGTGGAAAAAGGAATATATTCAAATATAAACTACACAGAAGCATTCTGTGAAACTTCTTTCTGATCTGAGCATTCAGCTAACAGAGTTAAACCATACTTTTGATTGAGCAGTTTTGAAACACTCTGTAGAAAATGCAACTGGACATTCGTAGCGCTAAGTGGGTAATAGTGGAAAAAAGAATATGTTCAAATATAAACTACACAGAAGCATTGTATGAAACTTCTTTCTGTTCTGTGCATTCAACTAACAGAGTTGAACCTTACTTTTGATTGAGCCTTTCTGAAACACTCTTTCTGTAGAAACTGCAATTGGACATTCTGAGCGCTAAGAGGCCTCTATTGGGAAATATAATATCTTCAAATAAAAACTACACAGAAGCATTGTGTGAAACTTATTTCTGATATGTTCATTAAGCTAACAGAGTTAAACCATACTTTTGATTGCGCAGTTCTGAACACCCTTTCTGTAGAAAATGCAAGTGGACATTTGGAGCGCTAAGAAGGTAATAGTGGAAAAAGGAATATATTCAAATATAAACTACACAGTAGCATTCTGTGAAAATTCTTTCTGTTCTGTGCATTCAACTAACAGAGTTGAACCTTACTTTTGATTGAGCCTTTCTGAAACACTCTTTCTGTAGAAACTGCAATTGGACATGCTAAGCGCTAAGAGGCCTACATTGGGAAAAAGAATATCTTCAAATAAAAACTACACAGATGCATTCTGTGAAACTTATTTCTGATCTGTAAATTCAGTTAACAGAGATAAAACATATTTTTGATTGAGCAGTTATGAAACACTCTTTTTGTAGAAAATGCAAGTGGAGATTCGGAGCGCTAAGAGGGTAATAGTTGAAAAAGGAATGTCTTCAAATATAAACTACACAGAATCATTCGGTGAAACTTCTTTCTGATCTGTGCATTCAGCTAACAGAGTTAAACCATACTTTTGATTGAGCAGATCTGAACACTCTTTCTGTAGAAAATGCAACTGGACATTTGGAGCGCTAAGAGCGTAGTAGTGGAAATAGGAATATATTCAAATATAACCTACACAGAAGCCTTCTGTGAAACTTCTTTCTGATCTGAGCATTCAGCTAACAGAGTTAAACCATACTTTTGATTGAGCAGTTTTGAAACACTCTGTCTGTAGAAAATGCAAGTGGACATTCGTAGCGCTAAGTGGGTAATAGTGGAAAAAAGAATATGTTCAAATATAAACTACACAGAAGCATTGTATGAAACTTCTTTCTGTTCTGTGCATTCAACTAACAGAGTTGAACCTTACTTTTGATTGAGCCGTTCTGAAACACTCTTTCTGTAGAAACTGCAATTGGACATTCTGAGCGCTAAGAGGCCTATATTGGGAAAAAGAAAGTCTACAAATAAAAACTACACAGAAGAATTGTGTGAAACTTCTTTCTGTTCTGTTTGTTCAACTAAAAGAGTTGAACCTTAGTTTTGATTGAGCCGTTCTGAAACACTCTTTCTGTAGAAAATGCAAGTGGAGATTCGGAGCGCTAATAGGGTAATAGTGGAAAAAGGAATGTCTCCAAATATAAACTACACAGAATCATTCTGTGAAACTTCTTTCTGATCTGTGCATTCAGCTAACAGAGTTAAACCATACTTTTGATTGAGCAGATCTGAACACTCTTTCTGTAGAAAATGCAACTGGACATTTGGAGCGCTAAGAGAGTAGTAGTGGAAAAAGGAATATATTCAAATATAAACTACACAGAAGCATTCTGTGAAACTTCTTTCTGATCTGAGCATTCAGCTAACAGAGTTAAACCATACTTTTGATTGAGCAGTTTTGAAACACTCTGTCTGTAGAAAATGCAACTGGACATTCGTAGCGCTAAGTGGGTAATAGTGGAAAAAAGAGTATGTTCAAATATAAACTACACAGAAGCATTGTATGAAATTTCTTTCTGTTCTGTGCATTCAACTAACAGAGTTGAACCTTACTTTTGATTGAGCCTTTCTGAAACACTCTTTCTGTAGAAACTGCAATTGGACATTCTGAGCGCTAAGAGGCCTCTATTGGGAAATAAAATATCTTCAAATAAAAACTACACAGAAGCATTGTGTGAAACTTATTTCTGATATGTTCCTTAAGCTAACAGAGTTAAACCATACTTTTGATTGCGCAGTTCTGAACACCCTTTCTGTAGAAAATGCAAGTGGACATTTGGAGCGCTAAGAGGGTAATAGTGGAAAAGGGAATATATTCAAATATAAACTACACAGTAGCATTCTGTGAAAATTCTTTCTGTTCTGTGCATTCAGCTAACAGAGTTGAACCTTACTTTTGATTGAGCCGTTCTGAAACACTCTTTCTGTAGAAACTGCAATTGGACATGCTAAGCGCTAAGAGGCCTACATTGGGAAAAAGAATATCTTCAAATAAAAACTACACAGATGCATTCTGTGAAACTTATTTCTGATCTGTAAATTCAGTTAACAGAGATAAAACATATTTTTGATTGAGCAGTTATGAAACACTCTTTTTGTAGAAAATGCAAGTGGAGATTCGGAGCGCTAAGATGGTAATAGTGGAAAAAGGAACATATTCAAATATAAACTACACAGTAGCATTCTGTGAAAATTCTTTCTGTTCTGTGCATTCAACTAACAGAGTTGAACCTTACTTTTGATTGAGCCGTTCTGAAACACTCTTTCTGTAGAAACTGCAATTGGACATGCTAAGCGCTAAGAGGCCTACATTGGGAAAAAGAATATCTTCAAATAAAAACTACACAGATGCATTCTGTGAAACTTATTTCTGATCTGTAAATTCAGTTAACAGAGATAAAACATATTTTTGATTGAGCAGTTATGAAACACTCTTTTTGTAGAAAATGCAAGTGGAGATTCGGAGCGCTAAGAGGGTAATAGTGGAAAAAGGAATGTCTTCAAATATAAACTACACAGAATCATTCGGTGAAACTTCTTTCTGATCTGTGCATTCAGCTAACAGAGTTAAACCATACTTTTGATTGAGCAGTTTTGAACACTCTTTCTGTAGAAAATGCAACTGGACATTCGTAGCGCTAAGTGGGTAATAGTGGAAAAAAGAATATGTTCAAATATAAACTACACAGAAGCATTGTATGAAACTTCTTTCTGTTCTGTGCATTCAACTAACAGAGTTGAACCTTATTTTTGATTGAGCCGTTCTGAAACACTCTTTCTGTAGAAACTGCAATTGGACATTCTGAGCGCTAAGAGGCCTATATTGGGAAAAAGAATGTCTACAAGTAAAAACTACACAGAAGAATTGTGTGAAACTTCTTTCTGTTCTGTTTGTTCAACTAAAAGAGTTGAACCTTAGTTTTGATTGAGCCGTTCTGAAACACTATTTCTGTAGAAAATGCAAGTGGATATTCGGAGCGATAATAGGGTAATAGTGGAAAAAGGAATGTCTCCAAATATAAACTACACAGAATCATTCTGTGAAACTTCTTTCTGATCTGTGCATTCAGCTAACAGAGTTAAACCATACTTTTGATTGAGCAGATCTGAACACTCTTTCTGTAGAAAATGCAACTGGACATTTGGAGCGCTAAGAGAGTAGTAGTGGAAAAAGGAATATATTCAAATATAAACTACACAGAAGCATTCTGTGAAACTTCTTTCTGATCTGAGCATTCAGCTAACAGAGTTAAACCATACTTTTGATTGAGCAGTTTTGAAACACTCTGTCTGTAGAAAATGCAACTGGACATTCGTAGCGCTAAGTGGGTAATAGTGGAAAAAAGAGTATGTTCAAATATAAACTACACAGAAGCATTGTATGAAATTTCTTTCTGTTCTGTGCATTCAACTAACAGAGTTGAACCTTACTTTTGATTGAGCCTTTCTGAAACACTCTTTCTGTAGAAACTGCAATTGGACATTCTGAGCGCTAAGAGGCCTCTATTGGGAAATAAAATATCTTCAAATAAAAACTACACAGAAGCATTGTGTGAAACTTATTTCTGATATGTTCCTTAAGCTAACAGAGTTAAACCATACTTTTGATTGCGCAGTTCTGAACACCCTTTCTGTAGAAAATGCAAGTGGACATTTGGAGCGCTAAGAGGGTAATAGTGGAAAAGGGAATATATTCAAATATAAACTACACAGTAGCATTCTGTGAAAATTCTTTCTGTTCTGTGCATTCAACTAACAGAGTTGAACCTTACTTTTGATTGAGCCGTTCTGAAACACTCTTTCTGTAGAAACTGCAATTGGACATGCTAAGCGCTAAGAGGCCTACATTGGGAAAAAGAATATCTTCAAATAAAAACTACACAGATGCATTCTGTGAAACTTATTTCTGATCTGTAAATTCAGTTAACAGAGATAAAACATATTTTTGATTGAGCAGTTATGAAACATTCTTTTTGTAGAAAATGCAAGTGGAGATTCGGAGCGCTAAGATGGTAATAGTGGAAAAAGGAATATATTCAAATATAAACTACACAGTAGCATTCTGTGAAAATTCTTTCTGTTCTGTGCATTCAACTAACAGAGTTGAACCTTACTTTTGATTGCGCCGTTCTGAAACACTCTTTCTGTAGAAACTGCAATTGGACATGCTAAGCGCTAAGAGGCCTACATTGGGAAAAAGAATATCTTCAAATAAAAACTACACAGATGCATTCTGTGAAACTTATTTCTGATCTGTAAATTCAGTTAACAGAGATAAAACATATTTTTGATTGAGCAGTTATGAAACACTCTTTTTGTAGAAAATGCAAGTGGAGATTCGGAGCGCTAAGAGGGTAATAGTGGAAAAAGGAATGTCTTCAAATATAAACTACACAGAATCATTCGGTGAAACTTCTTTCTGATCTGTGCATTCAGCTAACAGAGTTAAACCATACTTTTGATTGAGCAGTTTTGAACACTCTTTCTGTAGAAAATGCAACTGGACATTCGTAGCGCTAAGTGGGTAATAGTGGAAAAAAGAATATGTTCAAATATAAACTACACAGAAGCATTGTATGAAACTTCTTTCTGTTCTGTGCATTCAACTAACAGAGTTGAACCTTATTTTTGATTGAGCCGTTCTGAAACACTCTTTCTGTAGAAACTGCAATTGGACATTCTGAGCGCTAAGAGGCCTATATTGGGAAAAAGAATGTCTACAAGTAAAAACTACACAGAAGAATTGTGTGAAACTTCTTTCTGTTCTGTTTGTTCAACTAAAAGAGTTGAACCTTAGTTTTGATTGAGCCGTTCTGAAACACTATTTCTGTAGAAAATGCAAGTGGAGATTCGGAGCGCTAATAGGGTAATAGTGGAAAAAGGAATGTCTCCAAATATAAACTACACAGAATCATTCTGTGAAACTTCTTTCTGATCTGTGCATTCAGCTAACAGAGTTAAACCATACTTTTGATTGAGCAGATCTGAACACTCTTTCTGTAGAAAATGCAACTGGACATTTGGAGCGCTAAGAGAGTAGTAGTGGAAAAAGGAATATATTCAAATATAAACTACACAGAAGCATTCTGTGAAACTTCTTTCTGATCTGAGCATTCAGCTAACAGAGTTAAACCATACTTTTGATTGAGCAGTTTTGAAACACTCTGTCTGTAGAAAATGCAACTGGACATTCGTAGCGCTAAGTGGGTAATAGTGGAAAAAAGAGTATGTTCAAATATAAACTACACAGAAGCATTGTATGAAATTTCTTTCTGTTCTGTGCATTCAACTAACAGAGTTGAACCTTACTTTTGATTGAGCCTTTCTGAAACACTCTTTCTGTAGAAACTGCAATTGGACATTCTGAGCGCTAAGAGGCCTCTATTGGGAAATAAAATATCTTCAAATAAAAACTACACAGAAGCATTGTGTGAAACTTATTTCTGATATGTTCCTTAAGCTAACAGAGTTAAACCATACTTTTGATTGCGCAGTTCTGAACACCCTTTCTGTAGAAAATGCAAGTGGACATTTGGAGCGCTAAGAGGGTAATAGTGGAAAAGGGAATATATTCAAATATAAACTACACAGTAGCATTCTGTGAAAATTCTTTCTGTTCTGTGCATTCAACTAACAGAGTTGAACCTTACTTTTGATTGAGCCGTTCTGAAACACTCTTTCTGTAGAAACTGCAATTGGACATGCTAAGCGCTAAGAGGCCTACATTGGGAAAAAGAATATCTTCAAATAAAAACTACACAGATGCATTCTGTGAAACTTATTTCTGATCTGTAAATTCAGTTAACAGAGATAAAACATATTTTTGATTGAGCAGTTATGAAACACTCTTTTTGTAGAAAATGCAAGTGGAGATTCGGAGCGCTAAGATGGTAATAGTGGAAAAAGGAATATATTCAAATATAAACTACACAGTAGCATTCTGTGAAAATTCTTTCTGTTCTGTGCATTCAACTAACAGAGTTGAACCTTACTTTTGATTGAGCCGTTCTGAAACACTCTTTCTGTAGAAACTGCAATTGGACATGCTAAGCGCTAAGAGGCCTACATTGGGAAAAAGAATATCTTCAAATAAAAACTACACAGATGCATTCTGTGAAACTTATTTCTGATCTGTAAATTCAGTTAACAGAGATAAAACATATTTTTGATTGAGCAGTTATGAAACACTCTTTTTGTAGAAAATGCAAGTGGAGATTCGGAGCGCTAAGAGGGTAATAGTGGAAAAAGGAATGTCTTCAAATATAAACTACACAGAATCATTCGGTGAAACTTCTTTCTGATCTGTGCATTCAGCTAACAGAGTTAAACCATACTTTTGATTGAGCAGTTTTGAACACTCTTTCTGTAGAAAATGCAACTGGACATTCGTAGCGCTAAGTGGGTAATAGTGGAAAAAAGAATATGTTCAAATATAAACTACACAGAAGCATTGTATGAAACTTCTTTCTGTTCTGTGCATTCAACTAACAGAGTTGAACCTTATTTTTGATTGAGCCGTTCTGAAACACTCTTTCTGTAGAAACTGCAATTGGACATTCTGAGCGCTAAGAGGCCTATATTGGGAAAAAGAATGTCTACAAGTAAAAACTACACAGAAGAATTGTGTGAAACTTCTTTCTGTTCTGTTTGTTCAACTAAAAGAGTTGAACCTTAGTTTTGATTGAGCCGTTCTGAAACACTATTTCTGTAGAAAATGCAAGTGGAGATTCGGAGCGCTAATAGGGTAATAGTGGAAAAAGGAATGTCTCCAAATATAAACTACACAGAATCTTCTGTGAAACTTCTTTCTGATCTGTGCATTCAGCTAACAGAGTTAAACCATACTTTTGATTCAGCAGATCTGAACACTCTTTCTGTAGAAAATGCAACTGGACATTTGGAGTGCTAAGAGAGTATTAGTGAAAAAAGGAATATATTCAAATATAAAGTACACAGAAGCATTCTGTGAAATTTCTTTCTGATCTGAGCATTCAGCTAACAGAGTTAAACCATACTTTTGATTGAGCAGTTTTGAAACACTCTGTCTGTAGAAAATGCAACTGGACATTCGTAGCGCTAAGTGGGTAATAGTGGAAAAAAGAGTATGTTCAAATATAAACTACACAGAAGCATTGTATGAAATTTCTTTCTGTTCTGTGCATTCAACTAACAGAGTTGAACCTTACTTTTGATTGAGCCTTTCTGAAACACTCTTTATGTAGAAACTGCAATTGGACATTCTGAGCGCTAAGAGGCCTCTATTGGGAAATATAATATCTTCAAATAAAAACTACACAGAAGCATTGTGTGAAACTTATTTCTGATATGTTCATTAAGCTAACAGAGTTAAACCATACTTTTGATTGCGCACTTCTGAACACCCTTTCTGTAGAAAATGCAAGTGGACATTTGGAGCGCTAAGAAGTAATAGTGGAAAAAGGAATATATTCAAATATAAACTACACAGTAGCATTCTGTGAAAATTCTTTCTGTTCTGTGCATTCAACTAACAGAGTTGAACCTTACTTTTGATTGAGCCTTTCTGAAACACTCTTTCTGTAGAAACTGCAATTGGACATGCTAAGCGCTAAGAGGCCTACATTGGGAAAAAGAATATCTTCAAATAAAAACTACACAGATGCATTCTGTGAAACTTATTTCTGATCTGTAAATTCAGTTAACAGAGATAAAACATATTTTTGATTGAGCAGTTATGAAACACTCTTTTTGTAGAAAATGCAAGTGGAGATTCGGAGCGCTAAGAGGGTAATAGTTGAAAAAGGAATGTCTTCAAATATAAACTACACAGAATCATTCGGTGAAACTTCTTTCTGATCTGTGCATTCAGCTAACAGAGTTAAACCATACTTTTGATTGAGCAGATCTGAACACTCTTTCTGTAGAAAATGCAACTGGACATTTGGAGCGCTAAGAGCGTAGTAGTGGAAATAGGAATATATTCAAATATAAACTACACAGAAGCCTTCTGTGAAACTTCTTTCTGATCTGAGCATTCAGCTAACAGACTTAAACCATACTTTTGATTGAGCAGTTTTGAAAAACTCTGTCTGTAGAAAATGCAACTGGACATTCGTAGCGCTAAGTGGGTAATAGTGGAAAAAAGAATATGTTCAAATATAAACTACACAGAAGCATTGTATGAAACTTCTTTCTGTTCTGTGCATTCAACTAACAGAGGTGAACCTTACTTTTGATTGAGCCGTTCTGAAACACTCTTTCTGTAGAAACTGCAATTGGACATTCTGAGCGCTAAGAGGCCTATATTGGGAAAAAGAATGTCTACAAATAAAAACTACACAGAAGAATTGTGTGAAACTTCTTTCTGTTCTGTTTGTTCAACTAAAAGAGTTGAACCGGCTGGGCGCGGTGGCTCACGCTTGTAATCCCAGCACTTTGGGAGGCCGAGGCGGGCGGATCACGAGGTCAGGAGATCGAGACCACTGTGAAACCCCGTCTCTACTAAAAATACAAAAAATTAGCCGGGCGTGGTGGTGGGCGCCTGTAGTCCCAGCTACTCGGAGAGGCTGAGGCAGGAGAATGGCGTGAACCCGGGAGGCGGAGCTTGCAGTGAGCCGTGATTGCGCCACTGCACTCCAGCCTGGGCGACAGAGCAAGACTCCGTCTCAAAAAAAAAAAAAAAAAAAAAAAAAAAAAAGAGTTGAACCTTAGTTTTGATTGAGCCGTTCTGAAACACTCTTTCTGTAGAAAATGCAAGTGGAGATTCGGAGCGCTAAGAGGGTAATAGTGGAAAAAGGAATGTCTCCAAATATAAACTACACAGAATCATTCTGTGAAACTTCTTTCTGATCTGTGCATTCAGCTAACAGAGTTAAACCATACTTTTGATTCAGCAGATCTGAACACTCTTTCTGTAGAAAATGCAACTGGACATTTGGAGCACTAAGAGAGTAGTAGTGGAAAAAGGAATATATTCAAATATAAACTACACAGAAGCATTCTGTGAAACTTCTTTCTGATCTGAGCATTCAGCTAACAGAGTTAAACCATACTTTTGATTGAGCAGTTTTGAAACACTCTGTCTGTAGAAAATGCAACTGGACATTCGTAGCGCTAAGTGGGTAATAGTGGAAAAAAGAGTATGTTCAGATATAAACTACACAGAAGCATTGTATGAAACTTCTTTCTGTTCTGTGCATTCAACTAACAGAGTTGAACCTTACTTTTGATTGAGCCTTTCTGAAACACTCTTTCTGTAGAAACTGCAATTGGACATTCTGAGCGCTAAGAGGCCTGTAATGGGAAAAATAATATCTTCAAATAAAAACTACACAGAAGCATTGTGCGAAACTTATTTCTGATATGTTCATTAAGCTAACAGAGTTAAACCATACTTTTGATTGCGCAGTTCTGAACACTCTTTCTGTAGAAAATGCAAGTGGACATTCGGAGCGCTAAGAGGGTAATAGTGGAAAAAGGAATATATTCAAATATAAACTACATAGTAGCATTCTGTGAAAATTCTTTCTGTTCTGTGCATTCAGCTAACAGAGTTGAACCTTACTTTTGATTGAGCCGTTCTGAAACACTCTTTCTGTAGAAACTGCAATTGGACATGCTAAGCGCTAAGAGGCCTACATTGGGAAAAAGAATATCTTCAAATAAAAACTACACAGATGCATTCTGTGAAATTTATTTCTGATCTGTAAATTCAGTTAACAGAGATAAAACATATTTTTGATTGAGCAGTTATGAAACACTCTTTTTGTAGAAAATGCAAGTGGAGATTCGGAGCGCTAAGAGGGTAATAGTGGAAAAAGGAATGTCTTCAAATATAAACTACACAGAATCATTCGGTGAAACTTCTTTCTGATCTGTGCATTCAGCTAACAGAGTTAAACCATACTTTTGATTGAGCAGATCTGAACACTCTTTCTGTAGAAAATGCAACTGGACATTTGGAGCGCTAAGAGCGTAGTAGTGGAAAAAGGAATATATTCAAATATAAACTACACAGAAGCATTCTGTGAAACTTCTTTCTGATCTGAGCATTCAGCTAACAGAGTTAAACCATACTTTTGATTGAGCAGTTTTGAAACACTCTGTAGAAAATGCAACTGGACATTCGTAGCGCTAAGTGGGTAATAGTGGAAAAAAGAATATGTTCAAATATAAACTACACAGAAGCATTGTATGAAACTTCTTTCTGTTCTGTGCATTCAACTAACAGAGTTGAACCTTACTTTTGATTGAGCCGTTCTGAAACACTCTTTCTGTAGAAACTGCAATTGGACATTCTGAGCGCTAAGAGGCCTATATTGGGAAAAAGAATGTCTACAAATAAAAACTACACAGAAGAATTGTGTGAAACTTCTTTCTGTTCTGTTTGTTCAACTAAAAGAGTTGAACCTTAGTTTTGATTGAGCCGTTCTGAAACACTCTTTCTGTAGAAAATGCAAGTGGAGATTCGGAGCGCTAAGAGGGTAATAGTGGAAAAAGGAATGTCTCCAAATATAAACTACACAGAATCATTCTGTGAAACTTCTTTCTGATCGGTGCATTCAGCTAACAGAGTTAAACCATACTTTTGATTGAGCAGATCTGAACACTCTTTCTGTAGAAAATGCAACTGGACATTTGGAGCGCTAAGAGAGTAGTAGTGGAAAAAGGAATATATACAAATATAAACTACACAGAAGCATTCTGTGAAATTTCTTTCTGATCTGAGCATTCAGCTAACAGAGTTAAACCATACTTTTGATTGAGCAGTTTTGAAACACTCTGTCTGTAGAAAATGCAACTGGACATTCGTAGCGCTAAGTGGATAATAGTGGAAAAAAGAGTATGTTCAGATATAAACTACACAGAAGCATTGTATGAAACTTCTTTGTGTTCTGTGCATTCAACTAACAGAGTTGAACCTTACTTTTGATTGAGCCTTTCTTAAACACTCTTTCTGTAGAAACTGCAATTGGACATTCTGAGCGCTAAGAGGCCTGTAATGGGAAAAATAATATCTTCAAATAAAAACTACACAGAAGCATTGTGTGAAACTTATTTCTGATATGTTCATTAAGCTAACAGAGTTAAACCATACTTTTGATTGCGCAGTTCTGAACACTCTTTCTGTAGAAAATGCAAGTGGACATTCGGAGCGCTAAGAGGGTAATAGTGGAAAAAGGAATATATTCAAATATAAACTACGCAGTAGCATTCTGTGAAAATTCTTTCTGTTCTGTGCATTCAACTAACAGAGTTGAACCTTACTTTTGATTGAGCCGTTCTGAAACACTCTTTCTGTAGAAACTGCAATTGGACATGCTAAGCGCTAAGAGGCCTACATTGGGAAAAAGAATATCTTCAAATAAAAACTACACAGATGCATTCTGTGAAACTTATTTCTGATCTGTAAATTCAGTTAACAGAGATAACACATATTTTTGATTGAGCAGTTATGAAACACTCTTTTTGTAGAAAATGCAAGTGGAGATTCGGAGCGCTAAGAGGGTAATAGTGGAAATAGGAATGTCTTCAAATATAAACTACACAGAATCATTCTGTGAAACTTCTTTCTGATCTGTGCATTCAGCTAACAGAGTTAAACCATACTTTTGATTGAGCAGATCTGAACACTCTTTCTGTAGAAAATGCAACTGGAAATTTGGAGCGCTAAGAGCGTAGTAGTGGAAAAAGGAATATATTCAAATATAAACTACACAGAAGCATTCTGTGAAACTTCTTTCTGATCTGAGCATTCAGCTAACAGAGTTAAACCATACTTTTGATTGAGCAGTTTTGAAACACTCTGTCTGTAGAAAATGCAACTGGACATTCGTAGCGCTAAGTGGGTAATAGTGGAAAAAAGAATATGTTCAAATATAAACTACACAGAAGCATTGTATGAAACTTCTTTCTGTTCTGTGCATTCAACTAACAGAGTTGAACCTTACTTTTGATTGAGCCGTTCTGAAACACTCTTTCTGTAGAAACTGCAATTGGACATTCTGAGCGCTAAGAGGCCTATATTGGGAAAAAGAATGTCTACAAATAAAAACTACACAGAAGAATTGTGTGAAACTTCTTTCTGTTCTGTTTGTTCAACTAAAAGAGTTGAACCTTAGTTTTGATTGAGCCGTTCTGAAACACTCTTTCTGTAGAAAATGCAAGTGGAGATTCGGAGCGCTAAGAGGGTAATAGTGGAAAAAGGAATGTCTCCAAATATAAACTACACAGAATCATTCTGTGAAACTTCTTTCTGATCTGTGCATTCAGCTAACAGAGTTAAACCATACTTTTGATTGAGCAGATCTGAACACTCTTTCTGTAGAAAATGCAACTGGACATTTGGAGCGCTAAGAGAGTAGTAGTGGAAAAAGGAATATATTCAAATATAAACTACACAGAAGCATTCTGTGAAACTTCTTTCTGATCTGAGCATTCAGCTAACAGAGTTAAACCATACTTTTGATTGAGCAGCTTTGAAACACTCTGTCTGTAGAAAATGCAACTGGACATTCGTAGCGCTAAGTGGATAATAGTGGAAAAAAGAGTATGTTCAGATATAAACTACACAGAAGCATTGTATGAAACTTCTTTGTGTTCTGTGCATTCAACTAACAGAGTTGAACCTTACTTTTGATTGAGCCTTTCTGAAACACTCTTTCTGTAGAAACTGCAATTGGACATTCTGAGCGCTAAGAGGCCTGTAATGGGAAAAATAATATCTTCAAATAAAAACTACACAGAAGCATTGTGTGAAACTTATTTCTGATATGTTCATTAAGCTAACAGAGTTAAACCATACTTTTGATTGCGCAGTTCTGAACACTCTTTCTGTAGAAAATGCAAGTGGACATTCGGAGCGCTAAGAGGGTAATAGTGGAAAAAGGAATATATTCAAATATAAACTACGCAGTAGCATTCTGTGAAAATTCTTTCTGTTCTGTGCATTCAACTAACAGACTTGAACCTTACTTTTGATTGAGCCGTTCTGAAACACTCTTTCTGTAGAAACTGCAATTGGACATGTTAAGCGCTAAGAGGCCTACATTGGGAAAAAGAATATCTTCAAATAAAAACTACACAGATGCATTCTGTGAAACTTATTTCTGATCTGTAAATTCAGTTAACAGAGATAACACATATTTTTGATTGAGCAGTTATGAAACACTCTTTTTGTAGAAAATGCAAGTGGAGATTCGGAGCGCTAAGAGGGTAATAGTGGAAATAGGAATGTCTTCAAATATAAACTACACAGAATCATTCTGTGAAACTTCTTTCTGTTCTGTGCATTCAACTAACAGAGTTGAACCTTACTTTTGATTGAGCCGTTCTGAAACACTCTTTCTGTAGAAACTGCAATTGGACATTCTGAGCGCTAAGAGGCCTATATTGGGAAAAAGAATGTCTACAAATAAAAACTACACAGAAGAATTGTGTGAAACTTCTTTCTGTTCTGTTTGTTCAACTAAAAGAGTTGAACCTTAGTTTTGATTGAGCCGTTCTGAAACACTCTTTCTGTAGAAAATGCAAGTGGAGATTCGGAGCGCTAAGAGGGTAATAGTGGAAAAAGGAATGTCTTCAAATATAAACTACACAGAATCATTCGGTGAAACTTCTTTCTGATCTGTGCATTCAGCTAACAGAGTTAAACCATACTTTTGATTGAGCAGATCTGAACACTCTTTCTGTAGAAAATGCAACTGGACATTTGGAGCGCTAAGAGCGTAGTAGTGGAAAAAGGAATATATTCAAATATAAACTACACAGAAGCATTCTGTGAACCTTCTTTCTGATCTGAGCATTCAGCTAACAGAATTAAACCATACTTTTGATTGAGCAGTTTTGAAACACTCTGTCTGTAGAAAATGCAACTGGACATTCGTAGCGTTAAGTGGGTAATAGTGGAAAAAAAAATATGTTTAAATATAAACTACACAGAAGCATTGTATGAAACTTCTTTCTGTTCTGTGCATTCAACTAACAGAGTTGAACCTTACTTTTGATTGAGCCGTTCTGAAACACTCTTTCTGTAGAAACTGCAATTGGACATTCTGAGCGCTAAGAGGCCTATATTGGGAAAAAGAATGTCTACAAATAAAAACTACACATTAGAATTGTGTGAAACTTCTTTCTGTTCTGTTTGTTCAACTAAAAGAGTTGAACCTTAGGTTTGATTGAGCCGTTCTGAAACACTCTTTCTGTAGAAAATGCAAGTGGAGATTCGGAGCGCTAAGAGGGTAATAGTGGAAAAAGGAATGTCTCCAAATATAAACTACACAGAAGCATTCTGTGAAACTTCTTTCTGATCTGAGAATTCAGCTAACAGAGTTAAACCATACTTTTGATTGAGCAGTTTTGAAACACTCTGTCTGTAGAAAATGCAACTGGACATTCGTAGCGCTAAGTGGGTATTAGTGGAAAAAAGAGTATGTTCAGATATAAACTACACAGAAGCATTGTATGAAACTTCTTTCTGTTCTGTGCATTCAACTAACAGAGTTGAACCTTACTTTTGATTGAGCCTTTCTGAAACACTCTTTCTGTAGAAACTGCAATTGGACATTCTGAGCGCTAAGAGGCCTGTAATGGGAAAAATAATATCTTCAAATAAAAACTACACAGAAGCATTGTGTGAAACTTATT
Organism: Symphalangus syndactylus; assembly: GCF_028878055.3. NCBI lineage: Eukaryota > Metazoa > Chordata > Mammalia > Primates > Hylobatidae > Symphalangus > Symphalangus syndactylus. The sequence continues at coordinate 105,250,730 of NC_072437.2, read as the reverse complement.
TCTGATATGTTCATTAAGCTAACAGAGTTAAACCATACTTTTGATTGCGCAGTTCTGAACACTCTTTCTGTAGAAAATGCAAGTGGACATTCGGAGCGCTAAGAGGGTAATAGTGGAAAAAGGAATATATTCAAATATAAACTACATAGTAGCATTCTGTGAAAATTCTTGCTGTTCTGTGCATTCAGCTAACAGAGTTGAACCTTACTTTTGATTGAGTCGTTCTGAAACACTCTTTCTGTAGAAACTGCAATTGGTCATGCTAAGCGCTAAGAGGCCTACATTGGGAAAAAGAATATCTTCAAATAAAAACTACACAGATGCATTCTGTGAAATTTATTTCTGATCTGTAAATTCAGTTAACAGAGATAAAACATATTTTTGATTGAGCAGGTATGAAACACTCTTTTTGTAGAAAATGCAAGTGGAGATACGGAGCGCTAAGAGGGTAATAGTGGAAAAAGGAATGTCTTCAAATATAAACTACACAGAATCATTCGGTGAAACTTCTTTCTGATCTGTGCATTCAGCTAACAGAGTTAAACCATACTTTTGATTGAGCAGTTCTGAACACTCTTTCTGTAGAAAATGCAACTGGACATTTGGAGCGCTAAGAGCGTAGTAGTGGAAAAAGGAATATATTCAAATATAAACTACACAGAAGCATTCTGTGAAACTTCTTTCTGATCTGGGCATTCAGCTAACAGAGTTAAACCATACTTTTGATTGAGCAGTTTTGAAACACTCTGTCTGTAGAAAATGCAACTGGACATTCGTAGCGCTAAGTGGGTAATAGTGGAAAAAAGAATATGTTCAAATATAAACTACACAGAAGCATTGTATGAAACTTCTTTCTGTTCTTTGCATTCAACTAACACAGTTGAACCTTACTTTTGATTGAGCCGTTCTGAAACACTCTTTCTGTAGAAACTGCAATTGGACATTCTGAGCGCTAAGAGGCCTATATTGGGAAAAAGAATGTCTACAAATAAAAACTACACAGAAGAATTGTGTGAAATTTCTTTCTGTTCTGTTTGTTCAACTAAAAGAGTTGAACCTTAGTTTTGATTGAGCCGTTCTGAAACACTCTTTCTGTAGAAAATGCAAGTGGAGATTCGGAGCGCTAAGAGGGTAATAGTGGAAAAAGGAATGTCTCCAAATATAAACTACACAGAATCATTCTGTGAAACTTCTTTCTGATCTGTGCATTCAGCTAACAGAGTTAAACCATACTTTTGATTCAGCAGATCTGAACACTCTTTCTGTAGAAAATGCAACTGGACATTTGGAGCGCTAAGAGAGTAGTAGTGGAAAAAGGAATATATTCAAATATAAACTACACAGAAGCATTCTGTGAAACTTCTTTCTGATCTGAGCATTCAGCTAACAGAGTTAAACCATACTTTTGATTGAGTAGCTTTGAAACACTCTGTCTGTAGAAAATGCAACTGGACATTCGTAGCGCTAAGTGGATAATAGTGGAAAAAAGAGTATGTTCAGATATAAACTACACAGAAGCATTGTATGAAACTTCTTTGTGTTCTGTGCATTCAACTAACAGAGTTGAACCTTACTTTTGATTGAGCCTTTCTGAAACACTCTTTCTGTAGAAACTGCAATTGGACATTCTGAGCGCTAAGAGGCCTGTAATGGGAAAAATAATATCTTCAAATAAAAACTACACAGAAACATTGTGTGAAACATATTTCTGATATGTTCATTAAGCTAACAGAGTTAAACCATACTTTTGATTGCGCAGTTCTGAATACTCTTTCTGTAGAAAATGCAAGTGGACATTCGGAGCGCTAAGAGGGTAATAGTGGAAAAAGGAATATATTCAAATATAAACTACGCAGTAGCATTCTGTGAAAATTCTTTCTGTTCTGTGCATTCAACTAACAGAGTTGAACCTTACTTTTGATTGAGCCGTTCTGAAACACTCTTTCTGTAGAAACTGCAATTGGACATGCTAAGCGCTAAGAGGCCTACATTGGGAAAAAGAATATCTTCAAATAAAAACTACACAGATGCATTCTGTGAAACATATTTCTGATCTGTAAATTCAGTTAACAGAGATAACACATATTTTTGATTGAGCAGTTATGAAACACTCTTTTTGTAGAAAATGCAAGTGGAGATTCGGAGCGCTAAGAGGGTAATAGTGGAAATAGGAATGTTTTCAAATATAAACTACACAGAATCATTCTGTGAAACTTCTTTCTGATCTGTGCATTCAGCTAACAGAGTTAAACCATACTTTTGATTGAGCAGATCTGAACACTCTTTCTGTAGAAAATGCAACTGGACATTTGGAGCGCTAAGAGCGTAGTAGTGGAAAAAGGAATATATTCAAATATAAACTACACAGAAGCATTCTGTGAAACTTCATTCTGATCTGAGCATTCAGCTAACAGAGTTAAACCATACTTTTGATTGAGCAGTTTTGAAACACTCTGTCTGTAGAAAATGCAACTGGACATTCGTAGCGCTAAGTGGGTAATAGTGGAAAAAAGAATATGTTCAAATATAAACTACACAGAAGCATTGTATGAAACTTCTTTCTGTTCTGTGCATTCAACTAACAGAGTTGAACCTTACTTTTGATTGAGCCGTTCTGAAACACTCTTTCTGTAGAAACTGCAATTGGACATTCTGAGCGCTAAGAGGCCTATATTGGGAAAAAGAATGTCTACAAATAAAAACTACACAGAAGAATTGTGTGAAACTTCTTTCTGTTCTGTTTGTTCAACTAAAAGAGTTGAACCTTAGTTTTGATTGAGCCGTTCTGAAACACTCTTTCTGTAGAAAATGCAAGTGGAGATTCGGAGCGCTAAGAGGGTAATAGTGGAAAAAGGAATGTCTTCAAATATAAACTACACAGAATCATTCGGTGAAACTTCTTTCTGATCTGTGCATTCAGCTAACAGAGTTAAACCATACATTTGATTCAGCAGATCTGAACACTCTTTCTGTATAAAATGCAATTGGACATTTGGAGCGCTAAGAGCGTAGTAGTGGAAAAAGGAATATATTCAAATATAAACTACACAGAAGCATTCTGTGAACCTTCTTTCTGATATGAGCATTCAGCTAACAGAGTTAAACCATACTTTTGATTGAGCAGTTTTGAAACAGTCTGTCTGTAGAAAATGCAACTGGACATTCGTGGCGCTAAGTGGGTAATAGTGGAAAAAAAAATATGTTTAAATATAAACTACACAGAAGCATTGTATGAAACTTCTTTCTGATCTGTGCATTCAACTAACAGAGGTGAACCTTACTTTTGATTGAGCCGTTCTGAAACACTCTTTCTGTAGAAACTGCAATTGTACATGCTAAGCGCTAAGAGGCCTATATTGGGAAAAAGAATGTCTACAAATAAAAACTACACAGAAGAATTGTGTGAAACTTCTTTCTGTTCTGTTTGTTCAACTAAAAGAGTTGAACCTTAGTTTTGATTGAGCCGTTCTGAAACACTCTTTCTGTAGAAAATGCAAGTGGAGATTCGGAGCGCTAAGAGGGTAATAGTGGAAAAAGGAATGTCTTCAAATATAAACTACACAGAATCATTCGGTGAAACTTCTTTCTGATCTGTGCATTCAGCTAACAGAGTTAAACCATACTTTTGATTGAGCAGATCTGAACACTCTTTCTGTAGAAAATGCAACTGGACATTTGGAGCGCTAATAGAGTAGTAGTGGAAAAAGGAATATATTCAAATATAAACTACACAGAAGCATTCTGTGAAACTTCTCTCTGATCTGAGCATTCAGCTAACAGAGTTAAACCATACTTTTGATTGAGCAGTTTTGAAACACTCTGTCTGTTGAAAATGAAACTGGACATTCGTAGCGCTAAGTGGGTAATAGTGGAAAAAAGAATATGTTCAAATATAAACTACACAGAAGCATTGTATGAAACTTCTTTCTGTTCTGTGCATTCAACTAACAGAGTTGAACCTTACTTTTGATTGAGCCTTTCTGAAACACTCTTTCTGTAGAAACTGCAATTGGACATTCTGAGCGCTAAGAGGCCTCTATTGGGAAAAATAATATCTTCAAATAAAAACTACACAGAAGCATTGTGTGAAACTTATTTCTGATATGTTCATTAAGCTAACAGAGTTAAACCATACTTTTGATTGCGCAGTTCTGAACACTCTTTCTGTAGAAAATGCAAGTGGACATTCGGAGCGCTAAGAGGGTAATAGTGGAAAAAGGAATATATTCAAATATAAACTACACAGTAGCATTCTGTGAAAATTCTTTCTGTTCTGTGCATTCAACTAACAGAGTTGAACCTTACTTTTGATTGAGCCGTTCTGAAACACTCTTTCTGTAGAAACTGCAATTGGACATGCTAAGCGCTAAGAGGCCTACATTGGTAAAAAGAATATCTTCAAATAAAAACAACACAGATGCATTCTGTGAAACTTATTTCTGATCTGTAAATTCAGTTAACAGAGATAAAACATATTTTTGATTGAGCAGTTATGAAACACTCTTTTTGTAGAAAATGCAAGTGGAGATTCGGAGCGCTAAGAGTGTAATAGTGGAAAAAGGAATGTCTTCAAATATAAACTACACAGAATCATTCGGTGAAACTTCTTTCTGATCTGAGCATTCAGCTAACAGAGTTAAACCATACTTTTGATTGAGCAGATCTGAACACTCTTTCTGTAGAAAATGCAACTGGACATTTGGAGCGCTAAGAGCGTAGTAGTGGAAAAAGGAATATATTCAAATATAAACTACACAGAAGCATTCTGTGAAACTTCTTTCTGATCTGAGCATTCAGCTAACAGAGTTAAACCATACTTTTGATTGAGCAGTTTTGAAACACTCTGTCTGTAGAAAATGCAACTGGACATTCGTAGCGCTAAGTGGGTAATAGTGGAAAAAAGAATATGTTCAAATATAAACTACACAGAAGCATTTTATGAAACTTCTTTCTGTTCTGTGCATTCAACTAACAGAGTTGAACCTTACTTTTGATTGAGCCGTTCTGAAACACTCTTTGTGTAGAAACATCAATTGGACATTCTGAGCGCTAAGAGGCCTATATTGGGAAAAAGAATGTCTACAAATAAAAACTACACAGAAGAATTGTGTGAAACTTCTTTCTGTTCTGTTTGTTCAACTAAAAGAGTTGAACCTTAGTTTTGATTGAGCCGTTCTGAAACACTCTTTCTGTAGAAAATGCAAGTGGAGATTCGGAGCGCTAAGAGGGTAATAGTGGAAAAAGGAATGTCTCCAAATATAAACTACACAGAATCATTCTGTGAAACTTCTTTCTGATCTGTGCATTCAGCTAACAGTGTTAAACCATACTTTTGATTGAGCAGATCTGAACACTCTTTCTGTAGAAAATGCAACTGGACATTTGGAGCGCTAAGAGAGTAGTAGTGGAAAAATGAATATATTCAAATATAAACTACACAGAAGCATTCTGTGAAACTTCTTTCTGATCTGAGCATTCAGCTAACAGAGTTAAACCATACTTTTGATTGAGCAGTTTTGAAACACTCTGTCTGTAGAAAATGCAACTGGACATTCGTAGCGCTAAGTGGGTAATAGTGGAAAAAAGAATATGTTCAAATATAAACTACACAGAAGCATTGTATGAAACTTCTTTCTGTTCTGTGCATTCAACTAACAGAGTTGAACCTTACTTTTGATTGAGCCGTTCTGAAACACTCTTTCTGTAGAAACTGCAATTGGACATTCTGAGCGCTAAGAGGCCTATATTGGGAAAAAGAATGTCTACAAATAAAAACTACACAGAAGAATTGTGTGAAACTTCTTTCTGTTCTGTTTGTTCAACTAAAAGAGTTGAACCTTAATTTTGATTGAGCCGTTCTGAAACACTCTTTCTGTAGAAAATGCAAGTGGAGATTCGGAGCGCTAAGAGGGTAATAGTGGAAAAAGGAATGTCTCCAAATATAAACTACACAGAATCATTCTGTGAAACTTCTTTCTGATCTGTGCATTCAGCTAACAGAGTTAAACCATACTTTTGATTCAGCAGATCTGAACACTCTTTCTGTAGAAAATGCAACTGGACATTTGGAGCACTAAGAGAGTAGTAGTGGAAAAAGGAATATATTCAAATATAAACTACACAGAAGCATTCTGTGAAACTTCTTTCTGATCTGAGCATTCAGCTAACAGAGTTAAACCATACTATTGATTGAGCAGTTTTGAAACACTCTGTCTGTAGAAAATGCAACTGGACATTCGTAAAGCTAAGTGGGTAATAGTGGAAAAAAGAATATGTTCAAATATAAACTACACAGAAGCATTGTATGAAACTTCTTTCTGTTCTGTGCATTCAACTAACAGAGTTGAACCTTAATTTTGATTGAGCCTTTCTGAAACACTCTTTCTGTAGAAACTGCATTTGGACATTCTGAGCGCTAAGAGGCCTGTATTGGGAAAAATAATAGCTTCAAATAAAAACTAAACAGAAGCATTGTGTGAAACTTATTTCTGATATGTTCATTAAGCTAACAGAGTTAAACCATACTTTTGATTGCGCAGTTCTGAACACTCTTTCTGTAGAAAATGCAAGTGCACATTCGGAGCGCTAAGAGGGTAATAGTGGAAAAAGGAATATATTCAAATATAAACTACACAGTAGCATTCTGTGAAAATTCTTTCTGTTCTGTGCATTCAACTAACAGAGTTGAACCTTACTTTTGATTGAGCCGTTCTGAAACACTCTTTCTGTAGAAACTGCAATTGGACATGCTAAGCGCTAAGAGGCCTACATTGGGAAAAAGAATATCTTCAAATAAAAACTACACAGATGCATTCTGTGAAACTTATTTCTGATCTGTAAATTCAGTTAACAGAGATAAAACATATTTTTGATTGAGCAGTTATGAAACACTCTTTTTGTAGAAAACGCAAGTGGAGATTCGGAGCGCTAAGAGGGTAATAGTGGAAAAAGAAATTTCTTCAAATATAAACTACACAGAATCATTCGGTGAAACTTCTTTCTGATCTGTGCATTCAGCTAACAGAGTTAAACCATACTTTTGATTGAGCAGATCTGAACACTCTTTCTGTAGAAAATGCAACTGGACATTTTGAGCGCTAAGAGCGTAGTAGTGGAAAAAGGAATATATTCAAATATAAACTACACAGAAGCATTCTGTGAAACTTCTTTCTGATCTGAGCATTCAGCTAACAGAGTTAAACCCTACTTTTGATTGAGCAGTTTTGAAACACTCTCTCTGTAGAAAATGCAACTGGACATTCGTAGCGCTAAGTGGGTAATAGTGGAAAAAAGAATATGTTCAAATATAAACTACACAGAAGCATTGTATGAAACTTCTTTCTGTTCTGTGCATTCAACTAACAGAGTTGAACCTTACTTTTGATTGAGCCGTTCTGAAACACTCTTTCTGTAGAAAATGCAATTGGACATTCTGAGCGCTAAGAGGCCTATATTGGGAAAAAGAATGTCTACAAATAAAAACTACACAGAAGAATTGTGTGAAACTTCTTTCTGTTCTGTTTGTTCAACTAAAAGAGTTGAACCTTAGTTTTGATTGAGCCGTTCTGAAACACTCTTTCTGTAGAAAATGCAAGTGGAGATTCGGAGCGCTAAGAGGGTAATAGTGGAAAAAGGAATGTCTCCAAATATAAACTACACAGAATCATTCTGTGAAACTTCTTTCTGATCTGTGCATTCAGCTAACAGAGTTAAACCATACTTTTGATTCAGCAGATCTGAACACTCTTTCTGTAGAAAATGCAACTGGACATTTGGAGCACTAAGAGAGTAGTAGTGGAAAAAGGAATATATTCAAATATAAACTACACAGAAGCATTCTGTGAAACTTCTTTCTGATCTGAGCATTCAGCTAACAGAGTTAAACCATACTTTTGATTGAGCAGTTTTGAAACACTCTGTCTGTAGAAAATGCAACTGGACATTCGTAGCGCTAAGTGGGTAATAGTGGAAAAAAGAATATGTTCAAATATAAACTACACAGAAGCATTGTATGAAACTTCTTTCTGTTCTGTGCATTCAACTAACAGAGTTGAACCTTACTTTTGATTGAGCCTTTCTGAAACACTCTTTCTGTAGAAACTGCATTTGGACATTCTGAGCGCTAAGAGGCCTGTATTGGGAAAAATAATAGCTTCAAATAAAAACTACACAGAAGCATTGTGTGAAACTTATTTCTGATATGTTCATTAAGCTAACAGAGTTAAACCATACTTTTGATTGCGCAGTTCTGAACACTCTTTCTGTAGAAAATGCAAGTGCACATTCGGAGCGCTAAGAGGGTAATAGTGGAAAAAGGAATATATTCAAATATAAACTACACAGTAGCATTCTGTGAAAATTCTTTCTGTTCTGTGCATTCAACTAACAGAGTTGAACCTTACTTTTGATTGAGCCGTTCTGAAACACTCTTTCTGTAGAAACTGCAATTGGACATGCTAAGCGCTAAGAGGCCTACATTGGGAAAAAGAATATCTTCAAATAAAAACTACACAGATGCATTCTGTGAAACTTATTTCTGATCTGTAAATTCAGTTAACAGAGATAAAACATATTTTTGATTGAGCAGTTATGAAACACTCTTTTTGTAGAAAACGCAAGTGGAGATTCGGAGCGCTAAGAGGGTAATAGTGGAAAAAGAAATGTCTTCAAATATAAACTACACAGAATCATTCGTTGAAACTTCTTTCTGATCTGTGCATTCAGCTAACAGAGTTAAACCATACTTTTGATTGAGCAGATCTGAACACTCTTTCTGTAGAAAATGCAACTGGACATTTTGAGCGCTAAGAGCGTAGTAGTGGAAAAAGGAATATATTCAAATATAAACTACACAGAAGCATTCTGTGAAACTTCTTTCTGATCTGAGCATTCAGCTAACAGAGTTAAACCATACTTTTGATTGACCAGTTTTGAAACACTCTGTCTGTAGAAAATGCAACTGGACATTCGTAGCGCTAAGTGGGTAATAGTGGAAAAAAGAGTATGTTCAAATATAAACTACACAGAAGCATTGTATGAAACTTCTTTCTGTTCTGTGCATTCAACTAACAGAGTTGAACCTTACTTTTGATTGAGCCTTTCTGAAACACTCTTTCTGTAGAAACTGCAATTGGACATTCTGAGCGCTAAGAGGCCTATATTGGGAAAAATAATATCTTCAAATAAAAACTACACAGAAGCATTGTGTGAAACTTATTTCTGATATGTTCATTAAGCTAACAGAGTTAAACCATACTTTTGATTGCGCAGTTCTGAACACTCTTTCTGTAGAAAATGCAAGTGGACATTCGGAGCGCTAAGAGGGTAATAGTGGAAAAAGGAATATATACAAATATAAACTACACAGTAGCATTCTGTGAAAATTCTTTCTGTTCTGTGCATTCAACTAACAGAGTTGAGACTTACTTTTGATTGAGCCGTTCTGAAACACTCTTTCTGTAGAAACTGCAATTGGACATGCTAAGCGCTAAGAGGCCTACATTGGGAAAAAGAATATCCTCAAATAAAAACTACACAGATGCATTCTTTGAAACTTATTTCTGATCTGTTAATTCAGTTAACAGAGATAAAACATATTTTTGATTGAGCAGTCATGAAACACTCTTTTTGTAGAAAATGCAAGTGGAGATTCGGAGCGCTAAGAGGGTAATAGTGGAAAAAGGAATGTCTTCAAATATAAACTACACAGAATCATTCGGTGAAACTTCTTTCTGATCTGTGCATTCAGCTAACAGAGTTAAACCATACTTTTGATTGAGCAGATCTGAACACTCTTTCTGTAGAAAATGCAACTGGACATTTGGAGCGCTAAGAGCGCAGTAGTGGAAAAAGGAATATATTCAAATATAAACTACACAGAAGCATTCTGTGAAACTTCTTTCTGATCTGAGCATTCAGCTAACAGAGTTAAACCATACTTTTGATTGAGCAGTTTTGAAACACTCTGTCTGTAGAAAATGCAACTGGACATTCGTAGCGCTAAGTGGGTAATAGTGGAAAAAAAATATGTTTAAATATAAACTACACAGAAGCATTGTATGAAACTTCTTTCTGTTCTGTGCATTCAACTAACAGAGGTGAACCTTACTTTTGATTGAGCCGTTCTGAAACACTCTTTCTGTAGAAACTGCAATTGGACATTCTGAGCGCTAAGAGGCCTATATTGGGAAAAAGAATGTCTACAAATAAAAACTACACAGAAGAATTGTGTGAAACTTCTTTCTGTTCTGTTTGTTCAACTAAAAGAGTTGAACCTTAGTTTTGATTGAGCCGTTCTGAAACACTCTTTCTGTAGAAAATGCAAGTGGAGATTCGGAGCGCTAAGAGGGTAATAGTGGAAAAAGGAATGTCTCCAAATATAAACTACACAGAATCATTCTGTGAAACTTCTTTCTGATCTGTGCATTCAGCTAACAGAGTTAAACCATACTTTTGATTCAGCAGATCTGAACACTCTTTCTGTAGAAAATGCAACTGGACATTTGGGGCACTAAGAGAGTAGTAGTGGAAAAAGGAATATATTCAAATATAAACTACACAGAAGCATTCTGTGAAACTTCTTTCTGATCTGAGAATTCAGCTAACAGAGTTAAACCATACTTTTGATTGAGCAGTTTTGAAACACTCTGTCTGTAGAAAATGCAACTGGACATTCGTAGCGCTAAGTGGGTAATAGTGGAAAAAAGAATATATTCAAATATAAACTACACAGAAGCATTGTATGAAACTACTTTCTGTTCTGTGCATTCAACTAACAGAGTTGAACCTTACTTTTGATTGAGCCTTTCTGAAACACTCTTTCTGTAGAAACTGCAATTGGACATTCTGAGAGTTAAGAGGCCTCTATTGGGAAAAATAATATCTTCAAATAAAAACTACACAGAAGCATTGTGTGAAACTTATTTCTGATATGTTCATTAAGTTAACAGAGTTAAACCATACTTTTGATTGCGCAGTTCTGAACACCCTTTCTGTAGAAAATGCAAGTGGACATTCGGAGCGCTAAGAGGGTAATAGTGGAAAAAGGAATATATTCAAATATAAACTACACAGTAGCATTCTGTGAAAATTCTTTCTGTTCTGTGCATTCAACTAACAGAGTTGAACCTTACTTTTGATTGAGCCGTTCTGAAACACTCTTTCTGTAGAAACTGCAATTGGACATGCTAAGCGCTAAGAGGCCTACATTGGGAAAAGGAATATCTTCAAATAAAAACTACACAGATGCATTCTGTGAAAATTATTTCTGATCTGTTAATTCAGTTAACAGAGATAAAACATATTTTTGATTGAGCAGTCATGAAACACTCTTTTTGTAGAAAACGCAAGTGGAGATTCGGAGCGCTAAGGGGGTAATAGTGGAAAAAGAAATGTCTTCAAATATAAACTACACAGAATCATTCGGTGAAACTTCTTTCTGATCTGTGCATTCAGCTAACAGAGTTAAAACATACTTTTGATTGAGCAGATCTGAACACTCTTTCTGTAGAAAATGCAACTGGACATTTTGAGCGCTAAGAGCGTAGTAGTGGAAAAAGGAATATATTCAAATATAAACTACACAGAAACATTCTGTGAAACTTCTTTCTGATCTGAGCATTCAGTTAACAGAGTTAAACCATACTTTTGATTGAGCAGTTTTGAAACACTATGTCTGTAGAAAATGCAACTGGACATTCGTAGCGCTACGTGGGTAATAGTGGAAAAAAGAATATTTTCAAATATAAACTACACAGAAGCATTGTATGAAACTTCTTTCTGTTCTGTGCATTCAACTAACAGAGTTGAACCTTACTTTTGATTGAGCCGTTCTGAAACACTCTTTCTGTAGAAACTGCAATTGGACATTCTGAGCGCTAGGAGGCCTATATTGGGAAAAAGAATGTCTACAAATAAAAACTACACAGAAGAATTGTGTGAAACTTCTTTCTGTTCTGTTTGTTCAACTAAAAGAGTTGAACCTTAGTTTTGATTGAGCCGTTCTGAAACACTCTTTCTGTAGAAAATGCAAGAGGAGATTCGGAGCGCTAAGAGGGTAATAGTGGAAAAGGGAATGTCTTCAAATATAAACTACACAGAATCATTCGGTGAAACATCTTTCTGATCTGTGCATTCAGCTAACAGAGTTAAACCATACTTTTGATTGAGCAGATCTGAACACTCTTTCTGTAGAAAATGCAACTGGAAATTTTGAGCGCTAAGAGCGTAGTAGTGGAAAAAGGAATATATTCAAATATAAACTACACAGAAGCATTCTGTGAAACTTCTTTCTGATCTGAGCATTCAGCCAACAGAGTTAAACCATACTTTTGATTGAGCAGTTTTGAAACACTCTGTCTGTAGAAAATGCAACTGGACATTCGTAGCGCTAAGTGGGTAATAGTGGAAAAAAGAGTATGTTCAAATATAAACTACACAGAAGCATTGTATGAAACTACTTTCTGTTCTGTGCATTCAACTAACAGAGTTGAACCTTACTTTTGATTGAGCCTTTCTGAAACACTCTTTCTGTAGAAAATGCAATTGGACATTCTGAGCGCTAAGAGGCCTATATTGGGAAAAATAATATCTTCAAATAAAAACTACACAGAAGCATTGTGTGAAACTTATTTCTGATATGTTCATTAAGCTAACAGAGTTAAACCATACTTTTGATTGCGCAGTTCTGAACACTCTTTCTGTAGAAAATGCAAGTGGACATTCGGAGCGCTAAGAGGGTAATAGTGGAAAAAGGAATATATACAAATATAAACTACACAGTAGCATTCTGTGAAAATTCTTTCTGTTCTGTGCATTCAACTAACAGAGTTGAGACTTACTTTTGATTGAGCCGTTCTGAAACACTCTTTCTGTAGAAACTGCAATTGGACATGCTAAGCGCTAAGAGGCCTACATTGGGAAAAAGAATATCCTCAAATAAAAACTACACAGATGCATTCTGTGAAACTTATTTCTGATCTGTTAATTCAGTTAACAGAGATAAAACATATTTTTGATTGAGCAGTTATGAAACACTCTTTTTGTAGAAAATGCAAGTGGAGATTCGGAGCGCTAAGAGGGTAATAGTGGAAAAAGGAATGTCTTCAAATATAAACTACACAGAATCATTCGGTGAAACTTCTTTCTGATCTGTGCATTCAGCTAACAGAGTTAAACCATACTTTTGATTGAGCAGATCTGAACACTCTTTCTGTAGAAAATGCAACTGGACATTTGGAGCGCTAAGAGCGTAGTAGTGGAAAAAAGAATATATTCAAATATAAACTACACAGAAGCATTCTGTGAAACTTCTTTCTGATCTGAGCATTCAGCTAACAGAGTTAAACCATACTTTTGATTGAGCAGTTTGAAACAGTCTGTCTGTAGAAAATGCAACTGGACATTCGTAGCGCTAAGTGGGTAATAGTGGAAAAAAGAGTATGTTCAAATATAAACTACACAGAAGCATTGTATGAAACTTCTTTCTGTTCTGTGCATTCAACTAACAGAGTTGAACCTTACTTTTGATTGAGCCTTTCTGAAACACTCTTTCTGTAGAAACTGCAATTGGACATTCTGAGCGCTAAGAGGCCTATATGGGGAAAAATAATATCTTCAAATAAAAACTACACAGAAGCATTGTGTGAAACTTATTTCTGATATGTTCATTAAGCTAACAGAGTTAAACCATACTTTTGATTGCGCAGTTCTGAACACTCTTTCTGTAGAAAATGCAAGTGGACATTCGGAGCGCTAAGAGGGTAATAGTGGAAAAAGGAATATATACAAATATAAACTACACAGTAGCATTCTGTGAAAATTCTTTCTGTTCTGTGCATTCAACTAACAGAGTTGAGACTTACTTTTGATTGAGCCGTTCTGAAACACTCTTTCTGTAGAAACTGCAATTGGACATGCTAAGCGCTAAGAGGCCTACATTGGGAAAAAGAATATCCTCAAATAAAAACTACACAGATGCATTCTGTGAAACTTATTTCTGATCTGTTAATTCAGTTAACAGAGATAAAACATATTTTTGATTGAGCAGTCATGAAACACTCTTTTTGTAGAAAATGCAAGTGGAGATTCGGAGCGCTAAGAGGGTAATAGTGGAAAAAGGAATGTCTTCAAATATAAACTACACAGAATCATTCGGTGAAACTTCTTTCTGATCTGTGCATTCAGCTAACAGAGTTAAACCATACTTTTGATTGAGCAGATCTGAACACTCTTTCTGTAGAAAATGCAACTGGACATTTGGAGCGCTAAGAGCGCAGTAGTGGAAAAAGGAATATATTCAAATATAAACTACACAGAAGCATTCTGTGAAACTTCTTTCTGATCTGAGCATTCAGCTAACAGAGTTAAACCATACTTTTGATTGAGCAGTTTTGAAACACTCTGTCTGTAGAAAATGCAACTGGACATTCGTAGCGCTAAGTGGGTAATAGTGGAAAAAAAATATGTTTAAATATAAACTACACAGAAGCATTGTATGAAACTTCTTTCTGTTCTGTGCATTCAACTAACAGAGGTGAACCTTACTTTTGATTGAGCCGTTCTGAAACACTCTTTCTGTAGAAACTGCAATTGGACATTCTGAGCGCTAAGAGGCCTATATTGGGAAAAAGAATGTCTACAAATAAAAACTACACAGAAGAATTGTGTGAAACTTCTTTCTGTTCTGTTTGTTCAACTAAAAGAGTTGAACCTTAGTTTTGATTGAGCCGTTCTGAAACACTCTTTCTGTAGAAAATGCAAGTGGAGATTCGGAGCGCTAAGAGGGTAATAGTGGAAAAAGGAATGTCTCCAAATATAAACTACACAGAATCATTCTGTGAAACTTCTTTCTGATCTGTGCATTCAGCTAACAGAGTTAAACCATACTTTTGATTCAGCAGATCTGAACACTCTTTCTGTAGAAAATGCAACTGGACATTTGGGGCACTAAGAGAGTAGTAGTGGAAAAAGGAATATATTCAAATATAAACTACACAGAAGCATTCTGTGAAACTTCTTTCTGATCTGAGAATTCAGCTAACAGAGTTAAACCATACTTTTGATTGAGCAGTTTTGAAACACTCTGTCTGTAGAAAATGCAACTGGACATTCGTAGCGCTAAGTGGGTAATAGTGGAAAAAAGAATATATTCAAATATAAACTACACAGAAGCATTGTATGAAACTACTTTCTGTTCTGTGCATTCAACTAACAGAGTTGAACCTTACTTTTGATTGAGCCTTTCTGAAACACTCTTTCTGTAGAAACTGCAATTGGACATTCTGAGAGTTAAGAGGCCTCTATTGGGAAAAATAATATCTTCAAATAAAAACTACACAGAAGCATTGTGTGAAACTTATTTCTGATATGTTCATTAAGTTAACAGAGTTAAACCATACTTTTGATTGCGCAGTTCTGAACACCCTTTCTGTAGAAAATGCAAGTGGACATTCGGAGCGCTAAGAGGGTAATAGTGGAAAAAGGAATATATTCAAATATAAACTACACAGTAGCATTCTGTGAAAATTCTTTCTGTTCTGTGCATTCAACTAACAGAGTTGAACCTTACTTTTGATTGAGCCGTTCTGAAACACTCTTTCTGTAGAAACTGCAATTGGACATGCTAAGCGCTAAGAGGCCTACATTGGGAAAAGGAATATCTTCAAATAAAAACTACACAGATGCATTCTGTGAAAATTATTTCTGATCTGTTAATTCAGTTAACAGAGATAAAACATATTTTTGATTGAGCAGTCATGAAACACTCTTTTTGTAGAAAACGCAAGTGGAGATTCGGAGCGCTAAGGGGGTAATAGTGGAAAAAGAAATGTCTTCAAATATAAACTACACAGAATCATTCGGTGAAACTTCTTTCTGATCTGTGCATTCAGCTAACAGAGTTAAACCATACTTTTGATTGAGCAGATCTGAACACTCTTTCTGTAGAAAATGCAACTGGACATTTTGAGCGCTAAGAGCGTAGTAGTGGAAAAAGGAATATATTCAAATATAAACTACACAGAAGCATTCTGTGAAACTTCTTTCTGATCTGAGCATTCAGTTAACAGAGTTAAACCATACTTTTGATTGAGCAGTTTTGAAACACTATGTCTGTAGAAAATGCAACTGGACATTCGTAGCGCTACGTGGGTAATAGTGGAAAAAAGAATATTTTCAAATATAAACTACACAGAAGCATTGTATGAAACTTCTTTCTGTTCTGTGCATTCAACTAACAGAGTTGAACCTTACTTTTGATTGAGCCGTTCTGAAACACTCTTTCTGTAGAAACTGCAATTGGACATTCTGAGCGCTAGGAGGCCTATATTGGGAAAAAGAATGTCTACAAATAAAAACTACACAGAAGAATTGTGTGAAACTTCTTTCTGTTCTGTTTGTTCAACTAAAAGAGTTGAACCTTAGTTTTGATTGAGCCGTTCTGAAACACTCTTTCTGTAGAAAATGCAAGAGGAGATTCGGAGCGCTAAGAGGGTAATAGTGGAAAAGGGAATGTCTTCAAATATAAACTACACAGAATCATTCGGTGAAACATCTTTCTGATCTGTGCATTCAGCTAACAGAGTTAAACCATACTTTTGATTGAGCAGATCTGAACACTCTTTCTGTAGAAAATGCAACTGGAAATTTTGAGCGCTAAGAGCGTAGTAGTGGAAAAAGGAATATATTCAAATATAAACTACACAGAAGCATTCTGTGAAACTTCTTTCTGATCTGAGCATTCAGCCAACAGAGTTAAACCATACTTTTGATTGAGCAGTTTTGAAACACTCTGTCTGTAGAAAATGCAACTGGACATTCGTAGCGCTAAGTGGGTAATAGTGGAAAAAAGAGTATGTTCAAATATAAACTACACAGAAGCATTGTATGAAACTACTTTCTGTTCTGTGCATTCAACTAACAGAGTTGAACCTTACTTTTGATTGAGCCTTTCTGAAACACTCTTTCTGTAGAAAATGCAATTGGACATTCTGAGCGCTAAGAGGCCTCTATTGGGAAAAAGAATATCTTCAAATAAAAACTACACAGAAGCATTGTGTGAAACTTATTTCTGATATGTTCATTAAGCTAACAGAGTTAAACCATACTTTTGATTGCGCAGTTCTGAACACTCTTTCTGTAGAAAATGCAAGTGGACATTCGGAGCGCTAAGAGGGTAATAGTGGAAAAAGGAATATATTCAAATATAAACTACACAGTAGCATTCTGTGAAAATTCTTTCTGTTCTGTGCATTCAACTAACAGAGTTGAACCTTACTTTTGATTGAGCCGTTCTGAAACACTCTTTCTGTAGAAACTGCAATTGGACATGCTAAGCGCTAAGAGGCCTACATTGGGAAAAAGAATATCTTCAAATAAAAACTACACAGATGCATTCTGTGAAACTTATTTCTGATCTGTTAATTCAGTTAACAGAGATAAAACATATTTTTGATTGAGCAGTCATGAAACACTCTTTTTGTAGAAAATGCAAGTGGAGATTCGGAGCGCTAAGAGGGTAATAGTGGAAAAAGGAATGTCTTCAAATATAAACTACACAGAATCATTCGGTGAAACTTCTTTCTGATCTGTGCATTCAGCTAACAGAGTTAAACCATACTTTTGATTGAGCAGATCTGAACACTCTTTCTGTAGAAAATGCAACTGGACATTTGGAGCGCTAAGAGCGTAGTAGTGGAAAAAGGAATATATTCAAATATAAACTACACAGAAGCATTCTGTGAAACTTCTTTCTGATCTGAGCATTCAGCTAACAGAGTTAAACCATATTTTGATTGAGCAGTTTTGAAACACTCTGTCTGTAGAAAATGCAACTGGACATTCGTAGCGCTAAGTGGGTAATAGTGGAAAAAAAAATATGTTTAAATATAAACTACACAGAAGCATTGTATGAAACTTCTTTCTGTTCTGTGCATTCAACTAACAGAGTTGAACCTTACTTTTGATTGAGCCGTTCTGAAACACTCTTTCTGTAGAAACTGCAATTGGACATTCTGAGCGCTAAGAGGCCTATATTGGGAAAAAGAATGTCTACAAATAAAAACTACACAGAAGAATTGTGTGAAACTTCTTTCTGTTCTGTTTGTGCAACTAAAAGAGTTGAACCTTAGTTTTGATTGAGCCGTTCTGAAACACTCTTTCTGTAGAAAATGCAAGTGGATATTCGGAGCGCTAAGAGGGTAATAGTGGAAAAAGGAATGTCTCCAAATATAAACTACACAGATTCATTCTGTGAAACTTCTTTCTGATCTGTGCATTCAGCTAACAGAGTTAAACCATACTTTTGATTCAGCAGATCTGAACACTCTTTCTGTAGAAAATGCAACTGGACATTTGGAGCACTAAGAGAGTAGTAGTGGAAAAAGGAATATATTCAAATATAAACTACACAGAAGCATTCTGTGAAACTTCTTTCTGATCTGAGCATTCAGCTAACAGAGTTAAACCATACTTTTGATTGAGCAGTTTTGAAACACTCTGTCTGTAGAAAGTGCAACTGGACAGTTGTAGCGCTAAGTGGGTAATAGTGGAAAAAAGAATATGTTCAAATATAAACTACACAGAAGCATTGTATGAAACTTCTTTCTTTTCTGTGCATTCAACTAACAGAGTTGAACCTTACTTTTGACTGAGCCTTTCTGAAACACTCTTTCTGTAGATACTGCAATTGGACATTCTGAGCGCTAAGAGGCCTCTATTGGGAAAAATAATATCTTCAAATAAAAACTACACAGAAGCATTGTGTGAAACTTATTTCTGATATGTTCATTAAGCTAAGAGAGTTAAACCATACTTTTGATTGCGCAGTTCTGAACACTCTTTCTGTAGAAAATGCAAGTGGACATTCGGAGCGCTAAGAGGGTAATAGTGGAAAAAGGAATATATTCAAATATAAAATACACAGTAGCATTCTGTGAAAATTCTTTCTGTTCTGTGCATTCAACTAACAGAGTTGAACCTTACTTTTGATTGAGCCGTTCTGAAACACTCTTTCTGTAGAAACTGCAATTGGACATGCTAAGCGCTAAGAGGCCTACATTGGGAAAAAGAATATCTTCAAATAAAAACTACACAGATGCATTCTGTGAAACTTATTTCTGATCTGTAAATTCAGTTAACAGAGATAAAACATATTTTTGATTGAGCAGTTATGAAACACTCTTTTTGTAGAAAATGCAAGTGGAGATTCGGAGCGCTAAGAGGGTAATAGTGAAAAAGGAATGTCTTCAAATATAAACTACACAGAATCATTTGGTGAAACTTCTTTCTGACCTGTGCATTCAGCTAACAGAGTTAAACCATACTTTTGATTGAGCAGATCTGAACACTCTTTCTGTAGAAAATGCAACTGGACATTTGGAGCGCTAAGAGCGTAGTAGTGGAAAAAGGAATATATTCAAATATAAACTACACAGAAGCATTCTGTGAAACTTCTTTCTGATCTGAGAATTCAGCTAACAGAGTTAAACCATACTTTTGATTGAGCAGTTTTGAAACACTCTGTCTGTAGAAAATGCAACTGGACATTCGTAGCGCTAAGTGGGTAATAGTGGAAAAAAGAATATGTTCAAATATAAACTACACAGAACCATTGTATGATACTTCTTTCTGTTCTGTGCATTCAACTAACAGAGTTGAACCTTACTTTTGATTGAGCCTTTCTGAAACACTCTTTCTGTAGAAACTGCAATTGGACATTCTGAGCGCTAAGAGGCCTCTATTGGGAAAAATAATATCTTCAAATAAAAACTACACAGAAGCATTGTGCGAAAGTTATTTCGGATATGTTCATTAAGCTAACAGAGTTAAACCATACTTTGGATTGCGCAGTTCTGAACACTCTTTCTGTAGAAAATGCAAGTGGACATTCGGAGCGCTAAGAGGGTAATAGTGGAAAAAGGAATATATTCAAATATAAACTACACAGTAGCATTCTGTGAAAATTCTTTCTGTTCTGTGCATTCAACTAACAGAGTTGAACCTTACTTTTGATTGAGCCGTTCTGAAACACTCTTTCTGTAGAAACTGCAATTGGACATGCTAAGCGCTAAGAGGCCTACATTGGGAAAAAGAATATCTTCAAATAAAAACTACACAGATGCATTCTGTGAAACTTATTTCTGATCTGTTAATTCAGTTAACAGAGATAAAACATATTTTTGATTGAGCAGTCATGAAACACTCTTTTTGTAGAAAATGCAAGTGGAGATTCGGAGCGCTAAGAGGGTAATAGTGGAAAAAGGAATGTCTTCAAATATAAACTACACAGAATCATTCGGTGAAACTTCTTTCTGATCTGTGCATTCAGCTAACAGAGTTAAACCATACTTTTGATTGAGCAGATCTGAACACTCTTTCTGTAGAAAATGCAACTGGACATTTGGAGCGCTAAGAGCGTAGTAGTGGAAAAAGGAATATATTCAAATATAAACTACACAGAAGCATTCTGTGAAACTTCTTTCTGATCTGAGCATTCAGCTAACAGAGTTAAACCATATTTTGATTGAGCAGTTTTGAAACACTCTGTCTGTAGAAAATGCAACTGGACATTCGTAGCGCTAAGTGGGTAATAGTGGAAAAAAAATATGTTTAAATATAAACTACACAGAAGCATTGTATGAAACTTCTTTCTGTTCTGTGCATTCAACTAACAGAGTTGAACCTTACTTTTGATTGAGCCGTTCTGAAACACTCTTTCTGTAGAAACTGCAATTGGACATTCTGAGCGCTAAGAGGCCTATATTGGGAAAAAGAATGTCTACAAATAAAAACTACACAGAAGAATTGTGTGAAACTTCTTTCTGTTCTGTTTGTGCAACTAAAAGAGTTGAACCTTAGTTTTGATTGAGCCGTTCTGAAACACTCTTTCTGTAGAAAATGCAAGTGGAGATTCGGAGCGCTAAGAGGGTAATAGTGGAAAATGGAATGTCTCCAAATATAAACTACACAGAATCATTCTGTGAAACTTCTTTCTGATCTGTGCATTCAGCTAACAGAGTTAAACCATACTTTTGATTCAGCAGATCTGAACACTCTTTCTGTAGAAAATGCAACTGGACATTTGGAGCACTAAGAGAGTAGTAGTGGAAAAAGGAATATATTCAAATATAAACTACACAGAAGCATTCTGTGAAACTTCTTTCTGATCTGAGCATTCAGCTAACAGAGTTAAACCATACTTTTGATTGAGCAGTTTTGAAACACTCTGTCTGTAGAAAGTGCAACTGGACATTTGTAGCGCTAAGTGGGTAATAGTGGAAAAAAGAATATGTTCAAATATAAACTACACAGAAGCATTGTATGAAACTTCTTTCTTTTCTGTGCATTCAACTAACAGAGTTGAACCTTACTTTTGACTGAGCCTTTCTGAAACACTCTTTCTGTAGATACTGCAATTGGACATTCTGAGCGCTAAGAGGCCTCTATTGGGAAAAATAATATCTTCAAATAAAAACTACACAGAAGCATTGTGTGAAACTTATTTCTGATATGTTCATTAAGCTAAGAGAGTTAAACCATACTTTTGATTGCGCAGTTCTGAACACTCTTTCTGTAGAAAATGCAAGTGGACATTCGGAGCGCTAAGAGGGTAATAGTGGAAAAAGGAATATATTCAAATATAAACTACACAGTAGCATTCTGTGAAAATTCTTTCTGTTCTGTGCATTCAACTAACAGAGTTGAACCTTACTTTTGATTGAGCCGTTCTGAAACACTCTTTCTGTAGAAACTGCAATTGGACATGCTAAGCGCTAAGAGGCCTACATTGGGAAAAAGAATATCTTCAAATAAAAACTACACAGATGCATTCTGTGAAACTTATTTCTGATCTGTAAATTCAGTTAACAGAGATAAAACATATTTTTGATTGAGCAGTTATGAAACACTCTTTTTGTAGAAAATGCAAGTGGAGATTCGGAGCGCTAAGAGGGTAATAGTGAAAAAGGAATGTCTTCAAATATAAACTACACAGAATCATTTGGTGAAACTTCTTTCTGACCTGTGCATTCAGCTAACAGAGTTAAACCATACTTTTGATTGAGCAGATCTGAACACTCTTTCTGTAGAAAATGCAACTGGACATTTGGAGCGCTAAGAGCGTAGTAGTGGAAAAAGGAATATATTCAAATATAAACTACACAGAAGCATTCTGTGAAACTTCTTTCTGATCTGAGAATTCAGCTAACAGAGTTAAACCATACTTTTGATTGAGCAGTTTTGAAACACTCTGTCTGTAGAAAATGCAACTGGACATTCGTAGCGCTAAGTGGGTAATAGTGGAAAAAAGAATATGTTCAAATATAAACTACACAGAACCATTGTATGATACTTCTTTCTGTTCTGTGCATTCAACTAACAGAGTTGAACCTTACTTTTGATTGAGCCTTTCTGAAACACTCTTTCTGTAGAAACTGCAATTGGACATTCTGAGCGCTAAGAGGCCTCTATTGGGAAAAATAATATCTTCAAATAAAAACTACACAGAAGCATTGTGTGAAAGTTATTTCGGATATGTTCATTAAGCTAACAGAGTTAAACCATACTTTGGATTGCGCAGTTCTGAACACTCTTTCTGTAGAAAATGCAAGTGGACATTCGGAGCGCTAAGAGGGTAATAGTGGAAAAAGGAATATATTCAAATATAAACTACACAGTAGCATTCTGTGAAAATTCTTTCTGTTCTGTGCATTCAACTAAGAGAGTTGAACCTTACTTTTGATTGAGCCGTTCTGAAACACTCTTTCTGTAGAAACTGCAATTGGACATGCTAAGCGCTAAGAGGCCTACATTGGGAAAAAGAATATCTTCAAATATAAACTATACAGATGCATTCTGTGAAACTTATTTCTGATCTGTAAATTCAGTTAACAGAGATAAAACTTATTTTTGATTGAGCAGTTATGAAACACTCTTTTTGTAGAAAATGCAAGTGGAGATTCGGAGCGCTAAGAGGGTAATAGTGGAAAAAGGAATGTCTTCAAATATAAACTACACGGAATCATTCGGTGAAACTACTTTCTGATCTGTGCATTCAGCTAACAGAGTTAAACCATACTTTTGATTGAGCAGATCTGAACACTCTTTCTGTTGAAAATGCAACTGGACATTTGGAGCGCTAAGAGCGTAGTAGTGGAAAAAGGAATATATTCAAATATAAACTACACAGAAGCATTCTGTGAAACTTCTTTCTGATCTGAGCATTCAGCTAACAGAGTTAAACCATACTTTTGATTGAGCAGTTTTGAAACACTCTGTCTGTAGAAAATGCCACTGGACATTCGTAGCGCTAAGTGGGTAATAGTGGAAAAAAGAATATGTTCAAATATAAACTACACAGAAGCATTGTATGAAACTACTTTCTGTTCTGTGCATTCAACTAACAGAGTTGAACCTTACTTTTGATTGAGCCGTTCTGAAACACTCTTTCTGTAGAAACTGCAATTGGACATTCTGAGCGCTAAGAGGCCTCTATTGGGAAAAAAAATATCTTGAAATAAAAACTACACAGAAGCATTGTGTGAAACTTATTTCTGATATGTTCATTAAGCTAACAGAGTTAAACCATACTTTTGATTGCGCAGTTCTGAACACTCTTTCTGTAGAAAATGCAAGTGGACATTCGGAGCGCTAAGAGGGTAATAGTGGAAAAAGGAATATATTCAAATATAAACTACACAGTAGCATTCTGTGAAAATTCTTTCTGTTCTGTGCATTCAACTAACAGAGTTGAACCTTACTTTTGATTGAGCCGTTCTGAAACACTCTTTCTGTAGAAACTGCAATTGGACATGCTAAGCGCTAAGAGGCCTACATTGCGAAAAAGAATATCTTCAAATAAAAACTACACAGATGCATTCTGTGAAACTTATTTCTGATCTGTAAATTCAGTTAACAGAGATAAAACTTATTTTTGATTGAGCAGTTATGAAACACTCTTTTTGTAGAAAATGCAAGTGGAGATTCGGAGCGCTAAGAGGGTAATAGTGGAAAAAGGAATGTCTCCAAATAAAGACTACAAGGAGTCATTCTGTGAAACTTCTTTCTGATCTGTGCATTCAGCTAACAGAGTTAAACCATACTTTTGATTCAGCAGATCTGAACACTCTTTCTGTAGAAAATGCAACTGGACATTTGGAGCACTAAGAGAGTAGTAGTGGAAAAAGGAATATATTCAAATATAAACTACACAGAAGCATTCTGTGAAACTTCTTTCTGATCTGAGCATTCAGCTAACAGAGTTAAACCATACTTTTGATTGAGCAGTTTTGAAACACTCGGTCTGTAGAAAATGCAACTGGTCATTCGTAGCGCTAAGTGGGTAATAGTGGAAAAAAGAATATGTTCAAATATAAACTACACAGAATCATTGTATGAAACTTCTTTCTGTTCTGTGCATTCAACTAACAGAGTTGAACCTTACTTTTGATTGAGCCTTTCTGAAACACTCTTTCTGTAGAAACTGCAATTGGACATTCTGAGCGCTAAGAGGCCTCTATTGGGAAAAATAATATCTTCAAATAAAAACTAAACAGAAGCATTGTGTGAAACTTATTTTTGATATGTTCATTAAGCTAACAGAGTTAAACCATACTTTTGATTGCGCAGTTCTGAACACTCTTTCTGTAGAAAATGCAAGTGGACATTCGGAGCGCTAAGAGGGTAATAGTGGAAAAAGGAATATATTCAAATATAAACTACACAGTAGCATTCTGTGAAAATTCTTTCTGTTCTGTGCATTCAACTAACAGAGTTGAACCTTACTTTTGATTGAGCCGTTCTGAAACACTCTTTCTGTAGAAACTGCAATTGGACATGCTAAGCGCTAAGAGGCCTACATTGGGAAAAAAAATATCTTCAAATAAAAACTAAACAGATGCATTCTGTGAAACTTATTTCTCATCTGTTAATTCAGTTAACAGAGATAAAACATATTTTTGATTGAGCAGTCATGAAACACTCTTTTTGTAGAAAATGCAAGTGGAGATTCGGAGCGCTAAGAGGGTAATAGTGGAAAAAGGAATGTCTTCAAATATAAACTACACAGAATCATTCGGTGAAACTTCTTTCTGATCTGTGCATTCAGCTAACAGAGTTAAACCATACTTTTGATTGAGAAGATCTGAACACTCTTTCTGTAGAAAATGCAACTGGACAGTTGGAGCGCTAAGAGCGTAGTAGTGGAAAAAGGAATATATTCAAATATAAACTACACAGAAGCATTCTGTGAAACTTCTTTCTGATCTGAGCATTCAGCTAACAGAGTTAAACCATACTTTTGATTGAGCAGTTTTGAAACACTCTGTCTGTAGAAAATGCAACTGGACATTCTTAGCGCTAAGTGGGTAATAGTGGAAAACAGAATATGTTCAAATATAAACTACACAGAATCATTGTATGAAACTTCTTTCTGTTCTGTGCATTCAACTAACAGAGTTGAACCTTACTTTTGATTGAGCCGTTCTGAAACACTCTTTCTGTAGGAACTGCAATTGGACATTCTGAGCGCTAAGAGGCCTATATTGGGAAAAAGAATGTCTACAAATAAAAACTACACAGAAGAATTGTGTGAAACTTCTTTCTGTTCTGTTTGTTCAACTAAAAGAGTTGAACCTTAGTTTTGATTGAGCCGTTCTGAAACACTCTTTCTGTAGAAAATGCAAGTGGAGATTCGGAGCGCTAAGAGGGTAATAGTGGAAAAAGGAATGTCTCCAAATATAAACTACACAGAATCATTCTGTGAAACTTCTTTCTGATCTGTGCATTCAGCTAACAGAGTTAAACCATACTTTTGATTGAGCAGATCTGAACACTCTTTCTGTAGAAAATGCAACTGGACATTTGGAGCGCTAAGAGAGTAGTAGTGGAAAAAGGAATATATTCAAATATAAACTACACAGAAGCATTCTGTGAAACTTCTTTCTGATCTGAGCATTCAGCTAACAGAGTTAAACCATACTTTTGATTGAGCAGTTTTGAAACACTCTGTCTGTAGAAAGTGCAACTGGACATTCGTAGCGCTAAGTGGGTAATAGTGGAAAAAAGAATATGTTCAAATATAAACTACACAGAAGCATTGTATGAAACTGCTTTCTGTTCTGTGCATTCAACTAACAGAGTTGAACCTTACTTTTGATTGAGCCTTTCTGAAACACTCTTTCTGTAGAAACTGCAATTGGACATTCTGAGCGCTAAGAGGCCTCTATTGGGAAAAATAATATCTTCAAATAAAAACTACACAGAAGCATTGTGTGAAACTTATTTCTGATATGTTCATTAAGCTAACAGAGATAAACCATACTTTTGATTGCGCAGTTCTGAACACTCTTTCTGTAGAAAATGCAAGTGGACATTCGGAGCGCTAAGATGGTAATAGTGGAAAAAGGAATATATTCAAATATAAACTACACAGTAGCATTCTGTGAAAATTCTTTCTGTTCTGTGCATTCAACTAACAGAGTTGAACCTTACTTTTGATTGAGCCGTTCTGAAACACTCTTTCTGTAGAAACTGCAATTGGACATGCTAAGCGCTAAGAGGCCTACATTGGGAAAAAGAATATCTTCAAATAAAAACTACACAGATGCACTCTGTGAAACTTATTTCTGATCTGTAAATTCAGTTAACAGAGATAAAACTTATTTTTGATTGAGCAGTTATGAAACACTCTTTTTGTAGAAAATGCAAGTGGAGATTCTGAGCGCTAAGAGGGTAATAGTGGAAAAAGGAATGACTTCAAATATAAACTACACAGAATCATTCGGTGAAACTTCTTTCTGATCTGTGCATTCAGCTAACAGGGTTAAAACATACTTTTGATTGAGCAGATCTGAACACTCTTTCTGTTGAAAATGCAACTGGACATTTGGAGCACTAAGAGCGTAGTAGTGGAAAAAGGAATATATTCAAATATAAACTACACAGAAGCATTCTGTGAAACTTCTTTCTGATCTGAGCATTCAGCTAACAGAGTTAAACCATACTTTTGATTGAGCAGTTTTGAAACACTCTGTCTGTAGAAAATGCAACTGGACATTCGTAGCGCTAAGTGGGTAATAGTGGAAAAAAGAATATGTTCAAATATAAACTACACAGAAGCATTGTATGAAACTTCTTTCTGTTCTGTGCATTCAACTAACAGAGTTGAACCTTACTTTTGATTGAGCCGTTCTGAAACACTCTTTCTGTAGAAACTGCAATTGGACATTCTGAGCGCTAAGAGGCCTATATTGGGAAAAAGAATGTCTACAAATAAAAACTACACAGAAGAATTGTGTGAAACTTCTTTCTGTTCTGTTTGTTCAACTAAAAGATTTGAACCTTAGTTTTGATTGAGCCGTTCTGAAACACTCTTTCTGTAGAAAATGCAAGTGGAGATTCGGAGCGCTAAGAGGGTAATAGTGGAAAAAGGAATGTCTCCAAATATAAACTACACAGAATCATTCTGTGAAACTTCTTTCTGATCTGTGCATTCAGCTAACAGTGTTAAACCATACTTTTGATTGAGCAGATCTGAACACTCTTTCTGTAGAAAATGCAACTGGACATTTGGAGCGCTAAGAGAGTAGTAGTGGAAAAAGGAATATATTCAAATATAAACTACACAGAAGCATTCTGTGAAACTTCTTTCTGATCTGAGCATTCAGCTAACAGAGTTAAAAAATACTTTTGATTGAGCAGTTTTGAAACACTCTGTCTGTAGAAAGTGCAACTGGACATTCGTAGCGCTAAGTGGGTAATAGTGGAAAAAAGAATATGTTCAAATATAAACTACACAGAAGCATTGTATGAAACTGCTTTCTGTTCTGTGCATTCAACTAACAGAGTTGAACCTTACTTTTGACTGAGCCTTTCTGAAACACTCTTTCTGTAGATACTGCAATTGGACATTCTGAGCGCTAAGAGGCCTCTATTGGGAAAAATAATATCTTCAAATAAAAACTACACAGAAGCATTGTGTGAAACTTATTTCTGATATGTTCATTAAGCTAACAGAGTTAAACCATACTTTTGATTGCGCAGTTCTGAACACTCTTTCTGTAGAAAATGCAAGTGGACATTCGGAGCGCTAAGAGGGTAATAGTGGAAAAAGGAATATATTCAAATATAATCTACACAGTAGCATTCTGTGAAAATTCTTTCTGTTCTGTGCATTCAACTAACAGAGTTGAACCTTACTTTTGATTGATCCGTTCTGAAACACTCTTTCTGTAGAAACTGCAATTGGACATGCTAAGCGCTAAGAGGCCTACATTGGGAAAAAGAATATCTTCAAATAAAAACTACACAGATGCATTCTGTGAAACTTATTTCTGATCTGTAAATTCAGTTAACAGAGATAAAACATATTTTTGATTGAGCAGTTATGAAACACTCTTTTTGCAGAAAATGCAAGTGGAGATTCGGAGCGCTAAGAGGGTAATAGTGGAAAAAGGAATGACTTCAAATATAAACTACACAGAATCATTCGGTGAAACTTCTTTCTGATCTGTGCATTCAGCTAACAGAGTTAAACCATAGTTTTGATTGAGCAGATCTGAACACTCTTTCTGTAGAAAATGCAACTGGACATTTGGAGCGCTAAGAGCGTAGTAGTGGAAAAAGGAATATATTCAAATATAAACTACACAGAAGCATTCTGTGAAACTTCTTTCTGATCTGAGCATTCAGCTAACAGAGTTAAACCATACTTTTGATTGAGCAGTTTTGAAACACTCTGTCTGTAGAAAATGCAACTGGACATTCGTAGCGCTAAGTGGGTAATAGTGGAAAAAAGAATATGTTCAAATATAAACTACACAGAAGCATTGTATGAAACTTCTTTCTGTTCTGTGCATTCAACTAACAGAGTTGAACCTTACTTTTGATTGAGCCGTTCTGAAACACTCTTTCTGTAGAAACTGCAATTGGACATTCTGAGCGCTAAGAGGCCTATATTGGGAAAAAGAATGTCTACAAATAAAAACTACACAGAAGAATTGTGTGAAACTTCTTTCTGTTCTGTTTGTTCAACTAAAAGATTTGAACCTTAGTTTTGATTGAGCCGTTCTGAAACACTCTTTCTGTAGAAAATGCAAGTGGAGATTCGGAGCGCTAAGAGGGTAATAGTGGAAAAAGGAATGTCTCCAAATATAAACTACACAGAATCATTCTGTGAAACTTCTTTCTGATCTGTGCATTCAGCTAACAGAGTTAAACCATACTTTTGATTCAGCAGATCTGAACACTCTTTCTGTAGAAAATGCAACTGGACATTTGGAGCGCTAAGAGAGTAGTAGTGGAAAAAGGAATATATTCAAATATAAACTACACAGAAGCATTCTGTGAAACTTCTTTCTGATCTGAGCATTCAGCTAACAGAGTTAAACCATACTTTTGATTGAGCAGTTTTGAAACACTCTGTCTGTAGTAAGTGCAACTGGACATTCGTAGCGCTAAGTGGGTAATAGTGGAAAAAAGAATATGTTCAAATATAAACTACACAGAAGCATTTTATGAAACTTCTTTCTGTTCTGTGCATTCAACTAACATAGTTGAACCTTACTTTTGATTGAGCCGTTCTGAAACACTCTTTCTGTAGAAACTGCAATTGGACATTCTGAGCGCTAAGAGGCCTTATTGGGAAAAATAATATCTTCAAATAAAAACTACACAGAAGCATTGTGTGAAACTTATTTTTGATATGTTCATTAAGCTAACAGAGTTAAACCATACTTTTGATTGCGCAGTTCTGAACACTCTTTCTGTAGAAAATGCAAGTGGACATTCGGAGCGCTAAGAGGGTAATTGTGGAAAAAGGAATATATTCAAATATAAACTACACAGTAGCATTCTGTGAAAATTCTTTCTGTTCTGTGCATTCAACTAACAGAGTTGAACCTTACCTTTCATTGAGCCGTTCTGAAACACTCTTTCTGTAGAAACTGCAATTGGACATGCTAAGCGCTAAGAGGCATACATTGGGAAAAAGAATATCTTCAAATAAAAACTACACAGATGCATTCTGTGAAACTTATTTCTGATCTGTAAATTCAGTTAACAGAGATAAAACATATTTTTGATTGAGCAGTTATGAAACACTCTTTTTGTAGAAAATGCAAGTGGAGATTCGGAGCGCTAAGAGGGTAATAGTGGAAAAAGGAATGTCTTCAAATATAAACTACACAGAATCATTCGGTGAAACTTCTTTCTGATCTGTGCATTCAGCTAACAGAGTTAAACCATACTTTTGATTGAGCAGATCTGAACACTCTTTCTGTTGAAAATGCAACTGGACATTTGGAGCGCTAAGAGCGTATTAGTGGAAAAAGGAATATATTCATATATAAACTACACAGAAGCATTCTGTGAAACTTCTTTCTGATCTGAGCATTCAGCTAACAGAGTTAAACCATACTTTTGATTGAGCAGTTTTGAAACACTCTGTCTGTAGAAAATGCAACTGGAAATTCGTAGCGCTAAGTGGGTAAGAGTGGAAAAAAGAATATGTTCAAATATAAACTACACAGAAGCATTGTATGAAACTTCTTTCTGTTCTGTGCATTCAACTAACAGAGTTGAACCTTACTTTTGATTGAGCCGTTCTGAAACACTCTTTCTGTAGAAACTGCAATTGGACATTCTGAGCGCTAAGAGGCCTATAATGGGAAAAAGAATGTCTACAAATAAAAACTACACAGAAGAATTGTGTGAAACTTCTTTCTGTTCTGTTTGTTCAACTAAAAGAGTTGAACCTTAGTTTTGATTGCGCCGTTCTGAAACACTCTTTCTGTAGAAAATGCAAGTGGAGATTCGGAGCGCTAAGAGGGTAATAGTGGAAAAAGGAATGTCTCCAAATATAAACTACACAGAATCATTCTGTGAAACTTCTTTCTGATCTGTGCATTCAGCTAACAGAGTTAAACCATACTTTTGATTGAGCAGATCTGAACACTCTTTCTGTTGAAAATGCAACTGGACATTTGGAGCGGTAAGAGCGTAGTAGTGGAAAAAGGAATATATTCAAATATAAACTACACAGAAGCATTCTGTGAAACTTCTTTCTGATCTGAGCATTCAGCTAACAGAGTTAAACCATACTTTTGATTGAGCAGTTTTGAAACACTCTGTCTGTAGAAAATGCAACTGGACATTCGTAGCGCTAAGTGGGTAAGAGTGGAAAAAAGAATATGTTCAAATATAAACTACACAGAAGCATTGTATGAAACTTCTTTCTGTTCTGTGCACTCAACTAACAGAGTTGAACCTTACTTTTGATTGAGCCGTTCTGAAACACTCTTTCTGTAGAAACTGCAATTGGACATTCTGAGCGCTAAGAGGCCTATATTGGGAAAAAGAATGTCTACAAATAAAAACTACACAGAAGAATTGTGTGAAACTTCTTTCTGTTCTGTTTGTTCAACTAAAAGAGTTGAACCTTAGTTTTGATTGCGCCGTTCTGAAACACTCTTTCTGTAGAAAATGCAAGTGGAGATTCGGAGCGCTAAGAGGGTAATAGTGGAAAATGGAATGTCTCCAAATATAAACTACACAGAATCATTCTGTGAAACTTCTTTCTGATCTGTGCATTCAGCTAACAGAGTTAAACCATACTTTTGATTGAGCAGATCTGAACACTCTTTCTGTAGAAAATGCAACTGGCCATTTGGAGCGCTAAGAGAGTAGTAGTGGAAAAAGGAATATATTCAAATATAAACTACACAGAAGCATTCTGTGAAACTTCTTTCTGATCTGAGCATTCAGCTAACAGAGTTAAACCATACTTTTGATTGAGCAGTTTTGAAACACTCTGTCTGTAGAAAATGCAACTGGACATTCGTAGCGCTAAGTGGGTAATAGTGGAAAAAAGAATATGTTCAAATATAAACTACACAGAAGCATTTTATGAAAATTCTTTCTGTTCTGTGCATTCAACTAACAGAGTTGAACCTTACTTTTGATTGAGCCTTTCTGAAACACTCTTTCTGTAGAATCTGCAATTGGACATTCTGAGCGCTAAGAGGCCTTATTGGGAAAAATAATATCTTCAAATAAAAACTACACAGAAGCATTGTGTGAAACTTATTTTTGATATGTTCATTAAGCTAACAGAGTTAAACCATACTTTTGATTGCGCAGTTCTGAACACTCTTTCTGTAGAAAATGCAAGTGGACATTCGGAGCGCTAAGAGGGTAATTGTGGAAAAAGGAATATATTCAAATATAAACTACACAGTAGCATTCTGTGAAAATTCTTTCTGTTCTGTGCATTCAACTAACAGAGTTGAACCTTACCTTTGATTGAGCCGTTCTGAAACACTCTTTCTGTAGAAACTGCAATTGGACATGCTAAGCGCTAAGAGGCCTACATTGGGAAAAAGAATATCTTCAAATAAAAACTACACAGATGCATTCTGTGAAACTTATTTCTGATCTGTAAATTCAGTTAACAGAGATAAAACATATTTTTGATTGAGCAGTTATGAAACACTCTTTTTGTAGAAAATGCAAGTGGAGATTCGGAGCGCTAAGAGGGTAATAGTGGAAAAAGGAATGTCTCCAAATATAAACTACACAGAATCATTCTGTGAAACTTTTTTCTGATCTGTGCATTCAGCTAACAGAGTTAAACCATACTTTTGATTGAGCAGATCTGAACACTCTTTCTGTAGAAAATGCAACTGGACATTTGGAGCGCTAAGAGAGTAGTAGTGGAAAAAGGAATATATTCAAATATAAACTACACAGAAGCATTCTGTGAAACTTCTTTCTGATCTGAGCATTCAGCTAACAGAGTTAAACCATACTTTTGATTGAGCAGTTTTGAAACACTCTGTCTGTAGAAAATGCAACTGGACATTCGTAGCGCTAAGTGGGTAATAGTGGAAAATAGAATATGTTCAAATATAAACTACACAGAAGCATTGTATGAAACTTCTTTCTGTTCTGTGCATTCAACTAACAGAGTTGAACCTTACATTTGATTGAGCCTTTCTGAAACACTCTTTCTGTAGAAACTGCAATTGGACATTCTGAGCGCTAAGAGGCCTCTATTGGGAAAAATAATATCTTCAAATAAAAATTACACAGAAGCATTGTGTGAAACTTATTTCTGATATGTTCATTAAGCTAACAGAGTTAAACCATACTTTTGATTGCGCAGTGCTGAACACTCTTTCTGTAGAAAATGCAAGTGGACATTCGGAGCGCTAAGAGGGTAATAGTGGAAAAAGGAATATATTCAAATATAAACTACACAGTAGCATTCTGTGAAAATTCTTTCTGTTCTGTGCATTCAACTAACAGAGTTGAACCTTACTTTTGATTGAGCCGTTCTGAAACACTCTTTCTGTAGAAACTGCAATTGGACATGCTAAGCGCTAAGAGGCCTACATTGGGAAAAAGAATATCTTCAAATAAAAACTACACAGATGCACTCTGTGAAACTTATTTCTGATCTGTAAATTCAGTTAACAGAGATAAAACATATTTTTGATTGAGCAGTTATGAAACACTCTTTTTGTAGAAAATGCAAGTGGAGATTCGGAGCGCTAAGAGGGTAATAGTGGAAAAAGGAATGTCTTCAAATATAAACTACACAGAATCATTCGGTGAAACTTCTTTCTGATCTGTGCATTCAGCTAACAGAGTTAAACCATACTTTTGATTGAGCAGATCTGAACACTCTTTCTGTTGAAAATGCAACTGGACATTTGGAGCGGTAAGAGCGTAGTAGTGGAAAAAGGAATATATTCAAATATAAACTACACAGAAGCATTCTGTGAAACTTCTTTCTGATCTGAGCATTCAGCTAACAGAGTTAAACCATACTTTTGATTGAGCAGTTTTGAAACACTCTGTCTGTAGAAAATGCAACTGGACATTCGTAGCGCTAAGTGGGTAAGAGTGGAAAAAAGAATATGTTCAAATATAAACTACACAGAAGCATTGTATGAAACTTCTTTCTGTTCTGTGCACTCAACTAACAGAGTTGAAC
The DNA here is from genome assembly GCF_028878055.3 of Symphalangus syndactylus. Taxonomy (NCBI): domain Eukaryota; kingdom Metazoa; phylum Chordata; class Mammalia; order Primates; family Hylobatidae; genus Symphalangus; species Symphalangus syndactylus. The sequence continues at coordinate 105,216,739 of NC_072437.2, read as the reverse complement.
CTTACTTTTCATTGAGCCGTTCTGAAACACTCTTTCTGTAGAAACTGCAATTGGACATTCTGAGCGCTAAGAGGCCTATATTGGGGAAAAGAATGTCTACAAATAAAAACTACACAGAAGAATTGTGTGAAACTTCTTTCTGTTCTGTTTGTTCAACTAAAAGAGTTGAACCTTAGTTTTGATTGAGCCGTTCTGAAACACTCTTTCTGTAGAAAATGCAAGTGGAGATTCGGAGCGCTAAGAGGGTAATAGTGGAAAAAGGAATGTCTCCAAATATAAACTACACAGAATCATTCTGTGAAACTTCTTTCTGATCTGTGCATTCAGCTAACAGAGTTAAACCATACTTTTGATTGAGCAGATCTGAACACTCTTTCTGTAGAAAATGCAACTGGACATTTGGAGCGCTAAGAGAGTAGTAGTGGAAAAAGGAATATATTCAAATATAAACTACACAGAAGCATTCTGTGAAACTTCTTTCTGATCTGAGCATTCAGCTAACAGAGTTAAACCATACTTTTGATTGAGCAGTTTTGAAACACTCTGTCTGTAGAAAATGCAACTGGACATTCGTAGCGCTAAGTGGGTAATAGTGGAAAAAAGAATATGTTCAAATATAAACTACACAGAAGCATTGTATGAAACTCCTTTCTGTTCTGTGCATTCAACTAACAGAGTTGAACCTTACATTTGATTGAGCCTTTCTGAAACACTCTTTCTGTAGAAACTGCAATTGGACATTCTGAGCGCTAAGAGGCCTCTATTGGGAAAAATAATATCTTCAAATAAAAACTACACAGAAGCATTGTGTGAAACTTATTTCTGATATGTTCATTAAGCTAACAGAGTTAAACCATACTTTTGATTGCGCAGTTCTGAACACTCTTTCTGTAGAAATTGCAAGTGGACATTCGGAGCGCTAAGAGGGTAATAGTGGAAAAAGGAATATATTCAAATATAAACTACACAGTAGCATTCTGTGAAAATTCTTTCTGTTCTGTGCATTCAACTAACAGAGTTGAACCTTACTTTTGATTGAGCCGTTCTGAAACACTCTTTCTGTAGAAACTGCAATTGGACATGCTAAGCGCTAAGAGGCCTACATTGGGAAAAAGAATATCTTCAAATAAAAACTACACAGATGCATTCTGTGAAACTTATTTCTGATCTGTAATTTCAGTTAACAGAGATAAAACATATTTTTGATTGAGCAGTTATGAAACACTCTTTTTGTAGAAAATGCAAGTGGAGATTCGGAGCGCTAAGAGGGTAATAGTGGAAAAAGTAATGTCTTCAAATATAAACTACACAGAATCATTCGGTGAAACTTCTTTCTGATCTGTGCATTCAGCTAACAGAGTTAAAACATACTTTTGATTGAGCAGATCTGAACACTCTTTCTGTAGAAAATGCAACTGGACATTTGGAGCGCTAAGAGCGTAGTAGTGGAAAAAGGAATATATTCAAATATAAACTACACAGAAGCATTCTGTGAAACTTCTTTCTGATCTGAGCATTCAGCTAACAGAGTTAAACCATACTTTTGATTGAGCAGTTTTGAAACACTCTGTCTGTAGAAAATGCAACTGGACATTCTTAGCGCTAAGTGGGTAATAGTGGAAAAAAGAATATGTTCAAATATAAACTACACAGAAGCATTGTATGAAACTTCTTTCTGTTCTGTGCACTCAACTAACAGAGTTGAACCTTACTTTTGATTGAGCCGTTCTGAAACACTCTTTCTGTAGAAACTGCAATTGGACATTCTGAGCGCTAAGAGGCCTATATTGGGAAAAAGAATGTCTACAAATAAAAACTACACAGAAGAATTGTGTGAAACTTCTTTCTGTTCTGTTTGTTCAACTAAAAGAGTTGAACCTTAGTTTTGATTGAGCCGTTCTGAAACACTCTTTCTGTAGAAAATGCAAGTGGAGATTCGGAGCGCTAAGAGGGTAATAGTGGAAAAAGGAATGTCTCCAAATATAAACTACACAGAATCATTCTGTGAAACTTCTTTCTGATCTGTGCATTCAGCTAACAGAGTTAAACCATACTTTTGATTGAGCAGATCTGAACACTCTTTCTGTAGAAAATGCAACTGGACATTTGGAGCGCTAAGAGAGTAGTAGTGGAAAAAGGAATATATTCAAATATAAACTACACAGAAGCATTCTGTGAAACTTCTTTCTGATCTGAGCATTCAGCTAACAGAGTTAAACCATACTTTTGATTGAGCAGTTTTGAAACACTCTGTCTGTAGAAAATGCAACTGGACATTCGTAGCGCTAAGTGGGTAATAGTGGAAAAAAGAATATGTTCAAATATAAACTACACAGAAGCATTGTATGAAACTTCTTTCTGTTCTGTGCATTCAACTAACAGAGTTGAACCTTACTTTTGATTGAGCCTTTCTGAAACACTCTTTCTGTAGAAACTGCAATTGGACATTCTGAGCGCTAAGAGGCCTCTATTGGGAAAAATAATATCTTCAAATAAAAAGTACACAGAAGCATTGTGTGAAACTTATTTCTGATATGTTCATTAAGCTAACAGAGTTAAACCATACTTTTGATTGCGCAGTTCTGAACACTCTTTCTGTAGAAAATGCAAGTGGACATTCGGAGCGCTAAGAGGGTAATAGTGGAAAAAGGAATATATTCAAATATAAACTACACAGTAGCATTCTGTGAAAATTCTTTCTGTTCTGTGCATTCAACTAACAGAGTTGAACCTTACTTTTGATTGAGCCGTTCTGAAACACTCTTTCTGTAGAAACTGCAATTGGACATGCTAAGCGCTAAGAGGCCTACATTGGGAAAAAGAATATCTTCAAATAAAAACTACACAGATGCACTCTGTGAAACTTATTTCTGATCTGTAAATTCAGTTAACAGAGATAAAACATATTTTTGATTGAGCAGTTATGAAACACTCTTTTTGTAGAAAATGCAAGTGGAGATTCGGAGCGCTAAGAGGGTAATAGTGGAAAAAGGAATGTCTTCAAATATAAACTACACAGAATCATTCGGTGAAACTTCTTTCTGATCTGTGCATTCAGCTAACAGAGTTAAACCATACTTTTGATTGAGCAGATCTGAACACTCTTTCTGTTGAAAATGAAACTGGACATTTGGAGCGGTAAGAGCGTAGTAGTGGAAAAAGGAATATATTCAAATATAAACTACACAGAAGCATTCTGTGAAACTTCTTTCTGATCTGAGCATTCAGCTAACAGAGTTAAACCATACTTTTGATTGAGCAGTTTTGAAACACTCTGTCTGTAGAAAATGCAACTGGACATTCGTAGCGCTAAGTGGGTAATAGTGGAAAAAAGAATATGTTCAAATATAAACTACACAGAAGCATTGTATGAAACTCCTTTCTGTTCTGTGCATTCAACTAACAGAGTTGAACCTTACATTTGATTGAGCCTTTCTGAAACACTCTTTCTGTAGAAACTGCAATTGGACATTCTGAGCGCTAAGAGGCCTCTATTGGGAAAAATAATATCTTCAAATAAAAACTACACAGAAGCATTGTGTGAAACTTATTTCTGATATGTTCATTAAGCTAACAGAGTTAAACCATACTTTTGATTGCGCAGTTCTGAACACTCTTTCTGTAGAAATTGCAAGTGGACATTCGGAGCGCTAAGAGGGTAATAGTGGAAAAAGGAATATATTCAAATATAAACTACACAGTAGCATTCTGTGAAAATTCTTTCTGTTCTGTGCATTCAACTAACAGAGTTGAACCTTACTTTTGATTGAGCCGTTCTCAAACACTCTTTCTGTAGAAACTGCAATTGGACATGCTAAGCGCTAAGAGGCCTACATTGGGAAAAAGAATATATTCAAATAAAAACTACACAGATGCATTCTGTGAAACTTATTTCTGATCTGTAAATTCAGTTAACAGAGATAAAACATATTTTTGATTGAGCAGTTATGAAACACTCTTTTTGTAGAAAATGCAAGTGGAGATTCGGAGCGCTAAGAGGGTAATAGTGGAAAAAGGAATGTCTTCAAATATAAACTACACAGAATCATTCGGTGAAACTTCTTTCTGATCTGTGCATTCAGCTAACAGAGTTAAACCATACTTTTGATTGAGCAGATCTGAACACTCTTTCTGTTGAAAATGAAACTGGACATTTGGAGCGCTAAGAGAGTAGTAGTGGAAAAAGGAATATATTCAAATATAAACTACACAGAAGCATTCTGTGAAACTTCTTTCTGATCTGAGCATTCAGCTAACAGAGTTAAACCATACTTTTGATTGAGCAGTTTTGAAACACTCTGTCTGTAGAAAATGCAACTGGACATTCGTAGCGCTAAGTGGGTAAGAGTGGAAAAAAGAATATGTTCAAATATAAACTACACAGAAGCATTGTATGAAACTTCTTTCTGTTCTGTGCATTCAACTAACAGAGTTGAACCTTACTTTTGATTGAGCCGTTCTGAAACACTCTTTCTGTAGAAACTGCAATTGGACATTCTGAGCGCTAAGAGGCCTATATTGGGAAAAAGAATGTCTACAAATAAAAACTACACAGAAGAATTGTGTGAAACTTCTTTCTGTTCTGTTTGTTCAACTAAAAGAGTTGAACCTTAGTTTTGATTGAGCCGTTCTGAAACACTCTTTCTGTAGAAAATGCAAGTGGAGATTCGGAGCGCTAAGAGGGTAATAGTGGAAAAAGGAATGTCTCCAAATATAAACTACACAGAATCATTCTGTGAAAATTCTTTCTGATCTGTGCATTCAGCTAACAGAGTTAAACCATACTTTTGATTCAGCAGATCTGAACACTCTTTCTGTAGAAAATGCAACTGGACATTTGGAGCGCTAAGAGAGTAGTAGTGGAAAAAGGAATATATTCAAATATAAACTACACAGAAGCATTCTGTGAAACTTCTTTCTGATCTGAGCATTCAGCTAACAGAGTTAAACCATACTTTTGATTGAGCAGTTTTGAAACACTCTGTCTGTAGAAAATGCAACTGGACATTCGTAGCGCTAAGTGGGTAATAGTGGAAAAAAGAATATGTTCAAATATAAACTACACAGAAGCATTTTATGAAACTTCTTTCTGTTCTGTGCATTCAACTAACAGAGTTGAACCTTACTTTTGATTGAGCCTTTCTGAAACACTCTTTCTGTAGAATCTGCAATTGGACATTCTGAGCGCTAAGAGGCCTTATTGGGAAAAATAATATCTTCAAATAAAAACTACACAGAAGCATTGTGTGAAACTTATTTTTGATATGTTCATTAAGCTAACAGAGTTAAACCATACTTTTGATTGCGCAGTTCTGAACACTCTTTCTGTAGAAAATGCAAGTGGACATTCGGAGCGCTAAGAGGGTAATTGTGGAAAAAGGAATATATTCAAATATAAACTACACAGTAGCATTCTGTGAAAATTCTTTCTGTTCTGTGCATTCAACTAACAGAGTTGAACCTTACCTTTGATTGAGCCGTTCTGAAACACTCTTTCTGTAGAAACTGCAATTGGACATGCTAAGCGCTAAGAGGCCTACATTGGGAAAAAGAATATCTTCAAATAAAAACTACACAGATGCATTCTGTGAAACTTATTTCTGATCTGTAAATTCAGTTAACAGAGATAAAACATATTTTTGATTGAGCAGTTATGAAACACTCTTTTTGTAGAAAATGCAAGTGGAGATTCGGAGCGCTAAGAGGGTAATACTGGAAAAAGGAATGTCTTCAAATATAAACTACACAGAATCATTCGGTGAAACTTCTTTCTGATCTGTGCATTCAGCTAACAGAGTTAAACCATACTTTTGATTGAGCAGATCTGAACACTCTTTCTGTTGAAAATGCAACTGGACATTTGGAGCGGTAAGAGCGTAGTAGTGGAAAAAGGAATATATTCAAATATAAACTACACAGAAGCATTCTGTGAAACTTCTTTCTGATCTGAGCATTCAGCTAACAGAGTTAAACCATACTTTTGATTGAGCAGATTTGAAACACTCTGTCTGTAGAAAATGCAACTGGACATTCGTAGCGCTAAGTGGGTAATAGTGGAAAAAAGAATATGTTCAAATATAAACTACACAGAAGCATTGTATGAAACTTCTTTCTGTTCTGTGCACTCAACTAACAGAGTTGAACCTTACTTTTGATTGAGCCGTTCTGAAACACTCTTTCTGTAGAAACTGCAATTGGACATTCTGAGCGCTAAGAGGCCTATATTGGGAAAAAGAATGTCTACAAATAAAAACTACACAGAAGAATTGTGTGAAACTTCTTTCTGTTCTGTTTGTTCAACTAAAAGAGTTGAACCTTAGTTTTGATTGACCCGTTCTGAAACACTCTTTCTGTAGAAAATGCAAGTGGAGATTCGGAGCGCTAAGAGGGTAATAGTGGAAAAAGGAATGTCTCCAAATATAAACTACACAGAATCATTCTGTGAAACTTCTTTCTGATCTGTGCATTCAGCTAACAGAGTTAAACCATACTTTTTATTGAGCAGATCTGAACACTCTTTCTGTAGAAAATGCAACTGGACATTTGGAGCGCTAAGAGAGTAGTAGTGGAAAAAGGAATATATTCAAATATAAACTACACAGAAGCATTCTGTGAAACTTCTTTCTGATCTGAGCCTTCAGCTAACAGAGTTAAACCATACTTTTGATTGAGCAGCTTTGAAACACTCTGTCTGTAGAAAATGCAACTGGACATTCGTAGCGCTAAGTGGGTAATAGTGGAAAAAAGAATATGTTCAAATATAAACTACACAGAAGCATTGTATGAAACTCCTTTCTGTTCTGTGCATTCAACTAACAGAGTTGAACCTTACTTTTGATTGAGCCTTTCTGAAACACTCTTTCTGTAGAAACTGCAATTGGACATTCTGAGCGCTAAGAGGCCTAAATTGGGAAAAATAATATCTTCAAATAAAAACTACACAGAAGCATTGTGTGAAACTTATTTCTGATATGTTCATTAAGCTAACAGAGTTAAACCATACTTTTGATTGCACAGTTCTGAACACTCTTTCTGTAGAAATTGCAAGTGGACATTCGGAGCGCTAAGAGGGTAATAGTGGAAAAAGGAATATATTCAAATATAAACTACACAGTAGCATTCTGTGAAAATTCTTTCTGTTCTGTGCATTCAACTAACAGAGTTGAACCTTACTTTTGATTGAGCCGTTCTGAAACACTCTTTCTGTAGAAACTGCAATTGGACATGCTAAGCGCTAAGAGTCCTACATTGGGAAAAAGAATATCTTCAAATAAAAACTACACAGATGCATTCTGTGAAACTTATTTCTGATCTGTAATTTCAGTTAACAGAGATAAAACATATTTTTGATTGAGCAGTTATGAAACACTCTTTTTGTAGAAAATGCAAGTGGAGATTCGGAGCGCTAAGAGGGTAATAGTGGAAAAAGTAATGTCTTCAAATATAAACTACACAGAATCATTCGGTGAAACTTCTTTCTGATCTGTGCATTCAGCTAACAGAGTTAAAACATACTTTTGATTGAGCAGATCTGAACACTCTTTCTGTAGAAAATGCAACTGGACATTTGGAGCGCTAAGAGCGTAGTAGTGGAAAAAGGAATATATTCAAATATAAACTACACAGAAGCATTCTGTGAAACTTCTTTCTGATCTGAGCATTCAGCTAACAGAGTTAAACCATACTTTTGATTGAGCAGTTTTGAAACACTCTGTCTGTAGAAAATGCAACTGGACATTCGTAGCGCTAAGTGGGTAATAGTGGAAAAAAGAATATGTTCAAATATAAACTACACAGAAGCATTGTATGAAACTTCTTTCTGTTCTGTGCACTCAACTAACAGAGTTGAACCTTACTTTTGATTGAGCCGTTCTGAAACACTCTTTCTGTAGAAACTGCAATTGGACATTCTGAGCGCTAAGAGGCCTATATTGGGAAAAAGAATGTCTACAAATAAAAACTACACAGAAGAATTGTGTGAAACTTCTTTCTGTTCTGTTTGTTCAACTAAAAGAGTTGAACCTTAGTTTTGATTGAGCCGTTCTGAAACACTCTTTCTGTAGAAAATGCAAGTGGAGATTCGGAGCGCTAAGAGGGTAATAGTGGAAAAAGGAATGTCTCCAAATATAAACTACACAGAATCATTCCGTGAAACTTCTTTCTGATCTGTGCATTCAGCTAACAGAGTTAAACCATACTTTTTATTGAGCAGATCTGAACACTCTTTCTGTAGAAAATGCAACTGGACATTTGGAGCGCTAAGAGAGTAGTAGTGGAAAAAGGAATATATTCAAATATAAACTACACAGAAGCATTCTGTGAAACTTCTTTCTGATCTGAGCATTCAGCTAACAGAGTTAAACCATACTTTTGAATGAGCAGCTTTGAAACACTCTGTCTGTAGAAAATGCAACTGGACATTCGTAGCGCTAAGTGGGTAATAGTGGAAAAAAGAATATGTTCAAATATAAACTACACAGAAGCATTGTATGAAACTCCTTTCTGTTCTGTGCATTCAACTAACAGAGTTGAACCTTACTTTTGATTGAGCCTTTCTGAAACACTCTTTCTGTAGAAACTGCAATTGGACATTCTGAGCGCTAAGAGGACTCTATTGGGAAAAATAATATCTTCAAATAAAAACTACACAGAAGCATTGTGTGAAACTTATTTCTGATATGTTCATTAAGCTAACAGAGTTAAACCATACTTTTGATTGCGCAGTTCTGAACACTCTTTCTGTAGAAATTGCAAGTGGACATTCGGAGCGCTAAGAGGGTAATAGTGGAAAAAGGAATATATTCAAATATAAACTACACAGTAGCATTCTGTGAAAATTCTTTCTGTTCTGTGCATTCAACTAACAGAGTTGAACCTTACTTTTGATTGAGCCGTTCTGAAACACTCTTTCTGTAGAAACTGCAATTGGACATGCTAAGCGCTAAGAGTCCTACATTGGGAAAAAGAATATCTTCAAATAAAAACTACACAGATGCATTCTGTGAAACTTATTTCTGATCTGTAATTTCAGTTAACAGAGATAAAACATATTTTTGATTGAGCAGTTATGAAACACTCTTTTTGTAGAAAATGCAAGTGGAGATTCGGAGCGCTAAGAGGGTAATAGTGGAAAAAGAAATGTCTTCAAATATAAACTACACAGAATCATTCGGTGAAACTTCTTTCTGATCTGTGCATTCAGCTAACAGAGTTAAAACATACTTTTGATTGAGCAGATCTGAACACTCTTTCTGTAGAAAATGCAACTGGACATTTGGAGCGCTAAGAGCGTAGTAGTGGAAAAAGGAATATATTCAAATATAAACTACACAGAAGCATTCTGTGAAACTTCTTTCTGATCTGAGCATTCAGCTAACAGAGTTAAACCATACTTTTGATTGAGCAGTTTTGAAACACTCTGTCTGTAGAAAATGCAACTGGACATTCGTAGCGCTAAGTGGGTAATAGTGGAAAAAAAATATGTTCAAATATAAACTACACAGAAGCATTGTATGAAACTACTTTCTGTTCTGTGCACTCAACTAACAGAGTTGAACCTTACTTTTGATTGAGCCGTTCTGAAACACTCTTTCTGTAGAAACTGCAATTGGACATTCTGAGCGCTAAGAGGCCTATATTGGGAAAAAGAATGTCTACAAATAAAAACTACACAGAAGAATTGTGTGAAACTTCTTTCTGTTCTGTTTGTTCAACTAAAAGAGTTGAACCTTAGTTTTGATTGAGCCGTTCTGAAACACTCTTTCTGTAGAAAATGCAAGTGGAGATTCGGAGCGCTAAGAGGGTAATAGTGGAAAAAGGAATGTCTCCAAATATAAACTACACAGAATCATTCTGTGAAACTTCTTTCTGATCTGTGCATTCAGCAAACAGAGTTAAACCATACTTTTGATTGAGCAGATCTGAACACTCTTTCTGTAGAAAATGCAACTGGACATTTGGAGCGCTAAGAGAGTAGTAGTGGAAAAAGTAATATATTCAAATATAAACTACACAGAAGCATTCTGTGAAACTTCTTTCTGATCTGAGCATTCAGCTAACAGAGTTAAACCATACTTTTGATAGAGCAGTTTTGAAACACTCTGTCTGTAGAAAATGCAACTGGACATTCGTAGCGCTAAGTGGGTAATAGTGGAAAAAAGAATATGTTCAAATATAAACTACACAGAAGCATTGTATGAAACTCCTTTCTGTTCTGTGCATTCAACTATCAGAGTTGAACCTTACTTTTGATTGAGCCTTTCTGAAACACTCTTTCTGTAGAAACTGCAATTGGACATTCTGAGCGCTAAGAGGCCTCTATTGGGAAAAATAATATCTTCAAATAAAAACTACACAGAAGCATTGTGTGAAACTTATTTCTGATATGTTCATTAAGCTAACAGAGTTAAACCATACTTTTGATTGCGCAGTTCTGAACACTCTTTCTGTAGAAATTGCAAGTGGACATTCGGAGCGCTAAGAGGGTAATAGTGGAAAAAGGAATATATTCAAATATAAACTACACAGTAGCATTCTGTGAAAATTCTTTCTGTTCTGTGCATTCAACTAACAGAGTTGAACCTTACTTTTGATTGAGCCGTTCTGAAACACTCTTTCTGTAGAAACTGCAATTGGACATGCTAAGCGCTAAGAGTCCTACATTGGGAAAAAGAATATCTTCAAATAAAAACTACACAGATGCATTCTGTGAAACTTATTTCTGATCTGTAATTTCAGTTAACAGAGATAAAACATATTTTTGATTGAGCAGTTATGAAACACTCTTTTTGTAGAAAATGCAAGTGGAGATTCGGAGCGCTAAGAGGGTAATAGTGGAAAAAGGAATGTCTTCAAATATAAACTACACAGAATCATTCGGTGAAACTTCTTTCTGATCTGTGCATTCAGCTAACAGAGTTAAAACATACTTTTGATTGAGCAGATCTGAACACTCTTTCTGTAGAAAATGCAACTGGACATTTGGAGCGCTAAGAGCGTAGTAGTGGAAAAAGGAATATATTCAAATATAAACTACACAGAAGCATTCTGTGAAACTTCTTTCTGATCTGAGCATTCAGCTAACAGAGTTAAACCATACTTTTGATTGAGCAGTTTTGAAACACTCTGTCTGTAGAAAATGCAACTGGACATTCGTAGCGCTAAGTGGGTAATAGTGGAAAAAAAATATGTTCAAATATAAACTACACAGAAGCATTGTATGAAACTACTTTCTGTTCTGTGCACTCAACTAACAGAGTTGAACCTTACTTTTGATTGAGCCGTTCTGAAACACTCTTTCTGTAGAAACTGCAATTGGACATTCTGAGCGCTAAGAGGCCTATATTGGGAAAAAGAATGTCTACAAATAAAAACTACACAGAAGAATTGTGTGAAACTTCTTTCTGTTCTGTTTGTTCAACTAAAAGAGTTGAACCTTAGTTTTGATTGAGCCGTTCTGAAACACTCTTTCTGTAGAAAATGCAAGTGGAGATTCGGAGCGCTAAGAGGGTAATAGTGGAAAAAGGAATGTCTCCAAATATAAACTACACAGAATCATTCTGTGAAACTTCTTTCTGATCTGTGCATTCAGCAAACAGAGTTAAACCATACTTTTGATTGAGCAGATCTGAACACTCTTTCTGTAGAAAATGCAACTGGACATTTGGAGCGCTAAGAGAGTAGTAGTGGAAAAAGGAATATATTCAAATATAAACTACACAGAAGCATTCTGTGAAACTTCTTTCTGATCTGAGCATTCAGCTAACAGAGTTAAACCATACTTTTGATTGAGCAGTTTTGAAACACTCTGTCTGTAGAAAATGCAACTGGACATTCGTAGCGCTAAGTGGGTAATAGTGGAAAAAAGAATATGTTCAAATATAAACTACACAGAAGCATTGTATGAAACTCCTTTCTGTTCTGTGCATTCAACTATCAGAATTGAACCTTACTTTTGATTGAGCCTTTCTGAAACACTCTTTCTGTAGAAACTGCAATTGGACATTCTGAGCGCTAAGAGGCCTCTATTGGGAAAAATAATATCTTCAAATAAAAACTACACAGAAGCATTGTGTGAAACTTATTTCTGATATGTTCATTAAGCTAACAGAGTTAAACCATACTTTTGATTGCGCAGTTCTGAACACTCTTTCTGTAGAAATTGCAAGTGGACATTCGGAGCGCTAAGAGGGTAATAGTGGAAAAAGGAATATATTCAAATATAAACTACACAGTAGCATTCTGTGAAAATTCTTTCTGTTCTGTGCATTCAACTAACAGAGTTGAACCTTACTTTTGATTGAGCCGTTCTGAAACACTCTTTCTGTAGAAACTGCAATTGGACATGCTAAGCGCTAAGAGTCCTACATTGGGAAAAAGAATATCTTCAAATAAAAACTACACAGATGCATTCTGTGAAACTTATTTCTGATCTGTAATTTCAGTTAACAGAGATAAAACATATTTTTGATTGAGCAGTTATGAAACACTCTTGTTGTAGAAAATGCAAGTGGAGATTCGGCGCGCTAAGAGGGTAATAGTGGAAAAAGGAATGTCTTCAAATATAAACTACACAGAATCATTCGGTGAAACTTCTTTCTGATCTGTGCATTCAGCTAACAGAGTTAAAACATTCTTTTGATTGAGCAGATCTGAACACTCTTTCTGTAGAAAATGCAACTGGACATTTGGAGCGCTGAGAGCGTAGTAGTGGAAAAAGGAATATATTCAAATATAAACTACACAGAAGCATTCTGTGAAACTTCTTTCTGATCTGAGCATACAGCTAACAGAGTTAAACCATACTTTTGATTGAGCAGTTTTGAAACACTCTGTCTGTAGAAAATGCAACTGGACATTCGTAGCGCTAAGTGGGTAATAGTGGAAAAGAGAATATGTTCAAATATAAACTACACAGAAGCATTGTATGAAACTTCTTTCTGTTCTGTGCATTCAACTAACAGAGTTGAACCTTACTTTTGATTGAGCCGTTCTGAAACACTCTTTCTGTAGAAACTGCAATTGGACATTCTGAGCGCTAAGAGGCCTATATTGGGAAAAAGAATGTCTACAAATAAAAACTACACAGAAGAATTGTGTGAAACTTCTTTCTGTTCTGTTTGTTCAACTAAAAGAGTTGAACCTTAGTTTTGATTGAGCCGTTCTGAAACACTCTTTCTGTAGAAAATGCAAGTGGAGATTCGGAGCGCTAAGAGGGTAATAGTGGAAAAAGGAATGTCTCCAAATATAAACTACACAGAATCATTCTGTGAAACTTCTTTCTGATCTGTGCATTCAGCTAACAGAGTTAAACCATACTTTTGATTGAGCAGATCTGAACACTCTTTCTGTAGAAAATGCAACTGGACATTTGGAGCGCTAAGAGAGTAGTAGTGGAAAAAGGAATATATTCAAATATAAACTACACAGAAGCATTCTCTGAAACTTTTTTCTGATCTGAGCATTCAGCTAACAGAGTTAAACCATAATTTTGATTGAGCAGTTTTGAAACACTCTGTCTGTAGAAAATGCAACTGGACATTCGTAGCGCTAAGTGGGTAATATTGGAAAAAAGAATATGTTCAAATATAAACTACACAGAAGCATTGTATGAAACTTCTTTCTGTTCTGTGCATTCAACTAACAGAGGTGAAACTTACTTTTGAATGAGCCTTTCTGAAACACTCTTTCTGTAGAAACTGCAATTGGACATTCTGAGCGCTAAGAGGCCTCTATTGGGAAAAATAATATCTTCAAATAAAAACTACACAGAAGCATTGTGTGAAACTTATTTCTGATATGTTCATTAAGCTAACAGATTTAAACCATACTTTTGATTGCGCAGTTCTGAACACTCTTTCTGTAGAAAATGCAAGTGGACATTCGGAGCGCTAAGAGGGTAATAGTGGAAAAAGGAATATATTCAAATATAAACTACACAGTAGCATTCTGTGAAAATCCTTTCTGTTCTGTGCATTCAGCTAACAGAGTTGAACCTTACTTTTGATTGAGCCGTTCTGAAACACTCTTTCTGTAGAAACTGCAATTGGACATGCTAAGCGCTAAGAGGCCTATATTGGGAAAAAGAATATCTTCAAATAAAAACTACACAGATGCATTCTGTGAAACTTATTTCTGATCTATAAATTCAGTTAACAGAGATAAAACATATTTTTGATTGAGCAGTTATGAAACACTCTTTTTGTAGAAAATGCAAGTGGAGATTCGGAGCGCTAAGAGGGTAATAGTGGAAAAAGGAATGTCTTCAAATATAAACTACACAGAATCATTCGGTGAAACTTCTTTCTGATCTGTGCATTCAGCTAACAGAGTTAAACCATACTTTTGATTGAGCAGATCTGAACACTCTTTCTGTTGAAATTGCAACTGGACCTTTGGAGCGCTAAGAGCGTAGTAGTGGAAAAAGGAATATATTCAAATATAAACTACACAGAAGCATTCTGTGAAACTTCTTTCTGATCTGAGCATACAGCTAACAGAGTTAAACCATACTTTTGATTGAGCAGTTTTGAAACACTCTGTCTGTAGAAAATGCAACTGGACATTCGTAGCGCTAAGTGGGTAATAGTGGAAAAGAGATTATGTTCAAATATAAACTACACAGAAGCATTGTATGAAACTTCTTTCTGTTCTGTGCATTCAACTAACAGAGTTGAACCTTACTTTTGATTGAGCCGTTCTGAAACACTCTTTCTGTAGAAACTGCAATTGGACATTCTGAGCGCTAAGAGGCCTATATTGGGAAAAAGAATGTCTACAAATAAACACTACACAGAAGAATTGTGTGAAACTTCTTTCTGTTCTGTTTGTTCAACTAAAAGAGTTGAAACTTAGTTTTGATTGAGCCGTTCTGAAACACTCTTTCTGTAGAAAATGCAAGTGGAGATTCGGAGCGCTAAGAGGGTAATAGTGGAAAAAGGAATGTCTCCAAATATAAACTACACAGAATCATTCTGTGAAACTTCTTTCTGATCTGTGCATTCAGCTAACAGAGTTAAACCATACTTTTGATTGAGCAGATCTGAACACTCTTTCTGTAGAAAATGCAACTGGACATTTGGAGCGCTAAGAGAGTAGTAGTGGAAAAAGGAATATATTCAAATATAAACTACACAGAAGCATTCTGTGAAACTTCTTTCTGATCTGAGCATTCAGCTAACAGAGTTAAACCATACTTTTGATTGAGCAGTTTTGAAACACTCTGTCTGTAGAAAATGCAACTGGACATTCGTAGCGCTAAGTGGGTAATAGTGGAAAAAAGAATATGTTCAAATATAAGCTACACAGAAGCATTGAATGAAACTTCTTTCTGTTCTGTGCATTCAACTAACAGAGTTGAACCTTACTTTTGATTGAGCCTTTCTGAAACACTCTTTCTGTAGAAACTGCAATTGGACATTCTGAGCGCTAAGAGGCCTCTATTGGGAAAAATAATATCTTCAAATAAAAACTACACAGAAGCATTGTGTGAAACTTATTTCTGATATGTTCATTAAGCTAACAGAGTTAAACCATACTTTTGATTGCGCAGTTCTGAACACTCTTTCTGTAGAAAATGCAAGTGGACATTCGGAGCGCTAAGAGGGTAATAGTGGAAAAAGGAATATATTCAAATATAAACTACACAGTAGCATTCTGTGAAAATTCTTTCTGTTCTGTGCATTCAACTAACAGAGTTGAACCTTACTTTTTTTTGAGCCGTTCTGAAACACTCTTTCTGTAGAAACTGCAATTGGACATGCTAAGCGCTAAGAGGCCTACATTGGGAAAAAGAATATCTTCAAATAAAAACTACACAGATGCATTCTGTGAAACTTATTTCTGATCTATAAATTCAGTTAACAGAGATAAAACATATTTTTGATTGAGCAGTTATGAAACACTCTTTTTGTAGAAAATGCAAGTGGAGATTCGGAGCGCTAAGTGGTTAATAGTGGAAAAAGGAATGTCTTCAAATATAAACTACACAGAATCATTCGGTGAAACTTCTTTCTGATCTGTGCATTCAGCTAACAGAGTTAAACCATACTTTTGATTGAGCAGATCTGAACACTCTTTCTGTTGAAAATGCAACTGGACATTTGGAGCGCTAAGAGCGTAGTAGTGGAAAAAGGAATATATTCAAATATAAACTACACAGAAGCATTCTGTGAAACTTCTTTCTGATCTGAGCATACAGCTAACAGAGTTAAACCATACTTTTGATTGAGCAGTTTTGAAACACACTGTCTGTAGAAAATGCAACTGGACATTCGTAGCGCTAAGTGGGTAATAGTGGAAAAGAGAATATGTTCAAATATAAACTACACAGAAGCATTGTATGAAACTTCTTTCTGTTCTGTGCATTCAACTAACAGAGTTGAACCTTACTTTTGATTGAGCCGTTCTGAAACACTCTTTCTGTAGAAACTGCAATTGGACATTCTGAGCGCTAAGAGGCCTATATTGGGAAAAAGAATGTCTACAAATAAAAACTACACAGAAGAATTGTGTGAAACTTCTTTCTCTTCTGTTTGTTCCACTAAAAGAGTTGAACCTTAGTTTTGATTGAGCCGTTCTGAAACACTCTTTCTGTACAAAATGCAAGTGGAGATTCGGAGCGCTAAGAGGGTAATAGTGGAAAAAGGAATGTCTCCAAATATAAACTACACAGAATCATTCTGTGAAACTTCTTTCTGATCCGTGCATTCAGCTAACAGAGTTAAAAAATACTTTTGATTGAGCAGATCTGAACACTCTTTCTGTAGAAAATGCAACTGGACATTTGGAGCGCTAAGAGAGTAGTAGTGGAAAAAGGAATATATTCAAATATAAACTACACAGAAGCATTCTGTGAAACTTCTTTCTGATCTGAGCATTCAGCTAACAGAGTTAAACCATACTTTTGATTGAGCAGTTTTGAAACACTCTGTCTGTAGAAAATGCAACTGGACATTCGTAGCGCTAAGTGGGTAATAGTGGAAAAAAGAATATGTTCAAATATAAACTACACAGAAGCATTGTATGAAACTTCTTTCTGTTCTGTGCATTCAACTAACAGAGTTGAACCTTACTTTTGATTGAGCCTTTCTGAAACACTCTTTCTGTAGAAATTGCAATTGGACATTCTGAGCCCTAAGAGGCCTATATTGGGAAAAATAATATCTTCAAATAAAAACTACA
This sequence comes from Symphalangus syndactylus, assembly GCF_028878055.3. Taxonomy (NCBI): domain Eukaryota; kingdom Metazoa; phylum Chordata; class Mammalia; order Primates; family Hylobatidae; genus Symphalangus; species Symphalangus syndactylus. The sequence goes on along the minus strand of NC_072437.2, from coordinate 105,199,558 downwards.
CAGAAGCATTGTGTGAAACTTATTTCTGATATGTTCATTAAGCTAACAGAGTTAAACCATACTTTTGATTGCGCAGTTCTGAACACTCTTTCTGTAGAAAATGCAAGTGGACATTCGGAGCGCTAAGAGGGTAATAGTGGAAAAAGGAATATATTCAAATATAAACTACACAGTAGCATTCTGTGAAAATTCTTTCTGTTCTGTGCATTCAACTAACAGAGTTGAACCTTACTTTTGATTGAGCCGTTCTGAAACACTCTTTCTGTAGAAACTGCAATTGGACATGCTAAGCGCTAAGAGGCCTACATTGGGAAAAAGAATATCTTCAAATAAAAACTACACAGATGCATTCTGTGAAACTTATTTCTGATCTGTAAATTCAGTTAACAGAGATAAAACATATTTTTGATTGAGCAGTTATGAAACACTCTTTTTGTAGAAAATGCAAGTGGAGATTCGGAGCGCTAAGAGGGTAATAGTGGAAAAAGGAATGTCTTCAAATATAAACTACACAGAATCATTCGGTGAAACTTCTTTCTGATCTGTGCATTCAGCTAACAGAGTTAAACCATACTTTTGATTGAGCGGATCTGAACACTCTTTCTGTAGAAAATGCAACTGGACATTTGGAGCGCTAAGAGCGTAGTAGTGGAAAAAGGAATATATACAAATATAAACTACACAGAAGCATTCTGTGAAACTTCTTTCTGATCTGAGCATTCAGCTAACAGAGTTAAACCATACTTTTGATTGAGCAGTTTTGAAACACTCTGTCTGTAGAAAATGCAACTGGACATTCGTAGCGCTAAGTGGGTAATAGTGGAAAAGAGAATATGTTCAAATATAAACTACACAGAAGCATTGTATGAAACTTCTTTCTGTTCTGTGCATTCAACTAACAGAGTTGAACCTTACTTTTGATTGAGCCGTTCTGAAACACTCTTTCTGTAGAAACTGCAATTGGACATTCTGAGCGCTAAGAGGCCTATATTGGGAAAAAGAATGTCTACAAATAAAAACTACACAGAAGAATTGTGTGAAACTTCTTTCTGTTCTGTTTGTTCAACTAAAAGATTTGAAACTTAGTTTTGATTGAGCCGTTCTTAAACACTCTTTCTGTTGAAAATGCAAGTGGAGATTCGGAGTGCTAAGAGGGTAATAGTGGAAAAAGGAATGTCTCCAAATATAAACTACACAGAATCATTCTGTGAAACTTCTTTCTGATCTGTGCATTCAGCTAACAGAGTTAAACCATACTTTTGATTGAGCAGATCTGAACACTCTTTCTGTAGAAAATGCAACTGGACATTTGGAGCGCTAAGAGTGTAGTAGTGGAAAAAGGAATATATTCAAATATAAACTACACAGAAGCATTCTGTGAAACTTCTTTCTGATCTGAGCATTCAGCTAACAGAGTTAAACCATACTTTTGATTGAGCAGTTTTGAAACACTCTGTCTGTAGAAAATGAAACTGGACATTCGTAGCGCTAAGTGGGTAATAGTGGAAAAAAGAATATGTTCAAATATAAACTACACAGAAGCATTGTATGAAACTTCTTTCTGTTCTGTGCATTCAACTAACAGAGTTGAACCTTACTTTTGATTGAGCCTTTCTGAAACACTCTTTCTGTAGAATCTGCAATTGGACATTCTGAGCGCTAAGAGGCCTATATTGGGAAAAATAATATCTTCAAATAAAAACTACACAGAAGCATTGTGTGAAACTTATTTCTGATATGTTCATTAAGCTAACAGAGTTAAACCATACTTTTGATTGCGCAGTTCTGAACACTGTTTCTGTAGAAAATGCAAGTGGACATTCGGAGCGCTAAGAGGGTAATAGTGGAAAAACGGATATATTCAAATATAAACTACACAGTAGCATTCTGTGAAAATGCTTTCTGTTCTGTGCATTCAACTAACAGAGTTGAACCTTACTTTTTATTGAGCCGTTCTGAAACACTCTTTCTGTAGAAACTGCAATTGGACATGCTAAGCGCTAAGAGGCCTACATTGGGAAAAAGAATATCTTCAAATAAAAACTACACAGATGCATTCTGTGCAACTTATTTCTGATCTGTAAATTCAGTTAACAGAGATAAAACATATTTTTCATTGAGCAGTTATGAAACACTCTTTTTGTAGAAAATGCAAGTGGAGATTCGGAGCGCTAAGAGGGTAATAGTGGAAAAAGGAATGTCTTCAAACATAAACTACACAGAATCATTCGGTGAAACTTCTTTCAGATCTGTGCATTCAGCTAACAGAGTTAAACCATACTTTTGATTGAGCAGATCTGAACACTCTTTCTGTAGAAAATGCAACTGGACATTTGGAGCGCTAAGTGCGTAGTAGTGGAAAAAGGAATATATTCAAATATAAACTACACAGAAGCATTCTGTGAAACTTCTTTCTGATCTGAGCATTCAGCTAACAGAGTTAAACCATACTTTTGATTGAGCAGTTTTGAAACACTCTGTCTGTAGGAAATGCAACTGGACATTCGTAGCGCTAAGTGGGTAATAGTGGAAAAAAGAATATGTGCAAATATAAACTACACAGAAGCATTGTATGAAACCTCTTTCTGTTCTGTGCATTCAACTAACAGAGTTGAACCTTACTTTTGATTGAGCCGTTCTGAAACACTCTTTCTGTAGAAACTGCAATTGGACATTCTGAGCGCTAAGAGGCCTATATTGGGAAAAAGAATGTCTACAAATAAAAACTACACAGAAGAATTGTGTGAAACTTCTTTCTGTTCTGTTTGTTCAACTAAAAGAGTTGAACCTTAGTTTTGATTGAGCCGTTCTGAAACACTCTTTCTGTAGAAAATGCAATGGAGATTCGGAGCGCTAAGAGGGTAATAGTGGAAAAAGGAATATATTCAAATATAAACTACACAGTAGCATTCTGTGAAAATTCTTTCTGTTCTGTGCATTCAACTAACAGAGTTGAACCTTACTTTTGATTGAGCCGTTCTGAAACACTCTTTCTGTAGAAACTGCAATTGGACATGCTAAGCGCTAAGAGGCCTACATTGGGAAAAAGAATATCTTCAAATAAAAACTACACAGATGCATTCTGTGAAACTTATTTCTGATCTGTAAATTCAGTTAACAGAGATAAAACATATTTTTGATTGAGCAGTTATGAAACACTCTTTTTGTAGAAAATGCAAGTGGAGATTCGGAGCGCTAAGAGGGTAATAGTGGAATAAGGAATGTCTTCAAATATAAACTACACAGAATCATTCGGTGAAACTTCTTTCTGATCTGTGCATTCAGCTAACAGAGTTAAACCATACTTTTGATTGAGCAGATCTGAACACTCTTTCTGTAGAAAATGCAACTGGACACTTGGAGCGCTAAGAGCGTAGTAGTGGAAAAAGGAATATATTCAAATATAAACTACACAGAAGCATTCTGTGAAACTTCTTTCTGATCTGAGCATTCAGCTAACAGAGTTAAACCATACTTTTGATTGAGCAGTTTTGAAACACTCTGTCTGTAGAAAATGCAACTGGACATTCGTAGCGCTAAGTGGGTAAGAGTGGAAAAAAGAATATGTTCAAATATAAACTACACAGAAGCATTGTATGAAACTTCTTTCTGTTCTGTGCACTCAACTAACAGAGTTGAACCTTACTTTTCATTGAGCCGTTCTGAAACACTCTTTCTGTAGAAACTGCAATTGGACATTCTGAGCGCTAAGAGGCCTATATTGGGAAAAAGAATGTCTACAAATAAAAACTACACAGAAGAATTGTGTGAAACTTCTTTCTGTTCTGTTTGTTCAACTAAAAGAGTTGAACCTTAGTTTTGATTGAGCCGTTCTGAAACACTCTTTCTGTAGAAAATGCAAGTGGAGATTCGGAGCGCTAAGAGGGTAATAGTGGAAAAAGGAATGTCTCCAAATATAAACTACACAGAATCATTCTGTGAAACTTCTTTCTGATCTGTGCATTCAGCTAACAGAGTTAAACCATACTTTTGATTGAGCAGATCTGAACACTCTTTCTGTAGAAAATGCAACTGGACATTTGGAGCGCTAAGAGAGTAGTAGTGGAAAAAGGAATATATTCAAATATAAACTACACAGAAGCATTCTGTGAAACTTCTTTCTGATCTGAGCATTCAGCTAACAGAGTTAAACCATACTTTTGATTGAGCAGTTTTGAAACACTCTGTCTGTAGAAAATGCAACTGGACATTCGTAGCGCTAAGTGGGTAATAGTGGAAAAAAGAATATGTTCAAATATAAACTACACAGAAGCATTGTATGAAACTCCTTTCTGTTCTGTGCATTCAACTAACAGAGTTGAACCTTACATTTGATTGAGCCTTTCTGAAACACTCTTTCTGTAGAAACTGCAATTGGACATTCTGAGTGCTAAGAGGCCTCTATTGGGAAAAATAATATCTTCAAATAAAAACTACACAGAAGCATTGTGTGAAACTTATTTCTGATATGTTCATTAAGCTAACAGAGTTAAACCATACTTTTGATTGCGCAGTTCTGAACACTCTTTCTGTAGAAATTGCAAGTGGACATTCGGAGCGCTAAGAGGGTAATAGTGGAAAAAGGAATATATTCAAATATAAACTACACAGTAGCATTCTGTGAAAATTCTTTCTGTTCTGTGCATTCAACTAACAGAGTTGAACCTTACTTTTGATTGAGCCGTTCTGAAACACTCTTTCTGTAGAAACTGCAATTGGACATGCTAAGCGCTAAGAGGCCTACATTGGGAAAAAGAATATCTTCAAATAAAAACTACACAGATGCATTCTGTGAAACGTATTTCTGATCTGTAATTTCAGTTAACAGAGATAAAACATATTTTTGATTGAGCAGTTATGAAACACTCTTTTTGTAGAAAATGCAAGTGGAGATTCGGAGCGCTAAGAGGGTAATAGTGGAAAAAGTAATGTCTTCAAATATAAACTACACAGAATCATTCGGTGAAACTTCTTTCTGATCTGTGCATTCAGCTAACAGAGTTAAAACATACTTTTGATTGAGCAGATCTGAACACTCTTTCTGTAGAAAATGCAACTGGACATTTGGAGCGCTAAGAGCGTAGTAGTGGAAAAAGGAATATATTCAAATATAAACTACACAGAAGCATTCTGTGAAACTTCTTTCTGATCTGAGCATTCAGCTAACAGAGTTAAACCATACTTTTGATTGAGCAGTTTTGAAACACTCTGTCTGTAGAAAATGCAACTGGACATTCTTAGCGCTAAGTGGGTAATAGTGGAAAAAAGAATATGTTCAAATATAAACTACACAGAAGCATTGTATGAAACTTCTTTCTGTTCTGTGCACTCAACTAACAGAGTTGAACCTTACTTTTGATTGAGCCGTTCTGAAACACTCTTTCTGTAGAAACTGCAATTGGACATTCTGAGCGCTAAGAGGCCTATATTGGGAAAAAGAATGTCTACAAATAAAAACTACACAGAAGAATTGTGTGAAACTTCTTTCTGTTCTGTTTGTTCAACTAAAAGAGTTGAACCTTAGTTTTGATTGAGCCGTTCTGAAACACTCTTTCTGTAGAAAATGCAAGTGGAGATTCGGAGCGCTAAGAGGGTAATAGTGGAAAAAGGAATGTCTCCAAATATAAACTACACAGAATCATTCTGTGAAAATTCTTTCTGATCTGTGCATTCAGCTAACAGAGTTAAACCATACTTTTGATTGAGCAGATCTGAACACTCTTTCTGTAGAAAATGCAACTGGACATTTGGAGCGCTAAGAGAGTAGTAGTGGAAAAAGGAATATATTCAAATATAAACTACACAGAAGCATTCTGTGAAACTTCTTTCTGATCTGAGCATTCAGCTAACAGAGTTAAACCATACTTTTGATTGAGCAGTTTTGAAACACTCTGTCTGTAGAAAATGCAACTGGACATTCGTAGCGCTAAGTGGGTAATAGTGGAAAAAAGTATATGTTCAAATATAAACTACACAGAAGCATTGTATGAAACTTCTTTCTGTTCTGTGCATTCAACTAACAGAGTTGAACCTTACTTTTGATTGAGCCTTTCTGAAACACTCTTTCTGTAGAAACTGCAATTGGACATTCTGAGCGCTAAGAGGCCTCTATTGGGAAAAATAATATCTTCAAATAAAAAGTACACAGAAGCATTGTGTGAAACTTATTTCTGATATGTTCATTAAGCTAACAGAGTTAAACCATACTTTTGATTGCGCAGTTCTGAACACTCTTTCTGTAGAAAATGCAAGTGGACATTCGGAGCGCTAAGAGGGTAATAGTGGAAAAAGGAATATATTCAAATATAAACTACACAGTAGCATTCTGTGAAAATTCTTTCTGTTCTGTGCATTCAACTAACAGAGTTGAACCTTACTTTTGATTGAGCCGTTCTGAAACACTCTTTCTGTAGAAACTGCAATTGGACATGCTAAGCGCTAAGAGGCCTACATTGGGAAAAAGAATATCTTCAAATAAAAACTACACAGATGCACTCTGTGAAACTTATTTCTGATCTGTAAATTCAGTTAACAGAGATAAAATATATTTTTGATTGAGCAGTTATGAAACACTCTTTTTGTAGAAAATGCAAGTGGAGATTCGGAGCGCTAAGAGGGTAATAGTGGAAAAAGGAATGTCTTCAAATATAAACTACACAGAATCATTCGGTGAAACTTCTTTCTGATCTGTGCATTCAGCTAACAGAGTTAAACCATACTTTTGATTGAGCAGATCTGAACACTCTTTCTGTTGAAAATGCAACTGGACATTTGGAGCGGTAAGAGCGTAGTAGTGGAAAAAGGAATATATTCAAATATAAACTACACAGAAGCATTCTGTGAAACTTCTTTCTGATCTGAGCATTCAGCTAACAGAGTTAAACCATACTTTTGATTGAGCAGTTTTGAAACACTCTGTCTGTAGAAAATGCAACTGGACATTCGTAGCGCTAAGTGGGTAATAGTGGAAAAAAGAATATGTTCAAATATAAACTACACAGAAGCATTGTATGAAACTCCTTTCTGTTCTGTGCATTCAACTAACAGAGTTGAACCTTACATTTGATTGAGCCTTTCAGAAACACTCTTTCTGTAGAAACTGCAATTGGACATTCTGAGCGCTAAGAGGCCTCTATTGGGAAAAATAATATCTTCAAATAAAAACTACACAGAAGCATTGTGTGAAACTTATTTCTGATATGTTCATTAAGCTAACAGAGTTAAACCATACTTTTGATTGCGCAGTTCTGAACACTCTTTCTGTAGAAATTGCAAGTGGACATTCGGAGCGCTAAGAGGGTAATAGTGGAAAAAGGAATATATTCAAATATAAACTACACAGTAGCATTCTGTGAAAATTCTTTCTGTTCTGTGCATTCAACTAACAGAGTTGAACCTTACTTTTGATTGAGCCGTTCTCAAACACTCTTTCTGTAGAAACTGCAATTGGACATGCTAAGCGCTAAGAGGCCTACATTGGGAAAAAGAATATATTCAAATAAAAACTACACAGATGCATTCTGTGAAACTTATTTCTGATCTGTAAATTCAGTTAACAGAGATAAAACATATTTTTGATTGAGCAGTTATGAAACACTCTTTTTGTAGAAAATGCAAGTGGAGATTCGGAGCGCTAAGAGGGTAATAGTGGAAAAAGGAATGTCTTCAAATATAAACTACACAGAATCATTCGGTGAAACTTCTTTCTGATCTGTGCATTCAGCTAACAGAGTTAAACCATACTTTTGATTGAGCAGATCTGAACACTCTTTCTGTTGAAAATGAAACTGGACATTTGGAGCGCTAAGAGAGTAGTAGTGGAAAAAGGAATATATTCAAATATAAACTACACAGAAGCATTCTGTGAAACTTCTTTCTGATCTGAGCATTCAGCTAACAGAGTTAAACCATACTTTTGATTGAGCAGTTTTGAAACACTCTGTCTGTAGAAAATGCAACTGGACATTCGTAGCGCTAAGTGGGTAAGAGTGGAAAAAAGAATATGTTCAAATATAAACTACACAGAAGCATTGTATGAAACTTCTTTCTGTTCTGTGCATTCAACTAACAGAGTTGAACCTTACTTTTGATTGAGCCGTTCTGAAACACTCTTTCTGTAGAAACTGCAATTGGACATTCTGAGCGCTAAGAGGCCTATATTGGGAAAAAGAATGTCTACAAATAAAAACTACACAGAAGAATTGTGTGAAACTTCTTTCTGTTCTGTTTGTTCAACTAAAAGAGTTGAACCTTAGTTTTGATTGAGCCGTTCTGAAACACTCTTTCTGTAGAAAATGCAAGTGGAGATTCGGAGCGCTAAGAGGGTAATAGTGGAAAAAGGAATGTCTCCAAATATAAACTACACAGAATCATTCTGTGAAAATTCTTTCTGATCTGTGCATTCAGCTAACAGAGTTAAACCATACTTTTGATTCAGCAGATCTGAACACTCTTTCTGTAGAAAATGCAACTGGACATTTGGAGCGCTAAGAGAGTAGTAGTGGAAAAAGGAATATATTCAAATATAAACTACACAGAAGCATTCTGTGAAACTTCTTTCTGATCTGAGCATTCAGCTAACAGAGTTAAACCATACTTTTGATTGAGCAGTTTTGAAACACTCTGTCTGTAGAAAATGCAACTGGACATTCGTAGCGCTAAGTGGGTAATAGTGGAAAAAAGAATATGTTCAAATATAAACTACACAGAAGCATTGTATGAAACTCCTTTCTGTTCTGTGCATTCAACTAACAGAGTTGAACCTTACATTTGATTGAGCCTTTCTGAAACACTCTTTCTGTAGAAACTGCAATTGGACATTCTGAGCGCTAAGAGGCCTCTATTGGGAAAAATAATATCTTCAAATAAAAACTACACAGAAGCATTGTGTGAAACTTATTTCTGATATGTTCATTAAGCTAACAGAGTTAAACCATACTTTTGATTGCGCAGTTCTGAACACTCTTTCTGTAGAAATTGCAAGTGGACATTCGGAGCGCTAAGAGGGTAATAGTGGAAAAAGGAATATATTCAAATATAAACTACACAGTAGCATTCTGTGAAAATTCTTTCTGTTCTGTGCATTCAACTAACAGAGTTGAACCTTACTTTTGATTGAGCCGTTCTGAAACACTCTTTCTGTAGAAACTGCAATTGGACATGCTAAGCGCTAAGAGGCCTACATTGGGAAAAAGAATATCTTCAAATAAAAACTACACAGATGCATTCTGTGAAACTTATTTCTGATCTGTAATTTCAGTTAACAGAGATAAAACATATTTTTGATTGAGCAGTTATGAAACACTCTTTTTGTAGAAAATGCAAGTGGAGATTCGGAGCGCTAAGAGGGTAATAGTGGAAAAAGTAATGTCTTCAAATATAAACTACACAGAATCATTCGGTGAAACTTCTTTCTGATCTGTGCATTCAGCTAACAGAGTTAAAACATACTTTTGATTGAGCAGATCTGAACACTCTTTCTGTAGAAAATGCAACTGGACATTTGGAGCGCTAAGAGCGTAGTAGTGGAAAAAGGAATATATTCAAATATAAACTACACAGAAGCATTCTGTGAAACTTCTTTCTGATCTGAGCATTCAGCTAACAGAGTTAAACCATACTTTTGATTGAGCAGTTTTGAAACACTCTGTCTGTAGAAAATGCAACTGGACATTCTTAGCGCTAAGTGGGTAATAGTGGAAAAAAGAATATGTTCAAATATAAACTACACAGAAGCATTGTATGAAACTTCTTTCTGTTCTGTGCACTCAACTAACAGAGTTGAACCTTACTTTTGATTGAGCCGTTCTGAAACACTCTTTCTGTAGAAACTGCAATTGGACATTCTGAGCGTTAAGAGGCCTATATTGGGAAAAAGAATGTCTACAAATAAAAACTACACAGAAGAATTGTGTGAAACTTCTTTCTGTTCTGTTTGTTCAACTAAAAGAGTTGAACCTTAGTTTTGATTGAGCCGTTCTGAAACACTCTTTCTGTAGAAAATGCAAGTGGAGATTCGGAGCGCTAAGAGGGTAATAGTGGAAAAAGGAATGTCTCCAAATATAAACTACACAGAATCATTCTGTGAAACTTCTTTCTGATCTGTGCATTCAGCTAACAGAGTTAAACCATACTTTTGATTGAGCAGATCTGAACACTCTTTCTGTAGAAAATGCAACTGGACATTTGGAGCGCTAAGAGAGTAGTAGTGGAAAAAGGAATATATTCAAATATAAACTACACAGAAGCATTCTGTGAAACTTCTTTCTGATCTGAGCATTCAGCTAACAGAGTTAAACCATACTTTTGATTGAGCAGTTTTGAAACACTCTGTCTGTAGAAAATGCAACTGGACATTCGTAGCGCTAAGTGGGTAATAGTGGAAAAAAGAATATGTTCAAATATAAACTACACAGAAGCATTGTATGAAACTTCTTTCTGTTCTGTGCATTCAACTAACAGAGTTGAACCTTACTTTTGATTGAGCCTTTCTGAAACACTCTTTCTGTAGAAACTGCAATTGGACATTCTGAGCGCTAAGAGGCCTCTATTGGGAAAAATAATATCTTCAAATAAAAAGTACACAGAAGCATTGTGTGAAACTTATTTCTGATATGTTCATTAAGCTAACAGAGTTAAACCATACTTTTGATTGCGCAGTTCTGAACACTCTTTCTGTAGAAAATGCAAGTGGACATTCGGAGCGCTAAGAGGGTAATAGTGGAAAAAGGAATATATTCAAATATAAACTACACAGTAGCATTCTGTGAAAATTCTTTCTGTTCTGTGCATTCAACTAACAGAGTTGAACCTTACTTTTGATTGAGCCGTTCTGAAACACTCTTTCTGTAGAAACTGCAATTGGACATGCTAAGCGCTAAGAGGCCTACATTGGGAAAAAGAATATCTTCAAATAAAAACTACACAGATGCACTCTGTGAAACTTATTTCTGATCTGTAAATTCAGTTAACAGAGATAAAACATATTTTTGATTGAGCAGTTATGAAACACTCTTTTTGTAGAAAATGCAAGTGGAGATTCGGAGCGCTAAGAGGGTAATAGTGGAAAAAGGAATGTCTTCAAATATAAACTACACAGAATCATTCGGTGAAACTTCTTTCTGATCTGTGCATTCAGCTAACAGAGTTAAACCATACTTTTGATTGAGCAGATCTGAACACTCTTTCTGTTGAAAATGCAACTGGACATTTGGAGCGGTAAGAGCGTAGTAGTGGAAAAAGGAATATATTCAAATATAAACTACACAGAAGCATTCTGTGAAACTTCTTTCTGATCTGAGCATTCAGCTAACAGAGTTAAACCATACTTTTGATTGAGCAGTTTTGAAACACTCTGTCTGTAGAAAATGCAACTGGACATTCGTAGCGCTAAGTGGGTAATAGTGGAAAAAAGAATATGTTCAAATATAAACTACACAGAAGCATTGTATGAAACCCCTTTCTGTTCTGTGCATTCAACTAACAGAGTTGAACCTTACATTTGATTGAGCCTTTCAGAAACACTCTTTCTGTAGAAACTGCAATTGGACATTCTGAGCGCTAAGAGGCCTCTATTGGGAAAAATAATATCTTCAAATAAAAACTACACAGAAGCATTGTGTGAAACTTATTTCTGATATGTTCATTAAGCTAACAGAGTTAAACCATACTTTTGATTGCGCAGTTCTGAACACTCTTTCTGTAGAAATTGCAAGTGGACATTCGGAGCGCTAAGAGGGTAATAGTGGAAAAAGGAATATATTCAAATATAAACTACACAGTAGCATTCTGTGAAAATTCTTTCTGTTCTGTGCATTCAACTAACAGAGTTGAACCTTACTTTTGATTGAGCCGTTCTCAAACACTCTTTCTGTAGAAACTGCAATTGGACATGCTAAGCGCTAAGAGGCCTACATTGGGAAAAAGAATATATTCAAATAAAAACTACACAGATGCATTCTGTGAAACTTATTTCTGATCTGTAAATTCAGTTAACAGAGATAAAACATATTTTTGATTGAGCAGTTATGAAACACTCTTTTTGTAGAAAATGCAAGTGGAGATTCGGAGCGCTAAGAGGGTAATAGTGGAAAAAGGAATGTCTTCAAATATAAACTACACAGAATCATTCGGTGAAACTTCTTTCTGATCTGTGCATTCAGCTAACAGAGTTAAACCATACTTTTGATTGAGCAGATCTGAACACTCTTTCTGTTGAAAATGAAACTGGACATTTGGAGCGCTAAGAGAGTAGTAGTGGAAAAAGGAATATATTCAAATATAAACTACACAGAAGCATTCTGTGAAACTTCTTTCTGATCTGAGCATTCAGCTAACAGAGTTAAACCATACTTTTGATTGAGCAGTTTTGAAACACTCTGTCTGTAGAAAATGCAACTGGACATTCGTAGCGCTAAGTGGGTAAGAGTGGAAAAAAGAATATGTTCAAATATAAACTACACAGAAGCATTGTATGAAACTTCTTTCTGTTCTGTGCATTCAACTAACAGAGTTGAACCTTACTTTTGATTGAGCCGTTCTGAAACACTCTTTCTGTAGAAACTGCAATTGGACATTCTGAGCGCTAAGAGGCCTATATTGGGAAAAAGAATGTCTACAAATAAAAACTACACAGAAGAATTGTGTGAAACTTCTTTCTGTTCTGTTTGTTCAACTAAAAGAGTTGAACCTTAGTTTTGATTGAGCCGTTCTGAAACACTCTTTCTGTAGAAAATGCAAGTGGAGATTCGGAGCGCTAAGAGGGTAATAGTGGAAAAAGGAATGTCTCCAAATATAAACTACACAGAATCATTCTGTGAAAATTCTTTCTGATCTGTGCATTCAGCTAACAGAGTTAAACCATACTTTTGATTCAGCAGATCTGAACACTCTTTCTGTAGAAAATGCAACTGGACATTTGGAGCGCTAAGAGAGTAGTAGTGGAAAAAGGAATATATTCAAATATAAACTACACAGAAGCATTCTGTGAAACTTCTTTCTGATCTGAGCATTCAGCTAACAGAGTTAAACCATACTTTTGATTGAGCAGTTTTGAAACACTCTGTCTGTAGAAAATGCAACTGGACATTCGTAGCGCTAAGTGGGTAATAGTGGAAAAAAGAATATGTTCAAATATAAACTACACAGAAGCATTTTATGAAACTTCTTTCTGTTCTGTGCATTCAACTAACAGAGTTGAACCTTACTTTTGATTGAGCCTTTCTGAAACACTCTTTCTGTAGAATCTGCAATTGGACATTCTGAGCGCTAAGAGGCCTTATTGGGAAAAATAATATCTTCAAATAAAAACTACACAGAAGCATTGTGTGAAACTTATTTTTGATATGTTCATTAAGCTAACAGAGTTAAACCATACTTTTGATTGCGCAGTTCTGAACACTCTTTCTGTAGAAAATGCAAGTGGACATTCGGAGCGCTAAGAGGGTAATTGTGGAAAAAGGAATATATTCAAATATAAACTACACAGTAGCATTCTGTGAAAATTCTTTCTGTTCTGTGCATTCAACTAACAGAGTTGAACCTTACCTTTGATTGAGCCGTTCTGAAACACTCTTTCTGTAGAAACTGCAATTGGACATGCTAAGCGCTAAGAGGCCTACATTGGGAAAAAGAATATCTTCAAATAAAAACTACACAGATGCATTCTGTGAAACTTATTTCTGATCTGTAAATTCAGTTAACAGAGATAAAACATATTTTTGATTGAGCAGTTATGAAACACTCTTTTTGTAGAAAATGCAAGTGGAGATTCGGAGCGCTAAGAGGGTAATACTGGAAAAAGGAATGTCTTCAAATATAAACTACACAGAATCATTCGGTGAAACTACTTTCTGATCTGTGCATTCAGCTAACAGAGTTAAACCATACTTTTAATTGAGCAGATCTGAACACTCTTTCTGTTGAAAATGCAACTGGACATTTGGAGCGGTAAGAGCGTAGTAGTGGAAAAAGGAATATATTCAAATATAAACTACACAGAAGCATTCTGTGAAACTTCTTTCTGATCTGAGCATTCAGCAAACAGAGTTAAACCATACTTTTGATTGAGCAGTTTTGAAACACTCTGTCTGTAGAAAATGCAACTGGACATTCGTAGCGCTAAGTGGGTAATAGTGGAAAAAAGAATATGTTCAAATATAAACTACACAGAAGCATTGTATGAAACTACTTTCTGTTCTGTGCACTCAACTAACAGAGTTGAACCTTACTTTTGATTGAGCCGTTCTGAAACACTCTTTCTGTAGAAACTGCAATTGGACATTCTGAGCGCTAAGAGGCCTATATTGGGAAAAAGAATGTCTACAAATAAAAACTACACAGAAGAATTGTGTGAAACTTCTTTCTGTTCTGTTTGTTCAACTAAAAGAGTTGAACCTTAGTTTTGATTGAGCCGTTCTGAAACACTCTTTCTGTAGAAAATGCAAGTGGAGATTCGGAGCGCTAAGAGGGTAATAGTGGAAAAAGGAATGTCTCCAAATATAAACTACACAGAATCATTCTGTGAAACTTCTTTCTGATCTGTGCATTCAGCAAACAGAGTTAAACCATACTTTTGATTGAGCAGATCTGAACACTCTTTCTGTAGAAAATGCAACTGGACATTTGGAGCGCTAAGAGAGTAGTAGTGGAAAAAGTAATATATTCAAATATAAACTACACAGAAGCATTCTGTGAAACTTCTTTCTGATCTGAGCATTCAGCTAACAGAGTTAAACCATACTTTTGATAGAGCAGTTTTGAAACACTCTGTCTGTAGAAAATGCAACTGGACATTCGTAGCGCTAAGTGGGTAATAGTGGAAAAAAGAATATGTTCAAATATAAACTACACAGAAGCATTGTATGAAACTCCTTTCTGTTCTGTGCATTCAACTAACAGAGTTGAACCTTACTTTTGATTGAGCCTTTCTGAAACACTCTTTCTGTAGAAACTGCAATTGGACATTCTGAGCGCTAAGAGGACTCTATTGGGAAAAATAATATCTTCAAATAAAAACTACACAGAAGCATTGTGTGAAACTTATTTCTGATATGTTCATTAAGCTAACAGAGTTAAACCATACTTTTGATTGCGCAGTTCTGAACACTCTTTCTGTAGAAATTGCAAGTGGACATTCGGAGCGCTAAGAGGGTAATAGTGGAAAAAGGAATATATTCAAATATAAACTACACAGTAGCATTCTGTGAAAATTCTTTCTGTTCTGTGCATTCAACTAACAGAGTTGAACCTTACTTTTGATTGAGCCGTTCTGAAACACTCTTTCTGTAGAAACTGCAATTGGACATGCTAAGCGCTAAGAGTCCTACATTGGGAAAAAGAATATCTTCAAATAAAAACTACACAGATGCATTCTGTGAAACTTATTTCTGATCTGTAATTTCAGTTAACAGAGATAAAACATATTTTTGATTGAGCAGTTATGAAACACTCTTTTTGTAGAAAATGCAAGTGGAGATTCGGAGCGCTAAGAGGGTAATAGTGGAAAAAGAAATGTCTTCAAATATAAACTACACAGAATCATTCGGTGAAACTTCTTTCTGATCTGTGCATTCAGCTAACAGAGTTAAAACATACTTTTGATTGAGCAGATCTGAACACTCTTTCTGTAGAAAATGCAACTGGACATTTGGAGCGCTAAGAGCGTAGTAGTGGAAAAAGGAATATATTCAAATATAAACTACACAGAAGCATTCTGTGAAACTTCTTTCTGATCTGAGCATTCAGCTAACAGAGTTAAACCATACTTTTGATTGAGCAGTTTTGAAACACTCTGTCTGTAGAAAATGCAACTGGACATTCGTAGCGCTAAGTGGGTAATAGTGGAAAAAAGAATATGTTCAAATATAAACTACACAGAAGCATTGTATGAAACTACTTTCTGTTCTGTGCACTCAACTAACAGAGTTGAACCTTACTTTTGATTGAGCCGTTCTGAAACACTCTTTCTGTAGAAACTGCAATTGGACATTCTGAGCGCTAAGAGGCCTATATTGGGAAAAAGAATGTCTACAAATAAAAACTACACAGAAGAATTGTGTGAAACTTCTTTCTGTTCTGTTTGTTCAACTAAAAGAGTTGAACCTTAGTTTTGATTGAGCCGTTCTGAAACACTCTTTCTGTAGAAAATGCAAGTGGAGATTCGGAGCGCTAAGAGGGTAATAGTGGAAAAAGGAATGTCTCCAAATATAAACTACACAGAATCATTCTGTGAAACTTCTTTCTGATCTGTGCATTCAGCAAACAGAGTTAAACCATACTTTTGATTGAGCAGATCTGAACACTCTTTCTGTAGAAAATGCAACTGGACATTTAGAGCGCTAAGAGAGTAGTAGTGGAAAAAGTAATATATTCAAATATAAACTACACAGAAGCATTCTGTGAAACTTCTTTCTGATCTGAGCATTCAGCTAACAGAGTTAAACCATACTTTTGATAGAGCAGTTTTGAAACACTCTGTCTGTAGAAAATGCAACTGGACATTCGTAGCGCTAAGTGGGTAATAGTGGAAAAAAGAATATGTTCAAATATAAACTACACAGAAGCATTGTATGAAACTCCTTTCTGTTCTGTGCATTCAACTAACAGAGTTGAACCTTACATTTGATTGAGCCTTTCTGAAACACTCTTTCTGTAGAAACTGCAATTGGACATTCTGAGCGCTAAGAGGCCTCTATTGGGAAAAATAATATCTTCAAATAAAAACTACACAGAAGCATTGTGTGAAACTTATTTCTGATATGTTCATTAAGCTAACAGAGTTAAACCATACTTTTGATTGCGCAGTTCTGAACACTCTTTCTGTAGAAATTGCAAGTGGACATTCGGAGCGCTAAGAGGGTAATAGTGGAAAAAGGAATATATTCAAATATAAACTACACAGTAGCATTCTGTGAAAATTCTTTCTGTTCTGTGCATTCAACTAACAGAGTTGAACCTTACTTTTGATTGAGCCGTTCTGAAACACTCTTTCTGTAGAAACTGCAATTGGACATGCTAAGCGCTAAGAGGCCTACATTGGGAAAAAGAATATCTTCAAATAAAAACTACACAGATGCATTCTGTGAAACTTATTTCTGATCTGTAATTTCAGTTAACAGAGATAAAACATATTTTTGATTGAGCAGTTATGAAACACTCTTTTTGTAGAAAATGCAAGTGGAGATTCGGAGCGCTAAGAGGGTAATAGTGGAAAAAGTAATGTCTTCAAATATAAACTACACAGAATCATTCGGTGAAACTTCTTTCTGATCTGTGCATTCAGCTAACAGAGTTAAAACATACTTTTGATTGAGCAGATCTGAACACTCTTTCTGTAGAAAATGCAACTGGACATTTGGAGCGCTAAGAGCGTAGTAGTGGAAAAAGGAATATATTCAAATATAAACTACACAGAAGCATTCTGTGAAACTTCTTTCTGATCTGAGCATTCAGCTAACAGAGTTAAACCATACTTTTGATTGAGCAGTTTTGAAACACTCTGTCTGTAGAAAATGCAACTGGACATTCTTAGCGCTAAGTGGGTAATAGTGGAAAAAAGAATATGTTCAAATATAAACTACACAGAAGCATTGTATGAAACTTCTTTCTGTTCTGTGCACTCAACTAACAGAGTTGAACCTTACTTTTGATTGAGCCGTTCTGAAACACTCTTTCTGTAGAAACTGCAATTGGACATTCTGAGCGCTAAGAGGCCTATATTGGGAAAAAGAATGTCTACAAATAAAAACTACACAGAAGAATTGTGTGAAACTTCTTTCTGTTCTGTTTGTTCAACTAAAAGAGTTGAACCTTAGTTTTGATTGAGCCGTTCTGAAACACTCTTTCTGTAGAAAATGCAAGTGGAGATTCGGAGCGCTAAGAGGGTAATAGTGGAAAAAGGAATGTCTCCAAATATAAACTACACAGAATCATTCTGTGAAACTTCTTTCTGATCTGTGCATTCAGCTAACAGAGTTAAACCATACTTTTGATTGAGCAGATCTGAACACTCTTTCTGTAGAAAATGCAACTGGACATTTGGAGCGCTAAGAGAGTAGTAGTGGAAAAAGGAATATATTCAAATATAAACTACACAGAAGCATTCTGTGAAACTTCTTTCTGATCTGAGCATTCAGCTAACAGAGTTAAACCATACTTTTGATTGAGCAGTTTTGAAACACTCTGTCTGTAGAAAATGCAACTGGACATTCGTAGCGCTAAGTGGGTAATAGTGGAAAAAAGAATATGTTCAAATATAAACTACACAGAAGCATTGTATGAAACTTCTTTCTGTTCTGTGCATTCAACTAACAGAGTTGAACCTTACTTTTGATTGAGCCTTTCTGAAACACTCTTTCTGTAGAAACTGCAATTGGACATTCTGAGCGCTAAGAGGCCTCTATTGGGAAAAATAATATCTTCAAATAAAAAGTACACAGAAGCATTGTGTGAAACTTATTTCTGATATGTTCATTAAGCTAACAGAGTTAAACCATACTTTTGATTGCGCAGTTCTGAACACTCTTTCTGTAGAAAATGCAAGTGGACATTCGGAGCGCTAAGAGGGTAATAGTGGAAAAAGGAATATATTCAAATATAAACTACACAGTAGCATTCTGTGAAAATTCTTTCTGTTCTGTGCATTCAACTAACAGAGTTGAACCTTACTTTTGATTGAGCCGTTCTGAAACACTCTTTCTGTAGAAACTGCAATTGGACATGCTAAGCGCTAAGAGGCCTACATTGGGAAAAAGAATATCTTCAAATAAAAACTACACAGATGCACTCTGTGAAACTTATTTCTGATCTGTAAATTCAGTTAACAGAGATAAAACATATTTTTGATTGAGCAGTTATGAAACACTCTTTTTGTAGAAAATGCAAGTGGAGATTCGGAGCGCTAAGAGGGTAATAGTGGAAAAAGGAATGTCTTCAAATATAAACTACACAGAATCATTCGGTGAAACTTCTTTCTGATCTGTGCATTCAGCTAACAGAGTTAAACCATACTTTTGATTGAGCAGATCTGAACACTCTTTCTGTTGAAAATGCAACTGGACATTTGGAGCGGTAAGAGCGTAGTAGTGGAAAAAGGAATATATTCAAATATAAACTACACAGAAGCATTCTGTGAAACTTCTTTCTGATCTGAGCATTCAGCTAACAGAGTTAAACCATACTTTTGATTGAGCAGTTTTGAAACACTCTGTCTGTAGAAAATGCAACTGGACATTCGTAGCGCTAAGTGGGTAATAGTGGAAAAAAGAATATGTTCAAATATAAACTACACAGAAGCATTGTATGAAACCCCTTTCTGTTCTGTGCATTCAACTAACAGAGTTGAACCTTACATTTGATTGAGCCTTTCAGAAACACTCTTTCTGTAGAAACTGCAATTGGACATTCTGAGCGCTAAGAGGCCTCTATTGGGAAAAATAATATCTTCAAATAAAAACTACACAGAAGCATTGTGTGAAACTTATTTCTGATATGTTCATTAAGCTAACAGAGTTAAACCATACTTTTGATTGCGCAGTTCTGAACACTCTTTCTGTAGAAATTGCAAGTGGACATTCGGAGCGCTAAGAGGGTAATAGTGGAAAAAGGAATATATTCAAATATAAACTACACAGTAGCATTCTGTGAAAATTCTTTCTGTTCTGTGCATTCAACTAACAGAGTTGAACCTTACTTTTGATTGAGCCGTTCTCAAACACTCTTTCTGTAGAAACTGCAATTGGACATGCTAAGCGCTAAGAGGCCTACATTGGGAAAAAGAATATATTCAAATAAAAACTACACAGATGCATTCTGTGAAACTTATTTCTGATCTGTAAATTCAGTTAACAGAGATAAAACATATTTTTGATTGAGCAGTTATGAAACACTCTTTTTGTAGAAAATGCAAGTGGAGATTCGGAGCGCTAAGAGGGTAATAGTGGAAAAAGGAATGTCTTCAAATATAAACTACACAGAATCATTCGGTGAAACTTCTTTCTGATCTGTGCATTCAGCTAACAGAGTTAAACCATACTTTTGATTGAGCAGATCTGAACACTCTTTCTGTTGAAAATGAAACTGGACATTTGGAGCGCTAAGAGAGTAGTAGTGGAAAAAGGAATATATTCAAATATAAACTACACAGAAGCATTCTGTGAAACTTCTTTCTGATCTGAGCATTCAGCTAACAGAGTTAAACCATACTTTTGATTGAGCAGTTTTGAAACACTCTGTCTGTAGAAAATGCAACTGGACATTCGTAGCGCTAAGTGGGTAAGAGTGGAAAAAAGAATATGTTCAAATATAAACTACACAGAAGCATTGTATGAAACTTCTTTCTGTTCTGTGCATTCAACTAACAGAGTTGAACCTTACTTTTGATTGAGCCGTTCTGAAACACTCTTTCTGTAGAAACTGCAATTGGACATTCTGAGCGCTAAGAGGCCTATATTGGGAAAAAGAATGTCTACAAATAAAAACTACACAGAAGAATTGTGTGAAACTTCTTTCTGTTCTGTTTGTTCAACTAAAAGAGTTGAACCTTAGTTTTGATTGAGCCGTTCTGAAACACTCTTTCTGTAGAAAATGCAAGTGGAGATTCGGAGCGCTAAGAGGGTAATAGTGGAAAAAGGAATGTCTCCAAATATAAACTACACAGAATCATTCTGTGAAAATTCTTTCTGATCTGTGCATTCAGCTAACAGAGTTAAACCATACTTTTGATTCAGCAGATCTGAACACTCTTTCTGTAGAAAATGCAACTGGACATTTGGAGCGCTAAGAGAGTAGTAGTGGAAAAAGGAATATATTCAAATATAAACTACACAGAAGCATTCTGTGAAACTTCTTTCTGATCTGAGCATTCAGCTAACAGAGTTAAACCATACTTTTGATTGAGCAGTTTTGAAACACTCTGTCTGTAGAAAATGCAACTGGACATTCGTAGCGCTAAGTGGGTAATAGTGGAAAAAAGAATATGTTCAAATATAAACTACACAGAAGCATTTTATGAAACTTCTTTCTGTTCTGTGCATTCAACTAACAGAGTTGAACCTTACTTTTGATTGAGCCTTTCTGAAACACTCTTTCTGTAGAATCTGCAATTGGACATTCTGAGCGCTAAGAGGCCTTATTGGGAAAAATAATATCTTCAAATAAAAACTACACAGAAGCATTGTGTGAAACTTATTTTTGATATGTTCATTAAGCTAACAGAGTTAAACCATACTTTTGATTGCGCAGTTCTGAACACTCTTTCTGTAGAAAATGCAAGTGGACATTCGGAGCGCTAAGAGGGTAATTGTGGAAAAAGGAATATATTCAAATATAAACTACACAGTAGCATTCTGTGAAAATTCTTTCTGTTCTGTGCATTCAACTAACAGAGTTGAACCTTACCTTTGATTGAGCCGTTCTGAAACACTCTTTCTGTAGAAACTGCAATTGGACATGCTAAGCGCTAAGAGGCCTACATTGGGAAAAAGAATATCTTCAAATAAAAACTACACAGATGCATTCTGTGAAACTTATTTCTGATCTGTAAATTCAGTTAACAGAGATAAAACATATTTTTGATTGAGCAGTTATGAAACACTCTTTTTGTAGAAAATGCAAGTGGAGATTCGGAGCGCTAAGAGGGTAATACTGGAAAAAGGAATGTCTTCAAATATAAACTACACAGAATCATTCGGTGAAACTACTTTCTGATCTGTGCATTCAGCTAACAGAGTTAAACCATACTTTTAATTGAGCAGATCTGAACACTCTTTCTGTTGAAAATGCAACTGGACATTTGGAGCGGTAAGAGCGTAGTAGTGGAAAAAGGAATATATTCAAATATAAACTACACAGAAGCATTCTGTGAAACTTCTTTCTGATCTGAGCATTCAGCAAACAGAGTTAAACCATACTTTTGATTGAGCAGTTTTGAAACACTCTGTCTGTAGAAAATGCAACTGGACATTCGTAGCGCTAAGTGGGTAATAGTGGAAAAAAGAATATGTTCAAATATAAACTACACAGAAGCATTGTATGAAACTACTTTCTGTTCTGTGCACTCAACTAACAGAGTTGAACCTTACTTTTGATTGAGCCGTTCTGAAACACTCTTTCTGTAGAAACTGCAATTGGACATTCTGAGCGCTAAGAGGCCTATATTGGGAAAAAGAATGTCTACAAATAAAAACTACACAGAAGAATTGTGTGAAACTTCTTTCTGTTCTGTTTGTTCAACTAAAAGAGTTGAACCTTAGTTTTGATTGAGCCGTTCTGAAACACTCTTTCTGCAGAAAATGCAAGTGGAGATTCGGAGCGCTAAGAGGGTAATAGTGGAAAAAGGAATGTCTCCAAATATAAACTACACAGAATCATTCTGTGAAACTTCTTTCTGATCTGTGCATTCAGCAAACAGAGTTAAACCATACTTTTGATTGAGCAGATCTGAACACTCTTTCTGTAGAAAATGCAACTGGACATTTGGAGCGCTAAGAGAGTAGTAGTGGAAAAAGTAATATATTCAAATATAAACTACACAGAAGCATTCTGTGAAACTTCTTTCTGATCTGAGCATTCAGCTAACAGAGTTAAACCATACTTTTGATAGAGCAGTTTTGAAACACTCTGTCTGTAGAAAATGCAACTGGACATTCGTAGCGCTAAGTGGGTAATAGTGGAAAAAAGAATATGTTCAAATATAAACTACACAGAAGCATTGTATGAAACTCCTTTCTGTTCTGTGCATTCAACTAACAGAGTTGAACCTTACTTTTGATTGAGCCTTTCTGAAACACTCTTTCTGTAGAAACTGCAATTGGACATTCTGAGCGCTAAGAGGACTCTATTGGGAAAAATAATATCTTCAAATAAAAACTACACAGAAGCATTGTGTGAAACTTATTTCTGATATGTTCATTAAGCTAACAGAGTTAAACCATACTTTTGATTGCGCAGTTCTGAACACTCTTTCTGTAGAAATTGCAAGTGGACATTCGGAGCGCTAAGAGGGTAATAGTGGAAAAAGGAATATATTCAAATATAAACTACACAGTAGCATTCTGTGAAAATTCTTTCTGTTCTGTGCATTCAACTAACAGAGTTGAACCTTACTTTTGATTGAGCCGTTCTGAAACACTCTTTCTGTAGAAACTGCAATTGGACATGCTAAGCGCTAAGAGTCCTACATTGGGAAAAAGAATATCTTCAAATAAAAACTACACAGATGCATTCTGTGAAACTTATTTCTGATCTGTAATTTCAGTTAACAGAGATAAAACATATTTTTGATTGAGCAGTTATGAAACACTCTTTTTGTAGAAAATGCAAGTGGAGATTCGGAGCGCTAAGAGGGTAATAGTGGAAAAAGAAATGTCTTCAAATATAAACTACACAGAATCATTCGGTGAAACTTCTTTCTGATCTGTGCATTCAGCTAACAGAGTTAAAACATACTTTTGATTGAGCAGATCTGAACACTCTTTCTGTAGAAAATGCAACTGGACATTTGGAGCGCTAAGAGCGTAGTAGTGGAAAAAGGAATATATTCAAATATAAACTACACAGAAGCATTCTGTGAAACTTCTTTCTGATCTGAGCATTCAGCTAACAGAGTTAAACCATACTTTTGATTGAGCAGTTTTGAAACACTCTGTCTGTAGAAAATGCAACTGGACATTCGTAGCGCTAAGTGGGTAATAGTGGAAAAAAGAATATGTTCAAATATAAACTACACAGAAGCATTGTATGAAACTACTTTCTGTTCTGTGCACTCAACTAACAGAGTTGAACCTTACTTTTGATTGAGCCGTTCTGAAACACTCTTTCTGTAGAAACTGCAATTGGACATTCTGAGCGCTAAGAGGCCTATATTGGGAAAAAGAATGTCTACAAATAAAAACTACACAGAAGAATTGTGTGAAACTTCTTTCTGTTCTGTTTGTTCAACTAAAAGAGTTGAACCTTAGTTTTGATTGAGCCGTTCTGAAACACTCTTTCTGTAGAAAATGCAAGTGGAGATTCGGAGCGCTAAGAGGGTAATAGTGGAAAAAGGAATGTCTCCAAATATAAACTACACAGAATCATTCTGTGAAACTTCTTTCTGATCTGTGCATTCAGCAAACAGAGTTAAACCATACTTTTGATTGAGCAGATCTGAACACTCTTTCTGTAGAAAATGCAACTGGACATTTGGAGCGCTAAGAGAGTAGTAGTGGAAAAAGTAATATATTCAAATATAAACTACACAGAAGCATTCTGTGAAACTTCTTTCTGATCTGAGCATTCAGCTAACAGAGTTAAACCATACTTTTGATAGAGCAGTTTTGAAACACTCTGTCTGTAGAAAATGCAACTGGACATTCGTAGCGCTAAGTGGGTAATAGTGGAAAAAAGAATATGTTCAAATATAAACTACACAGAAGCATTGTATGAAACTCCTTTCTGTTCTGTGCATTCAACTAACAGAGTTGAACCTTACATTTGATTGAGCCTTTCTGAAACACTCTTTCTGTAGAAACTGCAATTGGACATTCTGAGCGCTAAGAGGCCTCTATTGGGAAAAATAATATCTTCAAATAAAAACTGCACAGAAGCATTGTGTGAAACTTATTTCTGATATGTTCATTAAGCTAACAGAGTTAAACCATACTTTTGATTGCGCAGTTCTGAACACTCTTTCTGTAGAAATTGCAAGTGGACATTCGGAGCGCTAAGAGGGTAATAGTGGAAAAAGGAATATATTCAAATATAAACTACACAGTAGCATTCTGTGAAAATTCTTTCTGTTCTGTGCATTCAACTAACAGAGTTGAACCTTACTTTTGATTGAGCCGTTCTGAAACACTCTTTCTGTAGAAACTGCAATTGGACATGCTAAGCGCTAAGAGGCCTACACTGGGAAAAAGAATATCTTCAAATAAAAACTACACAGATGCATTCTGTGAAACTTATTTCTGATCTGTAATTTCAGTTAACAGAGATAAAACATATTTTTGATTGAGCAGTTATGAAACACTCTTTTTGTAGAAAATGCAAGTGGAGATTCGGAGCGCTAAGAGGGTAATAGTGGAAAAAGTAATGTCTTCAAATATAAACTACACAGAATCATTCGGTGAAACTTCTTTCTGATCTGTGCATTCAGCTAACAGAGTTAAAACATACTTTTGATTGAGCAGATCTGAACACTCTTTCTGTAGAAAATGCAACTGGACATTTGGAGCGCTAAGAGCGTAGTAGTGGAAAAAGGAATATATTCAAATATAAACTACACAGAAGCATTCTGTGAAACTTCTTTCTGATCTGAGCATTCAGCTAACAGAGTTAAACCATACTTTTGATTGAGCAGTTTTGAAACACTCTGTCTGTAGAAAATGCAACTGGACATTCTTAGCGCTAAGTGGGTAATAGTGGAAAAAAGAATATGTTCAAATATAAACTACACAGAAGCATTGTATGAAACTTCTTTCTGTTCTGTGCACTCAACTAACAGAGTTGAACCTTACTTTTGATTGAGCCGTTCTGAAACACTCTTTCTGTAGAAACTGCAATTGGACATTCTGAGCGCTAAGAGGCCTATATTGGGAAAAAGAATGTCTACAAATAAAAACTACACAGAAGAATTGTGTGAAACTTCTTTCTGTTCTGTTTGTTCAACTAAAAGAGTTGAACCTTAGTTTTGATTGAGCCGTTCTGAAACACTCTTTCTGTAGAAAATGCAAGTGGAGATTCGGAGCGCTAAGAGGGTAATAGTGGAAAAAGGAATGTCTCCAAATATAAACTACACAGAATCATTCTGTGAAACTTCTTTCTGATCTGTGCATTCAGCTAACAGAGTTAAACCATACTTTTGATTGAGCAGATCTGAACACTCTTTCTGTAGAAAATGCAACTGGACATTTGGAGCGCTAAGAGAGTAGTAGTGGAAAAAGGAATATATTCAAATATAAACTACACAGAAGCATTCTGTGAAACTTCTTTCTGATCTGAGCATTCAGCTAACAGAGTTAAACCATACTTTTGATTGAGCAGTTTTGAAACACTCTGTCTGTAGAAAATGCAACTGGACATTCGTAGCGCTAAGTGGGTAATAGTGGAAAAAAGAATATGTTCAAATATAAACTACACAGAAGCATTGTATGAAACTTCTTTCTGTTCTGTGCATTCAACTAACAGAGTTGAACCTTACTTTTGATTGAGCCTTTCTGAAACACTCTTTCTGTAGAAACTGCAATTGGACATTCTGAGCGCTAAGAGGCCTCTATTGGGAAAAATAATATCTTCAAATAAAAAGTACACAGAAGCATTGTGTGAAACTTATTTCTGATATGTTCATTAAGCTAACAGAGTTAAACCATACTTTTGATTGCGCAGTTCTGAACACTCTTTCTGTAGAAAATGCAAGTGGACATTCGGAGCGCTAAGAGGGTAACAGTGGAAAAAGGAATATATTCAAATATAAACTACACAGTAGCATTCTGTGAAAATTCTTTCTGTTCTGTGCATTCAACTAACAGAGTTGAACCTTACTTTTGATTGAGCCGTTCTGAAACACTCTTTCTGTAGAAACTGCAATTGGACATGCTAAGCGCTAAGAGGCCTACATTGGGAAAAAGAATATCTTCAAATAAAAACTACACAGATGCACTCTGTGAAACTTATTTCTGATCTGTAAATTCAGTTAACAGAGATAAAACATATTTTTGATTGAGCAGTTATGAAACACTCTTTTTGTAGAAAATGCAAGTGGAGATTCGGAGCGCTAAGAGGGTAATAGTGGAAAAAGGAATGTCTTCAAATATAAACTACACAGAATCATTCGGTGAAACTTCTTTCTGATCTGTGCATTCAGCTAACAGAGTTAAACCATACTTTTGATTGAGCAGATCTGAACACTCTTTCTGTTGAAAATGCAACTGGACATTTGGAGCGGTAAGAGCGTAGTAGTGGAAAAAGGAATATATTCAAATATAAACTACACAGAAGCATTCTGTGAAACTTCTTTCTGATCTGAGCATTCAGCTAACAGAGTTAAACCATACTTTTGATTGAGCAGTTTTGAAACACTCTGTCTGTAGAAAATGCAACTGGACATTCGTAGCGCTAAGTGGGTAATAGTGGAAAAAAGAATATGTTCAAATATAAACTACACAGAAGCATTGTATGAAACTCCTTTCTGTTCTGTGCATTCAACTAACAGAGTTGAACCTTACATTTGATTGAGCCTTTCTGAAACACTCTTTCTGTAGAAACTGCAATTGGACATTCTGAGCGCTAAGAGGCTTCTATTGGGAAAAATAATATCTTCAAATAAAAACTACACAGAAGCATTGTGTGAAACTTATTTCTGATATGTTCATTAAGCTAACAGAGTTAAACCATACTTTTGATTGCGCAGTTCTGAACACTCTTTCTGTAGAAATTGCAAGTGGACATTCGGAGCGCTAAGAGGGTAATAGTGGAAAAAGGAATATATTCAAATATAAACTACACAGTAGCATTCTGTGAAAATTCTTTCTGTTCTGTGCATTCAACTAACAGAGTTGAACCTTACTTTTGATTGAGCCGTTCTCAAACACTCTTTCTGTAGAAACTGCAATTGGACATGCTAAGCGCTAAGAGGCCTACATTGGGAAAATGAATATATTCAAATAAAAACTACACAGATGCATTCTGTGAAACTTATTTCTGATCTGTAAATTCAGTTAACAGAGATAAAACATATTTTTGATTGAGCAGTTATGAAACACTCTTTTTGTAGAAAATGCAAGTGGAGATTCGGAGCGCTAAGAGGGTAATAGTGGAAAAAGGAATGTCTTCAAATATAAACTACACAGAATCATTCGGTGAAACTTCTTTCTGATCTGTGCATTCAGCTAACAGAGTTAAACCATACTTTTGATTGAGCAGATCTGAACACTCTTTCTGTTGAAAATGAAACTGGACATTTGGAGCGCTAAGAGAGTAGTAGTGGAAAAAGGAATATATTCAAATATAAACTACACAGAAGCATTCTGTGAAACTTCTTTCTGATCTGAGCATTCAGCTAACAGAGTTAAACCATACTTTTGATTGAGCAGTTTTGAAACACTCTGTCTGTAGAAAATGCAACTGGACATTCGTAGCGCTAAGTGGGTAAGAGTGGAAAAAAGAATATGTTCAAATATAAACTACACAGAAGCATTGTATGAAACTTCTTTCTGTTCTGTGCATTCAACTAACAGAGTTGAACCTTACTTTTGATTGAGCCGTTCTGAAACACTCTTTCTGTAGAAACTGCAATTGGACATTCTGAGCGCTAAGAGGCCTATATTGGGAAAAAGAATGTCTACAAATAAAAACTACACAGAAGAATTGTGTGAAACTTCTTTCTGTTCTGTTTGTTCAACTAAAAGAGTTGAACCTTAGTTTTGATTGAGCCGTTCTGAAACACTCTTTCTGTAGAAAATGCAAGTGGAGATTCGGAGCGCTAAGAGGGTAATAGTGGAAAAAGGAATGTCTCCAAATATAAACTACACAGAATCATTCTGTGAAAATTCTTTCTGATCTGTGCATTCAGCTAACAGAGTTAAACCATACTTTTGATTCAGCAGATCTGAACACTCTTTCTGTAGAAAATGCAACTGGACATTTGGAGCGCTAAGAGAGTAGTAGTGGAAAAAGGAATATATTCAAATATAAACTACACAGAAGCATTCTGTGAAACTTCTTTCTGATCTGAGCATTCAGCTAACAGAGTTAAACCATACTTTTGATTGAGCAGTTTTGAAACACTCTGTCTGTAGAAAATGCAACTGGACATTCGTAGCGCTAAGTGGGTAATAGTGGAAAAAAGAATATGTTCAAATATAAACTACACAGAAGCATTTTATGAAACTTCTTTCTCTTCTGTGCATTCAACTAACAGAGTTGAACCTTACTTTTGATTGAGCCTTTCTGAAACACTCTTTCTGTAGAATCTGCAATTGGACATACTGAGCGCTAAGAGGCCTTATTGGGAAAAATAATATCTTCAAATAAAAACTACACAGAAGCATTGTGTGAAACTTATTTTTGATATGTTCATTAAGCTAACAGAGTTAAACCATACTTTTGATTGCGCAGTTCTGAACACTCTTTCTGTAGAAAATGCAAGTGGACATTCGGAGCGCTAAGAGGGTAATTGTGGAAAAAGGAATATATTCAAATATAAACTACACAGTAGCATTCTGTGAAAATTCTTTCTGTTCTGTGCATTCAACTAACAGAGTTGAACCTTACCTTTGATTGAGCCGTTCTGAAACACTCTTTCTGTAGAAACTGCAATTGGACATGCTAAGCGCTAAGAGGCCTACATTGGGAAAAAGAATATCTTCAAATAAAAACTACACAGATGCATTCTGTGAAACTTATTTCTGATCTGTAAATTCAGTTAACAGAGATAAAACATATTTTTGATTGAGCAGTTATGAAACACTCTTTTTGTAGAAAATGCAAGTGGAGATTCGGAGCGCTAAGAGGGTAATACTGGAAAAAGGAATGTCTTCAAATATAAACTACACAGAATCATTCGGTGAAACTTCTTTCTGATCTGTGCATTCAGCTAACAGAGTTAAACCATACTTTTGATTGAGCAGATCTGAACACTCTTTCTGTTGAAAATGCAACTGGACATTTGGAGCGGTAAGAGCGTAGTAGTGGAAAAAGGAATATATTCAAATATAAACTACACAGAAGCATTCTGTGAAATTTCTTTCTGATCTGAGCATTCAGCTAACAGAGTTAAACCATACTTTTGATTGAGCAGTTTTGAAACACTCTGTCTGTAGAAAATGCAACTGGACATTCGTAGCACTAAGTGGGTAATAGTGGAAAAAAGAATATGTTCAAATATAAACTACACAGAAGCATTGTATGAAACTTCTTTCTGTTCTGTGCACTCAACTAACAGAGTTGAACCTTACTTTTGATTGAGCCGTTCTGAAACACTCTTTCTGTAGAAACTGCAATTGGACATTCTGAGCGCTAAGAGGCCTATATTGGGAAAAAGAATGTCTACAAATAAAAACTACACAGAAGAATTGTGTGAAACTTCTTTCTGTTCTGTTTGTTCAACTAAAAGAGTTGAACCTTAGTTTTGATTGAGCCGTTCTGAAACACTCTTTCTGTAGAAAATGCAAGTGGAGATTCGGAGCGCTAAGAGGGTAATAGTGGAAAAAGGAATGTCTCCAAATATAAACTACACAGAATCATTCTGTGAAAATTCTTTCTGATCTGTGCATTCAGCTAACAGAGTTAAACAATACTTTTTATTGAGCAGATCTGAACACTCTTTCTGTAGAAAATGCAACTGGACATTTGGAGCGCTAAGAGAGTAGTAGTGGAAAAAGGAATATATTCAAATATAAACTACACAGAAGCATTCTGTGAAACTTCTTTCTGATCTGAGCATTCAGCTAACAGAGTTAAACCATACTTTTGATTGAGCAGCTTTGAAACACTCTGTCTGTAGAAAATGCAACTGGACATTCGTAGCGCTAAGTGGGTAATAGTGGAAAAAAGAATATGTTCAAATATAAACTACACAGAAGCATTGTATGAAACTCCTTTCTGTTCTGTGCATTCAACTAACAGAGTTGAACCTTACTTTTGATTGAGCCTTTCTGAAACACTCTTTCTGTAGAAACTGCAATTGGACATTCTGAGCGCTAAGAGGACTCTATTGGGAAAAATAATATCTTCAAATAAAAACTACACAGAAGCATTGTGTGAAACTTATTTCTGATATGTTCATTAAGCTAACAGAGTTAAACCATACTTTTGATTGCGCAGTTCTGAACACTCTTTCTGTAGAAATTGCAAGTGGACATTCGGAGCGCTAAGAGGGTAATAGTGGAAAAAGGAATATATTCAAATATAAACTACACAGTAGCATTCTGTGAAAATTCTTTCTGTTCTGTGCATTCAACTAACAGAGTTGAACCTTACTTTTGATTGAGCCGTTGTGAAACACTCTTTCTGTAGAAACTGCAATTGGACATGCTAAGCGCTAAGAGTCCTACATTGGGAAAAAGAATATCTTCAAATAAAAACTACACAGATGCATTCTGTGAAACTTATTTCTGATCTGTAATTTCAGTTAACAGAGATAAAACATATTTTTGATTGAGCAGTTATGAAACACTCTTTTTGTCGAAAATGCAAGTGGAGATTCGGAGCGCTAAGAGGGTAATAGTGGAAAAAGTAATGTCTTCAAATATAAACTACACAGAATCATTCGGTGAAACTTCTTTCTGATCTGTGCATTCAGCTAACAGAGTTAAAACATACTTTTGATTGAGCAGATCTGAACACTCTTTCTGTAGAAAATGCAACTGGACATTTGGAGCGCTAAGAGCGTAGTAGTGGAAAAAGGAATATATTCAAATATAAACTACACAGAAGCATTCTGTGAAACTTCTTTCTGATCTGAGCATTCAGCTAACAGAGTTAAACCATACTTTTGATTGAGCAGTTTTGAAACACTCTGTCTGTAGAAAATGCAACTGGACATTCGTAGCGCTAAGTGGGTAATAGTGGAAAAAAGAATATGTTCAAATATAAACTACACAGAAGCATTGTATGAAACTTCTTTCTGTTCTGTGCATTCAACTAACAGAGTTGAACCTTACTTTTGATTGAGCCGTTCTGAAACACTCTTTCTGTAGAAACTGCAATTGGACATTCTGAGCGCTAAGAGGCCTATATTGGGAAAAAGAATGTCTACAAATAAAAACTACACAGAAGAATTGTGTGAAACTTCTTTCTGTTCTGTTTGTTCAACTAAAAGAGTTGAACCTTAGTTTTGATTGAGCCGTTCTGAAACACTCTTTCTGTAGAAAATGCAAGTGGAGATTCGGAGCGCTAAGAGGGTAATAGTGGAAAAAGGAATGTCTCCAAATATAAACTACACAGAATCATTCTGTGAAACTTCTTTCTGATCTGTGCATTCAGCTAACAGAGTTAAACCATACTTTTTATTGAGCAGATCTGAACACTCTTTCTGTAGAAAATGCAACTGGACATTTGGAGCGCTAAGAGAGTAGTAGTGGAAAAAGGAATATATTCAAATATAAACTACACAGAAGCATTCTGTGAAACTTCTTTCTGATCTGAGCATTCAGCTAACAGAGTTAAACCATACTTTTGATTGAGCAGCTTTGAAACACTCTGTCTGTAGAAAATGCAACTGGACATTCGTAGCGCTAAGTGGGTAATAGTGGAAAAAAGAATATGTTCAAATATAAACTACACAGAAGCATTGTATGAAACTCCTTTCTGTTCTGTGCATTCAACTAACAGAGTTGAACCTTACTTTTGATTGAGCCTTTCTGAAACACTCTTTCTGTAGAAACTGCAATTGGACATTCTGAGCGCTAAGAGGACTCTATTGGGAAAAATAATATCTTCAAATAAAAACTACACAGAAGCATTGTGTGAAACTTATTTCTGATATGTTCATTAAGCTAACAGAGTTAAACCATACTTTTGATTGCGCAGTTCTGAACACTCTTTCTGTAGAAATTGCAAGTGGACATTCGGAGCGCTAAGAGGGTAATAGTGGAAAAAGGAATATATTCAAATATAAACTACACAGTAGCATTCTGTGAAAATTCTTTCTGTTCTGTGCATTCAACTAACAGAGTTGAACCTTACTTTTGATTGAGCCGTTCTGAAACACTCTTTCTGTAGAAACTGCAATTGGACATGCTAAGCGCTAAGAGTCCTACATTGGGAAAAAGAATATCTTCAAATAAAAACTACACAGATGCATTCTGTGAAACTTATTTCTGATCTGTAATTTCAGTTAACAGAGATAAAACATATTTTTGATTGAGCAGTTATGAAACACTCTTTTTGTAGAAAATGCAAGTGGAGATTCGGAGCGCTAAGAGGGTAATAGTGGAAAAAGAAATGTCTTCAAATATAAACTACACAGAATCATTCGGTGAAACTTCTTTCTGATCTGTGCATTCAGCTAACAGAGTTAAAACATACTTTTGATTGAGCAGATCTGAACACTCTTTCTGTAGAAAATGCAACTGGACATTTGGAGCGCTAAGAGCGTAGTAGTGGAAAAAGGAATATATTCAAATATAAACTACACAGAAGCATTCTGTGAAACTTCTTTCTGATCTGAGCATTCAGCTAACAGAGTTAAACCATACTTTTGATTGAGCAGTTTTGAAACACTCTGTCTGTAGAAAATGCAACTGGACATTCGTAGCGCTAAGTGGGTAATAGTGGAAAAAAGAATATGTTCAAATATAAACTACACAGAAGCATTGTATGAAACTACTTTCTGTTCTGTGCACTCAACTAACAGAGTTGAACCTTACTTTTGATTGAGCCGTTCTGAAACACTCTTTCTGTAGAAACTGCAATTGGACATTCTGAGCGCTAAGAGGCCTATATTGGGAAAAAGAATGTCTACAAATAAAAACTACACAGAAGAATTGTGTGAAACTTCTTTCTGTTCTGTTTGTTCAACTAAAAGAGTTGAACCTTAGTTTTGATTGAGCCGTTCTGAAACACTCTTTCTGTAGAAAATGCAAGTGGAGATTCGGAGCGCTAAGAGGGTAATAGTGGAAAAAGGAATGTCTCCAAATATAAACTACACAGAATCATTCTGTGAAACTTCTTTCTGATCTGTGCATTCAGCAAACAGAGTTAAACCATACTTTTGATTGAGCAGATCTGAACACTCTTTCTGTAGAAAATGCAACTGGACATTTGGAGCGCTAAGAGAGTAGTAGTGGAAAAAGTAATATATTCAAATATAAACTACACAGAAGCATTCTGTGAAACTTCTTTCTGATCTGAGCATTCAGCTAACAGAGTTAAACCATACTTTTGATAGAGCAGTTTTGAAACACTCTGTCTGTAGAAAATGCAACTGGACATTCGTAGCGCTAAGTGGGTAATAGTGGAAAAAAGAATATGTTCAAATATAAACTACACAGAAGCATTGTATGAAACTCCTTTCTGTTCTGTGCATTCAACTATCAGAGTTGAACCTTACTTTTGATTGAGCCTTTCTGAAACACTCTTTCTGTAGAAACTGCAATTGGACATTCTGAGCGCTAAGAGGCCTCTATTGGGAAAAATAATATCTTCAAATAAAAACTACACAGAAGCATTGTGTGAAACTTATTTCTGATATGTTCATTAAGCTAACAGAGTTAAACCATACTTTTGATTGCGCAGTTCTGAACACTCTTTCTGTAGAAATTGCAAGTGGACATTCGGAGCGCTAAGAGGGTAATAGTGGAAAAAGGAATATATTCAAATATAAACTACACAGTAGCATTCTGTGAAAATTCTTTCTGTTCTGTGCATTCAACTAACAGAGTTGAACCTTACTTTTGATTGAGCCGTTCTGAAACACTCTTTCTGTAGAAACTGCAATTGGACATGCTAAGCGCTAAGAGTCCTACATTGGGAAAAAGAATATCTTCAAATAAAAACTACACAGATGCATTCTGTGAAACTTATTTCTGATCTGTAATTTCAGTTAACAGAGATAAAACATATTTTTGATTGAGCAGTTATGAAACACTCTTGTTGTAGAAAATGCAAGTGGAGATTCGGAGCGCTAAGAGGGTAATAGTGGAAAAAGGAATGTCTTCAAATATAAACTACACAGAATCATTCGGTGAAACTTCTTTCTGATCTGTGCATTCAGCTAACAGAGTTAAAACATACTTTTGATTGAGCAGATCTGAACACTCTTTCTGTAGAAAATGCAACTGGACATTTGGAGCGCTAAGAGCGTAGTAGTGGAAAAAGGAATATATTCAAATATAAACTACACAGAAGCATTCTGTGAAACTTCTTTCTGATCTGAGCATTCAGCTAACAGAGTTAAACCATACTTTTGATTGAGCAGTTTTGAAACACTCTGTCTGTAGAAAATGCAACTGGACATTCGTAGCGCTAAGTGGGTAATAGTGGAAAAAAAATATGTTCAAATATAAACTACACAGAAGCATTGTATGAAACTACTTTCTGTTCTGTGCACTCAACTAACAGAGTTGAACCTTACTTTTGATTGAGCCGTTCTGAAACACTCTTTCTGTAGAAACTGCAATTGGACATTCTGAGCGCTAAGAGGCCTATATTGGGAAAAAGAATGTCTACAAATAAAAACTACACAGAAGAATTGTGTGAAACTTCTTTCTGTTCTGTTTGTTCAACTAAAAGAGTTGAACCTTAGTTTTGATTGAGCCGTTCTGAAACACTCTTTCTGTAGAAAATGCAAGTGGAGATTCGGAGCGCTAAGAGGGTAATAGTGGAAAAAGGAATGTCTCCAAATATAAATTACACAGAATCATTCTGGGAAACTTCTTTCTGATCTGTGCATTCAGCAAACAGAGTTAAACCATACTTTTGATTGAGCAGATCTGAACACTCTTTCTGTAGAAAATGCAACTGGACATTTGGAGCGCTAAGAGAGTAGTAGTGGAAAAAGGAATATATTCAAATATAAACTACACAGAAGCATTCTGTGAAACTTCTTTCTGATCTGAGCATTCAGCTAACAGAGTTAAACCATACTTTTGATAGAGCAGTTTTGAAACACTCTGTCTGTAGAAAATGCAACTGGACATTCGTAGCGCTAAGTGGGTAATAGTGGAAAAAAGAATATGTTCAAATATAAACTACACAGAAGCATTGTATGAAACTCCTTTCTGTTCTGTGCATTCAACTATCAGAGTTGAACCTTACTTTTGATTGAGCCTTTCTGAAACACTCTTTCTGTAGAAACTGCAATTGGACATTCTGAGCGCTAAGAGGCCTCTATTGGGAAAAATAATATCTTCAAATAAAAACTACACAGAAGCATTGTGTGAAACTTATTTCTGATATGTTCATTAAGCTAACAGAGTTAAACCATACTTTTGATTGCGCAGTTCTGAACACTCTTTCTGTAGAAATTGCAAGTGGACATTCGGAGCGCTAAGAGGGTAATAGTGGAAAAAGGAATATATTCAAATATAAACTACACAGTAGCATTCTGTGAAAATGCTTTCTGTTCTGTGCATTCAACTAACAGAGTTGAACCTTACTTTTGATTGAGCCGTTCTGAAACACTCTCTCTGTAGAAACTGCAATTCGACATGCTAAGCGCTAAGAGTCCTACATTGGGAAAAAGAATATCTTCAAATAAAAACTAAACAGATGCATTCTGTGAAACATATTTCTGATCTGTAATTTCAGTTAACAGAGATAAAACATATTTTTGATTGAGCAGTTATGAAACACTCTTGTTGTAGAAAATGCAAGTGGAGATTCGGAGCGCTAAGAGGGTAATAGTGGAAAAAGGAATGTCTTCAAATATAAACTACACAGAATCATTCGGTGAAACTTCTTTCTGATCTGTGCATTCAGCTAACAGAGTTAAAACATACTTTTGATTGAGCAGATCTGAACACTCTTTCTGTAGAAAATGCAACTGGACATTTGGAGCGCTGAGAGCGTAGTAGTGGAAAAAGGAATATATTCAAATATAAACTACACAGAAGCATTCTGTGAAACTTCATTCTGATCTGAGCATTCAGCTAACAGAGTTAAACCATACTTTTGATTGAGCAGTTTTGAAACACTCTGTCTGTAGAAAATGCAACTGGACATTCGTAGCGCTAAGTGGGTAATAGTGGAAAAAAGAAAATGTTCAAATATAAACTACACAGAAGCATTGTATGAAACTTCTTTCTGTTCTGTGCATTCAACTAACAGAGTTGAACCTTACTTTTGATTGAGCCGTTCTGAAACACTCTTTCTGTAGAAACTGCAATTGGACATTCTGAGAGCTAAGAGGCCTATATTGGGAAAAAGAATGTCTACAAATAAAAACTACACAGAAGAATTGTGTGAAACTTCTTTCTGTTCTGTTTGTTCAACTAAAAGAGTTGAACCTTAGTTTTGATTGAGCCGTTCTGAAACACTCTTTATGTAGAAAATGCAAGTGGAGATTCGGAGCGCTAAGAGGGTAATAGTGGAAAAAGGAATGTCTCCAAATATAAACTACACAGAATCATTCTGTGAAACTTCTTTCTGATCTGTGCATTCAGCTAACAGAGTTAAACCATACTTTTGATTGAGCAGATCTGAACACTCTTTCTGTAGAAAATGCAACTGGACATTTGGAGCGCTAAGAGAGTAGTAGTGGAAAAAGGAATATATTCAAATATAAACTACACAGAAGCATTCTGTGAAACTTCTTTCTGATCTGAGCATTCAGCTAACAGAGTTAAACCATACTTTTGATTGAGCAGTTTTGAAACACTCTGTCTGTAGAAAATGCAACCGGACATTCGTAGCGCTAAGTGGGTAATAGTGGAAAAAAGAATATGTTCAAATATAAACTACACAGAAGCATTGTATGAAACTTCTTTCTGTTCCGTGCATTCAACTAACAGAGTTGAACCTTACTTTTGATTGAGCCTTTCTGAAACACTCTTTCTGTAGAAACTGCAATTGGACATTCTGAGCGCTAAGAGGCCTCTATTGGGAAAAATAATATCTTCAAATAAAAACTACACAGAAGCATTGTGTGAAACTTATTTCTGATATGTTCATTAAGCTAACAGAATTAAACCATACTTTTGATTGCGCAGTTCTGAACACTCTTTCTGTAGAAAATGCAAGTGGACATTCGGAGCGCTAAGAAGGTAATAGTGGAAAAAGGAATATATTCAAATATAAACTACACAGTAGCATTCTGTGAAAATTCTTTCTGTTCTGTGCATTCAACTAACAGAGTTGAACCTTACTTTTGATTGAGCCGTTCTGAAACACTCTTTCTGTAGAAACTGCAATTGGACATGCTAAGCGCTAAGAGGCCTACATTGGGAAAAATAATATCTTCAAATAAAAACTACACAGATGCATTCTGTGAAACTTATTTCTGATCTATAAATTCAGTTAACAGAGATAAAACATATTTTTGATTGAGCAGTTATGAAACACACTTTTTGTAGAAAATGCAAGTTGAGATTCGGAGCGCTAAGTGGGTAATAGTGGAAAAAGGAATGTCTTCAAATATAAACTACACAGAATCATTCGGTGAAACTTCTTTCTGATCTGTGCATTCAGCTAACAGAGTTAAACCATACTTTTGATTGAGCAGATCTGAACACTCTTTCTGTTGAAAATGCAACTGGACCTTTGGAGCGCTAAGAGCGTAGTAGTGGAAAAAGGAATATATTCAAATATAAACTACACAGAAGCATTCTGTGAAACTTCTTTCTGATCTGAGCATACAGCTAACAGAGTTAAACCATACTTTTGATTGAGCAGTTTTGAAACACTCTGTCTGTAGAAAATGCAACTGGACATTCGTAGCGCTAAGTGGGTAATAGTGGAAAAGAGAATATGTTCAAATATAAACTACACAGAAGCATTGTATGAAACTTCTTTCTGTTCTGTGCATTCAACTAACAGAGTTGAACCTTACTTTTGATTGAGCCGTTCTGAAACACTCTTTCTGTAGAAACTGCAATTGGACATTCTGAGCGCTAAGAGGCCTATATTGGGAAAAAGAATGTCTACAAATAAAAACTACACAGAAGAATTGTGTGAAACTTCTTTCTGTTCTGTTTGTTCAACTAAAAGAGTTGTACCTTAGTTTTGATTGAGCCGTTCTGAAACACTCTTTCTGTAGAAAATGCAAGTGGAGATTCGGAGCGCTAAGAGGGTAATAGTGGAAAAAGGAATGTCTCCAAATATAAACTACACAGAATCATTCTGTGAAACTTCTTTCTGATCTGTGCATTCAGCTAACAGAGTTAAACCATACTTTTGATTGAGCAGATCTGAACACTCTTTCTGTAGATAATGCAACTGGACATTTGGAACGCTAAGAGAGTAGTAGTGGAAAAAGGAATATATTCAAATATAAACTACACAGAAGCATTCTGTGAAACTTCTTTCTGATCTGAGCATTCAGCTAACAGAGTTAAACCATACTTTTGATTGAGCAGTTTTGAAACACTCTGTCCGTAGAAAATGCAACTGGACATTCGTAGCGCTAAGTGGGTAATAGTGGAAAAAAGAATATGTTCAAATATAAACTACACAGAAGCATTGTATGAAACTGCTTTCTGTTCTGTGCATTCAACTAACAGAGTTGAACCTTACTTTTGATTGAGCCTTTCTGAAACACTCTTTCTGTAGAAACTGCAATTGGACATTCTGAGCGCTAAGAGGCCTCTATTGGGAAAAATAATATCTTCAAATAAAAACTACACAGAAGCATTGTGTGAAACTTATTTCTGATATGTTCATTAAGCTAACAGAATTAAACCATACTTTTGATTGCGCAGTTCTGAACACTCTTTCTGTAGAAAATGCAAGTGGACATTCGGAGCGCTAAGAGGGTAATAGTGGAAAAAGGAATATATTCAAATATAAACTACACAGTAGCATTCTGTGAAAATTCTTTCTGTTCTGTGCATTCAACTAACAGAGTTGTACCTTACTTTTGATTGAGCCGTTCTGAAACACTCTTTCTGTAGAAACTGCAATTGGACATGCTAAGCGCTAAGAGGCCTACATTGGGAAAAAGAATATCTTCAAATAAAAACTACACAGATGCATTCTGTGAAACTTATTTCTGATCTATAAATTCAGTTAACAGAGATAAAACATATTTTTGATTGAGCAGTTATGAAACACACTTTTTGTAGAAAATGCAAGTGGAGATTCGGAGCGCTAAGAGGGTAATAGTGGAAAAAGGAATGTCTTCAAATATAAACTACACAGAATCATTCGGTGAAACTTCATTCTGATCTGTGCATTCAGCTAACAGAGTTAAACCATACTTTTGATTGAGCAGATCTGAACACTCTTTCTGTTGAAAATGCAACTGGACCTTTGGAGCGCTAAGAGCGTAGTAGTGGAAAAAGGAATATATTCAAATATAAACTACACAGAAGCATTCTGTGAAACTTCTTTCTGATCTGAGCATACAGCTAACAGAGTTAAACCATACTTTTGATTGAGCAGTTTTGAAACACTCTGTCTGTAGAAAATGCAACTGGACATTCGTAGCGCTAAGTGGGTAATAGTGGAAAAGAGAATATGTTCAAATATAAACTACA
This sequence comes from Symphalangus syndactylus, assembly GCF_028878055.3. Classification (NCBI taxonomy): domain Eukaryota; kingdom Metazoa; phylum Chordata; class Mammalia; order Primates; family Hylobatidae; genus Symphalangus; species Symphalangus syndactylus. The sequence continues at coordinate 105,159,449 of NC_072437.2, read as the reverse complement.
CAGAAGCATTGTATGAAACTGCTTTCTGTTCTGTGCATTCAACTAACAGAGTTGAACCTTACATTTGATTGAGCCGTTCTGAAACACTCTTTCTGTAGAAACTGCAATTGGACATTCTGAGCGCTAAGAGGCCTATATTGGGAAAAAGAATGTCTACAAATAAACACTACACAGAAGAATTGTGTGAAACTTCTTTCTGTTCTGTTTGTTCAACTAAAAGAGTTGAACCTTAGTTTTGATTGAGCCGTTCTGAAACACTCTTTCTGTAGAAAATGCAAGTGGAGATTCGGAGCGCTAAGAGGGTAATAGTGGAAAAAGGAATGTCTCCAAATATAAACTACACAGAATCATTCTGTGAAACTTCTTTCTGATCTGTGCATTCAGCTAACAGAGTTAAACCATACTTTTGATTGAGCAGATCTGAACACTCTTTCTGTAGAAAATGCAACTGGACATTTGGAGCGCTAAGAGAGTAGTAGTGGAAAAAGGAATATATTCAAATATAAACTACACAGAAGCATTCTGTGAAACTTCTTTCTGATCTGAGCATTCAGCTAACAGAGTTAAACCATACTTTTGATTGAGCAGTTTTGAAACACTCTGTCTGTAGAAATTGCAACTGGACATTCGTAGCGCTAAGTGGGTAATAGTGGAAAAAAGAATATGTTCAAATATAAGCTACACAGAAGCATTGAATGAAACTTCTTTCTGTTCTGTGCATTCAACTAACAGAGTTGAACCTTACTTTTGATTGAGCCTTTCTGAAACACTCTTTCTGTAGAAACTGCAATTGGACATTCTGAGCGCTAAGAGGCCTCTATTGGGAAAAATAATATCTTCAAATAAAAACTACACAGAAGCATTGTGTGAAACTTATTTCTGATATGTTCATTAAGCTAACAGAGTTAAACCATACTTTTGATTGCGCAGTTCTGAACACTCTTTCTGTAGAAAATGCAAGTGGACATTCGGAGCGCTAAGAGGGTAATAGTGGAAAAAGGAATATATTCAAATATAAACTACACAGTAGCATTCTGTGAAAATTCTTTCTGTTCTGTGCATTCAACTAACAGAGTTGAACCTTACTTTTGATTGAGCCGTTCTGAAACACTCTATCTGTAGAAACTGCAATTGGACATGCTAAGCGCTAAGAGGCCTACATTGGGAAAAAGAATATCTTCAAATAAAAACTACACAGATGCATTCTGTGAAAGTTATTTCTGATCTATAAATTCAGTTAACAGAGATAAAACATATTTTTGATTGAGCAGTTATGAAACACTCTTTTTGTAGAAAATGCAAGTGGAGATTCGTAGCGCTAAGAGGGTAATAGTGGAAAAAGGAATGTCTTCAAATATAAACTACACAGAATCATTCGGTGAAACTTCTTTCTGATCTGTGCATTCAGCTAACAGAGTTAAACCATACTTTTGATTGAGCAGATCTGAACACTCTTTCTGTTGAAAATGCAACTGGACCTTTGGAGCGCTAAGAGCGTAGTAGTGGAAAAAGGAATATATTCAAATATAAACTACACAGAAGCATTCTGTGAAACTTCTTTCTGATCTGAGCATACAGCTAACAGAGTTAAACCATACTTTTGATTGAGCAGTTTTGAAACACTCTGTCTGTAGAAAATGCAACTGGACATTCGTAGCGCTAAGTGGGTAATAGTGGAAAAGAGAATATGTTCAAATATAAACTACACAGAAGCATTGTATGAAACTTCTTTCTGTTCTGTGCATTCAACTAACAGAGTTGAACCTTACTTTTGATTGAGCCGTTCTGAAACACTCTTTCTGTAGAAACTGCAATTGGACATTCTGAGCGCTAAGAGGCCTATATTGGGAAAAAGAATGTCTACAAATAAACACTACACAGAAGAATTGTGTGAAACTTCTTTCTGTTCTGTTTGTTCAACTAAAAGAGTTGAACCTTAGTTTTGATTGAGCCGTTCTGAAACACTCTTTCTGTAGAAAATGCAAGTGGAGATTCGGAGCGCTAAGAGGGTAATAGTGGAAAAAGGAATGTCTCCATATATAAACTACACAGAATCATTCTGTGAAACTTCTTTCTGATCTGTGCATTCAGCTAACAGAGTTAAACCATACTTTTGATTGAGCAGATCTGAACACTCTTTCTGTAGAAAATGCAACTGGACATTTGGAGCGCTAAGAGAGTAGTAGTGGAAAAAGGAATATATTCAAATATAAACTACACAGAAGCATTCTGTGAAACTTCTTTCTGATCTGAGCATTCAGCTAACAGAGTTAAACCATACTTTTGATTGAGCAGTTTTGAAACACTCTGTCTGTAGAAAATGCAACTGGACATTCGTAGCACTAAGTGGGTAATAGTGGAAAAAAGAATATGTTCAAATATAAACTACACAGAAGCATTGTATGAAACTTCTTTCTGTTCTGTGCATTCAACTAACAGAGTTGAACCTTACTTTTGATTGAGCCTTTCTGAAACACTCTTTCTGTAGCAACTGCAATTGGACATTCTGAGCGCTAAGAGGCCTCTGTTGGGAAAAATAATATCTTCAAATTAAAACTACACAGAAGCATTGTGTGAAACTTATTTCTGATATGTTCATTAAGCTAACAGAGTTAAACCATACTTTTGATTGCGCAGTTCTGAACACTCTTTCTGTAGAAAATGCAAGTGGACATTCGGAGCGCTCAGAGGGTAATAGTGGAAAAAGGAATATATTCAAATATAAACTACACAGTAGCATTCTGTGAAAATTCTTTCTGTTCTGTGCATTCAACTAACAGAGTTGAACCTTAGTTTTTTTTGAGCCGTTCTGAAACACTCTTTCTGTAGAAACTGCAATTGGACATGCTAAGCGCTAAGAGGCCTACATTGGGAAAAAGAATATCTTCAAATAAAAACTACACAGATGCATTCTGTGAAACTTATTTCTGATCTATAAATTCAGTTAACAGAGATAAAACATATTTTTGATTGAGCAGTTATGAAACACTCTTTTTGTAGAAAATGCAAGTGGAGATTCGGAGCGCTAAGTGGTTAATAGTGGAAAAAGGAATGTCTTCAAATATAAACTACACAGAATCATTCGGTGAAACTTCTTTCTGATCTGTGCATTCAGCTAACAGAGTTAAACCATACTTTTGATTGAGCAGATCTGAACACTCTTTCTGTTGAAAATGCAACTGGACATTTGGAGCGCTAAGAGCGTAGTAGTGGAAAAAGGAATATATTCAAATATAAACTACACAGAAGCATTCTGTGAAACTTCTTTCTGATCTGAGCATACAGCTAACAGAGTTAAACCATACTTTTGATTGCGCAGTTTTGAAACACTCTGTCTGTAGAAAATGCAACTGGACATTCGTAGAGCTAAGTGGGTAATAGTGGAAAAGAGAATATGTTCAAATATAAACTACACAGAAGCATTGTATGAAACTTCTTTCTTTTCTGTGCATTCAACTAACAGAGTTGAACCTTACTTTTGATTGAGCCGTTCTGAAACACTCTTTCTGTAGAAACTGCAATTGGACATTCTGAGCGCTAAGAGGCCTATATTGGGAAAAAGAATGTCTACAAATAAAAACTACACAGAAGAATTGTGTGAAACTTCTTTCTGTTCTGTTTGTTCAACTAAAAGAGTTGAACCTTAGTTTTGATTGAGCCGTTCTGAAACACTCTTTCTGTAGAAAATGCAAGTGGAGATTCGGAGCGCTAAGAGGGTAATAGTGGAAAAAGGAATGTCTCCAAATATAAACTACACAGAATCATTCTGTGAAACTTCTTTCTGATCTGTGCATTCAGATAACAGAGTTAAACCATACTTTTGATTGAGCAGATCTGAACACTCTTTCTGTAGAAAATGCAACTGGACATTTGGAGCGCTAAGAGAGTAGTAGTGGAAAAAGGAATATATTCAGATATAAACTACACAGAAGCATTCTGTGAAACTTCTTTCTGATCTGAGCATTCAGCTAACAGAGTTAAACCATACTTTTGATTGAGCAGTTTTGAAACACTCTGTCTGTAGAAAATGCAACTGCACATTCGTAGCGCTAAGTGGGTAATAGTGGAAAAAAGAATATGTTCAAATATAAACTACACAGAAGCATTGTATGAAACTTCTTTCTGTTCTGTGCATTCAACTAACAGAGGTGAAACTTACTTTTGAATGAGCCTTTCTGAAACACTCTTTCTGTAGAAACTGCAATTGGACATTCTGAGCGCTAAGAGGCCTCTATTGGGAAAAATAATATCTTCAAATTAAAACTACACAGAAGCATTGTGTGAAACTTATTTCTGATATGTTCATTAAGCTAACAGAGTTAAACCATACTTTTGATTGCGCAGTTCTGAACACTCTTTCTGTAGAAAATGCAAGTGGACATTCGGAGCGCTAAGAGGGTAATAGTGGAAAAAGGAATATATTCAAATATAAACTACACAGTAGCATTCTGTGAAAATTCTTTCTGTTCTGTGCATTCAACTAACAGAGTTGAACCTTACTTTTGATTGAGCCGTTCTGAAACACTCTTTCTGTAGAAACTGCAATTGGACATGCTAAGCGCTAAGAGGCCTACATTGGGAAAAAGAATATCTTCAAATAAAAACTACACAGATGCATTCTGTGAAACTTATTTCTGATCTGTAAATTCAGTTAACAGAGATAAAACATATTTTTGATTGAGCAGTTATGAAACACTCTTTTTGTAGAAAATGCAAGTGGAGATTCGGAGCGCTAAGAGGTTAATAGTGGAAAAAGGAATGTCTTCAAATATAAACTACACAGAATCATTCGGTGAAACATCTTTCTGATCTGTGCATTCAGCTAACAGAGTTAAACCATACTTTTGATTGAGCAGATCTGAACACTCTTTCTGTTGAAAATGCAACTGGACATTTGGAGCGCTAAGAGCGTAGTAGTGGAAAAAGGAATATATTCAAATATAAACTACACAGAAGCATTCTGTGAAACTTCTTTCTGATCTGAGCATACAGCTAACAGAGTTAAACCATACTTTTGATTGAGCAGTTTTGAAACACTCTGTCTGTAGAAAATGCAACTGGACATTCGTAGCGCTAAGTGGGTAATAGTGGAAAAGAGAATATGTTCAAATATAAACTACACAGAAGCATTGTATGAAACTTCTTTCTGTTCTGTGCATTCAACTAACAGAGTTGAACCTTACTTTTGATTGAGCCGTTCTGAAACACTCTTTCTGTAGAAACTGCAATTGGACATTCTGAGCGCTAAGAGGCCTATATTGGGAAAAAGTATGTCTACAAATAAAAACTACACAGAAGAATTGTGTGAAACTTCTTTCTGTTCTGTTTGTTCAACTAAAAGAGTTGAACCTTAGTTTTGATTGAGCCGTTCTGAAACACTCTTTCTGTAGAAAATGCAAGTGGAGATTCGGAGCGCTAAGAGGGTAATAGTGGAAAAAGGAATGTCTTCAAATATAAACTACACAGAATCATTCGGTGAAACTTCTTTCTGATCTGTGCATTCAGCTAACAGAGTTAAACCATACTTTTGATTGAGCAGATCTGAACACTCTTTCTGTTGAAAATGCAACTGTACATTTGGAGCGCTAAGAGCGTAGTAGTGGAAAAAGGAATATATTCAAATATAAACTACACAGAAGCATTCTGTGAAACTTCTTTCTGATCTGAGCATTCAGCTAACAGAGTTAAACCATACTTTTGATTGAGCAGTTTTGAAACACTCTGTCTGTAGAAAATGCAACTGGACATTCGTAGCGCTAAGTGGGTAATAGTGGAAAAAAGAATATGTTCAAATATAAACTACACAGAAGCATTGTATGAAACTTCTTTCTGTTCTGTGCATTCAACTAACAGAATTGAACCTTACTTTTGATTGAGCCGTTCTGAAACACACTTTCTGTAGAAACTGCAATTGGACATTCTGAGCGCTAAGAGGCCTATATTGGGAAAAAGAATGTCTAAAAATAAAAACTACACAGAAGAATTGTGTGAAACTTCTTTCTGTTCTGTTTGTTCAACTAAAAGTGTTGAACCTTAGTTTTGATTGAGCCGTTCTGTAACAGTCTTTCTGTAGAAAATGCAAGTGGAGATTCGGAGCGCTAAGGGGGTAATAGTGGAAAAAGGAATGTCTCCAAATATAAACTACACAGAATCATTCTGTGAAACTTCTTTCTGATCTGTGCATTCAGCTAACAGAGTTAAACCATACTTTTGATTGAGCAGATCTGAACACTCTTTCTGTAGAAAATGCAACTGGACATTTGGAGCGCTAAGAGAGTAGTAGTGGAAAAAGGAATATATTCAAATATAAACTACACAGAAGCATTCTGTGAAAATTCTTTCTGATCTGAGCATTCAGCTAACAGAGTTAAACCATACTTTTGATTGAGCAGTTTTGAAACACTCTGTCTGTAGAAAATGCAACTGGACATTCGTAGCGCTAAGTGGGTAATAGTGGAAAAAAGAATATGTTCAAATATAAACTACACAGAAGCATTGTATGAAACTTCTTTCTGTTCTGTGCATTCAACTAACAGAGTTGAACCTTACTTTTGATTGAGCCTTTCTGAAACACTCTTTCTGTAGAAACTGCAATTGGACATTCGGAGCGCTAAGAGGCCTCTAATGGGAAAAATAATATCTTCAAATAAAAACTACACAGAAGCATTGTGTGAAACTTATTTCTGATATGTTCATTAAGCTAACAGAGATAAACCATACTTTTGATTGCGCAGTTCTGAACACTCTTTCTGTAGAAAATGCAAGTGGACATTCGGAGCGCTAAGAGGGTAATAGTGGAAAAAGGAATATATTCAAATATAAACTACACAGTAGCATTCTGTGAAAATTCTTTCTGTTCTGTGCATTCAACTAACAGAGTTGAACCTTACTTTTGATTGAGCCGTTCTGAAACACTCTTTCTGCAGAAACTGCAATTGGACATGCTAAGCGCTAAGAGGCCTACATTGGGAAAAAGAATATCTTCAAATAAAAACTACACAGATGCATTCTGTGAAACTTATTTCTGATCTGTAAATTCAGTTAACAGGCATAAAACATATTTTTGATTGAGCAGTTATGAAACACACTTTTTGTAGAAAATGCAAGTGGAGATTCGGAGCGCTAAGAGGGTAATAGTGGAAAAAGGAATGTCTTCAAATATAAACTACACAGAATCATTCGGTGAAACTTCTTTCTGATCTGTGCATTCAGCTAACAGAGTTAAACCATACTTTTGATTGAGCAGATCTGAACACTCTTTCTGTAGAAAATGCAACTGGACATTTGGAGCGCTAAGAGCGTAGTAGTGGAAAAAGGAATATATTCAAATATAAAATACACAGAAGCATTCTGTGAAACTTCTTTCTGATCTGAGCATTCAGCTAACAGAGTTAAACCATACTTTTGATTGAGCACTTTTGAAACACTCTGTCTGTAGAAAATGCAACTGGACATTCGTAGCTCTAAGTGGGTAATAGTGGAAAAAAGAATATGTTCAAATATAAACTACACAGGAGCATTGTATGAAACTTCTTTCTGTTCTGTGCATTCAACTAACAGAGTTGAACCTTACTTTTGATTGAGCCGTTCTGAAACACTCTTTCTGTAGAAACTGCAATTGGACATTCTGAGCGCTAAGAGGCCTATATTGGGAAAAAGAATGTCTACAAATAAAAACTACACAGAAGAATTGTGTGAAACTTCTTTCTGTTCTGTTTGTTCAACTAAAAGATTTGAAACTTAGTTTTGATTGAGCCGTTCTTAAACACTCTTTCTGTTGAAAATGCAAGTGGAGATTCGGAGTGCTAAGAGGGTAATAGTGGAAAAAGGAATGTCTCCAAATATAAACTACACAGAATCATTCTGTGAAACTTCTTTCTGATCTGTGCATTCAGCTAACAGAGTTAAACCATACTTTTGATTGAGCAGATCTGAACACTCTTTCTGTAGAAAATGCAACTGGACATTTGGAGCGCTAAGAGAGTAGTAGTGGAAAAAGGAATATATTCAAATATAAACTACACAGAAGCATTCTGTGAAACTTCTTTCTGATCTGAGCATTCAGCTAACAGAATTAAACCATACTTTTGATTGAGCAGTTTTGAAACACTCTGTCTGTAGAAAATGCAACTGGACATTCGTAGCGCTAAGTGGGTAATAGTGGAAAAAAGAGTATGTTCAGATATAAACTATACAGAAGGATTGTATGAAACTTCTTTCTGTTCTGTGCATTCAACTAACAGAGTTGAACCTTACTTTTGATTGAGCCTTTCTGAAACACTCTTTCTGTAGAAACTGCAATTGGACATTCTGAGCGCTAAGAGGCCTCTATTGGGAAAAATAATATCTTAAAATAAAAACTACACAGAAGCATTGTGTGAAACTTATTTCTGATATGTTCATTAAGCTAACAGAGTTAAACCATACTTTTGATTGCGCAGTTCTGAACACTCTTTCGGTAGAAAATGCAAGTGGACATTCGGAGCGCTAAGAGGGTAATAGTGGAAAAAGGAATATATTCAAATATAAACTACACAGTAGCATTCTGTGAAAATCCTTTCTGTTCTGTGCATTCAACTAACAGAGTTGAACCTTACTTTTGATTGAGCCGTTCTGAAACACTCTTTCTGTAGAAACTGCAATTGGACATGCTAAGCGCTAAGAGGCCTACATTGGGAAAAAGAATATCTTCAAATAAAAACTACACAGATGCATTCTGTGAAACTTATTTCTGATCTATAAATTCAGTTAACAGAGATAAAACATATTTTTGATTGAGCAGTTATGAAACACTCTTGTTGTAGAAAATGCAAGTGGAGATTCGGAGCGCTAAGAGGGTAATAGTGGAAAAAGGAATGTCTTCAAATATAAACTACACAGAATCATTCGGTGAAACTTCTTTCTGATCTGTGCATTCAGCTAACAGAGTTAAAACATACTTTTGATTGAGCAGATCTGAACACTCTTTCTCTAGAAAATGCAACTGGACATTTGGAGCGCTAAGAGCGTAGTAGTGGAAAAAGGAATATATTCAAATATAAACTACACAGAAGCATTCTGTGAAACTTTTTTCTGATCTGAGCATTCAGCTAACAGAGTTAAACCATACTTTTGATTGAGCAGTTTTGAAACACTCTGTCTGTAGAAAATGCAACTGGACATTCGTAGCGCTAAGTGGGTAATAGTGGAAAAAAGAATATGTTCAAATATAAACTACACAGAAGCATTGTATGAAACTTCTTTCTGTTCTGTGCATTCAACTAACAGAGTTGAACCTTACTTTTGATTGAGCCGTTCTGAAACACTCTTTCTGTAGAAACTGCAATTGGACATTCTGAGCGCTAAGAGGCCTATATTGGGAAAAAGAATGTCTACAAATAAAAACTACGCAGAAGAATTGTGTGAAACTTCTTTCTGTTCTGTTTGTTCAACTAAAAGAGTTGAACCTTAGTTTTGATTGAGCCGTTCTGAAACACTCTTTCTGTAGAAAATGCAAGTGGAGATTCGGAGCGCTAAGAGGGTAATAGTGGAAAAAGGAATGTCTCCAAATATAAACTACACAGAATCATTCTGTGAAACTTCTTTCTGATCTGTGCATTCAGCTAACAGAGTTAAACCATACTTTTGATTGAGCAGATCTGAACTCTCTTTCTGTAGAAAATGCAACTGGACATTTGGAGCGCTAAGAGAGTAGTAGTGGAAAAAGGAATATATTCAAATATAAACTACACAGAAGGATTCTGTGAAACTTCTTTCTGATCTGAGCATTCAGCTAACAGAGTTAAACCATTCTTTTGATTGAGCAGTTTTGAAACACTCTGTCTGTAGAAAATGCAACTGGACATTCGTAGCGCTAAGTGGGTAATTGTGGAAAAAAGAATATGTTCAAATATAAACTACACAGAAGCAGTGTATGAAACTTATTTCTGTTCTGTGCATTCAACTAACAGAGTTGAACCTTACTTTTGATTGAGCCTTTCTGAAACACTCTTTCTGTAGAAACTGCAATTGGACATTCTGAGCGCTAAGAGGCCTATATTGGGAAAAAGAATGTCTACAAATAAAAACTACACAGAAGAATTGTGTGAAACTACTTTCTGTTCTGTTTGTTCAACTAAAAGAGTTGAACCTTAATTTTGATTGAGCCGTTCTGAAACACTCTTTCTGTAGAAAATGCAAGTGGAGATTCGGAGCGCTAAGAGGGTAATAGTGGAAAAAGGAATGTCTCCAAATATAAAGTACACAGAATCATTCTGTGAAACTTCTTTCTGATCTGTGCATTCAGCTAACAGAGTTAAACCATACTTTTGATTGAGCAGATCTGAAAACTCTTTCTGTAGAAAATGCAACTGGACATTTGGAGCGCTAAGAGAGTAGTAGTGGAAAAAGGAATATATTCAAATATAAACTACACAGAAGCATTCTGTGAAACTTCTTTCTGATCTGAGCATTCAGCTAACAGAGTTAAACCATATTTTTGATTGAGCAGTTTTGAAACACTCTGTCTGTAGAAAATGCAACTGGACATTCGTAGCGCTAAGGGGGTAATAGTGGAAAAAAGAATATGTTCAAATATAAACTACACAGAAGCATTGTATGAAACTTCTTTCTGTTCTGTGCATTCAACTAACAGAATTGAACCTTACATTTGATTGAGCCTTTCTGAAACACTCTTTCTGTAGAAACTGCAATTGGACATTCTGAGCGCTAAGAGGCCTATATTGGGAAAAATAATATCTTCAAATAAAAACTACACAGAAGCATTGTTTGAAACTTATTTCTGATATGTTCATTAAGCTAACAGAGTTAAACCATACTTTTGATTGCGCAGTTCTGAACACTCTTTCTGTAGAAAATGCAAGTGGACATTCGGAGCGCTAAGAGGGTAATAGTGGAAAAAGGAATATATTCAAATATAAACTACACAGTAGCATTCTGTGAAAATTCTTTCTGTTCTGTGCATTCAACTAACAGAGTTGAACCTTACTTTTGATTGAGCCGTTCTGAAACACTCTTTCTGTAGAAATTGCAATTGGACATTCTGAGAGCTAAGAGGCCTATATTGGGAAAAAGAATATCTACAAATAAAAACTACACAGAAGAATTGTGTGAAACTTCTTTCTGTTCTGTTTGTTCAACTAAAAGAGTTGAACCTTAGTTTTGATTGAGCCGTTCTGAAACACTCTTTATGTAGAAAATGCAAGTGGAGATTCGGAGCGCTAAGAGGGTAATAGTGGAAAAAGGAATGTCTCCAAATATAAACTACAGAGAATCATTCTGTGAAACTTCTTTCTGATCTGTGCATTCAGCTAACAGAGTTAAACCATACTTTTGATTGAGCAGATCTGAACACTCTTTCTGTAGAAAATGCAACTGGACATTTGGAGCGCTAAGAGTGTAGTAGTGGAAAAAGGAATATATTCAAATATAAACTACACAGAAGCATTCTGTGAAACTTCTTTCTGATCTGAGCATTCAGCTAACAGAGTTAAACCATACTTTTGATTGAGCAGTTTTGAAACACTCTGTCTGTAGAAAATGAAACTGGACATTCGTAGCGCTAAGTGGGTAATAGTGGAAAAAAGAATATGTTCAAATATAAACTACACAGAAGCATTGTATGAAACTTCTTTCTGTTCTGTGCATTCAACTAACAGAGTTGAACCTTACTTTTGATTGAGCCTTTCTGAAACACTCTTTCTGTAGAATCTGCAATTGGACATTCTGAGCGCTAAGAGGCCTATATTGGGAAAAATAATATCTTCAAATAAAAACTACACAGAAGCATTGTGTGAAACTTATTTCTGATATGTTCATTAAGCTAACAGAGTTAAACCATACTTTTGATTGCGCAGTTCTGAACACTGTTTCTGTAGAAAATGCAAGTGGACATTCGGAGCGCTAAGAGGGTAATAGTGGAAAAACGGATATATTCAAATATAAACTACACAGTAGCATTCTGTGAAAATGCTTTCTGTTCTGTGCATTCAACTAACAGAGTTGAACCTTACTTTTTATTGAGCCGTTCTGAAACACTCTTTCTGTAGAAACTGCAATTGGACATGCTAAGCGCTAAGAGGCCTACATTGGGAAAAAGAATATCTTCAAATAAAAACTACACAGATGCATTCTGTGCAACTTATTTCTGATCTGTAAATTCAGTTAACAGAGATAAAACATATTTTTCATTGAGCAGTTATGAAACACTCTTTTTGTAGAAAATGCAAGTGGAGATTCGGAGCGCTAAGAGGGTAATAGTGGAAAAAGGAATGTCTTCAAACATAAACTACACAGAATCATTCGGTGAAACTTCTTTCAGATCTGTGCATTCAGCTAACAGAGTTAAACCATACTTTTGATTGAGCAGATCTGAACACTCTTTCTGTAGAAAATGCAACTGGACATTTGGAGCGCTAAGTGCGTAGTAGTGGAAAAAGGAATATATTCAAATATAAACTACACAGAAGCATTCTGTGAAACTTCTTTCTGATCTGAGCATTCAGCTAACAGAGTTAAACCATACTTTTGATTGAGCAGTTTTGAAACACTCTGTCTGTAGGAAATGCAACTGGACATTCGTAGCGCTAAGTGGGTAATAGTGGAAAAAAGAATATGTGCAAATATAAACTACACAGAAGCATTGTATGAAACCTCTTTCTGTTCTGTGCATTCAACTAACAGAGTTGAACCTTACTTTTGATTGAGCCGTTCTGAAACACTCTTTCTGTAGAAACTGCAATTGGACATTCTGAGCGCTAAGAGGCCTATATTGGGAAAAAGAATGTCTACAAATAAAAACTACACAGAAGAATTGTGTGAAACTTCTTTCTGTTCTGTTTGTTCAACTAAAAGAGTTGAACCTTAGTTTTGATTGAGCCGTTCTGAAACACTCTTTCTGTAGAAAATGCAATGGAGATTCGGAGCGCTAAGAGGGTAATAGTGGAAAAAGGAATATATTCAAATATAAACTACACAGTAGCATTCTGTGAAAATTCTTTCTGTTCTGTGCATTCAACTAACAGAGTTGAACCTTACTTTTGATTGAGCCGTTCTGAAACACTCTTTCTGTAGAAACTGCAATTGGACATGCTAAGCGCTAAGAGGCCTACATTGGGAAAAAGAATATCTTCAAATAAAAACTACACAGATGCATTCTGTGAAACTTATTTCTGATCTGTAAATTCAGTTAACAGAGATAAAACATATTTTTGATTGAGCAGTTATGAAACACTCTTTTTGTAGAAAATGCAAGTGGAGATTCGGAGCGCTAAGAGGGTAATAGTGGAATAAGGAATGTCTTCAAATATAAACTACACAGAATCATTCGGTGAAACTTCTTTCTGATCTGTGCATTCAGCTAACAGAGTTAAACCATACTTTTGATTGAGCAGTTTTGAAACACTCTGTCTGTAGAAAATGCAACTGGACATTCGTAGCGCTAAGTGGGTAATAGTGGAAAAAAGAATATGTTCAAATATAAACTACACAGAAGCATTGTATGAAACTTCTTTCTGTTCTGTGCATTCAACTAACAGAGTTGAACCTTACTTTTGATTGAGCCTTTCTGAAACACTCTTTCTGTAGAAACTGCAATTGGACATTCTGAGCGCTAAGAGGCCTCTATTGGGAAAAATAATATCTTCAAATAAAAACTACACAGAAGCATTGTGTGAAACTTATTTCTGATATGTTCATTAAGCTAACAGAGTTAAACCATACTTTTGATTGCGCAGTTCTGAACACTCTTTCTGTAGAAAATGCAAGTGGACATTCGGAGCGCTAAGAGGGTATAGTGGAAAAAGGAATATATTCAAATATAAAGTACACAGTAGCATTCTGTGAAAATTCTTTCTGTTCTGTGCATTCAACTAACAGAGTTGAACCTTACTTTTGATTGAGCCGTTCTGAAACACTCTTTCTGTAGAAACTGCAATTGGACATGCTAAGCGCTAAGAGGCCTACATTGGGAAAAAGAATATCTTCAAATAAAAACTATACAGATGCATTCTGTGAAACTTATTTCTGATCTGTAAATTCAGTTAACAGAGATAAAACATATTTTTGATTGAGCAGTTATGAAACACTCTTTTTGTAGAAAATGCAAGTGGAGATTCGGAGCGCTAAGAAGTTAATAGTGGAAAAAGGAATGTCTTCAAATATAAACTACACAGAATCATTCGGTGAAACTTCTTTCTGATCTGTGCATTCAGCTAACAGAGTTAAACCATACTTTTGATTGAGCAGATCTGAACACTCTTTCTGTAGAAAATGCAACTGGACATTTGGAGCGCTAAGAGCGTAGTAGTGGAGAAAGGAATATATTCAAATATAAACTACACAGAAGCATTCTGTGAAACTTTTTTCTGATCTGAGCTTTCAGCTAACAGAGTTAAACCATACTTTTGATTGAGCAGTTTTGAAACACTCTGTCTGTAGAAAATGCAACTGGACATTCGTAGCGCTAAGTGGGTAATAGTGGAAAAAAGAATATGTTCAAATATAAACTACACAGAAGCATTGTATGAAACTTCTTTCTGTTCTGTGCATTCAACTAACAGAGTTGAACCTTACTTTTGATTGAGCCGTTCTGAAACACTCTTTCTGTAGAAACTGCAATTGGACATTCTGAGCGCTAAGAGGCCTATATTGGGAAAAAGAATGTCTACAAATAAAAACTACACAGAAGAATTGTGTGAAACTTCTTTCTGTTCTGTTTGTTCAACTAAAAGAGTTGAACCTTAGTTTTGATTGAGCCGTTCTGAAACACTCTTTCTGTAGAAAATGCAAGTGGAGATTCGGAGCGCTAAGAGGGTAATAGTGGAAAAAGGAATGTCTCCAAATATAAACTACACAGAATCATTCGGTGAAACTTCTTTCTGATCTGTGCATTCAGCTAACAGAGTTAAACCATACTTTTGATTGAGCAGATCTGAACACTCTTTCTGTAGAAAATGCAAATGGACATTTGGAGTGCTAAGAGGGTATTCGTGGAAAAAGGAATATATTCAAATAGAAACTACACAGAACCATTCTGTGAAACTTCTTTCTGATCTGAGCATTCAGCTAACAGAGTTAAACCATACTTTTGATTGCGCAGTTCAGAACACTCTTTCTGTAGAAAATGCAAGTGGACATTCGGAGCGCTAAGAGGTTAATAGTGGAGAAAGGAATGTCTTCAAATATAAACCACACAGAATCATTCTGTGAAACTTCTTTCTGATCTGTGCATTCAGCTAACAGATTTAAACCATACTTTTGATTGAGCAGATCTGAACACACTTTCTGTAGATAATGCAACTGGACATTTGGAGCGCTAAGAGGGTAGTAGTGGAAAAAGGAATATATACAAATATAAACTACACAGAAGCATTCTGTGAAACTTCTTTCTGATCTGAGAATTCAGCTAACAGAGTTAAACCATACTTTTGATTGAGCAGTTTTGAAACACTCTGTCTGTAGAAAATGCAACTGGACATTCGTAGCGCTAAGTGGGTAATAGTGGAAAAAAGAATATGTTCAAATATAAACTACACAAAAGCATTGTATGAAACTTCTTTCTGTTCTGTGCATTCAACTAACAGAGTTGAACCTTACTTTTGATTGAGCCTTTCTGAAACACTCTTTCTGTAGAAACTGCAATTGGACATTCTGAGCGCTAAGAGGCCTCTATTGGGAAAAATAATATCTTCAAATAAAAACTACACAGAAGCATTGTGTGAAACTTATTTCTGATATGTTCATTAAGCTAACAGAGTTAAACCATACATTTGATTGCGCAGTTCTGAACACTCTTTCTGTAGAAAATGCAAGTGGACATTCGGAGCGCTAAGAGGGTAATAGTGGAAAAAGGAATATATTCAAATATAAACTACACAGTAGCATTCAGTGAAAATTCTTTCTGTTCTGTGCATTCAACTAACAGAGTTGAACCTTACTTTTGATTGAGCCGTTCTGAAACACTCTTTCTGTAGAAACTGCAATTGGACATGCTAAGCGCTAAGAGGCCTACATTGGGAAAAAGAATATCTTCAAATAAAAACTACACAGATGCATTCTGTGAAACTTATTTCTGATCTGTAAATTCAGTTAACAGAGATAAAACATATTTTTGATTGAGCAGTTATGAAACACTCTTTTTGTAGAAAATGTAAGTGGAGATTCGGAGCGCTAAGAGGGTAATAGTGGAAAAAGGAATGTCTTCAAATATAAACTACACAGAATCATTCGGTGAAACTTCTTTCTGATCTGTGCATTCAGCTAACAGAGTTAAACCACACTTTTGATTGAGCAGATCTGAACACTCTTTCTGTTGAAAATGCAACTGGACATTTTGAGCGCTAAGAGCGTAGTAGTGGAAAAAGGAATATATTCAAATATAAACTACACAGAAGCATTCTGTGAAACTTCTTTCTGATCTGAGCATTCAGCTAACAGAGTTAAACCATACTTTTGATTGAGCAGTTTTGAAACACTCTGTCTGTAGAAAATGCAACTGGACATTCGTAGCGCTAAGAGGGTAATAGTGGAAAAGAGAATATGTTCAAATATAAACTACACAGAAGCATTGTATGAAACTTCTTTCTGTTCTGTGCATTCAACTAACAGAGTTGAACCTTACTTTTGATTGAGCCGTTCTGAAACACTCTTTCTGTAGAAACTGCAATTGGACATTCTGAGCGCTAAGAGGCCTATATTGGGAAAAAGAATGTCTACAAATAAAAACTACACAGAAGAATTGTGTGAAACTTCTTTCTGTTCTGTTTGTTCAACTAAAAGAGTTGAACCTTAGTTTTGATTGAGCCGTTCTGAAACACTCTTTCTGTAGAAAATGCAAGTGGAGATTCGGAGCGCTAAGAGGGTAATAGTGGAAAAAGGAATGTCTCCAAATATAAACTACACAGAATCATTCTGTGAAACTTCTTTCTGATCTGTGCATTCAGCTAACAGAGTTAAACCATACTTTTGATTGAGCAGATCTGAACTCTCTTTCTGTAGAAAATGCAACTGGACATTTGGAGCGCTAAGAGAGTAGTAGTGGAAAAAGGAATATATTCAAATATAAACTACACAGAAGCATTCTGTGAAACTTCTTTCTGATCTGAGCATTCAGCTAACAGAGTTAAACCATACTTTTGATTGAGCAGTTTTGAAACACTCTGTCTGTAGAAAATGCAACTGGACATTCGTAGCGCTAAGTGGGTAATAGTGGAAAAAAGAATATGTTCAAATATAAACTACACAGAAGCATTGTATGAAACTCCTTTCTGTTCTGTGCATTCAACTAACAGAGTTGAACGTTACTTTTGATTGAGCCTTTCTGAAACACTCTTTCTGTAGAAACTGCAATTGGACATTCTGAGCGCTAAGAGGCCTATATTGGGAAAAATAATATCTTCAAATAAAAACTACACAGAAGCATTGTGTGAAACTTATTTCTGATATGTTCATTAAGCTAACAGAGTTAAACCATACTTTTGATTGCGCAGTTCTGAACACTCTTTCTGTAGAAAATGCAAGTGGACATTCAGAGCGCTAAGAGGGTAATAGTGGAAAAAGGAATATATTCAAATATAACCTACACAGTAGCATTCTGCGAAAATCCTGTCTGTTCTGTGCATTCAACTAACAGAGTTGAACCTTACTTTTGATTGAGCCGTTCTGAAACACTCTTTCTGTAGAAACTGCAATGGGACATGCTAAGCGCTAAGAGGCCTACATTGGGAAAAAGAATATCTTCAAATAAAAACTACACAGATGCATTCTGTGAAACTTATTTCTGATCTGTAAATTCAGTTAACAGAGATAAAACATATTTTTGATTGATCAGTTATGAAACACTCCTTTGTAGAAAATGCAAGTGGAGATTCCGAGCGCTAAGAGGGTAATAGTGGAAAAAGGAATGTCTTCAAATATAAACTACACAGAAGCATTCTGTGAAACTTCTTTCTGATCTGAGCATTCAGCTAACAGAGTTAAACCATACTTTTGATTGAGCAGTTTTGAAACACTCTGTCTGTAGAAAATGCAACTGGACATTCGTAGCGCTAAGTGGGTAATAGTGGAAAAAAGAATATGTTCAAATATAAACTACACAGAAGCATTGTATGAAACTTCTTTCTGTTCTGTGCATTCAACTAACAGAGTTGAACCTTACTTTTGATTGAGCCGTTCTGAATCACTCTTTCTGTAGAAACTGCAATTGGACATTCTGAGCGCTAAGAGGCCTATATTGGGAAAAAGAATGTCTACAAATAAAAACTACACAGAAGAATTGTGTGAAACTTCTTTCTGTTCTGTTTGTTCAACTAAAAGAGTTGAACCTTAGTTTTGATTGAGCCGTTCTGAAACACTCTTTCTGTAGAAAATGCAAGTGGAGATTCGGAGCGCTAAGAAGGTAATAGTGGAAAAAGGAATGTCTCCAAATATAAACTTCACAGAATCATTCGGTGAAACTTGTTTCTGATCTGTGCATTCAGCTAACAGAGTTAAACCATAATTTTGATTGAGCAGATCTGAACTCTCTTTCTGTAGAAAATGCAACTGGACATTTGGAGCGCTAAGAGAGTAGTAGTGGAAAAAGGAATATATTCAAATATAAACTACACAGAAGCATTCTGTGAAACTTCTTTCTGATCTGAGCATTCAGCTAACAGAGTTAAACCATACTTTTGATTGAGCAGTTTTGAAACACTCTGTCTGTAGAAAATGCAGCTGGACATTCGTAGCGCTAAGTGGGTAATAGTGGAAAAAAGAATATGTTCAAATATAAACTACACAGAAACATTGTATGAAACTTCTTTCTGTTCTGTGCATTCAACTAACAGAGTTGAACCTTACTTTTGATTGAGCCTTTCTGAAACACTCTTTCTGTAGAAACTGCAATTGGACCTTCTGAGCGCTAAGAGGCCTATATTGGGAAAAATAATATCTTCAAATAAAAACTACACAGAAGCATTGTGTGAAACTTATTTCTGATATGTTCATTAAGCTAACAGAGTTAAACCATACTTTTGATTGCGCAGTTCTGAACACTCTTTCTGTAGAAAATGCAAGTGGACATTCGGAGCGCTAAGAGGGTAATAGTGGAAAAAGGAATATATTCAAATATAAACTACACAGTAGCATTCTGTGAAAATTCTTTCTGTTCTGTGCATTCAACTAACAGAGTTGAACCTTACTTTTGATTGAGCCATTCTGAAACACTCTTTCTGTAGAAACTGCAATTGGACATGCTAAACGCTTAGAGGCCTACATTTTGAAAAAGAATATCTTCAAATAAAAACTACACAGATGCATTCTGTGAAACTTATTTCTGATCTGTAAATTCAGTTAACAGAGATAAAACATATTTTTGATTGAGCAGTTATGAAACACTCTTTTTGTAGAAAATGCAAGTGGAGATTCGGAGCGCTAAGAGGGTAATAGTGGAAAAAGGAATGTCTTCAAATATAAACTACACAGAATCATTCGGTGAAACTTCTTTCTGATCTGTGCATTCAGCTAACAGAGTTAAACCATACTTTTGATTGAGCAGATCTGAACACTCTTTCTGTAGAAAATGCAACTGGACATTTGGAGCGCTAAGAGCGTAGTAGTGGAAAAAGGAATATATTCAAATATAAGCTACACAGAAGCATTCTGTGAAACTTCTTTCTGATCTGAGCATTCTGCTAACAGAGTTAAACCATACTTTTGATTGAGCAGATTTGAAACACTCTGTCTGTAGAAAATGCAACTGGACATTCGTAGCGCTAAGTGTGTAATAGTGGAAAAAAGAATATGTTCAAATATAAACTACACAGAAGCATTGTATGAAACTTCTTTCTGTTCTGTGCATTCAACTAACAGAGTTGAACCTTACTTTTGATTGAGCCGTTCTGAAACACTCTTTCTGTAGAAACTGCAATTGGACATTCTGAGCGCTAAGAGGCCTATATTGGGAAAAAGAATGTCTACAAATAAAAACTACACAGAAGAATTGTGTGAAACTTCTTTCTGTTCTGTTTGTTCAACTAAAAGAGTTGAACCTTAGTTTTGATTGAGCCGTTCTGAAACACTCTTTCTGTAGAAAATGCAAGTGGAGATTCGGAGCGCTAAGAGGGTAATAGTGGAAAAAGGAATGTCTCCAAATATAAACTACACAGAATCATTCGGTGAAACTTCTTTCTGATCTGTGCATTCAGCTAACAGAGTTAAACCATACTTTTGATTGAGCAGATCTGAACTCTCTTTCTGTAGAAAATGCAACTGGACATTTGCAGCGCTAAGAGAGTAGTAGTGGAAAAAGGAATATATTCAAATATAAACTACACAGAAGCATTCTGTGAAACTTCTTTCTGATCTGAGCATTCAGCTAACAGAGTTAAACCATACTTTTGATTGAGCAGTTTTGAAACACTCTGTCTGTAGAAAATGCAACTGGACATTCGTAGCACTAAGTGGGTAATAGTGGAAAAAAGAATATGTTCAAATATAAACTACACAGAAGCATTGTATGAAACTTCTTTCTGTTCTGTGCATTCAACTAACAGAGTTGAACCTTACTTTTGATTGAGCCTTTCTGAAACACTCTTTCTGTAGAAACTGCAATTGGACATTCTGAGCGCTAAGAGGCCTATATTGGGAAAAATAATCTCTTCAAATAAAAACTACACAGAAGCATTGTGTGAAACTTATTTCTGATATGTTCATTAAGCTAACAGAGTTAAACCATACTTTTGATTGCGCAGTTCTGAACACTCTTTCTGTAGAAAATGCAAGTGGACATTCGGAGTGCTAAGAGGGTAATAGTGGAAAAAGGAATATATTCAAATATAAACTACACAGTAGCATTCTGTGAAAATTCTTTCTGTTCTGTGCATTCAACTAACAGAGTTGAACCTTACTTTTGATTGAGCCGTTCTCAAACACTCTTTCTGTAGAAACTGCAATTGGACATGCTAAGCGCTAAGAGGCCTACATTGGGAAAAAGAATATCTTCAAATAAAAACTACACAGATGCATTCTGTGAAACTTATTTCTGATCTGTAAATTCAGTTAACAGAGATAAAACTTATTTTTGATTGAGCAGTTATGAAACACTCCTTTGTAGAAAATGCAAGTGGAGATTCGGAGCGCTAAGAGCGTAGTAGTGGAAAAAGGAATGTCTCCAAATATAAACTACACAGAATCATTCGGTGAAACTTCTTTCTGATCTGTGCATTCAGCTAACAGTGTTAAACCATACTTTTGATTGAGCAGATCTGAACTCTCTTTCTGTAGAAAATGCAACTGGACATTTGGAGCGCTAAGAGAGTAGTAGTGGAAAAAGGAATATATTCAAATATAAACTACACAGAAAGATTCTGTGAAACTTCTTTCTGATCTAAGCATTCAGCTAACAGAGTTAAACCATACTTTTGATTGAGCAGTTTTGAAACACTCTGTCTGTAGAAAATGCAACTGGACATTCGTAGCGCTAAGTGGGTAATTGTGGAAAAAAGAATATGTTCAAATATAAACTACACAGAAGCATTGTATGAAACTTCTTTCTGTTCTGTGCATTCAACTAACAGAGTTGAACCTTACTTTTGATTGAGCCTTTCTGAAACACTCTTTCTGTAGAAAATGCAATTGGACATTCTGAGCGCTAAGAGGCCTATATTGGGAAAAAGAATATCTTCAAATAAAAACTACACAGAAGCATTGTGTGAAACTTATTTCTGATATGTTCATTAAGCTAACAGAGTTAAACCATACTTTTGATTGCGCAGTTCTGAACACTCTTTCTGTAGAAAATGCAAGTGGACATTCGGAGCGCTAAGAGGGTAATAGTGGAAAAAGGAATATATTCAAATATAAACTACACAGTAGCATTCTGTGAAAATTCTTTCTGTTCTGTGCATTCAACTAACAGAGTTGAACCTTACTTTTGATTGAGCCGTTCTGAAACACTCTTTCTGTAGAAACTGCAATTGGACATGCTAAGCGCTAAGAGGCCTACATTTTGAAAAAGAATATCTTCAAATAAAAACTACACAGATGCATTCTGTGAAACTTATTTCTGATCTGTAAATTCAGTTAACAGAGATAAAACATATTTTTGATTGAGCAGTTATGAAACACTCTTTTTGTAGAAAATGCAAGTGGAGATTCGGAGCGCTAAGGGGGTAATAGTGGAAAAAGGAATGTCTTCAAATATAAACTACACAGAATCATTCGGTGAAACTTCTTTCTGATCTGTGCATTCAGCTAACAAAGTTAAACCATACTTTTGATTGAGCAGATCTGAACACTCTTTCTGTAGAAACTGCAACTGGACATTTGGAGCGCTAAGAGCGTAGTAGTGGAAAAAGGAATATATTCAAATATAAACTACACAGAAGCATTCTGTGAAACTTCTTTCTGATCTGAGCATTCAGCTAACAGAGTTAAAACATACTTTTGGTTGAGCAGTTTTGAAACACTCTGTCTGTAGAAAATGCAACTGGACATTCGTAGCGCTAAGTGGGTAATAGTGGAAAAAAGAATATGTTCAAATATAAACTACGCAGAAGCATTGTATGAAACTTCTTTCTGTTCTGTGCATTCAACTAACAGAGTTGAACCTTACTTTTGATTGAGCCGTTCTGAAACACTCTTTCTGTAGAAACTGCAATTGGACATTCTGAGCACTAAGAGGCCTATATTGGGAAAAAGAATGTCTACAAATAAAAACTACACAGAAGAATTGTGTGAAACTACTTTCTGTTCTGTTTGTTCAACTAAAAGAGTTGAACCTTAGTTTTAATTGAGCCGTTCTGAAACACTCTTTCTGTAGAAAATGCAAGTGGAGATTCGGAGCGCTAAGAGGGTAATAGTGGAAAAAGGAATGTCTCCAAATATAAACTACACAGAATCATTCTGTGAAACTTCTTTCTGATCTGTGCACTCAGCTAACAGAGTTAAACCATACTTTTGATTGAGCAGATCTGAACTCTCTTTCTGTAGAAAATGCAACTGGACATTTGGAGCGCTAAGAGAGTAGTAGTGGAAAAAGGAATATATTCAAATATAAACTACACAGAAAGATTCTGTGAAACTTCTTTCTGATCTGAGCATTCAGCTAACAGAGTTAAACCATACTTTTGATTGAGCAGTTTTGAAACACTCTGTCTGTAGAAAATGCAACTGGACATTCGTAGCGCTAAGTGGGTAATTGTGGAAAAAAGAATATGTTCAAATATAAACTACACAGAAGCATTGTATGAAACTTCTTTCTGTTCTGTGCATTCAACTAACAGAGTTGAACCTTACTTTTGATTGAGCCTTTCTGAAACACTCTTTCTGTAGAAAATGCAATTGGACATTCTGAGCGCTAAGAGGCCTATATTGGGAAAAAGAATATCTTCAAATAAAAAGTACACAGAAGCATTGTGTGAAACTTATTTCTGATATGTTCATTAAGCTAACAGAGTTAAACCATACTTTTGATTGCGCAGTTCTGAACACTCTTTCTGTAGAAAATGCAAGTGGACATTCGGAGCGCTAAGAGGGTAATAGTGGAAAAAGGAATATATTCAAATATAAACTACACAGTAGCATTCAGTGAAAATACTTTTTGTTCTGTGCATTCAACTAACAGAGTTGAACCTTACTTTTGATTGAGCCGTTCTGAAACACTCTTTCTGTAGAAACTGCAATTGGACATGCTAAGCGCTAAGAGGCCTACATTGGGAAAAATAATATCCTCAAATAAAAACTACACAGATGCATTCTGTGAAACTTATTTCTGATCTGTAAATTCAGTTAACAGAGATAAAACATATTTTTGATTGAGCAGTTATGAAACCCTCTTTTTGTAGAAAATGCAAGTGGAGATTCGGAGCGCTAAGAGGGTAATAGTGGAAAAAGGAATGTCTTCAAATATAAACTACACAGAATCATTCGGTGAAACTTCTTTCTGATCTGTGCATTCAGCTAACAGAGTTAAACCATACTTTTGATTGAGCAGATCTGAACATTCTTTCTGTAGAAAATGCAACTGGACATTTGGAGCGCTAAGAGCGTAGTAGTGGAAAAAGGAATATATTCAAATATAAACTACACAGAAGCATTCTGTGAAACTTTTTTCTGATCTGAGCATTCAGCTAACAGAGTTAAACCATACTTTTGATTGAGCAGTTTTGAAACACTCTGTCTGTAGAAAATGCAACTGGACATTCGTAGCGCTAAGTGGGTAATAGTGGAAAAAAGAATATGTTCAAATATAAACTACACAGAAGCATTGTATGAAACTTCTTTCTGTTCTGTGCATTCAACTAACAGAGTTGAACCTTACTTATGATTGAGCCGTTCTGAAACACTCTTTCTGTAGAAACTGCAATTGGACATTCTGAGCACTAAGAGGCCTATATTGGGAAAAAGAATGTCTACAAATAAAAACTACACAGAAGAATTGTGTGAAACTTCTTTCTGTTCTGTTTGTTCAACTAAAAGAGTTGAACCTTAGTTTTGATTGAGCCGTTCTGAAACACTCTTTCTGTAGAAAATGCAAGTGGAGATTCGGAGCGCTAAGAGGGTAATAGTGGAAAAAGGAATGTCTCCAAATATAAACTACACAGAATCATTCTGTGAAACTTCTTTCCGATCTGTGCATTCAGCTAACAGAGTTAAACCATACTTTTGATTGAGCAGATCTGAACTCTCTTTCTGTAGAAAATGCAACTGGACATTTGGAGCGCTAAGAGAGTAGTAGTGGAAAAAGGAATATATTCAAATATAAACTACACAGAAGGATTCTGTGAAACTTCTTTCTGATCTGAGCATTCAGCTAACAGAGTTAAACCATACTTTTGATTGAGCAGTTTTGAAACACTCTGTCTGTAGAAAATGCAACTGGACATTCGTAGCGCTAAGTGGGTAATAGTGGAAAAAAGAATATGTTCAAATATAAACTACACAGAAGCATTGTATGAAACTTCTTTCTGTTCTGTGCATTCAACTAACAGAGTTGAACCTTACTTTTGATTGAGCCTTTCTGAAACACTCTTTCTGTAGAAAATGCAATTGGACATTCTGAGCGCTAAGAGGCCTATATTGGGAAAAAGAATATCTTCAAATAAAAACTACACAGAAGCATTGTGTGAAACTTATTTCTGATTTGTTCATTAAGCTAACAGAGTTAAACCATACTTTTGATTGCGCAGTTCTGAACACTCTTTCTGTAGAAAATGCAAGTGGACATTCGGAGCGCTAAGAGGGTAATAGTGGAAAAAGGAATATATTCAAATATAAACTACACAGTAGCATTCAGTGAAAATTCTTTTTGTTCTGTGCATTCAACTAACAGAGTTGAACCTTACTTTTGATTGAGCCGTTCTGAAACACTCTTTCTGTAGAAACTGCAATTGGACATGCTAAGCGCTAAGAGGCCTACATTGGGAAAAAGAATATCCTCAAATAAAAACTACACAGATGCATTCTGTGAAACTTATTTCTGATCTGTAAATTCAGTTAACAGAGATAAAACATATTTTTGATTGAGCAGTTATGAAACACTCTTTTTGTAGAAAATGCAAGTGGAGATTCGGAGCGCTAAGGGGGTAATAGTGGAAAAAGGAATGTCTTCAAATATAAACTACACAGAATCATTCGGTGAAACTTCTTTCTGATCTGTGCATTCAGCTAACAGAGTTAAACCATACTTTTGATTGAGCAGATCTGAACAATCTTTCTGTAGAAAATGCAACTGGACATTTTGAGCGCTAAGAGCATAGTAGTGGAAAAAGGAATATATTCAAATATAAACTACACAGAAGCATTCTGTGAAACTTCTTTCTGATCTGAGCATTCAGCTAACAGAGTTAAACCATACTTTTGATTGAGCAGTTTTGAAACACTCTGTCTGTAGAAAATGCAACTGGACATTCGTAGCGCTAAGTGGGAAATAGTGGAAAAAAGAATATGTTCAAATATAAACTACACAGAAGCATTGTATGAAACTTCTTTCTGTTCTGTGCATTCAACTAACAGAGTTGAACCTTAGTTTTGATTGAGCCTTTCTGAAACACTCTTTCTGTAGAAACTGCAATTGGACATTCTGAGCGCTAAGAGGCCTATATTGGGAAAAATAATATCTTCAAATAAAAACTACACAGAAGCATTGTGTGAAACTTATTTCTGGTAGGTTCATTAAGCTAACAGAGTTAAACCATACTTTTGATTGCGCAGTTCTGAACACTCTTTCTGTAGAAAATGCAAGTGGACATTCGGAGCGCTAAGAGGGTCATAGTGGAAAAAGGAATATATTCAAATATAAACTACACAGTAGCATTCTGTGAAAATTCTTTCTGTTCTGTGCATTCAACTAACAGAGTTGAACCTTACTTTTGATTGAGCCGTTCTGAAACACTCTTTCTGTAGAAACTGCAATTGGACATGCTAAGCGCTAAGAGGCCTACATTTTGAAAAAGAATATCTTCAAATAAAAACTACACAGATGCATTCTGTGAAACTTATTTCTGATCTGTAAATTCAGTTAACAGAGATAAAACATATTTTTGATTGAGCAGTTATGAAACACTCTTTTTGTAGAAAATGCAAGTGGAGATTCGGAGCGCTAAGAGGGTAATAGTGGAAAAAGGAATGTCTTCAAATATAAACTACACAGAATCATTCGGTGAAACTTCTTTCTGATCTGTGCATTCAGCTAACAGAGTTAAACCATACTTTTGATTGAGCAGATCTGAACCCTCTTTCTGTAGAAAATGCAACTGGACATTTGGAGCGCTAAGAGCGTAATAGTGGAAAAAGGAATATCTTCAAATAAAAACTACACAGAAGCATTGTGTGAAACTTATTTCTGATATGTTCATTAAGCTAACAGAGTTAAACCATACTTTTGATTGCGCAGTTCTGAACACTCTTTCTGTAGAAAATGCAAGTGGACATTCGGAGCGCTAAGAGGGTAATAGTGGAAAAAGGAATATATTCAAATATAAACTACACAGTAGCATTCAGTGAAAATTCTTTTTGTTCTGTGCATTCAACTAACAGAGTTGAACCTTACTTTTGATTGAGCCGTTCTGAAACACTCTTTCTGTAGAAACTGCAATTGGACATGCTAAGCGCTAAGAGGCCTACATTGGGAAAAAGAATATCCTCAAATAAAAACTACACAGATGCATTCTGTGAAACTTATTTCTGATCTGTAAATTCAGTTAACAGAGATAAAACATATTTTTGATTGAGCAGTTATGAAACACTCTTTTTGTAGAAAATGCAAGTGGAGATTCGGAGCGCTAAGAGGGTAATAGTGGAAAAAGTAATGTCTTCAAATATAAACTACACAGAATCATTCGGTGAAACTTCTTTCTGATCTGTGCATTCAGCTAACAGAGTTAAACCATACTTTTGATTGAGCAGATCTGAACACTCTTTCTGTAGAAAATGCAACTGGACATTTGGAGCGCTAAGAGCGTAGTAGTGGAAAAAGGAATATATTCAAATATAAACTACACAGAAGCATTCTGTGAAACTTCTTTCTGATCTGAGCATTCAGCTAACGGAGTTAAACCATACTTTTGATTGAGCAGTTTTGAAACACTCTGTCTGTAGAAAATGCAACTGGACATTCGTAGCGCTAAGTGGGAAATAGTGGAAAAAAAATATGTTCAAATATAAACTACACAGAAGCATTGTATGAAACTTCTTTCTGTTCTGTGCATTCAACTAACAGAGTTGAACCTTACTTTTGATTGAGCCGTTCTGAAACACTCTTTCTGTAGAAACTGCAATTGGACATTCTGAGCGCTAAGAGGCCTATATTGGGAAAAATAATATCTTCAAATAAAAACTACACAGAAGCATTGTGTGAAACTTATTTCTGATAGGTTCATTAAGCTAACAGAGTTAAACCATACTTTTGATTGCGCAGTTCTGAACACTCTTTCTGTAGAAAATGCAAGTGGACATTCGGAGCGCTAAGAGGGTCATAGTGGAAAAAGGAATATATTCAAATATAAACTACACAGTAGCATTCTGTGAAAATACTTTCTGTTCTGTGCATTCAACTAACAGAGTTGAACCTTACTTTTGATTGAGCCGTTCTGAAACACTCTTTCTGTAGAAACTGCAATTGGACATGCTAAGCGCTAAGAGGCCTACATTTTGAAAAAGAATATCTTCAAATAAAAACTACACAGATGCATTCTGTGAAACTTATTTCTGATCTGTAAATTCAGTTAACAGAGATAAAACATATTTTTGATTGAGCAGTTATGAAACACTCTTTTTGTAGAAAATGCAAGTGGAGATTCGGAGCGCTAAGAGGGTAATAGTGGAAAAAGGAATGTCTTCAAATATAAACTACACAGAATCATTCGGTGAAACTTCTTTCTGATCTGTGCATTCAGCTAACAGAGTTAAACCATACTTTTGATTGAGCAGATCTGAACACTCTTTCTGTAGAAAATGCAACTGGACATTTGGAGCGCTAAGAGCGTAGTAGTGGAAAAAGGAATATATTCAAATATAAACTACACAGAAGCATTCTGTGAAACTTCTTTCTGATCTGAGCATTCAGCTAACAGAGTTAAACCATACTTTTGATTGAGCAGTTTTGAAACACTCTGTCTGTAGAAAATGCAACTGGACATTCGTAGCGCTAAGTGGGTAATAGTGGAAAAAAGAATATGTTCAAATATAAACTACACAGAAGCATTGTATGAAACTTCTTTCTGTTCTGTGCATTCAACTAACAGAGTTGAACCTTACTTTTGATTGAGCCGTTCTGAAACACTCTTTCTGTAGTAACTGCAATTGGACAGTCTGAGCGCTAAGAGGCCTATATTGGGAAAAAGAATGTCTACAAATAAAAACTACACAGAAGAATTGTGTGAAACTTCTTTCTGTTCTGTTTGTTCAACTAAAAGAGTTGAACCTTAGTTTTGATTGAGCCGTTCTGAAACACTCTTTCTGTAGAAAATGCAAGTGGAGATTCGGAGCGCTAAGAGGGTAATAGTGGAAAAAGGAATGTCTCCAAATATAAACTACACAGAATCATTCGGTGAAACTTCTTTCTGATCTGTGCATTCAGCTAACAGACTTAAACCATACTTTTGATTGAGCAGATCTGAACTCTCTTTCTGTAGAAAATGCAACTGGACATTTGGAGCGCTAAGAGAGTAGTAGTGGAAAAAGGAATATATTCAAATATAAACTACACAGAAGCATTCTGTGAAACTTCTTTCTGATCTGAGCATTCAGCTAACAGAGTTAAACCATACTTTTGATTGAGCAGTTTTGAAACACTCTGTCTGTAGAAAATGCAACTGGACATTCGTAGCGCTAAGTGGGTAATAGTGGAAAAAAGAGTATGTTCAAATATAAACTACACAGAAGCATTGTATGAAATTTCTTTCTGTTCTGTGCATTCAACTAACAGAGTTGAACCTTACTTTTGATTGAGCCTTTCTGAAACACTCTTTCTGTAGAAACTGCAATTGGACATTCTGAGCGCTAAGAGGCCTCTATTGGGAAATAAAATATCTTCTAATAAAAACTACACAGAAGCATTGTGTGAAACTTATTTCTGATATGTTCCTTAAGCTAACAGAGTTAAACCATACTTTTGATTGCGCAGTTCTGAACACCCTTTCTGTAGAAAATGCAAGTGGACATTTGGAGCGCTAAGAGGGTAATAGTGGAAAAGGGAATATATTCAAATATAAACTACACAGTAGCATTCTGTGAAAATTCTTTCTGTTCTGTGCATTCAACTAACAGAGTTGAACCTTACTTTTGATTGAGCCGTTCTGAAACACTCTTTCTGTAGAAACTGCAATTGGACATGCTAAGCGCTAAGAGGCCTACATTGGGAAAAAGAATATCTTCAAATAAAAACTACACAGATGCATTCTGTGAAACTTATTTCTGATCTGTAAATTCAGTTAACAGAGATAAAACATATTTTTGATTGAGCAGTTATGAAACACTCTTTTTGTAGAAAATGCAAGTGGAGATTCGGAGCGCTAAGATGGTAATAGTGGAAAAAGGAATATATACAAATATAAACTACACAGTAGCATTCTGTGAAAATTCTTTCTGTTCTGTGCATTCAACTAACAGAGTTGAACCTTACTTTTGATTGAGCCGTTCTGAAACACTCTTTCTGTAGAAACTGCAATTGGACATGCTAAGCGCTAAGAGGCCTACATTGGGAAAAAGAATATCTTCAAATAAAAACTACACAGATGCATTCTGTGAAACTTATTTCTGATCTGTAAATTCAGTTAACAGAGATAAAACATATTTTTGATTGAGCAGTTATGAAACACTCTTTTTGTAGAAAATGCAAGTGGAGATTCGGAGCGCTAAGAGGGTAATAGTGGAAAAAGGAATGTCTTCAAATATAAACTACACAGAATCATTCGGTGAAACTTCTTTCTGATCTGTGCATTCAGCTAACAGAGTTAAACCATACTTTTGATTGAGCAGTTTTGAACACTCTTTCTGTAGAAAATGCAACTGGACATTCGTAGCGCTAAGTGGGTAATAGTGGAAAAAAGAATATGTTCAAATATAAACTACACAGAAGCATTGTATGAAACTTCTTTCTGTTCTGTGCATTCAACTAACAGAGTTGAACCTTATTTTTGATTGAGCCGTTCTGAAACACTCTTTCTGTAGAAACTGCAATTGGACATTCTGAGCGCTAAGAGGCCTATATTGGGAAAAAGAATGTCTACAAGTAAAAACTACACAGAAGAATTGTGTGAAACTTCTTTCTGTTCTGTTTGTTCAACTAAAAGAGTTGAACCTTAGTTTTGATTGAGCCGTTCTGAAACACTATTTCTGTAGAAAATGCAAGTGGAGATTCGGAGCGCTAATAGGGTAATAGTGGAAAAAGGAATGTCTCCAAATATAAACTACACAGAATCTTCTGTGAAACTTCCTTCTGATCTGTGCATTCAGCTAACAGAGTTAAACCATACTTTTGATTGAGCAGATCTGAACACTCTTTCTGTAGAAAATGCAACTGGACATTTGGAGTGCTAAGAGAGTATTAGTGGAAAAAGGAATATATTCAAATATAAAGTACACAGAAGCATTCTGTGAAATTTCTTTCTGATCTGAGCATTCAGCTAACAGAGTTAAACCATACTTTTGATTGAGCAGTTTTGAAACACTCTGTCTGTAGAAAATGCAACTGGACATTCGTAGCGCTAAGTGGGTAATAGTGGAAAAAAGAGTATGTTCAAATATAAACTACACAGAAGCATTGTATGAAATTTCTTTCTGTTCTGTGCATTCAACTAACAGAGTTGAACCTTACTTTTGATTGAGCCTTTCTGAAACACTCTTTCTGTAGAAACTGCAATTGGACATTCTGAGCGCTAAGAGGCCTCTATTGGGAAATATAATATCTTCAAATAAAAACTACACAGAAGCATTGTGTGAAACTTATTTCTGATATGTTCATTAAGCTAACAGAGTTAAACCATACTTTTGATTGCGCAGTTCTGAACACCCTTTCTGTAGAAAATGCAAGTGGACATTTGGAGCGCTAAGAAGGTAATAGTGGAAAAAGGAATATATTCAAATATAAACTACACAGTAGCATTCTGTGAAAATTCTTTCTGTTCTGTGCATTCAACTAACAGAGTTGAACCTTACTTTTGATTGAGCCTTTCTGAAACACTCTTTCTGTAGAAACTGCAATTGGACATGCTAAGCGCTAAGAGGCCTACATTGGGAAAAAGAATATCTTCAAATAAAAACTACACAGATGCATTCTGTGAAACTTATTTCTGATCTGTAAATTCAGTTAACAGATATAAAACATATTTTTGATTGAGCAGTTATGAAACACTCTTTTTGTAGAAAATGCAAGTGGAGATTCGGAGCGCTAAGAGGGTAATAGTTGAAAAAGGAATGTCTTCAAATATAAACTACACAGAATCATTCGGTGAAACTTCTTTCTGATCTGTGCATTCAGCTAACAGAGTTAAACCATACTTTTGATTGAGCAGATCTGAACACTCTTTCTGTAGAAAATGCAACTGGACATTTGGAGCGCTAAGAGCGTAGTAGTGGAAATAGGAATATATTCAAATATAAACTACACAGAAGCCTTCTGTGAAACTTCTTTCTGATCTGAGCATTCAGCTAACAGAGTTAAACCATACTTTTGATTGAGCAGTTTTGAAAAACTCTGTCTGTAGAAAATGCAACTGGACATTCGTAGCGCTAAGTGGGTAATAGTGGAAAAAAGAATATGTTCAAATATAAACTACACAGAAGCATTGTATGAAACTTCTTTCTGTTCTGTGCATTCAACTAACAGAGTTGAACCTTACTTTTGATTGAGCCGTTCTGAAACACTCTTTCTGTAGAAACTGCAATTGGACATTCTGAGCGCTAAGAGGCCTATATTGGGAAAAAAAATGTCTACAAATAAAAACTACACAGAAGAATTGTGTGAAACTTCTTTCTGTTCTGTTTGTTCAACTAAAAGAGTTGAACCTTAGTTTTGATTGAGCCGTTCTGAAACACTCTTTCTGTAGAAAATGCAAGTGGAGATTCGGAGCGCTAAGAGGGTAATAGTGGAAAAAGGAATGTCTCCAAATATAAACTACACAGAATCATTCTGTGAAACTTCTTTCTGATCTGTGCATTCAGCTAACAGAGTTAAACCATACTTTTGATTGAGCAGATCTGAACACTCTTTCTGTAGAAAATGCAACTGGACATTTGGAGCACTAAGAGAGTAGTAGTGGAAAAAGGAATATATTCAAATATAAACTACACAGAAGCATTCTGTGAAACTTCTTTCTGATCTGAGCATTCAGCTAACAGAGTTAAACCATACTTTTGATTGAGCAGTTTTGAAACACTCTGTCTGTAGAAAATGCAACTGGACATTCGTAGCGCTAAGTGGGTAATAGTGGAAAAAAGAGTATGTTCAGATATAAACTACACAGAAGCATTGTATGAAACTTCTTTCTGTTCTGTGCATTCAACTAACAGAGTTGAACCTTACTTTTGATTGAGCCTTTCTGAAACACTCTTTCTGTAGAAACTGCAATTGGACATTCTGAGCGCTAAGAGGCCTGTATTGGGAAAAATAATAGCTTCAAATAAAAACTACACAGAAGCATTGTGTGAAACTTATTTCTGATATGTTCATTAAGCTAACAGAGTTAAACCATACTTTTGATTGCGCAGTTCTGAACACTCTTTCTGTCGAAAATGCAAGTGCACATTCGGAGCGCTAAGAGGGTAATAGTGGAAAAAGGAATATATTCAAATATAAACTACACAGTAGCATTCTGTGAAAATTCTTTCTGTTCTGTGCATTCAACTAACAGAGTTGAACCTTACTTTTGATTGAGCCGTTCTGAAACACTCTTTCTGTAGAAACTGCAATTGGACATGCTAAGCGCTAAGAGGCCTACATTGGGAAAAAGAATATCTTCAAATAAAAACTACACAGATGCATTCTGTGAAACTTATTTCTGATCTGTAAATTCAGTTAACAGAGATAAAACATATTTTTGATTGAGCAGTTATGAAACACTCTTTTTGTAGAAAACGCAAGTGGAGATTCGGAGCGCTAAGAGGGTAATAGTGGAAAAAGAAATGTCTTCAAATATAAACTACACAGAATCATTCATTGAAACTTCTTTCTGATCTGTGCATTCAGCTAACAGAGTTAAACCATACTTTTGATTGAGCAGATCTGAACACTCTTTCTGTAGAAAATGCAACTGGACATTTTGAGCGCTAAGAGCGTAGTAGTGGAAAAAGGAATATATTCAAATATAAACTACACAGAAGCATTCTGTGAAACTTCTTTCTGATCTGAGCATTCAGCTAACAGAGTTAAACCATAATTTTGATTGAGCAGTTTTGAAACACTCTGTCTGTAGAAAATGCAACTGGACATTCGTAGCGCTAAGTGGGTAATAGTGGAAAAAAGAATATGTTCAAATATAAACTACACAGAAGCATTGTATGAAACTTCTTTCTGTTCTGTGCATTCAACTAACAGAGTTGAACCTTACTTTTGATTGAGCCGTTCTGAAACACTCTTTCTGTAGAAACTGCAATTGGACATTCTGAGCGCTAAGAGGCCTATATTGGGAAAAAGAATGTCTACAAATAAAAACTACACAGAAGAATTGTGTGAAACTTCTTTCTGTTCTGTTTGTTCAACTAAAAGAGTTGAACCTTAGTTTTGATTGAGCCGTTCTGAAACACTCTTTCTGTAGAAAATGCAAGTGGAGATTCGGAGCGCTAAGAGGGTAATAGTGGAAAAAGGAATGTCTTCAAATATAAACTACACAGAATCATTCGGTGAAACTTCTTTCTGATCTGTGCATTCAGCTAACAGAGTTAAACCATACTTTTGATTGAGCAGATCTGAACACTCTTTCTGTAGAAAATGCAACTGGACATTTGGAGCGCTAAGAGCGTAGTAGTGGAAAAAAGAATATATTCAAATATAAACTACACAGAAGCATTCTGTGAAACTTCTTTCTGATCTGAGCATTCAGCTAACAGAGTTAAACCATACTTTTGATTGAGCAGTTTGAAACACTCTGTCTGTAGAAAATGCAACTGGACATTCGTAGCGCTAAGTGGGTAATAGTGGAAAAAAGAGTATGTTCAAATATAAACTACACAGAAGCATTGTATGAAACTTCTTTCTGTTCTGTGCATTCAACTAACAGAGTTGAACCTTACTTTTGATTGAGCCTTTCTGAAACACTCTTTCTGTAGAAACTGCAATTGGACATTCTGAGCGCTAAGAGGCCTATATTGGGAAAAATAATATCTTCAAATAAAAACTACACAGAAGCATTGTGTGAAACTTATTTCTTATATGTTCATTAAGCTAACAGAGTTAAACCATACTTTTGATTGCGCAGTTCTGAACACTCTTTCTGTAGAAAATGCAAGTGGACATTCGGAGCGCTAAGAGGGTAATAGTGGAAAAAGGAATATATACAAATATAAACTACACAGTAGCATTCTGTGAAAATTCTTTCTGTTCTGTGCATTCAACTAACAGAGTTGAGACTTACTTTTGATTGAGCCGTTCTGAAACACTCTTTCTGTAGAAACTGCAATTGGACATGCTAAGCGCTAAGAGGCCTACATTGGGAAAAAGAATATCCTCAAATAAAAACTACACAGATGCATTCTGTGAAACTTATTTCTGATCTGTTAATTCAGTTAACAGAGATAAAACATATTTTTGATTGAGCAGTCATGAAACACTCTTTTTGTAGAAAATGCAAGTGGAGATTCGGAGCGCTAAGAGGGTAATAGTGGAAAAAGGAATGTCTTCAAATATAAACTACACAGAATCATTCGGTGAAACTTCTTTCTGATCTGTGCATTCAGCTAACAGAGTTAAACCATACTTTTGATTGAGCAGATCTGAACACTCTTTCTGTAGAAAATGCAACTGGACATTTGGAGCGCTAAGAGCGCAGTAGTGGAAAAAGGAATATATTCAAATATAAACTACACAGAAGCATGCTGTGAAACTTCTTTCTGATCTGAGCATTCAGCTAACAGAGTTAAACCATACTTTTGATTGAGCAGTTTTGAAACACTCTGTCTGTAGAAAATGCAACTGGACATTCGTAGCGCTAAGTGGGTAATAGTGGAAAAAAAATATGTTTAAATATAAACTACACAGAAGCATTGTATGAAACTTCTTTCTGTTCTGTGCATTCAACTAACAGAGGTGAACCTTACTTTTGATTGAGCCGTTCTGAAACACTCTTTCTGTAGAAACTGCAATTGGACATTCTGAGCGCTAAGAGGCCTATATTGGGAAAAAGAATGTCTACAAATAAAAACTACACAGAAGAATTGTGTGAAACTTCTTTCTGTTCTGTTTGTTCAACTAAAAGAGTTGAACCTTAGTTTTGATTGAGCCGTTCTGAAACACTCTTTCTGTAGAAAATGCAAGTGGAGATTCGGAGCGCTAAGAGGGTAATAGTGGAAAAAGGAATGTCTCCAAATATAAACTACACAGAATCATTCTGTGAAACTTCTTTCTGATCTGTGCATTCAGCTAACAGAGTTAAACCATACTTTTGATTCAGCAGATCTGAACACTCTTTCTGTAGAAAATGCAACTGGACATTTGGAGCACTAAGAGAGTAGTAGTGGAAAAAGGAATATATTCAAATATAAACTACACAGAAGCATTCTGTGAAACTTCTTTCTGATCTGAGCATTCAGCTAACAGAGTTAAACCATACTTTTGATTGAGCAGTTTTGAAACACTCTGTCTGTAGAAAATGCAACTGGACATTCGTAGCGCTAAGTGGGTAATAGTGGAAAAAAAATATGTTTAAATATAAACTACACAGAAGCATTGTATGAAACTTCTTTCTGTTCTGTGCATTCAACTAACAGAGGTGAACCTTACTTTTGATTGAGCCGTTCTGAAACACTCTTTCTGTAGAAACTGCAATTGGACATTCTGAGCGCTAAGAGGCCTATATTGGGAAAAAGAATGTCTACAAATAAAAACTACACAGAAGAATTGTGTGAAACTTCTTTCTGTTCTGTTTGTTCAACTAAAAGAGTTGAACCTTAGTTTTGATTGAGCCGTTCTGAACACTCTTTCTGTAGAAAATGCAAGTGGACATTCGGAGCGCTAAGAGGGTAATAGTGGAAAAAGGAATATATTCAAATATAAACTACACAGTAGCATTCTGTGAAAATTCTTTCTGTTCTGTGCATTCAACTAACAGAGTTGAACCTTACTTTTGATTGAGCCGTTCTGAAACACTCTTTCTGTAGAAACTGCAATTGGACATGCTAAGCGCTAAGAGGCCTACATTGCGAAAAAGAATATCTTCAAATAAAAACTACACAGATGCATTCTGTGAAACTTATTTCTGATCTGTAAATTCAGTTAACAGAGATAAAACTTATTTTTGATTGAGCAGTTATGAAACACACTTTTTGTAGAAAATGCAAGTGGAGATTCGGAGCGCTAAGAGGGTAATAGTGGAAAAAGGAATGTCTCCAAATAAAGACTACACAGAATCATTCTGTGAAACTTCTTTCTGATCTGTGCATTCAGCTAACAGAGTTAAACCATACTTTTGATTCAGCAGATCTGAACACTCTTTCTGTAGAAAATGCAACTGGACATTTGGAGCACTAAGAGAGTAGTAGTGGAAAAAGGAATATATTCAAATATAAACTACACAGAAGCATTCTGTGAAACTTCTTTCTGATCTGAGCATTCAGCTAACAGAGTTAAACCATACTTTTGATTGAGCAGTTTTGAAACACTCGGTCTGTAGAAAATGCAACTGGTCATTCGTAGCGCTAAGTGGGTAATAGTGGAAAAAAGAATATGTTCAAATATAAACTACACAGAATCATTGTATGAAACTTCTTTCTGTTCTGTACATTCAACTAACAGAGTTGAACCTTACTTTTGATTGAGCCTTTCTGAAACACTCTTTCTGTAAAACTGCAATTGGACATTCTGAGCGCTAAGAGGCCTCTATTGGGAAAAATAATATCTTCAAATAAAAACTAAACAGAAGCATTGTGTGAAACTTATTTTTGATATGTTCATTAAGCTAACAGAGTTAAACCATACTTTTGATTGCGCAGTTCTGAACACTCTTTCTGTAGAAAATCCAAGTGGACATTCGGAGCGCTAAGAGGGTAATAGTGGAAAAAGGAATATATTCAAATATAAACTACACAGTAGCATTCTGTGAAAATTCTTTCTGTTCTGTGCATTCAACTAACAGAGTTGAACCTTACTTTTGATTGAGCCGTTCTGAAACACTCTTTCTGTAGAAACTGCAATTGGACATGCTAAGCGCTAAGAGGCCTACATTGGGAAAAAAAATATCTTCAAATAAAAACTAAACAGATGCATTCTGTGAAACATATTTCTCATCTGTTAATTCAGTTAACAGAGATAAAACATATTTTTGATTGAGCAGTCATGAAACACTCTTTTTGTAGAAAATGCAAGTGGAGATTCGGAGCGCTAAGAGGGTAATAGTGGAAAAAGGAATGTCTTCAAATATAAACTACACAGAATCATTCGGTGAAACTTCTTTCTGATCTGTGCATTCAGCTAACAGAGTTAAACCATACTTTTGATTGAGAAGATCTGAACACTCTTTCTGTAGAAAATGCAACTGGACAGTTGGAGCGCTAAGAGCGTAGTAGTGGAAAAAGGAATATATTCAAATATAAACTACACAGAAGCATTCTGTGAAACTTCTTTCTGATCTGAGCATTCAGCTAACAGAGTTAAACCATACTTTTGATTGAGCAGTTTTGAAACACTCTGTCTGTAGAAAATGCAACTGGACATTCTTAGCGCTAAGTGGGTAATAGTGGAAAACAGAATATGTTCAAATATAAACTACACAGAAGCATTGTATGAAACTTCTTTCTGTTCTGTGCATTCAACTAACAGAGTTGAACCTTACTTTTGATTGAGCCGTTCTGAAACACTCTTTCTGTAGGAACTGCAATTGGACATTCTGAGCGCTAAGAGGCCTATATTGGGAAAAAGAATGTCTACAAATAAAAACTACACAGAAGAATTGTGTGAAACTTCTTTCTGTTCTGTTTGTTCAACTAAAAGAGTTGAACCTTAGTTTTGATTGAGCCGTTCTGAAACACTCTTTCTGTAGAAAATGCAAGTGGAGATTCGGAGCGCTAAGAGGGTAATAGTGGAAAAAGGAATGTCTCCAAATATAAACTACACAGAATCATTCTGTGAAACTTCTTTCTGATCTGTGCATTCAGCTAACAGAGTTAAACCATACTTTTGATTCAGCAGATCTGAACACTCTTTCTGTAGAAAATGCAACTGGACATTTGGAGCACTAAGAGAGTAGTAGTGGAAAAAGGAATATATTCAAATATAAACTACACAGAAGCATTCTGTGAAACTTATTTCTGATCTGAGCATTCAGCTAACAGAGTTAAACCATACTTTTGATTGAGCAGTTTTGAAACACTCGGTCTGTAGAAAATGCAACTGGTCATTCGTAGCGCTAAGTGGGTAATAGTGGAAAAAAGAATATGTTCAAATATAAACTACACAGAATCATTGTATGAAACTTCTTTCTGTTCTGTGCATTCAACTAACAGAGTTGAACCTTACTTTTGATTGAGCCTTTCTGAAACACTCTTTCTGTAGAAACTGCAATTGGACATTCTGAGCGCTAAGAGGCCTCTATTGGGAAAAATAATATCTTCAAATAAAAACTAAACAGAAGCATTGTGTGAAACTTATTTCTGATATGTTCCTTAAGCTAACAGAGATAAACCATACTTTTGATTGCGCAGTTCTGAACACTCTTTCTGTAGAAAATGCAAGTGGACATTCGGAGCGCTAAGATGGTAATAGTGGAAAAAGGAATATATTCAAATATAAACTACACAGTAGCATTCTGTGAAAATACTTTCTGTTCTGTGCATTCAACTAACAGAGTTGAACCTTACTTTTGATTGAGCCGTTCTGAAACACTCTTTCTGTAGAAACTGCAATTGGACATGCTAAGCGCTAAGAGGCCTACATTGGGAAAAAGAATATCTTCAAATAAAAACTATACAGATGCATTCTGTGAAACTTATTTCTGATCTGTAAATTCAGTTAACAGAGATAAAACTTATTTTTGATTGAGCAGTTATGAAACACTCTTTTTGTAGAAAATGCAAGTGGAGATTCTGAGCGCTAAGAGGGTAATAGTGGAAAAAGGAATGACTTCAAATATAAACTACACAGAATCATTCGGTGAAACTTCTTTCTGATCTGTGCATTCAGCTAACAGGGTTAAACCATACTTTTGATTGAGCAGATCTGAACACTCTTTCTGTAGAAAATGCAACTGGACATTTGGAGCGCTAAGAGCGTAGTAGTGGAAAAAGGAATATATTCAAATATAAACTACACAGAAGCATTCTGTGAAACTTCTTTCTGATCTGAGCATTCAGCTAACAGAGTTAAACCATACTTTTGATTGAGCAGTTTTGAAACACTCTGTCTGTAGAAAATGCAACTGGACATTCGTAGCGCTAAGTGGGTAATAGTGGAAAAAAGAATATGTTCAAATATAAACTACACAGAAGCATTGTATGAAACTTCTTTCTGTTCTGTGCATTCAACTAACAGAGTTGAACCTTACTTTTGATTGAGCCGTTCTGAAACACTCTTTCTGTAGAAACTGCAATTGGACATTCTGAGCGCTAAGAGGCCTATATTGGGAAAAAGAATGTCTACAAATAAAAACTACACAGAAGAATTGTGTGAAACTTCTTTCTGTTCTGTTTGTTCAACTAAAAGATTTGAACCTTAGTTTTGATTGAGCCGTTCTGAAACACTCTTTCTGTAGAAACTGCAATTGGACATGCTAAGCGCTAAGAGGCCTACATTGGGAAAAAGAATATCTTCAAATAAAAACTACACAGATGCATTCTGTGAAACTTATTTCTGATCTGTAAATTCAGTTAACAGATATAAAACATATTTTTGATTGAGCAGTTATGAAACACTCTTTTTGTAGAAAATGCAAGTGGAGATTCGGAGCGCTAAGAGGGTAATAGTGGAAAAAGGAATGTCTTCAAATATAAACTACACAGAATCATTCGGTGAAACTTCTTTCTGATCTGTGCATTCAGCTAACAGAGTTAAACCATACTTTTGATTGAGCAGATCTGAACACTCTTTCTGTTGAAAATGCAACTGGACATTTGGAGCGCTAAGAGCGTAGTAGTGGAAAAAGGAATATATTCAAATATAAACTACACAGAAGCATTCTGTGAAACTTCTTTCTGATCTGAGCATTCAGCTAACAGAGTTAAACCATACTTTTGATTGAGCAGTTTTGAAACACTCTGTCTGTAGAAAATGCAACTGGACATTCGTAGCGCTAAGTGGGTAAGAGTGGAAAAAAGAATATGTTCAAATATAAACTACACAGAAGCATTGTATGAAACTTCTTTCTGTTCTGTGCATTCAACTAACAGAGTTGAACCTTACTTTTGATTGAGCCGTTCTGAAACACTCTTTCTGTAGAAACTGCAATTGGACATGCTGAGCGCTAAGAGGCCTATATTGGGAAAAAGAATGTCTACAAATAAAAACTACACAGAAGAATTGTGTGAAACTACTTTCTGTTCTGTTTGTTCAACTAAAAGAGTTGAACCTTAGTTTTGATTGAGCCGTTCTGAAACACTCTTTCTGTAGAAAATGCAAGTGGAGATTCGGAGCGCTAAGAGGGTAATAGTGGAAAAAGGAATGTCTCCAAATATAAACTACACAGAATCATTCTGTGAAACTTCTTTCTGATCTGTGCATTCAGCTAACAGAGTTAAACCATACTTTTGATTGAGCAGATCTGAACACTCTTTCTGTAGAAAATGCAACTGGACATTTGGAGCGCTAAGAGAGTAGTAGTGGAAAAAGGAATATATTCAAATATAAACTACACAGAAGCATTCTGTGAAACTTCTTTCTGATCTGAGCATTCAGCTAACAGAGTTAAACCATACTTTTGATTGAGCAGTTTTGAAACACTCTGTCTGTAGAAAGTGCAACTGGACATTCGTAGCGCTAAGTGGGTAATAGTGGAAAAAAGAATATGTTCAAATATAAACTACACAGAAGCATTGTATGAAACTGCTTTCTGTTCTGTGCATTCAACTAACAGAGTTGAACCTTACTTTTGATTGAGCCGTTCTGAAACACTCTTTCTGTAGAAACTGCAATTGGACATTCTGAGCGCTAAGAGGCCTCTATTGGGAAAAATAATATCTTCAAATAAAAACTACACAGAAGCATTGTGTGAAACTTATTTCTGATATGTTCATTAAGCTAACAGAGTTAAACCATACTTTTGATTGCGCAGTTCTGAACACTCTTTCTGTAGAAAATGCAAGTGGACATTCGGAGCGCTAAGAGGGTAATAGTGGAAAAAGGAATATATTCAAATATAAACTACACAGTAGCATTCTGTGAAAATTCTTTCTGTTCTGTGCATTCAACTAACAGAGTTGAACCTTACTTTTGATTGAGCCGTTCTGAAACACTCTTTCTGTAGAAACTGCAATTGGACATGCTAAGCGCTAAGAGGCCTACATTGGGAAAAAGAATATCTTCAAATAAAAACTACACAGATGCACTCTGTGAAACTTATTTCTGATCTGTAAATTCAGTTAACAGAGATAAAACATATTTTTGATTGAGCAGTTATGAAACACTCTTTTTGTAGAAAATGCAAGTGGAGATTCGGAGCGCTAAGAGGGTAATAGTGGAAAAAGGAATGTCTTCAAATATAAACTACACAGAATCATTCGGTGAAACTTCTTTCTGATCTGTGCATTCAGCTAACAGAGTTAAACCATACTTTTGATTGAGCAGATCTGAACACTCTTTCTGTTGAAAATGCAACTGGACATTTGGAGCGGTAAGAGCGTAGTAGTGGAAAAAGGAATATATTCAAATATAAACTACACAGAAGCATTCTGTGAAACTTCTTTCTGATCTGAGCATTCAGCTAACAGAGTTAAACCATACTTTTGATTGATCAGTTTTGAAACACTCTGTCTGTAGAAAATGCAACTGGACATTCGTAGCGCTAAGTGGGTAATAGTGGAAAAAAGAATATGTTCAAATATAAACTACACAGAAGCATTGTATGAAACTTCTTTCTGTTCTGTGCACTCAACTAACAGAGTTGAACCTTACTTTTGATTGAGCCGTTCTGAAACACTCTTTCTGTAGAAACTGCAATTGGACATTCTGAGCGCTAAGAGGCCTATATTGGGAAAAAGAATGTCTACAAATAAAAACTACACAGAAGAATTGTGTGAAACATCTTTCTGTTCTGTTTGTTCAACTAAAAGAGTTGAACCTTAGTTTTGATTGAGCCGTTCTGAAACACTCTTTCTGTAGAAAATGCAAGTGGAGATTCGGAGCGCTAAGAGGGTAATAGTGGAAAAAGGAATGTCTCCAAATATAAACTACACAGAATCATTCTGTGAAACTTCTTTCTGATCTGTGCATTCAGCTTACAGAGTTAAACCATACTTTTGATTGAGCAGATCTGAACACTCTTTCTGTAGAAAATGCAACTGGACATTTGGAGCGCTAAGAGAGTAGTAGTGGAAAAAGGAATATATTCAAATATAAACTACACAGAAGCATTCTGTGAAACTTCTTTCTGATCTGAGCATTCAGCTAACAGAGTTAAACCATACTTTTGATTGAGCAGTTTTGAAACACTCTGTCTGTAGAAAATGCAACTGGACATTCGTAGCGCTAAGTGGGTAATAGTGGAAAAAAGAATATGTTCAAATATAAACTACACAGAAGCATTGTATGAAACTTCTTTCTGTTCTGTGCATTCAACTAACAGAGTTGAACCTTACTTTTGATTGAGCCTTTCTGAAACACTCTTTCTGTTGAAACTGCAATTGGACATTCTGAGCGCTAAGAGGCCTCTATTGGGAAAAATAATATCTTCAAATAAAAACTACACAGAAGCATTGTGTGAAACTTATTTCTGATATGTTCATTAAGCTAACAGAGTTAAACCATACTTTTGATTGCGCAGTTCTGAACACTCTTTCTGTAGAAAATGCAAGTGGACATTCGGAGCGCTAAGATGGTAATAGTGGAAAAAGGAATATATTCAAATATAAACTACACAGTAGCATTCTGTGAAAATTCTTTCTGTTCTGTGCATTCAACTAACAGAGTTGAACCTTACTTTTGATTGAGCCGTTCTGAAACACTCTTTCTGTAGAAACTGCAATTGGACATGCTAAGCGCTAAGAGGCCTACATTGGGAAAAAGAATATCTTCAAATAAAAACTACACAGATGCATTCTGTGAAACTTATTTCTGATCTGTAAATTCAGTTAACAGATATAAAACATATTTTTGATTGAGCAGTTATGAAACACTCTTTTTGTAGAAAATGCAAGTGGAGATTCGGAGCGCTAAGAGGGTAATAGTGG
Source organism: Symphalangus syndactylus (assembly GCF_028878055.3). Lineage (NCBI taxonomy): Eukaryota > Metazoa > Chordata > Mammalia > Primates > Hylobatidae > Symphalangus > Symphalangus syndactylus. The sequence continues at coordinate 105,115,448 of NC_072437.2, read as the reverse complement.
AAAAAGGAATGTCTTCAAATATAAACTACACAGAATCATTCGGTGAAACTTCTTTCTGATCTGTGCATTCAGCTAACAGAGTTAAACCATACTTTTGATTGAGCAGATCTGAACACTCTTTCTGTTGAAAATGCAACTGGACATTTGGAGCGCTAAGAGCGTAGTAGTGGAAAAAGGAATATATTCAAATATAAACTACACAGAAGCATTCTGTGAAACTTCTTTCTGATCTGAGCATTCAGCTAACAGAGTTAAACCATACTTTTGATTGAGCAGTTTTGAAACACTCTGTCTGTAGAAAATGCAACTGGACATTCGTAGCGCTAAGTGGGTAAGAGTGGAAAAAAGAATATGTTCAAATATAAACTACACAGAAGCATTGTATGAAACTTCTTTCTGTTCTGTGCATTCAACTAACAGAGTTGAACCTTACTTTTGATTGAGCCGTTCTGAAACACTCTTTCTGTAGAAACTGCAATTGGACATTCTGAGCGCTAAGAGGCCTATATTGGGAAAAAGAATGTCTACAAATAAAAACTACACAGAAGAATTGTGTGAAACTACTTTCTGTTCTGTTTGTTCAACTAAAAGAGTTGAACCTTAGTTTTGATTGACCCGTTCTGAAACACTCTTTCTGTAGAAAATGCAAGTGGAGATTCGGAGCGCTAAGAGGGTAATAGTGGAAAAAGGAATGTCTCCAAATATAAACTACACAGAATCATTCTGTGAAACTTCTTTCTGATCTGTGCATTCAGCTAACAGAGTTAAACCATACTTTTGATTGAGCAGATCTGAACACTCTTTCTGTAGAAAATGCAACTGGACATTTGGAGCGCTAAGAGAGTAGTAGTGGAAAAAGGAATATATTCAAATATAAACTACACAGAAGCATTCTGTGAAACTTCTTTCTGATCTGAGCATTCAGCTAACAGAGTTAAACCATACTTTTGATTGAGCAGTTTTGAAACACTCTGTCTGTAGAAAATGCAACTGGACATTCATAGCGCTAAGTGGGTAATAGTGGAAAAAAGAATATGTTCAAATATAAACTACACAGAAGCATTGTATGAAACTTCTTTCTGTTCTGTGCATTCAACTAACAGAGTTGAACCTTACTTTTGATTGAGCCTTTCTGAAACACTCTTTCTGTAGAATCTGCAATTGGACATTCTGAGCGCTAAGAGGCCTTATTGGGAAAAATAATATCTTCAAATAAAAACTACACAGAAGCATTGTGTGAAACTTATTTTTGATATGTTCATTAAGCTAACAGAGTTAAACCATACTTTTGATTGCGCAGTTCTGAACACTCTTTCTGTAGAAAATGCAAGTGGACATTCGGAGCGCTAAGAGGGTAATTGTGGAAAAAGGAATATATTCAAATATAAACTACACAGTAGCATTCTGTGAAAATTCTTTCTGTTCTGTGCATTCAACTAACAGAGTTGAACCTTACCTTTGATTGAGCCGTTCTGAAACACTCTTTCTGTAGAAACTGCAATTGGACATGCTAAGCGCTAAGAGGCCTACATTGGGAAAAAGAATATCTTCAAATAAAAACTACACAGATGCATTCTGTGAAACTTATTTCTGATCTGTAAATTCAGTTAACAGAGATAAAACATATTTTTGATTGAGCAGTTATGAAACACTCTTTTTGTAGAAAATGCAAGTGGAGATTCGGAGCGCTAAGAGGGTAATAGTGGAAAAAGGAATGTCTTCAAATATAAACTACACAGAATCATTCGGTGAAACTTCTTTCTGATCTGTGCATTCAGCTAACAGAGTTAAACCATACTTTTGATTGAGCAGATCTGAACACTCTTTCTGTTGAAAATGCAACTGGACATTTGGAGCGCTAAGAGCGTATTAGTGGAAAAAGGAATATATTCATATATAAACTACACAGAAGCATTCTGTGAAACTTCTTTCTGATCTGAGCATTCAGCTAACAGAGTTAAACCATACTTTTGATTGAGCAGTTTTGAAACACTCTGTCTGTAGAAAATGCAACTGGACATTCGTAGCGCTAAGTGGGTAAGAGTGGAAAAAAGAATATGTTCAAATATAAACTACACAGAAGCATTGTATGAAACTTCTTTCTGTTCTGTGCATTCAACTAACAGAGTTGAACCTTACTTTTGATTGAGCCGTTCTGAAACACTCTTTCTGTAGAAACTGCAATTGGACATTCTGAGCGCTAAGAGGCCTATAATGGGAAAAAGAATGTCTACAAATAAAAACTACACAGAAGAATTGTGTGAAACTTCTTTCTGTTCTGTTTGTTCAACTAAAAGAGTTGAACCTTAGTTTTGATTGCGCCGTTCTGAAACACTCTTTCTGTAGAAAATGCAAGTGGAGATTCGGAGCGCTAAGAGGGTAATAGTGGAAAAAGGAATGTCTCCAAATATAAACTACACAGAATCATTCTGTGAAACTTTTTTCTGATCTGTGCATTCAGCTAACAGAGTTAAACCATACTTTTGATTGAGCAGATCTGAACACTCTTTCTGTAGAAAATGCAACTGGACATTTGGAGCGCTAAGAGAGTAGTAGTGGAAAAAGGAATATATTCAAATATAAACTACACAGAAGCATTCTGTGAAACTTCTTTCTGATCTGAGCATTCAGCTAACAGAGTTAAACTATACTTTTGATTGAGCAGTTTTGAAACACTCTGTCTGTAGAAAATGCAACTGGACATTCGTAGCGCTAAGTGGGTAATAGTGGAAAAAAGAATATGTTCAAATATAAACTACACAGAAGCATTGTATGAAACTTCTTTCTGTTCTGTGCATTCAACTAACAGAGTTGAACCTTACATTTGATTGAGCCTTTCTGAAACACTCTTTCTGTAGAAACTGCAATTGGACATTCTGAGCGCTAAGAGGCCTCTATTGGGAAAAATAATATCTTCAAATAAAAATTACACAGAAGCATTGTGTGAAACTTATTTCTGATATGTTCATTAAGCTAACAGAGTTAAACCATACTTTTGATTGCGCAGTGCTGAACACTCTTTCTGTAGAAAATGCAAGTGGACATTCGGAGCGCTAAGAGGGTAATAGTGGAAAAAGGAATATATTCAAATATAAACTACACAGTAGCATTCTGTGAAAATTCTTTCTGTTCTGTGCATTCAACTAACAGAGTTGAACCTTACTTTTGATTGAGCCGTTCTGAAACACTCTTTCTGTAGAAACTGCAATTGGACATGCTAAGCGCTAAGAGGCCTACATTGGGAAAAAGAATATCTTCAAATAAAAACTACACAGATGCACTCTGTGAAACTTATTTCTGATCTGTAAATTCAGTTAACAGAGATAAAACATATTTTTGATTGAGCAGTTATGAAACACTCTTTTTGTAGAAAATGCAAGTGGAGATTCGGAGCGCTAAGTGGGTAATAGTGGAAAAAGGAATGTCTTCAAATATAAACTACACAGAATCATTCGGTGAAACTTCTTTCTGATCTGTGCATTCAGCTAACAGAGTTAAACCATACTTTTGATTGACCAGATCTGAACACTCTTTCTGTTGAAAATGCAACTGGACATTTGGAGCGGTAAGAGCGTAGTAGTGGAAAAAGGAATATATTCAAATATAAACTACACAGAAGCATTCTGTGAAACTTCTTTCTGATCTGAGCATTCAGCTAACAGAGTTAAACCATACTTTTGATTGAGCAGTTTTGAAACACTCTGTCTGTAGAAAATGCAACTGGACATTCGTAGCGCTAAGTGGGTAAGAGTGGAAAAAAGAATATGTTCAAATATAAACTACACAGAATCATTGTATGAAACTTCTTTCTGTTCTGTGCACTCAACTAACAGAGTTGAACCTTACTTTTCATTGAGCCGTTCTGAAACACTCTTTCTGTAGAAACTGCAATTGGACATTCTGAGCGCTAAGAGGCCTATATTGGGAAAAAGAATGTCTACAAATAAAAACTACACAGAAGAATTGTGTGAAACTTCTTTCTGTTCTGTTTGTTCAACTAAAAGAGTTGAACCTTAGTTTTGATTGAGCCGTTCTGAAACACTCTTTCTGTAGAAAATGCAAGTGGAGATTCGGAGCGCTAAGAGGGTAATAGTGGAAAAAGGAATGTCTCCAAATATAAACTACACAGAATCATTCTGTGAAACTTCTTTCTGATCTGTGCATTCAGCAAACAGAGTTAAACCATACTTTTGATTGAGCAGATCTGAACACTCTTTCTGTAGAAAATGCAACTGGACATTTGGATCGCTAAGAGAGTAGTAGTGGAAAAAGGAATATATTCAAATATAAACTACACAGAAGCATTCTGTGAAACTTCTTTCTGATCTGAGCATTCAGCTAACAGAGTTAAACCATACTTTTGATAGAGCAGTTTTGAAACACTCTGTCTGTAGAAAATGCAACTGGACATTCGTAGCGCTAAGTGGGTAATAGTGGAAAAAAGAATATGTTCAAATATAAACTACACAGAAGCATTGTATGAAACTCCTTTCTGTTCTGTGCATTCAACTATCAGAGTTGAACCTTACTTTTGATTGAGCCTTTCTGAAACACTCTTTCTGTAGAAACTGCAATTGGACATTCTGAGCGCTAAGAGGCCTCTATTGGGAAAAATAATATCTTCAAATAAAAACTACACAGAAGCATTGTGTGAAACTTATTTCTGATATGTTCATTAAGCTAACAGAGTTAAACCATACTTTTGATTGCGCAGTTCTGAACACTCTTTCTGTAGAAATTGCAAGTGGACATTCGGAGCGCTAAGAGGGTAATAGTGGAAAAAGGAATATATTCAAATATAAACTACACAGTAGCATTCTGTGAAAATTCTTTCTGTTCTGTGCATTCAACTAACAGAGTTGAACCTTACTTTTGATTGAGCCGTTCTGAAACACTCTTTCTGTAGAAACTGCAATTGGACATGCTAAGCGCTAAGAGTCCTACATTGGGAAAAAGAATATCTTCAAATAAAAACTACACAGATGCATTCTGTGAAACTTATTTCTGATCTGTAATTTCAGTTAACAGAGATAAAACATATTTTTGATTGAGCAGTTATGAAACACTCTTGTTGTAGAAAATGCAAGTGGAGATTCGGAGCGCTAAGAGGGTAATAGTGGAAAAAGGAATGTCTTCAAATATAAACTACACAGAATCATTTGGTGAAACTTCTTTCTGATCTGTGCATTCAGCTAACAGAGTTAAAACATACTTTTGATTGAGCAGATCTGAACACTCTTTCTGTAGAAAATGCAACTGGACATTTGGAGCGCTAAGAGCGTAGTAGTGGAAAAAGGAATATATTCAAATATAAACTACACAGAAGCATTCTGTGAAACTTCTTTCTGATCTGAGCATTCAGCTAACAGAGTTAAACCATACTTTTGATTGAGCAGTTTTGAAACACTCTGTCTGTAGAAAATGCAACTGGACATTCGTAGCGCTAAGTGGGTAATAGTGGAAAAAAGAATATGTTCAAATATAAACTACACAGAAGCATTGTATGAAACTACTTTCTGTTCTGTGCACTCAACTAACAGAGTTGAACCTTACTTTTGATTGAGCCGTTCTGAAACACTCTTTCTGTAGAAACTGCAATTGGACATTCTGAGCGCTAAGAGGCCTATATTGGGAAAAAGAATGTCTACAAATAAAAACTACACAGAAGAATTGTGTGAAACTTCTTTCTGTTCTGTTTGTTCAACTAAAAGAGTTGAACCTTAGTTTTGATTGAGCCGTTCTGAAACACTCTTTCTGTAGAAAATGCAAGTGGAGATTCGGAGCGCTAAGAGGGTAATAGTGGAAAAAGGAATGTCTCCAAATATAAACTACACAGAATCATTCTGTGAAACTTCTTTCTGATCTGTGCATTCAGCAAACAGAGTTAAACCATACTTTTGATTGAGCAGATCTGAACACTCTTTCTGTAGAAAATGCAACTGGACATTTGGAGCGCTAAGAGAGTAGTAGTGGAAAAAGGAATATATTCAAATATAAACTACACAGAAGCATTCTGTGAAACTTCTTTCTGATCTGAGCATTCAGCTAACAGAGTTAAACCATACTTTTGATAGAGCAGTTTTGAAACACTCTGTCTGTAGAAAATGCAACTGGACATTCGTAGCGCTAAGTGGGTAATAGTGGAAAAAAGAATATGTTCAAATATAAACTACACAGAAGCATTGTATGAAACTCCTTTCTATTCTGTGCATTCAACTATCAGAGTTGAACCTTACTTTTGATTGAGCCTTTCTGAAACACTCTTTCTGTAGAAACTGCAATTGGACATTCTGAGCGCTAAGAGGCCTCTATTGGGAAAAATAATATCTTCAAATAAAAACTACACAGAAGCATTGTGTGAAACTTATTTCTGATATGTTCATTAAGCTAACAGAGTTAAACCATACTTTTGATTGCGCAGTTCTGAACACTCTTTCTGTAGAAATTGCAAGTGGACATTCGGAGCGCTAAGAGGGTAATAGTGGAAAAAGGAATATATTCAAATATAAACTACACAGTAGCATTCTGTGAAAATTCTTTCTGTTCTGTGCATTCAACTAACAGAGTTGAACCTTACTTTTGATTGAGCCGTTCTGAAACACTCTTTCTGTAGAAACTGCAATTGGACATGCTAAGCGCTAAGAGTCCTACATTGGGAAAAAGAATATCTTCAAATAAAAACTACACAGATGCATTCTGTGAAACTTATTTCTGATCTGTAATTTCAGTTAACAGAGATAAAACATATTTTTGATTGAGCAGTTATGAAACACTCTTGTTGTAGAAAATGCAAGTGGAGATTCGGAGCGCTAAGAGGGTAATAGTGGAAAAAGGAATGTCTTCAAATATAAACTACACAGAATCATTCGGTGAAACTTCTTTCTGATCTGTGCATTCAGCTAACAGAGTTAAAACATACTTTTGATTGAGCAGATCTGAACACTCTTTCTGTAGAAAATGCAACTGGACATTTGAAGCGCTGAGAGCGTAGTAGTGGAAAAAGGAATATATTCAAATATAAACTACACAGAAGCATTCTGTGAAACTTCTTTCTGATCTGAGCATTCAGCTAACAGAGTTAAACCATACTTTTGATTGAGCAGTTTTGAAACACTCTGTCTGTAGAAAATGCAACTGGACATTCGTAGCGCTAAGTGGGTAATAGTGGAAAAAAGAAAATGTTCAAATATAAACTACACAGAAGCATTGTATGAAACTTCTTTCTGTTCTGTGCATTCAACTAACAGAGTTGAACCTTACTTTTGATTGAGCCGTTCTGAAACACTCTTTCTGTAGAAACTGCAATTGGACATTCTGAGAGCTAAGAGGCCTATATTGGGAAAAAGAATGTCTACAAATAAAAACTACACAGAAGAATTGTGTGAAACTTCTTTCTGTTCTGTTTGTTCAACTAAAAGAGTTGAACCTTAGTTTTGATTGAGCCGTTCTGAAACACTCTTTCTGTAGAAAATGCAAGTGGAGATTCGGAGCGCTAAGAGGGTAATAGTGGAAAAAGGAATGTCTCCAAATATAAACTACACAGAATCATTCTGTGAAACTTCTTTCTGATCTGTGCATTCAGCTAACAGAGTTAAACCATACTTTTGATTGAGCAGATCTGAACACTCTTTCTGTAGAAAATGCAACTGGACATTTGGAGCGCTAAGAGAGTAGTAGTGGAAAAAGGAATATATTCAAATATAAACTACACAGAAGCATTCTGTGAAACTTCTTTCTGATCTGAGCATTCAGCTAACAGAGTTAAACCATACTTTTGATTGAGCAGTTTTGAAACACTCTGTCTGTAGAAAATGCAACCGGACATTCGTAGCGCTAAGTGGGTAATAGTGGAAAAAAGAATATGTTCAAATATAAACTACACAGAAGCATTGTATGAAACTTCTTTCTGTTCCGTGCATTCAACTAACAGAGTTGAACCTTACTTTTGATTGAGCCTTTCTGAAACACTCTTTCTGTAGAAACTGCAATTGGACATTCTGAGCGCTAAGAGGCCTCTATTGGGAAAAATAATATCTTCAAATAAAAACTACACAGAAGCATTGTGTGAAACTTATTTCTGATATGTTCATTAAGCTAACAGAATTAAAGCATACTTTTGATTGCGCAGTTCTGAACACTCTTTCTGTAGAAAATGCAAGTGGACATTCGGAGCGCTAAGAAGGTAATAGTGGAAAAAGGAATATATTCAAATATAAACTACACAGTAGCATTCTGTGAAAATTCTTACTGTTCTGTGCATTCAACTAACAGAGTTGAACCTTACTTTTGATTGAGCCGTTCTGAAACACTCTTTCTGTAGAAACTGCAATTGGACATGCTAAGCGCTAAGAGGCCTACATTGGGAAAAAGAATATCTTCAAATAAAAACTACACAGATGCATTCTGTGAAACTTATTTCTGATCTTTAAATTCAGTTAACAGAGATAAAACATATTTTTGATTGAGCAGTTATGAAACACACTTTTTGTAGAAAATGCAAGTTGAGATTCGGAGCGCTAAGTGGGTAATAGTGGAAAAAGAATGTCTTCAAATATAAACTACACAGAATCATTCGGTGAAACTTCTTTCTGATCTGTGCATTCAGCTAACAGAGTTAAACCATACTTTTGATTGAGCAGATCTGAACACTCTTTCTGTTGAAAATGCAACTGGACCTTTGGAGCGCTAAGAGCGTAGTAGTGGAAAAAGGAATATATTCAAATATAAACTACACAGAAGCATTCTGTGAAACTTCTTTCTGATCTGAGCATACAGCTAACAGAGTTAAACCATACTTTTGATGGAGAAGTTTTGAAACACTCTGTCTGTAGAAAATGCAACTGGACATTCGTAGCGCTAAGTGGGTAATAGTGGAAAAGAGAATATGTTCAAATATAAACTACACAGAAGCATTGTATGAAACTTCTTTCTGTTCTGTGCATTCAACTAACAGAGTTGTACCTTACTTTTGATTGAGCCGTTCTGAAACACTCTTTCTGTAGAAACTGCAATTGGACATTCTGAGCGCTAAGAGGCCTATATTGGGAAAAAGAATGTCTACAAATAAAAACTACACAGAAGAATTGTGTGAAACTTCTTTCTGTTCTGTTTGTTCAACTAAAAGAGTTGTACCTTAGTTTTGATTGAGCCGTTCTGAAACACTCTTTCTGTAGAAAATGCAAGTGGAGATTCGGAGCGCTAAGAGGGTAATAGTGGAAAAAGGAATGTCTCCAAATATAAACTACACAGAATCATTCTGTGAAACTTCTTTCTGATCTGTGCATTCAGCTAACAGAGTTAAACCATACTTTTGATTGAGCAGATCTGAACACTCTTTCTGTAGAAAATGCAACTGGATATTTGGAACGCTAAGAGAGTAGTAGTGGAAAAAGGAATATATTCAAATATAAACTACACAGAAGCATTCTGTGAAACTTCTTTCTGATCTGAGCATTCAGCTAACAGAGTTAAACCATACTTTTGAGTGAGCAGTTTTGAAACACTCTGTCTGTAGAAAATGCAACTGGACATTCGTAGCGCTAAGTGGGTAATAGTGGAAAAAAGAATATGTTCAAATATAAACTACACAGAATCATTGTATGAAACTTCTTTCTGTTCTGTGCATTCAACTAACAGAGGTGAACCTTACTTTTGAATGAGCCTTTCTGAAACACTCTTTCTGTAGAAACTGCAATTGGACATTCTGAGCGCTAAGAGGCCTCTATTGGGAAAAATAATATCTTCAAATAAAAACTACACAGAAGCATTGTGTGAAACTTATTTCTGATATGTTCATTAAGCTAACAGATTTAAACCATACTTTTGATTGCGCAGTTCTGAACACTCTTTCTGTAGAAAATGCAAGTGGACATTCGGAGCGCTAAGAGGGTAATAGTGGAAAAAGGAATATATTCAAATATAAACTACACAGTAGCATTCTGTGAAAATTCTTTCTGTTCTGTGCATTCAACTAACAGAGTTGAACCTTACTTTTGATTGAGCCGTTCTGAAACACTCTTTCTGTAGAAACTGCAATTGGACATGCTAAGCGCTAAGAGGCCTATATTGGGAAAAAGAATATCTTCAAATAAAAACTACACAGATGCATTCTGTGAAACTTATTTCTGATCTATAAATTCAGTTAACAGAGATAAAACATATTTTTGATTGAGCAGTTATGAAACACTCTTTTTGTAGAAAATGCAAGTGGAGATTCGGAGCGCTAAGAGGGTAATAGTGGAAAAAGGAATGTCTTCAAATATAAACTACACAGAATCATTCGGTGAAATTTCTTTCTGATCTGTGCATTCAGCTAACAGAGTTAAACCATACTTTTGATTGAGCAGATCTGAACACTCTTTCTGTTGAAATTGCAACTGGACCTTTGGAGCGCTAAGAGCGTAGTAGTGGAAAAAGGAATATATTCAAATATAAACTACACAGAAGCATTCTGTGAAACTTCTTTCTGATCTGAGCATACAGCTAACAGAGTTAAACCATACTTTTGATTGAGCAGTTTTGAAACACTCTGTCTGTAGAAAATGCAACTGGACATTCGTAGCGCTAAGTGGGTAATAGTGGAAAAGAGATTATGTTCAAATATAAACTACACAGAAGCATTGTATGAAACTTCTTTCTGTTCTGTGCATTCAACTAACAGAGTTGAACCTTACTTTTGATTGAGCCGTTCTGAAACACTCTTTCTGTAGAAACTGCAATTGGACATTCTGAGCGCTAAGAGGCCTATATTGGGAAAAAGAATGTCTACAAATAAACACTACACAGAAGAATTGTGTGAAACTTCTTTCTGTTCTGTTTGTTCAACTAAAAGAGTTGAACCTTAGTTTTGATTGAGCCGTTCTGAAACACTCTTTCTGTAGAAAATGCAAGTGGAGATTCGGAGCGCTAAGAGGGTGATAGTGGAAAAAGGAATGTCTCCAAATATAAACTACACAGAATCATTCTGTGAAACTTCTTTCTGATCTGTGCATTCAGCTAACAGAGTTAAACCATACTTTTGATTGAGCAGATCTGAACACTCTTTCTGTAGAAAATGCAACTGGACATTTGGAGCGCTAAGAGAGTAGTAGTGGAAAAAGGAATATATTCAAATATAAACTACACAGAAGCATTCTGTGAAACTTTTTTCTGATCTGAGCATTCAGCTAACAGAGTTAAACCATACTTTTGATTGAGCAGTTTTGAAACACTCTGTCTGTAGAAAATGCAACTGGACATTCGTAGCGCTAAGTGGGTAATAGTGGAAAAAAGAATATGTTCAAATATAAACTACACAGAAGCATTGTATGAAACTTCTTTCTGTTCTGTGCGTTCAACTAACAGAGTTGAACCTTACTTTTGATTGAGCCTTTCTGAAACACTCTTTCTGTAGAAACTGCAATTGGACATTCTGAGCGCTAAGAGGCCTCTATTGGGAAAAATAATATCTTCAAATAAAAACTACACAGAAGCATTGTGTGAAACTTATTTCTGATATGTTCATTAAGCTAACAGAGTTAAACCATACTTTTGATTGCGCAGTTCTGAACACTCTTTCTGTAGAAAATGCAAGTGGACATTCGGAGCGCTAAGAGGGTAATAGTGGAAAAAGGAATATATTCAAATATAAACTACACAGTAGCATTCTGTGAAAATTCTTTCTGTTCTGTGCATTCAACTAACAGAGTTGAACCTTACTTTTGATTGAGCCGTTCTGAAACACTCTATCTGTAGAAACTGCAATTGGACATGCTAAGCGCTAAGAGGCCTACATTGGGAAAAAGAATATCTTCAAATAAAAACTACACAGATGCATTCTGTGAAACTTATTTCTGATCTATAAATTCAGTTAACAGAGATAAAACATATTTTTGATTGAGCAGTTATGAAACACTCTTTTTGTAGAAAATGCAAGTGGAGATTCGTAGCGCTAAGAGGGTAATAGTGGAAAAAGGAATGTCTTCAAATATAAACTACACAGAATCATTCGGTGAAACTTCTTTCTGATCTGTGCATTCAGCTAACAGAGTTAAACCATACTTTTGATTGAGCAGATCTGAACACTCTTTCTGTTGAAAATGCAACTGGACCTTTGGAGCGCTAAGAGCGTAGTAGTGGAAAAAGGAATATATTCAAATATAAACTACACAGAAGCATTCTGTGAAACTTCTTTCTGATCTGAGCATACAGCTAACAGAGTTAAACCATACTTTTGATTGAGCAGTTTTGAAACACTCTGTCTGTAGAAAATGCAACTGGACATTCGTAGCGCTAAGTGGGTAATAGTGGAAAAGAGAATATGTTCAAATATAAACTACACAGAAGCATTGTATGAAACTTCTTTCTGTTCTGTGCATTCAACTAACAGAGTTGAACCTTACTTTTGATTGAGCCGTTCTGAAACACTCTTTCTGTAGAAACTGCAATTGGACATTCTGAGCGCTAAGAGGCCTATATTGGGAAAAAGAATGTCTACAAATAAACACTACACAGAAGAATTGTGTGAAACTTCTTTCTGTTCTGTTTGTTCAACTAAAAGAGTTGAACCTTAGTTTTGATTGAGCCGTTCTGAAACACTCTTTCTGTAGAAAATGCAATTGGACATTCTGAGCGCTAAGAGGCCTCTATTGGGAAAAATAATATCTTCAAATAAAAACTACACAGAAGCATTGTGTGAAACTTATTTCTGATATGTTCATTAAGCTAACAGAGTTAAACCATACTTTTGATTGCGCAGTTCTGAACACTCTTTCTGTAGAAAATGCAAGTGGACATTCGGAGCGCTAAGAGGGTATAGTGGAAAAAGGAATATATTCAAATATAAAGTACACAGTAGCATTCTGTGAAAATTCTTTCTGTTCTGTGCATTCAACTAACAGAGTTGAACCTTACTTTTGATTGAGCCGTTCTGAAACACTCTTTCTGTAGAAACTGCAATTGGACATGCTAAGCGCTAAGAGGCCTACATTGGGAAAAAGAATATCTTCAAATAAATACTATACAGATGCATTCTGTGAAACTTATTTCTGATCTGTAAATTCAGTTAACAGAGATAAAACATATTTTTGATTGAGCAGTTATGAAACACTCTTTTTGTAGAAAATGCAAGTGGAGATTCGGAGCGCTAAGAGGTTAATAGTGGAAAAAGGAATGTCTTCAAATATAAACTACACAGAATCATTCGGTGAAACTTCTTTCTGATCTGTGCATTCAGCTAACAGAGTTAAACCATACTTTTGATTGAGCAGATCTGAACACTCTTTCTGTAGAAAATGCAACTGGACATTTGGAGCGCTAAGAGCGTAGTAGTGGAGAAAGGAATATATTCAAATATAAACTACACAGAAGCATTCTGTGAAACTTTTTTCTGATCTGAGCTTTCAGCTAACAGAGTTAAACCATACTTTTGATTGAGCAGTTTTGAAACACTCTGTCTGTAGAAAATGCAACTGGACATTCGTAGCGCTAAGTGGGTAATAGTGGAAAAAAGAATATGTTCAAATATAAACTACACAGAAGCATTGTATGAAACTTCTTTCTGTTCTGTGCATTCAACTAACAGAGTTGAACCTTACTTTTGATTGAGCCGTTCTGAAACACTCTTTCTGTAGAAACTGCAATTGGACATTCTGAGCGCTAAGAGGCCTATATTGGGAAAAAGAATGTCTACAAATAAAAACTACACAGAAGAATTGTGTGAAACTACTTTCTGTTCTGTTTGTTCAACTAAAAGAGTTGAACCTTAGTTTTGATTGAGCCGTTCTGAAACACTCTTTCTGTAGAAAATGCAAGTGGAGATTCGGAGCGCTAAGAGGGTAATAGTGGAAAAAGGAATGTCTCCAAATATAAACTACACAGAATCATTCGGTGAAACTTCTTTCTGATCTGTGCATTCAGCTAACAGAGTTAAACCATACTTTTGATTGAGCAGATCTGAACACTCTTTCTGTAGAAAATGCAAATGGACATTTGGAGTGCTAAGAGGGTATTCGTGGAAAAAGGAATATATTCAAATAGAAACTACACAGAAACATTCTGTGAAACTTCTTTCTGATCTGAGCATTCAGCTAACAGAGTTAAACCATACTTTTGATTGCGCAGTTCAGAACACTCTTTCTGTAGAAAATGCAAGTGGACATTCGGAGCGCTAAGAGGTTAATAGTGGAGAAAGGAATGTCTTCAAATATAAACCACACAGAATCATTCTGTGAAACTTCTTTCTGATCTGTGCATTCAGCTAACAGATTTAAACCATACTTTTGATTGAGCAGATCTGAACACACTTTCTGTAGATAATGCAACTGGACATTTGGAGCGCTAAGAGGTTAGTAGTGGAAAAAGGAATATATACAAATATAAACTACACAGAAGCATTCTGTGAAACTTCTTTCTGATCTGAGAATTCAGCTAACAGAGTTAAACCATACTTTTGATTGAGCAGTTTTGAAACACTCTGTCTGTAGAAAATGCAACTGGACATTCGTAGCGCTAAGTGGGTAATAGTGGAAAAAAGAATATGTTCAAATATAAACTACACAAAAGCATTGTATGAAACTTCTTTCTGTTCTGTGCATTCAACTAACAGAGTTGAACCTTACTTTTGATTGAGCCTTTCTGAAACACTCTTTCTGTAGAAACTGCAATTGGACATTCTGAGCGCTAAGAGGCCTCTATTGGGAAAAATAATATCTTCAAATAAAAACTACACAGAAGCATTGTGTGAAACTTATTTCTGATATGTTCATTAAGCTAACAGAGTTAAACCATACATTTGATTGCGCAGTTCTGAACACTCATTCTGTAGAAAATGCAAGTGGACATTCGGAGCGCTAAGAGGGTAATAGTGGAAAAAGGAATATATTCAAATATAAACTACACAGTAGCATTCAGTGAAAATTCTTTCTGTTCTGTGCATTCAACTAACAGAGTTGAACCTTACTTTTGATTGAGCCGTTCTGAAACACTCTTTCTGTAGAAACTGCAATTGGACATGCTAAGCGCTAAGAGGCCTACATTGGGAAAAAGAATATCTTCAAATAAAAACTACACAGATGCATTCTGTGAAACTTATTTCTGATCTGTAAATTCAGTTAACAGAGATAAAACATATTTTTGATTGAGCAGTTATGAAACACTCTTTTTGTAGAAAATGTAAGTGGAGATTCGGAGCGCTAAGAGGGTAATAGTGGAAAAAGGAATGTCTTCAAATATAAACTACACAGAATCATTCGGTGAAACTTCTTTCTGATCTGTGCATTCAGCTAACAGAGTTAAACCACACTTTTGATTGAGCAGATCTGAACACTCTTTCTGTTGAAAATGCAACTGGACATTTTGAGCGCTAAGAGCGTAGTAGTGGAAAAAGGAATATATTCAAATATAAACTACACAGAAGCATTCTGTGAAACTTCTTTCTGATCTGAGCATTCAGCTAACAGAGTTAAACCATACTTTTGATTTAGCAGTTTTGAAACACTCTGTCTGTAGAAAATGCAACTGGACATTCGTAGCGCTAAGTGGGTAATAGTGGAAAAAATAATATGTTCAAATATAAACTACACAGAAGCATTGTATGAAACATCTTTCTGTTCTGTGCATTCAACTAACAGAGTTGAACCTTACTTTTGATTGAGCCGTTCTGAAAAACTCTTTCTGTAGAAACTGCAATTGGACATTCTGAGCGCTAAGAGGCCTATATTGGGAAAAAGAATGTCTACAAATAAAAACTACACAGAAGAATTGTGTGAAACTTCTTTCTGTTCTGTTTGTTCAACTAAAAGAGTTGAACCTTAGTTTTGATTGAGCCGTTCTGAAACACTCTTTCTGTAGAAAATGCAAGTGGAGATTCGGAGCGCTAAGAGGGTAATAGTGGAAAAAGGAATGTCTCCAAATATAAACTACACAGAATCATTCTGTGAAACTTCTTTCTGATCTGTGCATTCAGCTAACAGAGTTAAACCATACTTTTGATTGAGCAGATCTGAACTCTCTTTCTGTAGAAAATGCAACTGGACATTTGGAGCGCTAAGAGAGTAGTAGTGGAAAAAGGAATATATTCAAATATAAACTACACAGAAGCATTCTGTGAAACTTCTTTCTGATCTGAGCATTCAGCTAACAGAGTTAAACCATACTTTTGATTGAGCAGTTTTGAAACACTCTGTCTGTAGAAAATGCAACTGGACATTCGTAGCGCTAAGTGGGTAATTGTGGAAAAAAGAATATGTTCAAATATAAACTACACAGAAGCAGTGTATGAAACTTCTTTCTGTTCTGTGCATTCAACTAACAGAGTTGAACCTTACTTTTGATTGAGCCTTTCTGAAACACTCTTTCTGTAGAAACTGCAATTGGACATTCTGAGCGCTAAGAGGCCTATATTGGGAAAAATAATATCTTCAAATAAAAACTACACAGAAGCATTGTGTGAAACTTATTTCTGATATGTTCATTAAGCTAACAGAGTTAAACAATACTTTTGATTGCGCAGTTCTGAACACTCTTTCTGTAGAAAATGCAAGTGGACATTCGGAGCGCTAAGAGGGTAATAGTGGAAAAAGGAATATATTCAAATATAAACTACACAGTAGCATTCTGTGAAAATTCTTTCTGTTCTGTGCATTCAACTAACAGAGTTGAACCTTACATTTGATTGAGCCGTTCTGAAACACTCTTTCTGTAGAAACTGCAATTGGACATGCTAAGCGCTAAGAGGCCTACATTGGGAAAAAGAATATCTTCAAATAAAAACTACAGAGATGCATTCTGTGAAACTTATTTCTGATCTGTAAATTCAGTTAACAGAGATAAAACATATTTTTGATTGAGCAGTTTTGAAACACTCTTTTTGTAGAAAATGCAAGTGGAGATTCGGAGCGCTAAGAGGGTAATAGTGGAAAAAGGAATGTCTTCAAATATAAACTACACAGAATCATTCGGTGAAACTTCTTTCTGATCTGTGCATTCAGCTAACAGTGTTAAACCATACTTTGATTGAGCAGATCTGAACACTCTTTCTGTAGAAAATGCAACTGGACATTTGGAGCGCTAAGAGCGTAGTAGTGGAAAAAGGAATATATTCAAATATAAACTACACAGAAGCATTCTGTTAAACTTCTTTCTGATCTGAGCATTCAGCTAACAGAGTTAAACCATACTTTTGATTGAGCAGTTTTGAAACACTCTGTCTGTAGAAAATGCAACTGGACATTCGTAGCGCTAAGTGGGTAATAGTGGGAAAAAGAATATGTTCAAATATAAACTACACAGAAGCATTGTATGAAACTTTTTTCTGTTCTGTGCATTCAACTAACAGAGTTGAAACTTACTTTTGATTGAGCCTTTCTGAAACGCTCTTTCTGTAGAAACTGCAATTGGACATTCTGAGCGCTAAGAGGCCTATATTGGGAAAAATAATATCTTCAAATAAAAACTACACAGAAGCATTGTGTGAAACTTATTTCTGATATGTTCATTAAGCTAACAGAGTTAAACCATACTTTTGATTGCGCAGTTCTGAACACTCTTTCTGTAGAAAATGCAAGTGGACATTCGGAGCGCTAAGTAGGTAATAGTGGAAAAAGGAATATATTCAAATATAAACTACACAGTAGCATTCTGTGAAAATTCTTTCTGTTCTGTGCATTCAACTAACAGAGTTGAACCTTACTTTTGATTGAGCCGTTCTGAAACACTCTTTCTGTAGAAACTGCAATTGGACATGCTAAGCGCTAAGAGGCCTACATTGGGAAAAAGAATATCTTCAAATATAAACTACACAGATGCATTCTGTGAAACTTATTTCTGATCTGTAAATTCAGTTAACAGAGATAAAACATATTTTTGATTGAGCAGTTATGAAACACTCTTTTTGTAGAAAATGCAAGTGGAGATTCGGAGCGCTAAGGGGGTAACAGTGGAAAAAGGAATGTCTTCAAATATAAACTACACAGAATCATTCGGTGAAACTTCTTTCTGATCTGTGCATTCAGCTAACAGAGTTAAACCATACTTTTGATTGAGCAGATCTGAACACTCTTTCTGTAGAAAATGCAACTGGACATTTGGATCGCTAAGAGCGTAGTAGTGGAAAAAGGAATATATTCAAATATAAACTACACAGAAGCATTCTGTGAAACTTCTTTCTGATCTGAGCATTCAGCTAACAGAGTTAAACCATACTTTTGATTGAGCAGTTTTGAAACACTCTGTATGTAGAAAATGCAACTGGACATTCGTAGCGCTAAGTGGGTAATAGTGGAAAAAAGAATATGTTCAATTATAAACTACACAGAAGCATTGTATGAAACTTCTTTCTGTTCTGTGCATTCAACTAACAGAGTTGAACCTTACTTTTGATTGAGCCGTTCTGAAACACTCTTTCTGTAGAAACTGCAATTGGACATTCTGAGCGCTAAGGGGCCTATATTGGGAAAAAGAATGTCTACAAATAAAAACTACACAGAAGAATTGTGTGAAACTACTTTCTGTTCTGTTTGTTCAACTAAAAGAGTTGAAGCTTAGTTTTGATTGAGCCGTTCTGAAACACTCTTTCTGTAGAAAATGCAAGTGGAGATTCGGAGCGCTAAGAGGGTAATAGTGGAAAAAGGAATGTCTCCAAATATAAACTACACAGAATCATTCGGTGAAACTTCTTTCTGATCTGTGCATTCAGCTAACAGAGTTAAACCATACTTTTGATTGAGCAGATCTGAACACTCTTTCTGTAGAAAATGCAAATGGACATTTGGAGTGCTAAGAGGGTATTCGTGGAAAAAGGAATATATTCAAATAGAAACTACACAGAACCATTCTGTGAAACTTCTTTCTGATCTGAGCATTCAGCTAACAGAGTTAAACCATACTTTTGATTGCGCAGTTCAGAACACTCTTTCTGTAGAAAATGCAAGTGGACATTCGGAGCGCTAAGAGGTTAATAGTGGAGAAAGGAATGTCTTCAAATATAAACCACACAGAATCATTCTGTGAAACTTCTTTCTGATCTGTGCATTCAGCTAACAGATTTAAACCATACTTTTGATTGAGCAGATCTGAACACACTTTCTGTAGATAATGCAACTGGACATTTGGAGCGCTAAGAGGGTAGTAGTGGAAAAAGGAATATATACAAATATAAACTACACAGAAGCATTCTGTGAAACTTCTTTCTGATCTGAGAATTCAGCTAACAGAGTTAAACCATACTTTTGATTGAGCAGTTTTGAAACACTCTGTCTGTAGAAAATGCAACTGGACATTCGTAGCGCTAAGTGGGTAATAGTGGAAAAAAGAATATGTTCAAATATAAACTACACAGAAGCATTGTATGAAACTTCTTTCTGTTCTGTGCATTCAACTAACAGAGTTGAACCTTATTTTGATTGAGCCTTTCTGAAACACTCTTTCTGTAGAAACTGCAATTGGACATTCTGAGCGCTAAGAGGCCTCTATTGGGAAAAATAATATCTTCAAATAAAAAATACACAGAAGCATTGTGTGAAACTTATTTCTGTTCTGTTTGTTCAACTAAAAGAGTTGAACCTTAGTTTTGATTGAGCCGTTCTGAAACACTCTTTCTGTAGAAAATGCAATGGAGATTCGGAGCGCTAAGAGGGTAATAGTGGAAAAAGGAATATATTCAAATATAAACTACACAGTAGCATTCTGTGAAAATTCTTTCTGTTCTGTGCATTCAACTAACAGAGTTGAACCTTACTTTTGATTGAGCCGTTCTGAAACACTCTTTCTGTAGAAACTGCAATTGGACATGCTAAGCGCTAAGAGGCCTACATTGGGAAAAAGAATATCTTCAAATAAAAACTACACAGATGCATTCTGTGAAACTTATTTCTGATCTGTAAATTCAGTTAACAGAGATAAAACATATTTTTGATTGAGCAGTTATGAAACACTCTTTTTGTAGAAAATGCAAGTGGAGATTCGGAGCGCTAAGAGGGTAATAGTGGAATAAGGAATATCTTCAAATATAAACTACACAGAATCATTCGGTGAAACTTCATTCTGATCTGTGCATTCAGCTAACAGAGTTAAACCATACTTTTGATTGAGCAGATCTGAACACTCTTTCTGTAGAAAATGCAACTGGACATTTGGAGCGCTAAGAGCGTAGTAGTGGAAAAAGGAATATATTCAAATATAAACTACACAGAAGCATTCTGTGAAACTTCTTTCTGATCTGAGCATTCAGCTAACAGAGTTAAACCATACTTTTGATTGAGCAGTTTTGAAACACTCTGTCTGTAGAAAATGCAACTGGACATTCGTAGCGCTAAGTGGGTAATAGTGGAAAAAAGAATATGTTCAAATATAAACTACACAGAAGCATTGTATGAAACTTCTTTCTGTTCTGTGCATTCAACTAACAGAGTTGAACCTTATTTTGATTGAGCCTTTCTGAAACACTCTTTCTGTAGAAACTGCAATTGGACATTCTGAGCGCTAAGAGGCCTCTATTGGGAAAAATAATATCTTCAAATAAAAAATACACAGAAGCATTGTGTGAAACTTATTTCTGATATGTTCATTAAGCTAACAGAGTTAAACCATACTTTTGATTGCGCAGTTCTGAACACTCTTTCTGTAGAAAATGCAAGTGGACATTCGGAGCGCTAAGAGGGTATAGTGGAAAAAGGAATATATTCAAATATAAAGTACACAGTAGCATTCTGTGAAAATTCTTTCTGTTCTGTGCATTCAACTAACAGAGTTGAACCTTACTTTTGATTGAGCCGTTCTGAAACACTCTTTCTGTAGAAACTGCAATTGGACATGCTAAGCGCTAAGAGGCCTACATTGGGAAAAAGAATATCTTCAAATAAAGACTATACAGATGCATTCTGTGAAACTTATTTCTGATCTGTAAATTCAGTTAACAGAGATAAAACATATTTTTGATTGAGCAGTTATGAAACACTCTTTTTGTAGAAAATGCAAGTGGAGATTCGGAGCGCTAAGAGGTTAATAGTGGAAAAAGGAATGTCTTCAAATATAAACTGCACAGAATCATTCGGTGAAACTTCTTTCTGATCTGTGCATTCAGCTAACAGAGTTAAACCATACTTTTGATTGAGCAGATCTGAACACTCTTTCTGTAGAAAATGCAACTGGACATTTGGAGCGCTAAGAGCGTAGTAGTGGAGAAAGGAATATATTCAAATATAAACTACACAGAAGCATTCTGTGAAACTTTTTTCTGATCTGAGCTTTCAGCTAACAGAGTTAAACCATACTTTTGATTGAGCAGTTTTGAAACACTCTGTCTGTAGAAAATGCAACTGGACATTCGTAGCGCTAAGTGGGTAATAGTGGAAAAAAGAATATGTTCAAATATAAACTACACAGAAGCATTGTATGAAACTTCTTTCTGTTCTGTGCATTCAACTAACAGAGTTGAACCTTACTTTTTATTGAGCCGTTCTGAAACACTCTTTCTGTAGAAACTGCAATTGGACATTCTGAGCGCTAAGAGGCCTATATTGGGAAAAAGAATGTCTACAAATAAAAACTACACAGAAGAATTGTGTGAAACTTCTTTCTGTTCTGTTTGTTCAACTAAAAGAGTTGAACCTTAGTTTTGATTGAGCCGTTCTGAAACACTCTTTCTGTAGAAAATGCAAGTGGAGATTCGGAGCGCTAAGAGGGTAATAGTGGAAAAAGGAATGTCTCCAAATATAAACTACACAGAATCATTCGGTGAAACTTCTTTCTGATCTGTGCATTCAGCTAACAGAGTTAAACCATACTTTTGATTGAGCAGATCTGAACACTCTTTCTGTAGAAAATTCAAATGGACATTTGGAGTGCTAAGAGGGTAGTAGTGGAAAAAGGAATATATTCAAATATAAACTACACAGAAGCATTCTGTGAAACTTCTTTCTGATCTGAGCATTCAGCTAACAGAGTTAAACCATACTTTTGATTGAGCAGTTTTGAAACACTCTGTCTGTAGAAAATGCAACTGGACATTCGTAGCGCTAAGAGGGTAATAGTGGAAAAGAGAATATGTTCAAATATAAACTACACAGAAGCATTGTATGAAACTTCTTTCTGTTCTGTGCATTCAACTAACAGAGTTGAACCTTACTTTTGATTGAGCCGTTCTGAAACACTCTTTCTGTAGAAACTGCAATTGGACATTCTGAGCGCTAAGAGGCCTATATTGGGAAAAAGAATGTCTACAAATAAAAACTACACAGAAGAATTGTGTGAAACTTCTTTCTGTTCTGTTTGTTCAACTAAAAGAGTTGAACCTTAGTTTTGATTGAGCCGTTCTGAAACACTCTTTCTGTAGAAAATGCAAGTGGAGATTCGGAGCGCTAAGAGGGTAATAGTGGAAAAAGGAATGTCTCCAAATATAAACTACACAGAATCATTCTGTGAAACTTCTTTCTGATCTGTGCATTCAGCTAACAGAGTTAAACCATACTTTTGATTGAGCAGATCTGAACTCTCTTTCTGTAGAAAATGCAACTGGACATTTGGAGCGCTAAGAGAGTAGTAGTGGAAAAAGGAATATATTCAAATATAAACTACACAGAAGCATTCTGTGAAACTTCTTTCTGATCTGAGCATTCAGCTAACAGAGTTAAACCATACTTTTGATTGAGCAGTTTTGAAACACTCTGTCTGTAGAAAATGCAACTGGACATTCGTAGCGCTAAGTGGGTAATAGTGGAAAAAAGAATATGTTCAAATATAAACTACACAGAAGCATTGTATGAAACTCCTTTCTGTTCTGTGCATTCAACTAACAGAGTTGAACGTTACTTTTGATTGAGCCTTTCTGAAACACTCTTTCTGTAGAAACTGCAATTGGACATTCTGAGCGCTAAGAGGCCTATATTGGGAAAAATAATATCTTCAAATAAAAACTACACAGAAGCATTGTGTGAAACTTATTTCTGATATGTTCATTAAGCTAACAGAGTTAAACCATACTTTTGATTGCGCAGTTCTGAACACTCTTTCTGTAGAAAATGCAAGTGGACATTCGGAGCGCTAAGAGTGTAATAGTGGAAAAAGGAATATATTCAAATATAAACTACACAGTAGCATTCTGTGAAAATCCTGTCTGTTCTGTGCATTCAACTAACAGAGTTGAACCTTACTTTTGATTGAGCCGTTCTGAAACACTCTTTCTGTAGAAACTGCAATGGGACATGCTAAGCGCTAAGAGGCCTACATTGGGAAAAAGAATATCTTCAAATAAAAACTACACAGATGCATTCTGTGAAACTTATTTCTGATCTGTAAATTCAGTTAACAGAGATAAAACATATTTTTGATTGATCAGTTATGAAACACTCCTTTGTAGAAAATGCAAGTGGAGATTCCGAGCGCTAAGAGGGTAATAGTGGAAAAAGGAATGTCTTCAAATATAAACTACACAGAATCATTCGGTGAAACTTCTTTCTGATCTGTGCATTCAGCTAACAGAGTTAAACCATACTTTTGATTGAGCAGATCTGAACAATATTTCTGTAGAAAATGCAACTGGACATTTGGAGCGCTAAGAGCGTAGTAGTGGAAAAGGAATATATTCAAATATAAACTACACAGAAGCATTCTGTGAAACTTCTTTCTGATCTGAGCATTCAGCTAACAGAGTTAAACCATACTTTTGATTGAGCAGTTTTGAAACACTCTGTCTGTAGAAAATGCAACTGGACATTCGTAGCGCTAAGTGGGTAATAGTGGAAAAAAGAATATGTTCAAATATAAACTACACAGAAGCATTGTATGAAACTTCTTTCTGTTCTGTGCATTCAACTAACAGAGTTGAACCTTACTTTTGATTGAGCCTTTCTGAAACACTCTTTCTGTAGAAACTGCAATTGGACATTCTGAGCGCTAAGAGGCCTATATTGGGAAAAATAATATCTTCAAATAAAAACTACACAGAAGCATTGTGTGAAACTTATTTCTGATATGTTCATTAAGCTAACAGAGTTAAACCATACTTTTGATTGCGCAGTTCTGAACAGTCTTTCTGTAGAAAATGCAAGTGGACATTCGGAGCGCTAAGCGGGTAATAGTGGAAAAAGGAATATATTCAAATATAAACTACACAGTAGCATTCTGTGAAAATTCTTTCTGTTCTGTGCATTCAACTAACAGAGTTGAACCTTACTTTTGATTGAGCCGTTCTGAAACACTCTTTCTGTAGAAACTGCAATTGGACATGCTAAGCGCTTAGAGGCCTATATTTTGAAAAAGAATATCTTCAAATAAAAACTACACAGATGCATTCTGTGAAACTTATTTCTGATCTGTAAATTCAGTTAACAGAGATAAAACATATTTTTGATTGAGCAGTTATGAAACACTCTTTTTGTAGAAAATGCAAGTGGAGATTCGGAGCGCTAAGAGGGTAATAGTGGAAAAAGGAATGTCTGCAAATATAAACTACACAGAATCATTCGGTGAAACTTCTTTCTGATATGTGCATTCAGCTAACAGAGTTAAACCATACTTTTGATTGAGCAGATCTGAACACTCTTTCTGTAGAAAATGCAACTGGACATTTGGAGCGCTAAGAGCGTAGTAGTGGAAAAAGGAATATATTCAAATATAAACTACACAGAAGCATTCTGTGAAACTTCTTTCTGATCTGAGCATTCAGCTAACAGAGTTAAACCATACTTTTGATTGAGCAGTTTTGAAACACGCTGTCTGTAGAAAATGCAACTGGACATTCGTAGCGCTAAGTGGGTAATAGTGGAAAAAAGAATATGTTCAAATATAAACTACACAGAAGCATTGTATGAAACTTCTTTCTGTTCTGTGCATTCAACTAACAGAGTTGAACCTTACTTTTGATTGAGCCGTTCTGAAACACTCTTTCTGTAGAAACTGCAATTGGACATTCTGAGCGCTAAGAGGCCTATATTGGGAAAAAGAATGTCTACAAATAAAAACTACACAGAAGAATTGTGTGAAACTTCTTTCTGTTCTGTTTGTTCAACTAAAAGAGTTGAACCTTAGTTTTGATTGAGCCGTTCAGAAACACTCTTTCTGTAGAAAATGCAAGTGGAGATTCGGAGCGCTAAGAGGGTAATAGTGGAAAAAGGAATGTCTCCATATATAAACTACACAGAATCATTCGGTGAAACTTCTTTCTGATCTGTGCATTCAGCTAACAGAGTTAAACCATACTTTTGATTGAGCAGATCTGAACTCTCTTTCTGTAGAAAATGCAACTGGACATTTGGAGCGCTAAGAGAGTAGTAGTGAAAAGGAATATATTCAAATATAAACTACACAGAAGCATTCTGTGAAACTTCTTTCTGATCTGAGCATTCAGCTAACAGAGTTTAACCATACTTTTGATTGAGCAGTTTTGAAACACTCTGTCTGTAGAAAATGCAACTGGACATTCGTAGCGCTAAGTGGGTAATAGTGGAAAAAAGAATATGTTCAAATATAAACTACACAGAAGCATTGTATGAAACTACTTTCTGTTCTGTGCTTTCAACTAACAGAGTTGAACCTTACTTTTGATTGAGCCTTTCTGAAACACTCTTTCTGTAGAAACTGCAATTGGACATTCTGAGTGCTAAGAGGCCTATATTGGGAAAAATAATATCTTCAAATAAAAACTACACAGAAGCATTGTGTGAATCTTATTTCTGATATGTTCATTAAGCTAACAGAGTTAAACCATACTTTTGATTGCACAGTTCTGAACACACTTTCTGTAGAAAATGCAAGTGGACATTCGGAGCGCTAAGAGGGTAATAGTGGAAAAAGGAATATATTCAAATATAAACTACACAGTAGCATTCTGTGAAAATTCTTTCTGTTCTGTGCATTCAACTAACAGAGTTGAACCTTACTTTTGATTGAGCCGTTCTGAAACACTCTTTCTGTAGAAACTGCAATTGGACATGCTAAGCGCTAAGAGGCCTACATTTTGAAAAAGAATATCTTCAAATAAAAACTACACAGATGCATTCTGTGAAACTTATTTCTGATCTGTAAATTCAGTTAACAGAGATAAAACATATTTTTGATTGAGCAGTTATGAAACACTCTTTCTGTAGAAAATGCAAGTGGAGATTCGGAGCGCTAAGAGGGTAATAGTGGAAAAAGGAATGTCTTCAAATATAAACTACACAGAATCATTCGGTGAAACTTCTTTCTGATCTGTGCATTCAGCTAACAGAGTTAAACCATACTTTTGATTGAGCAGATCTGAACACTCTTTCTGTTGAAAATGCAACTGGACATTTGGAGCGCTAAGAGCGTAGTAGTGGAAAAAGGAATATATTCAAATATAAACTACACAGAAGCATTCTGTGAAACTTCTTTCTGATCTGAGCATTCAGCTAACAGAGTTAAACCATACTTTTGATTGAGCAGTTTTGAAACACTCTGTCTGTAGAAAATGCAACTGGACATTCGTAGCGCTAAGTGGGTAATAGTGGAAAAAAGAATATGTTCAAATATAAACTACTCAGAAGCATTGTATGAAACTTCTTTCTGTTCTGTGCATTCAACTAACAGAGTTGAACCTTACTTTTGATTGAGCCGTTCTGAAACACTCTTTCTGTACAAACTGCAATTGGACATTCTGAGCGCTAAGAGGCCTATATTGGGAAAAAGAATGTCTACAAATAAAAACTACAGAGAAGAATTGTGTGAAACTTCTTTCTGTTCTGTTTGTTCAACTAAAAGAGTTGAACCTTAGTTTTGATTGAGCCGTTCTGAAACACTCTTTCTGTAGAAAATGCAAGTGGAGATTCGGAGCGCTAAGAGGGTAATAGTGGAAAAAGGAATGTCTCCAAATATAAACTACACAGAAGCATTCTCTGAAACTTCTTTCTGATCTGAGCATTCAGCTAACAGAGTTAAACCATACTTTTGATTGAGCAGTTTTGAAACACTCTGTCTGTAGAAAATGCAACTGGACATTCGTAGCGCTAAGTGGGTAATAGTGGAAAAAAGAATATGTTCAAATATAAACTACACAGAAGCATTGTATGAAACTTCTTTCTGTTCTGTGCATTCAACTAACAGAGTTGAACCTTACTTTTGATTGAGCTTTTCTGAAACACTCTTTCTGTAGAAACTGCAATTGGACATTCTGAGCGCTAAGAGGCCTATATTGGGAAAAATAATATCTTCAAATAAAAACTACACAGAAGCATTGTGTGAAACTTATTTCTGATATGTTCATTAAGCTAACAGTGTTAAACCATACTTTTGATTGCGCAGTTCTGAACACTCTTTCTGTAGAAAATGCAAGTGGACATCCGGAGCGCTAAGAGGGTAATAGTGGAAAAAGGAATATATTCAAATATAAACTACACAGTAGCATTCTGTGAAAATTCTTTCTGTTCTGTGCATTCAACTAACAGAGTTGAACCTTACTTTTGATTGAGCCGTTCTGAAACACTCTTTCTGTAGAAACTGCAATTGGACATGCTAAGCGCTAAGAGGCCTACATTGGGAAAAAGAATATCTTCAAATAAAAACTACACAGATGCATTCTGTGAAACTTATTTCTGATCTGTAAATTCAGTTAACAGAGATAAAACATATTTTTGATTGAGCAGTTATGAAACACTCCTTTGTAGAAAATGCAAGTGGAGATTCGGAGCGCTAAGAGCGTAGTAGTGGAAAAAGGAATATTTTCAAATATAAACTACACAGAAGCATTCTGTGAAACTTCTTTCTGATCTGAGCATTCAGCTAACAGAGTTAAACCATACTTTTGATTGAGCAGTTTTGAAACACTCTGTCTGTAGAAAATGCAACTGGACATTCGTAGCGCTAAGTGGGTAATAGTGGAAAAAGAATATGTTCAAATATAAACTACACAGAAGCATTGTATGAAACTTCTTTCTGTTCTGTGCATTCAACTAACAGAGTTGAACCTTACTTTTGATTGAGCCGTTCTGAATCACTCTTTCTGTAGAAACTGCAATTGGACATTCTGAGCGCTAAGAGGCCTATATTGGGAAAAAGAATGTCTACAAATAAAAACTACACAGAAGAATTGTGTGAAACTTCTTTCTGTTCTGTTTGTTCAACTAAAAGAGTTGAACCTTAGTTTTGATTGAGCCGTTCTGAAACACTCTTTCTGTAGAAAATGCAAGTGGAGATTCGGAGCGCTAAGAGGGTAATAGTGGAAAAAGGAATGTCTCCAAATATAAACTTCACAGAATCATTCGGTGAAACTTGTTTCTGATCTGTGCATTCAGCTAACAGAGTTAAACCATACTTTTGATTGAGCAGATCTGAACTCTCTTTCTGTAGAAAATGCAACTGGACATTTGGAGCGCTAAGAGAGTAGTAGTGGAAAAAGGAATATATTCAAATATAAACTACACAGAAGCATTCTGTGAAACTTCTTTCTGATCTGAGCATTCATCTAACAGAGTTAAACCATACTTTTGATTGAGCAGTTTTGAAACACTCTGTCTGTAGAAAATGCAACTGGACATTCGTAGCGCTAAGTGGGTAATAGTGGAAAAAAGAATATGTTCAAATATAAACTACACAGAAACATTGTATGAAACTTCTTTCTGTTCTGTGCATTCAACTAACAGAGTTGAACCTTACTTTTGATTGAGCCTTTCTGAAACACTCTTTCTGTACAAACTGCAATTGGACCTTCTGAGCGCTAAGAGGCCTATATTGGGAAAAATAATATCTTCAAATAAAAACTACACAGAAGCATTGTGTGAAACTTATTTCTGATATGTTCATTAAGCTAACAGAGTTAAACCATACTTTTGATTGCGCAGTTCTGAACACTCTTTCTGTAGAAAATGCAAGTGGACATTCGGAGCGCTAAGAGGGTAATAGTGGAAAAAGGAATATATTCAAATATAAACTACACAGTAGCATTCTGTGAAAATTCTTTCTGTTCTGTGCATTCAACTAACAGAGTTGAACCTTACTTTTGATTGAGCCATTCTGAAACACTCTTTCTGTAGAAACTGCAATTGGACATGCTAAACGCTTAGAGGCCTACATTTTGAAAAAGAATATCTTCAAATAAAAACTACACAGATGCATTCTGTGAAACTTATTTCTGATCTGTAAATTCAGTTAACAGAGATAAAACATATTTTTGATTGAGCAGTTATGAAACACTCTTTTTGTAGAAAATGCAAGTGGAGATTCGGAGCGCTAAGAGGGTAATAGTGGAAAAAGGAATGTCTTCAAATATAAACTACATAGAATCATTCGGTGAAACTTCTTTCTGATCTGTGCATTCAGCTAACAGAGTTAAACCATACTTTTGATTGAGCAGATCTGAACACTCTTTCTGTAGAAAATGCAACTGGACATTTGGAGCGCTAAGAGCGTAGTAGTGGAAAAAGGAATATATTCAAATATAAACTACACAGAAGCATTCTGTGAAACTTCTTTCTGATCTGAGCATTCTGCTAACAGAGTTAAACCATACTTTTGATTGAGCAGATTTGAAACACTCTGTCTGTAGAAAATGCAACTGGACATTCGTAGCGCTAAATGGGTAATAGTGGAAAAAAGAATATGTTCAAATATAAACTACACAGAAGCATTGTATGAAACTTCTTTCTGTTCTGTGCATTCAACTAACAGAGTTGAACCTTACTTTTGATTGAGCCGTTCTGAAACACTCTTTCTGTAGAAACTGCAATTGGACATTCTGAGCGCTAAGAGGCCTATATTGGGAAAAAGAATGTCTACAAATAAAAACTACACAGAAGAATTGTGTGAAACTTCTTTCTGTTCTGTTTGTTCAACTAAAAGAGTTGAACCTTAGTTTTGATTGAGCCGTTCTGAAACACTCTTTCTGTAGAAAATGCAAGTGGAGATTCGGAGCGCTAAGAGGGTAATAGTGGAAAAAGGAATGTCTCCAAATATAAACTACACAGAATCATTCGGTGAAAATTCTTTCTGATCTGTGCATTCAGCTAACAGAGTTAAACCATACTTTTGATTGAGCAGATCTGAACTCTCTTTCTGTAGAAAATGCAACTGGACATTTGCAGCGCTAAGAGAGTAGTAGTGGAAAAAGGAATATATTCAAATATAAACTACACAGAAGCATTCTGTGAAACTTCTTTCTGATCTGAGCATTCAGCTAACAGAGTTAAACCATACTTTTGATTGAGCAGTTTTGAAACACTCTGTCTGTAGAAAATGCAACTGGACATTCGTAGCACTAAGTGGGTAATAGTGGAAAAAAGAATATGTTCAAATATAAACTACACAGAAGCATTGTATGAAACTTCTTTCTGTTCTGTGCATTCAACTAACAGAGTTGAACCTTACTTTTGATTGAGCCTTTCTGAAACACTCTTTCTGTAGAAACTGCAATTGGACATTCTGAGCGCTAAGAGGCCTATATTGGGAAAAATAATCTCTTCAAATAAAAACTACACAGAAGCATTGTGTGAAACTTATTTCTGATATGTTCATTAAGCTAACAGAGTTAAACCATACTTTTGATTGCGCAGTTCTGAACACTCTTTCTGTAGAAAATGCAAGTGGACATTCGGAGTGCTAAGAGGGTAATAGTGGAAAAAGGAATATATTCAAATATAAACTACACAGTAGCATTCTGTGAAAATTCTTTCTGTTCTGTGCATTCAACTAACAGAGTTGAACCTTACTTTTGATTGAGCCGTTCTCAAACACTCTTTCTGTAGAAACTGCAATTGGACATGCTAAGCGCTAAGAGGCCTACATTGGGAAAAAGAATATCTTCAAATAAAAACTACACAGATGCATTCTGTGAAACTTATTTCTGATCTGTAAATTCAGTTAACAGAGATAAAACATATTTTTGATTGAGCAGTTATGAAACACTCCTTTGTAGAAAATGCAAGTGGAGATTCGGAGCGCTAAGAGCGTAGTAGTGGAAAAAGGAATGTCTCCAAATATAAACTACACAGAATCATTCGGTGAAACTTCTTTCTGATCTGTGCATTCAGCTAACAGTGTTAAACCATACATTTGATTGAGCAGATCTGAACTCTCTTTCTCTAGAAAATGCAACTGGACATTTGGAGCGCTAAGAAGGTAATAGTGGAAAAAGGAATGTCTCCAAATATAAACTACACAGAAGCATTCTGTGAAACTTCTTTCTGATCTGAGCATTCAGCTAACAGAGTTTAACCATACTTTTGATTGAGCAGTTTTGAAACACTCTGTCTGTAGAAAATGCAACTGGACATTCGTAGCGCTAAGTGGGTAATAGTGGAAAAAAGAATATGTTCAAATATAAACTACACAGAAGCATTGTATGAAACTTCTTTCTGTTCTGTGCATTCAACTAACAGAGTTGAACCTTACTTTTGATTGAGCCCTTCTGAAACACTCTTTCTGTTGAAACTGCAATTGGACATTCTGAGCGCTAAGAGGCCTATATTGGGAAAAATTATATCTTCAAATAAAAACTACACAGAAGCATTGTGTGAAACTTATTTCTGATATGTTCATTAAGCTAACAGAGTTAAACCATACTTTTCATTGCGCAGTTCTGAACACTCTTTCTGTAGAAAATGCAAGTGGACATTCGGAGCGCTAAGAGGGTAATAGTGGAAAAAGGAATATATTCAAATATAAACTACACAGTAGCATTCTGTGAAAATTCTTTCTGTTCTGTGCATTCAACTAACAGAGTTGAACCTTACTTTTGATTGAGCCGTTCTGAAACACTCTTTCTGTAGAAACTGCAATTGGACATGCTAAGCGCTAAGAGGCCTACATTTTGAAAAAGAATATCTTCAAATAAAAACTACACAGATGCATTCTGTGAAACTTATTTCTGATCTGTAAATTCAGTTAACAGAGATAAAACATATTTTTGATTGATCAGTTATGAAACACTCCTTTGTAGAAAATGCAAGTGGAGATTCGGAGCGCTAAGAGGGTAATAGTGGAAAAAGGAATGTCTTCAAATATAAACTACACAGAATCATTCGGTGAAACTTCTTTCTGATCTGTGCATTCAGCTAACAGAGTTAAACCATACTTTTGATTGAGCAGATCTGAACACTCTTTCTGTAGAAAATGCAACTGGACATTTGGAGCGCTCAGAGCGTAGTAGTGGAAAAAGGAATATATTCAAATATAAACTACACAGAAGCATTCTGTGAAACTTCTTTCTGATCTGAGCATTCAGCTAACAGAGTTAAACCATACTTTTGATTGAGCAGTTTTGAAACACTCTGTCTGTAGTAAATGCAACTGGACATTCGTAGCGCTAAGTGGGTAATAGTGGAAAAAAGAATATGTTCAAATATAAACTACACAGAAGCATTGTATGAAACTTCTTTCTGTTCTGTGCATTCAACTAACAGAGTTGAACCTTACTTTTGATTGAGCCGTTCTGAAACACTCTTTCTGTAGAAACTGCAATTGGAGATTCTGAGCGCTAAGAGGCCTATATTGGGAAAAAGAATGTCTACAAATAAAAACTACACAGAAGAATTGTGTGAAACTTCTTTCTGTTCTGTTTGTTCAACTAAAAGAGTTGAACCTTAGTTTTGATTGAGCCGTTCTGAAACACACTTTCTGTAGAAAATGCAAGTGGAGATTCGGAGCGCTAAGAAGGTAATAGTGGAAAAAGGAATGTCTCCAAATATAAACTACACAGAATCATTCGGTGAAACTTCTTTCTGATCTGTGCATTCAGCTAACAGACTTAAACCATACTTTTGATTGAGCAGATCTGAACTCTCTTTCTGTAGAAAATGCAACTGGACATTTGGAGCGCTAAGAGAGTAGTAGTGGAAAAAGGAATATATTCAAATATAAACTACACAGAAGCATTCTGTGAAACTTCTTTCTGATCTGAGCATTCAGCTAACAGAGTTAAAACATACTTTTGATTGAGCAGTTTTGAAACACTCTGTCTGTAGAAAATACAACTGGACATTCGTAGCGCTAAGTGGGTAATAGTGGAAAAAAGAATATGTTCAAATATAAACTACACAGAAGCATTGTATGAAACTTCTTTCTGTTCTGTGCATTCAACTAACAGAGTTGAACCTTACTTTTGATTGAGCCTTTCTGAAACACTCTTTCTGTAGAAACTGCAATTGGACATTCTGAGCGCTAAGAGGCCTATATTGGGAAAAATAATATCTTCAAATAAAAACTACACAGAAGCATTGTGTGAAACTTATTTCTGATATGTTCATTAAGCTAACAGAGTTAAACCATACTTTTGATTACGCAGTTCTGAACACTCTTTCTGTAGAAAATGCAAGTGGACATTCGGAGCGCTAAGAGGGTCATAGTGGAAAAAGGAATATATTCAAATATAAACTACACAGTAGCATTCTGTGAAAATTCTTTCTGTTCTGTGCATTCAACTAACAGAGTTGAACCTTACTTTTGATTGAGCCGTTCTGAAACACTCTTTCTGTAGAAACTGCAATTGGACATGCTAAGCGCTAAGAGGCCTACATTTTGAAAAAGAATATCTTCAAATAAAAACTACACAGATGCATTCTGTGAAACTTATTTCTGATCTGTAAATTCAGTTAACAGAGATAAAACATATTTTTGATTGAGCAGTTATGAAACACTCTTTTTGTAGAAAATGCAAGTGGAGATTCGGAGCGCTAAGAGGGTAATAGTGGAAAAAGGAATGTCTTCAAATATAAACTACACAGAATCATTCGGTGAAACTTCTTTCTGATCTGTGCATTCAGCTAACAGAGTTAAACCATACTTTTGATTGAGCAGATCTGAACACTCTTTCTGTAGAAAATGCAACTGGACATTTGGAGCGCTAAGAGCGTAGTAGTGGAAAAAGGAATATATTCAAATATAAACTACACAGAAGCATTCTGTGAAACTTCTTTCTGATCTGAGCATTCAGCTAACAGAGTTAAACCATACTTTTGGTTGAGCAGTTTTGAAACACTCTGTCTGTAGAAAATGCAACTGGACATTCGTAGCGCTAAGTGGGTAATAGTGGAAAAAAGAATATGTTCAAATATAAACTACACAGAAGCATTGTATGAAACTTCTTTCTGTTCTGTGCATTCAACTAACAGAGTTGAACCTTACTTTTGATTGAGCCGTTCTGAAACACTCTTTCTGTAGAAACTGCAATTGGACATTCTGAGCACTAAGAGGCCTATATTGGGAAAAAGAATGTCTACAAATAAAAACTACACAGAAGAATTGTGTGAAACTTCTTTCTGTTCTGTTTGTTCAACTAAAAGAGTTGAACCTTAGTTTTGATTGAGCCGTTCTGAAACACTCTTTCTGTAGAAAATGCAAGTGGAGATTCGGAGCGCTAAGAGGGTAATAGTGGAAAAAGGAATGTCTCCAAATATAAACTACACAGAATCATTCTGTGAAACTTCTTTCTGATCTGTGCATTCAGCTAACAGAGTTAAACCATACTTTTGATTGAGCAGATCTGAACTCTCTTTCTGTAGAAAATGCAACTGGACATTTGGAGCGCTAAGAGAGTATTAGTGGAAAAAGGAATATATTCAAATATAAACTACACAGAAAGATTCTGTGAAACTTCTTTCTGATCTGAGCATTCAGCTAACAGAGTTAAACCATACTTTTGATTGAGCAGTTTTGAAACACTCTGTCTGTAGAAAATGCAACTGGACATTCGTAGCGCTAAGTGGGTAATTGTGGAAAAAAGAATATGTTCAAATATAAACTACACAGAAGCATTGTATGAAACTTCTTTCTGTTCTGTGCATTCAACTAACAGAGTTGAACCTTACTTTTGATTGAGCCTTTCTGAAACACTCTTTCTGTAGAAAATGCAATTGGACATTCTGAGCGCTAAGAGGCCTATATTGGGAAAAAGAATATCTTCAAATAAAAACTACACAGAAGCATTGTGTGAAACTTATTTCTGATATGTTCATTAAGCTAACAGAGTTAAACCATACTTTTGATTGCGCAGTTCTGAACACTCTTTCTGTAGAAAATGCAAGTGTACATTCGGAGCGCTAAGAGGGTAATAGTGGAAAAAGGAATATATTCAAATATAAACTACACAGTAGCATTCAGTGAAAATACTTTTTGTTCTGTGCATTCAACTAACAGAGTTGAACCTTACTTTTGATTGAGCCGTTCTGAAACACTCTTTCTGTAGAAACTGCAATTGGACATGCTAAGCGCTAAGAGGCCTACATTGGGAAAAAGAATATCCTCAAATAAAAACTACACAGATGCATTCTGTGAAACTTATTTCTGATCTGTAAATTCAGTTAACAGAGATAAAACATATTTTTGATTGAGCAGTTATGAAACACTCTTTTTGTAGAAAATGCAAGTGGAGATTCGGAGCGCTAAGAGGGTAATAGTGGAAAAAGGAATGTCTTCAAATATAAACTACACAGAATCATTCGGTGAAACTTCTTTCTGATCTGTGCATTCAGCTAACAGAGTTAAACCATACTTTTGATTGAGCAGATCAGAACATTCTTTCTGTAGAAAATGCAACTGGACATTTGGAGCGCTAAGAGCGTAGTAGTGGAAAAAGGAATATATTCAAATATGAACTACACAGAAGCATTCTGTGAAACTTTTTTCTGATCTGAGCATTCAGCTAACAGAGTTAAACCATACTTTTGATTGAGCAGTTTTGAAACACTCTGTCTGTAGAAAATGCAACTGGACATTCGTAGCGCTAAGTGGGTAATAGTGGAAAAGAGAATATGTTCAAATATAAACTACACAGAAGCATTGTATGAAACTTCTTTCTGTTCTGTGCATTCAACTAACAGAGTTGAACCTTACTTATGATTGAGCCGTTCTGAAACACTCTTTCTGTAGAAACTGCAATTGGACATTCTGAGCACTAAGAGGCCTATATTGGGAAAAAGAATGTCTACAAATAAAAACTACACAGAAGAATTGTGTGAAACTTCTTTCTGTTCTGTTTGTTCAACTAAAAGAGTTGAACCTTAGTTTTGATTGAGCCGTTCTGAAACACTCTTTCTGTAGAAAATGCAAGTGGAGATTCGGAGCGCTAAGAGGGTAATAGTGGAAAAAGGAATGTCTCCAAATATAAACTACACAGAATCATTCTGTGAAACTTCTTTCTGATCTGTGCATTCAGCTAACAGAGTTAAACCATACTTTTGATTGAGCAGATCTGAACTCTCTTTCTGTAGAAAATGCAACTGGACATTTGGAGCGCTAAGAGAGTAGTAGTGGAAAAAGGAATATATTCAAATATAAACTACACAGAAGGATTCTGTGAAACTTCTTTCTGATCTGAGCATTCAGCTAACAGAGTTAAACCATACTTTTGATTGAGCAGTTTTGAAACACTCTGTCTGTAGAAAATGCAACTGGACATTCGTAGCGCTAAGTGGGTAATAGTGGAAAAAAGAATATGTTCAAATATAAACTACACAGAAGCATTGTATGAAACTTCTTTCTGTTCTGTGCATTCAACTAACAGAGTTGAACCTTACTTTTGATTGAGCCTTTCTGAAACACTCTTTCTGTAGAAACTGCAATTGGACATTCTGAGCGCTAAGAGGCCTATATTGGGAAAAATAATATCTTCAAATAAAAACTACACAGAAGCATTGTGTGGAACTTATTTCTGATAGGTTCATTAAGCTAACAGAGTTAAACCATACTTTTGATTGCGCAGTTCTGAACACTCTTTCTGTAGAAAATGCAAGTGGACATTCGGAGCGCTAAGAGGGTCATAGTGGAAAAAGGAATATATTCAAATATAAACTACACAGTAGCATTCTGTGAAAATTCTTTCTGTTCTGTGCATTCAACTAACAGAGTTGAACCTTACTTTTGATTGAGCCGTTCTGAAACACTCTTTCTGTAGAAACTGCAATTGGACATGCTAAGCGCTAAGAGGCCTACATTTTGAAAAAGAATATCTTCAAATAAAAACTACACAGATGCATTCTGTGAAACTTATTTCTGATCTGTAAATTCAGTTAACAGAGATAAAACATATTTTTGATTGAGCAGTTATGAAACACACTTTTTGTAGAAAATGCAAGTGGAGATTCGGAGCGCTAAGAGGGTAATAGTGGAAAAAGGAATGTCTTCAAATATAAACTACACAGAATCATTCGGTGAAACTTCTTTCTGATCTGTGCATTCAGCTAACAGAGTTAAACCATACTTTTGATTGAGCAGATCTGAACCCTCTTTCTGTAGAAAATGCAACTGGACATTTGGAGCGCTAAGAGCGTAATAGTGGAAAAAGGAATATCTTCAAATAAAAACTACACAGAAGCATTGTGTGAAACTTATTTCTGATATGTTCATTAAGCTAACAGAGTTAAACCATACTTTTGATTGCGCAGTTCTGAACACTCTTTCTGTAGAAAATGCAAGTGGACATTCGGAGCGCTAAGAGGGTAATAGTGGAAAAAGGAATATATTCAAATATAAACTACACAGTAGCATTCTGTGAAAATTCTTTCTGTTCTGTGCATTCAACTAACAGAGTTGAACCTTACTTTTGATTGAGCCGTTCTGAAACACTCTTTCTGTAGAAACTGCAATTGGACATGCTAAGCGCTAAGAGGCCTACATTTTGAAAAAGAATATCTTCAAATAAAAACTACACAGATGCATTCTGTGAAACTTATTTCTGATCTGTAAATTCAGTTAACAGAGATAAAACATATTTTTGATTGAGCAGTTATGAAACACTCTTTTTGTAGTAAATGCAAGTGGAGATTCGGAGCGCTAAGAGGGTAATAGTGGAAAAAGGAATGACTTCAAATATAAACTACACAGAATCATTCGGTGAAACTTCTTTCTGATCTGTGCATTCAGCTAACAGAGTTAAACCATACTTTTGATTGAGCAGATCTGAACACTCTTTCTGTAGAAAATGCAACTGGACATTTGGAGCGCTAAGAGCGTAGTAGTGGAAAAAGGAATATATTCAAATATAAACTACACAGAAGCATTCTGTGAAACTTCTTTCTGATCTGAGCATTCAGCTAACAGAGTTAAACCATACTTTTGATTGAGCAGTTTTGAAACACTCTGTCTGTAGAAAATGCAACTGGACATTCGTAGCGCTAAGTGGGTAATAGTGGAAAAAAGAATATGTTCAAATATAAACTACACAGAAGCATTGTATGAAACTTCTTTCTGTTCTGTGCATTCAACTAACAGAGTTGAACCTTACTTTTGATTGAGCCGTTCTGAAACACTCTTTCTGTAGTAACTGCAATTGGACAGTCTGAGCGCTAAGAGGCCTATATTGGGAAAAAGAATGTCTACAAATAAAAACTACACAGAAGAATTGTGTGAAACATCTTTCTGTTCTGTTTGTTCAACTAAAAGAGTTGAACCTTAGTTTTGATTGAGCCGTTCTGAAACACTCTTTCTGTAGAAAATGCAAGTGGAGATTCGGAGCGCTAAGAAGGTAATAGTGGAAAAAGGAATGTCTCCAAATATAAACTACACAGAATCATTCGGTGAAACTTCTTTCTGATCTGTGCATTCAGCTAACAGACTTAAACCATACTTTTGATTGAGCAGATCTGAACTCTCTTTCTGTAGAAAATGCAACTGGACATTTGGAGCGCTAAGAGAGTAGTAGTGGAAAAAGGAATATATTCAAATATAAACTACACAGAAGCATTCTGTGAAACTACTTTCTGATCTGAGCATTCAGCTAACAGAGTTAAAACATACTTTTGATTGAGCAGTTTTGAAACACTCTGTCTGTAGAAAATGCAAATGGACATTCGTAGCGCTAAGTGGGTAATAGTGGAAAAAAGATTATGTTCAAATATAAACTACACAGAAGCATTGTATGAAACTTCTTTCTGTTCTGTGCATTCAACTAACAGAGTTGAACCTTACTTTTGATTGAGCCTTTCTGAAACACTCTTTCTGTAGAAACTGCAATTGGACATTCTGAGCGCTAAGAGGCCTATATTGGGAAAAA
Organism: Symphalangus syndactylus; assembly: GCF_028878055.3. Taxonomy (NCBI): domain Eukaryota; kingdom Metazoa; phylum Chordata; class Mammalia; order Primates; family Hylobatidae; genus Symphalangus; species Symphalangus syndactylus. The sequence goes on along the minus strand of NC_072437.2, from coordinate 105,076,540 downwards.
TAATATCTTCAAATAAAAACTACACAGAAGCATTGTGTGAAACTTATTTCTGATATGTTCATTAAGCTAACAGAGTTAAACCATACTTTTGATTGCGCAGTTCTGAACACTCTTTCTGTAGAAAATGCAAGTGGACATTCGGAGCGCTAAGAGGGTAATAGTGGAAAAAGGAATATATTCAAATATAAACTACACAGTAGCATTCTGTGAAAATTCTTTCTGTTCTGTGCATTCAACTAACAGAGTTGAACCTTACTTTTGATTGAGCCGTTCTGAAACACTCTTTCTGTAGAAACTGCAATTGGACATGCTAAGCGCTAAGAGGCCTACATTTTGAAAAAGAATATCTTCAAATAAAAACTACACAGATGCATTCTGTGAAACTTATTTCTGATCTGTAAATTCAGTTAACAGAGATAAAACATATTTCTGATTGATCAGTTATGAAACACTCCTTTGTAGAAAATGCAAGTGGAGATTCGGAGCGCTAAGAGGGTAATAGTGGAAAAAGGAATGTCTTCAAATATAAACTACACAGAATCATTCGGTGAAACTTCTTTCTGATCTGTGCATTCAGCTAACAGAGTTAAACCATACTTTTGATTGAGCAGATCTGAACACTCTTTCTGTAGAAAATGCAACTGGACATTTGGAGCGCTAAGAGCGTAGTAGTGGAAAAAGGAATATATTCAAATATAAACTACACAGAAGCATTCTGTGAAACTTCTTTCTGATCTGAGCATTCAGCTAACAGAGTTAAACCATACTTTTGATTGAGCAGTTTTGAAACACTCTGTCTGTAGAAAATGCAACTGGACATTCCTAGCGCTAAGTGGGTAATAGTGGAAAAAAGAATATGTTCAAATATAAACTACACAGAAGCATTGTATGAAACTACTTTCTGTTCTGTGCATTCAACTAACAGAGTTGAACCTTACTTTTGATTGAGCCGTTCTGAAACACTCTTTCTGTAGAAACTGCAATTGGACATTCTGAGCGCTAAGAGGCCTATATTGGGAAAATAATGTCTACAAAAAAAAACTACACAGAAGAATTGTGTGAAACTTCTATCTGTTCTGTTTGTTCAACTAAAAGAGTTGAACCTTAGTTTTGATTCAGCCTTTCTGAAACACTCTTTCTGTAGAGACTGCAATTGGACATTCTGAGCGCTAAGAGGCCTATATTGGGAAAAATAGTATCTTCAAATAAAAACTACACAGAAGCATTGTGTGAAACTTATTTCTGATATGTTCATTTAGCTAACAGAGTTAAACCATACTTTTGATTGCGCAGTTCTGAACACTCTTTCTGTAGAAAATGCAAGTGGACATTCGGAGCGCTAAGAGGGTAATAGTGGAAAAAGGAATATATTCAAATATAAACTACACAGTAGCATTCTGTGAAAATTCTTTCTGTTCTGTGCATTCAACTAACAGAGTTGAACCTTACTTTTGATTGAGCCGTTCTGAAACACTCTTTCTGTAGAAACTGCAATTGGACATGCTAAGCGCTAAGAGGCCTACATTGGGAAAAAGAATATCTTCAAATAAAAACAACACAGATGCATTCTGTGAAACTTATTTCTGATCTGTAAATTCAGTTAACAGAGATAAAACATATTTTTGATTGATCAGTTATGAAACAATCCTTTGTAGAAAATGCAAGTGGACATTCGGAGCGCTAAGAGGGTAATAGTGGAAAAAGGAATGTCTTCAAATATAAACTACACAGAATCATTCGGTGAAACTTCTTTCTGATCTGTGCATTCAGCTAACAGAGTTAAACCATGCTTTTGATTGAGCAGATCTGAACACTCTTTCTGTAGAAAATGCAACTGGACATTTGGAGCGCTAAGAGAGTAGTAGTGGAAAAAGGAATATATTCAAATATAAACTACACAGAAAGATTCTGTGAAACTTCTTTCTGATCTGAGCATTCAGCTAACAGAGTTAAACCATACTTTTGATTGAGCAGTTTTGAAACACTCTGTCTGTAGAAAATGCAACTGGACATTCGTAGCGCTAAGTGGGTAATTGTGGAAAAAAGAATATGTTCAAATATAAACTACACAGAAGCATTGTATGAAACTTCTTTCTGTTCTGTGCATTCAACTAACAGAGTTGAACCTTACTTTTGATTGAGCCTTTCTGAAACACTCTTTCTGTAGAAAATGCAATTGGACATTCTGAGCGCTAAGAGGCCTATATTGGGAAAAAGAATATCTTCAAATAAAAACTACACAGAAGCATTGTGTGAAACTTATTTCTGATATGTTCATTAAGCTAACAGAGTTAAACCATACTTTTGATTGCGCAGTTCTGAACACTCTTTCTGTAGAAAATGCAAGTGGACATTCGGAGCGCTAAGAGGGTAATAGTGGAAAAAGGAATATATTCAAATATAAACTACACAGTAGCATTCGGTGAAAATTCTTTCTGTTCTGTGCATTCAACTAACAGAATTGAACCTTACTTTTGATTGAGCCGTTCTGAAACACTCTTTCTGTAGAAACTGCAATTGGACATGCTAAGCGCTAAGAGGCCTACATTTTGAAAAAGAATATCTTCAAATAAAAACTACACAGATGCATTCTGTGAAACTTATTTCTGATCTGTAAATTCAGTTAACAGAGATAAAACATATTTTTGATTGAGCAGTTATGAAACACTCTTTTTGTAGAAAATGCAAGTGGAGATTCGGAGTGCTAAGAGGGTAATAGTGGAAAAAGGAATGTCTTCAAATATAAACTACACAGAATCATTCGGTGAAACTTCTTTCTGATCTGTGCATTCAGCTAACAGAGTTAAACCATACTTTTGATTGAGCAGATCTGAACACTCTTTCTGTAGAAAATGCAACTGGACATTTGGAGCGCTAAGAGCGTAGTAGTGGAAAAAGGAATATATTCAAATATAAACTACACAGAAGCATTCTGTGAAACTTCTTTCTGATCTGAGCATTCAGCTAACAGAGTTAAACCATACTTTTGGTTGAGCAGTTTTGAAACACTCTGTCTGTAGAAAATGCAACTGGACATTCGTAGCGCTAAGTGGGTAATAGTGGAAAAAAGAATATGTTCAAATATAAACTACACAGAAGCATTGTATGAAACTTCTTTCTGTTCTGTGCATTCAACTAACAGAGTTGAACCTTACTTTTGATTGAGCCGTTCTGAAACACTCTTTCTGTAGAAACTGCAATTGGACATTCTGAGCACTAAGAGGCCTATATTGGGAAAAAGAATGTCTACAAATAAAAACTACACAGAAGAATTGTGTGAAACTTCTTTCTGTTCTGTTTGTTCAACTAAAAGAGTTGAACCTTAGTTTTGATTGAGCCGTTCTGAAACACTCTTTCTGTAGAAAATGCAAGTGGAGATTCGGAGCGCTCAGAGGGTAATAGTGGAAAAAGGAATGTCTCCAAATATAAACTACACAGAATCATTCTGTGAAACTTCTTTCTGATCTGTGCATTCAGCTAACAGAGTTAAACCATACTTTTGATTGAGCAGATCTGAACTCTCTTTCTGTAGAAAATGCAACTGGACATTTGGAGCGCTAAGAGAGTAGTAGTGGAAAAAGGAATATATTCAAATATAAACTACACAGAAAGATTCTGTGAAACTTCTTTCTGATCTGAGCATTCAGCTAACAGAGTTAAACCATACTTTTGATTGAGCAGTTTTGAAACACTCTGTCTGTAGAAAATGCAACTGGACATTCGTAGCGCTAAGTGGGTAATTGTGGAAAAAAGAATATGTTCAAATATAAACTACACAGAAGCATTGTATGAAACTTCTTTCTGTTCTGTGCATTCAACTAACAGAGTTGAACCTTACTTTTGATTGAGCCTTTCTGAAACACTCTTTCTGTAGAAAATGCAATTGGACATTCTGAGCGCTAAGAGGCCTATATTGGGAAAAAGAATATCTTCAAATAAAAACTACACAGAAGCATTGTGTGAAACTTATTTCTGATATGTTCATTAAGCTAACAGAGTTAAACCATACTTTTGATTGCGCAGTTCTGAACACTCTTTCTGTATAAAATGCAAGTGGACATTCGGAGCGCTAAGAGGGTAATAGTGGAAAAAGGAATATATTCAAATATAAACTACACAGTAGCATTCTGTGAAAATTCTTTCTGTTCTGTGCATTCAACTAACAGAGTTGAACCTTACTTTTGATTGAGCCGTTCTGAAACACTCTTTCTGTAGAAACTGCAATTGGACATGCTAAGCGCTAAGAGGCCTACATTTTGAAAAAGAATATCTTCAAATAAAAACTACACAGATGCATTCTGTGAAACTTATTTCTGATCTGTAAATTCAGTTAACAGAGATAAAACATATTTTTGATTGAGCAGTTATGAAAAACTCTTTTTGTAGAAAATGCAAGTGGAGATTCGGAGCGCTAAGAGGGTAATAGTGGAAAAAGGAATGTCTTCAAATATAAACTACACAGAATCATTCGGTGAAACTTCTTTCTCATCTGTGCATTCAGCTAACAGAGTTAAACCATACTTTTGATTGAGCAGATCTGAACACTCTTTCTGTAGAAAATGCAACTGGACATTTGGAGCGCTAAGAGCGTAGTAGTGGAAAAAGGAATATATTCAAATATAAACTACACAGAAGCATTCTGTGAAACTTCTTTCTGATCTGAGCATTCAGCTAACAGAGTTAAACCATACTTTTGGTTGAGCAGTTTTGAAACACTCTGTCTGTAGAAAATGCAACTGGACATTCGTAGCGCTAAGTGGGTAATAGTGGAAAAAAGAATATGTTCAAATATAAACTACACAGAAGCATTGTATGAAACTTCTTTCTGTTCTGTGCATTCAACTAACAGAGTTGACCCTTACTTTTGATTGAGCCGTTCTGAAACACTCTTTCTGTAGAAACTGCAATTGGACATTCTCAGCACTAAGAGGCCTATATTGGGAAAAAGAATGTCTACAAATAAAAACTACACAGAAGAATGGTGTGAAACTTATTTCTGTTCTGTTTGTTCAACTAAAAGAGTTGAACCTTAGTTTTAATTGAGCCGTTCTGAAACACTCTTTCTGTAGAAAATGCAAGTGGAGATTCGGAGCGCTAAGAGGGTAATAGTGGAAAAAGGAATGTCTCCAAATATAAACTACACAGAATCATTCTGTGAAACTTCTTTCTGATCTGTGCATTCAGCTAACAGAGTTAAACCATACTTTTGATTGAGCAGATCTGAACTCTCTTTCTGTAGAAAATGCAACTGGACATTTGGAGCGCTAAGAGAGTAGTAGTGGAAAAAGGAATATATTCAAATATAAACTACACAGAAAGATTCTGTGAAACTTCTTTCTGATCTGAGCATTCAGCTAACAGAGTTAAACCATACTTTTGATTGAGCAGTTTTGAAACACTCTGTCTGTAGAAAATGCAACTGGACATTCGTAGCGCTAAGTGGGTAATTGTGCAAAAAAGAATATGTTCAAATATAAACTACACAGAAGCATTGTATGAAACTTATTTCTGTTCTGTGCATTCAACTAACAGAGTTGAACCTTACTTTTGATTGAGCCTTTCTGAAACACTCTTTCTGTAGAAAATGCATTTGGACATTCTGAGCGCTAAGAGGCCTATATTGGGAAAAAGAATATCTTCAAATAAAAACTACACAGAAGCATTGTGTGAAACTTATTTCTGATATGTTCATTAAGCTAACAGAGTTAAACCATACTTTTGATTGCGCAGTTCTGAACACTCTTTCTGTAGAAAATGCAAGTGGACATTCGGAGCGCTAAGAGGGTAATAGTGGAAAAAGGAATATATTCAAATATAAACTACACAGTAGCATTCAGTGAAAATTCTTTTTGTTCTGTGCATTCAACTAACAGAGTTGAACCTTACTTTTGATTGAGCCGTTCTGAAACACTCTTTCTGTAGAAACTGCAATTGGACATGCTAAGCGCTAAGAGGCCTACATTGGGAAAAAGAATATCCTCAAATAAAAACTACACAGATGCATTCTGTGAAACTTATTTCTGATCTGTAAATTCAGTTAACAGAGATAAAACATATTTTTGATTGAGCAGTTATGAAACACTCTTTTTGTAGAAAATGCAAGTGGAGATTCGGAGCGCTAAGAGGGTAATAGTGGAAAAAGTAATGTCTTCAAATATAAACTACACAGAATCATTCGGTGAAACTTCTTTCTGATCTGTGCATTCAGCTAACAGAGTTAAACCATACTTTTGATTGAGCAGATCTGAACTCTCTTTCTGTAGAAAATGCAACTGGACATTTGGAGCGCTAAGAGCGTAGTAGTGGAAAAAGGAATATATTCAAATATAAACTACACAGAAGCATTCTGTGAAACTTCTTTCTGATCTGAGCATTCAGCTAACGGAGTTAAACCATACTTTTGATTGAGCAGTTTTGAAACACTCTGTCTGTAGAAAATGCAACTGGACATTCGTAGCGCTAAGTGGGAAATAGTGGAAAAAAAATATGTTCAAATATAAACTACACAGAAGCATTGTATGAAACTTCTTTCTGTTCTGTGCATTCAACTAACAGAGTTGAACCTTACTTTTGATTGAGCCGTTCTGAAACACTCTTTCTGTAGAAACTGCAATTGGACATTCTGAGCGCTAAGAGGCCTATATTGGGAAAAATAATATCTTCAAATAAAAACTACACAGAAGCATTGTGTGAAACTTATTTCTGATAGGTTCATTAAGCTAACAGAGTTAAACCATACTTTTGATTGCGCAGTTCTGAACACTCTTTCTGTAGAAAATGCAAGTGGACATTCGGAGCGCTAAGAGGGTCATAGTGGAAAAAGGAATATATTCAAATATAAACTACACAGTAGCATTCTGTGAAAATTCTTTCTGTTCTGTGCATTCAACTAACAGAGTTGAACCTTACTTTTGATTGAGCCGTTCGGAAACACTCTTTCTGTAGAAACTGCAATTGGACATGCTAAGCGCTAAGAGGCCTACATTTTGAAAAAGAATATCTTCAAATAAAAACTACACAGATGCATTCTGTGAAACTTATTTCTGATCTGTAAATTCAGTTAACAGAGATAAAACATATTTTTGATTGAGCAGTTATGAAACACTCTTTTTGTAGAAAATGCAAGTGGAGATTCGGAGCGCTAAGAGGGTAATAGTGGAAAAAGGAATGTCTTCAAATATAAACTACACAGAATCATTCGGTGAAACTTCTTTCTGATCTGTGCATTCAGCTAACAGAGTTAAACCATACTTTTGATTGAGCAGATCTGAACACTCTTTCTGTAGAAAATGCAACTGGACATTTGGAGCGCTAAGAGCGTAGTAGTGGAAAAAGGAATATATTCAAATATGAACTACACAGAAGCATTCTGTGAAACTTCTTTCTGATCTGAGCATTCAGCTAACAGAGTTAAACCATACTTTTGATTGAGCAGTTTTGAAACACTCTGTCTGTAGAAAATGCAACTGGACATTCGTAGCGCTAAGTGGGTAATAGTGGAAAAAAGAATATGTTCAAATATAAACTACACAGAAGCATTGTATGAAACTTCTTTCTGTTCTGTGCATTCAACTAACAGAGTTGAACCTTACTTTTGATTGAGCCGTTCTGAAACACTCTTTCTGTAGTAACTGCAATTGGACAGTCTGAGCGCTAAGAGGCCTATATTGGGAAAAAGAATGTCTAAAAATAAAAACTACACAGAAGAATTGTGTGAAACATCTTTCTGTTCTGTTTGTTCAACTAAAAGAGTTGAACCTTAGTTTTGATTGAGCCGTTCTGAAACACTCTTTCTGTAGAAAATGCAAGTGGAGATTCGGAGCGCTAAGAAGGTAATAGTGGAAAAAGGAATGTCTCCAAATATAAACTACACAGAATCATTCGGTGAAACTTCTTTCTGATCTGTGCATTCAGCTAACAGACTTAAACCATACTTTTGATTGAGCAGATCTGAACTCTCTTTCTGTAGAAAATGCAACTGGACATTTGGAGCGCTAAGAGAGTAGTAGTGGAAAAAGGAATATATTCAAATATAAACTACACAGAAGCATTCTGTGAAACTACTTTCTGATCTGAGCATTCAGCTAACAGAGTTAAAACATACTTTTGATTGAGCAGTTTTGAAACACTCTGTCTGTAGAAAATGCAACTGGACATTCGTAGCGCTAAGTGGGTAATAGTGGAAAAAATATTATGTTCAAATATAAACTACACAGAAGCATTGTATGAAACTTCTTTCTGTTCTGTGCATTCAACTAACAGAGTTGAACCTTACTTTTGATTGAGCCTTTCTGAAACACTCTTTCTGTAGAAACTGCAATTGGACATTCTGAGCGCTAAGAGGCCTATATTGGGAAAAATAATATCTTCAAATAAAAACTACACAGAAGCATTGTGTGAAACTTATTTCTGATATGTTCATTAAGCTAACAGAGTTAAACCATACTTTTGATTGCGCAGTTCTGAACACTCTTTCTGTAGAAAATGCAAGTGGACATTCGGAGCGCTAAGAGGGTAATAGTGGAAAAAGGAATATATTCAAATATAAACTACACAGTAGCATTCTGTGAAAATTCTTTCTGTTCTGTGCATTCAACTAACAGAGTTGAACCTTACTTTTGATTGAGCCGTTCTGAAACACTCTTTCTGTAGAAACTGCAATTGGACATGCTAAGCGCTAAGAGGCCTACATTTTGAAAAAGAATATCTTCAAATAAAAACTACACAGATGCATTCTGTGAAACTTATTTCTGATCTGTAAATTCAGTTAACAGAGATAAAACATATTTCTGATTGATCAGTTATGAAACACTCCTTTGTAGAAAATGCAAGTGGAGATTCGGAGCGCTAAGAGGGTAATAGTGGAAAAAGGAATGTCTTCAAATATAAACTACACAGAATCATTCGGTGAAACTTCTTTCTGATCTGTGCATTCAGCTAACAGAGTTAAACCATACTTTTGATTGAGCAGATCTGAACACTCTTTCTGTAGAAAATGCAACTGGACATTTGGAGCGCTAAGAGCGTAGTAGTGGAAAAAGGAATATATTCAAATATAAACTACACAGAAGCATTCTGTGAAACTTCTTTCTGATCTGAGCATTCAGCTAACAGAGTTAAACCATACTTTTGATTGAGCAGTTTTGAAACACTCTGTCTGTAGAAAATGCAACTGGACATTCCTAGCGCTAAGTGGGTAATAGTGGAAAAAAGAATATGTTCAAATATAAACTACACAGAAGCATTGTATGAAACTTCTTTCTGTTCTGTGCATTCAACTAACAGAGTTGAACCTTACTTTTGATTGAGCCGTTCTGAAACACTCTTTCTGTAGAAACTGCAATTGGACATTCTGAGCGCTAAGAGGCCTATATTGGGAAAATAATGTCTACAAAAAAAAACTACACAGAAGAATTGTGTGAAACTTCTATCTGTTCTGTTTGTTCAACTAAAAGAGTTGAACCTTAGTTTTGATTGAGCCTTTCTGAAACACTCTTTCTGTAGAGACTGCAATTGGACATTCTGAGCGCTAAGAGGCCTATATTGGGAAAAATAGTATCTTCAAATAAAAACTACACAGAAGCATTGTGTGAAACTTATTTCTGATATGTTCATTAAGCTAACAGAGTTAAACCATACTTTTGATTGCGCAGTTCTGAACACTCTTTCTGTAGAAAATGCAAGTGGACATTCGGAGCGCTAAGAGGGTAATAGTGGAAAAAGGAATATATTCAAATATAAACTACACAGTAGCATTCTGTGAAAATTCTTTCTGTTCTGTGCATTCAACTAACAGAGTTGAACCTTACTTTTGATTGAGCCGTTCTGAAACACTCTTTCTGTAGAAACTGCAATTGGACATGCTAAGCGCTAAGAGGCCTACATTGGGAAAAAGAATATCTTCAAATAAAAACAACACAGATGCATTCTGTGAAACTTATTTCTGATCTGTAAATTCAGTTAACAGAGATAAAACATATTTTTGATTGAGCAGTTATGAAACACTCTTTTTGTAGATAATGCAAGTGGAGATTCGGAGCGCTAAGAGGGTAATAGTGGAAAAAGGAATGTCTCCAAGTATAAACTACACAGAATCATTCTGTGAAACTTCTTTCTGATCTGTGCATTCAGCTAACAGTGTTAAACCATACTTTTGATTGAGCAGATCTGAACTCTCTTTCTGTAGAAAATGCAACTGGACATTTGGAGCGCTAAGAGAGTAGTAGTGGAAAAAGGAATATATTCAAATATAAACTACACAGAAGCATTCTGTGAAACTTCTTTCTGATCTGAGCATTCAGCAAACAGAGTTAAACCATACTTTTGATTGAGCAGTTTTGAAACACTCTGTCTGTAGAAAATGCAACTGGACATTCGTAGCGCTATGTGGGTAATTGTGGAAAAAAGAATATGTTCAAATATAAACTACACAGAAGCACTGTATGAAACTTCTTTCTGTTCTGTGCATTCAACTAACAGAGTTGAACCTTACTTCTGATTGAGCCTTTCTGAAACACTCTTTCTGTAGAAACTGCAATTGGACATTCTGAGCGCTAAGAGGCCTATATTGGGAAAAAAAATATCTTCAAATAAAAACTACACAGAAACATTGTGTGAAACTTACTTCTGATATGTTCATTAAGCTAACAGAGTTAAACCATACTTTTGATTGCGCAGTTCTGAACACTCTTTCTGTAGAAAATGCAAGTGGACTTTCGGAGCACTAAGAGGGTAATAGTGGAAAAAGTAATATATTCAAATTTAAACTACACAGTAGCATTCTGTGAAAATACTTTCTGTTCTGTGCATTCAACTAACAGAGTTGAACCTTACTTTTGATTGAGCCGTTCTGAAACACTCTTTCTGTAGAAACTGCAATTGGACATGTTAAGCGCTAAGAGGCCAACATTGGGAAAAAGAATATCTTCAAATAAAAACTACACAGATGCATTCTGTGAAACTTATTTCTGATCTGTAAATTCAGTTAACAGAGATAAAACATATTTTTGATTGAGCAGTTATGAAACACTCTTTTTGTAGAAAATGCAAGTGGAGATTCGGAGCGCTAAGAGGGTAATAGTGGAAAAATGAATGTCTTCAAATATAAACTACACAGTATCATTCGGTGAAACTTCTTTCTGATCTGTGCATTCAGCTAACAGAGTTAAACCATACTTTTGATTGAGCAGATCTGAACACTCTTTCTCTAGAAAATGCAACTGGACATTTGGAGCGCAAAGAGCGTAGTAGTGGAAAAAGGAATATATTCAAATATAAACTACACAGAAGCATTCTGTGAAACTTCTTTCTGATCTGAGCATTCAGCTAACAGAGTTAAACCATACTTTTGATTGAGCAGTTTTGAAACACTCTGTCTGTAGAAAATGCAACTGGACATTCGTAGCGCTAAGTGGGTAATAGTGGAAAAAAGAATATGTTCAAATATAAACTACACAGAAGCATTGTATGAAACTTCTTTCTGTTCTGTGCATTCAACTAACAGAGTTGAACCTTACTTTTGATTGAGCCGTTCTGAAACACTCTTTCTCTAGAAACTGCAATTGGACATTCTGAGCGCTAAGAGGCCTATATTGGAAAAAGAATGTCTACAAATAAAAACTACACAGAAGAATTGTGTGAAACTTCTTTCTGTTCTGTTTGTTCAACCAAAAGAGTTGAACCTTAGTTTTGATTGAGCCGTTCTGAAACACTCTTTCTGTACATAATGCAAGTGGAGATTCGGAGCGCTAGGAGGGTAATAGTGGAAAAAGGAATGTCTCCAAATATAAACTACACAGAATCATTCTGTGAAACTTCTTTCTGATCTGTGCATTCAGCTAACAGAGTTAAACCATACTTTTGATTGAGCAGATCTGAACTCTCTTTCTGTAGAAAATGCAACTGGACATTTGGAGCGCTAAGAGAGTAGTAGTGGAAAAAGGAATATATTCAAATATAAACTACACAGAAGCATTCTGTGAAACTTCTTTCTGATCTGAGCATTCAGCTAACAGAGTTAAACCATACTTTTGATTGAGCAGTTTTGAAACACTCTGTCTGTAGAAAATGCAACTGGACATTCGTAGCGCTAAGTGGGTAATAGTGGAAAAAAGAATATGTTCAAATATAAACTACACAGAAGCATTGTATGAAACTTCTTTCTGTTCTGTGCATTCAACTAACAGAGTTGAACCTTACTTTTGATTGAGCCTTTCTGAAACACTCTTTCTGTAGAAACTGCAATTGGACATTCTGAGCGCTAAGAGGCCTATATTGGGAAAAATAATATCTTCAAATAAAAACTACACAGAAGCATTGTGTGAAACTTATTTCTGATATGTTCATTAAGCTAACAGAGTTAAACCATACCTTTGATTGCGCAGTTCTGAACACTCTTTCTGTAGAAAATGCAAGTGGACATTCGGAGCGCTAAGAGGGTAATAGTGGAAAAAGGAATATATTCAAATATAAACTACACAGTAGCATTCTGTGAAAATTCTTTCTGTTCTGTGCATTCAACTAACAGAGTTGAAACTTACTTTTGATTGAGCCATTCTGAAACACTCTTTCTGTAGAAACTGCAATTGGACATGCTAAGCGCTAAGAGGCCTACATTGGGAAAAAGAATATCTTCAAATAAAAACTACACAGATGCATTCTGTGAAACTTATTTCTGATCTGTAAATTCAGTTAACAGAGATAAAACATATTTTTGATTGAGCAGTTATGAAACCCTCTTTTTGTAGAAAATGCAAGTGGAGATTCGGAGCGCTAAGAGGGTAATAGTGGAAAAAGGAATGTCTTCAAATATAAACTACACAGAATCATTCGCTGAAACTTCTTTCTGATCTGTGCATTCAGCTAACAGAGTTAAACCATACTTTTGATTGAGCAGATCTGAACACTCTTTCTGTAGAAAATGCAACGGGACATTTGGAGCGCTAAGAGCGTAGTAGTGGAAAAAGGAATATATTCAAATATAAACTACACAGAAGCATTCTGTGAAACTTCTTTCTGATCTGAGCATTCAGCTAACAGAGTTAAACCATACTTTTGATTGAGCAGTTTTGAAACACTCTGTCTGTAGGAAATGCAACTGGACATTCGTAGCGCTAAGTGGGTAATAGTGGAAAAAAGAATATGTTCAAATATAAACTACACAGAAGCATTGTATGAAACTTCTTTCTGTTCTGTGCATTCAACTAACAGAGTTGAACCTTACTTTTGATTGAGCCGTTCTGAAACACTCTTTTGTAGAAACTGCAATTGGACATTCTGAGCGCTAAGAGGCCTATATTGGGAAAAAGAATGTCTACAAATAAAAACTACACAGAAGAATTGTGTGAAACTACTTTTTGTTCTGTTTGTTCAACTAAAAGAGTTGAACCTTAGTTTTGATTGAGCCGTTCTGAAACACTCTTTCTGTAGAAAATGCAAGTGGAGATTCGGAGCCCTAAGAGGGTAATAGTGGAAAAAGGAATGTCTCCAAATATAAACTACACAGAATCATTCTGTGAAACGTCTTTCTGATCTGTGCATTCAGCTAACAGAGTTAAACCATACTTTTGATTGAGCAGATCTGAACACTCTTTCTGTAGAAAATGCAACTGGACATTTGGAGCGCTAAGAGAGTAGTAGTGGAAAAAGGAATATATTCAAATATAAACTACACAGAAGCATTCTGTGAAACTTCTTTCTGATCTGAGCATTCAGCTAACAGAGTTAAACCATACTTTTGATTGAGCAGTTTTGAAACACTCTGTCTGTAGAAAATGCAACTGGACATTCGTAGCGCTAAGTGGGTAATAGTGGAAAAAAGAATATGTTCAAATATAAACTACACAGAAGCATTGTATGAAACTTCTTTCTGTTCTGTGCATTCAACTAACAGAGTTGAACCTTACTTTTGATTGAGCCTTTCTGAACACTCTTTCTGTAGAAACTGCAATTGGACATTCTGAGCGCTATGAGGCCTCTATTGGGAAAAATAACATCTTCAAATAAAAACTACACAGAAGCATTGTGTGAAACTTATTTCTGATATGTTCATTAAGCTAACAGAGTTAAACCATACTTTTGATTGCGCAGTTCTGAAAACTCTTTCTGTAGAAAATGCAAGTGGACATTCGGAGCGCTAAGAGGGTAATAGTGGAAAAAGGAATATATTCAAATATAAACTACACAGTAGCATTCTGTGAAAATACTTTCTGTTCTGTGCATTCAACTAACAGAGTTGAACCTTACTTTTGATTGAGCCGTTCTGAAACACTCTTTCTGTAGAAACTGCAATTGGACATGCTAAGCGCTAAGAGGCCTACATTGGGAAAAAGAATATCTTCAAATAAAAACTACACAGATGCATTCTGTGAAACTTATTTCTGATCTGTAAATTCAGTTAACAGAGATAAAACATATTTTTGATTGAGCAGTTATGAAACACTCTTTTTGTAGAAAATGCAAGTGGAGATTCGGAGCGCTAAGAGGGTAATAGTGGAAAAAGTAATGTCTCCAAATATAAACTACACAGAATCATTCTGTGAAACTTCTTTCTGATCTGTGCATTCAGCTAACAGAGTTAAACCATACTTTTGATTGAGCAGATCTGAACACTCTTTCTGTAGAAAATGCAACTGGACTTTTGGAGCACTAAGAGAGTAGTATTGGAAAAAGGAATATATTCAAATATAAACTACACAGAAGCATTCTGTGAAACTTCTTTCTGATCTGAGCATTCAGCTAACAGAGTTAAACCATACTTTTGATTGAGCAGTTTTGAAACTCTCTGTCTGTAGAAAATGCAACTGGACATTCGTAGCGCTAAGTGGGTAATAGTGGAAAAAAGAATATGTTCAAATATAAACTACACAGAAGCATTGTATGAAACTACTTTCTGTTCTGTGCATTCAACTAACAGAGTTGAACCTTACTTTTGATTGAGCCTTTCTGAAACACTCTTTCTGTAGAAACTGCAATTGGACATTCTGAGCGCTAAGAGGCCTCTATTGGGAAAAATAATATCTTCAAATAAAACTACACAGAAGCATTGTGTGAAACTTATTTCTGATATGTTCATTAAGCTAACAGAGTTAAACCATACTTTTGATTGCGCAGTTCTGAACACTCTTTCTGTAGAAAATGCAAGTGGACATTCGGAGCGCTAAGAGGGTAATAGTGGAAAAAGGAATATATTCAAATATAAACTACACAGTAGCATTCTGTGAAAATTCTTTCTGTTCTGTGCATTCAACTAACAGAGTTGAACCTTACTTTTGATTGAGCCGTTCTGAAACACTCTTTCTGTAGAAACTGCAATTGGACATGCTAAGCGCTAAGAGGCCTACATTGGGAAAAAGAATATCTTCAAATAAAAACTACACAGATGCATTCTGTGAAACTTATTTCTGATCTGTAAATTCAGTTAACAGAGATAAAACATATTTTTGATTGAGCAGTTATGAAACACTCTTTTTGTAGAAAATGCAAGTGGAGATTCGGAGCGCTAAGAGGGTAATAGTGGAAAAAGGAATGTCTTCAAATATAAACTACACAGAATCATTCGGTGAAACTTCTTTCTGATCTGTGCATTCAGCTAACAGAGTTAAACCATACTTTTGATTGAGCAGATCTGAACACTCTTTCTGTAGAAAATGCAACTGGACATTCGTAGCGCTAAGTGGGTAATAGTGGAAAAAAGAATATGTTCAAATATAAACTACACAGAAGCATTGTATGAAACTTCTTTCTGTTCTGTGCATTCAACTAACAGAGTTGAACCTTACTTTTGATTGAGCCGTTCTGAAACACTCTTTCTGTAGAAACTGCAATTGGACATGCTAAGCGCTAAGAGGCCTACATTGGGAAAAAGAATATCTTTAAATAAAAACTACACAGATGCATTCTGTGAAACTTATTTCTGATCTGTAAATTCAGTTAACAGAGATAAAACATATTTTTGATTGAGCAGTTATGAAACACACTTTCTGTAGAAAATGCAAGTGGAGATTCGGAGCGCTAAGCGGGTAATAGTGGAAAAATGAATGTCTCCAAATATAAACTACACAGAATCATTCTGTGAAACTTCTTTCTGATCTGTGCATTCAGCTAACAGAGTTAAACCATACTTTTGATTGAGCAGATCTGAACACTCTTTCTGTAGAAAATGCAACTGGACATTTGGAGCGCTAAGAGAGTAGTAGTGGAAAAAGGAATATATTCAAATATAAACTACACAGAAGCATTCTGTGAAACTTCTTTCTGATCTGAGCATTCAGCTAACAGAGTTAAACCATACTTTTGATTGAGCAGTTTTGAAACACTCTGTCTGTAGAAAATGCAACTGGACATTCGTAGCGCTAAGTGGGTAATAGTGGAAAAAAGAATATGTTCAAATATAAACTACACAGAAGCATTGTATGAAACTTCTTTCTGTTCTGTGCATTCAACTAACAGAGTTGAACCTTACTTTTGATTGAGCCTTTCTGAAACACTCTTTCTGTAGAAACTGCAATTGGGCATTCTGAGCGCTAAGAGGCCCCTATTGGGAAAAACAATATCTTCAAATAAAAACTACACAGAAGCATTGTGTGAAACTTATTTCTGATATGTTCATTAAGCTAACAGAGTTAAGCCATACTTTTGATTGCGCAGTTCTGAACACTCTTTCTGTAGAAAATGCAAGTGGACATTCGGAGCGCTAAGAGGGTAATAGTGGAAAAAGTAATATATTCAAATATAAACTACACAGTAGCATTCTGTGAAAATTCTTTCTGTTCTGTGCATTCAACTAACAGAGTTGAACCTTACTTTTGATTGAGCCGTTCTGAAACACTCTTCCTGTAGAAACTGCAATTGGACATGCTAAGCGCTAAGAGGCCTACATTGGGAAAAAGAATATCTTCAAATAAAAACTACACAGATGCATTCTGTGAAACTTATTTCTGATCTGTAAATTCAGTTAACAGAGATAAAACATATTTTTGATTGAGCAGTTATGAAACACTCTTTTTGTAGAAAATGCAAGTGGAGATTCGGAGCGCTAAGAGGGTAATAGTGGAAAAAGGAATGTCTTCAAATATAAACTACACAGAATCATTCTGTGAAACTTCTTTCTGATCTGTGCATTCAGCTAACAGAGTTAAACCATACTTTGAGCAGATCTGAACACTCTTTCTGTAGAAAATGCAACTGGACATTTGGAGCGCTAAGAGAGTAGTAGTGGAAAAAGGAATATATTCAAATATAAACTACACAGAAGCATTCTGTGAAACTTCTTTCTGATCTGAGCATTCAGCTAACAGAGTTAAACCATACTTTTGATTGAGCAGTTTTGAAACACTCTGTCTGTAGAAAATGCAACTGGACATTCGTAGCGCTAAGTGGGTAATAGTGGAAAAAAGAATATGTTCAAATATAAACTACACAGAAGCATTGTATGAAACTTCTTTCTGTTCTGTGCATTCAACTAACAGAGTTGAACCTTACTTTTGATTGAGCCTTTCTGAAACACTCTTTCTGTAGAAACTGCAATTGGACATTCTGAGCGCTAAGAGGACCCTATTGGGAAAAACAATATCTTCAAATAAAAACTACACAGAAGCATTGTGTGAAACTTATTTCTGATATGTTCATTAAGCTAACAGAGTTAAACCATACTTTTGATTGCGCAGTTCTGAACACTCTTTCTGTAGAAAATGCAAGTGGACATTCGGAGCGCTAAGAGGGTAATAGTGGAAAAAGGAATATATTCAAATATAAACTACACAGTAGCATTCTGTGAAAATTCTTTCTGTTCTGTGCATTCAACTAACAGAGTTGAACCTTACTTTTGATTGAGCCGTTCTGAAACACTCTTTCTGTAGAAACTGCAATTGGACATGCTAAGCGCTAAGAGGCCTACATTGGGAAAAAGAATATCTTCAAATAAAAACTACACAGATGCATTCTGTGAAACTTATTTCTGATCTGTAAATTCAGTTAACAGAGATAAAACATATTTTTGATTGAGCAGTTATGAAACACTCTTTTTGTAGAAAATGCAAGTGGAGATTCAGAGCGCTAAGAGGGTAATAGTGGAAAAAGGAATGTCTTCAAATATAAACTACACAGAATCATTCGGTGAAACTTCTTTGTGATCTGTGCATTCAGCTAACAGAGTTAAACCATACTTTTGATTGAGCAGATCTGAACACTCTTTCTGTAGAAAATGCAACTGGACATTTGGAGCGCTAAGAGCGTAGTAGTGGAAAAAGGAATATATTCAAATATAAACTACACAGAAGCATTCTGTGAAACTTCTTTCTGATCTGAACATTCAGCTAACAGAGATAAACCATACTTTTGATTGAGCAGTTTTGAAACAGTCTGTCTGTAGAAAATGCAACTGGACATTCGTAGCGCTAAGTGGGTAATAGTGGAAAAAAGAATATGTTCAAATATAAACTACACAGAAGCATTGTATGAAACTTCTTTCTGTTCTGTGCATTCAACTAACAGAGTTGAACCTTACTTTTGATTGAGCCGTTCTGAAACACTCTTTCTGTAGAAACTGCAATTGGACATTCTGAGCGCTAAGAGGCCTATATTGGGAAAAAGAATGTCTACAAATAAAAACTACACAGAAGAATTGTGTGAAACTTCTTTCTGTTCTGTTTGTTCAACTAAAAGAGTTGAACCTTAGTTTTGATTGAGCCGTTCTGAAACACTCTTTCTGTAGAAAATGCAAGTGGAGATTCGGAGCGCTTAGAGGGTAATAGTGGAAAAAGGAATGTCTCCAAATATAAACTACACAGAATCATTCTGTGAAACTTCTTTCTGATCTGTGCATTCAGCTAACAGAGTTAAACCATACTTTTGATTGAGCAGATCTGAACACTCTTTCTGTAGAAAATGCAACTACACATTTGGAGCGCTAAGAGAGTAGTAGTGGAAAAAGGAATATATTCAAATATAAACTACACAGAAGCATTCTGTGAAACTTCTTTCTGATCTGAGCATTCAGCTAACAGAGTTAAACCATACTTTTGATTGAGCAGTTTTGAAACACTCTGTCTGTAGAAAATGCAACTGGACATTCGTAGCGCTAAGTGGGTAATAGTGGAAAAAAGAATATGTTCAAATATAAACTACACAGAAGCATTGTATGAAACTTCTTTCTGTTCTGTGCATTCAACTAACAGAGTTGAACCTTACTTTTGATTGAGCCTTTCTGAAACACTCTTTCTGTAGAAACTGCAATTGGACATTCTGAGCGCTAAGAGGCCTCTATTGGGAAAAATAATATCTTCAAATAAAAACTACACAGAAGCATTGTGTGAAACTTATTTCTGATATGTTCATTAAGCTAACAGAGTTAAACCATACTTTTGATTGCGCAGTTCTGAACACTCTTTCTGTAGAAAATGCAAGTGGACATTCGGAGCGCTAAGAGGGTAATAGTGGAAAAAGGAATATATTCAAATATAAACTACACAGTAGCATTCTGTGAAAATCCTTTCTGTTCTGTGCATTCAACTAACAGAGTTGAACCTTACTTTTGATTGAGCCGTTCTGAAACACTCTTTCTGTAGAAACTGCAATTGGACATGCTAAGCGCTAAGAGGCCTACATTGGGAAAAAGAATATCTTCAAATAAAAACTACACAGATGCATTCTGTGAAACTTATTTCTGATCTGTAAATTCAGTTAACAGAGATAAAACATATTTTTGATTGAGCAGTTATGAAACACTCTTTTTGTAGAAAATGCAAGTGGAGATTCGGAGCGCTAAGAGGGTAATAGTGGAAAAAGGAATGTCTTCAAATATAAACTACACAGAATCATTCGGTGAAACTTCTTTCTGATCTGTGCATTCAGCTAACAGAGTTAAACCATACTTTTGATTGAGCAGATCTGAACATTCTTTCTGTAGAAAATGCAACTGGACATTTGGAGCGCTAAGAGCGTAGTAGTGGATAAAGGAATATATTCAAATATAAACTACACAGAAGCATTCTGTGAAACTTCTTTCTGATCTGAGCATTCAGCTAACAGAGTTAAACGATACTTTTGATTGAGCAGTTTTGAAACACTCTGTCTGTAGAAAATGCAACTGGACATTCGTAGCGCTAAGTGGGAAATAGTGGAAAAAAGAATATGTTCAAATATAAACTACACAGAAGCATTGTATGAAACTTCTTTCTGTTCTGTGCATTCAACTAACAGAGTTGAACCTTACTTTTGATTGAGCCGTTCTGAAACACTCTTTCTGTAGAAACTGCAATTGGACATTCTGAGCGCTAAGAGGCCTATATTGGGAAAAAGAATGTCTACAAATAAAAACTACACAGAAGAATTGTGTGAAACTTCTTTCTGTTCTGTTTGTTCAACTAAAAGAGTTGAACCTTAGTTTTGATTGAGCCGTTCTGAAACACACTTTCTGTAGAAAATGCAAGTGGAGATTCGGAGCGCTAAGAGGGTAATAGTGGAAAAAGGAATGTCTCCAAATATAAACTACACAGAATCATTCTGTGAAACTTCTTTCTGATCTGTGCATTCAGCTAACAGAGTTAAACCATACTTTTGATTGAGCAGATCTGAACACTCTTTCTGTAGAAAATGCAACTGGACATTTGGAGCGCTAAGAGAGTAGTAGTGGAAAAAGGAATATATTCAAATATAAACTACACAGAATCATTCTGTGAAACTTCTTTCTGATCTGAGCATTCAGCTAACAGAGTTAAACCATATTTTGATATAGCAGTTTTGAAACACTCTGTCTGTAGAAAATGCAACTGGACATTCGTAGCGCTAAGTGGGTAATAGTGGAAAAAAGAATATGTTCAAATATAAACTACACAGAAGCATTGTATGAAACTTCTTTCTGTTCTGTGCATTCAACTAACAGAGGTGAACCTTACTTTTGATTGAGCCTTTCTGAAACACTCTTTCTGTTGAAACTGCAATTGGACATTCTGAGCGCTAAGAGGCCTCTATTGGAAAAATAATAACTTCAAATAAAAACTACACAGAAGCATTGTGTGAAACTTATTTCTGATATGTTCATTAAGCTAACAGAGTTAAACCATACTTTTGATTGCGCAGTTCTGAACACTCTTTCTGTAGAAAATGCAAGTGGACATTCGGAGCGCTAAGAGGGTAATAGTGGAAAAAGGAATATATTCAAATATAAACTACACAGTAGCATTCTGTGAAAATTCTTTCTGTTCTGTGCATTCAACTAACAGAGTTGAACCTTACTTTTGATTGAGCCGTTCTGAAACACTCTTTCTGTAGAAACTGCAATTGGACATGCTAAGCGCTAAGAGGCCTACATTGGGAAAAAGAATATCTTCAAATAAAAACTACACAGATGCATTCTGTGAAACTTATTTCTGATCTGTAAATTCAGTTAACAGAGATAAAACATATTTTTGATTGAGCAGTTATGAAACACTCTTTTTGTAGAAAATGCAAGTGGAGATTCGGAGCGCTAAGAGGGTAATAGTGGAAAAAGGAATGTCTTCAAATATAAACTACACAGAATCATTCGTTGAAACTTCTTCCTGAAATGTGCATTCAGCTAACAGAGTTAAACCATACTTTTGATTGAGCAGATCTGAACACTCTTTCTGTAGAAAATGCAACTGGACATTTCGAGCGCTAAGAGCGTAGTAGTGGAAAAAGGAATATATTCAAATATAAACTACACAGAAGCATTCTGTGAAACTTCTTTCTGATCTGAGCATTCAGCTAACAGAGTTAAACCATACTTTTGATTGAGCAGTTTTGAAACACTCTGTCTGTAGAAAATGCAACTGGACATTCGTAGCGCTAAGTGGGTAATAGTGGAAAAAAGAATATGTTCAAATATGAACTACACAGAAGCATTGTATGAAACTTCTTTGTGTTCTGTGCATTCAACTAACAGAGTTGAACCTTACTTTTGATTGAGCCGTTCTGAAACACTCTTTCTGTAGAAACTGCAATTGGACATTCTGAGCGCTAAGAGGCCTATATTGGGAAAAAGAATGTCTACAAATAAAAACTACACAGAAGAATTGTGTGAAACTTCTTTCTGTTCTGTTTGTTCAACTAAAAGAGTTGAACCTTAGTTTTGATTGAGCCGTTCTGAAACACTCTTTCTGTAGAAAATGCAAGTGGAGATTCGGAGCGCTAAGAGGGTAATAGTGGAAAAAGGAATGTCTCCAAATATAAACTACACAGAATCATTCTGTGAAACTTCTTTCTGATCTGTGCATTCAGCTAACAGAGTTAAAACATACTTTTGATTGAGCAGATCTGAACTCTCTTTCTGTAGAAAATGCAACTGGACATTTGGAGCGCTAAGAGAGTAGTAGTGGAAAAAGGAATATATTCAAATATAAACTACACAGAAGCATTCTGTGAAACTTCTTTCTGATCTGAGCATTCAGCTAACAGAGTTAAACCATACTTTTGATTGAGCAGTTTTGAAACACTCTGTCTGTAGAAAATGCAACTGGACATTCGTAGCGCTAAGTGGGTAATAGTGGAAAAAAGAATATGTTCAAATATAAACTACACAGAAGCATTTTATGAAACTTCTTTCTGTTCTGCGCATTCAACTAACAGAGTTGAACCTTACTTTTGATTGAGCCTTTCTGAAACACTCTTTCTGTAGAAACTGCAATTGGACATTCTGAGCGCTAAGAGGCCTCTATTGGGAAAAATAATATCTTCAAATAAAAACTACACAGAAGCATTGTGTGAAACTTATTTCTGATATGTTCATTAAGCTAACAGAGTTAAACCATACTTTTGATTGCGCAGTTCTGAACACTCTTTCTGTAGAAAATGCAAGTGGACATTCGGAGCGCTAAGAGGGTAATAGTGGAAAAAGGAATATATTCAAATATAAACTACACAGTAGCATTCTGTGAAAATTCTTTCTGTTCTGTGCATTCAACTAACAGAATTGAACCTTACTTTTGATTGAGCCGTTCTGAAACACTCTTTCTGTAGAAACTGCAATTGGACATGCTAACCGCTAAGAGGCCTACATTGGGAAAAAGAATATCTTCAAATAAAAACTACACAGATGCATTCTGTGAAACTTATTTCTGATCTGAAAATTCAGTTAACAGAGATAAAACATATTTTTGATTGAGCAGTTATGAAACACTCTTTTTGTAGAAAATGGAAGTGGAGATTCGGAGCGCTAAGAGGGTAATAGTGGAAAAAGGAATGTCTTCAAATATAAACTACACAGAATCATTCGGTGAAACTTCTTTCTGATCTGTGCATTCAGCTAACAGAGTTAAACCATACTTTTGATTGAGCAGATCTGAACACTCTTTCTGTAGATAATGCAACTGGACATTTGGAGCGCTAAGAGCGTAGTAGTGGAAAAAGGAATATATTCAAATATAAACTACACAGAAGCATTCTGTGAAACTTCTTTCTGATCTGAGCATTCAGCTAACAGATTTAAACCATACTTTTGATTGAGCAGTTTTGAAACACTCTGTCTGTAGAAAATGCAACTGGAAATTCGTAGCGCTAAGTGGGTAATTGTGGAAAAAAGAATATGTTCAAATATAAACTACACAGAAGCATTGTATGAAACTTCTTTCTGTTCTGTGCATTCAACTAACAGAGTTGAACCTTACTTTTGATTGAGCCGATCTGAAACACTCTTTCTGTAGAAACTGCAATTGGACATTCTGAGCGCTAAGAGGCCTATATTGGGAAAAAGAATGTCTACAAATAAAAACTACACAGAAGAATTGTGTGAAACTTCTTTCTGTTCTGTTTGTTCAACTAAAAGAGTTGAACCTTAGTTTTGATTGAGCCGTTCTGAAACACTCTTTCTGTAGAAAATGCAAGTATAGATTCGGAGCGCTAAGAGGGTAATAGTGGAAAAAGGAATGTCTCCAAATATAAACTACACAGAATCATTCTGTGAAACTTCTTTCTGATCTGTGCATTCAGCTAACAGAGTTAAACCATACTTTTGATTGAGCAGATCTGAACACTCTTTCTGTAGAAAATGCAACTGGACATTTGGAGCGCTAAGAGAGTAGTAGTGGAAAAAGGAATATATTCAAATATAAACTACACAGAAGCATTCTGTGAAACTTCCTTCTGATCTGAGCATTCAGCTAACAGAGTTAAACCATACTTTTGATTGAGCAGTTTTGAAACACTCTGTCTGTAGAAAATGCAACTGGACATTCGTAGCGCTAAGTGGGTAATAGTGGAAAAAAGAATATGTTCAAATATAAACTACACAGAAGCATTGTATGAAACTTCTTTCTGTTCTGTGCATTCAACTAACAGAGTTGAACCTTACTTTTGATTGAGCCTTTCTGAAACACTCTTTCTGTAGAAACTGCAATTGGACATTCTGAGCGCTAAGAGGCCTCTATTGGGAAAAATAATATCTTCAAATAAAAACTACACAGAAGCATTGTGTGAAACTTATTTCTGATATGTTCATTAAGCTAACAGATTTAAACCATACTTTTGATTGCGCAGTTCTGAACACTCTTTCTGTAGAAAATGCAAGTGGACATTCGGAGCGCTAAGAGGGTAATAGTGGAAAAAGGAATATATTCAAATATAAACTACACAGTAGCATTCTGTGAAAATTCTTTCTGTTCTGTGCATTCAACTAACAGATTTGAACCTTACTTTTGATTGAGCCGTTCTGAAACACTCTTTCTGTAAAAACTGCAATTGGACATGCTAAGCGCTAAGAGGCCTACATTGGGAAAAAGAATATCTTCAAATAAAAACTACACAGATGCATTCTGTGAAACTTATTTCTGATCTGTAAATTCAGTTAACAGAGATAAAACATATTTTTGATTGAGCAGTTATGAAACACTCTTTTTGTAGAAAATGCAAGTGGAGATTCGGAGCGCTAAGAGGGTAATAGTGGAAAAAGGAATGTCTTCAAATATAAACTACACAGAATCATTCGGTGAAACTTCTTTCTGATCTGTGCATTCAGCTAACAGAGTTAAACCATACTTTTGATTGAGCAGATCTGAACACTCTTTCTGTAGAAAATGCAACTGGACATTTGGAGCGCTAAGAGCGTAGTAGTGGAAAAAGGAATATATTCAAATATAAACTACACAGAAGCATTCTGTGAAACTTCTTTCTGATCTGAGCATTCAGCTAACAGAGTTAAACCATACTTTTGATTGAGCAGTTTTGAAACACTCTGTCTGTAGAAAATGCAACTGGACATTCGTAGCGCTAAGTGGGTAATAGTGGAAAAAAGAATATGTTCAAATATAAACTACACAGAAGCATTGTATGAAACTTCTTTCTGTTCTGTGCATTCAACTAACAGAGTTGAACCTTACTTTTGATTGAGCCGTTCTGAAACACTCTTTCTGTAGAAACTGCAATTGGACATTCTGAGCGCTAAGAGGCCTATATTGGGAAAAAGAATGTCTACAAATAAAAACTACACAGAAGAATTGTGTGAAACTTCTTTCTGTTCTGTTTGTTCAACTAAAAGAGTTGAACCTTAGTTTTGATTGAGCCGTTCTGAAACACTCTTTCTGTAGAAAATGCAAGTGGAGATTCGGAGCGCTAAAAGGGTAATAGTGGAAAAAGGAATGTCTCCAAATATAAACTACACAGAATCATTCGGTGAAACTTCTTTCTGATCTGTGCATTCAGCTAACAGAGTTAAACCATACTTTTGATTGAGCAGATCTGAACACTCTTTCTGTAGATAATGCAACTGGACATTTGGAGCGCTAAGAGCGTAGTATTGGAAACAGGAATATATTCAAATATAAACTACACAGAAGCATTCTGTGAAACTTCTTTCTGATCTGAGCATTCAGCTAACAGAGTTAAACCATACTTTTGATTGAGCAGTTTTGAAACACTCTGTAGAAAATGCAACTGGACATTCGTTGCGCTAAGTGGGTAATAGTGGAAAAAAGAATATGTTCAAATATGAACTACACAGAAGCATTGTATGAAACTTCTTTGTGTTCTGTGCATTCAACTAACAGAGTTGAACCTTACTTTTGATTGAGCCGTTCTGAAACACTCTTTCTGTAGAAACTGCAATTGGACATTCTGAGCGCTAAGAGGCCTATATTGGGAAAAAGAATGTCTACAAATAAAAACTACACAGAAGAATTGTGTGAAACTTCTTTCTGTTCTGTTTGTTCAACTAAAAGAGTTGAACCTTAGTTTTGATTGTGCCGTTCTGAAACACTCTTTCTGTAGAAAATGCAAGTGGAGATTCGGAGCGCTAAGAGGGTAATAGTGGAAAAAGGAATGTCTCCAAATATAAACTACACAGAATCATTCTGTGAAACTTCTTTCTGATCTGTGCATTCAGCTAACAGATTTAAACCATACTTTTGATTGAGCAGATCTGAACTCTCTTTCTGTAGAAAATGCAACTGGACATTTGGAGCGCTAAGAGAGTAGTAGTGGAAAAAGGAATATATTCAAATATAAACTACACAGAAGCATTCTGTGAAACTTCTTTCTGATCTGAGCATTCAGCTAACAGAGTTAAACCATACATTTGATTGAGCAGTTTTGAAACACTCTGTCTGTAGAAAATGCAACTGGACATTCGTAGCGCTAAGTGGGTAATAGTGGAAAAAATAATATGTTCAAATATAAACTACACAGAAGCATTGTATGAAACTTCTTTCTGTTCTGTGCATTCAACTAACAGAGTTGAACCTTACTTTTGATTGAGCCTTTCTGAAACACTCTTTCTGTAGAAACTGCAATTGGACATTCTGAGCTCTAAGAGGCCTCTATTGGGAAAAATAATATCTTCAAATAAAAACTACACAGAAGCATTGTGTGAAACTTATTTCTGATATGTTCATTAAGCTAACAGAGTTAAACCATACTTTTGATTGCGCAGTTCTGAACACTCTTTCTGTAGAAAATGCAAGTGGACATTCGGAGCGCTAAGAGGGTAATAGTGGAAAAAGGAATATATTCAAATATAAACTACACAGTAGCATTCTGTGAAAATTCTTTCTGTTCTGTGCATTCAACTAACAGAGTTGAACCTTACTTTTGATTGAGCCGTTCTGAAACACTCTTTCTGTAGAAACTGCAATTGGACATGCTAAGCGCTAAGAGGCCTACATTGGGAAAAAGAATATCTTCAAATAAAAACTACACAGATGTATTCTGTGAAACTTATTTCTGATCTGTAAATTCAGTTAACAGAGATAAAACATATTTTTGATTGAGCAGTTATGAAACACTCTTTTTGTAGAAAATGCAAGTGGAGATTCGGAGCGCTAAGAGGGTAATAGTGGAAAAAGGAATGTCTTCAAATATAAACTACACAGAATCATTCGGTGAAACTTCTTTCTGATCTGTGCATTCAGCTAACAGAGTTAAACCATGCTTTTGATTGAGCAGATCTGAACACTCTTTCTGTAGAAAATGCAACTGGACATTTGGAGCGCTAAGAGCGTAGTAGTGGAAAAAGGAATATATTCAAATATAAACTACACAGAAGCATTCTGTGAAACTTCTTTCTGATCTGAGCATTCAGCTAACTGAGTTAAACCATACTTTTGATTGAGCAGTTTTGAAACACTCTGTCTGTAGAAAATGCAACTGGACATTCGTAGGGCTAAGTGGGTAATAGTGGAAAAAAGAATATGTTCAAATATAAACTACACAGAAGCATTGTATGAAACTTCTTTCTGTTCTGTGCATTCAACTAACAGAGTTGAACCTTACTTTTGATTGAGCCGATCTGAAACTCTCTTTCTGTAGAAACTGCAATTGGACATTCTGAGCGCTAAGAGGCCTATATTGGGAAAAAGAATGTCTACAAATAAAAACTACACAGAAGAATTGTGTGAAACTTCTTTCTGTTCTGTTTGTTCAACTAAAAGAGTTGAACCTTAGTTTTGATTGAGCCGTTCTGAAACACTCTTTCTGTAGAAAATGCAAGTGGAGATTCGGAGCGCTAAGAGGGTAATAGTGGAAAAAGGAATGTCTCCAAATATAAACTACACAGAATCATTCTGTGAAACTTCTTTCTGATCTGTGCATTCAGCTAACAGAGTTAAACCATACTTTTGATTGAGCAGATCTGAACTCTCTTTCTGTAGAAAATACAACTGGACATTTGGAGCGCTAAGAGATTAGTAGTGGAAAAAGGAATATATTCAAATATAAACTAAACAGAATCATTCTGTGAAACTTCTTTCTGATCTGAGCATTCAGCTAACAGAGTTAAACCATACTTTTTATTGAGCAGTTTTGAAACACTCTGTCTGTAGAAAATGCAACTGGACATTCGTAGCGCTAAGTGGGTAATAGTGGAAAAAAGAATATGTTCAAATATAAACTACACAGAAGCATTGTATGAAACTACTTTCTGTTCTGTGCATTCAAATAACAGAGTTCAACCTTACTTTTGATTGAGCCTTTCTGAAACACTCTTTCTGTAGAAACTGCAATTGGACATTCTGAGCGCTAAGAGGCCTCTATTGGGAAAAATAATATCTTCAAATAAAAACTACACAGAAGCATTGTGTGAAACTTATTTCTGATATGTTCATTAAGCTAACAGAGTTAAACCATACTTTTGATTGCGCAGTTCTGAACACTCTTTCTGTAGAAAATGCAAGTGGACATTCGGAGCGCTAAGAGGGTAATAGTGGAAAAAGGAATATATTCAAATATAAACTACACAGTAGCATTCTGTGAAAATTCTTTCTGTTCTGTGCATTCAACTAACAGAGTTGAACCTTACTTTTGATTGAGCCGTTCTGAAACACTCTTTCTGTAGAAACTGCAATTGGACATGCTAAGCGCTAAGAGGCCTACATTGGGAAAAAGAATATCTTCAAATAAAAACTACACAGATGCATTCTGTGAAACTTATTTCTGATCTGTAAATTCAGTTAACAGAGATAAAACATATTTTTGATTGAGCAGTTATGAAACACTCTTTTTGTAGAAAATGCAAGTGGAGATTCGGAGCGCTAAGAAGGTAATAGTGGAAAAAGGAATGTCTTCAAATATAAACTACACAGAATCATTCGGTGAAACTACTTTCTGATCTGTGCATTCAGCTAACAGAGTTAAACCATACTTTTGATTGAGCAGATCTGAACACTCTTTCTGTAGAAAATGCAACTGGACATTTGGAGCGCTAAGAGCGTAGTATTGGAAACAGGAATATATTCAAATATAAACTACACAGAAGCATTCTGTGAAACTTCTTTCTGATCTGAGCATTCAGCTAACGGAGTTAAACCATACTTTTGATTGAGCAGTTTTGAAACACTCTGTCTGTAGAAAATGCAACTGGACATTCGTAGCGCTAAGTGGGTAATAGTGGAAAAAAGAATATGTTCAAATATAAACTACACAGAAGCATTGTATGAAACTTCTTTCTGTTCTGTGCATTCAACTAACAGAGTTGAACCTTACTTTTGATTGAGCCGATCTGAAACACTCTTTTGTAGAAACTGCAATTGGACATTCTGAGCGCTAAGAGGCCTATAATGGGAAAATGAATGTCTACAAATAAAAACTACACAGAAGAATTGTGTGAAACTTCTTTCTGTTCTGTTTGTTCAACTAAAAGAGTTGAACCTTAGTTTTGATTGAGCCGTTCTGAAACACTCTTTCTGTAGAAAATGCAAGTGGAGATTCGGAGCGCTAAGAGGGTAATAGTGGAAAAAGGAATGTCTCCAAATATAAACTACACAGAATCATTCTGTGAAACTTCTTTCTGATCTGTGCATTCAGCTAACAGAGTTAAACCATACCTTTGATTGAGCAGATCTGAACACTCTTTCTGTAGAAAATGCAACTGGACATTTGGAGCGCTAAGAGAGTAGTAGTGGAAAAAGGAATATATTCAAATATAAACTACACAGAAGCATTCTGTGAAACTTCTTTCTGATCTGAGCATTCAGCTAACAGAGTTAAACCATACTTTTGATTGAGCTGTTTTGAAACACTCTGTCTGTAGAAAATGCAACTGGACATTCGTAGCGCTAAGTGGGTAATAGTGGAAAAAAGAATATGTTCAAATATAAACTACACAGAAGCATTGTATGAAACTTCTTTCTGTTCTGTGCATTCAACTAACAGAGTTGAACCTTACTTTTGATTGAGCCTTTCTGAAACACTCTTTCTGTAGAAACTGCAATTGGACATTCTGAGCGCTAAGAGGCCTCTATTGGGAAAAATAATATCTTCAAATAATAACTACACAGAAGCATTGTGTGAAACTTATTTCTGATATGTTCATTAAGCTAACAGAGTTAAACCATACTTTTGATTGCACAGTTCTGAAAACTCTTTCTGTAGAAAATGCAAGTGGACATTCCGAGCGCTAAGAGGGTAATAGTGGAAAAAGGAATATATTCAAATATAAACTACACAGTAGCATTCTGTGAAAATTCTTTCTGTTCTGTGCATTCAACTAACAGAGTTGAACCTTACTTTTGATTGAGCCGTTCTGAAACACTCTTTCTGTAAAAACTGCAATTGGACATGCTAAGCGCTAAGAGGCCTACATTGGGAAAAAGAATATCTTCAAATAAAAACTACACAGATGCATTCTGTGAAACTTATTTCTGATCTGTAAATTCAGTTAACAGAGATAAAACATATTTTTGATTGAGCAGTTATGAAACACTCTTTTTGTAGAAAATGCAAGTGGAGATTCGGAGCGCTAAGAGGGTAATAGTGGAAAAAGGAATGTCTTCAAATATAAACTACACAGAATCATTCGGTGAAACTTCTTTCTGATCTGTGCATTCAGCTAACAGAGTTAAACCATACTTTTGATTGAGCAGATCTGAACACTCTTTCTGTAGAAAATGCAACTGGACATTTGGAGCGCTAAGAGCGTAGTAGTGGAAAAAGGAATATATTCAAATATAAACTACACAGAAGCATTCTGTGAAACTTCTTTCTGATCTGAGCATTCAGCTAACAGAGTTAAACCATACTTTTGATTGAGCAGTTTTGAAACACTCTGTCTGTAGAAAATGCAACTGGACATTCGTAGCGCTAAGTGGGTAATAGTGGAAAAAAGAATATGTTCAAATATAAACTACACAGAAGCATTGTATGAAACTTCTTTCTGTTCTGTGCATTCAACTAACAGAGTTGAACCTTACTTTTGATTGAGCCGTTCTGAAACACTCTTTCTGTAGAAACTGCAATTGGACATTCTGAGCGCTAAGAGGCCTATATTGGGAAAAAGAATGTCTACAAATAAAAACTACACAGAAGAATTGTGTGAAACTTCTTTCTGTTCTGTTTGTTCAACTAAAAGAGTTGAACCTTAGTTTTGATTGAGCCGTTCTGAAACACTCTTTCTGTAGAAAATGCAAGTGGAGATTCGGAGCGCTAAGAGGGTAATAGTGGAAAAAGGAATGTCTCCAAATATAAACTACACAGAATCATTCGGTGAAACTTCTTTCTGATCTGTGCATTCAGCTAACAGAGTTAAACCATACTTTTGATTGAGCAGATCTGAACACTCTTTCTGTAGATAATGCAACTGGACATTTGGAGCGCTAAGAGAGTACTAGTGGAAAAAGGAATATATTCAAATATAAACTACACAGAAGCATTCTGTGAAACTTCTTTCTGATCTGAGCATTCAGCTAACAGAGTTAAACCATACTTTTGATTGAGCAGTTTTGAAACACTCTGTAGAAAATGCAACTGGACATTCGTAGCGCTAAGTGGGTAATAGTGGAAAAAAGAATATGTTCAAATATGAACTACACAGAAGCATTGTATGAAACTTCTTTGTGTTCTGTGCATTCAACTAACAGAGTTGAACCTTACTTTTGATTGAGCCGTTCTGAAACACTCTTTCTGTAGAAACTGCAATTGGACATTCTGAGCGCTAAGAGGCCTATATTGGGAAAAAGAATGTCTACAAATAAAAACTACACAGAAGAATTGTGTGAAACTTCTTTCTGTTCTGTTTGTTCAACTAAAAGAGTTGAACCTTAGTTTTGATTGTGCCGTTCTGAAACACTCTTTCTGTAGAAAATGCAAGTGGAGATTCGGAGCGCTAAGAGGGTAATAGTGGAAAAAGGAATGTCTCCAAATATAAACTACACAGAATCATTCTGTGAAACTTCTTTCTGATCTGTGCATTCAGCTAACAGATTTAAACCATACTTTTGATTGAGCAGATCTGAACTCTCTTTCTGTAGAAAATGCAACTGGACATTTGGAGCGCTAAGAGAGTAGTAGTGGAAAAAGGAATATATTCAAATATAAACTACACAGAAGCATTCTGTGAAACTTCTTTCTGATCTGAGCATTCAGCTAACAGAGTTAAACCATACATTTGATTGAGCAGTTTTGAAACACTCTGTCTGTAGAAAATGCAACTGGACATTCGTAGCGCTAAGTGGGTAATAGTGGAAAAAATAATATGTTCAAATATAAACTACACAGAAGCATTGTATGAAACTTCTTTCTGTTCTGTGCATTCAACTAACAGAGTTGAACCTTACTTTTGATTGAGCCTTTCTGAAACACTCTTTCTGTAGAAACTGCAATTGGACATTCTGAGCTCTAAGAGGCCTCTATTGGGAAAAATAATATCTTCAAATAAAAACTACACAGAAGCATTGTGTGAAACTTATTTCTGATATGTTCATTAAGCTAACAGAGTTAAACCATACTTTTGATTGCGCAGTTCTGAACACTCTTTCTGTAGAAAATGCAAGTGGACATTCGGAGCGCTAAGAGGGTAATAGTGGAAAAAGGAATATATTCAAATATAAACTACACAGTAGCATTCTGTGAAAATTCTTTCTGTTCTGTGCATTCAACTAACAGAGTTGAACCTTACTTTTGATTGAGCCGTTCTGAAACACTCTTTCTGTAGAAACTGCAATTGGACATGCTAAGCGCTAAGAGGCCTACATTGGGAAAAAGAATATCTTCAAATAAAAACTACACAGATGTATTCTGTGAAACTTATTTCTGATCTGTAAATTCAGTTAACAGAGATAAAACATATTTTTGATTGAGCAGTTATGAAACACTCTTTTTGTAGAAAATGCAAGTGGAGATTCGGAGCGCTAAGAGGGTAATAGTGGAAAAAGGAATGTCTTCAAATATAAACTACACAGAATCATTCGGTGAAACTTCTTTCTGATCTGTGCATTCAGCTAACAGAGTTAAACCATGCTTTTGATTGAGCAGATCTGAACACTCTTTCTGTAGAAAATGCAACTGGACATTTGGAGCGCTAAGAGCGTAGTAGTGGAAAAAGGAATATATTCAAATATAAACTACACAGAAGCATTCTGTGAAACTTCTTTCTGATCTGAGCATTCAGCTAACTGAGTTAAACCATACTTTTGATTGAGCAGTTTTGAAACACTCTGTCTGTAGAAAATGCAACTGGACATTCGTAGGGCTAAGTGGGTAATAGTGGAAAAAAGAATATGTTCAAATATAAACTACACAGAAGCATTGTATGAAACTTCTTTCTGTTCTGTGCATTCAACTAACAGAGTTGAACCTTACTTTTGATTGAGCCGATCTGAAACTCTCTTTCTGTAGAAACTGCAATTGGACATTCTGAGCGCTAAGAGGCCTATATTGGGAAAAAGAATGTCTACAAATAAAAACTACACAGAAGAATTGTGTGAAACTTCTTTCTGTTCTGTTTGTTCAACTAAAAGAGTTGAACCTTAGTTTTGATTGAGCCGTTCTGAAACACTCTTTCTGTAGAAAATGCAAGTGGAGATTCGGAGCGCTAAGAGGGTAATAGTGGAAAAAGGAATGTCTCCAAATATAAACTACACAGAATCATTCTGTGAAACTTCTTTCTGATCTGTGCATTCAGCTAACAGAGTTAAACCATACTTTTGATTGAGCAGATCTGAACTCTCTTTCTGTAGAAAATACAACTGGACATTTGGAGCGCTAAGAGATTAGTAGTGGAAAAAGGAATATATTCAAATATAAACTAAACAGAATCATTCTGTGAAACTTCTTTCTGATCTGAGCATTCAGCTAACAGAGTTAAACCATACTTTTTATTGAGCAGTTTTGAAACACTCTGTCTGTAGAAAATGCAACTGGACATTCGTAGCGCTAAGTGGGTAATAGTGGAAAAAAGAATATGTTCAAATATAAACTACACAGAAGCATTGTATGAAACTACTTTCTGTTCTGTGCATTCAAATAACAGAGTTCAACCTTACTTTTGATTGAGCCTTTCTGAAACACTCTTTCTGTAGAAACTGCAATTGGACATTCTGAGCGCTAAGAGGCCTATATTGGGAAAAATAATATCTTCAAATAAAAACTACACAGAAGCATTGTGTGAAACTTATTTCTGATATGTTCATTAAGCTAACAGAGTTAAACCATACTTTTGATTGCGCAGTTATGAACACTCTTTCTGTAGAAAATGCAAGTGGACATTCGGAGCGCTAAGAGGGTAATAGTGG
The DNA here is from genome assembly GCF_028878055.3 of Symphalangus syndactylus. Lineage (NCBI taxonomy): Eukaryota > Metazoa > Chordata > Mammalia > Primates > Hylobatidae > Symphalangus > Symphalangus syndactylus. The sequence continues at coordinate 105,042,092 of NC_072437.2, read as the reverse complement.
AAAAAGGAATATATTCAAATATAAACTACACAGTAGCATTCTGTGAAAATTCTTTCTGTTCTGTGCATTCAACTAACAGAGTTGAACCTTACTTTTGATTGAGCCGTTCTGAAACACTCTTTCTGTAGAAACTGCAATTGGACATGCTAAGCGCTAAGAGGCCTACATTGGGAAAAAGAATATCTTCAAATAAAAACTACACAGATGCATTCTGTGAAACTTATTTCTGATCTGTAAATTCAGTTAACAGAGATAAAACATATTTTTGATTGAGCAGTTATGAAACACTCTTTTTGTAGAAAATGCAAGTGGAGATTCGGAGCGCTAAGAAGGTAATAGTGGAAAAAGGAATGTCTTCAAATATAAACTACACAGAATCATTCGGTGAAACTTCTTTCTGATCTGTGCATTCAGCTAACAGAGTTAAACCATACTTTTGATTGAGCAGATCTGAACACTCTTTCTGTAGAAAATGCAACTGGACATTTGGAGCGCTAAGAGCGTAGTATTGGAAACAGGAATATATTCAAATATAAACTACACAGAAGCATTCTGTGAAACTTCTTTCTGATCTGAGCATTCAGCTAACGGAGTTAAACCATACTTTTGATTGAGCAGTTTTGAAACACTCTGTCTGTAGAAAATGCAACTGGACATTCGTAGCGCTAAGTGGGTAATAGTGGAAAAAAGAATATGTTCAAATATAAACTACACAGAAGCATTGTATGAAACTTCTTTCTGTTCTGTGCATTCAACTAACAGAGTTGAACCTTACTTTTGATTGAGCCGATCTGAAACACTCTTTTGTAGAAACTGCAATTGGACATTCTGAGCGCTAAGAGGTCTATAATGGGAAAATGAATGTCTACAAATAAAAACTACACAGAAGAATTGTGTGAAACTTCTTTCTGTTCTGTTTGTTCAACTAAAAGAGTTGAACCTTAGTTTTGATTGAGCCGTTCTGAAACACTCTTTCTGTAGAAAATGCAAGTGGAGATTCGGAGCGCTAAGAGGGTAATAGTGGAAAAAGGAATGTCTCCAAATATAAACTACACAGAATCATTCTGTGAAACTTCTTTCTGATCTGTGCATTCAGCTAACAGAGTTAAACCATACCTTTGATTGAGCAGATCTGAACACTCTTTCTGTAGAAAATGCAACTGGACATTTGGAGCGCTAAGAGAGTAGTAGTGGAAAAAGGAATATATTCAAATATAAACTACACAGAAGCATTCTGTGAAACTTCTTTCTGATCTGAGCATTCAGCTAACAGAGTTAAACCATACTTTTGATTGAGCTGTTTTGAAACACTCTGTCTGTAGAAAATGCAACTGGACATTCGTAGCGCTAAGTGGGTAATAGTGGAAAAAAGAATATGTTCAAATATAAACTACACAGAAGCATTGTATGAAACTTCTTTCTGTTCTGTGCATTCAACTAACAGAGTTGAACCTTACTTTTGATTGAGCCTTTCTGAAACACTCTTTCTGTAGAAACTGCAATTGGACATTCTGAGCGCTAAGAGGCCTCTATTGGGAAAAATAATATCTTCAAATAATAACTACACAGAAGCATTGTGTGAAACTTATTTCTGATATGTTCATTAAGCTAACAGAGTTAAACCATACTTTTGATTGCACAGTTCTGAAAACTCTTTCTGTAGAAAATGCAAGTGGACATTCCGAGCGCTAAGAGGGTAATAGTGGAAAAAGGAATATATTCAAATATAAACTACACAGTAGCATTCTGTGAAAATTCTTTCTGTTCTGTGCATTCAACTAACAGAGTTGAACCTTACTTTTGATTGAGCCGTTCTGAAACACTCTTTCTGTAAAAACTGCAATTGGACATGCTAAGCGCTAAGAGGCCTACATTGGGAAAAAGAATATCTTCAAATAAAAACTACACAGATGCATTCTGTGAAACTTATTTCTGATCTGTAAATTCAGTTAACAGAGATAAAACATATTTTTGATTGAGCAGTTATGAAACACTCTTTTTGTAGAAAATGCAAGTGGAGATTCGGAGCGCTAAGAGGGTAATAGTGGAAAAAGGAATGTCTTCAAATATAAACTACACAGAATCATTCGGTGAAACTTCTTTCTGATCTGTGCATTCAGCTAACAGAGTTAAACCATACTTTTGATTGAGCAGATCTGAACACTCTTTCTGTAGAAAATGCAACTGGACATTTGGAGCGCTAAGAGCGTAGTAGTGGAAAAAGGAATATATTCAAATATAAACTACACAGAAGCATTCTGTGAAACTTCTTTCTGATCTGAGCATTCAGCTAACAGAGTTAAACCATACTTTTGATTGAGCAGTTTTGAAACACTCTGTCTGTAGAAAATGCAACTGGACATTCGTAGCGCTAAGTGGGTAATAGTGGAAAAAAGAATATGTTCAAATATAAACTACACAGAAGCATTGTATGAAACTTCTTTCTGTTCTGTGCATTCAACTAACAGAGTTGAACCTTACATTTGATTGAGCCGTTCTGAAACACTCTTTCTGTAGAAACTGCAATTGGACATTCTGAGCGCTAAGAGGCCTATATTGGGAAAAAGAATGTCTACAAATAAAAACTACACAGAAGAATTGTGTGAAACTTCTTTCTGTTCTGTTTGTTCAACTAAAAGAGTTGAACCTTAGTTTTGATTGAGCCGTTCTGAAACACTCTTTCTGTAGAAAATGCAAGTGGAGATTCGGAGCGCTAAGAGGGTAATAGTGGAAAAAGGAATGTCTCCAAATATAAACTACACAGAATCATTCGGTGAAACTTCTTTCTGATCTGTGCATTCAGCTAACAGAGTTAAACCATACTTTTGATTGAGCAGATCTGAACACTCTTTCTGTAGATAATGCAACTGGACATTTGGAGCGCTAAGAGAGTACTAGTGGAAAAAGGAATATATTCAAATATAAACTACACAGAAGCATTCTGTGAAACTTCTTTCTGATCTGAGCATTCAGCTAACAGAGTTAAACCATACTTTTGATTGAGCAGTTTTGAAACACTCTGTCTGTAGAAAATGCAACTGGACATTCGTAGCGCTAAGTGGGTAATAGTGGAAAAAAGAATATGTTCAAATATAAACTACACAGAAGCATTGTATGAAACTTCTTTCTGTTCTGTGCATTCAACTAACAGAGTTGAACCTTACTTTTGATTGAGCCGTTCTGAAACACTCTTTCTGTAGAAACTGCAAATGGACATTCTGAGCGCTAAGAGGCCTATATTGGGAAAAAGAATGTCTACAAATAAAAACTACACAGAAGAATTGTGTGAAACTTCTTTCTGTTCTGTTTGTTCAACTAAAAGAGTTGAACCTTAGTTTTGATTGAGCCGTTCTGAAACACTCTTTCTGTAGAAAATGCAAGTGGAGATTCGGAGCGCTAAGAGGGTAATAGTGGAAAAAGGAATGTCTCCAAATATAAACTACACAGAATCATTCTGTGAAACTTCTTTCTGATCTGTGCATTCAGCTAACAGAGTTAAACCATACTTTTGATTGAGCAGATCTGAACACTCTTTCTGTAGAATATGCAACTGGACATTTGGAGCGCTAAGAGAGTAGTAGTGGAAAAAGGAATATATTCAAATATAAACTACACAGAAGCATTCTGTGAAACTTCTTTCTGATCTGAGCATTCAGCTAACAGAGTTAAACCATACTTTTGATTGAGCAGTTTTGAAACACTCTGTTTGTAGAAAAGGCAACTGGACATTCGTAGCGCTAAGTGGGTAATAGTGGAAAAAAGAATATGTTCAAATATAAACTACACAGAAGCATTGTATGAAACTTCTTTCTGTTCTGTGCATTCAACTAACAGAGTTGAACCTTACTTTTGATTGAGCCTTTCTGAAACACTCTTTCTGTAGAAACTGCAATTGGACATTCTGAGCGCTAAGAAGCCTCTATTGGGAAAAATAATATCTTCAAATAAAAACTACACAGAAGCATTGTGTGAAACTTATTTCTGATATGTTCATTAAGCTAACAGAGTTAAACCATACTTTTGAGTGCGCAGTTCTGAACACTCTTTCTATAGAAAATGCAAGTGGACATTCGGAGCGCTAAGAGGGTAATAGTGGAAAAAGGAGTATTTTCAAATATAAACTACACAATAGCATTCTGTGAAAATTCTTTCTGTTCTGTGCATTCAACTAACAGAGTTGAACCTTACTTTTGATTGAGCCGTTCTGAAACACTCTTTCTGTAGAAACTGCAATTGGACATGCTAAGCGCTAAGAGGCCTACATTGGGAAAAAGAATATCTTCAAATAAAAACTACACAGATGCATTCTGTGAAACCTATTTCTGATCTGTAAATTCAGTTAACAGAGATAAAACATATTTTTGATTGAGCAGTTATGAAACACTCTTTTTGTAGAAAATGCAAGTGGAGATTCGGAGCGCTAAGAGGGTAATAGTGGAAAAAGGAATGTCTTCAAATATAAACTACACAGAATCATTCGGTGAAACTTCTTTCTGATCTGTGCATTCAGCTAACAGAGTTAAACCATACTTTTGATTGAGCAGATCTGAACACTCTTTCTGTAGAAAATGCAACTGGACATTTGGAGCGCTAAGAGCGTAGTAGTGGAAAAAGGAATATATTCAAATATAAACTACACAGAAGTATTCTGTGAAACTTCTTTCTGATCTGAGCATTCAGCTAACAGAGTTAAACCATACTTTTGATTGAGCAGTTTTGAAACACTCTGTCCGTAGAAAATGCAACTGGACATTCGTAGCGCTAAGTGGGTAATAGTGGAAAAAAGAATATGTTCAAATATAAACTACACAGAAGCATTGTATGAAACTTCTTTCTGTTCTGTGCATTCAACTAACAGAGTTGAACCTTACTTTTGATTGAGCCGTTCTGAAACACTCTTTCTGTAGAAACTGCAATTGGACATTCTGAGCGCTAAGAGGCCTATATTGGGGAAAAGTATGTCTACAAATAAAACTACACAGAAGAATTGTGTGAAACTTCTTTCTGTTCTGTTTGTTCAACTAAAAGAGTTGAACCTTAGTTTTGATTGAGCCGTTCTGAAACACTCTTTCTGTAGAAAATGCAAGTGGAGATTCGGAGCGCTAAGAGGGTAATAGTGGAAAAAGGAATGTCTCCAAATATAAACTACACAGAATCATTCTGTGAAACTTCTTTCTGATCTGTGCATTCAGCTAACAGAGTTAAACCATACTTTTGATTGAGCAGATCTGAACACTCTTTCTGTAGAAAATGCAACTGGACATTTGGAGAGCTAAGAGAGTAGTAGTGGAAAAAGGAATATATTCAAATATAAACTACACAGAAGCATTCTGTGAAACTTCTTTCTGATCTGAGCATTCAGCTAACAGAGTTAAACCATACTTTTGATTGAGCAGTTTTGAAACACTCTGTCTGTAGAAAATACAACTGGACATTCGTAGCGCTAAGTGGGTAATAGTGGAAAAAAGTGTATGTTCAAATATAAACTACACAGAAGCATTGTATGAAACTACTCTCTGTTCTGTGCATTCAACTAACAGAGTTGAACCTTACTTTTGATTGAGCCTTTCTTAAACACTCTTTCTGTAGAAACTGCAATTGGACATTCTGAGCGCTAAGAGGCCTCTATTGGGAAAAATAATATCTTCAAATAAAAACTACACAGAAGCATTGTGTGAAACTTATTTCTGATATGTTCATTAAGCTAACAGAGTTAAACCATACTTTTGATTGCGCAGATCTGAACACTCTTTCTGTAGAAAATGCAAGTGGACATTCGGAGCGCTAAGAGAGTAGTAGTGGAAAAAGGAATATATTCAAATATAAACTACACAGAAGCATTCTGTGAAACTTCTTTCTGATCTGAGCATTCAGCTAACAGAGTTAAACCATACTTTTGATTGAGCAGTTTTGAAACACTCTGTCTGTAGAAAATGCAACTGGACATTCGTAGCGCTAAGTGGGTAATAGTGGAAAAAAGAATATGTTCAAATATAAACTACACAGAAGCATTGTATGAAACTTCTTTCTGTTCTGTGCATTCAACTAACAGAGTTGAACCTTACTTTTGATTGAGCCTTTCTGAAACACTCTTTCTGTAGAAACTGCAATTGGACATTCTGAGCACTAAGAGGCCTCTATTGGGAAAAATAATATCTTCAAATAAAAACTACACAGAAGCATTGTGTGAAACTTATTTCTGATATGTTCATTAAGCTAACAGAGTTAAACCATACTTTTGATTGCGCAGTTCTGAACACTCTTTCTGTAGAAAATGCAAGTGGACATTCGGAGCGCTAAGAGGGTAATAGTGGAAAAAGGAATATATTCAAATATAAACTACACAGTAGCATTCTGTGAAAATTCTTTCTGTTCTGTGCATTCAACTAACAGAGTTGAACCTTACTTTTGATTGAGCCGTTCTGAAACACTCTTTCTGTAGAAACTGCAATTGGACATGCTAAGCGCTAAGAGGCCTACATTGGGAAAAAGAATATCTTCAAATAAAACTACACAGATGCATTCTGTGAAACTTATTTCTGATCTGTAAATTAGGTTAACTGAGATAAAACATATTTTTGATTGAGCAGTTATGAAACACTCTTTTTGTAGAAAATGCAAGTGGAGATTCGGAGCGCTAAGAGGGTAATAGTGGAAAAAGGAATGTCTTCAAATATAAACTACACAGAATCATTCGGTGAAACTTCTTTCTGATCTGTGCATTCAGCTAACAGAGTTAAACCATACTTTTGATTGAGCAGATCTGAACAGTCTTTCTGTAGAAAATGCAACTGGACATTTGGAGCGCTAAGAGCGTAGTAGTGGAAAAAGGAATATATTCAAATATAAACTACACAGAAGCATTCTGTGAAACTTCTTTCTGATCTCAGCATTCAGCTAACAGAGTTAAACCATACTTTTGATTGAGCAGTTTTGAAACACTCTGTCTGTAGAAAATGCAACTGGACATTCGTAGCGCTAAGTGGGTAATAGTGGAAAAAAGAATATGTTCAAATATAAACTACACAGAAGCATTGTATGAAACTTCTTTCTGTTCTGTCCATTCAACTAACAGAGTTGAACCGTACTTTTGATTGAGCCGTTCTGAAACACTCTTTCTGTAGAAACTGCAATTGGACATTCTGAGCGCTAAGAGGCCTATATTGGGGACAAGTATGTCTACAAATAAAAACTACACAGAAGAATTGTGTGAAACTTCTTTCTGTTCTGTTTGTTCAACTAAAAGACTTGAACCTTTGTTTTGATTGAGCCGTTCTGAAACACTCTTTCTGTAGAAAATGCAAGTGGAGATTCGGAGCGCTAAGAAGGTAATAGTGGAAAAAGGAATGTCTCCAAATATAAACTACACAGAATCATTCTGTGAAACTTCTTTCTGATCTGTGCATTCAGCTAACAGAGTTAAACCATACTTTTGATTGAGCAGATCTGAACACTCTTTCTGTAGAAAATGCAACTGGACATTTGGAGCGCTAAGAGAGTAGTAGTGGAAAAAGGAATATATTCAAATATAAACTACACAGAAGCATTCTGTGAAACTTCTTTCTGATCTGAGCATTCAGCTAACAGAGTTAAACCATACTTTTGATTGAGCAGTTTTGAAACACTCTGTCTGTAGAAAATGCAACTGGACATTCGTAGCGCTAAGTGGGTAATAGTGGAAAAAAGAGTATGTTCAAATATAAACTACACAGAAGCATTGTATGAAATTTCTTTCTGTTCTGTGCATTCAACTAACAGAGTTGAACCTTACTTTTGATTGAGCCTTTCTGAAACACTCTTTCTGTAGAAACTGCAATTGGACATTCTGAGCGCTAAGAGGCCTCTATTGGGAAATAAAATATCTTCAAATAAAAACTACACAGAAGCATTGTGTGAAACTTATTTCTGATATGTTCATTAAGCTAACAGAGTTAAACCATACTTTTGATTGCGCAGTTCTGAACACCCTTTCTGTAGAAAATGCAAGTGGACATTTGGAGCGCTAAGAGGGTAATAGTGGAAAAAGGAATATATTCAAATATAAACTACACAGTAGCATTCTGTGAAAATTCTTTCTGTTCTGTGCATTCAACTAACAGAGTTGAACCTTACTTTTGATTGAGCCGTTCTGAAACACTCTTTCTGTAGAAACTGCAATTGGACATGCTAAGCGCTAAGAGGCCTACATTGGGAAAAAGAATATCTTCAAATAAAAACTACACAGATGCATTCTGTGAAACTTATTTCTGATCTGTAAATTCAGTTAACAGAGATAAAACATATTTTTGATTGAGCAGTTATGAAACACTCTTTTTGTAGAAAATGCAAGTGGAGATTCGGAGCGCTAAGAGGGTAATAGTGGAAAAAGGAATATATTCAAATATAAACTACACAGTAGCATTCTGTGAAAATTCTTTCTGTTCTGTGCATTCAACTAACAGAGTTGAACCTTACTTTTGATTGAGCCGTTCTGAAACACTCTTTCTGTAGAAACTGCAATTGGATATGCTAAGCGCTAAGAGGCCTACATTGGGAAAAAGAATATCTTCAAATAAAAACTACACAGATGCATTCTGTGAAACTTATTTCTGATCTGTAAATTCAGTTAACAGAGATAAAACATATTTTTGATTGAGCAGTTATGAAACACTCTTTTTGTAGAAAATGCAAGTGGAGATTCGGAGCGCTAAGACGGTAATAGTGGAAAATGGAATGTCTTCAAATATAAACTACACAGAATCATTCGGTGAAACTTCTTTCTGATCTGTGCATTCAGCTAACAGAGTTAAACCATACTTTTGATTGAGCAGTTTTGAACACTCTTTCTGTAGAAAATGCAACTGGACATTCGTAGCGCTAAGTGGGTAATAGTGGAAAAAAGAATATGTTCAAATATAAACTACACAGAAGCATTGTATGAAACTTCTTTCTGTTCTGTGCATTCAACTAACAGAGTTGAACCTTATTTTTGATTGAGCCGTTCTGAAACACTCTTTCTGCAGAAACTGCAATTGGACATTCTGAGCGCTAAGAGGCCTCTATTGGGAAAAAGAATGTCTACAAATAAAAACTACACAGAAGAATTGTGTGAAACTTCTTTCTGTTCTGTTTGTTCAACTAAAAGAGTTGAACCTTAGTTTTGATTGAGCCGTTCTGAAACACTCTTTCTGTAGAAAATGCAAGTGGAGATTCGGAGCGCTAAGAGGGTAATAGTGGAAAAAGGAATGTCTCCAAATATAAACTACACAGAATAATTCGGTGAAACTTCTTTCTGATCTGTGCATTCAGCTAACAGAGTTAAACCATACTTTTGATTGAGCAGATCTGAACTCTCTTTCTGTAGAAAATGCAACTGGACATTTGGAGCGCTAAGAGAGTAGTAGTGGAAAAAGGAATATATTCAAATATAAACTACACAGAATCATTCTGTGAAACTTCTTTCTGATCTGAGCATTCAGCTAACAGAGTTAAACCATAATTTTGATTGATCAGTTTCGAAACACTCTGTCTGTAGAAAATGCAACTGGACATTCTTAGCGCTAAGTGGGTAATAGTGGAAAAAAGAATATGTTCAAATATAAACTACACAGAAGCATTGTATGAAACTTCTTTCTGTTCTGTGCATTCAACTAACAGAGTTGAACCTTACTTTTGATTGAGCCTTTCTGAAACACTCTTTCTGTAGAAACTGCAATTGGACATTCTGAGCGATAAGAGGCCTATATTGGGAAAAAAAATATCTTCAAATAAAAACTACACAGAAGCATTGTGTGAAACTTATTTCTGATATGTTCATTAAGCTAACAGAGTTAAACCATACTTTTGATTGCGCAGTTCTGAACACTCTTTCTGTAGAAAATGCAAGTGGACATTCGGAGCGCTAAGAGGGTAATAGTGGAAAAAGGAATATATTCAAATATAAACTACACAGTAGCATTCTGTGAAAATTCTTTCTGTTCTGTGCATTCAACTAACAGAGTTGAACCTTACTTTTGATTGAGCCGTTCTGAAACACTCTTTCTGTAGAAACTGCAATTGGACATGCTAAGCGCTAAGAGGCCTACATTGGGAAAAAGAATATCTTTAAATAAAAACTACACAGATGCATTCTGTGAAACTTATTTCTGATCTGTAAATTCAGTTAACAGACATAAAACATATTTTTGATTGAGCAGTTATGAAAGACTCTTTTTGTAGAAAATGCAAGTGGAGATTCGGAGCGCTAAGAGGGTAATAGTGGAAAAAGGAATGTCTTCAAATATAAACTAACTAGACAGAATCATTCGGTGAAACTTCTTTCTGATCTGTGCATTCAGCTAACAGAGTTAAACCATACTTTTGATTGAGCAGATCTGAACACTCTTTCTGTAGAAAATGCAACTGGACATTTGGAGCGCTAAGAGCGTAGTAGTGGAAAAAGTAATATATTCAAATATAAACTACACAGAAGCATTCTGTGAAACTTCTTTCTGATCTGAGCATTCAGCTAACAGAGTTAAACCATACTTTTGATTGAGCAGTTTTGAAACACTCTGTCTGTAGGAAATGCAACTGGACATTCGTAGCGCTAAGTGGGTAACAGTGGAAAAAAGAATATGTTCAAATATATACTACACAGAAGCATTGTATGAAACTTCTTTCTGTTCTGTGCATTCAACTAACAGAGTTGAACCTTACTTTTTATTGAGCCGTTCTGAAACACTCTTTCTGTAGAAACTGCAATTGGACATTCTGAGCGCTAAGAGGCCTATATTGGGAAAAAGAATGTCTACAAATAAAAACTACACAGAAGAATTGTGTGAAACTTCTTTCTGTTCTGTTTGTTCAACTAAAAGAGTTGAACCTTAGTTTTGATTGAGCCGTTCTGAAACACTCTTTCTGTAGAAAATGCAAGTGGAGATTCGGAGCGCTAAGAGGGTAAAGGTGGAAAAAGGAATGTCTCCAAATATAAACTACACAGAATCATTCTGTGAAACTTCTTTCTGATCTGTTCATTCAGCTAACAGAGTTAAACCATACTTTTGATTGAGCAGATCTGAACTCTCTTTCTGTAGAAAATGCAACTGGACATTTGGAGCGCTAAGAGAGTAGTAGTGGAAAAAGGAATATATTCAAATATAAACTACACAGAAGCATTCTGTGAAACTTCTTTCTGATCTGAGCATTCAGCTAACAGAGTTAAACCATACATTTGATTGAGCAGTTTTGAAACACTCTGTCTGTAGAAAATGCAACTGGACATTCGTAGCGCTAAGTGGGTAATGGTGGAAAAAAGAATATGTTCAAATATAAACTACACAGAAGCATTGTATGAAACTTCATTCTGTTCTGTGCATTCAACTAACAGAGTTGAACCTTACTTTTGATTGAGCCTTTCTGAAACACTCTTTCTGTAGAAACTGCAATTGGACATTCTGAGTGCTAATAGGCCTATATTGGGAAAAATAATATTTTCAAATAAAAACTACACAGAATCATTGTGTGAAACTTATTTCTGATATGTTCATTAAGCTAACAGAGTTAAACCATACTTTTGATTGCGCAGTTCTGAACACTCTTTCTGTAGAAAATGCAAGTGGACATTCGGAGCGCTAAGAGGGTAATAGTGGAAAAAGGAATATATTCAAATATAAACTACACAGTAGCATTCTGTGAAAATTCTTTCTGTTCTGTGCATTCAACTAACAGAGTTGAATCTTACTTTTGATTGAGCCGTTCTGAAACACTCTTTCTGTAGAAACTGCAATTGGACATGCTAAGCGCTAAGAGGCCTACATTGGGAAAAAGAATATCTTCAAATAAAAACTACACAGATGCATTCTGTGAAACTTATTTCTGATCTGTAAATTCAGTTAACAGACATAAAACATATTTTTGATTGAGCAGTTATGAAACACTCTTTTTGTAGAAAATGCAAGTGGAGATTCGGAGCGCTAAGAGGGTAATAGTGGAAAAAGGAATGTCTTCAAATATAAACTACACAGAATCATTCGGTGAAACTTCTTTCTGATCTGTGCATTCAGCTAACAGAGTTAAACCATACTTTTGATTGAGCAGATCTGAACACTCTTTCTGTTGAATATGCAACTGGACATTTGGAGCGCTAAGAGCGTAGTAGTGGAAAAAGGAATATATTCAAATATAAACTACACAGAAGCATTCTGTGAAACTTCTTTCTGATCTGAGCATTCAGCTAACAGAGTTAAACCATACTTTTGATTGAGCAGTTTTGAAACACTCTGTCTGTAGAAAATGCAACTGGACATTCGTAGCGCTAATGGGTAATAGTGGAAAAAAGAATATGTTCAAATATAAACTACACAGAAGCATTGTATGAAACTTCTTTCTGTTCTGTGCATTCAACTAACAGAGTTGAACCTTACTTTTGATTGAGCCGATCTGAAACACTCTTTTGTAGAAACTGCAATTGGACATTCTGAGCGCTAAGAGGCCTATATTGGGAAAAAGAATGTCTACAAATAAAAACTACACAGAAGAATTGTGTGAAACTTCTTTCTGTTCTGTTTGTTCAACTAAAAGAGTTGAACCTTAGTTTTGATTGAGCCGTTCTGAAACACTCTTTCTGTAGAAAATGCAAGTGGAGATTCGGAGCGCTAAGAGGGTAATAGTGGAAAAAGGAATGTCTCCAAATATAAACTACACAGAATCATTCTGTGAAACTTCTTTCTGATCTGTGCATTCAGCTAACAGAGTTAAACCATACTTTTGATTGAGCAGATCTGAACACTCTTTCTGTAGAAAATGCAACTGGACATTTGGAGCGCTAAGAGAGTAGTAGTGGAAAAAGGAATATATTCAAATATAAACTACACAGAAGCATTCTGTGAAACTTCTTTCTGATCTGAGCATTCAGCTAACAGATTTAAACCATACTTTTGATTGAGCAGTTTTGAAACACTCTGTCTGTAGGAAATGCAACTGGACATTCGTAGCGCTAAGTGGGTAATAGTGGAAAAAAGAATATGTTCAAATATAAACCACACAGAAGCATTGTATGAAACTTCTTTCTGTTCTGTGCATTCAACTAACAGAGTTGAACCTTACTTTTGATTGAGCCTTTCTGAAACACTCTTTCTGTAGAAACTGCAATTGGACATTCTGAGCGCTAAGAGGCCTATATTGGGAAAAATAATATCTTCAAATAAAAACTACACAGAAGCATTGTGTGAAACTTATTTCTGATATGTTCATTAAGCTAACAGAGTTAAACCATACTTTTGATTGCGCAGTTCTGAAAACTCTTTCTGTAGAAAATGCAAGTGGACATTCGGAGCGCTAAGAGGGTAATAGTGGAAAAAGGAATATATTCAAATATAAACTACACAGTAGCATTCTGTGAAAATTCTTTCTGTTCTGTGCATTCAACTAACAGTGTTGAACCTTACTTTTGATTGAGCCGTTCTGAAACTCTCTTTCTGTAGAAACTGCAATTGGACATGCTAAGCGCTAAGAGGCCTACATTGGGAAAAAGAATATCTTCAAATAAAAACTACACAGATGCATTCTGTGAAACTTATTTCTGATCTGTAAATTCAGTTAACAGAGATAAAACTTATTTTTGATTGAGCAGTTATGAAACACTCTTTTTGTATAAAATTCAAGTGGAGATTCGGAGCGCTAAGAGGGTAATAGTGGAAAAAGGAATGTCTTCAAATATAAACTACACAGAATCATTCGATGAAACTTCTTTCTGATCTGTGCATTCAGCTAACAGAGTTAAACCATACTTTTGATTGAGCAGATCTGAACACTCTTTCTGTAGAAAATGCAACTGGACATTTGGAGCGCTAAGAGAGTAGTAGTGGAAAAAGGAATATATTCAAATATAAACTACACAGAAGCATTCTGTGAAACTTCTTTCTGATCTGAGCATTCAGCTAACAGAGTTAAACCATACTTTTGATTGAGCAGTTTTGAAACATTCTGTCTGTAGAAAATGCAACTGGACATTCGTAGCGCTAAGTGGGTAATAGTGGAAAAAAGAATATGTTCAAATATAAACTACACAGAAGCATTGTATGAAACTTCTTTCTGTTCTGTGCATTCAACTAACAGTGTTGAACCTTACTTTTGATTGAGCCTTTCTGAAACACTCTTTCTGTAGAAACTGCAATTGGACATTCTGAGCGCTAAGAGGCCTATATTGGGAAAAAGAATGTCTACAAATAAAAACTACACAGAAGAATTGTGTGAAACTTCTTTCTGTTCTGTTTGTTCAACTAAAAGAGTTGAACCTTAGTTTTGATTGAGCCGTTCTGAAACACACTTTCTGTAGAAAATGCAAGTGGAGATTCGGAGCGCTAAGAGGGTAATTGTGGAAAAAGGAATGTCTCCAAATAAAAACTACACAAAAGTGTCAATCTACTAATTTATCTTCTAATAACTTTCCACCCAGGAGCATTCGTCCCTCTCATTAGACAGTTGTTCTATGCTTCTTTTTTTCACATTCTAATTGCCTCACCTGAACCAAAAAAAGAATGTGGATGTAGGATCAATACCTTTTGAAAAGTCATTTATTTCATTATATTATTTTTTCATATATCTGCATTATTGCATAGAATACCTGATTGGTCTTATGCTAAGTTTTTCATGTAACATTACCTCTGCAAGATGTTAATAAGTATCCTTCCAAAAATGTTTGAAAAATCTTGGGTAAAACATATTACGTAAGTTCCTGTTTTATAGTTTTCCAAGAGTTTTACTATCCTTGGCCAATGACAAAATTCAAAGCAGAGATACAGTACACAGCTTTTGTAAAACTTACCTATTTTTCTTATAAGACTGTGGCTTTGTTTTGTTTTGTTTTGAACTTCTTTTCTGTGATGTGACATGAGACTGTGTGTTGAGTTAGGGGTGGGGACATACATTAACAGAGGTTTAGGAACTGCTTTGCTAAAGCAAGTTTGAGAAGAAAATGGGGAGACTAATACAAGATTTTCCTTTAAGCAGTGGGAGTTGAAGGGGTAGGTGGTTTTTGGAGAAAGAAGAGACCCATTCATGGCACAGGCTTCTTTATGTTTCTGCTCTGTGTGATACTTAATGAGTATACAGACATTCACTTCCTCTATTTCCCACCCCTGGCCGGGGGTAACCCAAAGGTACCTGATAAAGACACAGCCTTATAGCTGTATCAAGTATCCCTGAGTGTGTTAGGACTGGAGAGGCCTAAGGAATAAAAAACATACATGCATTAAATGGAACAAATACAGAGAAGAAGAAAACTCAGACATGGTACATTAATTGTGTACCTTTCCTTACAACCCAGCACATCACAGGGTACATGACCTGCTTCCTTTTGACCTGCTTCCTTTATGTTCACTGCATGAACAGGGAAGGGGGTTGGGGTACACGTGGGAGATAATTGTGTTTACTATGTACCTGGTATTAATACATCTATAGAGACAATTGGAATGACTATACTGGAGAAACAGCAAGAGAAGAACTGAAAAGCCTAAAACAAATACTTGGTTCTCTAAAAAATACTCCAAAGGATTTCTCATGTCTGACAAATTACATTTTAGTCTAATAGTAATAAGTGACCAAAACTAAGGTGATTTGATAAATATCATAAGGTATTTTATTGTGAAATTGATATCTATACGTATTGCTTATAAAGCTCAGTAATCTGTTCTTGAATTGAGAAATTACTGAGACAACATCAAAAGCTGTCATTTTTGTTTCTATGTTGTCGTTGTTATTGTTTGTGAGGTCAGAGCTTCTAAACTTTATGACTGTTTGAAAGGGGCCTATATAGACCTTGCCTGAATATTAAGTCATGTGAAATGATAAAAAGCTTTCTGATTTATTGGGTTAGACAAAGAAAAAATTGAGAAATTGAGCATCATTAAAATTAAAGACTTTTGTTATTAAAACTGTGCTTAGAATGAAAACAAAAGCCACAGGTTGGGAGAAAATTTTTTCAAAACATATTCAAAACATTTTCAAAACATATCAGATAAATTACTGGTATTTAAAGTATACAGAGAACTCGAAAATAAGAAAGAAAACAACTCATTTAAAAAATAGTCCAAAGGTCTAAATACAGCTGTCAAATGGGGATTTTGAAGTTACTAGTCATGTATCATTAGGGAACTGCAAGTCACAGCAACCGTGAGATATTATTACATGACTATTAAAATGACCAATATCCAAAAGTCTGATGATACCAAAAGCTGGCAAATGTGAGGAGAAACAGGAACTTTTATTCATTGCTTGTGAGAATGCAGAATAGTACAGCTACTTTGGCAGTCAGTTTGGCAGTTTCTTATAAAACTAAACATACTCCTACCACACAACCCAGCAATTACATTCCCGGTATTTACTTAAAGGATTTGAAAACTTACATGCACACAAAAGCCTTCTTCCCATGAATGTTACAGGAGCCTTATTCATGATCACTAAAATCGAAATGTCCTTCAGGAAGTGAATGGAAAAATAAACTGTGGTATATCCAGGCAATGGAATAGTATTCTGTCAAGCTACAGAAGACACACAGGAACCTTTAAATGCATATTGCCAAGTGAAAGAAGCCAGTCTGAAAAGTCTACATACCGTATGATTCAACTACATGACCTTCTGGAGAAAGCAAAACTATGGAGACAGTAAAGAGATCAGTGACTATTAGGGATTTGGAGGAGATTTGTGCAGTCTAAACATGTCATGTGCCAACAATGACGTAAAGATATGTGAGATAAAGTATGACGAATTCTATTGACAAACACACGCAATGGCTTCCATTTAACTGAGAAGAAACCATATACCTAGCACAAGTCTTTTTCTGTGCATTAACTTTTTGTAATACAACTATATGAAGTTATAGCCTATTTTATATATGAATAAAAGCATTTCCAAAGGTTAAGAAAGGGCACAGTGAGAGTGAGAAGCACAGTCTGGGTAGGCAGGTCAATCTAGTTTTCTATCTGTGCTTTAAACTGCTATAACCATCAACTCAATCTACTAATTTATCTTCTACATAAATTAGTAGAGGAAACGATGAACGGATGGAGCAAGGAAGAATTTTAGGAGAGTGAATCCATTATTCTGTATGACACTGTAATGAGGATTATTTGTCATTACACATTTGACAAAACCTACAGAATTCATAAGACAAGGAGTAAACTCTAATACAAACTACATACTTTAGTCAATAGTAATGTACCAATATTGACTCATCAACTATAACAAATGTACCACACTATTGCAAGATGTTAAAAATCGGGGAAATTGGGGTAGAGGCTGAGGATGACGTGTGAATGCTTATTCACTTCTTTCTACAAACCTAAAATTGCTTTTAAAGAGTCAATAAAAATTAAAACAAGGCAGGGTTTTCATGCAATGGAAAAAAACACACAACTTTAGTAAGTGACTCATAATTATGCTTATGCCACTTTGCTAGATTACACTTCATTAATAAATATAGTTTCATTCTTTATGTTATAAAGCAGAATAAAGTCAGATATCTAGAGAAATTGATTTTAATGATTAGAGTAAAAGCATTTTCACCTCCAACGTCAGAATGAGTTCTTCAGAATCAGTCCATTTTATAGTTAAATCAATCATTGATTTTAAAAAAATATTGAGAAAAACTTTAACTTCACTTTTTCCATCAAACTCAATGTCATGACAGCATTGTCATTTCAATCTAGGATTAAAACCTATTTCTGGACCCAGTGGACTTACTGTGATAGATTCTGAAAATGTCAGACGTTAAAGTCCAGTCTTTGATCTGCTGTCCTCTGCAGTTATCAAAAGGTCAGTTTATCCTGCTTCTTTTCTCTCTTTTTCATATATCTTGCACTTCAGCTTAATATTAGTATTAAGCTAAATTTCTTATTTTATTTTCATTGATAAAGGAAAACAGATTGTTTCAATACAGTTACTGAGAATAAGCAGCAAAACGTACTTATAAAGTACACAAGAGAGCTATAAGATAAAAAATTTGTTCAAAAAAAGATTTGGAAATTTTTATTGCATGAATGTTCAAATGGAAAGGAAAACTTTCTGGATTCTTTTTCCACCACACAGGAGTAGCAGCACTAAAGTAGTGAATAATGTCCGTTCAATTGGTAGTTTTCATGTATTTCTGATATCAGAAATGGACTGTTAGTAACTAGTTTTAAAAGCAGAGCATTTTTGTGCATGGCATTCCCCTGAATTCCAAAGCCCAAACTTAACTTAGGCTAATTTCTCTCTGCTGGGAGCCCCATTAATTTCTCATAGATAACATGTCATATATATGCGGCATTCTGATGATGTAAAGGAATTCACACCTTATGGGCCTACAAGCCAAATTTAATCAATGGCTTGCTTCATATGGCTGAGAGCTAAAAATTGTTTTGGCATTTTGGAAGTGTTTAAAGAAGGAGAAGGAAGGGGAGAAGAAGAATGAGTAGATGAAGGAGAGACAGAGACTACATATGGCCAGCAAAGCCTATAATATTTACTGTCTAGTTCTTTACACAAAGAACTTTTCCAATCTTGAACAAAACACACACATTTTCGTTATGCCAAAAAAGGACTACAATAAGTCTTCACTTAACATCATTGACAGGTGCTTGAAAACTGGTCATAGGTATATATATTTATGGTCACGTGATGTTTTGATACACGCATACGGAGGGATAAATTGGGGATGGTTAATTGGTACAAAAATACAGTGAGCGAAACCCATTTTACCATAGGTTGACATCAAAAGAGTTAAGCTTCTATGGCTTTTGGTAACTAAAACGTCAACAAACTTGTAAATAAAGATCAAAACACTTCTAATATTAAATGCTGAAATAAATTTCAGCTATTCATACGTTTAAGATTAATAAAAGCTAGTAAAATCATTATTTACCTACTTATTTCAGTTTAGGGTTGCAGTTGACCGCAGCCTATCCTGTCAGCTCAGGACGCAATGTGGGAACCAGCCCTGGACAGGGTGCCGTCGCATTGCAGGTGCACTCACACATACCCACAGTTACTCAGACTGGGACCACATAGACACGTCAATCAACCTCACATGCACAGCCTTGGGAAGTGAGAGGAAACTGGAGCATCCAGAGAATATCAATGCAGACATGGGGAGAATACATAAGCTCTACACAGACAGTGAACCCCAATTGGAATCAATTTGTTTTTTCTCATCAACATCATAATGAAATGACATTGAATGAAACGTCGTTATTCAAAGACCTGTTGTACTCAGTTCTAAACATTTCAGAATTAAGAGATCTACACACATCCTCTTCTATATAATGGAGTGGGTCTCTTAAAATTTCCTGGCAACATACTCTTAGCCTGCCTAGGAAACACTTTAGAATACAACTGCATTATAATAAATTTTCATATTCTATTCATATCTTCATATTTCTCCCTCTACTTATTAAGGTATAGTCTTGTATATGTAATCCTTCAGTTCCTGAACAAGGTGAACATATGATCTCATGATGTGTGTTTTAATTTCTTAACTTTGTTGAGATTTGGGAATGTGAGGATGATGGAAAGGAAAGAAAGGAATTCAGCAGCTATAAAAGAAATCTGACCTTTAATTTTTTTATTGAATTTGTTTCTTGTTTTATTTTTCCTTCCTTTGCACAAATGAGAACTTCTAGTTTTACAAAGGGTACCATCAACTTTAGGACAAAAATTTGTATTTGTGGCATAACACAAGTTGGAGACACAATGATTTAGAGATTGCATATCAATTTTATCAAATAAATGTGATAAAGTAGGTGATATGCACACACACACACACATTTGTAGTGACAAAACCATTGACACAGATACCCAGATGGCACTTAATGTACTTTCAGCCTTAAATTCTTTCTCAAGGACAAGCCATTTGTTTGCAAATGATTTAGCATTCAAAAATGATTAAACACGGGAAAAAATGCATTGCACATAAAGTTCAGATTACAAGTGAATTAAAGTCACACTAATATAACTATAATTTATAATGAATTCAAATGGCTTTCAGAAGGGTCATCTGTGGAAGGTGAAGAGCAATCTGAATTTATTTTTCTGGTAACTGGTCACAGCAATGTTTTCTAGACTAGTGAGTGAGTGCTCATACAGCACCATGTGTGTTCAACAACACATAAAGTTGGATGACAAAATCTACTTTAGTGAGAAGGTAGCTATTTCCAGGGGCACCAATAGTAATGTCAGTTTTGAGTCTTGGGTTTGCTTTTGTTTGTTTACAAGGCGATGAAATGTTTAAGGAAAAAATAAATTCTACCAATCCATGTTGAGTGAACATTTCAATCCTTGTAAAGACCAAAGTCAGCTGCCACCATGCCATGCAAACCTTATAGTACATGACATGTTAAATCGGTAACCTCGAAAGGGACTTCTGAGAAGCTATGAGTAAAAGGCACATACAAAATGCCTCTGAGATGAATTCACAAATGAAATGGAAAAGGATAACTGTGTACATCCAAGAAGAATAGTAATTAACAGAAAACAAGAACACTTCTAAATTGAAAGAATCCCTAAAGTAAAAGAAGACCAAAGAAAAAGAAATAAAGATGAGAAGTGAAATGAGGCAGAAATGGTGAGCGACAAGGAGATACACTGAGAAAAAAAGTAGCTAAAGTTAGTGTGTTATTATTTCAGCAAAATTAAGTATATCAATACTGAGAAATATGACTTGAAATAGATTCAGTACCTCAAGCAGAAACATAAACAAATAACATCTGGGTTTTTCTTTTGATAACCAGTATTTTAAATACAAAAATCTAAAAATTTTGTCTTTGTGTAAGAGTTACACATTTATCATACCAATCAATAACAAAAAGGCGCTATAAATACTGTATGGAAATAAATGTCCTAACAGATGTTAACCAGACATCAGTCTTCACCGGTAAGGATTAGATTTGAAGGTGTTTGCAGATAATTAAAACTTGTTTTTATAACATAACTTAGCAGCTAAGTAGTATAATGAAAATGGGATATTCAAATTATAAGATATAAAATATTAAAGATAGAAGAACATGTTTATTTTTTCAATATAAATATTGTTACAGCTCAGAGAAACAGTATGAAATCTCAGGGCTCATGAAAGGCCACATTCTAGAGATAGTGATTGACAGGTATGGTAATTCCCCTACAGCGTGGTGCCTGTTGTCATGGAGTAGCATGTCTCCTACAGGGTACTACCAGCAGGTTCATGTAGGAAGAGCCAATAGTCCATGTGAGAAACCCCGGAAGGCTAAAGATAGAAGGAAATATTTGTGCCACGTTGAAGAGCAAGTTCACCAGGTGAATTGGCATGTGGCTAGGGTACAACTTCCCATACATATATAAATAATGAAACACACAAAAAATTATCAGAAAAGTATTTTATTATTATTAGAGTCACGATTAGCACTCTCCTCATCAGGAGAGTTTTAGGTTTTTTTCTTGCCCTACTCTATACTTTTTAAACACAGTCTCCAAGTTTCAAAATAAAAGTTTCTTATTTTTAATTCAAATCTCAATTAAAATAAAACAAAAACCGAAAATGTAGAAGTTCCTTATTTTGACCATCTATATATCATACACAACAAAAAGACTGATAAAATTCCACTAAACACAACAGCTAGATCCGTATTCCCGTTACTGCTTAAGCCCATTCCAATAAGGATTTTATACCAAATCTGCCCTTGCCAAGGCTACCTGGGGCCTTCATTTTATTATTTGCAATGGACAATTTTAACTTCACATCCATGTTGGCTTCCTTACATCCTAGATGCACATACAGCCAGATTTTTTCCATCAGATGTGATTTGATCCTCCAAATTCGGAATGCCTTGATGACCTCCTCTTTATCTAAAGATCACTTTAAAAAGCCTGAAGTATTTGGCTCTTCCCTAAATCTTTGGCCAGATGTAATGTCATCCTCCCATTGGCTTTCTTTGTCCAAACTACATTAGCCTTATCTCAGATCTTCAAACAAGTTATATTTCCTGCCTAAGATCTTTCTATGAGTGAGTGAAAGGTGTGACGAAGATAGTTCCTCTTTGCCCCCAAAGGTTTCATTGATCACGCTGATAATGAATTTACTGTTATTTTAATCTCTTACTGTTATACTCAGGCTTAAATTCTCTACCCTACACACTTCAGTTGACATAATTTTAATTTCCACTGTGATGCTTCTCTCTCTTCTGTCAACACTCTCTCCTCACAGGGTTTCATCCAGATCAGGAGTCAGTAACATTTTTGACAAAGAGCCAGATAGTAAATATTGCAGGCTTTGTGTTGCCAAGAGGCAAATTTATGGAACTTTCCCTGCTGAAAAATTTCCCTGTATTTTACATTTTAGACTTATAAATGCCACACGTACTTATAACTCATGAGCCATACAAAAATAGGTGGCAGACCAGATCTGGCTCATGGGCTATAATAGTTTTCCAACCCCTCACCTAGATTCATGACTTTAGGCATGCTCTATAGGCTACGATGATCTAACTCACATCTCTAGCCAAGTCAACTTGTCAGTGCCTACTTGATGTCTCCACTTGGATTCTAACTAGCGTCTTAATTTAAGATTAAAAAATGTAAAATCAATCACACATACGCACCTACCCACACCTCTGTCACTTGCAAACTGCCTCATGTCATCAAGACTTTGCCATATCACTAAAAGTGACCATAATCCCCCATGTCCCTACATCCAAATACCTTGATATAATTCTTGCTCAGTAAATTCAATCATCTTCAAATCAACTTCCAATCTCAACTGATTTTCTCCAACTTTATTGCTACACTCATAATCCCAACTACCATCATCCTTCAACTGGACAGGTGCAATAGTCAGCTAAATGAACCCCCTTCCTTCACTAGTGTACCCTTCCACAATAGTACACCCTCCTAAGAGCTAACCTCATCGTATCACACATCCATCATACACTTTTCAATGTAGTTAATTTATATTCACATTTTGATATAAGATCTAGATTTGGTCCCTGAGAACACTCATGTAATCTCTCTCCATGCTCTTCCTTCATGGACATTCCAGCCAAACCGGCCTTCTTTTCTTTGTAAGAAACTATCAAGCTCTCTTTTTAAATTACAGAATCTTTATATCTGCCCTTCTTTCTGCTCAGAGCACCCCAGATCTTCAAAGTACCTTCCTCTTTGTCTTCACTCAACTCTCAAATGAAATATTACCTCCTCAGAGAGAAAAATGCTCTGAAATACCTACAGCCAGATCAGTGCCTTCCTCCTTGACAGTTTTACTCAGCCATGTTATCACATGTAATCTTCTTCGTAGTAGTGTACTTTATAGCCCTTCACACCATTGCTTTTTTTAGGTATTTGTATGTCTTCCTCCTCTTTCCCTCCTCACTACAGTATAGCCAATTGTGTCTTTGCCTTCTTCATTGCTATATCCCCTAGTGCCTGGTAGGCTTTCTATAAACAGCCATTTATTGACTTATTGACTACATGTATATGCTAATCCTTTTTACTAATTGTTGTTACACTATAAATTTCTCTTCTCCCTCTCTTCGCTTCCCTCTTCTCATGTCCCTTGATGCTTCCTACTCAATATTAACATGGACATCATTTTGTGTCTTCAGCATTTCTCTTTTCATTATATTATGATAGGTTAATTTTCCTAAGAAAACACTATTTTGACAAAAGCAAAGCATTAAAGTAAAGCAGCATAGGATCAATTTTTTCCTATTGAAAAGGAAACACCATCTTTCCGAGAAGACAATTCCACCAGGAAACAAAAAAAACACACACATTTCCGGTAAGTCCTAGTTCCCAAGACTTGAAGCCAGTATGTTTTTCCACTTTCAAGTATCCTTGACTGTAGAGATAAAAGGTATCCACTTAGAGATATTAACTCATTACCACTGCCTAAATTTGGTTTCCAGAAACACAACTTAATATGACATCAATGGATGTGATAATCATTTGAAAGTAGCTTTATCAAAATCATCCAACAGAACAAGTTACTTTCCTAATTAGCATCCTCGGTTAAATACCTAAATCTGATGAATAATAAGTTATGCATTATGCTAAATTGCATTGGCTCACTATCTTAGAATGCTTTCAAACTAATTAAAAATGAGATATTCAGTGATGAGAAACATAAAAAGATAAAAACCTATTTCAATCAGTTTAAATTAGAATTTAACATTTCTTCAATACGCTCTTTTGTAGTCAATTGCAAGAGTAATAAAGCAAAATTATTGAGTCTATAATAGTGACCGTTCAAAATTCATAGTGAATTATTAAAAAGAAAACTAAGGTCCCTGCCAACTTTCCACCTCACTTCAAAGCATAGCCAAGGTCATTACAACAGCAAGTAAAAGACTCCACACAATTCCCACTTCTTCGCCTCTATACTGTTACTTCTGGAATCTTCTACTGCTCCAAATTGTGTGTTTGCTCCAGACTCAGCAGTTCTCACCACCTTGTTCTTCCAATTGCCATCTTCTCTGTGCGGCCTTTCTTGACTACCCAGTTAAAAATTATCCTATCAAAATTATCTGATCCCCATCCAGGATTACTTTTCACCATCTAACTTACGATACTTTGCATATTTATGTGGCTCATTGTCTGTTATCTGTCTCCCTAAGTTAGAATGCGAGCTTCATGATGGCAGAGTTTTGGTCAATTTCCTTCACTCAATAATTCCTGACCCAAAGTAAACACTTCATAAGTATTTTTTGAATATACTAATATATAGTCCGAATTATCAAGGAACTTATAAATAAATAAAGACACAACCCAGCATATAGTGCAGCTTGAGAAATGTTGATAGTGTGGTACAGGAGGAGGTATGTAAACTATGAGAAGCAACAGTTAAATAAGAAGCAATCCAGAAAGACACACAGTGTGGGTGACATCTGAGTTAAAGGACAGAAGGTAAGAAGATAACCAGATGGAGAAAAGAGAGGAAGATCTTACAAACAAGCATCAGAAGTTACCATAAGAAAAGCAAGTACAAAATCATCAGAAGAAAAACAATTGCATCCCAGTTATTACCACAAACATAATTAACTATGAAAACCCAGAACAGTTCATGCTTTGATAATGCTAAAGTTGATACGTAGATTAAGATGGGATATAACAATCTGCAAATCTTAGTTTTCAGAAAACCTTTTTAGGCAAGATATGATGATTTAAGGAAGAAAAGTTGCTGATGGATGAGGCATGTTGTCCCTTAAAGACAAACACTATGAAGACTGCGTACAGCCTTTATAATGGAAAGGTGCCACGTTTTTTCTTTTCTAAGTCCTTGGAATCTCAGTTGGCAACTTTGAAATTCATGTGTAATTCATGAGCTTTTTAAAAGAAATGTAATAAGTAACACAAGTGATTCTAGAGCTTGTCTTTAGGCTGAGGTAGATATTGGCATTATAAATTGAAGTGCTAGAAAGGAACAATAAGAATTAAGAATAAGCAGTAATTTCTGCCAAGATCTGTGGCACCCAGTCTCACACATAAGGCTTTTTGGAATCTCTTGGTTTCCAAGGTTCAGGCTCTCATACTTTAGTTTGTACATAAAGGACTTAAGTTATTCTTAAAGCACAGTTTTAGCACTTCACACCAGGAGATGGTTATGAGACTGATCACAGGATAAAGTGAAATAGGATGTGTGCCTACTTGTAGAAGGAACCTCGTTCCTTTTGCCATTCTATTCCTACTTTTCTGGCAGGAAAGTCCTAGAAAAAATTTCATATACAGATTAATTTTAAACAATTTACATTATATTTTACTATTAATAGCTTCTAGAATATCTTAGCTTAGGCTGGCCCTGGTGGCTCACACTTGAAATCCCAGAATTTTGGGAGGCTGAAGTGGGCGGATCAACTGAAGTCAGGAGTTTGAGACTAGCCTAGCCAACATGGTCAAACCTAGTCTCTACTAAAAATCCAAAAATTAGCCGGGTGTGGTGATGCGTACCTGTAATCCCAGCTACACAGGAGGCTGAGGCAGGAGAACCATTGAGCCTGGGAGGTGGAGGCCGCAGTGAGCCAAGATTGTGTCACTGCACTCCAGCCTGGGCAACAGAGCAAGACTCTGTCTCACAAAAACAAAAAACAAACAAACAAAAAAAGAGTATCTTAGCTTATATATTTCTCACATCTGATCCTACCACTTTACTTCTTTTTTCCTGTTTATACCAATTATTTCTATTCCTCTTTACATATAGGCAGAAAGATAAGACTAAAATGTGTCATAGACAATGACATCTAGTAAATTGACGTATTCTTCATGTTTAATTCCACAACAGATTTCAAATACAACCAAAATCTCCAAATAAAATCTTAATTCTAAATTGAGTGCTTGTACAGTCTTCAAATATGTTCAAATAGAACATCAAAGCTCAATAAAAATAGTTATATCACTTGGGATGGTGTTTAAAATATTTTTTCCTAAATAAATTCAGCTTCAGAGGATGAGAAAACCTTCGTTAGGAGATGTTTTAAAGAACAAATTAAGTTAAATGTGAAGGAAATCATACTTTATTTTGTTGAATAGTAAGATTTTTTTGTTGCTATTGTGAATTAATGCCATCCAAATATTGAGTGATGTAATTCAATTTAGTAAAAGAAAAAAGTCTAAATTATCAACTTCTTTCCTTATAAAAATGAAATATGCTATAACTTGCATTTTTTCCATGGCAATGACCCTGATGATCAGAGAGGTTAAAACCTAAAAACATTTAAAATCATCTAATCTAAATTATAAAAAAAGAAATCCCTTTCTTCAGAAAAAATAATTTTTTAAGGAAGCACTCATAAACAAATCTCTACTAGTAGATATACAGCATACACATCTCTTACTATCTCCCATGCAGACTGCATAAAAAGGCGTGCTGGCTACTTTTAAGAAAACAACATTCAGATGTCTGGAAAGTATCTGAAATGCATGATTAATCTACACAGATAATTTTCTCAAGAAACCAAATTTTGAAGACAAGTAATTCAAAAGTCTATTGTCTATAAAGTAAATCCGCTGGTATACTTAAACTGCTGTAATCCTTTCTCTGTTTACCTTATAGTGTGCACCTCTCAAGCTATGGGAATGCATGTCTTCTCTAAGAAGAGCTGACTTCTTTTGTAGGAAAAAGCTGTTGGAAATGACTGTTAGGATTTCAAATGTTTGGGAGTGTGTATTCATGTGGGTTTTACGTGTTGAATATTTGCATTTGTAATTTTAAGATGCTTAAATCAAAAACTAAAATGACCTATGCAACATAATTCTGCCATAGGATAAATTAAATTCAATTAAATGTTCCCATACAAATTATTATCTACCACAATGTAAAAATATTTATATATCACAAAGATGTAAGAAACACTGACTTCTATTATACAGCAGAGTTCAATTTCACTACTACTTAGCTTGATGATATTTTAAGGTCATGTCTCTTGGAATACACATTCAATATTCATTGCCAAACGTCTGAGCTCACCTCTCTTGAAGCAATATTCAATTATCAAAGGAAAATAATTTACCAAGCAACCTCACAAAACACAAACTCTAGGTAGCATCAAGGTTTTTCAAAGTGATTATTCCTTACTGGTCGAGATCCTAAGATATTAAAACTCATAGATCACATGATCTGAGATTTTCTAATTGAAAAGCTGTAGCTGTAAACCTTTCATTCAAAGTCGGATACTACTTTCAGCTGTCAAAAGAATTATGCAATCACTTAAACTTCTGGAATGAAAGAGAAAATGAAGGGAACAATAAAAGTAACTGAAATGCACTGAGAAATGAACATAAGGAACCAAATGGAGGCAAAGACAGAGAGAGAGAGAGAGAGGGCTGTTTATCTAACCTTCCCTTCTTGAGTGGGTTTTCTCTGATATCTCTAGAGAACAATTGGATGTGTAACAATGAAATACAAAACACAAGATACTGTCTTCGTATAATTACTTGTAATGATTCCAAGATGGCATAATTTGAGAACTTGCTAAATAGGACAACAAAGTGATCTGCTTTTCCAAAATTTTGCCCCTTACCTTATATATTATTTCATGGTGAAGATCAATAAAACTGAAAATTGGAATTGCCAGATATTATCAGATTTTATTTTTTGAATGCTTAACAGCTGACCCAAAATCTGGTCATAAAAATGGAAGTTAAATTAAATTGTCCTCAAAATTTAAGTTTGCTACATTTGTAAGAACCACTTGCTTCTTCAAAATCTCAAACTTTCTCATATCTAGCAGCAAATTGAAATTAGGAATTTAAGCATGTAAATTCATCATGGAAACCAAATTGATTAAAATTTTCTGTGTATTCATGATAATGTTTAAAATTTTTGCTACATTTAAACCCTAAGTTAGTTACAAAAACCCTAAAATTATGCTTGTTTAAAAACTTGGGCTAACTTGCTTTTGAAAACATACTGACATATTCGTTCCATTCTTCTTATAATTATTTTTTTGTCACTCCCAAGCAGCACACCATTGTATATATCCCCAAAACGGCACTTCTTTGTTAAAGCCATTAGGACAGAAATATTTTTGAGCCAGATGCAATGGCTCATGCCTGTAATGTCAGTACTTTGGGAGGCCTAGGTTAGAGGACTGCTTGAGGATAGGAGTTTGTGACCTGCCTGGGCAACATAGCAAGACCCAGTCTTTACAAATGAAATGAAAATAAAATATAAAATAAACTGGCTGGACAAAGTAGTGCACACCTGTGGTCATAGCTACCAGGAGGCTGAGATGAGAGGACCATATGAACCCAGGAGTTTGGGGCTGAGAATGAGCTATGACTGCACCACTGCACTTCAGCCAGAACTATGGGTTGGTGAGTTAGAAATAAGTTCTCAGTTCTGAATATAATAACTGCTCCTGGCACTCCCCAGAATGAGCTGGGGTTTCTTTTGCCTCTCTATAGTCCCTCTTCCTCAGGAAATACCCCCATGGTTCTGCCCGCTGTGCTATTAATTACACCAATGCTTATTATATGTCAGTTCAGTTTTATCTAGATTCTCCCAAAGTCAGTGCTGAACTTAGTTGTTTGAAAATGTATATATTGTAATAGTTACCAAAAAGACCAAATACAGCTAGATATTTATGCTATTTGTTTTATTTCCATCGTAGGTATATTTCCTTTTAAAATTCATATATATCTTTCTCTAAGGATTGTCTCTGTTTTCAGATGTTAAGCACTTTCTCATGCACACACCACCTAAGCAGCAAAGACAGAGTCCACGTCAGGGAATGTCACATTCAGGATAAGTACCTATTATTCTGTAACTCAGAAGTAGGAAAATGGATGTCCTCAAGCAGATGCTTTTCTTGACAGATACAAAAATTTGACAAGGATCACTGACTGACTTCCAACCCACCATTCATCACTTTTATCTTATTTTGACCCTAAGGGTCCCAGAGGGATAATGGCACTACATTCCTATTTAGAATTCAGATTTCAGATTGCATTTCTTATATCATTGTTTATAAGTAGTGGTTGCACACAGTCGCGATAATACTATGACATTAATCTACATTCCTCGTTAAATCGATTTTTGTCTTCCGTTTTTGAGCTTAGCTACAATTTCTCACACGGTTTCTCTAGGAAGATTCCTCAATGACTGAAACATTTAGAACATGGTCGATTCATAAATACGACACTGGGATTCCCCAGTGACTGAAACATTTTGAACATGGTCCATTCATAAATACGACACTGGGATTCCCCAATGACTGAAACATTTAGAACATGGTCCACTCATAAATACGACACTGGGATTCCCCAATGACTGAAACATTTAGAACATGTTCCATTCATAAATACGACACTGGGATTCCCCAATGACTGAAACTTTTAGAACATGGTCCATTCATAAATATGACATTGGGATTCCCCAATGACTGAAACATTTAGAACATGGTCCATTCATAAATATGACATTGGGATTCCCCAATGATTGAAAAATTTAGAACATGGTCTATTCATAAATATGAAGAGCTTGTGTAGAAAGTATAATTTACTTATCCTATTATGCTTAAGAAATTATGTGAAATAATGTGAAAATAATCTTAAAACATTTGCATGCATATTTGCTGCAAGAGTCATCTTTCATTGATACTTAATCATAATCATGGACATGGTGGGTCCCAATAACCAATATTTAATGCAAGACTGTAAATTTAATAGAGAGAAAACCTTATTTATAAATTTTCATGTGTTCTTTTCTTGACAATAAGGAGCTGTGAGATTTGTATTTTAAAAGATACTTAGTAATAAAAACTTTAATTTTTAAAACTTTTATTTTTAAATTCTGCTTAATTGCATAAAAGTTAAAAGGTAATATTTAATATTTAATGAGGCTTATTGAGCTAAATGATGATATGCAGCTTGGGTTATACTTGCAATTATAAGATTTGCTCATTATACCTAAGCAATCTCCTTCACTCAATCTAGCTACCACTAAGGAAGCAAAATTCCCTGAATCATAGTATCAAAGCATTCCATTATGTTTTCTATTAAGTTGTTTTGTTCTTTGAATCATTGTCTATTTTAATTTATCCTTTTAGAAAGAAAACAAATTACTTAATTTGCATTTCCCACTAGAAGCTTCACTACAGCTAGACTTGGAATTGATTTCAGGCCATTTTTTAATAAATGATGGTCCCTAGTGAAAGATAGAATACTTGAGCCATCAATATTGAGTAAATAAAAGGGTTTGGGTAAATAAGAGAGAAGATACCTATTTTTCTCAAATATTTTAAATATCTAATAACCTATTCCTCATCTAAAACAAGCCACAATTACTGGAAATGATGGTCAGAGGAAGGTATTAGCAACCCTGTGTAATACTACATGTCATGTTGGATCACTATTACAGAGAAACAGTTGTCATGCTGCATTTTAGTAATTCTACACATCACCAGAGAAATAGACAACTCTTATAGCCAAAGAAATCCAACGTAGCTACTGTCTACATATTCTTGTTTTAGACCTTTGGTGAAAAAAACTACTATGTGTATTGAATATATTTTACATTAGTTTTATGACAAAAAAGAAAAATGAGAATTCTATTAGATGCAAATACAAATTCTGAATGACAGGAAAGAAAAATTAAAATCAAAGCTGATCTTAATTAACAAAATGTATTATCTGCTTACATGTATATACAACTGTTCATATAAAGGCACAGATGCATTTGTGGTTTTGAAAAATATCTATTTCATTTCAAAACTTCATTGAACAATATTACATATGGCAAGAAAACTGCTTTTTTTGAAGGATCTTTTAAAAAGTGTTAAACTTTATTAGATACTTCAAACTAGCAAAGCTCAACTTCATCACAATTATATAATAACACTGCACACTTTCAATTTTATCTGGAGAAATATACCTATCCCTTGAAATAACTCTGTAAACTTCCTGCTCACAGATTTCATTTCAAGCCTTGAAAATGCAGGAAATCAATGCCGAATATACTTGCCCGGAAAGGAAAAGAAAATTTCAGCGATGTCAGGATGTTTTATCACATAAAATACAGAATTGCAATTTGTATCTGAGCAGGCAACACACCTCCAAAAATAATACAATACTTATCACAAAATACATTCACAGATACTAGATTTGGCACAAACCACTCCATACAGCTATTGATGAAATCAGTATTGAAAGCCTTATTACAAAATCTATGGCCTTTTTCTACGCTCCAACAGACATTTCAGGATGCCACAACCTTGCAGCTCCA
The DNA here is from genome assembly GCF_028878055.3 of Symphalangus syndactylus. Taxonomy (NCBI): domain Eukaryota; kingdom Metazoa; phylum Chordata; class Mammalia; order Primates; family Hylobatidae; genus Symphalangus; species Symphalangus syndactylus. The sequence continues at coordinate 105,010,414 of NC_072437.2, read as the reverse complement.
CTCTCTCATTAATTTCCCCTAAATACACTTGGCAGAAGAATGAGAAACGTCACATTTTTCATTTAATTTCTAAAGAACATCGCATCCTTTAAGAATAGGTTCTTGAAATTTTAAAATGTAAAACATAAAAACCCTAAAGAGACAAACATCCAAAAACATAAAAACCCTAAACAGACAAACGTCCAAAAACTTTTCTTCAAAATCACGACAACTTTATATGCTACGTGTTCTTGTAAAATACCACACACACAAACTCACAGGCACACCCACCCACCCAAAACCCACACACACGCATATTTATGGCCTCGTAACACCTCACATATATATACATACCACCAACTACAACAGAGACACACGCATATATATGGCTTCATAAAACCTCACATATATATACATATCATCAATTACAACAGAGAAAAGCCAATTTCAGAAAGATGGCTTCAATTTTGATGCATTTACTCACACCTAATTCTATTTCAATTTAACTGGTGCAGAGATATTACAATACCCTGTAACAAAAACCTGACGGAAGATTGTAAAAAATTGCTTAAACATCAAACCAAAGACTCAACATAATTTCATCACAAAGTGAAATTCGCATCCAACTCGCAAAGAATTAGAAAATCCTTGCACTTACCTTGGCCTTGTCCATTCCCCAGATGACCCCAAAAGACCACCGTCATCATCAACAGCCCCGGAGCCCACGTCCACATCCTTCTAGTGACACGCTCATGTCTTCTGGCCATTGCATCTTAAACTCTGCATATTCAGTGGGGTGGATGTGAAAGTACAATAAATTACATTCTTAGAGAAATACACTATGACTCAAATCCCATATCTAATATGCACTGTGCATTTCTGAATTATCCTGCCTACAAGGAGGTATATTTGAAAATCATGCTTCCCTTTAGGGTTGTCATATTGATGATTAATACGAAAGCTCATTCATTTTTAATCTTTAAGCATTCATCTGAATTACATTTTTAATATCATTTTCCAAAACAGGCCACTTAACCTATGAATGTTAAAAAGTACTCCGGATATACATATTGGAGTTCAGTCAAGCAAAAGCATGGTGTATGGACACTACTTAAGTATAACTTGATATTTAGGCAAATTGATGAATTTAACATACCATGTAATCTCTACATATATACAAAAGGACTTTTCAACACATTTATGTAAGTTTTGCATAAATACCCTTGAAAATATTCTCAAGTTTTAAGTGGTATTCTAATTATGTCAGTAATTTTAACTGAATAAAGAGATGCATCATGTGCAAAAACTAATCTTGTTTACTTAAAATTGAGAGTAAAATTAATTATAGAAGGTACAAAACACTTGTAATTTTGATTTCAGATATATGACCCACAGGAACCTTCATATATACAAATATTATACACATATATGCAATGTATATTTGAATGTTCATTTTGAAACTGTTTTTCATACTGATACATGAAAATACTTAAATGTCCACCAAAGCAAGGTTATTTATTCATACATTTGAATGATATACAGTAGCTCAAAAGAATAAACTTGAGTTGCATGTACTAATATGGATAAGTGTCCAAAATGAATAGTGAAGCAAAATTAGCAAATTTAATAATGATAAGTTCAAAACTACACCTTTCATATGTAAACATGTGCAATAGTTAAAACTATACATTTTATGTTGCATAAATATATAATACAGTATGATAACGCATAAGAATGATAAACACCTTCAAGACCAAAGTTAGGAAATTACAAGACTACAATTTAGATGGTTACTAGGTGGAATTTTAAATCAGAGGTTACTCCTAAATCCCAATTTTTCCACAGTTGACAAAATACGGAGTTAAGAAAAATAAACTTAATGATTTCCAGAATGAACGCTTTATTCAAAATGCTACGTAATTACAATTCTAATAAACTTGCAAGGGAATCCAGTCACCCAGAAATTTTTTATGCCTTTCTCCTACATCACGAAAGGGGAAGATTTAATTACCAACTTTCCATTACTTAACGTCAGACACATAGTATCAGAGCTAAAGAGAAATTTAAGAAACACCTAACTCAACCTCTCTATTTTAAATGACCAAATGAGTTGAGAAGGTTACAATGGCATTTCTAAGTTCATATGTAAAAACAGAATTTTGATGACAATGGCAGTTTAAGTACTAATAAACACTCCTTGAAAAGTTACTGTAATCCAGGTTATTTTACTGTGCTAAATGCCTTACATTCTTTACCCAATTCAGTTTCCACAGAAATCCTATGAACAAAGCACTTCCAAAATTTACCACTTCACAGCTAAGAAAACAAGGCTTAGAGAAATGCTACACGATCCCCTAGTCATGAGGTTAGTAGGTACCACTGTGGAGACTGAGGCAAAACAGGACGATTTCAAAGCCTATGCTCTGAACAAGTAAACACTAAGCAGGAATTTAGTTCTAGATCTCCCTGTTGTAGTCCAATAATCAGCCAAAAAATGGTGCTGAGAAGAGGGGAAAGAAAGATGTCTTGTATATGGAGCCTCATATATTTGATCCCAAATAAATCTTCAAATTGAAAATCATTAGAGCACAAGGCAATAGAATTATTAGTTTCTAAAATCATCAACCTTTCCCAAGTTGAACATACAAGTATATTTTATCATACATATACTATATGTGTGTATAACGTGTGTTTATCTAAGTATTCCTGTGGTTTATATATCTGGATTTGGAATTACAAGTGTTTTGTGGTTTATTATTTATTTATTATTATACTTTGAGTTTTGGGGTACATGTGCACAACGTGCAGGATTCTTACATATGTATCCATGTGCCATGTTGGTGTGATGCACCCATTAACTCGTCATTTAGCATTAGGTGTATCTCCTAATGCTGTCCCTGCCCCCTCCCCCCACCCCACAACAGTCCCCAGAGTGTGATGTTCCCCTTCCTGTGTCCACGTGTTCTCATTGTCTCCCTCTGTTGCTCTGGCTGGAGTCAGTGGTGTGATCATAGCTCACTGCAGACTCCAAGTCCTAGGCTCAAGCGATACTTTTGCCTCAGCCTCTCAAGTAGCTCGGACTACAGGCACGCACCACCATCCCCGGCTAATTGTTTTACAGAGATGGGGTCCCACCGTGTTGCTTGACTGGTCTCAGCCTCCTTAAGTCAAGGGATCCTCCCACCTAGACTTCCGAAAGCACTGAGATTACAGGTGTCAGCCACCTTGCGTTTTTTGATTTCTTCAATTAATTTTACTTATACACTTGATTACACAAGATTAATTTTGTGTACATAATGAATCTCTTTTGAGGTTTAAGTTACTGATTAATTAGAGTACCACTTAACAAGCGTGTCATCCCAGCACTTTGGGAGGCTGAGGTGGGCGGCTCACCTGAGGTCAGGCATGAGCCACCGTGCCCGGCTTACACACATTCTTTTCACTCCTGCTTTCAGATCTCTATTCCCTTCTAATTCCAGTGGAACCACTTTCACTTAGTATCAAAATATCCAGATCCACTCATCAAAGTGTAAATAATCCTTCAGCAAATTACCTTTGCAAATCTACTTTTATGTAATATTTCCTTAACTTCTTCTTACCTACATCCAGTAGTCATTTTACAAGGCAGAATATTTTCTATTTTATATAGAACTGAGGCAGTATTTGAAAAAAATCTCAAAACACTCTTCAGGAAGGACTGGCATCTAAAACACCAGTTCCAATATATATTTTAGTAACATTTTAAAGGACAGATGGTTTTCAAAATGTTATTATAATTTAAAAAAATGTAACCTTCCTCTCTGAGTTCATGTTTATGGAAAACTAATATTTCATAAATGCCAAGTTACTATGATGTATTGTCTAAATGCTGTCCCTGACATTCTATAAATGTAAAAATCATAACCTTCTAACTAACTTTGGTATTAGTCAACAACTGTGCTGATGAAAAGCAAAATCAATTCATTTAAAAAAAATTTTCCATGAAAAAAAAAACAAGTAACTTGTAAGTAGTAGCGTAGATGAACCAAAAAATAAAGTAACATTAACCAGAAAGACATGCCATGGATTTCTCTAATCTTTTTTTGGAACACACTTTTCATGCATATGAAAATAAAAATTAAATATAAAATGCCTACTTTATGTATGTACTTTTACTTGTGTCTATTGTTCTTTAAAGGTTAAAATAACTCCTAAAGCCTGCATAGCTGAGCCCATTGTGCTCTTCTGCCCATAAAATAGATTGGATGTGCAGTGAAAGAGGTATAACTTAGGCTTTCAGATTAGTTATGACGATGGAAACACAATTCTATTCAATAGTGTTCATGTTGGTCTTTGAAATGTTTAAGGTCACAAGGCAAAAGAGAACAGACTTTAAGAATGTTCGTGTATTACTTCTCGTCTTACCCAATAGCTAGATTAGTTCAATAAGGCCAGTGTTTTGGAGTAAACAGCATTGTGAAATGTGTCGCGGAGTCCGGAGGCTCCACCACCTACCTCCAGGTAGTTGTTCTGTCCGGTGGAGCCTAGACTAATACCTTAGGAGATGCATTACATCTACAGGTACCAACTAGGAAGGGTAGTCTTGAATTAAATGGCTTTAGACACGTTATAAGAGCAAATCGAAGCTTCCAGGTATTAGAACTACTTCAATCACAGAGCGTCTCTGGGTTCTATCTGTGGCCAGCATCATGTCTCTGTCTCCCCTCCCCGAATGCTTTCTCTCATCATGTGGATCTTCTAGATGGTTTTATTCTTCCCCAGCCAGCCAACTTGATCAACAAGCCTAGGTATATTAGGTATGTATAAAGTTGGTTCTTAAATAAAGTCCATTACTGTATCTAGGTAAGTAATGTCTTCAGACTTACAATTTCATTGATATCTATAAAGAGTGACTCTAGTTAGCTTCTAGTGTCAGTTTTCCTAGCAGCTTCTTTAAAAAAAAAAATCCTCTCTGTAACAAAGCTTCCTTGCAAGTATTGCTGTTGGCAATAGTCCTCTTTACTGAAATGCTTATCCGGTGAAACTTGCGCTGTGCCAGTGAGCCTGCAGGTTGATGGTCCTTTTGTTCAACTTCTCCATTATAAAGCAACCTCTCTGATCACCCTTTTAAAACTAAAGACCAAAGAGTCAAATGAGATCAGGAAGTGACCAGAGCTCACAGGTCATCAACTCCTCTTCTTAGCATATTATAGCACACAGTCTAAGCCCGAAAAACACAGCAGAACCCATTACAGCTCTCGAGTTCCAGTTATTAACATTGATTTTTTTCAATGGAAAATTTTCATTAGAAGTTATCACAGGACTCACATTCAGTAATAACTTAGATTAGGATACATACTGGAGCCTTTGTCCTTAGAGTAGGTACCACTGAGTCACTATTAAAAGGAGTCTTTTTGACCTTAGTAAATTCTCACAGGGCTTATCTCAGTCTAAACTGTAACTGGCCTTTACTAGTGATGTCATGTGTAATTCAAATTAATATTGTAATGTATATAAATTGTATATATAGTATAATACATGCATGTATTTACATTTATTTTATTTTATTTTTTAATAAGATGAAACTTAGAGGTTAAAATATGACTCTAGGCCATTGTGCTTTAGAATGAAGAGCACAGACATGGGTTGCAAATGTAAATTTTGGCCCAATTTAATTTCTGTGACAAATTCATTAATGTCTTCAAGGTTCAGGCTGTATGTGTGAGACAAATGAAAACAGCTCTAAGATTCCTGAAAACCCTAAAGTATTAAAATTCCACTCTGCCATTAGTTCAGATAAATCATTTGCCAATTTGCCCCACAAGAACCAGGCATCTTTAAATGGTAACATAACATGCACTTCTCTCTCCCAAAGTGTAGTGCATAAACGTTCTGCTTCTGAATAACACAGGATGCCTGCTAAAATGTGCTGTCAGGGGTATTAGTAAGGAAATGTTGTATCAAAACTTCTGCAGATGTGGCCCTGAAATACACATTGTAATAAATCCTCCAGGCCTCTCAAGTTAGGAATAACTGGTTTATAAAATTGTACTTACTTAAAAATTATAGATAAACAGATTTTACCAAAACCCAGTTTTTCTGATCTGAATGAAATAAGGCTCTATATTCAGACTGACTTTTCAGTGAAAAACAACTTAAAATAGTGACAAATCATGTATAAGTTTAAATGAATATAACTAGGAGACCTGAAAACTCAGGTTTAGCAATCATCTTCCAACAGTTTGAGAGCCCACAGGAGCCACAGAGCCCTCATGTCTCCCCAGAGAAGCGGGGTGATTCTTCCCCCTAAACACCATGCAATTCTTCTTCTTTTTTTTTTTTTTTGAGACGGAGTCTCGCTCTGTCACCCAGGCTGGAGTGCAGTGGTGCAATCTCGGCTCACTGCAAGCTCCGCCTCCTGTGTTCACGCCGTTCTCCTGCCTCAGCCTCTCGAAGTAGCTGGGACTACAGGCGCCCGACACCACGACTGGCTAATTTTTTTTGTATTTTTAGTGGAGACGGGGTTTCACCGTGGTCTCGATCTTCTGCCCTCGTGATCCGCCCGCCTCGGCCTCCCAAAGTGCTGGGATTACAAGCGAGAGCCACCGCGCCCGGCCAACACCATGCAATTCTTGAAGTGAGTGAAAGCATTCCTGCTCACACTGATACCCTCTCAAGTGAACTCAAAGTTAAGCCATCTCCAGCCAGACCAGATACCCTGGCCCATATCTCATTCATTAATATATGTTGAGAAGCATTTGTTTCTTGGAAACTACATGAAGTGAATAGGCTGTGGACTCCACTGGACCTAGTGGTCTATATTTAACCAATTCCCTTCACACATATGTATCAGATGCTCTCTTAGTTACGGAGCTGCAGTGGTGAATAAGAAAGCCACAGTCCTGTACTCCTAGGGTTTCAATTCTGAAGACGAAGACAGGCACAGAAATCCAACTGAGCAAAGTGAAGAGATTATTACAAAATGTGTTCACATGCAAAGTGAAGCAAGGGACTGAATATCCAACAAGGGTGTTGGGGCGAACATTAGATATAATCTTAATTCACATTATATAAGATTCATACATATAATTTTTATATATAGATATATTAATTTGGGCCGGGCGTGGTGGCTTATGCCTGTAATGCCAGCATTTTGGGAGGCCAAGGCGGATGGATCACTTGAGTCCAGGAGTTTGAGACCAGTCTGATCAACATGGCAAAACCCCATCTCTACTAAAAATAAAAAAGTTAGCCGGGTGTAGTGGTGTGCGCTTGTAGTCCCAGCTACTCAGGAGGCTGAGAAAGGAAAACTGCTTGAACCCAGGAGGCAGAGGTTTCCGTGAGCCAAGATTGTGGCACTGCACTCCAGCCTGGGTGACACAGCAAGACCCTGTCTCAAAAGAAAAAGAAAAAAAGAAATATTAATTTGGATTATACAGACTCTAACCACTTCTTTCAAGTGAGAATATTTAAGCTAAGACCTGAGAATAAAAAGAGTTAGCTTTTCATACAATACAGAAAGATTCGTCTTATAGGAAAAACCCCCAGTGTTCATGGACCCTAATATATGAGCAAGATCTTGGCATGTAGAAGAAACCTGTGAATTGGATGAAATGAAAAACTGAAAAGTAGGAATCTGGATGAAGTACAGAAGGGAGAAAGAGTAATGTGAGACGTGGCTGAAAGAGAAGGATATGTGAAACAGTACAGGTCTTCATTAGTAATGATGAGGAACATAAATCTTAGTCCAAGTACACCAGAAAAGTGGGAGAGTTGGAAACTGAAAGACATGTTAAGAGATCACTTTGGTTTCTCTGTAGCTAACAGGGTGTCGGAGATAAGAATTAAAGTAAGTTGACTAAGGATGACCTAAGAAAATAAGCGTAGGTAAGAAAATATGTGGCTCTGGCTAGGCTGGGGACATTGGAAATCAAAATAGGTGGAGGAAATTACAGATGTATTTGGAACCAAAATATTCTTTAAATGAATGTTGAATTGGATATTGTCAGAATATTGAGGAAGGGCCAAAAATGACTTATAAGCATCTAGCATGGCTGGCAGTGCCACTTACTATCATGTGGGAAACCAGGACATGTTACCTCTGAATTATTCGAGTGCTATTGTCACGTAAATCATCAACTCCCAGAATAAAGGTCTGGACCAAACTCTAAGACTGGAAATTATGAGCTGTTTAGTAGTGTTTAGAGCTTAGAGAGAGTATGTGTGTGGAGAGAAAAGAAGAGCAATTAGGACAGAACCCTTAGAAACATCAACATTTAAAATTTGGGAAGAGAAAGAGAAACAAATAAATTGTGGGAAAATGAAGCTCAGGGTAGTTGCAAGGGAATGCTAAAAATGAACTATGGCATTTGAGGAGGAAAACGTGGAAACTGAAAGCAAGAGAGTACGGATGGATCGTGAGGGAGCAGCAGCATCTGTGTCCTAAGGAGAGTCTCAGTGAAAATGAAGGGTTGTAGGAATGAGGACATCTGGGCCAACGAGCTGGCAAGGAGTGATGTCCAGGAGGCAGAATATTTGCATCTAGATCCTGGTGGTACATACCCTTATAGAAAATGTTTCAGATTTGATGACAATAAAGTGGAGGAAAGAAAAAAAGTAATGGAAATAAAGATGTCAAAAAACGGGGAACCGAGGTTTGTACTGGTCCTTTCACGTGAAAGCTGAGCCACTAAAATGATGGCTGAACTTGCCTGAAGATGATATTGAGCAAAAGATCTAAAGCCTTAAATAAATGGCAAGAGGCCAGGTGCAGTGGATCATGCCTGTAATCCCAGCACTTTGGGGGGCTGAGGCAGGCATATCACCTGAGGTCAGGAGTTCGAGACCAGCCTGGCCAACATGGCGAAACCCCGTCTCTACCAAAAATACAAAAATTAGCTGGGTGTGGTGGTATGCACCTGTAATCCCAGTTACTCAGGAACCTGAGGCAGGAGAATCACTTGAAACCGGGAGGAGGAGTTTGCAGTGAGCCGAGATCACACCATTACACTCCAGCATGGGTGACAGAGCAAGACTCCATCTCAAAAAAAAAAAAAAATAAGACCAGAGTGCCCAGGAGGGAGGTCTGTTGATGATGGTAATACCAAAGGGGCATGGCTGATATTTCCAAGGGGTTTGAGTTTCAAAGGAACAGTCTAATTTGCAAGGAGCGGAGAAATTAACAGTCTAGAAGTTGTAACGGGAACCAAGAACAACCACCTCGGCTTCCAGCCATAGGTATGTGGAGGGTGAGAAAAAGACCTGTCTCAATTTATGAAAGCTAGAGGAAAAACTGCACTTTAGTATCAACCAACTTTTGTTTTAAGATAATTACAAACCAATATGGAACTTAGCAAGAGTCAATTTTGACAGTTTCCTGCAGCTTAGTAAATTCTGCACAAAATTAAGATTTAACACAAAAGTAGAGAAAAATTTTAATGGCATAGCACATTTCTTCACAATTCCTTAAACCAAATAATTCCCTGTTCTTCTAACTCTCACCTTACACTATCAACTAGGCTTCTTATTCAATGAAAGGTTTAAGTCTACTAAGACACACACACACACACACACACACACGTCTTATCCAGCTGCAGATCTCATTTTTGAAGGTACATTGAAAGTACATAGATCATTCTATAATCATCAACTATGAAGATTGTGAGCAACTGGAACAAGTATTCTTGGAAAAGAAGTTTCCTGTGTATAAGAAAAAAAAGAGTCCAACTCTGGGAACTGACTTGGCTGAGTCATCATTATATGCCACTGGCAAGAAATCAAGAAGTAACTCAGGACTGATAAACTTTGTTAAAGGAAATGGAAACAGCCTATCTGTGAGGCTTAATTCTTGATAATCTGGCCAAGATATAGCATCTGGATAAGAGTTCACTGACTCAACTAAATTTTGTGAAGGTGAAGTACTTGTTAAAATGAAAGATCTATTTAGAGAGAAATAAGTAGACATAATGTCTGCACTATGGATAGGTGTATACCTGTTTTTTGCAAAAACAGTTTGTATCTTTGAAATGCTGGTTTGCCCTGGACAGAGCTAACTTAAATAGAGACCAGGCGCGGTGGTTCATGCCTGTAATCCCAGCACTTTGGGAGGCCGAGGAGGGTGGATCATGAGGTCAGGAGATCGAGACCATCCTGGCTAACACGGTGAAACCCCGTCTGTAGTAAAAATGCAAAAAATTAGCCGGGCATGGTGGCGGGCACCTGTAGTCCCACCTACTCTGGAGGCTGAGGCAGGAGAATGGTGTGAACCCGGGAGGCGGAGCTTGCAGTGAGCCGAGATCGCGCCACTGCACTCCAGCTGGGTGACAGAGCGAAACTCCGTCCCCAAAATATATATATATAGTTTTTTTATATATATATGTATATATACCCAAAGGATTATAAGTCATGCTGCTATAAAGACACATGCACACGTATGTTTATTGTGGCACTATTCACAATAGCAAAGACTTGGAACCAACCCAAACGTCCAACGATGATAGACTGGATTAAGAAAATGTGGCTGGATACATATGTAACAAACCTGCACATTGTGCATATGTACCCTAAAACCTAAAGTATAATAAAAAAAAGAAAAAAAAAAGAAAATGTGGCACATATACACCATGGAATACTATGCAGCCATAAAAAAGGATGAGTTCATGTCCTTTGTAGACACATGGATGAAGCTGGAAACCATAATTCTCAGCAAACTATCACAAGGACAAAAAAAACCAAACGCTGCATGTTCTCACTCATAGGTGTGAATTGAACAATGAGAACACATGGACCCAGGAAGGGGAACATCACACTCCGGGGCCTGTCATGGGGTGGGGTGAGGGGGAGGGACAGCATTTGGAGATATACCTAATGTAAATGATGAGTTACTGGGTGCAGCACACCAACATGGCACACGTATACATATGTAACAAACCTGCACGTTGGGCACATGTGTCCTAGAACTTAAAGTATATATATATATAAAGAGAAAACCATTAAAGAAAGGCTATAATACACAGGAACACACAGACATACATACACCTGTGTGTCTATATCTTCAGTTATCACACTTTTTCTATACAGACTCCACACAAGACAAACATGTTACATTTTATGAGAAACTATAAGTGGAAAGAGGAGAATTTGTGAAATCAATATAGAATGTTCCTTGTTTAGCATAATTCTAACTGTTTCTCATTAGAGGTCTGAGTATCAATCTGTATTATATGTGGCCATGCTGGCATTTGGGAAATTCCACAAGAAACTTTTTAAATATGAATTTGGAAAAGGGAAAAGGATTTTTAAAGTGTCTTTTTTTGTTCTGCATTCTATGTGGAACATCTATTTTGTGCTAACTGCTCGTGTTAGCTTGTGATTGCCTGTGACTATGTGGAAGATATACTTTACGTGACTATGTGAGCAATAGTCTTAAAGTTAAGAAATCTAAAATTTGGTTGGTTTAGTTGCTAATTAGGTAAATTACCTTGTAATGGTTACTTAACCTCTCAAAGATTAATTATCTTCAGTGGTACATTGAAGGTTCCATTCATATTGATTTTAGTAGACTTATCCTACTAAAAAGTAAATTTAACAGAAATTATTCTAGACCTCATTATTTCAGGAGACCCCACCCCAGCTTTTATTCCTAACTTCAAGAAATGCAGAGAAATTTAAAAATTCGATGTTCTCCCAATTCAACAGAATATAACTGAACTAAATCGATTTATGTATAATTCATTATTTCAACCTTTAACGCTATATCCGAGCGGTTTGTTTTCACCATAAAGTTATAGCTGTTTAGGCCAATAATTAAAGAGGACCTTGATAGAGAATGACAAGAGAGGATGATCACCCTATTGTCTATCTTCCAGCTGTTTTCAATGCCCTGAAGTTTTATTCACACCCAAATAGTAGAATCTTATCTGAGAGAGCGTACTCAAATGATGAATCATGCTAATTTCTCAAGAAAAGTGTTACAGAATAATAAATGCCTTTCTGGTCAAAGCACTGATGCTCTGGAAATAATCTTTATCCAAATGAGGTACAGGAATTGTTAGGACTATTAAAAGTTTGTATATGATATCTGCCAGGTTCGACTGAGCTTCACTTAAAATCTACCATATTAGGGCCAAGTGTAATGACTCAAATTAGTGAACTTAAAAATTGTTTTAAAATGTTTCCTGGAGACATTTCAAATATTGCTCTCTGATTTATCACTGTTACTTTTGCTGAATTCAATTTGATGCCAAGATTTATTCAGATTAATCAAATGCCATAAACTCTGATACCTAATGTTCCTTAACACCTTAAGAACTTTTAAACAGATCAAATGTTGAAGATACGCTTTTAGTGAAACTGTACCTAAGCACATGAATTCTATTGAATATAGCTTTTTAGAAGACTAACAAAGAAAGAAGACTTAGGAAATTCGGAAACATTTTTTAAACCTTCTAGAGGGAATTAAACTACTGAAAAATAATTTCAATTGGTGAATCTAATGGCATTAATCAGAAGATAAGAAAAAAGTAACCATAAAACTTTATGGGGGTAATATTTGCTATGAGGATCAGGAAAAACAACTAATGGATATTAGGCTTAATATCTGGGTGATGAAATAAACTGTACAACCAATCCCATGGCATAAGCTTACCTCTGTAACAAACCTACACTTGTACCCCTGAACTTAAAAGTTAAAATTTAAATAAATAACGTTGTGCTATTAATTTCAACCAGAGCCTTTCCAAGGTGCAGGGAACTTTTGAGAATTTTATTTCTTGCAAAAGGAAACTTGATTCCTTGCTTAGGGCCTTCCTAGGAAAACCTCTATTCTTTGGAGAAGCATCATACTCCTACAAGATTTAAGGACCATCATATTTGTCAGACTTTTTTTCTGTTTTACTGTGAGCAGTTTACAGAACATAAAGAAAAATCAAATCCGAAGGTGCACTACACGTGTTTTATCAAAAGGAACATTTTTGTGTACTTTTAAGAAAATACGACAAATTGAGTTTTCTGACCTATTACCAAGTTAGACATCTTGAGTGAATTGAATCTGTTGTAATCCGGTTTGGTTTTCATCCCATGGCTCCGGAAAACTGACATTTATCTCCAATTTTTCAAATCTGCTTCTTTCCAGTACCTCATCTATACGACTATTATAGTACTTTTCATCTGCTTTTACCACTACACTATGGCTGCATTACTTTTAACACAGTGTCCCACATGTTACCCATTTCTACCTTATATAAAGAGTAGAAATTGAATTGTAATTGAGTATGCAGTTGCCTCATATTCAGGTCTTCAACTGAAATAACTCCAGCTATCTCAAAACTTCAACCCTCTCTGGAAGTATTGGACCAAATTATCCCAGATTATAGCACTCTCAGGCTAAAATTACTAATGCTTCTATAGTTTCAGAGACTGTATCAGGTTATTCAACACAACATTCCATGCACCATTCCAGCCTCATATAATCAGAGGACACTTAGACGACTTTAATAGCCTTCAAAAGACACCCTCCTCTTTTACTTATATATATATTTATTTATCTATTTATTTAATGGAGACAGGGTCTTACTCTGTCACCCAGACTGGAGCGCAGTGGCATAATCACGGTCCACCGCAGCCTGCACCTGCCGGGCTCCGATCCTTCCACCGCAGCCTCCTGAGTGGCTGGGACCACAGGCGCCGCCACCACGTCTGCCTGGTTTTTGTATTTTTGTGGAGATGGGGTTTCACATGTTGCCCAGGTTGATCTGAGACTCCTGGGCTCAAGAGATCCACCTGCCCCGGCCTCCCAAAGTGCTGGGATTACATGAACGAGCCATTGTGCCCAGCCGGTCCCGCCCGGTTTTTAACCTTCGTACTGTTTATATAATCATCCTTCACAAAATAGAACACTTCATTACTCGATGGTTCTCATTATTCTAATATGAAGAACTATATTAAGAAAATAAATTCCTGGCTGGGCGCGGTGGCTCACACTTGTAATCCCAGCACTTTGGGAGGCCGAGGCGGGCGGATCACAAGGTCAGGAGATCGAGACCACGGTGAAACCCCGTCTCTACTAAAAATACAGAAAATTAGCCGGCGTGGTGGCGGCGCCTGTAGTCCCAGCTACTCGGGAGGCTGAGGCAGGAGAATGACGGGAACCCGGGAGGCAGAGCATGCAGTGAGCCGAGATCGCGCCACTGCACTCCAGCCTGGGCGACAGAGCCAGACTCCAGCTCAGACAAAAAAATAAATCAATAAATTTCCAATATTTCCTAGCATATCCAATTTAATTCTATACATCACATAAAAATAAAAGCCGTCTTACTGTGTTAGTTTCTTACTGCTGTTACAGTAAATTAACATAAACTCAGAGGCTTAAAACAACACATATTTTTCTTTATACTTCTGGGGGTCAGAAGTCCAAAATGGGTCTTAGTGTGCTAAAATCAAGGTATCATCAAGTGTATATTTTGTCTAGAGATTCCAGGAGAGAATTCACCAGGTTTGAGGGGTCACATGTATCCCTGAGCTCTTGGCCTCTGCACATCTTGGACACAGCACATCACTTCAGCCTCGGCTCCAGTTTCCCCAAGCTCTTCTGCTCACTCTGGTCTCTCCGCCTTCCTGTCTGAAGGTTCTTTGTGACTACAGTGGGCCCACCTAGATAATTCAGGATAATCGCTCCAGTTTAAGGTGAGGTGATTAGCAATCTTAATTCCACCTCTAACCATAATGCTTCCATGCTGCCTAACAACACATTCAAAAGGTCATCCTGCTAAGGGTCATTATTCTACCTACACACTAAGTGACTGAGAAAAAGTAAAGTTATCTATCATGCCTTACCTATGGCGAGGAAATAATAACTTATAATGATTTATCTACGAAAACCTGTTTTTAAAAGCTTTGGTCCTAGTCTATTGATTAAAGTTTTGGTATATTCCAGATAAATTTCATGTCCTTGATGCTAACACATTGTGCACAGTAGATGGCCTTTTTAAAATAGTACTGCATAAAGGAATATTTAAGGTTGTCTGGACAATAGAAAAGGAACTTTAGTTGCTATGCCACAAAAGGCCGGATTTCTGCACATTACACCTCCTACCAGTGCACACATGTGCCAAACTCCTTCCTGAAAGCCTGGTTTATGTTTCCTATGTGCTTAGCAATAGTTTTACTCTCACGACTGTTTATATTAAGTCCTATTTTTTAAAGCATATCCTCATTTGTTTGTTTTCCTGAGCCTCTGAACTGGATTTCATCTGGTATGTATTGCACAGGTTTGCACACTTGATTGTACGCTACCTTAAAGCATCCTCTTGTGTTCTGGACACGGTTATTTTTCTCCATGGTAAGGTGATAAGTTACTTCTCTGAGGACTTGCCACCTTAGAATGCAGTGGTGACATCACCTGCTCAGGCTCTGTCTGCAATGTGGAATTTAGTATTTTCCAACTTCTGGTCTAACTTGAACTTCATAATTAAGCAGAGCCGCCTTTTGAGGGAACAGTAGGGTGTCTGCCCCTAAACGTCTGTGTAAATGCAGAGACACATTTGGGAACATAACTGACTTTTATGTACAGAAGCCAGATGCATTTCATGCCCATGCATGCTTAGGGAAGCAAGTTCATCTCATCTATCACAATAAGCATCTGTGCCACTGAATTCCACTGCAGGATACTTTTCACACTTAGACAACAAAACATTTAAGGAAATAAAAGCTCTTTCCAATAAAAATGTGCATCAAATACTGTGTGTATGTTTAAAAAAAAACCTTCCTCTATAAGATAAGGCCACAGGAACTACTAAAAAAGCATTCTTGAAATACATTTTCTGATAGGAATCTAGGCCCTTGCCTTATATAAGATTTAAGGAAAGTGATGTGTGTGTCTTTATACTTGAAAGGCTGTTTTCAACAGCAAAGGGTATGCTTTGAGGTATCAATATAGTTTTGAGAATGCAAAAGTTTAAAAGAAATGGAATGCATATTCTCCAGGTATGAACATGCAATTGTCATTATTTTCCTACCATCTACTAGATTAGAAACAGAAGAAAAATTATGGAAATGTCTGTTTTCCCTCAATAGGAGTACCTATTTATTAAAGTTAATTAATTACTATTCTTTAAACATTTTCAAAATAGACTCATAAGTGACAACTTTCAGAGAAAACAAGGGTTTTTGGATGTAAATATTTACTTATAACATGGATAAAATAATTTTGTTAAATATTAACTCCATATTCATAATGTTCTCTATTGTTTTTGCATTTTGTTTAACAATAGAGAATCTAAGACATTTAGTGTTCATGAGTTTCATACAGTTTCCTGTCAATGTACTTTGTCTTTTTTTTATTGGACTACTAATCATTTATTTATGATTTGTTGGAACTACTCATATTTTAAATATGTCAAGTGAATTGCAAGCACTTGTTGCTGATTTGATATTTGCTTTTTACACATATTCATTGTATCCTCTGAAAAAGAAAAGTTTTATATTTTAACAAATTCCAATCCATAATTTTTTTTTTAAATTTTCTGTTATTGGTTAGGGCTATGTTTGGATATTTAATTTTAACCGTAATGTTGCAAGTGATATTTGTCTATGGTATTTTTTCTTTATATTTTGAAAAAGTGTATTTGACATCCACTATGGAATTAATATTTATTAATGACATATTATACCTTTGTGCAACTATAAAATACATATAGCCAATTATCTGAACACCATTTTATGAACTGTTTATCACTTATCCACTGATTTGAAACACTATCTTTATCATATATTGGATTTTAGGTTTATCGAGATTATGTAACATGAAATTATTTAATTATGAAATTATGTGAATTCAAGCATGACAGTCAGCTCTTCTTCCCCACCACTACCCTGTAAAAGGATGGATGGAATAATTGCTTCCCTATGGCTTAAGTGTATGAGAGGTATACAACATGGTCTTGATGAAGTGGGAACTACACAGAAACTGTTTTTGGTCCTGAAATGTACTCCAGCTTTACCAATTTGTTCTACACATATACCATTGAGGGTAGAAGCTGAATTTTGCTAATGATTATATTTACACTACTTAACATTGTGCCAGATACTGAGTAGATGCTTAGAAACATGTTTAATGACTTGTTTTATTGATAGAGACCTAATTATCTGCTGTAGTGGTGCTATCTCATTCAGAATCATTTTGACCAGCCTTTCTCCATCATGAATAAAACACTTATTTACACACTTGTGTACATGCACATGTGCATAGAAACACACACACCCTTTGCAGAGACAAACTGCATCGAAAGCATGTACAAACATTATAGTATTTTTGTTGATTCTGACCTGATTCTGATTCTATTGTATACATTTTCATTCTGATCACAATAACAATAAAAATAGAAAACTATAAGTTGTGAAGCTGGAAGATGCAGAACATGAAAGATCGAATTACCAATTTTTTTTTTCTATTTTCTTTAGTTGGCTGCTGATAAAATCAGAAAAGTAATGGACACAAAAATGAAAGTATGCAATGTGTGTGCGTGTGTGTGTGTGTGTATCACATGCACTCGTTTCCATGATGTACATATGGAATTTCATAACCAGCCAAACTAAGCTTCATAAGTGAATGAGAAATAAAATCCTTTACAGACAAGCAGATGCTGACAGATTTAGTCACCATCAGACCTGCCTTCCAAGAGCTCCTAAAGGAAGCACTAAACATGGAAAGGAAAAACCAGTACCAGCCACTGCAAAAACACACCAAAATATATAAACCAATGAAACTAGGAAGAAACTGCTTCAACTAATGTGCAGAATAACCAGCTAACATCATGATGACAGGACCAAATTCACACATAACAATATTAACGGTAAATATAAATGAGCTAAATGCCCCAATTAAAAGACATACACTGGCAAATTGGATAAAGAGTCAATACCCACAGGTGTGCTGTATTCAGGAGACACATCTCACTTGCAAGGACACACATAGGCTCAAAATAAAGGGATGGAGGAATATTTACCAAGCAAATGGAAAGAAAGAAAAAAAAAGCAGGAGTTGCAATCCTAGTCTCTAATAAAACAGACTTTAAACCAACAAGGATAAAAAAGGACAAAGAAGGGCATTACATAGTAGTAAAGGGATCAATGCAACAAGAAGAGCTGAGTATCCTAAATATATATATATGCCAAATACAGGAGCACCAGGATTCATAAAACGAGTTCCTAGAGACCTACAAGGAGACTTAGACTCCCACACAATAATAGTGGGAAACTTTAACAACCCACTATCAATATTAGACAGATCAACAAGAAAGGAAATTAACAAGGATATTCAGACTTGAACTCAGCTCTGGTCCAAGTGGACCTAATAGATACCTACAGAACCCTCCACCCCAAATCAACAGAATATACATTCTTCTCAGCACCACATAGCACTTATTCTGAAATCAACCACATAATTGGAAGTAAAACACTCCTCAGCAAATGCAAAAGAATGAAAATCATAACAAACAATCTCTCACACCACAGTGTAATCAAATTAGAACTCAGAATTAAGAAGCTCACTCAAAACTGCACAACTACATGGAAACTGAACAACCTGCTTATGAATGACTACTGGGTAAATAGCAAAATTAAGGCAGAAATAAATAAGTTCTTTGAAACCAATGAGAACAAAGACACAACATATCAGAATTTCTGGGATACAGTTAAAACAGTGTTTAGAGGGAAATTTACAGCATTAAATGTCCACATTAGAAAGTGGGAAAGATCTAAAATAGACACCCTAACATCACAATCAAAAGAAGCAATGGAAAACACATTAAAAACCTAGTATAAAACAAGAAATAACTAAGATCACAGCAGAACCGAATGGGAGAGAAACACAAAAAAACCTTCAAAAAAAAATCAATGAATCTAGGAGTGGGTTTTTTGAAAAGATTAACAAAATAGATAGACCGGTAGCCAGACTAACAAGGAAGAAAAGAGAGAAAGATCAAATAGACACATTAAAAAACGATAAAGGGTATATCACCACTGATCCCACAGAAATACAAACTATTATTAGAGAATACTGTAAACACCTCTACACAAATAAACTAGAAAATCTAGAAGAAATGGATAAAGTCCTGGACACATACACCCTCCCAAGACTAAAGCAGGAAGAAGTCAAATCCCTGAATAGACCAATAACAAGTTCTGAAATTGACTCAGTAATTACTAGCCTACCAACCAAAAAAAGCCCAGGACCAGATGTCTTCACAGCCGAGTTCTACCAGAGGTACAAAGAGGAGCTGGTACCATTCCTTCTGAAACTATTCTGAACAATAGAAAAAGAAAGACTCCTCCCTAAATCATTTTATGAGGCCAGCATCACTCTGATTCAAAAACCTGGCAGAGACCCAATAGAAAAAGAAAATTTCAGGCCAATATCACTGATGAACATCGATGCGAAAATCCTGAATAAAATACCGGCAAGAGAATCCAGCAGCACATCAAAAACTTATCCACCACGATCAAGTTGGCTTCATGCCTGGCATGCAAGGCTGGTTCAACATATGCAAATCAATAAACATAATCCATCACATAAACAGAACCAATGACAAAAACCACATGATTATCTCAATAGATGCAGAAAAGGCCTTCAATAAAATTCAACACCCCTCATACTAAAAACTCTCAATAAACTAGGTATTGATGGAACATATCTCACAAAAATAAGAGCTATTTATGACAAATGCATAGCTAATATCATGCTAAATGGCCAAAAGCTGGAAGCATTACCTTTGAAAACTGGCCCAAGAGTAGGATGCCCTCTCTCCCCACTCTTATCAAGATAGTATTGGAAGTTCTGGCCAGGGCAATCGAGTAAGAGAAAGAAATAAAAGCATGCAAATAGGAAGAGAGGAAATCAAATTGTCTCTGTCTGCAGATGACATGATTGTATATTTACAAAACGCCACCACCTCAGCCCAAAAATTCCTTAACCTGATAAGCAACTTTGGCAAAGTCTCAGGATATAAAATTAATGTGCAAAAATCACAATCATTCTTATATACCAATAACAGACAAGCAGAGAGCCAAATCATTAGTAAACTCCCATTCACAATTGCTAAAAAGAAAACAAAATACCTAGGAATACAACCTACAAGGGATGTGAAGGACCTCTTCAAAGAAAACTACAAACCAGAGCTCAAGGAAATGACAGGACACAAACATATAGAGAAACACTCCATCCTTATGGATAGGAAGACTCAATATCATGAAAATGGCCATATTGCCCAAAGTAATTTATAGATTCAATGCTATTCCCATCAAGCTACCATTGACTTTCTTCACAGAACTAGAAAAAAACTATGTTAAATTTCATATGGAAGCAAAAAAGAGCCTGTGGAGCCAAGGCTAACCTAAGCAAAAAGAACAAAGCTGGAGGCATGACGCTGCCTGACTTCAAACTATATTACAAAGCTAAAGTAACCAAAACAGCATGGTGCTAATACCAAAACAGATATATAGACCAATGAAACAGAATAGAGGCCTCAGAAATAACACCACACATCTACAACAATCTGATCTTCAACAAACCTGACAAAAGCAAGCAATGGGGAAAGGATTCCCTATGTAATAAATGGCGCTGGGAAAACTGGGTAGCCATATGCAGAAAAGAGAAACTAGACCCCTTCATTATACCTTATAAAAGAATTAACTCAAGGTGGATTAAAAACATAAATGTAAAACCTAAAACTATAAAAACCCTAGAAGAAAACCTAGGCAATATGATTCAGGACATAGGTGTGGGCAAAGACTTCATGACTAAATCACCAACAGCACTTGAAACAACAGCCAAAATTGACAGATGGAATCTAATCAAACTAAAGAGCTTCTGCTCAGTAAAATAAACTATCACAAGAGTGAACAGGCAACCTACAAAATATGAGAAAATTTTTGCAATCTATCCATCTGACAAAGGTCTAATATCCAGAATCTAGAAGGAACTTAAACAAATTTACAAGAAAAAAAAAACAAACAACCCCATCAAAAAGTGGGCAAAGGATATGAACAGACACTCCTCAAAAGAAGATATGTATGTGGCCAATAAACATATGAAAAAAGCTCATTATCACTGTTCATTAGAGAAATGCAAATCAAAACCACAATGACATACCATCTCACACCAGTTAGAATGGTGATCATTAAAAATTCTGGAAACAGATGCTGGAGAAGATGCAGAGAAATAGGAACACTTTTACACTGTTGGTGGGCTTGTAAAATAGTTCAACCATTGTGGAATACAATGTGGTGATTCCTCAAGGATATAAAACCAGAAATACCATTTGACCCAGCAATCCCATTACTGGGTATATACCAAAGGATTATACATCATTCTACTCTAAAGACACATGTACATATATGTTTATCATGGGACTATTTACAATAGCAAAGACTTGGAACCAACATAATGCCCATCAATGATAGACTGGATGAAGAAAATGTGGCACATATTCACCATGGAATACTACACAGCCATAAAAAAGGATGAGTTCACGTCCTTTGCGGGGATATGGATGAAGCTGGAAACCATCATCCTCAGCAAACTAACAAAGGAACAGAAAACCAAACACTGCATGTTCTCACTCATAAGTGAGTGCTGAACAATGAGAACATGTTGACACAGGGAGAGGAACATCACACACTGGGGTCTGTAGGTGGGTGTGGGGAAAGGGGAGGGAGAGCATTAGGACAAATAGCTAATGCATGTGGAGCTTAAAACCTAGATGACGGGTTGATGGGTGCAGCAAATTACCATGGCACAAGTATACCTATGTAACAAACCTGAATGTTCAGCACATGTATCCCAGAACTTAAAGTAAAATTTTAAAAAATGAAAGTATGCAATATGTGTATGTGTGTGTATACATACATATAAAACAAGCACTCATTTTCATTATGTACATATATGCACATTATGAGTGTGAATATATGTTAAATAATATCCTATCAGTTTTGTATTTGTAACACATATATGTACATGCATATACAACAAATAGAGGTGTTTTGCATAATAATTTCATTTATATTCATTTCATCAGCTAAGAACTAAAAAGAATTTAAATCAAAATCAATTATTCATTTACAGGTGTTTTTAACCATCATCTCCCCCTTTATCTTCACTTTTATGCCTCCTTGTATTGCCATTTTGTGACTTTTTTGCCATAAATTATACATATTTGGAACAGTCACTTTAAGAAATTCAATCTTTGGATAAGATCTCTAAGATTGATTTAGTATGAATACGTGTGTGGGCACACACTTGACAAAGAAAGGTCAGTTATAAATATATGTGTACACTTATCAAAATAATTCACATAAAATCTCTGAATAAAATTATCTGTATGCTTTTTCTGTCAATAAAAGCAATATAGTATAATTCTTGGTAGTAAACCTGTTTGTTTTCATTCTGTTGCCTACCATGTGAGCTGCCATGTTGGTATAAAACATCGATCATTTGATATTTTACTACAGCAAATAATAGTGATCCCCACGAAATAATAAATAAATCAGTGAGTTTCACGGAAATAAGTTTTTGGATGGATCAGATAATTTGAAGTTGTTAGTTTATTCTCCAGCAAGGTGAAAGAAAAAAGCTGTTAGTTTGTTCTCTATCAGGTGATCGAAGATGAAAACTAAAGTTCTCAAGGCCAGTGCATAATAACGGTGCCGTATTCTGTGCATCAATCACCATTACCAAATACCTATATTGCCAAATATTTCATGTACCGCTTTAGTGGTGATTAATCAATGTGCCATGGCACTGAAACTGAAACGAGACTTTGTAGTACAAGTGATATTCAAAGGGTTTTGAAAATTTATCAGCTCTATAGATATAGATGAAAATTTATCATCATCTATCTAGAAATCCTGTTTTTATAAATGTTACCTAGCCAAATATTGGTTTTATTTACTTAATATTTAGAAAACATGAGTTTAGTAAAAATTGTTCAGATTTTCTTAATGTAGTGTGTGAAATTACTATGTAATTATACAAGAAATATGCTACACAGCTGAATACACAAATAGGTCAGCAGAGGGAGCAAAAGGTGCCTTTCCACTATAATCCACAGCAACATCACCCGCTCTTCTCTCTACATCATCGATGTATGTTATCTAAAGTCCTGTGCAAATGCCACCTCAACACGAGTCCTCTAGCCTTGCCTTCTTATCAGAAGCAGCTCGAAAGCCCCGATAATTCTAGAACCACTGAAAAATACACACTTGTTGCAAGGATTGAAAAGCCTCATATTGCAAATTCAGAATTCACAGTACTGAAAAAATTCATAATTTTTTTAAAGCTACAATACTGTGAACTATACAAAATGAATTATGTTGGGATCCGATGACTCTCTTCATTCCAGCCTATCTTATATTTTCTCATTCATTTCTCCACATAGTCACAACAACAGACTCACTATTACATTTCATTAATGGCTATTTTATAATAAATGATCTCAATAGCATTTCTGAAACCTCTGCTGTTCTGGTTTTACAGAACTCTTGAATTTTTGAATGAGTTAGTTTTTGATTGAAAAAGACCTGACTCTTATGCTTAGAAAAGCCATCATTTCTTTCTGTAAGCTTTCCGTCTTCTATAAGCTTTACATGTTCCATAAGCAAACATTCGCTGGTTTTGTGATCAAACTAGAGAGGCAAATTCAGTTAATAATAACAACGTCATTTATCATCCTCAAATCTAGTGTTATGGATAATACGATCTCCACAAGGAGACGGTTGCACGAGCGACAAGAGAAAGACAATCAACAGTCTTTTACTCATACCAAGATATGTCCACACACACTTGTTTCAACAGTCAAAGTAACGCCATATGTCCCCAGTGATGTGGGTGGGCAAAAGGAACAGTTGGCCTGCTAATGAGGGCCATATGTACACGCAGCCTATCGTACCATCCTTCTTACTTATGGTTGCTGAAAACTCAGTGGAAGAGCTTGCTCTGAGGAATGGCATGGCTGGAGGAGGAGAGGCTTCCTTAAGAGCAGGAAAGGACCATTTGTTGTACAACTACTGTATCTCTGAAACTGGGAGCTAAAGATACGCATGTACGTTACTCATTCTTATTAAGAGTTACTTACGCATCCGTAGAGTTCTTTACTCCAGTTTCACCTTCTTTCACTAAATTCTTTTGCATTTATGTGCAAAGGGATTTTGGGCCCTTTTCAAAAATTACTTTTCCTAATCAATCTTGTTAATTTGATGTTCATTTACATCGGCTTCTCTTTATTTTTAGCTTGATTTCCAGAAAAATTATACTTTCTTTGACATTGTTAAATGTTACAATATTAAAAGAAATGAAAAAGACTTAAAAACTTAGAATATTTGAATGAGGGTTTCTGGAAGGCAGAGAGAACAATAAGGCAAAAGTACTTACTGCACTACTGTTCCAAAGTAAAAGAAAAACAAAGATTTTAAAAATGATTATAGCAGCTTTGTATCTCAACCAGGGTTTCCTTTGAAATTTCTACAACTGCAAACACTATTCAGCAATTTGCACTGATTATAAAATTTATTGTTTTAAGGTCAATTGTGATACTATGATCAGATAATATAATTTACTTTACTCTTAATGGCTTCATTTTGACAACGGAGGGAGCTTTCAGGAAGGACAACGCTTCCTGCACAACAACCAGTAAAGCAGGTCACATCCATTTTCAATCTAATTTTAAGAAAAATGAAGGACAAACTACTTGTGAGGCAGCAAGAATTCATTTGCATTAAATTAATTTGAACAGGGCATTTCAAGTTCTCTCTGGCAACAATGGAATAAAGGGGAAAATGAATCTATCTTATGCAATGATCCTCTTCTAGGTTACAGAAAGATTTCAAAGGCTGACATGACCATTGCTAAATTTCTTCTAGAAGTCTATGATTAGTGTCATAGATATAACTCATGAGATAAAATATTCACAAAGAATGTCTGTGAACTGCATCAATTGTGATGGAACTACTGTCTAACATCCCTTTGAAAAGTTATATTCTGCAAAGGTTAAAAAAACACCAACCTTTCGATGCTTTCTTATATGGATGAGCTTTTGTCAACAAGAACTAAGCTTCACAATTAAGCACTATGGAAGATAATGTTCTAGGTTAATTTAAACCTAACTAATCCAGGACTTGGCCTTGATAAATAATGGGTTTAATTAATATTTTTGACCCTAGCAGTGCAAATACTTTTACTTATATTTTACTAAAGCTAGTTTTGACAAATCTAAGGGTATTTAATTTATCAGTATCTGTTGTCAGATGAAAACTTCCCCATCAATACCTTCTAATGGTTCAAAAATAAACTGTTACCCCCACAGATACATTGTTTTTCCATGCGTAAGCAAGTACATTAATTTCAGGGTCTCAAGGCATAAAAGTGATATTACCACTTGTGATAGGCTGCATAATAGTCCCAAAAGATGTTCTTCACCTAATCTCCCGGCCCTGGGAATGTGCTGCCTTACACAGCCAAAGGACTTGTAGATACGATTCATTTAAGGATCTGGAGACAAGGTGATTATCCCAGATCATCCACGTGAGTCCAAAGTAATCACAGGAGTCCTTAGATGAAGTGGAGAGAAGGACTCAAAGTTAAAGGAGGAGACAGCGCGGAGACAGAAACAGAAATAAAAGCAACGCACCTTGAAAATGGAGGAATGGGGAAAAGACAATGAAGACAGGTGCCACCAGAAGCAGAAAATGCAAGAGAATGGATTCTCCCCTCAGCACCTCGAGAAGGAACCCACACTGCAGACACATTGACTTAGCCTAATTAAAGTGATTTTGGACTTCTGACCTTTGAAACTGCAAGACAATAAATATGTGTTAAGTTATGTAAATGTGTCGTAATTTGTTATAGCAGCAGTAATACAACTAATACACCACTACAATAAGCAAAGGAAATAAAGTGCAATAGTGACAAACTTAAGGGTTTCCAGGAAAGAGAAACGAAGTGGTAAACTCAATCACAGGATTATATTAGTAACTGTAGTATATGTTACTTGCTTACCCTTTCAATCACATTACTGCTGTAATTATCATTATCATCCAATCAATATGATTACACCAGTATGTATAACTTAGACATGAAAATTTTTTTCTATTTCACTCTTCCCATAATTCCATGCAGCTACCCCTAAGCAACTATGTATCTGATGAAGCTAATATTTTCAGGGAAAATCTTCCATGTTAAGCAGAAAATTTACATCTAAAATTAAATTCTTTTAAGGCAGTCTGGGGACAATACCTAGAAAATTCAAACATTACTTCTCAAGAATACCACTAGCAGTGAGTTTGTGACGCTATCTTCCACCAACTGAATCAAAATTAATTTTAAATATTTTCAAAGCAATATTTTAAAAAATCGTGTACACATTTTTTCCTCTTGGTAAAAATAAACCACTTCTCAACCATCCATTATATTTATGTTAGTTACATGAAGTCCATACATGAATTATCATACCACAAATAGAAAACTATTTAAATAGAAAAATCTCACTTGGTGCTGACAGAATGACAGCATAAAACTGTTAAGCATGAGGAGAAAGTTGTTTGCAGTGTAAATATTTCCCTTTTCCTATCAAAGTGTGTCCTGTGATCTAGCGCTCTTCTCTCCACATGCTTAAGTACAGCAAAAGTTATAAAAACACTCATTCTAGTTTTCTATACTTTAATGGTTGTAGAACATCAGAAGAGAATTGGGAGATGGGAATGTTTTGTGCTTGACATTGCATTTGAGGGGAAAATAAAAACTTGGACATAATATGTGGGATGTCTTCACAGTAATACATGGGAGGGCAAGCAAAAAATGCTATCAAATTTCTACCATGCGCTGAGCCCCTTATATAAACAAATATCCAGCCTTTCTAATGTACTAACAACCACTCTTCATAGCAGGTATTCTATTCCCAGCTTGTAGGTAAGAAACAAAGCTTCAGAAAGGGATCTTCACCAATTTCACACAGTCAATAAAAGGCAGAACTAGGGCAAATATCAATAATAAAAATAGCAATCTAATCCTAATTGGACCTGGCACTGTTCTAAGAAGAAAATCATTAACAAAGGATTTTGAGTTACCACACTCTTAGTCTCCCCGTTTTACAAAAGAAGCAACTGGGGTAAAGTGAAGCTATGCCGTTTCTTTTCAAGCTCATATACCTAACAAGATACCACTTTAATCATGGGTCTCTGATAGATCGTGTACCTCATTTCTAGCGTTTGCTGAGATTTTTCTTATTAACCCTAAGCAAGTATTTGATCCCTGGTAAGTATGCTGTAATTTTTTCACCGCTCATTCTTATCACGGTTCTTCAAGAAAAGTACAGTTCAACACATTTGTCCTATTTGGTTACAAATTTTGAAATTCAAAATATGTATCACACTAAGCTGTTAGCTCCATTTGGAATTTTAAAAAACTAAATTTTTCACTCAGTTAAAAAAAATTGCATTGTTTACTCCCATATCTACAATATAGCTTATAAGTGTATATTTGTATTGAAAACATAATTTTCTACAACTTTTATAATATTTAAATATTATTTAAGGTTTTAATAATATTTAAATATTTAAATAATACATTTAAAAACGTAGTTCAACAAGTCCGAATAATCCATCACTTACTTATGACAGAATATTTGTTCAGTATCTTCTGTTTGTTCACTCTTGTGTAATATATCCTATTTTAAGAATCAAAAACTTCTCTTAATGTCAACACTACAGCCTCTTCACAATTCCTACTTATTCCTAATTACCCTTCAGGAGCAAATAAAATGAATTTATCCCAAATTTCTTTGCTTTGAAACAACTTCAGTGAAAATGGTGGTTGTCAACCATATCTACCATTCATATATCCCATTGTTTTCTGCATTAAATTTCATCTAATACTCCTTATGCCATCAGTGTCACTACAAAGGGGGACAGGGGATGAATCTCATCATGAACAAAGGTATGTACACTAGATCTTAGGATGTTCAATCATTTCCTTACTCTATTATGTCCCATCTGAACTACTCATATTAAAATGAGCAACTATATGAACATGGTACTTTTAAGAAAGGATGTTCAAAAATTAATTCATATCTTGTACAAATTGGTATCCAAGAAATCATGACCTAATAGGCATCACATATGTGAATGAAAAAATTCACTTTCAGCAATGAATGTTGATGACACTCCTTTAGCAAGAGTTGTACCGAGCTACCCACAACTCCTCAGCACTCACTATTCTCATACATGCGGTCGGACAATGTCCAAGGGTGCAGTGATTCTGTCCAGAGGCTTTTCTGGGCCGTTAGAGCTGTCTCAGCCTGTGTACAGGGTTATACAGACACTCTAGGGCATTCATGACTCTGATCACTGGAGCAGCCCTGTACTAACTGCAAATTTATGGAGGAAACTTTCAAGTCCTCTTGCCCCCCAGTTGGGGTAACTCTGTTACCTATTTCATGTGGTCTCAGTTCTCCAACAAAAATGATCTCGGCCTGCTCATCTTACTTCCATTTCACTACATGGCATAACTAGAAGTTGACTAGGTATTCTGCTTTAATGTATATGCAAAGCCCTCTTGTTCAGGAATGTTTGTAGAATAATATTTCTAAATTAGGAATACAATTGGTCTTGTTCTTTCCTGAGGGATAAAATGTCATCTCTCTTCTTCTCTCCCTCTCTCCTTTCTTCCTAACTCAGCTAACCCTCTATCTGAAAGAATTACAAAGGAAGAAATCTAGGGCATTGTTTAGCATTCTCAGGAGGATTGGAAATGTTGGAATGACAGCGAGTATCACACATACACTGCTTGAAGTATTTTGTAGGATCCAAGGGAAGAGAAAATTTTGACATTCCAGAAAATTTAAGTCATCCTTTTAATATCAGGACCAGAAAGAAGCAGGTCACACGGGCAAGAGCCATAAAACTAATTATCTTGACTCTTTCCAGAATACCTGAGCTATAAATGTACAGGGAATCCTGTAATCAGATGCAAAGTTGTGTATAATATACTTAGTTCCCAAATGTAACTAGGAATTTTATGTATATAATGTGAAAAATCGTTCCAAAGTATTTGAGACTCCAAAAACTTTCCTAGCTAGCATTCAATATTCTTGCTTAACTTCTCCTTATACCCCTAACTGTATTGAGCATGCATAGACACACAAAAGCTAGGATCAACTATTACCGCTTAAGAAAGAAAAGGAGGAAAAAGGCTGTATTATAGGGATTTAGTTTTCTTCCTCAACTCTTGAAGAAGCCTATTTGTATCAGCCCGTGTCAGACAACAAAGTACTTATCAATAAAGTTTTATGAATGTGGTCACATATGAAATATAAGAGCATTCAGTTTCTACCTCTCCTTTTCTCATAAATCCTACATCAGATAGACATTAGCTATATCTGCCAATGTTTCCACGGAATCTTAAAGACTATTCACTGCAAAGCTGGCAGTGTAGCCTGAAAGCAAGTTATGTCTGCGTTGCAACTTCACACTAAGTGGTTTAAAAATACAACTAAATGTGGCCTGTCTTTATCTTGATTATAAGACATAAATTATCCCAAGAATATTCTTAGTAAAAATTGGGTCTCCCGGTCAAGCCACTTCTATTAAGAAGGACACAGGTCAGTTTTTAGGAGTTTAGGTGTTATTTGGAAGTTAGGAGCATCTAAATATGGAATATAACTCCATTAAATTATAGTATATTTTATATCAAAGAGAAACGACAAAAATAAGAAATGTTTTAAGTATTTTTTCGTATAGCGTGTTCATATATAATTACTTCAGTAGTCTCAATGTAGTCATGCAATTGTTTGGGTAAAGAACTAAACTTGAAGTTAAATAGCATAGGTCTGAATTCTTATGGTTTATAACATTCATATATTTTATATGTTCCAGAATAATATGTAATTTCTAAGTTTATAACATAATAATTACAGAAATCTAGGTAAAGTAATACTTCTGTGACACAGTCTCTTCATCTACAAAATGGAATATTGCTTTTCTCCTTAAATTTATATTAAAAATTGGAGAAGTAATATATGTGAAAGAACCTTACATTAAATATGCAAGTTTTATTTGTTGAATTCAAACAGTCATTAAAGAACAAAATAAAACATTACATTTGGATTAACAAAGTAGATACATATATCTCAATCTGAGAAACCTTTAGGCTCTCTTGACCATAAAATGACATTGGATCCTATAAGAGAGTTTGGTAAATATTTGAAAGATATTTCAATTTCACACCTAAATGTTGATTCTGACATTTATTTCCTAAACTTATCATTTGTATACTTACCTGCTATTAAATCCACAGGGGTCATGTCACTAACTGTATGCCCACCGATTTTATTGAGAGGTATTCAGCAAGGCCCACAAAGTAAGTATTGAATTTTTTTAAAAAACAGACCCAAAACACCTAAAAGCAAAACACTTAGTAAATTCTTATAATCATGAAGATCACAAATTAGTGCTATTAGTAAGAAAGAAACTTCTAAACCAAATAAAGTCCTAATACCTCCAACGAATTTTGTCTCTCTGATACACACACACACGATTAAAAAAAAAAATGAAGGAAATGTAAAAAAATAAATAAATGAAGGAAGTTCTGTGGGAAATGTCCATAATTTCATGCCCAGAATTTCCCTATCAATCTCTTTCCCCAAAGTTCTTCCGAGAAAATAAAGTTGCCTTTCTCTCAACGTTAACTCATCACTTTTCTCATAGCATTTTCAAAAGAAATATTTCCTGTCAGCCGGCCACTTAAACTTTGTGCTGTTAAAGAAATCCAAAAAGGTATCAATTTTGCAACAAAGGATAAAGAGGAGACGAAGTGAACCAACATGGCTTTTAAGCTAAATTGCCGTCACCTGTCACAGGTTGTCTAGCGAGCCTCAAGTTCCCTCTAATAAGCTTATGGAGGGTGCGGAGCAAAGGCACCTCAAGGTGCTCTGCGGGTTTTCCCCTGGTAAATTAGGCTGAAAGGAAAAGAGTCCCACCCCCCACCCCCAAACTTGGAGACCAGGGCTGCCCTGCCGAATGCTGTGCCCAGACCTCCTACTTCCACGCCCTTCCAGTCCTTTCCTCGGCTTGGAAAATTGGGCATGAGGCAAGCAAAAGGAAGGACAGAAGGCCAAAACGGGCATCCGGGAAGCCAAATTTCTGTCTCAAAAGCTCGTCTAGAAACGCGTACATAGCGCGTGCCTTGCGGACATCTCCTAAAACCCCGTTCACTGAAGCTAATTCCTCCCGAACGCCCCCACGCCGGCTGAGGATCGCAACCGCCCATCCGCCCCTCCAGCCTGTGCAGCCGCCCCCAAAACCTCCCGTGAATCGGGAAATGTCAAGGCAGCAGCGCTTGGGGAGCCGAGCAGCCTCGCCAGTTCCAAGTCTCTGGTTCGAGACCCCTCGCTTCGCCTCTTTGGGGAACTCACCTGGAGTCAGGTTTAGATGGCAGCCTCCACCCAGGGGACCGGGAAGCGGCCCCGGGAAGCGCCGCCGCGTCCTGTGAATAACGAGCGCAGCGCAGCGGAGCAGCTCCCCCTGGACTGGCCGCTCCCCGATTCCTCCCGCTCTGTCCGGGAACCGTCCCTCCGTTCTTTCCTCTCCCTCCCCTGCCTGCAGCCGCCGCGCTCCCTCCTCCTGCTGGCGGCTCAGGGCTGTGCTTCCGCCTCCCTCCTGCGGGCGCACGAGCTGCCCGCGCTGCTAATGAGCAGGCTCCAGGCTCCGCCCGGCCAGGGGTGGGCACACGCCCCACGCCGGAGACGAGCTCCCGGGAGCGGAGCTATGGATACGCCTGGTGCGGCCGCTGGAGAAATGAACTGGAGGAGGCATCCAGCATCTCACACTTTCTGGCCACTCAGCTTAACTAAGCCATAACCCCAGACTTCTTCCTAAATCTCCAGTAATTTACAGGTGCTGAAAAGTCAATGAGGGGTTTGAGCACAATCTGTGTTAACAGTATTGCCAGTATAGAGATGCTAATCTGGCTAGATTCTAGGGATGAAATGTTCAAGGGACGGTATATGATTCTTTCTGGTGGTTATTTTGACATATTTTGGCTATACTTACAGATCTGTAAAATAAACCAGCAATCTTCTAATCATGACAACACAGATTCCTAATTGAAGGCAGCTGATACTTATTAAATACCAGGCTCTGTTTAATAGGCTCTTCTTTCCCAGCTGATCTTTACTACAATTCTGTGAGCACTACTAGCACCCCTATTCTATATTTTAAGAATTTGGGTTTAACTTTTAAAACAAGACGGTCTTAAAACAAGACTAAGGATCATGTCCAACCTTGCAGAGATTCTAAGTTTCTGAGCCTAAATAATAACTGATATCTGTAGCTCCCACAACCCATACCCTGTGTATAATGTGTTGCAGCATCTTGGATGGTACTGTGTAACTGAACCAACAAAGATTATAGGACCATCAGCAAATACACACCACGAGACTAATGAATACCTAGAATCCTAGTGAGACTTGTAAATAGTCAAGCACCCTAAGTAACAATAGTTCAAGTGCATGCTAAACATGGTGATTACTTATAAAAGAACAGCAACCAGTATGAGTGAAGACAGGCAAATAATGTTCAAAATGTTCAGAATCAATGTCCAGCCACTTATGAGTTGAATTCCCCACTCTAAAAAGGAGGCCAGATGTGATGTATTCTAAGAAGTCTACAATGGGCGTGGTCTTTTCGCAACCAAAAAGGGCTTTTTAAACACTTATATCCCATTAAGAATATGCAATAGCTAATTAATATTAAATCTGAAAATCAGTGATAATTTATTTCAACTAACCTTACATGAAAAAATCATTACTCATTCAAGCTTTTAGAATTAGATTAAATAGCATTGAGTATCAAATTTACTTCAACCCATAGAAATAATAGACAGTTAATTAATAAAGTAAGTAATTTAATTAACTTTACTTTTGTGTCATGATGTATTTTTCCTTAGGAAAAGGATAAGACATTTTTTCCATGGTATAAAA
The DNA here is from genome assembly GCF_028878055.3 of Symphalangus syndactylus. Classification (NCBI taxonomy): domain Eukaryota; kingdom Metazoa; phylum Chordata; class Mammalia; order Primates; family Hylobatidae; genus Symphalangus; species Symphalangus syndactylus. The sequence goes on along the minus strand of NC_072437.2, from coordinate 104,977,436 downwards.
CACTAGAATATGACTTTTATATTTTTCTTCATGAAGATTAAAGAATTAATAAAATAAGTACAGACATATTGTCAACAAATCTATCCAGATCATTCATTCTCCACTCAAGAAATTATGCTAGGCAAGCTTTATTTCTCCATATGTACAAGGCAATTCAGAGGTCAAAAATTTGAAAACACTTCAATGAACATCAACCATTAATTAACTAAGAGTAGATTTTATTTATAAACAACTTTAAAAGACTATAAAAAAGGTATAACAAACTTCTACTTTATCAGTACTGCTACTCCTGTTGAACACAAAGATATATAATTATAGTTTTCTCCCTATTTAAAATATTTATTGATTCTGGCATAATAATGTCATACTCATCCCTCAATAATCAGTGTACATGGAACCAGAAATCTTTTCTTTCACCTAGTCAATTGAAGTATTTCTGTGTTTTGCATGTTAACACTCTATTTATTCTGTGTTTCTAGTGCTTATCCTCAAAATTTTTATAGTTCCGTTCACATATGAATTCTACCAATCAGCACTATATATAAATAATGCAACGTATAAAATGTGTTAAATAAATGGATGTAAGATTTATGCTAAATTTTTCACATAGTAAGTACTTCAAAACCCTTATTATTTTTCCTTAAGCTTTTATGTGCATATATTTTATCTCTCCAATTAAAGAATAAACTTCTAAATAAGAAGAGTTTTGTCTATAAATTTTACGCATTTTAATACATTATTAATCTAAAACCTTGGACTAGAGTTTGGAATTCTTTTATGTATTCATTTATTGATTCAAAAAATAGGTGTCCATGCCATTTTTTCTAAACCTTGTGCAAGATGTAGGGTATACAATGATGTCCAGACTTTAGAGTCCTTGACCTCATGGCGTTTAAAGTGCAGTAATGTACAGTAATTTTAAAATCTATTTATTATTATTTAAAACAATCAATGAATACATTCTTGTCGAAAATAACTGAAAAGTCTGTCTGAATTCCCTGGCCAAGGCCAAAACATGAAAGCAAAAGAGCTGCCTGAAAACAGTGCAAGCCACTCTCCAGAGGGTTTCTCTGTTGAAACAGCACATCGCATTATGGAAATAATGAGAAAAATTAGTAACTGTGCAAACGACAACACATATGCATCTTTGTGGTTTCTGACCTTTTAGCATCGTCGAAGCAAGACCACAAACCTTTCAACACCAGGCGTGGTATTAATCTTGCACAGAATATAATGTTTTCACATATTTTATTCTGATTTCCTACAAAGTAATTTCAATTTCTAGCTAAAGCTAATGGATTTTTCTAGTGAAAACATTGTGTACAGAATGACTTTCCAGTGAGATCCGCGTACCATGCGCCATTTTCATGTTCGTGCTCATTTCTCTGAAGTCTGTTTGCCTTTAATTCACCATAATAAAATTCCTTGTGTACTTTTATTGGCAACCATTGCATAGTGACACTTGCATCCAAATGTAATTCCATTTGAGCTTGGCAGTGTTTGCTTTTTTATCAGAAGAGGAAAGTTAGAGGGAACAAGGGGCAAAGATGTGTGTAAGAATATCTGAGGGACCATCACAGCATCATCACAAATTCAAGATTTTTTTGAAACATTAGACAAGGGACTGACAGCCATGCCCTGGGATGGCTGAAACAGTTCACAACCTGCTCATGTTTATGACCAAAATCATCACCTAAAATGAATTCAATGTGTCAATATCATAATATTGTTTGTGTATAAGTAATCATGAAGCAGTTAGGGAAGGGAGTATAATCTAGTAAGAAATTGGAACAAAAAGTGTTAGACAAAATTCAAGAAGATTTAAAAGAAGAAAATTAACCTGTCTGATCTGAACAGAATTGGAAAAGCACATCAATCATAGCTCTATACATTGACCATAGACTTAAAGCATAACATAAAAATAAAGAAGGCAGATAACTCAGGAAAACATTTCTATTAAATCTACTCCGTAAAGTTTTCCCATACTTTTATTTTACTAACAGGAGCATACATTTAAATCTGACAAAATCATATATATTTTGTTGATTCAATTTGTAGCAGATAGAGGAGCATGTCCCAGTGCTATGACAGTGAGTTGTCACTATAACATACCACTGCTTTACATCTTACCCACAGGCTAAAATGTTTACCCCTAGAGTCGTGACTTTGTATATGACAGGAGATTGCTACTAAAAGTAAATATATTTGGCTGAAGGGTAGATACAACTTTAGGCCATTATATCATTCACTAAAATTTAGCTGGCATTTACATATTTACCTGCTTAGTTCATATGACAAATATGTTTGAGAGACTGCCATATACAAAAAAAAAAGATGGAACCATCTTACAAATTTAGAGATTACTTAAAGAAATGGAACTGAAGGGTTAACTGTGATGGCAAGAATGAAGAGAGCAAAACCAGAGGGTACTTCAAGGAGAACAGGCATGAGAGAGGCATTATAATTTGGAGGGTGCTATGATTTGAACCTATGTGCCCATCCAAAGTTTGTATGTTGAAACTAAAATCCCAGGACAATGACATCAAGAGATGGGGCTTTTGGTTAAGTGATTAAGTGAAGAAGGATCCACCCTCATGAATGAGATAAACGTCCTCGTAAAAGATGCTTTAGAGGAATGCCGGGCTCCTCAGTCTCTTCTGCCATGTCGTCACATTGTCCGTTTTTGCCCACTTTTGTCACGTGAAGACGAAGCAAGAAGGTGCCACCTCGGGACCAACTGCCAAATCTCCGCTGCCTTGATTTCGGACTTCTCAGCCCCAGAACTGTGAGAAATACATTTCTGTTTTTTATGAATTACTCAATCTGTGGCATTTTGTTATAGCAGCATACAGACAAAAACAGGGTAAACAGCCTGGTGAGAGTGGATATTTTAGAAACTTGAGATGATTCAATGTCGCTGATTCTCCATTTTCTCATATGTAAAATGAAGGAAATAATGCTGATTACTTCATAGTTCATTGTACAAATTAAATTAACTATGTAAATAAAGCAAGCAATATAGTTCCTTTTATCTGGTATACATTGTTTAAGTGTTGTTGTCATTACATGAGGAAAACAAGAACTTCCCCAAACAGAAGGATGTGGGAACCAAAACTAAGATATAAGAAAGGACCAAAGTTCACTGTGACAATCTGGTCAAGCGCTGGTTAGGGAAGATAGCATAATGTTACGCATAGATATTATTTGAGGATAATTTTCCTCCACCCCGAACTCCTCTAGCACTTTCCCTACGTCTTTCATTGCACTTCTTCATTTGTCTCTTTAATTACGGTTATTTATATAAATCTTTTAGCTTCCTACAAAAATAAGCTTGTAGTGGGACAGATTCTTGAGGATCTATGTCAAAGCAATTTTTCTATTTCCTACAGCAAGTAACCCAGTAGTAATCACACAGAATTTGTTAAAAGAATAAACATAGGAAGATTAATTTCCATTTATTTCTTTGCTAATTTTTAATCAGAATTATACCATTGTTAGGGAGGGAGAAATTATAAATTGAGGACATGAGTATTAACATTTAAATCTGTTATTCTGCTTTATTTTAGAGCTTGCCATGTTTTGTGATTAAAAAAAGAAACAGGACATTCTATATAGCTGTTGCAAAACGTGTGGTCTGTTGGTGAACTAGCAGCACCAGCATTACCAAGATTTCCTTAGTTTGCAGGGCTACTGAGTCAGAATTCGCATTTTGACAAAACTCCAGGTGATTCATGCTCTGCATTTAAGTTGGAGAAGCACTGTTCTATAGTTCTCCTTATGTCCTAAATGCATTGTCAGTGAAAGAAAATACTATACGTATGATAATAATAACGGTAATATTAACAAAAATGTAACTATTAGTAATTTTCTATGCTCTCCCAGATACTAAGTCCTTTATTTAATACTTGTGATATTTCTGCGAAGTTGCAATTGATATCACCTACTAAACTGATACTCAGAAATCTGAGGTAATTCTCCAAGGTCACAAAGCTAGTGAATCACAAACCAGATTTTTAAACTCTTGCTGCTTCATTCCAAAGACTAAACCGTTTCTAACTCACGGTTAATACATTTGCTTCTGCCTTCCATTTCCTAAATATGGTTTCCTTTCTATTTCATTAGCTTTACTTATACATGACTGATTTTTAACCCTCTCTAACATTTGCAGAATATGGTGTACTATGGTTAATAAGGACAATACCAAGTAATATCATGTTGAGAAAGCGTGCAGAAGTAGCATCAAAAAACAGACTTTTTCCAAAATGTTTACTAAAAACTTTCAATAAAAACAAGATTTTCTACTTAGAATTTCTACCTTGCATAACTCAAATGGAGCATGACTATTAAAATGACAAATAGATTCCGTAGTTGCCTAAGAGCTAAGAATAAGAATTGCTATATAAAAAAGCATAAATATGCCATATGAATGACATGTATAAGAATCATGGGAGTGCTATTTGGTATTTAGTATTTAGTTCCATTCTGCAGCATGATCAAAAAGAAGCATCTGTATAGTTCACTGTGCATTATAGCACAATAAATCACCTCATTAGGCTCAGATATATGTAAAGATTTACAGTCTGGGAAAGTCCACTAGATATTCTTAATCACTTCTTAGACTGTACTGTCCCCCATATTTCTCTTTTTCTATAGAAAGGTTGCACATGGAAAGGCTTTATTTGAAATCCAGCAATGAATGGAATGTCTGTGAAGCAAGAAATAGATGGAAATTGACATTTTAAAAGAAAGTTTGGCTTCTGAAGAGATACAGCTGTGACCTTGGTCTTTTTGTTGGAGAGAAGTATTCCCTAGCCTTACTGTACTATTTTTCCCAAAGCACCCTCTCTATTGTTCTCCCTTCATCTCTGGCTCGTATCATATGGCCCCTCCCTCATTCTATCTGGTGAGTTCTGAGAAAAATGCTTAAATTCTGCAGAGAAGATTGAGAACAATGCTAAATATTCCTCAGAGAAGCAAAATATTATGTTAACAGTTTATATTTTCACATGAAATTGTCTATCTCTTCTCTCTGTCTCATGTGTGTATGTGTGTATGTGTGTATGTGTATATATATATATATAAAATATACAGTAGATATGTATATATAGAGTATAATATTCAGTATATATGTATATATAGTATAATATACCGTATATATGTATATATATACAGTGTGTGTGTGTGTATATATATATACATATATATATGTATATATATACTACCATTTACCTCCCAGGCTATACGTCCTGACATCTTAAAAGTAGAAAGCCCTCACAGGCCGCGGTTGCTCATGACTGTAATCCCAGCACTTTGAGAGGCCGAGGCGTGCAGATCACCTGAGGTCGGGAGTTCAAGACCAGCCTGACCAACATGGTGAAACCCCATCTCTACTAAAAATACAAAAAATTAGCTGGGCGTTGTGTTGCGCACCTGTAATCCCAGCTACTCAGGAGGTGGAGGCAGGAGAATCACATGAACCCGGGAGTCGGAGGTTGTGTGAGCCGAGACCATGACATTGCACTGCAGCCTGGGCAATGAGAGCAAAACTCCATCAGAAAAAGAAAGGTGGATAGGCCTTAAAAGACTTTTGAAAATGAGATTTGTCGAATATTTATTAGAGATGAAGAAAATAAGTGCGGACCCACACGTAACTTGTCTGAGGTCACAGAAGTAGGGACCCACACGTAACTTGTCTGAGGTCACAGAGGTAGTCATGCTGCAGCAGCCTTATTGGTTTTCCTCTATGACATGCATTATTATTGTTTTTGATCATTTCAAGAGGTTTCTAGTCGATAGTGGGACAAAATTTCTAATTTGGGAACCTAATTTTCTCTGCAAATCTTCTTTACATCTCTAGCTTATTAATACACCTCAGAAGTGTTACAGGAATTAATTCGCAGGATTTTGAAGAATATTTTGAGGTATGCTGGGAAAAATCATGTCAAGTATCAATGATTAGAAACTAAACAATCAATATTAGATATTGTAAAATTATATTTAATCTTCCATATGGCATAAATAAGTTATTTTAATGTACAGTCGTTGTACTTTGTAAACTTGCATATAAAATATTTGAAAAAATAACTTTCAATATGTAAAATGTAAATATACAAAGGAAAGCATCGGAAAAAAATAGATAAAAATAATCAGGCTAAGAAAACACTACAGTGTCACCCTCAGAAGACTATAGAAGGATTCTCACCCTCGAGAAACAGAGGAACTTGAACATGGAAATGACCCTCTGCTGGCCATACTGATTATGGTACATAATTTTAAAAGGCTTTTAGAGAGAAGGGAAATGTTTTATTATGCATTCAGCACAGTGTTATGGTGATGTTTCTTAACTATCAGCTATTTTTAAAATTCCTATAATCTTTCTATAGATGACAAAGTTACATAAATATGAAGGATAAGAAGGGCCCCTGCAAACCTGATAATACAATTCTCTTTTCAATGATAACGTATATCTAAGCGCGCATCTCCTAATCATATTGATGTGCATTAAGTGTTCTTTTACCTACACCTGTCAAAGTGGCTAAAGTAATCCTTCATGAGGAGATAATTTTTTTCTTTAGGTGATTTTTTCCGCATAATACCCTAACATTTCCAATTCCATCATTCTCGAAAAAGTTTACATGATATACATATACAATTACTAAAATTTTGGCGGCATAAATAATTTAAATGGACTTTACTTCAAAGATAATATTTACTTTTAAAGTTGTAAACCTTTGAATCATCAATTAATCAGAATTATCTTTTTCTTTATAAATAAAGTTTTTTGTCCCTACATATTTATGATTTGGAAATTTTCACCTGGAAAATTTCATTTTCAGTTGGATGCCTTGTCTTTAGTATAAAATTCAGTATTTCAATTTCAATATAATTTTTTGATTGATTTTAATGCAGACAACAGAAAGGAATATCTTCAAATATAAACTACACAGAATTATTCTGTGAAACTTCTTTCTGATCTGTGCATTCAGCTAACAGAGTTAAACCGTACATTTGATTGAGCAGTTCTGAACACTCTTTCTGTAGAAAATGCAACTGGACATTTGGAGCGCTAAGAGGGTAGTAGTGGAAAAAGGAATATATTCAAATATAAAGTACACAGAAGCATTCTGTGAAATTTCTTTCTGTTCTCTGCAACTTCTTTCTGTTCTCTGCATTCAACTAACAGAGTTGAGCCTTACTTTTGAAGGAGCAGTTCTGAAACACTCTTTGTGTAGAAACTGAAATTGGACATTCGGAGAGCTAAGAGGATAATAGTCGAAAAAGGAATATCTTCAGCTAAATACTACACAGAAGCATTCTGTGAAACTTATTTCTGATATGTGAATTCAACTAACAGAGTAAAACCATACTTTTGATTGAGCCGTTATGAACACTCTTTCTGAAGAAAATGCAAGTGGACATTCGGAGCACTAAGAAGGTAATACTGGAAAAAGGAATATATTCAAATATAAACTACACAGAAGAATTCTGTGAAACTTCTTTCTGTTCTGTGCATTCAACTAACAGAGTTGAACCTTACTTTTGATTGAGCCGTCCTGAAACACTCATTCTGTAGAAACTGCAATTGGACATTCTGAGCGCTAAGTGGCCTATATTGGGAAAAAGAATATCTCCAAATAAAAACTACTCAGAAGAATTCTGTGAAACTTATTCCTGATCTGTGCATTCAGCTAACAGAGTTAAACCACACTTTTGATTGAGCAGTTATTAAACACTGTTTCTGTAGGAAATGCAAGTGGACATTAGGAGCGCTAAGATTGTAATAGTGGAAAAAGGAATATCCCCAAATAAAAACTACACAGAAGCATTCTCTGAAACTCCTTTCTGTTCTCTGCATTAAACTAACAGAGTTGAGCCTTACTTTTGAAGGTGCTGTTCTGAAACACTCTTTGTGTAGAAACTGCCAGTGGATATGCGGAACGCTAAGAGGGTAATAGTCGAAAAAGGAATATCTTCAACTAAATACTAAACAGAAGCATTCTGTGAAACTTCTTTCTGTTCTGTGCATTCAACTAAAAGAGTTGAACCTTACTTTTGATTGAGCCGTTCTGAAACACTCTTTCTGTAGAAAATGCAAGTGGTGATTCGGAGCGCTAAGAGGGTAATAGTGGAAAAAGGAGTATCTTCAAATATAAACTACACAGAAGCATTCTGTAAAACTTCTTTCTGTTCCTTGCATTCAACTAACAATATTGAACCTTACTTTTGATTGACCAGTTCTGAAACTCTCTTTCTGTAGATACTGCAATTGGAAATTCTGAGCGCTAAGAGTCCTATATTGGAAAAAGGAATATGTTCAAATAAAAACTACACAGAAGAATTCTGTGAAACTTCTTTCTGATTTGTGCATTCAACTAACAGAGTTAAACCATACTTTTGATTGAGCAGTTCTGAACACTCTTTCTGTAGAAAATGCAAGTGGACATTCGGAGCTCTAAGAGGGTAATAGTGGAAAAAGAAATATCGTCAAATAACAACTACAGACAGGCATTCTGTGAAACTACTTTCTGTTCTGTGCATTCAACTAACAGAGTTGAACCTTACTTTTGATTGAGCCGTCCTGAAACACTCATTCTGTAGAAACTGCAATTGGACATTCTGAGCGCTAAGTGGCCTATATTGGGAAAAAGAATATCTCCAAATAAAAACTACTCAGAAGAATTCTGTGAAACTTATTTCTGATCTGTGCATTCAGCTAACAGAGTTAAACCACACTTTTGATTGAGCAGTTATTAAACACTGTTTCTGTAGGAAATACAAGTGGACATTAGGAGCGCTAAGATTGTAATAGTGGAAAAAGGAATATCCCCAAATAAAAACTACACAGAAGCATTCTCTGAAACTCCTTTCTGTTCTCTGCATTAAACTAACAGAGTTGAGCCTTACTTTTGAAGGTGCTGTTCTGAAACACTCTTTGTGTAGAAACTGCCAGTGGATATGCGGAACGCTAAGAGGGTAATAGTCGAAAAAGGAATATCTTCAACTAAATACTAAACAGAAGCATTCTGTGAAACTTCTTTCTGTTCTGTGCATTCAACTAAAAGAGTTGAACCTTACTTTTGATTGAGCCGTTCTGAAACACTCTTTCTGTAGAAAAGGCAAGTGGTGATTCGGAGCGCTAAGAGGGTAATAGTGGAAAAAGGAGTATCTTCAAATATAAACTACACAGAAGCATTCTGTAAAACTTCTTTCTGTTCCTTGCATTCAACTAACAATATTGAACCTTACTTTTGATTGACCAGTTCTGAAACTCTCTTTCTGTAGATACTGCAATTGGAAATTCTGAGCGCTAAGAGTCCTATATTGGAAAAAGGAATATGTTCAAATAAAAACTACACAGAAGAATTCTGTGAAACTTCTTTCTGATCTGTGCATTCAACTAACAGAGTTAAACCATACTTTTGATTGAGCAGTTCTGAACACTCTTTCTGTAGAAAATGCAAGTGGACATTCGGAGCTCTAAGAGGGTAATAGTGGAAAAAGTAATATCGTCAAATAAGAACTACAGACAGGCATTCTGTGAAACTACTTTCTGTTCTGTGCATTCAAATAACAGAGTTGAACCTTACTTATGATAGAGCCATTCTGAAACACTCTTTCTGTAGAAAATTCAATTGGACAATCTGAGCGATAAGAGGCCTATATTGGGAAAAAGAATATCCTCAAATAAAAACTACACAGAAGCATTCTGTGAAACTTTTTCTGATCTGTGCATTCAGCTAACAGAGTTAAATCATACATTTGATTGATCAGTTCTGAACACTCTTTCTGTAGAAAATGCAACTGGACATTTGGAGCACTAAGAGGGTAGTAGTGCAAAAAGGAATATATTCCAATATAAACTACACAGAAGCATTCTGTGAAACTTCTTTCTGTTCTGTGCATTCAACTAACATAGTTGAACCTTACTTTTGATTGAGCCTTTCTGAAACACTCTTTCTATAGAAACTGCAATTGGACATTCTGAGCGCTAAGAGGCCTATATTGGTAAAAAGAATATCTTCATATAAACACTACACAGCAGCATTCTGTGAAACTTCTTTCTGATCTGTGCATTCAGCTAACAGAGTTAAACCATACTTTTGATTGAGCAGTTCTGAAACACTCTTTCTGTAGAAAATGCAACTGGACATTCAGAGCGCTAAGTGGGTAATAGTGGAAAATGGAATATCTTCAAATATAAACTACACAGAAGAATTCTGTGAAACTTATTTCTGATCTGTGCATTCACCTAACAGAGTTAAACCATACTTTTGATAGAGCAGTTCTGAACACACTTTCTGTAGAAAATGCAAGTGGACATTCTGAGCTCTAAGAGGGTAACAGTGGAAAAAGGAATATTTTCAAATATAAACTACACAGAAGCAATCTGTGAAACTACATTCTGTTCTGTACATTCAACTAACAGAGTTGAACCTTAATTTTGATTGAGCAGTTCTGAAACACTCTTTCTGTAGAAACTGTAATTGGATTTCTGAACGCAAAGAGGCCTATATTGAGAAAAATAATATCTTCAAATAAAAACTACAGAGATGCATTCTCTGAAACTTCTTTCTGTTCTGTGCATTCAGCTAACTGAATTAAACGATACATTTGATTTAGCAGTTCTGAAACACTCTTTCTGTAGAAAATGCAAGTGGACATTCGGTGTGCTAAGTTGGTAATTGTGGAAAAAGGAATATCTTCAAATAAAAACTACACAGATGCATTCTGTGAAACTTCTTTCTTATCTGTGCATTCAGCTAACAGAGTTAAACGATACTTTTGATTTAGCAGTTCTGAAACACTCTTTCTGTAGAAAATGCAAGTGGTCATTCGGTGCGCTAAGATGGTAATTGTGGAAAAAGGAATATCTTCAAATAAAAACTACAAAGAGGCATTCTCTGAAACTTGTTTCTGTTCTCTGCTTTCAACTAACAGGGTTGAGCCTTATTTTTGAAGGAGCAGTCCTCAAACACTCTTTCTGTAGAAACTGCAAGTGGACATTCGGAGCGCTAAGAGGGTAATAGTGGAAAAAGGAATATCTTCAAATAAATACTACACAGAAGCATTCTGTGAAACTACTCTCTGTTCTGTGCATTCAACTAAATGAGTTGAACCCTACTTTTGATTGAGCCATTCTGAAACACTCTTTCTGTAGAAACTGCAATTGGATATTCGGAGCGCTAAGAGGCCTATATTGGAAAAAGGACTATCTTCAAATAAAAACTACACAGAAGCATTCCGTGAAACTTCGTACTGATCTGTGCATTCAGCTAACAGAATTAAACCATACTTTTGATTGAGCAGTTCGGAAACACTCATTCTGTAGAAAATGCAAGTGGACATTCGGAGCGCTTAGAAGGTAATACTGGAAAAAGGAACATCTTCAAATATAAACTACACAGAAGCATTCTATGAAACTTCTTTCTGTTCCGTTCACTCAACTAACAGAGTTGAACCTTACATTTGATTAAGCAGTTCAGAAACACTCTTTCTGTAGATACTGCAATTGGACATTCTGAGCGCTAAGACACCTATATTGGAGAAAGGAATATCTTCAAATAAAAAGTACACAGAAGCATTCTGTGAAAATTCTTTCTGATCTGTGCATTCAAATAACAGAGTAAAACCATACTTTTGATTGAGCCGTTCAGAACACTCCTTCTGTAGAAAATTCAAGTGGACATTCGGAGCACTAAGAGGGTAATACTGGAAAAAGGAATATATTCAAATATAAACTACACAGAAGCATTCTGTGAAACTTCTTGCTGTTCTGTGCATTCAAGTAACAGAGTTGAACCTTACTTTTGATTGAGCCTTTCTGAAACTCTCTTTCTGTAGAAAATGCAAGTGGACATTCGGAGCGCTAAGATGGTAATAGTGGAAAAAGGAATACATTCAAATATAAACTACACAGAAGCATTCTGTGAAACTTCTTTCTGTTCTGTGCATTCAACTAACAGAGTTGAACCTTACTTTTGATTGAGCCTTCTGAAACACTCATTTTGTAGAAACGGCAATTGGACATTCTGAGCACTAAGTGGCCTATATTGGGAAAAAGAATATCTCCAAATAAAAACTACTCAGAAGCATTCTGTGAAACTTATTTCTGATCTGTGCATTCAGCTAACAGAGTTAAACCATACTTTTGATTGAGAAGTTATGAGACACTCTTTCTGTAGAAAACGCAAGTGGACATTCGGAGCGCTAAAATTGTATTAGTGGAAAAAGGAATATCCCCAAATTAAAACTACACAGAAGCATTCTCTGAAACTCCTTTCTGTTCTCTGCATTCAACTAACAGATTTGAGCCTTACTTTGAAGGAGCTGTTCTGAAACACTCTTTGTGTAGAAACTGCCAGTGGACATTCGGAACGCTAAGAGGGTAATAGTCGAAAAAGGAATATCTATAACTAAATACTACACAGAAGCATTCTGTGAAACTTATTTCTGTTCTGTGCATTCAACTAAACGAGTTCAACCTTACTTTTGATTGAGCCGTTCTGAAACACTCTTTCTGTAGAAAATGCAAGTGGTGATTCGGAGCGCTAAGAGGGTAATAGTGGAAAAAGGAATATCTTCAAATATAAACTACACAGAAACATCTCTGAAACTTCCTTCTGTTCCGTGCATTCAACTAACAGTATTGAACCTTACTTTTGATTGAGCAGTTCTGAAACTCTCTTTCTGTAGATACTGCAATTGGACATTCTGAGCGGTAAGAGACCTATATTGGAAAAAGGAATATGTTCAAATAAAAACTACACAGAAGAATTCTGTGAAACTTCTTTCTGATCTGTGCATTCAACTAACAGAGTTAAACCATACTTTTGATGGAGCAGTTCTGAACACTCTTTCTGTAGAAAATGCAAGTGGACATTCCGAGCTCTAAGAGGGTAATAGTGGAAAAAGTAATATCGTCAAATATGAACTACAGAGAAGCATTCTGTGAAACTACTTTCTGTTCTGTGCATTGAAATAGCAGAGTTGAACCTTACTATTGAAAGAGCCATTCTGAAACACTCTTTCTGTAGAAACTGCAATTGGACAATCTGAGCACTAAGAGGCCTATATTGGGAAAAAGTATATCTTCAAATAAAAACTACACAGAAGCATTCTGTGCAACTTCTTTCTAATCAGTGCATTCAGCTAAGAGAGTTAAATCATACATTTGATTGAGCAGTTCTGAACACTCTTTCTGTAGAAAATGCAACTGGACATTTGGAGCGCTAAGAGGGTAGTAGTGGAAAAAGTAATATATTCAAATATAAACTACACAGAAGCATTCTGTGAAACTACTTTCTGTTCTGTGCATTCAACTAACAGGGTTGAACCTTACTTTTGATTGAGCCTTTCTGAAACACTCTTTCTGTAGAAACTGCAATTGGACATTCTGAGCGCTAAGAGGCCTATATTGGTAAAAAGAATATCTTCATATAAACATTACACCGCAGCATTCTGTGAAACTTCTTTCTGTTCTGTGCATTCAGCTAACAGAGTTAAACCATTCTTTTGACTGAGCAGTTCTGAAACACTCTTTCTGTAGAAAATGCAACTGGAGATTCAGAGCGCTAAGTGGGTAATAGTGGAAAATGGAATATCTTCAAATATAAACTACACTGAAGAATTCTGTGAAACTTCTTTCTGATCTGTGCATTCACCTAACAGGGTTAAACCACACTTATGATTGAGCAGTTCTGAACACTCCTTCTGTAGAAAATGCAACTGGACTTTTGGAGCGCTAAGAGGTTACTGGTGGAAAAAGGAATACCTTCAAATAAATACTACACAGAAGCATTCTGTGAAACTTCTTTCCGTTCTGTGAATTCAACTGAAAGAGTTGAACCCTACTTTTCATTGAGGCGTTCTGAAACACTTTTTCTGTAGAAACTAAAATTGGATATTCGGAGCGCTAAGAGGCCTATATTTGGGAAAGGACTATCTTCAAATAAAAACTACACAGAAACATTCTGTGAAACTTCGTACTGATCTGTGCATTCAGCTAACAGAGTTAAACCATACTTTTGATTGAGCAGTTCGGAAACACTCTTTCTGTAGAAAATGCAAGTGGACATTCGGAGAGCTTAGAAGGTAATAGTGGAAAAAGGAATATCTTCAAATATAAACTACGCAGAATCATTCTCTGAAACTTCTTTCTGTTCTGTTCATTCAACTAAAAGAGTTGAACCTTACTTTTGATTGAGCCTTTCTGAAACACTCTCTCTGTAGAAACTGCAATTGGACATTCTGTGCGCTAAGAGACCTATATTGCTAAAAAGAATAACTTCATATAAACACTACACAGCAGCATTCTGTGAAACTTCTTTCTGATCTGTGCATTCAGCTAACAGAGTTAAACCATACTTTTGATTGAGCAGTTCTGAAACACTCTTTCTGTAGAAAATGCAACTGGACATTCAGAGCGCTAAGTGGGTAATAGTGGAAAATGGAATATCTTCAAATATAAACTACACAGAAAAATTCTGTGAAACTTATTTCTGATCTGTGCATTCACCTAAAGTGTTAAAACATACTTTTGATAGAGCAGTTCTGAACACACTTTCAGTAGAAAATGCAAGTGGACATTCTGAGCTCTAAGAGGGTAACAGTGGAAAAAGGAATATCTTCAAATACAAACTACACAGAAGCAATCTGTGAAACTAAATTCTGTTCTGTGCATTCAACTAAGAGATTTTTACCTTAGTTTTGATTGAGACGTTCTGAAACACTCTTTCTGTAGAAAATGCAAGTGGAGATTTGGAGCGCTAAGAGGGTAATAGTGGAAAAAGGAATGTCTTCAAATATAAACTACACTGAATCATTCTGTGAAACTTCTTTCTGATCTGTGCATTCAGCTAACAGAGTTAAACCATACTTTTGATTGAGCAGATCTGAACACTCTTTCTGTAGAAAATGCAACTGGACATTTGGAGCGCTAAGAGTGTAGTAGTGGAAAAAGGAATATATTCAAATATAAACTACACAGAAGCATTCTGTGAAACTTTTTCTGATCTGAGCATTCAGCTAACAGAGTTAAACCATACTTTTGATTGAGCAGTTTTGAAACACTCTGTCTGTAGAAAATGCAACTGGACATTCGTAGCGCTAAGTGGGTAATAGTGGAAAAAAGAATATGTTCAAATATAAACTACACAGAAGCATTGTATGAAACTTCTTTCTGTTCTGTGCATTCAAATAACAGAGTTGAACCTTACTTTTGATTGAGCCGTTCTGAAACACTTTTTCTGTAGAAACTGCAATTGGACATTCTGAGTGCTAAGAGGCCTATATGGAGAAAAACAATATCTTCAAATAAAAACTACACAGAAGCATTGTGTGAAACTTATTTCTGATATGTGCATTCAGCTAACGGAGTTAAACCATACTTTTGATTACGCAGTTCCGAACACTCTTTCTGTAGAAAATGCAAGTGGACATTCGGAGCGCTAAGAGGGTAATAGTGGAAAAAGGAATATATTCCAATATAAACTACACAGTAGAATTCTCTGAAACTTCTTTCTGTTCTGTGCATTCAACTAACAGAGTTGAACCTTACTTTTGATTGAGCCGTTCTGAAACACTCTTTCTGTAGAAACTGCAATTGGACATTCTAAGCGCTAAGAGCCCTACATTGGGAAAAAGAATATCTTCAAATAAAAACTACACAGATTCATTCTGTGAAACTTATTTCTGATCTGTAAATTCACTTAACAGAGCTAAACCATATTTTTGATTGAGCAGTTATGAAACACTCTTTTTGTAGAAAATGCAAGTGGACATTCGTAGCGCTAAGATTGTAATAGAGGAAAAAGGAATATCTCCAATTAAAAACTACACAGAAGCATTCTCTGAAACCCCTTTCTGTTCTCCGCATTCAACTAACAGAGTTGAGCCTTACTTTTGAAGGAGCAGTTCTGAAACACTCTTTGTGTAGAAACTGCCAGTGGATATTCGGAGCGCGAAGTGGGAAATAGTCCAAAAAGTAGTATCTTCAACTAAATACTACACAGAAGCATTCTGTGAAACTTCTTTCTGTTCTGTGCATTCAACTAAGGGAGTTGAAACTTACCTTTGATTGAGCCTTTCTGAAACACTCTTTCTGTAGAAACTGCAATTGGACATTCTGAGCGCTAAGAGGCCTATATTGGGAAAAATAATATCTTCAAATAAAAACTACACAGAAGCATTGTTTGAAACTTATTTCTGATATGTGCATTCAGCTAACAGAGATAAACCATACTTTTGATTGCGCAGTTCAGAACACTATTTCTGTAGAAAATGCAAGTGGACATTCGGAGCGCTAAGAGGGTAATAGTGGAAAAAGGAATATATTCAAATATAAACTGCACAGAAGCATTCTGTGAAACCTCTTTCTGTTCTGTTCATTCAACTAAAAGAGTTGAACATTAGTTTTGATTGAGCCGCTCTGAAACACTCTTTCTGTAGAAAATGCAAGTGGAGATTCGGAGCGCTAAGAGGGTAATAGTGGAAAAAGGAATGTCTTCAAATATAAACTACACAGAATCATACTGTGAAACATATTTCTGATCTGTGCATTCAGCTAACAGAGTTAAACCATACTTTTGATTGAGCAGATCTGAACACTCTTTCTGTAGAAAATGCAACTGGACATTTGGAGCGCTAAGAGGGTAATAGTGGAAACAAGAATATGTTCAAATATAAACTACACAGAAGCATTGTATGAAACTTCTTTCTGTTCTGTGCATTCAAATAACAGAGTTGAACCTTAGTTTTGATTGAGCCGTTCTGAAAGACTCTTTCTGTAGAAACTGCAATTGGACATTCTGAGCGCTAAGAGGCCTATATTGGGAAAAATAATATCTTCAAATAAAAACTACACAGAAGCATTGTGTGAAACATATTTCTGATATGTGCATTCAGCTAACAGAGTTAAACCATACTTTTGATTGCGCAGTTCCGAACACTCTTTATGTAGAAAATGCAAGTGGACATTCGGAGCGCTAAGAGGGTAATATTGGAAAAAGGAATATATTCAAATATACACTACACAGTAGCATTCTGTGAAACTTCTTTCTTTTCTGTGCATTCAACTAACAGAGTTGAACCTTACTTTTAATTGAGCCGTTCTGAAACACTCTTTCTGTAGAAACTGCAATTGGACATTCTAAGCGCTAAGAGGCCTACATTGGGAAAAAGAATATCTTCAAATAAAAACTAAACAGATGCATTATGTGAAACTTACTTCGGATCTGTAAATTCCGTTAACAGAGCTAAACCATATTTTTGATTGTGCAGTTATGAAACACTCTTTTTGTAGAAAATGCAAGTGGACATTCGGAGCGCTAAGATTGTAATAGAGGAAAAAGGAATATCTCCAATTAAAAACTACACAGAAGCATTCTCTGAAACCACTTTCTGTTCTCCGCATTCAACTAACAGAGTTGAGCCTTACTTTTGAAGGAGCAGTTCTGAAACACTCTTTGAGTAGAAACTGACAGTGGATATTCGGAGCGCTAAGTGGGTAATAGTCGAAAAAGGAGTATCTTCAACTAAATACTACACAGAAGCATTCTGTGAAACTTCTGTCTGTTCTGTGCATTCAACTAACAGAGTTGAAACTTACATTTGATTGAGCCGTTCTGAAACACTCTTTCTGTAGAAACTGCAATTGGACATTCTGAGCGCTAAGAGGCGTAAATTGGGAAAAATAATATCTTCAAATAAAAACTACACAGAAGCATTGTTTGAAATTTATTTCTGATATGTGCATTCAGCTAACAGAGTTAAACCATACTTTTGATTGCGCAGTTCAGAACACACTTTCTGTAGAAAATGCAAGTGGACATTCGGAGCGCTAAGAGGGTAATAGTGGAAAAAGAAATATATTCAAATATAAACTACACAGAAGCATTTTGTGAAAATTTTTTCTGTTCTGTGCATTCAACTACCAGGGTTGAACCTTACTTTTGATTGAGCCGTTCTGAAACACTCTTTCTGTATAAACTGCAACTGGACATTCTGAGCGCTAAGAGGCCTATATTGGGAAAAGAATATCTACAAATAAAAACTACACAGAAGCATTCTGTGAAACTTCTTTCTGTTCTGTTCATTCAACTAATAGAGTTGAACCTTAGTTTTGATTGAGCCGTTCTGAAACACTCTTTCTGTAGAAAATGCAAGTTGGACTCAGAGCGCTAAGAGGATAATAGTGGAAAAAGGAATGTCTTCAAATATAAACTACACAGAATCATTCTGTGAAACTTCTTTCTGATCTGTGCATTCAGCTAACAGAGTTAAACCATACTTTTGATTGAGCAGATCTGAACACTCTTTCTGTAGAAAATGCAACTGGACATTTGGAGCGCTAAGAGGGTAGTCGTGGAAAAAGGAATATATTCAAATATAAACTACACAGAAGCATTCTGTGAAACTTCTTTCTGATCTGAGCATTCAGCTAACAGAGTTAAACCATACTTTTGATTGAGCAGTTTTGAAACACTCTGTCTGTAGGAAATGCAACTGGACATTCGTAGCGCTAAGTGGGTAATAGTGGAAAAAAGAATATGTTCAAATATAAACTACACAGAAGCATTGTATGAAACTTCTTTCTGTTCTGTGCATTCAACTAACAGAGTTGAACCTTTCTTTTGATTGAGCTGTTCTGAAACACTCTTTCTGTAGAAACTGCAATTGGACATTCTAAGCGCTAAGAGGCCTACATTGGGAAAAAGAATATCTTCAAATAAAAACTACACAGATGCATTCTGTGAAACTTATTTCTGATCTATAAATTCAGTTAACAGAGCTAAATCATATTTTTGATTGAGCAGTTAAGAAACACACTTTTTGTAGAAAATGCAAGTGGACATTCGTAGCGCTAAGATTGTAATAGAGGAAAAAGGAATATCTCCAATTAAAAACTACACAGAAGCATTCTCTGAAACGACTTTCTGTTCTCCGCATTCAACTAACAGGGTTGAGCCTTACTTTTGAAAGAGCAGTTCTGAAACACTCTTTGTGTAGAAACTGCCAGTGGATATTCGGAGCGCTAAGTGGGTAATAGTCCAAAAAGGAGTATCTTCAACTAAATACTACACAGAAGCGTCCTGTGAAACTTCTGTCTGTTCTGTGCATTCAGCTAAGAGAGTTGAACCTTACATTTGATTGAGCCGTTCTGAAACACTCTTTCTGTAGAAACTGCAATTGGACATTCTGAGCGCTAAGAGGCCTATATTGGGAAAAATAATATCTTCAAATAAAAACTACACAGAAGCATTGTTTGAAACTTATTTCTGATATGTGCATTCAGCTAACAGAGTTAAACCATACTTTTGATTGCGCAGTTCAGAACACTCTTTCTGTAGAAAATTCAAGTGGACTTTCGGAGCGCTAAGAGGGTAATAGTGGAAAAAGGAATATATTCAAATAAAAACTACACAGAAGCATTCTGTGAAACTTCTTTCTGTTCTGGGCATTCAACTACCAGGGTTGAACCTTACTTTTGATTGAGCCGTTCTGAAACACTCTTCCTGTAGAAACTGCAATTGGACATTCTGAGCGCTAAGAGGGTAATAGTGGAAAAGTAATGTCTTCAAATATAAACTACACAGAATCATACTGTGAAACATCTTTCTGATCTGTGCATTCAGCTAACAGAGTTAAACCATACTTTTGATTGAGCAGATCTGAACATTCTTTCTATAGAAAATGCAACTGGACATTTGGAGCGCTAAGAGAGTAGTAGTGGAAAAAGGAATATATTCAAATATAAACTACACAGAAGCATTCTTTGAAACTTCTTTCCGTTCTGTGCATTCAATTACCAGGGTTGAACCTTACTTTTGATTGAGCCGTTCTGAAACACTCTTTCTGTAGAAACTGCAATTGGACATTCTGAGCGCTAAGAGGCCTATATTGGGAAAAGAATATCTACAAATAAAAACTACACAGAAGCATTCTGTGAAACTTCTTTCTGTTCTGTGCATTCAACTAACAGAGTTGAACCTTACTTTTGATTGAGCCGTTCTGAAACAGTCTTTCTGTAGAAACTGCAATTGGACGTTCTGAGCGCTAAGAGGCCTATATTGGGAAAAATAATATCTTCAAATAAAAACTACACTGAAGCATTGTGTGAAACTTATTTCTGATATGTGCATTTAGCTAACAGAGTTAAACCATACTTTTGATTGCGCAGTTCCGAACACTCTTTCCGTAGAAAATGCAAGTGGACATTCCGAGTGCTAAGAGGTTAATAGTGGAAAAAGGAATATATTCAAATATAAAATACACAGTAGCATTCTGTGAAACATCTTTCTGATATGTTCATTCAACTAACAGAGTTGAACCTTACTTTTGATTGAGCCGTTCTGAAACACTCTTTCTGTGGAAACTGCAATTGGATATTCTAAGTGCTAAGAGGCCCACATTGGGAAAAAGAATATCTTCAAATAAAAGCTACACAGATGCATTCTGTGAAACTTATTTCTGATCTGTAAGTTCAGTTAACAGAGCTAAACCATATTTTTGATTGAGCAGTTATGAAACTCTCTTTTTGTAGAAAATGCAAGTGGACATTCGGAGCGCTAAGATTGTAATAGAGGAAAAAGGAATATCTCCAATTAAAAACTACAGAGAATCATTCTCTGAAACACCTTTCTGTTCTCCGCATTCAACTAACAGAGTTGAGCCTTACTTTTGAAGGAGCAGTTCTGAAACACTCTTCGTGTAGAAACTGCCAGTGGATATTCAGAGCACTAAGTGGGCAATAGTCCAAAAAGGAGTATCTTCAACTAAATACTACACAGAAGCATTCTGTGAAACTTCTTTCTGTTCTGTGCATTCAACTACCAGGGTTGAACCTTACTTTTGATTGAGCCGTTCTGAAACACTCTTTCTGTAGAAACTGCAATTGGACATTCTGAGCGCTAAGAGGCCTATATTGGGAAAAAGAATATCTACAAATAAAAATTACACAGAAGCATTCTGTGAAAATTCTTTCTGATCTGAGCATTCAGCTAACAGAGTTAAACCATACTTTTGATTGAGCAGTTTTGAAAGACTCTGTCTGTAGAAAATGCAACTGGACATTCGTAGCGCTAAGTGGGTAATAGTGGAAAAAAGAATATGTTCAAATATAAACTACACAGAAGCATTGTATGAAACTTCTTTCTGTTCTGTGCATTCAACTAACAGAGTTGAACCTTACTTTTGATTGAGCCGTTCTGAAACAGTCTTTCTGTAGAAACTGCAATTGGACATTCTGAGCGCTAAGAGGCCTATATTGGGAAAAATAATATCTTCAAATAAAAACTACACTGAAGCATTGTGTGAAACTTATTTCTGATATGTGCATTCAGCTAACAGAGTTAAACCATACTTTTGATTGCGCAGTTCCGAACACTCTTTCGGTAGAAAATGCAAGTGGACATTCGGAGCGCTAAGAGGGTAATAGTGGAAAAAGGAATATATTCAAATATAAAATACACAGTAGCATTCTGTGAAACATCTTTCTGATATGTTCATTCAACTAACAGAGTTGAACCTTACTTTTGATTGAGCCGTTCTGAAACACTCTTTCTGTGGAAACTGCAATTGGATATTCTAAGCGCTAAGAGGCCCACATTGGGAAAAAGAATATCTTCAAATAAAAGCTACACAGATGCATTCTGTGAAACTTATTTCTGATCTGTAAGTTCAGTTAACAGAGCTAAACCATATTTTTGATTGAGCAGTTATGAAACTCTCTTTTTGTAGAAAATGCAAGTGGACATTCGGAGCGCTAAGATTGTAATAGAGGAAAAAGGAATATCTCCAATTAAAAACTACAGAGAAGCATTCTCTAAAACACCTTTCTGTTCTCCGCATTCAACTAACAGAGTTGAGCCTTACTTTTGAAGGAGCAGTTCTGAAACACTCTTCGTGTAGAGACTGCCAGTGGATATTCAGAGCACTAAGTGGGCAATAGTCCAAAAAGGAGTATCTTCAACTAAATACTACACAGAAGCATTCTGTGAAACTTCTTTCTGTTCTGTGCATTCAACTACCAGGGTTGAACCTTACTTTTGATTGAGCCGTTCTGAAACACTCTTTCTGTAGAAACTGCAATTGGACATTCTGAGCGCTAAGAGGCCTATATTGGGAAAAAGAATATCTACAAATAAAAACTACACAGAAGCATTCTGTGAAACTTGTTTCTGTTCTGTTCATTCAACTAAAAGAGTTGAACCTTAGTTTTGATTGAGCCGTTCTGAAACACTCTTTCTGTAGAAAATGCAAGTGGAGATTCGGAGCGCTAAGAGGGTAATAGTGGAAAAAGGAATGTCTCCAAATATAAACTACACAGAATCATTCTGTGAAACTTCTTTCTGATCTGTGCATTCAGCTAACAGAGTTAAACCATACTTTTGATTGAGCAGATCTGAACACTCTTTCTGTAGAAAATGCAACTGGACATTTGGAGCGCTCCGAGGGTAGTTGTGGAAAAAGGAATATATTCAAATACAAACTACACAGAAGCACTCTGTGAAACTTCTTTCTGATCTGAGCATTCAGCTAACAGAGTTAAACCATACATTTCATTGAGCAGTTTTGAAACACTCTGTCTGTAGAAAATGCAACTGGACATTCGTAGCGCTAAGTGGGTAATAGTGGAAAAAAGAATATGTTCAAATATAAACTACACAGAAGCATTGTATGAAACATCTTTCTGTTCTGTGCATTCAACTAACAGAGTTGAACCTTACTTTTGATTGAGCCGTTCTGAAACGCTCTTTCTGTAGAAACTGCAATTGGACATTCTGAGCGCTAAGAGGCCTACATTGGGAAAAATAATATCTTCAAATAAAAACTACACAGAAGCATTGTGTGAAACTTATTTCTGATATGTGCATTCAGCTAACAGAGTTAAACCATACTTTTGATTGCGCAGTTCCGAAAACTCTTTCTGTAGAAAATGCAAGTGGACATTCGGAGCGCTAAGAAGGTAATAGTGGAAAAAGGAATATATTCAAAAATAAACTACACAGTAGCATTCTGTGAAAATACTTTCTGTTCTGTGCATTCAACTAACAGAGTTGAACCTTACTTTTGATTGAGCCGTTCTGAAACACTCTTTCTGTCGAAACTGCAATTGGACATTCTAAGCGCTAAGAGGCCTACATTGGGAAAAAGAATATCTTCAAATAAAAACTACACAGATGCATTCTGTGAAACTTATTTCTGATCTGTAAATTCAGTTAACAGAGCTAAACCATATTTTTGATTGAGCAGTTATGAAACACGCTTTTTGTAGAAAATGCAAGTGGACATTCGGAGCGCTAAGATTGTAACAGAGGAAAAAGGAATATCTCCAATTAAAAACTACACAGAAGCATTCTCTGAAACCCCTTTCTGTTCTCCGCATTCAACTAACAGAGTTGAGACTTACTTTTGAAGGTGCAGTTCTGAAACACTCTTTGTGTAGAAACTGCCAGTGGATATTCGGATTGCTATGTGGATAATAGTCCAAAAAGGAGTATCTTCAACTAAATACTACACAGAAGCATTCTGTGAAACTTCTTTCTGTTCTGTGCATTCAACTACCAGGGTTGAAACTTACTTTTGATTGAGCCGTTCTGAAACACTCTTTGTGAAGAAACTGCAATTGGACATTCTGAGCGCTAAGAGGCCTATATTGGGAAAAAGAATATCTACAAATAAAAACTACACAGAAGCATTCTGTGAAACTCCTTTCTGTTCTGTTCATCCAACTAAAAGAGTTGAACCTTAGTTTTGACTGAGCCGTTCTGAAACACTCTTTCTGTAGAAAATGCAAGTGGAGATTCGGAGCGCTAAGAGGGTAATAGTGGATAAAGGAATGTCTTCAAATATCAACTACACAGAATCATTCTGTGAAACTACTTTCTGATCTGTGCATTCAACTAACAGAGTTAAACCATACTTTTGATTGAGGAGATCTGAACACTCTTTCTGTAGAAAATGCAACTGGACATTTGGAGCGCTAAGAGGATAGTAGTGGAAAAAGGAATATATTCAAATACAAACTACACAGAATCATTCTGTGAAACTTCTTTCTGATCTGAGCATTCAGCTAACAGAGTTAAACGATACTTTTGATAGAGCAGATTTGAAACACTCTGTCTGTAGAAAATGCAACTGGACATTCGTAGCGCTAAGTGGGAAATAGTGGAAAAAAATATGTTCAAATATAAACTACACAGAAGCATTGTAAGAAACTTCTTTCTGTTCTGTGCATTCAACTAACAGAGTTGAACCTTACTTTTGATTGAGCCGTTCTGAAACACTCCTTCTGTAGAAACTGCAATTGGACATTCTGAGCGCTAAGAGGCCTATATTGGGAAAAATAATATCTTCAAATAAAAACTACACAGAAGCATTGTGTGAAACATATTTCTGATATGTGCATTCAGCTAACAGAGTTAAACCATACTTTTGATAGCGCAGTTGCGAACACTCTTTCCGTAGAAAAGGCAAGTGGACATTCGGAGCGCTAAGAGCGTAATAGTGGAAAAAAGAATATATTCAAATATAAAATACACAGAAGCATTCTGTGAAACTTCTTTCTGTTCTGTGCATTCAACTACCAGTGTTGAACCCTACTTTTGATTGAGCCGTTCTGAAACACTCTTTCTGGAGAAAATGCAATTGGACATTCTGAGCACTAAGAGGCCTATATTGGGAAAAAGAATATCTACAAATAAAAACTACACAGAAGCATTCTGTGAAACAACTTTCTGTTCTGTGCATTCAACTAAGAGAGTTGAACCTTACATTTGATTGAGCCGTTCTGAAATACTCTTTCTGTAGAAACTGCAATTGGACATTCTGAGCGCTAAGAGGCCTATATAGGGAAAAATAATATCTTCAAATAAAAAGTACACAGAAGCATTGTGTGAAAATTATTTCTGATATGTGCATTCAGCTAACAGAGTTAAATCATACTTTTGATTGCGCAGTTCCGAACTCTCTTTCTGTAGAAAATGCAAGTGGACATTCGGAGCGCTAAGAGGGTAATAGTGGAAAAAGGAATATATTCAAATATAAACTACACAGTAGCATTCTGTGAAACTTCTTTCTGTTCTGTGCATTCAACTAACAGTGTTGAACCTTACTTTTGATTGAGCCGTTCTGAAACACTCTTTCTGTAGAAAATGCAATTGGACATTCTAAGCGCTAAGAGGCCTACATTGTGAAAAAGAATATCTCCAAATAAAAGCTACACAGATGCATTCTGTGAAACTTATTTCTGATCTGTAAATTCAGTAAACAGAGCTAAACCATATTTTTGATTGAGCAGTTATGAAACCCTTTTTGTAGAAAATGCAAGTGGACATTCGGAGCGCTAAGTTTGTAATAGAGGAAAAAGTAATATCTCCAATTAAAAACTACACAGAAGCATTCTCTGAAACACCTTTCTGTTCTCAGCATTCAACTAACAGTGTTGAGCCTTACTTTTGAAGGAGCAGTTCTGAAACACTCTTTGTGTAGAAACTGCCAGTGGATATTCGGAGCGCTAAGTGGGTAATAGTCCAAAAAGGAGTATCTTCAACTAAATACTACACAGAAGCATTCTGTGAAACTTCTTTCTCTTCTGTGCATTCAACTAAGAGAGTTGTACCTTACATTTGATTGAGCCGTTCTGAAACACTCTATCTCTAGGAACTGCAATTGGACATTCTGAGCGTTAAGAGGCATATATTGGGAAAAATAATATCTTCAAATAAAAACTACACAGAATCATTGTTTGAAACTTATTTCTGATATGTGCATTCAGCTAACAGAGTTAAACCATACTTTTGATGGCGCAGTTCAGAACACTCTTTCTGTAGAAAATGCAAGTGGACATTCGGAGCGCTAGGAGGGTAATAGTGGAAAAAGGAATATATTCAAATATAAACTACACAGAAGCATTCTGTGAAACTTCTTTCTGTTCTGTGCATTCAACTACGAGGGTTGAACCTTACTTTTGATTGAGCCGTTCTGAAACACTCTTTCTGTAGAAACTGCAATTGGACATTCTGAGCACTAAGAGGCCTATATTGGGAAAAAGAATATCTACAAATAAAAACTACACAGAAGCATTCTGTGAAACTTCTTTCTGTTCTGTTCCTTCAACTAAAGGAGTTGAACCTTAGTTTTGATTGAGCCGTTCTGAAACACTCTTTCTGTAGAAAATGCAAGTGGAGATTCGGAGCGCTAAGAGGTTAATAGTGGAAAAAGGAATGTCTTCAAATATAAACTACACAGAATCATTCTGTGAAACTTCTTTCTGATCTGTGCATTCAGCTAACAGAGTTAAACCATACTTTTGATTGAGCAGATCTGAACACTCTTTCTGTAGATAATGCAACTGGACTTTTGGAGCGCTAAGAGAGTAGTAGTGGAAAAAGGAATATATTCAAATATAAACTACACAGAAGCATTCTGTGAAACTTCTTTCTGATCTGAGCATTCAGCTAACAGAGTTAAACCATACTTTTGATTGAGCAGTTTTGAAACACTCTGTCTGTAGAAAATGCAACTGGACATTCGTAGCGCTAAGTGGGTAATAGTGGAAAAAAGAATATGTTCAAATATAAACTACACAGAAGCATTGTATGAAACTTCTTTCTGTTCTGTGCATTCAACTAACAGAGTTGAACCTTACTTTTGATTGAGCCGTTCTGAAACCGTCTTTCTGTAGAAACTGCAATTGGACATTCTGAGCGCTAAGAGGCCTATATTGGGAAAAATAATATCTTCAAATAAAAACTACACAGAAGAATTGTGTGAAACTTATTTCTGATATGTGCATTCAGCTTACAGAGTTAAACCATACTTTTGATTGCGCAGTTCCGAACACTCTTTCCGTAGAAAAGGCAAGTGGACATTCGGAGCGCTAAGAGGTTAATAGTGGAAAAAGGAATATATTCAAATATAAACTACACGGTAGCATTCTGTGAAACTTCTTTCTGTTCTGTGCATTCATCTAACAGAGTTGAACCTTACTTTTGATTGAGCCGTTCTGAAACACTCTTTCTGTAGAAACTGCAATTGGACATGCTAAGCGCTAAGAGGCCTACATTGGGAAAAAGAATATCTTCAAATAAAAACTACACAGATGCATTCTGTGAAACTTATTTCTGATCTGTAAATTCAGTTAACAGAGCTAAACCATATTTTTGATTGAGCAGTTATGAAACTCTCTTTTTGTAGAAAATGCAAGTGGACATTCGGAGCGCTAAGATTGTAATAGAGGAAAAAGAATATCTCCAATTAAAAACTACAGAGAAGCATTCTCTGAAACACCTTTCTGTTCTCCGCATTCAACTAACAGAGTTGAGCCTTACTTTTGAAGGAGCAGTTCTGAAACACTCTTTCTGTAGAAACTGCCAGTGGATATTCGGAGCGCTAAGTGGGTAATAGTGCAAAAAGGAGTATCTTCAACTAAATGCTACACAGAATCATTCTGTGAAACTTCTTTCTGTTCTGTGCATTCAACTAAGAGAGTTGAACCTTACATTTGATTGAGCTGTTCTGAAACACTCTTTCTGTAGAAACTGCAATTGGACATTCTGAGCGCTAAGAGGCCTATATTGGGAAAAATAATATCTTCAAATAAAAACTACACAGAAGCATTTTTTGAAACATATTTCTGATATGTGCATTCAGCTAACAGAGTTAAACCATACTTTTGATTGAGCAGTTTTGAAACACTCTGTCTGTAGAAAATGCAAGTGGACATTCGGAGCGCTAAGAGGGTAATAGTGGAAAAAGGAATATATTCAAATATAAACTACACAGAAGCATTCTGTGAAACTTCTTTCTGTTCTGTGCATTCAACTACCAGGGTTGAACCTTACTTTTGATTGAGCCGTTCTGAAACACTCTTTCCGTAGAAACTGCAATTGGACATTCTGAGCGCTAAGAGGCCTATATTGGGAAAAAGAATATCTACAAATAAAAACTACACAGAAGCATTCTGTGAAACTCCATTCTGTTCAGTTCATTCAACTAAAAGAGTTGAATCTTCGTTTTGATTGAGCCGTTCTGAAACACTCTTTCTGTAGAAAATGCAAGTGGAGATTCGGAGCGCTAAGTGGGTAATAGTGGAAACAGGAATGTCTTCAAATATAAACTACACAGAATCATTCTATGAAACTTCTTTCTGATCTGTGCATTCAGCTAACAGAGTTAAACCATACTTTTGATTGATCAGATCTGAACACTCTTTCTGTAGAAAATGCAACTGGACAATTGGAGCGCTAAGAGCATAGTAGTCTAAAAAGGAATATATTCAAATATAAACTACACAGAAGCATTCTGTGAAACTTCTTTCTGATCTGAGCATTCAGCTAACAGAGTTAAACCATACTTTTGATTGAGCAGTTTTGAAACACTCTGTCTGTAGAAAATGCAACTGGACATTCGTAGCGCTAAGTGGGTAATAGTGGAAAAAAGAATATGTTCAAATATAAACTACACAGAAGCATTGTATGAAACTTCTTTCTGTTCTCTGCATTCAACAAACAGAGTTGAACCTTACTTTTGATTGAGCCGTTCTGAAACACTCTATCTGTAGAAAATTCAAATGGACATTCTGAGCGCTAAGAGGCCTATATTGGGAAAAAGAATGTCTACAAATAAAAACTACACAGAACTATTCTGTGAAACTACTTTCTGTTCTGTTCATTCAACTAAAAGAGTTGAACCTTAGTTTTGATTGAGCCATTCTGAAACACTCTTTCTGTAGAAAATGCAAGTGGAGATTTGGAGCGCTAAGAGGGTAATAGTGGAAAAAGGAATGTCTTCAAATATAAACTACACAGAATCATTCTGTGAAACATCTTTCTTATCTGTGCATTCAGCTAACAGAGTTAAAACATACTTTTGATTGAGCATTTCTGAACACTCTTTCTGTAGAAAATGCAACTGGACATTTGGAGCGCTAAGAGGGTAGTAGTGGAAAAAAGAATATGTTCAAATATAAACTACACAGAAGCATTGTATGAAACTTCTTTCTGTTCTGTGCATTCAACTAAGAGTGTTGAACCTTACATTTGATTGAGCCGTTCTGAAACACTCTTTCTGTAGAAACAGCAATTGGACATTCTGGGCGTTAAGAGGCCTATATTGGGAAAAATAATATCTTCAAATAAAAACTACACAGAAGCATTGTTTGAAACTTATTTCTGATATGTGCATTCAGCTAACAGAGTTAAACCATACTTTTGATTGCGAAGTTCAGAACACTCTTTCTGTAGAAAATGCAAGTGGACATTCGGAGCGCAAAGATGGTAATAGTGGAAAAAGGAATATATTCAAATATAAACTACACAGAAGCATTCTGTGAAACTTCTTTCTGTTCTGTGCATTCAACTACCACGGTTGAACCTTACTTTTGATTGAGCCGTTCTGAAACACTCTTTCTGTAGAAACTGCAATTGGACATTCTGAGCTCTAAGAGGACTATATTGGGAAAAAGAATATCTACAAATGAAAACTACACAGAAGCATTCTGTGAAACTTCTTTCTGTTCTGTTTGTTCAACTAAAAGAGTTGAACCTTAGTTTTGATTGAGCCGTTCTGAAACACTCTTTCTGTAGAAAATGCAAGTGGAGATTCGGAGCGCTAAGAGGGTAATAGTGGAAAAAGGAATGTCTCCAAATATAAACTACACAGAATCATTCTGTGAAACTTCTTTCTGATCTGTGCATTCAGCTAACAGAGTTAAACCATACTTTTGATTGAGCAGATCTGAACACTCTTTCTGTAGAAAATGCAACTGGACATTTGGAGCGCTAAGAGAGTAGTAGTGGAAAAAGGAATATATTCAAATATAAACTACACAGAAGCATTCTGTGAAACTTCTTTCTGATCTGAGCATTCAGCTAACAGAGTTAAACCATACTTTTGATTGAGCAGTTTTGAAACACTCTGTCTGTAGAAAATGCAACTGGACATTCGTAGCGCTAAGTGGGTAATAGTGGAAAAAAGAATACGTTCAAATATAAACTACACAGAAGCATTGTATGAAACATCTTTCTGTTCTGTGCATTCAACTAACAGAGTTGAACCTTACTTTTGATTGAGCCTTTCTGAAACACTGTTTCTGTAGAAACTGCAATTGGACATTCTGAGCGCTAAGAGGCCTCTATTGGGAAAAATAATATCTTCAAATAAAAACTACACAGAAGCATTGTGTGAAACTTATTTCTGATACGTTCATTAAGCTAACAGAGTTAAACCATACTTTTGATTGCGCAGTTCTGAACACTCTTTCTGTAGAAAATGCAAGTGGACATTCGGAGCGCTAAGAGGGTAATAGTGGAAAAAGGAATATATTCAAATATAAACTACACAGTAGCATTCTGTGAAAATTCTTTCTGTTCTGTGCATTCAACTAACAGAGTTGAACCTTACTTTTGATTGAGCCTTTCTGAAACACTCTTTCTGTAGAAACTGCAATTGGACATTCTGAGCGCTAGGAGGCCTTTATTGGGAAAAAGAATGTCTACAAATAAAAACTACACAGAAGAATTGTGTGAAACTAATTTCTGTTCTGTTTGTTCAACTAAAAGAGTTGAACCTTAGTTTTGATTGAGCCGTTCTGAAACACTCTTTCTGTAGAAAATGCAAGTGGAGATTCGGAGCACTAAGAGGGTAATAGTGGAAAAAGGAATGTCTCCAAATATAAACTACACAGAATTATTGTGTGAAACTTCTTTCTGATCTGTGCATTCAGCTAACAGAGTTAAACCATACTTTTGATTGAGCAGATCTGAACACTCTTTCTGTAGAAAATGCAACTGGACATTTGGAGCGCTAAGAGAGTAGTAGTGGAAAAAGGAATATATTCAAATATAAACTACACAGAAGCATTCTGTGAAACTTCTTTCTGATCTGAGCATTCAGCTAACAGAGTTAAACCATACTTTTTATTGAGCAGTTTTGAAACACTCTGTCTGTAGAAAATGCAACTGGACATTCGTAGCGCTAAGTGGGTAATAGTGGAAAAAAGAATACGTTCAAATATAAACTACACAGAAGCATTGTATGAAACTTCTTTCTGTTCTGTGCATTCAACTAACAGAGTTGAACCTTACTTTTGATTGAGCCTTTCTGAAACACTCTTTCTGTAGAAACTGCATTTGGACATTCTGAGCGCTAAGAGGCCTATATTGGGAAAAATAATATCTTCAAATAAAAACTACACAGAAGCATTGTGTGAAACTTATTTCTGATATGTTCATTAAGCTAACAGAGTTAAACCATACTTTTGATTGCGCAGTTCTGAACACTCTTTCTGTAGAAAATGCAAGTGGACATTCGGAGCGCTAAGAGGGTAATAGTGGAAAAAGGAATATATTCAAATATAAACTACACAGTAGCATTCTGTGAAAATTCTTTCTGTTCCGTGCATTCAACTAACAGAGTTGAACCTTACTTTTGATTGAGCCGTTCTGAAACACTCTTTCTGTAGAAACTGCAATTGGACATGCTAAGCGCTAAGAGGCCTACATTGGGAAAAAGAATATCTTCAAATAAAAACTACACAGATGCATTCTGTGAAACTTATTTCTGATCTGAAAATTCAGTTAACAGAGATAAAACATATTTTTGATTGAGCAGTTATGAAAGATTCTTTTTGTAGAAAATGCAAGTGGAGATTCGGAGCGCTAAGAGGGTAATAGTGGAAAAAGGAATGTCTTCAAATATAAACTACACAGAATCATTCGGTGAAACTTCTTTCTGATCTGTGCATTCAGCTAACAGAGTTAAACCATACTTTTGATTGAGCAGATCAGAACACTCTTTCTGTAGAAAATGCAACTGGACATTTGGAGCGCTAAGAGCGTAGTAGTGGAAAAAGGAATATATTCAAATATAAACAACACAGAAGCATTCTGTGAAACTTCTTTCTGATCTGAGCATTCAGCTAACAGAGTTAAACCATACTTTTGATTGAGCAGTTTTGAAACACTCTGTCTGTAGAAAATGCAACTGGACATTCGTAGCGCTAAGTGGGTAATAGTGGAAAAAAGAATATGTTCAAATATAAACTACACAGAAGCATTGTATGAAACTTCTTTCTGTTCTGTGCATTCAACTAACAGAGTTGAACCTTACTTTTGATTGAGCCTTTCTGAAACACTCTTTCTGTAGAAACTGCAATTGGACATTCTGAGCGCTAGGAGGCCTATATTGGGAAAAAGAATGTCTACAAATAAAAACTACACAGAAGAATTGTGTGAAACTTCTTTCTGTTCTGTTTGTTCAACTAAAAGAGTTGAACCTTAGTTTTGATTGAGCCGTTCTGAAACACTCTTTCTGTAGAAAATGCAAGTGGAGATTCGGAGCGCTAAGAGGGTAATAGTGGAAAAAGGAATGTCTCCAAATATAAACTACACGGAATCATTCTGTGAAACTTCTTTCTGATCTGTGCATTCAGCTAACAGAGTTAAACTATACTTTTGATTGAGCAGATCTGAACACTCTTTCTGTAGAAAATGCAACTGGACATTTGGAGCGCTAAGAGAGTACTAGTGGAAAAAGGAATATATTCAAATATAAACTACACAGAAGCATTCTGTGAAACTTCTTTCTGATCTGAGCATTCAGCTAACAGAGTTAAACCATACTTTTAATTGAGCAGTTTTGAAACACTCTGTCTGTAGAAAATGCAACTGGACATTCGTAGCGCTAAGTGGGTAATAGTGGAAAAAAGAATATGTTCAAATATAAACTACACAGAAGCATTGTATGAAACTTCTTTCTGTTCTGTGCATTCAACTAACAGAGTTGAACCTTACTTTTGATTGAGCCTTTTTGAAACACTCGTTCTGTAGAAACTGCAATTGGACATTCTGAGCGCTAAGAGGCCTCCATTGGGAAAAATAATAACTTCAAATAAAAACTACACAGAAGCATTGTGTGAAACTTATTTCTGATATGTTCATTAAGCTAACAGAGTTAAACCATACTTTTGATTGCGCAGTTCTGAACACTCTTTCTGTAGAAAATGCAAGTGGACATTCGGAGCGCTAAGAGGGTAATAGTGGAAAAAGGAATATATTCAAATATAAACTACACAGTAGCATTCTGTGAAAATTCTTTCTGTTCTGTGCATTCAACTAACAGAGTTGAACCTTACTTTTGATTGAGCCGTTCTGAAACACTCTTTCTGTAGAAACTGCAATTGGACATGCTAAGCGCTAAGAGGCCTACATTGGGAAAAAGAATATCTTCAAATAAAAACTACACAGATGCATTCTGTGAAACTTATTTCTGATCTGTAAATTCAGTTAACAGAGATAAAGCATATTTTTGATTGAGCAGTTATGAAACACTCTTTTTGTAGAAAATGCAAGTGGAGATTCGGAGCGCTAAGAGGGTAATAGTGCAAAAAGGAATGTCTTCAAATATAAACTACACAGAATCATTCGGTGAAACTTCTTTCTGATCTGTGCATTCAGCTAACAGAGTTAAACCATACTTTTGATTGAGCAGATCTGAACACTCTTTCTGTAGAAAATGCAACTGGACATTTGGAGCGCTAAGAGCGTAGTAGTGGAAAAAGGAATATATTCAAATATAAACTACACAGAAGCATTGTGTGAAACTTCTTTCTGATCTGAGCATTCAGCTAACAGAGTTAAACCATACTTTTGATTGAGCAGTTTTGAAACAGTCTGTCTGTAGAAAATGCAACTGGACATTCGTAGCGCTAAGTGGGTAATAGTGGAAAAAAGAATATGTTCAAATATAAACTACACAGAAGCATTGTATGAAACTTTTTTCTGTTCTGTGCATTCAACTAACAGAGTTGAACCTTACTTTTGATTGAGCCGTTCTGAAACACTCTTTCTGTAGAAACTGCAATTGGACATTCTGAGCGCTAGGAGGCCTATATTGGGAAAAAGAATGTCTACAAATAAAAACTACACAGAAGAATTGTGTGAAACTTCTTTCTGTTCTGTTTGTTCAACTAAAAGAGTTGAACCTTAGTTTTGATTGAGCCGTTCTGAAACACTCTTTCTGTAGAAAATGCAAGTGGAGATTCGGAGCGCTAAGAGGGTAATAGTGGAAAAAGGAATGTCTTCAAATATAAACTACACAGAATCATTCGGTGAAACTTCTTTCTGATCTGTGCATTCAGCTAACAGAGTTAAACCATACTTTTGATTGAGCAGATCTGAACACTCTTTCTGTAGAAAATGCAACTGGACATTTGGAGCGCTAAGAGAGTACTAGTGGAAAAAGGAATATATTCAAATATAAACTACACAGAAGCATTCTGTGAAACTTCTTTCTGATCTGAGCATTCAGCTAACAGAGTTAAACCATACTTTTGATTGAGCAGTTTTGAAACACTCTGTCTGTAGAAAATGCAACTGGACATTCGTAGCGCTAAGTGGGTAATAGTGGAAAAAAGAATATGTTCAAATATAAACTACACAGAAGCATTGTATGAAACTTCTTTCTGTTCTGTGCATTCAACTAACAGAGTTGAACCTTACTTTTGATTGAGCCTTTCTGAAACACTCTTTCTGTAGAAACTGCAATTGGACATTCTGAGCGCTAAGAGGCCTCTATTGGGAAAAATAATATCTTCAAATAAAAACTACACAGAAGCATTGTGTGAAACTTATTTCTGATATGTTCATTAAGCTAACAGAGTTAAACCATACTTTTGATTGCGCAGTTCTGAACACTCTTTCTGTAGAAAATGCAAGTGGACATTCGGAGCGCTAAGAGGGTAATAGTGGAAAAAGGAATATATTCAAATATAAACTACACAGTAGCATTCTGTGAAAATTCTTTCTGTTCTGTGCATTCAACTAACAGAGCTGAACCTTACTTTTGATTGAGCCGTTCTGAAACACTCTTTCTGTAGAAACTGCAATTGGACATGCTAAGCGCTAAGAGGCCTACATTGGGAAAAAGAATATCTTCAAATAAAAACTACACAGATGCATTCTGTGAAACTTATTTCTGATCTGTTAATTCAGTTAACAGAGATAAAACATATTTTTGATTGAGCAGTTATGAAACACTCTTTTTGTAGAAAATGCAAGTGGAGATTCGGAGCGCTTAGAGGGTAATAGTGGAAAAAGGAATGTCTTCAAATATAAACAACACAGAATCATTCGGTGAAACTTCTTTCTGATCTGTGTATTCAGCTAACAGAGTTAAACCATACTTTTGATTGAGCAGATCTGAACATTCTTTCTGTAGATAATGCAACTGGACATTTGGAGCGCTAAGAGCGTAGTAGTGGAAAAAGGAATATATTCAAATATAAACTACACAGAAGCATTCTGTGAAACTTCTTTCTGATCTGAGCATTCAGCTATCAGAGTTAAACCATACTTTTGATTGAGCAGTTTTGAAACAGTCTGTCTGTAGAAAATGCAACTGGACATTCGTAGCGCTAAGTGGGTAATAGTGGAAAAAAGAATATGTTCAAATATACACTACACAGAAGCATTGTATGAAACTTCTTTCTGTTCTGTGCATTCAACTAACAGAGTTGAACCTTACTTTTGATTGAGCCGTTCTGAAATACTCTTTCTGTAGAAACTGCAATTGGACATTCTGAGCGCTAGTAGGCCTATATTGGGAAAAAGAATGTCTACAAATAAAAACTACACAGAAGAATTTTGTGAAACTTCTTTCTGTTCTGTTTGTTCAACTAAAAGAGTTGAACCTTAGTTTTGATTCAGCCGTTCTGAAACACTCTTTCTGTAGAAAATGCAAGTGGAGATTCGGAGCGCTAAGAGGGTAATAGTGGAAAAAGGAATGTCTCCAAATATAAACTACACAGAATCATTCTGTGAAACTTCTTTCTGATCTGTGCATTCAGCTAACAGAGTTAAACCATACTTTTGATTGAGCAGATCTGAACACTCTTTCTGTAGAAAATGCAACTGGACATTTGGAGCGCTAAGAGAGTACTAGTGGAAAAAGGAATATATTCAAATATAAACTACACAGAAGCATTCTGTGAAACTTCTTTCTGATCTGAGCATTCAGCTAACAGAGTTAAACCATACTTTTGATTGAGCAGTTTTGAAACACTCTGTCTGTAGAAAATGCAACTGGACATTCGTAGCGCTAAGTGGGTAATAGTGGAAAAAAGAATATGTTCAAATATAAACTACACAGAAGCATTGTGTGAAACTTCTTTCTGTTCTGTGCATTCAACTAACAGAGTTGAACCTTACTTTTGATTGAGCCTTTCTGAAACACTCTTTCTGTAGAAACTGCAATTGGACATTCTGAGCGCTAGGAGGCCTATATTGGGAAAAAGAATGTCTACAAATAAAAACTACACAGAAGAATTGTGTGAAACTACTTTCTGTTCTGTTTGTTCAACTAAAAGGGTTGAACCTTAGTTTTGATTGAGCCGTTCTGAAACACTCTTTCTGTAGAAAATGCAAGTGGAGATTCGGAGTGCTAAGAGGGTAATAGTGGAAAAAGGAATGTCTCCAAATATAAACTACACAGAATTATTGTGTGAAACTTCTTTCTGATCTGTGCATTCAGCTAACAGAGTTAAACCATACTTTTGATTGAGCAGATCTGAACACTCTTTCTGTAGATAATGCAACTGGACATTTGGAGCGCTAAGAGATTAGTAGTGGAAAAAGTAATATATTCAAATATAAACTACACAGAAGCATTCTGTGAAACTTCTTTCTGATCTGAGCATTCAGCTAACAGAGTTAAACCATACTTTTGATTGAGCAGGTTTGAAACACTCTGTCTGTAGAAAATGCAACTGGACATTCGTAGCGCTAAGTGGGTAATAGTGGAAAAAAGAATACGTTCAAATATAAACTACACAGAAGCATTGTATGAAACTTCTTTCTGTTCTGTGCATTCAACTAACAGAGTTGAACCTTACTTTTGATTGAGCCTTTCTGAAACACTCTTTCTGTAGAAACTGCAATTGGACATTCTGAGCTCTAAGAGGCCTATATTGGGAAAAATAATATCTTCAAATAAAAACTACACAGAAGCATTGTGTGAAACTTATTTCTGATATGTTCATTAAGCTAACAGAGTTAAACCATACTTTGATTGCGCAGTTCTGAACACTCTTTCTGTAGAAAATGCAAGTGGACATTCGGAGCGCTAAGAGGGTAATAGTGGAAAAAGGAATATATTCAAATATAAACTACACAGTAGCATTCTGTGAAAATTCTTTCTGTTCTGTGCATTCAACTAACAGAGTTGAACCTTACTTTTGATTGAGCCGTTCTGAAACACTCTTTCTGTAGAAACTGCAATTGGACATGCTAAGCGCTAAGAGGCCTACATTGGGAAAAAGAATATCTTCAAATAAAAACTACACAGATGCATTCTGTGAAACTTATTTCTGATCTGTAAATTCAGTTAACAGAGATAAAGCATATTTTTGATTGATCAGTTATGAAACACTCTTTTTGTAGAAAATGCAATTGGAGATTCGGAGCGCTAAGAGGGTAATAGTGGAAAAAGGAATGTCTTCAAATATAAACTACACAGAATCATTCGGTGAAACTTCTTTCTGATCTGTGCATTCAGCTAACAGGGTTAAACCATACTTTTGATTGAGCCGATCTGAACACTCTTTCTGTAGGAAATGCAACTGGACATTTGGATCGCTAAGAGCGTAGTAGTGGAAAAAGGAATATATTCAAATATAAACTACACAGAAGCATTGTGTGAAACTTCTTTCTGATCTGAGCATTCAGCTAACAGAGTTAAACCATACTTTTGATTGAGCAGTTTTGAAACAGTTTGTCTGCAGAAAATGCAACTGGACATTCGTAGCGCTAAGTGGGTAATAGTGGAAAAAAGAATATGTTCAAATATAAACTACACAGAAGCATTGTATGAAACTTTTTTCTGTTCTGTGCATTCAACTAACAGTGTTGAACCTTACTTTTGATTGAGCCGTTCTGAAACACTCTTTCTGTAGAAACTGCAATTGGACATTCTGAGCGCTAGGAGGCCTATATTGGGAAAAAGAATGTCTACAAATAAAAACTACACAGAAGAATTGTGTGAAACTTCTTTCTGTTCTGTTTGTTCAACTAAAAGAGTTGAACCTTAGTTTTGATTGAGCCGTTCTGAAACACTCTTTCTGTAGAAAATGCAAGTGGAGATTCGGAGCGCTAAGAGGGTAATAGTGGAAAAAGGAATGTCTCCAAATATAAACTACACAGAATCATGCTGTGAAACTTCTTTCTGATATGTGCATTCAGCTAACAGAGTTAAACCATACTTTTGATTGAGCAGATCTGAACACTCTTTCTGTAGAAAATGCAACTGGACATTTGGAGCGCTAAGAGAGTACTAGTGGAAAAAGGAATATATTCAAATATAAACTACACAGAAGCATTCTGTGAAACTTCTTTCTGATCTGAGCATTCAGCTAACAGAGTTAAACCATACTTTTGATTGAGCAGTTTTGAAACACTCTGTCTGTAGAAAATGCAACTGGACATTCGTAGCGCTAAGTGGGTAATAGTGGAAAAAAGAATATGTTCAAATATAAACTACACAGAAGCATTGTATGAAACTTCTTTCTGTTCTGTGCATTCAACTAACAGAGTTGAACCTTACTTTTGATTGAGCCTTTCTGAAACACTCTTTCTGTAGAAACTGCAATTGGACATTCTGAGCGCTAGGAGGCCTATATTGGGAAAAAGAATGTCTACAAATAAAAACTACACAGAAGAATTGTTTGAAACTACTTTCTGTTCTGTTTCTTCAACTAAAAGAGTTGAACCTTAGTTTTGATTGAGCCGTTCTGAAACACTCATTCTGTAGAAAATGCAAGTGGAGATTCGGCGCGCTAAGAGGGTAATAGTGGAAAAAGGAATGTCTCCAAATATAAACTACACAGAATTATTGTGTGAAACTTCTTTCTGATCTGTGCATTCAGCTAACAGAGTTAAACCATACTTTTGATTGAGCAGATCTGAACACTCTTTCTGTAGAAAATGCAACTGGACATTTGGAGCGCTAAGAGAGTAGTAGTGGAAAAAGGAATATATTCAAATATAAACTACACAGAAGCATTCTGTGAATCTTCTTTCTGATCTGAGCATTCAGCTAACAGAGTTAAACCATACTTTTGATTGAGCAGTTTTGAAACACTCTGTCTGTAGAAAATGCACCTGGACATTCGTAGCGCTAAGTGGGTAATAGTGGAAAAAAGAATACGTTGAAATATAAACTACACAGAAGCATTGTATGAAACTACTTTCTGTTCTGTGCATTCAACTAACAGAGTTGAACCTTACTTTTGATTGAGCCTTTCTGAAACACTCTTTCTGTAGAAACTGCAATTGGACATTCTGAGCGCTAAGAGGCCTATATTGGGAAAAATAATATCTTCAAATAAAAACTATACAGAAGCATTGTGTGAAACTTATTTCTGATATGTTCATTAAGCTAACAGAGTTAAACCATACTTTTGATTGCGCAGTTCTGAACACTCTTTCTGTAGAAAATTTCAAGTGGACATTCGGAGCGCTAAGAGGGTAATAGTGGAAAAAGGAATATATTCAAATATAAACTACACAGTAGCATTCTGTGAAAATTCTTTCTGTTCTGTGCATTCAACTAACAGAGTTGAACCTTACTTTTGATTGAGCCGTTCTGAAACACTCTTTCTGTAGAAACTGCAATTGGACATGCTAAGCGCTAAGAGGCCTACATTGGGAAAAAGAATATTTTCAAATAAAAACTACACAGATGCATTCTGTGAAACTTATTTCTGATCTGTAAATTCAGTTAACAGAGATAAAACATATTTTTGATTGAGCAGTTATGAAAGATTCTTTTTGTAGAAAATGCAAGTGGAGATTCGGAGCGCTAAGTGGGTAATAGTGGAAAAAGGAATATCTTCAAATATAAACTACACAGAATCATTCGGTGAAACTTCTTTCTGATCTGTGCATTCAGCTAACAGAGTTAAACCATACTTTTGATTGAGCAGATCAGAACACTCTTTCTGTAGAAAATGCAACTGGACATTTGGAGCGCTAAGAGCGTAGTAGTGGAAAAAGGAATATATTCAAATATAAACAACACAGAAGCATTCTGTGAAACTTCTTTCTGATCTGAGCATTCAGCTAACAGAGTTAAACCATACTTTTGATTGAGCAGTTTTGAAACACTCTGTCTGTAGAAAATGCAACTGGACATTCGTAGCGCTAAGTGGGTAATAGTGGAAAAAAGAATATGTTCAAATATAAACTACACAGAAGCATTGTATGAAACTTCTTTCTGTTCTGTGCATTCAACTAACAGAGTTGAACCTTACTTTTGATTGAGCCTTTCTGAAACAATCTTTCTCTAGAAACTGCAATTGGACATTCTGAGCGCTAGGAGGCCTATATTGGGAAAAAGAATGTCTACAAATAAAAACTACACAGAAGAATTGTGTGAAACTTCTTTCTGTTCTGTTTGTTCAACTAAAAGAGTTGAACTTTAGTTTTGATTGAGCCGTTCTGAAACACTCTTTCTGTAGAAAATGCAAGTGGAGATTCGGAGCGCTAAGAGGGTAATAGTGGAAAAAGGAATGTCTCCAAATATAAACTACACGGAATCATTCTGTGAAACTTCTTTCTGATCTGTGCATTCAGCTAACAGTGTTAAACTATACTTTTGATTGAGCAGATCTGAACACTCTTTCTGTAGAAAATGCAACTGGACATTTGGAGCGCTAAGAGAGTACTAGTGGAAAAAGGAATATATTCAAATATAAACTACACAGAAGCATTCTGTGAAACTTCTTTCTGATCTGAGCATTCAGCTAACAGAGTTAAACCATACTTTTAATTGAGCAGTTTTGAAACACTCTGTCTGTAGAAAATGCAACTGGACATTCGTAGCGCTAAGTGGGTAATAGTGGAAAAAAGAATATGTTCAAATATAAACTACACAGAAGCATTGTATGAAACTTCTTTCTGTTCTGTGCATTCAACTAACAGAGTTGAACCTTACTTTTGATTGAGCCTTTCTGAAACACTCTTTCTGTAGAAACTGCAATTGGACATTCTGAGCGCTAAGAGGCCTCTATTGGGAAAAATAATATCTTCAAATAAAAACTACACAGAAGCATTGTGTGAAACTTATTTCTGATATGTTCATTAAGCTAACAGAGTTAAACCATACTTTTGATTGCGCAGTTCTGAACACTCTTTCTGTAGAAAATGCAAGTGGACATTCGGAGCGCTAAGAGGGTAATAGTGGAAAAAGGAATATATTCAAATATAAACTACACAGTAGCATTCTGTGAAAATTCTTTCTGTTCTGTGCATTCAACTAACAGAGTTGAACCTTACTTTTGATTGAGCCGTTCTGAAACACTCTTTCTGTAGAAACTGCAATTGGACATGCTAAGCGCTAAGAGGCCTACATTGGGAAAAAGAATATCTTCAAATAAAAACTACACAGATGCATTCTGTGAAACTTATTTCTGATCTGTAAATTCAGTTAACAGAGATAAAGCATATTTTTGATTGAGCAGTTATGAAACACTCTTTTTGTAGAAAATGCAAGTGGAGATTCGGAGCGCTAAGAGGGTAATAGTGGAAATAGGAATGTCTTCAAGTATAAACTACACAGAATCATTCGGTGAAACTACATTCTGATCTGTGCATTCAGCTAACAGGGTTAAACCATACTTTTGATTGAGCAGATCTGAACACTCTTTCTGTAGAAAATGCAACTGGACATTTGGATCGCTAAGAGCGTATTAGTGGAAAAAGGAATATATTCAAATATAAACTACACAGAAGCATTGTGTGAAACTTCTTTCTGATCTGAGCATTCAGCTAACAGAGTTAAACCATACTTTTGATTGAGCAGTTTTGAAACAGTTTGTCTGCAGAAAATGCAACTGGACATTCCTAGCGCTAAGTGGGTAATAGTGGAAAAAAGAATATGTTCAAATATAAACTACACAGAAGCATTGTATGAAACTTTTTTCTGTTCTGTGCATTCAACTAACAGAGTTGAACCTTACTTTTGATTGAGCCGTTCTGAAACACTCTTTCTGTAGATACTGCAATTGGACATTCTGAGCGCTAGGAGGCCTATATTGGGAAAAAGAATGTCTACAAATAAAAACTACACAGAAGAATTGTGTAAAACTTCTTTCTGTTCTGTTT
This sequence comes from Symphalangus syndactylus, assembly GCF_028878055.3. Classification (NCBI taxonomy): domain Eukaryota; kingdom Metazoa; phylum Chordata; class Mammalia; order Primates; family Hylobatidae; genus Symphalangus; species Symphalangus syndactylus. Next base: position 104,935,281 of record NC_072437.2, on the reverse strand, counting down.
GTTCAACTAAAAGAGTTGAACCTTAGTTTTGATTGAGCCGTTCTGAAACACTCTTTCTGTAGAAAATGCAAGTGGAGATTCGGAGCGCTAAGAGGGTAATAGTGAAAAACGGAATGTCTCCAAATATAAACTACACAGAATCATTCTGTGAAACTTCTTTCTGATCTGTGCATTCAGCTAACAGAGTTAAACCATACTTTTGATTGAGCAGATCTGAACACTCTTTCTGTAGAAAATGCAACTGGACATTTGGAGCGCTAAGAGAGTACTAGTGGAAAGAGGAATATATTCAAATATAAACTACACAGAAGCATTCTGTGAAACTTCTTTCTGATCTGAGCATTCAGCTAACAGAGTTAAACCATACTTTTGATTGAGCAGTTTTGAAACACTCTGTCTGTAGAAAATGCAACTGGACATTCGTAGCGCTAAGTGGGTAATAGTGGAAAAAAGAATACGTTGAAATATAAACTACACAGAAGCATTGTATGAAACTACTTTCTGTTCTGTGCATTCAACTAACAGAGTTGAACCTTACTTTTGATTGAGCCTTTCTGAAACACTCTTTCTGTAGAAACTGCAATTGGACATTCTGAGCGCTAAGAGGCCTCTATTGGGAAAAATAATATCTTCAAATAAAAACTATACAGAAGCATTGTGTGAAACTTATTTCTGATATGTTCATTAAGCTAACAGAGTTAAACCATACTTTTGATTGCGCAGTTCTGAACACTCTTTCTGTAGAAAATTTCAAGTGGACATTCGGAGCGCTAAGAGGGTAATAGTGGAAAAAGGAATATATTCAAATATAAACTACACAGTAGCATTCTGTGAAAATTCTTTCTGTTCTGTGCATTCAACTAACAGATTTGAACCTTACTTTTGATTGAGCCGTTCTGAAACACTCTTTCTGTAGAAACTGCAATTGGACATGCTAAGCGCTAAGAGGCCTACATTGGGAAAAAGAATATCTTCAAATAAAAACTACACAGATGCATTCTGTGAAACTTATTTCTGATCTGTAAATTCAGTTAACAGAGATAAAACATATTTTTGATTGAGCAGTTATGAAAGATTCTTTTTGTAGAAAATGCAAGTGGAGATTCGGAGCGCTAAGTGGGTAATAGTGGAAAAAGGAATAACTTCAAATATAAACTACACAGAATCATTCGGTGAAACTTCTTTCTGATCTGTGCATTCAGCTAACAGAGTTAAACCATACTTTTGATTGAGCAGATCAGAACACTCTTTCTGTAGAAAATGCAACTGGACATTTGGAGCGCTAAGAGCGTAGTAGTGGAAAAAGGAATATATTCAAATATAAACAACACAGAAGCATTCTGTGAAACTTCTTTCTGATCTGAGCATTCAGCTAACAGAGTTAAACCATACTTTTGATTGAGCAGTTTTGAAACACTCTGTCTGTAGAAAATGCAACTGGACATTCGTAGCGCTAAGTGGGTAATAGTGGAAAAAAGAATATGTTCAAATATAAACTACACAGAAGCATTGTATGAAACTTCTTTCTGTTCTGTGCATTCAACTAACAGAGTTGAACCTTACTTTTGATTGAGCCTTTCTGAAACAATCTTTCTCTAGAAACTGCAATTGGACATTCTGAGCGCTAGGAGGCCTATATTGGGAAAAAGAATGTCTACAAATAAAAACTACACAGAAGAATTGTGTGAAACTTCTTTCTGTTCTGTTTGTTCAACTAAAAGAGTTGAACTTTAGTTTTGATTGAGCCGTTCTGAAACACTCTTTCTGTAGAAAATGCAAGTGGAGATTCGGAGCGCTAAGAGGGTAATAGTGGAAAAAGGAATGTCTCCAAATATAAACTACACGGAATCATTCTGTGAAACTTCTTTCTGATCTGTGCATTCAGCTAACAGTGTTAAACTATACTTTTGATTGAGCAGATCTGAACACTCTTTCTGTAGAAAATGCAACTGGACATTTGGAGCGCTAAGAGAGTACTAGTGGAAAAAGGAATATATTCAAATATAAACTACACAGAAGCATTCTGTGAAACTTCTTTCTGATCTGAGCATTCAGCTAACAGAGTTAAACCATACTTTTAATTGAGCAGTTTTGAAACACTCTGTCTGTAGAAAATGCAACTGGACATTCGTAGCGCTAAGTGGGTAATAGTGGAAAAAAGAATATGTTCAAATATAAACTACACAGAAGCATTGTATGAAACTTCTTTCTGTTCTGTGCATTCAACTAACAGAGTTGAACCTTACTTTTGATTGAGCCTTTCTGAAACACTCTTTCTGTAGAAACTGCAATTGGACATTCTGAGCGCTAAGAGGCCTCTATTGGGAAAAATAATATCTTCAAATAAAAACTACACAGAAGCATTGTGTGAAACTTATTTCTGATATGTTCATTAAGCTAACAGAGTTAAACCATACTTTTGATTGCGCAGTTCTGAACACTCTTTCTGTAGAAAATGCAAGTGGACATTCGGAGTGCTAAGAGGGTAATAGTGGAAAAAGGAATATATTCAAATATAAACTACACAGTAGCATTCTGTGAAAATTCTTTCTGTTCTGTGCATTCAACTAACAGAGTTGAACCTTACTTTTGATTGAGCCGTTCTGAAACACTCTTTCTGTAGAAACTGCAATTGGACATGCTAAGCGCTAAGAGGCCTACATTGGGAAAAAGAATATCTTCAAATAAAAACTACACAGATGCATTCTGTGAAACTTATTTCTGATCTGTAAATTCAGTTAACAGAGATAAAGCATATTTTTGATTGAGCAGTTATGAAACACTCTTTTTGTAGAAAATGCAAGTGGAGATTCGGAGCGCTAAGAGGGTAATAGTGGAAATAGGAATGTCTTCAAGTATAAACTACACAGAATCATTCGGTGAAACTTCTTTCTGATCTGTGCATTCAGCTAACAGGGTTAAACCATACTTTTGATTGAGCAGATCTGAACACTCTTTCTGTAGAAAATGCAACTGGACATTTGGATCGCTAAGAGCGTATTAGTGGAAAAAGGAATATATTCAAATATAAACTACACAGAAGCATTGTGTGAAACTTCTTTCTGATCTGAGCATTCAGCTAACAGAGTTAAACCATACTTTTGATTGAGCAGTTTTGAAACAGTTTGTCTGCAGAAAATGCAACTGGACATTCCTAGCGCTAAGTGGGTAATAGTGGAAAAAAGAATATGTTCAAATATAAACTACACAGAAGCATTGTATGAAACTTTTTTCTGTTCTGTGCATTCAACTAACAGAGTTGAACCTTACTTTTGATTGAGCCGTTCTGAAACACTCTTTCTGTAGATACTGCAATTGGACATTCTGAGCGCTAGGAGGCCTATATTGGGAAAAAGAATGTCTACAAATAAAAACTACACAGAAGAATTGTGTGAAACTTCTTTCTGTTCTGTTTGTTCAACTAAAAGAGTTGAACCTTAGTTTTGATTGAGCCGTTCTGAAACACTCTTTCTGTAGAAAATGCAAGTGGAGATTCGGAGCGCTAAGAGGGTAATAGTGAAAAACGGAATGTCTCCAAATATAAACTACACAGAATCATTCTGTGAAACTTCTTTCTGATCTGTGCATTCAGCTAACAGAGTTAAACCATACTTTTGATTGAGCAGATCTGAACACTCTTTCTGTAGAAAATGCAACTGGACATTTGGAGCGCTAAGAGAGTACTAGTGGAAAGAGGAATATATTCAAATATAAACTACACAGAAGCATTCTGTGAAACTTCTTTCTGATCTGAGCATTCAGCTAACAGAGTTAAACCATACTTTTGATTGAGCAGTTTTGAAACACTCTGTCTGTAGAAAATGCAACTGGACATTCGTAGCGCTAAGTGGGTAATAGTGGAAAAAAGAATATGTTCAAATATAAGCTACACAGAAGCATTGTATGAAACTTCTTTCTGTTCTGTGCATTCAACTAACAGAGTTGAACCTTACTTTTGATTGAGCCTTTCTGAAACACTCTTTCTGTAGAAACTGCAATTGGACATTCTGAGCGCTAGGAGGCCTATATTGGGAAAAAGAATGTCTACAAATAAAAACTACACAGAAGAATTGTTTGAAACTACTTTCTGTTCTGTTTGTTCAACTAAAAGAGTTGAACCTTAGTTTTCATTGAGCCGTTCTGAAACACTCTTTCTGTAGAAAATGCAACTGGAGATTCGGAGCGCTAAGAGGGTAATAGTGGAAAAAGGAATGTCTCCAAATATAAACTACACAGAATCATTCTGTGAAACTTCTTTCTGATCTGTGCATTCAGCTAACAGAGTTAAATCATACTTTTGATTGAGCAGATCTGAACACTCTTTCTGTAGAAAATGCAACTGGACATTTGGAGCGCTAAGAGAGTACTAGTGGAAAAAGGAATATATTCAAATATAAACTACACAGAAGCATTCTGTGAAACTTCTTTCGGATCTGAGCATTCAGCTAACAGAGTTAAACCATACTTTTGATTGAGCAGTTTTGAAACACTCTGTCTGTAGAAAATGCAACTCGACATTCGTAGCGCTAAGTGGGTAATAGTGGAAAAAAGAATATGTTCAAATATAAACTACACAGAAGCATTGTATGAAACTTCTTTCTGTTCTGTGCATTCAACTAACAGAGTTGAACCTTACTTTTGATTGAGCCTTTCTGAAACACTCTTTCTCTAGAAACTGCAATTGGACATTCTGAGCGCTAGGAGGCCTATATTGGGAAAAAGAATGTCTACAAATAAAAACTACACAGAAGAATTGTGTGAAACTACTTTCTGTTCTGTTTGTTCAACTAAAAGAGTTGAACCTTAGTTTTGATTGAGCCGTTCTGAAACACTCTTTCTGTAGAAAATGCAAGTGGAGATTCGGAGCGCTAAGAGGGTAATAGTGGAAAAAGGAATGTCTCCAAATATAAACTACACAGAATTATTGTGTGAAACTTCTTTCTGATCTGTGCATTCAGCTAACAGAGTTAAACCATACTTTTGATTGAGCAGATCTGAACACTCTTTCTGTAGAAAATGCAACTGGACATTTGGAGCGCTAAGAGAGTAGTAGTGGAAAAAGGAATATATTCAAATATAAACTGCACAGAAGCATTCTGTGAAACTTCTTTCTGATCTGAGCATTCAGCTAACAGAGTTAAACCATACTTTTGATTGAGCAGTTTTGAAACACTCTGTCTGTAGAAAATGCAACTGGACATTCGTAGCGCTAAGTGGGTAATAGTGGAATAAAGAATACGTTCAAATATAAACTACACAGAAGCATTGTATGAAACTTCTTTCTGTTCTGTGCATTCAACTAACAGAGTTGAACCTTACTTTTGATTGAGCCTTTCTGAAACACTCTTTCTGTAGAAACTGCAATTGGACATTCTGAGCGCTAAGAGGCCTATATTGGGAAAAATAATATCTTCAAATAAAAACTACACAGAAGCATTGTGTGAAACTTATTTCTGATATGTTCATTAAGCTAACAGAGTTAAACCATACTTTTGATTGCGCAGTTCTGAACACTCTTTCTGTAGAAAATGCAAGTGGACATTGGGAGCGCTAAGAGGGTAATAGTGGAAAAAGGAATATATTCAAATATAAACTACACAGTAGCATTCTGTGAAAATTCTTTCTGTTCTGTGCATTCAACTAACAGAGTTGAACCTTACTTTTGATTCAGCCGTTCTGAAACACTCTTTCTGTAGAAACTGCAATTGGACATGCTAAGCGCTAAGAGGCCTACATTGGGAAAAAGAATATCTTCAAATAAAAACTACACAGATGCATTCTGTGAAACTTATTTCTGATCTGTAAATTCAGTTAACAGAGATAAAACATATTTTTGATTGAGCAGTTATGAAAGATTCTTTTTGTAGAAAATGCAAGTGGAGATTCGGAGCGCTAAGTGGGTAATAGTGGAAAAAGGAATGTCTTCAAATATAAACTACACAGAATCATTCGGTGAAACTTCTTTCTGATCTGTGCATTCAGCTAACAGAGTTAAACCATACTTTTGATTGAGCAGATCAGAACACTCTTTCTGTAGAAAATGCAACTGGACATTTGGAGCGCTAAGAGCGTAGTAGTGGAAAAAGGAATATATTCAAATATAAACAACACAGAAGCATTCTGTGAAACTTCTTTCTGATCTGAGGATTCAGCTAACAGAGTTAAACCATACATTTGATTGAGCAGTTTTGAAACAGTCTGTCTGTAGAAAATGCAACTGGACATTCGTAGCGCTAAGTGGGTAATAGTGGAAAAAAGAATATGTTCAAATATAAACTACACAGAAGCATTGTATGAAACTTCTTTCTGTTCTGTGCATTCAACTAACAGAGTTGAACCTTACTTTTGATTGAGCCTTTCTGAAACACTCTTTCTGTAGAAACTGCAATTGGACATTCTGAGCGCTAAGAGGCCTCTATTGGGAAAAATAATATCTTCAAATAAAAACTACACAGAAGCATTGTGTGAAACTTATTTCTGATATGTTCATTAAGCTAACAGAGTTAAACCATACTTTTGATTGCGCAGTTCTGAACACTCTTTCTGTAGAAAATGCAAGTGGACATTCGGAGCGCTACGAGGGTAATAGTGGAAAAAGGAATATATTCAAATATAAACTACACAGTAGCATTCTGTGAAAATTCTTTCTGTTCTGTGCATTCAACTAACAGAGTTGAACCTTACTTTTGATTGAGCCGTTCTGAAACACTCTTTCTGTAGAAACTGCAATTGGACATGCTAAGCGCTAAGAGGCCTACATTGGGAAAAAGAATATCTTCAAATAAAAACTACACAGATGCATTCTGTGAAACTTATTTCTGATCTGTAAATTCAGTTAACAGAGATAAAACATATTTTTGATTGAGCAGTTATGAAACACTCTTTCTGTAGAAAATGCAAGTGGAGATTCGGAGCGCTTAGAGGGTAATAGTGGAAAAAGGAATGTCTCCAAATATAAACTACACAGAATCATTCTGTGAAACTTCTTTCTGATCTGTGCATTCAGCTAACAGAGTTAAACCATACTTTTGATTGAGCAGATCTGAACACTCTTTCTGTTGAAAATGCAACTGGACATTTGGAGCGCTAAGAGAGTACTAGTGGAAAAAGGAATATATTCAAATATAAACTACACAGAAGCATTCTGTGAAACTTCTTTCTGATCTGAGCATTCAGCAAACAGAGTTAAACCATACTTTTGATTGAGCAGTTTTGAAACACTCTGTCTGTAGAAAATGCAACTGGACATTCGCAGCGCTAAGTGGGTAATAGTGGAAAAAAGAATATGTTCAAATATAAACTACACAGAAGCATTGTATGAAACTCCTTTCTGTTCTGTGCATTCAACTAACAGAGTTGAACCTTACTTTTGATTGAGCCTTTCTGAAACACTCTTTCTGTAGAAACTGCAATTGGACATTCTGAGCGCTAAGAGGCCTCTATTGGGAAAAATAATATCTTCAAATAAAAACTACAGAGAAGCATTGTGTGAAACTTATTTCTGATATGTTCATTAAGCTAACAGAGTTAAACCATACTTTTGATTGCGCAGTTCTGAACACTCTTTCTGTAGAAAATGCAAGTGGACATTCGGAGCGCTACGAGGGTAATAGTGGAAAAAGGAATATATTCAAATATAAACTACACAGTAGCATTCTGTGAAAATTCTTTCTGTTCTGTGCATTCAACTAACAGAGTTGAACCTTACTTTTGATTGAGCCGTTCTGAAACACTCTTTCTGTAGAAACTGCAATTGGACATGCTAAGCGCTAAGAGGCCTACATTGGGAAAAAGAATATCTTCAAATAAAAACTACACAGATGCATTCTGTGAAACTTATTTCTGATCTGTAAATTCAGTTAACAGAGATAAAACATATTTTTGATTGAGCAGGTATGAAACACTCTTTTTGTAGAAAATGCAAGTGGAGATTCGGAGCGCTAAGAGGGTAATAGTGGAAAAAGGAATGTCTTCAAATATAAACAACACAGAATCATTCGGTGAAACTTCTTTCTGATCTGTGCATTCAGCTAACAGAGTTAAACCATACTTTTGATTGAGCAGATCTGAACATTCTTTCTGTAGAAAATGCAACTGGACATTTGGAGCGCTAAGAGCGTAGTAGTGGAAAAAGGAATATATTGAAATATAAATTACACAGAAGCATTCTGTGAAACTTCTTTCTGATCTGAGCATTCAGCTAACAGAGTTAAACCATACTTTTGATTGAGCAGTTTTGAAACAGTCTGTCTGTAGAAAATGCAACTGGACATTCGTAGCGCTAAGTGGGTAATAGTGGAAAAAAGAATATGTTCAAATATAAACTACACAGAAGCATTGTATGAAACTTCTTTCTGTTCTGTGCATTCAACTAACAGAGTTGAACCTTACTTTTGATTGAGCCGTTCTGAAATACTCTTTCTGTAGAAACTGCAATTGGACATTCTGAGCGCTAGGAGGCCTATATTGGGAAAAAGAATGTCTACAAATAAAAAATACACAGAAGAATTGTGTGAAACTTCTTTCTGTTCTGTTTGTTCAACTAAAAGAGTTGAACCTTAGTTTTGATTGAGCCGTTCTGAAACACTCTTTCTGTAGAAAATGCAAGTGGAGATTCGGAGCGCTTAGAGGGTAATAGTGGAAAAAGGAATGTCTCCAAATATAAACTACACAGAATCATTCTGTGAAACTTCTTTCTGATCTGTGCATTCAGCTAACAGAGTTAAACCATACTTTTGATTGAGCAGATCTGAACACTCTTTCTGTAGAAAATGCAACTGGACATTTGGAGCGCTAAGAGAGTACTAGTGGAAAAAGGAATATATTCAAATATAAACTACACAGAAGCATTCTGTGAAACTTCTTTCTGATCTGAGCATTCAGCTAACAGAGTTAAACCATACTTTTGATTGAGCAGTTTTGAAACACTCTGTCTGTAGAAAATGCAACTGGACATTCGTAGCGCTAAGTGGGTAATAGTGGAATAAAGAATACGTTCAAATATAAACTACACAGAAGCATTGTATGAAACTTCTTTCTGTTCTGTGCATTCAACTAACAGAGTTGAACCTTACTTTTGATTGAGCCTTTCTGAAACACTCTTTCTGTAGAAACTGCAATTGGACATTCTGAGCGCTAGGAGGCCTATATTGGGAAAAATAATATCTTCAAATAAAAACTACACAGAAGCATTGTGTGAAACTTATTTCTGATATGTTCATTAAGCTAACAGAGTTAAACCATACTTTTGATTGCGCAGTTCTGAACACTCTTTCTGTAGAAAATGCAAGTGGACATTGGGAGCGCTAAGAGGGTAATAGTGGAAAAAGGAATATATTCAAATATAAACTACACAGTAGCATTCTGTGAAAATTCTTTCTGTTCTGTGCATTCAACTAACAGAGTTGAACCTTACTTTTGATTGAGCCGTTCTGAAACACTCTTTCTGTAGAAACTGCAATTGGACATGCTAAGCGCTAAGAGGCCTACATTGGGAAAAAGAATATCTTCAAATAAAAACTACACAGATGCATTCTGTGAAACTTATTTCTGATCTGTAAATTCAGTTAACAGAGATAAAACATATTCTTGATTGAGCAGTTATGAAAGATTCTTTTTGTAGAAAATGCAAGTGGAGATTCGGAGCGCTAAGTGGGTAATAGTGGAAAAAGGAATGTCTTCAAATATAAACTACACAGAATCATTCGGTGAAACTTCTTTCTGATCTGTGCATTCAGCTAACAGAGTTAAACCATACTTTTGATTGAGCAGATCAGAACACTCTTTCTGTAGAAAATGCAACTGGACATTTGGAGCGCTAAGAGCGTAGTAGTGGAAAAAGGAATATATTCAAATATAAACAACACAGAAGCATTCTGTGAAACTTCTTTCTGATCTGAGGATTCAGCTAACAGAGTTAAACCATACATTTGATTGAGCAGTTTTGAAACAGTCTGTCTGTAGAAAATGCAAATGGACATTCGTAGCGCTAAGTGGGTAATAGTGGAAAAAAGAATATGTTCAAATATAAACTACACAGAAGCATTGTATGAAACTTCTTTCTGTTCTGTGCATTCAACTAACAGAGTTGAACCTTACTTTTGATTGAGCCTTTCTGAAACACTCTTTCTGTAGAAACTGCAATTGGACATTCTGAGCGCTAAGAGGCCTCTATTGGGAAAAATAATATCTTCAAATAAAAACTACACAGAAGCATTGTGTGAAACTTATTTCTGATATGTTCATTAAGCTAACAGAGTTAAACCATACTTTTGATTGCGCAGTTCTGAACACTCTTTCTGTAGAAAATGCAAGTGGACATTCGGAGCGCTACAGGGTAATAGTGGAAAAAGGAATATATTCAAATATAAACTACACAGTAGCATTCTGTGAAAATTCTTTCTGTTCTGTGCATTCAACTAACAGAGTTGAACCTTACTTTTGATTGAGCCGTTCTGAAACACTCTTTCTGTAGAAACTGCAATTGGACATGCTAAGCGCTAAGAGGCCTACATTGGGAAAAAGAATATCTTCAAATAAAAACTACACAGATGCATTCTGTGAAACTTATTTCTGATCTGAAAATTCAGTTAACAGAGATAAAACATATTTTTGATTGAGCAGTTATGAAACACTCTTCCTGTAGAAAATGCAAGTGGAGATTCGGAGCGCTTAGAGGGTAATAGTGGAAAAAGGAATGTCTCCAAATATAAACTACACAGAATCATTCTGTGAAACTTCTTTCTGATCTGTGCATTCAGCTAACAGAGTTAAACCATACTTTTGATTGAGCAGATCTGAACATTCTTTCTGTAGAAAATGCAACTGGACATTTGGAGCGCTAAGAGCGTAGTAGTGGAAAAAGGAATATATTGAAATATAAACTACACAGAAGCATTCTGTGAAACTTCTTTCTGATCTCAGCATTCAGCTAACAGAGTTAAACCATACTTTTGATTGAGCAGTTTTGAAACAGTCTGTCTGTAGAAAATGCAACTGGACATTCGTAGCGCTAAGTGGGTAATAGTGGAAAAAAGAATATGTTCAAATATAAACTACACAGAAGCATTGTATGAAACTTCTTTCTGTTCTGTGCATTCAACTAACAGAGTTGAACCTTACTTTTGATTGAGCCGTTCTGAAATACTCTTTCTGTAGAAACTGCAATTGGACATTCTGAGCGCTAGGAGGCCTATATTGGGAAAAAGAATGTCTACAAATAAAAAATACACAGAAGAATTGTGTGAAACTTCTTTCTGTTCTGTTTGTTCAACTAAAAGAGTTGAACCTTAGTTTTGATTGAGCCGTTCTGAAACACTCTTTCTGCAGAAAATGCAAGTGGAGATTCGGAGCGCTTAGAGGGTAATAGTGGAAAAAGGAATGTCTCCAAATATAAACTACACAGAATCATTCTGTGAAACTTCTTTCTGATCTGTGCATTCAGCCAGCAGAGTTAAACCATACTTTTGATTGAGCAGATCTGAACACTCTTTCTGTAGAAAATGCAACTGGACATTTGGAGCGCTAAGAGAGTACTAGTGGAAAAAGGAATATATTCAAATATAAACTACACAGAAGCATTCTGTGAAACTTCTTTCTGATCTGAGCATTCAGCTAACAGAGTTAAATCATACTTTTGATTGAGCAGTTTTGAAACACTCTGTCTGTAGAAAATGCAAATGGACATTCGTAGCGCTAAGTGGGTAATAGTGGAAAAAAGAATATGTTCAAATATAAACTACACAGAAGCATTGTATGAAACTTCTTTCTGTTCTGTGCATTCAACTAACAGAGTTGAACCTTACTTTTGATTGAGCCTTTCTGAAACACTCTTTCTGTAGAAACTGCAATTGGACATTCTGAGCGCTAGGAGGCCTATATTGGGAAAAAGAATGTCTACAAATAAAAACTACACAGAAGAATTGTGTGAAACTTCTTTCTGTTCTGTTTGTTCAACTAAAAGAGTTGAACCTTAGTTTTGATTGAGCCGTTCTGAAACACTCTTTCTGTAGAAAATGCAAGTGGAGATTCGGAGCGCTAAGAGGGTAATAGTGGAAAAAGGAATGTCTCCAAATATAAACTACACGGAATCATTCTGTGAAACTTCTTTCTTATCTGTGCATTCAGCTAACAGTGTTAAACCATACTTTTGATTGAGCAGATCTGAACACTCTTTCTGTAGAAAATGAAACTGGACATTTGGAGCGCTAAGAGCGTAGTAGTGGAAAAAGGAATATATTCAAATATAAACTACACAGAAGCATTCTGTGAAACTTCTTTCTGATCTGAGCATTCAGCTAACAGAGTTAAACCATACTTTTGATTGAGCAGTTTGAAACACTCTGTCTGTAGAAAATGCAACTGGACATTCGTAGCGCTAAGTGGGTAATTGTGGAAAAAAGAATATGTTCAAATATAAACTACACAGAAGCATTGTATGAAACTTCTTTCTGTTCTGTGCATTCAACTAACAGAGTTGAACCTTACTTTTGATTGAGTCTTTCTGAAACACTCTTTCTGTAGAAACTGCAATTGGACATTCTGAGCGCTAAGAGGCCTATATTGGGAAAAATAATATCTTCAAATAAAAACTACACAGAAGCATTGTGTGAAACTTATTTCTGATATGTTCATTAAGCTAACAGAGTTAAACCATACTTTTGATTGCGCAGTTCTGAACACTCTTTCTGTAGAAAATGCAAGTGGACATTCGGAGCGCTACGAGGGTAATAGTGGAAAAAGGAATATATTCAAATATAAACTACACAGTAGCATTCTGTGAAAATTCTTTCTGTTCTGTGCATTCAACTAACAAAGTTGAACCTTACTTTTGATTGAGCCGTTCTGAAACACTCTTTCTGTAGAAACTGCAATTGGACATGCTAAGCGCTAAGAGGCCTACATTGGGAAAAAGAATATCTTCAAATAAAAACTACACAGATGCATTCTGTGAAACTTATTTCTGATCTGTAAATTCAGTTAACAGAGATAAAACATATTTTTGATTGAGCAGTTATGAAACACTCTTTTTGTAGAAAATGCAAGTGGAGATTCGGAGCGCTAAGAGGGTAATAGTGGAAAAAGGAATGTCTTCAAATATAAACAACACAGAATCATTCGGTGAAACTTCTTTCTGATCTGTGCATTCAGCTAACAGAGTTAAACCATACTTTTGATTGAGCAGATATGAACATTCTTTCTGTAGATAATGCAACTGGACATTTGGAGCGCTAAGAGCGTAGTAGTGGAAAAAGGAATATATTCAAATATAAACTACACAGAAGCATTCTGTGAAACTTCTTTCTGATCTGAGCATTCAGCTAACAGAGTTAAACCATACTTTTGATTGAGCAGTTTTGAAACAGTCTGTCTGTAGAAAATGCAACTGGACATTCGTAGCGCTAAGTGGGTAATAGTGGAAAAAAGAATATGTTCAAATATAAACTACACAGAAGCATTGTATGAAACTTCTTTCTGTTCTGTGCATTCAACTAACAGAGTTGAACCTTACTTTTGATTGAGCCGTTCTGAAATACTCTTTCTGTAGAAACTGCAATTGGACATTCTGAGCGCTAGGAGGCCTATATTGGGAAAAAGAATGTCTACAAATAAAAACTACACAGAAGAATTGTGTGAAACTTCTTTCTGTTCTGTTTGCTGAACTAAAAATGTTGAACCTTAGTTTTGATTGAGCCGTTCTGAAACACTCTTTCTGTAGAAAATGCAAGTGGAGATTCGGAGCGCTTAGAGGGTAATAGTGGAAAAAGGAATGTCTCCAAATATAAACTACACAGAATCATTCTGTGAAACTTTTTCTGATCTGTGCATTCAGCTAACAGAGTTAAACCATACTTTTGATTGAGCACATCTGAACACTCTTTCTGTAGAAAATGCAACTGGACATTTGGAGCGCTAAGAGAGTACTAGTGGAAAAAGGAATATATTCAAATATAAACTACACAGAAGCATTCTGTGAAACTTCTTTCTGATCTGAGCATTCAGCTAACAGAGTTAAACCATACTTTTGATTGAGCAGTTTTGAAACACTCTGTCTGTAGAAAATGCAACTGGACATTCGTAGCGCTAAGTGGGTAATAGTGGAAAAAAGAATATGTTCAAATATAAACTACACAGAAGCATTGTATGAAACTTCTTTCTGTTCTGTGCATTCAACTAACAGAGTTGAACCTTACTTTTGATTGAGCCTTTCTGAAACACTCTTTCTGTAGAAACTGCAATTGGACATTCTGAGCGCTAGGAGGCCTATATTGGGAAAAAGAATGTCTACAAATAAAAACTACACAGAAGAATTGTGTGAAACTTCTTTCTGTTCTGTTTGTTCAACTAAAATAGTTGAACCTTAGTTTTGATTGAGCCGTTCTGAAACACTCTTTCTGTAGAAAATGCAAGTGGAGATTCGGAGCGCTAAGAGGGTAATAGTGGAAAAAGGAATGTCTCCAAATATAAACTACACGGAATCATTCTGTGAAACTTCTTTCTGATCTGTGCATTCAGCTAACAGAGTTAAACCATACTTTCGATTGAGCAGATCTGAACACTCTTTCTGTAGAAAATGCAACTGGACATTTGGAGCGCTAAGAGAGTACTAGTGGAAAAAGGAATATATTCAAATATAAACTACACAGAAGCATTCTGTGAAACTTCTTTCTGATCTGAGCATTCAGCTAACAGAGTTAAACCATACTTTTGATTGAGCAGTTTTGAAACACTCTGTCTGTAGAAAATGCAACTGGACATTCGTAGCGCTAAGTGGGTAATAGTGGAAAAAAGAATATGTTCAAATATAAACTACACAGAAGCATTGTATGAAACTTCTTTCTGTTCTGTGCATTCAACTAACAGAGTTGAACCTTACTTTTGATTGAGCCTTTCTGAAACACTCTTTCTGTAGAAACTGCAATTGGAGATTCTGAGCGCTAAGAGGCCTCTATTGGGAAAAATAATATCTTCAAATAAAAACTACACAGAAGCATTGTGTGAAACTTATTTCTGATATGTTCATTAAGCTAACAGAGTTAAACCATACTTTTGATTGCGCAGTTCTGAACACTCTTTCTGTAGAAAATGCAAGTGGACATTCGGAGCGCTAAGAGGGTAATTGTGGAAAAAGGAATATATTCAAATATAAACTACACAGTAGCATTCTGTGAAAATACTTTCTGTTCTGTGCATTCAACTAACAGAGTTGAACCTTACTTTTGATTGAGCCGTTCTGAAACACTCTTTCTGTAGAAACTGCAATTGGACATGCTAAGCGCTAAGAGGCCTACATTGGGAAAAAGAATATCTTCAAATAAATACTACACAGATGCATTCTGTGAAACTTATTTCTGATCTGTAAATTCAGTTAACAGAGATAAAACATATTTTTGATTGAGCAGTTATGAAACACTCTTTTTGTAGAAAATGCAAGTGGAGATTCGGAGCGCTAAGTGGGTAATAGTGGAAAAAGGAATGTCTTCAAATATAAACAACACAGAATCATTCGGTGAAACTTCTTTCTGATCTGTGCATTCAGCTAACAGAGTTAAACCATACTTTTGATTGAGCAGATCTGAACATTCTTTCTGTAGAAAATGCAACTGGACATTTGGAGCGCTAAGAGCGTAGTAGTGGAAAAAGGAATATGTTCAAATATAAACTACACAGAAGCATTCTGTGAAACTTCTTTCTGATCTGAGCATTCAGCTAACAGAGTTAAACCATACTTTTGATTGAGCAGTTTTGAAACAGTCTGTCTGTAGAAAATGCAACTGGACATTCGTAGCGCTAAGTGGGTAATAGTGGAAAAAAGAATATGTTCAAATATAAACTACACAGAAGCATTGTATGAAACTTCTTTCTGTTCTGTGCATTCAACTAACAGAGTTGAACCTTACTTTTGATTTAGCCTTTCTGAAACACTCTTTCTGTAGAAACTGCAATTGGACATTCTGAGCGCTAGGAGGCCTATATTGGGAAAAAGAATGTCTACAAATAAAAACTACACAGAATAATTGTGTGAAACTACTTTCTGTTCTGTTTGTTCAACTAAAAGAGTTGAACCTTAGTTTTGATTGAGCCGTTCTGAAACACTCTTTCTGTAGAAAATGCAAGTGGAGATTCGGAGCGCTAAGAGGGTAATAGTGGAAAAAGGAATGTCTCCAAATATAAACTACACAGAATTATTGTGTGAAACTTCTTTCTGATCTGTGCATTCAGCTAACAGAGTTAAACCATACTTTTGATTGAGCAGATCTGAACACTCTTTCTGTAGAAAATGCAACTGGACATTTGGAGCGCTAAGAGAGTAGTAGTGGAAAAAGGAATATATTCAAATATAAACTACACAGAAGCATTCTGTGAAACTTCTTTCTGATCTGAGCATTCAGCTAACAGAGTTAAACCATACTTTTGATTGAGCAGTTTTGAAACACTCTGTCTGTAGAAAATGCAACTGGACATTCGTAGCGCTAAGTGGGTAATAGTGGAATAAAGAATACGTTCAAATATAAACTACACAGAAGCATTGTATGAAATTTCTTTCTGTTCTGTGCATTCAACTAACAGAGTTGAACCTTAACTTGATTGAGCCTTTCTGAAACACTCTTTCTGTAGAAACTGCAATTGGACATTCTGAGCGCTAAGAGGCCTATATTGGGAAAAATAATATCTTCAAATAAAAACTACACAGAAGCATTGTGTGAAACTTATTTCTGATATGTTCATTAAGCTAACAGAGTTAAACCATACTTTTGATTGCGCAGTTCTGAACACTCTTTCTGTAGAAAATGCAAGTGGACATTGGGAGCGCTAAGAGGGTAATAGTGGAAAAAGGAATATATTCAAATATAAACTACACAGTAGCATTCTGTGAAAATTCTTTCTGTTCTGTGCATTCAACTAACAGAGTTGAACCTTACTTTTGATTCAGCCGTTCTGAAACACTCTTTCTGTAGAAACTGCAATTGGACATGCTAAGCGCTTAGAGGCCTACATTGGGAAAAAGAATATCTTCAAATAAAAACTACACAGATGCATTCTGTGAAACTTATTTCTGATCTGTAAATTCAGTTAACAGAGATAAAACATATTTTTGATTGAGCAGTTATGAAAGATTCTTTTTGTAGAAAATGCAAGTGGAGATTCGGAGCGCTAAGTGGGTAATAGTGGAAAAAGGAATGACTTCAAATATAAACTACACAGAATCATTCGGTGAAACTTCTTTCTGATCTGTGCATTCAGCTAACAGAGTTAAACCATACTTTTGATTGAGCAGATCAGAACACTCTTTCTGTAGAAAATGCAACTGGACATTTGGAGCGCTAAGAGCGTAGTAGTGGAAAAAGGAATATATTCAAATATAAACAACACAGAAGCATTCTGTGAAACTTCTTTCTGATCTGAGGATTCAGCTAACAGAGTTAAACCATACATTTGATTGAGCAGTTTTGAAACAGTCTGTCTGTAGAAAATGCAACTGGACATTCGTAGCGCTAAGTGGGTAATAGTGGAAAAAAGAATATGTTCAAATATAAACTACACAGAAGCATTGTATGAAACTTCTTTCTGTTCTGTGCATTCAACTAACAGAGTTGAACCTTACTTTTGATTGAGCCTTTCTGAAACACTCTTTCTGTAGAAACTGCAATTGGACATTCTGAGCGCTAAGAGGCCTCTATTGGGAAAAATAATATCTTCAAATAAAAACTACACAGAAGCATTGTGTGAAACTTATTTCTGATATGTTCATTAAGCTAACAGAGTTAAACCATACTTTTGATTGCGCAGTTCTGAACACTCTTTCTGTAGAAAATGCAAGTGGACATTCGGAGCGCTACGAGGGTAATAGTGGAAAAAGGAATATATTCAAATATAAACTACACAGTAGCATTCTGTGAAAATTCTTTCTGTTCTGTGCATTCAACTAACAGAGTTGAACCTTACTTTTGATTGAGCCATTCTGAAACACTCTTTCTGTAGAAACTGCAATTGGACATGCTAAGCGCTAAGAGGCCTACATTGGGAAAAAGAATATCTTCAAATAAAAACTACACAGATGCATTCTGTGAAACTTATTTCTGATCTGTAAATTCAGTTAACAGAGATAAAACATATTTTTGATTGAGCAGTTATGAAACACTACTTCTGTAGAAAATGCAAGTGGAGATTCGGAGCGCTTAGAGGGTAATAGTGGAAAAAGGAATGTCTCCAAATATAAACTACACAGAATCATTCTGTGAAACTTCTTTCTGATCTGTGCATTCAGCTAACAGAGTTAAACCATACTTTTGATTGAGCAGATCTGAACACTTTTTCTGTAGAAAATGCAACTGGACATTTGGAGCGCTAAGAGAGTACTAGTGGAAAAAGGAATATATTCAAATATAAACTACACAGAAGCATTCTGTGAAACTTCTTTCTGATCTGAGCATTCAGCTAACAGAGTTAAACCATACTTTTGATTGAGCAGTTTTGAAACACTCTGTCTGTAGAAAATGCAACTGGACATTCGTAGCGCTAAGTGGGTAATAGTGGAAAAAAGAATATGTTCAAATATAAACTACACAGAAGCATTGTATGAAACTTCTTTCTGTTCTGTGCATTCAACTAACAGAGTTGAACCTTACTTTTGATTGAGCCTTTCTGAAACACTCTTTCTGTAGAAACTGCAATTGGACATTCTGAGCGCTAGGAGGCCTATATTGGGAAAAAGAATGTCTACAAATAAAAACTACACAGAAGAATTGTGTGAAACTTCTTTCTGTTCTGTTTGTTCAACTAAAAGAGTTGAACCTTAGTTTTGATTGAGCCGTTCTGAAACACTCTTTCTGTAGAAAATGCAAGTGGAGATTCGGAGCGCTAAGAGGGTAATAGTGGAAAAAGGAATGTCTCCAAATATAAACTACACGGAATCATTCTGTGAAACTTCTTTCTGATCTGTGCATTCAGCTAACAGTGTTAAACCATACTTTTGATTGAACAGATCTGAACACTCTTTCTGTAGAAAATGAAACTGGACATTTGGAGCGCTAAGAGCGTAGTAGTGGAAAAAGGAATATATTCAAATATAAACTACACAGAAGCATTCTGTGAAACTTCTTTCTGATCTGAGCATTCAGCTAACAGAGTTAAACCATACTTTTGATTGAGCAGTTTTGAAACACTCTGTCTGTAGAAAATGCAACTGGACATTCGTAGCGCTAAGTGGGTAATAGTGGAAAAAAGAATATATTCAAATATAAACTACACAGAAGCATTGTATGAAACTTCTTTCTGTTCTGTGCATTCAACTAACAGAGTTGAACCTTACTTTTGATTGAGTCTTTCTGAAACACTCTTTCTGTAGAAACTGCAATTGGACATTCTGAGCGCTAAGAGGCCTCTATTGGGAAAAATAATATCTTCAAATAAAAACTACACAGAAGCATTGTGTGAAACTTATTTCTGATATGTTCATTAAGCTAACAGAGTTAAACCATACTTTTGATTGCGCAGTTCTGAACACTCTTTCTGTAGAAAATGCAAGTGGACATTCGGAGCGCTACGAGGGTAATAGTGGAAAAAGGAATATATTCAAATATAAACTACACAGTAGCATTCTGTGAAAATTCTTTCTGTTCTGTGCATTCAACTAACAAAGTTGAACCTTACTTTTGATTGAGCCGTTCTGAAACACTCTTTCTGTAGAAACTGCAATTGGACATGCTAAGCGCTAAGAGGCCTACATTGGGAAAAAGAATATCTTCAAATAAAAACTACACAGATGCATTCTGTGAAACTTATTTCTGATCTGTAAATTCAGTTAACAGAGATAAAACATATTTTTGATTGAGCAGTTATGAAACACTCTTTTTGTAGAAAATGCAAGTGGAGATTCGGAGCGCTAAGAGGGTAATAGTGGAAAAAGGAATGTCTTCAAATATAAACAACACAGAATCATTCGGTGAAACTTCTTTCTGATCTGTGCATTCAGCTAACAGAGTTAAACCATACTTTTGATTGAGCAGTTCTGAACATTCTTTCTGTAGATAATGCAACTGGACATTTGGAGCGCTAAGAGCGTAGTAGTGGAAAAAGGAATATATTCAAATATAAACTACACAGAAGCATTCTGTGAAACTTCTTTCTGATCTGAGCATTCAGCTAACAGAGTTAAACCATACTTTTGATTGAGCAGTTTTGAAACAGTCTGTCTGTAGAAAATGCAACTGGACATTCGTAGCGCTAAGTGGGTAATAGTGGAAAAAAGAATATGTTCAAATATAAACTACACAGAAGCATTGTATGAAACTTCTTTCTGTTCTGTGCATTCAACTAACAGAGTTGAACCTTACTTTTGATTGAGCCGTTCTGAAATACTCTTTCTGTAGAAACTGCAATTGGACATTCTGAGCGCTAGGAGGCCTATATTGGGAAAAAGAATGTCTACAAATAAAAACTACACAGAAGAATTGTGTGAAACTTCTTTGTGTTCTGTTTGCTCAACTAAAAGAGTTGAACCTTAGTTTTGATTGAGCCGTTCTGAAACACTCTTTCTGTAGAAAATGCAAGTGGAGATTCGGAGCGCTTAGAGGGTAATAGTGGAAAAAGGAATGTCTCCAAATATAAACTACACAGAATCATTCTGTGAAACTTCTTTCTGATCTGTGCATTCAGCTAACAGAGTTAAACCATACTTTTGATTGAGGAGATCTGAACACTCTTTCTGTAGAAAATGCAACTGGACATTTGGAGCGCTAAGAGAGTACTAGTGGAAAAAGGAATATATTCAAATATAAACTACACAGAAGCATTCTGTGAAACTTCTTTCTGATCTGAGCATTCAGCTAACAGAGTTAAACCATACTTTTGATTGAGCAGTTTTGAAACACTCTGTCTGTAGAAAATGCAACTGGACATTCGTAGCGCTAAGTGGGTAATAGTGGAAAAAAGAATATGTTCAAATATAAACTACACAGAAGCATTGTATGAAACTTCTTTCTGTTCTGTGCATTCAACTAACAGAGTTGAACCTTACTTTTGATTGAGCCTTTCTGAAACACTCTTTCTGTAGAAACTGCAATTGGACATTCTGAGCGCTAGGAGGCCTATATTGGGAAAAAGAATGTCTACAAATAAAAACTACACAGAAGAATTGTGTGAAACTTCTTTCTGTTCTGTTTGTTCAACTAAAAGAGTTGAACCTTAGTTTTGATTGAGCCGTTCTGAAACACTCTTTCTGTAGAAAATGCAAGTGGAGATTCGGAGCGCTAAGAGGGTAATAGTGGAAAAAGGAATGTCTCCAAATATAAACTACACGGAATCATTCTGTGAAACTTCTTTCTGATCTGTGCATTCAGCTAACAGAGTTAAACCATACTTTCGATTGAGCAGATCTGAACACTCTTTCTGTAGAAAATGCAACTGGACATTTGGAGCGCTAAGAGAGTACTAGTGGAAAAAGGAATATATTCAAATATAAACTACACAGAAGCATTCTGTGAAACTTCTTTCTGATCTGAGCATTCAGCTAACAGAGTTAAACCATACTTTTGATTGAGCAGTTTTGAAACACTCTGTCTGTAGAAAATGCAACTGGACATTCGTAGCGCTAAGTGGGTAATAGTGGAAAAAAGAATATATTCAAATATAAACTACACAGAAGCATTGTATGAAACTTCTTTCTGTTCTGTGCATTCAACTAACAGAGTTGAACCTTACTTTTGATTGAGTCTTTCTGAAACACTCTTTCTGTAGAAACTGCAATTGGACATTCTGAGCGCTAAGAGGCCTCTATTGGGAAAAATAATATCTTCAAATAAAAACTACACAGAAGCATTGTGTGAAACTTATTTCTGATATGTTCATTAAGCTAACAGAGTTAAACCATACTTTTGATTGCGCAGTTCTGAACACTCTTTCTGTAGAAAATGCAAGTGGACATTCGGAGCGCTACGAGGGTAATAGTGGAAAAAGGAATATATTCAAATATAAACTACACAGTAGCATTCTGTGAAAATTCTTTCTGTTCTGTGCATTCAACTAACAAAGTTGAACCTTACTTTTGATTGAGCCGTTCTGAAACACTCTTTCTGTAGAAACTGCAATTGGACATGCTAAGCGCTAAGAGGCCTACATTGGGAAAAAGAATATCTTCAAATAAAAACTACACAGATGCATTCTGTGAAACTTATTTCTGATCTGTAAATTCAGTTAACAGAGATAAAACATATTTTTGATTGAGCAGTTATGAAACACTCTTTTTGTAGAAAATGCAAGTGGAGATTCGGAGCGCTAAGAGGGTAATAGTGGAAAAAGGAATGTCTTCAAATATAAACAACACAGAATCATTCGGTGAAACTTCTTTCTGATCTGTGCATTCAGCTAACAGAGTTAAACCATACTTTTGATTGAGCAGTTCTGAACATTCTTTCTGTAGATAATGCAACTGGACATTTGGAGCGCTAAGAGCGTAGTAGTGGAAAAAGGAATATATTCAAATATAAACTACACAGAAGCATTCTGTGAAACTTCTTTCTGATCTGAGCATTCAGCTAACAGAGTTAAACCATACTTTTGATTGAGCAGTTTTGAAACAGTCTGTCTGTAGAAAATGCAACTGGACATTCGTAGCGCTAAGTGGGTAATAGTGGAAAAAAGAATATGTTCAAATATAAACTACACAGAAGCATTGTATGAAACTTCTTTCTGTTCTGTGCATTCAACTAACAGAGTTGAACCTTACTTTTGATTGAGCCGTTCTGAAATACTCTTTCTGTAGAAACTGCAATTGGACATTCTGAGCGCTAGGAGGCCTATATTGGGAAAAAGAATGTCTACAAATAAAAACTACACAGAAGAATTGTGTGAAACTTCTTTGTGTTCTGTTTGCTCAACTAAAAGAGTTGAACCTTAGTTTTGATTGAGCCGTTCTGAAACACTCTTTCTGTAGAAAATGCAAGTGGAGATTCGGAGCGCTTAGAGGGTAATAGTGGAAAAAGGAATGTCTCCAAATATAAACTACACAGAATCATTCTGTGAAACTTCTTTCTGATCTGTGCATTCAGCTAACAGAGTTAAACCATACTTTTGATTGAGGAGATCTGAACACTCTTTCTGTAGAAAATGCAACTGGACATTTGGAGCGCTAAGAGAGTACTAGTGGAAAAAGGAATATATTCAAATATAAACTACACAGAAGCATTCTGTGAAACTTCTTTCTGATCTGAGCATTCAGCTAACAGAGTTAAACCATACTTTTGATTGAGCAGTTTTGAAACACTCTGTCTGTAGAAAATGCAACTGGACATTCGTAGCGCTAAGTGGGTAATAGTGGAAAAAAGAATATGTTCAAATATAAACTACACAGAAGCATTGTATGAAACTTCTTTCTGTTCTGTGCATTCAACTAACAGAGTTGAACCTTACTTTTGATTGAGCCTTTCTGAAACACTCTTTCTGTAGAAACTGCAATTGGACATTCTGAGCGCTAGGAGGCCTATATTGGGAAAAAGAATGTCTACAAATAAAAACTACACAGAAGAATTGTGTGAAACTTCTTTCTGTTCTGTTTGTTCAACTAAAAGAGTTGAACCTTAGTTTTGATTGAGCCGTTCTGAAACACTCTTTCTGTAGAAAATGCAAGTGGAGATTCGGAGCGCTAAGAGGGTAATAGTGGAAAAAGGAATGTCTCCAAATATAAACTACACGGAATCATTCTGTGAAACTTCTTTCTGATCTGTGCATTCAGCTAACAGAGTTAAACCATACTTTCGATTGAGCAGATCTGAACACTCTTTCTGTAGAAAATGCAACTGGACATTTGGAGCGCTAAGAGAGTACTAGTGGAAAAAGGAATATATTCAAATATAAACTACACAGAAGCATTCTGTGAAACTTCTTTCTGATCTGAGCATTCAGCTAACAGAGTTAAACCATACTTTTGATTGAGCAGTTTTGAAACACTCTGTCTGTAGAAAATGCAACTGTACATTCGTAGCGCTAAGTGGGTAATAGTGGAAAAAAGAATATGTTCAAATATAAACTACACAGAAGCATTGTATGAAACTTCTTTCTGTTCTGTGCATTCAACTAACAGAGTTGAACCTTACTTTTGATTGAGCCTTTCTGAAACACTCTTTCTGTAGAAACTGCAATTGGAGATTCTGAGCGCTAAGAGGCCTCTATTGGGAAAAATAATATCTTCAAATAAAAACTACACAGAAGCATTGTGTGAAACTTATTTCTGATATGTTCATTAAGCTAATAGAGTTAAACCATACTTTTGATTGCGCAGTTCTGAACACTCTTTCTGTAGAAAATGCAAGTGGACATTCGGAGCGCTAAGAGGGTAATTGTGGAAAAAGGAATATATTCAAATATAAACTACACAGTAGCATTCTGTGAAAATTCTTTCTGTTCTGTGCATTCAACTAACAGAGTTGAACCTTACTTTTGATTGAGCCGTTCTGAAACACTCTTTCTGTAGAAACTGCAATTGGACATGCTAAGCGCTAAGAGGCCTACATTGGGAAAAAGAATATCTTCAAATAAATACTACACAGATGCATTCTGTGAAACTTATTTCTGATCTGTAAATTCAGTTAACAGAGATAAAACATATTTTTGATTGAGCAGTTATGAAACACTCTTTGTAGAAAATGCAAGTGGAGATTCGGAGCGCTAAGTGGGTAATAGTGGAAAAAGGAATGTCTTCAAATATAAACAACACAGAATCATTCGGTGAAACTTCTTTCTGATCTGTGCATTCAGCTAACAGAGTTAAACCATACTTTTGATTGAGCAGATCTGAACATTCTTTCTGTAGAAAATGCAACTGGACATTTGGAGCGCTAAGAGCGTAGTAGTGGAAAAAGGAATATATTCAAATATAAACTACACAGAAGCATTCTGTGAAACTTCTTTCTGATCTGAGCATTCAGCTAACAGAGTTAAACCATACTTTTGATTGAGCAGTTTTGAAACAGTCTGTCTGTAGAAAATGCAACTGGATATTCGTAGCGCTAAGTGGGTAATAGTGGAAAAAAGAATATGTTCAAATATAAACTACACAGAAGCATTGTATGAAACTTCTTTCTGTTCTGTGCATTCAACTAACAGAGTTGAACCTTACTTTTGATTGAGCCTTTCTGAAACACTCTTTCTGTAGAAACTGCAATTGGACATTCTGAGCGCTAAGAGGCCTCTATTGGGAAAAATAATATCTTCAAATAAAAACTACAGAGAAGCATTGTGTGAAACTTATTTCTGATATGTTCATTAAGCTAACAGAGTTAAACCATACTTTTGATTGCGCAGTTCTGAACACTCTTTCTGTAGAAAATGCAAGTGGACATTCGGAGCGCTACGAGGGTAATAGTGGAAAAAGGAATATATTCAAATATAAACTACACAGTAGCATTCTGTGAAAATTCTTTCTGTTCTGTGCATTCAACTAACAGAGTTGAACCTTACTTTTGATTGAGCCGTTCTGAAACACTCTTTCTGTAGAAACTGCAATTGGACATGCTAAGCGCTAAGAGGCCTACATTGGGAAAAAGAATATCTTCAAATAAAAACTACACAGATGCATTCTGTGAAACTTATTTCTGATCTGTAAATTCAGTTAACAGAGATAAAACATATTTTTGATTGAGCAGTTATGAAACACTCTTTTTGTAGAAAATGCAAGTGGAGATTCGGAGCGCTAAGAGGGTAATAGTGGAAAAAGGAATGTCTTCAAATATAAACAACACAGAATCATTCGGTGAAACTTCTTTCTGATCTGTGCATTCAGCTAACAGAGTTAAACTATACTTTTGATTGAGCAGATCTGAACATTCTTTCTGTAGAAAATGCAACTGGACATTTGGAGCGCTAAGAGCGTAGTAGTGGAAAAAGGAATATATTGAAATATAAACTACACAGAAGCATTCTGTGAAACTTCTTTCTGATCTGAGCATTCAGCTAACAGAGTTAAACCATACTTTTGATTGAGCAGTTTTGAAACAGTCTGTCTGTAGAAAATGCAACTGGACATTCGTAGCGCTAAGTGGGTAATAGTGGAAAAAAGAATATGTTCAAATATAAACTACACAGAAGCATTGGATGAAACTTCTTTCTGTTCTGTGCATTCAACTAACAGAGTTGAACCTTACTTTTGATTGAGCCGTTCTGAAATACTCTTTCTGTAGAAACTGCAATTGGACATTCTGAGCGCTAGGAGGCCTATATTGGGAAAAAGAATGTCTACAAATAAAAAATACACAGAAGAATTGTGTGAAACTTCTTTCTGTTCTGTTTGTTCAACTAAAAGAGTTGAACCTTAGTTTTGATTGAGCCGTTCTGAAACACTCTTTCTGTAGAAAATGCAAGTGGAGATTCGGAGCGCTTAGAGGGTAATAGTGGAAAAAGGAATGTCTCCAAATATAAACTACACAGAATCATTCTGTGAAACTTCTTTCTGATCTGTGCATTCAGCTAACAGAGTTAAACCATACTTTTGATTGAGCAGATCTGAACACTCTTTCTGTAGAAAATGCAACTGGACATTTGGAGCGCTAAGAGAGTACTAGTGGAAAAAGGAATATATTCAAATATAAACTACACAGAAGCATTCTGTGAAACTTCTTTCTGATCTGAGCATTCAGCTAACAGAGTTAAACCATACTTTTGATTGAGCAGTTTTGAAACACTCTGTCTGTAGAAAATGCAACTGGACATTCGTAGCGCTAAGTGGGTAATAGTGGAAAAAAGAATATGTTCAAATATAAACTACACAGAAGCATTGTATGAAACTTCTTTCTGTTCTGTGCATTCAACTAACAGAGCTGAACCTTACTTTTGATTGAGCCTTTCTGAAACACTCTTTCTGTAGAAACTGCAATTGGACATTCTGAGCGCTAGGAGGCCTATATTGGGAAAAAGAATGTCTACAAATAAAAACTACACAGAAGAATTGTGTGAAACTTCTTTCTGTTCTGTTTGTTCAACTAAAAGAGTTGAACCTTAGTTTTGATTGAGCCGTTCTGAAACACTCTTTCTGTAGAAAATGCAAGTGGAGATTCGGAGCGCTAAGAGGGTAATAGTGGAAAAAGGAATGTCTCCAAATATAAACTACACGGAATCATTCTGTGAAACTTCTTTCTGATCTGTGCATTCAGCTAACAGTGTTAAACCATACTTTTGATTGAACAGATCTGAACACTCTTTCTGTAGAAAATGAAACTGGACATTTGGAGCGCTAAGAGCGTAGTAGTGGAAAAAGGAATATATTCAAATATAAACTACACAGAAGCATTCTGTGAAACTTCTTTCTGATCTGAGCATTCAGCTAACAGAGTTAAACCATACTTTTGATTGAGCAGTTTTGAAACACTCTGTCTGTAGAAAATGCAACTGGACATTCGTAGCGCTAAGTGGGTAATAGTGGAAAAAAGAATATGTTCAAATATAAACTACACAGAAGCATTGTATGAAACTTCTTTCTGTTCTGTGCATTCAACTAACAGAGTTGAACCTTACTTTTGATTGAGTCTTTCTGAAACACTCTTTCTGTAGAAACTGCAATTGGACATTCTGAGCGCTAAGAGGCCTCTATTGGGAAAAATAATATCTTCAAATAAAAATTACACAGAAGCATTGTGTGAAACTTATTTCTGATATGTTCATTAAGCTAACAGAGTTAAACCATACTTTTGATTGCGCAGTTCTGAACACTCTTTCTGTAGAAAATGCAAGTGGACATTCGGAGCGCTACGAGGGTAATAGTGGAAAAAGGAATATATTCAAATATAAACTACACAGTAGCATTCTGTGAAAATTCTTTCTGTTCTGTGCATTCAACTAACAAAGTTGAACCTTACTTTTGATTGAGCCGTTCTGAAACACTCTTTCTGTAGAAACTGCAATTGGACATGCTAAGCGCTAAGAGGCCTACATTGGGAAAAAGAATATCTTCAAATAAAAACTACACAGATGCATTCTGTGAAACTTATTTCTGATCTGTAAATTCAGTTAACAGAGATAAAACATATTTTTGATTGAGCAGTTATGAAACACTCTTTTTGTAGAAAATGCAAGTGGAGATTCGGAGCGCTAAGAGGGTAATAGTGGAAAAAGGAATGTCTTCAAATATAAACAACACAGAATCATTCGGTGAAACTTCTTTCTGATCTGTGCATTCAGCTAACAGAGTTAAACCATACTTTTGATTGAGCAGATCTGAACATTCTTTCTGTAGATAATGCAACTGGACATTTGGAGCGCTAAGAGCGTAGTAGTGGAAAAAGGAATATATTCAAATATAAACTACACAGAAGCATTCTGTGAAACTTCTTTCTGATCTGAGCATTCAGCTAACAGAGTTAAACCATACTTTTGATTGAGCAGTTTTGAAACAGTCTGTCTGTAGAAAATGCAACTGGACATTCGTAGCGCTAAGTGGGTAATAGTGGAAAAAAGAATATGTTCAAATATAAACTACACAGAAGCATTGTATGAAACTTCTTTCTGTTCTGTGCATTCAACTAACAGAGTTGAACCTTACTTTTGATTGAGCCGTTCTGAAATACTCTTTCTGTAGAAACTGCAATTGGACATTCTGAGCGCTAGGAGGCCTATATTGGGAAAAAGAATGTCTACAAATAAAAACTACACAGAAGAATTGTGTGAAACTTCTTTCTGTTCTGTTTGCTCAACTAAAAGAGTTGAACCTTAGTTTTGATTGAGCCGTTCTGAAACACTCTTTCTGTAGAAAATGCAAGTGGAGATTCGGAGCGCTTAGAGGGTAATAGTGGAAAAAGGAATGTCTCCAAATATAAACTACACAGAATCATTCTGTGAAACTTCTTTCTGATCTGTGCATTCAGCTAACAGAGTTAAACCATACTTTTGATTGAGGAGATCTGAACACTCTTTCTGTAGAAAATGCAACTGGACATTTGGAGCGCTAAGAGAGTACTAGTGGAAAAAGGAATATATTCAAATATAAACTACACAGAAGCATTCTGTGAAACTTCTTTCTGATCTGAGCATTCAGCTAACAGAGTTAAACCATACTTTTGATTGAGCAGTTTTGAAACACTCTGTCTGTAGAAAATGCAACTGGACATTCGTAGCGCTAAGTGGGTAATAGTGGAAAAAAGAATATGTTCAAATATAAACTACACAGAAGCATTGTATGAAACTTCTTTCTGTTCTGTGCATTCAACTAACAGAGTTGAACCTTACTTTTGATTGAGCCTTTCTGAAACACTCTTTCTGTAGAAACTGCAATTGGAGATTCTGAGCGCTAAGAGGCCTCTATTGGGAAAAATAATATCTTCAAATAAAAACTACACAGAAGCATTGTGTGAAACTTATTTCTGATATGTTCATTAAGCTAATAGAGTTAAACCATACTTTTGATTGCGCAGTTCTGAACACTCTTTCTGTAGAAAATGCAAGTGGACATTCGGAGCGCTAAGAGGGTAATTGTGGAAAAAGGAATATATTCAAATATAAACTACACAGTAGCATTCTGTGAAAATTCTTTCTGTTCTGTGCATTCAACTAACAGAGTTGAACCTTACTTTTGATTGAGCCGTTCTGAAACACTCTTTCTGTAGAAACTGCAATTGGACATGCTAAGCGCTAAGAGGCCTACATTGGGAAAAAGAATATCTTCAAATAAATACTACACAGATGCATTCTGTGAAACTTATTTCTGATCTGTAAATTCAGTTAACAGAGATAAAACATATTTTTGATTGAGCAGTTATGAAACACTCTTTGTAGAAAATGCAAGTGGAGATTCGGAGCGCTAAGTGGGTAATAGTGGAAAAAGGAATGTCTTCAAATATAAACAACACAGAATCATTCGGTGAAACTTCTTTCTGATCTGTGCATTCAGCTAACAGAGTTAAACCATACTTTTGATTGAGCAGATCTGAACATTCTTTCTGTAGAAAATGCAACTGGACATTTGGAGCGCTAAGAGCGTAGTAGTGGAAAAAGGAATATATTCAAATATAAACTACACAGAAGCATTCTGTGAAACTTCTTTCTGATCTGAGCATTCAGCTAACAGAGTTAAACCATACTTTTGATTGAGCAGTTTTGAAACACTCTGTCTGTAGAAAATGCAACTGGACATTCGTAGCGCTAAGTGGGTAATAGTGGAAAAAAGAATATGTTCAAATATAAACTACACAGAAGCATTGTATGAAACTTCTTTCTGTTCTGTGCATTCAACTAACAGAGTTGAACCTTACTTTTGATTGAGTCTTTCTGAAACACTCTTTCTGTAGAAACTGCAATTGGACATTCTGAGCGCTAAGAGGCCTCTATTGGGAAAAATAATATCTTCAAATAAAAATTACACAGAAGCATTGTGTGAAACTTATTTCTGATATGTTCATTAAGCTAACAGAGTTAAACCATACTTTTGATTGCGCAGTTCTGAACACTCTTTCTGTAGAAAATGCAAGTGGACATTCGGAGCGCTACGAGGGTAATAGTGGAAAAAGGAATATATTCAAATATAAACTACACAGTAGCATTCTGTGAAAATTCTTTCTGTTCTGTGCATTCAACTAACAAAGTTGAACCTTACTTTTGATTGAGCCGTTCTGAAACACTCTTTCTGTAGAAACTGCAATTGGACATGCTAAGCGCTAAGAGGCCTACATTGGGAAAAAGAATATCTTCAAATAAAAACTACACAGATGCATTCTGTGAAACTTATTTCTGATCTGTAAATTCAGTTAACAGAGATAAAACATATTTTTGATTGAGCAGTTATGAAACACTCTTTTTGTAGAAAATGCAAGTGGAGATTCGGAGCGCTAAGAGGGTAATAGTGGAAAAAGGAATGTCTTCAAATATAAACAACACAGAATCATTCGGTGAAACTTCTTTCTGATCTGTGCATTCAGCTAACAGAGTTAAACCATACTTTTGATTGAGCAGATCTGAACATTCTTTCTGTAGATAATGCAACTGGACATTTGGAGCGCTAAGAGCGTAGTAGTGGAAAAAGGAATATATTCAAATATAAACTACACAGAAGCATTCTGTGAAACTTCTTTCTGATCTGAGCATTCAGCTAACAGAGTTAAACCATACTTTTGATTGAGCAGTTTTGAAACAGTCTGTCTGTAGAAAATGCAACTGGACATTCGTAGCGCTAAGTGGGTAATAGTGGAAAAAAGAATATGTTCAAATATAAACTACACAGAAGCATTGTATGAAACTTCTTTCTGTTCTGTGCATTCAACTAACAGAGTTGAACCTTACTTTTGATTGAGCCGTTCTGAAATACTCTTTCTGTAGAAACTGCAATTGGACATTCTGAGCGCTAGGAGGCCTATATTGGGAAAAAGAATGTCTACAAATAAAAACTACACAGAAGAATTGTGTGAAACTTCTTTCTGTTCTGTTTGCTCAACTAAAAGAGTTGAACCTTAGTTTTGATTGAGCCGTTCTGAAACACTCTTTCTGTAGAAAATGCAAGTGGAGATTCGGAGCGCTTAGAGGGTAATAGTGGAAAAAGGAATGTCTCCAAATATAAACTACACAGAATCATTCTGTGAAACTTCTTTCTGATCTGTGCATTCAGCTAACAGAGTTAAACCATACTTTTGATTGAGGAGATCTGAACACTCTTTCTGTAGAAAATGCAACTGGACATTTGGAGCGCTAAGAGAGTACTAGTGGAAAAAGGAATATATTCAAATATAAACTACACAGAAGCATTCTGTGAAACTTCTTTCTGATCTGAGCATTCAGCTAACAGAGTTAAACCATACTTTTGATTGAGCAGTTTTGAAACACTCTGTCTGTAGAAAATGCAACTGGACATTCGTAGCGCTAAGTGGGTAATAGTGGAAAAAAGAATATGTTCAAATATAAACTACACAGAAGCATTGTATGAAACTTCTTTCTGTTCTGTGCATTCAACTAACAGAGTTGAACCTTACTTTTGATTGAGCCTTTCTGAAACACTCTTTCTGTAGAAACTGCAATTGGACATTCTGAGCGCTAGGAGGCCTATATTGGGAAAAAGAATGTCTACAAATAAAAACTACACAGAAGAATTGTGTGAAACTTCTTTCTGTTCTGTTTGTTCAACTAAAAGAGTTGAACCTTAGTTTTGATTGAGCCGTTCTGAAACACTCTTTCTGTAGAAAATGCAAGTGGAGATTCGGAGCGCTAAGAGGGTAATAGTGGAAAAAGGAATGTCTCCAAATATAAACTACACGGAATCATTCTGTGAAACTTCTTTCTGATCTGTGCATTCAGCTAACAGAGTTAAACCATACTTTCGATTGAGCAGATCTGAACACTCTTTCTGTAGAAAATGCAACTGGACATTTGGAGCGCTAAGAGAGTACTAGTGGAAAAAGGAATATATTCAAATATAAACTACACAGAAGCATTCTGTGAAACTTCTTTCTGATCTGAGCATTCAGCTAACAGAGTTAAACCATACTTTTGATTGAGCAGTTTTGAAACACTCTGTCTGTAGAAAATGCAACTGGACATTCGTAGCGCTAAGTGGGTAATAGTGGAAAAAAGAATATGTTCAAATATAAACTACACAGAAGCATTGTATGAAACTTCTTTCTGTTCTGTGCATTCAACTAACAGAGTTGAACCTTACTTTTGATTGAGCCTTTCTGAAACACTCTTTCTGTAGAAACTGCAATTGGAGATTCTGAGCGCTAAGAGGCCTCTATTGGGAAAAATAATATCTTCAAATAAAAACTACACAGAAGCATTGTGTGAAACTTATTTCTGATATGTTCATTAAGCTAATAGAGTTAAACCATACTTTTGATTGCGCAGTTCTGAACACTCTTTCTGTAGAAAATGCAAGTGGACATTCGGAGCGCTAAGAGGGTAATTGTGGAAAAAGGAATATATTCAAATATAAACTACACAGTAGCATTCTGTGAAAATTCTTTCTGTTCTGTGCATTCAACTAACAGAGTTGAACCTTACTTTTGATTGAGCCGTTCTGAAACACTCTTTCTGTAGAAACTGCAATTGGACATGCTAAGCGCTAAGAGGCCTACATTGGGAAAAAGAATATCTTCAAATAAATACTACACAGATGCATTCTGTGAAACTTATTTCTGATCTGTAAATTCAGTTAACAGAGATAAAACATATTTTTGATTGAGCAGTTATGAAACACTCTTTGTAGAAAATGCAAGTGGAGATTCGGAGCGCTAAGTGGGTAATAGTGGAAAAAGGAATGTCTTCAAATATAAACAACACAGAATCATTCGGTGAAACTTCTTTCTGATCTGTGCATTCAGCTAACAGAGTTAAACCATACTTTTGATTGAGCAGATCTGAACATTCTTTCTGTAGAAAATGCAACTGGACATTTGGAGCGCTAAGAGCGTAGTAGTGGAAAAAGGAATATATTCAAATATAAACTACACAGAAGCATTCTGTGAAACTTCTTTCTGATCTGAGCATTCAGCTAACAGAGTTAAACCATACTTTTGATTGAGCAGTTTTGAAACAGTCTGTCTGTAGAAAATGCAACTGGACATTCGTAGCGCTAAGTGGGTAATAGTGGAAAAAAGAATATGTTCAAATATAAACTACACAGAAGCATTGTATGAAACTTCTTTCTGTTCTGTGCATTCAACTAACAGAGTTGAACCTTACTTTTGATTGAGCCGTTCTGAAATACTCTTTCTGTAGAAACTGCAATTGGACATTCTGAGCGCTAGGAGGCCTATATTGGGAAAAAGAATGTCTACAAATAAAAAATACACAGAAGAATTGTGTGAAACTACTTTCTGTTCTGTTTGTTCAACTAAAAGAGTTGAACCTTAGTTTTGATTGAGCAGTTCTGAAACATTCTTTCTGTAGAAAATGCAAGTGGAGATTCGGAGCGCTAAGAGGGTAATAGTGGAAAAAGGAATGTCTCCAAATATAAACTACACAGAATCATTCTGTGAAACTTCTTTCTGATCTGTGCATTCAGCTAACAGAGTTAAACCATACTTTTGATTGAGCAGATCTGAACACTCTTTCTGTAGAAAATGCAACTGGACATTTGGAGCGCTAAGAGAGTACTAGTGGAAAAAGGAATATATTCAAATATAAACTACACAGAAGCATTCTGTGAAACTTCTTTCTGATCTGAGCATTCAGCTAACAGAGTTAAACCATACTTTTGATTGAGCAGTTTTCAAACACTCTGTCTGTAGAAAATGCAACTGGACATTCGTAGCGCTAAGTGGGTAATAGTGGAAAAAAGAATATGTTCAAATATAAACTACACAGAAGCATTGTATGAAACTTCTTTCTGTTCTGTGCATTCAACTAACAGAGTTGAACCTTACTTTTGATTGAGCCGCTCTGAAACACTCTTTCTGTAGAAACTGCAATTGGACATTCTGAGCGCTAGGAGGCCTATATTGGGAAAAAGAATGTCTACAAATAAAAACTACACAGAAGAATTGTGTGAAACTACTTTCTGTTCTGTTTGTTCAACTAAAAGAGTTGAACCTTAGTTTTGATTGAGCCGTTCTGAAACACTCTTTCTGTAGAAAATGCAAGTGGAGATTCGGAGCGCTAAGAGGGTAATAGTGGAAAATGGAATGTCTCCAAATATAAACTACACAGGATCATTCTGTGAAACTTCTTTCTGATCTGTGCATTCAGCTAACAGAGTTAAACCATACTTTTGATTGAGCAGATCTGAACACTCTTTCTGTAGAAAATGCAACTGGACATTTGGAGCGCTAAGAGAGTAGTAGTGGAAAAAGGAATATATCCAAATATAAACTACACAGAAGCATTCTGTGAAACTTCTTTCTGATCTGAGCATTCAGCTAACAGAGTTAAACCATACTTTTGATTGAGCAGTTTTGAAACACTCTGTCTGTAGAAAATGCAACTGGACATTCGTAGCACTAAGTGGGTAATAGTGGAAAAAAGAATACGTTCAAATATAAACTACACAGAAGCATTGTATGAAACTTCTTTCTGTTCTGTGCATTCAACTAACAGAGTTGAACCTTACTTTTGATTGAGCCTTTCTGAAACACTCTTTCTGTAGAAACTGCAATTGGACATTCTGAGCGCTAAGAGGCCTATATTGGGAAAAATAATATCTTCAAATAAAAACTACACAGAAGCATTGTGTGAAACTTATTTCTGATATGTTCATTAATCTAACAGAGTTAAAGCATACTTTTGATTGCGCAGTTCTGAACACTCTTTCTGTAGAAAATGCAAGTGGACATTGGGAGCGCTACGAGGGTAATAGTGGAAAAAGGAATATATTCAAATATAAACTACACAGTAGCATTCTGTGAAAATTCTTTCTGTTCTGTGCATTCAACTAACAGAGTTGAACCTTACTTTTGATTCAGCCGTTCTGAAACACTCTTTCTGTAGAAACTGCAATTGGACATGCTAAGCGCTAAGAGGCCTACATTGGGAAAAAGAATATCTTCAAATAAAAACTACACAGATGCATTCTGTGAAACTTATTTCTGATCTGTAAATTCTGTTAACAGAGATAAAACATATTTTTGATTGAGCAGTTATGAAAGATTCTTTTTGTAGAAAATGAAGGGGAGATTCGGAGCGCTAAGTGGGTAATAGTGGAAAAAGGAATGTCTTCAAATATAAACTACACAGAATCATTCGGTGAAACTTCTTTCTGATCTGTGCATTCAGCTAACAGAGTTAAACCATACTTTTGATTGAGCAGATCAGAACACTCTTTCTGTAGAAAATGCAACTGGACATTTGGAGCGCTAAGAGCGTAGTAGTGGAAAAAGGAATATATTCAAATATAAACAACACAGAAGCATTCTGTGAAACTTCTTTCTGATCTGAGGATTCAGCTAACAGAGTTAAACCATACATTTGATTGAGCAGTTTTGAAACAGTCTGTCTGTAGAAAATGCAACTGGACATTCGTAGCGCTAAGTGGGTAATAGTGGAAAAAAGAATATGTTCAAATATAAACTACACAGAAGCATTGTATGAAACTTCTTTCTGTTCTGTGCATTCAACTAACAGAGTTGAACCTTACTTTTGATTGAGCCTTTCTGAAACACTCTTTCTGTAGAAACTGCAATTGGACATTCTGAGCGCTAAGAGGCCTCTATTGGGAAAAATAATATCTTCAAATAAAAACTACACAGAAGCATTGTGTGAAACTTATTTCTGATATGTTCATTAAGCTAACAGAGTTAAACCATACTTTTGATTGCGCAGTTCTGAACACTCTTTCTGTAGAAAATGCAAGTGGACATTCGGAGCGCTACGAGGGTAATAGTGGAAAAAGGAATATATTCATATATAAACTACACAGTAGCATTCTGTGAAAATTCTTTCTGTTCTGTGCATTCAACTAACAGAGTTGAACCTTACTTTTGATTGAGCCGTTCTGAAACACTCTTTCTGTAGAAACTGCAATTGGACATGCTAAGCGCTAAGAGGCCTACATTGGGAAAAAGAATATCTTCAAGTAAAAATTACACAGATGCATTCTGTGAAACTTATTTCTGATCTGTAAATTCAGTTAACAGAGATAAAACATATTTTTGATTGAGCAGTTATGAAACACTCTTTTTGTAGAAAATGCAAGTGGAGATTCGGAGCGCTAAGAGGGTAATAGTGGAAAAAGGAATGTCTTCAAATATAAACAACACAGAATCATTCGGTGAAACTTCTTTCTGATCTGTGCATTCAGCTAACAGAGTTAAACCATACTTTTGATTGAGCAGATCTGAACATTCTTTCTGTAGAAAATGCAACTGGACATTTGGAGCGCTAAGAGCGTAGTAGTGGAAAAAGGAATATATTCAAATATAAACTACACAGAAGCATTCTGTGAAACTTCTTTCTGATCTGAGCATTCAGCTAACAGAGTTAAACCATACTTTGATTGAGCAGTTTTGAAACAGTCTGTCTGTAGAAAATGCAACTGGACATTCGTAGCGCTAAGTGGGTAATAGTGGAAAAAAGAATATGTTCAAATATAAACTACACAGAAGCATTGTATGAAACTTCTTTCTGTTCTGTGCATTCAACTAACAGAGTTGAACCTTACTTTTGATTGAGCCGTTCTGAAATACTCTTTCTGTAGAAACTGCAATTGGACATTCTGAGCGCTAGGAGGCCTATATTGGGAAAAAGAATGTCTACAAATAAAAACTACACAGAAGAATTGTGTGAAACTTCTTTCTGTTCTGTTTGTTCAACTAAAAGAGTTGAACCTTAGTTTTGATTGAGCCGTTCTGAAACACTCTTTCTGTAGAAAATGCAAGTGGAGATTCGGAGCGCTTAGAGGGTAATAGTGGAAAAAGGAATGTCTCCAAATATAAACTACACGGAATCATTCTGTGAAACTTCTTTCTGATCTGTGCATTCAGCTAACAGAGTTAAACCATACTTTTGATTGAGCAGATCTGAACACTCTTTCTGTAGAAAATGCAACTGGACATTTGGAGCGCTAAGAGAGTACTAGTGGAAAAAGGAATATATTCAAATATAAACTACACAGAAGCATTCTGTGAAACTTCTTTCTGATCTGAGCATTCAGCTAACAGAGTTAAACCATACTTTTGATTGAGCAGTTTTGAAACACTCTGTCTGTAGAAAATGCAACTGGACATTCGTAGCGCTAAGTGGGTAATAGTGGAAAAAAGAATATGTTCAAATATAAACTACACAGAAGCATTGTATGAAACTTCTTTCTGTTCTGTGCATTCAACTAACAGAGTTGAACCTTACTTTTGATTGAGCCTTTCTGAAACACTCTTTCTGTAGAAACTGCAATTGGACATTCTGAGCGCTAAGAGGCCTCTATTGGGAAAAATAATATCTTCAAATAAAAACTACACAGAAGCATTGTGTGAAACTTATTTCTGATATGTTCATTAAGCTAACAGAGTTAAACCATACTTTTGATTGCGCAGTTCTGAACACTCTTTCTGTAGAAAATGCAAGTGGACATTCGGAGCGCTACGAGGGTAATAGTGGAAAAAGGAATATATTCAAATATAAACTACACAGTAGCATTCTGTGAAAATTCTTTCTGTTCTGTGCATTCAACTAACAGAGTTGAACCTTACTTTTGATTGAGCCGTTCTGAAACACTCTTTCTGTAGAAACTGCAATTGGACATGCTAAGCGCTAAGAGGCCTACATTGGGAAAAAGAATATCTTCAAATAAAAACTACACAGATGCATTCTGTGAAACTTATTTCTGATCTGTAAATTCAGTTAACAGAGATAAAACATATTTTTGATTGAGCAGTTATGAAACACTCTTTTTGTAGAAAATGCAAGTGGAGATTCGGAGCGCTAAGAGGGTAATAGTGGAAATAGGAATGTCTTCAAATATAAACAACACAGAATCATTCGGTGAAACTTCTTTCTGATCTGTGCATTCAGCTAACAGAGTTAAACAATACTTTTGATTGAGCAGATCTGAACATTCTTTCTGAAGAAAATGCAACTGGACATTTGGAGCGCTAAGAGCGTAGTAGTGGAAAAAGGAATATATTGAAATATAAACTACACAGAAGCATTCTGTGAAACTTCTTTCTGATCTGAGCATTCAGCTAACAGAGTTAAACCATACTTTTGATTGAGCAGTTTTGAAACAGTCTGTCTGTAGAAAATGCAACTGGACATTCGTAGCGCTAAGTGGGTAATAGTGGAAAAAAGAATATGTTCAAATATAAACTACACAGAAGCATTGTATGAAACTTCTTTCTGTTCTGTGCATTCAACTAACAGAGTTGAACCTTACTTTTGATTGAGCCGTTCTGAAATACTCTTTCTGTAGAAACTGCAATTGGACATTCTGAGCGCTAGGAGGCCTATATTGGGAAAAAGAATGTCTACAAATAAAAAATACACAGAAGAATTGTGTGAAACTTCTTTCTGTTCTGTTTGTTCAACTAAAAGAGTTGAACCTTAGTTTTGATTGAGCCGTTCTGAAACACTCTTTCTGTAGAAAATGCAAGTGGAGATTCGGAGCGCTTAGAGGGTAATAGTGGAAAAATTAATGTCTCCAAATATAAACTACACAGAATCATTCTGTGAAACTTCTTTCTGATCTGTGCATTCAGCTAACAGAGTTAAACCATACTTTTGATTGAGCAGATCTGAACACTCTTTCTGTAGAAAATGCAACTGGACATTTGGAGCGCTAAGAGAGTACTAGTGGAAAAAGGAATATATTCAAATATAAACTACACAGAAGCATTCTGTGAAACTTCTTTCTGATCTGAGCATTCAGCTAACAGAGTTAAACCATACTTTTGATTGAGCAGTTTTGAAACACTCTGTCTGTAGAAAATGCAACTGGACATTCGTAGCGCTAAGTGGGTAATAGTGGAAAAAAGAATATGTTCAAATATAAACTACACAGAAGCATTGTATGAAACTTCTTTCTGTTCTGTGCATTCAACTAACAGAGTTGAACCTTACTTTTGATTGAGCCTTTCTGAAACACTCTTTCTGTAGAAACTGCAATTGGACATTCTGAGCGCTAGGAGGCCTATATTGGGAAAAAGAATGTCTACAAATAAAAACTACACAGAAGAATTGTGTGAAACTTCTTTCTGTTCTGTTTGTTCAACTAAAAGAGTTGAACCTTAGTTTTGATTGAGCCGTTCTGAAACACTCTTTCTGTAGAAAATGCAAGTGGAGATTCGGAGCGCTAAGAGGGTAATAGTGGAAAAAGGAATGTCTCCAAATATAAACTACACGGAATCATTCTGTGAAACTTCTTTCTGATCTGTGCATTCAGCTAACAGAGTTAAACCATACTTTTGATTGAGCAGATCTGAACACTCTTTCTGTAGAAAATGAAACTGGACATTTGGAGCGCTAAGAGCGTAGTAGTGGAAAAAGGAATATATTCAAATATAAACTACACAGAAGCATTCTGTGAAACTTCTTTCTGATCTGAGCATTCAGCTAACAGAGTTAAACCATACTTCTGATTGAGCAGTTTTGAAACACTCTGTCTGTAGAAAATGCAACTGGACATTTGTAGCGCTAAGTGGGTAATAGTGGAAAAAAGAATATGTTCAAATATAAACTACACAGAAGCATTGTATGAAACTTCTTTCTGTTCTGTGCATTCAACTAACAGAGTTGAACCTTACTTTTGATTGAGCCTTTCTGAAACACTCTTTCTGTAGAAACTGCAATTGGACATTCTGAGCGCTAAGAGGCCTCTATTGGGAAAAATAATATCTTCAAATAAAAACTACACAGAAGCATTGTGTGAAACTTATTTCTGATATGTTCATTAAGCTAACAGAGTTAAACCATACTTTTGATTGCGCAGTTCTGAACACTCTTTCTGTAGAAAATGCAAGAGGACATTCGGAGCGCTACGAGGGTAATAGTGGAAAAAGGAATATATTCAAATATAAACTACACAGTAGCATTCTGTAAAAATTCCTTCTGTTCTGTGCATTCAACTAACAGAGTTGAACCTTACTTTTGATTGAGCCGTTCTGAAACACTCTTTCTGTAGAAACTGCAATTGGACATGCTAAGCGCTAAGAGGCCTACATTGGGAAAATGAATATCTTCAAATAAAAACTACACAGACGCATTCTGTGAAACTTATTTCCGATCTGTAAATTCAGTTAACAGAGATAAAACATATTTTTGATTGAGCAGTTATGAAACACTCTTTTTGTAGAAAATGCAAGTGGAGATTCGGAGCGCTAAGAGGGTAATAGTGGAAAAAGGAATGTCTTCAAATATAAACTACACAGAATCATTCGGTGAAACTTCTTTCTGATCTGTGCATTCAGCTAACAGACTTAAACCATACTTTTGATTGAGCAGATCTGAACACACTTTCTGTAGAAAATGCAACTGGACATTTGGAGCGCTAAGAGCGTAGTAGTGGAAAAAGGAATATATTCAAATATAAACTACACAGAAGCATTGTGTGAAACATCTTTCTGATCTGAGCATTCAGCTAACAGAGTTAAACCATACTTTTGATTGAGCAGTTTTGAAACTGTCTGTCTGTAGAAAATGCAACTGGACATTCGCAGCGCTAAGTGGGTAATAGTGGAAAAAAGAATATGTTCACATATAAACTACACAGAAGCATTGTATGAAACATTTTTCTGTTCTGTGCATTCAACTAACAGAGTTGAACCTTACTTTTGATTGAGCCTTTCTGAAACTCTCTTTCTGTAGAAACTGCAATTGGACATTCTGAGCGCTTGGAGGCCTATATTGGGAAAAAGAATGTCTACAAATAAAAACTACACAGAAGCATTGTGTGAAACTTCTTTCTGTTCTGTTTGTTCAACTAAAAGTGTTGAACCTTAGTTTTGATTGAGCCGTTCTGAAACACTCTTTCTGTAGAAAATGCAAGTGGACATTCGGAGCGCTAAGAGGGTAATAGTGGAAAAAGGAATGTCTCCAAATATAAACTACACAGTAGCATTCTGTGAAACTTTTTTCTGTTCTGTGCATTCAGGTAACAGAGTTAAACCATACTTTTGATTGAGCCGATCTGAACACTCTTTCTGTGGAAAATGCAACTGGACATTTGGAGCGCTAAGAGAGTACTAGTGGAAAAAGGAGTATATTCAAATATAAACTACACAGAAGCATTCTGTGAAACTTCTTTCTAATCTGAGCATTCAGCTAACAGAGTTAAACCATACTTTTGATTGAGCAGTTTTGAAACACTCTGTCTGTAGAAAATGCAACTGGACATTCGTAGCGCTAAGTGGGTAATAGTGGAAAAAAGAATATGTTCAAATACAAACTACACAGAAGCATTGTATGAAACTTCTTTCTGTTCTGTGCATTCAACTAACAGAGTTGAACCTTACTTTTGATTGAGCCGTTCTGAAACACTCTTTCTGTAGAAACTGCAATTGGACATTCTGAGCGCTAAGAGGCCTATATTGGGAAAAGAATGTCTACAAATAAAAACTACACAGAAGAATTGTGTGAAACTTCTTTCTGTTCTGTTTGTTCAACTAAAAGAGTTGAAACTTAGATTTGATTGAGCCGTTCTGAAACACTCTTTCTGTAGAAAATGCAAGTGGAGATTCGGAGCGCTAAGAGGGTAATAGTGGAAAAAGGAATGTCTCCAAATATAAACTACACAGAATCATTCTGTGAAACTTCTTTCTGATCTGTGCATTCAGCTAACAGAGTTAAACCATACTTTTGATTGAGCAGATCTGAACACTATTTCTGTAGAAAATGCAACTGGACATTTGGAGCGCTAAGAGAGTAGTAGTGGAAAAAGGAATATATTCAAATATAAACTACACAGAAGCATTCTGTGAAACTTTTTTCTGATCTGAGCATTCAGCTAACAGAGTTAAACCATACTTTTGATTGAGCAGTTTTGAAACACTCTGTCTGTAGAAAATGCAACTGGACATTCGTAGCGCTAAGTGGGTAATAGTGGAAAAAAGAATATGTTCAAATATAAACTACACAGAAGCATTGTGTGAAACTTCTTTCTGTTCTGTGCATTCAACTAACAGAGGTGAACCTTACTTTTGATTGAGCCTTTCTGAAACACTCTTTCTGTAGAAACTGCAATTGGACATTCTGAGCGCTAAGAGGCCTATATTGGGAAAAATAATATCTTCAAATAAAAACTACACAGAAGCATTGTGTGAAACTTATTTCTGATATGTTCATTAAGCTAACAGAGATAAACCATACTTTTGATTGCGCAGTTCTGAACACTCTTTCTGTAGAAAATGCAAGTGGACATTCGGAGCGCTAAGAGGGTAATAGTGGAAAAAGGAATATATTCAAATATAAACTACACAGTA
This sequence comes from Symphalangus syndactylus, assembly GCF_028878055.3. Classification (NCBI taxonomy): domain Eukaryota; kingdom Metazoa; phylum Chordata; class Mammalia; order Primates; family Hylobatidae; genus Symphalangus; species Symphalangus syndactylus. The sequence goes on along the minus strand of NC_072437.2, from coordinate 104,892,478 downwards.
GAATTCTGTGAAAATTCTTTCTGTTCTGTGCATTCAACTAACAGAGTTGAACCTTACTTTTGATTGAGCCGTTCTGAAACACTCTTTCTGTAGAATCTGCAATTGGACATGCTAAGCGCTAAGAGGCCTACATTGGGAAAAAGAATATCTTCAAATAAAAACTACACAGATGCATTCTGTGAAACTTATTTCTGATCTGTAAATTCAGTTAACAGAGATAAAACATAGTTTTGATTGAGCAGTTATGAAACACTCTTTCTGTAGAAAATGCAAGTGGAGATTCGGAGCGCTAAGAGGGTAATAGTGGAAAAAGGAATGTCTTCAAATATAAACTACACAGAATCATTCGGAGAAACTTCTTTCTGATCTGTGCATTCAGCTAACAGAGTTAAACCATACTTTTGATTGAGCAGATCTGAACACTCTTTCTGTAGAAAATGCAACTGGACATTTGGAGCGCTAAGAGCGTAGTAGTGGAAAAAGGAATATATTCAAATATAAACTACACAGAAGCATTGTGTGAAACATCTTTCTGATCTGAGCATTCAGCTAACAGAGTTAAAGCATACTTTTGATTGAGCAGTTTTGAAACTGTCTGTCTGTAGAAAATGCAACTGGACATTCGCAGCGCTAAGTGGGTAATAGTGGAAAAAAGAATATGTTCAAATATAAACTACACAGAAGCATTGTATGAAACATTTTTCTGTTCTGTGCATTCAACTAACAGAGTTGAACCTTACTTTTGATTGAGCCTTTCTGAAACTCTCTTTCTGTAGAAACTGCAATTGGACATTCTGAGCGCTTGGAGGCCTATATTGGGAAAAAGAATGTCTACAAATAAAAACTACACAGAAGCATTGTGTGAAACTTCTTTCTGTTCTGTTTGTTCAACTAAAAGTGTTGAACCTTAGTTTTGATTGAGCCGTTCTGAAACACTCTTTCTGTAGAAAATGCAAGTGGACATTCGGAGCGCTAAGAGGGTAATAGTGGAAAAAGGAATGTCTCCAAATATAAACTACACAGTAGCATTCTGTGAAACTTCTTTCTGTTCTGTGCATTCAGCTAACAGAGTTAAACCATACTTTTGATTGAGCCGATCTGAACACTCTTTCTGTGGAAAATGCAACTGGACATTTGGAGCGCTAAGAGAGTACTAGTGGAAAAAGGAGTATATTCAAATATAAACTACACAGAAGCATTCTGTGAAACTTCTTTCTAATCTGAGCATTCAGCTAACAGAGTTAAACCATACTTTTGATTGAGCAGTTTTGAAACACTCTGTCTGTAGAAAATGCAACTGGACATTCGTAGCGCTAAGTGGGTAATAGTGGAAAAAAGAATATGTTCAAATACAAACTACACAGAAGCATTGTATGAAACTTCTTTCTGTTCTGTGCATTCAACTAACAGAGTTGAACCTTACTTTTGATTGAGCCGTTCTGAAACACTCTTTCTGTAGAAACTGCAATTGGACATTCTGAGCGCTAAGAGGCCTATATTGGGAAAAGAATGTCTACAAATAAAAACTACACAGAAGAATTGTGTGAAACTTCTTTCTGTTCTGTTTGTTCAACTAAAAGAGTTGAAACTTAGTTTTGATTGAGCCGTTCTGAAACACTCTTTCTGTAGAAAATGCAAGTGGAGATTCGGAGCGCTAAGAGGGTAATAGTGGAAAAAGGAATGTCTCCAAATATAAACTACACAGAATCATTCTGTGAAACTTCTTTCTGATCTGTGCATTCAGCTAACAGAGTTAAACCATACTTTTGATTGAGCAGATCTGAACACTATTTCTGTAGAAAATGCAACTGGACATTTGGAGCGCTAAGAGAGTAGTAGTGGAAAAAGGAATATATTCAAATATAAACTACACAGAAGCATTCTGTGAAACTTTTTTCTGATCTGAGCATTCAGCTAACAGAGTTAAACCATACTTTTGATTGAGCAGTTTTGAAACACTCTGTCTGTAGAAAATGCAACTGGACATTCGTAGCGCTAAGTGGGTAATAGTGGAAAAAAGAATATGTTCAAATATAAACTACACAGAAGCATTGTGTGAAACTTCTTTCTGTTCTGTGCATTCAACTAACAGAGGTGAACCTTACTTTTGATTGAGCCTTTCTGAAACACTCTTTCTGTAGAAACTGCAATTGGACATTCTGAGCGCTAAGAGGCCTATATTGGGAAAAATAATATCTTCAAATAAAAACTACACAGAAGCATTGTGTGAAACTTATTTCTGATATGTTCATTAAGCTAACAGAGTTAAACCATACTTTTGATTGCGCAGTTCTGAACACTCTTTCTGTAGAAAATGCAAGTGGACATTCGGAGCGCTAAGAGGGTAATAGTGGAAAAAGGAATATATTCAAATATAAACTACACAGTAGAATTCTGTGAAAATTCTTTCTGTTCTGTGCATTCAACTAACAGAGTTGAACCTTACTTTTGATTGAGCCGTTCTGAAACACTCTTTCTGTAGAATCTGCAATTGGACATGCTAAGCGCTAAGAGGCCTACATTGGGAAAAAGAATATCTTCAAATAAAAACTACACAGATGCATTCTGTGAAACTTATTTCTGATCTGTAAATTCAGTTAACAGAGATAAAACATAGTTTTGATTGAGCAGTTATGAAACAATCTTTCTGTAGAAAATGCAAGTGGAGATTCGGAGCGCTAAGAGGGTAATAGTGGAAAAAGGAATGTCTTCAAATATAAACTACACAGAATCATTCGGAGAAACTTCTTTCTGATCTGTGCATTCAGCTAACAGAGTTAAACCATACTTTTGATTGAGCAGATCTGAACACTCTTTCTGTAGAAATTGCAACTGGACATTTGGAGCGCTAAGAGCGTAGTAGTGGAAAAAGGAATATATTCAAATATAAACTACACAGAAGCATTCTGTGAAACTTCTTTCTGATCTGAGCATTCAGCTAACAGAGTTAAACCATACTTTTGATTGAGCAGTTTTGAAACACTCTGTCTGTAGAAATTGCAACTGGACATTCGTAGCGATAAGTGGGTAATAGTGGAAAAAATAATATGTTCAAATATAAACTACACAGAAGCATTGTATGAAACTTCTTTCTGTTCTGTGCATTCAACTAACAGAGTTGAACCTTACTTTTGATTGAGCCGTTCTGAAACACTCTTTCTGTAGAAACTGCAATTGGACATTCTGAGAGCTTGGAGGCCTATATTGGGAAAAAGAATGTCTACAAATAAAAACTACACAGAAGAATTGTGTGAAACTTCTTTCTGTTCTGTTTGTTCAACTAAAAGAGTTTAACCTTAGTTTTGATTGAGCCGTTCTGAAACACTCTTTCTGTAGAAAATGCAAGTGGAGATTCGGAGCGCTAAGAGGGTAATAGTGGAAAAAGGAATGTCTCCAAATATAAACTACACAGAATCATTCTGTGAAACTTCTTTCTGATCTGTGCATTCAGCTAACAGAGTTAAACCATACTTTTGATTGAGCAGATCTGAACACTCTTTCTGTAGAAAATGCAACTGGACATTTGGAGCGCTAAGAGAGTAGTAGTGGAAAAAGGAATATATTCAAATATAAACTACACAGAAGCATTCTGTGAAACTTCTTTCTGATCTGAGCATTCAGCTAACAGAGTTAAACCATACTTTTGATTGAGCAGTTTTGAAACACTCTGTCTGTAGAAAATGCAACTGGACATTCGTAGCGCTAAGTGGGTAATAGTGGAAAAAAGAATATGTTCAAATATAAACTACACAGAAGCATTGTATGAAACTCCTTTCTGTTCCGTGCATTCAACTAACAGAGTTGAACCTTACTTTTGATTGAGCCTTTCTGAAACACTCTTTCTGTAGAAACTGCAGTTGGACATGCTAAGCGCTAAGAGGCCTACATTGGGAAAAAGAATATCTTCAAATAAAAACTACACAGATGCATTCTGTGAAACTTATTTCTGATCTGTAAATTCAGTTAACAGAGATAAAACATATTTTTGACTGAGCAGTTATGAAAGATTCTTTTTGTAGAAAATGCAAGTGGAGATTCGGAGCGCTAAGTGGGTAATAGTGGAAAAAGGAATGTCTTCAAATATAAACTACACAGAATCATTCGGAGAAACTTCTTTATTATCTGTGCATTCAGCTAACAGAGTTAAACCATACTTTTGATTGAGCAGATCTGAACACTCTTTCTGTAGAAAATGCAACTGGACATTTGGAGCGCTAAGAGCGTAGTAGTGGAAAAAGGAATATATTCAAATATAAACAACACAGAAGCATTCTGTGAAACTTCTTTCTGATCTGTGCATTCAGCTAACAGAGTTAAACCATACTTTTGATTGAGCAGATCTGAACACTCTTTCTGTAGAAAATGCAACTGGACATTTGGAGCGCTAAGAGAGTACTAGTGGAAAAAGGAATATATTCAAATATAAACTACACAGAAGCATTCTGTGAAACTTCTTTCTGATCTGAGCATTCAGCTAACAGAGTTAAACCATACTTTTGATTGAGCAGTTTTGAAACACTCTGTCTGTAGAAAATGCAACTGGACATTCGTAGCGCTAAGTGGTAATAGTGGAAAGAAGAATACGTTCAAATATGAACTACACAAAAGCATTGTATGAAACTTCTTTCTGTTCTGTGCATTCAACTAACAGAGTTGAACTTTACTTTTGATTGAGCCTTTCTGAAACACTCTTTCTGTAGAAACTGCAATTGGACATTCTGAGCGCTAAGAGGCCTATATTGGGAAAAATAATATCTTCAAATAAAAACTACACAGAAGCATTGTGTGAAACTTATTTCTGATATGTTCATTAAGCTAACAGAGTTAAACCATACTTTTGATTGCGCAGTTCTGAACACTCTTTCTGTAGAAAATGAAAGTGGACATTCGGAGCGCTAAGAGGGTAATAGTGGAAAAAGGAATATATTCAAATATAAACTACACAGTAGCATTCTGTGAAAATTCTTTCTGTTCTGTGCATTCAACTAACAGAGTTGAACCTTACTTTTGATTGAGCCGTTCTGAAACACTCTTTCTGTAGAAACTGCAGTTGGACATGCTAAGCGCTAAGAGGCCTACATTGGGAAAAAAGAATATCTTCAAATAAAAACTACACAGATGCATTCTGTGAAACTTATTTCTGATCTGTAAATTCAGTTAACAGAGATAAAACATATTTTTGACTGAGCAGTTATGAAAGATTCTTTTTGTAGAAAATGCAAGTGGAGATTCGGAGCGCTAAGTGGGTAATAGTGGAAAAAGGAATGTCTTCAAATATAAACTACACAGAATAATTCGGAGAAACTTCTTTCTTATCTGTGCATTCAGCTAACAGAGTTAAACCATACTTTTGATTGAGCAGATCTGAACACTCTTTCTGTAGAAAATGCAACTGGACATTTGGAGCGCTAAGAGCGTAGTAGTGGAAAAAGGAATATATTCAAATATAAACAACACAGAAGCATTCTGTGAAACTTCTTTCTGATCTGTGCATTCAGCTAACAGAGTTAAACCATACTTTTGATTGAGCAGATCTGAACACTCTTTCTGTAGAAAATGCAACTGGACATTTGGAGCGCTAAGAGAGTACTAGTGGAAAAAGGAATATATTCAAATATAAACTACACAGAAGCATTCTGTGAAACTTCTTTCTGATCTGAGCATTCAGCTAACAGAGTTAAACCATACTTTCAATTGAGCAGTTTTGAAACACTCTGTCTGTAGAAAATGCAACTGGACATTCGTAGCGCTAAGTGGGTAATAGTGGAAAAAAGAATATGTTCAAATATAAACTACACAGAAGCATTGTATGAAACTTCTTTCTGTTCTGTGCATTCAACTAACAGAGTTGAACCTTACTTTTGATTGAGCCTTTCTGAAACACTCTTTCTGTAGAAACTGCAATTGGACATTCTGAGCGCTAAGAGGCCTCTATTGGGAAAAATAATATCTTCAAATAAAAACTACACAGAAGCATTGTGTGAAACTTATTTCTGATATGTTCATTAAGCTAACAGAGTTAAACCATACTTTTGATTGCGCAGTTCTGAACACTCTTTCTGTAGAATATGCAAGTGGACATTCGGAGCGCTAAGAGGGTAATAGTGGAAAAAGGAATATATTCAAATATAAACTACACAGTAGCATTCTGTGAAAATTCTTTCTGTTCTGTGCATTCAACTAACAGAGTTGAACCTTACTTTTGATTGAGCCGTTCTGAAACACTCTTTCTGTAGAAACTGCAATTGGACATGCTAAGCGCTAAGAGGCCTACATTGGGAAAAAATATCTTCAAATAAAAACTACACAGATGCATTCTGTGAAACTTATTTCTGATCTGTAAATTCAGTTAACAGAGATAAAGCATATTTTTGATTGAGCAGTTATGAAACACTCTTTTTGTAGAAAATGCAAGTGGAGATTTGGAGCGCTAAGAGGGTAATAGTGGAAAATGGAATGTCTTCAAATATTAACTACACAGAATCATTCGGTGAAACTTCTTTCTGATCTGTGCATTCAGCTAACAGAGTTAAACCATACTTTTGATTGAGCAGATCTGAACACACTTTCTGTAGAAAATGCAACTGGACATTTGGAGCGCTAAGAGCGTAGTAGTGGAAAAAGGAATATATTCAAATATAAACTACACAGAAGCATTGTGTGAAATTTCTTTCTGATCTGAGCATTCAGCTAACAGAGTTAAACCATACTTTTGATTGAGCAGTTTTGAAACAGTCTGTCTGTAGAAAATGCAACTGGACATTCGTAGCGCTAAGTGGGTAATAGTGGAAAAAAGAATATGTTCAAATATAAACTACACAGAAGCATTGTATGAAACTTTTTTGTGTTCTGTGCATTCAACTAACAGAGTTGAACCTTACTTTTGATTGAGCCGTTCTGAAACACTCTTTCTGTAGAAACTGGAATTGGACATTCTGAGCGCTAGGAGGCCTATATTGGGAAAAAGAATGTCTACAAATAAAAACTACACAGAAGAATTGTGTGAAACTTCTTTCTGTTCTGTTTGTTCAACTAAAAGAGTTGAACCTTACTTTTGATTGAGCCGTTCTGAAACACTCTTTCTGTAGAAAGTGCAATTGGACATGCTAAGCGCTAAGAGGCCTACATTGGGAAAAAGAATATCTTCAAATAAAAACTACACAGATGCATTCTGTGAAACTTATTTCTGATCTGTAAATTCAGTTAACAGAGATAAAGCATATTTTTGATTGAGCAGTTATGAAACACTCTTTTTGTAGAAAATGCAAGTGGAGATTCGGAGCGCTAAGAGGGTAATAGTGGAAAAAGGAATGTCTTCAAATATAAACTACACAGAATCATTCGGTGAAACTTCTTTCTGATCTGTGCATTCAGCTAACAGAGTTAAACCATACTTTTGATTGAGCAGATCTGAACACACTTTCTGTAGAAAATGCAACTGGACATTTGGAGCGCTAAGAGCGTAGTAGTGGAAAAAGGAATATATTCAAATATAAACTACACAGAAGCATTGTGTGAAACTTCTTTCTGATCTGAGCATTCAGCTAACAGAGTTAAAACATACTTTTGATTGAGCAGTTTTGAAACAGTCTGTCTGTAGAAAATGCAACTGGACATTCGTAGCGCTAAGTGGGTAATAGTGGAAAAAAGAATATGTTCAAATATAAACTACACAGAAGCATTGTATGAAACTTTTTTATGTTCTGTGCATTCAACTAACAGAGTTGAACCTTACTTTTGATTGAGCCTTTCTGAAACACTCTTTCTGTAGAAACTGCAATTGGACATTCTGAGCGCTAGGAGGCCTATATTGGGAAAAAGAATGTCTACAAATAAAAACTACACAGAAGAATTGTGTGAAACTTCTTTCTGTTCTGTTTGTTCAACTAAAAGAGTTGAACCTTAGTTTTGATTGAGCCGTTCTGAAACACTCTTTCTGTAGAAAATGCAAGTGGAGATTCGGAGCGCTAAGAGGGTAATAGTGGATAAAGGAATGTCTCCAAATATAAACTACGCAGAATCATTCTGTGAAACTTCTTTCTGATCTGTGCATTCAGCTAACAGAGTTAAACCATACTTTTGATTGAGCCGATCTGAACACTCTTTCTGTAGAAAATGCAACTGGACATTTGGAGCGCTAAGAGAGTACTAGTGGAAAAAGGAATATATTCAAATATAAACTACACAGAAGCATTCTGTGAAACTTCTTTCTAATCTGAGCATTCAGCTAACAGAGTTAAACCATACTTTTGATTGAGCAGTTTTGAAACACTCTGTCTGTAGAAAATGCAACTGGACATTCGTAGCGCTAAGTGGGTAATAGTGGAAAAAAGAATATGTTCAAATATAAACTACACAGAAGCATTGTATGAAACTTCTTTCTGTTCTGTGCATTCAACTAACAGAGTTGAACCTTACTTTTGATTGAGCCTTTCTGAAACACTCTTTCTGTAGAAACTGCAATTGGACGTTCTGAGCGCTAAGAGGCCTCTATTGGGAAAAATAATATCTTCAAATAAAAACTACACAGAAGCATTGTGTGAAACTTATTTCTGATATGTTCATTAAGCTAACAGAGTTAAACCATACTTTTGATTGCGCAGTTCTGAACACTCTTTCTGTAGAAAATGCAAGTGGACATTCGGAGCGCTAAGAGGGTAATAGTGGAAAAAGGAATATATTCAAATATAAACTACACAGTAGCATTCTGTGAAAATTCTTTCTGTTCTGTGCATTCAACTAACAGAGTTGAACCTTACTTTTGATTGAGCCGTTCTGAAACACTCTTTCTGTAGAAACTGCAATTGGACATGCTAAGCGCTAAGAGGCCTACATTGGGAAAAAGAATATCTTCAAATAAAACCTACACAGATGCATTCTGTGAAACTTATTTCTGATCTGTAAATTCAGTTAACAGAGATAAAGTATATTTTTGATTGAGCAGTTATGAAACACTCTTTTTGTAGAAAATGCAAGTGGAGATTCGGAGCGCTAAGAGGGTAATAGTGGAAAAAGGAATGTCTTCAAATATAAACTACACAGAATCATTCGGTGAAACTTCTTTCTGATCTGTGCATTCAGCTAACAGAGTTAAACCATACTTTTGATTGAGCAGATCTGAACACACTTTCTGTAGAAAATGCAACTGGACATTTGGAGCGCTAAGAGCGTAGTAGTGGAAAAAGGAATATATTCAAATATAAACTACACAGAAGCATTGTGTGAAACTTCTTTCTGATCTGAGCATTCAGCTAACAGAGTTAAACCATACTTTTGATTGAGCCGATCTGAACACTCTTTCTGTAGAAAATGCAACTGGACATTTGGAGCGCTAAGAGAGTACTAGTGGAAAAAGTAATATATTCAAATATAAACTACACAGAAGCATTGTGTGAAACTTCTTTCTGATCTGAGCATTCAGCTAACAGAGTTAAACCATACTTTTGATTGAGCAGTTTTGAAACAGTCTGTCTGTAGAAAATGCAACTGGACATTCGTAGCGCTAAGTGGGTAATAGTGGAAAAAAGAATATGTTCAAATATAAACTACACAGAAGCATTGTATGAAACTTTTCTGTTCTGTGCATTCAACTAACAGAGTTGAACCTTACTTTTGATTGAGCCTTTCTGAAACACTCTTTCTGTAGAAACTGCAATTGGACATTCTGAGCGCTAGGAGGCCTATATTGGGAAAAAGAATGTCTACAAATAAAAACTACACAGAAGCATTGTGTGAAAATATTTCTGTTCTGTTTGTTCAACTAAAAGAGTTGAACCTTAGTTTTGATTGAGCCGTTCTGAAACACTCTTTCTGTAGAAAATGCAAGTGGACATTCGGAGCGCTAAGAGGGTAATAGTGGAAAAAGGAATGTCTCCAAATATAAACTACACAGTAGCATTCTGTGAAACTTCTTTCTGTTCTGTGCATTCAGCTAACAGAGTTAAACCATACTTTTGATTGAGCAGATCTGAACACTCTTTCTGTAGAAAATGCAACTGGACATTTGGAGCGCTAAGAGAGTACTAGTGGAAAAAGGAATATATTCAAATATAAACTACACAGAAGCATTCTGTGAAACTTCTTTCTAATCTGAGCATTCAGCTAACAGAGTTAAACCATACTTTTGATTGAGCAGTTTTGAAACACTCTGTCTGTAGAAAATGCAACTGGACATTCGTAGCGCTAAGTGGGTAATAGTGGAAAAAAGAATATGTTCAAATATAAACTACACAGAAGCATTGTATGAAACTTCTTTCTGTTCTGTGCATTCAACTAACAGAGTTGAACCTTACTTTTGATTGAGCCTTTCTGAAACACTCTTTCTGTAGAAACTGCAATTGGACGTTCTGAGCGCTAAGAGGCCTCTATTGGGAAAAATAATATCTTCAAATAAAAACTACACAGAAGCATTGTGTGAAACTTATTTCTGATATGTTCATTAAGCTAACAGAGTTAAACCATACTTTTGATTGCGCAGTTCTGAACACTCTTTCTGTAGAAAATGAAAGTGGACATTCGGAGCGCTAAGAGGGTAATAGTGGAAAAAGGAATATATTCAAATATAAACTACACAGTAGCATTCTGTGAAAATTCTTTCTGTTCTGTGCATTCAACTAACAGAGTTGAACCTTACTTTTGATTGAGCCGTTCTGAAACACTCTTTCTGTAGAAACTGCAGTTGGACATGCTAAGCGCTAAGAGGCCTACATTGGGAAAAAAGAATATCTTCAAATAAAAACTACACAGATGCATTCTGTGAAACTTATTTCTGATCTGTAAATTCAGTTAACAGAGATAAAGCATATTTTTGACTGAGCAGTTATGAAAGATTCTTTTTGTAGAAAATGCAAGTGGAGATTCGGAGCGCTAAGTGGGTAATAGTGGAAAAAGGAATGTCTTCAAATATAAACTACACAGAATAATTCGGAGAAACTTCTTTCTTATCTGTGCATTCAGCTAACAGAGTTAAACCATACTTTTGATTGAGCAGATCTGAACACTCTTTCTGTAGAAAATGCAACTGGACATTTGGAGCGCTAAGAGCGTAGTAGTGGAAAAAGGAATATATTCAAATATAAACAACACAGAAGCATTCTGTGAAACTTCTTTCTGATCTGTGCATTCAGCTAACAGAGTTAAACCATACTTTTGATTGAGCAGATCTGAACACTCTTTCTGTAGAAAATGCAACTGGACATTTGGAGCGCTAAGAGAGTACTAGTGGAAAAAGGAATATATTCAAATATAAACTACACAGAAGCATTCTGTGAAACTTCTTTCTGATCTGAGCATTCAGCTAACAGAGTTAAACCATACTTTCAATTGAGCAGTTTTGAAACACTCTGTCTGTAGAAAATGCAACTGGACATTCGTAGCGCTAAGTGGGTAATAGTGGAAAAAAGAATATGTTCAAATATAAACTACACAGAAGCATTGTATGAAACTTCTTTCTGTTCTGTGCATTCAACTAACAGAGTTGAACCTTACTTTTGATTGAGCCTTTCTGAAACACTCTTTCTGTAGAAACTGCAATTGGACATTCTGAGCGCTAAGAGGCCTCTATTGGGAAAAATAATATCTTCAAATAAAAACTACACAGAAGCATTGTGTGAAACTTATTTCTGATATGTTCATTAAGCTAACAGAGTTAAACCATACTTTTGATTGCGCAGTTCTGAACACTCTTTCTGTAGAATATGCAAGTGGACATTCGGAGCGCTAAGAGGGTAATAGTGGAAAAAGGAATATATTCAAATATAAACTACACAGTAGCATTCTGTGAAAATTCTTTCTGTTCTGTGCATTCAACTAACAGAGTTGAACCTTACTTTTGATTGAGCCGTTCTGAAACACTCTTTCTGTAGAAACTGCAATTGGACATGCTAAGCGCTAAGAGGCCTACATTGGGAAAAAATATCTTCAAATAAAAACTACACAGATGCATTCTGTGAAACTTATTTCTGATCTGTAAATTCAGTTAACAGAGATAAAGCATATTTTTGATTGAGCAGTTATGAAACACTCTTTTTGTAGAAAATGCAAGTGGAGATTAGGAGCGCTAAGAGGGTAATAGTGGAAAAAGGAATGTCTTCAAATATTAACTACACAGAATCATTCGGTGAAACTTCTTTCTGATCTGTGCATTCAGCTAACAGAGTTAAACCATACTTTTGATTGAGCAGATCTGAACACACTTTCTGTAGAAAATGCAACTGGACATTTGGAGCGCTAAGAGCGTAGTAGTGGAAAAAGGAATATATTCAAATATAAACTACACAGAAGCATTGTGTGAAATTTCTTTCTGATCTGAGCATTCAGCTAACAGAGTTAAACCATACTTTTGATTGAGCAGTTTTGAAACAGTCTGTCTGTAGAAAATGCAACTGGACATTCGTAGCGCTAAGTGGGTAATAGTGGAAAAAAGAATATGTTCAAATATAAACTACACAGAAGCATTGTATGAAACTTTTTTGTGTTCTGTGCATTCAACTAACAGAGTTGAACCTTACTTTTGATTGAGCCGTTCTGAAACACTCTTTCTGTAGAAACTGGAATTGGACATTCTGAGCGCTAGGAGGCCTATATTGGGAAAAAGAATGTCTACAAATAAAAACTACACAGAAGAATTGTGTGAAACTTCTTTCTGTTCTGTTTGTTCAACTAAAAGAGTTGAACCTTACTTTTGATTGAGCCGTTCTGAAACACTCTTTCTGTAGAAAGTGCAATTGGACATGCTAAGCGCTAAGAGGCCTACATTGGGAAAAAGAATATCTTCAAATAAAAACTACACAGATGCATTCTGTGAAACTTATTTCTGATCTGTAAATTCAGTTAACAGAGATAAAGCATATTTTTGATTGAGCAGTTATGAAACACTCTTTTTGTAGAAAATGCAAGTGGAGATTCGGAGCGCTAAGAGGGTAATAGTGGAAAAAGGAATGTCTTCAAATATAAACTACACAGAATCATTCGGTGAAACTTCTTTCTGATCTGTGCATTCAGCTAACAGAGTTAAACCATACTTTTGATTGAGCAGATCTGAACACACTTTCTGTAGAAAATGCAACTGGACATTTGGAGCGCTAAGAGCGTAGTAGTGGAAAAAGGAATATATTCAAATATAAACTACACAGAAGCATTGTGTGAAACTTCTTTCTGATCTGAGCATTCAGCTAACAGAGTTAAAACATACTTTTGATTGAGCAGTTTTGAAACAGTCTGTCTGTAGAAAATGCAACTGGACATTCGTAGCGCTAAGTGGGTAATAGTGGAAAAAAGAATATGTTCAAATATAAACTACACAGAAGCATTGTATGAAACTTTTTTCTGTTCTGTGCATTCAACTAACAGAGTTGAACCTTACTTTTGATTGAGCCTTTCTGAAACACTCTTTCTGTAGAAACTGCAATTGGACATTCTGAGCGCTAGGAGGCCTATATTGGGAAAAAGAATGTCTACAAATAAAAACTACACAGAAGAATTGTGTGAAACTTCTTTCTGTTCTGTTTGTTCAACTAAAAGAGTTGAACCTTAGTTTTGATTGAGCCGTTCTGAAACACTCTTTCTGTAGAAAATGCAAGTGGAGATTCGGAGCGCTAAGAGGGTAATAGTGGATAAAGGAATGTCTCCAAATATAAACTACGCAGAATCATTCTGTGAAACTTCTTTCTGATCTGTGCATTCAGCTAACAGAGTTAAACCATACTTTTGATTGAGCCGATCTGAACACTCTTTCTGTAGAAAATGCAACTGGACATTTGGAGCGCTAAGAGAGTACTAGTGGAAAAAGGAATATATTCAAATATAAACTACACAGAAGCATTCTGTGAAACTTCTTTCTAATCTGAGCATTCAGCTAACAGAGTTAAACCATACTTTTGATTGAGCAGTTTTGAAACACTCTGTCTGTAGAAAATGCAACTGGACATTCGTAGCGCTAAGTGGGTAATAGTGGAAAAAAGAATATGTTCAAATATAAACTACACAGAAGCATTGTATGAAACTTCTTTCTGTTCTGTGCATTCAACTAACAGAGTTGAACCTTACTTTTGATTGAGCCTTTCTGAAACACTCTTTCTGTAGAAACTGCAATTGGACGTTCTGAGCGCTAAGAGGCCTCTATTGGGAAAAATAATATCTTCAAATAAAAACTACACAGAAGCATTGTGTGAAACTTATTTCTGATATGTTCATTAAGCTAACAGAGTTAAACCATACTTTTGATTGCGCAGTTCTGAACACTCTTTCTGTAGAAAATGCAAGTGGACATTCGGAGCGCTAAGAGGGTAATAGTGGAAAAAGGAATATATTCAAATATAAACTACACAGTAGCATTCTGTGAAAATTCTTTCTGTTCTGTGCATTCAACTAACAGAGTTGAACCTTACTTTTGATTGAGCCGTTCTGAAACACTCTTTCTGTAGAAACTGCAATTGGACATGCTAAGCGCTAAGAGGCCTACATTGGGAAAAAGAATATCTTCAAATAAAACCTACACAGATGCATTCTGTGAAACTTATTTCTGATCTGTAAATTCAGTTAACAGAGATAAAGCATATTTTTGATTGAGCAGTTATGAAACACTCTTTTTGTAGAAAATGCAAGTGGAGATTCGGAGCGCTAAGAGGGTAATAGTGGAAAAAGGAATGTCTTCAAATATAAACTACACAGAATCATTCGGTGAAACTTCTTTCTGATCTGTGCATTCAGCTAACAGAGTTAAACCATACTTTTGATTGAGCAGATCTGAACACACTTTCTGTAGAAAATGCAACTGGACATTTGGAGCGCTAAGAGCGTAGTAGTGGAAAAAGGAATATATTCAAATATAAACTACACAGAAGCATTGTGTGAAACTTCTTTCTGATCTGAGCATTCAGCTAACAGAGTTAAACCATACTTTTGATTGAGCCGATCTGAACACTCTTTCTGTAGAAAATGCAACTGGACATTTGGAGCGCTAAGAGAGTACTAGTGGAAAAAGTAATATATTCAAATATAAACTACACAGAAGCATTGTGTGAAACTTCTTTCTGATCTGAGCATTCAGCTAACAGAGTTAAACCATACTTTTGATTGAGCAGTTTTGAAACAGTCTGTCTGTAGAAAATGCAACTGGACATTCGTAGCGCTAAGTGGGTAATAGTGGAAAAAAGAATATGTTCAAATATAAACTACACAGAAGCATTGTATGAAACTTTTCTGTTCTGTGCATTCAACTAACAGAGTTGAACCTTACTTTTGATTGAGCCTTTCTGAAACACTCTTTCTGTAGAAACTGCAATTGGACATTCTGAGCGCTAGGAGGCCTATATTGGGAAAAAGAATGTCTACAAATAAAAACTACACAGAAGCATTGTGTGAAAATATTTCTGTTCTGTTTGTTCAACTAAAAGAGTTGAACCTTAGTTTTGATTGAGCCGTTCTGAAACACTCTTTCTGTAGAAAATGCAAGTGGACATTCGGAGCGCTAAGAGGGTAATAGTGGAAAAAGGAATGTCTCCAAATATAAACTACACAGTAGCATTCTGTGAAACTTCTTTCTGTTCTGTGCATTCAGCTAACAGAGTTAAACCATACTTTTGATTGAGCAGATCTGAACACTCTTTCTGTAGAAAATGCAACTGGACATTTGGAGCGCTAAGAGAGTACTAGTGGAAAAAGGAATATATTCAAATATAAACTACACAGAAGCATTCTGTGAAACTTCTTTCTAATCTGAGCATTCAGCTAACAGAGTTAAACCATACTTTTGATTGAGCAGTTTTGAAACACTCTGTCTGTAGAAAATGCAACTGGACATTCGTAGCGCTAAGTGGGTAATAGTGGAAAAAAGAATATGTTCAAATATAAACTACACAGAAGCATTGTATGAAACTTCTTTCTGTTCTGTGCATTCAACTAACAGAGTTGAACCTTACTTTTGATTGAGCCTTTCTGAAACACTCTTTCTGTAGAAACTGCAATTGGACGTTCTGAGCGCTAAGAGGCCTCTATTGGGAAAAATAATATCTTCAAATAAAAACTACACAGAAGCATTGTGTGAAACTTATTTCTGATATGTTCATTAAGCTAACAGAGTTAAACCATACTTTTGATTGCGCAGTTCTGAACACTCTTTCTGTAGAAAATGCAAGTGGACATTCGGAGCGCTAAGAGGGTAAGAGTGGAAAAAGGAATATATTCAAATATAAACTACACAGTAGCATTCTGTGAAAATTCTTTCTGTTCTGTGCATTCAACTAACAGAGTTGAACCTTACTTTTGATTGAGCCGTTCTGAAACACTCTTTCTGTAGAAACTGCAATTGGACATGCTAAGCGCTAAGAGGCCTACATTGGGAAAAAGAATATCTTCAAATAAAAACTACACAGATGCATTCTGTGAAACTTATTTCTGATCTGTAAATTCAGTTAACAGAGATAAAACATATTTTTGATTGAGCAGTTATGAAACACTCTTTTTGTAGAAAATGCAAGTGGAGATTCGGAGCGCTAAGAGGGTAATAGTGGAAAAAGGAATGTCTTCAAATATAAACTACACAGAATCATTCGGTGAAACTTCTTTCTGATCTGTGCATTCAGCTAACAGAGTTAAACCATAGTTTTGATTGAGCAGATCTGAACACACTTTCTGTAGAAAATGCAACTGGACATTTGGAGCGCTAAGAGCGTAGTAGTGGAAAAAGGAATATATTCAAATATAAACTACACAGAAGCATTGTGTGAAACTTCTTTCTGATCTGAGCATTCAGCTAACAGAGTTAAACCATACTTTTGATTGAGCAGTTTTGAAACAGTCTGTCTGTAGAAAATGCAACTGGACATTCGTAGCGCTAAGTGGGTAATAGTGGAAAAAAGAATATGTTCAAATATAAACTACACAGAAGCATTGTATGAAACATTTTTCTGTTCTGTGCATTCAACTAACAGAGTTGAACCTTACTTTTGATTGAGCCTTTCTGAAACACTCTTTCTGTAGAAACTGCAATTGGACATTCTGAGCGTTAGGAGGCCTATATTGGGAAAAAGAATGTCTACAAATAAAAACTACACAGAAGCATTGTGTGAAACTTCTTTCTGTTCTGTTTGTTCAACTAAAAGAGTTGAACCTTAGTTTTGATTGAGCCGTTCTGAAACACTCTTTCTGTAGAAAATGCAAGTGGACATTCGGAGCGCTAAGAGGGTAATAGTGGAAAAAGGAATGTCTCCAAATATAAACTACACAGTAGCATTCTGTGAAACTTCTTTCTGTTCTGTGCATTCAGCTAACAGAGTTAAACCATACTTTTGATTGAGCCGATCTGAACACTCTTTCTGTAGAAAATGCAACTGGACATTTGGAGCGCTAAGAGAGTACTAGTGGAAAAAGGAATATATTCAAATATAAACTACACAGAAGCATTCTGTGAAACTTCTTTCTAATCTGAGCATTCAGCTAACAGAGTTAAACCATACTTTTGATTGAGCAGTTTTGAAACACTCTGTCTGTAGAAAATGCAACTGGACATTCGTAGCGCTAAGTGGGTAATAGTGGAAAAAAGAATATGTTCAAATATAAACTACACAGAAGCATTGTATGAAACTTCTTTCTGTTCTGTGCATTCAACTAACAGAGTTGAACCTTACTTTTGATTGAGCCTTTCTGAAACACTCTTTCTGTAGAAACTGCAATTGGACGTTCTGAGCGCTATGAGGCCTCTATTGGGAAAAATAATATCTTCAAATAAAAACTACACAGAAGCATTGTGTGAAACTTATTTCTGATATGTTCATTAAGCTAACAGAGTTAAACCATACTTTTGATTGCGCAGTTCTGAACATTCTTTCTGTAGAAAATGCAAGTGGACATTCGGAGCGCTAAGAGGGTAATAGTGGAAAAAGGAATATATTCAAATATAAACTACACAGTAGCATTCTGTGAAAATTCTTTCTGTTCTGTGCATTCAACTAACAGAGTTGAACCTTACTTTTGATTGAGCCGTTCTGAAACACTCTTTCTGTAGAAACTGCAATTGGACATGCTAAGCGCTAAGAGGCCTACATTGGGAAAAAGAATATCTTCAAATAAAACCTACACAGATGCATTCTGTGAAACTTATTTCTGATCTGTAAATTCAGTTAACAGAGATAAAGCATATTTTTGATTGAGCAGTTATGAAACACTCTTTTTGTAGAAAATGCAAGTGGAGATTCGGAGCGCTAAGAGGGTAATAGTGGAAAAAGGAATGTCTTCAAATATAAACTACACAGAATCATTCGGTGAAACTTCTTTCTGATCTGTGCATTCAGCTAACAGAGTTAAACCATACTTTTGATTGAGCAGATCTGAACACACTTTCTGTAGAAAATGCAACTGGACATTTGGAGCGCTAAGAGCGTAGTAGTGGAAAAAGGAATATATTCAAATATAAACTACACAGAAGCATTGTGTGAAACTTCTTTCTGATCTGAGCATTCAGCTAACAGAGTTAAACCATACTTTTGATTGAGCAGTTTTGAAACAGTCTGTCTGTAGAAAATGCAACTGGACATTCGTAGCGCTAAGTGGGTAATAGTGGAAAAAAGAATATGTTCAAATATAAACTACACAGAAGCATTGTATGAAACTTTTTTCTGTTCTGTGCATTCAAATAACAGAGTTGAACCTTACTTTTGATTGAGCCTTTCTGAAACACTCTTTCTGTAGAAACTGCAATTGGACATTCTGAGCGCTAGAAGGCCTATATTGGGAAAAAGAATGTCTACAAATAAAAACTACACAGAAGCATTGTGTGAAACTTCTTTCTGTTCTGTTTGTTCAACTAAAAGGGTTGAACCTTAGTTTTGATTGAGCCGTTCTGAAACACTCTTTCTGTAAAAATGCAAGTGGACATTCGGAGCGCTAAGAGGGTAATAGTGGAAAAAGGAATGTCTCCAAATATAAACTACACAGTAGCATTCTGTGAAACTTCTTTCTGTTCTGTGCATTCAGCTAACAGAGTTAAACGATACTTTTGATTGAGCCGATCTGAACACTCTTTCTGTGGAAAATGCAACTGGACATTTGGAGCGCTAAGAGAGTACTAGTGGAAAAATGAGTATATTCAAATATAAACTACACAGAAGCATTCTGTGAAACTTCTTTCTAATCTGAGCATTCAGCTAACAGAGTTAAACCATACTTTTGATTGAGCAGTTTTGAAACACTCTGTCTGTAGAAAATGCAACTGGACATTCGTAGCGCTAAGTGGGTAATAGTGGAAAAAAGAATATGTTCAAATATAAACTACACAGAAGCATTGTATGAAACTTCTTTCTGTTCTGTGCATTCAACTAACAGAGTTGAACCTTACTTTTGATTGAGCCTTTCTGAAACACTCTTTCTGTAGAAACTGCAATTGGACATTCTGAGCGCTAAGAGGCCTCTATTGGGAAAAATAATATCTTCAAATAAAAACTACACAGAAGCATTGTGTGAAACTTATTTCTGATATGTTCATTAAGCTAACAGAGTTAAACCATACTTTTGATTGCGCAGTTCTGAACACTCTTTCTGTAGAAAATGCAAGTGGACATTCGGAGCGCTAAGAGGGTAATAGTGGAAAAAGGAATATATTCAAATATAAACTACACAGTAGCATTCTGTGAAAATTCTTTCTGTTCTGTGCATTCAACTAACAGAGTTGAACCTTACTTTTGATTGAGCCGTTCTGAAACACTCTTTCTGTAGAAACTGCAATTGGACATGCTAAGCGCTAAGAGGCCTACATTGGGAAAAAGAATATCTTCAAATAAAAACTACACAGATGCATTCTGTGAAACTTATTTCTGATCTGTAAATTCAGTTAACAGAGATAAAGCATATTTTTGATTGAGCAGTTATGAAACACTCTTTTTGTAGAAAATGCAAGTGGAGATTCGGAGCGCTAAGTGGGTAATAGTGGAAAAAGGAATGTCTTCAAATATAAACTACACAGAATCATTCGGTGAAACTTCTTTCTGATCTGTGCATTCAGCTAACAGAGTTAAACCATACTTTTGATTGAGCAGATCTGAACACACTTTCAGTAGAAAATGCAACTGGACATTTGGAGCGCTAAGAGCGTAGTAGTGGAAAAAGGAATATATTCAAATATAAACTACACAGAAGCATTGTGTGAAACTTCTTTCTGATCTGAGCATTCAGCTAACAGAGTTAAACCATACTTTTGATTGAGCAGTTTTGAAACAGTCTGTCTGTAGAAAATGCAACTGGACATTCGTAGCGCTAAGTGGGTAATAGTGGAAAAAAGAATATGTTCAAATATAAACTACACAGAAGCATTGTATGAAACTTCTTTCTGTTCTGTGCATTCAACTAACAGAGTTGAACCTTACTTTTGATTGAGCCGTACTGAAACACTCTTTCTGTAGAAACTGCAATTGGACATTCTGAGCGCTAGGAGGCCTATATTGGGAAAAAGAATGTCTACAAATAAAAACTACACAGAAGAATTGTGTGAAACTTCTTTCTGTTCTGTTTGTTCAACTAAAAGAGTTGAACCTTAGTTTTGATTGAGCCGTTCTGAAACACTCTTTCTGTAGAAAATGCAAGTGGAGATTCGGAGCGCTAAGAGGGTAATAGTGGAAAAAGGAATGTCTCCAAATATAAACTACACAGAATCATTATGTGAAACTTCTTTCTGATCTGTGCATTCATCTAACAGAGTTAAACCATACTTTTGATTGAGCAGATCTGAACACTCTTTCTGTAGAAAATGCAACTGGACATTTGGAGCGCTAAGAGAGTACTAGTGGAAAAAGGAATATATTCAAATATAAACTACACAGAAGCATTCTGTGAAACTTCTTTCTAATCTGAGCATTCAGCTAACAGAGTTAAACCATACTTTTGATTGAGCAGTTTTGAAGCACTCTGTCTGTAGAAAATGCAACTGGACATTCGTAGCGCTAAGTGGGTAATAGTGGAAAAAAGAATATGTTCAAATATAAACTACACAGAAGCATTGTATGAAACTTCTTTCTGTTCTGTGCATTCAATTAACAGAGTTGAACCTGACTTTTGATTGAGCCTTTCTGAAACACTCTTTCTGTAGAAACTGCAATTGGACATTCTGAGCGCTAAGAGGCCTATATTGGGAAAAATAATATCTTCAAATAAAAACTACACAGAAGCATTGTGTGAAACTTATTTCTGATATGTTCATTAAGCTAACAGAGTTAAACCATACTTTTGATTGCGCAGTTCTGAACACTCTTTCTGTAGAATATGCAAGTGGACTTTCGGAGCGCTAAGAGGGTAATAGTGGAAAAAGGAATATATTCAAATATAAACTACACAGTAGAATTCTGTGAAAATTCTTTCTGTTCTGTGCATTCAACTAACAGAGTTGAACCTTACTTTTGATTGAGCCGTTCTGAAACACTCTTTCTGTAGAAACTGCAATTGGACATGCTAAGCGCTAAGAGGCCTACATTGGGAAAAAGAATATCTTCAAATAAAAACTACACAGATGCATTCTGTGAAACTTATTTCTGATCTGTAAATTCAGTTAACAGAGATAAAACATATTTTTGATTGAGCAGTTATGAAACACTCTTTCTGTAGAAAATGCAAGTGGAGATTCGGAGCGCTAAGAGGGTAATAGTGGAAAAAGGAATGTCTTCAAATATAAACTACACAGAATCATTCGGTGAAACTTCTTTCTCATCTGTGCATTCAGCTATCAGAGTTAAACCATACTTTTGATTGAGCAGATCTGAACACTCTTTCTGTAGAAAATGCAACTGGACATTTGGAGCGCTAAGAGCGTAGTAGTGGAAAAAGTAATATATTCAAATATAAACTACACAGAAGCATTCTGTGAAACTTCTTTCTGATCTGAGCATTCAGCTAACAGAGTTAAACCATACTTTTGATTGAGCAGTTTGAAACATTCTGTCTGTAGAAAATGCAACTGGACATTCGTAGCGCTAAGTGGGTAATAGTGGAAAAAAGAATATGTTCAAATACAAACTACACAGAAGCATTGTATGAAACTTCTTTCTGTTCTGTGCATTCAACTAACAGAGTTGAACCTTACTTTTGATTGAGCCGTTCTGAAACACTCTTTCTGTAGAAACTGCAATTGGACATTCTCAGCGCTAAGAGGCCTATATTGGGAAAAAGAATGTCTACAAATAAAAACTACACAGAAGAATTGTGTGAAACTTCTTTCTGTTCTGTTTGTTCAACTAAAAGAGTTGAAACTTAGTTTTGATTGAGCCGTTCTGAAACACTCTTTCTGTAGAAAATGCAAGTGGAGATTCGGAGCGCTAAGAGGGTAATAGTGGAAAAAGGAATGTCTCCAAATATAAACTACACAGAATCATTCTGTGAAACTTATTTCTGATCTGTGCATTCAGCTAACAGAGTTAAACCATACTTTTGATTGAGCAGATCTGAACACTATTTCTGTAGAAAATGCAACTGGACATTTGGAGCGCTAAGAGAGTAGTAGTGGAAAAAGGAATATATTCAAATATAAACTACACAGAAGCATTCTGTGAAACTTCTTTCTGATCTGAGCATTCAGCTAACAGAGTTAAACCATACTTTTGATTGAGCAGTTTTGAAACACTCTGTCTGTAGAAAATGCAACTGGACATTCGTAGCGCTAAGGGGGTAATAGTGGAAAAAAGAATATGTTCAAATATAAACTACACAGAAGCATTGTGTGAAACTTCTTTCTGTTCTGTGCATTCAACTAACAGAGTTGAACCTTACTTTTGATTGAGCCTTTCTGAAACACTCTTTCTGTAGAAACTGCAATTGGACATTCTGAGGGCTAAGAGGCCTATATTGGGAAAAATAATATCTTCAAATAAAAACTACACAGAAGCATTGTGTGAAACTTATTTCTGATACGTTCATTAAGCTAACAGAGTTAAACCATACTTTTGATTGCGCAGTTGTGAACACTCTTTCTGTAGAAAATGCAAGTGGACATTCGGAGCGCTAAGAGGGTAATAGTGGAAAAAGGAATATATGCAAATATAAACTACACAGTAGCATTCTGTGAAAATTCTTTCTGATCTGTGCATTCAGCTAACAGAGTTAAACCATACTTTTGATTGAGCAGATCTGAACACTCTTTCTGTAGAAAATGCAAGTGGACTTTCGGAGCGCTAAGAGGGTAATAGTGGAAAAAGGAATATATTCAAATATAAACTACACAGTAGAATTCTGTGAAAATTCTTTCTGTTCTGTGCATTCAACTAACAGAGTTGAACCTTACCTTTGATTGAGCTGTTCTGAAACACTCTTTCTGTAGAAACTGCAATTGGACATGCTAAGCGCTAAGAGGCCTACATTGGGAAAAAGAATATCTTCAAATAAAAACTACACAGATGCATTCTGTGAAACTTATTTCTGATCTGTAAATTCAGTTAACAGAGATAAAACATAGTTTTGATTGAGCAGTTATGAAACACTCTTTCTGTAGAAAATGCAAGTGGAGATTCGGAGCGCTAAGAGGGTAATAGTGGAAAAAGGAATGTCTTCAAATATAAACTACACAGAATCATTCGGTGAAACTTCTTTCTGATCTGTGCATTCAGCTAACAGAGTTAAACCATACTTTTGATTGAGCAGATCTGAACACTCTTTCTGTAGAAATTGCAACTGGACATTTGGAGCGCTAAGAGCGTAGTAGTGGAAAAAGGAATATATTCAAATATAAACTACACAGAAGCATTCTGTGAAACTTCTTTCTGATCTGAGCATTCAGCTAACAGAGTTAAACCATACTTTTGATTGAGCAGTTTTGAAACACTCTGTCTGTAGAAATTGCAACTGGACATTCGTAGCGCTAAGTGGGTAATAGTGGAAAAAAGAATATGTTCAAATATAAACTACACAGAATCATTGTATGAAACTTCTTTCTGTTCTGTGCATTCAACTAACAGAGTTGAACCTTACTTTTGATTGAGCCGTTCTGAAACACTCTTTCTGTAGAAACTACAATTGGACATTCTGAGCGCTAAGAGGCCTATATTGGGAAAAAGAATGTCTACAAATAAAAACTACACAGAAGAATTGTGTGAAACTTCTTTCTGTTCTGTTTGCTCAAATAAAAGAGTTGAACCTTAGTTTTGATTGAGCCGTTCTGAAACACTCTTTCTGTAGAAAATGCAAGTGGAGATTCGGAGCGCTAAGAGGGTAATAGTGGAAAAAGGAATGTCTCCAAATATAAACTACACAGAATCATTCTGTGAAACTTCTTTCTGATCTGTGCATTCAGCTAACAGAGTTAAACCATACTTTTGATTGAGCAGATCTGAACACTCTTTCTGTAGAAAATGCAACTGGACATTTGGAGCGCTAAGAGAGTAGTATTGGAAAAAGGAATATATTCAAATATAAACTACACAGAAGCATTCTGTGAAACTTCTTTCTGATCTGAGCATTCAGCTAACAGAGTTAAACCATACTTTTGATTGAGCAGTTTTGAAACACTCTGTCTGTAGAAAATGCAACTGGACATTCGTAGCGCTAAGGGGGTAATAGTGGAAAAAAGAATATGTTCAAATATAAACTACACAGAAGCATTGTGTGAAACTTGTTTCTGTTCTGTGCATTCAACTAACAGAGTTGAACCTTACTTTTGATTGAGCCTTTCTGAAACACTCTTTCTGTAGAAACTGCAATTGGACATTCTGAGGGCTAAGAGGCCTATATTGGGAAAAATAATATCTTCAAATAAAAACTACACAGAAGCATTGTGTGAAACTTATTTCTGATACGTTCATTAAGCTAACAGAGTTAAACCATACTGTTGATTGCGCAGTTCTGAACACTCTTTCTGTAGAAAATGCAAGTGGTCATTCGGACCGCTAAGAGGGTAATAGTGGAAAAAGGAATATATGCAAATATAAACTACACAGTAGCATTCTGTGAAAATTCTTTCTGATCTGTCCATTCAGCTAACAGAGTTAAACCATACTTTTGATTGAGCAGATCTGAACACTCTTTCTGTAGAAAATGCAAGTGGACTTTCGGAGCGCTAAGAGGGTAATAGTGGAAAAAGGAATATATTCAAATATAAACTACACAGTAGAATTCTGTGAAAATTCTTTCTGTTCTGTGCATTCAACTAACAGAGTTGAACCTTACCTTTGATTGAGCCGTTCTGAAACACTCTTTCTGTAGAAACTGCAATTGGACATGCTAAGCGCTAAGAGGCCTACATTGGGAAAAAGAATATCTTCAAATAAAAACTACACAGATGCATTCTGTGAAACTTATTTCTGATCTGTAAATTCAGTTAACAGAGATAAAACATAGTTTTGATTGAGCAGTTATGAAACACTCTTTCTGTAGAAAATGCAAGTGGAGATTCGGAGCGCTAAGAGGGTAATAGTGGAAAAAGGAATGTCTTCAAATATAAACTACACAGAATCATTCGGTGAAACTTCTTTCTGATCTGTGCATTCAGCTAACAGAGTTAAACCATACTTTTGATTGAGCAGATCTGAACACTCTTTCTGTAGAAATTGCAACTGGACATTTGGAGCGCTAAGAGCGTAGTAGTGGAAAAAGGAATATATTCAAATATAAACTACACAGAAGCATTGTGTGAAACTTCTTTCTGATCTGAGCATTCAGCTAACAGAGTTAAACCATACTTTTGATTGAGCAGTTTTGAAACAGTCTGTCTGTAGAAAATGCAACTGGACATTCGTAGCGCTAAGTGGGTAATAGTGGAAAAAAGAATATGTTCAAATATAAACTACACAGAAGCATTGTATGAAACTTCTTTCTGTTCTGTGCATTCAACTAACAGAGTTGAACCTTACTTTTGATTGAGCCGTACTGAAACACTCTTTCTGTAGAAACTGCAATTGGACATTCTGAGCGCTAGGAGGCCTATATTGGGAAAAAGAATGTCTACAAATAAAAACTACACAGAAGAATTGTGTGAAACTTCTTTCTGTTCTGTTTGTTCAACTAAAAGAGTTGAACCTTAGTTTTGATTGAGCCGTTCTGAAACACTCTTTCTGTAGAAAATGCAAGTGGAGATTCGGAGCGCTAAGAGGGTAATAGTGGAAAAAGGAATGTCTCCAAATATAAACTACACAGAATCATTATGTGAAACTTCTTTCTGATCTGTGCATTCATCTAACAGAGTTAAACCATACTTTTGATTGAGCAGATCTGAACACTCTTTCTGTAGAAAATGCAACTGGACATATGGAGCGCTAAGAGAGTACTAGTGGAAAAAGGAATATATTCAAATATAAACTACACAGAAGCATTCTGTGAAACTTCTTTCTAATCTGAGCATTCAGCTAACAGAGTTAAACCATACTTTTGATTGAGCAGTTTTGAAACACTCTGTCTGTAGAAAATGCAACTGGACATTCGTAGCGCTAAGTGGGTAATAGTGGAAAAAAGAATATGTTCAAATATAAACTACACAGAAGCATTGTATGAAACTTCTTTCTCTTCTGTGCATTCAACTAACAGTGTTGAACCTTACTTTTGATTGAGCCTTTCTGAAACACTCTTTCTGTAGAAACTGCAATTGGACGTTCTGAGCGCTAAGAGGCCTCTATTGGGAAAAATAATATCTTCAAATAAAAACTACACAGAAGCATTGTGTGAAACTTATTTCTGATATGTTCATTAAGCTAACAGAGTTAAACCATACTTTTGATTGCGCAGTTCTGAACACTCTTTCTGTAGAAAATGCAAGTGGACATTCGGAGCGCTAAGAGGGTAATAGTGGAAAAAGGAATATATACAAATATAAACTACACAGTAGCATTCTGTGAAAATTCTTTCTGTTCTGTGCATTCAACTAACAGAGTTGAACCTTACTTTTGATTGAGCCGTTCTGAAACACTCTTTCTGTAGAATCTGCAATTGGACATGCTAAGCGCTAAGAGGCCTACATTGGGAAAATGAATATCTTCAAATAAAAACTACACAGATGCATTCTGTGAAACTTATTTCTGATCTGTAAATTCAGTTAACAGAGATAAAACATATTTTTGATTGAGCAGTTATGAAACACTCTTTTTGTAGAAAATGCAAGTGGAGATTCGGAGCGCTAAGAGGGTAATAGTGGAAAAAGGAATGTCTTCAAATGTAAACTACACAGAATCATTCGGTGAAATTTCTTTCTGATCTGTGCATTCAGCTAACAGAGTTAAACCATATTTTGATTGAGCAGATCTGAACACTCTTTCTGTAGAAAATGCAACTGGACGTTTGGAGCGCTAAGAGCGTTGTAGTGGAAAAAGGAATATATTCAAATATAAACTACACAGAAGCATTCTGTGAAACTTCTTTCTGATCTGAGGATTCAGCTAACAGAGTTAAACCATACTTTTGATTGAGCAGTTTTGAAACACTCTGTCTGTAGAAAATGCAACTGGACATTCGTAGCGCTAAGTGGGTAATAGTGGAAAAAAGAATATGTTCAAATATAAACTACACAGAAGCATTGAATGAAACTTCTTTCTGTTCTGTGCATTCAACTAACAGAGTTGAACCTTACTTTTGATTGAGCCGTTCTGAAACACTCTTTCTGTAGAAACTGCAATTGGACATTCTGAGCGCTAAGAGGCCTATATTGGGAAAAAGAATGTCTACAAATAAAAACTACACAGAAGAATTTTGTGAAACTTCTTTCTGTTCTGTTTGTTCAACTAAAAGAGTTGAACCTTAGTTTTGATTGAGCCGTTCTGAAACACTCTTTCTGTAGAAAATGCAAGTGGAGATTCGGAGTGCTAAGAGGGTAATAGTGGAAAAAGGAATGTCTCCAAATATAAACTACACAGAATCATTCTGTGAAACTTCTTTCTGATCTGTGCATTCAGCTAACAGAGTTAAACCATACTTTTGATTGAGCAGATCTGAACACTCTTTCTGAAGAAAATGCAACTGGACATTTGGAGCGCTAAGAGAGTAGTAGTGGAAAAAGGAATATATTCAAATATAAACTACACAGAAGCATTTTGTGAAACTTCTTTCTGATCTGAGCATTCAGCTAACAGAGTTAAACCATACTTTTGATTGAGCAGTTTTGAAACACTCTGTCCGTAGAAAATGCAACTGGACATTCGTAGTGCTAAGTGGGTAATAGTGGAAAAAAGAATATGTTCAAATATAAACTACACAGAAGCATTGTATGAAACTTCTTTCTGTTCTGTGCATTCAATTAACAGAGTTGAACCTGACTTTTGATTGAGCCTTTCTGAAACACTCTTTCTGTAGAAACTGCAATTGTACCTTCTGAGCGCTAAGAGGCCTATATTGGGAAAAATAATATCTTCAAATAAAAACTACACAGAAGCATTGTGTGAAACTTATTTCTGATATGTTCATTAAGCTAACAGAGTTAAACCATACTTTTGATTGCGCAGTTCTGAACACTCTTTCTGTAGAATATGCAAGTGGACTTTCGGAGCGCTAAGAGGGTAATAGTGGAAAAAGGAATATATTCAAATATAAACTACACAGTAGAATTCTGTGAAAATTCTTTCTGTTCTGTGCATTCAACTAACAGAGTTGAACCTTACTTTTGATTGAGCCGTTCTGAAACACTCTTTCTGTAGAAACTGCAATTGGACATGCTAAGCGCTAAGAGGCCTACATTGGGAAAAAGAATATCTTCAAATAAAAACTACACAGATGCATTCTGTGAAACTTATTTCTGATCTGTAAATTCAGTTAACAGAGATAAAACATATTTTTGATTGAGCAGTTATGAAACACTCTTTCTGTAGAAAATGCAAGTGGAGATTCGGAGCGCTAAGAGGGTAATAGTGGAAAAAGGAATATATTCAAATATAAACTACACAGTAGAATTCTGTGAAAATTCTTTCTGTTCTGTGCATTCAACTAACAGAGTTGAACCTTACCTTTGATTGAGCCGTTCTGAAACACTCTTTCTGTAGAAACTGCAATTGGACATTCTAAGCGCTAAGAGGCCTACATTGGGAAAAAGAATATCTTCAAATAAAAACTACACAGATGCATTCTGTAAAACTTATTTCTGATCTGTAAATTCAGTTAACAGAGATAAAACATAGTTTTGATTGAGCAGTTATGAAACACTCTTTCTGTAGAAAATGCAAGTGGAGATTCGGAGCGCTAAGAGGGTAATAGTGGAAAAAGGAATGTCTTCAAATATAAACTACACAGAATCATTCGGTGAAACTTCTTTCTGATCTGTGCATTCAGCTAACAGAGTTAAACCATACTTTTGATTGAGCAGATCTGAACACTCTTTCTGTAGAAATTGCAACTGGACATTTGGAGCGCTAAGAGCGTAGTAGTGGAAAAAGGAATATATTCAAATATAAACTACACAGAAGCATTCTGTGAAACTTCTTTCTGATCTGAGCATTCAGCTAACAGAGTTAAACCATACTTTTGATTGAGCAGTTTTGAAACACTCTGTCTGTAGAAATTGCAACTGGACATTCGTAGCGCTAAGTGGGTAATAGGGGAAAAAAGAATATGTTCAAATATAAACTACACAGAATCATTGTATGAAACTTCTTTCTGTTCTGTGCATTCAACTAACAGAGTTGAACCTTACTTTTGATTGAGCCGTTCTGAAACACTCTTTCTGTAGAAAATACAATTGGACATTCTGAGCGCTAAGAGGCCTATATTGGGAAAAAGAATGTCTACAAATAAAAACTACACAGAAGAATTGTGTGAAACTTCTTTCTGTTCTGTTTGCTCAAATAAAAGAGTTGAACCTTAGTTTTGATTGAGCCGTTCTGAAACACTCTTTCTGTAGAAAATGCAAGTGGAGATTCGGAGCGCTAAGAGGGTAATAGTGGAAAAAGGAATGCCTCCAAATATAAACTACACAGAATCATTCTGTGAAACTTCTTTCTGATCTGTGCATTCAGCTAACAGGGTTAAACCATACTTTTGATTGAGCAGATCTGAACACTCTTTCTGTAGAAAATGCAACTGGACATTTGGAGCGCTAAGAGAGTAGTATTGGAAAAAGGAATATATTCAAATATAAACTACACAGAAGCATTCTGTGAAACTTCTTTCTGATCTGAGCATTCAGCTAACAGAGTTAAACCATACTTTTGATTGAGCAGTTTTGAAACACTCTGTCTGTACAAAATGCAACTGGACATTCGTAGCGCTAAGTGGGTAATAGTGGAAAAAAGAATATGTTCAAATATAAACTACACAGAAGCACTGTATGAAACTTCTTTCTGTTCTGTGCATTCAACTAACAGAGTTGAACCTTACTTTTGATTGAGCCTTTCTGAAACACTCTTTCTGTAGAAACTGCAATTGGACATTCTGAGCGCTAAGAGGCCTATATTGGGAAAAATAATATCTTCAAATAAAAACTACACAGAAGCATTGTGTGAAACTTATTTCTGATACGTTCATTAAGCTAACAGAGTTAAACCATACTTTTGATTGCGCAGTTCTGAACACTCTTTCTGTAGAAAATGCAAGTGGACATTCGGAGCGCTAAGAGGGTAATAGTGGAAAAAGGAATATATGCAAATATAAACTACACAGTAGCATTCCGTGAAAATTCTTTCTGTTCTGTGCATTCAACTGACAGAGTTGAACCTTACTTTTGATTGAGCCGTTCTGAAACACTCTTTCTGTAGAAACTGCAATTGGACATGCTAAGCGCTAAGAGGCCTACATTGGGAAAAAGAATATCTTCAAATAAAAACTACACAGATGCATTCTCTGAAACTTATTTCTGATCTGTAAATTCAGTTAACAGAGATAAAACATATTTTTGATTGAGCAGTTATGAAACACTCTTTTTGTAGAAAATGCAAGTGGAGATTCGGAGCGCTAAGTGGGTAATAGTGGAAAAAGGAATGTCTTCAAATATAAACTACACAGAATCATTCGGTGAAACTTCTTTCTGATCTGTGCATTCAGCTAACAGAGTTAAACCATACTTTTGATTGAGCAGATCTGAACACTCTTTCTGTAGAAAATGCAACTGGACATTTGGAGCGCTAAGAGCGTAGTAGTGGAAAAAGGAATATATTCAAATATAAACTACACAGAAGCATTCTGTGAAACTTCTTTCTGATCTGAGGATTCAGCTAACAGAGTTAAACCATACTTTTGATTGAGCAGTTTTGAAACACTCTGTCTGTAGAAAATGCAACTGGACATTCGTAGCGCTAAGTGGGTAATAGTGGAAAAAAGAATATGTTCAAATATAAACTACACAGAAGCATTGTATGAAACTTCTTTCTGTTCTGTGCATTCAACTAACAGAGTTGAACCTTACTTTTGATTGAGCCGTTCTGAAACACTCTTTCTGTAGAAACTGCAATTGGACATTCTGAGCGCTAAGAGGCCTATATTGGGAAAAATAATATCTTCAAATAAAAGCTACACAGAAGCATTTTGTGAAACTTATTTCTGATATGTTCATTAAGCTAACAGAGTTAAACCATACTTTTGATTGCGCAGTTCTGAACACTCTTTCTGTAGAAAATGCAAGTGGACATTCGGAGCGCTAAGAGGGTAATAGTGGAAAAAGGAATATATTCAAATATAAACTACACAGTAGCATTCTGTGAAAATTCTTTCTGTTCTGTGCATTCAACTAACAGAGTTGAACCTTACTTTTGATTGAGCCGTTCTGAAACACTCTTTCTGTAGAAACTGCAATTGGACAGGCTAAGCGCTAAGAGGCCTACATTGGGAAAAAGAATATCTTCAAATAAAAACTACACAGATGCATTCTGTGAAACTTATTTCTGATCTGTAAATTCAGTTAACAGAGATAAAACATATTTTTGATTGAGCAGTTATGAAACACTCTTTTTGTAGAAAATGCAAGTGGAGATCCGGAGCGCTAAGTGGGTAATAGTGGAAAAAGGAATGTCTTCAAATATAAACTACACAGAATCATTCGGTGAAACTTCTTTCTGATCTGTGCATTCAGCTAACAGAGTTAAACCATACTTTTGATTGAGCAGATCTGAACACTCTTTCTGTAGAAATTGCAACTGGACATTTGGAGCGCTAAGAGCGTAGTAGTGGAAAAAGGAATATATTCAAATATAAACTACACAGAAGCATTCTGTGAAACATCTTTCTGATCTGAGCATTCAGCTAACAGAGTTAAACCATACTTTTGATTGAGCAGTTTTGAAACACTCTGTATGTAGAAAATGCAACTGGACATTCGTAGCGCTAAGTGGGTAATAGTGGAAAAAAGAATATGTTCAAATAGAAACTACGCAGAAGCATTGTATGAAACTACTTTCTGTTCTGTGCATTCAACTAACAGAGTTGAACCTTACTTTTGATTGAGCCGTTCTGAAACACTCTTTCTGTAGAAACTGCAATTGGACATTCTGAGCGCTAAGAGGCCTATATTGGGAAAAAGAATGTCTACAAATAAAAACTACACAGAAGAATCGTGTGAAACTTCTTTCTGTTCTGTTTGCTCAACTAAAAGAGTTGAACCTTAGTTTTGATTGAGCCGTTCTGAAACACTCTTTCTGTAGAAAATGCAAGTGGAGATTCGGAGCGCTAAGAGGGTAATAGTGGAAAAAGGAATGTCTCCAAATATAAACTACACAGGATCATTCTGTGAAACTTCTTTCTGATCTGTGCATTCAGCTAACAGAGTTAAACCATACTTTTGATTGAGCAGATCTGAACACTCTTTCTGTAGAAAATGCAACTGGACATTTGGAGCGCTAAGAGAGTAGTAGTGGAAAAAGGAATATATTCAAATATAAACTACACAGAAGCATTCTGTGAAACTTCTTTCTGATCTGAGCATTCAGCTAACAGAGTTAAACCATACTTTTGATTCAGCAGTTTTGAAACACTCTGTCTGTAGAAAATGCAACTGGACATTCGTAGCGCTAAGTGGGTAATAGTGGAAAAAAGAATATGTTCAAATATAAACTACACAGAAGCATTGTATGAAACTTCTTTCTGTTCTGTGCATTCAACTAACAGAGTTGAACCTTACTTTTGATTAAGCCTTTCTGAAACACTCTTTCTGTAGAAACTGCAATTGGACATTCTGAGCGCTAAGAGGCCTATATTGGGAAAAATAATATCTTCAAATAAAAACTACACAGAAGCATTGTGTGAAACTTATTACTGATATGTTCATTAAGCTAACACAGAGAAACCATACTTTTGATTGCGCAGTTCTGAACACTCTTTCTGTAGAAAATGCAAGTGGACATTCCGAGCGCTAAGAGGGTAATAGTGGAAAAAGGAATATATTCAAATATAAACTACACAGTAGCATTCTGTGAAAAATCTTTCTGTTCTGTGCATTCAACTAACAGAGTTGAACCTTACTTTTGATTGAGCCGTTCTGAAACACTCTTTCTGTAGAAACTGCAATTGGACATGCTAAGCGCTAAGAGGCCTATATTGGGAAAAAGAATATCTTCAAATAAAAACTACACAGATGCATTCTGTGAAACTTATTTCTGATCTGTAAATTCAGTTAACAGAGATAAAACATATTTTTGATTGAGCAGTTATGAAACACTCTTTTTGTAGAAAATGCAAGTGGAGATTCGGAGCGCTAAGAGGGTAATAGTGGAAAAAGGAATGTCTTCAAATGTAAACTACACAGAATCATTCGGTGAAATTTCTTTCTGATCTGTGCATTCAGCTAACAGAGTTAAACCATATTTTGATTGAGCAGATCTGAACACTCTTTCTGTAGAAAATGCAACTGGACGTTTGGAGCGCTAAGAGCGTTGTAGTGGAAAAAGGAATATATTCAAATATAAACTACACAGAAGCATTCTGTGAAACTTCTTTCTGATCTGAGGATTCAGCTAACAGAGTTAAACCATACTTTTGATTGAGCAGTTTTGAAACACTCTGTCTGTAGAAAATGCAACTGGACATTCGTAGCGCTAAGTGGGTAATAGTGGAAAAAAGAATATGTTCAAATATAAACTACACAGAAGCATTGAATGAAACTTCTTTCTGTTCTGTGCATTCAACTAACAGAGTTGAACCTTACTTTTGATTGAGCCGTTCTGAAACACTCTTTCTGTAGAAACTGCAATTGGACATTCTGAGCGCTAAGAGGCCTATATTGGGAAAAAGAATGTCTACAAATAAAAACTACACAGAAGAATTTTGTGAAACTTCTTTCTGTTCTGTTTGTTCAACTAAAAGAGTTGAACCTTAGTTTTGATTGAGCCGTTCTGAAACACTCTTTCTGTAGAAAATGCAAGTGGAGATTCGGAGTGCTAAGAGGGTAATAGTGGAAAAAGGAATGTCTCCAAATATAAACTACACAGAATCATTCTGTGAAACTTCTTTCTGATCTGTGCATTCAGCTAACAGAGTTAAACCATACTTTTGATTGAGCAGATCTGAACACTCTTTCTGAAGAAAATGCAACTGGACATTTGGAGCGCTAAGAGAGTAGTAGTGGAAAAAGGAATATATTCAAATATAAACTACACAGAAGCATTTTGTGAAACTTCTTTCTGATCTGAGCATTCAGCTAACAGAGTTAAACCATACTTTTGATTGAGCAGTTTTGAAACACTCTGTCCGTAGAAAATGCAACTGGACATTCGTAGTGCTAAGTGGGTAATAGTGGAAAAAAGAATATGTTCAAATATAAACTACACAGAAGCATTGTATGAAACTTCTTTCTGTTCTGTGCATTCAATTAACAGAGTTGAACCTGACTTTTGATTGAGCCTTTCTGAAACACTCTTTCTGTAGAAACTGCAATTGTACCTTCTGAGCGCTAAGAGGCCTATATTGGGAAAAATAATATCTTCAAATAAAAACTACACAGAAGCATTGTGTGAAACTTATTTCTGATATGTTCATTAAGCTAACAGAGTTAAACCATACTTTTGATTGCGCAGTTCTGAACACTCTTTCTGTAGAATATGCAAGTGGACTTTCGGAGCGCTAAGAGGGTAATAGTGGAAAAAGGAATATATTCAAATATAAACTACACAGTAGAATTCTGTGAAAATTCTTTCTGTTCTGTGCATTCAACTAACAGAGTTGAACCTTACTTTTGATTGAGCCGTTCTGAAACACTCTTTCTGTAGAAACTGCAATTGGACATGCTAAGCGCTAAGAGGCCTACATTGGGAAAAAGAATATCTTCAAATAAAAACTACACAGATGCATTCTGTGAAACTTATTTCTGATCTGTAAATTCAGTTAACAGAGATAAAACATATTTTTGATTGAGCAGTTATGAAACACTCTTTCTGTAGAAAATGCAAGTGGAGATTCGGAGCGCTAAGAGGGTAATAGTGGAAAAAGGAATATATTCAAATATAAACTACACAGTAGAATTCTGTGAAAATTCTTTCTGTTCTGTGCATTCAACTAACAGAGTTGAACCTTACCTTTGATTGAGCCGTTCTGAAACACTCTTTCTGTAGAAACTGCAATTGGACATTCTAAGCGCTAAGAGGCCTACATTGGGAAAAAGAATATCTTCAAATAAAAACTACACAGATGCATTCTGTAAAACTTATTTCTGATCTGTAAATTCAGTTAACAGAGATAAAACATAGTTTTGATTGAGCAGTTATGAAACACTCTTTCTGTAGAAAATGCAAGTGGAGATTCGGAGCGCTAAGAGGGTAATAGTGGAAAAAGGAATGTCTTCAAATATAAACTACACAGAATCATTCGGTGAAACTTCTTTCTGATCTGTGCATTCAGCTAACAGAGTTAAACCATACTTTTGATTGAGCAGATCTGAACACTCTTTCTGTAGAAATTGCAACTGGACATTTGGAGCGCTAAGAGCGTAGTAGTGGAAAAAGGAATATATTCAAATATAAACTACACAGAAGCATTCTGTGAAACTTCTTTCTGATCTGAGCATTCAGCTAACAGAGTTAAACCATACTTTTGATTGAGCAGTTTTGAAACACTCTGTCTGTAGAAATTGCAACTGGACATTCGTAGCGCTAAGTGGGTAATAGGGGAAAAAAGAATATGTTCAAATATAAACTACACAGAATCATTGTATGAAACTTCTTTCTGTTCTGTGCATTCAACTAACAGAGTTGAACCTTACTTTTGATTGAGCCGTTCTGAAACACTCTTTCTGTAGAAAATACAATTGGACATTCTGAGCGCTAAGAGGCCTATATTGGGAAAAAGAATGTCTACAAATAAAAACTACACAGAAGAATTGTGTGAAACTTCTTTCTGTTCTGTTTGCTCAAATAAAAGAGTTGAACCTTAGTTTTGATTGAGCCGTTCTGAAACACTCTTTCTGTAGAAAATGCAAGTGGAGATTCGGAGCGCTAAGAGGGTAATAGTGGAAAAAGGAATGCCTCCAAATATAAACTACACAGAATCATTCTGTGAAACTTCTTTCTGATCTGTGCATTCAGCTAACAGGGTTAAACCATACTTTTGATTGAGCAGATCTGAACACTCTTTCTGTAGAAAATGCAACTGGACATTTGGAGCGCTAAGAGAGTAGTATTGGAAAAAGGAATATATTCAAATATAAACTACACAGAAGCATTCTGTGAAACTTCTTTCTGATCTGAGCATTCAGCTAACAGAGTTAAACCATACTTTTGATTGAGCAGTTTTGAAACACTCTGTCTGTACAAAATGCAACTGGACATTCGTAGCGCTAAGTGGGTAATAGTGGAAAAAAGAATATGTTCAAATATAAACTACACAGAAGCACTGTATGAAACTTCTTTCTGTTCTGTGCATTCAACTAACAGAGTTGAACCTTACTTTTGATTGAGCCTTTCTGAAACACTCTTTCTGTAGAAACTGCAATTGGACATTCTGAGCGCTAAGAGGCCTATATTGGGAAAAATAATATCTTCAAATAAAAACTACACAGAAGCATTGTGTGAAACTTATTTCTGATACGTTCATTAAGCTAACAGAGTTAAACCATACTTTTGATTGCGCAGTTCTGAACACTCTTTCTGTAGAAAATGCAAGTGGACATTCGGAGCGCTAAGAGGGTAATAGTGGAAAAAGGAATATATGCAAATATAAACTACACAGTAGCATTCCGTGAAAATTCTTTCTGTTCTGTGCATTCAACTGACAGAGTTGAACCTTACTTTTGATTGAGCCGTTCTGAAACACTCTTTCTGTAGAAACTGCAATTGGACATGCTAAGCGCTAAGAGGCCTACATTGGGAAAAAGAATATCTTCAAATAAAAACTACACAGATGCATTCTCTGAAACTTATTTCTGATCTGTAAATTCAGTTAACAGAGATAAAACATATTTTTGATTGAGCAGTTATGAAACACTCTTTTTGTAGAAAATGCAAGTGGAGATTCGGAGCGCTAAGTGGGTAATAGTGGAAAAAGGAATGTCTTCAAATATAAACTACACAGAATCATTCGGTGAAACTTCTTTCTGATCTGTGCATTCAGCTAACAGAGTTAAACCATACTTTTGATTGAGCAGATCTGAACACTCTTTCTGTAGAAAATGCAACTGGACATTTGGAGCGCTAAGAGCGTAGTAGTGGAAAAAGGAATATATTCAAATATAAACTACACAGAAGCATTCTGTGAAACTTCTTTCTGATCTGAGGATTCAGCTAACAGAGTTAAACCATACTTTTGATTGAGCAGTTTTGAAACACTCTGTCTGTAGAAAATGCAACTGGACATTCGTAGCGCTAAGTGGGTAATAGTGGAAAAAAGAATATGTTCAAATATAAACTACACAGAAGCATTGTATGAAACTTCTTTCTGTTCTGTGCATTCAACTAACAGAGTTGAACCTTACTTTTGATTGAGCCGTTCTGAAACACTCTTTCTGTAGAAACTGCAATTGGACATTCTGAGCGCTAAGAGGCCTATATTGGGAAAAATAATATCTTCAAATAAAAGCTACACAGAAGCATTTTGTGAAACTTATTTCTGATATGTTCATTAAGCTAACAGAGTTAAACCATACTTTTGATTGCGCAGTTCTGAACACTCTTTCTGTAGAAAATGCAAGTGGACATTCGGAGCGCTAAGAGGGTAATAGTGGAAAAAGGAATATATTCAAATATAAACTACACAGTAGCATTCTGTGAAAATTCTTTCTGTTCTGTGCATTCAACTAACAGAGTTGAACCTTACTTTTGATTGAGCCGTTCTGAAACACTCTTTCTGTAGAAACTGCAATTGGACAGGCTAAGCGCTAAGAGGCCTACATTGGGAAAAAGAATATCTTCAAATAAAAACTACACAGATGCATTCTGTGAAACTTATTTCTGATCTGTAAATTCAGTTAACAGAGATAAAACATATTTTTGATTGAGCAGTTATGAAACACTCTTTTTGTAGAAAATGCAAGTGGAGATCCGGAGCGCTAAGTGGGTAATAGTGGAAAAAGGAATGTCTTCAAATATAAACTACACAGAATCATTCGGTGAAACTTCTTTCTGATCTGTGCATTCAGCTAACAGAGTTAAACCATACTTTTGATTGAGCAGATCTGAACACTCTTTCTGTAGAAATTGCAACTGGACATTTGGAGCGCTAAGAGCGTAGTAGTGGAAAAAGGAATATATTCAAATATAAACTACACAGAAGCATTCTGTGAAACATCTTTCTGATCTGAGCATTCAGCTAACAGAGTTAAACCATACTTTTGATTGAGCAGTTTTGAAACACTCTGTATGTAGAAAATGCAACTGGACATTCGTAGCGCTAAGTGGGTAATAGTGGAAAAAAGAATATGTTCAAATAGAAACTACGCAGAAGCATTGTATGAAACTACTTTCTGTTCTGTGCATTCAACTAACAGAGTTGAACCTTACTTTTGATTGAGCCGTTCTGAAACACTCTTTCTGTAGAAACTGCAATTGGACATTCTGAGCGCTAAGAGGCCTATATTGGGAAAAAGAATGTCTACAAATAAAAACTACACAGAAGAATCGTGTGAAACTTCTTTCTGTTCTGTTTGCTCAACTAAAAGAGTTGAACCTTAGTTTTGATTGAGCCGTTCTGAAACACTCTTTCTGTAGAAAATGCAAGTGGAGATTCGGAGCGCTAAGAGGGTAATAGTGGAAAAAGGAATGTCTCCAAATATAAACTACACAGGATCATTCTGTGAAACTTCTTTCTGATCTGTGCATTCAGCTAACAGAGTTAAACCATACTTTTGATTGAGCAGATCTGAACACTCTTTCTGTAGAAAATGCAACTGGACATTTGGAGCGCTAAGAGAGTAGTAGTGGAAAAAGGAATATATTCAAATATAAACTACACAGAAGCATTCTGTGAAACTTCTTTCTGATCTGAGCATTCAGCTAACAGAGTTAAACCATACTTTTGATTCAGCAGTTTTGAAACACTCTGTCTGTAGAAAATGCAACTGGACATTCGT
This sequence comes from Symphalangus syndactylus, assembly GCF_028878055.3. NCBI lineage: Eukaryota > Metazoa > Chordata > Mammalia > Primates > Hylobatidae > Symphalangus > Symphalangus syndactylus. Next base: position 104,853,120 of record NC_072437.2, on the reverse strand, counting down.
AGCGCTAAGTGGGTAATAGTGGAAAAAAGAATATGTTCAAATATAAACTACACAGAAGCATTGTATGAAACTTCTTTCTGTTCTGTGCATTCAACTAACAGAGTTGAACCTTACTTTTGATTAAGCCTTTCTGAAACACTCTTTCTGTAGAAACTGCAATTGGACATTCTGAGCGCTAAGAGGCCTATATTGGGAAAAATAATATCTTCAAATAAAAACTACACAGAAGCATTGTGTGAAACTTATTACTGATATGTTCATTAAGCTAACACAGAGAAACCATACTTTTGATTGCGCAGTTCTGAACACTCTTTCTGTAGAAAATGCAAGTGGACATTCCGAGCGCTAAGAGGGTAATAGTGGAAAAAGGAATATATTCAAATATAAACTACACAGTAGCATTCTGTGAAAAATCTTTCTGTTCTGTGCATTCAACTAACAGAGTTGAACCTTACTTTTGATTGAGCCGTTCTGAAACACTCTTTCTGTAGAAACTGCAATTGGACATGCTAAGCGCTAAGAGGCCTATATTGGGAAAAAGAATATCTTCAAATAAAAACTACACAGATGCATTCTGTGAAACTTATTTCTGATCTGTAAATTCAGTTAACAGAGATAAAACATATTTTTGATTGAGCAGTTATGAAACACTCTTTTTGTAGAAAATGCAAGTGGAGATTCGGAGCGCTAAGAGGGTAATAGTGGAAAAAGGAATGTCTTCAAATATAAACTACACAGAATCATTCGGTGAAACTTCTTTCTGATCTGTGCATTCAGCTATCAGAGTTAAACCATACTTTTGATTGAGCAGATCTGAACACTCTTTCTGTAGAAAATGCAACTGGACATTTGGAGCGCTAAGAGCGTAGTAGTGGAAAAAGGAATATATTCAAATATAAACTACACAGAAGCATTCTGTGAAACTTCTTTCTGATCTGAGCATTCAGCTAACAGAGTTAAACCATACTTTTGATTTAGCAGTTTGAAACACTCTGTCTGTAGAAAATGCAACTGGACTTTCGTAGCGCTAAGTGGGTAATAGTGGAAAAAAGAATATGTTCAAATAAAAACTACACAGAAGCATTGTATGAAACTTCTTTCTGTTCTGTGCATTCAACTAAGAGAGTTGAACCTTACTTTTGATTGAGCCGTTCTGAAACACTCTTTCTGTAGAAACTGCAATTGGACATTCTGAGCGCTAAGAGGCCTATATTGGGAAAAAGAATGTCTACAAATAAAAACTACACAGAAGAATTGTGTGAAACTTCTTTCTGTTCTGTTTGTTCAACTAAAAGAGTTGAACCTTACTTTTGATTGAGCCTTTCTGAAACACTCTTTCTGTAGAAACTGCAATTGGACATTCTGAGCGCTAAGAGGACTATATTGGGAAAAATAATACCTTCAAATAAAAACTACACAGAAGCATTGTATGAAACTTATTTCTGATATGTTCATTAAGCTAACAGAGTTAAACCATACTTTTGATTGCGCAGTTCTGAACACTCTTTCTGTAGAAAATGCAAGTGGACATTCGGAGCGCTAAGAGGGTAATAGTGGAAAAAGGAATATATTCAAATATAAACTCCACAGTAGCATTCTGTGAAACTTCTTTCTGTTCTGTGCATTCAACTAACAGAGTTGAACCTTACTTTTGATTGAGCCGTTCTGAAACACTCTTTCTGTAGAAACTGCAATTGGACATTCTGAGCGCTTGGAGGCCTATATTGGGAAAAAGAATGTCTACAAATAAAAACTACACAGAAGAATTGTGTGAAACTTCTTTCTGTTCTGTTTGTTCAACTAAAAGAGTTGAACCTTAGTTTTGATTGAGCCGTTCTGAAACACTCTTTCTGTAGAAAATGCAAGTGGAGATTCGGAGCGCTAAGAGGGTAATAGTGGAAAAAGGAATGTCTCCAAATATAAACTACACAGAATCATTCTGTGAAACTTCTTTCTGATCTGTGCATTCAGCTAACAGAGTTAAACCATACTTTTGATTGAGCAGATCTGAACACTCTTTCTGTAGAAAATGCAACTGGACATTTGGAGCGCTAAGAGAGTAGTAGTGGAAAAAGGAATATATTCAAATATAAACTACACAGAAGCATTCTGTGAAACTTCTTTCTGATCTGAGCATTCAGCTAACAGAGTTAAACCATACTTTTGATTGAGCAGTTTTGAAACACTCTGTCTGTAGAAAATGCAACTGGACATTCGTAGCGCTAAGTGGGTAATAGTGGAAAAAAGAATATGTTCAAATATAAACTACACAGAAGCATTGTATGAAACTTCTTTCTGTTCTGTGCATTCAACTAACAGAGTTGAACCTTACTTTTGATTGAGCCTTTCTGAAACACTCTTTCTGTAGAAACTGCAATTGGACATTCTGAGCGCTAAGAGGCCTATATTGGGAAAAATAATATCTTCAAATAAAAACTACACAGAAGCATTGTGTGAAACTTATTTCTGATACGTTCATTAAGCTAACAGAGTTAAACCATACTTTTGATTGCGCAGTTCTGAACACTCTTTCTGTAGAAAATGCAAGTGGACATTCGGAGCGCTAAGAGGGTTATAGTGGAAAAAGGAATATATGCAAATATAAACTACACAGTAGCATTCTGTGAAAATTCTTTCTGTTCTGTGCATTCAACTGACAGAGTTGAACCTTACTTTTGATTGAGCCGTTCTGAAACACTCTTTCTGTAGAAACTGCAATTGGACATGCTAAGCGCTAAGAGGCCTACATTGGGAAAAAGAATATCTTCAAATAAAAACTACACAGATGCATTCTGTGAAACTTATTTCTGATCTGTAAATTCAGTTAACAGAGATAAAACATATTTTTGATTGAGCAGTTATGAAACACTCTTTTTGTAGAAAATGCAAGTGGAGATTCGGAGCGCTATGTGGGTAATAGTGGAAAAAGGAATGTCTTCAAATATAAACTACACAGAATCATTCGGTGAAACTTCTTTCTGATCTGTGCATTCAGCTAACAGAGTTAAACCATACTTTTGATTGAGCAGATCTGAACACTCTTTCTGTAGAAATGCAACTGGACATTTGGAGCGCTAAGAGCGTAGTAGTGGAAAAAGGAATATATTCAAATATAAACTACACAGAAGCATTCTGTGAAACTTCTTTCTGATCTGAGGATTCAGCTAACAGAGTTAAACCATACTTTTGATTGAGCAGATCTGAACACTCTTTCTGTAGAAAATGCAACTGGACATTTGGAGCGCTAAGAGAGTAGTAGTGGAAAAAGGAATATATACAAATATAAACTACACAGAAGCATTCCGTGAAACTTCTTTCTGATCTGAGCATTCAGCTAACAGAGTTAAACCATACTTTTGATTGAGCAGTTTTGAAACACTCTGTCTGTAGAAAATGCAACTGGACATTCGTAGCGCTAAGTGGGTAATAGTGGAAAAAAGAATATGTTCAAATATAAACTACAAAGAAGCATTGTATGAAACTTCTTTCTGTTCTGTGCATTCAACTAACAGAGTTGAACCTTACTTTTGATTAAGCCTTTCTGAAACACTCTTTCTGTAGAAACTGCAATTGGACATTCTGAGCGCTAAGAGGCCTATATTGGGAAAAATAATATCTTCAAATAAAAACTACACAGAAGCATTGTGTGAAACTTATTACTGATATGTTCATTAAGCTAACAGAGATAAACCATACTTTTGATTGCGCAGTTCTGAACACTCTTTCTGTAGAAAATGCAAGTGGACATTCGGAGCGCTAAGAGGGTAATAGTGGAAAAAGGAATATATTCAAATATAAACTACACAGTAGCATTCTGTGAAAATTCTTTCTGTTCTGTGCATTCAACTAACAGAGTTGAACCTTACTTTTGATTGAGCCGTTCTGAAACACTCTTTCTGTAGAAACTGCAATTGGACATGCTAAGCGCTAAGAGGCCTATATTGGGAAAAAGAATATCTTCAAATAAAAACTACACAGATGCATTCTGTGAAACTTATTTCTGATCTGTAAATTCAGTTAACAGAGATAAAACATATTTTTGATTGAGCAGTTATGAAACACTCTTTTTGTAGAAAATGCAAGTGGAGATTCGGAGCGCTAAGAGGGTAATAGTGGAAAAAGGAATGTCTTCAAATATAAACTACACAGAATCATTCGGTGAAACTTCTTTCTGATCTGTGCATGCAGCTAACAGAGTTAAACCATACTTTTGATTGAGCAGATCTGAACGCTCTTTCTGTAGAAAATGCAACTGGACATTTGGAGCGCTAAGGGCGTAGTAGTGGAAAAAGTAATATATTCAAATATAAACTACACAGAAGCATTCTGTGAAACTTCTTTCTGATCTGAGCATTCAGCTAACAGAGTTAAACCATACTTTTGATTGAGCAGTTTTGAAACACTCTGTCTGTAGAAAATGCAACTGGACATTCGTAGCGCTAAGTGGGTAATAGTGGAAAAAAGAATATGTTCAAATATAAACTACACAGAAGCATTGTATGAAACTTCTTTCTGTTCTGTGCATTCAACTAGCAGAGTTGAACCTTACTTTTGATTGAGCCGTTCTGAAACACTCTTTCTGTAGAAACTGCAATTGGACATTCTGAGCGCTAAGAGGCCTATATTGGGAAAAAGAATGTCTACAAATAAAAACTACACAGAAGAATTGTGTGAAACTTCTTTCTGTTCTGTTTGTTCAACTAAAAGTGTTGAACCTTAGTTTTGATTGAGCCGTTCTGAAACACTCTTTCTGTAGAAAATGCAAGTGGAGATTCGGAGCTCTAAGAGGTTAATAGTGGAAAAAGGAATGTCTCCAAATATAAACTGCACAGAATCATTCTGTGAAACTTCTTTCTGATCTGTGCATGCAGCTAACAGAGTTAAACCATACTTTTGATTGAGCAGATCCGAACACTCTTTCTGTAGAAAATGCAACTGGACATTTGGAGCACTAAGAGCGTAGTAGTGGAAAAAGGAATATATTCAAATATAAACTACACAGAAGCATTCTGTGAAACTTCATTCTGATCTGAGCATTCAGCTAACAGAGTTAAACCATACTTTTGATTGAGCAGTTTTGAAACACTCTGTCTGTAGAAAATGCAACTGGACATTCGTAGCGCTAAGTGGGTAATAGTGGAAAAAAGAATATGTTCAAATATAAACTACACAGAAGCATTGTATGAAACTTCTTTCTGTTCTGTGCATTCAACTAACAGAGTTGAACCTTACTTTTGATTGAGCCTTTCTGAAACACTCTTTCTGTAGAAACTGCAATTGGACATTCTGAGCGCTAAGAGGCCTATATTGGGAAAAATAATATCTTCAAATAAAAACTACACAGAAGCATTGTGTGAAACTTATTTCTGATATGTTCATTAAGCTAACAGAGTTAAACCATACTTTTGATTGCGCAGTTCTGAACACTCTTTCTGTAGAAAATGCAAGTGGACATTCGGAGCGCTAAAAGGGTAATAGTGGAAAAAGGAATATATTCAAATATAAACTACACAGTAGCATTCTGTGAAAATTCTTTCTGTTCTGTGCATTCAACTAACAGAGTTGAACCTTACTTTTGATTGAGCCGTTCTGAAACATTCTTTCTGTAGAAACTGCAATTGGACATGCTAAGCGCTAAGAGGCCTACATTGGGAAAAAGAATATCTTCAAATTAAAACTACACAGATGCATTCATTGAAACTTATTTCTGATCTGTAAATTCAGTTAACAGAGATAAAACATATTTTTGATTGAGCAGTTATGAAACACTCTTTTTGTAGAAAATGCAAGTGTAGATTCGGATCGCTAAGAGGGTAATAGTGGAAAAAGGAATGTCTTCAAATATAAACTACACAGAATCATTCGGTGAAACTTCTTTCTGATCTGTGCATTCAGCTAACAGAGTTAAACCATACTTTTGATTGAGCAGATCTGAACACTCTTTGTGTAGAAAATGCAACTGGACATTTGGAGCGCTAAGAGCGTAGTAGTGGAAATAGGAATATATTCAAATATAAACTACACAGAAGCATTCTGTGAAACTTCTTTCTGATCTGAGCATTCAGCTAACAGAGTTAAACCATACTTTTGATTGAGCAGTTTTGAAACACTCTGTCTGTAGAAAATGCAACTGGACATTCGTAGCGCTAAGTGGGTAATAGTGGAAAAAAGAATATGTTCAAATATAAACTACACAGAAGCATTGTATGAAACTTCTTTCTGTTCTGTGCATTCAACTAACAGAGTTGAACCTTACTTTTGATTGAGCCGTTCTGAAACACTCTTTCTGTAGAAACTGCAATTGGACATTCTGAGCGCTAAGAGGCCTATATTGGGAAAAAGAATGTCTACAAATAAAAACTACACAGAAGAATTGTGTGAAACTTCTTTCTGATATGTTCATTAAGCTAACAGAGTTAAACCATACTTTTGATTGCGCAGTTCTGAACACTCTTTCTGTAGAAAATGCAAGTGGACATTCGGAGCGCTAAGAGGGTAATAGCGGAAAAAGGAATGTATTCAAATATAAACTACACAGTAGCATTCTGTGAAAATTCTTTCTGTTCTGTGCATTCAACTAACAGAGTTGAACCTTACTTTTGATTGAGCCGTTCTGAAACACTCTTTCTGTAGAAACTGCAATTGGACATGCTAAGCGCTAAGAGGCCTACATTGGGAAAAAGAATATCTTCAAATAAAAACTACACAGATGCATTCTGTGAAACTTATTTCTGATCTGTAAATTCAGTTAACAGAGATAAAACATATTTTTGATTGAGCAGTTATGAAACACTCTTTTTGTAGAAAATGCAAGTGGAGATTCGGAGTGCTAAGAGGGTAATGGTGGAAAAAGGAATGTCTTCAAATATAAACTACACAGAATCATTCGGTGAAACATTTTTCTGATCTGTGCATTCAGCTAACAGAGTTAAACCATACTTTTGATTGAGCAGATCTGAACACTCTTTCTGTAGAAAATGCAACTGGACATTTGGAGCGCTAAGAGCGTAGTAGTGGAAAAAGGAATATATTCAAATATAAACTACACAGAAGCATTCTGTGAAACTTCTTTCTGGTCTGAGAATTCAGCTAACAGAGTTAAACCATACTTTTGATGGAGCAGTTTTGAAACACTCTGTCTGTAGAAAATGCAACTGGACATTCGTAGCGCTAAGTGGGTAATAGTGGAAAAAAGAATATGTTCAAATATAAACTACACAGAAGCATTGTATGAAACTTCTTTCTGTTCTGTGCATTCAACTAACAGAGTTGAACCTTACTTTTGATTGAGCCTTTCTGAAACACTCTTTCTGTAGAAACTGCAATTGGACATTCTGAGCGCTAAGAGGCCTATATTGGGAAAAATAATATCTTCAAATAAAAACTACACAGAAGCATTGTGTGAAACTTATTTCTGATATGTTCATTAAGCTAACAGAGTTAAACCATACTTTTGATTGCGCAGTTCTGAACACTCTTTCTGTAGAAAATGCAAGTGGACATTCGGAGCGCTAAGAGGGTAAGAGTGGAAAAAGGAATATATTCAAATATAAACTACACAGTAGCATTCTGTGAAAATTCTTTCTGTTCTGTGCATTCAACTAACAGAGTTGAACCTTACTTTTGATTGAGCCGTTCTGAAACACTCTTTCTGTAGAAACTGCAATTGGACATGCTAAGCGATAAGAGGCCTACATTGGGAAAAAGAATATCTTCAAATAAAAACTACACAGATGCATTCTGTGAAACTTATTTCTGATCTGTAAATTCAGTTAACAGAGATAAAACATATTTTTGATTGAGCAGTTATGAAACACTCTTTTTGTAGAAAATGCAAGTGGAGATTCGGAGCGCTAAGAGGGTAATAGTGGAAAAAGGAATGTCTTCAAATATAGACTACACAGAATCATTCGGTGAAACTTCTTTCTGATCTGTGCATTCAGCTAACAGAGTTAAACCATACTTTTGATTGAGCAGATCTGAACACTCTTTCTGTAGAAAATGCAACTGGACATTTGGAGCGCTAAGAGCGTAGTAGTGGAAAAAGGAATATATTCAAATATAAACTACACAGAAGCATTCTGTGAAACTTCTTTCTGATCTGAGCATTCAGCTAACAGAGTTAAACCATACTTTTGATTGTGCAGTTTTGAAACACTCTGTCTGTAGAAAATGCAACTGGACATTCGTAGCGCTAAGTGGGTAATAGTGGAAAAAAGAATATGTTCAAATATAAACTACACAGAAGCATTGTATGAAACTTCTTTCTGTTCTGTGCATTCAACTAACAGAGTTGAACCTTACTTTTGATTGAGCCGTTCTGAAACACTCTTTCTGTAGAAACTGCAATTGGACATTCTGAGCGCTAAGAGGCCTATATTGGGAAAAAGAATGTCTACAAATAAAAACTACACAGAAGAATTGTGTGAAACTTCTTTCTGATATGTTCATTAAGCTAACAGAGTTAAACCATACTTTTGATTGCGCAGTTCTGAACACTCTTTCTGTAGAAAATGCAAGTGGACATTTGGAGCGCTAAGAGGGTAATAGCGGAAAAAGGAATGTATTCAAATATAAACTACACAGTAGCATTCTGTGAAAATTCTTTCTGTTCTGTGCATTCAACTAACAGAGTTGAACCTTACTTTTGATTGAGCCGTTCTGAAACACTCTTTCTGTAGAAACTGCAATTGGACATGCTAAGCGCTAAGAGGCCTACATTGGGAAAAAGAATATCTTCAAATAAAAACTACACAGATGCATTCTGTGAAACTTATTTCTGATCTGTAAATTCAGTTAACAGAGATAAAACATATTTTTGATTGAGCAGTTATGAAACACTCTTTTTGTAGAAAATGCAAGTGGAGATTCGGAGTGCTAAGAGGGTAATGGTGGAAAAAGGAATGTCTTCAAATATAAACTACACAGAATCATTCGGTGAAACATTTTTCTGATCTGTGCATTCAGCTAACAGAGTTAAACCATACTTTTGATTGAGCAGATCTGAACACTCTTTCTGTAGAAAATGCAACTGGACATTTGGAGCGCTAAGAGCGTAGTAGTGGAAAAAGGAATATATTCAAATATAAACTACACAGAAGCATTCTGTGAAACTTCTTTCTGGTCTGAGAATTCAGCTAACAGAGTTAAACCATACTTTTGATGGAGCAGTTTTGAAACACTCTGTCTGTAGAAAATGCAACTGGACATTCGTAGCGCTAAGTGGGTAATAGTGGAAAAAAGAATATGTTCAAATATAAACTACACAGAAGCATTGTATGAAACTTCTTTCTGTTCTGTGCATTCAACTAACAGAGTTGAACCTTACTTTTGATTGAGCCTTTCTGAAACACTCTTTCTGTAGAAACTGCAATTGGACATTCTGAGCGCTAAGAGGCCTATATTGGGAAAAATAATATCTTCAAATAAAAACTACACAGAAGCATTGTGTGAAACTTATTTCTGATATGTTCATTAAGCTAACAGAGTTAAACCATACTTTTGATTGCGCAGTTCTGAACACTCTTTCTGTAGAAAATGCAAGTGGACATTCGGAGCGCTAAGAGGGTAAGAGTGGAAAAAGGAATATATTCAAATATAAACTACACAGTAGCATTCTGTGAAAATTCTTTCTGTTCTGTGCATTCAACTAACAGAGTTGAACCTTACTTTTGATTGAGCCGTTCTGAAACACTCTTTCTGTAGAAACTGCAATTGGACATGCTAAGCGATAAGAGGCCTACATTGGGAAAAAGAATATCTTCAAATAAAAACTACACAGATGCATTCTGTGAAACTTATTTCTGATCTGTAAATTCAGTTAACAGAGATAAAACATATTTTTGATTGAGCAGTTATGAAACACTCTTTTTGTAGAAAATGCAAGTGGAGATTCGGAGCGCTAAGAGGGTAATAGTGGAAAAAGGAATGTCTTCAAATATAGACTACACAGAATCATTCGGTGAAACTTCTTTCTGATCTGTGCATTCAGCTAACAGAGTTAAACCATACTTTTGATTGAGCAGATCTGAACACTCTTTCTGTAGAAAATGCAACTGGACATTTGGAGCGCTAAGAGCGTAGTAGTGGAAAAAGGAATATATTCAAATATAAACTACACAGAAGCATTCTGTGAAACTTCTTTCTGATCTGAGCATTCAGCTAACAGAGTTAAACCATACTTTTGATTGTGCAGTTTTGAAACACTCTGTCTGTAGAAAATGCAACTGGACATTCGTAGCGCTAAGTGGGTAATAGTGGAAAAAAGAATATGTTCAAATATAAACTACACAGAAGCATTGTATGAAACTTCTTTCTGTTCTGTGCATTCAACTAACAGAGTTGAACCTTACTTTTGATTGAGCCGTTCTGAAACACTCTTTCTGTAGAAACTGCAATTGGACATTCTGAGCGCTAAAAGGCCTATATTGGGAAAAAGAATGTCTACAAATAAAAACTACACAGAAGAATTGTGTGAAACTTCTTTCTGTTCTGTTTGTTCAACTAAAAGAGTAGAACCTTAGTTTTGATTGAGCCGTTCTGAAACACTCTTTCTGTAGAAAATGCAAGTGGAGATTCGGAGCGCTAAGAGGGTAATATGGAAAAAGGAATGTCTCCAAATATAAACTACACAGAATCATTCTGTGAAACTTCTTTCTGATCTGTGCATTCAGCTAACAGAGTTAAACCATACTTTTGATTGAGGAGATCTGAACACTCTTTCTGTAGAAAATGCAACTGGACATTTGGAGCGCTAAGAGAGTAGTAGTGGAAAAAGGAATATATTCAAATATAAACTACACAGAAGCATTCTGTGAAACTTCTTTCTGATCTGAGCATTCAGCTAACAGAGTTAAACCATACTTTTGATTGAGCAGTTTTGAAACACTCTGTCTGTAGAAAATGCAACTGGACATTCGTAGCGCTAAGTGGGTAATAGTGGAAAAAAGAATATGTTCAAATATAAACTACACAGAAGCATTGTATGAAACTTCTTTCTGTTCTGTGCATTCAACTAACAGAGTTGAACCTTACTTTTGATTGAGCCTTTCTGAAACACTCTTTCTGTAGAAACTGCAATTGGACATTCTGAGCGCTAAGAGGCCTATATTGGGAAAAATAATATCTTCAAATAAAAACTACACAGAAGCATTGTGTGAAACTTATTACTGATATGTTCATTAAGCTAACAGAGTTAAACCATACTTTTGATTGCGCAGTTCTGAACACTCTTTCTGTAGAAAATGCAAGTGGACATTCGGAGCGCTAAGAGGGTAATAGTGGAAAAAGGAATATAATCAAATATAAACTACACAGTAGCATTCTGTGAAAATTCTTTCTGTTCTGTGCATTCAACTAATAGAGTTGAACCTTACTTTTGATTGAGCCGTTCTGAAACACTCTTTCTGTAGAAACTGCAATTGCACATGCTAAGCGCTAAGAGGCCTATATTGGGAAAAAGAATATCTTCAAATAAAAACTACACAGATGCATTCTGTGAAACTTATTTCTGATCTGTAAATTCAGTTAACAGAGATAAAACATATTTTTGATTGAGCACTTATGAAACACTCTTTTTGTAGAAAATGCAAGTGGAGATTCGGAGCGCTAAGTGGGAAATAGTGGAAAAACGAATGTCTTCAAATATAAACTACACAGAATCATTCGGTGAAACTTCTTTCTGATCTGTGCATTCAGCTAACAGAGTTAAACCATACTTTTGATTGAGCAGATCTGAACACTCTTTCTGTAGAAAATGCAACTGGACATTTGGAGCGCTAAGAGCGTAGTAGTGGAAAAAGGAATATATTCAAATATAAACTACACAGAAGCATTCTGTGAAACTTCTTTCTGATCTGAGCATTCAGCTAACAGAGTTAAACCATACTTTTGATTGAGCAGTTTTGAAACACTGTGTCTGTAGAAAATGCAACTGGACATTCGTAGCGCTAAGTGGGTAATAGTGGAAAAAAGAATATGTTCAAATATAAACTACACAGAAGCATTGTATGAAACTTCTTTCTGTTCTGTGCATTCAACTAACAGAGTTGAACCTTACTTTTGATTGAGCCGTTCTGAAACACTCTTTCTGTAGAAACTGCAATTGGACATTCTGAGCGCTAAGAGGCCTATATTGGGAAAAAGAATGTCTACAAATAAAAACTACACAGAAGAATTTTGTGAAACTTCATTCTGTTCTGTTTGTTCACCTAAAAGAGTTGAACCTTAGTTTTGATTGAGCCGTTCTGAAACACTCTTTCTGTAGAAAATGCAAGTGGAGATTCGGAGCGCTAAGAGGGTAATAGTGGAAAAAGGAATGTCTCCAAATATAAACTACACAGAATCATTCTGTGAAACTTCTTTCTGATCTGTGCATTCAGCTAACAGAGTTAAACGATACTTTTGATTGAGCAGATCTGAACACTCTTTCTGTAGAAAATGCAACTGGACATTTGGAGCGCTAAGAGAGTAGTAGTGGAAAAAGGAATATATTCAAATATAAACTACACAGAAGCATTCTGTGAAACTTCTTTCTGATCTGAGCATTCAGCTAACAGAGTTAAACCATACTTTTGATTGAGCAGTTTTGAAACACTCTGTCTGTAGAAAATGCAACTGGACATTCGTAGCGCTAAGTGGTTAATAGTGGAAAAAAGAATATGTTCAAATATAAACTACACAGAAACATTGTATGAAACTACTTTCTGTTCTGTGCATTCAACTAACAGAGTTGAACCTTACTTTTGATTGAGCCTTTCTGAAACACTCTTTCTGTAGAAACTGCAATTGGACATTCTGAGCGCTAAGAGGCCTATATTGGGAAAAATAATATCTTCAAATAAAACTACACAGAAGCATTGTGTGAAACTTATTTCTGATATGTTCATTAAGCTAACAGAGTTAAACCATACTTTTGATTGCGCAGTTCTGAACACTCTTTCTGTAGAAAATGCAAGTGGACATTCGGAGCGCTAAGAGGGTAATAGTGGAAAAAGGAATATATACAAATATAAACTACACAGTAGCATTCTGTGAAAATTCTTTCTGTTCTGTGCATTCAACTAACAGAGTTGAACCTTACTTTTGATTGAGCCGTTCTGAAACACTCTTTCTGTAGCATCTGCAATTGGACATGCTAAGCGCTAAGAGGCCTACATTGGGAAAAAGAATATCTTCAAATAAAAACTACACAGATGCATTCTGTGAAACTTATTTCTGATCTGTAAATTCAGTTAACAGAGATAAAACATATTTTTGCTTGAGCAGTTATGAAACACTTTTTTTGTAGAAAATGCAAGTGTAGATTCGGAGCGCTAAGTGGGTAATGGTGGAAAAAGGAATGTCTTCAAATATAAACTACACAGAATCATTTGGTGAAACTTCTTTCTGATCTGTGCATTCAGCTAACAGAGTTAAACCATACTTTTGATTGAGCAGATCTGAACACTCTTTCTGTAGGAAATGCAACTGGACATTTGGAACGCTAAGAGCTTAGTAGTGGAAAAAGGAATATATTCAAATATAAACTACACAGAAGCATTCTGTGAAACTTCTTTCTGATCTGAGCATTCAGCTAACAGAGTTAAACCATACTTTTGATTGAGCAGTTTTGAAACACTCTGTCTGTAGAAAATGCAACTGGACATTCGTAGCGCTAAGTGGGTAATAGTGGAAAAAAGAATATGTTCAAATATAAACTACACAGAAGCATTGTATGAAACTTCTTTCTGTTCTGTGCATTCAACTAACAGAGTTGAACTTTACTTTTGATTGAGCCGTTCTGAAACACTCTTTCTGTAGAAACTGCAATTGGACATTCTGAGCGCTAAGAGGCCTATATTGGGAAAAAGAATGTCTACAAATAAAAACTACACAGAAGAATTTTGTGAAAATTCTTTCTGTTCTGTTTGTTCAACTAAAAGAGTTGAACCTTAGTTTTGATTGAGCCGTTCTGAAACACTCTTTCTGTAGAAAATGCAAGTGGAGATTCGGAGCGCTAAGAGGGTAATATTGGAAAAAGGAATGTCTCCAAATATAAACTACACAGAATCATTCTGTGAAACTTATTTCTGATCTGTGCATTCAGCTAACAGAGTTAAACCATACTTTTGATTGAGCAGATCTGAACACTCTTTCTGTAGAAAATGCAACTGGACATTTGGAGCGCTAAGAGAGTAGTAGTGGAAAAAGGAATATATTCAAATATAAACTACACAGAAGCATTCTGTGAAACTTCTTTCTGATCTGAGCATTCAGCTAACAGAGTTAAACCATACTTTTGATTGAGCAGTTTTGAAACACTCTGTCCGTAGAAAATGCAACTGGACATTCGTAGCGCTAAGTGGGTAATAGTGGAAAAAAGAATATGTTCAAATATAAACTACACAGAAGCATTGTATGAAACTTCTTTCTGTTCTGTGCATTCAACTAACAGAGTTGAACCTTACTTTTGATTGAGCCTTTCTGAAACACTCTTTCTGTAGAAACTGCAATTGGACATTCTGAGCGCTAAGAGGCCTATATTGGGAAAAATAATATCTTCAAATAAAAACTACACAGAAGCATTGTGTGAAACTTATTTCTGATATGTTCATTAAGCTAACAGAGTTAAACCATACTTTTGATTGCGCAGTTCTGAACACTCTTTCTGTAGAAAATGCAAGTGGACATTTGGAGCGCTTAGAGGTAATAGTGGAAAAAGGAATATATGCAAATATAAACTACACAGTAGCATTCTGTGAAAATTCTTTCTGTTCTGTGCATTCAACTAACAGAGTTGAACCTTACTTTTGATTGAGCCGTTCTGAAACACTCTTTCTGTAGAAACTGCAATTGGACATGCTAAGCGCTAAGAGGCCTACATTGGGAAAAAGAATATCTTCAAATAAAAACTACACAGATGCATTCTGTGAAACTTATTTCTGATCTGTAAATTCAGTTAACAGAGATAAAACATATTTTTGATTGAGCAGTTATGAAACTCTTTTTGTAGAAAATGCAAGTGGAGATTCGGAGTGCTAAGGGGGTAATGGTGGAAAAAGGAATGTCTTCAAATATAAACTACACAGAATCATTCGGTGAAACATTTTTCTGATCTGTGCATTCAGCTAACAGAGTTAAACCATACTTTTGATTGAGCAGATCTGAACACTCTTTCTGTAGAAAATGCAACTGGACATTTGGAGCGCTAAGAGCGTAGTAGTGGAAAAAGGAATATATTCAAATATAAACTACACAGAAGCATTCTGTGAAACTTCTTTCTGGTCTGAGAATTCAGCTAACAGAGTTAAACCATACTTTTGATGGAGCAGTTTTGAAACACTCTGTCTGTAGAAAATGCAACTGGACATTCGTAGCGCTAAGTGGGTAATAGTGGAAAAAAGAATATGTTCAAATATAAACTACACAGAAGCATTGTATGAAACTTCTTTCTGTTCTGTGCATTCAACTAACAGAGTTGAACCTTACTTTTGATTGAGCCTTTCTGAAACACTCTTTCTGTAGAAACTGCAATTGGACATTCTGAGCGCTAAGAGGCCTATATTGGGAAAAATAATATCTTCAAATAAAAACTACACAGAAGCATTGTGTGAAACTTATTTCTGATATGTTCATTAAGCTAACAGAGTTAAACCATACTTTTGATTGCGCAGTTCTGAACACTCTTTCTGTAGAAAATGCAAGTGGACATTCGGAGCGCTAAGAGGGTAAGAGTGGAAAAAGGAATATATTCAAATATAAACTACACAGTAGCATTCTGTGAAAATTCTTTCTGTTCTGTGCATTCAACTAACAGACTTGAACCTTACTTTTGATTGAGCCGTTCTGAAACACTCTTTCTGTAGAAACTGCAATTGGACATGCTAAGCGCTAAGAGGCCTACATTGGGAAAAAGAATATCTTCAAATAAAAACTACACAGATGCATTCTGTGAAACTTATTTCTGATCTGTAAATTCAGTTAACAGAGATAAAACATATTTTTGATTGAGCAGTTATGAAACACTCTTTTTGTAGAAAATGCAAGTGGAGATTCGGAGCGCTAAGGGGGTAATAGTGGAAAAAGGAATGTCTTCAAATATAGACTACACAGAATCATTCGGTGAAACTTCTTTCTGATCTGTGCATTCAGCTAACAGAGTTAAACCATACTTTTGATTGAGCAGATCTGAACACTCTTTCTGTAGAAAACGCAACTGGACATTTTAGAGCGCTAAGAGCGTAGTAGTGGAAAAAGGAATATATTCAAATATAAACTACACAGAAGCATTCTGTGAAACTTCTTTCTGATCTGAGCATTCAGCTAACAGAGTTAAACCATACTTTTGATTGAGCAGTTTTGAAACACTCTGTCTGTAGAAAATGCAACTGGACATTCGTAGCGCTAAGTGGGTAATAGTGGAAAAAAGAATATGTTCAAATATAAACTACACAGAAGCATTGTATGAAACTTCTTTCTGTTCTGTGCATTCAACTAACAGAGTTGAACTTTACTTTTGATTGAGCCGTTCTGAAACACTCTTTCTGTAGAAACTGCAATTGGACATTCTGAGCGCTAAGAGGCCTATATTGGGAAAAAGAATGTCTACAAATAAAAACTACACAGAAGAATTTTGTGAAACTTCTTTCTGTTCTGTTTGTTCAACTAAAAGAGTTGAACCTTAGTTTTGATTGAGCCGTTCTGAAACACTCTTTCTGTAGAAAATGCAAGTGGAGTTTCGGAGCGCTAAGAGGGTAATAGTGGAAAAAGGAATGTCTCCAAATATAAACTACACAGAATCATTCTGTGAAACTTCTTTCTGATCTGTGCATTCAGCTAACAGAGTTAAACCATACTTTTGATTGAGCAGATCTGAACACTCTTTCTGTAGAAAATGCAACTGGACATTTGGAGCGCTAAGAGAGTAGTAGTGGAAAAAGGAATATATTCAAATATAAACTACACAGAAGCATTCTGTGAAACTTCTTTCTGATCTGAGCATTCAGCTAACAGAGTTAAATCATACTTTTGATTGAGCAGTTTTGAAACACTCTGTCTGTAGAAAATGCAACTGGACATTCGTAGCGCTAAGTGGGTAATAGTGGAAAAAAGAATATGTTCAAATATAAACTACACAGAAGCATTGTATGAAACTTCTTTCTGTTCTGTGCATTCAACTAACAGAGTTGAACCTTACTTTTGATTGAGCCTTTCTGAAACACTCTTTCTGTAGAAACTGCAATTGGACATTCTGAGCGCTAAGAGGCCTATATTGGGAAAAATAATATCTTCAAATAAAAACTACACAGAAGCATTGTGTGAAACTTATTTCTGATATGTTCATTAAGCTAACAGAGTTAAACCATACTTTTGATTGCGCAGTTCTGAACACTCTTTCTGTAGAAAATGCAAGTGGACATTCGGAGCGCTAAGAGGGTAATAGTGGAAAAAGGAATATATACAAATATAAACTACACAGTAGCATTCTGTGAAAATTCTTTCTGTTCTATGCATTCAACTAAGAGAGTTGAACCTTACTTTTGATTGAGCCGTTCTGAAACACTCTTTCTGTAGAATCTGCAATTGGACATGCTAAGCGCTAAGAGGCCTACATTGGGAAAAAGAATATCTTCAAATAAAAACTACACAGATGCATTCTGTGAAACTTATTTCTGATCTGTAAATTCAGTTAACAGAGATAAAACATATTTTTGATTGAGCAGTTATGAAACACTCTTTTTGTAGAAAATGCAAGTGGAGATTCGGAGTGCTAAGAGGGTAATGGTGGAAAAAGGAATGTCTTCAAATATAAACTACACAGAATCATTCGGTGAAACATTTTTCTGATCTGTGCATTCAGCTAACAGAGTTAAACCATACTTTTGATTGAGCAGATCTGAACACTCTTTCTGTAGAAAATGCAACTGGACATTTGGAGCGCTAAGAGCGTAGTAGTGGAAAAAGGAATATATTCAAATATAAACTACACAGAAGCATTCTGTGAAACTTCTTTCTGATCTGAGAATTCAGCTAACAGAGTTAAACCATACTTTTGATGGAGCAGTTTTGAAACACTCTGTCTGTAGAAAATGCAACTGGACATTCGTAGCGCTAAGTGGGTAATAGTGGAAAAAAGAATATGTTCAAATATAAACTACACAGAAGCATTGTATGAAACTTCTTTCTGTTCTGTGCATTCAACTAACAGAGTTGAACCTTACTTTTGATTGAGCCTTTCTGAAACACTCTTTCTGTAGAAACTGCAATTGGACATTCTGAGCGCTAAGAGGCCTATATTGGGAAAAATAATATCTTCAAATAAAAACTACACAGAAGCATTGTGTGAAACTTATTTCTGATATGTTCATTAAGCTAACAGAGTTAAACCATACTTTTGATTGCGCAGTTCTGAACACTCTTTCTGTAGAAAATGCAAGTGGACATTCGGAGCGCTAAGAGGGTAAGAGTGGAAAAAGGAATATATTCAAATATAAACTACACAGTAGCATTCTGTGAAAATTCTTTCTGTTCTGTGCATTCAACTAACAGAGTTGAACCTTACTTTTGATTGAGCCGTTCTGAAACACTCTTTCTGTAGAAACTGCAATTGGACATGCTAAGCGCTAAGAGGCCTACATTGGGAAAAAGAATATCTTCAAATAAAAACTACACAGATGCATTCTGTGAAACTTATTTCTGATCTGTAAATTCAGTTAACAGAGATAAAACATATTTTTGATTGAGCAGTTATGAAACACTCTTTTTGTAGAAAATGCAAGTGGAGATTCGGAGCGCTAAGAGGGTAATAGTGGAAAAAGGAATGTCTTCAAATATAGACTACACAGAATCATTCGGTGAAACTTCTTTCTGATCTGTGCATTCAGCTAACAGAGTTAAACCATACTTTTGATTGAGCAGATCTGAACACTCTTTCTGTAGAAAATGCAACTGGACATTTTAGAGCGCTAAGAGCGTAGTAGTGGAAAAAGGAATATATTCAAATATAAACTACACAGAAGCATTCTGTGAAACTTCTTTCTGATCTGAGCATTCAGCTAACAGAGTTAAACCATACTTTTGATTGAGCAGTTTTGAAACACTCTGTCTGTAGAAAATGCAACTGGACATTCGTAGCGCTAAGTGGGTAATAGTGGAAAAAAGAATATGTTCAAATATAAACTACACAGAAGCATTGTATGAAACTTCTTTCTGTTCTGTGCATTCAACTAACAGAGTTGAACTTTACTTTTGATTGAGCCGTTCTGAAACACTCTTTCTGTAGAAACTGCAATTGGACATTCTGAGCGCTAAGAGGCCTATATTGGGAAAAAGAATGTCTACAAATAAAAACTACACAGAAGAATTTTGTGAAACTTCTTTCTGTTCTGTTTGTTCAACTAAAAGAGTTGAACCTTAGTTTTGATTGAGCCGTTCTGAAACACTCTTTCTGTAGAAAATGCAAGTGGAGATTCGGAGCGCTAAGAGGGTAATAGTGGAAAAAGGAATGTCTCCAAATATAAACTACACAGAATCATTCTGTGAAACTTCTTTCTGATCTGTGCATTCAGCTAACAGAGTTAAACCATACTTTTGATTGAGCAGATCTGAACACTCTTTCTGTAGAAAATGCAACTGGACATTTGGAGCGCTAAGAGAGTAGAAGTGGAAAAAGGAATATATTCAAATATAAACTACACAGAAGCATTCTGTGAAACTTCTTTCTGATCTGAGCATTCAGCTAACAGAGTTAAATCATACTTTTGATTGAGCAGTTTTGAAACACTCTGTCTGTAGAAAATGCAACTGGACATTCGTAGCGCTAAGTGGGTAATAGTGGAAAAAAGAATATGTTCAAATATAAACTACATAGAAGCATTGTATGAAACTTCTTTCTGTTCTGTGCATTCAACTAACAGAGTTGAACCTTACTTTTGATTGAGCCTTTCTGAAACACTCTTTCTGTAGAAACTGCAATTGGACATTCTGAGCGCTAAGAGGCCTATATTGGGAAAAATAATATCTTCAAATAAAAACTACACAGAAGCATTGTGTGAAACTTATTTCTGATATGTTCATTAAGCTAACAGAGTTAAACCATACTTTTGATTGCGCAGTTCTGAACACTCTTTCTGTAGAAAATGCAAGTGGACATTCGGAGCGCTAAGAGGGTAATAGTGGAAAAAGGAATATATACAAATATAAACTACACAGTAGCATTCTGTGAAAATTCTTTCTGTTCTATGCATTCAACTAACAGAGTTGAACCTTACTTTTGATTGAGCCGTTCTGAAACACTCTTTCTGTAGAAACTGCAATTGGACATGCTAAGCGCTAAGAGGCCTACATTGGGAAAAAGAATATCTTCAAATAAAAACTACACAGATGCATTCTGTGAAACGTATTTCTGATCTGTAAATTCAGTTAACAGAGATAAAACATATTTTTGATTGAGCAGTTATGAAACACTCTTTTTGCAGAAAATGCAAGTGGAGATTCGGAGCGCTAAGTGGGTAATAGTGGAAAAAGGAATGTCTTCAAATATAAACTACACAGAATCATTTGGTGAAACTTCTTTCTGATCTGTGCATTCAGCTAACAGAGTTAAACCATATTTTTGATTGAGCAGATCTGAACACTCTTTCTGTAGGAAATGCAACTGGACATTTGGAGCGCTAAGAGCGTAGTAGTGGAAAAAGGAATATATTCAAATATAAACTACACAGAAGCATTCTGTGAAACTTCTTTCTGATCTGAGCATTCAGCTAACAGAGTTAAACCATACTTTTGATTGAGCAGTTTTGAAACACTCTGTCTGTAGAAAATGCAACTGGACATTCGTAGCGCTAAGTGGGTAATAGTGGAAAAAAGAATATGTTCAAATATAAACTACACAGAAGCATTGTATGAAACTTCTTTCTGTTCTGTGCATTCAACTAACAGAGTTGAACCTTACTTTTGATTGAGCCGTTCTGAAACACTCTTTCTGTAGAAACTGTAATTGGACATTCTGAGCGCTAAGAGGCCTATATTGGGAAAAAGAATGTCTACAAATAAAAACTACACAGAAGTATTTTGTGAAATTTCTTTCTGTTCTGTTTGTTCAACTAAAAGAGTTGAACCTTAGATTTGATTGAGCCGTTCTGAAACACTCTTTCTGTAGAAAATGCAAGTGGAGATTCGGAGCGCTAAGAGGGTAATAGTGGAAAAGGGAATGTCTCCAAATATAAACTACACAGAATCATTCTGTGAAACTTCTTTCTGATCTGTGCATTCAGCTAACAGAGTTAAACCATACTTTTGATTGAGCAGATCTGAACACTCTTTCTGTAGAAAATGCAACTGGACATTTGGAGCGCTAAGAGAGTAGTAGTGGAAAAAGGAATATATTCAAATATAAACTACACAGAAGCATTCTGTGAAACTTCTTTCTGATCTGAGCATTCAGCTAACAGAGTTAAACCATACTTTTGATTGAGCAGTTTTGAAACACTCTGTCTGTAGAAAATGCAACTGGACATTCGTAGCGCTAAGTGGTTAATGGTGGAAAAAAGAATATGTTCAAATATAAACTACACAGAAGCATTGTATGAAACTTCTTTCTGTTCTGTGCATTCAACTAACAGAGTTGAACCTTACTTTTGATTGAGCCTTTCTGAAACACTCTTTCGGTAGAAACTGCAATTGGACATTCTGAGCGCTAAGAGGCCTATATTGGGAAAAATAATATCTTCAAATAAAACTACACAGAAGCATTGTGTGAAACTTATTTCTGATATGTTCATTAAGCTAACAGAGTTAAACCATACTTTTGATTGCGCAGTTCTGAACACTCTTTCTGTAGAAAATGCAAGTGGACATTCGGAGCGCTAAGAGGGTAATAGTGGAAAAAGGAATATATACAAATATAAACTACACAGTAGCATTCTGTGAAAATTCTTTCTGTTCTGTGCATTCAACTAACAGAGTTGAACCTTACTTTTGATTGAGCCGTTCTGAAACACTCTTTCTGTAGCATCTGCAATTGGACATGCTAAGCGCTAAGAGGCCTACATTGGGAAAAAGAATATCTTCAAATAAAAACTACACATGTGCATTCTGTGAAACTTATTTCTGATCTGTAAATTCAGTTAACAGAGATAAAACATATTTTTGCTTGAGCAGTTATGAAACACTTTTTTTGTAGAAAATGCAAGTTTAGATTCGGAGCGCTAAGTGGGTAATGGTGGAAAAAGGAATGTCTTCAAATATAAACTACACAGAATCATTTGGTGAAACTTCTTTCTGATCTGTGCATTCAGCTAACAGAGTTAAACCATACTTTTGATTGAGCAGATCTGAACACTCTTTCTGTAGGAAATGCAACTGGACATTTGGAACGCTAAGAGCTTAGTAGTGGAAAAAGGAATATATTCAAATATAAACTACACAGAAGCATTCCGTGAAACTTCTTTCTGATCTGAGCATTCAGCTAACAGAGTTAAACCATACTTTTGATTGAGCAGTTTTGAAACACTCTGTCCGTAGAAAATGCAACTGGACATTCGTAGCGCTAAGTGGGTAATAGTGGAAAAAAGAATATGTTCAAATATAAACTACACAGAAGCATTGTATGAAACTTCTTTCTGTTCTGTGCATTCAACTAACAGAGTTGAACCTTACTTTTGATTGAGCCTTTCTGAAACACTCTTTCTGTAGAAACTGCAATTGGACATTCTGAGCGCTAAGAGGCCTATATTGGGAAAAATAATATCTTCAAATAAAAACTACACAGAAGCATTGTGTGAAACTTATTTCTGACATGTTCATTAAGCTAACAGAGTTAAACCATACTTTTGATTGCGCAGTTCTGAACACTCTTTCTGTAGAAAATGCAAGTGGACATTCGGAGCGCTTAGAGGGTAATAGTGGAAAAAGGAATATATGCAAATATAAACTACACAGTAGCATTCTGTGAAAATTCTTTCTGTTCTGTGCATTCAACTAACAGAGTTGAACCTTACTTTTGATTGAGCCGTTCTGAAACACTCTTTCTGTAGAAACTGCAATTGGACATGCTAAGCGCTAAGAGGCCTACATTGGGAAAAAGAATATCTTCAAATAAAAACTACACAGATGCATTCTGTGAAACTTATTTCTGATCTGTAAATTCAGTTAACAGAGATAAAACATATTTTTGATTCAGCAGTTATGAAACACTCTTTTTGTAGAAAATGCAAGTGGAGATTCGGAGCGCTAAGAGGGTAATAGTGGAAAAAGGAATGTCTTCAAATATAAACTACACAGAATCATTCGGTGAAACTTCTTTCTGATCTGTGCATTCAGCTAACAGAGTTAAACCATACTTTTGATTGAGCAGATCTGAACACTCTTTCTGTAGAAAATGCGACTGGACATTCGTAGCGCTAAGTGGGTAATAGTGGAAAAAAGAATATGTTCAAATATAAACTACACAGAAGCATTGTATGAAACTTCTTTCTGTTCTGTGCATTCAACTAACAGAGTTGAACTTTACTTTTGATTGAGCCGTTCTGAAACACTCTTTCTGTAGAAACTGCAATTGGACATTCTGAGCGCTAAGAGGCCTATATTGGGAAAAAGAATGTCTACAAATAAAAACTACACAGAAGAATTTTGTGAAACTTCTTTCTGTTCTGTTTGTTCAACTAAAAGAGTTGAACCTTAGTTTTGATTGAGCCGTTCTGAAACACTCTTTCTGTAGAAAATGCAAGTGGAGTTTCGGAGCGCTAAGAGGGTAATAGTGGAAAAAGGAATGTCTCCAAATATAAACTACACAGAATCATTCTGTGAAACTTCTTTCTGATCTGTGCATTCAGCTAACAGAGTTAAACCATACTTTTGATTGAGCAGATCTGAACACTCTTTCTGTAGAAAATGCAACTGGACATTTGGAGCGCTAAGAGAGTAGTAGTGGAAAAAGGAATATATTCAAATATAAACTACACAGAAGCATTCTGTGAAACTTCTTTCTGATCTGAGCATTCAGCTAACAGAGTTAAATCATACTTTTGATTGAGCAGTTTTGAAACACTCTGTCTGTAGAAAATGCAACTGGACATTCGTAGCGCTAAGTGGGTAATAGTGGAAAAAAGAATATGTTCAAATATAAACTACACAGAAGCATTGTATGAAACTTCTTTCTGTTCTGTGCATTCAACTAACAGAGTTGAACCTTACTTTTGATTGAGCCTTTCTGAAACACTCTTTCTGTAGAAACTGCAATTGGACATTCTGAGCGCTAAGAGGCCTATATTGGGAAAAATAATATCTTCAAATAAAAACTACACAGAAGCATTGTGTGAAACTTATTTCTGATATGTTCATTAAGCTAACAGAGTTAAACCATACTTTTGATTGCGCAGTTCTGAACACTCTTTCTGTAGAAAATGCAAGTGGACATTCGGAGCGCTAAGAGGGTAATAGTGGAAAAAGGAATATATACAAATATAAACTACACAGTAGCATTCTGTGAAAATTCTTTCTGTTCTATGCATTCAACTAAGAGAGTTGAACCTTACTTTTGATTGAGCCGTTCTGAAACACTCTTTCTGTAGAATCTGCAATTGGACATGCTAAGCGCTAAGAGGCCTACATTGGGAAAAAGAATATCTTCAAATAAAAACTACACAGATGAATTCTGTGAAACTTATTTCTGATCTGTAAATTCAGTTAACAGAGATAAAACATATTTTTGATTGAGCAGTTATGAAACACTCTTTTTGTAGAAAATGCAAGTGGAGATTCGGAGTGCTAAGAGGGTAATGGTGGAAAAAGGAATGTCTTCAAATATAAACTACACAGAATCATTCGGTGAAACATTTTTCTGATCTGTGCATTCAGCTAACAGAGTTAAACCATACTTTTGATTGAGCAGATCTGAACACTCTTTCTGTAGAAAATGCAACTGGACATTTGGAGCGCTAAGAGCGTAGTAGTGGAAAAAGGAATATATTCAAATATAAACTACACAGAAGCATTCTGTGAAACTTCTTTCTGATCTGAGAATTCAGCTAACAGAGTTAAACCATACTTTTGATGGAGCAGTTTTGAAACACTCTGTCTGTAGAAAATGCAACTGGACATTCGTAGCGCTAAGTGGGTAATAGTGGAAAAAAGAATATGTTCAAATATAAACTACACAGAAGCATTGTATGAAACTTCTTTCTGTTCTGTGCATTCAACTAACAGAGTTGAACCTTACTTTTGATTGAGCCTTTCTGAAACACTCTTTCTGTAGAAACTGCAATTGGACATTCTGAGCGCTAAGAGGCCTATATTGGGAAAAATAATATCTTCAAATAAAAACTACACAGAAGCATTGTGTGAAACTTATTTCTGATATGTTCATTAAGCTAACAGAGTTAAACCATACTTTTGATTGCGCAGTTCTGAACACTCTTTCTGTAGAAAATGCAAGTGGACATTCGGAGCGCTAAGAGGGTAAGAGTGGAAAAAGGAATATATTCAAATATAAACTACACAGTAGCATTCTGTGAAAATTCTTTCTGTTCTGTGCATTCAACTAACAGAGTTGAACCTTACTTTTGATTGAGCCGTTCTGAAACACTCTTTCTGTAGAAACTGCAATTGGACATGCTAAGCGCTAAGAGGCCTACATTGGGAAAAAGAATATCTTCAAATAAAAACTACACAGATGCATTCTGTGAAACTTATTTCTGATCTGTAAATTCAGTTAACAGAGATAAAACATATTTTTGATTGAGCAGTTATGAAACACTCTTTTTGTAGAAAATGCAAGTGGAGATTCGGAGCGCTAAGAGGGTAATAGTGGAAAAAGGAATGTCTTCAAATATAGACTACACAGAATCATTCGGTGAAACTTCTTTCTGATCTGTGCATTCAGCTAACAGAGTTAAACCATACTTTTGATTGAGCAGATCTGAACACTCTTTCTGTAGAAAATGCAACTGGACATTTTAGAGCGCTAAGAGCGTAGTAGTGGAAAAAGGAATATATTCAAATATAAACTACACAGAAGCATTCTGTGAAACTTCTTTCTGATCTGAGCATTCAGCTAACAGAGTTAAACCATACTTTTGATTGAGCAGTTTTGAAACACTCTGTCTGTAGAAAATGCAACTGGACATTCGTAGCGCTAAGTGGGTAATAGTGGAAAAAAGAATATGTTCAAATATAAACTACACAGAAGCATTGTATGAAACTTCTTTCTGTTCTGTGCATTCAACTAACAGAGTTGAACTTTACTTTTGATTGAGCCGTTCTGAAACACTCTTTCTGTAGAAACTGCAATTGGACATTCTGAGCGCTAAGAGGCCTATATTGGGAAAAAGAATGTCTACAAATAAAAACTACACAGAAGAATTTTGTGAAACTTCTTTCTGTTCTGTTTGTTCAACTAAAAGAGTTGAACCTTTGTTTTGATTGAGCCGTTCTGAAACACTCTTTCTGTAGAAAATGCAAGTGGAGATTCGGAGCGCTAAGAGGGTAATAGTGGAAAAAGGAATGTCTCCAAATATAAACTACACAGAATCATTCTGTGAAACTTCTTTCTGATCTGTGCATTCAGCTAACAGAGTTAAACCATACTTTTGATTGAGCAGATCTGAACACTCTTTCTGTAGAAAATGCAACTGGACATTTGGAGCGCTAAGAGAGTAGTAGTGGAAAAAGGAATATATTCAAATATAAACTACACAGAAGCATTCTGTGAAACTTCTTTCTGATCTGAGCATTCAGCTAACAGAGTTAAATCATACTTTTGATTGAGCAGTTTTGAAACACTCTGTCTGTAGAAAATGCAACTGGACATTCGTAGCGCTAAGTGGGTAATAGTGGAAAAAAGAATATGTTCAAATATAAACTACATAGAAGCATTGTATGAAACTTCTTTCTGTTCTGTGCATTCAACTAACAGAGTTGAACCTTACTTTTGATTGAGCCTTTCTGAAACACTCTTTCTGTAGAAACTGCAATTGGACATTCTGAGCGCTAAGAGGCCTATATTGGGAAAAATAATATCTTCAAATAAAAACTACACAGAAGCATTGTGTGAAACTTATTTCTGATATGTTCATTAAGCTAACAGAGTTAAACCATACTTTTGATTGCGCAGTTCTGAACACTCTTTCTGTAGAAAATGCAAGTGGACATTCGGAGCGCTAAGAGGGTAATAGTGGAAAAAGGAATATATACAAATATAAACTACACAGTAGCATTCTGTGAAAATTCTTTCTGTTCTATGCATTCAACTAACAGAGTTGAACCTTACTTTTGATTGAGCCGTTCTGAAACACTCTTTCTGTAGAAAC
Source organism: Symphalangus syndactylus (assembly GCF_028878055.3). Lineage (NCBI taxonomy): Eukaryota > Metazoa > Chordata > Mammalia > Primates > Hylobatidae > Symphalangus > Symphalangus syndactylus. The sequence continues at coordinate 104,825,833 of NC_072437.2, read as the reverse complement.
TGCAATTGGACATGCTAAGCGCTAAGAGGCCTACATTGGGAAAAAGAATATCTTCAAATAAAAACTACACAGATGCATTCTGTGAAACGTATTTCTGATCTGTAAATTCAGTTAACAGAGATAAAACATATTTTTGATTGAGCAGTTATGAAACACTCTTTTTGCAGAAAATGCAAGTGGAGATTCGGAGCGCTAAGTGGGTAATAGTGGAAAAAGGAATGTCTTCAAATATAAACTACACAGAATCATTTGGTGAAACTTCTTTCTGATCTGTGCATTCAGCTAACAGAGTTAAACCATATTTTTGATTGAGCAGATCTGAACACTCTTTCTGTAGGAAATGCAACTGGACATTTGGAGCGCTAAGAGCGTAGTAGTGGAAAAAGGAATATATTCAAATATAAACTACACAGAAGCATTCTGTGAAACTTCTTTCTGATCTGAGCATTCAGCTAACAGAGTTAAACCATACTTTTGATTGAGCAGTTTTGAAACACTCTGTCTGTAGAAAATGCAACTGGACATTCGTAGCGCTAAGTGGGTAATAGTGGAAAAAAGAATATGTTCAAATATAAACTACACAGAAACATTGTATGAAACTTCTTTCTGTTCTGTGCATTCAACTAACAGAGTTGAACCTTACTTTTGATTGAGCCGTTCTGAAACACTCTTTCTGTAGAAACTGTAATTGGACATTCTGAGCGCTAAGAGGCCTATATTGGGAAAAAGAATGTCTACAAATAAAAACTACACAGAAGTATTTTGTGAAATTTCTTTCTGTTCTGTTTGTTCAACTAAAAGAGTTGAACCTTAGATTTGATTGAGCCGTTCTGAAACACTCTTTCTGTAGAAAATGCAAGTGGAGATTCGGAGCGCTAAGAGGGTAATAGTGGAAAAGGGAATGTCTCCAAATATAAACTACACAGAATCATTCTGTGAAACTTCTTTCTGATCTGTGCATTCAGCTAACAGAGTTAAACCATACTTTTGATTGAGCAGATCTGAACACTCTTTCTGTAGAAAATGCAACTGGACATTTGGAGCGCTAAGAGAGTAGTAGTGGAAAAAGGAATATATTCAAATATAAACTACACAGAAGCATTCTGTGAAACTTCTTTCTGATCTGAGCATTCAGCTAACAGAGTTAAACCATACTTTTGATTGAGCAGTTTTGAAACACTCTGTCTGTAGAAAATGCAACTGGACATTCGTAGCGCTAAGTGGTTAATGGTGGAAAAAACAATATGTTCAAATATAAACTACACAGAAGCATTGTATGAAACTTCTTTCTGTTCTGTGCATTCAACTAACAGAGTTGAACCTTACTTTTGATTGAGCCTTTCTGAAACACTCTTTCGGTAGAAACTGCAATTGGACATTCTGAGCGCTAAGAGGCCTATATTGGGAAAAATAATATCTTCAAATAAAACTACACAGAAGCATTGTGTGAAACTTATTTCTGATATGTTCATTAAGCTAACAGAGTTAAACCATACTTTTGATTGCGCAGTTCTGAACACTCTTTCTGTAGAAAATGCAAGTGGACATTCGGAGCGCTAAGAGGGTAATAGTGGAAAAAGGAATATATACAAATATAAACTACACAGTAGCATTCTGTGAAAATTCTTTCTGTTCTGTGCATTCAACTAACAGAGTTGAACCTTACTTTTGATTGAGCCGTTCTGAAACACTCTTTCTGTAGCATCTGCAATTGGACATGCTAAGCGCTAAGAGGCCTACATTGGGAAAAAGAATATCTTCAAATAAAAACTACACATGTGCATTCTGTGAAACTTATTTCTGATCTGTAAATTCAGTTAACAGAGATAAAACATATTTTTGCTTGAGCAGTTATGAAACACTTTTTTTGTAGAAAATGCAAGTTTAGATTCGGAGCGCTAAGTGGGTAATGGTGGAAAAAGGAATGTCTTCAAATATAAACTACACAGAATCATTTGGTGAAACTTCTTTCTGATCTGTGCATTCAGCTAACAGAGTTAAACCATACTTTTGATTGAGCAGATCTGAACACTCTTTCTGTAGGAAATGCAACTGGACATTTGGAACGCTAAGAGCTTAGTAGTGGAAAAAGGAATATATTCAAATATAAACTACACAGAAGCATTCCGTGAAACTTCTTTCTGATCTGAGCATTCAGCTAACAGAGTTAAACCATACTTTTGATTGAGCAGTTTTGAAACACTCTGTCTGTAGAAAATGCAACTGGACATTCGTAGCGCTAAGTGGGTAATAGTGGAAAAAAGAATATGTTCAAATATAAACTACACAGAAGCATTGTATGAAACTTCTTTCTGTTCTGTTTGTTCAACTAAAAGAGTTGAACCTTAGTTTTGATTGAGCCGTTCTGAAACACTCTTTCTGTAGAAAATGCAAGTGGAGATTCGGAGCGCTAAGAGGGTAATAGTGGAAAAAGGAATGTCTCCAAATATAAACTACACAGAATCATGCGGTGAAACTTCTTTCTGATCTGTGCATTCAGCTAACAGAGTTAAACCATACTTTTGATTGAGCAGATCTGAACACTCTTTCTGTAGAAAATGCAACTGGACATTTGGAGCGCTAAGAGAGTAGTAGTGGAAAAAGGAATATATTCAAATATAAACTACGCAGAAGCATTCTGTGAAACTTCTTTCTGATCTGAGCATTCAGCTAACAGAGTTAAACCATACTTTTGATTGAGCAGTTTTGAAACACTCTGTCTGTAGAAAATGCAACTGGACATTCGTAGCGCTAAGTGGGTAATAGTGGAAAAAAGAATATGTTCAAATATAAACTACACAGAAGCATTGTATGAAACTTCTTTCTGTTCTGTGCATTCAACTAACAGAGTTGAACCTTACTTTTGATTGAGCCTTTCTGAAACACTCTTTCTGTAGAAACTGCAATTGGACATTCTGAGCGCTAAGAGGCCTATATTGGGAAAAATAATATCTTCAAATAAAAACTACACGGAAGCATTGTGTGAAACTTATTTCTGATATGTTCATTAAGCTAACAGAGTTAAACCATACTTTTGATTGCGCAGTTCTGAACACTCTTTCTGTAGAAAATGCAAGTGGACATTCGGAGCGCTAAGATGGTAATAGTGGAAAAAGGAATATATTCAAATATATACTACACAGTAGCATTCTGTGAAAATTCTTTCTGTTCTGTGCATTCAACTAACAGAGTTGAACCTTACTTTTGATTGAGCCGTTCTGAAACACTCTTTCTGTAGAAACAGCAATTGGACATGCTAAGCGCTAAGAGGCCTACATTGGGAAAAAGAATATCTTCAAATAAAAACTACACAGATGCATTCTGTGAAACGTATTTCTGATCTGTAAATTCAGTTAACAGAGATAAAACATATTTTTGATTGAGCAGTTATGAAACACTCTTTTTGTAGAAAATGCAAGTGGAGATTCGGAGCGCTAAGTGGGTAATAGTGGAAAAAGGAATGTCTTCAAATATAAACTACACAGAATCATTTGGTGAAACTTCTTTCTGATCTGTGCATTCAGCTAACAGAGTTAAACCATATTTTTGATTGAGCAGATCTGAACACTCTTTCTGTAGGAAATGCAACTGGACATTTGGAGCGCTAAGAGCGTAGTAGTGGAAAAAGGAATATATTCAAATATAAACTACACAGAAGCATTCTGTGAAACTTCTTTCTGATCTGAGCATTCAGCTAACAGAGTTAAACCATACTTTTGATTGAGCAGTTTTGAAACACTCTGTCTGTAGAAAATGCAACTGGACATTCGTAGCGCTAAGTGGGTAATAGTGGAAAAAAGAATATGTTCAAATATAAACTACACAGAAGCATTGTATGAAACTTCTTTCTGTTCTGTTTGTTCAACTAACAGAGTTGAACCTTACTTTTGATTGAGCCGTTCTGAAACACTCTTTCTGTAGAAACTGTAATTGGACATTCTGAGCGCTAAGAGGCCTATATTGGGAAAAAGAATGTCTACAAATAAAAACTACACAGAATCATGCGGTGAAACTTCTTTCTGATCTGTGCATTCAGCTAACAGAGTTAAACCATACTTTTGATTGAGCAGATCTGAACACTCTTTCTGTAGAAAATGCAACTGGACATTTGGAGCGCTAAGAGAGTAGTAGTGGAAAAAGGAATATATTCAAATATAAACTACGCAGAAGCATTCTGTGAAACTTCTTTCTGATCTGAGCATTCAGCTAACAGAGTTAAACCATACTTTTGATTGAGCAGTTTTGAAACACTCTGTCTGTAGAAAATGCAACTGGACATTCGTAGCGCTAAGTGGGTAATAGTGGAAAAAAGAATATGTTCAAATATAAACTACACAGAAGCATTGTATGAAACTTCTTTCTGTTCTGTGCATTCAACTAACAGAGTTGAACCTTACTTTTGATTGAGCCTTTCTGAAACACTCTTTCTGTAGAAACTGCAATTGGACATTCTGAGCGCTAAGAGGCCTATATTGGGAAAAATAATATCTTCAAATAAAAACTACACGGAAGCATTGTGTGAAACTTATTTCTGATATGTTCATTAAGCTAACAGAGTTAAACCATACTTTTGATTGCGCAGTTCTGAACACTCTTTCTGTAGAAAATGCAAGTGGACATTCGGAGCGCTAAGATGGTAATAGTGGAAAAAGGAATATATTCAAATATATACTACACAGTAGCATTCTGTGAAAATTCTTTCTGTTCTGTGCATTCAACTAACAGAGTTGAACCTTACTTTTGATTGAGCCGTTCTGAAACACTCTTTCTGTAGAAACAGCAATTGGACATGCTAAGCGCTAAGAGGCCTACATTGGGAAAAAGAATATCTTCAAATAAAAACTACACAGATGCATTCTGTGAAACGTATTTCTGATCTGTAAATTCAGTTAACAGAGATAAAACATATTTTTGATTGAGCAGTTATGAAACACTCTTTTTGTAGAAAATGCAAGTGGAGATTCGGAGCGCTAAGTGGGTAATAGTGGAAAAAGGAATGTCTTCAAATATAAACTACACAGAATCATTTGGTGAAACTTCTTTCTGATCTGTGCATTCAGCTAACAGAGTTAAACCATATTTTTGATTGAGCAGATCTGAACACTCTTTCTGTAGGAAATGCAACTGGACATTTGGAGCGCTAAGAGCGTAGTAGTGGAAAAAGGAATATATTCAAATATAAACTACACAGAAGCATTCTGTGAAACTTCTTTCTGATCTGAGCATTCAGCTAACAGAGTTAAACCATACTTTTGATTGAGCAGTTTTGAAACACTCTGTCTGTAGAAAATGCAACTGGACATTCGTAGCGCTAAGTGGGTAATAGTGGAAAAAAGAATATGTTCAAATATAAACTACACAGAAGCATTGTATGAAACTTCTTTCTGTTCTGTGCATTCAACTAACAGAGTTGAACCTTAGTTTTGATTGAGCCGTTCTGAAACACTCTTTCTGTAGAAAATGCAAGTGGAGATTCGGAGCGCTAAGAGGGTAATAGTGGAAAAAGAATGTCTCCAAATATAAACTACACAGAAGTATTTTGTGAAACTTCTTTCTGTTCTGTTTGTTCAACTAAAAGAGTTGAACCTTAGATTTGATTGAGCCGTTCTGAAACACTCTTTCTGTAGAAAATGCAAGTGGAGATTCGGAGCGCTAAGAGGGTAATAGTGGAAAAGGGAATGTCTCCAAATATAAACTACACAGAATCATTCTGTGAAACTTCTTTCTGATCTGTGCATTCAGCTAACAGAGTTAAACCATACTTTTGATTGAGCAGATCTGAACACTCTTTCTGTAGAAAATGCAACTGGACATTTGGAGCGCTAAGCGAGTAGTAGTGGAAAAAGGAATGTATTCAAATATAAACTACACAGAAGCATTCTGTGAAACTTCTTTCTGATCTGAGCATTCAGCTAACAGAGTTAAATCATACTTTTGATTGAGCAGTTTTGAAACACTCTTTCTGTAGAAAATGCAACTGGACATTCGTAGCGCTAAGTGGGTAATAGTGGAAAAAAGAATATGTTCAAATATAAACTACACAGAAGCATTGTATGAAACTTCTTTCTGTTCTGTGCATTCAACTAACAGAGTTGAACCTTACTTTTGATTGAGCCTTTCTGAAACACTCTTTCTGTAGAAACTGCAATTGGACATTCTGAGCGCTAAGAGGCCTATATTGGGAAAAATAATATCTTCAAATAAAAACTACACAGAAGCATTGTGTGAAACTTATTTCTGATATGTTCATTAAGCTAACGGAGTTAAACCATACTTTTGATTGCGCAGTTCTGAACACTCTTTCTGTAGAAAATGCAAGTGGACATTCGGAGCGCTAAGAGGGTAATAGTGGAAAAAGGAATATATACAAATATAAACTACACAGTAGCATTCTGTGAAAATACTTTCTGTTCTATGCATTCAACTAACAGAGTTGAACCTTACTTTTGATTGAGCCGTTCTGAAACACTCTTTCTGTAGAATCTGCAATTGGACATGCTAAGCGCTAAGAGGCCTACATTGGGAAAAAGAATATCTTCAAATAAAAACTACACAGATGCATTCTGTGAAACTTATTTCTGATCTGTAAATTCAGTTAACAGAGATAAAACATATTTTTGATTGAGCAGTTATGAAACACTCTTTCTGTAGAAAATGCAAGTGGAGATTCGGAGCGCTAAGAGGGTAATAGTGGAAAAAGGAATGTCTTCAAATATAAACTACACAGAATCATTCGGTGAAACTTCTTTCTGATCTGTGCATTCAGCTAACAGAGTTAAACCATACTTTTGATTGAGCAGATCTGAACACTCTTTCTGTAGAAAATGCAACTGGACATTTGGAGCGCTAAGAGCGTAGTAGTGGAAAAAGGAATATATTCAAATATAAACTACACAGAAGCATTCTGTGAAACTTCTTTCTGATCTGAGCATTCAGCTAACAGAGTTAAACCATACTTTTCATTGAGCAGTTTTGAAACACTCTGTCTGTAGAAAATGCAACTGGACATTCGTAGCGCTAAGTGGGTAATAGTGGAAAAAAGAATATGTTCAAATATAAACTACACAGAAGCATTGTATGAAACTTCTTTCTGTTCTGTGCATTCAACTAACAGAGTTGAACCTTACTTTTGATTGAGCCGTTCTGAAACACTCTTTCTGTAGAAACTGTAATTGGACATTCTGAGCGCTAAGAGGCCTATATTGGGAAAAAGAATGTCTACAAATAAAAACTACACAGAAGTATTCTGTGAAACTTCTTTCTGTTCTGTTTGTTCAACTAAAAGAGTTGAACCTTAGATTTGATTGAGCCGTTCTGAAACACTCTTTCTGTAGAAAATGCAAGTGGAGATTCGGAGCGCTAAGAGGGTAATAGTGGAAAAGGGAATGTCTCCAAATATAAACTACACAGAATCATTCTGTGAAACTTCTTTCTGATCTGTGCATTCAGCTAACAGAGTTAAACCATACTTTTGATTGAGCAGATCTGAACACTCTTTCTGTAGAAAATGCAACTGGACATTTGGAGCGCTAAGAGAGTAGTAGTGGAAAAAGGAATATATTCAAATATAAACTACACAGAAGCATTCTGTGAAACTTCTTTCTGATCTGAGCATTCAGCTAACAGAGTTAAATCATACTTTTGATTGAGCAGTTTTGAAACACTCTTTCTGTAGAAAATGCAACTGGACATTCGTAGCGCTAAGTGGGTAATAGTGGAAAAAAGAATATGTTCAAATATAAACTACACAGAAGCATTGTATGAAACTTCTTTCTGTTCTGTGCATTCAACTAACAGAGTTGAACCTTAGTTTTGATTGAGCCTTTCTGAAACACTCTTTCTGTAGAAACTGCAATTGGACATTCTGAGCGCTAAGAGGCCTATATTGGGAAAAATAATATCTTCAAATAAAAACTACACAGAAGCATTGTGTGAAACTTATTTCTGATATGTTCATTAAGCTAACAGAGTTAAACCATACTTTTGATTGCGCAGTTCTGAACACTCTTTCTGTAGAAAATGCAAGTGGACATTCGGAGCGCTAAGAGGGTAATAGTGGAAAAAGGAATATATACAAATATAAACTACACAGTAGCATTCTGTGAAAATACTTTCTGTTCTATGCATTCAACTAACAGAGTTGAACCTTACTTTTGATTGAGCCGTTCTGAAACACTCTTTCTGTAGAATCTGCAATTGGACATGCTAAGCGCTAAGAGGCCTACATTGGGAAAAAGAATATCTTCAAATAAAAACTACACAGATGCATTCTGTGAAACTTATTTCTGATCTGTAAATTCAGTTAACAGAGATAAAACATATTTTTGATTGAGCAGTTATGAAACACTCTTTCTGTAGAAAATGCAAGTGGAGATTCGGAGCGCTAAGAGGGTAATAGTGGAAAAAGGAATGTCTTCAAATATAAACTACACAGAATCATTCGGTGAAACTTCTTTCTGATCTGTGCATTCAGCTAACAGAGTTAAACCATACTTTTGATTGAGCAGATCTGAACACTCTTTCTGTAGAAAATGCAACTGGACATTTGGAGCGCTAAGAGCGTAGTAGTGGAAAAAGGAATATATTCAAATATAAACTACACAGAAGCATTCTGTGAAACTTCTTTCTGATCTGAGGATTCAGCTAACAGAGTTAAACCATACTTTTGATTGAGCAGTTTTGAAACACTCTGTCTGTAGAAAATGCAACTGGACATTCGTAGCGCTAAGTGGGTAATAGTGGAAAAAAGAATATGTTCAAATATAAACTACACAGAAGCATTGTATGAAACTTCTTTCTGTTCTGTGCATTCAACTAACAGAGTTGAACCTTACTTTTGATTGAGCCGTTCTGAAACACTCTTTCTGTAGAAACTGCAATTGGACATTCTGAGCGCTAAGAGGCCTATATTGGGAAAAAGAATGTCTACAAATAAAAACTACACAGAAGAATTGTGTGAAACTTCTTTCTGTTCTGTTTGTTCAACTAAAAGAGTTGAACCTTAGTTTTGATTGAGCCGTTCTGAAACACTCTTTCTGTAGAAAATGCAAGTGGAGATTCGGAGCGCTAAGAGGGTAATAGTGGAAAAAGGAATGTCTCCAAATATAAACTACACAGAATCATTCGGTGAAACTTCTTTCTGATCTGTGCATTCAGCTAACAGAGTTAAACCATACTTTTGATTGAGCAGATCTGAACACTCTTTCTGTAGAAAATGCAACTGGACATTTGGAGCGCTAAGAGAGTAGTAGTGGAAAAAGGAATATATTCAAATATAAACTACGCAGAAGCATTCTGTGAAACTTCTTTCTTATCTGAGCATTCAGCTAACAGAGTTAAACCATACTTTTGATTGAGCAGTTTTGAAACACTCTGTCTGTAGAAAATGCAACTGGACATTCGTAGCGCTAAGTGGGTAATAGTGGAAAAAAGAATATGTTCAAATATAAACTACACAGAAGCATTGTATGAAACTTCTTTCTGTTCTGTGCATTCAACTAACAGAGTTGAACCTTACTTTTGATTGAGCCTTTCTGAAACACTCTTTCTGTAGAAACTGCAATTGGACATTCTGAGCGCTAAGAGGCCTATATTGGGAAAAATAATATCTTCAAATAAAAACTACACAGAAGCATTGTGTGAAACTTATTTCTGATATGTTCATTAAGCTAACAGAGTTAAACCATACTTTTGATTGCGCAGTTCTGAACACTCTTTCTGTAGAAAATGCAAGTGGACATTCGGAGCGCTAAGATGGTAATAGTGGAAAAAGGAATATATTCAAATATAAACTACACAGTAGCATTCTGTGAAAATTCTTTCTGTTCTGTGCATTCAACTAACAGAGTTGAACCTTACTTTTGATTGAGCCGTTCTGAAACACTCTTTCTGTAGAAACTGCAATTGGACATGCTAAGCGCTAAGAGGCCTACATTGGGAAAAAGAATATCTTCAAATAAAAACTACACAGATGCATTCTGTGAAACGTATTTCTGATCTGTAAATTCAGTTAACAGAGATAAAACATATTTTTGATTGAGCAGTTATGAAACACTCTTTTTGTAGAAAATGCAAGTGGAGATTCGGAGCGCTAAGTGGGTAATAGTGGAAAAAGGAATGTCTTCAAATATAAACTACACAGAATCATTTGGTGAAACTTCTTTCTGATCTGTGCATTCAGCTAACAGAGTTAAACCATATTTTTGATTGAGCAGATCTGAACACTCTTTCTGTAGGAAATGCAACTGGACATTTGGAGCGCTAAGAGCGTAGTAGTGGAAAAAGGAATATATTCAAATATAAACTACACAGAAGCATTCTGTGAAACTTCTTTCTGATCTGAGCATTCAGCTAACAGAGTTAAACCATACTTTTGATTGAGCAGTTTTGAAACACTCTGTCTGTAGAAAATGCAACTGGACATTCGTAGCGCTAAGTGGGTAATAGTGGAAAAAAGAATATGTTCAAATATAAACTACACAGAAGCATTGTATGAAACTTCTTTCTGTTCTGTGCATTCAACTAACAGAGTTGAACCTTACTTTTGATTGAGCCGTTCTGAAACACTCTTTCTGTAGAAACTGTAATTGGACATTCTGAGCGCTAAGAGGCCTATATTGGGAAAAAGAATGTCTACAAATAAAAACTACACAGAAGTATTTTGTGAAACTTCTTTCTGTTCTGTTTGTTCAACTAAAAGAGTTGAACCTTAGATTTGATTGAGCCGTTCTGAAACACTCTTTCTGTAGAAAATGCAAGTGGAGATTCGGAGCGCTAAGAGGGTAATAGTGGAAAAGGGAATGTCTCCAAATATAAACTACACAGAATCATTCTGTGAAACTTCTTTCTGATCTGTGCATTCAGCTAACAGAGTTAAACCATACTTTTGATTGAGCAGATCTGAACACTCTTTCTGTAGAAAATGCAACTGGACATTTGGAGCGCTAAGAGAGTAGTAGTGGAAAAAGGAATATATTCAAATATAAACTACACAGAAGCATTCTGTGAAACTTCTTTCTGATCTGAGCATTCAGCTAACAGAGTTAAATCATACTTTTGATTGAGCAGTTTTGAAACACTCTGTCTGTAGAAAATGCAACTGGACATTCGTAGCGCTAAGTGGGTAATAGTGGAAAAAAGAATATGTTCAAATATAAACTACACAGAAGCATTGTATGAAACTTCTTTCTGTTCTGTGCATTCAACTAACAGAGTTGAACCTTACTTTTGATTGAGCCTTTCTGAAACACTCTTTCTGTAGAAACTGCAATTGGACATTCTGAGCGCTAAGGGGCCTATATTGGGAAAAATAATATCTTCAAATAAAAACTACACAGAAGCATTGTGTGAAACTTATTTCTGATATGTTCATTAAGCTAACAGAGTTAAACCATACTTTTGATTGCGCAGTTCTGAACACTCTTTCTGTAGAAAATGCAAGTGGACATTCGGAGCGCTAAGAGGGTAATAGTGGAAAAAGGAATATATACAAATATAAACTACACAGTAGCATTCTGTGAAAATTCTTTCTGTTCTATGCATTCAACTAACAGAGTTGAACCTTACTTTTGATTGAGCCGTTCTGAAACACTCTTTCTGTAGAATCTGCAATTGGACATGCTAAGCGCTAAGAGGCCTACATGGGGAAAAAGAATATCTTCAAATAAAAACTACACAGATGCATTCTGTGAAACTTATTTCTGATCAGTAAATTCAGTTAACAGAGATAAAACATATTTTTGATTGAGCAGTTATGAAACACTCTTTCTGTAGAAAATGCAAGTGGAGATTCGGAGCGCTAAGAAGGTAATAGTGGAAAAAGGAATGTCTTCAAATATAAACTACACAGAATCATTCGGTGAAACTTCTTTCTGATCTGTGCATTCAGCTAACAGAGTTAAACCATACTTTTGATTGAGCAGATCTGAACACTCTTTCTGTAGAAAATGCAACTGGACATTTGGAGCGCTAAGAGCGTAGTAGTGGAAAAAGGAATATATTCAAATATAAACTACACAGAAGCATTCTGTGAAACTTCTTTCTGATCTGAGGATTCAGCTAACAGAGTTAAACCATACTTTTGATTGAGCAGTTTTGAAACACTCTGTCTGTAGAAAATGCAACTGGACATTCGTAGCGCTAAGTGGGTAATAGTGGAAAAAAGAATATGTTCAAATATAAACTACACAGAAGCATTGTATGAAACTTCTTTCTGTTCTGTGCATTCAACTAACAGAGTTGAACCTTACTTTTGATTGAGCCGTTCTGAAACACTCTTTCTGTAGAAACTGCAATTGGACATTCTGAGCGCTAAGAGGCCTATATTGGGAAAAAGAATGTCTACAAATAAAAACTACACAGAAGAATTGTGTGAAACTTCTTTCTGTTCTGTTTGTTCAACTAAAAGAGTTGAACCTTAGTTTTGATTGAGCCGTTCTGAAACACTCTTTCTGTAGAAAATGCAAGTGGAGATTCGGAGCGCTAAGAGGGTAATAGTGGAAAAAGGAATGTCTCCAAATATAAACTACACAGAATCATTCTGTGAAACTTCTTTCTGATCTGTGCATTCAGCTAACAGAGTTAAACGATACTTTTGATTGAGCAGATCTGAACACTCTTTCTGTAGAAAATGCAACTGGACATTTGGAGCGCTAAGAGAGTAGTAGTGGAAAAAGGAATATATTCAAATATAAACTACACAGAAGCATTCTGTGAAACTTCTTTCTGATCTGAGCATTCAGCTAACAGAGTTAAACCATACTTTTGATTGAGCAGTTTTGAAACACTCTCTCTGTAGAAAATGCAACTGGACATTCGTAGCGCTAAGTGGTTAATAGTGGAAAAAAGAATATGTTCAAATATAAACTACACAGAAGCATTGTATGAAACTTCTTTCTGTTCTGTGCATTCAACTAACAGAGTTGAACCTTACTTTTGATTGAGCCTTTCTGAAACACTCTTTCTGTAGAAACTGCAATTGGACATTCTGAGCGCTAAGAGGCCTATATTGGGAAAAATAATATCTTCAAATAAAACTACACAGAAGCATTGTGTGAAACTTATTTCTGATATGTTCATTAAGCTAACAGAGTTAAACCATACTTTTGATTGCGCAGTTCTGAACACTCTTTCTGTAGAAAATGCAAGTGGACATTCGGAGCGCTAAGAGGGTAATAGTGGAAAAAGGAATATATACAAATATAAACTACACAGTAGCATTCTGTGAAAATTCTTTCTGTTCTGTGCATTCAACTAACAGAGTTGAACCTTACTTTTGATTGAGCCGTTCTGAAACACTCTTTCTGTAGCATCTGCAATTGGACATGCTAAGCGCTAAGAGGCCTACATTGGGAAAAAGAATATCTTCAAATAAAAACTACACAGATGCATTCTGTGAAACTTATTTCTGATCTGTAAATTCAGTTAACAGAGATAAAACATATTTTTGCTTGAGCAGTTATGAAACACTTTTTTTGTAGAAAATGCAAGTTTAGATTCGGAGCGCTAAGTGGGTAATGGTGGAAAAAGGAATGTCTTCAAATATAAACTACACAGAATCATTTGGTGAAACTTCTTTCTGATCTGTGCATTCAGCTAACAGAGTTAAACCATACTTTTGATTGAGCAGATCTGAACACTCTTTCTGTAGGAAATGCAACTGGACATTTGGAACGCTAAGAGCTTAGTAGTGGAAAAAGGAATATATTCAAATATAAACTACACAGAAGCATTCTGTGAAACTTCTTTCTGATCTGAGCATTCAGCTAACAGAGTTAAACCATACTTTTGATTGAGCAGTTTTGAAACACTCTGTCTGTAGAAAATGCAACTGGACATTCGTAGCGCTAAGTGGGTAATAGTGGAAAAAAGAATATGTTCAAATATAAACTACACAGAAGCATTGTATGAAACTTCTTTCTGTTCTGTGCATTCAACTAACAGAGTTGAACTTTACTTTTGATTGAGCCGTTCTGAAACACTCTTTCTGTAGAAACTGCAATTGGACATTCTGAGCGCTAAGAGGCCTATATTGGGAAAAAGAATGTCTACAAATAAAAACTACACAGAAGAATTTTGTGAAACTTCTTTCTGTTCTGTTTGTTCAACTAAAAGAGTTGAACCTTAGTTTTGATTGAGCCGTTCTGAAACACTCTTTCTGTAGAAAATGCAAGTCGAGATTCGGAGCGCTAAGAGGGTAATAGTGGAAAAAGGAATGTCTCCAAATATAAACTACACAGAATCATTCTGTGAAACTTCTTTCTGATCTGTGCATTCAGCTAACAGAGTTAAACCATACTTTTGATTGAGCAGATCTGAACACTCTTTCTGTAGAAAATGCAACTGGACATTTGGAGCGCTAAGAGAGTAGTAGTGGAAAAAGGAATCTATTCATATATAAACTACACAGAAGCATTCTGTGAAACTTCTTTCTGATCTGAGCATTCAGCTAACAGAGTTAAACCATACTTTTGATTGAGCAGTTTTGAAACACTCTGTCCGTAGAAAATGCAACTGGACATTCGTAGCGCTAAGTGGGTAATAGTGGAAAAAAGAATATGTTCAAATATAAACTACACAGAAGCATTGTATGAAACTTCTTTCTGTTCTGTGCATTCAACTAACAGAGTTGAACCTTACTTTTGATTGAGCCTTTCTGAAACACTCTTTCTGTAGAAACTGCAATTGGACATTCTGAGCGCTAAGAGGCCTATATTGGGAAAAATAATATCTTCAAATAAAAACTACACAGAAGCATTGTGTGAAACTTATTTCTGATATGTTCATTAAGCTAACAGAGTTAAACCATACTTTTGATTGCGCAGTTCTGAACACTCTTTCTGTAGAAAATGCAAGTGGACATTCGGAGCGCTTAGAGGGTAATAGTGGAAAAAGGAATATATGCAAATATAAACTACACAGTAGCATTCTGTGAAAATTCTTTCTGTTCTGTGCATTCAACTAACAGAGTTGAACCTTACTTTTGATTGAGCCGTTCTGAAACACTCTTTCTGTAGAAACTGCAATTGGACATGCTAAGCGCTAAGAGGCCTACATTGGGAAAAAGAATATCTTCAAATAAAAACTACACAGATGCATTCTGTGAAACTTATTTCTGATCTGTAAATTCAGTTAACAGAGATAAAACATATTTTTGATTGAGCAGTTATGAAACACTCTTTTTGTAGAAAATGCAAGTGGAGATTCGGAGCGCTAAGTGGGTAATAGTGGAAAAAGGAATGTCTTCAAATATAAACTACACAGAATCATTCGGTGAAAGTTCTTTCTGATCTGTGCATTCAGCTAACAGAGTTAAACCATACTTTTGATTGAGCAGATCTGAACACTCTTTCTGTAGAAAATGCGACTGGACATTTGGAGCGCTAAGAGCGTAGTAGTGGAAAAAGGAATATATTCAAATATAAACTACACAGAAGCATTCTGTGAAACTTCTTTCTGATCTGAGCATTCAGCTAACAGAGTTAAACCATACTTTTGATTGAGCAGTTTTGAAACACTCTGTCTGTAGAAAATGCAACTGGACATTCGTAGCGCTAAGTGGGTAATAGTGGAAAAAGGAATATGTTCAAATATAAACTACACAGAAGCATTGTATGAAACTTCTTTCTGTTCTGTGCATTCAACTAACAGAGTTGAACCTTACTTTTGATTGAGCCGTTCTGAAACACTCTTTCTGTAGAATCTGCAATTGGACATGCTAAGCGCTAAGAGGCCTACATGGGGAAAAAGAATATCTTCAAATAAAAACTACACAGATGCATTCTGTGAAACTTATTTCTGATCAGTAAATTCAGTTAACAGAGATAAAACATATTTTTGATTGAGCAGTTATGAAACACTCTTTCTGTAGAAAATGCAAGTGGAGATTCGGAGCGCTAAGAAGGTAATAGTGGAAAAAGGAATGTCTTCAAATATAAACTACACAGAATCATTCGGTGAAACTTCTTTCTGATCTGTGCATTCAGCTAACAGAGTTAAACCATACTTTTGATTGAGCAGATCTGAACACTCTTTCTGTAGAAAATGCAACTGGACATTTGGAGCGCTAAGAGCGTAGTAGTGGAAAAAGGAATATATTCAAATATAAACTACACAGAAGCATTCTGTGAAACTTCTTTCTGATCTGAGGATTCAGCTAACAGAGTTAAACCATACTTTTGATTGAGCAGTTTTGAAACACTCTGTCTGTAGAAAATGCAACTGGACATTCGTAGCGCTAAGTGGGTAATAGTGGAAAAAAGAATATGTTCAAATATAAACTACACAGAAGCATTGTATGAAACTTCTTTCTGTTCTGTGCATTCAACTAACAGAGTTGAACCTTACTTTTGATTGAGCCGTTCTGAAACACTCTTTCTGTAGAAACTGCAATTGGACATTCTGAGCGCTAAGAGGCCTATATTGGGAAAAAGAATGTCTACAAATAAAAACTACACAGAAGAATTGTGTGAAACTTCTTTCTGTTCTGTTTGTTCAACTAAAAGAGTTGAACCTTAGTTTTGATTGAGCCGTTCTGAAACACTCTTTCTGTAGAAAATGCAAGTGGAGATTCGGAGCGCTAAGAGGGTAATAGTGGAAAAAGGAATGTCTCCAAATATAAACTACACAGAATCATTCTGTGAAACTTCTTTCTGATCTGTGCATTCAGCTAACAGAGTTAAACCATACTTTTGATTGAGCAGATCTGAACACTCTTTCTGTAGAAAATGCAACTGGACATTTGGAGCGCTAAGAGAGTAGTAGTGGAAAAAGGAATATATTCAAATATAAACTACACAGAAGCATTCTGTGAAACTTCTTTCTGATCTGAGCATTCAGCTAACAGAGTTAAACCATACTTTTGATTGAGCAGTTTTGAAACACTCTGTCCGTAGAAAATGCAACTGGACATTCGTAGCGCTAAGTGGGTAATAGTGGAAAAAAGAATATGTTCAAATATAAACTACACAGAAGCATTGTATGAAACTTCTTTCTGTTCTGTGCATTCAATTAACAGAGTTGAACCTGACTTTTGATTGAGCCTTTCTGAAACACTCTTTCTGTAGAAACTGCAATTGGACATTCTGAGCGCTAAGAGGCCTATATTGGGAAAAATAATATCTTCAAATAAAAACTACACAGAAGCATTGTGTGAAACTTATTTCTGATATGTTCATTAAGCTAACAGAGTTAAACCATACTTTTGATTGCGCAGTTCTGAACACTCTTTCTGTAGAAAATGCAAGTGGACATTCGGAGCGCTAAGATGGTAATAGTGGAAAAAGGAATATATTCAAATATAAACTACACAGTAGCATTCTGTGAAAATTCTTTCTGTTCTGTGCATTCAACTAACAGAGTTGAACCTTACTTTTGATTGAGCCGTTCTGAAACACTCTTTCTGTAGAAACTGCAATTGGACATGCTAAGCGCTAAGAGGCCTACATTGGGAAAAAGAATATCTTCAAATAAAAACTACACAGATGCATTCTGTGAAACGTATCTCTGATCTGTAAATTCAGTTAACAGAGATAAAACATATTTTTGATTGAGCAGTTATGAAACACTCTTTTTGTAGAAAATGCAAGTGGAGATTCGGAGCGCTAAGTGGGTAATAGTGGAAAAAGGAATGTCTTCAAATATAAACTACACAGAATCATTTGGTGAAACTTCTTTCTGATCTGTGCATTCAGCTAACAGAGTTAAACCATATTTTTGATTGAGCCGATCTGAACACTCTTTCTGTAGGAAATGCAACTGGACATTTGGAGCGCTAAGAGCGTAGTAGTGGAAAAAGGAATATATTCAAATATAAACTACACAGAAGCATTCTGTGAAACTTCTTTCTGATCTGAGCATTCAGCTAACAGAGTTAAACCATACTTTGATTGAGCAGTTTTGAAACACTCTGTCTGTAGAAAATGCAACTGGACATTCGTAGCGCTAAGTGGGTAATAGTGGAAAAAAGAATATGTTCAAATATAAACTACACAGAAGCATTGTATGAAACTTCTTTCTGTTCTGTGCATTCAACTAACAGAGTTGAACCTTACTTTTGATTGAGCCGTTCTGAAACACTCTTTCTGTAGAAACTGTAATTGGACATTCTGAGCGCTAAGAGGCCTATATTGGGAAAAAGAATGTCTACAAATAAAAACTACACAGAAGTATTTTGTGAAACTTCTTTCTGTTCTGTTTGTTCAACTAAAAGAGTTGAACCTTAGATTTGATTGAGCCGTTCTGAAACACTCTTTCTGTAGAAAATGCAAGTGGAGATTCGGAGCGCTAAGAAGGTAATAGTGGAAAAAGGAATGTCTTCAAATATAAACTACACAGAATCATTCGGTGAAACTTCTTTCTGATCTGTGCATTCAGCTAACAGAGTTAAACCATACTTTTGATTGAGCAGATCTGAACACTCTTTCTGTAGAAAATGCAACTGGACATTTGGAGCGCTAAGAGCGTAGTAGTGGAAAAAGGAATATATTCAAATATAAACTACACAGAAGCATTCTGTGAAACTTCTTTCTGATCTGAGGATTCAGCTAACAGAGTTAAACCATACTTTTGATTGAGCAGTTTTGAAACACTCTGTCTGTAGAAAATGCAACTGGACATTCGTAGCGCTAAGTGGGTAATAGTGGAAAAAATAATATGTTCAAATATAAACTACACAGAAGCATTGTATGAAACTTCTTTCTGTTCTGTGCATTCAACTAACAGAGTTGAACCTTAGTTTTGATTGAGCCGTTCTGAAACACTCTTTCTGTAGAAACTGCAATTGGACATTCTGAGCGCTAAGAGGCCTATATTGGGAAAAAGAATGTCTACAAATAAAAACTACACAGAAGAATTGTGTGAAACTTCTTTCTGTTCTGTTTGTTCAACTAAAAGAGTTGAACCTTAGTTTTGATTGAGCCGTTCTGAAACACTCTTTCTGTAGAAAATGCAAGTGGAGATTCGGAGCGCTAAGAGGGTAATAGTGGAAAAAGGAATGTCTCCAAATATAAACTACACAGAATCATTCTGTGAAACTTCTTTCTGATCTGTGCATTCAGCTAACAGAGTTAAACGATACTTTTGATTGAGCAGATCTGAACACTCTTTCTGTAGAAAATGCAACTGGACATTTGGAGCGCTAAGAGAGTAGTAGTGGAAAAAGGAATATATTCAAATATAAACTACACAGAAGCATTCTGTGAAACTTCTTTCTGATCTGAGCATTCAGCTAACAGAGTTAAACCATACTTTTGATTGAGCAGTTTTGAAACACTCTCTCTGTAGAAAATGCAACTGGACATTCGTAGCGCTAAGTGGTTAATAGTGGAAAAAAGAATATGTTCAAATATAAACTACACAGAAGCATTGTATGAAACTTCTTTCTGTTCTGTGCATTCAACTAACAGAGTTGAACCTTACTTTTGATTGAGCCTTTCTGAAACACTCTTTCTGTAGAAACTGCAATTGGACATTCTGAGCGCTAAGAGGCCTATATTGGGAAAAATAATATCTTCAAATAAAACTACACAGAAGCATTGTGTGAAACTTATTTCTGATATGTTCATTAAGCTAACAGAGTTAAACCATACTTTTGATTGCGCAGTTCTGAACACTCTTTCTGTAGAAAATGCAAGTGGACATTCGGAGCGCTAAGAGGGTAATAGTGGAAAAAGGAATATATACAAATATAAACTACACAGTAGCATTCTGTGAAAATTCTTTCTGTTCTGTGCATTCAACTAACAGAGTTGAACCTTACTTTTGATTGAGCCGTTCTGAAACACTCTTTCTGTAGCATCTGCAATTGGACATGCTAAGCGCTAAGAGGCCTACATTGGGAAAAAGAATATCTTCAAATAAAAACTACACAGATGCATTCTGTGAAACTTATTTCTGATCTGTAAATTCAGTTAACAGAGATAAAACATATTTTTGCTTGAGCAGTTATGAAACACTTTTTTTGTAGAAAATGCAAGTTTAGATTCGGAGCGCTAAGTGGGTAATGGTGGAAAAAGGAATGTCTTCAAATATAAACTACACAGAATCATTTGGTGAAACTTCTTTCTGATCTGTGCATTCAGCTAACAGAGTTAAACCATACTTTTGATTGAGCAGATCTGAACACTCTTTCTGTAGGAAATGCAACTGGACATTTGGAACGCTAAGAGCTTAGTAGTGGAAAAAGGAATATATTCAAATATAAACTACACAGAAGCATTCTGTGAAACTTCTTTCTGATCTGAGCATTCAGCTAACAGAGTTAAACCATACTTTTGATTGAGCAGTTTTGAAACACTCTGTCTGTAGAAAATGCAACTGGACATTCGTAGCGCTAAGTGGGTAATAGTGGAAAAAAGAATATGTTCAAATATAAACTACACAGAAGCATTGTATGAAACTTCTTTCTGTTCTGTGCATTCAACTAACAGAGTTGAACTTTACTTTTGATTGAGCCGTTCTGAAACACTCTTTCTGTAGAAACTGCAATTGGACATTCTGAGCGCTAAGAGGCCTATATTGGGAAAAAGAATGTCTACAAATAAAAACTACACAGAAGAATTTTGTGAAACTTCTTTCTGTTCTGTTTGTTCAACTAAAAGAGTTGAACCTTAGTTTTGATTGAGCCGTTCTGAAACACTCTTTCTGTAGAAAATGCAAGTCGAGATTCGGAGCGCTAAGAGGGTAATAGTGGAAAAAGGAATGTCTCCAAATATAAACTACACAGAATCATTCTGTGAAACTTCTTTCTGATCTGTGCATTCAGCTAACAGAGTTAAACCATACTTTTGATTGAGCAGATCTGAACACTCTTTCTGTAGAAAATGCAACTGGACATTTGGAGCGCTAAGAGAGTAGTAGTGGAAAAAGGAATCTATTCATATATAAACTACACAGAAGCATTCTGTGAAACTTCTTTCTGATCTGAGCATTCAGCTAACAGAGTTAAACCATACTTTTGATTGAGCAGTTTTGAAACACTCTGTCCGTAGAAAATGCAACTGGACATTCGTAGCGCTAAGTGGGTAATAGTGGAAAAAAGAATATGTTCAAATATAAACTACACAGAAGCATTGTATGAAACTTCTTTCTGTTCTGTGCATTCAACTAACAGAGTTGAACCTTACTTTTGATTGAGCCTTTCTGAAACACTCTTTCTGTAGAAACTGCAATTGGACATTCTGAGCGCTAAGAGGCCTATATTGGGAAAAATAATATCTTCAAATAAAAACTACACAGAAGCATTGTGTGAAACTTATTTCTGATATGTTCATTAAGCTAACAGAGTTAAACCATACTTTTGATTGCGCAGTTCTGAACACTCTTTCTGTAGAAAATGCAAGTGGACATTCGGAGCGCTTAGAGGGTAATAGTGGAAAAAGGAATATATGCAAATATAAACTACACAGTAGCATTCTGTGAAAATTCTTTCTGTTCTGTGCATTCAACTAACAGAGTTGAACCTTACTTTTGATTGAGCCGTTCTGAAACACTCTTTCTGTAGAAACTGCAATTGGACATGCTAAGCGCTAAGAGGCCTACATTGGGAAAAAGAATATCTTCAAATAAAAACTACACAGATGCATTCTGTGAAACTTATTTCTGATCTGTAAATTCAGTTAACAGAGATAAAACATATTTTTGATTGAGCAGTTATGAAACACTCTTTTTGTAGAAAATGCAAGTGGAGATTCGGAGCGCTAAGTGGGTAATAGTGGAAAAAGGAATGTCTTCAAATATAAACTACACAGAATCATTCGGTGAAAGTTCTTTCTGATCTGTGCATTCAGCTAACAGAGTTAAACCATACTTTTGATTGAGCAGATCTGAACACTCTTTCTGTAGAAAATGCGACTGGACATTTGGAGCGCTAAGAGCGTAGTAGTGGAAAAAGGAATATATTCAAATATAAACTACACAGAAGCATTCTGTGAAACTTCTTTCTGATCTGAGCATTCAGCTAACAGAGTTAAACCATACTTTTGATTGAGCAGTTTTGAAACACTCTGTCTGTAGAAAATGCAACTGGACATTCGTAGCGCTAAGTGGGTAATAGTGGAAAAAGGAATATGTTCAAATATAAACTACACAGAAGCATTGTATGAAACTTCTTTCTGTTCTGTGCATTCAACTAACAGAGTTGAACCTTACTTTTGATTGAGCCGTTCTGAAACACTCTTTCTGTAGAAACTGCAATTGGACATTCTGAGCGCTAAGAGGCCTATATTGGGAAAAAGAATGTCTACAAATAAAAACTACACAGAAGAATTGTGTGAAACTTCTTTCTGTTCTGTTTGTTCAACTAAAAGAGTTGAACCTTAGTTTTGATTGAGCCGTTCTGAAACACTCTTTCTGTAGAAAATGCAAGTGGAGATTCGGAGCGCTAAGAGGGTAATAGTGGAAAAAGGAATGTCTCCAAATATAAACTACACAGAATCATTCGGTGAAACTTCTTTCTGATCTGTGCATTCAGCTAACAGAGTTAAACCATACTTTTGATTGAGCAGATCTGAACACTCTTTCTGTAGAAAATGCAACTGGACATTTGGAGCGCTAAGAGACTAGTAGTGGAAAAAGGAATATATTCAAATATAAACTACGCAGAAGCATTCTGTGAAACTTCTTTCTGATCTGAGCATTCAGCTAACAGAGTTAAACCATACTTTTGATTGAGCAGTTTTGAAACACTCTGTCTGTAGAAAATGCAACTGGACATTCGTAGCGCTAAGTGGGTAATAGTGGAAAAAAGAATATGTTCAAATATAAACTACACAGAAGCATTGTATGAAACTTCTTTCTGTTCTGTGCATTCAACTAACAGAGTTGAACCTTACTTTTGATTGAGCCTTTCTGAAACACTCTTTCTGTAGAAACTGCAATTGGACATTCTGAGCGCTAAGAGGCCTATATTGGGAAAAATAATATCTTCAAATAAAAACTACACAGAAGCATTGTGTGAAACTTATTTCTGATATGTTCATTAAGCTAACAGAGTTAAACCATACTTTTGATTGCGCAGTTCTGAACACTCTTTCTGTAGAAAATGCAAGTGGACATTCGGAGCGCTAAGATGGTAATAGTGGAAAAAGGAATATATTCAAATATATACTACACAGTAGCATTCTGTGAAAATTCTTTCTGTTCTGTGCATTCAACTAACAGAGTTGAACCTTACTTTTGATTGAGCCGTTCTGAAACACTCTTTCTGTAGAAACAGCAATTGGACATGCTAAGCGCTAAGAGGCCTACATTGGGAAAAAGAATATCTTCAAATAAAAACTACACAGATGCATTCTGTGAAACGTATTTCTGATCTGTAAATTCAGTTAACAGAGATAAAACATATTTCTGATTGAGCAGTTATGAAACACTCTTTTTGTAGAAAATGCAAGTGGAGATTCGGAGCGCTAAGTGGGTAATAGTGGAAAAAGGAATGTCTTCAAATATAAACTACACAGAATCATTTGGTGAAACTTCTTTCTGATCTGTGCATTCAGCTAACAGAGTTAAACCATATTTTTGATTGAGCAGATCTGAACACTCTTTCTGTAGGAAATGCAACTGGACATTTGGAGCGCTAAGAGCTTAGTAGTGGAAAAAGGAATATATTCAAATATAAACTACACAGAAGCATTCTGTGAAACTTCTTTCTGATCTGAGCATTCAGCTAACAGAGTTAAACCATACTTTTGATTGAGCAGTTTTGAAACACTCTGTCTGTAGAAAATGCAACTGGACATTCGTAGCGCTAAGTGGGTAATAGTGGAAAAAAGAATATGTTCAAATATAAACTACACAGAAGCATTGTATGAAACTTCTTTCTGTTCTGTGCATTCAACTAACAGAGTTGAACCTTACTTTTGATTGAGCCGTTATGAAACACTCTTTCTGTAGAAACTGTAATTGGACATTCTGAGCGCTAAGAGGCCTATATTGGGAAAAAGAATGTCTACAAATAAAAACTACACAGAAGTATTTTGTGAAACTTCTTTCTGTTCTGTTTGTTCAACTAAAAGAGTTGAACCTTAGATTTGATTGAGCCGTTCTGAAACACTCTTTCTGTAGAAAATGCAAGTGGAGATTCGGAGCGCTAAGAGGGTAATAGTGGAAAAGGGAATGTCTCCAAATATAAACTACACAGAATCATTCTGTGAAACTTCTTTCTGATCTGTGCATTCAGCTAACAGAGTTAAACCATACTTTTGATTGAGCAGATCTGAACACTCTTTCTGTAGAAAATGCAACTGGACATTTGGAGCGCTAAGAGAGTAGTAGTGGAAAAAGGAATATATTCAAATATAAACTACACAGAAGCATTCTGTGAAACTTCTTTCTGATCTGAGCATTCAGCTAACAGAGTTAAATCATACTTTTGATTGAGCAGTTTTGAAACACTCTGTCTGTAGAAAATGCAACTGGACATTCGTAGCGCTAAGTGGGTAATAGTGGAAAAAAGAATATGTTCAAATATAAACTACACAGAAGCATTGTATGAAACTTCTTTCTGTTCTGTGCATTCAACTAACAGAGTTGAACCTTACTTTTGATTGAGCCTTTCTGTAACACTCTTTCTGTAGAAACTGCAATTGGACATTCTGAGCGCTAAGAGGCCTATATTGGGAAAAATAATATCTTCAAATAAAAACTACACAGAAGCATTGTGTGAAACTTATTTCTGATATGTTCATTAAGCTAACAGAGTTAAACCATACTTTTGATTGCGCAGTTCTGAACACTCTTTCTGTAGAAAATGCAAGTGGACATTCGGAGCGCTAAGAGGGTAATAGTGGAAAAAGGAATATATACAAATATAAACTACACAGTAGCATTCTGTGAAAATACTTTCTGTTCTATGCATTCAACTAACAGAGTTGAACCTTACTTTTGATTGAGCCGTTCTGAAACACTCTTTCTGTAGAATCTGCAATTGGACATGCTAAGCGCTAAGAGGCCTACATTGGGAAAAAGAATATCTTCAAATAAAAACTACACAGATGCATTCTGTGAAACTTATTTCTGATCTGTAAATTCAGTTAACAGAGATAAAACATATTTTTGATTGAGCAGTTATGAAACACTCTTTCTGTAGAAAATGCAAGTGGAGTTTCGGAGCGCTAAGAGGGTAATAGTGGAAAAAGGAATGTCTTCAAATATAAACTACACAGAATCATTCGGTGAAACTTCTTTCTGATCTGTGCATTCAGCTAACAGAGTTAAACCATACTTTTGATTGAGCAGATCTGAACACTCTTTCTGTAGAAAATGCAACTGGACATTTGGAGCGCTAAGAGCGTAGTAGTGGAAAAAGGAATATATTCAAATATAAACTACACAGAAGCATTCTGTGAAACTTCTTTCTGATCTGAGGATTCAGCTAACAGAGTTAAACCATACTTTTGACTGAGCAGTTTTGAAACACTCTGTCTGTAGAAAATGCAACTGGACATTCGTAGCGCTAAGTGGGTAATAGTGGAAAAAAGAATATGTTCAAATATAAACTACACAGAAGCATTGTATGAAACTTCTTTCTGTTCTGTGCATTCAACTAACAGAGTTGAACCTTACTTTTGATTGAGCCGTTCTGAAACACTCTTTCTGTAGAAACTGCAATTGGACATTCTGAGCGCTAAGAGGCCTATATTGGGAAAAAGAATGTCTACAAATAAAAACTACACAGAAGAATTGTTTGAAACTTCTTTCTGTTCTGTTTGTTCAACTAAAAGAGTTGAACCTTAGTTTTGATTGAGCCGTTCTGAAACACTCTTTCTGTAGAAAATGCAAGTGGAGATTCGGAGCGCTAAGAGGGTAATAGTGGAAAAAGGAATGTCTCCAAATATAAACTACACAGAATCATTCGGTGAAACTTCTTTCTGATCTGTGCATTCAGCTAACAGAGTTAAACCATACTTTTGATTGAGCAGATCTGAACACTCTTTCTGTAGAAAATGCAACTGGACATTTGGAGCGCTAAGAGAGTAGTAGTGGAAAAAGGAATATATTCAAATATAAACTACGCAGAAGCATTCTGTGAAACTTCTTTCTGATCTGAGCATTCAGCTAACAGAGTTAAACCATACTTTTGATTGAGCAGTTTTGAAACACTCTGTCTGTAGAAAATGCAACTGGACATTCGTAGCGCTAAGTGGGTAATAGTGGAAAAAAGAATATGTTCAAATATAAACTACACAGAAACATTGTATGAAACTTCTTTCTGTTCTGTGCATTCAACTAACAGAGTTGAACCTTACTTTTGATTGAGCCTTTCTGAAACACTCTTTCTGTAGAAACTGCAATTGGACATTCTGAGCGCTAAGAGGCCTATATTGGGAAAAATAATATCTTCAAATAAAAACTACACAGAAGCATTGTGTGAAACTTATTTCTGATATGTTCATTAAGCTAACAGAGTTAAACCATACTTTTGATTGCGCAGTTCTGAACACTCTTTCTGTAGAAAATGCAAGTGGACATTCGGAGCGCTAAGATGGTAATAGTGGAAAAAGGAATATATTCAAATATAAACTACACAGTAGCATTCTGTGAAAATTCTTTCTGTTCTGTGCATTCAACTAACAGAGTTGAACCTTACTTTTGATTGAGCCGTTCTGAAACACTCTTTCTGTAGAAACTGCAATTGGACATGCTAAGCGCTAAGAGGCCTACATTGGGAAAAAGAATATCTTCAAATAAAAACTACACAGATGCATTCTGTGAAACGTATTTCTGATCTGTAAATTCAGTTAACAGAGATAAAACATATTTTTGATTGAGCAGTTATGAAACACTCTTTTTGTAGAAAATGCAAGTGGAGATTCGGAGCGCTAAGTGGGTAATAGTGGAAAAAGGAATGTCTTCAAATATAAACTACACAGAATCATTTGGTGAAACTTCTTTCTGATCTGTGCATTCAGCTAACAGAGTTAAACCATATTTTTGATTGAGCAGATCTGAACACTCTTTCTGTAGGAAATGCAACTGGACATTTGGAGCGCTAAGAGCGTAGTAGTGGAAAAAGGAATATATTCAAATATAAACTACACAGAAGCATTCTGTGAAACTTCTTTCTGATCTGAGCATTCAGCTAACAGAGTTAAACCATACTTTTGATTGAGCAGTTTTGAAACACTCTGTCTGTAGAAAATGCAACTGGACATTCGTAGCGCTAAGTGGGTAATAGTGGAAAAAAGAATATGTTCAAATATAAACTACACAGAAGCATTGTATGAAACTTCTTTCTGTTCTGTGCATTCAACTAACAGAGTTGAACCTTACTTTTGATTGAGCCGTTCTGAAACACTCTTTCTGTAGAAACTGTAATTGGACATTCTGAGCGCTAAGAGGCCTATATTGGGAAAAAGAATGTCTACAAATAAAAACTACACAGAAGTATTTTGTGAAACTACTTTCTGTTCTGTTTGTTCAACTAAAAGAGTTGAACCTTAGATTTGATTGAGCCGTTCTGAAACACTCTTTCTGTAGAAAATGCAAGTGGAGATTCGGAGCGCTAAGAGGGTAATAGTGGAAAAGGGAATGTCTCCAAATATAAACTACACAGAATCATTCTGTGAAACTTCTTTCTGATCTGTGCATTCAGCTAACAGAGTTAAACCATACTTTTGATTGAGCAGATCTGAACACTCTTTCTGTAGAAAATGCAACTGGACATTTGGAGCGCTAAGAGAGTAGTAGTGGAAAAAGGAATATATTCAAATATAAACTACACAGAAGAATTCTGTGAAACTTCTTTCTGATCTGAGCATTCAGCTAACAGAGTTAAACCATACTTTTGATTGAGCAGTTTTGAAACACTCTGTCCGTAGAAAATGCAACTGGACATTCGTAGCGCTAAGTGGGTAATAGTGGAAAAAAGAATATGTTCAAATATAAACTACACAGAAGCATTGTATGAAACTTCTTTCTGTTCTGTGCATTCAATTAACAGAGTTGAACCTGACTTTTGATTGAGCCTTTCTGAAACACTCTTTCTGTAGAAACTGCAATTGGACATTCTGAGCGCTAAGAGGCCTATATTGGGAAAAATAATATCTTCAAATAAAAACTACACAGAAGCATTGTGTGAAACTTATTTCTGATATGTTCATTAAGCTAACAGAGTTAAACCATACTTTTGATTGCGCAGTTCTGAACACTCTTTCTGTAGAAAATGCAAGTGGACTTTCGGAGCGCTAAGAGGGTAATAGTGGAAAAAGGAATATATTCAAATATAAACTACACAGTAGAATTCTGTGAAAATACTTTCTGTTCTGTGCATTCAACTAACAGAGTTGAACCTTACTTTTGATTGAGCCGTTCTGAAACACTCTTTCTGTAGAAACTGCAATTGGACATGCTAAGCGCTAAGAGGCCTACATTGGGAAAAAGAATATCTTCAAATAAAAACTACACAGATGCATTCTGTGAAACTTATTTCTGATCTGTAAATTCAGTTAACAGAGATAAAACATATTTTTGATTGAGCAGTTATGAAACACTCTTTCTGTAGAAAATGCAAGTGGAGATTCGGAGCGCTAAGAGGGTAATAGTGGAAAAAGGAATGTCTTCAAATATAAACTACACAGAATCATTCGGTGAAACTTCTTTCTGATCTGTGCATTCAGCTAACAGAGTTAAACCGTACTTTTGATTGAGCAGATCTGAACACTCTTTCTGTAGAAAATGCAACTGGACATTTGGAGCGCTAAGAGCGTAGTAGTGGAAAAAGGAATATATTCAAATATAAACTACACAGAAGCATTCTGTGAAACTTCTTTCTGATCTGAGCATTCAGCTAACAGAGTTAAACCATAATTTTGATTGAGCAGTTTGAAACATTCTGTCTGTAGAAAATGCAACTGGACATTCGTAGCGCTAAGTGGGTAATAGTGGAAAAAAGAATATGTTCAAATACAAACTACACAGAAGCATTGTATGAAACTTCTTTCTGTTCTGTGCATTCAACTAACAGAGTTGAACCTTACTTTTGATTGAGCCGTTCTGAAACACTCTTTCTGTAGAAACTGCAATTGGACATTCTGAGCGCTAAGAGGCCTATATTGGGAAAAAGAATGTCTACAAATAAAAACTACACAGAAGAATTGTGTGAAACTTCTTTCTGTTCTGTTTGTTCAACAAAAAGAGTTGAACCTTAGTTTTGATTGAGCCGTTCTGAAACACTCTTTCTGTAGAAAATGCAAGTGGAGATTCGGAGCGCTAAGAGGGTAATAGTGGAAAAAGGAATGTCTCCAAATATAAACTACACAGAATCATTCTGTGAAACTTCTCTCTGATCAGTGCATTCAGCTAACAGAGTTAAACCATACTTTTGATTGAGCAGATCTGAACACTATTTCTGTAGAAAATGCAACTGGACATTTGGAGCGCTAAGAGAGTAGTAGTGGAAAAACGAATATATTCAAATATAAACTACACAGAAGCATTCTGTGAAACTTCTTTCTTATCTGAGCATTCAGCTAACAGAGTTAAACCATACTTTTGATTGAGCAGTTTTGAAACACTCTGTCTGTAGAAAATGCAACTGGACATTCGTAGCGCTAAGTGGGTAATAGTGGAAAAAAGAATATGTTCAAATATAAACTACACAGAAGCATTGTATGAAACTTCTTTCTGTTCTGTGCATTCAACTAACAGAGTTGAACCTTACTTTTGATTGAGCCTTTCTGAAACACTCTTTCTGTAGAAACTGCAATTGGACATTCTGAGCGCTAAGAGGCCTATATTGGGAAAAATAATATCTTCAAATAAAAACTACACAGAAGCATTGTGTGAAACTTATTTCTGATATGTTCATTAAGCTAACAGAGTTAAACCATACTTTTGATTGCGCAGTTCTGAACACTCTTTCTGTAGAAAATGCAAGTGGACATTCGGAGCGCTAAGATGGTAATAGTGGAAAAAGGAATATATTCAAATATAAACTACACAGTAGCATTCTGTGAAAATTCTTTCTGTTCTGTGCATTCAACAAACAGAGTTGAACCTTACTTTTGATTGAGCCGTTCTGAAACACTCTTTCTGTAGAAACTGCAATTGGACATGCTAAGCGCTAAGAGGCCTACATTGGGAAAAAGAATATCTTCAAATAAAAACTACACAGATGCATTCTGTGAAACGTATTTCTGATCTGTAAATTCAGTTAACAGAGATAAAACATATTTTTGATTGAGCAGTTATGAAACACTCTTTTTGTAGAAAATGCAAGTGGAGATTCGGAGCGCTAAGTAGGTAATTGTGGAAAAAGGAATGTCTTCAAATATAAACTACACAGAATCATTTGGTGAAACTTCTTTCTGGTCTGTGCATTCAGCTAACAGAGTTAAACCATACTTTTGATAGAGCAGATCTGAACACTCTTTCTGTAGAAAATGCAACTGGACATTTGGAGCACTAAGAGAGTAGTAGTGGAAAAAGGAATATATTCAAATATAAACTACACAGAAGCATTCTGTGAAACTTCTTTCTGATCTGAGCATTCAGGTAACAGAGTTAAACCATACTTTTGATTGAGCAGATTTGAAACACTCTGTCTGTAGAAAATGCAACTGGACATTCGTAGCGCTAAGTGGGTAATAGTGGAAAAAAGAATATGTTCAAATATAAACTACACAGAAGCATTGTATGAAACTTCTTTCTGTTCTGTGCATTCAACTAACAGAGTTGAACCTTACTTTTGATTGAGCCGTTCTGAAACTCTCTTTCTGTAGAAACTGCAATTGGACATTCTGAGCGCTAAGAGGCCTATATTGGGAAAAAGAATGTCTACAAATAAAAACTACACAGAAGTATTTTGTGAAACTTCTTTCTGTTCTGTTTGTTCAACTAAAAGAGTTGAACCTTAGATTTGATTGAGCCGTTCTGAAACACTCTTTCTGTAGAAAATGCAAGTGGAGATTCGGAGCGCTAAGAGGGTAATAGTGGAAAAAGGAATGTCTCCAAATATAAACTACACAGAATCATTCTGTGAAACTTCTTTCTGATCTGTGCATTCAGCTAACAGAGTTAAACCATACTTTTGATTGAGCAGATCTGAACACTCTTTCTGTAGAAAATGCAACTGGACATTTGGAGCGCTAAGAGAGTAGTAGTGGAAAAAGGAATATATTCAAATATAAACTACACAGAAGCATTCTGTGAAACTTCTTTCTGATCTGAGCATTCAGCTAACAGAGTTAAACCATACTTTTGATTGAGCAGTTTTGAAACACTCTGTCTGTAGAAAATGCAACTGGACATTCGTAGCGCTAAGTGGGTAATAGTGGAAAAAAGAATATGTTCAAATATAAACTACACAGAAGCATTGTATGAAACTTCTTTCTGTTCTGTGCATTCAACTAACAGAGTTGAACCTTACTTTTGATTGAGCCTTTCTGAAACACGCTTTCTGCAGAAACGGCAATTGGACATTCTGAGCGCTAAGAGGCCTATATTGGGAAAAAGAATGTCTACAAATAAAAACTACACAGAAGAATTGTGTGAAACTTCTTTCTGTTCTGTTTGTTCAACTAAAAGAGTTGAACCTTAGTTTTGATTGAGCCGTTCTGAAACACTCTTTCTGTAGAAAATGCAAGTGGAGATTCGGAGCGCTAAGAGGGTAATAGTGGAAAAAGGAATGTCTCCAAATATAAACTACACAGAATCATTCTGTGAAACTTCTTTCTGATCTGTGCATTCAGCTAACAGAGTTAAACCATACTTTTGATTGAGCAGATCTGAACACTCTTTCTGTAGAAAATGCAACTGGACATTTGGAGCGCTAAGAGAGTAGTAGTGGAAAAAGGAATATATTCAAATATAAACTACAAAGAAGCATTCTGTGAAACTTCTTTCTGATCTGAGCATTCAGCTAACAGAGTTAAACCATACTTTTGATTGAGCAGTTTTGAAACACTCTGTCCGTAGAAAATGCAACTGGACATTCGTAGCGCTAAGTGGGTAATAGTGGAAAAAAGAATATGTTCAAATATAAACTACACAGAAGCATTGTATGAAACTACTTTCTGTTCTGTGCATTCAATTAACAGAGTTGAACCTGACTTTTGATTGAGCCTTTCTGAAACACTCTTTCTGTAGAAACTGCAATTGGACATTCTGAGCGCTAAGAGGCCTATATTGGGAAAAATAATATCTTCAAATAAAAACTACACAGAAGCATTGTGTGAAACTTATTTCTGATATGTTCATTAAGCTAACAGAGTTAAACCATACTTTTGATTGCGCAGTTCTGAACACTCTTTCTGTAGAAAATGCAAGTGGACTTTCGGAGCGCTAAGAGGGTAATAGTGGAAAAAGGAATATATTCAAATATAAACTACACAGTAGAATTCTGTGAAAATTCTTTCTGTTCTGTGCATTCAACTAACAGAGTTGAACCTTACTTTTGATTGAGCCGTTCTGAAACACTCTTTCTGTAGAAACTGCAATTGGACATTCTAAGCGCTAAGAGGCCTACATTGGGAAAAAGAATATCTTCAAATAAAAACTACACAGATGCATTCTGTGAAACTTATTTCTGATCTGTAAATTCAGTTAACAGAGATAAAACATATTTTTGATTGAGCAGTTATGAAACACTCTTTCTGTAGAAAATGCAAGTGGAGATTCGGAGCGCTAAGAGGGTAATAGTGGAAAAAGGAATGTCTTCAAATATAAACTACACAGAATCATTCGGTGAAACTTCTTTCTGATCTGTGCATTCAGCTAACAGAGTTAAACCGTACTTTTGATTGAGCAGATCTGAACACTCTTTCTGTAGAAAATGCAACTGGACATTTGGAGCGCTAAGAGCGTAGTAGTGGAAAAAGGAATATATTCAAATATAAACTACACAGAAGCATTCTGTGAAACTTCTTTCTGATCTGAGCATTCAGCTAACAGAGTTAAACCATAATTTTGATTGAGCAGTTTGAAACATTCTGTCTGTAGAAAATGCAACTGGACATTCGTAGCGCTAAGTGGGTAATAGTGGAAAAAAGAATATGTTCAAATACAAACTACACAGAAGCATTGTATGAAACTTCTTTCTGTTCTGTGCATTCAACTAACAGAGTTGAACCTTACTTTTTATTGAGCCGTTCTGAAACACTCTTTCTGTAGAAACTGCAATTGGACATTCTGAGCGCTAAGAGGCCTATATTGGGAAAAAGAATGTCTACAAATAAAAACTACACAGAAGTATTGTGTGAAACTTCTTTCTGTTCTGTTTGTTCAACAAAAAGAGTTGAACCTTAGTTTTGATTGAGCCGTTCTGAAACACTCTTTCTGTAGAAAATGCAAGTGGAGATTCGGAGCGCTAAGAGGGTAATAGTGGAAAAAGGAATGTCTCCAAATATAAACTACACAGAATCATTCTGTGAAACTTCTCTCTGATCAGTGCATTCAGCTAACAGAGTTAAACCATACTTTTGATTGAGCAGAT
Source organism: Symphalangus syndactylus (assembly GCF_028878055.3). Classification (NCBI taxonomy): domain Eukaryota; kingdom Metazoa; phylum Chordata; class Mammalia; order Primates; family Hylobatidae; genus Symphalangus; species Symphalangus syndactylus. The sequence continues at coordinate 104,792,406 of NC_072437.2, read as the reverse complement.
CTGAACACTATTTCTGTAGAAAATGCAACTGGACATTTGGAGCGCTAAGAGAGTAGTAGTGGAAAAACGAATATATTCAAATATAAACTACACAGAAGCATTCTGTGAAACTTCTTTCTGATCTGAGCATTCAGCTAACAGAGTTAAACCATACTTTTGATTGAGCAGTTTTGAAACACTCTGTCTGTAGAAAATGCAACTGGACATTCGTAGCGCTAAGTGGGTAATAGTGGAAAAAAGAATATGTTCAAATATAAACTACACAGAAGCATTGTATGAAACTTCTTTCTGTTCTGTGCATTCAACTAACAGAGTTGAACCTTACTTTTGATTGAGCCTTTCTGAAACACTCTTTCTGTAGAAACTGCAATTGGACATTCTGAGCGCTAAGAGGCCTATATTGGGAAAAATAATATCTTCAAATAAAAACTACACAGAAGCATTGTGTGAAACTTATTTCTGATATGTTCATTAAGCTAACAGAGTTAAACCATACTTTTGATTGCGCAGTTCTGAACACTCTTTCTGTAGAAAATGCAAGTGGACATTCGGAGCGCTAAGATGGTAATAGTGGAAAAAGGAATATATTCAAATATAAACTACACAGTAGCATTCTGTGAAAATTCTTTCTGTTCTGTGCATTCAACTAACAGAGTTGAACCTTACTTTTGATTGAGCCGTTCTGAAACACTCTTTCTGTAGAAACTGCAATTGGACATGCTAAGCGCTAAGAGGCCTACATTGGGAAAAAGAATATCTTCAAATAAAAACTACACAGATGCATTCTGTGAAACGTATTTCTGATCTGTAAATTCAGTTAACAGAGATAAAACATATTTTTGATTGAGCAGTTATGAAACACTCTTTTTGTAGAAAATGCAGGTGGAGATTCGGAGCGCTAAGTGGATAATTGTGGAAAAAGGAATGTCTTCAAATATAAACTACACAGAATCATTTGGTGAAACTTCTTTCTGGTCTGTGCATTCAGCTAACAGAGTTAAACCATAATTTGATTGAGCAGATCTGAACACTCTTTCTGTAGGAAATGCAACTGGACATTTGGAGCGCTAAGAGCGTAGTAGTGGAAAAAGGAATATATTCAAATATAAACTACACAGAAGCATTCTGTGAAACTTCTTTCTGATCTGAGCATTCAGGTAACAGAGTTAAACCATACTTTTGATTGAGCAGTTTTGAAACACTCTGTCTGTAGAAAATGCAACTGGACATTCGTAGCGCTAAGTGGGTAATAGTGGAAAAAAGAATATGTTCAAATATAAACTACACAGAAGCATTGTATGAAACTTCTTTCTGTTCTGTGCATTCAACTAACAGAGTTGAACCTTACTTTTGATTGAGCCGTTCTGAAACACTCTTTCTGTAGAAACTGCAATTGGACATTCTGAACGCTAAGAGGCCTATATTGGGAAAAAGAATGTCTACAAATAAAAACTACACAGAAGTATTTTGTGAAACTTCTTTCTGTTCTGTTTGTTCAACTAAAAGAGTTGAACCTTAGTTTTGATTGAGCCGTTCTGAAACACTCTTTCTGTAGAAAATGCAAGTGGAGATTCGGAGCGCTAAGAGGGTAATAGTGGAAAAAGGAATGTCTCCAAATATAAACTACACAGAATCATTCTGTGAAACTTCTTTCTGATCTGTGCATTCAGCTAACAGAGTTAAACCATACTTTTGATTGAGCAGATCTGAACACTCTTTCTGTAGAAAATGCAACTGGACATTTGGAGCGCTAAGAGAGTAGTAGTGGAAAAAGGAATATATTCAAATATAAACTACACAGAAGCATTCTGTGAAACTTCTTTCTGATCTGAGCATTCAGCTAACAGAGTTAAACCATACTTTTGATTGAGCAGTTTTGAAACACTCTGTCCGTAGAAAATGCAACTGGACATTCGTAGCGCTAGTGGGTAATAGTGGAAAAAAGAATATGTTCAAATATAAACTACACAGAAGCATTGTATGAAACTTCTTTCTGTTCTGTGCATTCAATTAACAGAGTTGAACCTGACTTTTGATTGAGCCTTTCTGAAACACTCTTTCTGTAGAAACTGCAATTGGACATTCTGAGCGCTAAGAGGCCTATATTGGGAAAAATAATATCTTCAAATAAAAACTACACAGAAGCATTGTGTGAAACTTATTTCTGATATGTTCATTAAGCTAACAGAGTTAAACCATACTTTTGATTGCGCAGTTCTGAACACTCTTTCTGTAGAAAATGCAAGTGGACTTTCGGAGCGCTAAGAGGGTAATAGTGGAAAAAGGAATATATTCAAATATAAACTACACAGTAGAATTCTGTGAAAATTCTTTCTGTTCTGTGCATTCAACTAACAGAGTTGAACCTTACTTTTGATTGAGCCGTTCTGAAACACTCTTTCTGTAGAAACTGCAATTGGACATGCTAAGCGCTAAGAGGCCTACATTGGGAAAAAGAATATCTTCAAATAAAAACTACACAGATGCATTCTGTGAAACTTATTTCTGATCTGTAAATTCAGTTAACAGAGATAAAACATATTTTTGATTGAGCAGTTATGAAACACTCTTTCTGTAGAAAATGCAAGTGGAGATTCGGAGCGCTAAGAGGGTAATAGTGGAAAAAGGAATGTCTTCAAATATAAACTACACAGAATCATTCGGTGAAACTTCTTTCTGATCTGTGCATTCAGCTAACAGAGTTAAACCATACTTTTGATTGAGCAGATCTGAACACTCTTTCTGTAGAAAATGCAACTGGACATTTGGAGCGCTAAGAGCGTAGTAGTGGAAAAAGGAATATATTCAAATATAAACTACACAGAAGCATTCTGTGAAACTTCTTTCTGATCTGAGCATTCAGCTAACAGAGTTAAACCATAATTTTGATTGAGCAGTTTGAAACATTCTGTCTGTAGAAAATGCAACTGGACATTCGTAGCGCTAAGTGGGTAATAGTGGAAAAAAGAATATGTTCAAATACAAACTACACAGAAGCATTGTATGAAACTTCTTTCTGTTCTGTGCATTCAACTAACAGAGTTGAACCTTACTTTTGATTGAGCCGTTCTGAAACACTCTTTCTGTAGAAACTGCAATTGGACATTCTGAGCGCTAAGAGGACTATATTGGAAAAAAGAATGTCTACAAATAAAAACTACACTGAAGAATTGTGTGAAACTTCTTTCTGTTCTGTTTGTTCAACTAAAAGAGTTGAACCTTAGTTTTGATTGAGCCGTTCTGAAACACTCTTTCTGTAGAAAATGCAAGTGGAGATTCGGAGCGCTAAGAGGGTAATAGTGGAAAAAGGAATGTCTCCAAATATAAACTACACAGAATCATTCTGTGAAACTTCTTTCTGATCAGTGCATTCAGCTAACAGAGTTAAACCATACTTTTGATTGAGCAGATCTGAACACTATTTCTGTAGAAAATGCAACTGGACATTTGGAGCGCTAAGAGAGTAGTAGTGGAAAAAGGAATATATTCAAATATAAACTACACAGAAGCATTCTGTGAAACTTCTTTCTGATCTGAGCATTCAGCTAACAGAGTTAAACCATACTTTTGATTGAGCAGTTTTGAAACACTCTGTCTGTAGAAAATGCAACTGGACATTCGTAGCACTAAGTGGGTAATAGTGGAAAAAAGAATATGTTCAAATATAAACTACACAGAAGCATTGTATGAAACTTCTTTCTGTTCTGTGCATTCAACTAACAGAGTTGAACCTTACTTTTGATTGAGCCTTTCTGAAACTCTCTTTCTGTAGAAACTGCAATTGGACATTCTGAGCTCTAAGAGGCCTATATTGGGAAAAATAATATCTTCAAATAAAAAGTACACAGAAGCATAGTGTGAAACTTATTTCTGATATGTTCATTAAGCTAACAGAGTTAAACCATACTTTTGATTGCGCAGTTCTGAACACTCTTTCTGTAGAAAATGCAAGTGGACATTCGGAGCGCTAAGAGGGTAATAGTGGAAAAAGGAATATATTCAAATATAAACTACACAGTAGCATTCTGTGAAAATTCTTTCTGTTCTGTGCATTCAACTAACAGAGTTGAACCTTACTTTTGATTGAGCCGTTCTGAAACACTCTTTCTGTAGAAACTGCAATTGGACATGCTAAGCGCTAAGAGGCCTACATTGGGAAAAAGAATATCTTCAAATAAAAACTACACAGATGCATTCTGTGAAACGTATTTCTGATCTGTAAATTCAGTTAACAGAGATAAAACATATTTTTGATTGAGCAGTTATGAAACACTCTTTTTGTAGAAAATGCAAGTGGAGATTCGGAGCGCTAAGTGGGTAATTGTGGAAAAAGGAATGTCTTCAAATATAAACTACACAGAATCATTTGGTGAAACTTCTTTCTGATCTGTGCATTCAGCTAACAGAGTTAAACCATACTTTTGATTGAGCAGATCTGAACACTCTTTCTGTAGGAAATGCAACTGGACATTTGGAGCGCTAAGAGCGTAGTAGTGGAAAAAGGAATATATTCAAATATAAACTACACAGAAGCATTCTGTGAAACTTCTTTCTGATCTGAGCATTCAGCTAACAGAGTTAAACCATACTTTTGATTGAGCAGTTTTGAAACACTCTGTCTGTAGAAAATGCAACTGGACATTCGTAGCGCTAAGTGGGTAATAGTGGAAAAAAGAATATGTTCAAATATAAACTACACAGAAGCATTGTATGAAACTTCTTTCTGTTCTGTGCATTCAACTAACAGAGTTGAACCTTACTTTTGATTGAGCCGTTCTGAAACTCTCTTTCTTTAGAAACTGCAATTGGACATTCTGAGCGCTAAGAGGCCTATATTGGGAAAAAGAATGTCTACAAATAAAAACTACACAGAAGTATTTTGTGAAACTTCTTTCTGTTCTGTTTGTTCAACTAAAAGAGTTGAACCTTAGATTTGATTGAGCCGTTCTGAAACACTCTTTCTGTAGAAAATGCAAGTGGAGATTCGGAGCGCTAAGAGGGTAATAGTGGAAAAGGGAATGTCTCCAAATATAAACTACACAGAATCATTCTGTGAAACTTCTTTCTGATCTGTGCATTCAGCTAACAGAGTTAAACCATACTTTTGATTGAGCAGATCTGAACACTCTTTCTGTAGAAAATGCAACTGGACATTTGGAGCGCTAAGAGAGTAGTAGTGGAAAAAGGAATATATTCAAATATAAACTACACAGAAGCATTCTGTGAAACTTCTTTCTGATCTGAGCATTCAGCTAACAGAGTTAAACCATACTTTTGATTGAGCAGTTTTGAAACACTCTGTCTGTAGAAAATGCAACTGGACATTCGTAGCGCTAAGTGGGTAATAGTGGAAAAAAGAATATGTTCAAATATAAACTACACAGAAGCATTGTATGAAACTTCTTTCTGTTCTGTGCATTCAACTAACAGAGTTGAACCTTACTTTTGATTGAGCCTTTCTGAAACACTCTTTCTGTAGAAACGGCAATTGGACATTCTGAGCGCTAAGAGGCCTATATTGGGAAAAATAATATCTTCAAATAAAAACTACACAGAAGCATTGTGTGAAACTTATTTCTGATATGTTCATTAAGCTAACAGAGTTAAACCATACTTTTGATTGCGCAGTTCTGAACACTCTTTCTGTAGAAAATGCAAGTGGACATTCGGAGCGCTAAGAGGGTAATAGTGGAAAAAGGAATATATACAAATATAAACTACACAGTAGCATTCTGTGAAAATACTTTCTGTTCTGTGCATTCAACTAACAGAGTTGAACCTTACTTTTGATTGAGCCGTTCTGAAACACTCTTTCTGTAGAATCTGCAATTGGACATGCTAAGCGCTAAGAGGCCTACATTGGGAAAAAGAATATCTTCAAATAAAAACTACACAGATGCATTCTGTGAAACTTATTTCTGATCTGTAAATTCAGTTAACAGAGATAAAACATATTTTTGATTGAGCAGTTATGAAACACTCTTTCTGTAGAAAATGCAAGTGGAGATTCGGAGCGCTAAGAGGGTAATAGTGGAAAAAGGAATGTCTTCAAATATAAACTACACAGAATCATTCGGTGAAACTTCTTTCTGATCTGTGCATTCAGCTAACAGAGTTAAACCATACTTTTGATTGAGCAGATCTGAACACTCTTTCTGTAGAAAATGCAACTGGACATTTGGAGCGCTAAGAGCGTAGTAGTGGAAAAAGGAATATATTCAAATATAAACTACACAGAAGCATTCTGTGAAACTTCTTTCTGATCTGAGGATTCAGCTAACAGAGTTAAACCATACTTTTGATTGAGCAGTTTTGAAACACTCTGTCTGTAGAAAATGCAACTGGACATTCGTAGCGCTAACTGGGTAATAGTGGAAAAAAGAATATGTTCAAATATAAACTACACAGAAGCATTGTATGAAACTTCTTTCTGTTCTGTGCATTCAACTAACAGAGTTGAACCTTACTTTTGATTGAGCCGTTCTGAAACACTCTTTCTGTAGAAACTGCAATTGGACATTCTGAGCTCTAAGAGGCCTATATTGGGAAAAAGAATGTCTACCAATAAAAACTACACAGAAGAATTGTGTGAAACTTCTTTCTGTTCTGTTTGTTCAACTAAAAGAGTTGAACCTTAGTTTTGATTGAGCCGTTCTGAAACACTCTTTCTGTAGAAAATGCAAGTGGAGATTCGGAGCGCTAAGAGGGTAATAGTGGAAAAAGGAATGTCTCCAAATATAAACTACACAGAATCATTCTGTGAAACTTCTTTGTGATCTGTGCATTCAGCTAACAGAGTTAAACCATACTTTTGATTGAGCAGATCTGAACACTCTTTCTGTAGAAAATGCAACTGGACATTTGGAGCGCTAAGAGAGTAGTAGTGGAAAAAGGAATATATTCAAATATAAACTACACAGAAGCATTCTGTGAAACTTCTTTCTGATCTGAGCATTCAGCTAACAGAGTTAAACCATACTTTTGATTGAGCAGTTTTGAAACACTCTGTCCGTAGAAAATGCAACTGGACATTCGTAGCGCTAGTGGGTAATAGTGGAAAAAAGAATATGTTCAAATATAAACTACACAGAAGCATTGTATGAAACTTCTTTCTGTTCTGTGCATTCAATTAACAGAGTTGAACCTGACTTTTGTTTGAGCCTTTCTGAAACACTCTTTCTGTAGAAACTGCAATTGGACATTCTGAGCGCTAAGAGGCCTATATTGGGAAAAATAATATCTTCAAATAAAAACTACACAGAAGCATTGTGTGAAACTTATTTCTGATATGTTCATTAAGCTAACAGAGTTAAACCATACTTTTGATTGCGCAGTTCTGAACACTCTTTCTGTAGAAAATGCAAGTGGACTTTCGGAGCGCTAAGAGGGTAATAGTGGAAAAAGGAATATATTCAAATATAAACTACACAGTAGAATTCTGTGAAAATTCTTTCTGTTCTGTGCATTCAACTAACAGAGTTGAACCTTACTTTTGATTGAGCCGTTCTGAAACACTCTTTCTGTAGAAACTGCAATTGGACATGCTAAGCGCTAAGAGGCCTACATTGGGAAAAAGAATATCTTCAAATAAAAACTACACAGATGCATTCTGTGAAACTTATTTCTGATCTGTAAATTCAGTTAACAGAGATAAAACATATTTTTGATTGAGCAGTTATGAAACACTCTTTCTGTAGAAAATGCAAGTGGAGATTCGGAGCGCTAAGAGGGTAATAGTGGAAAAAGGAATGTCTTCAAATATAAACTACACAGAATCATTCGGTGAAACTTCTTTCTGATCTGTGCATTCAGCTAACAGAGTTAAACCATACTTTTGATTGAGCAGATCTGAACACTCTTTCTGTAGAAAATGCAACTGGACATTTGGAGCGCTAAGAGCGTAGTAGTGGAAAAAGGAATATATTCAAATATAAACTACACAGAAGCATTCTGTGAAACTTCTTTCTGATCTGAGCATTCAGCTAACAGAGTTAAACCATAATTTTGATTGAGCAGTTTGAAACATTCTGTCTGTAGAAAATGCAACTGGACATTCGTAGCGCTAAGTGGGTAATAGTGGAAAAAAGAATATGTTCAAATACAAACTACACAGAAGCATTGTATGAAACTTCTTTCTGTTCTGTGCATTCAACTAACAGAGTTGAACCTTACTTTTGATTGAGCCGTTCTGAAACACTCTTTCTGTAGAAACTGCAATTGGACATTCTGAGCGCTAAGAGGACTATATTGGAAAAAAGAATGTCTACAAATAAAAACTACACAGAAGAATTGTGTGAAACTTCTTTCTGTTCTGTTTGTTCAACTAAAAGAGTTGAACCTTAGTTTTGATTGAGCCGTTCTGAAACACTCTTTCTGTAGAAAATGCAAGTGGAGATTCGGAGCGCTAAGAGGGTAATAGTGGAAAAAGGAATGTCTCCAAATATAAACTACACAGAATCATTCTGTGAAACTTCTTTCTGATCAGTGCATTCAGCTAACAGAGTTAAACCATACTTTTGATTGAGCAGATCTGAACACTATTTCTGTAGAAAATGCAACTGGACATTTGGAGCGCTAAGAGAGTAGTAGTGGAAAAAGGAATATATTCAAATATAAACTACACAGAAGCATTCTGTGAAACTTCTTTCTGATCTGAGCATTCAGCTAACAGAGTTAAACCATACTTTTGATTGAGCAGTTTTGAAACACTCTGTCTGTAGAAAATGCAACTGGACATTCGTAGCACTAAGTGGGTAATAGTGGAAAAAAGAATATGTTCAAATATAAACTACACAGAAGCATTGTATGAAACTTCTTTCTGTTCTGTGCATTCAACTAACAGAGTTGAACCTTACTTTTGATTGAGCCTTTCTGAAACTCTCTTTCTGTAGAAACTGCAATTGGACATTCTGAGCTCTAAGAGGCCTATATTGGGAAAAATAATATCTTCAAATAAAAACTACACAGAAGCATTGTGTGAAACTTATTTCTGATATGTTCATTAAGCTAACAGAGTTAAACCATACTTTTGATTGCGCAGTTCTGAACACTCTTTCTGTAGAAAATGCAAGTGGACATTCGGAGCGCTAAGAGGGTAATAGTGGAAAAAGGAATATATTCAAATATAAACTACACAGTAGCATTCTGTGAAAATTCTTTCTGTTCTGTGCATTCAACTAACAGAGTTGAACCTTACTTTTGATTGAGCCGTTCTGAAACACTCTTTCTGTAGAAACTGCAATTGGACATGCTAAGCGCTAAGAGGACTACATTGGGAAAAAGAATATCTTCAAATAAAAACTACACAGATGCATTCTGTGAAACGTATTTCTGATCTGTAAATTCAGTTAACAGAGATAAAACATATTTTTGATTGAGCAGTTATGAAACACTCTTTTTGTAGAAAATGCAAGTGGAGATTCGGAGCGCTAAGTGGGTAATTGTGGAAAAAGGAATGTCTTCAAATATAAACTACACAGAATCATTTGGTGAAACTTCTTTCTGATCTGTGCATTCAGCTAACAGAGTTAAACCATACTTTTGATTGAGCAGATCTGAACACTCTTTCTGTAGGAAATGCAACTGGACATTTGGAGCGCTAAGAGCGTAGTAGTGGAAAAAGGAATATATTCAAATATAAACTACACAGAAGCATTCTGTGAAACTTCTTTCTGATCTGAGCATTCAGCTAACAGAGTTAAACCATACTTTTGATTGAGCAGTTTTGAAACACTCTGTCTGTAGAAAATGCAACTGGACATTCGTAGCGCTAAGTGGGTAATAGTGGAAAAAAGAATATGTTCAAATATAAACTACACAGAAGCATTGTATGAAACTTCTTTCTGTTCTGTGCATTCAACTAACAGAGTTGAACCTTACCTTTGATTGAGCCGTTCTGAAACTCTCTTTCTTTAGAAACTGCAATTGGACATTCTGAGCGCTAAGAGGCCTATATTGGGAAAAAGAATGTCTACAAATAAAAACTACACAGAAGTATTTTGTGAAACTTCTTTCTGTTCTGTTTGTTCAACTAAAAGAGTTGAACCTTAGATTTGATTGAGCCGTTCTGAAACACTCTTTCTGTAGAAAATGCAAGTGGAGATTCGGAGCGCTAAGAGGGTAATAGTGGAAAAGGGAATGTCTCCAAATATAAACTACACAGAATCATTCTGTGAAACTTCTTTCTGATCTGTGCATTCAGCTAACAGAGTTAAACCATACTTTTGATTGAGCAGATCTGAACACTCTTTCTGTAGAAAATGCAACTGGACATTTGGAGCGCTAAGAGAGTAGTAGTGGAAAAAGGAATATATTCAAATATAAACTACACAGAAGCATTCTGTGAAACTTCTTTCTGATCTGAGCATTCAGCTAACAGAGTTAAACCATACTTTTGATTGAGCAGTTTTGAAACACTCTGTCTGTAGAAAATGCAACTGGACATTCGTAGCGCTAAGTGGGTAATAGTGGAAAAAAGAATATGTTCAAATATAAACTACACAGAAGCATTGTATGAAACTTCTTTCTGTTCTGTGCATTCAACTAACAGAGTTGAACCTTACTTTTGATTGAGCCTTTCTGAAACACTCTTTCTGTAGAAACTGCAATTGGACATTCTGAGCGCTAAGAGGCCTATATTGGGAAAAATAATATCTTCAAATAAAAACTACACAGAAGCATTGTGTGAAACTTATTTCTGATATGTTCATTAAGCTAACAGAGTTAAACCATACTTTTGATTGCGCAGTTCTGAACACTCTTTCTGTAGAAAATGCAAGTGGACATTCGGAGCGCTAAGAGGGTAATAGTGGAAAAAGGAATATATACAAATATAAACTACACAGTAGCATTCTGTGAAAATTCTTTCTGTTCTATGCATTCAACTAACAGAGTTGAACCTTACTTTTGATTGAGCCGTTCTGAAACACTCTTTCTGTAGATTCTGCAATTGGACATGCTAAGCGCTAAGAGGCCTACATTGGGAAAAAGAATATCTTCAAATAAAAACTACACAGATGCATTCTGTGAAACTTATTTCTGATCTGTAAATTCAGTTAACAGAGATAAAACATATTTTTGATTGAGCAGTTATGAAACCCTCTTTCTGTAGAAAATGCAAGTGGAGATTCGGAGCGCTAAGAGGGTAATAGTGGAAAAAGGAATGTCTTCAAATATAAACTACACAGAATCATTCGGTGAAACTTCTTTCTGATCTGTGCATTCAGCTAACAGAGTTAAACCATACTTTTGATTGAGCAGATCTGAACACTCTTTCTGTAGAAAATGCAACTGGACATTTGGAGCGCTAAGAGCGTAGTAGTGGAAAAAGGAATATATTCAAATATAAACTACACAGAAGCATTCTGTGAAACTTCTTTCTGATCTGAGGATTCAGCTAACAGAGTTAAACCATACTTTTGATTGAGCAGTTTTGAAACACTCTGTCTGTAGAAAATGCAACTGGACATTCGTAGCGCTAAGTGGGTAATAGTGGAAAAAAGAATATGTTCAAATATAAACTACACAGAAGCATTGTATGAAACTACTTTCTGTTCTGTGCATTCAACTAACAGAGTTGAACCTTACTTTTGATTGAGCCGTTCTGAAACACTCTTTCTGTAGAAACTGCAATTGGACATTCTGAGCGCTAAGAGGCCTATATTGGGAAAAAGAATGTCTACAAATAAAAACTACACAGAAGAATTGTGTGAAACTTCTTTCTGTTCTGTTTGTTCAACTAAAAGAGTTGAACCTTAGTTTTGATTGAGCCGTTCTGAAACACTCTTTCTGTAGAAAATGCAAGTGGAGATTCGGAGCGCTAAGAGGGTAATAGTGGAAAAAGGAATGTCTCCAAATATAAACTACACAGAATCATTCTGTGAAACTTCTTTCTGATCTGTGCATTCAGCTAACAGAGTTAAACCATACATTTGATTGAGCAGATCTGAACACTCTTTCTGTAGAAAATGCAACTGGACATTTGGAGCGCTAAGAGAGTAGTAGTGGAAAAAGGAATATATTCAAATATAAACTACACAGAAGCATTCTGTGAAACTTCTTTCTGATCTGAGCATTCAGCTAACAGAGTTAAACCATACTTTTGATTGAGCAGTTTTGAAACACTCTGTCCGTAGAAAATGCAACTGGACATTCGTAGCGCTAAGTGGGTAATAGTGGAAAAAAGAATATGTTCAAATATAAACTACACAGAATCATTGTATGAAACTTCTTTCTGTTCTGTGCATTCAATTAACAGAGTTGAACCTGACTTTTGATTGAGCCTTTCTGAAACACTGTTTCTGTAGAAACTGCAATTGGACATTCTGAGCGCTAAGAGGCCTATATTGGGAAAAATAATATCTTCAAATAAAAACTACACAGAAGCATTGTGTGAAACTTATTTCTGATATGTTCATTAAGCTAACAGAGTTAAACCATACTTTTGATTGCGCAGTTCTGAACACTCTTTCTGTAGAAAATGCAAGTGGACTTTCGGAGCGCTAAGAGGGTAATAGTGGAAAAAGGAATATATTCAAATATAAACTACACAGTAGAATTCTGTGAAAATTCTTTCTGTTCTGTGCATTCAACTAACAGAGTTGAACCTTACTTTTGATTGAGCCGTTCTGAAACACTGTTTCTGTAGAAACTGCAATTGGACATGCTAAGCGCTAAGAGGCCTACATTGGGAAAAAGAATATCTTCAAATAAAAACTACACAGATGCATTCTGTGAAACTTATTTCTGATCTGTAAATTCAGTTAACAGAGATAAAACATATTTTTGATTGAGCAGTTATGAAACAATCTTTCTGTAGAAAATGCAAGTGGAGATTCGGAGCGCTAAGATGGTAATAGTGGAAAAAGGAATGTCTTCAAATATAAACTACACAGAATCATTCGGTGAAACTTCTTTCTGATCTGTGCATTCAGCTAACAGAGTTAAACCATACTTTTGATTGAGCAGATCTGAACACTCTTTCTGTAGAAAATGCAACTGGACATTTGGAGCGCTAAGAGCGTAGTAGTGGAAAAAGGAATATATTCAAATATAAACTACACAGAAGCATTCTGTGAAACTTCTTTCTGATCTGAGCATTCAGCTAACAGAGTTAAACCATACTTTTGATTGAGCAGTTTGAAACATTCTGTCTGTAGAAAATGCAACTGGACATTCGTAGCGCTAAGTGGGTAATAGTGGAAAAAAGAATATGTTCAAATACAAACTACACAGAAGCATTGTATGAAACTTCTTTCTGTTCTGTGCATTCAACTAACAGAGTTGAACCTTACTTTTGATTGAGCCGTTCTGAAACACTCTTTCTGTAGAAACTGCAATTGGACATTCTGAGCGCGAAGAGGCCTATATTGGGAAAAAGAATGTCTACAAATAAAAACTACACAGAAAAATTGTGTGAAACTTCTTTCTGTTCTGTTTGTTCAACTAAAAGAGTTGAACCTTAGTTTTGATTGAGCCGTTCTGAAACACTCTTTCTGTAGAAAATGCAAGTGGAGATTCGGAGCGCTAAGAGGGTAATAGTGGAAAAAGGAATGTCTCCAAATATAAACTACACAGAATCATTCTGTGAAACTTCTTTCTGATCTGTGCATTCAGCTAACAGAGTTAAACCATACTTTTGATTGAGCAGATCTGAACACTCTTTCTGTAGAAAATGAAACTGGACATTTGGAGCGCTAAGAGAGTAGTAGTGGAAAAAGGAATATATTCAAATATAAACTACACAGAAGCATTCTGTGAAACTTCTTTCTGATCTGAGCATTCAGCTAACAGAGTTAAACCATACTTTTGATTGAGCAGTTTTGAAACACTCTGTCCGTAGAAAATGCAACTGGACATTCGTAGCGCTAGTGGGTAATAGTGGAAAAAAGAATATGTTCAAATATTAACTACACAGAAGCATTGTATGAAACTTCTTTCTGTTCTGTGCATTCAATTAACAGAGTTGAACCTGACTTTTGATTGAGCCTTTCTGAAACACTCTTTCTGTAGAAACTGCAATTGGACATTCTGAGCGCTAAGAGGCCTATATTGGGAAAAATAATATCTTCAAATAAAAACTACACAGAAGCATTGTGTGAAACTTATTTCTGATATGTTCATTAAGCTAACAGAGTTAAACCATACTTTTGATTGCGCAGTTCTGAACACTCTTTCTGTAGAAAATGCAAGTGGACTTTCGGAGCGCTAAGAGGGTAATAGTGGAAAAAGGAATATATTCAAATATAAACTACACAGTAGAATTCTGTGAAAATTCTTTCTGTTCTGTGCATTCAACTAACAGAGTTGAACCTTACTTTTGATTGAGCCGTTCTGAAACACTCTTTCTGTAGAAACTGCAATTGGACATGCTAAGCGCTAAGAGGCCTACATTGGGAAAAAGAATATCTTCAAATAAAAACTACACAGATGCATTCTGTGAAACTTATTTCTGATCTGTAAATTCAGTTAACAGAGATAAAACATATTTTTGATTGAGCAGTTATGAAACACTCTTTCTGTAGAAAATGCAAGTGGAGATTCGGAGCGCTAAGAGGGTAATAGTGGAAAAAGGAATGTCTTCAAATATAAACTACACAGAATCATTCGGTGAAACTTCTTTCTGATCTGTGCATTCAGCTAACAGAGTTAAACCATACTTTTGATTGAGCAGATCTGAACACTCTTTCTGTAGGAAATGCAACTGGACATTTGGAGCGCTAAGAGCGTAGTAGTGGAAAAAGGAATATATTCAAATATAAACTACACAGAAGCATTCTGTGAAACTTCTTTCTGATCTGAGCATTCAGCTAACAGAGTTAAACCATACTTTTGATTGAGCAGTTTTGAAACACTCTGTCTGTAGAAAATGCAACTGGACATTCGTAGCGCTAAGTGGGTAATAGTGGAAAAAAGAATATGTTCAAATATAAACTACACAGAAGCATTGTATGAAACTTCTTTCTGTTCTGTGCATTCAACTAACAGAGTTGAACCTTACTTTTGATTGAGCCGTTCTGAAACTCTCTTTCTTTAGAAACTGCAATTGGACATTCTGAGCGCTAAGAGGCCTATATTGGGAAAAAGAATGTCTACAAATAAAAACTACACAGAAGTATTTTGTGAAACTTCTTTCTGTTCTGTTTGTTCAACTAAAAGAGTTGAACCTTAGATTTGATTGAGCCGTTCTGAAACACTCTTTCTGTAGAAAATGCAAGTGGAGATTCGGAGCGCTAAGAGGGTAATAGTGGAAAAGGGAATGTCTCCAAATATAAACTACACAGAATCATTCTGTGAAACTTCTTTCTGATCTGTGCATTCAGCTAACAGAGTTAAACCATACTTTTGATTGAGCAGATCTGAACACTCTTTCTGTAGAAAATGCAACTGGACATTTGGAGCGCTAAGAGAGTAGTAGTGGAAAAAGGAATATATTCAAATATAAACTACACAGAAGCATTCTGTGAAACTTCTTTCTGATCTGAGCATTCAGCTAACAGAGTTAAACCATACTTTTGATTGAGCAGTTTTGAAACACTCTGTCTGTAGAAAATGCAACTGGACATTCGTAGCGCTAAGTGGGTAATAGTGGAAAAAAGAATATGTTCAAATATAAACTACACAGAAGCATTGTATGAAACTTCTTTCTGTTCTGTGCATTCAACTAACAGAGTTGAACCTTACTTTTGATTGAGCCTTTCTGAAACACTCTTTCTGTAGAAACGGCAATTGGACATTCTGAGCGCTAAGAGGCCTATATTGGGAAAAATAATATCTTCAAATAAAAACTACACAGAAGCATTGTGTGAAACTTATTTCTGATATGTTCATTAAGCTAACAGAGTTAAACCATACTTTTGATTGCGCAGTTCTGAACACTCTTTCTGTAGAAAATGCAAGTGGACATTCGGAGCGCTAAGAGGGTAATAGTGGAAAAAGGAATATATACAAATATAAACTACACAGTAGCATTCTGTGAAAATACTTTCTGTTCTGTGCATTCAACTAACAGAGTTGAACCTTACTTTTGATTGAGCCGTTCTGAAACACTCTTTCTGTAGAATCTGCAATTGGACATGCTAAGCGCTAAGAGGCCTACATTGGGAAAAAGAATATCTTCAAATAAAAACTACACAGATGCATTCTGTGAAACTTATTTCTGATCTGTAAATTCAGTTAACAGAGATAAAACATATTTTTGATTGAGCAGTTATGAAACACTCTTTCTGTAGAAAATGCAAGTGGAGATTCGGAGCGCTAAGAGGGTAATAGTGGAAAAAGGAATGTCTTCAAATATAAACTACACAGAATCATTCGGTGAAACTTCTTTCTGATCTGTGCATTCAGCTAACAGAGTTAAACCATACTTTTGATTGAGCAGATCTGAACACTCTTTCTGTAGAAAATGCAACTGGACATTTGGAGCGCTAAGAGCGTAGTAGTGGAAAAAGGAATATATTCAAATATAAACTACACAGAAGCATTCTGTGAAACTTCTTTCTGATCTGAGGATTCAGCTAACAGAGTTAAACCATACTTTTGATTGAGCAGTTTTGAAACACTCTGTCTGTAGAAAATGCAACTGGACATTCGTAGCGCTAACTGGGTAATAGTGGAAAAAAGAATATGTTCAAATATAAACTACACAGAAGCATTGTATGAAACTTCTTTCTGTTCTGTGCATTCAACTAACAGAGTTGAACCTTACTTTTGATTGAGCCGTTCTGAAACACTCTTTCTGTAGAAACTGCAATTGGACATTCTGAGCTCTAAGAGGCCTATATTGGGAAAAAGAATGTCTACAAATAAAAACTACACAGAAGAATTGTGTGAAACTTCTTTCTGTTCTGTTTGTTCAACTAAAAGAGTTGAACCTTAGTTTTGATTGAGCCGTTCTGAAACACTCTTTCTGTAGAAAATGCAAGTGGAGATTCGGAGCGCTAAGAGGGTAATAGTGGAAAAAGGAATGTCTCCAAATATAAACTACACAGAATCATTCTGTGAAACTTCTTTCTGATCTGTGCATTCAGCTAACAGAGTTAAACCATACTTTTGATTGAGCAGATCTGAACGCTCTTTCTGTAGAAAATGCAACTGGACATTTGGAGCGCTAAGAGAGTAGTAGTGGAAAAAGGAATATATTCAAATATAAACTACACAGAAGCATTCTGTGAAACTTCTTTCTGATCTGAGCATTCAGCTAACAGAGTTAAACCATACTTTTGATTGAGCAGTTTTGAAACACTCTGTCCGTAGAAAATGCAACTGGACATTCGTAGCGCTAGTGGGTAATAGTGGAAAAAAGAATATGTTCAAATATAAACTACACAGAAGCATTGTATGAAACTTCTTTCTGTTCTGTGCATTCAATTAACAGAGTTGAACCTGACTTTTGATTTAGCCTTTCTGAAACACTCTTTCTGTAGAAACTGCAATTGGACATTCTGAGCGCTAAGAGGCCTATATTGGGAAAAATAATGTCTTCAAATAAAAACTACACAGAAGCATTGTGTGAAACTTATTTCTGATATGTTCATTAAGCTAACAGAGTTAAACCATACTTTTGATTGCGCAGTTCTGAACACTCTTTCTGTAGAAAATGCAAGTGGACTTTCGGAGCGCTAAGAGGGTAATAGTGGAAAAAGGAATATATTCAAATATAAACTACACAGTAGAATTCTGTGAAAATTCTTTCTGTTCTGTGCATTCAACTAACAGAGTTGAACCTTACTTTTGATTGAGCCGTTCTGAAACACTCTTTCTGTAGAAACTGCAATTGGACATGCTAAGCGCTAAGAGGCCTACATTGGGAAAAAGAATATCTTCAAATAAAAACTACACAGATGCATTCTGTGAAACTTATTTCTGATCTGTAAATTCAGTTAACAGAGATAAACCATACTTTTGATTGAGCAGTTCTGAAACACTCTTTCTGTAGAAAATGCTACTGGACATTTGGAGCACTAAGTGGGTAATAGTGGAAAAAGGAATATCTTCAAATATAAACTACACAGATTCATTCTGTGAAACTTCTTTCTGATCTGTGCATTCAGCTAACATAGTTAAACCATACTTTTGATTGAGCAGTTCTGAACACTCTTTCTGTAGAAAATGCAACTGGACATTTGGAGCGCTAAGAGAGTAGTAGTGGAAAAAGGAATATATACAAATATAAACTACACAGAAGCATTGTATGAAACTTCTTTCTCTTCTGTGCATTCAACTAACAGAGTTGAACCTTATTTTTGATTGAGCCGTTCTGAAGCACTCTTTCTGTAGAAAATGCAAGTGGATATTCGCAGCGCTAAGACGGTAATACTGGAAAAGGAATATATTCAAATATAAACTACACAGAAGCATTCTGTGAAACTTATTTCTGTTCTGTGCAATCAACTAACTGAGTTGAACCTTACTTTTGATGGAGCCGTTCTGAAAAGCTCTTTCTGTAGAAACTGCAATTGGACATTCTGAGCGCTAAGAGGCCTATATTTGGAAAAAGAATATCTTCAAATAAAAACTACACAGAAGCATTCTGTGAAACTTATTTCGGATATGGGCATTCAACTAATAGAGTAAAACCATACTTTTGATTGAGCCGTTCTGAACACTCTTTCTGTAGAAAATGCAATTGGACATTCTGAGCGCTAAGAGGGTAATACTGGAAAAAGTAATATCTTCAAATATAAACTACACAGAATCATTCTGTGAAACTTCTTTCTGATCTGTGCATTCAGCTAACAGAATTAAACCATACTTTTCATTGAGCAGTTCTGAACACTCTTTCTGTAGAAAATGCAACTAGACATTTGGAGCGATAAGAGGGTAGTAGTGGAAAAAGGAATATATTCAAATATAAACTACACGGAAGCATTCTGTGAAACTTCTTTCTGATCTGAGCATTCAGCTAACAGAGTTAAACCATACTTTTGATTGAGCAGTTTTGAAACACTCTGTCTGTAGGAAATGCAACTGGACATTCGTAGCGCTAAGTGGGTAATAGTGGAAAAAGGAATATGTTCAAATATAAACTACACAGAAGCATTGTATGAAACACCTTTCTGTTCTGTACACTCAACTAACAGAGTTGAACCTTAGTTTTGATTGAGCCATTCTGAAACACTCTTTCTGTAGAAAATGCAAGTGGACATTCGGAGCGCTAAGTTAGTAATAGTGGAAAAAGGAATATCTCCAAATAAAAACTACACAGAAGCATTCTCTGAAACTCCTTTCTGTTCTCTGCATTCAACTAACAGAGCTGAGCCTTACTTTTGGAGGAGCAGTTCTGAAACACTCTTTTTGTAGAAACTGCCAGTGGAAATTCAGAGCGCTAAGAGGGTAATAGTCGAAAAAGGAATATCTTCAACTAAATACTACACAGAAGCATTCTGTGAAACTTCTTTCTGTTCTGTGCATTCAACTAAAAGAGTTGAACCTTTGTTTTGATTGAGCCGTTCTGAAACACTCTTTCTGTAGAAAATGAAAGTGGAGATTCGGAGCGCTAAGAGGGTAATAGTGGAAAAAGGATTATCTTCATATATAAACTACACAGAATCATTCTGTGAAACTTCTTTCTGATATGTGCATTCAGCTAACAGAGTTAAACCATACTTTTGATAGTGCAGTTCTGAACACTCTTTCTGTAGAAAATGCAACTGGACATTTGGAGCGCTAAGAGGGTAGTATTGGAAAAAGGAATATATTCAAATATAAGCTACACAGAAGCATTCTGTGAAACTTCTGATCTGAGCATTCCGCTAACAGAGTTAAACCATACTTTTGATTGAGGAGATTTGAAACACTCTGACTGTAGAAAATGCAACTGGACATTCGGAGCGCTAAGTGGGTAATAATGGAAAAAGGAATATGTTCAAATATAAACAACACAGAAGCATTGTATGAAACTTCTTTCTGTTCTGTGCATTCAACTAACAGAGTTGAACCTTACTTTTGATTGAGCCGTTCTGAAACACTCTTTCTGTAGAAACTGCAATTGGACATTCTCAGCTCTAAGAGGCCTATATTGGGAATAATAATATCTTCAAATAAAAACTACACAGCAGAATTGTGTGAAACTTATTTCTGATATGTGCATTCAGCTAACAGAGTTAAACCATACTTTTGATTGCGCAGTTCTGAGCACTCTTTCTGTAGAAAATGCAAGTGGACATTCGGAGCGCTAATACGGTAATAGTGGAAAAAGGAATATATTCAATTATAAACTACACAGAAGCATTCTGTGAAACTTCTTTCTGTTCTGTGCATTCAACTAACTGAGTTGAACCTTACTTTTGATGGAGCCGTTGTGAAACACTCTTTCTGTAGAAACTGCAATTGGACATTCTGACCGCTAAAAGGCCTATATTGGGAAAAAGAATATCTACAAATAAAAACTACACAGAAGCATTCTGTGAAACTTCTTTCGGATCTGTGCATTCAACTAACAGAGTAAAACCATACTTTTGATTGAGCCGTTCTGAACACTCTTTCTGTAGAAAATGCAAGTGGACTTTCGGAGTGCTAAGAGCGTAATAGTTGAAAAAGGAATATATTCAAATATAAACTACACAGAAGCATTCTGTGAAACTTCTTTCTGTTCTGTGCATTCAACTAACAGAGTTGAACCTTACTTTTGATTGAGCCGTTCTGAAACACTCTTTCTGTAGAAACTGCAATTGGACTTTCTAAGCGCTAAGAGGCCTACATTGTTAAAAAGAATATCTTCAAATAAAAACTACACAGAAGCATTCTGTGAAACATATTTCTGATATGTGCATTCAGTTAACAGAGCTAAACCATACTTTTGATTGAGCAGTTATGAAACACTCTTTGTGTAGAAAATATAAGTGGACCTTCGGAGCGCTAAGATTGTAATAGGGGAAAAAGGATTATCTCCAAATAAAAACCACACAGAAGCATTCTCTGAAACTCCTTTCTGTTCTCTGAATTCAACTAATAGAGTTGAGCCTTACTTTTGAAGGAACAGTTCTGAAACACTCTTTGTGTAGAAACTGTCAGTGGACATTCAGAGCGCTAAGTGGGTAATAGTCAATAATGTAATATCTTCAACTAAATACTACACAGAAGCATTCTGTGAAACTACTTTCTGTTCTGTGCATTCAACTAAAAGAGGTGAACCTTACTTTTCATTGAGCCGTTCTGAAACACTCTTTCTATACAAACTGCAATTGGACATTCTGAGCGCTAAGAAGCCTATACTGGTAAAAAGAATATTTTCATATAAACACTACACAGAAGCATTCTGTGAAACTTCTTTCTGATCTGAGCATTCAGCTAACAGAGTTAAACCATACTTTGGATTGAGCAGTTCTGAAACACTCTTTCTGTAGAAAATGCTACTGGACATTTGGAGCGCTAAGTGGGTAATAGTGGAAAAAGGAATATCTTCAAATATAAACTACACAGAATCATTCTGTGAAACTTCTCTCTGATCTGTGCATTCAGCTAACAGAGTTAAAGCATACTTCTGATTGAGCAGTTCTGAACACTCTTTCTGTAGAAAATGCAACTGGACATTTGGAGCACTAAGAAGGTAGTAGTGGAAAAAGTAATATATTCAAATATAAACTACACAGAAGCATTGTATGAAACTCCTTTCTCTTCTGTGCATTTAACTAACAGAGTTGAACCTTATTTTTGATTGAGCCGTTCTGAAACACTCTTTCTTTAGAAAATGCAAGTGGATATTCGCAGCGCTAAGACGGTAATACTGGAAAAGGAATATATTCAAATATAAACTACACAGAAGCATTCTGTGAAACTTATTTCTGTTCTGTGCATTCAACTAACTGAGTTGAACCTTACTTTTGATGGAGCCGTTCTGAAAATCTCTTTCTGTAGAAACTGCAATTGGACATTCTGAGCGCTAAGAGGCCTATATTTTGAAAAAGAATATCTTCAAATAAAAACTACACAGAAGCATTCTGTGAAACTTATTTCGGATATGGGCATTCAACTAATAGAGTAAAACCATACTTTTGATTGAGCCGTTCTGAACACTCTTTCTGTAGAAAATGCAAGTGGACATTCTGAGCGCTAAGAGAGTAATACTAGAAAAAGTAATATCTTCAAATATAAACTACACACAATCATTCTGTGAAACTTCTTTCTGATCTGTGCATTCAGCTAACAGAATTAAACCATACTTTTCATTGAGCATTTCTGAACACTCTTTCTGTAGAAAATGCAACTAGACATTTGGAGCGATAAGAGGGTAGTAGTGGAAAAAGGAATATATTCAAATATAAACTACACGGAAGCATTCTGTGAAACTTCTTTCTGATCTGAGCATTCAGCTAACAGAGTTAAACCATACTTTTGACTGAGCAGTTTTGAAACACTCTGTCTGTAGAAAATGCAACTGGACATTCGGAGCGCTAAGTGGGTAATAGTGGAAAAAGGAATATGTTCAAATATAAACTACACAGAAGCATTGTATGAAACATCTTTCTGTTCTGTACATTCAACTAACAGAGTTGAAACATACTTTTGATTGAGCCGTTCTGAAACACTCTTTCTGTAGAAACTGCAATTGGACATTCTGAGCCCTAAGAGGCCTATATTGGGAAAAATAATATATTCAAATAAAAACTACACAGAGGCATTGTGTGAAACTTATTTCTGATATGTGCATTCAGCTAACAGAGTTAAACCATACTTTTGATTGCGCAGTTCTGAACACTCTTTCTGTAGAAAATGCAAGTTGAAATTCGGAGCGCTAAGAGGGTAATAGTGGAAAAAGGAATATACTCAAATATAAACTACAAAGAAGCATTCTGTGAAACTTCTTTCTGTTCTCTGCATTCAACTAACTGAGTTGAACCTTGCTTTTGATTGAGCCGTTCTGGAACACTCTTTCTGTAGAAAATGCAATTGGACATTCTGAGCGCTAAGAGGCCTATATTGGGAAAAATAATATCTACAAATAAAAACTACACAGAAGCATTCTGTGAAACTTCTTTCTGTTCTGTGCATTCAACTAAAAGTGTTGAACCTTAGTTTTGATTGAGCCGTTCTGAAACACTCTTTCTGTAGAAAATGCAACTGGACATTTGGAGCGCTAAGAGGGTAGTAGTGGAAAAAGGAATATATTCAAATATAAGCTACACAGAAGCATTCTGTGAAACTTCTTTCTGATCTGAGCATTCCGCTAACAGAGTTAAACCATACTTTTGATTGAGGAGATTTGAAACACTCTGACTGTTGAAAATGCAACTGGACATTCGGAGCGCTAAGTGGGTAATAATGGAAAAAGGAATATGTTCAAATATAAACAACACAGAAGCATTGTATGAAACTTCTTTCTGTTCTGTGCATTCAACTAACAGAGTTGAACCTTACTTTTGATTGAGCCGTTCTGAAACACTCTTTCTGTAGAAACTGCAATTGGACATTCTCAGCTCTAAGAGGCCTATATTGGGAATAATAATATCTTCAAATAAAAACTACACAGCAGCATTGTGTGAAACTTATTTCTGATATGTGCATTCAGCTAACAGAGTTAAACCATACTTTTGATTGCACAGTTCTGAACACTCTTTCTGTAGAAAATGCAAGTGGACATTCGGAGCGCTAATACGGTAATAGTGGAAAAAGGAATATATTCAATTATAAACTACACAGAAGCATTCTGTGAAACTTCTTTCTGTTCTGTGCATTCAACTAACTGAGTTGAACCTTACTTTTGATGGAGCCGTTGTGAAACACTCTTTCTGTAGAAACTGCAATTGGACATTCTGACCGCTAAAAGGCCTATATTGGGAAAAAGAATATCTACAAATAAAAACTACACAGAAGCATTCTGTGAAACTTCTTTCTGATCTGTGCATTCAACTAACAGAGTAAAACCATACTTTTGATTGAGCCGTTCTGAACACTCTTTCTGTAGAAAATGCAAGTGGACATTCGGAGCGCTAAGAGGGTAATAGTTGAAAAAGGAATATATTCAAATATAAACTACACAGAAGCATTCTGTGAAACTTCTTTCCGTTCTGTGCATTCAACTAACAGAGTTGAACCTTACTTTTGATTGAGCCGTTCTGAAACACTCTTTCTGTAGAAACTGCAATTGGACTTTCTAAGCGCTAAGAGGCCTACATTGTTAAAAAGAATATCTTCAAATAAAAACTACACAGAAGCATTCTGTGAAACATATTTCTGATACGTGCATTCAGTTAACAGAGCTAAACCATACTTTTGATTGAGCAGTTATGAAACACTCTTTGTGTAGAAAATATAAGTGGACCTTCGGAGCGCTAAGATAGTAATAGGGCAAAAAGGATTATCTCCAAATAAAAACCACACAGAAGCATTCTCTGAAACTCCTTTCTGTTTTCTGAATTCAACTAACAGAGTTGAGCCTTACTTTTGAAGGAACAGTTCTGAAACACTCTTTGTGTAGAAACTGCCAGTGGACATTCGGAGGGCTAAGTGGGTAATAGTCAATAAAGGAATATCTTCAACTAAATACTACACCGAAGCATTCTGTGAAACTACTTTCTGTTCTGTGCATTCAACTAAAAGAGGTGAACCTTACTTTTCATTGAGCCGTTCTGAAACACTCTTTCTATAGAAACTGCAATTGGACATTCTGAGCGCTAAGAGGCCTATATTGGTAAAAAGAATATTTTCATATAAACACTACACAGAAGCATTCTGTGAAACTTCTTTCTGATCTGTGCATTCAGCTAACAGTGTTAAACCACACTTTGGATTGAGCAGTTCTGAAACACTCTTTCTGTAGAAAATGCTACTGGACATTTGGAGCGCTATGTGGGTAATAGTGGAAAAAGGAATATCTTCAAATTTAAACTACACAGAATCATTCTGTGAAACTTCTTTCTGATCTGTGCATTCAGCTAACAGAGTTAAACCATACTTTTGATTGAGCAGTTCTGAACACTCTTTGTGTAGAAAATGCAACTGGACATTTGGAGCGCTAAGAGGGTAGTAGTGGAAAAAGGAATATATTCAAATATAAACTACACAGAAGAATTGTATGAAACTCCTTTCTCTTCTGTGCATTTAACTAACAGAGTTGAACCTTATTTTTGATTGAGCCGTTCTGAAACACTCTTTCTTTAGAAAATGCAAGTGGATATTCGCAGCGCTAAGACGGTAATACTGGAAAGGGAATATATTCAAATATAAACTACACAGAAGCATTCTGTGAAACTTATTTCTGTTCTGTGCATTCAACTAACTGAGTTGAACCTTACTTTTGATGGAGCCGTTCTGAAAAGCTCTTTCTGTAGAAACTGCAATTGGACATTCTGAGCGCTAAGAGGCCTATATTTTGAAAAAGAATATCTTCAAATAAAAACTACACAGAAGCATTCTGTGAAACTTATTTCGGATATGGGCATTCAACTAATAGAGTAAAACCATACTTTTGGTTGAGCCGTTCTGAACACTCTTTCTGTAGAAAATGCAAGTGGACATTCTGAGCGCTAAGAGGGTAATACTAGAAAAAGTAATATCTTCAAATATAAACTACACAGAATCATTCTTTGAAACTTCTTTCTGATCTGTGCATTCAGCTAACAGAATTAAACCATACTTTTCATTGAGCAGTTCTGAACACTCTTTCTGTAGAAAATGCAACTAGACATTTGGAGCGATAAGAGGGTAGTAGTGGAAAAAGGAATATATTCAAATATAAACTACACGGAAGCATTCTGTGAAACTTCTTTCTGATCTGAGAATTCAGCTAACAGAGTTAAACCATACTTTTGACTGAGCAGTTTTGAAACACTCTGTCTGTAGAAAATGCAACTGGACAATCGGAGCGCTAAGTGGGTAATAGTGGAAAAAGGAATATCTCCAAATAAAAACTACACAGAAGCATTCTCTGAAACTCCTTTCTGTTCTCTGCATTCAACTAACAGAGTTGAACCTTACTTTTGATTGAGCCGTTCTGAAACACTCTTTCTGTAGAAACTGCAATTGGACATTCTCAGCTCTAAGAGGCCTATATTGGGAATAATAATATCTTCAAATAAAAACTACACAGCAGAATTGTGTGAAACTTATTTCTGATATGTGCATTCAGCTAACAGAGTTAAACCATACTTTTGATTGCGCAGTTCTGAACACTCTTTCTGTAGAAAATGCAAGTGGACATTCGGAGCGCTAAGTTGGCAGCAATATGCAGGGAAACCATACCTCCAACTGAGTGGATAAGCCTCCAACTGAGTGGATAAGCCTCCTTCATAAGTGGACCGAGGATTGTTCTTGTTGGGCCTGTGCTCTGATTTGGAGACAAAGAACCAGGTATAACCACTATTGCTGCATATACACAGCAGGCAGTAACGTATATTCTGGTCCTGCCATTGTCTTTCTTAAACTGACCAGGAGTCCTTATCATAAAGTTCAAATCCCCTTCCATTATCTTCCTGTTTCAGCTGATACCACTGTCCTCTGGACTAAGCCCCAGGCACATTAAGTTTCTAAGTTGACATTTTTAATTAAGTTTTAAAGACATATTTGGAGAATTTTTTAATGCACAAGTATATGTCCAGCTCAAATAATTCCACTTTCAATGTGCTTTCCTGGGTTTCTTGAATGCCATTGAGAAATTACAGTACATATAAAGAAAATAGAAAAGAAATAGTAATCACTGAATCAATGATTAGCGAAAAAAAAACAGCAAAAGCTAAAGCTTTTCAGCAATTAAGTTCACCAATTTTCAGTAAATAACTCAAGTGAAAAAAATTAATTTATCTACTTGAAAATGGCTAATGCAGAGTCAAAGATTAAAATGTTGGAAATAAATTTTCTTCTTCCACGCCAACCTTTAAGGAAAATATTATTGAACTCTTCTGGAACACAAAATCTTTGCAACCAGCATTATTATGTATATTATCCACTTACATTAAATTAAAACTCTATATGCATGAGGGAATGTTTCTTCAAATATTAACCATAAATAGAAATTAGAAAAATGTGTAAAATTAGGTTGTATATTTCATTCCTAAGATTTTCTAGACTGGGTTTTCTGAAAGATGCAACACCATTCTCTTGATATTCTACAAATAGAAACACGCTACCCCAGAGCATTGGGTTCAGAACGTGCTACCCCAGAAGATGGCACCTTCACATTTGAGAAAATCACAAAGGAGAAAGGTCTCTGACCTTCTCCAATCCTTCTTCTCTGAAGCAAGCTGTAAAAGAATCTGATCTTCAGCTGGGTGCGGTGGCTCACTCCTGTAATCTCAGCACTTTGGGACGCCAAGGTGGGTGGATCACGAGGTCAGGAGATTGAGACCATCCTGGCTAACACGGTGAAACCTCGTCTCTACTAAAAATACAAAAAATTATCCGGGTGTGGTGGTGGCACCTGTAGTCCCAGCTACTCGGGAGGCTGAGGTAGGAAAACGGTGTGAACCCGGGAGGTGGAGCTTGCAGTGAGCGGAGATCACGCCACTGCCCTCCAGCCTGGGCGACAGA
This sequence comes from Symphalangus syndactylus, assembly GCF_028878055.3. Taxonomy (NCBI): domain Eukaryota; kingdom Metazoa; phylum Chordata; class Mammalia; order Primates; family Hylobatidae; genus Symphalangus; species Symphalangus syndactylus. Next base: position 104,764,944 of record NC_072437.2, on the reverse strand, counting down.
GCGAGACTCTGTCTCAAAAAAAAAATAAAAAAAGAATCTGATCTTCCTCTGAAGTATGTGATAAGAGCCTCATGTGCCTCATATCTGGAGACAAGGAATGTCACACTGGGACACAGAAAATAATATGAACAAACAGGCCTTGCTAAGTTCCCCCAGCTTATTACCATTAGATCATACTCCTTCTGTTCAATCATGCTTCCTCATGACTGTCTACTCCCCATCCAACCTAAGCATAAATATACATAGATTTCGCCATTTCTTTGGGTCTTCATTTCTGAAGGTCCACATGTCACATAAAATTTACATTAAATAAATATGTATGCTTTTCTGTTGTTAAACTGCCTTTTGTTATAGGTGCTTCAGCCATGAACCTAGTGATGGATGAGAAAAAAAAATCCCTTCTACCCTACACTAACAAGGAAGGACGAGAGAGAGAATTCTAATTTCTTACCATAGGTATTCAATGTGATGAGAGGGTGGTCATTTGATGTATAAAATTAGGAATTCATTCTAAAACATGTTTGAAACTTTTGTTTACTTTATTGCAGAGGAAGGGGCAAGTTTGGTGCTCCAAATTCCTGTTTTATTTGCCATCATAGAAAGGATTTGAATTTGCAAGACACTTCAGAAAAGTCTGATTTTTTTTTTCACTTTAAATGTGGTATTGTGGTTACCGTAATGAGGTGGCATCGACACTGCTAATACTTACCCTTTGGAGTTTACCCCAAGGCTTTACCATAAGACATCATCCAGATCACTGTGCTTTCTTTTAAAAAACAAGTCTTTATTAAAAAGAAAAGCACAAACTAGACCATCACAAATAGAAATTAGTAATAGCCAGAAACGTATTTAGCAGCGATATTTTTTCTTTTTCTTTTTTAACAGTCTTGCTCTGTCTCTCAGGCTGGAGTGCAGTGGCGTGATCTCGGCTCACTGTAACCTCCACCTCCCAGGTTCAAGCAATTCTCCTGCCTCAGCCTCCCAGAGTAGTTGTAACTAGAGGTATCCACCACCACACCCAGGTAATTTGCATATTTTTAGTAGAGTTGGGGTATCACCATGTTGGCCAAGCTGGTCTTGAACTCCTGACCTCAGGTGACCCGCCTACGAAAGTGCTGGGATTACAGGAGTGAGGCACTGCACCCAGACTTATTTAACATCAGTTCTAAACATTGTTGACACATTGCAGTATCTAATTTTCTCTAGTATCCTTAATTAATTATATAATGTGACTTTTGAAGAATTCTTATATACATTAAGATAAAGTTCAAGAAGGCCATTAGCAAAGGATTTTAAAAAGAGTAGTTTTTTTACAAAGATTTTCCATTTTAAACAGATTTTTCTTATAAAATAAATTTCTCCATGTCTTTTAAAAATACGAAACTTGGCTCCCATTAAATATGCTCATTTTTAGTTACCCATGGGATACCCTTACTTATCTATGATAACAGATACTTGTCATAATTTCCTCTATACTCCTAATGTCAGAGGTATGTTTACAAGTGGTATCATTTACTTCTGGATTTCATTTCCAGCTATTTAACCTCCAGATTCATGATAAAGCATTTTTAAGATTATCTCTGAAAACAATACCTGCTTTTTATTTACTCAAAATATATCTACACTTAACATAAGTACACTTTGGATAAGCAGTTATTTTTAGGCAAACTTTTACTAAGATAAGTATATGACAACATAAATAATGGAGGATATCCATGTGTAGCTAAAAGTGAAAATATTTACTTTACCTGGAAGATGGGTTTTTTTTAAAAAAAAAACCCTGAAACAATTGATTTCATGCAAAAAAAGTGCTAAAAGAAAAATGCGTAATCTCTGTATGATAAAAACATTTTCTCGAGCTGTGCAAATGACCTTGTTGATTTTTATTTTATCTAAGAATGATTTTAATATGCAATAATACAACTTACAGCAACATATAACAATGCATTTAATAGTAATGCACAAAAGTAACAAAGCAATGCAGATAAAAATGTTATACTGAACTCATCATTTGACATACTTCCTGTATTAGAATAATTTGCTGAATAATGTCAATTATCAAAACATGTAGCTGCTATGTAGTCCCTTAAAAACTGATATTTCCAGCATGTATATAATACACATATAAGTATATTCGTGTTGAACATAGCTTTAGTACTTTTTATATTTTTTTAAAAAGAAATTGTATGCCTTTTGTTCAAAACCACTATAACTTACTTGACCTGTGTGTGATTTTTATTTTCCGTTAAAATATTTAATTTCCAATATAGTTTGGATGTAGGACAGTCTGCATTTTAGGAAGCAAAAAAATAAATTTTAGAAAGGTAAAATATCAAAGCCAGTTTTGTAGTAATAGTGATGTCTAAAAGTTGAAATAGTAGCTGTCATTAAATGAGCACCTACTATATTTCAGGCACTAAACTGGATTCTTATAGACTCTTTAATAATAATATCATACATTATAAATGTGAAATTTTAGACTGCAAAGTACATAATTTGCTAAAAGTCACAGATGTAATAAACTGTCAATCCAGAATTTGAACTTAAATCTTTTGGCTGCAGAGAGGAAAACAAAAGAACGGTAGGTAAATAGCTAGATGAATCCGTTGACTGACAGTCGTATCAGCTTCCCTTTACTGAATGCTGATCTCATCACACCAGTATAACTTTGTAAAATGTGTTTATTATTTCCATGTTCAAAGTGAGTGACTTAAGGCTAAAAATGATAAGAAATGTGTCCTTCATGGCAGCTATCACTGGAAGATCCAGAATTTTAACCAATATTTCACTATCCAGTATTACTCATTTCAAAGCACTCAGCCTTTCTGCTATCACATACAATTTCCACTTCAAGTAACAAATTCAAATATAATCGGTACAAAGTTTATCCTACCCTGAAAATGAAATGTATAATATTCAAGAACAACTTGATGATTCACATCTGAGAAAACATAGTACTCTCAAAGTGACAAATACTGAATAAATAAATATTACCTCTGTATTGGATGTCTAAAAATGAGTAAGGACAAGATACTTCAAGCTGGAAAAGTTAGAATGCAAACAAAAGACAACGGAGAAACCAAACATAGCTGGTCACATATGTATTTTTGTAACGATTTTTAAGTCTGGGAGTCTTGTTTCCTAAGCAAACATTTATTTTTTTGTTAGCCAGAAGTTTATATCTCCCTAGATTATGTAAAATGCTGAAAAAAGAAATATGAAAACTTTATTTTTAGTTGTGTCATCAAACAGTGCCTTACATATTTGAATGACTACACTTTCAAAAGCTGCCAAACTTTAATTTCTTCTGTTAGTATCTATATCTACACATATTCAACATTCAAAGTAAGGAATCTTGTAGTGTGTGTTATATTGTTCAAGTATTGATGATTTTGTTGCAACTCTGGGAACACTTTTTAGCCCCTGAAGCCTGAATTAGGGGTATCTATATAGAGAGGAAATTATTGGCTTATCAAAAGTGTGCATAGATTCTGTAGGTCAAGTCTATCCATCATAGACTTCCTAAAAGGTGGATTAGATTTGAAGCTCTCCCAATTTATTTTGTTATGGTTTATTGGCACATTCATTTTGCACAACTGTTTATACAAAATAAATGGCTGCTGATATCTTAAGCCCCTCCATTAGTGGAGTCCAATTCACCATCTAAGATAACAAAAACATAGGAATCTTCAGTTCCTACTGCTACCATTACAGAAGGCTCAAGCTGTAGAATATTTGATGCTTTCTGCTCTCAAAGTTCTGATCCAGTCCTTTCTCTTACATAACATCTGTCCATGGCCTTGCTCAGAGGGACCCAGTGCTCATTCAAAGATCCCTTTATTGTGGTGAATGTTTAATTTCTTACTAATATTCATTCAAATGCAATACATGTATAGTTACATTCAGTCTGTGCTGCTATAATGGAATATAAGAGACTGGGCAATTTGTAGAGATTCTTCATGGTTCTGGAAACTGGAAAATCCAAGATGCAAAGGCAAGTGTCTGGTGAGGACCTTCTTTCTGTGTCATCTCATGGTGGAAGGTGAGACAGCAAGAGATTGAACTCCCAGCTTTAAGTTATTTTAAATCAGCATGAATCTGTTCACAAGGCTTCAGCCTTCATGACCTAAACACCTCCCATTGGGCCCCACCTCCCAACAGTGGTTCATTGGATTATGTTCCAACACATGCCTTTTGGAGGGACACAGCCAAACGATAATGATATATAACAGCATTTTCTAAGTGTTCATTTTGATGAATTTTGACAAATGTTTACAGTAGTGTAACAACCACTTCAATGGAGACGTTTCATCCTAAAAATTCCCTTGTTCTATAGATTCAATTTTTATATTCTTCTGAAATTTTATGCTGAAATCTAATACCCAATATAATGGTATTGCGAGTTGGAGGCTTTGGAAGGTGATTAGATCATAAGAACAGAGACTTAATCAAAGGAGTTAGTGCTTTTTATAAGAGACCCTGGAGATATCCCGTCCTTCTACAATGTGAGGAGACAAAAGAATGACAGCCACCTCTGAATCAGGAAGTGAGTCATTACCAGGCACTGAATCTGTCAGTAACGTGAATTTGAACTTCTGGTCACCAAAACTGTGAAAAATAAATTTTGGTTGTTTATAAACTACCCAGTCTATGATATTCTGTTACAGCAACCTAAAGTACTATGTTACCTGGTGCCCCTTTGTAATCAGTCCTCGCCCCCAACCTGACACCTAGCCCCTGTCTACCCCACTCAGATTTGGGTGGCTACAGTTTTGGCTATTAAATAATGTCACAAAAATTGAATCATATACTATGTAGCTTTGATTGTTTTTTATTGAGTTTACTTAATGCGTTGGAGATTTATTCATGCTGTTACATATGTCTATATTGTATTTTTTTATCGCAAACTAGTGTTCCATTTGATTATACCTTTACTAATACATGGGCCTCTGGATTATTTCTAGTTTAAGGCCATGCAAATAAAGTTGCTATAAACATTAGCAAATGGGTCTCTGTATGAACATGCTTTTATTTCTCTTGGGTAAACATCCAGGAATTGACAGTTGAGTCATATGATAAATGTATATTTAAATTTAAAAGAAACTTCCCTATTGTTATCCAAAGCAACTATACCACTGATGTTTCTACATATCCTCATCAGTACTCCGTCTTCTGTGATTTGATTATAGCCGTCCTAGTAGCTGTATAGAGCATCTCATTGCAGTTTTAATTGCATTTTCCTAATGACTAGTGGCGTTAAGCAAATTTTCACTGCTTATTTGCCATTGGTATATACAGTGGTTCCACGTTCTCCGTGAGAGATTAGTTCTAGAACCCTGATGGATGCCAAAATCCAGAAATGCTAAAATTCCAACATTGGTCCTGTATAACCTGGGAAAATTAAAACTGAGCCCTCGGCATCCTTGGGCTGCCCAATCTGGGAATACTATATTTTCTATCCATAGTTGGTTGAATCTGTGAATGCGGAGCTCGTACACAGGAAAGGCCAACTATATTTTTTGAAAGTCCAGTTTTTAGTCTGTTTCTACCAGTTATAAAAATTTCCAGTTCGCATATATGGAAACTGTTTTTATGTGGATGGCTGAGGATTCTTTTGGAAAAACATACTGTCAAGAAAAGAACATAGGGATTATAAGCCTGACTCTATAGCAAAATCTGATTTTTTAAAAAGAAATTTTTATTAAAATGTCTAAAAAACACTGGGGCCCTGTTGACATCACTTGGATACCTGGCTGGTATAATCTATGACAGTATAAAGAACCCGTCTATGTACTCTTCCATGGAATATGAGATGTTGAGGACTTTGGCATGTCGGTAGTTATGTCCACTGGTATTTATTTAGGCAGAGTATGGGGGGTTGCCAGGATTAAGAGAGGGCATAGGGTCAAGTGTGCATCCTGAGAAGCCATAAACAGAAAAAAAAGTGTAACCTAGTAAACCGTGCAGTTCCCGCAGGAATCTGGCAGGAATGGGACACAGTGGGCCCAGCATGGTCTACCAACCCCCTGCCGAATCCTTGAAATTCCTTCTGAAAACCTCCAGAAAGAAAGGACAGAGTACTGCATAGAGGGTTGAAGGTTCTGGTTTCTCCTGGCTCTTGTTTCTGTTTACGATTTGTATCTGTAGTAGTTTCCTGGGACTGCCCTAACAAAACAGCGCACAGTGGGTGGCTTAACCATAAGTGTACTGTCTCAGAGTTCTGGAAGGCAGAAGTCTAAAATCATGGTGTTGAAAAGGTGGCTCCTTCTGAGAGCCACAAGGAAAAAGCTATTCCAGAGAAGTCTCTCTCCTTATGTCATGCAGCTTTGGGTGTTTCTTGGTGTTTTAGTCTGTTCTCCTGCTGCTCATGAAGACATACCAGAGACTGGATAATTTATACAGAAAAAGAGGTTTAATGAACTCACAGTTCCATGTGCTGGGAAGGCCTCATAGTCATGGCAGAAGACGAAAGGCTCATTTCACATGGCGGCAGGCAAGAGAGAATGAGAACCAAGCAAAGAGGAGACCCCTTATCAAACCAACAGATCTTGTGAGACTCATTCACCACCACAAGAACAGTATGGGGAAAACCACCCCGTGATTCAATGATCTCTCACCAGATCCCTCCCACAACACATGGGAGTTACGGAAACTACAACCATGATTCAATTACCTCCCCCAAATCCCTCCCACAACACATGGGAGTTACAGGAGCTAAGACAGACCATATCGCTTGGCTTATCAATGGCATTCTTCCTGTGTCTTCACATCGCCTTCTCTGTATACCTATCTTTCCCTGTGTCCACATTTCTCCTTTTTGTAACTACAGAGTCATATTGGATTGGGCCCATCCTAATGACTTCATCCTGACTTGGTCATCTGCAAAGGCTGTATTTCCATACAAGGTCACATTCACAGCTACTGGAATTACCGCCTCATTATTTGCTGAAGGTACACAATTCAACCCATAACACTGTCAGTCTAGTAATTGTGCCCTTTTAGGTAATTTCTGTTTTCTACTCATAATTTAAAATGAAAGCATCTTGAAATTATAAAAGACAATAGTGCTAAGAGAAAATTTCCATCAACCTATGATTTTAAACTCTTCAAAGTGCTAAGAGAAAATATCCATCAATCTATTATTTTAAACCTTTCTAAATTATTAAGAGTAAGATATATAAAATAAGATAATTTTCAGGACAGCCATGGTTGTTCATGCGTGTAATCTCAGCACTTTGGGAGGCTCGGGAGAGCAGACTGCTTGAGCTCAAGAGTTCAAGACCAGCCTGGACAAGATAGTGAAACTTCATTTCTACTAAAAATACAAACAATTAGCCTGGTGTGGGCATGGTGGCAAATGCCTGTAGTCCCAGTTACCCAAGAGGCTGAGGTGGGAGACCTGCTTGAGCCCAGAAAGTCAAGGCTGCAGTGAACCATGATTGCACCACAGCACTGCAGCCTGGGTGACAGCCTGAGACCCTGCCACATACACACACACACATATTCAAATAAATGATTGAGTTTACATACCAAAGAGCACCAAAATATATGCTTCAATGAGAAGAAAAGAGTGAGATCTAAGTGGCACTGAGTTATACAGAAACTTGAAAACACGTTGGTGTATCTAAATAATCAATAACCAAAGTAACAGCAATAATAACATTAAGGATAATGACTATTTAGCTTGGAATTTAAAAAACAATACATAATTATATTTACAAATTGCAATAATATAAAAACTGGAAGAGATGATCATATCTAAAATTTTCTACAGCCTTTAAATTGTTCAGGTAGAAGGAGATGATTGTTTCAAGTTGTACTTTGCTAATGCAACCTTGTGCTTCATTAGTGCTAATGCACTTTGTTCAACATTTAATAACTAAAGAGCAATGAAAAGCGACACAGATTAAATGGAAAAGGAAATATACAAACAACACACCCCCCAAAAATATGCAATCAAGTCAATGAAAAGCAGAAAACAAACGAAAAAAGTAAAGAAGTAAAAATACAGTGAAATTTTATTAAAGATGCAGAAATATATCCATATGTGTCAAAATCATATTTAGTATAAATACATTAAGTTCACTATTAAAAGACAGAGAGTACAAGCTATAATGACAAAGGATTTTTACACGCTGAGGGACATAAAATGATATGCCAAAATTTAGATTGTATAGTGACATTAATATCTCATTAAATATGCTAGAGCAAAATCTGAAATATATTCAAAAATTAACTTTGGGAGCCCGAGGTGGGTGGATCAAGAGGTCAGCAGATCGAGACCATCCTGGCTAACATGGTGAAATACCATCTCTACTAAAAATACAAAAAAATTAGCCAGGCATGGTGGCAGGCGCCTGTAGTCCCAGCTACTAGGGAGGCTGAGGCAGGAGAACAGGGTGAACCCGGGAGGTGGAGCTTGCAGTGAGCCGAGATCGTGCCCCTGCACTCCAGCCTGGGCGACAGAGCCAGATTCCATCTCAAAAAAAAAAAAAAAAAGCTTTCCAGTTGAAATATCTTTATAACGTAATATTGAATTCTCATGGCTAAGGAAAAATAATTTTATAATTAATCAGGTCTAAATAAAATAAATTAAATACTGAAAGGGCAAAAAATTATCTTAAAGCTTTTACACTTCAATGCTCAGTTTTGCTGTGAACCTAAAACTGTTTTAAAATTAAATTATGTTAAATAGAAATAATTATTTGTGGGACATTTAATGTTTCTTGATTAACCCTTGGACTTGTAGAGATTTTAACTTAGAACAGGCATAAAAATTGTAACAATTGTTATTGTGAATAGAATAGAATATTGTTCTGAGAACAGTAAATATTTCTTGAGAATTTCGATGTGTCAGAGGCTGGAATATTTTCACATATTGTTTAACTCTTTTGTCTTATATACTATTTTGTCTTTAAAACAATCAGATGAGGAAAATGAGGCTCAGATAGCAACTAGCCTGACCCAAATCACACAGCTAGAAAGCAGAGGATGCAGGATTTAAACCCAGAACCTGTTTGACTATTCACTACACTCTACCACCTCCAAGGAACGTGGTGCGTATATGATACTTGAGGACATATCAACAGTCACGACTAAGATTTAGTAAAACGGTGGAGAAATGAAGACAATGTTGAAAGAGAAAGAGTTCTAAGCCAACCACAATTAAAGTCTGAGTATGAAGAAGTCATGCAAAATATTTAACAATTTTACAAATGAAGAAGATGAGGCTAAGAGAGAATTCATTGCTTGCCTTATCGGACATCACAGTCCTCACTAATTATTTTAGTTTGTGTTTTCTTTCACATGTCTTGAAACTTGCACCATCCTATAATAGTCACTAGAATTTAGTACTTAATTTTTCTCTCGTTTCTGTGCATCTGTGCATGGAGAGGGATACCCCTGCTGCATGCTGATAGAAACTGACATTGTTTGAAAACACCTACTTTCATTTCCTAAATATGTGACTTCAAATATAACATAATTAAATATATAAATACTTAGGATATTTTTCTCTCTCTTAAAATTTATCTTAGCTTTGCAGGCCATAAGCTCAGAAATATGTGTTCCTTGTAAAAGCCACCATCTTGACCTCTTATTCTCCAACCATTAGCACAGTAAGTGTGCATTTAAACAGTTAACTAGCTATGAAATTGTTGGTAGAGGAGTTCTACAAAAACTGCAATGTATTAAAATCCTGTTTGGTCACAACTTTCTGAGGGAGGGAAGAAAACTTCATATGAGTTATGGCGATGTAATTTATGTTGATTATAAGAAAAAATTTGTTTAGGCCAATAAAATTCAAATTAACAAAGCACATTCAGAAACGAGGTTTAAAACATAAATAGCATGAAATAGGGGAGATTAGAGCTAATATTTTCCAGGAGCTAAATAAACACACAAGCTCATATAGCATTTATTGTAAAGGTTAGAAGAGAAATCTAATTCAATATATTTAATGTACATGTAGAATGATTAGAATCTGTCTGGTTCTTGATAAATATAATCTAAAGAATTAGTTTAGACATCTTTCTCCCATCTTCAGTCAGAGTTTTATAAATTAATGAAATTATCTATTATCATTTCATCTTAGATGTCATAAGACTTTGGAAACAGGGGGTATTAGGGACTAATTTACAACACATAAATAGCTTGAACAGGTGGTACTTAATACCATCACAGATACTGGTCACTGGGTAGAGTTCACAGTTATGGAAGTGAATGCCAATTAGAAAAATGTTCATATCCTCATCACTGAGTAAACTTAAACTAAGTGAAAAGACACCACTTGCCAGGTGCAGTGGCTCAGGCCTGTAATCCCAGCACTTTGGGAGGCCAAGGCAGGCAGATCACGAGGTCAGGAGATCGAGACCATCCTGGCTAACAGGGTGAAACCCCGTCTCTACTAAAAATGCAAAAAAAAAATTAGCCAGGCGTGGTTGCGGACAACTGTAGTCCCAGCTACTCGGGAGGCTGAGGCAGGAGAATGGTGTGAACCCGGGAGGCGGAGCTTGCAGTGAGCCGAGATTGCACCACTGCACTCCAGCCTGGGCGACAGAGCGAGACTCCGTCTCAGGAAAAAAAAAAAAAGAATGGATGAATACAAATGCCTTTAATTCCGTTCAGACTTAAGACTTCACAGTTCTCAGAGACACCAAAGAAATTCTTTCCAAAAGTTTTTTTTGCAGAGATATATTTAAAGGCATAATTATATTTTTAAGAGCTTCCCAGATTGTAACAAATATAAGTAACTTCAACTAGCAAATAAGAAATTCATAAATGTAGCTAGCTGCTCAGTATTGCTGATTTGATATCATTTGATATCTTCGAAGTGTACCAACATTTAATGAGGATATAACTGAGTGAATCCTGCAACAGAAATATTAACATATGTGCTAAAATGAGCTATAATGGATATATATATTTCCAATGTCATTTAGAGCAAATACTTATATTAATCAGGCTGAATTATATGACTCCTACATTGAATCTTTGAACAATTGAGTTACAGTGGCAAATAATAGACAAATAAAGAAATGACATAATTAGATCATAAACTGATTTAGTAGTCTTATATAATTTTTATGTAGAGCCTGAAGGAAGAGTGCTGATCATGAAATAGTATCCTAAAAGAATGCAGCTATTACTTAATAATACAAGGAAATCAGAAAATTTGTCAAGGATCATGCAGCATAGTGAGTAGTGATGATTTACATATATCTGAATAGATGATTTACATATATCAGAATAGATGATTTACATATATCAGAACTGATGATTTACATATATCAGAACTGATGATTTACATATATCAGAATAGATGATTTACATATATCAGAATTGATGACTTACATATATCAGAATATTCATCCCTTAACTTAACTACTCATAGATAACAACTTGAGCATTGTGAAATGTTGTTTTCTCTCTGAGGTATTCTTTCAGATCCTACATACCAGTGAAACTACTGACATCAGCTCCTCCGAAGGGCTCCAGGAGAAGCTGACTCACTAAAGGGTGAAGTTTCTATATCCTGGTGATTTAAGATTTAATCCCCCTAACCCAAACCAGTCAGTGACCCCATTTATCCAGCCCCTGGTCCTCTACAATCCCTTCACCCCAACCAAGTACTCTCTGGAAAGACAGATTTGAGGGTGCTCGCATCTCCTCACTCAGCTGTCCTGCAATCATTAAACTCCTTCTTTACTGCAAACTCTGTTTATCAATTTATCAGACTGTGACTGCACAGCAGTCAGAGAATACAAACACGTGAGTCCTGTATCATTTATAAATATTTAACTTTTATATATATTTAACTTCTATACACATAATTGACTATTTTGTATATTACTATTAGTAGGTAATAATAATATTTATATTTCCTCCATAGGTAGCTTCTGGGGCATTTCTGCCTGGTAAATTTTATTCTTTAATGACAAAGACTAAAGTAAGTAACTTTAAAATATTATTGAGAATTTTTTTTCTATTGATGGGACACTGAATTTGTAGGTAGAAATAAAAACCTAGCTTTTTACTAAACTTAATTTTAAACACAATTCAAAATATAAACATAAAATTAAGAATTTCCAAAATTAAACTTAGTTTTAGAAACTCACATAAGCAAGTGTAATACTGAAGAGCAAAGAAACTGTGGTCTACAAAAAAAATTATAAGTAATTCATGAAATCTAAGGGCTAATTTGTGAAGTAAATTAGGAGGATATTTTATGCTGTAGCACCATCCTAGAGACCAAGAGAATCGCTCTAGGAAAACCTGCTCAACTCTTTTTAACCAGAAATTCTTTCTTTCTCCAGAAATCCCTTTCAGGTAATGCCTAATAATATCTCACTGAACATGTATTAGAAATCGTAGTTTAATTTTTAATTAAATAATTCAGTGAAAATATATTAATTGTAAAGATAAATTTTAACACATATGGGAATACTAGACTTACGGTGGTCATCAACCCAAAATGCTACAAAATTACATGGAATGGTTAGTTTGGCAAAAATAAATATCAACACTACCACCAAAAACCTAGGTTTCAAAAAGAAATACAAGAAGCATTCCAAAATGTTAAAAATTTTTCATTTGTCTACTTTCTAAATGCTCTTTAAAATACTTATGTCATCATAATTTTGAAGTTTAAAAGTAAAGAAATAGTTCTCCTAGTTAATATACTGCCTTAAAGTTACTCTGGCTCACAAACAGAACAAATCAAAGCATGACTTGACAGCCGTCAAATTACAGGAAATTGAAGCTAAATGAAATTGGACACCTCACCTCATCTAAACTCCTTACTTTATAAGAAGGAAAAGCCTCACAAAATGTTGAGGTCATTTAGCTTAAAGTCATCAGGTGAGTTAGAGATAATCTGAGAACACCACTTTTTTTCTCTTTGTTACTATTCTCTCATGAAATTTTGCCTGAAAACAGGTCTACTAAAGATATAAGAATTTGTAATGAAGATGAATATATATCATTGTCTTTCTGCTTAGGGTTGTTCAATATTTTCCCATTGATAATATATAAAATCCTACCTACTTTGACCTCCTATCATTGCCTTTCTGCTTAGGGTTGTTCAATATTTTCCCATTGATAATATATAAAATCCTACCTACTTTGACCCCCTATCATTGCCTTTCTGCTTAGGGTTGTTCAATATTTTCCCATTGATAATATATAAAATCCTACCTACTTTGACCTCCTCTCCCACCATTTCCTTGCTATCTCCTAGAACTTCATTCTTGACTCCAAAGCTGCACCCTCCTGCATCAGTTTCTTTTGTTTGAAATCTTCAGCCCTTCATAAATTTCATCCACCAAACTCCTATTTATCCTTTAACTCCCTATTATTTTTTCTTACACTGCCACATTTTCCTTCATTAGCACATATCCAATTTAAAGTTATATAGTTTGAGTTTTTGCTTGACTTTCTGTTTCTCCATTAAAGCATAAGCTCCACAAAAGCAAGTATCATGTCTGATTTAACAGGGTATATTCTATTCTTATAAGAGTGCTGCCACGTAAGTGTCAATGAATGTTTGTGAAATAAATGAAGGACTAAAGGAGTGACTGAACAATAAAAATAAGTTCTCTGTGTGTATTGTATGTGTGAATAAGATTTTGAGTTTGGCCAAGGCAGTTAATCACATATTAACAACTCATTAAAGTTTATTGCTATGAGGTACACAATTGGTTCAACACCAAATTCTAAGATGAAACAAGGTTTGTGTTCAGAAATATAGTGTCACTTTTTCTAATATCAGTTGCCCTCCAACTATCAGCATGACACATGCAAACCATTGATACGTGTTTTTCTGTTTTTTTTTTTGTATTGAAGATACAACATGAAGGAAAATTATTATATTTCTAATAGGAAGTCCTGTTCTAAATGACAACAAATCTGAGCGTGAACACATTTGTTTAAAAGAGAGAGATTAAAAAGATGAGATTCTGTTTGTACAGTATATAACTGAAGAGAGTTGTATCTAGCAATTTGACAAGAAAGGTGAAACAGAACATTAACCTGAGCACACAAGTTCAGCTAATGATCTGGGATGGGGAGTTGTGGGTAGAGAGGAGGACAAAGACGAAAGACAACCGTTTACCCCAAGTTACTCTCCAAAGATGAGAAAAAGCCCTCTTAGTAATGTCTTTCAAAATCTAACTACTTTCAAGAACACATCGATAAGATACAGAGAGATAACAATCAAGTTGGACAGTAACTTAAAAGTCAGATGTCTTTTTAAGCATAAGTAACTTAGAACTGTAAAGTAAAAAACACTAAATGTCATTGACTTTAAAGTGGATACTGAAGAAAAAGAAAACCCTTCTATTAAAAACTAGACTACATGCAGTAACTTATGTAGAAAACTTAGCATAAATATTTATACAAAATTGCCCTACCCTATTTTATTAAAGTATGACATTATAAATTAAGAGAAAATCATTTTAAAAATGAGTTATATTTTAGGCCTTTTTTCTCAAAATGAGTTTCATAAATTGATATGGTTATTAGCATAGGAATTTCAATAATAGGAACAAAGAAACCAAAAGAAAATGTGTGTGTGTGTATGTATACAATTACCTGGCATTCCAACTTCAACATGTTTAAAAATATTTCAGTAAAAAATGTTAGATTTATTTTAAGGTAGTTTGTAAGATATTTATTAGGTTTATTTGTAGGCCTTGCACACTAAGTTAAGCAACACTATCATAAAATAAATTATTTAATAATGAAACAGAAACTCAAAGCTTCATATTATAATTAAATAAACTCTAAAGTATCTAGTAACTTCAACTGTATCCCTAAAATAACATCAGGTCTACAGTGTGTATCAACTTGCCCAGAGAAAACGCAACAATGAAAGAAAGAAAGAGATATCTATTTTTTCATAAAAGATCAACACACTTTGTCCAATTTTTTTGTCCAACTGCTATCAAGTGGGCCAACGCTAATGGCAAATAAAAGAGCTGCCATTCAACATGCATTCTAGTAGTGAATATTAACTGACTACTATGTGAAAGCAGTGTTCGTTGAACAAATAAAAGAATCTTTGCCTGCGTGACGCTTATATTTTGGTCACTTTACATTTTACTGGAGGAAACGTGAAGAATAGAATACCAGCAATATTAACAACATTATCCCACTAGAAGGTCTCCAGTGACTGATACTTTCAGACTCATGTCAATGACCCTATATGATCTTTATATTCCAAGGAGCATGGCAATGGATTTTAACATTTCCAAATTAAAAGGTAATGGTAAAGTAATGATAACCAACACAAAAATGACTCCCTGGAAACGACAGCAACTCATTTCAAATGGCTTTGGAATGCCATTAGGACAGTACCTTTTTCTTTGTAATGCAAAAGTCTCACAATCCAGAGAGCAGGTCTTGTGAATTTTGTGAATTTTGATGAGAGGTAAGGCATTACAGAAAGACCCAAAAGTCATGCTCCAGATTCCGGCAATATAGCTAGTAGGACAGACACAGAGTACATAGTTTTACTACTGATCACAGTGATTTAGAGATTGGAACCCATAGTTCTGTGAGATCAGGCATCACTTCAAGATAAATTTACATTTTTAATAAATGCAAACTTTGGCTCAGCTAAACAAGGTACCTTGGGCTATATTAACTGTAGATAGATAAATTTGGCGTAATTAACCCTTGCACAGTCTAAACATACCATGTGCCAAAAATGATGTAAAGCACTGAATATGTGAGATAAAGTATGATGAATTCCATTGACAAATACAGGCAATAGCTTCCATTTAATTGAGAAGAAACCGTATACCTAGCACAAGTCTTTTTCTGTGCATTAACTTTTCATAATACAACTATATGAAGTGTATAGTATAAAATAGTATATGAAACTATTTTATATATAAATAAAGGTGTTTCCAAAGGTTAAGAAAGGGCACGGTGAGAGTGAGAAGCACAGTCTGGGTGGGCAGGACAATCTAGTTGTCTATCTGTGCTTTAAACTCCAATAAACATCATCTCCCACACCACGGAATCTAACTCAGAGTCACATTTCAATTGCCAGCAAATGGAAGCCTCATAAACCCAAAATGTGAACGGCAATGAAGTTCATAGAGCACGCTTTGAGTGCACAGAGTATCTTTGCAAACATTATCTTTTTTTATTACACTTTATGTTTTAGGGTACATGTGCACAACGTGGAGGTTTGTTACATATGTATACATGTGCCATGTAGGTGTGCTGCACCCATTAACTCATCATTTAACATTAGGTATATCTCCTATTGCTATCCCTTCCCCTCCCCCCAAACATTATCTTTTAAGACTTTCACAATCACGCCATGAGATTATTCCCATATCAAAAAGTAGGAAATGAAAGCCTGGAAAGAAGTTATATTGACATTAAACTGCTCTCAAACCCAAGTGTACAAATGATTCTTCTTGCAAAGAAATTCATATTCTACACAAAGTTCTATTTCAAAATGAATTCTGGAATTCAATTAAACACTCATCTGGAAAACGAGCGCTTAAGTGGAAATTCCTCACTGGTATTCAAGCAAATAAATTAAATAATGATATTAAACCTACATCTAATCTCTTATTATTACATATTCAAAGTTTGCTATACAGCTACCACTAAGTTATACATTTCCAGTGACACAAACCATAAAATGAATTTGTTTCTATTGGTACTAGCAAAAAAAAAAAAAACCTGCGTAGACAGCAAAAGGGTCAATCTACTAATTTATCTTCTAATAACTTTCCACCCAGGAACATTCGTCCCTCTCATTAGACAGTTGTTCTATGCTTCTTTTTTTCACATTCTAATTGCCTCACCTGAACCAAAAAAAGAATGTGGATCTAGGATCGATACCTTTTGAAAAGTCATTTATTTCATTATATTATTTTTTCATATATCTGCATTATTGCATAGAATACCTGATTGGTCTTATGCTAAGTTTTTCATGTAACATTACCTCTGCAAGATGTTAATAAGTATCCTTCCAAAAATGTTTGAAAAATCTTGGGTAAAACATATTACGTAAGTTCCTGTTTTATAGTTTTCCAAGAGTTTTACTATCCTTGGCCAATGACAAAATTCAAAGCAGAGATACAGTATACAACTTTTGTAAAACTTACCTATTTTTCTTATAAGACTGTGGCTTTGTTTTGTTTTGTTTTGAACTTCTTTTCTGTGATGTGACATGAGACTGTGTGTTGAGTTAGGGGTGGGGACATACATTAACAGAGGTTTAGGAACTGCTTTGCTAAAGCAAGTTTGAGGAGAAAATGGGGAGACTAATATAAGATTTTCCTTTAAGCAGTGGGAGTTGAAGGGGTAGGTGGTTTTTGGAGAAAGAAGAGACCCATTCATGGCACAGGCTTCTTTATGTTTCTGCTCTGTGTGATACATAATGAGGATACAGACATTCACTTCCTCTATTTCCCACCCCTGGCCGGGGGTAACCCAAAGGTACCTGATAAAGACACAGCCTTATAGCTGTATCAAGTATCCCTGAGTGTGTTAGGACTGGAGAGGCCTGAGGAATAAAAAACATACATGCATTAAATGGAACAAATACAGAGAAGAAGAAAACTCAGACATGGTACATTAATTGTGTACCTTTCCTTACAACCCAGCACATCACAGGGTACATGACCTGCTTCCTTTTGACCTGCTTCCTTTATGTTGACTGCATGAACAGGGAATGGGGTTGGGGTACACGTGGGAGATAATTGTGTTTATTATGTACCTGGTATTAATACATCTATAGAGACAATTGGAATGACTATACTGGAGAAACAGCAAGAGAAGAACTGAAAAGGCTAAAACAAATACTTGGTTCTCTAAAAAATACTCCAAAGGATTTCTCATGTCTGACAAATTACATTTTAGTCTAATAGTAATAAGTGACCAAAACTAAGGTGATTTGATAAATATCATAAGGTATTTTATTGTGAAATTGATATCTATACGTATTGCTTATAAAGCTCAGTAATCTCTTCTTGAATTGAGAAATTACTGAGACAACATCAAAAGCTGTCATTTTTGTTTCTATGTTGTCGTTGTTATTGTTTGTGAGGTCAGAGCTTCTAAACTTTATGACTGTTTGAAAGGGGCCTATGTAGACCTTGCCTGAATATTAAGTCATGTGAAATGATAAAAAGCTTTCTGATTTATTGGGTTAGACAAAGAAAAAATTGAGAAATTGAGCATCATTAAAATTAAAGACTTTTGTTATTAAAACTGTGCTTAGAATGAAAACAAAAGCCACAGGTTGGGAGAAAATTTTTTCAAAATATATTCAAAACATTTTCAAAACATATCAGATAAATTACTGGTATTTAAAGTATACAGAGAACTCGAAAATAAGAAAGAAAACAACTCATTTAAAAAATAGTCCAAAGGTCTAAATACAGCTGTCAAATGGGGATTTTGAAGTTACTAGTCATGTATCATTAGGGAACTGCAAGTCACAGCAACCGTGAGATATTATTACATGACTATTAAAATGACCAATATCCAAAAGTCTGATGATACCAAAAGCTGGCAAATGTGAGGAGAAACAGGAACTTTTATTCATTGCTTGTGAGAATGCAGAATAGTACAGCTACTTTGGCAGTCAGTTTGGCAGTTTCTTATAAAACTAAACATACTCCTACCACACAACCCAGCAATTACATTCCCGGTATTTACTTAAAGGATTTGAAAACTTACATGCACACAAAAGCCTTCTTCCCATGAATGTTACAGGAGCCTTATTCATGATCACTAAAATCGAAATGTCCTTCAGGAAGTGAATGGAAAAATAAACTGTGGTATATCCAGGCAATGGAATAGTATTCTGTCAAGCTACAGAAGACACACAGGAACCTTTAAATGCATATTGCCAAGTGAAAGAAGCCAGTCTGAAAAGTCTACATACCGTATGATTCAACTACATGACCTTCTGGAGAAAGCAAAACTATGGAGACAGTAAAGAGATCAGTGGCTATTAGGGATTTGGAGGAGATTTGTGCAGTCTAAACATGTCATGTGCCAACAATGACGTAAAGATATGTGAGATAAAGTATGACGAATTCTATTGACAAACACACGCAATGGCTTCCATTTAACTGAGAAGAAACCATATACCTAGCACAAGTCTTTTTCTGTGCATTAACTTTTTGTAATACAACTATATGAAGTTATAGCCTATTTTATATATGAATAAAAGCATTTCCAAAGGTTAAGAAAGGGTACAGTGAGAGTGAGAAGCACAGTCTGGGTAGGCAGGTCAATCTAGTTTTCTATCTGTGCTTTAAACTGCTATAACCATCAACTCAATCTACTAATTTATCTTCTACATAAATTAGTAGAGGAAACGATGAACGGATGGAGCAAGGAAGAATTTTAGGAGAGTGAATCCATTATTCTGTATGACACTGTAATGAGGATTATTTGTCATTACACATTTGACAAAACCTATAGAATTCATAAGACAAGGAGTAAACTCTAATACAAACTACATACTTTAGTCAATAGTAATGTACCAATATTGACTCATCAACTATAACAAATGTACCACACTATTGCAAGATGTTAAAAATCGGGGAAATTGGGGTAGAGGCTGAGGATGACGTGTGAATGCTTATTCACTTCTTTCTACAAACCTAAAATTGCTTTTAAAGAGTCAATAAAAATTAAAACAAGGCAGGGTTTTCATGCAATGGAAAAAAACACACAACTTTAGTAAGTGACTCATAATTATGCTTATGCCACTTTGCTAGATTACACTTCATTAATAAATATAGTTTCATTCTTTATGTTATAAAGCAGAATAAAGTCAGATATCTAGAGAAATTGATTTTAATGATTAGAGTAAAAGCATTTTCACCTCCAACGTCAGAATGAGTTCTTCAGAATCAGTCCATTTTATAGTTAAATCAATCATTGATTTTAAAAAAATATTGAGAAAAACTTTAACTTCACTTTTTCCATCAAACTCAATGTCATGACAGCATTGTCATTTCAATCTAGGATTAAAACCTATTTCTGGACCCAGTGGACTTACTGTGATAGATTCTGAAAATGTCAGACGTTAAAGTCCAGTCTTGATCTGCTGTCCTCTGCAGTTATCAAAAGGTCAGTTTATCCTGCTTCTTTTCTCTCTTTTTCATATATCTTGCACTTCAGCTTAATATTAGTATTAAGCTAAATTTCTTATTTTATTTTGATTGATAAAGGAAAACAGATTGTTTCAATACAGTTACTGAGAATAAGCAGCAAAACGTACTTATAAAGTACACAAGAGAGCTATCAGATAAAAATGTGTTCAAAAAAAGATTTGGAAATTTTTATTGCATGAATGTTCAAATGGAAAGGAAAACTTTCTGGATTATTTTTCCACCACACAGGAGTAGCAGCACTAAAGTAGTGAATAATGTCCGTTCAATTGGTAGTTTTCATGTATTTCTGATATCAGAAATGGACTGTTAGTAACTAGTTTTAAAAGCAGAGCATTTTTGTGCATGGCATTCCCCTGAATTCCAAAGCCCAAACTTAACTTAGGCTAATTTCTCTCTGCTGGGAGCACCATTAATTTCTCATAGATAACATTTCATATATATGCGGCATTCTGATGATGTAAAGGAATTCACACCTTATGGGCCTACAAGCCAAATTTAATCAATGGCTTGCTTCATATGGCTGAGAGCTAAAAATTGTTTTGGCATTTTGGAAGTGTTTAAAGAAGGAGAAGGAAGGGGAGAAGAAGAATGAGTAGATGAAGGAGAGACAGAGACTACATATGGCCAGCAAAGCCTATAATATTTACTGTCTAGTTCTTTACACAAAGAACTTTTCCAATCTTGAACAAAACACACACATTTTCGTTATGCCAAAAAAGGACTACAATAAGTCTTCACTTAACATCATTGACAGGTGCTTGAAAACTGGTCATAGGTATATATATTTATGGTCACGTGATGTTTTGATACACGCATACGGAGGGATAAATTGGGGATGGTTAATTGGTACAAAAATACAGTGAGCGAAACCCATTTTACCATAGGTTGACATCAAAAGAGTTAAGCTTCTATGGCTTTTGGTAACTAAAACGTCAACAAACTTGTAAATAAAGATCAAAACACTTCTAATATTAAATGCTGAAATAAATTTCAGCTATTCATACGTTTAAGATTAATAAAAGCTAGTAAAATCATTATTTACCTACTTATTTCAGTTTAGGGTTGCAGTTGACCGCAGCCTATCCTGTCAGCTCAGGACGCAATGTGGGAACCAGCCCTGGACAGGGCGCCGTCGCATTGCAGGTGCACTCACACATACCCACAGTTACTCAGACTGGGACCACATAGACACGTCAATCAACCTCACATGCACAGCCTTGGGAAGTGAGAGGAAACTGGAGCATCCAGAGAATATCAATGCAGACATGGGGAGAATACATAAGCTCTACACAGACAGTGAACCCCAATTGGAATCAATTTGTTTTTTCTCATCAACATTATAATGAAATGACATTGAATGAAACGTCGTTATTCAAAGACCTGTTGTACTCAGTTCTAAACATTTCAGAATTAAGAGATCTACACACATCCTCTTCTATATAATGGAGTGGGTCTCTTAAAATTTCCTGGCAACATACTCTTAGCCTGCCTAGGAAACACTTTAGAATACAACTGCATTATAATAAATTTTCATATTCTATTCATATCTTCATATTTCTCCCTCTACTTATTAAGGTATAGTCTTGTATATGTAATCCTTCAGTTCCTGAACAAGGTGAACATATGATCTCATGATGTGTGTTTTAATTTCTTAACTTTGTTGAGATTTGGGAATGTGAGGATGATGGAAAGGAAATAAAGGAACTCAGCAGCTATAAAAGAAATCTGACCTTTAATTTTTTTATTGAATTTGTTTCTTGTTTTATTTTTCCTTCCTTTGCACAAATGAGAACTTCTAGTTTTACAAAGGGTACCATCAACTTTAGGACAAAAATTTGTATTTGTGGCATAACACAAGTTGGAGACACAATGATTTAGAGATTGCATATCAATTTTATCAAATAAATGTGATAAAGTAGGTGATATGCACACACACACACATTTGTGTGACAAAACCATTGACACAGATACCCAGATGGCACTTAATGTACTTTCAGCCTTAAATTCTTTCTCAAGGACAAGCCATTTGTTTGCAAATGATTTAGCATTCAAAAATGATTAAACACGGGAAAAAATGCATTGCACATAAAGTTCAGATTACAAGTGAATTAAAGTCACACTAATATAACTATAATTTATAATGAATTCAAATGGCTTTCAGAAGGGTCATCTGTGGAAGGTGAAGAGCAATCTGAATTTATTTTTCTGGTAACTGGTCACAGCAATGTTTTCTAGACTAGTGAGTGAGTGCTCATACAGCACCATGTATGTTCAACAACACATAAAGTTGGATGACAAAATCTACTTTAGTGAGAAGGTAGCTATTTCCAGGGGCACCAATAGTAATGTCAGTTTTGAGTCTTGGGTTTGCTTTTGTTTGTTTACAAGGCGATGAAATGTTTAAGGAAAAAATAAATTCTACCAATCCATGTTGAGTGAACATTTCAATCCTTGTAAAGACCAAAGTCAGCTGCCACCATGCCATGCAAACCTTATAGTACATGACATGTTAAATCGGTAACCTCGAAAGGGACTTCTGAGAAGCTATGAGTAAAAGGCACACACAAAATGCCTCTGAGATGAATTCACAAATGAAATGGAAAAGGATAACTGTGTACATCCAAGAAGAATAGTAATTAACAGAAAACAAGAACACTTCTAAATTGAAAGAATCCCTAAAGTAAAAGAAGACCAAAGAAAAAGAAATAAAGATGAGAAGTGAAATGAGGCGGAAATGGTGAGCGACAAGGAGATACACTGAGAAAAAAAGTAGCTAAAGTTAGTGTGTTATTATTTCAGCAAAATTAAGTATATCAATACTGAGAAATATGACTTGAAATAGATTCAGTACCTCAAGCAGAAACATAAACAAATAACATCTGGGTTTTTCTTTTGATAACCAGTATTTTAAATACAAAAATCTAAAAATTTTATCTTTGTGTAAGAGTTACACATTTATCTTACCAATCAATAACAAAAAGGCGCTATAAATACTGTATGGAAATAAATGTCCTAACAGATGTTAACCAGACATCAGTCTTCACCGGTAAGGATTAGATTTGAAGGTGTTTGCAGATAATTAAAACTTGTTTTTATAACATAACTTAGCAGCTAAGTAGTATAATGAAAATGGGATATTCAAATTATAAGATATAAAATATTAAAGATAGAAGAACATGTTTATTTTTTCAATATAAATATTGTTACAGCTCAGAGAAACAGTATGAAATCTCAGGGCTCATGAAAGGCCACATTCTAGAGATAGTGATTGACAGGTATGGTAATTCCCCTACAGCGTGGTGCCTGTTGTCATGGAGTAGCATGTCTCCTACAGGGTACTACCAGCAGGTTCATGTAGGAAGAGCCAATAGTCCATGTGAGAAACCCCTGAAGGCTAAAGATAGAAGGAAATATTTGTGCCACGTTGAAGAGCAAGTTCACCAGGTGAATTGGCATGTGGCTAGGGTACAACTTCCCATACATATATAAATAATGAAACACACAAAAAATTATCAGAAAAGTATTTTATTATTATTAGAGTCACGATTAGCACTCTCCTCATCAGGAGAGTTTTAGGTTTTTTTCTAGCCCTACTCTATACTTTTTAAACACAGTCTCCAAGTTTCAAAATAAAAGTTTCTTATTTTTAATTCAAATCTCAATTAAAATAAAACAAAAACCGAAAATGTAGAAGTTCCTTATTTTGACCATCTATATATCATACACAACAAAAAGACTGATAAAATTCCACTAAACACAACAGCTAGATCCGTATTCCCGTTACTGCTTAAGCCCATTCCAATAAGGATTTTATACCAAATCTGCCCTTGCCAAGGCTACCTGGGGCCTTCATTTTATTATTTGCAATGGACAATTTTAACTTCACATCCATGTTGGCTTCCTTACATCCTAGATGCACATACAGCCAGATTTTTTCCCATCAGATGTGATTTGATCCTCCAAATTCGGAATGCCTTGATGACCTCCTCTTTATCTAAAGATCACTTTAAAAAGCCTGAAGTATTTGGCTCTTCCCTAAATCTTTGGCCAGATGTAATGTCATCCTCCCATTGGCTTTCTTTGTCCAAACTACATTAGCCTTATCTCAGATCTTCAAACAAGTTATATTTCCTGCCTAAGATCTTTCTATGAGTGAGTGAAAGGTGTGACGAAGATAGTTCCTCTTTGTCCCCAAAGGTTTCATTGATCACGCTGATAATGAATTTACTGTTATTTTAATCTCTTACTGTTATACTCAGGCTTAAATTCTCTACCCTACACACTTCAGTTGACATAATTTTAATTTCCACTGTGATGCTTCTCTCTCTTCAGTCAACACTCTCTCCTCACAGGGTTTCATCCAGATCAGGAGTCAGTAACATTTTTGACAAAGAGCCAGATAGTAAATATTGCAGGCTTTGTGTTGCCAAGAGGCAAATTTATGGAACTTTCCCTGCTGAAAAATTTCCCTGTATTTTACATTTTAGACTTATAAATGCCACACGTACTTATAACTCATGAGCCATACAAAAATAGGTGGCAGACCAGATCTGGCTCATGGGCTATAATAGTTTTCCAACCCCTCACCTAGATTCATGACTTTAGGCATGATCTATAGGCTACGATGATCTAACTCACATCTCTAGCCAAGTCAACTTGTCAGTGCCTACTTGATGTCTCCACTTGGATTCTAACTAGCGTCTTAATTTAAGATTAAAAAATGTAAAATCAATCACACATACGCACCTACCCACACCTCTGTCACTTGCAAACTGCCTCATGTCATCAAGACTTTGCCATATCACTAAAAGTGACCATAATCCCCCATGTCCCTAAATCCAAATACCTTGATATAATTCTTGCTCAGTAAATTCAATCATCTTCAAATCAACTTCCAATCTCAACTGATTTTCTCCAACTTTATTGCTACACTCATAATCCCAACTACCATCATCCTTCAACTGGAAAGGTGCAATAGTCAGCTAAATGAACCCCCTTCCTTCACTAGTGTACCCTTCCACAATAGTACACCCTCCTAAGAGCTAACCTCATCGTATCACACATCCATCATACACTTTTCAATGTAGTTAATTTATATTCACATTTTGATATAAGATCTAGATTTGGTCCCTGAGAACACTCATGTAATCTCTCTCCATGCTCTTCCTTCATGGACATTCCAGCCAAACCGGCCTTCTTTTCTTTGTAAGAAACTATCAAGCTCTCTTTTTAAATTACAGAATCTTTATATCTGCCCTTCTTTCTGCTCAGAGCACCCCAGATCTTCAAAGTACCTTCCTCTTTGTCTTCACTCAACTCTCAAATGAAATATTACCTCCTCAGAGAGAAAAATGCTCTGAAATACCTACAGCCAGATCAGTGCCTTCCTCCTTGACAGTTTTACTCAGCCATGTTATCACATGTAATCTTCTTCGTAGTAGTGTACTTTATAGCCCTTCACACCATTGCTTTGTTTAGGTATGTGTATGTCTTCCTCCTCTTTCCCTCCTCACTACAGTATAGCCAATTGTGTCTTTGCCTTCTTCACTGCTATATCCCCTAGTGCCTGGTAGGCTTTCTATAAACAGCCATTTATTGACTTATTGACTACATGTATATGCTAATCCTTTTTACTAATTGTTGTTACACTATAAATTTCTCTTCTCCCTCTCTTCGCTTCCCTCTTCTCATGTCCCTTGATGCTTCCTACTCAATATTAACATGGACATCATTTTGTGTCTTCAGCATTTCTCTTTTCATTATATTATGATAGGTTAATTTTCCTAAGAAAACACTATTTTGACAAAAGCAAAGCATTAAAGTAAAGCAGCATAGGATCAATTTTTTCCTATTGAAAAGGAAACACCATCTTTCCGAGAAGACAATTCCACCAGGAAACAAAAAAAACACACACATTTCCGGTAAGTCCTAGTTCCCAAGACTTGAAGCCAGTATGTTTTTCCACTTTCAAGTATCCTTGACGGTAGAGATAAAAGGTATCCACTTAGAGATATTAACTCATTACCACTGCCTAAATTTGGTTTCCAGAAACACAACTTAATATGACATCAATGGATGTGATAATCATTTGAAAGTAGCTTTATCAAAATCATCCAACAGAACAAGTTACTTTCCTAATTAGCATCCTCGGTTAAATACCTAAATCTGATGAATAATAAGTTATGCATTATGCTAAATTGCATTGGCTCACTATCTTAGAATGCTTTCAAACTAATTAAAAATGAGATATTCAGTGATGAGAAACATAAAAAGATAAAAACCTATTTCAATCAGTTTAAATTAGAATTTAACATTTCTTCAATACGCTCTTTTGTAGTCAATTGCAAGAGTAATAAAGCAAAATTATTGAGTCTATAATAGTGACCGTTCAAAATTCATAGTGAATTATTAAAAAGAAAACTAAGGTCCCTGCCAACTTTCCACCTCACTTCAAAGCATAGCCAAGGTCATTACAACAGCAAGTAAAAGACTCCACACAATTCCCACTTCTTCGCCTCTATTCTGTTACTTCTGGAATCTTCTACTACTCCAAATTGTGTGTTTGCTCCAGACTCAGCAGTTCTCACCACCTTGTTCTTCCAATTGCCATCTTCTCTGTGCGGACTTTCTTGACTACCCAGTTAAAAATTATCCTATCAAAATTATCTGATCCCCATCCAGGATTACTTTTCACCATCTAACTTACGATACTTTGCATATTTATGTGGCTCATTGTCTGTTATCTGTCTCCCTAAGTTAGAATGCGAGCTTCATGATGGCAGAGTTTTGGTCAATTTCCTTCACTCAATAATTCCTGACCCAAAGTAAACACTTCATAAGTATTTTTTGAATATACTAATATATAGTCCGAATTACCAAGGAACTTATAAATAAATAAAGACACAACCCAGCATATAGTGCAGCTTGAGAAATATTGATAGTGTGGTACAGGAGGAGGTATGTAAACTATGAGAAGCAACAGTTAAATAAGAAGCAATCCAGAAAGACACACAGTGTGGGTGACATCTGAGTTAAAGGACAGAAGGTAAGAAGATAACCAGATGGAGAAAAGAGAGGAAGATCTTACAAACAAGCATCAGAAGTTACCATAAGAAAAGCAAGTACAAAATCATCAGAAGAAAAACAATTGTATCCCAGTTATTACCACAAACATAATTAACTATGAAAACCCAGAACAGTTCATGCTTTGATAATGCTAAAGTTGATACGTAGATTAAGATGTGATATAACAATCTGCAAATCTTAGTTTTCAGAAAACCTTTTTAGGCAAGATATGATGATTTAAGGAAGAAAAGTTGCTGATGGATGAGGCATGTTGTCCCTTAAAGACAAACACTATGAAGACTGCGTACAGCCTTTATAATGGAAAGGTGCCACGTTTTTTCTTTTTTAAGTCCTTGGAATCTCAGTTGGCAACTTTGAAATTCATGTGTAATTCATGAGTTTTTTAAAAGAAATGTAATAAGTAACACAAGTGATTCTAGAGCTTGTCTTTAGGCTGAGGTAGATATTGGCATTATAAATTGAAGTGCTAGAAAGGAACGATAAGAATTAAGAATAAGCAGTAATTTCTGCCAAGATCTGTGGCACCCAGTCTCACACATAAGGCTTTTTGGAATCTCTTGGTTTCCAAGGTTCAGGCTCTCATACTTTAGTTTGTACATAAAGGACTTAAGTTATTCTTAAAGCACAGTTTTAGCACTTCACACCAGGAGATGGTTATGAGACTGATCACAGGATAAAGTGAAATAGGATGTGTGCCTACTTGTAGAAGGAACCTCGTTCCTTTTGCCATTCTATTCCTACTTTTCTGGCAGGAAAGTCCTAGAAAAAATTTCATATACAGATTAATTTTAAACAATTTACATTATATTTTACTATTATTAGCTTCTAGAATATCTTAGCTTAGGCTGGCCCTGGTGGCTCACACTTGAAATCCCAGCATTTTGGGAGGCTGAATTGGGCGGATCAACTGAAGTCAGGAGTTTGAGACTAGCCTAGCCAACATGGTCAAACCTAGTCTCTACTAAAAATCCAAAAATTAGCCGGGTGTGGTGATGCGTACCTGTAATCCCAGCTACGCAGGAGGCTGAGGCAGGAGAACCATTGAGCCTGGGAGGTGGAGGCCGCAGTGAGCCAAGATTGTGTCACTGCACTCCAGCCTGGGCAACAGAGCAAGACTCTGTCTCACAAAAACAAAAAACAAACAAACAAAAAAAGAGTATCTTAGCTTATATATTTCTCCCATCTGATCCTACCACTTTACTTCTTTTTTCCTGTTTATACCAATTATTTCTATTCCTCTTTACATATAGGCAGAAAGATAAGACTAAAATGTGTCATAGACAATGACATCTAGTAAATTGACATATTCTTCATGTTTAATTCCACAACAGATTTCAAATACAACCAAAATCTCCAAATAAAATCTTAATTCTAAATTGAGTGCTTGTACAGTCTTCAAATATGTTCAAATAGAACATCAAAGCTCAATAAAAATAGTTATATCACTTGGGATGGTGTTTAAAATATTTTTTCCTAAATAAATTCAGCTTCAGAGGATGAGAAAACCTTCGTTAGGAGATGTTTTAAAGAACAAATTAAGTTAAATGTGAAGGAAATCATACTTTATTTTGTTGAATAGTAAGATTTTTTTGTTGCTATTGTGAATTAATGCCATCCAAATATTGATTCAATTTAGTAAAAGAAAAAAGTCTAAATTATCAACTTCTTTCCTTATAAAAATGAAATATGCTATAACTTGCATTTTTTCCATGGCAATGACCCTGATGATCAGAGAGGTTAAAACCTAAAAACATTTAAAATCATCTAATCTAAATTATAAAAAAGAAATCCCTTTCTTCAGAAAAAATAATTTTTTAAGGAAGCACTCAAAAACCAATCTCTACTAGTAGATATACAGCATACACATCTCTTACTATCTCCCATGCAGACTGCATAAAAAGGCGTGCTGGCTACTTTTAAGAAAACAACATTCAGATGTCTGGAAAGTAACTGAAATGCATGATTAATCTACACAGATAATTTTCTCAAGAAACCAAATTTTGAAGACAAGTAATTCAAAAGTCTATTGTCTTTAAAGTAAATCCGCTGGTATTCTTAAACTGCTGTAATCCTTTCTCTGTTTACCTTATAGTGTGCACCTCTCAAGCTATGGGAATGCATGTCATCTCTAAGAAGAGCTGACTTCTTTTGTAGGAAAAAGCTGTTGGAAATGACTGTTAGGATTTCAAATGTTTGGGAGTGTGTATTCATGTGGGTTTTACGTGTTGAATATTTGCATTTATAATTTTAAGATGCTTAAATCAAAAACTAAAATGACCTATGCAACATAATTCTGCCATAGGATAAATTAAATTCAATTAAATGTTCCCATACAAATTATTATCTACCACAATGTAAAAATATTTATATATCACAAAGATGTAAGAAACACTGACTTCTATTATACAGCAGAGTTCAATTTCACTACTACTTAGCTTGATGATATTTTAAGGTCATGTCTCTTGGAATACACATTCAATATTCATTGCCAAACGTCTGAGCTCACCTCTCTTGAAGCAATATTCAATTATCAAAGGAAAATAATTTACCAAGCAACCTCACAAAACACAAACTCTAGGTAGCATCAAGGTTTTTCAAAGTGATTATTCCTTACTGGTCGAGATCCTAAGATATTAAAACTCATAGATCACATGATCTGAGATTTTCTAATTGAAAAGCTGTAGCTGTAAACCTTTCATTCAAAGTCGGATACTACCTTCAGCTGTCAAAAGAATTATGCAATCACTTAAACTTCTGGAATGAAAGAGAAAATGAAGGGAACAATAAAAGTAACTGAAATGCACTGAGAAATGAATATAAGGAACCAAATGGAGGCAAAGACAGAGAGAGAGAGAGAGAGGGCTGTTTATCTAACCTTCCCTTCTTGAGTGGGTTTTCTCTGATATCTCTAGAGAACAACTGGATGGGTAACAATGAAATACAAAACACAAGATATTGTCTTCCTATAATTACTTGTAATGATTCCAGGATGGAATAATTTGAGAACCTGCTAAATAGGACAACAAAGTGATCTGCTTTTCCAAAATTTTGCCCCTTACCTTATATATTATTTCATGGTGAAGATCAATAAAACTGAAAATTGGAATTGCCAGATATTATCAGATTTTATTTTTTGAATGCTTAACAGCTGACCCAAAATCTGGTCATAAAAATGGAAGTTAAATTAAATTGTCCTCAAAATTTAAGTTTGCTACATTTGTAAGAACCACTTGCTTCTTCAAAATCTCAAACTTTCTCATATCTAGCAGCAAATTGAAATTAGGAATTTAAGCATGTAAATTCATCATGGAAACCAAATTGATTAAAATTTTCTGTGTATTCATGATAATGTTTAAAATTTTTGCTACATTTAAACCCTAAGTTAGTTACAAAAACCCTAAAATTATGCTTGTTTAAAAACTTGGGCTAACTTGCTTTTGAAAACATACTGACATATTCGTTCCATTCTTCTTATAATTATTTTTTTGTCACTCCCAAGCAGCACACCATTGTATATATCCCCAAAACGGCACTTCTTTGTTAAAGCCATTAAGACAGAAATATTTTTGAGCCAGATGCAATGGCTCATGCCTGTAATCTCAGTACTTTGGGAGGCCTAGGTTAGAGGACTGCTTGAGGATAGGAGTTTTTGACCTGCCTGGGCAACATAGCAAGACCCAGTCTTTACAAATGAAATGAAAATAAAATATAAGATAAACTGGCTGGACAAAGTAGTGCACACCTGTGGTCATAGCTACCAGGAGGCTGAGATGAGAGGACCATATGAACCCAGGAGTTTGGGGCTGAGAATGAGCTATGACTGCACCACTGCACTTCAGCCAGAACTATGGGTTGGTGAGTTAGAAATAAGTTCTCAGTTCTGAATATAATAACTGCTCCTGGCACTACCCAGAATGAGCTGGGTTTTCTTTTGCCTCTCTATAGTCCCTCTTCCTCAGGAAATAACCCCATGGTTCTGCCTGCTATGCTATTAATTACACCAATGCTTATTATATGTCAGTTCAGTTTTATCTAGATTCTCCCAAAGTCAGTGCTGAACTTAGTTGTTTGAAAATGTATATATTGTAATAGTTACCAAAAAGACCAAATACAGCTAGATATTTATGCTATTTGTTTTATTTCCATCGTAGGTATATTTCCTTTTAAAATTCATATATATCTTTCTCTAAGGATTGTCTCCGTTTTCAGATGTTAAGCACTTTCTCATGCACACACCACCTAAGCAGCAAAGACAGAGTCCACGTCAGGGAATGTCACATTCAGTATAAGTACCTATCATTCTGTAACTCAGAAGTAGGAAAATGGATGTCCTCAAGCAGATGCTTTTCTTGACAGATACAAAAATTTGACAAGGATCACTGACTTACTTCCAACCCACCATTCATCCCTTTTCTCTTATTTTGACCCTAAGGGTCCCAGAGGGATAATGGCACTACATTCCTATTTAGAATTCAGATTTCAGATTGCATTTCTTATATCATTGTTTATAAGTAGTGGTTGCACACAGTCGCGATAATACTATGACATTAATCTACATTCCTCGTTAAATCGATTTTTGTCTTCCGTTTTTGAGCTTAGCTACAATTTCTCACACGGTTTCTCTAGGAAGATTCCCCAATGACTGAAACATTTAGAACATGGTCCATTCATAAATACGACACTGGGATTCCCCAATGACTGAAACATTTAGAACATGGTCCACTCATAAATACGACACTGGGATTCCCCAATGACTGAAACATTTAGAACATGGTCCACTCATAAATACGACACTGGGATTCCCCAATGACTGAAACATTTAGAACATGGTCCATTCATAAATACGACACTGGGATTCCCCAATGACTGAAACATTTAGAACATGGTCCATTCATAAATACGACACTGGGATTCCCCAATGACTGAAACATTTAGAACATGGTCCATTCATAAATATGACACTGGGATTCCCCAATGACTGAAACATTTAGAACATGGTCCATTCATAAATATGGCTTTAGGATTCCCCAATGACTGAAACATTTAGAACATGGTCCATTCATAAATATGACATTGGGATTCCCCAATGATTGAAAAATTTAGAACATGGTCTATTCATAAATGTGAAGAGCTTGTGTAGAAAGTATAATTTACTTATCCTATTATGCTTAAGAAATTATGTGAAATAATGTGAAAATAATCTTAAAACATTTGCTTGCATATTTGCTGCAAGAGTCATACTTCATTGATACTTAATCATAATCTTGGACATGGTGGGTCCCAATAACCAATATTTAATGCAAGTCTGTAAACTTAATAGAGAGAAAACCTTATTTATAAATTTTCATGTGTTCTTTTCTTGACAATAAGGAGCTGTGAGATTTGTATTTTAAAAGATACTTAGTAATAAATACTTTAATTTTTAAAACTTTTATTTTTAAATTCTGCTTAATTGCATAAAAGTTAAAAGGTAATATTTAATATTTAATGAGGCTTATTGAGCTAGATGATGATATGCAGCTTGGGTTATACTTGCAATTATAAGATTTGCTCATTATACCTAAGCAATCTCCTTCACTCAATCTAGCTACCACTAAGGAAGCAAAATTCCCTGAATCATAATATCAAAGCATTCCATTATGTTTTCTATTAATTTGTTTTGTTCTTTGAATCATTGTCTATTTTAATTTATCCTTTTAGAAAGAAAACAAATTACTTAACTTGCATTTCCCACTAGAAGCTTCACTACAGCTAGACTTGGAATTGATTTCAGGCCATTTTTTAATAAATGATGGTCCCTAGTGAAAGATAGAATACTTGAGCCATCAATATTGAGTAAATAAAAGGGTTTGGGTAAATAAGAGAGAAGATACCTATTTTTCTCAAATATTTTAAATATCTAATAACCTATTCCTCATCTAAAACAAGCCACAATTACTGGAAATGATGTCAGAGAAAGGTATTAGCAACCCTGTGTAATACTACATGTCATGTTGGATCACTGTTACAGAGAAACAGTTGTCATGCTGCATTTTAGTAATTCTACACATCACCAGAGAAATAGACAACTCTTATAGCCACAGAAATCCAACGTAGCTACTGTCTACATATTCTTGTTTTAGACCTTTGGTGAAAAAAACTACTATGTGTATTGAATATATTTTACATTAGTTTTATCACAAAAAAGAAAAATGAGAATTCTATTAGATGCAAATACAAATTCTGAATGACAGGAAAGAAAAATTAAAATCAAAGCTGATCTTAATTAACAAAATGTATTATCTGCTTACATGTATATACAACTGTTCATATACAAAGGCACAGATGCATTTGTGGTTTTGAAAAAATATCTATTTCATTTCAAATCTTCATTGAACAATATTACATATGGCAAGAAAACTGATCTTTTTGAAGGATCTTTTAAAAAGTGTTAAACTTTATTAGATACTCCAAACTAGCAAAGCTCAACTTCATCACAATTATATAATAACACTGCACACTTTCAATTTTATCTGGAGAAATATACCTATCCCTTGAAATAACTCTGTAAACTTCCTCACAGATTTCATTTCAAGCCTTGAAAATGCAGAAAATCAATGCTGAATACACTTGCCCCGAAAGGAAAAGAAAATTTCAGGGGTGTCAGGATGTTTTATCACATAAAATACAGAATTGCAATTTGTATCTGAGCAGGCAACACACCTCCAAAAATAATACAATATTTATCACAAAATACATTCACAGATACTAGATTTGGCACAAACCACTCCATACAGCTATTGATGAAATCAGTATTGAAAGCCTTATTCCAAAATCTATGGCCCTTTTCTACTCTCCAACTGACATTTCAGGATGCCACAACATTGCAGCTCCACTCTCTCATTAATTTCCCCTAAATACACTTGGCAGAAGAACGAGAAACGTCACATTTTTCATTTAATTTCTAAAGAACATCACATCCTTTAAGAATAGGTTCTTGAAATTTTAAAATGTAAAACATAAAAACCCTAAAGAGACAAACATCCAAAAACATAAAAACCCTAAAGAGACAAACGTCCAAAAACTTTTCTTCAAAATCACAACAACTTTATATGCTACATGTTCCTGTAAAACACCACATACACAAACTCACAGGCACACCCACCCACCCAAAACACACACACTCGCATATATATGGCCACGTAATACCTCACATATATATACATATCATCAATTACAACAGAGAAAAGCCAATTTCAGAAAGATGGCTTCAATTTTGATGCATTTACTCACACCTAATTCTATTTCAATTTAACTGCAGAGATATTACAATACCCTGTAACAAAAACCTGACGGAAGATTGTAACAAATTGCTTAAACATCAAACCAAAGACTAAACATAATTTCATCACAAAGTGAAATTCGCATCCAACTCGCAAAGAATTAGAAAATCCTTGCACTTACCTTGGCCTTGTCCATTCCCCAGATGACCCCAAAACACCACCGTCATCATCAACAGCCCCGGAGCCCACGTCCACATCCTTCTAGTGACACGCTCGTGTCTTCTGGCCATTGCATCTTAAACTCTGCATATTCAGTGGGGTGGATGTGAAAGTACAATAAATTACATTCTTAGAGAAATACACTATGACTCAAATCCCATATCTAATATGTACTGTGCATTTCTGAATTATCCTGCCTACAAGGAGGTACATTTGAAAATCATGCTTCCCTTTAGGGTTGTCATATTGATGATTAATACGAAAGCTCATTCATTTTTAATCTTTAAGCATTCATCTGAATTACATTTTTAATATCATTTTCCAAAACAGGCCACTTAACCTATGAATGTTAAAAAGTACTCCCGATATACATATTGGAGTTCAGTCAAGCAAAAGCATGGTGTATGGACACTACTTAAGTATAACTTGATATTTAGGCAAATTGATGAATTTAACATACCATATAATCTCTACATATATACAAAAGGACTTTTCAACACATTTATGTAAGTTTTGCATAAATACCCTTGAAAATATTCTCAAGTTTTAAGTGGTATTCTAATTATGTCAGTAATTTTAACTGAATAAAGAGATGCATCATGTGCAAAAACTAATCTTGTTTACTTAAAATTGAGAGTAAAATTCATTATAGAAGGTACAAAACACTTGTAATTTTGATTTCAGATATATGACCCACAGGAACCTTCATATATACAAATATTATACACATATATGACAATGTATATTTGAATGTTCATTTTGAAACTGCTTTTCATACAGATACATGAAAATACTTAAGTGTCCACCAAAGCAAGGTTATTTATTCATACATTTGAATGATATACAGTAGCTCAAAAGAATAAACTTGAGTTGCATGTACTAATATGGATAAGTGTCCAAAATGAATAGTGAAGAAAAACTAGCAAATTTAATAATGATAAGTTCAAAATTATACCTTTCATATGTAAACATGTGCAATAGTTAAAACTATAAATTTTATGTTGCATAAATATATAATACAGTATAATAACGCATAAGAATGAGAAACACCTTCAAGACCAAAGTTAGGAAATTACAAGACTACAATTTAAATGGTTAGTAGGTGGAATTTTAAATCAGAGGTTACTCCTAAATCCCAATTTTTCCACAGTTGACAAAATAACGGAGTTAAGAAAAATAAACTTAATGATTTCCAGAATGAATGCTTTATTCAAAATGCTACGTAATTACAATTCTAATAAACTTGCAAGGGAATCCAGTCACCCAGAAATTTTTTATGCCTTTCTCCTACATCACGAAAGGGGAAGATTTAATTACCAACTTTGCATTACTTAATGTCAGACTCATAGTATCAGAGCTAAAGAGAAATTGAAGAAACACCTAACTCAACCTCTCCATTTTAAATGACCAAATGAGTTGAGAAGGTTACAATGACATTTCTAAGTTCATATGTAAAAACAGAATTTTGATGACAATGACAGTTTAAGTACTAATAAACACTCCTGGAAAAGTTACTGTAATCCAGGTTATTTTACTGTGATAAATGCCTTACATTCTTTACCCAATTCAGTTTTCACAGAAATCCTATGAACAAAGCACTTCCAAAATTTACCACTTCACAGCTAAGAAAACAAGGCTTAGAGAAATGCTACACGATCCCCTAGTCATGAGGTTAGTAGGTACCACTGTGGAGACTGAGGCAAAACAGGACGATTTCAAAGCCTATGCTCTGAACAAGTAAACACTAAGCAGGAATTTAGTTCTAGATCTCCCAGTTGTAGTCCAATAATCAGCCAAAACATGATGCTGAGAAGAGGGGAAAGAAAGATGTCTTGTATGTGGAGCCTCATGTATTTGATCCCAAATACATCTTCATATTGAAAATCATTAGAGCACAAGGCAATAGAATTATTAGTTTGTTTCTAAAATCATCAACCTTTCCCAAGTTGAACATACAAATATATTTTATCATATATATACTATATGTGTGTATAGCGTGTGTTTATCTAAGTATTCCTGTGGTTTATATATCTGGATTTGGAATTACAAGTGTTTTGTGATTTATTATTTATTTATTATTATACTTTGAGATTTGGGGTACATGTGCACAACGTGCAGGTTTGTTACATATGTATCCATGTGCCATGTTGGTGTGCTGCACCCATTAACTCGTCATTTAGCATTAGGTGTATCTCCTAATGCTGTCCCTGCCCCCTCCCCCCACCCCACAACAGTCCCCAGAGTGTGATGTTCCCCTTCCTGTGTCCACGTGTTCTCATTGTCTCCCTCTGTTGCTCTGGCTGGAGTCAGTGGTGTGATCATAGCTCACTGCAGACTCCAAGTCCTAGGCTCAAGCGATACTTTTGCCTCGGCCTCTCAAGTAGCTCGGACTACAGGCACGCACCACCATCCCTGGCTAATTGTTTTACAGAGATGGGTCCCACCGTGTTGCTTGACTGGTCTCAGCCGCCTTAGGTCAAGGGATCCTCCCACCTAGACTTCCGAAAGCACTGAGATTACAGGTGTCAGCCACCGTGCGTTTTTTGATTTCTTCAATTAATTTTACTTATACACTTGATTACACAAGATTAATTTTGTGTACATAATGAATCTCTTTTGAGGTTTAAGTTACTGATTAATTAGAGTACCACTTAACAAGCGTGTCATCCCAGCACTTTGGGAGGCTGAGGCGGCCACCATGCCCGGCTTACAGACATTCTTTTCACTCCTGCTTGCAGATCTCTGTTCCCTTCTAATTCCAGTGGAACCACTTTCACTTAGTATCAAAATATCCAGATCCACTCATCAAAGTGTAAATAATCCTTCAGTAAATTACATTTGCAAATCTATTTTTATGTAATATTTCCTTAACTTCTTCTTACCTACATCCAGTAGTCATTTAACAAGGCAGAATTTTTTCTATTTTATATAGAACTGAGGCAGTATTTGAAAAAAATCTCAAAACACTCTTCAGAAAGGACTGGCATCTAAAACACCAGTTCCAATATATGTTTTAGTAACATTTTAAAGGACAGATGGTTTTCGAAAAGTTATTATAATTTAAAAAAATGTAACCTTCCTCTCTGAGTTCATGTTTATGGAAAACTAATATTTCATAAATGCCAAGTTACTATGATGTATTATCTAAATGCTGCCCCTGCCATTCTATAAATAGAAAAATCATAACCTTCTAACTAACTTTGGTATTAGACAACAACTGTGCTGATGAAAAGTAAAATCAATTCATTTAAAAAAAAATTTCCATGAAAAAAAACAAGTAACTTGTAAGCAGTATCTTAGATGAACCAAAAAATAAAGTAACATTAACCAGAAAGACATGCCATGGACTTCTCTAATCTTTTTTTGGAACACCCTTTTCATGCATATGAAAATAAAAATTAAATATAAAATACCTACTTTATGTATGTACTTTTACTTGTGTCTATTGTTCTTTAAAGATTAAAATAACTCTTTTGAGAAGTGTCTGTTCATGTCCTCTGCCCACTTTTTGATGGGGTTGTTTTTCTCTTGTAAATTTGTTTGAGTTCATTGTAGATTCTGGATATTAGCCCTTTGTCAGATGAGTAGGTTGCAAAAATTTTCTCCCATTGTGTAGGTTGCCTGTTCACTCTGATGATAGTTTCTTTTGCTGTGCAGAAGCTCTTTAGTTTAATGAGATCCCATTTGTCGATTTTGGCTTTTGTTGCCATTGCTTTTGGTGTTTTAGACATGAAGTCCTTGCCCACGCCTATGTCCTGAATGGTATTGGCTAGGTTTTCTTGTAGGATTTTAATGGTTTTAGGTCTAACATATAAGTCTTTAATCCATCTTGAATTAATTTTTGTATAAGGTGTAAGGAAGGGATCCAGTTGCAGCTTTCTACATATGGCTAGCCAGTTTTCCCAGCACCATTTATTAAATAGGGAAGCCTTTCCCTATTTCTTGTTTTTGTCAGGTTTGTCAAAGATCAGATAGTTGTAGCTATGCGGCAGCATT
The DNA here is from genome assembly GCF_028878055.3 of Symphalangus syndactylus. NCBI lineage: Eukaryota > Metazoa > Chordata > Mammalia > Primates > Hylobatidae > Symphalangus > Symphalangus syndactylus. The sequence goes on along the minus strand of NC_072437.2, from coordinate 104,726,222 downwards.
TCTGAGGGCTCTGTTCTGTTCCATTGATCTATGTCTCTGTTGTGGTACCAGTACCATGCTGTTTTGGTTACTGTAGCCTTGTAGTATAGTTTAAAGTCAGGTAGCGTGATGCCTCCAGCTTTGTTCTTTTGGCTTAGGATTGACTTGGCGATGCGGGCTCTTTTTTGGTTCCATATGAACTTTAAAGTAGTTTTATCCAATTCTGTGAAGAAAGTCATTGGTAGCTTGATGGGGATGGCATTGAATCTATAAATTACCTTGGGCAGTATGGCCATTTTCACGATATTGATTCTTCCAACCCATGAGCATGGAATGTTCTTCCATTTGTTTGTATCCTCTTTTATTTCATTGAGCAGTGGTTTGTAGTTCTCCTTGAAGAGGTCCTTCACATCCCTTGTAAGTTGGATTCCTAGGTATTTTATTCACTTTGAAGCAATTGTGAATGGGAGTTCACTCATGATTTGGCTCTCTGTTTGTCTGTTATTGGTGTACAAGAAGACATTTATGCAGCCAAAAAACACATGAAGAATCACTGGCCATCAGAGAAATGCAAATCAAAACCACAGTGAGATACCATCTCACACCAGTTAGAATGGCCATCATTAAAAAATCAGGAAACAACAGGTGCTGGAGAGGATGTGGAGAAATAGGAACACTTTTACACTGTTGATGGGACTGTAAACTAGTTCAACCATTGTGGAAGTCAGTGTGGCGATTCCTCAGGGATCTAGAACTAGAAATACCATTTGACCCAGCCATCCCATTACTGGGTATATACCCAAAGGGCTATAAATCATGCTGCTATAAAGACACATGCACACGTATGTTTACTGCGGCACTATTCACAATAGCAAAGAGTTGGAACCAACCCAAATGTCCAACAACGATAGACTGGATTAAGAAAATGTGGCACATATACACCATGGAATACTATGCAGCCATAAAAAATGATGAGTTCGTGTCCTTTGTAGGGACATGGATGAAACTGGAAAACATCATTCTCAGTAAACTATCGCAAGGACAAAAAACCAAACATCGCATGTTCTCACTCATAGGTGTGAATTGAACAATGAGAACTCATGGACACAGGAAGGGGAACATCACGCTCCGGGGACTGTTGTGGGGTGGGGGGCGGGGGGAGGGACAGCATTAGGAGATACACCTAATGCTAAATGACGAGTTAATGGGTGCAGGAAATCAACATGGCACATGGATACATATGTAACAAACCTGCACATTGTGCACATGTACCCTAAAACCCTAAAGTATAATAAAAAAAAAAAAAAAGATTAAAATAACTCCTAAAGCCTGGATAGCTGAGCCCATTGTGCTCTCCTGCCCATAAAATAGATTGGATGTGCAGTGAAAGAGGTAAAACTTAGGCTTTCAGATTAGTTATGACGATGGAAACACAATTCTATTCAATAGTGTTCATCTTGGTCTTTCAAATGTTTAAGGTCACAAGGCAAAAGAGAACAGACTTTAAGAATGTTCTTGTATTACTTCTCGTCTTACCCAATAGCTAGATTAGTTCAATTAGGCCAGTGTTTTGGAGTAAACAGCATTGCGAAATGTGTCGTGAAGTCCGGAGGCTCCACCACCTACCTCCAGGTAGTTGTTCTGTCCGATGGAGCCTAGAGTAATACCTTAGGAGATGCATTACATCTACAGGTACCAACCAGGAAGGGTAGTCTTGAATTAAAGGGCTTTAGAACACGTTATAAGAGCAAATCGAAGCTTCCAGGAATTAGAACCACTTCAATCACAGAGCGTCTCTGGGTTCTATCTATGGCCAGCATCAAGTATCTGTCTGCCCTCCCCGAATGCTTTCTCTCATCATGTGGATCTTCTAGATAGTCTTATTCTTCCCCAGCCAGCCAACTTGATCAACAAGCCTAGGTATATTAGGTATGTATAAAGTTGGTTCTTAAATAAAGTCCATTTCTGTATCTAGGTAAGTAATGTCTTCAGACTTACAATTTTATTGATATCTAGAAAGAGTGACTCTAGTTAGCTTCTAGTGTCAGTTTTTCTAGCAGCTTCTTTAAAAAAAAAAATCCTCTCTGGAACAAAGCTTCCTTGCAAGTATTGCTGTTGGCAATAGTCCTCTTTACTGAAATGCTTATCCGGTGAAACTTGCGCTGTGCCAGGGAGCCTGCAGGTTGATGGTCCTTTTGTTCAACTTCTCCATTATAAAGCAACCTCTCTGATCACCCTTTTAAAACTAAAGACCAAAGAATCAAATGAGATCAGGAAGGGACCAGAGCTCACAGGTCATCAACTCCTCTTCTTAGGATATTATAGCACACAGTCTAAGCCCGAAAAACACGGCAGAACTCATTACAGCTCTCGAGTTCCAGTTATTAACATTGATTTTTTCAATGGAAAATTTTCATTAGAAGCTATCACAGGACTCACATTCAGTAATAACTTAGATTAGGATACATACTGGAGCCTTTGTCCTTAGAGTAGGTGCCACTGAGTCACTATTAAAAGGAGTCTTTTTGACCTTAGTAAACTCTCACAGGGCTTATCTCAGTCTAAACTGTAACTGGCCTTTACTAGTGATGTCATGTGTAATTCAAATTGATATTGTAATGTATATAAATTATATATATAGGTATAACACATGCATGTATTTACAATTATTTATTTTATTTTATTTTTTAATAAGATAAAACTTAGAGGTTAAAATATGACTCTAGGCCATTGTGCTTTAGAATGAAGAGCACAGACATGGGTTGGAAATGTAAATTTTGACCCAATTTAATTTCTGTGACAAATTCATTAATGTCTTCAAGGTTCAGGCTCTATGTATGAGACAAATGAAAACAGCTCTAAGATTCCTGAAAACCCTAAAGTATTAAAATTCCACTCTGCCATTAGTTCAGATAAATCATTTGCCAATTTGCCCCACAAGAACCAGGCATCTTTAAATGGTAACATAACATGCACTTCTCTCTCCCAAAGTGTAGTGCATAAACGTTCTGCTTCTGAATAACACAGGATGCCTGCCAAAATGTGCTGTCAGGGGTACTAGTAAGGAAATGTTGTATCAAAACTTCTGCAGATGTGGCCCTGAAATACACATTGTAATAAATCCTCCAGGCCTCTCAAGTTAGGAATAACTGGTTTATAAAATTGTACTTACTTAAAAATTATAGATAAACAAATTTCACTGTAACCCAGTTTTTCTGATCTGAATGAAATAAGGCTCTATATTCAGACTGACTTTTCAGTGAAAAACAACTTAAAATAGTGACAAATCATCTATAAGTTTAAATGAATATAACTAGGAGACCTGAAAACTCAGGTTTAGCAGTCATCTTCCAACAGTTTGAGAGCCCACAGGAGCCACAGAGCCCTCATGTCTCTCCAGAGAAGCAGGCTGATTCTTCCCCCTAAACATCATGCAATTCTTGAAGTGAGTGAAAGCATTCCTGCTCACACTAATACCCTCTCAAGTGAACTCAAAGTTAAGCCATCTCCAGCCAGACCAGATACCCTGGCCCATATCTCATTCATTAATATATGTTGAGAAGCCTTTGTTTCTTGGAAACTACATGAAGTGAATAGGCTGTGGACTCCACTGGACCTAGTGGTCTATATTTAACCAATTCCCTTCACACATATGTATCAGATGCTCTCTTAGTTACGGAGCTGCAGTGGTCAATAAGAAAGCCACAGTCCTGTACTCCTAGGGTTTCAATTCTGAAGACGAAGACAGGCACAGAAACCCAACTGAGCAAAGAGAAGAGATTATTACAAAATGTGTCCACATGAAAAGTGAAGCAAGGGACTGAATATACAACAAGGGTGTTGGGGCGAACATTAGATATAATCTTAATTCAGATTATATAAGGTTCATACATATAATTTTTATATATAGATGTGTTAATTTGGGCCGGGCGTGGTGGCTTATGCCTGTAATGCCAGCATTTTGGGAGGCCAAGGCGGATGGATCACTTGAGTCCAGGAGTTTGAGACCAGTCTGATCAACATGGCAAAACCCCATCTCTACTAAAAATAAAAAAGTTAGCCGGGTGTAGTGGTGTGCGCTTGTAGTCCCAGCTACTCAGGAGGCTGAGAAAGGAAAACTGCTTGAACCCAGGAGGCAGAGGTTTCAGTGAGCCAAGATTGTGCCACTGCACTCCAGCCTGGGTGACACAGCAAGACCCTGTCTCAAAAGAAAAAGAAAAAAAAGAAATATTAATTTGGATTATACAGATTCTAACCACTTCTTCCAAGTGAGAATATTTAAGCTAAGACCTGAGAATAAAAAGAGTTACCTCTTCATACAATACAGAAAGATGCGTCTTTTAGGAAAAACCCCCAGTGTTCATGGACCCTAATATATGAACAAGATCTTGGCATGTAGAAGAAACCTGTGAATTGGATGAAATTAAAAACTGAAAAGTAGGAATCTGGATGAAGTACAGAAGGGAGAAAGACTAATGTGAGACGTGGCTGAAAGAGAAGGATATGTGAAACAGTACAGGTCTTCATTAGTAATGATGAGGAACATAAATCTTAGTCCAAGTACACCAGAAAAGTGGGAGAGTTGGAAACTGAAAGACATGTTAAGAGATCACTTTGGTTTCTCTGTAGCTAACAGGGTGTAGGAGACTAAGAATTCAAGTAGGTTGACTAAGGATGACCTAAGAAAATAAGCGTAGGTAAGAAAATATGTGGCTCTGGCTAGGCTGGGGACATTGGAAATCAAAAGAGGTGGAGGAAATTACAGATGTATTTGGAACCAAAATATTTTTTAAATGAATGTTGAATTGGATATTGTCAGAATATTGAGGAAGGGCCAAAAATGACTTATAAGCGTCTAGCATGGCTGGCAGTGCCACTTACTGACATGTGGGAAACCAGGACATGTTACCTCTGAATTATTCGAGTGCTATTGTCATGTAAATCATCAACTCCCAGAATAAAGGTCTGGACCAAACTCTAAGACTGGAACTTATGAGCTGTTTAGTAGTGTTTAGAGCTTAGAGAGAGTATGTGTGTGGAGAGAAAAGAAGAGCAATTAGGACAGAACCCTTAGAAACATCAATGTTTAAAATTTGGGAAGAGAAAGAGAAACAAATAAATTGTGGGAAAATGAAGCTCAGGGTAGTTGCAAGGGAATGCTAAAAATGAACTATGGCATTTGAGGAGGAAAACGTGGAAACTGAAAGCAAGAGAGTACGGATGGATCGTGAGGGAGCAGCAGCAGCTGTGTCCTAAGGAGAGTCTCAGTGAAAATGAAGGGTTATAGGAATGAGGACATCTGGGCCAATGAGCTGGCAAGGAGTGATGTCCAGGAGGCAGAATATTTGCATCTAGATCCTGGTGGTACATACCCTTGTAGAAAATGTTTCAGATTTGATGACAATAAAGTGGAGGAAAGAAAAAAAGTAATGGAAATAAAGATGTCAAAAAACGGGGAACCGAGGTTTGTACTGGTCCTTTCACGTGAAAGCTGAGCCACTAAAATGATGGCTGAACTTGCCTGAAGATGATATTGAGCAAAAGATCTAAAGCCTTAAATAAATGACAAGAGGCCAGGTGCAGTGGCTAATGCCTGTAATCCCAGCACTTTGGGGGGCTGAGGCAGGCAGATCACCTGAGGTCAGGAGTTCGAGACCAGCCTGGCCAACATGGCGAAACCCCGTCTCTACCAAAAATACAAAAATTAGCTGGGTGTGGTGGTATGCACCTGTAATCCCAGTTACTCAGGAAGCTGAGGCAGGAGAATCACTTGAAACCGGAAGGAGGAGGTTGCAGTGAGCCGAGATCACACCATTACAGTCCAGCATGGGTGACAGAGCAAGACTCCATCTCAAAAAAAATAAATAAATAAAGACAAGAGTGCCCAGGAGGGAGGTCTGTTGATGATGGTAATACCAAAGGGGCATGGCTGATATTTCCAAGGGGTTTGAGTTTCAAAGGAACAGTCTAATTTGAAGGGAGCGGAGAAATTAACAGTCTAGAAGTTTTAATGAGAACCAAGAACAACCACCTCGGCTTCCAGCCATAGGTATGTGGAGGGTAAGAAAAAGACCTGTCTCAATTTATGAAAGCTAGAGGAACAATTGTACTTTGGTATCAACCAACTTTTGTTTTAAGATAATTACGAAGCCATATGGAACTTAGCAACACTCAATTTTGACAGTTTCCTGCAGCTTAGTAAATTCTGCACAAAATTAAGATTTAACACAAAAGTAAAGAAAAATTTTAATGGCATAGCACCTTTCTTCACAATTCCTTAAACCAAATAATTCCCTGTTCTTCTAACTCTCTCCTTACACTATCAACTAGGCTTCTTATTCAATGAACGGTTTAAGTCTACTAAGACACACACACACACACACACACACACATACACACACACACGTCTTATCCAGCTGCAGATCTCATTTTTGAAGGTACATTGAAAGTACATAGATCATTCTATAATCATCAACTATGAAGATTGTGAGCAACTGGAACAACTATTCTTGGAAAAGAAGTTTCCTATGTATAAGAAAAAAAAGAGTCCAACTCTGGGAACTGACTTGGCTGAGTCATCATTATATGCCACTGGCAAGAAATCAAGAAGTAACCCAGGACTGATAAACTTTGTGAAAGGAAATGGAAACAGCCTATCTGTGAGGCTTAATTCTTGATAATCTGGCCAAGATATAGCATCTGCATATGAGTTCACTGACTCAACTAAATTTTGTGAAGGTGAAGTACTTGTTAAAATGAAAGATCTATTTAGAGAGAAATAAGTAGACATAATGTCTGCACTATGGATAGGTGTATACCTGCTTTTTGCAAAAACAGATTGTATCTTTGAAATGCTGGTTTGCCCTGGACAGAGCTAACTTAAATAGAGACCAGGCGCGGTGGCTCATGCCTGTAATCCCAGCACTTTGGGAGGCCGAGGAGGGTGGATCATGAGGTCAGGAGATCGAGACCATCCTGGCTAACACGGTGAAACCCCGTCTGTACTAAAAATGCAAAAAATTAGCTGGGCATGGTGGCGGGCACCTGTAGACCCAGCTACTCTGGAGGCTGAGGCAGGAGAATGGTGTGAACCCGGGAGGCGGAGCTTGCAGTGAGCCGAGATCACGCCACCGCACTCCATCTGGGTGACAGAGCGAAACTCTGTCCCAAAAATATATATATATAGTTTATATATATATATATATATATATGTATATATACCCAAAGGATTATAAATCATGCTGCTATAAAGACACATGCACACGTATGTTTATTGCGGCACTATTCACAATAGCAAAGAATTGGAACCAGCCCAAACGTCCAACAATGATAGACTGGATTAAGAAAATGTGGCACATGTACACCATGGAATACTATGCAGCCATAAAACAGGATGAGTTCATGTCCTTTGTAGACACATGGATGAAGCTGGAAACCATAATCTTCAGCAAACTATCACAAGGACAAAAAAAACCAAACCCTGCATGTTCTCACTCATAGGTGTGAATTGAACAATGAGAACACATGGACCCAGGAAGGGGAACATCGCACTCCTGGGCCTGTCATGGGGTGGGGTGAGGGGGAGGGACAGCATTTGGAGATATACCTAATGTAAATGATGAGTTACTGGGTGCAGCACACCAACATGGCACATGTATACATATGTAACAAACCTGCACGTTGTGCACATGTGTCCTAGAACTTAAAGTATATATATATATATAAACAAAGAGAAAACCATTAAAGAAAGGCTATAATACACAGGAACACACAGACACACATACACCTGTGTATCTATATCTTCAGTTATCACACTTTTTCTATACAGACTCCACACGAGACAAACATGTTACATTTTATGAGAAACTATAAGTGGAAAGAGGAGAATTTGTTAAATCAATATAGAATGTTCCTTGTTTAGCATAATTCTAACTGTTTCTCATTAGAGGTCTCAGTATCAATCTGTATTATATGTGGCCATGCTGGCATTTGGGAAATTCCACAAGAAACTTTTTAAATATGAATTTGGAAAAGGGAAAAGGATTTTTAAAGTGTCTTTTTTTGTTCTGCATTCTATGTGGAACATCTATTTTGTGCTAACTGCTCGTGTTAGCTTGTGATTGCCTGTGACTATGTGGAAGATATACTTTAAGTGACTATGTGAGCAATAGTCTTAAAGTTAAGAAATCTAAAAATTGGTTGGTTTAGTTGCTAATTAGGTAAATTACCTTGTAATGGTTACTCAACCTCTCAAAGATTAATTATCTTCAGTGGTACATTGAAGGTTCCATTCATATTGATTTTAGTAGACTTATCCTGCTAAAAAGTAAATTTAACAACAGAAATTATTCTAGACCTCATTATTTCAGGAGACCCCACCCCAGCTTTTATTCCTAACTTCAAGAAATGCAGAGAAATTTAAAAATTAGATGTTCTCCCAATTCAACAGAATATAACTGAACTAAATAGATTTATGTATAATTCATTATTTCAACCTTTAACGCTATATCCAAGCAGTTTGTTTTCACCATAAAGTTATAGCTGTTTAGGCCAATAATTAAAGAGGACCTTGATAGAGAATGACAAGAGAGGATGATCGCCCTATTGTCTATCTTCCAGCTGCTTTCAATGCCCTGAAGTTTTATTCACACCCTAATATTAGAATCTTATCTGAGAGAGCGTACTCAAATGAGGAATCATGCTAATTTCTCAAGAAAAGTGTTACAGAATAATAAATGCCTTTCTGGTCAAAGCACTGATGCTCTGGAAATAATCTTTTTCCAAATGAGGTACAGGAATTGTTATGACTATTAAAAGTTTCTATATGATATCTGCCAGGTTCGACTGAGCTTCACTTAAAATCTACTATATTAGGGTCAAGTGTAATGACTCAAATTAGTGAACTTAAAAATTGTTTTAAAATGTTTCATGGAGACATTTCAAATATTGCTCTCTGATTTATCACTGTTACTTTTGCTGAATTCAATTTGATGCCAAGATTTATTCAGATTAATCAAACGCCATAAACTCTGATACCTAATGTTCCTTAACACCTTAAGAACTTTTAAACAGGTCAAATGTTGAAGATACACTTTTAGTGAAACTGTACCTAAGCACATGAATTCTATTGAATATAGCTTTTCAGAAGACTAACAAAGAAAGAAGACTTAGGAAATTCGGAAACATTTTTTAAACCTTCTAGACAGAATTAAAGTACTGAAAAATAATTTCAATTTGTGAATCTAATGGCATTAATCAGAACATAAGAAAAAAGTAACCATAAAACTTTATGGGGGTAATATTTGCTATGAGGATCAGGAAAAACAACTAATGGATATTAGGCTTAATACCTGGGTGATGAAATAAACTGTACAACCAACCCCATGGCACAAGCTTACCTCTGTAACAAACCTACACTTGTACCCCTGAACTTAAAAGTTAAAATTTAAATAAATAACGTTGTGCTATTAATTTCAACCAGAGGCTTTCCAAGGTGCAGGGAACTTTTGAGAATTTTATTTCTTGCAAAAGGAAATTTGATTCCTTGCTTAGGGCCTTCCCAGCAAAACCTCTATTCTTTGGAGAAGCATCATACTCCTACAAGATTTAAGGACCATCATATTTGTCAGACTTTTTTTGTTTTACTGTGAGCAGTTTACAGAACATAAAGAAAAATCAAATCCGAAGGTGCACTACACGTGTTTTATCAAAAGGAACATTTTTGGGTACTTTTAAGAAAATACGGCAAATTTAGTTTTCTGACCTAATACCAAGTTAGACATCTTGAGTGAATTGAATCTGTTGTAATCCTGTTTGGTTTTCATCCCATGGCTCTGGAAAACTGACATTTATCTCCAATTTCTCAACTCTGCTTCTTTCCAGTACCTCATCTATACGACTATTGTAGTACTTTTCATCTGCTTCTACCACTACACTATGGCTGCATTACTTTTAACATAGTGTCCCACATGTTACCCATTTCTACCTAATATAAAGAGTAGAAATTGAATTATAATTGAGTATCCAGTTGCCTCATATTCTGGTCTTCAACTGAAATAACTCCAGCTATCTCAAAACTTCAACCCTCCCTGGAAGTATTGGACCAAATTTTCCCAGATTATAGCACTCTCAGGCTAAAATTACTAATGCTTCTATAGTTTCAGAGACAGTATCAGGTTATTCAACACAACCTTCCATGCACCATCCCAGCCTCATATAATCAGAGGACACTTAGACGACTTTAATAGCCTTCAAAAGACACCCTCCTCTTTTACTTATATATATATTTATTTATCTATTTATTTAATGGAGACAGGGTCTCACTCTGTCACCCAGACTGGAGCTCAGTGGCATAATCACGGTCCACCGCAGCCTGCACCTGCCGGGCTCCGATCCTTCCACCTCAGCCTCCTGAGTGGCTGGGACCACAGGCGCCGCCACCACGTCTGCCTGGTTTTTGTATTTTTGTGGAGATGGGGTTTCACATGTTGCCCAGGCTGATCTGAGACTCCTGGGCTCAAGAGATCCACCTGCCCCGGCCTCCCAAAGTGCTGCGATTACATGAACGAGCCATTGTGCCCAGCCGGCCCCGCCCAGTTTTTAACCTTCGTACTGTTTATATAATCATCCTTCACAAAATACAACACTTCATTGCTCGATGGTTCTCATTATTCTAATATGAAGAACTATATTAAGAAAATAAATTCCCGGCCGGGCGCGGTGGCTCACGCTTGTAATCCCAGCACTTTGGGAGGCCGAGGCGGGCGGATCACGAGGTCAGGAGATCGAGACCACGGTGAAATTCCGTCTCTACTAAAAATGCAGAAAATTAGCCGGCGTGGTGGCGGCGCCTGTAGTCCCAGCTACTCGGGAGGCTGAGGCAGGAGAATGGCGGGAACCCGGGAGGCGGAGCTTGCAGTGAGCCGAGATCGCGCCCCTGCACTCCAGCCTGGGCGACAGAGCCAGACTCCAGCTCAGACAAAAAAATAAATAAATTTCCAATATTTCCTGGAATATCCAATTTAATTCTATACATCACATAAAAATAAAAGCCGTCTTACTGTGTTAGTTTCTTACTGCTGTTACAATAAATTAACATAAACTCAGAGGCTTAAAACAACACATTTTTTTTCTTTATACTTCTGGGAGTCAGAAGTCCAAAATGGGTCTTAGTGTGCTAAAATCAAGTTATCATCAAGTCTATATTTTGTCTGGAGATTCCAGGAGAGAATTCACCAGGTTTGAGGGGTCACATGTATCCCTGAGCTCTTGGCCTCTGCACATCTTGGACACAGCACATCACTTCAGCCTCGGCTCTAGTTTCCCCAAGCTCTTCTGCTCACTCTGGTCTCTCCGCCTTCCTGTCTGAAGGTTCTTTGTGACTACAGTGGGCCCACCTAGATAATTCAGGATAATCGCTCCAGTTTAAGGTCAGGTGATTAGCAATCTTAATTCCACCTCTAACCATAATGCTCCCATGCTGCCTAACAACACATTCAAAAGGTCATCCTGCTAAGGGTCATTATTCTACCTACACACCAAGTGACTGAGAAAAAGTAAAGTTATGTATCATGCCTTACCTATGGCGAGGAAATAATAACTTATAATGATTTATCTAAAAAAACCTGTTTTTAAAAGGTTTGGTCCTAGTCTATTGATTAAAGTTTTGGTATATTCCAGATAAATTTCATGTCCTTGATGATAACACATTGTGCACAGTAGATGGCCTTTTTAAAATAGTACTGCATAAAGGAATATTTAAGGTTGTCTGGACAATAGAAAAGGAACTTTAGTTGCTATGCCACAAAAGGCCGGATTTCTGCACATTACACCTCCTACCAGTGCACACATATGCCAAACTGCTTCCTGAAAGCCTGGTTTATGTTTCCTATGTGCTTAGCAATAGTTTTACTCTCACGACTGTTTATATTAAGTCCTATTTTTTAAAGCATATCCTCATTTGTTTGTTTTCCTCAGCCTCTGAACTGGATTTCATCTGGTATGTATTGCACAGGTTTGCACACTTGATTGTACGCTACTTTAAAGCATCCTCTTGTGTCCTGGACACGGTTATTTTTCTCCCTGGTAAGGTGATAAGTGACTTCTCTGAGGACTTGCCTCCTTAGAATGCAGTGGTGACGTCACCTGCTCAGGCTCTGTCTGCAATGTGGAATTTAGTATTTTCCAACTTCTGGTCTAACTTGAACTTCATAATTAAGCAGAGCCGCCTTTTGAGGGAACAGTAGGGTGTCTGCCCCTAAACGTCTGTGTAAATGCAGAGACACATTTGGGAACATAACTGATTTTATGTAGAGAAGCCAGATGCATTTCATGCCCATGCATGCTTAGGGAAGCAAGTTCATCTCATCTATCACAATAAGCATCTATGCCACTAAATTCCACTGCAGGATACTTTTCACACTGAGACAACAAAACATTTAAAGAAATAAAAGCTCTTTCCAATAAAAATGTGCATCAAAAACTGTGTGTATGTTTAAAATAAAAAAACCTTCCTCTATAAGGCCGCAGGAACTACTAAAAAAGCATTCGTGAAATATATTTTCTGATAGGCATCTAGGCCCTTGCCTTATATAAGATTTAAGGAAAGTGATGTGTGTGTCTTTATACTTGAAAGGCTGCTTTCAAGAGCAAAGGGTATGCTTTGAGGTATCAATATAGTTTTGAGAATGCAAAAGTTTAAAAGAACTAATGGAATGCATATTCTCCAGGTATGAACATGCAATTGTCATTATTTTCCTACCATCTACTAGATTAGAAACAGAAGAAAAATTATGGAAATATCTGTTTTCCCTCAATAGGAGTACCTATTTATTAAAGTTAATTAATTACTATTCTTTAAACATTTTCAAAATAGACTCATAAGTGACAACTTTCAGAGAAAATAAGGGTTTTTGGATGTAAATATTTACTTATAACATGGATAAAATAATTTTGTTAAATATTAACTCCATATTCATAATGTTCTCTATTGTTTTTGCATTTTGTTTAACAATAGAGAATCTAATACATTTAGTGTTCATGAGTTTCATACAGTTTCCTGTCAATGTACTTTGTCTTTTTTTATTGGACTACTAATCATTTATTTATGATTTGTTGGAACTACTCATATTTTAAATATGTCAAGTGAATTGCAAGCACTTGTTGCTGATTTGATATTTGCTTTTTACACATATTCATGGTATCCTCTGAAAAAGAAAAGTTTTATATTTTAACAAATTCCAATCCACAAATTTTTTTTTTAATTTTCTGTTATTGGTTAGGGCTATGTTTGGATATTTAATTTTAACCGTAATGTTGCAAGTGATATTTGTCTATGGTATTTTTTCTTTATATATTGAAAAAGTGTATTTGACATCCACTATGGAATTAATATTTATTAATGACATATTATACCTTTGTGCAACTATAAAATACATATAGCCAATTATCTGAACACCATTTTATGAACTGTTTATCACTTATCCACTGATTTGAAACACTATCTTTATCATATATTGGATTTTAGGTTTATTGAGATTATGTAACATGAAATTATTTAATTATGAAATTATGTGAATTCAAGCATGACAGTCAGCTCTTCTTCCCCAACACTACCCTGTAAAAGGGTGGATGGAATAATTGCTTCCCTATGGCTTAAGTGTATGAGAGGTATCCAACATGGTCTTGATGAAGTGGGAACTACACAGAAACTGTTTTTGGTCCTGAAATGTACTCCAGCTTTACCAATTTGTTCTACACATATACCATTGAGGTTAGAAGCTGAATTTTACTAATGATTATATTTACACTACTTAACATTGTGCCAGATACGGAGTAGATGCTTAGAAACATGTTTAATAACTTGTTTTATTGCTAGAGACCTAATTATCTGCTGTAGTGGTGCTATCTCATTCAGAATCATTTTGACCAGCCTTTCTCCATCATGAATAAAACACTTATTTACACACTTGTGTACATGCACACGTGCATAGAAACACACACACCCTTTGCAGAGACAAACTGCATTGAAAGCATGTACAAACATTATAGTATTTTTGTTGATTCTGACCTGATTCTGATTCTATTGTATACTTTTTCATTCTGATCACAATAACAATAAAAATAGAAAACTATAAGTTGTGAAGCTGGAAGATGCAGAACATGAAAGATCGAATTACCAATTTTTTTTTTCTATTTTCTTTAGTTGGCTGCTGATAAAATCAGAAAAGAAATGGACACAAAAATGAAAGTATGCAACATGTGGGCGTGTGTGTGTATCACATGCACTCGTTTCCATGATGTACATGTGGAATTTCATAACCAGCCAAACTAAGCTTCATAAGTGAATGAGAAATAAAATCCTTTACAGACAAGCAGATGCTGAAAGATTTAGTCACCATCAGACCTGCCTTCCAAGAGCTCCTAAAGGAAGCACTAAACATGGAAAGGAAAAACCAGTACCAGCCACTGCAAAAACACACCAAAATATAAAAACCAATGAAACTAGGAAGAAACTGCTTCAACTAATGTGCAGAATAACCAGCTAGCATCATGATGACAGGATCAAATTCACACATAACAATACTAACTGTAAATATAAATGAGCTAAATGCCCCAATTAAAAGACATACACTGGCAAACTGGATAAAGAGTCAATACCCACAGGTGTGCTGTATTCAGGAGACACATCTCACTTGCAAGGACACACATAGGCTCAAAATAAAGGGATGCAGGAATATTTACCAAGCAAATGGAAAGAAAGAATAAAAAAGCTGGAGCTGCAATCCTAGTCTCTAATAAAAGACTTTAAACCAACAAGGATAAAAAAGGACAAAGAAGGGCATTACATAGTAATAAAGGGATCAATGCAACAAGAAGAGCTAACTATCCTAAATATATATATATGCCAAATACAGGAGCACCAGGATTCATAAAACGAGTTCCTAGAGACCTACAAGGAGACTTAGACTCCCACACAATAATAGTGGGAAACTTTCACAACCCACTATCAATATTAGACAGATCAACAAGAAAGGAAATTAACAAGGATATTCAGACTTGAACTCAGCTCTGGTCCAAGTGGACCTAATAGATACCTACAGAACTCTCCACCCCAAATCAACAGAATATACATTCTTCTCAGCACCACATAGCACTTATTCTAAAATCAACCACATAATTGGAAGTAAAACACTCCTCAGCAAATGCAAAAGAATGAAAATCATAACAAACAATCTCTCAAACCACAGTGTAATCAAATTAGAACTCAGAATTAAGAAACTCACTCAAAACTGCACAACTACATGGAAACTGAACAACCTGCTTCTGAATGACTACTGGGTAAATATCAAAATTAAGGCAGAAATAAATAAGTTCTTTGAAACCAATGAGAACAAAGACACAACATACCAGAATCTCTGGGATACAGGTAAAACAGTGTTTAGAGGGAAATTTACAGCATTAAATGTCCACATTAGAAAGTGGGAAAGATCTAAAATAGACACCCTAACATCACAATCAAAAGAAGCAATGGAAAACACATTAAAAACCTAGTATAAAACAAGAAATAACTAAGATCACAGCAGAACTGAATGGGAGAGAAACACAAAAAAACCTTCAAAAAAAAATCAATGACTCTGGGAGTGGGTTTTTTGAAAAGATTAACAAAATAGATAGACCGGTAGCCAGACTAACAAGGAAGAAAAGAGAGAAAGATCAAATAGATACATTAAAAAACGATAAAGGGGATATCACCACTGATCCCACAGAAATACAAACTATTATTAGAGAATACTGTAAACACCTCTACACAAATAAACTAGAAAATCTAGAAGAAATGGATAAATTCCTGGACACATACACCCTCCCAAGACTAAACCAGGAAGAAGTCAAATCCCTGAATAGACCAATAACAAGTTCTGAAATTGAGTCAGTAATTACTAGCCTACCAACCAAAAAAAGCCCAGGACCAGATGTATTCACAGCCGAGTTCTACCAGAGGTACAAAGAGGAGCTGGTACCATTCCTTCTGAAACTATTCTGAACAATAGAAAAAGAAGGACTCCTCCCTAACTCATTTTATGAGGCCAGCATCACTCTGATTCCAAAACCTGGCAGAGACCCAATAGAAAAAGAAAATTTCAGGCCAATATCACTGATGAACATCGATGCGAAAATCCTGAATAAAATACTGGCAAGAGAATCCAGCAGCACATCTAAAAGCTTATCCACCATGATCAAGTTGGCTTCATGCCTGGCATGCAAGGCTGGTTCAACATATGCAAATCAATAAACATAATCCATCACATAAACCGAACCAATGACAAAAACCACATGATTATCTCAATAGATGCAGAAAAGGCCTTCAATAAAATTCAACACCCCTCATACTAAAAACTCTCAATAAACTAGGTATTGATGGAACATATCTCACAAAAATAAGAGCTATTATGACAAATGCATAGCTAATATCATGCTAAATGGCAAAAAGCTGGAAGCATTCCCTTTGAAAACTGGCCCAAGAGAAGGATGCCCTCTCTCCCCACTCTTATGAACATAGTATTGGAAGTTCTGGCCAGGGCAATCGAGTAAGAGAAAGAAATAAAAGCATGCAAATAGGAAGAGAGGAAATCAAATTGTCTCTGTCTGCAGATGACATGATTGTATATTTACAAAATGCCACCACCTCAGCCCAAAAATTCCTTAACCTGATAAGCAACTTTGGCAAAGTCTCAGGATATAAAATTAATGTGCAAAAATCACAATCATTCTTATATACCAATAACAGACAAGCAGAGAGCCAAATCATTAGTAAACTCCCATTCACAATTGCTGTAAAGAAAACAAAATACCTAGGAATACAACCTACAAGGGATGTGAAGGACCTCTTCAAGGAGAACTACAAACCAGAGCTCAAGGAAATGACAGGACACAAACATATAGAGAAACATTCCATCCTCATGGATAGGAAGACTCAATATCATGAAAATGGCCATATTGCCCAAAGTAATTTATAGATTCAACGCTATTCCCATCAAGCTACCATTGACTTTCTTCACAGAACTAGAAAAAAACTATGTTAAATTTCATATGGAAGCAAAAAAGAGCCTGTGGAGCCAAGGCTAACCTAAGCAAAAAGAACAAAGCTGGAGGCATGACGCTGCCTGACTTCAAACTATATTACAAAGCTAAAGTAACCAAAACAGCATGGTGCTAATATCAAAACAGATATATAGACCAATGAAACAGAATAGAGGCCTCAGAAATAACACCACACATCTACAACAATCTGATCTTCAACAAACCTGACAAAAGCAAGCAATGGGGAAAGGATTCCCTATGTAATAAATGGCGCTGGGAAAACTGGCTAGCCATATGCAGAAAAGAGAAACTGGACCCCTTCATTATACCTTATAAAAGAATTAACTCAAGGTGGATTAAAAACATAAATGTAAAACCTAAAACTATAAAAACCCTAGAAGAAAACCTAGGCTATATGATTCAGGACATAGGTGTGGGCAAAGACTTCATGACTAAAACACCAACAGCACTTGAAACAACAGCCAAAATTGACAGATGGAATCTAATCAAACTAAAGAGCTTCTGCTCAGTAAAATAAACTATCACAAGAGTGAACAGGCAACCTACAAAATATGAGAAAATTTTTGCAATCCATCCATCTGACAAAGGTCTAATATCCAGAATCTAGAAGGAACTTAAACAAATTTACAAGAAAAAAAAACAAACAACCCCATCAAAAAGTGGGCAAAGGCTATGAACAGACACTCCTCAAAAGAAGACATGTATGTGGCCAATAAACATATGAAAAAAGCTCATTATCACTGGTCGTTACAGAAATGCAAATCAAAACCACAATGACATACCATCTCACACCAGTTAGAATGGTGATCATTAAAAATTCTGGAAACAGCAGATGCTGGAGAAGATGCAGAGAAATAGGAACACTTTTACACTGTTGGTGGGCTTGTAAAATAGTTCAACCATTGTGGAATACAATGTGGTGATTCCTCAAGGATATAAAACCAGAAATACCATTTGACCCAGCTATCCCATTACTGGGTATATACCAAAGGATTATAAATCATTCTACTCTAAAGACACATGTACACATATGTTTATCATGGCACTATTTAAAATAGCAAAGACTTGGAACCAACATAATGCCCATCAATGATAGACTGGATGAAGAAAATGTGGCACATATTCACCATGGAATACTACACAGCCATAAAAAAGGATGAGTTCACGTCCTTTGCAGGGATATGGATGAAGCTGGAAACCATCATCCTCAGCAAACTAACACAGGAACAGAAAACCAAACACTGCATGTTCTCACTCATAAGTGGGTGCTGAACAATGAGAACATGTTGACACAGGGAGAGGAACATCACACACTGGGGTCTGTAGGTGGGTGGGGGGAAAGGGGAGGGAGAGCATTAGGACAAATAGCTAATGCATGTGGAGCTTAAAACCTAGATGACGGGTTGATGGGTGCAGCAAATTACCATGGCACAAGTATACCTATGTAACAAACCTGCATGTTCAGCACATGTATCCCAGAACATAAAGTAAAATTTTAAAAAATGAAAGTATGCAATATGTGTATGTGTGTGTATACATACATATAAAACAAGCACTCATTTTCATTATGTACATATATGCACATTATGAGTGTGAATATATGTTAAATAATATCCTATCAGTTTTGTATTTGTAACACATATATGGACATGCATATACAACAAATAGAGGTGTTTTGCAGAATAATTTCATTTATATTCATTTCATCAGCTAAGAACTAAAGAGAATTTAAATCAAAATCAATTATTCATTTACACGTGTTTTTAACCATCATCTCCCCCTTTATCTTCACTTTTATGCCTCCTTGTATTGCCATTTTGTGACTTTTTTGCCATAAATTATACATATTTGGAACCGTCACTTTAAGAAATTCAATCTTTGGATAAGATCTCTAAGATTGATTTAGTATGAATACGTGTGTGGGCACACAGTTTACAAAGAAAGGTAAGTTTTAAATATATGTGTACACTTATCAAAATAACTCACATAAAATCTCTGACTAAAATTATCTGTATGCTTTTTCTGTCAATAAAAGCAGTATAGTATAATTCTTGGTAGTAAACCTGTTTGTTTTCATTCTGTTGCCTACCATGTGACCTGCCATGTTGGTATAAAACATCGATCATTTGATATTTTACTACAGCAAATAATAGTGATCCCCACGAAATAATAAATAAATCAGTGAGTTTCAAGGAAATAAGTTTTTGGATGGATCAGATAATTTGAAGTTGTTAGTTTATTCTCCAGCAAGGTGAAAGAAAAAAGCTGTTAGTTTGTTCTCTATCAGGTGAACGAAGATGAAAACTAAAGTTCTCAAGGCCAGTGCATAATAATAGTGCTGTATACTGTGCATCAATCACCATTACCAAATACCTATATTGCCAAATATTTCATGTACCGCTTTAGTGGTGATTAATCAATGTGCCATGGCACTGAAACTGAAACGAGACTTTGTAGTACAAGTGATATTCAAAGGGTTTTGAAAATTTATCAGCTCTATAGATATAGATGAAAATTTATCATCATCTATCTAGAAATCCTGTTTTTATAAATGTTACCTAGCCAAATATTGGTTTTATTTACTTAATATTTAGAAAACATGAGTTTAGTAAAAATTGTTCAGATTTTCTTAATGTAGTGTGTGAAATTACTATGTAATTATACAAGAAATATGCTACACAGCTGAATACACAAATAGGTCAGCAGAGGGAGCAAAAGGTGCCTTTCCCCTATAATCCACAGCAACATCACCCGCTCTTCTCTCTACATCATCGATGTATGTTATCTAAAGTCCTGTGCAAATGCCACCACAACACGAGTCCTCTATCTAGCCTTGCCTTCTTATCAGAAGCAGCTCGAAAGCCCCGATAATTCTAGAACCACTGAAAAATACACACTTGTTGCAAGGATTGAAAAGCCTCATATTGCAAATTCAGAATTCACAGTATTGAAAAAATTCATAGTTTTTTTAAAGTTACAATAATGTGAACTATATAAAATGAATTATGCTGGGATCAGATGACTCTCTTCATTCCAGCCTATCTTATATTTTCTCATTAATTTCTCCACATAGTCACAACAACAGACTATTACATTTCATTAATGGCTATTTTATAATAAATGATCTCAATAGCATTTCTGAACCCTCTGCTGTTCTGGTTTTACATAACTCTTGAATTTTTGAATGAGTTCGTTTTTGATTGAAAAAGACCTGACTCTTATGCTTAGAAAAGCCATCATTTCTTTCTGTAAGCTTTCCATCTTCTATAAGCTTTACATGTTCCATACGCAAACATTCGCTGGTTTGGTGATCAAACTAGAGAGGCAAATTCAGTTAATAATAACAACGTCATTTATCATCCTCAAATCTAGTGTTATGGATAATATGACCTCCACAAGGAGACGGTTGCACGAGCGACAAGAGAAAGACAATCAACAGTTTTTTACTCATACCAAGATATGTCCACACACACTTGTTTCAACAGTCAAAGTAACGCCATATGTCCCCAGTGATGTGGGTGGGCAAAAGGAACAGTTGGCCTGCTAATGAGGGCCATATGTACACGCAGCCTATCGTACCATCCTTCTTACTTATGGTTGCTGAAAACTCAGTGGAAGAGCTTGCTCTGAGGAATGGCATGGCTGGAGGAGGAGAGGCTTCCTTAACAGCAGGAAAGGACCATTTGTTGTACAACTACTGTATCTCTGAAACTGGGAGCTAAAGATATGCATGTACGTTACTCATTCTCATTAAGAGTTACTTACGCATCCGTAGAGTTCTTTACTCCAGTTTCACCTTCTTTCACTAAATTCTTTTGCATTTATGTGCAAAGGGATTTTGGGCCCTTTTCAAAAATTACTTTTCCTAATCAATCTTGTTAATTTGATGTTCATTTACATCGGCTTCTCTTTATTTTTAGCTTGATTTCCAGAAAAATTATACTTTCTTTGACATTGTTAAATGTTACAATATTAAAAGAAATGAAAAAGACTTAAAAACTTAGAATATTTGAATGAGGGTTTCTGGAAGGCAGAGAGAACAATAAGGCAAAAATACTTACTGCACTACTGTTCCAAAGTAAAAGAAAAACAAAGATTTTAAAAATGATTATAGCAGCTTTGTATCTCAACCAGGGTTTCCTTTGAAATTTCTACAACTGCAAACACTATTCAGCAATTTGCACTGATTATAAAATTTATTGTTTTAAGGTCAATTGTGATACTATGATCAGATAATATAATTTACTTTACTCTTAATGGCTTCATTTTGACAAATGAGGGAGCTTTCAGGAAGGACAATGCTCCCTGCACAACAACCAGTAAAGCAGGTCACATCCATTTTCAATATAATTTTAAGAAAAATGAAGGACAAACTACTTGTGAGACAGCAAGAATTCATTTGCATTAAATTAATTTGAACAGGGCATTTCAAGTTCTCTCTGGCAACAATGGAATAAAGGGGAAAATGAATCTATCTTATGCAATGATCCTCTTCTAGGTTACAGAAAGGTTTGAAAGGCTGACATGACCATTTCTAAATTTCTTCTAGAAGTTTATGATTAGTGTCATAGATATAACTCATAAGATAAAATAGTCACAATGAATGTTTGTGAACTGCATCAATTGTGATGTAACTACTGTCTAACATCCCTTTGAAAATTTATATTCTGCAAAGGTTAAAAAAACACCAACCTTTCGACGCTTTCTTATATGGATGAGCTTTTGTCAACAAGAACTAAGCTTCACAATTAAGCACTATGGAAGATAATGTTCTAGGTTAATTTAAACCTAACTAATCCAGGACTTGGCCTTGATAAATAATGGGTTTAATTAATATTTTTGACCCTAGCAGTGCAAATACTTTTACTTATATTTTACTAAAGCTAGTTTTGACAAATCTAAGGGTATTTAATTCATCAGTATCTGTTGTCAGATGAAAACTTCCCCATCAATACCTTCTAATGTTTCAAAAATAAACTGTCACCCCCACAGATACATTGTTTTTCCATGCGTAAGCAAGTACATTAATTTCAGGGTCTCAAGGCATAAAAGTGTTATTACCACTTGTGATAGGCTGCATAATAGTCCCAAAAGATGTTCTTCACCTAATCTCCCGGCCCTGGGAATGTGCTGCCTTACACAGCCAAAGGACTTGTAGATACGATTCATTTAAGGATCTGGAGACAAGGTGATTATCCCAGATCATCCACGTGAGTCCAAAGTAATCACAGGAGTCCTTAGATGAAGTGGAGAGAAGGACTCAAAGTTAAAGGAGGAGACAACGCGGAGACAGAAACAGAAATAAAAGCAACGCACCTTGAAAATGGAGGAATGGGGAAAAGACAATGAAGACAGGTGCCACCAGAAGCAGAAAATGCAAGAGAATGGATTCTCCCCTCAGCACCTCGAGAAGGAACCCACACTGCAGACACATTGACTTAGCCTAATTAAAGTGATTTTGGACTTGTGACCTTTGAAACTGCAAGACAATAAATATGTGTTAAGTTATGTAAACGTGTGGTAATTTGTTATAGCAGCAGTAATACAACTAATACACCACTACAATAAGCAAAGGAAATAAAGTGCAATAGTGACAAACTTAAGGGATTCCAGAAAAGAGAAACGAAGTGGTAAACTCAATCACAGGATTATATTAGTAACTGTAGTATATGTTACTTGCTTACCCTTTCAATTACATTATTGCTGTAATTATCATTATCATCTAATGAATATGATTACACCAGTATGTATAACTTAGACATGAAAATTTTTTTCTATTTCACCATTCCCATAATTCCATGCAGCTACCCCTAAGCAACTCTGTATCTGATGAAGCTAATATTTTCAGGGAAAAATCTTCCATGTTAAGCAGAAAATTTACATCTAAAATTAAATTCTTTTAAGCCAGTCTGGGGACAATACCTAGAAAATTCAAACATTACTTCTCAAGAATACCACTAGCAGTGAGTTTGTGACGCTATGTTCCACCAACTGAATCAAAATTAATTTTAAATATTTTCAAAGCAATATTTTAAAAAATCGTGTACAAATTTTTTCCTCTTGGTAAAAATAAACCACTTCTCAACTACCCATTATATTTATGTTAATTACATGAAGTCCATACATGAATTATCATACCACAAATAGAAAACTATTTAAATAGAAAAATCTCACTTGGTGCTGACAGAATGACAGCATAAAACTGTTAAGCATGAGAAGAAAGTCGTTTGTGGTGTAAATATTTCCCTTTTCCTATCAAAGTGTGTCCTGTGATCTAGCGCTCTTCTCTCCACATGCTTAAGTACAGCAAAAGTTATAAAAACACTCATTCTAGTTTTCTATACTTTAATGGTTGTAGAACATCAGAAGAGAATTAGGAGATGGGAATGTTTTGTGCTTGACATTGCATTTGAGGGGAAAATAAAAACTTGGACATAGTATGTGGGATGTCTCCACAGTAATACATGGGAGGGCAA
Organism: Symphalangus syndactylus; assembly: GCF_028878055.3. Taxonomy (NCBI): domain Eukaryota; kingdom Metazoa; phylum Chordata; class Mammalia; order Primates; family Hylobatidae; genus Symphalangus; species Symphalangus syndactylus. The sequence goes on along the minus strand of NC_072437.2, from coordinate 104,702,667 downwards.
GAAAAAAATGCTATCAAATTTCTACCATGCGCTGAACCCCTTATATAAACAAATATCCAGCCTTTCTAATGTACTAACAACCACTCTTCATAGCAGGTATTCTATTCCCAGCTTGTAGGTAAGAAACAAAGCTTCAGAAAGGGATCTTCACCAATTTCACACAGTCAATAATAGGCAGAACTAGGGCAAATATCAATAATAAAAATAGCAATCTAATCCTAATTGGACCTGGCACTGTTCTAAGAAGCAAATCATTAACAAAGGATTTTGAGTTACCATACTCTTAGTCTCCCCGTTTTACAAAAGAAGCAACTGAGGTAAAGTGAGGCTATGCCGTTTCTTTTCAAGCTCATATACCTAACAAGATACCACTTTAATCGTGGGTCTGTGATAGATCGTGTACCTCATTTCTAGCGTTTGCTGAGATTTTTCTTATTAACCCTAAGCAAGTATTTGATCCCTGGTAAGTATGCTGTAATTTTTTCACCGCTCATTCTTATCACAGTTCTTCAAGAAAAGTACAGTTCAACACATTTGTCCTATTTGGTTACAAATTTTGAAATTCAAAATATGTATCACACTAAGCTGTTAGCTCCATTTGGAATTTTAAAAAACTAAATTTTTCACTCAGTTAAAAATATTGCATTGTTTACTCCCATATCTACAATATAGCTTATAAGTGTATATTTGTATTGAAAACATAATTTTCTATAACTTTTACAGTATTTAAATATTATTTAAGGTTTTAATATTTAAATATTTAAATAATACATTTAAAAACATAGTTCAACAAGTCCGAATAATCCATCACTTACTTATGACAGAATATTTGTTCAGTATGTTCTCTTTGTTCACTCTTGTGTAATATATCCTATTTTAAGAATCAAAAACTTCTCTTAATGTCAACACTACAGCCTCTTCACAATTCCTACTGATTCCTAATTACCCTTCAGGAGCAAATAAAATGAATTTATCCCAAATTTCTTTGCTTTGAAACAACTTCAGTGAAAATGGTGGTTGTCAACCATATCTAACATTCATATATCCCATTGTTTTCTGCATTAAATTTCATCTAATACTCCCTTATGCCATCAGTGTCACTACAAAGGGGGACAGGGGATGAATCTCATCATGAACAAAGGTATATACACTAGATCTTAGGATGTTCAATCATCTCCTTACTGTATTATGTCCCATCTGAACTACTCATATTAAAATGAGCAACTATATGAACATGGAACTTTTAAGAAAGGATGTTCAAAAATTAATTCATATCTTGTACAAATTTGTACCCAAGAAAGCATGACCTAATAGGCATCACATATGTGAATGAAAAAATTCACTTTCAGCAATGAATGTTGATGACACTCCTTTAGCAAGAGTTGTACCGAGCTACCCACAATTCCTCAGCACTCACTATTCTCATACATGCAGTCGGACAATGTCCAAGGGTGCAGTGATTCTGTCCAGAGGCTTTTCTGGGCCGTTAGAGCTGTCTCAGCCTGTGTACAGGGTTATACCGACACTCTAGGGCATTCATGACTCTGATCACTGGAGCAGCCCTGTACTAACTGCAAATTTATGGAGGAAACTTTCAAGTCCTCTTGCCCCCCAGTTGGGGTAACTCTGTTACCTATTTCATGTGGTCTCAGTTCTCCAACAAAAATGACCTCGGCCTGCTCATCTTACTTCCATCTCACTACATGGCACAACTAGAAGTTGACTAGGTATTCTGCTTTAATGTATATGCAAAGCCCTCTTGTTCAGGAATGTTTGTAGAATAATATTTCTAAATTAGGAATACAATTGGTCTTGTTCTTTCCTGAGGGATAAAATGTCATCTCTCTTCTTCTCTCTCTCTCTCCTTTCTTCCTAACTCAGCTAACCCTCTATCTGAAAGAATTACAAAGGAAGAAATATAGGGCATTGCTTAGCATTCTCAGGAGGATTGGAAATGTTGGAATGACAGCGAGTATCACACATTCACTGCTTGAAGTATTTTGTAGGATCCAAGGGAAGAGAAAATTTTGACATTCCAGAAAATTTAAGTCATCCTTTTAATATCAGGACCAGAAAGAAACAGGTCACATGGGCAAGAGCGATAAAACTAATTATCTTGACTCTTTCCAGAATACCTGAGCTATAAATGTACAGGGAATCCTGTAATCAGATGCAAAGTTGTGTATAATATACTTAGTTCCCAAATGTAACTAGGAATTTTATGTATATAATGTGAAAAATCGTTCCAAAGTATTTGAGACTCCAAAAACTTTCCTAGCTAGCATTCAATATTCTTGCTTAACTTCTCCTTATACCCCTAACTGTATTGAGCATGCATAGACACACAAAAGCTAGGATCAACTATTACCGCTTAAGAAAGAAAAGGAGGAAAAAGGCTGTATTATAGGGATTTTGTTTTCTTCCTCAACTCTTGAAGAAGCCTATTTGTATCAGCCCGTGTCAGACAACAAAGTACTTATCAATAAAGATTTATGAATGTGGTCACATATGAAATATAAGAGCATTCAGTTTCTACCTCTTTTTCTCATAAATCCTACATCAGATATACATTAGCTATATCTGCCAATGTTTCCACGGAATCTTAAAGACTATTCACTGCAAAGCTGGCAGTGTAGCCTGAAAGCAAATTATGTCTGCGTTGCAACTTCACACTAAGTGGTTTAAAAATACAACTAAATGTGGCCTGTCTTTATCTTGATTATAAGACATAAATTATCCCAAGAATATTCTTAGTAAAAATTGAGTCTCCCTGTCAAGCCACTTCTATTAAGAAGGACACAGGTCAGTTTTTAGGAGTTTAGGTGTTATTTGGAAGTTAGGAGCATCTAAATATGGAATATAACTCCATAAACTTATAGTATATTTTATATCAAAGAGAAACGAGAAAAATAAGAAATGTTTTAACTATTTTTTCATATAGCATATTCATATATAATTACTTCAGTAGTCTCAATGTAGTCATGCAATTGTTTGGGTAAAGAACTAAACTTGAAGTTAAATAGCATAGGTCTGAATTCTTATGGTTTATAACATTCATATATTTTATATGTTCCAGAATAATATGTAATTTCTAAGTTTATAACATAATAATTACAGAAATGTAGGTAGAGTAATACTTCTGTGACACAGTCTCTTCATCTACAAAATGGAATTAATATTGCTTTTCTCCTTAAATTTATATTAAAAATTGGAGAAGTAATATATGTGAAAGAACCTTACATTAAATATGCAAGTTTTATTTGTTGAATTCAAACAGTCATTAAAGAAAGAACAAAATAAAACATTACATTTGGATTAACAAAGTAGATACATATATCTCAATCTGAGAAACCTTTAAGCTCTCTTGACCATAAAATGACATTGGATCCTAAAAGAGAATTTGGTAAATATTTGAAAGATATTTCAATTTCACACCTAAATGTTGATTCTGACATTTATTTCCTAAACTTATCATTTGTATACTTACCTGCTATTAAATCCACAGGGGTCATGTGACTAACTGTATGCCCACCGATTTTATTGACAGGTATTCAGCAAGGCCCACAAAGTAAGTATTGAATTTTTTAAAAAAACAGACCCAAAACACCTAAAAGCAAAACACTTAGTAAATTCTTATAATCATGAAGATCACAAATTAGTGCTATTAGTGAGAAAAAAACTTCTAAACCAAATAAAGTCCTAATACCTCCAAGGAATTTTGTCTCTCTGATACACACACACACACACACACACACACGATTAAAAAAAATGAAGGATATGTAAAAAAATAAATAAATGAAGGAAGTTCTGTGGGAAATGTCCATAATTTCATGCCCAGAATTTCTCTATCAATCTCTTTCCCCAAAGTTCTTCCAAGAAAATAAAGTTGCCTTTCTCTCAACGTTAACTCATCACTTTTCTCATAGCATTTTCAAAAGAAATATTTCCTGTCAGCCGGCCACTTAAACTTTGTGCTGTTAAAGAAATCCAAAAGGGTATCAATTTTGCAACAAAGGATAAAGAGGAGACGAAGTGAACCAATATGGCTTTTAAGCTAAATTGCCGTCACCTGTCACAGGCTGTCTAGCGAGCCTGAAGTTCCCTCTAATAAGCTTATGGAGGGTGCGGAGCAAAGGCACCTCAAGGTGCTCTGCGGGTTCTCCCCTGGTAAATTAGGCTGAAAGGAAGAGAGTCCCACCCCCCACCCCCAAACTTGGAGACCAGGGCTGCCCTACCGCATGCTGTGCCCAGACCTCCTACTTCCACGCCCTTCCAGTCCTTTCCTCGGCTTGGAAAATTGGGCATGAGGCAAGCAAAAGGAAGGACAGAAGGCCAAAACGGGCATCCGGGAAGCCAAATTTCTGTCTCAAAAGCTCGTCTAGAAACGCATACATAGCGCGTGCCTTGGGGACATCTCCTAAAACCCCGTTCACTGAAGCTAATTCCTCCCGAACGCCCCCACGCCGGCTGAGGATCGCAGCCGCCCATCCGCCCCTCCAGCCTGTGCAGCCGCCCCCAAAACCTCCCGTGAATCGGGAAATGTCAAGGCAGCAGCTCCTGGGGAGCCGAGCAGCCTCGCCAGTTCCACGTCTCTGGTTCGAGGCCCCTCGCTTCACCTCTTTGGGGAACTCACCTGGAGTCAGGTTTAGACAGCAGCCTCCACCCAGGGGACCGGGAAGCGGCCCCGGGAAGCGCCGCCGCGTCCTGTGAATAACGAGCGCAGCGCAGCGGAGCAGCTCCCCCCGGACCGGCCGCTCCCCGATTCCTCCCGCTCTGTCCGGGAACCGTCCCTCCGTTCTTTCCTCTCCCTCCCCTGCCTGCAGCCGCCGCGCTCCCTCCTCCTGCTGGCGGCGCAGGGCTGTGCTTCCGCCTCCCTCCTGCGGGCGCACGAGCTGCCCGCGCTGCTAATGAGCAGGCTCCAGGCTCCGCCCCGCCAGGGGTGCGCACACGCCCCACGCCGGAGAGGAGCTCCCGGGAGCGGAGCTATGGATACGCCTGGTGCGGCCGCTGGAGAAATGAACTGGAGGAGGCATCCAGCATCTCACACTTTCTGGCCACTCAGCTTAACTAAGCCATAACCCCAGACTTCTTCCTAAATCTCCAGTAATTTACAGGTGCTGAAAAGTCAATGAGGGGTTTGAGCACAATCTGTGTTAACAGTATTGCCAGTATAGAGATGCTAATCTGGCTAGATTATAGGGATGAAATGTTCAAGGGACGGTATATGATTCTTTCTGGTTGTTATTTTGACATATTTTGGCTATACTTACAGATCTGTAAAATAAACCAGCAATCTTCTAATCATGACAACACAGATTCCTAATTGAAGGCAGCTGATACTTATTAAATACCAGGCTCTGTTTAATAGGCTCTTTTTTCCCAGCTGACCTTTACTACAATTCTGTGAGCACTACTAGCACCCCTATTCTATATTTTAAGAATTTGGGACTAACTTTTAAAACAAGACGGTCTTAAAACAAGACTAAGGAACATGTCCAACCTTGCAGAGATTCTAAGTTTCTGAGCCTAAATAATAACTGAAATCTGTAGCTCCCACCACCCATACCCTGTGTATTATGTGTTGCAGCATCTTGGATGGTGCTGTGTAACTGAACCAACAAAGATAATAGGACCATCAGCAAATACACACCACGAGACTAATGAATACCTAGAATCCTAGTGAGACTTGTAAATAGTCAAGCACCCTAAGTAACAATAGTTCAAGTGCATGCTAAATATGGTGATTACTTATAAAAGAACAGCAACCAGTATGAGTGAAGACAGGCAAATAATGTTCAAAATGTTCAGAATCAATGTCCAGCCACTTATGAGTTGAATTCCCCACTCTAAAAAGGAGGCCAGATGTGATGTATTCTAAGAAGTCTACAATGGGCGTGGTCTTTTTGCAACCAAAAAGGGCTTTTTAAACACTTGTTTCCCATTAAGAATATGCAATAGCTAATTAATATTAAATCTGAAAATCAATAATAACTTATTTCAACTAACCTTACATGAAAAAATCATTACTCATTCACGCTTTTAGAATTAGATTAAATAGCATTGAGTATCAAATTTACTTCAACCCATAGAAATAATAGACAGTTAATTAATAAAGTAAGTAATTTAATTAACTTTACTTCTGTGTCATGATGTATTTTTCCTTAGGAAAAGGATAAGATATTTTTTCCATGGCATAAAATACTAGAATATGACTTTTATATTTTTCTTCATGAAGATTAAAGAATTAATAAAATAAGTACAGACATATTTATTGTCAACAAATCTATCCAGATCATTCATTCTCCACTCAAGAAATTATGCTAGGCAAGCTTTATTTCTCCATATGTACAAGGCAATTCAGAGGTCAAAAATTTGAAAACACTTCAATGAACATCAACCATTAATTAACTAAGAGTAGATTTTATTTATAAACAACTTTAAAAGACTATAAACAAGGTATAACAAACTTCTACTTTATCAGTACTGCTACTCCTGTTGAACACAAAGATATATAATTATAGTTTTCTCCCTATTTAAAATATTTATTGATTCTGGCATAATAATGTCATACTCATCCCTCAATAATCAGTGTACATGGAACCAGAAATCTTTTCTTTCACCTAGTCAATGTAAGTATTTCTGTGTTTTGCATGTTAACACTCTATTTATTCTGTGTTTCTAGTGCTTATCCTCAAAATTTTTATAGTTCCGTTCACATATGAATTCTACCAATCAGCACTATATATAAATAATGCAACGTATAAAATGTGTTAAATAAATGGATGTAAGGTTTATGCTACATTTTTCACATAGTAAGTACTTCAAAACCCTTATTATTTTTCCTTAAGCTTTTATGTGCATATATTTTATCTCTCCAACTAAAGAATAAACTTCTAAATAAGAATAGTTTTGTCTATAAATTTTACGCATTTTAATACATTATTAATCTAAAACCTTGGACTAGAGTTTGGAATTCTTTTATGTATTCATTTATTGATTCAAAAAATAGGTGTCCATGCCATTTTTTCTAAACCTTGTGCAAGACGTAGGGTATACAATGATGTCCAGACTTTAGAGTCCTTGACCTCATGGAGTTTAAAGTGCAGTAATATACAGTAATTTTAAAATCTATTTATTATTATTTAAAACAATAAATGAATACATTCTTGTCGAAAAGAAATGAAAAGTCTGTCTGAATTCCCTGGCCAAGGCCAAAACATGAAAGCAAAAGTGCTGCCTGAAAACAGTGCAAGCCACTCTCCAGAGGGTTTCTCTGTTGAAACGGAACATCGCATTATGGAAATAATGAGAAAAATTAGTAACTGTGCAAACGACAGCACATATGCATCTTTGTGGTTTCTGACCTTTTAGCATCATCGAAGCAAGACCACAAACCTTTCAACACCATGCGTGGTATTAATCTTGCACAGAATATAATGTTTTCACATATTTTATTCTGATTTCCTACAAAGTAATTTCAATTTCTAGCTAAAGCTAATGGATTTTTCTAGTGAAAACATTGTGTACCGAATGACTTTCCAGTGAGATCCGCGTACCATGCGCCATTTTCATGTTTGTGCTCATTTCTCTGAAGTCTGTTTGCCTTTAATTCACCATAATAAAATTCCTTGTGTACTTTTATTGGCAAACATCGCATAGTGACACTTGCATCCAAATGTAATTCCATTTGAGCTTGGCAGTGTTTGCTTTTTTATCAGAAGAGGAAAGTTAGAGGGAACAAGGGGCAAAGATGTGTGTAAGAATATCTGAGGGGCCATCACAGCATCATCACAAATTCAAGATTTTTTTGAAACATTAGACAAGGGACTGACAGCCATGCCCTGGGATGGCTGAAACAGTTCACAACCTGCTCATGTTTATGACCAAAATCATCACCTAAAATGAATTCAATGTGTAAATATCATAATATTGTTTGTGTATAAGTAATCATGAAGCAGTTAGGGAAGGCAGTATAATCTAGTAAGAAATTGGAACAAAAAGTGTTAGACAAAATTCAAGAAGATTTAAAAGAAGAAAATTAACCTGTCTGATCTGAACAGAATTGGAAAAGCACATCAATCATAGCTCTATACATTGACCATAGACTTAAAGCATAACATAAAAATAAAGAAGGCAGATAACTCAGGAAAACATTTCTATTAAATCTACTCCGTAAAGTTTTCCCATACTTTTATTTTACTAACAGGAGCATACATTTAAATCTCACAAAATCATATATATTTTGTTGATTCAATTTGTAGCAGATAGAGGAGCATGTCCCAGTGCTATGACAGTGAGTTGTCACTATAACATACCACTGCTTTACATCTTACCCACAGGCTAAAATGTTTACCCCTAGAGTCGTGACTTTGTATATGACAGGAGATTGCTACTAAAAGTAAATATATTTGGCTGAAGGGTAGATACATCTTTAGGCCATTATATCATTCACTAAAATTTAGCAGGCATTTACATATTTACCTGCTTAGTTCATATGACAAATATGTTTGAGAGACTGCCATATACAAAAAAAAAAGATGGAACCATCTTACAAACTTAGAGATTACTTAAAGAAATGGAACTGAAGGGTTAACTGTGATGGCAAGAATGAAGAGAGCAAAACCAGAGGGTACTTCAAGGAGAACAGGCATGAGAGAGGCATTATAATTTGGAGGGTGCTATGATTTGAACCTATGTGCCCATCCAAAGTTTGTATGTTGAAACTGAAATCCCAGGACAATGACATCAAGAGATGGGGCTTTTGGTTAAGTGATTAAGTGAAGAAGGATCCACCCTCATGAATGAGATAAACGTCCTCATAAAAGATGCTTTAGAGGAATGCCGGGCTCCTCAGTCTCTTCTGCCATGTCCTTACATTGTCTGTTTTTGCCCACTTTTGTCACGTGAAGACGAAGCAAGAAGGTGCCACCTCGGGACCAACTGCCAAATCTCCGCTGCCTTGATTTCGGACTTAGCCCCAGAACTCTGAGAAATACATTTCTGTTTTTTATGAATTACTCAATCTGTGGCATTTTGTTATAGCAGCATACAGACAAAAACAGGGTAAACAGCCTGGTGAGAGTGGATATTTTAGAAACTCGAGATGATTCAATGTCGCTGATTCTCCATTTTCTCATATGTAAAATGAAGGAAATAATGCTGATTACTTCATAGTTCATTGTGCAAATTAAATTAACTATGTAAATAAAGCAAGCAATATAGTTCCTTTTATCTAGTATATATTGTTTAAGTGTTGTTGTCATTACATGAGGAAAACAAGAACTTCCCCAAACAGAAGGATGTGGGAACCAAATCTAAGATATAAGAAAGAACCAAAGTTCACTGTGACAATCTGGTCAAGCGCTGGTTAGGGAAGATAGCATAATGTTACGCATAGATATTATTTTAGGATAATTTTCCTCCACCCCGGACTCCTCTAGCACTTTCCCTACGTCTCTCATTGCACTTCTTAATTTGTCTCTTTAATTACGGTTATTTATATAAATCTTTTAGCTTCCTACAAAAATAAGCTTGTAGTGGGACAGATTCTTGAGGATCTATGTCAAAGCAATTTTTCTATTTCCTACAGCAAGTAACCCAGTAGTAATCACCCAGAATTTGTTAAAAGAATAAATATAGGAAGATTAATTTCCATTTTTTTCTTTGCTAATATTTAATCAGAATTATACCATTGTTAGGGAGGGAAAAATTATAAATTGAGGACATGAGTATTAACATTTAAATCTGTTATTCTGCTTTATTTTAGAGCTTGCCATGTTTTGTGATTAAAAAAAGAAACAGGACATTCTATATAGCTGTTGCAAAACGTGTGGTCTGTTGGTGAACTAGCAGCACCAGCATTATCAAGAGTTCGTTAGTTTGCAGGACTACCGAGTCAGAATTCGCATTTTGACAAAACTCCAGGTGATTCATGCTCTGCATTTAAGTTGGAGAAGCACTGTTCTATAGTTCTCCTTATGTCCTAAATGCATTGTCAGTGAAAGAAAATACTATACGTATGATAATAATAACGGTAATATTAACAAAAATGTAACTATTAGTAATTTTATATGCTCTCCCAGATACTAAGTCCTTTATTTAATACTTGTGATAATTCTGCGAAGTTTCAATTGATATCACCTACTAAACTGATACTCAGAAATCTGAAGTAATTCTCCAAGGTCACAAAGCTAGTGAATCACAAACAAGATTTTTAAACTCTTGCTGCTTCATTCCAAAGACTAAACCGTTTCTAACTCACGGTTAATACATTTGCTTCTGCCTTCCATTTCCTAAATGTGGTTTCCTTTCTATTTCATTAACTTTACTTATACATGACTGATTTTTAACCCTCTCTAATATTTGCAGAATATGATGTACTATGGTTAATAAGGACAATACCAAGTAATATCATGTTGAGAAAGCGTGCAGAAGTAGCATCAAAAAACAGACTTTTTCCAAAATGTTTACTAAAAACTTTCAATAAAAACAAGATTTTCTACTTAGAATTTCTACCTTGCATAACTCAAATGGAGCATGGTTATTAAAATGACAAAAAAGATTCTGTAATTGCCTAAGAGATAAGAATAAGAATTGCTATATAAAAAAGCATAAATATGCCGTATGAATGACATCTATAAGAATCATGGCAGTGCTATTTGGTATTTAGTATTTAGTTCCATTCTGCAGCATGATCAAAAAGAAGCATCTGTATAGTTCACTGTGCATTATAGCACAATAAATCACCTCATTAGGCTCAGATATATGTAAAGATTTACAGTCTGGGAAAGTCCACTAGATATTCTTAATCACTTCTTAGACTGTACTGTCCCCCATATTTCTCTTTTTCTATAGAAAGGTTGCACATGGAAAGGCTTTATTTTAAATCCAGCAATGAATGGAATGTCTGTGAAGCAAGAAATAGATGGAAATTGACATTCTAAAAGAAAGTTTGGCTTCTGAAGAGATATAGCTGTGACCTTGGTCTTTTTGTTGGAGAGAAGTATTCCCTAGCCTTACTGTACTATTTTTCCCAAAGCACCCTCTCTATTATTCTCCCTTCATCTCTGGCTCCTATCATATGGCCCCTCCCTCATTCTATCTGGTGAGTTCTGAGAAAAATGCTTAAATTCTGCAGAGAAGATTGAGAACAATGCTAAATATTCCTCAGAGAAGCAAAATTTTATGTTAACAGTTTATATTTTCACATGAAATTGTCTATCTCTTCTCTCTGTCTCATGTGTGTATGTGTGTATGTGTATATATATATATATATATACAGTATAATATACAGTAGATATGTATATATAGAGTATAATATTCAGTATATATGTATATATAGTATAATATACCGTATATATGTATATATATACAGTGTGTGTGTGTGTGTGTGTGTGTGTGTATATATATACTACCATTTATCTCCCAGGATATACGTCCTGAAATCTTAAAAGTAGAAAGCCCTCACAGGCCGCGGTTGCTCATGCCTGTAATCCCAGCACTTTGGGAGGCCGAGGCGTGCAGATCACCTGAGGTCGGGAGTTCAAGACCAGCCTGACCAACATGGTGAAACCCCATCTCTACTAAAAATACAAAAAATTAGCTGGGCGTTGTGTTGCGCGCCTGTAATCCCAGCTACTCAGGAGGTGGAGGCAGGAGAATCACATGAACCCGGGAGTCGGAGGTTGTGTGAGCCGAGACCATGACATTGCACTGCAGCCTGGACAATGAGAGCAAAACACCATCTCAAAAAAAAAAAGGTGGAAAGGCCTTAAAAGACTTTTGAAAATGAGATTTGTCAAATATTTATTAGAGATGAAGAAAATAAGTGCGGACCCACACGTAACTTGTCTGAGGTCACAGAAGTAGGGACCCACATGTAACTTGTCTGAGGTCACAGAGGTAGTCATGCTGCAGCAGGCTTATTGGTTTTCCTCTATGACATGCATTATTATTGTTTTTGATCATTTCAAGAGGTTTCTAGTCGATAGTGGGACAAAATTTCTAATTTGGGAACCTAATTTTCTCTGCAAATCTTCTTTACATCTCTAGCTTATTAATACACCTCAGAAGTGTTACAGGAATTAATTCACAGGATTTTGAAGAATATTTTGAGGTATGCTGGAAAAAATCATGTCAAGTATCAATGATTAGAAACTAAACAATCAATATTAGATATTGTAAAATTATATTTAAACTTCCATATGGCATAAATAAGTTATTTTAATGTACAGTCGTTGTACTTTGTAAACTTGCATATAAAATATTTGAAAAAATAACTTTCAATATGTAAAATGTAAATATACAAAGGAAAGGATCGGAAAAAATAGGTAAAAATAATCAGGCTAAGAAAACACTACAGTGTCACCCTCAGAAGACTATAGAAGGATTCTCACCCTCGAGAAACAGAGGAACTTGAACATGGAAATGACCCTCTGCTGGCCATATGATTATGGTACATAATTTTAAAAGGCTTTTAGAGAGAAGGGAAATGTTTTATTATGCATTCAGCACAGTGTTATGGTGATGTTTCTTAACTATCAGCTATTTTTAAAATTCCCATAATCTTTCTATAGATGACAAAGTTACATAAATATGAAGGATAAGAAGGGCCCCTGCAAACCTGATAATACAATTCTCTTTTCAATGATAACGTATTTCTAAGCGCGCATCTGCTAATCATATTGATGAGCATTTAGTGTTCTTTTACCTACACCTGTCAAAGTGGCTAAAGTAATCCTTCATGAGGAGATAATTTTTTCCTTTAGGTGAATTTTTCCGCATAATACTCTAACATTTCCAATTCCATTTTTCTCGAAAAAGTTTACATGATATACATATACAATTACTAAAACTTTGGCTGCATAAATAATTTAAATGGACTTTACTTCAAAGATAATATTTACTTTTAAAGTTGTAAACCTTTGAATCATCAATTAATTAGAATTATCTTTTTCTTTATAAATAAAGTTTTTTGTCCCTACATATTTATGATTTGGAAATTTTCACCTGGAAAATTTCATTTTCATTTGGATGCCTTGTCTTTAGTATAAAATTCAGTATTTCAATTTCAATATAATTTTTTGATTGATTTTTACCTGAAATTATGATAAAATAAGAAAAGTGAAAAATAGAGATAAACTTTAAGTACAATGTTATTTGTGCTTAATAATAAAATCAAGAAAGTAAAATATCTAAAATAATTATAACTATTGAAATAAACAAAGTATCATGTAATGGGCGAAATATTCTTCTGGCTCGTTTTTGATTCTGACAGGTTGTTTACAGGTTCTGAAATTCAGTTTGCTCATCTCTAACATGAGGTTGAACTAGGTATGGCTTGTTTGGCTGAACTCTGTAAAGCTGGTCAAAAAAGTTGCATTTGCATTCTTCTTCCTGTTACTGTATACAATAGAATCCTTCCTGTTTCTACCATGAGATTCAGAACACAGTCTCTGACCTTTCTGAATAGTTTCCAAGTCTCCTTTTTCTCCTGAAGCCTTCTCATAAATGGCTCTACCATGCACACTGCTTGTCAACACCAAACTCGAGGTATACCTGATGTCATCCCTTCCTTTACCATCTTCCTACCTGTATCCAATCTGTAGCTCAACCATATCAAACTTGAGAAATCTCTCTAATGCATCCATTCTGCTCATTCTCTATAATAACCACTCTAGGTCAAACCACGGCCAAACCCATCAGTTCAGTTCAATATTTTGATGGATCCCTAATGTGTCTGCATATTTCCACTTCCCCCTTCTACCAGCTGTTCACTAGAAAGCAAAGAGAGTAATCACCAAAAAAAGAAAAAGAAAAAGAAAACAGGAAAGGAATAACATCAGGTAATTGCCCTAGAAAAATCTTGCAGAAGCTTCCCAATACTTGTGCAAGAAAGCTCACACCCCATATTCGGACCCCCTAACTCTAAATGAGTGTATAACCTCACGTCATGCATCGCTCACTTACTATGCTCCGGCCACCATGGACTTCTATTACTCATACACGCAGAACATTCTCCTGTTAGAAGGCCTTGTCATGTGTTCTTCAGGTTGCCTGGAAATCTCTCATCATCTTCTCCTCTTTCAGGCCTGAGATTAATTTCCTCAAACAGGTCTTTCTTGATCCCACCTTATCTCACTTCAACTTCAACCTCTTTTAAAGATCCTCAATCTGATTTTTCTTCATAGCATATATTATAATATGTCAATATCTCGTCTATTTATGTGATTACTAACTTATACTGAGGAGAGCCTTTTGAATAGAATCTCAATAGGCCGAGTTTCTACAACTTTGTCCTCATACCTCAATTCCCAGCACTTGGCACAGGATCGAGTACAACAAACACTTACTGACTGGATAACGAACTACATGTACGATAAAATCAAACATTGTGGAATTGCAGGCATGTTCCCTTATTCTTATACTCCTATGCTTAAAGTGAAAATATATTCATGTTATATTGCTCCGAATGTCCACTACCAGTTTCTACAGAAACAGCGTTTCACAACTCCCCAATCAAAAGTAAGGTTCAAATCTGTTAGTGGAATGCACAGAACAGAAAGAAGTTTCACAGAATGATTCTGTGTAGTGTTTATTTGAAGATATTCCTTTTTCCACTATAGGCCTCTAAGCGCTAAGAATGTTCACTTCCAGATTCTACAAAAAGAGTGTTTCAGAACTGCACAATAAAAAGTAAGGTTCAAATCTCTCAGTTGAATGCACATATCAGGAAGAAGTTTCACAGAATGGTTCTGTGTAGTTTTTATTTGAAGATATTCCTTTTTCCGCTATAGGCGTCTTAGCGCTCCGAATGTCCACTTGCAGTTTCAACAGAAAGAGTGTTTCTGAACTGCTCAATCAAAAGTAAGGTTCAACCCTGTTAGTTGAATGCACAGAACAGAATGAAGTTTCACAGAATGCTTCTGTGTAGTTTTTATTTGAAGATATTCCTTTTTCCAATATAGGCCCCTTAGCGCTCCGAATGTCCACTTGCAGTTTCTACAGAAAGAGTGTTTCTGAACTGCTCAATCAAAAGTAAGGTTCAAATCTGTTAGTGGAATGCACAGAACAGAATGAAGTTTCACAGAATGCTTCTGTGTAGTTTTTATTTGAAGATATTCCTTTTTCCAATATAGGCCTCTTAGCGCTCCGAAAGTCCAACTGCAGTTTCTACAGAAAGAGTGTTTCAGAACGACTCAATCAAAAGTAAGGTTCAAGTCTGTTAGTTGAATGCACAGAACAGAAAGAAGTTTCACAGAATTCTCCTGTGTAGTATTTATTTGAAGATATTCGTTTTTCCACTGTAGCCCTCTTAGCGCTCCGAATGTCCATTGCAGTTTCTACAGAAAGAGTGTTTCAGAAATGCTCAATCAAAAGTAAGGTTCAACTCTGTTACTTGAATGCACAGAAGAAAATGAAGCTTCCCAGAATGCTTCTGTGTACTTTCTATTTGAAGATATTCCTTTTTCCACTATAGGCCTCTTAGCCCTCCGAATGTCCACTTGCAGTTTCTACAGAAAGAGTGTTTCAGAACTGCTCAATCAAAAGTAAGTTTCAACTCTGTTAGTTGAATGCACAGAATAGAAAGAAGTTTCACAGAATGCTTCCGTGTAGTTTTTATTTGACGATATTTCTTTTTCCACAATAGGCCTCTTTACGCTCCGAATCTCCACTTGCAGTTTCTACAGAAGGAGTGTTTCAGATCTGCTCAATCAAACTAAGGTCCAAATCTGTTAGCTGAATGCACAGAACAGAAAGTAGTTTCACAGAAAGCTTCTGTGTAGTTTTTATTTGAAGATATTCCTTTTTCCACTATAGGCCTCTTAGCGCTCCAAATGTCCACTTGTAGTTTCTACAGAAGGAGTGTTTCAGAACTGCTCAATAAAAAGTAAGGATCAACGATGTTATTTGAATGCACAGATCACAAAGAGGTTTCACAGAATGCTTCTGTGTAGTTTTTATTTTAAGATATTTCTTTTTCCACTATTGGCCTCTTAGCGCTCCGAATGTCCACTTGCAGTTTCTACAGAAAGAGTGTTTCAGAACTGCTCAATCAAAAGTAAGGTTCAACTCTGTTAGTTGAATGCCCAGATCAGAAAGAAGTTTCACAGAATGCTTCTGTGTAGTTTTTATTTGAAGATATTCCTTTTTGTACTATAGGCGTCTTAGCCCTCCAAATGTCCAGTTGAAGTTTCTACAGAAAGAGTGTTTCAGAACTCCTCAATCAAAAGTAAGTTTCATCCTTGTCAGTTCAATGCACAGAACAGAATGAAGTTTCATAGAATGCTTCTGTGTAGTTTTCATTTGAAGGTATTCCTTTTTCCACTATAGGCCTCTTAGCGCTCCGAATGTCCACTTGCAGTTTCTACAGAAAGAGTGTTTCAGAACTGCTCAATCAAAAGTAAGGTTCAACTCTGTTAGTTGAATGCACAGATCTGAAAGCAGTTTCACAGAATGCTTCTGTGTAGTTTTTATTTGAAGATATTCAACCGGTACCAGCCACTGCAAAAACATGCCAAATTGTAAAGACCATTGTGGCTAGGAAGAAACTGCATCAACTAACGAGCAAAATAACCAGCTAATATCATAATGACAGGATCAAATTCACACATAACCATATTAACTTTAAATGTAAATGGGCTAGATGCTCCAATTAAAAGACACAGACTGGCAAACTGGATAAGGAGTCAAGACCCATCAATGTGCTGTATTCAGGAAACCCATCTGACGTGCAGAGACACACATAATCTCAAAATAAAGGGATAGATGGAGATCTATCAAGCAAATGGAATACAAAAAATGGCAGGGGTTGCAATCCTAGTCTCTGATAAAATAGACTTTTAACCAACAAAGATCAAAAGAGACAAAGAAGGTCATTCCATAATGGTAAAGGGATCAATTCAACAAGAAGAGCTAACTATCCTAAATATATATGCACCCAATACAGGAGCACCCAGACTGATAAACAAGTCTTGAGTGACCTACAAATAGACTTAGACTCTCACACAATAATAATGGGAGATTTTAAGATTCCCCTGTCAACATTAGACAGATCAATGAGACAGAAAGTTAACAAAGATACCCAGGAATTGAACTCAGCTCTGCACCAAGTAGACCTAATGGACATCTACAGAACTCTCCACCCCAAATCAACAGAATATAAATTTTTTCAGCACCACAACACACCTATTCCAAAATTGACCACGTAGTTGGAAGTAAAGCACTCCTCAGCAAATGTAGAAGAACAGAAATTATAACAAACTGTCTCTCAGATCACAGTGCAATCAAACTAGAACTCAGGATTAAGAAACTCACTCAAAACCGCTCAACTACATGGAAACTGAGCAACCTGCTCCTGAATGACTACTGGGTACATAATGAAATGAATGCAGAAATAAAGATGTTCTTTGAAACCAATGAGAACAAAGACACAACATACCAGAATCTCTGGGACACATTCAAAGCAGCATGTAGAGGGAAATTTTTAGCACTAAATGCCCACAAGAGAAAGCAGGAAAATATCCAAAATCGATACCCTAACATCACAATTAGAAGAACTAGAAAAGCAAGAGCAAACACATTTAAAAGCTAGCAGAAGGCCAACTAAAATCAGAGCAGAACTGAAGGAAATAGAGACACAAAAAACCCTTCAAAAAATTAATGAATCCAGGAGCTGGTTTTTTGAAAAGATCAACAAAATTGACAAACTGCTAGCAAAAATAATAAGGAAGAAAAGAGAGAAGAATCAAATAGACACAATAAAAATGAAAAAGGGGATATCACCACCGATCCCACAGAAATACAATCTACCATCAGAGAATACTACAAATGCCTCTATGCAAATAAATTAGAAAATCTAGAAGAAGTGGATAAATTCCTCGACAAATACACCCTCCCAAGACTAAAACAGGAAGAAGTTGAATCTCTGAATAGACCAATGACAGGCTCTGAAATTGCAGCAATAATCAATAGCTTACCAACCAAAAAGAGTCCAGGACCTGATGGATTCACAGCCGAATTCTACCAGAGGTACAAGGAGGAACTGGTACCATTCCTTCTGAAAATATTCCAATCGATAGAAGAAGAGGGAATCCTCCCTAACTCATTTTATGAGGCCAGCATCATCCTGATACCAGAGTCTGGCAGAGACACAACCAAAAAAGAGAATTTCAGACCAATATCCTTGATGAACATTGATGCAAAAATCCTCAATAAAATACTGGCAAACCAAATCCAGCAGCATATCAAAAAGCTTATCCACCATGATCAAGTGGGCTTCATTCCTGGGATGCAAGGCTGGTTCAACATATGCAAATCAATAAATGTAATCCAGCATAAACAGAACCAATGACAAAAACCACTCGATTATCTCAATAGATGCAGAAAAGGCCTTTGCCAAAATTCAACAACACTTGATGCTAAAAACTCTCAATAAATTAGGTATTGATGGGATGTATCTCAAAATCATAAGAGCTATCTATGACAAACCCACAGCCAATATCATACTGAATGGGCAAAAACTGGAAGCATTCCCTTTGAAAACTGGCACAAGACAGTGATGACCTCTCTCCCCACTCCTATTCAACATAGTGCTGGAAGTTCTGGCCAGGGCAATCAGGCAGGAGAAGGAAACAAAGAGCATTCAATTAGGAAAAGAGGAAGTCAAATTGTCCCTGTTTGCAGATGACATGATTGTATATCTAGAAAACCCCATTGTCTCAGCCCAAAATCTCCTTAAGCTAATAAGCAACTTCAGCAAAGTCTCAGGATACAAAATCAATGTACAAAAATCACAAGCATTCTTGTACACCAATCACAGACAGAGAGCCAAATCATGAGTGAACTCCCATTCACAATTGCTTCAAAGAGAATCCAATACCTAGGAATCCAACTTACAAGGGATGTGAAGGGCCTCTTCAAGGACAACTACAAACCACTGCTCAATGAAATAAAAGAGGATACAAACAAATGGAAGAACACTCCATGTTCATGTGTTGGAAGAGTCAATAACGTTAAAATGGCCATACTGCCCAAGGTAATTTATAGATTCAGTGCCATCCCCATCAAGCTACCAATGACTTTCTTCACAGAATTGGAAAAAACTACTTTAAAGTTCATATGGAACCAAAAAAGAGCCAGCATCGCCAAGTCAATCCTAAGCCAAAAGTACAAAGCTGGAGGCATCACGCTACCTGACTTCAAACTATACTACAAGGCTACAGTAACCAAAACAACATGGTACTGGTACCACAACAGAGACATAAATCAATGGATCAGAACAGAGCCCTCAGAAATAATGCCACATATCTACAACTATCTGATCTTTGACAAACCTGACAAAAACAAGCAATGGGGAAAGGATTCCCTATTTAATAAATAGTGCTGGGAAAACTGGCTAGCCATATGTAGAAAGCTGAAACTGGACCCCTTCCTTACACCTTATACAAAAATTAACTCAAGATGGATTAAAGACTTACATGTTAGACCTAAAACCATAAAAACCCTAGAAGAAAATCTAGGCAATACCATTCAGTACATAGGCACAGGCAAGGAATTCATGTCTAAAACACCAAAAGCAATGGCAACGAAAGCCAAAGATGACAAGTGAGATCTAATTAACTAAAGAGCTTCTGCACAGCAAAAGAAACTACCATCAGAGTGAACAGGCAACCTACAGAATGGGAGAAAATTTTCACAACCTACTCATCTGACAAAAGGCTAATATGCAGAATCTACAATGAACTCAAACAAATTTACAAGAAAAAGAAAAACAACCCCATCAAAAAGTGGGCAAAAGACATGAACAGACACTTCTCAAAAGAAGACATTTATGCAGCCAAAAAACACATGAAAAAATGTTCATCATCACTGGCCATCAGAGAAATGCAAATCAAAACCACAATGAGATACCATCTCACACCAGTTAGAATGGCCATCATTAAAAAGTCAGGAAACAACAGGTGCTGGAGAGGATGTGGAGGAATAGGAAGACTTTTACACCGTTGGTGGGATGGTAAACTAGTTCAACCATTGTGGAAGTCAGTGTGGCGATTCCTCAGGGATCTAGAACTAGAAATACCATTTGACCCAGCCATCCCATTACTGGGTATATACCCAAAGGTCTATAAATCATGCTGCTATAAAGACATATGCACACATATGTTTATTGCGGCACTTTTCACAATAGCAAAGAGTTGGAACCAACCCAAATGTCCAACAACGATAGACTGGATTAAGAAAATGTGGCACATATACACCATGGAATACTATGCAGGCATAAAAAATGATGAGTTCATGTCCCTTGTAGGGACATGGATGAAACTGGAAAACATCATTCTCAGTAAACTATCGCAAGGACAAAAAACCAAACACTGCATGTTCTCACTCCTAGGTGGGAATTGAACAATGAGAACACATGGACACAGGAAGGGGAACATCACACTCCGGGGACTGTTGTGGGGTGGGGGGAGGGGGGAGGGACAGCATTAGGAGATATACCTAATGCTAAATGACGAGTTAATGGGTGCAGCACACCAACATGGCACATGGATGCATATGTAACAAACCTGTACATTGTGCACATGTACCCTAAAACTTAAAGTATAATAATGATAAAAAAAATCGGATGACTGCAAGATAACCATTTTAAAAATAAAGATAAGCGATGAAATGCCATGTTAGAGTTCTCTTTTTGTTTATCTTAACAGTTAAATAAACTTTAGCAGGTAATAATCAAAATTTATTGGGACTGGATTTTTAAAACTATTTTGAGGGTTAAGTTTTTAATCTGAGAAAACAGACTTTTTTCAGCAAAAAGCAATTAAAAAAATTAGAGGTAGCTTCTGCTGACATCATGTTTCGCAGTAATTTTCTGTTATATATCAGTTTGGGGTCAGCAAAACTATAAATATAGTCTTTCTTTTAGTTGTTTGGGCCATAGTTCATGTTGGCTAGCACAAAGCAGGATTTTTTTTCAATTCATCTCTATTAAGAGCTCCCACATGGTTATTTATAAATCCCTACGTATCCATTACAGTGTGTACAGTCCCAATGCGCATGCTTACCCATGCATTCTTCCAATCATATCTCTGTGTGTGAAATTCATTGCTAGAAAAGGGGAAATGTTATATAAAATATTTATAGTATGCTTTTTAAAGTAGGCATCTAGAAAGTTTTAATTATACAAAGTTTTCAGAATTACTTCATAGGTTCACAAGGCAAACACCCTCACAAAGTGTACTGTATGTGCAAGAAAAGTAGCTATACTTAAAGTAGACAATTATGTTTTATGAAATTTATGTAAGATGATACCCATGAGTTAGTTATTTCTGGCATAAGGAATAAATTCATAATCATATTTTCCTAAGAAGCAGTGTTTTAAAAATGAATGAAAACAATCATTGAAATCCAAAATAAATTCATGTATATTACTTTTTCATTTCTATAAATGTATGAAATACTTGTACAATTTTGTTACAGGGATATATTGCACAGTGTGACATCAGGGCTATTAGGGTATTCAGCACTTGAGTAATGTAGGTTATGTAAGTAATTTCTCATCATTGGCTTCTAGCACCACTTCACCCACCTGAGTCTCCAATGTCTATTATTCCACACTCTATGTTCATGTGGACACATTATTTGGCTCCCATTTATAACTCAGAACATGTGGGATTTGTCTCTGTTTCTGACTTCTTTCACTTAAGATAATGGCCTCCAATTCAATCCATGTTGCTACAAAAGACATGATTCCATGTTTTATCATTGAATAATAACATGGTTTGGCTGTGTCCTAACCCAAATCTCATCTTGAATTCCCATATGTTGTGGGAGACACCCTGTAGGAGGTAATTGAATCATGGGGACAGGTCTTTCCCATACTGTTCTCATGATCACTTATAAGTCTCATGAGATCTGATGGTTTTAAAAAGGGGAGTTTCCCTGCACAAACTCTCTTCTCTTTTCTGCCACCATGTGAGACGTGCCTTTCACCTTCACCTATAATTGTGAGGCCTCTCCAGCCATGTAGAACGGTAAGTCCAATAAATCTCTTTCTTTAGTAAATTGCCCAGTCTCAGGTATGTCTTTCAGCAGCATGAAAACAGACTAATACAGTAAATTGGTACTAGTAGAATGGGGCACTCCTGAAAAGATAGCCAAAAATGTGGAAGCAGCTTTGGAACTGGGTAACAGTCAGAGGTTGGAACAGTTTGGAAGGCTGAGGAAAAGACAGGAAAATGTGGGAAAGTTCAGAACTCCCTAGAGATTTGTTGAATGGCTTTGACCAAAATGCTAATAATGATATGGACAATGAAATCCAGGTCGAGGTGGTCTCAGATGGAGATGAGAAACTTCTTGGGAACTGGAGCAAAGGTGGCCCCTGTTATGTTTTAATAAAGAGACTGGAGTCATTTTGCCCCTGCCCTAGAGATTTGTGGAATTTTGAAGTAGAGAGTGATGATTTAGGGTATCTGGCTGAAAAAGCTTCTAAGCAGCAAAGAGGTGCTGCCTGGTGACTTGGGTGCTGTTAAAAGCATTCAGTTTTAAAAGGGAAACAGAACATAAAAGTTTGGAAAATTTGCAGCTTGACAATGCAATACAAAAGAAAATCTCATTTTCTGAGGAGAAATTCAAGCCAGTTGCAGAAATTTGCATAAGTAAAGAGGAGCTGAATGTTAATCACCAAGACAGTGGGTAAAATGTCTCCAGGGCATGTCAGAGACTTTTGCAGCAGCACCTCCCATCACAGGCCCTGAGACTTAGGAGGAAAATATGGTTTCATGGGCTGGGCCCAGGGACCCTCTGCTGTGTGCAGTCTAGGGACTTGGTGCCCTGTGTCCCAGCCACTCCAGCTGTGACTAAAAAGGCCAAGATACAGCTTGGGCTGTGGCTTCAGAGGGTGGAAGCCCCAAGCCTTGGCAGTTTCCACGTGGTGTTGAGCCTACAGGTGCACAGAAGGCAAGAATTGAGGTTTGGGAACCTCTGCTAGGTTTCAGAGGACATGTAGAAATGCCTGGATGCCCAGGTAGAAGTTTTCTGCAGGGGTGGGGCCCTCATGGAGAATGTCTGCTAGGGCAGTGCAGAAGGGAAATGTGGGGTCTAATCCCCCACAGAGAGTCCCTACTGGGCACCACCTAGTGGAGCTGTGAGAAGAGGGCCCGCATCTTCCAGACCCCAGAATGGTAGATCCTCTGAGAGCTTACACCATGTACCTGGAAAAGCCACAGATGCTCAATGCCAGCCCATGAAAGCAGCCAGGAGGGGGGCTATGCCCAGCAAAGCCACAGGGGCAGAGCTGCCCAAGACCATGGAAACCCATCCCTTGCATTGGCATGACCTCGAATTGAGACACGGAGTCAAAAGAGATCATTTTGGAGCTTTTAAGACTTGACTGCCCTGCTGGATTTTGGACTTGCACAGGGCCTGTAGCTCCTTTGTTTTGGCCAATTTTTCCCATTTGGTATAGCTATATTTACCCAATACCCGTACCCACATTATATTTAGGAAGTAATAAACTTGCTTTTGACTTTACAGGCTCATAGGCAGAAGGGACTTGCCTTGTCTTGGATGAGACTTTGGACTGTGGGCTTTTGAGTTGGTGCTGAAATGAGTTGAGACTTTGGGGGATTTTGAGAGCGCATGATTCATTTTGAAACGTGAGGACATGAGATTTGGGAGGGGTTGGGGCAGAATTAAATGGTTTGGCTGTGCCCCCGCACAAATCTCATCTTGAGTTCCCATGTGTCGTAGGAGGGACCCGGTAGGAGGTAATTGAATAATGGGGGCAGGTCTTTCCCATGCTTTTCTCATGATCACTAATAAATCTCATGAGATCTGATGGTTTTAAAAAGGGGAGTTTCCATATAAAATCTCTCTTATCTGTAACCATGTAAGATGTGCCTTTCACCTTCCACTATAATTGTGAGGCCTCTTCAGCCACGTGGAACTGTAAGTCCAATAAACCTCTTTCTCTGGTAAATTGCCCAGTCTCAGGTATGTCTTTATCAGTGGTGTGAAAATGGACTAATATAAGTAATATTTCATTGTGTAAATATACCACATTTTCTTTATCCAGTCATCCATTAATGGATACAGGTTGATTTTATATCTTTGCTATTGTGCAAAGTGCTACAATAAACATACAAGTACAGGTGTATTTTTGGTATAATAATTTCTTTTCCTTAGGGGATATACCCACTATTAGGGTTGCTGGATGAAATTAAAAGATATATTTTAAAAAATATGTGTTAGTGTGTGTATGATATTTTAAATCTAGAAAGTTAGATATATTGTCTCATCTTAAAATCTGCCAAAAGAGCCAAGCTTTAATTTGAGAAAGAAATATAACACATCACATTCTATATTGCTTACTATATCCTGGCACTGGTCAAAATGTTTTACATATATATCAACTTATTTAATGGAACAAGGATCATAATCTTTCAACAACAGCTAAATAATTTTAACAACCAAGCAGCTGATATAGAAATAACTGTTTATAGATGGAACTACTGAGTTTACTCACGGAGGTAGATGTTTGTCAGCTATTGGTTTGGTGAAAGCATAGCTGTTATATGACACTTGTGTGAAGGAATAAAAGGTACTTGCCTTTGGAAATGAATATAAGGATACTGAAGCGTCATTGAGTTTTTCACTGGCATTATAATTTGTTTCAAGTATCTGATCATAATACTATGCATGCTTCTTTTTGTAAGCTCTCTTCTCACTATACCACCATAATGTTAGCAGAAGGAGTGTGGGTGAATCTATCTCCTGCTACTAAATCAGCTGAAAGAGTTACATTTGGCTACCTACCACAAATTAGAAATTCAGTAGAAAGAAGCTTAATCTGATGGCTCCACAAGGAAAATTAACAGATTAAGAAGGTGTATGTACATCTGTGTATCTGTCATAAATAATGACAAAATGCTTTGAAATATCTACCAAAGGAAAATAGAATTAATTTATGATTGGGATACTTTATTTATATTAATTAATATGATAATTATTTTAAGCAGCATTATTTGATACAAATGAATTATAAATAGAAATCAAATCAAAGTAAAATAAAATATTCCTATGAGGAAAATAAAATATGATTAGATTTCTTTACATAAACTGCACTTCATACATAGCCCATTTTTAATCATAATAAGGATGTAGGTTTAGTCAAAACATTAACCGTGTTAAAAGTTAATTCTACCAACTGATTTGTGAGATATTGAGCGTAAAGCTGCCTCAGTGTGTACATATTCCCAGTCATTCCACTTTAAACAGTCCTCACTTTTACTCATAAAATCATGAGGATTACTGTAACATTTTCAACCTATATGACATAAACCTCAAAATAATAACCCATTTATTTAAAAAATTTTAATTGCAAAATAAGTTTAATAGAGATACAATATCTCATCAAATATTGAGCCTATAGATTATGAAATATTGATGCACAGTCCTTAGAATAGTATTATAAAGAGATCACAGTGACCAACAGGCATGCATTCTGTGCTCAATCCTTGGCATCACATACCAGCTTTAGTTACTGAATAGCAGTTAGCTGTGACACGCCCAACAGACAATCAATACTCTTTAATAGCAACCATTGTAGATTCCATGTCTTAAACTAAATCGTCCATAAATATGTTCGCTAGTGAGGCTTTTAAAAAGCCAAACCATTAATCCCAGCACTTTGGGAGGCTGAGCTGGGCCGATCAAAAAGTCAGGAGATCGAGAACATCCTGGCCAACACGGTGAAACCCCGTTTCTACTAAAAAAAATACAAAAAACTAGCCAGGCGCGGTGGCGGCGCCTGTAGCTCCAGCTACTCAGGAGGCTGAGGCAGGAGAATGGCGGGAACCCGGGAGGCGGAGCCTGCAGTGAGCCCAGATTGCGCCCCTGCACTCCAGTCTGGGCGACAGAGCGAGACTGTCTCAAAAACAAAACAAAACAAAAGCCAAACCATTGACTGTCAAAAGTGATTTGCCAGGTCAGGAAAAGTCTATACAATATAGTGACTGAGGAGCTGCACACTGGTTTGAATTTATCCCTACAGTCTGTTTAAATTACATCATCTTTCTATTTCTCTACTTCTCTATCAGTAAAATGGGCATAATCCCAGTACCCACCTCTCTGAAACATCATGATATTACATTGAGTTAAAAATGCAGGAATTTTAGAATACCACTACTTTATTAGCTGTTAATGATAGCTAAAATGATAGCTCAATTTTGAGCGGTGGTAGTTTCTCTCAAACTAATTCATTCTATTAGAAAAACAAATATCCACGTAAAGCAAAACCAGACTTGGAAGAAATATTGAAAGCAGTTAGCTGATTGTTTAACTCGAAGGCCTAAACATCCTTATCCCAATGCCTAAATTCAAGTCAAATTGTAGGATGCATTTCTCTTTCTACCTGTGCTTCCTGTCTCCCTTCCATCTTTCCCCATTCATGTATGACATATGTCCCCATTTTGATGAAGTAAACATTTTGTGCCTCAATTTCTCATTTTAAAAACCTAGAAAGTTTTAGCTTTTTGTATAAAATTTAATATGGAGTTGAAGGTGGGCTAGTAACAACAATATTTGGGGATTATTTTCTATTATCTCATCTTTCACTTTTTAAACAAAGGCCCAGAACTAATCAGGCTCTAAGAAACTGGCACTACTGAAAATATATACAAATTTGGGAAAGATAACTTAATTAAAAGATTGTTGATTTGCATTGAGAAACAACCACCATAAGATCCAAAATGCCTGAGCATTCTGTTCCCTGCCAAATTGTAATCTCTTAGCTTTGGCCACCATAATTGTCAAAGCACAAGGAATTTTAGTCTCTGTTTCTGAAAATGTCCAAGGTATTCACCTTTTCAAAAAAGAAAAAAAGTCTCAGCTCCTACTGTTGATTTAAATTCTTTTATAAATCTCTATCAAACTTTTCATGTTTACAGTTCTTATGCAATAATAAAACAAATCCAATACATGTATAACCACACAATCAATAAATTATAATTAAGAATTTATATCAAATGATAAATAATACAGTTTTGTTGGAATTAATTTGACAATGTTTGATTCAGTTACAAACAGAGATATAACTAAATGTATTTAAAATATTAAAAGATGAATTGCTATCAATTGTTTTGAATTTTAAACTAAAAATAAATAGTTCCTATAAAATTATTATTAAATGTTCTAATAATTGTACAGAATCCAGAGCAACTCTTTTCCCAGTTTACCGTATACTAATGTGTGCTTAGATCAGTGTTACATTACATAGCATGCTGTAGGAAAGACAGGATGGGCATTCATTAAACTAGCTCTGATTTAACTTGTCCTCTGTCATTTTGTGAATATAATCCAGGGACTACCTACTCCTTAACTTCTCAAATCTGTTTTCTTACCTATAAATAATAATTGCTACCTGAAAGAAATTGTGGGGCATATGAGATTTAATTAACACATGTTAATCATAGCACATGTCCTAGTATTTAGTAGATATTTAGTAATTATTAGACAAAGCCAATTTATTTTCCTTTGGAGTAATAAAGATTTAAATATTTGCCATAGGTTGTATTATGCAATTATATTTACCCAAAATTTTGAGGAAATATAATTTTTTACAACTTTCCCATATTTCTAGAAAAAGAAAAGGTAGCTTTTCAGAAATGGCACTAACATAATTGGTAGTTTTTCTTGATGAATATTTCTGAGAGAGATTACAGAAGTTATATATTAAAAATAAGTAACTTCAAGTAAAAGCCATGATCTGCCTTGCAGTGCTCAAATAAGTTCTTTCATATATTCACAATGATTTATTTTCTCATGACAGGACTTTATAATGAAACGATCTTACTCTTGGAGATTTTAGTAGATTTCAGCCTTAGAACTGTGGACATTGATTAATAAGAGCAAAACGATATTGAGTAAATAGTAATGCAAAAAGGATTAGATTGTGCAATCAGTATCATGAGAATCAGAAAGCTTATCCAATGTAAGTTACTAATTATTCAAAGGAAACAATTAATCATGAGACAAAGAACAAACAAAAATGGGTCCAAGACGACGAACTTAACTCTCTAGGCCTTTTCTTACGCCGTGAGGATACATCTGGCACAGATTAAAATATGAAGTTCTCCAGAACACATATGGAGTCACATCACATACACAGGAGGAGTAACTTTTGGTATAAAATATAGTCATTTGTCTTCCGATAATCATGCCTCATAAATCTTTGAAATTCATGGCTGTTTGCTATTGACAAGGCTAGAAAATCAGGCATCTCTTGCCAAAAGTATTTCCAAAATAAGAACTGTCCCACCAGCAAAAATCATCAATTTGTTTGCCAGGATGACAGTCATTATTATAGTCTCCAGGTACCAAATTCTGATTAAAGGAGAAAATGTATTTTATGCTTGCTGTTTAATTATTTACTTTCTAGGATTATAAGATAAAAACAAAATTTGGCAAATAGTGGGCCCATTAACTGAATGAAGAGTGAAGTGTGAGGCTGTTGATAAATTGTGACCACTTGAATAGGGCAGAGTCAGGACCAATAACAGAGTAGAGATCAAGATACACCTGCACACGAGGCAAGTAGGCAACCAGGAATTGACATCATGCCAGAAATGGAAGTTGAGACAAAGAAGACTATCTAATAGGCAGTAAATAAGAAAAACTAGAAGAACATAGGCATAGAAAGGAAAAAAAATCAAAAGATTTGAAGGAGTCAGACTGTGGGTCTAGGTAGAGTCAGAAATCATTCAAGCCATCGGGGCATCGATGGCGCCATAAGCAGCCATCCGTCGCCCTATATTCTCCAAGAGCAGAGGCCAGTATCAAGCAGGTGAGAGCAGATGTGCAGTCATTGCAGCCTGGGAAGGAAGCTGTCTACGTAAAAACTGTACCTTTATGCCAAACCTTTCAACCAAATATTACACAATCAATAACCAAAAAGCTATACAATATAGTGACAATAACCAATTAAAGTGAGCTTGAGGAGCTAAAAACAAAATATTCCTGGGTTGCTTCCTCCTGCTACTTGCTCTTTATTTTCTGCCTATATGTAACTCCCCAACTACTTTTTTGGTAAGATTTTAATGTCATTCATAGAACTTTGTTCATCATTTGATGTTGGTAGTAGAGCCAACTTCTCTACTCTTCATTTTCTTTTTTTATATGGATGTTTTTATTTCCAACTTTTATTTTAAGGGTACATGTGCAGATGTGCAGGTTTATTACATAGGTACATGTGTGTCATGGGGATTTGCTGCACAGATCATCCCATCACCTAGGTATTAAGCTCAGCTTGCATTAGCTATTTTTCCTGATGCTCTCCCTCCTCCTGCCCCCCACCAGCAGATCCTAGTGTGTGCTGTTCCTCACCCCATGTGTTCTCATCATTTAGCTCCCACTTATAAGTGAGAACATACAGTGTTTGGTTTTCTGTTCCTGCATTAGTTTTATAAGGATAATGGCCTCCAACTTCATCCACGTCCTTACAAAGGACATGATCTGATTTGTTTTTACAGCTGCATAATATTTCTTGGTGTATATGTGTGATATTTTCTTCATCCAGTCTATCACTGATGGGCATTTAAGTTAATTCTGTGTCTTTGTTGTGAATAGTGCTGCAATTATATACTTGTGCATGTATCTTTACAATAGAATAATTTATATTCCTTTGGGAATTACCCAGTAATCGGATTGCTAGGTTGAACGGTATTTTTGGCTTTATGGCTTTGAATAATCGCCACACCGTCATCCACAATGGTTGAATTAATTTACACTTCCAACAACAGTGTGAAAGAGTTCCTTTTTCTCCACAACCTCAATAGCATCTGTTATGTTTGACTTTTTAATAATTGCCATTCTGACTGGTGTTAAATGGTATCTCATTGCGGTTTTGATTTGCATTTCTCTAATGATGACTGATGAGCTTTTTTGCATATGTTTGTTGGCCACATGTATGTCTTCTTTTGAGAAGTGTCTGTTCATGTCCTTTGCCCACTTT
The DNA here is from genome assembly GCF_028878055.3 of Symphalangus syndactylus. Lineage (NCBI taxonomy): Eukaryota > Metazoa > Chordata > Mammalia > Primates > Hylobatidae > Symphalangus > Symphalangus syndactylus. The sequence continues at coordinate 104,672,657 of NC_072437.2, read as the reverse complement.
TTAATGACGTTATTTGCCTTTTCTTGTAAATTTGTTTGAGTTCTTTATAGATGCTGGATATTAGACATTTGCTAGACGGATTGATGGCAAAAATTTTCTCCCTTTCTGTAGGTTGTCTGTTTACTCTATTGATAGTTGTTTTTGTGTGTGTGTGTGTGCGCGTGCGCACGCGCTGTGAAGAAACGCTTTAGTTTAATTGGGTTCTATTTGTCAACTTTTGCTTTTTTTGTAATTGCTTTTGGCATCTTGGTCATGAAATCTTTGTCAGTGTCTGTGTCCTGAATAATATTGCCTAGGTTTACTTCTAGGGTTTTTACAGTTTGGCATTTCACATTTAAGTCTTTATTCCATCTTGGATTGATTTTGTATATGGTGTAAAGAAGGAGTCCAGTTCCAGTTTTTCAACTAATGCCAGCCAGTTATCCCAGCATCATTTATTAAATAGGGAATCATTTCCCCATTGCTTGTTTTTGTCAGGTTTGTCAAAGATCAGATGGTTGCAGGTGTGCAGCATTATTTCTGGGTTCTCTATCCTGTTCCATTGGTCTGTCTGTTCTTGTACCAGTACCATGCTGTTTTGGTTACTTTAGCCCTTTGTATAGTTTGAAGTCGGGCAGTGTGATAACTTTCAGCCTTGTCCTTTTTGGTGAGGGTTGCCTTGGCTATTCAGGCTATTTTTTGGGTCCATATGAATTTTAAAATAGTTTTTTTTTCTAATTATGTACAGAATGCCTATGGTAGTTTAATAGGATGCATTGAATCTGTAAATTGCTTTGGGCAGTATGGCCTTTTTAATGATATTGATTCTTCCTATTCATGAGCGTGGAATGTTTTCCATTTGTTTGTGTCTTCTCTACTTTGAGCAGTGGTTTGTAGTTTTCTTTGGAGATGACCTTCACTTCCCTTGTTAGCTGTATTCCTAGCTATTTTATTCATTTTGTAGCAATTGTGAAGGGGAGTTCATTCCTGATTTGGCTCTCAGCTTGCCTGTTGTTAGCATACAGAAATGCTGGTAATTTTTGCACATTGATTTTGTATCCTGAGACTTTGATGAGTTTGCTTATCAGCTTAAGAGGCTTTTGGGTAGAAATGATGGGGTTTTCTAGATATAGGATCATGTCTGAAAACAAAGATAGTTTGATTTCTCTTTCTATTTGAATATGCTTTATTTCTTTCTCTTGCCTGATTGCCCTGGCCAGGACTTCCAATGCTATGCTGAATAGGGATAGTGAGAGAGGACAACCTTGTCTTGTGCTGTTTTTCAAGGGGAATGCTTCCAGTTATTGCCCATTCAGTACGATATTGGCTCTGGGTTTGCATGTATGGCTCTTATTGTTTTGAGGTATATTCCTTTAATACCTACTTTATTGAGAGTCCTACCAACCAAAAAAAGTTCAGGACCAGAAGGATTCACAGCTGAGTTCTACCAGAGGTATAAAGAAGAGCTGGAACAATTCCTACTTAAAGTATTCCAAGAAACTGAGGAGGAGGGACTCCTCCCTAACTCATTCTATGAGGCCACCATTATCCTGACACCAAATCCTGGCAATGGCACAACAGAAAAAGTAAACTTCAGGCCAATATCCTTGATGAACATCAATGCAAAAATCCTCAACAAAATACTGGCAAACCAAATCCAGACACACATCAAATAGCTTATCCAACATGATCAAGTACGCTTCATCCCCAGGGTGCAAGTCTAGTTCAACATACACAAATCAATAAAAGTGATTCATCACATAAACTGGACTAAACCCAAAAACCACATGATTACCTCAATATATGCAGAAAAGGCCTTTATAAAGTTCAATATGGCTTCTGGTCTAGTCTTCATTTTCTTTGCCTTCCATGGATAGCAGTTGACATTCACCCAGAAGATTCTACTCATTCCCATCCACACTGAGCATCTATCCTATTCCACCTGATCCCAATGCTGGACTGCAATCTATAATATCAAATTGATGTCCTTTCCTCCCCAAGAAATAGGATTTTCTCAGATTTCCTTGAGAAAAAAAATTGGCAGCATGAGTCAAAGTCAAGGTAGGTTTGATTTAAATTATAGCTATATAACGTCAAGTTAGCAGACCCAGATAACACATTTCAGTGATGAACAACTAAGTGCCAGATTCTAGGCTACTGTTTTTACATGAGTTATGCAGAAACACAATTTTTTCTATCTTTCATTTTAAGGAAAAAATTTCATGATGCTTTTCTTGGTTTATTGGACACAACTTCTAAGACATTTCAATTCTCTGTGAATTTTGATACTATAGGGAACCAGGACATGACACTAATTGAATAGATTCCTCAGAGACCTACAAGCTGTCAACTGTATAAAGATTTCTTTTTGTAATGCAATGTTTTGGTTCATTGCACACAACATCAAAACACTCAGATCAGAGAGAATGCAAAAGACGTTTTAACAGATACTTAAGAACAGAATACATTTGACCCCTCAAAGTGTCCCAGGAAGAGTAATTATTTAAAACATTTTTCTATATTCCTGACAAAACAATAGAGTCCCATAGTTAACTATCACTTAAAATAGTGGCTTAACAATTATCTTTGACGCCTAGGTGAACATTTATTTTTCTTGTCCCTATTATTATACAATAAAAGTCCAAAAATACATAAAGTCACCTACCTACACTGACAAAAAAAATTGGCAGTGTGAGCCTGGGGTTGGCCTGGAAGCAAGCCGTGAGCACTAACGCATTTGTATGCACTTGACTGTCTAGTAAAGCAGATCAATTATACAGCTGCCAAAAGGCAGCTTAGTGATGGAAAATTCTTTCAGTAGCTTTTTAGTTTATTTGATTGATTATGTACGACCCAGTGATAGCAGTTTGAATTTGATTGTAGATAGAAAAGAAAAAGAAAGCAAACCAAGCTATATTACTTAAAAGAGCAAGTACACGGAGAACTAGGCATGCAATTATTCATTCCATACTAGTGAATATTAGTTTTTGAGAAATTAAAAAATATACTTCTTTGTATTTCCAGGTATTCATTTTAATCTGATTAAATGAAATAACCACGTGTCAACCTGGGGGAAAGACTGCGTGAAGACCATCATGATCATCTCAAAACTCAAAGGAATTTGCATCCAGAATGGCTTAACTTTGAGAATAGGTACCTGAGCAAAGAAAAGGGTTAATTCATCTGGTTGTAATAGATTTAGAAGAAAGCTATGGATTTAGAAGAAAACCCACTTGACTACCTAAACAGCTTTATGTCATTTCCAGCTTTCATATCTCTCTACTTTGGAGGTAGATTTTGAAAACCAGATTCTATTTTGAGGCTTCTCTTGCCAAAGGAATTGTCATGACTCTTCTGTTTACTTCACAGGACCCAACTTTAACACCATTCTAATCTTTTCCAATTCAACTCCCTATGCTTTGTTTTCATCGAGGGAGTTAATCAAATAATAACCATAATCATAGTAATAGTAATAATTATGACTATAATTAAGTTGTATTTAAATACTAAGTGCTTTGCCTGTATACACACATTTTATCCTCACAACTATAGGAGGTAGCAACTAGTGTCATACTGAGGCATACAAAGGTGAAGTAAGTCACCCAATTTTAAGTGGCAGAAGAAATTTTTGTGCCCGTATGGTGTGGCTCAAAGCCTGCACACTTGAACACTATACCAGATAACATGGACTACTAGGCAGGATTAAAGAGAAGTGGCATAATTGTACCACAATTGGTATACTAAAGGAAAATTTGGTAAATATTGTTTCTAAGAGGAATACTTTGATTTTGTAGAACAGAACAATATAAGTGAACTAATTATTGTTTAGGAAGGATTTTAAGCTCATATTGATTTAGACTGCCTCATTGGGGACGTGTGCCTTAAATACCCTCTTACTCCTTTTTCATCTTAGAGAGAGGTTTTCTTCCCTTTTTTGTGAGACAGTGTCTCACTTTGTCAGTCAGGCTGAGTGCAGTGGCAGTCATAGCTCACTGTAGCCTCTACCTTCTGAGCTCGAGTGAGCCTCCTGTCTCGGGCTACAGGGGTGCACCACCACCTCTTATTTTTTGGTAGAGATGGGATTTCAGCATTTTGCCCAGCCTGGTCACTTGGAGAGAGGTTTCTAGTCGCATATTCAGTATGTTACTTTTCTTTAGATCTTGCTTATTCAATATTTTAATCAAAGGCATGAATAAAGATATAGACTGCAAACATACGTTGGCTTATTTAATGCCAGACTCAAAAATAATATGCCTAAGTATATAAAACCAAATGTAGTAGAAACAAGTATCAAGTTTTATCTTTAGTTTTATGAAAGGTATTTTTTAAGATCTTTAAACTTGAAACACATTCACAGTGTTATGTAAGTTTTGGTTCATTTGTCTTGCTCTGCTTCTGTATAATAGGTATAAGATGATTTTTCAGAATTCTTAGCCACTATATAGTACTTATCTCCTAGAACTTGTTCAATAATAATTGTTAGATGGATTCATGGACTAAAGAATTAATAGATATAGATATAGTTTTATTTTACAAAGATCAGAATTAATTTACTAAAATCCAAGTTTCTGCTAGTAATATTAAATACATGTGGATAAACTACAAGAATGATAAAAATATTGCATTGTAAGAGACATTAAAAACTTGATATATTGTTAGACAACAACAGTATATTACGATTGTTTTTCAGGCCTCTCATTCCAAGAGAGATTTTAATACAATGCAAAGCTTCAAAAATAACTTTAAAATGTGATGAATGCTGCGAAATTCATGAAACATGAATAAAACCTTAGGATATTCCATGTTTATTTCAAAGATAAGAAATTGATTTTTACTTAAAGGCTTTCCAAAGCAAGATTAGAAATGTTGTGTTTTTCCAGATACTTACGTATTTCAGAAAAGCCAATTTAATCTCAAACTCTGAAAGTCATTTCATAAAGGATATTGGCAATCATTGCATCTGCTACTTCACAAGGTTTTGTACTCTTTGAAAGGTGTCAAGCAGATCACCTTTCAAAAATGTTCCAGTTTTCTACTGAATGAACTATAAAGGCCTTCCAATTCCATATTCAAAAGATTGTGCAATTCCATGATTTGAAAAATGATATAAAGTCCTAATGAATTCATTCTGCAGCCTGTGGACAGTTTGAGTACTTCGGTGTGATGAGATGAAGACAGGTAGTTGGAATGGATGTAATAAGTAAGAGGATGTGGTTAAAAAATATCGAGAAAAGTTTCATTATACAGAAGTCCTGGTTTAAAAAAATGCCTTGGGGCTGGGCCAGTGGCTCACACCTCTACTCCCAGCACTTTGGGAGGCTGAGGCGGGTGGATCACTTGAGCTCAGGAGTACGAGACCAGCCTAGCCAACATGGTGAAACCCCGTCTCTACTAAAAATACAAAAATTAGCTGGGCATGATTGGGGGCACCTGTAATACCAGCTACTCAGGAAGCTGAGGCAGGAGAATCACTTAAGCCCAGGAGGCAGAAGTTGCAGTGAGCTGATATCGCACCACTGTACTCCAGCCTGGACAACAAAGTGAGAATCCACCTCAAAAAAATAATAATAATAAATAAATAACAGACATTGAAATATTGATGAGTTCAGAGCTGGTTAAATTTCTCAGATTTCTTCAACTGATGCTTTTTTGACGGAGATACAGATAGAATTGCCACTTGGACATGGTCTTTTAAAAAATAAAAACATGTTTAAATTTGATAGAATGGCAAGTTAATAAAATCAAGAATGATAGGTTTTTAAAATTGCAAAGTGGGAAAACTACTGTACAAACTGTGGCTGGGCAGTACTAACCTGAATGAAGACTAAAAGTAACAGTTATACACTCCCTCTTGACTGAATATCTTGGATATCACACCTGGGTAACTTTATAGAGACATGTAGTTCCCATGTGGGTAATATGGATACATACTAAGATATAATATGACATTGTTAAATCTGAAATGAGGTTATAAAAATAATTATCATTTCAAACATCAGGTCTGATTTTTTTTCATAATTATACTTATATAGTACAATGTGATGTTTTGGTATGTCTACAATTTAGAGTGATTAAATCGAGCTAATTAACATATCCATCACTTCACTTCCTTGATATTTTTGTGGTGATACATTTGAAACTACTCTTAGTTATTTTGAAATATACAACATATTATTATTGATTACAGTCATCCTGCTTTGCAGTAGATCTCAAAATTTATTCCTCTTGTCTAGCTGAAACTTTGTAACTTTGGACCAGTAATTCCCCATTCCTTCACTCCTCACCTACCCACTGCCTCTGGGAACCATTATTCTTCGATGAATACAACTTTTTTTAATGCTTTAAGTTCTGGGATACATGTGCAGGACATGCAGGTTTGTTACATATAATCTTACTGCATATTTCCATCCCTTGGTTTTTTGTTTAAGAAATACTTACTTATGCCTAGAACCTATTCCAGACCAATTAAATCAGAATTTCAGATGAGTGGCCTGTGAGCCTGTGTTTTTAAAAAGTTACCCAGATATTCTGAATATCAAGCAAAGGATGATAGCTGCTGTCTCTAAATCCTGAAGAGCCTAAATTTCCAAAAAAGAGTTTGTTTTATTCTGAAGATTTGAGTGCCATAGCAATGTCAAAAAGATGGACTGTAGAGGAATAAAAATGAAAAGGAGGAAAAGACCAGTTTAAAAAATATAATATAGTCCACGTGAGAGAAGATGATGGTAGGGAATATGAGGCTAGATAGAGTAGAATTATATCAGAGGTAAAATTAAGTGGGTTTGGCGATGTAACAGATACAGTGAAGGAAGGGGGTGAGATGAATGGACAGGAGGTAAAAAAAAAAACGGTGGAGTGTCTGGCTTTGATAACCAGGTGTGTCGTATTCCCATAACTTGCCTATGCAAAGCAGGAGAGGAGTAAGTTGGAAGAGGAAGCATGGGAGAAGAGAAGAGGAGGAGTTCCATAATGAGCATGTAGAGATCGTGAGTACCATGGGAGGCCCATGTGTGTCTCTAGCAGAAAAGGAATGTTGAAAATATAGGTACAGATTCAAGAGGAATAAAATGACAGGTGTTTCTGGAGGCATAGCTGCAAATTAAATAACTCTTAAGAGATTATAGAGCATAAGAGCAGAGGATGGAGGGCCAGCTCCTGAGAAGCACCAGAATTTAAGAGCTGATGAGAGAAGCCTAGAAAGAATAGCAACGGGAGACCTTAGAGGCATAAGTACGCCAAGCAAACATGGCGTCACAGAAGCTTATAACAGAAGGTAATTGAAAGAATGAGAGGCCAACTTCCATATACTTACTTACATAAAACACAAAACAGAAACTGGAGCCTGCAAATGAATACAGCCAAGAATCAAAAGTTTGACCAACACTTCAAGGCTGGCACTATTGGCAACTTGATAATGTTTGTATCAGTTGGGATTATCCCGTGAATTAATGAAAATTTAGCTACAGGGCACATAGGATCAACTTCAAGCAACCTGAGGTTAATAATTGTGAATTACCCATTTTTCTATCACCACTCCTCCAACGTATTCCATAACACCTAGAGGATGGTGAGTGATTATTATATCTCTATACCTTTTGTTATTCAGTAGCAAGATTAGATCCAAAGTGACAGCACATGAGAAGTTAACGTCATATTCATTCATTTTTATTGCATATTTAAGTTGTTTTGATACACATATACATAGTAAAATAGTTTCAATAGTCAAGCAAATTAACATATCCGTCATCTCAGTTACCTTTTTTTTTTTTTATACTTTAAGTTTTAGGGTACATGTGCACAATATGCAGGTTTGTTACGTATGTATACATATGCCCTGTTGGTGTGCTGCACCCATTAACTCATTTAACATTAGGTATATCTCCTAATGCTATCCCTAACCCCCCACCACACAACAGACCCTGGTGTGTGATGTTCCCTTTCCTGTGTCCATGTGTTCTCATTGTTCAATTCTCACCTATGACTGAGAACATGCGGTGTTTGGTTTTTTGTCCTTGCAATAGTTTGCTGAGAATGATGGTTTCCAGCTTCATCCATGTCCCTACAAAGGACATGACCTCATCATTTTTTATGGCTGCATAGTATTCCATGGTGTATATGTGCCACATTTTCTTAATCCAGTCTATCATTGTTGGATATTTCGGTTGGTTCCAAATCTTTGCTATTGTGAATAGTGCCACCATAAACATACGTGTGCATGTGTATTTATAGCAGCATGATTTATAATCCTTTAGGTATATACCCAGTAATGGGATGGCTGGGTCAAATGGTATTTCTAGTTCTAGATCCCTGAGGAATTGCCACACTGACTTCCACAATAGTTGAACTACTTTACAGTCCCACCAACAGTGTAAAAGTGTTCCTATTTCTCCACATCTTCTCCAGCACCAGTTGTTTCCTGACTTTTTAATGATCGCCATTCTAACTGGTGTGAGATGCTATTTCATTGTGGTTTTGATTTGCATTTCTCTGATGGCTGGCGATGATGTGCATTTTTTCATGTGTCTGTTGGCTGCATAAATGTCTTCTTTCGAGAAGTGTCTGTTCATGTCCTTCGCCCACTTTTTGATGGGGTTGTTTGTTTTTTTCTTGTAAATTTGTTTGAGTTCATTGTAGATTCTGGATATTAGCCCTTTGTCAGATGGGTAGACTGCAAAAATTTTCTCCCATTCTGTAGGTTGCCTGTTCACTCTGATGGTAGTTTCTTTTGCTGTGCAGAAGCTCTTTAGTTTAATTAGATCCCATTTGTCAATTTTGGCTTTTGTTGCCATTGCTTTTGGTGTTTTAGACATGAAGTCCTTGCCCATGCCTATGTCCTGAATGGTATTGCCTAGACTGTCTTCTAGGGTTTTTACGGTTTTAGGTCTAACATGTAAGTCTTTAATTCATCTTGAATTAATTTTTGTATAAGGTATAAGGAAGGGATCCAGTTTCAGCTTTCTACATATGGCTAGCCAGTTTTCCCAGCACCATTTATTAAATAAGGAATCCTTTCCCCATAGCTTGTTTTTGTCAGGTTTGCCAAATATCAGATGGTTGTAGATATGCGGCATTATTTCTGAGGCCTCTGTTCTGATCCATTGATCTATGTCTCTGTTGTGCTACCAGTACCATGCTGTTTTGGTTACTGTAGCCTTGTAGTATAGTTTGAAGTCAGGTAGCATGATGCCTCCAGCTTCATTCTTTTGCCTTAGGATTGAATTGGTGATGTGGGCTCTTTTTTGGTTCCATATGAACTTTAAAGTAGTTTTATCCAATTCTGTGAAGAAAGTCATTGGTAGCTTGATGGGGATGGCACTGAATCTATAAATTACCTTGGGCAGTATGGCCATTTTCACGATATTGATTCTTCCTACCCATGGGCATGGAATGTTCTTCCATTTGTTTGTATTCTCTTATTTCATTGAGCAGTGGTTTGTAGTTCTCCTTGAAGAGGTCCTTCACATCGCTTGTAAGTTGGATTCCTATGTATTTTATTCTCTTTGAAGCAATTGCGAATGGGAGTTCACTCATGATTTGGCTCTCTGTTTGTTACTGGTGTATAAGAATGCTTGTGATTTTTGAACAGTGATTTTGTATCCTGAGACTTTGCTGAAGTTGCTTATCAGCTTAAGGAGATTTTGGGCTGAGATGATGGGGTTTTCTAGATATACCATCATGTCATCTGCAAACGGACAATGTGACTTCTTCTTTTCCTAAGTGAATACCCTTTATTTCCTTCTCCTGCCTGATTGCCCTGGCCAGAACTTCCAACACTATGTCGAATAGGAGTGGTGAGAGAGAGCATCCCTGTCTTCAAAAAATCAATGAATACAGGAGCTGGATTTTTGAAAAGATCAACAAAATTGATAGACCGCCAGCAAGACTAATAAAGAAGGAAAGAGGGAAGAATCAAATAGATGCAATAAAAAATGATAAAGGGGATATCACCACTGATCCCACAGAAATGCAAACTACCATCAGAGAATACTATAAACACCTCTACGCAAATAAACTAGAAAATCTAGAAGAAACGGATAAATTCCTGGACACATATACCCTCCCAAGACTAAACCAGGAAGAAGTTGAATCTCTGAATAGATCAATAACAGGCTCTGAAATTGAAGCAATAATTAATAGCTTACCAACAAAAAAAAGTCCAGGACCTGATGGATTCACAGCAGAATTCTACCAGAGGTACATGGAGGAGGTGGTACCATTCCTTCTGAAACTATTCCAATCAATACAAAAAGAGGGAATCCTCCCTAACTCACTTTATGAGGCCAGGATCATCCTGATACCAAAGCCTGACAGAGACACAACCAAAAAAGAGAATTTCAGACCAATATCCCTGATGAAGATTGATACAAAAATCGTCAATAAAATACTGGCAAACTGAATCCAGCAGCACATCAAAAAGCTTATACACCATGATCAAGTGGGCTTCATCCCTGGGATGCAAGGCTGGTTCAACATACACAAATCAATAAATGTAATCCAGCATATAAACAGAACCAACGACAAAAACCATATGATTATCTCAGTAGATGCAGAAGAGGCCTTTGACAAAATTCAACAGCCCTTCATGCTAAAAACTCTCAATAAATTAGGTATTGATGGGACGTATATCAAAATAATAAGAGCTATCTATGACAAACCCACAGCCAATATCATACTGAATGGGCAAAAACTGGAAGCCTTCCCTTTGAAAATCTCAGTTACCTTTTTTCTGGATATGTGAGTGAGGAAATAGTACCCACAAACTACCCTTTTAGTAAAATGCCAAATACAGTAAATATTAATACCTACAGTCCTCATGTTGTGCATCAGATCCCTCAACTTGTTAATTCTACATATCTGCAACTTTGCATCCTCTGAATTCTCTGTCTCCATTTTCTCTCCTCACCCCCAGCCCCTGGTAACCACTGTTTTATACCCTGTCTCTGTGTATTTAACTTTCTGTTGTTTTTGTTCTGAGAAGCTTTGTTGGGACTTTCAGCTAGGAAATAATATGTTCTGAGTCTTGGGTATCTCAAATGATAGCAGGTAAGAAGTTTTACTTGTCTGGAGAGCAGAGTGCCGGTGCATAATTTTATGCAGAAGAGGGAATAAAGAGAATTCTCTAATTAAAGTTTGAATCAGAAATATGGTTCATATTTTTATGTGCAACAATCTCTAAGGCTTCTTGGAAAGGAACTAGCTGCCTGATTTTTTTTCATTTGAATCCACTAATACATGAAGAGGATGATTCTCCCATACCAATCCCAAGAATGGTATCTGTAGAATCCAAAGTTGAAATCCTATTATCCTAGAACTTTTTTCAGAAAACTTTAACATGTGTTGAAATGTCATGCTGCTCATATATTTGATAGCAATGGGGAATTTACTTATTATATACTTTAGCTTTTCAGCCCTTTCCTTGCCCACCAGAAATGTTTCTTTTGAATCTGATTTGGTCCTCAGAGTTTAAGAATGTTAAGGCATGTATAGGCGTTTCTTTTTTCTTCTTTTTTCTCTTTTGTCAAGCTACTGTATATTTTTACTTGACGTGTTTGAATATGTAGTTACCTGTTTGACCATTTGTTTGGACTCTCATGCCAGAAAAAAAATTATAGTGAATTTTACATGTACGGAGTCTTCATTAATCTGTATAAACTGACAAGGTTAGAATATCAAAGTCAACACTGTAAGAAATAAAGTGATCTTTTATCTGCTCTATCTCCTTGCAAATAAAAGAACAATAAATTTTGTACTATTATGAAATAGATGAGCTTGAAAATTTTTCAAGTGCCTTGTATAAAATGGCACTTTGAATTCAAGGTATAAACTACAACAAAACACTTTCGAGATCTAGTTTGATTGCAGAGTGCATGCTTACTCATTTATATATTCTCTGCAATTTCTGATTCAAGATATTTCACAATTCTAAAGGAAAACCAAAATAGGATAATAATTACAAAACCAAACAAAAAGTAATTGAGGAAGATAATTGAGCAACTTATTCTCAACAACTAGCTTTTTAACAAACAGAAAAATGCACTAAAAATACTGCCTAGTTGTTTAAAGTAGGCTGAAATCTGACTGTATGCCCTAAGTGAGTGTCCTAAAGAAAAAAATACCTTTGAGGTAGCACAGTGATTAAATTTAAAAGATTTATTGTTTAACCTCAGGAAGACTTTCAGTAACTTTTTATAAAATGTATACATTTAATGGAAGACATGCTATGCTTCTTATAAGAATTTGTTCCAAGTCACTGTGTATAATTAATGGCTTGTCTACATATTTTTTCAATAAAACTGTTCGTGCAGAATTTTAAGTAGGCACTTTCAATACCAGAATGAATGTATCTTTGTGAAGATGCCATTTATGTAGCATAACATCCAAAGCATAATGAGGAGATTTTGATACACTGCAGATTTAGAACTGAATTGGAAAACAAAACTTCAAGATACTGTCTTGTCAGCACAAAGCAAATAAATTCAACACTGTAAGTTGAGATTTAAATTCACAAACTTATCAGCAACAAAATCAAAGTAATTTTATTATAAGTTTTTTGACACCAGATTATATGGGGTGGAGTATTTACTTTCTAATTAAGCAATAGATACATATAAACCTGAAATGAGAGTTTTGCCTTTTAATTGGATACTTTGTTAAGCAAAGAATGGTTGAAGCAGCAGTGGAGAATTATCTTTTTTTATCTCTTTTTGCTGTTCTTACAAGGACAGTTTCTAGAATTGTTTTCAAAACAATAGAATAGAAAATTTCACGTACTTAATTTTTGTTAATGTACTTTGCCAAAATTAGCAAACTATGAAAGGAAAGTTTGCCTTTTCAATATATATGTAAGTGGCAAGTAAAAGTTTTTCTGAAATCACATGATCTGATAGAAATAACAGGGGATGGAAAAGAGTTCTGAAGGTGTTCAGGAAATGCTAGCCCTGAGTGGATTGCTTTGGTGCACTGATTACATCGAACTGAAAATACTTGAAAAACAACAAATGCGGGACATGCTTTCTCTGCACTCTCTTTACCTTCCTAAAGAGAAACCCCCCAAAAGGAACTTTCAATACCAGAATGAATGTAACTTTGTGAAGATACTATTTATCTACCATAACATCCAAAGCATAATGAGGAGATTTTGATACACTGCAGATTTGGAACTGAATTGGAAAATAAAGCTTCAAGATACTGTCTTATCGGCACAAAGACATTCATCTCCTTCCTAGGAGTGTCATCAGCCAGGGAAAATTGACTCCTCGTATCACAAGAGAGAAGACTAAGTGTCCAAACCACACCAAGACAGACTGTCACAAACTGTCATCTATTCTGCTAAGGGTCTGGTCATCTTTCCCAAAAGTCTTTTCCCCTCCCCTACGTTTCCTACATTCTCCCTCCTGCCTTCCCTATAAGCTCCTAAATCTCACTGGGGTTTTTTCTTGGTGGTGTTTTGTTTGTTTTGTTTTGTTTTGTTTTTGCATCCACTTTTCTTACCTGTGATTTCCCTATGTGTGTAATAAATGTGTACACCTTTTCTTCTTTTGACATGCCTGTTATCCATTTATTTCATACACTCAGTTATCATACCTTCAGAGGGTAGAGGGAAAGTTCTGCCAGTCCTACAGTTCCAAAAGAAAATAGCTAGTAATTGAAAATGCAAAAGTCATATGAACTTTGAGACAAAGTTAGCTTCTTATACGATATGTTCAGAAAGAAGAGGTGTGTTGCAGACCAAGGGATATTGCCCTGGTCTTAGCTTCTAAGTTTCTCTGAGAAGAAGCAGTTACTACTACAGCAGTTAAACACCTGACTCCCAAATTATAAAAGCCTAAGTGTTGAGATTAAATCATTAGTTATCACCTGTGAATCATAAAGTCTGAACTCTTCAAATTGCAAACACACATAGAAAGGGGATTCTTATACAGGGATCCATGAGTGGAACTGCAAAGTTTTGTCAAAATCTGTATATATGTTTTCTTTTTAAGGGTTTATAGATTTCAATATATGTTAAAAGATATCTGGAGCTAGTAAAGATTAATAATCATTTTCAGTTTTGTGCTGAAGCTGGCTTAGCCTGGCCTGTACCAGCTTTTGAGAGCTGATTATTAAATTTTCAAAAATGTTGTGAACTGGCTATCAAATTGCTGGTAGCTTGAAATTGGCCAGGGTGGGAGTATTTAAAACATGGAAAAGGGCAAATTGTACAAATCATGGCTTTTCTCCCTCCAACACACCCCCTCCCGCCCCAGCACACCACTGGTTAATCTCTATTTTCAGGAGAGAAAAAGATGTTTCATATGAATAAAGGTAAATTATGCACTGGTTTGTTTTATACTTTTCCACCTCTTAAGCTTAATTGTGTTTTAATAATGTATAATTGAATACATTCACATTTAGATGTTAGTAAACTAGTAACAAATGTTCATTATTTCTCTTGAGTAGAGGAATACAAATTTTGCACCTGTTGTTGTATAGAATGATTTTTAAAATCTCATTAAATCCCCCAGAAATTTAAGATTTTTTTTCAAGAATTTCTATATAAAATTTTTACTTATAAGCAGATAGCTCACAAAAAGTATGGGTTTTCTTTGGATTATAAATAAACTATTCCACTCACCAAGCTGCTGAGACATTTTACTTTCTGGTATTTTGAAATGAAAACAAAACACAAGAATGTGAAGATGAAGCAAGTGAAAATTAAAAGGGTACAGACTTTAGAAGTATCATAAGCTAAAAATAATATGAAACAAATCTGTAAAGGAACCAAAAGCCCAGGCAGATATAACACAGTAAATTATGAAAAGCTAAAAAAAAATGAGGAGGTGACAAACAGTAAAGTGAAACTCTCTGATAAAGCCAAAAATATTTGAATGGCAGTCAACAAAATAGAAGAAAAAAATGACACTCATAACAAGGCAGAGCTATGGAAATGCATCCCCGGGGGCCGTACAATAGAGTTGTGAATTAGTGGAGGCGGATCACCAACACTGGGCAACTAAAGCCAGCTAACATAATTCAAAGGATGGAGAAATTCTGTAGCTGAAGATAAAAAGTCTGAAATGCATTATGGTATAGTCAAATGAGTGTCATTTCTAATATACACACTTAGTTTTCAAGAGTTGATAATATGAAGTAAAAATTTAGTATGCAAAGTTCAAATTTTCCATTTGTTGACCAATTCATTTTTATTAAATATTTTCCAGCAATTAAACTAAAGGGGTACCAGGACAGAGTAGACATTCTGAGCTTTCACTTTACAAAAGCTACACATAAATCTAGATACTTTTTAAGGGTATAAACAAAGTCAGAGCCTGTGTGACAGTTCAATAAACAATCGGAGAAAATTTTTCTTTAAGAATAGATTACATACATATTGACCTCTTTGAGATCCTTATTCTGAGATTCAGTTCAGAATCTGAGGTTTTGTTTTGTTTTGTTTTGAGACGGAGTCTCTCTTTGTCACCAGGCTGGAGTACAGTGGCACAATCTCAGCTCACTGCAACCTCCGCCTCCCAGGTCCAAGCAATTCTCCTGCCTCAGCCTCCTGAGTAGCTGGGACTACGGGCACGTGCCACCACGCCCAGCTAATTTTTGTATGTTTCTTTAGTAGAGATGGGGTTTCACCATGTTGGCCAGGATGGTCCCGATCTGTTGACCTTGTGATTTGCCTGCCTCAGCCTCCCAAAGTGCTGGGATTACAGGCATAAGCCACTGCGCCCAGCCCAGAATCTAGGTTTTAACCAGATTTGCCATTATAAGATGAAATGAAACCAAAACCACCAGTCAATATCTGTAGCAGTGTTATTGTTGGGGAGCGTGCATGTTTGTTTGAGCTTATTTATATATACAGAGCTGTTTAGCTTAATATTTAAATTGAAAATTTTTAGTATTTTCAGAATGTTTTAGATACTTTGATGAATGAACTTTGTGTCAAACTTAAAAAAACTTATAGGTTATATATTTCTGAACACATTGGCAGATGTAAATGACAAAGTTATATTCACACAATCATCAGTTTTTCTTGCACACAACTGACATTTTGTCAAAAAGTTAAAATATTTGAAATGTATTTTCTATGTCCTCATCTTTCCCTTTTTGAGCCTTTTATTTTTCCCTGGGTTGGTTATAAAATGTTCCCTAACTTCAGGCATCTGATTAAGTTTTGGGTTTTCTCCCTTCCTCCCAACTCATACTGATTGGTAATGATCTGATAGAAGACAATTGCCAAAGATCAATGAAATACATTTTAAATTAAACTTCTTCAAGATAATATTCATATTAATCCTTCTTTAATTGCTGAATGAGGAATAATTGTTCATTGACCCTTAAAACCCTAAAACTTAATCAGCTCACTGGTGTGGATGAATGGATATTTGTCCAGATGAGAATGCTTATGGTCTACTTCAAGGGGTTCATAATAGTAAAAATGGCCTTTTCTTCCATCAGAAGCTTCATCCTGGATCTTTTCATCCTTGTTTTCCTACTAGCTCTCCTTATCCAAATACACTGACTTGGAACCCCAGTTTCAGTGGTGGACTGCATGGATTTGATTCTAAGCTATGCTATGATGAGAAAGTAGCTCTAACCCTGTAATATAGAAATCATCATCAGACAATATACAGACAGGGGCCAGTTAGTTCACGATAATAATAGGTGAAAAGGAAGAGTATGTGGATATAGACATGGGAAAGTGAGTTTAAATTGTTTCAGGAGTCTGTGGAAGTTGTCTTTGGGTGATGCAATGTTCTCAGGGAAGCACAACCAAAAAGAGAATGAGGATTTCTGGGGAAGTGTTAGGGATTAGAGACAGGATAAGATACAAAACTAAGTAAATTAGAGGGTGAATAGATTGGAACATATGTAGTATGACTGATTGATAGGCAGCACTGAGATTCTCAGTTTCAAGTGGGATATTTTTCAGATTGCTCCATATAGCTAGTTGCTCAAATATACGTGAGGATTTGGTGTAAATTTGGATCTAACCAGGGTTATTTTCCTGGTTAGATTCAGCAAAGTGAAAGAGAAAGAAGGAAGTTGAAGTTTCCTGGGAATGGTTGGCCATGGAATTTAGGCAGGAGAACAGGCAATAGAGTAGACATCAAGGAGGTAAGGGTCATTGTGAATATGATAAAATAATAGTTTGGAGGTCTCAGAGAGATTGAAAAATTTTATGTCAGTATATGAAAGGAAATGATTAAAGGAGGAGCTCAGAGAATGGGATGAATGAAATTGTGACTACAGAGAAGTTGCTATTATAAGTAATGACGATGCTTCACTCAGTCCTTCTGGAAGTGTGGTCCCTGTGCTAGCAGCATCAGCATCACCTGGGAACTTACTAGAACTGCAAATTCTCAGGTTACACCCCCAGATCTACCAAATCTGAAATTCCAATAGCAGGTCTCAGCAATCTCTTATTTTAACACAACTGTAGGCAATTTTGAGGCACACAGTAGTTAGCACAACTGGTCTAGGCTATGTCCTATTTGGTCTTCCTCCCCAGTTCACTGTACAGAGCCCCTAAAACTTGAAATTTCCTGATAGAGATGAGAGAACCATCCTTTACTAGTCATAAGTCCCTTTTAGCCATACCTGAGTTTATGCTATTGACATGACATGAGTGGTGGCTGGAGACTCGTAGAGCTTCAGGGTGGGTGCTGGACACCAGAAAGATGAAGGCCTAACTAGATGGTTGAAACTGTCGGCCCTCTTTGTGCCCCTTTTCACCATACCTGGCCCTATGTGTCTCTTCTATTTGACTGTTCTTGATTTGTATCAGACAGTAACTGTAAGCAAAGTGCTTTCTTGGGTTCTGTGAGCCGTCTTAGCAAATTATAGAACCTGGGGAAGGAATCCATGGAAGTCCTAATTTATAGCCAGTTGGTCAGGAGTATGGGAGGCCCACAACTTGTCTCTAACGGTGGGCGGGGGGCAGTCTTGTGGGCCTGAACCCTGAACTTGTGGGATCTGATGCTATCTCCAGATAGACAGTCTCAGGATTGAATTGAATTGTAGGACGCCAGTTGGTGTCCTGAGAGTTGAAGAATTGATTGGGGTGAGACTAAATCCACAAATTTGATCTCAGAAGTTTGAGTAGAAGCAATTCTATTGGAAAACATTGTCATTAGATCAAAGGTGTTCATAGAACCGAGAGATCAAGATGACAAAAAGTCATCTGTGATGACACATTGTTGACATAAACTAGAATTGAGACAAGAGTATTTCAAAGAGAGTTACATTGAGCCAGGGATAAAAATAGTCAATCAGTTGATTAATTAGAATTTAGTAAATGCTATTTTTAAAAAAATTAATCTTTACTTAATTAATGGAGATACTTAATTATCTCCATTTTGACTTTAAATTTGTAACTAAAAAGTTGCTATTTTATCTATTTCTCATAAATGGAAATTGAAAAACAATAGCAAAATGCTTCGACAGAAAATCTGCACTTTTTATTCCCAAGAGGAAGAATGGCCAACTACCTTAAGCACAAAATTAGAAAAACTTTCATAATTTTTTAAGTTGCCATATGTTATAGCTTTGAACAAGTTGAATTGTCAACTAGACTGCCCAGGGAATCGAGCCATCTAATATAATCTCCTTACTATTTAGATAAGATCTTTGTTGTTGAAAATCTTAATATTTTTTAACAATCTTGTTTTCAGAGACTGATATTAATGATTTGTGAAACTCATTAAATGCAGTTGTGCATCTGATTTGAAAATCATGAGGGAGATTTTTGGTCAGATATGCATAGCAAATCTATGTCACTAGACATATATCCCTACTACCCATGTCACAACCTTTACGTCTACTCTTGAACTGAGCTTTTGCTACATGTTTTATTTTTGAGGTTTAAGAATCGTTCATTTATCTGATGGAAAATTTTGTTTCTCTTATTAGAATAGAGCCCAATTTATCTTTTCTATCTTTCATGGAGACATGAAAGGATGTGAATTTGGAATCAGACAAACCTGAGTTCCACCACGCTTTCTTCTTCTTGCAAGCCATGAAATCCACAGTGGGTTAATGGACATTACAAAACCTCTGGTCCCACCTTCTTAAGATGGAAAAGATAATACTAATTGAAAGAATGAATGTGATAATGAGAAGAAATGGTATCAATAAAGTTTCTGGAACACAGTAAGTTCTAACAAATGCTAGTTCTTTTCTTTTATTTTTCAAAATCTAAATAGAAGCCAGTTGGTAATTCCAAGATAGTAGTATGAAGACAAAAAGTTTGTTAATTGACCTTCAACCACTGAGACCTTACCTTATAGGAAGCAAAATGAACAAATATTTTCTCCCGTCTACAACTGTACACCCTCTGAGACAGAGAGACAGTGTTCCAATCAAGACAGTGACAGTATTCTGTGCACACATAGGAAGGGAAGAAGAATAAGAGTGAACCTTTAAAAAGACAATTTTAGATTGTGTTTTATTATCAGGCACTCTATTTTTATTGGCAATAATATTTTTTAGAGCTTACGGCATACAAAATAGACCTTAAATTTTCTCACTGCTGAGAAATTTTTATAAGGGTGCTTCATTTTCTTCTATGGCAAATCTAGGGACCAATAAAATAGCTTTGATAATTCACTTATTACATTCTTTCCTAACTAAACTATTTACATTATAAACTTTGTCAATATGCTATGCCTTTGCATTAATAATTCTCACGTGTCTCATTTGTGAATACATGAAAACTAGTTGTACAATAAGGAAAATGTAATTTTGAAACATCTTCAAAAACAGTTGCATAATTTAACAAATGTTTATAAATTCTCATCCTCACCCTAAAAGCATAGATATCCTAAATGTGATTGAAGGTAAAATGATTTCTTTCAAGAACTGGATTTCTCACCATGAGTTATTTTATCTCCAAACAACTGTAGTAGTGTTATACAGTGGTTAAAAAATCACTTAAAGTGAGAATAAAGATACAGCTTTTTAACTCTTCATTTTGTGGATGAGACCGGAAAAATTAGACCTTTCTTCTAGAGACAAGTTGGGGTTAGTTGTGTATATAGAGTGTGAATAGTGTCCATATTTTACTCTCATTATTTAAACAGAAACATGCAATTTGCACTTCAAAAACCTATTACAAATTAGCTGTGTCATTTGTAAGTGTCAAAATTACCTCATTAATGATCACATAGGCTTTTGGCTCATTGTAATGAGATGTTCCTATCAACCAAAGTTGAAAGACAAAGACAGAGTTTAGAGTCTTTAATTCTTGGTAAAATCAGCAGCTCTATTTAGGGCTATATTTGCAAAATACTATTTCTACTCAAGCATATTTTTATTTACAAGGCACTTCACAAGTGTTGACCACAGAGATGTTTCTACCTAGCAGAAGTAATTATAGTTACATATAGCTGTCTAGGAATTTCCTAAACATGGGGATTAAAATAACTTTCAAGAACAAGAAGAAATGTTATACCACGCATTTTTGTACCTAGTGCTCTATTTTGGTGCAATATTTGTGGCAATTAAAAAACATAAATGGCTTGGATATAAAGCTAAGATATCAAAGGAAAAATATGCAAAGGCATGATTATTTTATAAATGTGCCACGTATGTGAATTGAGGTATAAAACCTTCAAGTTTAACATTGTCTTTGTTTGTTTGTTTGTTTGTTTGTTTTGAGACGGAGTGTCCTTGTAGCCCAGGTTGGAAGTGGCACGATCTCTGCTCACTGCAGGCTCCAACTCCCAGGTTCACCACATTCTCCTGCCTCAGCCTCCCAAGTAGCTGGAACTACAGGCACCGCCACCGCGCCCGGCTAATTTTTTGTATTTTTAGTAGAGAAGGGGTTTCACCGTGTTGGCCAGGATGGTCTCGATCTCCTGACTTCGTGATCCGCCCACCTGGGCCTCCCAAAGTGCTGGGATTACAGGCGTGGGCCACCGTGCCCGCCCTAAAATTGGCTTTTTAAAAAAGAAATCAAAACAGACAAGTGGGCAATGAGTTATGGATACTATTATAGGGTACCCCGATAACCTAGTAAAAAGAAGACTTTTGGTACCGAAAATTCCAATTAACCACATTTCTCCATTAAGGCCATGGTCACTGCCAATTTTTACTCGCAAAGGCTGGAGCTAGAGTTATATGGAATTCCATACGTATCTAAACCATAGATTTATCAATTATTACTTAAACACAACTTGGAGGACACTCTCCAGAATTTTAGGGCTTGGCCTTATTCTGGAGAAACATACACTGGAATAGGCAGTTGGATTTTAAATTCAATCTTAAGTCTCTTGAAAATGATGCATTTTTTTCTGAGAGATGAGAAATTGTTCAACTCTCTTGGCTTATTTTAGATTTGATATTATACAGCTCGAACACCATGGAGATTTACTAATCTAAATGAACACATACCAAATTAGTCTTTGCTCCAGTCTTAAAATCTGAGATTAATTTTTTATTTTTTTCTTTATAAACAGATAATTCATTCTTATTTACGGCAATGCAAAATTTTCAGATGTATTGAATATGTCATAGTTTTTTTCTATTGTAGGCGTCTCTAAAAAAGGTAGAGAAAACAAACAGAGCAAAGTCTGGTGTTGGAAAGGAGAGAGAAATAAAGCTTGTAAAGGAATGAAAATTAGAGCTTTTTGGAGACAAAAATCCTTAGAAGATACGAAAGCTAGTTACTGAATTAGATGAAGGTTCTTTTTCAGTTTTTCTCACTTGTTCATCTCTTAGGCACTTCTTCACAGCAGAAAAGAAAGGGTTAAAAAGAAAATACCTCGGTGTGGTGAGACTGTAACTTCATGAAGGCATCACTGAAGACTCACCTTTCCCAGCATCACTCAGCATGGTATTACACACGTGTGTAATGTAAAGGAAAGTGAATACGCATTCTTGGATGGGTGACCAAATCGTGATTCCAGAATATAATCAGAAGCTGATTCATTATCCTCTCGAGATTTCATAATCTTTGCATCAGGAATTAAAATTCAGAAGAGAGTGAATGTATCTAATGTTTTGAAAGTTAAAAATTAACAGGAGCCTTTCATACAGATAAATTTGCTTTGCCTCATGATCGGCACTAAAGAGCATCATAGATTTAAACCATATTTACACAGTTAAAACAACACAGCCAAATATGAAATATGTTATGTAACATTGTACAAGATGCTTTCCAACATGCAAACTGACCTTTAAAACAATTTTTCATAAAATAACATTTTTAGGTAAGAGAAAAAACATGTGGTTAGGGCAAAATATTTCTGTTCAAATTACAAAATCCTGAATGACAAATCACAGGATAGAAAAAAATTATATTTTACCTGGAATTTGAAGTCTTCAAATTTATTTAGATATATGTATCTATATGTATTAATAGAGACATATTTAACTGATTATAAGTTAGAACATTTATATTTTGAAGATGTCAATTTTTAAAAAAATTATTAATATTTACAGGATTGCTGGAGATTTTAATTTTAAACACATATTTTTTACTAATGTGACGAGTATTTATGTCCTATTTCATTAAAGAGACATTTCAAGATTCTTTTAGAGTGAATTTTTAAAAATTAAGTATCACAAATATTTCTGAAGTACTACCTTAAAAAAAACAACAACACTTTCCTGGCTTTTCATATAGTTAAACATTTTCATAATGACTAAAAATATAAAAATAAATTAACAGCCATAATTAAATTAGAATTCTACTTTTTATATCAGATGAAATACTATATAAAATGTCCAGAAAATCTAGTGTTAATGAGGCTGTGCAGCCTGGACATTTGATGTCCCATCTGTGGGAATGTGAATTAACCCAACCATTCTGAATAATTATTGGCTCTGTGTGTTAACAGGCTAGAATCCTAAAACAAGGATCTTAATTCTAAAATAAAATCCTATTCTAAGAATATGCCAAGGGTTGATAATCAAGGAAGTGTCAAAGTTATAGAGAAGAACCTTCACCCTAGCATTATATTTGTAATCATCCATATAAACCAGATAGTGTTGAATGAAACTACAGAAAACTAAAAAGCCTAGCGAATATGTTTCTCTTTGTGTACAACTGTAAATGCACACATCTATCCATGTAAAGTTTTACATCTCAAGAGGATAGGTACCAACATGTTAACATGCTGTATCTATAAGATACGAAATTTTACTTTCCTACAATTTCATACATACACACACACAATCTCTCTCTCTCTCTCTCACACACACACACACAGAGGATATATGTACACAAAAATATATATATAAACATACATACTTATATAGATACACACACACATACATATACACAGATGGTCACCAACTTATAATGGTTCAATTTATGATGTTTTTTAACTTTATGATGAAGCAAAAGTGATAGCTTTGAATAGAATATAACTATTCTGCTTTTCACTTTCAGTACAATATTCAATAAATTACATAAAATATCCAATACTTTATTATAAAGTGGGTTTTGTATTTAATGATTTTGCCCAACTGTCAGCTGATGTAAGTGTTCTGAGCACATTAAAGGTATGCCAGGCTAAGTTGTGATGTTCAGTGTGTTAGGCATATTGAATACATTTTAACTACAGTATTTTCAATTTATGGTCATCTTATCAAGACAACCCCATTGTACATTGAAAAGCATTTGTATTGCATTAAGCATGTTATATAATATTTTTTATTGAAATTACTGGCAACTTTTGAAAAAATGAAGTAAAGTGCTTTGCTATTGGTTAAAATGCTTTTGGCCAGGGGCAGTGGCTCACGCCTGTAATCCAGCACTTTGGGATGCCAAGGCGGGTGCATCACATGAGGTCAAGAGTTTGAGACCAGCCTGGCAAACATGGTGAAACTCCATCTCTACTAAAAATACAAAAATTATCCGAGTGTAGTGGCTTGCAACTGTAATCCCAGCTACTTGGGAGGCTGAGGTGGGAGAGTTGCTTGAACCAGGCAAGCAGAGGTTGCAGTGAGCCAAGATCATGCCATTGCACTCCAGCCTGGGCAACAGAGTAAGATTCTGTCAAAAAAAAAAGAAAGAAAGAAAGGAAAAAAAGTTTTTAGCTTCGAGTAACAGAATAGTCAACTAATTGTAGAAAAAATCAAGGAGCAATTTTACCAAATCGCACAACAAGTAGATGGTATCAATGATTAGTTAATTCAACATGATCCACGTCTTTGTGATTCTCTTATCTTTCTACCTGTTTTCAAGATGGCTATGGCATTCCCAGCCTTACAGCTTAATGGAACAAAATCCAATGACAGGAAAGAATAAGTGAGGGCATTTTGGAACTTTAAGGATTGGAAAACAGGGATGCCAAATGTCCAGTAACATGGGATAACCGCTCCTAATCAAGGATTGCTATATGTCCTGAATGACTTTCTAATGTAATGAAGGTGAATAACCTGCTTCTTTTAATTATACAAACCAAAATGTAACTGCCTAAGCGCCAAGTACTTTTGCATGGTTTTAATGTGCCATGAATTTTGCAGGAATGAAACTACTGTGTACATGAGAAAAGATGGTAGAATTTTTCGTTTAGATACTCATTTCAGAGTCTCAATAGGAAAAAGAGAACACACTCAAACTAAGATAATTTTACATGGGTTCATTTCCAAAGAGACCGTTTATGAAAATGTCAGGGGAGAAGGGTGAAGGAATCACAGAGATCACACCCCACGATAACTCTGGGTTAGTAGCAGCGGGCAGATTTCTGGGGAGTAAACTGACCTGATCACACAAGGAAACTGATTTTCTTATGAAAAAGAGAGGTCAAAGAGACCCAGCAGAGAGGGAGTTTAGGCAATAATCCCCAATCCCACTTCCTCCTTCCCTTTAATCTCATGAACATGCGTAGAAGTCAATGAGCAAGGGAAACTATTGAGATATTCAATATGGACCATTCCACATGGACAAAAGCCAGTAAATAGGGGAGTATAACAGGGGATAAGGATCAAGCAGAAAGTATCTATCACATTTACCAGTGCAGATCAATCATGTCAACAATAGAAACGGCAGTTTTGGCATTTGGTTATTCAATGAAACTATATTATCAAGACAACCCCATTGTACATTGTATTTTACATATGTATATTTGTAGCTTTTTATTTACAATGTTTCAAGGTATGGGTGAAGATATGAAAATCTCATTATGTTCTATTGCATTTGATATGTAAATGTTCTGGCACAATTATATACATTTTGGATTATATATTGACAGTAAATTATTCCTCCTTTGTTAGCTGCAGCATAACATTAATATTTTCAACAACTTGAATGCATACATTGTGTTCTCACTAATAGTTTAGAATAGTGAAGGGGTCTTTGAAGAATTTCTTATGAAGTAGAGGCATTGGGTCAGACAAAGCTGAAAACCATTGGCTTAGATTAATCACTATTTATCCTAGGGCTGAAGAGGGCCAATTGAAGACACAAATGTCCAATCGCTCTATGATCTGGGAGTTCTATGAACCAGAGAAATAGAGACTGGTTCTTAAGGAGGTAATAAGTGTGCCTTCTATGGTTTATAATAATATGCATTGTCTTAACAATCGAATGTTTAAAGTTAATGCCCTCATAATATGCAAAATGTTTAATAAGTCCCTGTGTTCAAGTAGTTGACAATGAAATTGGTGAAGTATTGTAAGTCTTTTGAAGAGCATTAAACAGCAGAGAATGTAAGAAATTTGTCTCTATAATACTTTGGGCCTTCTGTGTTTCCTAAGGGCACATTCATATGATCTAATAACTGAGCAAAGAGAAGCCTAAAGGATAGTTTATGGCTTCATTTGTTTGTTTTTGCCAATTAACATACATTTCTGGATTAAAAGTCAACTATCTTTTTCTTGGGAGTCAACTATAGGAGAAGATAGCAAAGAGGCAAGGAAAGTTATAGCAGCTCGACAGCGTTACCCTGGAAATATCCGTATTGTGGGCCGCTATGGCCTACCTTTATCAGTCAGATAACAATGTCCAAGAGGCAAGCTTGGTACCATTGCTCTTAGTGAATCTCTGCTGCCAGCCTTTTATCCTAATGCTCTCAAAAGACCCATTTAATGGACCTTCCTGAAATTGTGCTCTGGATCAATATGAGGCTCATTGATACGGCATTTTTGGAATTCACCATTTGCTTATTTATTAAACCTAGGATAGTTGCCTGACTTCAATCATCTGAAATCCTCTCCATGACTTTCAAAATTACCAACATTGGTTCCAACATCATTCCTAGAGGACATTTCAGTGGAGTATATTCATCTGACATTTGACTTATTTATAACAGTAAGAATCTATGATGATTCCTCCCAAAATAATCCCACATTGACCCAATTTGGGTCACCTTTGAGGGTCTTATCCTTAATATCAGAGATCTGTTCTATACATTTGAGTCTTAGAAACAATTACTAGCTTCTCTCTGAATTTAACTGAAGTTCCTTACTTTTATTCAGCCTATTACCCAAATTACATAATGTATTGAAGGCTAAAAACTGTCCAAATTTCTGACTACATTTAGTTAAAAATGGGAATATGACTTTTTCTAACTTGGCAAAGATTATGTTTTTTTCATGAAGAAATATAGGCATATTTAAACACTCAGGATCTGAGAGTTTGAAATACATGAAACTTAGCAAGTGGTCTTTAAGTAGTTTTCGTTTCTAAATTATAGTACATACCATTGAATGCTACAGAAGAAAAGACAATGATTACTCATAACCATTGCCTTTATGATATCCTTCCAAAGGAAACCAAATGTCCCTGTGCTTGGACTCACACAGCAGGAATGTTTACCTTGCTTTGATGTCACTAACAAACACTTGTGCCTAGTCATTGAATTCTAATGCATTTAAGCCATCTTGAGGGTAGAGCCCCAGAGAAAAGTACAAATGGAAAATTCATTGATTTTTGATTTTGCTTTCCTATGGATTAAATTTAACACTTTCTTATAAATCTCTTCCTTTGCAGATCATATGTGATAAATAGTTATCCAACTTTCTAGACGTCCACCCAGAGCTACTTCCATATGAAGAGGTGGAAACGGATTCTGTGCATGACACTGGTTAGGCTCGGGCACTGTTTTTTTTAAAGGAGATTTTTAAAAATTTGTTTGTTTTCCTTGTACACATAGCCATAATACTGTGTTGCTGACTGCCCTCTGGGAACGAAGTCATACCAATCACAAATACATTGCCTAAAGCGGGAGGCTTGTTACTCTGCTGTGAATTCCATCTCCTCTTATGTTTTAAAGATGCTACAAACTTGAGACATGACTATGTAGATGACATTCCCGGCAAATCCCCAAATAACACTTAATGAGATTTCAAATACCAGGATTATGAAACAGTGAGAGATATAAAGAAATAAAGAAAAGCACAGTATATGTGTAGAAGGCATTAAAACATAAATTTTATAATTATGAAAGCATATAAGGAACAAGTTTTATTCTAAATAGCAATTAAATCAGAACTACCATACAGGGAATAAAAGTGAATATGAAACCATTGTACCGACAATCACAGAGCCCTTTTTCTGCTGCGTGATAGAATTTAGTGTTTACTAAGGAAGAAAAAAATACAAGATATCTTAAATTTGGTACTTTCCAACAAATTTAAGAAATGTGTACACTCTTGAGGAGGCTTAAGAAGTCTCTGACTAAATCACTGGAAAAGAAAAGCAGTGAAAAGCAAAATAACTATTACTCAACAATAACAACATTTATTACTATTATACTAATATAAACACACTGTTAAGCATCAACATTTCAGTTACTCACTGAGCCCAAAGTCATTTTTCATGAACCTTTCACAACACTGATAACCTATTGAAAAATGATTGAAAACAAAAAAGCTTATTGCTTTCCAAGTCCTTTTAAAGCCTTCTCATGTGTCATTTCATATAATCCTTATAACGAATCTAACAGGTATATACTGACTTTATCTCTGCACAGAAAAGAAAACTGAGTCATATTCAGAATAAGTTGCAAAGTTCCCCAGATAATCAGTGTCATAGGTGAAATTTGATGTCACAGTGTAGTCGAGTGTAATTTAGGGAAGCAGTACAAATGATGGTTGAAAGCACAGGCTCTGGGGTAAGCAGCCTGAAGTAAAAATCTAGTTCATACCTTTAGTGGCTGTGTGATCTTGGGAAATTTCCCTTAATTCTCTGTGTCTTGGTTTTATCGTTCCATCCATTTTTGCCTCTCATATACGCTGGTGAGCATCACACTAGTTTATGCTTCTAGGACACTTAAAACTACCTGGCTCTTGATACATTTTAACCATTTTGTATCATTTTCTTCAGCTTGAGTATTTCATGGCCAGATGGAAATCAATTTCAATATGAAAAAATGTTCATAATTCAACAGGAAGAAATACAAAACCTTATAAACAAATTTGTTTTCCTGGCAAGTATATTTGGAAGCTATGTTCAATTGAGAAGGGGAAGGGAAAGCCTCTAAGGGCATCGATTAATCAATGACCGGAAGCTGATGAGACTTGTCTGGAATTTTCTGGAGACTCTGAGACTTAAAATTGTGACAAAGATAAGGAGATGAATTGAGTATTGCGGAAGAGACATTTTCTGAAGTCAGCAGACAAAGGACAGACAAATATGGTAAGGGGAAAATGGTATTAAGTAATAATATCTATGAAGTGCTTTCGAAAGTATGACACATGTAAATTGTGCTAAATGTAAACTATCATGATTATATCATTACTGTCTGACGAATACAACTATTCCCACTTCAGTTAGCCACATAAGATCAATTTTCCTATACCTTAGAGAATACCAGTAACCTCCAGTTCAGAGACAGCATAAATATCTATCCACAGCTGAGCAGACACATACAGCTAGCTACCAGATGAAATGGGCTTTATCTTCAAATACTATTGTTTTCCATTTTTAGTTGTGGCAAAATACACTCAACAATTTGCACCTTGCCGGGCGCGGTGGCTCAAGCCTGTAATCCCAGCACTTTGGGAGGCCGAGGCGGGCGGATCACGAGGTCAGGAGATCGAGACCATCCTGGCTAACACGGTGAAACCCCGTCTCTACTAAAAATACAAAAAAAAAAAAGTAGCTGGGTGAGTTGGTGGGCGCCTGTAGTCCCAGCTACTCGGGAGGCTGAGGCAGGAGAATGGCGTGAACCCGGGAGGTGGAGGTTGCAGTGAGCCGAGATCGCGCCACTGCACTCCAGCCTGGGGGACAGAGCAAGACTCCCGTCTCAAAAAAAAAAAAAAAAAAAAAAAAAAAAAAAAAAAAAAAAAAACAATTTGCACCTTAACCACTGTTAAGTATACAATTCAGTGTTATTAAATGTATTCACAATGTTGTGCAAGCATCACCACCACCCATCTCCATAATTCTTTTTGTCTTGTAAAATTGAAATCCTGTACCCATCAAACAGTGACTCCCCATTCCCCGCTCTCCCAGGGCAACTACAGCTTTACTTTCTGTCTTGATGAATCATACAATATCAAATGCAATTTTTAAGTTATTTAAAATCTTTTGTCTGGAAGCAAAGTGGAAGTTAGCATCAATGGCTATGCCTTCAGTGAGTTCTGAGACCACATTACAATGTAGCTACCTATTTATCTTTTATTACATTCTAGACCTATTCTTTCTTCCTGGCACAAAAATATCTTCTTTGTAGATTATGGCATTTACCTCTATCTCCACACCTTTTTGCATCTCTCAGCCACAGATCATCAGCCTCTTGCTTAGTCTTCCATTTAATGACAATTTCTGTTTAGTATACAACAGCCCTTCTCCCTGCAATGCAATTTCTTCACTCTGAAAATCTCTGAGTCTGGCTACTGGTCTCTGTTATGTACTCATTCCTAGAGTCATGTCTTCAAATATTTCTCAGAACTTCTTCACATCTAAAAATCTAGGATTGATGTATTACTCTCTGACTATATTCTTCTGATATTTCAAGTATCCTGTATAACTTCTTCATCTGCCCTTGCTTTTCTTCTACATCAAGATATCAAGTTCATGGACTTCCCAATTCATCATTTTAAAAATTTATTTCAAGCCTTTATGAGTCACTACAATACACATATGTTCTCAGGAATTGTGGCCCTACAATTTGTATGTGGGAACAGTTCCTGTGTCAGGCATTATGGACATTAGAGTAAATAAATTCTAGCCCCTGCCTACAAGCAGCTAATTCCCAGCCTAAGACAGACTGCAAGCAACTAAAACACAGAGTGGTGAGTCTAAGGAAACTGATTAGGATGTACCTAATTCAAGCTGGGAATATCAGAAGAAAAACTTTTTGAAAGTCATGAGACATGAGCTGTGCCTAAAAGAATAAAAAATATAGAGAGAAATAAGAAGAAATAAATTAGGGAATGAGATGAGTACAATAGTAGAAAAAGGAAATCTCTTCAGGTCAAGGGAGCTTAGAGATGAAACAGGGTGTGAGAGTACGTAGGGAGGCTCATAACCTCAGTGTGGTTGGAGAAAACAGGCTGAAAGGAGAAACGGGAGAAAGTTACAAAGGGAATCAAATGTGTTAGTAGTTGAGGGAGAAGCAAATATTGAATACGACCCACAGATCTTGGATAACCCAGTGTTTGGTAGTAACTTACATGAAAGGTTTTGACAAAATAGCGGGATAGATGGAGAAAATAATGACTAAGTGTTATATTTCCTCAGTAGAAACAAACAAACAAAAAACGTGTAATCACAGCCTGATCTTTTAACTGGCCTCCACTTATCTTGCTGCCTGGATTGGCATACATATTCCGCTGCCTGAAAACTGCCCAACACGTTTGAAAGGTTGTTGCTCACTATTACACCCAGGCATTCCTGCTTCACCAGCTGAGTTGTAAGGGGCCTCCAGGAGGCCTCGATTGTTCTCCTTATCATATACATTATTTTCATTTATTGATTTGCCCAAAACATCTAATGTAATATTACGGACACCAATAACATGAATACAAACATAGCTATAGACACTAAAAAGTAAATTGATGTCTCTTGAAAGGCTGTCATGTCTTAGATGCTAAATTTGGAATATGTGCTTCTAATAAATAAATAGCTTGCTTTAATCATTCTGGTTTATGAATATAATATAGGGGAGCAGCTTTGATTTTGCCCTTAATCTTAAAAAACAATTAGCCAGGCATGGTGGCAGCACCTGTAGTCACAGCTACTCAGGAGGCTGAGGCAGGAGAATGGTGTGAATCCGGGAGGTGGAGCTTGCAGTGAGCCAAAATCATGCCACTGCACTGCAGCCTGGGCGACAGTGTGAGACTCCATCTCAAAAAAAAAAAAAAAAGATCATACAAGGAGCAAATGATGATTTAGCATAAAACACAGTTCATAGGACTCAAACTTTGTTATTTTATGGGATTATACTAACCTGTTAATATTAAAAATTTACCATTTCAAAAGAAGAAATATTGGTCTGGGAAAATTGCCATTGCTTATACAGAAGAACGGAGGAATCTTTTTGAGCACAACAATTCTAATGATATTCCTCATCACTGGTTCCAAAACCAAGCCCAAGGAAGGCCTGCATAGGGATAACGTGTAGAACATGCAAAAGAAATACACATCACCAGCTCCTCAACCCAGAGCTCCAAGGGAATGGCCAAGGAAGCTGTATTGTCCTAAGAAATTTGAGACTGTTTTGACTTACATTAAATCCTGCTCAATCATATGTATGTACACAGACACACACACACACACACACACACACACACACACAGACGGTGTCGTCAGTGAAGCCTCTAACAATGCATCTTGACTGGATAGATTCGACAATGAAAATGACTGGAAGAAAATAGGGCTTCATAAGTTTCACTTAGTATTCACATAACACATTAAAAGGACATCTCCTAAATTAAATCTTGTCTATGATAAAAAGGCAGACAATCATGACCCAAGGCTAATTTATAACCGCAGAAATGTTCAAGACAGACCAATGCTTGCTATGTTTAGGAACTGACAAGAAAGTACAGGTATTTATAATCTACCATTTTGCTTCATTTCATACCAGGTGACCTTCTTAATGCAGGCAATAGAGAATTGCAAGATTTGTCGGAGATTTCAGGTCTTTGGAAAGCTATGCCCTTTCACAAGAACAGCCGTGGAAACAGGAAGAAAGTCAATTCCCACTTAAGGCAATCAGAATTTACAAATATTCCTTCCTTCATTGAAATTTCAATAGGCACTTCAATATTATCTTTAATTAATTCTTTTGTTACAATCATACATCACATAACATTTTGGTCAAGGATGGTGCACACGTATGACAGTGGTGCAATAAAATCATAACACTGTATTTTTACTGTACCTCTTCTATGTTTAGACACGTACAGATACACTTACTGTATAGATATAAGTAAGCATATAGATATACTTCACTGTTGTGTTACAATTGCCTACAGTATTTAGTGCAGTAACATACTGCACAGGTTTGTAGCTTAGGAGGAATAGGCTATACCATATAGCCTAGGTATATAATCAGCTATAGCATCTAGGTTTGTGTAAGTAAACTCTGTGATGTTCATACAATAATAAAATTGTCCAGCAATGCATTTCTCAGACATCCCCTGTCATTAAGTGACACATGACTATATTAGTTAACACTGTGGGAACTTCATGGGAAATGCACTCTGCAGCTCCATCATAAATAGAAACCGTTTATGTCAAAAAACACATAAAAGCATAGTTGCAAGATTACAATTCCTTCCAGATATTTCATTTAGTATCTCCACAGATCACTAACTGCATGAATAGCATTCTTGAATCTCCACTGCCTCACATTTGATTTCAGGTCATTCCATCAATTGTCAAAGACGCATCCAACATTAACTTTCCAATTACTGGTTTGGATTGTGTCAACATTGTCATCCTGGGCCACAACAACACAAAAGGCTAACTCGGTGAGGTAACATAGACACCGATCAGTGAGATTTTGCTGACAGGTGGTACCATTTTTTACCAAGATCAAGGGTATTCATACCTTCAGGCATATAGATAACATTGAAAAGGGCAGGTTCGCAGATAAAAAGGCAATGAGGAAGGGTTATTGCAGGATACATGAGCTACGGTGTCTCCTGTTTAACCTGAGTCTGAAGAGATTCAAAGTGCAGGTGCCATGCATGCCTCTTCAATAGTTCCATGTCGATTGATTTTCTGGGCTACACGTCCCAGCATTCAAATTGCTAAATGCATATAAACGACAACTGAATATTTATAACCTGGATTTGTGCTTTTGAGTGACCTTATCTATAGTTATGTGCTTCAGTGATCTAACTTGGGGTTGACTCCAAACTTTGATAAAGTAAAGACCCTGCTTATTCCTTGAGTATTGCTGCACTGACAACTGATTTAGTGAATGCCACTGTGAAAATAATAAACCTCTTGGTGAATATATTGAGACATGTCTTGTAACCTGTACACATCTTAACCAGGGATGTTACTTGATCTTTCTATGTACAGGAGTGTGTGGAGATAGAACAACATACAGGATTGTAATTGTTGCCTGTGAGACTAATAGAAAATTCAAGCTAGTGACGTATGTTTATGCATGGCACACTTCTCACCAGCAATTTTAGGAAGTTCTACCCACAAACCATATGTCTTTTGATATGTGGGTTACCTTGGAGAGAGAAAAAGAAAATCTGAACACAGGCACGGAATCCTTTAGAATTTTATCTAGAGTTGGACTTGTCCCAAAGCTTTTGTATAAACTTGCTTGATGAGCAACTGTTGTCCACTGGTACCTTCACTGTACAATCCACACACAACCAAACTTCACAACTGGAGTCCTAAATTTGCACTTTGTTTGGTAAAGTTGAATGAAAAATTGTCTTTTAAGCTTATGCTCTCTTATGAAAGCTGTTATTAGATTAATTTTACTCCAAGATATGCCAGTTAGGAAATAACTTCCAATTTAATTTCACCAGCCCCCTGTGGGTGGACTAATTAGTCATACATCACACTTACTCTGGTGGTGAAATGCCTCAAAAGAAGGTCTGCAGAGTGTTGCTCTACCTAGAAGGACATGAATAAAGAGACATAAAAATCATTCATTAAGAAGGAAGAAGACTTTCCGTGCCTAGATTTTCACTTGTAGGATCCAATTAATTTTATCACTTAATATTTTGTCCTGGTGGGCATTCATTTTACAAGTTTGTAAGATCAGTAGAAATGGAAACTTTCAGAAATCAAACTGTAAATGTTCTGTAGACGTTGACAGAAAGAGCTATTTGGAGCTGTGCTTTTGCCAATTAGACACTCTGAGAAAATCTGTGAAAGGATATTTTCAGGAAGTCATTGAACCCCCTAAAAATCAAGTTTATTGCTCTTACCATAAATATAAATAATTTATTATCAACCATTTTCAATATTCTAATAAGTAACCTTTATTGTTCATTTCATTGGCATGATCTACGTAGACACATGATTTATCTTCTTTTGCAATAAATTCAGAAAATTTGCTGCCTGGAAAAGCCATGTTTTAAAATTACCACCTGTTTGATGATTTTCTTATAAAAACATTTCCACTTAAGTATCTATCTCTATTTGTCCTTTATTTTCCCTTCCATTCTAGCTCTACCCCTTGTCTCCTTTGTGTGTCTCAGGATAAGTGCCCTATAACATTATGTATTTCTGGAAACCCTTCGATACAATGTTATTACATGTTAAAAAAAAAGTATGTTTTAGCAAACTCTTTGTTCAAGATTATCTTTGACTACTTGCCTATTAGACAATTTTTGTAGGCTCCATATGCTATTAATTTATATTCACTTTTAGAAGAATTTTCATCAAAAGCAAAAGTCTTATGTAAATTGATTATATGCTACTTGTACTTCTGTGTATATATACACGCAGAGCCACATACATATATGTAACTCCGGAGGCCTGCCTGGACTGTTTAATAACTGTCCTGAACAAGAGCAAGAAAAAGCTGGGCAAATTTCAAACAACAGGTTGAACTGGGGAGCTCACATCTTTGCATAAAATAGACACTAGTGGCCTTTAAAAATTAAACATTTCTACTGTTTTAAAAAATTATAGCCATCATAGTATGAGGAAAAAAATGTAATAATCCTTTTTAATTCTTGCCATTTTATTAACCACAGAGTCCTTACGCCCTAACTTCTTTGGTATCCCTTTGAGATTAAACAGAACACTGAATTTAAAATTCTGAGAAATAAATAATTACACCATTTACTTGAGGCACTCTTTCACCTTTCAAGAACTATTTTGAGAATTCATTAGCTAAATATTGCTATAATGCAGGCTAGTAATAAATGGAAATAACGAGTTCATTGTAAAGTTTAAACTCATGATGGTATGATCTGGAATTTTTGTTAACCTAGAATACATAATTAGCTCTAGAGGTGAAATGAAAGACAAAATCACTTCACATATTAGTAAAAAACAAATAATGTAACTTTATAAGCTACTGCTGTTCTTTTGCTCTTGAGAACCAGTGACATCTCTAATTAGAGAACATTATGGAAAGGTTAAAGATGAGAATACGTGCAGTCTGTCTACAGGAAACCTCAACTGTTCAGGTTAATGAAATGTCTGCAGAAGTCATATTAATTAGCAGGTTCACAGGAAACTAACATTTATTGTATAAATTCCATGGTAAAATGTATTAGGGCTCCAGGCACACAACTGTGCGCCATCTACGTTACCACACAGTGCCTACTTCTTTCCGTCTTTATTCATTTCTCTCCTGATGGTCTGTATGTTATTGTTACATAGTTCTAAAAATCTTCCATGAGGCAGAAATTTCATTTAATGATATAGCTTTGAAAATAAAGAAAAACAGTAGAAACTTTCTATTTTTTTGTAAAGCAGAATTGTTGAATTTTCAGTTTCATTTATGTAATGTCACAAGGTGACAAATGTATTTATTTAATTCCCTCTTGTTGTTATTTTTGTCTAACATCAACCAAAGCCATTTCTTTCA
Organism: Symphalangus syndactylus; assembly: GCF_028878055.3. Classification (NCBI taxonomy): domain Eukaryota; kingdom Metazoa; phylum Chordata; class Mammalia; order Primates; family Hylobatidae; genus Symphalangus; species Symphalangus syndactylus. The sequence continues at coordinate 104,636,772 of NC_072437.2, read as the reverse complement.
TTTGAAGGTGAAAACTGCTCATCAAAATCCAGTTTAAGCTGAGAAAGAAAGAACTAAATTTTGCATGAGAGATTATACACTTCATAAGTATAAAACAGGATCAGAAACAATGGTGGATTAGCAATTTTAAAAAAGGTGAACGCAGGTTATCATCAAATCAACTGTTACCAACACACCAATTCCACCCCTAGGCCAGAAAATTAGCCACTTCCCACAGGAAAACAAGAATTGAAGACAAACTTCACCAGTGAAAGTTGGTTATTTTTTTTCCATCCTTGCATCAACTAAAATGATATCTATAGTTCCTCTTAACACTTTTCTTACTTTCAAATATGTGGGTATGCCTAATTAGCTGAGGCCATGTTTCATACGCACATCTGGCTACAAGGGAAACTGGGAATTTGAGCCCCAATCCTAATGTTTGTAGAGTATTTAGAAATTTGAGAATTCTCTCCAAATAAAGAGTTTTTTAAAACATTGTTAGACAAAAAGTTTGAATTACAAAATGTGGTAGTAGCTCATGTCTAACTCAAATGCAGGGAAAAAAAAACATAAACTCTAAAAAAACATAAATACACCTTTGATGGTAATAAGAAACAGAAAATAGGCAGAAATAGTAGAATATTTCACCACTGATGAAGTTTTTAACCATTGAATAAAGAAAAATTGCAATGATTTAAATTTGCATCAATGCAGCTTCACACCTGATGACACTCCCTGGTCTGTGCAAAATTGCATGTTTACGAGTAAAGCAGTGAGTTTTACTAGCTTGAGGAATAAGAGCACAGAGTTCCAGGCTGACAGAAAAGAAGAACTGGGAAATTTGAGTGACATGGGAGGAAATCTCACACAAGTGAAAGTCACAGAGGAGAATGTCACAGAGTAAAAATCTAAAATCAGCACTTAAACTTCACTCAGATATATGACGGCTGCTACATTTCACATTGATAAAAAGAGACTCCATAGAATCCAGCAGAAAACAACAGCTAAATTGCTAGTACAGAGCAGATATTTCAACCATTGCATATAGCTCAGGAGTAAAAGTTTGGTGTTTGACTACACAAAGAAGACTAATATTAGAAAAGAGTCGTTCTTCAAAGGAAAATAAAAGAACCTATCTCTACAAAATATCATCCACATAATCTAACATATAACTTCACCTGTCTAGACATAGAACCAGGAAAATATGACGCATAAGAAAAAAAGTAAACAATGGATTAAGACATTGAAATGGCCCACACGCTGGGATTAGAAGAAAAGAAATTTAAAATAAGCTATTGTAAGCATATTCAAGGATTTAAGGAATAGATTGTCAGAAGAGTGAATATATGGAGAATCTCAACAGAGAAGTAAAAATGATAAAGAAATAATGGGACAAATTTTAGAACTGAGGGACAGAATATCGTATATAAAAATGACATCGTACGCACATACCAGTAAATTAAAGATGGCAGAAAAAAACTATCAGTGCACTTAAAAACAGATCAAGAACAATTTCCCAATACAGTTAAGAATACAGAGGAAGAAAAATAATAAAAATAGGGCCAGTCTAGAACTAATATAATTGGAGTCCTAGAAAGAGTAGAGAAGGAGAAAATGAGACAGAAAAAGCTATTTGAAAAAGTAAAGACCAAAAGTTTTCCTAATTGTCAGCATATATCAACTTACAGGTTTAAGAAACTCAAAGAACAGAATAAAAATAAAGAACCAAATGCAGACATATCATAGTCAAACCACTGGGCAAAAAAAGAGTAAATCTTGAAAGTAGCTACAGGGACGGAGAAAAATAATGTACATACATGGAAACAAATAGACAGATGACCTGTCATCAGAAATGACAGTTTAAAAAGCAATGAAACCACATCTTCAAAATAAAAAAAAAAACCTGTCAACTCCAAATTCTATAACTAGAAAAAGTAATTCTTGAGAAAATAAAGATTTATTCAGATAAAAGAAAGCTTCGAACATTTGTCATTAGCGGACCTAAATACAAGAAATGCAAATGAAAATTTTTCAGGCTAAAGAAAGATAACAACAGATGGAAATTCTGAACTACAGGAAGCAAGGAGAAGCTCTAGGAATGGCAAGTGCATCAACATGAAAAACTGAGGCTTTTTTCTTTTAGTTTTATAACAAACAACTGATGGTTTAAATAAAAAATTAAGTGTACTGTTCATAATGTATATAAACTATTCTAAATTAATAGCTCTGACAGGAGACTAAATGCAACAATTTTGCTGCAACATTTCTTTATGTTACATGAAAACGTTGACTGTTAACAGTAAGTGGACTGCAATAAGTCCAGGGTGCTGACTATAATCCCTAGAGAACCACCACATCATACGAAGACATTCTTCTAAAATGCCAATAAAGGAATTAAAATGAAATGCCGAATATTGTTCAGTTAATATAAAAAGGCATGAAAGAAAGAACAGAGGAGCAAAAAATGATGGAACAAATAGAACATAAGAGCAAAAGAGGCCAGGCACGGTGGCTCAGGCCTGTAATCCCAACACTTTGGGAGGCCGAGGCGGGCGGATCACGAGGTCAGGAGATCGAGACCATCCTGGCTAACACGGTGAAACCCCATCTCCACTAAAAATGCAAAAATTAGCCGGGCGTGGTGGCGGGCGCCTGTAGTCCCAGCTTCTCGGAGAGGCTGAGGCAGGAGAATGGCGTGAACCCGGAAGGCAGAGCCTGCAGTGAGCCGAGATCGCGCCCCTGCACTCCAGCCTGGGCGACAGAGTGAGACTCCGTCTAAAAAAAAACAAAAAAAAAAAAAGAAAAAAAGAAAAAAAAAGCAAAATAGCAGGCTTAAATCCAACCTTATCAATAATTATTTCAAATGTAATTTAAATACTTCAAATAAAACACAGATTGTCCATCGGTATATTCTGTTGTATGAATATACCACATTATCTTTATTCATCTGCCAATAGACATTAATAAAAGTACCTATAAGAGATGCATGCCAAATATTATGATATAGATAAGCTGAGAGTAAAATAATTTCCAAGTATACCATGGAAACAACAAGCACAAGTAATCTTATGTGGCTATATTAATAGAAGAAAAAGTAGACCTCCAAACAAGCAATATTACAACAGAAAGCTATTTCATAATTATCAAATGTCAAGTACTTATGAAGACATAATGCTGTATTGCTAACTGATAGAATAACTAAAGAAAGTTAAGATAAAATAATTTTGACAACAGCTTGACCTAATCAATATTGACCAAGACGATAGAATATATGTTCTATTATGCTACACGTGAAACATTTATCAATAGGCTATAGACCACAAAATATCCCTCAAGAAGTTTCAAAACACTGTAATCATAGGAAGTATGCTTTCTGACCATAATGAAAATGAGTTAAAATGGGTAAAAACAAGCTACCCAGGAAAGTCTACACTACTGGAAGATTTAAATACACCTTAAAATGCCCTTTAGCTCAAGGAAGAAATCATAAGTAACACCTTAAAATACATTGAACTGAATACAAATAAAAATATACTATATCAAAATGTGTGGGATAAAGTTAAGCAGACCCAGAGTAAAGTTTTTGTATAAATGCTTATTCTAAAAAAGAGAAGTTCAAAACAAGTGAACTAATTTTCTACCTTAAAAAGAAAATCTAAAACAAGAGAGCAAATTAAGTCCAAAACAAGTAGAAGAAAGGAAATAAAACACAAATTAGAAATCAATGAGACAGAAAAGAGACACAGGAGAAAATTAATATGGCCAAAAGTTAGTTCTGTGAGAAAGAAAGAAAACACAAATTATAAATATCAGGGATTAATGAGATTGTACAGTTGTAGACACAAGAGACATTAACAAGATAATGGAATATTGTGAAACATTTTATACCAATTTTCATTACTTGGATGAAAGGGTGAATTCCTTGGAAAAAAAACTTATAAAAAAATTCACAAGATTAAATGGAGCATATGAATTGACATTTATTAAAGTAATTAATTGTCAAATACTTGCACATAAAAACATTAAAGAAAAAAAAATAAGCAAACTCCAGATCCAAAGAGTTTTGCTGGTGAATTCTTTCAAACATTTAAAAAAAATAAAATGTTTAAATTATTTCAGAAATAAAGAAGGGGGAAATTCCAAACTTGTTTTATGAGTCAGAATTCTGATACCAAACTACAAAACCCAGGAATGCAACACTGATTTCAGCTTAAAGAGCTATCACCATTCTAATCTGTGATTCTAATGAATTTGGCTATCTTAGATACTTTATACAAGTGGAATCACACAGTTTGTCCTTCTGTGACTCATTTCCTTTACTTAGCATTAATGTCCTCTAGGTTCATCCATGTTGCATATTGCAGGGCTTTCTGTTTTTAAAGCTGAATAATACTCCGTTGCATGAATATACCACATTTTCTTTAACTATTCATCTGCCAATAGACATTAACCTTATTCCCACATTTTGATTTGTGTAAATAATGCTGCAATGAGCCTGAGAATCAGAGAATCATCCCAATTTCAATCCTTTCAGATAAATAACCTGAAGTGAGATTGCCAGATCATATAGTAGTTCTACTTTCTTAATTTTTTTGAGGAGCCACCGTACTGCTTACCACAGAGGCTGCACAGTTTTACATTCCCAGAAACACTGTACAAGTGTTCCAATTTCTCCCCATTCTTAACACTCATTATCTTTTTCTTTCAAAAAGACCATTCTAACAGGCTTGAGGAAATATCTCTGTGGTTTTGATTTGCATTTCCCTGATGATTAGTGATGCTGAGCATTTTTTTCATGTACCTGTTAGTCATTTGGACATTTCATTTGGAGAAATATCTATTGCTGATTAAAAAAAGAAAAAACTCTCAGCAAGCTAGAAAAAGAAATTTTCTCGAAGTGATGGAAAGCATCCACAAGAAAACGTATAAACAATATTATATTTAATGGTGAAAGCGTAAATGTTTAAACCACATAGATTAGGACAAGGAAAGGATGTGTGTGTTCATCACCTCTATTCAACACTGTACTGGTGATTCCAGATTTTGAGTATAAATATTTAGGGGACAACTGTTGTCACTGAAGCCCAAATCTTGGTCATCCTCAGAAAAAAAAAAAAAAGTTGATTAGGTTGTATATAATCTAATTCTACTTGCTTTGGGCTTAATTTTAGAGAAATTCAATTAAGTTGCTTAATTTAAGCAAAAGTTGCTTAAATTAAGCAACTTAATTGAATTTCTCTAAAATTACAGCTTGTATCAACTCTAGAATTTATTGGGCACCTCGTAGGACATAAACACTGGAATTTGGTGAGAGACATCAGGTAGGAAAGAGCCTGGCTCTGACATAAATTCAACACACAGAGGGGGACACATGTTATGAGACTGACCTGCCTTCTCCATCTCATAAAAGGGGTTCTTGTTGCTGGTAACACAGATTAAACTATTTCAATTACATTCAAGATAAAAGGATTAGCAATTGTATGTAAGATGAAAAAATCACCCCACAGGAAGACAAAAGTCTCACAAAAGGATAATTAAACTAGCCAACACTTTGAAATTTAGGCAGAGATCACGCTTTCTGGGTGAACTAAAGTAGCAAGAACAAAGTAGAGGCTCCAATTCTAGGAAAAAGGGCCCCTAATAAGGTTTACGATCCAGAAACTCAAGAAATCCAGACAGAAGGATGCAGTCTCCGCATTCAAGGCAGTAGCAATACCTGGATTACTAAGCCAATCCCCAAAGCAGGAACTCATAAACACGAATTGGATTGAGGAAGAAGCTTGCCCACCAGAAGATTTAGGTTATTACAAGGTAGAATGTGATAGAGAAAACGAGCATGGGACTGGAAACAAAAGGAGGAAGCCCCATGATTACAACTAGAATATAACTGTCAGAGATGGTGCGGAAACAAGACTGAAGAGAGAACTCCTTAAACCCCACGTGCCTTAGGTCAGGACTGATCCTGGACACAGGCTGGACAGCATAGCCTGCAAGTGCTGAGGGAGGAGGCTTGGGCTCAGCTGTGAGAAGGAGAAGGACATACAGCTGAAAAGCAGATACGGGTCTTGAAATCGCGCAGAGGGTTTGGGCCTTTGTTGCTCTCTGCCAGCAGCTGCCAGTAGTTCTCACACTTTGGCTGGCATCAAAATCACCTGGGACAGTGGTGGGGAGGGGGAGAGTGTTGTAAAACCACAAGTGACCAGGCAGAAAACACCTGTATGTTTTCCAATTCAGTAAGTACAGAAATCTTAATTGGAACATGGTGGAGGTCAGACATTGATAGTGCTGTGGACTGCTCCAGGGATATAAGCATGATCTTTAGAGAAGTGGCTCTAACCAGTTGAGGGCAACCACGGGACAGAGAGAGGTCCAGACCAACCGTACACAGAGACATCATGCAATTACACTTTAGCAACCTCTCCAAATAACATGTCTCTTAGTGAAACTTGGGAGGTTGAAAATTAAAAACATAAAATCCAGTGGCATTTATCTATCCTAGGCACTTACATTTGTCTGGTTCTTCCACCTTGCCTTTGCTTGGTTAGAATTTTGGGTAGATAAGAGGTGGATTTACATGTGCTACCGTGAGAACTTTGATACACTCATTTAGACATTAACCTACTATCTTGATGTTTGAAAGCTCAACCCAAAGAAATTTCTTTTTACATAAAACAAATTCAGCCCTTGCCTTCCTTATAGATTACATCTTCCACTAGCAGTAACAAAAAAGAAACAATATGCATAAGTCAAAGTATCTTCTTAGATCCTCTGTAGTGTTTTATTATTTAGTTGTGTGAATTAAAGTAACTCTCAAAATTTCAAGGATGCCTGAGAAGCAATTCATGTTCAAAGGCTGCCCTCTTGTGACAATGTGTTGTATGTTTTACTGTAAAAGTAATCTTATTTCACCTTATAACCTCTACAATCCAATTCATAACAGCATAAAAAGGAAATAAAACCTTACATAATTTTGAATTTTAGAAAGTACCTTGTTTATATGGCTCCTTAGATAATGAATAGTCAATTTGGTAAATATTCCAGTGAATTGAAGGCTTGAATCCATCTCACTTAACTAGCTTGATGGATGTATTTCTAAACCTATACAACCCACTCCTCTGCTTGTAAAAAATTAAAGTTAGCTGTAGATTGAGATGTCAGTGACACAGTTTATAGAACATAACTTAGATTGTCATCTACATTACTGTAACTACAAATACCACCCTCAGATTGAAGAATCAGTTTTATCAGTAAACATCTCTAATTGAACTACAAATGGTGTATGTCTTCTGGCTTTTACAAGCTCTTGGTCTAACGCAGGGGATATATGATGTAAAAATTACAAAACAAGGCCACGCGCGGTGGCTCACGCCTGTAATCCCAGCATCTTGGGAGGCCGAGGCGGGTGGATCACCAGATCAGGAGATCGAGACCATCCTGGCTAACACGGTGAAACCCATCTCTACTAAAAATACAAAAATTAGCTGGGCGTGTTGGCGGCGCCTGTAGTCCCAGCTACTCAGAAGGCTGAGGCAGGAGAATCGCTTGAACCCAAGACACGGAGGTTGCAGTGAGCTGAGATTGCACCACTGCACTCCAGCCTGGTGGCAGAACAAGATTCCATCTCAAAAATAAATAAATAAATAAATATAAAATAACAGTGACTATAATGTTTTGTGATGTTAAGCTTTTTTTTTTCTTTCTTTTCCCAAGTCCCTTTCCCAGTTCCAGGAGCAGTTATTCTAAGCTCATTGACGTAAAGGAATAGAAAGAAAAGGTTTGGTGGAAAAAATAATAACCTGCTATCATTTCTGTCTTTTGTTTTTTAAAAGCTTGAGCATTTGGGAGAATTTGAAAGATTCTGGAGTAAGTGCAAAGAAGGAATTCGCTAACAAAAATTATATAGGGTAAAATGACTTTTTTCCAGGTTAGAAAATACTCACTCCCTACACTCCTACCTTCCTTTCCCATAGTTAAGAAGAGGAAAAAGCAAAGGCCTCTTGGTAGCAGTGGTGACTTAGGCAGTTTCTTAGAAATATTCTAGAAGGCATAGTCATCCTTAAAAAAAATAGCTACAAGGATATGTCTAAGCAGAAGGGACCATGGGCCAAATTACGAGTAGATTTTTACATTCCAGATATGGTAAAGAAGAAGCAGGAAGCCGGTGGGCCTAAACAGGCCACACAGAAATGGACAAGGAATAGGCCAGCAGCAGCTAGTGGGGACAAGATGTCAAGCCCCAAATGTTAAACCCACCATCCATCCTCCAAATTCTGGCTCTGTTTAACAAGGCTGTGGTCTGGCACTAGGTGACACCTCAGTGACTAAAGCATAATTCCCGTCTCCTGGGAGTGTTGACAGCTGACTCCTGGCAACAACACTCACAGCACAGTAAAGTTCCTTCATCCAAGTTCATGTCCCTTCTCAAGGCATCCCATATCCGAGAACTGCTTGGTACAGAAATATAATGGCCTGGCTTGCTTGCTCCAATTTGAGCTCATTAGGTAAACTCACCAAGATCCCTGTAGAGCGGGCTGCGGCCATGATAGTGATTGCATTCCAGCCAGCTTCCTGCTCTGCCCAATCCTATTGCTTTCACTCTTCGCAGGTGTTGGGAATATCCATTTCAACTTCCTTGCATGCAAATCTCCGACTCTGAGTCGGTTTCCTAGGACACCTGACTGGTGACATCTCTATCACTATCACAGTACTTAGAGGGGAGCATCTTAAAATGATTTAAGGCTAACTGCCCTAAGAGCACAGACAGATGGTGGCTTAAAATAGAATTTAAGTGGGTTTAAAAAAAACATGATAAAAGTTGACATTGCTCGCTCATGTGAGCTTATGGATCAAACCATGCATATGATTTCTAAGATCCCTTGTGCAGTATATATTTGCCGTTTATAAATGACATCCCCTTGAATTGAATTCAGTGCAATTCAAAACAGTAATTTGTGGGAAAAATTAGGTATGCAGATAGCCTAGACTCTACAGAGGCACACATCATTTGGAGAATAATAGTGAACTGGCTGGTCTATGAGGGAAGAAAACAGTGAATATAGACTACTAGTGAACAAGGATATTTTCCCATATATATTCAAATTAAGGTGAATTTCTTTACAGAATTATGCCTCAGAAAAAGTATTTCCCTATATATGAATCCTCACAAGTTTTCCCACGATGAGTACTTTTGTGATTATTTTGAATAACGAAGTAATATTTAAGGAAACTCTCTTGCCCTGAATGTACTTTATGTCAATTGATGTTGCATATAGAGATCATCAGAGTGAAGCTACAAGAAAAGGAGGAACATTACTTAGCAAAGACTTAGAGAATTAGTCCTAATAGTGTGAAATCAAAATTTCAAGTGAGGGAATAAATGCAGCTTTTAATGATTACTTAAATGAAGTTTAACTGTAGCAGGATCTACAAGAAATTGGCAACCTTTGGCTCCGGTAACAGAAACTCAGGATATACGCCTTTCAGGGCTTTTGGATTCTGCATCATATTGAGAGAGACTCCTTTAAACAAGCAATAGGAAACTGCCTGTGACAACATAATAAATTCAAAAAGTTCTGTAACTCAGACAATGTAGATAGAAGTGAGGACTTTGGCCTAGACAGCCCTGTTCACTCTAAAGATGGATTAAACAAAGAAAAAGATATTGATATCAAAAATTCAATCGGGAATTTGATTAAAACATTTCATTAAATGTGATAATTTCTTAGTATATTATCTCACATATGCAATATTCATGTGTAACAAATTAAATACAAGTAAACATTTGACTATATTATCTGCAGCATAATTTACATATCAATTTACATATTCAGTTTTGCTCACGTGAAAACTTGGATCTTCTCAAGAAGAAAATTTGTGGAATCTTTAATTCCTCATCCCCAGAAATGTAAATAAGTCAATATCAATACTGTAAGTCAGTGATTTTTTCCTAGGAAGACAGTAAACGTTTTACAAAAATGCTTTAGAGCCCTTCTCATTGTAAACCTAGAAAACAGAGAAAGGCTCTCTGATGGAAAAAGACACACCTTAGGGAGGAGGACATTGCAATGAGAACATGCCTCACAAAAGAAACTATGTAGATTCAAATGGTGAAGGAAGACAAGGTCTTTAAAAGAAAAACGATCAACCTGGAAGCATGGGGGAGTAGAAACAAATAAAGGAGAAATGAAGAGGCTTATGTAATTGTTTCGATACAGTTATCTTCAACTATACAGATCAACAACAAGGTCGATGTCAGTTGAAGGTTGGGCAGGTGGTTGCTGGATAGATGTCCTCACAGAAGTGTATTTTGTGTAAGGTTGCTATGGCCTTTGTGCAAGGTTGTGGTTTTTGTGGTATTTTGTGATAGTTTTTGTTATCAGGCCTAGAAGCATGAGAACCCTCTCTTCGAGGCCTTCTCTGAATCTATTTGTCCAGGTTTTTTCTTTTCCTTTTAAACATTAGTGACAGTTTTGATTCTGATAACTTTCATATCATGATCCCTAATTTCAAAAAAAATTAAACATGTAATTTGTTAGTGATGTATTTGATAGGCTTGGATTTGTGAGTCACCTCTACTATCTATAGTGGTAGATATATCTGAGCCTGCTTACACCAGACTTCCATCAGATTTTCTCTTCAGTGGAATTGGGAAGAGGGGGGTTTTGGAGAAGGGGATGAAGGAATTGTGCTGCATCAGAGGTCCCCATCTAACACCACAGGGACTTTTCCTGTGCTCTTGCCAGGCCGTTGTATTAGGCTGATGCAAAAGCAATTTTGGTTTCGTCATCGAAAGTAGTGAGACCATCTGACTTACAATGTCTGTGCCATGACCAGCTTCTAATAGCCTCCGAGGACCCCTCTGCCCTGACACATACTGTCCTGGAACCACGTCTGCTTTGTAAATCCTGAGGTAGCTGCCACCATGACCAATGCCTTCTCATCTTTACTCTACATGCAGGTAACAATTATAATTACATCTCAGTGTATTCACAGAACAATTAGTACATCTAGGACTTCTACAAAATTTCCCTAGCTGATTTTGGTGTTCTGGTGTCCTGGCAGCTCTAGCCATGAAGGGATGATGCTTTATGAGCATTTCTGCTGAGTTTTTTGCTTTTCCTCAGAAACTGATTCCAATTTTCCCACATAGGTTTGACAATTTGTTTGAACTCATTTATTCTAAACCCATTATTTTTTGTCTATTATTTAATAGGGAGGGGGGCGAGGGATAAAAGATTACAAATAGGGTGCATACAGCAGGAGGTGTACAGCCACCCTGGGATATGATTCCGAACATCCACGGAGAGGAGAGCCTGCTATTACTCCCAATATCGCAGGGGGTGTACATCCATTCTGTGACATTGTTCTTAATATTCCAAGGCAGAGAGGTTGATATTACTCCCAATATCACAGAAAGTGTACAAACCCGTGTGATATTGTTCCTACTATCCAAAAGAAGAAAAGATGATATTACCCCCCATATCGCAGGAGGTGTACACCTACTCTGTGATATTTTTCGTAATATGCAGGGCGGGAGAGGCAGGGGGGCGAGGCACCCCCCGAGAGGCGGGGACTGAGAGCCAGCCCCTCTTGCCCCCCCTGGCTCTTAGGACCCGCGGTGGACTCACAGCCTGTTTACCATATTGTGAGTGATATCATCTCTCCGTCTGGAAATTGTCAACTATTGCACAGACGGGTGTTCACTGGCTTTGTACAGAGGAGGTACACCCGTCTGTATTCGAGTAATATCATCCTCTTCCTCCCTGAAGATTAAGAACAGTATCACAGGGGTGTTTCTACTCCCTGCGATATTGGGTGTCACGTCCTCCTCTCCCACGTTGCAATTAGAAGCAATTTCAGTGGGGGCGTGTCCACCTTCTGTGATATTTAAAGTAATATCAGCCCCTTCCGTCCAGGATCATGGGAACCATATCCCTGGGGGGTGTATACACTTTCTGCGATACATGTAGTCATATCACCCCCTCCGCCTTGTAATATTATTAAGGACCATCTCACACGGGCTTGTACACTTCCTGCGATATTGGGGGTAATATCAACCTCTCGGCCTCTGAATATTAGGAGGAATATCACAGGGTGGATGTACACGTCCTGCCCTATTATGGGGGAGAATATCTATCTATTATGGGGAGTAACATCATCCTCTCCCTTTCAGGATATTAATAACAATATCACAGAGTGGGTGAACACAGCTTTGGATGCTGGAATTATTATCATCCTCTCCCCCTCGGGATACTAGGAACAATATCACAGAAGGGGTGGACACTCCCTGCGATATTGGGAGTAACGTCATACGCTTCTTCCGTGAATGTTAGGAGCAATATCACCGGGTGGCTGTACATTCATTGCTATGTTGCAGTCATGTCATACTCTACCCGCTGGATATTAGGATCAGTGTCACAGGGTGAGTGTACACCTACTGCGGTATTAAAACTAATATCATGCTCTCCATCCCTGGATATTAGGAACAATATCACAGGCAGGTGTACACCTCCTGCAGTATTAGGAGTCATAATATTGTGAATTATTAAACATCAGTCTCAATAATTATCAATGGTAATATTAATTCATAGTATATAACGTTATTAATCATTAATGATTATTTTAAAGAGGATTATGCATGATTAAAATCAATTATTACTATTAATGTCATTTTTAATATTAGTTATTAATCTTAATATTTATCATTGTTTTATTACCAACATCACTTATGATTGATTTCGGTAACATTCATTACTGATATCATTATTTTACAATTAATAGTGATATTGATATTAATTAATAGTAATCGTTAGTATTTTTAATCCATATTAAGCTTTACTCTCTCTACTGTAATTAATATCGATGATTACTATTAATTATTATATTTATTAATATTAGTAATTAATAAAACTGTTCTCGATATCCTTGGGGGAGAGGATATGACTCCCAGTATCGCAGAAAGTGTACACCCCTCTATGATGTGACTCCTAGTAGCCAGGGGGTAGAGGGTGACATTATTGAAAATATCACGGTGGGATATCCATCCTTACGGTCATCTTGTTTCTAATATCCTGGTTGGGAGCGGATGATAGGACTCCCAATATCGCAGGGGGCGGAGACCTCCCCCGTGATACTGTCCCTAACATCCAAAGGTGGAGAGGACGATATTTCATCTAATTTCGCCAGGGGTGCACACCACCCCTGTGATATTGATCCTAATATCCAGGGGGCGAGAGGATGATATTAGTCTGAATTTTGCAGGAGGTGTACATTCCCTAGGGATATTGTTCCTAATATCCAGGGACCGAGAGGATGCTATCACTCCCAGTATAGCAGGGGGTGTACACCTCTTCTGTGACATTGTTCCTAATAGGCAGCGGAGGAGAGGAAGATAATACCCCGAATATCGCAAGGGGTGTACACCCCCTTGTGACATTGTTCCTTCTATCCCAGGAGGGAGAGGAAGATAGTGGCGGCAATGTCGCAGGGGCTGTCCACACCCACTCTGATATTGTTCCCAATATCCCTGGGGGGAGAAAATGATGTTACTTCCAATATCGCAGGGGGTGTACATCCTCCTGTGATATTGTTTCTTCTATTCAGGGGGAGAGGATGATATCACTCCCAAGATCGCAGGGGCTGTAGACACCTCCTGCGATACGGCGAGTAAGAGCCAGCCCCTCTCCCCCGCTGGCTCTTAGTACCGGGGGGCGCCCTCGCCCCCCTGCGATGTGGCTCGTAACATCCAGCGGGGGAGAGAGGGGTGATATTACTCCCCCCATCGCCGGCGGCGCCCTGTTAATCCTTTACTCCTGGGATGTTTTCTCTACTGCCACACTTGGTTGACACCCTGGGACATGATTTTCCGTATTCTGGGAAGATGCCACTACTAAAGTCACAGGGGGTATACACCCTGCTATATCCGTAATGTAGGGGAATGTTCATCTTCATGTCACAGGACTCTGCACACTGTGATATTATTCACAATATCCTAGCGGGACAATAATAAGAATATCATAATGCGTGTACACCGTGGGATGTTATTCTCAGTCTCCTAAGGGGAAGTTACTTTGATTGCCACATGGGCTATGTTCCCTTTAATATTATTCATCGTATGCTAGGGGGATGTCACTCCTTATGTCACAGGGTTTCTACACCTTGTGAAATTCCTGGTATTATCCTTAGAAGATATCACTCCTCATATCAGAGGGTGTACACTCTGTGATATTATCGTCAAATTCTAGGGAAATATTACTTTTAATTTCACAGAGGGTGTACACCTTGTGAAATATTTCGTTATAGTTTTGTGGGAGGTTACTCCTAATGTCACACGGGGTGTACGCAGTGATATTACGTGTAATATTTTCTGGAAATGTTAGTCGTAAGACACAGTTCCTGTACACCCTTTAATATTCTTCGTAATATTCTGGGAAAACGTCACTACTAATGTCACAGGGCGTGTAGACCCTGTCATAAAATTCGTAATATCCTTGCAGGAGTTCACTACTAATTTCACAATGTGTGTACACCGCCTGTGTCATTCTTCGTAATATCCTAGGGGGATGTTTCTTTCAATGTCACAAAGGGTGTACAAAACGTCACAGAAGGTGTTCACCTTGTGACGTTATCTGTAATACCCTAGAAGGATGTTACTCCTAATATGTCACAGGAGTGTACACCCTTTGATATTATTTGTAATGTCATAGAGAGATATGACTTCAAATATCACAGTGGATGTACACACAGAGTGTATGCCCTGTGATACGATTCATAATATCCTAGGGAGATACAACTCCTGATATCACAGTGCGGGTACCCCGTGTGTGTTAGTCGTAATATCCAGGGTAAAAGATTACTCCTAAGATCACACAGTGTGCACACCCTGTGATATTTTTCTTCATATTATAGGGAGATATTGCTTCTAATATCACAGTGGGTGGACCCCTCGTGTGTATACTCTGTGACAGTGTTTTTTATATCCTAAGGAGGTATTACTCCTAATGTCACAGTGGGTGTTCACCCTGTGTTATCATTCTTATTTGACCTGACTGCCTTTTTTAACCCACACTACAAAAGGAATGGAACAGATAAAAAGATATGGAGATTGGACCATGCTGCCGTGTGGCTGCTGCAGGACACCTTTAATATCCCTGTTTCTCAGGCTGTCGACGAAGAGGTTCAGCATGGGGGTGACCACCGTGTACATCACTGAGGCCACTGCAACCTTTCTGGGGGAAGAGGACACATCTGAACTGAGGTGCCCTCCAACGCCTCTTCCATAAACTCAGCAAACAACTGACAGGTGAGACCCACAGGTGGAGAAGGCTTTATACTTCCCACCTGACGATGAAAGCCTCAGAATGGAGGAAACCATTTTATAGTAAGAGGAAAGCGTCCCCGAGATGGGAAGGAACCCAAATATGGCAGCAGGAAAATACATGATTATGTTATTGGTGAAGGTGTCACAACATGCAAGATGGGGGAGTTGAGAAGGGTCACAGAAGAAATTAGGAATTTCTGCACCCTTGAAGCAGGTCGTTAGCAAGGCAATCAAGTTGTGCAGCTGGGAGTCTAAAAGACTGAGAAGAAAAAAAAAAAAAAGACAACCAAACTAGGAAGCCACAGAAACACGGGTTCGTGATGGCCGAATGATATAGAGGGTGACAGATGGCTACAAACCGGTCATAGGCCATCACACTCAGCAGCGTGTCTCTCTTCCATGCCTCGAAAAATGGCAAACAGAGACATCTGAGTCAGACAGCCTGCCTAGGACATGACTCTGCTGTGAGATTGGATGTCCACAATCATCTCGGGGACCGTGGTGGAAGTGAAACCAATGTCAGGAGAGGACAGGTTGGAGAGGAAGAAGTACATGGGGGTGTGGAGGTGGGAGTCAGGGCTGATGGCCAGGATGCTGAGCAGGTTCCCCAGGACCGTGACCAGGCACATGGACAGGAACAGCCCGGCGAGGGTCGGCTGCAGATCTGGATCCCCTGAGAGTTCTAGGAGGAGGAATCTAGAGACATCGGTTCGATTCTGTGGGTCTGCATGGTTTGGACAACTTTTGCCTAGAAAAGGGGGTTGAAAAATGGGAAACAAGTAAACCAACACCCGGCATTGTGTCTGCATTTTGGATAGAAGCAATTCACAAGTAATGTTTTCAGACTTCAGAGCAATCCACGCTCAGCAATATTTTGCAGTTCTGACAAACTCACTTGTCTTCTAATGCTTTCATCATTGATTTCTGTGTTCCTCACTTCTTGCTGTACACGCCTGCCTTAGAGACAATAGATTCAAGAATGTTCCAAGAACCAGATCATCATATATAACAAATGCATAACTGCTAGAAAATACAGCCTATCTTGTCCAAAGAAAAATACGTAACAAAACCATTCTCTTCACTTGAAGAAAAAGGTTATCCTAATTAAAGGAAATTAAGAACTCAAATACTTTATTTTATTCTACTAGATTGATACAAATTCCCTTGATTTAGAACATTTATAAACACTGTATAACAGCTGAGACTGGGCAGGGCGCGGTGGCTCACGCCTGTAATCCCAGCACTTTGGGAGGCTGAGGCAGGCGGTTCACCTGAGGTCAGGAGTTCGAGACCAGCCTCAACATGGGGAAACCCCGTCTCTACTAAGAATACAAAATTAGCCGGGTGTAGTGGTGCATGCCTGTAATCTCAGCTACTCGGGAGGCTGAGGCAAGAGAATTGCTTGAACCTGGGAGGCGGAGGTTGCGGTGAGCTGAGATCGAGCCATTGCACTCCAGCCTGGGCAACAAGAGCTGAGACCATGTCAGCTGGAAATGAAATGAAAGTTGATAGTTCCTAAGCAGAAAATAGTTCCACATGCCGGTTAGGTCCTAGTGATGTCATCGTTCCGTTTTCTGACTTTTCACCTTCAGCAGGAGAGTAATTGCTTTCTCAAATCGGTGGGTCTTCTTTGAAAATTCACGTCAGCTACAACTCCTGTCCTTAGCTTAGGTGGACTTAAGAGTTTTCATCAGAAAGTTCGGCCGGATGCGGTGGCTCACACCTGTAATCCCAGCACTTTGGGAGGCCGAGGAGGGCGGATCATGGGGTCAGGAGATCAAGACCATCCTGGCCAACATGGTGAAACCCCACCTCAACTAAAAATACAAAAACTTCTCCCGGTATGGCAGCGGGCGCCTGTAGCCCCAACTACTCGGGAGGCTGAGGCAGGAGAATCGCTTGAACCTGGGAGGCAGAGGCTACGGTGAACCGAGATCACACCACTGCACTCCAGCCGGGGCAATGGGGGCAAAACTCCGTCTCAAAAAACAAAAAACAAAAAGAATCAAGTAAGTCGAAGTCACACTGATGACAGCCAATTGATGTGAACCAAGGAAGTGTCAATTCAAGAATTAACATAGATTTTGACTTTTGCTACCTCTTCTGTGCCAAGCAAGATACAGGCTCTGGGGAATCAGAAACAAAAGAGACTCACTTGTTCCTCTCACAATACTCAGTACTTACTGAGATAAGGACAAAAGAAAATGTCCTGTCTGGGCTGGGCGTGGTGGCTCACGGTTGTAATCCCAGCACTTTGGGAGGCCGAGGCGGGCGGATCACGACGTCAGGAGATCGAGACCATCCTGGCTAACACGGTGAAACCCCGTCTCTACTAAAAATACAAAAAATTAGCTGGGCGTGGTGGCAGGCGCCTGTAGTCCCAGCTACTCGGAGAGGCTGAGGCAGAAGAATGGCGTGAACCCGGGAAGTGGAGCTTGCAGTGAGCCGAGATTGCGCCACTGCACTCCAGCCTGGGCGACAGAGCGAGACTTCGTCTCAAAAAAAAAAAAATGTCCTGTCTGGAATGCAGAGAAACCGGAACTTCAGGTCAGGGGATATTTCCGTTGAACTGTATGGAGTTGAAGCTTAACATATTAACGAATGTATGGGAGATTCACTTTGCCTTGACTTTCCGCATCCATCGCAGAGAGATCACACAGCGGGCACCCACGATCAGTTTCATCATCGCTCGCTTCCATTAGATCACCCAGAAATCAGCTCAGATGAGAGTGCTGAGTCTCAGAGGATGGACATCTCACCGCCTGCCAAAGAGAGAAGTAGAAAGGGTGGTATTCCAAATTCATGGCCAGACTCTAAGTCCTCGGTACTCTACTTCATGGTCTTCCAACTCTCAAAAAGTTGTGGTTTGGGTTTTTTGTTTTTGCTTTTTTGAGATGGAGTCTCATTCTGTGGCCCAGGCTGGAGTGCAGTGGAGTGATCTTGGCTCACTGCAACCTCCACATCCCAGGTTCAAGCTATTCTCCTGCCTCAGCCTGCCGAGCAGCTGAGAGGACAGGCGCCCGCCACTACGCCTGGCTCCTTTTTTTCTATTTTTAGTAGAGACAGGGTTTCTCCGTGTTGTCCAGGCTGGTCTCGAACACCTGACCTTGTGATTCGCCTGCCTCAGCCTCCCAAAGTGCTGGGATTACAGGCGTGAGCCACCGCGCCCAGCTTCCAAAAGTTGTAAGCAGAGCTCAGAGGTCTTAACCACGGGCACGTCTGAGGAGCATTTTTTGAAACACTTTCCAGCTTCCTCAGTAGGAACTGAAGCCAAACTCTGAATCGATGACTCCTTTGAGGCAGTCGAGAGCTGTAAGGAAAGCCAGGAACAGGGGCAAGGGAGGGATGCGTCCCGAATGATCCTGTGCCCATTCTTTCTGGAACTTTTGATGTGATCTCAGCTGCCCTTTCTCTACTTGACACAGTGATTATGGCACCCACTGGTCTAGCTGTGGTCTACAAGGAACCCCCAAAGGGAAGGGCACAGTGAGCAGGGGCATCGGCCTGAGTGACAAGGATTTGAGAGGGCAGATTGGATGCAGGGAGAGGATTGGCCAAATGCCATGTGTCCGGACTTAGACTGCCTGGTTCAAATAGGACTTCACCCTTTTTGACTTCATGATCTGGTACAAGTCCTATGAAAATGCGTTGCTCCTTCTCTAGTCCGTAAAATCATCATGAAATGTGCACTCGTACCTGGGAAACTACGCAGATGAAATGAAACAAGCTGCATAGAGCACAGAGCTCAGAGCCTGGCCTTTAGGAAGCCCTCAGTAAGGGTTCATGATGCCCTGGTGTCTGTCTTCATCCTCTTTATCCTCATCATCACCTTCATCATCTTTGTTGTTCTTAGGGAATAGTTTAGAGGGACTCATTCCCTGCTATCTTGGGTGAGGTGTCTATGAAAAGGACAACTCAGTGGGGGAGGAAGGCAAAAGTTTGAATAAGATTTCTGAGACCCCCCACCACAAGCAAGAACAGAAACTCCACAGTCTGCTGAGCTGACAGGTTGCACCTTGGTCTCCTCCCATCTGCCCACCGCACTGTCCTGTTTGTCCTGAGGATGAGGAAACAAACAAGGCTCCCGAACGTCCCTCATCTGAACTGCCCTTCCCCTCTGCCAGGCCATGACCGTGGAGAACAGGTCCACTGTCCTCCCTGCGTGGTGCACGATGGAGGCTCAGACTCCGTCCTCAAGGCTGGCAAGAAGACAGGGTGAGACATGAGCCTCCTGATACAGGTGACGGGTGTGGAGCCCCCAGGACTGGAACCTCAGACTGCAGGGCTGGAGGCACAGACTGAGTATTGACTATTCTATGGCCTGGGGGGCTCAAGGCACAGAGCTCCTCATTAGCCAAAGTCGCCCAAGCTCCCCAATCTCTAAAGATTTCCTCATAAGAATGCAGGAAGAAGAAGAGAAAAGGGAGTGTCCAATAGAAGCTTTGGGGCCCTTCCTGTAATCAGGAGGAAGCTTGTGTGTATTCTTCGCTTCTTTCTTTTCTCTCTAAAGATCCAACTGCTTTCATTTTCATCTTTTATTATGGGAAAATATACCACGTATCAATGCTAAAAGTTGTAAATAGATATGATTTCATCTAGAATGGCCGGTGTAAACATTGACAATTTCCACTATTTTTCAGTTGACAGTTGAATGACATTAAGTACATTCACATTGTTTAGCAACCATCACTGCCGTCATCTCCAGAACAGTTTTATCTTTCAAAATGGAAATGGCACTCATTCACCAAACTCTCCATTCCTCTCTCTTGCCCACCCCGGGGGCCACCATTGTGATTTGCAACTCTATGAGTTTAACTACTCTAGGCACTTGAGAGAAGTGGAATCAAACCGTGTTGAATTTTTCTGTTTTTTTTGTTGTTTTTTTTTTTGTTTTTGAGACAGAGTCTTTCTCTGTCGCCCAGGCTGGAGTGCAGTGGCATGATCTTGGCTCACTGCAAGCTCCGCCTCCCAGGTTCACGCCATTCTCCTGCCTCAGCCTGCCAAGTAGCTGTGACTACAGCCGACTGCCACCACGCCCGGCTAATTTTTTGTATTTTTAGGAGAGACGGGGTTTCACCATGTTAGCCAGGATGGTCTCGATCTGACCTCGTGATCCGCCATCCTCGGCCTCCCAAAGTGCTGGGATTACAGGCTTGAGCCACCGCACCCAGCTAATTTTTTGCATTTTCAGTAGAGACAGGGTTTCACCAAGATGGCCAGGCTCGTCTTGAACTCCTGACCTCAGGTGATCCACCCACCTCGGTCTTCCAAGATGCTGGGATTACAGGCGTGAGCCACTGCACCGGCCAGAAGTGCCTGCCTTTTGAAGGCTGAATAGTCTTCCATTGTATGAATGAACTGCAGTGTGCTTTTTCATTCATTTGTCCACGAACCCTTGGGTTGCTTCCACATTTTGGCTGTTGTGAATAATGCTGCTATGAATATGGGTGCACAAATCTCTCTTCCATTCCTGGCTTCTAATTCTTTTTGTTAGGTACCCACAAATGCAACTGCAGGAACATCTGATCATTCTGTTTCTGATTTTTCCCGTATACGCCATACTATTTTCCCTGTTCCTTCACGGTTTTACATTCCCTCCAATCATATTCAAGCATTCCTACTTCCCTCTAGTCTCACCAATGCTTGATTGTTTATCATATCCATCCTAATGTGTGGTGTCACACTCTTGGTTTGATTTGCGCTTCCCTACGACTAGTGATTTTGAACATCATTTTAGATGCTTATTGGCCATTGCTGTATCTCCTTTAGGGACACGTCTACTCGAGTCTTCTGACCAGTTAATGGGATGCTTTGGGTTTCTCGTTGTTTAGTTCTAGCTGTTCTTGATATACGATGGATATCAGCCTCTTTTCAGAGATATGATTTGCAAATATTTTTCCTAATCCATGGGTTATCTTTTTACTCAGTTCACAGTGTTTTTTGCTGCACAAAAGTGTCTGTCATTTAGATGGAATCCAAAGAATGTAATTTTATTTTGTTGCCTATGCTTTTGGTGTCATATCCCAGAAAGCGTTGCCCAATCTGACGTCATGAAAGTGTGGCCAATGTTTTCTTTTAGGCATATGATACTTTTAGCACTTGGGGTTAGGTTTTTGGTCCAGTTTGTGTTAAGTTTTGCACCTGGTGTGACATAGGGTCCACCTTCATTCTTCTGCATGTGGAAATCAATTTCCTCCAACACCATTTCTTGAAAAGGCTGCTTTTCCACCAATGAGCTTTCTTAGCACTCATGTGAAAAATCATTTGAACATAGAGGTGAGAAGTTATTTCTGGGCTCAAAAACAAACAAACAACAAGCGACAACAGATAAGGATACAGCATGGGCCGGGCGCAGTCGCTCTCGCCTGTAATCCCAGCACTTTGGGAGGCCGAGGCGGGTGGGTCACCTGAGGTCAAGAGTTCAAGACCAGCCTGACCGACAGGGAGAAACCCCCGTCTCTACAACAAATACAACATTAGCTGGGCGTGCTGGCGCATGCCTGTAATCCCACCTACTCGGGAGGTGGAGGCAGGAGAATCGCTTGAACCCAGGAGGCAGAGGTTGTGGTGAGCCAAGATTGCACCATTATGCTCCAGCCTGGGCAACAAGAGCGAAACTCCATCTCAAAACAACAAACAAAAAACCAGCATGGTTTCAAGAGCAGAAGGAGAAGAGCTTCAAAACCAGCATAATGAGAAAGGAAGCTTCTTACCAAAGCCTCTGGAAATAGACAAGAAATTCTTGTTAACTCAAATTTTCATACTGTACTGTCAAACACTAGAACTCACCGATTCCATCTTTCTGTATTTTGGGACCCAATTATCCACTTCTCTTCATTTCCCATCCCACCCCTTTTCTTCCTAGTGTCTGCTAATCCCCTCTGTACTCTCCACCTTCCTGAGATTCCCTTTGTGTGTAGGTGTGTGATGAAGTCTCTTTCTGTTGCCCAGGTTGGAGTAAACAGGCACAATCTGGGCTCACTGCAACCTCCGCCTCCCGAGTTCAAGCGCTTCTTGGGCCTCAGCCTTCCAAGTAGCTGAGACTACAGGCACGCATCACCACGCCTGGCTAAATGTTTGTGTTATTAGTAGAGATGGGGTTTCACCATGCTGGCCAGGCGGGTCTCCACCTCCTGGCCTCAAGTGATCCGTGCGACTCGGCCTCCCAAAGTGCTGGGATTACAGACCTGAGACACCACATCTGGCCAAAGATTTTCTTTTTTGTTCCCACATCTAAGTGAGGACATGTAATATTTGTCATTCCGTGCCTGCCTTACTTCACTTAACATACAGACCCTGCAGTCTCATCCATTTTTTCTGCAGTGGAGAGGATTTTATGCCTTTTTAGGCTGGATAATACTGCATAGTGTGTGTATACCACAGTTTCTTCATTGAAACAAAATTCTAAAAAGCAAATATTTTTAAAATGTCTCGGAATGTGAAACTTTAGGGATACTATGCCCATTTTATTCTTTTCTATTTCCCATTGTATTTATATGTAAGTGTAGAATAAAGCAGCAATCAATGTGTGTAGAGATCTGTGACTTCAACAAATGTAAAATGAAAATGCTAAGTGGTGGATGGGCACCGTCGCTCATGCCTGTGATCCCAGCACTTTAGGAGGCTGAAGCGGGCAGATCACCTGAGGTCGGGAGTTCAAGACCAGCCTGACCAGTATGGAGAAACAATGTCTCTACTAAAAATACAAAAAAAAAAAAAAAAAAAAAAAAGAAAACTGAACGGGGCATGGTAGCACATGCCTGTAATCCCAGCTACTCGGAAGGCTGAGACAGGAGAATCGCCTGAATACGGGAGGCAGAGGTTGCAGTGAGCCGAGATCGTGCCATCGCGCTCCAGCCTGGGCAACAAGAGTGAAATTCTATCTCAAAAAAAGAAAAGAAAGAAAGAAAAAGAAAAAGAAAAGAAGAAAAAAAAGAAAATATTACTCCCATTATCGCAGGGGGTGTTCAGCCCTGATGATATTGTTTTCTAATATCCAGGGAAGGAGAGTATGATATTACTCTCAGTATCGCAGGGGGTGTACACCTTTTTGTGATATTGTGTCTAATATCCAAGGAAACAGAGGATGACATTACTCCCAATATCGCAGAGGGTGGACACCCCACTGGGATATGGTTCCGAATATCCCAACAGGGAGAGGATAATATTACTCCCCATATCAACCCTGGAGGGTTATCTTCCGCCCCTACTCTTGGCCACCGCTTAGCCGGGGCTGGTCTTCTCTCTTGGCCCGGCTCAGTGAAGAAAAGTCTCCATTCCTCCTCTCGGGGGACCGTAAGGGTCATAATGACTCCCGTTCTGGGTAGCTTTAGCAGCAAAGAGCCGTGCTCTGTCAAAGAGACAGTGGCTCTCAGCTTGTTAAGCAAGTCCCTCCCCAACAAGGGCAAGGGACAGTCAGGCATGGACAAAAACTGATGAGTCACTGTATGTCCTCCTACAGTGCAAGTCCCAGGCAAGCAGAAAGCTTGCTTTGCTGAAACCCCCCTGGCTCCGATGATGTCAATAGTCTTTCTGGAGAAGGGGGCGACCGGGGCGGTTACTAGCGAATCTTCAGCACTGGTATCTACGAGAAAATGAACGCCTCTACCCCCGACTGTCATTCTGACCATAGGCTCTTTGGGGACACTTGAGCCCACTCTCCCTCAGTCCAAGAACCCTTCTGCCAGGTTGAGCAGGGCCCCTTCCTCCTTGTCCGGGGCCTCCTGCTCTGAGTCACCTTTTCTTTTAAGCTGAGGGCATTTGTTCTTCCAATGTCCTATTTCTTTACAATAAGCACACTGGTTACGCTGCCAACTCTGACAGCCAAGCTGAGTTTCTTTCCCAGGGCCCCCCTTCCCTTGCCTCTTTGGGGGGACCCCTCTGATTCCTGCAGCTAACAGGCAGGTCGGCGTATCGCCGGGCCTGATGTTCATTGTCTGTGCGGTGTTCCTTACGGCTTACTGCATCCCTGTTTACAAACACCTGCTTAGCTCTTTCTAATAATTGTGATGTATTCGTCCCTGCAAGCCCAGCCTGTTTCTGCAGTTTTCTTCTCATGTCTTCTGCGTTTTGACGGACTCAAGCCATGTGAAGCATGTGCTGATTTTCAGGGCTATCGGGATCAAAGGGAGTATACGTACGATAGATCTCACACAATCCCTCATAGAATTGTGCTGGACTTGGCCGGGTGCGGTGGCTCAAGCCTGTAATCCCAGCACTTTGGGAAGCCGAGGTGGGCAGATCACAAGGTCAGGAGATCAAGACCATCCTGGATAACACGGTGAAACCCCATCTCTACTAAAACTACAAAAAAAAATTAGCCAGGCGTGTTGGCAGGCGCCTGTAGTCCCAGCTACTGGGGAGGCTGAGGCAGGAGAATGGCGTGAACCCAGGAGGTGGAGCTTGCAGTGAGCCGAGATCACGCCACTGCACTTCAGCCTGGGGGATAAAGACTCCGTCTCAAAAAAAAAAAAAAAAAAAAAAAGAATTGTGCTGGACTTTCTTCTTTTCCCCGAATGACCTCAGAGACCTTGTTAACGTTTGTGGCCTTCTGAGCTCCCCTCTTGAATGCTTCCAAGAGAGCTTCCCTGTCTCGGTTTAGCCTTTGCATATCCTCTCTTTCATTTGGGTCCCACTGGGGGCCGGTTCCTGGTAACTGGGTCCTTCCATACTCTTGGGGGTTTTGATAATCCGCTGGTACATGCTCCTCTAGCCACTTAGTTGCTGCTAGGAGCACTCTCCGCCTTTCATCTCTGTGAAAGAGGAACATGAGCAACTGGTGGCAATCAGCCCAGGTGGGGTTGTGGGTCTGGATAATAGTTTGGAGCAAATCAATTCGAGCTTGTGGCTTTTCGGCATAGGACAGGGTATGGTTTTTCCAGTTGAGAAGATCAGCACAGATGAAGGGCTGGTAGAGAAAAACACGCCTCTCCACCACGTGACCATCCTCATCTATCCCAGTATACCGCTGCTCTGTCAGGGGCATTTGTATCCCCGTTTTGGGTCGTCAACGAGCTGCCAAGGGAGGGGTTTCTCCCGAGGCCTCACCTCCTCTCTTGTCTCCTCTGGGTGGCCTAGGGATATGCTTGTCTTGCGGAGGCACAAGCACTGTGGGCTCAAGAGTGGGGAGCCTCTTTCCCTGGTAAGGGCAGGGCACCACTGGGATCACTGGTGCCATCTCCTGCAATGGATCTTCTGACGTTGGGTCGAACAGAACTTGAGAAGTTGATTTCCCTGGGTGGGTGGAGCGGGATCCTTCCTTAGCTGTCTGTCCCTTGGCTATTAGTATTGCTGCTGCCTGCCCTCTTAGCCACTGTGGGGGGTCTAGCGCCAGCTGTCACCAAGTTTCTATGTATGGGAAGCCATCTAGGTATCCTTTCCCAGTTACCTTGTGCCACACTTGAGAAACAAGGGACCTGTCCAGGCTTCCTTCTGACGGCCAACCCACTTCTAATGTTGCGCAATCTATTTCCCACGAAGTTTGAAGTTCCCTGGTGGTTAGGAGTCGGCGCTCTCACCGCTGCGGCCCAGGTTTGATTCCCGGTCATGTGAACCAAAAAGTGGAGCAGGACGAGCCGCGGACACAAACCCCTCAGACGCCAGATTCAAGAAGGAAGAGGTTCCTTTTAATTGGCTGGGGGCGTTGGCAGAATCGCATTTTAAGAGCCGAGCACCCCGAAGGAAGACAGACTTCCTAGGCCTTTTCTCAGGGCTTACAACTCTAAGAGGTTCCATGTGAAAGGGTCCTGATGGATTCAGAGCACATGTGCTTAGATTGGGGGAGGGCGGTTCATCTTTTCACCTCAGGCTGGCTCATCAGTGGAAGCGGCTGGTCTTGCCACTGACTTCAATCCTCTTGGTTTTCAACTTTTACTTCCTCCTCCTCTTCAGAGACAGGAGACAAAAAGAGAAATGCCTTCTCTCCTCAGGGCCACAGGATATGACTCCCAATAATACTGTGAGGAAGTTCGCAATATTACTTATCACAACTAATAATATCAATTATTAATTGATATTAATAATTATCAATATTAATAACTGATCGCATAATTTTTGAAATCAATACCGATAATATTCAAGTCATACTGATGATAACAAAAAGTTATTAATATTAACTATTAATAACGCCTGATACTAATAACTGGGACTGATCATATTCATTACAACACAGTAATATTAGCTCCTAATAATTAATATTAATAACCCAAAAACTTTTTATTAGCAATTATTTCTTAACATTAATATTGGTAATTCATATTAATGTGAATCATAAATGAGTAACAAGTAATACTAATACGACTCCTAATACCGCAGTGGGTGTACTCCCACCTGTGATAGTGCTCCTAATGTTCAGGGACGGAGAGAGCATGGTATTACTTTGAATACCGCAAGGCGGGTGATAAGAGCCAGCCCCTCTGCCCCCCTGGCTCTTAGGACCCACGGTGGACTCACATCCTGTTTACCATATTGTGAGTAATATCATGTTCCCCTCTGGAAATCGTCAACTATTGCACAGACGGGTGTACACTGGCTTTGTACAGAGGACGTACACCCGCCTGTATTCGAGTAATATCATTCTCTTCCTCCCTGAAGATTAAGAACAGTATCACAAGGGTTTTTCTACTCCCTGCGATATTGGGTGTCACGTCCTCCTGTCCCACGTTGCAATTAGAACGCTAACCCTAACCCTTAACCCCAACCCCAACCCTTAAACCTAACCCTAACCCCAACCCCAACACCAAACCTAACCCTAACCCTCACCCTACCCTAACCCTACTCCCTAAACCTAACCCTAATCCCTAACCCTAACCCCTAACCCTAACCCCTAACCCTAACGCTAACCCAACCCTAACCCTAACCCCTAACCCTAACCCTAACCCCAACCCCAACCGTAACGCTAACCCCAACCCTAACCCTATCCCTAACCCTAACCTGGGCCCTGACGACAACTCTAATCCTAACCCTAGTTTCCTAAGTTTGTAGGTACTTTGTTAATGTGGATTATTACGATTACTGTGTGAGGACTGCACAGCAACATGCGGATTGCCAATCTTACATTAATTTTTTTTATTGAGGCAGTGCATTAGCATTACAGGTGCTTGTGACATGAGTAATGTGGGTGTCATATTTTGGGTGTCATGTTTGCATTAGCAGTGCTGCATTTGTGTTTCGAAGCTGCAGTGTGGACGTGGCACTGTGGCCCCTTGCCTTCGCTTGGGAGAACGTTGGTGGGCAGGATTCAGAGGGGCTTTTAGTTTCCCATTTTGCACACTGAACCCTTCTAACTGGTCTCTGCAAACAGGAAGGATTTTACTCACCGTCAATGCTGCCCCGAGTTGTCCCAAAGCGAGGCAGCGCCCCCAACGTCTGTGCTGAGGAGAATGGTGGTCCGCCTTTGCGGTGTCCCCCAGGTCTGTGCTGAGCAGAACGCAGCTCCGCCCTCGCGGTGCCCCTGGCCCGCACGCCCAGGTCTGTGCTGAGAAGAACGCTGCTCCGCCTTCGCAGTACCCCGGAGTCTGTGCAGAGGAGAATGCAGCCCCGCCCTCGCGATGCCCTCTGGGTCTGTGCTGCGGCGAACGCAGCTCCGTCCTCGTAAAGGCACCGCGCCCGCGCAGGGAGGCGCGGCGGGCCCGCGCAGGCGCAGGGAGGGGCGGCGGGCCGTCGCTCCGCGGCGCAGGCGCAGCGAGGGGCGGCGGGCCGTCGCTCCGCGGCGCAGGCGCAGCGAGGGGCGGCGGGCCGTCGCTCCGCGGCGCAGGCGCAGCGAGGGCGGCGCGCCGTCGCTCCGCGGCGCAGGCGCAGAGAGGGGCGGCGCGCCGTCGCTCCGCGGCGCAGGCGCAGAGAGGGGCGGCGCGCCGTCGCACCGCGGCGCAGGCGCAGAGAGGGGCGGCGAGCCGTCGCTCCGCGGCGCAGGCGCAGAGATGCGCGGCAGAGCGGCCCCCGTGGGGAGGCGCGGCGCAGGGCAGAGATGCACAGCGGCGCGTCGCCGGTGGGGCGTGTGCGGCGCAGGCGCAGACATGCACGCCGCCGGGCCGGGGGTTGGGGGTAGCGTTGTAGGCACACAGGTGCACATTCACACGCCGCCGGGCGGGGGGCGGGGGTGGACGCGGTGTAGGCAGAGAGATGCACGTCGCCGGGGGTGCGGCGCAGAGACGGGTGGAACCTCAGTCATCTGAAAAGCCGGGCACTACAAGACCTGCTTGCTCACGTTGCTGTGCCTCTGCGCCTCGGGCAACTGCAGCGCCCTCTTGCTTCCACTGGTGGCCAGCGCCCCCTGGTGGCGCCGGGGCACGCAGGGCCCTTTTGCTCACAGTATAGTGGCAGCACGCCGCCTGCTGGCATCTAGGGACGTTGCAGCGCCCTCTTGCTCACAGTGTGGTGGCAGCATGCTCGCCTGCTGGCAGCTGTGGACACTGCTGGGCCCTCTTGTTCCAACTGTAGTGGCGGTTGGCCCCCCTGCTGGCAGCTGGGGACACTGCTGGGCCCTCTTGCTTTTAGTGTAATGCGGGCAAGCCCTCTTCTGGCCCCTGCGGGCACTACAAGATCCTCCTGCTCCCAGTGTAGTGGCAGCACGTCCCCTGCTGGCAACCAGGACACTGCAGGGTCCTCTTGCTCATGTTGTGGTGCCCGTGTGCCACCTGCTGGCAGCTAAGGACACTGCAGGGCCCTCTTGCTCACAGTGTAGTCGTCGTATACCCCTGCTGGCAGCTGGGGACACTGCTAGGCCCTCTTGCTGGCAGTGTCGTGGCAGCATGCCACCTGCAGGCAGATGGGGACTATGCAGGGCCCTCTTGCTCCCGGTGTGACGGCTGGGGTCGGCTACTGGCCACCTCCCGCACCACTTAAAGTCAGAGCGCCAGTTATTAAGCCCCATCAGTTCTGTAAATTCAAACTGAAATGGAGCTATTACTGGGGAGAGCTGATGTCCCAGTTCTTGTTTAACTTGGAAGAAAGATTTTCACCAAGAGGCAGTACAAAGATGGCAGATAACTTCATTCAAAAGAAATACAGTGTAAAGAGCTTATTGTAGAAAAATAGGGAGGAGTGGACTGATCGTGCATGAAAACAGCCTAAGAGTCCTGTGCAGGGAATTTTATTTTAGACTTCTTCACATTCCTGCCTCTATCTCAAGTCTCTGCCTGTTTTCTTTGTCTGGTTTTCCTGCTACTGCCTTAGGTCCCCAACTTGCCCCACTTAGGCATGTGGGACCTCCTCGCTGTTGGTTGAGGTACATGTGTGGTGATCAATCCGAATCCATTCTGGCACCAGCCTCTTTCCCGCCATCACAGGCCGGCTGACAGCGGTCACGTTTGTACCTACTGCACCTGCCCATCTCTTTTGAATGTCCTTCTCTGCCCTAATCTGTACTTATGGTGCCAGGTTTCTCTTAAGAATGTCCCCTTTGTTGTTCTTATCAGCATGTACCTAGCAGTATTCTGACATTTTTATTGCAGAACGAATGATGATTGGGGCATCTTAAGAGGAGTTCTAGGATGTTTCTTTCTGCATAGGTACCTCTTCTCCCTCCTACCCACAATTGACAAGTGCCCATCCACTCCAGCACTAGAGATGCTACTAACGTGAATTTTTGGTGGTCCCTCCAGGAGAGCCTTTCCAGGCTTTCCCTTTTTCAGGAGCTCCCCCTCCTGTTCATGTCTAGCTATCTATTCTAACGGAGCCCACTATCCTGTGTCCTTCCCCAAAATAGTGAGGGAATGATTAATTGGAAGCCGTAAGAAATGATATCCGTGTAGATGAAAACTTTACAACTTACACAAATAATCACTCAAAATCATCCTTACACTAAAAATCTAAAACTATACCATTTCTAGAAGAAACTATAGGAGAAGAGCTATGTGCCTTTGGGTTTGGTAATGAATTTTAACAACTGACAGAGAAGGTTGATAGACACAGAAGAAATGACAATGTGGATTTCTTAATATTCAAAGTTTATACTCTGGAAGAGACCTTGTTAAGAGAACAAAAAGAAAAGCCACATATTGAAGAAAATATTTGCAAAATACAGATCTCAGAATTTGTATTCAAAATATATAAAAATTGTTAAAACTAAACAATAAGTTAAACAGCCCAATTAAAAATGCACACAGATCTGAACAGACACCTCACCAAAGAAGATCTACAGATGCCAAGTAAACATACAAAAAGATACTCAACATAATAGAGAACTGAAAACCACAATGAGATAGCACAGCTGGTCTATATGTCTTAGAACTGCTAAACTCTTTAAAAAATGACAAATTGCTGGAGAAAAAACAAGAACTCTTTTCATTGCTGGTGGAACACAGTGTGTAAGACCAAAATATGCCACCCCAAAATATAATGGTAGGAAACCAGAATATGCAACCCCAATATATGTCCCTTCGGCTTAAGAATTATTCCAAGCTGATTATTTTGAAAAAAAAAAAAAAAAAAAAAAAGTCTAACAAAGGAAGTTCTGAAAACAAAGTAGAAGTTACACTTGTGTAAGGAAAATTTACATCAATCAAGGAAATCCCCATTTAAAAGCTACCTCTCTTGACACCAAGAAGAGAAGGATAACTAAATCACTAAAGAGTCTTATCAATGGAGAACGCATGGACTTAACTCTGTATAACAAACCTTACCCTTGTCTACTGTGCTTTTGCTGGTGAACTCCCCACTACTGCACCTCAAATCTTCTTTCTTTAAGTTAAAGATAGTATTTATGCTTGAATTGAAAGTCACCTGTGGGAGATTTACTCATTTTTCTGTGAGTATCTCCCATGTATCCATAAGGTATACATGTTTTTAAACTTTTCTGTTTTTCTCATTTTAATCTGTCAGTTTTTACAGAGGGTCCCATCTAAGAATTCCGAAAACATAGAAAATTTTTTTCCTCCCCATTACAAGTTGGGCAGTTTTTTCTAAAGCTAAACAAGTCTCACCTTACAATCCAAAAATCACATTCCTAAGTATTTTGACAACTATTTTGATGTTATTTCCAAACAAAAGCTACCACGCAATTACTTATAGAAGCCCTATTCATAATGACCAAAGGAAAAAAAAGGAATCAGAAAGTCTTACAATAGATGACTGTGTGGGAATCCACTCGGACATCAAAAGCTGTTATAAAGATTATGTAAATGAAAACATTTGAGATACCGAAGATAAAGGAAGAAATCTTACCAGAACTTACTTTATCCAATTAAAGCAGAGCTCCCAGAAAAATACAGCTGCCATTAACCCCATCCAAGGAGTTTCTTGCAAATTCAGCTGCCACGGAGACAGCATACTCTTTCCCATTAGCATTCATAAATGAAAATGAAACCCTAAGCTCCCAAGTGACTGAACAGACCCACTCTTGGCTGAGGGGACCCCAGAGTAACTTTCAAAACTGAGTTCTCAGCTTTGCTAGGATGGGATGATGGGGGTCAGATACACATCGTTATACCCCCTCCTTTGCTAACCATGATGAGGCTTTCTTCCCTAAGGATTTAACAGAAACCAGCCCTTTCAAAGGCTCCACCACTGATGTCAGCCTCTCCTTTCTTGCCTGATAAGAGACCACCCATGACGGAGAGGTTCTGGCCAGTGTACAGAGGACGCACAGAGCGAGTTTTCATGTCCTCTGCTTCACCTTTTAATGTCAGAGGGCTGAAAATTCCACCCTGGGATCATGCTAACACTGCCATTTTTTGTACATGGGACCCATGAAGAAGCAAGAAACTCAATTGCGCATGCATGCACTTCTCCTTCCATAAATATTCATGACTCCTCCTAGAGGTTATTAAATAAATGTATTTGGCCATTCCACTTAGCATAAATTACTATTTCCTTTACCTCCTCCTTGAAGCATCTGTTTCTGGCTTCTGGCTGGAGGCTATGCTTCCCAGCCTGTCAGAAGGACAACCCTGCAGGCTGCAATCCTTTATAGGAAATACATCTCTCACTGGGTGCGGTGGCTCATGCCTGTTATCCCAGCACTTTGGGAGGCCAAGGTAGGTGGATCACCTGAGGTCAGGAGTTTCAGACCAGCCTGTCCAACATGATGAAACCCTGTCTCTACTAAAAATACAAAAAAATTATCCTAAATTGACTAATTTAAAATTGACTAAATTGTCTGTTCTCAAACCTCTGCTGACTATGTGTTCCACCAATATGGAATTAATTCTACTTCCTTTCCTGTTTGGATGACTTTACTAAGAATTATTTCAAACTTTAGTGGCTCCTTTGAGAAAATTTTTATCTTCCAAATTGCCTCCTTTTAGACCTTTCCTTTCCCAATTGAGTCTCTCAACTCCCTATAATCACTGAAATTTTAGGCACCCTGCTTCATGCCTTGGAGGCTCTCAATGTGCTGAAGAATCTGCAAAAGCAAACACCTGGGGCTGAAAAATAAAATAGAAAAAAAAATTATTTCTCACCCTCCATAAGATTATACGTCAAAACAAAACAAAAAAACCTTAAAAATCTCCAAAAATGCCGTTGAGAGAAAAGCTTTAGCCCTCATATGAAGAAGAAAAAAACTTGTTCCATTTTCCAGATACAGAGTTATAATACAAATATAAAATGGGGCAAAGACAAAAACCAATTCTTCTATATAAACTAGTGAATTTTGTAGTTATTGTAATCACATTAGTCAGGGTTCTCCAGAAAGGCAGAATCAATAGGATATATGTAGATAGACAGATGAGAGAAGATTCATTAGGGGAATTCGTTCACATAATTACGGAGGCTGAGAAGTTCCACAATAGCCTGTCTCTGAGTTGGAGAACCAGGAAAGCTGGTAGCATGGCTCACTCCAGACACAAAGGACTCAGAATCAGGGAAGCCAGTGGTGTAACTCTGATTCTGAGGCCAAAGGTCTGAGACCCTGAAGTTCTGATGTCAAGGGCAGGAGAAGAAAGATGTTTCCATTTCAGAAGGAGATAATTCACCTTTCCTTTTCCTTGTTGTTCTATCTGGGCTCTCAACCAATTGGATGATGCCTGTATTCATCCATTTTTATACAGCTATGAAGAAACACCTGAGTCTGAGCAATCGATAAAGAACAAAGAGGTTTAATGGGCTGACAGTTCCACATGGCTGCAGGGGCCTCACAGTCACGGCAGAAGGGGAAGCAAAGCCGTCCTTCTTCACATGGCAGCAACAAGGAGAAGTGCTGAGCCAAAAGGGAAAAACCCCTTATGAAACCATCAGATCATGAGAACTCACTCACTGTCATGGGAACAGCATGGTAGTAACCACCACCGTGATTCAATCACCTCCCACTGGGTCCCTCCCACGACATGTAGGGATTATAGGAACTACAATTCAAGATGAGATCTGGGTGGGGACACAGCCAAACCATATCAGTGCCCATCCACATTGGGTCATGGTTATCTCAGTGTCTTCCAGAAACACCCTCACAGATATGCCCAGAAATTGTGTTTTACCAGCTATGTGTGTCTCTTAATCCAATTAAGTAGATGTCTAAAATTAACCATCAGAATATTTATGCCCGATTCATGGCTGAAATTTCAGGATGAAAGCTATGAAATCTCTATTTGTGTTTGTATATCTATTAATGTATGTTATATATATGTGATATTTTCCTAACTCCAGATAGCATTGCAAAATTCATTTATAAAATCCTCTAAAAGTGCTCTATTCTAACTTGGCTTGGAAAAAAATAAGCATTTATAAAGAAATATTCACCAAACCCTAGAAATATAGGAAATGATCAAATGTGTTTTAAGTTAACACGATTTGGATAAAACTTAGTTAAATAAGATTAATATAATATTTTTGGTGTAATAAAACAACTGTGTCTTCAAAGGTATCACTATTGAATATAAAACAAACATAAATTCCTATTCTGCTTGAGTTCTAGTCAAATAAGCTAATATTATACTTACTAGAAATGTAAAATCTTAAAGCTTATAGATTTGATTCTAATTAATTTGTCATTCTTATGAAAAACGTTATTTTCTTATGGTGAAAAGATACACATATATTTAGAGTTAGCCAGCTGGACTCAGTTTAGATGATCCCAATTTTGTTGCGACATCCAAAACATCATAATCAGGAGCCAGTCGAACATATGCCTTCTTCTCTTTCTCAGGACAAATGAGGGTGGTGACCTTGGCCACATCACTGTCATAGCGCTTCTTCTTCACAGCCTGTTTGATCTGGCGCTTCTGGCTTTAACATCCACAATGAACACAAGCGTGTTGTTTTCTTCTATCTTCTCCTGGCTGACTCAGCGGTCAGCGGAAACCTGATTATAGCATAGTGGTCAAGCTTGTTTCTCCTGGGGGTGCTCTTCCGAGGATATCTGGGCTGCCTCTGGAGTTGCAGTGTCTTGGGCTGCCTGAAGCTGGGTGACATGCGGATCTTCTTTTTTGCTGTGGCTGTGGACACCTTTCAACACTGCCTTCGTGGCCTTTAAAGCCTTCGCTTTGGCGTCGGCTTTAGGAGGGGCAGGAGCTTCCTTCGCTTTCGGCGCCATCTTGTGAAAAGCGAAAAGCATTATTTCCAAAATAATCTGTTTACAGTAAATCTGCCTAACAGTAGTTACCAAAGTACTTTTGGTAATTTTTAACCTTAAAGTTAAGCTAAGTAAAAGATTTGCCTTAAATATCTAGACCATTTATAAATAAGATACAATACTAAAACGTTAATTACTGAACATAAATAATTCAAGTTTATATACTTTTGGCTTCCTGTTTTTACAGACAGTCTAAAGACATTTTGGCCCATTAATAAACATCTTTTTTTCTGCCACACTGAGAAATTGTATTATGAGGAAACACGTCCCTCTAGATGTTGGGAGATGGTATATTCCTACATTTTCTAACCTACTATAGAATGCTAATATACGACAGTTTATAACTGTCTACTTCCTAGTTTTCTCTGGAAAATAAGAGATTACTAAGTATTAAAATTATAATCAATATATGTAAATAAAACTACTAGAAAT
Source organism: Symphalangus syndactylus (assembly GCF_028878055.3). Lineage (NCBI taxonomy): Eukaryota > Metazoa > Chordata > Mammalia > Primates > Hylobatidae > Symphalangus > Symphalangus syndactylus. The sequence goes on along the minus strand of NC_072437.2, from coordinate 104,601,535 downwards.
AATAGAATAACTAGAAACAACCCTATGCAAAGCATGCAAGAAAAGTAGGGCATGTTTCACAAGTAAAGTAGGTCGTATTTTTTATAAGGAAAATGATACATGAGATACCTAACCTTCCCTGTGTTATATTTGTATGGGTAAAATGTTATGCTTTCAGAAATTATATAAAATTCCTGGAAATGTGTCAATGTCCTCTTTATCCATGCTATGTGCCAGTATAGAGTAATGAGTCGTAATTCCAATTATTATTTTAAATTTTGTGCCAGGTGCACTGGCTCATGCCTGTAATCCCAGCACTTTGGGAGGCTGAGGCGGGTGGATCACAACGTCAGGAGATCCAGACCATCCTGGCTAACCCGGTGAATCCCCGTCTCTATTAAAAATACAAAAATTAGCCAGGCATGGTGGCAGGTGCCTGTAGTCCCATTCGGGAGGCTGAGGCAGGAGAATGGCGTGAACCCAGGAGACAGAGCTTGCAGTGAGCCAAGGTCGCGCCACTGCACTCCAGCCTGGGTGACAGAGCAAGACTCTGTCTCTAAATAAATAAATAAATGTTGTATGCCACAGAAAAAATCGAATATCCTTGTCAGTTGTGGTATAATGAACTCTCATCAGATCTTTCATCACAGCCATTTCATACTCTATGTTATTTAGATATTACTTCCCCCTGATGCTTTTCTGAAAGCTCCTGCAATCAGCTACAGGTCAGAATGTTCATCTCCAACACAGGACTCCCTCTGAGACTCACGGAAAAGCCCATGACAGGTACTCTGGTTATAGGCTTCTGAAGATATTGCTTAAATAACTTTAAGACCATGCACTTGACTCAGCGAAGATCTCCAGAAGTCTGGTTGAGAAATTGATGGGTTCATGACACTGCTAACCCAAGATCCAGCAAGACTGGAATTGATTACATGGCACTGAATGAACTGATGAAAATTGATTATAATTTTATAGCTTTTTGGAGCACTGCTGGTTCTTTAATGTTCTAGTTTCTGGATTTAAGAAATCTCTTTCTCTTAATCTAACTGTAACTTACAACAATTTAGTAGATTATACTTTTGTAAACAGAAATGAAGCATTTATCTTTTTTCCCTGCCTGATTTTTCCAGAATTTTGAAATCCTTACTGAATACTCTTATTTTCATGATGATATAGTTGTTAGCAAAAGTCCAGTAAGAATCTATTCGCCTTATAACAGGACATAATTGGAAATTTTGGTTATTTTACTGGAATATCATATTTAGGAAGTGTACCTAAGATCAGTTATGACCAGCAATTTTAAGGAAGTAAGGTTGACTTTTATGGAGACAATGCTTACAAAGCACTGTGAGAAATGGGAAAGTTCTTCCTCAAAGATTATAAAGTCACAGCTATCCACTATTTTTATGTGTGTGTGTGTGTGTGTGTATTCCAAATCACTTGTCCTAGCTTGCTCCAGCAGGCCTGGACGGAACTAGACAAGCCCCAGCCCATAGTGCTTGCCATTCCTTATTTGGAGATGCTTCCTTAACTATCCCTGGGCAACTTCCTTTTCTTTCTTTGTTCTATTCCCCTTACCTAATTAAGAAAGTTTTAAACTAACAGCCAATCAGGTAAAGTGTAAAATGTGAGGTCCTATTTCAGCCAATGGAAACTGGACACAACACTAGGGTAGACATATCAGGTTATAAGTAACTCTGTCTCCTTTGTTTGGTGTGCTCTTGTGGCTCGACAGCTATTGAGTAGCAGCCTTTATGCAGAAAGTAAAGCTCGCCTCGCTAAGAGATGATTTGTTTCCATGTTAATTCTTTTTTTTTTGGAACACCAAAAACTTCATTCCCAACAGCACTCTGAGAAAAGCCAGCCTGATACCTAGATTACAGGGTTCGCAGCCTTACAGGTTAGTAAAGAAGGTCATTTCCTGGTAGGCCCAGGAATTTAGGGATATTTTGGGGGCCTCAAGAAGAGAGGAATTCACACAAAGCTATAAGGACTGCAGCTGAAATCTGATAGTATGTTCTTAGCTTGGCTTTTAGCCTGAATTAGACCTTTAAAAGTCAAATCTGAGATTCTGTATGAAAACTCCCAGCAAAGAAACTTGAAAGCACCTATGTGGTCATCTCCTGTTCTTGCTGCACTTATGTAAATAATCAAGCAAAATCTAACAAAACTGGACTGATTTTTAAAACAAGAATAGTCTTACTTTATGATCAAAAATAATGGTTACTACAGAGAGAAATTTCATGTTTCAATGGAAAACTACAACGTGGCCAGGCATGGCAGCACATGCCTATAATTCCAGCACTTTGGGAGGCCAGGAGTTCAAGACCAGCCTGGGTGAAATGGTGAAACCCCATCTCTACCAAGAATACAAAACTTAGATGGGCATGATGGCATGTGCCTGTAGTCCCAGTTAACCATGAGGCTGAGGAGGGAGGATCGCTTACACCCAGGAGGTACAGGTTGCAATGAGCTGTGATTGCACCTTTGCACTCCAGCCTGGGCAACAGAGCCAGACCCTGTCTCAAAAAACATTTTTTTAAAGGAAAACTATAGCTATTGTGGACTATCAGATTCTAGTCTTGTTTCTTGTTTTGGGGCTATTTTTACCTCTTTATAAACTGGATCCTGCCATCTGATGAATTTTGTCCCACAATGATACTTGTGGAATAAGAAGCCAAGCATTGTCTCTCCTACTAATATATCTATTGTCAGTTAATTTGAAGGTCTCCAGCCCTGGAACAAAGTTAGAAGAGGAAGGTTTTGCTCCCCATAATGCATAACCAAATTGTGGTACATTCATGGACAGGAATACTATTTAGCCATAGAAAGGAACAAGCTATCAACCCACACAAAGACATGAGTGAATCTTGCATGCACATTGCTAAGGGGAAGAAGACAGTCTGAGGAGGATACACACAGTGTGACCTCATTTAATGAGACACTGGAGAAGGCAAACTACACAGATGGGAAGCCATTGGCTCCGTGGGGTGGGGGTTTAAAGCATTCCATATGATACTTTAATAGTGGGATATCTGCCACAATGCATTTGTCAAAATATGCAGAATTTCATGGCCAAATGGGTAAATCAAACTCTATTCAAATTAAATAAAATTACTCAGGATGTGGAGTATCCCAGGACAGAATACATCATGTGAAAAAGAATTTATGCTACAAATTACTATGGTTTGGATGTAGTTTGTCCCCGCAAAAACTAGTGTTGAAATTTGACCCCCAATGTGGCAGTGTGGGTCTGTGGGGCCTAGTGGACAGTGTTTGGGTCATGGGGACGGATGCTTCATGAATAGATTAATGTCCTCCATGGGGGTGAGTGAGCTCTGCTCTCATAGGAATGGATTAATTCCTGCAGGAGTAGGTAATTAAAAAGAGTCTGGCTTCCTTGGCTTCCCTCTTGCTTTCACTTTTGCTATGTGATCTCTGGTGCACCCCTTGCTCCCCTTCCACTTTCCACCATGAGGTGAAAAAGACTGAGGCCACACCAAATGCAACTGCCCAATCTCAGACTTTCCAGCCACAAGTATTGGGAGCCAAATGAACTTTTTTTACTAATAAATTACCCAGCCTCAGGTATTCTGTTACAGAAGCACAAAATGGACTAAGACACAAATGTAGGTAAAAACTCACTGAAGGTGCAGGGAAGATGGTGTTGACCTAAGTCACGTTGAAAATGAATAGAATCTGTAGGCTGAAGGCAAATGAACTATACTTCATCAATGGATTCCATTTTATAAAGTTCTTTCCAACAGAAGCAATTGTGAACAATTGTAAAACCACAGTGTCTGTATCTGGAATAAAACAATGACTTATATAAGTCGCAGATGGTGGGAACCAGGTTTCTCACTGTTGAAGTGGGAGGTTACAAATTAGCAAGGCGAGAAGGCTAGCATGATCCCTGTGATAGTAGATCAGGGGTGGAGACATCAACGTAAATTTATGTTTAGTTTAATATAGATACACACAGTTCTACATAGAAAACTTTATAGTTAGGTGTGTGTTGGTAGGTTAGATACACACATGTACTTCCTAGCATTGCTAATGAGGGACAAGATACAATGTGTTCATTCAGCAGCCAGATGTAAGTTTTCCTGCCATTCTGAAAGGAATTAGGCTCTTTGAAGAAATGTCTGATACTAGAACTGGGACAGTAAATATAGGAGCCAGGATAATCTGGAAGTATCAGAAAGTAAGTAAGTACTAAAAAAATTAAAATATATCAAAGAAAAATAAGAGCCAATAAAAACAGCTACCGATGGCCAACACTGGAATGAATTGTGCAACATAATGCTGCAGTGTTGAATAATAACTAAAGCTTAAAGTAATTATCTAGGTGTCTGTATTTGTACACATAGGTGAATGAGCAAATGGAGTTGCATAGAAATCTCCTTTGCAAAAGAATTCCAAATAATTGATGTAGACACTCAGCCATCAAGAAGGTGGAGCCAACTCCTCACTCCGTAAGTGTGGGCTCTGCATAGTGACTTGCTCCAAAAGAACACATGCAGTATGGACAAGGAGGAAAAATAACTTCACAGTGGAGAAACGTGACAAACGGTAGCTCTGCCAAATGATCCAAGTGAACATCAAAGATGACAGTTCACCTTGAGAACATGAAGTGACAATGGGCGACATTCCACAAAATTCCTGACCAATCCTCCTCAGTACTATCAAGGTCATCATGAGATGGAAAGCCTGACACACTGTCACAGCCAGGAAGAGCCTACGTGATGACTGCACGTCATGCGGGATCCTAGATGGGATCCTGGGTCAGAGTAAGACAGAACTAAGGGAATCCAAATGAAATATGAACTTTAGTTAACAATAGTCTATCAGTATTGGTTCATTAACTGTGACAAATTATGTAAGATATTAATGAGCCATGTGAGACACACGGATAGAAGATGTTAATTAGAGGAAACAAGCTTGCGGCTACATGGGAAATCTCTGCTCTTTTTTTGGCAATTTCTATGTAAATAAAAAAAATGTAAAATAAAACTTTATTTAAAACAGTTTTTTTAACACTTCCTTGTTTAATTACTTATACCATGAATTACTAGTAATTGACCCTGTTAACTAGTCCTGTTTTTTTTAAATAAGAGCGTTTATGACACAAAAAATTAAACAATGCAGACTGATATATAAATCAAAACAAATGTTCTTTACATGTTTTCTGTTACAGTAGTAACACATATGTGTTACTTTGTAAAAATATGTTCCAATGGCAAATTGATTCATTGTGATGGGATCACTTATTCCAAAGACTTCTTGTTTTGCTCCCAAACTTTGTTCACAAAATTTATTTTGTTCCCAAATTTATTTTGCTGTATTATAGTTACCTTTTAGCCATAATACAACGGAATCAAATATTGGCCACTGGGAAAAAATATTCAAAGAAAGAAAGAATGTGAACAGAACTTATGACCATGATGATTCAATATTTTACCACAATGCTTTCTAAAACAGAAGAGTGTAAAAGGATATTCAAAGTCAATTTCCTCAGCGAGGCTTTGCAGAAAATAAGGAAACTACAAAAACAAAAATGGCAGGACATTCTATGGGTGATTTTAAATGTTGCTATGTTTTACGGGAAAAAAATACTTTACCTTTTAAAGAATCACAAAGAATTATTGGAAACCCAAACTCTGGAATGTTTGCAAATTTAGTTGAGCTTCTATGTAATTATGTCTGTATAGGTAGCCACGAAGTTGATTATTTTTTAAAAATCTGTGCCTTATTTGTGTAATAAAATACACAATGAATAATTAATGCTCATAGGAAAACCTTATGAAGGGAAAACAAATCTTGGGGACCCATAATCACTAAGCTAAAGGGAAAAGTCAAGCTGGGAACTGCTTAGGGCAAATCTGCCCCCCATTCTATCCAAAGACACCCGTCTGCTCACTGAGATAAATGCATATCTGATTGCCTCATTTGGAGAGGGTAATCAGCAACGCGAAAGAATGAAATTATTTGTCTCTTACCTACCTATGACCTGGAAGCCCCCTCTCTGGCCTTCTCACCTTTCCAGACTGAACCAATGTACATCTTACACATATTGATTGATGTCTCATGTCTCCCTAAAGTGTATAAAACCAAGCTGTGCCCCAACCACCTTGGGCCCATGTTGTCAGGACCTCCTGAGGATGCATCACAGGCACACATCCTCAAGCTTGGCAAAATAAACTTTCTAAAAAGTCAGAGAACTGTCTCAGATTCTCAGGGTTCACACATGTAAAGTAGGATGTCAATGTTTATAAAACAGACATTATTCTATCTACTATTAGAAATATGCTGCCAATTAACCTTAGACTTTCTCAACAAACTAAAAAATGTTGATGAGGTACAAATAATATATCTAAGTTTAAATAGTGTTGCTAGTTTTAATATATCCACTTTTCAATTTTTCAATACTATTTTTATTAATTTAACACTGTAAGAAAAATGAGTAATTAAAACATGAATAAAAGTGTTTACAGGGGGTGCACATGTTTCCTCCAGCCTCTGCCTATCCCCAGCTTTCATCCCAACTGTCCTGATGGTGGCTCTAAGCATTTCTCCTTTCTCTATACCAAGATCTGTCCCCAGAAACAAATCCAAATCTTACTATATGTTAGGGCACGTTATGATGATGAGCAGCGATGAGCAGCCGAAGCCTCAAGGAAGGGATGCTTTTGTAAAATGAGACTGGTAGAATATAACATGTGAAAGTAAAGCCCATGGCAGAGTTCCCTCCTCAGCACACGGGGAGCAGACAGGAAGCTTTCGCCTCACCTTCCTCAATGGCCTGCAGCCATGTTGGCATTCATGATAGTCATAGGTATTGTTCTCCAAATATTTTCAGTTCAGTTTTTATGAATGCATTCTGACTGTTCCATCCCACCTACTTAAATTTTCCCATGGCCACATGACTTTTTTTTTTTTTTTGTCAGTGGAGGTGAGAAGAAATAACATGTGACTTTTTCAGGAGAACTCTCCAAGAAACAGAGTTCCGTTCCACAGGCTTTTTTCTCTTTTCTATAGCAATGGGGATCATATTGATGGTCCCTCCTTCCGTCTGGATTCCTGTGTTAGGATGACACAGCACAGAGCTACCTCTCACCTGACCCGTGATGAGATGTAAATAAATGACAAAGAAGATTTTTGAGCCACTGATATTTGGAGGTTGTTTGTCACCACAGTTTAACCTAACCCCCATTGACTGATGCACGGCTGAAGAATGAGTCCGAACTGGATCTGGACAAGACATGTGAAGAGCGCTCCAGGCTGAGTAACATTCAAGTGTTGTCTCAAAGGTAACAGTGAGCACGACATGTTATTGGGGTGGGTGTGTGATAAATAAGGTATATCAGGTGAGGATAATAAGAAATGCAACTTGAAAAGACGGTGATGATTTGGACTGTGGAGAGATTCATATGCCCTGTTTAGCATTTAAGATTGTGATAGATGAACAAACTAATTAAGAGCCCAAAATGAAATCTTGTGATAAATATCTGAGGGTGTCTAATATACCAATATTTCATCCTAGAATGGGCAGAGTCCTTGACCCCATTCTAGGGAGACTTCCACAAGAAAAAAGACCTGCATATCTTCAAAAACCCACACTGAGAGATTTTCCTGCACTTTTGACCTGTGGCTAACACTCCTCACCTTCCATTCTGTCATCAGTGTTTCAGGGAAACACCTTTAACTCTCTATGATTTACAGGTTATTAAGTGGCCCTTACAATTCTAATGATGAGGGTGTCTGAGCTCACAGCAGCAAACAGGCATGTGTGCTCAGCAGCCACGTGGCTCATCTGCCAGGAGCTTACTAAATACGATGTTCTACAACATTGCTTAACACAAGGGGAGACGTTCCTGACTCAGTGTTTAATTGCTCACCTACTTCTTTTTCTGCCCTCTGGGGCTTCTAAGATGAAAAGAACCCAGGGGTGATACAGTGAGCCAAAGGGGTGCCAGCCACATCACAGCAAAATAGATTCCTAAAAAATCCCTGGCCTAAGATGACAGCCTTGGCTGGATAAGTTTGAATGTGCTGATAGTGGACATGGTAGAATGAAGGTGGTTGAAATGTTCATATTAAAGAACTTCCACCCAGATTGCAAGAAAAGAGAGAGGAATGGAGATGGCAGCAGGAGTCCCTATAAGAAAAGCAGATGTTTTGAGATCAGTTACGTTTCTTCTGACAAAAATTAAAGACAGAAACAAAAGTTTAGCCTGAGGCTACAATTAATTGGGCAATAAGCCAGAGGCACATATGGCATAGACAGATTTAAACATTTCTCCCTTATATTAATACAAATACTAAAATTACAAATACTTTGATTCCAAATAAAACAAATATTTAAAAATTTTAATGAATAAACACTGGGGTCTACAGTAGTATTTGAAGGAGATCTCATAAACAGGTTTGTTTATGAAGGTTAGAACTGATGGTCTAGAGAATTCAGTTGATTCCAGAGACAGAAAGAGAGGAATTTCTTAGGTTCCTTCAGGACTGTGTCTAGCTTTGCCTCATCTTTGAACTATGGATACAGCAGAAGAAAACATGAGGATTTCACAGATTTAAGGTGCAAAAAGTCACTGGGTTCTCTAAGAAGTCTGGGATTTTTCTGCTGGAAAAATATGTTTGTTGAGAAAAAATGAGTTGGAGGAGGCTGTTATTGAAGTGAAGCAGAATTGTTTTTACTAATCTGCTTATTACCCACTCTGTAGTGTGGAAACAAATTATTCATACACGAGGTCCTCTTACTGTTCCTAGAATGCAGTGGAAAGAGAACAGATTTGTTTTTCTCCCTCAGAAAACAACCACTAGAAACATCCTACCTCAGATGAGATATTGCCTAATTATTTTAAAAAGACAGTGAAAAATCATGGATGTAAATGTTTGCTGCAAAATAAATACATGCTAGAAACAGAAGCATCTGGTTCACAGCTATATTAGAGCTACCTGTGTTCCCTGTCACTGAGATTAAAACAGAAATGTCCAATACAATCATTCACAGCGTGGGAGGGGGGAAGTTGAAGGATGGAAAGGCCAGGCATAAAAGGATTTCAGAATTTCAGTCCATAAGGACGTGGCTTTGTGCATTGTCTGTTACTGTGAGCAAGGTGAAGTTTGGAGAATGAAAACATGCAGCAATAAGGGCTCCTTTGTCCATCTCACCTCTCCAGATGCCAAGTTTCACACATGTTGCATTTTAATTGAAAGGTTGATATAATGTTTTTTAAAGAACACTTGCGGTGTTTGAAATGACAAAGGCTGCTGTGACAAAAAAGCAGGGAAAGGGAATTTTTTTTAAAAAAAGCAAACACACCAATAAAAACCCCACAGAAAAGCAAGCAACAAACAAAAAAACAGGAAGAAGTCGAACACCCTGGGCTATGACTACTTCCAGGAAGGGGCTACAAGAGGCAGTTGGAAATTCTATTTGCTTTGCAACTGTGGGTTTTCCGGACTGCTTCCTTTCTAAAGTATATTACTCTGCTTTTGGTTCATGAAGTTATCCATTTCTGTTTTCTGGAACAGCTATGTATTTTCTTTATCTATCATCTATCTATCTACCTGCCTATCATCTATCGATCTATTTACTATCTATCTTTTCTACCTTTCGCTATCAAGAGCTTGGGTCAAGCAGGATAGAATTCCAATGTATGTTCACTTTACCATTTAAAACAAGAGCTCTTGTAGGCATTCTCCATCACATCATAAACCTGAGCTTTCTAAAACAGGGTGTGGCAAACTACCATGCATGGACCATGTCTGACACAGTCTGCGTTTGTAAGTAAAGTTGTAATGGGACACAGCCAATACATGTGTTAGTGAAGCTATGTGAGCCTGGGCTACAATGATGAAGAGTTTTCATTAGTCTAATCTATTTACTTGCTGTATGAGTGCACATATATTCTCTTTCTTCTTGGCTTTACAATTTGTGTATAGCAGGGAATTTGTTTCTAATTTGTAGTATTTCATGCTTCTAGGTTTTCATGGAAGTTGAGATGTAAGAACAAAAATAATGTTGGGAGAAGGAAGTTGTGGAGAATCCGCGAATATCCCAAAATCTGTTGTAGGAAGATTAAGATTTTTTTTTTTTTTTTGCTGTACTTAATACTCATATTTATAGTGTGAGACAAATGTAATGTTGTATATAAATACAACTAGGAAAATATGCCATTTGTCTTAGTATTTAATCAAGATGGAAGTCTGGGCCTACCTCCTCTCTTTCATTAATATGTAGACAGGACACCAACACAGATTTGAATGAGGAAAATCAAAATGTTAGCAAATGAAGAATGGTATGAATTGGTTAAAATGTGATGAAATAGAGTGGTGAATATTTACATAGAATCCATGATGTGTTAGGTGCTATTTCAAGCTATTTGCACATATAGTTTTAATACCAATGACGTTAAAATGTATAACACAAAGATTCATATAAATAAAAATTACAACATTGAAAATAACATTAGGTGGCACTAAAACTGTCATAGAAATACACATTTATATAAAACATAAAGTAACATCAAGTATTAAATAAATTTTAAAAACTTTGATTACTAATCAGATGAACAAGTGATTAGCCGTTTTATCCAATAAACAAGGCATACATATTATTTTCAAATTCCAGAGACAAATATTTTAAATATTGAAGTTTAAGACCTAAAAATGTATCACTGACTTCAAGGAAGTAGATATTCACTAGGTGATATTTTCTAGGCTCTCTGAAATTACATCAGAAAAATGTGAATTAGAATACAACCCATAAATAATATCTGGCCACATATGCAGTAATTGAAGATCAATTTAAATAACTATTGGATTAAGAAATAGAGACTGAAGTAAATTTACAGGGTCAGGGAGGATCTAAGGAGGAAGCATTGGCACTGGAGCCCAAGGACCTGGGATTACAGAACAGATTCTACCAGTGCTAACTTACTGCTCCAGAGAAAACATCAATTCTGTTCATGTGCAGGTACTATTCATCAAGAAAGGGATTACAACTTCAGAAATGTGTTCAAAATGTATCCATACTTTGACGTATTAATGAAGTAATCACATTCTACACATAACTACACCATATAGAATATTGGGGAGGGGGTGTTCCAAATAAAGAGACTGAGGATTTCTCATGAGAACTCAATGTCTGCTAGAAAATATCTAAGTAAAATATTTTACTTACGTGGAAAGTGTGGATGTTTGGGCATCAAAAGTTTCAAGAATCCCTAAAATGTACAATGGAGATGAGGAGAAAATATCAGAATTCCCCAGCACCAGAAATGAGGCAAGAAAATCTTCAGAGGAGTTGTAAATGCGAAAAGCCAATGGCTGGTCCCACGGCAACATTGATAACCTTGTGCCAGGACAACTGGAATAAATACATAAACATGCAGATTGAAAATATTTACACTATGAGATGTCCCTCATGTGAGAACTGAATTATAAAGATTGAAGCATATAAGAAAATAACCTACCAGAATTTAAGCTACCAGAATAAATTCGATTACACATAAATTTCTGACATTGAAATTGTCACAAATGTTTGAGTTGCTAGTGGAAGACAAAGGACATATAATCTTGGGAGTCCTAGGGCCTTGCCCACTGCCAGTCCCTCTCCACACTACTACAGCTGATGCTTTCTGGAAAGCACCACCTCCTGGCAGGAGGCCAACCAGCACAGATAGAGCATTAAACCACCAAAGCTAAGGGCCCTCACAGAGTCTACTGCACCCTTCACGACCTCCACTGGAACAGGTGCTGGTATCTATGGCTGAGAGACCCATAGATGGTTCACATCACAGGGCTCTATGCAGACAACCTCTAGTACCAGCCCAAAGCCAGGTAGACCTGCTGGGTGGCTAGACCCAGAAGAGAGACAACAATCAATGCACTTCGGCTCACAGGAAGCCACGCCCATAGGAAAAGGGGGAGAGTACTATGTCAAGGGAACACCCCATGGGACAAAAGAGTCTGAACAACAGTCTGCAGCCCTAGACCTTTGCTCTGACAGAGTCTACCAAAATGAGAAGGAACCAGAAAACCAACCCTGGTAATCTGACAAAACAAGACTCTTCAACACCCCCCAAAAAATCACACCAATTCATCACCAGTGGATCCAAAGAAGAAATCACTGATTTATCTGAAAAAGAATTCAGGTTAGTTATTAAGCTAATCAGGGAGGGGCCAGAGAAAGATGAAGCCCAATGCAAGAAAATCCAAAAACTGATACAATAGGTGAAGGGAGAAATATTCAAGGAAATCAATAGCTTAAATTAAAAAAAATAAAAAAATCAGGAAACTTTGGATGCACTTTTAGAAATGTGAAATGCTCTGGAAAGTTTCAGCAACAGAATTGAACAAGTAGAAGAAAGAAATTCAGAATTAGAAGACAAGGACTTTGATTTAACCCAATCCAATAAAGACAAAGAAAAAATAAGAAAATATGAGCAAAGACTCCAAGGAGTCTGGCATTCTGTTAAACGATGAAACCTAAGACTAATCGGTGTACTTGAGGAAGAAGTGAATTCTAAAAGCCAGGAAAACGTATTTGGGGGAATAATCAAGGAAAACTTCCGTGGCTTTGTGAGAGACCTAGACATCCAAATACAAGAAGCACAAATAACACCTGGGAAATTCATCACAAAAAGATCTTAGCCTAGGCACATTGTCATTAGGTTATCCAAAGTTAAGACAAAGGAAAGAATCTTAAGAGCTGTGAGACAGAAACACTAGGCAACCTATAAATGAAAACCTATCAAACTAACAGCAGATTTTGCAGCAGAAACCTTACAAGCTAGATGGGATTGGGGCCCTTTCTTCAGCCTCCTCAAACAGAACAATTATCAGCCAAGAATTTTGATCACATGGATACAAAACTCTTGGCTGATAATTGTTTTGTTTGAGGAGGCTGAAGAAAGGGCCCCAATCCCATCTAGCTTGTAAGGTTTCACACGTATGTTTATTGCGGCACTATTCACAATAGCAAAGACTTGGAACCAACCCAAATGTCCAACAACGATAGACTGGATTAAGAAAATGTGGCACATGTACACCATGGAATACTATGCAGCCATAAAAAATGATGAGTTCATGTCCTTTGTAGGGACATGGATGAAACTGGAAACCATCATTCTCAGCAAACTATCACAAGGACAAAAAACCAAACACCTCATGTTCTCACTCATAGGTGGCAATGGAACAATGAGAACACATGGACACAGGAAGGGGAACATCACACTCTGGGGACTGTTGTGGGGTGGGGGAAGGGGGAGGGATAGCATTTGGAGATATATCTAATGCTAAATGATGAGTTAATGGGTGTGGCATACCAACATGGCACATGTATACATATGTAACAAACCTGCACATTATGCATATGTACCCTAAAACTTAAAGTATAATAATAATGAAATAAAGAATTTTGTATCCAGTGAAACTAAGCATCATATATGAAGGAAAGATACAGTCATTTTCAGACAAACAAATGCTAATAGAATTTGCCATTACCAAACCAGCACTGCAAAAACTGATAAAAGGAGCTCTAAATCATGAAACAAATCCTGGAAACATATCAAAACACAACTTCATTAAAGCATAAATCACACAGGACCTATAAAACAAAAATACGAGTTAAAAAGCAAAAACAAAAAACAAAAACAAAGTACAGAGGCAACAAAGAGCATGATGAAAGCAATGGTACCTCACTTTTTAATACTAATGTTGGTCGTAAATAGCCTAAATGCTCCACTTACAAGATACAGAACCACAGAATGGATAAGAACTCACCAACTAACTATCTGCTGCCTTCAGGAGACTCACCTAACGCATAACGACTTACATAAACTTAAGGAAAGTGGTAGAAAAAGGCATTTCATGCAAATGGACACCAAAAGCGAGCAGCAGTAGCTATTCTCCTATGAGACAAAACAAACTTCAAAGCAACAGTAGCTAAAAGAGACAAAGAGAGACAGTATATAATGGTAAAAGGTCTCATCCAACAGAAAAATATGACAATCCTAAACATACGTGAAGCTAACACTGGAGCTCCCAGATTTATAAAACAATTACTAGTGGACATAATAAATGAGATAGACAGCAACACGATAACAGTGGGGGACTTCAATACTCCACTGACAGCACTAGACAGGTCCTCAAGACAGAAAGTCAACAAAGAAACAAGGGATTTAAACTATACTTTGGAACAAATGGACTTAACAGATATGTACAGAACATTTCATCCAACAACCACAGAATACACATTCTATTCAACAGCACATGGAATTTTCTCTAAGATAGACCATACGATAGGCCATAAAACGAGTCTCAATAAATTTAAGAAAATTGAAATTGTATCACGCACTCTCTCAGATCACAGTGGAATAAAACTGAAAATCAACTCCAAAAGGAATCTTCAAAACCATGCAAATACATGGAAATTAAATAACCTGCTCCTGAATGAGCATTGGGTGAAAAACGAAATCAAGATGGAAATGTAAAAAATTTCTTCAAACTGGATGACACAACCTATCAAGACCTCTGCGATACAGCAAAGGCAGTGCTAAGAGGAAAGTTTATAGCCCTAAACACCTATGTGAAAAAGTCTGAAAGAGCACAAACAGACAATCTAAGTTCACATCTCCAGGAACTAGAGAAGCAGGAACAAGCCAAACCCAATCCCAGCAAACAAAGGAAATAACCAAGATCAGAGCAGAACTAAATGAAATTGACACAACAAAAACAACAAAAAATACAGAACATAAATAAAACAAAAGGTTGGTTATTTTAAAAGATAAATAAAATTGATAGACCATTAGCAAGATTAACCAAGAAAAGAAGAGAGAAAATCCAAATAACCTCACTAAGAAATGAAACAGGGGATATTACAACTGACACCACTGAAATATTAAAGATTATTCAAGGGTACTATGAACACCTTTTGGCACATAAACTAGAAAACCTAGAAGAGTTGGATAAATTCCTGGAAAAATACAACCCTCCTAGTTTAAATCAGGAAGAATTAGATACCCCAAGCAGACCAATAAAGCAAGCAGCAAGATTGAAATGGTAATTTTAAAATTACCAACAAAAAAGCAGAGGACCAGACAGATTCACAGCAGAATTCTACCAGACATTCAAAGAATGTCTTCTTTCATTCAAAGAAGAAATGATACCAATCTTTTTACACTATTCCACAAGATAGAGAAAGAAGAAACCCTCCCTGATTCATTCTATGAAGCCAGCATCACCCTAATACCAAAACCATGAAAGGACATAACCAAAAAAGACAACTACAGACCAATATACTTGATGAACGCAGATGCCAAAATTCTTAACAATATACTATCTAACTGAATCCAACAACATATCAAAAAGATAATCCACCATGATCAAGTGGGTTTCATACCAGTGATACAGGAATGGTTTAACATATGCAAGTCAATAAATGTGATACACCAAATAAACAGAATTAAAAAAACTCACATGATCATACCAACAGATGCAGAAAAGGCATTCGACAAAATCTAGCATTGTTTTATGATTAAAGCTCTCAGCAAAATAGGCATACAAGGGACATACCTTAATGTAATAAAAGCCATCTATGACAAACCCACAGTCAACATAATACTGAATGGGGAAAAGATGAAAGCATTCCCTTTGAGAACTGGAACATGCAGTTCCAGTGCAAGACATCCTTGCACTCCCACCTCAGCAACAAGACCGAAACTCCCTCTGAAAAAAAGAAAAAAAAAAAAAAAAGAAAAGAAATCATAGATGACACAAAGGGAAACACATCCCCATGCTCATGGATGGGTAGAACCAATATTGTGAAAATTACCCTTCTGTTAAAGGCAATCTACAGATTCAATGCAATCCCCATCTGAACACCACCATCATTCTTCACAGAATTACAAAAACAATTCTAAAATTAATATGGAACTAAAAGAGAGCCATGTAGCCAAACCAAGGCTAAACAAAAAGAACAAACCTGGAGGCATCACACTACTTGATTTCAAACTGTACAATAAGGCCATAGTTACCAAAACAGTATGGTACTGGCTTAAAAACAGGCATAAAGACCAATGGAACAGAAGAAAGAAACCAGAAAACCCAAATACTTACAGCCAACTGATCTTCAACAAGTAAACAAAAACATAAAGTGGTGAAAGGACACCCTTTTCAACACATGATGTTGGGATAATTGGTGAGCCACATGTAGGGGAATAAAACTGGATTCTCATCTCTCACCTTATACAAAAATCTACTCAAGATGGATTAAGAACTTAAACCTAATTCCTGAACTATAAAAATTCTAGAAGATAACACTGGATAAACCCTTCTAAGCGTTGGCATAGGCAAGGATTTCATGACCAAGAACCCAAACGCAAATGCAATAAAAACAAAGATAAACAGCTGGGACTTAATTAAACTAAAGAGCTTTTGCATGGCAAAGGGAACAGTCAGCAGAGTAAATAGACAACCCAAAGAGTGGGAGAAAAAAGACCATAAAATCAAACATAGACAGTTAAAAGCAATGTATTTCATGAGCACAGATTTATGGCTCAGTTAATCAATATTTGAATTAGATGTGGGTAGCTCATTGTTAAGCCATTTCTCTACAAACTGCAAATTAATATTAATGAGAAATTCAATGGCATTCAGCAGCAGCATTCTGTCACTTGTTAGAGTAATCATTAATTTTAATTTTAAATATTAATGAAATATGATTTTTTTTGCCAGTTTTAGGCAATAATTTCAAAGAAACAGCAAGACCTGAGTCAGGAGAGACCCTATCGTACGCAATTTGAGAGCAAAGCTGTCAACAGTGACTGGTTAGCAAAATTTGAATCACTCTCTACCAATTAGCAGATGATTGTGAATGATTACTTCCTTTATAATGAATAGCTGACCCCCAGGGTTATTTGGTTTGCAGTTTGTGACCAGTCTGTTTAAAGACCTGCCTGGTGGCAGAGATGGAGCGATTCATTCTGAACAAGAAATTCAATCTTAAGTCCAAGGAACACAGCCGTGAAAACCAGCCGGCACTTTGTACCAGGGGAGAGAAGAGCAGAAAGAAAAGCTTGGGAAAGCAGTGACAACAGGTGAGCCACCCCCACCAACCTTTATGACATCCCAGGATCTTGACATGAGAGGCCTGATAAAAATTGGACAGCATGTTATTGAGTCTAGTCCTACTCTTTAGATCTGATAGAGTGAAAACAGGATGTTCTAATCATCCTGAAGTAGACAAAACTTTTCACCTTTCTCAAGGGGCAGGGAGGCAGCTCTTTAATCAAGATGACAGGATTCCAAAGCCTAATTTACATGTCTCAGAACCTAGAAAACAAAAAGTAGCCAGATCTTGTCATCCAGGCAGTGCCCCTAAACCAGATCCTATCACTTTCTGGGACCTCTGACCTAGAAAGCATATCAGGTGGATGGCAATATACAAGGAGAAAAGCTTTTTTTCTCTTGCATAAGTCCAGGATGGCCCGTCAGAATGCTGTGTCTAAATACTATTCTCTATTTTTTAGAGTAAAGGATAAGCATAATTATTGCTGTTATTCATAATAAAAAGCTTATGAGTCACCTGATTCTGACAGGAATTGACATCAAAATAAAAATTACTTAAATTACTTATAAAGTATGTGTCTACATATTTGCCGTGTCTGACATAAAGTTATGATAATGAAATTGAAATTTTCTTTCAAAGTCATTGAATTAATGTATCTCATTTGTATTCAACTTTAGGAAGCGAAGTCTTTTTTTTTTTTTTTTTAGAGACAAAGTCTCGCTCTGTCTGTCACCCAGGCTAGAGTGCAGTGGCACAATCTTGGCTCACTGGAACCTCTGCCTCTTGGGTTCTAGCAATTCTCCTGCCTCAGCCTCCCGAGTAGCTGGGATTACAGGTGCATGCCGCTATGCCCGGCTAATTTTTTGTATTTTCGTAGAGACAGGGTTTCACCATGTTGCCCAGGCTGGTCTTGAACTCCCGAGCTCAGGCAATCCACCCGCCTCGGCCTCCCAAAGTGCTAGGATTACAGGTGTGAGCCACCGCACCTGGCCTGGCAAAGTCTTTTTTGGTAATCTCTAATGATGCTAATATCATCTTTTTCTTAAATAAAAAACATGAAAATGACATTTTTGATGTATTACAATTTTACACGTTCAGTGACATTTATTTCTGATGAAATACATGTCAATTTACAGGGTAACTTTCTTAAAAATAAAAAGCAAACTTAATTATTTGTTGAAATTATGATATCCTTCGTAAGAAATAATTTAAACCAAGTATAATGAAAGAAAGTTAATTGCCAGTAACTTTTTATAATCAATGACATTAGTTCTTCTCTCCTTCCTCTCTCCTTCCTCTCTCCTTCCTTCCTTCCTTCCTTCCTTCCTTCCTTCCTTCCTTCTTTCCTTCCTTCCTGTCTTTCTTTCTATGGAGTCTTGCTCTGTTGCCCAGGCTGGAGTGCAGTGGTGCAATCTGGGCTCTCTGTAACCTCTGCCTCCCGGGTTCAAGCGATTCTTCTACCTCAGCCTCCCGAGTAGCTGGGACTACAGGCACATGCCACCATGCTCAGCTAATTTTTTTGCATTTTTAGTAGAGACAGGGTTTCACCATGTTAGCCATGATGGTCTCGATCTCCTGTCCTCATGATCCACCCGCCTTGGCCTCCCAAAGTGTTGGGATTATAGGCATGAGCCACCATGCCCAGCCAACATTAATAATTTCATAATGAGGTTTTCCCTGTCAGAAAGAGGAGCATAAAATATAGACATTGCACAGAAAAATAAATACATATTATTGAGCCTAATATTTCCATTTGTTCCCAGTAGGGTGCAAACAATATACCCTGACAATCAAAGCATTAATTTTAATTCAAAGAAAGGACTATTTCCCAAAATGCCTCAGATAATATTTGATTTATCATTAGAAATAGAACTACTCTCTACTATTTTAAAATGCTGTGCTTGCAATAGCTATGTATATGTTTATAACATTTTTGAATGTCCATACACTATATGGAACTTTGGTTATTCAATGAGTGTAAGAGCTACATTAAATGTATTTTTGGAATAGAACTAAATATTTAATTAGCAAGTATGGGAATATTAATATAAGTATATTTTATACATTTATATGTAAATGCTTGTTTATATACATAAATAATATAAACAAGCATTGTTTATATCATGATATATATAAATGATTACATAAACATGAAGAAAAAAACCAGATTGTTCAAGGAATGAGAGATCATGTAGGGGAAGGTGAGATTCACAGAATAAAAGACTTCACTAAAACAAAAGCATGCGTTCTCATTTATGTAAAATTAAAAACGTGTGAGTAGAAAAATTACACATAAAAAATAGTTCCAAGAAAGCATATTTTGGGAAGACAGAGGAATAGGAAGGATCAGGAATTAGTCTATACACCTAAGCAATTGTACAGTGTTTGTCTGATGTAACTACTTTGGAACTCTGGAATCTATTCAAGGCTTGCAAATTCCAGAGGATGGCTTGGAAGGTAAATTGCAGTTAACTTTGGTAAATTTCAGCTCTTCCTTCAGTAGTGATAACCATCCTTCACCCCCAGCCCTGTGGCAGGCAGCCGTGAGGAGTTTTGGAGCATCTTGTATGCACCCAGTGAGAGGCCAAGGTGGGCAATAAGGACTCTGTCCTCCAAATATCAGGGATTTGTGTTCTAATTGCTGATTGCTGTTTCTGATCATGGAAGTTCAGTATGGAGAGGGGATAGCCACTGTTGCATCCTCCCTTCATTGTTGCAAGCTTCACCCCCTCCAACTGAAGTGACTTCCAAGGGATTTAAAGGGCTGGTACCCTTTAACCTCCCTCCTCTATTTTTCTCTCCCCCCACCCTTTGGATGTGAGACATTAAAAACTAGAATATTCAAAGCAAAGAAGTTACCACACATGCCCAGGAAAAGACGCAGGCTCAAAAAAGACCTGAGTACACTTTACATCTCAGGCTGATCCTTGGCATAGAGACAGCCTACAGCAATCAAAAACAAAACAAAGCAAAAACAAAAACAGCAAGCCCTGGGGAAGAAAGTAGAATATAATATTCAGGGTTGCCACATTATTAGATTCAAATGTCCAGTTTTCAACCAAAAAACTCAAAAATATACAGAGAAACAAGGAAGTATGGCTTATCCAAAGGGAAAAAAACCCAGCAGAAACCGTCCCTGAAGAAGACAAGATGCCACATCTGTCTTATCTTTAAAGCAACTATCTTAAAGATGGTCAGATAACTAAAAGATGGCATAAAGAAAGAAAATAGTGTATGAACAAAATGGAAATGTCAATAAAGAGATGGAAAACTTAAGGTAATTCAAAAAGAAATTTGAGAGCTGAAAAGTACAATGAATTAAATGAAAAGTTTATTAGAAGTATTCAAAGCTTATTAGAAGTAGGCAGAAAAAAAATCAGTGAACATGAAGATGGGACTATTGAAATGGTCAAATCTGAGGAACACAAAGAAAAAATACTGAAGGAAAGTGAAAAGAGACTAAGAAATCTCCGTGGTACTATCAACAGTACCAGTGTGTGCATTATAGGGGTTTTAGAGAGAGTAAAAGAAAGATTATTTGAAAACAAATGGCAAAATACTTCCCAAATTTGATGAAAGATATGAATATAAACATCCAAGAAGCTTATGGATTCCAGGCAGGATGAACTCAAAGAGACCCACACCAAGGCACATAATAAGACTATTGAAAGACAAAGAACAGCAAGAGAAAAGCAAATCATCACATAAATGGGATCCTCAATAAGATTAACAGCAGATTTCTTTATCAGAAACTTTGGAGTCTAGAAGGTAGTGAACTGATATATTCAAAATGCTAAAAGAAAAAAAAATCTGTCAACCAAGAATTCTACATCCAGCAAAGCTATCCTTCAAAAGTGAGAAGGAAATTAAGACTTCCCTAGATAAACAAAAATTGAGGGAATTCACTACCACCTGACCAGCCCTGCAAGGGAGTCTTGCAGGTTAAAGTCATATGAAGAAATAAAAATCTCAGGAAAGATAAATACACAAGCAATTATAAAAGGTGGTATTAGTGTAACAACAGTTTGTACATCAACTTTTTGTTTTCTATGTGATCTAAGAGACTAATACATTTAAAAAAATTATTAGTCTAAAATTGTAACTTTGTGCAATTTTACAACATTGTAACTTTGGTTTGTAACTTCATATATTGTTTACTACACAATTCAAAAGACTAATGCATTAAGAAAACAATTATTTATTTATATTTTTGAGCCCACCACATCCAAAGGTGTAATTTTGTGACATCAAAAAATAAAATGGATGGAGACAGAACTGTAATTGAGAAGTTTTTATATATTATTGAAGTTAAATTGATATAAATTTAAATTATAGTGTTATAACCTCAGGATGTTAAATGTAATCCCCAGGCCAATCACAAACAAAATAGTTATAGATATACTAAAAAGGAAATGAACAGGAAATTAAAATGCTTTACTACAAAAAATTAACTAAAGAGGCAGGGAAGCAGAGGACAAAAAGAGACAATGATGGGGGACAAAAAAAGCTATAAGGAATAAAGAATACAAACAGTGGCCAGGTATGGGGTGCATGCCTGTAATCCTACCACTTTAGGAGGCAGAGGGAGGTGGATCGCTTGAGCCCGGGAGATTAAGACCAGCCTGGTCAACATGACAAAACTCTATTTCTATAAAAAATACAAAAATTAGCCAGGCCTGGTGGTGTGCACCTGTAGTTCCAGCTACTTTGGAGGCTGAGGTAGGAGTATCATTTAAGCTTGGAAGGTCAAGGCTGCAGTAAGCCATGACAATGTCACTGAACTCCAGCCTCGGTGACAGAGTGAGACCCTGTCTCAAAAAAAAAAAAAGAAAAAAGAAAAAGGAAAAGAAAACAAATAGCAAAATTGTAGAGGTCATATTAGTAATTACTTTAAAAGTTAGTGAATTAAACTCACTGATCAAAAGACAGAGATTGGCAGAATGGATTTAAACACACACACACACACACACACACACACAAAATGACCTAACTTTATGCTGTCTATAAGAGACTCTCTTTAGATCCAAAGAAGCAAATAAGTTAAAAGTGAAAAGGTGGAAAAAGATATTCCATGCATATAGAAACTCAAAGAGAGCAAAGATGGCTATTCTAATATCAGACAAAATAGATTAAAAAAAAGATTGCAAGATACAAAGAAG
The DNA here is from genome assembly GCF_028878055.3 of Symphalangus syndactylus. Taxonomy (NCBI): domain Eukaryota; kingdom Metazoa; phylum Chordata; class Mammalia; order Primates; family Hylobatidae; genus Symphalangus; species Symphalangus syndactylus. The sequence continues at coordinate 104,579,308 of NC_072437.2, read as the reverse complement.
GGCATTATATATTAATACAAGTTTTAATACAATAAGAAGATATAACAATTATAAACATTTACATACCTCATAACAGACCATAAAAATATATAAAGCAAAAATTGATAGAATTGAAGGAAAAAATAGACATTTCTTTTTTCCTTTTTTATATTTTTAGATTAAAATTTTTTTTTTTATTTTTCATTATTATACTTTAAATTCTATAACAATTATTGGAGACTTCAATATATCATTCTCAATAATAAATAGAAGGCCAGGCATGGTGGTTCACACCTGTAATCCCAGCACTTGGGGAGGCCAAGATGGGTGGATCACTTGAGGTCAGGAGTTGGCCTGACCAACATAGTGAAACCCCATCTCTACTAAAAGTATAAAATGAGCCAGACATGGTGGTGCACACATGTAATCCCAGCTACTCAGGAGGCTGAGGCAGGAGAATTGCTTGAAACAGGGAGGCAAAGGTTGCAGTGAGCCAAGATCACCCCATTGCACTCCATCCTGGTCGACAAAAGTGAAACTTCATCTCAAAAAATAATAATAAATAATAATAATGATGAATAGAACAATGAGATAGAAGATAAGTAAGAAAATGAGGACTTAACACAATAAAACAAGCAGATCTAACAGACATATACAGGACAGTCTATTCAACAACAGAATACACATTCTTGTTAAGTGCACATGGGACATTTTAGACTATATGTTAAGCTACAACTTAAGTCTCACTAGACTTTAAAACATGGATATCATACAAAGTATCTTCTCTGACCAAAACAGAATGAACTTAGAAATCAGAATAGACAACAGAAGAAACATTAGGAAATTCACAAATTCATGCAAATTAAACAACACACTCTTAAAACACCAATATATCAAAGAAGAAATCACAGGGAAATTAGAAAATTCTGAGAGATACATAAAAATGAAAGGACAATGTACCAAAAACTTATGGAACATAGTGAAAGCAGTAGTAAGGAGGAAATTTATAGCCATAAACATTTACATTTTAAAAAACAGGAAAGATCTCAAATCAATAACCTAATTTTACAATTTCAGAACTAGTAAAAGAACAAACAAAGCTCAAAGATAACAGAAGGAAGGAAATAATGAAACTAGGAGAGAAACACGAAAGAATAGAAAAACAATAGAGAAAAATCAATGAAACCAAAAGTTGATTCTTTGAAACGATCAAAAAATTGACAAACCATTCGCTGTATTGACTAAGAAAAAAGAAGAGAAGATTTAAATAACTAAAATCAGAAAGTTTAAGATATTGCTACTGACTCTGCAGAAGTAAAAAGGACTATAAGAGAGCACTCTGAAAATTTTATGCCAAGGAATTAAATAACTTAAAAGAAGTAGACAATAAGCAATCTGGAAAGAAAATTGAAAAAAAAAACCTCCATTTACAATAGCATCAAAAAAAATAAAATACTTAGGAATTAACCAAGGAGGTGGAAGATTGGTATAACAAAAACTATAAAAATTGCTGAAATACATTAGATGCTAATAAAGGAAAAGGTATTATTCAATTATTGAAAGGCTTAATATGAAGATGTTAATATTACCCAAAGTGATCTACAGATTCAATGCAAATCCCAATACATTTTTGCAGAAATAGAAACATACTTCCTAAAATTCATATGAAATCTCAAGGGATCACAAATAGCCAAAACAATCTTAAAGAACAAAGCTGAAGGACTCATACATCCTGATTTCAAAACTTGTTACCAAGCTACATTCATGGCCAGGTATGGTGGCTCATGGCTGTAATCTCAGCATTTTGGGAGGCTGAGGCAGGAGGATTGCTTGAAGCCAGGAATTCAAGACCAACCTGAGAAACATAGCGAGAGCCCATCTCTATAATTAGAAAAAAAAAAGCTACAGTTATAAGAACAGTGCAGTGCTGCCATAAAGATAGACATTTAAGCCAATAGAAAGAAGTAACAAGCCTCCAAATAATTGCTTACATATATGGTCAAACGATTTTTGACAAGAGTGCTAAGATCATTCAATGAGGAAAAGAAATCTTTTCACAAATAGCGCTGGGAAAAGTAGGTATCCACATCAAAAGAATGAAGTTGTACCCTTGCCTAACACTATATACAAAAATTAACTCAAAACGGGTCAAAGTCCTAAACATAAGAACGAAAACTATGAAACTCCTAAAAGAAAACGTAAGGCAAAACTTCATGATATCAGGTTTGGCAATAATTTCTTGGCTATGAAACCAAAGGCACTGGCAACCAAAGAAAAAAATGAGACAAACTGGGCTTCTGGAAAATGATAAACTTCCATTTATCAAAAGACAGTACCAACAAAATTAAAAGGTAACCTACTGAATGAGAGAATATATTTGCAAATCATTTATCTGTTAAGGGATTAACATATGCAGAATACATAAAGAATTTCTAAAACTCAACAACTAAAAAACGAATTATCCGATTTGTTAGGATTATGTGCCTTTTTGCCATTCATATATTTATGAATTCATTCCCTTATATGAATGGCAAAAAGGCACATAAAAGATGTTTAATGTCACTAACTATTAAGGAAACGCAAATCAAAACTACATTGAGATACCACCTCAGACCCATTAGGATGACTATTATTGAAAAAAAGTACGCACACACAAAACCTAAAAATAACAAATGTTGATGAGGAGGTAGAGAAATTGAAACCCTTGTGCATTGTTGGTAAAATTATATAGCTGCAGTGGAAAACAGTATGATATAGTTCCTTAAAAAATTAAAAATAGAATTACCATATGATCCAGCAATTTCACTTCTGGGCATGTACCCAAAAGAATTGAAAGCAGAATCTTGAAGAAATATTTGTACACCCATGTTCATAGCACATTTATTTATGTATTTATTTACTGAGACAGAGTCTAGCTCTATCGCCTAGGCTGGAGTGCAGTGGCACTGTGCCGGCTCACTGTAACCTCCGTTTCCTGGGTTCAAGCAATTCTCCTGCCTCAGCCTCCCGAGTAGCTGGGATTACAGGCACCCGCCACAACGCCCAGCTAATTTTTTTGTATTAATTTTTTTTTGTATTTTTAGTAGAGCTGGGTGTGGTGGCTCATGCCTGTAATGCCAGCACTCTGGGAGGCTGAGGCAGGCGGATCACGAAGTCAGGAGTTCAAGACCAGCCTGGCCAACATAGTGAAACCCGTCTCTACTAAAAATATGTAGCACCTTTATTAACAATAGCTAAAACATGGAAGCAATCAAGTGTGCATGGACAGATGACTAGATATGCAAACTGTTGCATATACATACAGTGAGATATTATTTAGCCTTAAAAATGAATGAAATTCTGACACATGCTACAACATAGATGAATTTTGAGGACATTATGCTAAGTGAATTAAATCAAGCAGAAAAAGACAAATACTGTATGATTCCACTTATATGAGGTACCTAGAGTAGTAAAAATCATAGTAGGAAGTAGAATGGTGGTTTCCAGGGCTGGGGAAGATGGCACAGTGGGAAGTTATTGTTTAATAGGTATAGAGTTTCTGTTTTGCAAGATGAAGGGTTCCAGAGATGGATAGTGGAGGCAGATGTTGTTTTCCTCATAATCAGATTCAGTATGCACTGTTGTTAGGTATATCACTAAAGTTGATGCTGTGTTCTTATTGCATCTTATCAGGTGGTGCAGAATTTCAATTTGTCCAATTACTAATGATATTCACTTTGATAATTTGATTAAGATAGAGTCTGCTGGGATTCTTCACTGTAAACTTGTACTTTTCTCATTTTATTTATTTATTTATTTATTTATTCATTTATTTATTTATTGGAAACAAAGTCTCACTCTTTCACTCAGGCTGGAGTGCAGTAGCGCGATCTTGGCTCACTGCAACCTCCGCCTCCTTGGTTCAAGAGATTCTCCTGCCTCAGCCTCCTGAGTAGCTGGGATTACAGGTGCACACCACCATGCCCAGCTAATTTGTATACTTTTAGTAGAGACAGTGTTCCACCATGTTGGCCAGGCTGGTCTCAAACTCCTAACCTCTGATGATCCACCTGCCTCGGCCTCCCAAAGTGCTGGGATTACAGATGTGAGCCACCTTACCCGGCCTCATTTCTATTTAATAAGTGTTTCATTGGAAGGTAATTTGTAACTTGGTGATATCCCATTTCTCATCATGGTTTCTTATTGTATTCGATGAATCATAACCCATTGCTATATTTATTTCTTTTACTGCTCAAATTGGACTGGACTTCATCAGTAGGAGGCCATCCAAATTGGCTTCTGTGCATTTTTGCTATGTTTCCATGGTTTTATTTTTTTTTTGCTTATTTGCTCGTGTTCTGTCATAATAAGATAGCCTGGCCTCATCTCATACTTTCCCTTTAAACAGGCCATAAACTTTCCAGTTCGCCTCAATTCATATCACTCTCTATTGCTCCCCCAAATTTCTCCCTGTCTCTATGACTTTGACTACTCTAGGTAGCTCATATAATAAGTGGAATCAAATACTGAGGTCAAATGTCAGTTGCCATTTATCATCAAGCACCATTTCTCTCTCTCTCTCTGTGTGTGTGTGTGTGTGTGTGTGTGTGAGTGTGTGTGTGTGTGTGTTTGAGACAGGGTCTCACTCTCTCACCTAGGCTGGAGCACAGTGTTGCGATCATGGCCCCATGCAGCCTCAACTTCCTACACCTCAGCAATTCCCCTACATCAGCCTCCCAAGTAGCTGGGACCACAGGCATGCACGACCACACCTGGCGCATTTTTTACTTTTTGTGGAGATGGGGTCTCACTATTTTGCCTAGGCTGGTCTTGAAATCCAGAGCTCAAGCAATCCTCCTGCCTTGGCCCCGCCAAAGTGCTGGGATTACAGGCACGAGCCACCAAGCCTGGCTACCATTTCTCTTACAGTAGAAAAAAACATCAGTTTTTATGAATCTTCCAAAAGTGGGAAAATAAATGATGGGGAAGGCCACTTGACTTTTCCTATACTTGGCCTCCTTTGCCTATTTATGCTTCATATCTGGTCTCTGAAGGCATTGGAATTTGAGACTTTTAACTTAAGTAATTTAACAATTACTGGCCATCCACCTTGAGTCATTTTGGCTAGAAGAAACATTTGAGTGTTCAATTTGAATAGAAAAAGAGGTTCTAAGGAAAGGAGAGGTGGGACAGTCAGTCATTTTATATGAAGTAAAAATATAAATGTATAGTTCTAATATTTATTCCCCCTCCACCCCCAATATAAAAAAAGAAAGGAAACAGTGAAAAGTGTTACTGAAATACAGAGGTTATAGGAGTATACTTTCAGTAGGCAGGGGAGAACCAAGGAAGAAGGACTCTCAAAGTAATTCTTGAACTGAGCCTTAAAGGATAAGGATTTTCCTTGGCAGAGAGAAGTTTATTACTTCATGATGAAGTCTGGAAATAAATATTAGAACTTTGATTTTATTCTTTCCCACTTCAATATTTTTCTAATAGCATTCATTACTGTTCTCCCAAAGTCAGAGGCCAGGATAATATGGTTATAGTAAATCCAACAGTCTTATATTATAGAGTCAGTCATTCCTAGTAGAATCACTTCTATTAGAATTTTTTTGAAAGCATCAAACCTTCTTTATTTATTATCTTGTTGGACATTCAGTTGTTTTCAATTTTGTTTTTACAAACAATTATGTATATCTTCTTTATATATGTTCATTTTTCTGAGGTCTATGGCTGGGAGTGGAATTGCTAGGGGAAATAATACACTCATCTTCAAGTTTACTAGCTATTGTAAAAACTATTATGCAAAGTATGGCACCAATTTATTCTAACTAAACAATTAAGAATCCTCATTGTACCACATTATCTCCAATGATTGATATTGTCAGGCTTTTTCATTTTTGAGTTTCATAGTTATAAAATGGTATTTCTTTGATATTATAACTAGTATTTCCTTAATTACTAATGAAATACCCATCTTTTCACGTCTACTGGCATTTGGCTTTCTACTTCTGGGAATTGCTTATTCTTTTGCCCATGAGGTTTTGTTTTGCTTTCTTTATCTTTCTTTTAGTTTATTTGTACACATTATTTATGTATTCTGGATACAAATTCTTGTTGGTTATATACCTTTTCTCAGCCTGTGGCCCATATTTTTACCTTTTATGGTGAACAAAAAATGTTTATTTGAATTTAACGTAGTTTCTCTCTAGAAATATAAGCTCTTGGACAGAAGGGCTTTTGGTCTCTTTTGTTCAATGATGTATCCTAAGTGCCTAGGGCAGTGTGTGATAAGTGTCAGATGTTCAAAAATATTTGTTGAATGAATGAATGGAAGGATGATTACTCATCTTGTCTCTTACATGATGGCATTTTGATGGGAATTGTATTGAATTTGTAGATTGCTTTTGGCAGTATGGTCATTTTCACAAAACTGATTCTACCCATCTATGAGCATAGGATGTGTTTCCATTTGTTTGTGCCATCTCTGATTTCTTTCAGCAGCGTTTTGCAGTTTTCATTGTAGAGATCTGTCACCTCCTTGGTTAGCTATATTCCTAAGTATTTCATTTTTTTGGCAGCTGTTGCAAAAGGGTTGAGTTCTTGATTTGATTCTCAGCTTGGTCATTGCTGGTGTGTAGCAGTGCTACTGATTTGTGTACCTTGATTTTGCATCCTGAAACATTACTAAATTCATTTATCAGATCTACGAACTTTTTGGAAGAGTCTTTAGGGTTTTCTGTGTATATGATGGTATCACCAGCCAACAGCAACAGTTTGACTTCCTCCTTACCAGTTTGGATGTTCTGATTTATTTCTCTTGTCTGATTGCTCTGGCTAGGACTTCCAGTACAATGTTGAATAGCAGTGGTGAAAGTGAGCATCCTTGTCTTGTTCCAGTTCTCAGAGGGAATGCTTTCCACTTTTCCCCACTTAGTGTAATGTTGGCTGTGGGTGTGTCATAGATCGCTGTTATTACCTTGAGGTATGATCACAAAATGATTCTGGCTTTTGTCCGGTGCTTTTTCTGCATCTATTGAGATGATCATAAGATTTTTGTTTTTAATTCTGTTTATGTGGTGTATCACATTTGTGGTCTTCCATGTGTCAAACCATCCCTGCATCCCTGGAATGACACCCACTTGATCATGGTGTATTATCTTTTTGATATGCTGTTGAATTCAGTTAACTAGTATTCTGTTGAGGATTTTTGCATCTGTGTTCATCAGGGATATTGGTCTGTAGTTTTCTTTTTGGTTATGCCCCTTCCTGGTCTTGTTATTAGGGTGATATTGGCTTCATAGAATGATTTACAGATGATTTTCTCTTCCTCTATCTTTTGGAATAGTTTCAGTAAGGTTGGTACCAATTTTTTGAATGCCTGATAGAACTTATCTGTGAATCCATCTGGTCCTGAAATTTTTTTTTGTCCACAATTTTTAAATTACTGTTTTAGTCTTGCTACTTATTATTGGGCTTTTCAGACTTTCTATATCTTCCTGATTTAATCAAGGAGGGTTATATATTTCCAGGAATTTATGCATCTCCTTTAGATTTTCTAGTTTGTGTAGATAAAGGTGTTTATAGTAACCTTGAATGCTCTTTTGTTATTTCTGTGGTATCAGTTGTAATTATCTCCCGTTTTATTCCCAATTGAGCTTACTTGTATCTTGTCTCTTCTTTTCTTGGTTAATATCACCAAAAGTCTATCATTTTTTAATCTTTTCAAAGAACCAGCTTTTTATTTCATTTATTTATTTATTTATTTATTTACTGTTTCAATTTCATTTAGTTCTGTTCTGATCTTTGTTATCTCTTTGCTTCTGCTGGGTTTGGGTTTGGTTTGTTCTTGTTTCTCTAGTTCCTTGAGGTGTGGCCTTAGAGTGTCTATTTGTGCTCTTTCAGACTTTTTGATGTGGGCATTTAATACTATGAGCTTTCCCCTTAGCACCACTTTTGCTGTATTCCAGAGGTTTTAATAAGTTGTATCACTGTTATCATTCAGTTCAAATAATTTTTTAATTTCAATCTTGAATTCACTGTTGACCTAAAGATCATTCAGGAGCAGAGTATTTAATTTCCATGTATTTCATAGTTTTGAGGGTTCCTTTTGGAGTTAATTTCCAGTTTTTTTTCTACTGTGGTCTGAAAGAGTAGTTGGTATAATTTCGATTTTTAAAAAATTTATTGAAAGTTGTTTTGTGGCCTCTCATACAGTCTATCTTAGAGAATATTCCATGTGCTGACAAAAATAATGTATATTCTGCAGTTGTTGGGTAGAATGTTCTGTATATATCTGTTTAGTCCATTTGTTCTAGGGTACAGCTTAAGGCCATTGTTTCTTTGTTGACTTTCTGTCTTGATGACCTGTCTAGTGCTGTCAGTGGAGTACTGAAGTCCCCCACTATTATTATGTTGCTGTCTATCTTGTTTCTTAGGTCTAGTAATAATTGTTTTATAAATTTGGAAGCTCCAGTTTTAGGTGCATATATATTTAGGATTGTGATACTTTTCTTTCAGACTGATCTTTTTATCACTATATAATGTCCCTCTTTGTCTATTTTAACTGTTGTTGCTTTAAGGTGTGTTTTGTCTGATATAAGAGTAGCTACTCCTGATCATTTTTGGTTTCCATTTGTATGAAATACCTTTTCTACCCCTTTACCTTATGTTTACGTGAGTCCTTATGCATTAGGTGAGTCTCTTGAAGACAACAGATACTTGGTTGGTGAAGTTTTATACATTCTGCCATTCTGTATCTTTAAGTGGGGCATTTAAGCCATTTACATTCAATGTTAGTATTAAGATGTGAGGCACTCCTTTATTCATTGTGTTAGTTTTTTTTTAATTGTGTTATTGTTTTATAGGCCTTGTGAGACTTATGCTTTAAAAAGGTTCTTCTATTTTGGTGTATTTTGAGGTTTTATTTCAAGATTTAGAACTCCCTTCAGCTTTTCTTGTAGTGCTGGCTTGGTAGTGGTGAATTCTCTCAGCATTTGTTTGTCTGAAAAATACTTTATCTCTCCTTCGTTTATTAACCTTAGTTTTGCTGGATACAAAATTTGTGATTGGCAATTATTTTGTTTGAGGACCCCAGTCCTTTCTGGCTTGTAAGCTTTCTGCTGAGAAATCTGCTGTTGACCTTACAGGCTCTCCTTTATAGGTTACCAGATGCTTTTGCCTCACAGTTCTTAAGATTCTTTGCTTAGTCTTGACTTTACATAACCTGATGACTACGTACTTAGGCGATGATCTTTTTGCAATGAATTTCCCAGGTGTTCTTTGTGCTTCTTGTTTGTGGATGTCTAGATCTCTAGCAAGGCCAGGGAATTTTTCTTCAATTATTAACTCAAATAAGTTTTCCAAACTTTTGAATTTCTCTTCTTCAGGAATACCAATTATTCTTAGGTTTGGTTGCTTAAAAAAATCCCAAATTTCTTGGAGGCTTTCTTCATTTTTTAAAATTCTTTTTTCTTTGTCTTTGTCTGATTCAGTTATTTTGAAAGTCTTGTCTTTGAGCTCTGAAGTTTTTTCTTCTATTTGTTCTAGTCTATTGTTGATACTTTACAGTGCAGTTTGTGTTTCTCTAAGTAAGTGTGTCTTTCATTTCCAGAAGTTATGATTGTTCTTTCTTTATGATATCTATTTCTCTGAATAATTTTTCATCCATATCCTGTATTTCTAAAAAATTTCTCTAAGGCCAGGCGTCATGACTCACACCTGTAATCCCAGCACTTTGGGAGGCTGAGGTGGGTAGATCACAAGGTCAGGAGTTCAAGACCAGACTGGCCAACATGGTGAAACCCCGGCTCTACTAAAAATACAAAAAATTAGCTGGGCATGGCGGCGGGTGACTGTAATACCAGCTACTCTGGAGGCTGAGGCAGGAGAATCACTTGAACCCAGGAGGCAGAGGTTGTGGTGAGCCAAGATCATGCCATTGCACTCCAGCCTGGGCAACAATAGTGAAACTCTGTCTTAAAAAAAAAAAAATTTATTTAAGTTGGTTTTCACCTTTCTCTGATATCTCCTTAAGTAGCTTAATAATCAACCTGCTGAATTATTCATCTGGCAATTCAGAGATTTCTTCTTGGTTTGGATTCATTGCTGGGAAGCTAGTGTGGTGTTCTGGGGGTGTTCTAGAACCCTGTTTTGTCATATTACCAGAATTACTTTTCTGAGTCCTTCCCATTTGGGTAGACTATTTCAGTGAAAAAATCTGGAACTCAAGCGCTTCTGTTCAGAATCTTTTGTCCTGCAGGGTGATCCCTTGATGTGGTGCACTACCCCTTCCCCTAGGGATGGGGCTTCCAGAGCGCCAGACTGCAGTGATTGTTACTGCTCTTTTGGGTGTAGCCACCCAACGGGCTCCAGTCTGGTCCTGGAGAATTTCTGCAAAAAGTCCTGTGATGTGATCCATCTTCAGATCTCCCAGCTATGGATACTAGCACCAGCACCTGCTTTGGTGGAGGTGGGAGGGGAGTGAAGCAGACTGTGTGAGAGTCCTTGGTTGTAGATATGTTTAATGTGCTGGCTTTCTTGAATGCTGATTATGCTAGCAGAGAAGTTGTCACGTGGACAGACTCAGGACCTCTGGTTAGCCAGGATGTTGCAGGCAATGGAATTAGCTATTGTTTTCTCCTTCCTTGGAGCAAGGTTATTCTGTGGTGAGTTGCTGTGATATCCTGAGTTGGTTGGTCTCCAGCCAGGAGGTGGTGTTTTAAAGACCACCAGCTGCCATAGTAGAAGGGGGACGTAAGCTTGCCCTAACTTGGCCAGGAGGTGGTGTTTTAAAGACCACCAGCTGCCATAGTAGAAGGGGGACGTAAGCTTGCCCTAAGTTGGCCAGGATAAGTATTTGGGTTTCTCAGGCAATGGGAAGGGCCATAAAGCTCCCAAGGGTTTATGTGTTTTGTGATTGCCTACCAGGGTGGGTAGAGAAATGCCATCAGGTAGGGACAGGGTTAGGCGGGTCTGAGCTCAGACTACTCTTGGGTGGGTCTTGCTGTGGCCACTGTGGGGGATGGAGGGGGTGATTCTCAGGCCAATGGGATTATTTTCTAGAGGGAATTATGGCTGCCTCTGTCACCAGGGAAGTGGGGGAAAGCTGGTAGCAATAGGCCTCACCCAGCTCCCACACAGTTGGCGATGCTGGTCTCACTTTGGGTGTGCCCGGCTAACAGCTCTGAGTTTATCTCCAGGAAGCCTGAGTGCAGGACTCAGACCTTGCCCCAGGCTATAAGCTTCCCTGCTGAAAAAGCAAGCATGGCTTTCAGGCCTTGCCCCTCACCCTTCCCCATCTCCCCACACTGTTGGCTGTGTCTCTTGCTTTTCCTTCTGCAGCAGTTCCCATTTGCTACCCAGATTCTGCTCAAGTCTTTGTGCACAGCCGAAATTATTACAAAGTTCAGTTGGAAGTTTATTTTACCCTGTGACCTCCTCCCAAATTCTGCTAGCTGCCTTCCGTGAGGGCCCCCGTGAGATATAGTCAAGGATGGCTTCGCTGGGCTTGAGTTGGAGACTGGGAGTGCCTAAGTGGCTCTTTCCACTACTGCTTCTGCTTTTCTATTCATGCTAAATCTGTTTTGGGTCTAGGTAAGGTTAGATCCTTCTCCCACAATCTGGATTTTCAGGTTCCCCAGTGGGGATGTGTGTTTGGAGGCAGGTTTGCCCCTCCTCTCACATTTTGGGAACTCACAGTTTTCCATGTATCTCATGGAATTTGCCGTGGCTTGTCACTTCTTTCAAAGGATCTGTGGGCCGGGCGCGGTGGCTCACGCTTGTAATCCCAGCACTTTGGGAGGCCGAGGCGGGCGGATCACGAGGTCAGGAGATCGAGACCACGGTGAAACCCCGTCTCTACTAAAAATACAAAAAATTAGCCGGGCGCGGTGGCGGGCGCCTGTAGTCCCAGCTACTCGGAGAGGCTGAGGCAGGAGAATGGCGTGAACCCGGGAGGCGGAGCTTGCAGTGAGCCGAGATTGCGCCACTGCACTCTAGCCTGGGCGACAGAGTGAGACTCCGTCTCAAAAAAAAAAAAAAAAAAAAAAAAAAAAAGGATCTGTGAATTGTCTTGGTTTCCCTGGTACTTTCCTGTGGTGGTTCTTGGAGCAAAAGTCCACGGTGTGAGTCTCCACATGTTCTGTCTGTCCAAATGGTAGCTGCACATTAGCCCTGTCTCGGACCCACCATCTTCCTCCTCCCTCTTCTTTATTAGAATTTAAAGATAAGAAACTTGTTGTGAGGAGTAGAAAACATTTTGAAGATGGTGCCAAGTCCTGTGGGTGAGTTCTGGCTTTGCATTTAACTCCTTGTATGACTTTTAGCAGGATAAAACTTCTCTGAGTTTGTTTTTTTCATCTCTAGATGGAAATAATCCCATCTGGCCTGCCTCACATAGCTGTTGTGGAAGTTTACATGAGAAAAATAATATCTGAAAACACATTCTAATCTGTGCCATGTCTGTCAATGTGAGGTGTAGGTGGGCATATTGGCTCATGCCTATAATCCAGCACTTTGGGAGGCTAAGGAGGGAGAATCTCTTGAGACCAGAAGTTTGAGACCTGGGCAACATAGTGAGGCCTAGTCTCTATTAAAAAAAAAAAAAAAAAAAAAAAGTGAAGTGTTACCCACAAGAATGTCCAGCACAGAGAAGGACATAGAGTAAGTTCTTAATATTTTTTTTAAAAAATTGTATCTTGGAATACTTGGAAATTTACGGAAAATTTGCAAAGATAATACGAAGAGTTCCCATACACCCCTCACTCAGTTTTAGTTTCGCCCAATGTTATCATTGTCATACAATGGCAAATTTGTGCAAATGAAAAACCAACATTGATACAGAACTATTAACTAAATCCCAGACTTTCACCAAACTGATATCCCAGTTTTTCTTCTAATGTCCTTTTTCAGCTCCAGGATCCCATGCAGAATACTATGCTGCATTTAATCCTCAGGTCTCTGCAGTCTCCTCTGCTCTGCAACAGTTTCTAAGTCATTCCTTGATTTTCATGATTTTGACAGTTTTGAGGAGTCCTGGTCAAGTATTTTGCAGGACAGCTCCCAATCTGGGTTGGTCTGTTGGAGTCATGGGATTTTGGAAGGAAAATCATGATGCTGAAGCGCCCTTTTTTCATATAATATCAGGTGTAGTTGGTGTCCATACGACATTATTGGCAATGCTCACCTGAGTCAGTGGGTTAAGGTAGCATCTGCAGCCTTCACCGAAAAGTTACTATTTTTCCCTTTCCATACTCTAGTCTTTGTGAGTGAGTCATTCAGTTGAGTCTATCTTCAAGGGTTAGGGGGATAAATTCCATCTCTTTAGTGGATTGGGAGAGGGGGAAATATATACATATATTATTTGGAATTCTTCTGTAAGGAAACAGTATTTTTTTTTTTTTTTGAGATAAGAGTTTCACTCTTGTGGCCCAGGCTGGAGTGCAATGGCATGATCTTGGCTCACTGCAAACTCCGCCTCCCAGGTTCAAGCGATTCTCCTGCCTCAGCTTCCTGAGTAGCTGGGATTACAGGTGCCCACCACCCCACCCAGCTAATTTTTGTATTTTTAGTAGAGATGGGGTTTTATTATGTTAGTCAATCTGGTCTCGAACTCCTGACCTCAGGTGATCCACCCACCTTGGCCTCCCAAAGTGCTGGGATTACAGGCATGAGCCACCACACCCAGGAAACAGTATCTTTTAAACTATGGAATAACAGAAACAATATTGATAGATATGAGGTTCAGTTTTTATTCTCTACTTACTTAACTTCTGGTAAGAAAGCTAAGATTAACCTTTCAGCCAATAGGCAGACAGCAGGTGGGAGAATGAAGAGTCAGTAAAGACCTAGAAAACCCACAAATTAGAGAATAAGCCTCTTTATGCCTGACAGTTGACTGTCATTCCAGCTACCCCATTGCCAAAGAGCAGAGCTTCCTAATATGGGAAACCATACTCCTGTGATAACAGCAGATGTCGCTATTGAGTAACGGCCGTGTAGCTTCTCCCTCACGGGGTCTTTGGCTAAATACTAAGCTCTTGCTGTAGACTGAAGAAGCAACATTCTATACCTATCATTTAAATACTTCCCTGGAAGATATTTTAAAATTTAAATAAGAAACATAATATTTATTCAGTTTCTGCAAACCGATCAAAGTAAACAGTGTGTGGAGGTTTCTATATCAATTCTAAAGTCTGATATAGACTATTTTAGTGGAAACATGGGTAAATATTCCATTTAATTTATTGTTTTGTCAGTAGGCTTTCTTAAACATTTGATACTCAAATGTATCTCTATTCTTGCAGTGATAAATATGAACAACAACATGAAGAATTAGAAGGTCACAGATATTTTTGAGACAGTATGTTTTGTATTCTAGCCACAAAACTCATTTTCAAAAATAATTGTTAGTTAGAATTGATATAAATCAGTTAGGGCTATTGATTGCATGTATGAGTTAATGTTATTTAAGAAGGATTTCGAGATTGTACTAATGAACCCAAAGTACTCTATGGAATCCAAAGTGCTTTCACATCTTCAAGTTACTTAGTAGAACCATCTGGGCCTCAAATTGTTGAGTCCAGTATTTTCTTTGTCTCTGCTAAGATGGCTACTAAACTGGATTGTCAAGATAGGCTCAGAAATAGGGAGGGAGAAAGAAAACAAAGTTAGAGTTGGACTTGATTAGAGCAAGAAAAATCTCACTTTTGGAGGCTTTTCTCAGATTTCTTTTCTTTTTTTTTTTTTTTTTTTTTTTTTTTTTTTTTGAGACAGAGTCTTGCTCTTGTCACCCAGGCTGGAGTGCAATCACGCGATCTCGGCTCACTGCAACCTCACCTCCCAGGTTCAGGCGATTCTCCTGCCTCAGCCTCCCAAGTAGCTGGGATTACAGGTGCCTGCCACCACGCCAAGCTAATTTTGTTTGTATTTTTAGCAGAGATGGGGTTTCACCATATTGGCCAGGCTGGTCCTGAACTCCTGACCTCAGGTGATCCATACACCTTGGCCTCCCAAAGTGCTGGGATTACAGGTGTGAGCCACCGTGACCAGCCCCCTCTCAGATTTCTTGAGCTCAGAGTAAACATATATTTCTATCACTTCTCCATTGTTTGATTTTCATTAAAATGTATCAAAGTATCAGACATCATGTCCATTAGGGAATTCTTTACTGGCCACCATTTTGTTCAAGATAGTAAGCTGATCAATACATCAAAATTAGGGTATGGTCTGATATTTTTATTTCTATGAAAAACTTAGTCAGAATTTGTCTTTTCTCTGAAAAGAAACTGTGGAAAACACAATAGATTGCATGTTGAATAATCATGCTTTTAAAAGAAGGTTCATGTTAGTTTCATATAACAATTCATCTTAAAAGGGTAAGTCAGACTTTTATCGTAAGTTTGAGTGTGTTGGATTATTTCTTGCTAACTGATCCTAGAATAATAGAAGAGAAACCTTATTATTGATACAATAATAGCCACCATTTATTGAGCAGTTGCTACATGTCAGGCATGGCTTTAAGTACTTTACAAATATTATCTTACTTAGTCTTTACAATAACTCTATGGGCAGAGATTATTATCTCTATCTTGCCCATGAGCATATTGAGTTTTAGACACAGGCTAAGTGTATTAGTCCATTTTCACACTGCTGATAAAGACATACCCAAGACTGGGCAATTTACAAAGAAAGAGGTTTAATTGGACTTACAGTTCCATGTGCCTGGGGAAGCCTCACAATCATGGCAGGAGACAAGGAGGAACAAGTCACGTCTTACATGGAAGGCAGCAGGCAGAGAGAGAGCTTGTGCAGGCAAACTCTTGTTTTAAAGCCATCAGGTCTCATGAGACATTCACTATCACGAGAACAGCACAGGAAAGACCTACCCCCATAATTCAATCACCTCCCACCAGATTCTTCCTACAACACGTGGGAATTGTGGGAGTTACAAATCAAGATTAGATTTGGGTGGGGACACAGCCAAACCATATCACTAAGAAACTTATCTAAGATAAGAAAACCAGTGAGTGGCAATGCCCAAATCTGCCTGCTCTAAACTACACCTGGCCTTCCTCTCATAGGAGGTATTTCTATGGCTAAATCAAATTCAGATCAATCCTGTCTTGGTAGCAGCAAATCATTATGCTATTTCTGATGCTTCTACTTAAGTTTATTACATGTCAACACTTAATCCAAGAAAATCTGAGAAAAGCACCTAAACAAAAAAAATCTCTTCTTTTTAATACTAAACAAAAAAAGTAATGGGAATTATGTTCATTGTGCTATGTTATGTTTAGGGTCTTGACCTTAGCATGCTCCTGTCAAACCAGTTGTCCCCTGTAATTCATCTTAAAGGAGCTTGTCAGACATTTACTGTAGATTTGAATGTATTGAACTTTTTTTTTTTAACTAAATAACTTCTAAGATGGCAGAAGAGAAATTATGAAGAACCTGGGTAGGGAAATAAATGATTTAAAACTGATGGTTTGGATTAATTTAGTACATTTGGATGCCTGACATCAGATTGTTCTATCCTTCTCCAGCACTGATTATTACTGATTAGTGTAATGGAATTATTATTATGGCTTTAAAAAAATTAAAGAGTATTATTTTATCTAAGTAGTATATGAATAAGAAATGGGAGAAAAGTTAATTAGTGGCACAATGGTGCATTCATTCACCTATATCCCTGCTGTGGTTTGTTTAATCTTCAAAAAGTTTATCTCACGTAGCTAACATACTACAGCAAGAAATTTTCTGATACCAGCCTGACTGGCTATTGGTAATTACTTTATCAGTCTCATTCCACAAACTTTATGTAAATCATTGCTATAGGCTGAATGTTTGTAACCTTCACAACATTCAAACATTGAGACCTAACTCCCAATGTGATGGTATTCGGAGGCGGGGCCTTTGGGAGGTGATCAGGTCATGAGGACAGAGCCCTCATAATGGGATTAGTGCCCTTATAAAAGAGATCCCAGAGAGCTCCCTCGCCCCTTCTGCCATGTGAGGACACCACAAGAGAAGACAGCTGTCTATGAACCAGGAAGCTGGCCCTCACCAGACACTGAATCTGCCAGTGTCTTGATCTTGGACTTTCCAGCCTTTAGGACTGTAAGAAATATATTTCTGTGTTTAGAAGGCACCTGATTTATGGTATTCTGTTATATTGTATTAAGTATTCTGTTATATATATTCATGGTATTCTGTTATGGTATTCTGCCATTAAAAGTAATGGCAAAAACTGCAATTACCTTTGCACCAATCTAACAGCAGCCCTAAGGAACTAAGACAACCATACAGCTTTGTTTGGAGCAGAGAACAGAAGGATGACCAGATTCCTCATTTTATATTGTTACTTGTCCAAAATCAAGCAACAATTTAACAGCTACACCAAACTCAGAAGTGGGTGTTCCTTACTTCTGCCTTAGTGTTTAGATGTGGCATTGAGCTTCTTTTTGTGTCTCCCTCTTTTCTTTATATACGAAATTGCAAGTTAGGAGGTATCAATCAAATGCTGGATGTTTATTCTCAGTCTATTTAGCCAGACTCAAAGCTTCTTTGAATCAAGGAAATCAGGTTTTTCCTCTCTTTGCTGCACCATAATTATTTGTTTTCTAAGTTATATCCAGGTTGAAATAAGACTTGCAATGTTTTCAGATCAAAAGCAGTGTAAGTAAAAACTTAAAACTCTGAAGTAAATACCTTTACATAATTTCTGATTGAGAATCATGACCATGAAAGAAATAATAGCCACATATACGAAAACAAAGGCAAAGGAAGAAATATAATTAAGTGACAGGGAGCTTATAGCAAAAGTAGAACATGGGCTTCTCCTGACTTAATGCCACTTTCAATATACCTATACTAAGCCAAGCCTGTACCCATGTTAATGTGTTAAGAGTAGAGATATTTGAGATACTAATCAATTAACAGAAAAGACAAAACTAAGCTGAAATCCAACATGTATCCCTATACCTAAAAGAGAAATTACTGGATTCAATCTCCTTTTTTGCTGCATTTCTGCCACTAGGAGGCGCCAGTTATAAAGAAACAAGTACTTAACAGTCAGGAAAATTGCATTACAATCCAATCACTATCATTAATTCAAGCTCTACCAATTACTAATATGAATAAAGGAACTGATTCATGTCATCTAAGGCAAATGATCATATATAATGATTAATAATTTTGTTAGATAAAGACACTGTTGAGAGTAAATAGGTTATAATAGACGTGATATTTGAGTCATAATTAGTATGTTGAAGATCCAGTCTCCGAATTTGAACTCGGGTTTCTGACTCCCCATGTAGTGTTCCTTCCGCTCCTGAAAGCAGTGCATTCTGATTATGATGGTCAGAAGCCCGTTCTGACTCTTCTCGGAAAAGGTAGATCTCTCTGAAGGCAGTTGAGCAGTATATTTTTATATGCTTTTTTTTAGACCAGTAGTTATGTGGGATTCTTATTTTAACATTTTGGCTCAATGTATCTCTTTAAGGCAATATAGAATTCATGCTAAATAGATGAAAATGTGTTGTTCTTAAAGAAGTTTCCTTTCTAATAATATACTTTAAATAAGATTATTTTATGTTTTTAAAAAGCAGACTGACATTTGAGCTAGTTAATTTTTTAGAAAGGCACAAATCTAAATTCCCTTAGCAAGATAACTTTGTTATTTAACTGGGGCAAGGGGTGGGGCTCAGAAAAACTCTTATAGTGCCTTTGGTCATGATCACCCCCAAAGGGTGAACAACAGGGAGAGACACAGGGCGAATGCTGAAATGTCAAACACCACAGAGAACAGAACAGAGACTTACCTTTCCAAGCACAGCCTAAGAGAGAGGTGCTAAGGGGCTCAGAAGAAGTTAGGGGTGCAGGGGAAGTCATTGAAGGAGGGAGAGGGACTGGCCTGGCTGTACAAATTGGCAGTAGGCAGAATTCCCTGAGGAGATGGCAGCCTGTGTGAAATCCCCCATGGCAGGGGTTCTAGGATTAGCAGGCCCAGTATTCCATTTTGGGTGAATTGCTATGAAGAAGCCAACTGCAATCCCCCTCCCTTGTCATCGTGTAAGCCTTTAGGAAAACCGCTACCTGGTATGGTCTTACTTGGGAGATAAAGAAGTCTGTTACCACTTGGGATTTACTAGGATAACTCTAGGATGAGACAGATGTGAGACCCACAGCTCAGAGAGGGAGACCAGTGTTTCTCCAAGGAATATGCAGAAGTGCAGGGGCTTCACCGGATAGGGGTGTGAGCTACTACAGAGTGTTAAGTTGACCCAAAGTTAGGCCTTTGCGACATGTTAGGCTCAGTCAAGGTAGCATATGAAATTTTAGTCTTCTCTTTCCCTCTCCTTCTATTCTTCCCTCCCTATTTCCATCTCTGTCTCCTTTCCCTCTCTCTCCCTCCTCTCCAACTCTGCTGTCTAACTGCTTATATGGTTGATGTTGTATGCTGCTCTTTACTCTGATTGTATCTTCTGCCTCTTCTCACCTCACCCTTGCTCTTTAGCTTTTTATCACACAGACATAGATCTTTCAAAGGCAAAAGTAGCCAAATATAATAGCATCTCTTTTCATCCAGTCATTCACTGTAACTGGCAAATCCACCAAGTACAGTGTTTAAGATGCAATCTTTGACAATTTAACTCAGTGCCAACTGCTAAAAAATAGTTCCCGCTTTTCTTTTCTTTTTTTCTTTTGTTAAAATTATTTTATTTTATTTTTATTTTAGGAGGAGTCTCACTCTACCACCCAGGTTGGAGTGCAGTGCAGTGGTGTGATCTTGGCTCACTGCAACCTCTGCCTTCTGGTTTCAAGCGATTCTCCTGCCTCAGCCTTCCGAGTAGCTGGGATTACAGGTATGTACCACCACATCCGCCTAATTTTTTCTTTCTTTCTTTCTTTCTTCTTTTTTTTTTTTTTTTTTTTAGTAGAGATGGAGTTTCACCATGTTGGCCAGGCTGGTCTTGAACTCCTGACCTCAAGTGATCCACCTGCCTCGCAGTTCCCTCTTTTCCACATGACTCCATAGTACAGCCCTGGTGTAGCTGGCATATTGGTCAATAAACAGTAGTATTTCACTGATATTTAAATGAATGTGCTAACATTCACTTTGTGTTAGTTCATCTTGGGGTCTCTGAAGGGGGCCAATAAATATTACTCCTCTTCCCCATCTGAAATCTGAGCTAACTGGGGGGAAAAAGTGGCAGATGGAGAACAAAATATCACGTTTCTTCCTGAAAACGGCTAACTTGGAGGCTATAGCTTAGTGAGGGGCAAACAGGTTTGCTAACTGAAACCCAGAGCTCAGCAGATTTGTCCACCTGTCCCAGTCTCAGCAGTGTGAACAAGGAAGGCCTTCTGGGTAGCACACAGGCCCTCCTGCCCCACGTGGGAGATTTGCCCACAAGAGAAGAGCAGAGCAAACCAGGCACGCATGCATGGGATGTTTCTTGCAGATTCTCTAATTGCCCCAGGGGCTCAGAGGAGGGGACAGAGCACAGGTGCATTGAGGGAAAATTCTTCCTGAGGAAAACCAGAGACCTGGGGAAGAGGCATTTTCCCTCTACCATTTTACCATGGCTACAATATGAAATTATTTACTTCAGGAAAATTAAAATATAAGAGGGACTTATATTTAATTATATATATTTAATTAATTAAATATAAGAGGGACTTGCTAAGTCCCTCTTAGTACTAAAATACCAATTAAGTGTTTTCAATTTTGATTTTCTACTGTATGGATCATTTTATTATGTTAAAATGTATAAAAGTATATTCATCTGGTCCGTGCAATGCATCTTATTTTAAGATTTTAAAATACTGTGGAAATAAATCTTTGTGAATTTTCTTAGAAGTTAAAACTGATTGGTGGCAAGTATTACACTTTTTTAATCTATATACCCATAATATTCATCTTTCTACATATTATGGGAAAATAAAAACACAAACCAAAAAACATAGTCATAATGTTGAAAAAAAACAGAGATGATTTTTGACCCTGGAAGAAAAAAAATAACTTAAAAGCAGCAGAAGCATGACCCTGATTCAGTATTAAACATAATTATGTACTGCTTTAAAATGCAAACTGGATCATGTAGCAAAAGTATATATATTACGTATTATGGACATTTTCAATTTTGATGGTTTAATATGAAGTATTTGCTATGTTAAATCTGATTTAACGCTTCACTTTTTTCTTATAAATAAGTTATTAATTTAATATTTGTATGCTACTTTAATTCATAAAAGAATAATACATAGAAACTCTATGGCACTTCATAGCCCAAAGTAATTTGCAAACTTTAAATGAATAATGCAGACAGCAATACTGGGAGCAGGTCACAGAAGGTATCTACCTCATTTCCATGAGAGCTCCTGGGGAATTCAGTCATACAAATCACTATGTTTAGAAATTGTATGTAACTAGACAAATACAGTTTCTATGGGGTTGGGGGTGTCTTGAGTCTATCAAACACATGAAAGAAAGTTCATCGAAAATGAAATGGGCAACTCCGATTTAATAGAATGTTGAGATAGCTATGGTAAATATATGCATACAAATAGGAGAGTTAGCATTCTAAAAGCAATACACTATCTCACTCATAGACTACTGGAGATGGAGTCCTGGAAATCTGAGAGATCACTTGTCCCCTGAGATTTTTCCCCCATGTATATAATGGACTCAATGCAGTAAAATATCATAGCAATCAATGCCCCTTTAAATTAGTCTTGAGAAGGGATTTGTGAAGGGAAAGGGCAATTTAGAAATGAAGGGAAGTGTAATCCCAGCACTTTGGGAGGCCGAGGCAGGCAGATCACGAGGTCAGATCGAGACCATCCGGGCTAACATGGTGAAACTCCGTCTCTACTAAAAATACAAAAAATTAGCCAGGCATGGTGGCGGGCACCTGTAGTCCCAGCTACTCAGGAGGCTGAGGCAGAGAATGGCGTGAACCCGGGAGGCGGAGCTTGCAGTGAGCCGAGATCGTGCCACTGCACTCCAGCCTGGGAGACAGAGCGAGACTCCGTCTCAAAAAAAAAAAAAAGAATGAAGGGAGGAAGGAAATGGCAGAATGGAGGAACTTACCATGATCTCCAACTATGTTTTTTTAAACCTTGTTCACTGCATCTGTACTGAAAACTGTGATTGTAGGTTTTCAGCTGGTGGAGTATTTCATGGGATATCTCACAGCATGTGTCGAGGAACAAATTATGTATTTTTTCACCGACAAAGAAATGATGGGCTCCACATCCAGGAGAAGTTAAGGAAAAATCTCTCCTCCCTGCCCCTACTTAAAGCCTCTCTTCTGTTATCTACTGGTTCTCATTTGGACCTCCCACCTGTCTGCATTTGTCTCTTGCTGGTTTGTATTTAAGGGGAACCTTTTTGTATCAGGCTATTTTATAATGCTGAGAATTTCTGTCTCTCTGAATTGCTCAAAGTTGAGACTTTAAGAAGAAACATTTTATAAGCCATTTTCACAGGTGTTCCTGTTTCTATTGCCACACTTTAAGGAGGGTCCATCTTCTTCAATGCACACTGTGGACAACGAATGCCTCCATAGCCACTGTTTGCTTGAGAAATTCTCCCTCAACACTGTTACGTTCTTTCCTGGTTCTATTTCATGTCCCCACACTCTGTGCCTTTGTTGTGGTGCTGCCCTCTTGAGTGTAACAGAAGAGTTGGTATGAATAGTGTAGCAGGTAATAACAGTGACTTAACCAGGTAAGGGTTCTTGATCTTACCCCAAGAGAAGTCCAAGCAGCCTAGTGCAGATAGGGAAGAAGCGGACTCTTTTCACCACTTCGCTCCATCATGGTTTGTGTGCTGGCTTTCCTCCTCATGCCTGTCGCTTCATGGCTGCACAATGAATGCCTGGCTGCAAGGTGCTGTCACAACCGTTCTCTGGGCTGCAAGAAAGAAGAGGTGGAGGTGATGGTACCAGCATCCTTCAATGGCCAGAACTATCACATAGTGTTTCTGGAATCTCTAACCAGGTTTTTCCTCTGCTTTCACACCAACACAATAACAGTCAGCACAGAAGACTTCTGTGACCTCAAGGTATGGGATATTTCCCCACCAGCAAACAAGCAATCACCTCTGCAGCAGACACCAGCTGGGTGTCCTCCAGTTCAGTTCTGACAATATCTACCTGGAGATGGCATCAGATCCCATAGTTTGAGGCCTCGGTCCCCAAGACTGCCCCTGTCACCCCACGTCAGTCACAAGTCTGGGCCTTCAGAACTTCTGACCAACTGGCTTCAAGTTGGGGTTTGCATGACCCCTTCTTTGGGTTCAATTAATTTCCTGGAGCAGCTCACAGAACTCAGGGAAACACTTATGTTCACCAGTTTATTATAAAAGGATATTACAAAGGAAACAGATGAAGAGATGCACAGGGCGAGGTATGGGGAAAAGGGTGTGGAGCTTCCATGCCTTCCTGGGGCACACCATCCTCCAGGCACGTCCAGTCCTCTTGGTTTTGTTTTGTTTTGTTTTTGAGATAGAGTCTGGCTCTGTAGCCCAGACTGGAGTGCAGTGGTGCGATTTGGCTCACTGCAACCTCCGCCTCTTGGGTTCAGTCGATTCTCCTGCCTTAGCCTCCCGAGTAGCTGGGACTATAGGTGCACACCACCACGCCCAGCTAAGTTTTGTATTTTTAGTGGAGACAGGGTTTCACCATGTTGGCCAGCCTGGTCTTGAACTCCTGGCCTCAGGTGATCTGCCCATCTCGGCCTCCCAAAGTGCTGAGATGACAGGTGTGAGCCACCGCGCCAGCCCTCTTGAGTTTTTTTTTTTTTTTTTTTTTTT
The DNA here is from genome assembly GCF_028878055.3 of Symphalangus syndactylus. Classification (NCBI taxonomy): domain Eukaryota; kingdom Metazoa; phylum Chordata; class Mammalia; order Primates; family Hylobatidae; genus Symphalangus; species Symphalangus syndactylus. The sequence continues at coordinate 104,555,523 of NC_072437.2, read as the reverse complement.
TTTTTTTTTTTTGAGACAGAATTTCGCTCTTGTTGCCCAGGCTGGAGTGCAATGCTCGGTCTTGAACTCCTGACCTCAGGTAATCCACCCACCTCGGCCTCCCAAAGTGCTGGGATTACAGGTGTGAGCCACCATGCCAAGCATGCCCTCTTGGGTTTTTATGGAAGCTTCATGATGTCACCATTCCTTTCCTCAGGATATGGGGTGGGTCCCTCTCAGGGGAGGGTCCTAAGACCCACAGTCAGAAGGGAGGGGGAAAGATTAGAGTCCTGCTTTGGGGCAGGTGAAAGGAGAGCAGAAGCAGGTTAGAGAGGTTCTGTTTCTTGAGGTCTGCTCCTGAGGCCTAACATACCCAACACTGTAATAAAATACTGTAACAAGGGCTATGGGTGTTGGGAGCTAGGAACTGTAGACAAAAGTTAATATATATCATAACACACACATCACCCCTCAAATTTCAAGGGAGGCTGGGACGTGGAGATTTTAGCTTTTACTGCTTTCATAGGAGATAACAATGTAAAAGAAGTGAGTTGGAAATGATATCAGCCAAATTGTAGTGTTTGCCACAATTGTGGACAGACTAAATCCCTTTCCAGTCTCTCTCCGGTAGTCAGAAGTGATTGATTTCATTATGTTCTCGATATTTCATTATCATGCTCCTTCCCTAATTTCACATAGCATACCATTTGTTTAAAAATTAAATACCCACTCTGTAGGCTGCATTAGAACAAGGGTAGTAATCACAATGATATTGATTTGTTCATTAAATCCCACAATTACTGTTTGCTTATTGAGTATCTGCCTACATTGCCAAGCACTGAGATACAATGTTCACTGACGTATATTTCCTCTCATTGAAAATGTCTTATCTATACCATGCTTTATCAATTAGGAGTGCTTTTAGCTACTAAAAGGAGACAATTCAACTCATAGTGATTTAAACCATATTAAAAATCTGTAATTTACTTTTTAAATAATTCAAATGGAGGTGAGAAGCTCTACAATGTTAGATCACTGGGATTATGTCTCTGTGACCCCCCACCTGGTTACAAGAAGGCTGCTAGAGCTCTAAACACCTCATCCTTCAAGAATGTGCCTGAAGACAGTCGTGGTGGTGAGAGAACTATTCTCTCACGTCTCCTTATTTTATCAGAGAATACAATCTTCCCCAGAGGCCTCCTTAGCGAACTCATTGGCTAGAGCAGGATCAAGTGGCCATTACTTGCTTTAAGGGATGCTAGAAGACTATCTGGTGAGAAGGGAGAGGAGATTGTGAATTAATACTGGGTAGCCAACCAAGAGTGTTGTCATAAACACTTTATAGCTTTCCATATACTGTCGCATTCATGATCTCATCTTGTGACTCAATGAGACTACTATCCAAACATACTGGAAACCCAAACCTGGAATAGGTGTTATAAGTGGCATCTGCTATGTGGGAACTTCTGGCTGTGAAGTAATTTAATGGTCCTTTAAAGGTACAAATTTAATGCAAAGGGGCTTAAATAAATTATAATGCATTTTGCTTACAAAGTGTGCATGGAAGAACGTAAGGAGTAATTCAGAAGATTTTATAGTTTAGTAAAATAATTAGAAAGAGAAATCAAGATATGTGGATTATAGCCTCAGCTTTGGGTAAGACACTGGAAGAATTTTGAGCCTCTGTTTTGTCAGCTGTAAAATTACATACCTGAACAAGGTTAGATGATCTCTAAATTCCTTCTCAAAGATAAGAGGACCCATATAACCATGATGCTGGAAGTCGTGAGCTTAAAAAAAATTAAAATAATCTATTACAATCTCTTTTTACAATGAGATAACTCAGGCTTGGAAAGATCACCGTTTGTCTAAATTCACTTATTTAAGTTAGAAATTTGAGTCCCAGTATTATACTTTCACAAATAATTGATGCTGCATCCCAAAAGATTTTTAAAAATTTGGCCGCTTCTATTATTTGTTTTTCATTTTCAGCAGAATCTCTGTGATAGCATTTACTCTGCTTAATAGAGTGCAAATAATGAGATTTTTTTAAAAGTCATTTTTTAGCTGTAAATTCTTGGGCAAATTACTTCTTATCTTTGCGGTAAAATAATAATTGTTCCTTCTTCATAATTTTTCTTTTCTTTTTTGAGGACCGGATAAGTAATCTATTAAGAGACCTTAATGTACTAACACACAGCACACAGCAAGGAGTCAATCTGTAGTAACCATGATTATCATTAGTATCTCTCCAGCCAGCTCAAGTGCTTAAAACTTAAGAAAGTGAGAGCAATTTCCCCCACAGGTTGTATAGAGGTGACTCTGATTCTCACTATTATTATTTTGTCTTTTATGATCATATCTTCCACCATCATATTATGTAGATATGAAGGCTCTGTGTAATAACTGAGGGTGTGGTACCTACGTGGAAGTCAGACCAATCATTCTTATGCTGTCACTGAGCCCAGTAACTGGTGATTTCTAACAGAAGAGTTAAAACAACTTAAACTAAACAACAACACCAAAAACAAAAACACTTAAATTGGGGATTCTGAATATGGGATTCATGGATGGGATTTAAGGGAATGGGAAACCACCTGATATTTCATTCAAATGATTGACATTTTGGCCCAGGTAATTTTGGGGACTGTCCTGTGCACTGTATTTAGCAGAATCTCGGGTCTTTACCCATTAGATGCCAGTAATACTGCCCAGTCATGGGTTATGATAATCAAAATTATCTGCAGACCTTGCCAAATATCCCTTTCCTTCTTCAGAATTGCTGTGGTAAAACTTTATATGTCTGTGCATTTTTTTTTTTTCTGGAAGGCTTATAAGTTTCATCATATTTTTTAAAAAACCTGTGAGCTTAAAAGGCTTGGAACCAATCACTTAAGGTCTTTCAAAATAATAATAAAAGAATACATATCTCCAGCTGTCGTTGTGGGAAAAATATACACCATCATGGCTAATTAAAATGGTGCAGTCTGAAAATCTGCTATGAAATATATACCCACCAATTTATTACTTTCAACTCCTGTAAAAAGACACCTCACAAAAACTATATCTGGGAAATTGTCTACTTGCTGTTCCCAGATGGCATACTTCTTAAAATACTGTCTTCAGCAGAGACTCCCACAGTCATCTACTGAATCTAGCTCTAAACTTCTAAAGGGGTTAGTGCTAATGACAAGTGGAAAAAGTCCTCGAGTCCAGAGGAGAATTAAAAATCAGTTGTTTCTCAGAAAAGAAATCAAATGATGCAATAAATTGCAAAAGTGATCAGGAGGCAGGATGGAGCAGAAGGGAGGGAGGAAGTGAAGGGAAAGGGAGGGAGGAAGTGAAGGGAAAGGGAGGGAGGAAGTGAGGGGAAAGGGAGGGAGGAAGTGAGGGGAAAGGCAGGGAGGAAGTGAGGGGAAAGGGAGGGAGGGAGAGACAGAGAAACAGCCAGAGAGAGACAGAGAGAGAGAGAGAGAGAGAGACCTTTGAAGGAGTGTATCTCTTGGGAGAGGCTCGCTGGACGTCCGCCCCTGCCTTCTCCCTGGCCCCTCTGGAGAGGCAGCTGCCCCCATGCCATACAGGAGCCTTGGGCTGTCTGCTGTGCTTTAATTCCCACGTCCACATCCGCCTCATTCACCGCCTTCCAGAGTGACCACTTCTCAAAAGCCTCCTCAAATCTCACAGGGGCCACTTTACCCACTCTTTAAGGCCCTCCTTCCCGTCTACGGCTTCTTTTAACGGCGGCAGGAAAACTGGAGCATAAACCGGAACAGTAAACCCAGAAAAACCCTAACAGGCAAGGTGTGTCATCTTCCGTGGCCCCTCGGGGTCACCCAGGAAGACAAGCAACTTTCTCCCGTACTTCTCGGTCCGTCTGCCTTCCCCACTCTCAGCTTTGAATGAGACGCCGGGAGAGGGGGCGCGAGGGGGCTCGGGGCCGGGGGAGGAGCCGCGAAAGCTGCCCCCGGGGGTGGGCCTGGACCCGCGCGCCGCAGGGCGCCCCCCACTGCCTTCCCGGCGCTCCAGGAACGTCCTCGGTGCGTCCTGGGTCTGTCTGCGCGGAGTTCCCCGGGGCGCGAGGGGAGGGGACTGGAGAAAGGAGGGCCGGGCAGCGGAGGGGCGGAGGCGGTGCGTGCCTCGCCTGCCAAAGGGAGATCCGCTCCTCTGCGTGCCGTCCCCGGGCCCGCGCGCGGCCACAGCCTCCGCCACAGCCGCCGCCGCGGACTCGCCGGGAGCGAGGGTCTCCGCTGGTGCCAGCCCGCTTCTGGAGACCCTCCGCCTCCTGCCAAGCCCTGCTCTTCCAAGTCGGGCCCCGGGGCTCTGCGGCTGTTAGGGGCAGAGGCAAAGAAGGGCAGGACGGACCTGGTTTCCCGTGGATGTTCCCGCCCGAGAAAGACAGCAAGTTGTGTGTGCGCCCGGGACGCGGGAGGGAAGCAGGCAGCCGCCCGCCGGTCATGTAAGTAAAGCACTCGGCTGCCCCGTGGGCGTGGGCTCCGCTGCTTTCTCCCGGGCTCCCTCTCTGCCCCGGAGCCAGAGTTGGGCTGCTCCCGGGCTCCGGACTTCCTGAGCTCGGCGGATGCATCGGCTCTCCCTGCCAGCCGCGTCCGCTCTCGGCGTCTGCCTCCGGGGGGGTGCTGCCTTCCCATCCTTATCCCCTCCCTTCGTCCAGAACCCCCTGGAAAATGCCTCTTGCCCCTTTTGAGAATGGGGGGATCGTTGTGTGTCTCCATGGGTGGAGTGGCTCGGTGAGGCAATGGCAGGGGGCTAAATATGGGCTTGTCTTGGCGAGGGCGCCTCACCGCAGTTGGAGATGGGGGCCCCCTGCCCCCAGGCCACCCCCCGCTGGTCTTTCCCAGCCTCATGGCCCAGATAGATCAACTTCAGCCGCTGACTGCAGTTGACAAAATTAAGAGAAAAAAGTAGTAGCCGGACCTCCCTTTTGAGTGACATCCAGAACTGAAAATGGGCGGTGGTTAGGGAAAAAACGGGTAGGGGCGAGGTGAAGAAAGGGGGAAATTTGCTATGGACCCTGAAAGCTAGAGTTAGGGGTCCTGGGGTGGAACTCTAGGGTGGATGGGCTCTGTGCTTCTGTATTCATTTCTTTACAGAAAGTGTGAGAAATGGTTAAGGAACTTTTTTTGAAAGGCTGGGGTGAAAGTAAATGTCCCTGGAATCATTTGGATGACTGGGGTTTGATGTAGAATACTGGGAAGTATGGATTGCTGTTCAGATTAGACAATCATTCAGCGTGAGAAATGATTGCAATAAAACTGTTGGAATCAATGAATCAAAACTGCAGACCCAAAATAAGTCATACACAGGCATTCTTTTACACTAGAAGATGTTAAGACTAAAGAAATTCTGAAATGTTGCTGAATGACTACAAAGAGTGTCTGGTAATAGTTCTGTACTGTGTGTGCTTCCGCAGCCCACAACGCTTGTTAAATTTATGAGACTCTGCAATTGTGAAAAATTATCCTAATTAGTTTGTTTGGCTCATGCAGAGACTTAATGCACCCTTAAAGGGACACAGAAAAGTTGCAACAAACTATGAGCATGAACTTGCAAAGCCAAAAAAAGGAAATCATGGCACGGTTCATTTTATTTTAATTGTTTATTGCCAGTGAAAATGCTACATTACTTTTAATGTGAGTATATAATATATAGAATGAATTCATTGGCCTGTCAAATAAAAATCAGGCGTTTCTTTAAGTAAATAGCTGTCAGAGTTAATTTGGAAACATTTATAGAAGATAAAGACATGAAAAAGCTTTGAGCTGGTTTGACAAAAATCGAGTTATGGAGAAAAGCTCATAGAGAGAATTAGTTCTTCCCACTTTTAAAGTGTTGAGGCAAGTCTCAATGTTTATTAATTGAAAATTGTAGACTAGCTGAAACAGTGTTATCACTTCTTTTAATGCCTTTAATTTTTAATGTTTCCTGTTGTTTTACCAGGGACCATCATCTTTAGTACAGAGGATGGAAAGTTGATGCCCGGTAAGACTGAAGATCCATTCTGCATTACGGAACTGTGGATTATCTGTGGGTCCCTGGTGATTTCACACCTTCATTCACTCCTGCAGTCCCTGAACACTTACTTGGGGTCCTCATTGCCCTATCTGGTGAAAGATGGCATCCAGCCTGACTTGTACTGGAGTAATCTGGGCTTTGCTGTCTTTTCTTTGTGCTGCCACCTCCTGCGTGGGGTTCTTTATGCCGTACTGGCTCTGGGGATCACAGCTGGGCAAGCCTGTGTCCTTCGGTACCTTCCGGAGGTGCTCATATCCTGTGCATGATGAGAGTCGGCAGATGATGGTGATGGTGGAGGAATGTGGGCGCTATGCCTCCTTCCAGGGCATCCCCAGCGCAGAATGGAGGATCTGCACCATAGTGACCGGCCTGGGTTGTGGCCTCCTCCTCCTGGTGGCGCTCACTGCCCTCATGGGTTGCTGTGTTTCCGACCTCATCTCCAGGACAGTGGGAAGAGTGGCTGGAGGAATTCAGTTTCTTGGGGGTAAGTGACTTGCTGAGCTTGAGTTGTTTACTGGAATCCCAAAGCAGTATTAAAAGTTATGTTTCAGTTGTCTACTGAGATTATTATAAATGACACCTGGAATGCATAAGAGAAATACATTTGGAATGGCTTTGATGATAGGTTGCCAAAGTCAAGATTATTGTCAGAATTGCTTTACAACTTCAAGAGTTCTTAATTTCTGTACGTATACATCACTGGCCTGCTAAGTGCCACCTATGTGAAACAGTAACATCTAGGTTGTTTGAGGTGTAGTAGGGGTGACAGTTTGGATTTTATAGCTTCTTATTCTTTATGTTAAACAATAGACAATTAGATTATCTTTGTCTTCATGGAATCCTCGGGTCTTTAAAAGTAAAGATTTCACAGAAAAGTGGAAAAGGTTTTTGATTCAACATTGTTATCATGAACCTCTAATACACTTTGGTGGATGCAAAATTTACTCTTGCCCAATCTTAAACTCTATTTCTAAATAAATGTTAACTATTTTAAATGAGAGATCAGTTTTATATAACAACTATGAACTTAATTATTCTACAGAGATAGCTATCCACTTAATTACCGTGTTAGATCTTAACCTTCCTGGGTGCTCTTGCTGTGGAAAAAAAAGAAAAGGGATATTTAGCAAATGATGTGTGCTTGTCCCAGATGGACTGGATAGTTTCACTAACGCCAGAAAAGGTTTGATTTTTACTTGGATTTCCTCCAGCAAGTATTGCTTCAATATCTTTGGTCATATGGTTTTAATTGTACTTTATGTATTTTCCACTGTGCTTTTCACCTCCATTCTTCAACCTGACTGGCTGAACTTGTCTGATTTACAGTCCACTCTGGTGAAATATGACAACCTCCATAGATAGTGCAGAGTGAAAAATAGGAAGCCTGGAAAACTTATACAATGTATTTGGAACTTCATTACAAAGTAAAGGTCTGTTACTCCCTCGTTTGGTGTTTTCTTACAGTCTTTTGTGAAGAATCCAGAAGAAGAAAAACAAATTAAAAATGAGTAGTTGTGAGATGGTCTTCCCATATTAGAGAACCCCAGTGGATTATTTCAGAGTAATATAAAACTTTCAAGTAACATTTTAAGTAATATTTAATTCTTGTGCTGAAAATGCAAGTGGCAAAGTTTTGTGTTTTGAAATGTGATAGAAAGTTTGTTTTGAAGTGAGATAGAATTGTCCATTCCTTCCTTACTGATGTAACTTTGTTCTCATTTGGTTTTTTTCCCATTGGTCTTGCACCTTAGTCCCTCCTGGGAGGCAGTGTGGGGGACCTACCTGTAATCTCTTTACAGCTTCAGTGTTTAACACTGACAAAAGTCTTGCATGTGAGATGTATATTTACACAGGTATGTAGTTAAAACTATTAGGAAACCTAAAGAAGTTGTCGTTGAAAGTGGAAATGTAAATTCAGAGTTTGAAAACTTACAAATTTTAAGAATAGATTTTAAGAATAGAATTAATGCCAAGAGTATTTAAAATTAAGTATTTCAAATTTAATTCTATTAAGAATAGAATTAATGCCAAGAATATTTAAAATTTTTTTCTGTAAGAATAAACTTGGTCTGCTGTTTGTGTTTCACTTGCCTCAGGAAAAATGCTTAGGCAGTTTCATTTTCTCCTCTTATGGTAAATATTACTTTCCATTTTTCCTTCATCTTAGGGCAGGGCCTGCTATTATTTCTGGCAGAACAGGAAAATGCTTACAAAGAGAAATCAGTTTTTATTGATTATCTTTAAACATGTAATGAAGGAAGGCAACAGGAAGTGAATCTGAGACCCATGAGATTTATGGTTCCTTCTCTAAGCTGTGTATAGATTTTTTTTGAATTATATAGAGTTAAATGTTCTACTTTACAGAATACCCAAGGGGACAGACAATTGGGGAAATTATATATATTTTTAAAGAACCATGTTTTTTTCTTTGTGTGTACTTTTCGTGAACTCTGGCTTGGTAAGAGTTACTGACATTAAACTAAGAGTATAATTTGTTAGTAGCAGCTGGCTGGGCGCGGTGGCTCACGCCTGTAATCCAGAACTTTGGGAGGCCGAGGCGGGCGGATCACGAGGTCAGGAGATCGAGACCATCCTGGCTAACACGGTGAAACCCGGTCTCCACTAAAAAATACAAAAAAATTAGCCGGGCGTAGAGGCGGGCGCCTGTAGTCCCCACTACTTCGGAGGCTGAGGCAGGAGAATGGCGTGAACCCGGGAGGCGGAGCTTGCAGTGAGCCGAGATTGCGCCACTGCACTCCAGCCTGGGTGACAGAGCGAGACTCCGTCTCAAAATAAATAATAAATAAATAAATAAATAAAATAAAACAAGATAAATAAAATTTGTTAGTAGCAGCTGATACTCTCTCATTTCTCAAAAATATTTCTTATACTGGCAAAAATAATTCTGGACGTAAAATCTAAGAGGGTTTTACAGAATCTCACCTCTCGAGGGCACAAGTAAACATACCCACTACCAAAGATAACAGTAAATTTAGAATTAAAAAATAACTCGAAATATGGAAAAGGTTTTCAAGAATCTGGTGTTTATCACTGTTACTTAATGGAGACCAGATGACAAAAAAAAAAAAAAAAAAGCTTCTAAAAGAATTCCCTAGGTAGCTTGTTCATTTCATAATTGTTTGGGTTTTTATTCACAAAAACTTATGCAGTAAGTAATTTTATTTTAATAAATTTTTCCTATGATGAGTTGGGTTTCATAAAGACTCGGCAGAATGCCAAACCAGTGAGTTCTATGAATCTCATAGACTGCCATGCTTCAGAAATGTAATCAACATGCAGGGAACTTTGCTATGAGGCAGATTCTCCTGCTAAAAATGATATGCCCAGGAGGGTTATGTTTAGCTAAAGTTAGGCTGCTCCAAAAACAACAGGAAGCAGGAGAATGGCAAAATACAGAGGCATCCTGCTTAACCCTGCCTGCTGTGTCTAGCGTTTGCACATATGGTATAACATCAGGCAGTAAAACCCCTGCAGTACTTTGGAACAAGTTAAAGGACAAAATGTCAAACTTAATTCTGAATCTTCTTGCTATGGTTGGTTAGAGGTTAAAATGTCAGCTGTCCACTGATAGAGCAATGTAAAATGGGGCTGCCATACATGGATATTTTCTACCTATAGTAGGAATACCTCAAGGAGGCAATGACTATCACTTTTCTTGTGGTAATCTGTACAGAAACTGTAATTGCCACCATCTCCATTTCATGTTATAAGGTATGTTTATGTCCTAACTTTAAAGAACCAGTGTGAGTTGAGTCACCCTCAACTGAGTTTTTAAAAGACATGTAGAAAGCCTGTGGGAAATACAATGTAAAATAAAAATGTTAACATGTATATAGTAGGGTAAGGATGCTAGGAGAAAATAGAGGCTTTAATGTTTTTGATTGGTCAGTATAAAATTTTGTGCTTTCAAGTACCGTTTTAGTCATTAAGGACTTTAATAGAATTTTAAAAATTAATATCAAACTTTTTGTTGCAAGTATTAGTAAGATTTACATGCCCTGCAAATGATACACGTAAGAATGTTGTAAAGACATATTAAGTGTATTTGCAAGTTCTGTCAGGTGGTGCTTGCAAATGTCAGAATCTGAATGTGTACATTTCATCTTAAGAAACTGCTGGTGCAGTAGTGAGGAAGTACCAAAGAGAATCCCAGATTTATATTATTCCACGTTTAGTTTGATCGTTAGTCATATATACATATGAAATGCGTGTGGAGTGCTAATCAGCAGTAAACCATTACCTTTCCTGCTTAGACACTGTTCTAAGAAGCCAGAGATTATCTCAGCTAATTAAGTGCTGCTGAAGACAGTAATGATGCCAGAATGTTTCTTTGAGCATCCCTTTCTCTATGTTATGAAAGCATCATTGCCTTTTCAGAGTCTCCTTACTGTAGAGTTCCACCTGGGCCTGTCTTTCATGCCTTGAGGGAGACTGCTTAGGACTCTCCTTCCCTTGCTTTGCTGTAAACCTGACCTGTCATATGATATGCCACGTTATGCTTTTCTTTATATCCAAGCTCTCTGCCAAGTGACAGCTGAGTAAAAAGCTAAATAATGAGTGTTGGCATATTAATGGGCATAGTGGCTTTCTGTGACAGTGTCTTAACTGAAAACAGTTGCTCTAATTTAAAGAAATGTAGAGACTTCTTCTTAGGCCACTTGGGGAAGCAGGCAGGGCTCTTTTTTTTTTTTTAAATTATGCCTTATAGATTACTATAATAACTACTCTTGTTTTATTTGGCTCACTCTAACCTATGATAGAAGGTCCAGGTGAGTTGTCTTGAGTTTTAAGCCAGCAGTTTTTAAACTCTAGTATGCATCAGAATCACCTGCGGGACCTTTTAAAACACGGATTGCAGAATTTCTGTCAGCAGATTTGGTGGAGTACCTGATAGTTTGCATGTCTGACACGTTTCAGGTGATGCTGCTGCTGCTGGTTCAGAGACGACACCTTGCAAACCATGTTCTAAGTTAACCATTTCCTATTTAAGAAGATGAGACTTCTGGTAGATGGCTTACTTTCAGAATTGAGTTAAAGTGTAGTTGTGTCATAATCTGCTATAAACCTCTCTGAAACTGAACTATAAAGGGGTGTACCACTGTAGTTTGGTATTGATTTAGCACATTCTTGTTCCATTTCTCTTAGTTCTTGTCACAACAAATTGTCTGGAATTCTCGCTCAATGCATATTATATATATAGATACATACATATATATGTTATAATATATGCATTATATATGACATTTCCTTTTATTTATCATTTTCTTATACGAGACACAAGATTTTATGTATGAAGTATTCAAAATAAGACCTTAATACAACTTCTGAAGTTTGCATGCAGTGGATTTTCAGTAAGAAATTGTTAATTGAAAGATATGAAGACTGTACTATAGACCATAGGGATGGTCCTGGACATCCCTTGGCCAACTCTGTACAGTCATGTGCATCTTGGAAACATAGAATGATTAGGCCAGAAGGGCACCCTAGGAGCCAGTTCTTCTGAATTTCTCCTGCAAGGTAGAATGGCACTTAAATCAGCTTTAACTAATGAAAAGATCTTCTGGTCTTCAGCATCTTTGGGGAAGAAGATGATAAACTCTTGCTCAGTGGTCATACTTTCTAGGGCCACAGACCATGCCTTTCATCACAACCACGAACACTGATAATATAAAGGAGCAAGCTTGAGATGGAGGCCTACATGGTGAAACAGTGGGAGTGGGGCTTTGCCAGCCAGGAGGAGTGAACAGGAGATGCATGCTGGGCGCGGTGGCTCACACCTATAATCCCAGCACTTTGGAAGGCCAAGGCAGGCCGATCACCTGAGGCCAGGAGCTCGAGATCAGCCTGCCCAACATGACGAAACCCTGGCTCCACTAAAAATACGAAAATTAGTCAGATGTGGTGGTGTGTGCCTGTAGTTCCAGCTAATCTGGAGGCTGAGGCATGAGAATTGCTTGAACCCAGGAGGCCGAGGTTGCAGTGAGCCGAGATTGTGGCACTGCAGCCTGGGTGACAGAGCAAGACTCTGTCTCAAAAAAAAGGAAAGAAAGGAAGATACACTGCAGGCAGCTGACAGGGAGCACCAGCGAGAGCATGCACTGTAAGCTCAGGATTTGTTAAAAGCAAGGATGTTGAGAAATTAATAAATCTTTTATAATATAGAGAACACAAAATTTTATATGTTTGATTCTAAGAGTGTTTTTAAATGATGTTTCCAAATTGTCATGGTCACCAGTTTAGTTTTTTACATACTTTTTTCTAAAAAAAACTTGTTTTCTAAGCCTTAATATGAGAAAGATTTTTATTGTTTTGATGTTTTCCTATGAAGTTTCTAAGTTCTCCATATCAAGATTCAGTGCAATATTCTTTTTTTTTTTTTTTGAGATGGAGTTTTACTCTTGTCGTCCAGGCTGGAGTGCAATGGTGTGATCTCAGCTCACTGCAACCTCTGCCTCCTGGGTTCAAACGATTCTCCTGTCTTGGCCTCTCTAGTAGCTGGGATTACAGTCGCCTGCCACCATGCCTGGCTAATTTTTGTATTTTTAGTAGAGACAGTGTTTTTTTTTTTTTTAATTTTATTATTATACTTTTTAAGTTTTAGGGTACATGTGCACAATGTGCAGGTTTGTTACATATGTATCCATGTGCCATGTTGGTGTGCTGCACCCATTAACTTGTCATTTAGCATTAGGTGTATCTCCTAATGCTATCCCTCCCCCCTCCCCCCACCCCGCAACAGTCCCTGGAGTGTGATGTTCCCCTTCCTGTGTCCATGTGTTCTCATTGCTCAGTTCCCACCTATGAGTGAGAACATGCAGTGTTTGGGTTTTTGTCCCTGTGATAGTTTACTGAGAATGACGATTTCCTTGTTGGCCAGGCTGGTCTTGAACTCCTGACTTTAGGTAATCCACTCGCCTCAGTCTCCCAAAGTGGTGGGATGACAGGCATCAGCCACTGCACCCAACCTCAATACAATATTCTTTTAGCTTTCTAGTAGGCTTAAAACTCACCAGCGAGCTTATTCCAGGTAAAGAGTCCAAGGCCTAGCCCCAGAGAGACTGCTGGGAAGGTCTGGGTGGGGCCCAGGGAGCACTTTGAACAAACTCCCCACGTGTTCTCGACACAGATGGTCCACAGACCATATTTGGAGAAATACAAACCAATTTTATTTGCCTAAAACCTCATATTGTACTAGTATTGGCATGTAGACTTACACCACTGTTAAGCTTAGAGTGAATCATTGTTACCTCTGTAGTGGTCATTTTGGGGGTGATGTGATTTGAGCTGCAGAACATCAGAACTGGTGTAGGAACAGATGCGTTTATTGTTGGTTTTGCTTTTATATTGCTTGCTGACCTTAGGTGATGGTTAGCCTTGTATATACACTCATAAAAAAGAATGAAATATTTTCCATCCTATACTTAGATGAGGACCGTATTTTGATGTATGACTCCAGCTACAAATTGCAAACCCCACCATCATTCCCAGTGCTGTGTTTTTCGTCCTTCATCCTGCGACAATGTGATGTTGCTGCTACATGTTCTGTTAGAGTGGGCTCAGATCTAGTTTCTTTTTTGCCAAATTTATCAGTTTTTCCCTGTTTTGAGTTACTGTTTTTTACTTTTTAACTTTGTATTTTTGAAGTAAAAATAATAATCATAGTAAGTCTTAAAATAGTGGGATATAGAGTTTTCCATTATACTTGGACTTATTAGCAGCTATGCAACACTTTTTTGCTAAAATTATGTATTTTTGACATGGTTCAGTTCTCCATTTACTTTAGGCAGAGTAGAGTCTTTCTAAGAGAGTTGTTTGATTTTTAACTCACTTCCCTTAGTTTCCACCAGCAAACACAGCCATAGCGAGATACCCCTGAGGCCATCGTCAGTATGGATTAGTTAGCCTCACTAACAGACTGAAATGCAAATTGTTGACCCATCTTGTGAAAACAAATTGTTAGTCACAAAGCAAACCAACTGAGGAATGTAAATTCGTAAACATTTCTATAGAAAGAACTCAAAAACCACACTCAAGAGATCTTTACATCATTCTGTGTATCATATCATACTTACATATCAATGATACTTACATCATTCCATGTAAGTATCATGAGATGCATACAATTTGCACTCCACACAAAGTCATCACTGTTATACACTCTGTATTTGAACTCTCCAGGTTGGCAAGGGTGTCTTATTGTGGGTGTTGGTTATAATCAGAAAGAATAAAAGCAGCAACTCAAAACTTTTATTCTTGAATGTCACAAGAATTGATCTTGTTGCTCCCTTGAAGCATCAGCCTCAAGTGAGTTCTGCGGAACATTAATTCCTGGGTGTACCAATAGGTGCTACCAGGAAAAAGAAAAACAGTTTTAGGGACAAGTATATTTGAGAAGCACTTGGTTTTGGAAAGTTAGTAGATTCATTGCAGCAGAACTTCACAGAGCTTTTGGTGTGTTGATGCATATTGCCAATCTCCTAGATAAAATGGGGAGGAATATAGGATTCAATATTTTCCTAATTTATTCGGGTCCTGCACCCTAAAGGGACCCTTGATCTGTAGAACATATTCAGTTTTCATTTCACCTCAGTGAAGCAGGTGATTAATTTTTTTTTTTTAACAGATGAGAACACTGAATTTTAGAGCATGAAAACCAAAGTTATACCATTATACCTAGTTACTGCCTAGGCTATGAATACTATCACCATAATATTAAAAGTGTTGATTAAACTTCTACTTTATATTACATTTAGAAATCAGAATTTTTGTTCACTATGAATAAGTCTCAACATCAGGGAATATTCTTATTGTCTCTTTGGCCCTCAGTTTATGCTTCTGGTATGATAGAAATACTTGTAATATGATATAGCAACTTTTTGCCAATATTCAAAAAATTATATTACATGTTAATATTAATAATGTAATGTGTAATAGAGAGGCCATTTGGGGAGAATGCCAAAATATCTGACCAAAGCAAGCATACTGTCTTTTAAAAATTATTTAACAGACGATCGTGTGCTGGCTAAATTTTCTAGTGTAGACACCCACTGTTGGAAGCCTTTGTAATAACCATTTATTAAGGTTAATGATAATATTAATTCCAAAGGACATAGTTCTTAAATAACAAAACGAAAGGCTTTGTGTCTTTCTTTAAAAATGAAGGATAATGTCCTACTTTATCAATCTGGATCAATAAAATGTAGAAACAAATGGAAGTTTTAGCTATATCATAATAAAAAAAAGTCCAGGAATTTCTCAGAGATTTTTAAATGGTCATTTTTAGAGGCTCATGGGGTTGGATACAACATTGCCCATTTCTGGTCATTAATATTGTTAAGTTATTATTGGGGATCTAGTTTTTAAAAAATTTTCTTTATCTGGGCCGAGTGCAGTGACTCACATCTGTAATTAATCCCAGCACTTTGGGAGGCCAAGATGGGCAGATCATGAGGTCAGGAGTTTGAGATCAGCCTGACCAACATGGTGAAACCCCATCTTTACTAAAAATACAAAAATTAGCTGGGTGTGGTGGCACGCACCTGTAATCTCGGCTACTCAGGAGGCTGAGGCAGGATAATCGCTTGAACCTGGGAGGCAGAGGTTGCAGTGAGCCAAGATGCGCCACTGCACTCCAGCCTGGGCAACGGAGCAAGACTCTATCTCAAAAAAAAAAAAAATTATCTGGTAGATGTCATTCCAGTTAGTGATTTGCTCTTAGAATTAATGAAATTGAAGTTGTAAGCTCCAGAGCTGACCTGCTTATCACTTCAGTAAATAATTACCCTCCATGGGTCTCAGATTTTTAATAATCAAACAGCACCAGGTATCTTGATATACAAAGCATGTATAAAAATATTGTTGGATAAAAAAGAAAGTTTCATTTTATGGTTCTCTGTTTTTCTTATCTCTTCAAATAGGGTAGGAACTATGACTTATATTTTTCTTCTAGCGCTGCAGTGACTAGAATAGTAAATGACACCTTATATATCCAATTAATACTTGGTGTATTCTTTAGATTTAATTATTTATTAGCAACACTTGTATCTACAAGGTGTGACCTTATTCTTCTGTACCTCATGGGAATATTTCAAAGATAAAAGGAAGTAATGCTACCAATGTGAAGATGTTTAAGCAATGTCCCCTTAGAACTGAGGTTCCTGCATAATGTTAGTTCTTTGGAAAAAGTATTTAGTCGTCATGTATGTTGAAACGATGGTGTGTCATACTACAGTTCCCTCTTCAAGCACATTTTAACAGCTCTGAATAATTCTGCAATAAACAAATCAGCTTAAGTTTATTTAACACTTTGTTTCACAAACTTATTTGGGAATGGCAGGGCCCTATTTACTTGTAATATGCATTAACATCTCTTTGAATTAATGGTCAACAGAACAAACTTTGGGAAATACCAAGTTAAAGTATGTTGTAGATCCAGGGAACTGGTGGTTAAGGGCATTTACTTATCGAGTGCCCACTGTATGTCAAATAATGTGCTACATGTTGGGATAAAAATTGGGTTCCTGCTGTTGCTGAGCTCACGGTCTTATAGAGGAAACCAACATGCAAGGTATAATTACAGTCCAAGGACTCATGATATGTAACAGACACACTTCTGTGTTTTGCTCAGATGGTGATCAGCTGGTGAGGCTCACTCAGCAGCCATGTGAGGGGCTCAGCAGCCTCACACACTATGTGCCACTCATTTTCCATCCCGCCCTTTCCCTGCTTGGCTGTAAATCACAAGGACTATGTTTCCTGGAAGGCTGAGCATCTGGCACCTAGACATCCGGCCAGTGGGAGGCATTTTTGGAAGGCAGAAGGAGACTGGGAGAATCCAGGGTATTTCTCCTTCTCTTGCATTTCCTTGTGCAGTTTCGTGGGCATGGTTCTCTCCTCCTAGAAAGCCCTGCCCTTCATGGTCCCAGCTCTCATCAGAAAATCACAACGCGATCCTACCCTAGTCAGGAAGCCCAGTCCTCTCATCACTAGTGATGCCATCTTCTGTCAATATCACTCCTATTGGACAGCAATAGTTTTCTGTTGATGCTACTTTCTGGGTTGCCTCTTTAGCTCCTGTTTGGCTTTTTAGCTTTTCCGTCATCTGTAGAACCAACTTCTTGCACAAAATTCTCTGTGTTTGAAATATCTAGGATGGTTTTGGCTTCCCTGGATGGACCCTGGGTGAAACACAATACATAATTCAAATTCATACTGCTGCCAAGGCAGTATGGAGGATTGTGTCTTGCTATGAACTTATAGGATTCTTGGTGACTAGACCAAAATCACAGATGTTTAATCTAGGAATGTCCAGGGTCCAATGGAGTATGAACAAAATGCTGCAGGTGTGCAGGGCAGGAGTGACATTGTGTCTGGGAAGGTGTCATAGCAGAGGTGCTAGTTGACCTGGGTCTGGTGAGCAGACAGCCTCCTCAGCCTTCAAACAGGGGAACATCAAGTCCTCAAAGCCAAGGAATTGTAAAGAGATCTGATGGGAGTTCAGGGAATGGTAATGGGTTTACTACAAGGTATGAGGTGAGAGTGATGTGATAGGGACTAACATGGAGAGGACAGATGGAGTCAGGTTATGAAGGCCCCGATTTATGTTCCAAACTGAGGATTCTTTTTTTTTTTTGAGATGGAGTTTCACTCTTGTTGCCTAGCCTGGAGTGAGGTGGTGCAATCTTGGCTCACTGCAACCTCTGCCACCTGGGTTCAAGCAGTTCTCCTGCCGCAGCCTCCTGAGTAGCTGGGATTACAGGCACATGCCACCACACCTGGCTAATTTTTATATTTTTAGGAGGGACAGGGTTTCACTATGCTGGCCAGGCTGGTCTTGAACCCCTGACCTCAGGTGATCCACCCACCTTGGCCTCCCAAAGTGCTAGGATTACAGGTGTAAGCCACCGTGCCTGGCCCCAAGTTGAGGATTATGTAATTAACTAAATTGAAGCTTTTGAGTGGCTATGGGTGCCGCTGACTTAGGAACTATATAGTCTAGTAGCAGTGAGGAGCAGAGATTGGCTTGGGGAACACTAACAGCAGGAAAGGCAGTTTACAGGCCTGTTATAGCAATGTCGGCCAGCGATGGTGAGAATCTCAGTGAAGCTGTGGGAACAGAAAGAAAAGGATTTTGAAGAATTTTCTGAAGTAGGGTCAAGCCCTGCTGTCACAATGAATATTTTTAGATGAGTAGATGAATGAATGAATATCTCAGTAATTTTATATCTCTGTTTATATAAGTGGCCAGCATTTTCTTTTTTTCTTTCTAGTTCCTCAAAAGTTAATGAAAAGGGGGAAAGAAAATACAATAAATTACAACTGTTTTGGCTTTCAGTGGGTTATTTTTTAAAGTAGTAAATATTGTCGTTACCATGGTATATAGATGTGACTTATTATACAGCTTTACAATGTGCATATCTCTGATTTTAGAATCATTTGCACATTGGTCTGCATGTAAGCATGTGTTACTAAGTGTCCTGCACACCTGGGGGCTTAAAAGGGGCATACTGATGACAATTAAAGCAGCTGACAGTGTCACTGAACTTCACTGCTTCACACAAAAAGACACTCTTTTTTTCTTCCTAAAAATGCAGGAAATGCTGTGTATGTGTATATATATATAAACACAATAATTAGATGTAAGAGTGATTTTATACATCTCATTTTCATAAACAATCTGATGTTTTCTTTTTTTCCCTGCATGTTTTAATGAATCTATTCTTATTTTATTAGTCTAGAGATCTGATGGGAGTTCAGGGAATGGAAACAGATTTACTACAAGGTATGGGGTGAGGGTGCCCCAAATATTTTTTTTGAGAAAAATCTAGTAGATTTTAGTCATAGCTAAAGTTAAAATGTCCTAAATTTTATTAGGTTAAGCATCCTGCAATAGCCATTAATGGCTTCCTTTTTGCCCAAGAAGGATGTCTCATAACACATGATACATAATACTATGAAAAGAAAAACTTTTGACAAATTGAATTTAATAGCTTATTTGAGCAAAGAATGATTCTCTAATCAGGCAGCCCTCAGAACCAAAGGAGGCTCAGAGAGTCTCACTGGGCAAACAGGTGGGCAGGGAGCATTTATAGACAGAAACGGAAGTGAGGTACAGAAACAGCTTGATCAATAATTTGCTATTTTAAATTATACCTATATTTTACTTATAAAGACATAAATGAATGTTATTTATCAACCTGTTTACCATTGAAAATTGCTGTCAGTTACCTGTAGTAAATTGATCTTTTAGTCTGGACCTAATGGATTGCCTTCACAGCTTATGTTAGTTGTGTTACAGCTATGTATTAAAGTAAAGCAAATAAACTAGCTATCTCTTGATTGTTGTCTATGAGTTAATGCTCATGGTATGTCCCAAGAGCCAATTGCATTGAAGGCCATGACACACAAAACGTACTCTTGTCAATCTAGTGTAATTTATAGTTCTCATACATTTGCCATATCACATTTTTGGGAAAAGCAATGTGCCTGTAAGCTGCAAAATGTTATGATTCTGTGATAAAATATAATCCTCATTTGATATTGTGCTCCTTAGCAAGACTCACTATGTATGAGGCATGGATTTCCTAATTGTTTCTGTATATTCCCTCAAGCTCCAGAAGTTGTATTAAAGCACATACCTCTTATGCCATCTTATGATGAGATTATCCTGTTTGCCCTCTCAGTAATCTACTACTGCACCTTCCATATGGCTGTATTGGGGTGGTGTGGGGTGCAATTGGGCACACACATAAAGCGGTGGACTCCTGACAGGACTCTGTCATTTCAACATGTGTGTGGCAGGAAAGTGGGAACCTAGGTACATGGTCAGAGTCACCATAGACTTCTCGTTTTTGGCAAGATTTGGCTCCCCATAACAATCCAAGCTCCCTGTATTATTTCTTCTTCCTGGCTGTGTGTGCACAGTTGTCTTGGGTAGAAGTATGAGGTTTTCCATGTTCTCTTCATGTCTAGAAGGGAACTACAATGGAGTCATTATCTTCTGCAGTTTGGTATATGTTGGAATGTTGTTTTTGTTGTTTTGCCCTTCTTACTTGGGTTTGCATTACCCAATCTAAAGGGAAAATTATCATCCTAGACATTAAGCCTGTTCCTTTATAGACTGTATAGTCAGGTCTACGTAAGAATATTACTTACCATAACATTACTCTAAAGAAGAATATTAACTCTAGTCTTAAAGGAAGTTACCCTGGTACACACTAGATATAAAAACATAAAGAAAAAAATTAATTTTTTTTTTTTTGAGACAGTTTCACTGTTGTTGCCCAGACTGGAGTGCAATGGTGTTCTCAGCTCACCGCAACCTCCGTCTCCTGGGTTCAAGTGATTCTCCTGCCTCAGCCTCCCAAGTAGCTGGGATTACAGGCATGCGCCACCATGCCCGGCTAATTTTGGTATTTGTAGTAGAGACGGGGTTTCTCCATGTTTGTCAGGCCACCTCAGGTGATCTGCCTGCCTTGGCCTCCCAAAGTGCTGGGATTGATTACAGGTGTGAGCCACTGTGCCCAGCCATTGGTTCTTTGTTTTTATTCACTTATTCAACAAATGTATTTGAGGTGTCCGGCTCTGCTCTAGGCCCTGGAGATAGAGTGCTGCTCAGAAAAGTCTGGATCTTGCCTACTAAGAATCTAAATCTAGTAAGAGAGACAAACATTAATCAAATTCTCCCCAAAATGAAAGTAAAATTACAGACATGATAAACATTAGAAAGAGAAAATGTGTCACAGGCAGACATGACCTAGATGGGTGCCAAGGAAGACATTCCTAAGGAAGTCAGGCTTTAGTGGAGGCCTGACACGGAGGAGGAGGGGAGGGAGCCTCTCAGGGAGGGGACAGCAGGGACAAGACAAGGACAAGGTGCTTGGGGGGGGAGGGAGCAAGTTGCCTTCGAGGCACGCTAGACCAGAGGACACGAGGGAGGAAGGGTCAGGTGAAGCTGGAGAGGGAGGCAGTGGCCAGAAGGACTTGCATTGAGGATTTGTTCATGATACTTATGAGATCAAAAGCCAATGAAGAGGTGAAGAGGTATGAACCAGGAGTTGCTGTTTATCCCTATACTTGCTTGCATGAGAAGTCTGTTCATTTAGGCAAACCGTGGAAGAGTTAACTTGAGGGTTTGTTGGCCGGAAGGCACCTGGATTCTTTCACTTACGCTAGTCCTTGTGAGGTAGAGGTAACCATTATTGTAATTTGGAAAGAGAAAATGTCATTCTGGAATTCCTCTATGTATTGTTTGAACGTGTAAGTTAACACTGGTGTCTAGGTATTTGATTAGGAGGTACAACTGTTAGAATTTTGCACCCAGCCATATGTGGTAGCTCACACCTGTAAACCTAGCACTTTGGAAGGCTGAGGCCAGTGAATTGCTTGAGCCCAGGAGTTCAAGACCAGCCTGGGCAACATGGCAAAACCCTGTTTCTACAAAAAATACATAAAAATTATCCGGGCATGGTGGCATGTGCCTGTGGTCCCAGCTACTCAGGGGGCTGAGGTGGGAGGATCACTTGAGCCTGGGAGGCAGAGGTTGCAATGAGCTGAGATTGTGCACTGCACTCCAGCCTGGGTGAAAGAGCGAGACTCCGTCTCAAAAAAAAAAAAAAAAAAAAAAAGAATTTGGCATCCTGTACATTTTCTTCATAGAATATTGTATGCTTGTGATAACTTAATTTTTGCAATTAGGTGTATAATGTCTTTCTTCTCTGATTGTAACTCCCCAAGGTCAGAGGTCTGTTTTAATCACCACACTATTTCCAGAGCCTACCAAAGTGCCTGACAGAGAATGCAATAATAATTTGCTCTTTGCCTGAGACTTAATATAATATGGCCTCCTTGAAAAGCTGTTGTATATATACTTTTAACCCAGTTCAATTTTGCAGCTTTTGATCCAATTTCTACTTTGCAGAAGGGCAGATGCTAGGCCTTGTGTTGAATAATGACTTAAATATGACAGTGTCTGTCTTCAGGAGGCTCAAAATCTGGTGTGTGGAATTATACAGACGAATGATGCAGCTGCTAAGATGATTGCTGTTTGGTTGATATCCTCAAGATCCTGTAAGATACACATATTGGGTAAGCTATGGAACAAGGTCATCGTCTGTCTGCCTTAGCCAAACTCAGCTGCAGACCCTGAATCTTTCCTCCTGAATTTTCAGCATTGCCATTAAAACCACACCCCCACAAAAGGGCCAGGCAAGGGTACGTTCAGATCTCTTGAATGTTTTGCTACTGATCAAATTCCTGCATTGTGAAATGCCTTCCCATTGGTTGGAGGTTAGCTGTGGTAGCCACATGATCATTAAATTTCCATCCTCTCCCCTGATCCTGCTTTATAGGTTTGGCTCTGCATTGATTTCCTTAATGGTCTTACCCTCCAAATACCCCAGTTTGATAAAAGTCTCACTGGACTACAATTCACATGGTTGGGTCTTGTTACCCTCTTCTTAGCGATTTGCAGAATGAGACCCTGGACTCTGGGACGTGTAAGACAGAAAGAGCGAGATGAAAGATGGGATGAGAAATGCAG
Organism: Symphalangus syndactylus; assembly: GCF_028878055.3. Taxonomy (NCBI): domain Eukaryota; kingdom Metazoa; phylum Chordata; class Mammalia; order Primates; family Hylobatidae; genus Symphalangus; species Symphalangus syndactylus. The sequence goes on along the minus strand of NC_072437.2, from coordinate 104,532,953 downwards.
TCGATGTGACTTGGCAACTGATTGCCATGTGAGATTATGCATCAGTAGCAGCTCTCTATTTTCAAGTCCGTGTGCCTCCTAGAATGAGGCCGCTGCTTTTGGAGACTGATGTGTCTACAGGAGGCCTGATTTAGGAAGCAAGGGGATGAGTTGAGTTCTGGACAGCTTTTAGTTCAAGTTCTGCAGGGACTTTAAGGTGGAAGGCCAAATGGATAGTTGGAAACTCTGGGCATAGAGCACATGAGAAAGATCAGGGTAAAATACATAGATTCATAAAAACTGTGTTTTGAAAACCGTCACGTGAGTAGATACTACTTCATTTACTCTTAAAAACACATGGCTTTTGAATTTTGACATTTTCTTTTACATTTGACTGGTTGAAAGGCAAGCTCCTAGCTGTGTCTACTTTAATCATAATTTTAAGCCTCCCCTCAGATAGTGCCAGCTGCTTAACAGTTACTACGCCGGTGGACCAGGATGATGGAGAAGTTTGTACTTTATAGGAATAGCACTTTTTTTTGGTTTGTTTTTGGTCTGGAATAGATTGCAATAAAAATCAAAGTAGGAAAATAATTATAATGTTCATTAACAAAAGTTATCTTGGGGGAAAGTAGAATCTAGAAGTGACCATGTAGTTAAAAAAAAAAGAGATGTGAAAGCTGAATATTTTAATTTCTTCTTCTTCTTCTTCTTTTTTTTTTTTTTTTGGTCTCATGCATAAAGATGGTATTCTATTTTGATCGCCTGGTGGAAGAAAGTCAGTTCATTTATCTCATCCACCCACTGGTGGCTATCCTGATTATAGCCTTCTGGTAGGAACCATTTAAAATTCAATTTGGCTGTCTGTGCCCTTGGTGCTCAGTAGGTTTCATTAAATTACACAGCGGTGAGCTCTTCTTCCCTGTGTGGCACCTTTTGATGTACATTTGACTTCAGTGTAATTTCAGACAATTGTACTTTGTGTGGAGTGGTTTTACCATAATAATCTTGCAGTCCAGATGGGGAGATCTGGAAATCTGAATCTGATGGGATTCTAAGATGGTGGAAAATATTGGACCAGGGAAATATTTTCATTTCTCTATACTTTCCTTATTTAGCTTGTTAGGCTTGTAGGGTTTGGCAGATTGTTTCTGTAGCATTACTTACAGCATGAGATTAGAATAACATTTTCCCCCCATGTGGGATGCTTTAGGATTTTACATGCAGTCAGATTCCAGAAAAAACTGTTTCCTTGAGTCTGTAAACAGAATTAAGTGTCAGTACTTTTTTCTTGTATTAGCGAGTCTTAAAGTACTGCCTTTATTCGTGTGTTCACATTACTCTATGACCACGTGTTGTTGCGCAAAGCAAATGAACAGAGGATCTGGACAGATAGGGTTAAATTCTGCCGCTCATCAGTTTCCTGGTTCTGGACAAGTTACAGACTCTTGGCCTCAGGTCCTTTGTTTACAGGACGTAATAGTAATATTAGGTCTTAATAGTAATATTAACTCTGAATTTTTGTGAAGTTTAAAAGCATGTAAGTTACCTAATATCAGGTGTGATAAAGTAGATTCCCAATAAATGGTCGCTATTACCAACAGTTGGTTACATAAATATTTATTGAATCCTGCTCTGTGCTAGGCAACATTCTAGATACTGGGGATAACGTAATGAACAGAAGCAGACTAAGAAAGAACAGTAAAGAATTATGAAGAACTGTAAAGGAAGAACTACAAAGAAAGGACTTTGGTTCTATTTTCATCTACTTTTAGTTTTCTATTGCTTTCCCATTGCATTTCCTTAGCTGGCTGATTTTTGAACTTGTAATATTCTTATCGGTAGGTGACTTCTTATTCAGGACCTGGTAAATACACTGTGTTACTAGATATATTTGACCTCCACAGATCATAATTTGAGATGCCATGCAGATATCCTTATGCATGTTCTCAGTGTCTGGACAAGTTTTTTTTTTTTTTAACACCTGTCACCACATAATGGGTTTTCTTACTTCTGATTGCATTTTAAATATCATCTGTCTCTTCTGTGAGACCCCATCTTTAATTCCCCATCTCTCTTTCCCTATGCTTTCATGTGTTTATAGACTGATTACTACCTGTTCATAAATTTGTATTTTTATCTCTTTTGCATAACCACTGAGACCAATTAAAAGTACAATTAGTTCTTTAGAGTTCTAAGTCAACTAATGCCAGCTACTTTTAATATGGCACTTCGTAATATACAAGAAATGTTTGTATACATTTTCTCATTTAATCTTAAGATTCTGCTGCAGCTTTGTGCTTGAGACTGTGATAGGTACTATGGAAACAAAAGAAGTAAATATACTACAGGGCTGTGACCCTGAGGAGTTTGTAAATTCATTGCTTTGGTCACTAGACTCTTTTCCTCAGAAACATGCCATTGTTATTCTACGAACAGCAAGCTTCAGTATCATGTTATATTGCTAGATCGTTATTCTATCTTCACAAAATGAAACTTGCCAGTGATATTTGCAGGTGTCTGTTGAAGTGATATTTTCTAAGATTAGGGCTCAATTCAGGGGTTTCAGAGCTTTCATTTCTGATCCTCAGGGGAACTGAGCAAAATAAAAAGAAAATAATATCTTTGATGGTTGTATATAATTCTTTAAAAACTGTAACAAGTATATTATTAGAAAAATATAAAAAAAAAATTTTGAAATTGATGTCAGAAATGGGACAGAAGAATGTGCTGTAAAACTGAATTATTTTGAAACTAGAAGCTGAATCTGACAGAAGGACAAGAAATTTCATTGTCTTGAATTTACTGTAAGAGAGTTACTTAATGTAGTATGTACCTCTATGTTATGGAAGCATGCTGTTACAAGAGTCATGACCTGCTGGGTCATGACCTGCTGGGTGACCATTTAAAAAGCCTTCTGACATTAAATATTGTTCTCGTTTAGTGTCCTGGTGCACTATCACATTTGTTTCAAAATGGCTCAGAAGACTTGTGGTGGGTGGAGAGCATCTGTCCTTGGCCTGGGCTCCCTTCCTGCATACCTGCCTCCCTCCTATGCAGCCTCATGTTGCTGCCAGAGTAATCCTCTTGGGTGTGAGCATGGCCCTTTCATGCTCAAAATACCTTGGCTGCTCCCTGTAAGATAAAGACCTCCTACAGTGTTACCCCAGGCACTCCTGGACATATTACCATCCATTCACTCCCGTCTTGTTTATTCTACTTTAGCCACACTGAATCTTCTGATGTTTCTTGTGCACTCGCTACAGAAGAGGTTACATAAGATTAGAACAACATTGCTGTGCCTTTGCTGAACACTGTTCCCTTCACCTTTCTCTCCTCTCTTCACAGACCCCAAACCTATTTGCCTTTTAAGGCCTGGTTTGAATGTTGACTTATCCATGAAGTCTCCTCTGATTGCCCAGCTGGAGGGAATCCTCTCTTTCCTGAGCTCCTGGGAAACTTTATGAGCAATGTTTTTGGTGGGGGTTTGGGAGAGCACCATCTACCATAGATGATTGTCAGCTCCCCTGGCCCCCGAATGTGGCCTCTTAGCATAACCTGTACCTGTCACAATTTTTATATGCATTTGAATGATGACTTGTTGAAACGTATTCTGGAAACTTTTGAATTCAGGTGTTTACCTGAGCAAGATACTGATTTGGGGTTCGTGACTTGCTTGCCCTGTGTCCTCTGTGTTGTGCTGTTAATTTCCTTCTTGTGTCCATTACTCTCACACCTCATGGCACAATGCAGCAGATTCTATGCAGTTTTCTGTCTTGGATGCCAATGACTGTATGCTTAAAATAAAATTCTGTTTAAATGTAAATATCTCTGGTCAAGTTAATTTCAAAAGACGATTTTCTTATATCTGTTCCTACTTTAGTTGCACTCATACAGATAGCACAGAAATGCCCAACAGTTGAACATGTTACTGTGAGGTAGTCCACGGCTGTTGCTTTATGCTGATTTAATCATTTCTGTCAGGGGTCTTTAGTAGGGTGCTTTTGTCTTATCACTCCATGATGATTAATTCACCCATTTACTTTAGACAACAACTAACTTGGTTGCTCTTTTCCTGAAAAGGAAAAAGAGAAATTTCCAGTGATATGGTTGAGACCTGCTGCCCATGTGTATTTTAAAGGTGGTGAATGTACTGAGAACACTTCTCTTCAATTCAGTCTTGGTTGATGGATAGCGTGTCTTTTCTGGCAAGCTGCCAGGACATGCTTGTTTGCGTGCTACCAGACATTTCTATTTTAAAATATTATCAAATGTCAGCATTAATATTGAGTTGTTGGGGCTGGGCTCATGGGATTACAGGCTTATGCTTGTAATTCCAGCACTTTGGGTGGCTGAGGTGGGCAGATTGCTAGAGGTCAGGAGTTTGAGACCAGCCTGGCCAACATGGTGAAACTCCATCTCTACTAAAAAAAAAAAAGTACAAAAATTAGCTGGATATGGTGGCATGCACCTGTAGCTAGTCCCACCCTTGGGAGGCTGAAGCAGGACAATCGCTTGAACCTGGGAGGCAGAGGTTGCAACGAGCCAAGATGGCGCCACTGCATTCTAGCGTGGGCGACAGAGTGAGACTCTGTCTTAAAAAAAAAAATTGAGTTGTTGGAAAGATACTCATAAGCTACCAATTAATGTAGATATTGTGTTTTTCATTAAGACCATCACACCAGACTGCCTCTCATAGGTGATCCAAATACATCTAATGGGATAATAGCTCACTGGGGTGCTTAGAGCTTGATACTTAGAGACAAGTGGAGCTCTTGAGTGTGTGTGTACATTGAGTTTCATTCTGTTAACTTGTACTTGGAAGCACATATGCTCCTTTCTAAAAGCTAACCTTTCCAAATTTGAAAAACAGTCTCCTGAAATGCGTACACTTGGCCCTCAAGTACTTGCTACTTCAATTTTCCTTGGAGGAACACTGCTTTCTCACTCAGGGTGTAGCCTGGTGGAGAGAAGGGGCGGGTGCTCTGGAAGACTAGGAGGAGCAGCAAAATTAGGCATATTTGTTCAATTTAGGAATACTGTAACTTTCTTAACTGCCCAGTGAAATTTTTGTTAAAGTTTTAAAGGTCACATTAGCACTTAAGTATTTTTCTTAAGTGTTATCATTTTTCACTGTTTTGTTTTTTCTTTTCATTTTTAACTCCATGAAGATAGTGAGTTTATCTGTCTTATTGGAGCGTTTTGCATCTTTAGCACACAGTAGGTCTCAACAAATTAGGTCATTGGATGAATGAATGAATAAACACATTCTATTGGTAAGAAGGTAAGGGTTATAGAATAATAATGTTCATATATCTAATGCAGGACTGGTGATATAATTTGGGAGACTGAAAGCAAAGTGAAAATGCAGGGCTCCTTGTTCAAAAATTATTAAGAGCCTGAGCAACGTAATGAGACATTGTCTCTAGAAAAAGAATTTGTTTAAATTCGCTGGGCATGATGGTGCATTCCTGTAGTCCTAGCTACTCAGGAGGCCGAGTTGTGAGGATCACTTGAACCTAGGAAGTCAAGGCTGCAGTGAGCCATGATCACACCACTGCACTCCAGCCTGGGCAATGGAGTGAGACCCTGTCTCAAAAAAAAATTATTAAGAATTTCAAGATGATGACAGCAGAGCAAGCGTGACCCTCTGGAGCTGCACGGGTCGGAAATCACGAAGCAACTCTTTTGTAATGCAGAAAAAAGTCACAGATTTGAATTCCCATTTTTTATTTTTGCTTGTGAAGTAAGCATACTTTATTCTTTGTTTTCCGGTTAATAGTATGAAAGCTTTGCTTCTTTGCTTCCTAGTGAAATAGGGAGAACAGCTATTTAATACTAGTACCTGTCACACCACAAATTGGAACTAATGCTTAATTTACCATCTTTGATGTCAGCCTCCGCCAGTTTTCTTAGCACAAAATTTAAAGCAGTAAACTCTACCAACCTAAGCAATCTATTCTCATTCGTGGCCCCATTATTTTTACTGACTTTAACTGTGCTGTACTAGTAAATCATTTTGACCCAAATCTAGTCTGTATGAACTCTGTTAAAATGATTTTAAATTAGAGCAGTGAAAAATGAGCTTATTTCCTCTACTTTTGGAGACACAGGAACAAGTCCCAAATGGAATTGCCAAAGAGCCACTGGTCCCGGGACGAGGTAAGCGAAAACTTCACATTTAAGAAATCCCCTGGGGTAGGTTTCGTTTACAAGTGAAATTGAATTGTAATAAAGCAGAAGGAAGAGATACCTCCTCTAGGCCTCCTTGCAAGGTACATAAACCTGAATAGAAAGTAAATGTTGGCCCGTCTGTGGTCTCCATACATTTGAAAGTAAACTGGTGATTTCTAATCAGACGTGTCAGCACAGATAATCCTTCAGCTGCTGAAAGTCAATCTGAAGATCAGGAGCAGGCTAGAGTCTGCACCAGGGCTGTGCTGTGCTTAGAAGTGAGACATGAGGAGAAACCATGCACACCCGGACAGAAGTGGACCGGACCCCACAGCGGAGGGAGCTCCTCACTCCACAGCTGTCCCCATGTCCTTCCCACTTCAGAATTTTGAACTTTTTGACTGGCAAATTGCTACCCCAGTTCTTTGCTGCTTCTTTTCCTTTAGTTGACTGCCTGATTCACAGCGTTATAACTTGTTACTAAAAGCTAGGGCTTTTAGAATTAAAATGAAGCTAAAAATAAATCTGGCCACTTGGACTTCTTAATTTTGAAACATAGAGATGTTATAGTGAATTAGCAAGGCGTTGTGACTAAAATGATATCTTATGACTATTTGTGGATTTTCATGAGACTAGTTTTTAATTTTAACACTAGTCTTTAATTTTAATATAGATAAAGAAATGCTAGTAACCTGGAGGAAAATGTATTAAAAATCATTCCTTAACTGTGCGCTAAAGTCTGAAATACAAGTAAGGGTACAGATAGTTTCAGAAATGATTGTCCTGTGGGTATTAGCAGAATCACAAACCAGAATATAACACATCGTCTTTCAGTCTTTACATCTGTGCTCTGCTATTCCCAGGAAAGGTAGTATAGCTCTGGTTACCCGTGTATGTGGTCATCATTGTGTTTTCATTTGATGAGGTATCCTGTAACAAAGACAGAGAGGGATGGGCTGGGAACACAATGGAAATTTCTTAGACACACCTGGGTTTTTTTTGTTTGTTTTTTTGTTTTTTTCTTGAGATGGAGTTTACTCTGTCGCGAGGCCAAAGTGCAGTAGCGCTATCTCAGCTCACTGCAACCTCTGCCTCCCAGGTTCAAGTGATTCTCATGCCTCAGCCACCTGAGTAGCTGGGATTACAGGCGCACACCAACACACCCAGCTAATTTTTGCATTTTTAGTAGAGACAGGGTTTCACCATGATGGCCAGACTGGTCTCTAACTCCTGACCTCAGGTGATCCACCCATCTCGGCCTCCCGAAGTGCTAAGATTATAGGTGTGAGCCACCTCTCCTGGCCCAACCTGTTTTTTGATGAAGGAACCACACTGCCTCATTCTTGCTTGTACACTTGCCTTGCACATCCAGCCTCTTGTACATCCATATCAATTTGCAGAAATCTCAGTATGTCATCATCCAGCTAACTATGGATGCAAGACCTTGCTCTGCAGTGCAGCTAGGAGAACAAGATTTTAACACGAAAAAATCATTGAATAATCAATTAATGAATAATCCAAATAATATGAAATGTGACCTATTATTTACACACCATAGGTGGAACATTTTATTTGTAATCTTTTTGTTTGTTTGTTTGAAATGGAGTCTTGCTCTGTCGCCCAGGCTGGAGTGCAGTGGCACGATCTCGGCTCACTGCAAGCTCTGCCTCTCGGGGTTCATGCCATTCTCCTGCCTCAGCCTCCCAAGTAGCTGGGATTACAGGTGCCTGCCACTACGTCCGGCTAATTTTTTGTATTTTTAGTAGAGATGGGGTTTCACTGTGTTAGCCAGGATGATCTCGATCTCCTGACCTTGTGATCCGCCTGCCTCGGCCTCCCAAAGTGCCGAGATTACAGGCGTGAGCCACCACGCCCGGCCTTATTTGTAATCTTTACTGCATCTTTCTAAGATAGTGTGGGCCCTGTTTCACAGCTGTGAAAGCTGAGGTTTAGAGAAGTCAGGAGTATGCAGCAGGCTACTGGCTGAGCTGGAATTCAAATATGGATCAGGTGTATCCAAAACTGTTCCTTCCTATTATAATATGCCCCTTCCCTATCTCACACACAGATGAATTATAGTGAAGCTAAATACTTTCTGTTGGGAGATACTTCATTTTTCTCTGGAATGATGAGAGAAGGTGCCTTGGACCCGTAATGATAAATAGAGGAAAAATATTTCAAAAATAATAAACAGAGGAAAAATATTTCAAGCTTCCTTTTTATATTTTATAATTATTTCCTATAAAGTTTCAAAATGATTAACTATTAGCCTACTCATAAATATTAATATTGGAAGGAATTTATTAGATGCAATATTATTTCTTTTTTTCTTTAGTTATTTTTCCTAGATGCAAGATTATTTCCAATCCCTTTTGTGTAGGGCAAAGTAGAATAAAGATACACTGTAATTAAAAAACTTGTAACGTTAAACTGAAAATATTTTGTAAAAAGTTATACCATGTAAAAGAAGAGCATTTAAAGTTCTAACCTTCAAGCTCAGAAAATTTTCTATTTACAACTGTGGCTGCTTTTCCTTAGATGCAGATATGTATTCATAAATTTTAATCTATTTTGATGATTATTGTTCTATTAAAATAGTTTTCTTTATTCTATGTTTTCATTAAGATCTTCCAAGTATTTTTCTGGTCCCAGAACAAACTCCATGTGAGCAGTTCTTTTTAAAAACATACATTAAAAAAAGATGCCTTCCTTTTGAAGGCTAAGACCTATTGATATATACTCATTTAAATTGTAAAATCTATTTCAGGAGTTAATTTGTTTCACCTAGTTTTTTTTTGCTTAGTAGAAATAGGAGTATTTAGGCAAGAATGAATCTCTATTCCACATTTTCACCTATTCGATAGGGGAAAATCTGTACCAAATGTGTTTTGTACCTAAAATACTGTTGTATCTGGAATCCTATACCATACATTTTTACAAATCTTCAAAACACAACAGAAGTTACGGCATTGGCTAGGTTAAAAAACAGTATGCAGTACATTTAGTTTCAATCCTGGTTGTTTCTTCTTTATGTGGAAATAAGCTAGGAAATTTGCCATCATCAGATGTTAGATTGCGTATCTCACCTTTAACCTCAATAACGTTATTCATTACTTTCCTATGAATTCTGATCCCCTTGCCCTCAGCCTTGTGACCCGAAGACGATGTGACTGGCTGACTTGGAGGAGAAGCTAATGGTCATTGACTGGTATTTCACAAATCCAGAAATCCTTCCACTTAGGAGAAAGATGGCTTTTTCTACCAGTTTTTGATGGCTTGGGTATGCAAACTCAGAAGGTTAAGATCTGGCTATTTGTGCAACTGCTGAGCTCTAAAGTGGAAGGTGATGATTAAAGGAAATAGAGGACAGGAGAGGCAGGCAGCAAGAGTGGAGGAGACACAGGACCGCCAACACATTTTAGTTATGAGCAGAAGGAAGATAGGTGGCCAAGCCTACTTTGCGTAGAAAATTGGACTGTGGTGTGTTTTCCTTTTCAAAAGCTGTAACAATTAGGGATAAAGCTTTTACTTCTTAAAGAGAGGTTTTTGAGTAATAGGAGATGGATGTACTGTATAATACCCTTTATTGAGAATAGGACTGGGACTTCTGAATTATGGCTTTATACCTCTATTCATAGAAGATCTATGTCTGGGCCCTGCATTTGTGTATGTGTGTTTCTGGAAAGAGGTCTCAGACTGATTCTCACTGGGGACTGTCACACACACACACACACACACACACAGTTTAAAAAATATACTACTACAGCTCTGAGCCATAGATGACTAACTCTTTAGATTGTTCTATCTTAAATGCTTTATTTTATATTTGATTGTATGCGATATTCGGTGTCTTTATTTTTATGAAAGCTTACTATGTTGCTGTCTGATTGCTACTTACGTAGGACACAAGTACAATTCTAGGAGATTCTTGTCCTGTGATATAGTATCCTCGGTCAGTTCATGTCCTTTGCCCCTGATTTAATTGTCACATTTATAACCTTGGACATATTGATGCAGGATTTTTCTCGGCCCCTTCCCCAACTCACGGCAGGGGAGCCCCCTCTACTTGGCTCGTCACACTCAACCCCTTGCAACAGGCAGCACATGAGCGAGCGAGTGTAGGATACGGCCAGCCACTCTGGGTGCTGACACAGGAGCAAGTTCCATGCGGGGCCCGTGGCCAGACCAGGCATGTCACCTTGAGGGGAATGTGGTGGCACCCCTGTGAGGGTGCCCATGACCCCAAAGCCCCAGAGAGGATGTTACAGTGCTCCTTAAATTCCACTGTCCATGGACAGTGGTGTGTTAGCAGCTCAGTTGGCCTCTCGCCTTGTTGTGTGGGGTGGCTGCTCTCTGCTGTCAAGGGCAAAGGGCTGGTGTGACAGCCTTTCTGGATACCTGCAATCAGTAGGTCCCAAGCTCTTGTCTGGCGTCCAGGAAGAATAAGGTCACACAGATAGTTGAAGGATGGTGAAGGTGGATAGTTTTATTGAGTGATGAAAGCAGTTCTCAGCTGGAGAGGGGACGAGAAGGGCAGGTCATCTTCCCTGATGTCAGGCTGTCACCTCCCTGAAGTCAGGCCGTCTCCTCCTCTACTGACTGAGTCTGGGGTCTTTATAGGCAAAAGGTTAAGGTGAAGACACCACTCAAAGTTGGGTATGATGGTGTAGAAGACCAATTAGGAAAGGGTAGGGATATGTAAAATAGGTGAAGTGTGGGGATCAATCAGAGGAAAGCACATCAAACAGGAAGACAAGTTCTCAATCTGATCCGAGAATTTAACTTGTAGCTTGGCTTTCAGGCTTTAAACTGTCTTTGGCTTGGAGGTGGGGTTTCACCAGGGACCTGCCCTATCTGTTTAGGCATTTGGCTGCCTCCTATCGTTATCAATATGTGGTCGCAAACATTTATTGGAATAAAGCCTGATTTGTGGTTTGAGGCATCTTTCAACATTTCCTAAAAAGAATAAGCTTGCCTAAAATCTGAACTACGTGAAATGGTTAGTTTATTGTTATTTTTTACACTTTAAATCTAGCAGTGGCTAGATTAATGGAAATCAAGGATTCTTGCTTACTGAATCTGACTGGATGGGGAGAAAAAGAATGTTATCCATGGGTAAAAGAAATTACAGGGTTCTTCTTACTTTGAACATTCATCTTCAAGAAATAGCCTCATTTGCTTTAGGCTTTTGCCTTAAATATTTAGGAGAAAATATGCCCATGCACACACACACATTCACTCACACACACTCACATGCACGCACTGTTGCCCCATACTGACCGTTGATAGTGTTGATACTTAAAGTACAACTATTTTATATCTACCAGAGCTATAATCATGATTAAATCATTGTTGCTGCAAATGTTAATTGCATGGCAATCTTCTTACTTAGTTCTTCGATTATCATTCTATGTATCATTCTAATGTATACATTATATATATTGTATTATATAAGATTATCATTTTATTTTTACTATTATTCTATTATATATTACTCTATTATTTTACTCCCACATCCTCTTTTCTTGCCATGTTTTTAATGAATCCTTCTGGATATTTAAAAATTGCATAAATCAGCCAGGCGTGGTGGCTTATGCCTGTAATCTCAGCACTTTGGGACAGCAAGGCTGGCAGATGCTTGAGCCCAGGAGTTCGAGACCAGCCTGGCCAACATAGTGAGACCCTGTCTCTACAAAAAATGTAAAGATTTTAAAATTTAAAGTGATGGCCCTCTTCTATAGTCCTGGCTATTCGGGAGGCTGAGATGGGAGATTGCCTGAGTCCAGGAGTTTCAGGTTACAGTGACTATGATTGTGCCACTGAACTCCAGCCTGGGTGACAGAGCCAGACCCTGTTTCTAAAAATAAATTAGGCCGGGCGCAGTGGCTCACGCCTGTAATCCCAGCACTTTGGGAGGCCGAGGCGGGCGGATCACGAGGTCAGGAGATCGAGACCATCCGGGCTAACACGGTGAAACCCCGTCTCTACTAAAAATACAAAAAAAATTAGCCGGGCGTGGTGGTGGGCGCCTGTAGTCCCAGCTACTCGGGAGGCTGAGGCAGGAGAATGGCGTGAACCCGGGAGGCGGAGCTTGCAGTGAGCCGAGATTGCGCCACTGCCCTCCAGCCTGGGCGACAGAGTGAGACTCCGTCTCACAAAAAAAAATAAATAAATAAATAAAAATAAATTAATTAATACAATAAAATAAATTCAAAAAGAGTAAAGAAAGATTAAGCTTGAAAAGCTAACTTGGAGTCAGAACCTGCCCATATGACTTTTCCTGAGGCCGTTGTCTCCCTTGTGTATAGATAGTTCATAGACTCTTAGAATTTTGAAGTGAAAAGTATGTAAGAATTCCCTTTTCTTCCACCATTCTAAATCATTCCTTCTGGACAGTCAGAGTCACCATGTGCTTGAACAGGTGCTTAAAGACTCCAGAAGTTGTTTCATCCATTTTACAATGTTTCGAATTATTAGCATTTTCATAATTTTCCAAATGAGCTTGTGCCTCCCGCTCATTTCTGCTAGTTCTAGTTGGGTACTCTGTATATGTAAGAAAGTGAAGATATTAATTTATTAATAGCACCCTTTGGTGATAATTTTTCAATAGTTTGAATATACCTTACTATCCTGTCATCCAAACTTGACTTTTCCATTTTGATCATAGAGAATATTAATTCATCAAATATCTTACAAAAATCAAGACACTTTATACCTGTAGCATTTTCTTGTCAAAACCAAAGTTGAGGTAAATTTAACACAGTTTATTCTTGGTGATATAGTGTTGCTTGCTGGTAATCTACTTTTTCTTGAGCAAGTTTTTTAGGACATCTGGTAAATAATGCCATTTGCAGTTTTTTCAGGTTCTCAACATAAAATTATTGACTTGTATTTCCAAAAACTAACATTTTCTCCTTTTGAAAATGAGACCAATAGATTGATGGGTTCCAAGACCTGGCTATCTAGCCTATTTATGCTTGCTTAAGTCCTTGCCATCATTAATTGCTAATAGATCCCTTACTCCAAAACCACTATGTTTTAACTATTCAAATAGATTTGCAAAGACATTTGTGGATAAGCTCTGTATGGTTTAGAAACCAATCACAATTCTGATGTTTGCAGTTTATATCCATCCATCAATCCGTCCGTCCATCCATCCATCCATCCATCCATCCATCCGTGTTTACTAAGCCTCTATTGTGTGCCAGAAACTGAACTAAGGCCAAAGATACATTGATGAGCAGGGCTGACATGATCTCTGCCCTCATGGGTCTTATTCTGCTAGGATTTTCAGTTTCCAAGCAGTAATGAAAACCAATATGGGAAATAGTTTTAAGCACCAATGAAAAGGGTTAACTGCTCAGGTTGGAGGATGGATGATTGAGGAGTGTAGGTGAAAGTTCAGTAGAAATCCCTCTGTGTTTGTCGAATCCTGAACTCTAGGGTTGAGATCACTGGATATGATCAACTCAAATTCTGGTCTGCTGCTGGAAAGCAAAGCAAGAGTCCATCTCTGGAGGTAGCACTGGCCTCCACCTAAACTGGACAGTGTGAACATTAGAGGATGTAGGGGTGAAAGGAGCCAGAGCCTGGAGCTTCTGAGATGGGCAGGAAGGAGTTTTTGAGTTATGCATCATGCAGAGAATAAGTGAAATATAAATACATATAAAAACAATTTCACAGTGCTTTCCAAGTTTAATTTCTAGGATGAAATATTCTGTTTACAGAACTGAGAGAAAGCTAATTGAGAAATATGACTTTTGGAAATGATTTTATTTGGGTTAGTTTTTTTATTTATATAGGCAGATATATATGCTGTTTTGCTCTGTTTACATAGCTTTATACCTTTTTATATACTAAATTGAAATGGATAGGTAGAAGCAATATTTTCAGAATTGAATAGGTCATTGTCCTGAATAAAATGAGCCACTGTGTTCTCTCAGGCACCATGCAAGCTCACCCAATATTCATATACCACAAAAGGGTGTTTTTCCTGCTTAAGTTTATATTCTATATCATATTCTGTTTTTTTTTTCTGGATATTTCCACTTCATATTGTTCTCTTTCAACATTTTGTAAGAAGTAGTATTTCTTATTCTCTGCTGTTACAAAGACTATGAAAATACATGCAACTCATTTAAAGAAACAGGTGGATGTCTGGAAGTTTTCTCTACCTAACACTTTCACATATAAAATTTATGATGTTTGGTTTCTATGGTATTTAACATTGGCAGGAAAAAATAACTCCCAATGAAGTAACTAAGACCACTTGTTCTAGTTCTTCTTGTAGTGGAAAGGGATAGAGAAGAGTGATAGTAACAAAGTATTCTCATTACTCTAGAACAGAGATTGGCAAACATTTTTCTGTAAAGGGCCGGATGGTATATACTTTTGGCTTCGTGGGCCATAGGCTCTCTGTTAAAACTGCTCAACTCTGTCTTTGGGGTGGGAAAGCAGCAATAGACACTTTGTAAATGAATGGGAATGGCTGTGTTCCAATAAAACTTTATTTACAAAAATAGGCTGTGGGCAGGATTTAGCCTGTGTTCTGTAGTTTGCCCATCCCTGCTCTATAAAAAGAGTAGGAAACTATGCCCCAGGGCCAAATCCAGCCTGAAGGCTGTTTTTGTTTGGCCACAGAGCTAGGAATGGTTTATGTGTTTTCAAAGAGTTGTTAAAGGAGGAGAGGGAAGAGGAGAGGAAGGAAAAGGTAGAAGAGGAGAGGAAGGAAAAGGTAGAAGAGGAGAGGAAGGAAAAGGTGGAAGAGGAGAGGAAGGAAAATGTAGAAGAGGAGAGGAAGGAAAAGGTAGAAGAGGAGAGGAAGGGAGAGAAATAGGAAGAGGAAGAAGAAGAAGAAAACCTTATGTGGCCCACAAAGCCTAAAAGTTGACCATTTGGACCTCTATGGAAAAAGTCTGTTAGATCTTGCTCTGAGAGATTGTTTACTTGTAACTTCCTTGATAATTTCAACTTATAGATTTGATTTTGTGCTCGTTTTCTATTTTCCTATGCTTATAGTCTTCGTAATATGGAGCAAGTAAGTTTATTAGTCAGATAAAGTACAGAATTTAAAATTTTGGTAATATATTGGCTATCAGAAAAAATACTGATTGTTTTCTATGTCACTTTATTCTTTTGAAATTTGAGATTTTATAAGAAATTTTGAAAATGTATATTATTCTCTTGTCTTGAAAATGTTTTTAAGTGGGAATATAAGAAATAAGGATGTATTGCTGCTTAATTCTGTGCCTGAAATTTGGAGTCTTCTGATCTGTGTTTGGGACAGAGAATGCTCTATCTATGCTAAAACCTTTTCAATAATTGTAATGTTCTTTGATGTTAGCAAAAAAACAAAAACAAAAATGAAAAAAAAAAAACCCTGGCTAACATTTATTCAGTGCTTAATTGTGTGAAAGGCACCATGCTAAATGCTTTTAACATTATTTTCTTACTGTTCTAGGAGGCATGTGTGATTATAAACCTGGTTTTAGGGTTGAAGAGATCAAGACACAGAGAAATTAAGTATTATTATTTGTCCAGGACTAACAGCCAGATAGTGGTAGAAATGGGGTTTAACCTAGGTTTTAGACGAGTTTCCCCAAGTAGAGGTCACTTTCAATTTTCCTACTATGGCCTTTAAAGCAAACTTTTTTTTTTTTTTTAGACAGAGTCTTGCTCTGTTGCCCAGGCCGGAAGGCAGTGGTGCAATCTCAGCTCACTGCAGCCTGGACTTCCCGGGCTCAGGTGATCCTCCCACCTCAGCCTCCTGAGTACCTGGGACTACAGGTACATGCCCCCATGCCCAGCTAATTTTTTGTAGAGACTGGGTCTCCCTGTGTTGCCTAGGCTCGTCTTGAACTCCTAGGCTCAAGTGATCCACCTGTCTCAGCCTCCCAAAGTGTTAGGATTACAGGTGAGAGCCACAGCTCCCAGCTGAACTCACCATTTATTACTTCGTCAATCTCAGTAACCTTTTGCAAGTGATGCTACAATGGACAATGTATACTGAGTCATTCAGACATGTTTTCTGCTTTCTAAGGATTTATTAATATTTCAAAATGATGCTTGATGCCTAGCAAGTAGAAAAATCCAGTTGCCTTATTAGAACTTAACAAAAATGAATGAGTTAGAAAATTAGCAGTCATGTATTCCTCTGTTCTGTACAGCTAAATACAATTTCCAACTTCTTTTTTTTTTTTTTTTTTCGTACTTTAAGTTTTAGGGTACATGTGCACAATGTGCAGGTTTGTTACATATGTATCCATGTGCCATGTTGGTGTGCTGCACCCATTAACTCGTCATTTAGCATTAGGTATATCTCCTAATGGTATCCCTCCCCTCCCCCGACCCCACAACAGTCCCCGGTGTGTGATGTTCCCCTTCCTGTGTCCATGAGTTCTCATTGTTCAATTCCCACCTATGAGTGAGAACATGCGGTGTTTGGTTTTTTGTCCTTGCGATAGTTTACTGAGAATGATGATTTCCAATTTCATCCATGTCCCTACAAAGGACATGAACTCATCATTTTTTATGGCTGCATAGTATTCCATGGTGTACATGTGCCATTTGACCCAGCCATCCCATTACTGGGTATATACCCAAAGGACTATAAATCATGCTGCTATAAAGACACATGCACATGTATGTTTATTGTGGCACTATTCACAATAGCAAAGACTTGGAACCAACCCAAATATCCAATTCCCAACTTCTTAACGAGGGGATGAGAGTTCTGTATGAAGACTTCTACCTCCTTTTTCTTTTTGTTTTTTTCCAACAGGATAAAATCATGTGTTTGACATGTTGAACTTGAGAGGCACATACTTGCCATAATAAGTATACACGATTTTTCAAGTTCCTAAAAGTCCTTTCTTCATTTGTTTGAGTTTGTGTTTCAGATAGATCCTAGGGCATAATAATTTAAAAATCCAGTTAAACCATAAACAAAATGTCCTTACTGTTTTTCTGTTGATTTGGTCTCTTTTTATTCGGCAGCAAAGTTTCTTCCTGTTGTTATTTCTCATGTGACTCCCGTGAACTGGTGGGTCCTGGAATCCCCACGTACAGTGGGTTGGAACCCATTCTGCCTGGGAGCCCCAGTGTAGGTGGCTGAGGCAGTGAGTCAACAGCACTGGAATTTGCTTGCTTCAGAGTGATAATTCTCATGCAAATAGTTCTCAGTTTTTAAAAGAAGGGCTTGTCAGCCTCATACTTTCAAAGTGACTCTGCCAGGAATTTACAGTTTTACGAGATTATACCTAGAATGTTCTGTTATAATAATCAAATGTTCATTCAGAAATAACCCAATTAATGCAGACTGTACAACAAATTGCCACCATTTGCACCAAAATTCCATTCAAACTACAATTCCCTTCTCTACTGTTTGTTTGGTTCTTTCCTCCTCATTCAGCAGCTTGTTTTCTGCTGTCTGATAGTTATGCCAACATTCCATCTTATTTTAACAACTACACAAATATAAAAACCACAGCACCAAAATTGAAGTTGGAGCTTCATTTTGTACTATTTAAGAACTGTATTGTCGTATGTAATTTGCAGTAAACTTGAACACAAAATGAAATTTAAAAAACCTTTCTTTTTGCCTATAATGTTTAGAAATGATGTTCTCTTTGAACTAGACTGGATTTTTTTTTAAGAGTACACTATCATTCTATGATGAAATATGCTGTAATTCAACTGCTTTTTTTCTGTTTTATCTTTCTTGGCTTATTGTCCTCCTGGATATAAGATGATATAGATGGCAAGCTTATTTCAGGACAGTTTGTTTTTTATTCTAAGCAGATGGTAGTTTTTAAAAAACAATGGTCATTTTGATCTTCGGAGATCGGTCTTCCATTCTTAGAGCGTTGGAATGTAAAAGAGATGTTTATGCCTTGGGATTGCCACTCATCCAGAGCCACTCCTCTGTGAGAATACAATCTTTGATTTGTTGCCCTTTATATTTACTTTACTTCTTATTGAACGATGCTCACTAGACAATAGCAAGATACAATAAGGTATAGAGACAGAGTTTACAGAACCTTGCCCCATTAGCATTTTCAAATTTTGTCACATCAAAGTTAGTATACTGCTCCAATTTCCAGAAGAACATAGCTCATTGGCAGAAGGTGGAAGTAGTGTTCTTAACCCTTTTACATAAAAGGCTACTTAAATAAGCAAACTTATTCTTCCATCAGCTTTTCTATTTTCTTAAGTGCAAACTGACTTTATTTACCCATGGTTAGATGCTTTCGACTTACATATTTCCCAAAGGCAACCAAAATGGTATAATAGCGTAGTGCAATTTTATGGGAGTCTCTTTGGCACCACAGTAATTCTTTTTGATCTACAGTTCACCTCTGGGTATGGTGGCTACAGGTGGTGTATCACAAGCAGAGTCAAAGGCCATTTTTAGTGCTCTTGGGTTTTGTACTGCATGGGCCATTTTTTGAAGTTTAGAAATATCAAGATGCACATATTTGTTGCTCTGGCCCAGTATTGATATCATAGGCCGGATGGGTTTGAGATAGAGAGACACATACATATTTAATGTTCAATTTTTTTCTTTATTGCCTCTATTGGAAGGACTCCAAAGAGGTCACCTCATTTAATCTTGGCAATAGATTTTACCATTTTTTAAATCAAATACTCCCCATTAAGCACTCTATATTTATAATTGTGTGTTAGGTGCTATATTCATAGTGTACTAAACAGACTTTATTCCTAGCCTTGACAATTTGTCTGTGGATATGGCCAAATCTGTGCTGTATTTCTTTTGAACAAAAAAATAAAATGCTCCAGAGGAAAACAGCTCCCAATCTCCTGGATTTAATGACTCTCGATGGTGGGAAGCCTTCCAGTGCAATGATAATAGCAGTCCATGTTTACTGAGTGTTCACCATGGGCTCAACATGATACGGGGAGGCTTACACCGTTTTTATCACCTATGGGGTATATACAATAAGTGTCTATTCTCTTACATAACCGCCCTAGGGGATAGTGCCTATTAGCCTCATTTTACGGGGGAAAAAGCTGAGGCTGTGAGAAGAAAAGGAACATGCCATACCTCATTCTTAATTTTGATTTCAATCCCCTGAGTTAGCTGGTACACTTTATGACCTCAAAGCATGAGTATAATCTGTTACCCTGGCAGGAATAATAAAACACAGAGACATGACAATGGATTAATAAAGATCTGATGGGGAGCAAAAACCTCCCAATCACCCTAAGAAATGCTGCTCCCAGGGAAGTAGAAATTATGTTCCGAGTCCCATATTTCCACTTTGCCTGCCTGTTTTATTCTTATTAGCCAAGAAGGCATTAAAATATGCAACGATTCTGCTCTTGAGAATGCCTCTATACTGCTGACTTGTGAGCTTTTACCCTCTAAGAATATTTTTGCTCCCTTGTCTAATTATCTAACACCTATTTGATCTGTATAAGTCACTTGTCAACCCACCAGACTCATGTATTCTAGTCACTTAGGAATATGCTTGCTTTTTTCCTGTGCACAAGATATAGCTCTGTATTTTGTTTCTGTCATCTGCACATTTAGTGACTTGGGGCAGCATGGACTGTCACAGAGGGGTTTTCTTATTTGATCCATTCTTCTACTTTTCTGCTTTTATATGATCTATATAATTTAAAGTTATTGGAATTCCAGCTCCCTTTTATTTTTAGTTTAATCCTGATTTTTATTTTTAATTTAATTAGCTCTAATTTTTTTAAAAAGACATTTTTAACATTGTTGCTTTGCTGGATAATTCAGAGATGCTGTGTGTGTGTGTGTGTGTGTGTGTGTGTGTGTGTGTGTGTGTGTGTGTGTGTTTCTAGTATTGCCCCATGACCTTTATGACTCATTTAATGAGGAATTTAAACAAATTACTGTTACTCCTACTGCATTCATTATCAACTAGCAGGCATCAGCTTTCTGCATAAAATATTTTTTTTCTTTGAATACCCTCTATTTCCCCTCTGTGAGGAATTTATGCTCCCCTTGGTGCATGGGGACAGATTACGTTCATAATAGCCACTAATGATAATAGGAAGAGTGTGTAAATCTTTGAAGCATTGAAAACTGAATGGCGCTCTGGTGGGTCTTTTTCTGTATCTTACCTTACTAGATTTTGTTTTGCAGCAGGTGCTATTGGTTGGGTAAAGTGCCATTCCTCATGTTTTTCTCTTTATTCTATACACATAGTATATATATATATGTATATATACACACACACACACACACACACACACACACTCAGAACATGGTTCTTCTCACACTGGAAGAGGATTACTCTTTATTTGTTGGTATCTCCATGAGGGCAGGAGCTGATTCGATTCATTTTCCTCTCCATGTTTAGTACTGCACACAATGCACCACTCATGCTGGGTAGATATTCCTACCTAGAGGAATGAAAGTGTACATTCGCTTCATGAACATGAAAGCAGAGTGGCTGCTAATCCTTCCTGGGCAAAATTCTTATGCTAAAATGCATATTGTATGAGTTATTGCATAAATATTTGTTCTTATTTATAATGCATGGGAAATAGTTTAGAGAAATGAAAAGAATACAGAACTTGAAATTAGAAGATTTGGCCCTCATCCTGCTAATTATTGACTACGTCTGAGTTTTAGGAAATTTTTTTAAAAGTCTCTAGCTTCAGTTTTCTCATCTATTACATAGAGATAATAGTTTCTAACTCAGAGGATTGTTGTGAGAATCAAGCGAAAGCCCATATTCACTGTGATTCAACAAACATTTACAGAGTAGTCACTCAGTGGTAGGCCCTGGGGTGAGTTCTGAGAATAAATAAGAAGCCACTCCTGGCCTGGTGCCATGGTTCACACCTGTAATCTCCAGCACTTTGGGAGGCCTAGGTGGGAGGATCACTTACGGCCAAGAGTTCAAGACCAGCCTGGGCATCATAGCAAGATCCTGTTTTTACCAAACAAACAAAGCAGACATGGTGGCTTGTGCCTATGATTCCAGCTACTTGGGAGGCTGAGGAAGGAGGATCACTTGAGCCCAGGAGTTTGAGGCTGCAAAACTGCACCACTGCACTCCAGCCTGGGTGACAGAACAAGACCCCGTCTCCTAAAAATATTCAGAACTAACAAACCAAATGCCACTTCTCTCTTCCCAAAACTCAGACACTGCGAGAGTTTCTCGTCAAAGTCCAAAGTGAACATAAGTTGTGGGGATCTTATTAACAATGACGTTTCTGATGCTGTAGGTTTGAAGATGACTCAAGATTCCCTGGAGACATCAATGCTGCTGGTCTGTGGGCCACGGCTTGGATAGAAAGAGTTTAGGGGGAGGTTGACAAGTAATAATGCAGGGTGGGTGAGTACTGCTCTACTGGCATTCTAAAAGCAGAGTGAGACATAGAGAGGGGCATGGGGAGTGGGAAGGAGGCAGGCAAAGCCTCCTAGAAGTGAATGACTTGGGCCCTGAATAGGTGAGCCAATTTACCAAGCAGAAAAGTAGGAAAGGCCTTTGGTCAGAGGGAGCACCATGGATGTGGACCCAGGCTGGCTCCTGCATAGAGTGAAGAATGCAGAAGAAGGTGATGGGGCGATGGCCAGAGAGAAGGCTGGAAAGCTCACCAGGGGCTGCATAGTGAAGGGTCAGTCCTGTTTGCCATGGTAAGACCTAAGACTCCAGTCAGCAGGGAGTCTTGAGGTTTCGTAGATGTCTAGTTACACTGGACGTGACAAACTGCTTTGAAAATAGCCAATACTGCATCATGTTAGAGAATTTGCATAACCCAGCCGGGCGCGGTGGCTCACACCTGTAATCCCAGCACTTTGGGAGGCTGAGGCGGGCGGATCATGAGGTCAGGAGATCAAGACCATCCTGGCTAACACGGTGAAACCCCGTCTCTACTAAAAGTACAAAAAGAAATTAGCTGGGCATGGGGGCGGGCACCTGTAGTCCCAGCTACTCGGGAGGCTGAGGCAGGAGAATGGCGTGAACCTGGGAGGCAGAGCTTGCAGTGAGCCGAGATCGTGCCACTGCACTCCAGCCTGGGCGACAGAGGGAGCCGCCGTCTCAGAAAAAAAAAAAAAAAAAAAAGAGAATTTGCATAACCCAAAGGAGATTGTGCTTGAACACTCCCAGGCAGTGAATAATCTGCAAAGGAATAAGACTGTAGTTGAGAGGCAGGTTTTTAGACTTCCACAGGCTTGAGAGACAAACAGAATAGAAATTGATTTCTGGTTCCCTGCTTTCTAGCTATATAATCTCAAGAAAATTAATTAACTTTCTGAATCTTAGTTTTCTCACCTGTAGAAAGGATGCAATAAATCCTGTCTCATAAAAGAATTGTGAAGAGGAAGTCATTCATTTAATTCATTGAAGCACTACATTTTGGCAAAGCATGCAGTTTGTTGATAATAGGAAGTATTTGTTAACTTATTG
Organism: Symphalangus syndactylus; assembly: GCF_028878055.3. Lineage (NCBI taxonomy): Eukaryota > Metazoa > Chordata > Mammalia > Primates > Hylobatidae > Symphalangus > Symphalangus syndactylus. Next base: position 104,510,388 of record NC_072437.2, on the reverse strand, counting down.
TTAATGTTGATTTGGAGCTCCCATGAATTTTTGCCTAGGAAATGACCTGGCAGATCGGATAGTTACCATGTTAATAGATTGCCAAGTGCCTTTTCTCATGTGTGGGGTTCTGATGCCATCATCAGCTGGAAGTTCAGTTGGTCTTGTGGGTGGCATGCAGCACCGGTTGTCTGATTCAGCAATGCTATGAGAGAATTGAGAGGGCGTTCATTCAGTAAAGGGTGGGAAGGATTTTCTTAAATGTTTAAAAATAAAAAAGACAAAGAAATGTTTTCTCTTTGGGGAGGGAAAATGGGGGACTGCCATAGTACTCCCCAAGGATTTAATTCAATAAAACACATTATGAATAATATAGTTAAGAAGATTTTCCTGACATAACCACATGTAGGTTAGGTGGCCTTCTCTGCGCTTCACAGCGTGCAGTGGCCATTTGCAGCCTGGCACTCCTCACATTTAATATAATCAGTACTTTTCACCCTGTCTTCTAGATTTGAGCTTCTTGAGGCAGACAGTTGTCTTTTTGTCTTTGATTTCCCACTGCCTTGAGCAAGGGCACATCGTTGGCTTTCACTTAATGCTTTTATCTACACACTTATTCTCTGAGCTGTGTTATCCTTGGTAGAAAGGAATGGCACTGGAGGAGGTGGGGCTTACGGAGCTCCGTGTCATCACTCTGGGAATCTGCAGTGTCCTTGTTAATTAGTCAATTCTGACTCTGTGCCCTACTTTGGATATTGTTTTTGAGATCGAAGTGCCCCTCTTTAACCCTGTCTGCCTCCGCATCATGCTTCCTGTTCATTAAGTCAGTCATATGAGAATAAACACCTTGTCTCCTCCGATCAACTCCCATCCTCCGACACTAGCCCCTGCCTCTGAATCCCAGCCTAAAGAATGGAGCCTGTGGGCCTCTCCCACGTCTGCTGAATGTGGCCTTTGGGTGAGGACATCTCTACCTGTCCCTGGAGGAGAGGCACTGAGTCCTCCCTTGGCCTCCAACCTGGTATCTTCCCTGACTCTTGGCGGTCAGTGAGACTTCCACCAGCTGTCTGCTGTTGTCTCCTTGGATGTTGCCTTTGGTCTGATAGACTGGGCTTATTTCAGTGCCTGCAACAGAACCTGTCTCTCAGCACCTCTACATGGGGGAGGCTCTAGCCCCTCCTACCCTGCTTTGTTCATTTAAACTTGAATGGGCCAAGACCAAAGGTGTGATTTCATCAAATGAACAAGAATTTCATAGAATGGAATTTTCTAACGATATTCATCATTTCCAGTAAGGATTTTAAAAAGGTCAACTTTGCTTAAATATATGCAAACAGAGTGGCATTTAAAGACTGGAAAGCATTATTTAAGAAAATGATGGATTTCCCTTCCTAAAATAGGGTATCCTGCCTGGTGCTGGGGAGAGAGTAGGCAGGTCAAAGGCTTCTCCTCTCTATAGCATTTCTGCTTCCCAAGTCAGATATCCCTGATTTTATTTTATATGCCAGCATACAACTTAAGCCACAACTTGTGTCAGAACTGCTTTAATGAATATATTTGTTGTGGCCTTTTAAAAATGATATCATCATCCTGTCATCTAGTAAGCAGAGGAGGTAAGTGACTGAAGCAAGTGCTATCGGTGAAAAAATATTTCATCATTATGAGAGAACATTGAATGATGAAAAATAAAGAAGCGCATTATACAGTTGAGAGGTAACTTCCAATTATGTGTTGTCAAAATGTCCTATTGAACTTTGCTGGGGATGGTGGAGAAAGGGTAATTAACACCTAATATTTATTTAGTAACTTCTATATTATAGGCATTGCATGTACGTTATCTCATTCAATCTGTATAACCTTATCTGTTCCCTACCATGAGGCAGGAATTATTCCTATTTTTCATGTAATGAATTGCAGGTTAGGTGACCTGTCCAAGGCCCCACAGCTCATCTACAAAGTCCGTTACTATTCTACACTCTGTAAGACTAGTGTAATATTTTAATATTCACAGTAGTACCTTGATTAACTGAACGGTGTGGTAGTGTGTTGGTCTGCTCTTGCATTACATTAAGAAATGCCTAAGGCTGGGTAGTTTATGAAGAGAGGTTTAACTGGCTCATTGTTCTGCAGGCTGTACAGAAAGCTTGGTGCCAGCATCTGCTCAGCTTCTGGTGAGGGCCTCAGGAAGCTTCCAATCATGGCAGAAGACAAAGGGGGAGCAGGTGTGTCATGGCCAGAGCAGGAATGAGAGAGCAAAGGGGGAGCTCCAAGACTCTTAAACAACCACATCTTGTATAAACTAACTGAGCAAGAACTCACTCAACATCAAGGGGTTGGTGCTAAGCCGTTCATGAGGGATTCCAAGCACGCTGAGGAGCAACCACCTGCTAGAGAGATTACTATGACTGAAAGGGTGCCAAGTGTTACTATCCAACACCTCCCATGAGGCCTCATCTCTAATACTGGGGATCACATCTCAACATGAGATTTGGAGGGGTCAGATATCCAAACCATATCTTTCTGCATGTGGCCCCCACAAATTGCATGTCCTTCTCACGTTGTAAAACACAATCATCCTTTTTCGGTAGTAGATCTGCCACCGTATCTACTGCAGGTGGGACTGGAGGGTGGCAGCTCCCTTGCCACAGCTCCACTAGGCAGTGCCCTGGTGGGGACTGTGTATTGGGGTTCCAACCCCACATTTTCCCTCCACACTGCCCTAGTAGAGGCTGTGCAGCAGGCTTCTGCCTGGACACTCAGGCTTTCCCATACGTCCTCTGAAATCCATGTGGAAGACACCAAGCCTCCTTCGCTCTTGCATTCCATAGGCCTACAGGCTTATCACCACATGGCAGCCACCAAGGCTTATGGCTTGCCCCCTCTAAAGTGGTGTCCTGAGCCAGAATGTGGGGAGCAGTGTCCTAAGGCTGATCAGGGTGGTGGGGCCCTGGGCCTGGCCCCTGAAACTACTTTCTCCTTCTAGGCTTCTGGGTTTGTGATGGGAGTGGCTGCCTCAAAGATTTCTGAAATGCTTTCTAGGCCTTTTTCTTATTGTCTTGGATAGTAACACTTGGCACCCTTTTAGTCATAGTAATCTCTCTAGCAGGTGGTTGCTCCTCAGCGTGCTTGGAATCCTTCTCGACCACAGGGCCAGGCTGCAAGTTTTCCAGACTTGTATGCTCTGCTCCTATTATTTATTTATTTAGGGACAGGATCTTGCCCTGTCACTCAGGTTGGACTGCAGTGGTGTGATCATGGCTCACTGCAGCTTCAACCTTCTGGGCTCAAGAGATCTTCCAGCCTCAGCCTCTTGAGTAGCTGGGAGTACAGGGATGTGCCATGATGGCTAGCTGATTTTTATTTTTTTGTAGAGATGGAGTGTCACTATGTTGCCAGGTCTAGTCTCAAACTCCTGGGTTCAAGCAATCTTCCCACCTCGGCTTCCCAAATTGCTGGGTTTATAGCATGACCCACCATATCCAGTCACTGCTTTCTCTTTAAATATAAATTCCAATTTTAAGTCATTTCTTTGGTCCCATTATCTGATTATACGCTGTTAGAAGACACTAGGCCACTTCTTGTATGTCTTACTGCTTAGAAATTTCTTCTGCCAGATACCCTAGGTCATCACTCTTAAGTTCAAACTTCCACAGATCCCTAGGGCATAAACACAGTGCAGCCAAGTTCTTCGCCAAGGTGTAACAGGAGTGACCATTACTCAAGTTCCCAATAACTTACTTATTTCCATCTGAGATCTCAGTCTGGACTTCACTGTCCATATTTCTATCAGTGTTTTGGTCACAACCATTTAACCAGTCTCTAAGAAGTTCCAAACTTTCCCTCATCTTCCTGTCTTCTTCTTTGACCTCCAAACTCTTCCAACCTCTGGCCATTACCAAGTTCCAAAGCTGCTTTCACATTTTCAGCACCCCACTCCTTAGTACCAATTTTCTGTGTTAGTCTGTTCTTGTATGGCTATAAAGAAATACCTGCAGCTGGGTAATTAATAAAGACATTTAATCGACTCACGGTTCTGCTGGCTGTATAGGAAGCATGGATCTGGCATCTGCTCAGCTTCTGGTGCGGGCTTCAGGAAGCTCCTAATCTTGGTGGAAGGCAAAGGGGGAGCAGGTGTGTCACATGGCAAGAGTGGGAGTGAGAGAGTGAAGGGGGAGGTCCCAGACTCTTTTAAACAACCAGATCTCATGTGAACTAACTGAGTGAGAACTCACTTACCACCAAGGGGATGGTGCTAAGCCATTCATGAGAGACCTGCCCCCATGATCCAGTACTTCCCACTAGGTCCCACCTCCAACATCTTCAACATGAGATTTGGAGGGGACAAATATCCAAACCATATCATGTATGGATGGAGTGTCCTTATTAATTGAAATTTCTTGTTGAAGGCCATGAAAATATTTTTCAGTTTTGTTAAAAATCTTTCAAAATTATGTTGTTTTCTTTTGCTATCTTTATAAATGTGTTATATGCTATGCATAATTTAATACTTAAATTTTTGTTACTAAATATCTTGCCGTCACTTATGTTTATGATTGTGAACACCAGTTTCAATAAACTGATGCTTAATAAGCTCGCTAAAGTTTATTGCTAAGTTAGCCTCAGCTATTCATTTTACAGATGAGGAAATAGATACCCAGAGAAATTGAGAGACTTTGCTCAGAGTCACCGTGTTTGTTGTTAGAGGCACAGTGTGTGTGTGATTACAGAACTTTCATCTGAATGCTATAATATGTGCCTAAAAGAAATGGCTATCGCATGAGTCCTGGTAGCACCTTATTTTCTTTCTTAATTTCACAGCAGAATGCAAAAAAAAAAAAATAATAAAAGACGAGAGCTCTATTTTTCAAAGTTTTACTGTGTTCAGAAGCCACCTTTCACTTATTTGATTCTGCCCAATATGTCAGACAGACGAGGATGAGAATACAAAGGGATTGGAGCACTTCTGGGTCCTGATTCTAATTGAATTTAATATAGTCATATTTGTCAGTTTCCGAGTAGGAGTGAAGTAGCTGATGCTGTATTGTAATATTGTTAGAATTTTGAAGGAGCCAAAAGCTTACTTGTCCTTGTTTGTAATCTTTTATTTTTGATCATGGAGCAAGAGTATTTATTTGCACCACATCTAGACTTGACTTTTGGCTACAAAAGAAAATTTTTTCTGAAGAGTTCCTCCCACTTCTAAGACCCCAGATCCACAACACGTTGCATTTAGCCTATCAAGCATTGTACTGTTGTACGAGGGATGCAAAGGTTCATATGCCATGCTGTCAAAAATTTACAACCTTTAGTACTTGACTAAGTAGAGGTTAAACTTTAATGAAAACTTTACTATAACAATGGAGGCATATTCAAGGTGTTCAGGGAAAAGGACAGATATAACCAAGGCAGTAGATGGGGATGTGAGTGGTTGGGGGGACACACGCCTACTGAAGAAGATGGTCGGAAAGTTGTCAGTAGTTGAATCAGCTTGTTGGAAGTTCAGTGGGTGGGGAGGAGGGGGAAGACGACAACATTTGAAAACACGGAGATGTGAAAAAGTGTGGTCTGTTTGGACAGTGATTCTGGTGTGATGTGACTGTAGAAGTATTCAGGGATGCAGGGGAAACAACTAGAAGGAAAAATTGGGATCAGATAATGAAACATCTTGAATTCCATGCTCAACTGTTCAGAACATTCTGTAGGAAACTGGGGGTTATTAAAGTGTCTGACTTGCATTTATGGGATGATATGTCCTGACGTGCATTTTAATAAAACAATGATTTCGATTTAGTAAGAAAATTATTCCTCTTTAGTGATTAAAGAGTAAATTAAAGAGGCAAAAGAATGAGGAAAGGAGACCTTTTAGAAGACAAATGATGAAGACCTTTACTTGTGGTGTGGCAGAAAAAATGGAGACTAGTAGATAGCTTTGAGATCTACATCTGTATAGAAGCTGCCAGATTAAGTGATTGATCATGGGAAGTACAGGAGAGGAAGAAGTCAAAGTAGATTGCTTAATCCAGAGTCATAGGACAAGTAATGGTGATATTTGTAGCTGAGAAAACACAAGGAGAGTTAAAAAGAAAGTTATAGAATAAAATCCAAGGAGCAACTTTGAAAGGTAGATGAGCCTTTCATAAAGTATAATAAGCCACCTCAAAATTTCGTAGCTTAAAACAAAAACCATATATTAATTATGCTTGTGAGCTGATGGGTTGGTAGGGTGGTTCATCAGGTCTGGGCTGGCTTAGGTTAGTCTGACCTTTTTTTCACTGATTATCTGCCATCGGCAGGGAAATTGACAGGTGGCTGGCTGGTTTAGGATGGCCTCAGCTGGAATGATGTTCCACTATATGTTTCTGCTCATCCAGCAGGCTAGGTAAAGTTTGTTTTCATGACAGTGGGTCAGGATTCCAACGTGCACCAGGCCTTTTGTTATTTATTTTATTATTTTTTGAGACAAGGTCTTGCTCTGTCACCCAGGCTGTAGCGCAGTGGCACAATCATGGCTCACTGCAGCCTCACATTCCTGGGCTCAAGTGCCACCTCAGCTTCCTGAGTAGCTGGGACTATAGGCACACACCACCATGCTGGCTAATTAAAAAAAAATATTTTTTTGTAGAGACGAAGTCTCACTATGTTGCTCAGACTGGTCTTGAACTCCTGAGCTCAAGGGATCCTCATATCTTGGCCTCCCCAAGTATTGTGATAAGAGGTGTGAGCCTCCATGCCTGGCAGTGCCTGAAGTTTTGAAATCCAGTCTGAAGACTGACATAGTATCACTTCCACTGCATTTGTCTCTGGCCAAAGGATGTTTCAAAGCCTGTCCAACTTCATGGGGTGAAGCTGCAAATTTACATTCCAGGGAGTTGGGTATAGGAAAGGTTGAAGAATGGGGTTTTTGCTGTAATTAGTCTACCACAGTGATTCATAATTATTAGATGATTATCAAAATAATTTCTAAATTGTATTCCATTAATTGTATTTGTATGCTTTCCCGTGAAGAGTAAAATGAATGATTTTCTAATATGAGCTTAAAAGTGTTGACATATTTCAATTTTCTCATTTTGTGGGATATTATTCTGGTTGCTCTTTGCAGGGTTCCTGATGCTTTACATTTTTAAGTTTAACTTCATTCAAAAGCATTAATAAAGTTTTTTCTCTTTTATTCGGAATTACCTCCAGAAGAATAATAAGTATACAACAAATCCTGCAAGTAAGGTATCCCAAAGCATCATCCTCATTCTTGGTCACCACCTCCAAAAAGGCACCCATTAAATTAAAAAAATTGGCTAAATATGTAACTGTGCCTCCATTGTCTTTGGGTGGAGACCTTCAGTTCAGAAGCTTCATGGGCTGTTTTTTCACTGTTGCTGGTGCATTGCAAGATGTTGCCCTTGGCAGGGTGTGCTTGGTCCCTACAGTTCTTCTCTATCATTCTTACCAATGATGTTTTGCTAGTCCCATGCAGAGCCTTTGAATAGCATTCCAAGAAAGGACCACCCACAGTGAAAATATTACGCCTATCCAGTGGTCTTGAATGTGTCCCTTATGAAGTGGAATCTTCATGTAAAATAGACACTTGGGAAGCAATTATTATTAATTACGGACCCTTTCATCACAGGCTTTGACCCCTTGCATGCACCAGTACTAACTCCTGCTGTTCATGACAGTGACAGTGTGTCACTGTCACTGCCCAACAATGGGTTTTGTGCCATTAAGAACAAAGAGACTTTTTGAAAAATAGTCAGTTTACCAATTGTTGTCACAATCTTAGTCTTTGAATATGGTTGTGTGTGTTCTTCTCAGTTAATGGATTCTCCTTGTATTAATGCTGACCCCTGCCTCTGTTACAGGCTTCAAGGGTATGTGTTTAAACTGACCTGTTGATACTGGGGTTAGATTATCCATGTATGCAATTTATTTTGAACCTTGTGAATGAGATAATCACATACAATTTCTGATCCATGAAGGGAATGCTATCTGGCACAGTGGGTACTGATTTGTCAGATTTTATGTTCTCATGTTTATTTTCTGATGTTTGAAATAATTACCATTGTTTAATAAAAATGCATAGGCCAGCAGTATATAGCTAATTCACTCATAATTAAGGAAGTTAGCCAAGATATTCTGAGTCATTATTCAGTCAAAACTTTTAGATACAGAGGGCTATTAATATGTTAGTAACGGAAAACCTAAAAATATAAAAATATTACTTTTGTCCCTGTTTTAAGCACATTCTTTCAAATGTCAAAACTTGACTTTGAAGAATTGAGTGAGGGATAGGCAGGGGTGAAAAAGAAGATGCCAGAAATAAAAACTAATTTTTTCCTTAGAAAAAAATTAAATATCTGAATAAGTGGAGAGAGATACTGTGTCCTTGCATGGAAGGAGTCAATATTGTTAAAATCAATTCTCCTCTAGTGGATTTATAGATTCAATGCATTCCCAATCCGGCCTCAGCTGGACTTTTTGTAGATGTTGACAAGGTGACTCAAAAACTTAAATGGGAAGGCAGTGGAGCTAGGATGGTAAAAACAGTTTTGAAAAAGAAGGACAAAGTTGGAAAGCCATACTACCTGATTTCAAAATTGCTGTGTTTTGCATGTGTTCTCCAAAAGTTCGTGTGTTGGAAATTTAATCCCTAATGCAACAGCGTTGGGAGGTGGGGCCGAATAAGAGGTGATTGGGCCATGAGAGTAGAGCCCTCAGGACCACAGGAGTGGGTTAGTTAACTCAAGAGTGGGTTGTTCTAAAGTGAGTCTGGCCCCTGGTGCTTTGCCCTGTCTCACAAACTTCTGCCACCCACCAGTCCCCCATGGGATGATGCTTATCAGATGCCAGCACCATGCTCTTGGACCTGCCAGCCTCCAGAACCATGAGCTGAATAGGCATCTGTTCTCTATAAATTACCCAGTCTGTAGCATTCTGCTAGAGCAACAGAAAATGGACTAAGACAAAGATTTATGGACTGTTGCATTAATCAGGGTCAGGTGCTATTGGCAAAAGAATAGACAAAGGATAGATCAATGGAACAGACTAGAAAGCACAGAACTAGCCCCATACGTATAAAAGAGAGCAAATGACAACATGTGGGTAAAAGGTCAGTGAATCTGGGTAAATGTTATTTAGAAATTCTTTATACTATTCTGATTCTTGCAAACTTTCTGTATTTCACAATTTTTCTGATTTAAAAAAATACAACTTTCCTAGTAGAAAAACCTAACATACTCTTTAAAAGCATTCAAGACTGAAATAATTAAATTTTGGAATACTTCTCTTAATTAGGCACATGCTTTTTTAGAATGTAAAGCCCATTGTTAACTTAATAATAAGCATATGTAAACTGAATTTATCTTATTCATAAAGCCAAAATAAATGGATTCAGGTCTAGTTAATAGCTTTATAATTGTGACTGGAAATGCACATATCTGCATTACCTCCTATATTTATTCAAGACAATATAAAACGTGGAATGGAACTATTTTAATGATAAAAAATGGAATGACATCATGTATTCAAAGGTATTATGATTGTACACTAATACAGTATTGGTGGGGGAGGGTTGGTGAATAGTCTTATCACTCAAATATACAAATTAAAAACCATAAAGCAAAAACACAATTTTTCTGATGGAAAATGTGTATATAGATATTTAAAAGTCAAGTTCATTGAGGTATTATTTACTTGCAGTAAATTTAATCCTGTTTAGTTAATAGTTGAGTTTTGACAAGCACGTACAAATGTGTAACCCCTGCCATAACCAAGATATAACATGGATCCATCACTCCCAGACAGTTCCCTCAAGCCCTTTCTAGTCAACCCTTCCACCTGCCTTGACAATCAGTGACCTGTTTTCTGTGCCTATAGTTTTTCTCTTTTCCAGGAAGCCATATAAATGGAATCATACAATATGTAATTTTTTTATTAAAAAGAGCTTTATTGAGATAAAATTTATGTATCATACAATTTCCCCTTTAAAATATATAATTCAATGGTTTTTGGTATATTCACAAAATTGTGTGGTTATTTTCACAGTTTGAGAACATTTTCATCACTTCAGAAAGAAACTCAACACCCATTTATTGGCATTCTCATTTCCCCATTTTCTCCCAACTTCCCAGCCTCAGGAAGCCACTAATCTACTTTCTGTGTCTAATGTAGCCTAATGAGTCTGGCCTCTTTTACTCGGGATGATGCATTTGAGATTCATCCATGTTGTTGCGTATGACATTATTTTGTTTCCTTTTATTGCTGTGTAGTATACCATTGCATGGCTATATCACATTTTTGGTATCATATGTATCAGTTGAAGGACATTTGTTCTATTGTCTTTTCAGTTTATAGTGATTATAAATAAAGCTACCATAAACATTTTGTTTGAAAGATTTGGGTGAACATAAGTTTTCATTTCTCCTGGGTAAATGACTAGGATTAAGACTGCTGGGTTATATGGTTTATGTATGCTGAACTTTATAACCCAAACTGTGTTCCAAAGTGGCTGTACCATTTTTTGTTTCTACAAGCAGTATATGAGAATTCTAGTTGCTTGACATCCTTGCCAACATTTTGTATAGTCTGTCTTTTTAATTTTAGCTATTCTTATCTATGTATAATGGTATTTCATTGTGGTTTTTGTGTTGTATCTAGGAAATCGTCTAATTCAGGGTCACAAAGATTTCTTGCATACTTTTTTCTAGAAGTTTAATTGCTTTAGATTTTACATATTGGTCCATTTTCTGTATATTCTAGAAGTCAAGACGGTTTTTTATCTGTTTTGTTTTGTTTGCATATGGATGTACAATTGTTCCAACATTATTTGTTGTAAAAACTGTCCTTTCACTGTAGAACTGCCTTTGCACTTTGGTTGAAAATCAGTTGAATATATATGTGATTTCAATTTGCACTTTCCTGATGGTCAGTGAACATTATTTCATATGCCTGTTTGCCATCCATCCATCTTCTTTGATGAAGTATCTCTTCAAAATCTTTTGATCATTTTGTAATAGGGTTGTTTTAATATGATTAAGTTCTGAGAGTTCCTAAAATATCCTGGATATGTTACTTGATAAGACATGCCTTTTGCAAATATTTTCTCAGTCTGTAACTTGTTGTTTCATCTTTTTCTGAACAATATCTTTAAAAGAGCAGAAGTTTTGATTTTGATCAAGTCTAAGTTATCAATATTTACCTTTATGGATTATGCTTTTGATGCTTCCAAAGTGGCTGCTGCATTTCCATGGCACAATCCCATCTTTTTATTCAAGTACTTCCTCATTTTCTAGAACAACAAGGTATTCCAGGCCTCACTTTACACTTTCCCTGCCTTACCCTGGAATCAGCCATTTCTATGGACAAACCCTGGTTTCTTTTACTGATGCATGGTATTAAGGAGGGAGAATTTTGAAAAACTTCTTCTATCTCTTTTCTCCCTTAACATGCACCATAGACTTATGAATCATTCTGCATTATGATTTTGGACATGAGTTTGATTCTGAAGGTAGGTAATATGATTTTTTTTTTAAACCAAGAAATAATAAGGGAAAAAGCTCATCATCAGTAACTCTGAGTTGTTTGAAGACAGATCTCCATGTGTCCCATGCCTAGTCTACGGCAGCTGCTGACCATCGGGAGATATGTTGTTGCCCAAATAGTGAGACTACAACAGAAAAGGTCACTAGTCTTTTCCACATTTTACAGATATCCAGGTGGTTCTTTAATTTGAATTAGAATCTATTGTTTTTAAAAGATTTTCTTTCACCTTGCCAGAGTAACAGCAACCATAAGGGGACACAGTCTCTGATTCCTAAATTTGCCCACTGGTTTGCCTTTGGGGAGGAATGTCTGCTTTGAATTCCCAATGCATATTCTATTATTAAATCTTTGGAAGGAGGTAATTTCCCAGGTAATGTTTTCATAATATTCTGTTTAACTTAGTTTTATTGCATATATGTATTCTTTTGGAAGCAGTCCTTTATAATACTTTGTGAACATCTCCTAGTCTTTCTTATCTTGCCATGGTAATTATTTTATCTTTCAGGTAGAACAATGTGGTCCCACTGAGTTTTATGACCTTTAAATTTTGTTGATTTTCCAGGGAGTGGGATAAGGTACATAAATCCATTGTGTTCCTAAAAGAAAGTGACTTAAGTTTGCATCTAAGGTATAACATTACCTAGCATTCTTCACTTTGGGGCATTTCAGCTCCATTTAACTTATTGATTCTGATCATTTAAGTACATAATATATATCAGAATAATATTTCATTCCTTACAATATTATGAAAATTATTATAAGGAAAATCATTCCTTACAATATGAAAAAAAGGAATAAATTTTTTAAAGAGCTTGAAAACATTAAGTATGGTCTTCGATTTGTAAAAAGTGTATGATTTAAAATTGGCTGAGCCCTTCTGTCTGAGGTTTAGCAGCATGCAACACAGAAGCCTCAACAATTCTCAGGAGCTGGTCCAGATCAGATTTGCTGCAATATCTTACTGTTTTGCAAAATGTTCAGAATATAGTGTCTGCATTCTAATTTAGTTAATTTGAGAATAATAATCATGAATTTAAGACCAGTTCCTTGGAAAGACTCACTACACAGAAAATTACCTGGCTGCAGACCACAACCCTGATCTCAGCCAACAACATAGTAAATCCTGTTACTGGTGGATTAAATGGTTCAGCAAATTGATTTTTATTTCTTTCTGTGACAAAGCCCCTTGATAGGTATTGGGGATACAAGATGAATGGAGCAATGAGTGCGTGCAATGGACATGAAGAAACAGGCAACCAGAGACAAGGCAATGTGTCGGAAACCACTGAATGGGCTGTAACTCTATCTTGGGAGAAAGGCAAAAAGTGCTTGGGATTTTTTTCCCCATAAAATAAATAAATAAATAAAAATTAGAACTAGTAAAATTTAGCCAGGGCACTGGAGTGGGGAGAGTGGAATGTGGAAGGAAGGGAGCAGCAAGAGCTAAAGTTTGCAGGTGGGAAATAGCAGAATTTGTGGAGGAAAATTCTGAGAGGCTTCATGCTGTTAGGGCAGAAAATTGGAGGCAGGGGTTGGTTATTAGTGAAACCAGCATACTAGGAAGAGGCAGATGCAGAGTCTGAAAGGATTTATAAGCCATATTAAGGATCTTTAGTCTTCAAAGCAATGGGAATTTGCTAAAGGGTGCTAAGCAGGAGAGTGACAGTATGAGATTTGCAATTTAGGTGCAGCACTGGATTTGAGAGTGACATGACTGGAAGCAGAGAAATTTGGTAGGAGTCCTTTGTGGCAGTCAAAAAGCAGTGGACAAAGACATGGAATAGAGAAATAGAGGTTGGGATAGAAAGAGGACAAAATAGAATAGACAGTACTTGGTGGTTGATTGGCTGCTGCAAGTGAGGAATAGAGATGGGGTGGAGTCAAGGGTGACCCTGATTGCTGGTTCTCCTGTCAGGGTCTCTGGCTGTATCTGAATGGGAAGGTACAGATTAGTGCAGTTGTAACCCAGCTGGAGGGTTGTAAAACCCAGATGGCTGGTTTATCCTAAAGTTTCTGATTCACTAGGTCAGGTGGACCCAAGAATTTGCATTTCTAACAAGTTCTCAAGTGATGCAAATACCAAAACTTGAGAACAGCTGGATTATTGGTTCTCAAATTAAAATGTCTATCGGAATCTGCTAGAGTGTTTATTTAAGAAAGTAGATTCTCATGCCCTAAAACTAATTGAGTTCCAATTTGTAGGCATTACCCAGGAATCTACATTTTTATAAAGGATCAGAAGTGATTTGTAATGCTGATGAGAACATAGGCCACATTTTAAGAAACATTTAGATTAAGGGCTGGTCTATGGCATGAGTTAGGTGTGTATTACTAGCTAGGTCATCTGGCCCCAATTTTCTTATATCTAATCTCATCATGAGATTTCTTAGTCTAATAGCTATTATTTGTTGGGGGCTTACCATGGGCTAGGCATTCTCTAATCATTTTACAATATGCAGTTTTATTTAAAGCTTGCCAAATTTTACAAAAGAGATTGAATTGGCCCTTCATATCCATAGGTTCCACATCTGTGGATTCAAGCAACCTTGGATAGAAAATATTAGGGAAAAGAAAAACAATAAAAAATAACAATACAACAATAAAAATAATACCGTTTTAATTTAATTATTTCATTTGTTTGTTTGCAGGGAAGCAGTCTCACTATGTTGATAGGGCAGATCTCAAACTCCTGGCCTCAAGTGATCTTCCTGTCTCAGCCTTCCAAAGCGCTGGGATTACAGGTGTGAGCCACCTTGCCCAGCCTAAAAATACTACAAGTTTTTAAAATACAGTATAGTAACTTTGTAGCATTTATATCACATTAAATATTATAAGTAGTCTAGATATGATTTAAAGTATACGAGAGGACGTATGTAGGCTATATGCAAACACTATGCCATTTCATATCAAGGACTTGAACATCCCCAGATTTCGATATCTGCACGGGTCCTGTAACCAATCCCCCATGGATGGGGAGGGATGACTGCACTACTATTATTATTTCCATTGTCAAGGTGATGAAACTGAGAGGGGTTAGTAATTTGTCCAAGATCCCAGAGCTAGGAAGTGGGTTCTTACTTATCTGTGATTACTTTCAGTGGCTTCAGAGCCACTTACTGTCTGTGTAGTAGACAGCGTTCAAGGGTGTAAAAGTGAGCATTTTAGGAATGGACACAATATGGTATGGCTGGAGGGAGGTGGTGAGGGAGCCAATACCAACTAGGATTCCTTCCCTCTGTGCTTATTGTGTTAGATTTCTGACCACTTACCCTTGGTCACTTTTTTTTTTTTTTTTTTTTGAGACGGAGTCTTGCTCTGTCTCCCAGGCTGGAGTGCAGTGGTGCGATCTCGGCTCACTGCAAGCTCCGCCTTCCGGGTTCACACCATTCTCCAGCCTCCGGAGTAGCTGGGACTACAGGCGCCCGCCCCCACACCCGGCTAATTTCTTTTTGTATTTTTAGTAGAGACGGGGGTTTCACCATGTTAGCCAGGATGGTCTCAATCTCGTGACCTTGTGATCTGCCTGCCTCAGCCTCCCAAAGTGCTAGGATTACAGACGTGAGCCACCGCGCCCAGTCCCCCTGGTCACTTTTTATTCCTTTTTAGTAATCTTGGTTTGAAAATTAAGTTGGGTGTTTGCCTATTTGTAGTAAGTTTGGTGTTATTTATTAAATAACCTTTATATAATTAATTCAATGAACAATGCAAAATTAGCCATGAAAGAATACTTGAAACTTTTTGTACTATAACAGTTTTTGCCATCCAGTTCATTCCTTAGGACTTTTCCCATTGATAGTTCTATTTTAGTATGTCTACTTTTACCAGATTCTTGTAGGTTTCTTTGTCTTTCACATGTGAATTATTAATGTTTCTTACTTTATAAGGAAAGAATCATTCCCATTTAATGTAGTCTGAGAGGGTTTCTGTTCATTTAAGTTGCATTACTTTTGTTGGCAATGATTATCTCGTTGTCATCACCTACGGAGGAGAACAAGGGTACTCTCAGGATTGTCACTTGGAGCTCCTTGGGTTAAGGGAGAGCTTAGTGAAGAAAAGTGGTAGCTCTCTGTATCATTGGGAGGCTATCTTCTATTCATTAGCCTTTTGATTTTTGTTCCCCACTTTCAGATTTTCTCAGTTCATATCTGTTGCCTGCAAATAGCTGAAATAGCATTGTACGAGCTAGAAAGGTGTCAAATTAGCTAATTTCCTGCTCGTGCATTCAGAGTAGTTTCTAGAACTGCAAAAAATTATATAGTGGCAAAATGTACTAGCCAAGCTGACTGCAAAATAAATTCTTCCTCACTGAACGAGCCTGGACAATTTTCTTGCAAATTGTACTTGTTATCAATTTCCCCCCCTCTTTTTGCCAAAAGAGAGGTAATATCTTCATTCCATTCTTTAAGGTTTTAGACAAAATGAATATTATTTTCCTTCATTTTCTTCTACTCTTCAATGATAATAGCTAAATAGTCTAGTTTCAACTGGAAATTATACCTCTCTTGCCCATTGAAATAAAAGTCTATGATAGTTTTCCAACTAGTCGAAATATAAAAGAAAGGACACAGCAGAATTGCTAAAGAAGCTGTAGGTAAACTGTTTTCATAATCACGAGACTTTTTAGGAATCTTTTTGGACATTTTCCAGATGTGTCTGAGACAAGTCATCAAGATACTGCTTTGTCTGCTTTATGCAAATTGGCATTATGCAATTTTATAACTGAAAAGGACCAGTTAACACCTTTATTTTAGGCTACAGTCATAGATTCCTGAGACCTGAGGAGCTTGTGACTTGGCATAGTTATGTCATAGTAAAGCTGGGACTGAAATTCATATCTCTTGACTCCCAATCCAGCACCATTTGTACTTATAATTTCTTGTAGATACTCTTTTCTCTGGGCTGAGAAGAGGAGTTTGGTAAAAATTTTCGTCTGCAGGGGCCAGATCCATTAGTCTTATGCAGGGAAAATGAGTGGCAGGTCAAAAGTAGGGACTACGACGAGGTAAAAGAAACTTCAGAAAGAGACTCCTCAGAAGACACCAGGGAACGTCCTTCATGCACTAATAAGTGACTGTTAATTGGGTGCTTATTATGTGCCAGCACCATGACAGATGGTGGGATAAAGAGGTGGAAGAGTCACATGTGTTCCCTGCAAAAACCAAACACAAAGAATGTTGGTGGAAGGTTCTAGGTTTGAGAAAACAGATTCTGGACTAAGGTCTGCAAACTGGTGGGCAAGAACTGGCATGCTTTCCTTTGCTAGACAGTAAATTCCTCCAAAATAGGAGAGTGAATGGCTAAAGAAAATGTGATATATACATACAGTGGAATATTTTTCAGCCTTAAAAAGAAATAAAATTCTGATAAGTGCTTCAATATGGATTGGATGCACCTTGAAAACATTAAATGAAATAAACCAGACACTGAAGGACAAATATCATATGGTTTCACTTATATGGTGTCCCTAGAATAGGTAAATTCATAGAGACAGAAAGGAGAATAGTGGTTACCAGGGGCTAGAGGAAGAGGGGAACAAGGAGTTCATGTTTAACTGGTACAGAGTTTCCATTTGGGAAGATGAAAAAGTTCTGGAAATGGATAGTGGTGATGGTTGTACAACATCGTGGACGTACTTAATGCCACTAAAATTTATATTTAAAATGGTTTAAATGGTAAATTTTATGTTACGTATATTTTGCCACATACACACAAAAACTTGAGACACGTCGTGTTCATCATTATGACCCATGTGACTTAGCACATAACAGGCTTGACAAGTATTTGTTGAACTGAATTGAACCAAGTGCCAGAGGACAAGGAACTGAAGAGAAAGTTGATTAAATCATGTTGGGGGTTGCATGAGAACTGGGGATTTCAGCTTACTCAGGCAGGGTGGATTCCCACAATGGCAAAAAGGTTCTCCCAGAGGTTTGGCATCCTGACAGTGGAGTGGCTTGTTAAACAGTCTTACAGAGTGGGTGGGAGAGCCTTCTTAGGGCTGGTGGCAGGTGCAGAAGAGGCACAGTGGAGCGATGAGCCAAATGGGAAAGACATTCTGTGGTGTGTGTGTCTGTGTGTGTGTGTCTGTGCTTATACTGTCATTGTCACTTGAATATTTCATTGTTACTAAATGGTGAAGCTGGCATTGTGCTACTTGAAACAACAGTGAGCACGTGGCCATGTTTCCAGTGTTTATTAATTTGGGTAATTTATGTCACTAGTTCATTCTTTTATTTCTTCCACAATTTTTTTCCACAGCTGAATACATTTTAACTATGCAAACACACACATGACTATTATTCAGGTGAAGATACAGAATATTGTCAGCATCCCAGGAGTCTCCCTAATCCTTCCTTCTATTCAGCCTCCCTCACATGCCTTTGGTAACCTGTCCCATGCATTTTTATTTTATTATTATTATTATTATTTTTTGACGTGGAGTCTCGATCTGTCACCCAGGCTGGAGTGCAGTGGCGCAATCTTGGCTCACCGCAAGCTCCGCCCCCCGGATTCACACCATTCTCCTCTCTCAGCCTCCTGAGTAGCTGGGACTACAGGTGCCTGCCACCACGCCTGGCTAATTATTTTTTGTATTTTTAGTACAGATGGTGTTTCACTGTGTTGGCCAGGATGGTCTCAATCTCCTGATCTCATGATCTGCCCACCTCAGCCTCCCAAAGTGCTGGGATTACAGGTGTGAGCCACTGCGCCCAGCCAACCTGTCCCATGCATTTTAAATGAGATTCTGCTATGTGTCAGGCAATGTTCTAGGCATTGGATCAGACACAAAAATAAATAAGGTGATCCCTGCTCTGTAGCAGATCATAGCTCAGAGACGGAATGACACATAGACAAAGAATGGGCTAAATACTCCAATAAATGTGTGTGTAAGGCCAGTGAGAGTGAATAGAGACAATCCTCATGAGCTGGAGTAATTAGTAAAGTCTGTGCACTGGACTTTAGTTGGGTCCTGAAGGATAATAAGATTTACAGAAGCAGAGTTAGAGGATGAGGCCTGCAGGTGGGGAGTGAAGGCTAATGGCAAGAACAATCCCGGCAGCAGGTTGTGGAGGGTGCCTGGCTGCATCATCAATGACATAATGTCGCACAGCTAAGGGAGGGCCTGTGGAGAGCTGTGAACACTAGGATGGGGCAATATGTCTGCAGAATTGAGTTTTGCTTATTTTTTTGTCTGAATTTTTTCATAAAGAGTAAGCATGGAAAAATGGACTTCACTGGTATTCAAACTATGTCTTTAAAGCAACCCAAACCAAGCTCTTCTCCTTTGGGGTGTCCATAAGATCCATTTACTCAGTAGTGGCCCAACTGGAGTGGAGAGATGGAGGATGTTTTCAGGAGCAATACTGGGCTTCCCAGAGGTGGCTTATGTTCCCATGCTGTGTACTCTGATGGTTATCAGTAACGAAACACTGGCTACATTTCTGGAGAAATAAACCTTTGCTAATCTTGTCAGGCTTACTTCTCTTGTATAGAAAGTATATGTCTAGTATAATTGTTTCTCGGTGACAGCGTACTTGTTAAGTATTAACTATTCTTGTTTCATTTTAAACTTCTCTTCAACACTGAAATGTACATTTTATAGTTTTCTCTCTGTTAACATGTGTTCTAAATGTTTGAGAGAAAAAATGTTTCTAAATGCATTTGTTTTTGCTCTTTGGTAAACTGTTCTTTATCCAAGTTAATAAAGAGGTATTCCCAATTTAGCTAAACAGAGGTTTGGCAACTTAAAATACTTTGAAAGGAGTGTGTTTCTATTATTTTCTCACTAAAACAGTTGTTTCAACTCTTAGGGAAGTATTGTCCAATGGAAGCCTATTTTACAGAAGCATAAAACTATTTTATAATATTGTTAGCCCCCAAAACTTACCCAGTGGGTTAAATACTTGTTATAGTAAGCAGATTACAGATATTTCTAATATTCCATCAGAAAATCCTTTCTGCTGTGTTAGGGGAGAGATAAATTTCCCCTTCTCTTGTCAAATTAGCATACATTTCATGGCACAAATTACTGTAGAAATACAGTAGTATATCTAGTAATAAACATATTATGCCCTGAGGTGTATAAGATTCTTAAAAGCAGGTAAAAATAAATAATGTTTCTGTAAACAACTTTCTAACAAGACTTAAAATTAGGAATTTTTTCTTATATCATTTCTGGTCAATTTAAATTAAGAATCCTAATTAATACATAAATAATTAGAAGACTCTAATATGGTATTTTTTCATGAGTATCCTACTTTACTGCCTAGTTTGAACCTTAAAGTATATTATCATGAAAATTGTGGCTATTTATATAGCTTTATATTCTATTTCAACTGCTTTTATGACCTTGAAACTTGGCAGGAGTTTCACCCCTCCACCCTTACCCTTCATTTCCAAAGAATTTATAGGCTATCTTAACACTGTGGGTTTTTAAAAAATTTAAATCATGATTTAGCTTTCTCTTTATTAATGGAGAATCTATATAACATGAATTTTCTCTCAGTTTTTACTTATCATCCGTATGAAACTCTTTTAAGAACTAAGTCTATTTGGGTTTCATGATATGCCATATTCTATAAAAGTGTATTACATGCAGTTTTAATGGCAGAGCACAAAACTGAATAGATGAAAGCTTTCTATTATAGGTAAACTTTTAATAGGCAGTCTGAACCAAAGGGGCAACTTAATTAATCCTCTAAATATTTAATACTGACTTCTCTATTTCTAATGTCATCTTGAAGAGCAGTCTGGGTTTGTGGGACTCATTCTTAAAGGATTGCTCATTTATGAGCATCCAGACAGACAAACACACATTTTAATTGAATCTGCACCTGCTTGGTAAGAGACACTGACCTCACCTATGCCTTATGCTGATTAATTGAGTTCATTTTCCCCAGTGGCACCTGTATTTATTCTCCCAGTCACATGCATGTGCAGCATATTGTTGAGGAAAATACTGATTTGCTGAATAGCCAGTATCCAGAGGACTTGAAAGAATGAGCTGGGTTCCAGTGGTAAAATGAGGTGAAGGGCCCAATCGTCCACTTATCATCAAAAGCTGTTCAAGTACTAATCAGCTCCAGGACCAGAGATCACTGGTGATTTGGTTCATTGGATGAGAGAGGCTTTGAAGAGTTCCATTTCCTGCTGATATGGTTATTTCATTTTATAAGCATGTTGCTTTTTTTTAAAAAAAAATAAAATCTGCAAGTCACATGATAGAGAAAAGACTAGCTGTGCAAGAAAACGCTTGGCAGATAATATGAAACCATATGTTCCTGCTTTTCTAAATGCAAAAGAAAAAGAACTAAAAGGCTAAGGTAATGCCTTGCTGTTAACTGGGGCCAAGGACTATATTTGTCATAAGCCCAGCTTCTATTTTTTAATTGAAAGGGCTGATTAGGGGTGAGCAAACTATGACCTGTGTGTCCCTCTGTGTTTATAAATAAAGCATTACTGTAACACAGCCATGCACATTCATTTATGTATTGTCTATGGTTGCTTTCATGCCACAATGGTAAAGTTGAGTAATTGCAATGGAATCCATATGGCCCGCGAAGCCTAAAATATTTACTCTTACCCTAAAAAGTTTGCCATCTGGAGTAGATGAATAACTCCATGGTAGATGAATAAATCGCATTTTATATAAAGATATTTTAGTGTAAATTGCAGGTATCCTTACATTTTACTTCTAATTTCTTTATTGAATATCTCAAAAATAATATTGCTGTATAACCAAATTGAAATTGTTATACTTAATAAAGTAAGTTTTTCCTTAATGAAATTTGATACCAATTCATATAAAAATTTCTGAATTGCTTCCAAAATATTATTTACAACTGGTTTCTCCAAGTCAGGATCTAATTCAGGATTATTCCTTGCATTTGGTGTCTGTGTCACCCAGGTCTCCTTTAATCAAGATATGTACCTTTCGTCATGACACTGACTCCTGAAAAGGCCGTGCCGTTTGTCCCGTAGAATATGTCTGAAATATATTTGATTGCTTTTGAGTGGTGTCCTCTAGTATGTTGCTCTCTGACCCGGATTTACTTAAACTGGAAGTTAGATCTCAATTGAATTCAGGTTAAACATGGTTGGCAAGAAATCATTCAAAGGGATCCTAAAATCTGCATCAGATCTGAAGATTTGTGTCACTGTTAGTGACACTAAATTTGACCATTAGCTTAGTCAACAAATTATTTTAAAGATAAGAAAAATGGGCGGGGCGTGGTGGCTCATGCCTGTAATCTCAGCACTTTGGGATGCCAAGGCGGTTAGATCACCTGAGGTCAGGAGTTCGAGACCAGCCTGGCCAACATGGTGAAACCCCGTCTCTACTAAAAATACAAAAATTAGCCAGCTGTGGTGGTGTGCACCTGTTGTCCCATCTACTTGGGAGGCTGAGGCAGAAGAATTGCTTGAACCTGGGAGGCGGGGGTTGCAGTGAGCCGAGATCCCGCCACTGAACTCCAGCCTGGGAGACAGAGTAAGACTCCGTTTCAAAAAAAGAAAGAAAGCAAGAAAGAAAAATGGCATTCAGGGTATGAGAAGTAAAGAGCTAGAAGTTGAACTAGCCACCTGACATTGATTTCTTGCTCCCTTTTTTGTTCCAGGATGCCCTCTAGACTGTGTGGTAACCTGATCTTGACTCTCTATTGCTTTCTCAGTGGTTCTGTGCCTGAAGTATATTCTTACTCCATGACATTTTGTAGTGGCTTAGCAGAATGGGGGCAGGCCTATTTTCCTGATAATTGTGCTTTGTTTGGGTTCTGTGATTGTTGAGGGTTTTGTTTTTGTTGTATTTCTTTCCTTTTAAGTAGAGGAATATCAGTGAAAAGCAACAAAATGATTAAAGATGGTAAAGCTTGATAATGAGACATGAAAGAAATCTAAAGGACTTGTAATTATTGAGACTTAAATAGAAAACCCCAGGCTGTAAGTTAACAAGTACATTTAGGTAATTATCGCCATTAAAAAATTTGAATGCGGTTTTAAAGCCCTGAAATTTCCTAGTGTGGATGGTTGTAGTCCACTTCCCTGGCATGAAATATTCCAGACCTGTGAGGATAAATCTGCCAGAGGCAGACACGTGGTGGGACCTGTGACCTTCTAAAATGGACTTTTGTTGTGTTAGTCTAAGTTTCCTCTTTTGCTTTATACCTATTATTTCCTTGGTTCGTAAACTTGTGTTTTATAGCCCAGGTCTAGGTTTTGATGCATCGTCCCTAAAGCCACGTGGACTTGTGTGGTGTGCGTGCCGAGGACTGTGAACTTAGAGCTGCCAGTGGCCCAACCAGTTCCATTATTTTCAGGCAGGAATGTGTTTAAGGCCTTTGCAAGAGGAGGGCTAGAGTGAAAGGCAGGAAGACACTGCAAACAGAGAACCATGAATGAACTTTAAAAATTCCCACAAGGCTTGAAGAGTTGCCATCAGTAGGAAGACAGTTAATCAAAATGACAGGGGCAGAGGAACAGGCCCCATGGAGGGAACATTCTCAACAGCTTCTTAATACCTCAGGGAAATGTCTGAGCTTCTTTTGGATGTGGATGTATTAGAATAGGTACAGAGAGGAGACAGCTAAGGGTCAGGAGTTGAAAAATAACAAATCATGCTTCATTGTTTTAGGAAAAATGACTGCTTAAAAGGAAACTACCTATTACTTGCCCTTGAGGTCTTAACTAGATAAGAGGTAAATCAGAACTGGATTAATTACTGACTGATTCACTATTAAACTAGTTCAAGTAGGATTTTAACTGCATTCTGCTGGTTAGATGTGCAAGACATTTGGGTGAGGAGAGGGAAATACTGATGAAAGATAAAGAGGGAAGGATAGGAAAAGATAGGGAGAGCTGTTGGACTGGACAATAGTCTGAGACCTGTGGAAGGAGAGAAGGAAAGAAGAAAGTTGAGCAGGAAGGGCTCCAGACTTCAGTGTGGTTCTGAAAAGATCTCAGCCAGGCCACTGGGAGTCCCTGAGCAGGAGTTGTGCATTAGGAGAGCCATGAGTTGGGCAGGAAGGCTGAATCTAGTGACCTCACAGTGCTCGGTCATCGGCTGGGAGCACTTTGGAAGAGGCACGGCTTTGGTATGAGTGCAGAGAGCCTGGAGATGTTGCAACTGATGCCCACTCTGTTAACTGCTCCCCTCTCGAAGGGAGATCTGAGTGGTACAACTCCGTGGCTGTCACACTTGGTCCTCAAAAGCAACTGGTATGACTCCTTCTCTGCATTCTTGTTCCCCTACCTTCATAGCAATCACTTGATGTGTAATTAAATTGAACAAGAGTGTTTGAATGTCAAAGAGTGGTGCCTTGCAATGTACATTTCTTTAAAATTTTAGAACTTGCTCTATAGGAAAAATATTTTGATACTGAAAGCTGACTACTTGCTGCTTGTGAACTTGGAGCTGTGACCTGGCAAATAGATCTTTTACCAACTAGATAATGAAAACACATTGAATGTATAAAGTGAATGGGGTGAGGTTAGCGTGTCGCATTTTTCCTTTCCTACGTAGTGTCAAATAGAAAGCTGAAGCAGGTAATCAAATAGGCTTCACGAGTGGTTGATTACATTTATTCTGATCTCTCCTTGTTTGAGTTATTTATTTAGAATGCTAACGGTCTCTGCCAGACCCCATGCTCATTTATGTCCTGAGCTTGATTGTTTATTTGCTATAATAACTAGGAACAGGTGATTATGACTCTCAAAAGAAGAGGTAAAATCACAACAGAAGAATGATGTTTTTGTCTTTAACAAATCTTCAAGTTAATTTCTTATTTGCTTTAATTTAGCTATAAAATGTAATAGCACACATGTCTATGTAGGTCAACTTCAACCAGGTAAAAAATGATAGCTAGTAAAACAATGTGTACACTGTTCCTGAATTCATAGAACATCCTGTTTGGTGATATATGATGACCTTGATTTCCTACAAAAATAGCCACTTTCTGTTCTTTTGAATTTTTATCTAAATTTATTCCACCAAAACATGCATTTAAATTTTTTTTACAATGCCAGCCATTAATCTTTAAAATTGTTATACTTAATAATGTAATAGTTATTCCTTAATGAAATTTGGAATAAGATAAGTGATCATTGGGATCACCCAGCCACTCTGCTGTGTTGAGCTTGGAACAAAAAGAGGAGACAGAGAAACAAGTTCTATAAAATGTTGTGTGTGATGATGTGGGTTATGTTAGTGTTATAGGTTGAATTGCCTCTCACAAAAACATATGTTAAAGTCCTACCTCCAGATACCTGTGAATTTGACCTTGTTTAGATGTAATCAAGTTAAGATAAAGTCATTAGGATGGGCCCTTCTCCAATATATGATTGATGTCCTTTTAAGAAGAAGGAAATTTGGACAGAGATACGCAGAGAAAATGCTGCATGAAAACAGAAGTAGAGATTGCAGTTATGTTGCCACAAATCAAGAAAGGCCCGGGGGTGTGAGAAGCTAGACAAGGAAAGGAAAGATCATCCTCTAGAGGCTTGGCTGAGAGCACGGCCCTGCCAACATCCTGATTTCAGACTTCTAGCCTCCAAAGCAGTGAGGGAGCAAATTTTTGTTGTTTTAAAACACCCAGTTTATGGTACTTTGTTGTGGAAACCCTAGGAAAATGAAATGGGTAGTGAGAGGGTGATGGTTGCACAGGTGGCAATGAGAAGAAAATGCTTATAATTATTAATTTCAATTTATGTAAATTGGTAATGCATAGATATGGTCCACAATTATAAAGGTATGAAAGGGTGTATAGTAAAAGCATCTCTGTTACTACATTTTCCCCCACCTCCCCAGGTCTCCACCACTCTTAGCCATTTTCTTGAGTATCACTCAAAAAGTGTGCAATGCATTTATAAGCATTTAATAATTTCCACCTTCCTTTCCCATCTCTCCTTAATAAATAGCAATGTGCTATTTACACATTTTGGTTCTTGACTTTTCACTTACAATATATTTTGAGATTTGGGAATATTAACACTTACAGAGCTATTATGTAATAGGGAAGATTTAAATTTGACCTGTATATGAAGCCCAGTAATTTCCTTCTTCTAGTTTCCGTTGTTAGTGTACCACACAATCATATATGGGATGCTTAACACCACTGCATTTTGAAAACTGCCATTGCTAGGTACTATGCAAAATGGCTTACATATTTTATTTAACCTGTCTTGGGTGCGGGCAGGAGGATTAACAAGAAAGCTTCAATTTCCTTTGCCTAAAGAACATAAAAAGAAATGTTTGCTATTGGAACAGGATCAAGTTCCATTTGTGTTGTAGGCTCCGAAAAAAAAAAAAAAGAGTAAATTTATATATGTAGTTCCAAATACTGCCAAATTGCCTCAAGGTTAGTTTCATGTTAAAAAACTTACCTCTTGTTTTTTACTTGTCATCATTGAAAAACATCATTTCTTTGGCGTTATAGATCCGATTTTTCTTTCTACAGAACTTATGCCAGGAAAGCAGAGTCTGTTTTTGATATTTCTGAACATTCCTAACTAGGATGGCAACAACAAGAGTACATGTGTATTTTATACTGAGGATGTGAGCCAATCACATGCACAACCCAATGTTCTACCCTAAAATTACTATGACTGTCACCCCCTACCCACCATTCAAATATGGGTTCTTCACTGGAAACTTGACAGCTGGGAATTGGAAATGTGTGGAATGTTGTGTATGATGGCAAAGGAGTTGGTAAGTATCTGTATCATTATTGTCTTGTTTCAGACATGGAAATATGGAAGACCACGTGTCTTCCAATCTGCCATAGAAATAGGGTAGATGAGTCCTTCTGAAAGCACACTAGAAGACCTCTGTTCTTGGCATGGACTCCAGCGGTGGGGAGGACTCCCTTCCGTTTCACTTGGTTATGTATTTGCCAGAGATGTGGTAGCAGAGATGAGTGGTTTTACATCAGCATCCAAGCTAGGGAGTTTATATCAGCCTCCTTTGCAGCTAAGTGTAGTAGCTAACCAAGTTCTGGTCAATGAGATGTGGGTGAAAGTGATGTGGGGCACTTCCTGGCCATACCTTTAGAAGAAAGGTGTGAGTTCCTTTGCTGTTTCCTTTTCTCTATTCAGACATGCATGTGATGGTAGAAACAGGAGCTGCCATCTTGGATTCAAGAGGGAAGCCACATGTTGAAGATAGCTGAGCCATCCTTCCGCCTTGGAATATTCCTTGAGAGAGAAATAAACTATTGTCTCATTTAAGCCCCTGTATATTGGGGGTATTCTTTGTTTCAGCAGCTTAGATTGTGTCCTAACAAATATACCCACATACCTAGATATGGGTAAGGACTTGGGCCACCCACATGTTTTAACTATCTTCTGGAATCAAATATTGAAGGTACAAATGACTAGTTTTAGAGCAGCCTAGAGTCCAAGGTTGCAATGTATTCTCTTGTTTCCTTTATTTAAGTCTGTGCTTGAGAAATGTCTATGGCTTAAAACGGGACTGGTTAGTGTAAAGCTGGTGATAGCAGTATTTCCCAAAGTGCTTTTCAGAAAACATATATTAATGGGAATTCTTCCAAAAAAGGTGTGGGAGATGATTTAAAGACAGTATATTTGAAAAATAACGGGTCATATAACTTTAACTAGTTTCTTCAGAGCCTCTAGTGGGAAATGAATACCCTAATCTTCCAGTGAGAGGATACAGCATGCAATGTGGTCCAATATAATTTGGCCATGAATCTCTTTCTTTCTTTCTTTGGAACACTTAGTAATGTTTTGTGGAATCCTAGTGTTCTTCTAAACATAAGTTGGAATGATAGCATTATAGGGTTACAATTAAATTGTATTTTACTAGTCTAGAAAACATTCTGTCTCTATTAAGGATGACTATATCTCATCCATTTTGATTGATTCAAACTTTAACTCATAGAAGACACCATGTTTACTTTATTTTAAAGGTCGAGAGGAATACGGCATATTTGGTCCCATGGGATGTACACATGGTTCAAGTAAAAAGGACTGATATTTGTCTTTATGAAAATAAAATGATATAAATTTGAATATGTGAAATAACATTCTAATGGGGAACCATTTTTATCTGCTTTGTATTATTTGGACTATAGGTAGGATTTTACTGGAAAAAATAGTGATACAGCCACAAAAATAAGTCAAAAAATAAGTTGAAAAGTTGGTGTTTGTCGAGAAGTGGTGGTTGTGAGATGGAAAACATCAGTTGGGGCTGTTTTGTGGAGGGCTGTGAATGTCCACTCAATTTGGTAGGCACTTGGGAACCACTGAGAGTTTTTGGGCAGGGGTTAGGGCAGGAGTAGGATTAGTGTTGTTCTTTAAGAAGAATATTCTGACAGCAGAACAAAAAAGGGTTTAGGGTAGGTGAATGCTGGAGGGAGGCAGGATTATTAGGCAGGAGGCCACTAACACCCAAGGAGAGGAACAAAGGGAAGATGATTCAGGGGTAATTTCCAGACTTTCTGTTTTACATTCCTGCTGTTGGCATTATATTTTGCATACAGCTGAAATGTGGCTTTTGGAAACATAAACCAATAACAGAAAATGAAAAATTAGAAGCACATGAACTATACTTGAAAACACGAAAGCCAAACCTGTCTTGTGGCTGCTTTTGACACCCCTGAAGTGCTTTTCAGGGTGTTGGCATATATCATGTGACCTTTTCCCCCATGACTCTCCTTTCTTCAGCGTACTTGTGGCAGAAGGGTTGAGTTATGCAATTATGTTCTGTGATATGATATTTATCCAGCAAAAGGTATTTACTCTTTAGCGGAATTGTCTATGCTCTTAATGTGGTGGTCACACTTCTGTCAGGAGATTTTTACAGCATCTGGCCACACACATCTAGTGTTCAGGGGCTGATGGGAAGCTGCAGATCTTAGAAGGAATCTACCTGAAGTCTGAGGAGCTTTTACGACCTCATGCTCAATCATTGGAATTCCCAGTTTAAATCTGGTACTTCTATACCCTTTTATTTCCAAGTGTATAGGCTTTGGTGGCCCAGAATAGTTTGGCTTGCATTGTCTGGAATCTCATGAGACCCCCAAAGTGCATTTTGTTAATTTAAAATAATCTCTTCCCTTTTATTTAGGCACACCCTAAGTTTTTTATTGTCTTTAAAATTTTATGTGTCCAAAGGGAAACAAAATGTAAGCATGGCTATCTACACAGAGAAAATGAGGCTCATTAATTCTTATCTGCAGAAAAGCCATTTCCACCAGCACAGCCCATTTTTCTATTAAAGTGACATGCAATATATTCAGAAAAGGATGTTTCCTAATAGTCATGTCACTAGGGTATGGTCTACATTTAGATTGCTTTTAACACTTACTCTTAAGTTCTGCCAAAAAACTTTTCTCATAGGAACGAATCACTGGAAAAAGCTGTAGTTTGTTTATTAGCTGTAATTCATGACCCTGGCATGAGTTAACTTGCAGATAATTACTCTCTGAAAAGTAGAGCCAGTTAAGTGTATATTGCTTGCATTAGTGTAGACACCTCATGAACGTCACCTTTGTTACAATTCTTAAGCGAATATCTCCCCTATCTGTAGCAAGCTGGAGGTAGTGATCTCGGTGGAGTTTCTGCTTGCTTCTGTAACCAGCATTGTAGCTTTGACAATGAACATCCTCTAGGGAATTTTTTTTTGTCCGTGATGTTATGTAGTTGGGAGTTTGGAATCTCGTGGCTGATTTTAGGCCCTTTTCCATATGCTACTTCGCCAGGTTCAGTCACGGATATGCAATATTATTCATTTGCCTTATCACAGGTGAAATAAGCAACCACAACACAATGCAAAAGAAAAAAGGTGATAATGTAAAAGAAATTTTGTACGAAGTGTCAAGAAGGAAAAGGTTTTATGAAAGAGGTAGTTTTATTCTGAGGTTCATCCAAGGGTTATTTTATCCAATCCAAGTTTTTAGGACTTACGAGTTGTGCAGTTCCAGGGTGACGCTATTCATTTAGAATAAAAAGAGGCTGGTGCTCTTTGAATTTGTGCAGTGTGATGACACTGATCTTGTTTACCTGCATTGGAAACTCTCCGGTAACAGAACGTCTCCTCATACCCAGTGGAATTAAGTTCAAACCCTTAAGTAGAGGCAGATATGGTGCTCCAGTTTGCCCCCGCTCATACCTCCAGGCACCTCTCTTCCTACTCCCCTCTGCACTCTATTTCAGTTCATGGGATGGGATCTGGGCAACTTGGATGTCCCCATGTCTTTACATATGCTACTCTTTTCTTTTTTTTTTTTTTAATACTTTTTTTTTTGAAACAAGTTCTCACTTTGTCTCCCAGGCTGGCTGGTCCCTGGGCTCAAGGGATCCTCTTTTTTTAGGCCTCCTGAGTAGCTGGAATTACAGGTGTGCACCACTGTACCCAGCTAGTTACTCTCTTCTTTAGTAAACCTTTTCCCACTTTATGTTCACTCAAAGAACCCTACACATCCATCCAACATTCAACAGTTATTTACTGAGTACCTACTATGGACAATTTATTGAACTAAGCACACAGTGCCCATTTGTAGTCTTAGGTTGGGTAAATTAATCATTGGATGAACTTCAGAATAAAATGTTCTCTTTCATAAATCCTTTTCCTTCTTGACACTTCGTGCAAAACTTCTTTTACATTATCACTTTTTTCTTTTGCATTGTGTTGTGGTTGATTTCTTTATCTGCGTGTTTCGTCCTTTTGGATTATAAATACAAGTCCAAAACCTTTTTATTTGCTTCCCAACAAACAGCTCAGTAAATTGGAAACAACAAAAGTGCGAGTAGAATAGACTTTAAAGCATCTCCTCCTACTAGTGGGCCAGTTAATTAATTTTTCTAAATCCCGGATTCCCCATTTGTGTGTTGGAGGTAAGAGCATCCAACTAAATCAGCTCAACAAAGTTTATTCTTTGCTCTTATTGTGTCTGCAGACTTTAAATGAGAACATATTTGTATATTTGCAGTACAGTGTCTTACACACTAAGTATGAACCTACTAAGGTGTTCATCCATTAGTAGGCTTCTTTATATCCCCTAGGACTTTAAACATAGTAGGAACTCATGAATATCTATTAAACAAATGCACACAAGGTCTCTGTCATTAAATATATTTAGATAGAAATAAGGGAATTGGGCCAGGTGTGATGGCTCATGCCTGTAATCCCAGCTCTCTGGGAG
Organism: Symphalangus syndactylus; assembly: GCF_028878055.3. Taxonomy (NCBI): domain Eukaryota; kingdom Metazoa; phylum Chordata; class Mammalia; order Primates; family Hylobatidae; genus Symphalangus; species Symphalangus syndactylus. Next base: position 104,479,717 of record NC_072437.2, on the reverse strand, counting down.
GCCAAGGTGGGTGGATCACCTGAGGTCAGGAGTTCGAGACCAGCCCGGCCAACATGGAGAAACCCTGTCTCTACTAAAAATATAAAAATTAGCCAGGCATGGTGGCGGGCGCCTGTAATCCCAGCTACTCAGAAGATTGAAGCAGGAGAATCACTTGAACCTGGGAGGTGGAGGTTACAGTGAGCCAAGATCATGCCACTGCACTCCAGCCTGGGCAACAGAGTGGGACTCTGTCTCAAGAAGAAGGAAAAAAAAGAAATAAGGGAATTGGCACGAATTTTGTACATTACTTTTTGGCAGTGGCATCTCTGCACAGTGGGTCCTGGGAAACAGTAAGCTTGCCCTCCAGCTGTCTTAAACAGAAGCTAACTTGCACTGCCTTAACCATCTTTTTGTCTTTTGACAAGATAGAGTAATTCTTTGAAAATCAAGCCATATACATTTTTTTTCCTTCAAAAGTGTCTAAGCAACAAAATAAATGAATATATTATTCATTCTGGGTTGTGTTAATTTTTCCTGCCAGAGGGGAAAAATGACTTTACAAGGAATTCCTGGAAGAATATCTTGGGACCTAAAAATAAAAATCATGGTTTTATTTTAAGCTTGTCAACAGGGGTGACAAGTGCAAGAATTGTAGCCCAGATGTGCGGGAAGCAACTCATAAATTCTATTTTCCACTACGTTTTATCTTGTCTGCCACTTTCCCTAAAATGGAAATCATTTTTAGTATCAGAGAGAGAGTTGGGAAATGTGGAAGTTTATTTGTAAAAGTGGCACTATGGTGAGCAAGCATTCACAGGGACACTGGCCTATTTTAGCAGCTGGCCTCCGGGAGAGAGGGATGCCCTACAGCTTGGCACTGGAGCTCTTTGGGATGCTGCTGAGCTTGTCATTGCTCTTCCTTTTTGGGGTCTCCAGGCTGATTTTAAATTCTCTAGGAGGTGACCATGAGACCTTATTAGATGTGCTTTAATTTCTCTTTCTAAGTTGGCTTGTGCAAATACAGATATCTAGGTTTTTTTTTCAGTCAGAGGGGAGAGGAAGGATAGAGTTGAGGAGTGGGCAGTAAGCATCCCCATTCAGAGGCAGATGCAGCCTGGTTTGGGGAGACGGTAGAGGACTAGAACATATTTGTGAGTATGGAGCTGGCCTGGGCGCTGAGATCCAGAGTGAGGAATGTGCCAGAGATTCCATCTGTTTGAGCTGGCAAGATTCATAGTGTGAATCAGTAGATCTCTTTTCTTAGCAAAAACCAGCAAAAGCCAAAATGGTGAATTCCCTTCTTGTGGGGGTCATATGAAGTGGAAGGAGATGAGATTCTATATGATTTAGAACTAGTTCATGAGCTACCAAATCTAAAAACTAGGAGTCAGATCAGATAAAATAGCATATTTCTAGCTTAAAGTTTTATGATCATGAATCTTATGGAAACATAGTTAACTTAGAAATTAAAGATTTAAGATTAAGTTAGAAATAGAAGTTGCTAGAAGTTCTCAAATGTATAGTTCTGACAACTTGGTTAAATCCCTGGCATGTGCAGAAAAGTTTCTGTGATTAAAAAATAACAGAAGTATGAGAGTTTTTCTCTGTCCAGCCAATTTTGTAGTCTATTTGGGAAGGTTAAAAACAGCTATAAAAGCTAAGTAACAAGGAAACAAAAAAATGATGGGTATATAACCAGAAGGAACCCTCATTTTGATTCCCATATCAGGAAGTTCTTGGGTTCAGTGCAAGACTTGAAACCTGACGTGGTCTATTCTGGCCACAGAACATTAAATGGTTTCTGCTCCTGGGAGTGCAGTGTCATCCCATAGTATTGACCTCAACCACATAGGTCCAAGTCTAGCAGCACATATCTGTCGTAGGACAGAAAGAAGAAACAAACCCAGACGTGTTATCAGCTGCCCAAGGTGGTAAATTTAGGTTTCATTAGATTGTAGAATATACGCTTTTTTTTTTCCTGGACAACAGATGGAACCATGTTGTTGGTTGTTCAGAGATGGACAGGAGACAGAAATCTATCAACCTGAAGTCAGCTTCAACTGCAGCTATCTGTCTGTTCTCCTGAGGAATGTGCTAGTGGTCCACAGAGCTCACCTTGCTTATCACGTGATATTTTCTTGACGTTGGTTGAAGCACATCACCTTAGGCAATGCATGAGGGCCAAAGGCCTCTTTTTCAGGGATGTGTGTGAAAGTGTCATTGTTGTGTGGGTTGGGGACCAGCTAAGGAAAAAAAGACATGAAGGAGAATGCAAGCATCTTACAGTCACCATTCAATAAGAAATCTTTATGACTGGACAAAGGAAAACATAAATGCCTTTTAACTTAGAATGCAAATTTCTAGTGATTTTTACTTTTTTAGTGTATCAGAAGTCACTGAGCAAGGTGAGTACCAGCACTTACAGAGACGGAGTCATAAAGGCTGCTCTCTAAAAGTAAAGGATGTGCAAAACCTGTAGTACCATTTAACAGATTTTTGAACTTGTTAATTATGTCATTTTGAAACTGGAATAAATATGTAATTCGAAGGTTGATTTTTCTGAAAAAAAGTAAGTCAAGTCAAAGTTTCTCAGAATCTACTGTTTGATTCTTGAGAGTATTCAGAATCCAAGATAGATGTGCATTTCAACATTTCAGTTTCTGCCTAAGTGAAGCTTCACTTAAAGCCTTCAAAATTACAGATGTAAAATGAGGTTGCATGTGATGTCAGTAGCTGTAATTCCTACTCTGGAGGTAGCTCGATGTGTCTGAAGGCTGAGTGAGCTGCGGCAGAATGAATGAATCTTTGACTTCACGAGATGCTGTTCTAGTCTGTAACCTTGTCGTGTGGAATCAGCCCATCTGATGCTGAACACTAACTTGAAATGGCTGGCCAAATGCAGAGTAACACATCAGAGCACTAGACCGGTGGAAGGAACCTAGATTGCAAGTCCAGTGAATTCTCTCCATCTTCATTTTGTTAGGTGTAGATTTACTTTTGTTATTGGTTGCAATTGCAATATTTTAAAATCATGATTATACGTTAACCCCAACTATTTCTAAAACATTGGTATTTGTATCATTTTTAGTGTAGCTTGATTTTTGTTTTCTTCTTTCTGGTACAAAAACTAGTTTCTCCAACCCCTGCCATGTATATCTGTGTCATGTACATCTATATCTACATACCTGTCTACTATCAATACCTACTATTTACAAGGTAGTTCAGTTCGTTTTAGATCAACTAGAATTTATTGAGTATCCTGTATGCTAATCCCTGTACCAGGGGCTTGAGATATAACAGTGAATAACTTCCTGGGGCTTATATCAGTCAATATAGGGTTACTGTCTATTGAACAAGATTATTTTTGGGTTTCTATTTGGGGCTATCATAATGCATGTATTTATTCCTAACCAGCACACAATAATGTTATGAAACAATGTTAGTAGGAGGAAGGTGAGAGCCTTCATTTTAACTGGGAGGACTTGGTTCTGTCTAAGATGTTGCTTTTGTTATGGGTTAGTGCTTGTTAGATAACATTCTGTTTCTGTGACTCATTTTTTCTTTTTGACCTTCTTATGTCCACTGAGTTTTAGGTAAAAAAAAAAAGGAAAAATTATCTGTAACCTCAAAACTTTTTATGAGGATTATGATTTTACTGTGTTTGATAATAAATGCCTTTTGCATGCACTGGATTTCAGCATACAGTTATGAACATTTCCTAGTGGACCAGCTTAAAAAAGGGAAAAGCTCCTTGAATTCATGATATGACTTTTGGCCACATTTCTTTGGCTTGGCCATCCTTAGTATTTTTTTTTTTTATTGTCACTCTTCCTCAAGGTCAAAAAGAAGATGCAAGGCTATGCAGGCCCTTAAGTGACATTTACTGGTCACCCTCCATTTCCAGTGGCCTCATGCTATTTACATCAACCCTTTAGCAGTTGATCTTGAATTAGCGAGTGACATTACATTTATTATTACTCACATTAAATCTTAAAGTAATATTAAATGCAAAGAGATTTATTGCCAAGTTAGATAATATCTTTCCAGTAATACGATATTACGACAAAAGATATTTTTATGAAAATTAGTTATTTCATTATCTCTTCAGTATAAACTTTAAATCAGAAGGAGAACTATGTCACAATACTTTTCATTATTGAAGCCCGAGTGTTAAAAAAGACAATAGTCTTTCTCAGGCAGAGACCTCAGAAACAAAACCCATGATTGGAGTCTGTAATGAAAATGACTCTTAAATGAATCTGAGAGTTAGAAATAGAACTCAGATCTTAAAAATGTAAAAAACAAAACAAAAAAGCAGACCCCTCCAAGGGCTGCATCGAGATTGGAAAGAAAGCAATTGGCAGCACCTCTTGCCACCTTCTGCCCATGGACTGTGTGTGTCTTCTCTGGTTCCTTTGTACCGAACTCAAACGTTGAGGTGGCCCTCAAATACATTTTTCTTTTTCTGCCAGACAAGTTCTCTTCCATTTATGTCAGATGAGCTTATTTTCTTGCCATTTTTTCATCAGCAGCATGACAAAGTTGTCACTCCTGGCAGAAAATAGAATAATTCAGTAAGTTTTATTTCCTTTGCTGATTTTGTATTCTCATCATCCCTATACCCCAGACTTGGTTAGAACCCTCAGTTATATGCAATTTTAGTGCAATTTTCTATTTCCTCATAACATTTAGCACAAAAGCAGTTAATTACTTCTGTACTTAGTTTCGTTAAAGTCCATTTCCCCTAGTAGCCTGTAAATTCTATAATAGCAGGAGGCCTATTTGTCTCATGTTCCCCTAAATCCACTGCTACGTAGTTGGTGTGGAGCAAAGCAATCAAGCATGGTTGACATTGGTGCCATTCTTTCAAAGTGCTTTTACCTAAAAGAAGACAGAGGTTTTATAAATGTCCAGATACCTCTTTCCTTTGCACAATATACCTCCTGCAGATCAAAAGATACCTGCAAAATATTATAGAGGGTTGGTTGAATCAAGACCTTGTTCCCTTCTCTTTCAGTGAGCCTTTGAGCCGTATGCTCATACCAGCTACAAATAGATCTAGTTCCTGTAAGTTATGTGATAGAAATTGTAATTAATCTTGAAAGGTGTATAAATAAATGTGGTTTTTATGGACACACTTAGAGACCGCTCCATTTCCCTCATGCTTTTTTTTTTTCTAGGCCTTACCTGTGAGTGAGTCGCTTCTTTCCTAAAAACAAAAACAAAACCCCCAAAACCCTGCTGATTAAACCATGCTTACACTGAGTGTAATCCAGTGTATAGGAAATCAGTATAGACTGGCTGTTTCTCAAAATACATACTAAATTGATATTTGTTGAATATTTACTTCTTGAGCGCCGTGGCATTCCTACGTCCCTTGGCCCCTTTCTTCCCTTTATCTACACTTCTATTTCATAATCTTTATCATCTGTGCTTTCTTTACCTCTGACCTATTTGTATTTTAACCATGCTGGCATTGGGCATTGCTTTTCATTATCTTTTATTTGTACTCTGCCATCTTTTCCTATTGCTCCATAATACAAATCTTCATTTTTTTCTTTTTAATGTTAAGATAATGTTAACTGTCCTTTGAAGCTCACCAGCTTATTTATGGAATCTTTCTTTACCTCTTAATGTCTATGTGATTAACCTCTTTTCTGTCTTTCTTGTCTTGTTTATTCTAATACCAGCCTTGATTCTGGAACTTTTACTCACTTTTAAATCTTTTGTAAAATAAATGGGTATTGTATTGATATACCTAAGTAGAGAGCAGAGCAGTGATGGTAGTAGGCAATGATAAAATAGTAAATTCTGTACCTAAGATTTCTCAGGCTGTTACATCTCATTGCAAAGTTCTCTGGAACTGCCAGTGAAGAGTCCAGTTGGATCATTCTTCTTATGACCTGGGTCTTCATATCTGTTAGGCTTAAGCCTGCACTAACTTTTTCTTTTTTTTGAGACAAAGTCTCGCTGTCGCCCAGGCTGGAGTGCAGTGGCGCGATCTCGGCTCACTGCAGGCTCCACCCCCCGGGTTCACACTATTCTCCTGCCTCAGCCTCCCGCGTAGCTGGGACTTACAGGCGCCCGCCACCTCGCCCAGCTAATTTTTGGTATTTTTAGTAGAGACGGGGTTTCACTGTGTTAGCCAGGATGGTCTCGATCTCCTGAACTCGTGATCCTCCCGCCTCGGCCTCCCAAAGTGCTGGGATTACAGGCGTGAGCCACCGCACCCGGCCTGCACTAACTTTTTAGTAGTCGTGTCACATTGTTGCTGTTTACTGAGTTTTCAGAAATCTAACCCTCCATAATAGGAATAACAATAAGAGTTAACAGAGACCACATACTTTCTGCATAACTGGCACATTACATGTATCAGTTGTGAAGCATAATATTATATAAAGGATGAAATAAAGGCCCAAAGTGGTTATGTAAATTGTCTAAGGTCATACAATTAGGAAGAGTTGAGGCAAGTGGTTCTTTTTTTCCTACAAAGACGTATGAATTGTATTTCCCTCATCTTATATTTGAATATTGCTGATTTCAGATACCTACTCATGTGGTATTCCTACTATGTTAGTTTCAACCCATTCATTAGGGTTGACTTACCAGCTATGGATCCATCTAATCATGTGCTCATTCTGCTCATATTTCTACATTGTCCATATGAATTTAATGCAACTGAAATCAAGAGTGAGATACTATGTTAGATCCTGTGCAGATGACAAGAAGAACAAAACACTTTTTTTGTGTCTGTTTTCTTTTTGTGGTTGCCTGTCTGGGAGGAGGGAACAAACAAATATACAGGTCATTATGTATTAACCATGATGAATTTTCTCTCCAATATATACAGACCAAGGGAAATTTGAAATGGGAAGAAATAGATCTTGTTTGGGGAAATAGGAAGGCTATATCTTAATGGCAGTATGCAAGCTGAACCTTAAAAGGGATGTGGAGGGCTGTGCAGGCCATGAGATTGTCAGCTGCGTGCGTGGAGTGGGCCTGGTGCAGGCTGTGTGTGTGGAACAGTAAGTTATTGGCTATCACCACAGCATGAGTGCTTTGGAGAGTGCAGTACACAATAATATTGGAGAGCTGGGTTTAAAACTTGGACTTGGCCATGCTAACAACAGTGTACTGGTTAGGAGCATGGACTCTGGAGCCAGACTACCCGAGTTTAAATCCTGCTGTGCCACTTACTACCTGTGTAATCTTAGGTACCTTAGGTAGTTTACTAAAACCTGTGCCTCAGTTTATCTGTCTGCAAAATGAAGTTAAAATATCAACTGCCTCTTAAGGTTTTTGTGAGGGTTTACTGGATTAATATTTGTTAAGCACTTGCACAGTGCCTGGCACATGGTAAGTGCTAAGTGCTCGTTAAAGAGAAGATAGATTTTTGTCTTTGGGAGAGGAAAGTGACGTGACAAAAGTTGGAAGTCAAAACAGTCACTGCAGTGGTGGTGCACATAGTGGATTAGTATGAGGCTGTGTATGTACTAGGGGTTTGGGGTGAGGCAGGGGTTGTAGTGAAAGCAATTGGGAAGCCAATGGAATGGGCAGGATGTAAAAGAGAATAGTGAGAGGGCCACTTTCATTCGGGATTCCATTAACTTTCACACCACTAATTTGTTTTCCTTTTTGGCTGGTCACAAGCTCTCTTTTTGCTCCCTTCTGCCTTTTGAAAAAAGTAATCTATAAAGCAAGCCAATAGTCAAGAATCTTTCAGCTGCTGTGCAATAGACACAGTAAGACATGTTGTTGAAAATTTGGATAGATAATGACTCTTTATCATGCCTACATTTTACTTCTATAATCTGAGGAAAGCATATAATTCATTGCTTTCTCTGTAGGTGTGGTTAATACACACACACACACACACACACTCAACGACAGCAACAACAAACCCAACCTATTGAATATCTTATCAGCAGCCCCATTGCTATGTAAAATTTTGTAACTGCTACTGACCAATCGATATAAACCTGATAATCAAGCCAGAAGTTCTCCAAATATGTTAGAGGAAATCTAATTCTAATCTTAAACCGCTAATATCCCTTTCAGCACATGTAATGTACATGTAATGCACATACAGCAAATGATAGGTTAACAGTAGAACTTGGCTATATATAATAATAGCTATTTCAGGACACTCTGAAGTTCTGCTTGCTAAGATTCAATTCAAGATGAAAGATCAGATAGGTATTGTAACATGCAACCCTGGATAGCGAGGTAGTTTAAAAATAGGTAGTCTGCTTCAAACTTGGAAGAAGTATTGATTGAAGCTGTGAGGAATGGCCTTTTTCTCCATTTCTGATTTGTCGGAATGATCTGTCTTAAAGGCTGCAGGTAGCTTATGCTACCTCAGATCTATGAAGGTAGGACCTATGTTAAAAGAAAGGAAAATAATTGTTGTGCAACTAGTCATAATTTTAGAATTATGTAGAATTTGACATGGACCTGTGTTTTCAGATCCTGCCTGGTCCCAGCATTTGCAGTTGCCTTCTTCCCAGAACTGAGGCTGTCCATGACCCATCAGTAGTCCCTTCCCAGTCTTGTAGTCATTCTCAACCTTGGTTGGACAATGAAATCATCTTGGGCACTGGAAAAATCCCAACGTCCAGACACACCCAGAGATTCTGATCTAATTAGATGGGGAGGGGATCCAGGCATCAGCGATTCTAATGTGCAGTCAGGGTTGAGAATCTCTGCTCTAGAGACCACTCGTACCTCAGGCAGGAGAGATTTCAGGAGATTGAGGTGAATGCTCTTCAGCTCAGCGATGCCATGATTGCTGTTGTTGTCTGGCCTTGACATGGCTCCACTATTTGATAGCTCATTTCTCTACCAGCGTCAAAGACTCAAATCCCACCTTTGACCACAGTTCTGATAACAGGAGTCCTGCTTTCTTTTCCTGTGGCCAATTCCACAACTTGTTAATTTGCCCAGTTCATCACAGTCTGGAAGACTGGGATTCTTTTTCATTTTTTACATATGGGGATTGAAGGCTTGCTTGATGAATTGCTGCTAGAATGTCTTGTGCCAACTGAAAGTTCCATATAGCACTCTTCCTGAATGCCTGCTTTCAGTATTCCTCCTCCTAGGACACACTCTTGTTTGGGTTGTTTGGGTTGGGTGTCCCTGGTAGGAGGGCTGGTCAGAGCAATCACCGAGGGCCACATTCTCAGGGTAGCTTTGTGCTGGTTGACTTGACCTGCTGCGTTTCTTGCTGGGTCCCGTTCTGTTTTTCCCAGTGTTTGTTCCAGTGTAGAGGCTGGGTGTGGTTCTTGATATGGGCCCTTCATGTCTACATCTGCCCTAACTGTAGGTCACCAAATCTTACACAGCCTTTTACATGACAAAAGGTATTGATTCAGATGAACCAATTCTGAAGACCAGGCTACTGGGCACTGGGCTCCCAGACGGAGGGTGAATCAGAACCTTCTGAGGATCCTGAAACATCCCACTTCCTACTGAGATCACTAATGTACAAGTCTAGGAAGCCTTTCTTGTGTGGACCAATCCTATGAATCCCTCCGTCTGGTGGCTCTGGTGGTAGTGTGGTGCTTAGTGTGTGAGCCAGCCTCCATCTGGTGGCTCTGGTGGTTAGTGTGTGAACCACTGTCTGCAAACAGTGGCTTGAATGTTAAAGATTTGCTTTGGGTAGATTTAACCTCATTATTATTTTTTCCCCCTTTGTTAGTAATACCCAGAGTGTTTCATCTATTACCTCCTTTATCTTCTAGAAATCTGGGAATTAGGATTTGCAGATGCCCACTCTTTTATTGATATGGAAGGAGAAAGCATGGGGCTTACCTAAAGGTCAGAGAGAGAGAGAAAGAATAGATTATAACTTTTATTCTCAGCCTGGATTACGTATTTCTTGTGTATCATATTTAGCTTCACAATTTTAGCTGGCTTAAAAGAAAAAGAAAAAAAATCTATTAGTGTTCAATAATTGAAGATTTTGTTTGTTGTTAAAACCAGGAAATTAGATCATTTCCCTGGTCTAATTGATCTGAAATAAATCGCAGACTGAGGGAGAGATGAAGAGGGAGACAAACTAATGCGTGATAACTTTTTTAACACTCAGTGTTCTGGGACGTTATTGCTGACCCGGTCAGCATAAGCATTATTTGAGGAGGATGTCCCTATGAGCTGCCTTGAAAAATTATGTTCAAAAGTCAAATTTAAGTCAAATAAGTGGATTTATTATGGAATTTCTACTGTAAGCAAATTCCTCAAGTGTGTTTATACAGGTTGTGTCTCACTTGGCTCTGATTTTTTTTTATTTTTATTTTATTTTTTGAGACAGAGTTTTGCTCTTGTCACCCAGGCTTGAGTGCAGTGGCCTGGTCTCGGCCCATTGCAGCCTCTACTTCCCGAGTTCAAGCAGTTCTCCTGCCTCAGCCTCCCGAGTAGCTGGGATTACAGGCGCCCACCACCATGCCCTGCTAATTTTTGTATTTTTAGTAGAGACGAGGTTTTGCCGTGTTGGCCAAGCTGGTCTCAAACTCCTGACCTCAAGCGATCCACCATCTCAGCCTCCCAAAGTTCTGGAATTACAGGTGTGAGCCACTGTGCCCAGCCCTGGGCTCTGATTTTTGAAGCAGCTACTTTGCTTAATATCTGGCTTATTAACTCATTCTCACTTTGACGTGTTCCATCGTGGACTGGATGCTACCCATTAATTGTCCAACTTCAGGGAACATCAGCAGACACATGTGTTTGGGCCTCATCTCTGGAATTTTTGATTGATTAAGTCATGGCAAGGGGATTGGGGGGATGGGAGTAGGGGCCTGAGTGTCTGCATTTTTCAGAAGCTTTCCAGGTGGTTCTAGTAGATGCAAAAGCCGAGAAATACTATTGCAGAAGGATACAAATACACAGGTGTGGCCTTTAGAGATGCTTCCAACCCTGAATTTCCTTATAGGTTGATCCAGTGTGAAGTGTCAAAAAGTTTTGGAAAGATTTAGAAACTTACAAAAATATGAAGTTAACAAAGACAAAAAATATACATTATTGTAGAATTATTTACCAGTAAGAAGGATTTTCTACTGGGCTATTTCAAATAGAGTCTCTAGCACATTCTACATATAAGTTGATTAAAAAATATAAGGTGTTAAAAAATACAAGATTGACATACAGTTTTTTGAAACACATCTAACTGGGAAAAGTAGCCAGGATGTCTCAGACCTCTTATATTTTGCCAGAAAAGACGTTGTTTGAGACCTAAAGTGTTGGTACTTTAATATTTTGGGATCTGGGAAAACTAACTCTAAGTTTACATTATTATTATTAATAGGGAGGTACCAGTATAGTTGAATTAGACAAACATTTAATGGGAGATTTATTGGATGAAGTGAAATTATGGAGGTCTTCGAGGTCTTTGAGCGTCGCTCTTTGAAAGTGTTTAAACTTTATTCTGAAAGCAGGGGAATCCATCGAAGCAGGGGGTGACCTGATGAGATTTTCACCTGAGAAAGATCACCCAGCGGGAATGGATGAATTAGAGGAAGGGAAGGGCAGTGTGGAGATTGGAATCCCAGTCAGTAGCTTATTTCAGCAGTCTGAGCTAGAGAAGATGGCACAGGCCCACCCATAGCTGGGGGTGGGTGGAACAGAGAAGGTGGGAGTTGTGGAAATGATCTCCACATAATTTATCTTCTAAATCTGGACTACTGTGAGAGTAAAGGAAAGTACAATTAATAGTAACACCAGGCTGGGCATGGTGGCTCATGCCTACAATCCCAGTGCTTTGGGAGGCTGAGGCAAAAGGATCCTTGAGTCCAGGAGTTCAAGACCAGCCTTGGCAACATAGAGAGCCCCTATCTCAGTTTTTAAAAAATTATAATAATAACCCTAGGACACAAGGTGTACATGGAAACTGTCTCAAACAGGGACATATAATGGTGCTAAATGTGGAGAGAACAAGGACAACTTCTAGGGATTTTTCAAGGAGTTGAGGAAAGCTGGACAGAAATTTGTATCTGGAGCTCAGGAAAAATGGGCTGAAGACATGTATTTGGGATCTTCGGTATAGACAATAGTGATAAAGGATGATGCCTGGATTAATTACATTCATTTAAGAATTGGGATAAGAAGGAGAGAGCCAAGGATCCTGTACCTATTTGTAAAACCAGAGCAAAAAAGTATCGTTCATCTGATCCTCTTGAAAATCATGAACACTTAGAACATGAACAGACAGGGTTTTTCTTTCTTTCTTTTCTCCCATACTATGAAAGTTCACTGGCTTAACATGTGGTGTCTTCATTTATCCTCTTTATACTTCATTATTTCTTTTCTTTCCAATCAGCAAATTGCATTTTAAATAGTCTTGGGTACTCAGGAAATAATTATATAATTTAGAAGTTCTCATTACCCCCCTACAGTCCACAGTATTTTTCTTTCAAACCTTTAGAGATTTGGCAAGCCTTTCCCTTTAGTACCATGGCGGGTTTCTTTAAAGCAACTTCTAGAAAAGGTATTATTTTGGGGTCATGTAGGGAGATCAGAATTTTTGTTTAACCTCTTCTTCTGAAACTGTATAGCACATTCTACTTCCAACGTGGAAGATTTAATCACCGTCCTGTAGCATGCATTAAATTAATAGAATGCTACATGAGCTGATTTAAGAGGCTTTGTATAATAAGTTGATCAGCTGCATTGGTACGACTCCCTCCTGTGTTGGCACTTTGGATGTTTGCTTTGTGTTTTGACTATTGTCTTTGGGACTGTAAATTACTCAGGAAAGCTCATCAGAGTAAATTAAGTTCCACATCTAATTTTCATCAAGATTTGTATTTTATTCAACTTTACTGTTTGGCTAATTGAGGCTTACAGAGGCCAAGTGCCTTGGCCAAGGTTATCGAGCATGTTAATATCTTAGCTCAGACGAGTTTTCTTTCAGTCCCTGTTGATTCCTGCATTATATATTCATCAGTCTGATAATAAACATCCAGTCATCCTTGTTGCTCTCCTTATGAACTGGCTGTGTTTAAGGGTCCTCCACACCAGTGGGATTTATGGGAAGTCTGCATGTCCATGCATTATCTTTTATCTGAAAACGAGAAACATATAGAGATCAATTATGATAATCTCCTGCATGGCAGATGCAGCTCTCGAGGGATTTGTTACCCCATGACAGCAAAATCAAGCCAGGGGCTGCTCAGCTCACCACTCGGATGCTTGAGCAGAGTGGAATGATAAGTCATAGACTGGTATTTGAAGCTGGCATGGTAGAAGGCAGGATGGCCTGCAAATAAATTACATTTCAGGGTCATGAAGCCTTTGCCAGAATAGAAATGTTTTGCATTCATTTCCTAGAGGCTACTGGAAGTGTGGCATAGCTGTTAGATTTTTGTTGCTTGAGGGCTTTGTCTGCCCAGATACAGAATGTGAAGCATGCAGAAATCCAGCTAGGAGACTATTCCAGAAGGATCAGACAATAGGAACTCGTAATTAGCCTCCACAGTCCTGAGTCTTCTAGGATACGCTAGAATGCAAAATACTTTGAAAAATTCCTGGGTTGAAATTTAATTTAAATATATCAAGTTGAGTACCATGAATAAAGAGAAGGGTATACTGTAATTATGTATAACTCGAGGTATGAATTCATCTAAAACTACATTCAAGCTATGTTTTTTTTCTCTCTGGTGAAACTGTATTTCCATGCTAATTTACTTTTTTAATGAAAACAAATAGTTTTTTATTATTGGTCTCCTCTTTTAGTTAATAATGCTTTTTATTTTAAGTAATTCCTGTAATTTGTGTCTCTTTTCTTCTGTCTGTCATCATCACGCACACATCTGTATGGCAGGGAAGACGATGTTAATGTTAACATAAGGGCAATCAGCAAGCCAGTTAATGACTTACCCCAGCACAGATAGCTGGGAGCTGCTTTGCTGTCGGGCAGAGATAAATTAGAAAGGGAGAATGATGATTTAAAACAATGCCTTAGAATGATTATCAAACAAAGGCAAGCATTTAGCAAGCTGTTAAGCCGAAGAGAAATCCCCAGGAAGGAGAAAGGCGACAGCCTTTATATAGCAATAAGGGCAAATGGTAAGAATAAAGTGTCAGCCCAGGCACACTCTATGTCAATTCAAGTGACTAAAGGCCAATTTGGTGCAGCGTGTTTGGATCATATGTTGTAAAATGCATGACCTTGTTTCCTGATGCTGATTTATAGCTTGATGTGCTTCAAGCTTTATTTTCTTTCATGAAAAAATCCTCAACCCTTGATGGGAAAGTGGCAAACCTGAAGTAGCCGCAGAGGTCTGAAAGCGCATCACTTCTTGAAGGCAGCACAGCTCATCCCTGGCTTGGATTGCTTTGTGAGTGGAACTAACAGGCAGGGACAGTGTCTTGTCAGAAATACCATAAAGTGTAAAATAGAGTCAGGTTCTTCGCTAGGTGAAGTGGGCAGAGCTGTTAGAGGTACAACCACTCCACTTAAAGAGGATTCAGGTCTCATCAGGATCAAAGGAACGCAGTTCAACAGCAGTGGCTCAGATGGTCCTCAAAGGAATGTGTAGGGCTGATTTGGGAGTTATTTATTGAATTGATCTATTCCTGCAAATGCCTAGAAAACTCACATGTTCATCTTACACATTCTTGGAGCTTGTTTTCCAACATGTGGCATTACATGGGGGATAGAGTCCCTGCCTTTAGCACTTCGCTATTTTTCTTCTGGGTTTTGGCTGGCTGGAATTAAAGTTTCTACACCAATCATGTCCTTGGTTGGCTTCTTCCACTTTGAGGATATTAAACTCTTTTTTTTCTATGTAAGCGCAGAAATGCATTCACACTGAACTCAGTGTTTTGCTGCCCTTTCCCTGTGCCTGTTTTTGGAGCTCTGCTCAGGTTGGGGATGTAACCTTGCCCGCCTCTCATCCCCTGGCACTCAGTTAACCTTGGTTGGGTAATAATGCACTGCCCAGGTGGAGTTTGGGGCTCACATTTCTTCAGTGAATTTTGTGTTCATGGGTAGCATGGTGTTCCTGCCTAGATTATTGTGGTGCTCATTTGTGACTGGATCAGAATGATAAGCTGCTTTTCAGAGCAGGTACAAACGCAGTGCTGAGGGACCTGTGTTGATGCCAGAGCACTTTTCCTTTATTGGTGTAAACAGTGAGTACACTAATCCCTCATCATCAAGAGAACAGACTTCCAGTCGTTGCCCTGCTGAGCTCTGGATGTGGAGAGGGGTTGGGGCTTTCATTGTGTGCTTTCAGAAGAGACCCTTGGACTTAGAGCTTTGTCACTTGTGACCCTGTCCTTCTCTGCTTGTTAATCCATTCATAACCAGGGAAATAAGAAGGAATTGTAAAATGCTGAAGCTCTAAGAGACTTTAGTCCCTTCCAATTATTTAGTTTACATATGAAGGGAGTGAACCCAGTTACTTCAGTTTGGCCAGTTTAAATGATCAGTAGCTGGGACTAAACCAGAACATGGTTCTCGTGATCCTCAGCTAAAACCTTCTTTGACTCCCTCACTCAGGTTCTCCCTGAGATGAGCACAGTGACCAGGAGCAGGGATTAGGGATAATTGTTGGGTTTCCAGAGTCAAGTTGCAGAGTGGGCTGAGGATGGGCTCATCCATTTTTTTGACTGGTTCTCAGAGTCAGAAGGGACTGAATTGTATGTATTATTTATCTCATAAAATATCCAGTACAGTAGGGATCACACTATACACACTAATAAATAGAAAAACATTATGTGAACTAATGAGGGTCATATACATGTGGTAGGGTCATAAAGGCCTGTGTTTGGATCTTGAAAAGATATATAACCTTGGACAATGAAACTTATCCTCTCTGAAGTGTAGCTTCCCAACTGTAAAATGGAAATAATACCTACTGTGTAGAGTTATTGTGAGGAATAACTATGGTAACATATAAAAGCTTCTGATATAGTAACTGGAACATAGTAGGTACTCAATAAAATGCAGTTTACTTTTCTTATTTTGACATTTCTCCATGGCTTAGCTTACTAAGCACCCTCTAGAACATGTAGACTTATTTCTTTACTCTCTGAACTTTCTATCTTTGTATAGTTTTAGCCTTCAAGATTTCCAGAGAATATTTTGGGAAAAAGATTCAAATAAAGAAGGCCACTGGAAGGCGTAGGATAGGAAAAGAAGCCAAAAGTAAGACTGAATGTAGAAGATAATACAAACTTGGGAGTATAAAAGATGAAGGCTGAGAAAACTTTATCCTGATGATTAGAACAAAATAATTGTTTTAGGTCAGAATCCCATGTAATTCTATAAGAAGGGTCATGCCCTTCTTATTCAGTTAAGCAGCTCTTTAAACTGTTTTAAAAGAACAGCTAAAACAGTTCTTCTAATTAGCTATTTGATTTGCTCTAAAATGATCCCATCTAACTTAGGGCAAAACCTCTCACAACAACTGTTTCCAGTTAGTAAAATTTTAAGGTTATTTGCCATTATTCAGAAAATGCCCATTTGATGCTTCCAAAGGACAGGAAATGGGAGTTGGGAAAAGGTACAGATATACAGCTAGCAAATGGAGAGGATGTTCTTCTCTAATAACACCCAGGTCAGCGTGGTCATCAGTCATGACTGTGGCCAATAGCAGAGGAAGGAAAGGCAGACAGTGTCGTGCATGAATGGGCACGTCTTTCAAGCCTGCCATCACACCTCTCCAACAGCCAGGAATGGGCCTTAGCACAAAACTGGCAGAGAGAGAGAGTCTCTTAATAGATACTTATCTTGTCTTCTCCCAGATTCCAAACATGCCAGGCCTGGTCAAGCTGTCCTATCTGCTTTTAGAATTGAAGAATTGTCTGAATACATGAATATTTTCCAAAACAACCACACAGAGGAACATTTTAAAAAGGGAACAGAACTGGCTAATCATTCTGTAACTGATGAAAAAGAAATTTGGTCTGATTTCTTATATGTTTGACCTGTTTTGAAAATAAGGAAGGAAAGGCATTACTTGGTTTTTAGTCAAGGAAACGTTTCATATAGAGCTGCAGAATGACGGTGAGATGAGAGAGAACAGTCAATCAGTCTTAAGCAGGAAGAAGAAGGTAAGGCTTGGGAAGCTATTGAAACAGTAGGCACATGTTTAAGACTTGACATTATCTTTATACCTTAAAAGTGTTTAAATTTTAAAAAAAGTATTAAAAACCCATTTTAACCATCCATCCCACTTCAGAACCAGAAAACTCTAGGTGTTAATAGGTCGTCTCGTGGAGACTTGTGAACTGACTGTCAGAAAAAGAAAATGTTTCGAGGCATTTGTTGGGATGGGTAAGAAATATAACTTTCAGAAGGTGCTGGAATATCCTGAGTGAATGATAGGAAGTTACAATGGAGGGTGCCTATGTGAGGATTATTATCAAGAGCATTTCTCAAGGACAGCTCTGTACTTGTTTTTGCTCCACAAAGCAGATACCTAAAAACAGGCGTAATCTTACTGTAGAGCACCAGGTACAGAAAAATACATAGCAGGTATCTTTTCAGGCTAATTCTTGATCGAGAGAAAAGTAGACTTTAAATTGGTGATCGATTCCAAAGAGAAAATTAGTGGCCTGAGGTTATTCATTTTTCATAAAGCAAAACTTCTGTAATTGTTGAGTAGTATATTCTAGAATATTCTTTGTTCATAAAATCAAGCTAGCTGGCCTGGAATTCTCAATTTTTACCCCTGACTTTAGTTGAATCCTTTGTTTACTGCTGTTACGTATTCATCAGAGGTGGCGAATGTATCTCTTTTCTGTCTTTTTTTATTTTTTTTTTTTAAGAATTTAAATCAATTGACAGGGGTTAGGAACAAAGAATGCTGTGATTGATTACCGATGTCAGCCAAAATGGGAGGAAATAGGTTATTTTTTATGCCTTCTAGTTCATCCTCATTTGCAAATTTTTAGCCAAAAATGATTGTATGTATGATATTGTATTACTTTAAGAAATAAAAAAATTTGACAGAATGTTAAGATTTGAAAAATTGGAAAGTGGATACAGAAGTAGCCATTACATTAAATACCCATGACTTTTTTTTTGTCCATGTGAAATACTGCATAAGAAAATATTTTGGCTGGGCGCAGTGGCTCACGCCTGTGATCTGAGCACTTTTGGAGGCCGAGGTGGACGGATCACCTGAGGTCAGGAGTTCGAGACCAGCCTGGCCAACATGGTGAAACTCCATCTCTACTAAAAATACAAAAATCAGCTGAGTGTGGTGGTGGGCACTTGTGATCCCACCTACTTGGGAGGCTGACACAGGAGAATCTCTTGAACCTGGGAGGCGGAGGCGGAGGTTGCAGTGAACTGAGATCGTGCCACTGTACTCCAGCCTGGGCAATAAGAGCGAAACTCCCTCTCAAAAAAAAAAAAAAAAAAAAAAAAAAAAAAAAAACCAATAATAATAATAAATACCAGTAATTTAATTTCAGGTTTAAGTTGTATATTTCAAACTGTCATTTTTCTCTTCAATTATTTTTTGTTTTATTTTGTTTTATTTAACTTTTTCACTCAGGAAGCAAAGTTGTCCACTTCTGTAAATTTCTGTAATATTTCCATTTAGCTAATTCTATGACTCCTGACTTTCCACCTGCTTCTCCATTGTGTGTGTGTTTTCTCTTTCTAGAAAGATGTGTTCTGATCTCTTCATTGACATGAGGTTTGTTGAAGAACTGAGGTTATAGATCCAATGATTTCCGACTTATGTAAACCACTATAGTTTCTCAGGCATCTGCCATCCCCACCCCGCAATGCTAGAAGTAAAACACCTGCAGCAGCTGGAGAAAATTGGTTCTGGACTTTCAGTTTCTAGTGACCTACCCCTGGGGAGAAACAAACAGCTCTCTTGGCAGTTACTACAGACATGGCCACCTCAGTTTGCCCCAAGGCAAAAGTTACACTGCTGGAAAACAGTGTCAGGTGAAAACGGGTTTTATAATTAAGGACAAAAAATACGGGAAACTTGATGAATCTTTCTTATAAACCAGTGCTGCTCAGAATATATAATTTGACAGATTTATCTCTACCTTCAGTGGGTGGTGCTGCAATTTTTAATTAGCTTTTACTCTCAAGTGAAGTGTTTCGATTGTATAGGACTCCAGAGCAATGCATATTTATCATTACCCCTCATTGTTACCATCTGCAGAGCAGTCAGTAGCCATCAGCAGATGGGCAATTGAGTGGGATTCAGTCTTCCCGCAGGATTCTCTGAGCACCGTGAGTTTCTATCTTAGAGCCTATTCTATTTCTTGTAATCTGTAAATTGTTACTTTTATATCATCTGGTTCATGCCAGTTGTAGTATTTTTATTTTATTTTTTTGAGATCAGGTCTCGCTGTGTCACCCAGGCTGGAGTGCAGAGGCACAATCATGGCTCACTGCAGCCTCATCCTCCCTGACTCAAGTGTTATTCCCACCTCAGCCTCCCAAGTAGCTGGGACTACAGGCACATGCCACCCTGCCTGACTAGTTTTTAAAATTTTTGTACAGACAAGTTCTTGCTGTATTGCTCAGGCCAGTCTCAAATTCCTGGACTCAAGGGATCCTCCCTCCGCAGCCTCCTACAGTGCTGGGATTATAGGCATGAGCCACCGTGCCTGGCCCCATCTTTATTTTAAAGCCCCTTCTTTATTGATCGTTTTGGCATTCCCAAAGAGAAAGTATTGACAATACTGGAATAGAAGAAAGCTTTAAAATAGTCCAAAAATTTTTTAAAAGAAATATAAAATAGCAAAATAAAAAAATCAAATTTAAAAATAGGCATATACAAAAAAGAACTTCAGCGTATACCTTAAACCAACTTCAGCACATACCTTAATCCAGAGTTAATCTGAACCATATTATGTTCCTAAATCTCAAATCCCAACTATAAAACTTCTAGAAGAAAAGAGAAAAAGGAAATATTTATGACCTCGTGTTAGGCTAAGATTTCTTAGATATGACATTAAAGGTGTGATGGATAAAAGAAAAAAAAATGAATGACTATTTGCAAATCACATACCTGATAAAGGATTTGTGTCCAAATTATTTAAAAATATTCAAAACTTGATAATAAGAAAACAATGCAATTAAAAATGGGCAAAATATTTGGACAAATATATGGAGGACAAATATACGGATGGCAAATACCCACATGAGAAGATGTTCACCATCGTTTCATGGATGGCAAATAACCACATAAAAAGATGTTCACCATCATTTATCATTTAGGAAATGCAAATTAAAACCACCGTGAGATACCATTCAGCACTTACTAGAATGACTAAAGTTAAAAGACTAACCATATGAAGCATAAATGAGAATGTGGATCAACTGGGAGTTTCATACACTGCTGGTGGCAATGTAAAATGGTACAACCATTTTAGAAAACAATTTGGCAACTTCTTTAAAAAGTTAAATACATATATACCGTATTACCCGAGCCAGTCCATTCATAGGTATCTACTAAAGAGAAATGAGAGCATATATTCATATAAAGAGTTGTGTATGAGTTTTCATAGTTGCTATATTTCTAGGAATGCTATTAGCCCCAAACTAGAAACAATGAAGATGTCCATCAGTAGGTGAACTGATAAACAATATTGGGATATATCCATACACTGGAATATTATTTACCAATGAAAAGGAATGAATTTATAATACATGCAAGAGTGAAAGAAGCAAAACAAAAAGGATACATACTGTATGATTCCATTAATATAAAATTCTTGAAAATTCAAACAGATCAATTGTGAAAGAAAGCAGATGGATGGTTTTCTAGGATGGGGAGTATAGAATGGAATGGGGGAGGAAGAAATTACAAAGTAATATGAGGAAATGTGATCAGGTAATAGATATACTTATTACCTTAATTGTGGTGATGGTTTTGCCATTGTATGTGCATCAAAATTTATCAATTGTGTACTTCAGGTATGTTAATATAATTATATGTAAATTATGGCCGGGGGCAGTGGCTCATGCCTATAATCCCAGCACTTTGGGAGGCTGAGGCGGGTGGATCATCTGAGGTCAGGAGTTCGAGACCAGCCTGGCCAACATGGTGAAACCCCACCTTTACTAAAAATACAAAAATTAGCCAGGCGTGGTGGTGCGCACCTGTAATCCCAGCTACTTGGGAGGCTGAGGCAGGAGAATCACTTGAACCTGGGAGGTGGAAATTGATTGCAGTGAGCCCAGATGGTGCCATTGCACTCTAGCCTGGGCGACAGAGCAAGACTCTGCCTCAAAAAAAACAAAAAAGTAAATTACAACTTAATAACACTATTAAAAAGAAAAAGAGGGAAAAGGGAGGGAAGGAAAAAAGAGAAGGAAGGAAAAGAGAAAGAAATGGGAGGGAGAGAAGGAAAGAAGGGAGGAAGGGAGGAAGGGAGGGGAGGCAAGATAAGGCCTGGACTTGAAATCAGAGACAAATCTTGAATCTATCATTTACTTGCTGTGTACCTGTGGATAAATTGTATAGCCCTCTGAACTCAGTTTTTCTTTTCTGTAAAATGAAGTTAATAATATCTACCACATACTCAGATACTGTAGGTAAAACTATTTATGCAGATTGCTCAAGAAATATTTGGCGTTATTATGAATATTACTGATGGTATTTGACAAGCAGATACAAACTGCAGCAATTTCAATATTTGGCATTATTATGAATATTACTGATGGTATTTGACAAGCAGATACAAACTGTAGCAATTTGGGGCCTTTCCCACATACTTTGGGGAGAAATGTCTGCAGTCCTTTGAGATGGGAGGGGGTGTTAAAGTGGATGTGATGTAGAGAGAAGGAGCAAGAATGTTTATCTTTTTCTGAGAGACGGAAAAAAAACCCCCAAACTTGCTACACCTCTGATGGCACAGGAAATGTACTGCAGCTTCCCTCCTGTCTGGGGTCTACAGGTCCTAGCATGCAATGGCCTGATTTCATGTGGGCCACAGAGCACTGCTTGTAAGGACGTGTAGCTTCTGTTGGCTACCCATGACGGAGAGGAACTGAAGCAGAAATGGGCAATAAATTCTTAATGCATTGCACACATTACACATCATGTTATTTTTAAACAAAAGGCATACCTTGCATTTTCCCAGTAAGCTAGAATGGCCAACTATTGCTTGGATAACCCGAACAGCTTTTATAAGCACAAACGTGTTTATACAAACTTGTTTAGAAACATGCATGCACTGTTCAAAAAAATTTGCAGTTTTTCTTTCCATTAAACATCTCCTTCTTGGCTAGCTCAGAGTGTGGAAGTAGACTCAAAGCACTAAGCCATTTAAAATAGAAATCAGAATTTAATAAGGGAATATCAGGTTTCATTTAAAAGCTTATCTTCACCTCCTTTTCTTGTGCTGTCAAGTGAAAGAAAAGCTAGCTTTATAATTTATATATTTATAAATTTAGCTTTTATAATTTATAAAAGCTAGCTTTATAAAATAATAGCCTTTATAATTACATAGCTGCTTTAGATTATATGTGAGATCTCACATACTTTTCCACACCTTCCCCCCGACCTCCCTATCCCACCTCCTTCCTTCTCTGCCATTCAACCCTTTCCCACCCTGGCTTGCTTTCATATGCTTCTTAAGGAGCTGACAGAATGATGGAGCTCTGTTGATTAAGCTGCTGAGTGGCGGTGGCCCTTATTAATTTAGGGGTGACAAGCAAAAAATGAAATGAAATGAAATAAATGACTTTAGTGTGAAATGTTTCTCACTGTGGATCATCATCCTAGCCTGGCTGGATAGAAAATTAGGTGATTTTGGTTTCCACTGCTCAGAAGAGCGTGAAATCCAATGGAACTCAACTTTGACAAATGTTTACTATCTTCTCTGAGGTCCTTTCTCACAGTTGGTCTTCGTATTCATCACTGAACACCATTAGGATCCTCACCCCTTGTTAAGAACTTGGCCAAGGAATTAGCAACAGGACCCACAGGTGCTCTTTCACATGCATTTTTATGGTGGCCCCTTCTTGTTTTCCTAATCATGTCTATTGACCGCACTGTTGATCACAGAATATTATGTCCACAGAAGCCAGAGCTGAATATTGGAAATCATATTGTTCCCTAGAAACTGTTATCGTAAGGAAGTAATGTAAAGGATCATCGTGTAGAATAAAACCATATTATTATATTTGGGGCTGTTTTGTCTGTAAAAAGAGATAGTTCTTGCTTGATCACCTGCATGACAAGGTGGTCAGTTTTGAGTGCAGGCTTTATCTGAGTTGAGTGGTTAGAGGTTGAAAGGAGAGATGTTTCGCAGATCCTTTATAATAAATGATGAGGACCGAGAAATTATTGTTAGCTCCTCTGTGGCAGTAAGATAATGCATCCTTGTGTAGATGATAATATTTTTATTTGTAATGTAGACAAAACGTTATTTAGAAAATGTATAGAAGTGGATATTACCCTTCACTCTATCACTGGAAATCTGTAGTGGGTACAGACCTAATGAAGTTTCTTCAGCTTTAGGAGGAACCAAGAAAGTCAGCTATTCTCTGTCTCACCTGTGAATCCCTCCACAGCACCCCCAAACCTTGTTTGACACATTCGGTGAGAAGGAACTCGCTACCTCACTGTTACTGGATAGTTATGTCAGAAAATTCATCCTTCTTTTAGCCAAAATCAGCCTTTCAGGAATTGAACTAGTTGATTCAACTCTGCCTTCTGGAGCCTCTGAGGATAAATCAAATCTGTTTCTGCCAGGAAGCCCTTCATGTGTGTTTTTTTTTTTAGACAGTTCTCGTATCTCCACTGAAGTTCTCTTTTTCTCCACCAAGTAACATAATCCTCATTTCTTTCAGTAGTTTCTCACTCAACCTCCTCTGGGGTCTTGCACAATTCCTGATGCATACTAGGCCTTCAGTGAATGTTTGAGTTGACAGATTCCTGACGTCAGTTGTGTTCTGAGTTCCACTGAGATTCTACTGACAACTGTCTTCTACTCCGATTCCACTCTCTAGAATGTGGAAATAGCAGTGATTCTGAGGATGTTTTGATGCTGATAACATCTATACCTGATTGATGGTAAACCATTCTCTTGACCTCACGTTTCCTCCTGGAATGGTTGATTGGTCCTCCCTTCCTTTGTCTTTCTCGTTTGCATCAATTCCCAGAGAAGAATGTTTAAGAGAAAAAGGTGTGTTTGTGTAAATGAATCTAAAATGAAAGATCTAGGAAAGAAGCCTAAGCTTTGGGGGAACATACAAGTCCTTTCATCTTTCCTAGTTGATGGAAAAAATTAGAAATTGTAGTTGTAGTTAAGTTAATTTTAATTCATTCATGTATGTAATGAGCCAGATCATTTTTATTTATTTCAGGAAGGTCATGTACATTGAAAATGATATTATACAACTTCTTCTGAGGTTTTGGCAGCATATATGACAGCAGGCAAAGATGTAGGGGAATATGCTTATTCCTGAGCATAAGTACTAGTTAGGAGTGTGGGGTTTCCTCCCCAGATTCATGTGTGATAGCACTAACCTTCAGTACCTCAGAATGTGACTGTATTTGCAGATAGTCTTTAAAAAGTTAATTAAGTTAAAATGAGGTCATTAGAGAGGGCCTTAATCCAATGTAACTGGTGTCCCTAGTAGAAGAGGAGAGTAGGATACAGACAAGTACAGAGGGAAGGACCGTGTAGGATGAGCAAGAAGGGGACCACCTGCAATGCCAGCCAAGGAGAGAGGCCTCCGGAGAAACCAAACCTGCCAGCACCTTGATCTTGGACTTCCAGCCTCCAGACCTGTAGGAAAAGAATGTTTGTTGTTTAAGCCACCCAGTGTGTGATACTTCATATGTGAGCTCTAGTAAACTAATACAGCAAGGAAATCTTCCAATTTAAATTCTGAAACATGAAGTCAAATTAAGATTAAAGAAAAGATTTAAGATCCCATAAGATATAACTACAAATATTTGGTCATTAATGATAATGTTGGATCTACTAATCTTATTCATCTGGATTTATTAATCTGAAATAATACTAGTCCTTCCCATTTAACAGTTTTGAAAGGAAAATTTATAAAACATTGTGATTAAACTATATGCTTTAAAACATTATTCTATGCTACAGATATATTAATATAATTTAAAACATGTTAGTGATCCGTCTGGTGACTCACTGATGCCTTGCCTCACCACAGTCATATATTTATTATTTAGGTTGGTACAGAAGCAATTTTTGCATTAAAAGTGATGGTACTATCAAAGCTAACATTTTGCCAAAGGAATGATATGCCAAAACTTCTAATTTTACCATGTTATCATCTTTCTTATTTATACATGCTCTGCCAGCATGTTTAATTGTTAGACTGTTCAAGAACTTTTGGAGGAAGCTTTTTGTATTTGACCTGTCAAAAGGCACATTCTGGGAAATTGATCTGGGCCCTAAATAGGCATTCAGCAAGTTATTGGCAAAATATGTCTGCTTGTCAAACTGTGGGTGACCCACTAGTGAGTTGCAGCCAAGACTTAATAAAGTAAATTTGAGTAGAATTGGATAGAGAATATCATGTACAGACATAGTAAGGTTAAGTATCGTGTAAAATTTCTTTCAATTATATTCATTAATTCAACAAATATTGAGCACCTACTGCATGTCAAGCACTGTTCTAGGTGCGTGGGATACATGATTAGACTGACAAAGATCCTTGGCCTCATGGAGCTTTCTCTGTAGTGGGAAAGATAAATAATAATTAGCATAATAAGTAAATTGTGTGGTATGTTAGAAGCCGATTGTGCTATGGCAAAAAGAAAGTGGCAGGAGGGGATTGGGGGTTATGGTAGTGTGTGGGGGAGGTGGTTGCAATTTTAGATATGAATAAAATTGTCAGGGTGGGCCTTATTGAGCTGCTGTTTGATCAGAGACAGAAGGCAAGAGAGTTGGCCATGTGGATATCTGGAAGAAAAGTGTTAGAGGCAGAGGGAACAGTCAGTGCAAAGGCACAAAGGTGGGAATTCCTAGAATGTCTGTAGAATGGCTGGGAGGCTAGTGCATTTGTGAGGAATGAGTGAGGGAGCAATGTGTCCAGTGGTTGAGGGTGCCAGGTCAGGTAGCATTTATAAGTCACTGTAAGCATTCTGGCTGTTCTGAGTGCAGCTTGGAACCACCCAGAGTTCTGGGCATAGGACTCACATACGTATGGATTGTAATTGAAAATGCATTTATTGGCCAGGTGTGGTGGCTTGTGGCTGTAATCCCAGCACTTTGGGAGGCCAAGGTGGGAGGACTGCTTGAACCCAGTAGTTTGAGGCTGCCATAAGCTATGATCGCACTGCTGCCCTCAAACCTGGGTGACAGAGCAAGACCTTGTCTCTAAAATAAATAAATAAGATACAACAATAATAAATAAAAATTTAAAAAAGAAAATGTATTTATTACTTTGAAAAAGACTAGAAGAGACTGTCATGTTAAGGAATCTGTAAAAGTCCCATTAAATGGAGTTTCTATGTTTAGTGTGTTGGGAGTTCCACAAATGGTCTTTTAACTTTTGAAACTGGTTTACCAAACGTGAGGGAAAATAGAATCACTCGGGGCTTTTTAAGGATCCTGTGTTCCAGCTTCACCCTCACCCTGGACTTACTGGCTCAAAACGTATGTGTGTGTGTTTTTTAGAGACCAGGTCTTGCTCTGACTGGAGTGCAGTGGCTCGATCATGGCTCACTGGAGCCTCAACCTCCTGAGCTCGAGCTATCCACCCACCTCAGCCTCCTGAGTAGCTGGAACCACAGGCGCGCCACCACGCCTATTTTTTTTTTTTTTTTTTTTTTTAATTTTTTGTAGAGACGGAGTCTCGCCGTGTTTCCCAGGCTGGTCTCGAACTCCTGGGCTCAAGAAGTCCTGCCGCATCAGCCTCTCAAAGTGCTGCGATTACAGGTGTGAGCTATTGTGCCTGGCCGGAATGTGTATTTTTAACATGCTGCTGAGATGACTCTTGTGTGATCAGGAGGAGCATTTGCAAATCACTGATTTTTGAAAGATCTGAGTTCAGTTTCTGCCACTTCCTAGCAGTCAGGCATTGGCCAAGCTACTTCACCTCCAGCCTCAGAGCTTTCCTGGCAAGGCCATTTTGAGGTGTTTGTGCACCATCTGTGACACACACAGCAAACGCTGTAAATGGGAGCCATGTAGGGCCTGGGGACTTTCTCCAGTGTGGCACTTCAGAATCAGAACAAGTGATAAGGGATCCACAAGAGAGTGATTTACAAGGAAACAGAGTTCTGCCCGTGGACGATTAGTTGTACTGCAGACCTCCTGGGCCCTTGGCTCACTGTTCTGCGAGAATCATGTGGCCTGGTGAAATCTGTGAGCCCAGGTCCCCTTTGATCTGGCTAATTATAGTGAAGCATGGAAAAAATGTTAATTGCTTGACTCTTGGCTCCTCTTTTTCTTAGCCTCATGCTTCCCTGCCCTGGTTCGCTCTGGGCCAGCCTCTTGTCAAGCTTTTGAACACATGGTTGATGTCTCTTTAGAAACTCCATGACCACACTAAGAGCAGGAGTTCCAGCCTGCCCTCTCCATGGGGTAAATGGAGAGAAAATATTTCACCTCATGAATCTTGTTTCTCCATCCCTCACCCATCCCCAACCCCACTTTTTTTGTGAAATGCCACAAATAACCATCCTCAACAGTGTCAATAAAATTGAGAATCCCATAGATAGAGCCTGGGGGAAGCCTCAATATGTTTTGTAGGAAAATTGTAAATAATCGTTAGGGGGAAAGGTAATGGAGCAAGTTTAAGCCCATTGTCTAGTTTCTTTTAAAGCACAGACTCTCTAAACATTGAATTTTAATTGAATTAGGGAGGCAGAAGGAAAAAATACATTCTATGATGTAAAAAAAAAATTCTGGGCTATTTAGAGAAAGATAATTTCAAACACTGTAGCGCAAAGTAATAGAGTAAGATACGAGAAAGGATAGCGTGAGAGGCTGGCACTGTACTGAATGGTGTATCCACATAGGAGGTATTGTGGCAGAGTTCAAAGACCCCTGGACTGGGAATCAGAAGGCCTGCTTACTTGTCCAGCTTTAGACACTGACTTCCTGTTGCTAACAGCAAATATAACAACACCGGGAATAACAGAACTGATCGAGCACCTATGATGTGGGCTTCTGGATCTAGACCTCAAAGGTGCCCACTGTCTTCTCAACAACTAACATAGAGGAAAGGATGAGACTCCAGGGCGGTGGTCCCCAAAGGAGAGCATCAGCATCACTTGGGAATGTGTTAGAAATTCACATTGTCATGCCCCACCCCAGACTTACTGAAAAACAAATTGTGGGGGTAGAGTCCAGTAATCTGTGTTTTCCTAAGTTTTCCAGGTGATTCTGATGCTCACTCAAGTCTGAAAATCACTGGTCTGAGAGACACAATCCAAATTTCTTCTCCAAGTTTAATTTATGTTTAATACTATGTAAAATATTGGGTTTGCTTTTGGTCAGAATACTTAATTTATTTTGAAATTAAAAGAGGTGTCAAATTTTTATACTTATCAAGAGGCATAGTATACATTTTAAAAGGTTTGAGAACATTTAATATACAATTCATGGGCCTTTTCTTAAGAAATTTATAATTTAATTGAGCGAATGACATCCTTGTTAATCTATCAGCAGGTGCATAATAAGGAGTACAGGAAATGAGCTAGTGCCGACGGAAGTAGAAAGAAGAATTGAGATGGGGGCCGGGCACGGTGGCTCATGCCAATAATGCCAGCACTTTGGGAGTCTGGGAGGTGGGAGGATCGCTTGAGCCCAGGAATTTGAGAGCAGCCTGGGCCACATAGAGAGACCTCGTCTCTACACAAAAAATTATCCAGGCATGGTGGCATGCACCTATAGTCCCAGACACAAAATAAAAAATTAGCCAGGCATGGTGGCATGCACCTATAGTCCCAGCTACTTGGGAGGCTGAAGTGGAAGGATCACTTGAGCCCAGGAGGTCGAGGCTGCAGTGAGCTGTGTATTGCATCACCACTGCACTCCAGCCTGGGCAACAGATCAAGACGCTGTCTCAAAATAAAACAAAAAAAAATAAACAAAAAACCCCAATAAAATAAAAAAAGCAAAATGCAAAGGGCTTCTACCTGGAAAGTGAGATGATGAAGGGTTTGAAGAAACATACTGAGGCAGGACCTTGGGGGTCAAGACAGAGAGAAACTGGCTTATCTAGAGGTAAAAAGGACCCAACTGGTAAGAGAGAGGAGTTTGAAAAAAAAGAATAGACTCATTTGGATTTTGCGGGAAACTTTCGAGAATCCTGGATAAAATAGCACGACAGAAGGATTCTCAAGTAAGAGTGTCATGTCAACAATGTGTGTGATTGTGTCAGGCATGACCGTTTCAGCTGCACGTGACAAAAACCCAATTCAAAGTAGTTGAATCAAAAAAGAATTTATTGGCTCAAGTTACTGAAGATCAAAGATAGCCTGGCTTTCGGCCTGCTGGATCCAGGGGCTCCAGCAAAGTCACGATTTACGGGTCTTTTCTTACCATCTCTGTGCCAGCTCCTTTCTCAGGGCGGTGCCTTTCTACAGCACTAAGCTGATGGCCAGAAGCTCCAGGCCTACATCAAATTCTCAGAAACCTAGGTAGTGTCCTAGAATTGAGCCTCTGGTTTCAGACAGGCTAGACCAGGTTCATGTCTCTCCTGAAAGGGTGGTGTATAGGGTCATCTACACCTGGACCTCGTGGACTGAGAGTGGGCATGGGCTGGTTCCGTTTTAAATGGAAATGTGGTTATCTGAAAAGAGGTGCTAAGGATGCCTGGGCTGCAGGTCTGTTCTCTCAAGGGATGGTGAAGGGAGGAGAGGACTGACGAAGGAAGACCAGCAAGTAGGCTGCTGCCATGATCCAGGTACAAACTAACAAAGGCCCGGCTTGGAGTCATTTCTGTAAAACCCAAGAGGACAAACTTTGACCATCACTGTAAACAAATAATCACTGTGACTTCCAATAGGGTAATAAAAGAAAAACAGCTCATTGCCATGCCTTGAGTATAGAAAAGAGATTGGTTGGTGCTCTTAATAGTCATCATGAGGTTAAGAAGTTTGGGGAAAAGGCAGGCTGGGTGCGGTGGCACACGCCTGTAATCTTAGCACTTTGGGAGGCCTTGGCAGGTGGATCACCTGAGGTCAGGAGTTCAAGACCAGCGGGGTCAACATGGCAAAACCTCGTCTCCACAAAAATACAAAAAAATTTAGCCAGACTTGGTGGTGCGCTCCTGTAATCCCAGCTACTTGGGAGGCTGAGGCAGGAGAATCACTTGAACCTGGGAGGTGGAGGTTGCAGTGAGCCGAGATCGCACCACTGCGCTCCAGCCTGAATGGCAGAGCAAGGCTTTGTCTCAAAAAAGAAAAAAAAAAAGAAGTTTTGGGAAAAGGCAAAGCCTCACAATATCACCATGGGAGGTTTTTGTAGTTGCTGGTGGGAGATCCAAGGTGCATAGTTCATCTCTGTGGACAGAGAGGTAGAATTATGGACTTCACTCCTTGCACCCTTTATCCTTGAATTGTTAGCACAGAGAGCTGGCAGTGCCTTTTTGTTACCTTTGTTAAATTAGATATTTGGGGGCTTGTGTATCTCTTCCTAATGTAGCTTTACGCTTTGAGAGCTGGGCTGTGTTTTGGACTTCCCAACCACAGCTGCATACTTGTATTATTCAGACTTTCAGTCTCTACTGATCTTTTCTCCCTGATTTTAAACTTTGTATTAAATAAATCTCAACAAGAAAAAGGGGCCAATATGCCTTTTAGAATTAAAAAGGATCCTGATACCCCCTACTGTTCTATGTGTAGATAGAAAACGTGCAAATCATTTGAAGTACTTTAACCAATAGGACGTGATTAGCTTGTGTCAGCCAGGTTTCGCACAAGCCTTTACAGAGTAGGTGCTTGGTAAATGCTCTTTACTTTAATGGAGAAGGTGACTAGGAAACAGAAAAGGTTTTCAGTTGATTCTGAGTTGGGCATAGGGTAAGTCCGATCTTGGGGGAAAGTCACTTGTTCTCTGGAGGTTTAATCAGAAACTGGACCACTTACCTTTTGTGGAGTGGCTTGGGAATAATCACCAGAAGCAGAGTAAAATACCTGGAAATTAAAGAGATACTAAAATGTTAAATATGCCATATGGTAATAAAGTTTTAGAGCAAAATGGAAATGTTTGATGGTTTTTAATCTCGTAACTGATAGGGACTCTAGATGGGGTTAATTTATCGTAGTTCACTGCAGAGGCTTCAGTTGTAGCTAAGAAGAGCAAAGCTTTACAAGTGTGTACTAGCACTAAAATCAGTGTCTTCATTAGAGTATTAATCGTGTAGAAGTGGGAATTAAACTTGGCAACATGACAGAGAAGCTGACATCAGAGTTATTAAATTAAAAAGATTGCTACTGAAATCAAATCAGATAATGCTATTACTGTCATCTCTGGCACTCTCAACAGTATAAAGAGAGAGGAGAAAATAAACCCTAAGTTAAACAGCTGTGTGCTCCTCCCCCCATCTTTGGAATTGCTGTCATAAACCCAGAAGATTAAACGTGTAATCAAAGCAGAAAGGCTTATCAGTTATTGACTCCTGTACACATATTACCAGTTCATTAGTTCCAAATTAATTTTGCCCATATCTATACAAAATGAAAAGAGAAAAATCTTACTGCTAGAGAGGAATAAATCATGCTAGTAAAAGTTAGCCAAGTGTTTTTAAAAATGCACACTTTGTTCTAAGGAGTGGCATCTTCTTCCAGGTGCCTTTGTAATATGAGGGTAGCACTAGAGATGACGCAAAATTCCTGCTGGGAATTTGGTAGTCCCTATAAATAGCAGCATTCTCTCTGCATTTCTCTCCCTTAATTATGGCAAAGTTATTAAATTTGAGCTCATGTATTGAGAATAAAATCAGCTCTTTCATGCCTCTCTCACCTTGACCTTTCCCTCATAGTATTCAAAGGCAATGCCAGTAACTACAGTACTTGTGGCTTTGTGGTAGCCGATTTTTTACTCACTTTTTCTAAGCATTACTGTAAAACCTGACATCATGCCTTCAGTCTGCCTGTTGTGGAGATTGTAATAAGTGGGGGTTGACTTAAAGCCCATTAATAGGTTTTGAGTGTAGTTTACTTGCTCAAGATGATGAGCAAAGTGATCTATCATTGCATCCATACTCCTTACTGAAGGTAATAGTTCAATTTTGTTTTTCTAGCTCCACAATTTACAGCCAGCAAGTTAGATCTGGGATAGGCTTCTGCATTTTTGATTGCAGAGTGTTATGATTTTAGTACAGAGGTTTCATGGAGCCACCTGCAGCCTGCACATCAGAGATGTGGCCAGTACTGTGGTCATCTTTCCTAGTGACTGAGCTATGCCCCTGGGTATCATGGAGAATGATGGCAGCACTTCACTCCCAGTTGGTCATTGGAAATGCCTCTGGCACCTGCCACCCCTGGATCCCTGTGGTGGCCAGTAGAGCAAACATTCTCTAAAATGAGATGTAATTAGCCTTTTCACTAATAACAGATTTCCTGCCTTCCTGTGGTGACTATTTTTGGTCTAGCCATTCATGAAGCTGCATGCTCTTTTCTATAGCTCTCTACTGATAAATTATCCAGCCTGTTTTCTCCAGAAAGGAGATTTTTCTTTGACACTCAGACACCTGGTCCTCTGCATTTGGGAAGTATAAATGTCATTGCATGCCTGCATTTTTGAAGTAAGTGCTGGGTTTTGAAAGAGCCTTCTTTAAGGTCTTGTTATATCACACTTTACAAAACTGGTCTTATGGTCTCAAGGTGCTGTCGTCTGGATGTTTTTGCCCCTCTCCATTCATATATAGAAATCCTACTCTGAAGGTGATGATATTTGGAGATGGGGCCTTTAAGAGGTGATTAAGTCATGAGGGTTGAGCCCTTCTGAATGGGATTAGTTCCCTTATAAAAGAGGCCTCCAAGAGCTGCCTTACCCCTTCCACCATGAGAGAACACAAAAAGAAGACAGGCTCTCACCACATACCAAATCCACCTTCATGTTGGACTTCCCAGCCTCTGGAATTGTGCTAAATAAATTTCTGTTGTTTATAAGTTACTTGGGGTGTGGTATTTTGTCACAGCAGCCCAGACAAAGATGCAAGGGATCAAGTTGGCTGAGCTGTCTTTTTTCTTTCTTCTTCTCTAGTCTCCCTTTTCCACAGAGTTACCATTGACAGAATACCTGCCATGTGCCAGACTCTTTATATCCGCTGGTCTATTTTATCCATATTTCCCTTGACTCTAGACAAACTGAAGCTCAGAGAGGTAAAATGGCTGCCTTGGTCACCTAGCTGGCTAGGAGTTGAGCCAGATTTAAGCCCAGGCCCTTGAATTCCTGAAGCCTGAAGTCCTTCTACAACACTGCTGGTCCCAACCCTGGCCATGCAGCAGGATAATCTGGTGAATTACCAAAAAAAAAAAAAAAAAAAGATTATTGAGTTACATCCCAAGCTTCTCATATCCCCAGGTTCTAAGTTGGTATCTGGCACTTAGTAGGCATATTATAAATATTGATTTATTACAACAGTTTTGAGAGATAATAATACGATCTAGGAATCTATAATGTTTCAGTTATTACATGACCATATACTTACAAAAAAAAAAAAGCCTAGTATGGTCGTTGAAAGGAAGGATATCCAGATGGAGCAGCTGAGTTTTGCCCCATGTAGTACCACAACTTATCTTTTCACTGCTAGCCTCTAAAATGGGCATGATTTCTTTTGATGCCTATAACTGAAATATTGTGAGCACTCAACGAATGATTTGAGAACTATAACGTACCATACAAATGAAAGGTATTATTACCATAAAATGAATTACGAGAGAAATTCCATACATGATTGACTAGACTCACTGAATCCTATTAAATGAAGTCAACCGGTGAGCATGAGAGAGGCTGTAAATGGCAAATATAGCCTAATAAAGAGGTTCTGAAAGACCAGTACCCTGAAATCTGAATAGATTCATGAATTTGAGACATATTTTCATGTTAATAAAATGTGTTACAAGGTCTCAAAGCAATACATAGCGAATGTACTTGGAAAATAGACTTTTCCCTGTTTGGTTCACATCTGTTTTCCTAAGCCTGGAAGTTGATCAAGTTTGCTTGTTTTCCACTTGCTACCTTCTACCTACAGATATGAATGTGCTGAGCACGGAGAAAGTGAGATGGGAGAGTGGGGTGCAGTCATTTCATGTTCTAACGCAAGGCCTGAGGATGGCGTATGCAGTGGTGGGGCAGTATAGGCAGCTCACAGTCACAGGAAAGTTAAATGACTTTCCTGCTGCCAGCTCATGTGGTCGGTAGTATAAGCAATCTGTTGATAAAAATGGAAAATTCTGAACTAATTAATTTGAAAAGGAATGCCCATAATCTCCGTCAGAGAAACATTTATTTTGGCACGGCACAATTCTATTCTCTTGTGACTACGTCAGTATGGTAAGTGTGGCACATTTGATTCCAATTAAATCTTAAATGACTATAGAGCTTAATTCCAATTAAATACCCTAGTGAAGCTATAGTTTTGTGAGCTGTAGCCATAGAAAGGGGCTTCTGTGAGTTATTTCCCTTTTATTTTGACATGATTAGGATAATTTTGCACATTAGCTAGAAACTGTTTGCATAAAATAAGGATATAAACTCCAACCTAATTTTATAAATAACATTCAGAGCAGAGTTTATGAGCATGATGGGCTGTATGGGAGTGAGCAGGGTGGCCAGGAGTCAGGCTGTGTACCTGGTCAGGCTGCCAAGGTGGAATCCCATCTCTGATGCTCTTTAAGTGAGGGACCTCAGACCACTTACCTTCTGTATCCTTTAATCTTCCCATTTATGAAATGGGGTTATTAACAAGTGTTTAATGATTATTTCCTTATCTACCACAGGGGAAATGAATGGTAAAAAATGCCACAAACTGCTTAGCACAGTGCCTTCCTTGTGGGCAGCACTAAGAGCTGCAACTAGCAATAGTCCTGCAAACGTAATGATGGCATTTGAGGCCAGTGTGCTTTCACAGTGCTTCCTGCCTTTTCACAGGGGTAGTTGCTTCAGCACAATGGTCATGGCTATAAATGAACACCACCTGCCCAGGACATTTGAATGCCATTATGGGGTACCCTTGGCAGATTCCCCTACGTGAGGCCTGAGACTGACATGGAAACGTAATGTTTTTCTTTCTAGTGGGGAGCTGATGAAATTAACATTCTTTGACTATGGTCTGAGGTTTAAAGCTAGGTCACCTTGCACCTTCTAAGAAGAGGAATGAAAACATGTAGTGTGCAAACTTCCTGTGAAGTGTTTCTTTGCTTAGAAATCATGCTCGTTTGCTTTTCTATATTAAAAATAGAGAGAAACTTGTCTCTTGATGTCCTAAACCATAAGAGAGAAGGTCTTAGATATCACCGTGAGCCCTGATGTCTTTCCTGAGGACACTGATGATGGGGTCAGAGCACCCTGTGTTCTTAACCAGGACACTTTTGATTCACTGACAGAAAATTGTGTCTATTGTAGAGCATTTCATATGTGGGAAGGCTGGGGTGGAAGCAGATAAAATTACTTTATAGTTTTTTAGTCAAGGACAACCATTGCTAGTATTTCGCCATCCCCAGGCTTTTGTTCCCTGTCTCTATGCACAGGTTTTGGTTTTGTCTTAAAAAGTGGTGATTATCCTACCTGTGTAAGTTGGTTCTGTGTGTTTTTGTTTTATAAGTATTTCCTATCTCATTTCAATTTTTTCATAAACAACTTTTACAAATGTTATAAAATTCACATGACATAATTTGTGATTCTTTTATTATTTGATGTTAAAGCCTTTTAGCAGTCTTACTGTATTACGAATAATGCTTTGGTGCCCATTGAGGATTCTTTTCTTTTTTTTCTTTTCTTTTCTTTTTCCCTATTTTTTTTTTTTTTTGTTTTGTTTTTAGTAGAGATGGGGTTTCATCATGTTGGCCAGGCTGGTCTCAAACTCCTGACCTCAGGTGATCTGCCCACCTTGTCCTCCCAAAGTGCTGGGATTATACGCGTGAGCCACTGTGCCTGGCCTATTTTCTTATAATATATTCCTAAAAGTGAGATCCTAGGTCAATGCTGTCAGTATTTTAAGTTTCTTAATATAAATCACCAAATGGCATTCTAGAAGATTGGCATGAACCTAAACGACCAACAGTAGGGGTATGGTTATATAAATTAGGGCATATTCACATGATGGAACATTATACAACTATTAAAATTGTTTTAGAAGAATATTGAGGCCAGGTGCAGTGGCTCATGCCTGTAATCCCAGCACTTTGGGAGGCCGAGGTGGGAGGATCGCCTGAGGTCGGGAATTCAAGACAAGCCTGACCAGCATGGAGAAACTCCATCTCTACTAAAAATACAAAATTAGCTGGACGTGGTGGTGCATGCCTGTAATCCCAGCTACTCGGGAGGCTGAGGCAGGAAAATCACTTGAACATGGGAAGGCAGAGATTGAGGTAAGCGGAGGTTGCAGTGAGCTGAGATCATGTCATTGCACTCCAGCCTGGGCAACAGGAGTGAAACTCCATCTCAAAATAAATAAATAAATAAAAATAAAAAAGAATATTGACATTGCTTATAATATAAAAATTTATCTTTTTTTGGAAAAAAATATGTATATTATACACACAGAAAAAAAGGCATAAAGAAACACAATAACAGTGAATGTCTTTGATTTAAAAACTGTGGGTAATTTTTATTTGCTCTTTTATTTGAGTACATTCCAAAGTCTCTACAAGAAATATGTATTCCTTTTATAATCAGAAAATTGATTTCTAAAAGCATTTAACTATAAATGTATGTTGATGTTAAGGTTCCAGCATTCATATAAATTCTTTTGGCTGTTTTAATGCTCTTGAAGAAAAATAACATTACCTATTTTACTAAGAAAGTGAATGCTAATCATTCAGGCTGTTTAGTTCATATGCTCTAGATTTTTTATTTTGGGGTCACTCAGGGAATGACATTATGGAGACAGCCCACAATTGCTATCTTCACCTACAAACGGATTTCCCTAAATCCGTAATTCTTTAATGGTGAGTTCTAGACTTCATATTCACAATGTACTCATTCATTAACTCATTCATTTATTCATTCACAGTTGTTCATTGAGTACTTATGGCATTTGGCACTGTACTAGAGATGAGGAGATAGAAAGATGAATGAAAACCGTTCCCATCTGCCAGAAGGTCACAGCTTAATGTATTTTAAGAGGCACTTGGTTCACGCCAAACATTTTGAGAAACTATCAGAAGTACTGTAAATTTCTGCTATCTCTTGTTTAAACATCTTTAATGTCATTTTGCCTGATTTTCTTGACTTCTTACCTGTACATATTTATTACTTGAGAACTGTATGTCCAGTGTAGTAGTAACTAACCACACGTAGCTAAATTAAAATCAATCAAAGTTAAATAAAATTAAAAATTTACTTCCTCTGTTGAACTAGCCATACTGCAAGTGCTTGGTAGCTGCGTGTGGCTGGTGGCTCACATTGCAGAAATTTGTATTGGACAGCCCTGCTTTAGAAGGAGAGATTAGTCTCCTTTCCCCTTGTCCACACTCCATGTCCTTACCGAGTCCTTCTGAGGATTTAACTGTGGCTTCTCAAGTGAACTGCAGGTATTTCCCTTGAATTTAATTTTGCACATCCTCATCAGAAAGATAATCTCGAAAGAACCATCATGAATTTGTGGCTTTCTAATTAAACACTGTTGGTTTATCTCTTGGCTTCCAAATAAAACGTAGACTCTTGAGGCAGGCCTTCAGAGCCCTCTAAAACCTATTTTCCACTCTCTTTCAGGCCTTCTCTCTCTGCTGCTTCAGCTAGTTGCAACCATTCCCCATCTGTGAAGCTCCCTCCGCTCTTTCTTGCCTCTGAGTTATCCCTTACGCGAACCCAGCTGTCAGAAATGCTATTTTCCCTCATGGCCCAGACTAGGAATTACTTCAGGTGTCACTTCTGCCGTGAGTCCTCCTTTGATCCCCAATCATAA
This sequence comes from Symphalangus syndactylus, assembly GCF_028878055.3. NCBI lineage: Eukaryota > Metazoa > Chordata > Mammalia > Primates > Hylobatidae > Symphalangus > Symphalangus syndactylus. Next base: position 104,441,736 of record NC_072437.2, on the reverse strand, counting down.
GTTATCCCTTCCTCCTCCTTGCAAATGGCTCCAAATTTGTAAACCTTATGTGGTATCATTGCTTCACATTTCGCCTTGTACTTCTTGCAAATACGTTTCTCCTTTTCTATACTATAAAGTCTTGGAATAGTTTATATGTGCCATGGTAGACTCACAAATCTTTGTTGTCTAAACTTAGAGGCACTTTGCAGTCACTATCTTTATTTTAATTACACCATTTGAGTGCATTAAATAGCAGAGTGACCCTCATTCCAGTGGAGTTTGAGTTGGTCGTCTATTGCAGAGAGCTAATGTTTTGCCCACATGCTTGAAATAATTGGAAGTACTTGGTTTTAATACTGCTCTTTTCTATAGGACTTCCAGGAAAATCAGGGTTCATTAAATGGGAAAAGAATGACATTAACAATAGAAAAATCCCAAAGCCAAATAAGTAACAATGAGTAAAGAAAAGCTGTGTCCTTAGCAGCTGTCCCCTACAGCTTTCCTTTTCAAATTAAATGAATAATTAAAGCTTCCTTTAGACTTTGTGATGTTATTGTTCTAATTGTGGTGTTACCAGTTCACATGTCATAGTGGCAATTTTGTGGCAGATGCTTAGCAGTACAGCCAATTACATGGCCACAGATGTAGCATTAATGGCTACTGACTAACTGTAGCCCCATCTTTTTCCTAAAGACTCCAGCATTCATTACATCCAGCATGATTTTTTCCAGAGTGGAGATGGAGTTAACACAGAGACTGCTGCACCTGAGTGCGAGCCTACCGGTGGCTAAACCAGGACTGTTCTCTTTTGGGTGTCCTCTAAGGCTGATTTATCCATGCACCCACTTAGAGACTATGATTTTTATCTACCCTGCTTTGTTCCCCTATCAGGCTTTTAGAGACTGATCTCCCTCTTGGTTTGCATTTGTATTGTGGCTCTATTGTCTCTAAGAGAGAAATTCCAGCATAAGAAATTCCTGCAATTCCTGCACGTTTTGGAATTCTTGTGTTTCGGAATTCCATGTTTTAGAATCCAAGCAATTCCTGCATGTTTTGCCCTCAGTGAAGAGGAAGAAGAGAAGCAGAAGTTTTGTATAGGATCTTCTTAATTCTGTAACTTTTCCAGTTTTTGTTTGTTTGTTCGTTTGTTTTTTTAATCTGTTATTACTTGTTGTCTCCAGGTTTCCAACTGTAGGCAAAAGAATAGCAGTTTGGATTTGATTTGAACTGGTGCTTGCTTTTAATTTCATCTGTTACCTTTTCTTGTTTATGGGGACTGTTAGTTTTGTGGATCTTTAAATAGAGGTCTAAACTTTACTCCAGCTCTTTAGAAATTGTGTAGTAAATCCAAAAGTTGTATAGTAAATTCAAATTCAAAAAGCCAGGCCAGGCACGGTGACTCATGTCTGTAATCCCAGCACTTTGGGAGGCTGAGGCAGATGGATCACTTGTGCTCAGGAGTTCGAGACCAGGCTGAGCAACATGGTGAAACCTCGTCTCTACTAAAAATACAAAAATTAGCCAGGCATGGTGGTGCGTGCGTGTAGCCCCAGCTATTTGGAAGGCTGAGGTGAGGATCACTTGAGCTTGGGAGGTGGAAGTTGCAGTGAGCCGAGATCACACCCCTGCACTCCAGCCTGGGTAACAGGGCGAGACCCTGTCCCCCGCTTCCCTCCAAAAGAAAGCCACAGCACACTTCTGCATTTCTTTGATATACCTTTAACACAAACATGTGTATGAAAAGCCGTGGAATCGTATTATTTTCTATATATTTTAAGATTAAGAAGGAGCTGAGAGATGATCAAGACTAACCCTTTTGATGAAGCATTGGTGTAGACAACTGATAGACCTTGTCCAAGGACCTACTCCTGATCAGGAACAGTGCTGGGACTGGAACCCGGGCCCCCTGACTTCCAGGTTGGTGCTCCAGTAAAGAGATTCTTTCGCTCCAGAAACAGAAGAAAGTATCAGCTGTGCAAAACAATTCCTCAAGGTTCCTAGACCTCCCAATACGGTCAGTATTTAGGTTCTCATACCATTGTTCAGTGACTTGCACACCAGTTTTGATGTGGACATCAAACACGACAACTTAAAGAGATGCCACAAAACTATGTGTGTCAAAGAACATGTCAGGACTGAACATTTTGCTGGTAGATCTTATGTAAAAGAGGAGAGATGGGAGCCCTTAAATGATACTGTTCAGATTATGCGTGAGGTAAGCAGGAAAGCCGACAGATGAAGGAAAGGAGCCACATACAGCAGACGGTTTTCTGTTGGGGCATTTCTGTCCACACCCTCTGAATTCATGATGAAGGAGATAGAATCTAAAGCTGTATCTGCAAAGTCCCATGTGTTGAATCCAAGAGGTGGTTATTGATGTATTGATAACAATTGATTTTTGAAGTCTTATGCTGTCTATGATAAATATCTAAAGATGTTTTAAATCTAATTAGCACGATTCATTGGGTGACCATAGAACTGAAGAGCAATGTACTTTGCTTCATGTTTTCAGGAAGGGGAGTCCTGGGCCTGGCCACTAGGCGCTGATTATAAAATACATTATAATGATTAATAATTATGTATTACATGATCCAATTAAACACAATTATAGCTTCATTTGGTAGTAAGAATTTCTTCACGTGGGGAGGAGAGTGTGTCTAATCAGAAAAGTCTGCCTTAGAAGTTGCATCTTTGATAGGAGAGAAGGATGTGATTCAGTGGAGAGTAAGGGAGGAGGCCCTAGTAAAGGACAGGACTGGAAAAGGAACAGACTGCTGGGGTAAAGGGAGAGTCACCTCACTTCACAAGCTATGCATCACCTGTTCTCAGAGCTTACATTGAAACTGTCAAGGCCTGACCTTTTACTTAGATACTTTTATAATTCTTACTAAACTGGATGTCTTAGTCCATTTGGATTGCTGTAACAAAAATATCTTAAACTGGGTGGCTTATAAACAACAAACATTTACTTCTGACGGTTCTGGAGGCTGGGAAGTCCCAGATCAAGGTGCCAGCAGGTTCTGTGTCTAGGGAAGGTTAGTTCCTTGTAAATGGTGCCTTCTCGCTGTGCCCTTACATGCGGGTAATATGCTCCCTGGAGCCTCTTTTATTAAGGGCATTAATCCCGTTCAGGAAGGTGGGGCCCTTATGACCTAATCATCTCCCAAAGGCCCCACTTCTTAATACCATCTTATTGGGTGTTAGGTTTCAACGTATAAATTTTGGGGGGACATCAACATTCAGACCATAGCACTGGATGCAATTTTTAAAATTAACTTTCTTGTTCGTCCCTGGGGTAAATAGCAAAAGTAATTAGAGAACCACCATGCCCAGCTAATTTTACATTTTTAGTAGAGATAGGGTTTCTCCATGTCGGTCAGGCTGGTCTGAAACTCCGGACCTCAGGTGCTGCACCCACCTCGGCCTCCCAAAGTGCTGGGATTACAGGCGTGAGCCACCGCACCCTGCCTAGAGAACGTATTTCTTTTAATGTCACCTGAAGTCTTGTCCACAAAATAACCTAAATGCACTGTATCGTGCAAAGTCTCTGATGTAATCCTATGGACCATATATGGTGCATTAATGTTGGAATTTGCTAACTCTTGTCAAATGCTTTTAGAGCATAAAACCACTTCCAAAGCTCAGTATGATTAATTCATAAGAACACTTCAGTGAGGTATATAGATGCTGAGCCTTATTATTTTTGTTGTCATTATCTTTCTTATTTCACAGTTGGCCACACTAAAATGCAGGAAGGTTAACTGCTTTAGCCAAGGTCACTTAGGAATCCCTTGATGTGGCTAGAGCAGGACAGGAGAGCTGTAGGCTGAAGCACAACCCTTTATGTATTAAAAAGGGAGAGTTTGCTCTTTTGTCTACTAACAATCAAGCCAAAAAGGCACTATCAAATTTTGGGAATTGAAGAATCTCTTTTTTATCTCTATTTGTTTCTTGAATAATATTGGAGGGGTATATAATATTGCCCAAATTGACTGGTAGTGCATTTATAATTTTTAACAAGTTTGGAAGAAATTCTTTCTAGAGTAGCTGATTTTGTCTGTTGGATGGTTTCCAAAAGATTTTTAAGATTATATGTGTAGTTTTTGAGAAACAGCTCACATTTCATTTATCAGTGAGTCAAGTACATTTTTCTTTGGATAGAAAGGGTAAATTTACATTTCTTTGAGTTCAGTTTTGACCCTTGTGCAAGCTGTGGCTGCCTCAGAAGATAGCAGCATTTGTGCTGAAGTCTCTGTTGTTTGCTGATTAAGTACCATTGAATGGATTAACAGGGATATGCAAACGATTTTTAGTAATTTTTCATAAGCAAAGACACAATTTCAATCCTTTCTTTAGAGCTACTCACTTGTTCTAAATTATTGAGGCAGAGTAATCCAGCAAGGAGCTACGCTGTTTTTCTTTTGACATTAGATATCCTGATAGGTTAGCATTTTCCTTTATTCTAAAAAGAGGCTCAAAGTGACCCCTGCTTTTCAAGCTGGTGGGATTGAACTTCCCTTTGTAATGACAGGTTGCAATGCCTCTTCTACTGGTAAATCTGTCTTTAGAGTGGAACAAGACACCGTGACCACAGTCATCATATTGGCGGTAATAGTAACCACTTGGGGTGATACAGTTTACATCCCTGTGTCTGCTCCCATTGGTGACCTATAAGTAACCACTATTTGCCTCAAATATTTCAGGTTTGTGGGGCTCCCTGGGATAGGTTTGTATGTATACCACCCATTTGTAAGTGCTAAGACAGGGTTGCAATACTTTTTTTTAATACCGTGTTAGCTGACCCAGCTTATACTGTTGGTAGCAAAAACATTACTATCTCTCGACACAGTAACTGCATTGCTGCAGCTAGCCCTTCAGTGGAAATAAAAAAATGACATGAAAACAAACAAAAATTTCCTGATACAATGGAGACTCACTAAGTACTCCACTGGAAATCGGTGATTTAGAAATATGGAAATTCCAGGTCTTGTCCCACTAGAAATTCCACTTCCACTCTCCAGTGGATGCTTACAGTCTCACTAAGAAAGAGTGAGACCTGCAAATGGTTCTATCAGATGTTGACAAAACTGTGTGGAGTGGGTTTGGGGTCAGCCAGTCTTAGGTTCGACCCTTACTGGCCCAGCAGACTCTGTGGCCCTGAGCAGGTTATTTACCCCTGAGCCTTGGATTCCTTCTCAGTAAAATGCGAATGATAGTACTTATCTTGGAGGTTGCTGAAAGGATTGGAAACATTGTTTGCAAGGTGCTTTGGATAGTCTAGAACTTAGTAACAGATCAATTAATACCCATTACTATTGTTATTACTAACAATAATAATGGCACAAGTCAGTGTGTGCTAAGTGCAAAATTGTTGGTACAAGTATAAATGTTATAGGAGGTCAAAGCAAGTTAAATTTCTTTCACTACAATTTCTAGATTTGAAAAATCGGGCTCATTCATCATTTCCTTTAGTTCCACCCTGATTTCTTTTGTTCCCTGAAAATATACTTATTTTCATAGCTGCCTTCATGTTGGCTGGCTCTTGATTATTCATAGTGGTGGAAGCCAAGAAGCACATAAATAATTGAAATTCCAAGGTAGAACGCTGGGAAACCTTATTTTACTCTGTTTTCTTCTCTAGTCTTGCATTTACCAGAATTCTATCAGGGCTCTAGTAAGCAACAAGCTCAACTGTCCTTTATCTTCCTTCTATTCCTTTCTCATTGACCCGTAGGGTTGCTAATGACTTGTGAAATGACTTAAAGATGGCTATCAGATAGGAGAAGAAAAGATTTCTCTTGAATCATATATGAATTAAATAATTAATTGTACAATACTTTCAAAATGGCTGAACTCATTTCTCTGAATCTGAGATACAAGTAGAAGTTTCAGAAAGTATTAAGATGCCTCTAAGGCATTGTTTTGTTGCAAAATAGTGATGTTGATAATCCAGGCTACGACATACCCCCCAAAACATTTCTCCTTGTCTTTTGTATGCAGCGTGATTTTTCCCGCTGATTTATCTCTCCTTATAGTTTGCTTAATCTGGTACTAAATGTAGTGGGTATTTCCTGAGTGGTCACTGACTCATGAGGGCAAAATGAGCCTGAAATTTATAAAGCATTAGTAGAGACCTTTATAGAATTGAAAGTAGGCCATAGAAAATCCACAGGATAATTGAGAATTTTCTATAGATGAAAACTGCCCTGTTCAGGCATTTGTTTTCATCAGTGTAAATAAAAAAAAAAAAAAAGTTTCTTCTGGCTATTCAAGGAAGGGGGAAAAGTCCATCAGTCATTCTGAAGATTAGGAAGATGGTAGGCAGTCACCTACACAAATCTCTAGGGAACTCATCTGCCACACACAGGTTCGCACCTCCTCATTTTGCACACATTTCGCACCTCCTCCTCATTCATCCCCCTCCCCAAGTGAGAATCACTGCATATAACAAAAGATGTTTCTCAGAGTGGTTTATTACAAATGTAGATGAGGTGAAGGCTTAAACCACCAAGTATTTAAAATTCTCACAACTGACTACAGCCTCCTGAATAGATGCTTGGTCCTTCCAGAGGGAGTTCACATTAATGGAGAGGATTTCAAAAGAGAAAATAAATTATTCCTGTACATAAAGGAGAGTGGATAAAAAGAAAGGAGGGGAGCAAAGGAAAGAGAGAGGGAAGGGCTGTCAATTTTCCATCAGTGGATGATTTTTCCCAGGAGAATTCACACTGTTTACACATCAGGATCATGTTTATTGAAAAAAAGAGTTTCTCTGTTCAGCCAGGGTTTCCTCTCATTAAATTTTCTAACAACAGCAGCAAATTAAAGAGACCTCAAGCATGACTCCAAAGTTGAGTCAAGCATGACATGTATCCACTGGAGCAGTGGATAGATGGTGGTGCCTACTCTGATGACTGCTAAGAGAGGAACACATTTTAGGATGAAAGATCATGGGTATGGGGAATCAAGAGTTCATTCTGGCCACATTTTGGATATGAAGTGCTTTTGTAGGCAGTTGGCTCTGTGAATCTGAAACTGGGTGGAGAAGATAGGATTGGGGAAAAACTTGGGAATGATTGTCACGTGAATGGCATTGAAAGCACAGATCTGGATGGAATCACATAGGAAGTGTAAATAGAGAGTATTTGAGAAGAGCCAATACTTATGTAGATGAGGTGAATTGTCCTCTTCCAACAGAATCTTTTTAATTTAAGAAAAATAACTTATTCAACTAAGAAGAAAAGTAATACTTGTAATCCTGATCAGTAATACCTTTCTCCTTATGGAATGCCAGGTTTTAAACCTTAAACACCTGGTCTCTTATATATGTTAAAAGTAATATGAGCTCAGTGAGACCAGGCCATTCCCTCCCCACGGAAGGAAGAGGGTGGCAGATAATCACAAGCAAGTGCTGGCTGAATATTTCAGCCTCTTCCTGTTGCTCAGTCAATAAGCTATTTACATTCATGGCCCCATCTTCCTCCTCTCTGCATTGATTTTGGTGCTTCTGTAAACTCCTAAATTGCATCCACTTGGCTTCTGAAACCAATGAAGAAAACTGCCTTAGTATGTCATCAAAAAATGAAAGGAAAAGGAATCTATAGCAAAACACTGTGTGTTTCATGGTATCATTAGAATGCCTTTGCCTGAGGCAGAATTGGATGAAAAAGAGCAGGAAATGGTTTTGTAAAAAAAAAAAAAATTGTAATGAGGAAGACAGGAGTTTGGAATATTCTAGGCCAATTGTTTTTGTATATATGACATTTTTATGTTAGACTTGAGATAGGGGGCAAAGAAAACTTCCATTTTCTGGTTAAGCTCCAAAGTTACAATATTGGTACAGTTTCTCAAGTCCTTGCTCCAAGCACAACCCTTAGAAAGGAATAGCCAAGGAAGGTACACATTTTGACAGCTAGAAAGCTGGAACAGGGCAGAGACTGTGCCACAAAAAATTTTCCTCTTTTTAATGTAAGTTCAAATAAATCACTTGTATAACATTACTAGTTTTAAAATGTCCACATATGTTTCCAGTGTGGTTTTAAGTTTCATTCAAAAAGTAGTGTTTTTAAAATTATGATTATAATATATATTCACTATAGAAACTTTGGGAAATACAAAAGAAGTATTGCAACAGTAAAATAAAATTTACGAACAACATCTGAGATCACTGTTAAAACTGGGAAGATAAAAATGAAAGCTCCTTTATCCATCCTTTGCAATGTCTTCCATTTTACCTGCATCTGTACTGTGTATTCTGCCTTACTTTGTGTTACAACAGTGAAGGGCAGCCCCTCCACTTGAGTCCTGTATCTAATTCCTTCTCTTTTAATCATCTTTCATATCACCCACCTTTAATGAAACTCTATCTTCCCTTCCAGCTATTCTTGCTTTGGTAGCTTTCATACCGTTGAGTTTTCTTATTTGCTGTCTGTGCTTCCCTCTTACTCTCTTCCTCCAATGGTATTCCTTCTCATCACTCTCCTAAAACTACCATTGTCTAAGTTACTTATGATCTCAGTTTTGCCAAATCCAGTAGTTAATTCTCCATCCGCTTTACTATATCTCTCTGCAGCGTTTGACACAATTGATTATTTCTCCTCCCTGAACAATCTTTCTGTTCATCTTCTATGACATTATGCCAATCAGTTTCTTGATAAATCACAAGCTATTCTTATCTTCCTATGCTTGACCTGTTAATTTGGGTAAGATTGTTCTTCTTAATTTTATTTATTTTTTTTAAGATAGGGTCTTGCTCTGTAGCCCAGGCTGGAGTGCAGTGGCACGATCTTGGCTCACCACAACCTCCACTCCTAGGTTCAAACGATTCTTCTGCCTCAGCCTCCTGAGTAGTGGGGATTACAGGCACCTGCCACCATGCCAGGCTAGTTTTTGTATTTTCAGGAGAGATGAGGTTTCGTCATGTTGGCCAGGCTGGTCTCAAACTTCTGACCTCAAGTGATCTGCCCGCCTCAGCCTCCCAAAGTGCTGGGATTACAGGCATGAGCCACTGTGCCCGGTGGCTATTTATACTTTTTATATGATTCCATCCAGTGCTTTAAATGACATCCATATGACAATAATTCCCAACTTTTCCACCAATCCTATCCTCTTTACCCAGCAGCTTCAGATTCATATAGCCAGTTGCCTACTAGCACTTTACATCCAACAAAACATGGCCGGAATGAACTTTTGATTCCCCATATCCATGTTCTTTCACCCTATAATCTGTTCCCTCTTAGCAGTCATCGGAGTAGGCACCATCATCTCTCGACTGCTCCAGCTCTCAACTTGCAATCCATGCTTGATGTCTCTTCTTCCCTCAAACTTCACTTCTACTCCATCAGCAAGTACTCAGATGATATCACACTCTTGTTGAAAATCTTGCAGTGAATTTTTATTAAGTAAAATAAAATGTCAGCTCATTACCCTGGCCTTGCTTGATGGGATCCTTGCCAGTTCCTGCGGATGCATATCCTGAATCAGTCTCCTGCCCACTTCCTTTTTGTGTTACAGTCCCAACGAGGAGGTCTTTGTCTTTGCTGTTATTTAAAGTCCTTTGTGTCCTTACATCTTCATGTGCTGGCCTTCCTGTGTTATTTAGGCTCCATCCCAGATATCTTTGCTCAAAGAAGCAATCCCTGATTGCACAGTGTCAAGAAGCCCCACCTCACAATGACTTTCCATTACATATGCCTATCGTATTTTCTTCACAGCACTTACTAGCAACTGAAAAGGTCTTGCTTCTTTAATTATTTGATCATTCTATCTTATTAATTTAGAATGTAACCTCCAGGAAAGTGGCAACCTTGTCTGTTTTAATTACCACACTGTACTCAGGGAATATAGGTGCTTCGTGTGGGTTGAATGATTATTAGATAGTTTGAAGTATTTTCCTCTAATCCTTGTTTACTGTGAACTAAGTCATTGTATTTCAGTCATATATAGTATTTTATTGCCTGATGTTTTTTCAATTACCATCATAAAATTAAACATTTTCCTGTGTTGTTAGACATTTTTAAACAATATTTTTTATTATAAAACTAATACAAGTTAATTGGGCAAACTTTAAAAATACAGGGAGAAAAATAAGGGGGAAAACCAATCCATGATATTCATTAATAATTTGCCACAAATCCAAATTCATTAATAATTTGCCATCCATCCAGTCATCTGTAGACTTATAAATATATAACACATTAAGTTTGCATGCTGATAAATATAATTTTAGTAACTTGTGTTTTGTTCTTATGAATATGTCATAATTCACTTAGTATCTTATGATCATTTAGTTAACTCCGGTTTTTCAATATTAAATACTGATGTAGTATGTACCATTTTTTGACCTTAAAATGATTTCAAATTCTATAGATCAAAGATTTGTTCCTTCAATACTGTTAGTAAAAGACAAGCCTGCAGTCACTGTTGTGTCTGTGCCGTGGTAAAAATTATGGTATAATAATGCCATAGTTGCCTGATTCTGCCTTGACTTACTACCTCCCTTTCTACACGAATTTTTCTTGAATAAAAAAGGGTGGCCTCTTAGGCCAAGGAGTCCCCATGAGAGGGAGGGACATGAGCGGCCCGCACAAAGATGTTACCATTATGGCATTTTCTCTAAGACCTATTCACAAGCTACCAATCAAGACACATGCTTTTGGTGTAACAGTAAATGGCCTATATCTCAGGGGTTTCTGCCTTGGTATCTCCTTCTTACAATATCAGAAGAGACCTTTTATCTTGGGACAACAGTAAACAAATGACAGGGCCAATTGAGGAGGAATTTACTAATAGATGCTCTCTATGAACTATACATATTTGTATTAATATAGTCATATATAGATGCTTCTGTATCAAGACGCTAGTATAAAATTCAAATTCAACTATCGTGTTTTGAGTAATAAGTGCTTTCATTTAAATATACATTAACACTTTTATCCAGGAGGTTAACAGTACCTCCCTCATAGTCCAGGTCTAGGTTCAGATTGTTTTCTTCTTGTTCTTTTCTAACACCTTTGTTTTTCTCAGACAAGACCTTCTTCAAACTGGCACATGGAAGAATCTGTGCCAAAATATTAATGAGTTTATTCATGCCTGTGGTGTTATGGGTGGTATGTTTTCATATATTTTTCTATATTTTCTAGTTTGTTGAATTGTTTGCAGTTTCCAACAATATGGAAAAATGCCAATTTTATAATGTGGATTGAAAAAAGAAGTCGCGCTATAAAATAGTATGTAAACATGCTCAGACTCAGGTTACTGGTTTCTTGGCTCTTCGGGGGTACACCTGGCTCTGGCACTTGTAAGTAGGAATATGGTCATGTCAGTTGTTGGAGATTGTCAATGTTGATCTGCCCTTAAACTATGTTTTCTGACTCAGCTATACAGAGTTTAGCTAATAGTTTGCTATTAGTATGCAGACTATATAAAAACGCTTGTATGTTTGTATGTCTAGCTCCCTTTCTAGTCTGTGAGTTCTTTCAACTGTTATTTTACTCATTATTTTGTTTCCAGCATTTAGCACAATGTCTGGCAACCCACAAAGACTCAAAAAATGTTTATAGTGCTGATTTCCAAAAGAAAAATCTGATAAATATCTATTTAGCTATGATTTCTCTGATATTACTGTTGATGCTTTTCTATTCCCTATTCCTATTTCATTCTTCTCTTTATTCTTGTCTCTGTGTTTCTGTTTCACATTGTTATCACTCAGTAGCTTTGCGGTGATCCCAAGACTACCCTGGAAAGAACTGCAGGGCCTGCTTACTTCACGGTGATGGAGCTCCTCTGTAGAAGGGGTTCAGAGACTGCCTCTGTGAATTTAGAAAAAGTACTTCTCAGCCAACTTCTGCCTAGAGTTTTCCCAGTACTCAAAAGGTGTTTTTGGAATTGTTTTTTCCTATCACTTACTCCAAAAAGGCATTTGTGCCATCTTGCTGTTACTCTGTTCATGACCATTATAGGTGGGATCCTCTCAAAACCTAGTGTATTAGTCAGAGTTCTCCAAAGAAAGAGAATTGTATATATACATATAGATAGATAGGTAGATAGAGAGATAGATAGATAGAGAGATAGATAGAGATAAACTAGGTCTATCTATCTGTCTATCTATCTATATCTATCTGTCTATCTCCTATTGGTTCTTCATTATATATAATAAAGAAATCTCTTCATTTGATATATATATGTATGTATTATATATAGAGACATATAGATATATTCTGGATAAAGAGATTCATTATAAGGAGTTGGCTCATGTGATTATGGAGGCTGAGAAGTCCTGTGATCTGCTGTCTGCAAGCTGGACACCCAGGAAAGCTGATGGTGTAATTTCAGTCCAATTCCTAAGGCCTGAGAACCAAGGGAGTTGATCATGTAAATCCCAGGCAGCAACAGGAAAAGGCCAATATTCCAGCTCATACAAATAGACCAAAAGCAAGAGGGGTGAATTACTTATTTCTCTGCCTTTCTGCTCTATCCAGGCGCTCATGGATTGGATGATGCCCATCCACCCTGGGAAGGGCCATCTACTTTATTTTACTGAGTTCACTGATTCAAATGCTAATCTCATCCAGAAACAGCCCCATAGATACACCCAGAAATAATGTTTTATCTGTGCACTTCCTGGGGCAGTCAAGTTGACACAAAAAATTAGCCATCACACCTAGATAATGGAGCTAGATTTAAGAGAGACACTATATCCATACAAAATACATTTAATGTGCTATCAATATGCAAACTATATAGGAATGCTTGTGTACTCATATGTCTGGCTTCCTTTCTAGTTTGTGAGTTCTTTCAACTGTTATTTTACTCATTATCATATTTCCAGTATTTAGCACAGTGCCTGGCAACCCACAGAGACTCAAAAAATGTTTATAGTGCTGGTTTCCAAAAGGAAAATCTGATAAATATCTATTTAGATGTCACTTATCATAGCTTCCATTAATCTCCAGGTGGAATGTGTTAACTCCTTGAAGGCAGGGATCCTCACTTCTTAGAAGATTCTCTGCCCTCTCCTCTCTAGAGCAGTGCTGCACACAGTGAGTGCTCAGTAAACACTATTCAAGCTTTAGCTTGATTTTGTAAATGAGAGGACTGTCTTGATTTTGGAACATTTTCTTGATTTAATTTTTCTCAAAACTGGACATTGGTTTCCAGATGGATGCTGTTAAATTAGCAGTAACTTGGCTTGTAACCTCGTAATTGTATCACATTCTTTTTGGATAAGTTTAACCATGATTGTCATTTGTGGAAATTGATATACAGATATTTCATACTCAGTAACGCCATCATTATTTATTAGCTATTTGTTGATTCTATGATATGCTTCTAGATGCTTGACATAAACCATAAGAAGAGCTAAAACTAGAACCAAAAATTTATGTGGTATTTTATTCTCCCAAAAGTTACATTCTCTTCTCACTTGACTAGGGAGTAGATAGAGGTTATTCATTGGCAAATAAAAGACCTCATGTTTTATCTCCTTATGTAGGGAGAAGATACAGGTTATTCACTGGCAAACAAAAGGCATTATGTTTTATCGAAGGATGAACTGTCGCATGCTCTAAAAGTGCCCCTTGGCTAACACATAGAACTCTCTTCTCCTTGACAGTATCTAAAGGCAGGCACCCAGGGGATTCAGTAACAGGGTCACGTTGCTCTTTACAGATATTCCTGGGACAAAGAATATGTTTGCAGATCAAGTTCTACTGAAAAAAGATTTCAGTGCTTAGCATGATATTCTATAATTCTTGTGGTAGAGATGCAAATAGAATTCTAAAAATACTTGTGAATAAGTCCCTGCTCCCAAGAAACTTACGCAGAGAGTCAGAAGTGCATAAAGTGCTATCAGCCAAATAGGGTAGCTCTGACTGTATATGCAGCAGTGGTTTGGGGAAAGGAGAGAACCCAACAAAGATGGAATAGTTAGAAAAGGCTTCAGAGTCACAAAGGAGGAGTCTGGGCACGAAGAGCATCATCAGCTCAGAAACAGAGGTTGCAGCAGAGGGACCTGAGAGAGGTAAAGTCACGAGAGATGGGGGAGGGTTGGATCTGTGGCACAGGGAGAAGACCAGGTTCAGAAATCACAGAATGAGTGCTAGGGAGTGAAGGACATGAGTTTGAATTTATAAACTGTCAAAACCTCTGTTTTACTACCCATCTTCAATCTGTTACTATTTGCAGATATTGTCAACAGCTGATCAAACATTTGCTTTATGTAATCACACAAAGACCATGCAGAATATCCCCACTTTGCACTGGAGTAATGGGCCTCCCATTTAATGAGGCCCAAAAAACCCACATATTTTGTTAAACTGGGACACTGCTTTTAAGCTTGTGAGTCTGTTTGCCATCATCTTGAAGGGAGGAGGCTCCTCACAGGTTTTAGATTATTGAGTACATACATTCTTAAATAGTATTGCTGGTGTCCCTTTGTAAATATGGTTTACAGATTCTTCAGACCTGCAATATTTTCTTTCTACCAGACTTATATTCCAGAGATGTTGTAGTTGATATAAATTATATTGGAAGCTTGAGGAAATACAATAAGAATGCACTTTGCCCTTAATTCAGTTTTTATTAACATTTTTACTTACCTTCAGCAGAATCTCTTTAGGCCCAGCTACCTTACCAAATTGTTACTAGATCTTTTTTTTTTTTTGAGACGGAGTCTCGCTCTGTCGCCTAGGTTGGAGTGCGCAATCTCGGCTCACTGCAAGCTCCGCCTCCTGGGTTCACGCCATTCTCCTGCCTCAGCCTCCCAAGTAGCTGGGACTACAGGGGCCTTCCACCATGCCTGGCTAATTTTTTGTATTTTTAGTAGAGACGGGGTTTCACCGTGTTAGCCAGGATGGTCTTGATCTCCTGACCTCATGATCCACCTGTTACTAGATATTTACTAAAAGAATTTATGCCAAGGACCAAATAATTCTTTGGCACATGGTATTTTATTTTAGGTGCCAGCCTTTATTCAAATAGTATCTGTGTAATTTAATTTAGAGTTTAGTTTTCCTTTTAGAGTTGAAATTTTTATTTTCAATTTAATTAACATGTGCTGAAATAAAAATAGATGTTTTCAGGCTGGGCGTGGTTGCTCGTGCCTGTAACCCCAGAGCTTTGGGAGGCCAAGGCAGGAGGATCACTTGAGCCCGGGTGTTTGAGACCAGCCTGGGTAACATAGCGAGACACAGTCTCTATTAAAAATAAATAATACAAATTAAAATTAAACAAATAGATGTTTTCATACAAACTAAAAGAAAAACAGGATATGTGTTTGCATGGGTTAAGTACAATATTAATCATGTTCTTTTATAGAAATAGTAAATACTCAGTTTATAGAAAAGGTAATTAATTCTTTTAGTTCACCTGAAATAACAAAAAAATTACTGCTAACATATAGTCAGGACACAGATATATGCACATACTCATTACCTACATTATTTTTTATTCCCTGCATTGTGGAGCTCTTTCCCTGGGTTGGCTGATCTTCTTGGGGATAGGGAGACACTCCGCCCTTCACTCCCAGCCACAGTGCTGCACATCACTGTCTGTGCTTTCTCTATGGTGGGGAGGTATAGAGAGTAGTGATCCTTAGACTTTTTACTGGAACTGATAACTGGTGTTTCTTTGGGTGTACTGTGATCACAGCATCCTGTTACTGCTATTTCTCATGTACACTGGCATCTCCCAGCAGTGATCTCTCCTGGGCCACAGGGCTGTGATGACAAAACTGTCATGTTGCTAATGAGAATGTGGGTGCTGTCTGGGAAGCCCCCTGGTGTGTGGCTATGGGTGGTGTCTGCAGTATTTATGGGCCACTTGGCATCGTCTGTTACGAGATGTGCTGCTACCACAGCATCCCTGCAATTTTGGTGGGCATGTTAAATCATTGTATTCTGACATTAGTGCCTGTATTAAAAACAACAACAAAAAGGTGTTTTTTATTTCTTCATGGCTTCCTTCCAAAAAAAAAAGATGGAACAGTTAATCAAATGGAAAGAATTTGTTACCTCGATTTTTTGTTACTAATATCGAAAGTTATTAAGCACATCTGATCTTATTTCTCATTTGTTTTAAATACTTAAACAGATTAGGATCCTGTACAAGCACCTACACATGGCAGGCAAGGCCCTCATGATCAGACATCTGCCTGCATGTCTAAGATTGTCACCCTCCAGTTTCTCGATCCTTCTGTGCCTGTGCCTTCTGCCCTACTCCAGTCTCACAGATGGTTCTTCTGCCTGATGTACCTCCCCCAGCCCCACTACTCAGCTCTGTCTGTCGGCTGTGTGGTTCTCTGAGGGTGGTCCTGGGACCACTTGAATCAAGATCAGATGGAAGCTTATTCAAAACACAGGCTTCTTGGTCACATCTGAGATACGCCGCTTACAATTCTCTGGGAAAAGCAGTATTGGACTCTGTGTTTAACAAGTTCCATCTAAAATGTGAAAACCACTGATCTACCAATCAAAATCCTTCTTTGAAGAATCAGTTCCACCACTGTCCACCTAGAAGGCCCTCCCCTACTCCCCTTCCTGTTCTTCCAGCCTTGTGTGTTGTATGAGATGGGCCCGTGAGCTCCCTGTGGCCTGGGACATCATCTGACAGCTCCACTTGTCCAGTACTTATCTCAAGGCCTTATTTTAAAAAAGCAGAGTTTAATAAATGTTTATAATTTGTTCATTGCCAATTCAGAATTAGTGTGTCATGGAATTACATTAATCTAAGAGTATTTTCAAATTAAAGTCATAATGACTTCATAGTTTGACTCTACAAGGGTAAAAAAAAGGTGAGGAAACATTTCCTTCTTTTAAAAAACAGATCCTGTTTAAACAGTTGAAGGGAAAAACAATATCACATTTTAAATTATGAACTGAAAGCCAAATATGAATAAAAGTCACTTGTTACCAATTTGTCATGCCAGGTTACTTCTCATGTGAAAAGTGAACATTGACTCAGATCAAAGAAAATGGAAAAATAAAAATAAGTGAAATTCTCTTCACGAAACTGAAAAATAATTTGTATTGTTATTTTAAACAAACCCATAAAATAGGAAAGATGTATTATTACAACAAGTAGACAATTTGTTCCTTTTCTGTCCAAAGTGATATTGCTTAAACATTTTTTATTACATTTTCACAGACCAGAAGCTACAGAATATTTAATACAGGGTCATAAAAAAGGCATACCCATAAAATATCTGTTAGCAGAGGCTTTGTGTCAGAATTCTTCTGGTGTTGCAATTGCAATTTTATTTAGGAAGATAAACCACCCAGCATAGGCCTCAAATCAATGACTGCATTGAATAGTTACCCTAACTCTATCCTAACATATTGAGGACATTTTATGTAATTGGAAATTTACTGGATGGTCATTTATTTCTGGGGGCTTTTTCCTCCTCATTTCTCTTTTTGTTTCTCTAGAGGAGCAAAAAAAGAAATAAATTAGACTTAATGTGTCCTGTAGTCACACAAAAAGAATCCAAAGGAGATTCTGAAGTAGCATTGATGGTTTTATTCAGTCTTAAAGTTGCTCTTTGCCAGCACTTCAAGTGGCACATCTAATTATAAATTTGTCTCTGTGAGACCCTGTCATTGGTAATGCAATTGGCCCAGGGTGACTTGTGGCAGATTCACATAAAGTGACTCAGGTAGGACTTCTGTAGAAACTGAGGGGGACTGTTGTCAATGTATCCGAAAGAAAGAAGATCTGAGTGTGCTCAATTATGTAAAACCTTATAATCTAACAGAGTAAGTAAAATTGGACACATTTATATTGGAAGAAATTAAACTAAGTCTGAATAGCACTGTGGAGGAACAAAAATGCCACATCCTTCACCTGAACTGCTGTTGGCTTTCATTCTTTCACTCTGGAGTCCCTAGGGAACCCAGTGATTCCCTGCAAATTTTATAAAATATATCTCAGCATGGCATATTGGACTAGTAAACACAAAATGTATTTGTGTTTGTGTGTGTGTGTGTGTGTGTGTGTGTGTGTGATCTAGTATCTTCTGTCCTTATTCTGGAATAAATGGGCATTTCTCTGGAGAACTTTGGTTCTTAAAGCACACCTGTTCAAAGGAGTCAGGTGAGGCGGCATCAAAAGGTGGCTGGTGTAGATAGAGAGGACCTGGCCATCTTTAGAACTCTTACTTAAAAGGAGGCCTCCATGGAAACCTGTTTCCCACTCTGCATCTCCACCCTCCAACCCCAGCTTGCATAGCTATCACCTGGTGGTTTGAGGGTTCTGTGAGTGCTCCATTATCTGGAGACAGAGGCCCCACCTTTGCTTCAGCTGCCTGGTTTACTCTGTAATTGCCACTCACAGTGCAAAGTTATTATTGAAGGGCTCATACGTTCAAGGGATTTCAGCTGCAGTTTTGGAAAGGACTATACTAGTGAAGGCCTGTTGTTAATAAAGAGGGGGGCCGGGCACGGTGGCTCACGCCTGTAATCCCAGCACTTTGGGAGGCCAAGGCGGGTGGACCACCTGAGGTCAGGAGTTCGAGACTAGCCTGGCCAACCTGGTGAAACCCCATATTTCTAATAAAAATACAAAAATTAGCTGGGCGTGTTGTCGGGTGCCTGTAATCCCAGCTACTCCGGAGGCTGGGGCAGGAGAATCACTTGAACCCAGGAGGCAGAGGTTCCAGTGAGCCGAGATCGCGTCATTGCACTCCAGCCTGGGCGACAGAGTGAGACTCCATCACACACACAAAAAAATTAATTAAAATGATAAAGAGGGGAAGAAACTTTTCAAATACATTAAGAGGGAAAGTCCCTGCTCTCACAGCTGAACCCGGACATATTCCCCAGGAAATAAAACAAACAGAAGCTGTATGTTGTTCATCAGACTTCAGAGCACAAGTCCTGTAACAATGAAGACACCAAGAGAATGAGAAAGGATGCAGATTCACTTCTGTGGACCTCACTTGGGGGACTCATCATAGTTGTCTTCCTTGAAAACAGCCAAGGAGACGAGCCTTTAAGAGAGTGAATGGAAGTGCGGCTTGTAAGGGTGCTAGTAGGTGAGAAGGGGAAGACATCTTGGATTGGACGGAAAGGAATCAGTGATTTTTACTTGTTACTGTGTGAGTCCTTTCTCCTGTGCAATGGCCAGGTAGTATATATTTGGGAAATGATATGCACACTCAGCCACAAGGAGAAGGCATGTTTCTAAACTACTACATGTAGGACCAGAGATGAGATGGAAAAAAATGAATGGAGCACTAGAGGAGGTGAAAATCTCAGGTTCTGGTCTCTGCTCTGTCACAATTTCCTGTGTAATTTTGGGCATACCTGTCTGGAGTATTTATTTCTTTCCTGTGATAACAGAAGAGAATAAATGCATTCCATGTATCCTATCCACACCATCTTCTGGAGACAGGATAAGAATCATTTGGTGATTAGTTGTTGAAAAAAATGTTAGGGTGAGTTCCTTTTTCATGAAAAGTAACTTTGTGTTTTTCTAGGATAACAATAAATGTGAATGATTAGCATGTTTGTATGAGGTTAAAGTCTTTTTCCCACAAGAATAAATTCAAACGCCATAAAAAATGAATTTTAGTTCCTTGGTTAATTTCTCTGCGAGGTTGAACATCCTGGTCTCTAATGATACACACGATACATGTGGTACAATACACGTGTAAGTACCAATGGATAACATAAAGCCAGTTGCAATTCAACCTAGCAACAGAGCTATATGTATTCTTAGTAAATCAGTATGTGGGGGTTCAGAAATGAGACTGGGAGACAGAGAGGTATGCAGAGATTCTTTGAGGGATTGGGACCTAATGGCAACCACTTTTACAGAACGTCCTGGTTGGGCTGTGTGTGATTAAAGAAGCTGCCTGCCACAGCAAAGGGATCAACTTCTTGTTTCTGCTCTCACTAGGCCTCTGCTTATCATGGTACCTAAAACACTCTAGGAAATTAATTGATTAATATCTTCCAGGATAAAATACTGAAGGTCTGAAATAAAGCAATGGCAGTAAGGATGGAAAGGAGGGGACAGACTTCAGTGATGTGCTTAGGGTGGAAAGGTGGAAATGATAGAAATTCATGCCTCCTTTGTCTGATGTAGCTTTCTCTCCTCCTCTGGCCAACACTCCCGCATCTTTCAGTCTTTCTATACTCAGTGCAGGCGTCTTTTCCTCCAGCAAACCTTCCTCAGTCTGCTGGGATGCTGCATTAGCTAGCATCCAGCTTCTATTTCTACCATAACTGCATGATGGTTGTTGATTTTCTTGGCTGTCTCCCTGGCTGGTCTCTAAATCCTTTCAGACAAAACCCATCTTCCTCAACTATGTAGTTCATGGTCTTCCTCAACTATGTAGTTCATGGTGCCTAGAAGAGAGATTTGTTCACTGTGGATGTGCACTGAATATTGATTGAGCAAATGCCTGTATATCTGAAGTGGAGAGAGGGAGAAGGAGGTAACCACAGTGATGATGGGCTGCTAATGGAAATGTTTCGTATTCTCCATAACATTAGATACATTGAAAAGCATTGTCTAAAACTTGAGTTACTATTAAACTTGTTTTGAAATCAGTGGGTTTTTTTCACTCAAATTATTTTAAAAGTTAACTTCCAAATTCAGAAATTTGTTGGACCAAGAATCAGGCTTTTTTGTGTAGTTTTACATGTTTGTCTATGTTATTAACTATTTATTATAAATAACTAATCCATATATCGTGGAACATTAATTTATGGGAGTACTCATTCCTTTGCTTAGTAAGTCAGAAGCAGTGTGCATAGATGAAATGCAATACATTACATCCCAAAATAAAATAATTTAAGTGATATAAAAGAAATCATCTTGACTTCTTAATTTTTTTGTCTGTGTTTATAATTTAAAAAGTTCTCTTTTTAATTTAGCTCTTAGTAGCCAGTGTTTAATTACCGTATAAAAACTGGCATATAATAATGATTAGAAAGTTGACAATGTGAAAAAAAATGAACCAAGAATGAATTGCTAAGTATTATTAAAATAAAATTGAAGCTAATTTTGCTCTAAATTTGACAAGAGCTTTCTTAACAAATTAAATATATTGGATTTGGTTTTTTTTTGCACTTCTTTGAACATATCCAGCACAAAATATTATATTTGATAGAGGAGAAATATTGAAGAAGAGTTCCTCTTGACCATTTAGTTTAGCAAAGCTTTTACCAAAGGAATTTTCCATTTTAGCTAGCGTATTTTGACTTTCTGTGGCTTACATATATATTTTTTTTAAGTGAGTGGAGAAATGAAATGGTTAGCTGGATTATTCATCCCTCAAATACTGTTTCACTCTAAGTTCTGCAGATACATATTGCTTCTTGCAGTACTTTCCTGATGTTCCTTCACATCTTTGTCTTTTCCGAGACGTAAGTAATTGCTGGTAATTTCAGCCCTCTGGTGCTTTGCCTGTGTCTCTAGTGTAGTAGTGATGCCATCTCAGTGTGATTGTACCTGTCTGCCTCTGGGACTACAACTGGTTGTAATAGCCTTGTAGAAAGAGATAACATGTTGCATTTTCATTTTTTGTTTCCCCAGTGCCTTGTACCCAGCAGATGTTCAGCAAATGCTTTGAGAAATTACTCTAATTATCCTTTGATTTTATGTTTCACATTGTTGAGAAGCTCTATGTAGCTTACTTGGTCAACCAAAACCCACAAACATCTACTACAAGTTTATTCCATTATCCTGTCTGGCCTTCTAAAGACAGAGCTTACTGTATGCTCTTGATGACCTTTTTTCTGATTTACTTTCAGTCCTGAGCACTAACCCATTTGCTTTCCCTCAAGGTGAGCAAGGAAACAGGGCTGTCATAGGGAGGATTTGGGGGTCATGCCTAGGTGTGGGCAGCCTGATGTAAAGCATCCTGGGAGCTGCCTATATTCCACAGTGGATGTGAGTATAATGCCATGAAGAAAGATATCAGCTGCCTTGAAGGAGGAAAGGAACCAGGGCTATTTGAACTACACTGGTAAAGAGGGAAAGTGCGTGGTGGTGGGCGGTTTGCAGATTGCAGAGGAGAGGGCGGAGATAGAACTATGAACTGAATGGCCGAAAGAATCTCAATCTCAGAAGCATTTTGAACATGAAGTTTCTGGCAGCACACAGTGCTCGTGTTGCAGGGTTACCCAGGTGTGAGAGAGGTGGGGAGGAAAGGAAAAGAACCTACTGGGAGGCCAGGAGACAAAAGTAGAGTGACTTGAAGTACTTTCAGGGCAACTCTACTGGCAAGAGAGTTAAGAAGTGTCTTGCTGTGGTGACTGGTGCCTTATAGTTAAAATCCTTGTGAATAGGATTATTTTTTCTCCTAAAACAGTTACTGCTATCCTAGGCCTTATACAGTTAGGCTAGCCTGAGGCATACTAAGTTAGTTAAAATATTTCTAGCGTTAGAAACAATGCTTTGGGGTTTACTTGGTACAGTGTTGCAATTCAAACCTGATACAGGTTTTTTTTTCTTACATTTGGCATCTTTCAGCTGTATAAGCGGTGAAATGAGGATGCTGACCATAACCTTAATTCCCCTATGAAATCAAGATTGAGTTTTCAGTACATTAAAAACAATCCAAGACTTGGCTTCTTCTGAGAATTGTAATCATATGCGAGAAGTCATAAGTGGTTGTTAATGAGAATATAAAAGGGTAATGTTAGATGTTTTTGATCAGGAAGGTGTATTCAGACCATTTCCTGGGGATATGAATAATCCTGATGGATTTCAGAGTGCAAATCATGACATTACTTTTAGGACATGGCCAAGGGTGAAGAGATACATCATGGAAGCATTATGCCACTGACAGAAATGTTAAGATATTTCATGGCTCTTCGCCCAGTTCAAAAAATCAGACAGCATTTTTTTTTCAGGAACTGCTCAATACCAAATGGTTCTCCAGCTGATTGGAGCACCAGGGCTATCAAAGCACCCAATTCCGGTTGCCCACACCCAGCTTAATCTTTGGGATCAAATGATTAAAGCCAGGAAAAATGCATGATTACTCCAAAACAGCTATAGAGGGAACTGTGTAATGTTCATTTTCTATTACAGAAAAATGAGAGGATAAGTAAGAATAAAGAAGTAATGAATGTTCAGAAAGGAATTAGGAGAAAAAGGATAAAGGAATATCAAATACATTGGCTTGCACAGATCACAGTGGGTTTACGTTATGTAAAATAAATGTGATGACTTGAGTTTATGTAGATTGGTGAAAAAGATAGCAGTGGAGTGGTACCATTGAGAAAGACTTTATTGGCATTGAATGTAAGGGATGTGGAACCAAGGGGAACAAGTATCATCTTAATTTGACAGGCATAGAGGCAAAGGAGGAAGGCTTCCCCTCTGTTTTTTGAAGCTTCCCTGAAAATGATCTTACAATGAGCAGATTAATAGAAAAGGCATACAAACTTATTCAATGTGCATGGGGGAAAAATCACAGGAAAGTGATCACTCAGTAACCCAATGGGGTCCAGATGCTTATTTACTCTTCTTCATAGGGAAAGGTGAGATGGGGAGAATATGGCAATTTCAAAAGCAGTAAATAATTTTTAGGGGGAGTGAATGAGCCAAATGTCCAGACAAAGATTAGGAAATAATTCTTTTTGTGCGTTAAACAGACAATACTTTGGGACAAAGTTCACCTGGGCCCCTGTTGTATATGGGGATGAGAATGAAGAGCAAGGTCTTTAATTTCTTTTGTAAATGCTATAAAATGAGAAGATATTTCAAATTACCTAGAGTCACATAATTTGTCATTGGCTGATTAATAGTTCAGACCTGGCCATCTGATTCTGAAGCCAGGTCCCCAAACTACTAATTGGATATTTCTACTCTGTGACCTTTGTAAAGTCAAGACCTGTGTAGTAGCCATACTCTTAAGGTGCTTCAAATCTTCTATACAGCATGACAAAGTTTCAATACAGAGATATATTCATCCCTGATTTTCTCACGGCATGCAGCAGTCTTTGCATTGCCCGGGGCATAATCAATATTTTTCAACTTGAGTTCATGCTGATGTCAAGTGGAGGTGGGAGATACTCCTCTTCCCCTCTTGGCTCATTGCGCCTTAGTGTTCCATTTTTCTCTACCTGGGAGTATCTAGAATTATGTGGCAATATTGAGAGAACCTAAGAAAAATCAATCAAACAAACAAACTCAGATCCAAACATTTAGGCTGAACGTTTTTAAGATTTACTAAATCATGTCTCCAAATCTCTTCTCCTAGTGAAAGGTAGCTGAAGAATAGACTGAAGTAGCTGTTCTCCCATGAAGGGGAACCCACTCTACTCCAAAGGCTGGCATTCAAGAAGGGAGTGCTCTTTCCAAGAGCGCAGGGCTCCAGGGAAGACCATGAGCATTCTACCCAGTAGCGCCACACTTAGGATCCCAGTCACAGGATGGTGGAGGAAGCCACCACCCATCCTCTCTAGTTCAGTCTTCTGAGTGGTGCAAGGAAATCCTGCAGACATACACCTTGCTAGGTCATTGCTAGCTGCTGCTAGACTCCTTTGCAGTGAAAGGAACTCTCTCTCACCATGCAGCTGCCTCCTTTCTTTTTCTTCATGTTGATTCAAAGCCAGGATCCTTATAATGTGCTACCTCTGTTCTGCGAGGCCACCCTGAAATTCTACTCCAGTAAACCATGTGGGATGGACTTGAGACTTCTTTTTCCTACAGATGAACATTTCAAATATTTTCAGACAAGATGATTAAGTCATTTTCCAGTTTGCCTTTTCCAGACGAGCAGCCCTAGTTATATGACATGCTCAACTCTGAATGCTTCCCCTTGGAATTGGGTGCCCGGCACTGCAGATGGCAGTTTCGTGGGATATGATCTGAAGACAGTGGGAGTCTAATTTTTAAACCTAAAATTGCATTAATTGAATAGTCATAATTTGAAATGTCTGAATATATTGGAAAAGTAGTTCCTAAATTAGGGGAATGAGTTATTTGGAGGTCACAGAGACAGGCAAGAGCCTAGAATTTTTTAGCTCTAACTCATATTCTGTCCAGGAGTCACCTTGCTGAATGTCTTGTTAATGATAGGTTGGCATGCCGCTAGCAGTCTCAGTCATTCTAGAAATTAGTACTGGTAAAGCCATTTTAACACTTCAAAAGAAAAGTGATTACAGAATATTATTATTTTAAGGCTACAATCGATAAGCTGGTGGGCATTTTCTCTTTGTGGTTTCTGATTTCTCTGAAATCCCACGAGTATAAAGAATGTCTCAGGTGGTCAAATCTTCAATTTTTTCTTTATTGTCATAGCAACTAAGTCTGTTTTTACTGCTCAAATTAGTTAATCAATTGTGGTCTCTGATTTATGCTGTTTGACAGCTGCCATCCCTGAAGATTACTGGCTCTTTGTTCTTCTTTGGCTAATAAGTGCCCCTATTAGAAGACAGTCCTCCCAGATATAATATACACTGAATTATCTGAAGGACTCCTTCAGTATGTGAGTCTGAGATTTCATTGCAGTATAATTAACATGAATAACAGTTAAGGCCGTGTTTTCCCCCATTGTATGTTATTGATTAAGAAGTGAAACAAATACACAATTCCCAGTTCTCTGGAATAGGTCATATACTTTATTTCTGTAGTAACCAAATATTCAAAATGCAAGTCAAGACATTAGGTCAGACAAAAGGAAAAAAAAAGAAAAAGACTGTGCTTTTTCCCCCAATAGTTAAATTTATCTACATTGAGTCTTTCAAATGTTATAAAAATAAAAGCATATTTAGCTACACTGTTAGTTAATAGACTTCATGGAATAGAATAAAAGAACTGTGGATTTGAGCTTCTCTATATTTTTTGTAGTGGACTGGTATTAAAATATGTTTTTTACATGTGTTCTCTCATAGAGAGTTAACTACTGTGGTTCATTCCAAATTCCATCTTAATTGTCTTTAGTAACTATTCATTTTATGGGTTTATCTTCAGTTTCATTTGATTTCCTTCTCTGTTTAGCTGTTTTCACTTTGTTGGTGTAGGTCAAATGTGAAATGATTGTCCGTTGCTGTTTTATATAGGATCTATTTCCATCAGCTCCTCAATTTATTCATTTGTATCAAAATTATCATTGGAAAGATTTAATTGGCCCCCAAATATCACTTCTAGTATTATATAATCCACCCATCCTCATGGAGTTTCTATGCTGTACTGAAGACTTTTTTAATGCATCACTCTTTTGAGTCCTAATTCTTGGACTGTTTAATTGCTGAGCTTATGAAAAAGAAATGTAAGTCACGGACCTACTTGAAAACTCACCTTTTTGAGTACCTCCTTAGTTTACAATGCCCTCTGTGCCTTGCATGTTTTACTTATGTAGAATGTATGAGTTATGGCTCCAAATTTCAATTCTGTCATAGCCTTGTCAACAGCAACACAAGGGCTACCTCTGTATAATAAGGGCCTTCATTTCTAATCAGCATCAATATATTAGGTTTGCTCAGTTTGCGTATCTAGAAACCTATAGCCAGGTGGGCAGGAATAGCAGACTGTCTGCAGTGTGTCATATTTGCAGTCTACAAATCAGGGCTTGTTAACTTGTGTGCAACCAATTATAGCATGACTGTGCTGCAACATAATCCTCAGTAAGTCAATTACTGCAAGAGAATTCCCCACTATAAAGAATGAAAACTATGAGGTTTCATACCTCCCTGCCCTTTTCTCTCCTAACTTGCCTAATTGAAAGTCTATGGCTGAAATATTCAGACTTTTCTCATCCAACTGTAGAGCCTCTACACCTACAGTGAGACTCATGGACTGTCGGAGGCACCTACCTGGAGATTAAGGTACTATGACCTTCAC
Source organism: Symphalangus syndactylus (assembly GCF_028878055.3). Taxonomy (NCBI): domain Eukaryota; kingdom Metazoa; phylum Chordata; class Mammalia; order Primates; family Hylobatidae; genus Symphalangus; species Symphalangus syndactylus. The sequence continues at coordinate 104,414,955 of NC_072437.2, read as the reverse complement.
CGCACCTCAAATAAATCTTTGTATGCAAGATATGTGTTAATAGGAAAGTTTGAATAGATTATTTTATATTGGATATTCTTTTGTTTTGCTGAATAGTTTTATAATCGATATTATTCTTCTAAGACTACCACTGATCAGTTTTTATTAATTATATAAAAACTAGTGGAATAAACACAATAAGATTCACTGTAGGTTTTGGCTGTACCTTTCTCCACCTCAGTTTTCACAGTGTATAAATTAACAATGAACAAAATGGTTTCATTGTAGGATTGATGGTAGGGGAAATTGATTCATACAGGGTTGAAATAATTTGACCAGACTCATACCAAACATATAAATGAAGGGAGGGCCATGAGCATTTGCTAGTTGATTCTGTACTCTTGCCATGGCCCAGAATCTTTCCAACCATCTTTCAATCTGGGCTGACAATAGTGATGAAGCCCATTTCCTGTCTCTGCCAGAGATTGCCTTATGGGTGAAGCAGAGGAAGACTACAGCCATGTGGTTCCCTCGGGATGCTGGTTTTTCTTGGGAGCTGCTTTTCTTTCCTGAACATGTTCATGGCACCCTTACTGGAGAACTGCAGAGCATGAGTTTGTATGATTACAGCCTGGTTTGACTAAGCCTTTTCCTTGAAGTTAACCATGGTAGCACCCCCAGCCCCATCCTGAAAAATGAATCCAAGCTTCTCAGGGGCAATTTTCACCTTGTTCCCATAAAACTCAAATTCCTGAGGCTTTTTGAGGGTCACAATAACATAGGAAAGGACATCACTGGAACTTGGAATCACGCAGACTTGAATTTGACTCTTGCCTCTGCCATCTACTGCTATGGACTTGCCTGGCTTTGTTTTCTTATCTGTAAAACAGAGACAGGAATGTCCACTGCCCACTTCACAGAGTGAGAGCATAATGAAAAGCACATGGCCTGGTCTGTGGCATTTATTTGTTGCTTAATACAGGTTTGTGTACTTTCCTTAAAAGCCCTTGAATGATATGTAACTTTATAGGGATAGGATAACAGAGTTTGGACATATTTGTAGAAGGAAATGACTTTAAACATCTTGACAATTATGTGAGTGAGAGATTATTTGCAGTTTGCTAACATTTCCTAAAGCTGTGGTGTGTGAGATACAGTAACACACACATTTTTTTAAAAAAGGCAACCAAAGCAAAGGAATTTTAACTAACTGTAGTCTATCAAGGCCGCATGGTTTTGAAGGAGCAAGGCGTGGCTGTAACAATTATTGTGGTGACATTTTGATAAATAAATCCTTAGAGGGGAGTGTTTCTGAGAGTTGAGCTGCCTCTTCTTCTTCTAAAGGTGGTGTTAGCAGTGTCATCCCCAGCCTTTCTGAAGAGAGACCTAATAAGAGAAAGGGAATTAGTTGGCAAGTGTCTGCTCTGTCCATAAAGAGTTAGAGAATTTGTAGTTCAGTGAGAGGAGACTGGAACCTGTCGGGGGCAGGAGACCCAGTATAGTCAGCCCCACCTCTGCTAAGCACTGCCCCAAGATGAGAGCTGACTTTGAAACATTCCCAGATGACAGACTCAGCCACAGGGCAATTTTTTTTAAAGTGAATCCTAGTTTACTCTTCTGTCTTTGTTGTGAGAGATTTCTAACCCTAAAGAATTCAGGAATTTAAAAAAATAGTGATAGCTGATGACATGGCAAATGCCTGAAGTAGGCTCATATTTAGAGAAGAAGAAATTCCAATGGGATGTGCCAATGTGTGCTGGGCTGAGACTGTTTAATGCAAATACTTCAGCAGCAGGTTTCTGGGTAGATTTTTATTTTGACTTTCCCAGCTGTCCCTTCACCTTCACCCTTTTTGGTTCCCTTCCCCAGGTATAACTAGTTAGAGGTAATGTTTTTTTTTTTTTTCCTTTTGGGCATAGACTAGCCTTAGCATCTCTGAATATAAATCATCTTTGATAATGTCTCAGCTGTCAGGAGAAACTTGCTTAAGGGGTGATGATTTGTGATGATGTTAAAGTTCTCCAGTTTGTCTGTGGACTATGGAACTAGACTCCTCCCCTATCTGCCCTTGTGAATGTAGCGGTAAACATTATACAGATAATGCTTATACACTGCTAGTGGGAATGGAAATTAGTTCAGCCACTGTGGAAAGCAGTTTGGAGGTTTCTCAAAGAGCTTGAAACAGAATTACCATTTGACCCAGCAATCCCATTACTGTGTATATACCCAAAGGAATATAAATCATTCTACTAAAAAGTCACATGCACACATGTGTTCATCACAGTACTGTTCACGATAGCAAAGACATGGAATCAACCTAAATGCCCATCACTGGTACCCTAGGTAAAGAAAATGTGGTACATATACACCATGGACTCCTATGCAGCCATAAAAAGGACAAGATCATGTCCTTTGTAGCAACACGGATGGACCTGGAGGCCATCACCCTAAGCGCATTAATGCAAGAACAGAAAAACCAAATACTGCATGTTCTCACCTCTAAGTGAGAGCTAAAAATTGAGTAAACATGGACACGAAGAGGGGAACAATAGACATTTAGGCCTACTTGAGGGTGGAGGGTAGTAGGAGAGTGAGGATTGAAAAACTACCTATCAGGTATTATTCTTATCACCTGGGTCACAAAATCAACTGTATACCAAACTCCCATGACACGTAATTTACCCATGTAACAAACCTGCACATGCAACCCCTGAACCTAAAATAAAAGTTGGAAAGGAAAAGAAAGAAAAAAACACGCACAGATGAAAGGACATCTTGTTTTGAAGCACTGGCAGAAGCACAGAGCAAGTCTTTTCTCCCTATTAATATTTTCAAAGAGCAAATGAAATGTCTGCTTCAAGGGAGCTAGTTAACTCCTACATAGAGCATCTGTTAGGAGTCCAAGTCATTAGGGAGCATGACTCTCAAAATAGCCAACACTGTTTGCATTTGTTTTGCCATCAAATACTGTTTATTAAGTATGCACACATGTTCTGGGTTCTGTACCAAGTAACTTGAAAGAACCCACTATTTCTCTTTAAGAAATCATAATTCAGAATTGCTAAGAAAGGGATGCTGTGAATCCTGGGCCAGCTTCTTGTTTGGGTTCTTTTCTGTTCTCTTATAAGCTTAGACCAATGCTCAGGTTGTGTCAAAAGCACCTTTAATATTTCCACCATAATTAACCATTTCCACCATGGTTCTTGTTGTGTCGCCTCTTGAGACTAAGGAAAGGATTGGAGTTCTTATTGAGTAATTTGATCGGAGCTCTTTTAATTATCTTACTTTAGGTAACAAACTATTGTAATCTTGAACCTTAACTTGTATTAAGGTGGATGTGAGCTTTGCTCTTTCTTGAGCCTGTCATGTTTTATGGGTTGTATCAAGTAAACGGCTAAGCATCCTATGGTGTGAGCTTTTTGGTTGAAACACTTGCTAATTTGCAGAGATCAATTAGTCATAGCACAAGAAGAGAGATTTCTATAGATATTCAAGGCATTAATTGAATTTTGTAAAGTAAGTTAAGAAGGGGAGGGATTAAGATACAAAGACATACATCCTTTTTTTTAAGAAAAGATCCTCTTATTCCACATCCTTTGTAATAATTGTGGAAATCTAGAAGAGTTGTAAGGTATGCTGATATGTCAACACCAGTTAGGATATTTTCCAACCTATTTTTAGTGATTTCTTACACATCAAAATCCCTGCTAAAATGAGGCACATTTTTCTGAAGGTGTTTATGTTTTAGGTTGCTGGAGTTTTTGTTGTTGCCACAAATAATTATCCCTAAGGTCACATAATCATGTTTATAGCTTCAACTTTGTGGGACCCTCCGGCTGTCTTGTCAGGCTGAGTTTTAAAATTCCAAACTGAATTGCAAAGACATGACATTAGGGAATGGGGAGATAAATAAGAGTGTATAACCAAGAAAAATGTTGTATCCCAAATGTTTAAATTCCCATAGGAAAGAAAGTCCTGCTTTCAAGGACTAATATTGGAGGATGGAACGGTCAATAGTTGTTTCTCCTTAATGTTAAAGTATTGAAAATTACTGACGAGTCAGCTACCTTCCAGCCAGCCCAGATCCTGAGCAGGGTGGAACCGCTTGTGGCTTTGTGTCCCTGGCAGCAGGCACAGTGATCAGCCTTCAGCATGGTCTCAGGTTTGTTGGAAGGGAGAAAAAGAAGGGAAGGAGAGAGAAGGAAAAACCATGAAATAGAATTAAGGGAAGGAAGGAAAACAGGAAAGAGTAAGGGAGAAAGAAAAGGGAGTGAAATAAATGGAACTGGAAAACTGGTTTGTTAACACACATACACAATACACACGAGCACACACATAACACACACACACACACACACACACTAAGGAACTTTTCCAGCTGTTACTGACAGACCTGGAACCAGAACACAGGCAGGTCTTTATAATCTATATCCCTCTTGTCCCTGTGCTTCATAGTGGGAAGTCATTTCATGGGCATTTTGAAAGCCTTGAAGAGAATTATTAAAATGTATAAATTGAAAGTCCTTGGAAGGGAAACCATGCCTTAAATTGATGTATTTACATTTAAGAGAGCCAAGTAAGATTTTAAAAGGCCCCAGGAAGGATACAGTTCATAGAGCGAAAAAAAAGTGTGTTGCAAACATTTGGAAGGTAATTCTTCAAGTTATTTCTTTGGTATTTCCTTACAATATTTTAATTTTACAACAAAATAATATTGGCAGTCTCATGCCTCATGTTCCCATCCAAATGTGGACTTCCTAACCCTCTTTTTTTTTTTCTTTCCTCATATGTAGTTACTTTTTCTCTGTCCACCCATTGTACCTGGTGTCTGACTCTGACTCTGCTTGCCTTTTTTTTTTTTTTTTTTTTTTTTTTTTAGGCAGGGTATTGCTGTATTGCCCAGGCTGGAGTACGGTGGCACAATCACGGCTCCCTGTAGCCTCTCACGGCCTCAGGTGATCCTCCCATCTCAGCCTCCTGAGTAGCTGCAACTACACATGCAGACCACCATGCCTGGCTCATTTGTTTGTATTTTTTTAGAGAAGGAGTTTTGCCACGTAGCCCAGGCTGGTCTCAAACTTCTGACCTCAAGTGATCCACCCACCTCAGCCTCCCAAAGTGCTGAGATTACAGGCATGAGCCACCACGCCCGGCTTGCTTGCTTTCATTGACCTCAACATTCTTTCTCACATCTCTTGTTTTCCTGGGTGTGTATCCATTTGTATTGCTCACTTCTTCCTCTGTTTTTCCCGTAACCTCTTTTCTTAGCCTGTACTTTCCTACTATTTTGCTTTGTTTTGTTTTGTTTTTTGGTCAGCTATTCTTTCTCCTGGTTGGCATTCCTCTCTCTCATTTTCCTCTTTAGCTCTCTTTCTTCCATTCTTTACCCCTCCCATCCTCTTCTCTCGCCTTCTTCAAGGTTTACTAATGGTAAACTGTCATTGGAAATCTGTTACAGGATGAAGCTATTTCTCCATTGTGTAATTGAATGTACCCAGAATCAGCTGTTATTATTGTCTTACAGGTAATAATACTTTTCCCAAAAATATAATACAAGCTCCTAGATGATATTCATAGTGGTGAAAGGTAGTTTCTTTGGGCCGGACTTGACATTTTAGGATGTGGATTTCTGATCACTCTTTTCTCAAAATCTTAATTTCACTGTATTACTCTGTGGCCATTTTCTATGTTCTTTTCTATATGAACAGGCAGTGGATAAATCGGAACATTTATGTAATTTTTACTTTTATTTATTATTAAGGTATTATTTTATACAGTACAATTCACCTATTTTAAGGGTGTGGCCTGAGGAATTTTGGCTATTCAATTGTTTAGCCACTACCACTATCAAGATATACAACAGTTTCCTCATCGTAAAAAGTCACCAAGTCACCTTCTCCCTTTACCACATACTGATTTTTGTCATTGTGGTTTTGCCTTTGTGCAAACAGGAATAGATTGCAAAGTCGTATGGTAAATGTACTTTTAATATTAAAAGAAATTGCCATACTGCTTTCCCAAGTACCTGTACGATTTCGCATTTTTACTAGCAATGTATGAGAGATCTACTTGCTCCATATCCTTTCCAGCACTTGATATTGTGAGCCTTTCTGACTGTAGCCAATCTAGTAGGTGTGTAGTAATATCTCATTGTGATTTCAATTCACATTTCCCTAATAACTAGTGATGCTGAACTTCTTTTCACGTACTTATTGCCCATCTGTATACCTTCTTTTGTGCAGTGTCTGTTCAAATCTTTTGCTCATTTTTAGATTGTCTTCTTGAATTGTAAGAGTTCTTCGTGTATTGTAGACACAAGCTATTTGTTGGACATATGTATTGCAAAGATTTTCTCCTAGTATGTTGCTTGTATTTTTGTTAACTGTGTTTTTTCAAATATAAGATTTTTCATTTTGATAAATCCATTTTATCATTCTTTTATAATTTGTGGTTAAGAAATCTTTGTCTAATTTGGCCGAGTGCTGTGGCTCACGTCTGTAATCACAGCACTTTTGGAGGCCAAGGCTGGCGGATCACTTGAGGTCAAGAGTTCGAGACCAGCCTGGCCAGCATAGTGAAACCCCACCTCTACTAAAAATACAAAAAAAATTAGCCGGGTGTGGTGGCTCATGCCTGAAGTCCCAGCTACCTGGGAGGCTGAGGCAGGAGAATGGCTTGAACCCGGGAGGCGGAGGTTGCAGTGAGCCGAGATCGCGCCACTGCACTCCAGCCTGGGCTACAGAGAAAAACTCTGTCTCAAAAAAAAAAAAAAAAGAAAAAAAGAAAAAAAGAAATCTTTGTCTAATTCAGTATCACAAATATTTTTTCCCGTGTTTTCTTCTAACATTTTAGCTCTTATGTTGAGATTCATAATTCATTTAAACTTAATTTTTGAATGCAGTCTGAGGTTCTTTTGTATTTTTTCCATACAGATATCTAGCTGATCCATCACCATTTGTGAAAAAGTCTATCTCTTCTCTCATTAAATTTCCTTGGCATCTTTGTCAAAAATCTATTAGTATGGTGGATTACATTAATTGCCTTGCATTACTGGGATAAACCCCACTTTGTCATAATATATTGTCCTAAGTATATATTGTTGCATTCAATGTATTAATATTTTGTAAAGAAATTTTTTTTGTTTAATTTCCTTCAAGCCAGGAAATACATTGATCTCTTGACTTTTCCCAATTTATCAAAAGTGAAAATCTGTATTTCTGCTATCTAATATCAGCCTTTTACAGATTTGGGAGTAAAGTCAAATCCTTGAATAGTTATTTTCTAAACAATCCTCTGAAATTTGGAAGAACGTATACATTTATCTCCAAAAGAGTCAATTTTCTGCCAGTCTGCAGATCATCCCCAGGAAGACGTGGCCCAGATTGGCTAACAGGCACTTGTAAGAAACTGACAGTTGTCTAGATGTGAGTCCAAATAAGTTAGCGATGGCTTTTGCCCTCAGGAAGATTGTGTCCTTCTCTTGCTTGCTACTAGATTGTTTGTATTTCCTTGTTAACCACTCTGAGCGACACATTCCAGCTCTTATCACTTCCAGCCTCTGGCAGTCAAAACTCTAAGAGTCAATACATTTGTGTCCTGTTTAGATGACAATGATATGGATTTCAAGTAAATGTATGTGTTTCCGTATTCGTAACATGGTTCATCTGAAATTTAATCAAATTTCTGATTTTTTTGTTTCTTATGTGTTTTGCTCATGCAAACAACATAGGCTGTGTGACTTTAATGTGGTTAGAAAAAGCAAGTTCTTTTCTCTGCTGTCTCACATGGTAATCTTATTTGCCTCTGATGACTGGAGCAGATGAAGTAATCGCTTCGCAGCATTTGATAAATACATTACATTAACTGTGAGAAGCAACAAGAGACTCAAAAGCCTTGTTCCCAAGTGAAATAAAATCAGGTTATCGTCCTCATAAGGCATTTCTCTTCCTTAGGCTTCTGAGCAGGAGTCATCGGTGCTGTGCTAAGTTTCTGCTCTCTCTAGAACTAATGAAACTCTTGGCAGTTTAGAATAAAGGTCATTATTTTTGACAAAATGGAAGATGGGATTTGGTATTCAAATGATTTAGGTATTTTTATGCCAAAAATATTGATGGTATGTGGAAATAAAACCACACCTTCTCTCCTTTGATGGGAGCAGTGTGTATCTTTATATTCCGTTATTTCAGAGCATGCTGTGAAATTTCAACTTGTTCACTCCCTGTGTTCTTCCATGACTAACCCAGTTTGCAGGTCAGGGTGAGGGGTTGCTGCTGGCCCGGCTGTAGCTGCTTTAGGGGGGGTGTTCTGCATGCTCTGGGCACCCAGAACATTTTGTTAAATGATTTAAACATGAAACAGCTGAAACCACTTGACTTGGTTTTTTTCGCGGGAGTTGGAAGCTTCTAAACAACAAAACTTTATTTCTCACAATTATGGAGATTGGGAAGCCCATGACCCATGTACAAGCAGATTTAGTGTCTGGTTAGGGCCCATTTTCTGATTGAAAGACAGCTTCTTCTCCCTGTACCCTCACAGGGTGGAAGGGCACTTGACTTTTATTGACAGAATCTCCAAAGTGAAAATAATAAAAGTAAAAAAGTGAAGGACACTCTACAATCTACAATAATATAGTAACATTTATTTTTCCAGATGAGCTTAAAATGTCAGCAATTATATGCATTGTGACCTATTGGATAAAAATACTGTATCTCCCTTCCTTAAATGTATCAGTAGGAAGACAAAAATGATGAATATGTGTAATGATAAATTCATTCTATCCACAAAAGGCAGCTCTTTAAAGCACTAATGATAATTCAGTGGTGCTAAAATGGAATTACCGAAAGATCTAAGTACCAACACCGAACCCAGCTCTTACCCAGGCATCCTTTGATTACAAATGTTAAGGAAACGTTAGAGAGAAGAAATTGGAGTGTCACCAACCCAGAAGATTAAATGGTGTTGGATTGTATTTTAAAGTATTAACTACAGGTTTTGATCATCTTAGTTTCATTTTTCTGGATTATTAACCTGTCCTATAGAAATAGAGTACGTTATAATGAGACAAATTAGAAGATTATACTGGTAGTTTGAGATCTAATATTCCTTAAATTCTCCATTTTTCTTGAGAATCAGAAATCAGCTCTTGATTATCCCCAGGGATGAAGGGAAACTGGGTTGGACCATCCAAAACAATCAATAATTCTGAAATCAATTGCATTTGCCTAGGGGACGCAATAAAAGAACTCAATCGAAGTATATCTTAGGAAGTCCATGTATACACTCAAAACCCCTCAGCCTGACCTTGACTTTGGCCTTATCCCATTGCTCTCAGGTGGCCAGTGGGCTAGAACTGTATTGAAGAGAAGGTTAGATTCTTCTTTTCCTTAACCATATCACACATGACTTGCTTGTTGAATTCTTTCTCCAGTCATGATACACATTGCAGTAATTTGTCTGTCTTGTTCAACTCACACCCATGCTGTTGAGTTAAAGAACAAATGAATGGACTACCTGCTCAGGGAAGGCAAGGGACTCACTTCATATCAGGTAGTTAGTCATGAGGTAGAAGTAGAAACACTCCCTTACCAATAGCGTGGCCTGATTTTCACTTAGCTGCTGCTTCTATCAGTCTGGATTCCTTAGCTGGGGTACTAATACTTGCCTTGCCAATGTTGAATATTTTTATGAAATTTAAATGAGATAATCAATGTAAGTTTTTAAAAATCTCAACATTACAAAACATGACACAAAGTATTTTATTTGCTTTTTGAGATAAACGGTTCTCTATTTTTAGGCAAAAGGTACTGCATGAGTTAAATTCGCATCATGATATACTTCAAGGCTACTCACAATAGAAATACTGCATAAGCCTAAAATTGATATAGCTTCATTCGTCCTCTTAATTTGCCTGATGCTACCTTGTATTTTATTTTATTTTTTGCTCTAATGTAAATTCAATAAAATGTTGCTTATTTTATTTGAATAAACTGGGCTTATTTTCAGCCGTAACTGCCATGCCATCACTTAAATGTAGTTCTTCAAGTAAAGCCAGTGAAAATGTATTCTATTAGGTGGAAGAATGACCTCAACTCTCAGGGTAAGGCCAAAAAAAGAACGGCCTTCTGTGTTCTTCTGTCTGGTATATGCAGGTGAGTGAAGTCAGCAGGCTTCTCTGTATCCCAAGTGTTCATAAAAAGCTTTTGAAAGGTCAGGATTCCAGGGAGGCCTCTTTGTTCCTGGCATCTCAGTTTATTCCAGGCTGCTTCTGGCAAAAGTAGCAATCTCTATCACTATCTCTGGGGGAAGGAAACTGAGACAGATGGACAAAAGCAGAGGATGGTACAGAACTATAGAGAACAGAGCCAGCTAAGCAAGAGGAGAGCATTTTAAAGGGAAAAGGACTAGGATGCCCTATTTTTAAATGGAGTGCCTGTCCCAATAATACTATCAATGGATATGTCTGTTTTTCACATCTAAATTTATGCATTGGCCATTATTCTTGAGGCTCTTCCTTTAGCTTGAATTACAGTCTTCAGCATCTTAATTGTGGTGTTTGAATGAGGCAGCAGAAGAGGAATGTGTGTCAGACGCCCGGTGTCTGGGTATCATCATAATGAGCCTAGCAGAGCCCTGCACAAAGTCCTCCTGTCACCCCACATTCCATGTGAGACAGCACTGGGATCTGTGAAGAAAGGGAGGAGCATCTCCCTACTGCTCCACTTTACATTTTTAAGGCATTATCGTAACATGGGCAATTGTGGTTTTACATTTGCATTCACCAAAATGTATGACCCCCCGTCCTCCCTTTCTCTTCTCTAAGTTGAAGGCTTGTATTTCTGAATTTGGTGATTTGTATCAAAACCTGGGCTAACTGGCTTATTATGTAAGAGTTTCTCTTTGAAGGGCAAACATTTCAAATATTGAGTCCTCCTAGTACTCCATAATCTGGTCTGGCTGAAGATTGTTTTTCAGTGCAACGTGCTGTGTTGATTTTCTTTTTCTGTGGAGCCTTGTCTGGATTAAACCTGTGTCCTGTGGATTGCTTCACTTCCCTCTGCAGCCCAGTGGGGAGTGGGACCAGCTGGTGTAATTCTGTTGACCTCATTTAAACTCTCTGTTATATACTCTTTTTTTTTTTTAACCTTGATGTAGCTGTACATAACAAATTGTCCATAGAAAGTTTTTGTTCCTTTAAAGTGTAGGGTTCCTCTTGGGGCTTGATGAAGATCATATTCATTCAGTTCATGGCCCTGGTCCAAAAATAGTTTTTAAGCTCATCTTATGCACATGCATACACACACACATGCACACACACACATATTTCCTGTAGTTTTACACTTCTGCTTTCTATAGTTTTATTACTATGCTTAGATAGGATTTTTCTCACAATATTTAACAGGAATTACTTGAATATATACTTGAATCTTTAGATCTTTAGGAATATTAGTAAAGGGTGTAACTTGATAATGCTTTAAAAAAGACCAAGAAAGGAGAATCTATTGGGCTCAACCTGCTTTATGAGACTTATTAAAAAGAAAATATTAACAGTAGAGACATATGCTGATAGGACATGTAAGGAATTAAACTGTCATTATAAGACCCTGCTTTGTTATAAACAGCTTTTATGTACTTTCTAAACATACTACTTTATCTTCTGAATAACATACATTTGAGTTCAAAACAAGCTCATTTAATAGCCAACAATAGTGCGAGTTTGATTTAGTGGCTTTTTGTGAGACAGTTTTCTTTCTTTGGCTAGGTTATGTAAGAGGTTGGCTACAGGCCAATTGTTTCTCAGAAAAGGTTGACAATGATTATAAACCCTGATCTTCTGAAATCACAAAGCATATTCCCAGCTTGGAAATAAATTTACTTATAATAAAATCATACTGCCAACTGATGTTTTTCCTTTACCCATTGTTAATCACCCAATATCTTAGTTGCTGCAGAATAAAACAAAAGTTCATGTTTTCTCGTTTTTAACAGAAATATGAACAAACTTAATAGTATCTTCCATTGACTCTGTAAACTATTTTGAATCACATATCTCCCCCTTTCTAAATAAATAAACAAATAAAACAAATCTCATGACTGGGAGAAAAACCTGACAAGTTTCCATTTTAGCTTCAGTGCACATTTCCTGGGCAATCATAAGCCAGCAACTGGTGTTTACAATCCAGCTATCTTCCGGAGAGTAGAAATAAAATATTACCTAGTATTATTGTGAGTTAGAATAAAACTCTTCGTGGTAAATTTGTGGTAATTGAGGGTTCTAATATGTGACCTCTTAAATATCAAGTTTTGTTTTATTATTTTGACTTCTATTGTGACATTAATCACATTTTTCTTTCCAATTCAGGGTCCCTACTGCTCAGTTACTGTATGTTTATAGTCTAATTTAATTTTATAATTCAGCTAAGTAAAATACTGTATGGGAAAATTATACATATCACAAAATGACTCATAATAACATTAGCTGGAGCCATATGAAATGACTGATATTTGACTGTTCTTGACCTACAGAAACGGAATTCACTTAGTTCAGACCTACCAAAACCCCACTATTTAATGGTTCAAATCAAGAAGCCACCCACTTAGTACACCTGGGTGTACTAGCAGCACCCACTGAGTGTAGGCAAAATCAGCTTGAAGTTCATAGAATCTAAGCATGGATAGATAGAGAGAGACACAGATATCTCTTTATATAGCCATATCTAGGCAGATATCTCACACCCACACACCCACATACACATACATATACATATTGTTTTAAGCCTTTTAAATGGATAGCTTTCTAAAATGAATTAGTACTTTTATAACGCATTAAACTGACTAAACCAAACAAAACAGGAACTTTCTGAATGAATCAGACATCAGAATGAACATCAACTTTTCTACTATGAATGCAGTACCATGATGCCAGCAGTACCTATTGAGTTATATTAGTTCTCACTGCAGTATCCCCAGACTATTGTGCTTTTTAAGCTTTTGTCAGTCTTGACAGATTTTCTATTTTGTCTACTATTGTATCTCTGCTCTCATAGAACCTATAACAAGTACTAACCCCATTTATTTATGGCTTCTAACATTCTTTAGAAATTTAGACTCTCTAGAGATTTAGAAAACAGGTTGCCAAATTTGTAATATTTTTAGGTAAAGCATAAAAGCAAATAATCTGTAAAATTGATGGTGTATGAGTTTCTCCTCCAAGACAGAGTTTTATGGCTTAACTTTTGTGACTTGGCTAATTGATTCTCAGTTGTGTTCCAAATATATGAGATTGTCAGATGAGTATTTGTGGATAAAGGAGATGTTATAAGAAGAAGCCAGGGAAGGTGAGTCTGATGCAGAGCTGTGGAAATTAGCAAACTATTCAATCTTAGTTCGAAATTCCTTTTTTTTTTTTTTTTTTTTTTGCTACTTTCAGAATCATTGGACTCTTAACTGTTGACCTTGGATGGACCTGGCAACTGAGTCACAGATGTTGTGACTTTAACTCTTTAGGTTGATAGCACTCAGTTTTCAGTGTGGGCTCCAGCGGCATCCACAATAATGAATTCTGAACTGCTGAGATGATTTGGCTCAATCTGTGTATCTTTCTTATGTTCTGTCCTGAAAACAAGTTCTATCATATAAATTAAAGGTAAGGCAGTCTGTTGCGTCAGTTTGTGCTCATTTTAAATCCCAAACTTTAAACTGAATGTTAACTATTCCACAGTTACAGTATTTTTCAAATGGCAAAATTGTAAATCTACTTCTGTAAATAATATTGTGGGAAAACCACAACAATTGCAATGTTGGAAAGTACTTTTCCTATCAATACTACTTTTTCATATTTTCTTATTTCATATCCATTCACACCCTTGACCAGGACAAATCAGGACATTTTTTATTATAACGCTAACCTTTTATAACCGTATAAGTAAATATTACTTTATTAATTTGTCAGATTTAGAATTAGGTGTTAATTCTTTGGTTTGCCATTTAAGTACATTTTACACATGTGTGTTTAGTGCATATTCCAAGTAACTGTCATGAAATGTAGTGAGGAATATCACTGGTCATTCAGAACAGAGGGTCAGTTTACAGTTGATGTGGACGTCTGTATCTGTGAGTGCTGGAGGCCCACGCAGCAGAGATGCACTGGAAAAGCTTCCCCCTGGCTTGTGAGGCCAGTAGCACCTCCCTTGCCCTATTAAAGCTGCAGACTAGGCCTGGCGCGGTGGCTCACGCTTGTAATCCCAGCACTTTGGGAGGCCGAGGCGGGCGGATCGTGAGGTCAGGAGATCGAGACCACGGTGAAACCCCGTCTCTACTAAAAATACAAAAAATTAGCCGGGCGTGGTGGCGGGCGCCTGTAGTCCCAGCTACTCGGAGAGGCTGAGGCAGGAGAATGGCGTGAACCCGGGAGGCAGAGCTTGCAGTGAGCCGAGATCGCGCCACTGCACTCCAGCCTGGGCGACAGAGCGAGACTCCGTCTCAAAAAAAAAAAAAAAAAAAAAAAAAAGCTGCAGACTAGCAATAAGTTTCCATTTGTGCATTGACATGTTTGGGGCAGTTTTAGAAGGTCTGACAGCATTGGGATTAGCTCCCCAGATCAGATGACTTCTAATGCATCCGCTCACATTGTTTTGCCAGCTTTCAATTGGCCAGGTTCCCTAGTTAAGTTCCTTTCATTGCAAATCTAATCCCCTTTACAAAGTAGAATATTACTCTTAGTTTTGTCCTGAAATAAGCACATTAAGTAATTCATTATAGTCTTCCAGTAAATGGTTCCTGTTATAGGCATTTTAAATATTTCCAAATGATCTTGTTGGATTAACATCAGTAAATTAAAAGTGTATTTCACCTGTCTGAATTTAGAGTTCTGTCATGAATGATGGTTTGGACAACCAAAAGTTCTGTTAAAAAGAATTGTAGGCATGTGATTTCTGTTAATGAGGCTTTTCCATGTTTAAATCTAGAACTACCACCAGACCTGATCATAGCAATTTTGTACATTAAGCTGTACTTTGTTTACAGAAAATGAAAGTAGAGATACAAAAATGATGAATTTCTCTTGTGCCTAATGTCTGCTCTTTTCATAATTATATAATTTAGCCAATGTGCTACATTCTTTAGATAATCTTGTTCCCACCTCTTTAAAGAATCCTTCTCTATTTTGCAAACTTCCCCACTTTCCTACCTGATGAATAAATGTGCAGTACAGACAAAGCTCCTGCATAGAAGCAGGTCGTGTTCCATAATGTATTTCTTTGGACCTCAGAATATTTTATTATGATATGTACGATCTGAGGCCAACAGACAAGAGCATATTTAACACAAAATGTACTCTGAATAACAGTGGTATCAAACTGAGTCATGTTGGAGAACATTATTTCCATGAAAAGTGAGGCTTCCAAAAATTTAAATGCAAGCAACAAACCTGCTCTCACTGAAACTCTGTAGCTTTGAGATCTGTGCCTTCCCACCACCCCTGAGAACTGGGAGGAGACTCCCACAGTTCTGAACGTGTGATTGATTTGGCCTGGCACCTGGTACAATGAAGGAGATTAGGAGTTTGGGAAGAGGGTAGCACAAATATTCAGGGTCAAGGAATTAGAATGAAGATGGGAGGACTATGTGAAGGGTCTGGGTGAGGAAAGAGGAACGGAAGAACATCCCCAGATGAATTCCCTCCTTTTTCCTTATAGTTTCTCCTTATCCTTCCTGTTTCTCACTTTCCAGACTTTTCAAAATTATCAGTAATTTATGAAGGGTGGAGAAGAGCAATGGCCTAAATACTATACTAGGTCGGGGATGGATCTCCCTCTTCTTGCATCCTTCCCTTTTCCTATCTTGCTGTGTGAGAACTCAACCCTTGAGTGACCTTGGTGCCACTGAGAAGTGGATGGGTAAGGCTGAGCCCTGGGTGCAGAATATACTCCATGTGTTGTTGAAGAGGCCTGAAGTCCAGTAGCAACAAAAGGGAATTCCTCTTTGAGGCTCTGTGGGCTTGCAGATCTTATCAGTTAGATGTGTAGTATTACTGCTTTTCATTTAGGACACACAGTATCTTTCATGGAGCATTCTCCAACTCAAGAATTCCAGGTCTGATCTTACCAATGGGGTGGAGTTTAATGAATCTGATGAAAAATTGGCAGTTCAACCAGGATCCTCTTAAAGACTTGATTCCTAAGTTAGATATATCAATTTAAAAAAAAATGTCGTGAAGTATAGGCATTATGAACAGCAAGAGGAAGTTTAAAAAAGATTATAAAAATTTCTCTTATAATTTCATCTATTTGGGGATACTCAAGGGAATCTGCACTGTACTAAATGGGCACACTGAAATTCAGCGCATATTGATCCTTTTGTGGTTCATAAGCGTGATGATTGGGTTTCACAGTAATGTGTGAGATGTGCCTTCTTCAGCCTTATTAGGATGTTGGCACATTACCCATCTGATATGAAAAAATTCAGTACATATTTAACTCTGTGTTCCTATACAAGGCCAACTTAGATTTGTGGTTTGAAAGGATTTGGGCTCTAATTTGTTCATTTAATAGTCTGTGGCTAATTAACTGAGTTGGTTAGAATTCAGCTCTAGAGAGCTTAAGGTCAAGGGTTCAATTTGCCTGTGGACCAGTTTATCTTTTCTGTTTCATGGTCATCGATTACACTCCTAATCCCTATTCAGGTGACTTACAAAGTTATGTTATTGATTATGAGGGATTGGATATGGACAAATTAAAGCAAAACCTTTACCAGAGCAAATTTATTGCATATAGTTGACAGGTCAAAATGGCATGCCACTTAGTATCGTGAAGTTTGCTATTGGACAGGACCTATCGGCTTTGCCACTTTACTAGAGTACTTTGGGCAATATGGTTTACTTTCCTAAATTTTAGTTTCTCTAGCTACAGAATGAAGATGGTATCAGCCTCATAGGGAAGCTATGAGGATCACCGAGATCCTCAGATAAAATGTTGGTTGTGGCACACAGTTGGGACATGATCTTTGTTTACACTGGCCCAGTTCCCTCAGGGTATACTGTCCCATGCTGAATGTCCTAGGGCCTCTGCTTACTCTGTGCTCTGCAGATGGTGTCTGTTTAACTTCTGCACCCACCATAGTTCATCAATAGCTGTCTCCAGCTATGCATCAGGAGAGCTTGAGAGCTTGCCTATGAGGACAGTTTGTTCAATGATTCCTCTTATTTCATAGCACCTTTCAACTAAATGGTTCTGAGTGGTACGAGTTAGAGTGCACAGGAGAGGATGGGAGTCTCATAGATACATACACAAAAGATAAGTAGGCCTACTCTGTTGGAGGAGATTACATAGATGGGCTTCAGGCTGTATCTGAGTCTTCATATTTCTTCCACTTTATCAGGGCCTTCCAGTGAGTTATCATCCCAAAGTCATTTTCAAGTTTGTGCTCCTAACTACCCTGCTCATTTCCTCATTTGTAAATTTGTTCATCTCCCAGGAGAGAGTTGAAAGTAATAGGTATCATAAAGAAGACTTGGCATAGAAATTATAAATAAGATCAATAAAAATATGATGGAATGATGCTTTTTAATTCTCCTTCAAAGATTATTAGCTCTTTTTTGTGGAGAGAAAAATGCAAATGTGATGCTAATTATGAAGATCCATCTGTTATACTTAAAGTACCACAGGAAAAAAAGCCTAAATTTAAAGCTCTTCTGTAGTACTTTGCAACCTTTGAAGACTCATTTTGGAGAGGCTGTTTCCATTTCAAACAAACTTTGATGTCCTCTAAGGTGGGATGTCTACGTGAAAGACTCTGAGTTGCTATTTGAAGAGGCCAGTTTATTCTGATATACCACTGTTTTTTGTTTCTTTTATTCTGCTGTACCAAATATGTAGTTAATGGACAACTGAATAATTATTTGGAAAGAATTGTTAAATAAATTATGAAAAGCAAACATTAGATAACCACCAACCCCTGAGTACTTACTCAGCTCAGAATTTGTTTCTTTTAACACCCTTCCTGGACAGGGATTCCAAAGAGTACTTCAATAAACGTCTATTGAAATCTGTTCTATACTAAGACTGAGCATTCTCCAGGTATTTTGGGTCAGGTCCAACTTAGGAGCTGGATGAGAAATTCATCTGACCTCTCTCATCCTGTGTTTTTTAATTTGTAAAACTGGAAAAGTTATTTTCAATAAATCTTCACAAAGTCCTGAGTTAAAGAACCTAAGTATTGTTAAAGCCCCAAATTCATATTCTTTCCATTGTGTGATGTGATGTCATATGGCATAGAGATAGAGATTTATAAGTTATCAAGGTAAAGGGACTGAGTCCATTTCATGCTGCTATAATAGAGTACCACAGAATGGGTAATTTATAAACAATAGAAGTTTACTGGGCTGTTCTGGAGGTTGGGAAGTTCAAGATCAAGGGGATGTGTCTGGTGAGGAACTTGTTGCTGCATCATAATAAGGCTGAAAGCATCACATGGTGACAATGTGCACAAGAGATAGCAAGAGAGGACTGAATTCACTCCTGCGATAATGACAAACTCACTCCCGAGGTAATGACATTAACCCAATTAATAAGGGCAGCCCTGCCCCTGTGGCTTTGCTGGGCTCAGTCCACCCAGCAGCTCTCACAAGTTAAAGTCTTGTGCCTGCAATTTTTCCAGGCTGGAGTTGCACACTGGTGACCCTGTGGTTCATGGTCTCAGGGGCCACACCATTCTCATGGCTCCACTAGGCATTGCTCTAGCAGGGACTGTCTCCAGTGGCTCCACCCCTGTGACAAGTCTTTGCCTGGGTCCCCGACTGTCTGTAACATCCTTTGAAACCTAGATGGAGGCTGCCATGGCCCCACAACTCTTGAATTATGTGTGCCTTCAGAATTAACACCATATGGATGTTGCCAAGATTTATAGCTTGTACCTGGTGGAGTGGCAGGTGAAGCCACACCTCAGCTCACTTGAACCACGGCCAGAGCAGCTGAGGGGTGCTGTACCAGAATTCCAGGAGTGGAGTCCCAAGGCAGTGTAGGGCAGCGAATGTTGAGGTCTTGTAGGTGCCTCTCTGGAAACCTTGCCCTTGAAGTTCTAGCTTGCCTTGGAGATGTCTGAAATGCCTTCAGGATCATTGTCCTACAGTCTTGATGAGTAGAACCTGGCTTCCTTCTATCCATATGAGTCTCTTTAGCAAACGTCTCTTGGCCACACCCTTAGTATTCTCTCCTGAACAAACTTTTTTATTCTTTACATGGTCAGGCTGATAGTTTTCCAAATCTTTCCATTCTGCTTCCCTTTTAATTATAAATTCCATTTTTATATCATTTCTCTCTTCCTTCATTTTACTGTAAGTATCTAAAAGAAGCCATGCACCAGCTTGAACTCTTTGCAGCTTAGATATTTCTTCTGCCAGATATCCTAGTTCCTCACTCTTAAGTCCCACCTTCCACAAAGTTCTAGGACATGGACATAATTCCATGAAGTTCTTTACAACTGTATAACTAGGATAAAGGATGGCCTTTATTCCACTTTCCAATGCTCCTTGACTTATGATGTGGTTACATCTTGATAAGCCCATTGTATGTTGAAAATACAATAAGTCAAAAATACATTTAACACATCAAACCTACTGAACATCATAGCTTAGGATAGCCTACCATAAACATGCTCAGAATGTTCACATTAGCCTATAGACAAAAGCCTATTGTATAATCTAGTATGGAGTATCATAATCTAGTATGGAATATCTCATGTAACTTATTGAGTACTGTACTGAAATTGAAAAACAGAATGGTTGTATGGGTACTGAAAGAACTGTTTCTATTGAATGCATATTACTTTCACACCATCATAAAGTAAAAAAATTGTTTAAGTTGGGGACCATCTATATCTGGCTTCTCATATCTGTCTGATACCATATCAGAATGGCCCTTACACTCTGTATTTCTACCAACATTCTGACCATGACCAGTTAAGTAATCCCTAGGAAGATCTAGGTTCTCCCTACAGCTCTTGTCTTCTTCTGACCCCTCACCAGAATTGCCCTTACCACTCCATTCACAGCAATCCAGGCTTTTACTAGCTGCTGCTCCAGATTTTTCCAGCCTCTATGCATTACCCAATTCTAAAGCTTCTTCCACTTTTCATTTATTTGTTATAGCAACAACCCCATTCTCTGCACCAATTTTCTGCCTTAGTCTGTTTTGTGCTGCTATAACACAACACCAGAGATTTTGGAGTTTATAAAGAAATGAAATTTATTCTGCTCATGGTCTGGAGGCTGGGAATTCCAAGACTGAGGGACTGCATCTTGTGAGGGTCTTCTTTGTGTCATACCATGACAGAAAGCAGGAGGGCAAAAGAGTGCATATGAGAGACAGAGGAAGAAAAGGGGACAGAACTCATCCTGTTCTCATGAACCAATTCCAGCAATAACTAACCAATGCCCGTGTTAATTAACTCATTCCCATAATAACATCATTAATGCATTTATGAGGGTAGAACTCTTGTAACCTAATCACTTCTTAAAGGTCCCACTTCTAGACACCACTGCCTTGGGGATTCAGTTTCCAACACATGAACTTTGGAGGATGCATTGAAGCCACAGCAGGGACTAATGGAAGACACTAGATATTTTCAACTCTCTGAAAAAGGAGAGAATAAGAAAGAGAGAGAGAGAGAGGGAGAGAACAAGCTTCAGGTAGCTCAGGAACTGAGCCATGAGGGCCAGCTCTGATTGAGGACGGTAGTATTTGAAATGAGTCCCTGAGTTGTTCTCACCATAAAAGCGAGGGATGGAGTTTTAAGAAGGAGATTGTTCTCAATAGTGCCAAATGATGCAGAGAAGTCCAAAAGAGGGAGAACAAAGATAAGGCAAAAATTCACAGTGCAAGAAAAAAAAAAGAATAGAATGACAGAACCCACAGAACCTCTGAGATTTTCATTAATACAATACACATACCAGAAAACTAAGATCAAGAAAGATAGACACTTAGGCAGGGCTACATAGCTAATCACCAATCGTTCCCAGATCGGTTCTGTCTCCAGATTCCCAGCATATGCCTTCTTCTTTCATGCCTTCCCTTCACTTCGTAGCTAGTCAGACCCTTTAGCACTTTCCAAAGTTTTGATTATAGTGATATTTTAAACGTGAACATGAATCTCACCAGAAAGTTTCTCCACACATGGAAACTTATTTGGGGCAATGTAAGTATTAAACATATTCTTCTTAAGGTTTGCTCAAGAGCTTCTT
Source organism: Symphalangus syndactylus (assembly GCF_028878055.3). Classification (NCBI taxonomy): domain Eukaryota; kingdom Metazoa; phylum Chordata; class Mammalia; order Primates; family Hylobatidae; genus Symphalangus; species Symphalangus syndactylus. Next base: position 104,393,744 of record NC_072437.2, on the reverse strand, counting down.
ATACTGAAAAACTTACACATCATCTCTTAATAGCTAAAAATATATACCCTGATAAGAAATAAAGGGAATTTGTGATATGACATTTATAACAATTTAACAGAATACTTATTGACATATTCAGATTTTTCAGTTACCTAATTATTTTTTAAACTCAGTTCTTTCCCATGATCATAGAAGACTATTTGATATGCAGAGACACCTAGAGAAGTTTTAGCCAGCTGGGGGCGGTGGCTCATGCCTTTAATCCCAGCGCTATGGGAGGCTGAGGCAGGCAGATCACTTGAGGTCAGGAGTTTGAGACCAGCCTGGCCAACGTGGTGAAACCCTGTCTCTACTAAAAATACAAAATTAGCCAGGCATGGTGGTGCACGCCTGTAATCCCAGCTACTTGGGAGGCTGAGGCAGGAGAATCGCTTGAACCCAGGAGGTGGAGGTTGCAATGAGCTGAGGCCGCACTTTTGCACTCCAGTCCAGGTGACAAGAGTGAAACTCTGTCTCAAAAAAAAAAAAAAAAAAAGTTTTAGCCGAGGTGCCCTGCAGTGGCTTACAACTTTAATCCCAGCTCTTTGGGAGGCTGAGTCAGGCAGGTTGCTTGAGCCCAGGAGTTCAAGACCAGACTGAGACACATGCTGAAATCCTATCTCTACAAAAAATACAGTAATTAGCTGGGCATGGTGGCATGTGCCTGTAGTCCTAGCTACTTGGGAGGCTGAGGTGGGAGGATCACTTGAGCCCAGGAGGTCAAGGCTGCAGGGGGCCATAATCATGCCTCTGCACCCCAGCCTGGGTGACAAAGTGAGACCCTGTCTCAAAATAATAATAATAATAAAGTTTTTTTTTTCAGAAATTCTGAATTTAATTGATGAGAAAATTGAAGCAATACATCAAGAAGGCAGTAGACTTTTTCATCCCTTTTCCTCCATGGTGGTCCTACAAATTGCTGCTCCAGACATATTTTAAATCCCTATGGCTAGGTTAGTTTAGGTGTTTTGTTAGGTATTTTTGACTTCCTGATCAACTAATAGCCTAATAAACAATGCATTTAACAAGGCAGGGGCCAGGTACAGTGTCTCACACCTGTAATACCAACACTTTGGGAGGGAGAGGCAGGAGGATCGTTTGACCCAGGAGTTTAAAATCAACCTGAGCAACATAGAGAGAGCCTTTCTCCAAAAAAAAAAAAAAAAAAAAAAAAAAAAAAAATTAGTTGGCATGGTGGCACATGCCTGTGGTCCCAGCTACTTGGGAGGCTTGTATTATTCCATTTCCTTTTTTTTTTTTTTTCTGTATGAAAATGAAAAATATTTGTTTTTTTTTTATTATTATACTTTAAGGTTTAGGGTACATGTGCACAACATGCAGGTTTGTTACATATGTATACATGTGCCATGTTGGTGTGCTGCACCCATTAACTCGTCATTTAGCATTAGGTATATCTCCTAATGGTATCCCTCCCCCCTCCCCCCACCCCACAACAGTCCCCGGAGTGTGATGTTCCCCTTCCTGTGTCCATGTGTTCTCATTGCTCAATTCCCACCTATGAGTGAGAACATGTGGCGTTTGGTTTTTTGTTGTCGCAATAGTTTGCTAAGAATGATGGTTTCCAGCTTCATCCATGTCCCTACAAAGGACATGAACTCATCGTTTTTTATGGCTGCATAGTATTCCATGGTGTATATGTGCCACATTTTCTTAATCCAGTCTATCATTGTTGGACATTTGGGTTGGTTCCAAGTCTTTGCTATTGTGAATAGTGCTGCAGTAAACATACGTGTGCATGTGTCTTTATAGCAGCATGATTTATAATCCTTTGGGTATATAGCCAGTAATGAGATGGCTGGGTCAAAAGGTATTTCTAGTTCTAGATCTCTGAGGAATCGCCACACTGACTTCCACAATGGTTGAACTAGTTTACAGTCCCACCAACAGTGTAAAAGATGTTCCTATTTCTCCACATCCTCTCCAGCACCTGTTGTTTCCTGACTTTTTAATGATCGCCATTCTAACTGGTGTGAGATGGTATTTCATTGTGGTTTTGATTTGCATTTCTCTGATGGCCAGTGATGATGAGCATTTTTTCATGTGTTTTTTGGCTGTAAATGTCCTCTTTTGAGCAGTGTCTGTTCATATCCTTCGCCCACTTTTTGATGGGGTTGTTTGTTTTTTTCTTGTAAATTTGTTTGAGTTCATTTTCATGCTGCTGATAAAGACATACCTGAGACTGGTATTTTACAAAAGAAAGAGGTTTATTGGACTTACAGTTTCGCATGGCTGGGGAGGCCTCACAATCATGGCAGAAGGTAAAAGGCACATCTAACATGGTGGTAGACAAGAGAAGAGAGTTTGTGCAAAGAAACTCCCATTTTTAAAACCATCAGACCTCATGAGACTCATTCACTATCATGAGAACAGCACAGGAAAGATCTGCCCCCCTAATTCAATCATCTCCCACCAGGTTCCTCCCACGACACGTGGGAATTGTGGGAGTTACAATTCAAGACGAGATTAGGGTGGGGGACACAGCCAAACCATATCACGGCTGAAGCAGGAGAATTGCTTGAGCCCAGGAGGTCAAGGCTGCAGTGAGCCATGAGCGCACCATTGCACTTCAGCCTGAGTGACAGAGCAAGACCCTGTCTCAAAAATGACAGCAATAACAACAAAAACAAAGCACATATCAAGCTCCAAGAAAGGGCCTATCTGTGTAACTGGAGATTATAAAGTCAAAGAAAGTGCCTATGTATTTGCTCTCTGTTTTCTGTTTGTTTTTGAGTTGCATTTTAAAAAATTTTATGTAAAGACCCGTGTCTCACTTTGTTGCCCAGATGGATCTTGAACTCTCAGCCTCAAGCAGTCCTCCCACCTTGGCCTCCCAGAGGGCTTAAATTACTGGCATAAGCTACCACACCTGACTTGCTCACTGTTTTTTCAACAGAGTGTACACCACACCAAAGCTCTGGGCTCTGAGCCAACTCAGAGTAAAACTATGGAGTTGACTAAATTTGTCTTTAAGTTTACACCCACCACCTTCACCCAGTCATTATACTTAACTCTTCCTTAGGAGATGTGATGTATCATTGCACAATCTCTCCAGATAACTCTCTAAAATATCTTCCGCTCATCTGAGCTACAGGTCATATGATCTCTCTCTCTCTGCCCTTTTAAACCATGATGAGACTTTTTCCTCTAATACATACTTCACCATTCAGGCTCTGTGTATTAACTGATTGAACTTAAAAACAGTTACTTAATGAGGTTGCACTAGAGAAGACAGTAACCACTGTTACTGTATTAGTTCATTTTCATACTGCTATAAAGAAATACCTAAGACTGGGTAATTTATAAAGAAAAGAGGTTTAGTTGACTCACAGTTCTACAGGCAGTGCAGGAAGCATAGCAGCTTCTGCTTCTGCAGAGGCCTCAGGGAACTTTTAATCATGGTGGAAGGCAAAGGGGGAGTGAGGGAGGCACTTCACATGCCAGAGAAGGAGGAAGAGAGAGAGCAGGGTGGTGCTACAGACTTTTAAAAAACCATATCTCATGAGAACTCACTCATTATCATGAGAACAGCACCAACAGGAATGGTATTAAACCATTCATGAGAAACTGCCCCCATGATCCAATCACCTCCCACCAGGCCCCATCTCCAACATTGGGATTTATAATTTGGCATGATATTTGGGCAGGGACAAAGGTCCAAACCATATTATTATATCCCAGACCCCTCCAAATCTTATGTCCCCCTCACATTGCAAAACACAATCATGCCTTCCCAACAGTCCCCCAAAGTCTCAACTCATTCCAGCATTAACTCAAAAATCCAAAGTCTAAAGTCTCATCTGAGACAAGGCTAGTCCGTTCCAACTATTAGCCTGTAAAATCAAAACAAGTTAGTTACTCCCAAGATACAATGGGGATATAGGCATTGGGCAAATACTCCTATTCTAAAAAGGAGAAATTGGTCAAGAGAAGGGGGATACAGGCAAGTCCAGGACCCAGCAGGGCAATCATTACATCTTAAAGCTCCAAAATCTCCTTTGACTGCATGTCTCACATCCAGGGCACACTGGTGCAATGGGTGGGCTCCCAAAGCCTTGGGCCATTCCACCCCTGAGGCTTTGCAGGGTTCAGCCCCCTTGGCTGCTCTCAAGGTTTGCCATTGAGTACTTGCGGCTTTACCAGGCACATGGTGCAAGCTGTTGATGGATCTAACATTCCGGGGTCTGGAGGATGGTGGCCCTTTTTTCACAGCTCCACTAGGCAGTGCCCCAGTGGAGACTCTGTGTGGGGGCTCCAACCCCACATTTTGCCTCTGCACTGCCCTAGTAGAGGTTCTTCATGAGGGCTCCATCCCTGCAGCAGGCTTCTACCTGAACATCTAGGCTTTTCTGTACATCCTCTGAAATCTAGGTAGAGGCCCCCAAACCTCAACTCTTGTACTCTGCATACCTGCAGATTTAATACCATATGGAAGTTGCCAAGGCTTAATTAAGGCTTTCACCCTCAGAAACTGTGGCCTGAGCTTTACCTGGGCCCCTTTGAACCACAGCTGGAGCTGAAACGGCTGGGATGCAGCAATCAGGGTTCTGAGTCTGCAGAGGGCAATGAGGCCCTGGGCCTAGCCCAATAAATCATTCTTCCCTCCTTGGCCTCTGGGCCTGTGATGGGAGGGGCTTCCTTGAAGGTCTCCGAAATGCCTTCAAGGCCTTTGTCTCATTGTCTTGGATATTAGCACTTGGCTCCTCTTTACTTATGCAAATTTCTACAGCTTGGTTGAATTCCTCCCCTGAAAATGGGCTTTTCTTTTCTACCATATGTCCAGGATTCAAATTTTCCAGACTTTTATGCTCTGTTTTCCTTTTAAATATAAGTTGCAGTTTCAGTTCATTTATTTACTTATGTATATGACCATAGGTGGTTAGAAGCAACCAGGTCACATCTTGAATGCTTTGCTGCTTAGAAATTCTTCCACTGGGTACCCTAAATCATCAATCTCAAGTTCAAAATTCCACAGATCCTTAGAGCAGGGGCATAATGCAGCCAGGCTATGCTAAAGCATAGCAAAAGTGACCTTTACTCCAGTTTCCAGTAAGTTCCTGATTTCCATCTGAGACCTCCTCAGCATGGACTTCACTGTCTATATCACTATCAGAATCTTGGTCACAACAATTTAGTCAGTCTCTAGGAAATTCCAAACCTCGTTTCATCTTTCTGTCTCCTTTTGGGTCTCCCAAATGGTTCTAGCCTTTGCCTGTTACCCAGTTCCACATTTTTAGGTATCTTTATAGCAATGTCCCTCTTCTTGGTACAAATTTTTGTATTATTTAATCCTTTTTTTTTTTTTTTTTGAGACGGAGTCTCACTCTGTCACCCAGGCTGGAGTGCAGTGGCGCGATCCCAGCTCACTGCAAGCTCTGCCTCTTGGGTTCACGCCATTCTTCTGCCTCAGCCTCCTGAGTAGCTGGGACTATAGGCACCCACCACCATGCCCAGCTAATTTTTTGTATTTTTAGTAGAGACACAGTTTCACAGTATTAGCCAAGATGGTTTGATCTCCTGACCTCATGATCCACCCACCTTGACCTCCCAAAGTGCTGGGATTACAAGCATGAGCCACCGTGCCTGGCCTATTTAATTCTTGCACTGCTATAAAGAAATACCTGAGACTCAATAATTTATTAAGAAAAAATATTTCACTGGTTCATAGTTCTTCAGGTTGTGCAGAAAGCATAGAAGTTTCTGCTTCTAGGAAGTCCTCAGGGGGCTTTTAATCCTGGTGAAGGCAAATGGGGAGAAACGCATTTCCCATAGCCAGAGCAAGAGGAAAAGAGGGAGTGGGGAGGTGCTATATACTTTTAAACAACCAGATCTCATGAGAACTCACTCACTATCATGAGTACAGCACCAAGGGTGATGGTGTTAAACCATTTATGAGAAACTGCCCCCATGATCCAATCACCTTCCACCAGGCCCCAATGCCAACATTGGAGATTACAATTTGACATAATATTTGGGCAGGGAGTCAGATCCAAACCATATTCATTGCCCATTATAATGATGTCTAAGGAAAGCAGGATTAAATGGAGAGTTAAAATCTAGAATTACACTAATAACAACAATACTAATAATATGATTATAAAAGCACAGCAGCTTAAATGTTTTGAGCACTTAACATCTACCAGAATATGTAAGCCTTTTAATATTATAATAAGTCTGTAAAATTTCTCACCGTTTGAATGAGGAGAGGTCTAGGCAGGTTATAAAATGTATCTGGGGATTTAGAGCTGTGGATTTCATCACAGATCTGTTGAGTTCCAGTGGCTTAACTACTGTGCAATCAAGTGGTTGAGTGGACCCAACATATAGGTCACTCTTATGATCCACGTACATCTCCCATTGTTGGGACCAAAGCTGTATTTAACAGCTATTGTTAGGCACACACTGGGATGTTGAAAAGTCACACTAACTCAGGAAACACAGTGATCAACATGATATTCATGTGTAACCTGCAACAGGTGTGACCACACAAACCATAACATCGCTGTGCTTTATAATACATAATTTTAGAGAACAATGATTTAATATTTGTTGATAACCTGCAGATGAGGGGAAAAGTTGTTTTATAAGGTAGTATAGTTTATAAGTATTGGTTGGAACTAGAAGGTTAAAAACTCTTGACAGGGGGCAGGGGCTATGGAGAAGAAATATGTGTATCAATAATTGCCATCAGAGCAGGAAGAAAGGAAGGGATTGAATAAAAATGAATAGGACAATGAAAAGGGAAGAGATGTTTCTCTAGACTAAACCTATTGTCATGTATGATATAATTCGGTTATTCATTTGTTTGTTAACTTGTTACTTTTTATTTAAGCAAACTATGCTCATTTAAAAAATTTTAACAGGACACCAAAAATAAAAATTGTATTACTCATAATTTCACAACTTTACTGATATAGTTAACATTGAAGTACATCTTTCTTCAGCTATTTTTCTCTGCATGTTATATTTTATTTTGGGATCTTTCTGCATGTATTCCTCTAGAATATTCAGTGGCTGCACAAAATTTTCTTATATTACTGGTTTTCAAATGATTTGGCCTCAGGACCCCTTTATATGCTTAACAATTGTTGAGGACTCCAAAGGATTCTGGTTTATACTATTGATATTTACCTTAGTAAAAATTAAAACTGAGAAAAGCTTAACATATTTATATATTTATTAATTTAAAAATAATATTAAACCTAATACATGTTAATATAAATAAATATATTTTCCAGAACAAAAGAATAATTAAGAGTGATATTGTTTTCTAGTTTTTTGTGAACATCACTTCTTTAGTGACTGGTTTAATGGAAAATAGCTAAGCTCTCATATGTATGCATATGACCTGTTTCAACAGTTTGTTTTGATTGACAATATGAAGAAAATACAGGCTCATACAAATATGTAGTTATTAAAGTGGTATTTTAATAGCATTTTGAGATAATTTTGAATATTCTTCTTTGATGTCACACCAAAACTTGACAGGTAGTTGTTTCTAAAGGTTGGTTGAAATGTGGAATCCATGAGTTCTTCGTATTTCACTGTCTATGTATGTAGTATATACATATGTATGTATTAAATCCACCATCATGTCTTGCATTTTGAATGGAGACTTTACCCATGCATAATTCTGTAACATTGTACATTAGTCATTTGGAAAATAACATTCTGAATTATATAGAACTTCTAAATGTTGATACATTTTACTTTATAACATATAAAATATCATATTTATTAATACCACTAATGACCTCGTCTAAAGGTCTTTAAGTATTGAGAAGCTGGCAAGCATACCGTGACAGAAACAAATCTTCCAAAATTCTTATATTTGCTTGAAAGCTCAAATTTTACCATTGGCAACAAACAACTGTCAAGGTGGGTTCACTTTCCTCTTGGATAAAAAGCCCCATGCTCAAGTCTGGACAACAATACTTTGTCATTTGTTGTTTCAAACGAAATATTTTCATTAAAAAAAGGTTAATTTGGCTTGAAACCCAAAAACTCATTACACAAGTGCTTTATCTCAAGATAGCCATCATCTTTCTATGTGCATATTTCTCATTTTGTCACAGAATATTAAAAAGATATGTACTGAGGTTGATTTACTTCTTTATCAAGGATATTCTTAAGTAATATTGGCATTTTTTGATTGCAAGTGTGGAAGTGAAGTCTACATGGCCAGGAGTAGTACAGTTTGGTGCTGCAACCTTGACTCATGCTAAGGTCCAGGCAATTTAACCCATCATTTCATTTGGGCCATCAGTGAGGATGTCAGCTTGGTGAAATGGGTAGTAACATTGCAATGTTACTATGAAAGCAAGTTTAAAAACAATTTAACTTGGCACCAAAATGATCGACATATTTATAGCAATTTGACTACTATATAATATGTAAAGGAAAAAATGAAATTGGAATCACTGATGTTGCAAATGCTTGATAGAGAAATAGCATCAGAGCAGAAAACACAGATTCTGGAGTTAGAATACTGCTGCCTTCTTTGCGTGCTTATTAGCTGTATGACTTTGGACAAGTCATTGAATTTCCCATTCTGCATCTGTAAAATGTCAATAATACATTTTCTTACAAAGATGTTGTAAAGGCAGAACAAGACTATGTGGAAAGTGCCTGATATAGTACCCAACACGTAGTAGGTCTTCCCTAACTAGAAGCTGTTATATTTTTATTAATGAGAAAACATCTCCCCAAATCAAGGGTTGGGGCCAAGAGGTCTCTTATCTAGACCCATTCTGCCTCTGAGCATGCAAATCAAAGAATCCATTGGTAGATGTGGTTGCAGGAGGTGGGAAGAAAAATAGGAATCCAAAAGCCTGATACAAAAGTCTGTAAGAGTCATCAAAACAGAAAGAAGGTCACAGATAGCAGGCTCTTTGCTATCTTCTCCCAGAGAGGCAGGGAAACAGAAGCAGGAAATCGATGGGTTGAAGGGAGTAGAGGAAACAAATTTCATCCCAAAGGAGGCTCCTGGTGACTGCTGGATTATTCAAACTTCCTGGCTGAGAGAGCTGGTTTACAGGGCCAGGGTGGAATGGATAGGATTCTTACACTTTTAGGCTGAATAAGAATTTTCTTGCCAACATGACAGCTTTGAGCAACAATCAAGGGCTTCAAATTTCCACAACACCTGAGGTCACTCAGTTTATACTTAACGTGCCAGTTTTGTTATTATTTCCAGTGTCATATTGGATTCTTGGTAATAATTGTCTATCACTGAATATCAGATTGACACTAATTCTTTCTCTGGGGTCTTCTGTACAGATCACTGACTTTGAACAGATGTACATGTGCAGATGTCTGCAACCTTGTCAGGAGTTTCCTCTGGCTTAATTGGTGCTTTTTGTTATTTATTAAGCACTCCTCAACATGATGGATCATCAAAGGATTATGTGTATTACATGCCCTTTACTTTATATAAAGTATATTAAAGATAGAATTGCACATGTGCATCTATCATATAAGTTATAAAGCTCTTGATCCCTGAAAAATGCCAGTCACTTCCAGTACTTAGCTTTGTTAGAATTTCTTTTGTTTTATTTTTTAGTTGATTGGTTGACTTGTTCGCTAGAGTTGAATATACATCATGGTGAAAGTTAGGTGCTATTTAGAAAAGAAAGCATTACTCACAAAAATAAGTTGTTTCTTAACAACTCACTGATAGATACTTAATTATCAGAGCCTTATAACAATTTAGAGGTAGGAGAGCTTAGATGGCCAGCTTAGTTCTCCTACCTCTAAATTGGCATAGGGCTCCAATCTGTTGATTTTAGCATCAGAAGGCAAGATCTAGTGACTGGATAGCTTGAATGGATTTTTACATATGTATTTATTAGCCTCATAGGAGGATAACTTGAAAATAATTTATTTTCTGTTTTGGTATTTGTTTTCATATTAACAAGGTATATATTCTATACTTCAGCCATAAAATTGGAGTATAAGAAAAATGTTTGGTCATCAGTTCAGTGATAGATTCATTGACTGATTAATTAATTGATTCAATGACCATGTATTGGCTTCTTATTATGTGGCAGGCAGTGTTCTAGGTCCTACAGAAACAGCAATAAATAAAACTGACAAAAATATCTGAATTTGTGGGGCTTAAATTTTGGGAGTGGAGTGGGAGGAGGGAGAAACAATTTTTTTTAAGTAAATCATAAAGCACATTGAAAGATACTAAGTGCAAAGGAAGGAAAAACTCATACAGCCAGGAAAGGAAATAAGAACTGCCCGGGATGGAGGTGGGTTGCAATTTTAATGGGGCAGTTGAGGAAGACCTAATCGAGAGTGAGATTTGAACAAAGATGACGTAGGAGAGAGGGTGAACCCTGCAGATGAAGGGAGAGAGGTTGAACCCTGCAGAGGAGGGGAGCATTTCAGGCCAAGGGTTGAGCCCATGCAGAGGCATTGAGGGGAGACAGCAGGGATGGTAGCATGTGTAGAATGTGAGGTCAGAGACAGTAGTGAAGAGGGAGGGAATGGACAGAGGGGAAAGCCATTATAAAATCTGAGCGCAGTGTAAAGTGATCTGCCTTATGTTTTAATAGAATCACTCTTGCCACTGGGTTAGAAAGACTGTATTGGGTGTGTCTTAAATTATTTGTGCTGTTATAACAAAATACCACAGACTGGTAATTTTGAAATAAAAGAAACTCATTTCCTCACAGTTGGAGGCTGGGAAGTCCAAAATCAAGGCACTGGCGGTTAGGTGTCTGGTACAGACTCGTTCATCTAGATGTCCTCACGTGGTGCAAGGGACGGAAGGGTAAAAGGGACCCAAGCTGGGTTCCTTCCAGCCCTTTTATAAGGCACTAATCTATTCATGAAGGTGGAGCCCCCTTAATTTAATCATTTCTCAAAAGGCCCCACGTCTTAATACCACCACAATGGAGATTCAGTTTCAACACCTGAATTTTGGGGGACACATTCAGACCATAACAGGGAGTAGGGACAGACACAAGGAAAAAAATGGGAGGGATTGCAGTTAAGCCAGGTGAGAGATAAGGGTGACTTGGGCTGGAGTGATAGCTGGGTGGTGAGAAATGGTTAAATATTTTTAAAATAGAACGAACAGGTTTGCTGACAAATTTGATGTGGAATATGAGAGGAAGTCCCCCCACCACAATTCTACAGGGCTTTTGGCTTATGTAATAAACAATGGGAGTTTGGAGTTTTCATCAACTTAGATGGAGAAGACAGTGTATGGGTAGTTTTTTAAGTGAGGGAGTGGTATTGATCAAGTATTCAGTTTCAGATATGTTAAGTTTGAGATTATCATTAGACATCAAAGTAAAAAGAAAAGTTGGAAGGTTGAGAAGAGCAATGGATATTTCAGTCTTGGAATTAAGACAAAAGGTATGTGCTGGAAGTATGAGTTTATAGGTGTTGTGTTCAGAATTGGTTCCTTCCAGTGGGTTCTTGGTCTCGCTGACTTCAAGAATGAAGCCGCGGACCCTCGTGGTGAGTGTTACAGCTCTTAAAGATGGTGTGTCCGGAGTTTGTTCCCTCAGATGTTCAGATGTGTCCGGAGTTTCTTTCTTCTGGTAGATTTGTAGTCTCGCTGACTTCAGGAATGAAGCCGCAGACCTTCGCAGTGAGTGTTACAGCTCTTAAAGATGGTGTGTCTGGAGTTTGTTCCTTCAGATGTTCAGATGTGTCCAGAGTTTCTTCCTTCTGGTGGGTTCGTGGTCTTGCTGACTTCAGGAGTGAAGCAGCAGACCTTCACAGTGAGTGTTATAGCTCTTAAAGGTGGCATGTCCGGAGTTGTTTGTTCCTCCCAGTGGGTTCGTGGTCTCGCTGACTTCAGGAGTGAAGCTGCAGACCTTCACAGTGAGTGTTACAGCTCATAAAGGTAGTGGGGACCCAAAGAGTGAGCAGCAGCAAGATTTATTTTGAAGAGCGAAAGAACAAAGCTTGAACAGCATGGAAGGGGACCTGAGCAGGTTGCTGCTGCTGGCTCGGATGGCCAGCTTTTCTTCCCTTATTTGACCCTGCCCACGTCCTGCTGATTGGTCCATTTTACAGAGTGCTGATTGGTCCGTTTTTACAGAGTGCTGATTGGTGCATTTACAAATCTTTAGCTGGACACAGAGCACTGATTGGTGCATTTTTACAGAGTGCTGATTGATGCATTTACAAACCTTTAGCTAGACAGAAAAGTTCTCCAAGTCCCCACTCAACCCAGGAAGTCTAGCTGGCTTCACCTCTCAATGTCAGCATGTAAATGATGTCTTAGATCAGCTTTCCCAGGAAGCAGATACTGAGATGAAGATTTGCACTCAGACATGTATTGGCAAGGACTTTTGAGATTAATAACTGTGAGGAGTAAAGGAAGTAGGAATGGACAGAGGGAAAAGTTGGGCTGCAATAAGATTGGAAATAAATCCTTCCACCAATCTCATGGAGAGCTCTAGAGTTGGAAAAACCTTGCAGAATTGTCATAATTTATACCCCCTACCTCAGCCAGTTACTTGATGCCCAAGCTTGTGACCTTGAGTGAGTTAACTTTCTTCAGCTGATGGCAGTTGCTTCGTGAAGACAGGGAATAAGTTTTGAGAAATCAACCATTAACATTCTCAGCAGTGGGGGAAATGAGTGGTTCAGTCCTAAAGGGCAGGCATTTGAGTGGTACACCCAGCATGCACTGCAGTAGTATTGAAATCCACAAGAAGGATGAGATCACTAAAGAAATGAGTGTGCTAGACAAGATGCCCAAGGGATGAGCCCCGAGCCCTATGGCATTATTAAGAAGTTGAAGGAATAAGATAGAAAGAGCAAAGATCTCAGAGAAGGAGTAGCTAGTGTTGCTGAATGATTGCAAGGAGGGTATGGTGCCCTACAAGCCAGGGAAAGAAACATGCTTTAAGGAGACAGTGATCACCTGTGTCAAATGTTGCAGAGAGGTCAAGTTTAATGAAAATTGAGAATTTACCTTTGGATTTAGCAAGATACAGGAAGTCAGTGGCCTTGACAAGGACTTGTTTCAATAGAATAGTAGGAATGAAAACCAGACAGAAACAGGTTCAAAGTAGAATGGCAGAAGAGGATTTGGAGACGGTGAATGTATATAATTCCTTTTAGGAGTTTTTTTCATAAAGAAGATTATAAAAAATAGTAGCAATAATCACATTAACTATAAATGGTCAATATATTGATATTGAAAAATCAGTATCAGTAATCACATTAAATGCAAATACAGGCAAAGGTTGTCAGATTGTATAAAAATGTAAGACCTAACTGTATGTTGCCTATAAGAAATGCACTTTAAATTTAAAGGCATGAATAGGGTAAAAATAGAAGGATGGAAAAAGATATACCATGCTAACACTAATCAAGAGAAGGCTGGAATGGCTATATTAATAGCAGACAAAATAGATTGTTATCAGGAAGATTTTGTAAAGATAGATGGGTCAATTCATCAGGATACCTTATAATCCTGAATATTTATGTACCTATTTATAGAGCTTCAAAATACATAAGACAAAAATTAATAAAACTGCAAGGAAAAATAGAGAAATCCACAATTATAGTCAGAGATTTTGATATTCCTCTCTTGAGAATTGATAGAACAATAGAAAAAAAAAATAAGGATATGGATGACTTGAACAACACTGTCAACTTGATCTAATTGACATTTGCACAATAATCTCCAAAACAACAGCAGAATACACATTTTTTCAAGTGCAAGAGGAACATATGTGATAAAACAAGTCTCAGTAAATTTTAAAAGATTCAAGTCATACATGTTGTTTGACCACAATGGAATTAACTTAGAAGTAAGTATTATAAAGATATCTGAAAAGTAGTGCATTATTTGGAAATGAAGTAAGACATTTCTAAATAGCCTGTAAGTCAAAGAAGTCAAAAGGGAAATTAGAAAGTATTTTGAATGGAATGAAAATAAAGAGAAATACATCAAAATCTGTGAGATGCTGCTAGAGCAATATTTAGAGGGAAATTCACTCTAAAAGAGTATTGCTCCATTAGAATAGAAGTGTCTCAAATCAACTTGCACTTTAAAAACAAGAAAGAGAAATTCAAAGTAAAGGAAATAAATGTCACAATAGAAATCAGTGAGATAGAAACACGAAAAACAATAGAGAAAATTGATGAAACCAAAAGCTTGTTTGTTGAGAAAATTGATAAAAATAATAAAGCTCTATCCAGGTTGATGAAGAAAAAGGAGAGTAGAAAAGATACAAATTATAAATATCAGGAATGAGGAAGGTGATATCACTAAAGATGCTATAGATTACAATGATAATAAGGGAAGATTATGAATCACTGCATCCCAATACATTTGACAACTTAGATGAAATGGAAAATTCCTTGAAAAACACAAACAACAAAAGGAAACAGAAAATATCAGTAATTCTATATCTATTTTAAAAATCAATTTGTAGTAAAATACCTTCTCTATGAGAAACTTCATGTCCAGTTGACTTTCCTGATGAATTCTATGAAACTTTCAAGAAAAAGTAATATTAATTCTACAAACCTCTTGCAGAAAATTGAATAGGAGAGACTACTTCTCAATTCATTTTATAAAGCCAGCATTATTTATAAGGCCAGACAAAGTTATTCAAGAAATGAAGCTGTATTAGTTCATTCTCATACTGCTAGAAAGAAATACTTGAGACTGGGTAATTTATAAAGAAAATAGCTTTAATTGGCTTATAGCTCCAATGAGCCAAGTAAACAGTTCCAAAGAGGCTGGACAGGAAGCATGATGCTAGCATCTGCTTTGCTTCTGGGGAGGCCTCAGGAAACTTACAATCATGGCTGAAGGTGAAGTGGGGAGCCAGCACTTCATATGGCTGGAGCAGGAGGAAGAGAGAGCGGGGAGGTGCTACACATTTTTAAACAACCAGTTCTCTTGATAACTCTATCAGGTTAACTAAGATGATGGTGCTAACCATTCATGAAGGACCCACCCCTGTGATCCAGTCATCTTCCACCAGGCCCTTCCTCCAACACTGGGGATTACAATTCAACACGAGATTTGGGTGGGGACATAGATCTGAAGCATATCCGAAGCCTACAACTCAGTATCACTCATGAACCCCAGTGCCAAATTTCTTTACATTTTTTAGCAAATCATATCCAATAATGTGTAAAAAAATTTTTTTACATATTGATGATGAGGTGGAATGTATCCCAGTAATGCAGGGCACGTTTAACCTTGAAAAAAAATCAATTTAAATGACAATATTTTTAGAAGTTTAAAAATTAAATCATCTGGCCATTTCAATAGATGCAATAGGAACATTTTACAAAATCCAACAGCTATAACTGATAAAAACTCTTAGCAAACTAGGAATAGATGGGAACTTCCACAGCTCAATAAAGGACACATATGAAAAACCTATAGTTAACATGATTTTTAATGGTGAAAGACTAAATGTTTTCTCCAATGATCAGGAACGAGGCCAGATGTCCTCTCTATCTTTCATTAAACATTGAACTGGAGATTCTACCCACTGGAATAAAGCAACAAAAAGAAAGAAGAGAACCCAGATTAGAAAGGAAAACTATTTTTATTCTCAGATGTCATGTTCGTCCATATAGAAAACAAGAGGGACGCCCCCAAGGAAGCTTCTTGAACTAATAGATGAATTTAGAAAACTTCAGAATACAAAATCACTTTACACAAAAAGTATTTCTATTTTTATATATTATCAACAAGCACATATATGGCAAGCTGTTTTTTTTACAAAGATGCAAAGGCAATTCAGTGGAGAAAGAATTTTTTTTTAAACAAATAAAGCTAGAACAATTGGATGTTTAAATGCAACAAAATGAAATTTGATCCATATCTCACACCATATACAAAAATTAACCCAAAGTTGGTCAATACCTAAATATAAAACCTAAAATGGTAAAAATGTATAAGCAAACATGGGAGAAAATCTTTGTGACCTTCAGTTAGTCAAGTATTTCTTAGATATGATACCAAATGCTCAATCAATAAAAGAACAAATGGATAAGCTGGACATAATAAAATTAAAACATTATCTTTGCTAAAATATTTCTAAGGGTAAGCAAACTATTTTATATACATACAATAGAATATTATTCAGCCATAAAAAAGATTGAAGTTTTAATATGTAGTGCACCATGGGTGAACCTTGAAAATATTATTCTAAGTGAAATAAGCCAGAAGGAAAATGTTAAATACTGTATAATTCCACATACCTGAAATATTTAGAATAGGCAAATTTATAGAAAAGAAAGTAAATTAGGCCAGGCGCGATGGCTCACACCTTTAATCCCAGCACTTTGGAAGGCCGAGGTGGGTGGATCACCTGAGGTCGGGAGGTCGAGACCAGCCTGACCAACATGGAGAAACCCCATCTCTACTAAAAATATGAAATTAGCCGAGCATGGTGGCGCATGCCTGTAATCCCTGCTACTCAAGAGGCTGAGGCAGGAGAATTGCTTGAACCCGGGAGGTGGAGGTTGTAGTGAGCCGAGATGGTGCCATTGCACTCCAGCCTGGGCAACAAGAGTGAAACTCCGTCTCAAAAAAAAAAAGAAAAGAAAAAAGAAAAGAAAGTAAATCAGAGCTTACCAGGAGCTGGAGGAAATGGAGAATAGGGAGTTATTGCTTGATGGTTACAGAATTTCTGTTTGAGGTGATGAAAAAGTTTTGGAAATAGTGGTAATGGTCACGTAATATTGCAAATCTATTTAATGCCATTCACTTGTACACATAAAAATAGTGAAAATAGCAAATTTTATTATATATATTTTTTACCACAATCTTAAAAAAGACTATAAACAGAATGAAAAGATAGTGGGCCATGGTGGCTTGAACCTAGAATCCCAGCTACTCTGAACACTAAGGCTGAAGGATCACTTGAGGGCAGGAGTTTGAGACCAGCCTGGGCAACATAGTGAAACTGTGTCTCATATATTTTTTTAAAAAGGAGAATGAAAAGACAGGTTACAGATAAGGAGAAAATATTACCATATTGTATGTTGATAAAGGACTTGTGTCAGAATATATAAAGAGCTCTCAAAACTTCATAATAAAATAATCCATTAGCAAAAATGGGAAAAAGATTTGGACACTTCATCAAAAACAATATATGGACAGCAAATAAGCATATAAAGTACTCCACGTCATTAGATAATAGGGAAATGCAAATCAAAAACCACAATACACTACCACTTCACACGTATTAGAATTGCTAAAATTAGAAAGGAAAACCATACAAAATATGGGCGAGGATGAGCTGGAGTTCTCATAAACTGCTAATGCAGTTTGGCAGTGACTTCAAAAGTTAAACACTTACCGTATGGCTCAACCATTCCACTCCTAGGTATTATCCCATAAGACAAGGAAATATATGTCCATATATACATAGACTTGTATACAAATGTTTATAACAGCTTTGTTTGCAATCGTCAAGCACTGGAAGGAACACAGACATTATCAACAGGTGCATGGATAAGCAAATTGTGATATACCCATGCAATGGACTGTTACTTACAATAAAGATGAATGAACTATTGATATATGCTTAATTAGGGTGACTCTCAAAATCATTATGCTGAGTGAAAGAAGCCAGATGAAGAGTACATATGTATTATTTCATTTATATTCTCTAAACTCTAGAGAATACAAACTAACCTGTTATGACTGAAAGCAATCCACAGTTGCCTGTGGATTGGAGGGAGAAGTGCTGGCAGGGGTGGAAGGGAGGGTTACAAATGGGAACCTTTGGGGAGTGATTGATATGTTCATTATCTTCATTGTGGCCATGGCTTCCTGGATATACACATGTCTAACCTTATCAGATTGTACCTTGCAAATATATGGCATTTATTATATGTTTCTTGTACCTAATGAAAATGTCTAAAACAATTTAAGAGTACGAAATAAAACTGTAACTTTAGTACTCAAATAATGCTACGATTCTTTGCCCTATTACTCTTAAGACTCCTGGGAAATAGTCTAGAAATGTGCAGTGCCCTCTCTCTAATTTTCCTATTAATATATTACAGAAATGAGATATGATAGCCACAGAGATTCCAGATCTCTGAAATTATACCAGTACATTTTCCTCATTTTGAAAAATTGCAGTACCATTTTTTTCACTTTGTAACAATCCCCATAATATTAAATTGGATGTTATGTTACTACCTGTTTATGTGACTGTGGACGGGCACATAAACAGGTGATAAATTTTTCTGTAGCTCTACTCTGCAATTTCCTTTACTCGGGTGCCCCCTTCTCCTTCACATTCACACAATAGGGATGTTTCCTTTACAGCCCACGTTATCATCCATACGAGGCTGAGCTCCTGGTGCAGTTGCTGACAGCTTTATTCAACAGCCTATTCATACCTACCTGGTGCTTCTCATTTTCACAGTTTTCATTTATTTAAGCTTTCTTACAACTTTATTCCTTTATTATGTGATTCCTTTATTCCTTTATTGTGCGATTCAGACCCTAAGTGGAAATCTACTTCTAATTTTCATTGACTTTCCAGATCTAAGGTCAAATTATTTTAAAAGCTCTTTTATTATTCACTTTCACAGTATTTGCGTTACACTTTCATTTTAATGCATGAGCTACTTTAGGAAAAACGATAATTTTCTATAACTATTTTGTATGTGCTCTTTAAAAATATATAATATGTGTTGTGTATCATATATAATATAAATAATACATATGCTGGCTCATAGGAGTTCAATACAGAGGAGATTTTACCTTCTTCCTTCCCCTTGCCTTTACTGTAGCTCCTGCCACTCCCATCCCTCACCTGCTGTACTGTTGCAGTCTCTCAATTGGTTTTCCTGGGTCCAATTTCTCCTACTCCTAATCCAATTCTAACCAGAGTGAGCATGTTAAAATATAATCATGTCACAGTACTGCAGAGGATCCTTCCCCAATTCCCTGTTGCTTTGATAAAAGCATCCAGACAACTCCACATGACTTATGTGAGGTCCATTGTGCCCTGGCACTACTTTATCTCACATGCTCTGTTTCCTTTCTCATGCTTGACTCTTTCTACATTGAAATTCTTTCAGGTCTTTGTCACAGATATTGATTCCTACACCTGGGATCACTCTTCCTCACCTCACATGATTCTCACGTATCGTTTGTGTGTCAGATTTTGCATTATGTTCCCTCAGAAAAATTAGCCAGGCATGGTGGTAGGTGCCTGTAATCCCAGCTACTCAGGAAGGTGAGGCAGGAGAATCGCTTGAACCCGAGAGGTGGAGGTTGCAGTGAGCCAAGATCGTACCACTGTGCTCCAGCCTGGGCAACAAGAGTGACACTTCATCTCAAAAAATAAAAGAAAAAGAAGCCTTTCTTTCTCCAAGCTGAGTGTGATGCTTTGCCTTTGTGCATTGCGAAGCATCCTGTATTTCTCCTGTCAGACCCTTTAGATTTATTGCATTATGTAGTTGAAAAATATACGCTTCAAATACTCCTGAAGCAAGATTTAACTAAAGCCATTTGGCACATGGAAGTGTTGTTGATACTCTAACCAAGTAAATCTTTGTGTAATGTCTTAGATAATCTGAGTACTACAAGAGATTAGTTGAGAATTATACACACGTAGCATCCTTTCTTTGATTCTTGGTGATGTGGTTTGGCTGTGTCCCCACCCAAATCTCATCTTGAATTGTAGTTCCCTGTAATCCCCACATGTCATGGGAGGGACCTGGTTGGAGCTATTATAATTTAAACATGGGGCTGTTACCCTCATGCTGTTCTCGTGATAGTGAGTGAGTTCTCATGAGATCTGATGGTTTTTTAAGGGGCTTTTTTCCCTTTTGCTCTGCACTTTTCCTTGCTGCTGCCATGTGAAGAAGGACGTGTTTGCTTCCCCTTCTGCCATGATTGTAAGTTTCCTGAGGCCTCCCCAGTTCCATGGAACTGTGAGTTAATTAAACCTCTTACCTTTATATATTATCCAGTCTTAGGTATGTCTTTATTAGCAGCATGAGAATGGACTAATACACTTGTCTTCCTTACAAGCCATACAAATGAGGCTCCTAACACAAAATAAACTGCTGAAGGAAAGGAGTTGTCATGAGAACTTTCCAGGTAAAAGAGTGTATTTTTATAAGGAATTTGTGGCTGTTGCCCATTGTGTTTTCTTCTTCTTCTTCTTCTTCTTTTTTTTTTTTTTTTTTTTTGAGATGGAGTTTCGCTCTTCTCACCCAGGATGGAGTGCAATGGCACCATCTCAGCTCACTGCAACCTCTGCCTCCCAGGTTCAAGCGATTCTCCTGTCTTAGCCTCTGAGTAGCTGAGATTACAGGCATGTGCCACCATGCCTGGCTAATTTTTTGTGTTTTAAGTAGAGATGGGGTTTCACAATGTTGGTCAGGCTGGTCTCAAACTCCTGACCTCAGATGATCTGCCCACCTCAGCCTCCCAAAGTGCTGGGATTACAGGCGTGAGCCACTGCTCCCAGCCTGTGTTTTCTTCTTGACGTTAACTGCACCAGCATAATTATTTTAGAATTCATTATACCTAACATTAGAACATACCATATAGTCTGCTGCCACTTACATAGAATATTATGATAGCAGCACAGCTTCTCTCATAACTTGTCATTTCCTGGTACTTGCTCCCAGGTTATTGACCTGTGATTAATAAATAAGGCTAGAACAATTGGATGTTTAAATGCAATACAATGAAATTACAAAATCTGCTAAAAAGGGCATGAGATATGATCATCTCCTGAAGACTTAATCATTAGTAATAATAATAATGGTAGCAACAATAAAAACCCCAAACCAATTGTTTATGATTGCCTCATTCTTTGTATTACTAGGGCTAGCCAAGTATTAAGACAACTAGTCTACCTGACCGTCCTCTGAGTGTACAGATTCCTCACATTGGTTTTGAAGGTGTGCATTACTCCAGGTAAAGGAACAGAATTCAAATATGTCATATAAAAAGATTTTTTCATATAGCCAACCTTCAGATTATTAATGTGACAGTCTGAAACCATTTGTCAACCTTTTTCCATCCTCTCCCCAATATCCTTTTATTGGACTGCTTTGGAGAAGTAGAAACAAATGACAGCTGTGAATTTCCAAAATAGTCCCCATTAATTTCTCCACTGTTTACCAGTGGGAATGAACTTGGAACCTTGAACTTGTCCACCCATTAATGTGGGATCTTGCCATTTGAATGTTCAATTGGAAATGATGATAATTTTTGTCATGAAACATCTGATTTCATACCTTGTAAACCAAAAAGTGGTAGACTGTCATCCACCCAGTGAAATCTCCTAAATGACAATGAGAAATTTTTTTAATTTTTTTTTATTATTTCAATATGTAGGATTAGTCATAATGCTGGAATCTATTTCATCACAGTATGTGTGTGTTTGGTGTGTTATGAATCTAAGACTTCAAGTTGTAGAATTCAACATTTAGTAATATCTCTGAGTGATTTTTAAATTATTAGTTGTATTTTATGAAAAGTTTAAAGCAAACATTTTTATCGTTGAAGAATTTTAAACCAATAAGCAAATATGATACCTGAGCATCACTTTGGTGAATTTTGGAGTTTTACTTTCAATCTTTTGCCTTTTCTCCATGATGGGAAGGCTTTCTTTTAGGGGATATAACAGGAGAGTAAACGGGCATTCACGCCTGTGATTTAGTTTTTTTTTTGTTACCTGGTAGACAGATATTGAATATTGCTACCACTAGGAATAAGAATGCCCTCCTGGCAAAACAGAAATGATAAAGCCCAACTCCTTTTCAATTCTGTTACCAAACTATTTCCTAGTTTTGAGGGGGAAAAAAAAACACAGATTCAGAACCTAAAGATACGATATTGCTCTCTATAGTAACGGAACTATATGAAGGAAGTTCTTTCCAGGACACGTAAGTTCAGGACTTCTGGCACAAATTGAGAAACTTCTGGGCAAATACAATCTATAGAACTTATAACAGGTTTTTTCTTGCTACTGTTGTTGTTTGTGGCAGCATACCATGAGGGTCTTCTTTTCCTGTCTCTCACCAAATTCATATCCCTCAAGTATCTCTTACAAGGAAGGAAAGTGAAAATACAATTATTTACACTTTTCAAGTAGCCTCTTGAAAGTTTTCTAACTTTTGACAGAGTCCACCTTCTTCTTCCCTACTGAAAGTCTTGAGACACTAATTTCCCTACTCAAATGTCACAAACCCCACTTCCTTTAATATCTACAAATCAGTTCTGGAAGGGAGTCTTGGGTTATACTCATGTATTTTAAAAATCTTGTCATTTTGATATGTTAAGGAAACCGGTGTGGTTGTTCCCAGTTTCTGGCTGGTAAGCACTCTCCTCTTTGCTTCTTTTGGAACAGTTCTTTTAAGTGCCTGTCTTACTATTTCTCCCCCATGTTGCTGGCAACATTCATTGCTACTTACAGAAAGAAGACACAAAGGATGAATGATCCATTAACCAAACCTACCTAAAGAGGTTCAAATTGAGGTATGGATTACATTTTGATGGGCAAAGGCGTACTCTGTAAGTTGAGGATTATATAGTAACCCAGACCTTAATCTTCAGACACTCTCAAGTCTTTGGAAAATAAGCCTTATTTCTGATTGTGTGATGTGCCTCAATTAGGAAGAGAGCTGTGGGAGAAGAGTGGATACAGACTCCAGATAGCCTGATTTGAAGGAGGCTTGCCTGTTAGTGTAAAGGCCAGGGGCAGCTAAGCAGGTGCAAACACAGCTGGTGATCCAGACCTTCTAGGAACACACAGGCGGTGAGGCTGTGCATTTTCTATAAAAGCGCTTTGTGCTTTGTTCACTTTATTGAAAATCATTATTCTCGACATTTTTACTTCTGTAAAAGAAATATGTATCTTATTAACAGTTATAAAAAGTACTTGGATTTTTAAAAATATTTCTAGAAAAAAATTAGTTAATCATAACCTATATTGTTGAGGTTTACCTTAGGGAAAGACTCTCAGGAAAAGATAGAAAAATAACTTATGAACTCTTTGCAAGCAGGAGAATATGATTTTTTAAAATCTATATAGGCCTAATATTTGTACAACTCATAATGATTTAATTTTTTAAAAAATTCTTCATCTGTCCTTCATTTCTGAAATGATTAAAACCTTTAAAAAATAAGATTTAGAAAGAATCATGAACTTAAACTACTTTGCTCAATTAGGAATATTACAGCTTTAGTAGAAGCTAAAACATTTTAATTCATTTCAGAAGACTAATTCAACTCTTATTTCACATATAATGAATGAGACATTTATTGGTTATAAAGCTTTTTACTTTTTGTTTCCTTACTTATCCAGAGAAGAGGATGGGAATACCAAATATGTTTTGAAACCATTTCATCCAAAGCTGGCTGGAAATGTTTCTCTTTTTCTCTGTTCAATGATAGGTAAAACACTTTGACTTTAGACCACTGTGATCACACTAGTGACAGCAGCTTAAACTTAGGGACTAGGGAGAGATGAAGGAATTGTAGTTGTGTTTCACAAGAAGTCCAGAGTAGAGAAACAACTCATTATTATTTGCCATTTTTTTTCACGTCTAAAAGTGTTCTCTTTCATAAGCAAGATTGGGGTCAGGACAAAAGGGAGTGCAGCCTGTTCTGGGTTTTGTTGAAGCTGTTTCCAAAAGCTAAGTAGATGAACTGGTACAGCCCACATTTGAAATGTAGACTGATTCACCTGCTTACTAATTGAGACGCTAAATCCATGCCCTAACCATTTCTTAAAAAATAAATATTATAAAATAAAAATAAGGAAAACGTTACTGAAACATTTAAGGAAGGTGAATCTGTGGAATCCATATTCTGATCACTGGGCAGCAATATGTGTATATCACTAAACATTACACCCATTTTCCACCTTTACTCTTTACATGCTGTAAAGTCAGCAAGGCTGTTTGGTTACAGCAGAAATTTTATGTTAATACAAAAGATTACTAGAGTAGAAGATAGGAAAGGCAAAGCTGTTTAATTTTGTCAAAGATAAGACAATATTGTGAGGTTTCTGTGACTGAATCAGATATTATATTTTATAAATGAAGAAAATGCGCAACCACTGTTGGGAGCTTCAAGGAATTCTGCTTTAATGGGGGGCCTTGCCGATCTTTATCATTTAAAGTGGATGATAATCATTAGGGGCTGCACACATTCAAGCTGACATTCTCTTCCACCTTGCTTTTAATATGCAGCTTTTACTTCCCCCAGCCGCTACTTGCATTGTTAGGAGATTTCTGGATAAAATGTACATAAGTCTGTTAAAAATAAGTGAGTAAGAGAAAAGTTAGACATGGCCAATTCCTTTTACTCAGATATTAGTTATATGGCATTCTGAAAAAAAGAAAGACCAAAAAAACTTTACCCTTAAAAAAAAAAATCTTATTTTAGTAATCAGAGCATACTTCTAGGCAGTCATTTCATTTTGAATCTATTATATTCCATTTGTTCTTTAAGTTCATTGAATATTTAAAAATTCCTGCAGCATTTTTTTCAAATCCCATGTAAAGAATTAGCAGCCAATTTGGCATACTACAGTATTCATAAGATAAAATATATAAGTAAGATTGACCATGGTCAAAAAGGATTTACTTGTTTATTTCATGCGTTCATTTATTTTACCAGGGCAGGGCGGGAGTGGGATGGTGGAGTGGGAAGAGTAGATGTGGGGTTTGTTTGTTTTTGTTTTAATTTGGGCTTATCTTAGAAGATGTGAAATGCCTTCTTTTGATGCAGATCTGTCTGTGGATTGGGTGCTAGGACACAAGACTAACCCTCTTTCTCTCCCCACGTAATGCTCTAAATCTTGCAACAATACTCACTCAATGACTTCAAATCCCATGCTCCTTTCTTCCTTTCTTTCGCTTTCTAAACATGTTTGTGTTATGAATCATACTCAGACACAGGGCCCATTTGATGGCTGGGGCTGGGTCTCTTTGTCACCACCCCAGTAAATTGGAATGCAGCCCACAAAGTCGCCCCTGCCCCAGCCCAGGAGCTCTGCCTGGCTGGGTGAGTTCATTGATGTGCTGAATATCACAAAGACTTAATTCTGTGCTGAAAGGTTAAAAAGAAGCGGGGAGGGGAAAGAAGAGAGGAATAAAGATGAGGTCCGTGGAGAATGGTTAATTCAGCTAATGAATTTTTGCAGAATGGCTAACAAGGAAGAATTTTGCTTAAGGAAAATTGGTCCTTGATGTGACTCTTTCCCTCATTCTCTTTTCCCTTTTGAGCGGGTGGAAAGTTAGAGGAGCTGTTAGTTAAATGACAGAGGGAAATAGAAAGATGTATTTTCAAAAGGCAAAACAAAAACTCCCACTTTGGCTTCCAATTCATGCTTTGAGGAATGTCAGCTTCTCACAGAGTCGCTCCAGCCGCCCCTGCCTCACTTAATATTATGCAGCTGGTGTGACCTAATTTAGCCTCTGGGGCACCCAAGTCAGAGCAGTTGAGGGCTTCACACAGATTCTTCTGCAACATGTCTGTTAACCAACAGTGCCTTGGGGAAAAAGCTTGGGTAGTTAGTCTTTTCGGTAGAGTCCAGTCCTGTCCTGTTTCAAGAGAGATATGAAAAAGGCAGGATGATTCCAAAGAAGAGAAAAGACACTGGACACTGGTAAGAAGTGTAATAAAAGCAACTTGGCCTATCCCACCTTTGTTGCTTCCTGGAGTTAAGAGGAGTCTCCCTACACCTGCAGGCTCTTCTAAACTTGTAATAACCTAAATGTATCGGCAGGCTAGAAGAAATCTGCAGATGACATTTTAAAACAAAAATATGTTCACGTTTAAGAAGAAAACCCTTATGTGATTGTACAAGATGTATTCATTATTAAAGTACCTGTGACAAATGTTCATATGCCTATTATAGACAAGAAGATAAAAATAGGTGCTGGGACTAGCAGAACTCAGGTTTTAACAACTTTAGGAGGAAAATTTGATTTGCATGCCATTTACAAGTTATTTCTACCACCTCTGACATCAGAGTTATAAATGTTTAAAAAACTGCACAATGACTTTATAACTTTCCCGTATTTGATTTATGTTCACACAAACTGTAAAAGAGAGAAAGCTAGCACTTTCTCTTTTCTCTTGCAATTACATACTGCATTCACACGTTAAGTACATGAAACTGATCCTACTGTTCTCCAGCTGCAGACTTTTGACTTTATTGCCCAAAGATTCAGAGGTTGTGTGGAAAAGGAGCTCAAGGTAGGGGAAGGGAAAAGACATTTTATGCTCTACCTTTTTGTCCTTTAAACTGTATGATCAAAAGTATCATTGTGTGGCACCACAGTTGGGGGAAATATAGAGTAAATGAACTGGAGAATGATTTGGCCTAATATAATGGAGTTTTATGCCTCCTCTTTTTTTTTTAACATATTAAGGTTCATTCATTCAACAAACATGTGCTAAGCATCTGTAATATGTCTGGCATTGTTCTCAACCCTTGGGATACTTTAATGAACAAAACAGATAAAGATATCAGACCTCCTTGGGTTTATATTCTAGGGCTTGACCATTGAGTCAATAGAACCTGATTCAAATTGTTCAGATTATTTTTCCCCAAATAGTGTTACTGCTCTTACTCTCATCAAAGACTTCAATTCATATTAATTTTCTTTACCATTTCTGTTGCAATTTACATTTGCTCAGTACTCTAACTTCGGTTGTTACCCAAGGAGACTGCATAATCCATTTCTTGGACATTTCTTCAATTCACATCCGTTCTGTCATTATACACTTGCTATGGACAGAGAAATAGGGGTGATGTCTGAAGGGCCTTTCTAGTCCTAATTCTGCAAATATCTAAGCATCAAATATCTACCCAAGGTAGGTAACTATTGTTTTCTTTCTTTCTTCGTAATGTATTGAACAAAGTTCAAGGAGGCAAACTGGCTGCAAATGAGAAAGGCTTGAAAAGAGTCCAGGTTTAGACTTCTCACTTTGAATTCAGCACTGAGACTATGAAGCTTTGCTGCTTGTTGTATTTATTCTCCCATTCATTTATGCGTTCATTAATCCTTCATCCAATACACCTTCGGTTACTGCAAAACTATGAGCCAGACACTGCCCCAGCTGCCAAGGGGAGCAAAGATATGCCAGAAAGCCACTGCCCCCTGGAGTTCAGTCTGGTGGGGCACCGGGATGCTTCTTTGCAAGCACAGTTCTTAATTTCAAGTCATGAAGGACTTAAGTGTTTCTTCAGCTTGCTTTTGTTTTTTTTTTTTTTTTCAGTATTTTTATGGCAAGCTGTCTTTGCCAGCGGAGGAATACACTATTAACATGTTGAATACAGACCTGAATTCTTCCACATGTGCGTGTGCACACACATGCATATGCATACACATGCACAAAAATTTGTTTTTCCTCAACTTTGCTGAACTACTTTTCCTTCAGTTATCGGCTGAGGCAATATAGTAATATGCAAGCTTTTCAGAAATCCAACGGGATTCATGCCCAGCTGAGTTATTTCACTCTGTGCTCTGTGTCAGTTCCTGGAAATTAACAATAGAGCATTTCACTTTGGTCTTTGATCCCACCAGCTCAGTCATGGTGTTTTTCCAGATGTTTCCGTCTTGGGTTGCTATTACAAAAAAGCACAGCACAAGTTAAACTAGGACAAGTTGGCCTGTTCTGGGGTCTGAGGAATGTGTTTTCCACCAAACAAACTGGTCATGTGCCACAGAAGGGTTAGAAAGGGAAACTCAGACTTTATAATCAGAGTGATCCTTTTTATTGTGTGTTTAAGAAAAAGTACCATGCCCACCCCCAGTAATTTGACTCAAGACCCTGTAGCTTCTCAAAGACATTGGTTTGACCTGGTTCTAGTAATGATGATTTATGTTTTGAAATAAGTTACCATGCTATTTTCTCTCAGGTTAATTTACCCTAGCCTGTATAATACTCTCAGGGGTCTAAATGCCAACAGGCATAGGAAAAAACCTCAGTTGCCAGTAATTATATCATTTAGGTGGTTGGGCAGAGATAAGACAAATAATTGGTGTTATCCTGCCTTCTATCCAAGTTTTGTAAGCAAGAATTTCATAGCATGTTGTAACACAAATGGCAAAAAAATAAGCCCATAGCAGCTTGAAGCATTATATGTGAAATTTACTAAACTAGAAATAAGGAGAAGAAGTGAAAACAGTACCCCAAGAAAGTCCCAGAAGACTGATAACACCAAATGCAGGGACCCTTGCTCTACCTCAACTCCAGCCCAAATCCACCATGAAGACTCCCTCAATTGTCCTGAAACACATGCCCTGAAGCATATTGTGGTATTATAAAAGAAATTTCCTGAAAAATGACAAGATAAGCTTCTAATGAACTGTGGCTAAAATCTGATACTGGAAAGAGGAAGATGGATGATGGAATTAGGAAGATGTTGTGTGAATGTTGACATATATTCTCACAGCTAATGCTTATTTTATTTAGCATTTCTCATTTGGTTTGTGCTACTACTAACACATAACATTATTTACTGAGCTTGATTTCCAAATAGGTAAATATCTTTTTCAATGCTTTTATACCCTGTGATCTAGCAATTTCACTCCTCCATATAATCCATACAAAAATGTATAGATACGTGAATGAAACGGCATATGAGAATGTTCCCAGAATTATTTTTTGGAGGAATCAAACACTGGAAATTGTCCAAATGCCTATGAACAGTAGAGTGGATAAATTGTGGTATATTCACATAATGAAATGCTATGCAGCGATGAAATAAACCAATTCTAATTATACTCATCACTATGGATGACTCTCGTAAACATAAATTTGAGTCAAAGAAGCCATAGCAAAAGAGTCCATAATTTATTATTCCATTTATTTAAGTACAAAGAGAGGCAAAACCAATCTATTTTGTCAGGAGGTAGGATAACCCTTGGGAGGGGGTGGTGATTAAAAAGGAACAGAAGGAAGCCTACTGAGGTGCTGATCGATTCTTTTTAATTTGAGTAAAGGTTACACGGTGTATTCAGCTTATGAAAATTCTTTGAGCTCTGCCCTTATATGTACACTTGTCAATATGCATGTTAGAGTTTAATACACTTGTGCAAATGCAAACATATGTTCACTTATTAAAGACAGCAACACAACAGAAAAATTCATTTAAAACATACTTAAAGAAAAAAAAACTAGTTGGTTGTTTTGACACATGCCTGTAGTCCCAGATACACAGGAGGCTGAGGCAGGAGGATCTCTTGAGCAGAGAAGTTGAGGCCAGCCTGGGCAACATAGTGAGACCCACCCCCCTATCCCCAATTCCTAAAAAAAAAAAAAAAAAAAATCCTGAGTAGTTTTGGGTTTGACGTTTAAATAAGAACATAATTTACGAATATTTTAATCTTATTTTCCTACTTTAAAGAGTAGGATAGTTTCCTGAGTGCATATCAATGTGGATACATTTCATAGTTATTATTTGACCACAGGCTCTGAAGAATTGGCATAAAATATTGCATAATACAAGTATGTTAAATTGGATTAAAATGAATAACAAATGCTATTTTTCCTTCATTAAATATTCCAGATTTCTTTGATTAGATATCATCTCTCCCTCTTTTGAAAGTCCACAATATGTTGTATTTCACTTAGTGATGCATATATTGTACTACTTTGTATTATATCTAATTTTATAAACTCCTTGGGGTAGAGTTAGGGCTCGTTCATCTTTGAATCTACTGTGATATCTGCAGAAGGCAGGCGTAATATAGTGAAGATGTTAAGAGAGTGCCTACTGGTGCTAGACATGGGTTCAGGTTCCCTTGCTGCCATTTACAATTTTTTCTTTGTTTTTTTGAGTTGGAGTATTGCTCTGTCGACCAGGCTGGAGTGCAGTGGTGCAATCTTGGCTCACTGCAACCTCCGCCTCCTGGGTTCGAGCAGTTCTCTGCCTCAGCCTCCCGAGTAGCTGGGATTACAGGCACCCACCACCACACCTGGCTAATTTTTAAATTTTTAGTAGGGACAGGGTTTCACCATCTTGTCCAGGCTGGTCTTGAATTCCTGACCTCATGATCCACCCGCCTTGGCCTCCCAAAGTGCTGGGATTACAGGCGTGAGCCACTGCACCGGGCCTACAATTTGTGTAAATTTTTGGGGAGGTAGTCTCTCTGTACTTCAGTTTCTTCTTTATGAAATGGGAACAATTGTGGCATCTGCCTCTTAGTGTTGTGAAATTAATCAATTGCCATAAAGCTCTGAGGACCGTTCCTGAAACATAGTTAGTGCTCAAGAATTGCTAGCTGCTATTTTTAGGCATGGTAGTATAATTAAGATTCCTGTTATGATTCCTGAATGAGAAAAAGAAAAGAAAATAATTAGAAAGACTTAGAAGTAGTGGTCAGTCAAAAGTCATATGTAAAAATCTAAAATTGCTTGGTAAAATTTCTGTCTGCTAATTCCCCAATACAATTTTTTTCTCAAATGTTCTTCAAATAAAGTGCACTGATCATTTATAGTTGAATATCTTCAAAGTGTTCTAAATCAGTCTGGTCATAAACAATTACTAGATTATTTCTTGTAAATATCGATAGTCTCCTGATTCAGTTAGGTAGGTGGGACCATGGTAACAAATAGACCCAAAAATGTGTAACGGCTGAAACATGGTAAAAGTTTATTTCTAGCTCACATTACAGCCCAAGTAGATATTACTAGTCAGCTTCCATATGATGATTCAAGAACCCAGGTTCTATTGATAGGTATACCATCCCCTAAGTCTCTTCTAATACTTATGTGCCACTGACAGAAGTGAAAGAAAGTGTGGGAAGCTGCATCCATCTACTTCTTAAAAGCCATGATGAGAAACAGCACACATGACTTACTCCCATATTCCTTGGCTAGATTTCACTTAATGGCCACATCCCACTGAAGAGACACTGGGAAATACAGTTTAAGTATGTGCCTCAGAAGGAGAAATTGAATTTTGTAAATAGCTGGCAGTGCTTGTCATTATTTAGAGGTAGGCAAGGGCTATAGTTCTACTTCCCGACAATTCCATTGCAAATACAGAAGCATACTCATAACATTCCTACACAGATATGTCATAGCAACCAGGCCCCAGTAATCATAGTGCCTTTTTCTGAAGCTCATGAAAGTCCCAGGTCTCTGTCCCTGTAGGTGCTTCAATCACAGCTGATATGAAAGGGTCCTCTTGAGGTAAACACAATACTGTTATAAGGGCAGGACTTGGTTAAGCTTAGAGAAGGAATAAGGCAACCGAAGTCCTGTGAATCATGCTTGGATATACCACTATTTTGGAATCAAGTTCAGCAACCATTTCAAAAAGCACCTCACTTCCAAAAAGTGGCTCACCTCCTTAGCTCCCTGGATTATTCTAGTGTTACACATAAAAGGGAAGAACGTCTTTAGATTCTATACAAATCCACGTATTTTGAGCACCAATAATTTTACTAACAAAAACCCCCACCTCTTATATCCGTTTTGCCAATTAAAAAACTTCTCAGGTTGGTGTGGACATAAAAATAAGGAAAGCAGACCTGTAGCAGCCACCCTGGAGTGTGGCCTTTTGATGAAATATTAGCAACTACAGTTGACGTGCATATTCGTACATAGAGCAACTCAACTGCTCCTCAGGAATAAACAGGTTACTCACGCATACATATCATACTACCCATGCAGACGTGTATTTATTATAGGCAGCAAAATATTATAAAAGGTAAATTTAGCCTTTTATTTAAATATCCCTCTGACAGAGATCGTCACCAAGGAAGGCTCCCCTATAATAAACCACTTATTTATAATACAGTGGTTTAACATATAATAATTGCTTGAAATATGAAATGTTGTCTGTAAGCCAAGCAGCTGTGTGATCAGGAAGTTGTTGTAGATTTCTCTTTTTCTCTGCAAAGATTGATAGGGGGCAATGACTTCTTGATTCAATAACCTCCGGAAAAGGAAGTAATGAAATATTTACATTCTTCAAAGACTTGACTTTTGAAAAGCATCCTGAAGCCACTGTAGGCTGATTGATCATCTCAGTGGGGGTGTCCTCTGGGAGGTTTTGTACAAAATACTCCTAGATTGTGCAACAAGGAGCTGCATTTCTCCAGAACATGAGAAATGTCTGTTGTGAATGTTATTCATACATTTTTTTTGGATACTCAAAAATTCTTGTTTTTCATGACTGTCTTTTGTTGGTTTTGTCATTGTTGGGATGGGGAGAAAGAGGATCTGTTTCTCTGAAATGATATTTGAAGTATGTGTTTAGATCCTAGATGGAGAGTTCACTTCTAAGTTGTGTAATAACATTGTTTTCAAGTTTAGTGGTGGTGTTCCATGGGGATACTGGAGACCACCCGACTTGTGCTTGGGGGCTGCTATCTTCATTCATTGTGGTTTTCACCATGGCAATGGGAATAGAATTTTCAGCTCTCTGAGCTCTTCTGCATTCTTAAGTAAGCTTGCATAATACTGCTGAGGACAAAGCAGTTGCCTGCTCAAAGCCAAATGAATGCATAAATTTGGCCTCAAGATTTTTGAACTGTTGTGAAAGAGTTTTTGTGTCTTGGGTTTCTTTTTTTCTTTCAAATCACCACTAGCAAATTTTTCCTTCAGATGGTATCTTTGTTATCCAAAATCTGATGTATAATGAAGGTAGGTAGACAGTTTTAACACATGATTTACAAATGAGTTTCAGAGGCTAGGTAAGTCTTTTAAAAGTTTTTATATTAAGTGAAAGCTCCCCTTTTAAACATTTGTCTGGGATTTTGTGCTGGGCATGATCCAACAAAAGATTATTGCTTCTGTAACAAAAATGATAAACTCTGTAGAACCTGGCTTAGGGATCTTGCCATATTATTGAATAGCATTGAATGGTATTGAATTATTCTTTTTCTAGATGACTGAGCTAAAAGGAAGCTATTGTTACAGAACAATTTATTTTGGAATTGTTTCTTTTCCTTTTCTTTCTTCCTTTCCTTTCCTGTCTCACATTATATCTTCCCTAACCAAATGACATTTGTAATTACTGTTACCTGAAGACATTCTGGTAAGTTTTACCCAAATAATTCAATGGTTACTTTAGGAAACATAAAAAGTAAGTGCATATATTGAACTGTCATGTCAAATTTGTGTACTGTAGAAGGCAGGCATTTGAATCAATAAGTACAGCTTGGCCCAGAGACATATAAGTCCCTGAAACCCTTCAGGGATGAGAACACTGTGACAACAAAGAATGCCTATCAGTGGTGGTCATGCATAGTATCTCAGTACATTTCAAATGGTTTTTTTTTGTTTTTTTGTTTTTTTTTTTTTGTTGTTTTTTTGTTTTTTTTTGGTTTTTGAGATGGAGTCTCACTCTGTTGCCCAGGCTAGAGTGCAGTGGTGCAATCCCAGCTCACTGCAACCTCTACCTCCCAGGTTCAAGGGATTCTCCTGCCTCAGCCTCCTGAGTAGCTGGGATTACAGGCATGCATCACCACGCCCGGCTAATCTTTGTATTTTTAGTAGAGATGGGGTTTCACCATGTTGGCCAGGGTAGTCTAGAACTCCTGACCTCAAGTGATCCACCCGCCTCAGCCTCCCAAAGTGCTGGGATTACAGATGTGAGCCACCGCATCTGGCAGTACATTTCAATTTGAGCTATGAAGCCTATAGATATCAGGTCTGATGACTCAGGGAATGTCTTGAAGGAAAAATTCATTTAGAAATATGAAACAAAAGGCATTTGGCCTATAGATTTAGGTGATGTCAAAGTTACCTGCTTAACGCTACAAATTCCTCATATCTTATAGTGCAGTAAGCTACTTTCCCACTATCGTGCACAAATGGACCACTACTTTGATTATTGTGATGGCTCTTTACAAAACATTCAGGTGGCTTTGGGTTGGAAAAAGCCAAAAAAGGAGTTTTTACTTTCTTAGATGACCAATATAGTCAATTAAAGAATAATAATAACAACACAAACCTCTCATTCCTTCTGTTACTATTAAAAAATTTTGTTCTAAGTTACAGTTCTGGTCATGCTTCTGGAAGCTCCAAACTGGATCTGCTTTCTGTTTTGGATGTTGACAGGCAGGGTGTCATTGTGACAGAGGGCATCGGCTGTTTTTCATGGTCCGCATATATTTGAACTTGACTTTTATTTTCAATGGCTCAAGCCATAGCAGTTCAAAGATAAGGAATAAGTGTTTGTTTTTTGTTTGGTACAAAATATAGGAAAGCACTGTAATGAAAATAGAATCGGCCCAAATTATGAGAGAATGCATTATTTATTAAGTCATTTTAGTTTCCTGTAATAAGAACTGGGAAGTCTCTGGATATTTGTAATTGTCTATATGTAAGCAGTAATCCTGGAAGATCTGTGTAAGGATCAAATGAATTGCACTTAATTAAAGTGATTATACCAGGAACTTTCTAACATTGTTTTCAATTTGAGGATGAAAAGATATCTTCATTACTATGGAATAATTCCCTGGCCTTCTGGTCTGATAATCTGAGGAAAGACTTCTGCCTGCATTAGGGCAGTTAAGTTTAGTCTACAAGTTAGCCAAGATATTTCCATAAATCAAATAGCAATTTCAATTTATGTCTGACTTATTAATAAATTTACATTAAACTCAGCTATTTCTTAGCAAAATTGAGTAACTTATTCAATAGTTTTTTAAACTTTGGGGAATGCATATATGTTGTATTTACTTATTTTATTTCCACGGTATTTCAAAAGGGATTTGAGATAGCTGAGTATAAACATCCTGCTTTAGACCATGTCAGGTACAAAGATGAGTAAGTAGTCTCTGGCATCCGTTTTGGTTACCCTATTATGCAGAAGGAAAGGGAGGCGTTGAACACTGTGTTCCAGACAGCGACTGCCACCTTCCATTCATTCTCAGAAGGAAAACTCCCCTGTTCCTTTCCAAGATAATCCACTACTGTTTATCTGACTCTAAAATTGTTTTTTATGTATTTATTGATGGCTAATTAAATGAGTCAACTTTTATAATGTGGTTCTTGAAGAAAAAAGTTGATAGGTCATAAATTCATTGTTAAAAATTATGTGCAAAGGTATATGTTATGTGTACTTGTGTATGAATGGCTCAGTTAATATTAAAGTGGAACACCCTTTTAAAAAATATTTATTAGGTAGTAGAGCATCACTTTCATAGTTCATTACATTTAACTCCTATTTATGGCTCAGACATTTTTCCATTACAGGCAGATATCTTCTAAAGCATTTCTAAGTCATTTTCCTTAGCAAAGAGCAAGTTTTGATGACATGACTTAATTCTTCCAGTTTTCAATTTCTAAGATGTTTGGCCCATGTCCCATTTGGCACTTACCTGGGACGGATCAAGAATATAGTTAGTGAAGATGTTTGCGGCTAAAAGTCTGGAAAATGGAAAACTTACTTGCTGTAGACAAATGCCTTAGCCTGCATCAAGGAGAACAGATTGCAGTACGGCCAGAAGGTGGGGGTACTCAGAAGGACTTGGTCTGGAAGAATCAGACTCTGCCCTGGGAGTTCTTTCTCAGGCAGAGCATCTATAAAAGGATTGGAGAGATGAGGAAAATCATTAATTACTTGGTCAGTACAGAATTTTTTTTAAAATGGGGAGGGAACCCTTGGAATCCAATGGAGAAATTAGTTATCTATGAAACTCAAATAAATACAAAGTAATGCAACTGAAGCAGTGAAGGATATTAGCTCAAAGCTTCATGTGGATTGCAAAATTATGCCAATAGAGGAAAATTAAATAAAAATACGGCTTTAATCTAGCCATGTGTGCTGCAAGACCAGGCATGGTCTGGAGACCCATGTTGGTCTAGTGACTGTCAAACAGGGTTTCCTTGGTGTGTTGATGGTGGTGGTGAGAAAAATTACCTTGGATCTCTTGCAATCTCAGAACTTCCCTCTAGGCTAAAACCTGCGGTTGATACTCAACCACTCCCTGTGGTTGAACATTTGCTTGTCAGCATGACCACAAAATTGTTTCAGGTGATTCAGTTGTTTCTATAAGACTTAAAATTAAATGTACAGTGTTTAAGAAAATCACCCCATAATATTAAATGCTTTTGTATTAATAAATCTGGATGTATATGGCATTTTAATGTATGAGTATTTTCATTGAACACTGTGATTACATTGAAATGGATAATTGACTATTTTTTTCAGACTTGGGTTTTTAAGTTGTAATCTTAATAAGTTTTATCAAAAATATTGAACAACTTGAGATAACTTAGGATCCACCGTGTTTATACTTTAATTTGTTATATTTACAAGAACTACTTATGTATGTGATAGTATTTGTACTCAAACAATTGAGGCTATTAAGGAAATTAAAAAGAAAATTTATAAATGTAAGTTTAAAATTTTAAGGAATTTGATTAAATACATGAGACCAGACATTGATCAAAGATTCCCTAAAAGCAATTGTTAATATTTCCTAAATTTCAAAAGAGAATTTTAAAATATTTTAAGTTGGATTTAGAAACTTTGAGAATATTTATTTTGAAAAAAATAAATTCTAGGTAATCTTAACTGTGCACAAAAAGCCATACATTGATACTATCCTGACACAATTCTTCCTCAAATGGTGTATTGTATTACGTAACAATGTAAATTGTTATGTAAAATACATCTAACACATTATTACGGTCAAGCCCCGATTGGAAAAGAGTTATCAGCCACTTTCTGTGGCACAGGACTGAGCTAGACCAGGGAGCGAAACTGTACTGTGAATCCTTATTCATTTTCTCATTCATCCCGAACTCTGGTGAGCTCAGCTACAATATAGAATAATAAATTAACGTCAGTCACACCCATGAGGACTCATTTTAATGTTACCCATCGCAAAAATACCTTGGACAAATTCCATCCTTTGCTTTAATAGGATGAGTCCTGTGGTTAACTCAGATTTCATTTGGAAAAAGAGCTGTCTCTGCCCTCGAGCAACTCGGACTAATCTTGTGTGTCCTTCATTAGTAGTTTTACCACCTGCCTGCTTTCACCCTGGAGCTCCCTAGAATTTATGCATACTCTGTCTCTGATGTGGCCTGTGAACACTACCTTAATTTGCAGCACCTGCTTTTGTTATTAGGCAAAAGTGCCTGAGAGCTTCTTTTGGTCTGTTTGTTTGTATGACAGCTTTTTGGAATTAGCAAGAACGTTTCTTGTCCCCTGCCCCCAGTCTCGATTTCTGCTCAGAAGTTATCTGTTCATGCTGCAGGTAGGAATGGTAGTTTGTGGAGACAGCCCAGAAGATGTTTATATCATCAAGGATTTGGGTGGAAGATAAAAATGTGAAGAGAGTAAATATTTTAGAGCACATAAACCAATCTGTTTCTTTTAGCACAGCTCTTTGATTCCTCAGGCTAGTCATTTAAATATTATCCCAAATGCTTGATCAAAATTAAGATGATAGTTTTCAAAATGGGGCCCTTTCTTTCACATTTTATGAGTGAATCTGGCTTTCTGATTCAGATAAACAAAAGGCTGCTGACTTATGCAAATGTTTCATATAGCTCAGGAAGACTTGCTGGGTATTGAAATTCAAGGCTGAGACACAAGGCAGAGTTGGGATGGATAGATAGCCTGTACTATGTGATTTATAAATTAGACTGTCCAAGCTCAGTTTCACTTATTTAAGTCAAGGAGGACTGATGTCCACATACGTGTATTACTCTTTATCACCTTGCACTCAATTTTATTGGTCTTTGTTTTTATATATTCTGCATTATCCACCTCTTTATGTTACATACGCATTAATTACGCTTGTAAAGAGATTACAAGTTTTTTCTCTGTCACTCCACAGTACCTGTTAGAAAACTGATCACACAGTACTCAAATATTTGGTTAGTTGGCTAGTTTTAATTCGGGGGATTAAGTATCCGTGAAAAGGTAAATATTGAATTTATTGACCATTCATTTTGCACAAATACATATTGTCCTGTCCCAGGTACTGTACCAGATGCTTAGATGCTGTGATGATAAAACAGTCAAGGTCTTGGCTCTCATAGGGTACACCATCTAGGAGGCATAGGGAGGATCAGAACAAAGATGGCATAGCTAAGGATAAAATAAGAAAAAGTACAGAAAGCTATGAGATGGAGCTCGTAAATGGCAGAGAAACCTAAATTAACTGGAGTGATTGTTGAAGTCTTTGCTGGAAAAGTAACGTTGAAACCAGTGGTTCCCAAACTTTGGTGCACAATGAAATCATCTAGGGAATCTTTAAAAGACATTGCTTTTTAAAACTGAAGCTCCCACCTCCAGTTGTTATTATTTAATTTGTATAGGCTGCGGCCTGGGCATTGGGATTTTTGAAAGCTGTCTGGGTGATTCTAATATGTAGCAGAGTTTGAGAGCCAGTGATTTCGGCCGAGACCTGAAGAGTGAATCAGAATTGACCAGGTGAAGAATGTTGAGGGAATGTAGTGTTCTTGAGTTGGAAGGACTGTACACCCAAGGGACTGAAAGAAGGCTTGCTTGCTGGATCAGGGTGAAAAATGAGGCTGTTGACTACTGACCTAAACCAGTTTGGTCATGAACAACACTTAGATTGATTTTATTAGTTAGCAACTAAGAAGTTTAAAGTACTACAGGTGAGAGAAAGCCACTCCCTTATCACCTGGCTACTAGGTTATAAAACATGTAAATTTCAAACAGAATTCCATCACATGCTTATTTAATAAGCAGCCATTAGCAAAGCAGGCACAAAGCAGTTCACACACTGTGTTCCTTGAGCTCCACAAAGTCTCAGCTCTCTATACGTCCAGGTAAGCTGACCTTGCCTTGTACAAAGGTTTACTTGAGGCAAAAACAACAGCATTTATCAGGCGTGATTCCAGGCCTTCTACTTGGCCTCATAAATCAGAAATTCTCCTAAACCAATGCTGGGCACATATCCAACTAGGTATCAAGCCACAGACACCATTTTTCTAAGAGGTACAGGATTCAAGCCTAAGGGATACATGATAACAGGCCTGGCTGGATTCTTACATGTTTATACAATGGTGGGGGTATGTCTAACATATTTCTACCCATGCACATACTTAAACATCTTAAACATCACCTAATGAAATTTCATTATTACATCTATCATGCTAATTAACGAAACACTACTTTCACCAATAAAAATCTAATGTTGATATTTATTGGCTCTTGGCAAAGTTTCTGCTCTTGATTGATATAGAGATAATAAAAGGGCTTGTAGTCGCTGCCTCTGGAGTGTGGCTCTTTCTGATTGAATGTTACTTTGCCACCCTAGTCTTGCCTCCTTTATAGCACATTGCCTTGATGACTCCTGAACATGAAAGTGTAAGCCAACTGGTATATGCACAATATCACACTGATTATACTGGAGTAATTTAAAGTAGATTACAGACTGTAACAGAAGAGTAATGGCCATCTCAGAGCCTGGAAAGATTGGAAAGGAGGCAATGATAAAATTCTTCTTGGATGAGAAAGCTGGCAATAATTAACTTTCTTTCTTGCCTATTTATAGAACACAAGAGCTTATAGAGAGCAAGGAAATAAGGAGGAAATGGAGAGCTGCTTGGATGTTCCCTTTTATAAACAGGAAAATTGTCTAGCTCTGTGAATGACTTGAATTGCCACTTGACAAAAGCAATGCTTCTCCCATATCTCACACAATGTATTGATCCCTGTTTTTCCCTATTTCTCAATAGATGGGGGTCTAAATATTAATCAGAAAACTCCTGATACAAATATTAAATTATCTTGTTATCTCCCTGGATCACTGTGTATCCCATTGAGGGAATTCCTTCGAGGACCCTTTGGTGCTTTTTCAGTAATCAGGTTCCATCTTTGATCAAGAGAAAATCAAAGTGAGGACTTGAGTACTGTGAGAGTCACAGCCGTAACCTCTAGCAGACTGTGAGAGCTACTTTCCCACAGCCAGTTCAAAAGACAAGGCAGGGATTTTAAAATCTGTGTTTGATTTCTTTTTGATATTGCTAGATTACATAGATTCAGCTGCTGGCTACGCCTTTATGCCATTCTCAATAGCAGAGATATTTATGAAGCCTTCTCCATTTCCAGCTACTCCTCTGCTTTTGTTGCCAGAGGATTCGTTTGCCTTCATAGCACATCATTTTTAGGGTTGCTTTTCATGAGTCTGCATTTTCTATGCTCTTTTATGTTACAGATGGAGCCTGTGATCCTGTTCTGTAATTGTGTTGTGGACTACATATGCCATTTTGAATTTTCTTGGAGCTATATTTCTATATTTAAAAAAGCAAAAAGGGCCAGGCACAGTGGCTCATGCCTATAATCCTACCACTGTGGGAGGCCAGGACTGGAGGATCACTTCAGGCCAGAAGTTCAAGACCAGCGTGACCCACATAGCAAGATCCTATCTCCACAAAAAAATTGCAAAAATATTAGCCAGGCATAGTGGTGCGTGCCTATAGTCCCAGCTACTTGGTAGGCTGAGGTGGGAGGATTGCTTGGGCCCAGGAGTTCAAGGTTACAGTGAGCCGTGATTGTGCCACTGCACTCCAGCCTGGGTGACAGAACAAGACCCCAACTCAAAAAATAATAATAATAAAAAATTAATTAATTTTAAAAAAGCAAAAGAGACATGAAATTAACTTACATTTTATAGAAATCAATATATCAAAAATATTGTTATTCTAACGTGTAATCAATCAGTTCAAAAATATTATGAGGTATTTTACATTCTTTTTTTCATAGAAAGTCTTTGTAATTGGTGTGTATTTTATACTTTTCCAACACATTTCAAGTTGGACTAGCCACATTTCCGTTGCTCAATAGCCACATGTGGTTAGTGGTTACCGTATCGGACAGTATATGTCTGTCTAAGAGTACTAAGAAACCTGTTATCTAAATAACCCGTTGTTCATTCTGTAAAGCACATGCCTGGATCATTCCCTATCTGCCTAGTGGTTGTCATGACCAGGGCACCTATTGTTGAGATGACAGGGTTAAGGGCATTACTGGAGAGCAGCTGATTGGCTTTTTGAAATTCAAATATGTAAAAGATTTGAGTCCCATGCCCTAGCCATTTTGCTTAATTGTTCACAGTGATATAAAAATGATAGACGTAGACTAATTGCTTATGGTAGTGGAGTATTGGCAAGTCAGGAAAGGTGTGAGAATGATTAAGCGGGAGAACTCACGGTACTTTTGTGAAACCTGAATTTTAACAACTCAGAAGGAAAACACTGAGCATATGTATCTCCAAAAAGCTCATAAATACTCATGCTGCTTATCTTTCTGCTTCAGCGCCAGCCTAGTAATGACTACTGGAAAGAACAGACACAAATGGAGGATGCCTCCCTCTCCACACCTTATTGAATCTGACAGCATGAGACAGTGAGGTCATCATTTCCCACTGTTGACTCCAAGTCTCCTTCATCTGTATCATCATGAAACTGATGAATTTCCCCTCTTAAGTGGAAACAGTGAACTCTCAGTTTTAAAGGAGAGAGAGAGGGAGGAACAAACTGTACTTGTTTTCTTCCTGCCCAGCCTCTACTTTCATTGTTATGTAACAGGTTCATGCAAATGACTGTGGTGTCTGTGTGCACATTTCTAAAAATTAAAAAAGACATTGTAAAATCACCACCCAAAGCCACGTGATAGGATTTCAGGGGTTATGTAATTGTTGAACTTAGACTACTCAATGTGTCTACTATGGATATTTGTAGTTATGCTCAACGTAGTCATGAGACTGGAATTTAATGTCACATAAGCTCTATAAAGGAATAGTTCAAATCAGTTTTCTATATGTTAATTATAGGATGGCTTGCTCTATGGTTTCAATTATAATTTTCTATAATACTTCTTTGTTTATTTCTTTGGTGATTAAGCTTGAAAATAATTGAAACTGGTACTTAGTAGTGAAAAGAAATGATAAAGATTTAGAATAAACATAGTAGTTGATGCTAACAGGCATTTTGGTGTTGGGAAGATATAGAAAAGTATTACTAATATTTGCCATTCTTACAGTAGTCTGAAATGTCTGAAAACCATTCTGTCTAACACAGCACTGTCCAGTGGAACTGTCTGCAAATGATGAAAATGTCTCCCATCTGTGTTGACTGGTATGGAAGCCTCCAGCCACATGTGGCTATTGAACATGGAAAATGTGGCTTGTATGACTGTGACACCAAACACCTGATTATTTTCTAGAAACTTAGATTTTGATTGAACTCACGTCAGTGTTTTTTCCAAGTTAGTATCAACGGCAAATACCAATTTGAAGTGAAGTTATGCTGAGGTGCACATTGTTGCCACCCTTCCTTTTAAATTTGGCTATTAATAATTTTCACCTTACTTAGGCCTGCTTTCTTAGATCAAATTTGGTTGTATGAATTTCCTTTTCTTTTTTGTTTTTGTTTTCGTTTTTGTTTTGAGACAGACTTTTGTTCTTGTTGCCCAGGCTGGAGTGCAATGGTGTGATCTTGGCTCACCACAACCTCCACCTCCCAGGTTTGAGCGATTCTTCT
The DNA here is from genome assembly GCF_028878055.3 of Symphalangus syndactylus. NCBI lineage: Eukaryota > Metazoa > Chordata > Mammalia > Primates > Hylobatidae > Symphalangus > Symphalangus syndactylus. Next base: position 104,351,254 of record NC_072437.2, on the reverse strand, counting down.
GCCTCAGCCTCCTGAGTAGCTGGGATAACAGGCATGTGCCACCAGGTCTGGCTAACTTTGTGTTTTTAGTAGAGACGGAGTTTCTCCATATTGGTCAGGCTGGCCTCGAACTCCCAACCTCAGGTGATCCACCTGCCTCAATCTCCCAATGTGCTGGGATTACAGGCATGAGCCACCGTGCCTGGCCTGGTTTTATGAATTTTCTTATTTAACCCTGGCAGTCAAATTTTTCTGATCTTGGATCCCCTTCGGCTCCTTTCAGGTCCCGATAATGCCAGAATTTATCTTACCCCAAATGTAAGAGTCAATATTAGTCATAACATTTTGGCTTCTCAGTGAATTTCTTTGCTTTCCACAGCGTGATCTTTATAGAACTCTATCCTTTCAAGTCCCATGCTTCTCCCTCTTCCACCAAAAAGAGTTCACAATTCTTGTCCTGATTTGCCAATTCTGCTATCCTAAATTTCCAATTAAGATACACCTACGTAAGTGTTGTGATAGGAGTTTAGAAAGAGCTTGTTCAACTTTTGCTTCCAAGTTTGTCTCTTTCCTAGTTACCATTTTCCTCCTCCAATAAATGCTAATTAAAATACTTTTCTTGCTGGTTTAGAGCCTTCTGTTTTAATATTCTTCTGTGTAAAGAGGCTAAATTTAGTTTTCTCTGAATTCTTCAGACCATTTTAAACAGAAATGAATATGTAAAACCACTTTAGACTGTGGTGTCTATGTTTTCTCAACAAGATAGCTGTAAGTACTATAGAAATATGGTTATATATTTTAATAGAAGCCAGCAGAATAAACCAGATTGACCCTATGCTCTTTTGGCTTACAAACATGTATGTTGAAACTTGGAAAGCCCCTTTTATAGTGTCTGGATAACCATAGGATTTTTAAAACTGGAATTGCTGCACTAATCAGTGACACTAGGAAAGACTTGGAGTTGTAGGGTAGGTTGGCCACACTTGTGTCGAATGATTATAAAACGTACTCTGCTGTTCTAGAGCAGCAAACCCTAACTTTCTGGCACCAGCGACTTGTTTTGTGTAGACAATTTTTCCATGGACAGGAGGGTGTAGTGAGGATGGTTTGGGGATGAAATTGTTCCATCTCAGATCATTAGGCATTAGATTCTCATAAGGAGTGCACAACGTAGATCCTTCGCATGCACAGTTCACAATAGGGTTTGTGCTCCTATGAGAATCTAATGCCACTGTTGATCTGACAGGACGCGGAGCTGAGGCAGTAATGCTCACTTGCCCACTGCTATGCCCCTGCTCTGCGGCCCTGTTCCTAACAGGCCAGGGACTGGTAGCGGTCTGTGGCCCGGGGGATGGGGACCCCTGTTTTAGAGGCTGGTGGCACTTGGTTAAATCCAATAAATTTACAATATCCAAGAAGGCAAACTAGTGTCAACAAAGCTTCCAAGGCTGGTAAAATATATCACTTCTGCAGAGTCACCTCAAGTTTGGGCTAGTGAAGACTGAAGCAGCTTACCATTGCTCTGCCCTTTGCAGAAAGGCTTTACCCTTTAGGGAGTTGAGAAGTACAGGTTTCTGGAAATACATCTTTCTTACTATTTGGTAAATTAAAGGAAGATCCCCTCAAGTCAGGTCCAGAGAACTCAATGCTAGAATCTTTAATAACTTTGTTCTTCAACAAGCTCAAAGAAATTTACTGTTCCTTCTTAAATCTTCATATAACATCCAGGAAGTTCCTTAGGAGATTTTACAGTTTTTTAAAATTTTGTTTCGTTGAGCTTATTCAGAAACTCAGTAGGAAAATAGGCAAAGAGAAGCAGCCCTGATTGAAATGGAGTTTGGCTCCGAAGTCCTTCCTTCTTCCCTTTCCTTGATTGTTGTCTCCATGTGTCCCAGCCGTACAGTCCTCGGAGGAGTGCCCACGGAACACACCCTGAAGACTGGCCAAAAGCATCACTAAAGATGTGTGTGGTGAACAAAAGTTTGGCTGAGATGCTGCCTCCACCCTAAAACACTATTTATGTCATTCTAATGCTGTTCAGCAGAGTTACTGCTTCTGTCTGTCTCTACACAAATGCACACAAACACACACACACAGTCTGACTTTCCTAGATCTCAAAATAATTCATTAGTTACGGCTCTAAATAAATGGTAATTTCAGAACAGATTGGGCCTTTCTGAGTAACCCTCCCTGCAACAAAAGGAAGATAACGGAAATGATTTTCTTTCAGTTGCTCCCAGAACAAGTTTCTTTCCGAAGAGCTTCTTTCCGAAGCTCCCAGAAATAGAGTTTATATGGAAATACAAACATTGGCTTCAGAATAACAGTCTGTGCATTTGGAGAGGAGAAACTCCACAATTCTAAAAACAAAAAGAGGAGAACAAGTGGCCAAACCCTGAGATGCCAGAGGAAAGAGGAATATATGACCTTACTTTACCTTCGTCATGGATGACTTACAAGGATTAATTAAGTAAAAGTCGGTAAATTTCTTCAAGCTCTTTGGAGAAAGAAGCTATTTAAATATAAATTATGATCATGCAGCTTGCATCTCACATGTCAGGCATGCATGGTTAACTGTGTCGACGTGTAAGTTATGCTTCCTCCAGGTTATAGCAGTGAGGATCCCGGATTGACCTCCCTTCTTTGACACAGTGGTAAGACAGAGATTGATGGCATTTTGTGTGGCATCTGAGTCCAGGGCATCTGAGCCATGATGTTGTGCTTGGAGAAACCAGAGCCTCTATCTATGTCTCTTCTTTGGGCCATTTTCTTAAGACTTTTGAGGATGGGGTGGGAAACAGAAGTTAGTAAACTAAGAAAATCTACTTTTTTTTTTTCCAATTTACTTTATTAACTTATTGCCTAAGAGGGTAAAACAAATGAGAGAAGAATATATTTTTATCCAGGTGTTTTAGTTTCCTGGGACTGGTATAAGGAAGGCTTAAAACAACAGAAATCTATTCCCTCTCAGTTCTGAGGCTGCAAGTCTGAAATAAAGGAGTTGGCAGGGCCATGCTCCCTCTGAAGGTTCTAGAGAAGAGTTTTTCCTTGCCTCTTCCTAGCTTCTGGTTCCCCTAGGCATTCCTTGACTTATAGCAGCATGACTCCAAACTCTGCCCCTGCGTGTGTGTGTGTGTGTGTGTGTGTGTGTGTCTTCACCTGCCTGTCTTCCTATCTTCTTGTTTTCTTTTTGAGACAGTGTCTCATTCTGTCACCCAGGCTAAAGTGCAGTGAAATGATCACAGTTTACTGCAGCCTTGACTTATCTGGCTCAAGTGATCCTCCCACCACATCAGCCTCCCAAGTAGCTGGGACCACAGGCACACGCCACTACACTGGCTAATTTTTGTACTTTTTGTAGAGATGGTGTCTTGCCATGTTGCCCAGGCCGGTCTTGAACTCCTGGGCTCAAGCAATCCTCCTGCCTTGACCTCCTAAAGTGCTGGGATTACAGGCGTGAGCCACTGCACCCAGCCTGGCTGTCTTCTTATAAGGACACCAGTCACATTAGAGTAGGGATCTACCCTACTCCAGTATGATCTCAGCTTACCTAATTACATCTGCCACAATCTTACTTCCAAGTAAGTTCACGTTCGGAGGTACTGGGTTAGGACCTCAATATACCTCTTTTTTTGGAGATAGGGGGATTCAGTTTAGCCAATAACACCAGGTTAGGATAGTTTTCAAAATTATGGAGGAGCTGAACCTTGCCCTTACATAAAATATCAGGTGCAACCCCCTAAGAAAGCAGGTAGAGCAGCCCTGTCCTGGTGGGGGCAGCAGTGGAGGGCAACACCTCTGCTCTACATCCGCCCCAGCTCACCTCGCTCCATCCCACCTGGGCACATGTTCTTTAGACACCACAGAGACACCCCGCACACCCTGCAGATCTTCAAGGGTCACAGCAGAAAAAGCTGCAAAACTAGATGTTCCATGGGTTTCCTTTCTCAAGTAAAACCCTATGCCTTTATAGCAGGCAGTTTTAAGGAGCGCAAATTGTGAAAATAGTCTGTTTATAAGGCTTGTTGGAAAGCAATTGCATTTCCTTTGTTGGTTTTAACGTAAGGGAAATAGAATCTATACTGAAAGCAAACTTCCTCCAGTGTCACCTTTGCATTGCCACCAGCAGCCATTCAGAGTTGGGTGAAAAGCCTACCACAGACTGAGGGCTGACTTTTCCCTTCTAAATGTTAACTTCTCCGTGTTACCCATGGAGAATGGTAGCATACAGCTCACCCTCTAGAATGTGACTTCCTCCTTTCATAAAGACTGGGAAAGTGGGAAATTCATTCTTGTAAAGACTGAAACAGAGGGAGTCACAGCCAGTCCTACCTGCTGAGCAGCACAGGGTCCACCCACAAAACCAATGACTCCACAGCAGAAACCCTGACTGAGGTCCATGCCACCTCCCGCCCGGAGTGATGGAACTCTTGGGAATAGCTTGCCCAGGCTCCGGGGAGGAATGCAGACTTCCTTATCAGTCTTTGGGAGGCTGTGATCTCCCTGGCAAGGAGAAAGAATTATATTTTTTAGATAACTAGATCCTGGAAGAGGAGGCTCTGGGAAAGAGTACACAAAGCAGCCCAAGGGGAAAAGTCCTAACGATAACTCCATAAAAAGCAGCTTTAAATGGTCTCAGCTGATCCATATTTTTAGAAAATTGTTTTTACTCAGCCTGCCTGACTGTAATACTATTGCCAGAAACAGCAATGAAAGGGAGATAAACATGATGTTGTGATCTTTCTTTTTATGCCTCCCATGAAGCCCTGGGTAGTATAAATTGTGCTTGACAAGCTTTGATTAGCAGCTGCTCATTCTGCTGAGAAAAGGAGGCATTTATCTGAGACACTGTTCTCCCTTCATAAATAAGCTAGAAATTTGCAGCTGATGATAGTTTCCCTGGAGGGAGCCTGGTCTGATCCACCTCTTTCACACCTCTGGACACTTCTGTTTGCAGCCCTGTGGGAAGGGGCAGTGGGGAGTCCATGGGGCCAATTGGGGAAGCCGATGTCTCACGCTTAGCGTAGCGCTGGGTGACCTCAGAACTTTTTGAATGTGACACAGTCTGTGCCAGGCAGATCAAGTACTTTCTTCTTTTCTGTGTGACAGTGTGGTGCTGCAGAAAATGCTTTGGACCGAGCAACAAAAGATTTCATTCCATTTCTGATTCTTTTACTAACTGTGACTTTGAGCATGCCACCTAATCTCTTTGAGCTGCAGCCTAGATTCATTCTTCTAAAACTGAGCTATCCGGGTACTTAAAGGGAAATGGCTCCAGATATGCGAAGCCACGGGATAAACCCAAAATATCTTCTAAGAGCATGAATTTTACTCCATCATTTTGAGGAAAGCATTTTTATATGAGAAACAAGGCTACGTGTGGAGTAGAATGGAGAACTTCACAATAATTTTTCAATAGATACAAGGAAAACCTGTTTCAGAGAAGTACTGACTTAAGGTATGAGTTCACTACTCTTTGATTTTAGGAATATTTTCATGGCAAAGTTTGATAAGCACTAGATTAGATCATCTTGAGGCTGCCTTTCAACTCTTATATTTGAAGATCCAACCACAAACCTCTGTTATGGGCTGAACATTGCCCCTGACAAGTTCAAATGTTGAAGCCCTACTCCCCAGTACCTCAGAATGTGACTATGCGGAAATAGGCCTTGAAGAAGTGATTAAGTTAAAACGAGGCCATTAAGGTGGATCCTAATCTAATCTGATTGGTGTCTTTATCACAAGAGGAAATTTGGGGCTCGGTGCAGTGGTTCACACCTGTAATTCCAACAACTTAGGAGGCTCAGGCAGGAGGATTGCTTGAGGCCAGGAGTTTGAGACCAGCCTGCGCAACATAGCAAGACCCCACCTCTACAACACATAAAAAACTAGCTGGGTGTGGTGGCGTATGCCTGTGGTCCCAGCTATTTGGGAGGTGAGGCCAGAGGATCACTTTAGCCCAAGTAGTTCAAGGCTGCGGTGAGCTAGGATCAGGCCCCTGTACTCTAGCCTGGATGACACAGGGAGACTCCATCTCTATGAAAGAAAAAAGGAAAGGAAATTTGGACTTACAAAGAGACATTAGGGATGTCTGCTTAGAGAGGAAAGACCATGTGAGGATACCGTGAGAAATGGCTATTTGCAAGCCAAGAAGAGAGGCCTCACAAGAAACCAAACTGCCCACACCTTGATCTAGGCCTTCTAAACCTCTAGAACGAGAATAAATAAATATATCAATGAATACATGAATGAATGAATGTTTGAGTCACCCAGTCTGTGGTGTTTTGTGATTGCAGTCTTAGCAAACATTACAGGTTCCTTTTGGCTACTATGTAAAGGCCAACTTCCTTGGCCGAGAATTAATGACCTTCTGCGAGGGTCATTGACCCCATCCTCACCATTTAGCCATCACTGTCCTCTACTCCCTGAATTCCTAACTTGCTGTGTTTTCATTTTGTGCCTCTTCACCTGAGATGACCACGTCTACTTCTCAGAATGCACTCATCCCCTAACAGTCTCCTTCCCCTCAGGTCCAACCTAAAATGAACTGACTTATCTGGTGTCTGTTGGTTTTGCTGCTAACATGACACAAGTATAGCCTTGTCTTTGGGTTGTTTCTGCATTATTCTTCCTCTCAGATGCCAGAGTAAAAAGACCACTTCTTCCGTGTTTTGAATGTTTCCACAGTAAGAAGTCTCATGCTTGACACAGAGTCAAAGCCCACCAGCTCAGTGCATGAAACAGACATTCATCAGTATTGTTTTCTCTGCCAAATAGATTTTAAAATCTACAGTCATTCCTTATTGTCCTTGGGGGATTGGTTCCAGGACCAAAATTTGTAGAAAGTCCTTCTTTCACTATCCAGTTCAACAAATGTAGATTTTGCTACTTTTTAGATACCAAATCTGCAGATGTTCAAGTCCCTCATGTGAAATGGCACCGTATTTGCATATAACCTGTGCACATTTCCTGTATACGTTAAATCACCTCCAGATTACTTGTAATGCCTAATATAATATAAACGCAATGTAAGTAGTTGTTATAGTATATTGTTTAGGGAATAATAACAAGGAAAAGAAGTTAATGTGTTCAATGTGAATGTAAATTTTTTCAAAATATTTTTGATCCACAGCTGGTTGAATTCATGCATTAAGAACTCATGGATATAGAGGGCCAATTGTATCTTATAAATATATTTTACACATATATCTTTATTATATATTATATATAACTACATAAAAAATACCTTAAAATATATCTCATGCTTTGATTCCTGGGTATACAACTGGTGTTCAGGTTTTTGTTTGTGGAAAATTCATATTGAGATAATGAAAACATCAGGCTGAAAATGAGTATTCCTGATTCTACCTTCTGCTAGTTCTGTAATGTGAAATGCAGCATTTACTCTTTTGTATTGTTTTCTTTTGTTTTGAGACGGAGTTTAGCTCTTGTTGCCAAGGCTGGAGTGCAATGGGGCAATCTTGGCTCACTGCAACCTCTGCCTCCCAGGCTCAAGCGATTCTCCTGCCTTAGCCTCCTAAGTAGCTGGGATTACAAGTATGCGCCACCATACCCTGCTAATTTTGTATTTTTAGTAGAGACAGGGTTTCACGATGTTGGCCAGGCTGGTCTCGAACTCCTGACCTCAGGTGATCCACCTGCCTTGGCCTCCCAAAGTGCTGGGATTGCAGGCATGAGCCACCGCACCCGGCCACTTTTACTGATTTTGGAGTCTTTTTTTATTTTTATTTTACTATGCTGGTTATGATAATCTACTTGAAAAGACATGAGTCATTGTGACCGCTTGTGGTAGTATTTTAAATACTTCTTCCTTTGTAAAATACTTTATAATCATATTTCAAGGTATATTTTTATATCTTTTAATATTAAAAACCACTAAAAACAGATGTGGTGATTTAAATCGAGTCAAAGTGGAAAAAAAGTATTGAACTTACTGGAAACAGAATTCTCAAGTACTTTCAAAACTTGTTTGGGACTGATCAGTACATCACAGATGGAAAAGTAAAAAGTTGCAGTTATCCTTGACATTTCAAGAGAGAAAGAAAACAGAAAGGAAAATCATGATAGCTGTCTTGAAAGAAATTGCTTCCATACTGCTGTCTGTCAGCTATTCCAGATGACTTTACTGTTTTTTCAGTGGAATTGATGGTATTTTAAAAAGACCTGAGGAAAATAGATGAGGTTCTTCTTTCCTGATGTCCCAGAAAAAGGATGAAGGGAAAAATATTTTTAAAGAATTGTTTAAGTGAGTTGGCCACCTTTACCACCGTATTGATGGTTCATATCAGCAATCTTATGATACGTTCATATTCTCTAAATGATTAGTGATGAAAAAGTTGCTATATGAGCATAAATAGTGAAAACAATATATATCCTAAGCTGAAAAGTTAGTAGAAGTTAGTAGAAATCTGTTATAAATGGCTTATATATTCTATTAAAAATGAATGATTATATATAAGGTTTGATACACACATATGTATGTATATGTGTGTATGTTTTATACACACACACACACATAAATCCTTACAATCCTTACAACAGCTCTATGATATGGATTTTATTCCTTCTTTACTGATGAGGAAACATACTCAAGAGAAAGGCAAGAAAGTTGCACATGATTACAACGCCAAAGGGGAACATAGCCACACTTTTAAGGCCACCCTTTCCATTACCATACAACATGGCAGTAGTGTTTGTGAAATTCACAGGGTGTTTGGTTTGCTGTGGCATCAAAATCAGTAGTAAAGACCTGGATTCAAGTCTATCCTCTAGTGTGTCAAGACAAAAACCTACGCAGTTTCATGCTTTAATTTTCTTGTTTGCAAGCTAGGGATAAGTTGTATCTGTCATCAGAATATCTAGGACTTGAAGAAATGTGCTATATCAAGGCATGATATGCTTATTTTCATTAGTACTTAGGCTTTTCGATTGATACTTTCTGCATTACTGTTTTTGGATTGGATTATTTATTTATTTATTTATTTATTTATTTTTGAGACAGAGTCTCGCTCTGTCTCCCAGGCTGGAGCGCAGTGGTGCGATCTCGGCTCACTGCAACCTCCACCTCCCTGGTTCAAGCAATTTCCCTGCCTCAGCCTTCCCAGAAGGTGGGAGTACAGGTGCACGCCACCACGCCTGGCTAATTTTTTTGTATTTTTAGTATAGACGGGGTTTCACCATGTTGGCCAGACTGGTCTCAAACTCCTGACCTCAAGCAATCCACCCATCTCGGCCTCCCAAAGTGCTGGGATTACAGGCGTGAGCCTCTGTGCCCGGCCTTGGATTGGATTTTTAAAAAGTTTTTATTTGTATGGATTTACGAGTACACGTAGAGTTGTGTTCCATGAATATATGGCGTAGTGGGGAAGTCTGGTAGCCATCCCCTGAATGGTGCACATTGTGCCTGACAGGTAGTATTTCATCTCTCACCTGCTTCCTACTCTTTATTACATTGTAAAAGCTTGTTTCCTTTGTTTTTTCTTTTTTGGTTTTAGAGACAGAGTCTTGTTCTCTCTCCCAGGCTAGAGTGCAGTGGCGCAGTCATAGCTCACTGCAGCCTTGAACCCCTGAGCTTAAGTAATCCTCCTGCCTCAGCTGCGTTAGTAGTTGGGACTACAGGCATGTACCACCATGCGTGGCTAATTTTTTTCTTTTTTAAGAGAAGGAGTCTTGCTGTGTTGCCCAGGCTGGTACTTTTCTTATTTATCTGTATAAGAGGCTTCAGTTGGCTCACTGTGGCAGGACAAACTACACAGAGTCTATATAAATTTGTAGAAAGTCCTTCTTTCACTATCCAGTTCAACAAATGTAGATTTTACTACTTTTTAAAAATATGTCTGACATCCTACTTTACTGTTGGTGTGGGGCTCCTGATTTACTTAAGACCCTTAGAAATATGTAAGAAGAGGAATTATTTCTTACCCAAACTTTTTAAAAAAATTTAAGTAGAAATGAATGAAGGTAGTTGGGAGTCTGTTGGTGCTTGTGCTCTTGATGTGTTGGTTAAGGGCACTCATGGGGAGAGAGGTTTAACTCTTCCTCCTAAATATTGTTATGTTAGAACTGAAACAATTTCTGCAGTAGAACTTACACAGGAGAGAAGCTGAAGTAGAAGCCCCAGGGAACTCATCACTCCTTTGGAAGATTTCTCTACCTGAGCTCTGCACTGTCGTGGGTAATTTTATGATATTAGTATATCAAAACTAAGGAGGGAGATATTTTCCCTCAAATAGTTTGCCTTCCCTGCGTGTGCTTCTCCTGAGTGATCTCCTATTGAACATCTTCTCTCATCATATGCAAACATAACATGCCACTGTCTGCCACACACTGGGCAATTGGTGTGCGTTGCTCTGATGGTCACACCATCCCCAAGAGGTGCAGGTGGCTTTGTTCACACTGGCCCTGAGAGAAAGGCTAAGTTTCAAAACAAGTGACCTGCCTAGGCCAGCACTCACCAGTGCAGAGCCTGGCTCCACACCAGTCACTCTCTGGCTCCAAAGCTTATGGCCCTTCCTCTAAAGCAGGCTCCTAATTCAGGACCCCATTTGAGTTAAAACTTGGCCATGCTCCTTCTTTATATGTTTGGCCTTAGGTAATTATTAAAAAATAATGAATTACTATTTCTCACAGCCATATGAGAAGGTACATTTGCTGGGACCCTTCTCAACCCACAAGCTCACTCTTCCTTTCTTCCAAGGGAATTTGGTTACTCACACCCCACTAGTTCCCCACCCAGTCAGCCCCTCCCCTGAGGTCATGGGATCCAGTGTAGAAGCTGTGTATTAATTAGCATGACAAACAATGTAGTTCCTCATATGATCTGCACAGAATCGGGCAACTTGGTTCCATCGTTGTCTCCATTCAGACAGGATGCAACCGCCAAATCTGCTCCAGTTTTTGCAGGAGATAGTGTATTGCAGGAGTCTCTTCTCCAGCTAACTCTGTCTATGCACGGCTTGGCTTTCAATCCCATCACAAATGTCCCTCATATCAGCTCACCCAGAATCCCTGAGAGGATCGCACAATGAGTGCATTCGGCAGAAAAGATGTGATTTCCCGCGGCCAGTGTAAATCGCTCTACAAGCCTGCCGGGAAGGAAGCTGTGAGTTAGGGCTCAAAGATCTGTACAGATGTCAGGCGAAGGCTTGGAGGTGGCCAGGGATGGCATTCTACTTCATGATGCCAAGGTGTGTTGCCTGTGAGACTTCAAACACACAGTGTCATCTGCCCTGCAATTCCAGTGGAAGTTTTGCAAATCTCTCCCACAACTTTGCATCCTAATGTAATGATGGTCTACTTTGTTTGCATAAAGTCACTGTTATAGAAATAAAAATAAATGTTCATGGTGTTACCTCCCCCTCCTCATAATTTTCCCCCACTTTACAGATAAGGAAAACTGAGTCCGAAAGAAGTGAAATGGTAGAATTAAGATGCCCTTAACTACTGGGGTTAGAAAGGTGTTGCTTTCAATCAGATGTAATTTCCCAGAAAACCGTCACGTAGAAATTGCAAAATCTTCCCCAAATTTTCATTGTTTGAAACAACTTTATTTTTTTTCTCCCAATGATTGCCTAGTGCCCCAGGAAGATAAAAAGTGACAAGTCACTCATGACTGAAGTTAGCTTGTGAATTTTTGCTCTGAGCTAAGGGACAAGTATTTGTGCATAACACATTATACATGTCTTTTGTGTTTTCTGTCACATGAATTAAAAAAGAAGAAGAGGCCAGGCGCGGTGGCTCACACCTGTAATCCCAGCATTTTGGGAGGCCGAGGCGGGCGGATCACGAGGTCAGGAGATCGAGACCATCCTGGCTAACACAGTGAAACCCCGTCTCTACTAAAAATACAAAAAATTAGCCGGGCAAGGTGGCGGGCGCCTGTAGTCCCAGCTACTCGGGAGGCTGAGGCAGGAGAATGGCGTGAACCTTGGGGGGCAGAGCCTGCAGTGAGCCGAGATTGCGCCACTGCACTCCAGCCTGGGTGACAGCGAGACTGTCTCAAAAAAAAAAAAAAAAAAAAAAAAGAAGAAGAATGAGAAGGCACCATTTTGAAAAACATTTTAAGGAAACCCAAAGTATACTCTCTTCTGCAGGATGTTTTCAGCCAAGAAATAGCCTTATTGTGATTTGTTAAAATATTTTTGATAGGTTGTCAAATTATCATATTTCTGTTTTATATTTTAGTGTTTGAATAAGATATGCTTTCCTTGGCTAAGCTTCTGATAATAACCCATTTCTCATGTTTATACCTCCATGTGCACTTTTTGGACAGAAGCTTTTGGTGTGCCAGCGCTCACAGCACTGGGGTTCTCACTCACCGGCCCCCAGCAAAGGGATTTACAGGGTTGGCAAGAGTTCATCCCTTGTCGTTAGTCACAGGCAGCAGCGGGAGACTTCCCTGTGGCTAAAGCAGTGTCAGTCTTAGACAAATGGTGACTGGAAATCTGGCTTGATCTTCTACCCCATTCCTCCTTCCCATTTACACACAGGGTTCAGTGCATGTGTGGCTATGGAAAGTAAGCCCAGAGATGGGACAGTGAACACTTGGGGATTTAGGAGGCACTGGAGAAGAGGGGTTAGGAGCACTGGCTTAGGGCTCAACCTGGATGTTTGTCCCTGGATCTACCACTTGAGTAGATTTATGAGCATAGGCCTGCTTGTGCAAGCTTTGGTTTCCTTCACCTATTAAACAGGGACAATGATATATTCTTTTGTGTGTGTGTGTGTGTGCGTGAGACAGAGTCTCGCTCTGTCACCCAGGCTGGAGTGCAGTGGTGTGATCTCAGCTCACTGCAACTTCTGCTTCCCAGTTCAAGCGATTCTCCTGCCTCAGCCTCCTTAGTAGCTGAGATTACAGGTGTGCATCACGATGCCCAGCTAATTTTTGTATTTTTAGTACAGACGGAGTTTCACCATATTGTCCAGGCTGGTTTTGAACTCCTGACCTCCCAAAGTGCTGGGATTACGGGCATGAGCCACCGTGCCCAGCTGATATATTCTATAACTGTAAGTCGATATCTGGACTTCAAAAACATGTGTGTATAAAAATACATTTTTCTGAGGATTTTAAAGTACTAAATAATATTACTATATTTAATATTTAACAACTATTGTGAATGAGTGAGCTGGATGCAAGTAAACATAGAGTGTCTGGCCTTCCAGGACATGTAATACTTACAAATAACTGCAATGTAAAATGGTCAGCCTCAAGTAAAGGGTAGAGAGTGCATCAAAATAGCAGTTCACAGGAGAGGCAAAACCTATAGCTCACTGCTGGGATGACCAGGGAAGGCAGTGTGTTGAGGCTTCTAGACCTTAAGTGGTAGTATTTTCTGAGCATTAAGGTAAGCAATGAGAGTGTCTCAGTCAGAGAGAAGGGATTTGACTTTCAGAGATGAAAAAGCTCAAAATGTATTCAAAGAACCAGTAGTAGGTACAGTAAGTCAGGGATCCCCAGTCAGAAATGCCTTTGAGTCTGGCCAGGGCACCCAGGCTGTTAACAGGATGACCAGGACCTGGCTCCAGCCAGCCACTTGCAGGCTCTGTATTGACATATGTTTCAATTATTCAAGAGATACAAGAAATCTGGACTTAGATATACTAAGTCCCACTTAGTAAAACATGATGATGGTCAAATCCAACATGTCTCTGGTTGAACTCCGATTATGGGTGGTGACTGTGTGACCATGGAGTGGACTTATGTCCAAGCACTGCAATCATGATAGGTGGAAAAGAGCCGTGGCCTGGGATCCAGGAGGCCCGGGATTAATCTGAGCTCTGTGTCCTTGGACAGGCTTCTTAAATCCTCTGTGCCTCAGTTTCCAGAAAGCACTTTGATAGGAGGTGTGGTTTACTAGAACGCAACCAAGCCTTCTTTTTTTTTGTAGACCAAAGAATGTACTCCTCGGGTTTCCAGGGTCTGAAGAATTACACTGCTGACCCCTGCTCTTGTTCCTTCCCCACCACTGTATTTGTTTTATTGTTACATTTCTTGTTCTTACATTTTGTAAAGGGGCCATTATCTAGGGATGAAAATGGACAAAACTCGTGTACATCAATTAGCATATGGAGACTTTGAGATGGAAACATGCCAGCCTCTTCCAAAGAGAAGTTCAGATAACAGACTGCAAGATTGAGCAGCTTTCATGAGAACAGTAAAGAAAACAATTTCCCTCGGTGCTTACCACAGAAAGGAAGATAAAGGAACTGGAGGATGGATAAAAGTATCCAAAAAACATAAAAGATGAATTGATGGGAAACACTGGTGTGACCACTCAAGGGGCCAAGGGTGGAAAAAGTCATTCCATTAAAAAAATAAAATAAACAGTGGAAAAAGAATGGAGCCATAGTCCTGGAAAAAAAGTGAGATCACATTTAAAAAACTTTCAAAATTGGCCTGGAAAAATAAGGCTTTATGAGTTTAACATGAGGACTCTATTCCTACCACCTGTGGAGAGTAATTGGCATTGGCCGACTAGAGGTTTGTTTTGCCTTCTTGGCAGGAGCTGAATTGTTATGTTAATAGTCCGCTGGCTAAGTGTTAAGTACTGCGTTTAAATAGAGAAAGTTTTGCAGAAGGGAAAATTCCCAGCCCCAGGTTCTTATTCCGACCACTGAGCTCTTTACAGACTTCAGACTTCACACACTCAAATTCAAAGAAACAATTAGTATCATGGCTGATATTTCTAGCATTTTGTGAAATCGAAGAGTTTCTACTAGGAACTCTCCTGGAGGTAGTTTACGGCCAGACAGTGTATCCAGGCTCAGGTTTGGGCCCAAGGGCCCATGTTTCCATGAGGAGCTAAAGAACAGACTTTCATCACAGCCGCATTGCCCACCTTTTTGTAATTATCTATGCCAGCTCTTTTCCATTCCCATTGGCTTCTCCTTAGAGGTCATTCCACTGACTTGGCTCTTAAAATATTTTAATTGTCCTTGAACAGGGTGAGCCCAAAAACCTCAGGACACTCAGGATGAAATGGTGTAGCAGTCAATGCATTATTAAAATGAACTTTTTCAAATTTAAGAATTATCAAGTCATCTGTTGGATTATTGCTTTTTCTTTTTTAGGAGGCAGCATCTCTCTACAATCCTAAAACCTCTTTAAAAAGAATCTTCCCCATGGCTTTTTGCCTCTAGATTGCTGATAGCAGCAAAGTGCTGGTAGAAACTAAAGATTGAGCTAATTTGCAGTAATTTGTGATTGACTTATGACCCCTTAAAAGTTGCAAATCTTTGGGGTTGCAGAAATAGATTGCTTCTTAATTGCAAATGAGCTTGTAGCTGCAAATGATCTCACACCTCTTCCTGCAACCCACCTTGGTTCCCACCGTCCTCAGGTTGCTGACTTGCTTCACAACATCTTTCCTCACTTCCACTCGTGTGCACAAATTTCCAAAAGGTGTGAAACTGTGACTTTTTTTATGTTGTATTTTATGGCAGTGACAAAGGAATAAGGAATTTGGTTGAAATTAAGCCCATGTGGTAACCACAGGGTTTAGAAATCTAATAAAACCCATGTAAATAATATTAAAGCTTGTGAGCTAGAGATTCTAATTGAGCCATATACTCCCCAGAAGCAAATTAGGCAACTAGAACTATTAAAATCTGTCAGGTCACTAAGACATCATTTGGGCAATTACTTCGAATTCCAGAAAATTTTCTGAGCTCCATTTCTGCATACAGTATAACACCCAAGTGGTATCTAATTCAGGGATTTCTAAACTGTGCTTCCATCAAACATTGATTTCCACAACATGGGCTAAGATTTAACACTGCTGGAAATGAACAATGGCAAATTTCTTCCATTAAAAAGATGTTCTCACTTTTACATTTAATTGTCTCTACTTTACAAAATAGTACTTCAGTATAGACAACAAAATGCTAGCTGACTTCAGTCCTCCCCCAAAAGACAGTTAGTTAACATTTGAAGTATCCTCTTCAGAAATCTACATTTCAGGGGAGGTTACTTAGCCTGTTAGATTTCCTAACCGGAGACCATACCACAGGCATGCTTAAAGGCAAAGCTTTAGAATATTACTATCTGTACTTGCCCCAGAAGTTTAATAATTAGCATGAATTGTTTCGAGATAATTTTTAATTAAGGAAATGGATGATGTTCAAGAAATACGGTAGGGTATTAAGATCAGTATTGGCTTTCTGCCCTTGTGTGAGTGGGCATGTACCAGTCAGAGTCTGACCAGTAAGAGAAACCACTCTAGATATTTCCAGCAGGAAGGAATGTAGCCCAGGAATTTAACGTTTTTTGTAGACCTACTAAGAGGTCTGAGAAAGTGAAGGTCAGAGAAGCTGTTTTGAAGAATTCAGGAAATCGAGAAGTGCTGGGATCAAAAGAAGCTACAGCTGATAATCCACCCTTAGTGGGTGATGAGAAGGGGACACCTGGAAATCACTCCCAAAATGTCACTGTCTTCTGTCTGCAGAAAGGCTTGCCCCTGGCTGCAGGTGTGGATGTGGAATACCAGTTTATCCCTTTTATCTTTTATATTCCACATGAGAGCTTCTTATTGACAGAGTATGACCCAGAACTCCCACTAGTTTATGAAATATAGTTTCCTGGCCTCTAGCCCTACCTAAAAGGAAGAACTTTAAAGAGCAGTGATGATTTTGATTCTTAAGAAGCACCATCAGGCTTAAGGCCTAAGAACCTGACAAATCCAGCATTCTTTTAAAGTGTGTCTTATATCTAGCACGGCTATCCTCCAGTAGAACTACAGTTATGGAAATGGTCTAATTTACACTGTCCAATATGGTAGCCACTAGTGCCAGGTGGCTATTGAGCACTTGAAATGTAGTTGGTGCAACTGAGGGATTGAATTTTTGAGTTGTATTTAATCTTAATTAACTTAACATTTAAACTTAAAGGGCTACCTGTGGCTATTGGCTACTGCATGGGGCAGTCCAGGTTTAGATCTCTCTCTTTGGACCTGTGCTCCCTCTTCACTTCCATTTAATGGAAAATATTGTGGCCTGATCTGACCTAAAGTTTCCCTGAACTGTCTCATATTTGTCCATTGTGTGTTGAAAATTTCAGGTGAGGTCCTTGTTACAATGACTATATGATGGAGTTGTATTGGGCAGGGGGGGCAGGTCACTGGATTTCACTGAGCTTACAGAATTGGTCTTCTGACTCTTTTTCGTGCCAGCTTACTAATAAACATTTGTTGCATATTTGGCCAAATTTGGTCTGAAACTCCCTTTTACCGTAACATACGGTGGTAGCAAGTTAGTGGGGAGGCCACTGAAATGTTTACCTACATATCCTAATTACTGTGATAGCCAATTAGCCTGATCGTATGGTTTGTAACATACATTTTTCTCCCAGAAATGTTTCTCAAATTTTTGGAGTCTGCAGTTTCCTTCCTGCTAGCAAATACTAGCAGATGACAAAACAAGAGCTACATAAATATTAATATAAAAATTCAGATAAGCTAGTTGCCCTCCACTGAACAACTTTTTAAACATGTGAGCATATGTTCATGCTATGTTTTTAAAATTCATACATGTACCACAAATTTCCTGTGTATAAAATTGTTCCTAATTTATATGATTGAATCTACATTTCAAAGTAATGTGGCTGGGTGCAGTGGCTCACACCTGTAATTCCAGCAGTTTGGGAGGGTGAGGCAGGCAGATCACGAGGTCAGGAGTTCAAGACCAGCCTGACCAACATGGTGAAACCCCGTCTCTACTAAAAATACAAAAATCAGCTGGGCTTGGGGGCACGCGCCTGTAATCCCAGCTACCCAGGAGGCTGAGGCAGGAGAATCGCTTGAACCCAGGAGTAAGCCAAGATCGCGCCACTGCACTCCAGCCCAGGAAACAGAGCAAGAATCCATCTCAAAAAAACGAAACAAAACAAATAACCAAACAAACAAAAAACAAAGTAATGTAACCCACCCTAGGTTTGGCTGCTTGGTGGTAGAAAGCCAGACAGAACACAAGAGACAAAGTTTGGTGGGAGGAGAAGCAGGTTTAATCGGAGAACCAGCAACCTGAGAAGATGGCAATCTAGTGTTCTAAATACCATCTTACATTTTAAAATTTACCATAGGACTTTTAAAGGGAAACTTGGTATAGGAGACATTCCAGAGTAGTGCAGGGTACACGGTCTGTGTATCTTGTTCTTGTTAAATTGAACTAAATGTGGCCTGAGAAAACCTCCATACTTCCATACGTAAGTCCTTGAGGATGAACCATAACCTAACTTAGTAGGTAGACAAGTAAGTAGACTTAGTCGAAAACCTAATTTAGGAGTATGCTTCTGTAACAATAACTGCATCTCAGCCAATCGCAGCAGCCATACTTCAGCAACGCATATGCTGCTGACTGTTCAAACTGTGTTTGGTATTTAAACTGTGTTTAAATTCAGATAAGTCAAACACCAAGCTGTAACCAATCCATCTGTTTCTGTACCTCACTTCTGTTTCCTGTATGTCACTTTCCTTTTTTTTTTTTGTCTATAAATTTGCTCTGACCATAAGGTATGCCAGGAGTCTCTCTGAATCTGCCATGATTCTGAAGACTGCCTGATTTGTGAATTTTTTTTAACCCTTACTCAATTAAACGCTGTTAAATTTAATTTGTCTAAAGTTTTAACATTCTGATGGCCATCTTGGGTAATTGCCTGTCCAGAAGTCTGGTTGGCATTATCTTGACTTCAATGATGGTGGACTAATGGTGGAACTCTTCCTAAGTGGGAGGATTCTGCCATGGGCCTCCAGCCTGGTTTGTTTCAAGAGCAAGAGCACAATTAGATAAGCATGCATTGTTGGAGGGGAGTGTCTAGAGAGTGAAGGAATGAAAGGGTGAGAAGGGAGAGAAGGAAGAAAAAGAAAGTGGGTGATTGTTAAAACTGAGGTCCCTGGTTACAGTATCACAAAAACAGCCCAGAATTCCACAAAAGACTCTGACTGCCAAGTATTCTGCCCCTTGGAGAGCCCCTGGCCTAAGTGTTCCATATGTAATCTCCTTTCTATTTAGGGTCCCAAAGTGACTAGCATAAGACTGGGCCAAACTAGGTGTTTTCATGACTTCATGGCACATAATTTTTACTCGTAATAAAAAGAACGTTAGCAAATAAAACTTTTTCATTTATTTATCAGGTAAAGAGGAAATTACTGATGGCTTAAATCAGAAGTCCCCAACCTTTTTTACACCATGGACCAGTTTCATGGAAGACAATTTTTCCATGGACTGAGTGGAGGAGGATGGTTTCAGGATGATTCAAGCACATTACATTTAGTGTGCACTTTATTTCTATTATTATTACACTGTGATTATATAATGAAATAATTATACAACTCACCATAATGTAGAATCAGTGAGAGCCCTGGGCCTATTTTCCTGCAACTAGACAGTCCCATCTGAGGGTGATGGGAGACAGTGACAGATCATCAGGCATTAGATTCTCATATGGGGCATGCAACCTAGATCCCTTGCATGCATAGTTCACAATAGGGTTCGTGCTCCTATAAGAATCTAATGCTAGGCTGGGCACAGTGGTTCACACCTGTCATCCCAGGACTTTAGGAGGCTGAGGTGGGTAGATCACCTGTGGTCAGGAGTTCTAGATCAGCCTGGCCAACATGGCGAAACCCCATCTCTACTAAAAATACAAAAGTTAGCTGGGTGCAGTGGCAGCCACCTGTAATCCCAGCTACTCAGGAGGCAGAGACGAGGAGGCAGAGGTTGCAGTGAGCTGAGATTGCACCACTGCACTCTAGCCTGTATGATAGTGCGAGACTGTCTCAAAAAAAAAAAAAAAAAGAACTGATGCCACCGCTGATCTGACAGGAGGCAGAGCTCAGGTGGTAATGTGAGCAATGGGGAGTGGCTGTAAATACAGATGAAACTTTACTTGCTTGCCTGCTGCTCACCTCCTGCCCTGTGGCCCAGTTCCTAACAGACCATGGACCCATACTGGTTCATGGCTCAGGGGTAGGGGCCCCCTGGCTTAAATGTTACTATTTTTCATTTTTCTTACACTTAAATACTTTTTGTCCAGATTCCTTTCTGCATTTGTCATCCTTTAAACAAAATTGTTCACAAGATCTTCTCAGAAAGTGGTGCTACCTATTAATTTAAGACCTGAGTATCACAGACATGATACCTCATTGTTTATTAAACATTCATGGAATTCAGTTTGCACAAAGCTTGGCATCCTCATTAATAATTTCTTTACTTAATGGTGCCTAAAACTAGTTTGGAGTTGTCTTTAGAATGCTGTACATTCTATCCTAAGGGAAAAAGCCTAAGGACATTGGCCACTAGGACATTTGCCTCACCAGCAAAAGCTTGTATAACTGCTTTCTAGATTATTCTTCAGCTTCAACATAATTCATATTTATGCAGTTGCATGTAGGACATTCTGGGACTAGTGATTCATAGTTTCAATGATTCCTTCTAGCACTCCCACAAGTAGATGGCCCTCTGCCTTGCATATAGATGGCCCTTCATGTCAACCAAGGGGCAGACTGGGGAAAGCATTACCAGGGTAGGAAATGTATCAGGATGGGTGTGGGGGCGAGGGAGGCCTTTCCTTAGAGCTCCTCAGGGTAGCTGAGGACAGGGATGGAAAGGAGCTAGCTCTCCCTTAGTTACCTGTGAGGAAACAGATTATTTGTATGGATTACTACTGCTCATTTTATCCACCAGGGGTGACGGAGGTAGGGAGGAAAAAGACAAAAGAAGGCCAGGAAGGGACTTGGTGCAGAAATATTGAAGATCTCCTCTCCTAGATACATTCCGGGCCCTGCCGTCCTCCTCCACGTTACCATTTTAATGGATTTTCTTATTTAGGGGGCTCTGTCATTTAGCACCTGATAAGCCACTTCCCCCACGGGTTCAGCACATTTGTGGTACTCACAGATGTTGATAACACCTGTGATTGACACAACACAATCTTACTTTCAGATTAGCCCACAAATTCAAATAGTGAGTGCTTAAATCTCATTTAGCTTCTTGTAAAACCATGTTAGGCTTTGATGCAAACTAAAGACTCACCAATTGAAAGCTGTCAGCTCAGAGAGTGTTGCCAGGATAACTTAATTTATATTGAGATAAAATCATCACTTTCTTCAGTTTAGTCACCAAAACTTTTGGTTTTAGCAGCAAGGCGTACTTAGATTATAATAAATGTCTGTCTTCCTGAGTCTTTCTGAGATGCGTGGATGCTCAGTGATTCTCCACATTGCCTAATAATGGGCAGTACAGTTCAGAGGTTTGATGAATGTGCTGAGGCCCTTCAGGAAACTCTTTATGTTCTTTCTGCCCCCGGTAAAATTTGACAACACTGAAACATTCTATTTTATTCTTAAATAGGAAACAAAAATCTAGTGAATAAGAAATCGTAACCTATTAGGAACTTTTGCTTGCTCTTGAAATACTTGTTTGCATGGATTAATGGTGGAATTGGTTGGCTTTTTACAAGAATGACTTAAAAAGCTTCTGAACTGTATTTCCTAAACAGGATTTGCAAGGCTTTTAATGCTTTAAAAGGCAAAGTTGGACCCAAACTGAGATGTCAAGTTTTTTTTTTTTCTTTTAAGCTGACTTGAAATTGTTGTTGGGGTCAAACTGACCTTAGATTACTTAAAAGAGTTGTGGCTGGTGCTGTCCAAAAAGCAGATGCTATGCTCTTGTTATATTGCTAAATATTGATCCCACCCCCTTTATCTAGTGATGCAGAGAAGCACTGGTAAAGCCCTCTTGTCTTATCTCTTTGCAGGCTTGTTGATTGGTGCTGGCTGTGCTCTCTACCCCTTGGGCTGGGACAGTGAGGAAGTCCGGCAGACTTGTGGCTACACTTCTGGCCAGTTTGACCTGGGTAAGCTCTCTTCATGGATGGCACTCCTTTTAGAAAAAGAACCTTATCTGATGTTTCTTAGAAGCAGAAAGTGGAAAGGGGACAGATGAGAAAAACCTACCTGGGTATTACAGCCAGTAGTCACGTGTAACAATATAAATATATCCATGTATTTAGTGAAGAGTTATTGATAACCTACTGTTTGCTCAGTACTATGATGAGTATTGTAGATACAAAGATAAGAAATGGCCCCTGCCCCGAAGAGTTTATACTCATTGATTACTTCATTTTTCATTTTTCAAAATCACGTATTTTTTGCCCATTGCATGGGCCATAAATAATTCTGTAGAATTTGCAATCTGAGAAGAAGCGACAACAAAACAGTCAAGGAAATGATAATACAAGCTAAGCAATTCAAAGCAATTTCACATCGGTGGTCAAATAAGGCCACTTTGTGAAAGAGGTGAGAATAGAGTTCAGTCTTGAACAAAGTGCTACATACGGATTATCAGGATTAGGTGGAAGCACCTTGCAGGTGAGGAATACAGTATAGCAAAGGCACAAGGGAAGAATGGGAAAAGCTCATCAGGAGACCACAGGGATTCCAGCAACAGGAAGAGTCAGGTGTCAGTCTGATAAATGTGATGATTGGGTGAGAGTTTGCACATTGATAAAAGGCTCTTAACTCACAAATTTGTTTTCTGCACACTGGTAAGAAAATTTCCGGTAGTCTTCACTTGTAACCATAGTGTAGTCTACTTACTTATGTTGCAATCTATAAAATATTTTGCAGAATACTCCATGGTTTGCATCATTTTAATTTGTAATAATTGGGTAATTTTTCACTTGCTTAATAAACCTACATTACTTAACCACTTTCTTATTTCTTTCTAGCTGGGCATTTAGTCTATTCCAATATCTGTTGTTTTAAGACATGTTGTGATGAGTAGTTTAATGAATATAAGTGCTTTTCCTATTGAATATTTTCTTAGAAGCTTTTTCTAGAATTAGTATTACTAGATCAAAGAATATGAAGCCATAAAACACTTATCATTGTATGGGAAAAGAAATATATTTTCTCTTCCCCATTGCTAGATTCAAACCTAAGGCTCCTATAAT
Source organism: Symphalangus syndactylus (assembly GCF_028878055.3). Classification (NCBI taxonomy): domain Eukaryota; kingdom Metazoa; phylum Chordata; class Mammalia; order Primates; family Hylobatidae; genus Symphalangus; species Symphalangus syndactylus. Next base: position 104,328,309 of record NC_072437.2, on the reverse strand, counting down.
AAAAGGCAGATTAACAAGAGAAAAGCATACAAATTCATTTAAAATAAAATTTTCATGACACAGGACCCTTCATAAAGAAATGAAGACTTGGAGAAGCAGGTAAACCTGTGTACTTTTTATGCTAGGTTTAATGAAGAAGTGGGATTGTTCTGGAGAAGTATGATTGGACAAAGAGGGTATGATCTAGTGGTAATAAACTGCAGAACTTAGCAAGACCTGTTTGTTCAGACTCCTGTCTGTGTCCTTGTATTGCCAGAGATAAGAATGTTCCTTTCTTCTGGGTATAGTGAGAGCATCTCTCCAATGATGGCTTTATGATCTGCTTCAGAGGAAGGTCAGATAATCCTCTCTAGGTTTTATGATCTGCTTTAGGAGAGAAGGGCAGCAGGGGAAGGTGAGAGAGACTTTCCTGCTTCTGCTGCTTTCTCAAATGTCAAGGTGCTGCATTTTAGGGTAGCATGTCCTGAAGCCCATCATTGCCAAGTGATAGCAAATATATTTTCCCCTACTATATGGATGGACAGACTGAGATTCTGATAATTAGTACATAGTCAGTTACTAACTTAGACATCTACTTTTTATATTAAATACTTTCAGAAGAAAAATTGTGAGGGAATTGGTCTAATGGCAGTATTACTATATTCCAAATATTAATTTTAAATTTTTATGTTAGAACATCTATGAAAAAAATTCTGTTAGATTCTGAGAAAAAGGGACAGAAAAAAAGTATTAAAGGTCTGTGAATTTGAAAATGAAAAAATGAAGCAATTTTTATTTGACTTCGTGGATGACAACCACCCTACTTCCGTCGGATATAATACTGGCTCTTCTGGTAGAGAAGACTGTTCTAAAGACCACCTAATTTGCATGGATAAAACAAATAAGAGATTTCCTTTTACCTATTCTTCCCTCTTTGATGACAAGGCTTTCCTAAATCTGGTTTAGTTTGGGATTGCCATAAATGTAGGGAAGGGGAAAAAATGCTGAAATGCTGGCGTGCAAAGCTGACTGCCAGCTTTCTTTTTGGAAAGCAAACTGTGTCTAGGGAGATATTTTAATACAGTGCTTGGCATTTTTCTTTCCCTGGTGTTTGAGGCATTCTTGGCTGTTCAACACAGGCCTCAACTTGATTATGATGCTGTGTATCCTGACCTGTTGTTATTGCGTATTGCTATATTAATTAGCAGATTATAATGAAGTTCAGGTCCTGTTATTGCAATTTTCATTACTGCACCTCAGTATTTTGTATGTCCCCAGCATTGTGGAATAAAACTTTGAATGTCAAACTAAACGTTGAAAAATACTTGCCTCTTTACTAGTGGCAATCGTTTTTTAACGTTATTATACACTCTAAAACCATTCTGCCAATTTAAAAAACTATAAAGTTGTTTTCGTTTCTGATCATGTATTTCTAAATTTCCTTAGATTGGTTAATGAGAAAAAAAAAAAACTGGCATCATCCACAGATAAAATGAGTTCTAGGTCCACTGCAGAAGTTTTTGGGGGTTTATCAAGGTCTGTTTCTCTAGGTTACTGTTATCTTTGTGGACTCTGTTATGTATTCTTTGAAAAGAAGACCTAAAGAGAAAGTGCGGCATAGAGATTTCTCTAGGCCCATCCCACTTCACTTTCCTTTTTTTTGAGACGAAGTCTCACTCTCTCGCTTAGGCTGGAGTGCAGTGGAGAGATCTCAGCTCACTGCAACCTCCGCCTCCCAGGTTAAGCGATTCTCATGCCTCAGCCTCCTAAGTAGCTGGGATCACAGGCACCTGCCACCAGGCCCAGCTAATTTTTGTATTTTTAGTAGAGATGGGGTTTCACCATGTTGGCCAGGCTAGTCTCGAACCCCTAACCTCAAGTGATCCACCCGCCTCAGCCTCCCAAAGTGCTGGGATTATGGGCATGAGCCACCCTGCCTGGCCCATCCCTCTTCACTGTCTTTGCTTTCTGAAAGTTGAGCTTCAGTGACTTAGTGAAGTCACAAATTATGAAGTTAAATAGGGAGGGTACCTGGAACTGTAGCTGGTGAGCTGCAGCATGAGGTCATGAGTGAGCATTCTTGGTTAAGATGGCTCCACCAAACACGCTGCTTGCATCTGCCACACCTTGCCTCTCAGATTCTGAGAATCCAAGTTTGTTTCTGCCTCTTCTCAAGGGAGACAGCACGTAGACACATCTTCCTCCCAAGGGTTGTGAAATGTTAATGTTATTAAAGCTCATGCCCTTCTTATTGGGGAATACATGTCTCTTTGTTGATGTGCTGTTTTTGATATGTTGTTACTCTCTGATCTGGAGCATTCTGAAAGAAATAATTGCTTTTGCTCCTACATAGAAGATTATTTAAGTAGTGCATTTATCTCAATTAGTCAGCCAACAAATATTTATGGAGTGCTTATAATGAGCCAGCCCATGGGCTAGGTGCTGGGGATGTGGCATCAGCAATGAATAAAAAATGACACTATTCACTGCCCTCAGGGAACTTAAATTAGCGAGGGAGGCAGATGTTCAAAAAGATAATATAAATGTGAAGTATGTTAGAAAGGAAAAGTGTTGGGTGCTAGAATGGAAATTGTGGTTGACTTGCTGACATTATTCCACGCTAGTTGGTGCGTCTAAGCCAGAGGTTGGCAAACACTTCTATAAAGGGTCAGATAATATCTTCAGCTTTGTGAGTTATATGGTGTCTATTGCAGCTACTTAACTCTGCAGAAAAGATAGATGGCCCCAATCAAACTTTATTTTTATTTTTTTTTATAATTTCAACTTTTATTTTAGATTCAGTGGGTACATGTGCAAGTTTATTACATGAGTGTATTGCTTGACGCTGAGATTTTGGGTATGATTGATCTAATCACCCAGCTAATGAGCATAATGCCCAAGAGTTCGTTTTCAACCCTTGCCCCGCTCCGTCCCTCCCCTCATAGTAGTCCCCAGTGTCTATTGTTGGCCACATATATGTCCATGAGTACTTAGTGTTTAGCTTCCACTTATTAATATAAATGAGAACACGCAATATTTGGTTTCCTGTTTTTGTATTTACTTCTTAGGATAATGGCTTCCAGTTGTATCCATGTTGCTGCAAAGGACATTATTTCATTCTTTTTTATGGCCGTGTAGTATTCCATGGTGTGGAATACTACATCTTCTTTATCCAATCCACCATTGATGGACACCTAGGTTAATTCCATGTCCTTGCTATTGTGAAGAGTACTTTGATGAACATATGGGGTACATGAATCTTTTTGGCAGAATGATTTATTTTCTTTTGTATATATATCCAGTAACGGGATTGCTGGGTCGAATGGTAGTTCTTTTTTAAGTTCTTTGAGAAATCTCCAAACTGCTTTCCACAGCGGCTGAACTAATTTACATTCCCACCAACAGTGTATAAGCATTCATTTTTCTCCATAGCCTCGCCAGCATCTGTTGTTTTCTGACTTTTTAATAATAGCCATTCTGACTGGTGTGAAAGGCTATCTCTCATTGTGGTTTTCCATTTCTTTGATAATTAGTGATGTTGAACATTTTCTCATGTTTGTTAGCTGCTTCCCAATTAAACTTTATTTACAAAAACAAGCAGTGGAGCCATAGTTTGACAATCCCTGATCTCAAGCAAAGAATACCTCTGGTGTTCCAGAAATGGTTACATTTCAGCTGTGCTCATTTATTGATCCCTGCAGCTCTCAGGGCAGCTGGTCAGGACCCAGGATAGTTGAAGACTGCACTGAGCAGCCCCATCCAATTACCCTAGTACGCTGTATAAATACTACAATTTTCTTGTTGAGTGGCAGTGGGAAGGAAGGTGGCAAGCACTGTACCTTAGCCTCGGTCAGCCCACCGCTAACACTGGCATGGAATGGGAAGGCGTGGGCTCATTTGGACCAGCGAGTCTACAGGCATCTTGGGGAAGAAGGGATCCCATGCCTGAGGGAGAGGCCACACATTGCTGGTTCACTCCCTCTGACAGCCCCCTCTGACCATGGAGACTTGCAGGAGTAAGCAGCCTGCAGAGGTAGAGGTGGGCAGAGAGACCAGTCTGTAGAGCAGTCATCCCTGAAGCTGGCCTTCCCTAGGAACGTCCAGCCTCACTGACACACAGTAATTTGTTTCCATGTTGGGTGATGTTTGAGGCCTGTTTACTCTTGCAACTGAAAGTAGCCAGACTTGTATTTAGTTGCTATCTCATATTTCAAGGGGACCTGACCTCACCGGGGAGCGTCCTCAGGAAGTATTATGCAGGTGGAGCTCTCAGCCCTTGCAGAATTTAGGTAGGTAAAGGATTGGAGTCTGCATGTGGTCTGGGGTGACATGGAGAGGTAGGTTGCAGAGAGGGCAGGAGGAAAAGTCAGGAAGGAGGCTACTTTATTACTGCTTCCCTGTTTGGACAGGTTTTAATTCCAAGTATCAGCCATGGTACAAAATAATACTTGAAGAGCCTCCCAAGGTCAGAACATTTAAACTGAGTTCAAAAATGTAAGTAATAGTTAGGCAAGAAGGATTTCATAAAAACCTCACATTTGTAGTTATAGTATAATGTGTAGGAATCTGAAAGAACCTACTTTAAAAAATACCTCTTTTCCTTAGAAAGGAGAATTGGAGAGAATTTTTTTATATGCCTTAAAAACAATTTTATAATCCTATTGATTCTTTCTCAAGCATTTTTATATTTTATTATGTGCAGGGCTCTGAAGCAATCTTGCAAAAGTATTCACTTTCACAAATCAAAGTCTGTTACTCTGCTTACTTTTGGATCACACTAATTTATGAAGAAGCAAGGAGTAGGTGTGAATCCACACATTTTTTAAAACAGAGAGACAAGAATTCAGACAGGCTGCATAATTCTTTCATTTGCGGTTTAAACAAGTATCCAATGTGATTTAGGTGCAAGTGGTCAGTGAGCATACTTTGAAAAAAACTGTCAGTTGTATAGAAAAGTATTTTTGTTTTGTAATTTGCCTTGCTTAACAAACATTCATTATGTTTTGTATAGACTAGGATGCTTTAGGTTTAGGTTATAAAAGTCTGGCTCAAACAGGCCAAAACAAAGAAGACCTGTGAGAGCTCTTACAATAGCAAGGCAGGAGCTAAGGTCAGCTAGAGGATTGATTCAGGAGCTCAAAGATGTTTTCCAGGGCCCATGTTCAGGAAGAACTGTCTGTAGATTGGCTGTAACCATCCACCATCTGTAGGCTGGCTTTGACATTAGTTCTCTCCATGGTTGTAAGTGTGTTTGGCACTTGTGGCTCTAAACATCCTTGTTCATGCCAAAAGGAGAGGACAAGCTTCTCCCCAGGAATGGAATCAGAGTCTCTCTCCTCACTCTAATTGGGCCAACTTTGTCATGTGTCTACTCAAAGGGATAATGGCTGCCAGGGAATGCCACGTGCTTCTTATGGTTCAGCTTAGATGCACTTAAGAGTTTTATAAGATTTGGTTTTACTGAGAAGTAGTGGGATTTGTAAGAGGAAGATGAGATAAAAAGGAGAAAAGACATTTTAATCTTTTCTTTCTTTTGTCAGACTTCACTGTCTGTGGTCCTTCCATCAGTGTAGCCTGTGGTTGTGGAAAGAGGGACAGCCGTGGCAAGTGTTAACAATGCTGATTTTATTTATTGCTTTTTGAGGGAATAAAACAGTATAAGTGATAAGAAAACATAGTGTCACAGCATCTGGCACATAATAAAAGCCCAGTAATGTTTGCAGTTGGACAGGACCATTTAAATGCATATTTGCTGATCAACCTTTATTCTTCCTTTTACATTCCACAGCAGTAAGTTTGGGTTTACACATTAAGCATAAGGGTTTTGTGATGAGGTTATCCAATTGATTTAATTCATGCCTCAGAGATATTCTCATCCACCAAAGACTTTTCTAATCATATCTTTGTGATCAAAAGTAGTGTTTCAATTAATTTGTCTCTATTTTGCCAAGTAAATTTGAGTAATTATTGCTTTCATTTTGCGATTTAATTTGATTAAGAAGCCATCATGGTTCCTGTTCTTGAAATTATGCTGGTGGCTTCTTAAAAGCAGTGCCATAAACTGGAAACTCAGAGCCTCCCGGTGTTGATAAAGATGAGAGTCTGTTTCTTCCAATTTTCAAAGGAAGAAATCTCTTCTACTCTAATCTGAACACTGACTGTCCCACATCTCTTTGGACACATATCCTTTAGCTCTTTGACTCCTGACTCATGCTGTCTCGCCTCCCAAATCTAATCATACTTGAGAAAAATCTGTTTGCAATTTCTGGCTAGGTCAGCTGGGTAAAAATGCAAACAAAAGTATAATTTTTAAAAACCATGTTGAGCTCTTGGTGTTAGTGGATGCTTCTCAAGCAAGAGAACCTGCTATTGGTCTCTGTGACATTTAATATGACTTGCTTCATTTTGGCCAGAAGTTAGAAGGCTCCTATGACTCCTGTGGACTTTTTGGGTTGCTTCATGCTCAGGCAGGCCAGGCAGCTCTGTGCAGTTTCTGCAGGCATCTGAGTTGTGTGCCAGAGCAGGGTTCTCCTGACTCAAGCAGCAAGTGTTTGCAGAGAGCAGCAGTTAAAGTGTCTGTCACTCAGCTCAGGAAGAGACTCCTAACACTTGATGCACTGGTCATTGCTTAGAGTAAATGGATTATTCCATTATGAGATTGCTATTTGGGAGGTTGGTTAATAGTAAGGTATTGAACATGCATTGAAATATAGGCAAATTTAAGGTCATAAATGCAGCAATGATGTCCTACCTCCCAAATGACTATTAACTGAATATTTTCTAAACTTTTGACACTTAAATCCGAGTCACTGGAAGTCATTTAGAAGGTCCAGCATGAGCCTGGATTTCCTCACACAGAGCTCTAACACAGAATGACAGGAAAGCCAAGCAGCTGCTGTGAATTCAACAAAGACCCAAATTGCATAGGAACCCATGGGGGCACTCAGGAACTTGGCTCCAAATGATGCAGGGAAACTTCTGCGGCCAAGGGAGCCCACCCTGGCCAGGCCAGTGATGACATGACTCAGCAAAGTGTTCAGGCACCCGCAAGGCAACAATAATCAGCTTTTCTGGTTACTCAGCCTTTCTTAGGGGCCTCTTTCCATCAGATGAAGAGTTTCCTGCCTTTACTCTGGAAGTAGGAAGAATGCCACATTTTTTCAGGGATGTTCATTCAACCTTCCCATTCCAGTGGGTTCCACATTATCAAAATCAGAGCGGGAACATTTCTACTTTATAACTTAGTAAACACCTCGTCCTGCTTTGGGAAAAAGGACCCCACTCTGTACAATCATAGATTCAATTTGATCTGCTTCGCTAAACACAGCTTTGCAGATCCCAGATGAACCTGTGGGATAGGATTTTTCAACTTCGGTGCCTAGCTTGGTGTTTGGTGTTCAATAGATTCACTTACTTCCTCAGCAAATATTTATTAGGCACATTCTAGGCAACAAAAGTTGTGCCACAAACAAAATTGTGAATAAGATAGACATGATTCTTACTCGCATGCTATATATCTGCCATCTATTGAATGGTTAAAAAATTGGGAGGGAGAATGAGAGGAAAGGAAAGGGGGAAGGAAGGAAGGAAGAAAGGAAGGAAGGAAGGAAGGAAGGAAGGAAGGAAGGAAGGAAGGAAGGAAGGAAGGAAGGAAGGAAGGGAGGAAGGGAGGAAGGGAGGGAGGAAGGATGGAAGGAAGGAAGGAAGGAAGGAAGAAAGGAAGGAAGGAAGGAAGGAAACCTACTATGAATTTTTGATCACAGAAACAGCAGCTGCCATCATGTTTCTGTGTATATTTGGCCACTGATATCCTACCAAGAATCATGGCATCACTCTTTACTGGACTAATGGCCTAACCACCTCCCAGAAAAAAAAATTAAAAAACCAAGTCTGGGTAATCATTTAAAGAACCAGATACCCTGATAGGTGGGAAAAAAAAATTGCTCTACATTCTTTTTTTCTCAAGTCTATTTTGGCTTGGTTATTTCAGTGTGGATCATTCCTACTCTTTTATTTATGCCTTTGTAAAGCTTCATTCAGTGGCTTGCAGAGATTTATAGCAGAGAAATTCAAGCAATTGTGGGAAAAAGGAAATCTCTTAGAAAACCTGTGGGAAATAAGATTTCTTGAGATACGGTTACAAAACTATTGGGGAGAATATGCTAGTCTCTCTTTTAAAGATTTTTTTTTTCAATGTTGTCCTTTTATTAGTTAAAAAAAAAAAAAGATGTACCTGAGTTTGCCTTTTCAGATGTAAAGTACTTAAGGACATTTAGGAAAGTGAGCTGTTTCATTCTGATTATTTTTTGTATTGTGTGTTCTCAACCATTATATTCTTTCCCATCGTTTCAGCCAGAATATATAAAATATAAAACAGAAAGAAGCCCCTTTTTATCATTAGTGGCTCTGTTGTCAAATAGTCATTCCTGAGAGCTGTGGACATTTGTAGAATGCTGTTGCCCTTGTACTAAGAAATCAAGATTGAAATAATTTTTTTGTTCTTTCTGGTTTTGTTGTTGCGTTGCAATTGTTTTATGTCACAGTTATTGATTATTCATTGCAGTCATTAATGATACCTGTCTCTTTATTCTCTCACTTCTAATTTGTGCTGTTTCTAAAGATCATAAATCATGTTAAAATCATACTATTTAGGAACAATCTTCAGTCCTTTTTTCTGAGGATTTTGTATCTTTTTTGATGTCGTTGTTGTTGTTGTTGAGATGGAGTCTCACTCTGTTGCCAGGCTGGAGTGCAGTGGCGTGATCTTGGCTCACTGCAACCTCTGCCTTTCAGGTTGAAGAGATTCTCCTGCCTCGGCCTCCAGAGTTGCTGGAACTACAGGCGTGTGCCACCAGACCCAGCAAATTTTTGTATTTTTAGTAGAGACAGGGTTTCACCATGGTGGCCAGGATGGTCTTGATCTCTTGACCTCGTTATCTGCCCGCCTCAGCCTCCCAAAGTGCTGAGGTTACAGGCATGAGCCACCATTCCCAGCCTGTATTTTTTTTTTTCCTCTGTCGCCCACTGCAACCTTTGCCTCCTGGGCTCAAGTGATTCTCCTGCCTCGCCCTGCCAGATAGTTGGTATGCACAACAATGCCCGGCTAATTTTTGTAATTCTTAGTAGACACACAGTTTCACCATGATGGCCAGGCTGGTCTCGAACTCCTGGCCTCAAGTGAGTGACCCACCCGCCTCAGCCTCCCAAAGTGCTGGGGTTACAGGCATGAGCCACCATGCTCAGCTGGATTTTATATCTTTGAAGCATTGATGTTTATATGTTCTGGCTAGTAGTTTTTAACCTCCTGATTTGGGGTCATGTTTTGGATAGGTGGAGATGTTATTAATACTTATTTGATATCTGGCTAAGTAAGCTACTTTGGGTTAGCAACTGGATGTTTTGATGACACTGGTAGAAGAGTTAAATGTTATGGTAACCTTTTATCTTCAGACTGATTTTAACTTAAGGTCTCCAGACCGTTTAAGTGGCTCATAGTCCATCAATAGGCTTCAGAGAAATTGAGAATCTACTGAAATGCCTTGCAATTTTCATAGGCTTTTGGACATGTGCTTTTTTCTGGAGAGAATATTCATAGCTTTTGTTATTATTCGAATAGATTCCCGACACCTGGAGACTTAGAACCTATAGTAAACAACATTTGCAAGTCTTACATGGGAAAGCTTAGAGATCTGAACTCTAGACCTCACCTCCCAACAATCCTCAAATTCCCCCAGAAAGCTAGAACACAGTTGAACCTCTTTGACTTGATTTCATTATCTACGAAAGTATTTGTTAAGGGATATTATACAGAAATGCATCTCTGCTTACAAGAAGCATTATGCAAATAAATGCTCCCATACAACAGTTCCTTTTTATTTTTATTTTTAAAGACATTTTTGTCTTTTTTATATTTCAGTTTTTATTTTAGATTCAGGGGATACATGTTCAGGATTGTTACATGGATATATTGTGTAACACTGAGGGTTTGGGGTACAAATGATACCATCACCCAGGTAGGGAACATAGTACCCCATAGGTAGTTTTTCAGCCCTTACCCCCCTCTCTCTTGCCTCACTCTAGTGATTCCATGTCTGTTGTTCCCATGTTTATGTCCATGCCATGCACCAGTTCTAATGCAGAATCACATCTGTGAAAATGAGTGTTCAGCCTTCCTAGTGAATTGAATATGCTTCCACTTAGGATCTTAGCCAGTTTCATTAGTGCCACTGTTGGAGATGTTTCTTCACAGATCTCTTGCATGTTAGCACAACTCGTCAGCAGAGACACTCTATTCTGAACTACCATTTCAAAGATGTTTGTATAGTAAACAGTCTTGGAAGTAGAGCAGAGGACAAGTGTGTTTAGTGTCCATTATAATAAAAATAATACCTTTCTCTGGGGTAAATAAAGATTGGGCAGATTTTATGGCAGTCCATTATAAAAGATTCAAGTTCCCTTAGTTTGGGTTCCTCAACTGTGACACAAACCCACTATGTTTCCTGCATTCATCTGGGCTGTTTTGCACCAGCCCCTGTGAGGAGAGGGCAACAAGGGGAGTGGACATAAACATGAAGCTCACACTGCCTGCTGTGCTGTGAGTGATATAGCCCTTTATCTCTGATCCAGGAGTCTCCTATCTTTTGCCAGTGTCCACAAAATTGTGATAGTATAACTTGTTACATTGCAAATAGAGTAAAATATCAAACCCTTCACAATTCTTAAGACTACTGTTACAATGCCTATAGTTCCTTGAAAAATACTTCATCATAGACAGTGATATATGCGTATTATTTAAGGGAAACCACAACTCAAGTGCATACTCCAGACTAGATACTCATGGGTGCTAGTACAAGTGGTTCTGTTATTCATATCTTGACTAACACTGGAAGCTTTACTTATTAGCACAGCAATGATCAAAATGGACTTTTATTGGTAGAATTAGATCTTATTAAATAGCATGATGAATATTAAAAATGGACTTTCATTGGTGAAATTAAAAATACTCAAGATTGTGGATTGGTAGAATCCACGTAAGTAGTTAGAAACACTCCCTATTTCTGCTTGCAAGGATTTAAGCATCCATCCAGTCATAGTGTTATCACTCTAAGTCTGAGTGATATTCAAGATATTTAATAATCAATATGTCATAGGCTTTGAAAAATGTGAGCTAAAACAAGTACTGGCCACGTGCAGAGGCTCCCATGGGGCCCTCCTTTGCCAGGCATTAGCTCTTTGGTTTCTGGGATGTGAGGCAAGGATTCCTTAGGGTTTTCAAGGGAAGAAAGGGTTTTGGGGGAACTTGGGGCAGTGGCTGTTTACCTACAGACAGAGGTACATATTTTAGTATTTTGAGACCCAGTACAGCCTTACTGATGCATTCCATCTGTGCCCTCACTATTCTTAGGAATGGTGTCCACAGCTTGATCATCCCTAAAGTGTTCAGTTTCTAGTCTCTGGTTTGGAAGATTTCTGGTTGTTTGTTGCCAAAGAGAACAGAATCCTGCCGTGGAATCTTGCTGCATTCTCCCTACTGGTTTATTCAAGAAGTTGGTCGTACAAATACCTAAAAAGAGAGCTAGAACTTAACTAGCTCCCAGGTCAGTTTGATGTTTTGTGCCTGCTTTTTGATGGCTATTTGTTGAATAAGTGTCTGTATGTGTAGGAGGACTTGTTCTGAGACTTGCTTTCATTATAAGTTGGAAATGAGATTGTGGAAGAGTATCTTACCATGTCTCGCACTTTCTCAACAGATTGTAATTTACCAAAAAGAGTCTCAAGGCTATGCTTGCCCAAATTGAATGAGGTTCATTCTCAAGAGCTACTGTACAAGCAAAAAGGGATCATCAAGGAAAATCTTTTAGATTGAGGGCAGCTAACAAACATCAAAGCAGTGCTTGCTGCAGTTCCGTTCCGGTTCTCTAGGTATGTAACCGGATACCTAGAGAGTATATTCAGAGACTGCTTGGTGGCCAATGGAAGTATGACCAGTAGAGACAGGGAGGGCAGATAAATAACATCAAGAGGAAATGCAGCACCTCTTCACATGGGTTTTATAGGAAAATGGCTGCAGCCATAGTTCACATGGAGGAGCAGTAATTAGAGACAGACTGGTTCTTTTCACACTCTCTTCTCGGCAGTCCATGAGTCAGAGGAGCTGGATTTCAGCTATTTCCAGCCTTTATAAATAGCAGCTACAGACAGAAACTGAAGGATAATCTTTATCACCATACACTAAATAAAGCCCGATTGGTTATCTTAGCCAACCCCACCTGGAGATCAGATTCTGTGTCAGTTCACAGTGTGAACACAAAGGCCACCACTATGCATTGAGCCAACATGTTTGCTTTATCATCTTAACAGTACATTATCTCTAAGGAAACCTTTAGGATGGATTCAGTGCTAAGAAGCAAGGATTGATAGCAGCTGTGCCAGCAGATACTCAGCTGGCCAGACAAGACAAAGGGTAAACCATTTTTTGTGTGTAAGTGGCACAAATGTGTATGTTAAGAAAACTTGGGTGGGGGGTTGAAGGGTGCAGCAAACCACCATGGCACGTGTATACCTATGCAACAAATCTGCACATTCTGCACGTGTACCCCAGAACTTTCAAAGTTAATTAAAAAAAAAAAAGAAAGAAAACTATCCACTGGGCCACAGAACAGAAGTCCATTTGATTGGTGTGATCGTAAGAATTCAGAAGCTGCTCCACTCATCCTGCTGAAATGTGGTTATGTTTCTGGAGGAGCCAGAGTATTTCTGTTTCTTTTGCCATTTCTCTGCATTGGGGGAATGCTAAATAGGCAGAGCATCTGCCACCCTTTCCATGGCATGTGCTTCCTACTGGGATTTCAGGATGGGGTGACACAGGGCCTTGACTCAGTGGAATTTAGGAGGAAGGACCCTGGACGGATCTGATGGAAGGAAAAATAATTAGGTTTGGTGTGGTATGAAAGGGAAGCCTCACAGGACTTGAGGTAAGAGGGGAAGAGCAGAGAGTTTGTTCCTGTGCAGCCATACCCAGCAACATCACCTGGACATCTAGTTTTCAGATCTTCCAGGGCCAGTTTCTCTGACTGGCCCATCTCTACTCTCTTCCCTGCCACATAACCCTGCCCCTTTTGCTTTATATCGATCTCGTTTCCACAAGTAGTTTACTTATATTGACATGAAGTACAGTCACGCACTACATAATGATGTTTCAGTCAATGATGGGTCACATGTGTGATGGTGGACCCACCAGATGAGGATGGAGCTATGTAATGGAGTAGGCTATACCATCTAGGTTTGTGTAAGTATACTCTATGATGTTTGCACAATGACAAAATCACCTAATAATGCATTAGCAGAGTGTATCTCCATTGTTAAGCAATATATGTCCCAATGTGTATATATATCCCAACGGCCTGGTTTATTGATGAAAAATTTGTTTTTTTCCCACAACTTTATAGCTTTTTGTTCTGGGTACGTGAAATTCAAAGGGCAGGCAGGTAATTATGTGGTGTAAGTACCCAAAGAGTCAGGACTGCATTTTTAGATTAGAATAACCCAGCATCACCGGCCTGCTTTAGACTGGGAGCCAGGAAATTACAAATTATAAACAAAGAATAGGACTCAGCTACTGAAGAGAACATATTCAAGAGACATGGGAAAGCCCTGTCAGTGTCTTGGGCAGCAGTGTTCTCACTGGGAAAGTACGGGAGATGGATTACATCAGGGGTTGGCAAACTATGGGCCAAATCTAGTCTGCATGTTTTTGTAAATAAAATTTTATGGGAACACTGCCATGCTCACGTGTTTATTTGGTGACCGTGGTTGCTTTTGAACTACAATATTTACTATCTGGCTTCTTTCAGAATAAGGTTGCCAACCCATGACCTAAATGATCCTTCTCCTAGGTCCCTCTGTCTCTAGAATCTGTGATGCTGTGATGCTCTGGGTGGCAGAAGTGACAAGGATAAAGTCAAAAGGACGCAGAAACAGAGGGGTGATGCACTGGCTTTTGACAAGGCTTGAATTTAAAAGAGGCTCTGTCCTGTTCAGGTCTAATCCCTTTCCTCTAATCCCTGCCTCCCATCCTTCTGCCTTCCTGTCTTGCCAGGAGCACTCACAGCTGGAGCTGCCTGGGGATGACTTTGATTGCACAAAGAAATCCTGTAGTCTTTCTCTTTGGAAGACAGGCTTTGCTTGTATAAAATCCTTCAAATGTATCAGCTGGAAAAACCCCTTTTTTCAGTGGGAAATATTGTTTCCCACATCGAATATATAACCGCTTTACCTTGCCAGGCTGGGGAAATTTTGTGGAGGAAAATGGGCTCTGTGCCCCGATGTGTGTCCCTCGTCCTCTGGGCAGCTCCTGCTGGAGAAGATGTATGACACTCTGTTCTTCCCCGCTGGACACAGGTCCTGCACACTTATCCACCTCCTGAATTGTCTCACAGGAACATTGTATGATTCGTGCTGGGATGGCATCTTTATTTAATTGATTCAATTTGTAGGTTGTTTGCTCAGTTGGGTGTGGCAGGCAGGAATGGGCTGAAATTTTGTGTTAGATGGGATGTGGCCAGAGGGCAGGAAACAACTGAGCTGCCTCACCGTGTGCTGTGCTTAACAGAGCTACGTGGAGTGTAAGAGGGTCGTTGAGTATTTTCATGAGGAAAATTACAAAATAAAAGTGGCCATTGTGCAGGTGTCTCATTTTCATATCGTATGGTCAATATGTTTATTGATTTCTTGCTCCTTAAACTTACAAGAGTAAAAGTCCCCACTGATTTTGTATATACTTATACATATACATACACCCATTGTGTTAGTCCGTTCTCACACTGCTATAAAGAACTACCTGAGACTGGGTAATTTATAAAAAAAAAAAAAAAAAAAAAAAAGGCTTAATTGATGCACAGTTCCACAGGCTGTAGAGGAAGCTTGGCAGGGGAGGCCTCAGGAAACTTACAGTCGTGGCAGAAGGCAAAGGGGAACCAGGCACGTCTTACCTGGCCGAGAGGAAGAGAGAGGAGGAAGAGAGAGAAAGGGGGAGGTGTTACACACTTTTAAACAACCAGATCTCGTGACAACTCACTCACTACAATAAGAACAGCAAGGGAGAAGCCCACTCTCATGATCCAGTCACCTCCCACCAGGCCCCTTCTGCAACACTGGGGATTATAGTTTGACATGAGATTTGAGCAGGGACAAAAATCCAAACCATGTCACATAGATATTTTCAAATTCTTGTTTATATTTGTGTAATTTTGATTTTGGAGTAATTTTAGATATATAGAAAAGCTACAGAATAATACAAAGAAGTCCAATATTCCTTTCACCTGGATTCCCTTAATGTTCGATTTCATCACACTGGCTTTATCAATCCCTGCCTCCCTCCTGCCCTATTCCCTCCTTCTGAGACATGCTGCCCTCTCAACCGTAGATACTTAAGTGAGTAATTCCTAACAATAACATTCTCTTACCTGGCAATACAATTACCAAATTAGGAAATTAACTTTGATAAAATGCTATTATCTAATCTACAGACCTTATACTGATATATTTTACATACAGAATTATTAATAAAAGAAATGGAACTCATGTCCTTGTGCTGGGTATTGTTTGTCATGGACTTTCTTTATGCTTATGGTTTCTGACTTGCAAAATATAACAAATGCAAAGCATATTTAAAATCTTAAGAGGCTCAAGGGCCAAGTGCGGTGGCTCACACCTGTAATCCCAGCACTTTGGGAGGCCGAGGCAGGTGGATCACAAGGTCAAGAGATCGAGACCATCCTGACCAACATGGTGAAACCCTGTCTCTACTAAAAATACAAAAATTAGCCAGGTGTGGTGGCTTTTGCCTGTAGTCTCAGCTACTCGGGAGACTGAGGCAGGAGAATCACTTGAACCCGGGAGGCGGAGGTTGCAGTGAGCCAAGATCATGGCACTGCACTCCAGCCTGGCGACAGAGTGAGACTCCGTCTCAAAATAAAGAAATAAAAAATAAATAAAAATAAATCTTCAGAGTCTCAAAATTTGAAAGAAAAAAGTTGCTTTCTTCACTAACTCTGATGTTAGAAATTGTTAAGATTTCAGAAAAGTATTAATAGTGACAGCATTAGTAATAATAATGATGGCTAGCAATGTCTTCCATCCTCTGCTGTATAATTTGGGCTCAGCACTGCTGACCCTTGTGTCAAGTCTAGCTACTGGTCAGTGTGTCCTGCCCTTTCACAGATTTGAGCAGCTGTGTAAGTATGAGATCTCAGATAGGTATTTTCTGGTAAATTCTTGTGTTGATGATGGCCAGCACCATTTCTTTAGGGGACAATAACTGGTACTAATAAATGGGCACAAACCTGTTATTCTCTTTTGCCCACAGTCTCTTACCTTGAAAGTGGAGCTAAAACATTTCGTGGGGGGCAAGAGACTCAACAGAGCAAATGAAAACTATGGCTCTTTAGCAAAATTTTTGTGAGAATCCAAAAGGGAAACTTATACCATTGAATATAAAAGAATGCATTTGTAATTCAGAAAGGTTTTTGTTTGTTTGTTTTTTGTTTGTTTGTTTTTTGTCCCCTTACACTCTGAGGCCCATCTAACATGTGCTCCTATTTGAGTTTAGTGTTTGAACCGCCGGTCATTTCCTCTAATGCATGTCTCTGTAGAGCTCTTTCCTTACTCCTCCTACTCCAGCTACAGAGTGGATTAACCTACACTGGATAAAATTGACAAGGCTGATATATATTTTCCCATCAAAATTCACCCCTAACATATCTCCTTAGACATAGTGCTGTTCTGTTATGAGCTCTTTGCAGATACACATCTTATCTTTTCTAGAGCATAAATCTCTGCTCCCTTTGACATGCATGGTTATGGAGAGCGCTTAATGCCATAGCTTGAGTGTGTCCGTTCTTACTGATGAACACATCTGCGTTTTATCTTCTGGTTAGCTCTGTGGAGAAAGTAGGGCAAACAAAAAAGATGAAGGGAGTCTTTTAAAAATTGTCTTGGCCGGGCACGGTGGCTCATGCCTGTAATCCCAGCACTTTGGGAGGCCGAGGCGGGTGGATCACGAGGTCTGGAGATCGAGACCATCCTGGCTAACATGGTGAAACCCCGTCTCTAGTAAAAATACAAAAAATTAGTCGGGCATGGTGGTGGGCGCTTGTAATCCCAGCTACTCCAGATACTGAGGCAGGAGATTGGCGTGAACCCGGGAGGCAGAGCTTTCAGTGAGCCGAGATCGCGCCACTGCACTCCAGCCTGGGCAACAGAGAGAGACTCTGTCTCAAAAAAAAAAAAAAAAAAAAAAAAAAAAGTCCTGTCTCCTTTTTTTGTTGAAGTGGCTCCAGTACTCTAAGCTAGAACATCATACATTGAGGCACACTGTGTGCTTTGGGGTCAGGTGTCATCCAACTTTTAAGAGAGTCCAAATCCTACCATTCAGTCCTATAAATCTGATAATAAATAACAGAACAGGTCAAAAGAGCCTAATATGTTAGAGTCACATTAGAGAGCAGAGCTGCAGTTTTCTTTCTTTTTCAATGTTTATTTTAGATTCTGGGGGTACATGTGCAGGTTTGTTACAGAGGTATATTGTGTGATGCAGAGGTTTGGAGTCTGACTGAATTCGTCACCGAAGAAGTGAGCATAGCACCCAACAGGTAGATTTTCAACCTTTGTGCTACCTCCTTCTCCTTGTTTTCCCCCAATGTCTATTGTTCCCATTTTTATGTACATGTTTATCTAGTATTTTGCCCCCATTTGTAAATGAGAACATGTGGTATTTGCTTTTCTGTTTCTGCATTAATTTGCTTAGGAAAATGGCCTTTATGCTGATATTTTTTTATGACCACATAGTATTCCATGGGGTGTTTGTATATTTTCTTTACCCAATTCACCATGGATGGGCACGTGCCTTTGCTATTGTGAACAGTGCTGCAGTGATCAGTACAGGTGCATGTGTCTTCTTGGTAGAACAATTTATTTTGGGCATACCTAGCAGTGAGATTGTTGAGTTGAATGGTAATTCAACTCTTAGTTCTTTGAGAAATCCCTAGACTGCTCTCCACAGTGCCTGAACTAATTTACATTCCCACCAGCAGTGTATAATTTCCTTTTTCTTCACGGTCCTGCCAACATCTATGTTTTTAGGTGTTTTGTTTTGTTTTGGAGACAGAGTCTCGCTCTGTCACCAAGGCTGGAGTGCCGTGGTATGATCTCGGCTCACTGAAACCTCTGCCTCCCGGGTTCAAGTGATTCTCCTGCCTCAGCCTCCCGAGTAGCTGGGATTACAGGCACCCACCCTGCTAATTTTGTATTTTTAGTAGAGATGGGGTTTCACCATGTTGGCCAGGCTGTTGAACTCCTGACCTTGTAATCCACCCGCCTCGGCCTCCCAAAATGCTAGGATTACAGGCACGAGCCACCGCGCCCAATCTATTTTTCACTTTTGAACAAAAATCATTCTGACTGGTGTGAGATGGTATCTTGTGGTTTTGACTTGAATTTTCTGATGATTAGTGATGATTAGCATTTTTTCTTTCACATGTTTGTTGGCCGCTTGTATATCTTCTTGTGAGAAGTATCTGTTCATGTCCTTTGCCCACTTATTAATGTGGTTATTTGGTTTTTCCTTGTTGAATTGTTTAAGTTTCTTATGGATTCTGGCTATTAGGCCCTCGTCAGATGCATTGTTTATGAATATTTTCTCCCATTCTGTAGGTTGTCTGTTTACTCCATTGATCATTTCTCTTGTTATGCAAAACCTCTTCAGTTTAATAAGGTCCCACTTGTTGTTTTTTTTAATTACAATTATTTTTGAGAACCTAGCCACAAATTCTTTACCTACACCTATGTTGAAAGGGTGTTCACTAGGTTTTCATCTATAATTTTTATAGTTTGAGGTCTTACATCTAAATATTTAATCTCTCGAGTTAATTTTTGCATATGCTATAAGGAATGTGTCCACTTTTATTCCTCTGCATATGGATAGCCAGTTATACCAGCACCATTTATTGAATAGGGTATCGTTTCCCCATTGCTTACTTTTGTTTACTTTGCCAAAGATCAGATGGTTGTAGGTGTGCAGTTTTATTTCTAGATTATTCTGTTCCATTGGTCTGTATGGCTGTTTTTGTACCAGTACCATGCTGTTTTGGTTTTTGTAAATTTGTTGTATAGTTGAAGTCAGGTAATGTGATGTCTCCAGCTTTATTCTTTTTGCTTAGGATTGCTTTGGTTATTCGGGCTCTTTTTTGGTTCCATATGAATTTTAGAATCTTTTTTCTAATTCTGTGAACAATGATGTTAGTAGTTTATAGGTTGCTTTGAGCAGTATCTACCAACCTACAAAGTTGGTAGATTGCTTTGAGCAGTGTGGCTATTTTAATGATATTGATTCTTCCAATTTATGAACATGGAATGTTTTTCCATTTGTTTGTGTCATTGATGATTTCTTTCAACAGTATTTTGTAGTTTTTGTAGAAATCTTTCACTTCTTGGTTACATGTATTCCTAGGTATTTTATTTTTTTGTGGCTATCGTAAATGAGATCGCATTCTTGATTTGGCTCTCAACTTGAATATGATTGGTGTATAAAAATGCTACTAATTTTGTGCATTGATTTTGTATCCTGAACCTTTACTGAAGTAATTCAAGAGTACCAGGAAGCTTTTGACAGAGTCTTAAGGATTTTCTAGGTATAGAATCATATCACCAGCAAAGAGAGATAGTTTGACTTATACTTTTCTTATTTGGATGCCATTTGTTACTTTCTCTTGCCTGGTTGCTCTGGCTAGGGAGCCCAGTACTGTGTTGAATAGGAGTGGTGAAAGTTGGCATGTTTGTCTTATTCCAGTTCTCAAGGAGAATGCTTCCAGGTTTTGGCCATGGAGTATGATGTTGGCTGTGGGTTTGTCATAGATGGCTCATTTTATTTTGAGGTATGTTCCTTTGATGCCTAGTTTGTTGAGGGTTTTATCATGCATTAGAATTGGTACAAAACTCTTCTTTGAATGTCTGGTAGAATTTGACTGTACATCCATTTGGTACAAGGCTTTTTTGATTGGTAGCTTTTTTTTTTTTATTTTGTTTTATTTTATTTATTTTTTGTTTGAGACAGGCTGTGGCTCTGTCGCCCAGGCTGGAGTGCAGTGGCACCATCTCGGCTCACTGCTACCTCCACCTCCCGGGTTCAAGCCATCCTCTCACCTCAGCCTCCCTAGTAGTTGGGACTATAGGTTCATGCAACCACACCCAGCTACTTTTTATATTTTTTAATAGAGATAGGGTTTCACCATGTTGCCCAAGCTGGTCTCGAACTTCTGAGCTCAAGTGATCTGCCAGCCTTGGCCTTCCAAAGTGCTGGAATTATAGGCGCAAGCAACCATGCCCAGCCTGATTGGTAGCTTTTTAAGTTTCTGATTCAATTTCAGAACTCATTATTGGTCTGTTCAGGGTTCAATTTCTTCCTTGTTTAATCTTGAGAAGTTGTATGTTTCCAAGAATTTACCTATTTCCTCTAGATTATTGACTTTGTGTGCATAGAGATGTTCATAATAGTTTGTGAGAGTCTTTTGTATTTCTGTGGGATTGGTTATAATGTCATCTTTGTCAATTCTGATTGTGCTGTTTTGGATCCTCTCCCTTTTTCTTTGCTAATCTAGCTAGCAGTCTGTCAATCATGTGCATCCTTCCAAAGAACCAAGTTTTGGTTTGATTGATCTTTTGTATGAATTTTTATGTCTCAATTTTGTTTAGTTCTGCTGTGATTTATTTGTTTTCTTATGTTTGCTTTGGCGTTAGTTTGTTCTTGTTTTTCTGGTCCCACAGATATGATGTTAGATTATTAATTTGAGATCTTTCTAACTTCTTGATGTAGGCATTTCGTGCTATAAAGTGTCCTCTCAACACTTCTTTTGCTGCATCTCAGATATTTTGTTATATTGTGTCTCTGTTTTCATTGATTTCAAAGGATTTTTTAAATTTCTGCCTTAATTTCATTGTTTATGCAAAAGTTATTCAGGAGTAAGTTAATTTTCATGTAATTAATGTTGTTTTGAGAGATCTTCACGGTATCAATTTCTATTTTTATTTCAGTGTAGTCAGAGAATGTGCTTGGTATGTTTTACTTTTTAAAAATTTATTGAGATTTGCTTTATCGCTGAACATGTGGTCAATCTTAGCGTATGTTCCTTGAGCAGATAAAAATAATGTGTATTAAGTGGAGTATTCCGTAGGTGTCTGTTAGGTCTAATCGGTCATGTTGAGTTTAAATCCAGAATTTCCTTTTTGGTTTTCTGCCTTAATGATCTGCCTAACACCGTCAGTGGGATCTTGAAAGCCCCCACTATTTTTGTGTGGCTGTCTACATCTTTTCATGTGTTTAGAAGTGCTTCTTCTATGAATTTAGGTGTTCTAATGTTGGGTGTTTATATACTTAGGATAGTTAAGTCTTCTTGTTGAATTGAACCCTTTATCATCATGTAATGCCGTTCCTTGTCCTTGTTCACTGTGGTTGGTTTGAAGTCTGTTTTATTGGATATAAGATTAGCAACCCCTGCTCTTTTTTGTTTTCCATTTGCACAATACATCTTTCTTCCTCCCTTTACTTTGAGCCCATGGTTATTACATGGGAAATGGGTCTCTTGAAGACAGCAGATGGCTCGGTCTTACTTGTTTTACCCAACTTGCCACTCTGTACCTTCTAAGTGGGGCATTTGTACCATTTACATTCAAGATTTATATTGATATGTGAGGTTTTGATCGTGTTATCGTGTTGTTAGCTGGTTGTTTTATACTTGATTGTGTGATTATTTTATAGGATATGTATGCTAGGTACTTAAGTGTGTTTTTGTGGTATCAGGTACTACTCTTTCATTTCCATGTTTAGAGGAAGGACATCTGGTAAGGCTGGTCTGGTGGTAATGAATTTCTTTAGCATTTGCTTCACTAAGAAGGATTTTATTTCTCCTTTGCTTGGGAAGCTTAGTTTGGCTAGATATGAAATTTGGTTGGAATTTGTTTCCTTTAAGGATACTGAAAATAGGCCCCTAATCTCTCCTGGCTTGTAAGTTTTCTGCTAAGAAATCTGCTGTTAGCCTGATGAGGCTCCCTTTGTAAGTGACCTGACCCTTTTATGTAATGGCCTTTAAGATTTTTTTCTTTCATGTCAACCTTGGAGAGTCTAATCACTGCATCTAGTATGGTACCTTGCTGGGGTCCTTAGAATTGTTTGAATTTGAATGTCAACCTCCCTAGTGAGATTGTGGAAATTTTCATAGATAATATCCTCAACTATGTTTTCCAAATTGCTTATTCTCTCTCCTTCTTGCTCAGAAATGCCAGTGAGTCATAGGTTTGGCCTCTTTCCATAGTCCCATGTTTCTCAAAGGTTTTGTTCATTCTTTTTCATCCTTTTCCTTTATCTTTGCCTGAATGAGTTGACTCATCAGACTGGTCTTTGAGCTCTGAGATTCTTTCCTCAGCTTGGTCTATTCTGTTATTAATGCTTCCAACTGTATTATGAAATTCGTGCAGTGAATTTTTCAATTTCACAAGTTCAGTTTGGTTCTTTCTTAAAATGGCCGTGTCTTCTTTCAACTCTTGGATTATTTTACTGGTTTCCTTAGGTTGGATTTTAACTTTCTGCTGAATCTTGTTGAACTTCTTTCCCATCCATATTCTGAATTCTGTGTCTGATATTTGAGCCATTTCAATCTGGTTAGCAACCATTTCCAGAGAGCTAGTACAGTCATTTGGAAGTAAGGAGACCCTCTGACTTTCTGAATTGCCAGAGTTCTTGCCTGATTATTTTTCATCTGAGAGGGCTGGTGTTCTTTTATCTTTTTGAAATTGCTGTTGCTTGGGTGGGGCTTTTTGTTTTTTATATTCTTTATTTATCTGAGGGTTTGACTGTGGTGTATGTCATGTATAGTCAATTGGCTTTTTCTGGGTGCTTTCAGAGGCCCAAGGCTCTGTGCAGGATCTTTATTTGTGGCTAGATTCCTGTGCTTCACCAGTGATGTGTGGTGACAGAATTTTTGTTTGGTGGTGTAATTCAGGCTGCAATCCAGTGGATGGTGCATACATGTAAGGGCTGACGGAGAGGCTCTTACTCAGTGGCACACTTCTTTCATATTTCAGTGCATTCACAGCAGCAGTGGAGAGCTGCGGTTCTTGAGAGGTAATACTGGTCCCACCCACTGCAGTGCTGCTGTGGTGACTTAGGAGGCATCAAGATGGCCTCCTGGGATATTTTGAAAATAGACTCAATGCATGGGATTTGGGAGATTCCACCATTACAGACACCTTCTCACTACCTATTCTTTTGGGGAATACTGTGCAGGGAGCACTATTCCCATTATATGCGTGTGTGCAGCACCACACCCCCAGGGCACATGCATTAGGAAGCCCATAGAATGCGAAATAAATAGATGCCTTGGAGTTGTGTACAGGACAACCCTGACTATCAATATGAGTTTATATTTTCTGTAATAAACAGACATGAAGAAACAAGCAAAGGAGTTTGTTTGTTTGTTTGTTTGTTTGTTTGTTTGTTTTTTGCTCTGTTTCCCAGGCTGGAGTTTAGTGGCACGATCTCGGCTCACTGCAACCTCCACCTCCCAGGTTCAAGAGATTCTCCTGCCTCAGGCTCCCTAGTAGCTGGGACTACAGGCACATGCCACCACGCCTGGCTAATTTTTTGTGTTTTTTTTTTTTTAGTAGATACTGGGTTTTACGACGTTAGCCAGGATGGTCTCGATCTCCTGACCTCATGATCGATCTCCTGACCTCATGAACCGCCTGCCTCAGCCTCCCAAAGTGCTGGGATTACAGGCATCAGCCACCGCGCCCGGCCGCAAAGTAACTTTTAAAAAGCACCACACCCCACAGACATTCTTCTCTCAGCCATTTTACTTCTACATTTTCTGCCCACCAGCCAAGTTTGGGTGGTCTTCTTTTTACAGGCACATGACAAATCATTTTTACTACTTGTCTCATTAAAAGTTTTACTTAGGACCAGGCGTAGTGGCTCACGCCTGTAATCTCAGCAATTTGGGAGGCCGAGGCGGGTGGATTATCTGAGGTCAGGAGTTCGAGACCAGCCAGGCCAACATGGTGAAACCCCATCCTCTCTACTAAAAATACAAAAATTAGCTGGGCATGGTGGTGCACACCTGTAATCCCAGCTACTTGGGAGGCTGAAGCAGGAGAATACCTTGAACCCAGGAGGAAGCAGAGGTTGCAGTGAGCACCATTGCACTCCAGCCTGGGAGACAGAGTGAGACTCTGTCTCAAAAAAAAAAAAAATATATATATATATGTGTGTGTGTGTGTGTGTGTGTGTGTATATATATATATATATAAATGTTTTCCCTCTTTCCATTGATCCTTCAACCTTCTTGCTTCCTTCAACCTTCGTTATTAATACAGCAACAAGGATACAATCTAATATGCCTGCTTCTTTTTTACCCGAACTTTACATTTACATATTAACATGTTAAAATTTTCAAAATATCACAGATAAAAGATATTCTGCCTGGATAAATAAAGTCAGTCAGCTTATCATATCCTGACTCAGGCACTGTGGCTACAAGGCATTATGGGTGCTCAGCAGTGACCTTGTGGGGAAAGAGAAGTAAATGTGGATCCCATGGAGCTCAAGTTCAAGAAAAGGCACTGTAAACATGGAGGTTTTGTGATAAATGGCATGCAGTCAGAGGGCGAGAACTGCCTGAGTTACAGTGTCCTGTGCTGCGCTTTCCAGAGCAATACAGTACACAGTGGAGGGCGCTACCATGGAGTCTCTGGGTGAAAGTTAGGATGATATGGTGGCACCAGCCAAACTTCTGAGGGTTCATAGGCAGACAGCAGCTCTGGAGTGGAACTAAAGTGTACCCAGGAGCTGAAGCCCTTAATCAGCTGGGGCTCACACAGAGTCAAGGTAGGGTCAAAAACATTCAGTCTGGGACCATTTCTGGAGGCAGTTTCTCCTGCAGGGAGCATTAGTCATCTGTTCCTCAAGCTCCTTTTAGACATCACATTTCCACATCCTTAAAGAAGATGCATTGCCAAAGGTGCCAAGTGTGGTTTCATTGGCTCAGGAATTGGGGCTGTCAAGTCTTTGCAAGGTGCAGACCCTTAGCAATTGAAACCATGCTATTAAACATGGGCATTGTCAAAGAAAAACTTGGCTGAATTAAATTTAAAGGAGTTTAATTGAGCAATGAACAATTCACAAATCAGGCAGCCCCCCTGTATCACAACAGATTCAGAGAGACTACAGGGCTGCCTCATGGTCAGTACAAATTTATAGACAAAAAAGGAACGTGACATACAAAAATCAGAAGTGAGGTACAGAAACAACTGGATTGGGTACACTTTGGTGTTTGCTTTATTTGAATATAGTTTCAACACTCAGCAGTATATGAGTGGTTGAACTATGGCTGCTGGGACTGGTGAAGACTCAGCAATTATTATGGATGCATACTCCTAAGTTAGGTTTTCAATCCTGTCTGCCTATTAAGCTAGGTTATAGTTCATCCACAAGGACTCAAATATAGAAGTATAGTTATTCTCAGGCCATATTTAGTTCACTAAATATGTAGTCTTCCAAGAAGACTGGCAAATTGAAGGGGTAAGGTAAAATATGTTTTATTTTTTTCTCAGGCATATAGGTGCCAAGACAAGTATTATTTAACAAGTGAGAAAAATGCATTTGATTAAGATCTTTTTTATACATTATCTGAGCACAGGAAAAAACTCTGGAATCAGTTTGACCCAAGTTCCAAGTTCAAGCTTTGCTATTTATTTGAGATAATGCATAAGTTACTTATCCTTCAGTTTCTGCATCTTCAAAGTGAGAATAATGTTGGAAAGTATAAACAGATCAAGGATCCTAGACAAAAATGATTAAACGAGAAACCCCTTCGTAACTTGTAGCCCTTCACTTGCTGTCTATATATGACAGCTGTTATATGACTATTAATTTTGTATTTCTATTCTTAGCACAAACATAATGTCTGATATCCATTCATGCCACAAATGTGTATTGGTTGTTGTGATCTGGTCATCGTACTGAGTGCCTGAATACAACATTGAAATAAGCAGACAGTCACACTTGGTAGGCTCCAAAATGTTAATTGAACAAATTAATGAAAAGGCAGAGGTTAAACTCCAGTGTCCTTAAAAGATGAAAAGATCACCGGAATTCCATTGTTATATGTAATAAGACTGGATTCTTTGTACCTCTCTTTCTGCCTCTATCACTTCCAAAAGCTATACTAAAAACTAATTTGAGCCACCCTAAGAAATCAGCAATATCCCTCCCCACCCCTCTCTCTACTCTGGGGCTGCCCTGGAATTCCGCCACAGTCTTTTTCTGTTGACTTGGCAAGTGGCTATGGTATGCTGCTTTCTGTCCCATTAACCTCTATTTTATCTGTCAAGAATAGTATTCCCCATTGTTGAAAGCAGTAATTTGCCAACCAAGCAAGCTTGGAGTCCTGTTTGATGGAGCATTACGGAGAGCAAAAGGGAAAGTTTAAACAGATTTCCTTCTCTAATTTCCTGAAAGGATCACAGACAAAACTTGCACTCTGGAAAAATGCTTTCTGTTTGCATTATAATAACAAGCATTTATTGCCGTGACAGGGGTAGAGAGAGGCCATGGAAGAATGGCCCTGTATTTCCTGGTTTTATTTAGTTTCATTACTACTCATGAAAAGTATGCAGAAACACTTTTTTTTCTATGACTGTAAAACATGGTGCTAATTTCTTGTTATTGAGCACACACGTTTTAACAATAGGATCATGCTCAGAGAGAAAAATCTATTTTTCCTTTTCCTTTGGAGAAGTTCAAAGTGACAAGCCTGTGCCTGGTAAACCCCTAATCTCTCACAGAATTCTGGACATTTTGCTTTCACATTTACAGTTTTATGAAAAAAAAATCCTGTTGTATCTGGTTTATTTCATTGAACTGAATTTCTACAAAACGTGTGTAATATACCAGGAATGTTTCAGAATAATACAGCTGCTGATGTGAGTGATATGAACTGGAAAGTAAGCTTCATGAGATCAAAGACTCTGTCTGTATTATTCCCTGCTGCGTTTCCAGCTTCTATAACATAGCAAAACAGGTAGCAGGAGCTTAAGATTTATTTGTGACTGTTAAATACCTCATATTCCTATCCAACAATACAAATGGCAATTTCAAAGAGGGAATTTTCAGGCTTCAAGCTCTCGAACTCTAGAGGTGGTCATACCCAAACCCATCCCTTGCTTTACACCCAAAATGAGATCCGTCTCTTACCTGAGCAATACTTTAGCAAGACCCAAATCTGTCTGCATTTCTCCATTACATTTCCCATCCCCTCACTCCAAGCATACTGTTTCCTGCCCCCCCAGATTCACGCTTGGCTCACTCCTGAACATCTGCAGGTCTTGGCTTAGATCTCACTTCTAATTTAAGGCTCTCTTTCACTGACCTGACCGCACTACATAGATCACTTGCAATATGCTGCCTTCGCATCCTGGATTTTTTCTTCAAAGCACATATCACAATTATCAGTATAGAAATGTCTCAGTATTGCTTAATGCTTATTTCCTTGACTAGACAATAAGCTTCTTGATAGCAGGAATTATATCTATATTATTCCCAACAAAGCTCCCAGTACCCAGTGATTCATTCATAGTTGGAGCTGGCACTCACTGAATGTTTGTTGAATCAATGAATAAATTGAGAGAGGGAGCGAGGAAAGGAAAAAGGAAGGGAAGAAGAAAATCAAGAATCAGGGTTGGATGACAGTATTTTTTCAGATTTGCTTAAATTCTATTGACACACCTTACTCTAACTAGACTGATCTTGACCATTTTTCCTCAAAAGACATGTATGCATATGTACTTTTGTATATTTTTTGAGGCTAGTTTGATTGGCTGGCTATATCTCGCTATATCTCAGTATGATTTGTAATACTAGAACAAATTCATGTTAAATCACTTTTTGATTTAATAATTATTTTAAAAATTACTTAGTAAATGAAAAAGCCTTCATGTCTTAAATGAAGGACTCTTTTTCTTTTAAATCACATCGAACATTAACAGCTCATTTTGGACCTTAACCAGTTGTTGAATTTTAATCCCAAATTTTGTAAATCATACACACAAACTTGCATATATGTCTGATTGGTGGCCGTATTTTCTTATATCCTCAAACATTTTCTGCTATTATGGTACACTCTTTAAAGATCTTTGCTTAATTTCCTGCCAGTTTTCATCTGATAGACATTTAGCCTGATACGTTAACTATCTGTTTTATGACATAAACAAGAATGGATCCAGATAATAATGACTAGAAATTAAAATTACACCCGAGCAAGACAAGGATTTGCCTTAGGAAGAGGGTAGTGTGGGGAGAGTGGGAGACAGCTGGTGCTGAAAGCTCTGCTCTGCCTCTTTCAGGGGATAGCAGGGCTTGGGTAGGTGGGTGGGGTGGCTTAGCTTCTGACAATGGTAGAAACTTACAGATCCCTTGATAAAGAAAAGCAAGAAAGTCTTTGTTCATTCACTCCTGTCTTAGATCTGGTTCCCCAGAGTGGATCCTGAGATGAGGATTTGAGTTCAAGTGATTGAGGAAATGTGCCAAGGAAAAAACAGTGGGGAAGTGGAAAAGCAAGGTAGGGAAGGAGTAAACACCCAGCAGGGTGCAGTTTGTCATGAGAGTTCAGCCTCAGCCTGAACTCACAGTGCTGGGAACATTCATTATCATTACACTGCAGACTTTGTTCCACCTGGAGGGAAGAACGCTACATGTGCACACTCCAGTACAAGTCCATCGCTGGCTGTGGTTCACACCAGGGGGCACTTCAGTTGTCAGAGAGCTGGGACAGAGTAATGCCAGTCACTCATGGGTCCTCTGAAGAGCGTTGCAAATATAAGCTGTTAGGAGCAAAGCACAAACAGAAGCTGGAGATTGAGAGTCAAGAACCAGCAAAGGGACACAGAGGAACTGATGAGAATCTACAGCATCGGCTGTAGCTCCCCTGCCACTTACGAGACCCTGAAGCTTAAACTTCTGCTATTTTATTGACTTCTCTGCCAAAAACGAAAGCAAAACCAATATTATCCTCTCTCTCATTGTCCTCTGATAGCCAACCCTTTACTAGCTTCTTTTTCCATCTTTGCTTAATAAATGTGTCTACTGTCACATACACTGTTTTCAAATAATTAGCCTCAGCAACTTTTTCTTAAGTGCCAAATAATTAATAAAGAATTATATACTCTACTTTTCATGTTAGGTCATGGAACTATGTATAGGTCAATACATTATTAATAATGAACAATTGATTGTATTCTGTGTTCTGAGCCCAGTGCTAAACAGATGGACCACAAATTTTGCCGACTCTTTGAAGTGTTCTAAAGTATTGGCCATCTCTTCTCTACCTATTAATTCCCCCTCCTAGATGTATTTAATCCAGCTAAAGAATAATTCAAAATGGAGATTATTCCCAAGACTCACAACCACATTAGTTCATGGTTGTCAGCAAATCTGACCTGTGAAGGGGGACTCGGTTACCCGTGAAAAATGCTTATTCTATCTGTATTAATGGAGGTCATTGTGCCAGTGAGACCTACCCAGAGGTGGAGAGGTGATCTTTCAGAATCTGTTACCCCGTTAAATTTAGATGAGGCCGGAAATACATACTTGGTTTGGGAAGTTCTCTCCAAAATTTCAGTGCCAAAACAGGACAAGAGTTACTCTTAAAATAAAATGCTAGACTTACTGTTTTTCAGGTATTAGCTGCCTGCCTGGTTTGCTTCCTTTCTGCTTTTCTTTTACCTTGCCTTTCATTCAACAATTATGTATTGGGTGCTTGCCATAGGCCTGGCATTTCCACGATCTGGAAGTAGAATTTCTGGGTGGAAGGAATCACAAGCGTGAAGCTCTCATGTCAGCAACAAGGCTGATGTGCTCCAGAAAAAGTGGTCAGTGTGGCCAGAGAAAAGACACAGGAGAGAGTGGTCATGAGGTGTGAGAGGTCAGCAGACATTTAAGCCCTCATAGGCTATAGGAAGGACATTGATTTTTGAGAATTCATTAAAGGGGCTTTTTGTTTGTTTGTTTGTTTTGAGACAGAGTTTTATTCTGCCATCCAGGCTGGAGTGCAGTGGTGCAATCTTGGCTCACTGCAACCTCCGCCTCCTGGGTTCAAGGGATTCTTATGTGTGGGCCACTTGCGCTAATTTGCTCTGTGTGCTTGATGTCTGTGTGCTTAGGTAATGGCCTAAGAACTTTTAAGATGTGGAGGCTCTTGATCAAATTCGCCTGGCTAATTTTTGTATTTTTAGTAGAGATGGGGTTTCACCGTGTTGGCAAGGCCAGTCTTGAACTCCTGACCTCAAGTGATCCAGCCGCCTTGGCCTCCCAAAGTGCTGGGTCATTACAGGTTTTAAGTAAGAGTGTGGCTTGATCTGATTGATTTTTAAAAAGACAGCTGCCTACCTTGCTGTTGGTAATGATATAAGTAGAAGCAGAGAGATAAGAAAGCAATGACAGCAGACGAGACTGCCTGGGGGATGATCGGGCCTTTGAGAAGGGGCAGGACACAGGATAGATATGGGGGAGAGTGGCAGAGGACTTGCTACTTATTAAGGAGAAGTCCTGGAGCAGGTTATTAAACTTTCCTTGGCCTCAGTCTTCCCTTCTGAAATGATACTCATGTACCTACCACACTGTGTTCCTGTGAGAATTAAATCATTAATATCTGCTCCATGTAGAGCTCCATGACAATTTTGAGAAAATGGTAATCAATACACATTTGCTATTTTTTAATTATTCATTGGATGTGGAAAGGGAGAAATCAAGGATGACACCTAGGTTGACGACTGAACAACATAGCTTGATGTCTGTGTGCTTAGGCAATGGCCTAAGAACTTTTAAGATGTGGAGGCTCTTGATCAAATTTTGCTGCTGTTGACTCATGGTGACCACAAGCCAAAAACTCCCTTAGCTCTGTCTTGCCTTGCCTTTTTATCCATGCATAGGGCACATGCTAACTACTTCTCCAGTAAATGTGCAGTGAAGATCCAAAGTTTAATTGCACATTATACCTAACAGTCTTGGTAATTTTCAGCAGGGAAGTTATTAATTCTTCACAAATGAACAAGGTAAAAGTGGCTGTGTTCTGCGGTGAGCAGGTCTACGCAAACCCAGCCCCATAGGCTGAGAGGCTGAGAAAAGAGGTGAGGAAAGAGGCTGACAAGTCCAGTTTCTCAGAAAGAAACATTTAATAGGGACTTACAAACAGAAGCCATGTCTCTGGCAGGTGTGAGATGGTGGATCTTTGCACCTGCCCTCCAGAAAGCAGCCTTTACATAGCAAGCTTTTAGGGTACAGACAAGTGCAGCTGGTCACATCTCACACTTTCTTTCCAAAACTTGTGACCTCTAGGGAGATGAGATAAACGTCTTTATGAAAGGTTATCTATGCCATAGGCATTGTTTCTTTATGGAGGGTTATCTAAGCTGTGGGAACACCTCGGTATGCAGGAGTCAAACACTGGTTGTCATTGAGTTTTCGCTTCAAGGTGGTGTCACTCTTGCCAAGCAACAGGCTATTTTCCTGCAGACTGACTTGTGAAAAGAAGGGATGTGATTTTCTTTTTTTTTTTTTTTTTTTTTTTGAGACAGAATCTTGCTCCCTGACCCAGGCTGGAGTGCAGTGGTGTGATCTTAGCTCACTGCAACCTCCACCTTCCGGGTTCAAGTGATTCTCCTGCCTCAGCCTCCTGAGTAGTTGGGATTACAGGCTCCCACCACCATGCCTGGCTAATTTTTGTATTTTTAGTAGAGACAGGGTTTTGCCATTGTTGGTCAGGCTGGTTTCAAACTCCTGACCACAGGTGATCCGCCCGCCTTGGCCTCCCAAAGTGCTGAGATTACAGGCATGAGCCACTGCGCCCGGCCCCGTGGTTTTCAGTCTATGGGTTTTATGTTCAGTGACTGGGAAATCCAAATGTCTTGGTGTTTATGTTTGTATCTAATGTAACACAAAACAAGAACCAAAAGGAGGAACATGGTTGCTGTTGGAGCATCATCTGATAAGATGGTAAGACCGGCTGAAAAATGAACTAGAATTGAAGCAGAAAGTACAGCGTCCAGTATAAGATATAGAGGCCTTCTTTACTGTGCACACAAAAAGAATAACTTGAATGTCATTAAGAAAGACAAAGCTAATGAATGCAGAAACCCATTCCATTAACCCATCTGGGGACACCGACCTATTCTTGGGGTCTAGAACCCAGATTTGAGTCCTGGCTCACTTTATTCCAAATTATAAGCATATGACTATGGGTAAGTCACCAACTTCTTTAAATGCTGAGAAGCTTTTGTGTCAACCATGTTGAGCTAGTATTCTACCTTATAATGTTGATAAAAGAATTCACAAAGACAATATAGATAAATACATCTACTTACATATTTTTAATATTTTGGATTTGTTATGACTATTAAGACTAATCCAACTCTGAGAAATCAGGACCCACTTGGATGCTTGTCATTATATTTTCATTTAAATGACACTTTATCTTCAAGGTGAGTGTTGATCCCAGAAGAATCTGGGAATTTTTGTTTTCTGATTCAGACAGTAGAGAGTAAGTCACTTGATGATTCCACATAAATGGCAGCATTCACCTTAGCATTAGCCATTATCCTTCAAATGGGTTGCCTCCTCAAAGTGGCCCTTTTGCAGAAGGATTGCATCAACATTTATATTCTTTTCCCTAAAGTACTTTGTTACGCAGGTGAGCTTGGGTGATGTAAGTTACAATTAACTCCTTCATCCCCTATCCTGGTTGCTGCCATTCTTCTCTTTTTTTGGCCAGGTGTGGATATTGGTGGAGGAGACTAGACTTCTCTTAGCCAGTGTGAGAGGTAGACATTGAGATACTTCTGAAATGCATCCAGCCATTCTTGCTTTTTTCACTGTCAAGATAACTTTCAGCACATTATTATTCCATTTAAGCGAGGATACCATATTCCCAAAGGGTGTTTCAGAACCCACACACTGGAAGCAATAAGAAAGCCTGCTGCAAAATCATCCTCATCTGTGACTTTCTTCTTTCCCCTTCCTTTGTCCCTAGGGAAGTGTGAAATCGGCTGGGCCTACTACTGCACGGGAGCAGGTGCCACTGCTGCCATGCTGCTATGCACATGGCTGGCTTGCTTTTCGGGCAAGAAACAGAAGCACTACCCATACTGAGATGGAGCCACCAAGAGCAGACAGAGGAGAAGACGGGCCAAAGGGGCTTGGAGAGGTCAAAACATCCACCTACCTTCAAAAGGTGGAATAGTAGTTCTAATCCAATACAATGCTAATAAAATGAAACCCGATAAAATCAGGAACATGATATAGGAAGGAAGGATTGTAGGAGACTTGTGGGGGAAAAAAAAGGGAGAGTATAGAATGATGGAGAAAAATGGACCAAAGGCTAAAAATATTGCAGGGCATCGGGTGTTTCTATTCCACAGAGTATTGTTAACGTACAACATATACACACACACACACAACAAATCTATATATACAAACAAGGGTTTGGGTTTTAGTTTTGTTTTGTTTTTAAGATGAGGACTCAGAAAATCAAAAGGGCTAGTAGAAACAGTGTTATGTTGGGAACCAGGGTACCCCCAAAGATGTTCCCTGTAGGTCACGGCACTCCCGAAATCACACAAGCACATACAGACATACGCATCCTCACACACACCCATGCACAAACGTGGATTATCGCACAGACTGTATGGGAGGTTTAGCGATGCATTTCTCCTCTGTTTTCTTTTTAATATACATTTAAAATACAGTATTATCACTTTATAAAACATACATTAAGCCTAATAAATGGACCAATAAGCCAAACTATCAGTATTTTGTATATCCTGCATAAACTCTAATTTAGTTCCTCAACATATTTTCAGTGTTTATGCAGACCTTTAGAGTTAAGCCTTTGTATTTCCATGTTATTCAACAATATGCAATATTTCTCTGAGTAGCTTCTGCTATGATATTCTTATGAAGAAAAGGGGAAACTTTCTGTCCACTGTAGGAGAGAATTCAGCTGAAGATATGAGAGTAATGAGAGACATTTTCCAGTCATTGGATTGTGTTTTCTTTTGTCCATTATTGTACTGTGCTGTACCACATTTATTTCTATATTCATTTTGTAAAAATTTTAAAAGTGCTATTTTGTTTGTATTTGAAAATCTCTGTGAATAAATTCTCTCTTTGATCAATAGCTAGATGAGTCATAGAGTGTTAATTCAGTCATCGGATTTGCTTCTTTAATTTCTCCAATGTAGCTCTTCAACTACTATAGTCCTGTAAAATTTCCTTTTCTCTTTTAAGGCCTCTCATTAATTCACTCACTAATCAACCAGGCGTTGTTCTAGGCACAAGTGTATTAAAGATGAGTAAGACAGTTTCTGCTTTCAGCGTGAATTCTTTGCAACCAGAATTCTAACTTCCTGCTTATTACATTTCAATCATAACCAAATTCTGAGGAGAGAAGAACTTCAGGTCTGTTTTGTATTGTTTGAGAATATGGGTGGTATTCAGATGTGATTTAGGGCAACAAGAGCTAGATCATGGTTCAGGAGGTGACTGCACTGACAGTCTCCAGCATGGTGACACGACTGTTACAGCTGCCAGTGACTTGCTGTTCCTCCAGCTTCTACAAAGTGCTGGGTTTCTTTTGTACTTCTGTGTCAGGGAAGATCTTATATCACTGCCCTTCAGGGATGTTGGCCATTTGAAAAAGCTTATCTCAACAGCCCTGCCCCTCCAGCAGAAAGTCTTCACTAAAGAGAAAGGTTTGGACCCTCACATGGCCCCTTAACTAGCTCTTTCAGGGCTAGGTGTGATGGCTCACACCTGTAATCCCAGCCAAGGTGGGGAAATCACATGAGGCCAGGAGTTCGAGACCAGCCTGGCCAACATGGCAAAACTCCATCTCTACTAAAAATACCAAAAAAAAAAAAAAAAAAAAAAAATTAGCTGGGCATAGTCATGCACTCCTGTAATCCCAACTACTCAGGCTGAGGCGCAAGAATCGCTTGAACCCAGGAGGTGGAGGTTGCACTAAGCTGAGATTGCAACACTGCACTCCAGCCTAGGCAACAGAGCGAGACCCTGTCCCCACCAAAAAAATAAATAACAAATAACAAACAACAAAAACTAGCTCCTTCAGGAGCAAAGATTGCATTCTGAATATTGAATCTAGCCTTCTGTTTAGTAAGCCTGAGATATTGTAGCAAATCCTTAAGAATTCAGTTTCAATTAGCTTCTAAATTCATTGTACTTTTCAGATATGGCAATTGAACATTCTGGCTATTTATACATGTAACTACATTTTCTATGCTATCTATAAACATTTATCAATTTAATTTGAATATCTGACTATTCTGGCTTCTGGTACTTTTAATCATTCCAGGATGAGAATCCATGCCGCTCTGGAAGAACAATACAGGATCTGACCAATAAAATTCTACACTCTGAGGCTTTGTTGGTGTGGAGAAAGTCATTCCACTCTCAGATGCTTAATTCATAATGTGCTGAATGTGATTTGATTGTGTCTCATTGCTGAGCAGGGGCTTCTCCACTCTGTGGTTTCCTGCAGAGAAGAAAAGATTGCACTTTGCTTCCTCAATTAGCCCATTATTTTCATGTATAGCTGGTGCTTTCATGTATAGCTGGTGCAAATTTCTTTTAACTGCACCTTCCTGTCAGAGTAGTGTTGTGACTTCTTAGCTCCCATTATCAAGTTGGAGTTCTCTAGGGAATTCATTAAGATCTAGTTCCTTGGACAGATTTAATGATGACATTGTCATTTTTATGTAGTTCATGTGATTTTAGACATTAGTGAGCCTCACTGGAATAAAAGATCAGCCACTCTACATGGTAAAGTCAAATGACAAACTCTTCTATGGCAATGGCAAATTCTGGCTAGTCATTTTTTTTGTTGTTGTTGTTCAAGATGTCCCAGCATTTTAATAGGAACATCTAAGTTATTAAGAATTACATATACTGCTTTTGAAATGAAAATCACAATTCAGCTAATAACAATAACAAATCAGTGAAAAGTGTATATTCACAGGATTCTTACTGATAAACGCATGAGAGGCAATAAAAAGCTCAATTTTCACAACCTTAAAAGCTTTCATTGCTTGCACATGCCTATGCAGTAAGTGGGGAGTTTACCTTGTTTTTAGGAAAAGAAAATGACATGCAAAGAAGTGAACTGATGAAATTTAATTGACTCTAGTCATTGAACACCTGCTACTTGGTAGGTATTCTACTAGACATAAAACACTAAATAAAATACAGCCCATGCTCTCAAGTCAGTCAGCCCATGCTCTCAAGTCAGTCCATGACTGACTTTGCTCATGGAAAAAAGTAACAGGAGCATCAGTGATTACCAAATCATATGTCAACTAATTCTCAAAGACAAGGGGGATGTTACTCCCAGGTAAAGAATTCTGCACAGACAAAAAGGTATAAAGAAAGATGAAAGATGATATATTACAATGTTCTGCTCTTCAAAAATCATTAAGAAAATAAAAAGATGTGTCAACAACTGGAAAAAGTTATATATCTGATAAAGAACTTGTATTCTGAGTACACACATGACTCTCTCAAATGAATAATAAAAAGGACAACCCATTTTTAAAGGGTAAAAACATGAATGGGGTATTTCCCAAAAGACGATATACCAGTGGCTGATTACATTGAAAAGGTGTTCAACATCATTAGTTGAGAAGAAAATGAAACTTCGAGAACCACAATGAAATGTTGCTTAACATACACTAGAATAACTAAAACAAAATATTGACAACACCAAATGTTGCTGAGTATGTGGACACATGGTTGGAAAAGCAATAGGTACATTTTTATTAAGTGAACCATAGTAACTCCCTTCCTAGGTATTTGTGCCAAAAAAAAACAAAACTATGCTCACAAAAAGATTGCATAAGAATGTTCATTTCAATTTTGTTCATCATAGCCCTAAACTGGGAGCAACTCAAATGTTCACCAGCACATACATAAATTGTGGCATATTTAGATAGTGGAATACTACTCAGCAATAAAAGGAATGAATACATGGTATACACATCAACTTGGATAAATCCCACCGACATTCTGTTGGGCAAAAGAAGCACAGAGGAAAACTAATACATGGTCATGGAAATTAGAATAATGGTTACCCTCTTATGTGGGTAGGGGAATTGACTGGTGAGGACGAAACAGGACTTTCTGGGATGATGGAAATGTTCTACATATTGATTGGAGTGGTGTCCACATGGATGTATACACTTGCCAAAAATCCATTGATTACATGCATTTGAACACTGCACTTTATTGTGTTCTAATGGCGCCTTAATCAAAGAGAAAAGCATGGAGGGCCTTAAAGGTTAATGGAACTGTTGGTCATCTCACATGGCAGCAGTTGGGGTGCATTTGGGCAGGTGGGAGAAGGGCAGGCAGTGCTTTGGGTACCATGCTAAAAGTACCAAAATTTAAAATGGATATTGGAGGCAGTGGGAGGATCTGACATAGGGGAAGATGTGGCATGAACAACTTATGTTTCTTAACTAGATCCCTGGAGGAAGTATTGTGAGACACTGGGTGGCAGAAGTGGGGCAGAAATTGTTACAATGTAATCATTCCACCAACAGAAAGCAGAGCATCTACTATGGTTTAAGTGATTGGGAAAAGGAAGTGAACAAATAGGGGGATGTCAAGGTGTGAAATGATAGGGCCAAACTGGGCCAAATGAATAGAGGTGGAGAGGCTGGGAAACTATTAGAACAGGATAAACTCAGTAGGCCCTTGGAATAGAGAGAGAGAGGGAAGGAAGATAGTTGGGTGGATGAGGGTGCCACAGACAGAGACAAGATATGAAAAAAGAACACATTCTACAGTGCATACATACATCAAAACGTCACGTTGTACACAGTAAATATATACAATTTTTGTCAATTAAAAAATAACAAAAATAAAGGAATAGATCATCAACCTAAATAAAATTCTATACCCAAGAAAAAGCCTTCAAAAACAAAAACAAACTTCAAATAAAAATAAAGGCCTTTTAAGACGCACACAAAAATTGGTGTAATTGACTTGGTGTGTGTAAATTACCTGTGAGATATCCAGACACAGTTGCTTAGCAGGTAGTTGAAAATTGAGGGCTGAGGCTCAGGAGAAATTTTAGGTATATAATCATGCATTGCTTATTGATGGAGATATATTCCAAGAAATGCGTTGTTAGGCAGTTTTGTCATTGTGGGAACATCATAGATTGTACTTACACAAACCTAGATGGTGCAGCCTTCTCCACACCTAGGCTATATGGTATGACCTGTTGCCCCTAGGCTCTAAACCTGTACTGCGTGTTACTGTACTGAATACTGTAGGTGACTATAACACAATAATAAGTATTTGTGCATCTAAACATATCTAACATAGAAAGGAACAGTGAAAATATGGTATCAAAAATTAAAAATGGGCCAGGCGCGGTGGCTCACACCTGTAATCCCAGCACTTTGGGAGGCCGAGGTGGGCGGATCACGAGGTCAGGAGATGGAGACCATCCTGGCCAACATGGTGAAACCCCATCTCTACTAAAAATACAAAAATTAGCTGGCCATGGTGGCACGTGCCTGAAGTCCCAGCTACTCAGGAGGCTGAGGCAGGAGAATCGTTTGAACTTGGGAGGCGGAGGTTGCAGTGACCCAAGATCATGCCGCTGCCCTCCAGCCTGGCAACAGAGTGAGACTCTGTCTCAAAAATAATAAAATAAAATAAAATATGAAATAAATAAAATAATTAAAAATGGTGCACCCATATAGGGCACTTACCATTAATGAAGCTTGCAGGACTGGAAGTTGCTCTGGGTGACTCAGTGAGTGAGTGGTGAGTGAATGTGAAGGCCTAGGATCTTACCATACATTAGTGTAGGCTTTATAAACACTGTACATTTAGGCTATTATAAATTAATAAAAATATTTTTCTTTCTTCAACAATAAATTAACTTTAGCTTACTGTAACTTTTTTTTAATTTTAAACTTTCTGACACTTTTGAAGTAACACTTAGCTTAAGCTAAGTTTGTTTAAAAACATTCTACAGCTGTACAGAAATCCTTCTTTATATTCTTATTCTGTAGCTTTTTTCTATTGAAGTTTTTTTGTTTTGTTTTGTTTTTTTACTTGTTAATCTTTTAAAAGAACTAAAACACGAACACACACATTAGCCTAGCTTGCACGTGGTCAGGATCATGAATATCACTGTCTTCCACCTCCACATCTTGTCCCACTGAAAGGTCTTCAGGAGCATTAACATCAATGGAGCTGTCATCTCCTATGATAATAATGCCTTCTTCTGGATACCTCCTGAAGCAGTCGCTTGAGGCTGTTTTACAGTTAATTTTTTCTTTAAGAAGTAGAAGGACTATATTCTAAAACAGTAATAAAAATAGAGTATAACAAATACATATACCAGAAACAGTCATTTATCATCATCAAGTATTATGTACTGTACATAATTGCGCTATACCTTTTTTGTTTTGTCTTTTTGCTTTATTATTATCTTTAATTAACACATAATCATACATGTTTATGGGGTGCAGCATGATATTTCAGTAGATGTATACAATGTATGATGATAAAATCTAGATAATTAACATATTCATCACCTCAAACATTTATCATTTATTTGTGTTGGGAACATTCAAAAATCTGCTCTTCCAGCTATTTGAAAATATACAATGAAGTGTTAATGATAGTCACCCTAGAGTGCTACCATATCTGCTGTACTTTTATATAACTGGCAAT
Source organism: Symphalangus syndactylus (assembly GCF_028878055.3). Classification (NCBI taxonomy): domain Eukaryota; kingdom Metazoa; phylum Chordata; class Mammalia; order Primates; family Hylobatidae; genus Symphalangus; species Symphalangus syndactylus. Next base: position 104,288,465 of record NC_072437.2, on the reverse strand, counting down.
GCAGTAGATTTGTTCACCCCAGCATCACCACAAACACATGAATAATGCATTGCACTATGATGTTACAATGGCTGTGACGTCACTGATAGGAATTTTTTAGCTCCATTATAATCTTATGGGAACCACTGTTGTATGTGTGATCTATTGTTGACTGAAATGTCTTTTTACAGCATATGACCACATAGATAATGGATGTAAGTGATACTGGTGAATATGAAGACAACAGGAAGGAATTAATGCAGAAGAAACCTTAGAGAACATCATCATTGAAAGGATCAACCATTAAAAGGATCTTTGTTGAAGGAGCAATCAGAGATGTCACAGGAAATTTTTAAAAAGGTGTTGTCATAGACACCAATGGAAGAGAAGAGAATTTCAAGAGGAAGAGAGTTCTAAGTAGTGTTTATGGAAAATGTTTCCAGGGAGCCAAGTTGCACTTATTTGATTTGGTAACTGGAAGGTTAATAATGCCCTCAGGAAAGAGTGATTTTAGTAGAGTGGTGGGGTGTTAATGAAATTAGTAAGGATAAAGAGTGAATAAGGGGTAAAGAAGAACAGAGAATTATAGAATAATCTTTCGAGAACCTTAGCTGTGAAGGGAAGGAAAAAGATGAAATTCATTCTGCATTTTTGTTAATAGCGAAAATAGCCTCTGATTAAAAACCATTTTTGCAATCCTTGGTGACCAGAATGAATTTGTCAGATCAGCAAATGTTCGTACACCCTTCTTTGATTCTCATAAAATGGAGTGGGTAACTCCAGACAGCCTTCATGGAGATAAGACCACTAGATTGTTACCGGGTTCCAGCAAGCCTACAGGACCAAGGAGAAACTGCCTTCACCCCAACAGCAATTGTTGAGGAAACTGAATTGGACTATTTCCCCACTGCAAGGCAAGATGATACCATGAACTGGATCACTGCACTAATAGGTCGATGAGAAAATAACTGACTTTTTCCTGGAGAAGTACATCTCTTGTAAAAGGTCAACAATATTCTCATAATCCAGATCATCTTTAGTGCTGCATTTTCAGTGCCTATCCTAGTTTCATGTAATCAAGTGGTGGTTAAAGTAAATATTTACATGTGAAAATAAATTTTTAGCATGGTGAAAAACAAGATTATTTTTAATATGAACAGGAGCAAGGAGAGAGCTTAGTGTTGCGAGGCCATCTGTGACCATGTAAGCTTAATTACTTCCATGAGCAATTGAATCTGGAAATCCCTCTGCTCATATATGCTTCCTCAACAACTTTCAGAATTGCCACTTCTCTGGGAAATGGGGAGGAATGGTTGTTTGTCCTATTCAGAAGCTTATGCTGTACCTTCTATATATGATTGCCTGAGATGTTTAGGTTGGCTCACCTAGAACTCTGTTCTATGGCTTCTGATATCCTTGTATTTTTCTTTTAGTTATTTATTTCTTTACAAGTGTTTACTTATCACATTTTATGCAGCAAATACTGTGATAGGATCTACCACTGACATATTTCGCCTTTTACTATGGCCCTTAGATGTTTCTACTCCTCTAAATTCTTTAAAACAAGTACTCTTTGTTACAATTATTTAAGCATATTATAGATCATAATGCCAATAATAATTTTTTAAAATAAATGCTTAACTTATAGCACACACAGCAATAGCCTTCATCAGGAGGGACATTTTTGTAAAAGGCTGTTTTTCTGTACTTAATGAATTTTTATTTGCTTGACATGAGTTTTTAAGTCATTAGTTTTCCCACTTTACTGACAAACGGCAGGTCTTTAAGGAAACCTTGGGATTAAGGATACAGCTAAGCTAGGGAGATGGATAGTTCAGGGCTAGTTATCAGCAATGAACTTAGTCTGCTGTTTGGCTGAAAGTTTGTGAATACACCAGTGATTAAAACTTTAGAGTCCCAGTGCCCAAGTCCGAATCTTGATTCCATCATGCCCTAGTTGTGTAAACTTGGCCACATTTCTTTTCCTTTTTCTTTTCTATTTTTTTTTTCCTTGAGACAGATTCTTGCTCTGTCACCCAGGCTGCAGTGCAGCGGCATAATCTCTGCTCACCGCAACCTCCACCTCCCAGGTTCAAGCGATTCTCCTGCCTCAGCCTCCTGAGTAGCTGGGATTACAGGTGTATGCAACCATGCCCGGCTAAGTTTTGTATTTTTAATAGACACGAGGTTTCACCATGTTGGCCAGGCTGGTCTCAAACTCCTGACCTCAGGTGATCCACCCACCTTGGCCTCCCAAAGTGCTGAGATTACAGGCGTGAGCCACTACACCCAGCCTGGACACATTTCTGAACCTTAGTTTGTTCATTTGTAAAATCTGAACAATAATTTTTCTTAATAAAGTTTTATGAGGATAAAACAAGATAATCCATGGAGAACGCTTTGTAGTTGTCAGTACATGGTAAGCACTCAACTTAATACATGTTAACTTTTGTTAACATCATTAATTTTTTGGTTCCTTTCACTCTGGGGCCCAGAATTTTGACTAATGGTAGAGGAAGGCTTACACACTGTATGTATACATCTTTTACAACCAAGAGGAGTAAAAGAACTCCAGACATTTTTTTTCTTTTATACTTTAAGTTCTGGGATACACGTGCAGCATGTGCAGGTTTCTTACATAGGTATACATGTGCCATGGTGATTTGCTGCACCCATCAACCTGTCATCTAGGTTTTTTTGTCTTTGTTTTTGTTTTTGTTTTGAGATGGAGTCTCGCTCTGTCATCCAGGCTGGAATGCAGTGGCGTGATCTCGGCTCACTGCAACCTCCACTTCCCGGGTTCAAGCGATGTTCCTGCCTCAGCCACCCGAGTAGCTGGGACTACAGGCGCCCACCACCACGCCCAGCTAATTTTTGTATTTATAGTAGAGATAGGGTTTCACCATATTGGCCAGGCTGGACTCGAACTCCTGTCCCTGTGATCCACCCGCCTTGGCCTCCCAAAGTGCTGGGATTACAAGCGTGAGCCACCGCACCCGGCCTGTGATCTAGGATTTAAGCCCTGCATGCATTAGGTATTTGTGCTAATGCTCTCCTTCCCCTTGCCCTAACTCCCCTGACAGGCCCTGGTGTGTGATGTTCCCCTCCCTGTGTCCATGTGTTATCATTGTTCAACTCCCATTTATGAGTGAGAACATGCAGTGTTTGGTTTTCCTGTGTTAGTTTGCTGAGAATGATGGTTTCAAGCTACATCCATGTCCCTGCAAAGGACATGAGCTCATTCTTTTTTATGGCTGCATAATATTCCATGGTATATATGTGCCACATTTTCTTTATCCAGTCTATCATTGATGGACGCTTGGGTTGGTTCCAAGTCTTTGCTATTGTAAACAGTGCTGCAATAAACATACGTGTGCATGTGTCTTTATAGTAGAATGATTTATGATCCTTTGGGTATATACTCAGTAATGGGATTGCTGGGTCAAATGATATTTCTGGTTCTAGATCCTTGAGGAATCGCTGCACTGTCTTCCACAATGGTTGAACTAATTTACACTCCCACCAACAGTGTAAAAGCCTTCCTATTTCTGCATATCCTCTCCAGCATCTGTTGTTTCCTGACTTTTTAATGATCACCATTCTAACTGGCGTGAGGTGGTATCTCATTGTGGTTTTGATTTGAATTTCTCTAATGACCAGTGATGATGAGCTTTCTTTCATACTTTTGTTGGCTGCATAAATGTTGTCTTTTGAGAAGTGTCTGTTCATATCCTTTGCCCACTTTTTGATGGGGTTGTTTGTTCTTTTCTTGTCAACGTGTTTAAGTTCCTTGTAGATTCTGGGTATTAGACCTTTGTAAGATGGGTAGATTGCAAAAATTTTCTCCCATTCTGTATGTAGGCTGCCTGTTCACTCTGATGATAGTTTCTTTGGCTGTGCAGAAGCTCTTTAGTTTAATTAGATCCCATTTGTCAATTTTGGCTTTCTTTGCCATTGCTTTTGGTGTTTTAGTCATGAAGTCCTTGCCCATGCCTATGTCCTGAATGGTGTTGCCTAGGTTTTCTTTTAGGGTTTCCATGGTTTTAGGTTTTATATTTAAGTATTTAATCCATCTTAAGTTAATTTTTGTATAAGGTGTAAGGTAGGGGTCTAGTTTCAGTTTTCTGCATATGGCTAGCCAGTTTTCCCAGCACCATTCATTAAATAGGTAATCCTTTCCCCATTGCTTGTTTTTGTCAGGTTTTTCAAAGATCAGATGCTTGTAGATGTGTGATGTTATTTCTAAGGCCTCTGTTCTGTTCCATTGGTCTATATATCTGTTTTGGTACCAGTACCATGCTGTTTTTGTTATTGTAGCCTTGTAGTATAGTTTGAAGTCAGGTAGTGTGATGCCTCCAGCTTTGTACTGTATAGACAGGCTCTTTTTTGGTTCCATATGAAATTTAAAGTAGTTTTTTCCAATTCTGTGAAGAAAGTCAATGGTAGCTTGATGGGGATAGCATTGAATCTATAAATTACTTTGGGCAGAATGGCCATTTTCAAGATATTGATTCTTCCTATCCATGAGCATGGAATGTTTTTCCATTTGTTTATGTCCTCTCTTATTTCCTTGGCAGTGGTTTGTAGTTCTCCTTGAAGAAGTCCTTCACGTCCCTTGTAAGCTGTATTCCTAGGTATTTTATTCTCTTTGTAGCAATTGTGAATGGGAGTTCACTCATGTTTTGGCTCTCTGTTTGTCTATTATTTGGTGTATAGGAATGCTTGTGATTTTTGCATATTGAATTTGTATCCTGAGAATTTGCTGAAGTTGCTTGTCAGCTTAAGGAGATTTTTGGCTGAGATGATGGGGTTTTCTAACTATACAATCATGTCATCTGCCAACTGAGACAATTTGACTTTCTCTCTTCCTGTTTGAATATGCTTTATTTATTTCTCTTGCCTGATTGCCCTGGCTAGAACTTCCAATACTATGTTGAATAGGAGTGGTGAGAAAGGGCATCTTTGTCTTGTGCTGATTTTCAAAGGGAATGCTTCCAGTTTTTGCCCATTCAGTATGATATTGGCTATGGGTTTTTCATAAACAGCTGTTATTATTTTGAGATATATTCCATCAATAGCTAGTTTATTGAGTGTTTTTAGCATGAAGTGGTGTTGAATTTTATTGAAGGCCTTCTCTGCATCTATTGAGATAATCATATGGTTTTTGTCATTGGTTCTGTGTATGTGAAGGATTACGTTTATTTGTTTGTGTATGTTGAACAAGCCTTGCATTCCTGTGATGAAGCCAACTTGCTCGTGGTGGATAAACTTTTTGATGTGCTGCTGGATTTGGTCTGCCAGTATTTTATTGAAGATTTTTGCATCAATGTTCATCAGGAATATTGGCCTGAAATTTTCTTTTTTGTTGTGTCTCTGCTAGGTTTTGGTATCAGGATGATGCTGGCCTCATAAAATGAGTTAGGGAGGATTCCCTCTTTTTCTATTGTTTAGAATAGTTTCTGATACCAGCTCTTCTTTGTACCTGTAGTAGAATTCAGCTAAGAATCTGTCTAGTACTGGGCTTTTTTTAGTTGGGATATTAATTACTACCTCAATTTCAGAACTTGTTATTGGTCTATTCAGGGACTCGACTTCTTCCTGGTTTAGTCTTGGGAGGGTGTATGTGTCCAGGAATTTATTAATTTCTTCTAGATTTTCTAGTTTATTTGTGTAGAGGTGTTTACAGTATTCCCTGATAGTAGTTTGTATTTCTGTGGGATCAGTGGTGATATCCCCTTTATCATTTTTTATTGTGTTTATTTGATTCTTCTCTCTTTTCTTCTTTATTAGTCTGGCTAGCGGTCTATCTATTTTGTTAATTTTTTCAAAAAACCAGCTCCTGGATTCACTGATTTTTTTGAAAGGTTTTTTTGTGTCTCTCTCCTTCAGTTCTGCTCTAATCTTAATTATTTCTTGTCTTCTGCTAGCTTTTGAATATGTTTGCTCTTGCTTCTCTAGAAGAACTCCAGACTTTATAAAGTATCTAAAAATATTTGTTATAAATACTAAATCAATACTTGATGATAAAAGCTAGACACAAAATACAATTTCTGATCCCTGTCTTCAATTCTTCTGAAGATCTGTTGATCACCCTTTTCCATAGAAGCTAAGGGAATGGTTCTTGCTGGTTCAGTTTGTCTTCTCTGTGATCCACATGGCTTTGTCCTGTGAGGTCTGATATGCTTTAGAATGTCTTCTTCCAAAACACAGATCTCTAGTCCTAAGTCTTTATTAGTGTGTTTCTCTGCAATGTTTTGCTTTCCTCCAATGGCCCAGAAACATGTGGCTGTGATTTTGCTGCTGCAGCTTACTGAGATTTCAAGCTGAGCTTTCTGAATCTTTATCTGTATTCTGTCTGGCACCTGCCTCCTCCCTGTTCTACCCCTTTTCATAATGAGAAGGGAATTTTAAAATATTTTGTCAAGAAGAATAATTTTGGTTTGCACGTGCACTAAGTAATTATGGACAAGGTTTTCACTGAGGCATTTTCAACAATAGTGGAAGTCTGGAAGCAACTCAAATGACCATCGAATGGGAATTCCTTAAATAGATTATGGTACATCCATATGTAGAAAATGATACAGCCATGTAAAAGGCAGCTTTTCTGTACTAATATGGAAAGTACTTCAGTCCCTATTAAGAGAGAAAAGCAAGATGCGGAAGAATTTATACAGTATGTCAATGCTTCTGATAACATTTTAAAAGACTATACATGTATTTGCTTTCTGCAAATAGCATGTTTCTGGAAAGATAAATAAGAAACAGATAATAATGGTTGTCTCTGGATAAGAGATAGGATGAGAGGGAGACTTATTTTATGTGCACTTTGTATTGTTGAACTTGTGACTATTATTAGCTACTTGAAAATAATACAGAGATAAGGTATAATATATGAAATATATATAACCCAGACATAAAATGATAGATATGCTTATCCTTCAAAATATTTAGTAAATATGCCCTTCAATTTCACCGCCTATTAGAGTTCAAGGCCAGTCCCCAAATTTCTGCAAATTCCTGGGGTGGGGAGTGCTATTTTCAAAGGCTGTCTCAACCACTGCATTCTTATATATCCATATCCTGCCTTTGTTCCTTATCACTTTGACCCCAACATGAAACTTAGCTTTGTCTAGAGCACCCTTGACATAAGTAACTCCAGATTAGAAAAAAGACTCCATCTTACATTTCAAAAGGCACTCTACCAACCGGGACCAGATGTTTTGCCTGATCAATAAGGACTGCATCCAACCACATAAGGACACAACCAAGCACGCTCCTCCACCATCAGTCCTCATCAGAAGACCCTGTGGCCATAAAAAGCAGGATTTCAGCAGCTTGAAATAGCCATGTTAACAGACACCATCTTGCTGTCTTGTGATAAACACCTAGTATCTGCTGCTGAAGACTCCGCCCACATCAAAGGCTCTTTCTTACAAGACCAAGGGACCTTTAGGCCCAGATCAGGATATTCTTTCTGTTCACATCATTCTTCCTGGACTAGTTTGTTTTCTATCCCCTTTCTCTTGATGTTAAATGTTACTTTGTTTGTTGTGGCATGTTTAATTTATATCATTTATGTATTGATGAAGTATACTATTATGTATGGTTTGCAATATTGACTGACGTGAGATGGCTTGCGCTTGTGTGCCTGTGGCTCTGATTACCTAGTGAACAGGAAGTACTAAGGAGAATTGCCTCCTTGGGAACTCTGTGGAGCGCATGGCTTTCATGATTGAAATAGCATCAATGAAAGTCTGACATTGTGGGAAAACACAAACATGTGTGGACCTGGTTATCTCTGACCTTACATCACTCATGATAAGCTTCTCTGGTTTCAAACAAAACAAAAGAAAGAAATGAAAAACTCAGTTACTATGCAGCATCATGAACAACTGTAAATGGAACAGTAGGCAATCTTCCTTCAGTTGCCCTTCCATTGTGATGTTTTAGTAACCCCACCAGCCTGGCATCTCTCCATCGGGCTGCCTCCTCTGTCCTCTTTTCATATTTAAAAAGCAAAACAAAGGAACTTAATCTGCTGCATAGCCATTCTGTGATGTTATTTCACAGCGTAAGTATGCCATTGAGCCTACTTCAGTGCAGTCTATCTCAGTTGGCTTATCGATGCATTTTCCCAAATAGGGCCAACTTATCTGAAAATAAATTTTGCTATCAGTTCTTAAAATTATGTAAAACAACACATATTTGCTAGAGTTACAACACCAAAATCATTACTGATGTATGTTGCTCCGATATTCACCCTTTAGATGTTGGCGTTCTTCAGGGCCTTTTCCCTTCCTTCTACATCATTATCTACCTAGACCATCTCATGGTCTCCCGTGGCTTTAGTTATCTCTGCTTACTAAAGCCTCCCACAAGTACTTCTTCAACCCCAGACCTCTTGTATCCAACTACATATATCTTCATTTAGCAAACTCACAAATCTATCAAACCCAATCTGTCCAAAACAAAATCTGTAATTTTTCTCCCAAAGCTGTGTCTCCAGTGTTCCTTGTCTCTGTATATTGCACCACCATGTACAAAGTTGCTTATGCTAGAAAACCGACATTCTTGCTTCTGCCCTCACCCTCATCCACATCAGATCCATCCCTTCAGTAGATCCACTTTCCTCCATCTCCACCATTGCTATCTTAATCTAGTTATTGTCAACTAACTTGAGCCAACTTGGCCAGTCAATCTCATTTTCAGGTTCATGTTGACAGTAGTACTAGCTTCAGACATATGGAGATCGATGAGAACTCTAGTATCTTCCTCCATAAGCTTGTTGCCAGATGGGGTGTTACAATGAAAGCAAGTCTCAGACTAGATGCTGCCACATGGCATTTGCAAGTAAGCGCAGAAACTGTCATATAGTCCGTTCCATTTGTTTGTACTTTGGGACTTTGCAAAGTACCCAGCATGAGAAGTTCCACTGAGCAGTTGCAATAGTCTAGCAATGGGATGCAGCTCACCTTCTTATGGATCAGAATTCTCTGTGAAGTGGTGGGACATGGAAACAAGTGGCCCTAGGCCTAGGGTACCACTCCTAAATTAAGAGGCCACTGGGCTTGCCAGATTCTCAGAACACTGTTCACACAAACGTAGTGGCTGTATAATTCACCAGCATCAATTCGTTTATTTTAAATGCTACTCATTGCACTAATGAAATATTCTATCTAGCATTCCTTATACCAATTAACAAACGCTCTGGTGAAGAAGTAACAGTGATATTTGAAGTCGTTTGTTGTAACTGTCTTGTCTGATGAGGATATATTAAATGTTAAGTAATCTCCTCCAGGGTAGAGATTAAAAAGAATTTACATATATTTGTATGTAATTACATATATAATATTATATGTAATTATACTCAAAAGGTATATTTTTGAGTACACGTACCTACATATGTATACATATATATATACACACGCGTATATATATGTGGGTATGTGTAGAATATTATAAATACATATGTTTATAGTATATACATATATACATGTATATATGCATATGTGGGTGTGTGTAGAATATACGTATATATATATACATACACATGTGGGTATGTGTAGACAGACACATATATGTACATTTATATATCACATTTTAAAATTTCATTAAGGACAATATATTCCTTATCTGCAGACTCCTAATTCGTCATCCTGCATCCTGGCTTTCTGTTCTCTAAACCTGTGTTTCACAGTAGTGAAATAACCAATTTTAAAAATCATAAATCTCATTCCTCTGCCTCAATGATTCTCAATTCTCTTTTTCTGGCTGGTCTGTATGTATCTTACCACCCTGTCTCATGACACTCTCCTCCTTATCTATTGGGCCTGATTACATCATTGTCCTCCTTTTTGTTCCTTCAACTTGGCAAGGCATCTTGTGTCTTGTAGCGTTTGCACTTCTGTCCTCCCTTGCATAGAACATCATTCTTCGCCTCTCTTGGCCTATGTAATCCTCTGCATAAGTGAGGTCACAGCTTAAGCCCATTCTTCAAGGAAACATTGCTGACTCCTCCCCAGTTCAGAGGAAGTGAGCTTCCTGGTAGACCCACCTAGGACAAAGTTGCAATTAATTAATTACAGAATTGTCTGTTTTCTCACTTGAGTATTGTCATTACAGGGACAAGTTTCATGTCTCTCTTACTCACTTAGCACTGCCTTTGTCTGGGTGTTTAATAAATATTTACTGCATGACTGAGTGAATGTAATGGCTATATTGTATCTGAGGAATTTCAGCCACATGCTTACGTTGTGTGTCCTGTTGGCACATGGGTTTGTTGGTAGTTATGTCTGGGAATATCAGTTGGTGTTGGTGTTGACTTTTTAATGATATTCTCTGGAAAATAATATGACACATCAATTCCTCAAACTAGATATACAGAGAATACATACATCTGATGTCCTGTGAAATTTAAATCTTAAATCCTTCTTATCTGCTGGCTCCCAGCAGTCTTTCAGAAGAAAAAACATTTAGGACAAGAATGAATACAAACAATTGCATACCATGTCTGGAAGGAGTTTCTTCATCACTTTTTCTCAGGCCCTTCTTAGGAAAGCAAAGCAAAGGTCAAAGGTGACCACAGGAAGACCTTTAAAATGGGACTCAAAGGAATTTTCCCAGCAAACTAGGTTGAAAACTGTGCCAAGAATTAACTCCATATGGGGAAATCTTACAAAATGCAAAATCCATTTGTCCTCTTTGCTCTAGTAAACACAAATTAGAAGTCTATTTGTTTATATTGCGAAGACTGAGCTTCTTTTATGGTATTGTTCCATAATGTCTTAGAGGCAATACAAGAGATAATTTATGCATTGAAAAATTGCCAGTAATCTCTCAGGCATTAAAATGATCATATATTTTCTCCCAACTTGTATGGTTTATTTACAAAGCAGATGCTTGGGCCTAACAGAGATTATTATTCAGGAGGCAAGGTATAGGGCCCAGTATTCAGTGCTTAAAAAATAAGTTAAGACATTAAAAGATATAGAAAGCCATCAGGAAAATAGACCAAATACATATTAATCCTCTTCGTTCATAGAGACCTGGGTCACTCTTTTTATCTACTGTGGAAAGTTCCATCCTATGACATCCTCTCCATGGGAGAGATGGGTGATGTTGGAGGGTATTCGTGGATCTCCTGCTGAGGAAATGGGACCTCTTGAGTTGTAATTGGAAGTGAATACCGTTACAAGTGAAGGAATAAAAAATAGGTAGCGTTTTGTTTCTCCAAGCAGTGGACTGCATTGTTTTTTCAATAAGATTTACTAGCATAGATGTGCCTTCCTTGCTTCTTTATTTTAGAAAAAAAAATCTGAATTTCTTTAACAAATAAGTGATGGGTAATAATTAAAATGGCATTCTCTAACACATTTACTAGATAAATGTACTTACAATGTTCTGACTCAAAATTTCTTAGGAACACACCCTCTTTCCAAAGAAAGATCCACTTGTAAATCTACTTTCAAATGAAAAGAACAAAATTTTGCTCACTTGGCCATTCTTGAACAGAGCTGCTATTTGAAACATATGACCCATATATTTTGGTATGAAGTCAGGATTTAGAAATGTAATAAGTTTTTTGACTTTTTGGTAGAAATCAAGGCTGAGGAGAAGAATGTGAATTGTGACCAGGAGTGGATAGCTTTGAGCTGCCAGACAAATAGGTCTTTATCAATTATCTTTTGGAACCTGTCAGGAGAGAATTCAGATCTCTTAATTCTCAGACTCCCTAGGACCTCGTTTTCTTTGGAGGACTGAGACTTCTCAGAAGAGCAGAACTTTCCAGAGAAATGGGGAGGAGGCTACTAAGAGTCTTTTACAACATAGTTCAATCTGGAGTCTTAGATTGGAACTGAAAAGGAAATTGAAAAATTCCAAAAATTTGACCAAAAACCATTGAGCGGATGCATTTTCAGGGAGAAAAGGCATGTATGCCTGCACGTGTGTCTATGTGCCTGCATGTGTGTGTGCACCTGCATGTGTGTGTGCCATGCATTGTGTGCATGCATGTGTGTGTGGATGCATGTGTGTGCATGCATATGTGTGTGTGCCTGGCCTGCATGTGTGCGTACATGCATAAGTGTAGTGATGGGCATAGGCAGTTTAAGGTTAATAAGAGTCAGTATTTTTCAATATTTCCATATTTTCCTCAGCTTTGACATCCAACAGTGACAGAAAGGAATGACGGAAAATTTTTAATTATAAATAGCTGACTCTTGCAAGGGTGGCAATAAAATATATAATAGAATTCTGAGCCAGGCTTCAGAGACCAGAATGGGTGGTGGGAATAGTACATATAGATTTGATTAATTTGGATAACAGCCCTGTGTGGACGGAGTGAGGGGTGTCTAGTAATTCCCTCTGGGCCATTGGAAATCTTCATTCTCTCTATAATTGATTTTTCTAGAGGCAAAATTTAAGCCAGACAAATAGGAGAATAAAATTCTGATTTTATTACGACAGTTTGAGTCACAAAGGTAAAATGATTATATAGAGTTCTGAGTGTCTGACATGGGACATTTGTTCTTTCTTCCTAAGCATATGCCAGCTATTGCCAATGTGGTTTTTCTTCCACGGTTCTAGAGGTGACACCAGACAAGGCAGGGTATATGCAAGTTTCTCCAGAACATTCGTCTTCGACCTGGCAGGAGTCCCACTTGCTCACTCTCAGGGTCCTGGACAAGATTGCTTTGACCTTTCCTGCTTCATGATTTTGCTTCTTTGGTTCCTTTTTGGATTAAATCATTCTTTTACTGTTGTTTTCTTTTAAACTCTAGCTATGCTTGGAGTTTAAAGCCATAGAACAGTAACAGTATATGTCAGTGTAAAACAGGCTGGCTTGGAGACCCATTCCTGCCACTTACTAGCTGGGCAAGTGTTGAAATCATGAAAACTTTGTTTCTTCACCTTTAACTGAAGGTGAAAAGAGTACTTAATGGGAAACTCACAACATAGTACCTAGCAAATAGTGAGTGTTCAATAAATGTATTATTTTTTCACTGTTAATATTTTCACATTTTGAAGTGACTAGTGCTCTGTTATGACTTAAGGAGCCTACAAGAACCACCTTTTTTACATAAAGTGAAGAGTCTGCATCTGACTCCGAATTGGAAATTTGCTTCTTCATCTTCTCTAGATTTCTCTGGCAATAAGCTTCCTTGGAGAATATTTTAAAGCCTATGAAGTGGTCTCTAATTGTATTATCACACACACTGAAGACCTATTTTGTCAGATCATTATGCAATGAAGGACACTGCACAGCTATTCTGTGGACTGATATTTTTAATAACAGCTCACAACACTCATCACATTGGATATGGTGTTTACTTTAAATTACATTTCCCAGTTGGGGCTGGAACCCTTCAGACTTATGTGTGTCCAGTCAGGCTCTGGAGGAGGAGATCTGCCAACAGGAGGAGTAATGAAAGGACACTACTGGGAACACAGTTCACTGTGCAGGCATTAGAGAACTAAGCCTTTCATTACTTTGGGAGATAGCATATATGAAAAGCTATGAGTGTTGTAACACTGCCTGAAGTATTCACAAATGTGAAGAAGAAATATTCAGCACAAAGCAAAGGACCCCAGAGCTGGTGTCTAGGATGCGTTCTTTGTTGTTTCCTGAGCTCCGGATCTTAGAGATTTCTCTAGAGCCCAATCTTCCCCTCCTCTGCCTCTGCAAGTTGTCAGTAGTCATTCTCAGACACTGGGGGCTGCGTGGGGACATGATTAGGCTCTGAAGGAGCCGTTCCCATGAGCTTCTGCTGAAAGTGTCAGGTTGCTGAAGCAGACATTTCCAGGCACTTGATTTCGTTTTTCCACCTCTGGCAAGTGGTTTTGAGCTATTCAGTTAGTAAAGAAAATGGTTGGACTGTTTGGGAAGATATAGGACATAAGGAAACATTGTTTTGACCTAGTTAAGCAAGTGAATAGATGGTTGTATTTTAATGATTGGGGCTATCATTTTTTTAGGAAAACTGTAATTGTTAATTATAAATGCTTATTAAAATAAGTATTAGGAGCAACATAGCTTTATGAAACATGCTATATACAATTTCCTTCCTTCTCTCCCTCATTCTTCCTTTCCTCCTTCTCTCTTCATTTCTTCCTTCTTTTTTCTGTTCTTCCCTTCCTCCTTCCTTCTCTCCCTTCTGCCCTTCATCTTCTCCTCCTTCTCTCCTTTTCTTCCTTCTTTCTTCCATTTTATTTGTAAGTGAGAAAAGCTGTGCTGTATGTGAGAGGCTACGCTACAAGCAAAAGGTCTTTGCCCTTAAGAAGCAGTCTAAAGGGAGACAGACATATTAATAAATAGAGCTACAATTACAGAAGTGTGTGCAGGGTCCTGTGAGGAACATAGTAGGAAGTGGTCATTTTATTTGGAAAGTTTGGGAATGCTATCTAAAGGAGCTGTCACTTGAGCTTTGTTTCTGTTAAAGAAAAAGCAGCAACTGAATTGAGCACTTTTCAGACTTTATTACAATCATGTGTACACACACACACATACACACACACACAGCCAGTAAAGAAATAGACTCCTCTAGAATCTTAGAATAGGATTTTAGGCAGAACAAGAAAAAAACATTGTTTACCAAAACCCAAGACTGAATGCTTAGCCACGATACTTAACAAATTGCCTCAGTCTTTGTGTTCAGATCTTCAGGACCCAACTTTGGGGCAGTTAAGTACATAAATGTTCATTGCTGTAGTATTGTTGTTGTTGTTGTTGTTATGTTTTTTGGGGGGAAAATTGTTAGACTTGTAAAGATTTGGTACAGATTTTGGTTAACTTACTGTTGGTAACATATATAGTAGGTATTACGTGCAAATTCTCAGTCAGAAGAAATGGATATTCATCAAATTCTTTCTTAGTAATAAAATATGTATAGATATCTCGGCAGGGTGGTAAAAGAGGGTACTCCAGGAAACAGGGAAAGCATCAGCAAAGGAATAGTCAGTTCCGATGGTTAAATGGAAATTGTTCATTATGGCGGGAGAGTGGGCCCAGAGGGAATGAGGCTACGAGTGGTGCAAGGGCCGAATCTACCACTTAACTCCTGATGGCAGGCATGTTTGTGAACACAGCCGGGATTGCTTAACTGGTGAGTTGCTTAACTCCTGATCCCTTTCATTTCTTTCTTCTCTTTGGGCACTTCCACCGTATTTATGTTTATGCATATAATGATGTCCTACATTTCAGTAAGGCTGTTTATTTTATTTAATTTTTCCCCTCTCTTCTAAGTACATAATTTCTACCGATCTTTCTTCAAGCTTGCTGATTCTTTCTTCTGCCAACTCACATATACTGTTCAGCCCTTCAAGTGAATTTTTCATTTTGCTTTTTGTATTTTTGAGCTGCAGATCTTTCATGTGGTTCTTTTTTTAAAATAGTAATTACTACCTGCATTAGACCAGGTTCTTCAGAAAAATGGAACCAATGGGATATGTATAGGTATATAGAAAGATTTATTCTCAGGGATTGGCACACATGACTACGGAGGCTGAGGCGTCTCACGATCTACCCTGTGCAAGCTGAAGACCTTGGAAAGCTTGTGGTGTAGTTCCAGTCCAAACCTGAGGCCTGAGAACTGGGTAGCGGCTGGTGTGTAAGTCTCAGTCCCGGTCCAAAGATCTGGGAGCCCAGCTGATATCTGAAAGCAGGAGAAGATGGATTTCCCAAATCTAGCAGAGAGAACAAATTGATCCTTTCTCTAGCTCCTTGTTCTATTCAGGCCCTCATTGGATTGGATACTGCCCACTCATACGGTGAGCATGATCTTTACTCACTCCACTGATTCAAATGCTAACCTCTCCCAGAAGACCACACCCAGAAACAGTGTTTTGCCAGCCATCCGGGTATTAGCCCAGTGAAAGTAACACATAAAATTAAGCATCATATTATCTCTATTAATATTCTCTATATGATGAATTATTATTGTTATATCTTCCTTTGATTCTTTAAGTGTGATTTCCTTTATTTATTAGAACATTTTGATAATAGCTGCTTTGAAATCTTTGTGTGCTAATTCCAAACTAGCTCCTTTTGGAGGCATGATTTTTACCTGCCTTTTTTTTTTCTCATGAATAGGTTATACTTTTCTGTTTCTTTGCATGTCTCCGAATTTTTATTAGAAATTGAGCATCTTAGATAACATATTATTATAGCCACTTTGAATGTTATTCTCCTTCCCATTTCAGAGAACTTAGTACTTCTTCTTTTTTTATTTATCACAAATAAAATATATTTATTTACAGTAAATATTATTTATTTATCAGGTGGGGCTGGACTAATTCTGTGGAGTCAATTTCCCCCACACTGTGCAGCCTCCAATGTCTTGCTCAGATATTTTTTCCAGGACCTTTTGTCCTGGCTTCCTGGGGGTTCCATATGGGTTTGCATAAATGAGATATTGGTGGAAGATTATGATTAAGCTCATATCCAGTTATATTCTCATCCTGTTTTCACAAATTACTTATGTGTGTGGCTTGCAGATTACCCTCACATTTTGGGGAGTTTACCATTTTGCCCATGTTCATCCAGGGGCTAGAAGCTTGGAGATATTCTCTCCAATCCCTCCTTACAGGAGATGGTGTTGGACATGTGGACAGACTTCCAATCCCCCAGGGATGATAATGGTTTCATTTTTAAGCCAAGCCTTCTAGGAAATACCCCTGGGTCAGAGTAGCTTATTTTTAGCCAGTATTTGGTCAGAAGTTGTGCTTAAGCCCCTTGATCCAGTAAGACTAAAAGAATCTTTGCAGGTAGATTGGTGCATGTCTTGGGAACCCTTCTGAGGCTGCCCCACATCCTGCCTGAATTGTTTCTGAGACGGTGCAGTGTAGGGCATGCGCACAGCCTTCTAGATGCCCAAGGATAACATTGATCATGGAAGGGCTCTTCTTGGCTGACTTCTTCACTCTTTCTCTCTGCTGTTTTTTGGCTGTTCTGCCCTTTTGCTCTTTGCTACTAGCATCTTGGAACCACCAGCCCCCTCTTCATTACTTGTCACCACTACTGCCATTGTTTTTGACAATATCTTTAGGCATGAACTGCTCCATGCTCTGTTCCAAAGTTGTTCACCTCAGGCAGAGCTGTGGAGTTCTCTATTCTTACAACCTGCTCCTTCCCCTGGGAGAGCCTCAGAGCCATTATACCAGAGCTAGGGATAATATTCCACTTCTCCCAGAATGGCACCCACTCTAAAGCAGGGCTGAGTGGATGGTTGCCTTTTACTTTCTTGGCTGCTTCACTGGTGTGGAACCTCCTCCCTGTGAGCAAGCTGTAGTAGAGACAGTCAGTGCTCTCAGCTTGCTGCACCCGGGCCAGAGCTCTCACCCTGTGAATGTGAGCTGGGTGAGAGAAGGGATCCCATTTCCATTGGCCATGCCTGCTCAGAACAGTGCTTCCACAATGTGAGACTGTGGAGAATGAGAGATATTAGTGGCCTATCCCTTCCAGGGTGAAATTATAGTCCTAGAGTACAAGCTGAGGAGAGCAGGAGACCCCAGCTTTTTGCCTGTGCCCACCTGGAGTAGTTCTTCCACCTCATGGAGCTGGAGTTGGGGCTGGGTGATGGGAGCAGCCATCACTCAAATGCCAGAGACTCACACTGTTTGCATCAAGATTTAGTAAAACTTGACTAAATCTTTTTCCATTTGCTGCATACTCCTATGAAAATATCTGGAGATGTAAAGTGGTTTTTTTGTTTGTTTTCTTTTTCTATCCTTTCACCAGTTAAATGCTTGCTTTGCTGGGAAAAGCATTCACCTAGAGCCTCACATTGCCATTCATTCCCCATGTCCCTTCTCCTATTAGGCCATTTATAAAGTTTTGAAATTTGGGGGTGTGCTAATTGCCACCCAGCAAGCAGGCTGTCAGTTTTGCAAAAGCGTCAAAGAAATGCCATTGTTATTGTTAATGGAAATGATTTTTAAATGATAAATCCATATCAGTTAAATGGATAACATCTTACCAAGTTATTATATTGAGCGTGATGGTGATAACATCAGCTACAAGTCAGACTCAGCATCTGGTATGTTTTTTTTTTTTTTTCTGAAATGGAGTCTTGCTCTGTCACCCAGGCTGGAGTGCAGTGGCACGATCTCAGCTCACTGCAACCTCCGCCTCTCGAGTTCAAGTGATTCTCCTGCCTCAGCCTCCTAAGTAGCTGGGATTACAGGCATGCGCCACACCTGGCTAAATTTTGTATTTTCAGTAGAGATGGGGTTTCATCATGTTGGTCAGCTGGACTCGAACTCCTGACCTCATGATCCGCCCGCCTCGGCCTCCCAAAGTGCTGGGATTACAGTCGTGAGCCACTGTGCACAGTCTGTTATGTTTCTTTCCAAAATTCTTTTTTTTTTTTTTTTTTTTGCTAAATTAGAAACTTCTAAGTAAAAAAGAATGCAAGTGGTTGCTGGCTCTGTTGACTAGATTTCGGGGGAAGGCAAGAGCTCAGAATTTCTGGGGAGATTTCCCTCTGAAGATGACTTCTGGCACTCTGTCAGGTGTAAAGCCAGCAGGATTAGGAGGGTTTCAGCATGGGATAAAGCAGCTTATGGTTTCCTAATCTACTCTCTTATTACATTCTACTCTGGAAAATAATTTTTTCCCATTTTTATTGCATCATGTGGAGGTGGTTTTAAAATGTAACTGACTAATATGAAGTCTACTAATTCTCTGGTTGAGTGAAAAACTTCACAGACTTTTTGGAGAAAGGAAAACTCTCAGCAATTAGTCTATCATATTTTGACTTTCTTATAAAATCCTGATATTACAGCCTCAGCAGTAACATCTTGAAATTTCACCTCTGAAGTGACAGCTTTAGGCTATCTAGAGTTCATGTTCTATTGTTGAGCTATGACACATGAGCAAGTTTCACTGAATCGTAGAAATGGTTTCTGGCAGCCTTGTAAGTGTCAGGGTGAGCTGATTTTGTAATAACTTTAACTTCAGTAGCTGAGGTGAGCATCTTCTTGATGGTCAGAAAACTTCAGAGTGGAAAAGCAGATATATATTGCCAATTTATTTGCAGAATAAGCTGAAAATGAATGTATTCTGTTGGCTCAATTTGACTGCATCACAATTGTTCCTCTCACCACACCACTGAATTAAGATGAGGAGTCATTTGTTGACTGCTAACTGTTGCCCATGAGTAGAGTGCTCATTGGATGATGGTGTCAGAGACCCTTCCTTATAGAGCCCTTAGCTCAAGGTTTGTCAGTACTGAAATCAACACATTGTTTTTCAGTCTACACCACCATAAAATAACCCTTTAAAAAGTTCTTTTTTCAAAAACATGGTTTCAGTGCCAAATAGGTCAAAGCGTCCTCCAGTCCATCAGTTCCATCCACACAGTGCACAAGTGCCAAGAGCTGACTCATACAGCACAACACTGCAGTTCACTTCTGATGCTAACTACCCAGAGTTAGTGCAGACTGCACGAGTTCAGGGCAGATCCCCAACATGACTGTGCTTATGTCAGATGCTAGCGGTAAGTTTGGGAATCCTCAGGCCTCCTGCACTTCTGACCAACTGGCTATAAATTTGGGAGTTCCCATAACCCCCTCAAGTTTGATAATTGGCTAGAAAAACTCACAAAGCTCGGGAAAATGCCATACTTACAATTACAATTTATTATAAAGAATACAAATTAGGACCAGCCCAAAGAAGAGGAGTAGAGGACAAGATCTGGGATAGTCCCTTTGCCAATATCTTATTAAGCTATTTCTCTGAGCCCAAGATTATTATCACTTAAAAACATAGAGGAAATCTTCTTGATACTGGTCTAGGCAAAGATTTTTTTTTTTAATATGACCTCAAAAGCACTGACAACAAAAGTAAAAATAAACTAATGGGATTGCATTAAGCTAAAGAACTTATGCACAACAAAGGAAATAACCAACAAAGTGAAGAGACAACCTACGGAATGGAAGGAAATGAACCATGTATCTAGTAAGGGATTAATATGTAAAATATAATATAAGAAACACAACTCAATAACGAGAAAACAAATCACCTGATTAAAAAATGGGCAAAGGACCCAAATAGACATTTCTCAAAATAAGACATATAATTGGCCAACAGCTTTATGAAAAATACAACATCACTAATCATCAGGGAAGTGCAAATTAGTGAGATGTTATCTCATACCTGTTGGGCTGCCTATAATCAAAGCAAAAAATAAAAAATATTGGTGAGGATATGGAGAAAAGAGAACCCTTGTACATTGTTGGTGAGAATGTCAATTCGTACAGTCACAAAACAGTATGGAAGTTCCTCAAAAAATTAAAAATAGAACTATGATCCAGCAATTCTATTTTGGGTGTATATTTAAAGGAAATGAAATCAGTGTGGTGAAGTACCTGCACCTCCACATTCACTCCAGCACTATTTACAATAGCCAAGATCTGGAATCAATCTAAGTGTTCATTAACAGATGATTGGATCAAGAAGATGTGATATATATATATATATGTATCTGATATATATAATCACCAGATATATATCTGATAAAATACTATTCAGCCTTAAAAACAGGGTAAATCCTGTAATTTGCAACGACATGGATGAGCATGGAGGACATTATGCTATATAAAATAAGCCAGACAAATACTGTGTGATCTCACTTATATGTGGAATCTAAAAAGGTCAACCTCACAGAAGAAGAGAGTAGAATGGTAAATACCAGCACCTAGCGGGGCAGGGGTTGAGGGTGACGTCGGTCAAAGAATACAAAATGTCAGTTACATAGAAGGAATAAATTCAAGAGTTCTATTGTATGACATGGTGACTATAGTTAATAACAATGTGCTGTATACTGAAAAATTGCTAAGATAATAATTCTTTTTCTCACTAAAAAAAGTTAAGTACACGAGGTAAAGCATATGTACATTAGTTTGATTTTGTCATTGCATAATGTGCACATATATCAAAACATGCTTTACATAATAAATATATATATAATTTTTGTCAACCAAAAAAGGAAAATATCTTTAAATAATTGTTTCATTCTTCCTTTCATATTACTTTGAATTCAATAAACTATTGTGCTGAAAATAAATTTTAAAAAATCATTTGTACCTGTGTACGCCCAAAAATGCGACTTCAAGACTGGCTTCTCTGAATTTGGACTCTTCTTTAATAATTGCTAATGCTTACTGAGTGTTTATTATTTCCCAGGCATTCATCTCAGCACTTTACATGCATTTTACCCTCATAAAAACTCTGTAAGATCAGATACTTAATAGTACCACTGAACACAAAAGGTAAGTGGGGCAAAGATATATTATATCCAAAGTAACTTAAAGTGACAAAACTGGTAAGAGACAGAGCTCAGATATACACACAGGATGTTCAGTTTCAAAGCCTGTGCCCTAACCTATCAGAACATGCCATTTGTAGCAACAAAAGCATCAGTTTTGCACTGAAAAGTTCTGGAGAAACTCAGTTGGTTCACCATAAAAGCAACTGTTCTTTGTTTTTAAAATGATGCAAAAACATCAGTGATTGTAATGCCCTAATATGACTTTTTAAAAAAAAAAAAAACGCATCAAGAATTCAGGTCAATCCAATAAAATCCAATTTTCCAATATTTATCATTCATTGGATTCTTGTGAAAAATGTTCACTTGTAAATTCACTATCCTAACACGAGCAGAGACAAACTCTTTACACCGGAGACCTCTTCACTATTTATTATGAAGTTAGTCTAAGTTACATGACTGTTTCTATTTTCATGACTATTTTTATACCTTAATAAAGGATTTTTCTTTTTTTGTGTGTGATGGAGTCTCATTCTGTTGCCCAGGCTGGAGTACAGTGGTGTGATCTTGGCTCACTGCAGTCTCCACCTCCTGGGTTCAAGCAATTCTCCTGCCTCAGCCTCCTGAGTAGCTGGGACTACAGGCATGCACCACCGCACCTGGCTAATTTTTGAATTTTTAGTATAGACGGGGTTTCGCCATGTTGGCCAGGCTGGTCTTGAACTCCTGACCTCAGGTGATCCACCCGCCTCGGCCTCCCAAAGTGCTGGGATTACAGGAGTGAGCCACTGTGCCTGGCCAATAAAGGACTTCTGAATCACTGACACATTAAAAAAATTATAATTATAGCAATAAAAGTTCAAGAACACTGAGAAAACATTTGAATGATGTAAAAATGCATTAATCAATAAATCGTCTCCTGTCTGAAATGGGGTAGTAACCTAAGTGGACTGTGTGAGTCCTCCACAGTACTAATCTATGTGAAGTGCCTGAGTGAATGGAACAGAACCCCAGAGACACACGGAGCTGGAGTCTTCATTGCCGGTGGGCAGGTACTGACAGGCCTGCTGGAACGCTTTGATTAGATTCCTTCATTCTTGCTATAATCATTTCTTATTCTGAAAAAAGTTATGTTTCTCTTGTGGAAGGGATTTTTACTTTGGTTTTTGCAGCTACCAGGAGGAGAAATGTCAGTCTTCCTAGTCCGACAAGGAAGAGTGAAGTTTTTGCGTAGAGATCTCATTAACAGAGAACAGACAGGATACAACATCATCAAGAGCAAAAGTGCAAAGTAATGAGAGAGTACCGTGTACTTTTTCCTGTTTTTCTCGTACACGACACTGATACAACCTATTTTATTTATACTCATTTATTGTCCTAAAACTTGGCGTGTATTTGAAAAGTGATGAGGTGTTCTTTATTCACATATTTTATAAACCCTTCCCACAATTATGAAAGGAGGTAGAAGAGATATTTCAATTAATTTGGTCACTATTCTTTATTACTTTTAAATTCTCCTAAAACTCAGCAAGCTGACTTTGAATGGACCTTAGTGAAAAACATATTTTTAATTAAAAAAATTCACATCCAGAACTTTTGTGCTCAGCTGCCTTGATCCTAGCAGTTCTGATTGCTGTAAGTTCTTATTCAGAAATTCAGCCCTACAGATCCCCCAGGGCTACAAGACAACAAGCAAAAACAAACTTCAGCTGTTGGAACTGTGTAAAGAAGCCCATTTCAAGGGCTTCTCACAGATTTTCCAAATATATTTAGTTAATGCACAAACATACACACTACACACACACGCACACACACACCCCTACTCCTTTGAACTAAAAATGTTTAGAGCCAGCAGTTCACTTATTTCTAAAATGTAAACCTCCTTTTGAATTTGTTTTTGGTCTAGCTCATGGTAAGGTATGCTACTTAATTAACTGAGTGATTTGCTTTAAGATTTGGGTGGGGTTCATGTGCTGCACAGCAAAGGTTGGAATTTTTATGCAGCCCGCACATGGCCTGGAGCACTTGGCAGCAGTTTGTCGTTGGCCTCTGACTTGCCCCTCTTCCCTATAAGCTACTTTGTTTTCTATGAGCATTTCTGCTTCTTTCTTGCTTCCTTCGTGGGTGTCTGCAGATATTTCTTCATCTCAGAGAACCAAAGCCCCACCTTCATTTATTCAGCATTCTCCACTTCCCATCACTCGCACAGGATTAGAGATATCAACTCCAGGCCACCACCTACCACCTGTGTTAACTTAAACAAATTACTTAACCTCTCTCCTCCTCCATTTTTTTGTCTGTAAAATGAGAATAATGTTATTCCTCACATATTATAGTTGATTAAATGAGGTAAAAAGTGTAAACTTCTCAGCACAAAGTCTAGTACACATTAATGGCTAGTAGCTTTTATTTACAGTACCCAGAAAAGCAAGAGGTCTATTTTTTTTTTTAAGTGTATGAAAATGTCTCCTGATGCTGCTTAACAGGACAGATGTCAGCAAGCCCACCTCAGTCATTTGCAGGGCTTGGGGGCAAGACTACAGATGTGCACCCACTCCTGCTATCTTTCCTCCTTCCACGGAGTCCCTCATTGCAAGGAGCCTCATCTATACGAGTGTGTGATATCCTATCTGCACATCGAAGCTGTGTCCAAGCCCACTTCCTGTTCTGCAGACAGCTGCTCCTTGGCTACACCTTAGGTCTAAAGATGGGCCCTCCAGAGGACACACCCAGGGAAGAGCCTCTTGTGGACCTGGAAATGGCTTGAGCCCTTGCATGGGGAACCCATGATCTCGGGTCCCTGGAGTGTGGTATAGAAAAGGAGAGTGGCCTGTACTTAGTAGCTTGGAATTCTTTATCATGGAGAGTCACAGCAAGTGGGTGGCCAGAGCAGAGTCCATAGGACGGACCTTGAATGTCTGGTACTAATCATGCTTGCTGGTAGAAAGAACCAAGCTTTGGAGAGGGCGGCTTCTCCATGCTCTGTTGCTCTAGCCAGTTCGAAGCCCTTGTGTGACTGAACAGAGGTTCAGTCACCATGATGCCAGACCTGTGTGTGTAGGAACCTGCTCCTCTCACAGAGGCCCTGACAGCTACCCGGAAGCCAAAGGGCGTCCTTTTTGGACCAACCCCAAGGAATGCAAATTCCTGCAGAGCTCAGTGCTTGATATTATAGTGACTGTGCCCCCTTTCCTCGGCTCCCTCACCAGCTGCAGCACAGCCTGTTCTCCTCCTCCCCTTTTCTGTGGCTTCTTTTCCTTGGCATTTGCTGGGTGGACATAGAAGTAATACTGGGAGGAACTCAAATACCAGGGATCTGAGAAGAATCTTAGGTACAGTTGGACAGAAAGGGATGTATTTGCTGTTAGTAACATCAACTCTAGAAGTCCCAGTGAGGAAATCCGTAAGGCCAATACTGTCCTACTTCCTGCAGAATTGGGTTTATAACCCATCAGCTCCTTTACAATGTATGATTATGTCTACATTAGCAACTCTCCTTTTATTGCTGAGAGTTGCAGCACCTGTATGTTCTGCATATTGCTGCAAAGGATTTGGGCTGAAGTGTTAACAACTTTAGCTCTTTAAGAAATAGTTTGGTAAGAAAAACAGTTACGAAGAATAATTCAATAGCCAAATACACAATAAAGATGAAGCATATGTGGTAGATAGTAAATCTTCCCCAGCAAAGGAAATCAATGCCTTCAAGTACAAGCTGTCATTCGGAATTTGGAATATGAACAACAATACCATCCCGTGAGTACAAAGTATTGAGTGCTAGAAATAGAAGCTTTGCTTCCCTCTCTCCTGAGCAGAAATATTTTGCTCTGCTATCCCCAATAATCCCCAGATTCCACGTGCACAGACTAACTGACTGACACAGCCAATGGCTTCAGAACCGGGTTCTCTTGTACTGTACATAGCCTTGTACATAAAAGAAGGGACCTCTTTCAGCGCTTTTGTGTTTTTTGTTTTTTTCTAAAAAAAAAAAAAAAAAAGACAAATCTGACTGACATTCCAACTAGTGGGCCATAAACATGTTTCTTATGACATTAACAGGGATTTCTATGGATTGAATGTTTGTGTCCACCCCTCTCAAATTTATATGTTGAAATGGAATCGGCAATGTAATGGTATTTGGAGATGGGGTCTTTGGGAAATGATTGGTTTATGAGGATAGAGCCCTCATGAAGGGAATTAATGCCCCTATAAGAGGGAGCCCAGAGAGTTCTCTCATTCTCTTTTCATCAAGTAAGTCAATGGTCTGCAACCTGTAGGAAAACCCTCACCAGAACCCGACTATGCTGGCACCCTGATCTTGGACTTCCAGCCTCCAGAATTAGGAGAAATCAATTTCTGTTTGTGAGCCACCCAGATTATGTTACTTTGTGGTAACAATCTGAACCAAGAGGCATGATATAAACAGTGCTCTGCAGTTTAAAAGTCTGAGAAATGTTAAACTAAAAATTAATCTAAGAATGTTTGTTTTAACTGCAGGATATCTCAGAGCATTTATTCACTCGAGTGCTACATTATTTGAAATGAAACGGTAAAATATGTTTTCTCAAAATAGAATGTAATGTAGAAATTACTCATATAGGTCACTTTTTATGCCTTTGTCTTTTTTCCTATCTCCTTTCCAGATAAATATTTTAAATATCTAAGTTTAGAAATGATATTTAAGACATGATAACTTAAAATGTTCCATGGGGGTGGACAAGTTGATTCATAAGTGCTGAATTCTAATATTACCCAAATTGTCCATCTAAGGGGGAAAACAGGAAGACATTCTGCCAAGTTTATCATGGAAAATCAGATGTAGGGGAGCAATTTCTGGCATGGAATATTCCTTGGCATCTGTGTGGTTTAGGTATCACATAACTTCACAGTCCCAGGAGGGACCACCCGGAGTTGAAATCTCCAGGCCTGATAGTAAGTCTGCCCCTGACAGCACTCCTTCAATTCTCAGAATCTCCTCTAAGAGACAAGGGGCTGAAATATGGGGGAAATGGCAGTAAAGCATTTAGGAAAACATTCTCGTTCTTCCACAGTACTTATATTATTTATTCGTTTTCTTTTCTTTTCCTTTCTTCATTTAGTTCCACAGATGAACCAGTGGCCCCAGAAGCATCAGCTAACTTTGTGACGTTTGAAGGTTGTTTGCTTTCCTTAATTCAATTGACTTTCAGCCTTAGTTAGGTAGTGGGTTTGACTCAAAGGAGAGGAAGCACTGAGAAAGCAGCTTTACACTGAAACAAAGATGCTGGGAGCTTCCATATGCATTTCCTTACATTTAAAAGATGGAAGCTACTTTTGGACACGTAGTTTAGCTGTAAGGAGAGCATTATCATGAAATCTATAAACATGGTGATCACAGTTTCCAAATCTCAAATTGGGACACATTCCCTGGCTAAAGGATTGTTATTTTTTCCGTGAGGTGACTTACTCTTTATGAGGTGTACCTTAATCTCATTTAGCTAGTCAGTAATGGAAATGCCTTGATTAGAGAAAATAGAATTTCATAAAATCATAAGTGTACCAGAAAATCTAACATAGTGCTCAACGCATGTGATTCAGTTCACGCAATGTTTAGCTTGCAAAATCATCCCTAAGAATATTTTTGGTGCCTTTTGTACTTTTTTTTTTTTTTATACTTTAGGTTTTAGGGTACATGTGCACAATGTGCAGGTTTGTTACATATGTATCCATGTGCCATGTTGTTTTGCTGCACCCATTAACTCATCATTTAGCATTAGATATATCTCCTAATGCTGTCCCTCCCCCCTCCCCCCACCCCACAACAGTCCCCGGAGTGTGATGTTCCCCTTCCTGTGTCCATGAGTTCTCATTGTTCAATTCCCACCTATGAGTGAGAACATGTGGTATTTGGTTTTTTGTCCTTGCGATAGTTTATTGAGAATGATGTTTTCCAGTTTCATCCATGTCCCTACAAAGGACATGAACTCATCATTTTTTATGGCTGCATAGTATTCCATGGTGTATATGTGCCACATTTTCTTACTCCAGTCTATCGTTGTTGGACATTTGGGTTGGTTCCAAGTCTTTGCTATTGTGAATAGTGCCGCAATAAACATACATGTGCATGTGTCTTTATAGCAGCATGATTTATAGTCCTTTGGGTATATACCCAGTAATGGGATGGCTGGGTCAAATGGTATTTCTAGTTCTAGATCCCTAAGGAATCGCCACACTGACTTCCACAATGGTTGAACTAGTTGACAGTCCCACCAACAGTGTAAAAGTCTTCCTATTTCTCCACATCCTCTCCAGCACCTGTTGTTTCCTGACTTTTTAATGATGGCCATTCTAACTGGTGTGAGATGGTATCTCACTGTGGTTTTAATTTGCATTTCTCTGATGGCCAGTGATGATGAGCATTTTTTCATGTGTTTTTTGGCTGCATAAATGTCTTCTTTTGAGAAGTGTCTGTTCATGTCCTTTGCCCACTTTTTGATGGGGTTGTTTGTTTTTTTCTTGTAAATTTGTTTGAGTTCATTGTAGATTCTGGATATTAGCCCTTTGTCAGATGAGTAGGTTGCAAACATTTTCTCCCATTCTGTAGGCTGCCTGTTCACTCTGATGGTAGTTTCTTTTGCTGTGCAGAAGCTCTTTAGTTTAATTAGATCCCATTTGTCAATTTTGGCTTTTGCTGCCATTGCTTTTGGTGTTTTAGACATGAAGTCCTTGCCCATGCCTATGTCCTGAATGGTATTGCCTAGGCTTTCTTGTAGGATTTTAATGGTTTTAGGTCTAACATTTAAGTCTTTAATCCATCTTGAATTAATTTTTGTATAAGGTGTAAGGAAGGGATCCAGTTTCAGCTTTCTACATATGGCTAGCCAGTTTTCCCAGCACCATTTATTAAATAGGGAATCCTTTCCCCATTTCTTGTTTTTGTCAGGTTTGTCAAAGATCAGATAGTTGTAGATATGCGGCATTATTTCTGAGGGCTCTGTTCTGTTCCATTGATCTATGTCTCTGTTGTGGTACCAGTACCATGCTGTTTTGGTTACTGTAGCCTTGTAGTATAGAAAAAAGAGCCCGCATTGCCAAGTCAATCCTAAGCCAAAAGAACAAAGCTGGAGGCATCACGCTACCTGCCTTTTGTACTGTTTTAAAGGATGAATTCTTCGTATTTCTCTTGTGAACCAAGGCTTAGTCTGCTCTACCACGTTTTTTTAAAGGAGGCTTTTATCACTCAATTTGCATCAGTGAGTGAAGCTGCAAGATATTTTTCCTCCTTCGGAACTGTGTTTTTCCACCCTGAGATATTACACATAAGGCTCTAGAGTGTAACTATGCCTCAGGGTCATGGGACTTTCATTGTCAACCCAATCATTCCGAAATTCAAATCTCTGAGTTTCCCGTGTTATTTAATAACATTTTCAATTAGGCTGCATCTATCAAGGTCTGGTTTGTGTTTAGGTAAATAGGTGAGCATAAATGCACACTTCTCGTCTAGGATGGATGGGAGAGTGTACGCCATGGAATTTTCCCTATCAGGTCCCCATATTTGGGTAAGAGTTGGCTTGGAGTTGAAACACAATAGGGTAGTTGGACCTGAAGAAATATAAGAAAGTTGCCAAAGCAGATCTGTGGGTCACCTCACTCTCCCTCTTCCCCTGGATTCACCTTATCCAGAGTAAAACCTGAGCTATAAATTCTTAAAAATTGTACCACCACAAGAAATTTTCTTTTTCCTTGCTTTTAAAATGACTATGAGCTCACTTCTTTAAGCCTTTCCATTTTTACTTTCCTAAGGGAAGGTACTGAGTCCGACAATTTGGGAACTTTGAGTTTCTACTATACTTCTTCCTAAACTCATATTAGAATGCTTATCAGAGAATTTCGGCAGGACCAAATTTATCCAAAACATTCTCTTACTGAGAAAGACCAGAGACTCTGATGTCTTATCCAGTGGAGTGCTGGTAAATGTTTAACAATATAGCCACCATGACTGATTTAGTCTCCAGTGTGTCATCACTGGAGAAAGAGTTGGGAAGAGATGGGCATAATTAGCTCTTGCATGCCCAGTAAGATCTGGCTTCAGCATCACTGAGTTTATGCCCCTAGGACATTGGTCTCCAAATTTTAATATGAATCACTATTACTATCATTAAAAGTAGAGAAGTTGATTCAGAATCTCTGGGGCTGAGGCCGGAGCATTTAGCAAGTTTCCCCAGGTGATCCTGATCAGTAGTTTGAGTTCTTGTTCCCACGTTTATTCCCATACGAGGCCAGTCTTGAATATACAGCATTGCCATTCCAGATCAAGAACTCTAAATACTTTTTCATACAATGAAATTCACTAGGCTATAATTAAAATAGACTAAATTTGCTAAGACATAATTAAAATGGATTCTAATGTTCAGGCTGAATGATCACAGTATTCACTTTTATATAATAGTCTATATTCAGTTCATTACTTTCCATTATCCTGAATGTAAAATGTGCTATGGAAAGTCAAATTCCATATATTTTAGGAATTAGATGAAATCTTTATGGAGCACATAGCTCATTTTAGAGTTGTAAGAAATAGTTGTACCTGATTTTTTTTTTCTAAAAAAAAAACAAGATTCACAGGACAGCCTTTTTTGCTTCCCATCAATTTTCTTCCAACAGGTTTGTGCCAAATGTGTTGTGAACTTAATGATTTGTTTATGACAATAAAATTTGATAAATATATACTAATTTCCTCTGAAAAAATATTTGGGTGATTATTAAAAGGCTTGGTGCAATTAGTTTATTCTTCTTCAGTGTTGAATGTGTTTCACTGGAGATGATTTTACTGCTTTAGACCTAATCTTTTTCCAAGATCTGCATTCACTCCACAAATATCTACCAAGACATACTCCGTATTCAAAGGAGTTTACAATCTAACTGGAGTTTTAAGGATTCCTTCCATTAACAATTGGAGAAAAATACGGGAGGTATTTGACATTATGGCTGGTATCGATTGTTGTATGCATTTTCCAGGTTGTTTGGTGGGGGAGACAAATGTAAATAATCACCAGAGTGTGACAAATGCTGGGAGACAGTGACTAAAATTTCCCTGAAGATTCAGGGCAGCTTCACAAAGGAGGTGACGTGAGCTGAGACCTAATGATAATTAGGAGTTGGGGAGGTTGAAGCACAGAGGGCTTTTCAGGAAGAGGAATGACACCAGGCACCTGGCTGAAGAAGAGAGATTTTCAAATTGCTCATTTGAATAGCAAATATTGGCCTCTGTACACAGAACTGTGCTTGGCACCTGGGGGAAGGAGAGGGGATGGCACAGCCCCTTAACTCAAGGTATTTGTATGCCACTTGGATGCCTCTAAGACTTGCATATATTAGAGAAGGAGAGGGGCAATAGCATAGCCAGATACTGTGGAGCACTGCAGATAGTAAGTAATGTGGAATATTGTCAAAAGGTGAGATAGGTGTGGGCTGAAGTGTTTAGGGAAGTCTTTCTGGGCTAAAGGTGTTCAGGCAAGCAAGAGAAGTGGCATTTAAACAGACAGAGGCAGGAGAGGGGGTTTCAGTGGAGACAGAAAGAAAATCCCTGTGACCAGAACAGATAGTGCTGCTGAGTAGTGTGGAGGCTGGGAGGACGGCGGAGCGGAAAGCGCATACTCAAGAGTCCCGCCTCACCTCGGGGCTGGACAGAGACTTGTGGGGGAAAAGAAAAACCCTGTCTTTTCGGATCCTCTATTTCTCTAACCATAGAATTGGCAGAGTAAAATTTAACTCACAATCTTGTGAGGATCAGATGAGGCTATTTATGTGAAAGCATTTTTGCAAACTGCAATATGTTATAATTATGGGTCATTATTAATGGATGTGATTCATTCTTCTTGAAGAGTGGTTCCTTTCTAACAAGCCAGGACTTCATGCCTGTGTATTTAGGCTCTCATGAATGGCGTCCCTTGGCTTGAGGATATATATTGCATGGCAAATGTAGATATGCCACTGAGAAGAACAACCTCAGAGCCAAAACATCTTTTTATTAAATAAAAGTTTATTTCATAAAATATATAAAGAAATATGTCAAGAAATGTTGATTTTTAAAATTTTATTAATTTTTTTTATTATACTTTATGTTCTGAGATACATGTGCAGAACGTCCAGGTTTGTTACATAGGTAGGTATACACATGCCATGGTGTTTTCCTGCACCCATCAATATGTTATCTACATTAGGTATTTGTCCTAATGCGATCCCTCCCCTAGTCCCCCACCCCCCAACAGGCCCCGATGTGTGATGTTCCCCTCCCTGTGTCCATGTGTTCTCATGGTTCAGCTCCCACTTATGAGTGAAAACATGTGGTGTTTGGTTTTCTGTTCTTGTGTTAGTTTGTTGAGAATTATGGTTTCCAGCTTCATTCAAGTCCCTGCAAAGGACATGAATTCATCCTTTTTCATGGCTGCATAATATTCCATGCTGTATAGGTGCCACATTTTCTTTATCCAGTCTATCACTGATAGGCATTTGGGTTGGTTCCAAGTCTTTGCTATTGTGCACAGTGCTGCAGTAAACATACGTGTGCATGTGTCTTTATAGTAGAATGATTTATAATCCTTTGGGTATATACCCAGTAATGGGATTGCTGGGTCAAATGGCATTTCTGGTTCTAGATCCTTGAGGAATCGCCACACTGTCTTCCACGATGGATGAATGAGAAATGTTGATTTTATTTCCAGTTGATTTTATTATATTTTAAATGATAAACAACAAATTTAATTGTTTAAATTGTGAAATAACAATATTAAATACTTGTTAATATTGTAGTATGTTTGATTGTGTGTGTATTTTCTTCAGTGGGTCACACTCCCAAAAGAAAAAATATATGTAGAAAGACAAACTTGCTTTATTTAAACAAAAGTTGTTAGTTGCTAATCTGATTAATGGATGTTCTTTTAGGAAGCATTGTTTTGAAATGGAAACAATGCTACCGATCTTAAAGTATCCCTTTAAAGAGCTGGTTTGCCCATCAAGTAAAATACTAGTGGTTAAAATAAATGAGCCTGATTCTAGCCTAGTGTACTACAAGGATTCTATGGCCATTCTCCCACCCAGCCTCCAAGATATGTCCATTAAAGTGACACAAATACAATAAACACTATTAAAAAGCTCTTTCTTTTGTATATGAGAGTGACATTTTAAAAAGAAAATCATAAATTTTATAAAGACAGTTTTCTATTTGCACAAAAAGAGAATTTCTAAAATAGATTTCAGTTATTTTTCTCATTTTCACTATTATACTCTTTCTCACACAAAAACTTCGATCTTTGATCCTCCCTCCCACTCCAATTCTGAAGTTTTCACTGTTTGCAAGGACCCACAGAAAGTGAAGCTGTTAGCTTGTTCCACAGAGCTCTGCCTCAGCTATGCTCTGGGGCCCTTATATCTATTTTGGATCTAGCGTCTGCGCAGCACATGAGGGCCAATTGCACTTCACTTTTTCAATTTAGTTTCATTGCATTTCTTGGTAGAACTATCCACTTGGATCTGGCAAATGGCGCATTACACAATTCCTCAGCATCATGGGCCCACCCCCACCTCCCAACACATCTGCAATAAACATAGATTTAAAAATGTAAATACAAATTATATTTCTATATTTGAGGAAAGAAACAGGTTAGTAGATGGCTATCACTTTCCATTTCAAATTGCTCAAAATACTTCTCAAATATAGCTATCATCCTTCATATTTTTAGCAACACTGTACTTATTTCCCTCAGAAGAAGAAAGTGCCCATTTTTGGTTATTTTATAGGTATAATTAGAATGGTGGCTTAGCTAATCTGATACATTCTACAAAATGAAAATGAAGGCATTGAAAATTCCGGCATTTTGGTTGTTCGGATGAATAAGTTGTGTTAAAATACTGCCAAAACAATGTGAAGAAAAGTGGAAAATTAGTGTAATTAATTTTTATGCAATTCTCTCTTTTTTTTTCTTTTTTTTTTTTTTTTGAGACACAGTCTCACTCTGTCACCCAGGCTGGAGTGCAGTGGCACAATCTCAGCTCACTGCAACCTCCATCTCCTGGGTTCAAGCGATTCTCCTGCCTCAGCCTCCGGAGTAGAGAGGAGGCTACATCTCCAGGCTTCCTTGCAGCTAGGCTTTAGTTTCTGCCAATTGGATGCATTTATGGGAGATTTGGAAAGCAGAAATGATGTAAAAGACTAGGTTTTGGAATTTCTACCATTTTAGTTGGCAGCACAACTCTGGCAATAGGCTGTATTCTGAAGTACATTTTAGCTACCAGCTTTATAGGGATAGAGACTGGGTGGCAACCTCCTTTTTCTTTTTTTAAAAGAAATATATCTGACAGATATGGTGTGACTTCACTGTAGTGATATCAGCTTCCTGGTCCCTAGATTGCTGCTAGTGAGGTGCATTCCTGAAGTTCCAGTGCTTTCTAAATTTCCCACCTTCCTGACTGAGGTAGAGGTAGCAACTCCACTGGTGAGCCAGTTCAGTGGTGATTTTCTGAAAGTTATTCCTGGAGGCCCATTCTAGAACTCACTCTTGCATTCATCCAATACTTTTATAAATGCCTATTTTCCAGTTTTAAATCTTTTTCATTTTAAATACCACAGAAGCTTCAGCTTTATCAACTTGGACACCAACTGGTACAAGTCAAGGTTCAAGGTCCTGACTCAGTTGTACAATATTCTTCTACTGAGAGTAACACATGCTTATTACTGTCAGGTCCCACTATGGGGGAAAGGGCAAGTTTAAAAAGATTGCATTTGCCACCTCATTTTATGTTTTAAAATGCTCCTGGAAGGGCATATAAGAAACGTGAATAGGCCAGGTGCGGTGGCTCACGCCTGTAATCCCAACACTTTGGGAGGCGAGGCAGGAGGATCAACTGAGGTCAGGAGTTCGAGGCCAGCATGGCCAACATGGCGAAACCCTGTCTCTACTGAAAATCAAAAATGAGTTGGGCGTGATGGCAGGCGCCTGTAATCCCAGCTACTCAGGAGGCTGAGGCAGGAGAATCTCTTGAACCAGGAGGTGGAGGTTGCAGTGAGCCGAGATCGCACCATTGTACTCCAGCCTGGGCAACAAAAGTGAAACTCCGTCCCAAAAAACAAACAAACCCAAAAGAAATGTGAATAGTAGTGATCTTTGTGCAATGAAATGGTGGTGCTTTGTGTGCTTGTTTTAACAAATGTAGCAGATGCTGTAGGTTCACTGTTTATATCTGATTGGCCCACCTGGGATCACCTGTTGTTTCAATAAACCGTTTCATAACACACCTACAGCTTCCTACCTCATGCCTCTAACGTGGGAATGTGCTTGGCTTGAATGTGGTGGGTCAGAACTGCTGGAGAGATGATGTTCTAAGAGTGATGGTAAGTGGGTAAAGACCCCACATTTCTTGTCCCTCTGGATTGATTGTGGGGCTTGATATCATCTCCGAGAGAGTCCTCAGTGAGATTAAGTCCAGTTGCCCACATGAGAAACTGACTCATGAACGCTCTCTTTATTGGCTTCCCTCCCCACCCGGCTTTCTTCCCCTACTCCCTCAGGATCACTCCCATTTCCTAAAATCACATCCCGAATAAACAACTTGCGTCTCAATTCTTGCATTGGGGTCAGCTTTGGGGGATTCAAATTAAGAAACAATGAACATGTATTATTCTTAAGATTGGGGGAAAAGTTATTTTAAAATCCTGTTACAAGGGGTTGTCCATATGTCAAAATACCAAATACATGTTAAAGAGGATATTTATATTTGGTTTTTGATTCAGATTGAAGGTAGAAATCTTTATTTCTTATTATCATGGGATCATATTTAAAGTATTAACATGGAGATTTTTTTGCACGTCTCTGAGTTCACTGAAAATTGTTTTATTCCTCCAAAATTGGTTTCATTCATTCACAGCAGAGTCAGAAAAGAGGCCCCAAAGCAAGGCAAAAACAGTGAAACAAAATGAACAAGCAAACAGCTATCTGACCTAAAAGAAATAAATATTTGGTTGTATACTTGAATAGTGATATTTTTCTACACCAAGAAGCTAAATGGCTTTCACAGTGTCCAGGAGAAAGAAGTGTGGAAGAGGAGGGGCCCCTGTGCATGAGCAGTATGTGAGAGGGCAAGAGGGCACAGAGGGCTGGAAGTCTCCCTCACTAGCAGGACCACGGGGCAGGTGCAATCTAGCACAGTACCCTGGTCTTATTGGCCACTTATGACCACTGAGCTTCAAGACTTAGCACTTTGCCCATCAATTGCCTCCTTGGGAGTTAGCCTCAACTGAGCTCTGGAAGCTTGCCCAGCTCACCATCTGACCCATTCATGTGGGCAATCCCTGTCAGATATGCCAACATGCTTACATACTCCACCTTCCTACACAGGGTGGGGAGGTCGGGACACCTTGATGTGAAGGGTAAATTTTGCCTTTGAGCGAAGTGCAACCCTATAAAATTGCCTTGAAATTGCCTACTGAACTGGGAAAATGATGAATGAATTCCCCCTATTACATGATGACTGCTATTACTAATAGTAATTGTTGCTTATTTCAGTGTTTATGATCTATGCTTTATATTTAATTTCACAGCAACCCTTTGAAGTGGATATATTCTTTCTCTCGTTTTACAGATGAGGAAATGGAGACGTGAAAAGAGTAAGTAATACAGGGATTGTACCATTAGTGAATGCAGAACTAGACTTCTGACACCAATGTCTGACTGAACGTTTAACAAATATAGTATACATAGGACAAATTCTTACTACCGTTGTATTACAAACACAAGAAGTGGAAGAGGCACATTTAAAACTGGGCAAAAAATGTTAAAAATAGTTATCATGTGGTTGGATTAAGAACAATTAATCGCTTCCCATTGTCCACTAAAATATGACATTATTTATCATTCTGATGTTATTTTTACTGTCTCTGATATATAGGTAGAGTCTTGGGCTTTAGATCGGGAGCATTAGTTTTTCATTTTAGTGTTATAGAAAGAATGGTCTTGGTTTGGACCATTTCTTGCTTATGATATCACCAGTACCATTAGGACATACTCATTCGGTATCATTCCTTGTTCCCATTACAAATTTTATCACAATAATATGGCACAATGCTAGAATTTTAATGGTTCATATATTCCATGAAACATGATGGTAATAAACTAATGCTTTGACCTCAGCTTTTTAAGTGTTGATGCATTGTCTATTTCCAGCTCACCTAGCTCTTGCCTTTCCTCATGCTACATGAATGGGGATGAGCTGGAATGGACAGTCACTCAAAGCAGGAAATATTTACCAAGTGGAATACAACTGTTTATCAGCCTATTAAAAGTGCATAGCTGCTCATGTTCCATTTTGAAAAACACAAATCACCATTTCTCCTGACAGAGAATACAAGGAGAATGCAGGACAGAAAAACACGAATCAGCTCTTATTACAGGGATTACAACAAGAACAGAAAGTGACACATTTATCATCCATTCTTGAGGCAATGGCCGATCTGAGAGCTGGAAGCACTGCAAATGCAACTTTCTTTTTCCTGCAGTTGGCTGCATATATCTGTTAACAAAGTGAAAATTATTAAAAGATGAATCAAAGGCAAATTCTGCCTCAAAGAACAGCCTCATTATTTATTTAAGACTCATACCATAACTCAGGTAATGACCCAGAAATAGGATGATATCCTTTATGGAGCTAGCCAAGAAATACCTTGACTAAAAGGAATAGTTGGATCATGTGTTTCATGGTTTCATAGCCTATCACTGGGCTGTTTATCACAGACAAGACTCTTAAAAACAAAAACCACAATTATTCTTGCTACAATTTGCCAAGACAAATAAAGTGCTATCTTCTTCTGGTAGCAATTATGTGTCTGTCATTTTTCTACAAAGTGGTGATATCAAGATGAAAAAGCTCTACCCCAAGATGTTGTTGAAGTTCAGAAGAAAGCCTACGGGAAAGTAGAGGGTGCTGGCAGAGGAAAGTGAGTTGAATTATCTTGGAGGATTTAAAGTGTTTTATTGGTGGAACATGGTGGCTCACACCTGTAATCCCAACACTTTGGGAGGCCGAGGTGAAAGGATT
Organism: Symphalangus syndactylus; assembly: GCF_028878055.3. Taxonomy (NCBI): domain Eukaryota; kingdom Metazoa; phylum Chordata; class Mammalia; order Primates; family Hylobatidae; genus Symphalangus; species Symphalangus syndactylus. The sequence continues at coordinate 104,251,158 of NC_072437.2, read as the reverse complement.
GCTTAAGGCCAGAAGTTCAAGACCAGCCTGGGCAACATAGTGACCCTATCTCTACCAAAAATTAAAACATAAATTAGCTGGGCGTGGTGGCGCACTCCTGTGGTCTCAGCTACTTGGAGGCTGAGGTGGGGGGATTGCTTGAGCCCGGGAGTTTGATGCTGCAGGGAGCCATGATCATCCACTGCACTCTAGCCTGGGTGGCAGAGAGAGAGACTCTGTCTCTAAAATAAATGAATAAATAAATAAATGCTTTATTGTTTGACCCTCATTTTGTAAATCCAGAAACTCAGTTTTCAAACCCCAGAATTAATCGAGCTCAGTTGATTTAATCACACCTGCATACTTCATGGAGGTGTATATTATATACAAGGAGAATGCTAATTCATTAGTGTATTAATTTGTAAAGAGAGATACTGCTACACACTGAATCCAGGTTTAATTAATGGGATAGCCTGATAATGCATCCACCCTTAGGGCAGGGATATTCTTTCTAGAGACTGTATCGGGCAAGTCCGTAGAGAAGGCCACCCCATTCTTTTCCCTTATGAATTCTTAACAATTCCTCTTTTGTCTGTATTTCTATGCTTTATTGGTAACCATCTCGCTTCTCTTGACATAAGCCTTCTTTAGATTTGTTACCACTGTATACACTATAATAGATGCTCCCTGCTGCTTCTTACTTTATTATTTTTACTTTTAGTTCCAGTGAAAACTTTATATGTAGAATACATTTGCAAATGTGTAATCCATGGTTTCTGATTGCTATTATAAAACATTTTTCCCAGAGATAGTCTGAAAAAAGTGGCCTACTGTAAAACAGTTTTGGGAAATGTTGCATACTGTATGCCACTATTAATGATTCATAGTGCACTTCAGCATATTAAAGAATCTGAGAAACTCTATGCCATAAATACATATATTAAGTTTGTTAACCTGATGTTTCCCAAATTTTCTGTCCGGGGAAATCCTTCATCTTGTAACATCTGTTAACATCTCATAGAAAACACTGATCTAATCACATGTGCTGTGTGCTTCTTTGATCACTTAATTTCAAACCAGATTTCTGAAAGTGATCTGGATTATTGATGTGTCTCCTATACAAATAGATCCTTCTACAATAATTTAGGAACCAACAGTGCTGATAAATCCATAAGCATTTTCCCAAACTCCAAATCCATATATACAACATCAGAATATTATTAATCACCATATCTTATTTCCTCTCTAAATATTTCTTTTGTTTGGTTCCCCTTCTTCACCCTGCAGCCACGCCTCTTTTGAGATGCTCATTACTTTGCAAAATGATTCACTCCTTCATCTGACTCTCCTCAAATTTGTTTACATTACCAGAGTGATCCTTTAAATTATTCTTTTTCCATTAACAAAGAACTTTAAAAGTAATATATGATCATTTTGGATAATTTGGAAAGTACAGAAATAGATACAGAAGACACTAAAAATAAGGCATTAATTCCAGCATGTAAAGAAAACCATAGTTAACGTTTTATGAACCTTCAGTATGTTTCCTTTCATTGGGCTGGGCAAAGATTTTATAGAGAAGATCTCAAAAGCACAGGCAACTGAAGAGAAAGTAAACAACTAGAATTTTATCAAACAAAAGTGTCTGCACAGCAAAGGAAACTATTAACATATTGCAGAGACAACCTGCAGACTGGAAGAAAAATATTTGCAAACCATTCATATGACAAGGGATTGATATCCAGACTATACAAGGAACTCAAACAACTCAACAGTAAAAAAAAAAAAAAAAATTAAAATAGGCAAATTAGTTGAATGGACATCTCTCCAAAGAAGACACACAAATGGCCAACTGGAATAGGAAAAAACTCTCAACATCACTAATCATCAGGGAAATGTAAACCAAAACCACAGTGAGATATCATGTCACCCCAGTCAGAATGGCTACAGACAAAAGGACAAAAAATTAAAAATACTGAAGGTGTGCAGAAAGGGGAACTCTCATACTCTCTTGATATGAATGAAAAGTAGTCCAGCCATTATTGAAAATAGTATGGCGGTTCCTCAGAAAACTAAAAATAGAATTACCATATGATCCAGCTAGCCTACTACTGGGTATATATCCAAAGGAAAGGAAATCAGAATATTGAAGAGATATCTGCATTCCCATGTTTATTGCAGCACTAGTCACAATAGCCAAGATATGGAACCAACCTAAGTGTCTATCAACAGATGAATGGATAAAGAAAATGTACTCTCTCTATATGCCATAGAATACTATTGATATTCAGCCATAAAAAAGAAGATAATCCTGTTATTTATGGCAATGTGGATGAGTTTGGAGGATGTAATGTTAAATGAAATAAGCCAGGTACAAAAAAATATACTGTGTGGTCTCACTCATATGTAGCTAAAAACATTGATCTCATAGTAGAGAGTAAAATAAGAGTCACTAGAGGGTGGGCATGGTAGAAGAAAGGGAGGGCTGCCACAAGTTGGTTAAGGAATACAAAATTATAGCTAGAGAGGAGGAATAAGTTCTAGTGTTCTATACCACTGTAGGGTGACAATTATTAGCAATAATTTATTGTATATTTTTAAATAGCTAGAAGAGTGGATTTTGAATGTTCCTCACACAAAACATAATGAATTTTACAGGTGGTGGATATCATTACACACCGTATGCACATATCAAAACATCACTTCGTACCCCATAAATATGCACAATTAATATGTGTCCATTAAAAAGAATAATAAAAGCAAAAAATGTGTCCTTTGCCTACTACTGGAATGCTAGTACTTTTCCTAACTGATTTTAAGACCACTTATTTATTAAGAATATTAATCCATGTATTTTATTTGTTACAAATATTACTCTTAGCTTTTACTTGCTTATATTGTCTTTTTTCTTACTCTTTGGTTAACTCTTTCATAGGAAGATAATATGAAAATGTAATCCTGTCTCTTTCTTAGGAATAAACCTTCAGTGGCTTCCCAAGTGACCCAGCATGGCTTTGCCTTCCTTTCCAAGTGTGTAGTTAGACCTTTCTCTAGCCTTTTGCAGCTACATGTAATTCTCCTAAAGAGGCCTGCCCTGCTCAGACTGCTTCTTCTCACCAAAATGTCCATCTTGCCACCTACAACTGGAGAACCGTCATTCATCCTTTGAGACTCAGTCCAAATTGAATTCCCCCATTCTCTTTCCACAGCATCTTCTGCTTCCTCTATCATCGAAGTTATGACACTATAATAACTATTTATTTACTGTTCTTTTTCGCTGATCTAAAAAAGCAGGGAGTTTTCTTATATCTATATTTAGAATCAGTGCAATATGTGACGTATAGTAAACTTCAATACGCTACTGCAGAATGAATGAATTAATGAACTAGTAGAGCTGTCCAGAAGAAAATGTGATTAATTCTGCCCAGGAGAAATAAAGAAAGGTTTTACGAGAGAGTCATATTTGTAGAAGCTATGGAAGGATAAGTAGTAATGTGTTAAAAAATAAAAGAGCAAAGAAAAATTATTTCAAACACAGTCATTAGTCAGAATTTACTATGTAATTTTACACTAAATTGGGAGCATGTGGTAGAAGATTATCTTCGGGTAAATATTTCTAATGCAGATATTTGGGGCCATGGTGCCATTCAATGATGAGAATAATTTTTTAAAGGGCAGACAACAAAAACTACCACCCTCCACAAAAAAATGGAAAACATATTCATACAGGTTAGAGGGTCTCAAGGAATTCACAGGAGGTAAGTTGAAAAGATGAAAGCCTTGACAGCTTGACAGAGTGATCTGACCAAGTTTCTTTCTAATCCTCTTAAACAACCACATGTAGTCTTTCAAGGAAGTAGTTTACTATGGACATCAAAGGAAATTTCTCCTTGAAGCAAGATGAGATGAAGAATCAAGCAAGATTGGAAACTGGCCCAAGATAAATATTTTAAGGCAATATTAAAATATTTGGGACATTTGGGGCAGGATAAAAAGGAATTAATCAGTTGTTGCTGAACTCTTGAAAAGTCAGTAAAGATATTAAAGGAAATCTTTTGGAGGACCTGATTCTAAAGTGATGTGATAAATGACTCTTGAGCATGCTCAGAGAGCAGCGGTGCATTACCAGGGCAGGAGACTGAATAATTTACAACAATGATTACATATAGATGTGGGTGAGCATTCATGAGCTGGCAGAAAATAAAACACATTTGTTTGATCTCTGTTTGATTTAGCTTCAGGGGGTTCCATTATCTGGGATGAATTGATCATGCAAATAATGTATAACCACTAACTACCTCCTTTCACTCAGCCGTAAACATTTCTAAGCCTCCTGTTTTCAGGATTTCATCCCCATCCTCTCTAACCCAGAGATATCATCCCTGTCGCAGGCATTGTGGTGCATCACCCAGGTCCTCTCTACAGGACCCATTCTGGAGTTTGTTCACCCAGCTGCTAGGAGTGTTGGCTCCTGATGGCTAGTCCTGCGCCCTTCTCTGGGGCTGCCCTCTGGGAGATGCCTCATTCAAGATCATGCCCCTTGCCACGTTGATATAAGGGTCAAAGGCCAAGCTTCCTCTTCTGAATTTAGAACAATTCTCATTAGCCATCTCAGCTGCAGAGAACTTCATGTTATTAACTAAGATTGAATTTGAATATGTATCACAGGTCAGCTTCTATCTCTACGCAATTTTTATTCCATCATTTTCTTAAGTGTCTTGTTTCTGAGTGTGATTGCCAATAAACTTTCTGTACACAAATTTTCTTCTCAGACAAAGCTCATCTCCAGGGACCCTGTGTCAAAAGGTGGTCAAGTGGTCCTTGGAAACAGAATTTAAAGTGGGATTTTGGAGCTGTGTCATTCCCTGCCCAGATGACAATGAAGATCCTTTTTCTGGCAGTAGGAGGAGTCCTTATGTCCCTTGGCATGCAACATGCTATAGCTGTGTGATTTGTTAAGATTTTCACTAATGAAGAACTGGGAAGGCATACAAGTGGAAGAGAAGGTGCTAGCTGGTACAATATCTCAAGCATTCGAAAATATTAGGAAAATAGTAATGATAAACCCTGCAGAAGTGGGTGGCAGTTACTAAGGGCTACTGAGGTGCTGGAGAAAGATGATGGAAAGTTGAGAGTGATTGTCCTAGCTATCTATTGCTCTGTAACAAACCAACTCAATACTTAGTAGCAACCAAAACATTAATTTTGTTCATAAATCAGCGTCAGGTGGGGTGGCCTAAATGCTAGAATCTGGGATCATGCAAAGTCTCGCTCTCTCACATGTCTGGCAGTTGATGCTAGCTCTCGGCTAGAACACCTACCCATGGCCCTTTCACATGACTGCTTCAATTTATCACACCTCGGTAGCTGAATTTTTAGGTGGAAAAGTCCCAAGAGGGGAAAGAGAGTGACGTGGAAGCAGCATTGCCTTTTATGAATTTGCCTCCGAGATCATGCAGCATTTACTACCAGCATTATATTTGTTAGGAGTAAGCCACAACAGCTGGCTGAGATGTCAAAATCTGCTGATATATTTAAACCCATCAGAATGATTAATCACTAATTTAAGGTAAGTTGAAAAAGTCAGAGGGCCCCCTTTATCACATTTTAAAAGACTCTCATCTTCTCTATAGCTAGAGGACAGAACAAAGCCGATGATCAGCCTCAGGACTCCAGAGAATATTAAATGATCAACCTCAGCAAGTCTGCTATGCTAAGGTCAGAGCCTTAATTAGGAAGGAAGAGGAGGTGGAATTTGGGTTGAACATCTGGGTCAATGCACTCAGCAACTTTGAAACCCCAGGTCATTCTCTGCACTCTGGGCCTGCAGAAGTGGCCCACTCCTTCCTTTAAATGCTAGCACCAACCTTTTTGATGACAGTGCAAGTGCTGAACCTCCTAAGGGAGGGAAAGGACTATACCCTGAAGAAGCACAGACCACAGGAGCTGGGAGAGAAAGATGGGACTGGGTCCAGGGACTGCTGATCAACTCACGTAATGGAGTACTCTTCTGGGGCACAGAATGTAACACCATAGCAGAGATCTCATGAGACAATGCTCATATGCCAGTAGGCTGGCTCTGGAAAGCCTAGGAAAAATGATGGTCCACACTGTATAAAGTAGAAACACTGGCCTGTGTTGTGACTCACGCCTGTAATCCCAGCACTTTGGGAGGCAGAGGCGGGTGGATCACCTGAGGTCAGGAGTTAAAGACCAGCCTGACCAACATGGTGAAACCCCATCTCTACTAAAAATACAAAAATTAGCCAGGCATGGTGGTGCATGCCTGTAATCCCAGCTACTTGGGAGGCTGAGGCAGGAGAATTGCTTGAACCTGGGATGCGGAGGTTGCAGTGAGCCAAGATCATGCCACTGCACTCCAGCCAGGGCAACAAGAACGAAACTGTCTCAAAAAAAAAAAGTAAAAACACCAGATCGTTGTGGCAAACAGTGGTGTAAAATTCAAAATACTCAGCGAAGTGGGTATATTAGAAACAAAAATGCTAACATGCTATATAGAAGTTAAAAGCCCACAAGTTGACTATATGTACAATGGCAGGACCCAGAAGAAACCAGTCTTGCTGAGAAGCTCAGTGGTGTCTGTATTCTCTAGGCCAGGGTGACAATAGGTGATTCTGTCACAGAACTCTGTCCCTGATAGTGGCAAGGACAATAGAATATTGAAATAATTGAGGCAAGTTGGAGGTGCTGAATAGCCAAAAGCAAGTGAATAAAATGATCGTTAGAAGTTCCAAGGTCAAGTGGCAACTAGGGGAGCCTTCCCTACAGAGCGCTGGTTGATAATACATGCAATCCCTTGGGACAAGGTAGACAGACAACCAGCAAGTATACTGTTCAATCTGTATAACCAACAGAAATCAATGAAAAAGATTAGGAAGCTGAGGCAGATGTCTCAATGAAATGTTATGATCCCTGTTCAGTTTCTGGACCTGAGCCAGAGCCAGAGAGTGTAAGTATAGCAACCCTGACCCCTAGATTATTTACTACAATAACTGCCTCTCTTTCAACTCATATCTATGGCTACATATGTAGGTCCCCTAAGGACAGCCGACAGAAAAGGAAAGAGGTTTAAGAAGGGGTTGGTTTGGTATCTGGGTGCAAGCCCAAAATAAACTGCTGCTCTCATATAGCCCCGCTCCCAGGTGGGCTCCCATCAAAAGACACAGGTGAAGGGAAATCATTCCAGTTATCAGAGATATGGGCAGTGTTCCTGGTCACCTACTTTGTCAGGAAAGAGAAGTGCTCTGCTATAAAAATATCTGGGCTATGACTGTATGAATGGCTGCGGTGAATGGCTTGGTGAATGGCAAAGGCTTGTTGGTCAGGAGTCTAGAAGGAGAAGCACAGGTAGAATGAGGGCTGGGAAGAGGCATGTGGGCGTACCTGTGGGAGTGGTTGCAAGGTGTAAAGACCCTGTCTTGCATTCTAACACGCACCTGGGAGCATTCCCCATGGAAGAGACACCAAACAACCAAGTAGACAGAATAACTCAGTTAGTTGGTGTCTGCTGGTTTCTGTCATCAGCCGTCCTGTTCTGGCACAATGAGTGCATGTGTTGAGTACCCATGATGTCAGAGAAGAAGACTACCAAAAGCATAGACTCTTATACATGATCTAAATTTCTGTCACTCTGAACATCCAAACTGCCAGCAACAGAGATCAACACTGACACCAATACGGAAGTATCCCTAGAAGAAATAAATCAGTCATTTGGCAAATTGACTACTTTTGACCTCTTCCACCCTGGAAGGGGCATGGATTTATTTTGGCTGGAATAGTAACAGGTATGAGTTTACCTTTCCTTCACTCTGGGTCCCAATCAGCACCAAATCGGAAGACTTACAGAGTGTTTGATCTGCTGACATGGGATAATGCAGAGCATCACTTAGGTCCAAGAGACCCACTTTTCACCAAAAGGGATGCAGCTGTGGGCACAGGGAACCCGCTGATCCTATCATAGACTGCCCCACTCAGGAACTGCCAAGTGGATAAAATGATGGAATGACCTTGTAAAGATGAAGCTAAAGCACCAATCTGAAGATGATACCTTGCAAGGACAGAGTGCCAGCTTTGATGAAGCTGAGTATACACTAAATTAAAAGAATATTATATGGTGCTGTGTCTCCAGTAGGTAGAGTGTATGGACCAGGATCCAAGGAGGCTGAAGTAGCAGTGGCCTTGCTTACCAATATGACCACTTTGGAAATTTATGCTTCCATCTTCCAGTAGGGCAAGGAAAAACAGATTTGCTCCCAGGGGTATGCCTTTGTACATTCCCATCTAATTTTAATAGTAAATGGGCACATTAAGTAGTCAGTCTGAGATGGGCATGGTGGCTGGGAGTTCAAATCCGTCAAGGATGTGGGTCCCAGTCACCCCATAAGGAAAGCCACCCAGACCAGTATAGCTGCTAGCCAATAGTGAGATAATCTAGAATGGCTAGTAATAAAAAGAGATGATGAGAATCAGTCATAACCTTGAAGCCAATTAGAATGTTAGTGTCTGTAGCTCATCCCACTAACCTTCTTATTGTGGGCTTACCCAGGAAATGAGACCAATCAGAATCTAGGATTCTGAGCTCTAGAGCAGCTGGTCCCAGATGGGGTGAACTTACTATAAGGAACAAATGGTGCCGGGGGTAGACACTCTGGTGCATTGGCCAGATTGCCCCTTTCAGACTAATGCAATAGTTTCCCCAGCTGCCAGGAGGGTTGACTCTTGATACTTCATAGCTGGCTGCCTCTCTGGGGTTGCTCTTGACCAAAGAGAGTACCTTACCCAAGTTTACACCCCTTTCCCAGGGAAGTCTGCATCGCATAAATGGTAGCTGCAAGGTAGAAAGGCCTTGCCCTTTTGTCTCAATTCAGAGCAACACTGAAGGACCATCCAAGCTCCAGAGGTCCCCAGTGAATTAGCTGAGACCTCTATTAAAGATGCATCACGTCACCATTCTATTTCTTCCTCTGGCCAGTCTTGCTTCCTTCACTTTCTTACCGGTGTTATTACTAAGCACACTCCCTAATGAAACTCCTACACATAAATCTCCATCTCAGAGCCTATTCCCAGAGAACCTGCCTTACACAACTCTAAACTTCTTCATCCCTTAGTCAGAGTGAAATACTAGAGAGAAATATACTAACTCATTATGTTATTTGAATGTTCCAGGATGGTTCTGGTTTAGTTCTGTGTGACATTTTCAGCTCAGCTCTCTCTTTGCCTGTTTTGGACCCAAGCCACATAGGGGTCTCCCTATCTTCATCTCCATATCTAACCTGGTCCTCCCTCCTTCATATTTCATATTGTTTTTGTTTGTTTTATTCACATTTATTTTTATTGAAGTATAAACATTAGTGCAGAAGGTACACTAATAATAAATATACACTTAGAGATTTGTACACATGCATCTCTTTCTATAATCACTATGCAGATCAAGATATAGAATGCTTCCAGCATCCCATAGGTTTCTGTCATACACTTTCCAATTCTATCGTCATCTTCCACCCCCACGGAGATAACCACTGTTCTGAATTGTATCATCACTGATGAGTTTTAATACTTCTTGAGCTTCAGATGAATGTAATCACATAGTATGCAGTCTTTTGTGACGGCTTTTTTCGTTGAACATAGTTTCGGTGAGATTAATTTATGTTGTGTATTTCAGTAGTTTTTTTTTTTTTTTTTAACCACAGTGTAGTTTTCCACTGTATGAATGGGCTACTATTTACTAATTCTCATGTTGATGGATATTTGGGTTATTTCCAGTCTGGGGCTATTGTATATAAAACTGCTATGAACATTTTCATGGACATACTTTTGTGGACATAGATATTTATTTATCTTGGGTGTACATATACTTAAGTGTGAATTGCTAGATCATAAGACAAGCATATGTTAGCTTTAGCAGAAATTGTCAAACAATTTTCCACAGTGCTTGTGCTATTTGGCATTGCAACTAGCAATGTATGTGAGTTCCTGTTGCATATATTCCCACTCACACTTGGTATTGTTAGATTTTTAGGTTTTTGCCATTCTGATGTTTGTGCAGAGATAATTTATTCCAGTTTTATTTTGCATTCTCCTAATGACTAAAAGGGTATGCATGTTTTCATTTGCTTTGCTATTTGGATTTTCTCTTTTGAAGCTATCTTTTATCCATTTTTGTCACCCACTATTGTTCCCTGCAATTCCATATTCTGTTTTGGAAAGAATAGATTTAAATAATAATGAGAAGAATTAAGAATAGGCAGACTTTATCTCGATTTAAGAATGAATTTTACAATGATTAGATCTACCAACAATGAATAGGCTGACTTGGGAAGCTATAGAAGGGAATGAAATATCCGATGGATAGAAGAGAAATATGGCTATTTAAGCATTATAATTCCATGACATACAAAGATTCTATCAGGGAAGTGACATCAGCAAGATGGCCAAATAAAAGCACCTAACACTTGTCCCTTTGAGAAAGACAAACAGAACAACAAATAAACAACTACATTTTTAAGTACACAAAAATCAATTTATTTCTTGTATGTATGCAATAAGCAGAAAATATAATGGAAAACAATCCAATTACCCCATAGCAACAAAATAATTTTTAAAACCTTAAGAAATAACTGCATGAAAAAAATTACAAATTCATACTGAGTAATATTTAAAATACCTTGGTTTAATGTAGAAACATACTATGTTCTTTTAAAAAATTTTGTGGGTACACAGTGGTATATATATTTATGGGGAACATGAGATGTTTTGATACAGGCATACAATGTGAACTGATAATATCATCAAGAATGGGGTATCCATCCTCTCAAGCATTTATCCTTTGAGTTACAAAGAATCCAATTATACTCCTTAGTTATTTTAAAATGTACAATTAAGTTATTGTTAACTATAGTCACTGCAGAAAGGGAGAAAATATTTTCAGACTATTCACCTAACAAGAGATTAATACTTAGAATATACAAGGAACTCAATAGCAAAAACTAAAAATAATCTGATTTTTTAAATGGGCAAGTGAGCTGAATAGACATCTTTCAAAAGAAGACATACAAATGGCTAACAGGTATATAAGAAATATGCAACATCATTAATTATCAAGCTTTCAGGGTTTTCTAAGATTATATCATTTGCAAATTGGGACAATGTTTGCATGTAATATAAATCAAAACCACAGTAAGATATTATCTCTCCCTAGTTAGAATGACCATTATCAAAAAGACAAAAAATAACAAATGCTGGCAAGGATGCAGAGAAAGAGGAAGTCTTATACCCTGTCCATTGGAATGTGGATCAGTATAGCAATTATGGAAAACAGTATGAAGTTTCCTCAAAAATCTGAAAATAGAGCTACCATATAATCCAGTAATCCTACTATTGGGTATATATCCAAAGGAAAGGCAGTCAGTACATCAAAGAGATATCTGCACTCCCATGTTTACTGCAATACTATTTCACAATATCCAAGATATGGAATCAACCTCAGTGTCCACCAACAGATGAATGGATAAAGAAAAGCAGTATATATACTCGATGGAATACTATTCAGCCATAAAAAATAATACAATCCTGTCATTTGTGGCAACGTGAATGAGCTTGGAAGACATAATGTTAAGTGAAACAAGCCAGGCACAGAAAGATAAATACTGCATATTCTCACTCATATGTGGAAACCAAAATTATTGATCTCATATAAATAGAGAACAGAACAGTGGTTACTAGAGGCTGGGAAGGAGAGGGGGAGGGGAGAATAGCCAAAGGTTGGTTCACAGAAACAAAAGTAAAGCTAGATAAGCGGAATATGTTCTATGACATTAGAGGGTGATGATTATAATTAACAACAATTTATTGTATGCTTTCCAGTGGCAAAAAAAGTAGATTTCGAATATTCCCAACACAAAGAAATTATAAGTGTTTTATGTGATAGATAACACTAATTACCCTGATCTGATCATCATATACTGTATACATGTATTGAAATATCACACTATACCCCATAAATATGTATAATTATTATGTGTCAATTAAAAATTATAAAAAGAAGAGTTTTAAGAGTCTATCAATAGTAGGGCCCCAAAATTTTATAATTTGACTTATAGTTACTGTATGGGTTTGAATGTGTAAGTTTCCCATGAGTTGACTATATTTCTATTTTCTTATAAGATGTTGCTTAGAACATCTTAAATGCCTACTCATCTCCCATTCTACCCCCTTTATCTACATTCTCTTGGAAAAAAAACAAAACTTGTATTTGGGTACTCCAAACCCACTCATTCCACTATGAAAAAACAATCACAAACATGTTAAGTCATCCAATTTATTAGTGAGAGAGCCAGATCTAGAGTCCATATTTCCTGCCTCCCGGCCAATGTACTAAATTACTGGGATGGGAATGAATATGTGTCCATGTGTGCATAAAAGTTTACGTGTGTAAATGTGTATGTGAGTTTGGTTTAGGGTGTGGAAATGGACTTGTCCCACTTTATTCACTAATATGGATGTCCAGGAAAAGGAGAAGCAACGGACCTGGCTAAATTAGCAAACTGTAAAGAATGCTCACAATAAGAGTTGGAGAAATAAATGAATAATACGTTTGCAGAGTAACCACTTACATATCATCAAATCTATAGAAGAGCCAAAGAGAATCTGTGGAATCAGTTATTTAATTCTTAATATACCCAGCATAAATCTCAACAATCTTACCTCAGGTATATTAAGAAAATAAATATTCATTGTACACTTTTTCTTTCTTTCTTTTTTTTTTTTTTTCTTTGAGAGGGAGTTTCACTCTTGTTGCCCAGACTGGAATGCAATGGTGCGATCTCGGCTCACCACAACCTCTGCCTCCCGAGTTCAAATGATTCTCCTGCCTCAGCCTCCTGAGTAGCTGGGATTACAGGCATGTGCCATCACACCGGCTAATTTTGCATTTTTAGTAGAAACAGAGTTTCTCCACGTTGGTCAGCCTGATCTCGAACTCTCAACCTCAGATGATCCACCTGCCTCGGCCTCCCAAAGTGCTGAGATTACAGGCATGAGCCACCGCACCCAGCCCCATTTTATACTTTTTCAAATCCAAGATATGTCTGGCTTAAAATATTCCCAGAGTTGACTCTGAGACCATACATTATGCTGATTAATATATTCCTATATATTTCTGTGTCTTTGAGACCACATTGGTTGTAGAAGTGAAGGATCTCAGGGTCATAATCAGAAACGTGTTTAGCTGGAGCTCCTAAGCTGTTTCTCTGGTGGTCTCACAGCACAAGTTCACCAATGGCTGCTTGTGCTTACATGCCGCTACCTCACCTCCATGCTAAGAAATGTGCCACAGTCTATTTTCTCTGAGAATCTGAGGCCCATATATTGTGCAAGAAAGCCATTTGATCTCTTGGCTTTCCTGAAAGGTATTTTTTTCTCTTCAAGTTTAGGAATCTGGATCCAGCTCCATTCAGTAAGCTCTTCAGGATAACAGTGTTTTATGCTGTATTAAAAGGTCTGTTTTCCCAGTGCTGAACTTGTGTTCCCAAATTAGGAGCATCCTGTGACTTCTTCTGAGCTCCTTGCCAGCGCACCCTCTGCAAGTGGGCAGAGGACAGCCCCTTCCTTCCTTCCTTCCTTCCTTCCCTCCGTTTCCTTCCTTCTTTCCTTCCTTTCTTCCCTCCCTCGCTTTCTTCATTCCTTCCTTCCTACCTCTCTTTCTCTTTCCTTTTCTTTCTCTTTATTTCTTTTTCTTTCTTTGTTTCTTTGTTCCTCTTTCTTTCTTCTTTTCTTTCCTTCCTTCCTCCCTTCCTCCCTCCCCTTCTTCCCTTCCTCTCCCTCTCTCCTTCTTTTTCCTTTCTTTCTTTCTTTTCTTTCTTTCTTTCTTTTCTTCCTTCCTTCCTTCCTTCCTTTCTTCTTTCTTTTCTTTCTTTCTCTTCTGCCTCTTTTGTCTGGATTCCTTTCAGAATTTATGCCAGAGTCTTTCATGCACATTCAATTCTCAATGTCCATAGAGTGAGATGGAGAAACACATTTCCAGAAAAATTTCATTATCACCCTAGATTGCCAAAGTACTACCTCAGGGAAGTTAGAAAGTTAAAGAAAGCAGCTTAAAATCATCACCTTATAATTCTCAAGCTACTGTCTATGGGTAAAATCACTAAAGAGGTATCAAATACAAGCACCGGCTAGAGAAGTGTTTTCCAAACAATGCATTAAAATATCTTCTTTAACATTTGCAGTTCTACAAGAACCTTAGAGGGACTTTCTGGAACTTCTGGAATGGAGCATCATATTCTGCTGCACCTTCATTATACACGCTTTTGCCTTCCTGTCAGCTGCTATTGTCTATTTCTGCTTAGAACAGCAGTGAGCTTCTTCTCTCCAATGTTGGCAGAGCAGAGCAAAATCAAGTCTGCCACTGTGGGCAGGTCTGGCAGCACTGGTGTGCCCTCCTAACCTAATTCATGTTCACCTCCCAGTAGTCTCTTGAAATTTTGATAGCTGACAGAACCCAAGGTACAGTTCCAAAATCTGTGTTCCAAATCCAATTTGAAATTTAACAAGTATTGGTCTTGTCTTCTTGACAGGAAAAGAAAGAAAGAAAAAAAAAAAAAACAAAAAACCAAGGAATAAGAAACCCTTAACTATTTACATTTACATTTTCCTTGTTGCTCTTCAGGTGAAAATTTAGAATGAAGACAGATTTGTAAGCCTGTTTCTAAAAGCAGGCAGATTTAAATGGCTTCTGGCATAAATTTTTAAAAAGCAAGTAAAAGGTTTGATTGTTTCTTTTTAAATGGTCCAATTTATATCCAAGAAACACTTCTATTTTAAAGCTACTCATCTTCCTGTGCTTTTTATACATCTAACATCCTGTCCCTCCAGAGAAATGAGTGCTGTATTTCTAAAGTACGTATCAATTGAGATTAAAACACCCCATGCTAAAAGGAGTGCTCAACTTTTCTCTGCCTTGCCTGGCTCTGCCCTCCCCCCACCCACACACTTCATTGTTCACAGGGAAAAATCCTGTAATTAGATAGACGTGGCTTGCACATGACATAATAATAACCAATATTGAACCTTGGCCATATGCCAGGTACTTTACATGGACTATTCATTTAATTGGTGGGGTAAGTATTGTTATTTCCAGGTGGTGGAGAAAGTTGATGCAGGGCAGTTAGGTCACTTGCCTGGGATAGCCAGCTGGGAAAGAGGGAAGCTGGCATTCACACCCAGACAACCTGATTCTAAAAGCTGTAAATCTACCCCCTTAGCTGTCCTTCCTCTTAACATCCAGTGTCAGTTCACGGAAAGTGCTTCATGATGCAACTCAGAGCAAAGATGGGGCAAACCTCTCAGTGTAATTAGTCCTTAGTATCCCATATTAGTAGGCAGAAAAAAAAAGGTCGAAGTTACACTATAGGCTGAATGTGAATTTTTCATGCACACTAGATGAAGTTTTTGGAAGGAAATCCATCTGCACTGTAGTGAGATATGTCTGACTTTGGATATTGTAGGAAAGGAACAGGGGCAGCCCAGAGGGAAAGCTTTTCCCTTGCAGCCCCATAGGCTTGTTACCCTCCACAGGACTAAAACATATTCTGCCAATTTTTTTTCCAAAAGCAGAAAGGTATATCCAGCCAGAAACCACTCACACCTCTGTATGGAGTAGCAGTAATTGAATGGAGGGGAAACATACCTGAAATCTAACACACTAGGTGGCAAATTTGTTAAATGCAGAAGAGGTTGCTGGAATCAGACTCTGGTTAAGGTTAGGGGGCAGTGCAGAGATGGAAATACTAGGGACACAGGAGGGAGAAAAGGTTAAAGGAACAGTGCTTTGGAAAGATAAGGAAAGCAGACAGTAAGGAATGAGAGGCCCAGGGCAGAGGACAGGAAGAAGAGCTGGAGATCATCCATGTGACACTCTTGGCAAAAAGCCTAGACGGTAACACTGTAATGGTACTGCAAGAAAAGTAGTAACTAGATTAGGAATGCAAAACCCATATCCTCTCTACTAGTACTTACCACTCACTTACCCCTACTCCCAACTCCTTCAATAAAGAGCTGTTAAACCTTCCCAAACGTAGGGAAAGTCATGCGAGAAGCTGTCCTCAACACTTCAACCCTAAGAGGGCATCTATAAATACACAACATGGGATGCCAGACCACCATATCTACTCTCTAGTTAACCTTTAATTTTTGTAATTATAAAATTTAAGACACATTCCAAAGAGTGAATAAATTCATACGTATATATTAAAAATAACAGTAAAATGAATATTTGTGTAATCTGTGGCCAACTTAAAAAAGGGAAAATAACTAGCACTTTGGATGCTATTTTTGTGGCGTTCCCGAATTCCTTCCCTCTCCCTCCCCATTCAACTACTATTTTAAATTTTAGTTAAGCATTGTGTTGTTCTCCTTGGTAGTTAAATTAATTATCCTTCAATAATATATTGCTGAGTTTTATATAAATAGAACATACAGTAGTTTTCTTCTGAAATTACTTATTTTGTTCAATATTATGTTTTTGAAGGTCATGCATGATAATACATATAGCCGTAGTTTATTTTCCATTACGTAAGTATAAAAATGTGTTTCTTCTACTATTGATGAACATTTGGATATTTCTAGTTTGCTGTCACAAACAATGTCACTACTTACTAGGTCTTATTCTCATAAGCAAGAGTTTCTTTATTTTATAGCCCTAGGAATGAAATGTCTAACCAAGAGCACACATATTTGTTGAACATACAAGCCAACACTAAACTGTTTCCCAATATTTACTTCAATTGATATTGGTACCACCAGCATATAAGAAACCTTTGTCTTTAAATACTTACAAAAACTTAGGTTTGTCAGACTTTAGTTTTTGCCAATCTGTTGGACACAAATTTGTATCTAACTGCTTTTTAAAATTTCTACTCTCCTGATTATACAAAACATTGAGGATATTTTCATATGTAAAAGCTTTTGGTGTTTCTGTGAAATTTCTGCTAATATGTTTACTCATTTCACTGTTCATAAGAATTTGCTACGTATTTCAAACAATAATCCTTTGTTGATTATACACGAGGCAAATATCTTCTTTTCGTTTGTGGCTTGTTTTAAAATGTTTGATAATGTCGTTTGATAAACAGCAATCCTTAATTTTAATGTAGATCAATTTATCCTTCTTTTTATTTTTATTTTTTGAGACAGAGTTTTGCTCTTGTCACCCAGACTGGAGTGCCTGGCATGATCTCAGCTCATGGCAACCTCCGCCTCCTGGGTTCAAGCAATTCTCCTGCCTCAGCCTCAGGAATAGCTGGGATTACAGGCATCCGCCACCATACTCAGCAAATTTTTTGGTATTTTTAGTAGAGATGGGGTTTCACCATGTTGGCCAGGCTGGTCTTGAACTCCAGACCTCAGGTGATCAACCCGCCTTGGCTTCCCAAAGTGCTGGGATTATAAGCGTGAGCCACTGCACCCAGCCTATCCTTCCTTTTATTTTGAGCCTTTTAAAAGAGCTCCTTTTTTCTCCAAAGTTAGAAAAATGTATTTATGTATTGTCTTCTAATAATTTTATAGTTTTACTTTTCATATTTAAGTATTTAATATACCTGGGATTGATTCATTTTTGTGTTTGGTAATAATTCAATTCTATTTTTTCCATTTGGAAAACCAATTGTTCAGCACAAATTATTTGCTAGCCTGTTGTAGCAATAAATACTGCATAGTCACAAAATTCTGTTCTTCTCTTCAACCTGTGCACATGAATGCTCAAATCAGCTACCTTCCTCAGCCTTTCTTGAAGCTTGAATTGACCATATAACTACATTGTAGAAGGGATAAGTACCACCCCCACATTTAAGCTGTAAGACAGTGGCGTCTTCTCGATATTTTCTTTCCCTTGCCTGCCTATTGAAATTTGAATGCAGGCAATGATCCAGACTTGGCCATGCAGATGGCAATAAGTTTCAGAAGGTCTTGCATTTCATAAATGAAGAAGCAAAAGTTAGCATAACCATTTATACTGGGACTGCTAATTAAGAGAAAAATAAACTTCTTTTCTATTTAAATTACTGTACTGTGGAAGCTCTTTGTGACTGCTGGCTAGCCTTTCTGTAACATAAGAACTGCTACCAGAAGCGGGGTGCTACCCTGACAAAAGCCTAAAATATATGTCATTGGCTTGGTGGACAGTCAACAAATCCTGAGAATACAGGCTGAAAATAGTAATCCTGTGATGTAATATCGAAATATTTGACAAAATCATGACGTATGATGAGATGAAGGGCAGACCATGTGCCAAAAAAGCCTGGAGGTTTATAAAAAGCAGTTAGGAAAAGTAAGAATGTTAATGGGTATTTTGTAGTTGTGTATTGCCTTTAGCAGGTATAGATGAGATAATAGATAAGAAATCTATAAGCTTTGGAAGAATCAGCAGTTTATAAGGAAAGAGGGAATGAAATAAGGACTGTCCAGAAACATGGAGACTCAGCAGTCACTGCAAACATCTATTACAGACATAGATTGTTGTTTGGAGCCGTTTCCAAAGTCTTCCTGTTAAACCAAACAAAGGGATACAGGTCTGTTTGGAAAATATTAAGCTAAGATGCTTGCACTGTTGTAGATGGCCTCAAGATAGCTGCCATTAAAAAAGGAGCAAGGTACAAGATCAATCAAGAAATCAAAAAAAAATAAGGTATAAGAATTATGTCCAGAAAAGAGCCAGCACATGAAACTGACTGGGAGCAAACATCCCAGAAGCCTAAGTTTCTAAGAGAATGATATTATCAAAGAAACTATAGACCTATCCTATAAAAGTCCTTGATTATTCATCCCCCAAGAAGGGCCTCTAAATACCCATTTCAGATATGGACTAGAGAATAGTGGGCCAGGATGAACCTGTCAGACAGCAAAGTCACAGACCATGTAGAACAAAAAAATGAGGGAATAACTCTCTAAGCAGAGACAAGTCTATGGCAGAGAAGAGAGTACTTGTGATTCTTGCTTTCCAGGATGTGTCGTTGCTGTGGACTAATGAATGCTGTGTGTTTCTCATTCTTCCATTTTCTAAATGAGAGTCTCCACGTGGTTATCAATTTCTGCTTCAACATGGCATACTGTTCGCATATTCATGCCGGTTGGGGAGCAAACGGCTTTGAGTATATAGAACATTGAACCCAGGAGAAGTCACATCTGGACCTTACAAAGAGGACAACAGATGAGCAAGTGTTCTGGATTGCCATTGAAATGGATGGCATAATTGAATGAGACATTCAGTTGCCTCCCTCGTAGAGAATGACCATGTTCAGTGAAAGACAGAATACCTGAGGGAGGAGGAAAGGGCTGATTCTGGCTTTATATTTCACAAATCAGTTAATTTTTAACAATATATGTTGTTGAGATAAATTTCCAATATATCCTGTTAATTCATGTGTTTAGTTGTGGTAGTCATTTGTCATCATTTGTTGCTGAACAGCATCTAACACACCTGCCCTTTACTTTAATTTGGGCACTGAGGATGCAGAGAGGCAAAGGTCATGGAGAATTCTCTCTTTGATGGAGGTGACAGCTGACGTAAATAAAGTTTTCAGAGAAGTGGCAGAAGTACTCATAATGGTGTTCAATGGCTGATGGCTAATTTTCAGGGCCAAGAACATTGGTAATACAAGCTGCATGAGCTAGTGACAAGCTCAGATGTGTGATCTGGGGACATTTCTTGTGTGGCTGAGTAGGCTGCAAGCATCATTCTTCAGCTTTGTTGTTACTCTGTGAACTATCCAGTATGTCTTTTTAATAAATTTCATTTGTGCTTGAATAAACCAGAGTAGATCTCTTTTGCTTCTGACAAAAAAAAAAAAATCTAACATGGCTAATAAAAAACTACTTTACACCATAAGCCACTTTTTCTGTTTGGTATTTCCTTGTTTTATTCTTTGCAAAAGCTCAAGTACAACAAATTCAGTGAGGGAAATAAAATAGTTAGAAAAGTGACTAGTAAAAATTGCCATTTCCATTCTTGCTGTCTACCCATTTTGGGCAGAAGCCTGGCTTCTTTCTTTATTTCTGGACCACTCAATGTTTTATCTATCCCATTTTCTTGCAAGCTCCTTAATTCTGCCATATCTTTGTTTATATTGTGTTCTCAATAGGACTCAATTTGGAGGGCTTCATGAGGCTTGCTCACTCTCATACTGATACTTTCAGCTTTCCTCTCTTCCCAGTGCATCTTCAGGCTTCTGATAAGCATCATCATCATGTGCTTAACATTCACTCATTCCACAAAATCACTTTGTGAGTTCTATGGCAATAACATTGGTAAATGTGGGAACAGCTAGGGAAAATATTTTGAGGTGACAGATTGATGGGAGCTTTGCAAATAGATTCAGAAATTCTGTCTCAGACATATTACTCATGAAATTATATTTTTAAAGCACTTCAATACAGCTTTACTTCAATGTAAGCCTTAAAAGAAACAGGCAAACAGAATATAGCACGGAATGAAGATTTTCACTGAAAGCCTTTCATGATCAATTTAATAAATGCAACAAATACACCCCAAACTGAGGTGGTTTTGAGATAAATCGAATCACTTTAGTTCATGATTTAAAGCAGCTGTCAGCAAGCCTTGAGTTAATCGATTTTACTATTCAGAATATTGCTTAATATAATCAACTATCTATTGAACAGATACTATGTGATAAGTACTGCAATATGCTACCAGTAGGATGCGAAGGCAGCATGAAGTGCATGAAGGCTTCCCAGAAAAAGTAAAAATAAAAACAGAGAGGAAGGCAAAGATGGGTGTGAAGGGGGATGCAGGGAGACTTTAATGCATTTACTCACAAAAACATATTTGGTATGCCTTTCAGATCTCCTTTTCAAAGGAGGGAGAATCAAATTTGTATGTGTGTGTATACCTATATCTATGCCTATATATTTACATCTATGCCCACATCTATATTTCGAGAAAGTGAGAGGTAGGGGGAAACAGGCAAAGTTTTCGGAAATTAACCACATTAATGGCGAGGCCATGTATTAGTCAGGGTTTTAGTTAAATAATAGAAACTAAGTTAATTCAGTATAAACAGAAAAGTGACGTATCAAAAGGACATTAGTAGCTTACAGAATTACTGGGTGGTCGTGTGAACCAGGCTTAGATGAAGGCTGTGCAGCCAGAAGTTCTCCTGCAGCACTGACCTGGCACTGCTGTTCCAGAAGATCCACCTTATTGTAATCAACATTGCTTCTATAGAGAGGATTTTCTACAGCACCCAGAGTTTTGTATGAGAAATACCTGACTCAAATTCCAGGGTGCATCTGACCAGCACATGCTTATGCCCTCACTGCAACGGAGACTGGGAAAGTGAGCTGCTGGTTTCTGATATTTCAATGACCACTACAGTAAAATCACCATTTGTTTCCTGTGGTTGCTATAAAAAATTACCACAAACTTGGTGGCTTAAAGCAACAGAAATTTATTCTCTCATAGTTCTGGAGCCCAAAAGACCAAAGTCACAGAGTCAGCAGGGCCACACTCCCCACTTTCTAGTTTCTTGCCTCTTCTAGCCCTGGTGGCTACAAGCATTCCTTAGCTTGTAGCCACATCACTACAGTCTCCACCTCCATCTTTATATTGCCTTTTCCATGTGTATTTGTGAAATCTCCCTCTGCCTTTCTGTAATAGCATGTGTGATAGCAGATAGAACTCACCTTAATAATTCAGGCTGACCACCTCATCTTAAGATCCTTAATTTAGTTATGTTTGCAAAAATATGCCCCAAAAGGTAACATTCACAGGGCCTGATATCTTTGAGATTCAGATGCAAAAAATTATTCTTTACATTAGAAGGAGTATTTAGATGTACCCCTTCACTAAGGTGGCAAGCCCCTCAATTTTTTTCAGGTTTGTTCCCTACAGGTTTGATATACAAATGTCTTACAAATATGTCTTTAAAAGTTGCTATCTCTGGCTCACTATGTCCAGTCAGAGAACAGGTAAAGAATTCCTGAACTATAATGAGGCTCAGGTGTTGCCCGCTGAAAAGAATGGTTAGTGTCTAGTACAACTAGTATAGAAGATTTATAATGTAAGATCTTGTAGACTCTTGTTAGCAGCACACCATAGATTTTGTGCAACTAAATTGTTCTTGGAAACTAACAAGGTCACCAACTGAGTAGCCAAGCTCTTCAGTTTCTCTCGCTCTTCTCGTCTCCCTAATATTTCCAGTCTAAGCTTAAATGCAGGTGAACTATGGTATAGGTATGTAAGACTTCAAATAAAGA
The DNA here is from genome assembly GCF_028878055.3 of Symphalangus syndactylus. NCBI lineage: Eukaryota > Metazoa > Chordata > Mammalia > Primates > Hylobatidae > Symphalangus > Symphalangus syndactylus. Next base: position 104,228,895 of record NC_072437.2, on the reverse strand, counting down.
GAAATTGATATCCTTCTCAAAGATGAAAGAAAGCATAGAAGGCCTAACTACAATATAATATTTAATGATGGTTTCATGAATGAGGAACTCGGTAAATTTTCCCAAAGTGTATCCTATAAACCACATTTGGCACACAAGTGTCTGTGTGTGTTGGCTAAATAAGGTTCCATTTGGATTCATCTTCTGCTTCCTCATTGGCTACAGGCAGAGCCTGTAGAAATCATCGCAAGTTCTACCATCCCAGTCCTATAAAGAGTATACCTTTCTCCAAATAGAATAAATACAAGTATAGATCAAAGCGTGACCATAAGCCAAGCAGATAGCAGGTGGTGCAATATAATATTAAGACACATTAAAAAAAAAAAAAAAAACTAAGGAAACCAAAAAAAAAAAGTTACAACAAATCATTTTGTACTGTCAATTGAGTCGTCTAGACCTTATTGAAAATAACTGTCTATATTTGTATATAGTATTATAAATAAATTTACATTTATTTAAGGAAAAATAAAAGACACATCACATGCAGCTTGCAGGGAATCAGATCAGAATAGGAGTGTCCTATTACACTAACTAGAGAGTCTGACTAAGGTGGAGAGATAAAAGACCCCAAATCCTCAAAAGCCAGGAAGGAGATTCTAAAACCCAAGTTGCTAATAGACATATTTTTTACTTTTGAAATTTTACTTTTTAATAGGCAACACAATATAACAAAGAGCTCATAGGTATGTGGCTGCCCAGTCAAAGCCTATGACTCACAGGCTCCCTTGCAGTGGAGATGTGACTAAGTTCTGGTCAGTGCAATGTGCTTAGAAGTGATATGTGTGACTTCCAGTTTGTGCACTTAAAAAGGAGATCTCATCGGGCGCAGTGGCTCATGCCTGTAATCCCAGCACTTTGGGAGGCCGAGGCAGGCGGATCACCTGAGGTCGGGAGTTCGAGATCAGTCTGGCCAACATGGTAAAACCCCATCTCTACTAAAAATACAAAAAGTTAGCCTGGAGTGGTGGCGGGTGCCTGTGATCCCAGCTACTCAGGAGGCTGAGGCAGGAGAATTGCTTGAACCTGGGAGACGGAGGTTGCAGTGAGCCGAGATCCCGCCATTGCACTCCAGCCTGGGCAACAAGGGCGAAACTCCGTCTCAAAAAAAAGGAGATTCCCCCCACCTCACCTTTCCCTCTTCCATCCCAGTCATTAGACATATTTTACTGATTGTGACAGTTGTGCTAGAATACATACCTGCAACAACAGATGTTTAGTCTTCTGTATTATTGTCAATACCACCGTTTCCTGGACAGCTGATATTGATGTTGGATACACGCACCCTCAACCCTGCATAGCCCCTAGCTGGTTCTGACCAAAGTGGTCTGTATATCAGAAGGCACCATACTACTGAGGTTCAGACTAAGTTCCAAATATGATGTCTTCCTTTTTTCTTTCCTGTGGTACAGTTATGATGTCTTCTTGATCTTTAAATCTCCAGGGCCTAGCAGAGAGCCTGGAGCCCTGGTTGGTCTTTGATTGACAGGGTCTAGATTATGACCGGCAAATCTTTGCTAGGGAAGGTAAAAAATAGAGTATCTGCCTGTAATCCCAGTACTTTGGGAGGCTGAGGCAGGTGGATCACAAGGTCAAGAGATCAAGACCATCCTGGCCAACATGGTGAAACCCCGTCTCTACTAAAAATACAAAAATTAGCCAGGTGTGGTAGTGCACGCCTGTAGTCCCAGCTACTCAGGAGGCTGAGGCAGGAGAATCACTTAAACCCAGGAGGCAGAGGTTACAGTGAGCCGAGATCACACCACTACACTCCAGCCTGACGACAGAGCGAGACTCTGTTTCAAAAAAAAAGAGTATTTGGCTTTCATGTGTCCTTCAAATCACAATGTGGGGGATCTTTCAAATATGGAAAGAATGTTTGAATTTTCTGGATAACGAAGAAAGAATGAATAATCAGCATTACAGAGATGGAATATGTAAGCCATCTACTCTAGTGACTAGACCAAGAGGTGATCAATAGATATTTAAATGAAGAAATGGATGCTTAAATGAAGAAAAGAGGAATGAGCTTTGGCTTGGATCCTTATTAGTACAAAAAATTTTCCATGGGGCTGACAGCCTTCTCCAAACCCTAGCTTATGTGACTGAAGTCCTGCTAACTACCATACCCCTTGCCAGCCCCTTTTCTCAGAATATGGACACTCTTCCTTTGATCACTATGTCTGTCTAGGGACCTATTCTAACTCCAGCTATGTAGAACTGCAATGTTGCCTCCTGCCTAACTTCAAGCATCTCACTGCCTAAAGACCTCTGAGAGAGCCAAATCCCGCCTCCACGCTTCACCTTGCCCCCGTGGGCTTCTGGCCACTCCACTCCAGGGCCAGCTCTGCGACTCTGCTTCTGAGTCAGAACCTGTAGCATTTGATCCGACTTCTTTCCTTCTCCACTTGCCTGTTCCGTTGCAGTCCTGGTACGACTTGAAACCCAGCCCCTAGTAATTCTGACGGCAATAAGTTGCCTTAAAATTGAATTTCTGGGAACTTAGAGCATGTGATTATATTAACTGTGAGTGAAGTTATAGTCACATCAGAATCACATATTAGTTGACTACTAGGTAACTTGGATTCAGTAGGTCTATGGTGGTGCTAGGGAATATGTGTTTTTAAAACGCCCCACAGGTAAACTCTCTGATGCACACCCCAACTTGAAACTCATTGTTTTAGAGCTACGTGAGTTCTATGGACTAGGAATCACAGAAGTAAAGGAGGTGATTTAGACCAAGAAGTCAAGGACCTAGGTTTCAGACCAGCTAATCATTTGACCTTAAGCTTAATCATTTGAAAAAAACAGTGGTTTTCTATAAAGTAAAAGCAATAAGATTGTGATCATTGAGATCCCTTCCAATTTGGAAATTATCAGATACGTGACAAAATGCCGAGCTTTTCAAATGTGTCAGGATTCTTGCTAAGGCAAGGGAAAACACAATTTTAAGGTCCAACAGAGATGAGTGAGAATTCTGCATTAGTTATTTATTAGCTATGAAACCATGACCAAATTACAAACTCTGAGACCCAGTGTCCTTATTTGAAAAGTAAGGTCAATATTGGCTGCCTCTTATGTTTCTTATAAAATTAAAAGCAACAAAAATTGGGTTAAAAATTATATTTACTCCTTGGAGTTGATGTGAGGATTAAATGAGTTAAGACATGTAAAGCAGTTAGAATTGTGCACATACAAAAAAAAGTGTGTTGTTATTTTATTATTATGATAAGACTGCACAATGTCTGGCACATATCAAATACTCATAGGTATCACTTCCTTTCTTTTTGCCTACTGTCTGGATATTTAATCTGCCAGAATACTTCAAGCAGAAAGCTCCTCAACTCAACAAAGGTGTTAAATTGGTTTTAACTGGCTGAGTGATTTTGAACTCTTCTTTTATCTCTTCCAGTTTATTTAAATGACTTATTTCTTCTCCCTGTTGCCAGTCCTCTTGACTGTGGTAGGGAGCACGATGAACCTCACGCCCCATTTAGTACACAAAGCTTATTCACTGAGTATTGTTCATCTGCTCTCTTACAAGCTAGGTGCTCTCTGCTGTTTTCATGGGTGGGATAATCAGGCTGCCTGTGGGAAATGGCAGTTGTGAAAGACCGATGAGTATAATATGTGGTCTGAATTCGTTATCAGCTGCTGCCAAATTAAGAGTGAAACCACAAAAACATTTCTCTAAGCACAAGCAAAACATGTTACAGTCTCAACAATGGTGTTGGTAATTAACCCATGGAGACTTACAAATGGCCAATGACTCATTGATTTGAGCAGATGCAATTACCTCTAGGAATGTGCTGTGCTGATCTGCAGAGTGTATGAATGGATTTTCACAATCATTTCCTGGAAGGCTGATGACATGCTACTTCAGCAAAAATGAGACTAAACCTGGATACAGTTGACAGATGTCAAATGTAATCTTGACATTGGAAGTACATCTGGTCCAACATCTTCATTTTAGTTTAATGTAATTGTAAATACAATGGGGAGATGTGCATGTTTGTTACACGGGTATATTGAGTAGTGGTGGGGATTGGGCTTCTAGTGTATCTATTACCTAAATAGCAAACATTGTACATGATAGGTTATTTTTCAACCCTAATTCCCCTCCCAGCCTCCCTGCTTTTGGAACCCCCAGTGTCTATTATTTCCGTCTTTATTTATGTTTACCCATTGTTTATCTTCCACTTATATGTGAAAAAATGCAGTATTTGACTTTCTGTTTCTGAATCAGTTCACTTAGGATAATGGCCTCCAGCTCCATCCATGTGGCTGCAAAGGACATGATTTCATTATTTTTTATGGCTGTGTAGTATTCCATGGTGTATGTATATCATATTTTCTTTATCCAGTCAACTGTTGATGGTTCCATGACTAAGTGGTAGTTATCCAGTCAACTGTTGATGGTTCCAACCTAAGTTGGTTCCGTGACTTTGCTATTATGAATAGGGCTGTGATGAACATGCAAGCACAGGCAATATTTGCACTTTAAAAAAGATGAGGAAACTGAGGTCCAGAGGGGCTGAGTCTAAATATTTTATTTGTATAAGGTAGATAATCCAAACTTTAGAGCTAGCTTTAATGGGACATCTAAAATTGGAGTATTTGGTGACTGAACTTCTACAAACATTTACAAACATATTTTGCTTGTGACCAAAAAATGTTGAAAATATCAGAATTTATTTAGGTTCAATGATCAGAATGCTTGAAAACCAGATGACCCAGAAAATCTAAAGTATATTATCATGATAGCTAAAGACCATACATGTCTTACACCTACTGAAAGCTGAGTGTTAAGAGAGTGGATTCTGGATTCAGACTGCTTGGGTCCAGTTAGTGATTCTGCCTCTTCCCAACTGTGTGCCTTTCAGCACATTGCTTTTTCTGTCTGTGCCTTAATGTCCACATTTGTGTAATGGATAATAATAGTTGGTAGCTACCTTGAACAGTCAACATTAAATAAATTAGTATAAAGCATTTAGAAGGGTGTCTATACATAATAAGCACTATAAAATATTAGCATTCTTATATTTTAAACCTTCACAGTGATATTAACTGAGAGACTCCTTTTCAGTTTTAAAGCATTCAATAGGTATGTGCTGCTGGAAGAAACTTCAGGGAAGGAGGCTACATAAGCAGATCCTGGTGATAGGGCTTTGCATTTATAGTCCATAGTTTGGAAATAATTGTGGTCTTGTGGTGATGTTTTTATGATTTTATTATTCTATGATTTTATTCTTTTTATCTTTCATGGTTTTTTATCTGTTTCTTTGGAAAATTCATTTCTAAGTCAATTTTACTTCAACCTGTTCTTAATAATAATCAAAATTTCTTATTAAGGTCATAGTAGAGGTCTTCATTAAAACATATGCTAATTGAGAACAAGATTCTCATCATTTGGTCTGAAGAATCTCTGTTCTAATGTGCCCAGCTGCCTTGAGTCTCTGTTTCTCTCTCATGCACAGGCCCTGACCCCACCCAGCCAGTCTGAATGCCCCACTTTGCTCTTCCCATAGTCCATGTGCATTCTAACAATATCTTTTCTTCTGTAAGTAAACTATTATTTTAAGAATGTTTTTTTTTTTTTTAATTATACTTTAAGTTCTAGGGTACATGTGCACAACGTGCAGGTTTGTTACATATGTATACATCTGCCATGTTGGTGTGCTGCACCCATTAACTCGTCATTTACATTAGGTATATCTCCTAATGCTATCCCTCCCCCCTCCTCCCACCCCACGACAGGCACCAGTTTGTGATGTTCCCCTTCCTGTGTCCAAGTGTTCTCATTGTTCAATTCCCACCTATGAGTGAGAACATGCGGTGTTTGGTTTTCTGTCCTTGCGATAGTTTGCTCAGAATGATGGTTTCCAGCTTCATCCATGTCCCTACAAAGGACATGAACTCATCCTTTTTTATGGCTGCATAGTATTCCATGGTGTATTTGTGCCACATTTTCTTTTTTTTTAATTTTATTATTATTATACTTTAAGTTTTAGGATACATGTGCACAATGTTCAGGTTTGTTACATATGTATACATGTGCTGTGTTGGTTTGCTGCACCCATTAACTTGTCATTTAGCATTAGGTATATCTCCTAATTCTATCCCTCCCCATCCCCCCACCCCACAACAGTTCCCGGAGTGTGATGTTCCCCTTCCTGTGTCCAAGTGTTCTCATTGTTCAATTCCCACCTATGAGTGAGAACATGCAGTGTTTGGTTTTTTGTCCTTGCGATAGTTTGCTGAGAATGATGGTTTCCAGTTTCATCCATGTCCCTACAAAGGACATGAACTCATCATTTTTTATGGCTGCATAGTATTCCATGGTGCATATGTGCCACATTAATTTTCACAACCTACTCATCTGACAAAGGGCTAATATCCAGAATCTACAATGAACTCAAACAAATTTATAAGAAAAAAACAACCCCATCAAAAAGTGGGCGAAGGATATGAACAGACATTTCTCAAAAGAAGACATTTATGCAGTCAAAAAACACATGAAAAAATGCTCATCATCACTGGCCATCAGAGAAATGCAAATCAAAACCACAATGAGATACCATCTCACACCAATTAGAATTGGGGTCATTAAAAAGTCAGGAAACAACAGGTGCTGGAGAGGATGTGGAGAAATAGGAACACTTTTACACTGTTGGTGGGACTGTAAACTAGTTCAACCATTGTGGAAGTCAGTGTGGTGATTCCTCAGGGATCTAGAACTAGAAATACCATTTGACCCAGCCATCCCATTACTGGGTATATACCCAAAGGATTATAAATCATGCTGCTATAAAGACACATGCACACATATGTTCATTGCAGCACTATTTTAAGAATGTTAAGTAGATTTGGAATTATCTATTTGATAATCACTCAACAGCATATGATCATATTAAGACCTTTACCAAGCTCTGGGCTAGATTGTGGGACCCCCCTCTAACCCCATCCCAATACCCATAAGGTATAATTCAAAAGAAAAAGAATATTACATCATAAAACTGGTGTAATGAAGTCCAATAAATTCTTTTTTTTTCCCATGATGACTACTTTGGTGGTGTTTTGAAATATCCTGTAGAAAGATTTTACATGAAACTTTTCTCATTTTTGATACTCATGTCTTCTGGGAAACCCTTAGTTAAATTTCCCTTTATAGACTTAAACCTCTTAACATTCACCAGATTGGCAATACATTTTGCCTTCTTGGGGAAAATGTGAGATTAACAAATGGAGACTGTTGTCTACTGTACTGAAATAAATCATACAATGCATTTCTATGAAAAACAAATTTCTCTTTATTATGAAAGAAAATGGATAATCTGTCTGTTTGGGGCTTCTAAAAGTTGTTAGGCACTGAGCAAGGTTGACTTTGGAGACCACGTCACGAAGCATGAACTCGACTTTTTGCCCTTCCTTATTATTATTTTTTGTCCCAGTTCAGACCATATGGTACCTGAGATGGCAGATTTCTTGGCTAAGGTAAAAGACCCCTTGACCATTACATCTTTAATGTGGAATGTTAATATTCCCTTCCCAAAACGAAACACTGCCTATGACCAATCAAATTGCTGTAACTATGCACTAACCTTGCATGGAAAATGTTGAGACCCTAATTCAGTTTCCCCAGCTTTTGCCTATATTAACAGCCCTCAAGCGTCTCCTCTTCAGTGCACTGACCCCATCTTTTTGGAGTCTGTGTCCTTACCAGTGGTTTTTCTCAGACTTTGTGCTTGAATAAACTCAATATTTAATCATATTGCCTAAATCCTAATTTAAGGTTGACAAATTAGCGATTATGAAAGGGACCTTCCCAGTCATTTCACCAGCAGCCAGATCCTTGATACCAGCACAACTGATGTATCTTCCACCCTCACCAGAGTTAACAGGAATCCCTGGTAAGGTGCTTCACCTTGGTTGAGGATTCAGACTTTATTCAAGCTGTACCTTCCTAACTCAGTGGGGTTGGAATTGAAGTTCTGTTGCAAGGTAGAAGATTCATTTGTTATTCTCTAGAGATTCTAATAGCAGATTTCTAGCTTTCAACTTTCTGTGAAGTTAAGATTTGTCTTGAATTATTCCTTAGAGTTTTTACAACCCTTCTGTCATTCAAAATTTTGGTAGAGAGACAGTTTCCCTTTGAAAAGATGTGGTGAAAGGAAGTGAATTTTCGTGGCCTGTGGGAAAAGTTTATAGTCTTTAAAACTGGCCAGATTCTGAAGCTTGGTTCAATTGACAAATCCAAACTTTATTTGTGAATAACCAAAAGTATCACAGGCTCTCTGTGAGGACAAAATAAGTCCCAAAGATAAGAGACACCATTTCTCCCTGCCAGATGGTACCTTAGGTGGTTTAGTTCTAGTGGGAGTGTCAGAGTTAATCACTCATGATGAGTAATAGTCTCATACGAAATCCCTTAAGAAGAACATAAAGGTAGCCTCACTTAATTCAGCTGGCACACATAAAGGATTGATCAACTAGCGCGGAAAGTGCCAAAGTTTCTTGGGATTACCGAGATGCTTAAGAGGGAAGAAGTGACTCAAGGGTGACACCTTGAGGAGCCATCCCCACAAGCAGCACACTTGACTCAAAAGTATTTTGGTCATGCAGGAAGGAAAGCACTAAATTATGGGCAACTGAGCATCTAAAATGAACTCTTCCTTCTTAACGAGGACCCACCATTAGAAACTTCAGCTAGATTTGTGTTTAACACCTAGAGTGCGTTTTCATGCAAATATTTAGAAAATTGGTCACACATAACTCCTGATGACCCCAAATTACAATGGCCAAAATGCACTACCTTTAAAATCCCTAAATTAGTTAACTTGCATGCTCAATTAGAAAAAGCTGGCTCTGAAATAGAATAATTGTGAAAATTGTTTTCAATGGTACTTGGAAACTTCCAAAAGGGGTTCTGATAAAGTCCTTTCTCTTCAGGAAGGAAACAAAAGATTATCTAAAACAATTCCTGTATTTAAAAAGACTGCTAAAATTTCTCCTCCTCCTTTAGCTCCTTCTTCTCTTTATCCTTCATGGTCTGGACTCCCTTGCCCATTTCTACCTTCTGTTCCTCCTCCTTCTCCGACACCTGCTGTTTTGGCTCCATTTTGTGAACAGCCGGTGTCTGGTGAAGGATAACCTGCTTTGGTTTATTAACCATGGTCAAAGGTACAACTAAAAGGAAGAATTAAAGAATTCCCAACCCTCACAAAGTCTCTATTAGTTTTGCCAGCTAATTTGAGCCGAATATTCAAGCTCATGATCCTGGTTTTTCTGATTTATATTAATTAATTCACATGTTAGTAACAGAAAGTAAAGCTAAAGATTGGATAGCTAAGGAAAATTGGAGAAACTCCTTTGCAGACTTTCTGAAATTTTCAGAAATTAATTGTGAACATGCCCATGATACTGCTAAATCTTTACCTGATGGTGTCTCTTTAGTGTTTCAAAAATAGTTAACTAGAATAAAACATAATGTCAACAAAATCCAAATGAGTCGGTGACGCCATATTTTGGGAGATTTTAAAAAATGTATTTAAACAACATTCAGGATTATCTGAAGTGAGTTATGCTAATCATTAAAATAATACTCTCATCAATTCCAGTTTCATAAATGGGTTAGATGAGAAATTAGCATTAATAGAAATAAGACAATGCTCTAGTTGGGCTATTTCTTAAACACAATTTGTTTAATCTTGGCAATCATTTTCTTGTACTTTAACTAAGGAAGAAAGAGGAAAGAGTCCAAACAAAAGAGTAAGGCTGATAAGTTTCTGAGTTTACAGTTAAAACAACCATGTATCCAACCTGGGTCTCTAAAATGTCCCTATAAACCTCAAAATGAACCCAACCCTCTGCTTTGCAATTATTGCAAAAAGTCAGACCACTTTTTTAAAAGTTGTGGGTTTTTGCATCGATGATCGGGGATATTGGCCTGAAATTTTCTTTTTTTTTGTTGTGTCTCTGCCGGATTTTGGTATCAGGATGATGCTGGCCTCATAAAATAAGTTAGGGAGGAGTCTCTCTTTCTCTATTGTTCTGAATAGTTTCAGAAGAAATGGTGCCAGCTCCTCTTTGTATCTCTGGTAGAATTCGGCTGTGAATCCATCTGGTCCTGAGCTTTTTCTGGTTGTTAGGCTATTACCGCCTCAATTTCAGAACTTGTTATTGGTCTATTTGGGAATTTGACTTCTTCCTGGTTTAGTCTTGGGAGGGTGTATATGTCCAGGAATTTATCCATTTCTTCTAGATTTTCTAGTTTATTTGCATAGAGGTATTTATAGTATTCTCTGATGTTAGTATCAGTGGTGATATCCCCTTTATCATTTTTTATTGTGTCTATTTGATTTTTCTCTCTTTTCTTCTTTATTAGTCTGGTTAGCGGTCTATCTATTTTGTTAATCTTTTCAAAAAACCAGCTCCTGGATTCGCTGATTTTTTGAAGGATTTTTTTGTGTCTCTATCTCCTTCAGTTCTGCTCTGATCTTAGTATTTCTTGTCTTCTGCTAGCTTTTGAATTTGTTTGCTCTTGCTTCTCTAGAAGAACTCCAGACTTTATAAAGCATCTAAAAATATTTGTTATAAATACTATATCAATACTTGACAATAAAAGCTGGACACAAAATACAGTTTCTGATCCCTGTCTGAAATTCTTCTGAAGATCTGTTGATCACCCTTTTCCATGGAAGCTAAGGGAATGGTTCTTGCTGGTTTAGTTTGTCTTCTCTGTGATCCACATAGCTTTGTCCTGTGGGTCTGATATGCTTTAGAATGTCTTCTTCCAAAACACAGATCTCTAGTCCTAAGTCTTTATTAGTGTGTTTCTCTGCAATGTTTTGCTTTCCTCCAATGGCCCAGAAACATGTGGCTGTGATTTTGCTGCTGCAGCTCACTGAGATTTCAAGCCGAGCTTTCTGAACCTTTGTCTATGTTCTCTCTGACACCTGCCTCCCTCCCTGTTCTGCCCCTTTTCATAATGAGAAGGGAATTTTAAACTATTTTGTCAAGAAGAATAATTTTGGTTTGCACGTGCACTAAGTAATTATGGACAAGGTTTTCACTGAGGCATTTTCAACAATAGTGGAAGTCTGGAAGCAACTCAAATGACCATCGAATGGGAATTCCTTAAATAGATTATGGTACATCCATATGTAGAAAATGATACAGCCATGTAAAAGGAAGATTTTCTGTACTGATATGGAAAGCACTTCAGTCTCTATTAAGAGAGAAAAGCAAGGTATGGAAGAGTTTATACAGTGTGCCAACATTTCTGATAACATTTTAACCAGCTCCTGGTTAAAATCAAATTCATTGATTTTTGAAGGGTTTTTCGTGTCTCTATCTCCTTCAGTTCTGCTCATATCTTAGTTATTTCTCATCTTTTGCTAGCTTTTGAATTTGTTTGCTTTTGCTTCTCTAGTTCTTTTAATTTTGATGTTAGGGTGTCAATTTTATAACTTTCTTGCTTTCTTCTGTGGACACTTATTGCTATAAATTTCCCTCCCCCTTCCTCCCACCCCACGACAGGCCCTGGTGTGTGATGTTCCCCTTCCTGTGTCCAAGTGTTCTCATTGTTCAAGTCCCACCTATGAGTGAGAACATGCAGTGTTTGGTTTTTTGTCCTTGTGATAGTTTGCTGAGAATGATGGTTTCCAGCTTCATCCATGTCCCTACAAAGGACATGAACTCATCCTTTTTTATGACTGCATAGTATTCCATGGTGTGTATGTGCCACATTTTCTTTATCCAGTCTATCATTGATGGACATTTGGGTTGGTTCCAAGTCTTTGCTATTGTGAATAGTGCTGCCGTAAATATACGTGTGCATGTGTCTTTATAGCAGCATGATTTATAAACAGACACTTCTCAAAAGAAGACATTTATGCAGCCAACAGACACATGAAAAAATGCTCATCATCACTGGCCATCAGAGAAATGCAAATCAAAACCACAATGAGATACCATCTCACACCAGTTAGAATGGCCATCATTAAAAAGTCAAGAAACAACAGGTGCTGGAGAGGATGTGGAGAAATAGGAACACTTTTACACTGTTGGTGGGACTGTAAACTAGTTCAACCATTGTGGAAGTCAGTGTGGCGATTCCTCAAGGATCAAGAACTAGAAATACCATTTGACCCAGCCATCCCATTACTGGGTATATACCCAAAGGATTATACACTCTTTTAAAACAAGACAATCCAGACTCTCTGGAATGGACAGAGGAAGATCAGTTAACATTAGAAGCAATTAAAGGGATCTTATAGATGTCCTGGCCTTAGGACACTCAAATTATAATATTCTCTTTGCACTTTTTGTATATGAAATTAAGGACATGCCCTAGGCATTCTGACTCTAAAACATGGGGGTCAAAATAGACCTATAGGATATTATAGTCAGCAATTGAATACAGTGGTTGGAGGACTACCTTACATAAGAGTGATAACAAAGACCACCCTGCTGGTAAAAGCAACTGAAGAAATAATTACAGCATCTCCCTTCATTGTCTTTGTTCCACATTTTTTGAAAGCACTTCTAAATTTACACCATATTCAGTATTATTCAGTGAGTAGGCTGGCCTCTTCTGAAGTCCTACTTCTATTTGTACCTCATATTACAGTCCCTAAGTGCCATGATCTAAATCCTGTTACTCTTCTGCCTGAAATTTGTCATGCAAATTATGCTATAGTGTCCTATAGTGCTGAAGAAATAGAAAGTGCTTATCTTCCAAAAACAACATCAATTCTACAAGTAGGATTGATAGCATTAATTAGAGCTTGTCAATTGGTAAAAGGAATAACTGCTAATATTCATACAGACGGTCGATATGCCTTGGAGTAGCTCATGACTTTGGAATGTTATGGAAACAAACAGGATTCCCAACTTCTGGTCAGTCCATTTAAAATGGACACTTTATCTTGCAATTATTAGAAGCCATATTATTACCAAAATCACTAGCAATTATTAAAATCCCAGGTAATTCCAAATCAGATACACCAGAAAACAAAAGACATCAGCTAGCTCATAAGGTAGCAAAGAGGGCTGCTCTCAATATATCCAGGCAAGAAAAGCAATCCATACTAACTTTTGAAGAAGCCCATCAATCCAGAGCTCCAAAAACAGAATAGGAACATTAGAAAACAAAAGGGAAACATACTTCCCCATGAATGAAATATATTATGGGCCAAATGACTTGCGTATAATTCCTACTAAATTACAGTAATCATTTTTAACATATGTGCATGATTTAACTGATGGGAGCCTTTATACAGTGGTTGCTTGGGTAAAACAGTATTATTGGAAACCTTCTCTGACTATAGCTTATAAGGCATATAGTTGCTGCCATGTCTGGCCAAAATATAATCCAGGGAAATCTACACAGTGTTCTCAAGGACGTTTTCCTTTACCTGAAGTCCCCTTTGAAGCGTGGTCATTGTATTTTATTCAGCTATACCCATCACAAGAATACAAATATGTTCTAATGATAGTTTGTACGTTTTCTCATTGAGTAGAAGCATTTCTATGCAGAAGAGCAATAGCTTTAGTGCTAAGTAAAATTATCCTAGAAAAAAAATTACTCTGACTTGGGGAGCCCCTTTAGAACTTCACAGTAACAGAGGTACTCATTTCACTGGACACATTAGCCAATCAATATGTGATATTTGGCCAATTCTTCAACATCTCCATGGTGCAAATCCAGGTTAGAAGAACGCACAAACAGAATAATCAAAACTCAGTTGGCAAACTTAATCAAGGCTTTTAAAATTCCTTGGCTAAAATTTCATTCATTGGTTTTGCTTAACCTAAGACCCATCCCTTTTAGTAGACATTGGTTTTCTCCAATTGAGATAACAGGTAGACTTATGGAACTATCCCTGGGAAAATATGAATTCATAATGCTAAAAGGAGATATATTCTATTACCATAATGGCCTTATGAAACTACTAAGTAAAAAAATACAATTTGGCAAAAGATTATTTTTATTGTGAATTCCCCCCTAAAAAAGAACCTTAAACCCATGGTCTTCAGCCAAAATATTTTGTCTACTAGAAATGACATCTTCTAAAGAATTCCCTTCAATAGAAGTGGAAAGGTTCCTATCAGGTACTTCTTACTAACCCTTTGCTACAAAGTTTGAAAGCGTAGACTCATGGATCCACATGTCTCATTTAAAGAAGGTTGAGCCTCATGAATGGACTGGAAAGTGGTCTTTGACTAACATTGATGCCAGGCTAAGAAAAAAAAGATATCTGAGGTAGACAACACTCCGAAGATGCCAGACCTGACCTGTATCTAAATGAACACTTACACTTATCTGCTAGCAACCATTATCATCATTGCTCCAGAAATTTTGTTAATTGTTATTATTTTATGTGACATAGGAAGCTGCACATTCTAGTCTGTTGAGATAGTTATTGTTTTAGTACTTAGCAGGGGTAGTTCAACTAGAAAAGAATTTTATTTTTTTCTTTGTGGTTATTTCTTTGTCTCGATGCATGGAATGGCATGATAACACTTTGATTAAACTTTCCCAAATTGTGGCCACTGGAGGAAACTGAACAGTTGGATCTGCCATATGATTCCTGGATCTATTCATGACCAATATATGTCATTAGCAAAATTTGTCACTAATTTTCCAGATACATCTAATGCCATTATATATTTCAGATATGTCTAATGCCATTACAAAAAAAATAAAAAATAAAGAAATGCATTGCTGAATAAATGAATCCCTACTCTGCCAACATCTCTTTCTGTTTTTTTGTTTTTGTGTCCTTTTTTTGAGATGGAGTCTCGCTCTGTTGCCCAGGCTGGAGTGCAGTGGTACGAATCTTGGCTCACTGCAACCTCCACCTCCTGGGTTCAATCGATTCCCCTGCCTCAGCCTCCCAAGTAGCTGGGACTACAGGCACCTGCTACCACACCCGGCTAATTTTTTTTTGTATTTTTAGTACAGATGGGGTTTCACTATGTTAGCCAGGATGGTCTCAATCTCCTGACCTCGTGATCTGTCCGCCTCAGCCTCCCAAAGTGCCGGGATTATAGGCATGAGCCACCGCACCCGGCCCTGACAACTCTCTTTCATTTCACATTATACAAGTGGGTTCTGGCAAATAATGCAAAAAATGAAATTTCTGATTTGATCTGATGCTCTCTACCCTTCCTGTTAATGAGGCCATTAATGAACATACCACCAGAGGAATTACTTGTGTTCCCCCAGGTTATGTGTTTGTATGTGGCATTGGGGCTGATTTGCCTACCCAATGTTGGGCACATCATTGCCTCAATAGTTGGTATATAGAGGGTATATGTTTGTTAGGTCATTTTGTAACTCCCATATCCTTACATAGAAATACAGATGAACTCCCTTTCTCCCTCCATTCAGAGCTAACAGGACTATGTTAGCAGGATATGATGATATCTCAGAGCAAAGCATTTTGGGACTAATCCCAAATGCTAGAGTTTATGTTAAATATCTGAGTCCAAACCTATCAACCACTATTGGTCAGATAGCTCAAGACACTGCAAAAAGCACTGCAACTCAACAAAAACCTTTGGATTCCTTAGCCCGGGTGGTAATAAATAACAGAATTGCCTCTGACTATTTATTGGCTGAAAAAGGAGGAATCTGCGGAGTAGCAACACAGCACTTAATGTACTTATATCAACACCTCTGGGGAAGTGGAGACTCAATTAGAAAGAAAAACTTAAAAGTCTGAAGAGTTACAAGACTTAAGAAAAACTGATCCTCTAAATGATATGTAGTTGGTTACCCTTGGGGCTAACTTCTCTATTTCATCCTGTTCTTCGAGTAGTTATTGTCATAATCATAAGCACAATTGTCATTTTCCTAGTTATCAAATTACTCATGATTTGTATTTCAGCTTGCCTATGATCAATGACTAAAACTAGAATAATGATTGCTCAGAAAATTGTATTTAGTTAAAAATATGGTCATGTGACCTGAACCAGACCAAGTCACTTTCCTCCTGTTGCCTTATAATTCCACCTAACACATTTCCATCTTACAAATTAAACATTTCCCTCCTCCACTGGACATGACTCTATAGGAATGAGCCTTCCTAGGGTTGCAGGATTTAACCACTTCTCTAACAAAATGATTTTTCTGCAATGTTTCTTCAAAAGATCTTGAAGAAAAGGGGGAAATATGAAGGAAAGTGGATTTTCTGTCTATTTGGGGCTTCTGAAAGTTGTTAGGCCCTAAGTGAGGTTGACTTGGAAGACCAAGTCATGGAGCATGTGACCTCTTAGTTACTGACCTTTTGTTATAGATTAACTTCTTTCCTTATTTTCTTGTTTCTGACTCAGACCAGATTGTATCTGAGATAAAAGACTTCTTGGCTGAGATAAAAGACCCCTTGACTATTACATCCTTAATGTGGAATGTTAAATACACCTTTCCCAAAAAAGGAACACTGCTTATAATCAATCATATTACTGTTACTATGCACTAACTTTGAATGGAAAATATTTAAATCCTGTGCCTTAATCCCCTCTTCTATAAGGACATGAGTCATATTGGATTAGAATTCTAATGACCTCGCTTTAACTTAATCACCTTTTAAAAATTATTTCTCCAAATGCAGTCACATTCTGAGGTACTGAGAGTCTGGGCTTCAGCATGTGAATTTTAGGGGGACAAAATTCAGCCCATAATAATGCCTAACGCCATGTCCATTGCTGACATTCCTGCTGAGAAATGGTCCCTAAAAAAGAGAAGCTGTGGCCAGGCGTGGTGGCTCATGCCTGTAATCCTAGCACTTTGGGAGGCCAAGGTGGATGGATCACTTGAGGCCAGAAGTTCGAGACCAGCCTGGCCAACACAGTGAAACCCCATATCTACTAAAAAAATACAAAAATTAGCTTGTGTAGCACATGCCTGTAGTCCCAGCTACTTGGGAGGCTGAGGCAGGAGAATCACTTGAACCCAGGAGGCAGAGGTTGCAGTGAGCGGAGATCATGCCACTGCACTCCAGCCTGGGCACCCAGAGCAAGATTCTGTCAAAAAAAAAAAAAAAAAGAGAGAGAAGCTACAAACAGGGCTGAATGTCTCCCAGCAGTAGAGGCCCAACACCGAGCTCAGTGGACTCTGTGTTGGGGTGTTACGTTGGGTGAGTCCTGCTAAATGAGGTGGAATTTGCCTGAAAATCCCAAATCTCACTCCAAACTTCTCAAAAGGAGCTCAGGTATTTGGTGCAATAATAGATTATATTTTCGTGTGAATTACTTTCCAAACTTATCCCAGGGCCTTGAGCACTGGAGGGTGTGTCTGTGAGTGCAATAGGCAAAATGGTACCTAATAAGCCATTCTATCATCTCGGGACTATGAGGACAATACAAAGTTATGTGCTGAGCAATGAGCCATGTCCAGGAACTATTGGTCAATGGTAATGGTCATAGGGTTTGGCCTCTGTGCGAACAGATGCGAAGCTTCCCTGCACACAGTACTCTGGTGACAACTGACTTATGGTGTCCACAAAGAAGCTTCTCTAATTAGTGACCAGAAGCATCCTGCAGTATCCTGAATGCTCTGAAAGAGGCCTGCTGTGTAAAACTGTCTCCTGAAATGATGGCATTGTCCTCTATTTGTGGTGTCATTAAAAAGTTAAAATAAAACTCTTTTGACAGGTGTTTTTGTTTCTTGACTAACAGTTGATAGCTTTGCAAATTGCAGTATGTTTTTATGAGAACACATAACTCACTCGGATGTGTGCTGTAGAGCTGCTTCTTCTATGAGGCATGGACTGAGGAGGTCAGACAGAGACATAGACATAAACACCCCTGCTTGCCTAAAGCCCATCTGTAGTTGAAATGCTCCACATGAAGCTGGAGACAAACTTCTCCTGGCTGCCATCTGCTTTCGGCCCTCTACTGGCAGCTGAGAAGTAATGGCAGAAGCAGCACACATTGAAAGCAAGACAATCTATTATAACCTCCTGTCCTAGCTCTTGAAAGAGTGAATAGCTAATAAAATGATCAAAGGTGCTTTGATATGACTCATTCTGGCTTACACGGCTGACTCCTTTTACAACTGCTGAGATGATTCAAAGGCTGATCTCTCTTCAAGGTTCTGCAGAGAGGCTCTTCAGAGGGAAATAGAATCTGAAAACTTTCTCAAATGCATTCCAAGTTTAAAAAACAAACAAGGTTTGGAAAAAAATACTGAGTGGAAAAAAAAATGAATTGCCTTAAAAAGTCATTTTCTCCTAAACTTGGCTTGCAAATTCCCCTAATTATTCATCAGATGATGGCTGAAAGAGACTAATTTTCAAAAATGCATAACTTAGAAACCCATTCTTCTCTTTTACCTATATTTATGCTGATTGAAGAGGTTATTGATTATAGACAAAATAACTTCAATTACTTCCGGAGAATAGTTTTATTTCTCAGGTTCAAAAAACTAACATTTTAATTTTTAGATTAATACTACATAAGATGCATTTGGAATCTAGGCAAGCCGACATACTGATTGGTTTATCAACAACAATTCTAAGTGGTGCCATAGAATTATGAATAAAATTGAATTGGGCTTCAGCACATAGAAATAGCAGTTGAAAATTGTAACAATCTCTGATCCACACTACATTAGAGTAGGGAGTGGCTGGTACTTTGCCTCAGCAGTTCATGAACAATGTGGGGGAGGAGGGTGCCTAGAGTTGGCCAGAATTTCTGGCATTAGTGACCCCATGGGTGGAAGGCAATAGTCAGCCATATCAACTTTTGCTCTACCTTTGTAACCTTAAGGAAGGTAATTTATTCTATCTCTCTCCTTGACAATGTTTTTCCCACCTTTTATGGTCCTTTCTATATACAGGACAATGAAAGTAACGAGAGAGGTATAGATAGCGTTTCTCACATTTATCTCTGGTGTAATCTTTCTCCTGACTT
The DNA here is from genome assembly GCF_028878055.3 of Symphalangus syndactylus. NCBI lineage: Eukaryota > Metazoa > Chordata > Mammalia > Primates > Hylobatidae > Symphalangus > Symphalangus syndactylus. The sequence goes on along the minus strand of NC_072437.2, from coordinate 104,209,938 downwards.
GCAGACCCTTTTTCTAAGGCCTCTGAGGCAATTCTATAGAAGAATCACAGGAATTCTAAAACCTGCATCTTCAGAACTGAATTCATGATCCTCTCTCCCCTGTAATTGACTCTTATTTTTTAATTAACTTAATAGCTCAATTAGATACCACTGAATCATCCTGATTCTTTCTTCTCTCTTTCTTCCTGGATCCAGTCACTGCATTTTTTAAAAATTCTTCCTCCGCTCTCATGCCCACTGTCACTGACTTGGTTAAAGTCCTTAGTATTTATTTTGTTCATTTGTTGAGCTTTTGTGGGGGCTAGGCACTAATATCAATGAACTCACACCTTTGTTTTATAAATTCTCAGCATCTACAAATGTGGCAGAAACAGTACTAAGCAGTGAAGATATAGAGCTGAAAGATACTAGCCCAAACTTATAGATCTGGCTAAAAAGAAATATTCAAATAAATGGAAAAAAAGGTGTGCTCTCTATTAAGTCTAATTGGTAGAAGACAAGCAGTGGGGGTGCAGAATCAGGAAATATTTGAAAATATTTATGCCTGGGTTTACATTTATGTTAGGATTTTGAAGGATAAGTAGAAGTTAGCTTGGTAAAAAAGTAAAAAAGATATTCCAAGCAAAGGGAATGGTATGTACAAGGCATAGGCACAGAAAAAAATCACAGCAAGTTTATACAACTGTGAGCAGTTTTGCAGAGCTGAAGGATAAGGAAATAAAGAAAGTGGTAGGAATATTGTAGAAGACATTGAAAGATTTTTAGAATGTGGGATGGTCTTAAAATACGTCTGTGAATTTTTTCATAGTCCTCCAAAGGTGGTTCCTAATTCCCCAACCCTTGAATGTGAACCAAACTTAATGACTCACTTCTAATGAACAGAATGTGGCACAAAGTGATGCTATGTGACTTCTGAGGCTAGGTCATAAAAAGGTTGGCCTCGGCATGGCTCTTTCTCTCCTGGATTGCTCGCTGCAGAGAAAGCCAGCACCATGCTGTGAGAACACTCAAGCAGGCTAAGAGAGGACCATGTGGTGAGGAAAAAAGACATCCTTCAATAGCCAGCATCAAGTCGCCAGCTACAGGAGGGAGCCACCTTGGAGGCAGATTTTCCAGCCCATTCAAGCCATTAGATGACTGCAGCCCCATGTGACAGCTTCATTGCAATCTTGTAAAAGACCTTTAGCCAGAAATACCCACCTAAGCAACGCCCAAAGTCCTGATGCATGAAAACAATGAGATTAGTAAATGTTTCTTATTGTGTTAAGTAACTAAGTTTTGGGATTCTTTTGTGTGTAACAAGTTGTCTTGGATAACCAAGACAAAACAAGAGTGATGTGATTAGACATGTTTCATGAAACTTTTGTGGCATTATGAACTATAGGGAAATTATTGGCGTGGAGGTAGAATGAAGGCAGTTAAATAAGTTAGGTCTGTCACATGAATTAGGTAGGGATGTGATATGGACCTGAACACTAAGGCCTTGGCTTTAGGATTAAAGAAGAGTGTAAAACATTTGAGAGATTTAGGGAGGAAAAAGCAACAAAATTTAATGAATGATCATCTGTGAGGGATGAGAGAATAGAAAGCACAGGAGATGGGGAGATCACTTATGATAACGGGGAATAAAGAAGGAGAAGCAAATCAGGGAGGAAATAAGCTTAGTTTTTAGTTTTGAACTTACTGAGTTTGATGTGTCTGTGGAAAATCAAAACGATGTCTTAGTAGAGGGGTGTGTGTGTGTGTGTGTGTGTGTGTGTATGCATCTGTGTGTGTGTGTGTGTATGCAATCTCTACCCTAGGAAAGGAAAATGGGCTGAAAATAAATCAAAGGAGAGTGGAGAGTGAAATATAAGGTGGCAAATTGTAAAACCTTAGATCACTTCAACATTTAACTATAGAAAAGGATACAGGGAGCAGGGGTGTGAAAGATTCAACAACAACAACAAAAATTAAAGTGGAGAGAAAGCATAAAAACCCAAAGGAGAGAGAATCCAAAGAAAAGGTGGACAGTGAGCCAACTGAGATGAAGACTAATAGTTGTCTACTCTATTGAGCAACCAGGAAGTTACTGGTAAATTTGACCACGGCAGATTCAATAGGACTGATGAGGATAGAAGCCAGACTGAAGTGAGTTGAAAAATGACCAGATGGGAAAATGCAGAGGCATTGAATGCAGCCTGTGCGCTCCAGCAGCTCACTGAACGGGAGCAGGGGAAGCCTCTCAAATGCTCCCACTGCCTTGGTTCTGCCTTCTCTATTTCTGTTCCACGTTGCTACAAGTGTGATCTTGTCAACATCCAAATCTGCAGAGGCTCCTGATTAAACATAGTAAACCAGACTATATAATTGTCTCCCTTCCTTCACAAGATTTCACTTAAATAAATGTAGAGAAAAACATTTAAGTACAAACCAAAATAACCAGAGACATAGTATGTGAGAAATATCAACAAATTTTTGGAACAAGGAAAAGCAAATTAGGAGTGGAAAGAACTTAGAAGAAAGCTCAAGTGCTGTAGGAGATTAGAAGAATTGTCTGAATCGCTCTTATAGGGCCTCTGAGATTCCCAGAACTTAAGATGAGGCAGAGTAGGTAATAAAGCACTGAGCTAAGCAAATGTGGATTGATTAAGAGCTTGTATATGTACTGGCTAGATTTCTAGATACGTTGCAGTTTATTCTCTGTATAAACAGATCAGTGAGGTTCCAAAAGAAAATGCCTTCAGTACCACAAAATTAAGAAAAGATTTTGAAAACACTGATTAAGCCCTCCACTATTTCTGCAAACTGAGCCATTTTGCATCATGAGATGAGAAAGTCAAACATGTAGTGGAACGACAATATGCAGGGTCATCAGACAATTTGAAGGAAAGTATTCAAACCACCTCCAAGATCAATCCTTGTTTTATCTCTGTCCATTATTTGAATTAGTGTATAAATGCAATTTTTACTGAATTTTTGTTAAATATAGGAAATACAGATTTATTTTTCATTTTTGTGGGTAGTTTTTCAGAATAAAGTTTTAATCCAACCTTTCTTCCTACTGACCCCCAAATGTTGATCACCTTTTAAGTTCTCTTTATGTGGACTTTTCCTGATACCAATGATTATGGATAAAAATGACCTCCTAGCTGTGTATTAACCTAAGTCTCACTACAGTACAGTTATTTTTCACATGCTTGTGATTTCTGACAGGCAGAAATTCCCCCTTAGCTAGGAATGTGACTTTCTCAGTCTTGCATCTCTAGAATCTAGTACAGTGCTTAGCACTTTAAATGCTTATTAAAGAGAAAGGAGGGAGGAATGCATCTTATTTAGCTATCAGATTAGTTATTATACCATAACCTCCCTGCTATGGAACAACCATCCTACCCTTTCAACGGTCTTTGCATTGGTGGCCATGGGGCTAAAACCGTGCTCAGGACTGAGTTGCAGTGGTGGAGGGTCCTTCAAGAGACCTCATCGCTGGGAGACCTCATCTCTCCAAGACCTTGTCCTTAGAAATATAATCCACCTCTTTTCTTCCCTCAACCAGAGGCCACACCTGGAATAGTCACTGGATAAGTCAATGCTCCACTTTTCCCTTTCATCAGGATGGCATCCCATATGTGCAAGGGAAGAAGTGAGTAGGAGCAAGGTTAGGAGTAAGGAAGTGATGGAGGAAGTAGATATTGCTTCCAAGAGGTGTGTTCAGGAGTCCTAAGAACCACATCACCAGGGAGGGACCTGGATTGCAGAGGGAGTTTTATTTTTAGTCTCCACGATGAGAATTGGTGTGTCTTTTGCCTTTTAAGTGAGGCTATAATTTAGAGTTCATTTTTAGAGTGTTATCAGTGCAGAATTCAGCCCTCACATTGTAGCAATTATAATCAGAGTATACACTTATTTTACAGAAATTATTAGGCAATTATAACATTATTCTACTGATAGAACATTCTGGATCTAAGCTCAGAAAATATCACACTGAAAAAGACCTTTACTTATACCAGTTTTGAAAACGCTTGTTGATTCCCCACAAACTTGTGTGCCTTTGACCCAGGAGCCTATTTTAAATATCTTCTAATTCCTGATAACACACTAGTTCCTCTGCTTATGGCTGATTATAGCATGCTCATTATAGAAGGCTGCTAATGTCATTTCCCAGATACACCATCTCTTATTAGGATCTTTTTTTCTACATACTTATGTTTAAGCGATCACAAGGGGCCTTTGAGAGGAGAGTAGTACAGGTCAATTCTCAAGATCCGTTATTGTCAAAGCTCCAGGGAAAGGCTGTGGTTCACCTGAACTCTCCTGTCATCACAATCTCAGGGGACATGACTTAAACTGAGATCACTAACTCACAGGTGCAGTGAGAGGCACAGACCTGGGCAGGTGCTAATAAAAAACCTGGAGAAGAACAAAGGGAGCATTCTCTGCGCTCTTCAGGAAATGCCACGCATAGGAAGGGAAGCATTGTCTGTGGAGCATGTGGGCTTCATCATGGCCCACTAGACAGAGAAAATCAATGCTATTGTTGGGGATGGGCTCAATGAACGCCATTATAGCTGCTATAATGAGTTCAGCGACGGAGCAGGATAAACTTCCATCTGGCGTCCATATCCTGGAATGCCCATTTCGTCAAGTGGCTCACCTGCCACCTTTTCCCTTCTCGTGTAGAAGTCAGATTCGACTTAAAGTCTTCCAAGGTTACACTGAGTTCTTTTAAAGATCACCCAGCTTCTATGTTTCTGTTTATTTTTCAATATCCTGAAGTTATATCTACACACAAACATGTGTGAGGGACTGGGGGTTCAGAAAAAAAAAACAGAAAATCTTCTGATTTTGCAAAAGACACGCTGACTTAATTCAATTTTCACCTGCTTCCCACCTGCCCCTAATATGTTTGTGTTAATAAATTAGGCTGAGTTTTGACATTTTCCCTACCCACACAGATACACAGACTTTGCATGGTATATAGATTTCTTAGGTTGTCAAGAAGACAAATCAGATAAATGTACACTAAGATGATAGTGATAGGTCAGATGTTTTTCTTCATGTAATATACATTATAAAAGTTTGGAGCTTGGAAAAGAAAAATTCATCCTTATATAAGATAATCCCTCCTTCTGCACAATATTTAGTAACCCTGCCTGCCTCTCTTCTCCCCGTTCCCCCTACCACATCCTTCTGCACTGTGATAACCAAAAAGTCCTCCCATGCTCCTCCAAATATTCTCGATTAGGATCTACCACCAGAGATGATCATGTTTATAACGGCAATTCAGTGAAGCACTGAGTGTCTGCTAGATACTAAACACTATACTGCATGCTTCATACTTAATCTGAGATAAACTAATCTCAGGCGGTGGACTTCCAGGCACTTGGTTGGGTGAATATATACAAGCAAATAAGACTTCCTGATACGACCCAAATCACATAGGAAGGTAAGCTATTCATGCTTCAGGCCAACCCTGGCCAAGACAAAAGTGAGAAAATCTTAATGAACTTGAACTCAAAGCAGTTATTCTCCATCACTGCCATGTTCTGCAGTAAGGAGGCCTTGTCCATGGACCATATGCTATTTCTTAGGGCTTGCTAGAGGACATGGTACAGCTCCAAAACAGAGTATAGCTATTTTGTTTGCCATTGCGAAAACTTATGACGTGTCTGTCCACTTGACACCCTTGCATTCCCTTCAGTTGCCAATATGGCACTACTGGGCTGCAGAATTTGGAGAATCTGAAAGCCTTCTGTGTCTCCAACTGGCCTGACCCACACTGGTTCACTGGCAGCCAGACAGAAAAACAACAGACAGAAAAAATCCCACAGAACTATCATTTGATACAAACTCCAAAAAATGGGAGTTAGAATTCAAAGAACCTTGCAACTTTTGATCTATGGCAGAAAGAGGGCCACATGAGAATGCCTCTGGCTTTTAAGTAGTGGCTTCTTGAAAGAGCTTAGAGGCTCTGGAGGCAACAATGAATAATTATACGGACTGAGGAAACTGATCATTGCCGACATCCATTTTTTATATTAAAGTCCCTGCTAACATTTCATTTAAAAAAGGGCTTCCAACAGCTCAAAATACTTCCAGCTCAATGTTCTCTGCTCTGGTTAGTGTTTAGAACAAGAGTATTCCTTGCTTAGTTTACTAGATTAGATCTCCAAGTAGGCTCTGTGATTGTACCACTTACTCCAGGCTGGAGTGCAGTGGCGCAATCTCGGCTCACTGCATGCTCCGCCTCCCGGGTTCACGCCATTCTCCTGCCTCAGCCTCCCGAGTAGCTGGGACTACAGGCGCCCGCTACCACGCCCGGCTAATTTTTTTGTATTTTTAGTAGAGACGGGGTTTCACTGTGGTCTGTGAAGACATTACTTATGACATTACTCTGTGAAGAGTAATGTCTTGACAAAAAAACAAAGAGAAAATCTCTTAATTATGTCACTTATTTCCTGGAAATTTTGGAAAAAGTCATTTCTGCTTTATTTTCTAGGCACACTTAGATGCAATTATGCTGAAATTGTTGGGGATAACTCTTAAAAATCTATTTGTTTTTTTCATAGATTTCTCCTCTTCCACCATGCATCTGTTTTCTCATCATGCACTATAGAAGGTCTAGGTGTTTTTAGGGTATTGGAGGAAGGTACCCCACATGATAATGGGCATAAATGAGTTCAAGTTCCTGAATTACTCCTTCCAAGGAGCTGCCACTTGGGGTTATTCAAGAAAAAACATTAGCTGCCCCAAGGCCTCCGGTTGCACTTCAGAAACAAATCAGAGATTTTTTGCAGTCAAAGACGGTAGAATCTGAACCTGATCTTCAGTGTAGCATGGAGTGAACCTGAACTTACCCAGTGTAGCATGGAAGGAAGACGTAGGCAATACTATATGCCATGAGCTTGCAAATGGCTCCAGACAAGTTGGTACTTGACAATTATTATGTTCCATTTGCAAAATATCAGTTATTTCCTACTAGTTAGAGGTAGGAAGGGTCTGTAGGTCTTCTTCCCCACAGTATCAGCACCAGGTGATGATACACCGACAGAGAATCTCAGATGTAGTTTTAACATTCAAACCAATTTTTCTTAGCAAGCAGGCACAAAAACCAATCACAATTTATTTTGTAAGCTCAGTGAAGTGCCAGCTCTCTGTCTTTTTAGGCATCCCAATAGACACTGTGTCTGGAAGATTCACTCAGCAAAAATCTAACAGGATTTTCCTGTGTGAAAATTCCTGGGTGAGAAGTCACAGATGAGATGGATTAGAATCCTAATCCAAGGCTGCCTCTCGGGAAAGATTTGGGCTACTGAGCTTGCTGAATTCTCATAGTGCTTGCCTGACATTTTTGGCCAATACACATACCTTAAATGCCACTTATTTCATCAATGAAAAAGTTTTTTTAGTTGTTTGTTTGTTTGAGATAGAGTCTCGCTCTGTTGCCCAGGCTGGAGTGCAGTGGTGCAATCTCGGCTCACTGCAAGCTCCGCCTCCCGGGTTCACGCCATTCTCCTGCCTCAGCCTCTCCGAGTAGCTGGGACTACAGGCGCCCGCCACCAAGCCCGGCTAATTTTTTTTTATATTTTTAGTAGAGACGGGGTTTCACCGTGGTCTCGATCTCCTGACCTTGTGATCCGCCCGCCTCGACCTCCCAAAGTGCTGGGATTACAAGCGTGAGCCACCGCGCCCGGCCTCAATGAAAAAGTTTTTCTAACATCCATTATGCTAATATTAATTCAAGAGAGTCTTTGATATTCACTGGAGGTAAAGATGGCTGAAGTTCTTATAGCTGCCTCTAATGTAAGCCTTTCATTAAGAATTTTTTCAATGTTTATTAATCTCCCGTGGGATTTCTATTCCAGATTAGAGTATGTCAATTATTAACAATTGCCCCATATCTAGAGTCAAAAATACAAATCACAAATTCCATTCTCAACTACTGAAGATAAGTTACAGAGAATATAAAAGATGGGTTAGAGAGCCACAGAACCACGAGACAGGATAATGTCACTCCCAAAATGAATAAGTCAAGCAGAGACAGCAGCATTTTATGGTATATATTTGAAGGCTGCTCTTAAAAAGCAAATAGTCCAGGAAGACGGAAGAAGGTATAACACCTAGAACAACCACTAAAAATGCCATGCAGAGAAATATACTCAAAGACACTATAGATAAATTAAAATGGAATTATAAACGGAAATTTAAAAGCCTCCCAGATACTTCACATGCTAGAGAGGAAACGGCTGATCGTATTGGCTCATTGTATTGGCTGATTCATACTAGTTACATGTTTAGTAGTAAAATAGTGAGATGAGTTGAGGAAGTTAATTTTTCTCCTGTGAGTTTTACAACATTACTATAAGTGACACCAGGCAGATAGTATATGGAACCGTATTACAGAAGCAAAAATTATGTCTTAGAGGAGTTCTGTGATTCATAAAATTGTAGATCTGACGTTAGAACCCAAGTCATCTCATTTCAAGTACAGTAATCTTAAATAAGCACTAAGTACATTTAAAAAAAAGATGGTGTTAATTTCACTTTCTACTTAAGTTTCAATAGCTGTCATCTTTATTACCTTTCTGTCTCCCAGAATTGGCATAACCCAATTGCTTCACTTTTCCTCACCACTGCTAGAGATAGTACTTTTGTATCCCTTCTATTGCCTAGGGTACATTCACTTCATTTTGTCTATTGTTAAGTATTTGTTCCTGGATATACTGTAAGAAAGAAAATACTTCATTACATGATATCTTTATCTAGAGAAGAATTATTTTCAAAATTATATAAACACATAATGTCTGAAATGAAAATCAGGATGCTGTGAGTCAAGAAGATTGTCAGAACTGGGAGACCCCCAGCTGTCTACTCAGTCCAGCTCTGTGACTGCCACACAGTCCCTCTTCCCTTATGTGCTCCCTGGGGGGGGTATTCTGTCTGAATCACTAGTATAGCGTGTAAAGAATAGCATTAAATTTGGAGTCAGAGAGCTTTGATAGAGTAGGCATCTGTTGGTTGCTCTGACATCATGTGGTAATTCAAAATATTTCAGTACAGAAAGAGTAATAACTGGGTACAAATTCATTCTCATTTATACCATAGGGGAAGTTAATCAGAACTTTGAATTATCTTTTTGTTGTCATTTTAACTGGAGTTTTATTTTATTTTCCAACTTTTATTTTATGTTCTGGGGTACATGTGCAGGATGTGCAGGTTTGTTACACAGGTAAATGTATGCCATGGTGGTTTGCCGCACAGATCACCCCATCACCCAGGTATTGAGCCCACCATCCATTAGCTATTCTTCCTGATGCTCTCCCTCCTCCCACCCCAACCCTCCATCAGGCCCTAGTGTGTGTTGTTCTCCTCCATGTGTGTTCTTATCATTCAACTCTCACTTATAAGTGAGAACATGCAATATTTGGTTTTCTGTTACTGCATTAATTTACCGAGGATAATGGCTTCCAGCTCCATCCACGTCACCACAAAGGACATGATCTCATTCCTTTTTATGACGGCATAGAATTTTGAATTCTCTAATCAAGACTCTACATTTCACCTTCAGAAGTAGTTACTCACCACAAATATTCTTATCAAAATATATACTAGGAGTTCTGTTGCATAGCATAAAGTATGTTAGTAATAATTTGTATTGATAATAATATCCATAAAAATCAAGTAGTGTTCAAATTGTGTGATAATGAATAAGAAAATTGTAGTGTCTTTTCTCAGTGAAGTGCAAAAATCCAACAGGCCCAGCAGTCATACAACATGCCTACTGGAAGAAAAGTAGTGGTCTTCAAAATGGAGTACCCAAACGTTTGGAGGCTATGAGAAGATTTACTAAGGAGTTTTAAAGAGATCCATTTCCAGATCCTCAAGTTTCTCATGCACTCTTTTGTAAAAACGTTTTTTCCTGGGAATGTGCCTGTTCCAAACCACTCCTGCTTTCCCACCACCTCATTTACTGTAGTTCTTCTCCTACGTTATGAAAGAAAAGTAGACCTCTCACTCAGAACCAGTGACATAATTTGAAGGAACTAGTACAAAATGAAAACATGGGGCCACTTGTTCCAAAATTATTAAGAATTTCAAGACAGTGTGAGCAGTGTATTAAACCAATACCAATAGCTGAGCTGGAGGTTCTGTGAGAATGCTGGTATAGCCTACCCTGCTGTCACCCGATCAAATCCTGTCACAGCATATTCTTACAGGGGCATTGTAAAAGTACTTGAGCAACAGATGAAGGGAAAAGTCAGTCTTTTGGCTTGGTATTGAGAAAGTAACAAGTGCTTTTACAAGTCTTGTGGTCTCCCATTTGTTGCTTTCAGCTAAACTAAAAGAGGATGAAATCAAGTTGTCAGAAGATAAATGATAAAAAATAATTTTGATAATAGATCACTACATGATTTTTGGCATATAACTGAAAAGGAATTCAAAGAATCAAATGACATTCCTATAATAAAACTTATTTTATTCCATTTATGGAATAAAATAGTAAAGAAGTTTTATTACTTCTTTACTATTCCATCTATGAATGGATTTTCTTTGAAATTTTATTTACGAAAATGCTAAATGGAAGTAAAATCAATGCTGAATACCATCTCATTTAGTTAATAAATATACACGCATATATATGGATATACGTGAAATAATTGTTTTGGATCTCCATCTTATTAAGAGATATGATTCTAATAAAATTTTATTTTCTAGGTTTAATAATTTTCTTTAAAAAATGGGCTACATATTTCATATCTGAAATGGTTTGGACCAGAAGTGTTTCACATTTTTTATTTTAAGGATTTTAGAATATTTATATTACACTCACTGGTTGAGCATTCCCAATCTGAAAATCTGAAACCTGAAATCTCCAATGAACATTTCCTTTGAATATCATGTCAGCTCTCATGTCATGAAAGTTTCAGATTTGGGAGCATTTCGGATTTTCCATTTTTGGATTAGAAACACTCAATCTCTATATGTAATGTGTTTATGACATTTTAACTAATTTTAATGTAATAATTATAACAACTTAGTCCAGAAAGAAAAATTCATGAGCCTTAAAGTTACAGAAATGTTTTGAATTAAAATTTAAATGCATATACTTATTTTCATTATGATATGGGGATCAATAAAACCCTTTCAACAATAAAAATATAAGCGCTACGATAAATCTCTGAAAAGGAAGGAAATGAAATGTCAAAAGGAAAAAGAGGAATTACAGAAAGCTTTTTACTGTTAAAGAAGCTTATTTTTTAATGGGTCCTAATTCCATAGGCTACATTTAAACGACTAATGTACCAGGCCCGGCATGGTGGCTCCTGCCTGTAATCCCAGCCTGTAATCCCAGGACTTTGGGAGGCCGAGGCAGGTGGATCACCTGAGGTCAGGAGAGCATGACTAGTCTGGCCAACATGGCAAAACTGTATCTCTACAAAAAAAAAAAAAAAATACAAAAATTAGCCAAGCGTGGTGGTAGGCATCTGTAATCTCAGCTACTTGGGAGGTTGAGGCAGGAGAATTGCTTGAACCTGGGAGTTGGAAGTTGCAGTGAGCTGAGATCACTCTATTGCACTCCAGCCTGGGCGACAAGAGCGAAACTGTTTAAAAAAAAAAAAAAAATCAGGGAGGGGCCAAGACGACTGAATACAAACAGCTCCAGTCAGCAGCTCCCAGCAATACAAATCCAAGAAACGAGTGATTTCTGCATTTCCAACTGAGGTCGCCAGTTCACCTCACTGGGACTGACTAGGCAGTTGGCATGACCCACGGAGAGCAAGAAAAAGTAGGGGGCGGGAAGTGACAGTTCACTCGGGAGCTGCGTATGGTAAAGGGATCTCCCTCACCCAGCCAAGGGAGGCGGTGAGGGACTGTGCTACCCACCTGGGGCACTACGTTTTTCCCACGGATTTTTGCAATCCACAGATCAGGAGATTCCTTTGTGATCCTACACCACCAGGGCCTTGGGTCTCAAGCACAAAACTGGGCAGACCCATGACATCTGCTCCCGTCAATGGCTATTCCAGCAGGCACTGAGCTGCAGCAGTTTTTACATACTCTGGCAGCGCCTGGAACTCCCGTGAGGCAGGAGAACCATCCACTCCCACGGAAAGGGGGCAGAAGCCAGGAAGCCAAATGGTCTTGCTCAGAGGGTTCCACTCCCACAGAACCTCGCAAGCTAAGACCCACTGGTTTGAAATCCCTGCTGGCCAGCACAGAAGCCTGGAGTCTGCCTAAGGTGACTGAGTTCCCAGCAGGAGGGGCAACTGCCATTACTGTAGCTCTAGTTGGTGGTTTTTCCCTTCCCAGTGCTAGGGAGGCGGGGAGGTTTGGACTGGGCAGTACTCCTCACAGCACAGCACAGTGGTTGTTGCAGATTGGTAGCCAGACTGCTTCTTTAGGTGGGACCCAGATCTATCCCTCCTCACCAGGCAAGGCCTCCCTGCGGGAATGCCAGCACTCCAGCCAGGAGGTTAAAGACAATCCCTGGGGCAGAGTACCTCAGGGGAGGGGCAGCCACCGTCTCAGGTTCAGAGGACTTAATCTTTCCTGCCTTCTGGCTCTGAGGAGTCCAGCTGATCTGGACAAGGGAGATTTTCCCAGCACAGTGCACCAGCTCCACTAAGGGACAGTCAGACTGCCTCCTTCAGTGTGTCCCTGATCCGATGCCTCCTGACTGGGTGAGACCTCCCAACAGAGGTTGCCAGACACCTCATACAGGAGAGCTCTAGCAGCACCAGGTTGGTGCCCCTTTGGGATGGAGCTTCTGCAGGAAGGAGCAGGCAGCAATCTCTGGTGTACAGGAGTCTCCACTGATGATACCCAGGTGAACAGGGTCTGAAGTGGACCCCCAGCAAACTCCAGCAGACCTGTGGAAGGGGGGCCTGTTTTAGAAGAAAAACAGCAACAACATCAATAAAAAAGACCCCACAAAACTCCCATACAAATGTCAACAGCCTCAAAGATCAAAGGTAGATGAACCCACGAAGATGAGGAAAAACCAACACAAAAACACTGAATATTCCAAAAGCCAGAATGCCTCTTCTCCTCCAAATGATTGCAAAATTTCTCCTCCAAACAACTGCAACACTTCTCCAGCAAGCACACAGAATGGGGCTGTAGCTGAGATAGATGAACTGACAGAAGTAAGTTTCAGAAAGTGGGTAATAACGAATTTCACTACGCTAAAGGATTATGTTCTAACCCAATGCAAAGAAGCTAAGAACCATGATAAAAGATGACAGGAGCTGTTAACTAGAATAAACAGTTTAGAAAGGAACATAAATGACCTGATGGAGCTGAAAAACACAGCACAAGAACTTCATGATGCAAACACAAGTATTAATAGCTGAATCGATCAAGCGGATGAGAGAATATCAGAGCTTGCTGAAATAAGGGAGGCAGACAAGATTAGAGAAAAAAAGAATGGAAAGGAATAAACCAAACCCCTGAGAACTATGGGACTATGTAAAAAGACTGAACCTATGACTGATTGGAGTACCTGACAGAGACAGGGAGAATTGAACCAAGTTGGGAAAACACTCTTGAGTATATCATCCGGGACAACTTCCCCAACACAGCAAGACAGGCCAGTATTCAGATTCGGTAAAGCCCAGAGAACCCAGTGAGATATCCATGAGAAGATCTACCCCAAGATATGTAATCATCGGATTCTCCAAGGTTGAAATGAAGAAAGAAATATTAAGGGCAGTCAGAGAGAAAGGCCAGGTCACCTACAAAAGGAAGCCCATTAGACTCAGTAGACCTCTCAGCAGAAACCCTACAAGCCAGAAGAGATTGAAGGTCAATGTTCAATATTTTTAAAGAAAAGAATTTCCAACCAAGAATTTCATATCCAGCCAAACTAAGCTTCATAAGCGAAGGAGAAATAAAAGCCTTTTTCAGACAAGCAAATCCTGAGGGATTTTGTCACCACCAGGCCTGCTTTGCGAGAGCTCCCGAAGGAAGTATTAAATATGGAAGGGAAAAATCGTTACCAGCCCCTACAAAAACACACTGAAGTACACAGACCAACGACACTATGAAGGAACTACATTAGCAAGTCTGCAAAATTAACCAGCTAGCATCATGATGACAAGATCGAATTTACATATAACAATATTAACCTCAAACGTAAGTGGGCTAAATGCCCCAATTAAAATGCACAGAATGGCAAGCTGGATAAAAAGACAAGACCCATCCATGTGCTGTATTCAAGAGACACATCTCACTTGCAGAGACACACATAGGTTCCAAATAAGGGGATGAAAGCAAATTTACCAAGCAAACGGAAAGCAGAAAAAAAAGAAGGGTTACAATGCTAGTTTCTGACAAATAGACTTTCAACCAACAAGGGTCAAAAAAGACAAAGAAGGTCCTTACATAATGGTAAAGGGTTCAATTCCACAAGAAGAGTAACTATTCTAAATATATATGCACCCAATACAGGAGCACCCAGATTCATAAAACAAGTTCTTAAAGACCTAGAAAGAGACTTAGGCCCCCACACAATAATAGTGGGAGATTTTAATACCCCACTGTCGGTATTAGACAGATCATTGAACAGAAAATTAACAAAGGTATTCAGGACTTGAACTCAGCTATGGACCAAGTGGACCTGATAGATATCTACAGAACTCACCACCCTAAAACAACAGAATATAAATTTTTCTCAGTGCCACATGGCACTTACTCTAAAATTGATCACGTAATTGGAAGTAAAATGCTCCTCAGCAAATGCAAAAGTAGTGAAATCATAACAGTCTCTCAGCTTACAGCAAAATCAAATTAAAATTCAAGATTACAAAGCCCGCTAAAAATCACACAACTACATGGAAATTGAACAACGTGCCCCTGAATGATATCTTGGTGAATAATGAGGTTAAGGTGGAAATCAAGAAGTTCTTTGAAATCAGTGAGAACAAAGAGACAATGTACCAGAATCTCTGGGATGGTGCTAAAGCAGTGCTAAGAGGGAAATTCATATCACTACATGACCACATCAAAAAGCTTGAAAGATCTCAAATCAACACCCTAACATCACAATTAAGAGAACTAGAGAACCAAGAGCAAACAAACCCCAGAGCTAGCAGAAGACAAGAAATAACCAAGCTCAGAGTGGAACTAAAGGAGATAAAGACATGAAAAGCCCTTCAAAAAAATTAACAAATCCAGAAGCTGTTTTTTGGAAAAAAAAAAAAAATCAATCAAATAGATAGACCACTAGTGAGGCTAATAAAGAAAAAAAGTGAGAACATTCAAATAAGCACAATCAGAAATTAGAAGGGGGATACCACCACTGACCCCATAGAAATACGAACAACCATCAGAAAATACTATAAACACCTCCATGCAAATAAACTGGAAAATCTAGAGGAAATGGATAAATTCCTGGACACATATACACTCCCAAGACTGAACCATGAAGAAGTTGAATCCCTGAATAGACCAATAACAAGTTCTGAAATTGAGGCAGTAATAAATAGCCTACCAACCCCCCAAAAAAGCTGATTTCTACCAGAGGCACAAAGAGGAGCTGGTATCATGTCTTCTGAAACTATTCCAAACAATTGAAAATAAGTGACTCCTCCCTGACTCATTTTATGAGGCCAGCATTTTGATACCAAAACCTGGTGGAGATACAACAAAGAAAACTTCAGGCTAATATCCCTGATGAACATTGATGCAAAAATCCTCCTAAAATATTGGCAAATGGAATCCAGTAGTACATCAAAAAGCTTATCCACCACGATCAAGTTGGCTTCATCCCCAGGATACAAGGCTGGTTCAACATACGCAAATCAATAAATGTAATTCATCACATAAACAGAACTAAAGACAAAAACTACATGATTACCTCAAAAGATGCAGAAAAGGCCTTCAATAAAGTTCAACATCCTTAAAGTTAAAAACTCTCAATAAACTAGGTATTGAAGGAACATACCTCAAATAATAAGAGCCATTTATGACAAACCCACAGCCAATATTATACTAAATGGGCAAAAGCTGGAAGCATTCCTTTTGAAAACTGGCTCAAGACAAGGATGCCCTCTCTCTTATTCAACATAGTAGTGGAAGCTCTGGCCAGGGCAATCAGGCAAGAGAAAGAAATAAAGTGTATTCAAATAGGAAGAGAGGAAGTCAAATTGTCTTTGTTTGTAGATGACATGATACTATATCTAGAAAACGCCATTGACTCAGCCCAAAAGCCTCTTAACCTGATTAGCAACTTCAGCAAAGTCTCAGGATACAAAATCAATGTGCACAAATCACAAGCATCCCTATACACCAATGACAGACAGACAGCCAAATTATGAATGAACGTCCATTTACAATTGCCACAAAGAGAATAAAATATCTAGGAATACAGTTAACAAGGGAAGTGAAGGATCTCTTCACGGAGAACTACAAACCACTGCTTGAGGAAATCAGAGAGGACACAAGCAGATGGGAAAACATCCCATGCTCATGGATAAGAAGAATCAAGATTATGAAAATGGCCACATTGCCCAAAGCAATTCATAAATTCAATGCTATTCCCATTAAACTATCATTGACATTCTTCACAGAATTAAAAAAAAAACTACTTTAAAGTTCATATGGAACCAAAGAAGAGCTCATATAGCCAGGACAAACCTAAGCAAAAAGAACAAACCTGGAGGCATCACACCACCCAATGTCAAACTATATTACAAGGCTACAGTAACCAAAACAGCATGGTACTGGTACAAAAACAGATACATACACCCATGGAACAGACTAGAGAACCCAGAAATAAGGCCACATGCCTACAACTATCTGATCTTTGACAAACTCGACAAAAACAAGCAATGGGGAAAGGATCACCTATTCATTAAATGGTGTTGGGGAAACTGGCTAGCCATATACAGAAAATTGAAACCGGATTCCTTCCCTTATACAAAAATTAACTCAAGATGGATTAAAGACTTAAATGTAAAACCCAAAACTATAAAAACTCTAGAAGAAAATCTAGGCAATACCATTCAGGACATGGGCATGGGCAAATATTTTATGATGAAATCACCAGAAGCAATTGCAACAAAAGCAAAAATTGACAAATGGGATCTAGTTAAGCTAAAGAGCTTCTGCACAGCAAAAAAAAAGCTATCACCAGAGTGAATAGACAACCTACAGAATGGGAGAAAATGTTTGTAATCTATCCATCTGACAAAAGTCTAATATCCAGAGTCTACAAGGAACTTAAACTTGCTGGATGAAAACAATCCCATTAAAAAGTGGGCAAAGGATACGAACAGATACTTCTCAAAAGAAGAGATTCATGTGGCCAAGAAACATATGATAAAAAGCTCAACATCACTGACCATTAGAGAAATGCAAATCAAAACCAAAATGAGATACCATCTCACGCCAGTCAGAATGGTGATTTTCAAAAAGTCAAGAAACAACAGATGCTGGTGAAATCATGGAGAAATAAGAATGCTTTTACACTGTTGGTGGGAATGTAAATTAGTTCAACCATTGTGGAAGACAGTGTGGTGATTCCTCAAAAATTTAGAACCGGAAATACCATTTGACCCAGCAATCCCATTACTGAGTATATACCCAAAGGAACATAAATCATTCTATTATAAAGATACATGCATGTGTATGTTCATTGCAGCACTATTCACAATAGCAAAGACATAGAACCAACACACATGCCCATCAATTATAGACTGGATAAAGAAAACATGGTACATAGACACCATGGACTATTATGCAGCCAAAAAAGGAATGAGATCATGTCCTTTGCAGGGACATGGGTGAAGCTGGAAGCCATTATCCTCAGCAAACTAATGCAGGAACAGAAAACGAGACACCACGTGTTCTCACTTATAAGTGGGAGTTGAACAACGAGAACACATGGGCACAACGAGAACACATGGGAGGAGAACAACACACACTGGGGCCTATTGGGGGAGGGGAGGGGAGAGCATTAGAGAAAAGAGCTAATGGATGCTGGGCTTAATACCTAAGCTGATAGGTCCAGCAAACCACCATGGTATATGTTTACCCATGTAACAAACCTGCATATCCTGCATTTGTACCACAGAACTTAAAAAAATAAAATAAACGGTAAAAAAGACTGATGTAACAGGTTTACATTTAAATGCCCATATCTGCAAAATCCCAGAAATTAGGTACTTTGCAAGCTTTCCCAATTTATAAAGTAAGAAATTTTGACTATGACCTCTAATGTACTTTCCAGCTCTGTTTTGGTAATATGTTTAATATCAGTTCCATTCCAACTGTTTTCTCTCTCAACGTACATTAGAATAAAAACAGCAGAATACATGACTCTTTCCTTTATATACATGTTCAATACATCTTTATTAAGAACATACTATGTCCCATGCATTTTTTGAAACACTAAAAATATATTAATGTTCAAAGCTGATGAAGTATCCCACCCTCATGGAGCTTATATTTTAGTGGGAGAAAATACATAAATACATAAAATATGTAATATATAAGATAAATTCTATCAAGAAAAGGAAAGCAGGAAAGGGATGGAGATTCTACGGGGTAGAAGCAATTTTTAATAGGCTCATTAAAGAAGTTCTTCTTGAGAAATTAACATTTGAACCACGTGTATAGCTATAGGTATTGTGGGGTGATCCAGAAATCCTCAGCTTCTTGAGGACTGACATAAATCAGTAAACATAAAAGTGAGATTTTAGCGACTGTTCACAAGAAAGATCACGGTGGTGAGCCTGTGAGCAGGGGCTGATTTAATGAGAAGCTAAAGAAGCTTCAGTTTCAAAGACCCTCATTTGCATGGGCCCTTTTGAGGACCCCAGGAGAAGCTAGCAATACGTTTGCCTGGTATTTTGTGATCTTTTACTTGAAAAGAGCACCCCAAAGTGTATAAAACTCAGTCCCACAGAATCTGGATCCTCTCCAGCTGTAAATGTCACACAGGGAGAGAGGTGATGGTGTGGCTCATGCCAGGAGCACACAGAATTCACTGAACCTGCTGATAAATAATTACCCAGCTAGTGGTGGATTGCATTATTGTTCTCCACTCTTTCCTTCTCCCTTTATCTACCACCTTAGTCATAAGACTTTGCAGTTTGCCCTACAAGAGGCAGAGCATATTTCCTTGCCTAGCTGATACTGGATTTAGCCGGGAAGCTTGCTTTGGCCAATTAAATGTTCTGAATGGGATGAAAGCAGTCCATTTAAAACACATCTATAGGCTTGGGGTTGTCCTTCTGTGCTCTTTCCTTTTGTCATGAGAAGAATATGTCCAGGGTAACCTTCTAGTCTCAGCATGAGTAACACGTGGAATGTACCTGAACTCAGCCTAAGCCTGAAGCCAAGGCCAGCCAAACCCAATCTAGATAAGTTGGACCTCAGCCAACCTGCAAACAAGAGTGAGAAATAAATGCTTATTTTTTAAATACCAACTGGAATTTTGTAGCAAGACTATGTTAACTATGTAGCATAATTGATGGAGTAAGTAATACAATTTTGTCAGCTTAGGCTAAGTTATGCTGCAGTAACAAGAGATCTCCGTATTTCTCACTCATGTAATAAGCCATGGTGGGTCAGCTGAAACTCTGCTCCATATTTTCACACAGGGGCCCTATTTGATGGGAAAGCCCCTATCTGGATTTACTGGTCTCCAAGCAGAGGACAAAGAGAGATAGGGAACTATTCACTAGCTCTTAAAATTTCTGCTCAGAAATAAGTTACATGACTTCACTGAAATTTTATTGTTCTAAATAAGTTACACAGCTCCACCTGAACAGGGCAGGAATGTGTAATCCTCCTGCAGGAAGCAACACAACAGAGAAAGGGCCCCCAGGAAAACTTTCACTTTGGGAAGAAGCAGCAAATAATTTGAAAAATAATAAAATCTACCATAACAATATACCTCGGTCATATGAGTACATATCATGTAGTGAATTGTCTCCATCCCCTGCCACTATCTTTTAGTTTTTTTCCTGATTGGCTTGAATTATGCTGTAACTCGAATCTTCAAACCAAAAGGTGTATATGTGCATTCATGTGAATCTGTGCATTATCACACACTCCCCTGGTGGGATGTGTCCACCACTCTTTACAGGACAGACAAGCAATGATATAGAGCTTATAATTTTTCCCTGATATTAATAATATCAACACTGCTCTGCTCTCTAAGCATCAGATTTCCCATGGAAAAGAAATCAGCAATCATTAATTTTCCACATCAAAATGACTGTATAGTGGTGCCACGATGCTATAGAGACCTCATTTTCACCTGTTGCTTTGGAATGGTGAGTCCTAAATGCTTGGATGTCAAAATTGATCCTGCTGGACCTAAATTCCACCCAACCTCCACCTCATGCCACAAAGGCTGAGTTTTATGTTTCACCCTAGTACAGAAGAAAAATTCTATAATTTCTTTCTTCTGTAATTAAAATCTAAAGAACCAATTAGTCAAAGCAGTGCATCATTTTTCTTTGCCTTTCTTTCTTTTTGAGAATGTGAATTTTACTGTTCTGTGGTTCTTTTTGGTATTAGCACTTTATGCAGAAGCCAAGATGGTCAGTTTCTGTGAAGGAGATAACGGAGGATAATGCAACCATCCAGCTGCTTGAGCAAGAGCGTCTCCAAGAACTATCTAGTCTACTTTCCCTATTTTCTTGCTGCTGCCATTGCCTTAGTTCAGGCCCTGGGAATCATTTGCTATATTTAGCCTCCTAAGAGCCTTTCCACTTCTAATCTCTTTCTTCTCTAACCCCCTAAAACAGCCAGTGATACTAGAGCTCCTCCTGAGTTTTCTTTTGGTAACTGACCTAAGAAGGCTTTGGATATGTTGTAATCAGACAGGGGGAAGAGATTTGATACAAAGACAAATCATGACCCCAAAATATGAAACTATATCCGATAATTTCACATTTTTTGACACCTTGTATCCTTTTGGGGCAGAAAAAGAAAAGTCAAAAGGTGCATAGAATCTGTGTTGGACCTTTTTTTTAATCATTGAAACTTAGGGGAGAAAAAGGTCATCCACATTTTGGATGAGAGTAGAATGACAGGAGAACTCAAAGTACTTGAGATCTTGATTAAGCACTTCTGAAAAATACTATGGTCTCATGAATCCCTGGCTCACTTACATGCATTAAGACTAGCCTGCCCTGAGCAGGAGTGGAGAGGGAATTCTCCAGCCTGACAGGCTGTGAACCTGAGCCACAGCATCAGCTTTTCCTGGGTTTTCAGCCTGCTGGTCCACCCTGCAGATTTTGGACTTGCCTCCGGTATAGTGTGAGCCAACTCCTTCAAATAAATCTTTCTCTCTACACACATACCCTATTGGTTCTATTTCTCTAAAGAGCCCTGACTAATACAAGGGCTATACAATTTGGCATTCCCAACAATCATGTATGAAAGTGCCTGCTTTCCCAAAGCCCTGTTGATAGCATATCAGTAAGTGTTGAAATTTTTGCCAAACTGATAGGTAATAAATTGTGTCTTAATATACATTTAACTTGCATTTCTTATGAGTGAAATAGAGCATCATTTCATATGTTTAAAGATCATTTGTATATCTCTTACACTGAAATGTCTTCGAAAAGGTTTTTATAATGATAAAATACGTTTCTTCCTATGGACCACTCTAAATCACCCTTAGAAAGATAGACTGGGTTCCGATGATAAATATAATCTATTATTTCTGATAAGAATACCCATTCCTTTATGGAATGCAGGGTGTACATATTCCTTTTTTTATGTATACATTTTATTTTTCTTAAGCACAATTTGATTAGCAACATAATGTATACAGGGAAATTTTCTTTGATAAAATATGTCCTGATGAGAATCTAGATTTTACATTGGAACTGTAAAAAACCTAGGGGAGAAGAGATGCTTTGTTAGGGCATGTGGACTCCTGACCTGACATTTTTTATTAACCAGGATAGTCCTCACTTTCTTCCTCTCCCTCTTCTTACTTACTTCCTATCACCCAGGTTCTCCAAAGTTTTCTTTGAGTTGGTTGAATAAAGGCAAGTCTGTGCCTTGTTTTCCTTCCTGTAGCTGAACACTTTCATTTTAACAAAAGCAAGTGTAAATAACTGCTTAAAAGGTGCAAAGTGAATGCATTCCAAGTTAAATCTTCCTCCAAAGTGCTAACTCCCAAGAATACTAAACTGTAACAGGAACTTTAATATCCTATGTGTACTGCTCATCCCTAAATGATATTCCATTTTCCCAAACTTGACAGCAGAAAATGTGTTTAATGCAAATAGAGGTCGAAGTGATCAGCAAGTAGCAAGCCAGCAGTTCCCCCACACCCAACAGTTGCAAACTGGCAGCTTGTGAGATGAATACACCTTGCAGACATGTTCAATTTTCTTTAGGTTTGAATAAGTTGTATTTTGAAGCTTAAGAAGCTGATTGAGCCAGTGTTTTTTGAAAAGGTCCTAGTTTTTCTCCAATATTTTCTTTCAAACATGTTATAATGGATGCATGCAATGAACGCAAATGTCGTTTTGCATAAGGAAGGTGTAATTTCAACATAAATTCCTAAAAGCTGGACTTCTGGACCAATAAGAATGTAACTTTTTTTAAAAATCAAAATCTCCTTTTGAGAAAATGAAGCATAAAAACTGCTTGCCAAAGTCCCCACCACACCCTATCACTAACCATGGTTCACTTCTGTCATTGTTATTATTCATCTGGCATCAGTAGACATTTGAGTTTACTAACAATGCTGCAAAGAGCTAGGTACTTTCTGCTATGCTTATGCTTCTTAGTTCCATTCATGGAAACATCTGTCTGTGCTTGAAATATACCAAGCTCTTTCAGACCTCTAAGCCTTTATTAATTATGTTCTCTCTGCTTGGAATAAGCCCCCACCCAGCCATCTCTCAGGAGAATCCCTGCACCTTCTGTAATTCAATGTCAATTTGTTTGTTATATGTGGCAAAATTGCCTGCTCCCTCCTCTGGGCTCACAACGTAGCTGAAGGCATCTTTGTCATACGCAGTTGTCCCCATTCTGTATTATGACTATGCATCTCCACCCCCTTGACTGAGGGGTCCTCAAGGGCAATTGTGAGGATCTACATGTCTTTGGATCCCCATCAACTGTCTGGCACATTGTTAGATGTGGTACATGTTTGTTCTGTGAATGGGCAATAAATAGCCTCTGGGTCTTGAAACAATGCAGCACCAAGTAGAGAGAACAATATTGCTATTTGAAAACTGCATCCAAAACTGGGCTGTCCCACTCAGATAACCTCTTTAGCCTATGTCTTCGTTTGTAATAAGGGTTAGCAACACCTACCTTACAGAGTTATTGTGAGAATTAAATGAGATAATTTAAATAAAGTGTCCATCATCACAGCTGGAAGCTCTTAGCATGTTCACATTGTACATGATTGGTATGGACTAGTTTGTCTGCTGAATTTGGAAATATGAATATAAGTGCATAAGCGGAGAAATAACACTTATTCCAAATAGATAAATTGTCCATTTTTCACTCAGTCCATCTTAACCATGTAAAGTGAACTAAATTATTATTTATAATTTCCTATGTGCAACAGAGCCACAGTGCAAGAGGGTGGGCAATAAACAGATGCCAGCCAGAAGAGTTTTTACTCATGAAAGAAAGCCCTACAAATAGGCCCAGCAGAACCAAAGCTCACCAACAATTATGGACATTGTCATTTTTTCTGTTCCTTGAAATTTTCTCTTACCTGTTTCTTTCATTTCTAAAACAACTATGAAAAGCAAAGATTTTTTTCTCTCTCTCCCCTCAAGCCAGTTGCTGGCAGTTACACTAAACTAAGAGGGAGGTGGGGTTCAAATTTTCTAAACTTTAAAATTCTGATAATCTAGATCAGTTCAGAGACTGGATTGTGTCCGATGCATATATTTTTACCTACCTCAGAGATACTATATACATTTACATAAACCCATTCTTTTAACAGAAAGGCTAACGCCATCATAAAATAAGAGAAATGAACAAGGAGAGAAAAGGAAAACATCTTTTGAAGCTCATGAATCAGACTTTTTTAAAGAGAACGAGATTCAGAATTGGTTGCTTTTTGAGGATATTAAACAGGACCCCTGATTTCCTCAGAACTGTACTCAGGATATTTCGAACTAGAAAGCTACATAGGAAGTAAACATGACAGAAATTGTCATTCCCCTTGTCACTCAGAAGAACCATCTGCTTCTGAGTTAAAGCCATTTTCTATTAAATTCACCAGCATGCTAATTAAAGAATGACTGGAGGATAGTGAAGCTGCCAGATGCTATGAAGATACATCACTGTCTTTTTATATGGTTAGGCAAACGTTTAATTAAACCTGCAGCTGCTGTGTCTGGTCGATCCACCAACACAGCTAAATCTCATTTACCTGAAAAAAATCATTTCGCATTAGTGTCTTTCAAGAGGTAAAACAACTTAAAACAGACTTTGCTGAAATATTTAATGTCTTTGTACATGATTTAATTATATGCATCAGTAATTACATCAGGGCAACTTGAACCTGACTTTCCTTGGGGTTCTTGTTGTGTCTCCTGATAACTAATCAAATGTCTCCTCATTGAAGACGTTGGAAGAGTAGAATTACAGAGCGCCTAAGTATAGGTGCTTAGCCTGTTTCTACTACATTTTACTCAGGCATATGAGTTTGAGTGCATTTGAAAGGCCTCTTCTTGAAGAAAATTAGACAAGACCTAGAGGAGATGGAAATGAAATGCAGCATCAAGTTCTGCTTGTATTGAAACTCTGCTAACGATCAACACAATCGTCACCAGTACTGTGGACCTGTGCTGATTGTTTCTTTAAGAAAATAGCCATTTTCTTTTGTAGTAGAGTTTTGTTTGAATTTTGGATGTATGCACATTCTTCTACTTTTTAAATAGAACAGTGTTTTGATCAGCAGTGGGTTTTAACTGGAAAACATACTGTATATCTCCAAATTCAAAAACAAATCATAACTATTAATAGATGCTATTAATAGCTTCAGATTAAAATGGAGACAGTTAACTGAGGATCTTGAAGACTGGATATATATAGTCTTCACTGACGGGTTTTTAGGCTAATGTCTTAAGCATCAGATGCAGTACAAAGGGGGAAAAAAAGTCATGTAAAAGCCCTAGATCAGCTGAGAGATGAACCTCAGCTTCAGATTTCCCTGCTCTTCCTCAGGAAAGAAAAGCCTCCCTGGAGGCAGCCAGCTTCACCTCCCTGCTTGGCTGGTCCCTAGAACACTGTGACAGCAAAGCTGCTGAGACAGTTTGCCTGAAGGATCAGAGGCAGAATGGGGCAGTATATATAAGAGAAGCACTACTTGCCTGGATTGTGCCACAAATTTAACCCAAGGAGTTTGTGATTCTATTGACTCCCCCTTTCTAGAATGCTTGGTGCACTAGTGACTCCTTGTCAAGCACAACTTAGCCAGCAGCTTCTCCAGACTTTCCAGCACCAAGGATTGTTTCCTTCGATTAGGTAAATGGATGTGCTTCGGTCAAGAATAGGCTGAGGAAGACATCTAGGTTAGCGTGACTCAGGGAGTTTATAGTGCAGGCACACAACTCCACTTGTTATATAACCTGTTTGTATAAGCTCATACTTGGCTCGAAGCTACTATTGTCTGTAAAAGGTATAACTGCCCTGCTGACGCTGCACACACAGCTCTTGCAGACAGACAGCGGGGAGCCAGGAACCAGCCACATGCCAGGGAGTGCAGCTCTAAGTGTGGGAGCAGCAGGAGCCGCAGATCCCAAGCAGGCATCCAAAACAAAGGTGGACAGTGTAAGAGAACTGCTGCATAAAACCTATTTCACCTGCCTATGCCCCACCCTGAGTGTTCTTTCAGCAATCTGCCACCCATCTACCCACTCCCCTCGGAACTCAGCATGAGCTGGAACCTGACACTTGGTGTGACACTTTCCCAGAAGAGCTGGGGAGAGATGCCAGTCAACATCTGTGGGATCAGCTTTATGATGTATAGCTGCTAGGACAACACGTTGGCCTTTGTGGCTTGCTTTCTTGCTGAGGAGAAAGAGAGAAATTCTCCTGGGGAAAACTTGGTGATATTTTCAGTTCTACGCGGTAAATATTTTATCACTTTGGTAATGGGATAGCTTGCTACCTTGCCAACTACCCCTGGAATAATGTCTTCCTCCTTCCCTTAATAACAAAGAGCTTCTAAATGCTGTAGTTGTAGTTGCCCAGGAAAACAGTAGAGGAGGGACACAGAGGAAGTAAGAAAGAGTGAGTGCTTAGGAGTAGAGCACTGTTTTGTGAGCCTGCATCCCCTGGTGTGAGTTTCGATACGTTTCATTATGGAGTCGTACAATCCAAATTAGAATTTTTCTTTTCTGGGTTTGTTGTCATTGTTTCTATTTTCATTTTTAAGGAGAACATTCACCATCCTGTAATCACACCACAGCTATGTTTTGACAGCATGGGACACAGCCACTAACATTCTGTCCTCTTTCTGATTATTTAGGAATAAACAGTACAGAAACTAAGAAAGCAAGACACACTGAATGGAGTGGGATTCTTTGGAAGCAACTCTATGGGGAAGTGTTAGACAATCACTTCCTACTTGGTCTGTTTTAAATTAGTCCTCTGAATGTCCTCATTTCTAAATTTTAAGTTGACTATCCAAATTTTAAAAAATCAGACAATCAGGAGGCTGCAACCTGAGTCAGGCCTTTCTGATTTCAAACTTACAATCGCCTGCAATCTCGCCATTGGCAACAGTCCAAGAAAGCAAGTGTTGTGAATGCAGCTGCCCAGTGTGCTCTGCCACAGACATATGCTAGACTTAAAGATATTAAACCACAAGCTCTAAATACAAGTACGTACACCACCTGTTTTTCCATCAGGATCAACTTACCCAGGTAAATTCTCTCAGGAGAGAAATTGGAGGAAATAAATATTCTTAACAGGAATTCCCTATTTTCTTCTGAAATTACACAAAATAAATAGTTTTGGATTCTGAAAACAATCATTGTAAAAATTGAATATCTGGGGTAACATAAATGCAGAGCCATTTATAATCCTGAGAGTCCATAAAGAGGGAAACAATTAGCTATCAATGTTAATAGTTGGTTACAAGAGGCCAGGCGCTGTGGCTCACGCCTGGAATCCCAACATTTTGGGAGGCCAAGGCGGGCGGGTCACAAGGTCAGGAGACCGAGATCATCCTGGCTAACACGGTGAAACTCCATCTCTACTAAAAATACAAAAAATTAGCGGGGTGTGGTGGCAGGCGCCTGTAGTCCCAGCTACTCGGGAGGCTGATGCAGGAGAATGGCATGAACCCGGGAGGCGGAGCTTGCAGTGAGCCGAGATGGCAACACTACATTCCAGCCTGGGTGAGAGTGCGAAACTCTGTCTCAAAAAAACAAATAGCTGGTTACAAGAAAGTAAAAGTATATTATAACAATATTTTCTTTTAATCTATAAGCATGGCATTTATATACCCCTGCTCAAGAGGAAATGAACTTTGGGTGGATTTTCCAGTGGTGGGGTTATTCTGTTCCATTTTTGTGAGATGACTGGTTGTGGCTAAGGATGGGATTTGTGACTTTGTAATATGACAGGCTGTTTGATCTTGGCCTTGTTGGTGCCACCTGCCAATCAGTTGAAGTGTAGCATCAGGACAAAGCAATAATTTGTAGAGAAAATATTATGTACATTTTCAGGGAGCTCTCAACTACAGCTCTCAATAATAGCCAGAAATAGCTAATTCAGATGGGATTCATGAGCTAACTGACTCTCATGATCTCATCTAATCCCAGTTACCTCTCCAATGGCCCCATCTCAGAATACTATCAAATTGGGGATTAAGACTTCGATATATGAATTATGGGGCACACAAATTAGTCCACAGCAGTTAACAAGAAATACATACTTATAAGTGCTCTCCCAGTTATTTGTTTGTCTTCATTTAGCAATTATTTTTTAAACACTACTATAGGCATACAAAAATGCAAAAATGATTAAGACACACATTTCCTAACCTTGAGTAGCTCATAACTCAGTGAGGAAGATAGACACAGAAATCAAAAATTGCAATAAGGTGTGATTATTATAATAAAGGTTTGTAAGAGGAAATGTGTCAAGGCTTTATTACAGTTCAGTAGTTTAGTGCATCAGCAGTCTCTCTGAATTTATTGAGCACCAACTACACACCAGGCAATGCGCTTGGCACTCAGAATATAAAGATAAATAGAAACATAGAGTACTAGCTCAGCCCAAAGGATCCAGGGAAGATTTTCTAAAGAAAATGGTGAGATGTGCTCACCTGAAATGATGAGGAAAAGTTAGCCAGGTTGGTTAGAGGGCAATAGGCATCCCTAGCAATGAGAGGAAAGTGTGCAAACACAGTGGTATGAAGTACTGGCAGAGAACTAGACAGTGTGGCTGGAACATAAAAAGATGTGAGACTGGCCTGGGTCAGAGAGGTGGGGATGGGAGAGAGGTGATAAGAAATGGCCAGATTCTGGATATATTCTGAAGCTAGAGCTATCCATTAGGGTATGTGAGAGAAAAAGAGTCAAGCTGACTCAAAGATTTGTATTTGAGAAACTGGAAGAATAGATGTATCATTTACAAGCATAAAGACTGGTGGAAGGAACGGACATGTGGGAACAGGCTGGTTCAGAATCAGGAGTTTGGTGACTGGAGATTCATTTGCTTCACAAGTTTTGTTTTAAGTGGACTTCCAACTGAAAGAGAATAAAGGCCTAAGAGTGCTGTAGGAGGTAGAACTGACAGGATTTGTGGACTAATTAGATCCAGGCAGTGAAGAAAAAAGAAGAGAGTGGAGTCTTAGATGACTCTGACTGGATCACAAGGTAGACAGTGGGACCATTCACTGTGATGGGCATTACAGGCAGAAAAGGGAAGTTCCGGTGGGGTGATAACAAGCTCCATCTTTTTAACATTACATTTAAAGGCCTGTGATACACCAAGTGGAAATGCCACCAGGGTCTCTGGAGCTAGGGAGGGAAAAGTGCTAGAAATGTATCACCCTTTAGTGGCAGAAACTGAAGCCATAGGGTAAATGAGAAAGCATATAAAGATGAGATACAATGCAAAGAGAAGCAATATAAAGACAGAACTTTATTGAACAATATTTAAGGAGAAGAGCCCAAAGAACATTGATCCTGATCTAGTTCAAACTCTCCTGTTGAGGAAAAATACATGTGATCTGTACAGAAGTCATTAGAGGCTTACAGACTAAGTCAAGTTTTCATAATCAAGATAACGAACCATGTTTCAAAGATTAAAGCAAGATCAATTAAATAAGTGCATTCTTCTATGCTTTATACTCAAGAAATCTAGGCTATCATAATTTCAGAAAATATTTTAAAAGTTTTATTAAAATATAGTATGCCTACACAAAAGTGTATGTATCATAGAAGTACAATTAGATTAGTTTTCATAGACTGAACACACTCATTTAACCGAACCAAGAGGAAGAAATAGCATATCACCAACACCTCAGATGATGTATTTATCAATTTGAATGTCATGGATATTCGAGTAGCTTCTAGTTTGGGACTACAAAGGACTGCTAGAAATATCCTAGAACCTAGCTTTTGGTAAATATATATAGAAGTGGACTACTTGGATCACAGTACATCCTATGTTTAGCTTTAGTTTTTCAAAGTGGCAGTCCAAGTTTACACTTAAGCAGAAGTGTGTGAGTTCTAGTTGGACCGAAAGTTTTCAAACAGAGGGAAAACTGTTGCAAAGGAGCTCTTCAATGAGAGGAAAATGCCCAAATCTCAAAACTGGTTAATATTGTATTTTCTCATTTTAATTTTCTATGGGTGAAAAGACTAGTGATGGAAATAGGAATTACCCTAGTACTACATATATGCATTTTACTTAATCACTAGTAAGCCACAGCCCCCTTGCCTCTCAACTTAAAGCAGACTTTCTCAAACTCAAATGCTACTACTGTCCATACAGCTTTCCATATCCTCTCAACTAGAAGTGATGTCACCTATTAAAATGTTTTTTCACGTTATGCTATTAAAGTCCCAACTTTTATTTTGGCCACATTGTGTATCTGATCTCTTCTGATTTATTAGTGGCTCGAAGGTAAGGACTGTATACATGTATATCACTATCTATTCCATCTAGGCTTTTTCCACTTACCCATAGTTTTTCATATACTTGTTCACAGAATAAATAATTTTCACATTTATTGTGAAGAGTACCACTCATTTATTTCCAGTACCACAATGTGTTAGTATCCCTTGGCTTTAGGGAACAAATGACTAAAAAAAGATTTGATTTCAGAAAATTAAACATTGAAGCTCATCTCTAACTTACGCCAGGGAACAGGGAGTGGGAAGGAATTTAGAGGGGAGGCAGAAAGTCAAGCAATTTTTATTGTTCAAAGGAATGTGCAATATGTTCTCTTGAAGCTCTGGGGATTTAAATATCAGGGGGATTGTTGGCAGCTTGGGTTTGCATATGCAGCACTGTTTGGGAATGCTCATATGGTGTGTGATTTTGCTGTGCCTAGAGCTGACAGTGCCATCTGTTTCTTGCTTTATTGAGCAATGGGAATTAGCCTGCCCTCTCCAAATGAGCACATGTGTGAGTGTGTACACACACACACACAAGCATAGCCCTGACCCCCACCCCAGCCTAAACAGAATAGTTGATCAACTCTCCATTTCAAGCTTTAATCTCAGCAGGCAATTCAGATGAGTCAGGTATCAGAGTACGGCCATGGTGAGATCCTACTCTTTCATGGAGAACTGCAAGGTCCAAGTGACAAGGAAACCAGTAATCATCACATGCAAAGCTATTCAGCATGGAAGACAAGTTATAATGACAGATGGTACCAGTCAAAAAAAATAGCTCTATGGAAAAAAGCATGCTGACAGGGTACCAGTGTATAAGTCAAACATGGGCAATGTAATAAAATAGCAATAAGGGATGACAACAATTTTTTGAGAAATGTTCACAAGAACTGTTTTAAGTGTACCTGTACATCTCTTCTCTATTCATCATTTGGAAATCATAGTTATTTCCTAGTATCATCATCATCATCTTCATCAAATAAAATAGAACTCGATGTCCATAGATATAGCTGTGTTGAAGGAGATCATGTGCCCTGAACAGAAAGGGAGAAGTTGAGCTACGTGATTAATGTGCTATAGATGCAGAGAACATATGCTCAGGACTTTCTGTGATTGTCTCAATTTTATTCTTAAAAGGCACAATGATTGACTAAAGGTATAATGAGAATAATTTTTACACAATTGTCTTTTCACATGAAAAAGTTCACAAATCAAGAAAAGTTTAGAAAACATAAATATCACAATGATGGCCTTGAGAAAATAAATGTGTGTTGGTGGCAATGTACGCAGGTGGGTAAAGCAATAATCATTTTCAGCAAGTTGTTAGCAGAGTTAATCTGAAAAAATAATCCCCATTACAAAATGCAGAGAAATGCTGGATAAAAAATAACAAGCATTCTATTAAGTGTATTAACTGAGTTTGTAAGACAGTAAGAAGTAATTAACGTGGGTCTGAAATAGAAAGGAAACTGAAATCTTCCTGGTAAGACTTTAAGCTGACCCTGTGGAAGGCATTTATTTTGGGTAAAGGAGGGGAGTGCTTCTTAGTTTAGGTAACCTAAGAACTTCAGCTTTATACCCGTAGAAGACTAGGCCTTGGGTAGCCTGATGTAAAAATTCAAGTCCAAATAAGGCATTTGCATAGTCTCAAAGTATCTCCCTTCAAATATGTAGCAATTACAAATGGAAAAATAGTTAACATTAGAGTGGAGCAACTTGACAGACAACATCTAAGCGAAGGTATCATGATTAACATTGTGAGTAATATATACACACATTGACATGTACCTCTGATAAGATGTATTAAGAAGGGCCCATAACTTTTCTAGTATCCTTCCCATTGGTTCGTAACTTCAGCATAATCATGAGAAAATGATAAACCCAAATTGAAGAACATTCTACAAAACAGCTGAGCAAAACTCTTGGTGAGTGTCAAGGTTAGAAAGACAAGGAAAGAATGAGGACCTGTCCTAAATTAGAGGAGGCTAAGGAGTCATGACAGCTGAACCTAATGTGAGATCTTGGGTTGGATCCTAGAACAGAAAAAAATGACATTAGTTGAAATCCTGGTGAAATCTAAGTGAGCTTAGTTTATTAACTTTAAAAAGCTAGTAGTGTTATAACAAGATTCACTTCTTTGTTTTGATCAATGTATTGTGACTAGGTAAGATGTTAACGCAACACTGTATACAGTTATGAAAGATATTAACATAATGGAAGGATGTAAGGGAACTTTATAGTTTCTGCAATTCTTTAAGAGTAAATTTATGTCAAAAATTAACTGTTTAAAAAACAGGTACAAGTGACCTCGTTTTGGCTATAAAGGGGATAAAGAGAAAGAATAAAATAAGAAAAAAAGGTCATTAAATCATGGCTAGAAAATTTATTAAATTCAACTCTAATGAGTTGGTAGGGGCTCTTTTTCTTCTTTAACTATTATAAACTGTGTAACAGGATGTGTGGGCACCAGGCCCATTCACTCCTTCCCACCTGCTGAAGTTAGTGACAAGCCAGTGCTAATGGCAATGTAAACCCCCCAAAAAAGCTGCAGAGAAGCAGGTGGCGTCAATGTCCCAGGTGGCTTGAAATTTCCTGGAGGCAGCTCCTACCTCTTTTAACAAAACTGTGGGCTGAGCATTGTGACTTTAATGAAACCATAAAAGTAACAAGGCATTCAACAAGCCTCAGACTGAAGAGACTGGAAAAGCGACAGTGCGGGAACCCAGCCCCGGTGTGCCCCTGTGTCATCAGATGTGCTGCCTTCCTTTCCCCCATTTCTACCCCTAGTCCTCATTTGTCCCGTCAGCGATTACTCTCACAGCCTGTTAAAGGTTACTGTTTCTAGAGTTTGGCTCTGTTCTAATCTCTAAGGTAAAAATAACATAATTTTGGCAGTTTTGGAGACCCGGGAAAGATAGACTTTTTCTTTCATTCTGTGGCTTTGGTGAGGGCTCAGGAACTAGAAGCTGTAAACCAACCTAAGAGAGCTTCCGCAGAAATTCCTGCCCAACAGAAAGGGCCTATCAGCATTTAACAAGGAAGGTTTGTAGGGGCTAAGAAACTTGCCCTGAGACAGCTGGTATCACAGTTGTAATCTCAACTTAGGTCTGTCTGAGACAAAATACTGCTTTTTTTCTCCCCACTATGTAATTTCCACTGAGGTTAAATCTTGGTTTCCTGTGATGAGTCCTTTCCATCATTATATGCTATTTATATTTTCTATGCTTTCTGTGAATGCCATTACAACTTCAAAAATGAAACCAACAGAGATGTTTCTGAATAACGGTACACTAAGGAAAGGTACTATTTTAAAAAAATAAAACCCTAAATGCATAGTGCCCATAGACTCTGAAGATGAATAAAATAAAAACATTCACAAAGTGTGAGCATATTTTCTCCATAATGATCTGTCTCCTCACTTGAAAAACAAGAGAAAGATGGAGAATTGGACCAAGTATTAACCCCTTTAACTCTACTTGACTAATGAACTGAATAGTACATGGACGGACTTCTCCCCTTTCAATGTACCTAAATTAATATTTTCAGGCATAGTGGGAGCTTTGTTCGGGAGCTGATAAGTGCCAATTTTTGCAAAGCAACAACAACAACAAAACACCTAAAGGTGAGTTTTAAGATAATTAAATGAACAATTGCTTTTACCCTGTTTTTGAGGTCAAGTTAATATGATTTTGTGCAGTTTGAGTGAGAGGTTTTTACTAATCACTAGTATTTCTGTGATAATTTTATGGCGTAAAAATCCCTGTGCCTAAGTATACTTATCTTCAAAGTTTTGGTGTGGTAAAAAAGGAAAGGGGTTATTCTAACGATTACGGTGGGAAGGTATAGGAAGAAAATGAGCATTTCCATTTCCTCTCTCATATGCACTTTCTTACTTTCCCAATTCAGTGGGAGCAGCTTAGAGCATAACGAAAACTAGAGCAAACCCCACTCCTCATTCTGTAGACTCTCATCCCCTCTTGTGTCAACTATACTTTCCAACCGTTAAACTCTATTTTCCACTCAGCAAGTTTTGCCATTTCTCTCCAATCTTAAAAACAGACACACCTGTGCATTCAACCACGCATCCTTTTCTAGCAAGCTGACACCCCATTTATCTCCTTCTCTTCTCAGGCAAGCTTCTTGAAAAATTATTATACTCCTTATCTCTCCTTCACCACAATAAATTTCTCAACACTCACAAAAATTGTCTTCAATTTTCCTAATGCTAAACTGAATTTGCCTTTACCTTAATTACTGAGGACCTCCCCAACAGTCATTTCTTTCTTTGCCCTCTCTGGAATGTTTCCATACTTGCTGCATCTTCTTTTTGAAATTTTTCTTCTGGCTTTGGTAATTTCTATCATGCTTGTCTTCCCTGGGTTTCCTGCCATCTCTTTGGCTGCTCCCTCAGTCTTCTTTGCTAACACTTTCTTTTAACCCTCCTCTTAAAACTTCATGCTTTTAGGCTTACACTTCTCAGTATTCTGTTACTGTCTCTGCTTTCTGAGCAATATCACCTACTGACTTAACTTCTGACTTCTACCTAAACAAAGATATTGTTGGGGTGATCAGACCCAATACCAGGTCGTGGGGGTGACGAAGTTAAAAGATTGAGGAAAAGACAGAGAGAGAGAAAAAGGTGGAAGGTGGGACACCAGAGGGCCATCACTATTATGGAGTCCGTGAAGGCCGGGAGTGCTGGGAGCCCACGGTATTTATTGGTAATCCAACAAAGAAACAGGTGGTGAGAATGTGGAGGTCAAAAGGACATGTTGCATTAAGCACATGATTTACAGCTGTGATGGTTTAGCATTTATATGGAACATGTTCTGCTACTTGAGATAATGGGAATAGGAGCCTAGGAGCCTAGGAGGCTATAAGCAAGGAGCCAGCAAGTCTAGACACATTCCAGAGGACATTATGCAAGCCCTGCCTCAGTCTCCCTCCCAACACTCAGCTTTTTCCCAACAGATGTGTCCCAAATCCCCAACCTCAGCCCAGACCTTCTTCCTGAGCTCCAGGTTGGGATATACAGCTGCCTGCAAGACATAAAATCTTGATTAAACCACAATCACCTCAAGTTCTAATCATGTCCCAAGTTGAGTTTGTTGCTTTTCTTTCTCCAAACCTCCTGGAAGTTATCTCTTTCCTTTTCCAGAAACCCCAGCCAGAATCCAGAATCATTCTAAACTCTTTACTGTTCATCACTTTACTCATTCAGTTTCATGCAACCTGTCTTATGGATTCTATAGTTATAACGCTATCCATTTCTAGCTCCTCCTTTACACCCCTACTGACTTAGTTCACATTATCTTTATACCTGGCTTTAACTACTTCAGTGATTTGAAGAATCCCTACCATTGGTCATCTGTGCTCTTTATCTCCCTTCCCAAACATCCTCCCCAGAGTGATCAATCTGACCTTTCCAGAGTGTCATTTATAAAATGACATAAAGGTACATTTACTTTGATGTTTTAACCCTGTTTAACACCTGTCAATGTCTCCCCACTTCAGAAGTTCCTAAACATGAGTTTAGGGATTACTGCTGGGCTGTGTTCAGTAAGCTGATTAGAGGGCTGACATAGAGGAGAAGAACAAATATGTATTTTTCAAAAGCTCCCACTATGGGATTCTAATACACGGCCAAGTTTGAAATTCTCAGGGCAAAAGGCCAAACCAAAATCACATATACAAATGGGATTAATCACTCTGGATGACCCATTCGTACTAACTGGGATGTGAGCCCAGTGGTATCCTGTATTTCTCAGGACTGTTGAGAACTTCTGACCAAGAGGTCCAAGTCAAAACTCAACAGGTACAGAGGGCTTCCTATCATCTGGTCCCTGACCCAATGTGCTGCGTAATCCCCTGCCCTCTCCAAGCATCCTGTGTTCCAATCATATGAAGCTATTAAAACTCCTGGCTGGGTGCAGTGGCTCATGCCTGTAATCCCAGCACTTTGGGAGGCTGAGGTGGACGGAGCACGAGGTTAGGGAGACCAGCCTGGCCAACATGGTGAAACCCCATCTCTAATAAAAATACAAAAATTAGCCAGGTGTGGTGGCAGGTGCCTGTAATCCCATCTACTTAGGAGTCTGAGGCAAGATAATCGCTTGAACCCGGGAGGTGGAGGTTGCAGTGAGCCAAGATTGTACCATTGCATTCCATCCTGGGTGACAAGAACAAGACTCCATCTCAAAAAAAAAAAAAAAAATCCCTAAGCTTATTATGCTATTTTGTACTGGCTGGAAAATTCCTACTCATTCTTTAGACCACTTTGAAGCTTCTTTGCTACACATTCCTAGGCTCAGGAAATAAAAGCGAATAACTTCTCATTTATGCCCGTATTATTCCTTGGACATGTTTCTATGCACTTGCACTGCATTTTAACTCTGTATACATTACCCATTAGCCTGTGATAGCCTTAAAGACAGAGATAATATCTTAGACATTTTTGAGCCTCTAGAACCTGAAACAATAGCTGACTCATAAATATTCAATCTATTGAATGAATGTATTCCTCCAAAGATCTCCCCAAAAGATTAAATGCTCAAATATTGGAAAATGGGCTAAATGACAAGGATTAGTCAGTCTTTGATCTAAATTAATTCAATAAGTGAAAAGCTTGATTAGTATCATCTACTAGTTCTTCTAGTCCCTAATCCTTTCTCTTCACTCTGATGTTCTAATTCATGGGCCATTTGGTGAAGGACACAGATATTTATCCGGTGAGACCCTGGAAAGACCAGTGTTTGCAGTGTTTATTTTTTCAGGGACAAAACAAAATAGACTATCTGAGTGATTTCCATCAAGGATCAACTATTATCTGTTGTGGAACCTATTATATGCCAGGCATTATACTTGGCATTGAACATGCAAAGATGATACAAACGTAACAGAATTATGCCCCCAAAATCCATTAGGGTCCCAAAGACACACTTGATAAATTCTGCCTGAAAGACTGCACATAGTCTATGAATTCATGAAATGCTAGTTTGTGAAAGCCAAAAGGTGACATCTTAGATAATAAATGGCTATTGTTCACTACAACATTTATACAAACAAGATGACAATAATGCATTTGTTAACGGTACTCTATTTATGGACAGGAGCCCAAGCTGTAGACGGCAGTAGTGGCTATTGCAGAAGGCAATGATGAAATAATCAGCAGAGCCAGATCTATGTGAAGTTATTTATTGAGAGGTTTAATCATTTGTTATATCAGGGAAAGCCTTATGCCTTAATTACAGTTGATAATAGAAAAAAGTATAGACTAGGCCTGGATTTCTGTCATGAAAGTAGAGATTACAAGGTACCTTCTTTATCAGTAGACCTTGTTGACTTTAAGAAAGGCAGACTTTCCTTCAATCTTAGTTTTATGGAAAAATGAAAACTTATTTAATAAAAGATTTATAAAAAAGGTAACCAAAACCTCAGAGATATAAATAAATGATTCAGAGACACACACTGGCAGTCAATTTCACTTAGACCCTAAGCCCACCCTCTTTTCACCACATCCAAGATTGGATTACCATCAACAATTGACTGGATCCACAATACAAGTGTAGAGTGTTACTGAATCCCCTCAACCGACTGATCTGTTCTGTTCTAAATATGCTATGGTGCAGCACATGGCACACCAATCAAACATAGTAATGAATGCTACATGTAAAATGGGTGCATTGCGTTCACACTTTTACTGTCTGAGCTTCATGGTAGATGTAAAATATGAATAACTTGGGAAGAATAGTAATTTAAGGACATCAGGAAAGGAGAGCTATGGTTTAAAATTTCACACAGCTTCAAGAGTGGACAAGCAAATGAAATTTCCCATTGTGATTTCTGTCTTCATGTGGTGGAGCTTGTGACTTGAAAGGTGGAGAAAATGTCAAGAATTTTGGTTATAAACTATTAGGCGTGCATCAGCCAGTAGTGGGAATTGCCAGGCTCTAGAGGCAGATAGGCCTTGGCTGAAACCCAGCTCAGTCACTTTCTACCCTTGTAATACTGGCACTCAGTTTCCTATATAAATGATAATACTAATAGCTGCCTTGGATGGTGGCTGTCAGGAATAAACAAAACAATGTACCAAGAGGAGCCTGGCATGAAATTCTTAGTGAGGCTCCCACCTTTCTCCTTTCTTTTGTGAGGCCCAGACTATTTGTCAGGTTCAGATTGGCTCCCCGGCCTTCACCCTAAAGCCAATGTTAGAATGAAGAGAGTGAGGCAGTCAGCTCAGGCACAAAATTTATGGGGATGCCAAAATGCAGTAATCAAGATAAATAATATAATGAATTATTTTAACAATCAAAATGTCAAAAACTACCATGATAAATAAAATTTCAGCAGTTTAAGATAGGGTCCAACCCTTCATTTCCATGACTTAGCCTCACTTGCCTCACCATCACACTGGCCCTGCAAGATCCTATCTTTATTTACAAGTTTGATATTTTGTTCTTCGTGGGTTTCTCACACTGTGATTTTAAAAATCATTTCAGTAAATATTATTTAGATTGATGTCTGAGTTTTTTGGTGGGCAATACATTTTATGTCTGAGCCAAGCGTATCACTCACCTCCTCTTAATCTTGAACCTACTTCTTCCTTCTCCCAGGCCCCAGGTCTCAGGAGACTTTCCTATCTATCCTCCCTCTAGGAAGTTGGCATTCTAGTCTTAGGGCTCCTCAGTGCTAGACTTGCTGCAGTGGGAGCCAGTCTATCAAGGGCAGGCTCTTTTTGTCTTATGAACCACTTTGAAGATACAAGAATAAGACATATGTAAATGGAAGAGGGGCCATTCTATCTGCTAGGAGACAACCACACAGAGCCAGGAACCATTGAGATAGACAGGAGAAAAGTGTGGTGCTGAACAACCTAGCAATCCCACCTCCCACTACCTGTGTAACCTCAGGAAGTTACTCAAGCACTGCCCTGTACTAGCTGTGTCATCTTGGGCAAGTTATTTAAGCTTTCTCCTTACTGGTTTCTTCATCTAGGGCAACTTACTTGAGCTCCCTTACTAAAAATTAAAGATAGCTGTTGTACCAGCTAGATTGCAGGTAGCTAGGCAGCTTATGCAGATGTCAGACCTCTGTGTCCCTTTTCCATCTCCTTTTGATGAGAATCGTAAGTCTGCTTACCCTTGTATGTTCACATAAGGAAAAAATTAACCTATTTAAGGCTTGATCCCTGATTTAGCAACAGAGGGGTCCTTTGGGCCTGAACAACTGGCTACTTAGGTTCTAGGGGAAGAGTCTTTGCTCTGTTAGCTCCAGCCACTTGTGAGAGTCTTGCCCTTGACGCAGCACTGCTCCTCTCTGCTCAGCTCTGTGCAGACTAGAAATCCTGTCCTATAGCTTTTCTATTCTCCACCATTGAAAGATCTTTGAATCCAAGTGCAGTTGTATTAGCTGTGTGTTTACTTTGTGCGTAGTACTAGGTGAGGCATTTGAATGACATCAAAATTCTATTCTCTGTTATTTTACAAATTTGATAAAAGTTAAGGCTTACAGAAGCAACTGAGAACAATAAATATATTAGGGTCGAAACTAAGGAATAAATAATAAGAATGGAGAAAAGAAGAGAGACGTTTTCGAGAAAGATTTCAAAAGCTATTAAAAAATAGTCATGGTCTTGATAGTTCATGACATATCAAATGTCCCAAGAGAAATTTCATTTAAAATTTGCCTTTCATATTTTTCTAAATGGGAAAAGTAGTGTTCATTTTCTTTTAGTGATAATTATAAGCTCTTGTTTCTAC
Source organism: Symphalangus syndactylus (assembly GCF_028878055.3). Taxonomy (NCBI): domain Eukaryota; kingdom Metazoa; phylum Chordata; class Mammalia; order Primates; family Hylobatidae; genus Symphalangus; species Symphalangus syndactylus. The sequence goes on along the minus strand of NC_072437.2, from coordinate 104,170,115 downwards.
ATACATATTCATAGGTCTTATATATCCAGACGAGGCAGGTAATGATCTTTAGGTGCATTTTTTTCAAATTCATTTAAGATTGACTTTAAATATGATTTCCAGCCGTTTCTTGAGAGTCAGCTGCTTTATTGATGATCTGAAACCTCTTGGTCTTCCTTTTCTCCAGTAGAGTCATCCATCATCAGCCCTATTAAGGGCCTGAGAAGCTGAAGACATTCTAGCCTATTTTTTTTGTCCGCAGTAAACTTGTCTTCTGCCTTGTGGAGTTATACCCTAGAGGATCCTCTGCATTACAGACTGAAAGGTCCATGTTAAACTGGGAGACAGGGCGCAAAGTTGTCTTGAAAATAAATTGTCCTTAACAGCCATAAGTTAAGGAGGATATAAAACATTGTCAGAGCTAAAAGTTGATAAGGTTGATGTTTATTGAGTTATTTCCTACAGAAAGGACAGGAACTTTTTCTAAGCCTGTGACTGACAGAGGTGTTTTATATTTTCAGCTTTGACTACCTGCCATTGCTAGTAACAGCTTACTATTTGGTAAGTAGCTTACTAGCTTGCCAGTAGTGATAGTTTACTAACTTGGTAAGATCATTTCACATAATGTATCAACTGATCATAGAAAATATTTCCTAGTTCAGATCATTCTTATCTATCATCTTTTCCTATCTTTCATACATGCTCAACCTCTTCTTCATGCCAACCAACCTTACCATTCCTACCTCTTCCCTACCCAGTAAGTTTTCTGTTCAAAATTGTTAGCCATATCTGCATTGCTTTTCCTAACACTATACATTCCTTGCTAGTCATATGCATTTCTGTAATCCCTAATCCTTAGTAACTTCTGCTCTTCATGTTCTCTGGGCCACGAACCATGGTGAGAGAAAGCAAGGAAAATAAGAACTCTTGACACATTCAGTATTCTTGCTCTCTGATTTCAGCTGGCAATCACTTCACTCATTTTGCATTTTCTAGTACGCTCTGTGTTAACAGCTGTTCAAATCCTCTTTACTTTCTCTTACACCCAACTACTTTTCTCACTTAGCAGATGTATTATAGGTCAAAGTTATTTTGCAAGTGTTCTCTCACCTACCATTCCTCCACTGAAAAGTCTCTTTTTTGTTGTTTTCATTCTCCATTCTCCAAACTTCTGTTTTAGTTTTGTTCCCATTCTTTAAATCATTTGATTAAAAATAAATTTTTAGGTTTAACTTACATTCAATAAAAAATGCTCATTCAAGTATACCGTTCAGTGAGCTTTAACAGATGTATATACCCATGAAAAGTCACCAAAATAAAAATAATTTTTCCATAACATGAAAAAAGTTGACACATACCACTCACTCATAGTTAATCTCTAACACCCATCATAATTCAAACACTGTTTTGCTGTATCATGAGAGATTAGTTTTGCCTTTCTAGAATTTCATATGAATGAAATCATATGGCATGCACTCTTTATTTCTGGCTTCTTGTGCTTAACATAATATGTTTCATGCTCATTCATGTCGGATATATCAGTGATTTTTATACATAATGTTTTGTTTGAACACAACCACATCTATTCATTTATATATTGTCTATGGCCCCTTTCATGCTATAACAGCAGAGTTGAGTAGTTATGATAGAAAATATATAATCTACAAAGTCTAAAATATTTACTATCTGCCCTTTAAAAAAAGTTGACAACTTCTTATCACAGTGGTTTTGTTGCATAGAAGTTTTTATATTTTTAAGTTATTCTTTTTAATTTCTATAGAATCTGTAGTGTAGGATCTAATGCCTATAGGATCTATAGTGTCTGAATTATGATAGGTGTTAGAGATTAACCATAATTGGTATGTATCAACTTTTTTCATGTTATGGAAGAATTATCTTTATTTTGGTGGTAGTTTCTTGGGTTTATACATCTGTCAAATCTCAGGTAATGAGAAACCATTTCCAATCCTGATGTTTTGGTAAATTTTTTTTTTTTTCTTGATCAGTATAGCTACAGAATTATCCATTTCTTTGATCTTTTGTAATATCTAGCTTTTAGTTTCATTAATTTTGTATGTTTTCTAGTTAATTGATTTCTATTTGTTTATTATTTTATTCACTGATCTTTGATTTAATTTGCTCTCCTTTTTATTCTTAAAGTAGGATCATAGGCCATTGATTTTTTGTTTCAAGTGAAAGCAAGTTTATTAAAAAGGTAAAGGAAGACAGAATGGCTGCTCCATAGACAGAGCAATGGCTTGAGCTGCTTGGGTAAGGATACTTATTGTTACTTCTTGATTATATGCTAAATAAGGGGTAGATGAATGAGTTTTCTGGGAAAGGGGTGGGCAATTTTTGGAATTGAGGGATCTTCCCCTTTTTAGACCATATATGGTAACTTCCTGATGTTGCCGTGGCACCTGTAAACTGTCATGACACTAGTGGGAGTGTCTTTTAGCATGTTAATGCATTATAATTAGCATATAATGAGCAGTGAGGACAATTAGAGGTCACTTTCATTGCCATCTTGGTTTTCGTGGGTTTTGGCTGGCTTCTTTACCACATGCTGTTTTATCAGCAAGGTCTTTGTGACCTGTATCTTGTGCCAAACTCCTATCTCATCCTGTGACTTAGAATGCCTAACCTCCTGGGAATACAGCCCAGTAGGTCTCAGCCCAGCCTAATCTTACCCAGCCCCTATTAAAAATGGAGTCACTCTGATTCAAACATCTCTAACATACTCCCCCACCCCCACTCCCCTTTATAAAAGAACCTTTAATCCTAAGGGTTGTAGAGGGATGAAGATCCATCTCCAGTAACTTCTTCAGACTGAACAGGGGTGATAATATTCCCGCCTAACTATTAGGGTCTCTTGTATTTGGGGTAGAGAGGAAGCTTAGTCAGAAAGTGTCAGTATGTTGTGGGCCATTAATAACTCAAGTTCTGACAAAATGTGATATCTGGAAGATTAATGAGTGTTCAATTTAAGAAAACATTCAGTAAGTTTATCCTGCATCCCTACACAAAAAGTACAATAGCAATATTCCACAACATTAAAGAAAAATAAGCAAAATTATCACAAGTAAACTAAATAAAAAGGCTCTCCATGACCTGGGCAACTGCTGGAACCAAGCTGCTATGGGGTTGCTGGCTGAGTCCAATACATATCCAGAATTAGAATACTGATCCAGATTTTTACATTACCCAGGCCTCTTGTTTCTTCTGAGCTGCAGCCAGAGATCACTGGTTGGTTCACAGGAACAAGTTTAAATTGCAGAAAAAAAGAAAACTTAAAAACAACTGAGACTAGAATCTAATAACAAGTGTACCATAGTTCCTGAAATATAATTTTTCTCTTCCCAGTTTCCATTTTTACTAAACAGAAATCATGGTAAGACTTATTTGCTTTATTATACTTGGCCTGATTTTTCGTATAAAGTGAAGCAAGAATAATTATTTTTCACATAGGCTTTTTAAATTGGCTTTGATGAAACTTTGTTCCATAAAAGGAATCTCAGATAAGACTTTTTTAAGGCCAAGCTCAGCCAACAGTTTGTACCTTCAAATACCTATGAGTTGGGTAAATTCCTCTCCCCTTGACGTCCCAAGATAACTTGGGGCCCCTGGGCCTGTTAGAAAGTGACATTCTTTACTTACCACAGGTCAGAAACCCTGCACAGGGACTGTGTAAATAAGGTATGAGGCTAGTTTTTCCAAGGGGCTTTTATTGGCTCTATAAGTGAAGTTTGATTCCTTAAAGGAAAGCATACCATTCCAGTCAAAGCCTTGGTAAAATAACCAGTTTCTCCAATTGTGTCCCGTTACAAAATAAAACAGATTCTTATTGCACTTATGCAAATAACTATATTGCCATAAGTTACGAATACTCACAACTAGTTTCCAAATTCTGGAGAAATCAGGTAGAGAGAAACAAATGTGATCCAAATTTTGTTTACAGGAGTATACCTTACTCAACTGTGAAAAGCTGCAAGTAGCTCAAAAAAAAGGTTTTCTTAATTCTGTAAAACAAAACAGGGCAACATTTTAAGCAAAGTCAAAAAGATTATTTCAGTCTTCTATTAGTTCAGTCCAGGCAGTTAACTTCTGTCCTGCTTGATATTCACAAACATTTCAGCTGTCAATGAGTCCTGAAAGTTTTTCTTCTATTCTGATATCACAATCTCCAAGCTTATCAGAAACTTGCATTCAAGAACACCTGTTTAAGTCCTATTGCTGATTATAAACCACCTTTTGAAGAAGATCAAAATAAGACAACTGTCTGTGGATGACAAAAGTCTTAGGAGAGCCACTGTTAAAGCCACTATTGAAAAGGAAATTTTGGTTACTTCTGTGGCATACGATTTTACATAACAATTATAACCATTAATAACATACACTAAGTCATATTAGAATTATTAGGAGTTCTCCATAATTTTGGAACACATACCAATAACATATTTATGCAAATATAGCCCAAAGAAAGACAAACACTATTTCACATTTGACAATGCTTTCTGTATGGACTCTATACCAAATAAACCAAATTTCACCTTTACATTAGTGTACTATTAATGATAAACCCAATTCTTAATAAAACCTTATAGACAATTTTACTCAATTTTAATCCATTTGACCATAAGGTCAGATTCTTATAAACTTGTAATTAAATATCCTCACCTCCCCAGCAAAGTGGATCATAAAACTTTTATTAATATAACCCCTTACAATTTTGGGGAAAGAACTGATCAGTGCTCTAAGAAAAACCTGTTGTGCTTTTATTCCAATGTTCAATTTATGTAAAAACTGAGTACCCCTTTAGCCGATACGTTCACGCACAGAACTTCTTTCACGAGATTACTTTTTACAAACCTTCCACAACTTGTTCAAACCTTCAGCTTTATCTTATCTAACTTGTAACAATCCTTTAGCCCTTTAATCTAGGCAGAAAAAAAATCCACATTCCCATGATTCCTTATCTTTTACCAAAAACACATTTCACTTCCTTTACACACCTTGCATGTAAAACAGTTTTCATTTCCCAAAGATTACTGAGTCATGTGAACTAAAAGGCATTACAGATTTTATTTTTCTGATAAAATATTTGATTTAAGCTCTTATTATTTTTAAACCAATTAAAGCCCTTTCATATCAAACACACAACATATATAAATATACAGACAGACAGAAGATCCAGTAGTTGTAAGATTTTTCATCTGCCAGTTTCTTAATTGGATTACTGGCTTCAGGGTGGAGCCCTTGGAGGAAGAGGGCCAGGAAAGCATGCTGTTTCAACAGCCTGATAAGCAGGCACAGGTGGAAGGCAAACTAGATCCTCCAAAATTAAGGGTCCCATTTTATAGTAGATCCTGCCTCCAACTGCAAAAAAAAAGGGGGGGGGAATCAGCCCATTTCCCATGGGAGTCTTATCTCTCAGTGATAAGAAGGTATTTCCATACCTTCGGGGTGGCCAAGAGCATGCTTCTCTAATCCAAACATGCAAACAGCTAAGTATTCACCCATAACTGCCATCAGCCATTCCTAAAAGTATATTTCCTACCTAGTTATTACACACCAAAAGTCCCTCATAATGCGAAGTAATTTCTGATACCACCAAAAGTAAGAAATGTCAGATAATGCAATGCGAAACAGAACAGAGTCTTAGATTTTGAGTGGGATCTATCCGTTTTCAGTTCTTGGGGTTTGAAGAGGAAAACAGAGGTTTTGCCCAAAGCCGGGTCCCTGGAACTTCCTGTTTTTCCCAAGAAATCCCAGGCTATTAGAGTTTGAATTAAGCTGACTGTTAACTATAGTGCTCTTAAAAAAAATCCTTGAAAATCTCTTATTACCTGACTTCGGCCACGCCAAACCACCGATATTTCTGGCTTTTGAACTTTACCAAAGGTAAACTCCCAGGTCCTCAAGGAAAAGAAAATTTCTTTTTTTCCTTGAGGAAAAAAAGGTACCAGAAAGGACTCATTCTCTAAGCTAGGAATTGAACCCTGCACCTGGAACACCATTGTGAAAAGACAAAGCCTTAGCTACTGAGCTACAGCACTGTGCGGTATCCATTATCCTTCCCAGAAGGAACCTAGATCAGCCAATTTGAGCTTGCAAAGGCTTTTAACTGTTCAAGATTATTTTTAGGGCTATTACATGAATCCCCAAACTCCTGCCTGCTGGATAGTGGAAACCAAGGGAAAGTATGACCACATGATTAAAAGGTCAAGGTCCCAAAGACATAAAACAAGATGAAAGGGAAACTTCATCCGGTTTTTTTTTTTTTTTCAGGGACTTGCATCAAAGTTTACAATTGACTAGTTTGCTGGGCCATCTTGAACAGTGGGCTTACAGGTGTCCTAGGGCTGCATTCCATCCTAAAATACCCCTCTTTATGAAAGAACAATACAGAAAGACCCACAAAGCACACCAGATTTGCTACAGTTTAAGACTAGACTCACAAATTCTTTTCTCATTAATCAAAACTTTACCCAAGATAAACAGTGATTTTTACCGTTCATTCAACCTGTTTGCACAGAGAGAGGAGAGAGAGAGAGAGAGAGAGGGAGAGAGGAGAGACCAGAAGTCTGACTGATAAAAAAATTCTTACCCTCTTGCCAGCATGCTAGGCTTCTGGGTTCCCTTTTCCTAAGTGGCCCTAGTGACCCAGCTCACTGCACCATAGCACTGGGGGCCAAGCCACAACACAAAGGAAAATTATCTTTTTCCATTCTGGCCAGAGCAAAATATGTGTGACAAAACATAGACATTAACCACTCTGCTTAGCACCCAATATCACACTGGCAAGGCTCAAACGTGCCCCTGGTTGGGCCGGGTCATCATCAATCCAACCTCCGACAAGGAGTTTCAACATGTGGTCTCTGGGCAAGATGGTCACCCTGAGTAATAGAAAATATAAGAAAGGGGCTGGGTGTGGTGGCTCACGCCTGTAATCCCAGCACTTTGGGAGGCCAAGGCGGGCAGATTACAAGGTCAGGAGTTTGAGACCAGCCTGACCAACATGGTGAAATCCCGTCTCTACTAAAAATACAAAAATTAGCTGGGCATGGTGGTGTGTGCCTGTAATCCCGGCTACTTGGGAGGCTAAGGCAGAAGAATCGCTTGAACCTGGGAGGCAGAGGTTACAGGGAGCCGAGATCGTACCACTGCACTCCAGCCTAGGCAAAAGCGAGCTCCATCTCAAAAAAAGAAAGGAAGGAAGGAAGGAATGAAGGAAGGAAGGAAGGAAGGAAGGAAGGAAGGAAGAAAGAAAGAAAGAAAGAAAGAAAGAAAGAAAGAAAGAAAGAAAGAAAGAAAAAAGAAAGAGAAAGAAAGAAAGAACGAACGAAAGAAAGAAAGAAAGAAAGAAAGAAAGAAAGAAAGAAAGAAAGGGAAACGAGAGAAAGAGAGAAGAGCATTGCCTGTGGTAGGCTGGGGACACTGAAGAGCTCAGGGAGGCCAGAGAAAGACCCACCCATCCCAGCAACACTGAAACAAAAGTTCAGGTGGCTGCTTGTCAGTCAAGAAGGGATCTTTTTCAGCAGTCCCATTAGCCCTTAAGTGTCCCTGTTTGGGGAGGAAAAAGCTCCCCATGTCCCATGATCCTGTACATGCCTAATTATGTCACCCATAGCCATCAGCAAAGAATGCAAGGCAGATTAATCCAAAGAGAATGGCAGTTAATACCCTATAGTACCAAATCCGTTCTTAGTCAAGAGGAACTTTACTGGGAGGGGCCCAAACCCCCTAAATCTTAGAAGGGACCCTAACCCTGCTAAATTAGGTCTCAAATCCAACTTCGGTCATGCATCCTTGCCTTTTATTAAGAGAGGCCTTTAGCCCACTCCATCTTAGGAGAGATTCTAACTCTCCTAAGTTGGGCCTCTAACTCTATCCCATTTTTCACCCGGGTACACCACTACTTACCCAAAGTTAGCCAATTGGTGCTCCAGTCTATTTCCTTTGGGTCAGAAGTCTCCTCAGTATCATCCCTTTGAGGTTTGCCAGGAAGATGTTACTGGAAAGGGGTCCTGATCCAGATCCCAAGAAAGGGTTCTCAGTTCATGTGCGAGAAAGAATTTGAGGCGAGTCCATAAAGTAAAAACAAGCTTTTTTTTTCTTTTTTCCTTATTTATTTATTTATTTTTTTGAGACTGAGTCTTGCTTTGTCACCAGGCTAGAGTGCACTGGTGTGATCTCGGCTCACTGCAACCTCTGCCTCCTGGGTTCAAGCGATTCTCCTGCCTCAGCCTCTTGAGTAGCTGGGACTACAGGTGCATGCAACCATGCCCAGCTAATTTTTGTATTTTTAGTAGAGATGGGGTTTCACCATGTTGGCCAGGATGGTCTCGATCTCTTAACCTCGTGATCTGCCCGCCTCAGCCTCCCAAAGTGAACAAGCTTAATAAGAAGGTAAAGGAATGGCTACTCCATAGGCAGAGCAGCTGACCATTGATTTTAATTTTTCTTCTTCTCTTGCACAAATATTTATAGCTGTATCTTTCTAAGCATTGCTTTAATTGCAATTCACATATTTTGAAGTTTTGTATTTTCATTTACTTCATGATATTTTCTTCTTCCTATTGTGACTTTTTTTCTGTGACACATGAGTTATTTACAAATGTAATATTTACTTTCCAAATATTTGGTAATTTTTCGGATGTTATTTTGTTATTGACTTCTTATCTAATTCTAATTAGATTACAAGCATATTCTGTATGCTTTCAAATATTATAAATTTATTGAGACTTGTATTATGTCTCAGCATGTGCTCTATCTTAATGACTATTCCATATGCATTTGAAAAGCATATGTATCCTGCAGATTTTTTGGACACAATGTTCTATAGATATCAATTTGGTCAAGCTTGATAATATTGTTCAGATCACTGACATATTTATTAAGTTTTCTTTTTGTCTAGTTGTTTTATAGATTGCTGAGAGATGGGTGTTAAAATTTCCAACTATGAGTATGGATTTGATTTTTCTTTTATTTGTCGTTTTTCCCTTTAATGTATTTCTGAAGTATTATTAGTTACATACACATATTGATTCTTAGGTCCTCCTAACACTTGATCCTTTTATCATTATAAGCTTTCTCTCTTTATCTCTGATAATATTTCTTGTTCTGTAGTCTACTTTGATAATACAATTACTTCAGCTTTCTTCTAACTACTTTTGTAATACTATATATCTTTACATCATTTTATGTTGAACTATCTTTTCTTTATATATAAAGTTCATCTTTTGTATACTGAATTAATTAATTTGCTCTTTCACTTTTATCCAGTCTGACAGTCACTAATTTTTAATTGGGGTATTTAAACCACTTACATTTAATGTCATATTTAATATGACTGGGTTTAAGTCTAACATAATGCTGTTTTCTATTTGCCCTATCTGTTCTTTTTCCTTTTTTCCCCTTTTCCAGTCTTCTTTTGAAATTGACAATTTGTGTAGCATTTTACCTTCTTCTACTGATTTATTACAAACACATTGTATTACATTTTCAAATGGCTGCAATAGAATTTAAAATATTACTCTGTAAGTTGTCGGGATCTACTTTCAAATAATATACCTCTTCTCATATCCTTAAAACATGTTTTCATTTCACCATATCATCTTTTGTGATATTTTTGTCATATTTTTTACATCTACATATTATATAAACACATCAATACATTGTTAAAGTATTGCTTTAAACAATACTTAAAACTTTAGAAGAAGTTTTTATTTTTATTCATTTTATTTTTTATTTTAGATTCAGGGGAAATATGTACAGATTTATTACCTGGACAAATTGCATGATGCCAAGGTTTGGGCATCCCATCACCCAAGTAGTGAACATAGTTCCTGATAGGTACTTCTTCAACACTTGTCCCCCTCACTTCCTCCAACTTTTGGAATCCCCAGTGTTTATTATTCCCATCTTTGTGAACCCAGTGTTTGGTTCCCACCCATAAGTGAGAACATGTGGCATTTGTTTTTCTATTTCTGTGTTAATTCACTTAGGGTGATGGCCTCCAGCTACATCCATGTGGCTGCAAAGGACATGACTCCATGAGGTTTTATGGCTGCATAGTATTCCATGGTATATATATACCACATTTTCTTTATCTAATCTACAATTGATGAGCACCTGAGTTGATTCCAGGTCTTTGCTATTGTAAACAGTGCTGTGATAAACATTCAAATGCAGGTTTCTTTTTGGTAGAACACTTTCTTTTACTTTGGGCATATACCCAGTAATGAGATTGCTAGGTCAAATGGTAATTCTATTTCTAGTTCTTTGAGAAATATCTAAAGTGCTTTCCATAGCAAATGAACAAATTTTCATACCCATCAACAGCGTATAAGCATTCTCTTTTCTCTGCAATGCTGCCAACATCTGTTATTTCTTTGACTTTTTAATAATAGCCATTCTGACTGGTCTGAGATGGTATTCCATCGTGGTTCTGATTTCCATTTCTCTGATGATTAGTGATGGTGAGCTTTTTTTATATGTTTTTTGGCCACTTGTATGCCTTCTTTTGAGAAGTCTGTTCATACCTTTTGCTCAATTTTTAATGGGGTTATTTGGTTTTTACTTGTTTAGTTGTTTAACTTCCTTACAGATTCTGGGTATTAGTCTTTTGTCAGGTACATCGGTTGCGAATATTTTCTCCTATTCTGTAGATTGTCTGTTTACTCAATGATAGTTTATTTTGCTGTGCAGTAGCTCTTTAGCTTAATTAAGTCCCACTTGTCAATTTTTGTTTTGCAATTGCTTTCAAGGACTTAGTCATACATTATTTGCCTAAGCCAGAAGAGTATTTCTTAGGTTTTCTTCTAGGATTTTTATAGTTTGAGGTCTTACATTAAAGTCTTCATTCCATCTTGAGATAATTTTTGTAAATGGTGAGAAGTAGGAGTCCAGTTTCCTTCTTCTGCAAGTGGTTAGCCAGTTTTCCCAGCACCATTTGATAAATAGGGTGTCCTTTCTCCATTGTTTACTTTTGTCAACTTTGTTCAAAAATCAGCTGATTATAAATGCGTGGCTTTATTTCAGGGGTCTCTATTCCGTTCCATTGGTCTATGTGTCTATATTTGTACCAGTACCATGCTGTTTTGGTTAAGATAGCCTTGTAGTATTGTTTGAAGTTGGGTAATGTGATGCCTCTGTCTTTATTTTTATTTTTTTGCTTAAAATTGCTTTGGCTATTCAGGCTCTTTTTCAGTTCCATATAAATTTTAGAATAGTTTTCTAATTCTGTGAAGGATTGTCTTGGTAATTTGATAGAAATAGCTTTGAATCTGGAGATTCCATTGTATAGTATGGACATTTTAACAATATTGATGTTTTCAACCCATGAGCATGGGATGCTTTCCCATTTGTTTGTGTCATCTATGATGTCTTTCAGCAGTGTTTACAGTTCTCCTCATAGAGAGTTTTCACCTCTGTGGTTAGATGTATTCTTAGGTATTTTATTTCTGTGTGTGTGGCTATTGTAAATGGGATTGCATTCTTGATTTGACTCTCAGCTTGAATGTTATTGTATGTAGAAATTCCACTAGTTTTAGTACATTGATTTTGTATCCTGAGGTTCTACTGAAGTCATTTATCAGGAAGAGGAGTATTTGGTGGAATCTTTAGGGTTTTCTAGGTGTAGAATCATATCATCAATGAAGAGAGATAATTTGACTTTCCCTTGGATGCCTTTTATTTTTCTCTCTTGCCTGATTCCTCTGGCTGGGACCTCCAGTACTATGTTGAATAAGAGTGGTGAGAGTGGACATTCTTGTCTTACATCGGTTCTTAGGGGGAATGCTTCTAGCTTTTGCCCCTTCAGTATGATGTTGGCCATGAGTTTGTCACAGATGACTCTTATTGAGGTATGTTCCTTCAATGCTTAGCTTGTTGATAGCTTTTGTTGTAAAGGGATGTTGGATTTTATCAAAAGCTTTTTCTGTGCCTATGGAGATGATCATATGGTTTTTATTTTTAATTCTATTTGATGAATCACATTTACTGATTTGCCTATGTTGAACCACCCTTTCATTCTGTGAAAAAAGCGTACTTGATCATGGTAAATTAACTTTTTGATGTGCTGCTGGATTTAGTTTGCTGGTATTTTGTTGAGAATTTTTGTGTCTATGTTCATCGGGGATATTGGCTTGTAGTTTTCCTGTGCCTTTGCCAGATTTTTGGCATAAAGATGATGCTGGTTTCATAGAATGAGTTAGAGAAGAGTCCCTCCTCCTCAATTTTTTTGAAATAGTTTCAGTAGGACTGGTACCAGCTCATCTTTGTACATCTGGAAGAATTTAGCTGTGAATCCATCTGGTCCAGGGCTTTTTTTGGTTGGTAGGTTTTTTTTTTTTTTTTTTTTTATGATTGTTGATTCCATTTTCAAACTTGATATTTGTCTGCTCAGGGTTTCAATTTCTTCCTGGCTCAATCTTGAGGGGTTGTGTGTTTCCAGAATTTGTCAATTTCCTCTAGATTTTCTAGTCTGTGTGCATAGAGATGTTCTTAGTAGTCTCTGAGGATCTTTTATTTCCGTGAAATTGGCTGTAATGTCATCTTGGTCATTTCTGATTGTGCTTATTTGGATCTTCTCTCTTTTTCCTTGTTAATCTATTTATCAGTCTATCAATTTTGTTTATCCTTTCAAAGAACCAACTTTTTATTTCATTTATCCTTTGTATAGATTTTGGATCTCAATTTCATTTAGTTCTGCTCTGAGTTATCTTGTTACTTTCTCTAGCTTTGGGTTTAATTTGTTGTTTTTCTGGTTTGTTTAGGTACAAGTCTGTGTTGTTAATTTGGAATCATTCTATATTCTTGATGCTATAGTGATGCATTTAGTACTATAAGCTTTCCTGTTAAGACTGCTTTTGCCACATCTTAGAGGTTTTGGTATGTTGTGCTTCTATGTTAATTTGCTTTAAATAATTTTTTGACTTCTGCCTTTATTTTGTTGTGTACCTAAAAGTCATACAGGAGCAAGTTGTTCAGTTTCCACGTTTATGTGGTTTTGAAAGTTCCTCTTGGTATTGATTTTTATTTTTATTCCACTGTGGTCCAAGGATATGCATAGTATAATTTCATTTTTTAAAATTTGCTGAGACTTCCTTTATGACAGAGCACGTTGTTGGTCAATTTTGGAGTATGTTCCCTGTGTAGATGAGAAGAATGTGTTGGGAGAATGTTCTGTAGATATCTACTAGGTCCAATTGGTCAAGTGTCAAATTTAAGTTATAAATTTCTGTTAGTTTTCTGCCTCTATTATCTGTCTAATGTTGTCAGTGGGGTATTGAAGTTCCCCACTATTATTGTGGGGCTGATAGTCTTTTCTTAAGTCTTGAAGTAAATGGTTTATAAATATGGGTGCTTCAATGTTGAGTGTGTATATATTAGGATAGTTAAGTCTTCTTGTTGAATTGAATCCTTTATCATTATGTAATGCCCTTTGTCTTTTTTTTTTTTTTTTAACTATTCTTGGTTTAAAGTCTATTGTATCTGACACAAAACAGCGACACTTGCTCTTTCTGGTGTTCCATTTGCATTTGCATGATAGCTCTTTCTCCAGTCCTTCACTTTGAGCCAATGGGCCTCATTACATATGAGATGGGTCTCTTGAAGACAGCAGGAGGATGTCTTCTCTATGTCTTTTAAGAGGAATGCTTTGGTTATTTACATTCAAGGTTAATATTGATATGTGAAGTTTTATTCTTGTCATAGTATTAGCTAGTTTCTTTGTAGTCTCTATTGCATAGTTGCCTTATGCACTCTTTGGGCTATGTGCTTATGCATGCTTTTGTAGTAGCAAGTATTGTTCTTTCATTTCCACATTTAGAACTCCCTTAAGTATCTGTTGTAGGTATGGTCTGGTGGTGACAAATTCCTTCAGAAATTGTCTCTCTGGGAAAGACTGTTTCTGTTTCGTTCATGAAGCTTAAATTGGCAGGATATGAAATTCTTTGCTAGCATTTCTTTTCTTTAAGAATGCTAAAAATGGGCCCTCAATCTTTGGCTTTTAAGGTTTCTGCTGAGAAGTATGCTGTTGGTCTGATGGGGTTCCCTTTGTAAGTGACCTGATCCTTTTCTTTAGCTGCCTTTAAGGCTTTTTCTTTTGCATTGACCTGGGATCATCTGATGACTATGTTCCTGGGGATTGTCATCTTGTATAGTATCTCATAGGAATTCTTTGGATTTTTTTTAAATCCGCATGTTACCCTCTTTAGCAACATTTGGGAAATCTTCCTGAATTATATCCTCTAATATGTTTTCTAAGTTTCTTACTTTCTCTTCTCCTCTCTCAGGAATGCCAATAAGTTGCAGACTTGGTGGCTTTATATAATCCCATATTTCTTGAAGGCTTGATTTTCTAAATTCTCTTTTTCATATTTTGTTTGAGTGGGTTGATTTGAAGGACTGGTCTTCAAACTCTGAAATTCTTTATTCTGCTTGGTCTAGTCTGTTGTTAAGGTTTCCTACTGTATTTTGAAATTCCTATAGGGAATTTTTCAATTCCAGAAGTTCTGTTTGGTTATTTCTTAATATAGCTACTTTGTCTTTCAAATCTTGGATTTTCCTGGCTTCTTTCTGGTCAATTTCAACTTTCTCTTGGATCTCACTGAATTTCTTTTTCATCCATATTGTGAATTCTATATCTATCATTGCACACATTTAATTCACATTAGGATACATTGCTTGGGAGCTAGTGGAATCCTGTGGAGGTGACAAAATACTCTAGCTTTTTGTACTGCCAGAGTTTTTGTGCTGCTTCCTCCTCATCTGAGAGAGACGATTTTTTTTTTTTAATTTGCTATTGTTTGGATGGGGCTTCTTGATTTTTTAATTCTTTCCCTTGGGGTTATGGCTGTTGTGTATACTGTGTCTAATCAATTGGCTTTACTTCTGGGTGCTTTTAGGGTGCCAAGGACCTGTAAATGTTCCTTGGTAGCAGATATGTTTATGCAATGACTCTTTCAGATATTGCTTTTTATAATGATGTAAGTTTATTTGGCAGTATATTTTGTGCTGCATTCCAATAGATGGTGCTTAAGTATAAGAGCCAGCAGGTAGGGGAAGGGGTGGAGCCAACAGAGAATTGTGAAAAGTGTCCCCCTCTGGCATGTATTCACCTTCAGAGTGGGAGGAGCCACTGGAGAAGCCTGCCAAGCAGAATTTTTCAGCCCATGTTCCCCAGGCCCAAATGGGGAATGCCCCTGTTGAGTCTGCAACAGCACACTGAGAAGTGGGGTGGGGGGCAAGAGATTATCTCCTCTCTGTGTCCATTCCTGGACTTTGGTGGTGCTGCCTTCAGTGGTTGGTACTGCATTCATGTTTCTTTTGACCCATGGGGGGACTTTGGTGGGCTGTATTCTGTACTCCCTTATGGGCAGTCTGTGCTGAGGGTTAGATTTTGAGGGGAATGGGGTCTGCCTATCTCCTGCTCTTCAGAGGTAGTGGAGCACTATCCCCCAAATGACCAAGGGAACAGGCTGGGACACCCAGTAATGACACACGGAGACCAGTTCCAGGTCACAAAACTGTTCCTGGCTGCATGTCTTACTGCCCAGGAGAAATCTCAGCTTCAGCAACTCTCCTCCTGTTCTAGTTCTGTGATGGGAGAGAGCCTAATTCCAGTGCCTACTGTTGGGGCACTGGCCACATTCATTACTCAATTTTGGCTGTTGGGTCCCTTCCCCTGTCCAGAGCCAGCACTCCAATCTCTGCTCCGAGACTAAAATGCCAGCTGTAACCACCATGGCCATGTCACCAAGCAATGTCTCTAAAGATGATGCCCAGCTGTGGGCTTGCAACTGCAGAGGTTGGGCCCCTTTCAGACAAGCAGCATGGGCAGGAATCTGTGAGGAGTGTGGTCCACTTGAGTCTCAGTCTCACTACGGCCCGTAGCAGAGTGCTGGGTATTATCCTAGGCAGGCGTAGGAGAACCTGGCTTCCCTTTCCTTCCTTGGCTGGGTGGTACCTGAAGCCACATCAGCCAAAATTCAAGCCAAAGGTGGTGTAGGGCTCAGCATTACAATCTCAAAATGATACTTTGGGCCTGCAACCAGGTAGGATGAGGCACTGTCTGGGCAAGAAGCATAGGCAAGAAGCTGTGGGGAATGCAGCCCAGTTGTGTCTCAGTCTCTCAGCAGCTCATTGCAGAATAGTGGGTATTGTCCAAGATATGCATAGGATGTCCTGGCCTCTCTGTCCCTCTTTGGCTGGGTGGCAGCTGCAACTGCATCAGCACAAACTTGGGCCAAGGGTGGGGTGAAGTCCAGCATTAGCCTCTCAAAATAGCACCTTAACCTGGGGCCAGAGTTGTGGCACCATCCAGGCAAGAAGCATGGGCAAAAATCTATGTGGGGTGCAGTTCACTCATGTCTCAGTCTCAGCAGCAGCCCCTTGTAGGGTAGCAAGTATCCTCCTAGGGTTGCACAGGCATGCCTCTTCTCCCTTTTTCCTTACTGGAGCAATGCAGCAGCTGAAGCTCTGTCTGCAGATACCCAGTAACTACGTTCTGAAAATAGTGCTCAGTTGATGCTCCAGGCTCGGATGCCTGTGGGATTCTGTGTGGATTCTCTTTATGCAGCAACATCTCTGCAATATTTAGGCAGCTCTGTATGTCAGGCATGAGGCTCTAGTGGGTTGAGGGTTTCTCCTGTAGCAAAGATCATGCAAGCTCATTTCAGAGCTCTGGGGATTTCTCTCTTACTGTCTGTGTCAAGGGGCCTCTCTTGGTGCTGTCAGTTCCCAGCTGGGGAAGCTGCCTCAAACCCCCTCCTTACTTACTTCTAGCAGTTCCTGTCTCTACTCTGGTGAGCCCAAGTGTTCTCTCCTAGATAATCTGTTCAAAATATACATACTTACTATTCTGGTTCTTCCCCATGGAGAAGGAACACACTACCTGCATCTACTCAGCCATCTTGATCCCTCTTAACTGAAAAAAATGTTTAATGAAAAAATGTATTTTCCATTTAGCCACAAAATTTACCATTTTGGGTCCTTTTTCTTTTTGTAGAGACAAGTTTTCAAATGATATTATTTTCTTTCAGCCTAAAGATCTTTCTTTAATATTTCTTATAGTATAGGTTTGATGGGAACGAATATTCTCAGCTTTTGTTTGAAATGTCTTTATTTTCCTTCACTTAAAAAAATGTTTGCTGGATATAAATTTCTAGGTTGACCAATTTATTTTTCTTTCAGCAAATTTCAGACATTATTATACTGTCTTATAATTTGCAGGGAAGATTCCATTCCTTGCCTCTTCCAGCTGTTGGGGGCTGCTGGCATTCCACAGCTTTTCATGGTATGGTCAAGTTGACTTCTCTGCTGTCCTGGTTTAGGAAGTGAATATCTTGTGAAGCCATTATTTAGAGTACCATGCTACCTATTGCTTTTCTTCAAGTAAAATATTTCCTGTCCTTTCAGCTTCACAGAACGTCAGTTGAACACACAGAAGTCAGAAGTTAGAAAACAGCTTCATCCCCAAGGTGATTTATGGGGACAAACAGTAGGAAAGAAAGTTGGAGATAGCTGTGTAAAACGTAATGTAGGATACAGAATATATTTGAAGTTGCTTTGAAAATTCAGTATTTCAATATGAGAAAGGATTCTTGAATACATTTAGATGAGGAGAAAGTGAGAGGTAGCAGGAAAATCATACATTCGCAAAGAAAAACGCAACACAAAAAAAGAAGGCAATGCTGAAAGTCACCATATGCATCTGGATATCACAGTGAAGCCTAGGATACTGCAAAAAGAAACAAATCTAGAAATGGGAAAGAAGATGGTAAAATAGTGATGGGTGAAGAAAGGCAATAAGAAAGGAAAAAAGAAGAAAGGAACTACGTCACAAGAAAGCAGACTAGGACAAGTGCAGGCTAGTGGGTGGATCCTACACACAAGTCTGAAATAGAATCTAAGTTGATAAATTACTAGAGATCATTTGACCTGAGAAGTTTAAATTGAATTGATTAAACGATATAGTGAACTATTAAAAGACATGAAACTCAACGAAGAAACTAAGTTATCATAAAAGGTAATCAGATTCATTCACTTAGTCACACTTGACAAGTATTTACTGACCACCTACTACGTGCCAGGCACTGGAGTACTGAACAAAGCAAACTCATCTTGCCCTCATAAAGTTTATATTCCATTGAGGGAAACAGGTGATATACAAATAAAAAATAAATGAGCAGTGTTAGAAAATTATGAGATGTAACAAAAATAAGGCAGAATAAGAGAAGAGAGAATGACAGGAGTCAAAATTTATCAATAGAGCAAATGTTCAAGGTGCACCTCTTTGAAGAGGTTGTATTTGAGCAGAACCTGAAAGAATACAGCCGTCCTCAGTATCTGCAGGTGACTGGTTTCAGGAACTCCCTTAGGCACCAAAATCCATGTCAAGTCTCCGATATAAAATGGCATAGTATTTGCATGTAATCTATGCAAATACTATGCACATCTCTGATGCTCAAGTCTCTGACATAAAATGGCACAGTATTTGCATATAACCTATGCACATCCTCCTGTATACTTTAAATCTTATCTAGATTACTTACAACTAATACAATGCAAATGCTATGTAAATAGTTGCTATAGTGTATTTTTTTATTTGTATCCATTTTTATTGTATTTTTCCCCCAAATATTTTCAATTTGCAGATACAGAACCCATGAATATGGAGGGCCACCTGTATGTGGACTGAGTCACAAAGATTTGGAGCAAAGCTGTTCCAGGTAGATAGAAGAGCAGCTAGGTAAATAAATGGTGGTACTATTTTGAGATGAGGAAAAGAGATCAAATATCTATTTTGCATATGTTATGTTTGAAATAACGATTACATGTGCAAGTGGAAATGTCAAGGAGGTAATTGTCTATCCAAGTCCATAACCCTGAAGAGCACTTTGAACCACAACTGTTAGCCTGGGAGTCATTTACATTTGGATGGTAATCTATTTCATCAGACTGATGGGGTGGGATGAGTACAGACAGAGGGCAGGAACAAGCAGAGTGCTGAGGCACTCCACCATTTAAAAGTCAGGATGAAAGAAGCAACCAAAAACAAAGACACTGGGAAAGATTCCGTGAGGTAAGAAGAAATCCAAAGAATGTGAAACCCTGGAAGCCATGTGAAAAATGTGTTTCAGGGACATGGAATTTGGAAAACCAGTGTCCTAAGTTTATAGTCAATTTTGTAATTTTTACCAGTGAAACTCTCTTATATTCAAAATAATTCTATTCTGAATTATGATGGAGTGCTAGGATGTAGTGGCTTTCAGAAAGGCATGAGAAAGGAAAAAGGAGAAGTTGAGGGAAGTAGCCAGTATTAGTCCATTCTTACACTGTTATAAAGACATACACGAGACTGGGCAATCTATAAAGGAAAGAGGTTTAATTGACGCACAGTTCCACAAGGCTAGGGAGGCCTCAGGAACCTTAATATCATGGCATAAGGTGAGAGAGAAGCAAAGACACATCTTACATGGTGGCAGGTGAGAGCCAGCGAGCCAGCAAAGGGGGAACAGCCCCTTATAAAACCATCGGGTCTCATGAGAACTCACAATCACAAGAACAGCATGGGAAAAACCACCCCTAAGATCCAATCACTCCCACCATGTCTCTCTCTTGACATATGGGGATTACAATTCGAGATGAGATTTGGATGGGGACACACAGCCAAACCATATCATAACCCAAACAAATGTGCCCGGAAGGGTTCCATTCTAGAAGGGTAATTTCCCCCTTTTGCTTTATTGGGATTGCAAATAAGGTCAAAAATCCTTTTGCGGTACATAGGATGATACCTCTCTCCTGCGATTCTGCCACATAAATAGTACCATTATTATCATTTTGATCTCTTCTGGAATTTGTTGGTGCAATGAATAGAACTTTAGTTCTACATGTACACTCTGAAGCTAGATTGCCTGATTTCAAATCCTTGCTCTTCATTTACTGTTGTTAGACCTTGACCTTAGTCTATCTGTAGCCCAACTCCTTCATGTGTAAAATGAGAATAATGACAACTACTCACAGGAGAATTTCTCTATGAGAATTAAATAATACACAATGCTTAGAACAGCCCCTATTTCAGAGGAAGTCCTATGTACATTGTTATTTAGTTATAACCATATAAACATAATGGATATCTTATAGTCTTACATTGATTACTACAAGTCTTTCTCATTTCATGTTGTCATAATCATTTTCAGAGTGGTTTAATACTCTTCATAATCATTTTTAAAGCCCACACACTTTAAAAATGTGTGGGCTTTAAAATGTAGAATGAACAGACCATACTTTATTCATTGCTGTCTTGTAACACTAACTTCTAAATTTTTGCTACTTAATTAACAAATATCATAGTTTGAGATATTCCTTAATATAGTCACATATTTGTGCACATATGTGTGCATATCCTTCTGAGAGAAGCAGACTAGCCTAATGGTTGAAGCACAGGCTTTACAAACAGACCACAGGTAGTATGAATCCCAACTTCCCTGTTTACCAGCTGGGGCAAGTTGTTTTCCTTGCTGTGATGCAGTTTCCTCATCTAATAATGCTTACTTACCTCGAGGCCATGGTGAGGATTTAGCTAATAAATGTTAAATGCTTACAGCAGTGCCTGCCAAGTAGAAAGTACCTATTCAATAAATGCCAACTATTATTTTATTTGAAATATTTCTCAAAGCAGATCACTTTGCTGAAGTACAATTATTAGCTCAGAAGTTCTTAAATGTTTATAGCTTTTAATACATTACTAAACTAATTAAAAGATTGCATTAATTTATACTAACAATATTATGTACGAGTACCATTTCAATACATCTTAATCAGCATTCACCACCAAAATTACATTAAAAATAATAATTTGACAATAATTCCTTGTGGGTTTTTTTACATGCCCTTTATTATGCAAAGAATTTAATTGCATTTAACTGCCAGTGCCTTATTTTTCTAATCCTTTTATTAGAATTTCCAAAATAGTTACTTGATGCTAGTATGTCATTTCATCCTTTGCTTGTCTTAATTCAAGACCCATTTTACTCAACTTTCATTTTTCTACATCTTGAGGTAGCCTTCTTTCATACACATATATGATAATTTTATTCAGATTTAGGTATTTTTCAAAATATACAAAGTGCCTGGGTACAGTGCAACTCTCTAAAAGATAATGAAAATCTACTCAAGTTCTAGATCTACTCTGTGTAAAAAAGGACTGCCTAGGACAGGAAGAAATGTGATACATATGATTAATCATTCATGGATCGCAATCAGTACATTTTTTTTTTTTTGAGACAGAGTCTCACTCTATCGCCCAGGCTGGAGTGCAGTGGTGTGATCTCAGCTCACTGCGACCTCTGCCTCCCAGGTTCAAATGATTCTCCTACCTCAGACTACCAAGTAGCTGGGATTATTGGCGTGCACAACCCACCTGGCTAATTTTTTGTAGTTTTAGTAGAAAAGAGGTTTCATCCTGTTGACCAGGCTAAACTCAGGTGATCAGCCCGCCTTGGCCTCTCAAAGTGCTGAGATTATAAGTGTGAACCACTATGCCTGGCCCACATCATCTTTTAATCAGGAAAAGTATCACTCAACAAGGTAGTAGGGATGATAGACCACCTGAGCTGACAGAACACTGCTGAAGGGATAGATCTGGAATCTACCCTCAGCTTATTCACCAACTCTTGCCTCTCACATTGCTTGTCTGAAAAATATAGGCGGTTAGACAAAATAAGAGGTATCTTAAAAACTTCTGCTTGGCTTCACACTCTTCTTCAAAAGTCCACATTCCACTTATCATTCCGTATTGAACCAGATGTCCCCTTCCATTATTCTCCACATTCTCATATTTCCTTTTCTTTGTTCTAATATTCTCGGCCCATACCTCTACCCAAGCACTGCTCAACACTGAAACAGAAATATGTGTCCTCCCTTAAATCACCAAAGGTCCTGAGGGAAGGTACCATATTAGTGCCTACTATTAACTATGGTACTGGAAGTCCTAGCCAGAGCAATTAGGCAAGAAAAAAAATAATAAAAGGCATCCATGTTAAAAGGAAGAGGTAAAATTATCTCTGTTCACAGATGACATAATCTTACCTATAGAAAACCCTAAAGATTACACACACAGACACACACACACACATACACACACACAAAATAAACAAATTCAGCAAAGTTGCAGGATACAAAATCAACACAAAAAATTCAGTTGTGCTTCTGTATACTAACAACAAACAATCTGAGATGGAAATTAAGAAAACAATCTCATTCACAACGGCATCAAAAAGAATAAAATACTTAGGAATAAACTCAATAAAGAAGGCAAAAAACTTATACAAACTACAAAACATTGCTACATGGAAACACATTCCATGTTCATTGATTGGAAGACTTAATACTGTTAAAATGTGTGTACTACCCAAAGCAATCTACACATTCAATGCAATTCCTATCAAAAGCCCAATGGCACTTTTTTTTTTGCAGAAATAGAAACAAAATATTTTAACATTCTTATGGACTCTCAAGAAACCCTGTGTTGCCTATACAACCTTAAAAAAAGTTGAAGATTTTATACTTCTGAATTTCAAAACATTACTAAGCTACAGTAATCAAAACAATGTGGTACGGCCAGGCACAGTGGCTCACACCTGTAATCCCAAAACTTTGGGAGGCTAAGGCGGGTGGATCACTTGAGGTCAGGAGTTACAGACCAGCCTGGCCAACATGGTGAAACTCCATTTCTACTAAAATACAAAAATTAGCCAGGTGTGGCGGTGCTCACCTGTAGTCCCAGCTACTCAGGAGACTGAGGCAGGAGAATTGCTTGAACCCAGGAGGCAGAGATTACAGTGAGCTGAGATCGCACCACTGCACTCCAGCCTGGGTATCTGATACAGTGAGAAAAAATAAAAAACATCTCAAAAAACATTAAAAAACCAACAAAACAAAACAATGTGGTACTAGCATAAAGACATACAAATAGACCAATAGAAAAGAACACTGAGTACAGAAATAAACCTTCACGTATATAGCCAAATGATCTTCAACAAGGGTGCCATGAATACACAGTGGGGAAAGGACAGCTTCACTGACAAATGGTGCTGACTGTATCTCCACATGCAAAAAAATAAAACCGGACCTTTACCTTACATCATATACAAAAATTAACTCAAAACGGATTAAAGATATAAACATTAAGACCTAAAACCAGGCCAGGCACAGTGGCTCACACCTGTAATCCCAACACTTTGGGAGGCGAAGGCGGGCAGATCACTTGAGCTCAGGAGTTTGAAACTAGCCTGGGCAACATGGCAAAACCCGGTCTCTACAAAAAAATACAAAAGAAAAAAAAAATTAGCCGGGCATGGTCGCATGTGCCTGTAGTCCCAGCTACTGGTTAGGGGTGCTGAGGTGGGAGGATCACCTATGTCTGGGAGGCAGAGGTTGTAGTGAACCTGGATCATATCACTACACTCCAGCCTGGGCAACAGAGCCAGACCCTGTCTCAAAACAAAACAAAAAACAAAAAAAGGCCTAAAACCATAAAACTCCAGAAGAAAACATAGGAGGAAAGCTTTATGACATTGGTTTGACAATGATTTTCTGGATATGACACCAAAAGCACAGGCAACGAAAGCAAAAGTAGACAGATGGTATGGCATCAAACATAAAAACTTGTGCACATCAAAGGAAACAACAGAATAAAAACAGGCAACCTATGGATTAAAGAAACTAATGGCAAATCATATATCTGATAAGCAGTGAATATCTAGAATATATAACGAACTTTCACAACTGAATAACAAAAAAACAAGTAACCTGATTACAAAGTAGACAAAGGACCTGAATAGGTATTTCTCCCAAGAAGACATACGAATGGCCAACAAGCACATGAAAAATACTCAACATTACAAATTATTAGAAAAATGTGAAGCAAAACCACAGTGAGATATCAGGTCATATCCATTAGGATGGCCACTGTCAAAACCCAGAAAATAATAAATGTTGATGAGAAGGCAGAGGACCCTTGTGCACTACTGGTGAGACTATAAAATAATGGAGCAGCTGCTGTGGAAAACAGGATGGTGGTTCTTCAGAAACCTAAACATAGAATCACCGATGTGATCCAGCAATCCCACTTCTGGGGTATAAATCCAAAAGAAGTGAAAGCAGAATCTTGAAGAAATATTTGCACACCCATGTTCACTGTAGCATTATTCACAATAGCCAAGAGGCAAAAGCAGCCCAAATGTCCGTCGACAGATGAATGGATAAAAAAAAAATTAGCATATGTATATATACAGTAGAATATTATTCATCTTTTTAAAATAAGAAAATCCTCATATTCTACAACATGGATGAACCTTGTAGGCTAAGTGAAATAAGCCAGTCACAAAAGGACAAATACTGTATGATTACACTTATACGTAATATCTAGAGTAGTCAAAATCACGGAAATAGTAGAATTGTGGCTGACAGGGAATGCAGGGAGGGGGAATAGGGAGTTGTTCTATGAACATAGAGTTTCAGTTTGGAAAGATGAAGCAGTTCTAGCTATCTGCTATACAACAGTGTGAATAGGAGGGGGAATAGGCAGTTGTTCTGTGAATATAGAGTTTCAGTTTGTAAAGATGAAGCAGTTCTAGCTATCTGCTATACAACAGTGTGAATAGGAGGGGGAATAGGCAGTTGTTCTGTGAATATAGAGTTTCAGTTTGTAAAGATGAAGCAGTTCTAGCTATCTGCTATACAACAGTGTGAATAGGAGGGGGAATAGGCAGTTGTTCTGTGAATATAGAGTTTCAGTTTGTAAAGATGAAGCAGTTCTAGCTATCTGCTATACAACAGTGTGAATAGGAGGGGGAATAGGCAGTTGTTCTGTGAATATAGAGTTTCAGTTTGGAAAGATGAAGCAGTTCTAGCTATCTCCTATACAACAGTGTGAATAGGAGGGGGAATAGGCAGTTGTTCTGCTATATAGCAATGTGAATACTGTTGACACTACTGACCTGTATATTTAAAAATGGTTAAGATGGTAAATTATATATCACTTGGTTTTTACCAAAATTAAAAAATAAAGCCAAAAAACCTCACTGCCTGGCATGGGGCATCTGTTAAAAATAAAAGGAATAAACTTTCTCCTCCTCAAGGCTGATAACATGGCTTTACAATCAGATATAAGAAGTGACTACAGAAACAATTAAATGTTTTGTAATTACTCAGGAATAAGGAGTCCAATATTAATCATGCCAAAACAAAAACTACTGAAAAAGAGGGAGGAGATTTTTTTCTAAAGTTCAAATGAAAAAAAAAAATACTGAATAACTCATTCATAGGCCGGTTTGTTCAGTTACCTACATTTCTGTAGCTAACTCAGTCTGGGTGTTACTCAAAATTAGGTCACCTTGTAAGAGCAAAGTGTGTAGAAGACACCACCTTCTCCTAATTTTTTCTTGGTTAAAATTACTTCAATAGGGGCTGAGTAGGTAAAGATGTGTGTTGTTTATAGTCTGGCATGGTAGTTCAGAAACTCAGTTTGGTTTGGATCCAAAATGACTTTTTAGAAATTCCTGATCTTCCCCATCTGCTGCCATCCCCTTGGGCTCATATCCACACACACAAAAAAATGTAAAATCCAAACACCCACAACTCCAAATTTCTAAGCATGAAGGTCACATTGGATAATACATTACACTAAGGGGTTGGCAGAAGGCAAATTACACAAATTAACGGGGGAATTCAGTGAAAACAAATGATTTATCATCATTATGAAAATCTAGTCACCTACTAAGCTATCCAATATAGTAGCCAATAGCCAAATGGGACAATTTAAATTAATCAGAAATACGGTAGAAAATTCAGTTCCTCAGACACACAAGCTACATTTCAAGTGTCTAAAACCACATGAGCTAGAGGCTACCCTATTGAACAGCAGAGATATAGCATATGACATATATGTGTAAGATGTGAAATATATGATATATTATCATCATCACTTCTATTGGATAGTGCTAAAAACTAGGCTCCCAGTCCGTGGTGTGCGTGCCAAATATGAATGCTTACTGAGTTACTGATTTAAAGACCTCATCCCCTTTTTACGTCATTCTTGACTTTTCATCACATAAAAAAATGAACATTTCTTTCTGTTATATTACACTTTTGTTTAAGATATGTTGTTTTGTTTTATTGACAAGGCTCCATGCAATGAAAATAGAAAATATTTTGTGGAGGGAGGGGGACAAGACGTCTGACTTGATGCAACTGGGAAGTGCCTCTCCCACCAAGAGAAACCAAAATATCAGGTAAACCATCACGTTTCAAACAGACCTCTTGAGTGGAAAAACTTAGTGCTGATAGAAGGGTGATGCAGACATTGGGGTGGAAGAGGAAGGAAGTTGGGAACACTACATGGAGTTGCCAAGCACTGGGACCAGCTGCAGGCCTTAAACAGGTCGTGAGGAAGGGGTGAGTGAAGGAACTGCAAGGCAACACTCTGCTGCTGTGGATCTCCAAGATCCTAGCTACGAGAGCTCCCACCACCCTCACAGATACTTGGATTGGCAAGGGGAGCTGCCCAGAGAGTAGACAGAGGCAGAGTCTGAGCCTGCACGGAGCCCAGAAGGTTTTGCGGGGGTCAGCTGCAGCAAAACACGACCATCAACAACCATCTCCCTGTGGCTCTAACCTCTGCTGACCGCCAAGGCCAGGAGAGAGCAGGGCTATCTTTCCCATGGGACCAGGGTGACTCTAATGTGCCACGCCCCATTCTCTGTTGGCCCCTCCCAAGTCTTCCAGCTGGCTGCTCCCATAAAAGCATACACATAGCACAGCTTCCACTGCCCCTCCTGAGTGTTTTGCTGGTGGCCTGGGAGCACTGCAGCCCCCCTGCACAGCCTGTGCTCCACCCTAAGAGGTCAGAGGACAAAGCCACAGGTCCGGTCCCAATCCCCCAGAGTTCGGATACACAGCTGAGGAATATCCAGCTGAGATCTATGGCCAGAGCTAGATTGGGGTAAGAGCCCCTACTCTCCAAACACTGAGAAGTATAAGGTGCGGGTTCGTGGGCTGGAGCAAGAGCAGAACGTGCTTCCCTCTGCAAGATCAGCCAGGGAAAGGTGTAGCCTGTTTGTCAGCCACAGCCTCTGCCAGAAGGAGCCCTGCAGCCCAGAACAACCAACAGCCCAGCAATCTGGGTGCAGACGGAGTGGGACAAAACTAGCTTGTCAGGCCAGCTACTAGGATAGACAGTGTAAGGAGATCCCGTTGTGGGAGCACGAGTGGAATGGTCCCCACAGCCATCTGCTAGGAAAAAAAAACCCAGGCTGCAGTCACCACACCAGCTGGATCCCTGCCCTGCCCAGGGATCCTCACCCTTGACCTAGTGCCTCAAGGGGCCACCTGTTGACATATCCCACAACCTGCTCTGACTCTGCCAAGCACAGAGGACCAGTGGGTCCCCAAGGACCTGCGGGTCTCCTGGTGACCTAAACTTTGGTTTGGGTGACACTAAGGGAAGGGAGAACACAGCCTACCAGCACCCCACTTTGGGACTAAGAAAATGTGAGCATGGCACCAGTGACTGGAGGGGGCTCTCCAAGACCCAGGAATGGATTTGGTGAGGTTATCTCTTGCCCACCCCCATCTAACTCACCCCAGAGTACTGCTGCGAATGCACCAAAATATAAGAGGCGTGTGACTAAGAGCCTTTCTACCAGCCCTTACTCTTTTTAAAAAATAATTTTTTAATTTATCAGCCTACATCATGCTTTTTCTTTTTTCAACAATTTTTTTAATTAAAAATGTTTTTTATTTGCCTTTACTCTTAAGAGCCATGTACTAGATCACAGCCTTAATTAAACCACCAACCATAAATTCTTTCACCATACATCACCAGTGAAACCCAATGCAGGAATCTAGCCACAAAGAAAGATCCCGCATAGAGCCTTGACCCTCTGAAAGCACCTAGGAATGAAGTCAATTGACTATAGGTAGCATACTCCAGTCAAACCCTCAAGGGAAATAAAGAATATAAAAACAAAAAGCCCCATCCAAACAACAGCCATTTCAAAATGATAAGGCAACACCAGCCCTCTCATATGAGAAAGAATCAGCCCAAGAACTCCGATTATTCAAAAAGTCAGTGTCTCCTTACCTCTAAATGATTGCACTAGCTCCCCAGCAATGTCTGGTTCCTTACCAGATTGAAATGGCTGAGAGAGATGACAGACATAGAATTCAGAATCTGATTGGCAAAAAGGCTCAATGAGATTCAGGAGAAAGTTTAAACTCAATCCAAGGAAGCCAGTAAAATGGTCCAGGAGAGATGATGTAGTTATTTTTAAAGAAGGAAACAAACTTTTCTCTACAACTCATTGGCATTCCTGAGAGAGAAAAAGAGAGAGTAAGCAACTTGGAAAACATATTTGAGGATATTGTCCACAGAAATTTTCCCAATCTCACTAGAGAGGTAGACATGCAAATTCCAGAAATCCAGAGAACACCTGCAAGATATTATACAAGACAACCATCCCAAAGACACATAGTCATCAGATTCTCCAAAGTCAACAAGGAAAAAAAAATCATAAAGGTGGCTAGGGAAAAAGGCCAAGTCACTTACAAAGGGAACCCCATCAGGCTAACAGCAGAGTTCTCAGCAGAAACTTTACAAGCCAGGAGAGACTGGGGATGTATATTTAGCATCCTTAAAGAAAAGAAATTCCAACCAAGAATTTTATTTCCTGCCAAATTATGCTTCACATGCAGAGGAGAAATGAAATCCTTTTCAAACACGCAAACACTAAGGGAATTCATTACCACTAGACCTGCCTTACAACCGGTACTTAAGGAGAGAGTTCTAAATGTGGAAAGGAAAGAACAATATCTGATGCCACAAAAACACGCTTAAGTACATACACAACAGATCCTACAAAGCAATAATATAATTGAGTCTACAAAACAACCAATTAATAACAAAATGACAGGATCAAATCCTTACATATCAACATTAACCTTGAACATAAATAGTCTAAACGCCCCACTTAAAGGAACAGACTGGCAAGACCCAACCATCTATCTTCAAGAGACCCATCCCATGTGTAACGACACCCATAGTCTCAAAATAAAGAAATGGAGAAAAATCTATCATGCAAACAGAAGGCAAAAAAGAGCAGGGTAACCATTCTTACATAAGACAAAACAAGCTTTAAACCAATGCAGTCAAAAAGGACAAAGAAGGACATTATATAATGATAAAAGGTTCAATTCAGCAAAACATAACTATCCTAAATACATAAGCACCCAACACCGGAGAAGTCAGATTGATAAAACAAGTACTTCTAGAATGGCAAAAAGACTTAGGGCTGGGTGCGGTGGCTCATGCCTGTAATTCCAGCACTGTGGGAGGCAGAGGCAGGCGGATCACCTGAGGTTGGGAGTTTGAGACCAGCCTGACCAACAAAGAGAGACACTGTCTCTGCTAAAAATACAAAATTAGCCTGGCGTGGTGGCACCTGGGCAACAGGAGCGAAACTCCGTCTCAAAAAAAAAAAAAAGACTTAGATAGCCACATAACAATATTGGAGGACCTCACCCCACTGACAGTGTTACATTATCAAGGCAAAAAACTAACAAATACATTCTGGACTTAAACTTGACACATGACCAATTGTACCTAATAGACAGGTACGAAATACTCCACCCAACAACCACAGAATATACATTCTTCCCAATTGCACAGGAAACACACTCTAAGATTAACCATATTTGGTTATAAAGCAAGTCTCAGTACATTTTAAAAAATTAAAATCATACCAACCATACTCTCCAATGATCGTGTAATAAAAATAGAAATCAATACCAAGAAGCCCTCTTAAAACCACATAATACATGGAAATTAAAAACTTACTCCTGAATGACTTTTGGGTAAATAATAAAATTAAGGCAGAAATAAAAAATTTCTCTAAAATTAATGAAAACAGAGACACAACATACCCAAATCTCTGGGATGCAACGAAAGCAGTGATAAAAGTTTACAGTACAAAATACCTATATCAAGAAGTTAGAAAGATATCAAATTAATAATCAAACATTGCCCCCAGAGGAACTAGAAAAACAGGAACCTCAATGCTAGCAGAAGAAAACTAAAATCAGAGCAGAACTGAATGAAGTTGAGATGCAAAAATACACACAAAAGATCAATGAAACCAAAAGTTGGTTTTTTGAAAGGATAAATAGGATTGACACACTGCTGTCTAGATTAATAAAAAGAGTAACAATACAAATAAGTAGAATCAGAAAAGACAAAGATGACATTACCGCTGACCCCACAGAAATACAAAAGATCCTCAGAGGCTAACTACTAAAACATCTCCATGCACTCAAACTAGAAAATCTAGAAGACAGCCTGTGCAACACAGTGAGAATCCGTCTTGACAAAATATTAGAAAGTTAGCCTGACATGGTGGCATGCACCTATAATCCCAGCTACTCAGGAGGCCAAGGCAGGAGAATCACTTGAACCTAGGAGGCGGAGGTTGCAGTGACCCAAGATTGCGCTGCTGCACTCCAGTCTGAGTGACTGAGTGAGGTTCTGTTTCAAAATAAATAAATAAATAAATGAAAGAAAAGGAAGGAGGGTAGGGGGGAAGGGAGGGAAAGAAGGAGAGAGAGACAGAAAGGGAGAAAGAGAGAAAGGAAAGGAAGAAAGGAAAAGAAAACAAAATCTGGAAGCAATGGATAAATTTCTGGAAACACACAACTTCCCAAGATTGAACGAATAAACTGAAACCCTGAGCAGACCAATAATGAGTGCTAAAATTGAATTAGTAACAAAAATCCTACCAACCAAAAAAAGTCCTGGATCAGATGGATTCACAGCTGAATAATATCAGACATACAAGGATGAGCTGGTATCAATCCTACTGAAACTATTCCAAAAAAAATCAAGGAGGAAGGACTCTTCCCTAATTCATTTTACAAAACCAGCATCATCTTGATGCCAAAAATCTGGCAGAGACACAATGAAAAAAGAAAACTACAGGCCAATATCCCTGATGAACACAGATGCAACAATCCTCAACAAAATACTAACAAACGGAATCCAGCAGCACACCAAAAAGTTAATTCACCATGATCAACCAGACTTTATTTATGGGATGCAAGGATAGTTCAACACACACAAGTAAATAAATGTGATTCACCACATAAACAGGATTAAAAACAAAAACTATGTGATCATCTCCATAGACAAAAAAAAAACCTTCAATAAAATCCAACATCCCTTCTCAATAAAAGCCTTCAACAAACTAGGCACTGAAAGAACATACCTCAAAATAATAAGAGCCAGTTATGACAAACTCATGGCCAACATCATACTTAATGGGCAAATGTTGGAAGCATTTTGACTAAGAATTGGAATAAGACAAGAATGTCCACTCTCACCACTCCTATTCAACCCAGTACTGGGAGTCCCAGCCAGAGAAATCAGGCAAGAGAAAGAAATAAAAGTCTCAGAAATAGGAAAAAAAAGAAGCCAAACTATCTCCCTTCCCTGATGATATGATTCTATATTGAGAAAATGCCAAAGCCTGCACCAAAGCCTCTAAGAATTGACAATTTCAGTGAAGTTTCATGATGCAAAATCTGCGTACAAAAATTAGTAGCATTTCTATACACCAATAATGTTCAAGCTAAGAGCCAAATCAAGAACACAATCCTATTTACAATAGCCTCAAGGCTCTCCTCTCACCAAGGAGGTAAGAGACCACTAGAAGAGCAACAACAAATGCTACTGAAATAAATCAGCAATGACACAAACAAATGGAAAAACATTCCATACTCAAGGACTGGAAGAATCAATATCATTAAAATGGCCATATTGCCAAAAGCAATATATAGATTCAACACCATTCCTACTAAAGCACCAAGATCATGTTTCACAGAATTGGAAAAAAAACTATTCTAAAATACATATGGAACCAAAAAACAGCCTGAATAGCCAACACAATCCTAAGCAAAAAGTACAAAGTGGGGGGGCACCACATTACCTGACTTCAAACAATATTATAAGGCTACAATAACCAAAACAGCATGGTACTGTTATAAAAATAGACACATAGACCAATGGAACAGAGTAGGAAACCCAGAAATAAAGCTGCACACCTATGACCATATGATCTTTGACAAAGTCAACAAAATAAGCAATGAAGAAAGGACTCTCTACTCAATAAATGATGCTGGTATAACTGGCTATCCATACAGAGAAGAATGAAAGTAGACCCCCATCTATCACCATATATAAAAATTAACTCAAGATGGATTAAGGACTTAAATATAAGACCTCAAACCATAACATTTCTTGAGGAAAACCTAGGAAATACCCTTCTCAATACTGGCCTTGACAAAGAATTTATGGTTGTCTTCATAAACAATTGCAACAAAAACAAAAATTGACAAGTAGGACCTAATTAAACTAAAGAGCTTTTGCAAAGAAAAAGAAACTATCAACAGAGTAAATAGACAACCTACAGAATGGGAGAAAACACTCAAACTATGCACCTGAAAATAGCCTAATGTCCACAATCTATAAGGAACTAAATCAACAAGCAAAAAACAAATAGCCCCACTAAAAAGTGGGCAAAGGATATGAACAGACACTTCTCAAAAGAAGACATACAAGTGGCCAACAAACAAATGGAAAAATGCTCATCATCACTAATCATTAGATAAATGCAAATCAATCTCACACATGTCAGAATAGCTTTTGTTAAACCGTCAAAAATAACAAATGCTGGTGGGGTTGCAGAGAAAAAGGAACACTAATACACTGTTGGTGGGAATATATTAGTTCATCCACTGTGGAGAGTAGTTGGAAGACTTCTTTTTTGTTTTGTTTTTTTTTATTAGACAGAGTCTCACTCTGTCGCCAGGCTGGAGTGCATCAGTGCGATCTCGGCTCACTGCAACCTCCGACTCCCTAGTTCAAGTGATTCTCCTGCCTCAGCCTCCCAAGTAGCTGGGATTACAGGCATGTACCACCACGCCCAGCTAATTTTTTTTTTTTTTTTTGTATGGAAGACTTCTTATAGAACTAAGAGCTGAACTAGCATTTGACCCAGCAATCCTATTACTGGGTATATAACCTAAGAAATAAATACTGGGTATATAACCTAAAAAAAAATTTCCTTTTGGAGATGGAAGAAACATAATTAGTAACATAATTAGTAAATTGTAGAAATAGAACTCTACTGCCCTTTGTGTTTCAAGAATAAAAGTTCCAAGCAAGACATCATGATTAAAATGTTTTCCAATAACATAAGAAAAATAATCTGTAACATTCATTACATCAACATATTGTCTACATCAATGTCAAAAGCCAGTTAATAAAATTGAGTATTCTTAATAAAACTCTAAGAGATAAAGAACTGAAATATGAAAATTACCAAAACTTAATAGCAAATATCATATTATTAATAATTGGGCCGGGCGCGGTGGCTCACGCTTGTAATCCCAGCACTTTGGGAGGCCGAGGCGGGCGGATCACGAGGTCAGGAGATCGAGACCACGGTGAAACCCCATCTCTACTAAAAATACAAAAAAATTAGCCGGGCGTGGTGGCGGGCGCCTGTAGTCCCAGCTACTCGGAGAGGCTGAGGCAGGAGAATGGCGTGAACCCAGGAGGCGGAGCTTGCAGTGAGCCGAGATTGTGCCACTGCACTCCAGCCTGGGCGACAGAGCGAGACTCCGTCTCAAAAAAAAAAAAAAAAAAAAAAAAAAAAAAAAAAAAAAAAAAAAATAATTGGTGTAGTGCAAACATTTCCATTAAAATCAGAAATAAGATAAGGATATCCCCTTATCATTCAACATCGTTTTAAATAGTATAGCTAATGTTATAAAATTTTGAAAATCAAACAAGCAATACAAATATTAAAAGATGTATAGTTTTTTCAGTGCTCCACCCACAAAATCCAAATATCTATAATAGCTAATTAAAATAATTAAGGTTAATTGTTAAATTAACTATTATTAAATTATTAATTATTAAATTAAATTAAGGTTAATATATATTATATATAAAACAAATTGATTCCTTTTCTCTATACCTCCAATAACTAAATAGAAATGGGGAAAAATCCTACTCTAGTATCGGTAATAAATGCATGGAATAAATTTGACACAGGAATCTAAATTTGTCATGAGAAAGGCACTGGATCTATTTTTTTAAAAAAGAACCTGTAAAATCTTAAAGGACATAAGACATTAGAATGACATTCTGGATACAGACTCTTAAGACAATAAAAATATCCATCTTTCTCAAATTAATGCAGTTTAACTCAGTATTATATTTCTTAGGAATGCTTTCACCTGCAAGAAAACATTCAACTAACAGTGGCTTTAGTCACATTTAATTATCTCACATAAAAAGAAGTCTGAAGAAAGGAAATACAAGGACAACGTAGTGGTTCCCCAACATGCTAAAAACCCAGGCTCCTTCTATCTTTCTACCTTAGAATTGCTGCTTTGTGGCTTCATAGTTCTGAGACGGCTACTGTAACTTCAGGCATCACTTCCAAGTTCAAGGCAGGGAAGAAATGGATAAAGGAGTGATGCTGCTATTTTTTAAAATCAAAAAAGCAATTGCTTTTCTAGAAGTCTATCAGTAGACTTCCAATTATGTTCAGAGCCACGTCACAGAGCTACCTCTAGTTGCTAGCAGGCTGAGGAAGCGAGCACCCAGCTCTTCCAGTCGTTACAGTAGTGGAAGGAAAGGCAGAAGAACACTGAAAATGGGCATTTGCTTAACCAACTAAGTGTTAATGTATACCACAAATGTTAACCAAAATCCCATTTTTCCTCTCAATTTGCTCTGTCTCTCCAACTAGAACATAAATTGCAGAAAGTGGGAGTCTTTACCTTGCTCATAAATTACTTGTTGGATAAACAGCATTAATGCCAACTAAAAATAGCCATGTTTTTTAAAATGGCATTTCTAAATGATAGATGCTTTAGTATATTATAGCCTTACCTTTAGTTTTCAATACTGTGACTAAACACAGAATTATAGAATAGGGAAGGTCATGTGGTCTCACCATTCTCCCAAACCCTGCCCAAAGGTGGTGGCATGACTGCCATTGTCTGACCGAAATACCACAAGTGAATCTCTTAAGGTTTGTTGAGTGCTTAGTGCATGTCAGAGACAGGGCTTAATGCTTTACATGAATGATCTTATTTGTATTCACAATTCCATAAGGAAAATATTAGTATTCCCATTTCGCAAATGAGCAATAAAATGAGGCACAGCTAAAAACAATACAAATTAGTGGCAGGGCGTGGATTAAAACCTAGGTCAACCTAACTCTGGATTCCAAGCTGTGAAATACCAAGCTTTACCACATCCACTGCTACAGCCCATTCCACTGCTAGAGGAGGGTTCTTTTATTGGGCTGATCCCATGGACCACTCTATTATTTGTACTCATTGTCTTAGTTCTGGAGGAAAGTGCAGAATTCTATCCACTCTACTACATGATCACCCTCTGAAACTTCAGAATTATTTCCAAACACTTATTTTGGTTACCTGCTTGTATTAGTCAGGGTTGTCTAGAGAGACAGGATGAATAGGATAGATGGATATATGAAAGGGAGTTTAAGGAGTACTGACTCACACGATCCACAAGGTAAAGTCCCATAATAGGCCCTCTGCAAGCTGAGGATCGAGGAAGCCAGTCTGAGTTCCAAAACCTCAAAAGTAGGAAAGCTGCCAGTGCAGCCTTCAGTCTGTGGCAGAAGGTCTGAGAGCCCCTGGCAAACCACTGGTCTAAATCCAAGCGTCCAAAAGCTAAAGAACTTGCAGTCCAATGTTCAAGGGCAGGAAGCATCCAGCATGGGAGAAAGATGAAGACCAGAAGACTCAGCCAGTCTAGTCCTTCCACGTTCCTCTGCTTGCTTTTATTCTAGCCACACTGGCAGCTGATTAGATGGTGCCCACCCAGACTGAGGGTGGGGCTGCCTCTCACAGTCCACTGACTCAAATGTCAATCTCCTTCAGCAACCCTCTCACAGACACACCCAGGAACAATACTTTGCATACTTCAATCCAACCAAGTTGACACTCAATATTAACCATCACACTGCTTTTGGGTTCAACAGTTTATAGGATTCCCTCTTAAAATGTAGTATCCAAAAGGTAACAACACCACGGAGCTGTTTACTAGATACATAGACTATCTTGTCAATTAAACTGCCATTAAATCTACACTTCAATGTTGTCTAAGATTGCAACATTTTTCTTAACAAGGCTTGTAATATTTTTGGCCAACAAACCTCCCAAAACTTTTTCAAATAATTTGTTGCCAAACCACATTTCCTCCCATGAGGACTTACATTTAGCCATGTTAAGTCTCATCTGTTTTGATCCAGTTCTTCTGACCTAGTTGGGCATAATGCCCTTTAGATGCACATTTATATTTACACATGCACACAGACTGCACAAACGTAACACCCATACACTCCACACAAAATTGAATACATTTACCTAAATTAATGTTGATTAAAAACAAATGTACATATAGTTAGTTCCTTCATCCCTTTAGTTAAGTAAAAATTAGTATTTCAGTTCAATACAGGAAACATCAAAATATTTAAATACTCCTTTACACACACTGTGAAGAAAAATGTTATAAAAACATTTAACTGGTGATTGTGACAGTTTGTATATAAATGTCCTATTGTAAAAAAAAAATTTCTAACACATTATAGTAACCAATTCTCATTAGGAACAAATCTGAGAATCTGCACCATGCCACTAAAATTTCTTCCTTTGATAAAGTGGCTGAAAATTGAGAAGCAAGTTTATAATGTCAATTTGTTGTGACTCATGCAAATTAATCTATTAAATTAATTTAAATTTAAATTAATCTATTAAATTAATTTAAATTTAAATTAATTTATTTAAATATAACTCATGTAGGACAAGGTTGTTTTATGTGTTACAGTGAGTTTTTTATTTATGAATTACATAGAAGCAGAATTAAATCGTATTACTTCATTGTTTACAATGGAAAAAATAAATTTTAAGTAGTGCTATTTTTCATTGCACAAATTCTGTTCAATTTTTATACACAAAAGGAGCATCTACATGTCATTTAGTGTTTAGAGGATTAATTTATAAACTCATGGATTCCATAGGAGTAGCTGATGAAGAAATGACTTAAGAGTCTTTATAAAAAACTTATTTTTCTTATTCGTAAAGTAGCAACCAGAAGGTGAAATTTTTTTTTTTTTTTTAAACAACAGCGACAACAAAAAACACCTACTAGGGAGAAAAAAGAATAATTCCCCACTAATACAAATTCATTCTTTATTGTACTAAACTCACACATTCAGATTATAGTTTCACCTTCGTTTAAAATAAGTTAATTCACTTCTGGCTATTAGTCCGAATTACTGAAAAGGTTTAAACTTTTCTTTTTAATTGTGGACAAGTCCAATTAACCAGTAAAAAATTTCCAACAATGCTTGGAAAATGTTTCATCCATAAACCAATTTTCTCAAGATGTAAGCAAGTTGTGTAAAAAGAAAAACAATGAAAGTATGGTGAACACTGTAGCTTCAATTAAAAAAAACATCAAAGTATGAAGCTTAGCCCATGGTTGATTTCAAGAAATGCTTATAAGCAGAACGCTACTGACCTCTTGTGTATCAAGAATGTAACGTAACGCAAGTGCCAAAAATGGTATCTCCTAAACCTAAGACAAGGTTTAAGTAGCTTATTTTCCCAACCAGGTAGGGAACTATTAGAGCAGAGGACACTTGCCTGATTGCCTTTATATGTTTGTTGTCTCAAAACTTTTTACTGAATCAATACAGCTGATTATTTTGATTTTTTTATTGTTGCTGAAAATATATAGCAGAGAATACAAATTAAAGTAATAAATTTAGGACTTTTAAAAACTCTCATTTATTTTGGTAAGCCTAAAAAGCAAAAATTTGAGTTTCCATTTTAGTGCTGACTATCCAATCTGTCCTGTTTTCAGATGCAAAAGTGCTTAAAACCAGCAAAGGCAAAACAAATTAGGACTTTACTGCCTTAGCCTTACACTACATTGCTTGAAGCAGTCTTTTAATCCGCTAAGTGACCTAAGAACATAATCCTAGCACTTTGGGAGGCCGAGGCGGGCGGATCACCAGGTCAGAAGATCAAGACCATCCTGGCTAACATGGTGAAACCCCATCTCCACTAAAAATACAAAAAAAAAAATTAGCCGGGCTTGGTGGCGGGTGCCTGTAGTCCCAGCTACTCAGGAGGCTGAGGCAGGAGAATGGCATGAACCCGGGAGGCGGAGCTTGCAGTGAGCCGAGATTGCGCCACTGCACTCCAGC
The DNA here is from genome assembly GCF_028878055.3 of Symphalangus syndactylus. Classification (NCBI taxonomy): domain Eukaryota; kingdom Metazoa; phylum Chordata; class Mammalia; order Primates; family Hylobatidae; genus Symphalangus; species Symphalangus syndactylus. The sequence goes on along the minus strand of NC_072437.2, from coordinate 104,131,755 downwards.
CTGGGCGACTGAGCGAGACTCCGTCTCAAAAAAAAAAAAAAAAAAAAAAATTCGTGGTAAATCTTTGTTCGCCATCAGATTTCATCCAAGTTTTCTCTGATCAATAAATATTCCACTTGAAAGACCTAATCTGATGGTACAGGTAAGGAAAGATAGAGCTAAATCTATAGCCTTTGGTTTTCTAATTTAGAACACTTTCTCCCCTCCCCTACTCAAAAAATAGACCTAAAAAGTAGAAGTATAAAGATGTTCCACTTTTAATGCAGAAATGTAGATAATTAACTGGCCCATTACTGTCAGTTGTACCCTTCCACCACCTCAAAACAAGCTACATCCTTTAAATGTTCTAAGCAACTTCTAGTCGTATTTATGCACATCAGCTTATAACCTATATGTGTGACAAGTGGGATATTCTTTCAGCATCAACTTGTGATTTCATAATTGTTGAAATTCTTTAAAGGAATAAAAAGTTACAGACTGCTTTTATGACAATAAAATCAAACTTTAATTGGGGAGCCAGATAATATTGCCTTTTCTTTCCAAAATTTTAATTTATACTTTTTAGTAGAAAACATAACACATTTCTCATTCATTTAACCAATTAATCCAAAGGAAAAAAGTGAAGTACTATAATCACAGGTACACTAATAAACACTTTTACAAAGATATTCAGAAATATTTGCAGCCGGTTTTATAAGACTCTGATATAAAACAAAGTAAAATAAAACATTTTGAAATGGCAAAATCGGTTTACCTAGCCTAAATTGCTTCAAAGAGACATTTGCACTTCTTGTCCTGGCTTAATAAAACAAAGTAAAATAAAACATTTGAAATTTCAGAATCAGTTTAGCCTAAATTTCTTCAAAGAGGCATTTGTATTTCTTGTCCTGGCTTAAAAACAAACCCTGAAATTACTTTTCTTTTATCCAAATCAATTGACCATATTAATCTGCATAAAGTCTATGAGGCTACGTTGTGATAAATGCTATAAACACAAAATTAAGGCAAATCTGATAGTTATTGTCAGATAAATAGCACATTTAGAAGGGCCTTTGTTAATCAAATGCCTCCAATGTATCCAGAGGTATAGATTTCAAAGGGCAAGTCTGTATCTGTTGCACATCTGATTCTCACAGCATTCATGAAAGAGGAGACAATGATGTTCCCAATTCACTGAAAACTAAGGTGACTTGTTTAAGGTCATACAGTCTGATCGGTGGCACAAACACATTTATCAATAGCCTTGGAATACAGAGTACAGGGCTTCCTGTTGGTAGATACACCTTCCTAACCTCACGGAGATGTGATCCAAGTATCAAAACAAGTGTGAGTCCCTTCAGGTGTGGAAAATACTCCAGCCATAACAGGTGAAGAGCAAAGTCAGCTCAAGATTTGGCATATGCTACACAATTTACAGTAAAACACTGGGAAAAGCAGGAAGCTGATGTGAGGAAGGAGGAAGAATGATTTGAAAGATTATAAAATGGCAAAGTTCCTCTAAAACCTATAATAAGTTAAAACAAACTGAAAAAAAAAAAAGGTCTTAATTGGGAAGCCAATATTCAGACCAAAGGAGGGAGTGGGAGGAGAAGATGTAGAAGGAGGAAAGCAGGAAATTATCCATCTTAACAGCTCAAAGGATTTGGCACATATCTATGTTATCTAAATAATCTTGAAATTTCTTTGAGGTAGACAAATGTTAGGAGTAAGTTGAGTTCATGAAAAACAAAAAAGAAAGAAAGAAAAAGAAAAAAAAAGAGAAGGAAGCTCTACAATCCTTAGTTATTTGTAAAAACCTCTTTTAGTAAAGTGCTTAGATGCCAGCCATTTTATTCCTACATTTAAAGGCTGACTGATGGTAAATATCTTACAGGTAATGGACAAAAGCCAAGTTGGGCTTTAAAAAAAGCCTAAAAGCCTATCAAAGTTTACAGTACGTTTCTAACTTTTTATACCTTCTTTACTTGGAAATTATTGTTCTCTCCTCCTTGTCCCTTGGTAAGCTCCTCCTCAGTTTTCAAGCCTGAGCTCAAATTCACTTCGGCCAAGTGTCCATGACTCCCTTGGTCAAATGCAGCACTCCTACTCCAGAAGTTCCGCTAAGCCACAAGGTCGCTTTCGCTGTGTTGTGACTGTTTGCCCACTTGTCTCCCCACTGGACTATAAGCTACTCAAAAGGCAATCCTGCTTCTTCATTTTTAAGTCATCAAGACACAGCACTCTGTGGGTACTCAAATTAACCAATAGTTCATCTTATTTACAATTTCTCAAGCAGCTCATTTTATGTTAGTTGCACAATCTGGAGGTCTGGAGTTCTTCACATGAAATTTAATAAATTATCCTGCAAGCTCATTTTTATTCCCATTTTCTTTACCCAGGGGGAATCAGTCTACCAGGGCAAATAATGAGCTTACGACCTTAGTCCCTCTTCCCAACCCCATTTTATAGTTACATTCCTTTCATTAAAATATCCTTATGCACTTACAAATAAAACTAAGTCCCAAGAGGGCAACAAAATATAAGATTCTTAATGATATAAAAACAAATCTTTCTGATACTAGATCTTTTATACTAGAAAAATAAATTATTGTGCTTGAACATCATTTTTAAGCACTTAGTGAATTTGAGAATCTGAACTGCCACTTGAAATATTCCCAGGAAAGAAACATTATGAACCAAATGAAGGAACATAGCTATTCAAAGGGACGTATTTTTGTACTTGTTTTGCTCCAATTTCTGCCACATAGACTGCTCCAGTCTTTCTGTCAACTTCTAGGAGATGTGGTAAAGCTTGATCTGCTAGTTGGATTGTGCTGATCACAGAACACTCCCCAATGCTTCCCACTGGGGGTGCTGCTACAACTGAGAGCCTGCTAAGATTCAGCTGGGCCACAATCAAGTACTTCCCATCAGGAGTAAACCTAAGAAGAAAGACATTTAACATAATAAATGTCTGTGAAAAAACATAAGGGTATTTTTTTTTTCAACATTTTAATCCCCTACTGTGCCAAACAACAGTAGGCACCTACTTGCTGAATGATTCTTTTAAGAAGAATTTTAATTTGATCTAATTCTGTTTATGAGGGAATAAGATGTCCATGATGGTAAGCAAAGCCAAAGATTAGCTTAAATTTTTTAAAAGTATCAATATCATAATGAAGAATTGATGTTAGGCTGGGTTTGATTTTTGTCCTGTGTTTAAACATTTACCAAGTAAAGGCTAGAGGAGAGGTCTAGCGTATGTTATTTCTTGTTTTCACTTTATCTGGCATCTGAAAATCTCGCATATCAAATTCCTCTGTATATTTCTATTTTCCCCTAATTCAAAATTAACAATAAATATTTTAAACTTTCAGCTAGCTTTTCAGAGGAAGTGAGACACATACACTAACTAAAACATGCATTTTGCAATAAAATGAAACAATTACCTGACTGAAGAAGGTCCCTCTTCTGTGAAACAATTATTCCATGCTCCTAACCACTCCCCAGTGTCTTTATCAAATACTTGGATTCTTTTATTTCTTCGGTCAGCAACCCACACCTGAGAAACACACAAAAATGTCAATTGAAAAATATCCATAATATGGGAAGAAAAAAGGGAAAAGAATGTTTATTTTCATTAGTTTCACATACATTATCTCACTTAAGAGGATTCCGAAGAAGGCAGTGTAAGTCCCATTTTCAGATGAGGAAAAACTAAAGTTCAGAAAGGCTGCCATCTCTGAAGTGAGCTTACAAATGGGAGAGGCACAACCCAAAGCTGTCTTAACCCAAAGCTTACAATACTCTGTCTACTGTTCTAAATGTGTGAATAACTAAAAAGCTGGAGTACTCTACCATAATGCAGGGGATCAGTAGATGATGAAAAGTGACAACAGTCATTCATTCCTCTAACAAGCATTCATTTTTCAATGAGTACTACTGGCTTGTCAGCTCCTGGGCCAGGCAACATGACAAAGAAAAGCAGCTTTACTTCTCAAGAGCTCAAGATAGTAGGATGTGAGGTATTCCTTCATATTGCAGTATCATTAAACCCATACCTGCTATTACCAAGGTATGTACGGAGTGCTGAACCAACTAAAGAAGAAGCCTGAGATATTTTAGCAACATATAAAGAACAGTAATAGGTTTAATTTAGGTTTGTTATAGGCTGTAACGGGTTATTAAGGAACTTGTTATAAGACAAGAAGCGAGATGCATTCTAAATGACATTTCATGGCTACATGCATGCAGCTTAAAGCATAAAGGGAAATGGTTTTTGATGACTTGTGGCCAGGGTTGTAGAGAGGTATGAAAGAATGGACTGGGAGTGGGTCAGTCCTCTTTACTTCTACCTCCCTGCTTTTGGTCCTTTGGATTTCTTGGGTTTGTAGACTGAGAGATTATTTCTTCACAGGTAACCCTGACTACAGCTTCATCAATGTGTGTGAATTTTGGTAGCCATTGAATTCATCTCCAATCAGAAACAAATCACAACTCACTACACCATTTAAGACAGGTTGTTGATGCCAAAATAAAGCAATTTCTCAAGGTCTTTTCCTGATCTATGATCCTTTAGTAAAGATGGGTTTTCTTAAAGATTTTGAGATTAGTATCCCAGACAAATGACCAAGGAAGAAGTATAGTTTACACACTAGGATGATACTTTAGATTGTTAGCGTCATCTTTCCTGCTCAACACTCAATGAATTTTGATTATGGGAACTCCTGTTTAACACATAACAAGAAGTCTGGAACTGACTAACCTTTCATATAGGGTTGTGGTGATGATTAAATGAGTTAATTATGTAAAATGCTCAGAACAGAATTGCTATTGTTATAAAACACAATTGTGTATAACTGACACTCTTTATCACTCAGGAATGCCAGAGTACCCCCATCAGATGATTTCCAAGGCCTTTCAGAAGGGTATTCCTCACCACGATGAATTTACCTGGGTCGAGGTCTCGCATGCTCTGAAATTTGATTTTTTTTCTTAGCACACAACGAGTCACCCAAGCTAAGGAGGATAAAGTGCAAAAGCTTAATTCAAACTTTCCAGTTCCCAATTTACCTACAAAGTTCACATGGTTGATTAACATCTTATGGCAGATCAGAAGATTTAATGATCAAAACATTCTCATTTTTGTCAATCAATTATGATTAGGAAGCCAAGTCATAATTAGAAGTTTGTTTGCTGAGCACTGAATCGGAAGTAGAAATGGATTAAATGCCTAATGGTATGAAGGCAAGTAGCTTAATGCATCCATTGTGTGTCAAGACATTTAATCATTTAATAAATAAATATAACTACTATGTACTAGGCACGAAGAAATAAAGCAAAAGAGATTCAGTAAGCACTCTCAACAGCCTAACATCTATTAGGGGAAACAGACAAATGATTATAATATAGCATGATAGTTACTATGATAGGAAGTACAGGCTGCTATAGGAAAAGAGGAGGAGAAACTAATACACAAATTCTTTGGTGGGGGTTTCGTTGTGCAAATGTAACCTCAAAGAAGTGAGCTCTATGCTTAGAAGTTGAGTAAAGGCAAAAGAGATAGTAGTGAATAGGGTAGAAAAGAGAGAAATTGATTGAAATTTGTTGGCTAAAACTTTCTGTTCCCTAAACAATGTGGAGCTAGTGAGAACAAGAGTTAGCCTAGGTGGCTCTTTTTCAAACTTCCACGGTTAACCTCTCCCACTCCACTTTAGATCAGCACATTTTTTTCTTGAGAAGTGAAAAGACATTCAAACACTTTTAGTGGAGTTTTCCCAGTAAGAGGGCAACTTTTTCTTTCAGGTAACTTTACGTTCAGATCCATTATTTGTTCCTTCTATCCTTTTAAATGGTACAGGAAATCCATTTTGCTCATTTCTAAATATTTGGGGAACCCCCTCACTACAGGACCCAAACATTTGTAAGAAAGTATGTGTGCACACCCAGCCCCTCAGTAATTACCCAGACACACCCACTAACACACATGTATCCACATACCCAGACACACATGTATACCACAATCTATATATACATGCCCAGACATACACACACACACACACGCACAAACATATTCAGACACACAGTCCCAGACACAATGACACTGTATTTTTACCCGACCAGCTGAATCAAGTGTAACACTGTGAGGTATGTTGAACTTAGCAGGCCCTGTCCCATTTTCTCCATGCAGCCAAAGGATCATGAAATCTATAAATGGTAAAAATATATAGTCAGAGCAACATATAGAATGTCTCATGCATTTGCATATTTTATGAAACAGGTTACAAAGAACTATTTAATTACACCGCTGGTTCACTTGACTATGCTTTCTCAGCTTTCCTGTCTATATGTCCATTTGCCCATTTCTTACAATTTTTTTTTAAGTTCCTTCTCTGCTTTAGGGAATTAATCTACTTCTTTAATTATTATCTCCACTTGAATTTTTCATGACTGCTTCAAAATCATTGTTTAGGGTTTATGCCATCCTTTCCCTAAAACTGGTTCCCCTTCCCAACTTATCTGTTACTTGATATTAGTATTCCACAGACCTTAAAAATTCACATTATGATTTTACCACCTATCTCCTTTATTACCCACTATGGTGGGTTCAACTGTGGTCTTTTAAAAAGATGTCCAAGTCCTAACTTCTGATACCTGGGAATGTGATGCTATTTGGAAATAGTTTTTGCAGGTAAAATTAAATTAGGGATCTCATGAGATCATCCTGGATTTAGGGTGGGCCCTAAATCCTTATTAAGAGAAAGAAGGGAAAGACTGGAGGCACAAAAACACACAGAGAAGAAGGGGCCGCCATGTGAATATGGAGACAGACGTCAGAGTTATGCTGTCACAAGCCAAGGAATGCTTGAGCCACCAGAAACTAGAAGCGGCAAGGCAGGACTTTTAGAGTGAGCACAGTCTACCAGATTTCTGACTTCTGGATTCCAAAACTGTGAGAATAAATTTATGTTGTTTAAAGCCACGCAGTTTGTGGCAATTTGTTACGGCAACCACAGGAAACTAATACACCCATATTCAATCTGTCTCCTAGATTTTGTTGTTTCTTTCATTGAATTTTTTGGATTCTTGCTTTATCCTTACCCTACACTTCCCTTTTAACTGTTATCAACCAAATTCAGTTACTAAATGATAAATTGACTACACAGCCTCCAAATGACAGAGCTCACTTGTAATAGATCCTAAAAGAATGTGTTATAAAACCTGCTGCTGTAACATCACTTTCCTACTAAGAAAACCTCAAAAATGTTATAGGCAAAAACATGGCTTTAATAATCCTCAAATAAGACTTCAAAAACATCCCAAATTGTATTTTCTGCTGCTGAAAAAGTGCATCTTCACCTTCTCTCCTGCTAATAAATGCCTGTAGACCATGCATGATAAACCGTCCATGAAAGTTCCATCCACCCTCCCTTCTCCTCCCACCAAAACTAGTTTAGTTCAATAACTACTTCCTTCATGACATCTTGTTCTACTTCTCCAGGCAATTTAATTTCTCCTCCTAAGTCCATTTTGCTTTAAGAATCAACACCATAGACTACATTTCATTGTTCCATACATAATAGATCTGCACCTCCTGATACTAGAGAGGACACAGAAAGGGCATTCAATAAAATGCTTGCTGATTAATCAGCCTGTAGGATACTTGACTCTGGGATTCTAGGTTTCTAATTTCTACATGCTTAATTGAATAGGATACACGCTTATCTCCTGAGCCCACTAGAAATTCTCATACTGTTGCCAGTTACTTTTGGAGGAATCTCCTGGCCTTTGGTGAAGAATAAGTGGGCCTGTTATCAGGATCATTTATTGCGGGCAATCATACCCATCTGTTTTTCAGTCTTCTCGTAGTAATACACTTAACTCTTTACACACCGCTTCATACACAACACTTAAAACATTATACCAAGTATCGAACAAATTAAAATCAATTTATAATATTTTTATAATACCATAAACAATTAAGTCATGTACCTTGGGACAGTTTGATCAATCTGTTATTCAATCCTCCATCTCCATCCACAATGTAAATATCTCCTGTGTCCTCTACATATAATTCTGCTGGGTTATCAAACTGCAAAGGATTCAAACCAGTGCCTTTTTTGCCTGGAGTACCCAAGACTTGAACAAGATCACCAAAAGAACTGTATTTTTTAACAGTATGACCAAAGAATCCTATAAAGATAGATATGTACATCTCACAAATAAAACCACTATACAAACCTTCAGATTTTTCAAGTAAGCTAAGAGCAAAAATTTGATAGAAGTAAACAGTAACAAATAGTTGATAGGCTTAGGAAATTACGTATAATTGACAAGCACTATAGCTTCTTCATAAATTACAGCCAAATTTGATCACGAATTAAAATTTCCATTAGTCCAAAATAAGTGGATTCTAAATTCAAATAAATAACATCCCCATAATTGACTCATTATACAGGAAACTCAGAATGTTAACAAAGTATTGGTGCACCATTTTCTTTTTTAATCTTATGATCTTGAATAAGCATTGCTTATGAAAGGAAATCAAGACGAAAATGTAAAGGGAACAACTTATATTTGAAACTGTTATTTCAATCACTCACATACAGATCTTAAATTTCAGTAAGTCAACAAAAACGTTCTCTATGGTACAGATTTTTTTTTTTAACTGCATTTTCACCTTGTGGAGACATTCAAAATTCAACCCCTCAACTTTTGTTTGCTAAGAAGAAAATAATCTTTGTAAATCATGAGTATCTTATTTTCTCACATTAAAATTTCTTTAAGTTAAAATTATCTCACAAGCAAGAGCATACAGCAGACTATTAATAAGGGAATATCATAAAGCAGTGAACAGAAATCAATTTGAAGGTACATATGCCAAATTAATTGATAGGTATTCAAAAGACAAACTGGATACATTGAGCTTACCAGAAAGAAAGTGAATCAGCTTGCATTACAATTCTATGTTAAATAATTTATTTACTATTATACTTTTGGACAGTTGAGCTAAAGTTTATAGCAATAAAAAATACATAAGCCTCCAACTTTCTAAAAACTAGCAAAAAAGACTAGCAATAAAAAATTTTCTCAAAAAAAAAAGGCTAATTTGTAGCCATATTTTTCAGTAGAGGAAATTTATTCCTTTGGGAAATAGGAACATAAAACTGTCTTCAGATCTCTGGGTAGAAAATTAGCTGTAATGGAAAAAATGAAGAGATCGTCTGTGCTCTTTTTATTTCTGGGAATCAAGGAAGTCTTATTTTTAAAAATCACATGAATAAAATGAACTCAAAGTAACGGCCTTTAACAGTGGATCTTCAGGAAAAAAGTGAAAACAGACTCTCATTACAGTATTAACAATTCACTCAGTGATAATCTATAGATTTTTTTTGGTTGAACCAGAATCGTACTATGTAAAACACAGCATGAAATAAATGGGCCATCAGCTGAGGCCCAGAAATCTTATGGGTTCTGAGAACAGCTGTGATAATGGCCCTACTTACAGAAACTGAGAACGCATTATCTCTAAAAAATGGTATCTGAATCAGCCAGGACTGTAGAACCAGGATGTCCCTCAATTTAAGAACATAACTGGGCCAAGGAATACTAGAAATAATGTTTTTATAATCCTATTTCTTCCTGAATTCCTAGGGTAATGCTAGGATATCTCAGGTATTGCCTTGTCTTAAGCTACAGCCACAGGTGAATCGTTTCTCTGAAAACTTTCTCCATAGCTGCACATTCAGTTGTGCTCACTTCATTTTTCAGCTTTTTCTACTAAAAATATTTGATGGCAAGGAGATTTCAGACATGCTTCAGTCAGTAGAATTTCAGAAACATTAACACCAGTTTCTGCAATCTTTGCACTTTGAGCAACAAAGCAGTTACGATTTCATAATCTTTTATGAAAGAGAACTGGAAAAGGAAAATAAGAGTCGAGGATTCCAGTCATTGCTTTTAGAGACTGCCACTTTATTTGGCTTCAGTTTAAGAGTTATTTAATCTGAGAAGAGCAACTGATGCTTTAAAGAGAAGTCCCTAGACAAGTTCAAGGAAAGATCATATTAACAGGCTCCTTGTCAAATTTCTTTCCTTCTTTCTTTTTTTTTTTTTTTTTTTTTTTTTTTTTGACGGAGTCTCACTCTGTCGCCCAGGCTGGAGTGCAGTGGCGCGATCTCGGCTCACTGCAAGCTCCGCCTCCCGGGTTCACGCTATTCTCCTGCCTCAGCCTCCCGAGTAGCTGGAACTAAAGACGCCCGCCACCACGCCCGGCTAATTTTTTTTTTTGTATTTTTAGTAGAGACGGGGTTTCACCATGTTGGCCAGGATGGTCTCGATCTCCTGACCTCGTGATCCGCCCGCCTCGGCCTCCCAAAGTGCTAGGATTACAGGCGTGAGCCACCGCGGCCGGCCCTTGTCAAATTTCTTAATTCCACATAAGTACAATATAAAGTTTGTTAAAAACATGTGATTTCATGAATCGTTAAAGAAATTACAATTAGATTCAGCAAGTCTGATTTTAAACAATACAAACAAGGACATGTGCAAAGATGCGATTTCCAGTAAGATAATTTAATAGATATTACTATACATACCACTTCCTACATCCGTGATCCAGACGGATTGTTCATATACAGTACTGGCTGCAAACATACCATGAGGTGCGTCAACTGTATAATTCCAGGCTCGTAGTAAATATCCATCCTCTGTGAACACTAATATCTTTGGGATGTTATCCCCTCTCTGAAGGTATACAAAAAATAACTTCTTAGGATCAGTTTTAAGGAAAGGTAATCTATATCTTGGCGAAGAAAAAAAAATAACTGAGAATATTACTAATGTTTCAAAAATCACTTTCAAAATCTAACATATCTTTCACATTCGTAACCAAAATACGTGAAACCAACTCAAAAATAAATTGCACAATTAGCATGATATAAACGCATATGGTCAGTTACTACAGCAAGACAGGAAGGCTGTTGTTTCCTTTGTGTTCATAATTTTTTTAAATCTCTATGTTACTTACTTGACCTATGTAAACCAATCCATTGAGGGAGTCAACTGCAACACAAAATGTTGTTCCGGTAAAATATTCTGGGTGCTTAGGCCAACCCACATCCAGCCGGTAAAGAATTTTCTCAGTTCTCCAGGAAACTGCAAAAGTAAAGTTCCTCAAAACCTGAAACAAAATCAGACAATTCAGATTTAGTTTACCCTCTAGGTAAGAACAAAAAAAGGGCGGGGGCGGGGGGGGAACAGGGCTTATTGTTAAGCATGCCTTGACAACTAGAAGTTTGCTGGACTGAAATAATTCCAAAGAAATGAGCTTAGATGCCTGAAGACCAACACGACCACAATACAAGCCTGCAAATTATTTGAGGCTGTAGTAGGAGTTGGGAAAGAGGAAAATGGCGATGTAACATATACAAATTTTTAAACTCAAAGAGTCCAGGCAGTTCGGATCCAGGTGCAGGCTTTGAGACAAGCTACTGAGGGAACCAGGGCCTGCCACCTCCATCCCACGACCGTGGCGACGCCTCCCAACAGGGCCCTCCGCACACCCAACAGTCATTTCCTCACTACCCAACTCACTGGAGAGCCACAAAAACTCGAATGCAAAACCAGAAATGCAAGAAAGAAGCCAGCACCGGCTACGCAGACCCAGAATCTCGCCATGAGCAGACGGGAAAAGCCAGGCGAGGGAGGGTCCGCAGGTGCCTGGGGGAGGACCCGACAGCCTCAGGCCCGAACGGTTTGTAGCGGCACAGAGGGTCTGCCCAGGGCCCGAAGAGCCTATCTCCAGTTTCCCCTCCCTGGAGGCACGAGCTTTCAGTACGAAAGGGAACCGAGACCAGGGCGAATGAAAATCAAAGAAGACCGGTTCCGGACTTCGTGTGCATTTCGGGGTCCCCGCCCTCATGTCAGGTGCTTCGGGCTGACCCAGTGACCACCCTTTCCCGCCCTCGGGGCAGTCCGCGCCGCTGACTTCCAGTGGCCCCCAAAGTATGGGCGTCCGTAGATATGCCTTAATCGCTCGCCATTTATTCTTTTTAATTCAGACGACAAAATCAAAACGTCGCACACTCAAACACGAGGCATAGTGGGGATGACATTCAAAATAATGACCGCTAGGCTTCGGGAAGGATTTTTGCCACATCCTGGTCCTACCATCCAGGCATCCGCTATGGATGCCTATGTTCCCACACCAGGACCCCACCTCTGACTTTCGGGAAAGAGGGGCCCAAGCTGGCGGCGCAGTGTTGAGTTTACTTGGGCGCGACAGGCTTTATTGTAGGTCCCCATGAGCTGGTGGGGGCTGTAGGGGTAACCAGGCAGGGCGCCTGGCGCTGTTGGGGCTGCGTTTTTCCGGAGTCCCCCTATGCGAGTCTGTGCCCCTCTTCGCCCGGCTCCCGGTGCTCTCCAGCCGCCGGCCCGCTCCCGGAAGCCGCCGCAGCTGGTAACAAAGAGCCTGCCGGGGCGCCTGCTGCCGGGGCCGAGGTATCCAGCAGTCGGGCGGAGCGGCTGGGGATGAGCGCGAGCCGGACCATGCGTCCGGGTTCGCGGCGGTGAGGGTCGCGGCCGGCGGCCGAGGCACAGGTGCGGGTCGAGAGCCCGGCACCTCCCTCCCCGCCGCCCGTGTACTCCGAATCCAGGTGTTTCTACTCTGCCGGCCGCTCCACCTGGGAAAGCGGCTTCAAGAGCTACCTCTGGCGGCACCTGGCCCTCAGCTTCAGGGAAACGGCACTCAAACCTGCCGCCGAGCCCGGGTTTTTCTGCAAAACTCAGAGGACCTGGCTCTTGCCCGAGGTGCCCTGAAGCATTGTGTGAATAAGCTGGGGAAGCCTGATTGGAGTGCTTTTTTTTAATAAAAAAAAAGTTTTTCTGAGTCTCAGTTTTTAGAAATTTTTTTGCGAAGTTTGCAATACTCTCTACCTCTTCGCATCCCTCTCTTGCTCGTGGAGTCTTTTTCCTCCTCAGCTATAAATATTTTTACTATCGGCGGAGCAGACCAGGGATGAACGTCTTGTAATTGCCAAGTGTAACTGTTAAAACCACGTCGGGATAGTAGTCAAGATGGATAAAAAGTCCTTTGAAATGGTGCTGGATGAAATTAGAAAGGTAATTACGCTCGATTCCATGAATTATTTTATGAGATGAATTCTCGTGGTTTAGAGACTCTTTGAGGTACTGTGTGGAGATTGTGCAGAATAAGGGTCCTAGGATTGCCAAATTGGTTTGAATTCTCACGTGTAATGGAGGAGTTTATATCTTGATACGTTTCCAGCACAAATAGAAATTAAGTTACGTTAACGCCAAATTTGAGACTCAGCATGGTGTCGTGGGAATTATATTCAGACGGCCCTCCGTTCCGAAGCCGGCTTTACAAATCCTTAATAGCTCTGTACTTTTGGGTAAGTGGTTTAATATTTTTGAGTTTATTGCCTCATCTTTCAGTAACACAAGAGTGACTGAAAACGAGAGGTAATTAATACGCAGAAAGTTTCCTTTATGGTACTTATTATGATGGGGTTTTCAAATCTAAGCATAAGGTAGAGTATATTTGTTGCGTTGGCCATGCAAAATTCGTGTCCTGATGGTAAGTGTGGCATTAAGTTTAAAGTCGCTTTTTTAGGAATTGGCCGTCAATAACTTGAGTTTCAAAACTTTTTTCTCCTGCTTTCCAAGTTTTTGCTGCTTTTTGAGGCTGTTGTGTGGATCCCATTTCCCAGAGTGAACCAGACAGCAACAATTCTGGAAGGTAGTCTTGAGCCTAACAATATCTCAAGCACAAAAATACCGAGAAGTTACTTATTTTAAAATGTAAGGACTTGATGTACCATTGTTACATCCACACACGGTGCTTTCCTTCGGCCTTCCGGGCAATTACTCTTTCGTCAGCTGCATACCTTTACCACCCTTGACTGAAACGGAAGAAATTGTTGCCATGTGCTCTGGTGCTTATTTCGGTTTACAAAACTATTATTAAAATTGTCTCTGGTCTTGCTGTTTTACTTTGTTTTTATACAGCTTTTTTCTTTTTTCAAATTGACGTCTTTAAGTCTTTAAGTTTTCATCTTTGATAATACCGAACATTCTTTGAACAAATTCTGCTTTTGCAAACCCAAGTGTCCAATTAATTTTTGAAATAAAATATTGGTTTGCTAATTATATGCCTAGAAATTTGTCACAATTTGTTCGTGTGCTGATTTTTAATTACTTTTCATGAGAAAATAATTGGTGAGTCCAAGTAGACAGCAGATTTTTACTTTTGGAAGATACAGGGTCTCAGTGTGCATATTCTCTTCTTAGTGTCGTAAAAACGTCACAGTAAATTCTAAAGAGGGGAATAGGAAATTTTCCAGATATGAAAGTCTTGTTCACATGAGATGGCAACTTAAGTCAATATTTCTGGTCAACAGTTAAAATATATCTTCTGCTGGCTTTGCCGAGTGGTTAGATACATCAACATTGTCATAGTCTATTAAAATGGAATAAAATATTGACATATCTAAATATGAGCATTACTGTTGATTTTCTTAAAAATTGTTCTTTGTAAATGTAAGTCAGTTTAAACCAGGTCATCTCTTGAGTATCACAGTGAGTTTATATGATAGATAATACCGATTGTCACTACTGTCATTTAAAACAGGCATATAAGAAGCCACTAGCAGAAGAACTGGGAAAGGGAGTAGAAAGGGGGAAAAAGCAATGCTTAACTGATTATTCAAAAAGGAGGGAATGATAGATATTTATTAGTGAGCACTTATTTTGCAAGCCTGTTTTTAAGCACTTTCTGCAGTCATTATTTGTTTTGATTCTCCTTACAACCCACGAGGTGTAGGCACTACTTTCTTACAGCTGGCGGCCTACTCTCTGGGGTTAACTGGTCAGCTCAAGACTCCCCAGGTGGTAAGTTGGGGGCGGGGGGCAGTATTCAAACTATGCTTGCGGAGCACCATGCTGTCCCGCCTGGGGTTACAGCTGTGCCTCTCAGGCATTGATGGAAGAATTGAGATATGACTTGGCATCAGTACAATCCAAGACTTTGTTCAGAAACTTGTATTTGACTGTGTCCGATTATTATATTGATAATAAAACTCTTAGGAGTACATTATTTAGAATGCCATTTTCTCCCTTTTCAGTGAATATTGAACTCTACTGAGCACCCAGGATATTTCAGTTGACTGGTCATAATACTTTCTCCTAGCAGAATGATATATGTGAAAAATATGAATATTACAATTATTTTGTAGTACAAAGGGATTGGTTCATTTTTAATGATTAGTGGCTACCGACTTAAGATAGCTGTTTCCATCTCTAAGCAAATAGCTGCAAGGGGAGCATATGTGATTTAGTGGGCTCTAGATAATGCGGCATCAAAGCCACCAACTTCTCTCTCACTCACTGACAGATTCCATAAAGGAAAGGAACCACCACTTACCGAATACCTATCATATATCACATCTAATGTCCACTATTATAGTTTTCATAGTAATTCTTTGAGGTTGGTGAATGGTGTTCCCTCTATGAGTGAGGATGCTCAAAGGGAATTAAAATGCCTCTCAAAGTCTACACTGCCAGTTAGTGGCAGGCACAGACATTGAATTCAGGGTTTCTTGCATTCTCATATCCCTATAGAAATACTGAGAGCCTCAACTAGACCTTATCTTATTCTTGCTTCTGTGTCACCTAGCACATAATAGATATTCAATAATTGATGAATGAGTAACATCTGATATGTTTAATCTTAAGAATGACAATTTGATTGGATTTAGAATGTTTTGAAACTCTTTAATTACATATTTAGGAATTCTGAATGTTATGTATACTAATGTTGAATCATATCTATTACAATTTTACTCCCTTTCTTTGTAGAAGTTGGTAGGGAAGCCCAGCAGGTCTTCCTGCTTGCTCAGTGTGTCCCTCACAGTGTGGAACCTGGAAAGGTGGAAGGAAGGGCCTCTCACCACAGTGACCTTAGTTCCTCTGCATGACAGGGCTGAAGTAGACCTGCCACTGTTGAGTTGCTTAGGCAGTTTTGATAGATGCATATTACTGTGCTGCTTATGTATATTAATGCTGTTTTACTGTGTGTGTGTGTGTGTTTTTTTTTAGGCTGTTTTGACAGAATACAAATTAAAAGCAATTGAATATGTGCATGGATACTTTTCTAGTGAACAGGTATTCCTCATTATTTGTTTAAACAAAGCTTTCTTTTTATACCAGTGTTCTGTTTAATGTCTGTCTGCTGGCCAAATTCAGAATTGCTTTTACCTTTTTGCTGTATGTATTCAAGAACTCGAGAAGCTCTCAGTTTTGGCAGAAAACTTTACAGAATTTATAATTCAGGGACTAAGCACCTCTCCATTTTCACCCCAATTCATGTTTTAAAATGATTTTAAATATAGGGTCTTAAAGCAATTCAAAGTGTTTATGGTTCTGGGCACAATATCAAAGATTTAGAAACTTGTAATGGTAAATTTACCCAAATTTTTATAATTGCATGTAAGACAATTACAAAATTCATCATGTAATATAGAAAAAAATGTGAACAAATAATGAAACGTGTTTTTATATGAAGCCACTAATAAAAATTTCAACAGTAAGAAAAATGCACAGCGTTATTTAATAAGTAGTTTCTGTAACTGCCAGAATACTAACATTTTAAGCATGATAGTTCAGTGAAAACTTCATTCCACCTTAGGGGCAGTTTGCTAATTAAAATATATGTGTGTGTGTCACACACACAAGGGGGCATGTTTCTGAGGTATAGTTGGAAAATTCTTGATAGAGAAGTCAGGCATAAATATTAATAGAAATGTCTGGAGAACAGCTCGGGGAAAGGATGGACAATAAATGAATCTATATATTGAGTTAGTACATGCTCCAGTTGAGTTAGTAAATGGTCCAACTTCTCATTGGTTTCTCAAGAACTTCAAAACTTGAAAGCTTGAATGACTTTAAGCCTATAGAAGTTCTGCCCACTAAATTCTTAAAAGCTACTTTATGATTTGCATTTGTTGCCTTTATGTCAGTTTTTCAGCTTTCTCATTGCTTTACAAAGTGACTTTATGCTCTTTTAAAAATTTAAATGTTTTGGCTGGGCACGGTGGCTCACACCTGTAGTCCCAGCACTTTGGGAGGCCGAGGCAGGCGGATCACATGAGGTCAGGAGTTCAGGACCAGACTGGCCAACATGGGAAACCCCATCTCTACAAAAATACAAAAATGAGCCGGGCATGATGGCGGGTGCCTGTAATCCCAGCTGCTCAGGAGGCTCAGGTGGGAGAATTGCTTGAACCCGGGAGGCGGAGCTTGCAGTGAGCCAAGATCGTGCCATTGCGCTCCAGCCTGGGTGACAGAGCAAAACTCTGTCTCAAAAAAAAAAAAAAAAAAAAATGTTTTAAAAAGACTTATAATTTCTTACAGCTAATAGCATTTTTTTCTTGTGCGTATGTGATGCACCACCCTTAATGATGCTTCCACTTTGCTAAAGTCATTACAAAGTTTATTAAGCCACTTTTTAAATGAGCTTATTATATTAAAGATTTTTCTTTGTATCTTAGATATGGTGGCTTGTAAAATTTTATGGTTGGTAAAATATAGCATTTATTAGATATTAAGAACATTATTCC
This sequence comes from Symphalangus syndactylus, assembly GCF_028878055.3. Taxonomy (NCBI): domain Eukaryota; kingdom Metazoa; phylum Chordata; class Mammalia; order Primates; family Hylobatidae; genus Symphalangus; species Symphalangus syndactylus. The sequence goes on along the minus strand of NC_072437.2, from coordinate 104,114,137 downwards.
CATCAAAGTTAAGGACATACACTTTTATCAAATTAACTGGAAAGTATACATAATACTTATTTGATATATATGTATCTCTTTATAAGGAGTAAAAATTATTTTTACTCTCTTTACATACCATTCCAGTTTGCACCATTGAACTTGCTGTAGAGAATAATTGAAACCTTAGCATACTTTCAGGAACTGTCTTCTTGTATCACTTTTTTCCCTCTTTGGAGCATCTTTGGAGGCAGTGAAACAGGGTGGTGGTGATCATGCTGAGACTTCAGTGTCCTGATCTTTATGCCCTGTGCTCACCACTTACTGGCTATCTCGTAATGCTTCCCTCATTTGTTTGAAGTTCTTAGGTGGTGGTGGGAGCTGATCTGAGCTGCACACTCTGAGCTCTCAAATGATGTATCATTTAGGGGCTGCTGGAGTAATTCATGTTGATTCTTAACATTTTTAAGGGACTAGGTTTATGATTTGAGTTTATGCCCTCCAGATTCAAGTTAAAGGACCTACTAGGACTGAAGTTAGTGGACCTGCACTAAAACATACCACCGTGCCCTTGTGAGTGCTGTTCGCCCCTCGTGTTGAAAGGTTTTCCATTCACAGTCCATCTTTATAATCCTGAGCTGACATTTGATCTCCGTCTAGTACTTTTCAACCATCCTTTTCCTATTAGGATACTTTGTTTTTTTCTATATTGTATATTCTTCTTTCTAGACCAGTGCTGTCTAGTAGAAATTTTTGTGATGGTAGAAATGTTCTCTATCTGCATTGTGCATTATTGTAGTTACCAGCCTCACATAGCTCTGGAGCACTTGAAATGTAGCTTGTGTCACTAAGGAACTGATTTTTACATTTTACTTGACTTTAAGTGATTTAAATGTACATAACCGCACGTCGCTATTCTGTTAGCACAGTTTTTAGACTTTAATGCCACTTGTATCACCTGGGCCTGGGCTACACATGTTGAATTATAATTTCAAGTACTGAAATCTTATAAAAATGTTTGCAAACGTGCTGTCATTAGAGCTGTTAGTTCTTTGTTTTCAGGTGGTTGATTTGCTGAGATATTTTTCCTGGGCCGAGCCCCAGTTGAAGGCAATGAAAGCATTACAGCATGTAAGTAACTTATTTTTTTCCTTTGGAACGTAGAGTTTAAGTATTTTTAATTCTCCCAGTTGTGTATAATTTATTTCAGTTGTAATTTATTTGCATTAGAAAAGCGAACTCTACGTGTTATATTGTACTTTGATTCAAAATAGCTATGTTAAAAAATTAAAATTTTCTAAACTGTACATTTAAATTGTATGCCACAGTGTCTTGATTTGCAAGTTAGAAGAAAACTTCACCAGCAAGCAAAATATAGGATTTGAATTCTTAATGGCTTTTTGCACTTCTGTTTTTTTAATATCCATCTTCACCATCTTTCTATTTAGTCTTAGAAGAGTTAGTACTGTCCAAATAAATTTTCAGTGATGATGGAAATTTTTATATCAGCACTGTCCATTGTGGTAGCCACTTGAATGTGCCTCTTCTGAGGAACTATATTTAATTTTACTTAATTGTAATTAGTTCAAATAGGTACATGTGCTTAGTGGCTACTATGTGGATAGCACAGCTCTAGAACCTAGGTCAACAGGAGCATCTAGATCACACAGGAGTATCTGGCTGTGTAGGAAGATTTTTGAAGCAATATCAGGCCTGGATATCTTCAGTGGAATCAATTTATAGATCCTTGACTTTCTAAACTGATGAGCCTAAGAAAGTATCTGGGTCTGTTAGTGCTGCTTTCTGACCTCTTCTTTAATACTGGCTTTTTTACTGCTTTACAAAAGAAAGAATTATTGCGCCTGTCCTCTGGGGGTGAAAATGTTTCTCCAGGTTCCAAAAGGACAGTGCTTTGCTCTTGAGAGGGAGAGCAAAGCAAAGAGAGAGGCTCTATAAGAAATATTGATAAGGGGCTCGCAGTGGTGGCCAAGCCTGTAATCCCAGCACTTTGGGAGGCTGAGGTACGAGGATCGCTTGAGGCCAGCAGTTGTAGACCAGCCTGGGCAACACAGTGAGACCCTGTCTCTAGAAAAATATACGAAATTTAAAGTAGCTGGGTGTGGTGGTATGCTCCTTTAGTCCTAACTACCCAGGAGGCTGAGGTAGGGGGAATATTGATGAGGGCTTTGCTTTATTTTATCAGGACAACAAACTCATGACAAAGCTCTGAGGCCTGCTTGCCTGTCTCCCTGCCTTAGACTTAAAATTCAGAGGTGACAAGGGTATCACAGGGACAACTCAATACACTTATTTGAATTAAATTAAGTCTGACCTTTTCTAACAATGTCAGTCTGATTTGATTGTTTTCTCACTGAAGACTGATTTCGCCAGTTAGGTTACATAATAAATATTTCCATAAATGAGCTAAATTAGTAGTTTCAAAGTTCTTTGAGATATATAAATGTATTTAAGAAAATCGACCTTTTGTGAGTAATTAAACTTCTGATAAAATCGTTAGGTATCAATTTAAAACCATGCAAAAGGGCATATAGTTTTATTAGTTCTTCTGGTAGTACATAAAAGTATGTGAAAACCACTGCTCCAAATTTTAGGAGCTCTTGAATATTGATTCTAATCAGTCTTACTTCTTATGTTGATGTTGCTTTTAATTTTCCTTCACTGTTAACATAAATCTCCAAATTGGCCAAATCTTCTGGATGTTCTTCACAAATAAGGGTACTCTAGTCAAATAATTATGTAACATTCCACACAATCTTGATGCATCACAATGCACATTAAATTAAAATAAGACTTAAAGTTCTGCAGTAGAGAAACCTGTTTAACCCAGCTTCTCCCTACCTTATATGGCTAGTGTAACCTTTTTTTGTAATATGTTTAACATCATGGAAGCACTGATCTGTGGCATACTTAGCCCCCTAACTGAGGAGTATAATAATTGTTTTTCTAACCTTTGAACAATTTAATCTCCCGTGTGTGAGTATCACCATTTTATATAACCTTTCTGAGGAAAATAATAATTCTGATTTTTTTAATTCTGTAACTGAACACATCAAGAAATGGATAAAAAAGGAGCTTGTAGGAGAACTTAGATCTTCATTAGATCTTCAGCTGAAATGGTTATGTTGATAGAGCATAATTCATTGTTAGAACTGTCTTTTGAATAAGTGGTTTTCACCTAAAATGTGATATATTTTATCTAAAATGTTTATATTAAGAGCATTTAACTGTACTTCCAGAAGAAGGTAATTTCTGGCATGACAATTTCACATGTTAAAAATAAAATTATTTTTTATATTAACAGAAAATGGTGGCTGTCCAGCCAACAGAAGTGGTCAATATACTCAACTGTTTCACTTTCAGTAAAGACAAACTAGTTGCTCTTGAACTGTTAGCCTCGTAAGTATTTCTGTTTCTTTTTTTTTTTTTTTTACGTCATTGGGAAAAAATGTAGAAGCCTTTTAAGTGTCTAATTAGTGTGTGTTAACGTGTCTAACAAAATACAGTCAAAAGCATAGTGGTACGTTCTTATTTCTAAATGTGCATAAGTATCTAGTGTACTTATTACATATATGATTATAACTTATAAAATGAAGGGGCTTAACAAGATTGTTTAATTTGATTTTTTGTATTTCAGTTATTTGCTTTGCCTTCCTACTCCGAAAAGACAGGAATTTAAGAATTAGAGATTCTTTCACTTACTGACACAATTTTTTTTTTTTTTTTTTTTTGGCAAAGTGCTTATTTTTTCTGAGCCTTATTTGCCTCAATTGTAAAAATAAGACTCATACCCACTTAATAGGGTAATGAACTTTAAATATCAGAAAGTCTGTGAAAGCACCTACTACGGCATTTGACAGATGACCGTAATGAATGTAAGCTCGAAAAGACATGGAAAGAACCTACTCCTTTGCGTAATTGAAGAATGTATGTTATTTATTTGTAACACATACATTTTTAAGTCCTTTTTATATTCATAGGTGTTCATAAAAGCACAAAATTAAAATAAAGCACAAGATAAAACTTTGTGCATTTAGCATAAAATGATTTTTATGCGTTTGGCACGAGTTGGTTCTATTGCCATAGCTCTCCTATCACTGAAGAGAGTATATTTTGAAAAATCTCAAAATAGTGATTTTTATTTACAGTATTACTGTTTTACTTTTCAGTAGTCAGATAAACCTGTTATTATATTTGTATATAAACATGTTATTTAAATTGAGCTATTAAAAGTAAATGGTCACACTTTTCTCCCTATGTCATGGAGAAAGCTTACTCAGATATGTTTGTGTGGTAAACAAAGGTTGCTTACCTCGATGCATGTTCAGATTTTTAAACAAAAAGCTAAATTGTGTTTTCTTGGTAGGAACATTATTGATGCACAGAATTCTCGTCCTATTGAAGATTTATTCAGGATAAATATGTCTGAGAAGAAACGGTGCAAGAGAATACTTGAGCAGGTAGTTTTCTGAAGATTGTCGTGTCCTTGGTATGCCGGTTTTTCCGAATGTTGACAAAAAGCACCTTTCTTCTTACCAACTTTGGTGAATAACTTGAATGCTGTTGTACAATGGGTTAAAAATGAACATCCCTGCGGTCTGCAGAGTGGAAATAGCTGGTTGATGGGGACATTCAAGGGGGAAGAGATGGCTCGAGAATGAGAAGTTAGTTGGCCACTCAGCTTGAGCCTCGTGGAAATGTTTATGTCTTGGTCCCTTGGTACCTTTGCCATGGCTTCAAGTTTTTGCTTTAAACTTTATGTATTTAGGAACTTAACTTTTCAAATTTGCTTTGTTTTCCAGTTTATTTTAAATCAGATTCATAAGAGATGAATATTAAAGCCAGTTTATTAGTTAAAATTCCAGTTTATTAGTTAAAAATCTCTAAGAATGGGAGAAATAGTACTTGTCCAACCCTGGAAAACTTGATTTGTCATCTAAGGTAGTTATTTCTAAGGTAGGATTGCGATGGCTGGAAGCTGAATTAATTAATTAATTATGAGCCTGGCAGTTCAGTTGTATTTAATACTCACAAACTCCTTTAAGCCCAGGGATGATAGGCAAATTCACCTTAGTCATACATTGTTGTAGAACAGTTAAGATCTGAGCCATGTTTATTTACCTCAGTAACTTCTTATCAGTTTTCTTGACTAAAACCTTTAAGGCAACATGCATATTACTGCTGTAGTTTTCTTTCTTACGAAGTGTTGCGATCATGTCACTTTCCTTCTCAGAAATATTCTGGGCCTGAGTGTTCTGCAGAGTAGGCCCTCTGGTCAATGTAAATTAGTACAACTTTTCTAGAAGGTAAGCTTGAAGAGCCTTTAAAGTATTTATAACTTTTGGCCCCAAATTTCTACTTTTAGGAATTTATTTGAAGGAAATGTTAAAATATACAAATTTATATATAAGGGCATTCACCCCAGTATTCTTTATGTTAGCCGAAAATTCAGATGATTTCAGGGTTGGGGTATTTAGTAGAAGGGCTGGGTTATATAGCTAATATACATATATGTGTTGTGAAGGGATTTATAAAACCAATATATAATAAAATATATAACATTGTACATACTTGTGAATATATATATACACACACACATATATATAGCTGGATATTTCTATAACATAATATAGATACATTGGAATATATATCGCCTAATACAGTGTCTTTTTCATTTATTAATATGTATTGAGCACCAACTCGGTACAAGAAGCTGAGGATGCAGTAATAAACAGCTTAGACCTAAATCCCTTCCCTCACTATTTCTCATAAATATGTAATAGTATGTTGAACATTGTAACTTGGTTTTTCAACGGTATGTAGCTCTTTGGACCACCCAATGTCGTGTTATTTGTTTATGTTGGCCTCCACTGGGTTGTAAAGAGCAGGGACCATGTTTCTTTCATCTCTGTGTCCTCCTTTCCTCAAATGTAACATGACCTTGGCATTTGTAGATTTGAACTGTTATTTCTTGGTAGTTGAAGAAATGGGACAGATTAGATAATAAACACTTTTTTACACAATTTACAAAATCTATTATGAAGGCATTCTTTGTATGAGTCTGTTAGTTGCAACATTATTATGTTACCATTTTAATTATTCCATTTAAATAAAGTGATATTATTACTTTTGGTCACATTCACCACTGTAAGTGCTGAATGATATGTGAGCAGATTGAATGTAGTGCTGTTCCTTAATTCATGTTTTTTTAGCTGAGCTCCCAATGTTCAGAATACTTGTCTTTTAAGAATTTTTTTCCTACCCCTCTTCTTTCTTATATTACAGGCTTTCAAGGGGGGCTGCAAAGCTCCTCATGCTATGATATCTTCTTGTGGAACGATCCCAGGAAATCCATATCCCAAAGGAAGACCTAGCCGCATAAATGGAATTTTCCCAGTAAGCATACTTCTGTAGCTGTATATGAAACTTCTCATGGTTAAGTATGAAGTGTAGAATAAGTTAATGATATTTAAAGGAAAAGAATTTTATGTCAGTAACTTAATTCATAGGCTCACCACTGATTGAAAGTTCATGTCTAAACTTCATTAAAGTATTAAGGGTATTTATATAAAATCTATAGAACAAGACAAATAGAAGAGAGGATGATTTTATTTTTCAAAGTACTTTAGAAGCATTGATTTACATTTAGTAAAGGAACAGTTCTCAAATTCGCAGTATTCTTACAATCTCAGTTTCATTCAGTGAAGCGTATTTGGGAAACTTTTGCATACAGTGTTTCCTTCCTGGGGAATCACATTGCATATAAAGGCTCTGAGAAGTACTATAAAAAAGAAACTTGTTTTTATATCATCTAATGTTCCTTGAACCTCTTTGTAAAACAGCTTTCTCAAAGAATGTTATATTCCTGTAGCTGCGTAACAACCCCACAGCTTAGTGGATTAAAGCAATAAACATTTATTACCTCACATGGTTTTTATGGGTCAGGAATATTGGAATGCTTAGCTGGGTAGTTCTGGTTCAGGTCTTTTCATGAGGTTACATTCATCTGAAAGTTTGATTGGAGCCCAAGAATAGGGCCTCAAGGTGACTCGTTTACATGCTTGGCAAGGTAGTGTTGGTGGTTGGCAGGAGTCCTTTGTTGTCCACCACAAAGACTTTTTGAGTGTCCTCATGACATGGCAGCTGGCTTCTACCAGAGCAAGTAATCCAGGCAAGAGAGGACAAGTGGAGGCTGCCTGGAAGTCAGATGCCATCCTTTCTGCAATGTCCCATGTGTTACACAGGTCAACCCCATTCATTCTGGGAGGGAATGGTGCAAGGGCAGGTAGGAGATGAGGATCACTGGGGGACATCTTGGGAGTTGGCTTCCACGCTAGTATATACCATTTAGCCACACACACTGTTAGGGTGATGACACACTGCAGTAATCTATCAGCTTATTCTGATCTGTTAATTTTAGCAGTCTTGAATAAGGTCTCATTTCCCCTTGACAATGTAAATAATCACAGTTAATTTTCGTAGAGAACACCATTTTTTCTTACCTGCTTTCAACTGTAACAGGTACTCTTATTCTTTGAGTATTATACATACTGTGGCATTGGAAGTTCATTTCTGATGGCTCCTTTTTGTGAAGAAGAAAAATTAGAACGTACTGTATTCCAAAAAAAAGCAATAATACAGTAAAACAATGCAGCATAACAGCTATTTACACAGCATCCACATTGTATTCGGTATTATAAGTAATCTAGAGATTATTTAAAGTATATGGGTGGATATGTTCAGGTTATATGCAAATACTATGCCGTTTTATATAAGAGACTTGAGTATCCATGTATTTTGGTATCTATGGGGGAGGTCCTAGAACCAGTCCCTGTGGATACTTTATCTTTTCCTGTCATCCTCTCTGTATTTTTCATGTTCACTTCTGAGTACCTTTGTATGTGATACGAGAGTTCCATAGCATAGGAGGACTGAGGACCTTATCAGGGTCATGCTGCCAGGCAGTGCAGAACGGAAACGGGAATGCGAGTCTTTACACGCTTACCAAGTCCTTTTCTTCAGTGTAATACAGTGAGGTTGGTTATTGTTACTGGTTTGAGGGTTTTTTTCTTTTAAGTTTCAATTATCTTTTTTTTTTTTTTAATAGGGAACTCCTTTGAAAAAAGATGGTGAAGAATGTACTAATGAAGGCAAAGGAATAGCTGCACGAATTCTTGGACCATCCAAACCAGTATGTTTAGAAAATGATGAAACAAGCCCAAACTCCTTCCTACATAAAGTTTCCTTTTTACTCAAACCATAAATTTTATTTTTGTGTTGCAAAGTTTGAAGTATTCTAGAAATTGTAGGAGAGTGAGAGAGTGAATGGTTGAGGGAAACATAAATATTTAACAGTAGTAAGAGCCCCTTTGGCATTAAGCTTTTTATTTTAAAGTAGAATCAGTCAAATTGCTTTCAGTTTTTTTCTCGAGACGCATTCAGCTGCTCATTTGGAGATAGGGAATGTGGAGAGTTTGTTTCAACTAAGTTTGTAGTTTAGCTGAATTAGTGTTAGTGAAACCACAGTGAAGTCAGGAGGTTGAAAGTGTTTACAAGATAGTGATTATAATGATTGCAATGTAAACAGGACAGGAGAAGACAACCCCATGGGTTGAAGGATCTTGAGTTGAAGTACTAGAGGCCCGCATACAACCGCCTTGCAAAACCTGCCCGTCCACATGACAAGAACTCCAGTGGAGTTGTTTATGGCAGCATAGTAACAGATCATGGTTCTTGTTCAAGACTTCAGATAGGGCCACAATTATGGGAGCTGGAAAGAATCTGGCTCCCTTTCCACCAGTGGATCCTTTCCCCTGCCTCACAGGCATGCACATGCTCTGTCTCTAGGTAAAAAGTACAGCATTTGGCTTAGCTTCACGTACTTCCGGTTTTCTAAAGACCGGTTCTTTGAATGCTTTTTGTTACTTAGATAAGCTCCATCAACTGTAAAATAAGTATTGGTGGATTTATGGATTTCAAAAGAACAACTAACATACTGAATTCCTGATTCCAGTCTGTTCTACTGGAGGTGTCAGAATGCCAAATGCTAACGCAAACAGTGCATTTTTCTTCCAAAAGGAGGAAAGAGGGTGGGAATGAGAGGATGAATTCCTATCAGTTTAGGAGGATGTTGCCATTGGGAGTTCTTGCGTAATTTGAGAATGTAAAACCTAGGAGGTTTCTTATCTTTGTTATGTAGGAGGAAACAGGAATTCTTGGTTTAACTTAGGCTGGGCCTGGGAGGAGTTTGCTGGTTACGATGAGATCTAACCCCTTATTGGAGATGATTTTAAAAATCTTTGGCCACCTCTATGGCCATCTTTGGCAAGATCTGCGTTTGGAATTTAATAGCAGCCACATTTATTAAAGCAAAGAAATTTCCCTCATTTGTCGTCCCATGTAGTCCGATAGTATTTGATAGGCGGGGACATTTTTAGCATATTAGGACTAAATATTTTGAAAGGCAAGTTGCCAGGAGAGAGCTTACTTGATTTTCTTCTAACTGCTGTATTTTCCCCCATCTTTTAGCCTCCTTCAACATATAATCCACATAAACCTGTTCCTTATCCGATACCTCCATGCCGACCACATGCAACTATTGCACCAAGTAAGGAGTTCCCTTATTTTTTACTTGTTTTTCTTTTTTGCTGTTTGTTTATTAAATTGAAAGTAAGTGCTGGTCTATGTGGTTGGGAAATCTGTAGCATTTATGAAATGCTACTGTGAGCTTAATTATGCCCATAGTTAGCTAGTAGTGTCCTGGCCTACAGCACTGCAGCAGACAGTTTATTTAGGATATTTTCTTTATGATAAATTAATTAGATTATTTTTAGTCATTCATTATTTATGGGTTTTCACTTTGGCAAATCATCTTGAATTCCTTTTTTGGTAGTTGGTAGTTCAGAGGCATCATTCATGCGTTTAACTTTAGAAAGTCAAGTATATGTGTTGGGCAGAAAAGACAAATAATGTAAGTATAGGGGGTTCTGCCTGCCATGCCATTCACTGAGCTTTTCCCTGCAATGAGTATGCAGTGGGAAATAGGAATCTCTGGTTGTTTCATTTGGTGTCAGTTTTCACTTAACTCTAGACCTGAACCTCCATATAAAATCAACTCTATTAAATAGGAGTTTTTATAATAAATTGAATAGCTGCATTAATATAGTTTGAACTCCTAGTCACAGAACAATACTAGTCACAGAACAGTACTAACGTATATTTTTTTCTATTGTGTTTTTATTTTAGGTGCTTATAACAATGCAGGTCTGGTACCATTAGCGAATGTCATAGCTCCACCTCCACCTCCATATACTCCTAATCCTGTAGGAACAGGTAAAGTCATGTTATTTGGGGGTGTTTAAGTAACTTACTCATACACAAGTGTACACTTGGAACGGACAGTTGTTTGGCATGACGTATTCTAACAGAGGGAACACAAGCTCAAGAGTCTGAAGGATCTGGAAGTGAATCCTTGGTAATACTGGACGGTTTTCATAGTCTTGATGGACTTCACTTTGTCTATTTGTAATATAGGATAACATTTTAATAGCATTTGTTCAGTAACATGTTTAATGAATATTAGGTGACCCTATCATGTGTTGTGTGCTGTGGATACAGAGGTGCACAGAGTCATGTTTGCAAAGGGTTTAGTCTAGTGAAAAAATACAGATGAGGAAAGAGAAGGCCATTTCAATTTATTCTACATTATTGGTTCTCAATTGCACATTTTTTATAGTTTAATTTCTCTGAAATTAGAATGTGATTTATAGCAAATGGCATCTTAGATTCAAAGAGATACGTTGGAATGATCAGTGCTGTGATAGGGTTAGGGTGCTATGGAAACTGATAGGAGAGGCATCCAAATCAGCCCCACTAAAGTAAATGTGAGCTGCTTGCATAATATACTGTTAAAGGTTGTTGACCCGATAATGAAGCTGCCATTTAATTGAATTAAGTTGAGGAAGAAACAGGTGAAAACAGACTGATAATGAAATATGAGGAATGACAGAGCAACAATGAGGTGGTTTCTCTGTAGCCTGGAACTACCTGGGGCACTTTTAAAAAAATATCCTTAGTTCCCCACTTGTAGAGATTCTATTCAGTGTATTGTGATAGGGGGTGCCTGGTATTTTTATTTTTTTTAATGACCTACTGGTGGTTTTTTAAGCAAGTTTGGGAAATGCTAGAATTTGTGCACAGAGAACCCAAGAGAGATCAAAGTATCAGCTTTTTTTTTCAAGGATCTTTATTAAGTGCCAGATTGAAGAGAGCTGGGGGACTTTCTGCCTCCAAACTTTTATTAAGAATCTTTGGACACTAGAGTAGGCACTTTCTGACTCAGCAAAGGAACTGTCAGCAACTGAAATTGATGGATGAATATGTATGGAGTTGACAGCGGGATAGCAAAGAATACTCTGCACAAAGGCAGTTTATCACATGCGGATTAGAAGAGTAATTACTTGGGGAAGGGGTGAATTGGGCACTGCGTGCCTGGCGGAGGTAGGCAGGAGCTGGAATTCAGCCCACTGTAGCCTAAGTTCCACGGCCAGTTGGCGTGATTGTCTCCCCATTCACCTTGCTAATGACATAAAGACTCCATTCGAGTGGCCTTGGGTCACATATGTAAACACAGGCTAGTTATGGGAAAAAGAACTCTCATGAGTGTTAAAACTTTGATGTGCAATGGAGAAGTATCATTGACTTAATGAATGCCACCATTTGGGTAAATGACTCCTACCATGGAGAGGAAGGGCTCATAAAAAAGCAGTGAGAAGGACTAAAACACCCCAACACTTGCCAGGCCAACCTTTTTCAGTGGGTCTTTTGGTAACACGGGATATGAACAATAAATGGTTTCCCATATGTTGTCAGACTATTCTCCAAAAACTCTATACCAGTTTAAACCTGTCCATAACAGTATATGAGGCTACAGTTTCTTCACACCCTTTCAACATGGAAGATTTTCAGTTTTTTAACTTTGCCAGTCTGGTAAACTAATTTAGCTCACATTTTTGTTTGTGTTTTTTAACAAAAAATTAATTTTTATTTATATCAGTTGTTGTTCGTTTTACTCATGAGTTTGATGGTTCTTTATTAAAATTCCACTGTAGTTAATTTATTATTATATACTAATTCTACTGCCAGATTTGTAGTGTGTTCTAATGTTTCTTAAGGCAGGCTCCCCCTTATATATTTTTTATTTTTATTATCGTTAGAAATCTTGCATCTGAACCTTAAGATCATTTTCTACAACTTAAAACAATAGGGGTGTGTGTGTGTGTGTGTGTGTGTGTGTGTGTGTGTGTGTGTGGGTACAGAGAGAGAGAGAGCTATATAGTAATTTCAGAAGAACTGACATTTTTATGATAGTAAGTCTTACCATTCAGTTATGTGTATATATCTTTATAGCATGTCAAGCTGGTAGTGTTTTCTTCCCCAGGGTTTATATTATTCCTTTCAAGAAGATACTGTAGTTTTCTATATGCAGGTTCTATTCCTTAAATCTGTCTATAGAATTTAGAGATATTTTTTGGTTACAATTATAAATAGAATGTTTCATTTCTAGGTGCTTATTACTAATTACCCTCTCTACTTTTTTTTTAAGTCTCTTGAGTTTTCTAGATAGATATAAAATAATATCAGCTGAGTTATAGTTTTACTATAAAATATTTCTTTGTTTCCTAGGCCTTATTGAGTAATAATATTGTCCTGACTTATTTTTATTTCATAAAAAATATTTTGCCTATACCTTTATTTTAAACTTTTTTCCCCTATGATTTTATTTGGTAGATTGGCTTGGTTTGTAAATTATATATAGCTGAATTTTTATTTTTAAACCTGTTAGACTTTTAATAGGAATTTTTAATAATAATAAAAATTACACATCTGTTCTTAGTCCTTCCATTTTATTTTTATTTTCATTATTCTTTTATTCCAGTTTTGTTTTTCTTACCTTTCGCTAAGTTGTATTGGTCAAATTGCCATTTTATTCTTTTAACAACTCTTCTCTCCTTGACTCCTTGACCCCACCCAAACTTAGAAATTTTCTCTAATATCGCCAATGATTACCTTCTTATTCTTAATTGTTGTCAGTATACAAAAACTTAAAACTATTCTATATATCATTTTACTTCCATATTCTCTCTCTCTTTTTTTTTTTGAGATGGAGTTTCACTCTTGTTGCCCAGACTGGAGTGCAGTGGCCAATGTCGGCTCACCACAACCTCCGCCTTCCAGGTTCAAGCAATTTTCCTGCCTCAGCCTCCCAAGTAGCTAGGGGTTACAGGCATACCACCATGCCTGGCTAATTTTTTTTTTTTTTTTGTATTTTTAGTAGAGACAGGGTTTCTCCACGTTGGTCAGGCTGGTCTCGAACTCCTGACCTCAGGTGATCTGCCTACCTCGGCTTTCCAAAGTTCTGGGATTATAGGCGTGAGCCACTGCGCCCAACCTCTCCTTTTTAAAATCAATTTGTGTGTTTTGTTGGGATACTAGACATTTTTGCTTCTGATATTTAATTTCTTTAAAATTGCCTTTGATCATGCTTGTTATTGTTTCTTCTGTTTGTTTTATTCTTTGTCTTGATGTGCCTGTTATAATTTTCTTTTGGTAGAAAATGACTTTAAGAAATTTCTTCAGAAAGGACACACGTATAGAGTTGTGGATGGGAAATTTAATTCCAGATAATTTTCTTTATTGGGAACTTGGTCTCTTTCTGTAAGCTTACAAAGAATTTTTTTTATCTTTAGATTTCAGAAATTTTACCAGTATGTTTAGGTGTGTATCTTGTCATTAATCTTTTCTGGCATTCTGTAAGTTCTTTTGATGTGAAAACTCAAAGTCTTTAAAGCTTAGGAAAATTTTGTTTTCGTTATTCTTTTAATTGTTGCATTTTCTTCTGCTTTTTTTCCCCTCCTCCTGCTACTCTTACTTTACATTTTCTGTATTTGCCTTCTAAGCCTATTACCTATTCATTTATGACATCTTTTCCATTAAAAATTTTTTTTTGTCATTCTAAGTGATATTTGTTTCTTGTTTCCAACCATAGTTTAACTTGTAGTCATTTTATTTCTATATTTATTATTCTTTCCATTTATTAATTTGGAATCAGATTTTTATATGTAGAAGTCTTCTCTGCTTATTTCCCAGTAGTTTGTGTGTGTGTGTGTGTGTGTGTGTGTGTGTGTTTGTGTGTGTGTGTGTCAGGTTTTAAAAGTCCTTTTTCTTTAATTAAATCTCCATTGTTCTGGTGGTTATTTTTTGTCACCTCAGTCAAGCTCGTGAATTCCTTAGACAAGCTGTGGTTTTTCTTTGCTCACTATACCAGGGCATGGCGGTTTCCTTTACACTGTATGCCTGTCACAGTATTGGTTTCTTGGGCAGTTATTGTCAAGCCATAAGAGGGTAAATTTTTCTCCCTTTGTATCCTTGGCTAATGGGCTGTTTGGATAGATCCTTTACCTTGAGGAGTGTGCTTTAGGTTGTCAGTCTCACAGGCTTCAAGTCAGCCTCAACTAGGCTAGTTCTCCATGGTAGTTCCTAATATAGGGCCTTTCCCAAGCTGAATACAGCAAATGGGCAGGACAGTTTCTTTCTGTTGGCTTGGACAATCCACAGTGAATGGCAGTGAATTCTACACTTATTCATCCAGCTGCCACCTCACTTCTCAGCCTTCCCACTCCTGTAGGCACTGGTACTCAGAGGAGCTGTCTGTCAGGTCAGCCAATGATAGTGGTCCTCTCTGCACTACAGCTGCAGGGTACACTTTCTCCTGGATGGCACCCTCAGGCCAGCATCTTTCCAGAAAGTGTTCTTGAATACAGTATATGTGTAAAATTAACAGTGTGTATTTAAAACTTGACAAGCTAAGGTGGAGATGCTAGGGGATAAAAGAGCACTCACTCAGTTGCTGGTAATCCTCTTGCTCTTCAGATAGAGTAGTAAAGTATTAGTAGTAATAATAGTAGAGTTACTACTATTTTTATTTATTTTCCCATATGTATACATTTTTCCTAACACAGTCCATAAATATTTATATCCTCTGTTTTTTTATCCAAATATCTGTTTATTATGGTGGCAAATATTTGATTAAAGTTTAAAATGAACTTTTTTAAATTTTTATATAGAGAATGAAGACCTTTCCAATCTGTCAAAACCTGTACAGAATCAAAGTAAGTAGCAAATTTGATCCAGAGATAATGGATATCTGTCATGGTTTGCTCTGTTATTCACTGAGAATAATTTGAGTATATTTGGAATTGTTATGTTTTAGGAAAAGTTTCTGGTTAAAGAATATAATTCATACTTGTTAAAAGTGGTTTACTAGTGTTACATATTATATACATAACATGAAGTGCACATGTTAACTGGATTTAAAATTAATCTTAGGACTTTTATACAATTTGCAATGTAGTGTAATGTGTAATGTAAGTACTACGTAGCATTGCATTCACATTCACTTTACATTCTGTGATACTGGAAACCTCATCTGTTTTTTGATATAAACACATGGGATGATAAAAATCCTTTTTGACAAATGCTAGTCAGATTTTATTTTTAGAGTTCATTATTTCAATAAGTATTATTAAGCGTATCTTGATGTAGAAAAGAACAAGGGGCACCAAAGCAGAAAATGGAATTGAAAAATGAAAATGAAGTGTGTCCTACACAGTGCCTCCAGATGGCAGCAGTGCTGCGACGTTGTATTTTTCCCCTAGGTGATGATCTGTGTGGTCAGGAAGGAGAAGCTTTCCTGTATGAGACCAAACTGACATCAGTTCTTGTTTAGCAAAGTAGCACAATAGCCTGACCTTTGTAGTACATAGTTAGGAGTCTCAGTGGGAGAATTCCATTCCCTGAGAACAGTGCCTAGCAGGTGCTTCTCAGCTGGTAGTTTCTAAAGGAGGTAGCATAGTGGGGTGTAAAGAACACTAAGTGAAATGTCAGGACATCCAGTTTCTTATTCTGCCTCTGGCACCACCTAGTTTTGTGACCTTGAACAGGTAATTTAACTCCCGTGAAAAGGAGATTGAAGAAATTTCAGCTTTTATGTTCAACTTTATTATTTTATGTTCAAATGTTTTTGAAGGGAGTAATCAGGTTAGTTGTTGTAAGTACCATTGGCAGGAATAGCATATTGTTTTCCTATGTTGTACGATGTTAGCATGATTAAGATTTTATTTTTTCCTTTTGGAACTGTATTAAGAAACAGAAATTAAGACAAACTAGTATAGCAGTTAAAGATGTGAGTCTGAAAGACCCAAGTCTTGGCTCCATCATGTAGTAGCTGCATGATCTTTTATCCAGTTGCTTAGTCATAGCAACCCTCAGATTGCCCATCTGTCAAATGAGGGTGTTAGTTTCTATCTCTGAGAGTTATTGTGAGGACAAGTGAAATGATGGGCCTAACTTAGCACAGGGCTTGACAGATCATGTTTTATGGTTAATAACCAAATTAGATGACTGGAAAGTGCTGTTTATTATGGTATGTGGTTGGGATTTTTTTTATTTTTGTTCGTTTCATTTTTACCTGCAAGTGCTATGATTAATAATGCATAGCTTTTGCTTTATTAAATAAAAAGATATCCACAGAGGCTGCTATAAATAACACTCTAGGATAACTTGGTTTTACCTTCAGATTTGTCATTAGCTACGTGGGCTTCAGCATATAGTTTAATAAATGAGATAGTGATTTCTCAAATGATACCCAACACTTACAGACTTAAATACCTTTTTGGTACATTATTTACAAACATAAGATTAGGTATATATTCCTTATGCTTCTAGTTCTTATAAAAGAAATTAAGTACAAAAAACATACAAATCCATTTTTATAGGTACTGTAAGTTTAAAATGATAGCTAGTCTTATTGAAACCAAATCACTGCTTACAACCATTAATATGGTCAAGACTTAAGGACTTTTGAGTTTCAGTTTATGTACTTAAGTATGACTGTCAATTTTCCAATCATTTTTTTTTCTAAAACAACTACAAAATTTGTTCAGCCCAATGTGACACCCTTTGGCCTTCACATAGTGCAAATGAATTATGTATGTGTTGTCTACCTCCATTTTCTTCCTATTGTCCCTTCCCATCTATGAGTAGCATAGTGTATTCGTTGACCATGTCAGCTTGCTTATGTCAAAAGAATCTTAATTATACATACATTTTAAAATGTGTTAGTCCATGAAAATATTTCTCAGTTGGTTATCACTGCAACAGGAACATTCTCTGTTTACAACTGAAACAGAATTTGATGTGAGTACCGTATCAGATGATAGTTGTCTTTATCACATTAGCTACCTAAATCATGATATCCCTTGACACCAAGGTTATCACAGGTGGGGATAGCCATTGAATACATTCAGAGGGGAGCCCACATCATCCCCCCAAATGCTTATTATTTGTAGAGTTTATCAGAATAAAAATACTATAGCAAACTCTAGAAATAGTGTTGGGAATAGTCCTTGAGTGGGTTTGGGAACTGTAGTTTGAGGTAATTATGATATATCCAGCCCAGCAGACACTCATTAACTATGTCGGTGCTGTGTTCTGTGCTAGGTACTAAGACTATAAAGATGAATTAGACACAGCTTTTGCCCCTAAAGGAGTTGCCAGGTAAAGGTTGGGGGTTAATGTAGCGTAGAGTGGTCAGTATGAGCAAATGTATGGGGGTGGGGTGGGGGCAACTGTACAGATTAACAATCTGGAATATTAAATTCAACTCACAGAGTGGCAACAAACAATACTGGAGAGCTGGGCATGAATCCTGGAAAGCCTCGTATGGCCCTGCAAGGGAAGCCATGTTCTGAAAGCTCCTATGAGGGGGACTGACTGACTCTAGATAAGTAGATTGAAAGAATTAGAGGTAAAGTCAGTGCAGCAGCACTAATCACAATTAAAATAAATGCTTTAATTTTTAAAAAGTGGAAAAATAGGAAAGGACACTTTACAAGCTTCTGAAAACTTCCTGTGATTTGGAGGGCTATTTTGAACAGAGTCTAGACGACAACGGATCTGACTGGCTCCAGAGTAAAGATCTGAGAAATGGAACCCAGCAATTTAGATATTACAATAGCCATATGTTATACTTGTCATTTTTTATTTGGTATTTGGTAAATATGACAAAAATGGTTATGCTTTTTAATTCAAAATTTGACATTTCAGCATGATGATACATTCTTGCCTTTTTTCCTCCTTCCATATAGCATTTTCCACCCCAGCAAGTCAACTCTTTTCTCCTCATGGTTCTAATCCTTCAACACCTGCTGCAACTCCTGTTCCTACTGCATCCCCAGTCAAGGCAGTCAATCATCCATCAGCATCAGCAGCTGCCACCGTTTCTGGAATGAACCTGCTGAATACTGTCCTTCCTGTCTTCCCAGGGCAGGTCTCCTCAGCCGTTCACACACCTCAGCCATCAATACCAAACCCAACAGTTATCAGAACCCCTTCATTGCCCACTGCACCTGTTACATCCATCCACAGTACAACCACCACTCCTGTTCCTTCCATTTTTTCTAGCCTAGTGTCACTGCCAGGTCCTTCTGCCACTCCTACCCCAGCCACTCCTACCCCAGGACCTACACCACGGTCCACTCTTGGTTCCAGTGAAGCATTTGCTTCTACTTCTGCACCTTTCACTAGCCTCCCCTTTTCCACCAGCTCTACTGCTGCTTCTACCAGCAACCCAAATTCTGCTTCATTGTCATCAGTTTTTGCAGGGCTCCCTTTGCCCTTACCACCAACATCCCAAGGCCTGTCCAACCCGACTCCTGTAATTGCTGGTGGCTCTACTCCCAGCGTTGCCGGTCCACTTGGTGTGAACAGTCCTCTTTTGTCTGCGTTAAAAGGTTTTCTGACATCCAATGACACCAATTTAATCAGCTCCTCTGCTTTATCCTCTGCTGTCACAAGTGGGCTGGCTTCACTATCTTCTCTTACTCTTCAGAACTCTGACTCTTCTGCTTCAGCCCCTAACAAGTGCTATGCCCCATCAGCCATCCCTACCCCGCAGAGGACTTCCACTCCAGGGTTGGCCCTGTTCCCAGGCCTGCCGTCTCCTGTGGCTAACTCAGCTTCCACTCCCCTGACATTGCCTGTACAGTCTCCTTTAGCCACTGCTGCATCAGCTTCCACGTCAGCGCCAGTTAGCTGTGGCTCCTCAGCCTCCCTTTTGCATGGCCCCCACCCAGGTACCTCAGATCTGCATATTTCATCTACCCCTGCTGTAACAACTCTTCCTGTTATGATCAAAACTGAGCCCACGAGTCCTACTCCCTCGGCCTTCAAAGGTCCATCTCATTCTGGGAATCCCTCTCATGGCACTTTAGGTTTGTCAGGGACATTGGGCCGTGCATATACTTCGACATCCGTGCCCATCAGTTTATCTACTTGCCTTAATCCTGCATTGTCAGGTCTCTCCAGCTTGAGTACTCCTTTAAATGGTTCAAATCCCCTTTCCTCTATTTCCCTTCCACCACATGGTTCCTCCACTCCCATTGCACCAGTATTCACTGCTCTTCCTCCTTTTACTTCTTTGACCAACAATTTTCCTTTAACTGGCAACCCATCTCTTAATCCATCAGTATCTCTCCCAGGGTCATTAATAGCCACCTCATCTACTGCTGCCACCTCCACATCTCTCCCTCATCCCAGCTCGACGGCAGCTGTTCTCTCAGGGCTTTCTGCTTCAGCACCGGTCTCAGCAGCACCTTTCCCCCTCAACCTGTCCACTGCTGTTCCCTCACTTTTCTCAGTTACTCAAGGGCCTCTGTCATCTTCAAATCCCTCCTACCCAGGCTTTTCTGTGTCTAATACCCCAAGCGTTACCCCTGCTCTTCCCTCATTCCCGGGGCTGCAGGCGCCCTCTACAGTCGCAGCTGTCACACCACTACCTGTGGCTGCCACAGCCCCATCCCCGGCTCCAGTCCTTCCAGGATTCGCCTCAGCATTCAGTTCCAATTTCAACTCCGCTCTTGTTGCACAAGCCGGGTATGTGGATAGTTTGGAAATAGGATAAAATTATTCTTCACCTAACTTGTAGTTCACATTGCATTTCAAGTCATCCAAATGAATGTCAAAATCTAAATGATGTTTTTCTGGGCTGAAACTTTAGCACTCAAAAATGTTTTATGAACCATGTTAAGATAAATATATAAAATATTAATGCCTGTTGACATAATGTTTGGATTTGTATTTGGTAGTTTTATTTATAAGACAACAGAAAGGATTATATGCAAAACAGACTCACTGAATTTCGAATAATATACTTCACAGTAGAGAGTAAGATTCATATCAGGGAACGGCTGATTTTTATGGTCCTTCCAACAGAGGAATAAATTCTAAAGTTTTTGTTTCGTTTTTTAATTTTAAGTTTGTATTTGACAAATATGGAAGCAGTAGCTTTTATGTCTTGTCTGCAGTTAACTTGTTTTTCTGTCAATTGTTTTAGTTTATCATCTGGACTTCAAGCTGCAGGCAGTTCTGTTTTTCCAGGCCTTTTGTCCCTCCCAGGTATCCCTGGGTTTTCTCAGAATCCTTCACAATCATCCTTGCAAGAATTACAGCATAATGCGGCTGCACAGTCAGCATTGTTACAGCAGGTAAGCAGCAATGGCTGGCATAAATTACATGGTAACATGTGTAACCAACTTCTGTAGTGATAACGTTGCAGTATCATTTGCGATATCCCAACATTGGCAAAAAATGGCTCTTAGCAGAATGCATAGAGATTTGATGATGATTAGTTCTCTCTAAATTTGTAAATTATGCTTGTCTTCTTTCAGGAGAGTAACAGAGGTGGTAGGATATAGTCATCTGTATGAATTGTTTTTCCTTCCTGCTTATAGATTTTACTTGATAAAATTTAAGAGTCTGTTTATGACAGTTAAATATTAACTTGTCTTCTATAATTCAAGCTTAATGATTGACCGTTAAAGCACATTATCTGTAGAAAACCTGTTGACTTTTGAGAGAATATTAAATATTTTAATGACAATTCTATGCATCTCCTTCACCTGAAGAAATTCGAACATTTTCTTAAAAATTTTAGGTGACTGAGCAGACTTTATTGTGCCTCAGAGTTTTGTCTTTCTTTCCTATTCTGAATATCTCTGTGTGGCATGGGTAGAAGCAAGTGCAGGCTGGAATGAACTTGGCACTCTGCTAAACCACACGCTCTTCTTTCCATCAGGTCCATTCAGCTTCGGCTCTGGAAAGCTATCCAGCTCAGCCTGATGGGTTTCCTAGTTATCCTTCAGCGCCAGGAACACCATTTTCTTTGCAACCAAGCCTGTCCCAAAGTGGGTGGCAGTGAATACTTTTAACTTTTATTCTCCTTCAGAGCAACATCCAAATTGCCTCAGAACTGCAGTGAACAATCTGACAAATGTGAAGCTGGCCAAAAATTGGAAAATGAGAATGAGGGTAATCCTGGAGAAATTGTGACAACAATTTGAAATTGTGGTTGCATTTTAGAAAATGGTTTTAAGTATGAACACTCCCCTATGTAAATATGCTGACAATAAATTGTATGGAGAATGGTATTTAAAAAGTGGAGACTTTTCACCTGTCCTATAAAATTTTGAATTGTGTATGTGATCTACATAGAAAGAATATTAAAGAGTAGATTGAACTCTTTATAGCCGAATACAGCCTTAAATATGCTTGTATAGCATCCACTGGCAGAAATAATAGTTGTGCCTCAGACTTGGGGGTTGCATGTGGCCCTGGGGGAGTTACGACCCTTGGTATGCATGAGCGGTTCCTATTAGCATCAGTGGGAACTCAGTACTCTATATGTATCCACAAAAGGGAACTTGAGACCCACAGTTATTCTTAATTTCTGATATTAACAACCGTACATACTGCTGAATTTAACTCAAAATATTTCAGGTAAGTGAAAGTGGTGCTTAATGTAGACTATAGAATGACTTTCAGGTGTCTTCAACTGAATATATATATCCAGAACTGCATCCTTATAGAAATACAAGCAAGATTTAGGATAATTTGCCTTCAAAACAGTTTTCCTAATCTCAGCAGTATCCAGTGAGTGAAGAACACTTGACTGACTCTTGGGCCACCTCTACTACTTACTGTACTATGGAAGCTCCCGGTGAATGTTTACAATTATGGGATGTAGTATTTCTATTTGTACTTTAAGTCAAATGCTTATATGTAATATGTGACAACAAATAGAGAAGACTGGCTCTGTTAGTAATTATGCAGTATGTACTCTATTTAAGGATCTGTGGTAGTATAACATGAGCGAATGTCATTAATTTTGGAGTAATAACTGCCACATGTGGGGAGTAGGGGAGTAAGGAGAATAAATTCCAATCTGTGATTAAAAGTAAACTATAGACTCTACTGTAGTACATTTCAGGATCTAGAAGTTTTACTTTTATAAAGATAGTGTCCGGAAGATGTTGCCAATGTATTTCACTTCAACATAGGGAACAAACTTTTTAAGTATATTAATAAACCTGTATGGTTAGTTTTTAACAGTTTTTTAAAATAAACTTTATGGATATGACAAATATTCTGTGTGTTTTGCTAAGTGCTTGGATAGGTTTTCTAATTTTGTGTACGTGCTAGGGTTAATATATTGAACATTTTTACCCAAATTTAGTTGTAACTTTATACTACTGATTGCTCATTCGTTTAAATGATATCTTAATGTAAAAGTCATAACCAACACATAAACAGACTGATTTATGTCTTTAAACACAGAATGTAAGCTATAGTTTACTCTGATACCAGTTGCTAGAAGTTGCCGTTTGTTTTTCTTAAATCTATACCCATAAAACTTCTTTTAAGATTATATTGTGTTTTTTATATATGTTGACCATTCATTCAGAAAATAATTATTGAATGAGTAGTCTTGATACAATGTGATGCCACAACAAGGTGTGTTTCTGCTATCCTATGAGCCCCTTGAAAAGAGGAGCTATATCCTGTTCATCTTATAGATCCCTGGCCTCACACATAATTAGCCATTCAAAGCTATATATGAAAGTCAATGTTTTTAGAATCCTTGCACTAATTCCTAGAGGCTAGTTTTATGTATATGTTTCCCAACTATATGGGATGAGTAACCTAATTCACTAAAGAATCCAAGATGTAAGTCACATAATAAGTGGTAAATCTGAATCAAGCATCTACTGTGAATACTTCTACTAACAAGTGCTAAGAAAACACGAGAAGTGAGGGGAGTATCTTATTACCTGAGAGAGTCTAGAAAGATTTATCAATGACATTAAAGATAGCAACAGATAAAATGCCAGATAACTCCACAGGGAATTACTCTATGTTCACTTTAACTTACTTAAAGTGTCGATTTGCTGAGTGTGAGGCAAATACGTAACTGATTATTCCACCACCTACTTCTTTTCTCCTGCAACACGTGGATTCAGTAATGTGACCATATCTTCCCTCCTTTCCCTCAAGCCTGCTTTTTCCTTTTAAATATTGAAGCCCTCAAAACAATCTTTGGAAAAAATGCACAGAGCACACATTGTTCCTGTGGTTTTGTGTCCCTTTTTTTCAGGCATGTCCTTAACCTTGGCTAAATAACCCCTAAATTGATTGAGACTTGTCTCAGATTCTTTTTGGTTGGGGAAAGTAGGAGACAGATGTGGACAGTGCAGCATCACAGCTCTGCAATCACTTCATGATGGGGAGGACAGGCCATGTGACTCCTCCCAGTTCAACTAGCATCTGGAGACTGGTTCTTTGTAAAAATCTTTTTGTTCAGAAAGTGACTATAATACCATCTATGATTATGCTCTTTTCCCCACTTCCCCTAGCCTTGTAGGCTCTTTTCCCTTCACCTGCAGCACACGTGGAATATCCCTACATGTAACTATACTGCGGTTAAGGGATTTCAAGCTTAGATTGACAACCATGAGACTATGAGCCTATTGAGGACAGGGGCTACTGTGTCCCAGCTCTTAGCCTGTTATCTAACACATAAGAAGTCCTTCTATAGATGTTGGCCAACTTGAATTACACCAAATGGAACCAGTCACAGAAGAGGGCCAGTAGAGTTCAGGTGTGTGTGAGTAGCCTCTCCTGGCCCAGGGATGGAGACACTGAGCTCCCACTCTGGCTCCAAGAAGCTGAGAACCTATGGATTGGTTTCTTCTGAGGTCTGGGATTGTCAAGTGGCAGGTGTCATCTTGGAGGCCTTGACCTTCTGTTATGGCAGATGCTCAAGGACTTCTTACAGCTAATTTTGGTCCTGTTCTTGGGTCCTCTTTCATCTCTTCCCCAGGCAGCTAAAGGACAGCCTTCTAGCACATGTTCTTGTCAGATTCGTCACCTCTCCTATTAAGGTTTCCTCCCGCCTGGCCCCCATAGAATTTCTCACTTAGCCGTTGAAGGAAATACAAAGAACCAGATGGGAAGCACTTTCAGTATTTGTCAGGTGGGCAACACAATCTCACTGCTGCTGAGCAGGCTAAGAAATTGCCCAGGTTGTGTATCGATTGCTAGTTATAAACGGAAGGTCTTGGGCTCCCCCATTTGGTTCTCTGATAACCTCACCTTTTCTGATTTCAGCTCTGGAAATAATACTTTCAGCTTGCAATGAGAAGTGGTCAAAATAAATAGACCGGTCTGTTTCCTCATATAGTTGTAGCTGAGAACACAGAATGTCTTCAGGAAAGATGGTCCAGGGAGAAATTTCTCTGATCAGCATCCTAGGCATTGCTGCTTATTGTAATTGTCGTTCATTTAGTGACTTTTCTGAACTAATTCCATACAGTCTTTGTTCGGCCACTGTAGTCTTTACTCAGTTTCGTTGTTAGCTAGTGATTGTACAGATCGCTCCTTAAACTTGAGACCAATTAGTATTTCAGTCTTTGCTGAAAGATTATTGCATGTGTTGGAGCATGCCTTCAACACTCAACCAAGCAGTTGAAAACTCTATCTTAGTCTTCACTTTCCCTGCATAGAGCCTCAAACTCAGCTAGAAGTAAGAGCTTAAGGCCTTCTCGTGTGTTTTCCTGTGTATATGCATAGTGCTACACATATGTATGAACTTCTATATTCCTATGAATATGGCTGAGATTTTAAAAGTCTCTATAAACATCTCATTTTTCAGCATTTTCTTTTAAGCTTTCTGGTTAATGCGTTGTTTGATCCAACTGTTACCACATCTAGCAGATGCAACATTTTAAACACTTGCCTATACATGTTTTTGTTTGTTTTCAGTTTCTTCCCCACCATCACTCTCTGTATAGGTTTTTGGTACTGCATGAGCTCTAAGTGAAGTTACATAAAGAGAAGTCTTTCCAGTCTAGTCCTAGGATAGCACCAGACAGGTCAAATTAATGCCGGTTCTTTGGGAATTAGGCTTTGGAAACACTCAAGCTCTACTCTATTCTGCTGTATTTTGTAACAGGAATGCTGTTATTTTTCAAGACTACCACTGAACTGGGGGAAAGGAGAATGCAAGTTAAAACACAGTAAAATGTGCTGTTCTTCTGGAGAGCTCGCCTTTCATTTATTTATTTATTTTTTGAATGCATGCTTCCAGATTTCTGTAAGCCTTTGGTTAATTTCCAAAGTTCTGAAAAAGCTGATTCTACCACATTACTTGTCAGATTTTTGTTGCTTTTATTGAGAGGTGAATTTTCAAAGGCTCTTACTCCATTATTTTTACTAACGTCACTCCTCTTTGGTTATTTTAATAGAAATAACATAACTTAATAACTCAATATGCCATGTTTAATGGGTCCCTAAAAGTAATTCTGTGATATATAAAGTTGTTCTACATGGGAAGATACTGACACAAGATTTGAGAAAAAAATTAGAATAAAAATATTGTTGTATTAAAATTGTTTCAAATGTTACAAGATAATTGTTAAGAGGAAAAATGATTCGTTTGTGCTTACAATTGCTGGAGTCCAACATGTTTAATGATGGTGGATGGAGATAGACTAAAATTTATCATGGCCCCATTCACTGGAGGATTTGACATTTATCGAAACTGAGAAGCTGCTAACACAGAAAAAACAGAGATGATCTTGGAAAGCAGCAACCATGAGGGCCAGCCTTATTCCCTTTTAGGTGGCCAATGATCTCTCTGCTTTAGTCACGAATCAATATTCCAGTGGCATCCCAAATGAGTTCCTCATGATTTCATCATCTCCACTCCTTGGGACCCAGACACATGTCACTTTCTCTCCCACTGCCTACAATGCTGTGCCAGCTTCATTTCAGTTTTCCCGTCAATGCTTACTTTAGGGGATCACAGTGGATGAGGTCTGTACATTCATGGTGATCAATAAATAAAGAATGGGATTAGTTTAGAGACAGAGTAATTACAGTGATTGGGAATATGGAGTCAATCCTAAATTTAACACATAGAATTTGTTTAACATGTATTGAAGGACTGGCAAAGGAAAAAAGAAACACTGAAATAGCAAAAAATAATCTCAAGTTTCTTCTATTAGAAATGAAGCTACTGTAAGAGTTAAAGAAAGAGGAAAGAAACATGAAAAGTGGCTCAACAGTCAAAGACAGGTTTATTTTGGAGAATAAACCTGAGAGGGGCTTCTGGCTGATTTTGGTCAGGAGTGCTCTCTCTTATAGAGTCAGAGTATTTATTGGTTTTAGGGTGAGAGAGCTTATCACAGGGTTGGAATGTTTTCTTTGTGGGGGAGAAGTTTATGGCAGGGTTGGAATGTCTTTGGCTGGAGGGGCAGTTATCTTGGGGCTGACATCTTTTCAACCAGACGGAAAGTTATCTTGGGACTGGCATGTCTCTGGTAGGGGAGGGGTTTATCTTAGGGTTGGAGTGTTTCTGGTTGGAGATGTCATTTGTGGTTTATGGTCATGCTGACCTTAGCCATTAGGCTGATGCCTTTTGGATTTAGGCAGTTTTTGATCGAGGGGAACTTTAGAATGGTGGTGTTTGTCTAAGATGGCGACGATCCTGCTCTGTCAGCTACTTCTTAGGATCATCGTAAAGATTCAATGGGATAACATGTAAAGCAACTAGCAATGAGATATCACAAAAATATTTACCAATAAAGGACCATTTGCTCTTCCCAGCATGAAGAGATTGCTATAAATGTATTACTAATTGTTTCTAAATATAGAATATAGTGTCTCACCTAGTCTCCCTACCCTGGACTGCTCCAGCCAAGAACCATTCTTTTGGTATGAGAAATGCTGCCTTTGTTTACCATTGTGCTCACTAAGCCATGGTATTCTGTAGACTCCCACTTCCACTGCCATTATATTGTGGTGGGAGTAGCAAGTCTCCAGAGATGCAGGAGAGTATCAGGTGAGGTGGGTGCTGAGCTCTCTTACTTAGAGGGCTGGCTGATGTCACTAGAGCTCAAATTGCTCATTTCCTCCCATCTCCGTTGTGTATGGTTATTTTAGAGGAAGAATTATAGAGCCAGTAGACATGAGTACATGGTGAGTCTGAAATCAGTTAGGTTCATATGTAGGTTTTTGTTCATATTTTAATTATTTTCACAACAAAATCATCTCTAGGCCCACACATCTCCTAAGTCTAATGAGATTTTATTCAGTTCTATCTAAAAAGGAACTTGGCCTCAGTGTTGTTCTTTTGTTGCCTGTACTTATAACACATAATCTTTCAATAATTCTAGGAAAGTATTAATACTTGAATAATATTCATTACTATTTTAAGCCTCAGCTAGTGTTAATCAATTCTCATTTCAGTTTTAAAGCCCTTCAAACAATAGATGCTGCCACTAATTTTGGCCAAAATTTTCCTTTCTTAGTGATAGAAACAGCCCTCACCTAAACCACAGGGCTCACCCAAGAAACCTGATTTGAGACATGGGGCTAAACTTTTAAAGATTACCCTTTCATAGAAATCAATTCTTTGGTCTTTAGAGATGGCTGCTGTAATCATATTTTGTTCACCAATTACTTTAAGTTTATAAACCACTGCTTCACGAAAAATTTGTGTTCTCTGCCTGTGATTTTGTCGTTTGTGTACTGCACAAAGATTCAAGACAGAGGATGCACATAAGGACTGAAATAAAAACTTTGAGTGATGAAGTGTACATGTTTTGGCTGGTAAGAGTTAATTGTTAAATTTTCAGGAATTTTTCCAACTAGCTGATGTCACATTGATAACTTGGAACTGATGACGATAGGAGCATTTGCATTAGGAAATCAGCAAAAGCTGATTTGGAACTCTGCTTTCTTCAAACAGCTGATTGTTAAAATATCCCAGCACAATACTGGCTTGACTTACCACACCACGCATTCCCTGTGAAAAGTCCTGTTCCACTTACTAAGTGTATTAACTGTTTCTGATGCTGTGACATCTGGGGCCCTGCTGACCCAAGAGATACTGCCTCTCCTAGGGCTAGCCAATTCCTAGAGACAGTAGATGATTAGCCTGTGTGTATGACTTTCACATGCAAACCAACCCATCCGCAGCCCACACTCTAGGCCATTATTCACATGCCCGAATCACCCCAGAACTAGGTACCAAACAACTAGAGACAGTCCCTATGCCCTAAGGACTGCTGAAATTATCTAAACTAGCCAGTCCTAAACCTGTTTATCCTGCCTCACTTCTGCCTCAGACACCACAATGAAAGGTTTACCCATGTTTTCCCCTAGCTCCCTCTGCCTCCTGACCAACCCTGGTGCTTCTCCATGTGGCCTTCCATGGTGCGGTGTGCCTTCCTCCTCTTGCGATCTGTGAGTATAAAAACATGCTGTGTTTTTAATGGCGATCTTCTCCTTATCTGCTGGCATTGTCATACTCATATAATAATACAATCTACATTTAAAAACACCAAATTATGAGCCTGGGGTCTTCATCTCCAGGGATGGGGCTACTTTATTCCGATTGTCTACACAGACTAGGCACCTGTTTTAATGTACGCACAAGTGTCTGTAAAAATAACACAGTATGTGGATCATACCAACAGAAAATCATAATGTTATAAAGAAGTCTTCTTTGATTCTGGTCACTGCCTTTGGGGTCTTCTTTTAGAGACACTAGGGAACTACCAGTACCTCCCAATTTAGTGGTCTCTCTTTAATTAAGCCAAGTGGGGGTAGTGGTGGTGTGGAGAACACGGGAGTCCTGTCTTCATCAAACACGTTTGAATCACATCAGGCCATAGCTATGGTGCATTCTCATGGAGCCTAGATGTTTCTGACTCACTGTCTTTGGTATCAACTCTATGGAACGCTTGGGGAAATATGTTCCCCTCTTTTTTTTTTTTTTTTTGAGACGGAGTCTCGCTCTGGGTTCACGCCATTCTCCTGCCTCAGCCTCTCCGAGTAGCTGGGACAACAGGCGCCCGCCACCACGCCCGGCTAATATTTTGTATTTTTAGTAGAGACGGGGTTTCACCGTGGTCTCGATCTCCTGACCTCGTGATCCGCCCGCCTTGGCCTCCCAAAGTGCTGGGATTACAAGCGTGAGCCACCGCGCCCGGCCTGTTCCCCTCTTTTTTGCATATAGCCCTTTCAAACATTCTTCCCTGATAGCTACCATGAATGCTTCTGACCTGCCCCAATTTCCTTTAGATTTAATCATGCACTGTTCAATAACTTTCTCCACCACGCTTTGCCACTTTGCAATTAGTCACATTTAACTTACTAGGATGCCATCTAAACATCCTGGAATGCTCTTTTGGCTGTTGGGAATTAGACTTTCAAAGATGACTGTCAAGGTTTTTAAAGGGAAGTTTACCGGCTTGGTTGAAGGGTAGGGAGGAATCGATAGAGTGTAGTCCCAGATCGCCGTGCCTCTGTTCCTGATGAGTCTGTTTTCCTATTCAGGTCTACCTTGACCAAGTCTGGTTTGTGGGTTTTCCCTTAAATTGGGTGCCTCTGGGTGTGGCTTTTTCTCTCACTGTCAATATCCTTGAGGGACTCAATCATGACTCTTTCCTTCTCTGGTTCCCTTCCTGAGACTTCCTGAAGGCCAGGCCCTGTCCCTAGCAGCTTGGACATTTCTTCACCACACCGGCTAAACACCCCAGAACTAGGTACCAGACAACTAGAGACTGTCCCTATGCCATAGAGACTGCTGGAGGTATTCAAACAAGCCAATCCGAAACCAGTTTACCCTGCCTTATGACTCTTGCCTTAGACACCACAATGAAAGGTCTACCCATGTTTTTTTCTTCCAGGGTGAAGATTGGTTGAGCTGCACTTTTCTGTTACTGGTCACAAACTTTCTCTTACAACATAGCCATTTTTCTCTCCCCAGTCTTGAAAGTGCTGGAAGATCTTTGACATAGCAATTATTTTTCTTCCACTTTACTTCTTTTTTGTATTTTGTCCTTTTCTTGGGATATTCTTCAATGTCTTAAACAAGCTGTCTTTGCATTTCCTTTTGGTATTAAACAGTGGTGGCCTCAAGTTAAAAAAAAATCTGACCTTATAACAAATCAATTGGTCATTAACTTAGGTGACCAGACTACGTTGGCAGTAAAGACTAGATTAGTTAATTCATCCTCATCGGTGCACTGGGCAGGATTTCCTAACTAACTATAGCAAGGTCTAGTCACATTGCTTCCTGGGACAAAGAATTAGTCCAAATATGTTGTTTCCTTAAAATACACATTTGCCCCTGGTGAACTTCTGGCTACACTCTTTATAACTAGTGGGCAGATGCCAGGACCCTCAAGGTGGATTCTACTGGGAGAGGCAAAGTTTTACCATCAGTATGAGTGGCAGTGGAAGCACAGGTGCCAGTCCAGAAAACTAAGTTCAAGGCTCCAGAACCAGAATGAAAATAACTGACATTAATTGCAGACTATGGGAATCTGTGATTTTAGCATAAAAAATTAAGTTATAGAATGCACCAGGATAACTTGGCCATTTGAATGTTTATATTTATATGGGCTTCATTTATATTAAGCATTTGATATATTTTGAAGGAAAGCAAGTGTAGTTATAAAACACAAGTGGCAGTAAGACTTATTGTTGACATGAATTTATGATTGAATGGCTTCAAATTGTTTGCAAAATTAGATCCCAGGAATAAACGTCAATATCCACCAATATGTAGTAACTTAGTAAATATATGATAAAACTAGACCCTGATAGTTCTTGAAAAATTCTCATGGGAAAATAAGAAAGGCTATTAAGTTCTGCAAGTAATTCCATTACACACAGATATGTCACTCAGAGGCTAGATAAATATAAATTTACTTAGTGTTATGGAGGGCACTTGGGAAGGAAGCAGGCACGTAATACAATTATAAAACACAAAGTTCCTTGTCCAGGATGAAGTTTTCTTTTATAGACAAATGGGCTTTAAAAATATCTTGCCCAGCTGGGTGTGGTGGTTCACGCCACTGTAATTCCAGCACTTTGGAAGGTGGAGGCGGGCGGATCACCTGAGGTTGGGAGTTCGAGATCAGCCTGACCAACATGGAGAAACCCTGTCTCTACTAAAATATAAAAGTTAGCTGGGCGTAGTAGCAGGCACCTGTAATCCCAGCTACTCAGGAGGTTGAGGCAGGAGAATCACTTGAACCTGGGAAGCGGAGGTTGCAGTGAGCCGAGATCCTTCCATTGCACTCCAGCCTGGGCAACAAGAGCAAAACTCTGTCTCAAAAAAAAAAATATATATATATATATATGTGTGTGTGTGTGTGTGTGTGTGTATCTTGTCAACAACTTGAATTTGAATTCCTATAGTCACAGTGAAAGACTGATTTGTACTGCTTTTTGTAATGTGCATAAATTTAGCTTTTACAGAAACTATCTTTTCTTCTTACTCAGCAGTTGCCTTTCTCTATTTTAAGTGATTTTTATTGTAATGCTCTTTACTTTTAATGCTTTTAAAATTTTGCATTCTTTTTTTTTCTTCTTTCTTGAGGTGCAATACTGACAATTCTTATCTGAGAGGATGATCCAAACATTGGGAAAAATAAATATCCATAGTAGAAATTCACTTAAACTGTGACAATCATGTAATCAGTGTAGGCAACATTTGGCATAGCAAAAGAACATTGTGCGTTTAATAATTATAATTTTAAAAACGTCAATGCTGTTAACATTTTAACAATTTATTTCAGTTATTTAGTTCATTTTAAGGTATTCAGTCATCCAAAAGAACTACATACATGTGATCTTTGACTTATTATTCTTAATTAAACCATCAAAGTAATTTTGTTTACATCTTAAATGTCGATGTTGAACCTCCATTGAGAGAAAAATCAAGGCATAGATTGTCATCATTTTATTCAGTATGATGCTTTTGATCTTTTGCAGGAAGTCCTTTTTTCTTTCATCCGAAAGCCTTAAAATTTTACACAGAAGGGATACTGCACAAATGCTGTGTGGACTTACCAGCTTTCTGATGAATGAGGATGTTAATTACATATTGAAAGTGGTAATGGTTTTGAAATGAAAAAGAGAGCATTATTGGAAGAATGAAAAATACATCTCAGAGAAAGAAATCTATAGTTCAACAAATTAAAAGAAAGAAAGAAAAGAAAGCAAAAGTAGGTGTCAGGGCTGGCCCAGCTTTGTTGTTGTTATTGTTCTTTAGCAAACAAAATATTGAAAAAACACAAAGCAAACAAATACCGGGGAAAGAAAATAAATGTGCTTGAAAGATATGGAAGAAAGATACTGAGTGTCTAAGGAGCTATTACTCCTGTTCAAAAGTTTGCGAATTTAATATTCTGATTTTTCTCCTAAAATTAAGAAAGACATTAGTGTATTTTATCAACAGTAGTTCAAGAGAGAGTCAGTTTCCTTTCCTTATGGAGAAGTTTTTGATGTACTCTTCCTGATGGAAACTATAGAAAAATATCATGTCCTTCTATTTTAAAATGTTTTATCAAAATCAAAATAGTTACCAAAATCTCAAAGCGTTTTGTCTCTTAGTATCAAAATATATGGAAAAGGGGAGAAATCGACATTAAGGGGTAATTTGAACCTATATATAATGTTTTCTTAAAAATTAAATGTTATTACCATGCAATACTGCAATCAATTCTAGGAAAATACCTCCAGGAAATATATTAACCTCTGAACTAATAATGTTAAAGAAGCTCCCATGACAGTATGTTTTCACAAATGAGCTTTCTGTTGACCTTTTTGTAAAACTTCATATAAAGTATTTCAGTTAAAACTATGCCTTTAGTGTTATCTCTTTCCTAGAAATGAGATGTTTGGTTATTTTATATCTGTGTGTGTGTACGTGTAGCTGTGATAGCACTGGTATTTGTAGTTTCCTGCTAAATTACATATTTCTGGACCTTGGTAAACTCAACAGATTGAACGTTTGGGTCCCATTTATTTGCCATATGCTTAGTGAAGACACTTGTTTTCATCCTTTTATTACTGTCATGTCTAGAAACATGAGTTTCAAAGAATGGCAATGTGCTTGTTTTCTAATTAACACAATTATGAAAGTTTCAAATTTGTAAAACACGTACATTTTTAAACATATTATTTTCTTTACTTATTAAAGGACCGAATTGGCTTCCAAGTCAATACTAAATAAGTATTTTCAAAAATCAGAAATAAAATATCCAACTTTTAAAATCTAAATGTCATTGTATTTAGCTCTATTATTGGTACTTTAAATAATTTTTAACCTGGGAATATTTTAACTCTCAGCATTGAGTTGTATAAGGAAAAGCTCTCTGTGAGATTTACACAGGTCCATTTACATTTTTAATGTTGATTTTGGAGTTGGCACACTGGAAAAGAATTAGAGGTAAGATGACTTGATAAAGAAGCTGTTTTGCTGCTTACAGAACTAAATCCCTTCATGTTGAGCCTAGAGTTGGTCCTTCTTATCACAAATGCTATGCAGTGGCTTGGCAGCAGGATGCTAGCTGACTTTTATGCATATTGTTCAAACACTGTGGATTCTTCTGAGAGGGTGGAATTCAGAAGGTGCTAATGCTGCTAACGAGCTGGAAGAAGAGTTTAGGTGCTAAGTGTTATTCTTGGAATAAAGTGGGCCTATCTTTTACCAAGAGGAAAAGAATATGCAGTGCCACCCACAGCTCTACAAGGCACTCCCCCAGTGAGGGTTTGCGAAGGTCAATTTTACTAAGTTACTGGTTTGAATCATTTTGTATAAATCTGTCATCAGAATGATCCATAACCAGTAGGGCTCTTTTAGACAAACAAGAGTGGAGTCTGCTGTTGTTATTCTAGAAAGATTTTTAAATTGTGGTTCACAGATAATGACTGTTGTGTTTTTGGTTCAGGAGAGAATCTAATGCAAATCCTGGCACTTTAGTCCAAATAAAGAGCTGCATTCAGTTATAACCTTCCCAAGGACAGGAAGTGGAGCTTGGTTCCAATGCAATCTCTCAGAATAGCCAATCCTAGGTGAGCACCAGTAAATGTTAACTAAAGGCAAAAATGGCAATAAATAAGATCGTCATTAAAATACATATTTCAGTGCTTCATGATTCATATGCTTAGAAGAGCCACTTGTATAATATTTATTTTTGGTTTTATTTTTACTATTATAATATCAACAAGACCTTGATTGGAGTCAGAAGCCACTGAGTATCTAAGGAGCTATTATTGCTATATCCTGTTCTCTATGGGAAGTTATTTTATGTATTTGTTCTGATAGTACCAGAATAGTTCTCTAAAAACAAAATGCTAAACATAAGGTCTATTTTATTTAACAAAAATTTACCATATTCTTCCCACTAACAAGAGTTTCAAAAAATAATTAATGTATATTAAATTACATACTCAGTAAATAGATATTAAGAAAAATAATGCAAAATCCCAAGTACTTTATACTTTAAAAAGCTATATCTGCCTATTTCCCACAGATTCTCCTTTTTCAAGGGAATAAAGGGGAGGAAAAGGAGAGAGGAGAGTAAGAGAATAGAGGCCAGAGAAGGATAAATATTTGGTAGGATAGGATAGAAATGTTCTGCATTTTATAAGCTCTCCAATTTATATACAGTAGCCTCATTAGAATATGCATTGTAGAGTGAAACTTGGTATAAAACCAGCCTGACTGAAAGCCTCAAAACAGACTTCGTACAGTAATGCTTCACCAATTGCTATATTCATTGACAGACTCCGAATTGCAGGACAGGCTCGGAAGCTGTTAACTACTAAAATATCAGCAAGTTGATTGAGTATACTTGCTTTAACAGTCTACATCAGTTGAACTCAATGGTAAGTAGTGAAAAGTCTGCACTATTTGAAGTTCCCTAATTCATGTTCATTCCCATACAAATTATGAGGTAGCCAAAGAAGTAGCTAAGCATCTGCCAGAAGGTAAAGCAAAGGAAAGGGGAATGATTAAGAAATTACCACTATTTATCTTGCTAAATAAACTCCTGGGCTACACAGTACTTTCTGTTCGTATAAGCCATTAGTGGGACTTTTGAGCTCTAGGTGATATTTTTGTAAATTCTCCAATGAAAGGATACTACAGTCTATTTTTAAAAAACTGAACATGAAATGCAGAGCTGCCTAAAAGAAGAAAGGCAACTACTGGACACATGACCTCTCTCTCAGTATCAGTGTTGCTTCCTCATCTTGATCAAGAAATGGTTGATACTTACAGACACCAAATTAAGATGTGCACATCTGTTCTGAGAAGTTTGCCTTTTAAAATTCTGCAGTGACCAAGATGTCCAATGTGGCCAGCTTATGGCTAGAAGTCAAACGGGATTCTAGCCAGCATCTGAAGGATAATCTGTAGGCATTATTCTTTTTCTCCTGACCTTATTTTTTTTTGAAACATGTTTACTAGCTTTTGGAAGGCTGAAGTTTTCCCCTTCTAAGCAAAATTTCTGCTGTTTGGTAACAAACACATTGATGCAGAAAGGCAACGGGAGGCTTGCCAAGGAAGCTCACTCAAGTTCCTTGGCTTTGTGAGGTGAATGGTAAGCACTGTTACAAATTATATTTTTAAATATTGAGAGGGACCACATTGTACCAGTTCACTGAACTGGGGATGCCAGAGTGATGTCTTCTTGAATCAAATAAAAATATGGTCAATGATTCTGGCCACCTCCAAGACCATTTCTGGTCTTGGAGTCCATAGTTGCAGAGAGTCCCATCATTTGGACCAGATGCTGAATAGAAAGCTAATAAAATGTCCTGTAGCCAATTTAAGTTCTAAATGTTATTGTGTGATTACGCTACTCTGAGGGATAACCTCATCTATCAAAATGTTCCTTTGTTCTATAAAGTATGCATAAGAGGCACTCTGATTATACACATTATATTAATAAATACTACTTTCTCCCTTCACCATCTGTAATAATGTTTCTCATGATCATTTATGGGTTCAATACTGCAAACATCTAGGCTCAGTTCTTAGAGAACATTGTCTTGTAGTGACTCTAACTCTATGGCATCTATTCATCACGAAAATCTCACCAACCCTCTAATTTCCCACAAACGTTGAGCACCAATAAGGTATACTACCATGCAAGAGCTTTACCATTACTCACTATATGCCAAAACAGAGCAGCATCTCTTAAAAATCTCTTCCAGAATTAACATATTCTTTGGTTTAATTTAAAATTAAATACGCAAACAAAACAAGGAGGGTCTGATGAGAATGAGAAGCAATTCAAATTCAAGTGAGTGAACTTCCTTCCCTCTATCCTTCCTTCCACTGTCTCCCAAGTAGTAGATCAGTTGATTTGTGGGTTGAGCCACCCGGGTCATAATTCTACGCTGTCTTCACCTATTTGAAAACTTGTCATAATAAACAGTGTGTTCACCAGTTTTCCAGACTAGCAACGAAAACCTTTCTAGTAATAATCTGTTATACAATGAATAAACAATGTGATAATTGCACCTTCAACATTCACACTAACATAGCAACAGTAGACTCCTTTTACACTTGTAAGAGGGTCTGTTAGCACCTTTTAATAGATTTTTCTCCACTGCATAGAGAATATGTTTAAAATGAGGAATACATTCCTCACCATCTATCCATGGCTCTGTGTACATGTGAGTACGTTGTTGCTGCCTTCGGGGCAAGAGGAAAGGTGTCTTTATTTGTCCTTTGATGCATAAAAGAGTATGGAGAATTCAAATCAAACTACATTAGTACAGTCATATTCGCTGAGCAGCTTCATCATAGATGTCCTCCATTCTCTGTGGTTTACCAGAAGTATTTAGGGTTCCATCGTGATCTTTTCTGAGGCACTTAAGGAAAAGGTTGAATTCCGCCTGCGGTCATCAAACTTCTGAGCTGTCATTGTGATGGCTCTGTGGGGGCACCATGGGCTTGCTGCTGGAGCCTTTCGGGGCATCCTTCCCCCTGAAACTTCCCTTGCCCCTGCACATCAGCACTGCGATGACAGTGAGGCAGATGGTGAGTAACCCCACCGTGGTGCCTCCCACTACAGTGACCAGGCTGACTGCAGAGCTGGGGCTGTTGAGCTCCCAGGGAAGGATGCCATCCGGAGGTACTCTCCCATGGGGGATCTGCCTCTTGGTGCGGTCCAGGGCAATGTGCCTGATGTTTGTTCCTCGATTGTTTTCAGCACCAATCTCCCATGCCAGCGAGGGTGTGCTCCTGATTTCTCTCTTCTTCCGGATGTTGGTGGTGGATTGGGGCTTTCCTTGACTCACCAGAGAATGGTACTCCACACTTCTTTTGCCAATACCTCGATTGGCATTGTTTTTTGATCTTACTGTATAGATCGTATGTATATACCATTCTCGGCCCAGAGCGACCTAGAAAGCACAACTCTATTTGTTAGGAAATACTAGATACCATGTCAACCTAATCCATGACTCTTTGCAAGAGAAATTAATGGCAGAGATATTAATAAATGATTTATTTTAGTCTGCAGAATTAAATTACTTAGTATTTTTGAATGAGTACTAGGTGCAAGGCTCTGTGCAAAGCACTCTGTGATATATTCTGTGCAACTCTTAAGGGAGTGAATATTCGGTACTTGTTGTCATAGAATGGGAGAGTTCTAAAGAACTATTAATAGATTATACAGTCTAGCTTATTCATTAAAAAAATGAGTAAAGAAGAATATGCAGCAGTCAAGTGAGTTGCCCAATGTTACTCAACCAGTTAGTGGCAGAGGCAGGACTACAGCTCAAATCTTCTGAACCCCAAGACTCTTTTCATTGTGTCTTGCTGCTTATTGCATATAAGACCATAGGGGGAAAAAAATCAATTTTCAAGCTTTTCTGGGGCTTTGGAAAAGGATGAATTTTCTGATGAGTCTTTGAAGCATGCAAGATTTAGAAAGGTCAGATGCTTTGAGATTTAATGGCAAAAAAAACACAACATATCATACTTCAACTTCTTGTTTGAAAAGATTCAGAATAACAAACATGCTTTCTTAAGATTCCTTCCTTAGGTTGAATGAAAATAACATTTCTCCAGGCCATCCTGTCGGGTTAATTTTCAGGAAATATCCTAAAGGTTGCACTTGCTCTGGCGGAGATTTACAGTGTAAGCACATCTTGAAATTTGTGGCATTTGTCTGCTCAGTGTTGTGGTGGCTGCTTGTGTCCCCCTCTACCTTTGATCCCTGAGTCAGGAATTTGTATCTTGGTTTCTGAAATCTTTGAGAGTGGAGCTGTGCACAATTGCTTTCCTGAGTTCGGCAGTTCACACAAGATCACTCTAATTAAGATATTCGTGAAAAGTCAGCAGGAAGGAAGTTTTGAATAAGAAAAGCAGATTACTCAACTGTCAGACACAGATTTATATTCTGGGCTAAATAAGACTCTTCATTACACATAGTCTTAAAATAATATGAATTCATTAATAAAAGTGTTAAGAGCTATGAAAGCCAGATATATTGCTAACAAAAATAATAAAAGCTGGGTTTATGGAGTGCTCACCATATGCCCAGTACAGGGCTATGTGGTTTATATGCCATATCTTGTTCAATGTTCCCATTAACTGTATGCAATATTACTATTACTGCTATTTACATATGAGACATCTGAGGCATATAAATGTTCTGTAACTTGCATGTGGGTACATAGCTATTACAAATGAACTTGTTTTTGGCCTACCTGAAAGAGTGGTGTTGAGTCGACTTTAAATCCATCAGATCCAGGCTGATTCACTAAGAGAATGGCTTCAGGGTCATCCACTGCTAGTTTGGCATTAAATAGGACATTTCCAAAACTGGTCGCTTGTGTCTCTGGCTGAGCTTTGTCCTTTAAGCAGTAAGGAAAGTGGTGATTGCTGTAGATAATGCCACAGCTTTTGCTAGGACAGCATGTTTCCCTATTTGTTTTGTGCAAGTACAAATTACTATAAAATGTCACCATTTGGTTCACTAAAAATGATCATTTTGTTGGTTTTTCTATTTTTTTTTTTAAGAGACAGGGATCTTCTGTGTCACCCAGGCTAGAGTGCAGTAGCATGATCATAGATTGAACTTCCTGACTTAAGCAATCTTCCCACCTCAGCCTCCCAAGTAACTGGGACTCCAGGCACGTGCCACGATGCTCGGCTAATTTTTAAAAATTTTTTGTAGAGATGGGGTCTCACTATGTTGCCCAGGCTGGTCTTGAAATCCTGGCTTCAAGTGATCCTTCTACCTTGGCCTCCCAAAGTGCTGGGACTAGTGTGGCCACTGTGCCCAGCCTTGTTTTTAAATAGAAGACAAGGAAGCTGAACTTTGAAAAATCTATCTAGCTCATTTTTTGGGTCAAAGCACTTACCACAATTTTAAATCTATATAAGAGTGAAGGAGAGTCGGCTAAGCAGCCATATTCTGCATTCGTTGGACTATACTTGGGAACATAGCCATCAGCTCCAGTGCATAGAAACACCTTCTCAATGCTGCAGTAAAAGGAGTCACCCAGGTTCTGGACAGGATCCACCATGACACGACCGTAAATTATATCACCTGAAATAGAGATGTGGAAATGTTATTTCTGTTATGTGATAAGGTATATCAATGTGACACTGTAAACAGGTTATGACAATGAGGACACAGAGATTATTTCCTTGCCACCCTCATCTACCATCAAATGTTGAAGGCCTGTTTGTATGAGCTTCAGGATCTGGTACATTCCCAGGCCTCAGGTAAGACCACTTTGCAGACTAACCACAAGTGACTAAATATTTATTGAGTTTCAGATGCTTAGCCACTAGCGGGAATAATTTCAAAGGTCTGTCCTATAATTTGACATTAATAATATCTCATTGTGGTTCAAGTCCAGTTTATAAAAATAAGTTGATAAGATACATACTGATACAATATAGAATAACACTAAGAAAGAAGGTATCAATAGGGCCGGGTGCGGTGGCTCACGCTTGTAATCCCAGCACTTTGGGAGGCCGAGGCGGGCGGATCACGAGGTCAGGAGATCGAGACCACGGTGAAACCCCGTCTCTACTAAAAATACAAAAAAATTAGCCGGGCGTGGTGGCGGGCGCCTGTAGTCCCAGCTACTCGGAGAGGTTGAGGCAGGAGAATGGCGTGAACCCGGAAGGCGGAGCTTGCAGTGAGCCAAGATTGCACCACTGCACTCCAGCCTGGGCGACAGAGTGAGACTCCATCTCAAAAAAAAAAAAAGGAAGAAAGAAAGAAAGAAAGTATCAATAAAAAGCCTAATTAACTTTGTTTCTGAAAGAGGGTTTAATGAAACCCCCGGTGTTCAATTATTTATTTCATAACTATTATTGAACCCGTACCATGTGTGCCAGGTATTTTTGCTAGGTATGTGTGCTAGGTGCTGAATATTACCATTGAGTAAGGCAGGCACAATCTTTGCCTGAGAGGCATTTACAGTCCCATGCAGCTGCAGCATTTAAGTTTACGCAGATTGAAAAAAAAAAACATTCAAGAAATCATCTAGACTTTTTCCAAAAGTCACTTAGGTAAGACAG
The DNA here is from genome assembly GCF_028878055.3 of Symphalangus syndactylus. Lineage (NCBI taxonomy): Eukaryota > Metazoa > Chordata > Mammalia > Primates > Hylobatidae > Symphalangus > Symphalangus syndactylus. Next base: position 104,073,324 of record NC_072437.2, on the reverse strand, counting down.
CTAGAGATTAGCTTCCTCAGAAAAAAATGGTACCCAGTCACATATAACCAATCGCAATGACTTCCCACACCAGCCAGAGTGGGTAAAGACTCAGTTATGTTCTCAAAACCATAAAAGAAGCTATAATTTTCCCCCTCAAACACAATCCCCAAAAAGCAAAGCACAAAAGATATACACGACAAACAGAGAATCCCTCTCATTTGTAAAGTGATACCTTCTGCAAAAGCAACATCACTCTCTTGCCCGAATCCCATGGATCCATCAGACAACCAGAGACTCTTCTTAGAGAGCAGGTACATTTGGGTGTTCAAGCTAAACTCAGCAGCCACTGGATCACTGACCTAAAACCAAAGGTAAAAGTCCTTTATGCATCGGTGGTTCTGATGGTGCACAAACATACTGTTCACAGATACATACATTCACCGTACACTGACTGTAGAATGCTAAACACTGCACCGCAATTTTCACTCCATACCAAGCCAACTTAGGGAGTTGTAACATGGCTTTTGTCCTTGAGAAGGCAAAACTGGTGGGGTCAAGTCATTTTTTTGAATGGGACTAAATAGCATTGCTTGAGCTCATTTCCACTGGTTTATTGGGGTATATAAAGCACTTGTAAACATCATTGTCAGTAGAAGGCCAGTAGTATATATTCTTGAAAAAAGATGCCAACACATTTTTTATAATACATAATGGCAATTAGGTACTGTGAGGTGGTTTGAGCTACAGGATTTCATTTTCTTTAGAGAAGAACAAGAAAAGAAATGCAGAAGTGTGGGGAAAATTCTCAAATCTCCAAGACAGCAAACTTCAGGAGGAGACAAGATAAGATCAGATAAGAAAAAAATAACCATTGCATACATTTAAACTCTGAATTGTACATCCTGTACTAACAACAGATAAAGGGCAAATCTTTCCTCATTCTTTTATCCCTTGCTTCCTTAACTATCTGATTTCTTTTCTTTTCAGTATGCAAGTATTAAAGTCATTCATGTGTGGATACTTTTTTTTTTTTTTTTTTTTTTACTAATAAATGAAAAACAAAGTGGGATTCTGCAAGTCATGAGATAATAATTCTATAAGCCACACCTGTTGGAATCTGATGTCAAGGTCAAAGGTGACAGGCTCTCTGGGGTTGCAGGTGACTGGCAGGCGGTATTCCTGATGTGATGGGGCAGCGCATGGCACCAGCTTCACAGTATAGGTCCCTGAATAGTCACGTACCTTTGAAGAGAAGATATTGATATATTACATTTAAAAATCTGAGGTGTAGTCGGATGACAGCAGCAGAAGAAAATTAATTAAGAGTCTTAGTCACTTACGGCAAAGTCAGAGACAAAGCTCCACTGCTGTACTGGCTGGTTATAGGTTGGTTCACTCCTTATGAGGCGGAGGGAAAATGTCAGGCCTGGATGATCAGCTGACATAATCACTGAGCTTGTAAAGGATGCTAGGAAAGTGCCAGTAATGATAATAATGATATAGTGGTTCAATTAAAAGAATGCATAACAGTTTAGAGTTTTCAAAATAAACTATCAGACATTATTTGCTTCTGTTTTTATAAGAAGGCTGCAAAGCAGTCATTGTTGGCATAATTATTCTCCTCTGGCAGATGAAGAAACTGGGCTGTGACTGTGTGACTTTCCAAAGATCACACAGCTAGGATGTGACTTTCTGATGCCTACTTCAGTGCTGTTTCTGCTCTATAGTTTTGTCAAAATATAATTGTACAGAAATGCTCAAATTGTTCAGAGCTACTTTCTGGGGAGTCACAGCAGCACAATAAATGGTGATGTGAATGCATTTATTGTGCAGTGAAGCTATGAGCTGAACTTAAAATAGTCTATTAGTATCCACACAGCTGGGCAAACCCAATTTATGAATGGAGTCTAATTTTACTTGGATTGCCTGCAATCATGGCTACACAAAGATTAAGTTTATTAGAAAGTAGGCATGTAGAAGAAAACTGTATAGACCAGAAAATCCTCATTTTCCGGAACTGTCAAATACAATAAAGCAAAACGATTTTTTTGGATTCTTTCTTTCTTGTAGCTCAGTTCCATAAAAATGCAATGAAGCCTCTTTCTCTTCATAATTATTCAGCCCTATTCTCTTTTGTTAGAGTTCAAGTCCAGAAAAAGAAAGGCTATAAAGATGTTGAGTGAACTATTTTCCCTTTTCCAATCTAACATAAGCTGGCAGAAAAATAGCTTATTTTTTATTTGACTCTCCATGTTACCGGTTTGGAGAGTCAAATAAAAAATAAGCTCTTTCTAGTGAAACATCCCTTATTTAAAAAAAACAAAAAACAAAAAACAAATGAAGTTAGATGTGGGATTTTATCGACTGCTGCCTTATTGATATTCAAAGCACAGTGCATCACAGTTAGTAAAATTGCATAGCCAATACTTATTAAACATAATTAACATGTCCAAAACTTAAATATGAAAGTGAAGTACCTCCTCTGACCCTATTAAAAGGGTTTCTCACAGTATCTAGGAAAAAGCTGTGAAAAGAGAAGTGCTTGCTGAATGAATCATCTGCAATTCAGTTTGCACAATGGAAGCGAAGCAGGGAAAGAAATGATTATTCCTATGCTCTTTAAGGAAAACTTCACTTAAAATGAACTCAATAGGGTTTCCTTTTAATTTTACTCCAATTATTTTGCATTTTCTCTGAAAGTCTGCGTAATAATAATTTTGTGGATTATGAGGTGAAGCTGAACAATTATCAAGCTCTCATGGAGATAATCGCACATGTACAATTCATTTGAGATTAAGGGCTTCAGTGGTAACAGGGAAGCAGGCTGAAACGTGTGAAGATGGAAAATCTACCTCCTTTTTGTGTGAGGAGTGGTTGTTAAAAGATAACGGGGCTTACCGGGATGTGACAGCACAAATAAGCCATGGAACTGAGCCTCTGTCTTGAAGTGCACGGCCAAGCGCCCCTCATCACCGATGCGCATGCTGGTTGGATAGAGAGAACCTATAATGGGGAGAGTACGAAGAATGAAAATATATGTAGCCAGAGACCCCTTATGTACAGATTCCTTCCAAAAATTAATTCAGGTTTGACTTGTCTTTAAGCATTCTGGGCAAAGGGTATTATCAGAAGAATTCTGAATAACGGAGGCAGAAGTATCTTCATTTTCTTTTCTAAGCAGAAAAGGGAGCCAAAATGAATTATTAAGTAACATGAGTGAAGTCACTATGAAATACACAGATTACTTACAATAGACCAAGTTTTCTTTTTTTTTTAAATCTGAGTTTACAAAAATGAAGCTGTAAATTGAGAGGCATGACAAAATTGTCAAAATGATGGAGATTCGGACACGTAAATAGAAATAGGTTTGAGTTATCCAGAATTATTCCTAATTTTACAGACTTAAAGAAAGCTCTGAAGCTTTCCCAAGAAATTTAGCAGTTTGATAAAATTTGGCTCCAGAAATCAGAAGGAAACAAGAGATCCTATGTGGAGGTTGGGAACCACAGAAAAATCCTCATTAAGATTAACTTAAATATACATCTTCTAAAACAAGACATAGACTTAAAACATTTGAAATAATTTGGAATCATAACTCAGGGTGATCATATTACCTGTCACATTGCTCTAAAATAGAAACTATTCAAAATGAAACATGGAGAAAAAAAGACAACAACAAAATGAACAGAGCATAAATAGGTTTTAATCCACTTAAGAGAGTAGATTTACATTTGATGTGCACTATTAACTCTGTTTTCCTGCTGGCTAGTAAAAGATAGTACTGGCATGACACTACGGATGTTTGTGGAATCGGAACAGTAATACATGTCTGAAAAAGAAAAAGCACTCATCTTACTAATGGATTTATTAGACCGATGCTTGTGGATTTTGAACTATGAGTTTAACGTGGAGATTGAAACCAAGTTTTGCAAATGCTTGCGAACTCGAACTAGTGGCATTCACAATCAGAGTTCGCAGACATTCAGCTAAAGTATCCCAGAGTAATAGAATTTTAAATCAGAAAGAGATATTAGAAGTTTTGTCTATCATTCAGAAAAAGTTAAGTCCCAGAAAGGTTAAGGAATATGTTTGAGATCTCACAGCTAGTTAGTTGTAGAGTCATGACTAGAATTCAGGCCATAATTTGTATGTAATTTAAATGCACCTCTTTTTTTTCACAAATAAAAATGTGTAACTTTTTCCCTTGGTCATTTCTTGCTTTCGTTGTAGCTTCCTCTATCCATTTTCTAGAATTCAGAAAAATATACGTTGTGTTATGTAACACATAAATAATTAATAACCTAAAATAGATCACAAGGATAAAATATCCATGAAATACATAAAGTTATATTTAATAATCACATGTTACACAAAATTTAAAGCCCTAATATGATTTAAAGTTTTTTGATGAAAAAGGTGAAATTATCTTATTATAGAATAGAAAATGAAAATATACTGAAATTTGCTAGTACTACTTTTAGCAATAGCAAAAAAAAAAAAAAAAAAAAATCCTCTTAAATAGTTTAAATAGGTTACAAAACTATAGAATGTTCCAAGTCTTCTGAACTCACCTTGAAGTTCAGCCTCTGGGGGGCTGCCAATTCCATCATTCCACAAGATGGCAGTGTCGTACACAAAAGTGAGACGAAGCTCTGACTTCAAGTCAAAATGCTGCCAGCCTCCTACCCCCACGGGGGAATGGAACACGTAGGAAACATACAGAGGGACTCGAAGGGTCACATAGGACTGCACTAGGTTTAGGACCTAAAACAATAAAATTACATCTATCAACACGACTCAGCGTTAACTAAGTGGGCCTAATTTTGTACAAGCCATTTTCTCTTTTCGCTTAACTGAAGATTTTAAGTAATCATTGAGAAGAGGAAATGACAGCATTTTATAACACTATTTTCCCCTCACTTAATTTTGGATCGATTAAATAGTTGTTACTAATTACTTTCATTAGCAACAAAGGATATGTACCAGAAATCCTTAAGACAGTGCATTATTTTGAGCATACTATACTTACAAAATCCTCTTTAGAGCAGTTTTATGAAGATAGTTTACATACCATATAATTCACCTATTTAAAGTAAACAATTCAATGGTTCTTAGTATATTCAAGGAGCTGTGCAGCCAACACGGTCAATTTCAGAAGATTTTCATCACCTCCGAAAGGAAGCCTGTACTTATTAACAGTCACCCCCTAATCCCTCCTCCCCGCCAGTCCCTGGCAACCACTAGGTCTTTATGTATTTGTCTATCCTGGACATTTCATATAAATGGAATCATACAAAACGTGGTTTTTCTGTGATAGATTTCTTTCATTTAGCATAATGTTTTCAAGGTGCGTCCATATTGGAGCACGTTTCAATACTTCATTCCCCTGTTACTGAATTGCAGCCCATTGTATGCACATATTACATTTCATTTATCTATTTATCACTTCATGGCCATTTGGGTTGTTTCCAGTTTTTGTCTATTATAAAAAATGCTGCTATGAGCTACTTTTTTATTAAGGGAATATGAAACATAGATCTGGAAGCAAATATATTTACTAATGACATATAACTGATAATATCTCAAGAATAATTAGTTGAAATGAAGTGTCTTGCCTTGAATTTTATACTTTCCTCCTTCTGGTATTTAGCAGATGGGTTGAGAATAGTGGAAGATAAACTATTATTTATTTATTGAGTACTTACCATATTTCAGAAACTGTACTAGTTTCTGAATAAACACTATTTAATATTTTCACTCTCCACCATAATTATTTTGCATTATGGATGGATAGTTGGATGGTCAATGGGTGATGGATAGAAAGAGAAGAAGATAAAACTAAGACTCAAAGGAAAAAGGCAAATGTCCCACAGTGTTCTCTAAGCCTCCCGAATAGCTCGGACAAAGTCAGAACTCAGCTTTTGGCCCATGTTTTTTTCCATTCTGTCATACTTCATCATATTCCAAACAAAGATGAAGGCAGTCCTAAGGTCATCTAACAAAGGTTATCATATTTAATTCTCAAAATAGGTCTGCACAATAGTAGGACAAATACAACTAGCCTCTTCTACACAAGAGGAAAGGATGTAGGTCAGATCACACTCCATAGAAGTTTGAGTCAGGCTGTCTGATAATGGTCTAGTTCTCCTTCCACACTGAGCTTACAACAAGAATCACAGGCAGGAGTTGGCAAATAATTTAAATCATGAGAACCATAATTTAGAACATTCTTATGAAGTTAAAAGTAAACTGCTCATGTCACAAAAATGATGACCTGAATCCCTAATAAAAATATACAGAAAAGAACCATCAACCAAACCAGTTATTTCATTCTTAACTGTATAGTATAGTAGTTAGCATTCCCTCTTACCTGCTAGCCTGGCCAGCAGGAGAAGTGCTTTGCATTAAAAGTCCTTTGAGACAGTAGTTTCTATGGGCGGCTATTATTACTTTGTTGAGCAATTGATTTTGAAGTGCAGGGAAATGGACAGTGATTAAGTCAATCCATATGCCACTAGTCCTTAAGATTAATATTTTACCTTACAATTTTAATAAACCATGATTTTAAAAAATAATTAGGCTTTAGGCATAGATTTCCAATTAAGCTTTATAGGTGCTAAGAATAATTTTTTCCAATGTTATATTCTATCCATCAAATGTTACTGAGTATGCTATTTTGGAGGGAATTACTAATATTCACTTCCTATGAATAAGTTACTTGGACTACAGCTCCCCAACTAATTCTTATTTGATTTTATTTGATGTGGTAAACTAGAGCTTGATCATTTTTGGACACAGAATCAGCATTCCATTGCATTTTCTTAGTACCCATGGCTAGGTCTTCTTTCTGTCTACTTAGAATCTCTACCTGGAGGAACTGGAGCCTAAATGAAGCTACCTTGACCATCTAGATCACCTACCTTCTTCAAAAGTGAAGAGTGCAACGCAATCATTCTAACATTTAGATGTCAACGTAAAAAGCACTTAATTTTCTTTCAGCCTGTATCACAGGACTTTTGAAGGTATTTGTTTATACTGAAATAAATATCTGTCAAATGTTAAAGAAACCGAGATACAATGAGTGATTTCATATGTCCCTATTGCTGTTTGAAGTTCCTTTATCAAAGGCAAGCAATACTTTTAGTTCCATATTTAAAAGGAAAGTGTAAAATGCAAATACCATGGAAAAAGTAACACACTGTCAAATTTATTCTACTACACACTGGGGTAAGTATATATCTTGCAAAATAATTTAGAGTGGCTTACATATAAAAGAGAATCAGTATACAAAGTATAAAACAATGGGATGGAAAAATGACCTCTTAAGTATATTCCAGCCTCAAAGTTTCATATATCTAAATCAAACACATAGTGAAAAAGAGGCATAATTACTCCCCAAAGCAACTAAGAAAAAAAATTTATTTACTTTTCCAGAATTATGCTATGTCTTCTGATAAGTACATTATAATTTCATGTTTTAAGTGAAAACTATGATTGGAGTTGCATTTCTGTAGCTTATTCATGCACATTGAACAATGTTATCAGTCACTGTTTACCTGTAAACAAATGGGAGAGTTAAGATTCTATGTCTCAAAACAGCTAGCCAGGACAATAAAAGTCAAATGATCTGCAGTCTTCAATTATTTTAAAAAATTGTTTTCAAGAGAAAAACTACCAAACTATCCAATAGTTTTAAGAACTTAATTTAGCTTTAATAACCACTTTGCATCTAAAGTGTTTTTTTATTGTGAACTCAAACAACTTTAAATTTTATTTACAAAATAGGTGTCACACACAAAGGTAAAGTGGAGTCATTTATTTAATTCATCTCTATTTTGCTTTTCCTGCTATTTATCTGTGTTTATATTTTAGAAACTATTAAAATGATTTTAGAATCAAATATCATTAGAGAAATTCCAAATTTGTTTTTCTTGGCAAGTAAAATTTTTAACTTTTATGAGTGATGATGTGACTGTCGTAACTGCTTTGTTCCTCTGTAAGCTTCATGTCTGGTGTCCTCATGAGTACTTGGTATGTTCCCTGGCACAGAGTAGGTGTTCATGGAATATTTCTTTAATGAATGAATGTACAAATAAATGAGATGGCAAAATCAGATATAGTTTTAATAACAGCTGAAGCTAGATGTAGTCTAGCTGCATAAAAGTTAATCACACTTCATGCTGTTAACAGATAACTATCCTGTTAACTACTTAGGTAAATAATCTGAATTGGGAGGTTGGAGAAGGAAGAAAACCCTTACACAGTGTGTTAGATTTTCATTTATAAAGAAAAATGCAGGGACTTGGCAATATTTTATGGTGGCAGCTTTAGCTACTAAGAACACATTTAAAAAAATCAATTCTCTATCATGTTGTTCCTAGCAAAAGCAATTACCAGTTGATAAAATGTGTTTGCACAGTGATTACCTTGAGCTAAGATGCCAAATTTGGGAAAGGACTAGAGGCGGGCAAGTAATGTCTGTAGGCGCTTGGCCTGGGCTCTGTGGGATTGTTGAGGACAAACAGACCTGGGTCAGCTCTGGCTTGCTGCAGGGGCTGTTTCCTGGGGTGGTCAATAAAACCACAAAGCCTCTGAAGCACATGGAGTCTGTGCTGATGGTTTGCTTTTTATTTTTCTCCATTTTCCCATCCTTAATGCTGAAATGCAAAAGTGTGGAAGGCCCTCATGACATTTTAAAATAGAGTGTAAGGTAGAATTTACCAAGCATTTACTTTGCCTTCCTTCAGGTGCCATCTCATGAAATATGCTTGCATTCAACACTGATCTGCCTGTATTCAGATGAAGCTGTAGACCACTGTTGTTAGGACATGGATTTGCACCGTTTTACCAACAGTGGGTGTGGATGTAACCTGGCACGTATTTTCATGAATGCTGTCAGGCAGCATACTTGTACCAAGAACAAAGGAAAAAGTTCATCTGGCTTTCTTGCAATTGCATCTGTGACCATATCCATTCCTCACATTCAATTTAATGCCCAGAAAAGCATTATGATGTGTTTAACAACATAGGTTTACAAGCTACACGAACCTGGGCCAGTTATTTGAATTCTCTTTGCTTCAAAAATTGTACTTATCTCAAAGGGCTGTGGTGAGGCTAGAATGAGTGGAAATATACAAAGTACTTAGAAGAATGGCAGGCATGTAGTAAACAATAAATAAATGTGAGCTATTACAATTATCATTGTCCTTACTGTTATTGCTAGCTAGTACTATTATTAGATATTTTGTTCTCTTCACTATAAGCCAAAACTAACGGAGGAAAATTAGGGCAATATCTCAGAGGGTTGAATTTCTTCTACTTTAATTTTTATTTTCTTCTCCCTCACCTATGTGTAAATAATATGTCGGTGTATGTTGAGGTGAGGGTGTAGGAGACCATCAACAGCAAGGGGAAAAGCAGAAAGTTAACCTCAATGAAGAAGGTAGAAGAAAATGGGATGGCCTATGTAGAAAGCTGCAACTGGATCCCTTCCTTACACCTTATACAAAAATTAATTCAAGATGGATTAAAGACTTATATGTTAGACCTAAAACCATTAAAATCCTACAAGAAAACCTAGGCAATACCATTCAGGACATAGGCGTGGGCAAGGACTTCATGTCTAAAACACCAAAAGCAATGGCAACAAAAGCCAAAATCGACAAATGGGATCTCATTAAACTAAAGAGCTTCTGCACAGCAAAAGAAACTATCATCAGAGTGAACAGGCAACCTACACAATGGGAGAAAATTTTTGCAACCTACTCATCTGACAAAGGGCTAATATCCAGAATCTACAATGAACTCAAACAAATTTACAAGAAAAAAACAAACAACCCCATCAAAAAGTGGGCAGAGGACATGAACAGACACTTCTCAAAAGAAGACATTTATGCAGCCAAAAAACACATGAAGAAATGCTCCTCATCACTGGCCATCAGAGAAATGCAAATCAAAACCACAGTGAGATACCATCTCACACCAGTTAGAATGGCCATCATTAAAAAATCAGGAAACAACAGGTGCTGGAGAGGATGTGGAGAAATAGGAAGACTTTTACACTGTTGGTGGGACTGTAAACTAGTTCAACCATTGTGGAAGTCAGTGTGGGATTCCTCAGGGATCTAGAACTAGAAATACCATTTGACCCAGCCATCCCATTACTGGGTATATACCCAAAGGACTATAAATCATGCTGCTATAAAGACACATGCACACGTATGTTTATTGCGGCACTATTCACAATAGCAAAGAGTTGGAACCAACCCAAATGTCCAACAACGATAGACTGGATTAAGAAAATGTGGCACATATACACCATGGAATACTATGCAGCCATAAAAAATGATGAGTTCGTGTCCTTTGTAAGGACATGGATGAAACTGGAAAACATCATTCTCAGTAAACTATCGCAAGGACAAAAAACCAAACACCGCATGTTCTCACTCATAGGTGGGAATTGAACAATGAGAACTCATGGACACAGGAAGGGGAACATCACGCTCTGGGGACTGTTGTGGGGTGGGGGGAGGGGGGAGGGACAGCATTAGGAGATACACCTAATGCTAAATGACGAGTTAATGGGTGCAGGAAATCAACATGGCACATGGATACATATGTAACAAACCTGCACATTGTGCACATGTACCCTAAAACCCTAAAGTATAATAAAAAAAAAAAAAAAGTAAAAAAAAAAAAAAAAAAAAAAGAAAATGGGATGGCCATCTATGATGGTTAATTTTAGGTGTCAGCTTTACTAGATTAAGGGATACCCAGATAGTGGGTAAAGCATTATTTCTGGGTGTGTCCATGAGAGTGTTTCCAGAAAAGATTGCATTTGAATCCACGGACTGAGTAAGGAAGACCCATCCTCACTCAATGTAAGTGGGCACCACCAAATTGGCTGAGGCCTAGATAGACAAAAAAGGAAAAGAAAAGGACAAAAATAGTACTTATCTCAAAGAGTTCTTGTGAATTATCTCTCTCTCTCTCAGAGCTGGGACACTCTTCTTTTCCTGCCCTTGGATGTCAGAACTCCCAGTTCTCTGGTGTTTAGACTTGGGGACTTAACCTGGGTTCTTAGGCCTTTGGCCTCTTGGAGTGGGCCACACCACTGGCTTCCCTGGTTCTCCATCTTGCAGATGGCCTGCCATGGAACTGTTCAGTCTCTACGATCTCGTGAGCTAATTCTCTTAAGGAATCCCTTCTCATCTATCTATTCTATTGGTCTGTCTCTGGGGATAACCCTGACTAACACAACATCTCTAAGTTTCACCCCAAGAGAGTAAGCAACATGTTTTATTAAACTGTATTACCATTTAATTTACAATAAGGATTTTAGAATTTTATAACAAGATCCTAAAATCTCAATGATTTACTCTGAATCTGGTCATCACTATGACATTGATCATCATGGTTATGCTATTAAATTTATGTTTAACAATGCAAAAGCAGAAGTCTTTCAGAAGGAACTCATACAAGTTAGCCATCTTCCTTAAGAAAGTAGCGCAGACTATTAAGAACTGAATTATGTTGTAATTCTTATATTGCACTCTCTTCTAATATTATGGAACATATGCTTTTCTAGCAGGCAAAACTTAACTGAAAACCTACAATTGCTGATTTTCACCTAATGGAGTAGAACTGTTGTCAGTTCCAATAGAGAAGCAGAGTAATGACTTTTCCAGCTGGCAGAAGTCATAGGAAGAAAAAAAATACTGAGCACAAATAATTTGATAAAGGAACTGGAATTTTAAAAATCTAGCAAATCATAGTCACTTTAGCTGATCTAAATTTTACAGTACGATTTGATTTGAAGAATGAACACAGTAGAGGGCAGGCTTTGCATTCAAAATAAAACAGCCTTGCCACATTAAAAAAGTGGACAGATATAATAGGATAAAGCTTAGGTAGGCAAGTGCAGGGTTTTTACTATTGATAGAAAAGGCTACCTGGGTAACATGTACAAAAGACAGAGAAGTGCTGCCACTTTGTGGAGAAGATAGAAAACATTCTTAAGGGTAAAAAAAGACTATAAACTAGATGAGATCCACAGAGAAGTTCAATAGCATGAAGTGATTGTTTTTTGTTTTTTGTTTTTGTTTTTGTTTTTTTGAGGTTGAGTTTTACTCTGGTTGTCCAGGCTGGAGTGCAATGGCGCGATCTCGGCTCACCACAACCTCCGCCTCCCAGGCGATTCTCCTGCCTCAGCCTCCTGAGTAGCTGGGATTACAGGCATGCGCCACCACGCCTGGCTAATTTTATTTTATTTTATTTTATTTTGACAGAGTCTCGCTCTGTCGCCTAGGCTGGAGTGCAGTGGCATGATCTCAGCTCACCGCAACCTCTGCCTCCCGGGTTCAAGTAGTTCTCGTGCCTCAGCCTCCTGAGTAGCTGAGATTACAGGAGCCCACCACCACACCCGGCTAATTTTTGTTTTGTTTTTTTTTTTAGTAGAGATGGGGTTCCTCCATGTTGGTCAGGCTGCTCTCGAACTCCCGACCTCAGGTGATCCGCCCGCCTCGGCCTCCCGAAGTGCTGGGATTACAGGCATGAAGTCACTGCTCCTGGTGTATGAAATGATTTTAACAAGGAATGAGAACTACGACGTAATCCTATTTCTATATCCAATTTTGTTTATGCCAATAGATGCTGTGAGGTAAGCAAGAATCTGAGAGAAAAGCAACCAGAAAGGAAACAGAAATAATTTAGTAATGGATTGAAGGCAGCTTTGTAAGGAAGACGTGAAGGAAGTAGAGATACCTGATCTATAAAGAAAAACGGTAAGGTAGATTTGTGAATATGAGCCTTTATTTTTCTTCCAGGGATTGAATCTTTATTTTTCCATGTTTCTTTCAGGTAGCAAAAACAGGTTAGGAAAGAGGAATCTACAGGATGAACACTTACACGTGTTTAAGTAACTTGCTCGAAGACATATAGCTAGAAAATATCAGAGCCAAATTTTGGTCAGCATTTGCTTGATTCCAATATCCAGATTCCACCATCTTATACTGCTTCTCTATTGCTATTTCTTTTGGCCTTTTTAGCAATCCCTGCAAGTTACTAAACATTGATGCTTTTGGACAAGGTGGCTATGGTCATGTCTCACCACCTCTGAGTCCAATTCAACATCAACACCAGCTGAGCTTGTCAAAGTCCACAGCTTTACTGTGGGATTATCTCATACTAGTTATCTAGTTTTTTCTTGCTACTGGTTGTTACATATTTCAACACCTTATGAATATAGCACAAAAAATGCAGCCTAACTTTAGCTCAATCTGGAAGGGCATTATATAGTCTATATACCATTCAACACGTCAATGCATAAACCTACTTACGTAACTCCTTGTTTAGTCCAGGTAAGATATAGCATTATTTCTAGTTCAGATACTCATAACAATTTTAAATCATGCCCTACATATTTTAGGTTCTCTATTGTAACCCTGAAGAAGATCTTGCTTCCTTATCATTTTCACAACTTTGTTGCTGGTGATGTTGTGGGGGTGAGGATTGTGTGTGTGTATGTGTATTTTGTGTGTGAATGTCTGTGTAGTATGAGGAAGGCTCAGTAACTGTAGAGTGAAAATAACAATAAGCTTTTAATAGAAACATTTGACTATGTTAATGATAGATAAATGAATCAAAAAGTGAGGAATAGGAGAAAAACAGAAAAGGAAGCAGAGTAAAACAGGAGGCTAGAAGAAGAGAAAGTTTTGTAAAAGGTAAGGGAAGAAGAAAGTTAGAAAAGAGGGATAAAAATTAGACTGACTCCCAGGATTGTAAAACCTCACTTTAGGTGGCTCATGATACAACATCACAGGCATCTACACATAAACACAAAAAAAGATAGTGTATACTTTGAAGAGAAGTCAGTATTTGGATTTTTATAGTATCAGAGTAGATTTTGAGCTTAAGGCAATAATTATACAGCATCCTTTTGACATAGATATAATGTTTCTAACCCATTGTCAAAAACTACATATATTCTGGTCCATTGTTAAGAAATAGACATGGATTTTCACACCACCCATGCCAGTTGTCTGGTCCCTTGTTGTCAATAATTACCTACAACACCAAGATGGAAAACTGGAGTTGGGACTTAGTACAAATCTGTGTGACAAAACAAACCAATTGGTTCATCCAGTGACCAAACTCAGATGTTATAAATCTGTACCTGTCCATCCGTTCCAATGGTGCCACCACAGTCAGCAAGGAGTTCTGACATGTCATAGTAGCTAACGAACTCCCATAAACAGGCCTCTAGGTTCAGGTTCCGGTAGAAGCGTAAGGTATTGGGACCTCTGATAGGCAAGCTGTACTGGTAAGGATATGTCTCTCCAATTATTTCCGGATTTTTGGTAGCATCAGTCAAGAAACCATAGTGAGTCTTCACTTCAGTATAATCCAGGAGGTTGGAGCACTTGTGGTTTCCAACTCTTGTACCATCAGGGCTGAGGGTGAGCTCAAAGTTGGAAAGCTCTCTAGTGGAGATCACAGGGAGCATGCCTATGATAAATCGAAATCATTGTTAACATTCTTTCAAGTAGCCAAGAATTTTGAACCTTTATCTCTTAAGAAAACAAGTGTCATAAGATACTGTACAGCAGTGATGATCAAAGTGGTGTCCAGGCCCGGTGACGTGGCTCATGCCTGTAATCCCAGCACTTTGGAAGGTCTAGGTGGGTGGATCATCTGAGGTCAGGAGTTTAAGACCAGCCTGGCCAACATGATAAAACCCCGTCTCTACCAAAGTTACAATAGCCGGGCATGGTGGCAGGTGCCTGTAATCCCAGCTACTTGGGAGGCCGAGGCAGGAGAATTGCTTGAACCAGAAGGCGGAGGTTGCAGTGAGCCGAGATCATGCCACTGAACTCCAGCCTGGACAATAAGAGTGAAACTCCATCTCAAAAAAAAAAAACCCTACAAAAAACAAAAAAATAAAAAAGTGGTATACTAAGAACCCTAGGGTTCCCCAGGAAAATTTCAAGAGATCCATGACTTAAATGCTATTTTCATAATGATACTAAGCTATTATTTGACTTTGCCACCCATATTGTCTCACAAATGCGGTTTTTCAGAGACTACAAGATATGATACATTGCAACAGATTGAATGCAGAAGCAGAGAATCCAGTTATCTTCTATTAAGTCAGACATTAATGATACCTTCAAGAATATAACAGTGCCACTCATCATTTTTTTTGTTTTATAACATAGTATTTTTTAAAGGATGTATTTCATGTTAATATGTAATGTATTTCTTTTTGTAATTTTTAAATAAGTGAATAAATAACAATTCCTCGGTTTTAATTTAAAATCCAATAAATATTTATAGCTATCACCCACATAAACAAAATCTCTTTGAGATCTTCAATAATTTCTAAGACGTCCTGGATCATAAAAGTTGAAAACTGGCCATGAGTGGTGGCTCACGTCTGTAATCCCAGCACTTTGGGAGGCCATGGCGGGCGGATCACTTGAGGTCAGGAGTTTGAGACCAGCCTGACCAACATGGCGAAACCCCGTCTCTACTAAAAATACAAAAATTACCCAGGCGTGGTGGCGGGCGCCTGCACTCCCAGCTACTTGAGAGGCTGAGGCAGGAGAATCACTTGAATCTGGGAGTGGAGGTTGCAATAAGCTGAGATTGCACTATGTACTGTAGCCTGGGTAACAGAGTGAGACTCTGTCTCAAAAAAAATTAAAAAAAAGGTTGAAAACTACCACCATTATATAGTACAGGCTAAGGACTGAAAATTTGTTCCATAAAGGGTGAAATAATAGATATTTTAGCATTGTGGTCCCTGAGGTCTCTGTTGACTGTTCAATGCTGCCATCAGAGTGAAAGCCACTACTATGTGAAGGAATAAACAGAACTGTGTGCAATAAAACTTTATTATGGGCAATGGATTTGAACTCCATACCATCTTTATGTTTCAAAAGTAGACTTTTTTTTTTTTTCCCCAAACACTTAAAAATATAAAACCTATTCCTAGCTTGCAGATCATATGAAAACAGGCAGCAGACTGTATTTGGCCACAGGACATAAGTGTGTTGAGCCCTGGTGTAAGCAATACAGCAAAAGACTATGAACCAGTTCTTCTCTTTGAGCCTTTCCCACCTCTTCCTCTCAGATTCACTCGGAGCAAAACTCCGGCCCCGCAGAAGAAGTGGTCAGCCTCAACTACACTTCTGGCAGAGCTGTGACTATTGAGCATTGAACACTGCATTCAGAAAATGCAAAGCCAAGCCCTAGGAGTGGCAGAAGAGACCACTCTTTCTTTCAGGAAATAACTCTTACAGGTCTGTGTTTCTCTGATGCGTCCCTTCTCAGCCCTTTGCAGCTCAAGTCACACCTCCACATGGACCTAGAGACCGGGTGGTTCAGGGACCAGCATTATGTTATAAAGGAAGGAATGCAGATTCCTGACCACCTCCCCTTCCAATCCCCCGAAAAATTTCAGGTTGTAATAGGCAGACATAGCAGATGTTCTTGTTCTGGGGGAGTAGATTCTACCTTGCAGCTCATAATCATATTTCCTCTCCCTTAGCTACATAAAATATAACTAACATACCAAGTAATAAAATTAATATTAACGATTTGCTACAAGGATAAAGTGAATTGAGTGGAAAATAACTTGAAAATGCCTTCCGCACATGGTAAAATATTCCTAAAGTATGATAAAGTTATTGATGCACACATTCTGGTCACAGGTACTTAGCCAGAGAAAATAAACACAATATTTAATACCTGTTAGTTTCATTTTTAATTTTATTTAAATATCTAGGAAATGTCTTATAGTGACATGACAAATATTGAGAGAGACATAAAACTCCAGCTATAAAATTGCAACACATGTTGAAGGTAGGCACTAAGATATCAAATACTTTACTGTAACTTCAAGTTTACGATTGAAGATGCATTTGTACTCTTTCATAAAAGCTAGACTAGGTACCAAAGCTTTGTTTTATCGTGTCTGGATATGTATTACATCTATCTAATTTTAAAGAATGCTTACATTGCCATAGTTATAAAAACAGGGTAGAACAAAGCTAAAACAGTTGAAAGAAGCAGAAGGACTTAAAGCTCAAGTTGCAAATTGAACATTTAAGCTTGGTTATCTAGAAGATGAAGGAAAAGACACCAGGTAATGAGGAGTCCAAAACAATTCCACGAATTTGCTTACCCAAGTCACCTACCATCTATGTGTGGCATTGTGACAGTGAGCTTGATGAGGTTTGTGTAGTCTGGATCCTCAGGGCCTGTGTAGCGTAATTTAGCTGAGAACGGCTCTGCTCCAACAACCCCAGGTACACGGGGCTGACAAAGACCTTAAAAAAAAAACATTTATGCGAAAAGAAGGTAATCAATAATACCTAAAGAATGTTTTAAAAAAATAGGAGCTATTATTTTTCTGTGTACTTTCAACTTCTCTGCGGAGTAGGGCATGGATAAGAGTGTACATCATGTCATAAGGAATTAGAAGGCCACAGGGTGAGAAGTAATCCCAGCACACAGTTTAGTGGTCACTTGACAATTTATGGATTGTTCAAACTTTGAGAAAAAATTTGTTACCATTCAATGTAACTTAATGTGTGCTGGTTATTCTAAGTCATGGCCATATTCACAAAACCATTCAAATATGAAGTATGAACAGATACAGTAAAAGTGATTGAAAGTCAATAGGATAAAAGTAAGTGTAGTTAAACCAAGTAAATGTTATTTTTACTCTAGAATAATATACTTATCATTAGTTATGTTTACATTACTTATAAGTGAATAAAACTAAAACTGTGCTCATTTTAGGAACAAAAACTAAAGTCTCCTTAAAAATCAGAGGGCAAAATATGTACAGTAGAGTTTTCTCTATATATGTGATTTTTTATAGTATGTGTATTTAATTATAATCCATTTTATATTCATCTCTTTCTGTCTCATATCTCCCAGTGACCTTCAAGAATTTGAACATGAAACTCTTTCTCCAGTATTTCCTTTAGGAAAAGAGTGGGGTTTCTATTTGAACATCATGAAAGGAACCAAGATGCTGAATTATAATTTCAGGAGAACTTGGAAAGATACAATTGCTTATCTATTTGTATAAAACAGAGAAAATAGACAAATATGTACTAGAATAGCAATGAAATCAGAGTCAGGTCCCAGCATAGAGGCTGTCTGATTTATTAAAAGAGAGAATAATTTTAAGGCATTATTTAAATATTTGATCCTGAATATATAGTAGTCACAGGTGGGACATATGACCTCTATGCAGCAAATTTACTTTTGAATGCAGTGTGCAAATGGATGATTTAGAAATAGAATCATATATATACAACCGTTTTTAAGAAAAATCTCATTAAAAATTATTCTGCAGAGTGAAGGATTTATTTAAATAAATTTTCTGTCTTTCCAATGTTGTCCCCAGCCACGTCCTATTCTGCATCCCCAATGTGTCTTTGCTCCAGGCTTAAATACAGTCTCTCTTGTAATACCAAGGCATTAATTTGCACGTACCCCTCTATCTGGACTGCCCTTCCCCTCCCGTCCCCAGCAAAATCCTACTCACCCAACAACCAGCTGAGCTCCTTGCATGGCATGAGCTCTGTTCAGAGCTGAGCCTTGAATACCATTTTGCCTTGTCTCCTGGCTTTTCCTCCTCTCCCTCTCAGAAGCTTCCCCATTTCTCTGCTTGCCGTTCCCAGAATATCCCACATTCTTTCTTGCTTTTATGAGTTGTTGCTCATGCTTGTTTTCCTCTACTCTTCAGATTCAGCTTGAGTCTCCCCTTTTGATGAGCCTTTCCTGACCCACTCAGGGTAAAACTAATCACTTCTACCTGTGCATTCCTGTGCCCTGTCTAGACTAAAATGTGTCTGCATCTTCAACTGGACCAAGAATTCCAGAAAAGCAGGGATCCTGTCTTCTTTATTTTATTGCCAGAACAAAGCATTGTGTCTGGCATATGATAGATACTTAAAGGTAGAATGAATAAATATTTTGTTTTCTAATACATAATTTTGTATTAACTACTTACAAAATATATGGAATATGTGGGACATTGGAAGTATTAATAACCAGAAAGTAGACATTTGTAATATTGCACAGTATTCCAGTGATCTTCAGGGGAAAATGGCAATGACTGTACCTTCTTCTCTACTGATGGTTACAATAGGGCTCATGAGCTCCAGGCCTTCATCCCCATTGGTGTTCACAGCACGAGCTGCGCACTGTACCCGGGAGCCAGGCTGAAAGTATATGGAGTCCAGTGTGACCATCTTGGATGATGTAAAAAAGGTGTCGAAGTCCACTTCTCTCATAGGGCTGGTCACACCATCAGGGCCCGCAGGTGCACTAATCAGCCACCGGTACCGGGTCAAAGTGTCATTGATGTTCTCACTTGCACAGATAGAGCCTGTTTTATCATAGTCTGAATATTTGGGGTTGCAAGCCTATGGAAAATGAATGACTGTGTTAGGAACAGAGTGTAGAACAGGTGGAACGCATTCTTCTCCCGTTCTCTGCCATCGAGTTTTCACTGCTGCTTTCCCCAATTTCCACATGCTGTTCATACAGCTTCCGAATTTTGATTCCCAGGCAAGATAACATTTATAAACATAATTTGCATTTCAAACAGCTTATTGGATGTTTCTATTTCTAACTTAATACGTGTAAAATTGTTATTTATACCATAATCTCTTGAATCATCAGGTTTGCCAATTATCTTTATTCTCTCTTTTTTCCTCCCTCCCTTCCTGTCGCTCATCTTATCCCCCTTATCCAGTGAGTCATGAACTCGGCTGATTCTTCTTTTGCAATATTGCTTAAGTTGATGCCTTCCTTTCCATTTACAGCAGCACTTCTCTGTCTAATTCAGCTTCTTTTCTTCCAGTCCACTGACACACGACTGCCCTGTTAACCTGCCAGCTTAACCCCTCTGATCATTCTTCTGTGTGAGAACTCTTTGCTACCCAAAAAATGAAGTCCAAATTTCTTAATATGACATTTAAAACTCCCTATACTTTGACACCAAATTATCTCTGCCTTGTTGACTCAATAAACATGTGTTGTGTACCTTTTTATATATAAGTGATTATAGAAGTGCTGTTATGATATAAACATAAGTAAGTCATAATTTTAGCTCACAAGGAGCTTATAACTTAGAGTCAAGAAAAGGCAAATTTTAAAAGTAGTGATAATTTGCTATTTCTTATGCATTTTTTTCTAGCTGTAGCTCAAGTTGCAGTCCCTTCTTCCTAGAATGACCTTCCCTTGTCAGACTTGCATCCTAAACAGTCAAAATTCCACCTGACCATCCCAAACCTCCCCTCATATATGGAGCTGCAACTCTGACTTCTAATTTGTATCATTTTCATGATAGTGGTTATATCTTGCCTTATATTAGAATTACCAATTCCTATATTCTTTTCTTCATCTCTAAATATCTTGAATGCAGACTTCATATCTTATTTACTTTTCTGTTGGTGACAGACTGAGAACACACTATGTACACATCAGTTAATGAACCTTTGTTGGGTGAAGAAAGAAAGCTGGGAGCTTTATTTGATTAGTGTTATATTTGCAAAGTTCAAGGCTTAAACCATGTAGTATTTTTCTACTTTCATTTCTTCATAACAAAGCCAATGCTATATTGATTATAATTATTTGAAATAATTATCTTACAATTTTCCTCAATTTTGTGAATCTCCTACTCACTGTGATACAGATGACAGGATAGCCAGACATGGGTTCAGCACTCTCCTTAGCTTTGGAAGTGTCATCATACATCAACAGGGATACAATTTGAGGGACAGAAGGAAAAGTGACATCTGCCATGCTGCTCATTTCTTCTATGTACACAATGGCTTTCGTCACCTAGAAGGAAAAGATAATTATCACTGATTAGTGAAATATTAAACTTTTGATGCTTCTATGATTCAGGACAATACTCACGATCCCTGGCAAACCCATGGCCTCATTATGATGCAGACTGTCATACTCAAGAGCCCCTGGAGAACAACAGGCCCTAAGTGGCCTGCAGCACATGACCTTGGCACCTTGTTCACATCTTATGGTTCCAGGGAGGGCAGCTGAGCCCAGGGCAGTCAATCCAAAGGTTGGCCAGTGGCCCATGAGGTGTTTGGGCTCTAATTTATTTATTTTTTCTCCAGTTGTGATGACAGTAGCTAAATGTGTCTTGGGGTTGTGAAGGGAAATTTTATGAAGGAGTCAATTCTTTGACAGTAGGAGTAAAGCTGGAGGACATTCTGAAGGAAGGAATATCACAGAGGTCATGGGATAGTGTGAGCCTGGATGAAGCAGATGCCAGGTAATAAGAAACTCTTTGAAGCAGCCAAGGGCAGAAGGCACCGCCTGAAACCCAGGCAGGGGAGAATTTGAGTTCCAGACAGAAGAGGAATCTATGAACACCTGCTGCTGGGCAAGGTGACAAGAACACCTTGCTGTGAATTTGCACTGGCTCCCTAATAACCTTCCAATATCTGACTACATAGCATAGTTTCCTGAACTATCTTTACATGCATATTTTTAAAAGAAGCTTTCATCACTGGAAGTAGTTTGAGTGACTATTCTTTTCACCCAAAAGAATTTCATATGCTACTCCATAAAAATAATAATAAAAGGTTCATCTTATGTGATGAAGACACAAAACTATATTTGATAAAGATTGCCCGTACTTGAATTTTAAATAACTTGATAAAAAGCAAGGCACTGTAGTAGAAAAACCATCAGGCAGTAAAGATTACAAAATGATAAAAATATTTAGGGAAAAAAGTTTCCCAGCTTGAACTCATATTAAAGTGAAACAAATAAAAAAAAGTAACACAGTAAATTTAAGCAAAGACATAAATATTAATACATTCCAAAAAGACATGTAGTTTTAAAAATTATTTCCAATATAAAGGTCAACATTCCATGGAATTATGTTCATTTTGAGGAAAATCTGGTTAATGAGACAATATAAATTAAATAAGTATGGACAACAAGATTTAGGACTGCAACATTTTGATCATGAGGCTGTGGACATCAAATTCTGATAAAGTCAGGAGAAACAGACCTTGATTTGGAGGGTTAGCAAACTGCTCTGTGGGTTCGAATATGTTTTTTTTTTTTTTTTTTTGAGACGGAGTCTCGCTCTGTCACCCAGGCTGGAGTGCAGTGGCGCAATCTCTGCTCACTGCAAGCTCCGCCTCCCGGGTTCACGCCATTCTCCTGCCTCAGCCTCTCCGAGTAGCTGGGACTACAGGCGCCCGCCACCACGCCCGGCTAATTTTTTGTATTTTTAGTAGAGACGGGGTTTCACCGTGGTCTCGATCTCCTGACCTTGTGATCCGCCCGCCTCGGCCTCCCATCGAATATGTTTTATGAGCTGTGGCACTGAATTAATAGTTCCCTCTTTACTCTGAGATGCTGCTTTCCCTCTGATGGTTAATCCCAAGGTCAATCAATCATTACTGACTGACATGAGGAAGGGAAGTGCACTGGTTTGGGGCTCAGTGGCTTCAGTCCTTGAGTTTCCACAAACATGGTTTTTCAAAGAAAAAGATAGGCATTTCTTGACTATGATCTAATCAGAACCAAACACATTTACGTGGTAAAAAGAGATTATGCATATCTCTTTCCTGTAAGGCTTGTACAAAGTCTCCTCATTTTATTGTACATTATGTGATTGCTTTTATGCATTTTCTCTGACAAACTGCTAGCCATGAATTTACATACACATTACATTACTTACCTGCGTCTCTGCTATCATATTTTCATCAGGTTTTAGGTGAACAGTGAAGGCCTCTCTCATCTCTCTCACCCCGTCAGAGACAACTTCGATTTCAACCACGTGCTGGGTTTCCCCTTTCTTAAACTCAATTTCTACAAATGCAAAATCACAGATTTAATCATTTGCATATGAATATGAGAAGTTTTCTATCAAGCTTGCTTTTTTTTTTTTTTTTTTTTTCTGTGGCCTACAATGAAAAATACAGTTTACACTGTGGTCCAGTATATTTGGGTGTGTGTGTAAAATGAAATCAAATGTTTAATAAACATCACTAATTCTTACTCTGTGCACTTTACTTTAATGTTTTCTTTTTTCCCAAGACTTTATTTTTTTAATTTTTTTATTTCCCTTGGGTTTTGGAGGAACAGGAGGTGTTCGGTTGCATGAGTAAGTTCTTGAGTGGTGATTTCTGAGATTTTGTTTCACCCATCACCCAAGCAGTATATACTGTACCCAATTTGTAGTCTTACAACCCTCACCTCCCTCCCACCCTTTCCCTGGAGTCCCAAAAGTTCATTGTATCATTGTTAGGCCTTTGCATCCTCATAGCTTAGCTCCGACTTATGAGTGAGAATATACAATGTTTGGTTTTCAATTCCTGAGTTATTTCACTTAGAATAATGGTCTCCAGTTCCATCCAGGGTGCTGGGAATGCCGATTTCATCTGAAGGAAAATTTTAATAATAAGACATTGGTTTGTTGGCCCACAGTTTGAAAAGATGCTGAATTACGGAAGGGACAATCAGTAGTTCTAATATTGGGACACAGTCAGAAAAATTAACCTCTTATTCCCCAGAATTTCTAAACCAGTAAGACTCAAGACAAATGAATATGATCATAGGTATAATAGAGTGTGAATGGGATTTACGTTATGTATATATGTAGATGAGCTGGATAAATAATTGTTGAGTTTTTTATACAATAACAAATTATATTTCAAAAACACTTCTTTGTGTTTTTCAGGGAAACGTAGACAAGTTATTTTAGATAAATGCTAGTGACTTTTTTCCTTTCACCCTGCCCTTTCTTACTAAAAAAGAATTGCTTCTTTGTCATGAAAGTTAAATCTAGAATCCTAAAAAAAAAAAAATCAGAATTCTTTTCTTAACCACTCATTTCAAAATCACTAAAAAACATGAAAATTATCAGATTTTATTGAATTCATAATTAAGCAGCTGATCATACTGTAAACCATGGATAAACTATTTTGTTGGTTTTACTATACCTCTTAAGATACTGTTTCAAAAGAGAAAATATAAAGCCTATAAAGCATAGTTATCCCAATTAGAAGAGTCAACAGACGCCAGTTTCTGATGTAGCTGCAGTTCAGTTATTATAATTCTAAATTACAAATCCTTTAGAGTCTGGAAGAAGAAAATGAATTGCCAGTGCATTTTCCTTTTTCTGCTTCAATTTTTAAATTATCAGGTACGAGGAGCAATTTTCTTCTCTTTATCTTTGAAGATTTTTTTCTTTTTCTTTTTAAAATTAGTTCTCTGTCTCTAGATACAGCAATTATTCCTATTAGCCTTCACATATTATATGAGCCCATCAGTCTCAGATTTCTTATACCCTGAGAGAACTTACAGTTCTTGTTCCAGAGAAGAAAACAGCTAACCATTTGTTTGATTTGACCTGCATGATGTGACATTAAAAAATTGGTTTCTAACACTTAAATATCCGGGAATTGCATAGGAAAATAGAGATTTTTGAGTTTTTGGCACCTTCCTGCGTGGCAGAAGACTATGAACGCGAGGCTGTGATAATACAGGCTTTTCTTGGCAAGGAATGGGCTTGCTGGCTTAATGACATTACAGTCACTCAGTTTTCTCTCATATTTTCCTTGCTTTACTCGTTTTCATTGCTTATCTTAGACATGTAAACATTCAAGGTTTTGTAATGCCTTGAGTTATACAAACCAAATTTCTTAGAATTTAAAAAATTAAATATTTATTTTAAATATTTGTTATTACTTGCTGGGTGGTGGTCAGGTTTTCTCATTCACATTTATCTTTTTCTGTCACTTTAGGCTATTTTAGCATGCAAAAAATTTCAACTTTTTTTCTATATTTAATTTTTTCTGGTTTTTTTTGCAAAGAACTCACTTCAGTTTGAACCTTAAAAGGAGAAATTAGAAACCGTTTCAGAAAAATATTCCTTAAATTTTTAATATAAACATTATAAAACATATATTGACATTTATTGGATAAAAGAGACCAACAGGTTTATTTAATGTTTTAACCTTTTTCTGACTTTATTTTTCAGTTTACTACATAGCTATAATTTTGTTTCCGTTTAGCAAAAGGAATAATTTTACTTCCAAGAAAAACATTTTTTGTTAAAAGTCATGTTATCGATATTTAAAAGATTGTTCTTTCATGTAAAATCTGCTCATTACAGAAAGACATTTTATATTTTATAATTCAGTAGCTAATCAGTTTTGTTTTCCCTTCTCTGGGATTACATGTGATTTATTTCAAATATATATTATGTTTTACATAGAGAATAATGTGGGGATAACTTTGAAGCTCTAGTGTAATTCATCAAATTATAACCATTATATGGAAAGAATATACAAGCTCCTTTGTAGAAGACCCATTTTTTATATTGTCTCACTAACTTTATTACAGATTCAGTGATACCTATCAGTTGTTTTCTCAGCTTTGTTTGTAAACTAGATAAAGATGAATTCCTAAAGTGCTAAGATCATCAAGAACTAATGACTCTTGATAGTGAGAGGCAGGAAAGTAGAAAACACAGTGAATAATTAGACTCCAAATAATTCATAAATGTAATTTTGGACATAAAGTTACTTTTATTTTGTAAGCAAATAATTCAGAGAGAGAGCAAGTGAGAGAGAATAACTGATTAGTTTTTTTTTTTTTTTTAGATGGAGTTTTGTGCTTGTCTCTCAGGCTGGAGTGTAATGGCGGATCTCGGCCTCTGCCTCCCGGGTTCAAGCCATTCTCCTGCCTCGGGCTCCCAAGTAGCTGGGATTACAGGCATGCACCACCATGCCTGGCTAATTTTAGTATTTTTAGTAGAGATGGGGTTTTGCCATGTTGGTCAGGCTGGTCTCAAACTCCTGACATCAGGTGATCCACCCACCTCGGCCTCCCAAAGTGCTGGGATTACAGGTGTGAGCCAACGCGCCCGGCCAGAACTGACTTGTTTTAATTACTGATAAAAGTAAACGGCAGGCCGAGTTTGGTGGTTCATGCCTTTAATCCAAGCACTTTGGGAAGACAAGGTGGGCAGATCACTTGAGACTAGGAGTTTGAGGCCAGCCTGGCCAACATGGTAAAACCCCATCTCTACCAAAAATACAAAAAATTGGCTGGGCATGGTGGTGCATGCCTGTAGTCCTAGCTTCTTGGGAGGCTGAGGTGGGAGGATCGCTTGAACCTAAGACACAGAGATTGCAGTGAGCTGTGATTACGCCACTGCATGCTAGCCTGGCCAACAGAGTGAGACTCTGTCTCCAAAACAAAAAAAAGACGGTGACATGGCCCAACATTTGCAAAAGGAGAGGGATGAAAGACATCTCTAAGTGGCTCCTAAATCCTAGAGAATGTATTGTCTCTGTGGTTAATATTTCACTATACGTTTACTGTCCCTTTGTTAACACAAAATTTTTTGGTTTAGATTTAGATTGCTAGTGTTCTCTAAACTAAAATAGATTATTATCACAGTTATCATGCATATTGCAATGACATAGAAAAAGATAGGAAATTATTATTTAATCTGGTAACTACAATGAAGGTAAAACCAGTAGAAAGCCAATTCAAAACAGAAGGTTATTTAGCACATTCACTCAAAATTTCCCTAAGTCCTAACACATATACCCTGTAAGTCAAAAAGAAAAAATCTTGGAATTAAATCCCATTGTGTTTGTTTTACTAAACGAGAGGAATTTAAAAGAGTATGTCTATATTTTAATTGAAACAGCTCAGAAACAGAAAGTCAAATACTGCTTGTTCTCACTTATAAGTGGTAGCTATATAATGTGTACACGTGGACATAGAGTGTGGAATGATAAACACTGAAGGCTTGGGAGGGTGGGGGAGTGGCAGGGGGTGGATACTGACAAATTACTTAATGGGTACAAGGTACATTATTCGGGGGATGGATATACTAAAAGACTAGACTTCACTACTACATAATACAACCATGTAACAAAATTACACTTGTATCCCTTAAAATTATACCCCCTAAAAAAGAGTGTCCTATTTTGATTTCAATTGGATGTTTCCCTTCTTTTCCTTAAGGGCACTGGCACTGGCACACAGAATTGGCACAATCCATCAGCAGTCAGGCTCTGGGAGCCCCATACCTTCTGACACAGGGTGGTAGTCTTCTCCAGAGGTGGCCGAGCCATCCTTGGTGTGGACTCGCACAATGGAAACCTTTGAAGTGTCTCCTTGGCGAATCACTGGAATTCTTATAACCACCGACTTTCCAGGTTCTTTGGGTTCAGTGACACTAAATTTGGTTTCTCCAAATTTAATAACAGTCTCTAAAATTGTGGGAAACAAAGACAAATGAAATTGTTAGTAAGGGGAGTGCTTTTCCTCCATTTCTAATGTCTGTTTCCATGTGGGAGGGGATAAATGACCATTACACTCCTGGCTTCTCTCTGTCCCCTCACTCAAAATTAGTGATGTGTGTGGAAGGAAAAGCTGGCATGTGTTGTCCAGCTCCTTCCAGGGATCTAACCAGCCCCCAGAGAGCATGTGCCGCCAGCTCTCTGTATGTGCCATAAATTACACCTGAGCAGGCCACTGAAGGTGGGTGGGGAGGGAGGAAACTGTTGGTCCCCCTGTAGCCAAGGGTGTGTATACAGTAGAGAGCCAGTATGGATGTTTGAGAATTAGTGTTTGGATATAAGCCACATTCTCCAGCGTCAACTTTATCAGTTTTAATGGTTTATTTTGTTCCCCATTTGTTTGTCTTTTTGCTATTTCTCAATTGCTTAAGAACCCTAGTCATAAAGCAGAGGAGGTGGAGGCATTTTTCTGAGTCACTTAAAACCTTGACTTGGGTGGATTTTAGTTTCTAATTTACAGTTGAACAAACAAAAAAAGATTTCTTACTGTCAGCATCATCTCGGATCCTTATGAGAGTTTCGTTTTGTTCACCAACTGCAGCCCCAAAGGGAGAGTTGCTTTGTGGAGTGCCGAGTACCAGGCGGAGCTCCTCTGCCTCCTCATAGAGCACATCGTCCACCAGCTCAAGAATGCAGGGCTTTTCAGTCTCACCTGGAACAACAATGTCAGCAGGTCAATCACATCCCATAGGAATCTATCTACAACCAGAATGTGAGCACCATAAGGGCAAGTTTGTTGATTTTCCCTGCTGTATCAGTGCAATAAATAGTGTTTGGCATGCAATAAGCCTTCAGTAGATATTTGCTCAATCAGTGAATAAATATTTAAGTATATGCAAAGACCAGCCCTTATTTGTATGGGGAATTTCTTTGATTTCTGTCTTTAAGCTCTGCCACTCATCTTAGAAAACAAGGGGAAAAGCACAAATGCCTATTTTATTTCTGAATTTTTAGTATTACATTCAGAAAGCAAGATTAGCAGCCTTGCACTGGTTGCTCACTGTTAATCTGACCTCAACACTAGTTTCTAGTATTATTAACTTTTGACTTACTAAACAAATCATTGAGCCAAGTTTAATTCCTAGCATTGTAAAATTTGTACATTTGATATGCTTTCGTCCACTGAATAAGTTTTGAATAAACCATATATCACATCACTGAAAATCAATAAGTTAATGCAGATACCAAAAGGGCATTCATTCAACCTGTTAAAAATCGATTTCACTTTCCTCATTTAGTGCACATAAAACCATGCCATACGCCTGTTGACATCGAGGAACTTGTATTTCCCTGATACATATTTCTGAGTAAAAATTCAGCTTCCTCAAATTTCATGAAAAAATTTCAAGCTCAAGCTTACCAGGGAGGAATGTGATAATGGAGATATCAGTGTTTGGGCGTTCTTCAAAGTCCATCATCACCTGTGCAGACCCCTGCCGGGTGTAGCATCTCACTGAAGATCTGTACTGGACATCCCCACTCCTATGGATCATTGTAATTATCTGCCCATCACTTTCGCTGCCAGTATATATTCGTTCTTTGAATTGCATCTTAGGCACTGCAAAAACAAAGGATTAAACAGAAATTTCCTTGTGGAAAATGGCATTTCAGAAGATGTGACTTAGTGGAAAGAATAATGGAAAGTAAGTGAGAAGAACTGGATTCTGTCTCCATTCAGTCACTTGCCAATGTTTTGACCTTGAGCAAATCACTTAAGAGTTTTGATTTCCTTACCTTTGACATTTTGCTCTGCCTGTTTGGTAAAGTAAGGGTATGCAATGAAATGCTAAAAAATAGATAAAACCACAAACCTTAAGATATTTGTGTCTATATGTTTCTTAGTCATGAGCCTTTCAGAATTTCCTGACATTAAGAACACTAAATATTGTGCACATAATTACAAGCATAGTTTACTCAGATCATGTGGATAAGCTGACTGTGTGTGTGGTGTGTGTGATTTTTAGGTGAAACCTATGCTAGGTTAATTATGTATAGGGCTCATTGACAATAGGTGAGACTCCTCTAAGCACTGTTGAAATCATCATGATTGAAGAGTGTTCAGAATTCCCTTGTGATGACGTGTCAGAGAGCTCTGCCATGTGTCCAGCAAAGGGTTGTCCCAGAACAGCATTTTTGGCACATTATTAGAGAAATTTTATGAGTGTCTAGGGAAAGGAGATGACAGACAGTGTCTTGTGCTCTGAAGTGGAGAAAGATTATTGACACTCAGGAGTCTGTGCAGTTCTACGTGTTTCCAGCCAACTGTGGTGAGGGGAATTCTTGAGGCACAATCAAGATACTGATGACATTATATTTTTTTCTCTTTAAGATTTGAGAGAAAGAATAAAAGTTTTATTCTGAGACTGTCTAATTCTATCAAAATCATCAGGAGGAGAAAGGTGTGGTCAGCTAGGGTATTTGTATGAGTTGGACTGTGTTCCCCTCAAATTCATATGTTGAAATCAACCCCCAATGCCTGAGGATGTGACCTTATTGGTAGGCTGGGTCTTGACAGAAGTAATTAAGTTACAATGAGGTCTTTAGGGTGGGCTCTAGTCCAATGTGACAGGTGTCCTCATAAAAAGGGGAAAATTAGACAGAGACACATACAAGGAACATCATGTGAAGAGACATAGGTACGACACGGCCATCTTCAAGCCAAGGAGAGAGGCCTGGAACCTCCTTCCCTGACAGCCCTCAGAAGGAAGCGAGCCTGCCAACACCTTAATTTTGGACTTCCAGCCAACAACTATGAGATAATAAATTTCTGTTATTTAAGCCACCCCGACAGTGGTACTTGGTTATGCAAGCCCTAGCAAACAAACGAATATATATATATATAGTTTATCATCTTGCTTATCATATATGTATAAACCTTAGCTTATGATTTCACTTATCATTGTAAATTATAAAATTAATAAACACTCACAATCAGAGACAGAGTCATTTATGGACACTGTGGCTTTGCTGGGCTCGCCAAGGGCTGCGTTCATAGGCATACGAAGCACCAGTTCAAATTTCTCAATTCCCTCCAGCACTGGTTGTCCAAGGTCATCCAGAATGACAACACGAACAGGTTGCATGCTGACTCCAGGTGCAAAATCTAAATTACAGCTGATGCCCACATAGTCTGTTCCAGCTATGACAGTAACAAAAAAATATTCAGCTGGAGACTAATTAAATTTCAAAAAATTATAAGACATAAATTATGTAATTGTGTTTATAATTCTTCTTTTAAAAAATAGAGACCAGCATAACCCTACAGAAAAGTACATTTAATAAAATGCAAAAGATTAGTATCTAGATAACTACTGTGGTGATAGATCAAAAGACCAGCTGCTGAAATTTATCCATGTTTCATGGTTAGACTTTGGATTTGTTATTTTAGCTTTCTGTGTTATAGTTCCTCTAACTTTAGTTTGAAAATTCTCTAATAAAGGTAACAAAAATCAGGCTTAGAAAAATCAGCATATCAATCAAATATATGATCCTCATAAATTACATATGAAAGAGACATTTAAAATTTTGTTAACATTAATTAAGTATTTATGTATCTTTGCTGGAGCTGCTGTAGAACATCCTACTTAGGTATATGGTTGCCTGTTAGTTATAGCAACACATTTAAGGGGTACCAGCTCTGCCCACACTCCATCCACCTTTGTTCCAGGCAATGAGAGAAGCTTCTTCTCTTTGATCTTTAATTTAATATTTTTCAGACAAAGGGGGTTATATCTAGTGTTGATACCTCCATTTATATCTAAAGTAGTTAAAAACAAAACTGTCTTTTAATCTGTAGACACTACATCCACAAAGACTGACAGTGGTGGGCAATAGATCGATAATATTGCTTCTTTCTTTGTTTTCATACCTTCTGCTCCTCTGACTTTCATTTTGTATTTACTTTACCTCCAAATGTGCAACTTCGCTTGAGTATATCTGTCTTTAATTCATTTTGTAGGATGTCTGTATCTCCCTGTGGTTCTTTTTATATTTTTTCTTTTCCTCTGCTTCTTCCCCTTTGCTCTTATTTCTCTCTCTCCCTCCCCTCATCTCTGATTTGAATCGTTCTCTTAAAAATGATTAATTTAGTTAAACAAATGTTTAACAGGCACCTGCTACATGCAAAGCACTATACTGCTTCCACTACATTAAAAAAGTTAAAACCTAAGGGTGACTTTTAAAATGATATAACCTGTGCTTGCTTTGTGTGATGAATGCATGATGTGTGTATGACATGCATGTGTGTTCTCGTGTGTGTGTACATGAGAAAGTTTGTATTGTTGGTCATTTGGAAAAAAAAGGGAAATTTTGAATTCTATGCTTGCTGTAAACTTTATAATCAACTTTTTGGAGATGTGGATCCCGGAATAAAATGCAGATATGTGCTAGTTAGTACATTTTTTATAATGAAGTGTGGAAAAAACCTTTTGGATCTGAAGTATTTATAGGGACACATGGTTAAAATAAGGAGACAGCCAACTGAAGACACATGCCTGCATAATACCTAAATGTCATAGGTTTCTGTGGGGATAGATTATGTGCAGCAAGATGATTTTCCTGCCTATAATGCCACAGCATTCAGCAATACTAGATTTAATGAGAGTAGAGAAACACTTCATGGAAATATAGGCCTCAGTATATAGATTCTTTGAGTCTTAACGTTTGTAACCTAGCTTCTGATTCATGGCCCTTAAATGTACTTTCCCAAAGTAGTAAATAAAGCCTAGATTTACCTCCTAGAGCAATAATTTCAGCAAAAACAATACACCCAGCCAAACGGCTTTAATAGAAGTGAAGTATTTCAGCTTTAAATAAATTTGTGCCATGGTCATTGAAAATTGCAGAACAATCAAAAGAGCCGAGCGGGAAACTGCTCACCATCTGCAGAGGGAGGATCTGTTTTCCGAGACCTCACTGTGACACTAGAAGACTTGGACAGGTCAGTGCCTGTTCTCCACACCTGCACTTCTACGTAGCCAGCACTCTCATCCACAGAGTATTCCACATCACCAAAGTAGAAGATGGGTTCTGTTAAGAAAGGAACAGAAATCATTTCTGTTATTTTTATTTTTTAGCATCAAACTCTATTGACATGATTCCAAAGAAGAGTATGCTTACTCTTAGGGACTTCCTTATATCATCGTACTTTTTTCCTTTTAGTGAGATAATATCTCTTCAATCTGTACTTTTCAGGTCAAAATATTACTGCTTACAATCGAACATACACACAGTAAAGTGCCTAATAAAACATTCTCATCTTGAGGCATAGGTTTGTTTGTCCTTCATATGTGGGATTATAAGTGGCTTCTAAAAGTGCCTTTGGAAACTTAGTTGGAAAAATAGAACTAAATGAAACAAAACACATACCTGATTTTGTTTGTTTGTTTATTTGGCCCACCCACTCATTTTATTATCTCCTACCAAGTTTGCACTCTGGAACAGAGCTATAACTTTTTGCATTACCATTTTCTGGTCCATTAGATTTGGGCTTATTTCAGTGTATGTGGATGTGCCATAATTACAAGGGTTAGAACCTGCTGTCATAACTAGACTGAATATATGATTGCTAGTCCTGAAGACTGCAGGGCCTGATTGCAGGTTGCCTGTAGAGTGTTGGAGATGCTCTATACCAAGTGAGACTTTACTAAATAAATAATCTCATACAAAGAGATTAATATTAATTCTAAACACACATGAAAATGAGGCAGATTCAGTCACTAAACTAGGGCACATGCTTTGGGATCTTCGTATTTTTTTCCAATACTGGTGATAAACTTGAATTGATCTATTCATTGTTTCTGCCTGACTCAAACTGTGACCAATGGTTTACCTTGTGATAGAGCTGCTAGAAGTCTGAGGTTTAGCAGTCAGCTGACCAATGATAAAACAGAGATTTAATTTGTGATCTTACTGTAAAAAAAAATTTATTTTGAGTTATATAGAGGCTATGGGAAGTTGCAAAAGTAGTATATACTTCACTCATTTTGAGCTTAGTTTTATAAGCAATTATTAAGAAAAATTATGTCACCCAGAATAAGGTTAATGATAATAGTTACCATGTATGAACAGACACAGGTGAATGTACACACATAAGGTGAACAACCCTTTGACTTGACACTTTCTAGTCACCTGGCTCTAGTTTTACAAGATTCAAAAGGACTGAATCTAAAAGAACATGCAACTCACATTACTGTCCCTTAAGAAGGCAGGCCACTAAAACATGATATCATGTTTCAGAGCAACTAATTGAATTCCCACACATACCAAATTAAGCAAAACTCTACAACAATGGCTCACAAAGCCACTTGGAAAGCCAAAGCAAATTCATTTTGGGCATTGCTCAAGTGAGTATGATTTCTTTATTTCCTTGCCCCAAATAAATTACCTTTATTTAAACTGGAAAAGTTTGTTTTCTTTGTTTCTTCACATGGTGGGCATGATAAAAATCATACAGCCCCTTCAAATTCTTGAATAGTACAAAACCAACCTTAGAAATTTTGTTCATATATTTTGGTTGAGGAGGTGATGAATGTCCCTACAGCATAGTTAACCTCCTTCTTAACCTTTCAACTTGGACAGTGCTAGGGTACATGAGTGTACGTGTATAGACGAAGGTGTTGTCTGTTAACCTCAGTCAAAGCAGACCTCAACTACAAGCCAATACATTCCTGACATTTCCCACACTGAGGTAGGGTGCAAAGGTGAAGACAGAGAGCTCTGAAAATGCATCTTCTAACCAGATGGCCAAACCAGGCACATCTGTAAGTCTTTTAAAAGGCTTCTGTAACTACCACAGAGGCTTGATCACCTGCATCCAACAAGTGATCTCTGTTTAAGTCTCTTCACATTCCTGGCAAACCACATCATCACCCAAATTAGGTTTCCGAGTTATCGGAGAGAGCTGTGAAATGCAGTTAAGGGAGGACCTTTTACTTAACAACGATACATCCCCATCTTCCTATCTCCCAACTCCTCACAGACACATAACAAAAAAGGAACATAATAAAATCAAGTGAGTGAATATACAACTGCTAAACACCAAATAAGCTACACATCAGGGACCAAATGGTGTGTTGCATATTTCAGACTCATTCTGTCAACTCCAAAACATGTAGTTTTACTTTATAGCTTAATGTGTAGTTTTTATTTTTATTTTTTATTTTTATTTTTATTTTTTGAGACGGAGCCTCGCTCTGTCACCCAGGCTGGAGTGCAGTGGCGCGATCTCGGCTCACTGCAAGCTCCGCCTCCCGGGTTCACGCCATTCTCCCGCCTCAGCCTCTCCGAGTAGCTGGGACTACAGGCGCCCGCCACCACGCCCGGCTAATTTTTTTTTGTATTTTTTTTTTTAGTAGAGACAGGGTTTCGCCGTGGTCTCGATCTCCTGACCTCGTGATCCGCCCGCCTCGGCCTCCCAAAGTGCTGGGATTACAAGCGTGAGCCACCGCGCCAGGCCAATGTGTAGTTTTTATAAGAAAAATATGGAAGTCTTATGTATGTAGTACCCTGAAAACTTCTATCTAAGTTGTCATTCGAAATGAAGACGAATGAGTTGCCATGTATGTACAGACACGTGTTTTATATGCATGTGTGTGTATCTGTGCGAGTGTGTATGTAAGCAAGACAGAGAGAGAGAAAGAAAGAGGTGGGGGTGGCATGGCACATGTGACAATATTATAAAAATAAAAGGGATATGAATGATGCAAACAACATTATTCCGTTGCCTACTGCATAATATATTGTTATCTCCTGTAGAAAGAAGGAAGGAGAATGGAAATGGGATTTTAACCCTAAATCCTTCAACTTTAATACAGTGCTAATAAAAGGAGTTAGAAAAGTTAATTAACTATTTCCTTAAAGCTTTTGATTATGAGTAGATTTATGTATATGATTTTTCTCCCTCTTTGTGCTCCACTGATGATAATTGAAAAACTGGTCAAATAATCAATTACAATTACGGTAGTTAAAGTTTGATGTGATTATTATGAGATTAAAATACATTCAGTAGTTTCTATAAGAAAAAAAAAACTCTGCTAACTACCTAGTTTCTTGCGCCATGAATTAAAAAAACGGTTAAACATCAACATATTTTTTCAGTGTTAGATGAGTGAGAACTAAAAAGAAGTAATGATTATGTTTATTTCAATTTCTCAGCATCTTTTCAAAATATCTAAAATTTGAATATTGTTTATAATCATTACCACTGGGAGAAAACCTTATGTAATATGAGTGAGTTAAAGACACATCAAGCAGTAAGTTGAGTTATAAATGTCACTTAAGAAAAATTGCAAGATGTTCCTGGAACATTTTAATGAGTACTAAAGCAAGAGGAAGGAATAAAATAATAAATAGATGTGACTGTCATGCCTTTGAAAGGTATCTATTCAAAATCCAGAATAATTGCTTGTCCCCAAAAAATTATTATTTATGAGTAAGACTTTTAACTCACCTCTTTCTTTGGTAAACTTTTTTTTTTTTTGTCCTAGAAACTTGGTTTCTTTTAAGAAAATAAGTAAACTGAAGATGTCTATAGATCAGTTATGGAAATACCCCTACCCCATTACAATTTAAAGTAAACTAGAAGCCTATTCAATTCTTTAATTCAGCTCCTAAATACACACTGTGCCTTGTACCATGTTTAAGTTCACAGACTTAATGGATAAAACAACCAGTGGAGGATATTATTACTTGGAATAAGAGGATGATCAAAGAAAGCCACACATCTCATAGCCTACACCCACCTAAGACGATAAAACAGTCATTGCTCAGCACTCCACCACCCTCAGATGACACTCCAGAATGCAGAGGAAAGATAAGTTTATCCAAATCGTCTGTGAGCAGTGCAAGGGGGGTTTTGAATTGGCCTAGTGAGTGTGAAATTCATAAGGGAAGCCAAACTCTACACTCTATCCCTTGAGGTCTTTATACTTTTAAATAAAGGACATAGATCAAGGCGTTGACTACAGAAAAGTCTATTTTAGCTCATTAAACATAAATGCGCTTCTCAAGGTTGGAGATACTTTCACTACCTACAGCACAGATAGGATCACATTTATTTCCTACAAAGGTAGAAGAGGTGGACAGGTGAGCAATACAGCACAGATACTTGCAACAAAGACAAAGAGAAACAATTTAAGTTTCTTTCCCAGAGGGAAAATTTTCCCAGTGTCTAGATGGATGTTTACAATTACATTGTGTCTCCTGAGATGAAAGGAAGAGGTGCCAGTAGTAATTGCTATCTGGAGCCAAATCTTATTTACCCATGTGGGGATAGACCATCATTCAAGTAAGCTTTGTAGATCTAACCAATGTGTTTGCTTAGAACTGAATGAAGTAAAAGCTTTAGTGCTGCCTTTTTGTCTGGTGCTGAAAATAATACAAATGAATTGTTTCCAACTGAGATCTTTCTTCTGAGCTGTATTGCCTAATCAATCCACATCCCATGGGCAACTCAAGGTGAACTTCTCCATAACAGAGTCCACAGGGTCACCTCCACTCCCCTTCCCCGGGTTTCTCTCTGTCTCATTGTCACTAATCCAGCTGTAGGCAGTAACACCTTCCATTTGAGTTTTCCCAGCAACCACTTAACCAGGCTCTTAAGGAAAGTGGTCATTCCTCAAAGCAAATCTCATCATCGTACGCCCTTTGCTGAAAGCCTCTCAACCTTCCTTACTGTTCTTGGGATTATTCACAAGCTACTTAACATGGTTTACAAGACACTGAAACATTTGGTCTTGGTTTGCCTTTTCAACCTCATATTAGCCCCTTTTCTACTAAACAATCCAGTATCTTGAATGTCTTAAATGTGCCCCTCCCAGCCTTTGCTCTATGGCTCTGCTGCTTTGAATGCTCCTCCTTCCTCGTCCGGATACCTTCTGCTCTGCTCATCTTCCAGGCTTCTGTTGAGAAGTCACTTCTATGGGGAGCACCCTGCTTTCCCTACCAAACAAAGCCCTTGCTCAACTTCTACCGTCACTGGGAGTATGTCCCCCACTGTCTCTGAGCTCTCTAAGAGGAGGAATCAAGCTTCCTCTATTCACTGGTACTTCCCTAACACTTAGCTTAATCAATGCAATAGGTGTGCAATCAATATTTGTAGAATGAATTAACATCAAAGTAGAATTATTTATTTGCTACAGCAAATGAATACATATGTCTGTCTTTGTGGTGGGTGAGTCGGAAGAGGACACTCTTAGCATCAGGCAGTGGCAGTTAAGAAGCCTCAGAAGGAGGAGCCAGTGATTTTCTTTGCAGTAAAACGACTTCGTAAAGCTGCCCTTTG
This sequence comes from Symphalangus syndactylus, assembly GCF_028878055.3. Lineage (NCBI taxonomy): Eukaryota > Metazoa > Chordata > Mammalia > Primates > Hylobatidae > Symphalangus > Symphalangus syndactylus. The sequence continues at coordinate 104,035,668 of NC_072437.2, read as the reverse complement.
AATCGGCAAGAAATTCACGAGGAAGGAAAAGTGAATCAAAATGAACTCAAAGAGAAGAGGCGTTTTTTTTTTTCTTTTCTTTTGAAATACTTTGCCTTCACTGGTTCCCAAATAGGAAGTATACTAGAATTATCCTAGAGGATTTAAAAATACAGATGCTAGGGCCTCATCTCCAACTTTCCAAATCAGAATCTCCAACAGGTGCTTCCAGGCACCTGTGTTTGTTTGTGAAGAGGTTTTAGTTTTTAGAGCAGTTTTAGGTTCATGGCAAAACTGAGCAGAAGATAGAAAGACCTGCACATGCCCCTTGCCTCCACACAGGCACAGCACTGTTGTTAAAAATCTTGACAGGTAACTACCTTGGAGTCAGCAATCTGCGTATTGTTTTAGCTCATTTCAGTGTCTTTAACACTAGTAACTTAATTGCTAGATACCATAGTAGTTGTTTTAAATTCAGTACCTTATTTCATCCTCACAACCACCCACTATATTAATCCCATTTTCACAGATAAGGAAATTAAGGATTAGGGAGATTAAGAGATTTGCCCAAAGTTGTGCTGTACATCAGGGAAATGGCAGAACTAGGATGCATATCTAGATAAAGCCTGTGCCCTTGACTACTATTAAGGCAGGAAAGGAGTCATAAAAGGTTTTCACAAGATTTTTATGGACAAAATTTTTACCTAGCAATTCAATATATGGGGATCCGTCATATAGAAATGCTAACCTAAGTGTTCAAAGATGCATACAAAGGATGGTTCATTGTATTTCATTCATTTGTATTAGGACGCAATTGGAAACAAGCCCAAAATCCATCAGAAAGGGATTAAATTCAGTTCTTTCACAAAATGGACTACCAGACTATAAAGCATATATGTATGTGTGTGTGTGCATGTGTGTGTGTGTGTGTGTGTGTGTGTATATATATATTTTAGTTTTATCCCCCAGGTTAAAAAATATTTGAGATATTGATGCTCTGCGATTCTATATCTTACACTCTCTACTTGGCTTCATCAGCAGCAGTGATAGATTAAAAATTAAAGGTAATTTGGGTTGCAGTGAGCCAATATTGCACCATTGCACTCCAGCCTGGGCGACAGAGCCAGACTCTGCATTAAAAAAAAAAAAAAGGAGAAATCCGGGCAAGGTGGCTGAATAAGAACAGCTCTGGTCTGCAGCACCCAGCAAGGCCAATGGAGAAGGCAGGCGATTTCTGCATTTCCAACTGAGATGCCAAGTTCATCTTATTAGGACTGGTCAGACAGTGGGTGCAGCCCATGGAGGGCAAGCAGAAGCAGGGTGGGGCGTCGCCTCACCTAGTAAGTGCAAGGGGTCGGGGGACTCCCTCTTCTGGCCAAGGGAAGCCGTGAGGGACTGTGCCATGAGGAACTGTGCACTCTGGCCCAAATACTACACTTTTCTCGTGGTCTTCACAACCCACAGACCAGGAGATTCCTTTGGGTGCCTATACCACCAGGACCCTGAGTTTCAAGCACAAAGCTGGGTGGCCATTTGGACAGACACCCAGCTAGCTGCAGGATTTTTTTTTCATACCTCAGTGGTGCCTGGAATACCAGCAAGACAGAACCATTCACTCCCCTGGAAAGGGGGCTGAAGCCAGGGAGCCATGTGGTCTAGCTCAGTGGATCCCACCCCCATGGAGCCCAGCAGGCTAACATCCACTGGCTTGAAATTCTTGCTGCCAGCACAGCAGTCTGAAGTCAACCTGGGACACTTGAGCTTGGTGTGGGAAGGGGTGTCCACCACTATTGAGGCTATTGTAGGCGGTTTTCCCCTCACAGCATAAACAAAGCCTCCAGAAGGCTCAAACTGGGTGGAGCCCATCACAGCACTGCAAAGCCATGGTAGCCAGACTGCCTCTCTAGATTCCTCCTCTCTGGGCAGGACATCTCTGAAAGAAAGGGAGCAGCCCCAGTCAGGGGCTTATAGATAAAACTCCCATCTCCCTGGGACAGAGCACCTCGGGGAAGGGATGGCTGTGGGCACAGCTTCAGCAGACTTAAATGTTCCTGCCTGCCAGCCCTGAAGAGAGCAGAAGATCTCCCAGCACAGTGCACAAGCTCTGCTAAGGGACAGACTGCCTCCTCAAGTGGGTCCTTCACCCCCATGCCTCCTGATGGGGAGATACCTCCTAGCGAGGGTTGACAGACACCTCATACTGGAGAGCTCTGGCTGGCATCTGGCGGGTGCCCCTCTGGGATGAAGCTTCCAGAGGAAGGAGCAGGCAGCAATCTTTGCTGTTCTGCAGCCTCTACTGGTGATACCCAGGCAAAGAGGGTCTGGAGTGGAATCACAGCAAACTGCAGCAGAATTGCAGAAGAGGGACCTGACTGTTAGAAGGAAAACTAACAAACAGAAAGGAATAGCATCAACATCAACACAAAGGACGACAACACAAAAACTCCATCCTAATTACCAACAGCAAAGACCAAAGGTAGATAAATCCACGAAGATGAGGAAAAATCAGCACAAAAAGGCTGAAAATTCCAAAAACCAGAATGCCTCTTCTCCTCCAAAGGATCACAACTCCTCACCAGCAAGGGACTAAAACTGGGTGTAGAATGAGTTTGACGAATTGAAGAAGTAGGCTTCAGAAGGTGGGTAATAACAAACTCCTCCGAGCTAAAGGAGCATGTTCTAACCCAATGCAAGGAAGCTAAGAACCTTGAAAGAAGGTTTGAAGAATTGCTAACTAGAATAACCAGTTTAGAGAAGAACATAAATGACCTAATGGAGCTAAAAAACACAGCACAAGAGCTTCATGAAGCATACACAAGTATCAATAGCTGAATCGATCAAGTGGAAGAAAGGATATCAGAGATTGAAGATCAACTTAATGAAATAAAGCGTGAAGACAAGATTAGAGAAAACATAATGAAAAGGAACGAACAAAGCCTCCAAGAAATATGGGTCTATGTGAAAAGACCAAACCTACGTTTGATTGGTGTACCTGAAAGTGATGGGGAGAATAGAACCAAGTTGGAAAACACACTTTAGGATATTATCCAGGAGAACTTCCCCAACCTAGCAAGGCAGGACAACATTCAAATTCAGGAAATACAGAGAACACCACAAAGATACTCCTTGAAAAGAGCAACCCCAAGACACATAATCTTCAGATTCACCAAGGTTGAAATGAAGGAAAAAATGTTGTGGGCAGCCAGAAAGAAAGGTCGGCTTACCCACAAAGGGAAGCCTGTCAGACTAACAGTGGATCTCTTGGCAGAAACCCCACAAGCCAGAAGAGAGTGGCGGCCAATATTCAACATTCTTAAAGAACCCAGAATTTCATATCCAGCCAAACTAAGCTTCATAAGTGAAGGAGAAATAAAATCCTTTACAGACAAACAAATGCTGAAGCATTTTTTCATGACCAAGCCTGCCTTACAGGAGCTCCTGAAGGAAGCACTCAATATGGAAAGGAAAAACCAGTACCAGCCACTGCAAAAACAAACCAAAATGTAAAGACCATTGACACTATGAAGAAACAGCATCAACTAATAGGCAAAATAAGCAGCTAGCATCATAATGACAGGATAAAATTCACACATAACAATATTAATCTTAAATGTAAATGGGATATATGCCCCAATTAAAATGCACAGACTGGCAAATTGGATAAAGAGTCAAGACCCATCGGTGTGTTGTATTCAGAAGACCCATCTCATGTGCAGAGACACACGTACGCTCAAAATAAAGGGATAGAGGAATATTTACCAAGCAAATGGAAAGCAAAAAAACCAAAACCAAAACAAAACAAAAAACTGGGGTTGCAATCCTGGTCTCTTAAAACAGATTTTAAACCAACAAAGATCAAAAAAGACAAAGAAAGGCATTATATAATGGTAAAGGGATCAATGCAATAAAAAGAGCTAACTATCCTAAATATATATGCACTCAATACAGGAGCACCCAGATTCATAAAGCAAGTTCTCAGAGACCTACAAAGAGACTTAGACTCCCACACAATAATAGAGGGAGACTTTAACACCCATTGTCAATATTAGACAGATCAACAAGACAGAAAATTAACATGGATATTCAGGACTTGAACTCAGCTATGGACCACGCAGGCCTAATAAACACCTACAGAACTCTCCACCCCAAATCAACAGAATATACATTCTTCTCAGCACCACATAGCATGTATTCTAAAATCAACCACATAATTGGAAGTAAAATACTCCTCAGCAAATGCAAAAGAATGGAAATCATACAAACACTCTCTCAGACTACAGTGCAATCAAATTAGAAATCAGGATTAAGAAACCCACTCAAAACTGCACAACTACGTGGAAACTGAACAACCTGCTCCTGTATGACTACTGAGTAAATAACGAAATTAAGGCAGGAAGAAGTAAGTTATTTGAAACCAATGAGAACAAAGACACAATGTACCAGAATCTATGGGACACAGATAAAGCAGTGTTTAGAGGGAAATTTATAGCAATAATGCTCACAGGAGAAAGCGGGAAAGTTCTAAAATCAACACCCTAACATCACAATTAAAAGAACTAAAGAAGAAAGAGAAAACAAATTCAAAAGCTAGCAGACAACAAGAAATAACTAAGATCAGAGCAGAACTGAAGTAGATAGAGATGCAAAAAAACCCTTTAAAAAACCAATGAATTCAGGAGTTGGTCTTTTGGAAAATATTAACAAAATAGATACACCACTAGCCAGACTAATAAAGAAGAAAAGAGAGAAGAATCAAATAGACACAATAAAGAATGATAAAGGGGAGATCACCACTGATCCCACAGAAATACAAACTACCATCAGAAAATACTATAAACACCTCTACATAAATAAACTAGAAAATCTAGGAGAAATTGATAAATTCTTGGACACATACACCCTTCCAAGACTAAACCAGGAAGAAGTCAAATCCCTGAATAGACCAATAACAAGTTCTGAAATAGGCACAGTAATTAATAGCCTACAAACCAAAAGAAGCCCAGAGCCAGATGGATTCACAGCCGAATTCTACCAGAGGTACAAAGAGGAGCTGGTACCATTCCTTCTGAAACTATTCCAAACAATAGAAAAGGAGGGACTCCTCCTTAACTCATTTCATGAGGCCAGCATCATCCTGATACCAAAACCTGGCAGAGACACAACAAAAAAAGAAAATTTCAGGCCACTATCCCTGATGAACATCCATGCGAAAATCCTCAATAAAATACTGGCAAACCTAATCCAGCAGCACATTAAAAAGCTTATCTACTATGCTCAAGTCAGCCTCTTCCCTGGGATGCAAGGCTGGTTCAACATATGCAAACCAATAAATGTAATCCATCACATAAACAGAACCAATGACAAAAACCACATGATTGTCTCAATAGATGCAGAAAAGACCTTCGATAAAATTCAACACTCCTTCATGCTAAAAACACTCAATAAACTAGGTATTGATGGAACATATCTCAAAATAATAAGAGCTATTTATGACAAACCCACAGCCAATATCATACAAATGGGCAAAAGCTGGAAGCATTCCCTTTGAAAATCGGCACAAGACAAGGATGCCCTTTCTCACCACTCCTATTCAACATAGTATTGGAATTTCTGGCCAGGACAATCAGGCAAGAGAAAGAAATAAAGGAAGAGAGGAAGTCAAGTTATCTCTTTTTGCAGATGACATGATTGTATATTTAGAAAACCCGATCGTCTCAGCCCCAAATCTCCTTAAGCTAATAAGCAACTTCAGCAAAGTCTCAGGATACAAAATCAACGTGCAAAAATCACAAGCATTCCTATACACCAATAATAGATAAACAGAGAGCCAAATCATGAGCAAACTCCCATTCACAACTGCTACGAAGGGAATAAAATACCCAGGAATACAACTGACAAGGGACGTGAAGGACCTCTTCAAGGAGAACTACAAACCACTGCTCAAGGAAATAAGAGAGGACACAAACAAATGGAAAAACATTCCATGCTCATGGATAGGAAGAATCAATATCATGAAAATGGGCAAACTGCCCAAAGTAATTTATAGATTCAATGCCATCCCCATCAAGCTACCATTGACTGTTCACAGAATTAGAAAAAACTACTTTAAATTAAATATGGAACCAAAAAAGCCCGTATAGCCAAGACAATCCTAAGCAAAAAGAACAAAGCTGGAGGCATCACATTACCTGACTTCAAACTATACTACAAGCCTATGGCAACAAAAACAGCATGATGCTGGTACCAAAAAAGATATACAGACCAGTGTAACAGAACAGAGGCCTCAGAAATAATGCCATACATCTACAACTATCTGATCTTTGACAAACCTGAAAAAAATAGGAAATAGGGAAATGATTCCCTATTTAATAAATGGTGTTGGGAAAACTGGCTAGCCATATGCAGTAAACTGAAACTGGACTCCTTCCTTACACCTTCTACAAAAATTAACTGAAATGGATTAAAGATTTAAATGTAAGACCTAACACCATAAAAACCCTAGGGGAAAACCTAGTCAGTACCACTAAGGACATAGGTATGGGCAAAGACTTCATGACTGAAACACCAAAAGCAATGGCAACAAAAGCCAAAGTTGACAAATGAGATCTAATTAAACTAAAGAGCTTCTGCACAGCAAAAGAAACGATTATCAGAGTGAACAGGCAACCTACAGAATGGGAGAAAATCTTTGCAATCTATTCATCTGCTAAAGGGCTAGTGTCCAGAATCTAAAAGGAACTAAACAAATTTACAAGAAAAAACAAACAACCTTATGAAAAAGTGGGCAAAGGATAGGAACAGATGCTTTTCAAAAGAAGACATTTATGCAGCCAACAAACATATGAAAAAAAGCTCATTATCACTGGTCATTAGAGAAAAGCAAATCAGAACCACAATGAGACACCATTTCATGCCAGTTAGAATGGCGATCATTAAAAAGTCAGGAAACCACAGATGCTGGAGAGGATGTGGAGAAATAGAAACGCTTTTACACTGTTGGTGGAAGTGTAAATTAGTTCAACTATTGTGGAAGCCAGTGTGGCGATTCCTCAGGGATCTAGAACGAGAAATACCATTTGACCCAGCAATCCCATTACTGGGTATATACCCAAAGATTATAAATCATTCTACTATAAATGCCCATCAATGTTAGACTGGAGAAAGAAAATGTGGCACATATGCACCATGGACTACTATGCAGCCATAAAAAAGGATGAGTTCCTGTCCTTTGCAGGGACATGGATGAAGCTGGAAACCATCATTCTCAGCAAACTAACACAGGAACAGAAAACTAAATACCACATGTTCTCACTCACAAGTAGGAGTTGAAAAATGAGAACACATGGGCACAGGGAGGGGAACATCACACACTGGGGCCTATTGGGGGGTAGGGATCAAGGGGAGGGATAGCATTAGGAGAAATACCTAATGTAGATGACGGGTTGATGGGTGCAGCAAACCACCACGGCACATGTATACCTATGTAACAAACCTGCACGTTTTGCACATGTATCCCAGAACTTAAAGTATAATAAAAAAGGGGTAATTTGCCATTTCTTTTTGGTAGCTTTGAAATTTTTTCCTCTCCTGTTAATATACTCGATAAGCAAAAAGAGATCTGTGCTCAAAACAAGATAAACGTCTCTATGGATTAAAAATGAAGCAGAACATCATAGTGGTAAGTGGAGCCAAAGGAGTGTGGTCCTACTGGTCTCTAGTTCTGGAGACAGGCAATGAATCAACTCTTGAGGGGGATTACAGGAAACCAAACTAAAACATAATTCAAGAGTGAGAGAGAAATATAGGTTTTTCGGGCTTTGAAGATGAAGAAGTTTCATCCACCTATAGATGGACACTGAAATAAATAAATAAATCCAAAGGACTCTGGATGTAAGAAATTCTGTTGAGCAAAGAAATCAATAAAATATGCTAGTAAACTCATTGAATTATTTTTTCCATTCAATGTTGAACCTAAAAATTGAGATAACAGTAAGGAGGTTATAAATGGGGTTCAGTGAGTAGATGAACTATTTTAATGTCCTTGTCTTAGTCAAGAGAACAAACTTGGTTACTCAGATGGTTAAGTAACTCTTAAAATTATAAGGGTTGCCACCAAAAGGACAGAAACTAGCAGAGAATAAAAAATAACTAAGAATAGGGAGAAGTCTCCCAATATTACAAGAAGCTGGGAAGGAGGAAAAACAAAGTTCATATGCAGAAAATGTAATGAAAAGCCCAAATGTATCAATACTAAGAACAAATGTAAATAAATTGTTTATTATTTAAAAGTTGTTAGCTTTATTATTAAAAAATATACTTAAAAAAGTTTTTTAGGTTGGGTTAAAAAACAAAACCATATGCCAGTTATAAAAGACAGTTATCAAACAAAACTGCAGAAAAATGTGAAAAAGATAAGACTATAAAAAGTGTACATACATATTCAATTTATGACATGCTGCTCTTGGGGACAATGGCAGTCAAAAGACACTAATAGAGACTTAACTTTTTTTTTCTTTTTTTTTGAGACAGGGTCTCATTCTGTCACCCAGGATGGAGTATAGTGGCTCAATCTCAGTTCACTGCAACCTCCGCCTCCTGGACTTCAGCAATCCTCCTGTCTCAGTCTCCTGAGTAGCTGGGACTACAAGCGTGTGTGACCACACCCAGCTAATTTCTAATGTAGAGACAGGGTTTTGCCATGTTACTCAGGCTGGTCTTGAACTCCTGGACTCAAGCAATCTGTCTGCCTCAGCCTCCCAAAGTGCTTAGATGACAAGCGTGAGCCACTGCACCCTGCTGAGACTTAACATTTTAACATGTACTGCTTCATATCTTTAAAACACCTAAAGCAACTATGAAAAATGGTAATATTGTTTAATTTTTACATAGAGCACATTTTATGTTATATTGTTTGTGTGCTTTTCTGCAATGGAATTTTTTAACATGGTAGATATAGAATAGTACATATAAAATTATTATATTTTATTAAAAATAAACTGTATAGTTTATTTTTTGATGCATAGAAAATAAGAAAGAATTATGTTAAACCACTAAACTGGTTATTTCCTAGAGCTGAGATTGTGAGGAAATTTCGCTTCCTTTGCTATACATTTCTTGCATACATTCATTTGCTACCCATTTAACTTTTTCAAGTAGCATTGTTTACTTTTGCAACTAAGAAAAACAAAGAAGAAGAAAATATTGATGAACTTCCCCTTGTAATAATATCATTAAAAATAAATTAGTTTTAAACAATTTAGGCATGGCCTTTCCCCACTTTTTATTTTTTATTTTTTGAGACAGAGTCTTGCTCTGTTGCCCAGGCTGGAGCGCCGTGATGAGATCTTGGCTAACTGCAACCTCCGCCTCCCGGGTTCAAGCAATTTCCAGCTAATTTTTGTATTTTCAGTAGAGACGGGGTTTCACTATGTTGGCCAGGCTGGTCTTGAACTCCTGACCTAAAGTGATCCACCAGCCTTGGCCTCCCAGAGAGCTAGGATTATAGGTGTGAGCCACCGTACCCAGCCTACCCATTTTTCTTTCAATAAATACTATACATAAACATACATTCTGAAAAATGACCTCATATCTTGTCTTTGAAAAGCATTTTCAAAATTATTGTTGAAAAATTAAAGTTCAGGACCAGATGCAGTAGCTCACGGCTATAATCCCAGCACTCTGGTAGGCTGAGGCAGGCAGATCATCTGAGGTCAAGAGTTTGAGATCAGCCTGGCCAACATGGCAAAACCCCATCGCTACTAAAAATACAAAAAAAAAAAAAAAAAAAATGTAGTCTGTCATTGTAGCGTGCACCTGTAGTCCCAGCTACTCAGGAGGCTGAGGCGGGAGGACTGCTTGAAACTGGGAGGTGGAGGTTGCAGTGAGCCAAAATCGTGCCACTGAACTCCAGCTTGGGAGACAGAGCAAGACTCTATCTCAAAAAAAAAAAAAAAAAAAAAAAAAAAAAATTAAAGTTAAAATGCATATAAAACGGGAAAGTTTAAAGTATATATCATTTTAAAGACATGTTTTAACATTTATTTTTCTTGTCAACTATAATTTTCTCAGGAAGAATAAAGAAAAGTCAATACATGTCTAGAATGATGACAATTTAAATACTGAACCTTCCCAAAATCTCGGTTGAAAATACATAGTGAGTCTTTCTTCAAAAATATAATGAAATCAGAGATTCTACTGTCAATGTAGTTTCATTCTGCAATCTTCTCTTGCCTTTTTGAGAGTCATCACAAGTGTAAAATAAAATTTAAACATCATAGTCATCAAAATTTTCCAACATCCAGTAGCGTGTGAAGAGGCTTCATGAGTATTCTTTATTCCACAAATGTTATTGAGCTCCCTGCCTTCTAGAAGAGTGTTTCAAAACTTAAAATATTTTTTCTATTCCATATGATACCATACCCCATACATGAGGAAGAAGAAGGAAAAACTGGTCATGACCTACTAATTGATTTCTCGACTCAATGGGGTGCAAATTACAGTTTCCTAAACTATTATATATAAAACCATTTCCCAAAGGTCGTCACAGATCTATACTGCAAGTCCCGAAGGGGTTTTAAAACACACATTCCTGGGGCCTCATCTTAAACCAACAAAACCAAAATTTCTCGGAGTCAAGGATTTTAAACTGTCTCAGGTGAATGTACACATACTAGAGTCTGAGAATCAGTTGTCACCCTTCAGCTGCTAGTCTGGGAGGGCGGAGTGATTTTAACAGGTGACAGCTGCTGTAGTGCAGAGGTTCCCAAGTTGGAGAGCTGACACAGGACAGCAACCCAGAGAAGAAAAAATGTGAGCTGGGCCTTGTAGACTTGGCAGCATTGAAGGAGAAGAGCATCTCAGGTGAAGGAAAAGAAAGAGGTGAGTGTGCAGTAGGTTGGGAAGTTGTGTGGCTGTAGTATAGGAAAGGGTGAAAGCCCAGGGAGGAAGTTAAGGTGAGAGCCAGGTTTTGCAAGTTCTGGCAATACACGCTAAGAACTACAGAAAAAAGGGAGTCGACGCTGATTTTTAAGCTGGAAGTGAAATCCTCAGAACTTGGTTTGCAAAAAAAGCAAACCAAGCTTGGTGGATGGACTGAAGCAGTTAGACTATAAGCCGTGCGACTCTTGAGGGGAAAGTGCAATTCAGAGAAACAGTGAGGTCTTGAGCTAGGGCAGTGGAGGTGGGAAGATTGAGAATTCAGATTCTAGAAGAGCTTCAGAAATACAGTGACAATGCTTTGTGATCAATCACATGTGAAGGACATTATCAAAGTGGATGACTGGGTGATATCCTGCTTGATCAACTGGCCAGCTTTTTAATTTTGAAGGATATTCGTGTTGTCATTCATTGTGCCATTGCCAACTGATTTCTCTGGTACACAGTCATTTTCCCCACTTTCATTTGTTATCTTTCCCAGTACTCTTGTATGATATGTTTCTTTAAAATTATCTGGCTAAGAAAATCTATATATCAACACGCTTTATTCACACCTATGTGCCTTCTTTTAGAGAAGATTAAAATTCCCAACTATACTTTGTGGCTAAGAATATAGATGAGGGCATCCCCTAGATTTGTGCAGAGATAATACATGTAATTAAACATAAGGTTATAAGTACAATTGTTTGAGAAGACTGGTAAAAGTAATGTATTTAGTCAACATTATTTCTATTTTTAAAGACAAAATTGCAGAGAAACAACTTTTGAGAGCAAATCACTGATGGAAAGTAGCCAAATTGTGTGATGTGGGTAAAATACATTTCACTCCAAACCTGTGTATTCCATTTGCGTCTTTCAGTTTCCAGACACTATCTATTGTTTATTATTCGAATAAACAAATTATTTAATTTGTTTATTCAAATAAAAAAATTATTCACAGAGGAATGGGCTCTATATTCAATAGGTAAAATCAAGACACTGAATGTGAAATCTAAAAAAAAAAAAGATATAATAAATACATTTCACTGAGGCCTCCATTTCTATACTACACCGCATGGTGTACCATACTACAAACAGCATAGTAGGCCCCCAAATGCTATTTTATGTACCATAGTGTTTCTATTTTTTCCTATTAATGTTTGTCTTTTTGTATAAGACAAAAAATGAGAAATAATGATAAGTAGTTGAGTTCTCCATAGTTAATGAAAAAGTTTGATACATTTCCTTTCAAAATCATGTTAAAAGGAATCTTGGAAAGGGTTATTCTGCCATGACAGGCTGAAAGGGCCTCATTTCCGGAGAAGGCCCATATCATCAGATGCTGTCTACTAAGGGATATCATACAGACCTGTTAGAAACTCTTACTGTCAACAGCCAGCTATCATAGGCTATAGCACAGTGAATTCCAATATGGATGCCTTTTCTCAATTAAATAACTTTGCTTTGTTAAGACTGCCTATGTTCTACCCCTTACTGAATCACTTTCTAGCAGTATGGCCTTGGGCATGGTACCTAATATGTGTGTGTCTCAGTTCTTCATCTGTAAAATTAGGGATTATGACAGCATATGTGTCATGGATTTGTTATAAGGACTGAATGAGAGAATATATATAACATGCTTACAGCAGTGCTTGGCATGTCATAGGCTCCCTGAAAATGGTAATCATTTATTGTCATTACATAACACAGATAATTTCTTGTCATATTATATATTTTGTTACATCTAAAACTGAATGTAATGATAGAGAGTAGGCAAATAGATGACACCCTGCAGGCGTGAAAAAGGATACGTACTACAGCATGTATGTGATTAGAAAAAAAATCTGAAACCAATCTAAATGCCCATCCATAGCAGATTGTTAAATATGTTATAGCCAGACTGTGAAATACTATATAGCCATTAAAAATGAGCTGGGTTTATATGCATTGACATGAAAAGTTTTTCACAATATAGTCTCTTAAAATTTTTTTTAAATTAATTTATTATTATTATTATTATTATTATTATTATTATCAAGAGACATGGTCTCTCTCTCTCTGTCTCTCTGTTGCCCAGTCTGCAGTGTAGTGGCAAGATCATAGCTCACTGTCAACTGGAATCTTTGGGCCCAAGTGATCCTCCTGCCTCAGCCTCCTAAGAAGGTAGGATTACAAGTACCCAATACCATACCAGGCTAATTTTACTTTTTATTTTTGTATAGCTGGGGTCTCTCTGCATTGCCCAGGCTGGTCTCAAACTCCTGGCCTCAAGTGATCCTCCTACCTCGGCTTCATAAAGAAATGGGATTACAGGGTGAGACCCTGTGCCTGGCCATTATGTATTCTTATATGAAATAAGTACATCATAAGATAATATGTATATCATCATGTAATAATAATAACCAATATTTATTGAGTACTTTCAGTGTGCCTGAACTGTTCTAAGCACTTTATATGTATTTCTGTCTTTATCTATCTAACTCAATCTTCCTAACAACCCTTTGAGGTACAAACTATCATCATCCTCATTTTACAGATGAGAAAACTGAGATCCAGAAATTCAAGATCAATAACCAATAATTGAAAAGGAAGCAAGACAGCCTGCCTTTGGAATATTGTGCCACTTTACCAATAATTTCCTCTAATTAAAATGAAACAAAAATGTGTGCATGTTATTGGATGTACGGAAAGACGCATCAAACTAAATGACCTCAAGGGAGAGGTGTGGCTTCCGTGAGGAAGATGACAAAACTCCTTCTTGGTACTCAAGTAATAAGTTTGTGATAAAAGATATTATTACTAAACAAAGATTAACATGTATAACTTGTCTCCTTTAAACATAATCTCAGAATATTAGGCAAAAATATTAGAGAATAGAAAGCCTCTCCTCTTCGTTAAGATCTCTAAAACATTTTTACTCTTTAACAGGTTCAACTCTACCAACTGTCTATAGCATTTCACAGTGTTGTGGATGATTATGCTGCCTAGGGAACTGAGTAGTTACTGCACTTTCAAAAACATCATCTCACAGTCCTGAGGTCCTGCAAAGTTTGTGTCTTTCCATTCTTACATATAACTTACTCAACAGTTACTGCTAACAAGAAAGTCTTGCCTTCTCACACTTCTTCCATTATTTCTATGCCCTATTCCAGTGATCTATCCACACATCCATCTTCAAGCTTTCCAAAGGCAGGAATCACCTATTGTTCATCTGTAAACTCCAATGAGAAATGTACAGTCTGGTGTATGGGAGGTCATCAAAACGTGTGGAGGCATAAGCTAAGACTGACAACTGCCTCCCAAGTTTCTAATCAAAAGTAATCATTTTGGATGTAAATCTCATCAGGTATGTGAGAACACACCACTTAACATCATAGTTGATATAATATTAATATTATAATAACTACATTTACTGACTGCCTCTGCCCAAGTGACACCAGGATCTCTAGAAACCTTGTTATGTTGTCTTAATTCTCACAACAGCTTTACAAGGTGATTATTTTTATCTGCTGTTTACAAACAAAATTAAGTCAAGACTCAGAGAGGTTAAATAACTTGCTCAAGGCCACACAGCTAGCATGTGGTATAAGCAGGATTCAAACATAAGATACTCACATACAAGATCTGTACTATAAAAAAATTAAATAGTACTTTTTCTGAAAATGGTTAAGTGTCTGGACATGTGAACATTTCAGACATTTAGATTTTTAGAATATTTTCTTTAAAAGATGTGTAATGAGAATCTGATTAAAGAAAAAGGGAGGAACATGATATTCTACACAAGAGAAAATTAGAATATGTTATATAGATCAGTATTCCTAAGTTGTGAGGATAAATTTCTTAATTAAGATTCAAGGAAGAGGGAAATAAAATCAGATGTCACTTTATGCTTAAACTCTCCATACCTTTAAAATTGTCACTGCTTCAAAAATCACCAGTCAGAAGTCACATATGTACATTTTTATTCCTGCTAACTAAAGTAAATTTTATAAGTAAGATTTTGAAATCAACAGACACTGTGACATGAGGATGATTTATCTGGGAATTGCAACAGCTGAATGAAGAAAGATGACGACTAATATGGTGTTAAACACAATCTGTGTGAGATCTCAGGAATAAAAGCATGTGATTGACACTTAAAAAATAAATAATCTTGACCACAGGCTGCTTGACAACTGACACCTGAACACGCCCGCAGACAGCACAGGAAGGGATTCCTGAGTAAACAGCAAAACCGACTCCATTTCAAGTTGGAAGGAATGTGCTCCTTTATTGTGAGACCCTTCTTCCTCGGTTATCCTGTGTTACTCTATATTAGCAGTCAACGCTGTTGCATTGCTTCCTCGTGTTGTACGTGGAAAAAAAAATCATTGTTCTGCAAGCCAGGGGTGCCACTCCCCTCTCAGTCACTTACGAAATTGCCCGACATTGGGGAAATCAACTTCTTTAGTTCTTGGATTTCTGGTCTGCAATATCCAATTTGATCTATGTGAAGTCAGATCTCTAAGATTTGAGGTCCAAGCTATTCTTCTTGCCCTTCTGGGACGTTTGTGTTTTTCTTGCTGATATGAGACTAGTTGGCAGCTATTTCTCTCATTCAACATTTATCCAATTGATTCATGCTTACTTCCTGCAGTCTTTATTGGAAGGATAATAGGTGCTTCCTCTCAAGGAAAAATAGGAGTTAGAAAACCATTCTTGTCTTTAAGATGGTTTGTGTTTAAGGAGTAACCAAGAAGCTGTAAACATAAGCATTATGATTTTTATATGACTTCTTATATCATATAACATTTTGGCTTTAAAGAGAACAACTTGTTTAATCACTTAAACGTGTATTTTCATTTATAGAGAATAAAAACCGTCTAATATATTTTTAAAATACAATTTAAAAATAAAGCAAGGCCACTTTTTAGAGTGAAAGGAGCGCAGCCCTGAGTCAGGGTGATACGAGTGATGCTCATGGCAGAGCCTGTGAGTGATGGGGGTAAAAGGTAGCTCAGAGAGGAGCCTGGGTAATAGAACTGGACAGCTTAATAAATGGCTGACACGAGGAAATGCCAATTTAAGGCTACTGGTGTTCAGATACACGTAATGTCACTAAGGAGCTGTTCAGCATTTTCATTCTAATAGCTGAACATAAACTGCAGCAGCCAGAGCTTTCTAGGGCAATGACAATGCCTCACTGCAGCCTTTAGGTGGAAGGCTAACCACTGCTTTTCAGAGACATACCTAGGAAAATTTAAGTAAGCTACAAAGCACATGTTTTGTTCTTAGATGTTTGACATTCTGTGAATACACTACATGTGGGTTTTTTTTTTTTAGTAAATAAGGCTTTATTCTTTGTGGTTAATTTTTTTGTATATTATAAAAACAATAAGTAATAGGAAGAATATCAAGAAAGGTAGTCCTGGCCAACCCTCCTGCCTGCATACATTTAACCATCAATTTATTATCTGTTTTTTGAACACCTATTATGGATCAGGCACTGTGCTCCATACTGGGGATATGATAAAGACACAGCCCTTGTTTTTGAAGAGTTCTTAGTCTAGAAGTTAAAACTGAAAACAAACACACCATTGCACAGTTGTCTTGGCCGTAATAATAATGACAGCTAAACATATTGGTATTCTAAGTGCTTTACATATATTAACTTATTTATTCTGTATAACAACCCTATGAGGTAGACAGTATTATTGAAACCACCTTCGAAAAAATTATATCAGTGAGAAAATTATGGCAGTGAGGGATATCTGATCTAGCCCGCCGCCCCATTCCACCCCCAACCTTTCCTTTAGCTTTCAAGCTGCCTGGGTTTAGGCTGGCTAACTTTGGAAGACATTTAGTTTATAGTTTAAATGAAAACAGCCCTTCCCCAAAACTCAATTGCCTTTATGAAGCTAATGAGAGACCACCAGCCTACAGGAGGAGAGAAGCCTGAATTCTGCTAAGGTGCAACTTCCCCAGTTACTCCTGCAAATAACATCACTCTTCTATTGTAGATAGGCATTTTGTGATACCCTTTCAGGTTTTGTGCGTATCTAACAGCATGGCTCCACCTGGGGCTGCTAACTGGTGGCTCCTGTGGCCCCACCCAGAACCAACTCAGCTCAAGAGGACAGCTTCAACTTCCTATGATTTCATCTCTAACCCAACCAATCAGCAGCAAGCACCCATTGCATAGCCACTCCCACTGTTTCCCTCAAAATACCTTTGGAAAACCCCTAACCTATGAGCCTTTGGTGAGACTGATTTGAGTAATAACTCTGTCTCCTACATGGTGTGGCTGACCTCGTGTCAATTAAACTCTTTCTTTACTAAAATGCCATGGTCTTTATTTGTGTACTGAGCCGGAATAACTCATCAGGCTGTTACGTTTTGAGGAAATTGGGGCAGAGAAGGGTTAGATGATTATCCCAAGAACATCTACTTTATAAGACAGAGCCAGAATTAGACACTGGGTGATATGGCTTCATAAGCATATCATGCCTCTCCTTGTATGATGTAATGCTAATTGCTTAGATTGTGCTACCCAATTTTACTATTTTATGTGACAAAACTGTCTCTTTCTCCTCACTCTTTTTTCTCTACATAAAATCATTATAACATATCTTTCCCACAATACTACCACTCCATCCCCTATCACAAGCACGCGTATTTGATCTTAAAGTTTCTTTCTTCCTTTAACGTTAGTAATAACTTGAAATGCTCTATCCATTATTTTCATATTCTCAGCTCTCATTAATTTTAAGCTCATTGAAACACGGCCTCATTCTCCAAAACACTCCAGAAATACTCTCTCCAAGTTGGCCAATGCCCTTCTTTTTGCAAAACCCAACTGCATATTGCAAATCTTTGTTTTTATCGTTGAAGAATTTAATACTATGGGCCACACCTTTTTTCTTGCATCTTCATCCTTTTCTTTCCATATTACTGCTGTCCCCTGGTTCTTCTCTCATCTCTTATCTGTTGCTTAATTGTGAATGTTTTCTTTTAAAGGAAGAATAAGATGACCATAAAGTTATTACTTTACCTGCACATAGAAAGTGCTCAGTCACCATAAGTTATTATTATTATTAATTATTGGCAGCTGAATTTTGAGGCATTAATATGAGTTAGTCAGCTGACAAATGAGGAGGTGGAGAGGGAGAATTTTTCTTCAAGTAGAAGCAGAAATAGAAACTAAAGATAAGTAGATAGCCTCATGTGTTTGGGGGCTGCAGAGTGTGCTGTGGTATTGTATGCTGCTTGGAATGAGCAGACGGGGTGAACAAGGAAAGCAGGAAGCCATGGCCAGGCCATGCAGGACCTTGTGGTGGGAGCCTTGTCCTAGAAATTAGCAGGTGAGCGGTGTGCTCAGTGTTAAAAAAGGGGGGAACATGATGATGAAATGTGCATTTAGGGGTCTGGAGGATGAATGGGCTGGTGGAAAGGGGTGGGATTTCAGCAAACTGGAAGCAGGCGGCCTAGCTAGTTGGCAAGTGCAAGAATCCAGGCAAGATATGAAGTTCATTTGGATCAGGTGGTGGCAGTTCAGACGGGGGAAAAATAAGAAGGATATAATATTTAGAGATATGAAGGAGGTAGAATCAAGGAGTTGGGTGAGGAGTGAGAGGAAGGAATCCAGTACTGATAGAACCATTCACCAAGATTAAGGATGAGAGGGAATAAAGCAGGGTAGGGCAAGGACTAAGTGCTCTAATCTATTGAGTTTTTCTCCTGATTTGTTTTGATGCTTTTCAGAATCTAAGGCAATAAGTCTGGTAAGATGTGTGCCTACATCACTTTTCTTGCACTGTTTAAAAAGAAGAAGAAAAAAAGAGTTTTCACACATGACAAAATCATTGTGTCTTCCATAATTACATCACAGAGTTTGATGAAGTTTCCTTCTTTATAGAGATGTCAAGGGATGTGTTGAACAGTCTTAAAATTTTCCTCAGGGAGCTAAACTAACATCTTCTACTGCAAAGAGTTGATTTGTCCTCTCAGTATACTGAACTAGATCGAATACATATTACTATTTAGATGTACTGTCATTTTAAAAACTTCAAAATATATGTTGAGGACCAACATCACAGAAAACATGCATGCTAGGTTTGTTGGGAGGATAGCGATCCCCTGGAAAGACTTATAAAACTGTACTGCTTTCAACCCGCTATTTAGCACAGACAGCATTCCACCAGTTCATGAGATGCAGGCCATGCACGCTAGACCCACAGGCATAAAGCAACACCTAGACCACTTCTAATTTTATCCTGTACTTATAGGATCACCTTGCAGCACTGAGACTGTGAAAGATTGTGGCTTTGGCTTTTTAAAGCCTTCTCTGGCAGGGGGTGTGCTCTCAAAAATTACCCTTCTGAATAAGTGTGATTCTTAAAAACAAAGAAAGAAAAAAAAGAAAGAAAGAATGGGCTCCTTGTTGGCATTTTGACCACAGAGCTTCAGCTCTGTAGTATACTTCCTGGGCCTGTGAAACCCATTGTTTGTGAAACACCCTCAGGGAAATGGAAGCTGAGATATATTTCAGCTCTATAAGGTGTAAAAAGAAAGCTATTTTTTTCCTCTCACAATACCTATATTCTTGCTTTTTAAAAAGGTACTCACGAGTAAAGATCTATCAGCTGTTTTATTTCTTTTCACAGGAATGTGTTTAAACTCAGGAACTGCTGAATTGTACTGTAACTTGGCTCATCCCAAATAGTGCAGTTGTCTTCACAATGGAGAGACTGTCACAGCCTAAAAAGACACGTGACTCTGAGCATCAGTTTACTGGCTGCCCACTCAATGATTCAGGCTCCTCCATTCTTTGTGTGGAAGAGAACTGGCCTTCCGGGAGCCTGAGGCCAAGTGAGAGAACCTTCTGAAAGCCGTCACCACATGTGGAGCCTGGACTTATCCTTTGCCTTGTTGGAGCTGTTTGTCTATTTCCTTCTCGAAGTTCTCTATAGATTGGGCTAGTGTCTTTCACTACTGTGTCCTTAATGCCCGCCACTTAGCAGGGGCCCATAAACACGTGAAGCGAGGCCAGGACAAATTCTTGTTCCCTCTACCCTCGCACAGCGTCTGGCAACATGAGAGATGTTAAGTGTGTGTTTTAAATGAATAAAAATGTGGATTCAAATTATTTCAAATGTCTGTTTCAGAAAGACAGAAAAAAGACCTGTTTCTTAGAAAAAAGAGAAAAAAAGATTATTTATTTCTCCAGTAGTATGAAGGAAAAGCTTCATCCATAATTTTAAGTGCTTCAAATTGTTACAAATGGCCTAGAGAAAGAAGGCATTTTTAGTTTAGCTATATGTTTAAAATCTCAATATAAATTATGATTGTGATTATTTGTCACATACTTTACTGGTTTGTCAAATAACAGTAGCACTATATTTGACTGGGCAATCTTGTATCTTTCTAGGTCAGAATAAGATTCTTTACATACTTTTAAGGAAGATTTAAGGCCAATTACAAAAAAATATCTATAAGATTTACAACATAGGAATAAATGAGGGAAAAGAAGATCTGATGTCCAGTCAGATAGAATGAAGACCTATTTCTCAGGGAAAACATAATACCTATCTGTTCCCTCTGAAAGGTAACATTTATCTACAAAGAGAAGGAAGGTTCACAGAGAACATAGGGACACTATAAGGACTCCTAATGAGACAACTACTTCTGGTTTTATAAGGAAGCAAACTAACAAGTTTCACATCTCTACAGTGACCACTGGTATATCCGCCAATGTCAGAAAATAGTACATTCCAAAATGTTTTCATAATATTTCATTCTAATACCATACAAGGAGATGCTGCTGTCTGTTTAGTAATGGAGGTACACATTTTCAACAGTAGACCATAGGTGCACAGTGCATTTTCTGGACTTAAAATAAATAATCATAGCCCTGCAAGTCCATGGCAGCATTTCACAGATGCTGGCCTCTCTTTAAGTCACTGAGGCACGCAGGCCAAGACTTTGAAGTGCTCTGTTTTCAGCCAAGTTGCCATGTTTGGCTTTTCACCATTTTCTGTATGTTTTATGATTTCGATAAAAAGGTATGCCAGACCTCTGTGGCCAGCAAATAATTAGGACTTTCTGATCACAACAATAGTATTTAGTAAGAGATCTTTTCCATTTAATCAACTTTTTATGTATTTTATTGGTTTTTATTATAAAATTCATTTTAATAGTTTTAAACTTACAAATTCTGACATCAGTCTAGTATCTGAGAAGCTGCTTCTCAGATTCATGTGATTTTTAACACTAAAATGGAATTTTCTGTGAGTGAGATCTTGAGGTTCCTATAAATGTTTAGTGAACTGCTTCCAGGGTTTTAGTGGTAATAAATCAGAAATATTTATTCTTTGATGTCTATAAGATAGTATTGCATGGCCAGCATTCACTTTTCTGTTTGGAAGAGATGGGAATCAGGCAGATAGCGTTACTGGGAAAAACACAAAACAAACTCAAGACAATATTTATCCATGAGGACTTGACACGAGAGCCAACATGCAATCTTTCAGGAAGGCAACCATTTCCACCGGGTCGTTTGCTAGATAATGTGGAAAAAGCAGTGCTATTCCTTGTCCAATTGAAGTACCAGATTGAGACCGCACTAATAAGCTTTCCTAAAGATCCAAGGGGAATTATAATTGATAAAAGATCAACAAGAATAGTTCATTTACAAGTTATCCTAATATCTATGACATTTCAATTATCAATATTCAGGTGCTATATGTCTATAAAAGTATATATAGCTTGTTTCATCTTGTAAACTTCCCTATTAGGATACCTAATAATATCTTTGAGTATTACACTGTAGAATCAGAAGGATATTGTGTATATTAAATATACATACTTCTAGTATAATATGAGGTGCACCGTGCAGTTGTTCATGCCATAGTCTCTTTAGTCAGGCTGGCTAAATGCTTACCAGCTGTTTGACCTTGGGCAAGTTGTCTAACCACTCACAGATGATAACACCCAGGCATAATACAACTTGGCTTGTAACTTGTGTATGTGCACATGTGTATTAAATAATTCAGGTAAAAGATTTAGCACATCTAGGAAGGTGTTCATGTTAGCTATGATTATATAAAAATATATGATATCTATGAAGCCTTAAAAAATAAAGACATGAGTTAAATTAATATTGTGAACAGCATGATCCTAATCGGTACTACAACCTTGATATCCTAAAACCACTCTAGCAGACTACATATCTGTAAATTTACACTCCATGAATTTGAGGGCTCATTTCTGGGTGAACAAGCCCTATGTCCTGCCACAGCTCCCTGTGCTCACTTTCTTGTGGGCAGAAAGGTCATTCTTCAGTGTAAATTATACAAAATGGTTAGTTTTTCTCATAAAGAAGTTTGGAGACTTTGCCTTTTCTGATAATGGTGGTGAAATGTTTTAATGTGACTAGCAGGAGAAATTCAAGTGGCTGCTTGCCAAGCTTGTGTGTGTGCAGTGGAACAAAGCTCTTCAATGCTTTTCCTGTGGTGAGCAGTGCATTGTATCAACAGTTTCAAAAAGACCAGGCAAGCGCACAGCAGCATAGCAGCCAGGGCCGTTGGAGATTCTGGCCATTACAGGTTGAGTCAAATGGACTCCTATTGCTAACAAACCCACTAGAGCAGTCTCTGATCTTTGCTCATTTGCCTTCTTCTGTGTTTTTAAATTTGTTTTTTAATTGACACACTGTAATCTCCCATATTTATGAGGTACAGTTTGATGTTTTGATATATATATATCTGTATTGTATTGTATAATGAACCAATAAGGGTAGTTAGTATATCCAGCACACGCACATCATGCATGTATTATCTCTTTGTGATGAGAACACTCAAAAGCCTTTTTTCTACCTTTTTTTTTTTTGTTTTGAGATGGAGCCTTGCTCTGTCGCCCAGACTAGAGTGTAGTGGCACAATCTCGGCTCACTGCAACCTCCGCCTCCTGGGTTCAAGTGATTCTTCTGCCTCAGCCTCCCAAATAGCTGGGATTACAGGCATGTGCCACCATGCCCGGCTAATTTTTGTATTTTTAGTAGAGACAGGGTTTCACCGTGTTAGTCAGGATGTTCTCGATCTCCTGACCTCGTGATCCGCCCGCCTTGGCCTCCCAAAGTGCTGGGATTACAAGCGTGAGCCACCGTGCCTGGCCAACCAAAAATTATTATAACTGATAAATTCATTAGAGTTTCAGGATACAAAATCAAAATAAAAATCAATAGCATTCCTATATGTCAACATGAACAATCTGAAAAAGAAATTGAAAAATTAATTTCATTTACAATAGCCACAAATAAAATTAAATACTTAGGAATCAACTTAAACAAAGAAATGAAAGACCTCTACAAGAAAACCATAAAACACTGATGAAAGAAATTGAGAACACAAAAATGGAAAGATATTTCATGTGCAGAGATTAGAAGAATCAATATTTTTAAATGTTCATACTACTCAAAGCAATCCATAGATTTAATGCAATCCCTATAATAATACCAATAACATTCTTCACAGAAATAGAAAAAACAATCCTAAAATTTATATGGAATCACAAAAGACCCAGAATAGCTAAATCTTTCCTAAGCAAAAGAACAAAACTGAAAGAATCACATTAACTCACTTCAAATTATACTACAGAGCGACTGTAATCAAAACAGCATGGTACTAACATGGTACTAACTACAGACACTCAGACCAATGAAACAAAAAAGATAAACCAAAAAACTAATCCATACACCTACAGTAAACTCATTTTCTGACAAAGGTGCTGAGAACATACATTGGGAAAAAGTCTCTTCAATAAATCTTTCTGGGAAAACTGAATATTCATATGCAGAATAATGAAACTTAATCCCTATCTCTCACCTTATACAAAAACAAAATAAAAATGGATTAAAGACTTAAATCTAAGACCTCAAACTATAAACTACTACAAGAAAATTTTGTGGAAACTCTCCAGGACGTTGTTCTGGGCAAAAAATCTCTTGCACAATATCCCATAAGCACAGGCAACCAAAACAAAAATGTATACATCTACTATGTACCTTCAAAAATAAAAAAAAAGAAAAATTTAAAAAACAATTCAGGATCTGGATGATAAACTCCCCAAATAGATATATATCATTAAAATGAACCAAACAGAAATCTTGGAGCTGAAAAATTCAATGAATGATATAAAAAATACTACTGAGAGTTTCAAAAATAAACTAGATCAAGCAGAAGAATTTCTGAACTTGAAGACAAGGCTTTTAAAATAATCCATCAAAGAAAAAAACAGAAATTAGAATTTTAAAGAATGAAAAAATAAAGCCTATGTAACTTAACAGGACATAAATAAGTGAACAGCTATTTCCATCAGAAGAATGTCAGATGGAGAGGAGATGGAGAAAAGTACCAAAAACCCAAAAACCTGTTTAATGAAATACAGACATATCTCCTTATATTGTGTTTTGCTTTATTGTTCTTCACAGATTTTGTTTTCTGGGTTTTTATTTTTAACATATTGAAGATCTGTGGCAAGCAAGTCTATCTGCATCATTTTTCCAACAGCATGTGCTCTCACTTTGTTTCTCTGCATCACATTTTAAAAATTTTCAGAATATTTCGAACTTCTTTATTATTATTACATTTGTTATGGTGTCCTATGATCAGTGATCTTTGATGTCACTATTATAATTGTTTTGGGGTGCCACAAACAGCGCCTATAGAAGAGGTCAAGCTTAATTGATAAATGATGCATGTGTTCTGAGTGTTCCACCAATCAGCTGTTCTTCCATTAGTCTCCCTTTCCTTGGGCCTCTGTATTCCCTGAGACACAACAATACTGAATTTAGGCCAATTAATAAGCTTACAATGGCTTCTAAGTATTCAAGTGAAAAGAAGAGTTTCATGTCTCTCACTTTAAATCAAAAGCTAAAAATGATTAAGCTTAGTGAGGAAGGCATGTCAAAAACTGAAACCAGCTTCTTGTGCCAAACAGTTATCCAAGTTGTGAATGGAAAGGAATAGCTCTTGAAAGACATTTAAAATGCTATTCCAGTGAACACACAAATGATAAGAAAGTGAAATAGCCATTTTGATAGTACGGAGAAAGTTTGAGTGGTTGGGATAGAATATCTGCAGCAAGTTATCCAGAAGATCTCACTAAAATGAAGGATGAAGAGGGCTACACTAAATAACATATTTCCACTGGAGAAAAAGCAGCCTTATATTTGAAGCAGAAGCCATCTAGGACTTTCATAGCCAAATATGAGAATTCAATGCCTGGCTTCAAAGCTTCAACGGAAAGGCTGACTCTCTTATTAGGGGCTAATGCAGCTGGTAACTTTAGGTTGAAGCCAACGGTCATTTACCAATCAGAAAACCTTAGGTAACTTAAGAATTATTCTAAATTTACTCTGTGCTCTGTAAATGGAGCAACAAAGCCTAGATGACAGTACATCCGTTTACAGCATAGTTTAATGAATATTTTAAGCCCACCACTGAGACTTACTGCTCAGAAAAAAAGACGGCTTTAAAAATATTACTTCTCATTTATAATGCACTTAGTTACCCAATAGCTCTGATAGAGATATACAAGAATATTAATGTTTTTTTAAATATGCTAATATAACATCCTTTCTGCAGCCTATGGATTAAGGAGTCATTTCAACTTTGAAGTCTTATCATTTAAAAAATACATTTTGTAAGGCTATAGCTGCCATAGACAGTGATTTATCTGATAAATCTGGTCAAAGTAAGTAGAAAACTCTCTGGAAAAATTCACCATTCTAGATGTCATTAAGAATATACGTAATTTTCTGGGTGTGGTGGCTCATGCTTATAATCTAAGCTATAATCCCAGTACTTTGGGAGGCTGAGGTCAGAGGATTGCTTAAGCCCAGGAGTTTGAGACCAGCCTGGGCAACATAGTGAGATCTTGTCTCTGCAAAAAACAAAACAAAGCAAAACTATATATATATATATATATATCTCAGAGACAAGATCTCGATCTCTGCAAAAAGGTCAAAATATCAACATGAGCGGGGGGTTGAAAAAAGTTTATTCAAACCCTCATGGATGACATTGAGGGTTCAACACTTCAGTGGAGGAAGTAACTATAGATGTGTCAAAAATAGCAAGAGAGCTAGAATTGGAGCCTGAAAATGTGACTGAATCACTGCAATCTTATCATAAAACTTGAATGGATGAGAAGTTGCTTCTAATGAATAAGCAAAGAAAGTGGTTTCTTGAGATGGAATCTACTTTTGGTGAAGATGCTGTAAACATTGTTCAAATGACAACAAAGGATTTAGTTTATTATATATACTTAGCTGATAAAGCAGGGATAGAGTTTGAAAGAATTTACTCCAATTTTGAATGAAGTTCTACTGTGAGTAAAATGCTATCAAATAGTATCAAGAGGTGCAGATACTTCATTGTTGTCTTATTTTAAGTAATTACCACAACCATCTCAACCTTCCGCAACCCTGATCCATAAGCAGCCATCAACATTGAGACAAGAACCTATACCAGCAAAAAGATTACAAATTACTGAAGGCTCTGACAATCATTAGCATTTTTTGGCAATAAAGTATTTTAAGTATTTTTTATTTAAGGTATGTGCATTTTTAGACATAATACTATTGCATACTTAATAGACTATTGCACACTGTAAGCATAA
Organism: Symphalangus syndactylus; assembly: GCF_028878055.3. NCBI lineage: Eukaryota > Metazoa > Chordata > Mammalia > Primates > Hylobatidae > Symphalangus > Symphalangus syndactylus. The sequence goes on along the minus strand of NC_072437.2, from coordinate 104,009,118 downwards.
CTTTTACATGCCAGGGGAAAATGAAAAGTTTGTATGACTTGCTTTATTGCAATAGTTGCTTTATTGTGGCGGTCTGGAACCAAACTCTCAACATCTCTGAGGTGTTATAGACATAGCAGAAAACTTCCCAAGTTCTAGGAGAGATACGGGCATCCAGCTTCAGGAAGCTCCAATTTGCCTCTCTTTTAATCTGTGCACTGCACACTTCCTCCCTTATAAAACTGTTCTCCATCAACAGCTGGCCTGGTGGGTTCTGAATCAAAGTTTAGAATTAAGTAGAAAGGGCTAGAAATTGGGATTCATGGGGCCACAAGTCCTCCCACAAGTGAAACATGGAGAAGTCTCTCTTCTCTGGACCCTCCTACTTGTATTTACTGAATGACTCACTCACCCTCACAATGTTCATTTTTTTCTTACCCTCTCCCACTCATGTGTTTGTTAAAAGTGAATGAATCCTGTAATTTTGCAACCTCTCTCCAGAAACTATTAAAAAAAAAAAAAGATGTGAAATGACTATCAAAAAAGTGGTTTAAATTTACCTGAAATGAGTTACAAAATGATGGAATGAAACCACGCAACAGTATTTTAATTTCTATTTTTAATAGTCAAGATTTAATAACAGCTTATTTAAAAGGGCCTAAAGGTATATTTATTATTTGGCAATTCCATTAATGTAGTTAATACTGCATATTTTCACAATTTTCTTAACATATAACAAGTGATAATTACTATTTGTAGCTAACAGCCAAAAAATCTATACATTAATATTTAGTAGAAATATAGTCTGGTAACCTTTCATTATTCCACTTCATATACTCAATTTATTATAACTATAGATAAAATTCTACTGCAAGTAATTGACTTTCTTCACCCTCTCTCCTCTTTCTTGTAGATGTCATCTACCCTCCTTATTTCAACTGCCACCATCAGACATGTGACTTATAAATCTCATACTTCAGCTTAGTTAGTTCTGTATTTTACCGGCCCATTGCCTGGTTTCACCTGCATGCCCTACAGGTAGCTCTGTCTTAGTATGTTTAAATACAGTCTCATCTTCTTCCAACTTTCTTTCCCTAGACTAATTCCCTCTCCTAACCTCCTATGATGGCACCTCAGTTTTTTGGAGCTTCCACGCACAATCTTTTTTGAACATAGATTTTTTTTCAATCCCCCTCCTCCTTCCTCCCTCTGTGATGTCCTAGTTATGTCAGGTTTTTCTTAGCACTGAGTCCTTTCCTTTCTAGCCTCACCTCTTTACCCTACATTTATTTTCATTTACACTGCTATATCATTAATAACCTTGAAACACTGCTCTGATTATTTAATTCTCTTATTCAAAAACATCCAGGTGCTTCCTATCAAATACATGTGCTTCAATCTTGTTTATCCAGGCTCTACTGCCAATGACTCTTATTTTTCTTTTGCTTGGTTTTTAAAGTGCTTTTATACAGATCATTTTATTTGACACTCAAAAAAGTTCCGTAAGGTAAGAAATTAAGGTAAAAATATGCTCATGCTTCAAATGAGGAAAATTGGCTACAGAAGAAAGCTGGACTGGTTAAGAAGAAAGGTTGTTTGATCAGGAATTATTGGCTGGAAAATTGCAAAAATTTGTCTACAGCCCAGGACTCCTAACTCCCAATCCAAGGAGCTGGGCACTAAACCTTCCTCATAAAAAGGGAGCCAGGCCAAACTGGAATGCTCACTGTTCCCAAAAGCCTTTCCCTCCCTCATGCTTTCTCTCATGCAATCTGACAATACGTAGCCTTATTCTCCATTCATCCACATCCTTTTCATCTTTTAAAGGCTTCATCTGTTCTTCCTCTGACTCAGAATGACTCATACAATTGCTTTTAATCACACTCTACTCTCTTAGTCTCCTTTTTACTGTTTCAAATTCTTACTAAAATAAATTATTATCGTTTAGCTTTTTACATACTTAGCTTTTCCTTTCAAACAGATTTTAAGTATTGTGAGGTCTTGGCCTATATTTTAAATGTCTTTGTATTCCCCACATATTGTATTTAGTATGTGCAGAGCAAAGATTCGCTACACGCATGTAGTTTTTGACATTGGATATTTTTTAAATGGCAAGATATTTTATACATACTGTTTGATTTATTTTGATTTTTGTTTTCAGACTATAATATCTACATTATTCTATCTAGTATCCTTCTCGTGGAAAAACTGGTATAATGGTATAATTTTTACTATTTAGTGAATCCCTGGAATACTTTCACTTTGTTGGCACTTGCTAAACATCAACTGACTTTCAGTGAATTATTAGAATCATCAACTATATTAAATAGGCTACTAATGGCTACATTGCATTAATATTCTGAGAAATTAGAAACTCATTTTTCTACTTTTTGATTTTTCATTTTGTTCTAACTCAAGTATACTAAATACAGACTGTGACTTTATCAAGTTGTTATTTAAAGGAATCTGGCCATTTCTTATAATGACTGTTCTGCCGTTACTTTTTGGGAGCTTGCACTAATGCAAATAATTGTATTCAAACAAAAAACAGATGGTGATTAGGTCTTTCAGCTAAGCACAAATGAATGAAAAAATTTCATTCACACACCCACCATACCATGATGTATTTCTCTAGCACTAGAAATGTTTTCTTCTTCTCTAAGGTACTCCTGCTGTTGAGAAAGCTTTTCTGATGTCAGTAAGCTTTTGAACAGCACTGAACTGAGTTACATTTACCATAGAGCTCACCATGTTGCCTTTTACATGTCCCTGGCTTATATCTAGTATGCTAATTTTTCCAGGGTGGTCCAGGAAGCAAGCCACTTTAGCTAAAACCCCTGCGGGTTGTCACACAAAGGCAGAGAATAGATTCAGTTTGAATGTTCCTTAATTACCTTCCTAAGACTGACAGTAAAGATTAGTGAAATATTGTTAACACTGACTTAATACTGACCCTAGTGAACCAATACTGCAGTATTCAATTGTAAAATTACTGAAGTACTGAGGACCGAAGACATCAATGTAAGATGTTTAAGGATATCTGCACAAAATGAGAGCACTGTTCTTAACATCAGTTGTGTGGCTCGTGTGTAAACATGCTGCAGTACAAAAATTTTAGCTGTGTCTTAAAGACGCGACACAGGTTTCATCAAGACATGTTCCTGTACTTCTAGCGCCCTGCCCTACTTGCACACGCTTAAGAGTTAGCACAGAGAAAAGCTTTGGCCTCAGCTGGACTTTTCAGACATTGCAACTAAGAGAAGTCACTAGTAAGGCAGGGCTTGATCTTCCACTCTGTGAGCACAAAAACATAATTTCATAATTTTATTGAGAGGTAATATAGCTTTAGAGAACCAATTCACATGTAAAATTTCAGAATTGCCCTGAGTTGCAAAGTTATAAGGAGGTCCAGAGTTCAAGAGGGCTGACTCGAGGCAGCTAGTACATGCCTCATCCATGGAAAGGAACCAAAATAGCAAATATTCACACTTCGAATAGACAATCTAAGAGACCATATTGGGATTCAATAGAGAAGCAATGGGAAGCACCAAAAGCAAAGAAGGAGAGGGAAGCAAGGCAATATGCTCAGCTGGGATTGGCTGGGAGCTGGGAGAACCTCCCACAAGTGGGGAAAGGGTAAATGACAGACCCCAAGGGCTCCATATTCCCTCTACAAACTTTCATAATCCCAGCTACAGGAGAGCCCCTTGACCTATACCGGGCTTGTGATTGTCACAGGGAGCTGCCTACAGGTTGCACAGAGGCATTGCTCTAGAGAGGAAACTCACGCTGAGTACCACAGGCTTCTGAGCCTTCAGCAGCTACAGCTTGGTGCCATTCTGAGAACCAAACCCCCAAAGGACTGTGTCTTGCCCTGGAGCTGATGCTGCCACTGCTGCCACCATGCCAAGGAGGGGCAGAGACAGGCTGAGCATCTTCACATACTTCCAGGAAAAATCTTACTGCCATTGCTGTGGGCTGTTGTGGGACTGAGGTGCAATCACACTGCACTCCCGACAGCTATCTATCTATTCTGCTCCCACTGAGTATAGCCCTGCTTTCCTGGTGGCAGTTCCACAGGTGGGGATATCCTGAAAGCCCAGCCTCCAAAGGCCTGCGTTATGCCCTGGAGCTGGGGCTGATGTTGCCATTGCTGCTGCTGGGCCAAAAAAGGAGAGGGGAGGCTGAACAGGTAATTGTCACTGTTGCCGGCTGCTGTGGGACTGAGGAGCAAGGAAACCACGCATCCCACAGCTACCTCCTTACTCTGTTCCCATTGAGAGTGGCCCCACTTGCCCTGGTGGCAGGCCCACGATAATCTGCTGCTTCCCACACCTTAGCATTCCACTGGTGGCGGGGGGACAGCCCCACCTCTGCTTATCAAAACCAGCACCTGAACACACTACCAGCGGTCCTGAAGACAAGTCTACCAGCCTAGTCCTGTCCTCTCAGTATTTGAATACACCATCCAGGGGTCTTGAAATCATCCAGCCCAGTTTGCCACTGTTGGAAGCTGAATAATGTTGGGATCTGAGGTTGGGGCAAACCAACCTGCCGATATCACCACAGATGACATCTACCCATATGTGCCTGCCCAATCTGTTGCAGCCACCACAACAGACCTCTTGGGTTCTCACATTATATCCACGGTCCAGAAAACCAAGAACCCTCCCACATTCCTGGCCTACCACTGCCACTGATAGCATCTGAGCAAGCCACATGAAAGCCAACGAACTGGCCCACCATGACCCACTAATACTGGTGCCAGCATATACTACCTTGGGTCCTACAGACAGTCATGCTTAGCTTACCACTGCCACCACTGGGGCCCAAAGACTGGCCTATCTAGCATCCTAGTTCCCAGAACATCTTCAACACAGCTTCTACTAATAATGATACCCTAGGCCACAGAAAAAATCACAGATACCACTGATGCTATTTACAGTCAATAAAACCATATGAATATTACACTACTGCATGCACTTAAATCAAAGGTAATGCACCCTCTCCAACCAAAACCATATGTAGATCTTCAATAAAAAGTCATCGCCTACAAAAGTAAATTCAAAAAATTAGAAGCAACAGTTACACCAGATGCACAGATACCAACATAAGGACACAGGGGACATGAAAAAGCACAGAAAGAAACCTTCAAATAAGCACGATAATTCTCCAACAACAGACCTTAATCAAAAGGAAATTCACAAAATCCCAAAGAATTAAAAATGTAATTTTAATGAAGCTCTGTGAGATACAAGATAATTCTGAAAAACAACAGAGAGAAATCAACAAAACAATTCAGGATATAAATGATAATTTTACCAAAGAAATAATTTTTTAAATAACCGAACAGAAATTCTGGAACTGAGGAATTCACTGAATGAAATACAAAATACATTCACAAGTTTCAACAATAGAGTAGATCAAGTGAAAGAAAGAATCTCAGAAGTTGAAGACAGGTCTTTTAAAATAATCCAGTCAGACAAAAAGAAAAAGAATGATCAATGCCTTCATAACATTTAGTACCAAATAAAGCAACCATATATTCAAATTATTGCTGTCTCTGCAGGAAAAGAGAGAATGAAAGGGTTAAAAAACCTACTTAATTGCCAGGTGCGGTGGCTCATGCCTATAATTCCAGCACTTTGGGAGGCTGAGATGGGCAGATCACCTAAGGTCAGGATTCGACACTAGGCTGGCCAACGTGGTGAAACCGCATTTCTACTAAAAATATAAAAATTAGCTGGGCGTTGTGGTGTGCACCTGTAATCCCAGCTACATGGGAGGCTGAGGCAAGAGAATTGCTTCAACCTGGGAGGTGGAGTTTGCAGTGAGCTGAGATTGCACCATTGCATTCCAGCCTGGGTGACAAAGTGAGACTCTGTCTCAAAAAACCTACTTAATAGAATAATAGATGAAAATTTCCCAAGTCTAGCAAGAGACCTAGACATTCAGATATAGGAGGCCCATATATCCCCAAACAGATCTAACTCAGAATGGTCTTCTCCACAGCACATTATAGTCAAAGTGTCTAAAGTCAAAGCAAAAAAGGATCCTAAAACCAGAAAGAGAAAAGCTTCTAGTCACCTATAAAGGAACTCCCATCAGACCGACAGTGGATTTCTCAGCAGAAACTTTACGTGCCAGGAGATAATGACATATTCAAAGTACTGAAAGAAAAAAAAGGCTGCCACTCAAGAATACTATATTTAACTAAATTATCCTTCATAAATGAAGAAGAAATAAAGTCTTTCCTGGATAAGCAAATGCTGATTAAATTCATAACCACTAGACTGGCCCCACAAAAATGTTCAAGGGAACCCTAAACTTGGAAGTGATAAGATGACTTTCACCATCATGAAAACACACAAAACTGTAAAACTCATTTGTAATCTAAACTTACAAATGAGGAAAAGAAAGGACTCAAATGATACCACTAAAGTAAAACACCAAACCACAATGACAAACGATAAGAGGGAAAAAGAGTAACAGATAATATATAAAATAACCAGAAAACAATTAACAAAATGACAGTAACAAAGTTGCATATATCAATCATAATTTTGGAAAAAAATTGATTAAATGCTCCACTTGAAAGATACAGACTGGTTGAATGGATAAAGAAAAACAATTCAAATATATGCTGCCTACAAGAAATGCACTTTACCTTCAAAGACACACATAGATTCAAAATAAAGTGAGGAAAAAGATATTCCAAGCAAATGGAAACCAAAATAAAATAAGAGTAGGTATACTTATATTAGATAAAACAGACTTTAAGTCTAAAACAGCAAGAAAGAAAGAAAGAGAAAGAAGGTCACTATATATTGATAAAGGGATCAATTCAACAAGAGAATATAACAATCCAAAATACATATGCACCCAAAACTAGAGCACCAAGATTCATAAAATAAATATTAGTAGGCCTAAAGAAAAACATAAGACAGCAATACAATAATAGCAAGGGACTTCAACACCCCACTCACAGCACTAGCCAAATCATTGAGACAGAAAATCAACAAACAAATATTAGTTTTAAACTAGACTACAGAACAAATGATCCTAACAGATATTTAAGTAACATTTTATCCCACAACTGCAGAATATACATTATTCTCATCATTACATGGAACATTCTTCAGGATAGACCATATGTTAGGCCACAAAACAAGCCTCAACAAATTTTTTAAAATAAAAATTTTATCAAGCATCTGCTCAGACCATAATGGAATAAAACTAGAAATCAACAAAAAAGGGACTTCGGAACCTATACAAATACATGAAAATTAAACAACATGCTTCTGAATGACTATTGCAAGGAAAAAAATTAGATAGAAAAAAAATTTCTTGAAACAAATAAAAACGAAAATACATAAATTGTGTGATAGAGCAAAAGCAGCGCTAAGAGGGAAGTTTATAACAATAAATGCCTACATCGAAAATGTAGAAATACTTCAAATAAACAACATAATGATGCGCCTCGGGGAACCAAAAAGCAAGAACAAACCAAACCTCAAATTAGCAGAAGGAAAGAAATAATAAAGATCAGAACAGAACTGAAGAAAACAGAGACTAAACAGGAAATAAACACACACAAAGAATCTGTGAAAGAAAAAGTTGGTTCTCTGAAAAGCTAAATGAAATTGATAAACCTCTAGATACACTAACCAACAAAAGATAGACGACCCAAATAAAATCAGAAAGGAAGAAAGAAACTTTGCAGTTGACATGACAGAAGTACAAATGATCATCAGAGACTATTATGAACAACTACAGACTAACAAACTGGAAAACCTAGAGGAAATGGATAAATTCCTGAAAATATACAGCCTACCAGGATTAAATCAGAAAGAAATAGAAAATCTGAACAATTCAATAATGTGTGGCAAGATTGAATCAGTAATAAAAAGTCTCCCAACAAAGAAAAGCTCAGGACTTAATAAATTCACTGCAGAATTCTACCAAATGTATAGAGAAGAACTCAATAGCAATTCTTCTAAAACTAGTATAAAAAATAGATAAAGAAGGAATACTTCCAAAATCATTATCAGGACAGTATTACCCTGATTTCAAAACCAAACAAGGACACAATGACAACAATAACAACAAAACTTCAGGCCAATATCCCTGATAAACATAGATGCAAAAATTCTCATACTAGCACATCCAACAGCACATCAAAAAGATAATACCCTGTGATCAAGTGAGATTTAAAACACGGTTGCAAGGATGGTTCAACATACGCAGATCAAGAATCATGATACATCACATCAACAGAATGAAAGACATAAACCATATAATCATCTCAATAGACACAGAAAAGGCATTTGAGAAAATTAAACATCCATCATAATAAAAATGCTCAACAGACAAGGAATAGAAGAAACTTACTTCAGAATAATAAAGGCCATATAAGACAAACCCACAGCTAATGTCATGTTCAACAGGAAAAAGCTGAAAGCCTTTCCTCTAAGGTATAGATCAAGATAAGGATGCCTGCTTTCACCACTCCTATTCAACAAACTACTGAAAGTCCTCCCCAGAGCAATCAGGCAAGAGAAAGAAAGAAAAGGAATTAAAATTGGAAAAAAAGTAAGTCAAATTGTCCCTATATTCTGATGATATTATTTTATATCTAGAAAACCCAAAGACTAATCTTGCTGGCTAAATTGGATATCTATATGCAGAAGAATGAAATTGGACCCCTATCTCTCACCATATACAAAAATCAACTCAAGATGGATTAAAGACTTAAATATAAGACTACTATAAAACTATAAAAACTAAAAACTACTATGAAACTATAAAACTACTAGGAAAAAAATGTGGAAAACTTGGGAACATTTGTCTAGGCAGATTTTACAGCTGAAACTTCAAAAGCACAGACAGAGAAATGAAAATAGACAAATGGTGCTATATTAAATTAAAAAGCCTCTGCACATCAAAGGAAATGATCAACAGAGTGAAGCGACAAACTATTGAATGGGAGAAAATAGTTGCAAACTATTTATCTGACAAGGAAGTAAAATTTAAAATATACATGATATTCAAACAACTCAGCAATTTTTTAAAAAAATACAAATAATTCCATTAAAAACTAGGCTAAGGAGATGACAGACATTTCTCAAAAAAAGATATACATAGCCAATAGATATATGAGAAAACGCCCAAGATCACTAAGCATCAGGGAAATGTAGATCAGAATCACAACGAGACAGCATCTTACCCCTGTTAGACTGGATAATATTAAAAAGACAAAAAATAACAGAAGCAGGTGAGGATGCGGACAAAAGAGAACTCACACTCTCTTGGCGGAAATGTAAATTAGTATAATCACCATAAAAAACAGTATAGTAAGCTGGGTGAGGTGGCTTACACCTTTAATACCAGTGCTTTCAAAGGTAAGGTGGGAGGATTGCTTGAGTCAGGAGTTCTAGACCAGCCTGGGCAACATAGAGAGACCCCATCTCTACAAAAAATTTAAAGAAAATAGCCAGGTGTGGTGGTGTGCACCTTAGTCCTAACTACTCTGGAGGCTGAGGCAGGAAGATTGCTTGAATCCAAGAGTTCAAGACTGCAGCTATCATTGCACCACTGCACTCCAGCTTATGAAACATAGCAAAACTCTGCCTCAAAAAAAACAAAACAAAACAAAAACAGAAACAAACAAAAAACCCAGAAAAAACAGTATAAAAATTTTTCAAAAAACTAAAAATAAAACCACCATACTATCCAGCAATCCTAGCACTAGGTATTTATCCAAAGAAAAAGAAACCTATATATCAAAGGAATACCTGTACTTGTGTGTTCATTGCAGCACTATTTATAGTAGCAAATATATGGAATCATCCTAAGTGTCCATTGACAGATGAATAAACTATCGTGTATACTTACGAATTCATAAGCAATCAAGTGCATTGTATTCACAGAACTGAAATATGGACATGGCATGAGAGAATAACCATAGTCATTTTGTAGGGGAATGGGGCGGGGGGGTTAGGGAGGTACTTTCTACAGTTGTTAAAATGCCTAGCATCAGAATTGCCATCCTCCGTTTTGGGGAACTTCCCCATTATCTGAGTCATGGTGGAATATAAAGAATATCTCATGACAACAACCAAAAAGTTCAGATAATTTCTTTCCCCTACCATCTGAGTTAGGATGAAGACACAACACCCAGCCCCAGTTCTTTACCAGGACATTGAATGTAAAGCAAGTGACATGAGTAATAATGGCAGAGAAAAATTGCTCTGGAAGTAGCCACAGCAACACCCAGTTTCTAGGGTCATCAGTTCCAGAGGATCTCATAGGGTATCCTATATCCAGCTCCAACAGTGATGGCTCAAGTTCTGGTAGCCAGGGTACAACAGTTGCTGTACACAGTTATGGATGAGATCCAGGTACCTGTTTTCCCTTGGATTCTGCCCATTATCTAAACCTGATTTTCCAGCCACCTTAATGATTCTATGAGCTTCTCAACCTCTGTTCAATAAAGTCTCATTTTGACAAAAAAAAAAAAGAAAGAAAGAAAGAGAAAGAAAGAAAGAAAAAGAAAGAAAGAAAGAAAAAGAAAGAGAAAGAAAGAAAGAAAGAGAAAGAAAGAAAGAAAGAAAGAAAGAAAGAAAGAAAGAAAGAAAGAAAGAAAGAAAGAAAGAAAGGATCGTGTACACACACAAGGGAATACTATCTGGCCACCAAAAGGAATGAAATCATGTCATTTTTCAGCAACGTGGATGGAACTGGAGGTTATTATGTTAAGTGAAATAAGCCAGGCATGGAAAGACAGATGCTGCATATTCTCCCTCGTAAGTGGGAGCTAAAGAAATTGATTCCCATTGAGATAGAGAATAGAATGATAGATAGCAGAGGCTGGGAAGGGTATGTGGATGGGAGTGGGGATAAAGAGAGGTGTGTTTGTGAGTACAAATATGTAATTATAGAGAACAAATTAGCCCCAATATTTGATTGCAGATTTGGGTGACTATAGTTAGCAATGATGTATTGTATATTTCAAAGTAGCTGAAAGACAGGACTAGAGATGTTACCAACACATAGAAATGATAAATATTCAAGGTGATGAATATCCCCCAAATATCCTGAACTGATCATTGCACATTCTATGCATGTAACAAATACTCACATGTACCTCATAAATATGTACATTTTTGTATTAGTAAAAAACAAAAGAATTTTTTTAAATTTACAAGGGATTCATTTATCTTTAGTCGGGGAATAGTTGTTTAGTTGATTCCTCATCTACTATACCCACTACCAGAAAAGAACACAGCAATCAGAAAAAAAAAATATGTTGGAAAGCCATATGGGACACTTCATCCAGGGTGTACAATAGGCTTGAACATTTTCCCTACTCCAACTGCAAATTTTTAGTGACCAAAATATTGGCTACCCTCAGAAACATCTCCTTCTTGACCAATGTTGACCTATATGTTTTTGGAGCATTTTTTTTTAGATTCCATGCCAATTTCCTCCCTTCAGTGAGATCATTAGGTAATACTTATATTTTAATCCCTTTGAGGAGATTCAGGATTCATTACAACCTACTGGTAATGCACATGTTATCTGAGGTAAACAGACCTAAATTTAGGACATATATTCAACACATAACATTTGTGTGATCTTAAGTAATTTTCTCCAGGTCTCTATTTTTCCATCTATCAAATGGAGAAGATACTTATACTTATATCATAAAGTTGCTTTGAGGTTTAACTGGATTATTCATGTAAAGTCCTTAGTACATAGTAAAGTGGTCAAAAGTGGCAGCTGTTAGTATTGTATGGGTATTATTGCATATGAATGAAATTTGACTTTCTCCTCACTGAACTGGACATTCTTCTCTCCATGCTGAACTGATAAAACTGCACAGACAGTACTGTCTAGCTAGCAATGTTTCTATCACATATAAACAATGTGTATGACAGGCAAAACATCAAGATGTCAATTTATTTACAAAAACAAAGAATACACAGGTAAAAGTAGTATCCCCATTTTAAACCCAAGGAAACGGAAGCTTAGAAATTAATAAAATTTGACCAAAAAGCTAGTAAGATAAGAAGTATACCAACAAAGATGGTCAAAAAGCAAATTCCTCTAAAATAAAGTTAATCTTTCCTATTATTTCAAAAATTGGTGAAATATTTGCACGTGGAAAAGAAAAATACACCAAATAAGCTGGTTAAAATCTTTTAGTAAGCAACAGGAATAAACAACGACATAGCTTGTCACATGCTGAGTAGTGCAGATTTAGGCATATTTTATAAAACTCAGACACTGAGATGTGTTTGATTCTTAGATGCTTTTTAGCATCTTCTTTGCTGGGATGGTCATACCCTTAATATTGAGTATTCTATTCATCATTTCTCACTTTCTGCTTAGCATTCATGAAATCTATTCCTTTCTTTTAAATGAGAATTTGTGTAAATCCATCCATATTATAAATCATACTAGGTCCATTTTGCATGTCTCTTAAGTAATTTTATCTTTTCCTAAGATTTTTATCATTATCCATAGAGAGAACTTGTCACAATGCTTCTAGCACAAAACTGTCTAGTGCAGAATTCCTAATCAGGCCTATATCTTCAGTTGCCTATTCGATATCCCGCACTTGGAAGTCAAGCAGGAATTTCTTTTGTACTAGCATGCCTTAAATAAATTCATTGTTTTTTATTCCTAAGCCCATTCTACCTTTATTCTCCCCATCTCAGTGAACTGTGCCACCCTTAACCCAACAGCTCTAACTAGAAACCAAAGCATCATCCTTCAGACTTTCCTGTCCAGTCAATTAACACATCATGCCCATTCTTCCTCAGCACTATCTCTGAGATGCCTCCTGGTTTCTGCATCCTCACACAACCACCCTGTTCAGGCCACTGTCACCGATCACCTGTGTTGCTCCAACAGCCACCTGAGCTCTTCAATCTTTTCTTTGCATTGCAGCCAGAGCAGAGTGATATTTCTAAAATATAAATCTAATTTTGTCATTTTACCCAAAACCTTTTAGGTGTTGCCTATTTCAATTGCAAGAATGAAACACAACTCCTTTATATGGCCACAGGGCCCTATAAGATTGACTCCTTGCCCACCTCTCCAAACTCTTGTTATTCACTCATTTGAGCTCTAGTTTTTTGCTGTATCCAAGCTTTCAGTTCCATGGAGGCATCCCATCCACTTAGCCAGTGTACTTGTGAATTTCTCACTCCAGAAACACTTTCCTTCTCTCTTCACTGGGATACCTTGATATCATACTCAAAGTTCAGCTAGAAAATAATATTTTTAAAGAGGTTTTTCCTGAACCTGGTTTGGGAAAGATGTTCTTGTCTTAGTAGAGCACTTATCACATTTATTTTATGCTTGTCTGTTCACTTATCTGTGTACCCCCAAAGTCTGGAAGGTCCATGAATTAAGAGGCCATGGTTCTCTTGTTTGTTGTTGTGTTCCCAGCACCTAGCCATGTGCAGGCACACAGGTGCTCAATTCACAGTTTTTGAATGAATGAGTGATATAAAATTCTCAAAAAATATTTATTTTAAAATATTTATTAAACTGCAATTCAACATTATCTAGATTCCATCTCATGATTTACTCCAACTAGGAAATCTTTCAAGTGGCAAGTTTCTTCTTTCAAAGAAAAAATTTGTGGTGTACATTATTAAGTCAAAAACTTCACAGTGTGAATTTATTTCAAATGGAGGGCACCACTGTATTTGCTTATACTTAATCATTTGATTTCAGGTAAATTTATTGTCTACTTTGTTTTATCTTATCCTTAAAAACCTTGCTATAGTGCCTCCCACATTACAGGACTGCAATGAAAATCGAATGATTAAAAAAAAATCCCAAATCAAAGTGTTTTGCATAAATGCATGAATATTAGCTGCCTATAGTTGCAAATGTAGCAGTTTCCCCTTATCTGTGGAGGATACATTTCAAGATGCCCCAGTGGATGACTGATGACACAGATAGTACCAAACCCTGTAAATACTAATAAATACATACATATAATAAGGTTTAATTTATAAATTTGGCATAGTAAGAGATTAACAACAATTAATAATAAAGAACATAGAATAATTATAACAACATATAAAAATAAAAGTTATGTAAATATGGTCTCTCTCTCTCAAAATATCTTATTGTTCTGTACTGCAGGTAACTCATACCATGAAAAGGGAAACTGCTGACAAGGAGGGGACAATTGTATACACTCCAGAGACAATTTGATTCATTAAAAAATTGAAGGGACTTTTTTTAAATATATTTTTTGAGATCGAGTCTTGCTCTGTCGCCCAGGCTGGAGTGCAGTGGTGTGATCTTAGCTCACTGCAACCTCCGCCTCCCAGGTTCAAGCAATTTTCTCCTGCCTCAGCCTCCTGAGTAGCTGGGATTACAGGCACGTGCCACCACACCTGGCTAAGTTTTTTGTATTTTTAGTACAGATGCAGTTTCACCATGTTGGTCAGGCTGGTCTCAAACTACTGACCTCAAGTGATCTGCCTGCCTCGGCCACCCAAAGTGCTGGAATTACAGGCATGAGCCACTGCATCTGGCCTGAAGGGACATTTTTGTTTTCATGGTTCTTTTTGTATTATTTGTGTTGTCTATGGTAGATGTAGTGATTTCCAATGACTAACAATAAGGACTTCCCATTAAATGACGAAAATTAGGGTTTGCTACAGTATGATAAAAAGTAGATGAAGACATGAGGGAGGAAAGATACTACTGGCAAAGTGCACTCACGCTTTACTTGAAAATACTTTCTGGCATTGAAAGTCAAGGAAGTGGTAAGATAGAAGCCAAATGAAATAAATATGTTGCTTTTGGCTTCTGTGCTTGATATGGCTTGGCTCTGTGTCCCCACCTTGAATTGTAATAATCCCCATGTGACAAGGGCAGGACCAGGTGGAGATCATTGAATCATGGGGGCAGTTCCCCTATACTGTTCTTGCGATAGTGAATGAGTTCTCAGATCTGATGGTTTTATAAGGGGTTTCCCCTTCGCTTGGCTCTCACTCTCTCCTGCCGCCCTGGGAGGAGCTGCCTTCTGCCATGATTTTAAGTTTCCTGAGGCCTCCCCAGGCATGTGGAACTGTGAGTCAATTAAACCTCTTTTCTTTATAAATTGCCCATTTTCAGGTATCTCTTCACAGCAGCGTGAGAACTAATACAATGCTTTTTGTACTTTTGCATTTATTCTTCATACATGCACTTTTAGGGATGGTGGCCAAGGTAAGAAAGGGGTGAATAATCAAGGTACATGAGAGACTTTTAAGCAGCAAATTCACATGTGGAAACTGAGTTCACTGATGCTCTCAGTTGACCAAATCCTGGCCTAGACTCTTTTCAACTTAGACACCAAAATAGCATATCGACAAAGAGAGTTTTTCAGATGCTTTCTATTAAAACATATATTTTTAAATGTGCTGTTGAAGAAGTACTGAATCTGTTTTATTCACTGGTTCCAAATTAAATTTGTTGCCTTTCCCCCTTCATTTAATCTCAGTCACTAGCAATCCTTGACGATATATGAAAAGTAAGCTGTTTCAGCCATCACCCAATTTTTCCTGCTTTGTCAAGTGCTCTTGTCCTTTTCACATGGGAGCTTGGTTTATAATGGTAATTTTCTGTGCCTACTGACATCTTAATGATGAGATTTTGTCTATGTGAATAATGCATTGTGGGAAACAATACAGTGGGATTAATTAAAATAAGACTTCAAATAATCTATTCTGGGCTTGACTTGGATATGTTTCAGTACAATAAAAGAAAAACGGGATTTGCACGATAATTAAATCATTTTGCCAAAAAGGTCATGTCTAGAAATTAAAGCTTTTAAGAGCAATTTATCTCACAAAATATTAGATTGGTGCAAAAGCAATTGCTATTTTTGCCATTACTTTCAATGGCCAAAACCGCAATTACTTTCGTACCAACCTAACAGAAAGTTTAGTTGCCCCATCTTTGACTCAGCCATGGTATTCCTGACATGAGAACTGATTGTACGAATTCCTGACATGAGAACTGATTGTACGAATTCCCGACGTGAGAACTGACTGTACGAATTCCCGACGTGAGAACTGACTGTACAAATTCCCTACGTGAGAACTGACTGTGCGAATTCCCGACGTGAGAACTGACTGTGCGAATTCCTGACGTGCGTGAGAACTGACTGTACGAATTCCCGACGTGAGAACTGACTGTGCGAATTCCTGACGTGCGTGAGAACTGACTGTGCGAATTCCCGACGTGAGAACTGACTGTGCGAATTCCCGACGTGAGAACTGACTGTGCGAATTCCCGACGTGAGAACTGACTGTGCGAATTCCCGACGTGAGAACTGACTGTGCGAATTCCCGACGTGAGAACTGACTGTGCGAATTCCTGACGTGAGAACTGATTGTACGAATTCCTGACGTGAGAACTGATTGATTGTACGAATTCCCGACGTGAGAACTGATTGATTGTACGAATGGCAATTTAGTATTAGAAGAGTAATCCATTAGCACCACTGCAGAAAACACTTCTGGACACATGTTATTTTCACTCAGTAAAAGCTTTTCTAGTGAATTATAACAGCAGTATTTTGAAGGATATACTTGAAAACCTTCCTCTCACAAACTCTGCAAATATAATAGAAACTCTTTTAAATGGAGGTTTTACAATAAAGAAAGAAATACTCTCACAAGACAGAATTGAAAAAAAAAAAAAAAAACTAGAGTACTAGCCAAATGAGCTAATACTGTGGCTGTCCTGAGTGGGTTGCATTTGATTGCCCACACAGGGACAGGTGGTATAAAGTGGAAATTTGAAACCGAAACCCCAAGAATAAAGTCCAGATACCAGAGGAGATCTGTGAGTTAGAATACAAATCCATCGTCTTATGGAGCTTGTTGTTTCTGCCTAAATTCTGGATGGGGAAAGAATGTCTCAGCAGGCCTCTCTAATACACAGATTTGGGGTCCTAATTCACATTATTTGGCATTGGAACTCCTCAAATTAAAAAAGAAAACATCACATAGAAATTGACCCTAGCAAATATAAAAGCAAAACTACTCTCAGGGTTTAATCCCTGAACTAGGATTGTATAGGCTTTCTACATATAAAATCCCATTGAAAGTCAATTCATAAGATATGCAAGGAAGTAATATACCATGAGCAAGAAGCAGTTGAAGCAAAAAACATAAGATCTGGACCTTAGATCTTCAATAATAAAACTGCAGCAAAGATTATAAAATAGATATCTAAATTATTAAATACATAAAAAAGAAACTATATGAAGAAAAAAAAGTGTGATCGAAAGTTGAAGATAAATATAAAAAAACTCCACACAGATCTTCTCAAAATGCAAATACAGTTATCAAAATAAATCTCTGGATGAGTTAAGTAGTAAATAGATATAGAGAGAATTAGCCAACTGGAAGTTAAGTCTGAGGGAAAAACAGAAATTAATAAAATAAAAAATAAAAAAATAGAAATTTCCAAAAATTTCTATTCTTTTTTTTTGAAAAGTCAGAACCAAACAGCTTTTTTTAAAAAAAAAAACTTGAATAAAATATACAAACTTCTGGAAAGATAAATTGAAAGAGAAAAGGAAAAGAGAGAGACAGAGAGAGAGGATAGAAGAACATTATTAGTAATAAAATGGAGACACAAATAGACATGTAATAGAGACTTTTAAGAATCTTATGATAATATAATTAATTTACACTATTATTTTGAAAATGTAGATAATATATACAACTTTCTTAGGAAAAAAATACATTAATAAAACTTAAGAAGAAATAACTAAGAAAGCCAAACAATAGGCCAAAATCTAGCTACATATATACAGGTAGATTTATAATTTTACCAAACCTACAAAATTAAATTATGTCAATCTTATTTGAAGTTTACAGATTAAAGAAGGAAGACAGTACCTCAACTCAATTAATGAGGCAATTATAAACTTGATTCTAAAAACAGATTTAAAGCCCCATATACATGCAAAAATACTAAAATGAAATATTCTTAAATTCAATCCAGCAATTTATAAAATTACGTCATAAACAAGTAAGTTTCTTCAAGCATAGATGGGTGGCTTAACACTAGTAAATCTAAAAATGCAATTTATTACACTAACAGATTGAAGGGAAAGATTATGTAATACATTCAATAAATGCAGAAATTTTTACAATGTTTAATACTTATTCCTGATAAAATCTCTTCTCAAACTAAATGTTTTCTTAACCTGATAAAATGTTACTGGAATCTTATAGTGTACATTATTCTAAATGGGGGACCATTATAAGATTTTCCTTTTCAATGAGAAAAAGACAAAAATGCCTGCTCTACTGCTTCCATCCAACATTATACTAACGGGCACAATAGGACAAAATAAATATGTAAAACGATGTTGAGAATTGTCAAAGAAAAGACAAACTTTGATAAGTGAATGAAAAGAAATGACTGAGCTCTAAGTGCAGGTCCTAGGGACTGTAAGTCAATATTGTCAATTCTATAAAGTGTTGACATTTGATATCACAGCCATTTCTTAAGTAACAGAAGATCTTCTGAAAGTAAAGTGCTATAAATCATCATTTAGTCAGTAAGGTGGTCTCTGAAAGACTCAACCAAAAGGATTCTGTGGGGACGCAGCAGTGGATAAGGTACAGTATTAATAGATAAACCACCCCAAACTTATTTCTTATTAAATTGCTTATTGAATGGAATACTAAACTGGATAACTGCAACTTTAACCTCAGGGTGAAGATTAAGCCTCAAGGTGAGCTTGTGTCATCTGCTATGTTAAGCAGTCCAAGGAATGATTCCTTCTGGTAGGTCATAATGATCTCACTGCAAGCTTCTGAAGACTTGAAAATATAGCACTCAAAGAGCTGTAAACTGGGTTTATTTTGCTAGTGCTATTCCAAGTAACTGTAAATAAAGAAAATAACCCTCTAAATGAGTGCCAGGATGTGAAAGATGTGGTTTATCCACAGTAGAGGCCCTAATGGGCTTGTCTCATCTCCTCTTTTCAGTACTGTCCTTTTCTTTCTTCTTTAGATATGATGTGCTTTCATTTTCTCTCTGAATTTCTTGGTTTGTCCTGTTCTTACTCATCAGTCTGTCTTTGATTTGCTCTCATGAGACCCATCCTCCCTATGCCACCACCTTTGTTCCCCCTCTTTTCTTTCTTTTTTCCTTATCCTGTGACTGGAATGACCATTGCATTTTTAAGAAAATAATTGCAATATTTGTTGAATAACATTAATAAATATTGCTCTTAATTAGGAAATAACTGTAATCTTTATAGATTTCTCAATCATTACACTATCAGAAGAGATTAAACCACACTTACTTATTTTTTTCTTTTTAATGCATTACTGGCTTTTGATTGGGGAAAGTGGAAGGTGCCATCTATCTTCCTGATGATGGTGAAGTTTGCTGTCAACGCTTTTGGGTTTTGTGCTGAGAAAAGGTGTGGTAGGAGGTTAGGAAAGGTTAAATTGGTGGCAATGGAAACCAAGGTGTGGGTAGGAAGAGAGATGACGCTGTGGGACCTGTGAGAAGTTTATTATAATCTGCATCTGAGATGAAAAGGATCTGTCTAAACTATAGTAGTGATGTTAGAAGTGGAAGGTAAATGACAGATGGGAGAAAACAGAGCAGTATGCACAGGACTTTTGATTTATTGAATAGTGGTTGAGTGAATGAAGAAGCAGTGGCAATAATCACCAAGAGCATTCCTGACAAACTGCTGGTCTCATGTCTGCATGGTACTCAGTAGCCTCAAAATCAAAGTCTATGGCACCCACATTTACCAGCCCTGTGTTCTGGGGTAAATAATTTTCTGGGCTTTTGCTACCCCGCTTATAATGCCGCCTGCCCCTGTCGACATCAGTGAATTGTGAAGTTCTGATAAGACACTGACAATAGTAAAATGTTCTATGAATATTATATGATAGGACTGTACCAATGGTTCCTCAACCTCATTACCACTAGAGACACGTTTTAAAGGTGGAGTAATAACATGGAAAGGTCATGATTTAGGGGCCATGATACTGACTTTGCTGTATACTAGCTTTGTAAGTTCAAGTTAATCAACTAGTCTCTCTAAGTCTCAGTCTTGTCATCTGTAAAATACGGATAATGGCATCATCCTTCATTTTGCAGATTTAGAGATACATTTGAGAAAATGCCTGGCACTTAATAAATGTTTTTTTCTGTACTTTTATGTTTTTTTCTGCATGTGCATCCCACAGCAATCCATATAGGAAAGATTTTTTTGCCAAAAAACAAACTGAACTAAAGTAAACACGAATTACATTTTCTATTTTTAAATTAAACCTACCTCTTTCTACCTGTAACAATTGATAGATTATCTAAAGAGCAGATAGGCATTTAGCATGGACTATTAGATTTTTCTGAAATGATATTCAAAATATTGCTCTTTCTTTAAGATAGATTAAAGTTAAAATAAAATTTCTGTACTTTATTTAAATCAGAATAGAACTTCTTATTACACTGATAAATTAAGGCAGCAGTTAAAAATATTAGAGCAGCTTATACTTATAGGGCATTACATAAATTTAAGGTAGAATCAAGACTTTCAATACCCCTTGATAAAATAATTTCTAATTTTTCATGTTTTCAAACATTTTCAGTAAAAACACAGATGTTGTTATATATTTTACAGAATTGTTAGGATGATAAAGCACAATGATATACAAAGGTAGCAGAAGCTGGGAAGGGAGGAAAGATGGGGGATATGGGGAGAGATTAGTTAAAGGACGCAAAATTACAGCTAGATAACAGGAGCAAGTTCTGGTTCTCTATACCACTGTAGGGTGACTCTAGTTAACAATAATACATTATATAGCTTCAACTAGCTACAAGGATATTGAAAACTCCCAACACAAAGAAATGATACATGTTTGACATGAGGGACATGCTAATTATGCTGATCTGATCACTATATTTTATATGTGTCTAAACATCATTACATACCCTATGAATATGCATAATTATTTTTCAATTATAAAACAAAATAAGCCAAAAACAAATGGCAGAAACTAGAAGAAATTTTGACAACATACAGTAAAAGGTGAAATACCTATTATTCTCACAGCTACTATAAATCAGTAAGAAAATCAATTTGTATATAGACAATTCAAAGAAATACAAAGATCCAATAAACCTATGCAAAGGTCTTTTTAAAAGAACGTACAGAGGAGCCAGTACCGTGCCTGGCACAGAGTATAAGCTCACAAGACACATTATCACCTTCACCTCTCACATGCTTTGCCATTTAACTATCAAAGACCTTTCCTGGTAGATTATTTTCAGCTTCCTCAGTTTGGTCTTTTGACTGTCTTCTAGCTTCTTTCCAAACTGAAAAGACTCATCCCCCAGTTTCTTCCTCTTTCATCTACCAGGAGGAAAATTTCAAGGGGGAAAGAAAACCAGCCCAGGGTTAGGGAGTCCCATCTCTCAGTTTACTGCTCTCTGCTTTATTTACAAGAGTTTTCACAATCTTTCCTTTTGCTCTCTGTATCCACACAAAAAACTACAAACTGTTTCTTGAACTGGGGAGATTAAGATCCTTTTGCTCCCTTCTCTATTTCTACTTCATGGCAATTTAGTTTCTCTGGGGAAGAATGATCTAGGATATCCTCTCCCTCCTGTTTGGGGACAGAGTGGCTTGTTGGACTTACTTTTCCCTATGTTTCCTAGTTATTCATTTAACAGCCTTGTCTGACAGGTTTCTTTGAAAAAACAGTTTCAAACACTGAGATTAAAATTACAACATATAAGCTTTTAAAAGCAAAACAAAACAAAAAAACAAGAAGGAAATAAATTAGATTTTAATTCTTCACCATGAAATGTCAAAAGTTTAATCACCTGATGGTATAGGGCACGGTGAAAGAAACTGCGCAGGGGAAAAAAACACACGTAGCTGGGACTTTTGCCCTTTAAAAACATTAAATCAAGGAAGACAAACCGACAGATGCAGCCAACTTTGAAACCCAATCATATGAAAAAACCAAACATAAAATAAATGTGTATATTATCACTGTTTTAGATTCCCATTTTTTCTGTCTAGAAAGTTGTTCCTGATGTTGGTCTTCCCGGCAAGAAGAATTTTCAAGTAAATTAGTACTCACCATCATCTTTGTCAGGAACGATTGTAACTTGAGCCCCTGGGAACTCTGATCCGATTCTCCCCGCCATGGGCATGCTCAGAAGGACATGGAAGGTTTCCTCCTCCTCGTACAAAGAGTCATCAATTATGACTATCCGACACAGTTTCTCCCGTTCATCTTTGTCAAAGCGGACAACACTGGTGTGGTCCTCAGGCCTGGATATGTAATCAGAGTAAGACAACACGGAAGTCGGCACAGTTCCAGTTGCTGTTCCTGGAAATAGAGAGAATTCAAAAGATTTTTATGTAGAACATAAGACAAAGATATTTCCAGACACAATTATTT
Source organism: Symphalangus syndactylus (assembly GCF_028878055.3). NCBI lineage: Eukaryota > Metazoa > Chordata > Mammalia > Primates > Hylobatidae > Symphalangus > Symphalangus syndactylus. The sequence continues at coordinate 103,986,658 of NC_072437.2, read as the reverse complement.
TCATACACAGCATTTTAATGGTCAGTTAGTAGACATGAACACCCCTAGAACTGCAATAGCAACTACATACTGTTCTAGTATCATGAGTCAACTTGAGAGTGACCTCAAACCTATACACCTGTAAGGAATATTACATTTCAGGTGTTCTCTCCTGACTTTCCTGTCAATGGACTTTAGATCAACACAATGTTACAAATTAATAGCCCCTACTATTCAAAAGCTTACTATGCACAGGCAAAGTGCCAAGTGCTTCACATACTTGTCTCCTTAATCCTCTTAACCACTCTACCCGGCTTTACACATTTGGTAACTGAGGTTTTCAGAAGTTGAACCACTTGGTCTGGGACCCAGAGTCCAAGGCTGGTCCTGAAGTGAAGTCGGCTTTTTTTTTTTTTTTTTTTTGAGACGGAGTTTCGCTCTGTTGCCCAGGCTGGAATGCAATGGCGTGATCTTGGCTCACTGCAACCTCTGCCTCCTGGGTTCAAGCAATTCTTCCGCCTCAGCCTCCTGAGTAGTTGCGATTACAGGTGCGTGCGTGCCATCATGCCCAGTTAATTTTTTAATTTATAGTAGAAGTGGGGTTTCACCCTGTTGATCAGACTGGTCGTGAACTCCTGATCTCGTGATCCGCCCGCCTCAGCCTCCCAAAGTGCTGGGATTACAGGCATGAGCCACCGAGCTCAGCCTCTGAAGTCGGTTTTTAATCACTCTTCTGTACTGTCTTTGAAATCATATATCCATGAATGAAAATTTTAGCAAAAGTCTACTCTGATATCAGCATATATAACTTTTGGTTTTGCATTTTTAGAAAATCTACTTATTTCCTAGAAAGGTGTTTAGTATATTAATTAATATTATATATTAATTTTAATTTTTTATTATATAAAATCACCTTCCATAGGATATTTGCTCATGAGCAAAACAAACATGTTGATATTTCTTTGAAATGAGTTTCAAACTGGTTTTAAATTAGTTTATTTTCCTTGGGCATGCATCACTTTGCCTCTTACTTTTTTTTTTTTTTTTTTATAATAGTAACCAATTTCTACTTGAGCAGGCTTGGGTGGGCTTTAGTTCCTTACAATCCAAAAAGCCTTGAGTATTGCATGAAGTGACCAAGTGAAATCAGAAAGAGGACTCGTCAAAGATGAAATCCTGAAGAAAGACTTCTAAATAAATCCTTTTCTGTATCTGTGGAAAATTAATAAAGTATACCCCTCATGGTAAAATATTATGGCTCCAATATGTTAAAAAGGCTTATTTATATCTTTTGGGAGTTATTTTAGTTTTTTGGCAAATCGAGCTACCTTGTTGGGTATAACAGACCACCATCAACTCCTGGCTCACATCTCCACCCCTCCTGATGGGAATGAACAGCTCACCAACATCTTCTTCAATGGAGTATTTGGACTGGGGAATAAATACAGTTGATTCTAAAGAGAAAACACAATTGCAGGCATTATTTTTGTCTGAGCTTCTTACCTCTGAAACAATCATACAGAATTAAAATTTCTCTAATGATTGATTTTTTCTCCCTTGAATATTCTTTAGAATAACATAGTGGGAGGAAAGGGAGGAAGTAGAGGGGAAAAGAAGTGGGTACAAAGGGTATAGGCTCTGGGCCAGTGAATTCTGAAATCTAAAAACAAAACCCAACATGGCTTTTATCTCTAGTAATTGCTTTCTTCTAAATTAATAAGTCATGCTGACACAGTTTTTATAAATATAATTTTGTTCTCTTGGCACACATTAACACCTTCCAATGGAGTACAATTTGAGAGGTGGAAATGACCTCAAAAGTCATCTTGTCCCATCTCCCACTTTGCAGATGAGGAAACTCAGGCTCGCACAGTTGAACTTATTTGCCAATGGCTGGCCAAGTCAGGATTAGAACTCAGATCTTGAAATGTCTGTTCTGTTGTTCTTTTCATCCAAAGTGAGTTCTTTTTGGACAATTCATGATTAAAATTACAATAATATATTGTTCAACATTTTAAAAAATAGCTGTTCCCTTAGAATTGATAAATCTATTTATCAGCTATAAGGAATATTTCCGTGGCTCCCTTTCACTCCTGGAAGAATAACATATACAACATTACCAATGATTCTTTTTTTAACATAGTCAAAGGGCATGCTAAATAATAAAAATGGCATAATTAAATTGTTAAAAAAATGCAGTTATCATGTAAAACAATAACCATTTAGTACGATGGTTTGACATTGTAAACCCCAAACAGATACTCTGACTGCGAGTCTGTTTCACTGAGAGTCTCACACCCACACAGAAACACTTCATGATTATTTTTAAAACAGTTAACCTTATGACCTTTAAAAATTATGAAAGACTGCTGGAACAGCAGATACAGCCTTAGAGGTCCACGCTCCACCCTGCTTCACCCTGCGCTACGCCCCAGGAGCTGACAAATTGGAACCACACCTAATGTTTCCCTGACATTCTGGCTCCTGGTTGAGTCGGCCAATGGGCAATACAAAGGAACTTGGAGGGCAAAAGCAGAGTGGGCCGGGTGTTTATTCTCTTGGTTTCCCTCAGGGTTTCCAGAGCTGGCTACACACCCTCCACAAAAGGTTAGAGTGCCTGTGGAGGGCCTAGGGCCTAGCTCACTCTCTGGGCTCAGCTAGCCTCTCCCGTCCTGTGCCTAGAGGTGGTGATGGGGCTGCTGTCATTAGCCTCAAAGCATTTTACCATGCCTAGGTATTAACAGGTCTTTGCCCCCTCCTTTCTAAAATAGTCATGTGATTCAATTCTTTTTAAACTACTCATTTTCAGTGTGCCATTTGTTTTCTCCTGGGGTTATGACTGACATACTGATTTTTAAAATGCCCCCATTTTAAGAAATCTGTGAATATAAGATTTTGTAACTAATTATTTATCAAATATTGATTAGGTGACATCGACTTGCCAGACACTGTGCAGGGGGTACAGAAGTAACAAAATCCTTGGCCTCATGGGGTTTTTATTATAGTTGAGGGGTGGGGAGGAGGAAGAAAATACGTATACAAGAAAATAAGTAGTATATTAGGGGCAACAAATTACATGAATAAAATAAAATATGCTGAGGGTGACAGGGAAGGCTGTGGCTGGACATGGTATGAGTAGAGGCACCTAAGATACACAGAAAAGTCGCAAAAAAAAAAATGTCTCTGGTAGAATTAGAATCTCATTTGAGCTGAGATTGGAAGGTAGTAACAAAATGTCTTACATGAACAAGTTAAGAGAATTCCAGGTAAATGGATGGACAAGTGAAAAAGGCCTCGGGGCAGGTTGTGCCAAGTGTGTACAAGGAACAGCCAAGAGGCCACTGTGCTTGAAGCCAATTGGACAAAGAGGAGAGCCTAAGATACGAAGCCAGAGAGGTGGTGAAGGGGTGGGTGGTGGGTAGGTCACATGAGCCCTTCAGGACTATTGGAAGACCTTTGGTTTTTACTCAGAGTAAGATATAGAAATAAACAAAGACCAGATGGGATGAGAACACGCAAGTGCTGTTTATTCAGAGCTTGCTTTAGCAATGGAATCAGCCACTATCACCTGGGTTTTGATAAAGACTCGAAGACAGGCAGAGAAGCAGGAATGCCTAACAGTGGAAAAAAAGGAAGGCTTCAGGTGTGCCCTCATTGGAGGCTGTTGGCATGGGGAAGCTCTAGTGGATTAACTAGAAGTGGGGTATCCTATGGTTAGAGGTGCATATATGGCTCTGTCTGGTTGTTCCAAAATTCAAAGTGGAGACAAAAGTTAGGAAAGCCATCATCAGATCCCGACCACTGGAGGCTGATTGCCAAAGAAGTTGTCTCTGGCTTTCCGGTTGCTGTAGGCTGTGCTGCAGAGTTGTATTTTAATGTGTGGTCTGGATACTGGCTTTTTACATATTCATTCTCTCAAAATGAAATCATGAGAAGGCTTTGGATATGGGGGGAAGGGTTCCAATAATCTGACATACTTTAAGAACATAAGTTGTGGCTGCTGTAAGATAAAGAGACACCAGGTCCAAGAGTTGAAGTACAGAGCCTGGTCAGGAGATTTTGCAACCATGCAGGCAACCAAGCGATCAGAGAAGCTTGGACCAGGCGGTGGCAGTGGAGGTGGAACGACAGGGCTGCATGCCTTTATATAAAGGTGGAGCTATTTGAGTTTTCTGATGGACCAGGTGTGGTATGCGCAAGAAACGGAAGAATAAAGGATGACTCCAAGTTTTTCTGTCTTGACCAACTGGAAAGATGAAATTGCTAGGTATACAGGTGAGGAAGACTTCAGGAGAATCAGATTTAGGAGTGGAAATCCACAGTTCCATTTTAAACATATTAAAATTGAGGTTCCTTTTAAATATCCAAGCTGACATGTCAAATTAGCCATTTGGGCATAGAATTATGGATGCCAGTGGAGAGGTCCGAATGGAATTCTAAACTGAACATGTTGATGGTATGTAGAGCCACGAGTCAAAATAAAATCACACAGGGGAAGATTGTAGATAAAGAAGAGAATGGATCTAGGGATTCACCATGGGGCACTTAGAAGTCAGGGAGATAAAGAAAAACGAGCAAATGAGGCTGAGAAAAAGTCCTGAGGATGAGGACAACCAGAGGAGTGTGGACCCCGGAGGCCAGTTACAAAAAGCATATCAAGGAAAGGGGAGTGATCAGTTGTTTCAAAAGCTGCTAACATGTCACATGAGTGAAGAACTGAGAGGTGATCATCAGATTTAGCAAATGGATGTCACCAGAAGTTGATTATTTTCCCCAGAACTGTTCCAGTGAAGTAGAGGGTGAATAAAGCCTGAACAAGTAGGTTTAAGAGAATGTGTGAGGAGAGGAACAGGTGACACCAGGCATAGGCATTTATTTCAAGAAGTTTTACTTTAAATGGAAACAAGTGACATGGAGAAAACATCTTTGCTGGTTTTTACTTTTTATTTTTTTACTCCTGTATCAGCAATCTTGGTGGCTAGGGACGTCCTCACCATCACTCAGACAGCAAAAATATGAAACGCTTCACAGATTTGCTTGTCATCCTTGCACAGGGGTCGTGCTAACTCCAATTTCAGTATATGAACTGCCCAAGTCAGTACCTGTTTTTTTATTTTCATACTCTTTTTTTAAAATTTTATTTCAAGTTCTGGGACACAAGTGCAGAACGTGTAGGTTTGTTACATAGGTGTACATGTGCGATGGTGGTTTGCTGCACCCATCAACCTGTCATCTAGGTTTTAAGCCCCACATGCATCAGATATTTGTCTTAATGCTCTCCATCCCCTTGCCCCCCACCCCCCAGCAGGCCCCGGTGTGTGTTGTTCCCCTCCCTGTGTCCATGTGTTCTCATTGTCTAACTAACTCCCACTTATGAGTGAGAACTTGCAGTGTTTGGTTTTCTGTTCCTGTGTTAGTTTGCTGAGAATGCTGGTTTATTTTTAAGATGAGTTTTAGTAAGAGCAAGAATTACACCTATTATTATGAAGTAAGGTTTTTACCAAATATAAAATTTTAATGTAGAAATTATCATAAGACTCGAGTACAAATAATACACCAAGTATCACTGAAAATTCAAGTCAAATAATCAATTAGTTTCAGCGAGTTTTTTTTCATTAACTTATGGAAATGTGTTCTAGTATCACCAGATTTTGGCAGTCTTCAGGTCATGGACGCTGTGGCATTAGTATGAAATTTACAGAAAGTTTGATTTATTAGGGTTTTTGTTAACTTTTTTTTTAAGTTCAGGGGTACAAGTGCAGGTTTGCTACATAGATAAATGTGTGCCACGATGGCTTGCTGCACAGATTATTTCATCACCCAGGTGTTAAGCCTAGTACCCACTGGTTATTTTTCCTGATCTTCTCCCTCTGCCCATCCTCCACCTTCTGAAAGGCCCAGTGTATGTTGTTTCCCGCTATGTGTCCATCTGTTCTCATCCTTTAGAGTTTGTTATGGACTGAATGTTTGTGTTCGTCCTGTATTATATGTTGAAGCCCTAATCCCCAAGGCAGTGTTATTAGGAGATGCAGCCTTTGGGAGGTACTTTGGTGAGGTCATGAGTGTGGGGCCCTCAGGATGGGATTAGTGTCCTTATAAGAAGAAGAAGACAGAGGTATTTTTCTCTCCATGAGCATGCACCAAGGAAACGTCTTTTGAAGACTCAGAGAGAGAAGGTAGCCATTTCCCAGCCAGAAAGAGGCCCCTCACCAGGAACCAAATCTACTGGCACCTCGGTCTTGGATTCTCCAGCCTCCAGAACTGCGAGAAAGAAATGTCTGTTGTTTAAGCCACCCCAGTCTGTGGCATTTTGTTATAGCAGCCTCAGCTGACTAAGACAGGGTTGATTGTTCATAATATTCATTATACTTCTAATCTATACTGGCCAGGGTTTTCTTTTCAAATAAGTTATTCAGAAGTGGTCCAAGTATGGGATTTTAATTTAATAATCTTGTTAAAGATTTAAAGCTCAAGCACCTGAGTTTTGATTCTTCCTAGGCCTTATGACCCATGCAGGTTTGATTAAACAAGCCAGGACTTCTTGCCAGTGCCAGTAAGTTTGAATTAGGAATAAAAAAGAAAACCGAGTGTCTGGGCTGTGCCCTTGGCTCTGGAATTCACTCCTACAGTCAATCTGACAGAGAGTAAATAGGCCCAGTATCAAGTTTAGGTCTTCTGTTGACCTAACTTCTAACAGAAATATGTAGGCTGTGGGAAAAACTGGAAAAGGGTATCACAGAGACAAAGAAAGGATTCCCTGATAGACTTTGCTGTTGACATTCCTTTTCAACTTCACGTTATAAATACAATGGAAGTGTCTATGCAGACTGCTTCAAGTAAGCATAGAGTTTTAAGTGCAAAGTTCCTAAAAGTGGCATTTGTAGACTACCCTTAAAAATTATTAGCTAGTAGGCATCGAGTTCTTATTATTTGATAAGCTCTATTCTAAACACTTCACATGATTGGCTAGTTTTATCCTTGCAACAACCTCTGAGGTAAGAATTATTATGACTCACTTCACCTCTGAGGTAAGAATTATTATGACTCACTTCACCTCTGAGGCACACATATGTTAAGTGGGCAGCTGAAAGTTAGGTTGGTAGGTGGTGATGCTGGGATTTCAACCCAGAAACTCCGTGTCAGAGCCCGCCCACGCTTGTAACCACTACACATCACTGCCCAAGAGAAAACTGCTCAGGGTAGCTCGGAGTGGGAGCATCACTTACACCAGAGAAAAACAAAAGGCTAAATTGAGATGATAAAAGAGCAATACGAAGTACTGCTAAGGCAGAGAGATGGCCATTGCAGTAGAATCAGAAAAAATGAAGTTAGAAACAAATATTTTGAGAATTCTTTTTAAAATCCAGTATTTTCATAGAAATTATATATGATTGTATACATAATTATAAAAGTATGTATAATTTTATAATATATATACGATATGCATATTAATAAATCTTCACAAGTATGAAAAAGTATATAATGTATACAGTATATTAGTATGTATATGGAATATAACATATGTATATCATAATATAAAAGTACACATGTCAAATCCCATTAACACACTGGATTGGAACTGCAGCTGTCTTTGTGAAGGTGTTCACTGAGAGATAAAGTAAGGGCTACTTTATAGAATAGTCAACTCTCATAGAAAAAAAAATGACTGCAGGGTCACACTCTCAAATGTTAACAACGGTCACTCCCAAGTGGTAAGGTTGCAGATGACTTTTTGAAATTAAGTGAATAGACCTCTGGGTTTTTGTTTTTTTTTTTCTTTTTAGCAGTTTTAGATTTAGAGACAAATGAATGGAAAGTGCATATGGTTCCCATATATCCCTTCACTCCCTCTCATTTTCCACCATTATTAACATCTTGTATTTGTTTTTGACAATGAACATGTGTTACTTTTATACTTCCAGATTGATTTAATTACCCTTTATTTTGAAAGAAAGAGTAAAGTGAATGCATTCTTTATTAGTCCATGTGACTGTATTGTAATGAGTACCGCAATTTGTAACTGCAGTTTTTATTTTTGGGTTTTGACTGTGCCACAACATAGGCAAAATTGATTTCTCTATTCTCAGACATAAAGTAGTTGTAGCTTCATTTGAAAGAGAATGTACATTTTGTCCCTTCTCTCAATTATATTCTACAGAGGATAAAAAATAAACAGACTCTGCTAAATAATGATAGAACGAAATATCTTCTAAAAATCTGCTATAATAGAATAAGAAAGGAAAAGGAAATAGAGTACATGGATGAAGGCACTTATTGCTCCTTGCCTTTAAGAAATTTGGCAAATTCAGCGGCCGGGCATGGTGGCTCACGCCTGTAATCCCAGCACTTTGGGAGGCCGAGGCGGGCGGATCACGAGGTCAGGAGATCGAGACCATCCTGGCTAACACAGTGAAACCTCGTCTCTACTAAAAATACAAAAAATTGGCTGGGCGTGGTGGCGGGCACCTGTAGTCCCAGCTATTTGGGAGGCTGAGGCAGGAGAATGGCGTGAACCCAGGAGGCAGAGCTTGCAGTGAGCCGAGATCGCGCCACTGCACTCCAACCTGGGCGACAGAGCGAGACTCCGTCTCAAAAAAAAAGAAAGAAAGAAAGAAAGAAATGTGGCACATTCAAAAACAACTCAGAAGACATTCCAGATTCCAGTGCATTTTCAGGCCACTATGGTGCCCTCAGACTGGCCAACAAGTGGCACTGAATACAGCAGAGTCTGCCATTGATCTACTTGAACTTGGACAGCTTTCTTACATTTCTGTGGTTGGTTTGTTTTACTCTAAAACAGACATAGTAATATAGACCAATTTTTACAAGGGCTTGAAAAAGAAATAAAAGTAATGTAAACATACCCAAACCACATGATAATAAGTGCTACGAGTTCACATCAAGATATCATGAGGTCCAAAAATTATCCTTTGGTACTATACAAATGTGTTGGTTAAAGTGAATCTTTGGGGCCAGGTGTGGTGGCTCACACATATATTCCCAGCACTTTGGGAGGTTGAGGCAGGTGGATTACTTGAGGTCAGGAGTTCAAAACCAGCCTCGCCAACATGGTGAAACCCCGTTTCTACTAAAAATACAAAAATTAGCTGAGTATGGTGGTGCACACCTGTAATCTCAGCTATTTGGGAGGCTGAGGCAGGAGAATCACTCGAACTGGGGAGGCGGAGGCTGCAGTGAGCCAAGATTGTGCCACTGCACTCCAGCCTGGGTGACAGAGTGAGACTCTGTCTTTCAAAAAATAAGTAAATAAGGTGAATCTTTTGGTAATCTTTGTTTGAATTATTACATGTTTTTATTTTGTAAATGGAGAAACTTTCAGAAAGTTTTCCATGACTCAAGTTTTATTTTGCACCTTTTTTTTCTTACCCACTACTTAGTGTCAGAAACTATGTGCTATACTTTTATCAAGTGTTTGAAATTTTTTGTTTGCCATAAGATGACAACCCATGCTTCACACTGATAGTTTCTTTTTAAAAAATGGTTTGACTCTCACTAAAGTTGAAGCTCTCTCATGCCTGCATTATCATTTCTCTGTCATCATCTGCAGTGTACTATCATTTCATTAATTCTGCACCTTGAATTTTGGCACATTCACCTCAAAATATCAGCTAGCCAGTGACCTCCTTATGTCAACATTGACAATGTGTAGAATTTCAAAAATAAGAATGAATGTTTGAGTTTCATATTGTAGTCAGCCTATGTCATCTGAATGCTATCATATGAAATGGGTTTGGCTCATTCAGAACACACATTTTTGTCTTTTCTTTGTACCCATTAATATTAGGTTTTTAACCTTTAATATTAAGTTCTACATTCCTTCAAAATAATGTGTTTATTCTCTATTAAATATTATATAGCATTAACCTGCCTTGGGCCCACCAGAAATGATTACAGAGATCAAATATTTAATCTATTAGTTCCTGGCCATATTTTGGTATCATGGAAATATCAGAATGACTCAGTTTCTATCAGAAGTTGGCAGACATTTCAAGTGTACAAACTAAATAATTACATAAACGATTATAGGCTTTAGATACCTGTGCTAAGTATCTGTATTCAAGTACCTCTATATTTGAGGTTGTTTTCTCCCAATAAATGTACATAAAACTCCATTTACTCTGGCTAGAAATTACAAAGTCAAAAAAGAATGGGATCTTTATATAAAATAAGACATTTTAGCTCTTGTATATTTTCCCTTAACAAAAATGGAAATGTTTAACATTAACTAATATCTATATGCTTTAAAGAGCAAGGTAAGATAGTGTAATTTCTGACAGCTTAGTAATTTAATACACGGAGGTTAAGAGTCTTTGCCTTAAGATGATTAGAAGCCTTTCCTTCTCTCTCAAGACTGGATACTCCATAGATACTCCTTCTATGGGCTCTAGTTGCTCTTTTATCAGAGCACACAGCATTCTATACTGTTAATTGTAACAATCTAGGGGAATGCAATCACCTAATTATATGATTAACTTCAAGGGTTAGTATGCCATCTTCTCTACTACCTAGATCCTAGCAGCATTCCTGGCATAGAGTAGATGTTTAATAAGCATTTGTTGAATATACAGATACATTATGCAGGAGCTGAATTGGTCTTGATTATTTTCTTAGAATGCTTAGTTTTATTCACCTATATAACAAATTTGAGGCTTAATATATAATAGAAAGAGAAAAGAGAAGAGCATAAGAAGGGAAGAAATTACTTTGTTGTTTTCATATACAAGATAAGTAACACAATGTCACAGTGATAAGTTCACGGATTAATTATGATTTGGGAAATTACTTCTTTTCTAACCATGTAAAACGATAGAAGACCATAACTCAGAGGAAAGAAGAGCTCTAGAGGGAGAAACAATATATATATTTGAATATATAGTTTAGTTTTATTATATATTTTTTATATATCTATATTTTTTTAAATACTGCCTCTGGTACTTATTAGCTGGGTGACTTGGGGAAAGTAAATTCCTTGACCCTCAGAGATCTTTGTAAATTGATATATAAATCACAGAGTTATAAACATAAGGTTTAAATGAGATAAGTTTTCAAAGCTCTATTTCTCAGATTCCTCACCCAGAAAATGAGTTAAGTGTTTCATGAACTTTAAATGCTTCCCAGTTGGAACTTTCTGTGCACATATTAAAAGAAAGAAGAGGCTGTATGTGGTGGCTGATGCCTGTAATCTCAACATTTTGGGAGGCCAAGGAGGACCACTTGAAGCCAGGAGTTCAAGACCAGCCTGGGCAACATAGTGAGACTCTTGTCTCTACAAAAAAAAAAACAACCAACCAAAAAAAACAAATAAAAACAAAACAAAGAAACACTTATCTGGGCATGGTGGTGTGTACCTCTAATACTAGGTGCTTGGAAGGCTGAGGTGGGAGCACTGCTTGAGCCCGGGAGTTTGGGGATGCAGGGAGCTATAATAGCTCCACTGTGCTCAAGCCTGGGCAACAGAGTGAGATACTGTCTCAAAAAAAAAAAAAACAAAAAAAAACGGGGGTGTGGGGAAGACTGTAGAATCAATCTCAATGAGTGACTGAACTCACTCTTTACATGAGGGTCAGCTCTATTGAACCAGAGAGCCACAGATACTTGGAGGCATGGGGGCAGGGGGTGAGGTATTACAGCACATCCATGAGGGTACTGAGTCTCAGACCAGGTTAAAGAAATAAGCAAGCATATAACTGTATGTGACACTTTTTCAGTGATGTAGATGCTGACATATGAAATAAAATACATAGTCATTTAAAATCTTCACCTATATAACAACTATATAATTTTAAAAATATATGGATAGACGGCATTGTAAGATCATAATTATAAAATGTGAGAAGCCAATACAAGTATATGTGTTTGTGTGTGTGTTAAAAAGTTCTGGGCTGGGTGCGGTGGCTTATGCCTGTAATCCCAGCACTTTGGCAGGATGAGGTGGGAGGATCACCTGAGGTCAGGAGTTCCAGACCAGCCTGGCCAACGTGGTGAAACCCCGTCTCTACTAAAAATACAAAAATTAGCCGGGCGTGGTGGCAAGTGCCTGTAATCCAGGCTACTCGGGAGGATGAGACAGGAGAATCGCTTGAACCTGGGAGGCAGAGGTTGCAGTGAGCCAAGATTGTGCCATTGCACTCCAGCCTGGGCAGCGAGAGTGAAACTCCGTCTAAAAAAAAGAAAGTTCTTTTTGTCATATAATTTTGGAACTAATGTTCTAAAACTTGCCAAATATACAATTGAAAGCCTCCTGTAAACATCAAGTAAAATGCCTAAAATGGTTCCTATGTCTACAAGGGACTGAATGAGAGAACGTATATAATGTGCTAAACACACTCTCCGTTGCATAGTAACTGCTCAATGAATTTCAGTCATTATCATTATAAAGTATTGAGAAAAGCATAGACTTACATGTGTTTACATAAACTTGCTAATAAGTAAAACCAGTTCCCAGCTTAAAATAAAGCACAGTTGGTTATTCCCTCTTCTAAATTTCACAATACTGTTCATACCTTGTTTTATCACATCACATTCTGCTGTGATAAGTTAAAGGGCTCTCTTTCCCATCCCCTGTGGTCTTTGACAGCAGAGATTCTATGCTATTATCTTTGCATTTCCAATTTATAGTGCTGTACTCAGCACAAATATGAGCTGGATAAATTTTTAATGTAAAATTTTAATTTTTAAATTTGTTTTAATTTTGAAAACAAAACATCATAACATGTCCTAGAATGAATATGCAGAGGGAGAGCTTGTAGGCATAATGGCTCCTAGGGCAGGTGAATTTATATGCAAAGAGCTGGAGAGAGAGTACAATAGGAAACAAAGTTTTTAAATTGTGGGGAAAGTGATCCTTTGTAAGGAAAAAAAAAACTCAATTTCTTAAAATGAAATCTAACATTAGATTTATGATATTGGAAATGAAAATATTTGCATTCTGCTTTATGTTTTATAGAACTCTTTCATGGGAAGGCTGTAACATGATAATTATTACTTTTTCTTATCTTATGCATTAGGAAACTAAATCTTATTAAAATCTATCTTATTTTAGGTCATACAACTAGAAATAGAGTTGGGAATCAATTTCAGGTCTTACAGTTTCAAGACCAGTGGTCTTCAACAAGGCATGGAGCATACCAAGCATTATGGAAGACTTATCAGTTATCCAAGGATTTTCATGACTTGAAATAAACACGGCTGAATTTTATCTATAAAATTCTGAAACAACTTAGATGATCAATACATGAAATGAAATTATGGCAAGGTTTCATTTGGTATAGCCTACACTAAGAAACGATTATATAAGTGGGGGGCTGTGTATATGGGGTGTGTGTATGTGTTTTGTTTTGTTTTTAATATCCTACTGCTTAGATATATCATGGGTGCAGAGTGTCACTCTGAGCTTATAAATAGGAAGGCAGAAATGAATTCAAGTGTCTTATTTCTTCAGGTAATATGACAATTGTACTAGTTGGGAAATAAAATATCAAAAAATGGCTTCCAGTTTTAACTAATAAATCAATTTATATGTATTAAAGTTGTCCTGGGCTTGTTTAAAAGAGAAAAGCTTTATTTTTCAAGCATATGTGCAAAGTTCAGGACCAAAAGAAAGTTTAATTACTTATCTCTGGATAATGCAGATAAAATTAAATGTAAGTAAATGCTAACTGTTCTTTAATGAAAATTACAAACATAATTGAACTTCATATTTAACTAAGGGCAGAGTTGTTAGTTAAACAAATGATGTCAGAGCTCCAGTTTTCTTACTCAATTTCTTTAATTATGCTTAGTCTTTTAACACAGGGATTTCCACACAGGTCTGCATTTCATGTACTCTGTAGATTGTATCTTTGCAAACCATTTAAGAGTTTTCTGATTGACAAAATAAAGTAGGCTGGAAGTTTAAAAGAAAGTCATGTCTGGCTCCTGACAGGATCTTAGTTTTAGATGTTTCTATAGGGTTTGTATAAATGCCAGCCTTCAAAAAGCTATTCAATCTTTCTTCTTTTTCTTTTTTTTCTTTTTAAAATTTTCTGACTAGATCAAGACAAGCCAGGACTGTAGAAGTATGACAGGGGGAAGAAAAAGGTCAAATTACACACAAAAGCATTAAGGTGCACTTTTACCAGCATCAGCGAAGGTGTGCGTTGACAAGAAAGTGTAATCTGATAGAAATTAACAGCAATGATTCAAAACACTCTGTTCACTACAAAATGGGGGTGAGTGGGGTGGGTATTATGCAACAAATGTGGAAACATATGGCCAAATAAAAATTTTTGGCTGGTAAATATATAAAGAAATCTTGAACAATTAAAAGTAATATGGGGAACACATTAATTCAAGAATGATCTCATTCTCAAACCGTTTGTTTCAAAGATATGTTAAGACATTTAAAGGACTCCAGAAAGTGATGAATTAATTCAAGAAAAATTACATGAGCTATATTAAATGATAGAATTATAATAACAGAAAGAACATGTTGGTAATTCTATGGGTAGTTCATTTACTTGGAAAAATATAGCATCCCTGGCTGGGCACAGTGTCTCATACCTGTAATCCCAGTGCTTTGGGAGGCTGAGTTGGGAAGATAGCTTGAGGCCAGAAGTTTGAGACCAGCCTGGACAACATAACAAGACCCTGTCTTTACAAACTATTTTTTATATATGTGTATATATATAAAATTATATATAAATATGTAAATAATTTATATATAAAATTATATAAAATATGCAAATAATTTATGTATATAAAATAAAAGATTTTCTGGTAATATGAAAATTGTACTAGCTGGAAAATATAATTATATATATACATAAAATCTATTAATACAATTTATATATAATATATAAATATTTATATATTATACATATTATATATATAGCATTCTTTCATTACTTTTTAGTTTCCCTTTTCCTGTCAGCATATCTGAGAATAATGAATCATTAATCTAGAAGGTTCTCTCTATGGAAATTTCAAACACTGAATTTAAAACTATAAGCTATACCCCGACAAGGTATTTTGTCGTAGCAGCCCAACAGCAACAGCATAAACCAGTTGACGATGGCTCTTACCATCTCCTGGATCAATGATCTCAACAGTGGCGACAGTGGGGAATTCCAGGGCAGCCAGCACGGGCTCTGAGAGGACCACTTGAAAGGTTTCAGACTGCTCATGCTCCCCATCACTCAGGATCCGCACTCGCCATGTGGCCCTGGTCTGGCCTGGGTTGAACTGCACTTGTTTCTGTGCTTTGCCCTTGAAGTCTTTGTCTTTTTCTGCAGTTCCATCTCTTGTGCCAATACCTTCACAAAAACATAATATCATTTTCTTAGTTTCATTTTTGCTTGGATTATTAAGATTTTCCTTGTTAACTTTTTGCATGTCATTTTATCCTGCAAAGCAAAGTTGATCCTGCTTTGACCTCATGAAATGGAAAATTGGGAATGGGGCAGATGATGAAAGTGTTTCACTGTAGGTGTTGGGTAGTTTGTGGTTCTGTTCTGCTTTTGCCTCAATTATGGTTTTGCTATATATGCTTTGAGCTACACATTTGGATTAGAACTTCTTGTCAAACAAGACCAAGTAAATGTATATTCACATTGTTCAATATCCTTACTCCTACAAGTTTATACAGTCTTAAAACTCTTCACATTTACTTTTGCATGTGTTGCTGGATATTATAAAAAAATAAGAAACATTCTCTAACTATAAAATATAAGCCAGTAAGAAACTCCTCCATGAAATAATTCTCTGACTCATAATCAAAGTCATAAATGGCCAAGTGGAATAATAAAAAGTGATAGTATTCTCTAAGCACTTAATGGAACTAAGATCCTTTAAAAAAATGTAATTCAGTGTTTTTCAACATGGTCACTGCAAAATTTTTCTTTCTGGAACACCCCAGAATTCCATGAAATTAAATAAACAGAATTGGAGAGCTAAATACATATGGTTATTATGAGCAGTATGCTTGGCTTACTCTGGTAGTTCATTCAAGGTCAATTTCAGTTAGCTGGGAAGGCTGAAGGATCTCTGGGTCTCTAACTATATCACAAGATGATCTCCATTATTACCATGCCAGGTACTCAAACCATAGGGTACATTATCCAAAAGCAGTGAAAACATTCAATGTCATAGAAAAATTATAAAATGGCAATGGTACTTGGACTTCTATATCCTTAAATACAGAACCAGAACCTCTTAATGAGTCAAGTTAATAGAATAATTTTCAAATATATTTCTCTAAACTTAGGCATTTTCAGAGAAGTGAGTAAGACAGACAGATGTAAAAGAGGGAAAAATAAGGCTGGGCATGGTGGCTCAGGCTTATCATTCCAGCAATTTGGAAGGGCAAGGTGAGTGGATCACTTGAGCCCAGGAGTTCCAGACCATCCTGGGAAACATGGTGAAACCCCATCCCTACAAAAAAGACAAAAATTAGCTGGGTGTGGTGGCACATGCCTGTAGTCCTTGCTACTGGGGAGGCTGAGGTGGGAGGATCACCTGAGCCCTAGGAGGACAAGACCGTAGTGAGTTGTGATTATGCCACTGTGCTCCAGCCTGGGTGAGTGAGACTCTGCCTCAAAAATTAAAAATACACAAATACATAAATAAATAAATAAATAAATAAAAGAGGGAAAAATGAAGTCTTGTGACTTAGATTTTTTAAATCTTGAAAATAAGTTATTTGGAAGATTTTGCATTTAGTTAAAAATTATATTTTTGAACAATTCCTTTTGTTTTTCAAACTAGAAATGAAACTGAACTAAATAAGATCCAATTCAATCACAAATATTCATTGAGTACTTATTCCATGCCAGGCCCTAGTCTATGTGCTGGGGCTGTATCAGAGAAAAAAATAGACAAAAACTCTTGCCTTCACAGTGCTTATATAAGAGTCATTTGAATATGTATTTATATATAGGAATATATCAATGACTGTTATTTTAATCTTAAAATGAAGATGAAAACAAAGATTTCATTAAAAATATTTCTGTCTTACAGATCTCAGAACAATAACTGACATAAATATTGCATCATATTTTTCTTTTACAATAGCAGGTAAAACATGATTCATTTAATGGCAAGAGAAAAAAAGGGCACAGAACCAGGAATTGCAGGGCTGCATATCTTGTTGAATGCTGTAGACTTCCTGATAGCTCTCTGGTTCCTTGTGCGCACAGAGTTGGTTGTCAACACCTCTTGGATCCACTACAATTCACTGCCAAGATGCTGATGAAAGGAATCATTCTCTCTGAGGTTCCAGAACACATGCTGCTCACTGACCCATCTATCCCCAGTGGCATGACCAGCAAAAATCTGTTAGTCTGCCTCTGATAGCTACTGCCCACTTTTCTGTCTTGTTTTCTTTCATCAGCAATGCATTATTTGTGTTTTTTTGGAGTTTCAAAAGGGAGTTAAAAACAAAAATTGAGTAAGTATGATACCATGAATGTCTGCTAGTTCCAACTAGTCTTCCTTCCTACATGATAGTCAAGCCATCTGATATTAAATGAGTTGCAATACCATATCCCAATTGTTGCTGCTAAAAACACCTATAATTTTTTACTTTTGTTATTAAATGAAACTGCAATTGGATCTTTTCCTCTGGCATAGAAAAATAACAAAGTGGTTAAACAGGGTGCTTGTGGAAGGAGAGAAGAGATTTTATATCCCATCCCGGCCATATAACAGTTGTGGGATTGTAGGCAAGTTATTAACTTATCTCAGTGGAGGATTTATGAAGTACTATGGTGCAGTGATTAAGAGCATGGGCCTTTTGCCCAGTCTCAACTCTGCCCCTTACTAGCTGGCTAACTTTGGACATATCACAGCCTATTTCCTCACCTCATGGTACTCTTCTCATGGAGTTGATCTAGGTAGGGTATTGGGAAGTAGGCCCAGCAAATAACTCAATAAACATTAGCTATCATTGTTTCTTCATAGTTCACTACCTAACACAGCCCCTGGTATATAATGGGTACTCAGTAAAATGTTTGTTGAGCCAGGGAATAAAGGGTTGATGTAAGGTGTAAAAGAGATAGATAAAATGCTTAATGTACGTATGAAGTACCTTGCCTTTAATAAATATTCAATAACTGGTAGCAATAAGAGCTTTGAAATACAAATACTGATGTGGAATATAAATACATATTTAGTTTATTAGTGGTTTTAGTGGTTATAAAATGAATAATAATCTTTGAGAATATACATCTACAAATTTCATGTAATTCATGATTTCTTAGCTGTACTCAAGTGATACTCCGTCTTTTGCTATAATGCAATCTATCTCAATCTGAAAGTCCATAAATAAAAGCTGAGGTTGTATGGGAACAGTTATAAACAACGTATTCATTGTAGAACTTGTATGAGGCTACCCTTCATTTTAATCTGATTTCCATTCCAAGTCCTAGCATGAATTCCGTTACCATCTTCAATGACTTTCTATCACCCCAGGTTACTAAGTAACCACGTGAAGTGAACCAAGTAAAGCCTATGAGCCTTTGTACAACTGCTGTTATCCCCACATTCGTAGAAAATAATAGTGCATTGAAAAAAATAACAACGGAAAGAGCTCTTGTTTGACATTTTAGCATCCAGCATAAGAAAAAAGAGGCAGTGGAGAAAAAAAATGCAAAACAACAATTTAAAAATATTTTTCTACTGTTAACTTTCCCAATGCTATCCAGGGGCCTGCTGTGAGTGAAAAATTAAATAAACTCACCGGGAGTGGGAACTCAGGTCAAAAATAGATAAACCTGTTCTTAATAATTAGTAAGGTGCTCTGTTTTTTAGTTATCATTTTCCCTATGACTTATTTGCTATATGTTGAAGTACAAAGCAGAGTTAAGACCAATTGCTGCCTGACGATAAGACAGGATGTGCACGGGCGCACAGAAAATATGTCCCTAAAAGAGAGCGCAGTGAGAACACTCAGAATATCCTAGGCTAAATACAAAGTGTGAGAAGCACAGCCAGGTGGAGGCTCATGCAAAATGAAGATGGAAGCAGAGACTGGGGGTGAGGCCGCAGAGAGACCAGCCCCGCTGTAGCCAGAGCAACCTCAAAGACAGGGAGTGTCTTGTGAAAACCCGGTCTTCTAAAGTTAAAAGGAAAAAAAGAATTTTTAAAGTAAGGGGTAATTAATATTCAGAATCAAAACATGTCAAGGGAAATCAGAAAGAGTGGTGGGGTTTGGGCTGCAGCAAAAGTACAGCGGGGTGTGTGGGTGTGGGGGAGGGATGTTGGGGGTGGCAGGGGTGTGTATTTCTGTGCACAGAGGTCTACTGTTTAAAGATCTTGAAGTTCATGGACCCGGTAAAATTTCAAAATAATCATTTGGAGACAAGCATAGGTTTACTAACTTTTTACTTTGCCAACATTTTCCTAGATTCCTACCTTAGTTGATAATCTCACTCAATGAAATCTCTTTTTATCCCATGCAAATTCCATTGGTCTAGATGTCTATAAAATATACGGTACCAAAAACAATATAACTGCTTCAGGTGCTGCCATTTTTATCAACACATTAAATATTTTGTGCCAACCATATTGCTGCTTAAAAGTACCAATATACTGCCAACTTTATTTTATGCTTCTATGAAAATCAAATATGAACTTGAGGCTGGGCACAGTGGCTCATGCCTGTAATCCCAGCACTTTGGGAGGCCAAGGCGGGTGGATCACGAGGTCAGGAGATCGAGACCATCCTGGCTAACACAGTGAAACCCCGTCTCTACTAAAAATACAAAAAATTAGCCAGGCGTGGTGGCGGGCGCCTGTAGTCCCAGCTACTTGGGAGGCTGAGGCAGGAGAATGGCGTGAACCCGGGAAGCGGAGCTTGCAGTGAGCTGAGATCGTGGCACTGCACTCCAGCCTGGGTGACAGAGCAAGACTCCATCTCAAAAAAACAAAACAAAACAAAACAAAACAAAACAAAACAAATATGAACTTGGAGTTGAAAAAAGGTTTCATTGGTTTGCTTTTGATTCTCAGTTTTATTTAAATGAAGTAAAGCAGAAGAAAATCATTAGTATTTAACAATTTACTGTTGGTTACAAAGAAAGGTCACGATACTCATGTTTCAGAAAACTTTTATCTTATGGGTAAATTACAGATTTGCCTAAGCTCATTCTAAGATCTAGTGACATTTATTTTTATTTCATAACTTATTAGTGTTCCTGCCAATTTTTATACCAGAAAAAGATCATATGCACACAGAAGGCTTGAAGAGATAAGTACCTTGACACAAACCTGTTGCTTGTTTCTTTAGCAGTTAGAGAACTTTTAAATTTTAACTTTAAGCTCTAAGTGAACTAAACTGACACTTTAATCACTGTAGAATTATAAACCTTTGCTAGAAAAATAAAATTTTGAGACAGAAATAAAAAACTAAACTTACTTATAAAAGAAGTTTCTCCCAAGTAACCTCT
This sequence comes from Symphalangus syndactylus, assembly GCF_028878055.3. Lineage (NCBI taxonomy): Eukaryota > Metazoa > Chordata > Mammalia > Primates > Hylobatidae > Symphalangus > Symphalangus syndactylus. The sequence continues at coordinate 103,966,235 of NC_072437.2, read as the reverse complement.
ACGTTTAAGAACAACATCTAGAAATTTGGAGTCCTCATTGATCAGGTAGTACTCCTTTTCAAAGGAGATCCATGCCCAATTCAGACGAAAATTCTGGCTTGTTAACTTGTTTCCACCTTGAAAATAAAAATGTAAAGTCATAAATTAGTGCTTTCTTGAATGAGTGATCTTAAAAATTCCACAGATTACTTTAATGAAGCAACATTAACAATCAATACAGCTACTTAGTTTGATACACAACTCAGGAATATGTACATGGAGATACAGCTTACAGTCTAGGGACTGTTACACGTAAATTCAATCGCTGACATAATTCTTCACAAATTCCTTGCTGTTTTAGGGGGGGAAGTAGGTAATGGGTAGGAAGTGTACAACAACCAGAGGCTACTTAGTTTAATCCTAAAACTAAATATCCAACTTGCAGGATAACTCGTTTCCCACAAGGTGCCGCTGGAGAGCAAGTTTTCTAATCAGAGGGCTGCAAGGCTCCTTTGTGATGTTCTAAAAACACAACACACACAACTTCACAAATACCTTTTTCTGGTTCACAGAGCAATTGGGTGGAAGGTTTTAATTATAACCACTTAAGGAAAAACAAATATCCCTTCTCCGCCTCCGTTCTCCACTATATTCCACTCCATTCCTTAGAGCAAACAGACAGTTCTTTTCATTGATTGCCATTCCACTCTGAAGATAAGGTTTTCCCCTCCCATCTTCCCACCAAAATGGAGCGGGCTGCCTATCAGGAGAAAATAAACCTTGCGTGTGATCTCTCTAATGTCAAAGTGACTATGTTGGGTAAATGAAAGGAAAAATGGTTATCAGCTGATCACTCTGCACGCATCCCTCTGCTTCTTTTGATCTACACCAATTATTTCAGAGTAAGGTGAGGTTTACAAACAAAGGCATCAGTAATACCTTTTAAGTCTTTCTGAAAGAGGCTGTGAAAAAAAAAAAAAAAAAGCCCAAGTAACAAACACAGCTAGAGGCACAATTTTCATTCTAGTTTCTTCTCTTTGCAGTTCACATAGAAAAAGAAATGAAAGAGGAAAATCTCAAAACTTTAATAGACGACAAAAAAAAATCTACACAAGGGAAAACGTTGAGTGAGCGAAGACATGAAAATACATCCATCTTTGCTTGAACTTTTAAAAAATAAAAACTGCAGCAACTTTGAGCTATCAACACGTACTAAAGATTAAAGAGAATACCTCGTACAACTGAGATTATGTAGGGAAATTGTTTTCTTGTTTACTGTTGTTTGACTTTCAAATTAGCACAAGCCTTTTGGACAGCTATGTGCCAATGTGTGCAAGGGGCAAAAAGATGGTTATATCATTCAATCTTGTAGGTCCTTCTGTGGGATTTTTGCTTTAAGAGAAGCAGAAATATTTTTGTAAGGAACTATTCATTGCAAGATTTTCTATAATAACCCCAAACCTTAAAAACTATCTTATAGTATATCAAATCGATAAAATGCTATTCAACTCCTAAACAATAAATATGAAATTGTTGTTGGAACACCGAAAACACTTAAAAACACAACAACAAATGGTACTGATGCTGTGAACGTAGCTTCGTAAAATGAGGCATGATACAGCAGAAGCTGCTTGGTGTTTTAAATGATGGGATTATGGACTATCCTATTTTTAGCTAATTTATCAACTATAAAATATAAATAGATTGGGGCCAGGTGTGGTGGCTCACGCCTGTAGTCCCAACACTTTGGGAGGCTGAGGTGGGTGGATCACCTGAGGTGGGGAGTTCGAGACCAGCCTAACCAACATGGAGAAACCCTGTCTCTACTAAAAATGCAAAACTAGCCAGGCATGGTGGCGCATGCCTGTAATCCCAGGTACTCGGGAGGCTGAGGCAGGAGAATCGCTTGTACCCGGGAAGCGGAGGTTGTGGTGAGCCAAGATCTCACCATTGCACTCCAGCCTGGGCAACAAGAGCGAAACTCTGTCTCAAAAAAAAAGAGATTGGAGAGCAGGAATTTTGTGTCAGTTTGTCAGTTTAACAAGGAAACGCATTCCACATTTTGCCCTGATGGAACTTACTATGCCCAATGTCTGCCGCGACCTGAGTGCTGTTCTGGAGAGGTGAGGCCATGGGCTAGGAGGCTCCTCAGAACTGGAGTCCAAGGCCCCACCCACATCACTTCTAGCTGCTGTCTGACTCTGACCTAGTTACTTCTCTGGATCTCTGTTTCCTTTTCTGGAGAGTCAGGTGAGGGTGATGCTAATTAGCACCTGTGATTTCTTCGAAGATCGACTCAGATAACCCACACACACACAGTGCTCTGAGGCCAATAGTATCATTCAACAAATGCAAGCTCACTCTGTCCTGCCACGCCACGCATGCCCAAGCCCACCCTGCATGCCCACTGCTGGACTACTATTCGTCTGCCTTACACCCACCTGCGCTCCTTTCTCCTTTGCCCCTCTTGCCTACAGCTTTCGCCCATATCAAGTGGACTTTTCTTTGCAGATTTCAAGGTTCATCCTGACCTACCCTGATTGTTCCCCTTGCACTCTAATCTGCCCATTTGGAGGTCAAGCCAAGATCCTTGTAGCTCCTGGGTTGACCTCACTCTTTCCATCGCCCTTGTCCTCTTGCCTAAAATGAGGACCCCTATTCTTCCTTTCCACTCCTTATTGCTGCTCTATCCCCCTCCTGTGTGAAGCAGCTGCAGCTGCTCCAGCCCTCTCATCTGTTTGTGATTCTGCAGCTGTTCTCTTATTGATTACTCTGTATAGTTGTACACTTTAGTGGGTATCCTCTCATATTTTATTGTATTAATTTACTAATTGTACTAAATTGCACTAATTTACATAAATAATTGAGAGTATCCATTCTTTCATTATTGCCAATATTAGTTCTCATTGTTTTTAAAAATATTTTAAAAATTATTGTGTTTATATTCCATTAACTGGAACATCATCTAGAAAGTAATAGAAAAGATAGAATGACATGCAATTGATTAAATTAGTACATAAAACAGCTCTGATTTCAAAACAAATTATCAGATGAAAACACCTTTATGCCACACTCCTATCCACTTTAAACTGTGGTCCCAGTAAGCCTAGGTTTCATTCCAAACTTCTTGTCATGCTCTACCAAGCCTTTTCTTGTCCATTCTAACACCTATGGCTTCACATCCTATCAATTCCCCTTAAAGAGAACTATGCATCCTCTCACATCCAACCTCTCACTCTTTTCTGAACAAAAGTGCCTGTTTCGTATGTGCTATATCTTCTGCCCAGGACATCCTTAGTTTTCCTACTCTTCCTGGGAATCCCTATTCCTCTAAATTTTAACAATTCTTGGCTAATAATTTAAAGATTTGATTCTAACCCTTTCCTGAGATATTCCAGAAAATATCATTCTCTTCTAAATATGGCACATTTTAAGAATATTGAGTCACTGAGGGCTTCTCTCTTCAGTTTTTATAAAACAGCAAGCCCAATGCAAACTCCAGCACTCTCTACCACTTCATTCTGATTAGTTTTTCTCTACAGTACTTTCCAAAATCTTATATCCTATATATATTTACTATTTTTTTTGTCATTTTCTGTGTTCTCCCACTGCAACACATGATCCAGGAGGTCAGGGAGCTCATTTAACTTATTGTTAGAAAAACGCCTATTGCATCAATTAGAAACTCTAATGTCTTGGCTGAAAGTTCAGTGGTCCTTCATTTATTGAGCAATATAAATTTTCTATGTAAACGTAACATATCTCTTTCATTACTGAATCTTCTGATTAAAAAACAGTAATTGGTTTAATGACACTCTTTCTAAAACGTTTGCATACTTCTTGAAAGATTTTAAGTGATACATAAATGCGAATTATTGGAATTTGTGTTTCTCTAAATGACACTCCCAGGGATTATTGATGACTAAAGGGCTACTTAACCCTTCCTTTCCCTTTGTGGATGGTTTTAGAGATACCTAATTTCATCTCTACTTACATATCTGTAAAAATTATTTTCAGGTTTGTGCCTATGTTCTGGAAGGACGAAGTTGCCAGGTTACTGGTTAATCAGAGGTTTTGAATGACGCATAGCTGAACAGTTTGCTAGTATTTCATATGTACAACCACCACCATGAGATTTTATTTCAAAACAAAATTCAGAAAAAATATAAAGAAGCTTTGCTTTGTAAGACAGGAAGATGGCCCAAAGTAACTATTATAGAAAATTTAGAATTCCCACTAAAACTGAGATTTTAAACTGGAGAATATAAATGAAACACATATTTAACTAGAAAATATGCAGTCTATAAAGCTTAAATCTGAATGGAATTAAATACTACCTAACTCTTCTGAACCTTATACATGTGAATCACATTTGGTTTCAGAATTTGTAAAATCTTAGGTACTCACTTCTTATGCAAGAGTGATATAGAGATTTGAGGAACCAAGCTGTAACTTATTGTAGCTCCCTTTACTAAAACTGTGACCTTGTATAACTGAACTCTGTATTTTATTGAAAGAATAGAAAGATATCTTATTTACTAATTTGTTATCTATCATGTAAACTCCTCTAAAACCTCAATTAATGGAAATAATAAACATTGACACTTTAACAAAAGCTAATTGAATGTGAAATTATAGATGAAGTTAAATAATGTTAAAAACTGACAAATTTTTACTTAAACAAAATTTGTTGCCTTTCTAAAATAGATTCTGTCATCTATGGTGCACGAGGAGCTAGTCTCAGCACCTCATTGGAAAAAAATTAAAGTCCATGACTCACGTCATAAATCCACACAACAGGTGCCTGACAGCTGATAACCACACTCCCAAATGCTCTGTCTTCAAATCCTGACACCAAAGCCATTAAGGTTTTGATGAAAAGACCTCTTTTGAACTTATCCAGCTGGTCTTTAGACTTCTTCGTTTTCTTCAATTCAAACTCAGTAGTTTTTTTTTTTTTTTTTTTTTTTTTTAGAATAACAAAGAATACCAAACTCCAATTAGCCCTCCCTAAAAGTTCAGGACTGCCCGATCTCTCTAAAGACAAAGCATTTAATCTTCAATAATATGAAACTAGTGCCACAATTTTGACTTGTATTTGATAAAGGGGACATGTCCATTCAGCTTTGACAACAAATTTCTTCTTGGAGAATAGTTACAAATAGAAAATATTGTTGGTAATTTCTAGCTTGGTAAAATATCATTTGCCCAGAATAAAGTTCAGCTTCAAAGCTGAACTGAAAATCAACTATACAGAAATTTTTAAAAGCTGGATGTAGTCCTTTAAATCAGCAATAGATATAGATATTTATATGAGAAAAGATTCGGATAATAATACTATTACCTACCTTATTGGGGAAATGAGATCATTTGATTTTCATTATTGTTTTAGAGACATGGTGTCACTCTGCTGACCAGGCTGGAGGGCAGTGATGCTATCACAGCTCTCTGCAGTCTCAAACTCCTGGGCTCAAGTGATCCTCCCACCTCAGGCCCCTGAGTAGTTGGGACTATAGGTGTAAGACACTGCACTGGGCAGATAATTTGATTTTTATGCAGATTTTTAAGAAGGCTTGTTCTCTTAGCAAGACAGTGACTAGCAACCACGCAGCTACCATCTGAGTCAATGCTAGTGATTACGGTGAAGATCTAAAATTAAAGTTAAAATAAGGGATTCATTCCAATGCCATTTCTGTGATAGGATTATCTTCTCTTGAACTTTGCTTTGCCTCAGAATCTTCCACAGGAGAGTCTCCTTGAGCTTGTGGAATCCTGTCCTCTGGCCCCTAAAGTCAGACTGACTTCACTCTTTGCTGAAAACCACCTGGTGCAGAGCTGAAGCCGACTTGGCTCTTACCCTGCCCCCAGGGGCTGGCATTCAACTGCGGGAGATGGCACAGGCACTTAGATAATGTGCACAAACTAGAGCCTGGCAAATGCTGTGAGAGGCACTGATAATGAGCTGTGGGAGTTCACAAGAGTGAGGGATTACTGTAGCCTGAGGGGATCAAAGACAAATTCATGGAAGAGATAGTGTTTAAATGGGGGCTTAAGTACAGGGTGGTATTTAGACATTTAGAAAGATGGAGGGGAAGGCGTTCCTGGAAGATTAGGTATAAGACGAGAGATAAGAAATCCGGTAAAAAAAAAAAAAAAAAAAAAAAAAAAGGAACTTCAAAGAATTCAATGTAGTAGGCACTCAGGGCATTTACTAGATATTTATTTCCTTCTCTTCCTATTTAAGAGACTGGATATTAGAGGCAAAGAAGGCAAGGTCAAAATACATCTGCAGCCCACCCTGGATCATCCAGAGGTGACTCAGGCACTGAGGGATGACAAGCTTTAGACTACTTGATAATTTCAATAATGATTAGTCCAATAGTAAGGTATTCAAGAATTGCTGCTTATGATAATTGTTATATCATTTTCTCCCTTCCTTCTGAACACTCCCTTCTCACCATTTCCATTGCCTAACACATTCCGAAAATGAGGCAGCACAAACAAATACGGAGACTTGGTAGAGAAATGTAGAGAAAGAGGAATGGAGCCAGGTGTGGTGGCTTATGCCCGTAATCCCAGCACTTTGGGAGGCCTAGAAAGGCAGATCACCTGAGGTTGGGAGTTTGAGAGCCTGAAAAGCATGGTGAAATCCCGTCTCTACTAAAAATACAAAAGTTAGCTGGGCTTGGTAGCAGGTGTAATCCCGCTACTCAGGAGGCTGAGACAGGAGAATTGCTTGAACCTGGGAGGTGGAGGTTGCAGTGAGCCAAGATCATGCCACTGCACTCCAGACTGGGCAACAGAGTGAGACACCATCTCAAAAAAAAAAGAGGAGTGGCATGACAAAGACCCAGGAGGTAGAGGGAAACAGGCACAGCACCATGACACAAGTGGGTTTCCGCTGGACACACGCAGCTTGTAGTGATCGTTTGGGCCATTCTTAGGATAGCCATATACAAGCACAAAAGAAAAAATGGAGCTACGATATCTTAGTAATTGTCACACAAACTACACTGAATTGAGATCAAGTGTGGATTATTTCATACTCTACTCAATATTCAGATAAGCAATGGCCAGATTACATGGAGGTGGAGATGGATGCTGACAAATATATCCATGTTCACCTTACAAGCCAAGAGTATCGCAGTCCACATTACTATGTGTAATTTTGTTCCCTGAGGACATGATATGGTTACATATATACCCATCCCAGGTATACAATGTGGGTATGTAATAGGTATTTGTACACAAGTTTCCAAAGACTGAAATTCCTATTCATCTACTAGGCAAAAGACTAATATATGGTTGATTCTCATTATTCCTGGATTCCATATTTACAAACTGCTCTACTCATGAAAATTTATGTTAGCCCCCAAATTAATACACGTGGTACTTTTGTAATCATTCTCAGACATGTGCAGAGGGGCATCAAGAAATTCTCATCATCTGACACTCTGTGCTTTCTTGTTTCAGCTGTCATGCTGTAAAGAAGTATCCTATTCACAGTTTTTTTTTAGTGCCACATTTTCCCTATTTTTGTGCTTTTTATTGGTGATTTTGCTATTTTTAAAAATGGTCCCCAATCGGCCAGGCACGGTGGTTCACGTCGGTAATCCCAGCACTTTGGGAGGCTGAGGCGGGCAGATCACCTGAGGTCAGGAGTTTGAGACCAGCGTGGCCAACATGGGGAAACCCTGTCTCTACTAAAAATACACACACACACACACACACACACACACACACACACACAAATTAGCCGGGCATGGTGGCACATGCCTGTAGTCCCAGCTACTTGGGAGACTGAGACATAAGAATCGCTTGACCCCAGGAGGCAGAGGTTGCAGTGACCCAAGATCGCGCCACTGCACTCCATCCTGGGCGACAGAGTGACACTCCGTCTCAAAAAAAAAAAAAAAAGGCCCCCAACCATAGTGCTAAAGCACTGTCTGGTGTTCCTAAGAACAAGAAGGCTGTGATAGGACTTGAAAAGAAAATTTGTGTGCTAGATAAGTTTTGTTCAGGCTGTGAGTGTGCCGTGTTAATGAATCAGCAACATATAGTTAATAAGGTGCCTTTAAACAGAAACACACATAAAACAAGGTTATAACTGATTGGTTGATGAAATGTGACCAGAGGCCAATAGAAACTTAACCCTGTATTTCCCCTAGGAGCAATGCTTCAGTATTTGCTAATTCAATATTCGCTGTGATTTTACAGAAATTTAACTGCGCTGAATAATTAAAATCAACTGTATTTACTCAGTAAAAGTCACAATAGGTTATTCTTTGGGGACACAAAAATAATGGAGCACAGAAGCAGAAAAATGTTTACCCCACACACATTTTGTCTTGCTTTAATCAATCCCTTTTCTGGCATATGCTCAGGAGTGTGAATTGCAAGGAACCCTCACTGCATTCTCAGATGGGCAGCTCTGGCCTCCCTCCAGCCATCTGTCCCTGGCCACGACAATACTAGGATGTAGACACAGCTGTGGCTTGGGGGTGAAGGGTGTACTGGCTCCCGCATGGCTACCTGCTAATTTGAGCATATACAAAGAAAATTTGTAGGATTGTTGTTAGCCTATAGGAGAGGGATATGCATGGAATGAATTCTGATGAAGAATCACTCCTAATCCTACTAGAGAATTTTAGGATAATTCATTTTAGGATCTCAGTTTAAGCAACAGCCCACACCTGGGGTTCCTGTCTTCCTATGCTTAGGTGGGAAACTGGAGTGACAGACCTCATGGAAGCTGATTTTCTTGGGCTATAAAGGAGCCTGTGGAGAGAGAACTGGTGGTAATGAAAATGCATGTCAGGCAAAATAATGGACTCTATACAAAAGTTTAATTATCTGAGTGTAGGGATTCAAAGTGTAGTGTAAGTTTTCTCATCTCTAATTCTTGCCCGGGCTCCTGGATGTATTTAAAGTGGAAATTTAAAGAGATGTTTAATTAGTCTCTTTTTCACACCAGGGTCCAAGCAGCACACTTTTGGATACCCTTTTCCTTCAATAGAGAATAACAGAAAATATCACCACACAGCTATGTGGCCCATCCTGGGGGTTCCTGGGGCCACAGGGAGGGTTCCTCCTATGGGGGAGCTGGGCATAGCTGTGATAGGATTTCCAGTAGAGCTGTGCAGATGTTGGGCAACTGGGCTTACTGTGGAAAACACCTATCCTTGAGGCAGAAGTGATATTAAAAATAATCTTGACTGGCTGGGCACAGTGGCTCATGCCTGTAATCCCAGCACTTTGGGAGGCCGAAGTGGGCGGATCACAGGGTCAGGAGTTCAAGACCAGACTGACCAACATGGTGAAACCCTGTCTCTACTAAAAATACAAAAATTAGCTGGGTGTGATGGTGCGTGCCTGTAATCCCAGCTACTCAGGAGGCTGAGGCAGGAGAATTGCTTGAACCCGGGAGGCGGAGGTTGCAGTGAGCTGAGATCGTACCACTGCACTCTAGCCTGGGTGACAGAGTGAGACTCCATCTCAAATAATATAATAATAATAATAATCTTGACCAACCAGTGTCATGGGCTTTGACCAATCAGAACTGGCATAATATAAGCATCGGACAATCAAAACACAAAAAAGAGAAACCATAACACTCATCAAAAACAACTGGAACTCGGCCGGGCGCGGTGGCTCACGCTTGTAATCCCAGCACTTTGGGAGGCCGAGGCGGGCGGATCACGAGGTCAAGAGATCGAGACCACGGTGAAACCCCGTCTCTACTAAAAATACAAAAAAATTAGCCGGGCGTGGTGGCGGGTGCCTGTAGTCCCAGCTACTCGGAGAGGCTGAGGCAGGAGAATGGCGTGAACCCGGGAGGCGGAGCTTGCAGTGAGCCGAGATCGCGCCACTGCACTCCAGCCTGGGTGACAGAGCGAGACTCCGTCTCAAAAAAAAAAAAAAAAAAACAACTGGAACTCAAGTGCAGGTACAAACTGGCTGAATTCAGCTCAGCCTTGGGGACTCCGAAAATGCCTGCAGAGGAGAGCTGGACAGATTGAGGGCCATGGTCAGGGTGATTTTGATAATATGCACATTATCTCAATGCATCTCACAGCAACCCTGCAATTTAGGTACTTCCACATTATGTGCATGAGGTAAATCAGTGTCAGATTAAACTACCCACTTTACATTCCAAGGGGTATAGTATGTGGTAGATGTAGCATTCAAGTGCAGCCTGCTAATATTATTCCTATACTTCCTCTGAGTCTTCATTTGATGTTGTTTAGGTGAATATCCTATGTGCAGGCTATTCTAGCTTAATTCTAATTTGCTTAACTTAATTTATAAATTAGTGCTACTGGAAAGAAGCAAAACTGTCATCTGAGTGAGTTTCCCTCTACTATCAGCTCTCATTCTAGTGAATAGTGAGGCCCTCAAATGATAAGTATTATGTGACAAAGCAAAGGGTATGAAAGCCGGTTAATAAATATTTGAGATGGATTTATAAAAAATTAGCGCAAGCTAGGATTTAAGACCCTCTGGTTTGAGGAGTTAATTTGGAGCCAAAGCCAAAATCCAGGGAAGCTAGAAGGAAAATCCTCCTTCCAGGCTGAATAATGTGCATCATCAGGCCACAGCCAGGTTGGAATGGGAATCTGCAAGCCTGAGCCTGCAGGGATCCTCTGCATTTCTCTAAGCACAGCCCCCTCCCCCAGCTCCATTCAAAAATAAAATAAAATAAAATTAAATTAAAATAAAATAAAATAAAAAGAATGTGTTAATTTTCATCCCCTACAACAAAAATTGGGGACAAGGAAGGAAGAAACATGAGTTTACATCCTCTCACCTAGAGTTTAAGCATATTTCCTTCATCAAACCTGATTTAATTGGGTAACACTGTACTTTCTTAATTAGAAGCTTACACTTAGTGGAATGAATGTCTGTACTGCTGGTATGCATGCCTAGGATAAGGAATTCAGGTGTACATCTACCGAGGACAAAGGACAAAGCAAATACATAATTGCAAGATGAACTCTCATTTACAACATTCAGGTTATTGGATTATCATTTGGAGTCTAAATTACAAGCTAATTTTGTCATTTTAACACTGTGATGTGAGTGGCTGAGAATTATTTTTCCTGAAAATGCAAGTATAACACTGTATTCTAAATAAGAACAAAACTAACTCAAGAAATGATTATGTGGGTGAATAATACAAACGGATGCCAAGCATTTTAGAGCAGAATGAATGCTGGATTCCATCTTTTCTCAATGCTCCATTTTACCTAGATTCAGAAAGGTTGGGATGTAAATAAGATTACAAAGCATTTTACATTCCCAGGGATTTCACTCCTGGTTTACTGGTCTTTCCATTTAACAGGCTGTAATCTCAAATACTGTTCTTAAGCATTAGATTATTTTAAAATGTGTTTAAAATTAAATAAAATTATATGTGTATATATAATTTGAGAGGACTTTATTTTCTTTAAAGCAGCCCAGATATAATTTTTTAAATTATTTTTCACTTATATAGACGTTAAAAAAAATTTAAATACTATACTGTTATAGAAAAAATAACTGCTTTACCAAGAGTTAAGCTTGTCAAGAAGATCCACACCCTCTTCTCCCTCTGGGGAAGAGAAAAAATACAAAACAAAACACCTGGTGCAGCAAGATTTCATGCATGCACTGCCTGAAGCTACGAATAAATTTATTAGATCTACGGCAACACATTCTTAAAATAAACTTAATAGCCTTCAGGTCTCTGTTCAAACCAGAGCCTAATTCCTTTTGTGGCGCCAGACTTCTCCCCCCACCCCAAAGGAGACTCTGAGCTAAAGGAAAGCAGTGGTTCTCTACACTTCTCCACCTCTTTGAGTAACCGGTTTAGCACCATTTAGCTAATTCTCCGTGAAGTGAGGCTGTTTTGTAATTCCTATTTGTATAACAGTACCATACACAGACACTGTCATCATCACAATTAACGTGGATTACAGTCTGAACTGTATCTTGGATTATCTTTTGAAAATGTGGTATATCCACATTAGGAGACAAAAATATAGAAAGGGAAAATACAAGTGCCTTCATCTGACAGTTAATAAGAAAACATTTTTTTAATCTGACTTGTTTCCATTATTACCAAAATTTAAATCCGATGGCTAGTATGAAGAGATTAGAGTGGTGTGGGAGACGAAAAGCCATTCTATGAATTAAAATACTGTGAGTGAATCTTAATTCGGAATCCCAGAAAATTAGATTGAAAATTAGAAACAGGAACTTCCTGAAGACAATTTTAGTTTAATTTGTTATTATTGCTTTTAAAATCTAAGTCAGGAACAGGTTCTTAGCTCTATTTGTTTTCCGCAGCAAAATCAAGATTTGAAAGTTTTAAACTCCTGACTTAAAAAGACATATATAGCATTATACCTGGTTACTTAGCTATTGCTCCCGTGAGAAACTAAATGAGATGTGTCATTGATATCTGTCAAAAAGGAAGCAGAGAAGGAGGGTGGGAAGTGACAACGTGGGGGAGACAGACAGAGACAGAGACAAAGAGAGGATGGAGTAAAATAGCATCAATGTCATATGTTTGTTTCTCACATTTTCTTTTCATTTATTTCAGATTAGTTTTGCGAAGCTGGCTTTGCTGCTTAGCACGTAGTATTATTTAATTAGTTGAACCCTTTGGTGATTGCTCTGATCCCTTTAGAATTGTGCCAGAGCTACAAAAGCAGCCCTTCTCATTAATTTCACTATCTCAGATTAATATAAAAGCTGTTCATTTTGTATATTTGGCTGCCAAAAGGAAAACACACACACACACACACACACACACACACACACACAAAGTAAGTAGAAAAACAAGTTGGTGTGGTCTTAGAGCTCCAGTCCTTGTTAGAAAAAAAAAAGTTAGATAATGTACAGTTTTATTTAATTGATATTTTGGAATGAATTCCATAAAAAGCACATATGTTAGGAAGTATAAAGTTGGTTCACATATAGTCCCTTCTGTGAAATGTAGACTCTAGTAAGGAGGGTAAACCAAATACTATACATACATTATAATACAAAATGTAAGGTGAAAAGCTAACAGAAATCTCCTGGGGCTCAGAGGAGGGAGGGGAGCACATTGGGTTGGAAAGACCATTAAAAGCTTGGCACAAAGGTCCGTGGATGGAGCATGGGCCCCTCCCAGAGGAAGGAACTGCAAGAAAAGCGATTCAGGGAAGGACAGTGCAGCATGTGTGTGGGCAGCAATAAGAGTCAAGCTCTGTAGGGTTTGTGAAAGGAAAAGGGGAGGAGGAGATAAGCTGGAAAATCAGGCTGCTCACAAAGGAAACTTGGGGCATAGAGAGACATAATTTGCACCAAGCTTTAAGAAATACTGATTTGGAGACAGCAAGTGTTGGCAAGGATGCGGAGAAAAGGGAATTCCTGTACACTGTCGATGGGAATGTAAATTGGTACAGCCCTTATGAAAAACAATACAGAAGTTCCTCAAAAAAAAAAAAAAAATAGAACTGTCATATGATCCAGCAATCCCACTTCTGAGTATATATTCAAAGAATATGAAATCAGGATATTGAAGGAATATCTGCATTCCCATGTTCACTGTAGTGTTATTTACAATGGCCAAGACATAGAATCAACCTCAGTGCCTATCCAGGGATGAAAAAAACAAAACTGTGGTAGAATCGTTGGTGGAAATGTAAAGTGTAGTGCAGCCACTATAGAAAACAGCACGGCTTTGGGAGGCCAAGGCGGGCAGATCACCTAAGGTCAGGAGTTCAAGACCAGCCGGGCCAATATGGCAAAATTACATCTCTACTAAAAAGTACAAAAATCAGTCGGGTGTGGTGGTGGGCGCCTGTAATACCAGCTACTTGGGAGGCTGAGGCAGGAAAACTGCTTGAACCCCAGAGGCAGAGGTTGTAGTGAGCTGAGATTGCGCCACTGCACTCCAGCCTAGGCAACAGGGTGAGACGTCTCAAAAAAAAAAAAAAAAAGAAAAAAGAAAAAAGCATGGCTAAAAACAGAACTACCATATGACCCAGTTATCCCACTGCTAGCTATATACCCAAAAGAAAGGAAATCAGTGTATTGAAGAGATATCTGCACTCCCAAGTCTATTGCAGCAATATTCACAATAGCCAAGATATGGAATCAATTTATGTGTTCATCAGTGGATGAATGGATAAAGAAAATGTGTTCTATATACATAGTAGAGTATCATTCAGCCATAAAAAAGAATGAACTCTTGCCATTTGCAGCAATATGGTTGGTACTGGAAGTCATTACGTTAAGTAAAATAAGCTAGGCACAGAAAAACACGTAACACATGGATCTCACTCATAGGTAAGTCTCACTCCCGTTTTTAAAACCATCAGATCTCGTGAGACCCTTTCACTATCACAGGAACAGCATGGGAAAGACCCACCCTCATGATTCAGTTACCTCCCACCAGGTCCCTCCCACAACACGTGGGAATTCTGGGAGCTACAAGATGAGGTTTGGGTGGGGACACAGAGCCATACCATATCAGAGGTACTCAAAGAGTCCATTCATTTTGTTTAGTAAAGATAAATGATGAATAAATTTCTTGGAAGAGTTTTGGTCCTAAGCAACTATTTAGCCAAAATCCAAATGCATACTACACACAGGTAAAAGTTAGGCCCTACTCCTTTCCTTCTCTCTCTTTCAACTTAGGAAGAAAATGAGGATCAGTGTGACAAAATTTTTCTCCTAGGCCAAGATAAACTACGTTTTGCTGCACTTGGTTAATATAAAATGCAGGTGGCGTTTTTGAATATGCTGAGGATTTGAGACAATGATTACTGCAGAGAATTCATACTAATTGCATGCACAAACTTTTTAAAGAACAGACTTGGAAAGTGAATACATTGACTTTACAATTAATAATAAGGTCTAAACCAGGAGTTCTTGGAGAAGGGGCAATAATTTTGCCATTTGGGGAATGTTTGGTGATGTCTGGAGATAGTTTTGGCTGTCACAAGTTGGAGAGACGGGTGAAGGGCAAGGCAGGGGTTGTTACTGACATCTAATGGGTAGAGGCCAGGGAGCTACAGACCCCACAATGCACAGAAGAATCAGACCCTCCCGCTCAACAGACACACAAAGCATTAGAATTATCTGGCCCCAAATGTCAATAGCACTGGTGTTGAGAAACTGTGGTCTGTACTTGTTATATTGTGATATATCAACATTTATAACCTAACATGAACATATGATCTGACTTTTCTTGGTAATTCATGTTTTCTTATAAATTGAATTGAGAATATATATGATCAAATGATAAAACTGCCTCCTCTTCTTACATAAATATGCAGAACTTTTCAAGTCCATCATTGATGTGGAAAAGTTTCCTGTAGGAAGTGTTTATTCTCTTGTTGCAGCAAGTAGTTGAGCCAGTAATTTTCATACCGTCAACATTTATGGATAATCCTTTGGGAAGTTAGAGGTGAGGAAGGATCTTGAGAAATGCACGAAACTGTGTCAAAGTTTGACACTGTATGCATGATTTAGATTTCAGTATGAAATCAAATACGTGGGTGATGATTTCCATGTTAGGTATTTTAAGCAGATTAGGCTTCACCAACCCATGTTACAGCCGAGAACACAAAATAGAAAGGCTTCCTAAGATCACTGCAGATAGACAAGGCTGGGCACTGAACACAAGTTATCCAGACTCCCATGTCTTTATTGTAGCCAAAAGAGAAATACTACATGTTCCAATGCACATGTGCTTGTGAGTACACACACATGCACCAACACACACATGCATGCACAGCCTTACCTTTGTTCTTACAAAGAACAAAAATGCCTTCCTCTCCAAAAACATAGAACACACAGCATCCTTTACATGTTTTTCCATTGAACAATTTGGGAAAGCACTTCCCAAAATAATTTTTTTGAATCTTATTTTTCCTGGTAGTTAATAGGTATTACAGTTATAAAAAAATCACTCTACGTTAACTAAGGGTGAAATAAGCTGTATTAAGCTATGTAAACAAAATTCTTACCTGCAGTAATTCCTAGGGTCTTTGGTATGCGAATATACCTGAGCTGAGGAAGTCTAAGGAAGGGATTGGAGCACACAGCATTTCTCAATCTCATTTCAGCAGGGAACCTGTGACTTACGGCATCATGTTAAGACTCTGATCTACAGCGCATACTTTGAGACAAGTTGGGTTTGAGTACAAACCATTCAAAACACAGATATGAGCAGACAGCCTCTGCAGTATCAATCACACGCAGGTCACATAATTTTCGTTTGTCATATTTGACACTAATAGTTAGAACTGCACGTCATAATCTTGAGGAACAAATCCAAATACAATTTAAAAACTTCTTCCCTACCAGCAATACAAATTTTGGTTCATGTCATTTCCATTTCCTAATCCAAATGGCAAAATAAATATGTTAGTTTGTAGAATGCCAAGAAAAATGTAAGTTCAGGTAAGCACAACTGACTACTGGTATATTCGTTCCATAGACAGACCACATTTATTGTTGGAACACACGCTTTGCCTTTTTTGCAACTTAACTGGATAATACCCCAGCCCTTTTTTTAATTAGTCAAATGTGGGATCAGATCTCAGAAGAGACAAAGGTTAGGATTTTGGCCAGTCCAAAAAACACAGCTAAAATCACCAACAATGTACAACGAGCTATGTCGGCCTCCTGTTTTCAGTTGGATCTTACTCCCTGTGGATATTTGAACCCTACAATCTGCCCAGCTCTGATAAGGGATTTAAAGGCTTACTAAGAATAATGCTTCTGAAGCTATTAAAACAACCAGTATGGGAAGCATGGACTAAGCTGGGTTTTGGAAAGAGGATAATGCTGCAACATAAACTTTAAGGCTGATAAACAGATAAAAATTCTGAAAGCACATTGTTTCCTAGTCTGCACTTCTTCCTCAGCCTGATCAGTAACCGTTTCCCATGAGAATATCAATAAATACAACAGCTCTGTACTCATCAATTTTAGAAGGAAGCTGATATACAATTCTGAGTCATTGATTTGCATCTCAACTGATTATGGTAATAATATTAATAAGTTGTATTGGAAAATACCTTTATTGACTGGAGAACCAAATGAGTTAGAAAATGAAAATTAACTAAACTTACTTCTATGTTATTTGTATAAACAAGGAAAAAAACACATAAATGTGTGTGTGTGTGTGTGTGTGTGCATTTGTGTATATATATTGTACATATACACACTCACCAGGCACTCTGGAGATTTAGGGCAACAGATGAATACACACACACACACACACACACACACACACACACACACACATATATATATTATATCAGCCTTATGCCCTCAAGAAACTCAAACTGAAAATTTTTATGAGAAGAGGAAACGCACACACAGAGTAAACCAGACCATGAGTACCCTTCAAAGAATAATAGGATAACTGTCCTTTGGGAATATAGAAAATTATCAGAACGCACTCTTAAGAGAGGAAAATCTCATAAATATCTTTTAATACCTTAATGATAACAAAGTGAGTGAGACTGTGGGGGAACATCTATATTTCTTCTGTTTCTTACCCTCTCGCCTCCCTTTTCTCAATATGGGGGTCAAGGTAGGTAGGGATTGGGACTCAAACAAGGAAATACCTGATAGAATGTACAGACGCTGGACTAAATATATCGAAACAAGGGAAACTGGGCTGACCTGCCCAGGCTTGTAAGCAAGGTCTGCACTAGAATATCTGGAGGGCTTTGTAAGCTCCAACCTGGCTGCTGTTTGGAACTCTGCACTGGTTTCTACCAAGGACCCAGGAAATGCTGCCAATTCGCCAAAGGTTGTGTCTGTGCACCTTCTGTCTTGGTAAAATCTTCTTCCACAACTTCATGTGTTCCCTGGAAGAAGTTAAATCTTCTTTTGGTCATTTAAAGCCCTCACTCCCTTCATGGCAGCCACTCAACTCAGCAATTTTACTTCTTCCCTCCTGACTTAAACGATAAATCCCTTTACCTGAATGCCATTGGTCAGGTACAGAGCAGCTTGTTATTAGTTATTCAGCCTAAAAAATGCATAAGCTTATCTTTTCAAGGTTTCCTATAAATGAGGCTCTTTGAGACATAAAAAATATTCTTCTAGTAGAAGAGGATATTTTAATCATGGGTACTTCGATAATCTTTGCCCACTTTAGAGCATTCCTCTTAGGTAACTTACCCTGCAGTCAATTGTCTGCCTCCTACCCACTGGCTCTGTCACTTCTAGGGAGAGAGTTTCAGCTTAGAAAAGTGCTTTGGATATTGTGAGTAGGAATGTGGCCATTTTTATGTGTTATGGCAAAATCTTGAGCGAACCTTACTGCACTTTACACTCAACACACCTAGACATCATTACGCTGGGAAAGGCCAGGAGACATATTAATAGTAGCCTCACTGTGTACAGGTTTTCCCTACTTATCTTTTTTGCAAGGCTTATCAAAAGGTAAAATAGGATTGAGATGTTGTTATGCAGAAAAAGAGTTCACAGTTATCGGGCCTATGTTTAGAGTTCCTATTTAGCTTAAGTGGTCTAAAGACCAATTTAGGACAGATGAATAGAGACGAATACAACTACAAGAGTCCTATAAAAATATGCACTTGCAAATCTAAAAATGAGTATTTCCACTGTGTTCCCTGAGGCAGGATTACCTAATTTATATAATACAGAAATCATAAAAGTAAGAAATGGGATCAAATCCCTCAAATAGAGAAATTACATGAACTAGAAAGGGTACGATACTGGAATGTGAATTTAGCACAGGGAACAAAACAGAGGCCTGGCTGTGAAGAGCTGGGGAAGAAAGAAGGAGAGATGAGGAAGTCAAATAGACACAGGGAGAAAATTCCTAACCTTGCCCCCAACGGGCAGAATATTGATAATTACCCAGCATCGACTCTGTGAGATTTCTGGTTTCAATCAGATTGAAAACCAGAAAGCAGAAGCCAGATTAAAACCAGAAAGCTCACGGAATCAGTGAGCTTGAGATGCTAGGGACAAACAACAATGACAAACAAACAATAAAAGCCAACTGTTTTCTATGGAAAATCTATGGTGATCCCTGAAAATAGTGGGTTAGGGTGCCAACATAGACTTCTTAGGTCAACAGAGGGGGAAAAAGGGGGGCATTTTAATAGAAAAGACAAAACCACACAGAAAAAACTGAAATAAACCTGATGTTTTTAGGGAAGTGATTAAACAGCACCTCTTTATCTTTATTAGCAATTATACCACAATGAAAAATAAAGAGGTATATGATGAGATGTTATTGAATATGCCCATAGCTTTTCTTAAGTACAGGATAGAAGTTCAAGTAAAGTTTATTTAAACAAAACGTGTCTCAGGATTGGTTTTACAGCCTAGCTTGGAACTTCTTTAGGAAGACATTTCACAAAATATAAACAGCATGCTCAGCAAAGTTTTTCTTTTTAATATATTTATACTATTAAAAACATACTTCAAAATAATTTTAAAATAATTGAATCAGATTGGAATCTGGTTAATTTGTAAATATCCTCAATTTATTTCCGATTCTATTCTATATACTACTTATGTGTTCCTTACAGTTATATTTTCCATTTAGACATTACCTTAATATTAGGATTATTGGATCATTCTTCTTAATTAATATTTTAATGGCAATGAATTCATTTGCTTTAGAGAAAACAAGGGCCAGAATGTATACTGTTTGACTTCTAGTGCAAAACAGGTGATTCAGTGAGCTTCAATGTCATGTTAGTTTATAAACCACATAAATAATGGATTTAATTATTATTGCATCATGACCTCTGTGAGTGAAATTATTGTTGAAAAATCTGCCTAATTGCCTGGGTAGGAAAGTGGTACTACGTTTTCATTAAAGTGTTGGCTGTTTTCTGTAAAATAATTGGAGCTGGCTGGGCATGGCGGCTCACGCCTGTAATCCCAGCACTTTGGGAGGCCAAGGCAGGTGGATCACCTGAGGTCAGGAGTTCAAGACCAGCCTGGCCAATATGGTGAAACCCTGTCTCTACTAAAAATACAAAACTTAGCCAGGCGTGGTGGTGGGCACCTGTAATCCCAGCTACTCGGGAGGCTGAGGCAGGAGAATTGTTTGAACATGGGAGGTGGAGGTTGCAGTGAGCTGAGATCGTGCCATTGCACTCCAGCCTGGGTTGACAAGACCAAAACGCCATCTCAAAATAATAATAATAATAATAGTAAAATAATTGGAGCTTTTAAAGTTAAGTAACAAGTTGGAGTCATTAAAAGAAAAGCTAAGATTTGCAACCAGCCTGGTCAACATAGTGAGACACCGTCTCTACAAAAAGATTAACTTGGTGCAGTGATGTACACCAGTACTCCCAGCTACTAGGGAGGCTGAGGCAGGAGGATCACTTGAGCTCAGGAGTTGGAGGCTGCTGAGAGCTATGATCCCACCAATGCACACCAGCCTGGGGGGAAGAACAAGACCCTGTCTCAAAAAAAAAAAAAAAAGGATTTACCTCAAATCTGTGGAGTAATAACAACAGAGTATTTTAGATGCTTTTCTCCTGACTTAGCAAATGTTAGTTGTTTATATTCTTATATGACACTTTTTAAATTCAAAAATATCTTTGTGTTTATTCATGTTACCTTTTTTCCACCTCTCTCCATTCATTTCCAAGAGAATTCGGGGGATTTGTTTTTATTTATTTTGTTTCAAAAGTAGTTTACTGATTCTCATCCATATTTACCTGTAATTATTTCTATAAAACATATATACCTATGTATGTACATATATATATATATATACAATGTATACATAGTCATTTCATTAATCCATTTACCCTACAAATCACTGAGAGTAGATATTATAGGCTTGGCACTATACTGATGCTAGGGACGTAGATATAGAAGGCAAGCTCATGATATAGTGGGAGAAATGACAAAGAAAGAGCACTTTATTGTTCTATACAGCTAGTGGAGAAAAGGTTGCTATAGTGGTTTAGGGGTGGGGCACACAGGCTTGATGACTCCAGAACACAATTATCAACAGCTATTATTACACTGCTCTGTAATCAAGTGATGCCTCTTGGCTTATTGAGAAGTACAAGACTTTCTGTACTTGCACTAAATAGCCTCCCTCATACCATTTGAGATTCTGGGCTTGCTGTAAAATAGATTTTTTTCTTTCTTTCATTACTGTGAAATGTTAGCTGTCATGTCAGTTGTTAGTGATCCCTCTTTTGGGAAACTCTCTATTCCCATCCTAATATTAATTTTGAAATCTGCTAGGGGCCTGAAATAATGAGACAAACTAAATTCCATAAGCTCAGAGTGAGGCAAATATAAGAAATCTTGCCACATACTATACATATATGTATATATATGTATATATACATATATTAAAATATCTCTCTATATAGCTATATATATTTTAAAATAACAAATGGTAAGGAATGGACTATACAGAATGAGAAAAACCTGGGTAGAAAACTTACTCAAATATGCCAAGCATAAAGTTGACTTGAGCATCCCTGAGCTGTACATCTCAAGTGTATATTTGGATGCCAGGAGACCCTCACATAGGGGCATGCCTGTTAGCAAGGTGGATGAGCTGGAGCATGGATTTAGTAACATCAGTTTTGTCCATTAGGAGCTTGTTTTGCTTACATGCTCCTTCTTACCAGTGAACCACATAGAAAAGTTTGCCAGATACATTGAGTTTTAGACCCATAAAGTGCTAACAGTATTATTGTGCTAATTCAATGCCTAAATTATTCCAGAAATTCTGGTTCAGACCTTGCTATTGAGCCATCCCAAGCAACAATGGGATTGCTCAATTTGATGATTATTTAATGACTGCAATAATTCAAACGTGTTGTTGGTTCAGTAGAATATAGGGAACCAAGTTAATTTCTAATTTAAGTCTCAAAATTCATTGAGAGAACTATTGTAGTGTACTAAAGACAAGGTTTGAGGCTCATGATTAGAAAAGTACACAAAGATTACCATTGATAATTCTACCCCCCTGGGAAGCCCCACAAAATATTACAGTCTAGTAAACAATAAAATGGCATAATTCCTCAAGAACAAAGAAAACAGGAAAGAGGGCAAATGCAATGTAACATTTGAAATCTGGAAAGCAAATGGACAAGGGTAAAAGGTTTAGAATATCAGAGACCATCACATTTGAAATCATCATTGGGTAAAACCCAGCTACAACCTGATTTGTACCTAAGGACCATGGAAGACCCAAAAATCAACAGTGCCAGGGAGCTCCTCGCAGCTAGCTGTTATTTGCCCCCTGTGCCAAATTCACATTCCCATATGCTTTCTAGTCCATATAATTTCTCTATATGAGGAATCTTATCTCATTCTCACTTTCATAATCCTTGGACCATATAAATTAGGGAATTCTGCCTCACAAAATACAGCAGCAATATAGATATTGCAAGTGCATGTTTTTATAGAACCCTTGTAGCTGCATATATCTCTATTCATCTATTCTAAATTGTTCTTTAAACTATTTTTGATAAATAGGACCTGTAAAGACAGACTCAATACCTGTTAGAGATACTTAAAACTTGGACAGTTCAAGAGCAGTGTAAGGAAGAAATGTTGACAGATGGGAAAATGACCGTCTAATTATTATTGTAATTTAGATGCTACTATGCCTTATTTTAGTT
Source organism: Symphalangus syndactylus (assembly GCF_028878055.3). NCBI lineage: Eukaryota > Metazoa > Chordata > Mammalia > Primates > Hylobatidae > Symphalangus > Symphalangus syndactylus. The sequence continues at coordinate 103,943,613 of NC_072437.2, read as the reverse complement.
CAATAATTCAAAACACATGTTCCGTTGTTTACCCATAGTGTATTTCCAGCCTCTGCTCAACATGTATTTTTTTATTGTCAATATTTATCAGATGAACAACAAAAAAGTACATAGAAAAGCCTCAGTGCCTCCTTTTTCTCCAGACAAGCATATTACACTTAAGCCATAGATTTACACACTTAGACTTTGGAAAGTTTTCCACAGGTGTATTGAGTAAATGATTCCCACTTTCACACCCTCATAAAAATGCATGCCTAGAGCCACAGATATATAACGATTACTTTCTACGACTGATGAGCACAGCTGCTTCAACTCAAGTAAGGGAATGAAAACAACACTTTCAAAAGGTTAAGAGTCCGGAAGCCCATTAACTAAAGTGCTATTAAAGTTATAACTATCTGCGATTTGTGATGTGTCCGAAAAAAGCTAAAACTAAGTGTCTCTGGCACCTTAATTCGCTCCTAACAGTGACTTGCTTGAGTCAATAGCAGTCCACACCTTGAGTTGAGGGCTGATCTCAATTGTCCCTGTTCATGGATTTCTCAGAAAAATTTATTGAGCACCCATTTTGTGGTCATTCAGTGACTCACATTAGCATACATATGAAGGTCTTCATTAGGGAGAAATTCCGGTGGTTTGTGACTTGCTGGATATACTGATTTCTTCCATATTTGAAAATGTGTTGAGAGAGCACAGGATACTCCTGGCACCTACTCAACTTCGTATTTCTGAATGTCTAACACTGGTTCCCTGACCGACCCCTTCTAGTGCTGAACGAGGCATGCATGAACCACACTTGCCTCTTGTGGTCATATTGGCCTAAGAGCCAGTGTGTTTTAGTGGAAGAAATATGTGTTTTGCAGGGTTTCAATTCCAACTCTGCCAATTACTCTGTCTGATGTGAGATATTTATTCTTTCTGCCTTAGTTTCCTACATTGTAACATGGTGATAAATACCTTATAGGGTAAGGATTTAAAATCAATGAGTATAAAGAAAAGTATACATACTCTAATATTACTATGGACGTTTGTGTGTGGGTCTGTGATCTGCACAAACACAGAGAGTTGCATTGTTGAATAGTCAAACTTATTCTTTGCTTTCCAGAAAAAACTATCTTCCTCATCATTATTTTGAAGAAAAGGAGTCAAGAGTAGTGAGCAAGTCCTGATTCTTAGCTTCTTCTAACAGTAACCACTAATAAAAGGGTAAGCTTCCAAATTAATGTTATGAATAAAAGTTTCCTACAACTTTAACATACAAGAACACAATTATTTTTTAGTGATAACATACACTGTGTTTCTATTTGCAATTAAAATTTTAATTACGATCAACATTAATTGATGCCCACAGGGCCAATAGCACTGTAGTAAATTTTTCATCATGACAGGTGCTATAATGAAATCAGAGAACAGAATACAGAATGATTTATTTCTTTTCTTATGAGGAATAATGATTGCAAATAATTTCCTTTGTCTCTTTTGTTCTTCCAATGAAGAATATAAGAGAGAGAGCAACACGATCATTAAATTCATCTACTAGCTCCAATTTATCATCTCAACAATTAATGTACGTTAAACTTCATTTCAGAAGCTAGAGCACCTAATAGTGTACTGTTTGAAAATGTGCATGTTCAGAAATCTCAGTTTACTATCACTTTCTCATTTCCCCTCATTACAAGCCTTTAATGTTTACAAACTGAAGTAACATATCTATCGAACATGAAAATACGGCATAAAATGAAATGTTTTATTAAATAACTTTTTCTCCACAGCCTAAGTATTTGAGCACACTTATTCTACCACTTACATTACAATTACTTGTTTATTTAATATAAAAACATATTGAGAATATCCTAAGATAGATTATGATGATTCATAACTCAAAGTTTCTTTAGAACTTATAAAACACAATGAAAATTTCTTGTAAAAATATGAAATTTTTGGCTTTGAATGGTTATACGATTTCAAACGGTTGTATTTATTTTAAAGAAACTTAAATGCAAGCCACTCTAAACTGAAGGATAATTATTTTGCTGGCATCAGTAGGCAATGCTGTTCTCTGAAGGCTCTCATGCCTTAGCTATGTATGTAAATGTGAGGTTTTGATATCAATATCACGTGTGCTAAGTTAATGAAAAAAGCAACTTTACATTATGCCATGTGTTCCAACTACTTTATCATTATCAGTAAAACAAATTCCAATCATGCACTATATAACCAAACAATACTGGAAAGGAATCCCTGCTCTTAGAACCACCGTGTAGAATCTCTCTGGGAAGTAGATGACTAGTTTTAAGGTTCTCCGTCCCGGGTGATGCGAGGGTGCCGCAGGTGTATGTAGTGACCACGAAAGAGCCAGTGAAAAAGGAAGAGTTGAGAGGAGACTTCCTGGAGAATTTGGGAGTTGGGGTGAGTCTTAGAGAGAAGGATGGTCAGGGTGAGCTCATACTTTCTAGGAAGGATAGTATGGACAAAAGAAGTCAACTATAGGTGTAATGATTTGGTTTCATGAAGAGCCATGTTGGAATGGGGCAGAAACAGGCTGAGAATACTACACTGAACTGTTGCTATATTTTTCTCCTTCCCATAAAAGTCAAAAGAGGACTCTACATAATCACTCCTGGCTCCTTTACACTTTATTGGTATGCCAGGAGGTCTCCCTGTCCCATTAAAATTGTGTTTATCGAGGCCACCAAACAAATGTAAGTTATTAAATCCATGGAGCAGTTTCAGGTGCTTGTCTTCCTTTATCGTTTTCCAATATTTTCAGGTTTTTAAAATTATATTCAATCACTTTAAAACTTTCTTAACAAAATAGTGATGATGATGATGATGATGACAATGATTGCTACTACTACTCTACCATTGCCGTTTCTACTGATACTCCCTCCAGCAACAGCAATTACTGTGTACTTACTGTGGACTGGACATTGCCACACATTCTGTATATATGATACTACTTACTCCCCACATGAATATTCTGGGATAGATACTGTTATCATGCCTATTTTGAAATCAGGAAACTAGGCATTAGGAAAGTTAGTTACCTTGTCGAGTGCAATACAGCTAGTATTTCTAGAATTGAAGTTAAAAACCTCATCTGTCTCACTCCAGGATCTATTATCTTAACAGTGTGACACTACACTTTTGGTTTCATTCTGGGCTTTCTGGATGTCTCATTTCCATTTCCTTCATGGGCTTCTCTTTCTCAAGGAATCCCTTTGTTATTGTTGGCCTCCAGAGCTCTGTGCTCAGAGACAGTCTGGTCTCATACTCTGCATCTGACTGAACTTATCCAGTCTCACGATCCCACAGCCTCTTGTATATAAATCACTCTAAAATCTGTAGACTCATCCAGACCATTTTTCTCATCTCTAAACCAAGATCATCCCCTTTCCTTTTTTTTTCTGTCTTTTTTTTTTTTTTTTTTTTTTTTTGAGATGGAGTCTCACTCTGTCGCCCAGGCTGGAGTGCAGTGGCATGATCTCAGCTCACTGCAACTTCCACCTCCCAGGTTCATGCGATTCTCCTGCCTCAGCCTCCCAAGTAGCTGGGACCACAGGCATGTGCCACCATGCCTGGCTAATTTTGTATTTTTCAGTAGAGGTGGGGTTTCACCATGTTGCCCAGGCTGCTCTTGAACTCCTGACCTCAGGTGATCCACCCACTTTGGCCTCCCAAAGTGCTGAGATTACAGGTGTGAGCCACTGCTCCCAGCCCAATTATCCCATTTCCATTGCACATGTCTGTCTAGATGTCTCGCCAGCACCTGAAAATTTCGTATGTCCAAAGCTGATCTCCTCATTTTTTTTTCCTGTAAAGCTGTTTCTGCTTTTGTGTTCCATATTGTAGAAAACAGTGTTTTCTTCCTTTCAGCTACCAGAGTAGAACACGAGGAGTCAAACCTGCTTCTGTCATTCAGTCACTCCCATATCTAATCAGCCACCAAGTCCTCAGCATCTCTGGAATTCACACCCTCTTTTCTTTGCCACGACAGCATCCTTATCTTTCTTCAATGGCTTTCTACCTGGTGTATCTGCCTCCCATTTCATATTCTTCTCTTCACCCCCATCCAACCTCCAATGAGCTCCCCAGCAATCTTCCTAAAATGCCAGCTTACATCATACCATTTCCTTAACTAACTCCATATTGACTTGAGGATGAAGTCTAAAACCTTAGAACAACACACCAAAACCTCATGACTTATTTCCTTACATTCCCAGTCTCATTCCCCTTGGGTGTCTCCACACCAACCCTTTACAGCACACCAGACTGTGTATTAGTCCAGATACGTGATGCAGTCTCTCAGGGTTCTATTCAACTTTAAGAAGTATTTAATGAAGGTCTCATCTATCACATACTGAGCACTGATCTAGGCTGTTTCCTTCACTGCTGTATCCTATCTTCTTGTAACATTCTTGACAGTCACTTAGTTTTAATTTACTATTAGTTGCAGCTTACAAGTAATACTTTAGAACTGGTATGTACCTCACAGATCAAAACAAAGTTTTCTGGTAGTTTTATGGATGGTACACAATCTCTAGCAACATTCACTTTGCCATAGATTTTAGAAAGAAATATGCTAACATTGTCTTGTTCTTTCCTTTGGATGACTCAGATGCTATTTTTAATTAAAAGAATCTAAATAATAAAAACATGTGCACTCCATCCATCTAGCATTAAAATGACAAAAGCTTAGAGACCTTCTTTGGTTCCTGATGGTTCAAAAGCTAAATCCATTAATTGATTTATTCAATTCAACAAACCTTGAAAATTTGCCACATTCAAGGGTCTGTATTAGGGGTGGCAGATGCAAAAATGAAGGTGACATAGTCCCCAAAGGGAAGACAGGCCAGAACACACTACTGAAATCCCCACACATGATATACTCACAGGATTCTGATGGGTAGGGGAGCATAAAGTGGCTTCACATTAGTCAGTAATTGTTCCCATGATGAGAATGTGCTGAATCCAAGTCTCCAAACATGGAGAAATTCGTTTAAGTAGGGAAAGGGGGTAGGAACATTTGAGCCAGGGAGACTGCCAAATGCAAGGCCACTCAAAGCGAGCTTTAAAGAAGAAAACAGAAAGAAAAAAGAAGAAAGCAGAAACAAAAACAGTTCACATTTGAGTTATGCATCTGTGCATCTTTCACTAAAAGTTAACACTGTCTGTTGGTTAATTTAAATTTCCATCAAAGGGAAATGTTTACTTTTTAGCATTAATATAAATTTCTTTACATGATGATTTTCACTATTTATTTAAACTAGGACTACCCATTAATTTTTTCTTTATTTTTCTAATAGATGAAATTTAACCATGAACTGTGGGTCTCCTTCCTCCATAATCCTCATGTTCAAAACAGTCTTACTATGTAAGATCTTGCTGCATACCTGACAGTGGATAGAAAGAAAATGCCATATTAAATAAACATTTGTGTGTAAAAATAGAAACATTTTGTTGTAAACCGTCACAAAGGTTTCACATGTTAAAATAACATAAAATCTTATAATGAAATATAAGTACTTTTTTTCTAGCTTTTTAAAAACGATACCTGTTCCACGGTTACAGAGAGGTTTTGATGATCTATCGGTTAATAAAATCATGGCACTTTTAAACAAGTTCCCTTCAAATGTAAGCCTCTCAACCGCAATTACCAGTCATTTGTTTTTAGGTCCATTTGTTTCCTCTTGAAACAATTTTGTAGCTCCCTAAGGCCAGAAAACACATGCCAGTTAGAACCACTTGCTAAAAATCATTCTTACAAATAGGTTACTTTCTAGTTAAAAATTATCTTTCAAGGTTTGAGATACCTTGTATCATTAAGTGAACCTCTGAGGCAAAGAGAAGCTGGGCTGAATAAACAGTGCAATCTAGTCTAGTACTGTGCTACTAGGTCTAGGGGCGGTTAGGATACACTGAAGCCCTTTTGCACAGCCTAAGGGATCCGGGTTCTGCACCAGGCCTCCCTCCTGGAAGATTGTGCTCCTTCTGCCACTGAAGGCTCTTCCTTTTCCTAGAGAAATGGGGATGTCAGCTTTTACACTAACAGCACCTCTGTGACTGTGAGGAGTCATTTGAACTGACTCCTGCTTATTCCCACACTAATTGCCTGGAAATACTGGTGGCGATGGCTCCTCAGATAGGGAGGCAGAGGAAACGGTCATTATTATTACCTAATCTTGCAGGTACCCCTAACTCCTCCCATGCTCACTGCCTGGAGCAGATTTCAGACAACAGAACCTCAGCTGCTAGGCCTACTTGAAAAGCCACTCAGTTTTAGAAGTAACAAAAACATTTTTGGACTCCGCATTATGGTATACTAAGCTTTTCAGCAAAAACCATTTAAGTTTTTCTAAGTAGTTCCTGAGTATGCACGTTTTTTTTTAAGCGCTTGCTATAATTTCCTGCTGTGATGATAACAAGTAATTCAAGTAATTACTATTTCAATAAATGATTTTTTTACTAAGAATAAAAATTGAAACTGAAATGACAAAGCAGTAGTTATCTTTTTCACAGATATAATCAGAGAGAACCATAAAAGAGAGCAGATAATTCCTTTCTTTAATGAAATTCACTTTCAAATATAGACATTACTGGCTGTGCATGTTTCTGTCATAGGCTTCTATGTATCTAAACTCAATCACATAATTTCTAACCTGAAGGGTACATTTATAATGTGCAATGTGAGGATTGTTATAAATGGGATGATTTTGATATTTTCTATATAAGGGTGAAATTCAATTTCTAATCATTAAATATAGCATGATGATAAAATTCTTCATAAAAGGGACAGTGTCGTGAGGCTGAGGTTTCTTCATACAAATCAACCAAAATGACATATGACCCCAGATCGAATGCAGAATCAGATATCAGAATCCAGCTGTCCTCTATTAAGCCAAACATTAAAGAGATTTCTAAAAATGTATAGCACTGGCCAGGTGCAGTGGCTCACACCTGTAATCCCAGCACTTTGGGAGGCCAAGGCAGGTGGATCACGAGGTTAGGAGTTTGAGAGCAGCCTGGCCAATATGGTGAAACCCCGTCTCAACTAAAAATATAAAAAGTTAGCCGGGCGTGGTGGTGCAGGCCTGTAGTCCCAGCTACTCAGGAGGTTGAGGCAGGAGAATCGGTTGAACCCGGGAGGTAGAGGTTGCAATGAGCTGCGATCGTGCCACTGCACTCCAGCCTGGGCAACAAGTGAGACTCTGTCTCAAAAAAAAAAAAAAAAAAAAATATATATATATATATATATATATAGCACTGCAATTCTTCTCACTAATATTTTCATTTAGGAACAAATAGTTACTGCTAATTAAAATGTTATTTAATATGTCATGGGTTTGCTATTATTATATTTAAATGAATCAATGAATGAGTGCTTTAAATTTCTTCAGTTTAGATTATGGTATATATTCAGTAGATATTTCCCAAATGGAATCTCTTTGAGGCCCTCAACAATTTTTTTAAGAATAGAAAGAGGTTCTAGGTCCAAAAGTCTGAGAACTGCTGCTGTACAATATGTACAAGTAATAATTTATCACGAAAGGGTACAGGGTTGAGGAAAAAGTCTTTTAACTAGTTATATATAAAGTATTTCATAGCTGAAAAAGAAAGAAATACATTTCTTCTTAAAGACTCCTCTGGGTCTTTTCTTTCTCATATTGTCCTATGCCTCCAGCCAGGCTCAAAATGTATGTGAAACATGTAAATCTTAGTAAACATGTGATTTTTGGGGGGGAGGAATGAGATAGGGTAACACATGTTATTTTGTTATGTTTCCTTGCTTTTTTTAAATTTTCCTTTTTCTTTTCTTCTTTTTTTGTGTGCAAATCAAAGCCTCTTTAAGACTGGTTCATTTTACCAGGTTTGTCCACTTGACTTTTTTTTTTTAAATAAGAATACAGTTAATCATAAGGTAATCCAGTTTATAATGTAAACAATTGCTTTCCTTTCATTAACTTACACCACCTATTTATTGGGCTTTCTAAATATTTGTTTAAGTGAACTATTTTTTTCTGGCTTATGCCAGAAGATTTATTTTTATCACTAATAGGGCATTAAAGACAGTTCTATCTAAGATATTTTGTCAAATGCAGGCAGCTTCTGTTTCCGTAAAATAAATATCAGCAGTATTTAGCTCAATAGTTTTTGAATAATTGTTTAAAAGAGTAAGACAGGCTGGGTGTGGTGGCTCATGACTATAATCCTAGCACTTTGGAAGGCCAAGGCAAGAGGATTGCTTGAGGTCAGGAGCTCAAGACCAGGCTGGGCAATAGAGCAAGACCCTGTCTCAAAATAAAATAACATAAAATAAAATATAATATAAAATAAAACAGTAAGACAAAGGAAAGGAATTTGAACTGCTTGCTGTAAATATATATAAAGTTTTTTGACAACTTGTTTTTTAATTGCAAAAACCAAAATCCTCTAGCATATGATTTTTCCTGAAACATTCCATTAGTGGTTACTGAGATCTGGTGGGTAAGTTGCAACCAACATTTTCACCAAAGGAATACAATAGAAAATGTCAGTTTATGGTGGATATTAAGGGGAGGTATCATCTCAGGAAACACTGTGCTTTTTTCATTGCTATTCAATTCTACTTCTATGCACTTGAGCCTTTCTATGATCCCTCACTTCTTTGCCTTCATTGAATCTTCCCATCATTAGAAAAAAAACCCACTGGCTCTGAAGTCAACAGAGGCTCCTCTGTTCCTACTATCTACTTCCCACAAGATGAGGAGTAGGGGCTGGTCTATTTCTCTATTTCTTACTCCTCAGTGCCTCTTAGAAACTGGTAGTTTCATTACCATCTCTTCAAAAACCTTCACCTCTTTAGATGCCACAGTTTAGTATAGATCTGCAAAATATCCTTCCTCTTTACTTGATGTCTCTAGCAGAAGGTTTACAGTTTTCCTCTCACTATCATCTGCTACCATCCCCTAAGTAACTAAAAAACAACAAACTTCCACGATAAAGCCTCCTTCACATTATCCATGTCAAAGATTCTCTTCTTTGTCATACATTTAACTTCTTTATAAATGATATGTCTCCTATATTTCATATTTCTCTTGCAAGTTACCAATTTAACTGAACACAAAGTAACTGGTGGTATGGATATTCATTTCCAAGCTCTATGTGACACATCTCAAGATGAAAATTCAGAATCATCTTTTTTATACCAGGTATCAAATGCTGTTCATTCATGGGATTTCTTTTCACTAGTGGATTTTCTTCCACTGTGGTTACTTGCTTGGTTTCTGTTGTACGCTGATGATAATGATAATTATTTTACAGACATGAACAGCAGCAGCTTGACTGAGGTCATTTAACATAAATCATTCTACTTGGGGCAAATGTTTGCTTTGCAGCTGGTGCCTACAAAACAAATTCCAGGAGCACAGGCCTGCCTGTCTGTTCATTTCCAAATTATTTCTCAGTTGTTTCAAGGTGCCAAGTGCAGCATCTTGAACGCAATACTAATAATGATCTGTGATTATTGAAGAGTTTTACTTTTGTGAAAATCCATAATCTGTAGATTGACCAGTCTTTTTTACTTTTCTAGAGCTGTCCCAGTTGATGTTGGTTGTTTTCATGTCCAGTGTGGTTACTGTCCTGCTTTCTCTCTCAAAAGTAGTCTAGTTAGATAATAAATTACATTGTTACCTAATTTCTTCAGATAATAAAACAAAAGGCCCATTTATCAAGCTAATGCATTCAATAGAAAACTTGCTTCTTGGCCAATACTCACTGGTATCTTATAACTTAAGGAATCCCCAAATAACATCTCTATGCTGTTTTAAAAGCCAATTTATCTAAGAATAACCTTTATTCATTTACTTTGCATGTTTTTGTCATTTTAATTTTCTTGATTAAAAATAAAGTAGTTTCTAAATAAAATGAAGTCAGTTAATTGGATATTTTATATCTATTTCCTCACAGGCTACATTTTCTAGAAGTTCACATAGACTTCGCAATGTCTGAAGTGTTTTCTTGCCACGGCTATGGGAGAATGTTCAGGTATAAAATTTGGAATGGAGCACTGTTATTTTAAAAAGGCAGACAGAAATTGAACAATGAGCATTAAGCTTTGCCAAAGAGTTTAAATCCCAAATAATTATGAATTATTCAGTTTAGATAATATCCATAAGAACATTAATATTTCTCAGCAAAGAGGAAGGTAAGAACTGTGGTTAAAAAAATACTTATGGAAAACAAGGTTCCATAAGAAATTTTTATCGCCTTTTTGGTGTAGGTGAGTAAGTCTTTACACTTCAAAAACTGAAAGAATAATAACGTCTTTGAACCTTTTCTTTAATATACAAACAATGATATTTCTGCTGTTTCATTTTATTTTTCACTTATAAAATGAAGGCAATGAGTCTTGTCTAAATGACAAATCACAGTTCAATAAAAGCATTTTAGTCTTGTAAAAATAAAGCTGTGAACATGTATCTCAGAACACATAGGTGCAAATAATAGGTTTGGAGGAAGGTGGGAGTGAGGGTGAGCTGCCTGAGGAGGAGGTCAGGTATAATTTTTACTTTCTTCTTGCAAGTCTTTCCAAGAAAGTGCCAAGTCTTAATGAGACTCTCCAGCAATCCAACATTCCTTCCTCACAGAATGGGACATTGATTCACACTGCTAGAACAGCGAAAGCTCACAGGGCTGCCTCTATCAAGCATGTAAGTACTTTAGTAACTGCCATGGTGCCATGTTTGCCTTCCCTGTACATCTTCCATATGTTACGTTCTCAAATTCCATTTGCATTTTTTACCACTGAATGATGGTGAACAGACAGAATCACTTTATAAACAAAAAGAAATATCATTTATAAAGAAGTTAAATGTATGACAAATCCCCACACTCGCCTTCTCCTTTTTTAAACAAACGTATCATAAATGTACTGAGCAGTCCAGTGGAAAATAAGAACATTTCAGTTAATAGCAAAGGCTGCTTCACACTGCATCTAGACACAGTGCTACCGTGAGATGTGTGTGACTATCAAATTTTTGTTTATTTAACACTAGGCAAAGGCTGTGCTCTAATTCTGTTTCTAAATTATTGACTATCATGGGTTCACTACCGTTAGGCACTCCTACACAATTATCCAAATAATTATACAAAAAAGAGAAAATATCCCCTCAAATGAAGAATTGCTCTCTCTACTTCATAGAGTGTAGCTTTATTCTGACTACTGTTTCTGTCTTATTTTTTAAAAATATGGATGAAACCAAGTTAGCCAACATAAAATTACTTTATATTTACAGCCAGACCACAGATAAGACTACCATTTCTCCTGATGTTACTAACTTACTCTCTGGAACACAAGTTTAAATACTCTAATTATGCACCTTAGAAAAGGACATATTTACTACAGTTTGATCACAAATGTTGAACGTCTAGATATAACGGAGCCCACATTTAACACTTAGGTAAAGTCTAAAGAAAGCCTCAATACACATATCACACATGCGGTATTTGTTGTACTGCATCACTCACAAACGAATATCATGTCTTTAAAGAAGTATTTTTTGGTTAAAAAAAAGTTGAATGAGAGTTAAATTCAAGTCCTTAGTAAAACTAAAGATGACAGAAATAAAATTAGCACAAATTCCTAGTTAGGTGAAGAATTTAGTGATAATTATGAAAATTAAAAAATCACAATCCTAATGATATTGCAGTCGTGAAGATCGTATGCTAGCACACCCCGGAGAGTATTCCAAATTTACATTCTTTTTAGACAGCAATGTGGCATTACATCTCAAGAATAACATAAAAGTTCTTACTGTGTGATCTCATAAATAAAATCATTCAGCAAAAGAAAAGCATCATATACCATAGACACACACAGAAAATCATCATTCTAGCCCACAGAGTGAATCCTGAGCTGTGTTCTTTGAAAGACAAGTTCTGTGGGGCATTAATTGGTGTTATTTGAAAAAAAATGCTTGTGATCAAACGAGTATGAGAAATGCTGAGTTCAGGGTTTCTTTTCTTTGAGACTCTCTGACTACTGTGACTCTCTAAGAGAAGGAGAGGAGGCCAAGATGGGAGGATCACCTGAGGTCGGGAGTTCGAGACCAGCTTGACCAACATGGAGAAACCCCGTCTCTACTAAAAATACAAAATTAGCTGGGTGTGGTGGCGCATGCCTGTAATCCCAGCTACTCGGGAGGCTGAGGGAGGAGAATTGCTTGAACCCAGGATGTGGAGGCTGTGGTGAGCCAAGATCATGCCATTGTACTCTAGCCTGGGCAACAAGAGCGGAACTCTGCCTCAAAATAAATAAATAAATACATAAATACATAAATAAATAAATGAGAAGGATAAGGTAGGCAGCATTTCCCAACATATTTGACTATGAAATTCTTACTTCATGCAATATTTCATGAGCCTGGTATTTTGTAGAATACATTCATAAAAATAATAGTGTTAGCCAGGTATGGTGGTTCACACATATAATCCTAGCACTTTAGGAGGTCAAGATGGGCAGATCGCTTGAGCCCATAGCTCCGGACCAGGCTATGCAACACGGTGAAACACCGTCTCCACAAAAAACACGAAAATTAGCTGGGCATGGTGGTGCCCACATATAGTCCCAGCTACTCTGGTGGCTGAAGTTAGAGGATCATTTGCGCATGGGACGTGGAGGCTGCACCGAGCCCTGATCACACCACTGCACTCCAGCCTGGGTGACAAGAAAGACCCCATTTAAAAAAAGAATAATAATAGTGTGGGGATCCCTACAGGATGTTTCATTTGTTGCCTGTTACGTGACCTTCTGAATAACTCAAATGGAGAACAACAAAGCTCACACTCATTGTATACTCAGCCCTAGAGTTTTAATCCTGCTCAGTAAAAAATGGTAACCCTAGCAGTCCTGTCAACCACAACGTGTGACCTGGTCTTTATCAGAGATTCAGAAAATTACTAGATAGGAAAAAAAAATCATACAAAATACTCCACATTTTTATGATATTGGTGTTGTGTGCTGAACACGGCAAAGCTTAAAACCAAGGACTCTAGTCCTTAATGTACCATTAACTAACTGCATTGACCTAAATATATCCTAAATCTCTATTTGTCTTATTTTCTTCATCCAAGAAATGGGCCAACCAATGTCCACTGTGTACTTGTGAGGTTAAATATAGCTTGCCTGAAAGTTCTGGCAATGTTAGTTTAGTGTAACTGACTGCCATCTAAGCCATGCTCAGATTACAAGCTTGGATTAACTTGTAATTATAATCAAAGAGGAATGTAATTCATTTTATGGTTCTGATTTGTTCCATTTCTGCCGATACTAATATCATATGATAAAATGATGAAATATTATTGCCAGAAGCAAAATAGAAAAAAAGCTGAAGAAAGCAAGTGACTGGGAGGCTACACAGCACACAAAGCATGAGGAGATGGCAACACTTACTGCGTAGACGCTTGCTACCAATATAATGTACTTGGTGCACATTTATTCACTAGGTGTGTATTGAGAGTTTACTTTGTGTCAAGTGCTATGCCAGGCACTCAGTAAAATGGTGAACAATCATAGTCTCTGCCTTCATACAGCTTGTAATGTTTTATCTATGAAAAAAAAACTTTGAAATACATTTGAAGAGCAGAATGTTGATCTGGTTTTTGTTTTGTTTGTTTTGTTTTGTTTTTTTGACATGGAGTCTCACTCTCTCATCCAGGCTGGAGTGCAATGGCACGATCTCAACTCACTGCAAACTCCACCTTCCATGTTCAAGTGATTCTCCTGCCTCAGCCTCCCAAGTATCTGAGATTACAGGCCTATGCCACCATGCTGTATCTTTGTATTTTTAATACAGATGGGGTTTCACCATGTAGATCTGTATTTTTATAGCATTTAAAATAAGTAAATATATAAAACAGTATTGTACCCACAATTATTCTTTTAGAATTACTTTTATGATGAAATAGTAAAATTTCTATATCCTAGATTCAAATCTAAAAGTTAAATACCTATGATTTAGAGGTGTTTTGATGCAATAGATGAAATTCTTTGCTTGAGTGCAGCTGAAACTGTACCAAAGGTATCAAAAACTACGTCCAACAAGCTCTGAAGAATTAAAACAATACTTTCTTTGCACCCTAATTAGATTCAATAAAGAATTTTAGTTTGTCAGGCTTGACAATCACTGCCTTTCATTTCAACCAATTTAAGTACCTAGCAACTTGGCAGTTTTACCGATTAACTGAACTACCACTTAACTCTTTTAGAAACAACTATCAGATTCCAAATTAAGGTGCAGCAACAGCTGTAAGTACATTGTATTCATGATGGGTAAATATTTTTATTTCCTCCACCCACAATCATATGTCTATGCAAAAATAGCATATAAGAGCAGTTTGGGTAACAGGACCGGGTTGGGGAGACAGCAGCTGCAACTCTTTGTCTGTGCTCCCTATGCCATAATCATTAGTAGTGAAGGAAACAACAAAAAAGAAATAGTATTTTCCAACCTGAATGCACTTTTCAACATTTTTCCAAGGGTATCTGGAAGAGTGACAGAGTAGTTCTCAACCTGGCCCCACCCCTACACTCTCCCCCTATGCCACACACATGATAGACTCCATTTACAAACTTGTGCCTGTATTAATTATATTTTCATATTTTCTGTATTTTTGATGCTCTGGCATCTGCAGCCTTGCTGACTCAAGGGGAACTGCTCTTCTTAAGGCTAGCTAATTCCTAGAGATTAGCAAGCTGCTTCTCGAGGAGCATGCCTTCCATAGGCAAACTATCCGATCCAGAGCACATATTCCAAATCGCCTCCTCTATCTGTCTCTGACATTCCAGGAGGCAATACATTCCTCTGCCCTAATCATCTCAGGGCCCGGTACCAGATAATTACAGATAGGCCCTATACCCAGGAGCCTGCTGACATTATTAAAAACGAGCCACTCATCGGTCTGCTTACCCTACCTCACTTTTCCCACAGAAACCACAATAAAAGTTACTGTCACTGTCCAGGCTTTTCTCTCGCCCCCTCCTTCCTAACCAACACTGGTGCCTCTCCATGAAGCCCTGCATGGCATGATGTGCCCCCTCCTCTTGGGAACTCTGAGTAACAGACATCTTTTCAATGGCAATTTGTCCTCATCTGTTGGCTTCAAGATTCCTGAAGAATAAAAAAACCTCCACTTTAAAACAGGCTCGGATTTTTTGAGTTCTACATCTCCATCTGAAATTGCATCTTTGCCACCTCACTTACAGACATTGCCATCTTGACATGCCTAAAGCAAAACTTTTCATTTCTCCAAAATCGCATCTCCCATGTCAGTAAAAAGCCTTGCCATTCATTCAATCGCTTGAACCTGAAAACTTTCCAATCCAGCTCTCCATAGATCTGCAAAAGTACATTAGATTATATCCTTCCTTTGCTTGAAAACTTTCAGTGGAGCCACAGTCCTGAAGAGAACAAATGGGTCTGAATGACAGGCTTCCACTCAGTTCCTCCACTTTCTCTCTAGGTTACTTTACTTCAGCCGCACTGGGTTTTTCTCAGTTCTGAAGCAGTGAAGCTCATTTCTACCTCAGACCTTGGCACAAAGAACAGGTGCCCAATTTCTCCTCGGTCTTTCCAGGGTTAACTCTTTTTTCATTCATCAGGGCTCAGCTTGAACAAAGCATAACTGGCGCTTTCTTTGACCATGCTTTGGATAGGTTAAGCCTCCTCTACATTTATTCATTTTTTCATTATTAGCTACCCACTTGTTTGTTTCCTTTTATGTTTTAAACCACTCATCATGGCTGATAACCACCTAAAAACTTACCTGTTTACTTGTCTACTACTTGTTTCCCATGTATATAAAGTATTATGAAGGCAGAGAGGCCTCTTTTTCTTCATTGTTCTAAATCCTGCACCTAGAACTGTACTTGACGCAAAATTGGCAGATAATGAGCAATGAATGAATAAATGAATGATGAATAAATTTCTGTGTATGCACTGCTATTTGCACATACAGATTACTGGCTATGGCCTATACAGCATAGGCTGGGAATTATGTACAATTCCTCAAAGTCCTACCTCTAGCTTTATCTCTTTCTTTCCTTCCCTAAAAGGCAAGTATCAAAACAAATATAATTTACATTTAAAATATTCCATTCCAGGACATATTTCCTTTTTCCCTAGCAACATCCCTAGCTATGGGTATAAAGTCTGTTACCCAAGTGTGTTTATCATACAACTTCCTGGTTCCTGGATGGACATATGATCTTAGCTACTACAATTAAGGTAAATCTCAGAATTTTTTGAGAGCTACTGCAACAAAAGTCTGGCTCTTCCCACTGGACTTGACTGTAACTGATATGGGGCTAGTGTGCTACAGCCTTCTCGCACCATATTGCTCTGGAGAATGAGGCTAAGGAACAAAGTTGAGCCAAACAAAGAAACAGAAAGGCCCCAGGTTCTCATAATGTTGGTTCTAACTACCCCTGAAATCAGCCTCCATGGCTTCAAATAAATTTACTTTTTTGTTTAAACAAATTTCAATTTTTTAAAATAACTTTCACAGAAAGAGCCCTAATTGACATTAATGAGTGATAATGCTACTATTACCATGATAATTTGTATTTTACATAAAAATTGCTTTAAAATCTTTAGTTCTGTAAATAATATCTTACAAATGATAGTGATAAACATATCAATATTTTGGGCTTTTAAATCTAATACCACATCCCTGGTGTGAATTCTAACTCTGTCATATACTTGTTGTGAAATATTGGTTGTCACATTATCTTTCCGAATCTTTGTGTCTTTAAACCACAAAATATTTTACCTTAAAATGTACTAATTTTATCTTAGAATGAAGTGAGAAAATGCATTAGGCTCCTGGCAGACATTAAACCAGGGTTAGTTTTCCACTGTTCTCAGATCTGACTTTCTATCTGCTGCCCACTCCTCCTTGCTGTACCAATGTACATTGCCATCCCCAACTAGTTTTAGATGCAAGAAAACACATAGGATAGAAGGAGTAACAATCTGAGGGACCATCCTAGGGCCTGGATTTGCTGGGTCACCTGTCTCAGCAAAGGAGTAAATCTAAAGGCAACACAGGTCTAACTCCAAAACATTTGAATTGTAGTGAACCCCTTGTAGCAGAGCCAGTAGGAACATGGGCTGCAGAGACAGGGCACTCTTGGCTTGCATCCTTCGTCTGCTACTTACTGTATGACCTTGGGCAAGTTATTTAGTTATGCCTGTTTCCTAACCTGTAAGAATGAGGATAAATAATAGAATCTTCTCTTAGGAGAGTAATGACAATTAAATAAGCTGCAAACCATAAAGCTCTTGGAGCACTGCCTAGATTCCACCTCTACAGGAAGCGATTTCAGTGAGTATTTTCTAAATGGTACATAGCTAGTACCATTCTTGACGTATAGTCATGAAGTAAATTTGTTTCATACAATGCATGCTTCAGGGCATTAGGAATCGGTTCTCCCATGGAGGTTGAGAAGGAATAGATATAGAAAGAACTCAATAAATATTAGCAATTGTTGGAGTTCTTTTATGGAGACAATGAAGAGACAATTACGTCATGCCCCCCCACAGCAAGGATCCTAAAAATCTTTTCCACACATTTCTCAACCAGAAGTTCTTGTTTCCCATCAAGCCCCAGTTTAAAGGCCCAGTTGCTAGCTTAGCTAACAAAGGAAACTTTCTGCATATAAGCAGGGGCAAGGGAAAGTGTACTAATACTCTTAAAATACTCTTAATTTTGTATTTTTTTAAATTAATCTGATCATATTTGACAAAATGAAAAATTGATGTACATACTAACATGTTTAAGATGAATAAACAAATTGACATAGACACATTCCCACGGACATCTCCAGCTGTTTTGTTTTGTTTTGTTTTGTTTTTTTTAAGATGGCACGTGCTCTGTTGACCAGGCTGGAATGCAGTAGCCCAATCTCGGCTCGCTGCAACCTCCAACTCCCAGGTTCAAGTGATTCTCCAGCCTCAGCCTCCCAGGCAGCTGGGATTACAGGTGCACATCACCACAGGCAGCTAATTTTTGTATTTGTTTTTAGTAGAGATGGGGTTTCACCATGTTGACCTGGCTGGCCTCGAACTCCTGACTTCAAGTGATCCTCCCGCTTCAGCCATCCAAAGCGCTGGGATTATAGGCAGAAGCCACTGCACCTGGCTGCCAGCTGGGTTTTGCATACCTCAAAGTTTAAATATTCAACACTTTGACCTAAAATTTTTCTGCAAAACTCTTCAACAGCCATCAGACATGAGTAATATAAAGTACTTAAAATCTTATGTTTAATATTAACTCTGGGCCATAAATTGAATCTCTGAGGTCAGGTGGACAGGCAGTAGGATGAAAAAAAAAAAAACGTTACCAGCTACACACTCTGCTTGATTATTTTTATCCTTACACCATCTTGTTAGAACAGTGGTTCTCAAAATATGCCTCCAACGTAAATAGCATTGTCATTGCCTGAATCCCATCCAGACCTACTGTATTAGATACTCTGGGGTGGGGCCCCTCAATCTGTGTTATAAGACACCCTCTGGGTTATTTTGATGCGTGCTAAAATTTGATAACCACTGTTCAAAAAAGGTAGACTTAGCTTAGTCAGTGAAATCAGTACTAAAAAAAAAGAAGTCAGGTGTCTAGGCAGGATTAAGGATTTACTCTCTTAAATCCAGTGTTTTTCAGTCTTGCCTGCAAATTAAAATTACTTGAGTTTGTTTAAAATATATATATATATATATATATTGGGCTGGACAAGATAGCTCATGCCTATAATCCTAGAACTTTGGGAGGCCAAGGCAGGAGAATTGCTTGAGTCCAGGAGTTCCAGACTAGCCTGGGCAACAGAGGGAGCCCCCATCTCTGTATTAATTTTTTTGTTTTTTTAAAAAGGAAGGGCTAACGTAGACCCCATCTCTATAAATAACTGAAAAAGTTAACCAGGCACGGTGCTCAGCTACTAGGGAGGTGGAGGCAGGAAGATCTCTTGAGCCCAGGAGTTCAAGTTTACAGTGAGCTATGATTGTGCCACTGCACTCCAGCCTGGGCAACAGAGTGAGACACTATCTCTAAAAAGAAACAACAACAACAAAAATCAATGTTTGTGTCCCAGTACCAGGGATTCAGATTACTAGGGCTGTCTTGGGCTTTGAGATTTTTAAAAACTCTCCAGGGACTCTGATATCTGACCAGAGCTGGGAACTTATTCTCTCTAAGCAGTAAGTAGTATACAGGAAGGACAGGAACAGCCATCAGCTCCAAATATTATATTATCGGGAGTTTAATTTCTGGGATTAGTACATTTTAGTACCATCCAGAGTTAATGAAACTATTTTATCCCACTAAAATGCAAGGGTAAATATTACTTAAATGACTTACCAAAAAGAAATCTGGCAAATTTCATTGAACTGGATTCATCCGTGCTTAAACATGGCCTCAGAAACAAGACCTGTGAAACAACTTGAGTATGCCTAGCCTGGCCAACTGCTCTTTCTCATAAAACTCATTATTAAACTGCCTTTTGGGTCAGTATCAACAGGGGATCACTGATACACTCAGCTCTGGTCTATACAGGTTCTGGAACTATTCTGCATCGAGGGTCAGCTTGCTACTGTTGTAAAACAAATGCACCCACTGACTGCAGCTACTTGTCTGGTGCTACGTCCCCCTCCCTGGGTGGCTGCCTCTGCCACAGCTATGCTACCTCTGCTCTGCTGTCCTCACCCATGGCTGCCTCTTTGTTTTACCTGGCTCTCTCTCCATCCGTGACCCTACCTGTGTTCTCTGCTACTGTCCTGCCTCTGATGTCTTGTCAGTTTACATCACCCTCCTCAAGTTCCAGGGACATCTGGACTTAGTTTCAATGTCACTGCTAGCTGACAATATTTTTTTTTTCTGGCTCTACCAAACACACAATGTCTTTTTCAAAACTTTCAATTATTTCTTTTTTATATTTTATTTTAAATTCCAGGGTACATGTGCAGGATGTGTAGGTTTGTTACATATGTAAACGTGTGCCATGGTGGTTTGCTGCACCTGTCATCCCATCACCTAGGTATTAAGCCCAGCATCCGTTAGCTATTTTTCCTGATGCTCCCTCCCTCCCCCTACCAAACTCACAATTTATTTAATCTTCATAGTGTCTCTTTTCATCAAACTCATGCTCAGAAATAGCCATCTATTTCCACTTCTGATAATATCCTGAACAATACAGGATCCATATTGAGGAGAGTAAAAATACATCTTAGAAATAGAACTTGTTTTGAACTCCAACTCTCTGGACATCCTGACATCTCCCTCCTCACCAGTGAGGTTGAGAGGACCCATCCTATCTAGATTCAGTCTTTCCCCTTCCCTTTCAAGCCTGGTTGCTGTGTTCTGGTTTCTTTAGACTCTGTCATTTTGCCTCATAATGTACTTACAAAACTCTTCTGAGCATCTTCAATTGACCACTCAGTTGGACCGAGGAGTTTAGCTTTCTGCCCCTTCTCTGTAGAGCAGAAACATGCCCTTGACCTGGCCTAGCTTTAGGCTCTCAGGAATCCTGCCTGATACCTGATTTTATAAGGGTGTGTGATTCCTGCTACGTTTCCTTTAGTTCATTTAGATCACCCTGGGCTGAATTTGTAAACCTAGGCTTTTGGGTGTCAGAATGTATCCAGAGTCAGAGATGCAATTAGAATCTGTCTGCGCATGTGTGAGTTCTATAGCTTTAAGCAATGTGGCTGGCATATACTATGAAGTCAATAAAAACGTGTCAAATTGAACTGGCTACATTTAGTGTCAGTCTCTGTAGATAAACCTCTATCCCACTCTAGTTGATACAGTACTAACTGATTTTCTTTAAACTCTCCAGTAACAATAAGACAGTAGTAAATATGATTAATAATTCAGAAAATAGATGAAAGGAAAGTTACTGTGCTGTTTGTACATGTTTGTAAGCCTAAATTAGAGGGAAATCCCACAGCTAAGACTAGCTCTGGGCCAAATGACATAGTAGGCTAGAAGGAAAATTGGCACTGTTACACTTCCCTTTCGATGACCTTCTTTGCTATCCTCTTCCCTCATTTCCTTTCCCTAAAATATTCCTTGTGTACTCAATATGTTGTTGGTAAACCTTCTCCAGAGGACCTGTAATATCTGAATTTTACTTAGGGATTCTTGAAGACTTTTGCATTTGAACCTTAAAGAAATTAACCAATGATGGAATATATTGTGACAGGCAGCAAGTTAGATATTTTTGCAAAGGAGAATCTGTGTTTTGCATAGGAGAACCTGTCTTCAACAGGTGAATTTCACCAACGGGTAGACAAACCTAGACTTGACTCAAAATTTCAATCATATCCAACAAGTAAGGTGACTCTGGTTGGCAGAATAATGGCTCCCCGAAAATGTACATGTTCTGACCCATGGAATATGTGAATATGTTAGTTTACACAGCAAAAGGTAATTAAGATTGAAAATGGAATTAAGTTTGCTAATCAACTGGCCTCAAGATGAAGAGATTATCCTAGATTGTCTGGGTGAGCCCAACAGAATCACAAGGGTCCTTTCAAGTGGAAGAAGGAGACAGAAAGTCAGCGTAGAGAGAGACTTAAAGATGATATGCTGCTGGCCAGGTGCAGTGGCTCACACCTGAAATCCCAGCACTTTGGGAGGCCAAGATGGGCGGATCACCTGAGGTCAGGGGTTCAGAACCAGCCTGGCCAACATGGCGAAACCCCATCTCTACTACAAATACAAAAATTAGCTGGGCATGATGGTGCATGCCTGTAATCTCAGCTACTCGGGAGGCTGAGGTAGGAGAATGGCTTGAACCTAGGAGGCGGAGGTTTCAGTGAGCAGAGATTGTGCCACTGCACTCCAGCCTGGGCAACAAGAGCGAAACTCCATCTCAAAAAATTAAATAAAATATGATATGCTGCTGGCTTTGAAGCTGGAAGAAGGGGCTATGAGCCGAGGAAAGTAGCCAGCCTCTAAGAGCTGGGAAAGCCAAGAAAACAGATTCTCCTCTTGGGCTTCCAGACAAAGACAGCCCTGACTACACCCTGACTTAAGCTTAGACTCAATTGGAACTTCTGACCTCCAGACTGTAAGATAATAAGTTTGCGTTGTTTTAAGTCACTAAATCTGTGATAATTTGTTATAGCAGCAATAGGAAATTAATATAGTAACTGAGAAATTTAATTCTTTGAGACTCAATTTCTTCCTAAGTAAAATGAGAATACTAGAAACGATTGACTGCTCCTGTAATAATCAAATGAGTGACCAGGGTAAAGTTTGTGTCGCATATGAAGTATTTAATACATGTCGTTTCCTATCTCTGCCCTCTGTTTGCTGGCCCACCTACCAACCTGCCACTATAAATCTTGCAATGATGTCCACATTCAAAACTGGAGGTATGTAATTAAGAGATAATTGTTTAATAAATATTACACAATTATCTCTTAAAATATTAGAGTAATTTTTTGTAGTGAAAGAAAAAGAAAGCAGGAGAAACTGGTAGAATGAGAGCCATTAGTAAATACTACAGAAACGCTGTGTACATACAGCTTATCGCTGGAGGATGTAAATTGACTTCTGAGCTAGTAGATGCTCTGAATAAGGATTGCAGGAATTCCAAGTTCAAAAGATCAGCCCAAACTATGCTTTATTTCCATTAATAATAAAAGGGAGAAGGAGTTGTAAAGGGGGTCTTGGTCCCATCAATTCTTAAAAGCAGTAAGAATGCAGCCTGATTTCACCTGTTCACAGTAGAAGAAGGCAAATGGATGGGTCCAGAAACACATTTTCACCCCTGGAGTAGGGTTATCATAATTAATAATGCTAACTAGATAAGATTCATTTAGTAGCTCATCTCTTAAACATACAGACTTCTTTAAAATACTGCAGTTTTAAAAGTAAGTTATAGAAGGTAGTCATACAGTGGAATACAAAGCAATCAATAAAAACAACTGTAGATCTATATTCTTTGATCTAGAAAGGTGTTCAAAACATGCTATGAAATGTGAAATCCAGGCTTCAGATGAGTATATGTTAAATGATGACTTTTTGGGTAAAACATATCATACGAAAAAAGACACAGCTAATTGCTAATTGTGATTCTCTCTGGTTGGTTATTTTTAGTTTTGTACTTGCTATTTCTCTTATAATGAGCATGTATACTTGTGTAAAAAGAAAACATGAAATAAACCTCATTGGTGAAAACTCACCGTAATAGTCTTTCAGGTATTAAATGGCAATGTTTTCTAGGAAAACATTCATATTTATCAAGATGAGGACTTCACCATCTATATCTGAAACGTCATTTTGTCAAGTGAAGCTTGAATCATAGAAACTTAGAATTAGTAACTAGCCAAATCTCTTACCTCTTGTGCATTTGCTTTGCTATTTTCAATTAAAACCGGGAATGGTGGCTCATGCCTGTAATCCCAGCACTTTGGGAGGCCAAGGTGGGCAGATCACTTGAGATCAAGAGTTCAAGACCAGCCTGGCCAACATAGTCAAACCCTGTCTCTACTAAAAATACAAAAATTAGCTGGCTATGGTGATGTGTGCCTGTAATCCCAGCTACTTGGGAGGCTGAGCCAAGAGAATCACTTGAACCCAGGAGGTAGAGGTTGCAGTGAGCTGAGTTTGTGCCACTCTACTCCAGCCTGGGCGACAGAGCAAGACACAGTCTCAAAAAAAAAAGTACGTATGTAAAATTCTAATCAGGCTGCATCCAGCTTTCCCACACACCAGAACCTTTACTGCATATCTTAGTGGTTCCACAGCATTAGCACTGCATATTCTCAACTTTAACCTTCTTCCATATCCTTCCATGTGGAAAGAGCTCTTTTCTGTTTTTCTAGGAACTCATTCATCCCAGTGGGGCAGGACATGGAAGGAGAACAGAGTCCCATCTCCCTATTGTTTCCCTAAACTATTTTAAAACAAAATAAATTAGTTTTAAGGCCCTTAACCATGGTTATTCAGTCTTGACTTGAATACTTCTAGTGACAGGAAGATTCTTATCACATGACAGCTCACTCAATGTCAGACAGCACTTGTTAGAGTTTCTGCTTCATGGTTAGTCAAATCATTTCTTTCTCTTTCTTCCAGTCAGTGATCTTGGTTCCACATAAAGGTATTTACAAGCATTAATAGTATAAGCTTTCTATACCTGGATGCACAGCATCAGGAAATATTAAAAGGACAACTCACCCAAATTTTTGTCTATGTGTGTACACATACACACGTATGTAAAGTATGTTGGCCTGTGCATATCTGTGTTTTGGGAAGATAAGAAAGAGCAGGCCAGGCATGGTGGCTCACGCCTATAATCCCAGCACATTGGGAGGCCGAGGCGGGAGGATTACCTGAGGTCAGGAGTTTGAGACCAGCCTGGCCAACATGGTGAAACCCCGTCTCTACTAAAAATACAAAACTTAGCTGGGTGTGGTGGCACACGCCTGTAATCCCAGCTACTTGAGAGGTTGAGGGAGGAGACTTGCTTGAGACTTGCATGATCTCAGTGAGCTGAGATTGCCACTGCACTCCAGCCTGGCCAACAGAGTGAGACTCTGTCTCCAAAAAAAAAAAAAAGAAAAAGAGCAGAGATGATTACTGAGCCAACAAGGTGGAGGTAGGTATGAGGAAAGGGAATGGGAAAGAAAGATACAGGAGAAGGTTTAAGCTAAGAATATTCTGTGCTGATGCTAAGGAACCACCAAGATATGCAGTAAAGGTTCTGGGGTGTGGGAAAGCTGGATGCAGGCTGATTAGAATTTTGCATAAGTACCTATTTTGAAATGAAAATAGCAAAGCACACTGCACGAGCTGGTAGTGGGACAGACCACAGGGAAACAGTGAAAGTCAGCAGTGAAGAAAAGGTAGTAGACCTCTGTAAATGTCTTTGTCAGGGGTGAGAAAAGAAAGCTTCTAAATAGTTGATCCATGTAGAAAGCTCTCTTCTAGATTTTTTAGGGACTCATTCACCCCAGTGAGGCAGGACATGGAAGGGGAAGAGTCACATCTCCCTAGTGTTCCCTTTAACTATTTTAAAGTAAAATGAATCATTTGCCTTCTTGCTTATACTCTGGCTTAAATCAACTCTTCATTTACTAGGTAACTTTGGAACTCAAAAAATGCTAAGGGCAAATTATTTCAAGAAATAACTTATATTCATGTAGCACTTTATGATTTATGACACATATTCATTTATATTATTTAATTTAAGCTTAGACTAAGGTTAAATTAATTTTATTTCACAAAAAAAGGTATTCTTATTCATACATGGACTACTGGAGACTAGAAAAATTAACAGATATTACCAAAGTGACAGAAAATGAATGGCCAAGGCAGGATTTCTATCATTCTCTGATAGAATGATCATTCTAGATCCTGAATTATCTCCATTAATCTTGAAATATACGTATCTCTAAGACAATAGGGCCATTATATACATCTATATAACACTATTTTGTAAAAAGCATTGCCTTCTAAAAAACAAAAAACTGGTGCATTAGAAGTGATTGTTGGGTAGATTAAAAGTCTGATTAGGATTGATTGGGATCTAGAAACGAATCAGGTCTGATAGGTGTTCCACAGACTCTTGGCAAGTCTTGGTGTATGGAGAGCTCTGGATTAGCCAGGAAGGGCCATGTGCATCTCCTTCTGCTCCTAGGCACTATTGGTCAAGTCTTCCAGCATCTGGGGAAAGAGTCCACTTTTCATTTATTTGGGAATGGCAAAGGAATCCTCTCTGCATCTCATCCAACCTTCCCTACTTTTTGAATTATTTCTTTTGGTACGTCATTATTTAAATGATCAAAACGTGATGGGATTTCTGGTGTACAGGGTTTTTTTTTTCTTCTGTTGCATTGGTTATCTTTGTCTCTTATAGAAGCCATTTGACAAAACACATTTAAATAAACATGATGTCAAAATTTTACAAATGAGGCCATAAAAATCTACAAAAATAATTTTTAAGTTTATTTATTTATTTATTTATTTTTTGAGACATAGTCTCACTCTTGTCACCCAGGCTGGAGTGCAATGGCACGATCTTGGCTCACTGTAACCTCCACCTCCCAGGTTAAAGCAATTCTCTTGCCTTAGCCTCCCAAGTAGCTGGGATTACAGGTGCCCGCCACCATGCCCAGCTATTTTTTTTTTTTGTATTTTCAATAGAGGGGGGTTTCACCACGTTGGCCAGGCTGGTCTCGAACTCCTGACCTCAGGTGATCTGCCCACCCTTGGCCTCCCAAAAGTGCTGGGATTACAGGTGTGAGCTACCGCGCCGGGCCAATTTTTAAGTAATTTTTTTTAAATTAAGTTTTTTTTAACTAAAAACTATATAAATATATCATGTACAACATGATATTGTACATATATATACATTGTGAAGTGACCAAATGTGTATACGTTGAAGTACATATATATTGTGGAATAATCAGATCTAGCTGATTAACATTTGCATTGCCTCACATAATTATCATTTTTGTGGTCAGAACAGCTTACCTACACTCTCTTAGTAATCTTTAAGAATACAATATATGTCACTAACTATAGTCACCTGTCATATAGTTTTAAACTTACCTTTCTATATAAAATTTTGTATCCTTTCACCAACATTCCCCTCCCCCAACCTTTGCTCAGTCTCACAACTTTTATACATTTGAATGGAATACATTGAATTTGACAGGATACAATTAAATGTTTTTGATCAACAAATTATAACTTCACTTTCAGAAGTATTTGATGTCTACACTTTTGATGTCATTTTAAATGAGGGTCTTGTAGACCCATGCCCTGTGGTCACATCCCTTAACTCAAGATTCTAATTTCATTTCAACCACTGATTAATACAGGTTTAATACAGCAGATATTTTTGCTGAGCAAGTTCACTCATTTGAATATGTGACTGATCAGCCACTATGTGCATGACACGGTGCTTTACACTGCTCAGTACACAAATACGACTGTGACGAGGCCTCTGTCCCTAAACAGTTTATCACTAGAATCACAATGCCAACAACTCAAAGCTGGTTGGGTTATAATCAATTCAATTAGAGTACCACAGATTCTGGTTTCCAAGCAGTAGCATTATTGTCACTGTAGCCTCCATAGTTCTTTGATGTTGGAGGCTGTCTCCTACATTGTGAAATGTTCAGAGGCATCTCTGGCCTCTCTACCCACTAGATATCGGTAGCATTCTACCCCTTTCCCCCAAGTGGATAAGTCAAAAATGTCTCCAGTCATTGTCAAATATCTTGGAAGGGACAGTTGAGAACCACTGGTTTAGATACAGAAAAGATAGAGCTTGCTTTGGGATGAAGAAATACAACAAGGTTTCATGGAATTTAATGTGTATGAGTGGTGCTTTAAAAGTAAGTAGAGGAACATGAAATTATACTTTGGAGAAGGGATAACATGAATATGTAGGTTGACTTGTGAAATAAGCACCGTAGGTGAAATCCATTTGAGAGAGAATACGGACAAATCACAGGAGATAAAAATGGAGCGATCAGTTAAGGCCATAGAATGGTTGGCCTTAAATCCATGAGCTAGATTAATAAATATATAATGCAATCTAGTCAGTAGATAAAGCAAGAAAATCAAATGTTTTTCAGTAGGTGACAAAAAATAATGCCATATAATAATATATCCATGATAAGAGTATGCACTATAGATTCATTAGGTTATATGTTCACATTCTTGTGCCATATAGTCCTTGTCACATTCCTGAGACACTGCTACATTATGTTTTCAGGTTTACAGATGAGGGAACAAAAGCTCTGGGAGGTTCAGTGACCTGCCTGATACCATTCTGTTAATAAGTGGCAAAGCTGAGCATTAGACCAATTTTCCGAGTTTAAATCCAGAGTTCTCATTCATTTACAAATGCAAAGACTTCCTCTATGAAGCACTGTGGAGGAATTTGAGGTTGGGGAGACAGGAGAGAGAACACTACTTAGAAAAGTACTGGAATAATAATTCAGTAACTCGGGCTACTAGGGTGCTGCCCACAAAAGATACGCAAAAGAGGGTCAAATTAGATATTGTAAATGAAAAATAGCAGGTTGTGAGGACTATTTGGACAGAGAATGGGGGAGGAGAATTAAAAGATGTTTAGGTGATTGAGCAAACAGACATACCACTGAAAGAAATGGGGATGATAGAAGAATCACATCTGATACAGGCACTTAATTACTATGAGAATTAAATGCTCAATCATGTTACTATCTAGGAGTAAGTCAGAAAGTAATAAAATATTTTCAGCCTTTTTTATACTATTTCCTAAGAGGCTAATTTTGGCACTAGTACCAGAAAAATTTTATTGACTTATTAAAGTATGAAACTGGTTTCCAAATAGTAATACACTGGAATCCCATAGGAAAAGTCTCTCTGTGTGTGTACTTGTGTGTGTGTGTGTTTGTGTGTGTGTGTGTGTGAGAGAGAGAGAGAGAAAGAGACAGAGAGAAAGAAAGAAAAGAAAGAAAGAAAGAGAGAGAAAAAGAAAGAAAGAAAATGTGTATGTATATCTACCTGCCTTAGGGCAACTGATAGGATAAAAATTGAAATGTATACAAAATGCTTTCTATATTCTAATTAATAAATATATTAAAATGATCATTAAAATACTTGAAGGGCCTATGTAAATATATTGTCCTTGAGGAAGAAAGAAGAATATAGCAAAACTTGCGTTTAGCTATATTGGTAGATTCAAAGGTGGCCTAATCAGTTTTATCTACTACTTATATTAAGGAAACTTGGGCTTGGTAATACAATCACTATGAATTAAGCAACTACCTAACAAGGCAGAATCATATTTTTCTAGAGTATTGCAGAAGGGCCCTTAGCCACATCCAGTGCATACACCACATGCTCTGGCTCTGCTCTGTTGCATCTAGTTCTTAAACTCTTAGGGGCTGGGCGCGGTGGCTCATGCCTGTAATCCCAGCACTTTGGGAGGCCGAGGCAGGCGGATCACGAGGAACACGGTGAAACCCCGTCTCTACTAAAATTACAAAAATTAGCTGGGTGTGGTGGAAGGCGCCTGTAGTCCCAGCTACTAGGGAGGCTGAGGCAGGAGAATCACTTGAACCCGGGAGGTGGAGGTTGCAGTGAGCCGAGATCACACCACTGCACTCCAGCCTGGGCAACAGAGAGAGAACCCCTCCCAAAAAAAAAAAAAAAAAAAAAAAGAAATTATCAGCCCCAGAAACCCACAAGATAAGCCACTGCATTTAAAACTGTTTGTGGTTGTTCTCAATGCTTGGGGATATTAATAACAAAGTGTTGAACACATTTTTAATCCAGGTTTTTAAATTTACATAAACTCGATTCACTTCAGTTTTTCCATAGAAAAAATTTCTTTAAAAATCCTAAAATGCTTTTAAATTTTTTGGGAAGTAGTAAGACTACTTTAAAAATCATCTAGGCATGAATATAATACACTTATGATCAAAGACATTAAAACTTTAGGAATCTTCTATTTAAAAAAAATCCATTCCCTGAAATATCAAAAATCAAATGCTATATGGTGTCTATAATTCTAAGGACTCTATAACACATGGTTTTCACTACATTCACTATGTGTGCTCATACAGTGAATATTTAAACAATATGGTAAAAAATATAGGCTCCTAAGATAGCATCTTAAAACAAGTGATTCATTAATATTTCCAGATAGGTTTACTTTAGCACATCATTTAGTAACATCACTTATTTTTTTAATCTAGTATAAAATGCTTTGCTAGTCCACTTTATTTCTTAGTGCTACCTTCGTCCTACATTAAATGAAACAGACGTGAATTGTCATTTAACTGACTCTCTAATGTTTACTTTTACCACATACATACTGGCTGAAGGTGAAGATGGGGATGGGAAGGGAAAGGGAGCTGGTGGTTGTCTCAGTTTTATCAAAGTGATGCAGAGAAACGGGAGATTAAAGTGAGTACATTAAGACGAGGATGTAAACTCACTCCATTCTCAACAGCATCCAGAACATAAATCAAGAAGGTACAATATGCGTATTACATGAACCAAGTCAAAGAAATGGCAGCATCTACAAATGCTCAAATATCTGGAAGTGATATCTCTACACTAGAAACATACCTAGGGGTGTACAAATAAGGACAGCAATTTCATTTATAAAGAGCAAGAGTTTGATATCACCATAAAAGTGAATGCAAACAATTAAAGGAAAGTATATGTCCATATACACCTATGTGTTCTTGAAAGATATAGAAAGTAAGCACAAGCTTCCATTTATTTTTACACTATTTTTAACTGGTAAGCCTATTCTGTTTTTCTTTAGATTCTTCTCTTGACTTCTGAAGTTACTCCACATGTAACTTTAAGAGAAAATAGAAATCAACAATCCACCTATGCTCTAATTTATTTATGACTCACTCCACACGTATTTATTGACCTCCTATAAGTGCCGTGTGGTGACTAAGGCAACTCAGCACTGAAGAAGAGACACAAATATGAATGTAACAGCTCTTGCAGTTGAGAAGCTTTGTAAACACAAATGTATATAAGGAGTTCCAGTACAGAGTGGTACATTTAGGGCTGGTATACCAATTGTTAGAGTGAAATGCATCTCGATTGATTAATAGATTAGTAGAAAGTTTAATGAAAACTTGGCAGAGCCAGGGTTCAAGGCCAAAATGCCTAGAAGAGCTCTCTTCTCATTGGTCCTGAAGTACATAGATTCACCTAATTAAACTTTGCATTCCAGTGAATAATTTTTGTGACTTCATCTATAAATAGAGATATTGAATATATAAGTCTCATATATTTTTTAAGTCTTAGAAATAGTTTGAATGTAATTGCTTTCATTCAGGAAAAGCTGAGTAGATTTAGCACCATGACCAATATCATTGATGTTTTTTGTGTTTTTTGTTGTTGTTGTTTCATGACAGAGTCTCACTCACTCTGTCACCCAGGCTGGAGTACAGTGGCGCAATCTCGGCTCACTGCAACCTCTGCCTCCTGGGTTCATGCGATTTTCCTGCCTCCGCCTCCTGCTGGGATTACAGGTATGTGCCATCATGCCCGGCTAATTTGTGTGTGTGTGTGTGTATTTTTAGTTAGAGTAATTTTTTCACCGTTTGGTCAGGCTGGTCTTGAACTCCTGACCACAAGTGATCCACTCATCTCAACCTCCCAAAGTGCTGGAATTATAGACCTGAGCCACCGCGCTCGGCCATCACTGATGTTAAGAGCAAATTTCTACCAATTGGGACTACAAGTCACCTAATAATAACCAGTTTAAGGGTAGAGTCATTACAAGGGTTTGGTACAGTATCTGTGTCAAATCATGGTCCTAGGAGAGTATCCTACAGCTTGTGAAAGCCAATTTAAATAAAAGATGACATCAAAATAAAAGATTTTTAAATTATCCGTGTGATTTGAGGAGCAATTTGTACTATGATATAGCACTTATAAGCATTCTTATATAACATAGGTATATATACGTATGTAGTATATTCTGCATAATATACATATGCATCTGCATAATATTCTAACAAGCTTTTACATTATATTACATATTATTAAATATTTGTGCTGCCCCGTACATCACTTGGTAAGCAATTATGTATTTGTGTACATGTATGTGTCTATATATTTACACAGTTGTATGTACATATGTAATATTTTACAATTGGCATGATTTAAATTATTATATAAATCAATATATTGCTATATACATCAATGTTTTGAATCTAGCTTTGAGGTCCAAATATGAGTAGTTACAGGAAACACAGACGAGATGTCTGACCCTAAGGATAGGAGTAGAAGGTGACAGGAAGAAAATGTGCTATCTCTACTGAATCTCATGCAGAGGAAGTGGGCAGGGGATTGAGGAAGAAATGAAAGGCGAGT
The DNA here is from genome assembly GCF_028878055.3 of Symphalangus syndactylus. Classification (NCBI taxonomy): domain Eukaryota; kingdom Metazoa; phylum Chordata; class Mammalia; order Primates; family Hylobatidae; genus Symphalangus; species Symphalangus syndactylus. The sequence continues at coordinate 103,911,720 of NC_072437.2, read as the reverse complement.
GTGCATGAAGTAGCATGGCATGTGCAGGAATCCTGAGTAGGCAGCGTGGTTGCATTGTGTCAGACCTGCACAGTTTGTACAACATGGGAAGAGTCTGAATTTTATCCTGTGAGAGAACATTGAGGCTGGGTGTGGTGGCTTATGCCTATAATCCCAGCACTTTGGGAGGCGGAGGCAGGTGGATCACCTGAGGTCAGGAGTCCAACACGAGCCTGGCCAACATCATGAAACCCTGACTCTACTAAAAATACAAAAATTATCTGGGCGTTGTGGCGGGCACCTGTAATCCCAGCTACTCAGGAGGCTGAGGCAGGAGAATTGCTTGAACCTGTGAGGCAGAGGTTGCAGTGAGCCAAGATTGCACCATTGCACTCCAGCGTGGGAAACAAAAGAGAAATTCTGTCTCAGAACAAAACAAAACAAAACATTGAGAGTTATAAAGTAGAGACAACATCAAATTTACACTTTAGAAAATTATGGCAGAAGAAGGGAGGAAAGACTTTTTTTAAAGATTATTTATTTATTGAGACAGAGTCTCATTCTGTCACCCAGGCTGGGGTGCAGTGGCGCAATCTCAGCTCACCACAACCTCCACCTCCTGGGTTCAGGTGATTCTCCTGCCTCAGCCTCCCGAGTAGCTGGGATTACAGAAACACACTACCAGGCCCAGGTAATTTTTGTATTTTTAGTAAAGACAGTGTTTCACCATGTTGTCCAGGCTGGTCTCGAACGCCTGACCTCAAGTTATCTGCCCTCCTTAGCCTCCCAAGATGCTGGGATTACAGGCATGAGCCACTGTGCCCGGTCTAAAATCACATTTGTATTTTTAGGTAATTTTGGAAACAAGCTATATCCAGGTCAGAGGGGAAGGCAAAAAGAGACAAAGAGATCCACTAGAATTGCATTGGAAGAAATTTTTTCCTTCACTCAATAAACATTTATCGAGCACTTATATGTACTCAGGCACTGAGGGTACGTCAGTGAAAAACAGATAAAAATCCTGGCTCTCGTGGACAGCATATATTATAGTGGGGTTCAATGGCTAACATGAATATAGCACTTACTTTGTGCCTATGATTATTTTAAGCAGTTTACATCTGTTACGTCATTTAAGATAAACTTCAATGTGGTTCTGAAGGAACCAATAGCCATGGAGGATGTGTAGGAATCTTACTCAACAGAAATTCAGGAACCAGGGAAAGCTGGCTGCATTTAGCACCTGGGTGGACATGGATGGCGAAACAAAATGACCCTGAGGTTTAGGTGGCAAGAAGAAATTGAGAAAACAATTTCCTAAAGGATTAAATGTAGCCTACGTTTCTTAATTTTATAGCAGTGATGCAATGCACTTAATTTTTGGCTATTTCTGCATAAAATCAAGTAAAGCAAGGGAAGAATTACGGGGACACAAAATGGTTCTGTTCTTTCTTGGGGATTTCTAAAGTCTACCAACCAGTTTCACAACTTTATTTTCAATTTCTGAAGTGGCACTCTTGAACTATTCTTAAAAACACTGTTTTCAGTGTTCTCAACTCGTGCCTCTAACAGCTGGATAAGTAGAGTTAAAGGTAGCAGGTGGCACATTACAAGATGAAATGATTAAACCTTCCTGTGCTAAAAAATCCAGCAGAGGAATGGAGAGCAGGCGCTTCTCTCTCAACCTGCAGTAATGTAGTCAGAGCTCTCTGGGAATAGAAAGAGGACAATTGTGTCCTCACTTCCTTCATCAAAAGCTACTATGAAGGCTGCTATTTTCTAAGCTTAACATGAAATTAACATGCAGAAAAAAATGTTCTAAGTTGAAAACCAAATATAGCTATATAATTTTATTCCCTAATCTTTTTGTTTAATTTCTTTGTTCCAAGAATACTAATACTCTGCAAAAAAAATGAATCATATCTAATGGTAATTAGCTATAACTGAATATTTCATTCTAGAAACTTCTCTCCTAAAAATGTAAGAATTCTAAGTATAAACCATCTGAAGGTACACTGTTTCTTTAACATAATATTCCCTCAATGAAACATTGCTTATATGCAGCTTATATGCACAGTTTTTTATAAAGGGCAGAACAAGATTAATAAATTAATAACCTTAGTAAACTTGCATTAACTGTTCTGAAACAGAATATTAAGAAACACATTTTTTTCTCATTTATACAAACATTTTTGCTCTTAGAAAATGTACATTATGAAATCAATTCACATTTGTGAAGCAAGAACAAAACTATACTTTATTCATGTGTGTGATTCATGCATTCATCACTGTGTCACAAAGTTAAACTTCAATGAATCTTATTTTTCCTTATTTGCAATGAGGATTAAGTATGACATTTGTCCTTTTGAACTCATTGGGATATTGCAGAAAGGTACAAGGCTTTAATACTTATCAGGTAGAAAGTTTGTGATTGTAGATGTGAAATAAAATTTATTCGTTACCCAATCATTACTTCTAAAAATATTAAAATTACAAGATTCTAAAAAGCACATAGTTTTCCTCTAATCTCAGGAAAAGTAGGATTTTACATTTTCATAAAATAAAATCAAGAAGTACTCTTTTAGTACAAATCGTTTCCATAAGCAACATTGAGTTTTTGAAGGAACTTGTTAGGAGTATCTACATACACACAACACTCATTTTCCAGTGACCCCAGTAAGGAATTTCAAGTTCCTTAATGCCTAAATTTAAAACAAGCTCTTCTCAGTGCCTAAATTTACTAGTTTTCTCAAAGGTACATTTATTTAGTTGCTTTTTTCTCTATGATATTGACTAAAGGGGGCATCTGGCCACTGGGGTGACTATATCATTCTCTATATAACAAAGCATATTTAGGCAATTCCAATATCTGAATAAACAGGGCATTTAATCAATCTCTCCAACCATTTATGGCTCAGTGTATTAGAGATTTGCAATCAAAACTACCCTTTGAACCTCATGTTTGCTAAACCCAGATGTTTCAAAGGGTTATATTTTGATCAAATCAAGACACGGTATTATCCTTCAAGCCTATAAAGTTTACACTTCAACCCTTAAAAAGGAGAAATAAAACATGCAGGCTGAGCTTCAGAGATACAGTGGATTTTTAAAAATTTCTGTTTGGCCATAGTGAAAACTCATTTGTTAGTATTTTTGTAATGAAAATATTTGTTAAACTACTTACAACCTGTGAAATAACTTTGGAAGCCTCCATAGCATTGAAACGTTGCACTACAGAAGGGCTCATCAGGTTCTGACTTTCCATCCCTGTGTATTCCCCCATCTTTCTACCAACACCAAGTGAACAGTCTAACTGTATAGAAAGCTGCTGTGAGAAAGATAGGAGAAAGGAAGAAGAAAGGAAGAAAAGAAGAAAGGGAGGGAGGGGAAATAAAGAAAGAAAAATAAAGAACAGCATAGCTCTGGAAGTGCTCAGAGTAGTTGCTACAGCAGCAGCAGCTACCTGCATAGTTGTTACTATGTGAAAGGAACTGTGCCGCATGAATGATCTTATTTTCATGAATTATCTACTTAATCTTAAAAAGAACCCTATTAGCTAGGTACTATTATTATCCCAACTTTATAAATGAAACTGAGGCTGAGGAAGTCTCAGTCACTTGGCTCAGGGTCACATCACCAATTACGGTAAGAGGCACAAACAGTATTTGTTCCAGCTCTCACTCCTAAAGCTGTGCTTCTAACTGTGATGGAAGAAAAGATAAGCAAGATCAAAAGGCTGGCCTTCCTGTATACACATTTCAAAGAAGTAAGAGGTCTCATAATTAATATGTTTCTAATGTCCCCTTAATTTCCTCCCTTAAACCTAGCCCATGCCCCTCTAGTCTATTTCATCTCCATAAATGGCAGCACCATTCTCTGCTGGCTGTAAAACCCAGAATCATGCTTACGGTCTCCTTTTTTCTTACCCTATACTCCAACTCATCAATAAGTCTTACAGATTTGGATACAACACTATATCAAGCCTACCTTATTCTTCCCATATGACATCTGTCTTTCTGCATCGGCCTCGTGTCAATCTTCCTGTTTCCCCTTGCTGCCCTCCTATAGATCCTCTACACCTGCAAGAATCATCTTCCTAAAACACAAATTGGAACACAATGCTCCCTTGCTTTAAAATGATTTAGTTGGTGATATGGTTTGGCTCTGTGTCCCCACCCAAATCTCATTTCAAATTGGAATTCCCATGTGTCAAGGGAGAAACCTGGTGAGAGGTGATTGGATCATGGAGGCGGTTCCCCCATGCGGTTCTCATGATAGCTAGTGAGTTCTCACGAGACCTGATGGTTTAAAAGTGTGGCACTTCCCTTCACTCACTGTCTCTCCCTGCTACCCTTTGAAGAAGGTACTTGCTTCTCTTTCATCTTCTGTCATGATTGTAAGTTTCCTGAGGCCTCCCCAGCCATGCATAACTGTGGGTCAATTAAGCCTTTTCTTCACAAATTAGCCAATCTCGAGTAGTTCTTTAGACCACTATGAAAATTGACTAATACAGGTGGATTCTCTTTTCTTTAGCACAAAAATCTAAATCACTCCCCTGGGTATACAAGGCTCTGCACCATCGGGCTTTGATCTAGCTCTTCAGCCTCATCTTGTTACCCTCTCTGGTTTGTTCATGGAGCTGCAGGCATGCTGGTGCTTTTCTGGTGACTTGAACACACAAAGCTCAGTCCCTTTGCACATGCTTTTGCTGCCACCTGGAAGGTTTCTTCTTCCCTTCCTCTAGTGGCAGCTTCATCCTGTCCAAGTCTATACTTAAATACCATCTTTCAGGTGCCTTTCCTGACAGCTGTATCTCTATCTGGGGCTTAATTATAACTGTCAGAATACTTTAAACAAAGTTTAACTCATTTGTCTACTGTTTTATTCTAAGGATGAATCTCAGGTCAAAGATCATTACTGTAATATTCATCATTGTTTTCTCAGATCCCAATGGACACCTGAAACATGCTGAGTGGGTGCTCCAAAAATATTTGTTGAGTAATTCAATAAACAAACTTACAAGGAATCTTGTTTTAGCAAATAAGATTCACCATAGAAACTCTGACCCTTGTTATACATTGCATTCTGGTTACCTGTTGCATTATCTTAGGTTCTAGCAAATACAGAATAATACCAATTACCACTGTGTGCTTCTCCTTTGAAAATAACTTTCCACTTCTCCCATCCATCAGAGCAAATGTAAAGAGATGGATTGAGATACTATCAAATTACTAACATATATCACAAATAAATATTTGATTTGAGATTATGGTACATTAATCACCTATGAAAGATATGCTTAGTGTTTAAAGGGTGACTATCATTTGTTCTGAGTAATATGAAATCATGTGAAATTTCTAGAAATCTTCCTAACAAGAACTCATTGTCACCCAAAGATTTAACAACTTAAAAAAATGTTCTCTGAACTAAAGCCAATGAAAACAGTATATTCATATAATGTATAATTTTGGAATGCATCTAAAGAATAATAATAAGTAAAAGTGAGTTTTACTTTTCTATCTAAAAGGTATAAAAACTTGAGTTTATACTTTTCTGTCTAAAAGGTTTAACTTCATTCTTGCACATAGTACAGGTACCTTAATAGAGTCATGCTTTTAAACGCAGGGATCTGGCCTAGAAACACCCTGATGACTTGATCTATTGTGAACTGCTCAGTGAAGAGTGAAAGGCTTACAAACATTCAGCCACAGTAGCCAACACTGCTTCCCAAGATCTGTATTCTAGTAGACCTTGTGCTCTCTTACAGATTAAAAATATTTGTATCAGTGCCTGACATTACTTCACTATCTTATTATAACTCCCTAAGGCACTAGCATCTTTCTTCTGGTTCTCATGTCACTAGCAATTAATTTTATTGCCAAGAATGCTTGTTTTTCTCTCTGAGCTGAATATGTCTGTATAATCTTTTAATGCTTGTACTCAGACCTCTCTTTTCTACTTACTCTATTTATATTTTTCCAGCCCTTGATTTACCTTCAAGCTAATTATCAGTGATGATTTTGCCTTAAACCCCAAAGTTATTGGTCATTTTCAAGCAAAAACTTGTACTCCTTCTATTAAAAATGAAAGGCTTCCAGAAGTCTCTTTGTGTTTGAGGAGTCAATCATCAAATATGGAATAACAATTCAAAAGCCTTGACCTTAAATGACATTTCATATACAGAACTGACTTTGCAGCTTCTACTATGTCAAGATACTATTTACAATATCCTTCAATAGCATATGAATCAAGGATCTTGGAGGATGGAAAATTGGGCACCAAAGGCATAATCAAAGACAGCAGCAAAAAAATGTCTGGCTGTGGCCCAGATAACACAATAATGGCCAACACAGATATTATGTCTGCCGCCCCAGTTTCAATGCCAAACTCAGCAGGCAGAACTCACTGAGACTGCATGCCTATGTCATATGAGAGATTTCAAATAAGGAAGCAGCAAGCTGGTTTTCATAATGAATACAAATGTAAGACTCCTCCTACTCAATATGTCCAGCCAGGTGATCATGTATTCTAATTTTTTCTTAAGCCCATCAAGAAACAAGCTGGATCTGATGCTGAGGCTTTGAGACTTAAAACAAACAAACAAAAATGTTTACACGAGGACTTTTTAATGAAAACTAGAGATACTTTTTGCAAGTATTGTCTTCTACTTCTCCACCTGTCCTAATGTTATCTCATATCACACAAGAAAATACTGGGGTAACTGAAAATACAGTAGTGGTGCTGCTGGCTTGAAAATTTTAGTGACTTATAGGAAATGGTTATTTCCTTTTAGATTTTGAATTGTATAATTATTTAATAATAAACTGACAAGTATTTCTTTTCTGAAAAGGCTTCTTTAAGAATAATATGAGCTCTGAACTGGTGGTTAATATTTCAATCTTAAGTACATTTCACTGAAGATTTTGAAGGAATTTTCACAGCAGTTGATTTAGTTAATTTCATGCGTTTAAAAATGTGAAAGCTTCACTAAAAAACTTTCCTGGTGCCGTAGGGATTTAAATTAATGCTAGGATAGAACAACGTTCTAAAGGAATGCAAAGGGTCTACTGGGAATTGTTTATAGGAGTTTTTCATATAATACTACCTAATTGATCTTTATATCAAAAGAGAGCAATTGTTTTTCTCCTGTTTATCCATTCGTTTATTTTAATATTTGGTAAGTATTTACCTCGTGCTCAACCTTGGCACGGAGGTACAAAGATTAATGATACATTTTTGATATGAAGGAGTTTCTTCCTTACTAATGGAGGTTTTCACATTAGCAAATAATCATAATATGAATTTTTACTGTGAATAAAGTTGGGGATAAAAGCATAAAAAAGAGTGAGACTAATTTTGTCACTGTGATGTTGGGAGTAACTTTGGAGAGGAAATGATATTTGAGCCTGGTGTTGAAGAGTGATTAACAATCATTAGGGTTGAGGGTGGGGCATGCCTGGAATAGTTATGTGAGACCAGCTTTCACATCACAATAAAGAGCTAGAAGGGCCCGACAAAGCACTTTCATGTTAGAATACCTTATAGAAAAATTAGAGAGAGTTGAACACTGAGAAGGAATCAGATAAAAATGTTTGACTACAAAGAGGATAAAAGAATAAATATTTTATTCCCCCCCAACAAAATTCCAGAGTACTAGATCTGGAATTAGAATTCAAAGAGGCAGTCAACAAAGGAAGATGTATTTCCCAGGTCTGTATTATTATAAGTTACCTTTGTGAAGATATAAAGCGTGAAAACCAAAAGAAATGGAAGACAGCTAAATCCATAGGCAGCTGCTACATACATACACAAGCTCATTAGATGAAGCCACAGATAGCGGGAATATATTCCTGAACCTCAGAGTTTGACCTTATACTTTGTAATGATGGATTCACGTATGTTGACTGGCCCAGAACACCTGGGTGAGTGCCTCATTCTGATATCACCTTTTCATTCTCTTTACTAATATTCCAATAAGCATATTGCATTATAAAATAATCATTTTAAGAATTACACTATGAAAATAACTATTGGGTACTAGACTTAGTACCTGGGTCACAAAATAATCTGCACAACAATCCGCCTTGACATGACTTTACCTATATAACAAACCTCCACATGTATCTCTGAACCTAAAACAAAGGTTTTTAAAAAGAGAATTACACTATGATACCAAGAAAGAGTACTACAAAGTTTAGGGCACTACAATTTTGAAAGTATTTTAAAATAAAAATGCACACTTTAGAAAACACAAAGCTCTTTGTCTATCCTAAAAGCAGATCCCACTCTGACTTCACTCACATCTATTAAACATTCCTAGAAAGCTGGTCTGGAGAACCCAGAGGAGTTCAAGAGTTCCCCCTCATCCCTATCCTGACTAAGTGTGGAAGTTATCGCTTATGATTGAGGAAAGAATTTGAGATTGAAAGCAGCCTCTAGTTGCCCAGCTGTGCAGCTTGAAGGAGGACAGTTACTTATTTTGGTGACTCAGTTTCCTCAACTGCCAAATAGAAATCATACTAAGTGTTTTTTTGCTGTTTTTGTTGCTCACAGAGATGTTATGAAGGCAAAACCACATAAGTAACAATAAATAACATAGAAGGTTTAAAACCTAATTGAAAGAACCCTAAGATACAAGGATCTGTGTATGTGTGTGGACATGTGCTATATCAACCAATGTGTATTAAGTCCAAATACAGTAGACTTCCCCTGAGGTAAAGACGCTGATGTTATCTGTTGCTCAGATAGTGCTCTCTTTACTTCTGTCATTTGATGAAAGTCCCAAAGCACTCCAAAACTTCAAAGGTAGTAACTCTTTCCCAAGCATAGTCCTTTTAGTAATGGACAGTCACTAATCCATTACTACACCATAACAGAAGAATCCTGTGGCGAGCCAGATTCCCATGGTAACACAATTAAATCTGAAACAAGAGGTCTGAGCCTTCTGTTCTTCTCAATCTCTTTTCCTACTCTAAATCCCTTAAATTGAATTATGTTTTATTTTTAAGGTTATTCAAGGATTATGGTTGCCCCACTAATTTCCTTAGATAGTTACTGTTATAAAACCAATCACGTTGATTTGAAGAAGATGCATTTATCAGATTGGAAAGCAAGCTGGACATACAGAGTTCTCAATTTTACGCCATTGTGCCCTGACTTGCTTCCCGGGGGTGAAATACTCACGCATTTCATATTCCATCTGGATAATTTATAGATATGCCTACTATCACTGTATAGAGCAGATGACAATAAATCACCACAGCTAATTAAGTTTAAACAGTATTGCACTTCTCATTCAAATGTTAGAACATTTATAAGGCAATGCAAAAATCCTAAAAAGAATTTAAGAATCAGGTTAAAACAATTTAGAGATACCAATGTGACTTTTTAATCTTGCAGGTCTCTGTGTTTATTCTGTCAAAGGATAGTTTTCTTATATCAGGGGAATTAAAGTAAATTCTATTCAACAGCTAGCCAAAATCTGCCTGAGCTCCGTAGGTAATGTTATGCCAGTAAAGAGGAAGAGGGTAAAAAAGAAAATCTGAAATTTTTATCTCTCACATGAAACTATCTCTCTAAAAAGACTCCTAAAATGATACGTTCCTACTTCTATAAAGACAATCTTTAGAGGCCTTCCCACATTTTCAGCAAATTCAAACATAAACCCAGCCCCTTCAGCTGGTCATTCTTCACTTAATATTTTGAAATATGATACTATAGAATGCTTTCCAAAATTGGAATAGAGACCAAAATTTTAAAGTAAATGCTACCATTCCACCCAGGTAAGGTAAAATAATGTGTGTGTGTTTGTGTATGAGCAAAAAAAGCAAAATATTTTATTAAAAAGTACAGAATATTTTAGTGTAATTGCAGCCATTGAATTTGAAACTTTTTTTGGTAATTTTACAGAAAGTCACACTTTTTCTATTGAGGTTTATTCAGTCATCCTAAGAGATAAACGTGGTGTTTTAAACCAATAATTTCATGCTTAAATGTTGATATATGTTACACAGATTTGGATTATTTCAGGGTCTCACTCTACAGTTAGTTACAATAGAATTTCCCATTTGAGCAGCAAGATTCAAGAAGAAGGATTTTTTTTTTATGAGTTGATTTCCTTTTTAGAACTCTATTTTATGCTAAGATCCCTTTCATCAATAGGTAGAATACTAAACTATGATTTGGTTACTCAAAAAAAAATAAAGGCACTCACATGATTGACTCGCTGATTCATAGTAGGAATCAAACAGTTGAACCCAACTTAACACATTTTTTTTGCCTCTCTGGCACACACTCAACAATTGACATTTTTCAGAACTGTGATCACGTTGTGTCCAGTGATATTTTAAACAAATACTATGTAATGCTTCAAAAAACATGGAGGGTAAGATGCAGTCTTTTTGAGATAGACGACATAAAAGTGTATCATTTTTAAAAAGCATCATAAGGAAACAGATAACAGAGTATGAATTATTTTTCTCCTTCCTCTCTCTTCTCTCTCCCATATACCCTCAGTTCTGGTGTCCTGTTCAGATAACACGTGTACTGGGGGAGGTTCTTTTGCTTCCCAAGAAAACATGCAAGAACAAAAACATCTTTATGAGCAATCTGAAAGTGACCAGTTTTTCTCCTCATCCACAGGGTTAGGAAGACAAGAGATCCAAAGCTGAAAGGAGTATAAATAGCAGGCAGTTCTGGGGGAGTAATGAGAATAATATCGCCCAAGAGACTTAGCTCAGAAGTCATATCCTATACTCTCAAGTATTCTTCACACTTAACCAAGAAAAATTTTTAGCTGGACTAGGTCACAAAATCCCCCAAACTAAGAAAATCATTAGAAGTCCTGAGATTGGTGAGATAAAACAGACATTAATTTACTACTGATTTCTTGGTGAATGCAACACATTTTCCATCAGTATTAGTCCACACAGAACCCATGAGCAAATCAGGAAAAAGCAGCTCCTTTGGGCAGCTACACCTCAGTGAGCACATGGCTATGAGTGGAACCGCAGCTGAATTCCAACATCCTCTTACTGACTCAAGTAGGCAAACTCATGCAGGGTGTAATCTGAACAACTAGACACGGAGATCCTATTTATACAGATCTCTCTCTTTAGTGCTTTACAAATAGTAAGACAAAAGTGATATAACTAGAACTTTTATCTATAGCCATTACACAGTAGGATTGTGTCATAGCGAGATTGTAAAATTGTCTACAGCAAATACCAGGTTAAATTTAGGTGATCATGAAATGTTACTTGATAAAGACTTCTTGTAATAATGTCATCAAAGAGCAACCAAGAAAAATCTCTCTCCTTGCCGTCACTACCAGGAGAGGGGAATACTTACCACCATCTTCAACTGCAAAATAGAACACATCACTTGTGGCATTAGCCCCTTCTCTTAAGACATAGCATATTTTCATGTCATCAATGTCAGCTAGAAAATAACCAAAAAACAAGATGATTAATTACCAGAGTAAAATTGATGATTTATTATGGTAAATTTTATTGGCTATTAGTTTTCCTATAAATATGTTGAAATTCCTTTTACCTCCTAACAGAAACAGTGCTGTCTTATTTCTCAGATCTCTAAGCCCTTAGATTTCAGCTGTCCCATGGAAACTTGATCCCTTACACAGATAAATAGAGTGCAAGAGTTAGTTTATAATAATAGCAAGGTGTTGCCCCCCCAGTGGCATTTGCATGTTCATGCACCAAAGGAATGACTATCTAAATATGGAATGTCAGGCACCATGACAGGTGGAAAGGAAGATATTTTGAGGCATGGCAGATTTCCTGGCACTCTTGAAATCACATCCTTTGCCTCCCAGTAGGGAACTGGCCCGCGGAGGACAGAGCTTTGCTCCCCAACGCTGGCTAACTTTTCTTTTTGTGCTGTAGCGGGCTATTTTTTAAGCTCTCCAAAGTTTGAGAGAAAAAAATTAGATGATATTTTCAAAAAATCACATACATTGAAATAACTGATGACTCCCTGTTGAGAAGAAAAAACATCTAATAAAAGTGGAAATGGGCTGGACATGGTGGCTCATGCCTATAATCCCAGCACTTTGGGAGGCTGAGGTGGATGGATTATATGAGGTCAGGAGTTTGAGACCAGCCTGGTCAACACGGTGAAACCCTGTCTCTATTAAAAATTAGCCGGGTGTGGTGGTGCGTGCCTGTAATCCCAGCTACTCAGGAGGCTGAGGCAGGAGAATCGCTTGAGCCTGGGAGGCGGAGGTTGCAGTGAACTGAGGTCGCACCACTGCACTCTAGTCTGGGCAAAAGAATGAGACCCTGCATCAAAAAGAAAAAAAAAAGTGGAAACCTTTATTCATAGCAGACAGTTATATTGCCTCAGAAATGTACCTTATGTTGTTTCCTACTTTATCAAATTCACATGCATACATTTGTTCTCATTACGAAGACACAATTTTTAAAACTTATTCATCTATCTTACCAGTTCCTTTCCTTAATGATGCCACACATACAACATAATAGAAATAATCATTTTGTTCTGTGATACTCATAATAGATTATTAATTGATCTGGGCCAATCAGTGAGTTTCTACGACTACCTAAAGTCAAGATCATGGCTAAAAATAGCTATGACAATGATAGGTAATATTTATCTGTCTAGTGTGTGTTCTACGGTTTTTCCATCTCCTAAAAGCTCTAGTAAGTTCATGCTATGGAATTCAGAGGCTTATAAAGAAGACAATGGCTTTATGAAATGTTAATCTCAGGTGAGGCAAGGCATTAGGATGGACCAATGACGCCACAAATTTCTATAGCTCCACTTTATAGATGTAAAATGTGTGCTCTACCCTGGCTCATAAAGTTTTAAAAGGTGACTCATTATTAGGAACACTTGCAGAAGGAAAATGTGATTTTATAGTTATTGGTACCTTCCTGCTAGCAGAGGTATTTGGAGGTAAAACATGCCTAAGATGTTTGATTCTCCCTTAGCACTTCATTTCTTTTTTAAAACAAAATTGTTAATATAGAGATGGGGTCTCACTATGTTGCCCAGGCTGGCCTCAAGCAATCCTCCCATGTCGGCCTCCCAAAGTGCTAGGATTATAGGTGTGAGCCACCGAGCCGGGCCCCACGTTTCTAACTCTACTATAACTTTCCACACTTCCTGCCTAGTTTCACTTTTATCTTTCTGTATGGTTATCTTTCCCAGTAGATCAAAAACTTCTGGGATTTTTTTTTTTTCCTATCTTAACTTCTCACAGTTCTTTGCTTAGGATATTACAGTAGCAAAGGTGCAAACGTTCCTCAATTTAAAATGAAAGGGCTGAGTAGGTAGATCCCACTTGTATCTCTACCTCTGCATTTATGATATTTCTGCCAGGGTAAGGACTGAAGCCCCTACACAACCCTTTGCCTGTTTACTCTTATAATTCTTAATTGTATAACCTTCACTTTACCAGTAAAAAAATGCAATAAACTCTGCCGACTACACGTCTTTACCACAAGAACCATGACCTCTGGCCATGTGGGGAAGACCCTCTTCCAATGTTTCCACCCCTTCAAATTGCATAAGAAAATCTAAAGGCTCTACTAGGAGAAAAGGCACGGTTTAGCATGCCCGGCATCTGTATCAATGTTTTCTTAAGCAAAATTGTAATCGTTAAGGGATAGTTTCATTGAAATAAATCCTCACTTCAAAACAGAATTTTAAGAACTTTTTTTTCAGATAAAGAAAACATAAATGCAACTATATGGCACTCTGGTACCCAATTTTTCCCTCCAAGTTAGGGCGTGTGTTATTGATTAGCTGGAACATACTAAAACCTTTCATATTTTTCATATAACTAATTAATAATTCATGGTTCAAAAAGAGCCTCTAAAAAAAGCAAGTAAAGACTTTCATCATCATACTGGTATTCTAAAGGCACCTCTACAAATAACATAAACACACATGTTATATGTTTATGTATATATAAATGTATATAACGTCTAGTTTTCTTAAGACACAAAAGTAGTAGCAATATAATCTAATAGCCAAAATGTAATCTTTTTTAAGCAAATATCTAAGAATTATCTAGATTTTCTTCTAGTTGTTAAATATACATTAAATTTATTTCAGTTTATCTACAAAATTATTCCATGAGATTTTTTTATTTGTTTTTAATTCTAAGTTCATTAACATGTCAGGCAACCACATATGGTTCAAACTCTTTGAAGACATTTCTGCTTTCCTGAAACTGACTTATAAATTATCCCACAGAATATATCATTATGTACTTATTGTAGGGAAGAAAAATCCAGGTACTTGAGACATGCAATTTAGATCTGGGTTAGGGGGAGCAGGGGCAACTTGGCAAAGAGGTGAAGTTTGAAATAAATAAATGATATCCATAATTTACCTAATTATATGTTGTTAACTTTTCATCAATTTAATAAGTTTTAGAAAGGAATTAATTTTTTTCTTCTAGGAACCATTTAGTCAATCAATTTAGGAATAACCTTCTCTGGCCACCTGTGCTAAATTGACCTAATTCAACGCATTGAAAATCCATCAAAATATAGGTTTATCTTATCCCTTCATGATAAAGCAAAAACAAAAACAAATAAAATGACTGCATAGTCTTCACTGTAAGCACTGCTTTCATTTCTCCTACTGGAAGAAGAGCCATGGTAGCTTTCTGATGGCGCTTTCTCCGTTTTTTAAATCACTTATCTAATCTCCATAAATAACAGCTATGAATCAAACTCTAGCCTTGACTTGTTCGAATGAGTGCTGTGTGATTAAATACCAACAGCCTCCCTAGTCAATATTTTGGTTTGTATTGGAATGTGAAATTTTCCTTAAAAATTCTTAAAAAGTCACATCACATAATAAGCATAACTTCCCTACATTTACAAAGATGATAAAAATTAATCATGGTGACTCAAAGTCAGTAAGAGACAGAACAACTGCCTATAATGAAATAGCATAATTTTTAGAGTTCAAAATTTCAGAAATAATATTCTAATATTGTGAGCTGTTGGACTTAGTCCACAGAAGTTAAATTAAATCATTTGCCTGTCTTCATCAAAATAGTCCTTTTAAAAATCTCTAAATCAGATTTCTTTTTCAGGTCAGAGGAGTAATTTGAAGAACCATTTTCTATTATCTAATATATTCCTTTCATTCTCTTCCCTTTCCATGAACATAAACCAGTGTAAGACAGCATGGCATCACTAGCCTCAGAAAGCCTTCACATAAAAGTTTCCTACTGGTCTGGCATGACACTTGGCACTCTGAGGTTTTCCTGTCCCTGCAGGCCCTGGAAGACATTCAGGCTTTTAGCCAAGAATCAGGAGGTTGGAGTGTGGAGCTATTTGCCAGCACCTAAAACTGAGAAGTAGTTCACTTTAACACTGCATTTTGCTACATCTATGTTTATTAAAGCATTTGTTATCTAAGAGTACAACACAGTTGCAGGAAAAGAACACCCCCATTGGGATGCCCTGGGGTTAAGCTCCATCTCTACCCATGGATCCCACATAGGAAAGACCTAGTGTCCATTCTGACATGGTGAGATTTTCATGAAAGCAACCCAAATCCCACTCTAATGAAAGTTGCACGTTCTACAGAACGGAGCCCTGACTCCCAAGCCAGCATAATGAATGGGCTTCTCCCTTCCCTCACTAAATAACTCTGCATAGGACACTTGTCCTTTCTGCCTCAGATTGTGTCCACCCACAAAGGAAATTCAGGTTAGAAAAACCCTGTTGCCTAAGACTGCAGGTGCCTGAGGCAAATGTTTTTTGTTACCGTGTTTGCAACAGGTGAGAGAAGAGGTTCACAATGATGAAATAATTTCCCCCTTCTACTATTAAGCTTGTTTACCTATCTTCATGTTCTTAGTAATGAATTAGATGTATATTTTGGTGATGAACACATTGGTATTTTATACATCTTTAAGTACACTTTCCTTTTTCACGTATATCCTAGTAGCATGCCCTGCACATATCATTGTTATAACTCTAGATAGGTGTTTATCAATTATGTCTCTGGATGAGTATTTGCCTGTCATGAAATATTATTAAAAAATTTTTAAATCTACAAAGTAAATAAATGTAAACAAATCTTTTAGTTACAAAGTTCCTAACAACCATAACTGTGTCAGAGCAATGCTCCTAAAATTTAATCAAAGTAACCTAAGTGTGAGGGCTTTTTTGGTAATTGATAATGACAGCAATGTGAATAAATAGTATTTAGAAAGCACATCCTTCATCAAGGTGCCAAAATGCTTCATGAACCACCTGCAGCACACAACACAGAGGATGCGTTGGATAGGCATGGCAAATGGAGCAGAATTGGAAAGCCTGCTTCAATTTTAATTCACCAAAGTTAGCCTCCTGCTTCGGCAGCCTATCCTTGCCACTTTCAAAATACATCAGTAGTCCCTCTAATGAAGGTCACTGAGATGGGAGGTAGGACAAGAAGGGTGCTGTCCTCCCAGGGAAGTGAGTCCCTGTATTCTCCCCATCCCCTTTGTTTCCTTTCCTTCTCTTGGACTCTAATTTGATGCTCTGTTTGTGAGGCTTTCGGTGAAGCCATATTCTTAGGAAACAAGGATAACCAAGAAAAGAAACATCAAACATACCTTGTGTGAACTGAGCAATGCTGTGGTTGCCTTTGTCCAGGTTGAGGAGATATCCATGTTGAGGGGCCTCTGTCACAATAAACCTAAGAGAAATGTGCAGGCTGTCTCTGTCCTCCACTTTCAATATTTTGCTTGTGATCATGAACCCCAAGTGGCCAGTGACTAGAGTGCGAAGTGTAGAGGCTCCCTTATTCACTGCGATTTGGGGGACACTGTTGTCAACAGCCAAGACCTGGATCTTCATTACTTGGGGTCTCCTTGTTTCAAATACCGTATCAGGAAAAACATAGAAGTCTGTATGGGTGCCATCAGTCACTGTGAAGGAGAAGCTATCTTCACTTGACTCGGTGCCATCATGTTTGTAGCTGATTAAGTTTTCATTCAAGTCTTGCTTGGTAAAAACCATGACAGGTCTGGTATTGTTGAATAGGAGATGGCCATGAATAGGCACCTGGGTGATAGTGAATTTCAGGAGCTTGTCAGGAGTATCTCTGTCTTCAACAGTGAGCTCAAAAGGAGTAATCAGCTTGTTTTCACTTTCACTGATGACCAGGTTGTGGATGGTGACCACTGGCTTTTTATTGTCCACATCGCTAATGGAGATACGGAATGTCCGAAAGACAGGGTTACGTCCATCGGTGACTTCAAACTCAAAACTGTCCATTTTCACTTCATCATCAGCTGTGTGGATGTAGTAGATTTTGTTTCCAGCCAGTTGCAGCTGAGTGAAAGATGTGATGGACACTCCAGGCTGATCTGTGCACTCCAGGTGACCTCGCATGGGAGCCCTGGTGATGGTAAAAACCAAGTTTTCATCAGGGCTGTTCAAGTCACTAGTGCTTAGTAGGTCTGTTGTGAGAGTGACCTTGCCACCTTCTTTCAAGGACACTCCCTTACTTATCACATCAGGGAAGACAATGTCAATGCTCCCGATGGACACATAAAAGTAACGATCTATGAGGGGATTTATTCCATCAGTCACGTCAAATTTAATTAGGTCCCGAATGCCCTCTCGCCCCAAATGGACATACTGAATTAAGTTTCTGTCTACTTCATCCTGGGTAAAATTCATGCCCAGTGTGATATTTTCAAAGGCACCAGTAGGTTTTCGTCTCTGTAATAAGCCATGTCCTGGCCCATAACGAATAATATAAACCAAAGATTTGTCTTCTGAATCTAAATCTGTTGCCATTAATATTTTGTTGTTGATAATCTTGGTATCCCCAATTTCTATTTCTAGTCCATTATTGACAGTCATTCTGGGCGTCTCATCATCAACAGGGATAACTATAATGAGGACCATCTTTTCCACAGAGTGCTTCCCATCTGTTAGTTTAATCACAAAACTATCTTCCTGGGTCTCAGAGTCATCATGCTCATAAATAATGCTGGAACTCTCTATGATCTGGTCCAAGGTGAAACTTTCGACCAAAACCGTGCCATTTATCAGCTGATTCATGATGTGACCATGAGTGGGGAATTGGGTAATAGTGAAAGTTAAATCATCCAGGGGAACATCAGCATCAGCAGCATTGAGAATGGGTGTATCAATTACCAGACTCATGCCTTCCATCACCATAAATTCTCTCATAAACATCTCTGGCTGTTCATCGTTGGTGGGAATGATTACAATGGGGAAGAACTGTCTCTCTGAAAAGTTAATGCCATCAGAACAACGAAATATAAATCGGTCCTCCACAGGTTCCACCCCTTTATGGACACTCTGGACATAGTTTATGTGGCCCTGCCTGAGATCTTTCAAATTGAAAGCACTTATGGCAACCCCTGCTCTTGATTTCTCAGAGCCTGGTGCTGGAGAAATGTTTTCAACATAACCTGAAGTAGGTTGAATAACTATAGTGCACAAGATGTCATCATTCAGGGAGTCAATATCTTCAGCACTTATATGCATTGATGTTATAACACTTTTATCACCTTCCATTACTATCAACTGTTCACTTACAGAGATTTCTGGGGCCTGGCTATCAACAGGCAGGATGGTCACCCATATAGTAACTCCTTGGATAGTATTGCCACCAATTCTCCATTCTTGAGACATATCTGACAGACTCAGGTTAAAAGAATCCGCTTTAGGCAATAGACCTATCTCACCACTGGTGTGGGTATATACAACAGAGCCCTCCAAGATGTCCCTTTGAGTAAACTGCTCTGCTGGAATGCCATTGACCAAGATTTCCCCATACAAAGGTGGATCTTCCAAGAGGAAAGTCAACATCAAGTCATCAGTTTCCTCATTGGTCCCCTTCATAACATTGGCAGTGATTTCAGTAGCCCCATTTTCTAAGACATCTAGATAGGACTCCAGAGTGCCAGTAGGATGGCTCAGTACTGGCACTTCATCGTCCACTGGCCGGACATTCACTCTGAGAGTGATGGGCACCACATGATGTCTGTCGCTGACTTCCAAAGAGCAGCTATCAGTCAGGAACTTGTCCCCATTATGGGCATAGGAAACTCGGCCCTGTTTTATGTCCTCCAAGTGGAAGAGACCACCTACATGCAGGATCTGTCCAGACACTCTCATGTGGCCATGTTTGGGTGCCTGAGTGACAGTGAAAGAGATATGAGCAACATCAGTGTCTACATCATTCACGTGCAACTCTGTCTCACTCAGGATGTGCTGACCCTTCTCCTGAATAGTGAAGCCAGTGTTGAGGATCTCAGGTGGCTGGTTGTCCACGGGCTGCAAGTAAAGGGTAAAGGTGCCTGGAGCCACATTCCCAGCTCGGTCTTCCACCTGGAACTGGAACTGGGCCACTCGAGTAGCCACGCCCAGTTCTTGAACCGGGGGTCTGTAAGCAATTTTATGATGGTTGATCTGGGCTTGGGTAAAATGGGTCACCACAACTGAGGGGTTGTCAGTCAAGACCAAGGTACCCAGTGGGGCTGGCAGGTGGTTTTCGTCTGTGTCTGTGGGGGGCTGAATCACTGTGTAACGTAGTTCTCGGTCATCTGTGTCTAGGTCAGTGTAGCGCAGCCACTTCTTCCTCAGTGGTGTCAGCTGGGATTCCTGTACCATCATACGAAGGGGACAGCCACTGCCCAGCTCCGGAGGGAGGCGATCCACAGGATGGATACGTATCACAAACCGGTGTAGCCCGGACTGATTAGGAGGGTCATGGTTATCCTGGACTCTAAATGTGAACTGGTCTGTGACTGGCCTAGGACTATGGGGCCCAGAGTGTCTATAGAACAGCCTGCCCTCTGTTATGTCCTGCTGCTGCCACTCTGTCACTGTTCGCTCATAAAATGCTCCCTCCTTCCTCCAAAGGCCTCTGAGAAGCTCCTGCTTCTCATGGGGAGGGTGAGTTTGGCGGAGAAGTAGATGCCCCGTAGTTAAGAAGGGTGACTCCAGCACAAAAAGCAGCAGTGAATCATCTGAATCCATGTCAGTTGCACTCAGGGAAAGGGGCGGAATGGGCACTGTTTCACCCTCTGCCAGTGTCAGCCCCGTGTTGGCATTGAGAACAGGTGGCTGGTCATCCACAGGCACTAAGGTGATGGGGAACAGAAACTGTACCTGGTGCCTGCCTCCTCCATCCACCATGCGAAGCACCAGGTTGTCGCTCAGCGAGCCGTCTTTATCATCATGCTGGTAGACCACCTGGCCGGCTGCCAGCTCAGCCACTGTAAAGCTCTTGGGAGCAGAGCTGCCACTGGAAGCACCCGGAATGACAAGATGACCATGCCGGAGCCCAGCCACCACCTCTAGCCGCACTGCTTCTAGGTCATCCTCATCGCTGATGACCAAGTTTTGCGGACCACTGCCTGCAGGGCCTGTGAGGGGCCGAGACTGACCCTCATAGAGAATAAGACCGGTATTCCGGGTGACCACCGGAGCCATTGTGTTCATGGGCTTCACCACTACCATGAAGGCAAAAGGGTCTGAAGCTGCTCCTTCTAGATCCACGACCTCCAATTCCAGTTCAAAGAGGCGCTCCTGGTCGGAGTCTTCAGAGGGGGGCTGGTAGGCAATCTTCAGGAGCCGCAGATCCCTCTGAGTGAAGGAGGAAAGGGGCAGGCTGCGGTCATCGGTGCTCACCAAGTAGCCCTGGCCAGGCTGGAATGGAGAGGTAAGGTTGAAGATCAACAGGTCAGGGGGAGACTCAGCATCCTCGGCTGCCAGCATGTCTGGGGTCAGGGCCGTCAATACAAACTGGTCCACCTCCATCATCATCATGGCCACGAAACTGGGCTTGGGTGCAGTGTTCTCGGCCCCTCCTCGGATCCTCACCAGAACCTGGAAGTGCTCGCGTTTCAAAGCGGGGCTGCCCACAGGTGCCCTTCGTGAACGCAGCTCCACCACCATGGGCATCCAGTCCCTGTTTGGTGAGCGACTGGCGGCTGTGTGGCGATAGCGCACGCCTAGTTCCTGGAAAGCTTTGCAGTCCATCAGGAGAGGCTCCGGGGCGCCTCCCTCTCTGGCTCCTCCAGGGACCTGCGGGTAGTGGAGGAGTTCTCCATAGCGAGGCAGCGCGCCCAAGCCGGACAGGATGCCCACGCGGCACTCCTCTGTCTCGGGCTGGTAGGCGAACTCCAGGCTCCGCGCGTCCAGGGCATTGCTGGTCCCCAGCAGTTCTTCCACGACCAGAGGCAAGTTCCGAGTCACAACCTCCAGCTGGGTGAAGACCACCTCCGCCTCCAGTACCAGTGGTAGCACTACCGCCCCTCCGGGCGCGTCATAGCGCAGCTGCAGCCGGACGCGGTCCCGAGACGGGCTGCGCGCGCCCAGGTGAGAGTAGCGCACCTCGCCGGGGCCGAACTCGCACGGGAAGCGCTTGGGACTCAGGCGGCCCGGTCGCTGGGCCAGTGCGTCGTTGTCTAGTACCGAAACCGCGCAGCGGTCCCCGGGCTGCACCTGCAACACCAGGTCATGCAGGGGATCCAGCCAGACTTCACGGCCGAAAGGCACCCGGAGTCCGCGGTTCGCCAGCACTATGGCCTCCTCAGCAGGGACCCCTGCAGCCCCCGCGAGACCAGGGGACAGCAACGCCCTGCCGAAGGCAGCGGGCTGTGCTGGGACGCGGCTTACCAGTGACAGGAGAAGCAGCAGCAGCAGCAGCAGCCGGCGCGGCGGTGGCGGTCCTGGTTGGAAGCTGGTGGAGTTGCCCGTCCAGCGCGAGGATAAGCCGGGAGTCTCAGCTGCGTGCATGGTCCCGGTGTCCAGGCTCGGACAGGTCAGCCCGAGGGCACGCGAAGTCAGTTCCCCCGCAGGCAACAAGAGACGCCGCCGGGAAGTGCCAGGAACTACGCGCGCTGCCCGCGGGGCCCTCCTGTAGCCGGGGCTGGGCCAGAAGGATGGCAAAGTTGCGCGGCGCCGTCCGGGCTGGAGCCGCAGCCGAGGAGCCGAAGCCTTCCCAGCCCGTCCAGCTCCGCCGCTAGCGACTCAGTCGCGCGGAGAATTGAATCCTCCGCTTCTACTTTCCAGGTCCCGGGCCCTGGGCTTTGAGGGAAATCCCTCCCCTCTCACCCCCTCACTCCTCCCCGGAGGCCAATCGTTGGCCGGGGAAGGAGGCGCGGAGCTGAGGGTTGGGTGGTAATTTCTGCCAATCAGCTCTTGGAGGCCAAGGCGGGGAAACTGCGGAGAGGGGAGGAGACAGAGGCGCAACAGGTTGTCCTGAAGTGAGGGGAGAAGAGGCCCGGAGTTGCCCACCCTGCTTGCGCTTCGCTCCGGGCTGCTATTAATAGATCCGGTGCTCCTGCAGAGGAGCCGGAACACTCTGCTGGGCCGGACTCACTTCGTCTGCCGGCGACCTTGGGTCACCCATTTCGGCCACCCCCACCCCTCCGCCCTAGTCAATGAAACGCCGCGCAGGGCAGGGCCATTTCCCAAGGAAACTTGCAAACCCAGGGGAAAGTTACACGCAACGCTTTTTGAGTTTGAAGCGAAACCCAGAGCGTTTGAGAAGAAATTCTGGGTCGTATTTGCAAAAGGACAGCTGGAATTAAAAGCCATAGCTAGGGCAGGTTGCACTCCGGCCCAGCCCCCTTCTGCGCGCCCCGACGCTGCTTTCTCCTCACAAATTACAACGGGCACAGTCCTCCGACTGGTGAGTTTTTAACAAGCCCCTCCTTTGCAACCGAGGTTCACAGGGTAAAAGGAAAAAAGGGCATTTGGAATGCGTGAGAAATGCAGTCTGATCAGAATTGCTAGTCTTGCACCAAAGAATAAATTCTAGGGAATGTGGCCCCAGGCTCTCCCAAATCCGACTCTGTTAGGGTAGCTGTCATTAGAGACGTTCCTGTTCTCTTCGCAGTAATTAGACCAAGCACAAACTAAATCTACTTGTCAGCATCACATTTCTTTGCATGCCTCGAAAATTGGTAAATATCCGGAGGGCACACTAAAGTAGTTTAGCTCTCATTTCAGCCAGCGGGTTTTGAAGTCAGAGTTTGAGCTCTTCCTGCCCCCTTGTGTTTGTTTGGTTTTAGTAGCGTGTAGATTCCCTTTCTAAAAGGTTTTCTATCAACTCTCCTCCCCCCTCAAAAAAGACCTCTTATAATTTAAACTTAATCATTTTCGGATTGGCTCCTAAGCAATCATAGTCAGAATGTTTTATTTAGGATATTATTTTTTTCTCCAGTAATGCAAATCTGATTGCTAACAGGAGCATAGAATTGGAGTAATAGTCATAATTAGTCATAATTGCCCTTTTCCTGCTCCAAGGGATTTTGAATTTGGAAAAGAGGGAAATATAAGAAACTGTTAATGCCTTTTTACATTTCAGTCTAAATTGAAGCTAGAAGTTGCCTATGGAGGTAATTTCAGTAAGAAGTGCCTATCCTTTTAACCCTTTGTGTTTTCAGCTTGAGCTCCTCCAGACCAGGATTTTGATCCTTGCTTGACACAGTTACAGCTATTTTCCAGGCTGCAGCACAAACTGTACGTAAGTATGGCTGGGAGATGCCAGATTCCTCTCCATGAAACCTACTTAGTGGTGTCTGTCTCCAGGAATCAAAGACAGGAAGTTCTGAAATCTTTCAAAAAGAAGCAAGAGATCAATTTAAAGGAGTCACTCATCCAAGCAAGTGTGCGAGCAAGCAAACAGGTAACATTTAGTTAATTAAATATTACTTAAGATTATCTGTGTGCTGTGCATTGTTTGAGGAGCTTTTAACTACCACTTAGAAATTGATGGATACATTTCACAACTTATTACAAAATGAGCATCCAGGAGCATAGAAGGGATGTGGCCCTTACTTTAAATACATCAGAAAATCCCCCATCTAACTCTTTACCAATTTCCTATTTGCTTTGTCATTATTATTTTATAATTTATTATGATTATTTATTATTGCATACAGAATTCAAATTGTGGAAACATGGGAGGAAATTCTGCTATTTCCTGTTCCAAATTAAAACAAATAAGATGCCAAGTAAACTAGAAAGCCAATTTCAGAATACGGCTCTTTTTACAGCATATTTCAAACTATGGTTGTGTGTTTGTATTGAAAAATGTCATCTGGAAACAAAGTGGCCCTTATCCAGGAATTGTGACCCTGGGTAAATTCTGAGCAGAACCAGACTAACAGCTTGACCCTTGATGCTTCTTAGTGGCTCCAGGGCTTTCCTTTCCTCCTTTTAAAGTCCAACTCTGTTTGACTTGCAAGCAATGATAAGATCAGCATTTGAAGTATGGTAGTATGCCTCAAGGGCAGAGTTCAATATTTTGTTTCATGGTAAGAAAAATACAGGACCACATTTATTTTTACGTAGCCTAACGAAATCAATAAACTATAATCTTTTTGACTTTTTAATTTAGTCTGCCTTGACTGAAGTGATAGAATGATTTTTAGAGATTATTATTATTTTTTGGTAAATGTCTTAGTTATTTGTCTTGTAAATCAAGTAGAAGGTAACACAAACTATCATTTGGCTAAATATATTTTGCATTGATGATCATCGATAAAACAATGAGATGTCAAATTTTCATTTGAGAGCACATATTATTGATGAAGATCATCTCTGTTTAGGGTCATAGTTCAGTGTTAAAAGATATGAACGCTAAAATAGCAAGAAAATTATTATTTTACAGTCAGCATTCTCAATATCATGAAGAATAAGTTAGCAAATGTGATTTTTTTTTCTTACAAAATTCGAGCTTAACATTTCACTTCTTACTTTCTTAAGCCTTATAACGCTTCCTATACATACCATGGGCAAAATATTCCTTAAAATACATTCTTAAATTTGTTTGCTACTTTAAAGTCACACCAAAATGTTTTCTTATATCAACTTAAAGTTAAAATTATTGATTGCTAAAACTCACAGACTAAGATTAAGCACTAGAGAACTTGTTTTCTAAAATAAAGGAAGCAATGTAATTAATTTATGATTCAGGCAAGCTATTTAGGTGGAAATACGATGGTAGGTCTAGGACTGGAGGTCAGACTGGAACTAAAAACACATCTAGTTAAATTTTGAGAATGATAGTTTTCATTATGTAGTTTATTTCATTTTCCTTATGCTTCTCCACTGGATCATAAGATTCCAATAGAGAAGATTGCCTTATAGACACTTTAAAAATACAGATGAATTATTGAAGTTTCTTGTGAAACATCTTTATTCATTCTCAACAAATGTTTATTCTTCAATGGCATCAAACCATGGTTTGACTATAAACACAAAACTTCACCGATTTCAGAGCAGCACTGAGGGGTTAGTACAAACAGCTACGGACTCATTAACCAAAAGTTGGGTTCCAGTAGTGGTTTTGACATCCACTAAATCATGACTTATAGCAATCCTCTTTATGTTTTCCGACTATAATCTTCTCAACTGTAAAACAAGAGAATCAGTCTTTGTGGACAAATTCCCTTTTGGTTTTAATACGCTTGTGGCATAAGACCAAATTTATGGATGACCTGCTATTTTACTTCCTCGTGTCCCTTGGCCATTGGCTATAGGTCTCATTCTTGCCAGAAAGACTATTAATCAAAAATGTATCACTGCTACTAGGTCAGAAAATGTAGAACTCAAATTCATGTCCCTTGCCAATGGCTCAATTGCTTCTGCCTAAAATATACAGAACAACATTTGTATTAATTGACGTGGACAGCTTAAATACAACATCTCTAAGTAACTATTTTTAAATAAAAAATAAAATTGAAATAAAAGTCTAGAAATGCAAAACTTAATTAAACTCATCATAAGGATAGGCGAATTTTCAAGATGGATTTATTACTGAGTAACACATGGCTTCACAAGCGCCCAGACTTTCCAGACAAAGCTATGTTCAGATGGGAGTCCGTGTGGGGAAGAAGAAAGAGCACTGGACTAGAAGCCAGAAAACCTGTTTTGAAACTGGCCTTTCCATTTGCTTGCTTGAAGCTCAGGACCAGTTACTGTAATCATCTCTAAAAATGTATAATTGAGGAGGAGGTCATTTATATACAAATATAAAATGTAATATGTATTTATGTATAGGTATATATGCAAAGTGGAAATGAAGAGAAAGGATCATTTTTTTCAAACACCTTTCTCTCTTTTCTCTCTCTCTTTGTGTGTATTTTCTAGATTTATTTCTTACAATTTAAATGAAAGATTAGGATGTTTCATTATAATAAATGATAATATACCTATCAATTATATCTATTGGTTATTAGTTTTCATTTATCTGTATTTCCATTCTTTCTAGTTGCTTCATCTTTAATTACAATTATGCTTAATTTTTCTCATCTGTGGAATAGCAATCTCCCTTAACAAAGATAGCCCCTCAATCTTTGCACACATCTCTGTCTTTCAGAATCCTGTGAATCATGTACATCTGCTTCAACTTTTTCATCAAACTGACTCATGAACCTTCTATAAGGTGATGCTCACGTCACAAGTTACCTTGACCACAACTCCTATCTCTCTCTCCAGTCTATCAAGTTGGGGAAAATCTGTTTCCACAGGGTGTCTTACAACTGTCTTCTCTTTCCACTACTGTCTGTCATTATCCTAGCTCAGTTCACCATTATTTTTCATCCAAGTTTCTTTGAATTACAACCTCTCATGCTTATTGAATGAAACTCATTCTCTTCATCTTTACATTCCATACTTAACTACAGATTTTTTTGTGAACACACCAACTGTCTTGCTTCTAGACCTTTCCTCATCTCACATGTTTTTACCTTTAATTTTTAGTTCACTCTGTTCTTTTTTTTTTTTTTTTCTGTAACATTATCCCTATCTGTCCTTGGGAATCAGTCAGCCTTACAGACCATTTAATACTTCCTCATTTCATATTAGAGGAAACAGAGAAAGGAGGTTAAGACCTGGGAATCAAGCTGAAAAGAATGAGAGATTCCTGATTCCAAGGACTGGTGTCTATATCCTACATTATGGACAGTTTGACCTGCAAGGATGATTTTGAATCCTTCCTTTTCCATGGAATCTTTGTCATCTATGCACTTTAATACAAACTGTGCAACTTTTAACTGTTTTTCACCACCTTCTTCCTTTTGCACCAACTCCATTGTGTATTTCTCATGTGAGGCCACTCTCTGCTACCATAAGCTGTGTTACACTTGCCTGTGTTCTTGTGCCTGTTACTATTTTGAAAGCATCTTGAGCTCACAGACTGCATCTTGCTCATCCTTTAACTCCATAAAAGCCTTAATAAATACTTGTCACATTAAATTCGATTACAGTTTATTCTTTCTCAAGTACTTTCAATTTAAATAAAACTCAGCCAGATTTCACAACAGCTTTCTGAGGGAACCAAGCATATTATTCAGTTTTCTTAGTAACAATCAACAGAAACTGACTTTGGCTGAATTAAGCAATAGAGAAATGAAAATATATTGAATAGTTCCCATAATTCCTGGAAACACTCAGGATCTCGGAAGATTGCGCATAAAGATCAAAACAAATGAACAGGAACCAGAAGTTGAGGCCACCCCAAGTAATGGTCTGGTGGGTACTGCACTGTGGTCTCTGCTGGACACTAGGCCCTGCAGTGACCCCTACCCTGGCCCGCACCTGGTATGAGTCAGCAGCCCTGAAGCCTCTGTCTCTGTTGCTCTTGGACTCTATGTCACTGTAGCCACTGACCAAATAAACATTTCTCTGTCACTGGGAATTCAAACGTCTAAGCAGGATGGTATTATTCAAGCTTAAGTCATACGCCTATGCCGTGGCTGCCCAAGACACAGGAGAACGAGGAGTGAGTGTTGGCCTTTTGGACTCCTAATGTTGAGTGGCTGCCCTACCACTAAGAATCCTGCTATGGCAGTTTCTCACTTCATGGTAGGGGAGAGGTTTACATTCAGGGAAGCTCAACACAACCACGGCTCATCGTAACAGGACAAGTATCAACATTAGCATTTTATATTTGAGGAAACTGAGACATCACAAGGTTCAGTAATTTTTACAAGTTTGCGTAAGTATGGATGAAATTAGAATTAAATCAATTAGTTAGATAAAATTAAAGGACTTGGAATTTAAGTCATCTAACTACTACTTTGCTGCTGGTCTGTTCTTTCTTTTCCAAAATTATATGACAAAAATAACTTTTTTTTTTTTTTTTTTGAGGTGAAGTCTCGCTCTGTCATCAGGCTGGAGTGCAGTGGCGCGATCTCAGCTCACTGTAGCCTTCGCTTCTTGGGTTCGGGCAATTCCCCTGCCTCAGCCTCCTGAGCAGCTAATTTTTGTATTTTTAGTAGAGACGGTGTTTCACCATGTTGACCAGGATGGTCTCGATTTCTTGACCTTGTGATCCACCCATCTCGGCCTCCCAAATTGCTGGGATTACAGACGTGAGCCACCGCGCCTGGCCTGTTCTTTCTTTTATATCCTGAAATATACCAATTTTTACTTTCAAGAAAATTTGGCAAATCCTTCCTACTCTTTTCTTATGCAGAGAAGGGGTGACTGAGGACTTCAGCAAGGAGAAAGTTTCCTTGGAGCCTTACCTTCTGACAGGCTTTGGAGGTGGGAATTACAGGATGTGCACAATTGGGAACCTACTCAATCCACACAGTTGTGAAAACCCTTCATATTGAGGAAAGTCATAAAAGGAAGAGGTAAGGGAGGAAGGCCAGATCATCGTGGCTGCAGAGAGCTGAGCTGAGCCAGCAACAAACACTCAGTGTAGGCTGAGTTTCAGCATAAAAGGCTTGACTTGCTTGCCTTTAAAATAGTTAAGTTTTCCCAAATGTCTGATGATGCCATTTGTTAAGATCTTTTTGAAGCCTGGGGCATTAACATTCCTGGATTTTTCACCTGTAAGTTTTTAAACAAAATTCAGTACAAAGGAAAATTTAAACACAGTTTAAACAAGAGACCACCACTCAGCTGAGCACAGAAAAACTAAACAAAGAACAAATAAGGAAAAAAAATTTATCTTACCGAAATTTACATTACAAATTTTAAAAATGATGAGATAATTTCTGTAGGTTTCTTGCAGCAATCCTATTTTTGAGTCTTATTAACAGGCCTCCACTGTAATACCTATAATGTCCTTGGGAGATGAATCGTGGCATTTGACGGAAGACCCTCTGAGGTAGAATGTTCTCTCCTTTGTACTTCTAACTTCAGCAAAGTTCTGTAAAGCAGAGTAATCTAAGGGATATAACTTAAATTTAGAAAGAAAATTGTATTTTAATATGAGGCTAATAGTGTACACACTTTTAGAGAGAAAAAGAACTCTTATAGCTTCAGAAGATAATTATAAAGCTATAACACAGAGAAACAATTGCAGATTTATTGTCAGAAATTATGGTTTAAGATGAATCAGTTCTTGAAGATAACTTCATTGGTAAATTACTGAAAAAGTCCCTAAAATATTCTTGTTTCCATTTTTTTTGGTTTATGAATTAACCTCTAGATTATCAGTAATTTTCCAGCCCTCTCCTAGAAAGATGCCTGCCTTGTTCATGCTGGTGCCCTATCTAGGATCTCAGGCAGTGTTCCTAAATTGCTTCCAAGAAGCTTAGCCAGTTTCCCAATCCCCTGCCTTCCTGTCTTGACTTCAGCCTATAACTTGTGCCACCTAGGACAGGTGGTCATTTGGCTGCTGCTAGAAATCTGCTAGTGGAAAGAAGCTTGCTGCTCCAGGTGGAAGCCAGGCTCATTCCTAAAACACTATAATTATTAGAAACACCATCCTCTATAAAGGCAAAACTGCCTCCTGTGACTTCTATGTGTTCTCTTCTCCAACATGAAACAGAATCTATCAACTCTGTCTTCTCCAGGACAGCTCTTCAGGTTTTCCAGGTCAGCAATCACATTCCCATCGTGTGACCGTATCTCCAGACTAAACATTGCTGCTTCGTTCAACTGTTCCTTGGGGCATGTTTCCCAGACCCTCATAATTTTGTTTGCTGTGCTTTTCTAGTGTCTCCTTTAAAAGGTGGCACCAAGACCCAGGTAGCTAAGCTGAATTTGAACCCAGGTAGTACAGATGTCATGACTGGGTTCTTCTACACTAGACTCCTGTCTGTCAACACAGTGGCTCCATTATTTGTGTTTCAAAGATATATCCAAGTGAAATAAGCTCCATTATTCTGTTAAACAAATTTTGAAACAGCAGAAGGAAATTAGTTGGAAAGATCTCCAGCTCCATTTTTATCTCTTAAGTTCTCAGAAAAGCAAAACAACAACAAAAATCGAAATTAAAAGGAAAAGAAAACCCACGAGTCCCTCAGCGCCCAGATCTGGAAGAACTTGGTGAAAAGCAAATGGAGACAAACATTTAATGCCACAGCCTTCGTGAGATACAGGAGAAAACAGCATCTTGGCAGCAGCCTGGACAGTTCAAACGCAAGTGTCTCCGGCAGAGGCTGTTTGTCCGGCCAAGAAGATTGTGCACCTGGAGTCTTCCATGCTCTTCACTTTCTCTTCATTCAGGGACTCAGGAATCGGAGCTGAGTGGAGACCCAGGCCCAGCACTGGGACGATAGTGCACTCTGGAAGCAGATGACTGGCTCTGGAGGTATGACCCGGGGGCGGAGCCAGGGAAGGAGACTTTGGAAGGTCATCTGTGTGGTATTTTTTACTGTAATTTCTGAGTATTCATTTTTCACAAACTACTGACTCAAGGGGAGCTGATTTAATATGATCTGTTGCTGTATAAATGAGTCTTCCAAAGCTCAAGAAAAAAAGGAAAATAAAAAAAAAGTGACTAAGTTATGGAGGGTGTATACGCTGTTATCAGAATTGTTGGAAAGGAATTAATTAATTCTTAGTATATTAGTTCCCTGTTGAAATGGGAGAGAATATTTTTATTCCTTTGAAACAGTTATTGTAATGTCAAGAATTTATTCTAGGAACTAATCCAAAAGTGAAATGAATGCTATATAAAAAATTTTATTTTTTTATTTTTTTATTATTATACTTTAGGTTTTAGGGTACATGTGCACCATGTGCAGGTTTGTTACATATGTATCCATGTGCCATGTTGTTTTGCTGCACCCATTAACTCGTCATTTAGCATTAGATATATCTCCTAATGCTGTCCCTCCCCCTCCCCCCACCCCACAACAGTCCCCGGAGTGTGATGTTCCCCTTCCTGTGTCCATGAGTTCTCATTGTTCAATTCCCACCTATGAGTGAGAACATGCGGTGTTTGGTTTTTAGTCCTTGCGATAGTTTACTAAGAATGATGTTTTCCAGTTTCATCCATGTCCCTACAAAGGATATGAACTCATCATTTTTTATGGCTGCATAGTATTCCATGGTGTATATGTGCCACATTTTCTATCGTTGTTGGACATTTGGGCTGGTTCCAATTCTTTGCTATTGTGAATAGTGCTGCAATAAACATACGTGTGCATGTGTCTTTATAGCAGCATAATTTATAGTCCTTTGGGTATATACCCAGTAATGGGATGGCTGGGTCAAATGGTATTTCTAGTTCTAGATCCCTGAGGAATCGCCACACTGACTTCCGCAATGGTTGAACTAGTTTACAGTCCCACCAACAGTGTAAAAGTGTTCCTATTTCTCCACATCTTCTCCAGCACCTGTTGTTTCCTGACTTTTTAATGATGGCCATTCTAACTGGTGTGAGATGGTATCTCACTGTGGTTTTGATTTGCATTTCTCTGATGGCCAGTGATGATGAGCATTTTTTCATGTGTTTTTTGGCTGCATAAATGTCTTCTTTGGAGAAATGTCTGTTCATGTCCTTCGCCCACTTTTTGATGGGGTTGTTTGTTTTTTTCTTGTAAATTTGTTTGAGTTCATTGTAGATTCTAGATATTAGCCCTTTGTCAGATGAGCAGGTTGCAAAAATTTTCTCCCATTCTGTAGGTTGCCTGTTCACTCTGATGGTAGTTTCTTTTGCTGTGCAGAAGCTCTTTAGTTTAATTAGATCCCATTTGTCAATTTTGGCTTTTGTTGCCATTGCTTTTGGTGTTTTAGACATGAAGTCCTTGCCCACGCCTATGTCCTGAATGGTATTGCCTAGGTTTTCTTGTAGGATTTTAATGGTTTTAGGTCTAACATGTAAGTCTTTAATCCATCTTGAATTAATTTTTTTTTTTAACTATCTATTTTGTATTCCTCAGCCAGTCATTATTCTTTGCCTGATGGAGTAACCCAAACTTTCATTCTAAAGCGTCTGGGTCATTAGTAGTCCTGTGTGGATTGGTTGTTGTAGTTTTCCATTGACCTCAATCATAGGGTATAGTAATACTAAGAAATGCCCTAAGGGATCTTCTGTACTCTTGACATACTCTTCCTTAACTCCGTTGTGAAGTGGTAGTCCAATTTCCCTTCAGTAGTCAAGATCAGTCATCCCATCAACACAGTAATCCCTACTTTGCCTGTTGATTCAAAGGCATGAGAAGTTCAAAGTGACCAGGTGGCAGTCTTAATTTCCTCTTCAATGGGATCATTATCTCACCCAGTGGAAGCTTCTTCCAATCGGAACTAAGACCTCTAGGCCAGCAGAGCCTAAGATCGTGGGAACAGAAAGCAAAAATTTTACTAGTGGGTCACTAGGTTTAATAGTGAGTGATACCACTTTTATTTCTATCCCTTGATTCCTGGATTTGAGTTCTTGAATCTTGACTACCACAGACCTCTTCAAGGATGCTGGAGCATCACTCACAGATTTATTTCTCACATTATTGGTTAAAGGTATGACTTTGTCACTGTGGGTGAGTAGGTCTTAAATGACCAATCTACTCTAACAGTGTGATCTCCTGGCGCTTTTGAATCACTTCCTCTGTATTAAACCAAGGCACATCAAGCATTTTTAGTCCACTCACTGTGGGCTGCCTTTTGGTCCATGTTTCAGCCACTCAACCAAACAAACTGTTAGAGCCGTTTCTAATTTCCTAGGATGCAACATTAAATGCAGAATCTCTACTTAGTGAGCCGTTATCAACAAATTTGGCTTGATCCAACTTCACATTCCTTCCACCATTATCCAGCACCATTTTTATGCATTCCCACCCATGTTCCCTGGATCTCTGCCTGTATAAAATGGAAAATCCACGTAGTTATTTTGGAGTGCAGCGCACCTCCTCATGGGTCACACTTTGTACTTCACCTTGAGGGTAGAAAATAGATTTCACAAGGAATAGAAGTGGAACTAGTAGGGCTAATGAAACTCAACATGACCATAAGCAAGAAAATTTGACCCCACGTTTTTCCCGAAGAGCACACATTAGTGTAAATGTGTACACACCCACATCTACTGTACTGTCACCAAGGGAAGGAAGACTATAATTTTATAGAAAGGCTGTTAAATTTCTTTGATCTATTCCTGGTAAAAAGCTATTACGCTGAAAGATATTCATACTGAATTCTGGTTATAGATCATCGCTGTAATGTTTTAAACACCAATGAACATTTTTTCCAGCTATTACACTGTTATTTTAGACTGAAGTAAAATAACATTTTAAAATGTGTATCTTGCCACTTAAATTATAAAAGCAGTCTTCTTCTTTTAATTATGTAGCTAAACAAATATTTTTTGACATATCGATACTTACTCTTTCGAATTCCTCAAGATTTCTTCTTGTTGATGTCTGTCTGGCTGCATACTTGGGTATAGCTTTAGAGTGTGGGTGGATGGATTTTGCAAAAATATGCATTTAAGCTAGATGAATCTTAACTCAGGAAAAAATAACATATCATTGGGTTCTGTGTTTTATCTAGAAAAACATGGCTTTTATCGGGTATGCTGTTAGAGGTATATGATGTAAAAGAAATTGCCATTCAGCCATGATGGGATATTTGACTCCAGCTGTTTACTGTCTGTGTTCCCCAGAACATGTAGCTTACAATACTCACAATATTATTATATTCCCAGACATGCTACTGGAGGTGCTTCAAAATAATATCTTAGATGCTGGGTCTGCTACAATGATCCCTGTAGGAGAACATTACAGAAATACTAGAAAAAGATACATATGTGCATATAAAATATATAAACATATATTTTATGCAATAGAAATAGTAAAAAGTTAATAAAACCTTTCTTACTTTGTGATGGTATTACTCTGATGTCACCTGGGAATTATGTGACTGAAAGTGCTTGTATATTATAACTGTAAATATCAACATATTTTGGAAGTGGATAATATTAGATAGAGGGAAACCAGACTATTAAAAGAGCTAGTTAATGTCTCTAAATAAAAATTGATTCTAAATATGGCTTCTTTCTTGAAGTACGTTGCAAGTCCTAAGACTGGTTATGTGAATTAAAAAAAAACTATTGAGATATCAGAATTCATTTGACTCCTCCAATATAACACAGTTATTATTTTTCCAATGTCACTGAAAGGGCAGATTAGGTTTTAGTAATAGAAAAATCTGGAGAAGTGGTGGCTCTGATTTACTAAGTTTTTACAAACTAGAAATAAAAATCAGGCAATCCAGTAGAGGCATATAAAATGTCGCTATTCCACTTTGCTGATGGCATTCTCCGTCAGCGGCTCATTGACAGTCATACATTACACGTATAATGCTAATTAGCTAGAGCAGGGATTCTGTGCTC
This sequence comes from Symphalangus syndactylus, assembly GCF_028878055.3. NCBI lineage: Eukaryota > Metazoa > Chordata > Mammalia > Primates > Hylobatidae > Symphalangus > Symphalangus syndactylus. The sequence continues at coordinate 103,877,178 of NC_072437.2, read as the reverse complement.
CAGGCTTATTCCTTCATAGGCTGACTTGAATTATAGGCAGTGCCCAGGGCACACTGACTTTATGAGACACTGAATCCATCACAGTGCAGTGGCTTCTTCTGGGAGGGAGAGTGGTGACCAGTGTCCGTCACAGAGGCATGGAGACCCTTAGGTAATAAGGTGACTGGTCCTTCTTAAAGGAATGAGAAGTAATACTCCCTTTATGGAGGGTGGATGGGTCGGCATCTTCTCCTTATAGGAAAGTAGAAAAGAACATAGGGTTGAGGCAGACCATATCTGGTTCATAACACACTATCTGATTCATAGCAAGTACTCAGTGAAGGTCTGCCAAATGAATATTGTATACATGTTCTAGAGGCTGAAGTCATAAAGATAAACGAGCAAAAAGCTCTGTCCTAAGATTCTCGCCACTTCACTGGGGAGAATGGCAAACAAACCAATAGTGAAGAAACAATGTGGTAAATATTATAAGACGGCTATGTCCTGGGTTCAGTGGAAGAACAGTAGCGGGAAACATTCTACCTGTGGGGAGAGCCAGACAAGTTTTCACAGCGAAGACAAAAACTCAACTGAGCCTTAAGGAAGGGAATCATATACGGTCATCAAGGAGACAGGAAGGGCATCTCGTTGCTGAACCTGAGGTCTCCCTGACCAATTCACATACTTGCTGCTGGAGTTTAGCTGGATACCTGCCCTGCTGAGCCTCTGATCACAGAAATACCTTAGAGTATGTTCTCAGTCTCCCCTTAAATCAATGCAACTGGTGCCCTCTCTCTCCTTTCTCCTGTATTGATGTCCTACTTTAAGCTTTGTTCACTCTACCCATTTTTTTTGCTTAGCACTGCTCATGTTCTGTCTAGCCTGATCCCCCACCTATGAGCTATTTTTGACAATGGATTTCTTTTCACTTTTCCAGTCTCAAGAATAAGAGTTTATGATAATTGTCACTGTCAGAAAAACCCATGGTGACAGGTACATCGTGACTTGAAAAAGCACTATAATATTTAGGGAGAAATGTGTTACATGGAGGTAGAAGTATTTATCTATGCATTCAGTAAAATTAATAGGTACATACTTCTGTATTCTAACAGACTGTCATTGTTGAAATAGTCTTTACTACATAGTCAACTGTGTATTCTTTCTTTGAAAATATATTTTTCATCCCCCACAGTTTGGAATATTGTTCAAAAGCTCTAATGAGTAACTCTTCTGTGTCAGACACTGTTCTTGCTGCAAAACGATAAAGTTACTTAACTGACTCCCTCCTTTGCTTCTTGCACTAACTCAGTTGTTCTCAACCAGGGCAATTTTGGCCTCCAGCAGATATTTGGCAAGGTTTGGAGATATTTCTGGTTCTCACAATTGGTGGAGGAATGCTACTGCCGTCTAGTGGGTAGAGGCCAGGGATGTGATAAAGCTTCTTCAATACACAGAGTATCTCCTGCATAACGAGGAATTTTCTAATCCTAAATGGCAGTACTGGCACAGTTGAGAGACTCTGTCCTAGCCTTGTACAGAGAATGCTGTTTTTGCTTTGTACAGATCTCCAAGGCGCACCCATCTCCCAGCAGTTGTGGGTATTGGCTGATAAACATTCACACCTTCTCCTTTCTCAGAGAATTACCCCTATTCAGCCAGGAGCCCCCTCAGTAGAGTGGCTAAGACTCTCATCAGATCAAAGCCACCATCAGACCAAAGCTAATGAGACCATCTCTGTGGGGTAATTCATACTTCAGAGCTTTCCTGTGGGATCACATTGAAGCTAGTCTCTATTTGAGACTATATTCTTGCTTAATTTTTCCCCTGAACTTCGCTGCTTCTGTGACTTCCAATTTTCTGAACTCTTCTTCAATAAATTGCCTGGGCAAGGATCCCTGTCTTGGGCTCTGTTTCCATGAAACCCAACCTGAGACAACTTGACTTGAATAAATTAAATGCTAAAACGTGGCTTCCACACTCTCTACTCTACATTGTGGGGTGATGGATTCTAGACTTTGATAGTAACCTGATTTTCTTCAGGTCCCACCTGATAAAGGGTAAAAATTAGATTATTTTTGCATTGAGACGCGACTGTCTCTGAATCAATTCCTCTCTCATAAACCTGTCCTCATCTTCTAGAAAGCCAGAAAAGGATCCCATTAAAATTTATCACTATTTTGAGAATCTTTGCCAGTGTCTCACATATAATCCCTATTTCTGTGTACAAGATCTTTTCATGAGATTTGCTATTGGTGTCCTCTATGTGATCTTTGATTCTTCACCCAGAGTACCATCTCCTAGAACCTTTAGATGCCAATATGATTCTGCCTTTTACTGAGGCATTCACCTATCTACCCATTCACCATTCAGCCTACCACTCACCCAACTGTGTACCCATATATCCCTCCATCCATCCCTGCATGCACTCACTTATTTATTCAACAAGTGTGGTGAGTGTATTTTCTGTGTCAGGCAGCAGGAATGCAACAGTAGCAAACACGAAGTCAGCCTCTGCCTTCGTGAAGCCTGTTGTTCAGTGGTAGACACTGATTAAAAAAAAGACATCACTGTAACACAGACTGTCAAAGGATTCTGAGGTGACCACTTAGTAAATGAAACAAACACCACAAAGAGAAGTTTATTGTTTACGGTGGTAAAGAAGAACCACCTTGGTCAGGTACAGTCTGTCTCTGAGGAACAGACTGTTCGTATCATTTCAGGGAAGAAGGGAGGGAGTTAAGAGTTTGACAGATTTTCAGGAGTGAGTTGACATCATCTGTCGAGACATAGTTATCCAGATGAGGCTACCTTGGATTGGGTGACACTTAGAGGCAAGTTTAGAGGACTGAGTCTGAGTCTATTCTTGCCTGGCTGATTCCTGATAGGTAAGGAGCTGTTACTGACTGCTGACTTACAAAATAAAGTGTGTTCCCTGGGGCAAGTTGTCATTGATTAAACTGAATTTAAAGGAGTTCTGGTGGCTACTCTTACCATGGCTACAGAACAACCAATCTTTTCCTAGGAATATAGATTTTTTAAACAGTTATCAAATAAGATTTACCCATGATGGGCTATTTTTTTCCCCCCTGGATTTTCTGCTTCCTGTGTCTTGGTTACTATTACAGAATTAGCATACACATTTGAGAAGAATTTACTTTTGATTAACTCTAAAATCTCTTTCTACAATCAGCTTAAGAAATTTGTTTTTAGACCAGATTAATCAGTTTTTAGTACAAGATTATTATAATCTAAATGTGCTGGGTTTTAGATGGATTGCATATGAATCCTTTTCTAAAATTGGGCATTTCTTCCCCCAGCAGCTTTATTAAGATATCATTCACTAATAGAAATTGTACACATTTAAGGTGTACAATATGATGTTTAGATATATGTATACATTGTAAAATGATTAAATCAAGTAAATTAACATATCCATCACCTCACATACTTTTTGGTAGTGAGAACATTCATTTTATTTCATTTTTTTCTTTCATATCTAGTGCCACAGATGTAGTAAGAACGTTTAAAATCTACTCTTGGCCGGGTGTGGTGGTGCACGCCTGTAATCCCAGGTACTCGAGAGGCTGAGGCAGGAGAATTGCTTGAACCCGGGAGGTGGAGGTCACAGTGAGCCGAGATGGCACCACTGCACTCCAGCCTGGGCAACAGAGCAAGACTCCACCTCAGAACAAACAAACCAACCAAAAAAAAACTACTCTCCTAGCAAACTTGACGTTATTAACTATAGTCACCATGCTGTACAATCGATCTCCAGAATGTCTTCCTTTTGTTTAGCTGAAACTTTGGCCCTTTGACCAACATCTCTGCAACTGCCCCACTATCTCCTAACCCCCATATCAGTCTCTGGTACCCTGGTAACCACCATTCTGCTTTCTGTTTCTACAAATGTAACTTTTTTTAGGTTACACATATAAATGAGATCCTGCAGGATTTGTCTTTCTATGCCTAATTTTTTTTCACTTAGCATAGTATCCTCCAGGTATATTCATGTTGTTGCAAATGACGTGGTTTTATTTATGTGTGTGGCTGAATAACATTCTCTCTCTCCCTCTCTCTCCATCTATCTATATATCATCTATCTATCTACCTATCTATCTATCTGCCACATTTTCTTTATCCGTTCATTTCACTGATAGACACTTAGGTTGATTCCATATCTTGGCTATCGTGAATAATGCTGCAACAAAAATGGGAATGAAGATATCTCTTTGACATACTGGTTTTATATTATTTGGATGTATGCCCAGAAATGGGATTGCAGAATCATATAGTAGTTGTATTTTCAGTTCTTTGAGAAATCTTTATACCGTTTTCCCTAATGGCTATACCAATTTCCATTCTCATCAGCAGTGTACAAGAATTCCCTTTTATGCACATCCTTACCAACACTTGTTATCTTTTATCTTTTTAAGTAATAACCATTCTTAACAGATGTGAGATGGCATTTCATTGTGGTTTTAATTTGCATTTCCCTGATGAATAGCATTGTTGAGCATTTTTTCATATATATGTTGGACATTTGTATGTCTTCTCATGAGAAATGTCTGTTCAGGTCCTTTGTCCATTTTTAAATCGGGTTTTTTTGGGGTGCTATTTAGTTGTTTGAGTTCCTTATACGTTTTGGATATTAACTCCTTACCATCTGATGTATGGCTTCCAAATATTTTCTCCCATTGTGTAAGTTGACTCTTCACTCTGTTGAGTTTTTTGTTGTTGTTGTTTGGTTTTTTTCTGTGCAGGAGGTTTAAGTTTGATGTAATCCTACTTGTCTATTTTTGCTTCTGTTTCCTGTACTTTTGCTGTCATATCTGAAAATATTATTGCCTAGAACTTTCTCCCTATATTTTCCACTGGTAGTTTTACAATTTTAGGCTTTACATGTAAGTCTTTAATCCATTCTGAGTTGAGTTCTGTATATGGTGTGAGATAAGGGTTCAATTTAATTCTTCTGCATGTAAATATCGTTTTTTCAACACCATTCATTGAAGAGACTGTTCTTTTCCCCATTGTGTGTTCTTGGCAGCTTTATCAAAGATTAATTGACCTTGAATGTGTGAGTTTATTTTTAAGCTCTTTATTCTGTTCCATTGGTCTATAGGCTTGTTATTATGCCAATACCATGAAGTTTTGGCTACAATAGCATTGCAGTATATTTTCAAATAAGGCTATGTGATACCTCCAGCTTTGCTATTTTTGCTGAAGATTGCTTTGGCTATTTGGGCTCTTCTGTGATTTCATACAAATTTTAGGATTGCTTTTTCTATTTCTGTGAAAAATGCCATTGGAATTTTTATAGGGATTGCATTAAATCTACAAATCACTTTGGGTAGAATGAACATTTTAACAATATTAATTATTGTAATCCATTAACATGAGATATCTTTCCATTTATTTGTAACTTCTTCAATTTCTTTCATCATCGTTTTATAGTTTTAAGTATATGAATCTTTTACCTCATTGTTTAAATTTATTCCTAAGTATTTTTTTTTTCTTGATGCTATTGTAGATGGGATGATGTCTTCATTTCTTTTTTGGACCATTCTTTGCTAGTGTATAGAAATGCTACTGATTTTTGTACGTTGATTTTGTATCCTGCAACTTTACTTAATTTATGTATTAGCTTTTTTCTGACAGAGTTTGTAGAGTTTTATATACAATACCATGTCATCAGCAAATAGATATAATTTTACTTTTTTCTATTTGAGTGCCTTTTTCTTTGTTTTTCTTGCCTAAATGTTCTGGCTAGAACTTCCAGTACTATAGTGAATAGAAGTGGCAAGAGTGGACATCCTCGTCTTCTTCCTGATGTTAGAGAAATGGTTTCCACCTTTTTGCCACTGAATATGAAGTTTGCTGTGGACTTGTCACATATGGACTTTATTATGTGGAGACAGATTCCATGTATAAATAGATTGTTGGGAGTGTTTATCCTGAAAGAATGTTAAATTGTGTTAAATGCTTTTTCTGTATCTCGTGAGACGATCATGCGTTTTTATTCTTCGTTCGATTAATGTGGTATATCACATTTATAGATTTGCATTATGTTGAACCATCCTTGCGTCAGAGTTATAAATATCACTTGATCATGGTGTGTGATTTTTTTAATGTGCTGTTGAATTTGGTTTGCTAGTATTTTGTTGAAAATTTTTGCATCTATGTTCATCCGTAATATTGGTCTGTAATTTTCTTTTTTTGTAATGTTGATGTCTTGTCTGGCTTTGATATCAGGGTAATGCTGGGTTTGTAAAATGAGTTTGAAAGTGTTCCCTCCTCTTGAATTTTTTGGAAAGAGTTTAAGGAGGATTGACACTAATTTTTCTTTAAATATTTGGTAGAATTCACCAATGAAGCCATGGGGTCCTAGACTTTTCTTTGTTTGGAGGTTTTTACTTTTTATTGAGATGGAGTCTCACTCTCTTGCCCAGTCTGGAGTGCCTCTCAAGTAGCTGGGATTACAGGCGTGTGCCAGCATGCTTGGCTAAATTTTGTACTTTTAGTAGAGGCAGAGTTTCACCATGTTGGCCAGGCTAGTCTTGCATTCCTGACCTGAGGTGATCTGCCTGCTTCAGCCTTTCAAAGTGCTGGGATTACAAGCATTAGCCACCATGCCAGGCCTTGTTTGGAGGTTTTTGATTGCTTATTTAATATTCTTACTCATTATTGATCTGTTTGGATTTTCTATTTATTCATGATTCAGTCTCAGTAGGTTGTATGTTTTTAAGAATGTATTCATTTCTTCTATATTATCCAATTTGTTGGTGTATAATTGTTCATAGTAGTCTTTTATGGTCCTTTGTATTCTATAGTAACAGTTGTAGTATCTCCTTTTTCATATTTAATTTTATTTATTTGTCTTCTCTCCTTTCTTATTATTTAGCTAAAAGTTTGTTGATTTTGTTTGTCTTTTCAAAAAGCCAACTGTTAGTTTCACTGATCTTTTTAATTTTTTCTAGTCTTAAGATATTAAGCCCATCATTGAATATAAACTATTATCATTCAGTTTGCAAATTACATAATACATTGTCATTCAAGATGCAAATATACATAATAGAAACTTGACTATATACGTAATGTCACTGAAAATAGAGTCACAGTCATGTACTGTTAGATACACTACCAGAGGAGAAGAGAAATCCAGGATTTTTTTTGGAAGAAAATATTTTATAAAATATTGTGAGCGAAGCTTTGACTTCCACAAAACAGGAGCTGAAGATACAGGAAGGGAGACGGTAAGGTGCCTATCAATGAAAAGAAATGTATTCCTCTCCCTGAAAAATTGGCAAATATTTAGTGATAATATGGTGTTGCACAGAGCTAACACATTGCCCTTTTTATTCTATTTACATGCACAATGATTTGTATATGATAAATATCCTTATTTAAAAGCTCTGAGTGTTTTTAAAGTACCATAGACTTTAAAAGGCAATTGTTATTTTTATTTATGTTTTACTTCATGGAAAGAAAATGCTATCATAAGACAAGAGGTGGAAACTATCATTTTGTCATGCATTTTGCTCCTACCTGCTTGTTTGTTATTTTCTCTCTCTCTTTCTCTCCATTTTTAATGCATATCTCTGTCTCTTTGTCTTCTTGTCTGTCAGACTCTCAACATTTCCATGCCACTCTTTTCCAAAAGCAGAACAAGGCTAGAGAGTAGTGCTTAGATACTCAGTGTTTTGATTTTTTTCTCTTTTCATAGTTCTAATGAGTTTACTTATTTGGGTAACACGATTGAAGTGTATACCCTTTAGGTACTTTGAAGGTGCCCTGATCAGCTTTCTCTTCAAGAGAACCTACTGCAGGGAGCAGAGGTGGTTCACAGCCTCCTGCTGCCATCCCTCTGGACCTACCCCATGCCAGGTCATGCTGCCTGGGGCTCCTCCCAGCCAGTAACTCAGCAGAAGAGAGGTGTTAATACCAGCTAATTCCTGCCAGATTTGGGATTCCTCTTACAGACAATGTTTTGCTAAGGGACTTTCCATTGGCCTGGTTAAAACTTTTTTTTTAGAACTTTGCTATGATGTGAGCTTCTTCCTACCGAATCCTTCTCTACTCGCTTTCACACTTGATGGAGCTGCCTTGAGGTCTGAAGGCCCTATGCCATTTTTTTTGGCTTTCCCAAAATCCTTCACAGGCTTCCCCTAGTGTGTCTTTTGTTTGTCTAATGCTGTCTTGGCATTTGTTTCTTGGAAGACCTGAGCCAATGTGTGTTCCCCAGTTGTAGCTATAGTGATGTGTAGCTACATTATCAGCAAACCCAAACCCTGATTATGTTCGGTATTAGTGCGTTTTTATGCTGCTGATACAGACATATTGAAATGGGTAATTTATACAGGAAAAAGGGTTTATTGTACTTACAGTTCCACGTGCCTGGGGAAGCCTCCCAATCATGGTGGAAGGCAAAGAGGAGCAAGCCACACCTTATGTGGATGGCAGCTGGCAAACAGAGAGTTTGTGCAGGAAATCTCCGCCTTATAAAGACATCAGATCTCCTGAGACTTATTCACTATCTCAAGAACAGCACAGAAAAGACCTGTCCCCATGATTCAATTACCTCCCACTGGGTCCCTCCCACAGCATGTGGAAATTCAAGATGAGATCTGGGGGGAGGACACAGCCAAACCATATCATTCCAGCGTTGGCCCCTCCCAAATCTCATGTCCTCACATTTCAAAACCAATTATGCCTTCCTAACAGTGCCCCAAAGTCTGAACTCATTTCAGCATTAACTTAAAAGTCCACTGTTCAAAGTCTCATCTGAGAAAAGGCAAGTCCCTTCTGCCTATGAGCCTGTACAATCAAAAGCAAGTTAATTACTTTCTAGATACAATGAGGGTACAGGCATTGGGTAAATACAGGCATTCCAAATAGGAGGAACTGGCCAAAACAAAGGGGCTACAGGCCACCTGAAAGTCCAAAATCCAGCAGGGCAGTCAAATCTTAAAGGTCCAAAATGACTTCCTTTGACTGCCTGTCTCACATCCAGGTAGTGCTGATGCAAGATGAGGGCTCAACGGTTTTGGGCAGCTCCGCCCCTGAGGCTTTGCAGGGTACAGCCTCCTTCCTGGCTGCTTTCATGGGCTGGTGACGAGTGTCTGTGGCTTTTCCAGGTGCATGGTGCAAGCTGTTGGTGAATCTATCATTCTGGGGTTTGGAAGATGGTGGTCCTCTTCTCACAGCTCCACTAGGTGGTGCCCCAGTAGGGGCTCTGTGTGAGAGCTCCAACCACACATTTCCCTCCTGCACTGCCCTAGAAGAGGTTCTTCATGAGGGCCCCACCCCTGCAGCAAACTTCTGCATGGGCATCCAGGCATTTCCATACATCCTTTGAAATCTAGGAGGAGGTTCCCAAACCCCAGATCTTGACTTCTGTGCAGTCACAGGCTTAACATCACATGGAAGCTGCCAAGGCTTGAGGCTTGAGGCTTGAGGCTTGCACCCTATGAAACCACAGCCCGAGCTCTACATTGGCCCCTTTCAGCCATGGCTGGGATGTCTGGGGCACAGGGCACCAAATCCTCAGCATGGGGATCCTGGGACCAGCCCATGAAACCATATTTCCCTCCTAGGCCTCCCAGCTTGTGATAGGAGGGGCTGTCATGAAGATCTCTAACATGATCTGGAGACGTTTTCCCCATTGTCTTGGGGATTAAAATTTGGCTCATTACATGTGCAAATTTCTTCAGCCGGCTTAGATTTCTCCTCAGAAAATGGGATTTTCTTTTCTATCACATTGTCAGGCTGCAAATTTTCCAAACTCTTATGCTCTGTTTCGCTTTTAAAACTGAATGCCTTTAATACACGCAAGTCACCTTTTGAATGTTTTACTGCCTAGAAATTTCTTCCACCAGTTACCCTAAATCATCTCTCAAGTTCAAAGTTACACAAACCTCCAGGGCAGGGCCAAAATGCTGCTAGTCTCTTTGCTAAAACATAACAAGAGTCGCCTTTGCTCCAGTTCCCAAAAAGTTTCTTATCTTCATCTGAGACCACCTCAGCCTGGTTTTCATTGTCCGTATAATTATCAGCATTTTGTTCAAAGTCATTCGTCAAATTTCTAGGGAGTTCCAAACTTTCCCACATTTCCTATCTTCTTCTAAGCCCTCCAAACCCTTCCAATCTCTGTTTGTTACCCAGTTCCAAAGTTGCCTCAACATTTTCAGGTATCTTTTCACCCGTGCTTCACTCTATTGGTGCCAATTCACTGTTTTGGTCTCTTTTCACGCTGCTGATAAAGACATACCTGAGACTAGATAATTTATGCAGGTAAAAGGGTTTGTTGGACTTACAGTTCCACATGGCTGGGGAAGCCTCACAATCACAGTGGAAGACAAGAAGGTGCAAGCTTGTGCAGGGAAGCTCCACCTTATAAAGTCATCAGATCTCGTGAGACTTATTCACTATCATGAGAACAGCACGGGAAACACCTGCCCTCATGATTCAATTACCTCCTACCGGAACCCTCCCACAACATGTGGGAATTTAAGATGAGATTTCAGTGGGGACATAGCCAAACCGTATCATGTTCCTACCATTTTTACTGCTGTTCTAAGGATATGCCGAATATGGCAACACTACTCATCCTGTTCCCTTAGTATCTACAGTCTAAGTTCTGCTAAAATCCAAATCTATTCATCCAATATGGGGACATGGGAGGGCCACCTAGGGCTGAGCCATCAACCCCAAGTGAGATGTCACAAAGGAAGCATCAGCAGTTAGTGGGCACCAGTACAGCCATCACAGGGAGTGGGGAGAAGGACTCACTCTTTGACATATCAAGCAAGAATGACAGTGTAGGGGCCGGGCACAGTGGCTCACCCCCATAATCCCAGCACTTTGGGAGGCCCAGGTGGGCGGATCACGAGGTCAGGGGATCAAGACCAACCTGGACAACATGGTGAAACCCCGTGTCTACTAAAAATACAAAAATTAGCCAGGCGTGGTGGCCCGCACCTGTAGTCCCAGCTGCTCGGGAGGCTGAGGCAGGAGAATTGCTTGAATCCGGGAGGTAGAGGTTGCAGTGAGCCAAGATCACACCACCGCATTCCAGCCTGCCAACAGAGTGAGACTCCATCTCAAAAAAAAAAAAGAATGACAGTGTAGGGTGTCTGCAAATTTGGGGTGGTGACATTTTTGGGGGAGAGGAAAGGTTACTGTTCCGTAATTCTACATGATCCCCTAGGCTAGCATGGCAGCAACACAATTTGTAATTATATGATCCTTTGACTCTGTACTTGCCTTGCCAATACTTTTACAGCTAATACTTTCCACATGTTTCTGAACAAAATAAACCTTTAAAAAATTCTGAATAGACCTTGTTGTGATAACCTGGTTATTAATTTTTTATGGCAATAATTAATGGTTCATTTTTGTGTAGTATTAATCCCTGTGACAATTTTATCAAGGTTATTGTCTCCTTTCTAGTAAACTGCATGTCTGCACGTTCATCCAAATTTTGTTTGCAGTTCCAGGGACTTGAGGGATACAAACTTTGCAAGTTCATCCAATCAGTCCAGGAGCTCGTGGATCTGGACTGAGAACATCCGTTCTGCAAAAACTAAAAAAACTAACGTTATTTTGATTTCATCTTATTCTCTTTTCTTCTGTTTCTTTACAGAAAATTTTGAATTTTAGTACTATTAAACCAAGGTTGATCAATCTCAGACCGTTTTTTACTAAACAACGTTTGATTCTGTGGGTGGTACTCAATGCCATGTCTGTTTGCTCTGTCATTCAGCTTTAGTGGATCTGATGTAAACATTCAAATGGAAATTAAAAGTATGAAAATAGTGTGTGGAAATAACATAGGCTTCTTTGACAACAAATACTTAAAAAAATTTTTTTTAATTTTCTCAACTTGTGTTAACTTGGTGTTTTCATTGATTTACTGTGTGACTATGGGCAAATCACTTCACTTCAGGCCTGCTGCTTTTCCTGTGAAATGGGAAAATCTTCCGTCTCTGTAACCCAGTGATGGGCACTGTGTGTCTGTCTTTGATTCTCAAGGGTTTGAAGGTTCTAAGATTTCTGGGACTACTGCAGGCAAAATACCAATCATACGTATTTGACATAATTCATTCTTAGGCAGATTTTATTATGCAAACACTAAAATGATACAACGTCGAGTTTGAACATGTAGAGTGTCGTTATTGTCTCTCTACTCCAGCATGTCTCCTTCTGTCTTGGTTAGTCTGAAGAAAAGCAGTACTGACAGTTTGAAAAGCCGATACATGTTTCTAGAGACAGACAAAATGCAGTTGTCCCACACGCTGTGTGGGGTACAGTAGACACTTGATTAATTTTGGGTTTGCGGCCAGTTAGCTAGTTGCAAAACCTTGGTTCCTGGGATCAGTCTTTAGTTTGTGTCATTCATTCATTCATTCATTCATTCATTCAGGTGTGTTAGGATCTGACCTCATATTGTTGAATTAAAATAAAACCAAACCAAACAAGGCAAAGCAAATGGGCTCTGCCACAGTAGACCTTCCAATTTAGTGCAAGGCAAATAATAAATGAGCAAATTGCAAATATTATCAGCATCATGAAAGACACAAGATGCCAACAGTAACCTAATGTTCATGACTTTACTAAAAATTCTCCTATTTATAGTGTGAAAGTGCAATGACACATTGAGATTTAGTAACAGACTCTATAATCCAAACAGAAAAAAAAACATTTATTTTGCACACTGGTTACTTCATGGAATTAACAAAGACAGGATTGTTTTTGCTGCTGTTTGGGGAACCAACGCTTTAGAAAAATTGTAGACTCTATATAGCATCACAGGAAGTGACAACTTTGATATTAGTGACTACAGGGAGGAGTGGCTGGAGCTCAAGGGATGCAGTGAGGAGAGGTCAAAATTTCCGAGGAGAAATTGCAAGTTAACTAAGTAAGGAAAGGGTAATAAGGAGAAGAAGATTTTGGGAAAAGGCATTTATGCGAAAAGATTTGAGAGAAATTGGGCAGCTGAATTATTGCGCACGTTAAAGAACTGAGAAAAGTTACTGATTACCTTTAAATTTCTCAATTTTTTTTTGGTTGGCATTACTTATGGGAAAACTGAAACATGAAAACAGAGGGTGGCAGGTAAGGGAAGAAACTCCAATGTATTGAGCACTGCTTGTTTAATGTTCATATGATAGTCCATATGCTAGTCCAAACTTATTATGTAAAAAATCTGATAATTTCAAAAGATCTTCTTTAGTTCACCAATGCATTATGTAGTTAACATAACAGCCACACTGCCTGTGCTGGCAATATGTGTAGAAGTATATGTGTGTGTGTTTCTGTGTGTATGTGTGCATGTTTCACACATTTAAACTCTTCCCGAGAGAGGATTTTTGTCTGTTTGTTTTGTTTTGTATATTTTTTTTCCAGAAAAGTGATTGGCATTTAGTAGATGCTCAATAAATATTTGTTCAATTAAAGAACCATGTTGAGTTTTATTACCAAATTTTTAAAATTGACTTCATGATGTCCTGAATTAACACAAAATACAAGCAAACAAAATAAAACCTTATTGGTATAATTAGCGGGAAGTACCAATATAATCCCATTCCCACCTAGAGCAGCTAAATCCTGATATTCTGGAAAACTAAACAGCTTTCCTAACAGAACAGTGCTGAAAACAGAACAGGCTGTAGTCTATTCCTAATTGTGTCTTCCAGGTGTTACATGGACTGCAGGTAAATTCAGCATCTTTTTTCCGAAAGAAAGGGAATATAAGGTGTATATAGTGGAAGTATATCGGTAGAAGGCAAGTAAGGGAGTGTGTAATGTACAGGAAAGGCTGCCGCTTCCCAAGGGTATAGGGCAGCGTGAGATGGAGGGATCATTTACAGCCGGTCCCGCCATTCTATCTTCTGGCCATACACACATCTGGGCAACAGGGCAATTGTTTCTCAGAACCTTATTCTATTTTGGGCAGTGGAAATGTTTTGCATCCTTTTAAAAGCTAAAATCTCACACCTCCTCCTGACTCCTACTCTTACCTTGCACACTCATTCAGGGCTGGGACACCCCAGTGGAAGGTGACATTGTCTCAGTGTCTTATTTTAAAAAGTGCATTCTGGATTTCTTTGAGAAAAGAAAGGAATAATCTTTACAGTAGGGAATCTACCTCTTAGGGCTTGCATCATGGGAACTAAACTATTAAATGGATAGAAAAGACACAAAAATCCTACACATCATAAAGGCAAAAAATAAGTTTCCCTTATCCCTCTTGTTCATCTTTTTGTTCCTAGAACCTAGAATAGTGTTAGACACATGATTTGAGCTCAAAAATTTGTGAATGAAGAATTTTACTCCATAGTTTCCACTCAAGTCCTTGAGTGATGGTGGGGATGAGGGTTAGGTGCATAATGTTGAACATTTCTCATGTAAAATCACCAGCAAGTGATGAAAAACAATATCATGTGCCTAAAAAATAGGCCTCTAAAATGGCAAGTCACATATAAATGTTAGAATTTTAATCAAGAGGTGATGCTTACAATAAAAAAAATGTATTTTCTGTATGTTCATTTTGGGAGAAAAACTTCCCGCCTAGTTTTAACATGAAGACAGAATTGGCTCAGTTGTTACTTCCAGAGAGGAAAGAGTTAAAATTGCTTCTGTCTAAGTTTTTCTGTGTCAGCTTTCTTTTTATCTCTACTGGAAGAGTTACTGCCTATAAGCAGCTGGGGTCCTGCCCAAGTCTTCAGTTCAATGATTCATATGAACTCTCATAGTAAGAAGAGGGTTTGGAACTGATTTTGTAATCAGTCTCCTTTCTTTACTAAGCATGGTTGGCAGATAAAACAGAGTGCTTAGAATAAAAGGACAGTGGAAAGTTCTGCCCCCTGTTTTCTTCTTCCATAGAGAAAAGAAAGAAAAATATTTCATGCCTATTTTTTAAAGCATATTTTCAGAACCCCTTACAGAAGAGGTCAGAACATATGAGACTATTTTATTTTATTTTAAAAATCTCTTCTGTAATCTATTCACCGATAAAAAGCATAGCTCAGGAAAAGATGCTGAGAGTTTCCAGATTTGGAAAGTCTGGATGAATGAAGATTTAAAAGAGGGCAATTAGTGTGCTTGTTAGTGCATAATTTTTCCAGTTACCACCCCCATCCTCACCTGGTTTTCATGTTTCTTGAAGGTAATAAAACATGATAAAATCTCAATTTTGTCATTATCATTAAAATTCTAGATAGCTCGGGCCAGGCGCGGTGGCTCACGCCTGTAATCCCACAACTTTGGGAGGCCGAGGTGGGCGGATCACGAGGTCAGGAGATCGAGATCACGGTGAAACCCTGTCTCTACTAAAAATACAAAAAAATTAGCCGGGCATGGTGGCGGGCGCCTGTAGTCCCAGCTACTTGGAGAGGCTGAGGCAGGAGAATGGTGTGAACCCGGGAGGCGGAGCTTGCAGTGAGCCGAGATCGCGCCTCTGCACTCCAGCCTGGGCCACAGTGAGACTCTGTGTCAAAAAAAAAAAAAAGAATTCTAGATAGCTCTGCAGACAAAGTTTTAGGAAAAGGAGAGTCTGTATTCTTGGATAATCCTGTTTTTCTTTAGGGTGTATGCTAAGGACACACAAAATGGACTTTTATCCCAAGTTTGAGTTTAAATTTCTAGGTTCTGTGTGAGTCTCCAATACCTTGGATTATATAGATACGTGTATATATATACATGCATATATATATATATATATTTTTTTTTTTTTTTTCTGGGTTCCTGGAAACAAAATAACGAGTACACAAAGAGAATGATTTAAGTTGTTTTATATTATTTTATGTTGTCTTTCTCTTTTCAAACATGATTTATTTTTATATGTTCATATCGATTTCTATATTCTTCATTTTATTATAGCAATATCATCTATGTATGCAAAAGTACAGTATTATGGTGACTTCTGAATATCTCACAAATAACAAAGATTACTTAAAATATTCCTTTTTCAAAGATAAATATTCAGTCCTTTTAAGTTTCTCTTTTGTCTCTAGCTAGCCTAGCCTTTCAAAGACTTTTGAATAAAACCAATTACAGTGCTATGTCATATCCATGGCAGCCTGGCTCTGAAGCATGCTGCAACTTCAGCAGCTACCAGCCAGCGCACGAATTCAATCATGTGCAGTTCTAGAGACAGTGGAAATACGTATATTGTAGGTTTCTCTCTATACTACTTTAGTTCAAATTAAAGCTTTTACAGGGATAGGGAGATTTTAGATTCAAGTTTAACAAGAGCCAAGATGGATAGTAGGGTCTAAGTGTAGTAAGTTAGATTTCAGCCCAGGGCTTCAGCCCAGGATACGAAATGGACAGACGATTAAAGCAGAAGCTCAGACATATGAGCTGGGTGCACATGGAAGGGTTGTGTGTGGGTGCATGTGTGTGTGTGTGTGTGTGTGTGGGTGGGTGGGTGGGTGGTGGCAAGGGAGTAGATTGGAGAAGAAGGCTGTAGGTGAGAGACATACACAGATTTAGGCAGCAAGGTTTAATTATAACCTGCTCCTATACATTAATGTGCCTGAGCCTATTGGAATGCAGACTGTCATGGTGAGGACTGGCTCAGTATCTGAACTGAGCAAAGCCTGAAGGTTTAATAAAGGTAATACCTGCAGATGAGAGGAACTGAAGAAGTTAGGCACAACTGGCCCATCTTGGAAGCAACCCAAGTCAAAGCCTATGATCTGAGAATGTGTGTCTTCAGTACATATGAAAATGACCTTTCTCCACTCATCATCAGTTTTAATAGCCTTCAAACCACCCCACACAATCAAGTCATATATAAATATTGTAACTGTTCCTAGTGTGACAGAACATAGGACATGAAATAGAGAAACTCATATTTGGTTGTATTTGTTTTGTGACAGTGTAAGGAGCACAGGATTTTCATCAATGTAGAAGCTAAAAGTCATTATATACTATGAATGTCATCTCATAGAGATGCTCAGTGTTACTTCAGCTTATGTTCTGCTAATTATGAAGATTTCTTTACACATGGATTTCTTACATAGTATTATTGGAATTATTAAATCATTTTCACATAGTAGCTATTCAATAAATAATTTGGAGTGTAACTTGAAATATTAATACAAAAAATTAAAATATAATTATTTTCATTTTGAGAAATGAATTATAATGTTTAGTTGAAAATTATCATTAATTCTGCTTAGCTCAAAAATACCAGTACTTATGAAAGAATTAATGGAAATGTGAATTTCTACTGATTGGGCAAATTTTTTAAACTAATGTTTCATGAATACAAATCAGGGAAAAAAGTATTTAGCAAGAAAACTTGTAAGCCATTCCAAGATAATGAAAGAGAAACAAAGACTGTAATTGATAAGAAAACAAAACAAAAATACAATAACATAAATAAGCCAGAATCTTTTCTTTCATTTGCCCTATTTTTAGATCTATGTGACTGAGGTAAAGAAAATTGTTCTGCTTAATGCAATCAATTTTCTTTCCTTTCTAATTTAGCAGAGAAATTAACTTTAAGTCTAATCTTTCCACTTAATTGTAAAGTAAAAACACTTAAAGAAAGTTTAAGAACAACTAGAATTAATCTTTAACCAAAGTTAAAATAGCAACTCAGTCATGTGGCTCAATAATTAATGAATGCAGTACATTTAAATAAGTGTGGTATCTATTTCTTAATCATGAATTTAAACCAAATGACCTTGGATGCTATCGTATCACATACTTAGAAAATTTAACTAAGTATGTCTTGTCTGAAAATTAAACATAAATATTTAATAATTGTATTCCGTATTCACATATTTTTGTAGTCATCCGAACGAAATCTTTTCTTACTGGAGCTTAATGGTACAAACCTTTTTTTAATTCTGTCGACTTGTTTTCAATAAATAGCCTTTAAAAGTGTCCTAAAGAACCTAATGAAGAGAGTATTCTCCTTTGCAGAAGTTATTTCTTACCTTTACCTTTTTAAATGAATAGCAGAAGTATTTTAAAGTGAAAACGGCATATTTTTTGCTTTTTCCTTGGTTCAATAAAAGAAAACACACAACAAAATAGGAATTTCTCAAGAAGTACAACTTTATGATTTTGGGTTTCTTTTTTAAGGGAGTTATCTAAAAACATAACCTAGCTTATTTTTAAATCAGCTTGGATTGAATCTTGGCAATTACATGGCAGCACAGATGAAACATGGATAAAGAACCTTAGGGGACCAGTAGGGCTTATAAGAATCATTGTTATTTATCTATAAGAAGACAAAGACCAAGGGTATGTTAAAGTAAATCAAGCAGGCAGTGGAAAAAACAGACTATTATGACTTGATGACAAAGAGGCATTTTCTTGCTTGGAGATTCAGATAACAGATTATGAGGTCCCATGAAAACAGGATTCATGAATCAAAGCTTCTCAGTTTAACTGTAGTCACTGAGCTGTTCAGATTTAGTAGATTCTGAGATATATTGCTATACATCTCTCTGAGATTTTATTGCTAGAGATATACAGAAATTCAAGTCTAGTCCAAGAATTTTAAAATCTGTGAAAAAAATATCTGTATCTTTCATCAGTTTTCATTCTGATGAAATCTAAGAGTCTGCCCAGAAGATACATTGGTCCACAAGTGCATGATATCACAAATAGCGGTAGGGTTGATAGGAAATAGAGCAGATCTAAAAGCTTCTTTAAAAGACATCTCATCTCTGGGCAAGAGGGCTACGTTCAGAAGGGTGATTTAAGGGAAGGTTTCTGGGCCAGAACTCAGACAGAGCATTTTTAAAAATTATTATAAGCAGCAGTAACCATAGTTTGATCACCTACTATAGATAAGGCTGTATGCTCTGCTTAATAAGGAAATAAAATACACCATTTTTTACTTTCAAGACATTTAAACAGTATTTGGAAGGATGTCTCATTAGTAAAAATAGTTAAAAGTGAAGTGAAGGACAGTGGACATGTCAGTAGCCTTGTGAGGTTAAAGTTTGGGTAAGTCTACAAGCAGAGGGATTTCTGAAGGAAGGAAGGAGAGTTCTCTGAATAAAGAGGGGACAGAGAGATAATGTTTATGCCAGTTTGATTGGAACAGAGAACTCTGAAGGTGAGTAGGGCCAAGACTGCAAAGGTAGGTTTAGGGGCCAATTGTAGAAGATGTGAATAAAAAGTGAAGGAAAAGTCTTGTTAACTTTAGACTGGAGTTCTCAAAGGTGGGTATTTCAGAAAGATTAACAAGTTGTGACCTTCAGAACGAACCGCAAGTGGAGAAATAGTAGTGCGGAAAACAGGAGGCTACTGAGTAGTTTTAGATCAAAAGAATCTGAAATTTTGAGAAGGAAATCACAGGAAATTGCTAATATTTTACCATTTTTGACCCATGTAAATAGACATTTCGTATGGTTCTATCTAATAAGGTGAAGGATCAGTAAAATTTAATATCTGAAGAAAATATATGTAGGTAACTTGAAAAAAGATGTTACCACAAACAAAAATAAGAAAAATTAGGGCCAGGCACGATGGCCCATGCCTGTAATTCCAGCACTTTGGCAGGTTAAGGTGGGGAGAGGATCTCTGAAGTGTAGAAGTTTGAGATGAGCCTGGGTAATGTACAAAGACCCCTGTCTATAAAAAAAAAAAAAAAAATTAGCCAGACGTAGTTGTGTGTGCCTATAGTCCCAGCTACTCAGGTGCCTGAGGTGGGAGGATTGCTTGAGCCTGGGAGGCAGAGGTTGCAGTGAGCCAAGATTGCACCACTGCCCTCAAACCTGGGCAACAGAGTGAGATCCTGTCTCCCTCACCGCCCCCCCCCGCCAAAAAAAAGGAAAGAAAAGTTAGGGAAGGAAAGCCAAGTGGTAGATGAGACGAAGTTGAAGAGTTCAATTTTAAGTCTATTGTATTTTAAGTGACAAGTAGAAATGTCTGTTGGTGGCTGAAGATGCAGGACTGGAGTTCAGGCAAAGTCAAGAATGAAAATGTGGACTTGGAAATTCACCCTACAGGAGGGAGTCTGTGACGTCAAGAGAAGGAACAGGGTCTCTGAGTAAGGAGAATAGGGTGAGAAAATAGGATCAAAGAAACTCATTTTAAAAGTGAGGGGGCAGATGGTGTAGACTTCGGAAATGGAAGAGGAAATGGAGTAATTCAGTGGATACACATAGTGTGGAGTGAGCACCAGCCACTGGACTGAATGATCAGGAGATGATTCATTGTCTGGAGAAGCCAGTTCAGTAGTACAGAGAGGGTGAAGACAGACTGTTTAGGAAAAAGGAGGCCATGGATAAAGGTTTTCATGGCTTTCTTCCTCGAAGACGAGGACCACAATACTGTGCTGTAAGTTGGCCAGTTAATAGAAGTAAAGTGCAGTGCAATTCATGACCTCCATTCCCAAAGAGGGATGAGGGGTTATCTCTTTGGTTTTGTGCATGTTGAGACTTCTCCATGACACCCAAAGTCTTTTCCCTTATATTTCCTTACATTCCCTTAGAATGTAAATATATAAAACTGTCTTAAAGAGGTTTCAACTACAACTAAGAATAAGAGCCATGTTTATCATTTTGGTGTTAATTGTGTTCCTGTGAATTCCCACCCCAACCTGAGCTGCCAGTCTTGACGCATTCACACTCAGACACAGGGCCTGTGGGGCGGTGTGCATGGGGTGAGACTGCCAGCGACCTTGATCAATGGTAGAGATAAGCCTGCCACAGGCTGGCACATGCAGCTGTGACCTGCAGGGAGCTCCTTCTTGCTCCAGGTTTTTCTTTAACCAGAGCAGCAGAACTTTAGTCAAATGCCATTCGTTGCAATAATTGTTAGCTTAAAAAATTATAGCTTTTATAAATTTGGAAAGGAGAAAAGGAAACTTTATTTTTTATAAAGGATTACAATCTGTAAGGTGGCTATTCTGCAGGCTGGCAAGTGTGTCTACAGACGAAACTAGAGATAGGCATTTTAAAGAGGAGGAGCTGGGATAGGAGTTTTATGTTGAAGGGGTTGGCTAAACATATATTTAACCGGTCATCGAAGGAGTTATGAATATTTATGAACATGGTCTTCACACGTGTATTGAATAAATATGAAACATATGACCTATGTTTTCTTTGGGATGGAGAATTATTATCTAAATGTATTATAATTAGGTTCTATATATTAAAAGGTCGTTTTAGGACATGAAGGCGCACAAGTGTGTAATCTCTGTAAACCAGCCAGAACTAGTCTACAGTTGCTACATTTGTTATTAGGAGAAAGTTATTGAAATGAGTCTCTTGTCTAATTAACACTGTAGTTACAGCTAATGGAACAGGGGTTTAGTTAATATCTTGAGGAGCTATAAATTGCTTAATATGGCTTATTTTGAGGCTAATGTTTAGTTATTAGAGAAAAAGAAAATTCTTGGCAGTTAGAACATAGTTTATTTTTTAAGTGTAGGGGATATATGACTTAATTCTTGCCTAGCCTGGCCTTAAGTTTTGTCTATAATTTAGTATTTTATTGTCACAAAGAGTCTGTTTTGCTAGTTTATGATTTTCATTTTAACATTAATGTTGGTTGGTTGTGTCTAAACTATAAAGGGAAAGGGGTACAACAAGGCGTGTCTGATCTCTTGTCTCACTATGGTTGGGAAATACGTTTTAAGGTTTGGGGGGGTCTTTTTGGCCAAGGGGTATCTGTTTAATTGATTGGGGGCTCAGGATTTTATTTTAAGTTTACACTACCATGACTCAATACATGGTCTTATTAATTCCAATTTATACAATTTCTTTCTAAGCCATTCTCATATGTTTGTTCCCATGGTTGTTACTTCCATTTTTATCTTATATGTATATTTTTTATCGGGTTGAGTTGTCGAAAACTACTTTGAGAAGATTCATTGCAGGAGAAGCTACATCAGCACCATGTGAAAATTACAAATAAAACTTATCACAATCTGAAGAATGTAATAAGAAGAAATTTTTTATGAGAAAAAAGTTAATCAGATCACATTCACATTGCCATATTCAACTCTACATTGAATCCTGATTTGAGTAATTGAAATATTT
Source organism: Symphalangus syndactylus (assembly GCF_028878055.3). Taxonomy (NCBI): domain Eukaryota; kingdom Metazoa; phylum Chordata; class Mammalia; order Primates; family Hylobatidae; genus Symphalangus; species Symphalangus syndactylus. The sequence goes on along the minus strand of NC_072437.2, from coordinate 103,855,186 downwards.
CAGAGATTATAATGCTAATGTTCTTTAGAACATTTTCTTAAATTATTTTTTCTTAACTTTGATATGGTTACATTTGTAGCTTTAGTATTGAACTAGACTTTTAATTTAGACTGAAATTAAACTTTAATATTGCATTAGTAGAGAAGTTTTCTCTAGTAGCCAGCATACAGAAATAAGATTCTATATACTTTTGCTATTTTATGCATAATACCCATTGTTAAACCCAAGAACTAGAAGTCTATAAACCCTGCCTGCTGTGATGCACACAGTCAGGGAAGTGTCTTAGGAAAAGCACGCACCAGAGCTGGGAGGAGTGGAAGAAAGACAGAAGAGCATTCCACCAAGTGCTTATATTAATTGCATTTTTTTTTTTTTTTTTTTTTTTGACGGAGTCTCTGTCGCCAGGCTGGAGTGCAGTGGCGCGATCCTGGCTCACTGCAACCTCCGATTCCCCGGTTCAAGTGATTCTCCTTCCTCAGCCTCCCAAGTAGCTAGGATTACAGGCACATGCCGCCACACCCAGTTAATTTTTGTATTTTTAGTAGAGACAGGGTTTCACCATGTTGGCCAGGATGGTCTCGATCCCCTGACCTCGTGATCTGCCCGTGTCGGCCTCCCAAAGTGCTGGGATTACAGGCGTGATTAATTGCATTTTTAAAGACAGTTTGTTTTCAAAGTTCTTTGCAGTTATTTCTGATTTTCCAGAAAGTTACTGCTAATCCCTCAATATTGCCAGCATTTCTTATTCCCAATAGGTTTATTCATTTGTTAACTTCGTTGATGAATGCAGAAAGTGCTGCATGAAGAACACAGATTGAACATTTTCTTCACATAAAAATGAAAGCGTTAAGGACATGACATTTTACCATGAATAAAAGCATGAGAGTCTACTGTTGTGAAGAGAACTAGGGAAGCAGAGTTCAGATATGAAAAAATTGCCTCTGGTCCTCGAAGAATTAATCTGGCCTACCCCGGACACGTCAGTATACCCCAAAGTCACAGAAATATATGTCCAGAAAAATGCAATTTAAAATAAACAGAAAACGAACGTAGTTTCTATACCTTTCAATAGGGGAATATGTGGTCTTGAATCATAACTGTGCCATTCAGCCAATAGAATCCACTGAGTGTCAGCTGCTGTTCTGGTCATTGGGGATGTAGAAGTGGGAAGTCTCTGTTCTTATGGGATGTAACATATATACCTCTGTTGCTCCTGCTGTGTGCCAAACTCTGTGCAGACTGTGGTATGGAGAGGCATGGTTCTTTTTCTTTCTTTTTATTTATTTATCTATTTATTTTTTGAGATGGAGTCTCGCTCTGTTGCCCAGGCTGGAGTGCAGTGGCGCAGTCTTGGCTCACTGCAAGCTCCAGGAGAGGCATGGTTCTTAGCCTTAACATTAAAGCCTCAGAAGAAGACAGACTCTTAAATCTTCAAATACAAACAATGATACAATGTACTAAGTAGAAAATCCTTCGGTTAGATAATAAGTTACTGGAGGGTAAGATTTATTATAGGAAGACTACTGACTTAAATAAAGCTAGTGAAAATGCTTTAGCTAAAAGCCTGGATGCTCAGAAAATATACATGGCACAAGAAATTAAACTTAACTCTTTTTGTTGTCTCATTTTGGGGATTGGGAAAGCCAAGAACGATGGGTGGCAAGTACCCTTGCATTGCAAAAACCTTGTTAGAGCGTCTACGCAGGACTTTAATTTATACTTCCCATTGGATAGTGTTGGTCTAGCCATTCTGAATCAATCCATTCTTTTATTTGTTCTGTGTTTAAAGAAGCCCTCTAGAATAACGAATGGAGAACTTAGTTTTACAGCTCTTGCTTGATTGAAGAAACATTTTTCTGCTCATGGTGCAAATGTCAAGTAAATAGTGTCTTTTAACAGTATTGCTGTGACAACGATTGGCTTTGCTTCATTGTTTTGTACATAACCAAGGTGCTACTTATTGCCAGAAAAGAGGTTGATAAACCATCCAGTCTCCTCTTTATTACTAGGTCATGCTGTTTTGTTCATGTAGTCATTCACCAATCTCTTTAGCTGGGCATAAATGTCTCCCAGAATTTTTTGCAGCCTGTATCAAAGAGGAGGGCTAGCATCATAAAACTATTTCTCCGACCTTCCCTTCAGCATACTTCAAACAATTCCTTTAAACCATGTTTGATCTATTATTTTGGTAAAGTTTCACAAACCAAATAAAAATACAACTATGCTAATTTTACAAAGGCATTCATAGTCATTACTTAGTCCTCACAATTATTTTAGAAAACAAAACCTGTGTCTTGGTTACAAGAAACAGCTGCCACCCAAAAAGGAGAAGGTGCTGCTTTGAGCTCTTGGCATGAGATCAAGGTTTTCATTTTTTTCCCCCAGCTTTCCTCATGGAATTAAAACAACAGGATGAAAAGTATTGTAACATAAATATTTTTCATTAGATTTTAAATTGATATACTAGTACAAATCCACAGACAAATGTTTATTTGGTCAGTGTTACCTTTGGTTTTTTATGTTGTACATCGTGGTTTTGACTGGGATTGCTTCTAATGTACGATATCAGGTCTAGGTGAGGGATAGTCAAGTCAGCAAGGTTAAAGGAGAGCCATTCATAACCTAAGGCAACTCAAAAAATAGTCTTTGTACTCTCTAGAGTAGTGGTTCTCAAGCTGTGGTTCATGTACCACTGAAGTTCCTTGACACTGTTCCAAGAGGTATGCAAGGTCAAAGTTATTTTCCTAACAACACTAGGATGTTATTTGCCTCCTGCAATGTGTTGGCATTTGTACCGAGGGGGCAAAGTAATAGAGGGCGAAACCCCTGGTGCCTTAGCATATATCAATACAGTGCACCAAATGATACTAGTAGTCATTATATAGATATATATTTTCACCATGATCACATTTGCAGTTCAGAATATCATAAGTGAAACAGTATAAAATATTAATTTTGTTCAGTCTCAATATTTAAGATTATTTATCATGTAGGGCAAATGTGAAGTATGCAGAAAGCATTCTGCTCCATACTAAAATGTGATGGGTGTCTTGAGAAAAAGTGTTTGTGCAGTTGTTGGAGTTACAAGCTTATTCCATGAAACATCATTTTTTAATTGAAAGAATGACTGGCAGGCAAACTATGTTATTCAGACTTGAATATTTTACAGATATTTTCTTGAAAATAAAGAAAATGAGACGGTCACTTTATACAAAACAACTGGCAGTATTTGTTGTCAATGATAAAATTTGAGATTTCAAGAAAAAAATAACATTTTGAAAAACTTGTAACTAACAAATGTAATTGTTTGATGTTGAATAATGAAATGTGTTAACATTTGGGAGTTCCGTGTAACTCAGTGAACCAATATTTTACTTGTGACCAATGCATGATGTTACAAAATTGTTCATAAAAGAAGATCCATTTTTTGTTCAAGATAGAAAAAATAGATTTGTAATGTAACAATACAACATCTTCATTGATATAGTTTGATTGCTCATTGCAACTAATCTTTAAGAGGCTACACCTTACTGCGTTTTTGTGTCATATTGAAGATTATTTGCAATTAGGCTACTAAAATAGTCTTACCTTTTCCAACTACAAATCTATGTGAGGCCAGATTTTCTTCATATGCTTTAACCCAAAAACAGACCACAACAGATTGAATGTAAAATTCAGCTGTCTTCTATTATGCTAGACGTTGAAATATTTGACAGAAATGTGAAATCGTGCCAATTTTCTCACTGTTTATTGTTTTGGAAAACACAGTTATTTTTCATAAAACATGTTACTTATGTTAACATTAATGGGTTATTTTTATTTTGAAGTGAATAAATACATCCTTAAAATTTGTCATATTTAACTTCTAATATGGTAAGTACTTAAAAAAAAACTATGTAAGCAAAAGATCTTTGAGGTCCTCAATAAATTTTAAGAGCATGAAGAGGCCATGGGGCAAAAAGATAAGAGAATGGCTGGGTTTTTTTTTTTGTTTTTTGTTTTTTTTACAGTATTATGTGGGAACAACCAGGAGTAAAATTAAAAATGGAACAAAACAAGACAAATAATACAATGGAAAAAATTGGGAGAGATCATTGTCTGGCGATATGTCAAGTTTGTGTAAGTGATGGAACATTGACTAATATGTCATTTTGGCTTTTGTGGAGGGAATTACTGGCATCCTAAGGTATGATTTAGATTGTGGAGACATTAGTGTGTTTTTCAGGTGCGTAATTTAAGTGAGCCATTGTAGCATGCTGTGATATTGTGGAAGTTGGAGTAGGAGAGCCTGAATTTGCATGCCTGCCTTACCATACAACAGTTGTGCTGTCACTGGATAAATTATGTTATTTTTCTATGTCTCAGTTTGTTTACTTGTAAAACAGGAATAAAAATATTAAATTACTTCTTATCTGACTAAATTGTTATATGGATTGAATGAGATAATTAAGTAGAAGTATGACTGTATCATAGTCATTATTTATAAAATATGAAATAAATACAAAATATTTATGAAATTTATGAAATCCATTATTCTGCTTCTTCCCATCTCATATCTTTTCCAACTTCCAGTATTCCCATGCCTATTTTCAGTACCTAATATTTTAGTTGATCACTTAACTGACAACATTGATCCCTTTTCCTAAAATACTGAAACATTTCTTTTGTAATGCATCCTAAGTGGGCAGGTAAGTGCAGCACAGGATGTGTTTCCTGTGTCAGTAACTAATGGGAATGTCCAACATGCTGATTTCAATAAAGCAACACCATGTGAAATATGCCTAGGAAAATAACATACACATCAAACTAATAAGCAGGGAGACCATACTTAATACTTAAATCTTTAATTTTTTGTAATGTTCCTAAATCTTTACAAATAGGTTATGGTCTTGAGACATTTTTACTGGGTTAGAGAATTTTTGGAAATGTTCCAGGATTTATAATACTAGAAGAGGAAAATTCTTCAGCAGTGGCAAGGATGAAGAGATTAACATAGCAAATAGGGATTTTGTAATGAAGGTTTTTCATGTTAGGGTTTACATTAAACTAACTGGGTGCGTGTTTACCATTTTTGTGTCTTTACTCAGTGCTATTTTAGCAGGACTTGAAGGAATTAAGGGTCTTGATTGGAAGAAATAAACACATTGCTTTATTTTACACCAGAGAAGGTATTAGGAGAGAAAATAATCAGAGGAAAGAGTCTTTATAAAATTGACCTTTTGACATCAGTCTGTAAATTTGTCTTGCTTCACAGAATTTGTCCCAAACAAACCTTTCATGTACAAAATCTTCTGCTACTTTACAGAAAGGAAGAAAGAATGAGATTTTAAACATTGTGAGGAGAACATACCTGACTTCGGAGATTGATAGTAGAATCTGGGTCAGTTCATTCCATTGGCAGGTCGTATTAACACCCATTCAATCCCATAAAGACAGAAAGAGCCCTTAATAAAGCATGGCAGCTGCACAGACTTAGTTGGCTAAATGTAGATGCAGATAAACATTTATTATTTTATGCTATTAATATATCAGAAGTCATAGGCCTCTTTCAAAGAGTTCTGTGCCCCAACACATAATTCTGTCAAGGGAATATTTTCTTAGATGTTAGACTACTCCTAGATTTCTAAGTAGGGAAATATTAGTATATTCCAATGCCCTTTCTCCAAAGTTATTATTTAATTATATCTGAATTCTGGAGAATCAACATTCTTGCCTTACGTTTAACAACGGTTTAGTTAATTTTCCTACTGTCTAGTTGATAAAAGAATGAGACAAAATTGTATGAGATTTATTATATAACCTCTTCTCTAAGGATTCTAAAATGTTTTATTGTTAATTGATTATTCTACAGAAGCATGGAGTTTTAAGTTCCTTTTGCTTGAGTTTTACTCCTTACTTCCATTTTCCTATTTTAATTATCATCTCTCCTTTGTTTCTTATTCCTTTTTCATATATTTCTTTTTATTTGTTCGTTTCCCTCCCCTCTCTTTATATTCATTTATTTACACTTCTCCAACTTTGCCCTGTACTTTTGTACCAAATTGCTAGCCAAATTTTTTCTTTCGTTCCCTCTAATCTACCCATTATAAAAGTACAAGTGGTAGTTAGTTTAGATACAGAAATCCATTACAAAGGCAATTTATGATGTGTTCCTTTAAATTAGAAATGAGAGAAACATGTTTTAAGTTTGGGAGAACATTATAAGTAGTTTCATTTGAGTGTCAATGGAAGAAAATTTCTTTCAGGATATGAATAAAGGTAATTTTTAAAAATTTGCTAACATTTCTTAAGAGCATAAGCATTTGAATGCTGATATTCATTTTGTATTTGAGAGTTTAATAAGCAAATAGTCAAAACTTAGTCATAGGGTATTTATATTCCTAGCAACTAATGAGTATTCAATAAATGTTTGAACTGAATTGTTTGTTGAAGTAAGAAAAGAAATTCCACATTGGCGGTTCTCAAGTACACTGCTATATTGAGGCTCTAGTTGAAGTTCAAATGCAGATACTTAAGCTCAAATGGAATGATTAATGGCTCTCATTGCATAAATAAATAAGCTAGGAATGCCAAACTATTACTTTAGGTACATGCCTAGAAACCTATGAAGGTAATAGCCTGAAAAGGCTCTATTGCTATTTTCTTGGTTGTTGTTTGTATGTTATGTCAGATGAGTTAAAGAGCATTTTCCTGGTTATAATTTTCTGATGACAAAACATTCATTTAAAATGTTTTGTTTCATTTAAAATATTTAAAATGTTTGAATATATATTTTTATCTCCTTGTTAATGACAGCTCTTTGTAGCTGTTTTAAGTAAGTTTGTTTTTAAAAATTTCTGTGTTCTCAGGCCATTTCTACTCTAGGATGGGATTATAGCAAACTGTTTGCCACTGAAGATGATGGGCTGAGAAGTTTTATAGAACAGCAAGTTGACATTAACATTTGTAATATATGTACAGCATCAGAAACGGTTCAATCAGAGAAACAGAATCAGAGAATCAGTAGGAGATACATATTAAGAGATTTGTCATAAGGCACTGGCTTATGTGACTGTAGGAGGCTGGTTAGGTAAGTCCAACATCCATAGGGCAGGCTGTCAGGAAGTGCAGGCTGGAGCTTGGGAGTTGAAGCTGCCAACCACAGCTTCAAGTGGAATTTCTTCTTCAGGGAAGCCTCGGCTTTGCTTTTATCGACTTTCAACTGTTTGACTCAGGGCCACCCAAGTTATTTAGGATTATTTCCCTTACTTAAAGTCAACTAATTATGGACTTTAATCACATCTACAAAGTATCTTCACAGCAATGACTGGATTATTGTTTGATTGATAGCTAGGAATGGTGGCCTAGTCAAGTAGACATACATATCAAAAGACCATTACACCCAGAAACACTTCAGATTACATTTAGTAATTTCTCTCCCCTGGTTGTTTAGTGCCTTTTAATGTTTTGTTTTGTTCTGTTTTTCTATGTTGTGTTGATTTAAAACACAGGCCTCTTTTCCAAAAAAAGTTTATTTTTTCCCGTCAAAGACAGTTGTTGAAAGCCTGATTATTCCACTCATAATACAGCTAGATAACGTGATCATTAGTTTAGAACATTGTTAAATCCCTACTGAAGCATTATGTCCTATTAGGCATTTTCAAGTTGAGCTAAATAGAGAGTCATGTCCTTCTTGGGCCTTATAATCTAAGAAAAAAGTATAAATAAATACCTAAAGTTAATAAAGAAATAAAATATCAAAAAGTGGGCAAAGGACATGAACAGACACTTCTCAAAAGAAGACATTTATGCAGCCAAAAAACATGAAAAAATGCTCATCATCACTGGCCATCAGAGAAATGCAAATCAAAACCACAATGAGATACCATCTCATACCAGTTAGAATGGCCATCATTAAAAAGTCAGGGAACAACAGGTGCTAGAGAGGATGTGGAGAAATAGGAACACTTTTACACTGTTGGTGGGACTGTAAACTAGTTCAACCGTTGTGGAAGTCAGTGTGGCGATTCCTCAGGGATCTAGAACTAGAAATACCATTTGACCCAGCCATCCCATTACTGGGTATATACCCAAAGGACTATAAATCATGCTGCTATAAAGACACATGCACACGTATGTTTGTTGTGGCACTATTCACAATAGCAAAGACTTGGAACCAACCCAAATGTCCAACAACGATAGACTGGATTAAGAAAATGTGGCACATATACACCATGGAATACTATGCAGCCATAAAAAATGATGAGTTCATGTCCTTTGTAGGGACATGGATGAAACTGGAAACCATCATTCTCAGTAAACTATCTCAAGAACAAAAAACCAAATACCGCATGTTCTCACTCATAGGTGGGAATTGAACAATGAGAACACATGGACACAGGAAGGGGAACATCACACTCTGGGGACTGTTGTGGGGTGGAGGGAGGGGGGAGAGACAGCCTTAGGAGATATACCTAATGCTAAATGATGAGTTAATTGCTGCAGTACACCAACATGGCACATGTATACATATGTAACAAACCTGCACATTGTGCACATGTACCCTAAAACTTAAAGTATAATAATAATAAAAAAAGAAATAAAATATATCTCATGTTTTTATATAAGCCTATATAGTTTTTTGAAGCATAAAGACTTGCATTTATTATACGTTCCTAGGAAGCATCTTGATTTTATATTATAAGTGACCATCTAAAATCAACCAGTCCTCAACCTACCTTTAATGAAGATTTATAATATATAGAACTTGCCTCAAGACATTTGGGAATTTACAGACTAACTGGGAGAGATAGATCATATTCATTTGAAAGATAAATAAGAATGAATTCAAAGGCATATGCATGTAAACAAATACAAGAACAGGTTTCCTGTGTCAGTATGAGGTAGTATTTGCAGCACTGTGGTAAGAGTTGAATGGCGTAACACTAAGTAATGCAAATAGACTCATAGGTTTTTTGTTTGTTTTCTTCTATAAAGCATGTCATCCTCATTGCAACCATGGAAGGGTTTATCAGAAACATTATTACATTCATTAGTGGCAAGAATTATGCAAGAGCAGAAGCCCAAAACACTCATCCATAATCAATGTCAGCTAATCATATACAAAATCGGGACAAAAACCTTCTACACCAGTAGCATTTGTACCACATTTTATTTGAAATCAGAATTTGAGACAGTCTTATTCAGCAGTTACACAATGGATCATAGTCTATTTCAGTTGAAGGAAACTCTTTTTATTAGAGCAATTACTAATGCCCAATGCTTCGCAAATTACACTCTGTTTCATATTTAATTTGCTCCCAACAGCCCCAATACACACACACACACACACACACACACACACACACACACGCTTCTTTGGCCATATCTTTCATGTCTTCCCAATATTTTCTATATCTTCTTTCTTCCTTAGGACTCTCCTGAAAACTCATTTTTTTAAGTATATAAAATGAAGTCTGTGTATACCTTTGCTGTATTTTGCACTTTTTTTTTTTTTTTTTTTTTGGAGAGGGTCTTGCTCTATAACCCAGGCTCAAGGGCAGTGACTACATCTTGGCTCACTGCGATCTCCACCCCCTGGGCTCAAGCAATCCCCTCACTTCAGCCTCCTGAGTTGCTGGGACCACAGGCATGTGCTGTCAAGCCTGACTATTTCTTCTTATTATTATTTTTTGTAGAGACAAGGTTTTGCCATGTTGTCCAGGCTGGTCTTCAACTCTTAGGCTCAAGCGATGTGCCTACCTTGGCCTCCCAAGTTCTGGGATTACAGGCGTGAGCCACAGCACTCAGCCTATACTGTTTTATGATTTTCATATTTGGTATTAATTCTACTTTGGATTTTTGCTTCATTCACATAAATATAGTTATGTATATTCTTCCTCCAATAAAAATGTTTAAAAATGTTTTCAGTGATGATAATGTTTTGGCATCCATTTATTGCTAAAATTACTACTCTATATGCAGGGAAACTGTTACAGAATTTAAATTGTTAGCTTATGTATTGCATGTATGTGTATTTAAACACCATTCTCTTTGGGTGGGGACTGGACTTCCTGTCTACTTGGTAATGCAGGTTATAAAATTAAAGTACAGAAATGAAGACAGCAGTAATGATGAATACCAGTTTCTATACGTGGAGGGAAAAGAAAACTTTTTGGAGTGATCAAAATATTTGATTTGTTTTCAGTGTGGGTCACATGTATGTATTATTTGTCAAAACTCATCAAACGCTACATTTGGAATTTTCTCTTTCACAACGTGTAAATTACATCTTAGTAAAAATTTGCAAGTAAAGAAGAGTGGGATACTGAAAGAGTTAAATAGGAAAGGAGGAAAATTTTATGCAAATGTGTATTATTGAGCTGTTTCCAGTCTTGCTGTGCACTAAATTTAGAGAAACACTACAGAGGGATTTTTAGATCACAGTGGTATGGCTTCTCTGTCTTCAGTCTACCATGCTAGCAGGATTTTTGTTCTGCTCTAAATTTTGTCTCACTTTTGTCAATAGCAGTATCAAGAAGAGCTCTTTGAGTAGAAGAAATATAGCCAGAATATAATGGAGGACTAAAAACTGGGTCCAGTTTTGATTTTAGGAAAATGTTTATTTCATAAACAATATTTTTCCAAAGTATGATGTCTACTTAACCCATATAAATTTAATAAAACATACATTTATAGTCAGAAAGTATCTTCATACAATATGCTTTTCTTAAATTTGAAAATATTTTTATTAATTTTTGAAACTAAGTCAGAGAAATGTTTGCCAGGAATTTCTATAGCTAGAGGACATAATTATTCTTTATTCTTCTGCCTAGAATACCTTCTCACTTTTCTTTCTGGTGAACTCTTAGTCATTCTTAAAAACACATAAAATATTACATTTTCTATAAATAGTCTACATTTTGTCTGAGGTAGCCACATCTTTGCTCCTAAATAATTCACCCATCTCTCCAACAGTACACATGTCATATTGTAGTGCAATTGTCTTGGCCACCTTTGCTTCCCCAGTTAAACAACAAATTCTCAAACATAGACTATATTTTGCTTACCTTTTGGATTACTACAAATCTGTGTATTATGCTAGGCAGAGGATAGATGCTTTAAAATAATTGTTGAATAAATGAATTATTTAGTGAAAAACATATTAAGAATAATTTTTATACTCTCTGTTAGCCAGTATTGGCCAACATAGAATTCCTTAAAATAATACATTTTGTGATAAAGCTTGATATAAAAGCAGGAAGTGGATATTTGGCTCTTGATTCAGATGATAAATGAGCTACTGATTGATGATTCAGCCCAAACATATTCATTTCTCATGGTATAAATATATCCTTTAAAAATTTTTCACCTTGTTTTCCCGCCATTCTCCTCCCTGAACTTTGTGCTCTAAATCACCAGACTCCATTCCGCAGGCTCCTGTTTACTTCCAATTTTTGCCTTGCTTTTCTGCACTTAGGAAACTCCTATCTACTCTTTAATACTAAGTCAAATGTCTTCTGTTTTATAAATCCTTCCTAGTCTTCCCTGTAATAGTTATCTGCCTCTTACTCTATTATCCAATAGTATTTGAATGTATTTCTTTTTTTATTTTATTTTATTTTTTTTGAGACAGGGTCTCGCTCTGTCGCCCAGGCTGGAGTGCAGTGGCATGATCTCGGCTCACTGCAACCTCCGCCTCCCAAGTTCAAGTGATTGTCCTGCCTCAGCCTCTTGAGTAGCTGGGACTACAGGCATGTGCCACCATGCCCGGCTAATTTTTTGTGTTTTTAGTAGAGACGGGGTTTCACCGTGTTAGCCAGGATGGTCTCAATCTCCTGACCTCGTGATCCGCCTGCCTCGGCCTCCCAAAGTGCTGGGATTACAGGCATGAGCCACCGTGCCTGGCCCTTGATTGTATTTCTATTACAGCCTTGTCACTTTGCATTTATTTTTTGTTACTCCTATCAAATGGCAAGTATCTCAATGCTCAACAAATATTTGTTATCATTTGAACAAGCCAATGAGCACCCGTTTCTACTTTCAATATGCAAACTAAATAATCAGAAGATGAAATTCATGGCAAGGGGAAAACCCTCTCAAATATGTATGAGCCTTAAAAAAAAGGCAAGAGATGAAACTTGAATATCATTATATAAATTAATTGTGCCCGCTCTTTGAATAAGACCTTGTCCAATTTGTTGTTGTATCCCCAGGGCCTAGAATAGTCCTCAACACACAGCACAAGTCAATAGTCATTGAGTCAAAAAATATATGTATATAAATTGAGGTTTATATCTGAGATTCCTAAGGTGGGTTTGCTTCATGATCCTGTTTGCTACGTTCCATGATGTGCAAATGGACATAATAGCTATGTGACTGTCAGTTCTACCACCAGCCTGCAAGTTTCACAAAGGCAAGGACTGTACGTATTCATTGGCTATCTAGTACTTCTAGGTGTCCATCAACTGTTTCTTCAATATTGCTAAATACCGAAGCCCTAGGCATTTGTAGGGTAGGGTTATGCTTTGATAAAAAAGAAAATAATTCTTATGTGTATCTTTTATTCTGGTTATTTACATTATCACTCTAATAATGATTGAATTCATTTGAGGCCATTAGGTGATTCATTTGACATTTGAGTCAGAGATAGTAATACCTACAGTCAAATATCTTGATATTCACATAATAAAATTAAGCACAATATTTATGTGTGAATTATAATTGAATATTAAAAATTTTAGAAGGTGGAAATTGATTTAGTTCATCCCGAAAATAGATTATATGTGCAGTATGGTGTAGTATAGCCCAGTATACTGCTTAATACACTCTTATGATTGAGTTAAAGAAAGCCATTTATTCAGTGGCAAAACTTTACATTCAGCATTGCAAAGAACTCCTCCCCCCACCCCCCTTTTTTTTTCAAATAGTAACCTCCCAAATCAGAAATTTTACCTTTATCATGAAAGTTTTTGACTTTCCTCTAATGTAGATGTCATGTATGAGTATTGTCTACAACTCTTATACGTATATATGTTCTTTTAAAAAACTTCTCTTGCCAACTTTTTTTTTTTTTTGAGACAGAGTCTCCCTCTGTTGTCCAGCCTGGAGTGCAGTGGCACGATCTTGGCTCACATTGCAAGCTCTGCCTCCTGGGTTCACGCCATTCTGCCTCAGCCTCCCGAGTAGCTGGGACTACAGGCGCCCACCACCACACCTGGCTAATTTTTTGTATTTTTAGTAGAGACGGGGTTTCATCATGTTAACCAGGATGGTCTCGATCTCCTGACCTCGTGATCCACCCGCCTCAGCCTCCCAAAGTGCTGGGATTACAGGCGTGAGCCACCGCGACTGGCCGTCAACTTTTTAAAAATTAGCCTTTGTTAGAAAAAAAATGGATTCTGGTTGGGTGAGGTGGCTCATGCCTGTAATCAAGCACTTTGGGCGCCGAGGAGGGTGGATCACTTGAGGCCAGGAGTTCGAGATGCCTCATCATGCCTGGCCAATGTGGCGAAACCTCGTCTCTACCAAAAATATACAAAAATTAGCCGGGCGTTGTGGCAGGCGCCTGTAATCCCAGCTACTCGGGAGGCTGAGGCTTGAGCCTGGGAAGCAGAGGTTGCATTGAGCAGAGTTCGTGCCATTGCACTCCATCCTAGCAAGACTCCATCTCAAAAACAAAACAAAATAAGACAAGACAAAACAAAACAAACAAACAAAAAACCCAAAAAAACAAATAGGAAAATAAGTGAGTTCTATTCTCTCTCTCTCTCTGAGTCTCAGGAAGAAGGAAAGCTTTATCTTGTAAGTTCACGACACAGAAATATGTTGAAAATAATTTAATATATTTGCCACCACATGGTCTTTTTTTTTTGAGACAGAGTCTTGCTCTGTTGCCCAGGCGAGAATGCAGCTCACTGCAGCCTCCACCTCCCAGTTTCAAGTGATTCTCCTGTCTCAGCTTCCCAAGTAGCTGGGATTACAGGCACACATCTTCATGCCTGTTTGCTATGCCTGGCTCATTTTTGTATTTTTAGTAGAGATGGGGCTTTATCATGTTGGCCAGGCTGGTCTTGAACTCCTGACCTCGAGTGATCCTCTCACCTCGGCCTCCCAAAGTGCTGGGACTACAGGCGTCAGCCACCAAGCCTGGCAGCCACCACATGGCCTTTGAACGCTTGGAGTGATGAAATCTGTTGGATTTAAAGAAATAAAGTTCATCTAAAAAAAGGCGAGGTTAACTTTTTTATGAAAAGCTCAAGAACGTTAACTTTTGATTCTGTAAATCTTGGATGCTGAGAGTAGAATCAAGAGTTTTGGGATGGTGTTGGCTAATCTATTGTCAATAGGTTAATTCCTTTAGGTTAAATAAGTTCATGTCTCCATGTTCCATAATGTACACATTAGCCTGGATAAGCATTAGTCCAATACAGATTTCCATGGTGATGGAAATGTTCTATGTCGGAGCTGTCAATAGCTACATGAGATTATTGAGCATTTGATATGTTGCCAGTGTGACTGAGGAACTGAATTTTCCATTTATTTTTTATTAATTTAAATTTAAATAGCCATATATGATTGGTGGTTACTATATCGGACAGCACAGCTGAAAGGCCATTATTAAGGAAAAGGCCCAGAACATCCATGAAAATTGGTCTATTCTATGCATCCACTAGAGGGTAGTAATAGCAAAAAACAGGCTTCTATATTTGCACAAACAAATAATTTACGGAAATGGTACCTTCATTCTTTCTACAGTCAGGAATGTAGGATTTTGAAATAGCTAAAATTGCCACAAAGTAAATAGATTAAATGGGATTTCTTATTGCTTACTTACAGCAAAATATTAAGAAATATTAAAATGCGCCTAGTATTTCAATTTGCTTTAAAGTGATTGAGGACCCTTGTGAATAAAAAGCTACTAATTACCATTGATGGGAGAATGGTGAAGTAGTGGTTAACTTGAAAGAATCCACCTTATTGATACCAACTTGCAACAAATTTACCTGTTTATCACTTGTGAGCTGTGATCATTCAAGGTGACACATGAAAGTGAAAGCTCATACCTACTTTCCATGCCTTTGAATATTTCATGTCTTTGTCATTCTATAAAAGATACACAATGTGAAAGCAGCAACAACCTGTATGATGGTTATATAATTTCTTGTTAAAACTCTTAGCAAACCATGCGGAGTTGGTGACCAAGACTTTAAGTTAGGTGTGTAGTTTAGCCAGTCCGCTCAAAGAAAAGCAAATCCAAGCCCAAAAACTCTCCTGCAAATGTATGAATGATCAGGATCAGAATAGAAGTGGGTGAGTGTGGAGAGCATTCAGGGAAAGGATGCTCACCTCTTGCAACAAGTGACCCACAGAATCTGCGACACATTTTTTTTTTTTGTAATGAAAATAGCATTGAGGTCAGGAGTTCGAGACCAGCCTGGCCAACATGGGAAACCCCGTCTCTACTAAAAATACAAAAATTAGCTGGGAGTGGTGGCGGGCGCATGTAGTCCCAGCTACTTGGGAGGCTGAGGCAGGAGAATCGCTTGAACGTGGGAGGCAGAGGTTGCAGTGAGCCGAGATCATGCCACCGCACTCCAGCCTGAGTGACAGAGTGAGACTCTATCTCAAAAAAAAAACAAAAAAACAAAAAAACAAAAAAACAGAAGACTTTCTGTTTTTGTAGCTCATAAAATGAGGGTGGTAGTAGTACCTATATCACAATGATCTTCAGACAATTAAGTGAGTTAATACATGTGTGTGCTGGCAGTAGTGTCTGGCACATAGCAAGCAAGCACTCGATGGGTATTTACTTCTGTTAGTATTGTTCTTTTCCTCCTTACATTTAACAGCTATGCAGACTATTCTCTATTATCCAGGAATTGTTGGCAATATTTTTGACTCTTACTTCTCTTCACTATCTCTATCCAGTTTTCATCAAGCCCTGCCCTTTAATCCTCTGCAATTTATAAGTTTTCTTATATTCTGGGATTATTTCTAAATTGAAAATGTACTTTCCTTACATATTATGATTAAGAATGTTGATAACCCATGTACAGTAATACCCCTTCTTCTTTTCTCTTTTGTGCTTAAATCTGTTCATGTATTTTCAAATCAATCCTGCCTGGAGTGCAGATGAATTCTCACCTCCCTGTGATTCATTGTCGTTGCTCCATCCTGAGACTGCAGCATACACTGTTGACACATGGGCATCTTCAGTTTACAAAGAATCCCAGAATATAAGATAATATACACATTGCAGAGGATAAGTCTCCGGCCTTTTTTCAACACCACAATCCACTTTATTTAAAAACATTAAAATAGAAATAACTTGGTTAGAAGTTAAAATAAGATAACAAGTACACAATTAAAAGTAAATCCCCCAATGTAACTTGAAGTTTCTTTTTAATGAAAATTATAGTTATCCGTTTCCTCCTCCCCTTTATAAATAGTCTGTGCATCTACAGGCATGTGTAACTCTGTTCTTTTGTATTCCAATGAAAGCAACCTGTATATAATATTTTGTACCTTAATTTTTATTATTTTGTATTTTAATGTAATTTTTATTGTAACCAGTATTGTAAAGGTAAATGGCTTTAAAAATCAATTAGTTCTACAAGATATAAAACTAAAATAGTAATTAGCTCCCCTGCTTCTGATTCTTAATGCCCAGAGGCAGATGGCTTCTTTTTATTTATTTACCTCCATGTTTCCAAATATAACGTTTATATTGTTATTTCTAAGTTTTTCAGTTTCAAGTGTAAATTGTATATTTTTTGAGATCTTGCATATCAGAAAAGTTCTTAACTGTACTTTCCTGGTGGAGTGACAATTTTGATCGTTGGAAAGAATTTTCTGTCTGATATTTTATAGCCTTGCTCCATTGTCTTCCAGCTTCCAATTGTTCTGAAACCTGGTGGCACTGTGATCCTCCACCCTTTGATTTTGATCATTTTTTTTCCTGTCAGTAATTTTTGTAATTGTCTCTTTGTGAACAGAGTTCTGGAATTTTTCTGATGCTGTGGTTTCCTGAAGGTCTTTTATTGTCTTGGAAACTTGGGCTTTTTCAGTCTGGAAACTCATACTTAGGCCTGGGAAAACATATCATCTCTCTACTTGAGTTCTCTATTTTTCTGGCAGTCTCTTAGGTAAATATTGATCTCTGATCTTCTTAGGTATTTTATATATTTTTCTTTTTGTATTTTCTTCTACTTTCTGAAAAATTTCTTCAATCTTATGTTCCAGCTCCTTTTTTTTTTTTTTGGCATTTTCTGTTCCTGCTATAATATGTTCAAATTCTTTGAGTTTTTTTACGTTATCAAAATGCTTCTTTTAAAAATGCCATTCTATTTTAGGTTAAGAATACATTTTTTTACATCTTTGAAGGACTAATTAGAGTTTTGAGAAGTTTGCTTCTATGACTTACATTTTTCTCTGTTCTTTCCTTGATTATTTTGGCCTTTGTATTTCATGTTAGAAACTGATTAGAAGCTGTGTGTGTGTGTGTGTGTGTGTGTGTGTGTGTGTGCATATGCACATGCTTGTGGGGGTTGAGGGGGTTTCTCAGGTGGTAGTTCTCACTATAGGATAATCTGGCTGGGTTATTTTGTTGCAGAAGCCCTCAACAGTCAGTATCTGTGTATCTTCTCTCTTGGCTTGGTTGGTTTCCCCAGAAAGGAACTCTTTTTTCTTTCTGGAAAGATACGGAGTATAAGTCAGATAGTGTTTTCTCAGTTGGCTTGGTAAAATAGTAAGAGATTTTCCTTTTTATTATGTAGGTTTTCACTGAATCTCCAACTGCCAGCAAGCTAACTCCACTGCCAGCTGAGCCTGGGATTTGGCTGTTGCTCCTAACTCAATCTTTCTGGAAGGCCAAGGAATCTTCTGCCTGGGGTGACGTGAGGCAGTTACCTGGCTGGATGGGGTAAGAAACAGGATTTGGGAGGTGAACTGCTGCTAACATGAACATTTAGCTCAAATGCTACCTCATTTTCAAAGGTACATGGTACTTTCCATTTCTGTCCTTTTTGGGGTTTCTACAACTCAGATGGTCTTGCTGCTGGCTTTTCTCTGCAGCTGGCTCAGGTCCTGGCTGCCTCAAGTTTGTCAGGTTAGTTATCCCCATTTACCTGCTTTCCAGCTTCCAAAATCTGGCTGCAGTCACGTCTTCTTCTGTATTTCCTTGGGTATATTTATGCTTAGAAAAATCCCTTGACTGCCATTTTAGTGCAGTTTCAGGAGGGAATAGAGGGAAGCACAGGTGCAGTCTCCTACTTTTCTCTCCCATACTTGCCATAGTCATTCAGTTACCCCCATAGATTATCTCATCCGACCCCTGTCTGGGTTTTAACTGCATTGAGTCTGGATTTTTGTCATCATTTTTCAGCTCCCTACTTACAATTTTGTCCTATTCGTTTCATTGTTTACATGACCCTTCCTCAAGTGTGGTTGGAAATATGCTGCTTCTTTTAGGATGTCTCTAGGGGCTCCTAATTAACTTAAAAAGTAAAATTCTACCTAATGAGCTCAAACTGTATAATCCATGCTTCTTCTGTATACTTTGGCTCCTTGTCATAAAACAAACAAACAAAAACCAAGATGATTAATTGCAATAGCCTGGAGGGAAAGACTGTGGTGTCAGAGTCCGCTTCTCCTCTCATCATCTGTTCTGTGTAGTATTTTTGCTCAAACACATGAACTTTTGTAATTCTATCACCTAAATTGTGTTTACCTACCACCAAATGGCTAACCAAAACTTAAATTGATTTAAATGTTCATTTTGCATTTTCGAAATCAGGGTTGCAGAATAATTTCCATTTACGATTTTTATGCCTTGAATAGAAGTTAAACAAATTTATTAATATCTAAGTGTCTTAAAGAAACTAAAATTTAGTTAAATTTTTATGTTTTAAAGTATTTTATATTTATTTAGAGACTAACAAATCCATCTCAGATATGTAATATCTAACTGTAGTTGTGAGAATAATTTAATAATGATGTACAGATTAAAGGCTTTCTCAACTCCAAATTTAATATACTAAAATTACTTTTTACAGGCAGTATGTTCACAGTAGCAATATGTATTAAGATAAGTGATATTTTTACTCTGTGTAAGTTTTGCTTCATGTGAAATTACACTTAAACTTTTCTAAAATAAAAATAACCAGTGAATCTATGAAACGTATGTTCTCTCAGTCTTGTCAGAGTACACACAAATATTATTTACCAAATACCTGGTAGTAACTATTCTGAAAATGGATTTCCTGTATTACAAATGCCTTCAGCATTCTCAGCCAAAAAAGTCTACAATGGTCTCCTAATGCGAAGTTAAAGTTTAATCAGTCTTTGTTGATAACATGCATTGATGGAGAGTGGTCTGACCTGCTCAACTTGTTTTAAATGACATACCATTCAGAATAGACTCAGTTCAGCCAGACATCACCAGTTTCCCAAAGTGCTGGATGCACACTGGCAAGTTCCCCTATTCACTAGCCACCTGTGCTTTCAAGGGGACCCATGTGAACAATGTTTAAGCCCTTTTAACAAAGTTTATGTTGATATCTGTGAAGTTTAAATGTATTATAAAGTTTAAGGTCAGAAAATAGTACAATTGTAAATCCTTATACATCCTGGGCTTTTGGATTTTAAATGATTTCCAGATCTTCATTTTAACAATTACACTTAAGAAAAAATTAGTTTTGTCTGATTATATTTATTTTTCTGATGTAGCACCATTTAGATAGCCTTGTAAATTAGGGAGAGGGGAAATCCTGACTAATAAATGCTGAAAAAACAATAAAAACAAGAGCAGTGAAGCATATCACTATAGAACAAACACAAATGAGCTCAAAGATCTTGGCTATCAGTTCATCATATATTGTTTCTTGTTCTACAAATTATAAAGTGGCTTTTGTCAAGGTTATTTAAACAAGGAGCTATTGATCTCTTTATTGTGATAAAGGAAAAACTTCAGCCGAATTACATTTAAAGGAGTTTAATTGAGCAATGAACAATTCGTGAATCAGGCAGTCCCCAGAATCACAGCATATTCACAGAGACTTCAGGGCAGCCACGTGGTGGAAGGAAATTTATAGACAAAAACAGGGATATGACGGGAAGAAATTGGCAGTGAGGTTCAGAAACAGTTGGATTGGTTACAGATTGGCATTTGCCTTATTTGAGCACAGTTTGAACACTTAGCAGTCTATGAGTGGTTGAAGTATGCTGCTGGGATTGGCCAAGACTCAGTTGTTGTTACAGGTGCATATTCCTAAGTTAAGTTTTCAATCTTGTCTGACTATTAAGCTAGGTTACACTTTATCCACAAGGACTCAAATATAGAAGTATGGAATTCTTCTCGGGCCATATGCAGTTTGCTTTAACAATTATTAATTTTCACACAAGATTATGTCTAAATTTTTAAAAGAATTCATATAACATACACAATTTTAAAAGATTCTATAGAAGCTTATGGCAAAACTTCCATAATGATTCCCCGAGAATGCTAAGATGCACAAGAGATTTACTTAATGTCAGGACACGTGCACATCAACGAATCACTGCAAAAGACAACAGACACTGAGCACCACTGTGTACTAAGTGGTGGAGATCTCTAAGGGGAACCAAGAAGTAGCTCTTTCCTTGTCAAGTCTACACAGAACAAGACCCAGACATAAGAGAAAGAATAAGGTTGCCCTCATTTCTAGGGCACATCTAACTTCCAGGTTTGCTCCCAAGAGGAAGAGGCAGGGCATACCTGATTTATTCTTACCAAATGCATCAATCTGATAAGTCACTGCACTTGTATGTGACTGAGCAATGACATGTAGAAAACCCAGAAGTCCTTAGGATACTTTCCCTAACACCAAGCATTGTGGGTGCCACGCTTTCCCAACTCTAGCCCCACCCTAATTATTGATAATGAGCATCCACTGAATGCTTGTTTGGGCTCTTTCTAGGGGATAAGTAAAGAGCCATCCACTTGGTGTTTCTAAAGCTTTGCCACACATATAATATAGGGCTGAAAATATCCTGATGTATGTGTGTTGTCTTTCTCATCCATAACCAGAAATGCACAATAATCTTCAGAGGGTCCTACACCTTCCTTAGATCCTCTAAGGGGTATGTGATCCTACAGGTTAGGAACCACTGCCCTCTAGGGAATGCAGTAGATTCCTGATCTCTTGCTTGATGTTTAAACACAGCTGTCTGGTGTCTCTGAGAACGCTGAGTGATTTGCTGCAGTCATTTCACATGAGTGTCCTGGAATTATTCTAGCTCAGTCCACTTTCATCACTCAGATGGCCCCACAGTTCTCTTATGTCTGCAGAGAAAATTGGTAACTCTACTGTGTCCTGGTTGGGCCTTGTCTGAGATTGATTTTTCATCTGGGGAATGTATGTGGAGGGGCTTCTCCAAGTCTTTGGCAACTTTCTGTGAAATTCTTCTTTTAAGGTGCTATGTCCTTGATCCCATGCTGAGTCTACGTATTTGGATTCTTCAGTCTAATGAGATTGAGGGTAGGGGGTGGAAATGTGGGAGAAAAGATGACCTACTAGATGAGGCACTTTTACATGAGTTTTACATTCAACAAATATTTCTCGGGCACCTGCTATGTGTCAGACACTGCCCTATGCCATAGGGGCTTTAAGGTGATTAAGACATGAAGCTGGCATTCAATTTGGTAAGGGAGTAGATTATAGACATTATCTAATTTCTCATGTTCTCATATGGGGCAAAGCCAAGTCCATCATATATTCCCACTGAGTGCAGACTCCAACAGAAAGGAAAAGAAATAAAAAACTGAAATATTTCAACATTTAGGAAATGATTTTATCTATAAATGCTCAACATGGATAAAATCTTTCAAACTAGAGTCTGAAAATCTTATTTCCCTTTAGAGGAACCACTGTATTGGTAACAAATAGAACTAAACTGAAACAAGTGTCCTCAGAATTATAGGGGCTGGTTCAAATGATACCTATTTTTGAAAACAGCATGAACAAGGCAGTCTCCCTTCTGAATCTGCTCGTCATATTTTGCTTGAGGAAGGGGAGCTCCAGAGGCCGTAAAATTCCCATCTTGTTTCCCAACATACCTTCATGAGTTGGGACTCAAACCGATGCTCATTTTGTCATCTCTCCTACCATTCTTTCATCCAAAAATAAAATAAGTTTCAACTTCTTTAAGGCTTTTGCTCTCTGTGTCACCATCTGAGAACCTTAAACATTGGCCATCCTTAGGTCTCCATCATGTTAATATCTCTCTCCCTTTACACTTTTTAGCCTTTCTACATTTTGAAGGCTTTAAATGACACTAAATGGTCTCTATAAGTGAAATAAATAAAATTTATTCCAGAATCACTTTTGAGCACGTCATGTTTGCCAGAAAAAGTGCAAGGTGCTGGGAACAGGTGGTGAATCAAGTAAACATGGCCCCTGCAGTCGTGGAACTTCATCTAGTGGAATAAACAGTAAACACTGAAAAACATACACACATGGCAATAGTGACGAGCCCACTAAAGGAAATGCACAGAGTACTAAGAGAATGCAACACTGTGTGACCAAATTTAGGTTGGAGAATCAGGCATGCTCCTTCTGCAGAAACGATGCTTCAGTTATGATCTGAAAGATAGCAAGACACCATCTGCCTTGATGAGGTATTAATAACATGACAAGAAGTGTGCATTATGTTTGCATTATGACTACAATGTAATCCTGGAACATTTTATCTTCGTAGGAAGTCAAGTATTAAGATACTGTTTTTGATGCAAACCTTCTTTAAAATTACATGAAAAAATTCGACTTCAATTAAAGTGACAATAGAAGGATTAGTAATCACTTGAATTTTGTTATTAAAATAATGCCATCTGCCACTATCATAAACGCCACTGCAGAGTTCAGATAGTATATAAATAAGGAAAGCATCTCTCTGTTACAATGACGGTGCCTGATTTCAGCTCAGTGTTCTTAGTGGTGTGCGTGGCCTTTACAGTGCATATGCCTTAGTCTTATTTCTGCCAGAAATATCCTTGTATTGTCCTCCACTGTGGCAGAGCCTTTATATTTTATGTGTGAGCATAAAATACAACAGGTGGCCTATTTGAACATTCTGATTATTTCCCCATTACAAAATACTTCACAACAACCTAAAAAATTAGTAACAATAAGGCAGCGACCAGATAGATATCTGATGTCCCAGGGATGATGGGGCCATAGCCGGGGGTGGCTTGAGCTGACTACCAGCATTTTGGGATGCAAGTTAGGAAGCACATAAGATGACTCTAATATGGCAGAAAGAATAGATGCAATGTGCCTCACAAATAAATTCTCATTCCGAGGTCTGCTTTTTCTTGCTTTCCATTCCAAAGCCACCAACCACTGCATTCCCACCTTCTAGTTTACATCTGCCTTAAATTTCTATCTTCCATTTGGTCTCATTTATTCTCCATTTTTCTCCAAGCATCTTCATGGCTTTAAAAGCAGATTCTTTTACCTTGATTTTGATTTTCTGAAATATCTGTCAAAAATGTATTATTCCTCGAAAATAAGGCCTGGAATAATATTTGTAGCATAGCATGTAATTATCAATGTCTTAAACAGAATATATTAATTTGGATTTAATTTGGAGAAAGTTAAATCTTACTTTTTGAGTTTAGTAGCACCTGGAAAATATAAGCTCCTGACTTGAACTGTTAAATTAGATATTATGTTTTAAAAACAACATTTTGCTTATTTACTTACTTATTTACCACTGAAATCAGGTGAAAGGTAGTAAATTGTAGTTCTTAGCAACATTAAATTTGGAATCAGATGGACTTTGATTCAAATAAAAGAGGATAAGGATCTTTACCTTACAAGTTAATCATGATGACCAAATCATACGACACTCCCAGCATTTACAGGGCTTGGGGTCAGAGCACAAATGGAGACCCACATCTTCTATGTCTAGATATTTAAAAGTTAGATATAACACTAATCACTGTTAAGTTAAAATGTGCTCTACATTCTCCCTTCACAAATATATCTTCATAATGTCAATATTAACAAAAACATATAAACCTATGTTTTGTGCATGACTAAAAATTGCCAAAATGTTAGACAGCTGAGTTTATCATTATATATCTGGAAGTTTTACTGATGGGCCAATAAGATTTAGGTGAGTAATAAGACAAATAAGACAAATACATACATAATTTATAATTATTATTTATTCTATAATTTTTTTTTTTTTTGAGACTGAGTCTTGCTCTGTCACCCAGGCTGGAGTGCAGTGGCGTGATCTCGGCTCACTGCAATCTCCGCCTCCTGGGTTCAAGCGATTCTTCTGCCTCAGCCTCCCCAGTACCTGGGATTACAGGCACTTACCACCATGCCCAGCTAATTTTTTTATTTTTAGTAGAGACAGGGTTTCACCATGTTGACCAGGCTGGTCTCGAACTCCTGACCTCGTGATCCGCCTGCCTCGGCCTCCCAAAGTGCTGAGATTACACGCTTGAGCCACCACGCCCGGCCTAGAATTTGTTTTTGATGCCACTTTAGCAAAATCACTATGTTGTAATCAACATTTTCATTCACTGTACATTGTGTTCTATTATGAGTAATGACTTAAGAAGTAAAAAAAAAAAATTACATTTCTAGCCAAATGATAAATATTTATGTATTTTTTTTTTTTTTTTACTAAAATGTAAGTTTTATTTAGGTTTTGAGAGAAGTTATTTTTCTTTTAAAAGTCAACACTATCGGCCAGACACTGTGGCTCATGCCTGTTACCCCAGCAATCTGGGAGGCCGAGGTGGGCGGATCACTTGAAGCCAGGAGTTCAAGACCAGCCTGGCCAACATGGTGAAACTCCATCTCTACTAAAAAAAAAGAAAAAAATACAAAAATTAGCTGGACGTGGTGGTGCATGCCTCTAATTCCAGCTACTCGGGAGGCTGAGGTGTAAGAATCACCTGAACCCCAGAGTCAGAGGCTGCAGTGAGCTAAGATCCGGCCGTTGCACCCCAGCCTAGGTGATGGAATGAAACTGTGTCTAAATATATATATATATATAAAAATATATAAAGTCAACTTTATTTCATAAAACTCAAAGATAAATTTCAAAGGTAAATACAAACTACAGTTAATAAATATCAAGTACTTAAATAAAAATTAAGTATAGCTAAAGTTAAAATATTTTTGAATATGTAATTACATCTTATTAGAATTTTACAGAAATGAAATTTGCAATTCCAATGTTCAGTGGCGTCCAGATGACAATCTGTAGAATAAGTGGTGTGTTGGAGTATTTGTGTATATTTCTACCCTGTTTAGCCATGCTACACTGGCAGCTTGAAATCAGTCATGGCAGAAGTATTTAAACTACGAAAATTGGCCAACACTACAGTTCGGGCTTTCCCCCCCAGAGAATCAGCTTTTAAATATTTGCCAGCATACTACTGAGTATTATGTTTCACCCAAGAGAAGCCTATGATGTGATCAGAACTTTTCAGAGAGAAGAAATTATCAATTGAATCAAATGCTGCTGGAAGGTTGAATGTGATGAGGGAAAGAACCATATCTATAAATGTGTTAACAGTGAAATTCTTGGTTCTTTGACAAGAGAGTTTAAATGGGGAGGTGACAAGGAAAGGCAGACTGGTCTGTTTGAAGAGCATTGGAAAGTAAAGAAGTGTAAATCTGAGGTATAAGTATTTTAAGAAGTGTGGCTACAAGGGAAGCAGAAAATTGGGATGGTGAATGGAGAACAGTTGTAGTTCTTTTAAGGTGACTCATCATTGACAAGATATATTATTTCCCCTTAATGAGAATTAAGGACTTAGGTTATTTAAAAATGTTCATTAAAATCAATGTTATAAAATCTTCTTATGGGAATAGTTTTCTATAGCATACATAACATTGTGTTACTTTGATTCAGAAGACCTAGAAGGTGGGGGTTATATTCAAAATATTTATATAACATTAAACATCGTTTGAAAGTACAAAGAATAATTTTGCTTTAGCTGAAATTGAGTTGCATAGCTCTTTAATTATACGTTCATGATGATATACATTAGAGAGATGGGTTTGGAATTAAACTGTGCCAAATTAACAAGCAGCTGTGTCTATTAAAACTAAAAACTGAGCCAATATCTTTGCAATATTGTTAAATAATAATCATATTGTATCTGAAGGTTTAAAATAATTATTAAAATTTTGAAGATAATAGTTAATGTTCGTTGGGTCTTACTATTGCCTGATCTGTGACAAGCACATGTGTCATCTCATTTTCTCTTCATAGAATCATCTCCAAGGCATTATGAAGTAGAAACTATTATCTCTCCCCACTTTATGGGTGATTAGATAGTTTAAGTAACTTGATTAGGTTTATAGAGATGAAGTTTGAACTCCAGCAGTTTTACTGATTCCAGGTGATTCAGAAAACAGCATCTAGGGTTTTCTTTTTTAGGTCAAGGAATTGCCTATAAATTTTCCCCTGCTATAGATCATGAGGTTCTTCAGTATAGAAATGGATTCTTTTTCTTCCTGGCACCTTGTCGCTTAGCAGCACAGTGTCCATACATAACATGTGCTTAACAAACATATGTTGCACTGGATAGTTAGTTCAGTGATAGAAACTGCCTCAATTTTAAAAATTATTTTCACAGAAAATATAGGATTTATATAGTATTAATTTTAAGCAGCAAAGTCAACATTCAGAAAAATCTGAATGAAGTTCTAAATCTTCAAGAATGTTACTATTGTAGCCTACCTGGGAACTTTGCTTAGAATCTCAGTTTTACCCCTATCACTCTTGTCTGAATATTACTGCCTTCTTGCAAAGGTGCATTGCTGGAGGTTTATCTTCTCACATGTAATCCATTGGCAAGTGAGTTTTTTTTTTTTAAAGACTCAGCATTACTTGAAATCAAAGACAAAACGGTGATAGTAATGAGTTTAAGAGAATGACTATGTATACTCATGTATTCATGGCATCTGTGTGCATTAATTTTCAATATGATTTATCCTAAGTGAAAAAAAGAGAAGTATCATATTTGATCCAAAATATTTTCTTTGAGTAAAAAGAAAGATTCTAAGATTAATTTTTAAAAACTGTGATGGATGAATAGAAAATATGAAGGGAGAAGTCAGTTAGATGGGCTCCATTTGTTCATCAGTTAAGTTTGATACATCATTTATTACAGTTTTACTTCTGACATCAAAGGAATTTTAGTTATGACTTAGATTGCCATGCATCCTTGTGTTAACAGGATGACTTGGGGCTTCTGTGATAATTATAAAATGATGGTAGTACCTATGAAACCTACAAGGGAAGTCTGGGACTATGTCAGCGAAAGTAGCATTTGTGGAACTTTTGAGCCAGTTACCATTAACATAAACTGTTCCTTTTCATTTCATTTAAGAGTGTTTCAAAAAGCCCATAGATTTAACAGTGGCACAAATATGGATGGTCATTTTGGTTGCAAGGACTAACAAATCTCTGTGGCTAATAGGAGGAAGGGTTCTTAGGAATTCAAGAATAATAACTGTCATATAAGACCCTTAGCAACAGCTTCTATGTCATCTCTCTTGCCTTAAACATGACTCAGCTTTTTTATATTCTGCATCTCTGGGGTCATTTCGTCATTTCGTCTCAGTTGTCAGATCAAAGAGATCATTCTCTACTCCATCCATATTTTCTCTACCTATAGCATCTCTTCTTAATAATTCAGCTCATTCATAATTATTACATAACAAACTTTTTTCCTCATAATTCTTTAGTTTCTCTTCTAGTTACTAATGGTCCAATTCTTTTAGTATGTCTCTATCTGAATTTCCAAGAGGAAACAATTTCATTGACCCAGCTCTTTCTTCCTTGGGTGAGTGTTTTGAACTCAGGTCACTTCATTATCATTGGCAAGCCTGTAAATTAACCATGTTATGTTAGACATGTAACCCTGATTTAATAGTTATAATAGAAACTTGAGAGTGTGCCAAGATAATTAACTGGGAAACAATCATCTTTATTTATTTCATTTTATTTATTTGTTTAAAGACCGTCTTGCTCTGTGGTCCAGGCTGGAGTGCAGTAGTGTCGTCTCGGCCCACTGCAACTTCCACCTCCTGGGTTCAAGTGATTCTCCTGCCTCAGCCTCCTGAATAGCTGGGATTACAAGTGCATGCCCCTATGCCCAGCTACTTTTTGTATTTTTAGTGTAGACAGTGTTTTGCTTTGTTGGCCAGGCTGGTCTTGAACCCAAATGGTCTGTCCACCTCAAGGGATCTGCCCACCTTGGCCTCCCAAAGAGCTGGGATTACAGGTGTGAGCCACCACACCTGGCCGGAAACAATAATCTTTCAGCAAATGGTGCTAGGAAAACTGGGCTACCACATGCAAAAGAATAGAGTTGGACCCTTACCTCACATCATCTATAAAAATTAACTCAAAATGAATTAAAGGCTCAAATGTACAAGGTAAGATGATAAAACTCTTAGAAGAAAATATAGGCATAGATATTTGTGACCTTGGATTAGACAATTGTTTCTTACATATGATGCCGAAAGTATAAGCCAAAAAAAGATATACTGAACACTATGAAGATTAAAATCTATATATCTATATAAAACATATATCTCTATAAAATATCTATATATAAAATATATAATCTAAAATCTAAAAATAAAATACAAATCCTCCTAGTATGACTATAATAAAAAAGTGTCAGTGAGGATATGGGGCTATCAGAGCCTTCATGCACTGCTGGTGGGAGTGTAATATGATGATGCAGCCACTTTTTTTTTTTTTTTTTTTTTGAGACAGGGTCTCGCTCTGTCACCCAAGCTGTAGTGCAGTGGCATGATCTTGGCTCATTGCAACCTCCGCCTCCCGGGTTCAAGCGATTCTCATGCCTCAGCCTCCTGAATAATTCTGAGCTGGAATTACAGGTGCACATCACCACGTCTGGCTCATTTTTTTTGTATTTTTGTAGAGATAGGATTTCACCATGTTGGCCAGGCTGGTCTTGGACTCCTGACCTCAAATGATCTGTCTGCCTAGGCCTCCCAAAGTGCTGGGATTACAGGCGTGAGCCACCGTGCCTGGCCTGATGCAGACACTTTGGAAAAAATTTCTGCAAGTTCATGGATGTTAAATATAAAGGTACAGTATGATCCGGCAATACCCCTTCTAGATATATATCCAAGAGAAAGGAAAACAACCTCCACACAAAAATTTGTACATAAGTGTTCATAGTAGCAATAATCATAATAGCCTAAAAGTGGAAACAATCCAAATGTCCATCAACTGGTTAATGGATAAATAAAAGGCAGCATATTTATATAATGGAATATTTTTCAGCAATAAAAGAGTGAAAAACTGACACATTCTGAAGCATGGACAAACCTTGAAAACATCATTCTAAGTGAAAGAAGCCAGTCACCAAGGATTACATAATTGTATAATTCCACTTACATAAAATGTCCCAAATAGGCCAATATGTAAAGATGGGAAAAAGATTAGTGGTTGCTTAGCCCTGGAGGAGATGGGAAGGTATATTGAGAGTGACAACTAAAGGGTGTGGTGTTTTCTTTTGGGGTAATGAAAACGGTCTAAATTTGGCCAGGTGCGGTGGCTCATGCCTGTAATCCCAGCACTTTGAGAGGCCGAGGTGGGTGGATTACTTGAGGTCAGGAGTTTGAGACCAGCCTGGCCAACATGGTAAAACCCTATCTCTATTAAAAATACAAAAATTAATTGGATGTGGTGGCAGACACCTGTAATCCCAGCTACTTGGGAGGCTGAGCCAGGAGAATCACTTAAACATGGGAGGTGGAGGTTGCAGTGAACCAAGATCCAGCCACTGAATTCCAGCCTGGACAACAGAATGAGTGTGATGGCTAATACTTAGTGTCAACTTGATAGGATTGAAGGATACAAAGTATTGATCCTGGGTGTGTCTGTGAGGGTGTTGCCAAAGGAGATTAACATTTGAGTCAGTGGGCTGGGAAAGGCAGACCCACCCTCAGTCTGGGTGGGCACAGTCTAATCAGCTGCCAGCATGGCTGGAATATAAGCAGGCAGAAAAATATGAAAGGAGAGACTGGCCTAGCCTCCCAGCCTACATCTTTCTCCTGTGCTCGATGCTTCCTGCCCTGGAATATCAGACTTCAAATTCTTCAGTTTTGGAACTTGGTCTAGCTCTCCTTGCTCCTCAGCCTACAGACGACCTATTGTGGGACCTCGTGATCATGTGAGTTAATACTTAATAAACTTCCCTATATATATCTAGGACTAATGGAATATATATTCCATTAGTTCTGTCCCTCTAGAGAACCCTGACTAATACAGTAAGACTCTGTCTTAAAACAAAAAAAAGAAAAGAATGGTCTAAATTTCATTGTGGTAATGGTTGCATACCCCTATGAACATGTTAAAAACCACTGACGTATGTACTTTAAATGGATAAAGTATATGTTATACATGTTATATCTCAATGAAACTGTTTTTTAAATCACAATCGATAATATATTTATTAAAGATTATCTTTAAATCTGTGTTTCCTCTAGTTGCCGACACAAATTCAGTCACACAGGCTAGAAACTTGAAATGCATCTTAATGCGTTTTCTCTCATTCATCCTCCACTTTGATGTAGACACATTTATTTGATTTCTTCTTTTATTTTATATCTCCCTAATATCACTAAATTCTTTATCTATTTTTATTCCTACTGCTTGAATTCAAGCTGTGATATATATATTCTTTCCCTCTGGATTGCTGCCTCCTTCTTCAGTCTGTTTTCTTTGTCTCTAATCTGGGCCTCCTCCATGCTACAGCAGTGTTGATCTTTCTAAATCAGCGTGGTTATGTCTGTAGTAACTGTTTAACATGTGTCAGTGATGCTTTTTAGCTTTCAGTACAAAGCTCAAAATTCCTGAGTTTAGTGGGCATGACTCTTCAAGAACAAGTAATGCCAATCTCTCCCCTTCCCCAAGCCAACCCATTTCTCCGCCATATTAATCTACTTAAAGCAACTTGAACTTGCAATTCTGTCTTAAATCCACAGCTCCTGCCATATTTACAAATCAGTACATCTCTGTTAAATAAATAGGTAAAGTACATAAGAATTCATTGGCCGGGCGCGGTGGCTCACCCTTGTAATCCCAGCACTTTGGGAGGCCGAGGCGGGCGGATCACGAGGTCAGGAGATCGAGACCACAGTGAAACCCCGTCTCTATAAAAATACAAAAAATTATCTGGGCGTGGTGGCGGGCGCCTGTAGTCCCAGCTACTCGGAGAGGCTGAGGCAGGAGAATGGCGTGAACCCGGGAGGCGGAGCTTGCAGTGAGCCGAGATCGTGCCACTGCACTCCAGCCTGGGTGACAGGGCAAGACTCCGTCTCAAAAAAAAAAAAAAAAAAAAAAAAAAAAAGAATTCATTA
Source organism: Symphalangus syndactylus (assembly GCF_028878055.3). Classification (NCBI taxonomy): domain Eukaryota; kingdom Metazoa; phylum Chordata; class Mammalia; order Primates; family Hylobatidae; genus Symphalangus; species Symphalangus syndactylus. The sequence continues at coordinate 103,823,789 of NC_072437.2, read as the reverse complement.
CAGACACAAATATTACTATGTTCACCCAACTATTCATGCATTGCCAACTCTTAGTGCTCTCAGCATGAAAATACATAAAGGTACACGCACACACATAAGCAAACACACATTTTCTGACACATACAACTTGTGCACACACACAATCATACACAATGCTTCTGTTATAAAGTAATACTTTTTTCTCCTAGCAAGTTCACAGAAATAAGATAAAGTAATATTTCTTGAAGCCAAAATTGTAAAGAACTGTCCCTGCCTTTCCTCTCTTGATGTCTTAGGAAAGTCCTAGGAAACTATGACATCAAGAAACAATCATGACCTTATTTGACTGTTTTGAAAGAGTAAACTATTAAAAAACTTGTAATGGTTTCTTTAATTTTCATCATACAAATCTACTGAATACCTTGAAATATATTGAATATGAAATTGTGGTATGGGAGTTTCCTGTTTTAAAAATTTTTAAATTAAATTTTAAACTCAGCATATTATTACTTTTGGACACATCACTTTAATTTTTTATTAAATGTAGATATAATTAGCTTGAGAAAGTACTTTCCCCTTTTTTTTCCTTTGGCAGGGAACCAGTGGAGAAAAATCAATGTAGTCAGTCCAACTTAAAATTAGGGCAGTTTTTATACTATGTAAAACTGGTACTTCCAGATTCCAGCTGCATAGATGAGTTGCAAAGCAATAAACCAAATGATTAAAAGAAATTATCTGATTCAGCCCCAGCCACAGAAATTTGTCCTATTCATAACATTTTAAATTTTCACTAATTTTTTTCTTTTTGTGTCTTGATGCTCTGTTAAAATGAACCTTTAAATATCAATCATTTTTAACTTTCTCATTTATTTCTCTCTTGAATTTCACAATTGTGAAATTGATGCACATTTTTCTAATATTTTTAAATGCTCTTATAGTTATCTTTGTGTATCACTTTCTACATAGAGATATCAAACTACTAATAAATATCATTCACCCATTCATCCACCATCCCACTGTCATCCAGCATTCACTGTGTGCCACTCACTGCTGTGTGCTGGAGACAGAAGGAAGTATAAGATCCCTTGTGGGGCCTAACGTAAACACAGTCCCACATAATGCTATTTGTAAATGGTAATAGATTTATGGATAAAGTATAATGTAACACAGAATGACTATATATTCTCACCATTCTCATCACATTCAAATTTATTTTTGTTTCTTATAGCTTGCATCACTGTTTAACATAACGATTATTAAAACATTTTAATTGGCTTTCCCCTAGTAAAAAATTAACTAACTCCATGAGAGTAGAATGAAGTCTCTTTTTATATTTGTAATTGTTATAGCCTCAATTCCTAAAAGAATGCCTGTCATATAGTGGTTGTACAACAAAGACTTGTTGGATAAATGAACTAATGAATAAATGGAGTTATACGTAAGCAGGTATGGAAATTTTCATATTGGAGTTGTAAGGAAGTGGTGATATTTAAGTTCTTGCCTTTTGAATCACAAGCAAGCATTTACCAAGTGGGCAAAAGAGGAAAGTATCTCAGACAGAGGGAGAAGAATGTGGAGGTTTATTGGAGTAAGGAAGATCTGGCCTGTTTGGGAACTCAGTCATACTCAGCTTAGCTAAAAGAGATAATGTATTAGAGAATGGTCTGAATTATATCATAGCGGCAGAAAGAGAGCAAGTGAATAAACAAGGGAATACAATGATAATATAATGTATGGAGATAAATACTGTATTGTTTATTAAGTTCTTGAAGACATGGTTGGTCACAATTTTCATAGGCTAAGATGCAGTATTACTACTTGTTATTATTCTATCTTCCTTTTTTCCTTGTAGCATATATTTATATCTTATTTTAATTTCTTTATTGATGAACATTAAATCCTTTTATCAGAGGAATCAACTGTCAGGCAAAAGTTGTGTATAGTTTTCAAATCTCTCTTCCTAAAAGTAAAACCACATTTATTCACTATGATTTATTTCATCAGTATTTTTGTGCCAGGTATTTCTCCAGATCAGAAGTCAACAAACTTTCTCTGTAAAATTTAGATTTTACAGGACACATACGGTCTCTGTCCTACTCGCTCAACTCTGCCGCAATAGGGGGAAAGCCGCCATACATAATATGTAAATAAACAAGTGTGATTGTGTTTCAATAGCACTTTATGTACAAAAAATTGAATTTCATGTATTTTCATGCATTACCAGATATTATTTATTTTTATTATTTTTTAACCACCTGAAAATGTAAAAATCCATCGGTAGCTTAAAAGGTGCATAAAAACAGGTGGCACAAATTTGGCCCTTGGGCCCTCATTTGCTGATCCCTGCCCGAGACACCAGGAATGCAACAAAATAAAAAAAAAACAACTCTCTACTCACATGAAGCTTACATTTTATTTGGAAGAGGCAGACGGTAAACAAAGATGGTTATAAGTACTATGAGAAAAACAAAACTGAGAAAGGCAGATAGAAATTGATAGGGGTGCGTGAGATCCCTTGTATGTGTGTTTGTGTGTCTGTGTGTGAGAGAGAGATTTTAAATATTGCAGTCAGGGAACATTTCTCTGGCCAAGTGGCATCTGACCTGAATGAAATGAGGGAGTGAGCCTGGGGAAAGAGGGTTCAGACAGAAGGAATAGTAAATGTAAAACCCTGAGGCAGGATCATGGTTAGAATGTTCGAAGGACAGAAAAGAATGTCAATGTAGATGCAACAGAGTAAGTAAATGAGGAAAAGGAGGCAATGACACAAAGAAGGAAAGACAAAAGACAAGGATGTAGTGAGTCCTGCATTCCCGGATCCAACAGCTTCCGAAACCAGCCTTCACCACCCCAGCCCCCAGCCCATGGACAACAAAAGGCCCTTTTGTAATCAAGTCAGTTGGAATTGGGTTTGTTTACAATTAAAAGACTGATGTTGTATCTCCAATATTAAAGATTCAAAAATTTCCCAAAACATATAGACCTTGACAGCTGACATTTCTAGATAATTCTGAAGCCCTCGACCACAGGCATGAGCTTTGAGTTTCATTTCTCTGCCACAACCTCTCTCTCTCCATCCAGCCCTAAGATTACATGATCTTATTTTGCAACACAAAGAGGATCTGGAAAAGGAAAACTATCATGGCTGAACCTACATCAAGCACTTAATGTATTTTCAGTAGATGGATTTAAAAAATGAATAAAAAAAGAATGAATTCTTATATTAATTTTTAAGTGCAACTAATTTAAAGCCAAACAATATTATTATTCTTACTTTTAGAAAACCACTCATGAGCATACTATACAGCTCTCTTAGTTAGCATGGAAGACCCTAGATACCGCTTACAGTGCACACATGTTTATGCTAATTTACGGCTGACTACGGTCCCTTGCTGATCCTTCACAGTAATAACAGGATCATGGAGTGACAGATTTCATGGAAGCAGGAACCCTGTGCAGTTAAATACATTTTCCTCTCACAATAATTCATTTTATTTTAAAAATTGTGGTAAAATATGTATAATATAATACTTACACTTTTGCCATTTTTAAGAGTATCGTTCAATGTGCATTAAGAACATTCGCAATGTTGTGCAACGATCACCATCATTTATCTCTAAAAGCGTTTTCGCTTTTCAAACCTTCACTTCTGTACTGACTAAACAATAACTTCTCTCTCTCTACTTCCCACAGTACATGGCAACCACCATTCTACTTCTGGTGTTTAGAGTTTTAACTGCTCTAGGTTTCAAACCGTGGCCCAAAGAGTTAAAAAAACAGTGACCAACAGATACTCTTGAATTTATGGAATAGCAAGAAAAGAAACAACTTGCTGAAATGCTGAAAATCCCTCCTCTTGAGACAGCAAGTAAAAATGGGCTGAAATCAGTTGGAACCAAGATGGCCAACCAGAGTTTGTATAGAATAAGCTTGCTGATGTCACAGCCTGAATTTCCAATGCATGTTTTATACCAGCTCCCCTGAAATTGCACATGGGATGCATGAGGAGGCATGAAGAGTTAACTATGCATGCCTGATGACTTTCTAGACTTTCTTTTCCTTCTATCAATCACCTACTAATCCCAGAATCTGCCCACTAAATCTTTCCTAATAAAATTACTGCCTTAAGGCCAGTATGGGGAGACAGATTTGAGCTGGACTTCCATCTCCTTAATAGTTGACTTGCAATAAAAATCCTTTGATTTTTCATCAAAAACCCAGCCATAGTATTGACTTCTGGTACATTGGGCAGCAAAGCATCTTTTGCTTCATAACAGGTACCTCAAACAGGTTGAATCATTCATCATTTTTCTTTTAGTAATTGGCTTACTTCACTCAGGATAATGTCTTTAGGGTTCATTCATATTGTAGCATGTGTCAGAATTGCATTCCTTTTTAAGGCTGAATAATATTCCCTTGTTTGTGTTACAGAGTCAAAGAGGGCTTCCTGCCTGATGTGCTAGAAGCCATCAGGTTTTTGAAAAAAGATTTTTTTATTGCAAGTAGACTCACAAGGAGACAAGAATATCAAGTTGACATCTGTCTCTCCATGCTGTTTTTAAAGCAGCATTTTTACTGAAAAAGGTTTATTGGGTGGATATTGGGATTAGCAGGTGATTAGTGGAAGAAAAAAGGAGGTTTGGAAAGTCCTTGAGCATGGACTATTATCTCTTACACATGGATCACATGTGCAAATTTGGGGTGAGTTAGTATAAAACATGCAATGGAAATTCAGGCTGGGACATCAGCAAGTTCACTCTGCTCAAACTCCAGTTGGCCATCTTGGTTTCAGCCGATTGTAGCTAGTTTTTTTTTTCTTTTTCCTTTTCTTTTTCTTCTTTTCAATTTTTCTTTTTTTCTTTCTTTTTTTTTGAGATGGAGTTTTGCTCTGTAGCCTAGGCTGGAGTACAGTGGCATAATCACAGCTTTGTTGCAGCTTCGACCTCCTGGACTCAAGCAATCCTCTCATCTCAGCCTGTCAAGCAGCTGAGACCACAGGTACATGCCATCATGCCCAGCTAAGTTTTAATTTTTGGTATAGACAGGGTCTTGCTATGTTGCCAAGGCTGGACTCAAACTCCTAGGCTCAAGCAATCCTCCTGCCTCAGCCTCCCGAGGTGCTGGAATTACAGGTATGAGCCACTTCACCTGGCCCAGGTTCTTTTTGATCTCACAAGCAGAGAGAGTTTCAGTGTCTGACCAGGCTGTTTCTTTTCTGCTGTCCTGTAAACTCAGGAATTTTTGTTAGTTACTGTTTTCTTACTCTTTGGGGCAGAGTTTGAGTTTAGGCATCTCAGCATATTGTTTCTTCTCTTATCTACTATCCTGTAAACCTAAGAATTTGGCCATTGGTTTCCTTAAGTCTTTGGGGCACGGTTTCATATGTATATACCACATTATGTTTATCCATTTATTCGTTGATAGACACTGAAGTTGATTCTGTATCTTGGCTATTGTGAATAATGCTGCTATGAACATGGTTGTACATGTTTGAATTCCTGCTTTTAATTCTTTTGAATATATACTGAGAAGTAGAATTACTGGATTATATAACAATCTACTTTTAATTTTTTCTCACAAATATGTTTTTAAAAATGTATTGGATATATGTAGTTTTAAAAAATTTCATTGACAATGAGCCTTGAAGCTAAAATGAAAAAATACTTCAGTTATCTTAAGAGAATGATTTTAGCAAGTAAATATTAAGATATAATTTCTGTTGGCAATTAGCAATTCTGCTGCAAAGTACACATAATTCACTTGTTCCATTTAAATAATCCATTATAGCTAGTCATGGAAACAGAACTTTATTCTGCTAAGAATCTCTGAAGGCGATGTAACTATTCTTGGAATCTTGAACTAAAACAGGGGAAAAAATAATATCAGACCTCTGAAGTTGAATAACAGTTACTGAAAGGGACTCTAATAGATTTTTGGGAACCCTACTAATGCTGTAACTGGTTTTCAGCTGACAACACAGTTTTTTTTTCTAAGCCCAGAGCCAAGTCGAATAGCATAAGTCTTCCTTTGGATGTATGTTCCTATAAAATGCTGATAATAATTACTACAAATGTAAGCTACAACTATATATCTTGCTTACTTTATGCCAGTTACCATGTCTAACAGTACACACGATCATATGAAATACAGCAGATTACAAGATAGTTTTGTACAGTTATCATTTTATTAATAGCAGAGCCTGCAACTGCCCCCAACCTTCCCCCCCCCTTAACGACTCCTGAGTTTTAGCTGGGCATATGACAGAATGCTTTCCAAGTCTCCTCTACAACTCTCTTGGGCTAATAGAATACGAACATAAGTGACTGTTACAGAGGAGAAATAAACTTCTAATTTGTTTAAGATATCACATTTTGGGGCCTCTGTTTTAGTAGTTAGGCCTTAAACTTACTATTACAATTTCTTTTATGGATAAGAAAATGTTACTTAACTTGCCTAGCTAACTCAACCAGGTTTTGAACACTGCAAATGGAAGCCCAAATCCCATACTCTTAATAGCTATGATGTGCTACTTCATACCTTGGGAACATCATGAACATCATATACACTATCATTAGCATTCCTCTACCACCTCATTTTGCACAAAGCAAAATCACGAGCTTGCTGCACAGATCAAGACAGCAGGGGCCTCAAGGCGCATCAGGTAGGGAGGAGTCGAACCAGTCAGCATGTCTGGAATAGAACATGGCCTCAGTGGTGGCGAGAGCCTACATTCAAGAAGTGGAGATAGATGGAGCCCTAAAGCAGCATTGCATGCCCAGAGACCATAACTACTAGGCTTTAGTCAGGCAGAATTAATAAACATTCCTGCTTATAGCACTCAAATACTCAAAATTTTTCAGTGTCTCCTTACTGTCCTCATGGTGTAGAACCAACTCCTTAGCTTAACATATAAGGCCTACCTCATCTATTCCAAGCCTGTGTCTCTAGGCTCATCATCTCTCCATTCTATTTATGTGCTTCTGTGGCCCAAGAGCAGTGAAATAGTCTTCCTTGAATATACAACGCTTTCATAACTTTACTTTTGCATGTCCTCTGAAGTGTGCTAAGGGTCTCTTCCCTGAGCCATCTCCATTTAATAGACTCCTGATTAGGACTTTTTATAAGTCTGATTCCAGCACTCAGAATGCCTGGCACAGTTAAGTACTCAATGCATGTCAGTTGGATAAAAGAATGAGGGATTATACTAAAGTATAATTAGTAGATTAAAATTAAATATAAAAGTATAGCTTATTATATGATATATATTAGAGATGAGAAAATGATGATAATTGTATTATGGCATTATTTCACATTTGTATGTATTGAAATATACTGTCACTTTCATACCTGGCTGCCAACCATAAGATCAGCCTGGCAGCTGTGACCGTCTTTACAGGAAAGAAAAATAATTAGACCAGCAATGAGATAATATCTTATTTATTAATTGAATGCTGTGATTTATTAGAGAAAAACAAAGCAAAACAAAACGTGGTGATTTATGTACTCTTCAAATTTTATTTTTAAAATTGTATGTATTTATTGTGTATAACATGCTATTTTGAAGTATATATACATCGTGGAATGATTAAGTCTAGCTAATTAACAAATGCATTTACCTCACAGTTATTTTTGTGGTGAGAACACTTAACATCCAGTTCATTAGCATTTTTAAGGGTACAGTATATAGTCAGTATTGTCATCATGCTGTACAGTAGATGTTTTGAACTGAGTCCTGCTCTCTCACTGTAAGTATGTATCCTTTGACCAACATCTTCCTAATCTACCCTCATCCAATATAACCATTTCAGCCTTTAGTAAACACCATTCTAATCTCCATTTCTATGAAATCAACTTTTTTAGATTCCACATATGAGTAAGAACGTGTGATATTCTGAAGCAGCCTCGTTTGTCTGGGGTAATACCCAAGGTTCGTTGTCTCACGCCGAGGAAATTAAGGACACAGAAACACAAGGAGTGAGGTTAAGAGCGGAGGTCTAATAGGCGAAAGAAAAAGAAGAGCTCTCTCCTGCAGAAAGAGGGGTCCTGAATGCATTTCCACTTTCGCGGTGAAATGCAGTAGCTTTTATAAATGAGCGTGAGAAGGTAGTGTCTGATTTACAGAGGGCAGGAAAGATTGGTCAGACCAGGTGTGCTATTTGCATAAGGCACGAAAAACTGGTTAGGGCTAGGTGTGCCATTTGCATAGGGCACAAAAAGCTGGTTGTCCCCACCCTAATCTTTTATTATGCAGATGGGTTTTCTACCTGGCAAGCGCCATGGTGCCTGTTTTTTTACTGTACACGTGGTAACAAACAAAAGGGAAAATGGAGCCCCCATGTTGGATATGCCTGGCCCCTGGTAGCGTTTTTCCATTGGCACAGCTGCTGGCATTTACCCGTGGAAGCTTCCAGCTTGCTTATCTATGTTTGTAGCTCAATTTTTCAGGCTGCTCTTTGTTAGAAAAAAATCATTTCTCGGGCTGCTTTTTGTTAGAACAGAAGCCTTGCCGAGGACTCTTTGACCCTCACTCTCTGCCTAAATAATTTATATCTTCTGTATCAATTTGTCTTTCTTTGCCTGATTTAATTCACTTAACTTATTGTCCTCTAGGTTCACCCATGTTATCACAAGTGACAGAATTTTCTTCTCTTTTTTTATGGCTGAATATCATTTTATTGTGTATATATACTACATTTTCTTTATCGTTTCATCACTAAGGGATGAACACTTAGGTTGATTTCATATCTTGGTTATTGTGAGTAATGCTGCAGTGAACATGGGCATGCAAATACCTCTTCAACATACTGATTTCATTTCCTTTGGATATATATGGTAGGTAATGAGATTGCTGGATAAAACGTAGCAATTGAATTCCGATATGTGAAGAAAATGGTTTTTATCGAACTTTTGAATTTTTATGTGGTTATTTGAGTGAGTGCTGTTATGAAAAAGTTGAGTTGTTCTGGGCTGTCTTTTAGAACGTCTCCATTTCTGTAAGTTAAAACACTTGGCAATACCAGCATCTTATGAAATACTAATGAACAAAATCTATAAAATAAATTGTTGGAAGTTATCCACTGGGACCCTCTCTATGGAATGAGAGGCATTGATAACTAATGGTCTTAATTAATATATAATGAAGAGAGTTAACATTCTTGATCCAACAAAATCCATGCACTTTCTATTTTGAAAAAAGATAAATGTTGCTACATGGCATGGTTTCTATACTCAAATGATCTTTCCTTTCATAGGTGCTACCCAGATGTTGTAACTATGAAGGATTTAAATTTCTGTTAATGTCAGAAACAGCAAACACTGGGGGCCAAGCAAACATCCTGTATTACAGCATTAATGGCTAAGGATACTCTCTGACTTAGAAGACTGGTGTGGGAAATGGACCATGTGACTTTTTATGGTGCACCTAACTCTAGGTTTCTGACGTTGAACACAATTAGGAACTTAGCATTTGTTTTGTTTGATTCTTATAGCGTTTGCCATGAAGAAGTAACAATCAGAGCTTTTTTCTGAAGAATATCTAATAAAAATTTATACAATAATTTTTAAAATGCCAATGTAATAGTAAATATGAAAAATTAAAGTAAGCTTCAATATTAACACAATCATTTAATTTTTTTGAAAGGCCACTTTTAACATATGAAAAACTTTCAAAACATACTGCAAAGTTGCAAGAATTTTACAGAGAACCTCTTTATACCTACCATCTAGTTTCTACCATTTATTGTTTTAATATGTGTTGCATCTTATTTTTGATGCATTTTAAGGTAGATGCAGAGATAAATACACTTTTTCCTAAATACTTTGGTATGCATAAAGTTAATTAGAACTTACTTTAAAAATAATTTTAATTTAAAAGTTACATATAATGGAATGTCCAAATCTTTAGGATACATTCACTTAAGAAATAGAAATAGTATATGGTCTTTTATCTAACTGAAATTTTGTATCTTGTGACTATAGTTAAAAATAATATATTGCATTTTTGAAAAGTGCTAAGAGAGTGAATATTAAGTGTTCTCACTGCAAAAATAATAACTATATAAGGTAATGTATAGGTTGATTAGCTAGACTTAATCTTCTACAATGTATAAATACTTCAAAACATCATGTTATACATGATAAATACATAAATTTTATCTGCCAGTTAAAAAATATTTAAATGAAAAGAACATGCCCAGCACTTTAGGAAGTTTTCTCATGCCTCCTTCTAGTCAATTCTTGCTATTGCTTCTCTGGAAACAACTGCCAATCTGACTCTTTGCCACCAGAGATAAGCATTGCCTCTTCTGGGACTTCATGTAAAAGTCATCCCACGACTAGGTGGTAGGTATACATATGTTCTCTCTAAAATTCTTTCAACTTTGCAGCATGTTTTGGCAATTTCTCATAATATGTGTTGGCTTCATTCACACGGCGTACTGTTTTTGGGATTCACCCATGTTGTTGCCTTCCTCAATAGCTTATTTAGTTAATATATGTGAGCATAAAAGAAAGTGAACCTTAATATTACACTCAATACCACTCATGATAATGCATTAAGTACACTAGATATTCAATGAATGTCCATTTAATTTATTAATAACTGAATGAATGTTAAGTAGATCTTCCCCAAAAGGCACATGTTAAGACACAATAAACATTTTCTGTCTGTCATTTGGCGCATAAGCCACAGCTGGTCAGGTCACTGACAGATGCCGTGAAATACACGTAAGTATCAAGTATCTGAACCCATTCAGGAGCAGCTGTGTCACACATCATGGATCAGGTGTGAGGAGATTAGAGACACCATCCACGGCAGTTTATAAAATATGTTTTCTTCTCATAGTCCTGTGCAATAAGAAAAGTCATGAAAATAACCATGAAGTTATTCACATAAAATAGAAGCTATAACTGTATATGGTGATAGCACTGTATTGTAGTTAATGCTTTCAATGCTTTAGTTAGTGAATACCATATAAATGGAGAGAAAAATCTTTATGTATCTTATAAAATAATAAATATACTGTGAGTTCAAAACTGGAAACAGCCTACCCCCATTTATTAATTACTATTCCTAAATGTATTAATTTCACCCCCATTGAAGAATCAAAAACAGTATGTGAGGCCTAGTCATTTATCAAAGTACAAATAAGAAGAGAGAGAAAGAGACAGACACACACACACACAGAGGGAGAGAGAGAGAGAGAGAGAGACTGAGAGAGCCAAATGTTTAAGCATGCCTCAGTAAAGAGAAAGTTCAGATGAAAAGTGACAAAAGTTTTTAAACTGCTGAGACACGTATACAGCCGGAATCTATGTACTACTGGCCCCGATGAGCAAGAGATTATTCACACCTTCCCTGTACCCAGTCCCTCAGTGCCTGTCAGGAATATCTCTGTGACTATGGATCAAAATCACTGCCTCAGGAAAATGACAATTGTAATATATATATATTGGCCAGCACACTTGCAAACATGAATACTAATCACAAAGAGCATAGGACTCAAGGTTGCACCAAGCATATGTAAACATAAATTAGTTCAAAACAATTCTCTAAATTAACGTGACATTCTTCAACTAAAATTAGGCCTGTGGGCATTTAGAGGAATTTAGAGTTGGAAGATAGATCAAGTACCTCAAGGAAATCCACAAGGAAGTGCATTACATACAATGAATGAGCCCTTGTTGAGTGACGCATGATCATTTTTAAGTTTTATGCACTTGTAAGCAAACTACTGTTTGCAATCAGGCAAATTATTTGAAAAAAATTAAATTGGAACCTTGATACAAGTAGATTGGGGAGTCATTTGGGGACTTCAATTGAACACATTTCTAAATTATCACAGATTCAGTTAATATTACACATGTGAAACATTTAACATAGAAAATAATATATAAATATAATTACATACATATAAATTGTAAGATATAGAGACATGCATGAATACACAACTACACATAGTTCTGTATCTATATCCATTAAATGAGTATATTTTAAATATATTTTTTTTTTTTTTGCTAGGCACAGTGGCTCATACCTGTAATCCCAGCACTTTGGGAGGCTGAGGCAGAAGGATCCCTTGAGGCCAGGAGTTTGAGACTAGTCTGGGCAACAAAGCAAGACCCTGTCTCCACAAAAAAACGAAAACATTAGCCAGGCTAATTGTGTGATGGTATGTGCCTGCAGCCCCAGCTATTCAGGAGGCTGAGATAGGAGGATTATTAGAGCCCAGGAATTTGAGGCTCCAGTGAGCTATGATCATGCCACTGCATTCCAGCCTGGGTGACAGAACAAGATTCTGCCTCTAAAGAAAAAAAAAATCTGTGAAAACTGCTGTATAACGTACTAGAGAAACACTGATAAACAAGATAGAAAGTTCTTGTATTTTATGAAATTTATCATACAATAAAATTTCAGACTATATTGCATATCATAGTTCAGTGGTTTCCAAACCATATATATGTTTATGTATATGTATGTATATGTATTCATATGTATACTTTTATTTTAACACAATTTCAGATTTAGAGAAAAATTATGAAGATAGTAGAGTTTCCATATATTCCCACTCAACTTCCCCTATTATTAACATCTAACATGAGTTTGGTGTCTTTGTTACAATTAATGAACCAACATTGACACACTATTATAAACTAAACTCAACACTGTGCTTTATTCAGGCTCCCATCCAGGATAGCACATTACATTAGTTGTCATGTCTTCTTTGGCTCCTATTGGCTCTGACAGTTTCTCAGAATTATCTTGTTTTTGACAATCTTGCTTGTTTTCAGGAGTACTGCTTAGAAGCTTTGTATAATGTCCCTCAACCGGACTTTGTCTGATGTTTTTCTTGTGATTAGACTTGACTTATGTGTTCTTGGGAGAAAGACCACTGAGGTAAATTGCCATTCTCATCACATCATATCAAGTGTACATACAATTAACGTGACTTACCACTGTTGATGTTAGCCTCGATTACCTGGCTGAGACAGTTTTTGGTCAGGTTTCTCCCCAGCAAAGTTATTCTTTTTCCTCTTTTCACACTCTACTCTTTGAAAAGAAATCACTATGCATAGCCTACCCATAAGGAGTGGGGAACTATGTTCCACCTCTTTAAGAGCAGACTGTCTGTAGGATTCTTTTGCGTAGTACATTTGTCTATTCTTCCCCCACTTATTTATTTTTAATCATTTATATTACTATGAACTCATGGGTATTTATTTCATAGTTTGGGTTATAGTTCAATGCTACTTAATTTTTCTGCTCAAATTGTTCCAGGTTTGGCCATTGATGGATCTTTCAGCTGACTTTTGTGCCCCTTTGTCATACCTCCACAATTTTTTGTTAACACTTCTTTCTAACACTACACCAGGCTGATCTTGTATATTTTTTTTCCCCAATCCTCAAATCAGCATTACTCTAAGAAATCCTGGTTCCTTTTTTGGAGACTAATATAAGAAACCTGGAGCCAGGCTCTTTGCTACTGGGGTGTCATTAATTTAGGGCTGATGAAAAATGAAAATATATGTGTGTATACCAACTATATATATATACACATACACATTTGTATACATATTTCTATAGGTAACCATATGTATTTATGTTTAGCTAAACATGAATTCATACTGATGTATCCAACACTAATCCATTACCATTGAATGATTCTATTCTTTCCCTGTGTGAAATAAAATGTCCTACACATAATGAATTTTTAAAGCCTTAACTGAAAATACTCCAACCACCTTAGAACGAACCCTAAACTTGCATGGAGGTTCTAGGGCAGACAAATAGATGCCCACAGTCATTTACCTGAGTGACACACTTCCACCTTCCATGAATATTATTCAGCAGACTATAAGCCTCCTGAAAAGATGTATAGTCAGATAATTCAACTCTGGCAATTAATTAAAGCTGCTGATTATGCTAACACATTACCAGTTCTTAAACCTAATAGACACACAGGGCAAACACACACAGAGCTTTTCTTTAAAAACTAATTAGACATCTCAGAAAACTGTAGCCTCACTGTTTCTTTAAGGTCATTTTTCTCTAGCACTACATTATTTTCTTTCTGAAATTGGCTCATCACAGGGTTTTTGTAACATTGTGTTTAGCAAGACTTGCCAAATTTGTCCTGTTTTTTTCCTTGGCATTCCCTGGACATAGCCATGGGTGATGATTGCCTCTTTTCTATAAAATGCATATTGCAAGCTCGGAGTAATAGGGATATATTTGTAAGACCCAGTTATATGTTGGAATTATAGTCTACAAAAGTTAAAGGTTGCATATAGTTTGTGAATTATTTTTTGGATAACGTAAAATCAGATTACTTTTTGATAATACTGTGTTAACATAAATATTTTGGATGAGATTTGTAGAAATGATAAGCTGAAAAAACGTTTAAAAATACTTTATCAAAGGGAATCATAATTAGGCAGAAAGAGTTTTAGACTAGGAGGCAGATAACTCAGGTTTTCAGTTTTAATTTTGCCATTATTTCTGGGCAGGTTTAGGGAATGTTTCATCTTCTAAAAAGAACAAAAATAAGATGAGATATGGGGACCTTATTGATCGTTAAAATCTCTTAGAAGGGTGACAAATGCCAGGTATTTGTAAGACCAAAGCTTCAAGCATTTTAGCATTTTTGGAATGTTTGGCTCTCTGATGTTATCTTTACATGAGGAAAGAGGACTTATGGGGAAATTTCTTCGTAAAATATCATATTATTTCATTAGTTTCCGTGCTTTCTTTTTGCTTTTATAATTTTTAACAGAAAATTTAAACTTTAAAAATTTACCGAGCATAAATTTGTCTTAGTATGTCTCAAAATGAATTGTTTCGCCATTATTCTGAATTATCAGGAAATATTCTTGTGACATAGAGTATGGTATTTCATATTCCTCACATTTTGTCAGGACATAGCACACATTGTGAAGATGAGCAATGCGTGTAGCAGCTGGCCCCTTCAATGTTTCTTCTTTAAGAAAGGAAAGTGGTTGCAAGTTTGCTTTGCTCTCCACTATCTACTTAGTATAACTCTGTTCAGAACAAAAGACAACAGGAACAAACACTTTACATTACTTCAAACCTTTTTTTTTCTACACAAAGCTGGCACAGTGAAGGTTCTCAATTCACATTTGCTACATTCTTCAATTGCATGAGTGAATGAATGAATAAGTTCCTCAGAAACCTACTATTTTAAGTATATTGCCATTGCCAGGGAGGCGTTCAAAGAACTAAGCCTTGACTTTAGGCTTGACTTAAAATAATATTTCATGCTCTTCTCTTATCCCTTGGCATTCACCTTTGTGTGTCCTACAGAAATTATTGCTTTGAGTGAGAAAGCCAACACATTTCATAATGTGAACTGTGAAGCTGGTGCAGTTTCAGTGGATTCTCACTATAACCATCATGTCTAGGTATATACACCAAGGAAAGCCAGTTTGGGCCATACGAACATTGCACTCTTGTCAGATTTAAATAAACAGATTTCCTGAGACTATGATGTGCTGGTAGGAGGTCCCGACCTTCCACTAGCAGGTCTTTTCATAATTGACTCCCAGTGGAAATCTTCAAGTATTTGAGTGTCAATGATCTCCCAGTGGCTGAAGCATGGAAGAGACTGCCTTCTTGGTGAAGGCATTCCATTTGGTGGAGACCCACGAGAAGTCTGCCTGGCAAACTAGATATTGAGTTCTTCTACAACCAAGCCAAATCCCACTGCTTCCAAAGAATGCTTTGAGAAGAAAAGTCAGTAGATCATCTCATATGCACCTGCAACTTCTCATGTCAGAAAAGAACCACAGGTAGAACCCATTTTTATCATTTCAAAGATGATTATTTATAGAATTTGATAAATCTAATATGTTGGAATTCATAAACATTACTATAAATGTATATTGCGCAGTATAGTAAATATAGTAAACAATAACATAGTACATTTCAAAATTGTTGAGATTAAATTTCAAATGTTCTCACCACAAAAATGATGCATGTGAGATGACTGTTATGTTAATGTACTTGATTTAATTATTCTATATTGCATTCTTAGATTATAAGATTATATCTTCTACCCCATAAGTATATACAAATATAATTTGTGAATTATAATTATACAACTAATTTTCAAAAATTTAAAAATATTACTCTAAATGTTTTGTTTTTGTAATATTGCCTAAGGCTTTTCAAATTTGGCTTGTTGCTAATATAAGAGAGTCATGTATTTGTAATATGTTGTTGTCTAGCTAGTTCCCATATAGAAAAGAAGATTTTGAAAGTTCTCACTACAATAAATGGTAAATGTTTAAGGTAATACATTTTCTAATTACACCGATTTGATCATTGCACAATGTATACACGCATGGAAACACCACATTGTGCCCCATAAATATGTACAATTATTTGTGTCAATTAAAAATAAAATAAAATAAAGACAAGTAGCTCACTTGAGTACTTCTCAGATCCTGTCTTCAATAGAAAAAGGAAACATTCTTCTTTCTTAGTCTTAGTTGAACTTTTATGTATACCAAAGTAGTATCACAAGCATTGAAAGCTTCTGATCAAATGTCCTAAAATATTCCTCTTGAATTCCTAGTATTAAACAACATTTTCTTTTAAGGTAACAAAGATTGTAGTTTTAGATTCTTAGTATCAGCCGTCTAATTTAACTCTTGCAGTGGATGTATATGTGCTTGAAACAAAGGGTAATCATGTTTTAAAATATCACTTCCAGTGGCAAAATGACTTAACTGATTGTGAATGATCCTTACCCCTGAGACTTATAGTTTATGTAGTTATTGTGCTCATTTCATTCAAATTAAATATCAACTTATTCAATATAACTATTTTTCAAAGTATTTTAAAAATAGCATCTCTTCCCTTGCTCCTGTGACAGCTCAGTACAGGAATGTAAGGGCCCTGCTCTTCCTTGTCTTCACCCAGGAACACACAGGCTGTCCCATCCCGTGGTCCTGTGACTCTGCGCTCTCCAGACCCTCAAATCCTTACTGGTTGGTTATCTGGAGGATGGAGAAAAGATGTAGAGGCTCTCACCAAGGTTTTAGAGCCATGTGTTGTCATCTTCATATCCCCAGAAGTCTAATCCCGTGATTCATACTCTCTAAAATTGAGAACAGTCCTCATTTAGTATTGGACAGAATTATGTCCAACAAAGTTCATAGGTTGAAGGCCTAACCCCAATGTGACTGTATTTGGAAATAGAGCCCTTAAGAAGGTATATAAAGTTAAATGACATGATAAGGATGGAGCTCTAATTCAATAGGATTGGTGTCCTTACAAGAAGAGGAAGACATGCCAGGGGTGTGCACAGAAGAAAGGCCATGTGAGGACACAGAGAGAATGCAGCCATCCATAAGCCAAGGAGAGAAGCTTCAGGAAAAACAAAAACTTACTGATGCCTTGATCTTGGACGTCCAGACTCCCGAACTTTGAGAAACAAACTTCTGTTGGCTAAGTCACTCAGTCTGTATTTTTTGTTATGGCAGCCCTAGTTTGCTAATATACTTTGTTATACTTGGAAACATGTCATAAAAACTCTTTGAAGTTTCCCGTACATATTTCTTAAATTCACCTCTTTCCTTTTATTCCCACTATCACTATCTTATTTATGATGCTTACTCCATATCTGTCCTATCTCCAACCTGACACCCTCCCAATCAATGCAAGGCTGCCAGAGCACCTAAAATTTGTATGCAAGCATGTGACCTTATGGTATAAAATCTTTCAGAGGCTAACCAAGTCTTTAGACAAAATCGAAATAACCAAGTGTAGCTATGATGAACTCATTATTAAATACCTGCCTATCCAGCTATTATCTCTTGCCATCTGTCACCCAATTTCCACAAATGGCCATGTGCCAGCTCCATAGAATTGCCTAAAATCCTCTGAACGCAGTCACTACTTCTGACCTTCCAGATTTTATCTTCATCATGGAAAACTCTCGCCACTTAACTAGCTTCTACTGGTCCCAAGGCTCAACTTAGGTTAAATCTCCTGGACTATTATCCATGATTTTCCTATATACCAAGATTCTCCTTTCTTTGTGATTCAGTAGCAAACTCTCCTCTAACACTGATCATGTTTCTGTAGTGGTTTTAGCTGCTTTTCTCATGAGATGTGGCCTTTATAAAAGCAAGGATTCTGTCTTTCAAAATAAACATTGAATAAATGTTTTTTTGCCTGCATGCATGAATGAATCCAAGACCCAATTTATTTCTGCTTTCATGGCTTTCAATCAAATGGCAGAAATTCACTACAGAAATGGAAATGTAACTTCACTACATTGTCAGGATAAATTCATTCAAATGTCCAGCACTTTTTTTTTTTTTTTTAGGTTGTCTTTAGTTGGATTTCAGAACCACAAAAAGAGATTTATCACTGCCTACTTTCCATGGAGCATAAAAGTTATGTTTAAGTTGAAAGTTGCTGTATCATTTTCTTTGAAGAAGCAACCTTAATGTTTGCATCTTATTAGCCAACTATGTGAATGGAGAAAGTAGGACTGTGTGGTCTCCGTCTTTAAAGAAAGTGGGTGGTGTGTTTTGTTAAACAACATATCCACCCGAACCCACGAAGGTCAACCACAATTCAACAGTGATGAAGATTTCTAGACCACCTGCGTTTAGTAGTCATGCCCGACTCTTTTTGACTAGGGAGACCTAAAAAGGAGAAATCAGTGAACCAAGTGCATGGAATTAGTCCAAAGGAACAAATATTAGAAACAGGTGTGAGATATTTCCTGGGGAAAATCATGCATTAATTTATTCTAACTGGCAGTGGACCATGCCATATTTCCTGAAGAATTAGCTACTTTAAAACATTTTCACAAAGGAGTTAAGTATAAACATGCTTTTTTTTTTTTCATTTCAAGCCAACTTCTTCAAAGCCCATACATCTGCATAAAAAAACTTTTAGGCAATTATGAAACTACAAAAATGTTTTATTCCTCATCTGTTTCCCACTGATAACTTATCCTTTAAGCATAACCATATATATGAAGCACATTTTTATTATAAGGAAAGCTTATAATCTATGTTTTATACTTGTCCCATATTCTAGTCTTATAGCAAAATGTCACAGCATCTTGATGTTTAGTTTTATGTATTTTTATGTCCTGCCTCTTTCACAGAAGGATTAGAGGTTTTGGCATTGAGTGTGTTACTTGTTGAATACCTTAGTTTGAATGGCATCACATTTTACAAAAAAAGTTACTTGACTTCCTGAGGTTATCGGAATGTTTGGTATTATCTACAGGAAATTGGGTTGCTACTGTAGAATGATTTGAATAAGAGAGCAGTACATAAAGATTGAAATTTATATCTGCAATCCAGATTCTGCCCCAGACTCTAGATGGATATAGCCAAATGCCCATTTGGCATCTCCACTTCGGTGTCTAATGTATCCAGAGCAAAAATTATTTATTTCTCCCACCATTCCTTTCTGCTCCTTTGCTGAAGCCACAGTGGCCTCCGTGCTGTCTCCTGGACCTGCCAAGCAACTTCTTAACTCAGGGCCTGGAATGCTCTTCTCAAGTGTATCAGCCAGAGTTCAATGAGAGATAGAACCTATAGGACATAAAACTATTTATTACATGGGATTGGCACTTGAGGGGCTTGGCTAAGCCAATCTGAACGTTGTAGCGTAGGCAGGTGGACAGAGAGGGAGCATAATAAGCATGGTGGAATTCCACTGGCATGGGCTGAAGCTGTTGTTTATGGGCAGAATTGTTTTTCTCTCTCTGGGAAGTCTCAGCCCTACTTTTAAGTCCTCTCAACTGATTAAGTTGAGCCAACCATTATTTTCCAGGATAATATACCTTATAAAAATCAACTGACTAGGGAGTTTAATTAATGTGCAAAATAACTTCACAGCAACACCTAGATTAGTGTTTGAATAACTGGGAACTGTAGCTTTGCCAAACTGACACCTCAAAAAAGCCATCACAGTCAGATATCCTTGTGGCCTTTTCTCTTACTTCCTTCAAATTTTGGGTCATATCTCACCCTAGAGGAATCTCCCCTGACCATAGTCTGCTGATATCACATCACTTTCACATAGGGAGAATAGGGGCAACTCCCACCCCTATTCTCATCATCCTACTATTTTCTTTCTCAAGGCACTTAATCCCTACCTTTCATTTTGTATACTTTTTTATTCTTTTTCTACCCTTATAGAATGCAAACTCCATCAGAATACTTTTTAACACTTTCGCTGTTTTATTTTATTGCTCTATCCTCTGTGTTAAGAGCCTGGGGGAGAGTAGGTATTTGATAAAAATAAATTGGATAAACTACAGTTATGAATGATATATACAAAAGGACACTAATTTAAAAGTGTGAATTTTGAAGATGGCTATTGCTTCCTTCAAATTTACCAATTCCTTTGGTAAATCAAAATCAGAAAGTTCAAAATACAGTGACATTAACAAAAATAATTTTTTCCTATTGATAAACACACACACACACACACACACACACACACACACACACGCTTTCATTGATGCCCCAAAAGACCCAGATTAAGAATGTTGTGGATATTTGGTTTCATGTAGAAATATCCATGACACTACAGTAGGTAATAGTTGCCCCCCAGCATGTAATCTGAACTTTACTAAGACTAAGTAAGTTTAGTTATTTTAAACCATGAAGAGTAATGTTAACTTAGTAGTTTTTTTCCCTTCATTTCTGACATTTTGCCCAATGACACATTTTTGTGAATCCCTGTAGGTCAAAGGGGTTCTTTCACTCCAGCTGTCTTAAAATTTCTCTGAGGTTTCCTGAAATCACATCTCCATTCCACCCACCAGACATCTACAGCCCATTTGCTTGTTGGTATCCTGACTGCATCCCCAAACTTCCAAATTGTATATAAATTCTTCTCAAGTTTTGAGATATGTAAAGGCAGCAGGGCTTCTTTTTCTTTGCTTCTCTTAGCTATTTATTTTACTTCTTGAGAGCATCATAGGTGGCCTTTTCCTACACATCGTCTTCCAGCTGCTGTGATGCATTCATGACCCTGGCTATTAACGGCAGCTATGAATGGAGTCAATGTTATTCTGATCATTTGCCTTATTGTTCCTGTTTACTAGACTCTGAAATGTCCTGGAGATGAGCACCCATGTCTGTATAGCTAAGACGAGGTCAGATGCAGGTTCTCACGTAATCATTATGATAATATTTTATGCAATATGCCAAAGCATTCTTTGTACACCTTACTTTCTTACGCGTTGTTTACTGTGCTGTGTTCTGGAAGAGAGCAAAGGTTTACTTTTGTTGTAAGCTCACTAGAAATGCTGATTAGGAAGACGATAGAGGAGACTCTGGCTCTGCTTGTGACCCTGGAAATAAATGCTGCTTCTTTCATCTATGCAGTCACCTATTATACTGCTGCAAACAAATACACATTTAAAGGAAAGGCAGAGACACACAGACAAAGATTTCAAAACAGTCTTGTGTCTTCATCCTCTGGCCCATGTTTTCAAATGTCACACTGGTATCTCTCACACAAGAGAGCTCAAATACAAGAGTGAAAACTGGTCAGACACCCTGCCGCTGTCTACTTTTCAAAAGTATGTGAAATGACTGATTTGCTGATGACATTTTTAGTTTATTTTCATGTGTGGTTTGACATTCATAAAGAGGCTTTTAGAACATTGCAAAATTAACTGCTTCGTATGCATAAATCAACTTTCCTACATCTGAGTTTTGTTCTTGTCTGTAGCAAAATAAAAAGCAAGACGGTAACTGCTCCATTTTAGTTAACTATTATAGATACCAAACCTTGTTGAAGTAGGAAATTTCTTTTTTTAAATTACTTTTTAAATTTGCTACTATCTCTATGCCTTCTAAAATGTAATATGGTGAATTAACATAACTAACTACTATGGTTTGAGTGTGTCCTCCAAAGTTCAGGTGTTGGAACCTTAGTCCCTGTATTAGGCCATTCTTGGATTGTTATAGAGAAATACATGAGTTTGAGTTTTTTTTTATTTTTAATTTTTTTTGAGATGGAGTCTTGCTCTGTCACTCAGGCCAGAGTGTGGTGGAGCAATCTTGGCTCACTGCAACCTCTGCTTCCCGGGTTCAAGCAATTCTCCTGCCTTGTCCTCCTGTGTAGCTGGGATTATAGGTGCCCACCACCACAACTGGCTAATTCTTGTGTTTTTAGTAGAGATGGGGTTTTACCACGTTGGCCAGGCTGAGTCAGACACAGTGGCTCATGCCTGTAATCCTAGCAATTTGAAAGGCCAAGGCGAGTGGATCACTTGAGATCAGGAGTTCTAGACTGGGTGATTTATAAAGACAAGAAGTTTAATTGGCTCAAGTTTCAGCAGACTTTATAGCAAGCATGGCACTGGCATCTGCTCAGCTTCTGGGGAGGCCTTGGGAAGCTTCCGACTATGGTGGAAGGGAAAGGGGGAGCAGACACATCACATGGCATAGAGCAGGAGTAGGATGGGGGGCAGGTGCCATACACTTTAAACAACTGGATTTCCCAAGAGCTCTCTCACTACTGAGAGGACAGTGTCAAGCTAGGGGGATCTTCCCTCATGACCCAAACGCTTCCTACCAAGCCCCACCTCCCAAACTGGGGATAACATTTTAACATGAGATTTGATGGGGACAAATACCCAAACTGTATCAGTCTCCAGTACAGCAGTGTTAAGAGTTGGGACCTATAAGAGGTGGTTAGGCCATGAGGCCTCTGCCTTCATAACTGAATTACTGCCATTAACAAGGGAGTGAGTGCCTGATAAAAAGGATGAGTTTGGCTCTGTTTCCGCTCTGTCCCATGCTCTCACTTCTGCCTTCTGTCAGATGCCGGTGCAGTGCTTGCACTTCCCAGCCTCCTGAGCTATGAACCAAATAAACCTTAATTCTTCATTATTTGCCAGTCTGTGGTATTATGTTATAGCAACAGAAAATGGACTAACACTCTGACTATCTTGGTTTTGATGATTTAGGGACCAGGTTCATGTTTCTTAATTTCGAATATTCTCTTTAACTACATTACAAGATTATTTTAATATAAAATTAAAGACAAAACTCAATTAGAAAGAAAATTATAGCATAATTTTCTACTAAAATTACACTAACAGCATAATGCTGGCTAGTAGGCATGATCATTCAAATACGTGACCTGTTAAGACTACTATTTTTAAAAAATTTCTTATTTTCAAGACTTAGATAAAATTGTTAAAAAATTATTTTTTTATAACTGTAATTCAAAATAACCAGGCAGAAGATATCCACATTGCAGCATGATTAAATTGCCCATTGTCTGCAAATTTCACCGCATGATCATTGTTATCTCATTAGGGATCCTTTTACCCCTTCCTCCAAGGTCAGTGATTTCTTTGGCAGTGTCCCCACAGACATTTGTATATTCTACTTTTAAATTACATACACTCCAAATGTCTACAGCCACATCCATACAATGTTTATTTGCTGTGTCTGATCTGCTTTCAAACCCCAAATTGTATACAGATATTTCTTAGGTTGTGAGAGGTAGGAAGGAATTAGTTTTTTTTCTCCATGATTCCTATCTTCTCTCTCAGGACTTGGTTTTCTCTCCACTTGGAACAGTCTCATCCTGTGTTCCTCTCTTATCTTCTTCAGCCTTTGTCCAAATATCACCTTACCAGTGAAACCGTCACCTTCCATTCTATTTTGAATTTTAAACCCTTCCTAATTTATAAATTTCAAAAATTAAAAAAAACAAATTTCATTATGGCTTGGATGCAAATAAAAAATACACCTGTATCAAAGATTCATTAAATGCACTAGTTAATGGGGGTGCTAATTAATTAATAAGATCTTATTAATCAATGAGATGTTCAGAACAGTTCAAAGGGAATCTCAAAAATCTGAATGTATGTGTAAATGTGTGTATGTATGTATAGACATACATATATACTTACAGTCAGTAGGGCTAAAATGAAATAAGTAATAGATGCAAAACTGGTACATATTCTCTGGGGCAATAAAATGTTTTGGGTGGTTTTTTCTACAAGGGAGAAATCAATTGGAACTCTACCAGATAAAATTCATTTCCATTGTAAAGGACATTAATTATTTTCACTACTATGATTGTTCTATAAGTTAATTTCTAGGGGCCGGGCACGGTGGCGCACGCCTGTAATTCCAGCACTTTGGGAGGCCAAGGCAGGTAGATTACCTGAGGTCAGGAGTTTGAGACCAGCCTAGGCAACATGGTGAAACCCCGTCTCTACTAAAAATACAAAAATTAGGTGGGTGTGGTGGTGCGTGCTTGTAATCCCAGCTACTTGGGAGGTTGAGACGGGAGAATCACTTGAACACAGGAGGCAGAGATTGCAGTGAGCCAAGATCTCCCCATTGCATTCCAGCCTGGGCAATAAGAGTGAAGCTCCATCTCAAAAAAAAAAAAAAAAAAAAGTTAATTTCTAGCCCTACAGAGATATAAAATAGTCCATTCAATAAAAATAATCCAGAAGTTCACATTCTCATATTTACAGGGCTTGGGGCTAGCATGCAAAGGAAAACCTAAGCCTCTCATGCTTCTTACCTCAGTTTCCTCCGATAGTAATACACAGGTACATGCCTGCAGAAACCCCAATCTTTGGGCCTCCACATTGGCACATACCTTTGAGTCTGCAGACTACTTGCCCAGACAGGAGGTGCATGGCCAGTGACAGGACAGAACAGGTGTTTCTCAAATGGGGACCCCAGATCAGGAACCCAGTGGGCCAGGTCTAGTAACTGTAATGGCCGTCTACCATGTGGCATGCTTTACTTATTTATTTGTTCACTGTCATCCCTCACTACCTGTGGTCAAGAATTTTGTTTTCTGTTTCATTTAGAACTACAATTCCAGCTTCTGGAAAAATATTTGACACAAAGCAAGTATCAATAAATATGGTTGAATTAAATAGTGCCTATTACACAGTTCATATTCACAAACAGACATTGCAGGAAAGAATGATAGTTTGAACATCACCACACTCAATTTTAAAGCAATATAAAGATTTTTAAATAGACTTTTTTTTAAACTGAAACACATATCTTCAATAGTTCTGCTACTGGACATATTGATAGAAAAATTATCATTTTGTAAAATAAACTTTGTGTCTGTATAATAATGGCCAAAAGCCTAAAGTTTGTGACATCTTTTTCATAAATTTTCTGAGAAATGAAAATTACATAAAAAAAGAGAAACATCTAAAGCTTCAGATGACCCAGTTTGAGGTATTTTGGGGTCTATTGTGTCTTCACAGTCCTTAAGGCAATCATTTCTACTAGATGCTGTTTCAAGGGCTGTGAGATGATGTCATGGAGTTATTACTTTAAATCATCTTAAAAATTTTTATGATTTTCAAGTCATACCAAATAAAACATAAAAACTATATTTAATACATTTGAATTTTACTTTTTAAACATTTTAAATTATGCTCTTAAGAATGGACAAGAAAATTCCGGAATATCAGGATACAATTTTTGATAGTATCCACCCTTTCATGCGCGTCCGTGTGAAGAGACCACCGAACAGGCTTTGCGTGAGCAACATGGCTGTTTATTTCACCTGGGTGCAGGCGGGCTGAGTCCGAAAAGAGAGTCAGCGAAGGGAGATGGGGATGGGGCCGTTTTATAGGATTTGGGTAGGTAAAGGGAAAAGGGGGGTTGTCCTCTGGCGGGCAGGAGTGGGGGTCACAAGGTACTCAGTGGGGGAGCTTTTGAGCCAGGATGAGCCAGGAAAAGGAATTTCACAAGACAATGTCATCAGTTAAGGCAGGAACAGGCCATTTTCACTTCTTTTGTGGTGGAATGTCATCAGTTAAGGCAGGAACCAGTGATCTGGATGTGTACGTGCAGGTCACAGGGGATATGATGGCTTAGCTTGGACTCAGAGGCCTGACATTCCTGTCTTCTTATATTAATAAGAAAAATAAAATGAAATAGTGGTAAAGTGTTGGGACAGCGAAAATTTGGGGGGATGGTATGGAGAGAGAATGGGCAATGTTTCTCAGGGCTGCTTCAAGCAGGATTAGGGGTGGCGTGGGAACCTAGAGTGGGAGAGATTAAGCTGAAGGAAGATTTTGTGGTAAGGGGTGATATTGTGGGTCGTTAGAAGAAACATTTGTCACGTAGAATTATTGGTGATGGCCTGGATATGGTTTTGTATGAATTGAAAAACTAAACGGAATAAGTGAAGGAGAAAAACAGGTATAAAAGGTCTAAGAATTGGGACGACTCAGGACATCTGATTAGAGGGTGTCTAAGGAGATTCAGCATAGTCCTGCCAGCAAAGATTATTTATTTACTTCAAGAGTTAAGAGTGGCAGTTTGGGGATAGCACCAGGAGATATCAGCTGTGATGGCTTGGAGAAACAGTGTAAACCGGCAGTGTAAACAAGAACAGGGCATTTATGAGTAGTTGAGAACGGTGAATAGGAGTATGACTAGACAGAAGATAGTAGGGATGACAAGTTTTTTGGGGGCACAGTCTAAGTTGGTCTAGTGTCTGGAATGAGACTGGGGCCTAATAAAAAGGAGCGTCTATACAGGAGCTCAAATGGGCTGTACCTTGTAGCGTTCTGAGGACAGGTCTGACTTCTGAGAAGGGAAAGTGGTAAAAGTATTGTCCAGTCCTTTTTAAGTTGGTGGCTGAGCTTGGTGAGGTGTGTTTTTAAAAGACCTTTAGTCCGTTCTACTTTTCCTGAAGACAGGACCGTAAGGGATATAAAGGTTTCACTGAATACTAAGAGCCTGAAAAACTGCTTGGCTGATTTGACTAATAAAGGCTGGTCTGTTATCAGACTGTATAGAGGTGGGAAGGCTAAACTGAGGAATTATGTCTGACAGAAGGGAAGAAATGAATGACTGCAGTGGCCTTCTCAGACCCGGTAGGAAAGGACTCTACCTATCCAGTGAAAGTGTCTACCTAGACTAAGAGGTATTTTAGTTATCTCACTCGGGGCATGTTGAGTAAAGCTAATTTGCCAGTCCTGGGTGGGGGCAAATCCTGGAGCTTGATGTGTAGGGAAGGGAGGGGGCCTGAATAATCCCTGAGGAGTAGTAGAATAGCAGATGGAACACTGAAAAGTTATTTCCTTGAGGATAGATTTCCACGATGGAAAGGAAATGAGAGGTTCTAAGAGGCGAGCTAGTGGCTTGTACTGTAGCATAGCCTGCCTTTGCTGGTGTGTGGCGATTAGGCCTGGTGGAACTGCCATCAATAAATCAAGTGTGGTCAGGGTGAGGAACAGGAAAGAAGGAAATATGGGGAAATGGGGTGAATGTCAGGTGGATCAGAGAGATACAGTCATGGGGGTCAGGTGTGGTATCAGGAATAATGTGGGAGGTCGGATTGAAATCCAGGCCAGGAACAATGGTAATTGTGGGACTTAACAAAGAGTGAGTACAGCTGAAGGAGCTGGGGAGCAGAAAGTATATGCATCAGGAATGAGGAAGAAAATAGATTTTGGAAGTTATGAGAAATGTAGAGAGTAAGTTGAGCATAGTTTGTGATTTTGAGGGCCTCTAAAAGTATTACGGCGGCAGCAGCCGCTGCATGATGGCTAGGCTAAAACAGTAAGGTCAAGTTGTTTGCACAGAAAGGCTACAGGGTGTGGTCCTGGCTCTTGTGTAAGAATTCTGACCACACTAACCATGCCTAGGAAGGAAAGGAGTTGTTTTGTAAGGGATTGAGGTTTGGGAGCTTAATCGGACACGATCAGTAGAGAAAGCACGTGTGTGTTTTTATGACAATTATGCCGAGATAGGTAACAGATGAGGATGAAATTCGGGCTTGACTGAAGTAATGGGGGCTGTCTGTGAAGGCTTGCGGCAGTACAGCCCAGGTAATTTGCTGAGCCTAATGGATGTCAGGGTCAGTCCAAGTGAAAGCGAAGAGAGGCTGGGATGATGGGTGCAAAGGAATAGTAAAGAAAGCATGTTTGAGATCCAGAACAGAATAATGGGTTGTGGAGGGAGGTATCGAGGATAGGAGAGTATATGGGTTTGGCACCATGGGGTGGATAGGCAAAACAATTTGGTTGATAAGGCATAGATCCTGAACTAACTTGTAAGGCTTGTCTGGTTTTAGGTAAATGGGGGAATTGTAAGGAGAGTTTATAGGCTTTAAAAGGCCATACTCTAGCAGGCGAGTGATAACAGGCTTTAATCCTTTCAAAGCATGCTGTGGGATGGGATATTGGCACTGAGTGGGGTAAGGGTGATTAGGTTTTAATGAGATGGTAAGTGGTGCATGATCGGTCGCCAAGGAGGGAGTAGAGGTATCTTATACTTGTGGGTTAAGGTGGGGGGAATACAAGAGGAGGATGCAAAGGAGGCTTTGGATTGGGAAGAAGGGCAGCAATGAGATGCAGCTGTAATCCAGGAATAGTCAGGGAAGCAGATAATTTAGTTAAAGTGTCTCGGCCTAATAAGGGAACTGGGCAGGTGGGGATAATTAAAAGGAGTGCTTAAAAGAGTATCGGCTAAGTTGGCAGCAGAGTTGGGGAGTTTTAAGAGGTTTAGAAGCCTGGCTGTCAATACCTATAGCAGTTATGAAGGCAAGGGAAACAGGCCCTTGAAAAGAAGGTAATGTGGAGTGGGTGGCCTCCGTATTGATTAAGAAGGGCACGGACTTATCCTTCACTGTGAGAGTTACCTAAAGCTCGGCGTCCGTGATGGTCTACGGGGCTCCCGATTGGGCAGCATCAGTCTTCAGCCGCTAAGCCAAGAAGATCTGGGAAGGAGTCAGAGAGCCTTGGGCCAGAGTTCCAGGGGCTCTGGGAGTGGCTGCCAGGTGAGTTGAACAGTCCGATTTCCAGTGGGGTCTCACACAGATGGGACACGGCTTAGGAGGAATCCTGGGCTGCAAGCATTCCTTGGCCTGGTGGCCAGATTTCTGGCACTTGTAGCAAGCTCTTGGGGGAGGAGGTTCTGGAGGAATCCCTGGCCACTGCAGTTCAGGCATTTGGTTTGGAAGTTCTTGTGTGCTGGAGATGTGGCTGGGGTTTGTCTCACAGTGGAGGCAAGGAATTGCAACTTTTTTCTGTTATTGTACACCTTGAAAGTGAGGTTAATTAAATCCTGTTGTAGGGTTTGAGGGCTGGAATTTAATTTTTGGAGTTTTATTTAATGTCGGGAGTAGATTGGGTTATAAAATGTATTTTGAGAATAAGACGGCCTTTTGACCTTTTAGGGTCTAGGGCTGTAAAGTGTCTCAGGGTTGCTGCCAAATGAGGCATGAACTGGGCTGGGTTTTTATATTGGATGAAAAAGAGCTTAAACGCTATCTGATTTGGGATAAAGAAAAAGGAGCATTAACCTTGACTATGCCTTTAGCTCCAGCCACCTTTTTAAGAGTAAATTGCTGGGCAGGTGGGGGAGGGCTCGTCACAGAATGAAACTGTAAGCTGGACCAGGTGTGAGGAGGGGAGGTGATAGAAGGATTATAGGGTGGAGGAGCGGAGGCTGAGGAAGAATTGGGACCTAGCTCGGCCTGGCGAGGAGCAGCCTGAGGAGGAGGGGAGAGGTCAGATGGGTCTGTAGAAAAGGAAGATTAGAAAGACTCAGCGACGCTTGGGGTTGGGACTGAGGGGACAGGTGGGAGGGAAAGAAGGAAGATTTGGGATGAGTTGCATTGGGAACAGAGACTAGAGAGGGACTGATGTGTAAAAGAATGCCTGGATATCAGGCACCTCAGACCATTTGCCCATTTTACAATAAGAATTATTTAGATCTTGTAGGATGGAAAAATTGAAAGTGCCATTTTCCGGCTATTTGGAACTACTGTTGAGTTTGTATTGGGGTCAAGCAGCATTGCAGAAGAAAATAAGTTGCTTCAATTTTAGGTCAGGTGAGAGTTGAAGAGGTTTTAAGTTCTTAAGAACACAGGCTAACGGAGAAGAAGGAGGAATGGTAGGTGGAAGCTTGCCCATAGTGAAGGAGGCAAGCCCAGAGGAAAGAGTAGAGACACGGAGAAGAGGTGGAGGGTTCTTGCCCTCCAGAAAAGCAGAGAAGAGGTCAGATCGCAGAGATACGAGGTCAGGGCGTGGAAATAAGGGATCGGGGCACAGAGATATAAGAGGTTGGGGTGTGGAAATAAGGGATCAGAGTGCAGAGATATAAGGGGTTGGGGCGTGGAAATAAGGGATGGGGTGCAGAGATATAAGGGGTTGGGGTACTTGCCTCTCCCCTAGAAAAGCGGGACTTGACGCTAAAGGTGAAGGAGAAGGGGTTAGGGGTTTCTTGCCCCCCACAAAGGCGAAGAAGGGATAGGGACATGGAGAGAAGGGCTTGAGGTACTCGATCCTTCCCCAGAAAAGTGGGACTTGCCGCTAAGGGTGAAGGACCAAGGCAGGCGTCCCTGTGTGGTCTGACACCTCTGAAACCTGGGTGAATAATCAGAGAGGTGTCCTTGCAATGGTTAAACACCAAGGGAAGGCTGCCTTCCCTAGTCTGTGACCGGCGCTGGAGTTTTGGGTCCACGGATGAAACGTGTCTCCTTTGTCTCTACCAGAAAATGAAAGAGCACGTGTGTTTTTATGAGAATTATGCCGAGATAGGTAACAGATGAGGATGAAATTCAGGCTTGACTGAAGTAATGGGGGCTGTCTGTGAAGACTTGCGGCAGTACAGCCCAGGTAATTTGCTGAGCCTAATGGGTGTCAGGGTCAGTCCAAGTGAAAGCGAAGAGAGGCTGGGATGATGGGTGCAAAGGAATAATAAAGAAAGCATGTTTGAGATCCAGAACAGAATAATGGATTGTGGAGGGAGGTATTGAGGATAGGAGAGTATATGAGTTTGGCACCCATATACGGGGTGGATAGGCTTTAAAAGGCCATGCTGTAACAGGTGAGTGATAACAGGCTTTAATCCTTTTAAAGCGTGCTGTGGGATGGGATATTGGCATTGATCGGGGTAAGGGTGATTAGGTTTTAATGAGATGGTAAGGGGTGCATGATGGGTCCTTATTTCCTGTAACTATGTTTTTTGTCCCTTAATTATCCTGTGCCTCTCCCCCAACTGAAAGTGGGGTATTCATTCTTTCAGAAAACCCTAGACAAAAAAAGGAAATTCCTTTCAGTTTTAAAATAAGTACAATGTTTTTAGCTCTTTGGAAAATCATAGTCTAAAAGCAAGCGCTTTTGATTTGTAAAATTCTGACTTTGTTGAGTGAGGAAATGATGATTTTCTTTGAAATCTTGAAAGCCAAGCTTTGAATACGAGAGGGCAGATGTTTTTACTAAGAACCATGGACTACGTTGGATGAGTCACTAAGTCAATTGCTTTCTGAAAGGCAGAGGGGAGCCCTTCTTAAGTCTAGGAGAGGAGTTGGGAGGGAGAGTAGAGCCAAAGACTTGAATCTTGTGTCTCAGATTTGAAATCCTGGGAAGTAGGGTTGGGACCCTGGCATAGGTTCCGGTGGGTGGGTTAAGAGTCACAAGCTGTGCCACTCTTGCCTGAATGCTGCTCTGAAAGTGTGCAAGCCTTTCAGACAATGACATGGCATTCATTGGAACGGGGATGGGGACCCCAAGGCACTGAGGCACAATTAAGAGGAAGGGTGTGTATGTGGGTGAGTGTGTGGGGCAGAGCAGCTGAACATCTGCTTTCTGAAGTGCAGAGGCTATTAGAGGCCCAGTGTATTGGAAGAGGCCACAGGGGTGGGAAGCTACTACTGAGGAGAATGGCCATCTCCACACTCATGAGCAGGATGTCCCCACCCAGTGCTCACAAGACCTACAGGGCTGCCAGACCCTCAGCTGCATGCATGTGGGACTTAGAGTCAGAAGAATTCTGTTAGGCTATGAATTTCTGGCAATAAGCTCATTATTTAAATTCTCTAAACGTACCTCTTTTAACTTCAAAAAGGGGGCTAAACTGTCTTCCTTATAGGATTGTTTGGAGGATTAAGTGTGGAGAGTGTGTGTGTGTGTGTGTGTGTGTGTGTGTGTGTGTGTGTGTGAAAGTGTCTAGCATTGTGCTTGATGCTTAATAGGCACATCATGATTAGAATCCAGGTCTACACCTATGGTTGCTCCAACCACAGTGAGAAAAGGCAAATGTGGTTTAAAACACAAAAAAATTAAGCCATCCAATGCGTTCTTTACCACAAACATGAAAAGAAGCATCGTGCACACATTTAACCCTTTTTTTCTCTTTCCCTTTCCTTTTCCCTCTTCCTGTGGTAGAAGTGAAAATGAAATCTACAGTAGCTGTACTTTAGTGAATGCTTAGATCTTTGATTTCACAGAAATGGGCAATTTAGCCTTAAAATAGGTATGAGTGTCTGTAATAAATTAGACTCAAGATTACCTTTTATTAAAAAGCAATAAAAGTAAAAAAAAGTAATACAAGTATAAGGGTCATTATTAATGCATGCAGTTGCCTATTCTGTCATCAAAAACATCTTTACATCATAGGTGTTGGAGCTAGAATAGTCCACCATGTAGCTGCAGTGGCAGCTGTCCTGTTGTGGCCTCTTTTGTTGCAAATGCAAGTTTGAGCAAAGTGTATTTTTGACAAGATGTTTTAAAACAGTGTGCCTAAGAACCACTAATCCATCATCTGGGTGCCTAAGACCAAATAACACAAAACTCTCCTCATAGCTAAACTACAGCAGTCATTAACAAATCAAAACCAAATGACTTGGAAATGGAGATGGAGGAAATGAATGTCTTTTTTTTAAAAAAAAAATCAATGAAATGATTTAATAATGAAAAGAATGATAGAGGAGGAGTCATACAATTTATGATTAATCTAACTTTGTTATTAGTTTATTTTTTTAAAGCTTGCAATAACATCCCTACCTCATTTAGAAAATATTTTTTTGTGTAACCTTACCTAATTTTAACCCTGTCTTTATTCAGGATTTTTAAAAAACATTTATCTGCATAGTTCATAATATTATCTATGGAACCTCACTCTGTTATTATGTTGCTTGGCAAATATGCCTTTTCTTTATTTCATCAATGTATTTCTTTTCAGTTCTTTTTCATTATAAGCTTCGTGAAGACAGGAATAGTACATTACTTTCCCTTTTTCATTACTTTGGTGTGTATTTATACTTAATCGACATTTTATTCACAGTATAATCCAAAATTAAGTCATATGTAAGGTAAAATTCTGTTTAAAAGGGTGTGAATATATTTTGAGCATATTGTACTTTTATAATAAGCCTCATTCATATTTATTGAGTACTGAAGATGTATAGGTCATCTGTTAGCCTTACTTAAAAATTATTTTAATGTACCTTTAAAGAATAATGCAAAGTCATTGGGACAAATTTCAAATATTATGAACAAATAAGAAAAAAGTTAAAATTGCTTCTCCAATACCACTTTTTGCTTTGTAGTTTGGTGTACATTCAGACTTGTTTTCTTTTCTTTTTTCTTACATCGACCTAAAACTTCTCAATTGTCCTGCCATGTGCTTTTTCAACTTGCTCTATAAAAACTCACTGGAAGAAATTCTCATTTCCAGGACCTCTTTTAGTTCAGTTTCATAAAGAATTGACAAAACTGGAAATAAAGTCAAACATAAGTGTGTACTATTTTATTCCTAACAATTTGTCTACTTAACATTTTGACCCTTTAAGATGACAGTAAAATCAGTTGAAAAATCTGTTTTAAGAGAATGGGAAAATGAATGTCATTTTATAATTGTAGTAATAGTAATTTATTTATTTCTATGCTTGAAATGCAGTATTTGGAAGCTTCTTCTCACTTTTCTAATAACTCTGTCTTTATAATCAGAACAAAGGCAACAATAAAGTCACTAGTTGCAAATAAGCCCAGTAGCCATCTGGACTTCTCAGTCATCCAATGTTGGAATCCATTTTACAGAACTGGCTACCGGGTTATTGTAAACCTTCTTTGAACTTCTGTAGTAATAGGGAATTACCTTCTAAGGCAACCCTTCCTTTTTCAGAGAAATCCAACATTTAATTTGTCAGCTTTAAATAATATTTTTTATACTTAATGTTTCTTTACCTAGAATTTTCATCCATTGGGTTTATTTTAAACCCAATGGGTAAAGTGTAAATATTAGATAAATATAATCCTCCTTTTTGAGTGACACTTTAACATAATCATCTCATCCCTCCTGAATATTCATTTTTTCCGACCTAAACCTCCCCAGTTACTTCAACACTTCTGTCTTTCATATGGTTTCATATTTCTTCACCAACCTGCTGATCTTCTTCTGGTTATATTTCTATTGGATCAATTTCTTCTTAAATATAATGCCCGGAACTGAAGATCATGGTCCCAATAAAATCAAATAGAACAAAAATTTCCTTTGCATGTTTTAATTGAAACTCCTAATTCATTACAGAATAATTTTATGATAGAGATTTAACATTTAGATTTAATTCACTTCACATAATGTGGGTATCTTCCTTTAATCATTCATTTCAGACATTACTTTGTGACAATAGAGTCTTTCTAGTTTACAAAGATCCTGAAATCCAGGTAAGGCGATCACACTGAGAGACAGTTAAAGTGAGAGTAAAAATGCATGGCTCCCTATCTTGCCTTCTCATGTAGAGGCATCTGCTTCTCTTAAAACATCAAAGGAGACACTGAAATGTGAGGGTTAGATATGAAGCTGCCAAATGTTTGATGAGTTGCATTTCTTTAATTTCAATGGAAGGAATAAAGTGGGAGTGTGAGAGTTCGTTCTCCAAAGCTGGATTGTAGCAACACACAGCAGAATGAGAGTGGGGAAACGGGTTCTGATAATGTGAGACTTTTAGTGTTAGTGCCTTTTTTCTCATGCATCCTGACATATCACATTTCTCTATAAGAAGATAGTGAAATAACACTGATAATGATTGAGCCAGAGACATTGTGGAAAAAATACATAAAAAAAGACCCTCAGATATTACTACAGGCTATGGAGTCTTTAATCATTCATGTCAAACTTGAGTTGCACTTTCTTCTTTCCTTCTACTTGTCGGTAATTTGTAGGTAAATGTTCAGGACTCATAGTGTCAAAATTGTGATCAATACTGAAATCCTAATTTTTTTTTTCTAATTGAAAATATAGTTTAACAGAGATCACATTTGGCATTTGGAATTAGCAGCTAACATTTTGAACACTTCATCATCATAGTTTCCAAGTTAAATAGATTATTATGGATCATGGTATTTGACTTAATGGTCTTTTATTGTGGGATAAAAGTTCTTTGTAGAATCACATGTTTTTCCTGCACTGTGAGATTGTAAAGATTTTTAGACCCAGGGAATAAAGGTGAAGATTGCTTATTAGAACTGAGTTATTACTTTGAGACTTTGTGTCAGAAGCAGGCTAAAAGCACACAGTTCCTTAAGCTGAGACACAATGTATGAGACAGGCAGGTTTGATTCAAGGCTGAGTACCTCTGTTTATTTAAATTCATTCAAAGGGATGAAGTAACCTCAGCTAAAAAGAGAGGCAGATGTGGAGAAGGAATATAAGCAGGAGCTTCATTAATTCAATAAACCTTCAATGAGATGTACTCTATGTCCCAGGAAGTAAGTGAGGTTTGGGCTCCTGCCCTTAAGGAACCCAGAGTGAAATAAGGAAAGCAGGACCATAAGACTGATCCAAGACATAAGTTCCATATTTGAGCATGAGCAAAGCACTGGCGGAGAGCTAATGGACTGTGAAACCAGGGTATGACTCCTAAGTTGTCTGCACTTGTTTCCTCATCTGGCTTCCTACACTCACATCAAAGTTGTGTGTGGAGTTGGCAAAAAGTGTGTGTATTAGGAGTTGGTGAAAGTGCTTTGCAAAATGTGTAATATCATTATATAAATAAAATACAATACCTAGTAGAAATGTAATAATCAAAAGACTATAAATATTCAAAATAAGGCATACATAATAATTATGATGGAGACATTTGGAAAGGCTTAAGAGAAGCTGAACTTGGAAGATTAAATACAATTTTGAAGGAAGATAAGATAATTCATGGAGAATGAACTCTGTGATCAGGGAATGAAAGTGGAGGGTGTATTCTGGAAAAGACAGGTGTGACTAGAATCTTCAGTGTGTAGAAGACAGGAGATATAGAAATAAGTCTGGGAGTTGGGGTTGGTTTCTGATTACAAGAGTCTTGATATCCACACTAATGAGTCATACATCAATTTGTAACAAACAAAGGACTGTTTCTGAGCCAAGACCATGAGAGCATCAGGTCTGTGCTTTGCTGATAGTGTGGATGGTGGCTGGGACAGGGGAGAGAGCCCATCCTGAGGGACAGTCAAATCGTAATAAAGTAAGAACAAATAGCTAAAGCGTGGAGTGTAACAGTGTGGATTTAAAGAATAAGACAGGGCCAGTGCAGTGGCTCACGCCTGTAATCCCAGCACTTTGGGGGGCTGAGGAGGGTGGATCACTGAGGTCAGGAGTACGAGACCAGCCTGACCAACATGGTGAAACCCTGTCTCTACTAAAAATACAGAGAATTAGGCTGGGCATGGTGGCGGGTGCCTGTAATCCCAGCTACTTCGGAGGCTGGGGCAGGAGAATCGCTTGAACTGGGGAGGCGGAGGTTGCAGTGAGTTGAGATCACGCCACTGTACTCCAGCCTGGGTGACAAGAGTGAGACTCCATCTCAAACAAACAAACAAAAGAATAAGACAGGTAGAACTGATTGACTGGGTTTTCGGTTCAAATGAAGACAGACGAGAAGGAACTAAAGATG
Source organism: Symphalangus syndactylus (assembly GCF_028878055.3). Lineage (NCBI taxonomy): Eukaryota > Metazoa > Chordata > Mammalia > Primates > Hylobatidae > Symphalangus > Symphalangus syndactylus. The sequence continues at coordinate 103,787,113 of NC_072437.2, read as the reverse complement.
ATTTGGGGGTTCTCTGATTGATGGAAGTGGGGTATGGAGGTGTCATGACTTGAGATAGGACACACGGTGGGGTGAGGAGAAGGGTTGAGGATTAGAGAGAAAGTTCCTGAAGTGCAGGGATTGTATTTTATTCATTGTTCTATCCTCAACATAGTCTAGTGCCTGGCATATATGTAGCACTATGATTTCTTTGAAGATAGCAGTAAATAAGTGCATGAGGGAGGAAGGAGACCAGCATGGTTTGGGACATGTTGAGTTTGGGCTTCCATCCATGTGAAATTCTTTCTCCTCTTAACTTCCTCAAATTCCCATAACATATATTTTTAATATCTTTCTCAACCATTTACCTTAGCTATCTCAGCTTTATAACTACTTAGTAATTGGCCTTATCCCTTTTACAAGACTATAAATACCTGGAGGTCAGGGTCTATTCTGATTTATGATGATATGCAGTATAGTGTTTTATAAATAAATGTCTAGAAAATAGATGACAGATTGAGTATGAAGCTTAGAGAGAGGTGTTTTACGTCTTTGATTTCTCCATATGTTCCTTAAACTTAGCAGTGCTTTAATAATGGTTAATGATTTATTTGGTATGGTTCACACCGACCTTACTAACCAATTTAGCAAGCAGCCTTGTAATTTATTGTTAATATGTACAGGAATATGTATAAGAACTATTCTGCTTATTACTGCTAACTCATAGGAATTAATGCTCTATATGTCCTCCTAAAATCTCCGAGCAGGTTGTTAGTGGGCCTCATTAAACAAATATGTTTTTAGAAACATTTCTTGTTTAAAACTCAGCTCATAATTAGGAGACTTCAGAAAGGAGACGAATACAAACCAAAATGAATTCTGTTTGAATTTCATGTTATGTTATTATCTTTGGAGCTGACCTCATCTTGACACCTTCAGAGAAGCTGGTACTGCCAGATTCTGTTAAACAAGGTGACTTTGATAAAGGCCATTCCTCCTTTCAAGCCTCAAAATTGACCTGAGCGAAGAAATCATCCAGAAATATGATGACGAAAAGCTTAGCTTGTAAATCTAATAGACATTTTGTCATGAATGCAAAGTCCATACTGATAACTACTTCTTCTCAAATCCTAAAAACAAAATTACTCACTCATTTAGAGATTTAAACTCATAATTTTCATAGTAAGAGGTGATGTCAATTTGAAATAACTTGTTTTTCACTGTATAAATTTAAATTTTTCAAGTGGCTTGTAAACTAGAAAATTTTATGATTCCGATTGCTGCGGTAGTCTGTGAGTTTGTGATATCAATTACATCAACACCATAAAAGCAAAGTTATGCCATGGAATGATGATTTAAGGCGATCCTAGTGATCATCCTTCCACACAGGCCCTCATCTTGCCCTTATTTGAGTGAGAGAAGTCCAGGTGAAGCAGTTTGGTCAAGTTGCCCAAGCTGAAATTTAGCAACTGGGCTGAGGTTTAGAACTACAAGTTTCTACCCTTGGAGATTATGTATTTATCTCGGAGAATCATAATATTTGAGAAAGTGAAGATTTTTATTTAAATTATTATTATTATTTATTTATATTTATTTATTTATTTATTTTTAGATGGAGTTTCGCTCTTGTTGCCCAGGCTAGAGTGCAATGGCATGATCTTGGCTCACCCCAACCTCTGCCTCGGGGGTTCAAGAGATTCTTCTGCCTCAGCCACCCGAGTAGCTGGGATTACAGGCATGTGCCACCACACCAGGCTAATTTTGTATTTTTAGTAGAGACGGAGTTTCTCCATGTTGGTCAGGCTGGTCTTGAACTCCCGACCTCAGGTGATCTGCCTTCCTCAGCCTCCCAAAGTGCTGGGATTACAGGCGTGAGCCACGACGCCCAGCCTGATTTTTACTTAAATATTGAAAGTATTGTATAAACTGACATGCTTTATTCGGTTTTCTAAAAAAGTATACCTATTTTTTTTCTTTCTACTTTTAGGTTGAGGGGTACATGTGCAAGTTTGTCACATGAGCAAACTTGTATATTTCTAAAAAAGTATACCTATTTTTTTTCTTTCTACTTTTAGTTTGAGGGGTACATGTGCAAGTTTGTCACATGAGGAAATTACATGTTGCTGATGCATAGTAATGATCTCATTACCCAGGTAGTGAGCCTAGTACTGCATAGGAACCCTTCCAACCCATGCCCCCACTCCACCCTCTCTCAAGCAGTCCCCAGTGGCTATTGTTCCCATCTTTGTGTCCGTGTGTTTTCTATGTTTAACTCCCACTTATGAATGAGAACATGTGGTATTAGGTTGTCTGTTCCTACCTTAGTTAGCTTAGGCTAATGGCCTCTAGCCACATTCATGTGGCTGCAAAGGACATGATTTCATTGTTTTTTTAATGGGTGCATAGTATTCCATGGTATATATGACCACATTTTCTTTATTCAGTCCATCATTGATGGGCATCTTGGTTGATTCCATGTCTTTGCTATTGTGAATAGTCCTGCGATGAACATATGTGTGTATGTCTTTTTGGTAGAATGATTTATTTTCCTTTGGGTATATACTGAGTAATAGGATTGCTGGGTCTAATGGTAGTTGTTTTAAGTTTTTTGAGATATCTCCACACTGATTGCTGCAGTGGCTGAGCTAATATACATTCCCACCCACAGTGCATAAATGTTCCCTTTTCTCTGCAACTTCGACAGCATTTGTTGTTTCTTGACATTTTAATAATAGCCATTCTTACTGGTGTGAGATGGTATCTCATGTGGTTTTGATTTGCATTTCTTGAATGATTAGTAATAATGAGCATTTTAAAATATGTTTGTTGGTGCATGTATGCCTTCTTTTGAGAAGTGTCTGTTCCTGTCCTGTCCTTATTTTTTAATGGGGTTATTTGATTTTTGTTTGTTGAATTAAGTTATTTATAGATTTTGGATATTAGATCTTTATTGGATGCATAGTTTGTGAATATTTTCTCCCACTCTGTAGGTTGTCTGTTTACCCTGTTGATAGTTTCTTTTGCTGTACAAAAGCTCTTTACTTTAATTAAGTCTCACTTGATAATTTTTGTTTTTGTTGCAATTGTTTTTGGGGACTTAGTCATAAATTATTTGCCAAGACTGATGTCCAGAATGGTATTTCCTAGGTTTTCTTCTAGGGTTTTTTATTGTTTCAGATCTTCCATGTAAGTATTTAAACCATCTTGAGTTAATTTTATACATGGTGAAAGGAAGAAGTCCAGAGTTAAGTAAAAGACTTACCTCATACCTTCCCTGTGCAGACCTGCAATGAGTTATTTCTCCAAAGAGCCTTGGTTTCTTTCAAGGAGTGGTGTAATAGCCATGGAAATGGACCATTCAGATCTCCTTCTGTGGAAAGCATAACTGACTGACAGCACCAGAAGCTGCTTTTCTGTATCCACCATCAAACTCATGCAGAGCCTACAGTTCCCATGGTTGCATGCAGTCATAACTGAGCATGGCAAGGCTATAAAGACAGGCTCATTCTGGAAAAATGCAGGACTTATACATCAGGGCTCTCAGTTGGCCCGGCTGAACTTTTCTCAGAAATGTGCAGCAGCCTGACACACTTTCTCCCTACCCTCTTTTCTTCCCTTCCTTCCTCCTTCCACAGATGTCAGGTTTGCACCTTCATCTGAGGACTCTCTCTACCTTCTTCTGCTCCTTCTCCTAACAAATCTCTTGCATGTGGAATCCAGTTTTGGTGTCTGCTTCACAGTGGACTTGAACTAATGCAAATAACAATTACAAACAAAAACCTGGGTGTTAGGGATACTCATTGCCACTGATGTGTCACTGCTTCTAGGATCTTTCTGTGAATAGAGCCTAGAGATCTACTTTTCAAAAAATATGAGCTTATGTTGCTATTTCCAATTAAAATTTAACAACATAGTTTTATTTCTAAACTTCTTTGTATCTTCTTTCTCTTACACTAGAAATCAAGATTTCTAATAATATTAAGGTATTTACTTATTTGCTTTATTCAATGCTATAATACAACTCTAATATTTTAAAAATCACAATACCAATAGCACCACTATCGCTAAATATACAGAGTCACGTTTAAGACTTCTTTGCAATTATTATTGTCCTCAGAATATTTTCCCCTAGAGATCTACAGGGTACTATGTTCAAAAGTTTCCTATAATTCTTTTCTCTGTGCATTAATGTTAACAATGCTATATATAGAAAGGTTCATTTCTTTTCATTTGTATTGTTTCAGTTTTTTCTTTTTGATTTAATATAAATGTTTTAATATATAAATCATATAAATAGTTTAAAAGTCCAAATTATATTAAAAAGTATATTTAATATACTTTTAAAAGTATATCAAAAGGTATACTTTAAAAAGATTTTATTTCATTCCTTATTTTCTCCATCAGATTCCTATCTACATCCTATAGTTAACCATTTTCATTAATTTCTATTTATGCTACCTGTGTTTCTTTTAACAAAATTAAGCAAATTTTATATGTACATATATAGGTGTTTGTATGCATTTTATAAATATAAAATTTTTATTTCCCTTTCAGTCTCACATGAAATGAAGCCTACTAAATATAATTAATAATGTGTTCCTAAAAATGCTCCACTATCGCTTAGACACCATCCCTTTTCTTTCATGTGTCTGCATACGACTTTGCTCCTGTATATATATAATTTATTCAAACCACACATAATGATCCTTAATAAATAAACGTATACATAAGTGTTTCAGGTTTGTAAAGTTCAAGGTAGACTCCTAAAAATGGTATTACTTGGCTAATTGGTATATGTATATATAATTTTCTTAAACTATTACAAAAATCCCCTCCATAGTGTTTGTATCATTTTGTACCTCCCTTTGCATATATTTGAGTGTTTGTAATTCTAATGCTTCATCACTGAGTCTATTGTCAAGTTTCTCAATATTTATAATCTAATAGGTGAGAGATAGTATCATAATATAGTGGTATTTTGCAATTTCCTGATTATGAGATAGATACTTTTTTCCCATATGTACAGGGATTTTTGCTTTTATTTTTCCATGAACTGTCTGTTCATTTCTTTTGCCCATTTACTAAAAATTGTAATATTCTTTTCTATTTTTTATTTAGTTGTGTGAAACATAGCAATGTTTTGGCAAATGATGGACTATATAAATGACAGTGATTTCATAAGATTATAATGGAACTGAAAAATTCCTAGCGCTTAGTGATGTAAAGTTATAGTGAAACACATTACCTTTTCTATGTTAAGATCTGTTTAGACACAAAAATACTTACCATCCTGTTACAATTGCCTACAGTATTCAGCATAGTAACATGCCCTACAGATTTGTAGCCCAGGAGAAATAGGCTATGCCATACAGCCTAGCCGTGAAGTAGGCCATACCATAGGTTTGTGCAAGTACACCCTATGATGTTCACACAATGACGACATCACCTAATGATGTATTTCTCAGAATACATCCCTGTCATTAAGGGACACATGACTATAGTTATTTTTCTCATTTAATCTCAGGGACATTAGCCCCTTTTTCTTCCTAATTAAAACTGCAAAAAAAAAAAAAACCCTGCAAATATAGTCATAGTTTGTTATTTACATTTTCACATTTTATCATAAAGTCAAATGTGTTTATTTTTTGTTTTCTAATTTTTAGGTATATGTATAGGATTTCACTTTTTTACACTTACAGCTCTAAATTAAGGAGTTTATTCTTGTGAACAGTGTGAGATATAAATATAATTTAGCTTTTTCCAAATGGCTGTTTAGTTGATCCAACATCATTTATTAATAAATCATTTTTTCCCAGTGATTTGTGATTATATATCTAATAAAAGACTATCCTAAATTATCTGGGTGTGCCCAACTATATCACAGAAATTCTTAGGAGAACCATTTCTGGCTATAGTCAGGGAAGATGTGATGATGGAATAAGGGTCAAGGAGATGCTGCGTTGCTGGCTTAAAGACAGAGGAAGAGATCCATGAGCCAAGGAGTATAGCAGCCTCCAGAGGCTGGAAAGGGCAAGGAAATGTGTCCTTCCATAGAGCCTCCAGGAAGAGATGCAGCCGTGGCTAGACCTTCATTTGGTCCAGTGAGATGTGTGTTGGACTTCTTGATCTACAGATCTGTATGATAATACATTTGTATTGGTGTAAGCCACTAGGTTTGTGGTAATTTGTTAGAGCAGCAATAGGAAATCAATACAGTGTCCACGTATATATTGAGAATTTTTGGTTTTTCTCCATTGGTCTATCTGTTTGTTCATGTGTAATACCTTACTATTTTAATGGCAGACTTTGTGGCATGTTGTTGTATGTGTGACTTAATTCTTTAAACCTAAGAGAATATTTTAGCTCAACTAGAATTTATTATAACAACAATAAACTCTAGTGTAGGTTGACTTCATGTTATTGACTCATAATATCATGGCCAACTGAAATATTTTGAAGTTAATAATGTGTACCTCTAACACTAAACTTAAGAGAGCAATTGTTTAATGTCTGAGCATCAAATATGTAACCTACATCTTTGAGAAATGTTATGGGAGAATATAGTATCAAGGAAAGTCAGAGTTAGGTACAGGGAAAAGACACAAATGTCCAGAATTCATAAATTAAATTTAAAATAATTGAACATATGTTTGCCAGATCCTATGTTGAAGATGAAGTGGTATATGCCTCATAACCCTTGCTTCTAAGAAGTTCACCATCCAGTGGGGACACAGGCAATTTCAGTGCAGTGTTATTAGTGACTGGATGGGGAGGAGGCTTAAAGAAGGCAACGTCTGTGACTGAATAGGCCTTGCCAGACAATAGTAGAGAGGAAAGGTGCTGGAAAGAAGGAAAAGTGAAACTTTATGTGTTATAATGAAGAGATCAGGAGCCCCTGGGGAAAGGAAAAGGTAAAGCTTGAAGGGCTGGTCTGGCAGGTTAGTGGATGTGGACTTAAACCTGAAGACAAAGGGAAGAGAGAATAAGGAACCCATCAAGAAGATATCCAAGAGGATAAAAAGAAAACCAAAGTACAAGGTGTCTCTGCCATCAAGGGAGAGAGAATGGTCAAGAGCATCACACATTTCAGAAAGGCAAGGTAAACTAAAGAGCATCTCTTTATTTATTTATTTAGTCTATTGGCTAAAGCAACAAGAGAGCCCTGGAAATCTTCGTGTATAATGACATAATAAGTGGTGGGAAAGGAAGCATACAAGGCTAAGAAGTAAATGGGGGTGAGAAAGTGGATCAAAAAGAAAAGATAGTCACTGGAATGGAAGGTACAGCCAGAGAGGTTTTTTTGTTTATATTGAGAGAAATTGAGAATGTTTTCATTTCTTGTTAAATGGAACCAGTGGAAAGCAAGAGGTTGAGGGCAAAAGAGAGCAGGCTGGAAGAAATTGCAAAGCCAAGCACCAGTGGAAAGATAGAAGCATCTTCAGTAGGGAGGGGGTGGGAATCCTTTTCTCTAGAAGAAAGAAAGAAAAGATGGGTAGTCTGTAGTACGTTACATGGCAAAAAATGTGAAGAATTAGCTCTGTAATGAGTTTCCTTTTCTTTGCAATTAGGATTTGAGGCCATGTGCTTAGATTAGGATCTGGCAAATAGTAGGTGTTCAATAAATATTTCTCAAATAAATAAATAGAGTGTGGGAGAGGAGAAGATGGTCAGCTAGTAAGTTCTAGAAAGTTAAGCAAGGTTGAGGGAACATCTCTAGAGAAAAGGAGAACTTCCTGGGTCAGGAAAGGGTGGTAACTAAAGGCCTGGTTCAGATAAATACCCTACCCCCATAGGTAAGGAGAAAAACTCTCCTGAGAGGACATTGTGTGATTATTTTCCAGGCTGTTCCTGGAAGCCTTGAGATTGGCAGTGGGGGTCTCGCAAGCATCTGTGAATGGGAGTAGGGCAAGAGAGTTGGAGAAAGTGGCAAGCCAGTGAAAAAAGTAATTGCTCTGGAATCCAGGTTGAATTGAAGAAAGTAAATATAGGATATTAGACATTTTCAGATAGGTAGCTTGCAAAAATTTTCTCCCATCCTAAAGGGAACTTAAACAAATTTACAAGAAAAAAAAAAAACAACCCCATAAAAGAGTGGGCGAAGAAGACATTTATGTGGCCAAGAAACATATGAAAAAAAGCTCATTATCACTGGTCATTAGAGAAATGCAAATAAAAACCACAATGAGATACCATCTCACGCCAGTTAGAATGACAATCATTAAAAAATCAGGAAACAACAGATGCTGGTGAGGCTGTGGAGAAATAGGAACACCTTTACACTGTTGATAAATTATTTCAACCATTGTGGAAGACAGTGTGGTGATTCCTCAAGGATGTAGAACTAGAAATACCATTTGACCTGGCAATCCCATTACTGGCTATAACCTCAAAGGGTTATAAATCATTCTACTATAAAGACACATGTACATGAATGTTTATTGCAGCACTATTTATAACAAGGACTTGGAACCAACCCAAATGCCCATCACTGATAGAGTGGATAAAGAAAATGTGGCACATATACACCATGGAACCATGGAGTATTATGCAGTCATAAAAAAGAATGAGTTCATGTCCTTTGCAGGGACATAGATGAAGATGGAAGCCATCATTCTCAGCAAACTAACACAGGAACAGAAAACCAAATACCACATGTTCTCACTCATAAGTGGCAGTTGAACAATGAGAACACATGAACACAGGGAGGGGAACATCACACACCAGGGCCTGTTGGGGGGTGGGGGACAAGGGGAGGGAGAGCATTAGGACAAATACCTAATGCATGCAGGGCTTAAAACCTAGATGACTGGTTGATAGGTGCAGTAAACCACCATAGCACATGTATACCTAAGTAACAAACCTGAACATTCTGCACATGTATCCCAGAGCTCAAAGTAAAATTAAAAACATAAAAGTAAAGATAGGTAAACACTCTTAGGTTTGGAGATAGCAAAATCAGAGGTGTTGAAGTGGTGGAAGAATTGGTGTAGTGTGAATAATTGACAGAGATAGTCATGATTGTAGCAGGTTGTCATTAGTCTGGATTTGAGAATTATAAAGAAGAGCATTCTGGAAGATAAGTCAGCTGGTTTAGTTAGGGCTGTGATCAGTGATACCTGTAATGGAATGGGAGACGGAGGTGACGACTCTTGGAAATCAAGAGGCTGGCTTTCTGGGACCATATGGGTTGCCACTGATGATGTCATTGGCCAGATGATAACAGGGGTTGGGTAGAAAGACACTACAGCAGGTATAGAAGTCTGGAATGAAGTGCTGTGTGTGGAAGGGTGTGAGGAAGTGGTAGTGAGACTGATTGGCTAATGGAAATACTTAGTTCAATTACAAACATTTGTGGCTTATCTTTAATCTAAAATCCAAAAGTCTGAAATTTCAAGTCTTGGCACATATCTGAAAATAAATGATCTCATATAACTAACATATAATTGGAAAACATTTCCAGAAATTTAAAACCTTGCCACCAATTTGTTCTCTAGTTGCTATCACTCATTTGTCTGAAAAATAAAATTAGGAAAAAACATCCTCTGAAAGTTGAGTGAAGTATTTGCTTTCTGCACAAAACCAGGGTTAACTGGTTTTGTCTGGGTACAAGATGAAGTTTTAACTTTTTATGCATGAATGTAAGCAAAATATAACCAAGACTCATTTTCATCCATTGCTAATCGTGAGCGCTTCTTTTAACTGCTCTTTCCAATGAAGCAGCTATCACAAAGTTCAGTGCCTTTTATTTTTTCTGAGTCCATTTGAAACATGGTTGATTGGTTAGTTTGGAAACTGAGTTTCTTGTATAAGAAAGTCTTCATTTATCAGAGAATAGGAATCTAGAATTTTATCTGAACCTGGTTGAATTTTTTAAAAGTTATGGACAAAATCTTGGGAAACATGTAATGAAGAATGATTATTTTTCTTAAGGTTTTAGAAAGTCTAAGGGCAAAGGCCATAGAAAGAAGTATATATAGAAGACAGAAATAACAATATAAAAGGGGGGGCTTAAGACAAAGAAATATTGACACCTTGAGTAAAGTAGAGGTGTGTTTGCTGTTATGGAATGGAAATTAGATTTTGTTGAGTGCAAATGTTGGCTTTGATACTCTCTCACCATGAGATACTGAAAAAAAGTTACATAACTTCTCTGAGCCTCACTTTCCTCATCTGTGAAGTAGGTATAACAATACAAATGACTAGGATTATTGCAAAAATTAAAGCAGATGCCTTTACATAAAGGGCCTAGGGTTGAGTCTGACATATTGGAGATGCTCAGTAGTGGTTTCTTTCCCTCTAGGAATGTTTTATTTAAGGTCATCAGAAGGCTATTAGCTTTTCACTGGCATCTAGTTGTATATTAATTTTTAATTGTTATTCTAATTTGTGTTAAATTTGGTCAAATTTCTGTGAAGAAAGATCATAATGATCACATCAGGTATAGCAAACTGAGGCTCATTCCTTCCTATTTTCGAATGCTGTATATAAAACAGTCCTGGCTTGAACCAGCCCCACACTATCACTATGCTAGTGATAGGCAGGTAGAGCCCAGTGCCGGGCCAAAGTGCTTTGCTTTCTCGTTTTGCCGATACCTTGATTAGTCAGCACACATTCCTGCCCAATCTCGTTGGGGATTTGAATTACACATTGTTTGTTAAATCTGACACTTGGCCAAAGAGGTACTTAATGGCACTTATGAAAGAACTAACGATCAAATGACACAACCTTGCCAAAGCATCTTTATCTTTCTGGTGAGTGACATTCTAAGCCTAGATATGCTTCTGGTTCCTTTGAAGAGCTTGTACTCCATATAGGGCTTGCCTAAAATGACCATGTTTGAAGACTACGAATAATAGCTGGAAAGCTGAGGTTGCTTCATGTTGCTACCTTCCAGCCGAAGGGGAAGGAGGCTTACTTTGAAGTTGGGAATAAGTGCTGGTTGTTGATAGCTGGTCTCTGCACAGAGTGTTTCAGAAAAACCCTACTTCAAATTCCATTCTTAAGGTGTCAGTGAAACACATACTTTTATATTCTGCTATGCTTATTTTATACTTAGCAAAAAATCCAATTATATATTTTCGAAATGTCATAGAGAGAAACAATAATTAGGTATGTGATATCATTTGTATTTTTCCAGTTTATTAATGATGAGAATACATTCTCAGAAATGCATCACAAGGGGATTTTGTCATTGTGAGAACATCTTGGAGTGCACTTACACAAACCTAGGTGGTATAGCCTACTACACACCTACGCTATATGGAATAGCCTATTGCTTCTAAGCTACAAACCTGTGCAGCTTGTTACTTTACTGAACACCGTAGGCAATTGTAACACAATGTAAGAATTTTTATATCCAAATATAGAAAAGGTACGGTTAAAATATAAAAGGTTAAAAATGACACACCTGTGTAGGGCACTTACCAGGAATGGAGCTTACAGGAGAGTGGGAGTTGCTCTGGGTGAGTCAGAGAGTAAGTAGTGAATGAATGTGAAGACCTAGGCCATTACTGAATGAGTGTGAAGACCCAGGCCATTACTGAATGAGTGTGAAGACCCAGGCCATTACTGAATGAGTGTGAAGACCCAGGCCATTACTGAATGAGTGTGAAGACCTAGGCCATTACTGAATGAGTGTGAAGACCCAGGCCATTACTGAATGAGTGTGAAGACCCAGGCCATTACTGAATGAGTGTGAAGACCTAGGCCATTACTGAATGAGTGTGAAGACCTAGGCCATTACTGTTCACTACTATAGACTCTATAAACACTGTTCACTTAGGCTACCCGAAATTTATTCAATACAAAAATATTTTTCTTTCTCCAAAAATAATTAGCCTTAGCTTACTGTAAATTTTTAACCTTATAAGCTTTTGAATTTTTAAAAAAGTTTAAACTTTTCTGTAATAATGCTTAGCTTAAAACACAAACACATACAGTTGTATAAAAATTCTTTCTTTGTATTCTTGTCCTATAAGCTTTCTTCTATTTTTAAGCCTTTGTTATTTTTTACTTTTTAAACTTTTCTTACTAAACACTAAAACACAAATGCACACATAAGCCTAGGCCTACACAGGGTAAGAGTCATCAATATCACTGTCTTCCGCCTCTACATCTTGTCCCCCTGGAAGGTCTGCAGGGGCAGTGACACCCATGGAGCTGTCATCTCCTATGATAACAATGCCTTCTTCTGGATACCTCGTGAAAGAACTGCCTGAGGCTGTTTGATGCTTTTTTATAATTAGAAGGAGGACATGCTAAATAATGATTAAAAAGCATAATATAGTAAATACATAAACCATTAACATAGTCACTTATCAGCATTATCAAGTATTCTGTATTGTGCATAATTGTATGTGCTGTACTTTTATACCATTGACAGTGCAATAGGTTTGTTTACACCAGTGACACCACAAACACATGAGTAATGTATTATGCCACTGCATTAGGACAGCTACTACGTAACTAAGGGATAGGATTTTTTGTCTTACAGGACCACTGTCATACATGCGGTCCCATTTATTTATTTACTTATTCATTTATTTATTTTTGAGTCTGAGTCTCACTCTGTCACCAAGCCGGAGGGCAGTGGTGCAATCTCAACTCACTGCAACCTCTACTTCCTGGGTTCAAGTGATTCTGCTGCCTCAGCCTCCCGAGTAGCTGGGACAACAGGTGCGTACCACCACGCTCAGCTAATTTTTGTATTTTTAGTAGAGACGGGGTTGCACTGTTTTGGCCAGGATGTTCTCAATCTCCTGACCTCGTGATCTGCCTGCCTCGGCCTCCCAAAGTGCTGGGATTACAGGCGTGAGCCACCGTGCCCGGCCCATGGTTCTTCTTTGACCAAAACATCATTATGCCGCACATGGCTGTGTATTAAAATGCATGCAGGAGAAAATTCAACTTTAATAATGTTGATGAAGTAAGTAGTTCACATACTTCAAAGGAAAAATACACAAGCAAACAAACATAAATACAAAAATGAATAGGCAAGAGCCCCTGATCCTCTAGTTTATAGTCTGGTGAGGGAACAAAGATATGCAGAAACACAAAACAAAATTCAAGAAGAAATATAGCTGAGCTATATAGGTAGCATTAAAGACAGATGATTAAGTTCTTAATTTCCCCTGTGGGAACCAAGGAAAGCAAGCAGGAAGAGGTAAAATTTAAAGGAAAAGTTTGATTATATATAGGAGGTCAGGAGTCAGATGGGCATGTGGTGGTGGGTAGTGAGGAGGGGACAATGTTCTAGGTAGAGGGGGGAAAGGTCCAAAGTACGTGTGGTCTTGAGAATATTAAGTAGTTAAGCAAGGCTATGAATAATGAAGGTTAATTGAGACTGAAAAATGGAAGATGAATACTATATGAATATTAAGATAAGACTGAGGAACCATTTTCTGAGGTCTTAATTTCTAAATGGCTGGTCTTCTATGATGACTGGTAGAGGGGCTTCTCTGAGTAGAGAGTTAGGGGAAAGCCTCTGTTGTTAAAGCATCTATACTGTAGATGTGTGGTCAGCTGCCCCCACCCACCTTATTTTAAGAGAAATTGACATGGAGGTTGCCCTTCTTAAAATCCTTGTAAACTTGCTTGTGTGCTTTTATTTTTATTTTTAAGTAATGAACTAGGACATTCCCTAAGTTAAGAATTAATGAGCCACTGTATTTCTTGTAAATATACTTTTTAGCTTTACAGCTTGATCTTGATGGTTGGTGAATATAAAGTATATGTTTTGTGTACATATGTGATATTGTTGGAATGCTGTTGTAATCACACCAATACTAAATTAGCATTGTGCTGCACTGTTTTTGAGTGGCCATAGCATGCAGTGCTATCCCTTAGGCCACAATGTAATCCAAAAAAAGAGTTAACTTTTTAAAATTTTTTAGTCTGCCCAATGATGTGCTAAGAATTTTATATGCGGTGTTGCATTCAAGTCTCACAGTTATCCTGTCATTTAAAATTGTTATTATATAATTATTATGTTAAATTATTCTCACTTTACAAATGGAGAAATTAAAGCAATGACAGGTTGAGTATTTGGCCAATGTCACACAGCTGAGATGAAACACAGCTGGGATTAAAACTCAAGTTTTTCTAACTCTAAAACCACGGTCTTAACTATTATGTAGTGTGAAACTTTACTGTAACTTTTAGATGAAAAGATAGCCACAAGAGGTGATTTTTTTTTCCCCCTTACACCATCAGAACCAGTGGTCAGAGCTGGAACTCACTTCTAGGCTGCCTGACTCCAGATGCCATGTTCTTTACATGATGTGCCATATAAATGCATGGACAGCACAAGGAACAAATAAGCCCATAATTCAACAAGCAAAAGCTATTCAAAGTATGTTTCTTTTATCCTGAGTTCTGTTGATGGATGGACCTAGTCATAAATAAGCTCTAAGATAATTCTAGTAGTCAGTGATACTCTTCATGAATGCGATAATATACTAAAATTATTCATAATCCTCCCATTTTCTATTTAGAAATTGTATTCTCAGAAAATCACCTCTATTTTCATCAGTATGTACATTCAAGTGATTCCAAGTAAAATTGCAAAAAATATTTTCAAAAAAATTGACAGCTATAATATTTGTATGGAGCCAGGCATGGTGGTGCACTCCTCTAGTCTCAGCTACTCAAGAGGCTGAGGCAAGAGGAGTGTTTGACCCCAGGAGTTTGAGATCAGCCTTGGGCAACATAGAAAGCCTTCATCTCAAAAAAAAAAGCTATGAAATTTCAAAGGGCCATAAAGAAAAGATGAATACAGTAAATAAGTAAAATAAGTATAACATGTGAATATATGTTATGATAATCAAGACATAATAAAATATGGTATGTAAAATGTTGTAATTTTATCCTAATTAAACAAATAAACTGGAGGATTTACTAAGAAATCCACAAAAATTTTCAAACTTAACAGATGACAAAGCTGGATTTCAATTTTGTATCACTTTACTTTCTTTTTTGTTTTTTTTTACTTAAAAAAACAAACACCTATGACAGAATGTCCATTGCTGGTGGTGGTAAGACTAGCTTGTTACAGACCATTTCTTCACACTGGGAAAAACTAGAAAACCTCAGTAAAATATATTTTTTAAATTGTGTACAGCTATCTGATAGCTACGAGGGAGCAAATAAGTGCTACCTTGAACAGGTGATAAGTTTACTGAGTTTTATTTCGCATAATGGCCAGACCAAAGGAGACATATCTCCATTTTCATCGATAATTTATATTTCCTTAAAAAGAGGATTTGATTTGTTCACAAGAGGCACTCCTATTGTATGGAGTTTCAACCAGACTAGGTGGAAGTGGATGTCTTCTCTAGTACCAAATCCATCCGTAATTGCCTTAGGCAGTGAAGGCATGAGTCCTCAGTCAAATCATCCATGGCCAAAAATGCAAGTTTCATTTTGGATAATCTAAAGCCCAGCAATTTTGGCAGAGTAGAAACCATTTGAGACTCTTCTTGAAGTTTCTTTTTTACAATTTTAGAGACTCTTCCTGAAGTACCATCAGCACTTGGTTAAAGACAAGGAAACACAAATAAGCCATTTTCATTCTCATTCAAAACTTTCGTATAACTAAAAATATTTTATCTGGTTTGGCCCTGTGTCCCCACACAAATCTCACCTTCAATTGTAATAATCCCCACATGTCAAGGGCCAGACCAGGTGGAGATAATTAAATCATGAGGGTGGTTTTCCCCCTACTGTTCTTGTGATAGTGAGTGAGTTCTCATGAGATCTGATGGTTTTATAAAAGGCTTTCCTTTTTGCTCGACTCTCATTCTCTCCCCTGCTGCCCCGTGAAGAACTGCCTTCCATCATGATTGTAAGTTTCCTGAGGCCTCCCCAGCCATGTGGAACTGTGAGTCAATTAAACCTCTTTTCTTTATTGAAAAAAAAAAAAAAGAAACTGTATTCTCAATGATTTCTCTTTTAATCTTGTGTTGCATTCTCATTGAGAAAGCTTGTAAGATGAAAACTTGAAAAGCAAATCGTTAGTGTAGATATCAGAGATATAAAATACATTTAAAGATTGGGTAATAGTACATTCTTTACTGGGGATTGTTTCTGTAAATATCAGAACAAGGAAGCAATATGACATTTCAGCTATTCCAGGCACTGGAAATGCAGCAAGATAAAAAAGAAGAATAGTGAATCATGTTTAGAGGCTTATAAATTTAATATCATTGATATATCACTGTTGTTCCATAGAGCTAACTTAAGTGGGTAATATTGATCACTGGTGATTATACTTGTTATTCAACAGCCTAGTCTGTTTATGTTTTAAAAAGATCTCTTGAATAAGACATCCTTAAAGATATATTAACAACAGCTACAACTTAATGTAGAGTTTAATATATGCCAGGCACTACTGCAAACCCTTTTATAATATTAATATATCAAGTCCATTTAAGAACTGCATGAGGTAGGTATTATTATTTCTATTTTACAAATGAGGAAACTGAAACAAAGAGAAATTAGCTTTACCAAAGTCACATATATAGAAAAATGGAGGTGCTAGAATTTTTGGAGGATTCCAAAATGGAGGACACACAGAATTTGGTTCTAGACTACAGGTTCTTCATCATTTTGTGTTTTTCCAGTAAATAGCAGTGTGGTTTAAAAAATCAGATTCAAATTTGACAACTTGTTCAAACCAAGCTAAAAAAAATTAAATAATGTATTGTTTCTAAATAGAATTTATATGAAAGCACAATAACATGTTACTTTGCTGAAGTTTTACCACACACACATACACATGCAAACTACTCTCAATGTATGATTTTATTATAAAATATTTATCTGAGTATTACCCATTCTCGGTGATATTATAGTTTTCTTTCTATTGCTTCTTATAAAAAGACGCCATAGATAAGAAGTCAACCTAAAATTTACACAGCAGCTCAAGTGCTTAACTCAGAAATTTAACATTCTCATGAGTTAAATTTGCACAGATGGCAGAAAAGGCCATCTGGTCACTTAAATACCTCTTTTTCTACTTGAAACCATTTTTCACACACTTTGTTAATAACTCAGGACTCTCTTCTCAAGGGCTTTCCTTTCCTCTTTCTGGGGAAGGAAAAAATGTTGGGAAACACTGTGGTAGCCGCTGTGAGGTGTCTGTGTCATCATTTCTCTTACTACTGAGATGTATCTCTCACATGGGCTTTTCTGTTGCTCTCTGTTCTGACAGCATGTGTGGCTGCTCTACTAGCACTCACATGTCCTTGGGAACTGCATCCATCACTGGTATCTTTGGTCCCATTCTTAGCCCCTCATGTTGGTCCTGACTTCCGTACCTTTCTTGCCTGGATTCCACCTTCTCCCAATTGAAGGCCACTGTTACCTCTTTCTTGGCTCCTGCCGTAGCATGCAGGCAGCTCTGGATCTCTTCCCTGTCATGCAGGCGGGGGGACTAAGAGCACCACCTCCAGCCCTCTCTCTACTGGCCTCTTGAAAGGATGCAACTAGGTACCTTCTAATTGTAGTATGGGCATGGCCCCATGCAAATCACCATGGGAATTTGAGTACCATATTAAAGTAGGACAGAAGAACTCCCAAGATCACTGGATATTTGTAGAAAATAGTTTTACAAGTTTGTCATTTGTCTATCTTTGCTTGTTCCGATCCCCACTCTCTCTACTATTCCATGTTTTTTCTTTATTTAAGTACATTTCTTGCCTTTCTTAGAAACATGTCATCTGTTGTATCTCAGAGTCTGTTACTAAGGTAAAATTACATACGGGTTATAACAGAAACTCTGAATCCAAGCTGCCAGTGTGCAAATCCCAGTTCCACGACAAGAATTCCATACACTTGGGTTAATTCCTTAATATCTCTGAGCCTCAGTTTCTTCATATATAAAATGAAACTAGTAATGGTTATAAGGTTGTTGTTAAGAGGAAATAAGTTAATCTATTGAAGCACACTGAACAGTACCTGGCACGCTATCAAACATATCAGAAATGTTAACATCATGGAATATCATGTTCCCTCTTGTCAGAATGGTATTTTTCTTTTTTCTTTCTGTCTTTAAGATACACCTCAGTCTGTTTTTTTTGTTTTTTTTTTTTTTTAAAGACAAAGTCTTGCTCTGTCACCCAGGCTGGAGTGCAGTGGCGTGATCTCAGCTCACTGCAACCACCGCCACCCAGGTTCAAGTGATTCTTGTGCCTCAGCCTCCTGAGTAGAGGGAATTACAGGTGCACACCACCTCACCCCGCTAATTTTTGTACTAGTAGAGACCGGGTTTCACCATTGTGGCCAAGCTGGTCTCAAACTCCTGACCTCCAGCAATCCTCCCGCCTCTGCCTCCCATAGTGCTGGGATTACAGGCATGAGCCACTGTGCCCGGCACACCTGTCTTTAAGATACATCTTAATCTCATATTTTTTCAGAAGACTGTCATGAATTATACCTAAAGTTATTATGTTATGGCCCCATAAATATATAGCCCATAATATTTATATGGTATTTGTGGTAGTTTATTCTAGTTGTTATTTTACTTATCTCCCCCATTAGGCTGACTTAATTCAGAACATCATATTTATTTACATGTTTTCAGCATTCTGCACAAAGAATAGCAAATAATAGGCACTCATGAATATTTACTTAATGTATAAATGAGGTGAATTTCTCTTGCCCTCCTTCAGTTGAAAGTAGTAAGCACTCTCTTCTGTGGGGTCTACACATGCACTCTTGGAGGCATTCTCTGGGATGGGTAAACAATGTGCCAACAGCAGGACATAATCTGTCCCCTCCTCCAACCTCTCCGAATCTGAGCCTTCCCCTCGCTCACTCTACCCTACCATAGTTACCTGTTCCTTGAAAATCCAGGCACCTTTCTCAGAGCCTTGGCGTTTTTTTCTTCTTCCTACCTGAGATGCTCTTCTCTCAGGTATCTTCATGGTTTGCTCTTACATTTGATCCAGTTAGCTGCTTGAATGTCGCAAAATTAGAGAGGTCTTCCCAGGCCACTTTACAGGAGATAGCACCTCTTCTCTACCCTTCCCGGAGACAACCCTCAAGTGTCATACTCGGCTTAATTATTTCTCCAGAGCATTTAATGTGTCACTTGATACATTGGTTTATAGTCTATGTCCTTCCACCAGAATGTATGCTTCATGATGCCAAGGATGTTGTCTGTTTTATTCATAGCTGTATCCTCAGCACTTAGAATGGTGCTGAGCAGATAGATGTTAAATGAACAGAGAGATGAAAGAATGAATGAAAAGTGAATGAATGAAACAAGACATGTAGATTGAGAGGATCTGACCATTTCTCCTATCTGAGATATCTTAGTGAGCACCTGGCTTGCTACAGTCCTGCAGCAAGACCTTAACTCTCCCCTGAGCACTGTGTCCTTATTCATAACTGACATTTGAAGGCTAAACATTGGGCACATATAGACATAAAGATGGAAACAAGAGACACTTGGAAATATAAGAAGAGGGAGGAAGGGGTGGGCAAGAGTTGATAAACTAACGTTGGGTACTATGCTCACTGCCTGGGTGACACATTCATTTGTACTCCAAACCTCAGCAACAGTCAATATACCTTTGTAACAAACCTGCACATGCACCCCCTGATTCTAAAATAAAAATTGAAAAAAATTATAATAAAGGAGGGACACCTTATCTCTGCTTTGTGTATCTGAGCTTGTCTTTTCCCCAGTGTCCTGTGATCTGTGGGGACACTATGCTTCGTATCTCTCCTCTAAATTTCTTTCTCCCGCCAGATGGCACTATGCCTTCAATATCTAAAGCTACAGATATGGTGAACTCAGTTTTCTTTATTCTTCTCCAAGCTATGTGGACCTTTATTCTTAATAAATGGGTTCCAGTTCCAAGATATGAAAATGTTAATGACATATGCTGAACTAACAGTCCTAACTGCTACTCCTCTGAAATAAAAAGCGGCTGAGACTTATTATGTTTTATGAAATATTTATAGCTGCCAAACAAAAGCAGTAAGAACATTGGTTTATACAGCAAAAGCCCAAAGAAACTCTATTTAAGTGAAGATTAATGTGGAAATGTTATCACATTCTCACACTGCAAAACTAAAGTGATATAGAGGTGATGAATGTGGATAGATGTGGAATATACATATATGCACACATTATACATTTTACATGACAAAATATACCAGCTGAATTTGCCTAAGGAAGCTGCTAAATTCAGATTTGATGCAAACGATTTGTGGAAGTTACGTTGTGGGGCAGCCCAACTACTAGAACATTTCGTGGAAGTTCTATATTGATGGAAGAGAAATTTGTAATTATTTCTCCTAAATAAGGAGAGAGGCACATTAGGTGTGGGATTTTGCTGTTCTCTTTCAAGTTTTTACAGATATACAGAAGGTATATAGAAATCAACATGATTCTTTTCCTTTATTCACATATAATTGTAAATAGCATGGGTAATACAATTTCCAAATCTTTTATTTACTTAAAAATGTTGTTAAAGTAGTTGGAATGGTTCCTAGATTTTAATATAATAACATATTCCACAGGCAGCAATTTGAAAATCTTTGAGAAGTTTAAAAAATATCTGGCTTACAATCATCTCATTAAGGTATAAAATCAGGGCTTCTTGGAACTTTTAAGTTATATTTTATCTGATTGTTATTTTTAGATCTACAGTTTTTCAAAAGACAAGTCTCTGGTTCCTTATAGATCTCTCTATCAGCTTCCCTCCATGCACATTTGGCTCATGAATGTATGAAATACTTTGGACATACTTCTATTAAATACTATTGCTTTCCTGGGGAAAAATACATTATAGTTCTCTTTTATTTAGATTAATAAGGGTTTTAGGTTAATCTGTTGTGAATCCTCTGTAAATCAGATTCTTGATAGTTAATAGTATTTCATCTTTGTATATTTAAAATCAATTCACATATTAACTTAAAGATGAAAAAGAGAACTAAATCAGCAACATTGTTATGATATAATGCATAAATTAATTTGCATGTATGTCTGCTTTAAGTTTAGTTTATAGAAGTTTTAAAAAATGAAAATTGGCATTTTTTTACAAAGAATAATGGATTTTTTTCACTTGAAAAAACATTTATTATTATTATTGTTTTCATTCCAACTTTTACTTTAGGATCAAGGGGTCCCTGTGCAGTGTTGCTACAGGGGTAAATTGCATGTCTCAGGGGTTTGGTGCACAAATAATTGTGTCATCCAGGAAATCGGCATAATACCCAATAGGTAGTTTTCAATCTTCACCATCCTCTCAGTCTCTACCTCAAATAGACCCCAGTGTCTATTGTTCCCTTCTTTGTGTCCATGTGTGGCGGTTAATACTGTCTACCTGATTGGATTAAAGGATACAAAGTATTGATCCTGGGTCTGTGAGGGTGTTACCAAAGGAGATTAACATTTGAGTCAGTGGGCTGGGGAAGGCAGACCCACCCCTAATGTGGCCTAATGTGGCGGACAGAATCTAATCAGCTCTTCGAGAATATAAGGAGCAGAAAAACCTGCAAGGCGAGACTTAGCTAGCCTCCCAGCCTACATCTTTCTCCCGTGCTGGATACTTCCTGCCCTCCAACATCAGACTCCAATTTCTTCAGGTATGAGACTCGGACTGACTCTCCTTGCTCCTCAGCTTGCAGACAGTCAATTGTGGGACCTCATTTGTGTGTAAGTTAATACTTAATAAACCCCCTTTATCTCTCTCTCTCTCTCTCCCTCTCTCTCTCTCATTAGTTCTGTCCCTCTAGAGAACCCTGACTAACACACCTTGTATACTCAGTGTTTATCTCCCACTTACAAGTGAGAACATGTGGTATTTTGTTTTCTTTTCATGTGTTAATTCGCTTAGGATTACAGCCTCAGTTCCATCCATGTTGCTGCAAAGGCCATGAAGAAAATAATGTTAATGACATTTAACCTCCCAACATGTATCTCTTCTCTTTCTTTTTCTTTGGAAAATTTTTTGTTTGTTTGTTTTTTAGAGACAGGGTCTCTCTCTGTCACCCAGGCTGAAGTGCAGTAGCACCATCATAACTCCCTGCAGCCTAGAACTCTTGGGCTCAAGTCATCCTCCCACCTCTGCCTCTGGAGTAGCTGGGACTTCAGGCATGCACCACCATGCACAGCTTGTTTTCTTTGACAGCACTTATTGTGTAAACCATGAATGCTGGCCCTTGATTATTGTACATTATCATTGCATTTTATAGTAAGGCTTTACCCATGATATGATATTATGTGTGGATTTACTGACATATCACTTTTTTTAATGCTGATTATTTGTCTTAGTCCATTTAGTGTTGCTATAGAGGAATACCTGCAACTGGGTAATTTATAAAGGTCAGAGGTCTATTTGGCTTACGATTCTTCTGCCTAGAAGATTGGGCATTTGATGAAAGCCCCAGGCTGCTTCCATGGCATGACAGGAAGCAAGAGAAATGGGAGGTGCCAAGCTCTTTTTTAACTACCAGCTCTCAAGGGAACTAATACATGGAGAACTCAGTCCCATTCATGAGAGATCCACTTCTATGACCCAAACACCTCCACGGAGGCCTCACCTCCAACACTGGGGATCAAATTTCAACATGAGATATGAAGACGTCAAATATCCAAACCATAACAGAATCACTATTTGTAGATTATGAAACATTCCTATTAGGAATAATTAGAAAGGTGAAAACTATACATTGAGAGAGTAAAAAGAAGGTAAAGAAGATGGCAGGGGCCCAGGTGCAGTGGCTCATCTTTGTAACCCCAGCACTTTGGGAGGCTGAGGCAGGCGGATAACTTGAGGTCAGGAGTTTGAGATCAGCCTGTCCAACATGGTGAAACCCTGTCTCTAATAAAAATAAAAAAAAAAAAAATTAGCCAGCTATGGTGGTGCATGCCTGTAATCCCAACTACTCAGGAGGCTGAGGTGGGAGGATTGCTTGAATCCTGGAGGCAGAGGTTGCAGTGAGCCAAGATCATGCCATAGCACTCCAGCCTGGGCGACAGAATGAGACTCCATCTCAAACAACAATAACAACAACAACAACAACAACAACTTGATGGTAGGGAACAAGTAGAGGATTTAGCAATGAAGCCTTGTGGATATTAAATAACAAAATACAGAACAGATGAGAGCTTTGGGCCTAGGCCTTCAGAATAAACTCTGTTGGTGTCTAGAGGAGAGAAGGAGCCGAGGAGATATATATCAAAAAGGCTCACCCAGGCAGATTCTGACAAGAGTGATTTGGAGAGATCATCTCTAAGCCTTTTGGCTAAGATCAAGTGAAGAGTAGTAGTTCGAAATTCAGCTCCTATGCTATAAAATAGGAAACACATTGAACATATGTATAGACAATTATCCAAATAGTGGATTAGCAACAATAAAAGAAAATTAATTTACAATCACCTGAACAGTTAAGGGGTAAGAGCAATTAGCTTTAATTAATTAGCAACTTGCTAAGTTCAGTGTTTTTGCCAAATCTATAAATGCTACTTGAAATAAACAACTTATAATCATTGATTCAATTTAGAATCACACATGTTAGGCACAAGAAGCTGAGTGGAAATCCTCAAGGAGAAAAATTAAAATAGGCATGATGACTCTCACAACGTTATGGTGCAGCCTAATGCAACCCTAATGCATGGTCAGAAGACTCCCTCGCAAGGACATTTAATTGACTGATCCTTTGATAGGAGATTAGTTTTCCTTGAACCAATAGAAATCTGATGGATTCTCAAACCTGTTCTCACTGACATAGTAAGAAAACAGTTTATTACTACATTATATTGATGCTGTGAAAAAGGTTACCCTAATATAATAAAATTTAAAATTCTCCCATTTAGAACTGAACTTGGTGTTGCTGGAGCAACAATTTATAAAAATGATGATTGACTTTTGTTAGCTTTGGAAAATGGGATAGTTACACTAAAAACTTGGGGTTGAAATACTCTAAAGGAGCTTCAAGTGTTCCAGTGACAGAAAAAAATCTATTTTTGAACACATTTTTAATTTTTCAGGGTGAAAAATTTTGGGGGGATTTTAAATTCTCTGTAGGATAGAAATATACTTAATAACTGGAGAGCATTTGTACTGATACCTTATTAAAGAAAGGTGAACATTTTTCTCTGTATCATGTTGCTGGCACTGTAGCATATGGGTTCAACTCTGATTTAACAGTCATTATAAAATTATGTTTTGTGAACTTAGCTGAATGTTATAAAAGAACGTAGGTACTACAACATTACAATTAGAATAGGAACAACTCAGCATTCTCTGTTACATGAGGAATCAAAGAGAAGTTGGAAGTCTGCAACCCAGAAGAGGACCTTCACCAGATGTTGACTGTGCTGACACTCTGATCTAGGAATTCCAGCCTCCAGAACCGCAGAACGTCACCCCCTGTTATTCATGCACCATCTCCACCTTATTGGAAATGTTCTTGACCAGCAATGGAAAAGAAAGAACATACTGCGGTTGTGTTTGTTATGGGACTCAGGCTTTCTCTGAGCACTGCGTAAGTACGTGGGTCATGGGAAAAGGGTCTGAGAATGTGGCTCAATTGAATCACTTTGGCTGAAGAGATGTAACAAATCATAGACGTAAAGTCAACGCCCTTCCTGTTTTACGAAGGAGAAAACCAAAGCTCTATAAGTGCTATCGGGTCTCAGGACCCAAGGGCCATGGTGAGGTCTGGTTTCAACTCTGCTAGTATTGGACAGCTCTCGTGAGCCCTCTTCAGGAACTGCTGACATACCACTTTCTTTCTAAAGCTTTGACCTCCACATGCCCCTTAGTTCTTAGGAAGATGGAATTCAATGGAAAAAGAAAGGGAATAAAAGAATATTGTTCCTTGACCCTTTGGATAATCTTTCAGGGGAAATAATTAAGAGTCATTCACAACAGGTGGAGAAGATGTGTGTATGTCTGTATCTTACTAGTCCCAAGAAGATATATAGACAGAAAGAGAAAGTGACAGAAAGTTTTCAGTGGGACTTCTCTAGTACTATATTCCATTGATCTTACTTGAGTGGAATAGCTGTGTTCCTAGTTAACCATATACAAACAACATCCCAGGGAATATTGGTTTCTAGGAAAGGAATTCTATACACCTTTCTCCTCACTTAACCCCTTTTGTCTTCCTACCTGCCTAATTTCACCAAGAAGAGATCTAGATGTCAGAACATGGGCTGACTGACTATATTTTCTAAGAATAAAATTTTATAAGGAGAATTATTAATATATCTATACTAATTAAACACATCCACTTCCTTGTTTTTCTGGTGCTCTTGGGTACAGTCTTTTATAGACTTTGAGCTGTGAATAGACAAAGAAGATCATTTGTACAGCTTTGGTTCTAGTTTTTCTAGAACTGCATTGCACAAGGCTTTTCCCAGGGTGCATCCTAGCGGCTTAGCTCTTCAAATCTCAGCATTGGTATGTGGGGCTGCTGTTCAGCAAATAATAAAAATTTAGTTGTTTTGTCACCTGGACCTGCATTGTTCTTCAGTGAATGGTTGTCTAGGTGGTTCTGAAACTCTTGACTTCTCTAACTATGATCTTGCCACTATCATAATAACACTTCTTTATTCTACCTTCATTTAATTGTTTGAAATGATAAGGCCAGCTGATACATTTTCTGATATCTAGTAGGCCCTTGAGAATACACTCAAATACGTACAAAGCTTCTTCCCTGGAGTATGGCCCTTTGGGGGTCATAATATTACACTATGAGCTGTAATATTATGTCTGAATATTAGTGCAGACCACAACAATATTGGAGGACAATCCCAGCTTTGCCTCTGGATGCTCTCCCATCCCAAACTTTGTATGGGTGACTTTCTAATCAGATGTGTGCCTTTGTAAGGCTGCAACCTTTGCAAGAGAATGTCAGTGCTATACCCAGCTTTTCTGGCTCTTTACGCGTGCATTCTATGCTTAGCCAGCAATTTGAATAGTTTTATTTGAGCCCGTTTTTCTAGTGGTCAGTGCTTAATATGTCCTTAGTTAATACCGAAAGCTCAACTAAGAGAATTAGTATTTATGGAAGACTAAAGAAAAAGCAGACCACCAATTATACTAAAATTAAATTTTAAAGACTTACTATTGTTTTTAATTAAAAATTGTTTCCAAGCAAACTTCATGCAGGCCTCTAAGAATTAAAAGTTGATTGCTTTCTGTGTGGAAGCCAAGATCCTCCACTAGAACACATTTTGAAAACCATTGCTATAGTGACTCTCAATTTTCTCATTGAATTGTTCAGAACAACAGACTGCTACAGAGCTGCACAAAATTGTTCTGGCTTCCTGTTGAACAGCTTTTATTGAACTGCACATTGCCAAGATTATATGGGTTTACACTGAGAGATAAGAAACAGCCTTGTTTTTGTTGTTGAAATTCCTATGCATTATATTGCATGGCTTCTTATGCATTAGGACCTAAGGTTTAAATTTCTTTCCATTCTTATAATAGGTAAGAGTTTGTTTATATCTTATGGATTCTGTAGATTACATCACTGATTATATCTGTGGAAGGCATAGAGGCATATTGCTGATTCTTCTGTAAAACCTAAGTAGGATTTGATGGTTTGTAGTAACCTAACTTTTGACTATAATATGTCCTTGATGTTTTCCTTTTGTTTCTGTAGGTTTTTCTAATTTTTGCTGAGCTACTTTTTAATGCAGTCATGAACTGCACGACAATATTTGATCAATGATGGTAGTCCCATTATAATACTCTATTTTTACCATAGCGTTTTAATTTTAGATACGTTTAGATACACAAATGCTTACCATACAGTTACAATTATCTATAGCATTCAGTACAGTAACATGCTATACAAGTTTATAGCCTGGGAGCATTGGCTCATATAACCTAAGTGTGTAGTGGGCTATACCTTCTAGATCTGTGTAAACATACTCTGTAATGTTCACACAACAGCCAAATCCCCTAACCACACATTTGTTGGAAGGTGTCCTCATCATTCAGTGATGCATGACTTTTTTATGTGTTAGGATCGGTTTCCAATGTTTTCAGCCACACCACCCTGAATCATACAATGTGATGTATCTGAGTATGATTGTGCGTGTGTGTTTATACATATACATATGTGTGTGCATGCACACACATATGTACATTTATTAAATATACATATATATTATATACAAAGTATATCCGTTTACATAAATCTATACAGATGTTTATATACAAAGAAAAGTTCAAAACATTAATCAGTGTAATCTCTGGTAATGACATTATAGATATGCTTGGTATACTGTTTTATGTTTCCTAAATTGCATTCAATGATTTATTTTGAATCAGAAAAAAGTTAAAATTATAGAAATTTAAATAATACATAATTTAAAATTCTGAATACTATAGGGAAAGAGTAAACTTAACATTTTTCTACATATCTAATTTCTCAGAATTATTTTTGAAAAAAGCCATCATTTCTCTGTTAATGTAAAATGCCACCTTTATCATAGACTAATTTCCTGTCATTTGTCAGATGCTAGCATTATCTAGTCCAACATTGATTTCTCGTTTCCTTCTTAGAAATATGAGTGTTAATTTTTAGGTAGGCAAATACGTAAAATGAAACTATAATTTCCTGCCTTCCTTACGGCAAGATGTGGTCACATGTCTAGGTTCTGGCCAATGAAATGCCATCAAGATTACCAAGTGGGCCACGGGGGAAGGCTGATTAAAGGGAACTCATTCATTGAAGAGGAATTCCTTTTTTACTCCTTTGGCTTTACTTTTCCTTCTGCCCTGCAGTGTTGAAGTGATAGATGGGTTCCAGCAAATGTATTGGACTAAAACATAACCCAGAGGATAGAAGCCACACATAGGATGGAACTATATACCAAAAATATCCAGGTGGAAAGCTTCAGTTATTGATGAACTTGGAGCTGTCTTGCCAGCCCTAAACCATCCACCTCCAGACTTCTTTTACGCAAAATATAAATATGTAGATGCTATTTATACCTTTGTTCTTTGGAGTTTTTCTTTTATTTCCAGCCTTTGAACTTCTTCCAATCAGTGTGGGCTATCTTACTTTAATTATTGAAGCACTTTAATGCATCGTAATAATTGGAAGTGTACTCTCCTTTACATTTATTTTGAAGGTTTTAGCCCCATTTTTTTCAATTAAACAAGCTTCAATAACATTTTTGTATTCACAAGACATCTTTCAGCTATTTTTATTATAACTTATTACATTTAGGCCATATTAATTACAGAGGACGAGTATGTTTACACCATTAAGTTCTGCTCCAGTGTTATAGTATGTGTCTTCATTTGCTAGTCTTTTTTATATGCCACAATAAACCTTTTGTAGTTTACTTTGTCTGGATTCTGCACATTTCTTTAAAAATTTTTTATAATCTATTTATAACTTTTGTTGTTACTATGAAGAAAGTATTTTTACTCACTGTTTTCAAACATTACTATCGGTACATAGGACACCATGAAGTTTGGAAATCGGACATTTTTCTGAGTTCACTTTTGAGTTTTAATCATGTTTTTGTTGGTTTTCTTAGTTTTCCTTGGTAGACAATAACATAATGTGAAAATTATGATAATTTTACCACTTTTTCTGCTATTTATTGGCCTGGATTATTTATTATTATTGCATCGATTATAATGTCTTGATAATATACATTTAATAAGACTGGTAAAAGAAATACACTCCTAATGTTTCTGACTTTAAAAATAGTTGCAATTTTTCACCATCAAGTGTTATCTTGGTTTTGATAAAATTGTTATTGGAGATTGTTCTGTAGTACACTACCATGTCTTCATTTGTGTTGAATTAAAAGAAAAATATTCTATAATGTGGTTATTAGTATTCTCATGGAAGTTCTACCAGATGGATTTTTTTGAGAATTAAAGAAATGTATCTATGAAGTAAAGATCTAGCCTATTCAGGTATCTATCTTTTTTTTCACCTTTTATTTTACTTTCAGGGGGTAGATGTGCAGGTTTGTTACATTGGTAATTACATATTAGTGAGGTTTGGTGTACAAATGATCCTGTAACGTAGGTAGTGAGCATGGTACCCAATAGGAAGCTTTTCAACCCTTGCCACCACCTCACCCTTCCCCATCTGGTAGTCGCTTAGCGTCTATTGTTCCCACCTTTATATCCTGTGTACTGAATTTTTAGCTCCCACTTATAAGTCGGAATATGTGATATTTGGTTTTCCATTCCTGTGCTAATTTGCTTAGGATAATGACCTCCAGCTGCATCCATGTTACTGTAAAGAACATGATTTCATTCTTTTTATAGCTGCATAGTACTCCATGGTGTATATGTATCACATTTTCTTTATACAGTCCACCACTGGTGGGCATCTTGGTCGATTCCATGTCTTTGCTATTAAAAACAGTGCTGTGATGAATGTACACATCCATGTCTTTTTGGTAGAACAGTTTATTTTCCTTTTGGCTCTATACCCGGTATTGGGATTGCTGGGTCAAATGGTAGCTCTGTTTCAAGTTTTTTTTTTTTTTTTTTTTTTTTTTTTTTTTTTTTTTTTTAAGAAATCTCCACACTACTTTTCACAATGGTTGAAGCAATTTATATCTCCACCAACAGTATATAAGCATTCCCTTTTCTCCAAAACCTTGCCGACATCTGTTATTTTCTGACATTTTAATAACAGCCTTTCTGACTGGTGTGAGATGGTATCTCACTTTTGATTTGCATTTCTCTGATGATCAGTGATGTTGAGCATTTTTTCATGTAGTTTTTGGACACATGTATATTTCCTTTTGAGAAATTTCTGTTCATGCTCTTTGCCTATTTTTTAAGGGGGTTACTTGTTTGTTCTTGATGAATTGTTTAAGTTCCTTTTAGATTCTATATGTTAGACCTTTGTTGAATACACAGTTTGCAAATATCTTCTCCCATTCTGTAGGATGTCTGTTTAATCTGTTGATAATTTTTTTTTGCTGTGCAGAAGCTCTTTAGTTTAACTAGGTCCCACTTGTCAATTTTTGTTGTTGCTGCAATTGCTTTTGGGGACTTTGTCATAAATTCTTTGCCAAGTCGGATGTCCAGAATGACATTTACTAGCTTTTTTCTATGATTTTTATAGTTTTGGGTATTACGTTTAAGTCTTTAATCCATCTTGAGTTAATTTCTGCATAGATCTAGTCAGTTTTTCCAACACAATTTATTAAATAGGGAGTCCTTTCCCCATTGCTTCTTATTGTTCACTTTGTCAAAGATCAGATGGTTTTAGGTGTTCAGCTGTATTTCCAAGTTCTCTAATTTGTTCCATTGGCCTATGTTGTCTGTTTTTGTACCAGTACCATGCTATATTGGTTACTGTATCCTTGTAGTATAGTTTGAAGTTGGGTAGGGTGATGTCTGTAGCTTTATTCTTTTACATAGACGTGTTTTTGTTATTCAGGCCTCTTTTTGGTTTCATATAAATTTTGGAATAGTATTTTACAATTATGTGAAAAATGTCATTGGCAGTTTGATAGGAATAGCATTGAATCTGTAGACTGCTTTGGGCAATATGGCAATTTTAACAATATTGATTATTCGGATGTATGAGCATGAGATTTTTTTTCCTTTTTTTTTTAATCATCTGTGATTTCTTCAGCAGTTTTATAGTTCACCATGCAGAGATCTTTCATCTCCTTGGTGTATTCCTTTCATCTCCTTAGATGTATTCCTAGTTATTTTTTTTTCTGACTATTTTAAATGAGATTGAATTCTTGATTTGGCTCTCAGATTGAATGTTATTGGCATGTCAAAATACTACTGATTATTGTACATTGATTTTGTATCCTGAAACTTTCCTGAATTTGTTTATCCATTCTAGGAGCCTTTTGTTGGAGTCTTTAGGATTTTGTAGCTACAGAATCATATCATCAGTGAAGAGTGATAATTTGACTTCTTCTTTTCCTATTTGGATGCCTTTTATTTCTTATTTCTTTCTCTTACCTGATTGCTTTGGCTAGGACTTCCAGTATTACATTGAATAGGAATGGTGAGGGTGCGCATCATCGTCTTGTTCTAGTTCTTAAGTGAAATGCTTCCAGCTTTTTCCCATTCAGTATGATGTTGGCTGGGTGTTGGTCATAGATAACTCATTATTTTGGGGTATGTTCCTTCCTTGCCTATTGTGTTGAAGGTTTTTATTATGAAAGGATGTTGGATTTTATCAAAAGCTTTTTCAGCAGCTTTTGAGATTATCAGGTGGTTTTGTTTTAAATCCTGTTGATGTCATGAATCACATTTATTGATTTATGTATGTTGAACCAGCCCTTCATCCCAGGAATAAAGCCTACTTGATTGTTGTGAATAAACTTTTTGATATGCTGCTGGATTTGGTTTGTTAATATTTTGTTGAGGATTTTTGCATCTTTGGTCATTAGGGATATTGGCCTGTAGTTTCATTTTTTTCATTGTGTCTTTGCCAGATTTTGGTATCACAATGATGACGTCTTTGTAGAATGAGTTAGGGAGGAGTCTCTCCTCCTACATATTTTGGAACAGTTTTAGTAGCATTGTGACCATCTCTTCTTTGTATGTCTTACAGAATTCAGCTGTGAATCCGTCTGATCCAGGGTTTTTTTTTTATTGGTACATTTTTTATTATGGATTCAATTATGAAATTTAATATTGATGTGTTAGGGGCTTTGATTTCTTTCTGACTCAGTTTTGGGAGGTTGTGTGTTTCTGGAAATTTATCCATTTCCTCCAAGTTTTCTAGTTTGT
Source organism: Symphalangus syndactylus (assembly GCF_028878055.3). Taxonomy (NCBI): domain Eukaryota; kingdom Metazoa; phylum Chordata; class Mammalia; order Primates; family Hylobatidae; genus Symphalangus; species Symphalangus syndactylus. Next base: position 103,755,413 of record NC_072437.2, on the reverse strand, counting down.
GTGCACAGGGGTCTTCATAATTGTCTCTTAGGGTTTTTTGTATTTCTGTGGGATCAGCTATGATATTATTTGTCATTCCTGAGTGCACTTATTTGGATTTTCTCTTTTTCTTTGTTAATCTAGCTAGCAGTCTATCAATCTTGTTTATCCTTTCAAACTACCAGCTATTGGCTTTGCTAATTCTTTGTATGCATTTTTTGCTTATAGTTTTGTTCAGTTATGCTCTGATTTGGCTATTTCTTTCCTTCTTCTAGCTTTGCGGTTACTTTTTTGTTTTTCTAGTTCTTCTAGGTGTGATGTTAGATTGTTAATTTGAGATCTTTCTAATGGCTTGACATAGGCATTTAGCACTATAAACTTTCCTCTTAAAACTGCTTTAGCTGTATACCAGAGATTTTGGTACGTTGTGTCTCTGTTTTCACTTATTTCGAAGACTTTTAAAGTTGCTGTCTTAATTTTATTGTTTACACCAAAGTCATTCAGAAACAAGTGTTTAATTGCCATGTAATTGTGTGGTTTTCAGAGATCTTCTTGGTATTGATTAGTATTTTTTATTTTTTATTTTTTTGAGACAGGGTTCTGCTCTGTTGTTGAGGCTGGCTAGAGTGCAGTGATGTGATCTTGGCTCACTGCCACCTCCACCTCCCAGGTTCAACGGATTCTCCCACCTCAGCCTCCGGAGTGGCTGGCACTCCAGGCATGTGCCATTATGCCTGGCTAATTTTTGCATTTTTTGGTAGAGACAAGGTTTCAGTATGTTGGCCAGGCTGGTCTCAAACTCCCGAACTTCAGTGATCTGCTCACCTTGACCTCCCAAAGTGTTGGGATTACAGGCATGAGTCACCGTGCCTGACCTTGATTTATATTTTTTTTCCCACTGTGGTCCAAAAGTATGGTTGGTATGATTTTGATTTCTTTAAATTTATTGAGACTTGCTTCATGGCCAAGCATGTGGTCAATCTTAGAGTACGTTTTGTGTGCAGATGAGAATAATGTATATTATGTGGTTGATGGGTAGAGTGTTCTGTAGATATCTATTAGGTCCAATTGGTCAAGTATCCAATTTAAGTTCAGAATTCCTTTGTTAGTTTTCTGCCTCAGTAATCTAACACTGTCAGTGGGGTATTGAAATCCCCCACTGTTATTGTGTGGATGTCTACATCTTTTTGTAGTTGTAGAAGTATTTGTTTTGTGTATCTGGTTGCTTCAATGTTGGGTGCTTATATATTTAGGGTGGTTAGGTTATCTTGTAGGATTGAACCCTTTATCATTATGTAGTGCCGTTCTTTGTTCTTTTTTTACTGTTGTTGGTTTAAAGTCTATTCTCTCTGACATAAGAATAGCTACCCTCGCTCCTTTATTTTCTGTTTGTGTGATAGATCTTCCTGCAGCCTTTACCTTGAGTCTATGGATGTCATTACAGGTGACATGGATCTCTTAAAAATCGGGGATGGATAGGTCTTTTTTTTTTTTTTAATTTAACTTGTCACCCTATGCCTTTTAAATAAGGCATTTAGACTGTTTACATTCAAGGTTAATATTGATATGTGAAGTTTTGATCCTATCATGAAGTTTTTTGTTGGTTGTTTTGCAGTCTGTATTGTGCAGTTGCTTTAAAAGGTCTGTGGGCTGTGTACTTAGGTGTGGTTTCCTGGTAACAGGTGTTGTTTTTCATCTCTATATTCACAACTCTTCTAAGGATCTCTTGTGAGGCTGGTTTAGTGGTAATGAATTCCCCTAGCAGTTCCTTGGCAGAAAAAGATTGTATTTCTCCTTCATGTATGAAGCTTATATGACAGGGTGTGAAATTCTTGGTCAGAGTTTCTTTTCTTTGAGATGCTGAAAATAGGCCCCTACTCTCTTCTAGCGTGTAGGGTTTCTGCAGAGTAGTTTTTCTTAGCCTGTTGGGGTTCCTTTTGAATGTGATCTGACCTTTTTCTCTGGCTGCATTTAAGATATTTTTCTTTAGCATTGACATTCTGGTGACTATATGCCTTGGTGATGTTTGTTTTGTATAGTATGAGTAAGGTGGTCTCTGGATTTCTTGAATGTGCATGTCTAACTCTCTATCAAGATTAGGGCAATTTTCTTGAATTTTGTCCTCAAATATAACGTTTGCCAGGTTGTTTACTATTTCTTCTTACCTCCCAGGCATGCTAATAATTCATAGGCTTGGTTGCTTTTCAAATCCCATATTTCTCAGAGGCTTTATTCATCTATTCTAATTCTTTTTTCTTTATTTTTATCTGACTGGTTTAGTTTGAAAGACTGATCTTCAAGCTCTGAAATTCTTTCTTCTGGGCCTGGTCTATGCTATTAAAAAATATGCTTTCGATTCTATTTTGAAATCCCTTCAGTTTTTCAGTTCCAGTGGCTTTGATTGATTTTGTTTTAAAATGTTTTCCTCTATCCTTATTTCCTGGATTGCTTTAGAAGTTTTTTTCTGTTTGTGTGTTGATTTGCAATCTTACCTTGAATCTCACTGAATTTGCCTGCAATCCATGCTCTGAATTCTCCATCTGCATCCCTGTGCCTCCTTTTTACCCAGGGACCATTGCTAGAGAGCTACCATGAGGCTTTGGTGATGTCACAGTATTCAAACAGAATTCTTACACTGGTTCCTTCTCATCTGGAGATGGCTGCAGCGGGCAGGCTGTTTTGGCTCTGCTTCTACAGTCCTATGCAGCAGGTTTTGTATTGGGTTCAACCTGCAGGCCAATAGATGACACCTAAGAGCCAGCTACTTGCTGCACAACAGGGAGGATATGGCCCTGATCTGTTTACTGTGACGTGCTCTCTGTTGTTTCAGGTGAAGAGCTGGATAGTGGGGTGCCTGGTGTTCCGCGGAAGAGGCCGGACACAATCGGGCAGAGCTGTAGCCTCTGGCTTGCCCATGTGTATCCCAATGGCAAGCACAGGTACCAGCCCTGAAAAGAGTGGCTGGGAGATGCTCTTAGGGACATGCCCCAGAGATCTCCGTGTAGGGCAGAGTGAGGAGGCTGCACTGGCTCACCCATGGTAGATAGACATGAACAGAATCTGTTTCCCTATCACACCCATTCCAGGTACTTCAGATGCACACTGTAGTCTATCTCCAGACCACAGTGTGGTTGATTGAAAGCCTCAGGAAACCTTGTTTCCAGAAGAAAATAAACTTGATGTTTTCTTTGGGCCTATCATTATCATCACTATGATTATCATGTACAGTTTGCTTGAATTTACCACAAAATTCAATGCTTAATATTAAAAAATGAGATGGTTGTTCTCCAAGATTGTGTACATTATTATTTAACCATCTTGTTCTAAATAAAGGAGGATGAAAAACTTAAGATTTACTCTAGTATTCCTCTGCCAGTTCAATGACATACTGCTTGAGAAATGGAAAAGCTGGAGTTTCAACCCCCTATTTAGTATGGCAGCTATTCTGTGCCTGGCACGGCCATTTGTGTTGTGCCATGAGCCTGTTAAAAGTGATTCTATGTTTTTTCCATAGATATCGCCTTTGGTACTTGGCATTCTTCCCAGAGGAAGATAATGGGAATCAGACATGCTTCTGATTGTCCCACCAGCCGGCTGCCGGTTCCAGCCCAAGCCATTCTGAATTGGAGGATGATGGTCTAGCTTTACTTCTCAAATAGGCTACTCCTTCCCACATGGTCAGGTCAGCTTTTTAATTAGTTATTTTTTTTTCTCCAGCCCCACCAGTACTATATTTAGCAGAAATATACTACTTTGTAGTAAACACTACTCTCTTCCAGATTGATTTAACACTGACAAAATAAACAAAACTCTTCGGCCAAGTGTGGTGACTTACTCTTGTAATCTTAGCATTTTGGGAGATCAGAAAGATCACTTGCGCCCAGGAATTTGACACCAGCCTGGTTTGTGAGACCCTGTCTCTACAAAAAAAAAAAAAAAATTAGCCAGGCATGGTGGCACACGCCTGTAGTCCCAGCTAGTCGGGAGGCTGAGGCAGGAAGATCGCTTTAGCCTGGGAGGTCAAGGCTGCCCTGAGCCGTGAGCTGTGGTCAAGCTACTGTACTCCAGCCTGGAAAACAGAGCAAGACCTTATCTATATTAAACAAATTAAACAAATTAAAAGTCTTTCTATTCTTGTTGTCCTGGTGACTATTTCAATAAAAGTCTAGGAGAGGAGGAATTTAAAATGGGCATTCGAGTCACATCAGTTCATTCAGCAGATAATTTTGAGTACCGCCTCTGTTCCAAGCACTATCATAGGCATTGAGTGGTGGACAGAGAATGATCATCCTCACTTGCAGGGAGAGGATTCAGCCTCTTGAGATCTTGCTTGGAAATTATCCCATCCCATTTTGAATTACATCTTATCTTGAATTATGAGTATTTAATGTAGCTGGCTCAATTTTGAAACAAAGTGATTTATAAATAAATAAGATGAAATTTTAGCTATATATACATAAAAGAGATTTCACTTGAGGTCCGTCATTCAAGCACAATAAACCATCACTAAATATTCTTGAACACTGGCTCCACTGGGTAACAGTCTCTTTATGCTGCCATTCTTTAATTGTGTAGCATGCATGATATCTAAATCTCTAGGCACTTACAGAATGATTATATCGTTTATTGGAAACACTAATAACAAATAACTTTAATTCTATTTTGTATTTTTCATTGTAAAAATTGATTGACATATGTAGTAATCTCAGACTCTTTTACTCAAACTTTTTAAAACGATTGATGCAATTGTATTCTCATAAGTTTTGGAGGCTTCTATAGCCAAAAAACAAAAATCAAAGGCATAGGAATGTTAAATAGTAAATATTTATTTTCATATGCTCGTCCAAATAACTGGATCAAATCCTTTCTAAAATAGTAGTTACAAAGTATTTCAATCTTTATAATACATACATTTATAGTATTAAAAAATCCCTATAGTATTATTCCATTTCAATGCTCTGCTATAAATCTTTTTCCATTTATTTGGTGTATAATTTTTGGATAATAGACCCATTCTTTCCTGATCATTTTTGTTCAGACTATAGGTTTAATGCATATAATTCTGCATTTCTTCATCGTAATCATCATTTCTAGCATTGGTATTCACTCACTGGAATGTCATGTCTATGTAAATGCTAATCCATTTCTCATTTTTCTCCTGTAAAATATTCTTTTTTTTCTTATTTCTTTATTTAAAGTAGAAGCTTTAATTGTGTCTGGGTAAACTGCCACAGTTCCAGTGACAGCTTTGGAGCCTCTGATTAAAAGTCATTTACTTACAAAGAAGCTCTGTTCTCTCTAAACCAGTTTAGGTGCCTGAGGCCTTTTGGTATTAATGGTCTCTACTGCTGCAGCCACAGAAATGCCTGTGATTAAAGTAATTACCAGTTCTTTAGATGTTCATTAAAGCAATCCTGTAAAAAATTTGTTTGAATTACTAGGTAGTGACTTATCTGTGCATTACACAAGCTCAAGACAATATGACTTATTCATATCAGCACAAAAGAGAGGGCAGACAGAACACAGCCCCAGAGTCCAGCACTTAAACAGGGCAGAGGCAGAGGAAATGTACTAGAATTACAGTTGACACTAGATACTAAAACCCAGAAGGGCAGCCACTGGCCAAAGACCAAGGGTAGTAATGGGATTTTCAATCAGGCATTTTGTTATTTACTGAATATTTTTCAAAGTCCATTGTGTTCCATACTCTATTCTGTAGGTTATAGCTGAAAAATCAGTCTCCTGGGGAAGCTCTCAGCCTGATTGAGAAAGGAGACCTATAAAGAAGCAATTACAATACAGCACTCAAAATGCTACAGGGGGCAGAGTTTCTATAGAAAGTGGAAGAGAATGTCTAAATTCAGTGGCCAAAAGTCAGCAATCTCCTGAGTATTTATCTCCTAGTTAATCTGTCATGATCCATTAGTTAATAGTCAGACTATAGTTGGGAGATTGACTTCAATTCTGGAAAAGATGCAGGTGTGAAGAGTCTGAAAAGTATTTCACAGAAATTGAATCATATCAGTGCTTTAATTTTAATATTGAATGAGAAAAAATACAATATTGATTAATTCAAGTTTGATATTCCCACAGAATGTTTAGGAACAATAGACCCACCAAAAGTTTTCCCCAAGAATGAATGAGTCTTAAGATTCCTTCAGATCCCAGTTGCAACATTCTTCAAATAATAGTTATTGATTAGTGTAAACAACTGCTCATCTGCACTCCGAATTATAAGGGATTTTGATTTCAACCATTTAGATTGAGCCTAGAGATTTGCCGTAAAACATGAGAGTATGCTCTAAAGACGTTTCATCATAGCTTATTATATATCATTTTTTCCTTTGTCAGAATTGAAGGCAAGGCTGAATAATTATAATCATGTTTATATTTAAATCCAGAAATACCACTTTCTCTATCATTATGGAACTACTGGTTTAACATATTTATTAATGATTTCACCCAAAAGACACTTCAAAACAGAAACTATTGCCATTTGGTTAGTTTTAATCTTCCAAGATAATGACATATATGTTCTGCCATAATTTTTCTTTAAAGGTTGCCAATATGACTATTATTTTGTATGAAACTGAAGTGTATAGAACATTGCATAGTTTTCACAAAATATTCAAAAATAATAACTGGCTAAGTACAGAGCACATTATTTCTCTTTATATAAGGGTTCATCAACTTTGGCACTATTAACATTTTGGACAGGAGATCTCTTTGTTGTTGGGGACCGTCCTGTGCGTTGTAGAATGTTTACGGCATCCCTGGCTTCTACAAACTAGATGCCATCAGCATGTCCTCCTTCCCAACACACCCCTGAAGTCAGTATAATAAAAATATTTCCAAGCATTGCTTTATATTTTAGAATTTGAATAGTTATATAACATTATGTTATTTGCTCCATACATATTTCCTAAAATATTTGTCAGCTCCTTTCTTAAAGCATGACTCCATTTCCTTGAGATGACGGACATTTAAAGATGTCATCAAACCTCATCGATGGGGGATGTTTTAAGGGCAACCACCAATATTATTACCCTGGAGACACTTAATTCTATCACCCTTCACTGGCCACCACAAAAATAAGCCAAATAATTAAAAAAAAATCCAGACCTATTAAGAAGATTCGTTGCTTTTCTAGAATTATCACTAAAGCTTGATTTTCTGTTCAAAATGAACAAATCAATCAACCAAATGCATTGGAGATATTGTTATGTTCACCAAAGGGACTGTAAATGACAAGTCCACATGAAACCCCTGAGAGGCACTGAATACACTAACTTGCCCCTTTTTATCGGTAATATGTTTAAAATAAGCAATCAATGTATAGAATACATTTCATAGTATCACATCCCATTTTTATTCTTCCTCATAGGGTTGATTTTGCTATGACAAAATAACATCACTCTTCATGTACGTAAATGCATTGCTTAGCTTCCAGAATAGTGCTTGGCACTCAGTAAATATTTGTTAACTTAATGACTGGATGGTCACAAGATGCCATGGCATTACCAAGTTCTCTTTAACAGCAAAATTTAAGTCTTTTACTGACCAATTTGAAAATAAATTATTTGCAAGATTTTCTATTTCAGTCTTTGTAGTGGATGTCATGGTGCACAGCCTTTGTGAAGCACTCATTTCCCCAGGAGCCAGTAATTCTGACTGCTGATGGCTCATAGCTGAAAACTTCCTAGGAATTACCCTCCATCAATAGAAGCTGGAGGCAGCCTGCATCCAATGGTGGCTAATTTAGTGATACAACTTGGACATCTCTGAAGGATTATTCTAGCTCCAGTGCTCTCTGTGGGAAAGATGAAAAGTTGTTTCAATTGCGTAACAGCTCAACTTCTTCCTCTGGCCACTCCCCAACAGATGCTGTTCCCATAGCAGTCCCCAGAAAGCTTTCTGTATACAAACATCCATCCCAAGATCTACCTGATACACAGCAGTTGGTGCCAGGAGCACTCCAGAAAAGAATAATCTAAAAAGAGAATTTGAACTGAATAACCCGTGACCTATTGAGAGTGATCATTGACAATAGGTGGAGTGAGGACAGGGCCTGGTGTGCTGTGGCAATGCGGTTGATAAAATTCTCACCGACGCTGTACTGGGATGAGCTAGTGCTCTTCTCAGTGGTGCGATACTGCTCCCCTCTCTGGAAACGCTTGTCGAAGCCTGAGACAATTCTGATAGAGATGATGTATGTGTGTTGAGGGAGAGGGGATGATGGTGTTACTGGCATCTAGCAGGTAGTGTCCAGGGATGGTGCTAAACAGAACGGGCCCCTGCCCCTCACATGAAAAAAAAAAATAACCCATCAAAATGGCAGTAGGGTTGAGGACAAAAACAAAAAACAAACAAGTTACAGTGAAGGGAATGCATTCGCTGATGCAGTCTTTCAGGTGTTGGAGAAGCTAGGGGAGATTAGTTAGTATGAAAACAATTGAATGAGATGGTTCTTACTGTGAAAGATAGGGGGTGAGTAATCACCAATTTAAAGCAGAGGGTGAAAGTCAAGGGCCCCTTGGCAGCACATCTCTACAGAAAATCCGGGGCATGAGGCCCAGTGCTTTATTATAAGGGTAGTTGAACTGCAGTGAAGTTTGAATCCTCAACTTAAACAAGGCCATTCTGTCAAGATTAGAGCTGAGATTGGGATGAGTGAAACCTCAAACTTGGGATGTGACATTTCAGTCAACTCACTTGAAAACCTTGCAACCCAGGTTACCTCTACAGCTTCTGGTCTGCGTAACTTCCCCCATCCCCAGCCCTGCTTGAAGATAACAGAACACTCTGCCTTTCAAGATCAGGTGTGCTGCCCCTAGAGGATTGACTTCTACCTCCCCTCCTGACAACCAGACCAATGAGGAGGGCGAAGTAACAGTAAAACCCATTCAACAAAGTGCTGGGCTTGGCAAGAAGGAAAAGGAACTCTATCTGAGAGAAGTTGCGGAGCCTTAAACGTGAACAGAGGAGTGTATGTGGACTTAATTCAGAGGGTGCTGAAGCAAGGGGGATAGAATATGAAGTTGAGTAAGGGAGAGTTTATAGAACTAAAACTACTCTAAATGCTCTAAAAAGGACCTCAAGGAATGGTGCTAATCCAGTGCTGGGTTGTCTCTTGGAAAGTTGGAAAGTGAAGGCTCATGCTAAGTGAAGCAGAAATGCTAGAACTGCCATCGTAGATGATGGATGAAGGGACCTAAAGGCCCATAGAGCTGGAAGGGCCAGAGTAGATACGCTGCATGAGGCCTCCATCAATGTGGGCTCTCCTAGCACCCCAATTTTACTGGGGAGTCCAGTTCTATAATGACATCCCTGATCATTAGCCCAGGCCTAGAGGAGACCACTGCCACTGAGCTCCTCTTCAGTGTTGGGACCCCTTCCGCCTTATTACTTCTTAAGTAGTGTCTTCTGGGCTGGTGTTTCCTGAACTGATAAACTCCTGATCCCAAATCTCATTTTTTTTCTCTACACTTAGCTGCTTCTTAAGTAACAACAACAACAACAACAAAAAACCAAGCATGCACACACACACACACACACACACACACACCGACACACATCAATGAGTTTCTCATCCTGTGTTGCCTAAGTGAGCCTAACCCTGAGGCCATCATGGTACTCAGAGAACAGGAAACCCTACCCCAAGTAGACCCAGGCCGCCTTTCCATTGCTACATCAATAGAGAAACATGCTCCTGTAGTTTCCATTTTGAGGGGGAAAATCTTCCCATTGCTCTCACATTCTTTCTTAGCTACCCAAATTTCTCTGTACCCCATATTCCTAAGTGCTCACCTGACCTACTTTGCTTAACTTCTAAGATCAAATAAGAGTGAACATTTCAGGATGTTAATATTTTATACATATTTGAAATGTCATGTTATAAAATTGATCCCAATAAATTGACACGATCTATTAGAAATTAAACTTGGGTAAACATTATAAAAAGTTATAGCAACTTTACTAACTGGTTTTTATTGGAAAACAACCATACCATAACTTTCAGTATATTTGTAAGTCTTTGAATTCTAGTTTTATACTTTTGTTGTAGAAGGTCATCTCTATATGGATTTTTAAGGGAGTTTCTTACAGCTTATTAGAAAATGTTTTTATTTGATATGCTTACTGAAATTTGATATGGCAGCTCTTGGCAGCACCACATAGCACTCTGCTCTTCCTCCTTTTTTCCCCCTAAAGCCAGCCAAAAATCAATAGAATTCACACATTTCCCTTAAGTAAACACATTTGAGCCAGAAAATATTTTGCATGTCAGGTGAAAGATATATTTTATCTGATTCTATTTCTTTTCAGTAGAGCTTCATGGCTCTCTGGAACAAAATGTTTTCAATCTTGATGTTTGAGCTCTCTTTGAGAGATTCTATGAAGCAAAGCAAAAAGCAACCAGATGCTTGACACATATTATTGAATGTAATATATTGCAATTATATTGCACATTATATTCTCTAGATGAGAAGGAATGGCCTATAAGAACATCCAAACTCAATGAAACTGTGTAGATGAATAACTCAACAATGTCACAAAAAAAACTTAAAGAAATAGATTAGTCTAATGAATGCATAACAATAAGAAAACATTAGGAAACATTATATTATGGGGAAAGGAGCTAAAAGGAGTACAAGATCAATGTGAATATGTAACATAATGAAACAATAAAATTCTGAAACTATAGAGAATATTTGAAAACCTGGGTAAAGTGTTTATGGCACAACACAGACAATATTATTTAATGCAATACTGCACATATATTTAAGCAGAAATTTTATTCCACTTATGAGCATTGTGTACCAATTTTCGATGTATTTCAATTATTTCATGTGCAATAAGAGATCAGATATGATTACCAGTTTCTACTGTCTTAGGTCGTGACCTCAAGATTTGCATAGGATATATTCACTCATATTGGAATCTGCTATTTTTGTGATTGAGTTTGATTCAATTAACATTTCAGAGTTTCCAAGAAGTATATCAATACGAATTTGTTATTTATTCACTAATTAGTAAGTATTAATAATTATAATTTAGTAATAACACATTCACACAATTATTGAAACTTTCATGAGTATTTACTGTATACTCATGAAAACCACAGTAAAACCAAGCCAAAAAAATGAGTGTTGACTTCATAGCTATGTCTTCAATTTCACGAAGCACCCAAAACACAGCCTCCTTTTTTGGTATAGTCTTTCCTGAAAATCTGGGTATAACGAAAATAAATGACAAAATATTAAGAGCCCAAGAGAAAAGAATAATGAGAATTTCCTAATTCTTAGCCTTTTTTACCTTGAAGGTCAGTTTTTATTTTTTCCTCCCTATTTCTTTTTTACAGTACAAATTTTTATTCTTGATCCTTTTAGAAATATTCTATCTCCTACCAAGAAGGGCATGGTTTATTCTCTCAATCTGGATGACTTCTTTCCATGAGGATTGATGAACACCCAATAACCTACAGTAATCTACTTTTATAGTGCAGCTGCCAAAACTTAGGTTGATTAGGCAAGAATAACTTATTGAATTGGGGAGATAATGTAACAGAATGCCCAGGTGGGCTTTTCTAAAGTCCAGCCGACATTCCATGGTGTGTTTGTCAATTCAAGTCCAAGAGAATTGTTCTATGGGAATACAAGTAATCCAAGTTCACTCTTATCTGAGGTTTTTCCACCAGGTAAAATGACAAAACACCTTGCCACTCTTCTTGTTGCCTAAGCATGCACGAGTGTGCACAGGACTTATACACACAGATCCTCAGAAACATTTTAGAAAATGTGTACAAGATAAATATATTCTTGAAGAAAAAAATCTCTAAATACTTCCCCATCCATAAGTGGCATTTTTTATATTATACACAGAACCCAGACTAGCTAAAAAAAAAAAAAAACAAAAAAAAAAAAACAAAAAAACAAAAAAACCCATTAAGGTGTGTTCACAGGATGGTTCATTTAATTTTTGTTAAATAAAAGTATTCTCTATCCCATATATATGCCTTCAGTAGGATATAGAACTTCCAGAAGCTTTGAAATTATATATTATTTTTAATGATATAACAAATACTTATTGCATTTATTCTAAAAAACAGATTTTCCTGTGTTCATTATACACCAGATCATCTGCATGTTTTCACATACATTACTCCACTTAATAGTCACACTATGTCTAAAAGTACCACTATTATCACTGTTTTACACATGTGAAAACTAAAGCACCTAGATGTAAAATAGTGTTCACAAGGTCACACAGATAATGATAAGTGATAAAGGATTCTTGTATACCCCTTATCCAGATGTCCAAGTTGTTAATAGTTTACCATATTTGTCTTATTCATTCTATATAAATATCAGTATTATTATATATATTATACATTTCATAGAAAGTCATTTTCTGACGTAATGTCATAGTATCCCTATATACATCAGAGAATATTTCCTTAAAATAACAATTCCAGCCTATACATTTTCATGAAAATAAGGAAATAAATGTTGATTCAATACCTTAAAACAATGGATAGGTCTCGTTCAATTGTCTCCAATTTCTCTATCAATGTCTTTTGTATTACCCATTTATTTCTGGTGTATGATTCAATGTAGAGTCAAAAATGGCCCCTAATTGCCATGTCTCTTTATTATCCATCAATTTGAAACAGCTTCTTAGTTATGCTTTCCTTTCATGACCGTAGCAGTTTTAAAGAATATATTTTAGTTCGTTGCAAAATGACCTCAATTTGGATTTTTCTTTTGTTTCCTTGTCATTGTATTCAGGTTATACATTTTTGACAAAATCTTACAAGGGATGCTGTGTTTTTATCAGTGCATAGTATTATTTGTGGGTACATGACAACAATCTTTCTCATAATTGGAGATGTTGGATTGTATAATTTAGTTGTGATGGTGTTCACAGGATGGTTCATTATAAGCTAATTGATCAGTGTTTGTATTTATTAAAAAGTAAGGGGGGAGTTCTGACATGTAAAGAACGTGGAAGACATCACTTTGATCCTCACAAGGAAAATGCTGAACAAACAGAAACTCGACAGTTATTATTATATCCACCAGAGACTGGAAGTTACAGGGAAAATCACCACCCTGAAATTTGGAAAGATAGGTTAATATAGAGAATCAAAGCCAAGATTAGTTCACCAGCAAGGAATGCAACTTGTATTCAATGTTATTCCAAAGGTCCTAGCTAGTTCAATAAAAAAGAGAAGGAAATAAGAGGTATATATATAGAGAGAGAAATAAGTAGTAACATTGTCTTTGTTTGCAGATGATATGATTCTCTATGCAGAAAATCCCAAATAATCAACAGAGCTAGAGCTAATATGTGATTACAGCTAGGTTGCAGGATACAAGGTTATTATGCAAAAACTCAGCAGCTTTCCTATGTACTAACAACAGTTGGGATTTAAAATTAAAAACACTATACATTATTTCCCAAATAATGAAATACTTAGCTCTAAATCTAACAACACATGTACAAGTTCTAAGGAGAAAATCTATAAAACTATGATGATAGTAATCAAACAAGATCTACCTAAATGGAGAAAGATTCCATGTTCATGAAATATCCATGGAGTAGAAACATTCAGTGTTATCAAGATGTCAATTTCTCCTGACATATTCTATAGATACAATGTGATCAAAACTCCAGCAAGTTATTTTGTGGCTATCAACAAACTAGATCTAAAGTTTATATGGAGAGTCAAAGACCCAGAATAACCAACTCAATATTGAAAAAGAAGAACAAAGTTGAAGGACTGACCCTTCCTGACTTCAAGACTTACTATCAGGCAGCAGTTACGAGGAAAGTGTGATATTAGCTAAAGAATAGACAAGTAGACTGTACTTGTCTATTATAACAGAATAGAGATCCTAAAAGTGAACTCACACAAATATGTTCAACTGATCTTTGACAAAGGAGCAAAGGCAATTCAATGGAGAAAGGATAGTTCTTTCAAACAATAGTGCCAGACCAATTGGACATTTATATGCAAACACATGCGCCTGTGTGCACACACACACACACATACACATTTTTATTTTTCACAAAATTAACTTGAAATGAATCATAGACCTAAATATAAATTGAAAAACTATAAAACTAGCAAAATAAGATATAGGATAAAATCTAGATAACCTTGGTTTTATGATGAGTTTTTAAATACAAAAACAAAAAGACAATCCTTGAAAGAAAATAAATAAGTTGAAGTTTGTTCAAAGTAAAGATTTCTGCTCTGTGAAAGATACTCTTAAGAGAATGAAAAGAGAAAACAGATCCTGGGACAAAATATTTGTAAAAAATATTTGTGATAAAAGACTGTTATCCAAACTGTACAAAGAGTTCTTAAAGCTCAACAGCAACAAAACAAAAAAACCCAATTTAAAAATGAGAAAAATGTTTTCTATTTACCAAAGAAGAAAAGTAGATGGCAAGTAAACGTATTAAAAAATGCTCACCATCGTATGTAATTAGGGAATTACAAATTAAAATGACAGTGAGGTACCACTACCACCTATTAAGCTAATTAAAATTAGAAAAAAACGGATAATATCAAATGCTGTAGAGAATGTGGAGCTATAGAAACTCTAATTGCTAGTAGGAATATAAAATGGTACTTTAAGAGACAGTTTGGAAGTTTCTTACAAAGGCAAACAAGATCTTACGTATTGCCCAGTGATCCTGCTCTTAGATTTTACCCAACTGAATTGCTTACTCAAAACATGCTTACTCAAAAACCTGTATCTGTTTACAGCTATATTCTTACTCGCTAAATCTGGAAGCAACCAAAACGTCTCTCTTTCTCTCTCTCTCCCTCTTTCTTTCTTTCTCTCTTTCTCTCTTTTCTTTTCTTTTCTTTTCTTTTCTTTTCTTTTCTTTTCTTTTCTTTCTTTGAGTTTTGCTCTTGCTGTCCAGGCTGGAGTGAAATGGTGCGATCTTGGCTCACTGCAACTTCCATCTCCCAGGTTCAAGCAATTCTCCTGCCTCAGCCTCCCAATTAGCTGGGATTACAGGCATGTGCCACCATGTCCAGCTAATTTTGTATTTTTAGTGGAGATGGGGTTTTGCCATGTTGGTCAGGCTGCTCTCGAGCTCCTGATCTCAGGTGATCCACCCACCTCGGCCTCCCAAAGTGCTGGGATTACAGGCGTGAGCCACCACGCCCAGCCCAAAATGTCTTTCAATAGGTGAATGCATAAAAATACCATGGTACATCTATAACACAGAATATTATTCAAGGAGAAAAAGAAATAAGTTCCAAAGCCATGAAAAGAAATGGAGGTACCTCACAAGCATGTTGCTAGGTGAAAGAAGCCAGTCTGAAAAGACTAAGTACCCTATGATATTCTGCAGGGAAAAAAGCTGTGAAGACAGTAAAAAGGTCAATAGTTGCCAGGGGTCCCGGGGACTGGGGGTGGTGGGAGGAATGAATACATGAAACATAGGAGATTTCTAGGGCAGTGAGACTATTCCATATGATACTGTAATGAGATATACAGCAGATATATTTGCCAAAACCCATGGAACTGTGAAACACAAACAGCAAAACTTAATGTAAACTATAGACTTTAGCTAATAATAATGTATAAGTGGTGATATATTAATTGTAACAAATGTACCACATAGTGGCGAGATTTTAATAATAGGAGAGACTGTGTGCAGTGAAGGGGTATATTTAAGAACTCTGCATTATCTGCTCAACATTTTTGTAAATCTAAAATTCTTAAAAGTAAAGTTATTGATTTAAAAACTACATAAACAGTTGGAATTTAACAATGAAAATTTCATTGACACCATTTTGATTTTTGATTCCATATTGCCCATAACCTTTAAAAAACAAACACATACGAAGTTTTGCTATTAGAACACAGGCAGTAGCCAGGGAGTCATTACAGCAGGCCTTGGGTGAGACCCAGTGCTGGGCTGACTTCAGGTCTGACCCAGTGCAGTCATAGTGATGATGGCCACAGGGTTGCTTGTGTTACTCCATTCCCATCTATAAGTTGCTCAGAATGGAGAAAGAGACTGTATTTGGGAGAAAGTAAGAGAAGAGAACAAGAGTCTCTGCCTAGTAATCAAGATAATTCTCCGGAATCTTGTCC
The DNA here is from genome assembly GCF_028878055.3 of Symphalangus syndactylus. Taxonomy (NCBI): domain Eukaryota; kingdom Metazoa; phylum Chordata; class Mammalia; order Primates; family Hylobatidae; genus Symphalangus; species Symphalangus syndactylus. The sequence goes on along the minus strand of NC_072437.2, from coordinate 103,739,310 downwards.
AAGACTGTCAAGGTGGTGCCTCTATGAGTCTGCAAGAACCACAGTATTATTGGGCTTGGGGTGCTCCCTAAAACAGATACATCTTAGATCATAGCACCTGAGTCCTTTCAAATATCAAGAAAGCCTTTCCAAAAGGGATGGCTACAAATAAACCCAGATAGTGAAGGCTACAATAAATTCCTAAATACCTAGCTCTTCAATGCCCAGACACTCTAAAATGTCTACTAGCATCAACATCATCCAGGAAAGTATTACCTTACTGATGAATTAAATTAGGCACCAGGGACAAATGCTGGAGAAATGGAGATATGTGACCTTTCAGACAGATAATTTTAAATAGCCGTGTTGAGGAAACTCAGAGAAAGTATAACACAGAGAAGGAAGTCAGTATTCTGTCAGATAAATTTAACAAAGAGGTTAAAAAAAAAAATCAAGCAGAACTTCTGGAGCTGAAAAATGCAATTGGGGTATTGAAGGAGACTTTGGAGTTTTTAAAAATCTGAATTAATCAAGCAGAAGAAAGAATTAGTGAATTTGAAGACGGGTTATTTGAAAATATATGAAAGAGGAGGAGACAAAAGAAAAGAGATTAAAAAACATTGAAGCATGCCTAGAGGATCTAGAAAATAGCCTCTAAATGGCAAATCTAAGAGTTATAGACCTTAAAGGAAAGTAGGGAAAGACATAGGGGTAGAAAATTTATTCAAAAGGGTAACAGAGAACTTTCCAAAACTACAAAAATATATCAATATCCAAGTACAAAAAGTCTATAGAAAACCAAGCGGATTTAACCCAAAGAAGGCTACCTCAAGGCATTTAATAACCAAACTCCCAAAGGTAAAAGATAAAGATAATATCCTGAAAGCAACAAGAGAAAAGAAACAAATAACATACAATGGAGCTCCAATATATCTTGTAGCAGACTTTTCAGTGGGAACTTTACAGGCCAGGAGAAAGTGGCGTCACATATTTAAAACGCCAAAGAAAAATCATTCAAACATGAAGGAGAAAGAAACACTTTCCCAAACAAACAAAAACTGAGGAATTTCAATACCAGACCTGTCCTACAAGAAATTCTAAAGGTAATACTTCAATCATAAAGGAAAGGGCATTAGCGAGCAATCATCACCTGAAGGTGTAAAACTCACTGGTAATATAAGTACACAGAAAAACACAGAATAGTGTAACACTGTAACTGTGGTGTGTAAACTACTCTTATCCTGAGTAGAAAGACTAAATGATGAGACAACCAAAAATAAGAACTACAACTTTTCAAGGCATAGTCAGTACAATAAAATAGAAATAGAAACAACAAAATGTTAAGAAGGGGAAAGAAGTTAAGGTGTAGAGTTTTAATTAGGTTTCATTTTGCTTGTTTTTTCATTTATTTCTGCAAATAGGATTACATTGTTATCAAGTAAAAATAATGGGTTATAAGATTGTATTTGCAACCCTCATAATGACCTCAAATTAAAAAACATACAATAGGCACAGAAAATAAAAAGCAAGAAACTAAGTCATATCACCAGAGAAAGTCACCTTCACTAGGGGAAGACAGGAAGGAAAGAAAGAAGGAAGAGCAGACCACAATACAACTAGAACACAAATAACAAAATATCAGGAGTAAGTACCTACTTATCAATAATAACATTGAATATAAATGGACTAAACTGTCCAATCAGAAGACAAAGAGTGGCTGAATGGATGAAAAAAAAAAAACAGGACCAACTGACTTGTTGCCTACAAGAAATACACTTCACCTATAAAAACACGTAGACTGAAAATAAAGGGATAGAAAAATATATTTCAGGCCAGTGAAAACCAAAAAATAGCAAGAGTTGCTAGACTTACATCAGACAAAATAGATTTCATGACAAACATGTAAGAAGAGACAAAGAAGGTCACTATATAATGATACATGGGTAAATTCAGCAAGATGAGAAAATAATTTTATATATGCACCCAACCACTCAGATATACATACATATATATAGAAAATATTAATTGGAGTTAAAGAGAGAGATAGGCCCCAATACAATAAAAGCTGAAGACTTTAACACTCCACTTTCAGCATTGGATAGATCTTTCAGACAGAAAGTCAACAAAGAGACATTGGACTTAATCTGCACTATAGACCAAATGGATCTAATAGTTATCTACAGAACATTTCGTTCAAGAGCTGCAGATTTCACATTCTTTTCCTCAGCACATGGATCTTTCTGAAGGATAGACCATATCTTCGGTCACAAAACAAGTCTTAAAACATTCACTTCTGTAATTCCAGCTACTTGGGAGGCCAAGGCAGGAGAATTGCTTGCTGGGAGGTAGAGGTTGCAGTGAGCCGAGATCATGCCACTGCATTCTAGCCTGGTGACAGAGCAAGACTCGTCTCAAAAGAAAAAAAAATCATTCAAAAAAATTGAAATAGTATCAAGCATCTTCTCTGAGAACAATGGAATAAAACTAGAAATCAATAACAAGAGAAATTTTGGAAGCTATACAAACACATGAAAATTAAACAATATGCTCCTGAATGACCAGTGGGTTAATGAAGAAATTCAGAAAGAAACTGAAAAATTTCTTGAAACAAATGATAACAGAATTACAATATACCAAAACCTATGGGATACAGCAAAATCAGTTAATCAGTACTAAGAGGGAATTTTTTCTTTTTTCTTCCTTTTTTTTTTTTTTTTTTTTGAGACAGGGTCCTGCTCTGTTGCCTGTCACCCAGGCCTGAGTGCGGTGGTGTGATCTCGGCTCACTGCAACCTCCACCTCCTGGGCTCAAGTGATTCTCCTGACCTCAGGTGGTCTTCCCGACTCAGCCTCCCAAAGCGCTAGGACTATAGGTGTGAGCCACTGCACCTGGCCCAGTACTAAGAGGGAATTGTATAGCTATAAGCACCTAGATCAAAAAAGGGGAAAAACTTGAAATAAATATCTAACAATTCATCTTGAAGAACTGGAAAAGCACGAGCAAACCAAACCCAAAATTAGTAGAAGAAAAGAAATCATAAAGATCAGAGAAGAAATTAAAAAATTGAAATAAAAACAAGCCAAAAGATCAATGAAACAAAACGTTTTTTTTAAGTTAAACGAAATTAGCAAACTTTTAGCCAGACTAAGATAATAAATCCAAATAAAATCAGAAATTAAAAAGGAGACATTACAACTGATATTGCAGAAATTCAAAGGGTCATTAGTGGCTACTCTGAGCAACTATATGACAATAGATTGGAATATTTAGAAGAAATGGACGAATTCCTAGATGCATACAACCTACCAACATTGAACCAGGAAGAAATAAAAAATCTGAACAGACTAATAAGTAATAAGATCAAAGCTGTAATAAAAAGTCTCCCAGTAAAGAAAAGCCCCAGGACATGATGGCTTCACTGCTGAATTCTACCAAACATTTAAAGAAAAACTAATACCAATCCTATTCAAATTATTCCAACAAATAGAGGGGAGGGGAATTCTTCCAAACTCATTCTATGAGGCCAGTATTACCCTGAAACCTAAATCAGACAGACACATCAAAAAAAAAATACCCACCCCCAAAAACACTGCAGGCCAATATTGCTGATGAATATTGATGCAAAAATTGTCAACTAAATACAAGCAAACCCAATTAAACAATATATTAAAAAGATCATTCATTATGACTAAGTGGGATTTATCCTTTGAAAGTAAGGATGGTTCAACATATGCAAATCAATCAATGTAATACATTATATCTACAGAATGAAGGATAATAACCAAATGATTATTTAAATTGATGCTGAAAAGCATTTGATAAAGTTCAACATTCCTTCTTGATAAAAACCCTTAAAAAGATGGGGATTGAAGGAACACACCTCATAATAAAAGCCATATACGACAGCCCACAGCTAGTATCATACTTAATGCTGAAAACTGAAAGCCTTTCCTCTAAGATCTGGAATACGACAAGGATTCTACCACTGTTATACAACATAGAACTGGAAATCTTAGCAAAGCAATCATACAAGAGAAAGAAATAAAGGGTATCAAAGTTGGAAAAGAAGTCAAATTATACTTGTTTGTAGATGATATGATCTTATATCTGGAAAACTCAACAACTATGAGAATTGATAAACAAATTCAGTAAAGTTGCAGGATACAAAAATCAATATAAAAATTTGGTAGCATTTCTATATGCCAACAGGGAACAATGTAAAAAAGAAATTTTAAAAAGTAATTCCATTTATAATAGCCATTCATAAAATTAAATACCTAGGAATTAACTGAAGAAGTGAAATATCTCTATTATGAAAACTGTAAAACACTGATGAAAGAAATTGGAGAGGACACTAAAAAATGGAAAATGTTTTTCATGTTCATGGATTAGAAGAATCAATATAGTTAAAACGTCCATACTACCCAAAACAATCTACAGATTTAATATAATCCCCATCAAAATACCCTTAACATTCTTCACAGAAATAGAAAAAGCAATCCTAAAATTTATATAGAACCACAAAAGATCCAGAATAGCCAAAGCAAAATGAACCAAACTGGAGGAATCACATCACCTGACTTCAAACTGTACCACAAAGCTATAGTAACCAAAAGAGTATGGTACTGGCATAAAAACAGACACATAGACCAATGGAACAGAATGGAGAACCTAGAAACAAATCCACACACCTACAGTGAAGCCATTTTCAACAAAGGTGCCAAGAACATATACTGGGGAAAAGACAGTCTCTTTAATAAATGGTGCTGGGAAAACTGAAAAGCCATATGCAGAAGAATGAAACTAGACCCCTGTCTCTCACTATATACAAAAATCAAATAAAAATGGATTAAAGACTTAAATATAATACCTCAAACTATAAAACTGCTACAAGAAAACATTGGGTAACATCTCCAGAACATTGGTCTGGGCAAAAATTTCTTGAGCATAACCCTACAAGCATAGACAACCAAAGCAAAAATGGACAAATGAGATTCCATTAAGTTAAAAAGCTTCTAAACATCGAAAGATACAGTCAACAAAGTGAAGAGACAATCCACAGAATGAGAGAAAATATTTGCAAACTACCCTTCTGACAAGGGACTCATAACAAAATATATAAAGAACTCAAACAACTCTATAGGAAAAAAAGTCTCATAATCTGATCAAAGATTTGAGTAGACATTTCTCAACAGAAGACATACAAATGGCAAACAGGCATATGAAAAGGTGCTCAAGATTATTAATAATCAGAGACAGGCAAGTCAAAATTACAATGAGATATCCTCTCACTCCAATTAAAATGGCTACATCCAAAAGAAAGGAAATAGCAAATGCTGGCAGGATGTGAAGAAAAGGGAACACCTGCACACTGTTGGTGGGAATGTAAATTGGTAAAACCACTATAGAGAACAATTTGGTGGTTTCTTGAAAAACTAAGAATTGAGCTACCATATCATCCAGCAATCCCACTGCTGGGTATATACCCAAAAGAAAGGACATCAGTATATTGAGGAGATGTCTGCACTCCTAATGTTTGTGGCAGCACTGTTTACAATACCTAGATTTGGAATCAGTCTAAGTGTTCATCAAGAGATGAATGGATAAAGAAAATATGGTACATTTACACAGTGGAGTAGTATTCAGCCACAAAAAAGGATGAGATCTGTCATCTGCAACAACATGGATGGAACTGGAGATCGTTTTGTTAAGTGAAATAAGCCAGGCACAGAAAGACAAACATCACATGTTCCCACTTATTTGTGTGATCTAAAAGTCAAAACAATTGAATTCATGGATATAGAGAGTAGGAGGATGGTTATTAGAGGCTGGGAAGGGTAATGGGGCACTGGTGAGGAGGTGGTGATGTTTAACGGGTACAAAAAATAGTTAAAGAATGAGTAAGACCTACTACTTGATAGGACAATAGGATGACTAGTGTCAGTAATAACTCAATTCTACATTTAAAAATAAAGAGTGTAAGTGGATTGTTTGTAACTCAAAAGATAAATGCTTGAGGCAATGGGTACCCCATTTTTCCATGATGTGCTTATTTCACATGGCATGACTGTATCAAAACATCTCATGCATCCCACAAATATGTACACTTACTGAGTACCCACAACAATTTTTAAAAATTGCTATTGTACCAAAGAATATCCACCATTATTTGAGAAGACTATTAAAATATCCTTTCCTTTTCAAACTACATATTTGTGTGAGATTAGATTTTCTTTACATACTTCAACCAAAACAAAATGTCACATCAGATTAAATGCAGAAGCAGATATGAAAATCCAGTTGTCTTCTATTAATCCTCATGTTAATAAGATTTCCAAAAAATGTAGCAATGTTAATTGTCTCACTAATTTTTGAAAGAATATTTTAATTAAAATTGTTATTTATGTAAGTATATAATGTACTTATTATTTTAATTTTTAAATCAATTAAGTATTTTTAAGTAAGTGGGGAGCTACTTTGAAAGTATGTAAATATTTTTAGGTAAATATTGTTTCTTATCAAAATTTCACTTATTTTTAAAAACATCTATTGATAATCATATCCCAAATCATTTTTTACTGCAGTGGTTGCCAAATGGTGATATTCTAAGTTCATAATTCTTTCTACATTTATTGCTTATACTTTACTATAATGTAGAGCAATCTGTTCTCTCCAATTTCTTTTACTCATTCGTTCATTCATTTATATATCTATAACAGCATTGACTCATGGATTCTCATTTTACTCCACGGGTTATATTTTATTATTATCATTACTTATTTGCTGCTCTAATTGTCACAAGTTTGGACAATAACAGCCCCTTCAAGATGGCTCCTCTGCTCTTTTGACATATCTATATATTCTTTGATTCCTTCTTTTCATTGTGATATTGCAAAATGTTCCAGTCCCATCTTACACTTTCCCTGCTCTGGAATCACCCATTTTCCCTTGGAGTCTTGATTTTATTTAGTGGAGTATTTAGTATCCAAGATCTGGGTGCCAAGTGTGTTTCTTGCTACTAGGCTTCCAGACCTACTCAGCAGGAAGAACTAGGAACACACACACACACACACACACACACACACACATGCACGCACGTGTAGGCCCATGTAATCTGCATCTCTGTCTGTACCCATCCATCTATACATGTTTAAAAGCCAAGAGTTTACAGTTTCCAACTCAACACTTCAGGATTTATTTTCACCTTCCTCCTTTCTATATTTATATTTCCCCAAGTAGTAAGAATTCAAGGTCTTGTAATTATCAATATATTCACTTAATTTTTATATCCTGCATATAACTATTTAACCACATGGGTCATTTCCTCCCCCTCAACCCAAGCTGCAGTTCCTCTGGTTATAGGTTAGTCTAACATGATTAAAGTCCCTCTTTCCCAGTATACACTGTCATATTAAAGGGAACAGTAACATAGTTTATTCTTTTGTTCAGAATACTATCCAGGGGTATAATGTATGTTACCTGTGCAGGGTCAGCTGTCTAATTTTGCCAGGCCCAGTGCAAAATGGAAATGCAGGACCCCAGCAGGGACAGGGAAGTCAATCTCTCCTTCCTATCGGCTGTCATCCCAACCCACAGCTGACAGGGTGACCCTGCAAGAAATGGCAAACCTCTGCACTGGCATACACTTAGAACCTGAATCAGTTGTCAATGATACGTTTGCCCCCAGGAAACATTGCCGTGGCACTGCCAACACAGGCATGGGATGACCAGCACCATGCTCCTTCTCTAGACTCTGCAGGAAACACACAGAGACCTTGACTTTTCCCATGACCCCTGTCGGCGCCCCCAGCGAGGTGGAGGTCAAGAGGATGCAGGGCGTTTTGGACAGATGTGACCTGGTTACTGCCCTAGATATAGGGGTCAGCGATCAAAGAGTGGGATCAAGAAAGGGAGTCAGCGCATGTCCCAAGGCCACAGAGGATGGAGGTTGGGCTGCCCAGAACTCCTCCCATGGAGTCACGGAGGTGGCTGGAGGCAGCATCATGTGTGGGCTGAGGTGCCTAGTCCACGGCACATGTTCCACTGACCCACTGGACTTCACTTACAAAACATAAACTCAAAGATAACACTATTAAACATTTCAAGACAGCGACCGGAGAGCATTCAACTCCAAATGTTCAAGTGCAAGGCCTTCTAAAGTGGGGTCTTGTGCAATTGCACTGGACATGTCCATGAAGTCAGCCTTGTACTTATTATACAGTGATACTATAATTTCATTGTATAATAAGGGGACTCCTCTTTGCCCAAGCCCCTTGAGACAGAATGGTGGTGGCGGTATGGTCCATGGGGACTTTAAGAAGGAATGAGTGGAAACAAAGGGAAGTGGAACCCTGTGGCATGAGCAGTGGGGTAGATGGACAAGAGATATTACCATTCAAGGACTCCCTGAGAGAAAATACCAGGTCCTGCTATCATGCGGCGGAACTCAGAGTGCCAGGCTTTGTAGTATTTATGCAAATGTGACTGGAATTGTAATCAAAGGATGTTCAGACTGAAAGGGTGGCAACACTTGTACCTCATTCTTTCCCGCTGGTCTATTAGCTCAACAGCAATTGACACCTGAAAAGTTTGTCTTTTGTTTCGGAAATCCCTGCTATGTGCTTGTCACAGGAGAGGCGCTCAACAAATGTCAGCTGAATGAATCAATAGAACCCACACAAGTTCAAACATCACATTCAAGGTAATTCGGTCTAGTTAATATTCTACTTAGTTGAACTCTTAGTATTATGAAAATATTTTTTCTTCCTTGCTAAATTATGGAGCTCAGTAAAATTATGCAGGTTGATCTAGGAAGAGAATCATTATTTTTAGTATTTTTTCTAGGAGGTAATTTCTTCTGAGAATCAAAAATCAAAACAAAACAAATATGCAAGTCACATTTTAAGACATCCATTAGCTTTTGGGGTGGCCAGGTGCACACAAATAAAGTGAATGCCACACTAACAAAATAACCAGCAATCAGCACCCACGGTTATTTAATATCAAACTATGTGATGCTTTATGTTAATTTATCCAGGGACAGAAGTCTTTCTGGAGAATTTGGTAAGCAACTTTCTCATGCACTATTTGCAGTAATAGAATAGGAGTAAACTGTGAACGTGAAGAACCTCTGCTGCGATACTGGGTCCCTGGAGCCTGCACACTGTCCAAAGGTCTTACGTGACAACACTGTCCAAAATGCATCCCTCTCTCTGACTTATTTCTTAATTCTCCACCTTGAGGAGAGTAACGTGGAGATACCAGAAGAGAATGTTGAGAACAGACATTTTTGCATTCCGTCCTTTTTTGCGTGTCTCCTGGGACTCCACCTTTGAGATAAATAGAAGTGACCAGGACGCTTCATTGAGTGCACCTCTCTCAGGCCTTTCTACCCTCAGATAAAGCTGGTCCTAGGAAAAATTCTGAACTTGGGGATGTTTCCTCTCAGTGATCTCAGCAGGTCCTTTCTCTCTCTTTATCCTAACTTGGGCATCTAGTGTTTTAATAATTTCTATTATATCTGATCAAAAGATGTTCTCAAGGTGTAGTGGATAAAGCATTTAACCAGAGTTGGAAGGCCAATTTGAGGTCGTATTCTATAGCTTACTGGTAATTTGTAACCTTGAGAAAATCATATTTTCTGAATTTCTATTTCATCGTCTTTAAAATTTGTATATTGGTATTATCTTGTGAATTATATATGTCTACAGTGTAAAATCTGTTCAAACATGAACTAGTCAAACATTTGAGAAACGTACTGAGTGATCAACGGGAGGATTAAGCTTGATGAGTTAGCTTTTTCATTATCATATTAAATTTAATAGCGAATTTAGTATGAAAATGTTGTCTTTGTTATGTTTGTCTTTTGGGCAAATAATAAACATATCTTGGTAGAATTTAGCAAGTAAAGCGTGTTTATGCAGGTGTACATATTTGATAAGAAGAGTTGTGAAAGGAGACGAACAATATATGTTGCAGCCTTCTGTTCTCATTCTTTAAGGCTCTCTTGCTCTTAAAGTTTCAGACTCTGAGTCATGCATTACAATTTTTTAAAAATCAACACTTTAATAATGTAACTAAACTACGGTGAGAGAACCAAGGAATTCACAACCACCAGCCAATACTCCCAGTTCATCTGTTTTGAACTTGATTGACTCAGCAATTATGCTTTGATGTGGTAAAAAGGGTACTGGGCAGTTGGGATAGATGTGAAATAACTAATTTTAACAATGAACTGAGTAGGAAAATTTCTGTCTTCCCTAGAGCTTGCCTATATTGATTATGTCTGAGGCTTTTTTGTCATGAGTCTTAAAACCAAAACATTCTTTAATACCTATATGAATATCAAAAGGCTAATGAAAGACCCAAATACAATAGTAATAGCATAAACTATTGCGTTTGTCTAAATGATGATGTGGTATGTAAATAACCTGTTTAAAATTGAGAAAAAAATGTCAGGGCAGATTATTTGAACTATTTAAAAGTATGGAACAATACTTGATCAGAAAACGCATCACAAGAAAACCTCATAATTTCATGATTGATGTTCCATAAAATCGCCTAAGTTTGTGTCTCTTGAAATAGTTATCAAGTTGTGGAAAGACATTTCTACTCCCATTAGAGAAACATTAAACCTTAAACTTTAAATTAAATGTTAAATTATCATCAATTTACCAGCTATACCGAACTCAATGAAGTAGTCTATTATCTATGTGCCTGCAAAAACATTTACATTGCTTTAAAGACATTTTAATTTCTCTAATAGCTCGAGGAAGAGGCTTAGAAGTTAATACTTGGAATTAATTGATTTGCTGAAGGTATTTGTCAGCAAGGAAGATAGCACACTTAAAGGGGGTAATTAAGGATAGTTTAATAAAGAAACCATTTATAAAGGCATGAGCTTGGCTAAGGAAACCAGCAAGGGATGGCACACTAAAGGACTAGCAATAGCAGGAAGCTCTTTCCATCTTAGATCTGAAGAGGAATGGATATTAGAACCTGGAAAGAAATGCTGCCATTGCTTTAGAAGTAGCTGTGGTCATAGCTGGAGGATGCCAAATATGTGATTCAGCCTTTGATGGAATGACACACCATTGCCAACCTGCAGCCTGGCAAAGGTTAGCCAGGGAATAAATACTCTGATCACATGTCCTTCCACATGTAGATCTGCTGCTATTCCTTTCCATAGACCAAATCCAATGGAGGTCAGAGGGAGCGTGTGCAATTCAAGTTTTTCTTCCCAGGTCACAGAGCAAGTTGGAGAAAAATGGAGTGTGAATATGGAGGGAAAATGGAAAATCTCTTGCACACTCAACGTTCATTTTGTCAAAAATGTTTTACCTTACAACAAATTTAAATCCTCCCAGAGGTATACTTCCCTTCAAGAAAAATCTACTCGGTCACAACTGAAGACACATAACTTCCATTCTTCATGCTGAATATTTCAGCTACATTTTATTGTTTTCCTACATGAGGCATAAGTAATGCTGGACTTGCTCCAAGTTTTCTAAAACAATTTCATGGAGCAGTCAGTTTTAAGAAAAGTTTTCACTATCACACACTTGATGACATTTCATAGCATAAAATATACCTATGAATTTCCTAGGGATTAGTTTTTCTATTATTTTTTCAAAAAACTGCATTCACTAGCTTACACATATATTAAACTGGGGCGTGGGTTATTTTTGTGGGGACTGAGAGATGCTCTGTTTTTTCAGAATGATAGTTGACTTAGGCCGGGCATGGTGGCTCACACCTGTAATCCCAGCACTTTGGGAGGCGAGGTGGGCAGATCATGAGGTCAGGAGATCGAGACCATCCTGGCTAACACGGTGAAACCCTGTCTCTACTAAAAATACAAAAAATTAGCTGGGCGTGGTGGCAGGCATCTGTAGTCACAGCTACTCCCAGCTACTCCAGAGGCTGAGGCAGGAGAGTGGAGTGAACCCAGGAGGTGGAGCTTGCAGTAAGAGGAGATGGAGCCACTGCACTTCAGCCTGGGCGACAGAGCGAGACTGTGTCTCAAAACAAAACAAACAAACAAACAAAAGAATGATAGTTGACTTATAAACATGTGTACATTAAATCATGCACTTGTTTAGATGAGTTTAAAAGGTTAATTGCCTTTGAAGATTTGCTGTTGTTCTCACTTGTTGAAAACAATTTTATGAATACATTAATTTTAAGGGTATATACAGATGGTATGAACAGAAAAAATTAGCTCCCCACTGATGAATTTGTAGGTGAAAACATCTTAGACAGGTGTTCTAAAATGAGGAAATGGACATGATGAATTACTTGAATATGTAAAGAGAAAACACACTATGGCATTCCACTCAATGAATTCCAATACGATTTATTAGATTTATTTCCGTCTATTCTGTCTGAATCCATTTAAAGTTGCTTTTTAACTAATCCACAGCAGCGACAAAAAAAGAAGCTCATTTCACCTTTTCATCCACACCTAAATGCACTGCCATTTTCTCCTTTGTCCTTGAGGAGTGACTAACAGCAGTAATTGTTTTTGTTTTTTGCTATCTGAGAATGTGTTTTTGTTTTCCTTTAAACCCTGATGCAGAAATCACTGCTTCTGTGTACTTGTGGATGTGCTAGCAATAAATACAATTTAACAGAATGCTGAACTGAAAATTAACTAGAAAATAACACATGAAGTCATTTGTATTAAGTGTAAATTAGGTAAGAATGAAAACTGCAGTGATGGATTTTGTGTATTTCTTTTTTTTTTTTTTGAAACAGAGTCTCGCTCTGCCACCCAAACTGGAGTGCAGTGACATGATCTCGGCTCACTACAACCTCTGCCTCCTGGGTTCAAGCAATTCTCTGCCTCAGCCTCTCGAGCAGCTAGGATTACAGGCACCCGCCACCACACCCAGCTAATTTTTGTATTTTTAGTAGAGATGGGGTTTCACTATTTTGCCCAGGCTGGTCTTGAACTCCTGACCTTGTGATCCACCCACCTCGGCCTAACTCATCTTCAGTTCATGGTGGAGTCTACATTTTTGCTTCATAGATGATAAATTCATAAGTTGGGCGTAGACAACAGTTTTTTTAAAACATCTTTAATAGGCATTTTTGCTGAAGGTTATAAAGGAATCTTACCATAATCTCAAAACCCAATAAATCTAAAATATTAGAAATGATTTTTAAAAGATAAAGATTAGTGTACTGTAGTCTGAAAAAGGAAATGATATTGTCTTAATAAAAATTACCTATATTTAAATATTATAGTGGGCTCTTAAATTCATGGGATAGAATATATTCTCCATTGAACCCATCATTAATGAGTCAATCAACCATAAATTAATCATTAGTTTGTCTTTTAAGCAGAATGCTATATCTCACCCAGGAGTGATGTAACAGGTTGATAATTTAATAAATATTACTATGTTTAGAAAAACATTAACTGTTAAAGACATAAGGTTTCATAAAAATAAAATAATAACAAAATTATTTATCACATTATCATAATCAATAATTATTTGGAATAACTATTATTTACTTTAAACTTATGTAAGAAATACTGTGCAATAATAATTTAAAGAATATTGGCCAGGCACGGTGACTCACGCCTGTAATCCCAGCACTTTGGGAGGCTGAGGCGGACAGATCACGAGGTCAGGAGTTCAACACCAGCCTGGCCAACATGGCAAAACCCTGTTTCTACTAAAAATACAAAAAATTAGCCGATTGTAGTGGTGGGTGCCTGTAATCCCAGCTACTTGGGAGGCTGAGGCAGGAGAATCACCTGAACCCAGGAGGCGGAAGTTGCAGTGAGCCGAGATCGCACCACTGCACTCCAGCCTGGGCGACAGAGCGAGACTCTGTCTCAAAATAATAATAATAATAATTTAAAGAAAATGTTAGAATTAATGATATGTGGATTAAATTCTAGCTTTAACATTTACCACCTGTGGGAATTTATTTGGATTGTTTCCATTTTCATCTGTAGCTCATGTGGGTTTTGTGAGGATTAAATGAGATAATATAATGCCTCTGAGAAGGCCTGCAATGAAGTAGAAATGTAATAAATTTTAGTTCAGTGTTTTTCATTTTGCTTTCTGATTTTTTGTTTTTCTTTCTTTCTTTCTTTTTTTAATTTGAGACAGAGTCTCGCTCTGTCGCCCAGGCTGGAGTGCACTGGTGCAATGTTGGCTCACTGCAACCACTGCCTCTCAGGTTCAAGCGATTCTCCTGCCTCAGCCTCCTGAGTAGTTGAGATTACAGGCACGTGTCACCACACCTGGCTAGTTTTTGTATTTTTAGTAGAGACGAGGTTTCACCACGTTGGCCAGGCTGGTCTCGAACTCCTGACTTCTTGATCTGTCCGCCTCGGCCTCCCAAAGTGCTGGGATTACAGGCCTGCGCCACCACGCCTGGCCCCTTTTTGCTTTCTTTAAATTTGAACGCCGTGGAAAAGCATAAAAGCAAGTTTAGATTTTAAAAGCTACTAAAAAAGAGTATCTATTACGGAAGCATCAAAACCACTAAGAGGAATCTAACACAGACATTTTCATCTACTTGTTTATTTAACAAATACTCTAATATTCACTATGTGCCAGACACTACCTTAAGCACTTTACAAATATGAATTCATTTAACCCACATGATAACTCTGTGAAGTAGGTGCAGGTATTATTTCTCATTTTGTAGGTGAGGAAACCGAAATGCAGACAGTTTCAATAAGTTGCCCAAATTCACACAGCTACAAAGTGCTATATTTTTAAGCAACAAGAACAACAACAACAAAACACAAGCATTCTGCTTTCAGAGTTCATGCTTTTAAGCATTGCATTGTGCTACCCACTTATGTGATGATGAGGATAACAGCGATAATCATAATGACTAATATTTGCATTTCACTTAATGTGTGCCGTGCACCTTCAAAGCGTCATACAAGTTTACAGTCATAGTTATTATTCTGCCGTGTAGATGAGGAATATGGACCACAAAGATGTTAAAGAGCTATACTTGCCGGGAGTAGAAGGGATAAGGAATCTATATTTGGATAAATATTGTCTGGTTTCAGTACCATAAATATTTGAAAGTGTAGGGTCCTGCTTTGGTTAAAGTCATAGACATGTTTATGGTATCCATTGGATGATCACTTTTCCATATCAAAGTACCAGTTGGTCTAGCGTGCTAATTACATCTTGGCCTTCTGAAAATCTCTATTGGTCACTGGCAGGGAGAATGGGCTCTATTTGCACTTGACAGGCTACTGTTGCTATAGCAACCTGTTTCTGCAAACCTTCTGCCATTGCCTCCTTGGAGTACCCAGAGCTCCATTTTCAACCTAACTAAGCATGTCTGTGACTGTAACACTGATAGGTCATTTTATTATGTACCTGTTAATTCTTGTAGAGTAACAAGTTCCATTCAACCTCTAAAATGCTTCCTCAATCTGTTTATTCTATTCCTCACACAGCCAGCTCCTCCCATTTATCCTATAGCTGGTCCCCTTTTCTTCAAGTCTCTTCCCTTGCCCTCTAATTTATCCTCCTACTTCTACCAGCGTTATCTTTCCAAAATACAGCTTGAGGTTTTTCAGTGTCTCCCGGTTTTCAAATACCTACTATGGGATGATGTCCAAATGTCTCGATATGACAAAGTAACCTAAAATAAATTAGAGGTACAGAGAGATGATGTGTTAGTAATAAACAAGGATGCCTAGAATAGTAATGTTGAACTGCAACTTGATTTATTTGACGTTATAGATATTACTAATCCAAAAGAAGATAAAATGATGGTCTTGAAATAAATTGTTTATCTTGGGCAATAAAAAATAAGTAACTATGAGTTGCGATGTAAATTATATTCATGGATTATTCCACCTCAGTAGTTTGCATAGTATGGTTAGTTTTTAAAATATTTATCTTGAGGGGAAATACCTACTGTCAAACTTAAGGACTTAGTTTTCAGGAGAAAAACTGTGAGCAAATAATACATTGTAAATAATGAGTTATAATACATGCATTTTAACAGATAAATAATTTAAGCAAGTTAGATATTTTAAATACCATTTCAGTTAGAAATTGTAATTAGGTAGTTGAGAGGAGTTTTTATACCTTTGGAAAGTACTTCGACAACTTTATACAACCCACACTCCAACTCTGGCTGTGAAATTGTTGCTCAGTTTGAATTCTCCATCCTTAGAACAAGTAATTACGATAAAATGAAAAAAGAAAACCCTGCACCCCATCATGTTCTTAGCAAAACGACATAGCATAAACTCATGCTACAGGATTCCAAATAGTCCAAGCTATTTTAGAACAACAGTGTCTATTTTTCATTTTGAATTACTGCAATTTCAGTAGCAGCTGTTGCACTGAAAATTATAATGGTCAACATTTAATCAACACAGTGTTTTTTTCATCAATCAATCATTTGCTTCAGTTAGCAGAAAAATCTCAAACTTTTAGTTCCTAGTTACTTTAAAAGCTTCATTATAATCTGGCCCAACCTACCGATCTCCCATTATTTCCCACTACTTCCTAACATGTAATCTGGGCTCTGTTTCAACAGTTTCCTAACTAACACACCAGCCTCCCTATTCCTCCCGTTACTTCACACTTCTAAAAAACCATCTGTTTTTCCCCTACTCTGTACAAACACTGTCCTTTTTGACATCAAGAGCTAGTCTTACCTTCTCAAGAAAGTTATCTTTGCTTATGTTCATGTAGCTTTGTATGATTTCCCCATCACTAGACTTCCATAAACCTCTTAATTTCATCTCTTAATTGCACAGTACTTGTCTTGTTGCCCCACTTTGATTGCAGACTTAATGAAGCAAAAATCAGATTTCAAATTTTTGTGGTTTCTTTGCAATATAAAACAGTGTTTCTATACAAGAAATATCTTGGTATGTCCTTGTGTGCGAATAGAGCAACATTCACTGCTCTTTCTTCTGAGTTTCTATAATATTTTACATTAACAGTATCTTATTCTCAGAGTCAAGCCCTTGAACGAAGATACTTACATGTGCCTCAGCCTTCTGTATGCAGCTTGAGTTTTTTCAGTCACTGCCATCATTCTTTAGGTATCTACTCTGTATTATGCAGTGTGAGAAAGCCACTGGAGAAAACAAAATATGTAAACTTCTGTCATTAAGGAACTCATAGTCTAGTGACCTTCTGGGGACCTAAGACCTTCACATGAGGTGGGATTGGGGCTGCAGCAGTCTTGGGGAATTCATAGAAGAGATCCACTGATCTTGCTCCGCGTGGGAAGGACAGAACGGTTGATCTGAGCACTAAAACAGGAGCAAGCCTTTGCCAGTAGAAGAGGCACTCCGGGGAAGCCTATTTAAGTAGAAGTAGTAGCTCATGCAAACTCACATATATATATATATATATATATATTTCCTACATATATATGTATATATATGTATATATATATATTTCCTACATATATATGTATATATATATATATTTCCTATATATATATATATATATGTATGTTGTGTTTAGAGAACAACAAGGTAGGATGAGAAGAGAGGGTAGTAGTGAAATAAAAAGTTGAAGAGGTGGGTGGAGGCTGGGCACAATGGCTCAAGCCTGTAATCCAAGCATTTTGGGAGGGCGAAGCTCAAGAATCGCTTGAACCCAAGAGTTTGAGACCATCCTGGGAAACATAGTGAGACCCTGTCTCTAGAAAAAATAAAAATAAAAAAATTAGCCAGGCATGGCGGCACATGACTGTAGTCTTAGCTACTCAAAAGGCTGAGGCATGAGGGTGCTTGAATCCAGGAATTCGAAGCTACAGTGAGATATTATTGCACCACTAATACTCAGCCTGAGAAACAGAGTGAGACACTGTCAAAAAAAAAGAAGGAAGGGAGGGAGGGAGGGAGGGAAAGAAGGAAGGAAGGAAGGAAGGAAGGAAGGAAGGAAGGAAGGAAGGAAGGAAGGAAGGAAGGAGGGAGGGAAGGAAGGAAGGAAGGAGGGTGGGTTATAATCAGAAATATTGATCACTGATGAGGATATTCTGATCAAGGCATTCTCCAATTTGGCTATATATTATTGCTTGGAAAACTAAAAATTATATATAGACCTAGGATTACAACTCAGACCTGGCAGGTAATCAGAATCATCAAGGGTGGAACAAAGAGTATACAGCACCATAGTATCATAACATTTTTCAAGAGATTGATCGACATTTAAATGACTCTCTTTCTTCTTCCTAGTATTTTGGCATTGAGCAATTTTAATTTCCAATGCCCTTACCCAATTCCCTTCTTAAAATGTCATCTTTATGCATATATTTATAATACATCTATATAATGTAAAATATATGATGATGATACATATTTTTGAGCACTTGATACACGATACTTTGCAAATATTACCTGTTTCCATACATCACCTCCATAATCATACTAATGATACAAATGATTAATGGAGCACTGAGAGGTTAATTAACCTGAGCTAGGATTTGAACCTAACCACCTTGACTGAATAGCCCTAGTGGTAAACCACTATTACATACAGCCACCCTGCCAAGTGCAGAGCAGGTGTTGTCACCATGCCAGGCTGTGGACAGACATTCCAAGTTGTAACCCCCTGTGGGGTATTCAAGCCTAGGGAGGTCATCTGAAATAACACAAAGGGAGAGGGACAAAAAGTAAAGACACACACAAAAAAGAAGTTGCTTTTAGCTCTATGTACTCTTCCATTTGGATAAGCAACTCCTAACCATTTCTTTGTGCTGAATCTGATAGAAAGCTGAGTACACATAAAAAAATCCCCGGCCGGTCGCGGTGGCTCACGCTTGTAATCCCAGCACTTTGGGAGGCCGAGGCGGGTGGATCACGAGGTCAGGAGATCGAGACCACGGTGAAACCCCGTCTCTACTAAAAATACAAAAACTTAGCCGGGCGTGGTGGCGGGCGCCTGTAGTCCCAGCTACTCGGAGAGACTGAGGCAGGAGAATGGCGTGAACCTGGGAGGCGGAGCTTGCAGAGAGCAGAGATTGCACCACTGCACTCCAGCCTGGGCAATAGAGCGAGACTCCTTCTCAAAACAACAACAACAACAACAAAATCTCAATCTCAGAATGGGAGACTGACACCAGATAGGGAATCTCCAAGTCAGGTGCTAGCTAGCGGTGCTGCAGAATTCAGCCTCAGGACTTTCTGAGCAGGTTTCCCATGAGGGTTTGTCAATAAAATGTTTGCTGATTCAACTTGTATGGGAGCACTTCATGTTTGAGAAGATTTCTATATCACATCTATATATCACCACTTACACTTATGACATTTTTCCCTTTGCTAATCAAGAGTTGTCAGTTTATGGAACAGCCAGATACAGCCATTTCTAAAAGCAAATGCATTTCTATTATATTTTTGTTTCTTATAGTTTCTTTTTGCTCATTGTTTTTTCTGATTTGACTATCAAATATTATTCATTATATATAGTACTTTGTTGACATGGGTGAGAAAAGTTAAAACGTTGCTTGCAAAACGGGATTTGATTTATCACTAGAATTTGAAGTTCAGAAAGAGGGATGAGTCAACATTTTTCTTTGGTTGTTTATTTTTAAGGTGATGCATTCAGTGGTTATAAGTAAACTCAGAAAGAAGCACACTCTATTAAATGGGTATTTTAAAAATATTTTAGAATTTTGGCTCAGATATGTAAATGGATAAGGAAAAGCATTTTTACTTTGAAATGTTCTAAAATTAACATTCTGATATGCTGTTTTAG
Organism: Symphalangus syndactylus; assembly: GCF_028878055.3. NCBI lineage: Eukaryota > Metazoa > Chordata > Mammalia > Primates > Hylobatidae > Symphalangus > Symphalangus syndactylus. Next base: position 103,719,610 of record NC_072437.2, on the reverse strand, counting down.
ATGAATTACTAAAAGAAATATAAAACTTAAAAAGTGTGTTTTAATGTGTTATGAAAGTCAAATGATGATAATAGTAGAAAAAAATTTCACTTGTAACTTATGTTTAGTATTTTTATATTAAAATTTACCTTCATATGACCAATATGAAGTACAATAAAATACTCAATATAGTTAACAAATCAATGATAGGAAACTGGCAAATTTATTCATCCAAGTAGTAGTCTTTAACTTACAGAAATTATAATTTAACAAAAGTTGACAACACATTGATTTAATTTATATTTTTATTTTAATGTATTATGTTAAAACATAATTTAGTATTTTTGGAAAGAACAGGGTTTACTGAATGGTCGTTACAAACATATTCAGTCTGTGAACTTGAATATCTAAAGAGATAAAAGACAAATATCAACAGAAGAAGCTTCTAATTTGATAAACTTGAAATTAAAAGAGGATGTTTTAAAATGTAAACAGAATCATTAGAAAGACACTATTTCTTCTGATTAATATTTCCTCGCTTCTCAGCCTGCTCAGTACTTTTCAGTGTGGTTTCTTTTCCTCCACAGTAACAAGATGTTTAGCTGCGCACATGGCCACTCAGAATGAAGACTTCATTCTTGGCCTGCCTTGCAGGAGGATATGGCCATGTGGCTGAGATCTGGCCTGTGGAATGTGAATACAAATATATTGCACCTCCCCCTTTCTTCTTCATCTGTTCATTTTATCCAGTTTCTTGGAACTTGTATTGGCTGCTGAAACTCCATCTCATATTACGAGGGGAAAGGCCATAGTCCACTAGAGTTACTGGTATAGAAAGCTGGAAAAAGCCTGTGTCCCCAAGGAATTTTTTGAGCAATGCTATCATGTCACTCCTGGATTGCCTGCCTACAAGACATTTTTAAATGTGAGATAAATAAACCTTCATATTTTTAATCAACTATTATTTTTTTCTTCTTTTACTTGAAGCAGTATTTTATTCTAACTAAAACAAATTAAGAACTAAAATTTAGTAAACCTAAGGTATTTCATTGCATCAAAAAACTTATGAAATAATTTAGCACTGTAATTATTGAACATAAATAGATAAGCTAACAAAAGTTTATGTAGGATGACAAAATGAACTCATCCAGCAGTTTTAAAAATCATTTGTCTTTAATTTTTAAAATTTGGACTATGCTATACATAGAATGTAATACAGATAATTGCACATGAACAATTTTTAAAAATTAGGATGAAACGAGTACCTATATGACCACTGCTAAAATTAACAAATATAGCACCCACTCTCAGTATCTTTTGAGCCTTCTGTGTACTCCTCACTAATACATCCCTTTCCTTGGTCTATATCCCAAATGTAACTTCCTCTCCAGCTTTGTGTTAATCAATCACATATTCTGCAATGTATTTTTATCTGCAAGTAACATCAGAAAAGTTTGTTTAGAATTCATTGTTTTTAGCATGACATAAATTGAACCATATCAGTGCTTTAATTTTAATATTGAATGAGAAAAAATACAACATTCACTAATTCAAGTTTGATATTCCCACGGAATGTTCGGGCACTATAGACCCACCAAAAGTTTTCCCAAGAATGAATGAGTCTTAAGATTCCTTAAGATCCCAGTTGCAACATTCTTCAAATAATAGTTATTGATTAGTGTAAACAACTCCTCATCTGCACTCTGAATTATAAGGGATTTTGATTTGAACCATTTCGACTGAGCCTAGAGATTTGCTGTAAAACATGAGAGTCATAGCTTATATATCATTTTTTTCCTTTGTCAGAGCTGAAGTCAAGGCTGAATAATTATAATCATGTTCATATTTAAATCCAGAAATATTACTTTCTCTATCATTATGGAACTAGTGGTTTAACATGTTTATTAATGATTTCACCCAAAAGACACTTCAAAACAGACGTTATTGCTATTTGTTTAGTTTTAGTCTTCCAAGATAATGACATATATGTTCTGCCATAATTTTTTTCTAATTTTTGTACCCATTTGTATCTTTCTTAATTGCCTAATTAAAAAAGTGTAATAAAGGTTTTATAAGTTGAATTATTGCTGAGATACCTTATGCTTACAATATTATAAGTGTGTGTGTATGAATTTCTAATCTGTGTCAGGTCATAATCATTTCAGTTTCAATGAGTTAGGAGTGACAGCTGCTTAGGAAACAACTTGTTTGTATTAAAGCGAACATATTTGTCATTAGAGTAAGCATCTTTTGGTAGTTTATTTTGTATTGTTAATAATTATCATTATTTTGACTATAGGGCATTTAATTTCCACATTTAACATTTGGTACTGTTGCGTAAGTAACTGACTCATAAAATAAAATCCAAACCATCAACATTTTTGCAATCATAGGCAGGACAAGTAAGCAAATTAGATGAATACAAGACCTAAATTAATGGGCATGTGAATCACACAGAATTTATTAATAAGAATGCAGATGAACTATAGCACTTCATTCTATATTGATGCTGAATTAGAGTTCATTTGACTTATTATGGTAGTTACTAAAATATCCTTTTTCTTTTTTATTAAAAATGAGGATATCGACTATTTTATTTATTTTAATGATGTATATGCCTGAAAGTAAGAAAATATGTATAAAATATGGTACACATGGTGATGACTGAGGGCAGAAACATGATTATCATTGGCTGCAACATATCCATTTTTGTCCCAGCAAACTTGATCTTACTGACATATCGCAAGAGAATCACTCAAATGGCTACAAGTTACAAACCAATTAGTTTGGGTTATTATAATGAGTCCTCAGCCACAGACAATCAGATGCCCCCTTTTCTGTATAGATCCCTGATATTCTAAAAGCCTGAAAGCTGCTGCGGAGCATTTGCTATCCTTCCCACATTTGAATGAAATAAATTGATCACAGAAATATCCTGTGATGTACCCTAAGAGAAAGAGCCCTCCTATCACACACCCTGGGTTTGAACCCGAACTCTGTCATTTATTTTAAAAAGCTGTGTAATCTTCAGATACTTGTTTAAGTTCTTCATGCCTCAGTCTTTTCATCAGCAAAGTGGGAAAAAATAGTAATATTTGATAGGGTTGCTGTGAGGATGAAATGAGAAAACACATTCTAAGCCCTTAGAAAAAAGCTTAGCACATTATAAGCACTAAAAAACTCAGTTTTACTATCATCCTAAGTGACATTTACAATTTATAGATAATTAAATGAGTCTAGAATCATTTTACTTAAAATACCAAAGAAAATCACAGGCAGATGTGGGTACAAGTGCCCCAGAGTCCATGGTCTTGAATTGGCACCTTCTCTATCTTACTTCTGAGAACAAAATTTTAAATTCCTCACAATACCAAGAATTACGGCATTGGACATCTAAAAACTGAGCTGTATCCATATTTTGCTCATGTAGGACCAGAAATACTTTATAAATATTTTGGCTCTAACAAGTTTTTTAGAGTGCTAGGGCAGACCTATGTCTTAGCCATTTTTGTATACACAGGATTAGCCCATCTTACAGATAGTGGGCGCTCAAAAAATGTTGGTTGAATGGGTAATTTCTTAGTTTTGGTCTGTCTGCTCTGCAGGATGATTCCTGATCTGAAAGCATTTCTCAATCCTCATCCCATTGTCCCGCAGTTGATTGGGTCAAGCTGTACATATGTAGAAAATGGCCATAATTTTTACATTTCTTATTCTCGTCTATATCAAAATCCTGAATTTCTCCATGAATATCACGTAATTTCTGCTTATTCTATAAAGTAAGTATAAAAAAGAATACTTAGCAGAATTTAATGACATTAAAAGGTTGCTTTGGAGACCACATTTATTATCCTATGTGTCCAATAGAGTGTGCTGGTGTACTATATAACAGTAGAGGTTTTGGACAATGGTGCATTAGATTTATTTCAACTATTTGGTTTGCTTAACACAATTAAATTAAAGAATGAGACTAGATCCCTTAATTAAAACAAAATAAAACAAAATGTCTGACAATTTAGTGTACCATGTGAATATTTACAAAAAGAGAAAATGAAAATGATAATTGAGTTTTCCTTTTTATATGGGCTCATGATTCAATATCCTACCTCATGGATATAAAATTGTAACACTTCTAGTTTATGTATACTAAAACTGTGTACTCTTGCTTAGTTATGTCTAATAATTTAAGCTTTTCATATTTAAAAAAAGTGCCTTGTATTTTGCATAGGTTATAACTCATAAACTCATCATATTTCTGTTGATTTTATTCAACAATAATAAAACCCTTTCCAGGGATATCGTTATAAGAGTATATTAATGCATTTAATCCAGTATTTATTTTTCAAAATTAACCTGAAGTGGCATACAAAACTGTCATCAGCAAGCGAAAAAACAAGATGAACAAAAATCATACTAAAAATACTCCCAAGTGATTAATATCTAGTTATATTTTATTTTTCATGGAATAGTTAAGCATTCAGACAAATTCATGCTCCAGTTGCAGTTTAGGAGCAAGTATCTTTGCAATTTCAGTTTCCTTGTGTTATGTGTGTGTGTATGTGTGTGTGTGTCCCATGGGAAACTGGCCAAGAACATGGCTAAATAAGAATCCATGTTTATGCTACTTGGGAAACTGGGTAGTCTGGCAGTGTATTGGCATTTTTGATTCTGTACAATATGGCAAGAATTTTCAACTCAGATGCTGTAGTAGACATTTGTCATTTTTTTTTGACTGCTCAGTATTTGAATTCTCTGCCTATATTTGGAATAGTATTAAGAGATCTGAGTCTTAGAGGGAGCAGAATCAACCTTATATTATAGAAACAGAAAACTAGAGATGCTCATTTTTCCATCCTTCTTCACACTAGGCATTGAAACTCTAATAATCACATTCACCTGTTCCACAAGTGGAATTGGGAGCTCACTGGGGCCAGAGAAGTGTAAAGTCATGAGTCTATGTTACAGTGATAGTTCTCAGAGCATCAGGGCCCACAGTGCAAACTGAAATATTTATGTTTCCTCATCAGATAAATTCTGTGTATGATTTAGGCTTTTGTTCTCAGCTATGTAACATAAAGCATATGTTACGAGGCCTCCTGCTGATTCTGTAAAATGCCGATTTTTTTTTCCAACTCACATCAATCGAAGTCAAATTCTGTTGTTATTCAGTAACACATAATGGTGAGATACTTGTGATTTTGAAGTTATACTTCTTAGCAAAAGGAATTTAAAGCTTACTCTCAACATTACTGTAGAATATAGAATTTTAATGAATTGTGCAAATCAAAGGGGAACAGCCCAAACACCAGGTTGGTCAGAAGAGACACAGCTTTGAGCAGCCAGTGGCAAAGCATTGTCATGTGGCGATTAAAGCAGATGACTAATGCTGGATGGAATCAAAGGATGCAAATCTCTACAGTAGACTCTTAAATTGAACTTTGAGCAAGTTCATGAGCAGAGTCTGAGGAAAGACCTTGAGATAAAAAAGCAAGAGTCAGCAAAGATAATGTGGGACAAGACTAAGATACATACAAAATCTTTCGCAGAGCTAATTAGATAAGAAAAAGAGAAACATAAACATAAAGTACTTTCTTTTTACCCACTCTTTGATGAGCAAATATAAAATTTTATATCAAAATCTTACAAAATCATATATAGTTTTGTTGAACTTATTTTAAGTGTGAAATGTAGTTTTCATTAGTTTATATTGATTCTATTAATTGAATATCAATTCTATTAACTAATTCTATAACTGATCTCTAACAGTGCGTCTAAAAGCAAATGAATGAACAAATCAAAGGAAAGAAAGGAAAAAAGAAGGAAGGAATGAAGGAAGAGAGGAAGGAGAGAGGGAGGGAGGGATGGAGGGAAGAAGAAAGAAACAACAATAGCAGCTACCATTCTCATGCTTTGTAGATTGTTCAGGAATGAGTGGAAGCCCCTGAGATTTTTCCTCTTTCTTTGGGCAGTGCATACGGCTTCTTATACACAGTACTTGCCATGACGTGCAGGAGTGTGGATTTCCTCTTGGAGAATCCTTCTTCCTTTACAGTGCAAAGCATTCTGATTGGCTCACCCAAAAGCAGGTTCCAGCTGTTTCCTTATACACCTCAGTCTTATTTTTGAAATGTATAGTGCTTCTGTTTGAGATTTCTGTTCCTTGAACCTGACTTGAAAATGAGTATCCTTCTAGCTTCCCTAGAATCTCATTTCCTTTTTTCAATGAATGAAACTGAATTTCAAGGGAGGTGCTTGGGTTCCATGTTGCTCATTGGTTGACTTACCGTAGACACTGGGTTGGTTTTATTTAAGTAACAGTCAGATTTTCCAGCCATGGCTCCTACCACAGTTATTTTTAAGTATAATATCTCTATATAGGTATTTCCTATCCTGCGTTCATTTCTCCTAAGATTATCTGTGGAGTGCCGACATTCAGAAGATAGAATGGACAGGGTTTGCTGAACAATTGAAAAGAATGAGAAAGATTGGGAAATCTTGTATGATTCTAGTTTAGACAACATTCTCTGAGATGAATACATAGAATAAAAGAGTAGGTTTGTTGGGGAAGATGTTATGTTCACTTTTGGCTATATTTGGTTTGAGGTGCTTGATGGGGTGTCAATATGAAGAAGCTAACGAGGTATTTGGATGTGAAATACTTTATGGTGGAAAGAAGGTAGATCACGAGATCGGGCGACTGGCATTTAAATATTTGCTTGGCAGCTTTCTAGCTGCAGGACTCCAAATGCATAACAAATGTGAGATTTGTTTCTCTCACTGAAGAATGGGAACAGTAGCACTTGCAGGTAAATTCCCACTGTTACTTACCTCTGCTGAGTTCACCTTTTGGTGGCTGAAAACTGATTACATAGACAATGAAAATGGAAGAGTGGAAAAATGAGATAAAATGCTCCTTCCTTTAGAGTATCTTGTAAATGCAACTTCTTATTAACTATTAACTGATTTCATCGTACTTTGGAGTTTCCATTCCCTCTGATGGCGGGGGAAGAAAATCTCAAATAAGCTATTAAAATGTAACAATCTCCTCAAATTTAAAACTGTCTCCTCATAGTGACTATTAAGTCAATTTGAAGAATTTAAAGCTTAAACTCTCTCTTCCAGCTTTTTTTTCCCGTGCAAAACATTTTTTGCCTCCGCATCCAACTTCGTAAGAGGACATCTGAGTGCAGAGGAATGTGTTACTCTCAACCAAGAGGAGACTGCGGTGAAGGTAAGGGCTCGGGAACTGCTGTGTTCCCTGTTAGCTCTGCCAACAGCAAGTGATATAAGGTTAGGTCTGGAAACCTGAATGAGCAGGGCAGAGTCAGCCATCCCACTGCGCTAGTATCCACTGTCGAATTCTGTGTTTGCTAATCATTGCCTTAGGTATGAATTCTAAACTAGTAGTTCTCCTGTCCAGATCTCTGACTTCTGGGGTCCATAGATGCTTTTACCCACCTATACTCTTTTCCAGGACTCATAAAACCTCCTACATGTCATCCAGAGATTGTAGGAGGGGCTGTGTCTGCTGGGTCACAGTCTCGAGCCCATCTATCGTGTCTTTCTGTCAGTTTATATTTGTGGCAACACATAGTATGCTGAAAAAATAAAGAAATTAGAACACAGGACCAGGTATTATTGGATTTTTCTCCAATTTATTTAGTCCCCTTCTTCCTTTCCCTCTCACCCCTCTCTGTCTCTCTACCTCTCTTTCTCTGTCTTCTGTCTGTCTCTCTACCTCTCTTTCTCTGTCTTCTGTCTGTCTCTCTACCTCTCTCTCTCTCTCTCTTTCTCACACACACACACACACACATACACTCTCAAATGATCCTCTTCCCCACATGCCCACCCTCTGTTCTCTCCATTTTTTGCCCCATTTTAGGGATGAAGGTACTAGATATTTCTTATGACTCAAGTAGCATCTTCACCCACGGTAAGGGTCCATGCAAATCTCCCTCCTCTCCAATGGGAAACCTTCCCATGAAGAAAAACTTGCATGCCTTTCTGTCTGGAACCTTCCTTATATCATTATTTTCCCCCACTCTATGGGCCTTTTTATTCTAGAAACTTATCTTTCCCAACATTCCCTAAGAACATACGTTTCATGGATTTGCCTGATGGTAAGAAAAATTAAAAAATGTATTTCCAAGAGGGAGATTTTTAAAAATTTATCATCCCTATTAGATAAAATCGGACAAAGTTTACACAGGCTGCAGATATAAGAGAGAGATTGCAAAGAGGTTTCAGGTTGCATGCTTGCTTGTGACTGATTTTCTGAACTTCTGTGTGGAGAGGTCTTTGGAGACCACAGCTGACTTGGCAGAAAATGGTCATGATTGATTAGCCATGGCCACTATGAGAGTGGGTGAGATGGGTTGCATCAGAGGTTGTACATAATTGCCATCACTGATGTAATAAAAAGGTCACGGAATTTGGGGGTTAAATAGATTTGGCTTATATTCTAGCTTTTCAGCTTGTTTTCTGTTAAATGCACTTATATTCTTAGATATTAATTACTTTTTGAAATACATGTGAAGTCTTTTTAATTTTATATTTTATACATGCACACTCTAGAAGCCTTTAAAAAATTACGTCTTGGCTTTGTGTATCACAGTTTCAAATGAGATATATTTCTTTTAAAAACAAAATAAATTTTGATATCTTGATTCAAAGGTATTTTATCTAGTGTCCATTGGAGTTAATTCTATTAGCAAGCTGCTCCTATTTCATAGGAAATTACTGAATTTTATTTCCATAAAATTCAGGTTATGATGATAAAAAAGGGACATTTTATGTGCCTACAATAAAAATTTGTTTTCTGTTTTATTGTGCCCTGGGAAAATATTCTATCAGGACAAAATTTGAAATAACCAATTAATTTGAACAAATAGTATAAGATTCATTTTTCCCTCTGGACAATTTATCTTTGTTTATGTTATTTCTGTACTTTATATTACTATTTATGTTAAATAATATGTAAATTTTACCTATAAAATGGGAAGTACTGGCTATAGTACCTTCACACTCCGCTAGGATTACTAACATGACTATGCATAACCAAAACAAATGTTTTGTGTGTTTTACCAATTAAACTATGTCTGGGGCCACATTCTTCAATCCATAGGAAGATTCAAATAATGCCGAACTGGTTTGATTTTTTTTGTCAAGAAGAGGACATAAAAGGTGAGCTGGCAGAGGCAGGGACTGGAATGGGTTCCCAGGGGATGTGAACCATTTATTGCTTTTTTCAACCCTAACTGTGCTGCTGGGACAAGGGAAATAAGGAGAGGGAGATGAGTCCTAGAGAAGTGGTGCCCAGGAGTATGAGGAGCTCTCACAATCTGTCAGTGGTGTACCTGGGTTTCTAGGAGAACGTGGTAGAACAGAAGATGTCTGTGGGTTAAGGTGTCATGCCAGCACACAGAGATGACAGTAACATGCAGAACATCAGAGGCTTCAAAAGAGTCAACATTTAAGTGCTGTGAGCACAAAAGAGCAAACAGCCTGGACCTGCCTGGGAACAAGAGTCTCTGATCTTCACCAGAAAGGTCCACAAACTTGCCACTAGCAGAAGGAAAACAGTCTCTCAGGAGGACTCATCTTTCTCCCAACCACAGGCACTTTTGCCCTAGTGGGCCCCTTTCTCCATGCAAAAATATTAAAAATTATATTTTATGACTACGTTGATATAAAGGTAAAAATAATCCAGGCTGGATTCATGGTTACCTATTCATTATTCTTATTTGGTTTTATTTCCTATTTTATTTTTTTTAAAACATGTTTTGTGGATCTCTAAAGATATTGTGGCTAGCCAGTTTTCCCAGCACCATTTATTAAATAGGGAATCCTTTCCCCATTTCTTGTTTTTGTCAGGTTTGTCAAAGATCAGATAGTTGTAGATATGCGGCATTATTTCTGAGGGCTCTGTTCTGTTCCATTGGTCTATATTTCTGTTTTGGTACCAGTACCATGCTGTTTTGGTTACTGTAGCCTTGTAGTATAGTTTGAAGTCAGGTAGCATGATGCCTCCAGCTTTGTTCTTTTGGCTTAGGATTGACTTGGCAATGCAGGCTCTTTTTTTGGTTCCATATGAACTTAAAAGTAGTTTTCCAATTCTGTGAAGAAAGTCATTGGTAGCTTGATGGGGATGGCATTGAATCTATAAATTACCTTGGGCAGTATGGCCATTTTCATGGTATTGATTCCTCCTACCCATGAGCATGGAATATTCTTCCATTTGTTTGTATGCTCTTTTATTTCATTGAGCAGTGGTTTGTAGTTCTCCTTGAAGATGTCCTTCACGCCCCTTGTGAGTTGGATTCCTAGGTATTTTATTCTCTTTGAAGCAGTTGTGAATGGAAGTTCACTCATGATTTGGCTCTCTGTTCGTCTGTTATTGGTGATGGTGCTGGGAAAACTGGCTAGCCATATGTAGAAAGCTGAAACTGGATCCCTTCCTTACACCTTATACAAAAATTAATTCAAGATGGACTAAAGACTTAAATGTTATACCTAAAACCATAAAAACCCTAGAAGATAACCTAGGCAATACCATTCAGGACATAGGCGTGGGCAAGGACTTCATGTCTAAAACACCAAAAGCAATGGCAACAGAAGCCAAAATTGACAAATGGGATCTAATTAAACGAAAGAGCTTCTGCACAGCAAAAGAAACTACCATCAGAGTGAACAGGCAACCTACAGAATGGGAGAAAATTTTTGCAATCTACTCATCTGACAAAGGGCTAATATCCAGAATCTACAATGAGCTCAAACAAATTTACAAGAAAAAAACAACCCCATCACAAAGTGGGTGAAGGATATGAACAGACACTTCTCAAAAGAAGACATGTATGCAGCCAAAAGACACATGAAAAAATACTCATCATCACTGGCCATCAGAGAAATGCAAATCAAAACCACAATGAGATACCATCTCACATCAGTTAGAATGGCCATCATTAAAGTCAGGAAACAACAGGTGCTGGAGAGGATGTGGAGAAATAGGAACACTTTTACACTGTTGGTGGGACCGTAAACTAGTTCAACCATTGTGGAAGTCAGTGTGGCAATTCCTCAAGGATCTAGAACTGGAAATGCCATTTGACCCAGCCATCCCATTACTGGGTATATACCCAAAGGATTATAAATCATGCTGCTATAAAGACACATGCACACGTTATGTTTATTGCGGCACTATTCACAATAGCAAAGACTTGGAACCAACCCAAATGTCCAACAATGATAGACTGCATTAAGAAAATGTGGCACATATACACCATGGAATACTATGCAGCCATAAAAAATGATGAGTTCATGTCCTTTGTAGGGACATGGATGAAGCTGGAAACCATCATTCTCAGCAAACTATCACAAGGACAAAAAACCAAACACCGCATGTTCTCACTCATAGGTTTGAATTGAACAATGAGAACACCTGGACACAGGAAGGGGAACATCACACACTGGGGCCTGTTGTGGGGAGGGGGGAGGGGGGAGGGACAGCATTAGGAGATATACCTAATGTTAAATGACGAGTTAATGGGTGCAGCACACCAACATGGCACATGGATACATATGTAACAAACCTGCACTTTGTGCACATGTACCCTGAAACTTAAAGTATAATAATAATAAAAGAAGATATTGTGAGTCCTGGGCCCTTAATCAAAAATTTTAATTAAGTTTTTGGAAAATTTAGAAGATTTTAATAAAGAAGTTTCAACTATATTTATTAACATGACTGAAGTCCAATCAATTGAGTCCAAACTATTGAGTTACATTTGTTCTAGGTAATGTTCTGCATTATCTAGAATACATTATGGGTTATATCACTATTCCATGAGCAGAATATTATAAGGTGGAGAAATTATACAACCAAATGGTCAAGTTAGTTTTTGCATCAAACTGCCTATTAAATAATTTGTACCAAAATCTCAATTTTTTGACCTTTGGTTATATATTGCAATAAGAAAAGAAAACGAATTACGTTTACAAAATCCTGAGACAACGCTCTATTCAGGAGAATTATTGTTATTGGTTGTTTAATACTTTTATGACAGAATCAAGAAGGTATTTAAAATGAAGTAATAAATTGTGATCAAATATTATATTTTTTAGTTTTTGATGTGTTAAAACCACTCCAAAACTTAGTGACTTACAATAACGATTTTTTTAGCTCAGACTTTGCAGGGTTGAGCTCAGCAGGGCAGTTAATCTGGTCTGAGACAGCCTGGTCTGATCTTGTCCAAATTACCCATGTTTCCGAAGTCAGCTGATGGGTTGCCTAAGATCAGTGAGTCTGTGATGGGCTCAGCGGGGATGGCTGGGAAAATTGGAGCCTGCCTTTACAGGGTCTCTCATCTTGTGCAGGCCAGCCAGGGCTTGTTCCCATGAGAGTGCAAGCTTCTGAAAGAGCGTGGGTGCATGCAAAGCCTTTGTGTTCTGGGATTGGAACTCGCACACATTGCCTCCTCTACATTCTATTAGTTAAAGCAAGTAACAATGTGATCCCTGATTCAGATTACATTTCATCTCTTGATGAGTGAAACTACAAAGTGACTTTGCAAAGGGCCATGAATGCAGAGAAGAAAATAACAAGCAGTCTACCACAGATATTACCATTAGATTTGCCCATGACATGGTTAAAATGTAATTGGCTATCCCCATTAGACTTGCCTTTTTTTTCTTCCAGATGAGGAAATTATAGGGGTCAATATATCTCTATCTTTTGAAGGAATTGAGTGAAAATACTCATAGATCTAGCCACAGGTCTCATAGACCACCAGGGCCATTTGTTTCTCCCAGCAAACTTTGCCAGGTCCTCAGTGCAGGATGACCAGAATGCTTGAAACAACTCCATATTTAGCAAAAGGCTGACTGCAGGGAAAGTAGGATCTGAATAATTTGGGCACTGGCATAAACAGGGAAGGAGGAATATTTTTTGAAGAAGCAACATCAAAAGATAATAAAGCCCTTTGACCGATATCTAGCACTTAAAGTTTTGAAATTTCTCATTCATTGTTCTTAAAAGAATCAAAATAAGGTATAAATTTGAGAAGTCATTCATTTCTAAATTTGGCAAGTTTCCAAAGACCTTGACTTAGAAAAATTGTGGCCACTTAGGTTTATTTCTGAACTTCTGTTTTCCTTCAATGTAGACCAAAATGTAAGCTCTTTGAGGGCAATCATGTTGTTTATCAAGTTTATCACTATTAAGTTTGTCTCTATATTTCAATTGTCTGGAATAGTGCTCGAGATGACAGGTGCTGAAAAAATAGTTTGTTAAGTGCACTAATGAATGAAAGGCACTTCTCTTTGCACCTCAGCAAGCTGATATTGTCCATACTTTCACTATATGACAAGATTCAACATCACTCAAATGAAGGTGTAAAGGGCTGCAAAGTAACTTAAGATACTATCTTTCCTAAGGGTATATTATTTGTCTTGATACTGCAGTATGTTATTTTGTTTCTAATGAAAAGTACAAAATATTTTAAAATCATAAAGATGCTAAACTTTTAATTATAAGCAAACACTGCATATGTGTATATTTATTATCTGAAAGCATAAGTACAGAATGGTTCCCAAATGTTAAAAGCAGGTGGGAGTGGGGAAGAGAGAAATTTTGATAACGGTTTTGTTTTTCGCCACTCAGTAAAAAGATGATTAGAGTTAGGTAAAAATATGTTTTCCGGTTATCATCTTAGAATAGAGACACGGAACACAAAAGCATAGGTAAGCCTAATTAATTGATAATTTTCTCATGAATTTAAAGCAAAACTCAAGCACAAAATATTTGTTTTCTATCTCTGGCATTGCAGTGTTTGCTATTAACTTCTTGTGAAAAGCTGCAGAGAGAGATTTGAGATCCTTGTTTGACTGATGAATTCCTCTTCTGAGTTCTGAAAGGCAGGTACCATTTTCCCCAAATCCATAGATATTTTCAAGCAGAATATAAAACAAATCAGTGTTCAGATATTTGGGGCAAGAGGAAATTTACATATTTTTTACTGAGAGAAAAACATTTTTATAAAGCCAAATGTTTTGCATTTAATTTTTAAAATCACAGCTGGCTGTCTATGTTACTACAAATCCCTAGTGGCTTTTTCCTTGCTCTGTCATATGTGCACAGTGATACCTAGATACACCACAACTATGTGGAACATGTAGGTTTTACTGTTTGAAGTCAGATTGTTAATTTTTCCAAAATCAAGCCTCTCTTTAATCACTGTTTCTCTTTTGAGTTGTTGAGTGTTTTTTAATTATTGTGATTGGTAAGCCCTATTAGTGCTTATTAAGCTAAACGGTCTTTCGGCTTTGAAAACATAGCTTTGATTTTTCAAATCACATACAGAAAAAGATAAACGAAGGCAAATTTGGTAAAATTTACAACGACTTTCAAAAGTCTCTATTATGGATATTTTTAATGCTCAATTGAAACGACTTGTTTTTTTTAAAAGTTTATGTAATTAAATATTGAGATGGAAAAGTGTCAAGCAGCTTTTTGACTAAAGGCATCTTTCTATTACATTAAAGTTTGTAAAAGTAAGTTTCAGGTCCAAATAAATCACACGGTTGACAAATGTTAGGCAGAAAATGCTCACATTTTCTGATTTGGCTGAGAAATTATAGAAGTTCTTTTTTTTTAGCCCATTGCACTCAGCTGATATTGCCACTGTCCTAGGAAGTATGCTCAGAGATCCCAGCATCTCATAGCCAAACTATGGGACACAACAGTATACCTGGCCACTGTTTCTTCTTTTTCTCCTGGTCCTTTGCCTCATTCATTTATTCCAAATATTTGTTGAGTTTTAACTATTTACCAAATACAAGGTGTCTTTAAGTCTTGGCCAAATTGTCACTTGGTTGGTAAAGTTTTATCTGACCTCCCCGAAAAGGAGTAGGGGAGAAATGGAGTTGGAAACTAGAGTTTGGGTACCTGGATTGTGATTTTTAGATGACTTGGAGGACTGTCTGCATTGCATTGTGCATCTAGAAATACGTCCTTCCATTGTTTTCCCTTGAAGGCTCATTACTTGAATATAGCATCTCCTTAAGAAAGAAGAGATGCAAAAGAAAGAGGGGTAGAAAAAAACAGTTTAAGAATTTGAAAGTACACTTTTCTGGGTTCTCATTCAATAAAATGAATGTGTGCCTGAAAACAAATTAGATATACTAGTATCAGAAATCTAATGCTTGTACGCTTAAAGATTTTTAGGGCACCTTCTATATATCCTATATTATTTCATTTTTGTTATCCTTAGCATTTTGGTGTCTTTAAAATATTTTAGCTGATTCTCATGAGCTGAGAAAAAAAAAATCTGTTTTTGCTCCAACTTGTGTTAAAAGACCATTACAATGACCATTACTGGGTTACAAACAAACTGAAAACTTAGTGGTGTAAAACCACCACTTTATCATGCTTTGATGTTGTAATTTAAGAATCCAAACAAGGTGGGAATGGCTTGTCTCTCTCGTATGATGTCTGGGCCCTCAGCTGGAAAGACATGAAGGCTGAGAGTGACAATTAAAGGTGAGCAGCGAAGAGGCTCAAATCAGCTGCAGGCGCCTGGTACCTCAGCCCAAGCATGGTGCCTGGGCGGAGATGATGAAAAGGCAGGAATCGGCTGGAGCAGAGCCTGGGACACCTGCACATGCTTTGGGCTTCTTACAGCACCAAGCTGGGTTCTCAGAAATAGTGTTCCAGGAGACATCTGGAGGATGAACGTTCCAAGAGAACCAGGCAGAAATGGCATGCCTTCTACGCGTTGCTTCCATTTAATTGGTTGTAGTTACATTCCTTCCAGAGCAGTGTCAAGGAATGTGAAGATACGCATCAGAGCTGCATTAACTGCATTAGGGTTGTGTTACTGCAGCCATGGAACGTGGAAGGGAGGTGTAGGGGATGCGGAAGTTGAAAAGAGAACCCAAAAAAGAAAAGGGAAAAGTAAATGGGAAAGAGGGTGTAGTTTATTTCACAGCTGCTTGTTTCTGGCAAACGAGTCTCCATTTGGAGTGCTTACTGATTAAACTTTGGATAGGTTTATGTTTTGCTATCTCCATTCAGTTGATTATTCAAATGGAAATAACTATCTTTTGCCTCTTCCCACTCCTATCCCATCCAAACTAATTCTTCAAGGGTTTCCATTTCTTATGATGTAGTCTGGATGTTTGTCCCCTTCAAATCTCATGTTGAAATGTGATCTCTAGTGTTGGAGATGAAGCCCAGTGGGAAGTGTTTGAATCATGGGGGTAGATCCCTCATTAATGGTTTTGAAGTGGCCTCATTGTCTGGGATGACACCCAAGGCTTGTTGTCTCACAGCCATGGAGATCAAGGACACAGACACACAAAGGGTGAGGTTAGTAGCCGAAGTTTAATAGACGAAAGAAAGAGAATAACTCGCTACTACAGAAAGGGGTCCTGGAAAAATAGGCTGCTGATCTGTGATGAAATGCAGGGGGTTTTATAGATGAGCTAGTGGGGAGGCCGTGTCTGATCTATATAGGGCACAAAAAACCAGTTAGGACTAGGTGTGCCATCTGCACAGGGTGTGAATTGCTGGCAGCTGCCACCCCAATATTTTATTACACAGACAGATTCTCTGCCTGAGCTTCTCCATGTTGCCCATTTCTTTCTTACTATATACCTGCTAATGAAAAAGGGAAGGTGGAGCCCCCATGGTGGACATTCCTCCTCCTGTGCAAGCTTCCAGCTTCCTTATCTATGTTTGCAGCTCCATCTTTCAGGCTGCCCTTTGTTAGAAAAGAAACGATTTCTCGGGCTGCTTTTTGTTAAAAGAGAAGTTCTGCCGAGGACTTCTACCCTCACTATCTCCCTAATTTCTTTCTGTCTCCTGTATCAGTTTGGCACCCTCCCCATGGTAATGAATGAGGTCTGGCTCTGTAAGTCAACACAAGATCTGGTGGTTAAATCCAGATACTTCCTCCTCTCTTTCTTGTTCCCTGTCTTGCCATGTGACACACCTGTTTCCCCTTTGCCTTCTGCCATGAGTGGAAGCTTCCTGATATCCTCACAAGAAACAAATGCTGGTTCTATGCTTCTTGTACAGCCTGCAGACCTAAGAGCCAAAATATATCTTTTTTCTTTAAAAATTACCCAGCCTCAGGTGTTTCTTTGTAGCAGCATAAGAGGGACTAACACAGCCTGTTACATTGCTTACTCAGTTCTCAGTGTTCAAAACCATCTCAGACTCTTTCCCCTCCCTCACACCCAGAGCCAGGTCCATGGGCTGGGACGTGTGCAGTCCCACAGACACCATGCCGAGAAGATCCCCTCCCCACATTTGGTTTAATGCTCTGCACTCAACATCTGGATATTCTTTGTTTCATCTTTGAAATTAATGTTTTGTAAGTGAAGTCTGATGGGACAAAGAGCAACTACAGGAGCAGAGGAGAGGAGAGATGTCAGGCGGTAGGGTTGTGGCCCAGCAGCAGCTGGGGGAACAGGGGCAGTGCACACAGCAGCTGTTCTGTTGGGCAGGCACCGGCGTGCCTTGGGGAAGTCTGTGGGCTAGAAGGCTCTGAGGACATGGTTTGGTAGTACTTGGACCCAAATTGGTGATAGCAGCAGCAGAAGTGACCACGACTAGGAGAGGAAAGAGACTTCACCTGGAGGAAAGGTTAGGCCCTGCACTAAGAAGCCAGCTTCCCCTCTGGCTCGAGCACCTGTCATTGCAGTGTGTGTGCAAATGTTGATTCTCCAGCCAGAGTGCTGGGACAGGAACTGCTGCAATCAAGGAGTGAACTTTCAGTAAGTATTACAAAATAACTGCGTACACATGAACATTGCAATAAACCATATTAGAAAATGATTAGAATTCTATAAGAACTTAAAATCTCTGGTTTTTTAAAGTGCTACAACATTGCAAAATAAATATCCACAGATTTAGAAATGAAATGAAATTCAAATATCATCACATCCAATGGAAACGAACATATTTTCAATAAAATTTCTAATGAAAAATTATTAATAAGAAAGACAATTTTAGACTTTTTTATAATTGAAAATATGGTGATAAAATATATAAACAGCTGTTTTTAATGATACACAAATAAGTTATTTTAATAATGTATCCATACAACCTCCACAAGTTACATGAAATGCCAGAGAAACATTAAAATGCTATTGTATAAGTTTACATTTTAAAATGAATTTACATTTAAAAATTACACAAAATTGATTTGTGTGAAGTTAATTTTTTTTTAGAAAAAATTGTTCCATGGCCTCAACTCTAGCTGTGATAAAACATAAATTTTGTAATAATTTATCAGTAATTTATCTTAATGTTTTTACAGCCTATAAAATGCCCTTAACAGTTTCAATAACATTTACATCAGCAAAAAGACCTTTCTCAAAATTAAAAATTATCAAAACATTATTTGAGATCTTGCATTTACCAAGAGCAAATGTTCACTTTCAATTATTTACCTGAAAACAAAGTATTTTAAATTAAAAGTATGTAATTTGATGACATAAGTCGCTGCAGAAAAGCCCAATAAATTTATGTTCAATCAACATATAACATTAATATTGTGATTTGTTATATTATATATAAACACATTTCATTTCTAAATAAACAAATTATATAAAATTATGATGCCAAAATATTATCTTTCTGCAATTTCGAAGTTTATGTTTTTACTTATCTCTATTACCTCTTCTTATAATGTGTAAATAATAGTATTTTGAAGGAATAAGCTTTGTATTTTATTTTATTTTGTTTTTTGAGATGGAGTCTCACTCTGTCACCCAGGCTGGAGTGCAGTAGTACGATCCCGGCTCACTGCAACCTCCACCTCCCCGGTTCAAGCTATTCTCCTGCCTCAGCCTCCTGAGTAGCTGGGATTACAGGCGCATGTCACCACGCTCAGCTAATTTTTCTAATTTTAGTAGAGACGGGATTTCATCATGTTGGTCAGGCTGATCTTGAACTCCTGACCTCGTGATCCGCCTGCCTCAGCCTCCCAAAGCGCTGGGATTACAGGCGTGAGCCACCGCGCCTGGCCTAAGCTTTACATTTTAATACCTTTATTGGTACTTTTTTCCTGACTTTTGAAAAAGGGGCTCTTTTTTCAGTTTTCAGATTATTTATTTGCGCTGGGCTTTGCAAATTTTGTAGCCAGCCTCGATTGTATCCTATTAATCTAATCAGTTTCCAAATTAAGTTTTAGAACATTACCTCTAAAACCTGTCTCTTTCCCTTCCCCTCTGTTCCTACTGAATTGATAATCACTCCATCACACAGATGAGTGTAACAGTTGCCTAAGAATTTCTCTAGCTTCCAATCTTCTCTCTGCCTTAGTCACACTGTTTCTAAATCATGTCTCTGATTATCTTATTTCCCTGGCCAAGAGTTGTAGCACTTTCCTTTGCCCAATAAATAAATTAGAACCCTTTGCCTAATTAGCTAAGGTCCTCTAATGATCTGCCTTCATTTGACCTTGGAAATCCTTTCTTCTATGAGTTATCTTCAAGAAATCTGCAGGCCAGTCAAACATTGTTGTTATTCTTCAGACTCACCAATCTTTTCCCACTTTCAATTTCTGCTGCTGAGCTGTGCATATTATATATGTTCAAAAGTCAGAATAAATGCATGAATGAATAAGTAATTACAACCATACTTTAGGAAGAAGTTGCTGTGACTCTCTGAAGAGAGTCTTTTTCAGTATGCTTAAATTATCTCCAAAATACGATGAGAAATTAATCCAACTTTAAAACAAGAGTTCACCAAGCACAGAGGAGGATGCCTTTAACGAGCAATTATTACAAAAGTTAGTAAGATCCCAGTTTAGTGGGCTGAACCACTTTTGCTGAGTTCAGCTATTTCATTATTTCAAACCTAGTATTTTCCATTCTGCGGTCCCAAATGCAGATACGATAACCTGCATTTAAATATGTCGGGTAAAATTCTTGCTTCTTACCAAACTATAATCACTTCTCTCTAGTATTTTCTATCACTTCTCTGCAGTTCAAAATCTATATTGTCAGTATTGGCTGTCCTGCTAGATTTTAGTCTGTGGTTTTCAACTGCCTTTTTTCACTGCTCTGAATTGCCTCAAACCCATGAGAGCAATAAAGAAAAAGGCAGCGAGAAGTTAAAGAAGAGAGCTGATGTGATCACGAACTATTTATGGAGAAATGATGTTTGGTCTGAGACCTAAAAAGTGGGTAAGATTTTAACAAGACAGGTGAAAGGGTAAAATCATGAGCTAGCAACCAAGATTTGCCATGGTCTGAAATACGGCCAAAGGTCCAGTCTTTTGAGATGGTTAAATGTATATTAAAGGAGCAATTGCCTGGAAAAGCAAATTAGGAAGACATAAATCATGCAAGAATTTAGATGTCATGCCTAGAAGCCTATTAATCATTCTGTATTCATGGTAAAATTTGGAAAGTTTTGAGCGAAGTGATGCCATAATCAGAAATATTTTGGTGGAAATATTCTGACAGCAGTATATAGGATGAATTGCAAGGTGAGGGAAGTAGGGTACCCTTGTATATTTATTAATTATTTCTTTAATTTTCAAAGCTCTGTTACTGCTTTTAAGTTCAGCATTAAAACACCGCAGGAGGCATCACTTTGAAGGGAAAACTTTCCCAGAAATCTTATAATTTTGCCCAGATAATACAGCAAATAATAAACTCATAATGATTCACTTCAATAGGAACACTAAATTAGCCACAGGAAAGTATCCAGTCTAGTGAGTCCATAAATGGAACAAATGGGCTTTCAAAAGGAGACTTCTGGAGATGATTTCCTTAGGTTCTTAAAATTTCCAAATGATAGGACGTCTGTATTAAACTATACCACAATCTGTTCAACATAGGTGCCATGACACTACATTCAGAAAGTAATCACAAGACAGAAGACATTCAGCAATGAATGTGAACAGGCTAAGAGTGGTAGGAGAGAGCATCAGGCCACTTATAACACGTGTTTAGATTTCAGCCTCTTACCTCCGGCTAGAGAGAAATTTTATCAGTCAGTATTTGGTTTCAAAAAAAGAAACTACCTAGTGTTTCAAGCAATAAACGATTTATTGCAGGTGGTTTCGAAGGCCCTGGAAGAAATACAGCTGTCATACTTAGGTAAGGTCAACTGTAGGTCCTAGTTTTGTGTCAAGCATTCAAAGAATCAGGAAGTTACTATGCTGCCAGGTCAGGATCTGAAGGAAACACTACACGGTCACAGCTGCCTGCACCACCAGGTCAGGTGCTTTGTATGAGAATACCTGGAAACTGTTGAAAAACCTCACGACTCTCAGGGACAGGAACCTGTCTGCTAGTGGTGAAAGAGAATCGTGGTTTCTGCTTCTCTCCTGCCTTCCCTGGTTCATGCAAGTGCTTAATCTGTTTTTTCAAACTAGCACTCGTTTCACACCCTTTTATGCGCTCTGCAATATTACAGAGACTGGAGCCTAGGAATATCATTTGCAGTACATATACACCATGGAATAATATGCAGCTATAAAAAAGAATGAGATCATGTTCTTTGCAGGGACATGGATGGATCCAGAGGCCATTATCCTTAGCAAACTAACACAGGAACAGAAAACCAAATACCACATGTTCTGACTTGTAAGTGAGAGTTAAATGATGAGGACAGATGGATACACAGAGGGGAACAACACTCACTGGGGCCTACTGGAGCGGGGAGGGTGGGAGGAGGGAGAAGATTAGGAAAAATTACTAATGGGTACTAGACGTAATACCTGGGTGATGAAATAATCTGTACAACAAACCCCCATGACATAAGTTTACCTATGTAACAAACCTGCACACGTGCCCCTGAACTTAAAACAAAAGTTAAAAAAAATCTGCATAAAGCTATCCTCCAAAATCAAGTTAGTAAGGAATAATGATCTTTGACTACAGGGCATTGTCTATGATAGTGGTTCAGAATTGTTTTTTGAACTAGGGCTAGAACTTGCTTGCAGATAGCTATGTCTATTTTATAGCAACACAGGAAGAAGACATACTGGGAAAGGGTTTCCCTAAAATATCCTCTTAACCCAAGCTTCCATTAGAAAGTCAGAAGTTTTATGATCTAGTATGGAATTTCGTAAGGGTTAGGAACCTTTCTCTCAGTAAGACAAAAGCATGCACAAATGGGCCCTTATTAAGCTAGTCTATCTATGTGATTATTAATTTATTCAGCTAATAATTATTGAGCATCTATTATATCCCAGACATGGATAATGAAAATGGAAACATTAATGGCCATATTATTTGAATATAATACTATTTACTGAATCATTTTTCTATTTTAGACACTTAGAGAGTTTTCATTTATCCTCTATTATAAATACAACTCTAATGAAGAACTTTGCATGTAAATCTTTGTCTTTCTTTCTGATGATTTCTTAATGCCTTCACTGATGATTATTTGATTGAAAGGAACAAAAATGTGTTCAAGTAAAGAGGTAGTTTCAATAAGGGCACAAGGGATGTGGATTGGTATGCACAAGACCTAGTGTAATTTTTTCATGAAACATAAAAAAGACCTTCAAGGAAGATGGAACCATTGTTCCAGGCACTGTGCTAGGAATATAGCGGTGAATAAGTGAGACATATCTCTATTCCCTAGAGCTGTCAGCTTAACCTTTGTCACTCTTCCCATTCATGCTTATCTAGAGCATCTATGGCCTTGGTCCACTTCTTTCCTGCCTTCTTTGGGACTTCACTCTATCAGTTATATATATTTTTTCCTATTTTCCTAGCATTTTCTCTCCACTTTTTCTTCCACTTACATGTTATTAACAAGATCAAGTTTTTCCACTTTAAATCACCATTCTTCCATAGATCTTATGCCCCCTTATAGAGTCTATTCTATTCTCTCCTTCCCTTCTCAGCTAAACCTAATTTCTCCTGCTCGTAGTCCCCACTTCCTCATTTCCCACTCACTATATAATCCATAGCAATCTACTTCATATATTCAATACTCCAGTGAAGCTGCATTGGTAGAGGTCACACATGACTCTAATAATCATAGTTTCAATAAATACTCTTTAATCACTGTCTTTCTGGACCTCTCTGTTGTATATAACACAGCTGACTGGCTATATTGTAATGCTCAACTCTTTTAAATGACAAAAATCTTTTCTCGTTTTCCTTCTTTTGATCTGATTGCTGCTTCTCAGTCTTTTTTAATGGGCTCTTTATTTACTTCCTTCTCCTAAAAATTGGCTTTTCACAGGATTTTCTCCTTGACCCATTTCACTGTACCCATATATCACCTAACATAATCTAGATTGCCTTCAGCGAGTTAATATACACCATAAAATTGTAATGAAGAATTCTTCATACATGTGGATGCTTTCTGGGGATGAGGTTCATAGCTTTCATTATAATCTCAACATGATTCACCAAAAGTCAATTTAAAATCCACTGAATGCTGTGCTATATCTTATCTATCAGTTCTTGTGATTTTTTGATATCTCCAAAATCCACCTAAGCTCCTCTCTGAGGTTTAGGTTCAATCAAATCTGTTCACTTTGCCAGTAGTGAGTTTTCTTACTCCTTATTATACTTTTCAAGGAATTTATTTCCTCGTTCCCTTATACCTTTTAGTTCCTGCTCACTTTCCATAAACCAGCACAGGTGTCATTCTCTCCAAGGTATACCAGCTCAGGTATCATCCAAAAAATCCAGAAAAAAAATCCATGTTTTAACTATCTCTTTTCTGGTAACAAACTATGAGTTCAATAGTTTTAAAAAGTAAAAAAAAAAAAAAATCCTACTCTGTAATAATGGATCACCGTTCTTCCTTTTTCCTTCCTTTGTGCCTCTTTTCTAATTTTCTCCCCTCTTTGCACTGCTGGATCCAACTCTCTGGTATTAAATTATATTTTTTCTATAAAATACACACTTATGTAAAACATTCATGTAAGAATAAATGGTATTTTTTGTGTGCTCCCATACCACTTTGTTGTGGAACTGCATGGCAATTGCCTATTATTATGTCAACCTTCCCTATTGGCAAATATTTTACATAATGCCTTGGGCAGTGTCTTATTCCTCATTAAAATTCCAGTGATTAGTGAATACTATTTAATGATGAAACTAAACCTGACTTCTTTTGCTCTTTTATTATATTTTTCAAATTGTACAGAAAATCTTTTTTATATGACATGGCATTAGTTTCACTCTCGCCTATTTTATGACATCAGGGTTTTTTTTTTTAATTCAAAAGAAATTACTAGTTTGTTTCGACTTTGACCTGTGAAGGGCTTGAAAGGCATCTCCCCATCACTTTAATATATAAAAAAAAAAGGTAAAAAAAATAACCTCTTTGACTTTAGTTAATGACTTTTCTTGGACTCATTAGAGAATTGAGTTCACAGGACAAACTGCCACCCCCCAAATCTGGAAAGAAAGACAAATATAGAGCGTCAAAGCTGAATACAGAGAATCTCAGCTAAGTCTGGCCTATGTGGAGTAGATGTCACAGCAGACATAAACTGAAAGAAGCATTGAAATGGTAATTTTGGTAAATTGCTGGAGACTGAGTGTGGGCTAAGTGTGAGAACTCTTGTTGGCACAGCCTCATGGAAGCCACCCAGATTCTGATGGTAAAGATCTAAGAATAATACCCCATATTTTTGAAAGGTAGAAGAGAAAAGTAACCATATCAAAATATGCACAAAACATTTCCTATAACAAAGGACTATTCTTCAAGAGAAAAAACTTTACCAGATCTTTATCAAACCAGAGTGAAGGTTATTGTCCAACTCCAGTATCCTGTCTCACCTAAGGGGAGAAACAGAAAAGCTAAGAAACAATTGGGAAGGTAATAAGCCAGGACCATGTGACCACTAAAAGGCTGAGACTTACTTGTTAGATTATTGAAGGCTCCCTCCCTCATACCCTACAACCACATCAGTCAGGCTCCAGTCTAGTAATAGTGGGCTACAATGCGAAGAGCCGCAAGCTGCAGACTCTGCTTAAGAATGAGTTCTTGGCCGGGCGCGGTGGCTCACGCTTGTAATCCCAGCACTTTGGGAGGCCGAGGCGGGCGGATCACGAGGTCAGGAGATCGAGACCACGGCGAAACCCCGTCTCTACTAAAAATACAAAAAAAAATTAGCCGGGCGTGGTGGCGGGCGCCTGTAGTCCCAGCTACTCGGAGAGGCTGAGGCAGGAGAATGGCATGAACCCGGGAGGCGGAGCTTGCAGTGAGCCGAGATTGCGCCACTGCACTCCAGCCTGGGCGACAGAGCGAGACTCCGTCTCAAAAAAAAAAAAAAAAAGAATGCGTTCTTAGGGAAACCCAAAGACCCGAAGGTAACCAAAAAACAAGCACATCAGGAGAAACTGAACTCTCTGGCACTTACAGCTATAGCAATCATTAAATATACATAACTCTTAGCCATATTGATATAAAATCTGAGAATAAAGGCTTATTTACTGCATTTCCTATTACCGGATAAACTGTGTCCAGCTTTGAACAAAAATTATAAAGCATGCTAAGGGGCAAATGAAAAAGCAGCCTGAAGAGGCAAAGCAAGCTTTAATACCAGATTCAGATATAATGTGCATTTTAGAATTAATATAACTGATAGGTTAAGAGAGCTAATAAAAAGTAGGCAACATGCAGAAAAAAAAGAAAGCACAAGATGGATAAAGTTAGCAGAAAGATGAATACTTTAAGAAAGAATAAGAGTAAATGCTAGAAATAATAAACAGTATAATAAAAGAGTACGTCTGATGGGTTCATCAGGTGATTAGACAGAGCTGAGGAAAGAATGTGTGAGCTTGAAAATAGATCAACAGAAACTTTCCAAAGTAAAATGCAAAGAGAAAAAAATAAATTTTAAAATCAGAACAAAACATCTTGAATTCTGGGATAATTTTATAAAGTATGATATATGCATAATGTGAGTAATAGGAGAAGAAATAAAGTAGAATAAATATTTAAAGTAATAATAAATGAGAATATTCTGAAATTAATTATAGTTACCAAACCATAAATTTAGGAGGTGCAAAGAACACAAAGCAGGTGATTACCAAAATAGTTACTCATAGCCAAATTGTATTCAAATTGCAAAACACTGAAGACAAAAAATCTTTAAAGAAGCCAGGAAAAAAAGGCCATCTTACTTATATAGGAAAAAAATAAAAATTATGCAGACTTCTCATCAGAAACCATGCAAAGAAGAAGAGAATGAAATGAAACATTTAAAGTAGTTAAAGAAAAAAACACACAGAACCTAAAATTCTACATGTATTGAAATTATTCTTTAGAAGTTTCTCTAACAAATATAAGTTGAAAAAATCTGTTGCAGTAGACATGCCCTGCAAGAAATGTTAAATGAAGTTTTTCAGAAGGAATAAATATTATATAGGTCAGAAATTCATATATACATAACAAAAGAGTGTCATAAAATTAATAAAAATTAATTCTTTTCTTTTTCTTATTATTTAATCTAATAGTTATTCAAATTAATAATGGTAAAAATATATTGAGTGATTATAGCTTATGAATAAGTGAAATAAATATAGCAATGTTACAAAGAATGGGGGGAAGAAATTGGTAATATTCTTTTATAAACCACCTGCACTACCTGTGAAGTGGTACAGTGTTACCTGAAAGTGGATGTAGGTTTTTAAAAATATATATTGCAAGGTATAGGGGAACTATTTGGTGTTTTCTAAAAAAAAATACATACCATATGCTAAGAGGGGAAAAATGGCATTATACAATTTAATTAAATTATCTGATTCAATTAAATCAGAGAAAGCAGAAAAATAACAAAAATAAAACAAAAGTACAACAAATAGATAACATTTACGAATATGGTAAATATTAATCTACCTATATGAATAACACTTTAAATGTGAATGATCTAACAAACAAACTCAAAGGCAGAAATTGTGAGAGTCACTAAAAATATAAGGCCCAATCATATGTTAACAACAGGAAGTCTACTTTAAATATAAAGACACAAGTAGATCAAAAGGATTGATGAAGCTGTATTGTATTAACACTAATCAAAAGAAAGCTGGTTTAGCTGTACTAATTTCAGGCAAAGCAGACTTCAGAACAAGGAAAATTTTCAGGAATTGAGAAGGGAATTACATGACGATAAAAGGATTGATTCTCCAAGAAGACATAAAAATCCTTAACATGTGTGCTCCTATAAACAGAGCACCAAATTCATGAGGCAAAAATGAAGAGAACTGCAAGAAACAATAGACAACCTGCTATTATAGCTATTATAGAGACTGCAACATGCCTCTTTCAGTATTTGCTAGATCCAACAGGCAGAGCACTGCTAAGGAAGTAGTTGAACAGTACCATGAGATAAGTTGATCTAATTAACATTTGTAGAATACTTCATTCACCAGCAGCAGAAAACACATTATTTCAATTTTCCATTGAATATTCACCAAGATAGACCACATTCTTTACCGCAAACACACTTTAACAGAAAGAATAGATATCATGCAAAGTGCATTCTTAGACCAAAATAAAATTATATTAGAAACAATAACGGAAAGATATGTGGAAAATCCCCCAAATATGTGGAGATTAAACAATATACTTCTAAATAACAGGTTGGTCAAGGTAAAACTCTTAAAAGAAATTTTTAAAATATTTTGAACTTAACGAAAATAAAAATATGACCTTAAATGTTGTGGGATACAGCAAAAGCAATGCTTGGATGGAAACATATAGCATTAAATTCATATATTAGAAAAGAAGAAAGATCCAAAATTAATTAAGCTTCTACCTAGGAAACTGAAAATAAAGAACAATTTAATCCTAAAGCAAGAGAGAAAGTAATAAAATGTGAGTAGAAATCAATGAAGTTTAAACAGAAAGCCAATACAGAAATTCAACAAAGTAAAAAGGTGGCTCTTTGGAAATACCAATAAAATTAATAGGCCTCTATCCAGGCTGACTAGAAAAAAAAGAGACAGAAGACAAAAATTATTGACACTGAAAATAAAAACAGAAGTCATCAATACTGATTTCTTAACCATTAAAAGGAGAATAAAGTAGTATTATAAACAACTTTGTGACAACAATGTTGGTAATTTATTTGAAATGCGCCATCTCCTTGAAAACACAAACTACCAAAGCTCAACACAGCTGAAATAGAGATACGGAATAGGCTTTTATCTTTTAAAGAAATTGATTGATAAATTATAATCTTAAAAAAAAAACAAAGCACCAATCTGGATGGTTTCATTGGTGAATTCTCCCAACAATTTAAAGAAGAAATGATAGGAATACTCTACAGTCTCTTCCAGAAAAGAGCAAAGACTTCTTAACTTGTTCAATAAGGCCGACGTTACCCTAATACCAGAGCCAGGTAAAGACATTACAAGAAAAGAAAACGAAATCAATATATCTCATGAACATTTATATAGAAAAACTTCAAGCACACTATTAGCATATAAAAATGTACCACACAAACTACATAAAAATCAGTGTTAATCAATACCTATGAAATACCTTCCTTTTATAGTAAAAAGGTTAGTTTAACATTAATATTGTAAATCACAAGAAAAATTAAAATCTCATTGTAGTCAACAGTTTTAATTATATATGCTCAACATATTTTTCAGTATTTACAGCATGAAACTGCAGACTCTCATATATATTTAATATTCTATAAATGGTGATTACATGGCTCTTGAATGAAGGAAATTCAACCACTCTGATTTTATTTACTAATCTCCAGTAGATAACTTGATGAACAGCAAACTACTCTAAATCTAAAATCCAAACCAAGATACAGGAAAAGCTAAAGAAAAGAATGGTACAAAATTGAATAAAATCTTTCTATATTACTGAGAATTGTTGATCCTAGTTATGAAACACATATTTTCATGCTGCATATACCTATTTGTCAAAGCTACTTGTCTCAAAGTAGCAGATGAAAATAATTAAACTACCCATTTCATTGTGCTCAGCTTACCAAAAGCAGAATGAGTGTTATCATGAAACACTTTATTTGTAAAAATGGTCAACAAATTAATGATTATTAAAATAAACTTTTCTCAGAAATTAAATATTTTAGGCAATAATAACATGCTTTTCTATTTGCCGATTCTTTCAATTGCCCTCTGCTTAGCTCAAACTCCTTGGTGCAGCTAAACTCATAACTCAAACGTTTCTTCCTTCCTTAATTGCTTCAAGTTGCATCTGAGGCTATGCTGTGAGGAAGCATCATGCTGACACTGTCAACCCCACGTAACTTAAAGGAGCAAATTATCAGGGTTTTTTTCCCCCTAGCTATCTAGACTATTTATTCACCAATATGTCAGAGAGGCAATGTCTGCTTTTAGGACACTTATGTCTTATATGATGTATTTGCCATTTGTCATTGCAGCAAACTGAGAGTGCCTAGGCCTTTACCTGACTGTATTAAATAAACTTTAAAATAAAGAATACATTTTTGAAAAGTTAAACTTAATAGTCATTTATGGTTTTTATTAGACATCTTCATTGACTTGTCATTTTATGTCTTTAAAATATGCTTCCATTTGTCAATGAAATATTAAAATGTATATTTTCTCTTTTATATAAATGATAACCTTTAATGAAATGTCTAGGACGGTTTCAGAAAAGAAAAGACATACATTTTAGAGTAATTGCATTGTTTTCCTCTTAGAAGGCAATTCGTAGACATTGTATTCACCATAACCTCCCTATTGTTAACTCCTTCCGGACAGGTTCTGAATTCCATTCTTCATTATGTTCCCAGAACCTAGTACAGTGCATATCATATTTAGTGGTCATTAAATGTATTTTAACTAACTGGGCCGTGTTATCAAATCACTAAGACAGCAGTAATAAAAGATGGCAATGTATGTCCTACTTGAAGAGAGAACTCCACATGTATAGAGGTGAACATTGGATCAATTTTCTTTTTTGACCAAAAAAAAAAAAAAAATTCAGGAATAGCATAGTTCCAGGTTTAGACATTGTATTAAAATGAATGGGGACAGTTGGCAATTTTATTTGGGAAACAATTAACAAATTAATTCAACACTAGTCCATATGTGATGTAAAAGTTACCATACACATAGTTTGCACCTGTGAATGAACAGCTGTTCAGTCATCATAATGATAGGGGATTTGCATATAGTCCTTCATTCTTTCAAGGTAATTTGCAGCTCCATTATGAATCAATGAACACAATATATTGAATCATTTTACCAAGACAGTGATATGCTCAATTAACGGAATAAAAGTTAACCAGAAGACCAAGATCATGGGTATGGCTGTCTCAAGTCAGAATAAGTTTATTCCAGCTGAAAAAATGATCACTTTACAGATACAGTAATACATTCAAGATGTCATTGAACCTACGAAGATTGGAATGCCACTTCCTAAAGTTCAATCATTTGGGGAACACCTCTGCATTTTTTTTTTTTGACACAGAATCTCACTGTGAAGCCCAGCCTGGAATGCAGTGGAGTGATCGCAGCTCGCTGCAACCTCTGCCCTCCAGGTCCCAGTTCAAGCAATTCTCCTGCCTCAGCCTCCCATGCATTCTTGTTAAAATGTCTGTCTGTATATACATAACCCTATCAATAATTAATATTTGTAATTTATTATTTTACTGTGTATTTTTCTATAAAAGAAAGAAAATATTATATAGATGGAGTGGATGTCACTTTTGTCCTTCAGGACCAGTTTTTTTCAATTTCCCAAAAATAGCTCCTGTTATGAATTTAGCACCCATTGAGTGAGCCATCCCTATTGATACATATAGACATAGATTGTTCATTTTATCCATTCTCCTATTTGTAGACATAGCTTGTTCTCACTTTTTTTTTTAAGTTTCAAGAACTGCTACAATGAATAGTTCCATAAGTGTCTCCTGTTACACATGAGCAGCCTTTACAAATGTGCTAAACATTGAAAAATTCTTCCAAAGTGGTTGCACCCAATTACCTCCCACCTGCAATGTATGAGATTTCCTTTTTCTCTACAACTTCATCGAAATGTGGTGTTACCAGAGTTTTAAAAATATTTTTTGTATGTCAATCTGATTATTGTGCAATGGTATGCCACTGTTTTTTAGATTTGCATTTCTTCAATTACTAGTAATGCAACTATATTTTCATATATGTGTTAGTCATTGCGTTTCCTTTTTTCTAAATTGCCTTTTCAAATGCTTTGATTATTTTTCCATTAGGCAGTATTTTCCACCTTGATTCTTAATTAATTCTTGTCTACATTGCATGTTGCAGATATCTTTTCTCAGAATGTAACTTGTCATTTTACTTGGCTTATGCCTTTTTTGGCAAAAAAGTGTATATATTTTGCCATAGTCAAACATTTGTTTGTGCTATGTTTTTCTCCATGACTTGTATTTCTAGGTTCTTATCTAGGGAACCTTTCCTACTCCAAGGTCATAAATATAATATCTATTTTATTCCAACAGTTTTAAAGTTTATTTTCACATTTAAGAATGTGACCCCCTATGATTTTTCTTATGTTTGGTGTAAAACAAAGTTATACATATATATATATAGTTATATATATATATATATATAATTATATATATATTATAAAGCCAGTTTTATATATTATAAAACCTTAACATTTATTAAACGGCTTATCCTTCGCTAATGAGTAAAATAATTCCGCAGTCATACATCAAATACCTCATATACAATATCTGGCATTGGACTCTCTAATGTTTTCCATTTTTAATTAAAACTACACTGATAAAATACTGTATTAATTATTATAGATATATATAAATGCTTGGGGAGGGCAAATCTCCTATGTTTATTTTTCTTCAGATAGATTTTTATGCTTTTATTCCTCTATATGCATTTTAGAATCAGTTTCCTTATTTTCAGCAAATATCTTGTAGAAATGTTGATTGGCGGGTTTCCTTACATCTGTAGATATTTTGATGAGAAACAACATTTGAAAATTACTACTGCACCTTCTCATCCTTGAACTTACCCAGTTACATAAAATGCAGTGGTGAACAAAGAAGGACCAGACCAATCACTTTCCCGTTGAAGTCTGTGATCAAAAGGGAGGAGACAAACAAGGAGGGAATCAATGTATGGAACATGAGTTGGCGAAGGATGCTACAGAGAAACAGCCCAAGAAAGTGGACAGAGGATGCCAGGACAGAAAACAGAACTTTATGTGGCAAAGGAATTAGAGACGGCCTCACTGATCATGTGACATTTGAACAGAGACCCAAGAAAGTCAGGGGTGTTTTGGGGACAGGCATTTTGAATAGAGGGAACCAACAGTGCCAAGACTCTAAGACTCTAAAGTGGAAATTTCCTGGTTCTAGGAAAAGCAGAAAGACTGAAAGACTGGAGCAGGGTGAGTGGAGATGAAAACAAAGGGTAGCGCAGTGGGTGAGGTCAGAATTGCAGTAGGGACTAGACCAGGGACCTCGCAGCAACCTGTTACGGACTCTGGCTTTATTCTGAATGAGAAACGAAGACTGGCAAATTTTAGATGGATCTACCCTGTATTGTAGAAGGATTGCTGTGCCTGCTGGTGATGAGAATACACTGCAGAGGGGCACAGGCAGAAGGAAAGAGGCTAGCTGTGAAAGTAGCCCACTGATGACTTCATTTTATGTCCTTCAATAACAATTTTATAAAAATTCCTAATGTTCTCCTACAACTTATGTTAGATACTGTTGATATGTACATATCTAACATATATAGATATGTTAGATACTGCAAGATTAGTTGGCTCTTTTTATTTGCTCTAACAGATTATAGAATTTTTCTCAGCTTTTTCAGGTATACCATCATAGCTTCTGGAAACAGTAATGACTTAATATCTTAGATATCTTCTTTCTCTTCCTTTTTCACTTTACTTTGTATTAGTATCAGTATTTTCCTTTGTGTGTGTGTGTGTGGTTGTTGTATTTTGTCTTTGTCTTACCTAGGTCCTCTGTTAATTTTGACACAATTGTGATTCGTTAAAGTTTCACTGATAATTACGCAGCTTGTTTCAAATTTTTAATAAATATCTTTTACCAGATTGAAGAAGTTCTCTCATCCTAATTTAGTAAGAGTAAGTATCATAGGCAAATGTGAAATTTCATCAAATACTGTTTCTACACCTTTTGATGTGTTTATATTTTTTTCTGTTATGATTTGTCATTGTAGTGAATTACATTGATTTCTTTTTCTGATAATGAGCCATTCTTACATTCCTAGGATAAATGTACTTGGCAGTAATGTATATTTTAATACACTGTTTTGTGTATTTTTTAAAAGGAATTTTCATTAATATACTTGTATTTATGTTTATAAATTAGATTTGACTGCGGTTTTCTTTTCTTGTTTTTTCCTTGTTTAATTTTCATACCAAGTTCGTACTTGCTTTATGAAATGAGTTAAGTTGATGCCATCTAAAAAAAATGTAAAGAGTAGAAATATTTTGTACCTTCAAGGACTGGCAATATTTATCTCAGACATTGTCTGTACCAAAGAAATTGATAATTTTTCTTGTCTTGTCTTGTCCTGTCCTATCTTGTCTTTTTTTTTTTTTTTTTTTTGAGACAGTCTCACTGTGTCACCCAGGCTGCTGGAGTGTAGTGGCATGTAATCTGGGCCCACTGCAACCTCCACCTCCCGGGTTCAAGCGGTTCTCTGCCTCAGCTTCCCCAGTAGCTGGGACTACAGGCGCGCCACCACGCCCAGCTAATTTTTGTATTTTTAGTGGAGATGGGGTTTCAGCTTGTTAGCCAGGCTGGTCTCAAATTCCCGACCTCAAGTGATCCATCTGCCTTGCCTCCCAAAGTTCTGGGAATTCAGGTGTGAGCCACCGTGCCTGGCCAAATTGAAAATTTTTCTATATTAGAATTGAGAATCCTTTGAAAGACACAAAAAAGAAAGTGAAATAACAAGCCAAAGATTAAGAGAAGATATTTGCAATATGTATAACTGATGAGGAACAACATCTAGAAAATACATGAAATACTTATTTAAAATTAAATTGAAAAGGTAATACAAAACATTAGTAAAATCCAATACATTAATATAACAACATAATATAAGAGAGTAAGCACTTTACAACAGAAGAAATCCAAACAGCCATTAAATATAAACAGATGCTGAACCTTATTAGTAATCAATAAAATGCAAATTATTACCACAGTGATACCACTATATCCCATCAGGTTGAGAAAATGTAAAAGTCTGGCAGTACTACAGTTTGAGGAGAAACAGAAATTTTCACATACTACTTTTGGGAGTGTGAATTGTCACAACTATTTTGGCAAACAAAATTATGCATTCCAGTCCTAGGTACTGAATTTGTAGACACATATAACCAGAATAATATATAAAAACGTGCCTAGCAGCATTATTCTCAGTAGCTCCTAAACTGGAAACAAACCAAATGTCCATCAATAGCAGAATGCACAAGTAAATTAAGGCAATTTCTATAATAGCATGATAGAAAGCAATGAAAATAAATGAGCTATGGCGACTCACAACTAGATGGCTGAATTTTAAATATGCAGTGTTGGGAGAAAGAAACCAGACACAAAAAAGTGCATAGATTATAAATTCACTTATATAACATTCAAATACAGCCATAACTAAACGTATTTTATTGTGCCAATTTATTATTGCTGTGTGACTAATTCCCCCAAAGCTGTGTGGCATAGAATAACAGCTACTTTATTATTTTATTGAACCTGTGGGATTAGAGATATGGCTTCTCTCTGCCTCATAATGTTTGGGGCTTCAGTCTGGGAGACTTGCATGGCTAGAATGTCTCAAATACGTAGGAGCTGGAACCAACAGAAGGTTCTTCCTCCACGTCTCCACCTGGGCTCAGCTGAGATTGTTGGTCACAGTGCCTACAAACAATCCGCCATGTTGATTGGACTTCTCACAGCATGAAGACTGTTTCTGTGAAGGCGTTTATGGAGAGTAGGCAATTAAGGAGACTTGGGCAAAGGCTGCATAAGCTTGAAAATCATATAGTGTCATTTCTGCCACACTGTACCAGTCAAAGAGGTCAAAACCCTGCCAGATTCAAAAAGAAGGAATATAAGCAAAATTCTCAATATGGAGTGTGTCAGAGGATCTGACAATTCCGATAAAAAGTCTCCATCCCACATTGGATCCCCATCTCATTCTTCCTTCTTGGAGGCAAATGTTATTACTAGATTTTTTAAAATTCTCCCACTATCTGTTCATTAAAATATGTATTATATTATTTGTCTTACCTAAATAGTATTATATGTACTTCGATGCCTTGTTTTATCTCCCATTATTACTGGGTTTAAACACTTGCAAATATCCCTTTTAAACAGAAAGATCTTAATACTCCACCAGTTAATAGAATCAAGCTAAACTTTAGTAACTTTACTTTCATTGTACTAATTTTAATTACCATCTACTTATGGCAAAGAAGAATTCCTTTATAATTAGGTAAAATTTTAAAACTTGAGTCCATTTAAAGAAAAAACATAAAAGTCCAAAGGACATTCCAATCAAGATAGCCCTAGAATCACTGAAAGAATCATTAAATAATATAGTCAGGACGCACACAGTGGCTCATGCCTGAAATTCAGCACTTTGGGAGGTCAAGGCAGGAGGATTCGTTGAACCCAGGCATTCAAGACCAGCCTGGCAACATAGGGAGACCCTGTCTCTACAAAAAATTTTAAAATTAGCCAGGCATAGTGGTGCATACCTCTGCTCCCAACTACTTGGGAGGTTGAGGTAGGAGGATCACTTGGGCCCAGGAGATTGAAGCTGCAGTGAGTCGTGATCATACCACTGCACTCAGCCTGGACAATAGAACAAGACCCTGCCTCAAAAAAAAAAAAAAAGGGAATATAATAAGCAATTATGAAAGAATGAATACAAGTGAACTGAGAGGATGTGCATTGCAAAAACAAACCTAAGTCTAGTGAATTATACACTGTAGATAGTACTTTTACTACTATTAGTTTTGTTTTTGTAAGATTTGGAACTAAATTTCTGTAAGACAAAAATACGGAATTCAAAACGGAAAAGGATAAAGGAGTAGTTAAAACATGGTAAGTTGCTTATTTTCTGGTGAGAAGGATGAGAATACTGAAAACCTCATAAAGTTCTTAAAAATTAATATTTAATAGCAAAACAAGCTGTAAATTTAGGATCAACATTAGCAAAGCATAGCAGAAGGCTGGTCGAACAAAACAACTATTAATACAGTGCAAGAAGAAGGAAAAATGAGACAAAGAAATGAGATAAAAAAAAAGGCCTGGCATATAAAAGCTACCAGATATACACAAGCAACATCAGTGTGCTCTTTTAAACATTGTTGTAATTGTAAAGTGTTGCTCCAGATTCTCTGACACACTCTATATTGAGAATTTTGTTTATATTCCTTCTTTTCTAACCTGACAGGGTTGTGACCTCTTTGACTGGTACAGTATGGCAGAGGTGATGCTATATGATTTTCAAGGTTATGCAGCCTTTGCCCAAGTCTCCTCAATTGCCCACTCTCCATAAACGCCCTCTTAGACACCGTCTTCATGCTGTGAGAAGTCCAATCAACATGGCGGGTGGCTTGTAGGCACTGTGACCGACAGTTCCAGCAGAGCACAGGTGGAGAAATAGGGGAAGAACCTTCTGTTGGTTCCAGCTCCTACCTGTTTAAGACATTCTAGCCATGCAAGTCTCCCAAACTGAAGCCGCGAACATTATGCGGTAGAGAGAGGCCATACTGTAAACAATATATTTACATTACCTGTCCAGAATTACATTAAGTTACAAACAGGAAAAACAAATTAGCATCAAACTAAGATGTTTATTGACTTAATAAGGGAGTAGTGAAAAAGAATTGAACACTTAGAAATTTCTCACTGTGATTCAATCCTATTTAATATTATGTCTATGCACCACCTAAAATTATCTCTTGGTCAGTGACAAACGGCCCCCATTTCAGAAAACATTGCAGTAGTGAAAAAAATCTCTTCAAAATTAACATTATTTTGCTCAAATAAAATATGCTTCCCTGTAACTGACTCACGTACAAGAAATATTTCCCATTGAGAGGCTCTAGCCCATTGAGAATGCAATTATTCTCAAGATAGAGATGAATTCAAAATATTTAGAAACCTTTGGCAACAGTAATGCAAGAGAAGTACTATGAATCTTCCTGAAACTTTTTTCACTATAACTTTGACCATTTTCTCTCAGAATTTGGGATGTCTGTGAAAAATGCTGTAGGTTTTCTTAAGGGATTTTTGGTTGAATTCATATCTAAAGATGACTGAACTGGCTACAATCTAAAGACTGATAATAAAACATCCTAATTATCTTCATGAGATGAAACGTCCTCTTTTCTTTTTTACTAAATGAATACAGTCGTTCAATAAAAAATTGATTAAAAGCATTGGTAAAATATTCCAGTTTGCTTTCTCTTTTAAAACACAATTTATTTAGCTCAGACTTACATTGTTTTTTATTACTCACATCTACTTTAGCAACTCTTATTGAAAATATTCAATTTGCCTTCTCTTTCAAATGGACTTTCCGAGAG
Source organism: Symphalangus syndactylus (assembly GCF_028878055.3). NCBI lineage: Eukaryota > Metazoa > Chordata > Mammalia > Primates > Hylobatidae > Symphalangus > Symphalangus syndactylus. The sequence continues at coordinate 103,682,103 of NC_072437.2, read as the reverse complement.
CTTTTGGTACTATGAACTCATTGTATGGTGAAATGTGGTCTGAAAAAAGTCTCCTGACATTTTGCTTTAATTAGACAAGTAAATGCTAAGAGCTATGGCATAAAAGGCATCATTTGATGAGGTTCATGAATCCGAAGAAAGCCATTTTCTACAAAATGTGCCGCAGATCCAGCTCTGCTGGCATCCAGTTCTGTATTTCAACTTTATATCTTTTCTTGCATTCACTGTTAGCTGTCCACAGACTCAAAGAATATTAGAACCTCAGAGATCACTTATTTTTTCCGTCTCATTTACAGAGACCCACAAAGGTTAAGTCTTACTCAAAGTTACACTGAGTCGATGGCAGAATTGAGAAAACTCATTATTTCCCACGACATTAAGCTCCTGGAACATGAGCAGTGCCCTGGCAGAGTACAGATGTCCTTTTGGAATGCTGCCAAATTCAATGTTCTCTAAGCTGTTCTTTCCAACCAATTCCACATCATAACACACAAACAAAATGATATAATATTTGTAGAGTATGCTGAGGTGTAGAGATAAGCCTGTTTTCAGAGGCAATTGGCCTAGAGGGACCACAAAGGGATTGCTGTTCCCATACACCTGGAACCGATTTTCCAGGGCAAGGAGGCAGGAAGCCTTGCTCTGATTGAGGGTATACCTGACTTCTTTGCTAACACACTTACCATGTTGAGGATGAGTACCTTGGAATTAGTTCCCAAGGGGTTTGGGAAGGGAACAGGGGGAAAAAGAAGGCCTATTATATAGTTATACCAAGACGTTCTGGGGTTAGTAAACATCAGGCCACAAACACATTTTCTTTCTTCATCTTTTCCTTTTCACTTTCAGAAAACTTCATCAAACAAAGGAGAATGGCTCTCCATCCTGTTCATTGCATATAGCAAGGCAGTGTTCACCAGACACTATGCAGATCTTTCCTCTAAGACTCAGAACTGGCATAATCTTTACTGTCTTTAAGCTTTTTATTTTTACTTTTTAATGTTTGTTCATTTCACCTTTTTAAAAATTAGCAAGTACATGATAATTTCTATCTAAATGTTTGGGTCTGTTAGCTTACAGGTCCAGAAAACATAAGTGTAAATGAAGAAAAGGTAAATGTATGTATTGAGTACTAGTTTGTTTATTTTCTATTACAAAATGCCTATTCATTTTAGAAATATAGACAAGCAAAGGGGAGATGACTGATTAATCATTTCCCCGATACAAACGTAATTAGCATATCAAATATTTTTCTAGTTCTTTCACTATTTCTGTGCATACATTTAAAGTAAAGCTGCCATTTAAAAATCTTCTACATAATGCTTTATAAGCTGCTTTTTTTATGCCTTGTGAATATCTTTTCAGATTATTAGTTATTCTTGTGAGCACAGTGATTCTCAATATTTTTTTTTCTGTTCCATGTCTCCTGAAGATATGAAAACACTCCTATGAGTAACAGTGGATGACTACAATAGGGTTTTTTCAGGGGGGAAGGCAAACTCCCCCAACTTCCACATGGAATGCCAAAATCTGAAAATAAGAATATGAGGGGCCTAAGAGAGGTAGTCACCCATCCACCATGACATGTACAATCATAAAAATAGATTTTCTTGGGTAATGCTTATAAGTTTTCTTTTGCTGTTTAAACGGCTTTGACAGAGTTATGCCAACTTATGTATCTTATATATAAATATATATTATATATACATTTATATTATATAGAAACATATAGATTTTTTATATATTAATTTATATTATATATAAACATATATTTATAGTCATATATGTTTCATAGAAAAGCAATTTTTAAATCAAAGCCTTTCCTTACCAGTTACTCCCAAAAAGCTGATGACTGACTTAAGTTTGTTTATGTAGGTTGATTTCAAATTGAAGATTAGCAAACAAAAATGCATAGTGATTTATACTTAGAGCATGTAAAATAAAGCATAGTAGCTATTTATGTACCTATTCCCTATTCTCAAGAAGTTTACAGTTATATCAAATGGGATATTTTGACTGCAGCAAAAAAAGTCACAATTCAAAATATCTTCCCCAAAACAACATTCATTGCATGTAACAAGAGGTCAAGATGACCCAGGCGTGGCAGCAGACTCTGGCTCGGCTTCCCCGTGGTTTTCTTCACCCAGTCTCCCTAGCTTGGCAGTGAGGTGGCTGCAGTAAGCCCAGAGGTCAAATGCAGACAAAGCCACATGCAGAGGAAGAAAGCGGCAGAACCTTCTTGTCTTTCTTTCTTAGCCACAAGCACGCCTTAACTGAAACCACTGCTCTTCCCCTTGTTCATTGGCCAGTCATCAATCTATCCCTAAGCTAACTCCTGGCAAGGAGTTAGAGAATTGCCAGGACACCTGAGATTTCTTTGGAGTGAAGCAGATGCTGAAGAGACCTTGCCAGAACAACCTATTTGGGAAGTTGAAGAAAACACACATGGAAGTAAATGACAGGCAGTATGTAATTAACAATGGGGATGCCTAAACCTGGCTAGTCATCAGAATTTTTAATAGACATTTAATAAGTACATCATCCTCTTAAAAATATGATTCAGTAGGTTTGGGGTGAGGCCAGATATTTTTATTTTCTCAATCCCCAGATGACTCTGATTCTATATTATAATACAATAGCTATTCAACACCATAGTAGTTCATTCAGCTCCTTAAAGAAGCATGCATATGTCACACAACAGAGAAATTCTCACATTAAATAAGGGAAGAAAATAATAACACATATTCCAGGGTAGAATAGCATGCTTTCAGGCACAGTGGTGCATAAACTACCAGCCACAAGGTAATTCTGGATATACTGCCAATTTCTCTTGAGATCTCTGTCCTGGCCCAGAGATCAGCTCCCTTTATCACCCTTTGCAGGGCTTCTGGGCCTCTTCTCTATGTAATCCCCCTCCATCTGGTTGCCAACCTCTAGCTGAAGTTCGTGCCCCTACTGGCAGCCTGTTCTCACAAATCCTTAATTCTTGCTCTCTGGAGGCAGTGCTCATCGTGTCTGTATATTAGAATCACCAGGAGAGCTTTTAAATATGGGCTGTAGATGTCCTTTTTCCGCTCTAACATGCAACGAATTTAACAGTCAGCACTGCTATCTTTACAACAAGAAAAAGAGGTAAAAATTGAAAATCCATGACTTTCCTTGGATCCATCAGAGAACTGAGGTTGCTGCACAAACTACCATCCCAAAACCTGGAGAGAGGGGCACATCCAGAGATGCAGCAACTCAGATCTCCTTCCCCAAAAGCCGCTGGAGCTGTCAGTTGATAGGAAAAGGTAATTTGATGGACTCCTGGAGGCTGAGTGTGGACTAGCATAAGACTGAGTCATCTCTGGAGCTGCAGTCTGAATGAGGTGCCACACTTTGATGGGCTTTCTCTCTAGAAAGCCCACCAGGTTCTGATGGTGCAGATCACAGTAAGATACTTCAGTGTCTCTGACAGAGGAGAGAGAGTAACCACTGGGAAACACTCCCAAAGATTTATCCATTAGAAAGGCCTACTCTTGGCCAGGCATGGTGGCTCATGCCTGTAATCCCAGCACTTTGGGAGGCCGAGGCGGGCGGATCACGAGGTCAGGAGATCGAGACCATCCTGGCTAACACGGTGAAACCCTGTCTCTACCAAAAAAAAAAAAAAATTAGCCGGGCGTGGTGGCGGACCTGTAGTCCCAGCTACTCGGGAGGCCGAGGCAGGAGAATGGCTTGAACCTGGGAAGCGGAGCTTGCAGTGAGCCGAGATCGCGCCACTGCACTCCAGCCCAGACAATGGAGCGAGACTCTGTCTCAAAAAAAAAAAAAAAGCCTATTCTCCACAGGAAAGGACTTGGCTAGGGCATAATTCTGAAATTTTATCTCAGTTGAGGAGAGGAATTCTTCCCTACTTCATCCTCCTCTAGCCTTTCTGCACCACTTAAAAGTGATACCTTCCACACAGCCAACTAATCAAAAAAGAAATACATAGTAGTTACATACATATAATACGTAGTTAATAGGCTCAGGGCTTCATGGAAATAGATAAAAATTCTGCAGCCAGGGAAGAGACTGGGTGTTGAAAAGGAGAAATTCTATACCACAAGAGAAGAACAGAAGCGTCATAGCCCCAAGGTAGAAGCCCACTAAAAGACTGAGAGTCAAAGGAATGTTATAGAATGCTTCTTCTTCCCCACACTTTAACACAACAGCAAAAGGAGCCCAGTATAATAACAGCGGATTGCAGCTGAAAGAACTGCAAGACATAGATTCTCTCTGAGGAGCAGCAGACAATCAGCCCCTGTACTAAGAGGAAGACAAAAACTAGGACACCAGAGGAATTTGGAGCTTCAGATACCTATAGCTACAGCAAACAGCAAGCACAGTCCAACTCCTAGTCAGATTAGCATAAACCTGGATATTAAGTTCTGAAGAGACAAAGTTATCAGAACCAGGCTGAGATATGACACAGATACTGGAATTATCAGACAGGAAATTACTAAAAACTATGATGTAAAATGTCAAGGGCACTAGTGAGAAAAGTAGACAACATGTTAGAACAGATGGGTAATGTAGGCAGAGAAATGGAAGTGATAGGAAAGAATTAGATTGGAATGCTAGAATTTACTTATTTTTAATAGCAAAAAAGAAGAATGCCTTCAATGGGCAAAATGGTAAGCCTGACACAGTCAAGGAAAGAATCAGTGAACTTAAAGATAAGTCAGAGGAAATCTTTCCAGTCTGACATGCAAAAAGAAAAAAAAATTAAAAACAAAAGGCCCACAAAACAGAACATCCAAAAACTGTGGGGCTATATTGAAAACATATTGTTCTCCAGCTCATATAGACCACATGCTGGGCCTTGAAACAAACCTTATTCGATTTAAAGGATGGAAGTCATGTTTTTGGAATACTATGGAATTAAACTGGAAATCAGCAACAGAAATACATTAATAGCTATAAAATCCTCAAATATTTGGTAATTAAACAGCACACTTTTAAGTAACTCACGGATTAAAGAAGCCTCAAGTTAAATTTAAAATATTTTAAACTAAATGTAAATATAAAATGAAATGTCAAAAATAGTTGGATGTAGATAAAGTGATGCTTAGAAAGGAATTTATAACATAAAATGCATGTATTAGAAAATAATAAAAATTTAAACCCCATAACCTAAGGTCGCAGCTTAGGAAAGTAGAAAAAGAAAGGCTAATTATACCTAAAAGAAGCAAAAGAAACAAATTCGTAAAAATTAGAGCAGAATTCAACAAATTGGAAATCAGGCAACAATATAAAAAAATCAACAAAACCAAAAATTGATTTGCTGAAAAGATCAATAAAAATTTATAAACCTGTGGCCAGGCTAGCCAAGGAAAAGCAAAAGAAGAAATCACCAACATCAAATATGATAGAGGAGCCATGATTACTGATCCCATGACTATTTAAAGGATAATAGCCAATACTACAAACAACTCTTGTCCAACAGATTTGATAACCTACTTAAGTAGAAAAAATTTTCAAAAGACACAAACCATCAAAACTCAACCAAGGAAATGAAAATAGAAAAGCCCTATATCTATTAAGAAAATTGATTCTGTAATTAAAACTTACCAAAAAAAGAAAGAACCAGGCCTAGGCGGTTTTATTGGTGAATGTTACCAAACATTCAAAGAGAAATTATACTGATTTTCTACAATTTCTCCATAATGTAGAAATAGAAAGAACACTTCTTATCTCATTTTATTAAACTAACATTACCTTAATGTCAACATAAGGCACTGCAAGAAAATAAAACTACAGACCAACATGTCTTATAAATGAAGATGCCATCGTTAATCAAATAGTAGCAGATTGAATCCAGCAATATACAAAAAGGTTAATACATCACAACTAAGTGGTTTATTCCAGGAATGCAATATTGGTTTCAACTTTCACAAAGCAGTTAATATCATGTATCATATTAACAGAATGAATGGGAGAAACCATGTGATCATATCAACAGATTCAGAAAAAGCAATCAACAAAGTTCATTCTATTCATAATAAAACTCTCAAAATCATAGGAAAAGAAGAGAAATCCTTAACCTCGTAAAGGGAATAACTAAAAATCCTAGAGCTAACATTATACTTAATATGAGACTGAATTAATTCCCCCTAAGATTAGGAAAAAGGCAAGGGATGTCCTCATTCATCATCTCTATTTATCATCATTCTGTAAGTCCTAGAGATTAAAATAAAACAAAAAATGAAATATATAAATACAGTAAAGGAAAAAATAAACCTGTGCTTATTTGCAAATGACATGATTATCTAAATAGAAAACTCTAAATACAAACGTACGAAATAACTTCGCTACGGCTGTGGAGGAAAAGATGCTTACCTAAGTAAATCCAGAAATGAATGGCGACTGCAAAACCAAAACAAAAGGAACTAATTATAAGTTCTGTACTCTATTTGGTAAAGCTATTTTCCAGGTTGACAATTCTCAAACCACTATACATGTATAGTACAATGGAACATGTAAAAATGGTGGGAGGCTGGTGGGAACCAGGTTTTTCACTTTTGTAATAGGAGGTTCTAGACAGGTAAGAGGGTAGGCTACAATAATCCATGTGGTATGGATGATACTTTGAGCCATCAGTATGAGGTCATGTCTAGCTTTGTATACATACAGGAAGATACATGTAGAGATATTTATAGATAGGTGTATATTTGTGGGTTAGTATACACACATGACACATGTATTTCCTTGTTCTCTCAGCTGAGAAAGTTCAGAAGCAGTGCCATCTCAGTAGCCATGACTATATCCAGCTCACAATTGATTTTTAAATACCATTCTCAAATAAAAGAAACTAGAGCTTCCTGGGGAAATGGATGAGTCTAGGATTGGGGTAAGGAATACATGAGATAAGTCTGGAACATCTTGTAGCAAAAGAAAATAAGAAAGTAGTCAAAAAACATGATGATAAAAGTATGTCAAAAGGACACAGGAGTCATTTGAAAGAGATCCCGCTAGCCAAATCTAGAACAATTTGAGCAACAAAATAAAGTAGCATTAAATTATAACCCAAAGTATAAGATAAATATCCATGAGTCCACACTGATGTAAACAAGGTATTGAATAGATAAATAATGGAAAAGAATACATTTCCTGTGTAGAATCATTCCAAATAAGTTATGTGGTTATTACTTCCTCAAGGAGATGAGGCATAACTCCCCACCCTTTAAGTGTGGGCTAGATACAATGGCTCCTTTCCAAGGAGCATGAAAGAGAGGAAAAGCCTGTCAAATGTCGGGTGATCAGTACTGATAAACTCCTCAGGTTGCAAGTACCCTGGATATGATGTGATGAGTATGGCACTTTGCTGTGATCTTCCTCCCCAGAATCACGTAATCCCAGAAAAACATCAGACAAGTCTAATCTAGTTTGGATCCCAGAACAGAAAAAGAACATTAGGTAAAAATGAAACAAACCTGAATAAAGTATGAATTTTAGTTAGTAATAACGAATTAATATTTTTTTACTGTTTGTGACTTACATAGCATACTAATGTAAGATGCCAATAGCAAAGGCAGGTGGATGTGGGATTTATGGTAAATCTGTAATATCTCTGCAACTTTTCTGTAAGCCTAAAACTAGTTTAAAATACAAAATTTATTATATTATTATTTTATGTATAATATATACAAAATTATTTATAATTATGCCCATTGCTGCCATAAACAAATTACCACAAAACTAGGAGCTTAAACAACATAATTTAATATTATCTGGCATGGGGCTCACTGGACTAAAATCAAGATAACAACAGGATTATGTTCCTCTCTGTAGACTTTAGGGTAGAATTTGTTTCCTAGTTTTTCCCAGTTGTTAGCAGAATTCAGTTCCTTTCCATTGTAGGACTGATATTCCTATTTATTTAGTTGGTATCAGCTGAAGGCTATTCCCAGTCTTTGAGGTGCCCTATATTCCTTGGCTCATGGGCCTTCTCTTCTCTTCAAAGCCAGTAATTGTAGGTCGAGTTGCTCATACTCAAATCTTTCCTTTCTTCTGGCCCATCCCTGACTTTAGCCAGGAAGTGGTCTTTGATTTTAAGTGTTCCTGTGATTGGAGTGGGTCCGGTAATCTTGCTATCTCAAGGTCTGTTACCTGAGCCACGTTTGCAAAGTCCTGTAACATTGGCAGATTCTGGAGATCAGAAAAGGAACACATTTTGGGGCCAAAATTTTGCCTATCATGTTTATTTTTAAAAATTGACTTATGCTCAGAATCTACCTCCAAATTAATGAGAACATCATCTCTTGGCGTGAAACCTATAGACCTTGGTAATTTCTAAAAAGTACCCCGAAAATTCTAATATGCACATAGATTTTAGAAACTCAGTTCTAGAAGTCAGCAGAAGTGTCATTCTCATGGGCACTAGCAACAGAACCTCGTCCCTCCCTTCAATTGGAAAGCTAGTTTGTATAGCATAGTTGCCACACACATACCTGGCATTTTCAGTCATCAATATTTCTGGTTACTGAATATGGGGATCTCTTTGATGAAAAGCCAGTGAGAAATTATCTTGACAATTCTTACCTTAAAAATATTAATCAACTTTGTTTCTAAAAGGATAAATGTAGGCCTTGCATATATTATGTTCTTAATATAATAGTGTCTTCTAAAAACTTGTATATACAGGAGCTAAAAGCTCCTACAACCACATACTCATTAAACCTCAGTCATCCTCTGGGGAGAGAACTGGCTCATTTCTCTTGGTTTCTTGCATACAAACATAATGGAAATTCTGAAATACGGTTCTGGGCTGAATCACTGACACTCGTGGATATGGCTGTTTTGACAAACGCTTTTACTTTAGTGGTACTCTAGAGATTGAGATTGGAAGCCATAATTTTTTTTTCTCTCTCACAGGATCTCTTACCGGCGAAAGGAGCCATTCTTCTCTGGCATAACTTAGTACTTTCAGACACAAGCCAGATTTAATTAAAGGGTGCAATTAAATGCAGTTGAGTCTCACATCCAAAAACCAACTCCCCTTTTACTTGGTTGAGTATAAAGCAAAGAGAATAATAATGTACACTGAAGTTTCAGAGTGAGAAGAAAATGAAGTAATTTTTCTTTATATCCTGAACTTTCACTGCTCATTTCTTAATCTTCAACTACTTAGATTTTGATTAAAAAAAAAATACTCTGTAAATGTATAAATTCTGTCAGGGTGCCAGGCCTCTTTGCCATGAGATTGTTTAAAGAAAAAAATATCTGTTCCAAGTAAGAAATATAATAATATGAATGAAAGGTAATTTCTTTGTTTAGTATCTACTAATGCTAAATGCATATCTTATTCATCATATGCTGAATGCATATCTTATTCATTACTAATGCTAAATGCATATCTTATCATCATCTAAATGCCATATCAAAATATATAGAAAATATATGACTACACTCATTACTATCGCACCAGTCCAAATCATCACCATCTCACTCCTATACTACTGCATAAGCCTCCTAAATTTTTCACTGCTTCCATTCTTGTAGCCCTACAGTAAGTTCTCCACAGAGCAGCAAGGGTAATCCTTTTTTTTTTTTTTTTTTGAGATGGAGTCTCGCTCTGTCGCTCAGGCTGGAGTGCAGTGGCGAGATCTCCTCCCGGGTTCACGCCATTCTCCTACCTCAGCCTCCCGAGTAGCTGGGATCACAGGCGCCTGCCACCACACCCAGCTAATTTTTTTTTTAATTTGATTATTATTATACTTTAAGTTTTAGGGTACATGTGCACAATGTGCAGGTTTGTTACATATGTATCCATGTGCCATGTTGGTGTGCTGCACCCATTAACTCATCATTTAGCATTAGGTATATCTCCTAAGGCTGTCCCTCCCCGCTCCCCCCACCCCACAACAGTCCCCGGACTGTGATGTTCCCCTTCCTGTGTCCATGTGTTCTCATTGTTCCATTCCCACCTATGAGTGAGAACATGTGGTGTTTGGTTTTTTGTCCTTGCGATAGTTTAGGGACGGGGTTTCACCATGTTAGCCAGGATGGTCTCGATCTCCTGACCTCATGATCCGCCCACCTCGGCCTCCCAAAGTGCTGGGATTACAGGTGTGAGCCACCAAGCCCGGCCAAGGGTGATCCTTTTAAAAACTAAAGTTAATTATGTCACCCTCCTACTCAGAATATTCTAATGACTTCCCATTACTCTAAGATAAAATCTAAGGTTTTAACCTTGGTGTGGTGGGCAAAATACTAAAATGGCTCTCAAGATACCCACCGTGGTGTACCTATCTTTTACAATTCTCTTCCCTTAAGAGTGAGCAGGGGGTCCATGAATAGGATACAATTGGTTGTCACTCTTTTGAATAGGTTACATTGTATTGCAAACGTGAAGGGATTTTGCAAATATACTTAAGATCCCAGATCAGTTGATTTTAAGTTAAATGAAAAGGAAATTATCCTGGGATGCTTGACTTAGATGAAATCCATTGGAAGAGAGACTGGAGGCATCCTGAAAATAGCTTCCCATGCTTGCCTTAAAGAAACAGGCATTTTGTTAATTAGTTATGGAGCGCGCCACATGGCCAGTGCCTGAGAGCAACATCCAGAAGCTGAGAACTAACAAGAAAATGTGGTATTCAGTCATATGCTTCCAAGAAAACAAACTCTGTCAACAACCTGAATGAACCTGGAAGTGAACTCTTAACCAGTTGAGCCTCCAGATGAGGATGCAGCCTGGCCAACACCTTGACTGCAGCCTCATGAGACCCTGGGCTGAGGACCCAGTTGAGCTGTGTCTGGATTTATTATCCATGGAAACTCTAAGATAATAAGTGTATGTCATTTTAAGCCACTAAGTGTGAGATAATTTATTACATAATAACAAATGCACTTGGCCTACATATGCTGCCACGATCCTGTTCACACTGTCGGTCGCCATCACTCAGTATGTTTCAACTACCCTGTCCTTATTTTACTTAGCATATGCAAATCAAAACCGTAATGAGATAGTACTTCATACTTGTTAGGACAGCCATTATCCACTATTATCCAAAAAGCAAGATGTAACAATGTTAGTGAGGATGTGGAGAAATTGGGACCCTTGTACACTCTTGGAGGGAACGTATAATGGTGCAGCCACTATGAAAAACAGCATAGCAGGTCCCCAAAAAACTAAAAATAGAGCTACTATATGATCCAGCAATCCCACTCCTGGTATATACCCAAAGGAAAGGAAATCAGTATATCGAAGAGATATCTGCACTCTCATGTTTGTTGCAGCTGTGTTTACAATAGCCAAAATATGGAATCAACCTGTGTCCACTGACAGAAGAAAACATAAAGAAAATGAGGCATAATATACATATACATGCATATTATACTCTGTTCTTTTGACTTTGACTATTTTAGATACTTTATATGTGATACTTCATATGTATGTGTATATATGTGTGCATATATATTCATATATATGTGCGTGTGTGTGTATATATATATATATGATGAAATATTACTAAGCCTTAAAAAGAATAAAATCCTGCCACATGTGACAACATGGATAAACTTGGAAGGCATAATTTCTTTTTGTGGAATGTGAAGGCACTGTTAAAAGCAGTGGTGTGCTAGAGCTGGCTCATACCGTCTCCAAAGAGCCAATTAGCACATGTCTACCTCTGAAATCAGTGATGTCACATTGGCAGCTTGAAATTGAGTTGGGGGCAGGGGAGGGGGAAGATTTGCACAATAGAAATTGGCAAATGCTATAATTTTGAGAATTTTTTTTTTCTGGTTATCATTTTACAAGGATTCCTCTGGTTCTAAGCATTCTTTGTGTATTATTTTATGTAGTTCTAATTGAAAACATATTGCCATTTTTCATATTTTGAAAAGAAAGTGAGGCAGATGAGGCAGAGAACCTGAGAAAGGCAGACAGGGTCACATATTTATTACCCAGTAGAGCCAGGGTTCTAGTTAAGGCACTCCGAATCCAGACCTTTCACTACATTCCACTGCCTCCGCAAATGACAGTAAAAGATTAGAAATTAAAGAGCTTTCACTTCCTTTTTGATCTCAGTATATGGCCTAATGTTAGTAATGCTGAATAAGGAGGTAGTCTCTAGCCTTCCAGATTGCCTTAGGTGCTTGAATGTGAAAGAATTGTCCTCACTCTTAAATTGAAAGTGTTAACAAAATAGAGTAGCCCTCTATTTATAGCCAACCCTTAGTAATACCAATTCATAACTGTCCCAGTATGGGAATTCCTCAAACATTTGTCCTGATTAAGCTAGAATCCAGGGCCCACAAAAATATTCAAGCACAACCTCCATTACACATGTCTGGAACATTTATAGACAAATTTCATTATGGACAAAATATATTTATGGAAATACAAATGTCAATAACCAAGCAAGCATAAGAATCAAAAATGACAATTTTTGACAGGGGATGATTAGTCACTTGATTTTCCTCATTAAAAATTAAAAGCTTAAATTTGAGCAGGTGTATTAGGGTCCTAAAGTCCTTTATTCAAGAGTTAGAAAGTCATGGTTTCTACTTCATCTGCTTCCTGCAAGACAATGAAGTTATCACAAAGGGAGATTAAAGGGGTCTGAGATCCCACTTAATAATTTTCTTCAGAACCAGCACTCAACAAGTGTTTGTTAGGTGATTGAATTAATTATAAATCTATAAGAATTCAAAATGTACTTTTTCCTCAAAGATGGCATGTTTTAATTTTTTGCCCTAATTCTGCAATTATATCATAGGCAGGTCCTATAGATTTTTAAATTAAATCCAATTAATCAACTATAATGCTTCTGCATGTATGGTTGTTCACTCATTTAATATTATTAGTAAAATGGGTGTATGGTGAAGGGAATTTCAGATTAATTGTTTCAGCATAATTATAATATCTTTACATCCAGTTTTAAAATTCAGTGAAGTAATCTATTTTTTTCTATCAGTATAAATAGTCCAAAGCTCATGGATATTTACTGTGTTTCCATAATTTTCAATGTAATACTTTGGTTGTATTGTGACATTAATTATGGAAAGATAAGATCTCCAATTTTCAGAATCTTTTTGTTGGTTCCCTGGTCCACAGTAAAGGGCTATAATATAGAAAAGCCCACAGAGAGGCACCAGAAGCCTTAACTAATTTTTGTACCCTCCTCCATGATAGTTAATTTTATGTGTCAACTTGGCTACCCTATGATTCCCAGTTGCCTGGTTAAACGTAAGTTTAGATATTGCTGTGAAGGTATTTTTTAGATGTGATTAACATTTAAATCAGTAGCCAACTGAAGCAGATTCCTCTCCATCATGTGGGTGAGTCTCATCCAATCAGTTGGAGGCCTTAAGAAAAAAGACTGAGGCCCCCAAGAGGAAGGAATTCCACCTTCCAGACTACGTTTGAATTCAAGACTGCATTATCACCTCTTGCTAGAATTTTCTGCTTGCCAGCCTGCCCTGTGAATTTTTAACTTGCCAGTCTCCACAATTGCATGAGCCGATTCATTTTGTTTTTTTTGTTTGTTTGTTTTTGTTTTGTTTTGTTTTGTTTTGTTTGTTTTGAGACAGAGTCTCACCCTGTCACCAGGCTGGAGTACAGTGGCATGATCTCAGCTCACTATGACCTCCACCTCCCTGGTTCAAGCTATCCTCCTGCCTCAGCCTCCTGAGTACCTAGGGCTACAGGCATGCACCACTACGCCCAGCTAATTTTTTTGTATTTTTAGTAGAGACGAGGTTTCACCATGTTTGCCAGGATGGTCTCGAACTCCTGACCTTGTGATCTGCCCATCTTGGCCTTCCAAAGTTATGGGATTACAGGCATGAGCCACTGTGCCCAGCCAAGCCAATTGTTAAAATCAATTATCTAACTCTGTACACATTTCATTGGCGATTTCTCTGGAGAATGCTAATACAACCTCCATCTCTTATGGTGTAAAAACAAAAAGCAATTCTGCATTATTTCTTTTTCTCTCCACTTCTTATGATTCTGAAAGTTCAATCAATCACACTTCCAGCCTCTATGACCCCTGTGGTCCTGTGTGGGCCTGTGACTTAGGTGGGACAACCAGGAGTCTGGAGTTTCAAGACTGAAGCAGTGAGAAGAGCCATTTTCCAATAGCAGCTGCCTACAAAGGTTGTTGTTTTTTCAGCCAGGATTCTGGAAACTGTTCCCTGTCTTGTCTCTCCTAAGGCTAGCTGTCTAGCTTTTCTTTTATCATTCTGTGAGATATTCAGGATTTCATAAGAAGTGGAATCTTTTTACTTTTACTTTTATTTCAGTTTGCCAGAAGTCAGCTTCTATAAATAGCAAGCAAAAAAAAACCTAATTTATATGGAAATGGATATGAGGATGTTTGAAAGCAAGACCATCACAATCAGACTGTCTTGGATTTTCATCTCACTTACTGCCAGTATGACTTGAAGCACCATATTATTCCTCTATTGCTGCATAACAAATGATCACAAATTTAGTGGCTTAAAACAACATTCATTTATTATCTCACAGTTTCCGTATGTCATTTATCTGGATGCCAGTTAGCTGAGTCCTCTTTGTAGGGTCTGACCAGGGGGAAATCAAGATGTTTCCTGATTTTGGTGGTTCCTTGGAAGAGGACCCTGAGTTTCAGTTGGGAAACTCAAGGCAGAATTCATGCTTTTGCAGTTGTATGACGGAGGTCCCTGCCGTTTTGCAGGCTGCCATCCAGAGACTGACTGCTCTCATTTTCTAGAGGACGCTCCCAGGTCCTGCGTGTGTGACCCCCACCAACAGGTCCTCTCACACCACCAATCTCTCTGACAAGATCTGCACATTTTTTCTTATAAATACCTAAAGAAATGTTGTCTAAGACTGGAGTATCACTTTTTATTGTTGCTGTTAACTAAATTAGTATGAAATTATTAAATATTCTTTTTGGTCAAAATCTCCAGGTCTGTTTATCAAAGTAAAAAGACTGGTTGTGTGAGAGGACCTGTGAATAGGGGCCACATACCTGGGATCCAAGGGCTCACTGAGTAGATCAAGCTCACCCGATCTTCCTTTTGATTAATTCAAAATCAACCAACAACAAGAGGGGTTTACCATCCAGATTTACAGCTTCTACCCATGCTGAAGGAGGGGGAATTATGTACAACATAAGGGGTGGAAAGTGTGCACATAACAGGTTAGGATTCTTAGAGGTTCCATTAGGATTCTGCCTACCCCAAGCAAATTTCTTTAGGTATTTGCTTTCTTTTGTGAAAAGAGGAAAATAATTTCTACTTTTACTGCTGTTGTAAAGATGAAGTAAAATAATTATGTAAATGGATTAGTAAGAGCTCAGTTCATAGTAAGCATTCAATAAATAGAAACTGTTATTAATCATTGAGTCTGGGTGCAGTGGCTCAAGCTTGTAATCTCAGTGCTTTGGGAGGCTGAGGCGGAAGGATCGCTTGAGCCTAAGAGTTCGAGGCTGCAGTGAGCCAAGATTGAGCCACTACACTCCAGCCTGGGTGAGGAGGTAAGACCATGTCTCTAATAAATTTAATTAATTAATTACAAATCAATAATGTTCACTGAATTGCATAAAATGTCTATATTGCTTATTAAAAATGTCCCATTCCATTGAAAGTTTAAATGAGTTTTAAGAAAATAATTTAAAATATTTTATATATTATAACTTTTTGTGAAAATTCTCTCTTAATACATTAAAATCCAGATAATCTGTAAAATGTGTTTTCTTCTATGATTTGATCCCCAGTAAAACATTATAAAAGCATACAAGTATGATTTATTCCTTTACTCTCATTTCTTAACACATTAGTTGATAGATTGTAATAGATTGCAATATAATAAAAAACGTAGTGCATCATATTCTTGTATAAAACAAATTTTTTTCCTTAAGATTTTTGTTTGGCTACAAACATCATTCTCCTCTATATATAGGATTTGTGCTCAAAATCTCTTAAAAGTAAAAGTATTCTGCCATTTTGCTCAATACCTATTAACTTCTCTCCTGTTTTTTTCAAGTTACACTGATTTCCCCCCTCTATTGTTCTTGTCAAGACCATCATATTTCAATTTGTTTTCTGCTTCTGTTGCTAAGAAACAAAGTTGCCTCATTATGTAGGGTCCCCATGTGCCAGCTTTGCTAATCAGTTAGAAATACATTTTCTTTGGGAATTATTTTCTGGATAATAACGTTTACTCTTGATGTTGGCTGACCATTGATGTGATGACAGTGTTTTTGTTATTGCCACTAAGCTACAGTACAAGAAGCTATACATTTACCAGATGTTAGCTTCAGCAAAGAAAATCAATGAGTTTACTGTTCCACTAAGATCCAACCATTTGCACAGGATTTATGCTTTTAAAATTTTCTACAGGGCGGGCGCCTGTAGTCCCAGCTACTCAGGAGGCTGAGGCAGGAAAATGGCGTGAACTCGGGAGGCAGAGCTTGAAGCCAGGCGAGATCGGGCCACTGCACCCCAGCCTGGGCGACAGAGTGAGACTCCATCTCAAAAAAAAAAAAAAAAAAAAGAAAAAGAAAAAAAATTTCTACATAATGACTATTTTGTAAATTCTTTCATCCAAGAATCTGATTTGATTCAACACGAAGAAATGAAATAAGCATTGCCTCTTCATTGAAGATATAAATGTGTTTCTAGGGACATTCTTTTTCCTCTGAAACTATATATTCTTTTCAGGCAACGCAAGAATTCTCTGATAATACAGAATTCACAATGGATGAGCATTTTCCCCCTGGTCAGAGGTGTTATCCATTCCACCCATGTTAGCATGGTCAAGTGGAACCACCCCGAAATGTGGTGAAGGACACCTTGGACTATTCCTGATTGCATGTCCTGTCTGTCCAGTTTCTCAGCCTCTAGGAGTACTGGTTTCCCCCAAATGAAAATAACAACAGGTTTCTACGAAATAGTATACTTGAAATCTCTTTGAAAATAGATGCCCCATGTAAACAACATAGGCACAATTGTGATAGTATTATATTGGGCTAGAGAAGGAAATAATTCTAAGATTCTTCCGAGTTTCCTTTTCTAAGGAAAATAACAAAATATATGTCTTGAAGTAAGCATTTAGTGATTTAAATGTTGAAATAAATACCTCTATAATTCTATTTGGTGCTAGAGACTGCTAAGTAATTACAGGTGCATCTACTGAGCATTATCCTGTGAGGGTTTTGCATGTGAAACAAGTTGTATTGTGGTCTCTATAGTTTCTGTAAAGTTTAATAGGGCTTTAATTCTGTTACTGGGATTTAAAATTCTCTCTTGACTAAAGCACCAAAAATCTCCCAGTATTTCTTGTTTTCCTAAGATAGAACTGAGAACATGTGGCTTATCAATCCTAGGTATTATGAATGATGTAGGTATTAGGTAACAATAAGCTTATGTTTGCAAAGTACTGGAGATTTGGAGATAAAAGCCATTTTGAGCTCAATGCTTCATTGCCCATCTGGCCTAAAAACAAACAGGCTTAATTATCAATTGAAATTTGCTTGAAACAATTATTTCCTAAATTCTTAGGAAAGCTAGAAATTCTGTTTGAAAATGGCCTATTTAAAAGAACATTTTAGTGTTAATAAGAATTCACTGTACATGATGGGTGACAGCAGATGCATATTGAATGAAAGAACAATGAAATATAAATAAATAATTTAGATTTTTACTGAAAGAAAAAATAGTTTTGTATGATAAAACAGGTCAGACTCTGAGAAAAAGATATATATGCAGTTAGCTTATTTGAGCTGTGCTCTCCTCTGGGAGCAGTAGGGGAGCAGAAATGTGAGAAAAAGAAGACAAGCCAGCCAATGGCAGAGTAAGCACCTGGGGCTCAATTCTGACAAGGAATTCTGGGAGACTCTGTTTATACATGAGGGTGAAGATGCTGGGTATGTATCTACCCATATATATATGGGTATACTAATATAATAATACATATCATATTAGCTGCTCCCAAGGACATGAATTCCTGGCACGTCTAGGCAGCCCTTTACATGGATTACATGGTGGGATACGCTCTTGTGACCACAGCAAGTCCTCAAGCACAAACTTGCAGGTGCTTGCACTAGGAAGCCCTAGACGGTAGGGAAATGGTGTATGCTGAGGGCTCTGGGCAGAGCACACTGTTGATACCTGCACATTTGTTCATACTATCAACTAATGAAATTTGTTTAATACTAGAGTGTCTCCTTTTATTGTTGTTAATTAAATATGAATGAAACTATTGAATATTCTTTTTGGTCAGGATCTCCAGGTCTCTTTAACAAAACTTGTTGCTATGATTTGCCAACATTATATATTATGTATTAAACATTTATTGAACAGCTTCTATTTGGAAATAATTCTGCTATTACTTGGGAAATAAAAATAAGATAGTGCTCTAGCTCTGAAGCAGGGAATCATACTTATAAACAAATAGTTTCTAAAAAAATGTTGAAGGTCCACATGATAATTTGTGTCAACTACTGTTGCAGATAATATCCTTTATTTCCTTTATATCCTTCTGAATAAAGGTATTCTTCCCAATGTATTGCTATTCAAATGCCATTTTATAGAAAATTGAAGTCAATGTCATCACTGAATTCATCTGTCATAAGGAATAAAGCATTAAAATTAGCATTAAGGTGGCCGGGCGTGGTGGCTCACGCCTGTAATCCCAGCACTTTAGGAGGCTGAGGCAGGAAGATCACCTGAGGTCGGGAGTTCGAGACCAGCCTGACCAAAATGGAGAAACCCCGTCTCTACTAAAAATACAGAATTAGCCCAGCGTGGTGGCACATGTCTGTAATCCCAGCTACTCGGGAGGCTGAAGCAGGAGAATCGCTTGAATCCAGGAGGCAGAGGTTGCAGTGAGCCGAGATCACACCATTGCACTCCAGCCTGGGCAACAAGAGTGAAACTCTGTCTCAAAAAAAAAAAAAAAAAAAATTAGCATAAATGTATTTCTATAAAGATATGATTTTCTGTCTCTGTGAAGGATTAAATAAAAAGATGTGACTTTTCATCGGTGCAGTGGCTCACGCCTGTAATCCCAGCACTTTGGGAGGCTGAGGTGGGTGGATCAACTGAAGTCAGGAGTTTGAGACCAGCCTGGCCAACATGGCGAAACCCCGTCTCTACTAAAAATACAAAAATTAACCGGGCATGGTGGCAGGTGCCTATAATCCTGGCTACTCAGGAGACTGAGGCAGAATTGCTTGAACCCCGGGGCAGAGTTTGCAGTGAGCCGAGATTGCGCCACTGCACTCGAGGCTGGGTGACAGAGTGAAAATTCGTCTCAAAATAAATAAATAAATAAATAAATAAATAAATAAATAAATAAAATAAAGATGTGATTTTCAATAACTTTTAGGAGAAATTAACTTCAGAATGAAAAAAATAACTCAATTATTTCCTTATATTATTGAGACTTTCTATTCCTCTAGATTTACTGCATATTTTGCATGATTATATATAATAACTATAACTTTTTCAGAGGGAGTCTTGCTCTGTCACCCAGGCTGGAGTGCAGTGACATAGTCTCGGCTCACTGCAACCTCTGCCTCCTGGGT
Source organism: Symphalangus syndactylus (assembly GCF_028878055.3). Lineage (NCBI taxonomy): Eukaryota > Metazoa > Chordata > Mammalia > Primates > Hylobatidae > Symphalangus > Symphalangus syndactylus. The sequence goes on along the minus strand of NC_072437.2, from coordinate 103,662,556 downwards.
TCAAGCAATTCTGTCTCAGCCGCCCGAGTAGCTGGGATTACAGGCCTGCGTTACCATGCCTGGTTAAATTTTTGTACTTTTAGTGGAGATGGGGCTTCACCATGTTGGCCCAAGTTGGTCTCAAACTCCTGACCTCAAGTGATCCACCTGCCTTGGCCTCCCAAAGTTCTGGGATTGCAGGTGTGAGCCACCGTGCCTGGCTCAGGGACTATATTCTTTAGCAAATTCTTTTTGGAAAGATTCAATCTTAAGAGAAACAGTTCATACCTAGGCCCAGGTTACTTTTGATTTGTTTTCGAAATGTGTATTTGCTTTTGGACCCTGGGGGATAGATAATCAAGGCCTTGTTACTGCCTAGGTCATCACTTTGCACCATAAGCGACAAAGACAATCAAAGTGACCTGAGGAGTTTTGTCCTCCATCTATATGCTACCTTGTGGTAAGATCTAAGGGTTAACAGCTTTGTCCACAACCATGCCTTATCCTTGTAATTGGGCAGTGGAGAGCCAGCATCACCAAACGCAAGACAGCCCATCTGAACTTGTGAGAGCTGGTCTGATACATGAGGGATGGCGACTACAAAGACTGACATAAAAGTATCAAATGGGACCTCCAAGACCAAGAGGGGAACAAAGTTGATTTCATTATAGACTGGGTTCCATCAACCAAGAATAAAAGGAAAGGACACATTTTTTTTTGCTTTTAGATGTGTTGTCTTTTTCTCACCTCTTTTTTCTGCTTAAGTAACTGCTATGTTCAGAAATGTTAGCAACAATCAAATTCCAGTTCTGACAGGAAACAAATGCCATTTTCTTCTCTCTTAGTCGCCCACTGAATTGTTACTTTTCATTCCATCAACTAAAGGCTTAAAAAAGTAAATTAGGCCGGAGGCGGTGGCTCACACTTATAATCCCAGCAGTTTGGGAGGCTGAGGTGGGTGGATCATTTGAGGTCAGGAGTTCAAGACCAGCCTGGCCAACATGGTGAAACCCCGTCTCTAATAAAAATACAAAAAATTGGCCGGGTGTAGGTGGCAGGAGCCTGTAATCCCAGCAACTTGGGTGGCTGAGGCAGGAGAATTGGAGACAGACGTTGCAGTGAGCCAAGATGGCACCATTGCACTCCAGCCTGGGCAACAGGAGTGAAACTCTGTCTTAAAAAAAAAAAAAAAAAAAAAAAAAAAAGGGTAAGTTAGTCAACTAACTAATGCTACTTTTAGATAAAGCAAATACTAACTGAAAAGGAATCTATCAATGTCTGATGGAATCAATTTTATAGTACATGCATTCTCCATTAATTCTCCACAAGCCATTAAAAGGTGATCCCTTCACACTTCACACATAAGATATTTTCCAATGTTAACCAATGGAATAAAAGGAAATGAAGAGACTAACTTGAGATCCAATGAGATTTCTTTTTATGATGCATTTGAAATGTAATTAAATCAAACTTATTTATTAAATTGTTTCCTTATAAAGAGTTTTCAAAAATAAAATTTCCATATATTTTGAAAATTGGACCTGTTTTCTAAAACAGAATAGGTTATATGTCATATTGCATTTTATTTATGATTTTTCTGGCATATTGTCATGGCAACATTGTGTTTTCTCATATACAAATGCTAACTTTGAGCAAATAAATTATACCAAATGCTTTCTTCCTAAGCAATAGAAAAATCCTCTCTACTGCCTTGGGAAATTCTGAGAGAATTTAGAAACAAACGCTATTCATCCGTTTATCATATTTTAGGAGAGAGAAGATTTATGAGTATGAAATAAAATAAATGTTACTTTTAAAAAATTTGCAGTAGTTGGATAAACAAGTTTCCTTATATGACATATTTTTACATACACTTTAATTATATATCACTTATAATTTTGTAACTTTTTAAACAACAAGTCAAAGTTGAAAATTATACAGTTTTTTAAAGTTTTAATTACAGAGGTATAGTAAATTAGTTGCTTATACTTTTAATTGCGATAGTTTAATTTACTACAGACATTTTATTTAATAATGTATTATGTAAAATAACCTGCATATTTACACAAAAACTATTTTCGTATTTCCTATATTCAAATATTTTTTAATGTGAAGTTAATGGTAAGAAAGGGGAGGGGAATATGTATCTTTATATGATTTAAGCTTAGGATAGAAAACAAAATAATCTCACAGATAATAGGTTTCAACAGGCAGCTTAAAGGAAAGATAAAACGTTTACGATTCCTAGAAAATACTTAAGACTGTGCCTTTATTTTTCCAAATACACACTATCTTCCCTTTGCCAGCATTTGCACAAAACATACCTTCATTCATTCAACAAATCTTTCTTGTTCATTTACTTTACATCAGACACAATGCTATGAAAAAGCATAAAGGGTAAAAGAGAAGACTAAATATTCCACCTTGATCGATCTTTGATTCATATGATACATACAAAGATTTAGTGATACGATAAACAAAAAAGAGATAAATGGCAAACTCTTTGATATTCTAAAACTCTAATTTTTAGTCTAAAATAAGATTTCCAAACAGTATTCTCTGTATTTCTCTGTCTCTCTCTTTCCCCTCTTTCTCTCTCTGAGCCATTATAAAATTATTATGAAACGGCTTTTTTAGTGTCAGACTTTGCCTGGGTTAAAATCCTAAATCTACCACTTATTAGTCAAGTGACTCTGGGCAATAAGTGAATTTCCAAATTGTATTTTTCAGGTTGTATGTTTCAAAGTTGACCACAACATTGTCTCCCATTCTATAAATTATTTCGCAATTTGACCTTGTTACTCCCTGTCAAGATGTGGAGATTAATTCTTCTCCACTTGAGAACTGGGCTGGCCTTATGACTTACTTACATCCAGGAGAATGTGGTGGAAGTGATGGTGCATGGATTCGGAGACAAGGTGAGAAAAGCTCATGCAACTCTGCCTGGTTGTCTTGGGACAGTCGCTCTGGGGAAACCCAGCTGCTGTGAAAGCAGTGCGAGTACCCTCAGACTGCCAGGATTCAGAGACTAAGTTTGGTCACTCTGGTTGGCAGTTATAACTGAGGCTGGTCTTCCATCCATCCCAGAAATGGCAGTGGAGTTGTCTTGAGCTGTCCAAATCCGTGTACCATAGAAGCAACAATAAATGACCCTGTCAACAGTGCAAGGAGTAGAAAAATCACCCAGCCCAGTCCTGTCCAAATTCTTGTTCCACAGAACCTATGAGATATAATAAAATCGTTTTCATTTTGTGCCAAGTTTTTTTGTGTAATTTGTTATATAGCAATGATAACTGCAACAGTACTAATACTGAGTACATAGAGACTAAATTATCTAGGATGGAAAATACAATATACATAGAGACTAAATTATCTAGGATGGAAAATTTTAAAGTAGAAAGCATTTCAATTAGTCCTTTGAGGGATATGACTCATTCAATGGAAGAGTAGCAGACTAACTCTAAGACTAAGACAATAATACTTCACATCTTTTGTCACTTAGACATTCCTGGGGAAGAAGATAAATATATGTATTGTATCTTATCTGGAGAATAGGTTTCATATTTTCATTGTCTTAATAAAATATTTCAAAATATTTTTCTAGTTTTTAATGTATACATTTTCAGGTGAGAGTTTACTATGTATAGAAAAGTTTGTGATACCTGTATGTTTTTCTCCTTGTCAAGATGTGGAGATTAATGTGGGGATAGAAGACTAAAAAGGAAAGCATACGAAATATTGGTTGAAATTGGAAGTAGCTGTAGGACAATTTTCCCAGATTTCAGGAATAATGCAAACTTTCCTTGTTTTTTGTTTTTCTCTAAGAATTTGGGTCTATTTCTACTACAAATTAGATGTAATGCAGGAGTATTTACAGATTCTTCATAAAGGACTTTAAAATAAAGCAGATCTTTGAATTTCAGTAATTACTTCCCATTAAATTAATCCATTTTTTGTGTGATTCTTCCTTCATTAATAGTATTAAAAGTTGTTACGGGTTATAGAAATTGTAAGAAAGCATACACAAGGCACACATAAACAATGATGAGAACGACTGTGATTAAGAACAATTCCCTCATTGTGACTACACAGCTATCACAATTCTCTCAATTAACCAGGTAAAATGTTATGATCTCATGTTTCTTTGAAACGATTAATAGGCAAAATCTTTAAATTTTTAAAATTTCAAAGTAAATAACACAAAGAATGTCTACTGGGTAACTAAAAAGGAAAGCATTTGCTGATGCAAACAGCATGAAGTCAGAGCCTGAGCACCCAGTGAGCAGCACTGTGTCAGTAGCTGAAGACAGTGTTCAGTGTTGACCCAGTTATTTGTGCATGTTGAAATCCATTAACAGTCTATGAAAAGTACAGATGTAGAAATAAAGAAATCCTAAGGTGCCTTTAGGAACCACGCAGAAGAAAATTATAAGCTTGTGATTCATCGATGTGAAATGTAATTGATGATGGAAAAGATAAGCTAGATGAGAAAATAAACAGAAGCATCAAGGTAGTGTTGAGAAATGATCCCGCAGATCCCGTGTGACAGGCTGAGGAGGCGTCAGTGGTGGCAGAGCTTCAGCTCTTACAAAGTCCATACAGTCAGCCTTGTCCAAAGCGAGGGTACCATCAGCCCAGTCACAGATCCCTTCATTGTGGTTCTAGTGTCACGATTTTTTTTTTTATAATCAAAGAATCCCACTTTAGAAAATTTTCTCCTGTTTACTTATTTATTTCTGACTCGGGGATAGGAAACTAAAGAAGAGCAGAGTACAGGCATTCCACACTTGCTGCAAGCCATAGTACCTCGTTTGGAGCAAAGTACTGCTGGTATTTATTGACTTTAGAGTCAAAATTCACTAAAACGTTAAAGACTGAAGGGGAAAAAGTAAATCTAATTGGATAAAGTGCAAATAAACTGGCATCTTAAGGAATTATATAAATGATCCAAATTAGATTAGAAATACATAAACTCTCTGAGAAACAAGCAATGCTAGAGAGATTGCTTCTCTCGCATGCTTGTGTTGGCTATAGCAACCAAACTTTGGGCTACAAAATTAGAAATATATCTCTTTGCTGGTTCTTTAATTAACTAAAGTGAAAGACTCCTCAAAAAATCCAACAGATATTGTCTAACTTACTGACTTCTTTCTTGACAGATTTTCATATAAACTCAAGCTGGAGAGATGATTTTTCCCTCTTCTTAGATATAATAATAGATTTTATAATATTGCCTTCTGGTATTTCATAAGAATCAATGACTGACTATCTTTTTCAACACTTTGCTTTAATGACATCGTTATAATTTAAAATCTTTTTTAAAAAATTTTCAATCTGATTAAATTCCCTAACATTTTGTAACTGTGTCTCATAACTGACACATGTTTAACTAATGGAACACAATTACTGTTATTACTCTTATTATGACCTGCTGGTTACTGAGATGAGGGGAAAAATGTATTTAGAAATACTTTTCACCCCACCGATAACTGTAAGAAGTATGAAACCAACTTTAATTGGCTACTGTAATAAAACTATTTGATCTACTCTGATAAAATTAGTTTAGAAACCAAACCAGGAGATGCAGAAAATTGAATATGGTGAAAAGGGTTTGAAGAGACACCTTCTCAAAATACTGTCTACTGAAAAGCAAACGAACAATTACCCCATTTTTCAAGAATCAGAAATCAGGAAAGAGAAAAGATCATGTCATTACATGGTAACTATTTTATTGCTTTGCTTGTAATACTTCTTAGAAGATGGTCTAAAAATGAAGTAGAGCAGATAGAATTGAAATGTGTAGTTCTTCTGCTATCATATTTTGGAGATATGTTTAGTTTAAAATAGAAGATAAACTTGAAACGAGAATCATTCAATTTTCCAAATCAATAAAGACTGAAACTCTAGGTAAAAAATTAATGGTGGGTATTTTTTATTAGTCTATTAAAAGAAAATATCTCTGTATCAATTCTTTCTGAGGGTTTATGATCTTAGCTTTGCCTTTGATATAAATAGCTAACTATAAAGTTATCTTTTTACTACTTTTGTCTATCTTTATAACTGAAGAAAGCCAATGACACGGGCAATCGTATTTGTTGCTAGTGTTTCTTCGGGAGATTGCTAATAATCAGTTAGTCTGAAGGTAGATCATTTTGTCAGAGCCACAAAGCAAACATGTAACCTAGGTAATAAATAAATAACCTGCTTATTTATTGTAGAAGATTGAAAACTTTGGGTAAATCTATGAATAACATGATTTATACTCTTATACTCTTAGACTTGGCCAAATTTTCTGGTCACTCTGATTAAATTTTTAAAAAGTGAATTATATTAGCAAGATTACTGGCATGCCTCCTTTAAGAATACATGACACTGGCACTGGTTTTTTAATATTTCATCAGAAGAATCTATGTAAAATACATGTTGATTTACTGTATTTTGTGACTTATTTGTAGAAATGTGACAATGTTGGGTTGTTACATGTCCAAAAGAATAGATATGTTGATCAATTATTTTCATTTTAAAAATAACATTGTACCTTCCAGAAAAAAGGGATTGACATATATTTTCCTTTTTCTTCCACTAAGTCCAAATGAAAACTTTATAGATTACACATTTTTAAAAAGCATAAGAAAACTCTGAAAGGTAGACAGAAGATGGTGAACCAGCCAAATATCTTGCAATATGAGGAGACACAATGGTGAGTTCTGTGGGTTTTCTTTTAACCTCAGGTACCCCAGATTTGGAGCTGAATAAGTTGGCAACCTGGAAATGCCAAAGGATGCAGACAAAACAACAACAACAAAAACCTTCTAATAATGGCTTGACCTCTGGAAACCATGGGCCAGAAAAGGGACAAACAAGCAGGACAGAAAACTTCTAGACAGTAATTTCTCCACTCCAGGCAGTGTACGCACAAAACTGTGGCCCAATCCAATCCATACAAGCAAAGGCTGTGGGAGGCCTAAGTTTGCCTCCTCACCAGGCTGCAAAGAAGGGCTCCATCTGCTAGGTGGTGTCAGGGAAGGCCAAATAGAAAGGCAGAACTTTATTTTTTGTTGTTTTTTTTTTTTTTAATTATACTTTAAGTATTAGGGTACATGTGCACAATGTGCAGGTTTGTTACATATGTATACATGTGCCATGTTGTTTTGCTGCACCCATTAACTCATCATTTAGCATTAGATATATCTCCTAATGCTGTCCCTCCCCCCTCCCCCCACCCCACAACAGTCCCCGGAGTGTGATGTTCCCCTTGCTGTGTCCATGTGTTCTCATTGTTCAGTTCCCACCTATGAGTGAGAACATGCGGTGTTTGGTTTTTTGTCCTTGAGATAGTTTACTGAGAATGATGGTTTCCAGCTTCATCCATGTCCCTACAAAGGACATGAACTCATCATTTTTTATGGCTGCATAGTATTCCATGGTGTATATGTGCCACATTTTCTTAATCCAGTCTATCGTTGTTGGACATCTGGGTTGGTTCCAAGTCTTTGCTATTGTGAATAGTGCCGCAATAAACATACGTGTGCATGTGTCTTTATAGCAGCATGATTTATAGTCCTTTGGGTATATACCCAGTAATGGGATGGCTGGGTCAAAAGGTATTTCTGGTTCTAGATCCCTGAGGAATCCCCACACTGACTTCCACAATGGTTGAACTAGTTTACAGTCCCACCAACAGTGTAAAAGTGTTCCTATTTCTCCACATCCTCTCCAGCACCTGTTGTTTCCTGACTTTTTAATGATGGCCATTCTAACTGGTGTGAGATGGTATCTCACTGTGGTTTTGATTTGCATTTCTCTGATGGCCAGTGATGATGAGCATTTTTTCATATGTTTTTTGGCTGCATAAATGTCTTCTTTTGAGAAGTGTCTGTTCATGTCCTTCGCCCACTTTTTGATGGGGTTGTTTGTTTTTTTCTTGTAAATTTGTTTGAGTTCATTGTAGATTCTGGATATTAGCCCTTTGTCAGATGAGTAGGTTGCAAAAATTTTCTCCCATTCTGTAGGTTGCCTGTTCACTCTGATGGTAGTTTCTTTTGCTGTGCAGAAGCTCTTTAGTTTAATTAGATCCCATTTGTCAGTTTTGGCTTTTGTTGCCATTGCTTTTGGTGTTTTAGACATGAAGTCCTTGCCCACGCCTATGTCCTGAATGGTATTGCCTAGGTTTTCTTCTAGGGTTTTTATGGTTTTAGGTCTACCATGTAAGTCTTTAATCCACCTTGAATTAACTTTTGTATAAGGTGTAAGGAAGGGATCCAGTTTCAGCTTTCTACATATGGCTAGCCAGTTTTCCCAGCACCATTTATTAAATAGGGAATCCTTTCCCCATTCCTTGTTTTTGTCAGGTTTGTCAAAGATCAGATAGTTGTAGATATGCGGCATTATTTCTGAGGGCTCTGTTCTGTTCCATTGATCTATGTCTCTGTTGTGGTACCACTACCATGCTGTTTTGGTTACTGTAGCCTTGTAGTATAGTTTGAGGTCAGGTAGCATGATGCCTCCAGCTTTGTTCTTTTGGCTTAGGATTGACTTGGCGATGCGGGCTCTTTTTTGGTTCCATATGAACTTTAAAGTAGTTTTTTCCAATTCTGTGAAGAAAGTCATTGGTAGCTTGATGGGGATGGCATTGAATCTATAAATTACCTTGGGCAGTATGGCCATTTTCACGATATTGATTCTTCCAACCCATGAGCATGGAATGTTCTTCCATTTGTTTGTATCCTCTTTTATTTCATTGAGCAGTGGTTTGTAGTTCTCCTTGAAGAGGTCCTTCACATCCCTTGTAAGTTGGATTCCTAGGTATTTTATTGTCTTTGAAGCAATTGTGAATGGGAGTTCACTCATGATTTGGCTCTCTGTTTGTCTGTTATTGGTGTACAAGAATGCTTGTGATTTTTGTACGTTGATTTTGTATCCTGAGACTTTGCTGAAGTTGCTAATCAGCTTAAGGAGATTTCAGGCTGAGACAGTGGGGTTTTCTAGATATAGAGTCATGTCATCTGCAAACAGGGACAATTTGACTTCCTCTTTTCCTAATTGAATACCCTTTATTTCCTTCTCCTGCCAGATTACCCTGGCCAGAACTTCCAGCACTATGTTGAATAGGAGTGGTGAGAGAGGGCATCCCTGTCTTGTGCCAGTTTTCAAAGGGAATGCTTCCAGTTTTTGCCCATTCAGTATGATATTGGCTGTGGGCTTGTCATAGATAGCTCTTATTATTTTGAGATACGTCCCATCAATACCTAATTTATTGAGAGTTTTTAGCATGAAGTGTTGTTGAATTTTGTCAAAGGCCTTTTCTGCATCTATTGAGATAATCATATGGTTTTTGTCATTGGTTCTGTTTATATGCTGGATTACATTTATTGATTTGCATATGTTGAAACATCCTTGCATCCCAGGGATGAAGCCCACTTGATCATGGTGTATAAGCTTTTTGATGTGCTGCTGGATTCGGTTTGCCAGTATTTTACTGAGATTTTTTGCATCAATGTTCATCAAGGATATTGGTCTGAAATTCTCTTTTTTGGTTATGTCTCTGCCAGGCTTTGGTATCAGGACGATGCTGGCCTCATAAAATGTGTTAGGGAGGATTCCCTCTTTTTCTATCGATTGGAATAGTTTCAGAAGGAATGGTACCAGTTCCTCCTTGTACCTCTGGTAGAATTCGGCTGTGAATCCATCAGGTCCTGGACTCTTTTTGGTTGGTAAGCTATTGATTATTGCCACAATTTCAGAGCCTGTTATTGGTCTGTTCAGAGATTCAACTTCTTCCTGGTTTAGTCTTGGGAAGGTGTATTTGTCGAGGAATTTATTCATTTCTTCTAGATTTTCTAGTTTATTTGCATAGAGGTGTTTGTAGTATTCTCTGATGGTAGATTGTATTTCTGTGGGATCGGTGGTGATATCCCCTTTTTCATTTTTTATTGCGTCTGTTTGATTCTTCTCTCTTTTCTTCTTTATTAGTCTTGCTAGTGTTCTATCAATTTTGTTGATCTTTTCAAAAAGCCAGCTCCTGGATTCATTAATTTTTTGAAGGGTTTTTTGTGTCTCTATTTCCTTCAGTTCTGCTCTGATTTTCATTATTTCTAGCCTTCTGCTAGCTTTTGAATGTGTTTGCTCTTGCTTTTCTAGTTCTTTTAATTGTGATGTTAGGGTGTCAATTTTGGATCTTTCCTGCTTTCTCTTGTGGGCATTTAGTGCTATAAATTTCCCGCTACACACTGCTTTGAATGTGTCCCAGAGATTCTGGTATGTTGTGTCTTTGTTCTCATTGGTTTCAAAGAACATCTTTGTTTCTGCCTTCATTTCATTATGTACCCAATAGTCATTCAGGAGCAGGTTGTTCAGTTCCCATGTAGTTGAGCGGTTTTGAGTGAGTTTCTTAATCCTGAGTTCTAGCTTGATTGCACTGTGGTCTGAGAGACAGTTTGTTATAATTTCTGTTCTTTTACATTTGCTGAGGAGAGTTTACTTCTAACTATGTGGTCAATTTTGGAATAGGTGTGGTGTGGTGCTGAAAAAAATGTATATTCTGTTGATTTGGGGTGCAGAGTTCTGTAGATGTCTATTAGGTCCACTTCAGAACTTTCATCCTCACTGGCTAGTGATGAGGTCTTACCTCTGATGGAATCAACAGAGACCACATGGAAAGCCTGCATTTCTACTTCCACTTGAACATAAACGGACACCTGCTCTGCATCTCTGATGAGCTGGCGTCAGAAGAGACGTGCGGGAGAATGAGAACTATCACCTAGTGGTAACCATGACATGTCCGCTGCTATGTCAGTGGTGATCATGTGGGAAACTGGAAATGCCACTCCCACTCTAAAGTAATGAGAAGTCTTCCTTATTTGGGTGTCAATGGAGGCTAAGTGGGAGAACTGAACTACCTCTTTCTCCCTGTGGATACCTATTTTATGGTCTCAGATAAAGTTAGTTGTATCAGAAGATTTATATAGGATCTACAGTATCATGTCAACATAAAAATAAGCCTAAGTCTCAATCAAAAATCACACATACCAAAAATCAGGAAGTTCTCATACTGAATGAAAAAAGCTAAGTAATACCAAGCTGACAGGAATGTTCATATTATCTGAAAAAGAATGTAAAGAAATCATGGTAAAGATGCTTCTATGAGCAATTACAGATATGTCTAAAGCAAACAAAAAAATAGAAAGCCCCAGCAAAGAAATAGAAAGTCTCAGCAAAGAGAAGACATAATCTACTGGAGATTTTTAGATCTGAAAAATACAATAAATGAGAAAAAATCTTCAGTGGATCAGCTCAACACAGATTGAGAGGACAGAGGAATCAATGAACTGGAATGCAGAAGAACAAAAATAACTCAATCTGAATGACAGAGAACAAATCAACTAAAAATTGAGCAGAACCTTAGGAACTAGTGGGAATGTAACAAAAGATCTGAAATTCATGTTATCAGAGTTCTAGCAGAAAAGGAGAATGAGGGCAGGGCTGAAAAAATATCTTGAAAAAAATAATAGCTGAAAAGCTCTCAAAATTGGCAAGAGACATAAACCTAAAGATTCAAGAAGCTGAGCAAGCTGGACGTGATGGCATGTGCCTGTAGTCCTAGCTACTCAGGAGGCTGAGGCAGGAGGATTGCTTGGGCCCAGGAGTTCAAGACTGCAATGAGACATAATTGCACCACTGTTCTCCAGCCTGGGTGACAGAAAGGGTCTGTCCCTAAATAAAGAAAGAAGGGAAGCAAAAACAAACAGGATAAACTGAAAGAAATCCATGCCAAGATGCATCATAATTAAACTTCATAAAATTAAATACAAACAAAAATCTTGAAAGTAGCCATAAAAAAATGACATCTCACCCATAGAGAAAAACAATCAAAAGACAGCAAATTTCTTACCAGAAACCTTAGAGAAGTGGCACTGTATTTTTTCAAGGTGTTGTAAGAAAAGAACTGTCAACCTAGAAGTCTTCACTTAGCAAAAGAAATATCCTTCAGAAATTAAAGGAAAATAAAAATATTATGAAATAAAGGAAAGCTAAGAGAATTTGTTGCCAGCAGAACTTCCTTAAAAGGACTACTAAGGAAGTTCTCTAAACAAAGAGAAAATGATAAATGAAGAAACTGTGGAACATCAGGAAAGATGAAAGAATGTGGTAAGCAAAAATACGAGTAAATATAAAAGGTTTTCCATCTGTTCTCAAGTTCTAAACTGATAACTGAAGCAAACATTATAAACTGTCTAATGTAGGTCTAAATATATAGAGAGAAAATATTAAAGACAATTATAAACAAGGGAAGACAAAGGGATATCAATGTAGCAAAGTTTCTATACATCTCTCAAACTGGTAAAAATACAACTGTAGACCCTAAGTTATATATCTGTAATACTTAAAACAATGACAAGTAGATACATTCAAAAGCACTACAAATTAAAATTAAATTCTAGAAACATCCAAGTAAGGAAGGCAAGAAAAAGAAAACAGAAACAAGTAGAGAAAAAAACAAATAGAAAACAAACAAAAAAAGGCAGGCTTATGCCCTAACATATGAATAATTATGTTATATTAAATGGTGTAAAGATACCAATAAAAGGCATTTGCAGAGGGAATTTAAAAATATGAGCTATGTATATGCTATGTATATGCTGCCTATAAACTCACTTCAACTATAATAATATATACAGGTTGGAAGTAAAAAAAAATAGAAAAAGATCTATCATATAAATCAGGTAAATTGGACTTCAGAGAAGAGAAAATTACTAGAGACAGAGAAGCTTATTATGTAATGGTAAAAGGGTAAGGCCACCAAAAGATATAGCATTTCTGACTATATATGCACCAAACAATTAATAATGTCTATACTTATAGACTGGATAAATCAATCCATAATAATTTATACTTAATATAAGAGCAGAAATCAGTGAAATCCCAAGCAGTACTACAATAGAGAAAGTTAATGACGGAATGAGCTGATTAATTGTAAAGATCAATAAAATTGACATGCCTCTGTCGAGGCTGACAAAGACGAAAGAGAGAGAAGACACGAATAACCAATATCATGGATGAAACATGGGCTGTAAGTAAAGATCTTGCAGACACCTAAAGAATAACAATGGACTGCTATGAACAACTCTACACACATGTTTGACAACCTCCATGAAATGTATTACTTTCTTGAAAAACACAAAGTGCCACAAGTCACCCAATGTGAAATAGATACTTTGAGTAGTGCTATAATCATTAAGAAAATTAAATCAATAATTTAAAATCTCCCCAAAAGAAAATCTTCAGGCACAAATGCTTTCACTGGAGTACTTTACCAGATGTTTAAAGAAGAATAAACCTGATTCTACACAATCTCTTTCAGTAAAGAGAAGAAGGAACATAAAATGTATTAGACAATGCTCCTTCTTCTTCAATTCTGATTCAACATAGGGGTTGGGATCTAGATTTGGGCAGCGTTCTTAGACTTGACACCAAAAGCATAACTGGAAACAACCCATATGTCCTTCAGTGTGTGAATGGTTAAAAAAAGACACTATACACATACCATGGAGTCTCTCTTAGCAATAAGAAGGAACAGACTTCTGATCAATGCTACAACATAAATAAATCTCCAGAGAATTATGCTGGATGAAATAAAATCAATTCTAGAAGATTACAAACTGTATAATTCCATCTATATATAATTTCAAAAATGACAATATTCTGGAAAGGAAGAACAGATTATTGGTTACCATGGATTAAGGAGAAGGTGGGGGTAGAAGAGAGTGACTGCAGCTATAAAAGGGTGCCGTGAGGGATTTTTGGTGATGGATGTTTTGTATCTTGGCCGCCATATCAATGTAAATATCCTGGTTGTGACACTGCATTATAGTTTTACAGGGTATTACCATTGCGCGATATTGAGCAAAGAACATATGGGGTTGTTTTATAATATTTCCTACAAGTGCATGTAAATATACAATTATCTCAAAAAAGTCTAATGGAAAAATTGACATATTACCTGCTTTATCTATTTAACCTGTGTTCCATACTTTTTCCATTTTTGGTTTTGCTTTTTGCTCTACTCTTATTAAGTTTGCATGAATTTCAAAGCGTAAATAAGTAAAACATGCCAAAGGTTTAAAAAACACTTAAATAAATTTAATAACACTAGAATCCCAAGCTATGTAATTGCAAAATATTTATCAGTGAAATTACAAAATATTTGAAATTTTTCTTTAACATACTGTAGCAAAATAAGCAAAGAATACAACGAAGTGGTAAAATCTTGATAACTGCAAAATTTGCATTATGGATGTATGGGGGTTTAATCAAACAATTCTTGCTTCTGTGTATGTATGAGAATTTTCACAAAAAATGATAAATGGCAAAAGATGAAGGATTCCATTCACTTTAACTTCTTGGTAATTATGTAAATATGCATCTATATATAAATTATGATGTTCAAAGTAATGTCATTTTTATGCTACATGTCTCAAAGATGAACTGTATTTGGATGTCACATGGGCATAGTGATTTAACAATGATTTATATTTTTGGAATTTAAGGATGAGGGGAGAGCTGTAGTGCTCAAGATCTATGCTTCTCTCCTTTATATGTTTGGCTTCTTAAAACTGAAGAGCCAATTACAGAAATTTAAGTAGGTAGATGTTAAATCGTGATGTTTCCACTACTATTATGTTTTGATAATGCATTAAAAACTTATTTAAATCATATCTTAATTACTGGTATTACCACGTAAGCAATAAAGGGTGTTTTAGAAATAGTACTGCCTGTTATTTCCACTTCTAAATATTCATCTAATTCCTGCCTTCTCCTGATTTCCTGCTGATTTACACAGCTGCCAACCAAAGGATTTTCAATGCCATATGAACGTTGAAATATGTTAAACTATTCAATCTGTTCTTTAATTTAATTAGGTATGAACTCTATCTACTATAGAATGATAAGTTTAATTTTCTCCCGTCTGGAGTCTAAAAGAGAACCCTATTTGGGACTTTGCAAACATAAAAGTCACGGGTATTCTGCTTTGTAATTACTACGTACTTTGGGGACAATCTGGCCTATGTGAAAATGCACATGTTTGATCAGCTGTCTGAATAAGATTTATAATTTTGTTGAACTTCAGTAGGCACTGAGTATTCTTGTTAATAGCAGTTGTGTATTATTTGGAATTTGAACTCTGAATAACTACTCCAGTTCATTTATCTTACTTTCTTTTTGGGGGGGGAGGGGCGGGGGGGACAGAATTTCATTCTTGTTGCCTAGTCTGTAGTGCAATGGACTGATCTCGGTTCACTGCAACCTCTCCCTTTCGGGTGCAAGCAATTCTCCTGCCTTAGCCTCCTAAGTAGCTGGGATTACAGGCATGTACCACCACATCTGGCTAATTTTTTTTTTTTTTTTTTTTTTTTAGTAGAGACAGGGTTTGTTGGTCAGGCTGGTCTTGAACTCCTGACCTCAGATGATCCACCGGCCTCGGCCTCCCAGAGTGCTGGGATTACAGGCATGAACCACCACACCCGGCCCTTACTTTCAAACACCTCTTCCTGTACCTTACTTCAACACTTGAAAAATTGCATCACACCCAGAATTTCAGTTTCAACCATCTCATTCTCAGACCACTAAGTTCTGCATTTCCACCTCATGAACTGCACTAAGTGCCCCCAACCTTACACTTAAACAATGTATTGTCTATCAGGATCTCCAATCTATTTATCCTGTTGCATTTTCATTGTCTTTAACTCCTACAGCCAGCTGAGATTTTATGAATCTCATTGCCCTCACTCCCCACCATTTTAATCACTGAGCAACTTCTACCTCAGTTAAACCCAACTTTTAATGCACTCTGCCTCTCTAACGCTGTATATAAATGTAGCTGGAGAGAAGATTGCCACACTGAGTAGAATCATTCTAAATAGAAATCACGAATCATATCTCTTAGTCTTGTCTAGCAATTTGACACTTGCCTTTCAATTTACTTCCATACTCAACAGAACATTACCTCATACTTTTCTCTCCTCAAATCTCCCTCATTCCTTTTCCCTTCTTTTAAAGTTACAACCTCTTCTCAACAATATTCAGAAATATTTTTGATACATACTGACTAGACCCTATTCTAATCTCCTGGAACACATAGATAAACAAAACATTCATATTCTTTCTACATAGGTTTTATGTCTGAGAGAGAATGCAAATAACATACATGATACATGATATAGTACCTTAAAGGCATAATACATTTATCTAGTTCTATGCTTTTAAATAGTATCTCTATACTAATGGCACCTAAATTTATAGCTGCAGTTCAACCTTCTGCCTTAAGCTTCAAATTCATGTCTAATTTCATCCCTGATATTATCACTTTGATATCCAAAAGATGCCTCAAATTTAACTTGTACAAAATATATTTTTTGTTAATAAGATCCTACAGCACAATCAATTCTATCATAATGTTTGCGTATGTTTAGAAAACAAAATCAATGTGAAATTCATCTTTCACATTGCGTACATATTCTTAACAGTCAATCATCAATAAAGGAAGATAAATTGAAATTCATCTTTCACATTGCGTACATATTCTTAACAGTCAATCATCAATAAAGGAAGATAAATTGAAATTCATCTTTCACATTGCGTACATATTCTTAACAGTCAATCATCAATAAAGGAAGATCAATTGAAATTCATCTTTCACATTGCGTACATATTCTTAACAGTCAATCATCAATAAAGGAAGATCAATTGAAATTCATCTTTCACATTGCGTACATATTCTTAACAGTCAATCATCAATAAAGGAAGATCAATTGAGGGTCTTTGGTGTTGGCTTGTCTCCTAAGGTTCCTCTTTAAAAAAATGTAACAGTTATTTTAAGGTCAGGGGTACATATATAGGTTTGTTACATAGATAAACTAGTGCCATGGGAAGTTGTTGTGCAGATTATTTCATCACCCAGGTATTAAGCCTAGTACCCACTAGTTATTTTTCCTGGTCCGCTCCCTACTTCTATCCTCCACTCTCTGATAGCCCCCAGTATATATTTCCCTCTATGTGGCCATGTGTTGCCATCATTTAGTTCCCACTTATAAGTGAGGCCATATGGTACTTGGTTTTCTGTTTCTGCATTAGTTTGCTAAGGATAATGGCTTCCAGGTCCAACCATGTTCCTGCAATGGATATGAACTCGTTTTTTATGGCTACATAATATCCCATGGTGTACATGTACCACATTTTCTTTATTTGGTCTACCACTGATGGGTACTTAGGTTGATTCCATGTCTTCGCTATTGTGAGTAGTGCTGCAATGAACATATGCATACATGTACTTTTATAATAGAATGATTTATATTCCTTTGGGTATATACCCTGTAATAGGATTGCTGGGTCAAATGGTAATTCTGAGGAATTGCTACACTGCTTTCCACAATGGTTGAACTAATTTATCCTCCTAACAACAGTGCATAAGCATTCCTTTTTCTCTGCAACCTTGCCAGCATCTGTTATCTTTTTTGACTTTTTAATAACAGCCATGCTGACTGGTGTGAGATGGTGTCTTACTGTGGTTTTGATTTGCACTTCTCTAATGATCAGTGATTCTGAGCTTTTTTTCATATGCTTGTTAGCTGCATGTATATCTTCTTTTTAAAAGTGTCTGTTCATGTTCTTTGCCCACTTTTTAATAGGGTTGTTTGTTTTTTTTCTTGTAAATTTGTTTACATTCCTTATAGATGCTGGATATTAGACCATTGTCAGATGCATAGTTTGCAAAAATTTTCTCCTATTCTGTAGATTGTCTGTTCATTCTGTTGATAGTTCCTTTTGCTGTGCAGAGGCTCTTTAGTTTAATTAAATCCCAGTTATAATTTTTTTTCCTTTTGTTGCAATTTCTTTTGATGTTTTCATCATGAAATCTCTGCCTGTTCCTGTGTCCAGAATGGTATTGCCTAGGTTGTCTTCAAGGGTTTTTATAGTTTTGAGGCTTTGTGTTTCTGCAAAAACCTCAGCTTTTCACTGTGCCTCAGTCACCACAGTGGCTGACTCTGTCACTCCCAGACCCCCTTGCTACTCCTATTTGTTCTGAGTTTGTTGAGATGCTACATCACATAGTACAGAAGTCTGACTTCCCGAGCAGCTTCTGAAGAGTTGGCTGATGTAAGTTAGAAGTGCCCTTGCTGTGTGAATGGCTATGTCTTTCTAGCTTATTGTGAAGCAGTGACCAGCACAGGAAGCAATAACTAGCACATCACCTTGTATTGCACCCTATCCCTCTCAGTCCTATCTCCCCCTTTTTTTCTTCTTTTTCCTTGAGGTTGTGTCTCTCTCATCAGACACATTCCTGATATTTTGAATGCTGTGTTTACTTGGTTAAAAATATCACATAGTTAAAATTTGAAGTTGAACATGATATTAAACACCTCTTTTTACAAATGAGAAACCCAAGGCCAAGAGAAACGGCATGATTTATCTAAAGTAAGGGTCTGACTTCTAGCAAATGTAGACTTATTTCTTGTTCCTATAGCAAAACATAATTCCACTAGAACACAAATTTACAGGACCCTGAAAATACATAAGCTATTTGCTGATCATTGCTATTCTACATAACACCATCAGAGAATCACTTTAACCGTGATGAGGCCAATCCATCATCAGATGACAATATGTCATCATTATATGTTCAGATTTTGTGCATTAACCCCCAGATTTTCATTCAGTAAAATTAGCAATTTCAAACCAAATGCAAAGTTTTCACCATTTGTTCAGGTAACCATGTTTATATAAAAATCAATTCACCTTTTAATACAAAGAATTACTTTTGAAGATGCTGAATGCTCTGATTTTTTTCTCCTAATCTGAAATTTTTGGAATAAAAAGAGTAAATACAATATAAACTTCAATACCTCATTTATTTACCAAAAGAAAACCATTTCTATAAAATGCTGGCAAACTGAATCCAGCAGCACATCAAAAAGCTTATACACCATGATCAAGTGGGCTTCATCCCTGGAATGCAAGGCTGGTTCAACATATGCAAATCAATAAATGTAACCCAGCACATAAACAGAACCAAAGACAAAAACCACATGATTATCTCAATAGATGCAGAAAAGGCCTTTGACAAAATTCAACAACGCTTCATGCTAAAAACTCTCAATAAATTAGGTATTGATGGGACGTATCTCAAAATAATAAGAGCTATCTATGACAAACCCACAGACAATATCATACTGAATGGGCAAAAACTGGAAGCATTCCCTTTGAAAACAGGCACAAGACAGGGATGCCCTCTCTCACCAGTCCTATTCAACATAGTGTTGGAAGTACTGGCCAGGGCAATCAGGCAGGAGAAGGAAATAAAGGGTATTCAATTAGGAAAAGAGGAAGTCAAATTGTCCCTGTTTGCAGATGACATGATTGTATATCTAGAAAACCCCATCATTTCAGCCCAAAATCTCCTCAAGTTAATAAGCAACTTCAGCAAAGTCTCAGGATACAAAATCAATGTACAAAAATCACAAGCATTCTTATAAACCAATAACAGACAGAGAGCCAAATCATGAGTGAACTCCCATTCACAATTGCTTCAAAGAGAATAAAATAACCAGGAATCCAACTTACAAGGGATGTGAAGGACCTCTTCAAGGAGAACTACAAACCACTGCTCAATGAAATAAAAGAGGATACAAACAAATGGAAGAATATTGCATGCTCATGGGTAGGAAGAATCAATATCGTGAAAATGGCCACACTGCCCAAGGTAATTTATAGATTCAATGCCATCCACATCAAGCTACCAATGACTTTCTTCACAGAATTGGAAAAAACTACTTTAAAGTTCATATGGAACCAAAAAAGAGCCCGCATCGCCAAGTCAATCCTAAGCCAAAAGAACAAAGCTGGAGGCATCACCCTACCTGACTTCAAACTATACTACAAGGCTACAGTAACCAAAACAGCATGGTACTGGTACCAAAACAGAGATATAGACCAATGGAACAGAACAGAGCCCTCAGAAATAATGCCGCATATCTACAACTATCTGATCTTTGACAAACCTGACAAAAACAAGGAATGGGGAAAGGATTCCCTATTTAATAAATGGTGCTGGGAAAACTGGCTAGCCATATGTAGAAAGCTGAAACTGGATCCCTTCCTTACACCTTATACAAAAATTAATTCAAGGTGGATTAAAGACTTACATGGTAGACCTAAAACCATAAAAACCCTAGAAGAAAACCTAGGCAATACCATTCAGGACATAGGCGTGGGCAAGGACTTCATGTCTAAAACACCAAAAGCAATGGCAACAAAAGACAAAATTGACAAATGGGATCTAATTAAACTAAAGAGCTTCTGCACAGCAAAAGAAGCTACCATCAGAGTGAACAGGCAACCTACAGAATGGGAGAAAATTTTTGCAACCTACTCATCTGACAAAGGGCTAATATCCAGAATCTACAATGAACTCAAACAAATTTACAAGAAAGAAACAAATAACCCCATCAACAAGTGGGTGAAGGATATGAACAGACACTTCTCAAAAGAAGACACTTATGCAGCCAAAAAACACTTGAAAAAATGCTCATCATCACTGGCCATCAGAGAAATGCAAATCAAACCACAGTGAGATACCATCTCACACCAGTTAGAATGGCCATCATTAAAAAGTCAGGAAACAACAGGTGCTGGAGAGGATGTGGAGAAATAGGAACACTTTTACACTGTTGGTGGGACTGTAAACTAGTTCAACCATTGTGGAAGTCAGTGTGGGGATTCCTCAGGGATCTAGAACTAGAAACACCATTTGACCCAGCCATCTCATTACTGGGTATATACCCAAAGGACTATAAATCATGCTGCTATAAAGACACATGCACACGTTATGTTTATTGCGGCACTATTCACAATAGCAAAGACTTGGAACCAACCCAAATGTCCAACAACGATAGACTGGATTAAGAAAATGTGGCACATATACACCATGGAATACTATGCAGCCATAAGAAATGATGAGTTCATGTCCTTTGTAGGGACATGGATGAAAGTGGAAACCATCATTCTCAGCAAACTATTGCAAGGACAAAAAACCAAACACCGCATGTTCTCACTCATAGGTGGGAATTGAACAATGAGAACACATGGACACAGGAAGGGGAACATCACACACCAGGGACTGTTGTGGGGTGGGGGGACGGGGGAGGGATAGCATTAGGAGATATACCTAATGCTAAATGATGAGTTAATGGGTGCAGGACACCAACATGGCACATGGATACATACGTAACAAACCTACACGTTGTGCACATGTACCCTAAAACTTAAAGCATAGTAATAATAAAATAAAATAAAATAAAAATAAAAGACTTTTTTTCCATAAAAAAAATCATTTCTAGGCATAATTATGTATAATTTAATATCTTAGATTTTCAGGTTCTATTTCAAAATAAAATATATGTATATAACCAGCATGCCTGTGATCTGTTACTCAGTTTTACTTAGACCATGTACACTAAGTCAAAGCAAAAGAAAAAGCCCATATGAATGTGTAGATATTTATTCTCTAATGTCATATTCTATGGAAGAATGAAAATGCAATAATTAGCAATTTATTTTGTTTTTCCAAATAAATATGTTGGAAAGGGCTGAGGAATGTAGAAGTTTTATTTAAAATACAGATATAAAAATGAGCTACCCCAGACCTAGTGCTGCATATCCATTGAGCACACCTTTAATGCATATTCCGTCTTCTTCCTCAACTCTCTGTTAAGTGGCATGCATAAAGATGTAAATATCCTCTGGCCAAAGTGGTATCAGGAAATAGTTTTAACCAGGCCACCACTTTGAGAATGGTGACATTTCCAAAGTGAATTAAAGATTTTGAATATTTATAATATGCTTTTTGGAGAAGAATTGAGGTGCTTCACATCAAAGAAAGCTGGTTTGTATCAGTATTACAGTGAAGTTGTCCGAAGATGTAATGGGCAGCTTCATAAATTTGAGAGCTCTCTTTACCAGGAGCAGACTTCACTAGAAGAAGATTGAATAGTCATTTGATAGTAATGATGTAGAGGAGACTTAAATATTAATAAATGGATTAGATTGGTTTTAAGTCTTCTTCCAGTTCTGGTTTTTGCTTTCTATAGAAGATGCCTTCTGCATCACTGTATGTTCAGACATCATAATCAACCCACAGTAAATTTTACCTATATTCTTTCTTCACACTTACTATTTGTCAGTTAATTATGTTTATTGTTGATTTCTAGCACCAAGTTTGTTAAACATCTGTAATTTTAATTTTGAACATCTCCCAACACAATAAAAGTATTGCGAAAAATAAATAAATTTTATTACTGATAAAACTAGGAGATATGTTTGTCCAAACTATTAAAGTGTTTGACATGCCATATTAGCAGACATGCCATGTTAGCAGAATATGATATTATATCAGAATATCATATATATCAGACATATCAGAATATCATACATATCAGAATATCTGATATGCCATATTAGCCAAAATCATTTAGATGATAAGGCAGGGTCAAAAAGTGGAAATCTGAATTGTGGGCCATGGTCAATTTTGGTTGGCTGGCAAGAATAAAAAAAAGAATTCACATGTATACACATTCTTGCCTCCAAAGGAGCTTCATTGTAGGTAGAAATTCCTACCAGCTCTTTTCTCATGAAAAATTCCTACAAACTCATGGATGATTTATTCATTCGAAAATGAGCAGTGTCATTTTAAAATTACATATGTACATATATACACATACATAAGTATACACACACACAAACACACACACACACACACACATATCCTGCAGGGTGCAATAAAAGACCTGAAACACACAAAAGTAGAATAGTCATTAGAAGCCTGCTTTTACTGAGTAGATAAACGTAGTGCCCGATTACTATATATTTTATTTTACATTTTGCTATGTTTTGATAGTTCCATGAATTCAAATAACTTAACAAAAATACAAATCTTTTGAACAGGGATATGAAAGCTCTAGGCTGACAGAGTGGAACAAAAGAATAAGATGAAATACAATATGCTAGAAGTGTTGAAGAGAGAAGTAGAAAAGAAAAAGTAATGACCAAATTTAAAGCTCTTAAAGCAGCACGTATGAGAACAAAAATGCAAAAGAGCATAAACGGGAACACAGATGAGAAAGTTGAGAAAATATAAATTAACAAAATTAAATTTTTAAAATAAATTAAATTAAACATTGATATGAAATACAGACAAAAATATAGAAAAGTTCACATATTCATATCTGATTTCCCTGAAGGAAAGTGGCAAAAGTAACAGAACAAATAACATTTGCATATATAATTGTAGAAAACATTTTAGTAATAAGGATTTCAATGTATTAGTTAGAAGTTAATTCTAAAAATTCCTTTCTTGTTATGACAGAATAACAAGATTCTGATATACTTCCTCTTCTTAGAAAACCAGAAAACAATTCAAAATATAGGAAGCAGTAGTTTTGCAGATATTGGACAACATGTAACACAGGACCGTGGCCCTAGGAAGAGAATAACAACTGATGTGAGCCCTATCATTGTATCTACAGTATAGACAGAAAACCAAAAACAACTTTGATGTCACATTGAGTTGGGAGCAGAAAAAGTCAGTGTAGCTAGCTAGAATTGGTGGGGCAGACAACGAGGTATGAGGCAGATGAACAAAGAGAGAATTTTAAATACTTGCGTAGTGTCTTGAGTTTTTGACTAAGTACTAATATGCACATGTCTGAAAGAAAACTACACAAGACAGAGGAAATAATTATCACAAATGAGAAGCTGAAGCTCACACAGAATTGGGACTAGATCATAATCTCACAGCTTAATTTACCTGAGGCATTGGACAGAATTTTCTGAAAGGTGATTAGGTTAAATTAGCTTTAGATAATAGGTTCTCGTTCTCTAGATCTACACTTAAAAAGCTTAAAGAAGAGCTCAGAAAGGGTCCAACTGATTCCAGCTAACTTAACTGAGTGTCAAAACAAAATCAAACAGTATTTAAAAAAATACAACAATCCAGTGACCAAAACTATAAAATTCATCATGGCTGGCATCCAGGAAAAATATTACCAGACATGTAAAGAAGCAGGAAAATAATCAGAAAAAAATTAATCAATAGAAATTGACTGAGAAATAAAAGAGATTATATTTAAAACCAGCAAAGAAGAATGTTAATTATTACGCCGGGTGCGGTGGCTCATGCCTGTAATCCCAGCACTTTGGGAGGCCAAGGTGGGTGGATCACCTGAGGTCAGGAGTTCGAGACTAGCCTGGCCAACATGGCGAAACCTGAGTAGCTGGGATTATAGGCACCTGCCACTACACCCAGCTAATTTTTTG
Organism: Symphalangus syndactylus; assembly: GCF_028878055.3. Lineage (NCBI taxonomy): Eukaryota > Metazoa > Chordata > Mammalia > Primates > Hylobatidae > Symphalangus > Symphalangus syndactylus. The sequence goes on along the minus strand of NC_072437.2, from coordinate 103,638,211 downwards.
TAGTTTTAGTAGAGCTACTCAGGATGCTGAGGCATGAGAATCATTTGAAGCTGGAAGATGGAGGTTGCAGTGAGCCAAGATCGTACCACTGCACTCCAGCTTGGGTGATAGAGTGAGACTCCATCTCAAAAAATATATATAGTTATTATATATAACTATAATAATAATTATTAGTTATGATTATATTATAGTTATAGTTATTATGTTATAATATAACTATAATAATTATTATAGTTATGTTCCATATTCTTTTAAAAAGTGGAGGAAAAATAGCATGATGAGGGGAGAAAGGAAAGGCAAATATGTCCCAAATAGAAAATGTAGAGATGGAAAATATAATATCTGAAATATGTATATATACCACATGGGATGAATAGCAGTTAGACACCGCAGAAGAAAAGGTCATTTTACTTGGACACATAGCAACAGAAACCATCCAAAATGAAACAAAGAAAGAAAATAGATGGAAAAAATAGTATTAGGACCTGTGGTGCCATATCAAGCAGTCTAACCTAAATTTAATTGGAGTTCCAGAAAGAAAGAGGTGGTAAAGGAAAAAATTGTTTCAAAAAATAGTAGCTAAAAGTTTTCCAAATTTGATTAAAAATATAAATCCACGGCTCCAAAGAGTTTCACGAACCTTAAGTGGAGTAAACCTATAATGAAAATCATCCCTAGGCATAGCAAAATCACATAGCAGCTGAAAACTAGTAATAATGAAGAATATTCTTAAAAGCGAGCATAGAAAAAAGACCAAAATTTGAATAAGAATAAGGGACAAAGATAAGGATGAAAGCAGACTTCTTTTCAGAGTCAATGCAAGCTTGACAATTGTTGAGCAATATTTTATAAGTATAAAAGAAAATCTATTAACCTCCAATTTCTGACTCAGTAAAAACATCATCCAAGGGAAGACCAATGAAAGAATTGTAAGTTGAGATAATTATTGCCAGCAGACACGCACCATAAAGGACATTCTTCAGGCAGAAGAAAGTGATACCTGAGAAGCCCAGCTCCTAGTAAAAAACCTACCTGTGATTTCTTTTCACGTCTGACTGTAGGCAGTTAGAGCTTTCCCTAGCTTAATGCACAGCCAGTGCATTTCATTCCCTGCAGGGAGCTGCCAACAAGGACTCAGGCCCCTGTGGCAGGCCATGCTGTTATATTATCTGAGTTCCTAGTCCAGGTGCCTCCTTTTGGTGCCTTCTTTATGGCGACCTTCAGCTTCTAGGCGCCCCTGTCTAGATCTACTTATCATTGCGGGGAGGGACCTGGAAGACACTTTTCTACACTGTAATTCACTACTCAGTACTTCTGCCCCCCAACACTTCCTTGTCTCCTCCCTCCGCCCCACCCCTTCCACAAAATAGCAGAAGCTTTTTGTTCAGGGCTCCCTTGGCAGTGAGATGACTCTGCATCTATGCTGATCTGCCTGACCCTTAGTGGAACACCATTCCATGGGAGAAAATAAAATAGGGTGGGGAATTGACACTTTCTCACATTTTTCTTCTTGCTGATACTATTATGGTGAGTGATGAAGACTTGACTGTTATTTTTGTCTTATTGTTTTAATCTACACCTGGCGGCATAGATCTCCGGAGCTCTGAGCCCTTGCCAATACCAAAAGGTAATTTGGCTCCACACAAAAAATAAAGGGTCAGAAAGAGCCAATGGAAATAACAAACATATTGATAAACGCAACATTTTTCTCCTTTTTAATCTCTTCTAAAAGATAACTGATTGTTTAAAGCAAAAATAACATCTATTATGAAGCATATGTGGGAGTAAAATGGACACAGAATGTGAAGAGAAGAATTGAGGCTTACAGGTGTAAGGTAGTTAACCTATACATGAAGGGATCTGTCATTATTTGGAGCTAGACTGTGTAGGTTTCAGAGGTATATTGTAAACCCTATATCAACCAGTATCAACTATAAAACAAAGTAATATAGCAAATATGCCTATAGTAGAGATATTAATAAAATGGAATTCTAAAATAATTTTAAAATTCCATCTATAGTAGTGGCAAAAGATAATAAAAAGAAGTCTAAATCTAACAAAATATATGGAAGAGCTCTATATTAAACACTAAAAACTTTTCTGAGTAAAATTTTAAAACACATATATAAATAGACAGCATATTTACTGACTGAAAGATTTATTGTTGAGGTTTAAATTCTCCCCTAACTGATGTATAGATTTTGTGCAATCCACTCAAAATTGTTGAAGGTTTTTAGATAGAAAGAGACAGGGAGATTCAAAACTTGATATGGAGGTGCAAATCATCTAGAAGAGACAAAGCAATTTCCAAAGAAAGTGTAATGTTGGAGGTCTTAGACTACCTGATTTCAATGTATACAGGAGTAGCTTGGAGATACTGAGGGTTCAGTTCCAGACCACTGCAATAAAGCAAATATCACAATAAAGCTAGTCAAATGGCATTTTGTTTCCCAAGTGCATATAAAAATTATGTTTACACTATACTGTGGTCTATTAAGTGTTCAATAGCATTATGTCTAAAAATATGCATGCCTTAATTAAAAATTGCTTTATTGCTGAAAAATTGCTAACCGCCATCCGAGCCTTCAGCAAGTCATAATCTTTTTTGCTAACCACCATCCGAGCCTTCAGCAAGTCATAATCTTTCTGCTTATGGAGGGTCTTGCCTCGATGTTGATGGCTGCTGACTGATCACAGTGGTGGCTGCTGAACATTGGGATGGCTGTGGTCATTTTTAACAATATGACAATAGTGAAGTTTGCCACATTGATTGACTCCACTTTTTACAAAAGAAGTCTCTGTAGCATGTGATGCTGTTTTATGGCATTTTACCCACAGTAGAACTTTAAAAAATGTAATCAGTCCTCTCAAACCCTGCCACTGCTTTGTCAACTAAGTTTATATAACAGTCTAAACTATATCGTTTGTTATCCTTTTAACAACGTTCACAACATCCTCACCAGGAGTAGATTCCAACTCAAGAAACCGTTTTCTTTGCTCTTCCATAAAAAAATACTTTTTGTCTATTCAAATATTATGATGAGATTGCAGCAATTCAGTCACATCTACTTCTTATTCTAATTCTCTTGCTACTTCCACATCTGCAGTTAGTTCCTCCACTGCATTCTTGAATCCCTTAAAGTCATCCATTATGGTTTGAATCAACTTCTTCCAAACTTCTGTTAATGTTGATATTTTGACCACCTCCCATGAATCACTAGTGTTCTTAATGACATCTAAAATGGCAAATTATTTCCAGAAGGTTTTCAATTTACTTTGCCCAGATTCATCAGAGGAATCACTATCTGTGGTAGCTATCACCTCATGAAATGTATTTCTTAAATAATAGATCTTGAAAGTCAAAAAGCCCCCTTGATCCATGGGCTGCAGAATAGATGTTGTGTTACCATGCATAAAAGCAAAATTAATCTCTTTGTACATCCCCATCAGAGTTCCTGAGTGGTCAGGTGCATTGTTAATGAACAGTAATTCATTTTGAAATGAATCCCTTTTTTGAGTAGTAGGTCTCACCAGTTGGCTTAAAATATTCAGGAAACCATGCTGTAAACATGTTCTGTCATTCAGGCTTTGTTGTACCATTGGTGGTACACAGGTGGAGTAGATTTAGCATCACCCTGAAGTGCCCTAGAATTTTCAGATTAAGCATTAACTTCAGCTTAAAAATCAACAGCTGCTTTAGCCCCTGAAAAGATAGCCTGACCTCTGCAACTTTGAAACCAGGAATAGTCTTCTCTCTCTTAGCTCTGAAAGATCTAGATGGCATCTTCTTCTAGTAAAAGTCTATTTTGTCTATACTAAAAATCCATTATCTAGTTTGCCTGCCATCATTAATTATCTTAGCTGGATCTTCTGGATAACGTACTGCAACTTCTACATCAGTGCTTGCTGCTTCACCTTGCACTTTTGTGTTATGGAGACAGCTGCTTCTTTAAAACCTTATGAATCAACCTCTGCTAGCTTTGAAAACTTCTTCTGCAGCTTTTTCACCTCTCTTAGCCTTCACAGCATTGAAGAGAGTCAGAGTTTTGCTCTGGCCTAGGTTTTGGCTTAAGAGAATACTGTGGCTATTTTGTCTTCTTTCCAGACCCCTAAAACTTCCATGTCAGCAATAAGGCTGTTTCACTTTTTTATCATTCGTGTGTTCACTGGATAAACACTTTTAATTTCCCTCAAGAACTTATCCTTTGCCTTCACATCTCTGCTGTTTGGTGAAAGAGTCCTAGCTTTTAGTATGTCTTGGCTTTCAACATACTCTTCTCACTAAGGTTAATTAGTTCTAGCTTTTGATTCAAAGTGAGAGACATACAATTCTTCCTTTCACTTGAACACTTACAGGCCATTATTGGATTATTAATTGGGCTAATTTCTATTATGTAGTATCTCAAAAAACAGGGAGGCCTGAGGAAAAGAAGAGAGTTGGGAGAACAGCCATTCAATGGAGCAGTCAGAACACACATTACATTTATCTATTAGGTTGGCCACCTTACTGATATGGGCATAGTTCATGGTGACCCAAAATAATTACAATAGTAACATCAAAAATCACTGATCACGGATTGCCATAACAAATTAAATAATGATGAAAAGTTTGAAACATAGTGAAAATATCAAAATGTGGCACACAGACAAGAAGTAAGCACGTACTGTTGGAAAAATGGTATTGATAAAGTTGCTCGATGTAGCATTGCCACAAACCTTCAGAATAAGCATTAATTTCAACTTACAAATCAACAGCTGCATTAGTTCCTGAAAAGATAGTTAGCCTGTCCTTTAAAACTTTGAAACCAGGAACAGTCTTCTCTTTCTTAGCTGTTTATACAAAAAAAAAAAAAAAAAAGAGAGAGAGTGTGAGAGAAGCAAAACCTAGTATTTGTGAAGTGCAATAAAGTGAAGGGCAATAAAACTTGGTGTGCCTGTATTAGAAAGCTCTAGCAACTGAAATAATTTTGTATTGGTGGAAAATGTACATAGAGATAAATGAGATAGGCTAGAGAACTCCAAAATGGCGCTAAATATATATGATCAACAATATTGGTGAGAGAATTTCATGGGGAAAGGAAGGTCTCCTTAGCAAACAGTGTCAGAATGATTAGTTACCTATTTGGAAAAAAAAAATCAACTTCTACGTTGCACCATATACAAAAATTGACTATAAATTGATGATGTACTTAAATATAAAGTTAAAACTTTTGAGAATCTAGGAGAAAAAATATGAGAAAAACGTTTGCAACTTTGAGATAGGAAAAAGTGCTTTAGATAGAACACTCAAACCACAAAAATATCTAAAAATCAATAAATTGAATGTTATACAAAGATTTAAAAAGTAATTATTTGAAAGAGTTAAAAAGTGAAAAAGCCACTCATAAACTAGGAGAAAAATCTTTGCAAATTATATATAACACAAAGGACTTATATCCGGAATATTTAAATAGCACATTTAAATAACTCTTAAGCCTCAATAATAATAAGAAGAATGAATCAATACAAAAGCAGGTAAAATATTTGAACAGATATTTCTGAAAATTCAGTTTACAAGTGGCCAAAATGGACACATGAAAAGATGTTTAGTGTCATCAGGGAATGTAAACTAAATCCACAGTGAGATACTACTACTCACCTATTGGAAATACTAAAATTAAAAGAAAAAAAAAAAAACAGGCCATCAGGAGCTGGCAAGAATGTTGAGCAATTTTTATATTTTACTGGTGGGAATAAAATGGTGCAACCTTTTTGAAAAATAGTTGGGCAATTTCAAAAAATGTAAATATACATCCATAATGTTACCAGCTATATAATTCACAGGTAATTACTTAAGAATAGAACAGTCTATGTTTACATAAAGACTTGCACATGAATGCTTATAACAATTTTATCTGTAATTCCTAAATTCAGTGTCAAAATATATTCATACAATGAACACTACTTAACAATAAGCAAGACTGAACTACTTGTAGACACAACAGAATAAATTAATTTCAAAAGCATAATGTCAAGTGAAAGAAGCAGACAGAAAAGTATACAGACTGTATGTTTTCATTTATATAAAATATAAAATTCTAACAATGAAAAAAAATGTATAAAGAGAGCAGATCTGCAGTTGCTTGGAATCAGGGGTGGAGGGAACAGTGAATTTTGAAGACACATGAGAAAACTTTTCAATGGAAAGTAAATGTTTTATATCTTGATTGTGATGATGGTTTTCACAGGTGTATACATTTTTCAAGTTTTGTGAAATTGTATATTTAATATATATGCAGTTTGTTGCACATGAGTTTTACCTCAATACAATTATTAACAAAAGGTCAGCATTATCCTATGACCAAGTAGAGTACATAACGAGGATGAAAAAAGGTCCACTATTATGAAATATGTAATTCAACAGAATATTATATTTAAGAGAAATTATTTCCATATACTGGAAAGTCATTTAACAAAATGCAATATTCAATCTTAGTTTTAAGCATTTATAATATAAAGGAATAGATGCATATTTAATATTTCTATACAAATATAAATCCATTCATATGCATATACGCATAAATATACATACACAAAGACACACATGAGAGAGAGGGAGAGAGAGAGAGAAAGAGAGGGGGTGAAAGAGATGACAGAGACAGAACATAGAGATATTTATTGGGAGAATTCCTAAATTCAGTGTCATGCCTAAAATGAAAAGCAGAAGCATTCCCATTCAAGTCAAATACAAGACAAAGTTACTTTTATCATCACTACAATGTAATACTTTTCTGTAATTAATACCCAAGAGAATAAGATAAGAAATAGTATATAAATATTGAAAAGAGAAAATAAAATTATCTTTATTTGAGGTTGATATAATACAACCAAAAACTTCTAGAGAATTGAATGGAAAAAAATCATAAAAAATAACAGAATCCAAGAGGCTAGCTGGCTACATTATTCAAAGACAAATTTAATAGCATATCTTTCTTTCTATAAGAACCAGTGATTTAGAAAGTAGTCTGAAAGAAAGAAAATGACTTCAACATCCTCCAATATATATTAAATGGAAAAAAGTACAGAATCCTGGCAGATGCTACTCTTTGTGTTTAAAAATCAATAAATACTATCTTGTATGCCTAATTTATCCCTAAAAGACACATAACAAACTGTTTAATAGAGGTAATATATTATAGAACTTGTAGAGTCTTCTCAAGATACACATGTCTAATTATGAAAGGTGCGTTCTTAGAATCATTAATCCTTTTACGTTCCTGCTACCTACCATGCTGGCATCATCTGTAGGCTTGTTAAAAATGCAGATGCTCAGACCTCACCCCAGTCATCTTGAATCAGAGTCTGCATCTTAACAAAACTATTTGGTTACTGATATGAACATTAAAATTTTTGAAGCACTGCTCTAAGTAAACAATTTGTATTTGGTTGAGAATAATGAAATATTTTTTGAGACAGCCAAGGAAAAAACAACTCTTTTATAAATTAATGCAAACCAAAGAAAAGTCAAAGTCATCATCAGAGAGTGATTTAAAAAAAACCCTCTTTCTTTGACTATGTATTTTAACCAATTGCCGTATGTTCTTACCTCTGCACAGCTATTCCTTCTTTCACACTGAAGCTTTGAAAAAGAACAATTATTTTTTAAAAACTTTTTAATTTATTTATTTAGAGAAGTCTTTTCCAGAGAGAATTTTGCCTTTCATTAATTTAAGCAACATAAAACAAGGCACACCATGTTCTATTTTCCATTCTCTTGAAATACCCAGAATTATTAATTTCGGTGTTTTATTTGCATAGTAAAGGGTAAATTATTATTTTTAGCTATGATATCTTTATAACTATATAGAAATGGCAAACAATTATCATGCTAATCAGAAGAAGTAAAGCTGCTTTCATTATATGAGTAAAGATGTCCTAGATTTCCTCCGTTATAAACTACCTTTCCATTTCCTCTAGAAACAATTTTAGAAACAGATATACTTTTGAAATTTGATGTTTTTTAGAGTTAGCATTATGAGACATATATAAAAATTCATGTAGGGCCAAATTTTTTTAAAGATATAAAGACAGGTTCAAAAAAATCATTGACTGGTTAAACTACAGAAAAATAACAAAATGACATAAAGGCACTGATCTAGAGTATCTTAGAAGAGGACCTGGCCGGGCGCGGTGGCTCACGCTTGTAATCCCAGCACTTTGGGAGGCCGAGGCGGGCGGATCACGAGGTCAGGAGATCGAGACCACGGTGAAACCCCGTCTCTACTAAAAATACAAAAAATTAGCCGGGCGTGGTGGCGGGCGCCTGTAGTCCCAGCTACTCGGAGAGGCTGAGGCAGGAGAATGGCGTGAACCCGGGAGGCGGAGCTTGCAGTGTCAAAAAAAAAAAAAAAAAAAAAAAAGAGGACCTGAACTCTCATAACGTGTGTGGCAGGCACAATTCCTGTTTGATAAAAAGAGCTTAGTGAGAAATAATAAGATATGAGAGAGACTTAATATGAGTAATAAATGATAGATTAGTTGTCTAAAAATTAATTCTGACTCCTTGGAAACTCTAATGTAAATCTCAGCAAGCTTGACATACTGTGTTTTCCATTGAAGACAGGCAGTGAACTGGGTAATCTGTTCAAATAAAACTTAAGAACTACCAAGGCTCTTTCAAGAAATGATAGATATTCAAATGTATTATCTATTGTGTATGAAATGAACTTAAACTGTTTGGAGAAAAGTATACGGAAATCCAAGAGACCTCGAAGAGCTATAACAATCTTGAAAAAGATTGCAGAACTTACACTTACTGACTTCAATACTTATTGCAAAGCTACGATAACCAAGGCAGTCTGATACTGGCATAAGGATAGACATATGGATCCATGGAATAGAATAGAGACCAGGCACGGTGGCTCACTCCTGTAATCCCAGCCCTCTGAGAGGCTGAGGCAGGTGGATCACTTGAGCTCAGGAGTGCAAGACCAGCCTGGGCAACATGGTGAAACCCCATCTCTATAGAGTCCAGAAAGAATACTTTACTTTTATGGTCAATGGATTGTGACAAGAGTGCCAAAACAATTCAGTGGGGATAGAATAGTCTTTTCACAAACAATGCAGGGACAACTGGATTTCCATATGCGAAAGAATGAAGTTGGACTCCTTCCTCATATCATACAAAACAATTAACTCAAAATGGATTATAGACCTATAAGTAAAAGCTAAAATTATAAAGCCTATACAGGAAAATATAGGAACAAATCCTTGTGACCTTGGGTTAGACAAAGTCAAAAATAGATAAAATAAGCTTCATCAAAACTAAAAGCTTTTGTGCTTCAAACACTACTATTAAGGGGAAAATGACAATGAACAGAATGGGGATAAAATATTAATATTGACAAATTATGTATTTAGATTTCTACCTGGAATATTTAAGGAATTCTTAGAACTCTATAATTTTAAAAATGATCACCCAATTTAAAAAATGGGTGAAGGATCTGGGTAGACATTTCTCCAAAGAGGCTGTAGAAATGGACAATAAGCTAAAAAAGCGTTGTTCACCATTATTAGTCATTGGGGAAATGTAAATCAAAACCGCAATTAGATACCATTTTACACCCACTAGGTTGGTTGTAAACAAAAGGATTGCCAATAATAAGTGTTAACAAGGATGTAGTTAAATTGGAACTGATACATTGCTGGTGAGAATGCAAAATATTGTAGCCACTTTGGAAACAGTCGGCAGAAACTTAGAAGGTTAAACATAGAGTTACATGACCAAGCAACTCCAGTGCTAGGTAATACACACAAGATAAACGAAAACATACCACACAAAAACTTTTACAGGAATGTTCAAGAAGCACTTTTAATAGTAGCCCAAACACTGGGACAACCCAGGTGTCCATCAACCAATGGGATATTTTTAGACAATAAAAATGAATCAAATACTGATGATACATGTCACAACATGGACGAACCCTGAACACGTTGTGCTAAGTACAAGAAGCCAGTCACAAAAAATTATATATTGTGTAGTCCCGTTTATATGAAACGTCAAGAATAGACCAATCTATGTAGAGAGATAGTAGATTGGCCAGGCGCAGTGGCTCACACCTGTAATCCCAGCACTTTGGGAGGCCGAGGTGGGGGGATCACCTGAGGTCAGGAGTTTGAGACCAGCCTGGCCAACATGGTGAAACCCCGTCTCTACTAAAAATACAAAATTAGCCGGGTGTGGTGGCGCATGCCTGTAATCCCAGATACCTGGGAGGCTGAGGCAGGAAAATCACTTGAACCTGGGAGGCGGAGGTTGCAGTGAGCTAAGATTGCACCACTGTACTCCAGCCTGGGCAACAAGAGCGAAACTCCATCTCAAACACAGCAAAAAAGAGAAAATGTTCTCAATTGATTGTGCTGATGGCTGTACAACCTGTAAATATAACTAAAACGATTATATTGTACCCTTTAAATATGTAAATCTTATGGTGTGTGAATTATATATCAGTAAAGCTGTTGAAACTGTTTTAGGGAGCTTATGTTAAGTCCTTTTTTCTTCTTTTGTATAAAATTTGAAGAAAAAGGAATCCTTCAAGACAAAGGGAAAAATAGTCTGTTTCCTCAAGTTTAAAGCTGCCAAGAATTTTTAAATGTATATTAGAAAGGTAAAATAAATATCTACATGATCAATGCATTTATTGTAACAATACTTTAAACGCACAATTTAATGTATAAATATTTACATGCTTTTCACAATGGAGGAAAGTTGGGCCAGTATGTTGAAATACTTTAAACTTTTTAAATATAAATCTTCCACAATATACAGTCTCAAGTAACTACTTCAGTACATAATTTTTGAAAAGTTTCTATTATGATAATTTCTAGTAAAGTGTGAATTTCCATTCTATTGGGTTTATGGTATTTACATAACTAAGATACAGCCTATTGCTCTAAGACACTATTACATTACTGAGGTTTGAGTAACAAGATAATAAGAAATGTAACATTATATGACATTAATGTTTTTTAACCGAGTACCAAGTGAAAATATATGAATAATTTTACTAGAAATGTGTTAGTGATATTGTGGTGCCATAAAGGAGAATTTGATCCTGAAATGAAAAATAATTAATATTTCAAGATAACTTCAGCTGAAATATTAATGTTAAATCAAATGGCTGGCAGTTGTTTAACTGGTCACTGCCAGATTCAGGGCTTGATTCTTGGGCCTTAGTCACTCTTGCACATGGCTGTGAGATCATCATCAACCCTGATTCTCCACAGCTCAAGATGTCTGTTGTCAGACAAAGATAGAGGGAATGATGCAGGAAGACCATTGGAAACTAACTCATCCCTAAAAATTTGAGGTATGTATTCAAGAAAGCATTTAAAGAAGCACAGTTAAGCTCTGTTTACCAGGCAGTGCGCAAAATGCTGACGCTATAAAGAGGAGGAGGACACAGCCATGACTTCTAGGAGCTCTTACCCTATTTCATAGAAAGCTCAGAGCAGTAACAGGGCCAGGCTAGATGGGCCCTTGTCGGCTCTTGGAAAGATTTACCCTGAAATAAATGAAATAAAAACACCTATTGCTGGGTTTTAAGCAGAGAAGTAAATTTTCTGATTTCATATGCAAAGGGTAGCTCTGGCTGCTCAGCTGACTATACATTGTAGGCGACAAGGGTACGTTGGGAGACTATTAGGATTGTCTAAGTGAGAAATGGTGTGGCTTTGGCTGCAGTGATAGCTCTAGAGGTGGTGGGAACTGGGAAGATTGCAGATACACAGATTTATGTATCCAGGATTCATGATATACCAGAGTCTGATTTATGATTCAGGATACAAAGAGAGATGGAAAGAACAGAAATGACAATTGCTAGGCAGCAGAGAAGGTCAGAGAGTCATTCCAACATCTTGATTTCAGAATGTGGTGCCAGGAAGTGAACTAAGGGATGGCAAGCCCAGGGCCTTGGCAAAAATTTTCTGGGAGTGCAAATAACTACCTCCTGAGGTACAGAAGCTCTGAAAAGTGAAGACAGGTTAATAGGGCAGCCATGGCTAAGAAATGGCAGGGAATCTTCACATCTCATTTCCATGGAAACATTAAGTCACCATGAACCAGTCTGGGAAAACAGGAGCCCATGTGGATTACAAAGAATGGAAGGAGCTTGTAACACTTCCCAGGAATAATGTCTAGCCGTCCTGCCCCTCCCCTGTCCACTCCAGCAACCACTGAAAAGTGGTTTGACAGAGATTTGCATTCCAAGGAACATACTATGACACTGAAGTATAAAAGGTTTATAATTTTCCTGCTTTCTAATGATTTCTCAGGCTATTACACCTTTTAAACTGAAAACCCCAAAACTTTCCATTTTGAAATCAAATCTTTATATATACAAAAGTCTAGGAAAACAGATTATATTGTCTAGTCATATATACAGTTAGCATTTTTGAGCATATAGCATGTGCTTAACATTATGCTATATGTAGAGAGTGAGAAGACTAATCACAGAAACTCAGCTCCTACCCTTGAGAAACTCACAATTATGAAGAAATATTCTACTGCGTGTATGGAATGAGAAAAATCAGCACAAAAATTCATGCCCTGCCCTTGAGAAGCTCACAATTAAACTAAAAATACAGAAAATGGCATACATTCAATATGGTAAATACTTCTCCTAGTCTATGTCTAGGGGTTTGATCATTCTTGGCTTGGTATTTAATATATATTTGATGATAATTTATAGTAGGATAGGGTGGTGTCCAAAGAAAGTAATTTGAAACCAATAATTTTAAAGAATAAACTGATTATGGAAGGAAAATATCACTATTTAAATAAAGACATAGCTAATGGTTTCTTTTGAACTTAGAAAAATACTTTATAAAATAAAGGGAAGATTTTGAAAAATAGTCACAAGAAATTATAAAAGAAAAGGACTTAGGACTTTAATTTTTAAAAAGATGATATTGCCTTTGCTACCTCAGCCACAAATTTTAGACATCTTGTACAGTAACTTGAACAAAACAGACAGGAAGGCCCGAATGGCTATGCCCACCTTGGTCATGCAGTTCTGAAAACACATTGTTCATACATACCTCTAAGTGAGACTGGTAGGCAGAATAATGCCTGCACCCTGCCCCGACAAATGCATGAAGATGTTCATCCTGATCCCCAGAACATGTGACTACATGACGTTACATGGACAAAGCTAATTAAACTTGCAGATAGAATTAAAGTTGCTAACCAGCTGACCTTAAAAACAGGAAAAGTATCCTGGATTATTCAGGTGGGCCCGATATAATCATAGGGTCTTTAAAAGATGGAGGATGGAAGCAGAATATTCAATGGCAAAGTAATACAATATGAAAAAGACTTAATCTCTCAAAAGAATGCAGAAAACTTCAGGAACTAATAAGTTATCACAGCAAGGTGCAGGATACAAGATTGATACTTAAATGTAAATCACCTTTCTATATACCAGCAATAAACAAATAAAATTTAAAATTAGAAACAAAATACCATTCACATGAGCACAAAAAACAGAATATGTAGATATAAATCTAACAAAATATGTTCAAGACTTATATGAGAAAAACTACAAAACTCTGTAGAAAGAAATCAAAGAACTAAATAAAGAGATTTTATATTCATTGATAGACTTAGTAGTGCCAAGATGTGAGTTATTTTCAACTTTATAGATTCAATGTCATTCCCAATCAAAATCCTAGCAACTTATTTTGTGGATATCAACCAATTGATTATAAAGTTTATGTGGAAAAGCAAAAGATCCAGAATAGTCAACACAATATTGCATAGGAAGAACAAAGTTAAGGACTGATACTACCCAATTTTAAAGCATATTAAAAGACTAAAACACTCAAGACAATGTATTAATGACCAAGAAAACCAAAAAAACAGGCATATAGATCAATGAAAATGAAACAGACTAAAATAAATACACTCAGTTGATCTTTGACAAAGAAGCAAAAGCAATATGGAACAAAAATAGTCCTTTCAATAAACGATGCTTAAACAACTGGACATCCACATGCAAAAGATTGAATCTAGACACAGACCTTATATCCCTCACAAAAATTAATTGAAAATGGATTACAGGCCTAAATGTAAAATGTGAAACTATGAAACTCCTAGAATATAACCTAGGAGAAAATCGAGATGACCTTGGGTGTCACTAATGGCACCATCCATGAAAGAAAGAATTGATAAGTTGGGCTTCATTAAAATTAAACAATTTCTGCTCTGTGAAAGACAACATCAAAATAATGAAAAGATAAGCCATAGAGTGGGGTTCAATATTTGCAAAAAAAGTCGGATTCAAGGAACTGTTATCCAAAATGTACAAAGAACTGTGAAAACTTGATGAGAAGAACACAAATAACATTATTAATAAATGGGCCAGAGACTTTACTAGACACCTCACCAAAGAAGATACGCAAGTGGCAAATAAGCATATGGAAAGATGTTCCACATCATATGATATCAGGGAAATGCAAATTAAAATGAGTTGCCGAAATTCAGACCACTGTCATCACCAAACGCTGGGGAGGATGTGGAGCAACAAGAACTCTCATTTATTGCTGGTGGGAATAACAAGTGATACAGCCACGGTGAAAGACATTTGGTAATTTCTTACAAAACTAAAGATATTCTTACTGAATGATTCAGTAATTGCACTGCTTGGTGTTTACCCAAGGGAGTTGAAAATTTATGTCAACACAAAAACCTGCACGTAGATGATTATAGCAACTTTAATCATAATTGTCAAAACTTGGAAGCAACCAGGATGTCCTTCAGTAGGTGAATGAATTAACTGGTACATCCAGAAAATGGAAATTCAAACCATTAAAAGTCAAGGAAGAAATATAAATGCATATTACTAAGTGAAAGAAGCCAATTTGAAGAGGCTACCCACTATTATTCCAACTGTGTGACATTCTGGAAAAAGCAAAACTGTGGAGACAGTGCAAAGATTGGTGTTTGCCAGGAATGGGGTGTGGGAGAGATCAACAAACAGAGCACATAGGATACACTGGGCAGTGAATCTACCCTGTATGATACTGAAATGATAGATGCATGTCATTATACATGTGTCCAAATTCATAGAATGTACAACACCAGGAGGGAACCCCAGTGCAAACTATGGACTCTGGGTGATAATGATCAGTCAATGTAGACTCATCAATTGTATAAAAAGAAAATTACCACTCTGGTGGTGGGGGATACTGATAAGAGTGGAGACTATGCATATGTTGCGATTGGGGTTAGAATATGGGAAATCTCTGTACCTTCTTCTCAATTTTGCTGTGAACATAAAAACTGCTCTACAAAATAAAGGCTACTTGAGAAATTTTAAAATATTTGAGCTTTTTATACTTTAAAAAATGATTCATCTGGTAGGAATGCAGGCAGCCTTATAGTTAGAAAAGGCAAGAAAACTGATTCAGCCCTAGATCCTCCACAAAGGACAAAGCCCTGCATACACCTTGATTTTAGCCCCGTGAGACCTATTTTAGATTCTTGACTTTCTGAACTGCAAAATAATAAATTTGTGGGGTTTTTTTAGATGGGATCTCACTCTGTTGTCCAGGCTGGAGTACTGTGACACAATATCGGCCCATTGCAACCTCAACCTCCCAGGTTCAAGCGATTCTCCTGCCCCAGCCTCCCTAGTAGCTGGGATTACAGGTGTGCATTACCACGCCTGGCTAATTTTTGTATTTTTAGTGGAGACGGGGTTTCACCATGTTGGCCAGGCTGGTCTGGAACTCTTGACCTTAGGTGATGCACCTGCCTTGGCCTTTCAAAGTGCTGGAATTACAGGTGTGAAATTTGTGTTGTTTTAAGCCACTAGGTTTGTGGTAACTCGTTACAGCAGTGATTGAAAATTAACATAGATAGCATGGGATAGTGCCTGTTTAAATATTCCCTACTTCCACTCCCTCCCTTCACCCTGAATGCATAGTTATTTCTGACAAAACTTATTCTCTTAGTCTTTGTAATCCCGGGCTCTAGCATGGTTCTTGTAAGCACTTAGTAAATATCTGTTGCATCGACATGAATGAAAGCATATCTTTACCTTTTGTTGTTCATTTCAGGTTTATCTTTTCCTATTATATAATTTTTTTTATGGTCTCACACTTTGGAATTGACAGTACTCCCACTGACAGACAAAACAGAACAATAAATTTGGAAATTTCGTATTCCTAATCAGATATTGAAGTAGATTGTTATGAATATCCATTAGTAGTTCACTTCCCCTGCTGCCTTGCTTTTCATATTCTTACATTCGAGCGCACTGTTCGGCTCTTATAAATCACTCCAGTTGCCACTTTAAAAGGCTCTAAGAATGAATGCATCCTGGAACGTAAGCCCTGCAAATATAGTCTGAAACAAAGCCTGTGGAAATCTACAGAAAGCCTGAGGGGCTCTAATTTGGAATTATAAATCTCGACATTTTCTTTTTCCTTTCTCCACTAAGCCACTCAGCTCCCACTCAATGTTATTCAGTTGTTACTACTTACAGTCATACATCTACAGGGGCCTCTTTTTTCAAGTTACATTAAAATGCCCTGTCTCACAGGTAGTGAGATTGTGAAAATTGATTTTCCATTCACTTTAACTGTTTTTTAATCTAAAATTAGTCATATACTGACAAACCTGACTTGGTTTCCTAATCACTGTCATGGAATTATTCGTATAGTTCTGAGGACTTTGAACATTTAACACTTTATTCAAAACATTTCACACACTTTAAAAAATCTTTAAAATTAGAAAACAGAGAAATATCCCAGAAAAATAAAATTTAATAATCCCATTACATTATCTTAAATTATATAAGTAACAACTTTAAAGTTCTGGTACTTATCCTTTCAAACCACCTTCCCATTTAAAAATTCTCATCAATTATCTTTAATATGTGCTTCTAGTTGACACGTAATTTAAAATTATTACATTTGGTTAACTACTGAAAACGTTTTCAAGATGAAAGTCAAAATGGAAACTTTAAATACCAGATTAATTTTGAGAACAACCAAACCAGCAGTCAATAGTTAGGAGCTTGTCTGGCACTGCTAGCCATGCCCTGGTGTTGCACGGACTTGGCCCAGCAATCCTAGCTAGCCCTGCGTATTCTCCTGTGAAAAATAAACAATTACTAGAACAGCCACATCAGAGAAGGCAACTTTATGATCCTGATGGATTAAGACAAATAAAGATCATTCTATAATAATGATATCTGAACACAGAAGGAAAAATTTTTCTAAGTGACAAAAATGACCTCCTATCTTGGCAAATATGACTCACTACTCGTATTATTTATGTAAAACTTCTTTACTAAGTACAACTTTAGCCTCATTCTTGTCTACCCTCCTTCTAGACAGGATTTATTGAGACACTCAATTATAGAATTATCCTTGCTCCTAACAACACTCAATCCAGAAAAAGAGCTGTGCTTCTGAATCCTCCATAAGGTCACATAACCAAACCCCAGATCTTACAGTAGGTCCTTTTTAATAACTTCTTACTGGGATGTCCCACTGTTCCCCATGGTGTGTAGTATTTGTCATTTCAACTAGAGGTAATCCAACTCATTCAACTAAAGGTATGTTTCTGGAGGTCTTTGGCCTCACATCAAATTGATTATAAAAGCTGTTTGTCAAAATGCAGTATGTTATTTATATATTCAATAAAGTTTTTTAGCATTTACTATATGTCAAGCTTAACTCTAGGTGTTGAAAATTCAGTAGCGAATGTGAAAAACATAAAGTACTTATGGATGACTATGGTTTGCATGTTCATGTCCTTCCAAAATTCATCTGTTGGACCCTACCCTCAAGGTGATGGTTTTAGGAGGTGGGGCTTTGGGGAGATGGTTAGACCATGAGGACCTTGCACACTATGAATAGGATTAGTGCCCTTATAAAAGCCTAAGGGAAATTGTTCACCCAATTTTCCATGTGAGGTTGCTGCAACAAGGTGCCATCTATGAGGAATAAGGCCTTCACCAGGCACAGAATCTGCTGGTACCTTGATCTTGTATTTCCCACCCTCCAGAATTGTGGGCAATAAATTTCTGTTATTCATAAATTACTCTGTGTAAGGTATTTTGTTATAACAGCCCAAACTGACTAAGACATGTACTCAACATTATACTGGAATATGACAGTCCTGTTTAAAGAGAATAAGGGTTTCTTCAAGATATGAATGAGAATCCATTTAATGTAACAAGTTTTTTCTCCAGAATACTTGTTGCATGTAATGGTCTCTCTATAGCTCTGTTCCTAGGTTTTCACTTCAAAGAAATATACACTGGAAAGAAATTAACCTACAACATATACACATTTGTAAAAGAAAAGTTATAAGCCAGCTGTGCCTTTAAGAAAGTAGCTACATGTGTTCTATATATGATAATGTGCTTATTTTTATCTAATGCACTGTATCATTTTAGAAAGATATTTTCTTATAAATTCTCCACGATTTCCACCATCTAAGCATCAAAACATTTGTAATTCAATCATCCTAATTGTCTAAACCCTGTACTCTTTCATATGTGGATTGATTTTTTTTTAAGCTTCGCTGTTCCTAGATTTTCTAATTTTCATGGCAGGGGGTGCCTTCAAATCTTACTAGAAATTTCTTAGGACTGTGAACAAGGCCTATTGCTTTTAGAGAGAAAACAACATTTAGATAGCTGCTTCCTCCTAAGTGTTGAGTGTTCCCACGTTAGACAGGCAGTCTCTTTTTTACTTTAATAGTGTTCCATTGTTAGGTAGGCAGCTTCCACTAACATGTTGAAATTGCTATATTACCATATATAATTTTATCTGAGAATATTTTGTTATAAAATGTCAAAAGTGATAATTTCTGCAGTTCAGAAGAGTGTTATTTAATTAAGATACATTAGTGCAAAAAATGTAATTAGTAACACAAAAACCCTCCATCCCCCTTTTATATTGGCAAATAGACTACTTTCTGGGACAATTTGTTACTTTATTTCCAAGTTATACATCCATCTGATATTTCACTCATAGGAGTCTCACTAAAATACAATGGTACTGAATTTACAGAGTGAGCTTCAGAAAATGAAGGCATTGTTGAACACTTTTTGCCCTGAAATCCATTAACATTGTCAGTCCATCACCATTTTATGTTATGATTAAACTGGATGTAAAGAAACGTCTCCTATTTAGAAAGGTAGAGCCTGTTAAGCAGAAAATAAGCTGCAGGTTTGCAACACAATCTTCTACAAAATAGCCCTGGTGTGACTCAGAACAAAACAAAATTTTCAAACCATTTTAGTTTTAAAATTCTATTTAGAATTTAGGGTACTTCTAGATAATCTGAAATTAGTTATTCATTTACCAGTGATAAAAAACAGTGAGCAAATTAATTACTAACATGAAAGAGCTATAATCTCTCGTAATTAGACTGATTTTAAAAGTCCATGTGGGTGGACTGTTATTAAGTATTGGCACAATTTGTTCCTGAGTAGGTGGCAGTGCTCTGCCCAATGTGTCAGGAAAGAAGGCTAGATCCAAACTCATGCAAGAGGATTTTCTTTATCAAAATGAATTTAAAATATCAAGAGAATTAGCTGCAATGTCAGACTTGCTTTTAGATAAAATATGAACTCCTTAGCATACACGGGAATACAATCTTTCATGATCTTGCATTTGAATACCTCTGTAATCTCAGCCCCCAACAATTCTCAATTTACACACAGTTCTGTAGACATATTAACCACTTACCATTCACTGAATCTATTTCCCCAGTCTGCATGATTTTTAGACTCTTTCTTCTTAGCCAGGAGAACTACTTCTATTCACTCAATGTCACAAGACAATATTCTACTTGTGTTTCCAGATTCAGTCCCAGTATCATCTCTTCTAAGAAACCCTCCTCTCTTCAGAGTTCAGTGTTTTTCTCTGTGTTACCTAGGACATTGTGTAAATGACCACTTTAAGAATTATCACATTGCTTTGAGTACTCATTTCCTCATGTGCTTCCCCTGGACTACAAAAACCTTAAGTGCAATAACATTATCTCATTTGTATTTGTATTCCCTAGTCTCTCTATAATTTAAATTAATAATTTAATTAATGAACTTGAATGACTCAATCTATATTAATAAATACATTAGTTAATGTATTAATGTGTGCAACCCCAAAGCCTATTTTCATTTTTTTATTTGTCTGTTTTTGAGACATGATCTCGCTCTGTTGTCCAGGCTCGATTGTTGTGGTGTGATCATGGCTCAATGCAACCTCCATCTCCTGGGCTCAGGCCATCCTCCTACCTCAGCCTCCCAAGGAGTTGGGACTACAGACACATATGCCACCATACCTGGCTAATTTTCATATTTACCACACCGGGCTAATTTTTGTATTTTTTGTAGAGATGGGTTTTCGCCATGTTGCCCATGCTGGTCCCAAACTCCTCAGCTCAAGCAGTCCACCCGCCTCAACCTCCCAAAGTGCTGGGATTACAGGTGTGAGCCACCATGCCTGGCCAAGCTACCTATTTCCAAGTAGAATAGCTGGATAAAATCTTTTTTATTTTAATGAATTTAATCATATACATGTGCCTACTTGTGGGAGTTTTTGCAGTTGAAATTAGAATAGGAGCAGATATTTGTATACCCATGTTCATAGCAGCATTATTCACAATAGCCAAATGGTGGAACCACCCAAATATCTGCCAACAGATGAACAGATAAACAGAATATTATATATACATTTGAGGAATATTATTTAGCCTTAAAAAATGAAATTCTGACACATGCTATAATATGGATAAACTGCTAAAACATTATGTTCAGTGACATAAACCAAGCACAAAAGGATAAGTATTGTATAATTTTACTTCTATCTAGAATAGTTAAATTCATAGAGACAAAATGTAAAATATGGTTATCAAGAGTTTTGGGGAGGGACGAATGGGAGTTCTTGTTTAATGGGTATAGCTTCTGTTTGAGATGATGAAGCAGTTCTGAAGATGGATAGTGAGGACAGTTGCACAATGTGAATATACTTAATACCACTGACCTGTCCATTTGAAACGATTAAGATGGTATGTTATTTGTTACGTATATTTTACAATTAAAAAAATTATATTATAAGATGTAACACATGCACATAGGATCTCTAGGCAATATGGATATAGATGTTTTGGAGCATTCAAGGCTGGGTCAAAGTTAGAATAGAGGTTAGAGAATAGCTCCCTCTTAGAGGTCCTCCACTCATTCTAGGAAAACGTGCCTCCTGTTGGCCACAGAATGTTTGGGAGAATAATGCAAAAGGCTTGGGACACCACTTAATCTACATGAGGCTCAAGGGACTCATGCAAAAGAGCTTGTTCCTAGCCTATAATCAGAATATTGACTTTTCTATAGGAATGAGACCAAGAAAAGGCAATGAAGCTCATGGAAAGAAGCATCATGAGTCAACAAGTTTGGCAGAGTAGGCCAGACTGAAAACAAGCCTCAGTGTTGGCAGGAAGAATCCCTTTAGATACACCAGAACACTGCACTTGACCATCCCTTCTCCCTTTCCCAAAGTATCTTCGTGGCCCAAGAAGTAGAGGGCGGTGGTAAGAAGGCAAAACAGAACATGTCACAAGGGGTCAATAGCTTTCTTGGAATGAGTCTAAATGAACTAGTCACGAGAAGAGGAGCTTTCCTACTGAAAGGAGAAAGAGAAACCATAGAGAGTGATGGCTTGATGATGCAAGGTAGGTCCATGTTGTTGGCAGTGCCAGAAGCATTAGGGATGAAAAGCAGCTAGGCAGCAAAATGCAGGTGTCAAGGGCAGCAGCGCAACAGCAACTAAGAATGTCAGGAGCAATGGATTACATGATGGGGGAATTGCAGAGCTGCTGGCCACAGCTCAGGTGATGAATAAGAACCAAGAAAAGCTGGTCACCTTCTAATTAAGTGTGGAGGTTCAGAGCATTGAGATATGGGGTATTGCTATAAACGGGAGCAATTAGAACTTACCAGTGTATAAAACCAGAGCTTATGAGGGTTTTATGTGGTATGGATATACTTAAAAGAGCAAGATTTAAGTCTTGGTTTCATGGAAACTTGATTTCATTCCACACTAATGGCATTTCTTTTATTCTCTGATTAATGCTTAAAACATTAACTAGGCCGGGCGCGGTGGCTCACGCTTGTAATCCCAGCACTTTGGGAGGATGAGGCGGGTGGATCACGAGGTCAGGAGATCGAGACCACGGTGAAACCCCGTCTCTACTAAAAATATAAAAAAAAAAATCAGCCGGGCGCGGTGGCGGGCGCCTGTAGTCCCAGCTACTCGGAGAGGCTGAGGCAGGAGAATGGCGTGAACCCGGGAGGCGGAGCTTGCAGTGAGCCGAGATTGCGCCACTGCACTCCAGCCTGGGCGACAGAGACAGACTCCGTCTCAAAAAAAAAAAAAAAAAAAAAAAAAACATTAACTATACCTGTTTCATCCACCTTCAACCTCCAGGCTGAAGAACCCCACAGAGAACCCTAAGAGTTAATAATAGGCAACAATCCTTTGCCCACTTTTGGTGGGGTTGTTTTTTTTTCTTGTAAATTTAAGTTCTTCGTAGACTCTGGATATTAGCCCTTGTCAGATGGATAGATGGCAAAAATTTTCTCCCATTCTGTATGTTGCCTGTTCACTCTGATGATAGGTTTTTTTTTTGTTTTTTTTTTTTTTTGCTGTGCAGAAGCTCTTTGGTTTAATTAGATCCCATTTGTCAACTTTGGCTTTTGATGCCATTGTTTTTGGTGTTTTAGTCATGAAGTCCTTGCCCACGCCTATGTCCTGAATGGTATTGCCTAGGTTTTCTTCTAGGGTTTTTGTGGTTTTAGGTCTTATGTTTAAGTCTTTAGTCCATCTTGAGTTAATTTTTGTATAAGGTGTATGGAAGCGGCCCAGTTTCGTTTTCTGCATTTGGCTAGTCAGTTTTCCTTTACCATTTCTTAAATAGGTAATCCTTTCCCATTTCTTGTTTTTGTCAGGGTTTTCGAAGATCAGATGGTTGTAGATGTGTGGCATTATTTGTGAAACCCCTGTTCTGTTCCATCAGTCTATATTTCTGTTTTGGTACCAGTACTATGCTGTTTTGGTTACTGTATCCTTATAGTATAGTTTGAAGTCAGGTAGCATGATGCCTACAGCTTTGTTCTTTTTGCTTAGGATTGTCTTGGCTATACAGGCTCTTTTTTGGTTCCATATGAAATTTACAGTAGTTTTTTTTCTAATTCTGTGAAGAAAGTCAGTGGTAGCTTGATGGGGATAGCACTGAATCTATAAATTACTTTGGGCATATGGCCATTTTTATGACATTGATTCTTCCCTTCCATGTGCATGGAATGCTTTCCAATTTGTTTGTGTCCTCTCTTATTTCCTTGAGCAGTGGTTTGTAGTTCTCCTTGAAGAGGTCCTTCACATCCCTTGTAAGTTGGATTCCTAGGTATTTTGTTCTCTTTGTAGCAATTGTGAATGGGAGTTCACTCATGATTTGGCTCTCTGTTTGTCTATTATTGGTATATAGGAATGCTTGTGATTTTTGCACATTGATTTTTTATCCTGAGACTTTGCTGCAGTTGCTTATCAGCTTAAGGAGATTTTGAGCTGAGACGATGGGGTTTTCTAAATATACAATCATGTCATCTGCAAACAGAGACAATTTGACTTCCTCTTTTCCTATTTGGATAGCCTTTATTTATTTCTCTTGACTAATTGTCCTGGCCAGAACTTCCAATACTATGTTGAATAGGAGTGGTGAGAGAGGGCATCCTTGACTTGTGCCAGAAGACATTTGTGCGGCCAAAAAACATACGAAAAAAAGCTCATCACTGCTCATTAGAGAAATGCAAATCAAAACCACAATGAGATACCATCTCATGCCAGTTAGAATGGAGATCATTAAAAATTCAGAAAACAACAGATGCTGGGGAGGATGTGGAGAAATAGGAACACTTTTACACTGTTGGTGGGAGTGTAAATTAGTTCAACCGTTATGGAAGGCAGTGTGGCAATTCCTCAAGGATCTAGAACCAGAAATACCATTTGACCCAGCTATCCCATTTCTGGGAATATACCCAAAGGATTATAAATCGTTCTGCTATAAAGACACATGCACATATGTGTTTATTGCAGCACTGTTCACAATAGCAAAGACTTGGAACCAACCCAAATGCCCATCAATGATAGACTGGATTTAAAAAAGTGACACATATACACCATGGAATACTATGCAGCCATAAAAAAGGATGAGTTCATGTCCTTTGTAGGGACATAGATGAAGCTTGAAACCATCATTTTCAGCAAACTAACACTGGAATAGAAAACCAAACACCACATTTTCTCACTCATAAGTGGCAGTTGAACAATGAGAACACATGGACACAGGGAGGGGAACATCACACACCAGGTCCTGTTGAGGAGTAGGGGACTAGGAGAGGGATAGCATTAGGAGAAATACATAATGTAGATGACGGGGTGATGGGTGCAGCAAACCACGATGGCACATGTATACCTATATAACAAACCTGCACGTTCTACACATGTATCCCAGAACTTAAAGTAAAATAAAAAATAGTAATAATAATATGCAACAATTATAGAAGCTCTATCTCTTAGCTTGAACCATAGATTTTGAAGCCTCTATTTGAATCACCATCATCTGCTTTAGAACTAACTTTACTTCTGAGTTAAATGGATATGTCAGCATAAACACAACAACGAGCAAGAATGAGAAAAAAGCTCTTCCTCCACGCTACAGGCTCTATTACAGCCCCCTGGAAGGTATTCCATTTCACCCCACCACTGAAAATGTTTATGATGGAAAACAAGAGATTCCTTCAATAAACAATTCTCCAAATATCGTCTCCTGATATATTAAACTAAAACACTACATAAGGAAAAAAATGACTAACTCTTTCCACGCATAAGAAAAGGAAACCGTAAATTGTTTTTTGAATTCTGAATTCAGATGTTTTGTTTAGCAGGCAATGCCTGGTTTTTTCAAAGGCGGAAAAAGAGAAGAAATGAAATAAAAACATTTAATAGAAGCAGAAAAAGAATTTAGAGTTGAAAACATATGTAAGCAGGGGACATACTTCTCGGGTAATTGTTCAACAATTCCTTATTCTCTTATAATTGTCTGTTCTTCGTGATTAATCAGTCTGGGGACACACATCTGGTCCAAGTGGGACAAGCAGATGCTTTCTTCCCAGTTTGAAACAGGAACCAGAGAATACTGGGCACTACCAGTCACTGAAGCTAAGTCCAGTAAAAGATTATTTTATTTTCCTTTTTCTTTTTTTTTTTTTTAACCTTTATATCACAGCCAAGTCCAGGAAGATTATTTTACAGAGCAAAAGTGCCTGTTACTTCTGTGCTAAAGTCCCCAGGGCAGGCTTGATCCTTTCCCTTCCTAAGTCTTAGTTATTCAGACTTTTCTGTTTTGAGATTAACTCCAGTATCCTTCAAATAAATTTTTTTTTTACTCTTCTTCCTCCTTTTAAATTAAGATTGCCTGAATTGATTCATGTAGTTTGCATCCAAAAGAACCTTAATAAATGTGGCATTTATGGCATAAAACTTTTGAAACTTGGAGCAACCCAGTAAAATTTCCCAATAAGCACGAACAGAGACAGGATTCTTTCAGATATCAGTGCAAGTGGCAGGAAGAGGATGATGATATTAGGACAGAGAAGGACCAGGGGCCACATTAAAGCTCAGACTAGATGGGCCCTAAAGCTGTAGAAATCTCTCTTAATCTAGCTCTTTGTTCCGAAATGAACTGTTTAGTAGTTCTTTATTTTACACAGGTCCCAAATAGCATTCAGGTGTTGCTGAATTAGTAATCTGTAAACCTGAACGTTCCTAAATACCCTTCATAATAGTCAGACATTTCTTACAGTTTAACAAGAAAAGAAAGGTAGAGGGAAGAGTGCTTTACTGGTAAGGGATACCACTGATGAAATCACTTGTTATTTAAACTGGATACAGGGTTGGGATCTGGGAGAACCCATTCCTGCTCAAAAATTACCCGTGAAAAATTTCATAAAAGTGACCAAAAAGGTCTTAGGAGTTGTAGAATAGTCAAGGGGAATTACTGTGAATGAAATTACATTTATATCTCCAGTGATAGTAGCTGTTATACTCACACAATTAATTTTTATTCTATTAAGAGTCAAAGGAGCTACAAGACACAGTAGATTATATCCCTGGAATCAGGATACCAGGTCCAGAAATATCACCCACTGAAAACTAAGCCAGAAATAAAAAGAAGGTGTATCAAATGTGCTGAACATTCACATTTATTAGTTATATTATCCCAGGAAAGGTTTTTTTTTCAATCCCCTTTTTAGAAATGAAGAAACTTAGTGTCACAGAAGTTAATTAAGTTAGTGAGGGATACAAGGCTAGCAAGTAATAGGGTTGGGATTCAAATAGATCTTCTCAAATCTAAATTCCATGCTAATTACATGGGTTGTGAAAGTTTAGTCATCAGGATAAGTAACCAAAGTTAAATGCTGATTTGTACATATTTAGATGATGAGACTAAAATAATTCACATGTGTTGATCTTGAAAATAAGACACATCCTTAGAAAAAGTGGGACTGGAATGGAAATGAGATATTTTAAAAAGCTACAATAGGAATAGATTGTGACTTTTTTGAGGTAGCATAATAAAGAAGAACCTTAAAAGAGAGATTGGGAGAAACAGCACTATTTAGGATAGAGCTAGTATTTCTGATTCTACTGATTGGAACTACATACAGAAATTATTTAATGCTAATATTACCTCAAATGTATGGGGCCTAAGAAGAAAGTAATAATTTCTAAGTGACTAGAAGCAAGGGTTAGTAAGTCTGCATATAGATGTATGTCAAGGATCAATGATATCTTGATTTGTCGCTGGTGAAATTGAAGGTGAAGGAACAGATAATGTTCTTATGTGTCCCTCGTCTACACATAGAGACTTTTTTTTTTTTTTTTTTTTTTTTTTTCTTGAGACAGAGTCTTGCTCTGTCACCCAGGCTGAAGTGCAGTGGCGCAATCTCGGCTCACTGCAAGCTCCGCCTCCCGGGTTCACGCCATTCTCCTGCCTCAGCCTCTCCGAGTAGCTGGGACTATAGGCGCCCGCCACCACGCCCGGCTAATTTTTTTGTATTTTTAGTAGAGACGGGGTTTCACCGTGGTCTCGATCTCCTGACCTCGTGATCCGCCCGCCTCGGCCTCCCAAAGTGCTGGGATTACAAGCGTGAGCCACCGCGCCCGGCCCATAGAGACTTTTAAATGGCGCCAATCAACAATGAAAGTTCATTAAATGAATGCAAATAGATTTCTAATCATTATTTAAATTCGTATTTAACATATGGATTTTATATAATCCTCAAGAAGTAGCACTAATGTCTATCCTCAAGAAGTAGCACTTGGACTTTATGTTATTATTACATCTTATACAAGCTCTGCTTTCAAAGATTCATACATAGTAATCATGGATTCTCAACTGGCAATTTCTTCAAAAACCAGGGTCATAAAAT
This sequence comes from Symphalangus syndactylus, assembly GCF_028878055.3. Lineage (NCBI taxonomy): Eukaryota > Metazoa > Chordata > Mammalia > Primates > Hylobatidae > Symphalangus > Symphalangus syndactylus. Next base: position 103,610,663 of record NC_072437.2, on the reverse strand, counting down.
AAAAATGTTCTTCATTGAAAAGTGCTTTATTTGATTTTTCAGCTTTTTCTAATGACTGATTTATATTTAGAGCACTTCTGACTGATTATGCAAAAAGCAATAGGATGTCTGAAAATATTCTTTTTAAGTCAGTTCAGGGTACTTATATGACCATAGCATCAGTGTTGTGGTAACAAAGTCATTTTCATCTAATTGCTTAAAGCTGTATTTCCACTGTGTCAAATGTTAAAATATTTCACTACGTGAAATGTAAAAAAAAAGTTTCATAATCTAAGTGTCATTAAATAGAAACAACACATGTTCATATATTTAAGTAACACATAAAATTGTACCCTAGTGCATGGTTGAAAGTGCTATATTTTGATAAAGAACATATAGTATTAAATATGTTTATTTAGAATAAAAAACTATACTAAGTTAAATTTTTAGCCTAAAGCCAAGCCGTTGCAGTAAAAGTGTTTCTCTACTGCTGTGCAACTGTCCTGTAAAAAGCACGAAAATTATTCAAATTACTTACCAGCTTTGAATATATGGCCACATTTACAAAGTAAAAAAGAGCCTTTTTTTCCCTGTGACATTCATAAATCTCAGGGATTCTGTAAAAAAGAAACGACTTCCTTGTTTACTCTTGTAATATATTAAGTACTCCCTACTTGTATATAAGTAGTACTATATTATCCATGCCCTAAAACATACTTGCTTTCTTTGAACTTTATTTTGCTATTAATAATTTACTGTTTATTAAATCTTTAGTATTTTATATCAAAAATGCACATTCACTATAAATCTTCACAAATGGGAAGAAAGCAGAAAAGAAAATAGAAAAATAATCAACTAGAATTGCATTATCTAGATATAACTAGTCTGAACATTTAGTGAATACGATTCTAGACATCTTTCCAAACAAAATACGTAAGACATAGGGAAAGATTATAGGTTATACTATACATATTATTTAAACTGTATTAATAAACCAATGTAATTTCATAGAAACTTAATGGAAGACACAAACATTGAAGTAAAATTAGATATTCATTCACACATATTTGGGATATAGATTTATGTTCACTGTGAGGCCAAGGAAACCCAAATAGAGAAATGTAGTTAACCTCATTTAGTAGAAAGAAGCCTTATTGAATTTAATTCGGTTACATCATACAAGCAATTACTCATACTCACATAGGTACTTCCAAGGTCTTGAGTATGCAATGACGGGAAGCAAAATATACCTTTTGTAGGCATTACTCAACTATTTATTGTTATATTCGGTAGTAGCAAGGTTATTAATTGGAAAGGTTAGGGTAGCATTTCCAGACAGTAGAAAAGCACGTAGCAGTGATGTCTAGAATATCAAGGATTCCTTTTACACTCTTCCTCTGGGGTTTCAGGGGAACGTGGAAAGACATTGGCATTAGTGGGATTGGTTTATGATTTCTGGGCATTGGCCTACAAACAGTAATACATAAAATTATACCCTAGTGCATGATTGAAAGTGCAATATTTTGATAAAGAAAATATAGTAGTAAACATTCCTATTTAGAATACAAAAGTGTACTAAGTTAAATTTTTAACCTACAGCCAAGCCTTTGCAGTAAAAGTGTTTCTCTAATGCCGTACAACTGTCTTGTATAAAGCATGAAAATTATTCAAATTACCTACCAGCTTTGAATATATGGCCACATTTACAAAGTTAAAAAAAAAAGTCTTTTCTCCTACGATATTCTCCTGTGATAAAAATTGCTTTGGTTTCTTGCTAGAGCATAAGCCTTACCTAAAGCCATCCACAGATTATGTTATCATCAATTTTCCTGTGAGAAAAGGGATTAGGACAGCAGAAAATAAGGAAAAAAGAAAAGAAAATAAGGCTTTCACCATGGCAGATAAGTCTTGGCCTTACAAACAGATCTTGAGAAAGCTTTCCAAGTCTAGAGTGTCATCTGCTTCCGGGGACAAACTTTCCTAGTCAGCTTTACCTCAAGTTCTCCAACAGGTGTGCAGTTCCAAAAGTCTGGAGGGGCCCTTTTGACTGATGAGATGTTGGACCCAAGATTGGAGGCCCTGAAATTTCACTGCAGTGTGTGTGATGAGAAGAACTTGGTATTTCCCCTTCCATTGAGTTTCAAGGGCACTCTTTCTTTCATGTTGTTTCCAGAAGATCCAATCTACAGGTTCCAGATTGTGAAGAGTGTTACTTTCCTCAATTGTTGAAAAACAGAAAGCTTCCTTTACCTGCTGAAAATACACTTTGGCATAATGAATTAAAATCTTGCAGTATTTAGTCATATCAGAGTTTCAGAGAGCAAGAGATAAATGAGATTCTATTAACAGAAGCATAGACCTTCTAGTAATAATTTCATGACAGGGCCAATCTATATTTCCCAGTGGGAGTGGACCTGATTGGCATTAAAGCCAGTGGTAATGTTTTTGGCCAAGGCAATACAATCAATTCAACTAGCTTTGCCAATTTTAGTTTCAAAATGTCATGTGTCCTTTTGATCTTTCCAGAAGACTGGTTGATAAGGGCAATGGTAGTGCCATTATAGCTATAACACCTTGTTATTTTATTTATTATTATTTTTGAGACACAGTCTCATTCTGTCGCCCAGGCTGGAGTGCAGTGATGCAGTCTCGACTTACTGCAACCTCTGCCTCTTTGGTTCAAGCGATTCTCATGCTTCGGCCTCCCAAGAAGCTGGGATTACAGGCATGCACCACCATGCCTGGCTAATTTTTGTATTTTTAGTAGAGAGACAGAGTTTTGTCATGTTAGGCTGGTCTCAAACTCCTGACCTCAAGTGATCCATCTGCCTCAGTCTCCCAAAATTCTGGGATTACAGGAGTGACTCACTGTGCCTGGCCTATAACACCTTTTTAAATTACTTTATAAACTGTCTAGTAAAATAGGTTTCTCTGTCACTGGATATTTCTCCAGGGATGCCACATAGAGGAAATACATTTTCTAATAACTTCACTACCATCACAGCATCATCTTTCCTACATGGGAAAGCTTCTTCTATCCAACCAGAAAACACACAAACCATTACAAGAGCATACTGATACCCCAGTGAAGTTGACAATTGAGTAAAGTCTATCTGTAAATGCTCAAATGGTGCATCAGGTGGTGGAAATATACCACCTGAAGGTTTGATTGTCTTTCCACGATTATAGGTTTGACAAACCAAACATTGGTTATAAAGCATTTTTGCAATTTTAGAAGTCATTCCATCAATATTTTTTCATAATTTGGATTATTTTGTGTTTTCCGTGATGAGTTGAGGAGTGCAGAGCTTTTAACAATGATGTTTAAATTGACTCAGGAAAGACCAGGTGGGCTGTCCAGGCCCTTTGTGAATTCATATATAACATTTAATTTACGTCCCTTCAGATACTAATTTTGTTTCTTTTCCAAATCAGGTATATAGCACTGTTTATAAAATAGGTCATCACGGAGAAATAGAGTTGGATCAATCTTATGGAGTTTTCTCAAACTGCACATTTTAGTGGTTTCCATACTGCCTGATTTAATATAAAAATCTGTCAGGGAATTCCCTTGATATTCAGATTTAGTTTACAGATGTGGGTTTTAATCTTAATAATGGCAATTTGTGATGGTAACAGGATAGCAGAAAGGAGTTCAGCTGTTTGGCGTTGTTTATCATGCGGGTGCCACTACAGGGGAGAAGCTCTATTTGTTTGTAAAACATGCCCATATTGTGAACTACTTCAAAAGCATATCTACTAACTGTACAAACGTTTACTAATTTATCCTAGCTACATGACAAGGCCAAGTGAAAGCAAAAAGCTCTGCAGGTAGAGCTAATTAAATTGGAGAAATCCCTTTTCTATTAACTTATTTTGGGTGGTAATGGTATACCCGCCTGATATTTTCCTTTGGAGTTTTTCAGACAACTCCAAAACAAAAAGTATTAACTCAGGAGTCAAAATTTCTAGTACGACATTTACACAATTGTGGTCTTCATGGACGCCTGGTAGAGGGAGTAGAGTATCAGCATTAAGTAAATTGCAACATTTTATTAGAGAATAGGAGAAGACGGGAGAAGTATTTTATAAGACATTAGTCTACTTGCTGAAAAATTCTGAATTTGACCAGAATTTAATAGATTTTTCTACAGCATGTGGAACCTGCAAATAGTTCATTTCTGAAAACCATTTAAGATGAAATCTTTACCAATCTGGCTGCTGCTGCCATTGCTTTTGAACTTTAGGATATGCCTTAGGTACTGAGTCTAATAGCAAGCTGTAAGTGATGAACCACTTTTCTCCATGTTCTTGGGAAAGAACTCCTAATGTTACATTCATTCATGAGTGAACAAGGTGAAAGGTTTGTGTAATTTGGAAGTCCTTAAGCTGGGGCTATTTTAAGCCCAATTTTATTTGGTTAAAAGTCTGCTCATGACTCTCTTCCCACAATAAAGTCTCTGACACTACATTTCTAGTGAGCTCATATAACTTTGGGACGTAGTATCTGCAGTTCCCGGAAGCTCAGGAAAACTTTACTGTGTTTTGGTCATGGGCTGGGAAAAATAAAGTTTGTTTATAAAGAGAGCAGTTAATGCCATTTTGATTTCTACAGAAAATATCATTTGTTGTATTTTGAGCCCAGCATATTTTATAAAAACAATTTCTAAACAAGCTTTACAATCTGAAACCATTTCTTTATTTTCGTTTTTATTTTTTGTCTGGAAGATTGTATGATGAACCAATTTTTTGTGGAAAAACCTTAGGGTTTGGATCTGAAAGGTTTTCAGCATATCCCACCTCCTTCTGGCCCTTCTCTGGAGCAAGTTTCATAGAGGTCTTTACCATCCTCACGCTCTCTCCATTCTACTGCTGCCATTCGTTTTTTTTTGAGCTTTGCCAGGCCCCAACATCATATTAACAAATTGGTAAATATCACAGTTTTTGATCATAAGCTTCTATGAGGAGTCTGAATTCTGTAAATTTTTGAGAATTTTTCCTCAGATTAGGGAAGCGTTTTATGATGGCTCTAAGCTTGGTTTTAGACGTGAAATAAAAGTGGTTATAGCAGCCAGTCCTGGCTGATCGGGGGTCTGACTTTGTAAGACATTTGTCTAACTTCCTTTTTTTTCCATTACCTTCAGGGTGAATAAGTAATTGATCAGAAAGTTTAGTGGACTCAGAGTATTTAGGTAAAAACAATAGAGAAGGAGCAGTCAGGGTTAATTCAGTCAAGGCACAGTCCTTTGTAATGACCTCAGATTGTAGCTTAAGCTTTCGATTTGCCTTCTGTAAGGCAGCTTTTAGGGAAGCAATTCTTGATTCATTCAATCTTTCAGATGCCTCTGTGAACCAATTTTGAAAGTATATCCCATTTCTTTTGTGGGGTGTTTAGTCCTTTTGTTAAAGTAGGTAGCCAATCAGACATGAGCAGAGTGGGAGAGGGGCCCCCCACTCCCTACCAGGAATGTCAGGCAACCATCAGGTGATGGTCATGTTGTTGTTAAACTGCCTCTCTAAAATAGTAATTCGTCGCAGTTGGCACCAGGGAAAGGCAGTCTCCCAATAGATAGAAAAAACCTAAAACCGGTGATCAGCAGCTTCCTGATAAGATCACAGTAAGAGGAAAAATGGCAGAGTTTAAACACTTGACTTGTAAGGGAAAAACCTATCGAGTGAGCCTGTGCACAAATCAATAAACACACTGCACACATGGCCCTCCACTGCACACGTGGACAGCCCACTCCAAGGGAAGAATCAGTCGAGAAGGAAAACAAGCCCCCAGAAGCACGCCAATGCATAAAAGGTCAAACACTGCACTTCATCTCTAAAGTTGCCCACTTGGTCCTCTTCCCAGTGTATTTACTTCCTTTCTTTTCCACTCTAAAGCTTTTTAATAAACCCTCACTCCCGCTCTGAAACTTACTTCAGTCTCTCACTCTGCCTTATGCCCCGTGGTCAAATTATTTCTTCTAAGACTCACGAATTGAGGTTTCTGCAGATCTGTATGAATTTGCCACCAGTAACACTTTCTTGTTTAGTGTGCCCTGCAAGTGAAAAATTTTATCTAAATTAAAACTTCCCTCATGTGGCTGTTTTAATTTTAATTTGTCTCTAGTAAGTTTAACCAATTTTTCAAAAAATGCAGAAGTTCCAGGTCCATAATTTTTATACATGAAATTATCTGGGGTACTAGACTCTACACATTTCAACAAACCCATTGTTTAAAAAGTACCTACCAAAGACCTCTGGCTGTATTCAATTCAGTGAATTATCAGTTTCAGTCTGATCCTGGATCCAGTCTAGTCTAAGAATTGCTCAAATAAACTCAATGAGCTCAAAACACTAATTCACAGAGCTCAGATCCAAGAGAAGAGAGAACTTGCTCACAACCTCCAGTTGCTGTGAAAAATCAATGGGCACAATGGGCTCTGCAGGTATCTTTGTTTGTTCACTAAGTGCTCCTTGGAGGTTGCTAGAAGACCGCTTCAGAGCCCACTTCTTACAGCAAACTGTAAAAGAACAACCTTAGACAAATTAAATGAGGGTTAATTGAGCAAAATGTGATTCACTGAAGTGGACAATACTCAGGACCAAAAGAGGTTACTACATTAACTTTAGCCTAAAGCAGTCTCCTTATATATTTTAAGTTCAGCCTAAAAGCTTCTCCATGCATAGTAAACTAAAACCTAACTTGATATGAAAACAGGCTAATCTACTGTTGTGTGAATCACTACATTTTGGCCAATTTGAGGTAGCCACCTGTTTAAACCATGTTCAAATAAGGCAAACATCAAGAAATAACTAATTTGGTTGTTTCTGTACCTCACTTATATTTTCTGTACATCACTTTCCTATTTTTTTTGACACTAATCTTCTTTCATGACATGGCTGTTTGTTAGACAGCCAGGTGTGAGGGGGTCCCTGGGTGAATAAGTAATTGATCAGAAAGTTTAGTGGACTCAGAGTATTTAGGTAAAAACACTCCATCTAGCCTGCCCACTGAGATGGAGCCTTGGGAACAGGGAGGAGCCTGGGCTCTCCTCGTCTTGTGTGGAAACTGGGATTCAAGCAGTGGGAGGGATGCGCTCTAGCAGGGACTCTGGCCTTCTGAGAACCCCTGTTTTCCCCCTTTCTTCATTTTCGCCCAATAAAACCCTGCTTTACTCACCCTCCAAACTGCCTACAAGCCTAAATTTTCACGGCTGTGGGATGGACAAGGACCCCCCATCTTTAGCTGAACTAAGGAAAAGTCCTACAACAGCTGCACTGGATGGAGTCTCTCTGAGTCCACTGTGGCTCAGGAGGCTGTCTGATTAGCCAATTTTTCTGTCATCGATCAAACTTTGTTAATTTGTCTAAGGTTTTTCTTTCAACAGATGGTGTCAGAGGTGGAATCCAAAATAGAGCTTCCAGCAAGCCCCAGGAGCACTGAGTGACCAAGCATGGGACCTGCTGGGCCCTGGTGTCCACTGTTCTCTCACAGCAACCGCAGGTCATGGTAAGTTCTCTCTCAGATTCCAAATCTCTACACATTTGAGTTTCGAGCTCTCTGGGTTTGTTTGAGCAAGTTCCTGATTAAAACTGGATTTGGAAGTCACTACCGAGACTGAACTAGGGGCAGGATCCGATTGGGTTTGATAATTAATTGGCTTGGATCCAGTTAGCAGCCTCAGATGTCTGACTGGATCAGACAGAACCTGTAGTAAATGGCAACATTGCAGGGTTGTAAGTTTTGGTTTCAGAAATTTGCAGATGTTTCTGTTCTATCCCGTTGGTTTATTTTTTTCTTGTTTGCTTGGGTAGGGAAGAATCATTGGCTAAGGTGATCAAGAAAATCTGAGGCAAAGCCAAAGTTCAAGATAAAAATAGGTTCCTTTCTTAAGAATTGGGTAATCCACCCTCCAGTTATGCTTACATTTACATGTGTAAGTATCGGGTCCCAGAAGCAGCAAACACTTCCAGAAATAGCAAAATCTTACTGAAAGTAACGTAAAATTACAATGGAACAATCCAAATGAACACTACTGCACTTTAAGAAGTGCATTTGAAAATTAGGGTTCCTGAATTAGTCTCCTTTAGGAATTTCTATTGATATGCAGAAGATTCTAAAAAGATTTCAATATTTTTATGGTTTTTAAAATAATTTTTGTAAAAGGCAAATAAAAAGCTTAAGTGCCTGAGAAGAAAAATTAAATCTGCTAATCTTCTGGCTTAGTTACTATCCTGCCCCAAAGGTGAAAAGAAAGCTATCCTAGATCAAGTGTTTATAAAAGGTGGGACCTCAGGTAGAGTGGGCTTACTTACTTTTCAGATCTATGCATGCTGAGTGCATACATAAAAAAATACTTTCTTGGCCGAGCGCGGTGGCTCACGCTTGTAATCTCGGCACTTTGGGAGGCTGCGGCAGGCAGATCACGAGGTCAGGAGATCGAGACCATCCTGGCTAACACTGTGAAACCCTGTCTCTACTAAAAATACAAAAAATTAGCCGGGTGTGTTGGCGGGCGCCTGTAGTCCCAGCTACTCAGGAGGCTGAGGCAGGAGAATGGCGTGAACCCGGGAGGCGGAGCTTGCAGTGAGCCGAGATCGCGCCACTGAACTCCAGCCTGGGCGACAGAGTAAGACTCCGTCTCAAAAAGAAAAAAAAACAAAAAACAAAAAAAACTTTCTTTGTCCTATTTATTAATGGGATCCTCTCTGAACCCAGTCATTTTAGCTAAGAAACAGCAGCTAAGTTAAATGCCTTTTTAAAAATATGTCTTTCTAGAATTTAACTGGCTATTTTGAAATGCTTTTGTAAAAGAACTTTACATCTATAAAAAGATCTCCATATGTAAGGTGTCTACCTGTAAACGTTAGAAACTCTTACTGTTGTTTTAAATTACACAAGTCCTGCTTTTGTTTAATGTGCTTTTCTGGCTGTCTTGGCTTAACTGAACTTTTACTTATACCATTTTTTCCTTGGTTTGAGCAATGCTTAGGGCTAAAATCTTAGCTCTGCGCTTATAAAATACACTTTTCTTTTTGTTTCACCTAACGGTTTTTCCTTTAGAAGTGCAAAATTGTTACCTGGTTAACAATTGCTTAGGGCTATGAACAGGAAATTGGAAGATTGATAGTCTAAACGGGGAATAGAATAACTATTTAAAAGCCTGCAAATAAACCTTTATGAAAGCTATAACATCTGTTTCTCTCTGTGTGTTTGTATGTCTGCAAGTGTTATGTATATGTGATAATACTTGGTAAATATAGCTGATTTTAAAGTTGTTGGTAAAATAGGAGTGGCTTCAAAATTATCTGTTAAATATAATTAGATACTTGCTTGTTTGGACTGTGAGCTATGTTTTTGACTTTTAGCCTCTGGATTTAGGGGTCTGGATAGGTGGCCATAGGGAGGCCTGGAGACATGATCTCAGTGTGTAGACGGGCAGTTACAAAATCAAGCCCGTTATGGCCCTTCTTCCCTGCCCCAGCTTTGCCTTCTGGTTACTCTGAGAGGAGTTGGATCCTCCAGGCATCTTCGCAGCTCTGTGTTCTGCCCTGAGCTCTATACCTGGCATATAAATCCAGGACTCAGTCAGGCCCTGCCTGGAATAGCCATCCTGGGTGCCACCTGGCTACTTGAGACCCAGGATGACTAGGAAGACATTAGGGAGGGTACCTGTGTCATAGTTTCAAAATTCTTTTCAATGATTTTAAAATCTTCAGTTATGTTCAACTAAATGACATATAATCATGAAAGCTCTAGTCATTTGTAAATTAAAATACTAAAACATTAATAATTAAACATAAGTTTAAGTTTATATACATTACCATCTTATTTTTATATAGTATAGAAAAGTTAAATGTATTTAGATCTGTTGATAAACAATAATTTGAGGAAAATATCTTTCTAAAATATTAAAAGTGTTTTTTATCTATAAATACCGATATAAAACAGTTCAAAATTGCTTTCTACGGATTTCACTAAAAATTAGGTTTACTAAGAGTTAATGTAGTTAATACAAGTAATTAAAACTACTACATGTAAGAAGACAATTCTGTATAGAAGGTGCATAAACAAAATCAAGCTATGCTTTTGATTAGGGAAGTGATAAAGGCATAAAAATGTGTTGTTAAAAAACGTCTAGTTCACGTTACTTAAAGTTTGTTTCAAATTGAAAAAAAATGAAAAGGATGCAGATAAAACTAAAATATAAAAAGTTGAAAAATGTTAAGAGATTATAAAACATTTATGGAAATCTAGTGTGGTCAAAAGCTGACTGAGACTGAAAGAGTTTGTCTATAAGGTTTTATTAAAATTAGCTTTATTGATATTATACTAATACAAAAGCAAAATGTATTTTTCTCTCTTGAACAAAAATGTTATGTAATATTAATAAGTGACGCTTTATTTTTTGCAATTTCCTCGAAAGGTAAGAAAAATAAACTTACTGAACTGCAAAAAATAAAAAAGAGAAGAGAGAAGGAGAGATAGATTCTGTCTCATGAACTCTTTGTCAGATCTTTTGATTGTTTGGAAAACTCAGTCTCCTCTATCAAACAGTAAACATGTTTGTTTTCTAAAATATTTTAATCCATTATAGCTAAAAGGTGACTATTATTTTATAATGACCTGTGATTCTATTTTGGTCAAGTGCTTTAAACTTTTGACATATTTGACAGGCTTCCCGAAATCAAATTTCAGCTTCAAAATTAGATCTTTGTTTTTTAACCTATAACTTTGGGATGCTACAGAGGGACCGTGTAGCATTCAAAAGAGAGATAAACAGGATTCTTTGATATGGAAAATTATGTGGAAAACGTTGTCAAATAAGAAATGATGTTTAACCTTTTTTGAGCTACATTTTAATGAATATGCTATTAATATCTGTTGCAAAATTGTATAGAATTCCTAAAATTCTCAAATGTTTGGATATATGCTATCATTCATAATTTTTGCTGTTATGTTAAATTATTGTAGGCCACAGAAATAACAAAATTTTCTTGTCAATTGTGTCTTTATGACCATTTTAAGTTTTTCCACAGTTTATTGCTTAATTTTGATGCACTTTCTGAAGACTTCACAAGCACGCAAAATCCTAGAGTACTGTGTGTTTAGAGATTCATGAAAATGATGGAAAGGACCCCAATGAGCACTCTTAAATACAGGTTCTTAATAGCTTTAGGATCATATCCTTTGGACTGGAGAAGAATTCCCGGAACGCTAACGAAGAGACTGACTGGTTTGTAAAACTGCTAATCTAAGCAGGACAAAAAACAGTTGAATACCATCACAATACTTTGCTAGATTTTCATGTTAAATCAGCCAGTATTGAAATTGCTTAAATGTGCAATTTGAATGAACTCCACAGTCCAAGTCAAATTACCTGTGATAATCCATCAGTTATCAGTGCTATGCACCTAAATCGGAAAAAAGAAACTGGTATTTAAGAGAACATAAGGCCGGGTGCGGTGGCTCACGCCTGTAATCCCAGCACTTTGGGAGGCCGAGGTGGGCAGATCATGAGGTCAGGAGTTCGAGACCAGCCTGGTCAACATTGCGAAACCCCGTTTCTACTAAAAATACAAAAATTAGCCGGGCATGGTGGTGGGTGCCTGTAATCCCAGCTACTCGGGAGGCTGAGGTAGAAGAATCGCTTGAACCTGGGAGGCGGAGGTTGCAGTGAGCTGAGATTGTGCCACTGCACTCCAGCCTGTGTGACAGAGACTCCATCTCAAAAAAAATAAATAAATAAAATAAAACAAAACAAAACAAAACATAAGTCCATTGTTAAGCTGAGACTCAAGGAGAACCTGAACATCTGCCTGGTCCTTCCTGAGTCCTTAAAGCTGTCATTATTAAAAGCTTTGAATTCCATGACTCATCATGAAAGAAAGAAAATGATCCCAATTAAAATTATGTATATTGATTTGGTTGCTGTTCTAAATCACTAACATAGCTGACAGTTAGTGTTTGATTTGTCAAACCCATATTCCTGGGGAGACAATCAAAACTTCGGGTACATTTCTGCTACCTGATGGGACATTTAAACATTTAAAGAGGATTTTCATTATATCGTCATTTTCAATGCATGTTATCTGGTTGTATAAAAGCTTTCCAGTGCAAGAAGGCTGATGTCATAGCAGTAGCTAAAAGGTTATTATGAAATGTATTTTTGTCATGGAACATTCCTGAGAAATCTTCAGTGATACAAGTATTTGTTTCACTGGAAAGTTGTAAAACAGTTAATAAGCTATTCTAGATACAATAGTATTAGGCAAAGCTAACTGAATTGAGTGGACTGCTTTGGTCAAAAATATTTCAGATTGATGACACTCAGATCCACTTCCAAGGTAAAACAGAAGGTGACACTTATAAATAGTCTTACTGGAAGGTGTATGAACCTGAGAGTAGAACCTCATGCAGCATTCACTACTGAATTCTGATAGAGCTAAATGCTGCAATGCTTTAATGCATTATGCCAAGGTATATTTTTACCAGGTAAAGAAAGCTTCTCATGTTCTATTGACTGAGAATAATCAAACCCTTCATAATCTAGAACTTAGAGATTGTATCTTTTGAGAACAACATCAGAGAAAGACTGCCTTTGCCACCCACACAGCAGAAAAACGTTGGGACCTTGGGCCTTGGGTTCATAATATCACAACTCAGAAGCATCCCTTGAGACTCTTGGAACTGTATACCCATCAGAGATCTTAAAGTAAAGCTAACTAGAGAAGTTTCTCCCCACAAGCAAATGACAACCTTGAGTGAACGCTTTTTCCCAGTATCACAGATCAAGACTTATCTGCTATTATGAGACTATTATCTCTCTATTTTTCCTTGCTTATGCCTCTATGAATAAGAGAACTGAAAAGGATCTCTCTTGTACATTCGTAGGGTATATTTTTATTTGTGGAGGATTTTGTAGCCAATCTAATACATGGACAATTTCATGCCTTGATAAATGGAAGATGAAGGGCCAATGTGAGCTAGGAATTTTAATGGTACCTTTGTTGCTTCATAATCAGTCAGAAACAGAACATTGGTCCACTCCTCTTAACCTATATCATAGGTTAAAGAGAATGTTGCCAGGAGGCCTTCACTCTTCTAGATGGGTAGCATTTGTTAGGTCTCTTTTTCCATGGTTTGGAGTAAATAAGGCAATGATTAAAAATTTATTCTTTATAAAAGGCTCAATAGCAGATTCTACTGTAAAGGCTATGGTTACACAACAGACTTTAAATTCTTGTAAAAACATTGTGCTAAATAGTAGAATTGCTCTTGATTACTTATTGGCTAAACAGAATTACCTGTGCAGTTGCTGATACTTCAAGTTGTACATGGAGGAATACATTGGGCATTATAGAAATTCAGTTGTAAGGAATTAATGAAAAGGCTGCTTGCTGAATAAATAGACTCTTTATCTAGCTCATTCTTTGAGCTATTTGATTTTAGTTGGTTTGTTTCATGGGGATCTTGGCTAAGGAGCATACTCTAAACTCTATAAACAACTTCCTGATAGTCATGATAGTAGTCTCCCAGGTGCACTGTATTCTCGCGGAAGTTTTAAATGTTTGGATGTAGCCATCCATATAATGCCAAATGATCTCTAGTCAACCAGAATGACAAAAACTCAAAGAGATGTGTGACCCAGGAGCTCTCCGTAACCTACGAATGATGTACTGAGACCAGAAACCCAAAATGATGGCAACTGAGAGTGGCACTAAAACCCTAAGTTTTAGTTATACTCTCACCTAAGTGAGATGAAGTCTTGCTCTGTTGCCCAGGCTGGAGTGCAGTGACGCGATAGCTCACTGCAACGTCCACCTCCCAGGTTCAAGCAATTCTCCTGCTTCAGCTTCCCAAGTCACTGGGATTACAGGTGCACATCACCACACCTGGCTAATTTTTGTATTTTTCATAGAGACGAGCTTTCATCATGTTGGCCAGGCTGGTCTCGAACTCCTGACCTCAGGTGATCTGCTCACCTTGACCTCTCAAAGTGCTGGGATTACAGATGTGAGCTACCATGCCTGGCCAGGGGGACATTTTTTTAAACAAAATTATGGGAGGCCATTGTTTCAAACTGAGCTCGTGAAGTAGGCTCCAACAGAGCAGGTCAAGCCAAAATGGAGTCATTCATACTAAATATGACATAATCAAACTGAATCATTGACTCAGATAGAACCTAAAATAGACCTGGCTTTGTTTTTCTCCTCTAAACAGTAGATTCAACACAAAAAGTTCCTCTCTAAACTCACAGAAAAAAAAAAAATTACCTGACATTTACAGTAATGACAGTGACATCAATGCCTAATGTTTTGGTCTATCTCTCAAAGTTGACCAAAAGGGGAGAATTGTTAAGTTTATATTAAACCTGCCTCCTTACTTATTTTATGTTTAGCCTAAAAGTTTCCCCATACGTAGTAAACTGAACCCTAACTTGATGTGTAAACAGACTAACCTACTCTTGTGTCAGTCACTGAGTTTTGTCCAATTAAAGGTGGCCAACTGTTCAAACCATGTTCAAATAAGGCAAATGCCAAACTGTAATGCATCCGGCTGTTTCTTATCTCACTTCTGTTTTCTGTGTGTCACTTTCCTTTTACTGTTCATAAATGTTCTTCCACTATGTGGCTGCACTGTGGCTGCACTGTGGCTGCACTGGAGTCTCTCTGTGTCCACTCTGGCTCAGGAGGCTGCCCGGTTCATGAAGCCTTCTTTGCTCAATTAAACTCTGCTAAATTTAATTTGTCTAAGGTTTTTCTTTTAGCAACGTTCATGGAGCTTCACTTCACAGGGACAGGGAATATTAATTGTCAGAAAACAGAAATGAAATACAGAAATACAAATAATAGCTTGATTATTTACAGCTTGGCTCAGCATTTGCCACATTTTCACATGGTCTGACCAGTTAACAGACTATGATTGGCTTAAGCTTAGCTACTATGATTGGCTAAGACTAAGCCACATGTTACAAAATATACTCTTAATTTAGATTGCAGTCTGTTTACGTACTATGTTAGGTTAAGGATGTAAGTACAGAGGCAGCTTTAACAATCTAATTCAACAATATTCTCTAATTTAACAATGTTATCCAGTGGCATAGAGAGAATAATGTGACTTTAGGTTTTTACTAAATAAACAAATGTTGAAATATCCTAAAAGAGGACACAGTGGCCAAAGTATACTCCAAAAACATACAAGTCATAATAAGATTTAAGTAAGTGAGATTTTAATGACAGGTTTTTAAAAAATTGTCTTAAGAATAAATCATTCAAACCACGGTAAAATAGTTGACAATCGGGAGGCTGAGGCAGGAGAATGGCATGAACCCGGGAGGCAGAGGTTGCAGTGAGCCCAGATGCGCCACTGCACTCCAGCCTGGTCCACAGAGCGAGACTCTGTCTCAACAAAAAAAAAAAAAGAACTATGATAGCGTCATTGCGCTCCAGCCTGGGTGACAGAGCGAAACCCTAAACAATGAAATCATTCTCATGAATTTATTGGACAGAATTTATTTAGGCAGCGACTGCACGGATCGGTACTAATTACCATATATAAGGTTTTAAAGATAAAGAACCTCTGCACGAGGAGTTTATCACACACCAGAGTTTACATTCATTGAGGAATATGTGTCAACCAATGTCCTAAGCACTTTTTTGGCATTATCTTATTTAATTCTCACAGTAATCCAGTGAGATTCACGTGACAATCTCCCCCAAATTTATAATTTAATATAATAATAAGAAGAAAACAAAGCCGTGAAAATAATTTGTAGGCAAGGGCACATGCGTGGGATAAAAATTAAGCTGATGGGAAGATTAAAAGATTGAACAGAGTAAAATTAAGGGATTACATTAAGTCTGGAAGATGAGAATTGAACAGTGTGTTACAGAGGAAGAGGAAAGAGCCCACTATTTCTCAGAAGTCAGTAATTACAGTCTATATTTGTATCAGGTATCAGACTTTAAAACACAGGAATTACAATATGTCAGCCTACTCAGGAAAGGCAGAATTTTATTTCTGAAGTGTTTTTACTACTAATCTGGGACACTGAGACCCTCTACTCATCACTTAGTGAATTGTTGGACTACTTTCACTTCATAATATAAAATTAACTCAGTGAGCAAAAGCTAATTATCAGTTTTATGATAAGATTAAGCTCTCATTTCTGTTGGGGTAAAGTAAAGAACTTTTTCTTTTTGAAAAGGAATAAATGGCTCAGGTCATTTCCAATTTAAATAAATTTACTGGAATCAGGGAGACTATCCTAAAACCCATAAAGACCGATAAATCCTTTCCTCATTTTCTTTCATAAAACATGTCAAGCACACTATATCCAGTGCTGACACTGCTCCTGGGCAGAAAGGCCTAAAAATCCCAGATTAAAAAAAAAAAAAAAAAAAACAGATAAAAATCTCCATTCTCCCTGATGGCCATATTGTTTTAGTTATCTTTATTGAAAACTGTACTTCTGGATACATTATTATGTCTTTTGAAATATATGTGTCAGAGTACCTATTTTTCCTTGAATAATAAAAAAAGGTAAATGGGTATTTTTCATAATCACACTAAGTTTTTTACAAAATAATTTTAGATGAAAGATTACATAATGATTTTCATTAAATAGTATCACAAAGTGAATTCAGATGAATTAAGACCCTTTGGTGAGTGGCAGCCTTACCCATGCAAAACTGGTAGTTTAGGAAGATTAACCCAGGATCTAGAAAAGAAAATGAATCCTATTTTTTTTCTTCTTAGAGTCACTTAACAGAATGGAAGCCAAAATTCTGCCTCTAAAGTCCCCAGTAGAAGTAAATCAGAGTAGTGTTTTCTGATTCTCCCTGAGTGTGTCATGGTTTGTGCGGGTGCCTCTGCTGTAAAACACAGGTATGAGAGACGGAACAGTGCAATTGCCTCCCTGTGTTCCTCTATGAGAAAGATGACAGACTCTGTGTACAGGGGAGGAAATGAAGGTCGTGAGGTTGCAAGTCTTTCAGTTCCTGGACTGCACCAAGAGCACCTATAAATAGCACACCAAGGCTTAAGGTGACACATGCCTCTCAACAGCATGCTTAACCTATGTACATTCACAGTCCTCACTACCTTTTTTCAGACATTTGTTTCAAAGTAGCTGTCAGTTACTGAGATAAGCCCTTTAATGTATGTGCTTTACATACATGATCTCATTTAGTCTTTCCACAACCACAATCTATAAGGTAGTACTTTCCAGGGCAACAATATAAATTTCCAGAAATTAGTGCATGGTATAGTTTAAGATTAAACCCCACAGCGTAACCACTGTGCTGTGAGATTGAATGACATTTAATTCATTTACATGAGTTGTAAATGC
Organism: Symphalangus syndactylus; assembly: GCF_028878055.3. Taxonomy (NCBI): domain Eukaryota; kingdom Metazoa; phylum Chordata; class Mammalia; order Primates; family Hylobatidae; genus Symphalangus; species Symphalangus syndactylus. The sequence continues at coordinate 103,593,339 of NC_072437.2, read as the reverse complement.
CTAGCTATTAATGACAATTAAAATTCTGTTTGCATATATAATTTATATATTCAATATATAACATATACATTTAAAAAATCCATTTTAATTATAGAGTTCAGTGGGTTTTGATAAATATATACATCTTGGTAACAAAAAATTATTTATATACATAAACTATATAATTACATTTTATTATATATAAAATAAACTATATATATATATATATATATTCTAACACCACAGGAAGTTCTCTTGTACCCTTGCCCTTTTGAAGTTGAACCCCTTGTATGCAACCCTAAGGCAATATCACTTTTAAGTCATATGATTATAGGTTAGCTTTGCCCATTTTTAAACTTCATATAAATGGAATAATATAACATAAATGAAATAATATAACATTTTATTTTATGCTGAGCTTTTTCATTCAAGATTATGTTTTTTCTAGATCCTAGGAAACAAGATTATGTTTTATTTAGATCCTGGAAAAGAAGATTATGTTTTTTTAAGGTTCACTTATAACATATATCTTTGTTATTGCTGAATGTATCTGTGTGAATGTATCACAGTTTGTTCATTCACCTATTGATGGAAATGTGGATTGTTTCCAGTTTTGGTCTATTATGAAGAAATCTACAATGGACACACCTGTGCCATTATTTTGTGACATATATCTTTATCTTAGGTAAAAATGGTAAAAATGTAGGAGTAGAATTGCTAAATCACAAATTTTTTCCATAGCTATATAAGACACTGTTAAACTGTTTTGCAAAGTGCACAATTTTATATTCTTATTAGCAGTGTAGGAGAGTTCCATTTGCCCTTCATCCTTGTCAACACCTAGCATTATCAGATGTTTTAACTCTAGCCCTCCCTAGTGTGACATTTCACGGTGGTTTAATTCCTTTGATAGCTAATTATGTTGAACATCTTTTTCTGTTTATTGGTCACTACCATCTTTTCTTGTTTCAAAATTCCGTTCACACCTTTTGCCTATTTGTTTTATTACTGAGTCGTAGGATAATACATATTTTTTTCTTCCAGGTTATAGATTAAAATTTTATTTTCTTGATAGTATCTTGTGAAGAAGTTCTAAATTTTTGGTGAAGTCTGTTTTATTGATCTTTAAATTTTATGGTTAATCCTTTGAGTCCTATGTAAGAAATATTCCCTTAAACCAAGGTCATATACACATTCCTTCATTTTCTGTAGAAGTTTTGCATTTAGTATTTATGTCTAGGTTTGTGATCCATACCAAATTAATTTTAGTGGAGTTGAACCAAGATTCAATTTTTCTTATATGATTCTCCAGTTCTTCTAGCATCATTTGTTGAAAAGATTATTCATTACACATTGAATGACTTCAGTGCCTTTGCTGAAAATCAATTTACTATATGTATGTGGATCTATTTCTAGATTCCATTGACCTCTTTGCCTATCGTTGTGCCAAGACCACATTGTCCTGATTGCAATAGTTTTATGATAAGTTGTGAAACCAACTAGTAAAAGACTTCCAACACAATTATTTTTAAAATTGCTTTGGCTATTATAGCTCTTCTATATTTCCATATAAATATGAAAATTATATTTTAAATTTTTACGATATGCCTGTTTGGCATTTGACTGCAATTTCATGGAATGTATAAATAATTTTAGAAAGTACTGACATCTTAACAACATTGAGTCTTCAAATTTCCTAACATATCTCTCTGTTTTGTGCATGTGTCTTTTACATTTTCTAGTAATATTTTATACTTTTGACATGTTTTATACTTTTGACATGTTTTATACTTTTAAGTGTGGAGGTTTTGTACATATGCCATTAAATTTATTCTTAATTTAGTTATGTTTTTGATACTATTTTAAGTGTACTTTTATTTTAACTTACTTTCCCAGTTGCTTGTTGCTAACATTTAGAAATACAATTGATTGTTAAAATTTGGACATTACATCCTATGACTGCTAAATTCACTTATATTTTCAAGTTGATTTTTGTAGATACATTCGAATTTTCTTTTTGACAATTATGTTATCTTTGAATATAGGGAGGTTTACTTATTTTTTTCCAAGATCTATGCTTGTATGTATGTACGTATGTACACGTGTATGTATGTGTGTATGTATTTATGTGTTGCCTTTTGGATTTTTTAGGACATCCAGTACAATGTTGAATAATAGTGGTGAGAGTGAACATTCTTGAATTTTTCTGGTTTGGGGGAGGTACAAGTTCAATATTTAACTATTCAGAATGAAGTTAGCTTTAGGTGTTGTTGTTTTAACAGATATCTTTATCAGATTGAGGAAGATCTCTTCTTGTTTTTGTTGCTTAAAGTTTAAATGGGACATTGAATTTTCCCAAGTGTTTTCTGCATGTATTATGATGATCACATAAATTTCTTACTGATTCATTTTTAACTTCATTGACTCTTTCCTCTGTCATCTCCACTTTGCTGTTGATATCATCCGATGACTTTTTAATTTTAGGTATTGTATTTTCAATTCTAAAATTTCAATTTAAAAAATATTGCTTCTATTTCCCTGCTGAGAACTTGTCTTTTATTTATTTAATGTGTACTCAGCTTTACTTTATAAAACATGCTATATTAGCTGCTTTGAACTCTGAAAAATTCCAACCTCTGGCTGTTTTCCCAAAGTGCTGTTTTCTATGAAAATTGGTCAGATTTCCTGGCTCTTTTTATGTCAAATAATTTAGAATTGGATGCTGGACATTTTGAATATTATTTTGTGTAAAGTATAGGGCTTGTTATGATCTTCTGGAAAAATGTTGCTTTTATTGTTACTTGATTTAGCAAGCAATCATCCAGATAAGTTAAGATCACTTGTTCAGCTTGCCTTCTGTGGGTGGCGGTTCAAATACCAGCTTAGTTTTCAAAGCTTATGCCATGCGCCTTTGTCTGTTACACACATGTACCATTTGGGAGTTAGTCTGAGACTTGGGCCATGATTGAAGCCTTAGTTTGGTTTTCATCACCTTATATTGTTTGGGGTCAGTTTCATCCACACATAGCTAAAGGGTAAGCCTGAGACTTGTGCAGGTTCATATATAGTATTAGGAAATCTCCTTTTTCAGCTCTTTTCTCTCTGGAATGCCCCCACACACTCTGCCCTGTGTGGAACTCCTTTTCAGATATCCCTGGTCAGAGGTACAGGATTTTTATTGAAGTGTTAGCTTCCTGTGCCACTACTCTCCTATGCAGCTGTGTAAAAAATAATAGAAAACTTACCATCCCCACTCCACATCATATGGTTGCCTTTCTTAATTTTGACTTCTCTTCACAAGCCACCCACTTTGGTTCACATTTCAGAATACTCAGGTAGTTGGTTTTGTATTTTGTCTAGAGCTTTCAACTGTAATCAGTATGAGAGAGAGCTTATAGTAGGTGTTTCTTGTCGTGGGAAAAGAAGAACTTGGTGTAGGCGCTTATTATTTTGGGTATAGACTTCTAGTTAATAAATTTTTTTAGCATGTTAAAGATGTTGTTTCATTGGTGATCTACACCTTTCATAATGAGAAGGCAGGTCTTACTCTTTATGTAATATGTCTCTGCTACTTCTTCATAGGTATTTTTCTTTATCAATCATTTGTTTTCTGAAATTGACTATGATATATCTAGATACAGCTTTCTATTTGTCTTCCTTGGTCTTTACTGAGCTTCCTGGGTTTATGAGTTACTGTTTTTAAAGAAACATGGAATTTTATTTTCTGGCCAGTATTTCTTCATGCATTTTTCTGACTCATTCTCTGTTTTCCTTCCTTCTAGAATGTCAGTTGCAGGGATTTTAGATTATTTGCTACAATTCCACGAACTATTAAACCTTTAATTCATCTTTTAAACTGTCCTTTTCTATCCTTCAATTTGTATGGTTTTGCCAACTTGTCCTCAGCTTTAATATTTTTTTCTATTGTTCTATCTATTCTGCTATTAATCACATCAAATAATTTTATAATTGAAGTATTGCATTTTGAATTTTAGGATTTTCTTTTTCATCTTTTTTATACCTTCTAAATTATCCCACTTTCCTCCTTTTGTGTCTCACTTTTCCTGAAGAATCTTTATCATACTTATCATAGTTATTTACAATCCTCATCTGTTAACATCAATGACTTAGCTCTTTGTAGGTCTACTTTTTTTTGACTAATTTGTTCCTTAATCATAGGTGATGTTTTCATGGGTATTTTTTGAACATCTGCTAATTTTTTATTGTATACTCTACATTGCGTACAACACATTGTAGCAACTCTAGATTAATTTATCCTTTCCTGAAGAGTGTTTTGTTTTGTTCTTGCAGGCAATTACATTAGTGGTGAAACATCTTAAATATGTAGAAACTTGTTTCAGGTGTTGGGGTGAGTCTATTTGGGCTCTGCTCCTACCCCAGGTGAACATATTTTTCTTTGCATCTAGTCAATACTTCTATGGTGTATATATCTTTAAGAAGTTCCGTGGAGAGGCCGGGCGCGGTGGCTCACGCCTGTAATCCCAGCACTTTAAAAGGCCGAGGTGGGCGGATCACGAGGTCAGGAGATCCGGATCATCTTGGCTAACACGGTGAAACCCCGTCTCTACTAAAAATACAAAAAAAAATTAGCCGGGCGTGGTGGCGGGCGCCTGTAGTCCCAGCTACTCGGGAGGCTGAGGCAGGAGAATGGCGTGAACCCGGGAGGTGGAGCTTGCAGTGAGCCGAGATTGCGCCACTGCACTCCAGCCTGGGCGACAGAGCGAGACTCCATCTCAAAAAAAAAAAAAAAAAAAAAAAAAAGAAGTTCAGTGGAAATCCCAGTGTATTCGCAAACACCCTCTAGCTTGTGAGAATTCTAATTCCAAAGTATGTTTTCCCTGCAATGGGTAACCAGCAGCAGCTGAAATCTTTGTCAACATTTTCAGTTTTGTACAAGTTTTTCCCTAACCGGGCTCCTTGGAGTATCACCCATGCAAGCACAGCTCAGAGATTCACCAAAAATTTGGTAAGTGTTTAAATGCATGTTTGAGAGCTGCCCCTCTGTGGGCTCCTTCTCTCTGGGATTTTTTCTGCTTTACTTTTAGATGTTCTGGCACTCCCAAATTCCATCACCTCACCATTGATTTCTGCCTAGTTTCTAGCTTCCCTTGCATCAGGTTTGGAGAATGCCTTCAGGGGAAAATACAAATAAAAGCAATATCATTCATATATGCAGAGATGAATGATTCATGTTTTCGGCTCTTTTTTTATTTTGTGGTTAATCATTGACCAATTTTATTTGTGTGTATATGTGGCAGGTATGTGCTGAATTTGTTGAATGTGATAAATTTGACTTTAACTTTTCCCAAATTAAGTAAATATATATATATATGATATATTTAAAATATCTGCTATTTTATATTGTTGATACATAGAAACAAAATCAATTAGAAAAAATTAAAAATTGATTATATCTTTAGGTGTTGCAAACTGTGTTCTACTTTTGGATCTTTCAAAAAATAGCAGTGTGATTTTTGAAAAATCACTTGATTCATTTTTCAAATAAATATATCCTCTTGAACTTCAAAGAATTAAAACTTCTGTGTCTTAACATCATTGCCAGTAGAGAAATAATTCATTTAAAATATTTTTGATTGCCTAGTATATTTGCCAAGCGCTGTGTAGGCACGGGAGATAAAACGATGAACAAAATACTGAAATTTGAGTTAGTGTGCAACTAAATTTAACTTTTAACCTTAAGTTCAATATGGTGGGAACATCAGTTGATAATATTTTTGAAAAGGAGTCATGCATTATGTATCAGGTACCCTTTTTTGAAAACATATTTTTTACCAAGCAACACTATTTCTGGAGTCTAAGGAACTAAATATAATGCATCTAAAAGCTTATTAACAATAGTAGAACTCAAGTGTTCATAATATAATTGTGATTAGTAAAAAATGTTACTACTATATGACAATAAACTGTAGCCATTAAAAATATTGTTTACAAGGAATGTTAAATGATGTGAAAAATGCTTATGATATATGCATAATGGCTAGAAAAAAGCAAGAGTATACATAGCTTGATCTGAGCAAAACCAACAGTATGTAGAGATGGCGGAAAATATACCAAAGCTTAACGGTGGTTATTGCCTAGTGGTAGAATTATTGATAATTTTATTTTCTTTTTTTTTCATGGAAAACAAGAATTTTATTTTGTTTTATTTTTTTTTAATTTTATTATTATTATGTTTTAAGTTTTAGGGTACATGTGCACAACGTGCGGGTTTGTTACATATGTATCCATGTGCCATGTTGGTGTGCTGCACCCATTAACTCGTCATTAGGTATATCTCCTAATTTTATCCCTCCCCGCTCCCCCCACCCCACAACAGTCCCTGGTGTGTGATGTTCCCCTTCCTGTGTCCATGTGTTCTCATTGTTCAATTCCCACCTATGAGTGAGAACATGTGGTGTTTGGTTTTTTGTCCTTGCGATAGTTTGCTGAGAATGATGGTTTCCAGTTTCATCCATGTCCCTACAAAGGACACGAACTCATCACTTTTTATGGCTGCATAGTATTCCATGGTGTATATGTGCCACATTTTCTTAATCCAGTCTATCATTGTTGGACATTTGGGTTGGTTCCAAGTCTTTGCTATTGTGAATAGAGCCGCAATAAACATAACGTGTGCATGTGTCTTTATAGCAGCATGATTTATAATCCTTTGGGTATTCACCCAGTAATGGGATGGCTGGGTCAAATGGTATTTCTAGTTCTAGATCCCTGAGGAATCGCCACACTGACTTCCACAATGGTTGAACTAGTTTACAGTCCCACCAACAGTGTAAAAGTGTTCCTATTTCTCCACATCTTCTCCAGCACCTGTTGTTTCCTGACTTTTTAATGATCGCCATTCTAACTGGTGTGAGATGGTATCTCATTGTGGTTTTGATTTGCATTTCTCTGATGGCCAGTGATGATGAGCATTTTTTCATGTGTTTTTTGGCTCTGTAAATGTATTCTTTTCAGAAGTGTCTGTTCATATCCTTTGCCCACTTTTTGATGGGGTTGTTTGTTTTTTTCTTGTAAATTTGTTTGAGTTCATTGTAGATTCTGGATATTAGCCCTTTGTCAGATGAGTAGGTTGCAAAAATTTTCTCCCATTCTGTAGGTTGTCTGTTCACTCTGATGGTAGTTTCCTTTGCTGTGCAGAAGCTCTTTCATTTAATTAGATCCCATTTGTCAATTTTGGCTTTTGTTGCCATTGCTTTTGGTGTTTTACACATGGAGTCCTTGCCCATGCCTATGTCCTGAATGGTATTGCCTAGGTTTTCTTCCAGAGTTTTTATGGTTTTAGGTCTAACATGTAAGTCTTTAATCCATCTTGAATTAATTTTTGTATAAGGTGTAAGGAAGGGATCCAGTTTCAGCTTTCTACATATGGCTAGCCAGTTTTCCCAGCACCATTTATTAAATAGGGAATCCTTTCCCCATTTCTTGTTTTTGTCAGGTTTGTCAAAGATCAGATAGTTGTAGATATGCGGCATTATTTCTGAGGGCTCTGTTCTGTTCCATTGGTCTATATCTTCGTTTTGGTACCAGTACCATGCCGTTTTGGTTACTGTAGCCTTGTAGTATAGTTTGAAGTCAGGTAGCATGATGCCTCCAGCTTTGTTCTTTTGGCTTAGGATTGACTTGGCGATGCGGGCTCTTTTTTGGTTCCATAAGAACTTTAAAGTAGTTTTTTCCAATTCTGTGAAGAAAGTCATTGGTAGCTTGATGTGGATGGCATTGAATCTATAAATTACCTTGGGCAGTATGGCCATTTTCACGATATTGATTCTTCCTGCTCATAGCATGGAATGTTCTTCCATTTGTTTGTATCCTCTTTTATTTCATTGAGCAGTGGTTTGTAGTTCTCCTTGAAGAGGTCCTTCACATCCCTTGTAAGTTGGATTCCTAGGTATTTTATTGTCTTTGAAGCAATTGTGAATGGGAGTTCACTCATGATTTGGCTCTCTGTCTGTTATTGGTGTATAAGAATGCTTGTGATTTTTGCACATTGATTTTGTATCCTGAGACTTTGCTGAAGTTGCTTATCAGCTTAAGCAGATTTTGGCCTGAGACGATGGGGTTTTCTAGATATACAATCATGTCATCTGCAAACAGGGACAATTTAACTTTCTCTTTTCCTAATTGAATACCCTTTATTTCCTTCTGCCTGATTGCCCTGACCAGAACATCCAACACTATGTTGAATAGGAGTGGTGACAGAGGGCATCTCTGTCTTGTGCCAGTTTTCAAAGAGAATGCTTCCAGTTTTTGCCCATTCAGTATGATATTGGCTGTGGGTTTGTCATAGATAGCTCTTATTATTTTGAGATACGTCCCATCAATACCTAATTTATTGAGAGTTTTTAGCATGAAGTTTTGTTGAACTTTGTCAAAGGCCTTTTCTGCATCTATTGAGATAATCATGTGGTTTTTGTCTTTGGTTCTGTTTATATGCTGGATTACGTTTATTGATTTGCGTATGTTGAACCAGCCTTGCATCCCAGGGATGAAGCCCACTTGATCATGGTGTATAAGCTTTTTGATGTGCTGCTGGATTCGGTTTGCCAGTATTTTATTGAGGATTCTTGCATCAATGTTCATCAAGGATATTGGTCTGAAATTCTCTTTTTTGGTTGTGTCTCTGCCAGGCTTTGGTATCAGGGTGATGCTGGCCTCATAAAATGAGTTAGGGAGGATTCCCTCTTTTTCTATTGATTGGAATAGTTTCAGAAGGAATGGTACCAGCTCCTCCTTGTACCTCTGGTAGAATTCGGCTGTGAATCCATCTGGTCCTGGGCTTTTTTTGATTGGCAAGCTATTGATTATTGCCTCAATTTCAGAGCCTGTTATTGGTCTATTCAGAGATTCAGCTTCTTCCTGGTTTAGTCTTGGGAGGATGTATGTGTCGAGGAATTTATCCATTTCTTCTGGATTTTCTAGTTTATTTGCATAGAGGTGTTTATAGTATTCTCTGATGGTAGTTTGTATTTCTGTGGGATCGGTGGTGATATCCCCTTTATCATTTTTTATTGCATCTATTTGATTCTTCTCTCTTTTCTTCTTTATTAGTCTTGCTAGCAGTCTATCAATTTTGTTGATCTTTTCAAAAAACCAGCTCCTGGATTCATTAATTTTTGAAGGGTTTTTTGTGTCTCTATTTCCTTCAGTTCTGCTCTGATCTTAGTTATTTCTTGCCTTCTGCTAGCTTTTGAATGTGTTTGCTCTTGCTTTTCTAGTTCTTTTAATTGTCATGTTAGGGTGTCAATTTTAGATCTTTCCTGCTTTCTCTTGTGGGCATTTAGTGCTATAAATTTCCCTCTACACACTGCTTTGAATGTGTCCCAGAGATTCTGGTATGTTGTGTCTTTGTTCTCTTTGGTCTCAAAGAACATCTTTATTTCTGCCTTCATTTCGTTATGTACCCAGTAGTCATTCAGGAGCAGGTTGTTCAGTTTCCACGTAGTTGAGTGGTTTTGAGTGAGTTTCTTAATCCTGAGTTCTAGTTTGATTGCACTGTGGTCTGAGAGACAGTTTGTTATAATTTCTGTTCTTTTACATTTGCTGAGGAGTGCTTTACTTCCAACTATGTGGTCAATTTTGGAATAGGTGTGGTGTGGTGCTGAAAAGAATGTATATTCTGTTGATTTGGAGTGGAGAGTTCTGTAGATGTCTATTAGGTCTGCTTGGTGCAGAGCTGAGTTCAATTCCTGGGTATCCTTGTTAACTTTCTGTCTTGTTGATCTGTCTAATGTTGACAGTGGGCTGTTAAAGTCTCCCATTATTATTGTGTGGGAGTCTAAGTCTCTTTGTAGGTCACTAAGGACTTGCTTTATGAATCTGGGTGCTCCTGTATTGGGTGCATATATATTTAGGATAGTTAGCTCTTCTTGTTGAAGTGATGCCTTTACCATTATATAATGGCCTTCTTTGTCTCTTTTGATCTTTGTTGGTTTAAAGTCTGTTTTAACAGAGACTAGGATTGCAACCCCTGCCTTTTTCTGTTTTCCATTTGCTTGGTAGATCTTCCTCCATCCCTTTATTTTGAGTCTATGTGTGTCTCTGCATGTGAGATGGGTCTCCTGAGTACAGCACACTGATGGGTCTTGACTCTTTATCCAATTTGCCAGTGTGTGCCTTTTAATTGGAGCATTTAGCCCATTTACATTCAAGGTTAATATTGTTATTTGTGAATTTGCTCCTGTCATTATGATGTTAGCTGGTTATTTTGCTTGTTAGTTGATGCAGTTTCTTCCTAGCCTCCATGGTCTTTACAATTTGGCATGTTTTTGCAGTGGCTGGTACTGGTTGTTCCTTTCCATGTTTAGTGCTTCCTTTAGGAGCTCTTTTAGGGCAGGCCTGGTGGTGACAAAAATCTCTCAGCATTTGCTTGTCTGTAAAGTATTTTATTTCTCCTTCACTTATGAAGCTTAGTTTGGCTGGATAGGTAATTCTGGGTTGAAAATTCTTTTCTTTAAGAATGTTGATTATCGGCCCCTACTCTCTTCTGGCTTGTAGAGTTTCTGCCGAGAGATCAGCTGTTAGTCTGATGGGCTTCCCTTTGTGGGTAACCTGACCTTTCTCTCTGGCTGCCCTTAACATTTTTTCCTTCATTTCAACTTTGGTGAATCTGACAATTATGTGTCTTGGAGTTGCTCTTCTCGAGGAGTATCTTTGTGGCGTTTTCTGTATTTCTTGAATTTGAATGTTGGCCTGCCTTGCTAGGTTGGGGAAGTTCTCCTGGGTAATATCTTGCAGAGTGTTTTCCAACTTGGTTCCATTCTTCCCGTCACTTTCAGATACGCCAATCAGTTGTAGATTTGGTCTTTTTACATAGTCCCATATTTCTTGGAGGCTTTCTTCATTTCTTTTTATTCTTTTTTATCTAAACTTCTCACTTCATTTCATTCATTTCATCTTCCATCAGTGATACCCTTTCTTCCAGTTGATTGCATCGGCTACTGAGGCTTCTGCATTTGTCACATAGTTCTTGTGCCTTGGTTTTCAGCTTCATCAGGTCCTTTAAGGACTTCTCTGCATTAGTTATTCTAGTTATCCATTCGTCTAATTTTTTTTCAAAGTTTTTAATTTCTTTGCCATTGGTTTGAACTTCCTCCTGTAGCTTGGAGTAGTTTGATCGCCTGAAGCCTTCTTCTCTCAACTCGTCAAAGTCATTCTCCATCCAGCTTTGTTCCGTTGCTGGTGAGGAGCTGCGTTCCTTTGGAGGAGGAGAGGCACTCTGATTTTTAGAGTTTCCAGTTTTTCTGCTCTTTTTCCCCATCTTTGTGGTTTTAACTACCTTTGGTCTTTCATGATGGTGACATACAGATGGGTTTTTGGTGTGGATGTCCTTCCTGTTTGTTAGTTTTCCTTCTAACAGACAGGACCCTCAGCTGCAGTTCTGTTGGAGTTTGCTAGAGGTCCACTCCAGACCCTGCTTGCCTGGGTATCAGCAGTGGTGGCTGCAGAACCAGCGGATATTGGTGAACCGCAAATGCTGCTACCTGATTGTTCCTCTGGAAGTTGTGTCTCAGAGGAGTACCCGGCTGTGTGAGGTGTCAGTCTGCCCCTACTGGGGGATGTCTCCAAGTTAGGCTACTCGGGGGGTCAGTGACCCACTTGAGGAGGCCGTCTGCCCATTCTCAGATCTCAAGCTGCGTGCTGGGAGAACCACTACTCTCTTCAAAGCTGTCAGACAGGGACATTTAAGTCTGCAGAGGTTACTGCTGTCTTTTTGTTTGTCTGTGCCCTGCCCCCAGAGGTGGAGCCTACAGCGGCAGGCAGGCCTCCTTGAGCAGTGGTGGGCTCCACCCAGTTCCAGCTTCCTGGCCACTTTGTTTACCTAATCAAGTCTCGGCAATGGCAGGTGCCCCTACCCCAGCCTTGCTGCCACCTTGCAGTTTGATCTCAGACTGCTATGCTAGCAATGAACAAGACTCCATGGGTGTAAGACCCTCCGAGCCAGGTGCAGGATATAATCTCCTGGTGTGCCATTTTTAAGCCCATTGGGAAAGCACAGTATTAGGGTGAGAGTGACCCGATTTTCCAGGTGCCGTCTGTCACCCCTTTCTTTGACTAGGAAAGGGAATTCCCTGACCCCTTGTGATTCCCAGGTGAGGTGATGCCTTGCCCTGCTTCAGCTCATTCACAGTGCACCACACCCACTGTCCTGCACCCACTGTCTGGCAGACCCCAGGGAGATGAACCTGGTACCTCAGTTGGAAATGCAGAAATCACTTGTCTTCTGCATCGCTCACGCTGGGAGATGTAGATCGGAGCTGTTCCTATTTGCCCGTCTTGGCTTCTGTCTTGATAATTTTATTTTCTATTTCTTATTTTTCATGTTTTCTGTGGTTTTCTCCCAGTCATTGCTATTGTTCATACTTGTAATTACACAGTAATGTAATATTTTTTATATAATTGATTTTTCATTTTATTTTTGATAATTATGATATATATTATGTGATATATTATTTTATAATTATTATTTATGTAATATTTAGAAGAATATGATATATTATGATGATCATTTGATAAATTTTATGTAATTTACTCCTTTAAGTAAAATAAAAGTAGCTGCTCAAGTGTTTTAATTATTACAATAAATGGAAATAAGCAAATCTTCCTCCTTAAGAGGCCACTACTATCATATTGTGTTTATAAACCAAATCCAACTATATATTTCTCATAAATAACTGCATTGAAATAGTAAAAATCAACAATGGGAAGAATTATAAAAGCTACAAGCAAAATAAAGTACATGTAGCGGGAATCATATACAGCAAAACAAATAATAAATGAGAGCAAAAAGTAAACTTGGGCAAAGGAAGCCATTCTACATTGGCAGAATAAATAACACACCATGATGATTTAATAACAGCATCAAAACATGCAGAGAAAACAAACTATAAATGCAAAGGGAAACTAGCTGGAGCAACCACTGTGAAAAGCTTTAACACAACTATTTTAGCTCTTGACAGAGAAATAAACAACAACCAAAGAAACAGACAAACCAAATTTGAACAAGATACGTCATGAAGCCTATATTTTAACCCTGTACCCTATGGAGAGTGAATTTTCATTTCAAGCATCCTTGAATCATTTCAAAAGCCTTTTTTTGTACTAGACTTCCAGGAAAACTGCATTATATTCAAGGAAGCAGAAATTATAGAAGCAATATTCATCTACCTATTTCACAATTTTACAAGAAGTTAGTGACTGTGGGTGATTAAAGGCTCCAGCCATGTTATAGTTCCCTGGATCAGTAGCCACGGTGGCTCTTGTTCAGAAGCAGTGCCTCCAGCAGCTTACCAGGAATCACATATACAATAAAAGAGTTACGGGTACCTGGGCATTTGCCTTTAGAAAATGGATTATAGTTGTTTTAAAACAAGGAGAAGAGAGTGTAATGTTGAATCAGACCAATTTTGCGGATAAGGATGAACTGACCAAGGATTCTAATGTCAACATACTACTTTAAGGGGCCAGGAGGGATACTGAGGGTTTGCTCAAATGACTGGTTGAAACCTAGCTTGAACTGAAGACTATTAAATGAAGTTGAGATGCCAGCACAGATAAAAATCTTAAGTCTTAAGGATATAAAAATTTTAGATGAGCGCTTATCAAATTTCTATTTAGCAAGCTCCAGAGACTTGCTTCAGTGAAGCATAGAGAAATACAATAGTCTAAAAAGTACTAGCAATACAGGAAAGCCATGTATTATGGTAATCGTTCTCTACATGAAGAGAGGCCAGTGGGAAATGCCTTCATAGACACAGGTTCTCTGATTTCAATGGGGATGATGGGATCCCCAAATGACTGAGGCTGGAGAGCAGGGATTAACCACTGGAGAAAAGATGAATTTGTTTATGTAAATGGGCAGCAGCCTCAGAGAAGTATCAGAATGATATGACCCACGAAGATCTTGGGGTTAGCTAACTGTTCAAATATCCCATAGGCTAAAATAGGTGGGTAGACTACTAATGTTTCATTTGATATGTAAAAGAAAAATAATTACTCACTTTCAGGTGAAGGTACTTGACTTAAACTAACCATAATTTAAAATCCCAGTTCCTAACCAAATTCTCAGACCTGCTTCAATTCATAGACTCAGGACCCTGTTAATGGAGGAGAAAACAGAATGAGTTTTCTCTAGAAAGGACATTGAGACAATGCTCTAAGTATGCAACTGAACCTTCCTCCTGCAGCCACCTAACAGGGAAAATTTTTACTGGTGTAAGGAAAATACAGAGATTTGTGGAAATTACTAGACACTGGCTCTACACTGACACTGGTTCCTGAGACCTAAGATGCCACTGTGGTCCGTCAGTCAGAATGGTAGCTTATGGATGTCTGAAGCTTTAGCCTATGCAACTGCATCTTCAAATACAATCTAGAATATATAGTTGGAATGTACACACTTAGAACTGGCAGAATCTGCAGGTGGTTATCTGAAACATGCAGTGGGGTCTATTTTGTAGGAAGAATCAAGAAGCCTCTGAAACAACCACTCTCTATAAAACTCTAAACCAATCCTGTATACCTAGGTGAACTACAAAGTATGGAACGATGCAGGAGTAGTAGTATTCTCAGATTCTCTTTGTTTTATGCAAAGGACCGATGCATCATAATAACAGTAGACAACTGTAAGTTTAATCAGGTGGTGAATCCAACAGCATCAGTTGAGTTTTTACTGGAGAAAATCAGCACAGTTCCTGCCACCTGCTATGCAACTACTATTTTGACAAATTAATTTTCCCCTATACTACACCAGTAGTTTGTTCTGTTTTCATCTTACAGACATCTCAGTACACTTTTACTGCTTTAACTCAGAACTGTATCACTTCTTCTCTCTGCCTTAATACCGTACACAAGAATCTTTATTATTTTGTCATGCTAGTGGTCCACTGGTCACTGGTTATGTCTTGCTGACTGTGTCTGGTAAGAAGGTTGTAGCAAACACTCTAGATGATTTGGTGAGACCTATCTCTGTCTCTCTCTCTCTCTCTCCTCTCCCTCTATCTGTCTACCAAAAGTAGGAAATAAATTTCAATCAAATTTAGTCTGCCACCTCAGTGAGATTCCTAAAAGTCCATAGTTTAGAGCATATATGTCTGGTATTCTTGGGGTCTAGTAGTCTAGTGTAATACACATAGCCTAGGACATGTATGTCCAGTTCTCCTATATGAAGATCAAGTGACACTGTGTACAACATGCCACTAAGAAAAAGGCACAATAATTTCTGGGTCTCCTTGTGTCCTTGAGACTAGACTTAAATGTGTTTCTCTGAGGCATTTACCCATTGGAAGGCTGCCACTTTTGAGCAGACACCAAAATAAGAGATGTGTTCTAACAAGTCCAGGATAATCAATGCAAGCTATTCTGCTACTTAGGCCTCATGATCCAGTAGATCCAAAGTTCTCAAAATGTCTTCCCCTCACCATGGCTGATTTTGCTATTGCCTTTGCTGAATGCTTAGTCAGACACCACAGTGAGCTCCCAATCTGACACAATTACCTAGGGATTCAGCCAACCACCTGCTAGCAGGCTGGGTGCAGTCAATCCCTTCTATCTTGGAATGGAAAATAATTCATCATCACTGGAATAAACACTTTGGATTTTATCCAAAACATGCCTTTAGCACTCTTATTTGTATCCTAACTGAATTCCTTATTCACTTTTATATTATCTCACATAACATTGCTTTTAATTAAAGAACTCATTTCATAGAAAAAGAAGAAAATAGGCTCACTCCCAAGGGATTCATTGGTTTTACTAGGTACTCCATCATTCAAAAACATCTAATCTACTAGGATGGTGGAATGGCTATGGCAAATTCTGCTTGGCCAGCTGACAAGACATTCCAGGGCTGAGATCAGATCTTATATGGTGTGTATATGCTTTAAACTAGTGACTAATACATTGTACTATTTCTCTCATATTCAGAATACCTGGGCCCAGGAATCAAGGTACAGAAGTAGAGTGACTCCTCTCTTCATTAATCCTAATGCTTCGATTAAAAAAGAATTTATTCTTGCCCCCACCTCAGCTTTAAGCTTGGCTAGTATTGAGGTCTTAGTTCTCAGGAAAGGAATGCTTCCACCCAGGACAAAATGATGGCTTCAGAGAACTTAAAGTTGAGACAGACACTTGAATATTTTTCAATTTTCATGGCAGTGACCCAACAAGCAAAAAGAACAAATAAAGAAACGAAGTCTAGTATGCAATGATCAATCTCAAACATCAGTAGGAAATGGGTTTACTGTTGCAGAATGAGAGAAGCGAGGACTATGTCAGGAGTGCCTGGTAGCACTTCAGTGTCCCGTAGTAAAGTTAACGGGAGATTATAGCAAATCAAAAAAGGCATTGCCTTTAATAACTCAGTGCTTCAAAAATGAAGCTTTAGCTCAGGCTATCTGGTAAATAATTCTGATCAGCTTACAGGATGGCTGAGGCAAGAGACAGATTGAGTGGAAACAAAAGAGACATTAATATTAATCACAACCTTGCAGTCACTTACACTTAGAGAAGTGAAGATTTAGCCTTTATGCATATTTCCTCACTTGTGATGCCTACATTTGTGTTTACTGATATTTTCTCCCTCTCTACCTCCTCCTTATTGATAGTGATTAATATTATAACATAATCTTTAGGTTATAGAATAGGAAGGCAATTGATAGAACTAAAAATGGAAAAATTACTCAGATAAGAATTTTGTGACTCGTAGGCCTTTTTCCTGCCATCTCTCTTTTTGGAAAAAGATGATTTTTAAAAAATCTTATCAGGACTAGTTGTGTGATGATGTCATTGAAATTGTTGCTGTTCAGAAGTTAAATATAGGTAGAAAGAAGTGTGCTTGTGGATGCTGAGTAAACAAAGGGGTGGACTGTTCCACATATGGTCTCTGGCTACTCAGTTCCATTTTTCTTGTTTTCTTTTGTATTTCAAGGGGCTAGAAGTCTGAAAAAATACCAAGTATTTCAAGGCAACTGGATTATGATTAGATTTTACCAATGAGGGTCATAGCTAAGGGATTAAAATATGGGGGAAATAAAGGAAAAGTAGAAGGCCACTAAAAGTGACCACGGGCTCCAGACAGCTCCAGCAACTTCAACGTGTGCAGTGATGGCTTCTGCTCAGGTGCAGCAATTGGTGTCTCCAGCAGCCTCAGCAGTTATACTTCCAGTAACTTCAGCAGCAGCAGCAATAGCAATAGCAGCAGCAGCAACAGCAGCTGATGGCTCCTGCTGTGCATCAGAACCTCCAGCAGCACAACAGAGCGTGTGGGCTCCTGAGCTTCAGCTTATGGCTTCAGAAGGAACCTCCTGACCACTGAGGAACATCTTTCTTTTGTACTTTCAGTCCCTCCTACACCTAACTTTCTGATTCCCATTCCATCACTTTCTTCTTTATTTGTCTTCAAGTTACCACATCACCTTTGTTTCCAGTTCCCAGAACTAATCCCTTGAAGTATCTAAGTGAATCCTTTCTCCTTGACTGAATATTGATTGATATTTACAGTTTCTGACTGCAATAGAGGGTGAATTGTTCCACAGAGAAGTAGAGTGGGCAATCTAATATGCCATTCTGTAGAGTTAGGGGGACTTTCTTTAGACAGATCCTGTATGTTGGGCCCTTAGCAAGTTGGCAGACCAGCTTTCTAATCATTATCCCCAAAGCAGCTTCTAATTACCACGTAACATTAAAGGAACCCTTAAAACAAATAATGTGCCATATTTTCTGATTTGCATGGGACCTGAGGGCCTCATGAGAAAGAATGTGAATCCTTTCAGAACTTAGAGTTCAGACAAATATTGATCAACTCACATCCAACCAACCTGAACTGCCCTAGTTCCCTGCCTTATGTCTTGGTTCCATCTGTGATTACACCCCTGTCACTTGTTCTGTCAAGCAAACTGACTAGTTTGCTCTTCCTCAGCCCTTCACAAGCCCTGTCTGAGATGTGGGCTGAGATTTGGACTTATTATGTGGATTTTACATGTAACCACTTATCCTGAGGATTCATGAAAATGATAGGACTTCCTATTAATCACAGACGTGAGTTTCAGTGCATTGAGATTTGATGAATTAGTGTTAATAGTTGATGCGAGCACTACTGTACTTAGATCTGATGGCTTCCAAAATATTTAACTAACATCTCTACAAGACCACAGCATACTTTAGCCACCTCCAATAATCGCACTTCATACTGTCAATCACAGGTTCTCATAATTTATTGTTTATTTTACCACCTTATTGTACCTTTTGATATCATGCACAGACAAATCTACCTATTTTATTCTCACTGAATAGGTGTTCTTTTACAGGAACTAAACTATATTGTAGAGTCAAATTTTAACCCAATGTTTTTGAAGTTTTCATTTTCTTTATCATGCATAATACAACAGGAAGCTTTTATCTCAAAGACGCTTTCAGAGCTAATAGTTTTCATCCATTTGTGGCACTTCCTAAGAAATGACTTTCTTTGAAGCATCACAACATCAGCCATCTAAATGAGAAATAATTGGAGTCTTTAAAATTTATTTATTTGATCAAAAATGTCTCATGCAAAAAAGTTGTCATATACTAATGTCAAAAATGACTGTAGATACCATCTGTGTGTGTATTTCATTTGATTTTGACTTTCAATAAATCAAGCCTCAATTTTATAAAAAAGCCAAACACAAAAAATACAGTGGCCCAAACAAATCAATTTTTTTATACTGGAAATCTGTTGCTTTTAACACTACTTGAAAAACATGTGCCATTCACTAAGACTAGAATTTGTGTGTTTCCTTTTTTTTTCAGGTAAGAGGTTGTATAGAGACTAAGATAGAAGCATATAAAATTAATCCAAGTATACACACATATGAATCATTTAAAACATTTCTTCCATCTTATTTCTATGATGTGCTCTGAGTATGACTTAATAAGTGAAAATGCTTCTTCAAATATAACTATTTAGATAAATCATGATAAACTGGATATACTGGTAGTTCTACGACTCTATCCAAATAGTGTGTGGCTACATAATATTGCTGTACATATTCATGAAATACCTTTTTTTTTTTTTTTAGATGGAGTCTCGCTCTGTCTCTCAGGGCTGGAGTACAGTGGGGCAATCTCTGCTCACTGCAACCTCCGCCTCCTGGGTTCAAGCTATTCTCCTGCCTCAGCCTCCTGAGTAGCTGGGATTACAGGCGTCCACCACCACGCCCGGCTAATTTTTGTATTTTTAGTAGAGACGGGGTTTCACCATCTTGGCCAGGCTGGTCTTGAACTCCTGACCTCGTGATCCACCCGCCTCGGCCTCCCAAAGTGCTGGGATTACAGGCGTGAGCCACCACGCCTGGCGAGATACCTTTTCTTAAGAGTTGTAACCATGATGGAGTCATTGCAGGTAAAACATCTTATTAAGTGGCCTCATGGATTTCTTGCTGAGAAAATTGAAATACTTAGACAGTAGCAGAATGACAAATGAAATGATAACTAGTGGATGCATCAGAAATGCAACTAAGAGATATGCATCAGGGTTCAATGTGGCATAGCTGTTGCATGCTGGAAAAAAATAGCAGTAGATAGGTCCATGTTGAGAGGTGACTTCTTAATCTGGAAATTGCTACATAACGGAGAGATTGAGTCTAACTGAACCAAAAATATTAGATTAGATTAGAATGTAAAAAATAAATCAAATATCCAGATGTTTAATTTGCTTGAAACTTTGCAATTTCTGGGTGTTTGGTCTTACGTAGAGTCACAGATTAAACATCTGGATAAATTGTGCACTGTTTGTCTTTTCATGCAGTAATTTGGTGTCATGCCAGAGATGTGGGAATGCTATAAACATGGTCTTTCTCTTCCAAATGGTGAACAATCACAACACAATTTCAAAGGAGGGAAATTTTCCCTTAAATAACTGTGCTGTATTATAGTGGTCTTAAAGTACGGTCCCAGACCAGTACCATCAACATCACCTGGAAATTTGTAAAAAAATGCACATTTCAAGTCTCGTTCTAGATTGGCTGAATCAGAAACTGTGGGGGTGGGGACCAGTCATCTGTATTTTAACAAGCTTGCTAGGTGAATCAAACGCATCCTAAATTATAAGGACCACTGCTGTAATTAAAAAGTCTAACCTGAATTATCTGCTTCTCATCTTCAGATTAATTGTTTTTACAGCTCTCTGAACTGAGATAAATAATTTACTTATTTCCACTTTTACATCTCCAGATATGGACATAGAGAGTTTTTAGCCATTTTAAACCTCTATAATAATAGCAATATGTAAAGCATTTGGTCTCCTTTCCTTTCATCAAGCTTTTAATGTTCTTCAAAATTTGTTTTGTTCTGTTTTCCCACAACTTCTGGACATTTGGGAGATACAGGTCTAAAAGCATAATTCTAATGTAGGCCATTTCTATAGAAAGGTGCTGAAATTCTGTCAAACATCCTTCTATTTTGAGTCAATCATTGAGCATACTTTTGCATCAATACTAATATCAATGTTTGATTTATCTTAAGATGAAAATGCTCAGGAAATCAACTCTCCTAGAGAAAATTGAGACTTCTAATAAGCCCAATCTTGGCTACATTATTTATATTTTCTAGGGTTGGTCTCAAAGGATGGCCACTCCAACTGCAAGATGTAAAATTCTCTGTTGCTTTAAAAAGATAGACATATTCATCCTTCATGGTCCCTTCAAATGGTGTTTATTCATTTTTTGAAAAGAAATGAGTCTCTTGATCTAAAATCTTGCAAGGAGTAGAAGAAGATACACGTATTTCACAACTAATTATTAATGTATTCAGTTCTTTCTTAACAAGAAAACAGAAATATAGTAAGACTTCATAGCACTCAAGAAAATAATTTTGAACTTTAACTGCATAGACAGAATCTTTGTACAGACAAATCTGTCATAGTAGCGGAACTATCAGTATTGTTTCTTCAAAGATTCCATCTAAACAGTCTGACAAAATGACAGCAAGCAGGAGCAGTCTCATGACAGATACTATTACAGCTCGAAATGGTGAAAGCAAAGTTATGTATCAGCCTATTTCCTTTTAATTACATGGCAGGAACTGTAATGAGACCATAGAGACAAAGAACAGGAAAGACTATGCTCAGGTCCTGGTTTCATTACTTACTAGACATGAGATGCTAGTGCAGCAGAAACTGGAAGGCGATACATTATATAGATTCACTTCTTTTTTCATAGTAATAGAATCCCTCATTTTCAGCTATACACATGGCTGCTGAGAACAAAAAAATTTCCCAGATGCCTTTACAGCCAGGCGTGGCCATGCCACTAAATGACCTTGTCAGAAGGAGAGTGAGATTTCCAGAAACTACTCTTCCCTTTCTTTTTCCTTCTAACAAAATGTGATCATAACTGCCAGAGCTTCAGCAGCCCTCTTTGACCAAGTGATAAACTTGAGACTGAAAGTGTATATTGCAGAGCAGTAAAATAGAAGGAGCCTGAATCCCTCACTAGTAAAACACTATACTAGCCTTGAACTTGAGAGAAAAATAGACGCAAGGGCTTAGGAAAAACAGCTTGTTTAAGTCAAAGTGTTTATGGTTTTTTTTCGAGCCAATCCTAATCTCAACTAATAAATGACGCATAATTTTTAATCGCTTTGAGCCTTAGCACTCTTCAAATGTAAATATTTTGTTCACAAGGCAATTAATTACTGGTATTTTTAAGATAAGACATGTAGAAGTACTCCAAAGTAATATATAAATGTAACTTATTAATATAAATTATGCAATAATTCATAGTAGCAATCTGATTGCAGTAAAAAATCAGAAAGACTGATGTTTTTTCAATGTTGATGTTTATTTTCCTAAGCCCAAACACATTTAAAAATTTTTTGGCCAATTATTGTTAGCATGGTTTAGAAAAAACCACAGTAAACCGTTGTCTTTGCATGTAATGAAGATTTTTCAACATCTCAATTGATAGTTTTCATCAACTATTGTGTAAGGGTAGGTCCTGAATATTTCCTAAAGTTCATTTTTTGGATAACTTCTTCAGAAATATTTCAGAATGTAGTTAAGATAACCTTTACTGGCTTTGTTGATGTCCTTTTATGTCAAAGCTATTGAATCACAACAAATGCCCTTAATCATTTTGGGACAAAGATGTTTTATGCTATGACTCAGCACTGGGGTTTCAGTTACGCACTGCTCCGTGAGCTTGAGAAGACTCAGAGTTCATCAGGCAGGAAAACCCTGGACTGAGTCAGAGCTACTCTTGTGGTCCTGATCCTGATCCTCACCAAAACAATGCTTCCAGTTAGACTGTTTTCATGAAACATACGGTTTTCATGAAACAGGATGTTGTGGGCTGAAAAGCTTCTTCTGAAATCCTTGAAGCTCTCAGTAGTCAATACAAAAGCTCATAAACACTTGTGGTGTTCATCAGAGAAATTAATTTTGATTTAATTGTAATCTAACACCAAAAAAACGGTCCCAGTAATTGAATATGTAAAATACTTGGCATTCATGTCCTGTGATTTATATCGCTGTGTTCAGTTAGATCACGAGCACATAATGTACTTGTGTGGAAAGAGGAAGAAGACTTTCAATGAGTTATGATCTAACATTATACTCTATTTTTTATGAAGGAAGCTTTTGTTTGATAATTGTGCATTTTGTTTTGTCTGTATCACTTTTGAAGATACATTTATTGTTTTGTAGAGGATTTATAAGAGAATTTTGTTGAATTAAATGCTATAAAAAGTTTTTCTCGAAATGAGGATGTATATGTATTCAAGTGTATTTTATATCAAGTATTATTTACATATATTTTATTTTAAAAGGAATTTAGTTATTCAAGTTTCTTCTTTATTTTTAGCTGCCAGGAAACTCAGAAATTAGCTTTAATTCTAAACTGAAAATTCATTTCAGGTTTCTAATAATATCAAATTTTTTGTTACTTCAAATTGAATCTACTACCTTTTATCCGTATGGTATTGTTTCATACTTTAATTTTATATGCCTTCTAGATATAAATAGAGTGGTGATGAAAATTGTTTAAATGGCCAAAGTGGATTGAATAAAGATGCCATATGCTGATTATTGAATATTATGAAACATGAAAAAAATGTTGATAAGAAAAAGTCAGAGACCACTGAGATTTAGTTTCTTCTGAGATTGAAAGGAATATAGATCTGGAAAAAAAAGAATTAAGTCACATGGACAATTCAAATACAATATATAATGCTGACCATGGAGAAGAAAAGAGAGAACTGATAAATGCTGACATATCTTCAACTAATTGAGTGACCCTAGGGAAGCCAATTAAACTATTGGGGCCCCTAGATAATTTATGATGATTTCCTCACCATCAAAATTTTATAACTCTATGATCCTACACATTCTCTAACTCCATGACATAGTAAACTTTTAATTCTATATTGTAACAAAATTCTAAAACACATGATACAGCAAACGAAAACTCTATGATACAATAAACTCCTGTAATTCCATGATAGAATTCTAACATTATAGATTTTTTTTTTTAGGATGGAGTCTTGCTCTGTCATACAGGCTGGAGTGCAGTTGGCAATATCTTGACTCACTGTAGCCTCTGCCTCCTGGGTTCAAGTGATTCTCGTGCCTCAGCCTCCTGAGTAGCTGGGATTACAGATGCCTGCCACTATGCCTGCCTAATTTTTTTTTTTTGTATTTTCAGTAGAGACAGAGTTTCACCATTTTGGCCAGGCTGGTCTCGAACTCTTGACCTCAAGTGATCTGTCCACATCGGCCTCGCAAAGTACTGGGATTACAGGCGTGAGCCACCGTGCCCAGCCTAGAAGTCTAACTTCTATAACTCCATGATACACCAAAATTTTAAAATTCTATGATATAACAGCAATTACATATGTGTCCAGCCATAGAAAATGTTAATATTTTATTCCTGGAAAGATTTTTTTTCTCCTAATGAAGTTTACAGAACAAGCTGCTGCCTCACTAGTTTTTTGGATAATTTCTGTTCATTGCTTTTGTTCATGGAAAACTGAAAAATATTTTTCCATGTAGAAAAAGTAATTGGACATGGTTATTCTCCAGTTTGATCACTACTTGAAAATAATAGTTAATTAATTAAATTGTCCAAAATTGAACAGCAGGAACAATTATTAGTCAGCTTGGACCAATCAAGTTTTCTATTTTTGTCTCCTGAAAGGTACATATAGTCATTTTTACAACAGTTGCATAGTAATCTTCTCTTTGGATAGTGGTAAATGAAATTTTACATGTAATAAATTTATATTCATTTTTACGGGGCAGAAAAATGAAAAAAAAATATACACCAAAAAAACCTGACTATAATAGAGTTCATTTTAAACATTTAGGTTGAACTTTTTAGATGAAGGCTTAGACTCAAATTTAGGTTAACCTTCTCAATTTTTTTCCCCCAATTGCTTCAACTCATACTCTTTCCTCCATTTTTTTTTAAGTTTGTTTCCTTTAGAATTGAATCTACTGTGTTTATCCTCTAATTATGCCCCAAATGCATCTCAGGGTTTGTCCTAGTACCATCATTTAATGAAAAGGCTTTAAAAAATAAAATGGACCCTTGTTTTATGCATTCATTTATCATAAGCTGATTTCATAAGCATTTACTAAACCTTGCTAGGCATTCAGAATACATGTGATGACAATATATGTGATAAAAATTGTGAGCACGTTTTTGTTTTTTTTTGTTGTTTTTTGCTTTTTTTTGACTTTTTTAGATATAGTTTTATTGGTTTTTAAAATGATCAATTTATTTTTTTTATTTTTTTTATTATACTTTAGGGTTTTAGGGTACATGTGCACAATGTGCAGGTTTGTTACATATGTATCCATGTGCCATGTTGATTTCCTGCACCCATTAACTCGTCATTTAGCATTAGGTGTATCTCCTAATGCTGTCCCTCCCCCCTCCCCCCACCCCACAACAGTCCCCAGAGTGTGATGTTCCCCTTCCTGTGTCCATGAGTTCTCATTGTTCAATTCCCACCTATGAGTGAGAACATGCGGTGTTTGGTTTTTTGTCCTTGTGATAGTTTACTGAGAATGATGTTTTCCAGTTTCATCCATGTCCCTACAAAGGACACGAACTCATCATTTTTTATGGCTGCATAGTATTCTATGGTGTATATGTGCCACATTTTCTTAATCCAGTCTATCGTTGTTGGACATTTGGGTTGGTTCCAACTCTTTGCTATTGTGAATAGTGCCGCAATAAACATACGTGTGCATGTGTCTTTATAGCAGCATGATTTATAGTCCTTTGGGTATATACCCAGTAATGGGATGGCTGGGTCAAATGGTATTTCTAGTTCTAGATCCCTGAGGAATCGCCACACTGACTTCCACAATGGTTGAACTAGTTTACAGTCCCACCAACAGTGTAAAAGTGTTCCTATTTCTCCACATCCTCTCCAGCACCTGTTGTTTCCTGATTTTTTAATGATGGCCATTCTAACTGGTGTGAGATGGTATCTCATTGTGGTTTTGATTTGCATTTCTCTGATGGCCAGTGATGATGAGCATTTCTTCATGTGTTTTTTGGCTGCATAAATGTCTTCTTTTGAGAAGTGTCTATTCATGTCCTTTGCCCACTTTTTGATGGGGTTGTTTGTTTTTTTCTTGTAAATTTGATTGAGTTCATTGTAGATTCTGGATATTAGCCCTTTGTCAGATGAGTAGGTTGCAAAAATTTTCTCCCATTCTGTAGGTTGCCTGTTCACTCTGATGGTAGTTTCTTTTGCTGTGCAGAAGCTCTTTAGTTTAATGAGATCCCATTTGTCGATTTTGTCTTTTGTTGCCATGGCTTTTGGTGTTTTAGACATGAAGCCCTTGCCCACACCTATGTCCTGAATGGTATTGCCTAGGTTTTCTTGTAGGATTTTAATGGTTTTAGGTCTAACATATAAGTCTTTAATCCATCTTGAATTAATTTTTGTATAAGGTGTAAGGAAGGGATCCCGTTTCAGCTTTCTACATATGGCTAGCCAGTTTTCCCAGCACCATTTATTAAATAGGGATTCCTTTCCCCATTTCTTGTTTTTGTCAGGTTTGTCAAAGATCAGATAGTTGTAGCTATGCGGCATCATTTCTGAGGGCTCTGTTCTGTTCCATTGATCTATGTCTCTGTTGTGGTACCAGTACTATGCTGTTTTGGTTACTGTAGCCTTGTAGTATAGTTTAAAGTCAGGTAGCGTGATGCCTCCAGCTTTGTTCTTTTGGCTTAGGATTGACTTGGTGATGCGGGCTCTTTTTTGCTTCCATATGAACTTTAAAGTAGTTTTTTCCAATTCTGTGAAGAAAGTCATTGGTAGCTTGATGGGGATGGCATTGAATCTATAAATTACCTTGGGCAGTATGGCCATTTTCACGATATTGATTCTTCCAACCCATGAGCATGGAATGTTCTTCCATTTGTTTGTATCCTCTGTTATTTCACTGAGCAGTGGTTTGTAGTTCTCCTTGAAGAGGTCCTTCACATCCCTTGTAAGTTGGATTCCTAGGTATTTTATTCTCTTTGAAGCAATTGTGAATGGGAGTTCACTCATGATTTGGCTCTCTGTTTGTCTGTTATTGGTGTACAAGAATGCTTGTGATTTTTGTACATTAATTTTGTATCCTGAGACTTTGCTGAAGTTGCTAATCAGCTTAAGGAGATTTTGGGCTGAGACAATGGGGTTTTCTAGATACACAATCATGTCATCTGCAAACAGGGACAATTTGACTTCCTCTTTTCCTAATTGAATACCCTTTATTTCCTTCTCCTGCCTGATTGCTCTGGCCAGGACTTCCAGCACTATGTTGAATAGGAGCGGTGAGAGAGGGCATCCCTGTCTTGTGCCAGTTTTCAGAGGGAATGCTTCCAGTTTTTGCCCATTCAGTATGATATTGGCTGTGGGTTTGTCATAGATAGCTCTTATTATTTTGAGATACGTCCCATCAATACCTAATTTATTGAGAGTTTTTAGCCTGAAGGGTTGTTGAATTTTGTCAAAGGCCTTTTCTGCATCTATTGAGATAATCATGTGGTTTTTGTCATTGGTTCTGTTTATATGCTGATTACATTTATTGATTTGCGTACGTTGAACCAGCCTTGCATCCCAGGGATGAAGCCCACTTGATTATGGTGGATAAGCTTTTTGATGTGCTGCTGGATTCGGTTTGCCAGTATTTTATTGAGGATTTTTGCATCAATGTTCATCAAGGATATTGGTCTGAAATTCTCTTTTTTGGTTATGTCTCTGCCAGGCTTTGGTGTCAGGACGATGCTGGCTTCGTAAAATGTGTTAGGGAGGATTCCCTCTTTTTCTATCGATTGGAATAGTTTCAGAAGGAATGGTACCAGTTCCTCCTTGTACCTCTGGTAGAATTCAGCTGTGAATCCATCAGGTCCTGGACTCTTTTTGGTTGGTAAGCTATTGATTATTGCCACAATTTCAGAACCTGTTATTGGTCTATTCAGAGATTCAGCTTCTTCCTGGTTTAGTCTTGGGAGGGTGTATTTGTCGAGGAATTTATCCATTTCTTCTAGATTTTCGAGTTTATTTGCATAGAGGTGTTTGTAGTATTCTCTGATGGTAGATTGTATTTCTGTGGGATCGGTGGTGATATCCCCTTTTCGTTTTTTATTGCATCTATTTGGTTCTTCTCTCTTTTCTTCTTTATTAGTTTTGCTAGCGGTCTATCAATTTTGTTGATCTTTTCAAAAAACCAGCTCCTGGATTCATTAATTTTTTGAAGGGTTTTTTGTGTCTCTATTTCCTTCAGTTCTGCTCTGATTTTCGTTATTTCTAGCCTTCTGCTAGCTTTTGAATGTGTTTGCTCTTGCTTTTCTAGTTCTTTTAATTGTGATGTTAGGGTGTCAATTTTGGATCTTTCCTGCTTTCTCTTGTGGGCATTTAGTGCTATAAATTTCCCTCTACACACTGCTTTGAACGTGTCCCAGAGATTCTGGTATGTTGTGTCTTTGTTCTCGTTGGTTTCAAAGAACATCTTTATTTCTGCCTTCATTTCATTATGTACCCAATAGTCATTCAGGAGCAGGTTGTTCAGTTTCCATGTAGTTGAGCGGTTTTGAGTGAGTTTCTTCATCCTGAGTTCTAGTTTGATTGCACTGTGGTCTGAGAGACAGTTTGTTATAATTTCTGTTCTTTTACATTTGCTGAGGAGAGCTTTACTTCCAACTATGTGGTCAATTTTGGAATAGGTGTGGTGTGGTGCTGAAAAAAATGTATATTCTGTTGACTTGGGGTGGAGAGTTCTGTAGATGTCTATTAGGTCCACTTTATGTAGAGATGAGTTCAATTCCTGGATATCCTTGTTAACTTTCTGTCTCGTTGATCTGTCTAATGTTGACAGTGGGGTGTTAAAATCTCCCATTATTATTGTGTGGGAGTTTAAGTCCCTTTGTAGGTCACTCAGGACTTGCTTTATGAATCTGGATGCTCCTGTGTTGGGTGCATATATATTTAGGATAGTTAGCTCTTCTTGTTGGATTGATCCCTTTACCATTATGTAATGGCCTTCTTTGTCTCTTTTGATCTTTGTTGGTTTAAAGTCTATTTTATCAGAGACTAGGATTGCAACCCCTGCCTTTTTCTGTTTTCCAGTTGCTTGATAGATCTTCCTCCATCCCATTATTTTGAGTCTGTGTGTGTCTCTGCACGTGAGATGGGTTTCCTGAATACAGCACACTGATGGGTCCTGACTCCTTATCCAGTTTGCCAGTCTGTGTCTTTTGATTGGAGCATTTAGCCCATTTACATTTAACGTTAATATTGTTATGTGTGAATCTGATCCTGTCATTATGATGTTAGTTGGTTATTTTGCTCGTTAGTTGCTATAGTTTCTTCCTAGCCTCGATGGTCTTTACAATTTGGCGTGTTTTTGCAGTGGTTGGTACCGGTTGTTCCTTTCCATGTTTAGTGCTTCCTTCAGGAGCTCTTTTAGGGCAGGCCTGGTGGTGACAAAATCACTCAGCGTTTGCTTGTCTGTAAAGTATTTTATTTCTCCTTCACTTATGAAGCTTAGTTTGGCGGGATAGGAAATTCTGGGTTGAAAATTCTTTTCTTTAAGAATGTTGAATATCGGCCCCCACTCTCTTCTGGCTTGTAGAGTTTCTGCTGAGAGATCAGCTGTTAGTCTGATGGGCTTCCCTTTGTGGGTAACCCGACCTTTCTCTCTGGCTGCCCTTAACATTTTTTCCTTCATTTCAACTTTGGTGAATCTGACAATTATGTGTCTTGGAGTTGCTCTTCTCGAGGAGTATCTTTGTGGCATTCTCTGTATTTCCTGAATCTGAATGCTGGCCTGCCTTGCTAGATTGGGGAAGTTCTCCTGGATAGTATCTTGCAGAGTGTTTTCCAACTTGGTTCCATTCTCCCCATCATTTTCAGGTACAACAATCAGACGTAGGTTTGGTCTTTTCACATAGTCCCAAATTTCTTGGAGGCTTTGTTCATTTCTTTTTATTCTTTTTTTCTCTAAACTTCCCTTCTCGCTTCATTTCATTCATTTCATCTTCCATCAGCGATACCCTTTCTTCCAGTTGATCGCATCTGCTACTGAGTCTTCTGCAATCTTCGCGTAGTTCTCGAAACTTGGCTTTCAGCTCCATCAGCTCCTTTAAGCCCTTCTCTCCATTGGTTATTCTAGTTATCCATTCTTCTAATTTTTTTTCAAAGTTTTTAACTTCTTTGCTATTGTTTTGAATTTCCTCTCGTAGCTCAGAGTAGTTTGATCGTCTGAAGCCTTCTTCTCTCAACTCGTCAAAGTTATCCTCCATCCAGCTTTGTTCCATTGCTGGTGAGGAACTGTGTTCCTTTGGAGGAGGAGAGGTGCTCTGTTTTTTAGAGTTTCCAGTTTTTTTGCCCTGTTTTTTCCCCATCTTTGTGGTTTTATCTACTTTTTGTCTTTGATGATGGTGATGTACAGATGGGTTTTTGGTGTGGATGTCGTTTCTGTTTGTTAGTTTTCCTTCTACCAGACAGGACCCTCAGCTGCAGGTCTGTTGGAGTTTGCTAGAGGTCCACTCCAGACCCTGTTTGGCTGGGTGTCAGCAGCGGTGGCTGCAGAACAGCGGATTTTCGTGAGACCACAAATTCAGCTGTCTAATAGTTCCTCTGAAAGTTTTGTCTCAGAGGAGTATGCGGCTGAATGAGGTGTCAGTCTGTCCCTACTGGGGGGTGCCTCCCAGTTAGGCTGCTCAGGGGTGAGGGACCCACTTTAGGAGGCAGTCTGTCCGTTCTCAGATCTCCAGATGCATGCTGGGAGAACCACTACTCTCTTCAAAGCTGTCAGTCAGTCAGGGACATTTAAGTCTGTGGAGGTTCTTGCTGAGTTTTTATTTGTCTGTGCCCTGCCCCCAGTGGTGGAGCCTACAGAGGCAGGCAGGCCTCCTTGAGCTGTGGTGGGCTCCACCCAGTTCGAGCTTCCTGGCTGCTTTGTTTACCTAAGCAAGCCTGGGCAATGGCGGGCGCCCCTCCCCCAGCCTGGCTGCCTCCTTGCAGCTTGATCTCAGACTGCTGTGCTAGCAATCAGGGAGACTCCGTGGGCATAGGACCCTCTGAGCCAGGTGCCGGACACAATCTCCTAGTGTGCCGTTTTCCAGGCCCGTTGGAAAAGCGCAGTATTAGGATGGGACTGACCCGATATTCCAGGTGCCGTCTGTTTCCCCTTTCTTTGACTAGGAAAGGGAACTCCCTGACCCCTTGCGCTTCCCGAGTGAGGCAATGCCTCGCCCTGCTTCGGCTCGTGCACAATGCGCTTCACCGACTGTCCTGCACCCACTGTTAGGCACTCCCTAGTGAGATGAAACCGGTACCTCAAGCAGAAGTGCAGAAATCACCCATCTTCTGTGTCGCTGGGGCTGGGAGCTGGAGACCGGAGCTGTTCCTATTCGGCCATCTTGGCTCCACCCCCCGTGAGCACGTTTTTGTAATGTTAAATGCTTTATACCTTAGAAAATGTTTAATTAATATAAACAGGTTTATCTTTAACTTACATATGAAAAACAAGAATACATATATCATAGTCTCAAAAAATGACTTAGCAAATAGAAAAGTGTTATGTCCTAGTAGGGATGAAATATTGGTAGAAAAGAAGTTAGTTATATAATAATTGGGAATAAATTTTTTATCAATCAGATGAAGGTATAGAATAATCAACTAAAAGAAAAATATAATAAAATATTATATAGATTCATATAAAAATGTTATTTGGCAAATTTCCCATCTAGGGGTTCTATATATATAAAGAAAAAAGCACGAAGTCTTTAGTTCTTAGATGTCCTCTTTGTTCCTCCATATCTTTGTTAACGAAAAAAAGAGAAAAGACAGAAAAAAAGGTTAATTGTAATGAATAAACCTTTCTCATAGTATTGTGCTCAGCCTCAAACCTACGGTCTCCAAAAGGCGGACTCTCTGAGGCTATGCACCTTTGCTTTGCCGAATACACTGCTTCTCCCTCCAGTATACCTTCTCTTAAGTTCCCATGACTCACCTTCAGTCAGGACAGCTCACTCATGCACAAGTCTAGACCTTAGTTGGGCACATTTAAACCGGCAGAAATCAGAGGTCGCATGTAAATTCTGTTTCTTTTCATTTACTTGTTCAATGGATTTGAGTCCTGGCTTACTTATTTGTGAAATGTAAACAGGAATATTGTTGTTGTGAGGATTAACTGAAATGAACTGTGATGAACTGTGGAAAGATACTTTGAAAGATCAAAACTGAGCCAATAAAACTTAAGGTAGTGCTGCTATCAGATCATCAACTCCTAAGAGCTAGGGTCTATGTTTTGTTCAGTGTTTCTTTTATCCACCATGGTGTCAGTACAATGCCTGGCCCAACATAAATCATAGAAATTTCCTGAGGGAATTAATGACCTTCACAAATACCATGCATTTCTCCATCTAAAGCTTTAGCTGAGATAAATTACGTCTTGTTGTGGTGTCATAAAACCCCAAAGTCTCAATAGTTAACTTAATGTAAATCTATTTAATCCTAAGGCAAAGCCTCAATGACTCAAAGCCTCAAACCCCAATGACTCAAAGGCAGGCGTTCTCCTTAGAGTTAAAAATCTATGCTATTTACAACTGATGAGGTTTCCATGTAACATAGGCCCCTACATAAAAACAAAAACAAAAACAAAAAAACTGGGAATCAGGAGGGCTTTTTCTGTGTGTCACTTTGGAATAGACAGTGACGTATCACTTCTACTCACATTCCACAAACTATAGCTAAATAAACAGACACACCAACTGGCTGGGAGTGAAATCACCTACCTGCCAAGACAGAGCACTCACATGGTTGAATAATGAGAAATGCCACCCTGTTAGGCATGGTGTCCATCACAGTTCACTAGGAGTCTTTGAAAGAAAACACAGAGTTGTGAGTTCGGTCTCATTCTAATTAACCTTAATTTACTACTGAATGACTATTTTGTTGCTTATCATATTTCTACCATAACTGATAGTGTATATTTTCTAAAATCTTAATAATAGGGGATAACATTTCCAAAAAATTCAAATAAGGGAAAGTAAAAGAAATCAAACATTTACTTAACCAGAGACATTTTTTTTAAATACCAAAAGTTTAATGTGTGATTTAAAGGTTTTATGGGAGTAGAGATAATGAGGGAATGGAAGATGTTTATATGTCTTGGAATGAAAATATAAATGTCCAGTTTTTTATTGGTTTTACAAAGTAATAAAAATAAAGTCCTTGTTCATTTTATTGGGTTAAAGTGGGGCAGAGTAAATGACAGGGCAAAAACAAACCTAACTTCTACTGAGCACCTTTCCAGTTACTTTCATGTATACTGGTCCATGCTTGGTGTTTTTTTTTTTTTTTTAATTTTATTTTACTAAGAAACAAACAAACAAATAAAAATCGAGTATTTAAATCCAAGTATGTTTGTCTTTCAATTATGCATTATTCCTTCTCCATAGAAGGGTCTACAGTGACATCTTTAACCTGAAAAAGGAGACTCATCTGGTTAAAAAAAAAAATGCTCCCAGAGTTTTGAAGACAGCTGTGTCATAGCTGTCCAAAAATCAAGGATATAATCAAATACAGACATCTTTGATCAATAGTACTTAATAGAACTATAAAGAAGAAATCAATGTTTGGAAATGAAAACAATTCTTTACAAAGGAAATTTGATTTTTATGTACACATAAAAATATGTGTGCAAATAATGGAAAGTCGAGGTAAACAAATTTACCAGCACAGACAAAGCCCATAATGGTCTGACAATCTTCCTTTAGTAAAAAGACAAATCCATCACAATCAATCAATAAAATCTGTAAGAGGAATAAGTCATTCACAGTAGTGCCAAATTGTGACTGCATCTGTCAGGCACAACTGAATAAAAATATGCCTTCATTCAAAGCTGGGGCTGCAATTAGATGTCCTCTCCTTTTATTACAAATCACTATCTGAGTGGGCCAAACTGGATTATGTTTTACTTTCCACTTTTCTTAATAATTGTTTGCTTATTAGTCCCAAGATTTAGTCTGTAATGTAGTGAATTCATTTGAGAATTAAATGTACAAAAAGAATATATAGCTAAAACTATTCAAAGAGTTCCAATATGTTGATAGACAGAAATATGTTCCTGATATGTATATGTACATATGTGTACATGTACATATATCTTACATCACAATATATGAATTACCTTTCAGAATCACAGATTCAATAGTACCCAAAGTTATCTCCTGTCTGAAGTACTAAACAGCCTTGGCAGCATGAGATCATTTTAAAGGTTAAAGATTTAGACCTTAATTCTTCATTTAACGCTATGGAAAATGTTTTCTAGGGACAAATAATTCGTAACTTCATAAATTCTCAACATATTTTCTTGAACTTTGGCCAAGACTAAGGTGATATTTTTACTCCTGTTGGCATTCTATAAGCAACTGGCAGAAGAAATATTTTTCTTACAAATATACAAAAATTAACTCAAAGACTTAAGTGTAAAATCCAAAATATAAAAACCCTGAAAGACAACCTAGCCAAGACCATTCTGGACATAGGCATGGGCAAAGATTTCATAATGAAGATGCCAAAAACAACAAAAGCAATTGCAACAAAAGCAAAAATTGACAAATGGGATCTAATTAAACTAAAAAGCTTCTGGGAAAAGATGATGGACAGAAGACAGGGCTAACATGCAGTTCCCACTTGGATGAACAGAACAGCATGTGGAGACTCACACCGTGGACTTTTGATCCAGGAACCACTGCAGAAGTGTACCAGAAAAAAACAAAAGAAAATCACAGATCATTTAAAAGAAGCAGCAGGCTGTTGCAACTTCCCTGAGATGGGTGAAAAACTGTGAGTTCCCAAAGTGTGAGAGGGGGAAATGCTGCCTCTGAACACACATCCCCACTAGGGAATCTGAAAATTCAGATTATGGGAGAGGGATTTAACCTTACCTAGAGCTGAAATGGATTTAATGGGAAATATAAAAGTAGAAGCAGCAGTGGGAAGAGCCTTGTAGGTACTCCCATTCTCCAGCCGGAGCCCAGGGAAGCCATCCCTGAGTATATCTCACAGATGCCCTAGGGGAAGGCAACCGGTGGAATTTGGAAGGGTCACAAGGTGAAAGAAGCTTCCAACTGAACTTTGTAATAATTTTGACTGGGCATAAACTCTCTTGAGCAGAACTCGGCGGGGAATGGTGAAATGCTGCAGCAAGGAGAGCAGAAGATGGCTGACAGTGTGGGTAGATGGGAACAGGGCATGGCCTGAAAGTGGTTGCTTGCTTTCTCAGCCAGGAAACTTACAGCCTGGGGCTAGGTCTGAGTCCTTCACCATAGGCTGCCTGGAGATAAATTCAGTGCTGTTCGTGGGACCAGTGAGACTGACCATGCCAACTGTGTAGGAGCTGGGTGAGACCTATTGATACCAGCTTTCCTCCACTTTCCTGGTGACAGAGGCTGCCATAATTTCCCCTGGAATATAACCCCATTGGCCTGAGAATCACCCCCACATCCCCTACAGTGGCTGCAGCAAGCCCCACACAAGAAGAGTCTGAACTCAGACCCGCCTAATCCTGCCCCAACCTGATGATATTACTCTACCCACCCCAGTAGCTAATAACAAAAGGCATAAAATCTTGGAAATTTTATGACCCTGCCCATGGCCTGAGAAACCCAAATGCTTATCCTGGCCAACTAAGGGCAAGCTTACATCCCCCTTAGGCTATGGCAGCTGGTGCTCTTCCAAAAGTGTTATCTCCTGGCTGGAGGCCAATTCAGGACATCACAGCAACTGATGACAGAACAACCCTGCTCCAAGGAAGGAGAAAACAACAGCTAATTCCACTGTCTGCAACATCCTGGCTAACCCATGGTCCTGAGTCTGTCCGCATGACAACTTCACTGCTAGCATAACCAGCATTCAAGTAAGCCAGCACACTAAACATATCTACAACCAAGGACTCTCACACAGTCTACTTCACTCCACTGCCACCTCCACCAGAGCAGGTGCTAATATTCATGGCTGGAAGGCCTGAAGACAAATAGCATAACAGGACTCTTTGCAGACATACTCTAGCACCAACCAGAGCCTGGTAGCCCTTCTGGGTGGCTAGACCCAGAAGAGCAATAACAATCACTGCAGTCTGGCTCACAGTAAGCCCCATCCCTAGGGGAAGGGGGAGTGCACCACATCAAAGGATTACCCCATGGGACAAAAGAATCTGAAAAGACCATGAACTCCCCAGCAATGGATCTAAAGCAAGAAGAAATTTCTGAATTGCCTGATAAAGAATTCAGAAGGTTGATTATTAAGCTACTCAAGGAGATACCAGAGACAGGTGAAAACCAACTTAAAGAAATGAAAAAAATACAGGATACAGATGAAAAATTCTCCAGAGAAATAGACATTATAAAGAAAAACAATCACAACTTCTGAAAATTAAAGATACATTTAGAGAAATACAAAATGCACTGGAAAGTTTCAACAATAGACTAGAACAAATAGAAGAAATAACTACAGAGCTCAACGACAAAGACTTTTAAATTAACCCAGTCAGACAAAGACAAAGAAAACATAATAAAAAAAATGAACAAAACCTCCAAGAAATTTGAGATTATTTTAAATGGCCAAACCTAAGAATAATTGGTATTCCTGAGGAAAAAGAAATCTAAAAGACTGGAAAACATATTTGAGGAAATAATTGAGGAAAACTTCCATGGCCTCTCTAGAGACCTAGACATCCAAATAAAAGAAGCTCAAAAAACACCTAGGAAATTCATTGCAAAAAGATAATCACCCAGGCACATAGTCATCAGGTCATCTAAAGTCAAGACAAAGGTAAGAATCTTAACAGCGGTAAGGCAAAAGCATCAGAAAATCTATAAAGGAAAATCTATCAGATTAACAGCAGATTTCTTAGCAGAAACCCTACAAGCCAGAAAGGTTTGAGTTCTTATCTTTAGAATCCTTAAATAATATAACTGCCAGCCAGTGGTTTTTTATACAGCAAAACTAAGCTTCATAAATGAAGGAAAGATAAAGCCTTTTTTCAGAGAAACATTCTGAGAGAATTTACCACTACCATGCCAGCACTACAAAAAATGCTAACAGGAGTTCTCAATCTCAAAAAAAACTCAAAATACACCAAAATAGAGCCTCCTTAAAGCATAAATCTCACAGGGCCTATAAAACAATAACACAGTGAAATAAAACACAAGATATTCAGGCAACAACTAGCACAATGAATAAAACAGTACCTCACATCTTACTACTAATGTGAATTTAAATAGTCTAAGTGCTCCACTTAAAAATACATGATGGCAGGATGGATAAAATCCACCAACCAAGTATCTGCTGTCTTCAAGAGACTCACCCAAGGCATAAGAACTCACATAAACTCAAGGTAAAAGCATGGAAAAGGTATTCAATGATAAGTGAGCAGGAGTAGCTATTCTTATATCAGACAAAACAGACTTTAAAGCAACAACAGTTAAAAAAGACAAAGAGGAAAATTATACAATAATAAAAGGCCTTGTCCAACAGGAAAATATCACAATATGTATACATCTAATATGGGAGCTCCCAAAATCATAAAACAATTACTACTAGCCAGAGGAAATAAGATAAATGGCAACACAATAATAGTGGAGGTCTTCAATATTCCACTGACAGCACTAGACAGGTCATCAAGACAGAAAGTCAACAAAGAAACAATGGACTTAAACTATGCCCTAGAACAAATGGACTTAAAGTTATTTGCAGAACATTCCACCCAGCAACTGCAGAATATACATTATTTTCATCAGCACACAGAACATTCTCAAACGTAGAACATATGTTAGGCCACAAAGCAAGTCTCAAGAAATGTAAGAAAATCAAAATTATATCAAGTACCCTCTCAGACCACAGTGGAATAATACTGAAAATAACTCCAAAAGGAACTCTCAAAACCATACAAATACATGGAAATTAAATAATCTGCTTCTGAATGATCTTTGGGACAACATTGAAATCAAGATGGAAATTAAAAAAATTCTTTGAACTGAACAATTACAGTGACTACTTATCAAAACCTCTGGGACACAGCAAAAGTGCTAAGAAGAAAATTCATAGCATTAAATGCCTACATCAAAAAGTCTGAAAGAGCACAAATAGAAACTTTCTGTTTCTTAATTTTTTTTATCTGCAGACTGTGAATAAATACAATATCCACTCTACTAACATGAAGACTTAGTGAAATGAGACACACTATAAATAATAAATCACAACCAGTATCAATTTTACTAGTAATTCAAAATGCAGAGGCAATAGCAAGACTAGATAAGCATTCTTTCCATGAAGATGTCTGAGACTGTCAAGGCAGAATCTCAAATGTCCTTTGTCTTCTATGTAAGGATGCCTTCTGGTTCAGATTAGACATATTAGTTGTTATACAAAACTTGAAGAACATGTATTAAACAGTAGGAGCCATTTGGTTATAAAATACCTCCTTTTTATGACCTGTTAATAAGATAGCTTATAAATACCAATACATTCTTAAAATAAACAACCCAAACTGACGAAGTATACCCTGCTAAAAAACACTTCACAAACAAGGACTCGTTTCTCTTTGCTAATAAATAGCATTTGTGTGTTTATCAGGATGTTTGGTTACTAACATGTTTGCAAGAAATTGTGACTTGGTTAGTTTTTTCTTTCCTAGGCATCCCCACTGAGGGGAAAAAATAGGTCACAAGCTGGCTGATGGGGCTCTAATTCCCACTCCCCATTTGTGTTTTTAAAGATTAAATGAGTTAAAAACACATGATGCATTTAAAGCAGCCTCTGCCACATAAGTACTCAAAGATGTCATTTAATGTTAATTATGAGTCTGATGTTTGTATTTGCATGTAATGGAAGGTAATTTAAAGTTTAAGCAGGGGTGTCATTTTTTACCTTGTGAATGCTGAGGAACAAGCAGAGGAATCTGATCGGCAAACAGAAGAGAAAGAGAATAAAATAAACAGAAAAAGAAAGGAAGCCCATGTGGTCACCAGTAAGCAAAGGACAGAAAGGGAAACTGTTTTGAGTCTAAGATGCTTCTTAGTTATTAGCTGAAGTTTACATGAGACTGCTATTGGCTTCAAGAGTAATCACTGGATCTCTTCATAAATCTTATTTGACTAGTACAGATGGATTTCTATTCCTTCAAACAAAAGAGACTTGGGTGAAAATCTGGTTATCTTGTCCTGGACACTCAACAGCCTACAGTGATTCAATAACAGCACTACAGACTCAGCTGAAGTGGAGAAAGAGTGCCCTCTCTTACAGCTAACAAGCATACTGAACTATCTCATAGAAAGATAATCAGATCAGCCCTTTCACCTTGGTTGGAAGCACATTAAGTTTATGAATAAAGTACAAAGTAGCCCCCAGTTTCTGTAAAATTCAAACTTCTCAGTTTGTTTAGTTGACTATTTAAGTAATACTTCTCATCCAACTGATTAAATCAATTTATCCATGTAATTTCAATTAGACTTTTGGTCAAACCCTATAATTACCTCATCAGTAAACAAAGAAGTGAAAAATGAAATGAGATCAATCAATAGAGAAAGGGCAATCTTTTCAACAAATGCTGTTGAGAAAACTGGATATCTACATGCAAAAGAATGAAGTTGAGGCTGGGCGCGGTGGCTCATGTCTGTAATCCCAGCATTTTGGGAGGCTGAGGAGGGCAGATCACCTGAGGTCGGGTGTTCAAGACCAGCCTGGCCAACATGGTGAAACCCCATCTCTACTAAAAATGCAAAAATTAGCCGGGCGTGGTGGCGCATGCCTGTAATCCCAGCTACTCGGGAGGCCAAGGCAGGAGAATCTCTTGAACCCGGGAGGTGGAGGTTGCAGTGAGCTGAGATTGCGCCATTGCACTCCAGCCTGAGCGACAGGGTGAAACTCTGTCTCGATAAATAAATAAATAAAATAAAAAAAAATTAAGTTGGATCTTACCCATACCTTACACCATATATAAAAACCAACTCAAAATGAATCAAAGACATAAAGGTAAGACTTAAAACTATTAAATTATCTTAGAACAAAACATAAGGGAAAAGCTTTATCACATTGGATTTGGCAGTGATTTCTTGGATATGACATCAAAGCACAGGCCACAAAAGTAGAGATAAACAAAAAAGACCACATGAAAATTTAAAACTGTTGTGCATCAAGGAACACAATCAACAGAGTGAAAATGTAACTTATGGGATGGGAGAAAATAACTGCAAATCATTTCCCTGATAAGGGGTTAATATCCAGAATGTATAAATAATTCCTACAACTCAACAACAACAATAATGAATAAGCTAATTAAAAAATGGCCAAAAATATTGAATAGACATTTCTCCAGATAATACATATAAGTGACCAAAAAGCATGTGAAAAGATGTTGACATCACTAATCCCTAGGAAAATGAAGATACCACAATGAGGTATCATTTCACACCCATTAGCATAGCTAGTATTAAAAAAAAAAAGAAAATAACAGATGTTCACGAGGGTATGAAGAAAGTGTGCACTGTTGATGAACATGTAAAATGGTGTAGCCAATATGAAAAACAGTATGGGGGCACCTCATACAATTCGAAATAGAATTACCATATGATCTAGCAATTCCACTTCTTAAATCCAAACAAACTAAAAGGTGAATTTCAAGAGATATTTGTACACCCAGAGTCACAGCAGCATTATTCACAATAGCCAATAGGTACAAGTAACCAAATGTTCATTGATAGATGAATAAATAAATTAAATGTGGTATATACACACAATAGAATATTGTTCAGCTTTAAAAGGGGAGGAAGTTGGACACATGCTACAACATGTCCTCAAGGTTGAGGACATTATGCTAAGTTAAATAAACCAGTCACAGTAAAACAATACTATATGATTCCATTTATATGAGGTACTAGAGTAATCCAATGGATACAGACAGAAAGTAGAATAGTGATTGTCACACAATTCAAAGGAATGGAGTGATGAGGAATTGTTTAATGGGTACACAGTCTCAGTTTTGCAAGATGAAAAAGTTCTGTAGATTCATTGCACAACGGTGTGAATACACTTAACACTACTGAACTGTAGACTTAATAATGGCTAAGATGGCAAAATTTATGTTATGTATTTTATCACAATTACAAATAAACAATGCTTTAAGTAAAATGAAATATTATCTTACCTATCAAATTATCAGAGTTTAAATTATAGCACTAAATATATTAAAACGTCCTCATTATATGTAAAGATAATGTTTTATATATATACTGTGTGTTTTATTTATATGACACATAAAATTCATGAATATAATAGCAAACATCTTCAGAAGAATTGTCTTCATTACTGTCTCCACTTCTTTCCTGTTCATCCTTTCTGCAATCTTTCCTAGTCAGCCTGTCAGTCCACAACTTCACTGAAACTACTCTTAAACTCGACATCAAATTCTATGTTGCTAAGTTCAATTTGAGTTCAATTTCTAATCTTTGTTCTAGATCTTGCAGAAGGATTTGACATAGATGATCATTTCCTGGCTGAAAAATGTCTTCAGTTTTCTATTTGTATTCCCTACTCTTTCTGTTTTCCTTCTACTGAATTGACAATATTTTCTCAGTCTCATTTTCTAGTTACTCTTCGCCTTTTCCACTTTGAAATGTTGGATTATTATAGGACATAATTCTTGGAACATATTTTTGTTTTCTCCCCACTCTCTAGGTGAATTTATTCCATTCTTTGGCTCTAAATCCTGTTTGTATACATGTGATTTCTCTGTTTGTATCTCCAGACCATACTTCCTCTCTGAACTTCAGACTTGTATATCTCACTGCTTACTCCACATCCCAATTTGGATGTCAAGTATGCAACTCAAGACGAACACGTCGAAAACAAAACTTTTGCTATCCACTTTCTCCAACCACTTACCTCACTAAGAAATGAAAACACCATTCGGGCAGTTGCTTGAGTCAAGAACCTAGAAGTCATCATTGATTCATCTCTTTTTCTCAGCAGATTCTGCTGGTTCTATATTTAAAATACATTTAGAGTAAAATTACTTCTCATCACCTTTATTTCTGGTACAAGCAACTTTATTTTGCCTGCACTGATGCAAGACCCTCCAAACTGGTATTATTTTCTTTCTTCTCTTTCCTGCCTACAGTTTAATCTTCACCCAGCAACCAGCATACTCTTTGACAGCGGAAATCAGATCACATTACTCTCTCGCTAAATCTTCCCAGTAACCCCCCTGTAACACTAGAACAAAAGCCACAGAACTCAATAAATCTTCTATGATATGCCTGGACCTAATTTCCCCTCGCTCTTGTCCTCGCGTCCTCCACTCCGATCTCAGTGTGCTTTTGCGGTTCTAGCATGCCAACTTTTTCTGTCTCCTGAGCTTTGAACCTGTGTTTCCCTCTGCCTGTCATGTTGTCCCTATGATGTAAATGGGTTGTTCCTTCATCTTATTCATGTTTCTGCTCAAATGACACCTCCTCAAGAGGTCATCTCTGACCACCTTAATTAATACCATCCTTCTCATCACTTATGAGCTTCCTGTCCTGCTGTACTGTTGGCTTGTAGCACCTATCACCTCCTGAGATGATTTTATGTAATTTTTTGT
Organism: Symphalangus syndactylus; assembly: GCF_028878055.3. Classification (NCBI taxonomy): domain Eukaryota; kingdom Metazoa; phylum Chordata; class Mammalia; order Primates; family Hylobatidae; genus Symphalangus; species Symphalangus syndactylus. The sequence continues at coordinate 103,551,194 of NC_072437.2, read as the reverse complement.
TATTTTTGTTACATGCTCTATTAAAATCCAAGATCAGGGACATGTTTATTCACCAGTGTTTCCTCAATGCCAAGAACAGAACTCAGACTGTAGAAGTGTTCAATAAATGTTTGTTAAATGAATAAACACCAATTTTATGCAAACAAGTATTAAAAGTTTGAAAAGAAAAACAAAACAACAAAACAACTTTGTTCTATACACATTTCAATGCTTTTAAAAATTGCCATAAGAATGTGCTGGTACATAATAAAAATAATCACTTGTTTAAAGACAAACACATCTAGAAGTAGCTTAACTAACATAGTGAAAAATACTGATTTGTTACCCAGCAAGCACCTAAAACGTTAGAATATGTTCAAGGCAGTAAAAAAAAGAATCTATGGCATTTTTCTTCTGAATAAATACTTACAGGTAATACATTAAATATTTAGGATATCCAAAATCTTAATGTTTTTCTCAACAATCTTTATTCCTTCAGTTTTGAATGTTTGATAACAGTAATTCTTTTTTTTGAGCTAGCAAACATTTGCTTTTAATTAGTACACAATAAAACTCAAACCATAGTGTTTACATTTTTAACATGTTTAACATTTCTTACTAAAGTTTGAACAGCTCTTTGAAGATCAAAGTCTCTTTTTTTAATCTAGTTTTATAATGAGCACAGTAACTCTTTAAATTAAGGGTTAAACACACACGCGTAAGTGGAATGCATTCTTTTTATAAAAAATTCAAATAATATTAAAATTAAAATCACTTTACCAGTGTTAAGACTAAAGTACCCACATACATATATAATATTTATCATGTAATATTTGCTTTATGTCCTATTTTAACTTAATATTATATTATGAATATTTTTCATCTCATTTTAAAATAATATGCTTTCATAACTGAATATCTATTACTAAACATTTTGGTTATTTCCTTTGTGTTTTCTTCTTTGCTTTTGTAAATAATAGTGGGATAACTTTTACACAGAAACATTTGTGCACACTTCTGATTACTTCCATTGAATAAATTCCTAGAAATGGGGATAGTGCGTAAAAGAAGATATTTAAGACTTTTGATAATATGGCCCTATAATCCTCCAGAAAGACTGCATCATTTTACATTTACTTGGATCCTGTATGAGTGTGTCTGTTTCTGGCATCTTTTGCCAACTCTCTGAGTATCATTTTTTAATTCTAATCTTTGATACTTTGATGGATAAAATAGCATCTCATTGTATTATTTTGTATCTCTAGTAAGTTTTGAATGTCTAGTTTTCTTAACTTTTAAATTAAAAATTAGGAAATAAAATAAAATTTTATTTCATGAAAATGAAATACAGTAAAATTTTATTTCATGAAAATGAAATACAGTAAAATTTTATTTCATGAAAATGAAATACAGTAAAATTTTATTTCATGAAAATGAAATACAGTAAAATTTTATTTCATGAAAATGAAATACAGTAAAATTTTATTTCATGAAAATGAAATACAGTAAAATTTTACTTCATGAAAATGAAATACAGTAAAATTTTACTTCATGAAAATGAAATACAGTAAAATTTTACTTCATGAAAATGAAATACAGTAAAATTTTACTTCATGAAAATGAAATACAGTAAAATTTTACTTCATGAAAATGAAATACAGTAAAATTTTACTTCATGAAAATGAAATACAGTAAAATTTTATTTCATGAAAATGAAATACAGTAAAATTTTATTTCATGAAAATGAAATACAGTAAAATTTTATTTCATGAAAATGAAATACAGTAAAATTTTATTTCATGAAAATGAAATAAAATTTCAGAACCTTCTTAATTTATTATGCCAAGGTGAAAAGTTAAGCCCTGGAAACTGAGTCACATAGCAGCACTGTTTTTCCTTCTGTCATGCATGATATTGCTTCTTAACTTTTGTGTTGAGATAGTATATGTTAAACAGACTCCCTAGTCTTCATTCACATCTAGACTAAATGACATTGGAGATAGAGCCTCTTGTGATTGTTATCTCTTTACCATTAAGCAATCCCCTTTGTAGCCAATCGAATCTTATGTCTACGTGTTAGCTTTTGTGTAAAAATGTGTTATAATAATATACATTCTTTGGGGTATATTGGTCCCAGCTGGCTCTCCTTACATTTTGCACTGGATCCTATGCCTTTTGATTATTTTAGGTTGACACTAGTGAGTTTGAAATTTTGGAAAAAGGGTTTAGATACTCTTATATGCCATCTTAATTTCTTTTTTATGAATTCGTATTTATCAATGAGTATTTTTCTTTTCTTATTGAATTTCAAAGACTTTTCTATAGTAACACTGCATATTAGGACTTAAAACAGTATCAGTCACATACATGCATTAAAAACAACCTTTTATCTTTGCTTGAGAGAAATTTCTGGAGCAGCAAAGGAAGATGAGCAGAAATAACTGCTCCAAATTAGTTATAAAAGTTGGGATTGATTTGATCAAAAACAATTCAACACATTTTGATCTCTTCCTGTGTGCCAAGCATCACACTGGAGACAAAGTGAAAATATATAGACCATGTACTCTGGTCACACACAGTACACTGGAGGATGCAGGTGCATAAAAGTTAAGCAGGAAAAATGTGCTAAAGCATGACACATTTACCTGCTGTATGGCTTCCCTGGGGAGGTGAAGGGAACCTGTGTTGTTACTGAATTCCTTTCTAATCCTTATTTTTCCCTGAATATGGACACACATGCAGATATACACAGGTCACACAGACACACAAAGAGTACACACATGTGCACACACCCACACACTCCCCAATATATCCTTTTTACAGATGTCTTTCTTCCGACTGTCTACAGAAAAGGTTGCTTGGCAGGAAAATTTGGAAACACAGGGTCAGACAGGTCTGTTAGAAACATTATTTCCTTCATACATACCCTTTCAAATTTAATTTTTGGAGACATTGTTCATGCAAATGCAGCACTTTACCTCCCAAGTTTTATCTGGCCCCCTGCCATGTTAATCACACAGGAACACAGGCCAAAGTCAACTGTTAGCTAAACATTCCAAATCCCACTGATTTCCATGGAACTTCCAAGGAAGTGAACTAAGGGCACAGCTTGGCTGGCTAGCTTGCAGATTAAAAAATAATCAAAACAAAGCTTGTTTCAGGCAACATAATAACACAGCAGTCTTTCTTTCAAAATAAGAAAGAAAACATTTAAATACTTTCCAGACATATAATAAAATATTCATTTAGTGTCCAGAAAATAAGCAGCAATTATCCCAAGAAAAGGTATAGATACCTTCTATTCTGACATTGTCCGGCCTTTTTAGTTCTCTTATTTGTACAGATAATGAAATATACTAATAGAATTTAACACAGTAATAAAAAGCAACACTGAGGTTGAATCCAAATATTAAGATCCCTAGCCCAGCACTCATCTCAGCATATGATGTTGCCATAGCATTTGAGTATAGGAACTATAGGCTTGATTTGCAATCTACTCATCCAAGACAAGGCATACGGGCCGTATGGGGAATAATAAGGCCTTTATGAAAGAAGCTTCCCACAGCATTTGATACTCTTGCCCTCCTGCCTTCTGCCATGTGAGGGCACAGAAACAAGGTGCCATGTTGGAAGCATGGAGCAGCCCTCACTAGACAACAATGCTGGTGTCTTGATCTGGGACTTCCCAGACTCCAAAACTCTGAGAAACACATTTCTATTCTCTATAAATGATCCAGGCTGTAGTATTTTGTTACAGTAGTGCTGACAGACTACGTTATCATCATCCTCAAAAACATCTGTCACTCTGGGCTACCACAGCCTTCTGACAGCTTTCACTGTTGTTGTCCTCATCCTCTGATCTTCTTCAGCTAGTTCCCAAGGAAAGTTTTTTAAAAACTCATACTTGACTAAGTCACCTTTTACTTAAAACCTGCTACCTACGAGATAGAGTTCAAGCTATTTCTCATGGCTCTTCTGTGATCTTTCTCCACCTACTCTCCAGCCTCATTCTCCATCCCATCCTTGCCTCATCCTCGACACACCAGGTTTAGTTCCCCCTTTTAGGAGGCTCCACATATCCCCTTTAGCTGGGCTAGGTTCTCACCTAACCCACCTTTGGATTCCCATGTATGTTACTCCATTATTATACTTAACGGATTTTACAAATATTTTCTAAAGAATCAAAGTTTTATTCGTGTGCTTATAATAAGCACTTGAGACATGTTTGTTGGGTAAGGCCATTGCATTTAGTGGTTAAAAGCTTCAGACCCTGGAGCTAGACTCTCTGGGTTTGAGTCACAGCTCTGATACTTGTGAAAGTTATTCAACTTCTCTGTTCCCCAGGTTTTCCATCTATTACATAGGAATAATAATACTCTATAGGATTGTTTGGAGGGTTGAATGAGTTAAAACACACAAAGTGCTTAAAACAGTGGATAACATATATATGCTATATAAATATTTTCTATTATAGTTGTGAATGAAGGAACATTAAATATGTACTGTCAAATAATACCTACTCTCAAGGAACATAGAATAACTAGAAAGACAAATTTTATATGTAAAAGAAAAAGATAACTAATAATTAAATTCAAAATACATTAACATGAAACATACAGATTAATAGGCAAGAAGGGTTTGTGAAATTTTTAAGAGGAGCAGATGATTTCAGGCTCAGGGGTTAGGAGCATCACACTTCAATGGAGATAGTAGGGCTTGAGAGATTAGGGTCAGTGTTCTCAGCAGGGGCTCTATGGGCACCTGGCACAGAGCAATTCTCTGTGGTGTGGAGTTGCCCATACAGCACACCATACAGCACAACATTGCACACTGCTGAGCAGCCTTAGCCCCTGGGTGCTTCCTGCTAGCATAGCACCCCCATCATGGCAATGGTAGATGCCATACACATTTCCAAACATCTTCTAGGAGAATGGTAGTACATTTGGTGAAGAACGTCTTGCACATGAAGAAGAGTATAAATGGGCTTTCCAGACAGGAAGAATAGCATGACCAAAGCCTGGCTATAAGAACATCCATAAATTGCTTATAGATAAAGGTGTAGGTAGACAGAGGCATAGCAGAGACATAATTCTGATAAAGACATCATGTCCAGCCTGAGCAACATAGCAAGATCCTGTCTTAAACCAACCAACCAACCAACAAATAAATAAAATTAACCAGGCATGGTGCTGCACACCTGTAGTGCCAACTACTTGGGACACGGAGGCAGGAGGATCACTTGAACCCAGGAGTTTGAGACTACAGTGAGCTATGATGGTGCCACTGCACTCCAGCCTAGGTGACAGAGTGAGACCCTGTCTCTAAAAAAAACTTTAAAAATTAAAAAAAAATTAAAAAGAAGACTTAAAGGACCAGAATCTGAAGAATCCTGATGCTATAGATGGAATGTCTGTATTCCCCCAAAATTCATGTGTTGGAATCCCCCAGTGAGATGATATTAGGAGATGGGGCCTTTTGGAGTCAATTAGGTCATGAGAATAGGGTCTTCATGAAGGGGATTAGTGCTCTTATGAAAATAGAGACAGCAGCTTGCTCTCATTCGCTCTGCTCCCCTCCATGTGAGGACACTTGTTAAGAAGATGGCCACTGGCAAACCAGGTGTGGGCCCTTACCAGAACCCAAGCTGCTGGCACCTGGACCTGAGACTTCCCAGCCTCCCAAACCATGAGAAACAAATGTTTGTGGTTTTAAGCCACCCAGTCCATAGTATTTTGTTATGGCAGCCCAAGGTAATACATATGATGAGAAGGTAAGAAATGAGTTTGGCATGCTCTGAGCATTCTTTCCCTATGCCTCAGTTTCTGGAACTGAGAGGAAGAAATATAAGCTTTGGAGTCAAACAAACATGGGTTTGAATCTACTTCTACCATTTATTTCTGTATAAGTCATTTCTTAACTCTCAACATCCACAAAATCAAAATATTATATTAATAGATTATGATCAAGAATAAAGTGGTATGTTCAATAAAGAGCTTAGCAAAGTACCTAAAACATGTGACTTGCACCAAAAATCTGAGTTTACTTGGTGAAGTACCCCCTGTTCTGCCATCACTGTAGGTTAATAACTTGCACCTGGATAACTTTCCACTTGATTTTATTTTTAATTCTGACTAAACACATCTAATTATCAAGTTTAGAGATTGGGAAAGAAATATATTTTGCACAGAGTGTCTGGAACAAATTATAGTTTCGAGATTCAATGGCAGATTCCTACGGGGACTGCTCTTAAGGGGGCCACCTGAGACTGGTTTATTTAGAATCCTTCAACAAAGCATCAGGAAGAGGCAATTATCTTGTGCCTTCAATCAAGGAAGAGGAAGAAAGCGCTTACTTTGGTAGACAGGATGGATATTCTTTTTTTATATATGGCCTATGATACCTTTAAAAAATTTTTACTTTAAAAAAAGCTTTTGGAGACAGATTTTTAAATCTTCTATTCTGAGGTCTCTTCAACAAGCAGAAATTTACCCATAATTGGCTCTGCTGCTTCCATTTCCCATTTTCCTCTATGTTAATAGCTTCTTCCTGCTTACAGTTTGTTCTTTTAGAAGGTATTTTGGGTGCCCACACTTTTCTGTATCAAAAGGATTATTGAATGCTGAGCAGAACTCTTTGTATCTTTGTCAAGTAGTGTAGGCGATGGAAAGCAATATGGCTACTAGAAATAAGTAAGCAAGCAACTTCAATTGTTTGAATGGTGTGTTTGTGTACAGTAGAACATACATGGCTAAGAAATCTTCAGAGCACAACCTTTCAGCCTCTGTTGGAAACTTGAGCTGATGACTGGGGACTAACCAATATGATGTATGCATTACTACCCCAAACTTTCATTATTTTCAACTGCTTATCCTTAGGATATTGCTTTACTCTTTAACATTTCCAGGGAGTGATCTACAAAAAGTGAAACTCAGAGTGTCATTCGTGCTTAGCGACACTAGGCAATGGATTGTTTTGAGAGGCTAAGTGAAATTTGGAGATAAATGATGCATTTCATTTTCCCCTCTATTTATTCCAATCCATTCAATGAACCATTTTAAAATTATAGTACTTTATTCATAAATTTCTGATTGAATTTGTGAGTTGTAATATGCATGCAAAAATTTTGAGGACACATTTTTTAATCCATGTATTTAATGTATAGCCTTATCTGGAAAGCCACAGTTGACAAATAGCATGAGTTAGGCTGTTATAGGTTGAATTACTCCTCTCTTCCCTCAAAAACAATGTAATCTTATTTGGAGATAGGGTCTTTATAGAGGTAATGGAGTTAAAATAAGGTTTTTAGGGTGGGTCCTAATTTAATATGACTGATGTCTTTATAAAAATAGGAAATTTGGACACAGAGACAGACTTAGAGAAAATATAATGTCAGGAGACACAGGGAAGAGGACCATAAACCAAAAAGGGAGTCTGGAACAGATCCTTCCTTGACAGCCATCAGAAAGAACAAGCCTTGTTGACACCTTGATTTTGGATGTCCAGCCTCCAGAACTGGGAGACAATAAGATTCTGTTCCTTAAGGCACCCAGTTTCTGATAGTTTGTTATGGCAGCCCCCGCCATACATCGGCTTACATTTTTAAATTATTTTTTCTTCAGACATTAAATTATTCCATTGATGCTAACTTTGTCACTCTACATACTTAATGCAAAAGCAGTATCAGTTGAAAAATTAATTCAGACACTGTTATTCTACTTATAGCTTATTTTCAGTGAAGTCTCTACAAAGGTTAATTATTTTGCCAGCATCTGCACCCGTTACTACTGACACTATACTATACTATAGTAAGTATCTCCCTAATATGCTTCTTTAGTTTCCACCAGAAAGCATTGAACAAATCAGGTCCTTAATGTCAGATTTCTTCCTGCTTTTGGATAAGACAAAGCAGTTATGCCAAATTAAATTGATTTCTAAACACTCTCTGAAACATACCTACACCAATGTATGCACCTCTCTTGCCACTTCATACCCTAAAATATGTACCATGACTTAACATTTCTATTACCTGCAGGATTCCTGATTCCTGACCCATTCTCCAGTTTAGAGTTTTTAGTTCCATCTTAATTTCTGAATTCTAAGCTCTTCTTATTGTTTTTCTGTCTCTGTAATAGTTCCCTCCTTTCCATCTGAGTGCCTGTTATCTCTTTTTCTTGAGTTGTTGCACTGGCTAGAAATTGTAGTACTATATCGAATAGGAATGGGGAAAGCAAACATCCTTCCTAGCATTAGGCAGAAAGCATCTAGTTTCTTATGACCAAGTACATGTCAACTGTAGGGTTTTTGTGGTTACTCAATATCAAGTTGAGGAAGTTCTCCTTTGTTCCTAGTTTGCTGGGAGTTTTTAACATGAATAGGTGTTGTATTTTAGTCAAATATTTTCATGTATGAATTGATATGATTATATGATTCTTTTTTAGTCTGCCATGATTACATTGATTTTCAAATGTTGAACCAGTGTTACATACATGCAATAAATCCCACTTGGTCATGGTATGTAATTTTATTTATATGTTGCTGGATACAATTTGCTAAATTTTGTTGAGGAGTGTGTGCACCTAAGTTCCTAGATGATACTGGTCTGTAGTTTTCCTTTGTGTATGTGCTGTATTTGGTTTTGGTATCAGGGATAACAGTTTCCTTTAAGAAGTGTGCATCTCTGTTTCTAAAAATGTGTTAAGATGAGGGCCTGAATAATTCATTCATCTTTTTCCCCTTCTTTGGAGAATAAAAACGACCCTCATTCTCTTGCCTATAATCTTCAGAGATTCAGCCTTGACCCTTGCAGCTTACCAGATCTACCCAGTTAGAATGTGATTTCATAATTAATTGGTACTCAAAAATGTCTCTTAAAAGTCTCATCCCCTTTCACCTAAGGAGTTTATCAAGTACATTCTTTTCCATCATAAACAGTATTGTCTTGTAGTAGAGGCCCAGTAACTACAATGTCCTCTCTCTGATTATATTATCCATACATACCAACATCACTTTGTCAACATAAAAATATAAAGAAGACCAGGCATGGTGGCTCATGCATGTAATTGCAGAACTTTCGAAGGCCAAGGCTAGAGGATTGCTTGAGGCCAGGAGTTTGAGACAAGCCCGGGCAATGCAGTGAGACCTTTTCTCTACAGAGAAATAGAAACAAACAAATAGGAAATTAGCTCTTCTACTCACGACAAATATAAAATTTTAAAAATAAACAGATGAATTACTGAATTTTTTAAGTTCCAGAAATGTAAAAAATTAGCACAGTGTGCACACACAAAAAAACCTCATTTATTGAATGATTGAATGAAAATCAGTAATTAAGTTTGGTAAAAATAAGCATACTTCTGTTCTAAATCAAGAAAATGCCATAGTTGTTTTTTTTTTCCCCCTCCAGTTTATGTAATCACCTGACAGCTTCTTCCTGACTGCTGTGCAGACAAAAACAATTCACTGAGACCATGGCATTGCAGTAGAGAAAGAGTTTAACTGATGTGAGGCCCCTCCATGTGCAAGAACTGGAGTTATAACTCAAATCAATCTCCCTAAAGGCTTGGAACTTAGGGTTTTTATAGACAATTCGGTGGGCAGGAGGTTAGAAGATAGATGATGCTGATTGGTGGGGTGAAATTACAGATGTGTGGAAAATGGTCTTCCTGTTCTGAGCCTGCCTCTGGAGGTGGGTAGGGGCACAGGATCAGTTGAGTCATGAATCAGGAATCCGGGTGCGGTCATTCTGCAAGACAGCTCAAAAAAACAAAAAAACAAAACAAACAAACAAAAATCTTTGTTTCTGCAATAGTGATGTCATCTACAGGAGCAATTGGGAAAGTCACAATTCTTTTTTTTTTTTTTTTTGAGACGGAATCTCGCTCTGTCTCCCAGGCTGGAGTGCAGTGGCGCAGTCTCAGCTCACTGCAAGCTCTGCCTCCCGGGTTCACGCCATTCTCCTGCCTCAGCCTCTCCGAGTAGCTGGGACTACAGGCGCCCGCCACCACGCCCGGCTAATTTTTTGTATTTTTAGTAGAGACGGGGTTTCACCGTGGTCTCGATCTCCTGACTTCGTGATCCGCCCACCTCGGCCTCCCAAAGTGCTGGGATTACAAGCGTGAGCCACCGCACCTGGCCTTGGGAAAGTCACAATTCTTGTGACTTCTAGTCACATGAGCCCTGAACCTATCTTATTCAAATTCAGTCCCCTTTCATAATCCTAACCTTGTGGACTTGGATTAGTTTTACAAAGGTAGTTTAGTTTTGAAAAGGGCTATTATCATCTTTGCTTTAAGGTTAAACTATAAACTAAATTTCTTCCAAAATTACCTTGACCTATATCCAGGATTGACCAAGGACAGCTTGGATATCAGAAGCAATGTGGACTCAACTATGTTAGATTTCTCTTACTGCCATAATTTTGCAAAGGTGGTTTCAATCCCACACGTGTTATATACATAGACCTACTATTTAGAAGAGCTGGAAATATGTTTGGTTTGTAATCAACAAAGAAGTAGGAATTTTTTATTACTTTTTTTTTTCCAGTAAGGTAAACATTTTTTGTTTTTCTGTGTTCTACAGCTATGTCACAGGTCATGTCCCCTGGATCTTTAGGATTTTAATTCTGCTAAGATTGCCCTTTGCTCTTGTCCTGCATCATGCTGGGAGGGACATGGAAAGCACTGACTTTGGTGTTAGAGAAACATGGATTAAAATCTTTGTGTCATTTTTTATTAGATCTAGGACAAGAGTCAGATCATTTATCCTGTCTGACCCTCAATCCCTCATATATTAAACTGAAAAACAAATTTATACCCAGAGTCAGGTCTGTTGTGAAGATTAAATGAGATGATGCATTTAATATGTAAGAGAATATTAACATGGCAACTTTTTCAAGACTCTAAGTACACAGATATTATCAAGCTTAAAATTTTCAAAATAAACCCTCCAAAACAAGTTTCATGAATGAGTTGATCATGATGGCATTCAATGGTGATGATTGGAGTTGGTGATTCAAGGAATGGCATTTGTGAAAAGGCTTTCTTTGGGAAGAGACAGTCTAAGGGTCTCACTCTACCACCACCATCAAAAAAAGCTATAGGAGCTCTTCCCCTCACCTCCATGTAGTGAACAGAGCTTTGGAAACTCTCAGGAAGTCTGACCTGTGATTCCTGCAATGTGATGCACTCAGTGAATGTGTGTTTAACTTCTGCATTGAGAAATCTAAATGGCTAAAGATAAACTGCTAGTTGCTGACAAGCCAAATATAAGGGGATTTTGTTAGGTGAAAGCATGTAATTAAATACTGTGAAATGAGTTTCCTAAATATTGAGATAATAATTTTCCCAGCCTGGGTAACATAATGAGACTCCCTTCTATCCCCTCTACAACAAGTAAGAAAATACCTGGGTGTGATGGCACATGTCTGTAGTTTTAGCTGCTCAAGAGGTTAAGGCAAGAGGATCACTTGAGCCCAGAAGTCTGAAGTTACAGTGAGCCATGATCGTGCCAATGCACTCTATCCTGGGTGACAGAGTGAGACCCTGTCTCAAAAACTTAGAGGCAGAGTTACCTTAGATTAATTGAAGGGTGTTCAGAAAATTCAGGGAAAATGCATAGTATGAAAAAACTATTCATGGATTTCAATTTTTTGCACCAAAATAAAACTGTACTAACTTGTTATAACATGTCTGACATGATCTACTCTGAGGCATTAAGAAGAATAAGACATCGGTTTGAAAAGAGCCCCTATAAAAGCAGCATTAATTCTGTTAAAATGGAAGCAAGAAGAAACATCAAACTGATGGTGAAGCTTGGGTAGAAGAGTGGTGAAATCACTGGTACTTTACAAAAAGTTTATGAGGACAATGTTCCAAATAAACTAATAGTTTACAAATGGATAACTTGTTTTAAGAAAGGATGAGGCAATGCTGAAGATGAAGCCTGCAGTGGCAGACCATCCACATTAATTTGTGAGAAATAAACTAATCTTGTTAATGCCTTAATTGAAAAAGGACTGACATTAACAGCAGAAACAATAGCCAACACCAAAAACATCTCCATTAGTTCAGCTCACAAAATTCTGACTGGCAAATTAAAGTTGAGCAAACTTTTCACTCAGTGGGTACAAAAACAGTTTCTCCCAGATCGGCTGCAGATAAGATCAGAGCTTTCAATAGAAACTGTAAACAAGTTGGATAAAGATCCTGAAGCATTTCTTTGAAGAATTTTAACAGGAGAAGAAACGTAGCTTTACCAGTACAATCCAGAATACAAAGCATAGTAAAAACAACAGCTACCAAGAAGTGGAAGTGGTCCAGTCAAAACACGAATGGACTGGTCAATAGCAAAGGTCATGGCAACAGATTTTCGTGATGCCCAAGGCATTTCACTTGTTGATTTTCTGAAGAGCTAAAGAATGATAACATCTGCTTATTATGAGAGTGATTTTTAAAAGTTAGCCAAAGTGTTAGCCAAAAAGTAACTGGGAAAGTTTCTCCAGAGAGTCTTTCTCCACCAGGACAGTATTGCTGCTGATGACTCTTTTATTCTTCTTCTTCTTCTTTTTTATTTCCATAGGTTATTGGGGAACAGATGGTGTTTGGTTACATGAGTAAGTTCTTTAGTGGTTATTTGTGAGATTTTGGTGTACCCATCACCTGAGCAGTATACACTGCACCCAATTTGTAGTCTTTTATCCCTCACCCCCTTCCCACCCTTTCCCCTGGGTCCCCAAAGTCCACTGTGCCATTCTTATGCCTTTGCATCCTCATAGCTTATCTTCCACTTATGAGTGAGAACATACTATGTTTGGTTTTCCATTCCTGAGATACTTCACTTATAATAATAGTCTCCAATCTCATCCAGGTTGCTGCAAATGCCATTAATTCATTCCTTTTTATGGCTGAGTAGTATTCCATTGTATACATATATCATAGTTCCTTTATCCAATCATGGATGGACATTTGAGTTGGTTCCATATTTTTGCAATTGCAAATTGTGCTGTTATAAACAAGTGTGTGCAAGTATCTTTTGTGTATAATGACTTCTTTACCTCTAGGTAGATACCCAGTAGTGGGGTTGCTGGATCATATGGTATTTCTACTTTTAGTTCTTTAAGAAATCTCCACACTGTTTTCTATAGTGATTGTATTAGTTTACATTCCCACCAGCAGTGTAGAAGTGTTCCCTGTTCACTGCATCCATGCCAACATCAATTATTTTTTGATTTTTTGATTATGGCCATTCTTGAAGGAGTAAGGTGGTATCACATTGTGGTTTTGATTTGAATTTCTCTGATCACTAGTGATGTTGAGCATTTTTTAATAGTTTGTTGGCCATTTGTATATCTTCTTTTGAGAATTGTCTATTCAGGTCCTTAGCCTACTTTTTGATAGGATTGCTTTTTTTCTTCCTAATTTGTTTGAGTTCATTGTAGATTCTGGATATTAGTCCTTTGTCAGATACGTAGTTTGTGAAGATTTTCTCCCACTGTGTGGGGTTGTCTGTTTACTCTGCTCACTGTTTTCTTTTGCCATGCAAAAGCCCTTTAGTTTAATTAAGTCCCAGCTATTTATCTTTGTTTTTATTGCATTTGCTTTTGGGTTCTTGGTCATGAAATTCTTGCCTAAGCCAATGTCTAGAAGGGTTTTTCCAAATTTACCTTCTAGACTTTTTATAGTTTTAGGTCTTAGATTTGAGTCCTTCATCCATCTTGAGCTGATTTTTTTGTAAGACGAGAGATGAGGATCCACTTTTATTTTCCTTCATGTGGCTTGCCAATTATCCCAGCACCATTTGTTGAATAGGGTGTCCTTTCCCCAGTTTATGTATTTGTTTGCTTTGTCAAAGATCAGTTGGCTGTCAGTATTTGGGTTTATTTCTGCATTCTCTATTCAGTTCCATTGGTCTATGTGCCTATTTTTATACCAGTACCATGCTGTTTTGGTGACTATAGCCTTAAAGGAAATAACCAAGATCAGAGCAGAACTAAATGAAATTGAAATAAACAAAACAATGCAGAAATTGAAACAAACAAACAGAACAATGCAAAAAAATAAAAGAAACAAAAAGCTGGTTCTTCAAAAAGATAAATAAAATTGATAAACCATTAGCAAGATCAACCAAGAAAAGAAGAGAAAAAATTCAAATAACTTCAGTTAGAAACGAAATGTGAGATATTACAACTGACACCATAGAAATACAAAAGATCATTCAAGGCTACTATAAACACCTGTACATGCATAAACTAGAAAACAGAAGAGATGGATAAATTTCTGGAAAGATACAACCCTCCTAGTTTAAATCAGGAAGAATTAGATACCAAAACAGACCAATAACAAGTAGCAAAATTGAAATCGTAACTGAGAAAATAAAGTCCAGGACCAGATGGATTCACAGCTGAATTCTAACAGACATTCAAAGAATAATTGGTACTAATTCTGTTGACACTATTTCACAAGATCAGGAAAGAGGGAATCCTCCCTAAATCATTCTATGAAGCTAGTATCACCCTAATACTAAAACTAGGATAGGACATAACCAACCAACCAAACAAACGAATGAAAAACTACAGACCAATATCCCTGATGAACATAGATGCAAAAATCCTTAACAAAATACTAGCTAACTGGATCCACAACATATCAAAAAGATAATCCATCATGATCAAGTGGGTTTCATACCAGGGATGCAGGGATGGTTTAACATACACAACTCAATAAATTTGATACAACACATAAACATAATTAAAAACAAAAATCACATGATCATCTCAATAGATGCAGAGAAAGCATTTGACAAAATCCAGCTTCCCTTTATAATTAAAATTCTCAGCAAAATCATTATACAAGGGATATACTTCAATGTAATAAAAGCCGTCTATGACAAACCCACAGCCAACATAATACGGAATGGGGAAAAGTTGAAAGCATTCCCTCTGAGAACTGGAATAAGACAAGGATGCCCATTCTCACCAGTTCTCTTCAACATAGTACTGGAAGTCCCACTCAGAGAAGTAAGACAAGAGAATGAAATAAACGGCATCCAGATTGGTAAAGAGGAAGTCAAACTGTCACTGTTTGCTGATAATATGATTGTAAACCTAGAAAACCCTAAAGACTTCTCCAAAAAGCTCTTAGAACTGATAAAAGAATTCAGCAAAAGTTTCCGGATACAAAATCAATGTACACAAACCAGTAGCTCTCCTATACACTAACAGGGACCTAGCTGAGAGTCAAATCAAGAACTCAACCCCTTTTATGATAGCTGAAAAAATATATAAAAGAAAAATTTAGGAATATACCTAACCAAGAGGGTGAAAGACCTCTACAAGGAAAACTACAAAACAGTGCTGGAAGAAATCATAGACAACACAAACAAATGGGAAACACATCCCATGCTCATGGATGGGTAGAAACAATATTGTGAAAATGACCATACTGCCAAAAGCAATCTACAAATTCAATGCAATTCCCATCAAAATACCACCATCATTCTTCACAGAACTAGAAAAAACAATCCTAAAATTCATATGGAAACAAAAAAGAGCCCACATGGCCAAAGCAAGACTGAGCAAAAAGAAGAAATCTGGCTGCTGCTGACTCTTACCAAACAAGGGAAATTTTGCTAGAGTTTGGGTGGGAAATCACTAGGCATTCACCTTGTGATTCACCCAATCAGAAACAGTCCTGATTAAGTCCTTCTTTTTGTTTCCTAATCTTAAAAAATCTTTAAAGGGCACTCATTTGTTTTTTCTTCAACCAATAAAAAAGACATTGACATGGCTACGTTTCCAGGACACTCAGTTCTTCAGAGATAAACTAAATGGCTGGTCTCATCACTTACAAACGTGTCTTGAACTTGACAGATTCTATTAAGTAATAGAATTTACTTTTAAAAAATCTTTTAATTCCTTTTTTTTTTCCACAAGCTTTTTGAAGCCTCCTCATACGTGCATGGGCCAACTGAAGTTTTTCTATAAGGCAGCTTACCTTTCCTCTTCCTACTATCTGGAGTACTGTTCTTTCACACAATTACATAATGGTATTCCTTATCATCTTATCCAAAACAGCACTTATTCCTTATCACCTTAACCGAAATGCTGTGCTTTGACTTAAAAAAATAGCACTTGACATATTTACTTAATAATTTACTGTCTTTCTCCCCTGTTATGCTATCAGCTCCATGCACTTTGTCTAGGTATCAGTAAGAGTAGTGGATAAAGTGCTTACTGATTAAATTCATGCTTACTAAATTCATGAATGTCTTCCCATATGCCTTCCCTTCATGTTCCTGCTAAAATCACCCCCCCTACTGTGAAGTCATCTATAACAGCACTGTAACAGTCATCCATTGCTATAGCACTCATTATCTGACACATTCATTTGGCACTAACTATATAGCCCTCAAAAATTAATTATAACTCATTTTAACCCAAGATATAAAATATTTTAAAATGATGATGATGTTAATTTCCCTTGGAACATCGCCCTATATATTTCATTGGCACATCAAATTCTGGCAACTGCTCCAGAACTATAATTGTATCTAGAGGAAAGATCTACTAATTATAGGTTTATTCAAGTCCTGTTGCATTTGACAATATGGAAAACATTCTTTTCTATTCTAGGATACTCTTCAATCCCTATGTTTGGAAGGGTCAGTGTAAACTCACTATTAAATAGTAAAGTCAAGTAAAATAGGAGATGATGTTTGGGACTGTTTGAAATTAGCAAAAGCATTAGTTAGGGTTAAAAAAAATCTCACACTCAAAAAGGAAAGAGATGCAGGGTCTGTCTAGGTAGACTGAGGACAAGGTGAGGCAACAAAGCTAAATGCTGATTTGACCAATTGCAAAGAATGCTTCAAAATGGAGCAAAGAAATTACATTTTAGGAAAATCTTTAGGGGACTCCCAGCTTTTCAGAACAAAGCCATGTTTTTTGGTGATAGTGTGGGTGGAGATAAGAAGGTATATAATGAAGGTAAAATGTACAGTTGACCCTTGAACAAAACAGGTTTGAACCACATGGGTCCATTTATACATGGATTTTCTTCCGCCTCTGCTAACCCGTCCTCTTCTTCTTCAGACTACTCAACATGAAAAGGATGAAGACCTTTATGATGATGCACGTCCGCTTAATGAATACTGTATTTTCTTTTCCTTAAAATTTTCTTTTCTGTAGCCTATTTTAAAGATACAGTATATAACCTACAAAATATGTGTTAATCAATTATTTATGTTATTGCTAAGGCTTCTGGTCAACAGTAGGCTATTAGTAAAATTTTTGGAGAGTCAAAAGTTATATGCAGATTTTTGACTGTGCAAAGGGTCAAGGCCTTGAACTTTCACATTATTTAAGGGTCGACTCTAGAAAGTATAGAAGGAATAATAGATTGGAATTTTACATTTATTTATTTGTTTACAGCAAGAGGATGGCATCCTTAGAATCTGGTTCATTTTATTGAAGTTCCTGTGAAATACTATTTTTTTAATAGTTTCAAAAATATAATCTTATTAGGAAATAATAGGGAGATGGATTACACTTTAGAAAATATCTTCCCAAATGCAAAGTTCTATGAATACAGGTATTACCCTTTCATAGGTAACAAGGTACTGGCTTAATTTAAAAATTAAATAAAAATATTTGGAACATAATTATTTCCATGTTGGGAAGCAACTACAATTAAGCCTTTAGCAATTTCTATTGAAGGGAGTCTGTCACTTCTTTTGCTCTCTACTCCAACCCATACAGCAGGATTATGAAAGTTCTAGATTAAATTTAGCATGTATATGGAATTGACAGCAATACACCAGATCTGTCATGGTGACTACAGCTCCCTGAAGGCTTCATTTTTTATTGCTTTGAGAAACAAATAAGGTATTTCCTTACTCAAGGATATAGTTCCCCACAAGCACAATGTGACCTCTCTACAGTCCTTTTGGTTAATTTCCCTATGTGACTCATCAATTACTCATTCATTGTCTCTTATGTTTCATTCCTACGTAATGTGCACACCTACAGATAATTCAGAAAGTCCTAATCCATCCATCCGTTTATCTAAAAAATCAGAGAAGCTAGTATCTCCACTAGAGACTTGTCAAAATGTTTGTGGCACTGACAACAAAAATTAGTTTATTTCTAAAACAGCTCATCAGTTGTAAATTGTGCATTTAAGAATTAATTTATTAAATCCAAGTGTTACTCAGCCAAACAAATATTGACATGATGTATCATCACAATATGCTCTCAATAACAGCTTTTACATTGCTAACAAGTTTTGCCAAAAAATGAGATTTATGCCAAAAACTGGCTCTCTGAATTTGTCTGCCAACCTTAGCCAGTGTTTTGCATCTAGTAACAAAGTTACAACATCCTCTATGTAGCAAAGCAGATAACAGGACCATACATCTACTTTTAAAATGTTCACTGGTTCTCTTTGTTGCTATAAATGTGTATATTTACTAAAAAGGAGTCTATAAGTGCAGTGTTTATGTGGATTGCTGAATGTTAAATTTTTCAAGCAAAGTGAGATCACAGAAATATTAAATAGCAATGAGGCTCATTCCAGATGTGCTCATTTTATTTTGATAAGGTATTTCAATATAATTCTAGGCAAATTGATGATAAATATATGATTCACATTGTGGACTTTATATTAATCATACAGACCTAGGAGTCAATCTCATTGTAACCTTAAACATATTAACTGAAGTCTCAGCTTCCTGAATAGTAAAGTGAAGAAATTAACACTGGCATTTGTGAAGGGATTAAGGATTAATAGACAATGTCTGTAAAGTGCCTCACACTGTGCCCAGCATATAAAAAAGGATTCCTTACACATCTTCATGTCCATGATTACTAGACCAGGTAATTTTGGTGTTTTTGAAATGTATAAATTTTGGGAAGTGCAAGAAATGGATGGATGTTAATCATGTTTCATCTCCAGTATTTAACAATATGCAGCATATAGCTAATAATGTTTGTTTAAAAATAAGAGAATGTTTTGCAATTAAAAAAAATAGTTCATTTAAGTAAATTTCTGCTACAAGAAACAGTGGGGAACATGGGTATACCGGTTAACCAAATAATCTGGTGAAAAGCAGTTACTTTATGTATGAGACACAGTTCCAATTTTCAAAATATTCTTTTATGTAGTTTTTCAATTATAAAGTACTTTTTGTTTATGGGCAAAGCAATTTGGAAACCTAGTTTCAGTCATGGTCTTAGACTTTTATAAAATTTATATTTTAGAGACAAGTAATTCTGTATTTAGTAATTGCTAGAATGGAGGAACATACAAAATGTAAAATTGCTTAGACCGTTAATACCTACTGCTTTGGAGGAGGGAGGAAAGGCTCAATGGCTTTTGATCTTAAAGAATAAATCCTAGGTTTTCCAGGCAGACAAATGCGGTAAGTAAAGAAAGGAAAGCATAAGAACATGGCACATCACAGATAACTAAACATTATTTGTGGTTCAGTGTAGCTGCGGTGTAAATTAGGGAAGGAAACTGTAAGGAAGAGAGTAGTAGTAACATGACTCTAACACAGAGTGAAATTTCATGAAGGGCCTCATATGTCATAGACAGTGTAAATTTTTTATTCAGTAGGATTTTGACTAATGAAATATGGCATAAAAAAACTCATTACAGCAACAGTGTGAAAGAAGAAATGAATAGACTAGAGGCTCTTAGTATAAATGAGAAGATGAGGGCTTTTGTTACAGTGGGGATGGCTGAGATATTCTGTTAACAGCATCGAGAGAATTTTCTGATTGGCTTGATACATCAAGAAAGGAAAATCAGGAGTAACAGATTTGACGGTAAGAGAACCTTAGTCAATTTGAAGGATATGGTTAATAGATTGGATAGATTGAACTTTTCAAGAGCATTTATTTCAATTAATGGTTTAATAGCCTAGTTTGAGTAATGATTTACCCATCTCCAGCACTAACCAATAGAGGGCACTTCCAGAATTTCTGTATTAGAAGTTTATGGGCAACAATCTAGTAGAAAAAGTAGGCTATTAGGAGACTAATCTTGCAGCTTCACTTGCAAAATACACTAAAATGAAAAAACACAATGTCTGATAGGCTAATGAATATGGCGGCATAGTCCCTACTCCCACTACTGGTTGGTTTATAATATCCTAGAATTTTATCATATTTATACCATATATACACCATGTATTAAAAAAGGCCATTCATTATCATTACACACAGTCAGTACTCTGACATGGAATTTAAGCCTTACATATTTTCTTATTTTTGATCTGTGATTCAATACACATCTAGTATATCACAGAAAATATATACTAAAAATTTCTCCGCATAATATGCAGAGTTTGGGTCAAATCATGGGTTTAAATTTTAAATCTCAACTTAAGCCTCTTTCTTCTTCCATGAAAGGGGAAAATAACCTGGAATTGTTATAAAGAATGAGATAATAAAAGTGAAATTATCTGTCAAAATATTTGACACACAGTAGATGTTCAACAGATTTCTTATGGATGAATTACATATATAAATCATTATTTTTTGTGTGGTTTTATAAATGGCCTCAGGAACACTATCAGTTAACTTAGAATCACTCCATTAAAGTATAACAATGCTTCCAATTCACGAATACTTCAAGGTCCTCGAGTAAAAAACATGGTAGTTTTAGTATCTTAATATTGGAGTAGAGGAATTAAATAGGATTGCATTTTCTTCCCACTAACGTTTCTTTTGAACAGCTAGTTCTAAGAAAAACATACCTAAAGAATGTTTGACTTGAAAAACTTTAAAGGTTGTGCAGTGAGTGAGACTGTTAGCTAGCACCTTTACCTCAGGCTACTTACCAAGCATTAGAAAGTGCACTGTCCAAGATTCCAGAACATATTCTACTTACTTTGACCCTAGACCTCATTCTGTTCTTCTACAAAGTGAAGAACTGGCCTTCTCGTTAATTCTCAAACCACCTGCATGGCAGAAATCACCAGGACTCCTGTTTACAGAGGTTCTTATATATTATTACAGACGTAATAAATCAGAATTCATGGGGCGGTTTCCAAAAATCTGTATTTTTAATTTCCTAGGTGACTCTGTTATCACCCAGGTTTGGAACCTACCAACCTAGCCAGTTACAATAACCCCATTTTCTTCTCAACTTTTTTTTTTTTTCCATCTGTAAAATGGACAGGCATTTGGAAGTACTGTTATGTATCACTGAATCACAGGAACAAATTCTGAGAAATGCTTCCTTAGGCAATTTTGTCACTATGTGAATATCAGAATGTACTTATACAAACCTAGATGATGTCATCTACTACAAACAGGCTATTTGGTATGTCCTATTGCTCCTAGGCTACAAACCTGTAGAGCATGTTACTGTACCTAATACCGTAAACAACTGTAAAATGATGGTAAGTACTTGTGTATCTAAACATAGAAAAAGCACAGTAAGAATACAGTACTATGGGACCACGGTCATATATGCGGTCTGTTGTTGGACGAAACATCACTACTATGTCTGTGGCAGATGACTATATACTAATTTCTGTGACTTATGGTCATTAATCATCTTTGCCCTTTTTTTTCTTTACTACATGTATTATATACTGACTCAAAAGGTGTGCTGATTGAGAGCTCTAAGAATAAGAATAGACAGTATGGTTTACAATATAACAAAATGTATTTTCATTAGATATTAATTATAAACCAATAACACATGTAAACTAAATACTTCAAATCATTCTGCACAAAGAAATTACAGATCACATTTATTTAATAACAAAATGTCTAGTTGTTTAATAAAATGTTTTTATGAACTTACAATGTTCAAAACCAAAGAATAGAAATATTAAATGTATCACTTTATGGCACAGGACAACAAAAATTTATTTTTGTAACATAGCAGGCAAATTTTTGTGCTAGAAACAGAGTGGAGAAAAATCTAAATTAAAGCAAAAAGTCAGGAAATGGGTGTTCATAAATTCCTGCTTAACTAAGACTCAACATTTATTATAAGAAACGGGGCCTCTGAACATCAGATTTTGTTTATAAAAACTTCCTCCCTGTCTCTGCTAAAAATACAAAAATTAGCTGGGCTTGGTGGTGCATGCCTGTAGTCCCAGCTACTCGGGGGGCTGAGGCAGGAGAAGCTTGGCGACAGAGTGAGTCTGCCTCAAAAAAAAAAAAAAAAAAAAAAAAAAACAAAAACAAAAAAACAAATAAATAAAAATAAAAACTTCCTCAAACATCAGATTTTTTCACCTCAGCAAATATTTTTTCCTTTGATAATTCATAATCCTGCTGTTCATCTGTCACATTTATGAATATCTGGTAATTTCATAAACAACTACCAATGGCACACTTCAAATGCTGATTCTGTTGAATTTTCTTATTTTTCCCCCCCAATGAACTTAGCGCCTATGATAGAGAAGATACTGAAACATGCTAAGATAATAATTGGTCTTAGAAAGACTTTACAGCAAGTATTTAATGAAAGCCACTACATTTCCAGCTCTAAAAAGAGCCAGACAATCCCTGCTTCCAGAGTTCACCATTCAGAATACAGGAGGTCAAGCACTGATTCTGAATCATTATGAGCTTTGATTTCGTCTTTCAAGATTTGCATAGATACTGATTTCTTCTGGAAGGGCAAATAAAATCTTCCCTTACACACATCATTCTTTGGATTCTCATAAGGGGTATTTTGAAGTCTGTATGTTGACAAGGCCAGTAGATACTTTGTTTTCTCTAATTAATTGCCTTCTTCTACTTAAGACTATGTCAAGTATTTTGTTTTCCCTTTCGGTTCTCCCCAACATACACCTTCTGTAGTTCTGTCTATCCAGTCAGCTTTTCTGTAACACTTTGCTACCCCTTTCTGTTCCCCTTCACTGTTTTCCTCTGTTGCTTTCCTCCTTAACAGAAGCCTGGTGATCTCGGCTTCCCCATCTTTCCTTTCCCGGCTTCTTATTCACATGGGTGACTGGTCTTAGCACTTCCTTAAAAGTTGGGTTTTCAATAAATGTAACTCATCAGCACTTCCGATCTGTATTTCCTTGAGCTTTTTTTTTTATCTTCAGATCTGTGCAATAATACTGTCTTCCTTAATGCTATTTAGAAATATTATCCTCAAAACACCAATGGTTTCTTGAAGCTACTTGTTTTAAATATTGTATCAAAAGAGACTGATAAAGGAATGTATAACTCAGCAAAGGATGCTTCTACTGTATTGTAAATTCCCACCATTAAAAGTACTGGATTCTATAGGTCCACCATTAAAAGCTGGTATGGGATATCATATACACATAAGGGTTAGATTAAAATTTTAATTTTTTGGTTGATATTAAACTGAAATTTATATAACTGAGGTCTGAATCTTAAAAAAAGTAAATGATAAAAATTTAATATAGTTAACTGTTCACTGATAGGTCTATTCACTTCATCATAACCTATATATTTAATTAAAAATCAAATTATGAGTCTGCAAATCAGATGCTATCAAGCAAATTGCCATCCAGGGTCCATAATTCTTTTTATATTTTTAACTCAGACGAATATATACGATTCAGTAAATTTTAATGTTCCAAATTGTTCTAAAAAAAAAAAAATTATCAAAAGCTTCCAGTTAACAGTTGGCTAATTCATTTGCCCCCAATGAACTACCTGTTTGTGTTGTGAGGCAGCATCAAAGACTATGATCTTCTGTGACAGTAGTAGCCTTAATTCATACGCATTCCCTCTTCATAGGAAGAGTATGGACAACAAAAAGGGACAGATGAGTCACCTTTCATTATTCATTGACTCCTGGTGTTTTCATAGTATGTTAAATGCCTGATTTCAATTTTACAACAACAAAAAATACCAATATTTATTCTGAAAGGCAATCGTATGTTCCAAGTAGCAGATATTAACAACTTCCAACACGATCTCTAGGAATAATCCGCAGTTCTGAACCATGTTTTAGAAAAACATTTCCTATACAAACAAACAAAACATAAAGTTAGGTATCTAAAAATCAAGTTATCTTAATATTCTGACAATTATTAAATATAATAAATGATTTAGTAAACAGTAAAATAGGTACAAAACCTCAAGCATCATGAGACCCCAATTCCATGCTTTTTAAGTCTTGTTCCTATTCTATCTTCACAATCCAACACACACTTAAAATTTAAAATAACACCAGCCATGAAAATGCTGACGAATACTTTCGGCAAGTAACAATGTGAATAATTTAATCATGAATACTTCCTTCAATACACAATAATATATCTAAGGACAGGAAAAAAAATGTAAATTACTACAAGTGACAAAAATTTAGATACCCTGACATATTTGGGGTCAATTGCCTGATGAGATTTTCTTCATATCAAGGATATGCACGTTCAATTTTTAAAGATAATATAACAAGCAGTATGTTAGAGTTAGCAGTAATTCAAACTACTGTAAAATACTGAAAGTTTCTTGAATAAGAAAAAAAGAAACCTTTCTCTACTAAGTTTAAAGTCATCCATACAATAAAGTGCCTCACGATTTTCAATAAACCTTTTTAATAAAATTATATATTAACAACTACTGAAGTAACAAAAATTTGCAATTTTAAATCACTCTTCATTTTCTTTATGGCTGAATTTCAACCCCAAGGCCTATGAAAACAACATAATTTTGTTACAATAAAGAAACACTTTAGAATATAATTTAAAAATAACTACTGCTCTAGAATGAGGTTACATTAAAGCATACCTAATTTTAAAACTTTAGGTTATAAGCCTAAGAGATTACATTTAAAAAATATAAAATTAATTTTAAAAAAGTTTTAGACTTCTTTTTATAAAGGATGAGACTACTTTTACCCTGTCTCCTGGTTAGGACACCAATATATCACCTGTATAAATTTAACAGTTTGAAGATCTGAGTGTAGACTCAGCCCCTTGAAATGTAAATGACTACATTAAAAAAAAAATAGCACTTAATGAATGCTTTCTATAAATAATCCAAGCTATTAAGCACTTTACATTCACTATCTCACAACTACCTTAAGAGGTAAGTCAAAAAATCCTTACTCCAATTAGAAAGCAATCTTATCTACAGACTTTTTGTTATATATAATAAATACTCTCAATGCTTAAGCCACTATTAGGTTTTCTGTTACTTGTAGCCAAAAACATCTACAATCGATATACACAATGAAACAACTTATTACTCAGATACACAGGTAAAGACTGGTATATAATCCCTAAAAAACAGCTCCATTATGTTAAAATACTGTCAAGTATAATTAGAATAGCTTAAATATTCAGTGTCAATTGACATATATAACCCCACCCACTCCTCTATGAGTTTTCAAATAGATACTCACCAGCAGTCTGTGCAGGATTTATTCCTATTCCATCTAGAAAATAAGTTGTAAAATCACATACATTATTTCTAAAGCTAAAATGGTTAAATAGTAGCAAGAAAAGAGATTTGCCAAAATAGTGCTGCTATGTATACAGACACAAGCCAAACAATTTAAATCCAAGAACACGAGTGACAATCTTTCAGGTAAATTATCTGTTGAAATCTACTATTATTCTGCATTCATACACACTGCTGGGTTAGACAAAAACGTCTGCCAATGCAACGATCTTGGTAAGTTCTATGGAATATAGGTTATTAATTCTATTTTGCCACATAGAATTAAAAATAATGTTTGTCCTTTCTTCCAAAAAACTAAAAAGCCTCTTAGGTATCCCATGAATCATCTTCGTATTGTTCTAGGTCATAATATCTTAGGGCTGGGAGAGGTCACAAAGTCATTTAGTTCAACACGTGTTACTAAGTTATGACCTAAAACTTCCCAGGTAGTAAGCCAGCTTTTTTCCAAAAGAGAAACACTTCAATGTGACAGAATGCAGAATATTTTAGAGTGAGAAATTCTATCTTATCTAAGTTACATCACGCACATTAAGCCTATCTCCTGTTATTCTATCCAAACCGCACTTGGGCAACTCATCAGCACTCATCAATATTGCATTGTATACCTGAAACACAGTTAAGCCCTCCCTGCAATCTTTACTCCTCATCTTATTATTTCACTATTTTCTCACAAGACTAATTCCATCATCGATTATTGGTGTTCCAAGATATTAAGCTTTTTAATTATATACCTAAAATGGAATAAAATTATCATTATTGCAAGCCTACAAGAAACAGTTTTCTATCAGGAAAGGTATAGCAAAGATTCATTCCTGCTTAACTTTGTATATTCTAAAGCATTTACCAAACAACTTTATTTAATAAAAAAAAATAACTTGCTAAATAAAGTTATTTTCAGTTATAATCTGGCATGAACTGGTAAGGACAAAAGATATTATAAAGTGCTATACTATATAAAAAGCTATATACAAAGAAATGAAAGGAGCTAATTATGAACAATAACCCTGACTTAGTGTTTACCATTAAGTATATCATTTATGTTGATATACATACACTTGGGGCTTTTTGTATTTAATTTTAATTAATTTGGTTCCTTTTACACCATTTCTATAACTTTGAGGTAATACATAAATTTATAGTGAATTCTTACCATTGGTAATAATTGCACTTGTTGCAGCAGGAACTTTAAACTAAATAGAAGGAAAAAAAAAATATATATATATATATATATATACACACACAAACACACAAAACTATAAGATAATTAGCAAGAATGGGGTACAAATACCAATTCTATAATTCTAAAGTAGAATTAATCTTTTAGAATAAGTGAAACCATCAAGGAAAGTACAGCTGACCCCTGAATGACATATGCAGATTTTCTTCTGCCTCCGCTACTCCGGAGACAGCAAGACCAACCCTTCCTCTTCCTTCTCCTCAGTATATTCAACACAAAACAAGGATTAAGACCTTTCCCATGGTCCACTTCCACTTAATGAATGGTAAATATACTTTCTCTTATGATTTTCTTAATATTTTCTTTTAACTGTATTGTAAGAATACAGTATATAATACACATAACAAAATACATATTAATGTTTGTGTTATCAGTAAGGCTTCTAGTCAACAGTAGGCTATTAGTAAAGTTTTTGAGAAATAAAAAAGTTTTATGCAGATTTTCAACTGCACAGGGGGTAGGAGCCCCTAACTCCCACGTTACTCTAGGGTCAGCTGGACTGTATCACATGCTTTATCTGTAAAAAACCCCTGTACTATAAACAGTGCTTTCGATTGTATTTAGAACACCATTAATTATAAAAGTGTACCTTATTTTATGCATTACAAAAATGAAAAACCACTGTCAATTTATGCCCAGATCAATGTTTACTCTTTAGGACTTACCCTTCAATTTTGCCATTTATAATTCTCTTGAATAGCAAAAAGTATATGCAAAATAAACTGAGATTATTCCTAAAATTTCTCCATAGAAATTGCAAGATCTGAACAGATGCTCTCTGTGTTTAATGGGAGGTGCCTACATAAGATTTTCAGGTAACAACCAAGGCTTGTATTCCTTACATTCTTCTGTAATGATTTGCTGATTTAAAGCTCAAGGACTGCAATAGTCCAATTATGTCATTAGGAAACAATAATTAAGTGTAGATGACCTTACCTAGACAATTATGTGAATGCCATTTGGCCAACAGTGATGGCAAGCCTCCCCTGATCTATTTCAGAGATGTTTAAAAAGATGTGTTTTTTACATCAGTGAAATGTGATATGGAATTTATTGGTAGCTAAAAGGTAGATTCCATCTCTTAAAGAGACCAGCAGTTGCCAAAGTGCGTTTATGTCTTCATAGTTTATGCATTTATCCAACAAATACTTATTAAGCATGTTTGTGCTATGGACTAACATTATAGATATTATAGTTGAGTTTTATGATGAAGTTTGGAAAACACATTTAACCAGCGGTCTTCTCAAAAGCCTTTAATATACTCCTAACAGAAATGAAGTGTTTCTCATATTTTTTGACCAGTAATCCCTGTTCCTCATGAACCTTTTTTTTTTTTTTTTTTTTTTGGTGGTACTAATTTGTGTGTGGTGCTTGTTGTCTGGGAAATACTACTCTAGGCATTTATAATCATTACATATACACAGTTGAGAAAAACTAAAATCTTATTTTAAATTAGAAATTGAAGAATTAACTTTTAAAATAAGGCCTTAAACATACCTGAGAACAATTATTATAGTATTATGTACAAATTAATAATAAACACATTTTAATCTCAATGTAGTACACTCTTGTGTCCTTTTAAAGATTTTAAAATTTTTAAAGAATTTCAAAGTGTACTTAAGTAAACTTAAAAATGCATCACAAATATTTTGCACAGGCTGTAATCTCAGTAAGAATCTGATCAAGCACTCAAATGAACTATAGGCCTCTCAGATTTCCAAAGCTAGAGTCCTACAAAGTTTTTAGTTACCCTACTGATTGAGTCTTTTACATCATGCCCATTTTAAGATAAGCTATGTATTTTCTTAGTCACATCCATGTAGTAGCAACCTATAATTTTAAAAACCAAAAGCAATTGCTGACACAGTGTTTCCTTTAGGCAGAATGTGGAAGAAATGTTTAAACCATGAGGAGGCATCACTGGTGATATAAAATGTAGAATCTATTCCTTTTTGTCCTACAGTACTGACAGGTTTTCTACTGAATGCAAAGTATTCTTTTATGGTCTTCTGTTTTCATTTATTTTCCTCCTCAGTTCCCCCATAATTCTTATAATTTAGGGCTCTTTGCAGGTCTCAACAATTCATTACTTACCCCAGTCATGTGCTGGGAAATTTTATTATTGCTTACTAAGGCAATTTTCCAGGGATTTAAATCCAAACTCTTGCTTTCTTGAGTCAACTTTTGTTCTCACTGAATGATTCTACGGTGTCGTCTCGTGAAAGCCCCTCTCACAACGATCTGAAAGTCATATCCTTTCTAAATATGTAACACTTATGATTCATAATAGTGATCCCTTTCCACTTAATGAACAGTAAATATACTTTCTCTTATGGTTTTCTTAATATTTTCTTTTCTATAGCTTACTCTACTGTAAGCTTTACTTATAAACTATCTTAATCAATATATATGGTTGTGTTGTGTGGTGTTTCTTAGTTTATTCACTACTGTATGTTAAGATTTTCTTCTACTTTTATTAGAAAACCAAGATCACAAAAATGCCTTTGTATTATAAAGGACACACAATGAGGTAACTACAAAATATAATAAATATTAATTAGAGCTTGTATAGATCTACTTCTTAAATCTGGAATTTGTGGACTCTGTTATGCCCCAGACTAGGAGTATTTCTTGCAAGTAATCTGTGGAGCAAAAAATAATGACAATGCTATATTCAGATTTGTGTCCCATCTCATTTTACTTATTCTTTCTGCATGAAGAATATATCAACAATGACACAAAACAAATGCTACTAGTTGGCAGTTTAATTCTGAATGAGTGACAAATGATGTTAGTGATTTCTGACAATACAAGGAGCTTTGAGCACTGATGGATTGGCTGACTTCCCAAAAATCAGTTAAGTAGAGGGCAGGATTCTGTGTTAAGCTATTTTTTTATTAATGTAGTTACGAAAATTATTTTTCTGTGACTATAAACTTTTCAAAAGACTCTAAACCAAAACGTTTTGATTTGGGTTGCAACGTACCTATTTAGCACTTTTAACTTCAACAGAAAATTTCAGGAAATAATATTTTTACTCAAAATCACTTGATCAGAGAGGAAGGACAGGTATTAACTACTTCCATTTTGCAGAATAAAAAAGAAGGATTTGCATCGTGTCACAGAGCTAACTGATGATGCACCTATAACAGGAACCCTAAGTCTCTCAAGTCACATTTGGGTGCCATTTCTACCAGATCAAGCTACTTTTCCAAGTGTCATGTCCAAAAAGATGCATTATAGATATTTCTAATAATTTTGGATAAAAAAAATTCTTATAAAACAGAAAACTCAAAACATGTTTTAAAAAACTAGAAACTTTTCAAAACAAATTTTACTGACAGTAAATGGCAGTGTAATGACATGCTCATATAGAAAATTTGAAAACTATGATAAAGATTTTAAGAAATTGTAATTTTGGAATCAAGACTAGTAAAATATGAGTATACAGAATATAATGTGATGTAATGTTGCATTTTGAAAACATTTAAAAATCAGTACCTTTTAAATTTCATTAAAATTCTCATAAAATTCATTAAATTCTTGTAATTTTCAATGGTTGCATTAATCAGATATGTCAATTTGTTTAACTCGTGCTTCTTATATCTGAAAGTAAGTCTTAACTATCATCCTACTTTTTGATAACATAAACCTCGTAATGAAGCCACATGGAAATGATGGGTCAAAGTGCATACAACTCTTAAAGACGTTTGAAGCATATTGCCAAACCGCATTCCATAAAGGTTGTTCAACTTCTGTACTTACTTCTTCTGCTGCAAACTTTAAGACTGCTGTGAAAGGTGTACTTTCAGGAACACTGAGTCTGCAAGAATTTTAAAACAGTTTCTTTTAAAGTCAGCATTTTCCTAAAAAGTCCTTATTTCTGCTACTGTAGCCGATCTGGACAAAGCTGTCTTTTCAGTTTCAAAGTTAGTGATTTTGATTGCATACTACATTCTTTAACTCAAAATAATAACAATAATAACAACAACCCAAACAGCAAATAGCCTTCGAGCTGGGATGGTGCCCGAACTCCACTTGAGAATTAACCTGTACAAGTGTAGATCTATATATTTCTAACACTTTGATACACGTAAGTCTAGCATATGAACTGCTGTTTGTTTCTAGAGATGGATTTCAAAAAGGTGAAGCTCTCCTTGGTCTTCAGTTCACTTTACCTCCCATCTAACTATCTATGCACTTGACCCAGTAGTGTTATCATTTTCATTATAAGTAGAAGGCTATTTGGGAAGCATCACTGGATCATAAAGCTTTTGATGAAACTTCTGTGTACTCTTAATAATCACGTTCAAAGTTAGTAGACCAAATTAATGAAAATGCATGAAGTTTATTATGGCAAAATGCCAATAATGAAGTGATTTTTCTACCATCATTTAAAATGGGCTAAGTAAAATGTGAAATAACGTTTTGGAAAGGGATGAGTGATTTTGTTAACTGACTCGTATAATGGCAAGTATTTTAAAGATTATGAATAAATAGATTTTTTTTTTTCTTAATGACTTAGTCCCAGGGTCAAGCTGTATGAATTTTCCAATAAAAAAAGTCAAAACAGAAATTTACTTTATACCTTAAGAAAATACAAAAAGACACAGTAAGAGGTTTTTAAAACTTCTTTTAAAAAATAAGATTCCTAAGGTAACATAAATTACAATGAGTGAAAACAGAAAACAATCTTTCAAAGCAGAGGAGACTGGCAAGCTAACATTTCTCACTGAAACTTCTCTATTTGTCACCACCATATTACTGTATTAATACCAGCTACCATTATTCTCATGTACCAGTGTCTCAATACCAGCTACCATTATTCTCATGTACCAGTGTCTCAATACCAGCTACCATTATTCTCATGTATATGCCAGGCTCCTCACTCAGTCTACAAATCTCTGACTATAAGAATCGTTATAACAGGAACAGCATATGGTACCAGTTTTCAGTAATAGAAACGTGAATAGATTTCTTGGCTGCCCTCATTCCACAACTCCAAAATACTATTAAACGATGAAAATGGGTATCATTTTTACCCTTTCTTTACTAATGTTTTTGGGAGGGTGCAAAAAATAAAAACATATAAAAGATAGCCATTTGTTTAAAAACTAATGAATTGGCAATGTCATAGTTTACAAACTAGGCAACAGTATTTTACGAAGTATTTTTGCAGTATATATGTAGTTAAGAATCTGAGATTCATTTTCCTAAAACTCTGCATCAATTGGAGAACTTTTAAACCCTTAGAGTTCAATTCACTTTTAAACTGGAGACTTGGAAATGTCCTTACAATATACCTAGATGTCATACTGATGCTCATTAAAATAAATTTCTATCTGTATAATAAGTTGGTGAGTGTCCACAGACAAGCCAATAAAAACAAATCAAGAATGAAAACATCTTTTAATGCAAGTTCTAACTGGCAGAAAATTAGAGAAAATGAGAGTTACAGTGACTCCACAAATCTTATCTAGATTTAACGTTGTATTTGCCAGTCATTTCATAAAATCGGTAAATTATCCTAGTGTTTTGAATAAATTTACATTAATGAGAATTTTTAAAGTAAATTACTGGCATCATTTGTTTTTCAAATAAATATATAAACAGAATAATAACATAAATTGGTAAGAATTATTATAAAGACTAAGTCCACAGGTAACTCAAGAAGGGCGGGATTAACTCTGTGGACAATTAGAAAAATCTTCAGCCAGAAGCAGTGGCTCACGCCTATAATCCCAGAACTTTGGGAGGGCAAGGTGGGCAGATCACGAGGTCAGGAGATGGAAACCATCCTGGCTAACACGGTGACACCCCGTCTCTACTAAAAATACAAAAAATTAGCCGGGCGTGGTGGCACGCGCCTGTGGTCTCAGCTACTTGAGAGGCTGAGGAAGGAGAAGAACTGGGGAGGCTGAAGTTGCAGTGAGCCAAGATCACGCCACTGCGCTCCAACCTGGGCAACAGAGTGAGCCTTTGTTTCAGAAAAAAACCAAAGAAAACAACAAAAAAAAACAAATTTATCATAGAGGTGAGATTTTTATTATTATAAAATATGTTGTGGTGATGAGACTACATTCTAAGCACAGGAAAGAACATGTGTAAAGGAAGCAAAGATTAAAAGGGCAAGCTTGTCAAGTACCCAAGTACTAGTTACCACGTACTTTGAAAATATAGCACAGATACCCTTGTACACATATTTACACGTTATGTGAATTTTACACACACACATCCTTATATACGTACACACACAACTACACACACACATACATACTAAAGAACAGTTGTACCTACTAAATTCATTCAGTCACCACATATTAACCCAACTGGTACAATGTTCCAGGCTCTTAATGTTACTGTCCTACTCTATCGTTTTATTCCTTCCTTCTCACGCTCTCTTTCTAGAATACATCTGCATATTGATGAGAATAATCTAGTATAGAGGGAAAAACCAATAATGAGGAGAGAGGGGGCACTGGACTCCATCTACTTTAACCTTGACAAGACTGAAATAGATGGGAACCAGAGCTCAAGTGGTTTTTCATAGGAGTGAAGTCATTTTTTCCATTCTAACAGGATGGGAAATTAACGGATTTATCAATGTAGTGGTAGGTTTATACTGGTGGAAAGATGATAGAATTTCCCTCTGATGGCTTGAGAGCAAGGGAGAGAGCAGCTGTGGAAAGTTGGAAATTTTTAAACAATCTTTTCTGAGAATAAGGAGGAAAATGAGCAAACTTGAAGAATGTATTAAGTACTAGGCACTATTAATTGTTGTCATGAATTTAACGTAAAACCCTCCAGTCTGTTATTTTCTCCAGGGGCAGTCAGCTATGTACAGATAATACAAACAGCTGGTTTCAGAGTTGGTGTTTCACTAACCAAAATATGCTGGGAGGAGAGACAGGGCCACGAGAGTTGAGGGTGTTTGCAGGAGAATGATTTAAAGATGGACCAAGGGACTCTTAACTATATAAGGAGTAAGGTAAGGAATAGAAGTGGGGATAGCTATAGATAAAAAAATCACTGTGATTAATGGATTAAATGAAACGTTGTAGACAAGAAATTACAGTAAATCAGGTAGGAGAGAATGTATTTATCCATAAGAGTGCCTGTAAACGACATCTCAGAGATGGAGCAATTATTGGAATCTTAAGGTTCTAGGCTGCAACCATGAACACCTGAGATAAAGTGTAACAAGGATATTTTGGAGATGAAAAGATCAAGGGAGGAAAAGGCTGAGAGGTTGTACGAATCATGGATTGGTAAGTCACTGAAAGTTATCAGTCAGCTAGGTAGGCCACGGTACTAATAATTATGCAAAAAAGTCTATTGTAATCCTGTTCTTTGCTACATTTCATGCTACTTCCAACTGCAATAACCTCAAGAATGTTTACTTAAAATCTATCATTCAACTGCGAAGGATAAGTAAAGGCCCCACATGGATAAACTATCCCCTATTTCTGCATTTCCCATTCCTACTAAATACTCTACCACGGAGGCCAGAAGCAATGTGGGGGCTGGACGTGGTGGCTCACGCCTGTGGTCCCAGCACTCTGGGGGGCGAGGCGGGTTGATCACTTCGGGCTAGGAGTTCAAGACCAGTCTGGCCAACTTGGCGAAACATGAAGAATACAACAGACAAACCAACCAACCAACTCAGTGACAACAAAACAGGTCTACCCTGGAGTCATACTCTAATTTTTTCTATTTTCCTCCCTTTCTGATCCTTTATCCCACTTTTTCTTCCTCTTCCTTCTCCCTCTTCTTTGTCAAATAGAGGATTGAGTTATTATCACTGATCCATATAAAGTCCCTCTCTCATTTTAACTCCCACCCCCCATTTCTATTCCCCGACTTCCCATGTGCAACCTTCCTAATATGTTTGATACGCATCTTTTTGTTTGTATGTATTTTTAGAAAATGTTTATTTTTGTATGCAAAAAAAATTAATAAATAAAAAAATAAAAAATATAAATAGAAGAAAAAAAAATACTCTATTAAATCCCAACATAGGAAGGGTATGATCTGAGTCTCATTACTTTGTGATGCCCGATTGCTGAGTTACTCATACACAACAAAACTCAGAAGCCGCGGAATAACAAATGTTCAAGTAATTTCAAAGTCTTGACTATCAGGATGGAATGTCTTCCTTAACTTCCTCAAACAGCTGGCTAAAGCGGTGAAACGCTTTTCTAATATCCAGGAAATGGGGGCTGTTTAAGAATCCCAGCAAATTACCAGAACCTGGTCCACCTGTCCTCTCGCTCCACCTGCCCACCAAATGAATTCCGAGGGGAGGTCACTAATCAGAAACACACCCACACCCTCGTGACGGGGCCAAGCTGACGATTAGCGAGTACGCACCTCTCCTCGCAGGCTCCGGTGGGAGAGGCTCCTGGAAGGGCGCGAGCCAGGAAAGTAGAGACAGTGAAGAGATGAAGACCGCGCGGGGTAGTTGTTTGGAAAGGCTCGGATCACCCCCAACCCAGCCCCGTCTCGTCCGGCCCCAAAAGGCCCATCTCGGCCGAGCTACTTACACTTTGTACGGCAGCCGTGGGTCCGACGTCAGCGTGATCTTAAAGGAAACCTTCGACCTGAGGAAAGGAGCGGGAGAGAGTCAGGGTCGGGCAGCTGGACCAGGAATTAAAGCAGTCGGTAAGCAAACACTTACATGGTGGTGACGGAATGAATCTAGAACACAAAACTCCGCGGGGTAGCACAACTTCCTCTACTGTGCTGGGGGCCGCCCCGCTCCACTCACTTCCACGTCTCCCTCTGCAAACTGGGGACCTCCGAAGTTGTTGCTATCCAACGTACTGCCTGAAAATTGGCCCTAAGAGCTCATGCTAGGTAGCTCTTTTAAATTACAAATATCTTGTGCTTTTGCGTTTATATATCTAAGGAAAAAGTATAGATTATATTTATAAAATATCTTTCTAACTGTGGTAATTTGCTACCATATTTTTAGTCAGGCAGAATAAGCGTGGGCATAGAATGTAGGACCCTAGGTCCCAGCTGGCAGGTTGGGGCGGAAGTAAGGGTATGGGGTAGTCGGATGAAGAGCTAGACGGACTTGGGGCGGAGCTCGAGGCGAGGCTGGGGCGGGGCTAGAGCAAAGCTGGGGGCGGGGCTGGGGGCGGGGCTGGGACGGACGCGCTCCAAAGTTGCTAAGGCAACCGCAGCGCAGAAAAGCTTAATTGGTGCTCCAGAAGCAGGAATTGTAACACTGCTTTATCATTAGTTTTCTTACGTCTTTCCAGCAAACCAATCCTGTTATGTCCTTTACATTTCTCATAGTTTCTCCTTCACGCTTTACTTTCCGATATTGATTTATAGCTATTGAATTTCAGTAAGTAAGAGAGCTATCAAGAACGAATTATCTATGCCAAGACTCCCCCTGGGGTTGGTGAGAAAAAATGAGATTTCTGCGTTTGAGGAACGTGGCGTCTATTTGGGAAGACACATGTATGAACAGGAGATTTCAGTAATTTGTTATATGGTCTAATTAAACCAGTGTGCTAAGTTGCTAATTATTGACCACATTTATTCAATTTAACAACCAACTTTGAACCCTTTCTATTTGCCCCGCACTAAGCTAAACTGGGGAATCCAAGGTGAGAAAGGCAGGTAGGCGTCAACTCTCTAGGATCTAACATCCTGTGTAGTAATGACGGAAGAAAATTGTCTTCTGAACTTTATTACAGATCTAAACCTCTGTGTCTGGAAAATATGCATCTGTCTCACAATGACTGAAATGCCCTTTTAAAATATTGGCATGAATAGACAAAGGAGGAAGCAGGTAGGAATTAAAATAATGGGGCAATCTAGTTGATCTTTAGAATATGCGTCAGATTCTTAAGAAGAGATATTTAAGAGAGGAACCAGGAAGGAACTGTAGTAGGGGATAATGGAGACCCAATTCATCTTTACAATAGCTTTGCAACCAGCTGATCTTCTGTGGTGACATTTCCCAGTGGAGAGAGTTCTGGTTCTGAGTGTAGGAAAATAAGACTCCAACATTCTCATGACAGCCATCCTCACTTTTTAAAATGATGGCCTCACCATATATGTAGATGAAGCCAAATGCTGATTGACAGATAGAGGGATCAACAGTTACAGCCTTAATAGCTGAAACTATTCAATTAGTGGGTGTGACTAAAACTTGTGAGAATAGTAATAAGGATAAAACTGTGATTGTGTCTACCTACTGTCAGCTAGCCAAATAATAATGAAAGAGATTAGTGTACATATTTACAGTCTATATTTATAAGACTACATATTATAGATGTTGAAACAAAATTTGCATCCTGCTATTTATAGTTTGGTTTCTGCTCATGAATCAAAACGTGGCAAAATCCTAAAGAGAAAAATGTATTTTAATCAGAAAGCTTTTATTGTATGTATAAAAAGTGGTGAAAACAGAATTCAGTCCCAGGCAGTGTGA
Organism: Symphalangus syndactylus; assembly: GCF_028878055.3. Lineage (NCBI taxonomy): Eukaryota > Metazoa > Chordata > Mammalia > Primates > Hylobatidae > Symphalangus > Symphalangus syndactylus. Next base: position 103,514,120 of record NC_072437.2, on the reverse strand, counting down.
CTTTAGTACTCAGGTTCTGCTGCTTCACAAAATACATTTGTATAATATATCAAAATAACATCTCTTGAGATATTAAAAAGCAGCTGTTTCTAAATATTTAGAATTCTTTTTCACCTCAATCCCCAACTCTGCTTCTCATGTGTTTGTCTCCTCAGAGTCACGGCATGATTTCTAGAGCCTCCTGAGTTTTATTTTGCTTAGGACAAGACAGAAATTATAAATGGATTTATTTATAGTCATTTTTTCTTAACTTTGTGAAGGGATTTGCAATTGGAAAATTTTACAGCAAAACAAGGACCTTCTCTGGAGCAAATTTTTGGAGATAATTGGCAATGGAACATTTTAAGACAACAAACAGCATAAATGGCCTAATGCGTTTTGGAAAAGATCCAATTAGTATCATGTAGAGGCAGAAATGATTGTAGAAGTGCACAGTGTGACCGTATTAGACCTCATTAAATGTCAATGAAGCATACCAATATTCTATTTGCAAGTGCATATAAATTTCCCATTATTAGAAGAAAGCCAGAAGGAAATTAAATTTACATAAGGACTAAAAAGATTTGCTTCCATAGTCATAGAAATTCTTCTGACTAGTTATTTTTATAGCCAACTTTATTTTTTATATTCCTCCGGATGCCAAAAAAAAATTCTTTCATTTTCACCATAATTTGATTGTATTTACGATTATGACTAGAACTATCTGATAGTCATATAATCTTGAAACATCTGCACCTGAATAAATCTTAAGATATTCTATCCCAAATACTTTATATTACAGGGAACGAATTATAGACTGATCAATTAATAATTGACAGATATTTTAATAGTAGTTTAATTTGTTCATTTTTTTCTATTGCCTTTTCTCCCCTCAAAATCCACTAAAAGGCATTGATATCATTGAAGCAATGATGATAATAATGACTGAAAATTCATCAAGAATTATTTTTTGCTAGTATTAACCGCTTTGTACAAATCAATGACAAAATATAGACTTTAAACTTTGATGCCTTGGCTATAAGTTGTAATTTAGTGACAAAAAGCCTTATACAAAGAGGAGAGAGTGGATTTGGTTACAGAAGTACTTGGGAATATATAAATGCTGTGTTATTTTTCAGGGTAAGTACTAGAAGGTTAGAGAATGTTTACGTTCCTTTGAGTCAAAAAGAACAATGAAACCCAGGTGAGACTGCAGCCTGCCAAGTCCGGGCAAGCCCTTACAGAAGATATAGCTCTAAATGTGCTCAATTTGATTGTTACAGTTACATATTTTTCCCAAATATTTCCTAAAATTCAATGAGAAAAAGAAATGACTTCTCTACGAAGCTCATTGACTATAATGTTTCTAAGTCTGAGGCTTAATCACAAAACTTGGAATATTTTAACCACAGAATTTGTAAAATACCTTTATTACGAAATGGCATTTTGAACTGTGAAAAACAGGAATTTAACAGTCTGGTATAATTAAATTTTCTCTCTAAATGTTGTGTGAATTCTTCATTTAATGGAAACATTACTTTTAGAAAAACTAAAGTAGCCTCTGACAAATCCATTTCAACCACGAGTATTTTTTTCCACATTTACACATTTTTATCCTTCCACCAGCTAAATGAGGTAAATATTAATATTCTATTTTTACTTTCCTCTATTAACTCAAGGTTTTCTTATTGAAGTTGAGATTTTTAGATCCATTCATAGTTTCTCCCCACATGACTTCTTGCAGTTTTATGTAGAATACAGGCTTCAGAGGACTGTGACATCTGGTCCTTTGTCATTATCTCTCCATATTCTCAGTGATATTCGTATCCATTCCAAACATCTGAGACACATGACGTCTCATTTTTGTCTGGTGATATCACTCCTTTTTGTGTGCTGGCAAGATGACTTTAGGACTGTTTGTTGTCTCTGAGGGATGTAAGAAAAGTGCCCTCTTGTATCACCCTGTGGCTACAGGGAACCCAGAAGGGCTCAGACATCTTTGACTAAAGATAACATGCTTTTCTCCCTAGAATGGAGGGAACCTTGTTGTCTTCCTGGGCTTCAATGGGAGCAAGAACTGGGCATCTTTTCTCTGATTCTGAAATACCCTAGAGGCTGTTTCCCTAGGGATGAAGGAATAGGGCCATCTTTTGGGGAGACCTTACAGTGTCTATCATTTTCTTCTCCTCCTTTCTCCAGCCCAGAGTATTTTTTTAATAGACTTTATTTTTTAGAGCAGTTTTAGGTTCACAGCAAAATTAAGCAGATAAAGATACTCCCTACCCCTATATATTCATAGCCTCTCACATTTTCAACGTCCTCCAGCAGAGTGGTGTGTTTATTACAGATGATGAGCCCACACTGACACATCATTATCACCCAGAGCCCATGGTTCACATTAGGGTTAACTCTTGGTGTTGTACATTCTATGGGTTTTAACAAATATACCTTGACATGTATCTACCATTATAGTATCATGCAGAATAGTCCACTGCCCTAAAAATTCTGTGCTCCACCTATTCACCCTCCCTCCCGCTGAGCCCCTGACAACCACTGATCTTTTTGCTGTCTCTTTAGTTATGCCTTTTCCAGAATGTTGTAGAATCATACAGCATGTAGTCTTTTCATATTGGCGTCTTTCACTCGGTAATATGCATTTAGGCTCCTGCATGTTTTTTCATGCCTTGATCACTTATTTATTTTAAGTGCTGAATAACAGTCAATTGTCTAGATGAACCACAATTTATTGACCCATTTACGCACTAAGGTACATCTTTGCTGCTTCCAAGTTTAGGCAATTATGAATAAAACTACCACAGGGAAGTTATTCTATCTTTATTGGTGAGATGGGCTCAGGGATATTCCCATGCTTTCTATAAGGTATAATTTGAAACTATATGCAGTCAGGTTTTTTCCATTAGTTTTTGCTATATTCTTCACTGGTATAGGAAGAATAAAAACATTTGTGATTTGTAAGTGAACTTTGGCAAAACTTTGGCAAAAATAGTTGTCACTTCAGAAGTGTCCTGTAATTAATCCCCTGAAGAATGGCAACTTGTGCATTGAGGACGTGTGCTAGTTTGGGGATGAGGATGGTAGTGGAAGTTCTCATTTCTGTCTAAAGTTCTTAGAGTCTTAATTTATGGATTTATTTTCCCATCTACCTATGCAAGAGTTATTTTATAAGTAAAACATTTTGTAGCAGACATTAAATTCTCTGCTACAGAAGTAAATGGCATATAAATCCACGTAGTGAGTCTGTGAAACCTTCTCTCTTTTAAAGTTCTATTCTTAATAAAGTCAAATAATGATTAAGGATGTTTAAGATATAGAATTACACTGACATAAGAAAATAAAAATGGCAGTTAATTAAAAAAACAAAAAAGCAAATGTGAATAAACATGTTATTTAGAAAAGAAACCAGTTTATTTTAAAAATAAAATAAATTATGCTTATAAAAATAAGATGAAAAGAATGGTGACATAATCGATATAAATATAGAGTTAAAAAATAGAGGAGTGGAAAATATACTTTAAACTGAAGCATGTTGCCTCCAAATGATAATATAAAATAGTTACTGACTAAAAAAAGTCATTTCTACACTTACTGAAAAATTTTCACCTAAATTTTTTGCAAACTGAACTTAGTAGTCACATCAGGGTAAAACGTGTAATTTAAAGAGAATAACATTATATTCTTAGCTTCTTATTTTACTGTTCTGTAATATTTTGTGAATTGTTGTACAAGATTTGTATCTAAATAATATTTTACTTTTTTTTTAGTTTCCCTAATGGAATTATGCAATGCTCATTTTCCCTATAATGTTTTTTATTGTTATTTTTTGAGGAGGCATCTAGATCCCTACAATATTTAATTTTGTACGTTTTGCCCTAAGAATTAACAAGGTCATCTAGTAGTCATTGTTCTTTGAGGCACTTAGAAAGTATTAAAGCCAATGTGACAATGAATTATTTAAAAATTGCATCATAACTTGCCATATTATGAATTGGGATATATTCTAGATTACCATTTAAATATTAATATTATTTTCAACTTAATACTGCTGTTCTTAGGTACACAAAACATTTTTTATATTTCTTCATCATGACTAACCACAGTAGAAACAGCCATGATAACATGGCTGTTGGTTGTCTCTAAGGGATGTAAGAAATTCATATAGCATTTCGTTCTTTTTGAAGTGCTATTACATTCACTAACTTGCTTTTTTTCCTACAATAAAACATACAAAGCATTCAGGGTGGGTACTGTTATTTCTTTTAAAAGTCAGAAAATGAACAAAAGGGGATTATGTTTTGTAGGCCTAAAGTTTTACATATGGTTTGTGAGAGAATAATGAAGAAACACAGTTGCTGATGATTCTTTACAAAACTTACCTAATTTGATTGCATATGAGCTTATTTTTACTAGTATTTTTTACAATACAAATAGTTGAATTTATAAACTCATTCAGTGTGCTTCTCAATGAGTTCTTACTCAATTTTGATTTTGCAGCACTCAGAACAAATATCTGGCATATAGCAGGTACTAAAATAGTATTTATTGAATGAATTAATATTAGCTTAAAAATACTGTAGATTGGTAATGCTTTCCAATTGCAATAATGTTTTTACATTTCATTAACTGTAGTCATAAATGCTCTTAATGCAGTAGATCATATTTTTCGATTCTTGAATTGTTCTTGTTTTAAGGCTTATCTATTCAAAGGATAATACAATTCAGTCAATTCACTGTTACTGGTGAAAACAGAGGTTTGAAAAGGCTAATTAAAGATTCTTATCAAATATGGTTAAATAAAGAAGCCAATCAAATAAAAATATGTGAATATCCTCACATGTCCCTTCACCATTACTTTATGTGACATGTGACATTCTGAATCAGAGACCCTAAATTAGAAATCTCATTATTGACTCTTTCATATTGTATACGTCTTGGGGATGAAGGATTGCTTACTGACATCAGCCTTCCCTGTAGCGTCCATGGTGGTGGTGGCTTGCAAAGTGGAGGTTGTGAGCTGATGGCCAGTGGTCCTGGGAGTTTTTGGGTTGGGCTCTGTAGTGCAGCCAAGTGAATGTTATGCTTGGTAGAGATACAAATGATTCAGTAGCTTTTGTCCTGGTCATAATTTTATGTTTTCCGTTGGTCCCCTGCAGTCATTTCAGTTTACGTTCTTTGGTGTAAATGATGTGATTTTGGGATAGCAGTTTTGTTGCAATTCCGTTAGCCAAAAGAACCACATGAATACTTATATTGTTTAGTGGGCTTTAAAGTTGTAATTCAGAAAGTAAAGATTTTGAAGACCTAAATACTTATGTGATAACCTTACCCATGGCTTAAGGGTTATATCATGAAGGAGAATTGATAGAAAGATTTGGCTTGAAAGAACTCTTTTTAGATATTAACATGATCTGATCTAGATCATTCTAAAATTATTAATTGGTACAGAATTTAAATGTTTCCAGTAACAACTTGGAAATCTTACAAAGGGAATCAACTGTCTGCTGTGACTACATCCCTTGCAATTCTGGGTGCCTTTTTAACAGCTCTGTTTCCCTCAGTTTGGTTAATTCTATACAAAATCTCTAGCAATTCCTTTAAATTCTTCCTCTTTTTCCTGCATTCACAGCCATTTTTGTCTTGATTTCTGAAATGCTGAAATAGATTCTGTCCTACACAAGGTTTTACATTTTTTTCCTTAGTTGTTTAAAGGTGAACTTATGGTGATAAGTGAACGGGTCTCAAACTTGGAATTGGTAAGAATTTCTCCCCAAAGCTATCAGAGGATTAACAGAGATGTGGAACTTTTTTCCTCTTCTTCCTTAAACAATAAGTAGGAATATAATTTACTTCATTTATAGGAGAATAAAATGCTGGTTCTTATATGTGCTACTTATTTTGTAGTTACTAAATAAACTTTAATAATGAGGTTTCACTTTTACTGCCATTAAAAACTACCATTATCTCCTGAGAGATTTAGTATATCCTGGCCTTTTATTTAACAATTATTTTATTTATTATCTTTGGGCCTTTTAAAGTTTGGTGTTTATAAACACCAAACTTCTATAAATATTACAAGAAATATATGCCTTTCTAAGAAATATTTGCATAATTTAATGTTTCTCCTGCTCATTTCCAGGTCTCTTCAACTGGAATGTTCATGAGTATAATCATGCTGGCTTTTCATTTTACTTTTTTCTAGTGTTAATATTAAGTCAAAAACTTAACATATCTATTATATCTTTATCATAGCATAAAATTCAAACTGTTCTTAGAATACTAAAAAATTTCCTATGGGAAGCATAGTAAATAGTGTTTTGTTTATAACCAAGTAATGTTAGAGAAAAAAGTATTAGCTTAGATGCTAATTATTATAATGATCTAAGCTTACTACTGTTTTCCATCTTTTTGGAATATTTCTTAATCACCAAGTTATGTCTCAAGAGCTAATAGATACACCTTTCTATTTCTACTTGTCTTAATCATATTTTTTATTTGCTATGTTCTGTGATGTTTGGGTATCTTAAAAAGCTTGCTGGCCTTGGAAAGGCTTCTTCTCCCAGGGCTAGCCAATTCTGAGATGGCAAAAGGGCTCAGCTGGGAGAATGTCTTTCATATACAAACCAACCAATTTCCAGGAGTCTGTATCCCCAACCACATCCTTATCTACTCTCACACACCAAACCAACCCATTTTCCCTGCCCTGAAACAATCCTGGCACCAAGCAACTAGAGTCCCCACTCTAGCCCAAAGCACACCAGAGTTACTCAAACTAGTGAGCCCTGAACAGTCTGCCCTGCCCTGCCCCGCTCCCCACTTGCCTTCCTGTAGAAGTTCCAGTATAGGCTCTTGCCTAAGCTTTCCCCTAGGCTGGCTTCTGCCTCTGCTTCTGCCTCCTGTCTCAAACCTGGTGTTTTCCATGTGCCCAGCATTCCCCCTTGTCTTGGGAAATGTAATTAATAAAACTCTTCTTTCAATAACATCAGCTCCTCTGTGTCATCACTGTCACCACTATACATTAAAATCCTCAGGGTGCAATAATTGGGACGCTATTTGCTAAATGAGTAAACTTATATTGTTTTTAGTAAAGGAATAACATAAATGATTATATGGTAAGATTTTCAAAATGGATTTCTGGGTTAAGATTGTATAATGCTAGCAGTTTCTAATGCAGCCTCTCTAAATTTCCTCTTAAAATACTGATGAAGGCAATAAAAGCATTAGCAATGACTACATAGCAGTTCCACTGGACACCAGTTTAACAATCAACACCTTACACCCTACTTAAGACAGTTTCTTTGATGACAGAGCTGGTGGGACTGCAGCGATAAACACAAACTACTGCATGTGCATGCTGTACATCTAAACCAAGACACATAAAAAGAATCATTAGGATGGGTGCTTAGCTTACTCCTTTCACTCTCTCTTAGTTGGTTAAGAAATTAAGTTGGTCCTCTGCTCTTAGTTGGTCAAGATTTGTGCCAACTGGAAAAATGGGAATCTTCCCACTCTGCTGCAAAGGTACTGTGCTTTCCAAGGTGGGATTTTCTTTCTGATAACACAGAACCCACACATTTCCTCTCCCATCCCCAGCCTTAGGCTAGTCTCTCTTACATCTCTCTCCTTTCTGATTTGAAAGGTATTGACCTCTTTTTCTTACCTCTCTAAAATTGTTAGCCTGATCCTAGAATGGATTTAGACTTTCACAGGGGATATAGATTCATTGTTTCTGGGCAGATTTTGTTTTCAGTCCTGTAGTATAAACCACTCCTAGGGCAAAAGAGCAGAGTTTCTTATTTAACTTCTTAGGAAGTAGGGAAATTACAGGGGAAAAAAGAAAAAAACTTAAAAACAACCAATAACCTATCCTGCTCTAAACATAGAAGCATAATTAAAATTTGTAAATACTGGGACACATTTCCCACTTAAGAAAGTCTAACTGCCCAAGTCACCAGAGTCATTTGAATATCTTTTGATAGAAAATTATTGTTGGAAGGCTGTTATCAAGATCTTGGATTGTGGCCGGGTGCAGTGGCTCATGCTTGGAATCCCAGCACTTTGGGAGGCTGAGGCAGATGGATCACTTGAGGTCAGGATTTCAGGACCAGCCTGGCCAACATGGTGAAACCCCGTCTTTACTAAAAAAAAAATACAAAAATTAGCCAGGCATGGTGGCCATGCACCTGTAATCCCAGCTACTTGGGAGGCTGAGGCAGGAGAATTGCTTGAACCCGGAAGCTCTGCAGTGAGCTGAGATCGCTCCACTGCACTCCAGCCTGGGCAACAAAGCAAGACTCTGTCTCAGAGAAAAAATATATATATCTTAGATTGAGCATATGCTCAAAGCTTTGTTTTCCAACATGCCTATTAAATAACAAATTATATATATAAATATTTATATGTATATTTATACCTATTCATATATAAAAATATATGTGTAAATATACATATATTTATATTAAAATATGTGTAAATATATATGTTTATACACATATTTACTTACATGTATTTATATATCAATATATGTATATTTATGCACATGCATACACATATATTACATATATATTTTGAAATGTTTGCACGTTATTATATAATTTTTAAAATATGTTTACGTGTTTAAACATACAGACACATAAACACTATCCTGGAAAACAAGTAGTGCTGTCCTCAGAGTACAATTAAAATCTCAAAAAGTCTCTGAATGGGAGAAAGGATAAAAGCCTTGACAGAATCCATGGTTCAAAATGTGCCCATTGAAATACTGTTGTGAAAGGAGATGCTTTTTCCAAGGCTGGGGCGTGCAATCAGCATAAATGGAGTGGAGTCCTGGGGTAAGTGATAGAGTCAGTGGTGGGGGAACCACTAAAGGAGCATCAGGTAATAACACCTCCCTCTTCCTAAGGAGAGTTGAATATGGGCTGTTAGAATAAACTAGAGGTCATTGACTTAAGGACTAGGAATACCAAGCAATAATGTAGACACCCCATACTCAGAAGACCTGTTCTAGGTGCACCTAATCTGTTCCTCCCATCACGACCTGCAAATCCCTGGAGAAAGGCGGTAGTAAATAGATAAAGCACACACAAACAGCCAAAAAAAAAAAAAAAATCCTAATACATACAACCAAGAATCACCAAAGACCTAAAAGAGAGACATCAAATTCAGCAACCAAAGAAATGGAACTTGAATTTAAAAAATTTACGTTACTCACATGGTCTAGAATTCTCTTCTAGACCATAGGACTCCTAAGTTAGGTAAAAACAAATCTGGTTTGGAAAAATGATTAATGATTATTAATTCAGGACACAATCAAAATTGTAAGGAAGCAAGCTATCATGAGTGAAAGTCAATAGTACCAAGCAAACCTAGTTACCAAAGAATTTGAAAAGTTAGACTAAACAAACAAAAATCATTCTAACTCTAAATAAAAGAGCAATACATTTTGAAAAATAATAAATTCTGAAAATAAAAAGCATAGCAATTAAATTAAAACTTTAAATGACGAAAAGAAACACTTTAATAAAGTGAGTTGAAAAAGTAAGCTAGAACTTATATTTCTGAGTATAATGCATAACAGTTACCAGATCTACTCACCTGAATTGAACAACTGTAAAACTAGATAAAATATATGAAGCAACGACTTTCAGATATTGGGACATAGGAAAAATTGAGAGAAGAAAAACAAACCGGTGAGTTCTATAATTGCTGCAGCTGATAGCTTATAGGCCATAGCATGTGGAGAGGAACCTGAGCACAGCCCAGCAGTCTGAATGAGCTCAGAAGACAGAATCCCTAAGATCTGCATAAGTTCTTTCAGTGGGTACTGATCTGCACATGCCTGAGAGGAAATTCCTCAAGGCTGAGAGGTGGGAACTAGACAGCAGTAAGCCTGAGCAATGGCCAGCACTCACAGAGAGCTGGAAATTAATATGTGTGTTCCCAGCCACCAAGTGGAAAGACCTCCTAATACACAGGCCATCAGGTTGAATCTTCTGAAGGATTAGGCCTTAGTAGTTTTAAATTAACTATAGACTAACTAGTGTGCTTTACCCACGTCATCAAGTCTTAAGAGCAAAGTTCAAAAGGGACAAACTGATGCCAAGTTACTTAACTTGAAATGTCATGACAGCATCCAACAGTATCTCAAGAAAGTTCAGCACCCAAAATGTTCAGCATCCAGTAAAAACTTATTAGGAATTCAAGAAACAGGTGAAAAATCATTCAGTAAAAACAGAACAAAATGACAGAGATAATAGAAATGGCAGATGATGATCTTAAAAAGCTACTGAAATTATAAGTACAAGATAGAAGAAAACATGAACATGATGAGAAGAGAAATGGAATATATAAGAACCAAGTGAAATGTCTAGATGAAAACAATATCTAAAAAAACTTATTGGTTGTGATTAATTGATTACACATTGTAGAATATTTAGCAGTAAAACTATCCAGAATGAAGCCCCCCAAAAAGAACAGGACATCAATGACCTATGGGAAAATATCATTCATATATATATATACATATATATACACACACACATACACATATATATATATATAAAATCAATAGGGGAATATCAGAAACACATTTGAAGAAATGATGGCTGAAAAACTTCCTAATTTGATAAAAATTAGAAGTCCAGAAATCCAAGAAATTCAACCACCCAAGTAAAAGAAATAATTTTAAAAAAAAACTTCAACCAGGTACATAAAAATTAAATTGCTCAAAACCACTAATAAAGAAGAAGAATCTTAAAGGTAGTCAGACTGAAAAAAACCAGCAGATAGTATGTACAAAATAACAAGAAGAATGAAACAGCAGACTTCTTGTCGGAAAGCTTGCTGGTCAAAAAATAATTGAGTGGCAACTTTAATGTACTAGAAGAAAAAAAGTATCTAGAATTCTATACCAAGAAAAACTTGTGTTTCAAAAATAAAGTTAAAAAGTTTTGGCCGGGCGCGGTGGCTCACGCTTGTAATCCCAGCACTTTGGGAGGCCGAGGCGGGCGGATCACGAGGTCAGGAGATCGAGACCACGGTGAAACCCCGTCTCTACTAAAAAAAAAATACAAAAAATTAGCCGGATGTGGTGGCGGGCGCCTGTAGTCCCAGCTACTCGGGAGGCTGAGGCAGGAGAATGGTGGGAACCCGGGAGGTGGAGCTTGCAGTGAGCCGAGATCGCGCCACTGCACTCCAGCCTGGGCGACAGAGCGAGACTCTATCTCAAAAAAAAAAAAAAAAAAAAAAAAGTTTTTCAGAAAAAGAAGCTGGGAAAATTTATGGCCTATACTACTGCATTATAAGAAATATTAAAGGAGTTTATTAATATCAGATACCAGAATGAAATATGCCTCTACACATAGGAATAAAAAGTGCCAAACATAGTGGCTACATGTCTAAATGTAGAAGATAGGTTTGCCTAATTTTAAAAAACACTTAAAAGGTAATTTACTGTTTAAAGATTAAAAAAAAGTAATACAAATGTGTAGTGTTTATAATAGGCATAGAAACAAACCGTCTGACATCCATAGGACAGAAGACAGGTCAGAAATGGGAGTGTAAGATTGTACGGCTCTTTTAATGTGAGGGAATGATATAATATTTGAAATTACCTTGTGATAAGTAAAAGAGATACAACCTCTGTAGCAGTCACTAGAACATAAAGAATAATAGCTAATCAAAAATGGAGGAAAAATGTAATGTAAAAAATTCAATCAGTCCCAAAGGAGGCAGAAAAAGAACAAAAAAAGAACAGAAAGGATACATGGAAAGCCAGTAATACCGTGGTAGATGTAAGCCCAAATGTGTAGATACTTATATTGAACGTGAATGTTCTACACACATCAATAACAATGCAGAGATTAAGATAGGCCTCCACTTAGAATAAAATGGGAAAACATTAGATAAAGGTAGGGAAACCTGCTTAAGAGAGTATGTGTTTCTTCATGAAAGGAATTCATACGTAAGTCTATATACCTCTAACATAATGCCATTTAACTCATGAATATAGTTTAAGCTTTAATTCGGAAGGAATTTATACAAATGCTAGATAATGAGAAATCTGAAAATGTGGAAAGAGTGCAGTTGTTTTGTTTTGATTTTCAGCCTCATAATCTGTTAAGGTTTGGGTGATGATTATAATTTTAGATTTTGCCTGTAGCTAAGCAGGAGAAAAAAGACAGTTCATCTGTTCCATTATTGGGAAACTTTCCAGATATGTTGAATTCTCGAGGCCAGTCTCTTAACTGAAAATAGCTTCTAAAATTGGTATTTTATTTGGACTATTGAGCTTCTCTTGACCAGCTGCTTGGCAGCTAGTAGGTGATAGAGTCAAAGACTTTCCAAAAAGCTTTTTTTTTTTTTTTTTTGGTAGCAAAATAAACAAATTTAAACATTGGGTAAACAGGATAGTTAGACTGAATATAAATGACACAAAATGAATTTTAACTGATTTTACGTCCTAGGAGCTATGGAAGGATGGTCTAGCAGTCTGAGATTAGCAATGTAAGCCAAAACTATTAAAATTCTCTGGCTATGAATACATTGATTACTTTGCCTTCTAATATTTTCTTATTTGCATTTTTAACTTTTCATCTTTCCTGAATGTCACAAAATTATAATTCTAGATTTTCTTTTCTCAAAATGTTAATAAAATTTCTCTCCATTTTGGAATTTAAAAATAACTCCCAATGTTCAGAGAAATAAGACTACAATCATGATTTGTTCATAACCTTTAGTAAACTAACTTTAATTAGGAACTATCATATTGACCTTTTACATATTTTTAAGTATATTTGATATTCCCTGCCAGCCATTAAATAGGTACTGGTAATCACACATTAAAGAAGCTTGGTTTCTGCTATCATAGATAATATACATCAGTAGCTTCCATAGGCCAATGTAACTTACCATTGTCATAGGCAAATGAGTCTTTGCAGTTCTTAAAATGCTTTTGTTTGAGTCATTTTTTGACATGTAAATTTTACCAGAAGGTTACTGTTCTCAGACCAAACTTAAGGTCGGGGTGCTTATTCTTGCAGCCCAATTATGAGATGCAGATGAACTGAGGAGGAAGAGAGTTTTTATTTCTGTAACTGGTTACGGGGAGAAGGCCTGGAAATTATCGCCAGACCAACTCAAAATTAAAAGTTTCCCCGAGTTTATATACCTTCTAAGCTATATGTCTATGTGTAGGTATGCATTCATCTAAAAACATAAGTGATTAACTTCCTTTAATCTGTAACTAAGATCTGAGTCCTAAAGCCCTTTCTCTGGAGCCTCAGTAAATTCACTTAATCTAAATGGGTCCAGGTGCTGGGGTGATTACCCTTATCTTGTCTTCTGCTAAACCATGGAGGTTTGGGGAGTTTCTTCAGACCCCCAGTAAAACTTGTCTAATCCTAAACAGGTCCTGTCAAGAAGTCCTTCTTTATGTTGTCATGCTTTAAGGCCCAGGAAGGACCTGGGCAAAACTCTTGGTGGGCTTTTGTCACATTTCAGCCTTTGTAAAAGGGCACTGGCTCTATCAGCTTTTAATATTTAACTTCACCACCAAGTTAGTGCTGAAACAGTTGTTACGGAGGCCTGTGTTAGTGAGACCTGGCCTGCTACAATACCTTTATGCTTTTCATTTTAAGAAACTATATTATTCTTTTATTCATACTTGAGTTCATTAGAGCAAGATCATACTGAGTTAATTATCACAAGATTTTTGGATAAAACAACCTCTAAAAATATATGTGCTATTCAACTTTGGGTGAGCAAACAATTTTCTGCAACAAACATCCTAACACAATTATTTCCTGTAATAAATATTTTTAGTTGGCCGGGCGCGGTGGCTCACGCTTGTAATCCTAACACTTTGGGAGGCCGAGGCGGGCGGATGACGAGGTCAGGAGATGGAGACCAGGGTGAAACCCCGTCTCTACTAAAAATACAAAAAATTAGCTGGGCGTGGTGGCGGGTGCCTGTAGTCCCAGCTACTTGGAGAGGCTGAGGCAGGAGAATGGCCTGAACCCGGGAGGCGGAGCTTGCAGTGAGCTGAGATTGCGCCACTGCACTCCAGCCTGGGCGACAGAGCAAGACTCCGTCTCAAAAAAAAAAAAAAAAAAAGTAGTATTCAATTGTGTAAATATACATAATTTGTTTATTCTCCTGTTATGGAAATTTGGGTTACTTTTAGTTTATTTATAGCCTTATCAATAAGGCTGATATTAACATTTTTGTAGAAGTAATTTTGGTGACATATATTTTCTATATCCTGAATAAATGCTTTTTTTTTTTGAGACAGAGTCTCTCTGTGTTTAGTTACAAGTTTTAAGTGGCAATGCTTGGAATTTTTATTACAAACTATATTACAAGAAGCATTTTGGATTTCTTAGTAAGCAGACTTACACATGTGGGCTTCCAATATATATTCATATATGCATATTACATGTCTCTTTCTCTCTCTCTGTCTCTCTCTGTCTCTCTCTCTCTCTCTATATATATCTTCTTCTTCGCTAAGAAAAAAAGTTTAAAAATTAATTCTGTAAGCATGTCTCAGTTTTCATAGCATTGATTTAAAGAAGTCTCAAAATTAAATAGAGTTTTGAAAGCTAATTAATCAAGTGAAGTCAAGTTGCTGGAAGAGTATGTTTAAGTGCCTCTTTTTAAAATATTTCAGCTGTGAAGCTTTCCTTTCTGTATGAATTATTTGTATTCAATGCAAAATGATAACAATGAAAGAAGACATTTATACTATTAAAAAGATAACATTTATATTATTAAAAGCTTTCACTCAGGTGTTTATGGATACCTGACATGTAACCTTTTAATCTCCAAATTTGAGCAAACTGTTTGGAATAATAAAGTATGAAAAAGTAAATAGTCACACTTCATAAAACCTATGCCTGATTATATTTGGTCATATTATAAATGATATCATCAGTGTAGTTATTTCTTTTTTTGTTCTTCAAAAAGCTACAAGAAACTAGAAAACCTTCCAATGTTTTTAAGATGGCTTCTGTGGCTTTTCATGTGTCTCCTTGGCAATTTAATTAAAATGTTTCTGAAAAATTCAGATTACAAAAGGAAAAAATAAACATAACAGTGGGTGTTGATTATTCTTTACCTGAGAGTAATCATTGAGGATAAGATACAAAAATACAGATTTAACATAACATTTATGATAACTGATATGGAATGATGAACTTACCTTTTTTTCCAACTGCTAACAAGGCATAATGTGTATCTTCTAATAACACTATTTTTATTTTCTTAGTAAATGGGAAATTGTGGCTTACAGTTTCTGGCTTCAGTTTAATGCCTAGCTAAGACTGAACTAGAGAATATAGAGTCTATAAATTTCTTTTCCACACTTTAGTAAATAAGACTACAGTTTCCAGAGCCAGGCAACTAGTTTTCAAGTCCTGCCATTAGCACGAGGCTTTTACAACTTACTGGCAATTGCACAAAACCTGTCTAAGAATAATGTTTTTAAATGTTTGAATAAAGTACATAGATTACAAAAGGAATAAAGATATAGAATATTTCCACCACTCCAGAAACTTCCCTTGTGTTCTTTTCCAGGCAATTCATCGCACCTATGAGCAACCATTTACCTGATTTCTTTTACCATGACTTAGCTTTGTCTATTGTAAAGCTTCATATAATTGAAATAATACAGTAAACTATCTTTTGTATCTGGCTTTTATTCAGTGTGATGATTAATCTATCTTATTGCATTTTAGGAACATATTGCTGAGTAGTATTCCATTGTGTAAATATACATAATTTGTTTATTCTCCTGTTATGGAAATTTGGGTTACTTTTAGTTTATTTATAGCCTTATCAATAAGGCTGATATTAACATTTTTGTAGAAGTAATTTTGGTGACATATATTTTCTATATCCTGAATAAATGCTTTTTTTTTTTTTGAGACAGAGTCTGTCTGTGTCACCCATGCTAGAGTGCAATGGTGCCATCTTGGCTCACTGCAACCTCTGCTTCCCAGGTTCAAGTGATCCTCCCACCTCAGCCTCCCGAGTAGCTGGGATTTCAGGCATGTGCCACCATGCCTGGCTAACTTTTGCATTTTTAGCAGAGATGATGTTTCCTCATGTTGGCCAGGCTGGTCTCAAACTTCTGGCCTCAAGTGATCCGCCCGCCTTGGCCTCCCAAAGTGCTGGGATTACAGGTATGAGCCACTGTGCCCGTCCTGAATAAATTTTTAGTAGAGGAATTGCTGGGTACTTGTACATTTTACTTTAAAAGAAACTGCAACAGAGATTTCCAAAGTTGTGGTACTATTTTTCAGTCCCATCAGCAATGTCTGAAGTTCTAATTGTTCCCTTCCTTTGTAAACAATGTTGTCATTTAAAAAATAGCCATTCTACTGGTTGTGTAGTGGTAACTCATGGTGGTTTTAATTTGCATTTCCAGGATGACTTATAATATTGAGCACTTTTTTCATGTGCTTGTTGGTCAATTACATATCCACTTTTGGGAAATGTCTGTTCAAATATTTTGCCTATTTTCTTATTGCGTTATTTGTATTTTTATTATTGAGTTGTAAGAATTCCACAGATACATGTCTCACAAATATTTTCTCATATTTTTGGCTTGCTTATTCATTTTTTAAGGCTTTAAGAGCATATATCTTTTATTTTATAAAGCCCATTTTTTCTTTTCTTATGGTTAGTCCTTTTTTAAAATCTAGTATAAGAAATCTTTACATAGTCCAAGGTCACAAATATGCTCTCTTATATTTCCTCTTAGAAGCCTAATAGTTTTAGCTTTTACATTTTGGCCTATAATCAATCTCAGGGTCACTTTTGTGGGTGGTGTAAGGCTAGGGTTGAGGTTAATGTTTTTTTCAAAGAGGGATCTAATTGTTCTAGCACCATTTTTAAAAATACACAAAAAGAAAAAAAATCATTCTTTCCCCATTGTATTACGTTGGCAAATGGTCAAAGACCAATTTACTGTACATGTATAGTTCTACTTGTAGACTATCTTATTCGTTTTTGCTATATATATCCCTATGCCAGTGACACACTGTCTTGATTATTATAGCTTTACAGTAATTCCAAATATCAGGTGTTATAAGTACCGCAGCTTTCTTCTTTTTATTTTTCAATATTGTTTTGCCTATTCTAAATCTTGGCTGTGTCCATGTACATTTTAAAATCAACGTGGAAATTTCAACAAATATCCCACTGGCATTTTCAGTGGGATTGTGTAGTCTTTAGAGGGATGTAGGAGAAGAAATTGTATCTTAATACTGAGTTAGGTCAGGAATGGTGACTCACACCTTTAATCCCAGCATTTTGGGAGGCTGAGGCAGGAGGATCACTTGAGCCCAGGAGTTCGAGACCAGCCTGGGTGAGATGGGGAGGCCCTGTCTTTAGAAAAATTTTAAAAATTAGCCAGGTATGGTGGTGTGTGCCTGTAGTTCCAGTTATTTGGGAGGTTGAGGCAGGAGAATTCTTTTAGCCCAGGAATTTGAGGCTGCAGTGAGTTATGATGATGCCACTGCACTCTAGCTTGGGTGACAGAGTGATACCCTGTCTCAAAATAAATAAAGAAATAAATAATAATACTGAGCTTTCCAGTCCATGAACTTGGTACATTTATCCATGTATTATATTTAAATATTTTAGAGTTTCAGAATATTTTATGGTTTTTATTATGACGATCTTTCATCTTTTTGTTAAATTTATTTCTAAATATTTTGCTTTTGATATTTTATATTTTATTATTTAAATTTATTTTTCAATGGTTCGTTGCTAGGATATAAGAATATAATTGCTTTTCGTATATTGAGTCTGTATACCATGATTTAGCTGAATTTACATATTAGTTTTATGGGGTTTTTTTTGGTAGATTCTTTGGGATTTTTATATAAACACTATGTACTTGGGGAAAAATATAATTTTACTTCTTTATGATCTATGTGCCTTTTATTTCTTTGCTGTTATTTTTATTTCTTCCCTGAAATTGCTGAAATTCAATCTTTTTCTTTATTGTACTGAGACCTCCTATTTAATATTAAATAAAAGTGTCAGTGGTGGACCTTATCACCTTCTTCCCAATTTTCCAATATTCCACCATTGATTTTGATATTAATTATAGGAAAACATTCAATATTCCACCATTGATTTTGATATTAATTATAGGAAAACATTCAATATTCCACCATTGATTTTGATATTAATTATAGGAAAACATTCAATATTCCACCATTGATTTTGATATTAATTATAGGAAAACATTCAATATTCCACCATTGATTTTGATATTAATTATAGGAAAACATTCAATATTCCACCATTGATTTTGATATTAATTATACATATTTTGCAGATACATTTTATCAGATTGATAACATTCCCTTCTATTCTCATTTAAAAATTTCTAGTTTGCCGAGAGTGTTTTTTTCTGAATAGATGTTGATTTTAGTCAAATGTTTTTTCTTCCTCCATTGAACTGATTATATAATTTTTCATTTTAATTCTATAAACATAGTGAATTATATTAATTTTTAAATATTAAATCAGTATCTAATACACTTGGTCATGATATAACATTCATTTTGTGTTTTGCCGAATTCAATTTAGTAACATTTTCTAGAGGATAACTGTGTCTTTGTTCATAAAGTATATTGGTCAGTAACATCTCTTTCTTATAATGTTCCTGTTAGGTTTTGGTAGCAGGGTTATTCTGGCAACATAAAACAAGTTGAGAAGTGAGTATGAACATAAACATCGAGGTGATTTTGACAAAGCAGCACGTGTGTCATATTGGACATCTAATTCAATTTGATTTTGTGTTTTAATGGTTATATTGAATATCTCAATTTTCTGTGGTATATATACACAATGGAATACTATTCACCCATAAAAATAGTAAAATCATGTCTTTTGCAGCAACAGGCATTGGAGTTCATTCCATTGGAGTGAAACTCATTATCTAAGTGAAATAAGCCAGATACAGAAAGACAAGTATTCCATGTTTTCACTCATAGGTGAGTGCTTACAAAAGTGTACATGTGGACGTAGAGAATGGAATGATAGACACTGGAGACTCAGAAGGGTGGGAGGGGTGGGTGATGAGAATTACTTAATGCATACAATGTAATGGAGACCCTAAATCCCTGACTTGACCAACACATATGTAACAAAATTGCCCTCATACCCCATAAATTTATATAAACAATAGAGAAAGAAAATCCCAATTTTCAAAAGTATGTTAAGAAGATTGTTTTGTGTTAGGGAATGAAGACTTTTTTATAGTTAGAAAGTAATATGTTTTCTAATAAAAATATACTTGAAATCTATCTGAAACATGGTGATTTACCTAAAAGCATGCCTTGGATTGGCTTTTAATATGCAAGCCCTAATATGTAAGCTTTCTGAAAAGAATAATATTTGATTGATAAGAAGCTAGACAATGAGAGGATTTGATGACACAGGAGATCATGGACTTTGTTGCTGTGAACCCAGAACCCATCCCAGCGTACTTTCCATTCCAGCACCTGCACTACCAAGTAGATCAGGAGCTAGCATTTTAGGTTCCCTAATTCACATTGTCTTGTAGCAAATATATATCTAGGCCTTTTCTGATCCAAAATGGATATTTAAGAGCCTGGAAATAAATTCAGAATATTAATAATAAGGGATAAATAAATAGGGGATACGTAAAACTATATATATATATCTCTCTCAGAAGTGTAGACAGTATAGAAGCAAGCCAATTTGAATTTTTGAAGACAGCATAGTGAGATTCTGTATCACTTAACTATGGAAAATGTTTCTTTCTTCTTTACTGTACTCTGAATAAATCATACATGATTCATGAATAGGACCAGTATTTGAAGTTTTCAAAAACTGAGAAAAAAGGAATAAGAGAAATGATCATGTAATTTAATCATTTATATTCAATCTTTTTATTATTTTATTCATAAAAAAGACAATATTTGAACACCTGCTATGAGCCAGTTTCTGTGCTGTTATTTTTAAAACACACACACATACACAAACAGAAACAAAAACAAAATTCTATTTTAGGTTTCTGTGAAGGAAGCTCTTGAGCAAACTTACTACGTAGCATTTCTACATTCAGAATAGGATCCAGTAAAAGAGCTTTATAAGAGATAAGGGTGGACAGAACTATGAAGGTCTGATGTGGAAGCATATGTCCACAAGCTTTAATCACTTTATCATTATATAAAATGTAGGACTTTTATTAACTATTCAATTTAATATAATTGTATTTTATATAGTACAAACTTAAAAATATATATACATATAGTTTGTACTTTCAGATCATACACGAGAAAAAGTTAAACACCTGTTTGTAGCATTGTGCTGGGCACTGGAGTGAAAACTATGACATATGAAATAAAAATTTCTAGCGTTAAAACACTAGTTAAAGACTCAAAAAATACACATTGAACATACACTAGAACACGGCTCCTTAAATGATGTCCTAGTTGTCATAGTTTGATATTATAAAGTATCTCACAGCTTTTCCCTCTTCCTGAATTTTCTTTTTTCTTTTCTATTCACATTTACTTGTGAAATTGTTTCCATGAATCAGATTGAGACAGGTGATTGTCACTCTGAAAAGAGTTCTAGTACTTTCTATCAGAAGTTACCACCTCGAGATACAGCATTTCAAAACAACATAAATGTGAGGACATAGGTCTCTTTCTTTCTTGCACTTAAATTCTTTTTTCTTTCTATTCTCTATCCCCAGCCTTAAAATGTGCTCAGATCATTTTAGTTATTGAAATTGCTTTGTTCTTAGGAAAACAAAGAGTGTTCTTAAAAAAATCTCCGTAACATGCTGGCACTTGCTTTCCCCTTATAATTTCTTCTACTGCCCAAAGTCTTTAGAGTACTGTATATTTAATGCTTTCATTTTTCTACCTTCATTCATTCATTGACACGTGTGAATTTTGTTCCAGCCATTTTGTTGAAACTCTTCTCTTGAATTACAATGATCTATTTGATTTATGACTTCAGTAACAAGTGACAGAAATCATATTCACCCTGTAGAAAGTGGATTCAAAGGAAAAAAAGAAAAAAAGAAATAGAGATCAGGAAAGAAGGAAGAAAAGAGAAAGAAAGAAGGAGAGAGAGAGAGAAAGCCAGCCAGTTGCAAAACTGAAGAGTAGATTGGGATTAAAATGTATCCTCTCTCGGCCGGGTGCAGTGGCTCACGCCTGTAATCCCAGCACTTTGGGAGGCCGAGGTGGGCGGATCATGAGGTCAGGAGATCGAGACCATCCTGGCTAACACAGTGAAACCCCGCCTCTACTAAAAAAATACAAAAAATTAGCCAGGTGCGGTGGCGGGTGCCTGTAGTCCCAGCTACTCGGGAGGCTGAGGCAGGAAACTGGCCTGAACCCGGGAGACGCAGCTTGCAGTGAGCCGAGATAGCGCCACTGCACTCCGGCCTGGGCAAAACAGCGAGATTCTGTCTCAAAAAAAAAAAAAATTATTCTCTCTCACACAGTCTTTCTTCATGCTGTGGCAGAGTGTCTCCTAACATCACAATTTCCTTGCCACTTTCAAATAGAAGAGAATAAAAAACCATCATTCCTGATAGCTACTGCAATAATATGCAGTATACATGATTCAACTCAGGTTGTGTACTTGTTTCTGAATAAATCACTGTGGACAGGGTCACACCTTTAGGACTGAAATCCTAGATGAAGTAAATCCTCCTTTAACCACATGGACTGATCAGAATTATTGTAGAACGTGGGAGCTGTAGCTCACCAAAGAAGCCAATTTATAATGGTGGAAAATTTGATGTCTCATATTCCTAAGAGCCAAGCTAATAGCTTCCTCATAGCCTCACCTCCTATCTCTGTCCAATATTCACAGCATTGACCAAATTTACCTTTTCCGAAACATATTCTTGTTGTTTTCTGTGAGAAACTGATTTTTAGGGTTGTTACTGTCTCTTGACTGCTCCATTTTTTTCTTTTTCTAGGAGTTTTTCCTTGTATGCTCTATACATTTTTTTGACCTATATTTTTCTCTTTTTTTCTTTCTTTTTTTTGAGATGGAGTCTCTCTCTGTCCCCCAGGATGGAGTACAGTGGTGTGATCTCGGCAAATTCTACTGCTAGGGTTCAAGCGATCCTCCTGCCTCAGCCTCCATATTAGCTGGGATTACCGGCACTTGCCACAACTCCCGGCTAATTTTTGTAATTTTAGTAGAGATGGGGTTTCACCATGTTGGCCAGGCTGGTCTGAAACTCCTGACTTCAAGTGATCTGCCCGTCTTGGCCTCCCAAAGTGCTGGGATTACAGGCATGAGCCACCACACCAGGTCATTTGTCTCTTTATCTAATCCCAGCTACTCAGGAGGCTGAGGCAGGAGAACCACTTGAACCTGGGAGGTGGAGGTTGCAGTGAGCTGAGATGGCGCCACAGCACTCCAGCTTGGGCTACCGAGTGAGACTCCGTGTCAAAAATAAATAAATAAATAAATAAATAAATAAATAAATAAAAGATCTTATCTACCCCACATTTCTGTTATCAACTCAATGCAACTTCACTGGCAAATTTTTAGCACTTCTTTATTTACCAAGAGCTAGACCTCTTCATTTAAAAGTCTAGTAGGCTCTTCAAACCAAGAATGACTAAAGCAAAATTCAGCATCTTCCTCCTCTAATGTCTGTCTGTCTCCTCTCTGTTTTCTTATTTCATTGGGTAAAATTTCCTAACACTCAGTAAGAAATTTTCAAGCCATTTTAGGAATGTTCCTCCTTTATTTTGTAGGCATTAGCATTCACTTCCACATCTGGTACAGCGGAGAAAGATTAATTTTGCCTAGAAAAGATATATGAGTTTTGTCATAGAATAATAAATAGTTCTTAAAACATATGAAAGTCAAATATGACACACAGACTGGGAAGGTGAAAGATATTCTAAGAAAACTAATCAGCATGAATAAAGATGTTGAATTATTTGTTATGTTAAAAAAATCACTTTATATGACTGAGGCATAGGCTGAATGTGGTTGAGGAGACTTGCAGTTAATAATTACTCTCAGTTTTTGTTTTACTGAGAAAGTCTTCATGTCTTCTTCATTTCACTGATTTCTAGATGGTTGAATTGTATGGAATTCTAGATTGTTGGTCTTTTTCAACACTTTAAAAATTTTTAATACAATATTCTTTTGTAAAAAATAAACAGGGTTGGTTGGTTGGTTTGTTTTACAACTGAGCAACTAGCCTATGTTGCCCAGGCTAGTCTTGAACTCCTGGACTCAAGCGATCTTCCTGCCTCGGCCTTCCAAAGTGCTGAGATTAGAGGTGTGGGCTACCATGCCTGGCCAATTTTAACACTTTTAGTATTTCACTCCCTTCTTTTCCAGCTTCTCAGATCCCTTTTGTTCTTGAAATTGCTTTGTTGGTATGGTTTCTAAGGAGAAGTTGGTAGTAATTCTTATCCTGTTCTTCCACAGGTGAAGTATTTTTTCCTCTTTGGTTTCTTTCAATATTTTACGTTGCCTTTGGCTTTCTGCAGTTTAAATATGATATGTGTGGGTGTTGTTTTTAATTTGTTTTGTATTTATCCAGATTGCTGTTTTCTGAGTTTCTTAGACCTGTGGTTTGATGTCTGTCATTAATGTTGGAAAATTCATGGCCATCATTACTTCAAGTATTTTCACTGCTTTATGTTCTCTTTCTTCTTCTGGTATCCTGGTATTCCAATTACTTATCTGGTATACCTTTTGAAATAGTCCCACACATCTTTGATGATCTGGTTTTTGTTTTGGTTTTCATTATTTTTTCCCCTTCTTTGCATTTTGGCGTGGAAAGTTTCTATTGATCTGTCTTCAAGTTTATGAATTCTTTCCTCATCTGTGTTGAATCTACTGTGAAGCCCATCAAAACATTTGTTATATCTGTTACAGTGTTGTTTTTATTTTGGCTATTTCCTTTTTGCATTGTTTTGTTTGCTTGCTTTTTAGAGTTTCTATCTCTTTGCTTATTTTACCTGTCTGTTCTTACAGGTTGTCTGCTTTTTCTACTCTATTTCTTAACATATTAATCATAGTTATTTTACATTTTCTGTTTGAGAATTCCAATATCTGTGCTATATCTGAGTCTGGGTGTGATTTTTTTGTGTTTCTTTCTTTAGCTTGTGTTTTTTGTTGCCTTTTGACATGTCTTGTATTTTTTTTGTGGAATGCTGGATATGTGGTGTTGACTATTAAGAACTGAGATAAACAGGTCTTTTAGTGTGAGGATTTATGTTATTCTTGTTAAGAGTTGGTTGTTCATTTTTCATGTTTGCTGTAAATAGGTGCTGTAATGTGGCTGTAGTTGCCATAGGTTTCAAATTCCTCTGTTCTCCTTGTTTTTGTCTTCTATCCTGACTTTGGGCTTTCCTAAGCACTCCTTCTCAGAGAGAGTGTCTCATGCAGTTCTTTCAGCTGTTATCCACTGTTATTATACTGGATCCCTGGTGGCCTGGTCATAAGATGTGGGGAATAGAAGTAGTCTTAATCTTATAATCAAATATAAGTCTTTTATTGGGTCTGTTTGTCAGGGCCAACCAAACCCTGTGATGTTTATAAGTGTTTCTCTGGTGATATACGTGTTTCTGGCTGCAGTGCTCCTAATGTATTTTCTGGAAACCCTGACCCTAGACCGTATCTCTCACTTACGTGAGACAGAAAAGCTAGAAGGAGCTGGAGTGTGATGAATTTTTTTCCTCCAGCTAGAACAGGGTCTGGCAAAATGTTTTCCCCTTGAGAGTAGGTGTTTGTGATGAAGTAGGCGCTGGGAGTGTATATAACAATGATTACACTTCTCCTCCCCTTGCCAGAGATAATCATGGATTTTGTATCAGGTCTTCATCATGAAATTTTGATTCCTAGAAGTAAAGCCTATAAAATTATAGGACACCCCTATCAATGTGTCCCCCAGAAGTTTCTCACTCTCAAACTAGTCTATACCCAGTCTCCAGCAATTCATCTAAATTACCACTTAAGGAATTCTGTCAGTTTATTGTGCCAGCAGCTTCTGCTCTAGTAGGCCTTATGTATGATCCTCTGGATGTGTTTGTCTTTCTTAAATTTTGGTGGAGCAATTTGTCCTGCAATCTCAGTTCTCCGATGGGTCAAAAAAGATGGTTGATTTTAAGTCTGTCCAGCCTTTTCTTGTTGCATGGATGGGAATTGTGCTTTCAAGCCTTTTTTATGTAGAAGATGAAACTGGAAGTCAGTAATTTAATTTGACATTTTTGATGATCAAGGCCAAGAGAAACACTTTCTAACTCCTTTGCACCATTTGTGTGCCTATAATATATTATTAAAAGAGGACCTGTCTTAGATCTCCTATACCTAGAGTAGTAGTTGACCTATGTTTTGGTGATTCATATGTACTGTATTTTTTCTTTTAGATACTTTCTAAGAAATGAAACTAAGGGAAAAATTTATCATAGGATACTCATAAAAAGAGAAATAAAAAGTGTTTTTAGGAGATATTTCCTAAATCTACATGATTTATAAAATAAATCTACATAATAAATTACTACTCAGTTAATACCATTTATATATAATTAATATAATCTGAGTATTGCTTTCTATAAATCCTAACGCCATATAAAAAGAAAATACCAGAAACTTAGAGTGGGTGAATGTGCATCAGAATCACCTACAGATCTTGTTCATTCCAGAGTGGATTCTCAGGCCAAGTTCCCAGAGATTCTGACTGAGTAAGCTGGAATAAACCAGAGAACCTGCCTCTTTATTTGAGAAGCACTCTATATAAATGTAATACAGGTGACCCACTCTTTAAGAAGTTGTACCCTAGAGAAAGGGATTCCTATATGTTCTTGTCTGTTGTCTCATTTGGGTTTTAGACATGTGTTGGATTAGGGTTGATTCATACTTGAGTTTTATAACAGGAACGTGAATTTCCAATATTCTATGCTGTTGGTTACATAACCGTATACTTTTGAGATAAGAAATATGGAAGGCAGAGCAGTGCTCTTGTGGTGAACGTTGCGGAGCCTGAATGTGTGAGCAATTGGAGAATCCTCCCACTTCTGCAAGGAGGTGGGTCACAGGAGGGCTTGATACAGTCAAGGCACATTTTTTTCCCTTTAAAATTTCGCTTATATTGGTATTTGTGAACTCATTTAAAATATCCAATATCTACACTATCTTATGTGTTTCCTAAGATAAATGACTTTGTCCTGAAACATCGTAAGGGTAAATGTTACTTTTGTCTTTTACATAAATTGCTCTGCTTGAGGGCTGAATAAAATTTAAAAAAATGAAAACGTAGGCATAGAAGGGAATTCATTATCATGAATTCAGTTCTCATAAAGAATTGATGTTACAAAATTTGAGCTAATGGAGGAAAGCCTCTTTTTATGGGGAATGGATTTTACATTGAAATTGTAGGAGGCAGTATGTTTTCATGGGAAAAAAAGCATGGGCTTTAGAGTTACACACTCACACATATAAATCTTGGCTCTGTTAATTAAGGCATTAGCTGCTTAGTGTTTTGTGTCTTAATGTCTTTGTGCTTCATTTTGTCATCTTTACATAGAGAGATAATAATGTACTTTACAGGGCACTGTGAGGATTAGTATTTTTATTAACAAAGAAGGAAAGAAAGATGAGAAAAGAGATAGAAAGACACTGGGGGAGAGAGAGAAAGGCTTTCTTCTCCATCATCCATTTCCCTGTCTCCTCTAAATAGTATAGTGATCTTTGGGACTAGGCATGAAAGGAAAAATATTTAAAAAAATAAAAAATAAATAGTATGCTGACCTTTTCTATTTTTTATTTAAAAGCAAAAATATAATCTTTAAAAATATAATTTAGATATTGTCAATACTGAAGTATAGTATTAGGTTGGTGCAAAAGTAATTGCAATTTTGCCATCACTTTTAATGACAAAAACTGAGATTACTTTTGCACTAGCCTAATAGTGTCTCATGGACAAAATCTATAACTATGCAAGATTTATGAAACAATTCTCCATATCATACAAGAGCCAATGAGTCCTATTTCTATTAGGAAAAAAAAAATACTAGTAGTAAACTTCTACAATTGAAGTCAGAATGCTGGACTTCTTTTTTAGAGATGAACACCTCTAAAAGATCTCATCTCTTTTAGAGATGAACATCTTAAATTGCAAGCTGACATTCCTATGAGTGGTATTACCTTGAGGAGGTCTCTTATGTTGATGAGGTCTCCTATGCTCTAATTGTTTGGTTGTATGAAAGACCCATAAGAAGTGAACAATAATTTTAGGTTAAGAAATCATCTACCTTATTTTGACATTATTTTCCAGATTTTATATATGAGATAACTAAAACTCAGAGAAATTTTATGACTCATCAAAACTTCAGAGGAGATGACAAAAACTAGCGTTTGTTTTTCTTTTTTTTTTTTGCACAGTGCTTAGGCATGCAAATCAGCAGCATGGTATCATCTAAAAAGCATTGTTTTAGAACCAGACAGTACTAGTGAAAAATTTCAGTTCCTTCATTTCTTAGCTCTGAAGTCTTATACAAGTTAGACTCCTTGAATCTCAATTTCCTCACCTTTAAAATAGTAAAAAAGCATACCTAGCTTGTGACTTTGTGCAAAGGTTGAAAGTAATTTACATTAATTATCTGACATGTAGAGAGTGTTTAATAACTTGTAGCTGTACTCACCGGAGTCAAAGAAGCTACATGTAAAATCAGATTAAATATCTTCCTGCTTGGCTGGAAGGATGTCTCATTGCCTTAGCAAGAATTTGCTTTCAAATAACAGTATCTAGTCAAACTTGCTTCAGAAAAAATTAAAGCTATCTAAAAGATGCTGAGATGTTTTCTGGAACATGTTGCTTCCAGTGGGACAGAATTTTTACTGCTTTATTGCCTAGGAGTGTGCTTGGTATATTTAAATAATGCTTAATAATTATTGTTAACTAAATAAATATGGGTCTACGATAGTATTTTTCAACTTTTTTTCATTATCGTCCTCCTAAGGAGCCATGTTAGATGTCCTTTCCTGATTATCTCCCTCCTTATGAAACTAAATACTGATAAATATGATTTTTTCAGGTAGGCTTGAGCTTTGGAGTGCCAAAATTATTGCAAAATTTAAGATTTTATTGCCATCTCCCATCCAAGAACCATTTTTCCCTTGGAAGTGATTTTACCACTGTTGAGAATTCATGGGCTAGAAGGACTAAAAGAAGAAATAAAAGAGCACTCTCTTTCTCAATGGTCTTTAATTCCTAGTTTTCTCGAAACAACTATCTATTTATTTATTTATTTATTGAGACAGGGTCTTACTCTGTTGCCCAGGCTGGAGTGCAGTGGTGCACTCTTGGCTCACTGCAACCTCCGCCTCCTGGGTTCAAGTGATTCTCGTGCCTCAGCCTCCTGAGTAGCTGGGATTACAGGTGCATGCCACCACACTTGGCTACTTTTTGTATTTTTTGGTAGAGATGGGATTTCACCATTATGGCCAGGATGGCCTTGAACTCCTGACCTCAGGTGATCTGCCTGCCTTGGTCTCCCAAAGGGCTGGGATTACAGGCGTGAGCCACCATGCCTGGCTAAACAACCACTTCTACTCCTTTCTCTGAACATACATCTTCTCTTTTACACTAGCTCCTTGGCTCCAATCTTAGCTTTATATCACTTTATCGTACAGATTTTTAAGAGACATATCAGTCTCCCAGTTCCAATTCCAAATTTCTAGAATTTTAGAGGCTGAGATTTTGTTTGGTGTTTTTCTTTCAACTCAATCAAGTAGGGATACATGCTGTTCACATGCTGTCCCTTGATAGTTTACTTTGTCACTATCGCTATCTCTACAGACTGTTTTCTTTTTCCTTAGCCAGCTGTCACTTTACCCAGATTCATTGTGTTTGATTCATAATGTGTTTGGGTGTGGGTAGCAGAGTCCTTCACTAGTTGTATTAGTCTGTTCTCACATTGCTCTAAAGAACTACCTGAGACTGGGTAATTTATAATGACAAGAGGTTTAATTGACTCACAGTTTCACAGGCTGTACAGGAGGCATGGCTGGGAGGTCTCAGGAGACTCACAAACATTGTGAAAGGCAAAGAGGAAGGAGGCACAACTTACATGGCTGGAGAAGGAGGAAGAGAGAGAATAGGAGGAGGTGCTACATGCTTTTAAACAACCAGATCTTATGAGAACCCACTATCATGAGAACAGCAAGGGGAAAATCTGCCCCCATGATCCAGTCACCTCCCACTGGGCCCCTCCTTCAACACTGGGGATTATGATTCAGGCATAAGATATGGGCAGGGACACAAATCCAAATCATATCACTAGTCCTGCTGCTTCGGATGACCAACGACTATGGTTCCTATCATTAACCAAGAGAGAGCTAATTAGGCTTCACTGCTTTTTCTAAAACTCAAATAAATAAATCTGAGAGAGTTCCAGAGGCCACTACATGGATGGTCATACCAAAAACAAAAGATGCAATCCTTCTTGTTTTGCTATAGGCAGAATTATCACCTTTTTTAGGACTGCAATATTTAGGGTCTTAGTTTTCATTTTAAGAAAACATATTGATGTATGTTTACAAGGATTTTTGGTTGGTACTCTACTTTCTGGAGACTACACCCTTTTTCTTTTCAGTCTCTAGACTTATAATCATATTAAAGCATTAAAAGTGTCATGTTTAAATGTTGCAGCAGAAACATTACCAGCTAGTCCAATGATTCATGGGAAATTTTTGAGTGCGTTATAAACAGCTTCATAAAAAAGCAGTGCCAGTTATTCCCCAAATATAATAATGTAGCCTTTATAGAGAGACCTGTTATACGTGATATGCACTTTTGTGTGAGCAGCCATGTGAAGATGTATACTTTCATTCTAAGTAGAGCATTTTTGTCCACAAATTTTGTGCATGATGGCTCAGATTCCAGTTTCCAACGAAGTACATAAATAGTTGTACTTTATTTTATGAGTAGCTAAGACTATCCTTCAAGATGCCTCATGGCATCTTGAATGCCACACAGAATACCTACAGAATGCATACTTGAATGCATACAAAATGGTGTAAGCCATTCTGAACATTTTACTCATAACCAATAGGCTATCTCTTTTTGGATAATGACAACTAGGAGAAAATGCAGGAGCTGTACATCATTGCTTTAATAAGACATAAAAAGGACTGTGGCAAGACTACTTATGTTCTAAATTTAAAACACAAGCTTTGAGAGAATTTTTGAGAAAGAATCATAGTGGAGGTTTAGTCTGCCATCTTTCTTACCTGCCAGCCCGCAAGAGACATATAGAAATCTGATAATGACTGCCAGTTTTTTAAATTAATGAGTAAACTTTTAACTTCTGTGTCATATTTTAAAAATAATCATAGCCAGGTGCAGTGGCTCACGCCTGTAATCCCAGCAGTTTGGGAGGCTGAGGCGGGTGGATCACGATGTCAAGAGATTGTGACCATCTTGGCCAACATGGTGAAACCCCGTCTTTGCTAAAAATACAAAAATTAGCTGGGCATGGTGGCATGCACCTGCAGTTCCAGCTACTTGGGAGGCTGAAGCAGGAGAATCACTTGAACCCGGGAGGTAGAGATTGCAGTGAGCCGAGATTGCGCCACTGCACTCCAGCCTGGCAACAGAGCAAGAGCTAGACTCCGTCTCAAAAAAAAAACATAAATTACTTAGTATTTTCTAATTCTGTGAAGGACTAGGGTCCTTCATAGAGTGGATTGTCCCATCCCTTGAATCTGGACTGGCCTTGTGTCTTGCTTCGGATAATAGAACATGATAGAAGTGAAGATGTCTAAGTTCTGGGTCTGGGATTTGAAGAGATACTACACACTTCAACTTATGCTCTTGCATATCTATTACCATATGAATAAGACCACAGTAGCCTGCTAGAGGATAAGAAGCCATGGAACAGAGACAAGCCATTCTAGCTGAAGTTTCCTGCTGACCCGGCAGCTGGCCTCAAACTCATGAGAGACATATGAGTGACCCAGATAATACCAGAAGAAATACTGTCTAACTAAATCTTACTTAAATTTAAACCCACAGAAACATGAGCTAAATACATGGTTGCTGTTTTGAGCTACTATGTTTGGGGGTAGTTTGGTTTAGCAGAGGCTATCTGATACAGCTCCTTTGGGTGAGGGGCTTCCTAGATTATTGTGTCTTTATCCATTTGGCTGATATCTTGGCATACACCATAAATTAGTTTAGCATATATTTTTGGTTACGGATGTTTTGCAGGCACCTACAACACCATTTTTACAGAAATGTGGAGATGTTGTTGATAATCAGTGATTTACCTTTCCTGTATTATAAATGCATTCCTAGGGTCTACCCTTCTAAATTTTCTTAGCCATTGTCAGCATCTGTAATCTGGTGATTATCTAAGTTAGATCAATCAATCAATAGCTGCAGTGCCATCCTACAAGAAATACTAGTGAGCTGGAAACTTCCACTACCATGTTCTGCTCCAACAGTGCTGTCTGTGCCTCTACCAGCAACACTATTAACCTGCATAAACTCCATGTATGACTTCACTGGCCACGTCTCCCTTTATGATAAGAGTAATTGTTTATATTAGTGGATTTTAGTTTGTTCAGGCTGACTTTTAGGAGGCCACTCATCAAAAAAATGTATGTTCAATATGACTAAATTACTAACACACAGTGATTTCTGAATGAAACTATAACAGGATGACTACGTGTTGCTCACATTTTAGTGTCTCAACAGCACTCAACATTCCAACATTGAGAACCCTTACTTATATATTTTTTCCTGGTTTCACAGATAGCAAACTGTTCTACATATGGAATGTCCATGTCTATTTCTCTTAAATTTTTTCTTCTTGCCCTGGCCCACCATAACTCCAAACTCCATACAGTGTCCTTCTGTAAACCTAATATTGATGCTTGTTTAAGTAAATTAGAATATGAAATGAGAGATGTTCTAAACTTCTGCCAACTCTTGGAATGACGATAATCATTTGCCAACTAGGACGGGCACAATTTTGAAAATTGACCCTAGAAACTTTTTGTTTCCCCTCTAACACTCATAAATAACTTAACTGTTTTCATCATTAAGGTGTCATCTTCACTGGTTGAGAAAAGTGAAGAAAACTTAGGTGGTTTTGAGGAGATAGGTTTGAAGATGTTACTGTTAGATGTTACTTCTATATTTACTTAAAAACTATGGTAAGGGGACACAAAGGATACAAAAATCATTAGCAGCATATGCTTATCCACAGAGAGTAAAATATTATTCAAACAAGAATCAAACTATTTTGCACCTACATGATTACTGCTGTGTTGGCATGGGTATATGACTGCTTTCTTTATTTTCTTTTTTTCTCTTCTTCTTCTTTTTTTTTTGTTTTTTTGACAGAGTTTCACTCTGTCTCCCAGGCTGGAGTGCAGTGGCACAATCTGGGCTCACTGCAAACTCTGTCTCCTGTGTTCAAGCTATTCTCATGCCTCAGCCAACCAAGTAGCTGGGATTACAGGTGTGTGATACCATGTCTGGGTAACTTTTGTATTTTTAGTGGAGACAGGGTTTCACTATGTTGGCCAGGCTGGTCTTGAACTCCTGGCCTCAAGTGATTCACCCACCTTGGCCTCCCAAAGTGCTGGAATTACAGGCCTGAGCCACAGCACTTGGCCTCATGACTGCTTTCTATATTGGCAGTCACCTGGCTGATGCACTGAATTTATCCTGATGCATTCTGTTTTCTTTTCTTCCATTGTGACTTCCAAGTAGTGACCTTCAAAGCTGTATTAGTCTGTTCTCACACTGCTAATAAAGACATACCCAAGACTGGGTAATTTATAAAGAAAAAAGGTTTAATTGGCTCACAGTTCAGCATGGGTGGGGAGGCCTCAGGAAACTTACAATCATGGTGGAAGGGGAAGCAAACACGTCCTTCTTCACATGGCAGCAGCAAGGAGAAGTGCCAAGCAAAAGGTGAAAAAGCTCCTTATAAAACCAACAGATCTCATGAGAACTCACTCACTACCACAAGAACAGCATGAGGGTAACTGCCCTATGATTAAATTACCTCCCACCAAGTCCCTCCCATAACATATGGGGATTATGGGAACTAGAATTCAAGATGAGATTTGGGTGGGGACACAGCCAAACCATATCACCAGCTTACATTTGTCCTCTGAGTTGTACCAATGGTGTCCACTTTACCAGCTCCTAGACTTTCTAGGTCATGGCTCTGTCTTTGCTTCATATTTACCTTTCATGTTAGATGACAACCATTTCTAAGCTAGTACATCTCAGACTTGATGTGTATCTAATGCCCTAACAGTAGATGATCTCCTGATTAAATCCCAATAAGCAGATATTACTTCTTATAGGTTCAATATCCTGGGTACCTGTTCTAGGATGTGGAGTCTCTTTACTAGCCTTTCTGCCTTTCTGCCTAGAGGTTTCTTTATAATTCCTTATGTCATTTCTTACACTTTATGGCCAGAATTGTCCATTGGTTCCTGAAGTATACTCAAAAATCCCAATGGCATTTCCTCTGGAACCCAAACCATTTAGGTGGGTCATAACATTTATCAAGCTCCTTCAAGCTGTTTTCTTGATCACATTATCTCTGCTTGTTGCCCAACATTATTCTCTAACCTAGAATTTTTTTGGAATCAAGATAAGGTTACTCAACGAATTGGGGCAAGTTGGCCAACTAGAAGCAGCTGTGGTTCATGGCACTCACAGAGGGGAACAAAAGGGGCAAGTGAATACAGTACCTTCATCTGAAATATCCAGGTACTCGCACTGGGAGTAATCAGGAAAACAACCCACAAAGAATGAAGAAAAGATCAGGGTGGGGCGATGGCCCACCCAGGAGTGACATGGCGCCAAGGGAATCCCCACCCCCCTGCCCAGGGAAGTGGTGAATGATTGTGTAGCCCCAGGAAACCATGCTTCTCCCACAGATCTTTGTAACCCTTGGAGCAGGGGGATCCCCTCATGAGCCCGCACCACCAGAGCCTTGGGTCTGACACACAGAGCTGTGTGGAGTCTTGAGCTGTTCTGGTGCAGACCTAGATCCAAGAGCTTTATATACTCTGGCCCTGGGATCCCTGGCAAAGGTGTCTGTAGCTCAGGCAAGGCGGGAGGTCCATATATACCCCTAAGAAGGGGGCTGAATCCAGGGGGCTGAACAGCATCGTTCTGCAGGGCACTTCCACAGCAACTCACAAGATAAGACCCACTGGCTTGGAATTTCAGCCAGCCACTGAGAATAGGGTGAAGCTTGCCTGAGACAGGGTAAAGCCCCTGGGAGGAGGGGCAGGCTGCCATCTCTGCCGTTTGGTTGACTCAGCCATTCTAGTCTGTGGGCTTTAGAGAGTCCAAATAGTCTTGACAAGGAAGGGTCCCACCAGCATAGCACAGCTGCTTTGCCAGAACATGACCAGACTGCTTCTTTAAGTAGGACCCTGATCCATTCTTCCTCACTGGGCAAGACCTCCCAGCTGGGGCATCTAGCCACCCCTGCCTGTATTCTATGGACAGAGGTCTGATCTTTTTCTGGGAGAGAGTGCCTCGGGAGAGGGGTGGTCACCACCTTGGTTGTTTAAAATACTTGGCTGTTCCAGACTGCAGGCTTTGGAGAGTCCAAGCCAACAGGGGCAGAGAGAGTTCCCCAGCATGAGGCGTTGCCAGACTGCTTCTCTAAGCAGGATCCTGATCCCCTACTCCTTATGGGGTGGGGTATTTCAGCTGGACCCTCCAGCCACCCTGGCCCATATTCTATAGCCCACAGTTCTAATTTCTCCCTGAAACGGAGTGCCCAGGGGAGGGGCAGGCTACCACCCTGGCTATTTGGGCATCTCAGCCAGTCCAGCCTGTGGTCCTGGAGAGCTCAGATCAATCAGGGGCTGAAGGGATCCCCAACACAGCACAGCTGCTCTACCAAAGAGTGGGCAGACTGCTCCTTTAAATGGGTTCCTGGTCTCCTCCCCGTGATTGAGTGAGACCTCCCAACCAGGGTCTCCAGCCACTTCCTACAGGTGCATTGGGGCAGGCAACATGTCAGTACCACCCTGGGATGGAACTTCCAGAGGAGGGAGCAGGCTGCCATCTTTGCTGTTTCGCAGCCTTCACTGGTGACAACTCCAGGCACAGGAAAAACCAAGGTGACTATGGTCTGGAGTGGAATCCCAGCAAACTACAGCAGTGCTATGGAAGAGTGGCCAGACCACTAACAGGAAAAACAAACAAACAAATGCAAAAAAAAAAAAAAAAAAAAAAAAAAACCGCAAAAACCCTGTCCAAAGGTCAGCAACCTCAAAAATCAAAGGTACATAAGCCCACAAAGATCAGAAAAAATCAAGGCAAAAACACTAAAAACTCAAATATCCTGAGTACTTCTTTTCCTCCAAATGACTGCAACACCTCTTGAGCAAGGGCTCAGAACTAGGCTGAGGCTGATATGGCTGAAATGACAGAAGTAGGCTTCTGAATGTGAATAAAAATGAACATTGCTGAACTAAAGTAGCATGTTGTAATCCAAAACAAGCTAAGAATCATGATAAAATAATGCAGGAGCTGAAAACCAAAATAGCCAGTTTAGAGAGAAACATAACCAGCCTGATAGAGCTGGAAAAAACATACAAGAACTTCACAGTGCAATCACAAGTATTAATAGCAGAATAGACCAAGAGGAGGAAAGAACCTCGGAGCTTGAAGACTCTCTTTCTTAAATAGGACAGGCAGACAAGAATAGAGAAAAAAATAAAAATGAATGAACAAAACTGCCGAGAAATATGGGATTATGTAAAGATACTGAGTCTACAACTTATTGGTGTACCTGAAAGAGATGAGGAGAATAAAACCAATTTGGAAAACATACTTCAGAATATCATCCTGGAGAACTTCCCCAACCTAGCAAGAGAGGCCAACATTCAAATTCAGGAAATCCAGAGAACCCCAGTAAGATGCTGTACAAGAAGATCATCCCCAAAAGACATAATTATCAGATTTTCCAAGGTTGAAATGAAAGAAAAAATGTTAAGGGCAGCCAGAGAGGAAGGCCAGATCACCTACAAAGGGAAGCCCATCAGACTAACAGCAGACATTTCAGCCGAAACCCTACAAGCCAGAAGATATTGGGAGCCAATATTCAACATCCTTAAAGAAAAGAATTTCTAACAGAGAATTTCATATCTGGCCGAACTAAGCTTCCTAAAGGAAGGAAAAATAAGATCCTTTTCAGACAAGCAAATGGCCATGGGCGGCCCCTGAGGAGAAAAGTCTCCTTATTGCCTTCATGTCTTTATGCCCCAAGAGCATAACTGCTCAGCGGCATCTCACAGGTTGCTCAGGGAGATAACACTCCCTTGAAGGAGTGGAGTATAATTAAACATCTTGGCTCCTCCTGAAACCCGCTCCCACCCATTTCAGTCCCGATAAGTTAAAAATCTTAAGTAGTTTAGACACACGCCTTTGCTCAAGGAAATTCACAGAAACCACCACTGCTAAACATCTTACGGAATGACTCAGGAGTTCTCCTTCACTGATTAATCCTTTTCCTCATCTTCTCCCATCTGCCCTAAGAACAAAGAGCTTGTAAACCAATACATTGGGTGGACCCAAGACTTCTGGGCAGTGAGCAAGCCTCTCATGCTCCCGTCCCCTGGACCCACTTATTCTGTCTCTTTCTAACTCCTTTGTTTCCACTGGACTCGGGGTACCCGCTGGGTGGTGTGGGGCTGGTTTCCCCAACAAGCTGGACCATCCTGGCCAGCATGGTGAAACACTGTCTCTAGGGATCTAGAACTAGAAATACCATTTGACCCAGCCATCCCATTACTGGGTATATACCCAAAGGACTATAAATCATGCTGCTATAAAGACACATGCACACGTATGTTTATTGCGGCACTATTCACAATAGCAAAGACTTGGAACCAACCCAAATGTCCAACAACAATAGACTGGATTAAGAAAATGTGGCACATATACACCATGGAATACTATGCAGCCATAAAAAATGATGAGTTCGTGTCCTTTGTAGGGACATGGATGAAACTGGAAAACATCATTCTCAGTAAACTATCACAAGGACAAAAAACCAAACACCGCATGTTCTCACTCATAGGTGGGAATTGAACAATGAGAACTCATGGACACAGGAAGGGGAACATCACAGTCCGGGGACTGTTGTGGGGTTGGGGGAGCGGGGAGGGACAGCATTAGGAGATACACCTAATGCTAAATGACGAGTTAATGGGTGCAGGAAATCAACATGGCACATGGATACATATGTAACAAACCTGCACATTGTGCACATGTACCCCAAAACCCTAAAGTATAATAAAAAAAAAAATAAAATAAATAATTAAAAAAAAAATACAAAAACTAGCCAGGCATGGTGGCACGTGCCTGTAATCCCAGCTACTCGGGAGGCTGAGGTGGGAGAAGGCTGAGGCGGGAGAACTGCTTGAACCCAGGAGGCGGAAGCTGCAGTGAGTTGAGATCACGCCACTGCACTCCAGCCTGGTGACAGCGAGACTCCATTTCAAAAAATAAATAAATAACAAAGCTGGAGACATCACTCCACCTGACTTCAAACTATACTACAAGTCAGCAGTAACCAAAACAGCATTGTACCGGTACAAGAACAGACAAGTAGGCAAATGGAATGGAATGGTGAACCCAGAAATGATACCATACACCTACAACCACCTGATCTTTGACAAACCTGACAAAAAGGAGCAATGGGGAAATCATTCCCTATTTAATAAATGATGCTGGGAGTACCGGCTAGTCATATGCAGAAAATTGAAACTGGATGTTTTCCTCAGATCATACACAAAAATCAACTGAATATTCATTAAATATTTAAATGTAGAACACATAACTATAAAACCCTTAGAAGAAAATCTAGGAAATACCATTCAGGACATAAGTACAGACAAAGATTTCATGAAAAGTTGACAAAAACAATTGCACAAAAGCAAAAACTAACAAATGGGATCTAGTTAAACTAAGCAACTTCTGCACACACACCAAAAAACAATCAACAGAATAAACAGCCTACAGAATGAGAGAAAATTTTTGCAATCCATGCATCTGACAAAGGTCTAATATCCAGAATCTATAAGAAACTTAAACAAATTTACTAGAAATAAACAACCCCATTAAAAAGTGGGCAAAGGACACGAACATAAACTTCTCAAAAGAAGACATATATGCAGCCAACAAACATGAAAAAAAAGCTAAACATCACTGACCATCAGAGAAGTGCGTATCAAAACCACAATGAGATACCATCTCACACCAGTCAGAATGGCTATTACTAAAAAGGCAAAAGCAACAGATGCAATAAAGACATTGAATTGAATTAAGAAGCAAAATGGAGGAGTTATTCAAGATACATTTACTACTCCTATTGTCTATTCTGTCAAATGGAGAAAAAGGAATGCTTTTACACTGTTGGTGGGAGGGTAAATTAATTCAACCATTGTGGAAGACAGTGTGGCAATCCTCAAAGACCTAAAAACAGGAATGCCATTGGTCCCAGCAATGAGATTGCTGGGTATATACCCAAAATAATATAAATTGTTCTGTTTTAAAGGTACATGCACATGTACGTTCATAGCAGCACTATTCACAATAGCGAAGATATGGATTCAACCTAAAAGCCCATCAATGATACACTGGATAAAAAAAAGTTACATATATACCATGGAATGCAGCCATAAAAAGGAACGAAATTATGTTCTTTGCTGGGACATGGATGGTGCTGGAGACCATTATCCTTAGCAAGTTAACACAGGAACAGAAAAACAAATACTGTAAGTTCTCACTTATAAGTGGGAGCTGAATGATGAGAGCACATGGATACCTGGGAGAGCACAACACACACTGAGGGCTGTCAGAGTGGGCGGGTGGGTTGGGAGGAGGAAGAGCACCAGCAAGAATAGCTAATGAATGCTGGGGTTAATACCTGGTTGATGGGTTGATCTGTGCAGCAAACCACCATGGCACACATTTACCTATGTAACGAACCTGCAAGTCCTTCACATGTACCCCTGAAATTAAAATAAAAGTTGGAAATAAATTTAAAAACTGTTACTTTACTCACTTGGCCACAAAATTATTGATTCTGCTTATAGATTCCTGCTATTGTGACCAAAATTGATCAAGTAATGATTACCTTCCCTTAGAAACGGATATAGAATCTCTCCAAGATGATCCTACCACTTGACTTCTGGTTATTATAATTTGGATAGGTGCCTCCTTTTCTTCCCCTCCCTCCCCTTTTACATGTCTCAATAGCTTAGGTTTGTATCACAGATGACTTTGGTTGACTTGAAGTCTAAAGTAGGTATCTAAATACTCCCATCTGAGATATTTTGGCTACAGTTGAATTGTAACTTACTTTGGTTTTCAGCTTCTAATTTATACCATAATTTTGCTTTAAATGACTTGTTACCAAGGCATATTTCTGATTAGTAGCTATTAATTTTCTTTTAATTTTATTATTATACTTTAAGTTTTAGGGTACATGTGCACAATGTGCAGGTTTGTTACATATGTATCCATGTGCCATGTTGTTTTGCTGCACCCATTAACTCGTCATTTAGCATTAGGTATATCTCCTAATGCTGTCCCTCCCCCCTCCCCTCACCCCACAACACTCCCCGGAGTGTGATGTTCCCCTTCCTGTGTCCATGAGTTCCCATTGTTCAGTTCCCACCTATGAGTGAGAACATGCGGTGTTTGGTTTTTTGTCCTTGCGATAGTTTACTGAGAATGATGGTTTCCAGCTTCATCCATGTCCCTACAAAGGACATGAACTCATCATTTTTTATGGCTGCATAGTATTCCATGGTGTATATGTGCCACATTTTCTTAATCCAGTCTATCGTTGTTGGACATTTGGGTTGGTTCCAAGTCTTTGCTATTGTGAATAGTGCCACAATAAACATACGTGTGCATGTGTCTTTATAGCAGCATGATTTATAGTCCTTTGGGTATATACCCAGTAATGGGATGGCTGGGTCAAATGGTATTTCTAGTTCTAGATCCCTGAGGAATCGCCACACTGACTTCCACAATGGTTAGACCTAAAACCATTAAAATCCTAGAAGAAAACCTAGGCAATACCATTCAGGACATAGGCGTGGGCAAGGACTTCATGTCTAAAACACCAAAAGCAATGGCAACAAAAGCCAAAATTGACAAATGGGATCTAATTAAACTAAAGAGCTTCTGCACAGCAAAAGAAACTACCATCAGAGTGAACAGGCAACCTACAGAATGGGAGAAAATTTTTGTAACCTACTCATCTGACAAAGGGCTAATATCCAGAATCTACAATGAACTCAAACAAATTTACAAGAAAAAAAAAAACCCATCAAAAAGTGGGCGAAGAACATGAACAGACAATTCTCAGAAGACATTTATGCAGCCAAAAAACATATGAAAAAATGCTCATCATCACTGGCCATCAGAGAAATGCAAATCAAAACCACAGTGAGATATCATCTCACACCAGTTAGAATGGCCATCATTAAAAAGTCAGGAAACAACAGGTGCTGGAGAGGATGTGGAGAAATAGGAACACTTTTACACTGTTGGTGGGACTGTAAACTAGTAGCTATTAATTTTCTATTCAAATTTTATAATAGTATATCAACAGACTAGCAGATAAATTTTGTTTTGTTTGATTCTATG
Organism: Symphalangus syndactylus; assembly: GCF_028878055.3. Lineage (NCBI taxonomy): Eukaryota > Metazoa > Chordata > Mammalia > Primates > Hylobatidae > Symphalangus > Symphalangus syndactylus. Next base: position 103,473,421 of record NC_072437.2, on the reverse strand, counting down.
TATTTGATGGAATGATTGTTTCTAAATGCCTTTGTTAATCATAAAGTTAAATGATTAAGGAAAGCCATTCAGGGATAGTTTTTTAAAAAGCTACTAAAATTTCTGCTGCTTTATTTCATCATGCTTTCCTTTTCTTGCTCAGTAGAAAACACTGAATATTAGAAAAGGAATAAATAACATGTTTTTGGACTCTAAATCATGCTTGCAAAATGTAATTATTTAAGGAGAGAAAGGTAAAGATTTTGACCACAAATCTTTCTCTGGACTTCAAGATTGAGTTTTTTTCTATATAAGCAGTAATAAAATGACAATCGAAAATTTTCAAAGCAAGAGAACTGATGGTAAAATGAAATGAAATTGTTTCTGAATGAAAATCTAAATCTGGTTAAACTTGAGAATATATATATTTGTTGCAGATTTCTTTTTCACCTCCACTGAATCCCTGGTTCCTATCTAGAGTAATGCTTTGCACATAGGATAAATGAAGTAAATATTCATTGAATATTTACTTATTCAATGACCAAGCTCATCACATAACAAAACAATGATTATACTCAAATAGTAAAGTCAATAAATACAGTGAATTGAATTAAGAAGCAAAACAGAGGAGTTATTCTGGATACATTTACCTACTTCCTATTGTCTATTCTATCAAACTCATCTGTATTTAGACAGTTGTTGCTTAAAGATTAGTAACAAGTACATTGCAAATCAAAAACCTATTTGGTAATGTGGATTAATTTTTAGCAACATTTTTGCTTCTGTTATTATTTTAATAACGTGGGTAACAGCAAAGACATTTAAAATGAGAAGGTGTTGTCATTACAAGCTCTTCGATGAAAGAATAAAAGGGATACACTTGTAGATGTCATTTGTTTTCAAAACAATGATTCCCTGTTTTTAACTAGGTTAAGATATTCCTCAAGCTGATTTCATGTTGCATTATCTTTCCATTTATTTACAATATTAGAATAAGAAACTCTAGGCATTTGGAGGGTATTATAACTATTCACTGCTATTTAGTTTCCTTCTACTTCCAAATATTTGGAAGGGAGAGGGGGTTCAAATGTCCTTGCCTGTGAGGCTATGTTACTAGCATTGGCCAAGAAATGATAGTGTAATTTAAACATGTCACTTCAGATGGAAACATTAAGAGTTGGTGTAAATTTATCCATACTCTTCATGCAGTCATGATAACCACTGCATTCCAAATGCTGGAAGCTCCCTCTCCCTGGATTGAGGATAGAAGAAGCAGAGACTTGCACTGAAACTATAAGGATATAGGATAAACATATGAATTTATTGGTTCAAACTCTGCAATTTGAGAATTGTTTGTTAATGCAGCATAAAACACCCTAACCTGACTAACAGATAATAACAGTTGCTTTAGTTTACTCTCCCATTGCTGAGTCCTATGTGATAATCTTAGTAGCTGCAAATAAAGACTTTGACTGAATCAGAATACCTCTTCGTGATCAAAAGTAACATAGAGCAGATGGTACCAACATAAAACTAGTAATATGATGGTAGATTTAACTCCAAATGCATTAGTTGTATTCTTAAATATGAATAAATTACATACTTCAATTTAAGGATAAAAATTCTCAGGCAGGGCAAAAACCAAACACCCAACATAACGAATTACTAAAGGAACACCTTAACTTTAAGCATACCTAAATATAGGAAGTAAGTGATTTGGAAAGTATAGTCTGTGAAAATTGGGAAAAGGGAATGTGAGGCAAAAAAATCATTATAGATAGGTAAAGATGGAAAGCCAGATTACCAGCACTGAGGGAAAAAATAGACAAGTACAAAATTATAATACACATCTGAGTAATTTATATTAATAGAAAGTAAATAAAAATAAGAAATGACATAGAAAATTTGACGATCATAATGAACAAGTTTGACTTTCTGATATATACAAAACAATATACCCAACAATTTCAAAATGCGCATTCTTCTCTAGTGGCACATAGGACACTTAAAAACATTGACTATAGGATGAGCCCCCAAAAATCTCAAAATTTGTGAATGTGGGTTCATTGATTGTAACAAGTGTCCCACTGTGGTGTGGAATATTGAGAATGATGGAGGTTGTACATGTGTAGGGGCAAGGACTACATGGGAACTCTCTCTCCTTTTAATTTTTCTGTGAACATAAAACTGTTCTAAAAATAATGTATTTTTGAGAAAAGTTATTTAGAAAATAAAACAGGATATTTTGTCTGCTCACAGTGCAGTTGACCTAGAAATAAATAACAAAACCCCCCTAAACTAAAAAATTTCCGAATGTTTGAACATCTACTAATATACTTCTCAATAAACTTTAATTAGGATGTTAGAAAACAGTAGATATTCAAAACATTTTGAGCTGGATAATAAAAATATGGCATATGAAATATACAAAGCACAGCTAAAACCATGCTTAAAAAAAGGGTTATAGCATTACATGTGTATGTGAGAAAAGAAGAAAATTTGAAAAGTATTCATCGAAGTGGCCATCTTAAGCAGTTTGAATAAGAACAGCAAATAACACCCAGTGAGGGTATAATAGAAGGAAAAAAAGAGAAGAGCAGAAATTAATGAAAAAGCAACGTACAAAGCTAGAAGTTGGTTCTTTGAAAAAACATAAATTAAAAAAAAATATTGATACATATTAGGTGTATATATTACATATTTTCAGTGTATATGTGATAATTTGATACATTCATATAATCAAGGTAATTGGGATACCTATCACCTATCTTTACTCTAGAAACATTTGAATTATTTTCTAGCTATTTTGAAATGTATAGTCGGTTAATATTAACTACAGTCACTAAATTGATAATTGAACACAAGATCTTTCTGACAATACTAATTAATAAACAAAATAGAAAAAGGGAACAGCAGGCAGGTCTCCGTGGCTAATGTCTGTATTCCCAGCACTTTGGAAGGCCTAGGTGGGCCAATGGCTTCAGCCCAGGAGTTTGAGACCAGCCTGAGAAACATGGCAAAATCCCATCTCTACAAAAAATATAAAAAGTTAGCCAGGCATGGTGGTGCACACCTGTGGTCCCAGCTACTCAGGAGGCTGAGAGGGGAGGAATGCTTGAGTCTGGGAGGTGGAGGTTGCAGCGAGCCGAGATTGCACCACTGCACTTCCAGCATGGGCAATAGAGCCGGACTTTGTCTCAAAAAAAAAAAAAAAAAAAAAAAAAAAAAAGAAAAGAAAAGAAAAAGGTGTAACAAGTAACTAAAACAAGATTTAATAAAAAGCCATCACTGTAGACATTATGGAAAAGTGAGCAAGAGTTTTGTACAAGTTCTTTACAAAAGCAAATAACCAGATTCTAATAAGCCTGTGGAAAAGTGTGCAAATTTTAGGAAAACAGTACTGTATTACTGTACACACTCCATTAAGACATATACAAAAAGGATTAAGCATAGTATATAGTATGTGTTGTCAAGGATGAGGAAAAACTGGAACTCTCATAAACTGCTAGAATGAGTAAAATTTGATAAAATAATTGTGGAAAACTCTTTAACCAGGTGTTCTAAATTTTAAAATATGCATACTCTATAATCAGTAATGCTACTACTGGGTATATATCTTATAAAAGTGTGTTCACATGTGCACCAAAAGACATTAAAGAATGCTTGTAGTGGCATTATTTACAACAGCAACAAACTGGAATAACCTAAATACGAATCTGCAGTAAAATGGCAAAAATACTGATACATGTATTCAATAGAGTATTATGTAGTAGTAAAAAATTCACTGCAGTGGTTTGCTATGCCACAATGAATCTCACAACATAATGGCAAGTGAAAGAAACGTGAGAAAGAAGACATTCTGTACAATTTTTTTATATAAAACTCAAAACCAGGCAACTCGAATCTCTGTTGTTTTGGTTTAATAAGTTGTTAATGTTGGGAAAGACTGCAAATATAATAACTGAAAGAGGGCAGAAGTGGAGTTAAGAAGTACAGTTTAGATGTATACACTTCTATTTGTATGTTTAAATATATATATATAAAACAGTCAAAATAAGTATATTCCCATATTAGTAATTCTTTATTATTGTACTTTAAATTTTAGGGTACATGTGCACAATGTGCAGGTTTGTTACATATGTATCCATGTGCCATGTTGGTGTGCTGCACCCATTAACTCGTCATTTAGCATTAGGTATCTCTCCTAATGCTATCCCTCCCCCCTCCCCCCACCCCACAACAGTCCCCGGAGTGTGATGTTCCCCTTTCTGTGTCCATGTGTTCTCATTGTTCAATTCCCACCTACGAGTGAGAACATGCGGTGTTTGGTTTTTTGTCCTTGTGATAGTTTACTGAGAATGATGATTTCCAGTTTCATCCATGTCCCTACAAAGGACATGAACTCATCATTTTTTATGGCTGCATAGTCAAATGGTATTAGTAATTCTAAATTGACAAGATTTGAAAATCAGAAATAATAGTTTAATTTTCACTAAATGCTTTTTGAATTTATTTTCTATATACAGTATATTATATTTTCTTTATCACTAAAAACATTTGGAATCTTGTAAAAATTTCAATTCTACAGTAATTATCCTTATGTTTTTATAAGAATATATATGTTAAATTTTTAACATCAAGAATGAAGCAATATCCAGTCTTTTCATTTGTAAGGTAATAATATTTTTATTTTTTATTTCTTCTTTGATTTTAGGATTTGCTTATACAATCTGATGTTTTAAACACATTTTTATAATCTTTTATTTTATATTAATACTGCTTCATTTAATGCTTTTGAGCATTCACATTTATTCTAAAATCACAATTACATTGGTGATTTAGGTCTATGTACTAAATTGAGTTCGTTGTACACTTAATCTTTTATTTCATAAGTTCTTCTTTATATATTGGAGCTTTTCTTCTGACCAGTGTAACTTCTCTAGTATTTTGAGCTTTTACATTTTTTTTCCTGTAGTTTAGGATGGACTCTTGTCTCTTAACAATATACAGAGCAATGTGATTTTATTTCATGTATGTGGTTTTCTAAGTTTTATGGAAGAGAAAAGTAGGACCTGCTTGGTTTCTGTTTCTCATAATCTTTAGCGCTCAATCCCTGGATGCTTGTAGAATTTTTTTCGTCTTTGATGTTAAAAATCTGCCTCCATTTTGAATTTCAATTCACCTGTTCGATTCTTAGATTTTTATTACTATATATTTTTTACTTATTTACTTTTTTCAGCTTCTTATCTAATTCTCTTTTGATTCCATTCTATTGTCTTCATATCGCATCTATAATTGGTCAGTTCATAGAAATAGTTTTCTTCCTTTTTTTCAGAATAATTGTCAGAGACTTTGTGAAATTATGTTTCCTGTTGTGGACTTTAAACATTTTGTTTGCAAAGTTCCAATCCTCTTATATAAAAAAGGTTTTGTATAGTCCTTTTGTATTTTTAATTCATTCAATACTTTTTTCAAAGGCTCAATAATGACTTGATAACACTGTGCTAGTTGATTGTGATATATTAATGAAAATGACATTATCTTTTACCAAAACTTGAATAAGGGAATGTTCTTTCCAAAATGCTCTTTGCTTGTAAACAAATGAATGTTTTTACCTTGATTGCCATAAGTGTTTATTTTATTTCTATTTGAATATTCTCTTAGATCTTAAACAGAAAATGATTATGTGCAGATCCTCTAGTAAATATCTTGGTGTCTACTATTTCTTTAACTAGCACTGTTTTTTGTTCAGCAAGTCTCACTCTAAGAAAGAATCAAATCTGTATCTGTTCAAGTATATTCTAGGAATCGGGCACCAAGACAGAGGTGCAAGTTCAAGAGATTTCTTGAGGGTAATGCCTATGAAAGGTAATGGGCAGAGAGAGCAGGCGTAGGGCTAGGAAAGTCTTTAGCAGGTAATGCAAGTTGGACACCCATGAAGATAGATAGAAAGAAGGAGGGTTGGGTAGAAAGAAACACACATTGCAGCCCATCTAGGAACTCTGATGCAAAGTCCATTTTTCTGCATGAGGCAGAAAAGGCAAACTGTGAAACCCATACTGTGCTCAGTCTTTGTCTGGGATCTTCCAGAAAGAGCATAGGCTCTGCCCAAATGCTGTGATGGATCCCAAAGACACTCCAGCTACATAGAGGCTGTCAGTTAACTGTACTCGTTGTGGCAGATTCTTTTTTTTTTTTTTTTTTTTTTTTTTTTGTGAGACGGAGTCTCGCTTTGTCACCCAGGCTGGAGTGCAGTGGCGCGATCTCGGTTCACTGCAGGCTCCGCCTCCTGGGTTCATGCCGTTCTCCTGCCTCAGCCTCCCCAGTAGCTGGGACTCCTGCCTCAGCCTCCCCAGTAGCCCACCACCACGCCTGGCTAATTTTTTTTGTATTTTTAGTAGAGACGGGGTTTCACTGTGTTAGCCAGGATGGTCTCGATCTCCTGACCTCGTGATCCGCCCGCCTCGGCCTGCCAAAGTGCTGGAATTACAGGCGTGAGCCGCTGCGCCCGGCCAGATTCTTTTTGGAATGGAGAAAACTGAGTGGCATTTTTACATGGTTGCCACAATCTATCCCTTGTACTACGCAGATGTACTTATACATACACATTCAGGAAACAGCTCTGCCACGGCTCCTGTGGGTTTTCTTAGAGAAGGAAAACTTAGAAGAGGAAGGTTTTGGGGATGGACAATAATCCCTGCTGCTTCAGTTAGTCTCAGGTGATAAATGGTACTTAACATCTCCCTCCTCCACTGTGCTTTCCTACAACCCTAAGATATTACTTCAATAAGTCTTGGTGGCATACCCAGTGATATGACTCAAACTCTTATTCCTGCGATATTGATCTGCTGGTAAGCGCACTCTCAGGCCAATGTTGCTGTACTTGTCCACTAAAAGTCACATGTAGGCAAGGGAGAAGTTCTACACACATTTCCCCCTTCCTCTACTTTGTGACATTTATCTTACCTTTTGCTGATCACCATCAATTAACTCTGCCTGATGGTGACTCTTATTCTAACACGGTTTTCCTGAACCCAGAAAAGTTTAAAATGACCTTGTAGCAGCCAAAGTTTTCAGTTCAATAAAACCCTTGCTGCTACTTTGAAGAGTGGACTTCTAAGTCTGGAGATCTCAAGGTTATAAATAGATTACTCAAAGTCTCCCAGGTAGGTCATGGGGAGAGATGGTAAAAAGGGCTACTATTGCATCCTCCTTTTGTCCCCAGACTCATCTCTTCTTCCTAATGGGGACACGGAACTATAGGGAGATTATCGATTGAGTATACTGCAACCTGGGGGACAGCTCCCAAACCTTTTCAAGTATTGCCTCCATTATGCACTGAATGCTTGTGTCCCCCAAAATTCATATGTGGAAACTCCACTCCCTAATGTGATCATATTAGGAGATGGAGTCTTTGGTAGGTAATTAGGATTAGATAAGGTAATGAGGGTGAAGTCCTCTCGAATGGGATTTGTGTCCTTACAAGAGTCCTAAGAAAGCCAGCACTTTGATCTTCCCAACCTCCAGCATTGTAAAAAATAAATGTTTTGTGTTTAAGCCATCCAGCTCATGACATTTTGTTATAGCAGCCTGAGCTGATTAAGAGTCACCAGCTGATACTTCATCTACACCCTCAGCAAGCCATTTCTTTTCTACCAGACTGAGAGCTTCTGGTTGGTGTTGTATATAATCATAGGGCCACTCCCACGGTCCCTTCACTGTAGAGTAGTTTGCTTGGTTTGATGCTGTATTGTGTGGGTGATATGGTTTGGATCTGTGTCTCTGCCCAAATCTCATGTCAAATTGTAATCCTCAATGTTGGGGGTGGGGCCTGGTGGGAGGTGATTGGATCATGGGGGTATATCCTTCCATGAATAGTTTAGCACCGTCCCTTTGGTGCTGTTCTAATAGATTTCTCATGAGATCTGGTCATTTAAAAGTGTATGGCGCCTCTCCCTTCACCCACTCTTCCTTCTACTCCAGCAATGTAAGGAGTACCTGCTTTCCCTTCACCTTCGGCCATGATTGTAAGATTCCTGAGGCCTCCCTAGAAGCAGAAGCCACTATGCTTCCTGTATAGCCTATAGAACAGTGAGCCGATTAAACCTCTTTTGTTTATAAATTATCCTGTCTCAGATATTTGTTTATAGCAACGTGAGAACAGAGTAATATAGTGGGATTCCATGCTTGTGTATCAGGCACTTAATAAGACCCTGTAGAGTGATGCTATCTCTGTTTGCAGATAGGAGACTCATACCTAGGATGGGGTTCTTTTCATGTTTGAATGAACCACTGGCCCTTTCAGTATGGAAGAGACATAATGTAGTCATCTTGTCCTCAAGCTTATTGGTATCTTGATGACTACCTCCCTATCAGAGGCTTAGCATTGTACATTCAGGGGCAGGAATAATAAGACTGAGTTTAGAAAATCGATTCTATTGAGCCCATGCACAGTCCTTGACTCTGCCACCAAAGCTATCTCAATCATATGCCCATAATGCTAGTTCTAGGGTGGTTGATAATGAAGGCTAGCTAACATCAGCTGACCCAATTATTTTCTGTAGTTGATAGTTTAGTGCCTATACTATGGTAAGTACTTTAAGGTGGTCATTAACATGTGATATGAAAATCATCACATATTGTGTCCACATCCAGTAATCTAGCAAGATACCTCTATTTCGTTTTTCTTTTAGGTCTCTGACCAGCTGCCGTTGCCTAAAAGTCCAAATAAATTTCACCTTCAGCCATTTCTTCCACAGAAGCGATCCACATAAAGTAGATCCAGAGGCATTGCATAAAACCTCAACCATTGGGAAGATTTTTCCTCACTACTGTCTTTCAAGGCTACCCGTTGATGTAGTTTTAATATAGTCACTATCCATTTTTAGTTTGTGTCCACATACCAATCTGACTCATTTGTAAATCAGGTTTGGCCTCATTCTTTGTCTTCAAGGAAAAATTGTTCACATGAGACTTTTCATATAACCATAACTGTGAGCTTGTGCAATCATTGTGGGTGATATGGGGATTTAGCTTACCTACTCAGGCAGCTTAGTCATGTACTCTGATGCTATTAGGATTCTATCCTTTATATGCCATTTCTATCTTATGATGGGCCACTGCCAGTTCTACCCAACTTTATGACTTCATGGTTTGCTAAAACTCAGCTCAAAAGGCAATGCATTGTCACCTGGTGTCTCTTAGTCAAGTGTTACATCTGTATTAGGACCCAGTAGCCTATCAGGATCTGATTCTTCAATAATGCATACATTTCTGCTCCAGAGAGCATGCCCTTGCTTCAGAACTAAGGACCTTTTGATGATTTTCCTAATGCAGCTTCCTATAAACTCCATATTCTATCTTTTCTTCCATCTAGCTCCCAGTATTCAAGAGTTTGATGGTTTTTAGGGTCAAAGAGGCAGGGAACTTGCACCATAGCCTGGAATTGTGGCTGGGTCTTTTCCTGCTCCAAGTTCCACTCAAAATTAGCAGTGTTTCATGTATATGGACTAGAATAATATTACTAAGCATGAAATGTGTTGTGTCCAAAACCTATAAAACCCAAATAGGTTTAGTAGATGTCAGGATTTCTTTTATTTGCCTTTCTTTGTTTCTTTTCTTTTTTGGGGATAGGATTTGGGCAGGTAATGAAAGATGCAGCTTATCTTTTATTTGAGGGAAGATGTTCTACTGGAATTCCACTGACCAGTGGAAACCTAATAACTTTACTAAATGGCAGGTCTTTGAGTCTTCATAGCATTTATTTTCCACCGTTTGGATATAAGGCGTCCAACATGCTGACCAACATGATGTCATTGAAGTAGTAGATCAGTGTGATGTTCTGTGAACTATCCAGATCACCCACATCTTTTTAGACTATATCATGACAGAAGGCAGCAGAGTTAAGATCCATAGGGTTAATAGATATTGTTGTCAACTTCATGTTAAAGCAAATTATTTTTCTTTTTTAATGAGATTAGAAAAGTACATTCACCAAAAGCTGCATACCATGTACCTGAGGCCCTAATTAATTTGTTTCGATATGATCTTTCATTTTAGAAAATTATGTTACATCATATACATATTAGAAGAGTAATGTGATCTACATAGTCATGTGACCATCTAGTCCAGAAGCTTTAGGTTGGCAAAGGAACCTTTCCCTGTACACACTTTAGATCTTTAAGGGTGGTCCTAATTTTACCATCTTCCCCTAAATGTGATATCTTGGCTTGCATGAGGAAAGGTGACTCATGTTCAGAGGTTTCTTCTTCACCTTTTTTACTATCATATCTGTTAAAACATAGGCCAAAGATCCAAATAAATGAGTTTCTCCAACTGGATGAGTAGCCCTTAAACTAAGTGGACCCAGGCTGTATTTATTATCTGGACCTCACATACCCCATTCTAATGTGGGTGCCATAATGATTCTTTGGATGTTCAGGTATCAGTGTCGACTAAGGTATTATGTCCAACAGTCCTTGAAATATCTGGGCTAGTGGTTCTCCAAGTATTTCTAGGGTCTTAAAAAAAAAAACTATTTTCACAATAATATGAAGGTATTTCTTGCCTAAAGGAGTAGTGTATACCTGAAAAATACGGCTAATTTTAGAATGGAATAAGTGAATAATGGATGCTGAGTAAGTAAACAAAAATATATGCTCTGATCTCTGTCCTTTTTGTATATGCATAGGAAACTTTCTGGAATGATATTAACAAAAGTTGTTTTGGGGTCATGGTATTTATAAATTTTTTTCTTTTTTTCTGTTTATAATACAATTGCAATATTTCTTATATTGCACTTACAAGAAACATTATTTTATCGCTGAAGATTTGTTGAGAAGAACACTGCTTTTCATACACCTGTAAGTCCAAAGAGTAATAAAGCCACACTATGAGAGTACCAATCAAATGAGACTTTTTCTCTTCCTCACCTCTAGTCTATTTTAACCTAAAACCAGAGGGCCCAGAAGGCAGCCTGAGATTGGGGGTTGGGAGTGGGAGAGGAGCTACCTGTAAAGGCAATAGAGAAAAGCCTATTCTATACCTCTTTCCAATGCAGATTTCCAACTAGGATAAGATCTGAGGAGGAGAAAGAGAGTTTAATTTCTACTCTTAATATTTTATTAGACTGGATAGACAGCTACCAAAGTGAGACTGATATGAGATTAAATATTGAAGGAGTTTTATTACTTGATAGTCATGTGATCTACTTGAAGTTTCAAGGACATGGAAAAAACAGATTTGACCAGGTACTGGGGAAAAAAAATGAAAGAGTTGATTTTTTACTATAACTTTGTAAATTCCTACTCTTTCAATGTAATAGTTACATTTGTGAAAGGCTAAAAATCAAGGATGAGCCTAGATGGTGGTGCAATTTACAAATAGGAAGGGTATAGAAGGACCAGTTCTAGAGAAATAAAGGTTTACTTTTGAATATGTTAAGTTTGAAATACCTGCCAGAAATTTAAGTAAAAGTATAATATAGGCAATTAATTGCATGAATTTAGAGCTCAAAAGAGTGGACAAGGTTGGAGGTCAATATGAAATGGCACTGAAGCCAGTGTGTGGATTTGCTTAGTTAGAACAAGAGTGAGGATTGAGTGAAGAGGACTGATGTAGTTTGTTGTCCCTGCCTAAATCTCTTGTTTAAATGTAATCTCCAATGTTAGAGGTGGGGCCTGGTGGGAGGTGATTGGCTCACGGTGGTGGAGCCCTCATGATTGGTTTATTACCATCTTTTTAGTAATGTCTTCATTATAGTAAGTGAGTTCTCATGAAATCTGGTTGTGTAAAAGTGTGTGGCACCTCCCTGCTCTCTCTCATGTTGCTGTTTCCACCATGTGAAAGATCTGCTTCTCCTTCACCTTCCACCATGATTTTAAGCTTCCTGAGGCATCCCCAGTAGCAGATCCCTGTGTCATGCTTCCTGTACAGCTTACAAAACCATGAGCCAAATAAATCTCTTTTCTTTATACATTTCCCAGTCTCAGGTATTTCCTTATTTCTTTATAGCAATGCAAGAACGACTTAATGCATCAGCTTAGACCAAAACAATGAAACCTCCCATTTAGAAATCAGAACAAAAGAAGCTGACTTAAGACACCGAGAAGAGATCTTCAGAGAGATAGTAGGATAATGAGTAAAGCTGGATACTACGTGTCAATAGAAAGGCAGAAAAACATTGATAAATATGTCAAGAGTTGCCAAGAAGGGAAGAAGAAATTTGTGAATGATTCACTAGTTGCAACACAAAGATCATCAATGAAGCTAACGAGATGTTTAGGTGAAATGGTGGGAACAGGATTCAGGTTGGAGAAGTCTGAAGAGCAAGTGAGACATGAGAAAAGAAAGAAAAAGCGGTAGAATGTGAAGCCAACTCGAGAAGCTTGCCTGTGAAGAGGACTAGAGATATGGTAATAACTAGAAAGATATAAGAATTTGTGAATGTTTTTAAGGAAGGGAAATAACAGCATATTTAAATACGCTGTTATTTAGGAGTAAAGTAAAGTAGGAGAGTTTAAAGCAGCAAGAAAGGGGCTGCGTGTGGTGGCTTATGCCTGTAATCCCAGCACTTTGGGAGGCCGAGGTGGGCGGATCACCTGAGGTTGGGAGTTCAAGACCAGCCTGTTCAACGTGGAGAAACCCCATTTCTACCATAAATACAAAAATTAGCCAGGCATTGTGGTGCATGCCTGTAATCCCAGCTACTCGGGAGGCTGAGGCAGGAGAATCACTTGAACCTGGGAGGTGGAGGTTGCAGTGAGCTGAGATTGTGCCATTGTGCTCCAGCCTGGGCAACAAGAGTGAAACTTCATCTCAAAAAAAAAAAAAAAAAAAAAAAGAAGCAAGAAAGAAAAGTTATAGCTTATAGCGGCTTTTGAGCAGGCATGAGTTTATGGAACCAAGGATTCATGTGAAGATATTTTCTTTTGATAAAAGAATATTGATAAGAATTTATACCAAATTGAATAAAAGTAGCCACAGTATGAAGGATTCAGTACATGGCCAAATAACTTATTTCAAAATAGCTTAGAGTTATATTCCTTGAAGACAGAGGTTGGATGGGGATTAAATTTTGTAAAGACGCCAATGGCTGTTAAATAAAAGAGCTGAGATGGATGTGCTCTTGAATTAAAAATAAAAATATTTTAAATATATTATTACATCATAAACATTCCATGTCTCTACTTTTCCATCTAGAAGCAAGAATTCTTTAGTACTTTCTGAGCATCTACTGTGTAGACTATCTTGTGTTATGACCAATTGCTTATATTTATTTACACTTATAGTAATCACATAGCAGAACTATTATTCTTTTCAATTTACAGAATAAAAACATGAGATTCAGAAACTTTAAGCTACCCAAGGCCAAAGGACCAAAAGGGGAGCCAAAAGGAACTAAAACTTCGCATATGCATGATTCCAGTTTCCCTTCCACATTACAGGAATTTTGGAAAACATAAATATACCATGATCAGTAAACTGCCTTTTTCAGAATAAAATCCCATGATATGTTTAGGGTAATTTTTAAAAAATATGGAAATAGCCCAGCTATCATGTATATCTTCAAAATTTATGTAACTGGAGACAGGAGTAAAAAAATCATCTGCAAATATTCAGTATTTCTCACAAAATTTGCATCGATGCATTTTTTATTTTCCAGTGCCATTTCTCCTCCTAGTCACAGCCATCTGGTTTCCTTCCACATCTTGCTATCTCAGTAAAGCTAAAGGAACAAACTGATCTGCCGGGAGCAAATCAGTTTCTCATTATCTTTAATGTGCGAAGATGAGACTACCGACAGTGATCACGGTCTTTGTCTACTGGTATGGTTGAAAACTCATGTTTACGTAACAGAAAATGTTTTCACATAGAAGAGAAGCAATGGGCACTCACAACTATGGGATGCTGTGTCTTAACATGGAAACTGATTCATCTCAACAAATAAGCATAGCATTTCTCTATTTATAGGGCTAGCATGCCTCTTTCTGAGAATGTGGAAGAATTTGGAAAAAGTGCACATTTAAAAAATTTTTCAGAGTACTTGAAAAAATCTGACAGAATGAAAAGGTAGGAAAATAAAAACAAGGAGGGCATAAACAAAGAAGTGCAGTATACAAGGATAAAGAGATGAGCCCCACTCATCATTCATTCATTCATTCATTCCTACATTCACTCAGTCCTTACTATACCAAGCACTGTTCGAGATACTGTTGCTAGACTAGTGAATAAAAGAGATAAGGTTATTATTCTTATAGAGTACACATACTGGATGAAGAGAGAATAAAATAAAAAAATGAAAAGACACTAGTGGTAAGTATTGTGTGGAGAGTAAAAAGGAGTGTTATGATTGAATCTGATTGGGTGGGTTCTTTATTTTGGTGGTAAGGAAGGCTTCTCTTAGGAGGTAACATTTAGATAAAGAATAGATTGATAGGAATAATCCAGCTGTACACAAATGATATAGAAGAATGTTTCAGGCAGAGGGAGGAGCCAGTGCAAAATTCTGAACAAATATTTGAGCTTGATTAGGTAGAGAGTGACCGTGCCCATAGCCTTGAAGATAGTGGGTAGGGGGATGAGATAGAGTTAGAAAAATTGGAAGAGACCAGATCTCATGGGATTCTGTAGGACAAGGTAAGATATCAATTTTGTAGTCTCTATTCATAACAAACATGGGGATGGCTTTAAGTAAAAGAGGCAAGTCACCCGATATACTTTGGGAACTCTATGGATGATAGGTTATTGTGAAGCAGGAATGTAAGCAAAAAGAACTGTAATAGTTTTGCTCACTTATCTGTCTTATATAGTGGCTTTGTATGTAAGTTTTACATATAAATTCTTTTAAAGGCTATACTGCCAAAAAAAAAAAAAAAAAACAGTTGAAAAGGCATAATTCTGATGTATATCAGCTTTAAAAAATGTTACCAAAAACATTGATCAGTTTACCCAGATATATCCTGGCTTGTATTCCCATACGTTGTCTTAGTTGTTATCTGCAGCAGATACGTAGATATTCGCTAAGTTGTTCTACAGTTCTCATACTTTTATTGCTGTTGCTCTTCACATCTTCAGTTCATTGTATTTCTTTTTTTTTTTTTTTTGAGACGGAGTCTCACTCTGTCGCCCAGGCTGGAGTGCAGTGGCGCGATCTCGGCTCACTGCAAGCTCCGCCTCTCGGGTTCACGCCATTCTCCCGCCTCAGCCTCTCCGAGTAGCTGGGACTGCAGGTGCCCGCCACCACGCCCGGCTAATTTTTTTGTATTTTTAGTAGAGACGGGGTTTCACCGTGGTCTCGATCTCATGACCTCGTGATCCGCCCGCCTCAGCCTCCCAAAGTGCTGGGATTACAAGCGTGAGCCACCGCGCCCGGCCAACTCATTGTATTTCTTACATTCATTATAAATTTTCATTTGTTCCTTTGCCTGAGGCTGTTAATGTTTTTAGTGATATAATTTTCAGATGTCAGCTTTCTTTCTGTTCCTTTCTGTGAAGTACATACTGTATAGCCTCAGGAAATGGTGCCCAGCTGTAAAAAGGTGTAGGCTATTACATTTTTGTAATTCTCAGTGAGACTTTCTATTTTAAAAGAATGTCTACTGAGAAATGTCTTTGTTTAAGACACATGGACACCTGGAGTCTTAAAAAAACAACTTAAATTTGTAAACTAGAACTAGATAAATATATGTTGGATATTGTTACAGTTATATAAAATTGTTAAAAATTATTGTAAAACTTTTCTTTTACCTTTATCCTTAACAATCAGGAAGCATGTAATCATTGCCTACTAGAATAAGCTAATGTTTACTAAATGCCCACTATATGCCAGGCACCGTTTTATAAACATTATCTTATTTCATTTTCCCAACAATTTGTTTCTAACCACTATTCTAAGCCCTATGTGCTAATTATGTGCTAGATGCTTTAAGACATCGAATTAATATATGAAGTTGTTAGCCTTAATGAGGTCATACTCCGTGAAGCAGGCATATTACATTGCAGTGGCAAATGCTGTAATAGCTCTGTAGTGAGGATCTAGGTTTGAATTGAATATGTTCCATTGCTACTTCAGGAATGTTTGGAAAAATAGAACTAACCTGACAATATGGATGACAGATTTGGGGTTTGGCCCTAGGGAGGACAGAAACATTTGTGCATAGATGTTTATAGGAATAAACGGAGCATTACACTGGGATGGCCTGGTTTGTGTTCTCTATCAAACCTTATGAATTGATGTGAGTCTTATGAAGTTGTGTGTTATCTGCAGGAGGAAAAATAAAAAATCTCTGCACTAACAAGGGACTTAATGAGACACAATGACCAAAAAAGGAGGTTCTGGGTGTCAAATGGCAAAGATAGCTGAACACACAAAGTCAGTTGGTACTCCCCACCCTGTGCTAAAGACTGACATTAAGAATTGGAGAAAATATTTCTTGAAGGACTTAGTATAAGGCAGCACAACTATATCTGTTACACCTTTTCCCCATTCTTTATTAGAGGATTAGAGAAGAAAGTGAAAATGCTGAATCACCCAATATGCTATATGGAAAAAACAGTGTTTGTGGTCAGAAATGTTCAGAAAGTTTCCCTTTATTTCCCTGTAGAGAAGAAAGGGAAGGACAACTTTTGCCTGTCGAAGCATTCTACCACCCCTCTCAAGAAAAGTAAACTAACCTGCACATTGTGCACATGTACCCTAAAACTTAAACTATAATTTAAAAAAAAAGTCAACATAGAAAGCTTCCAGTTAATCATTCATGGATTTAGGAGAGTTTATATGAACACCTGCAGGTCCACTCTGGAGTTAGCCACCAGAACAGAGGTTGCTTCTAGGAGTGACAACTATTCCAGGTAGAGGATGGAAGTGAAATAAAGAAATTTGATAATATCTAATTGGAGAATATAATGCCTAAACAACCTGAGAAAGCATGTAGATGATGAAAATAGAGGACTTTTCCAGCAGTGAGAACAGAATGAGTAAAGTAGTGACAATACCAAGGAGCTACTTTTTAGAAAATTTTAGTGGTTCATACCAAAGAAGAGGGTAAGTGGCAAATGAAAGGCTGGACATGTGGAGAATGGCAACTGATAGGCCTTCTATGCTGTGTCAAAGATTTTGTATTTTATCATATAGAATAGTCTCCCTATAGATTTACTTCTTTGTGATTATTCTGGCAGAAGTTTTGAGAGTAGTTTAACCTAGGAACTGTTAACCTGGTGTCCAATAAAAGGTAAAAGGTAAAAGGCTTAACGATGGGACTCATGGATACATAATCCTTGCAAAATTGTAGGCAAAATTTTCCATGTTAAGTGCATATGTACATTTTTGCTGGGAAAGCATCTATTACTCTCAGAGAGAGCAGTTCTATGATTCCAATAAAGGTCTAGACCCATATGTTGGGAGTTAAAGAGACCAGAGACCAGTTAGGTGGCTGTCATTGTAATCAAGGAAATAAGTGACCAGGGCCTAAACAAACAAAAACAAACAAAAAAAAAAATAAGGAAAGAAAAAATAGGAAGCACATTTTGGAGAAGAGAGAGTTGGAAAGAAGCAGGTAAGAAATACTGGTTTTGACATGCTGATTTCAAATTCTTTGAGACCTGCCATTGTAATAGGCAGTGGGCCCTTGTATATATCCCTCTGCAGTCTTTTAGAAACAGCTGGACTGGGACAACATGGTCCAAATGAAACCATGAAGTTGGGCATGCAAAAATAAGTGGTATAAATTATTTGACATTATATGCTGAGGTGTTTGTTGGCCAACATTATTGTTTTCTTCTGCTTGCCTCTTAATAGTTGGTCATATTCCATGCCTTCTTTTCTTCCTTCTTTTATTGCTTTCCCTTTTCTGCTGTGAAAATTCTTACTTTTATTTCAAGTTTCAACTTAAGACTTATTTCCTTTATTGATGTTCCTTTCTTTCATTGTTGGTAAAGTCTGAATAAAGTACACTTTATTTTCTGGAGTGCCTTGGGATTTATTTCTTAGCTTCTTACTTTGACAATAGCTTTACATTCTCACTTACATTTACATTTGACATGCGAACCTAAGCATGAATTTCTCTAAGTACTCATCCTTTAGTGATTTAGGAGATAGCATAGTTTTCCCAGAGTTTGAATCTGCAGAAAATTGTTTGCCACAGTTTTGGACACCTATGAGTAAGTTTTGGGAGCCCATATAATACAGATTTATTATTTATTAATTTTGTTCATTATTATACCCTGACAACATCAAACTCACACTGCCAGTAAATTTAAACAAAGGACATGAAGGGAGAAAGCACACACATAAACTAAGGTTCAAGGACTCACGTTCTTTCCATTGTGAATTTTATATTCAACTGGGTTTTACCCTTATTTTCTTAGTTCACCAGGACTAGGATTTTGATAACAATTGTATTGAGGGTGTGGGTCAAATTAGGGAGTTTTGCTAGCTTATTATGTCTTACAATCCATAAATATGGAATGTCTTGCCATTTATGTAGGTCTTTCAACATATAATTAATTTTTCAATGTATTTAATTTCTTTCAACAATGGTTTGTAGATTTCAGTGCGCAGATCTTGTACTTCATTTGTCCAGTTTGTTTCTAAAGTATTTTTGATACTATAGTAAATTGAATTGTTTTAATTTCATTTTAGGATTGTTTTTTGCTAGTATGTAGAAATGCAATTGATTTTTAAAATATTGCTCTTGCAATGTAGCTGAACTTGTTTATTAGCTCTACTATTTTTTGTATGCGTGCATTTCTTAGGGATTTCAATGTGTAAGATTATCCTTGAAGACAGAGATAGTATTATTCTTCATAGCCAATTTAGATGTTTTAAAATTTATTTTTCTTCCCTAATTTTTCTATCTAGAACTTTCAGTACAATGTTGATTAGAAGTGGTTAGAACAGACATCTTTGTCTTGTTCCTGATTTTAAGACGGGGGTTTTCAGTCTCATTATAAAGTATGATGATAATAATGGGTTTTTCATAGACATCCTTTAGCAGATTGAGGAAGTTCCTTCATATTCCTAGTATTTAAATTGTTTTTTATCATGAAAATGTGTTGCACTTTGTTAAATAATTTTTCCAAGTCTATTAAGATGATAATATGGATTATGTTCTTATATTAATATGGTTTATAGTCTAATTGGTTTTTGTATTTTGAAACAACTACACATACTTTAGAAAAATTCTACTTGGTTATATCCTTGCTGCATAATTCTTTTTATATGTTGCTGAATAGGGATTTTTTAGTAGTTAGTTCAATGTTTTAGTATCTGTATTCACAAATATTGAATACTATTGTTTTATTTTCTCTTGAAGGCTTTGTCTGGTTTTAATATCAGGGTAACACTAGCTTCATCAAATGTTTTAGAAAGTATTTCTAGTTTTTCTTTTGTTTTTTTTGAAAAGCTCATGAAAGATTGGTGTTAAATATTTTGAAAACTTGGTAATACTCACTGGTAAAGCTATCTGATCTTGGATTTTTCTTTGTGGGAATTTTTTTTTTTGATTACTAATTCAATCTCGTTTACTTGTTATATATCTATTCAGAGTATTTATTTCTTCTTGAGTAACTTTATGTAGTTTACCTTTCTAGGAATTTGTCTGTTTCCTCTAGGTTATCTGGTTTGTTGGCATATGGTTTTTTATATTACCTTATAATCCTTTTATGTATGTTAGATTGGCGGTAATATCCCTTCCTCTCTATAATTCCTGATTTTAGCAATTTGAGTCTTTTTTTTTTTTTTTTTTTTTTTTTGTAAGTCTAGCTACAGGATGAACTTTTCAAAGAACCAAGTTTTGGTTTTCTTAATTTTTTTCTATATGTTTTTCTATTCTCTATTTTTTTTATTTCTGCTCTAATCTTCCTTCTTTTTAAAATAGTCATTTACAGCTATAACTTCTTCTCAAAGCATTGCTTCCACCTCATCCCAATATTTTGAGTATGTTTTATTTACCTTTTCATTCATCTCAAAGTATTTCCTCATTTCTTTTGTGATATGTTTTTGAACCATTGGTTATTTAGTAGTGTTGTTTAATTTCCACATTCTTGTGATATTTCAAATTTTCTTCAGTTATTTTTTCTATTTGTATTCTATTATAGGCCAGAGAACATATTTTGTATGATTTCAATGATTTTAAATTCATCAAGACTTGTTTTATGGTTTATAATATAGACTATCCTGGAGAGTGTTTCTTGTGCACTTGAGTGGAATATATATAATCTTCTGGGTTGGTAGCAGTGTTTTACAGATTTCTGTTATGTCTAGTTGGTTTATAGCATTGTCGAAGTCTTCTTTTCTTTATTTACCTCTGTCTATATGGGTAATTCATATCCATAATGATTCTAAATTCATCAAGACTTGTTTTATGGTTTTTAATATAGACTATCCTGGAGAAAGTTTCTTGTGCACTTGAGTGGAATGTATATAATCTTCTGTGTTGGTAGCTGTGTTTTACAGATTTCTGTTACATCTAGTTGGTTTATAGCATTGTTGAAGTCTTCTTTTTTCTTGTTTATCTCTGTCTGTATGGTCTGTATCCATTACAGGAAATGAGTATTATAATCTTCAACTATTATGGAATTATCTATTTCTTCCTTATATTCTGTCAGTTTTTACTTCATTATTTTCAGGCTAGGTAATTCAGTGAATATATGTTTACACTTATTATCTCCTCATGGTGGATTAACCCATGTATCATTATAAAATGTCTTTCCTGTAGAAACAGCTTTTTAATTGAAGTCTATTTTGTCTGATATTAGTATAGCCATTCCAACTGTCTTGGTTACTGTTTACGTGGTATATCATTTTCTACCGTTTCTACCCATTTGTCTCTTTGAATCTAAATTGTATCTCTTACAGCCACCGTATGGATATGTTATTATTTTTTATCCATTCTGCCAACCTCTGCCTTTAGATTAGAATGTTTTGCATTTATTGCTTTACAAATTTACTAAGGTATAATTGACAAATCACAATTGTATATATTTGAGGTATACAACTTGATGTTTTGAGATATCTATATATATATATATACACACATGCACACATATATATGATGAAATGATTACCACAATCAAGTTAATTAGCGTATTCATCACAGTTACCTTTTTGTGTGTATGTGATGAGAACATTTAAAATTGACTCTTAGCAAATTTCAAATATCCAGTGCAATTTTATTAACTCTAGTTGCCATGTGTATGTTAGATTTCCAGAAATTATTCATCCTGCATAACTGAACATTTGTAACTTTTGACCAACGTCTTTCCATTTCCCTCACCTCCAGCTCTGGCAGCCATCGTTCTACTCTGCTTCTAAATGTTAGATGTTTTTAGATTCTACACATATGTAGAGAATTAGATTCTACACATAGGTAGATCATAGAGAATTTGTTTTTCTGTGCCTGGCTTTCATCACTTAGCTAAATGTCCTTCAGGTTCATCCATGTTGTTGTAAATAACAGAATTTCCTCATTTTTGAAGGATAAATAGTGTTCTATTGCGTGTGGTTTTGTGTGCGTATAATATTTATGCATTCATCTATTGATGGACACTTAAGTTGATTCCATATCTTGGCTGTTGTGAATAATGTTGAAATGAACATGGGAATGCAGATCTCTTTAACATACTTATTTCACTACATTTGGATAGGTATTCAGAAGTGGGATTGCTGGATCACGTGTTAGTTCTATTTTTAGTTTTTTGAAGGGCCTCCGTACTGTTTTCCATAACGACTGTACTAATTCAAATTCACACCAACATGTACAAAGTTTCCCTTTTCTCCACATTTTCGCCAACATTTATCTTTTGTCTTTTTTGATATACCCATTCTAATAAGTATAAGATTTTGTCTCCTTGTGGTTTTAATTTACATTTCCCTGATGATTAGTAATGTTAGCCGTTTTTTTCATATACATGTTAGTCATTCATATATCTTCTTTTGAGAAATGTCTGTTCAGGTCCTTTACCCATTTTTCAATCAGGTTATTTGTTTTCTTGCTATTAAGTTATTAGAGTTTTTTATATACTTCAGATAGTAACCCCTTATAAGATTATGATTTGCAATTTTTCCCTCATTTTCTAAGTAGCTTTTTCATTTTATACATTTTTTTCTTTGCTGTACAGAACTTTTTAATATGATGGAAAACCTTTTATATCATTATAACTGTATGAGATTTATTAGTTCTAACAGTTTTTTTTGGTGAAGTATTTAGGACTTCTTTTCTGTATATAAAATTATGTCATATACAAAGAGACAATTTTACTTTTTTTTCTGATTTGGGTGCCTTTTATTTCTCTTTCTTACCAAATTGGTCTGGCCAGGACTTCTAGTACAATACCACATAGAAGTAGCCAGAGTCAGCATCTTTGTCTTTTTCCTGATCTTAGGGGAAAAACTTTCAGGTTTTTACTATCGAATATAAAATTACATGTCCGTTTGTTGTATATGGCTTCTATTATGTTGAGGTATAATTCTTCTGTATTTAATTTACTGAATTTTTATCATGAAAGGATCTTGAATTCTGTTGAATGTTTTTTTCTGCATCTATTGAGATGATTATGTGATTGTGTTCACTCATTGTGTCACTGAGCACCACCTTTATTGATTTATGTATGTTAAGCCACTGTTGCTTCCCAGGGATAATTTTCACTAGATCATGGTGTATGATCCTTTTAATGTGCTGCTGAATTTGGTTTGTTAGTCTTTTTTTTTTTTTTTTGAAGATTTTTTGCATCCATGTTCATCAGGGATACTGTCTTGTATTTTTTTTTTTTTTTTTATTGCAGTGTTTGCTTGGCTTTGGTATCAGAGTAATGCTGGACTCATAAAATGAGTTTGGAAATGTTCCTTCCTCTCCAATTTCTAAAAGAGTTTGAAGGACTGGAATCAATTATTTAAATATTTGGTAGAATTAGCCTATAAAGGCATCAGTTCCTGGGATTTTCTTTGTTGAGAAGTTTTTGATTCCCGATTCAACCTCCTTACTCATTATCAGTCTGTTCAGATTTTCCATTTCTTCACGATTCAGTCTTAGTTGGTTTCTAGGAATTTATCCATTTCTCCTACATATTTGTTGTCATATAATTGTTCATATTAATCTCATAATACTTGGTATTTCTGTGGTGTCAGTTGTAAGGTCTGTCTTTCATAATTTTATTTCAGTTCCTTTTCTTTTTTTATTAGTCAAGGTAAAGGTTTGCCTACTTTATTTTCTAAAAACCAACTCTTAGTTTCATTGATCTTTTCTGTTATTTTTCTAGTCACTACTTCATTATTTCTGCTCTGATATTTATTATTTCTTTCCTTCTGCTACCTTTGGGCTTAGTTTGTTCTTTTTCTTACATTCCTTGAGATGTAAAGTTAGGTTGTTTTTTGAGATCTCTTTTCTTTTTATATCTAGGCATTTGTCACTATAATCTTTCCTTTTATAACTGCTATTTCTGCATCTCACATTTTAGTGTGTTGTAGCTTTCTGATCCTTTGCTTCAAGATTATCTATCTATCTATCTATCTATCTATCTATCTATCTATCTATCTATCTGCCTCCCTCCCCCCTCCCTCCCTCCTTTCCTTTCCTTTCTTACAAATTGATTCTTCAGAAGCCTGCTATTTAATTTCCATATATTTGTGAATTTTTCAAAATTCTTCCACTTGTTGATTTCTGGTTTTATACCATTTCAGTTAGGAAAGATACTTGATACAATTTTAACCTTTTTAAATTTGTCAACATTTGTTTAGTGTTCTGAAATATTTATCCTGAATGTTATTTGTGCATTTGAAAAGATTATTCATTTGCAGCTGTTGGGTGGAATTTCTATATATGTTTAGTTTCATTTGTTCCTTAGTGTTGTTCAAGTCCACTGTTTTCTTACTAATTTTCTACAGGGATGATTTATTGATTTGTTGAAAGTACAGTATTAAAGTTCCCTTACTATTGTACTTCTGTCTGTTTTTTTCTTACGTTCTGTCAATATTTGCTTTATATATTTAAGTGCTCTGACAGTGGGTACAGGGATAATTGAACCCCTTTTCATTATAGAGACCTCCTTTGTCTCTCTTTACAATTTTTGACTTAAGGTCTATTTTGTCTGATATACACAAAGCCACCACTGTTCTCTTTTGGTAACCATTTGCACATATATATTTTTTTTTTAACAGAGTCTAACTCTGTTGCCCTGGCTGGAGTGCAGTGGTGCCATTATAGCTCACTGCAGCCTCGAGCTCCTGGGCTCAAGCAATCCTATTTCAGCCTCCCAAGTAGGTGGGCCCACAGGTGCTCAGCACCACACCTGGAAAATTTATTTTGTATTTATTTGGTAGAGATGAGGTATTGCTATGTTACCCAGTCTGGTCTTAAACTCCTGGGCACAAGCAATCCTTGCACTGGATGACAGAGCAAGACTCCATCTCAAAATAATAATAATAAATAATAATAATAACTTCATTTTTTAACTTTTATGCTGGATTAAAAAAATTTACTTGCTGCTCTTACAGTATTAGATTATGCTAAATTTGACTATATGCTTAAGCTTACCTTTACAGTGAGATTTTTACTTTCATAAATTTTCATGCTTTTAGTGTCAATTTGATAAGTTCCCTTTAGCATTTCTTGTAAGGCTAGTCTAATGGTGATGGACTTCCTCAGTTTTCTATGTCTGAAAAAATCTTGATCTCACCTTCATTTTGGAAGGACAACTTTACCAGCTATAATATTTTTAGTTGAAGTTTTTTTCTTTTTAGCACTTTGAATGTCATCTTACTCTTTTCCAGCTCTTCTAGTTTGGTGTTTTGTTTTTGTTTTTGTTTCATTTTGTCAACACTTTAAATATTTTATTTCACTCTCCCCTTGCTTACATGGGTACAGAAAAGTAAGATATGTGATTATCTTTGCTCCTCCATATATGCCACGTGTTTTATTCCTCAGCCTCTTTAAAGTTATTTTATTTATCTTCAACTTTATGAAGTTTGAATGTTAAATGCCTAGGTACAGTTTTATGACATTTATCCTGATGGGTTTTCTCTGAAATTTCTGGATTTGTGGTTTGATATCTCCTATCTACTTGGGGAAATGCTCAGCCATTTTTGCCTCAGATATTGCTCCTATTGCTTTCACTCTTTGTTCGTTTCTGATAGTCCCATTATGCCAGTTACACCTCTTGCAGTTGTCCCACAATTCTTGGATATTCTATTTTGTTGGATTTTTTTTTCTCAATTTTAAAAATATTTGCTTTTAAGTTCTGCAAGCTTCTATTGTCATATACTGACGCTCAGAGGGTCTTTCTTCAGCCATGTATAGTCTACTAGTGAGCCCATCTTAGGCAATTTTCCTTTCTCTTACAGTTTTTCTGATCTCTAGCATTCCTTTTTGATTCTTTCTTAGAATTTACATTGCTGTGTTTAGATTATTGATTTCTTCTTGCATGTTGTCTACCATTTTCACAAAAGCCCTTAACATACCAACCATATTTTATAAAAATAATTCCTAGTCTGATAATTCCAACATTTCTGCCATACTGACTCTGGTTGTGATTCTTGTTCAGTCTTTTCAAACTGTATATTTTGCCTTGAAATTTTTTGTTAACAGAATTAATGTACTAGGTAAAAGGAACTGTGGTAAATAGATCTTCAGTGATATAACGATAAGTGGTGTGTATGGGAGGGAAAGCAATCATTAATCTTACTGTTTGTTCGCAGTTTTTTGGTGAAGTCTGTGTCCCTGGACTGCAAACATTTCTGGTGCTTTTTAGTCGCTCCCCTGCACTTAAGTGGAACAGGAAGGCTTGAGGGGGCTATAGGTGGGTATTTCCTTTTCCCCATGTGGAAAGCTATAGTCAGCTGGAGTGGGCTAGGTTAGGGTAGCCAGGTAGGTTAGGCTAAAATAGTATCTCCTGAGGGCAAGTCTTGTTAAGCAGGACAGAATTCTCTGGCATATTTTAAAATGGTTCCTTCTCTCCTCCCCTCGCTAGAAGCATGAGCAGATTTTTCTCTCATTCTTATTGTGAGGACCTGATAGAGTCCTGGAAGTACAACTCACAAAAGCGTAAGAACTGCCTCGTGACTGATTCCCTGGAGTTTATCTCTGAAGCTTGTACACGCTGAGCTTTTAATAATTTGTCAATTACAGTTCAAGTTTTCCTACCCCTCCACAGGTTCCCTTGGAGTTCTCTGCTGGTGGGTTTCTGCTCTGGTAAGTTATGATTCTCTGTATCTGATTATCTGTTTATTCAATTTTGGGGCAGAAGTTGTCCCTATGATCTCATTACTCTGAAGGATCTAAAAAGACTTCTTGGTTTTTCAGTTTGTTCAGCTTTGTACTTTTTATAATAATGAGAGTAAAGACTTCAAACTTCTTAAATGCCAACCCAGAAACTGGAAGTCTCCTGCTTTTCTTTTTGTTCTGTCATACTTCTCCCTTGTCTTAAACTTCTACAGTCCTTTAAACCTAACGAAACCATTGATCCTATT
Organism: Symphalangus syndactylus; assembly: GCF_028878055.3. Taxonomy (NCBI): domain Eukaryota; kingdom Metazoa; phylum Chordata; class Mammalia; order Primates; family Hylobatidae; genus Symphalangus; species Symphalangus syndactylus. Next base: position 103,446,981 of record NC_072437.2, on the reverse strand, counting down.
ACCTTACACTCTGATCCTTTTGATACCTGCTTTGTCTTCCGTGTTCAACTCAAAACACACAATTGTAATACTCATTTCATTGCATTCATGTTAACTCCCTTCGTCCTTTTCTTCTTTCTTTATATTTGCTTGACAAAAACTACAACTCTAGTTTAAAAGCAAATGTCTGCCTACTTCACATTTGTATACACGCAACTGAATGTGGCTGAAGAAAAATACACAACCACAATGAACATATTTAGTTTTAATTCATCACTATAAACCTCTAACGGGTTCTTTAAGTCCCAGACAATTGTTTCCCATTCTCTGGTTCATTGACTGTCCATCTTTTTTTTGGAGAACCATTTTACAGTCGCCCTTCATATTTCTTGTACCTTGTCTTAGTCAATTTGGGGTGCTGTAACAAATTACCATAAACTGGGTAACTTAAACAACAAATATTGATTTCTCACAGTTCTGGAGTCTGGTAAGTCCAAGATCAAGGTGCTGGCAGATCAAGCGCTTGGTGAGGGCCCACTTCCTGATTTACAGATAGCTATCTTCCTCATTGTATCCTGACATGACAAGAGGAGAGAGACAAAAAGTAAACTCTCTCATATCTTTTTATAGGGCAACAAAATCCATTCATAAGGATTCCTCTCTATTGATCTAATTATTTCCAAGTAGCCCTCCTTCTAACACCATCACATTAGGTGTTAAAATTTCAACATCTGGGCTGGGTATGGTGGCTAATGCCTGTAATCCCTGCACTTTGGAGGCCGAGGTGGGCGGATCATGAGGTCAAGAGATAGAGACCATCCTGACCAATGTGGTGAAACCCCGTCTCTACTAAAAATACAAAAAATTAGCTAGGCATGGTGGCATGTGCCTGTAGTCCCAGCTACTCAGGAGGCTGAGGCAGGAGAATCGCTTGAACCTGGGAGATGGAGGTTGCAGTGAGCCAAGATCACGCCACTGCACTCCAGCCTGGTGACAGAATGAGACTCTATCTAAAAAAAAAAAAAAAAAAATTCAACATCTGAATTTTGGGAGGACACAAACATTCAGACCATAGCGTATCTCCTTCCCAGTGCTCTCTCTAAGCTAATGACCTAGTTTCTTACTTCACTCAGAAAATATAAACAATCAGAAGAGCACATCCACGTACCAGCATTTGAACACATACTCTGCCTTCCTACCTATTATACTGTAGGTGAAAATACTTATGCTTTTATTTAAAACCAATCCTGCACTTGTGCACTGGGATCTAATTCCCTATTACCCTAGCACATCAGTCCAGCAATTTCTCCCTTTGCTCCTAATATTAATATTAACTCTCTAATATTGGATTGGTCCCATTAGTTTAAAAACACACTATTGTTTCTGCATGTTAAAAAGAACCTTCTGTTGATCTTACTATTTATGTCAGTTATTTCTTCTTAAGCTACAATCATCCAGGTTTTCTGTTCCTAAAACATAACGAGTAAATCTTTAACTTAGGGATTTTGCAGTGATTATTCTTCTATGACTTTCCTTCCTCTACATTAAAAAATATATTTGACTCTTTCTTACCATCTAGATCTCAATCTAAAGGTCATATCAGTAGAAAGGTGAATCATAACTTTCCAATTTAAAGTAGCATCTCTATTAATCTAACACAAATCTCTGTTTTATTTACCTTGATTTATTCAGGACATTTTTCACAATCTCAAATGTTGATTGTGTATTCATGTGTTGAACGGTCTTTTCCTTGTATAACATAAATTCCACTTGAGTAGACATCTTGTCTTTCTGTCCTCTGCTATGAGTCCAGAACAGTGTCTCTCAACTGTTTAATTATATCCATATGGCGTTTTTAAGATATTTTTTCTTCGTAAACCTCACCCCATAACATTTAATTACCACACATATGTTAATGGCTTTTTTTTTTTTTTTTTTTTTTTTTTTTTGAGACGGAGTCTCGCTCTGTCGCCCAGGCTGGAGTGCAGTGGCGCGATCTCGGCTCACTGCAAGCTCCGCCTCCCGGGTTCACGCCATTCTCCTGCCTCAGCCTCTCCGAGTAGCTGGGACTACAGGTGCCCGCCACCACGCCCGGCTAATTTTTTGTATTTTTAGTAGAGACGGGGTTTCACCGTGGTCTCGATCTGACCTCGTGATCCGCCCGCCTCGGCCTCCCAAAGTGCTGGGATTACAAGCATGAGCCACCGCGCCCGGCCGTTAATGGCTTTTTAGAGTGTTACAAATCATGTAATACCAATGGAGTTTCATTGTGCTGCCTCTCTGTCCCCCAGGATCAATTTTGCCTGCTTGAGGTCCGTATTGCCCCTGTTGAGCATGTATAGTCTAGAAGAATGTCTGATATGTCCTTAGTGCTAAATTTATTTATATATATATATATATATGGACCATATATAATATATTTTATAGTTCATAGTTTATGTACATAAGTTATAGGTGTGTATATGAGTGTTAATCTATTATATCTAATGTATATGTAAAATTATATATTACATATATAATTTATATATTTTATATGCATAAATTGGACACTAAAGACAGGTAAGGCATTCTTCTAGAGTACGTATGCTCAATGTATATACACACACACATTTGGGAAGAAAATCCTCGTTAAAAGCAAGTATATAATATGTAGAGGTTTATTCATTAAAGAATTATTGAACAATTACTGTGTATAAAGTATCAGAATGTGATGTCAGAAATGCAAATACTGTTGGAGACATGTACCCAAAGAACTTAAAATTTTATGAGAGAGTGATGCATATGAAACTAATTATAATATAAGGTAGGATGAACTAAATGTGCAACAGAGACTTAAACAGTTCTGTGGGACTAGGAGAAGAAGTAATTGACTCTGAAGGATAAGGAAAATCTAATGGAGGGAAAGGCAGATGAATAGGATTCCCACAGACAAAAAAAGGGGGCATTTTTTGGAGAAGGTGGAGTCTTGAGGTCCTTAGACACTGGTTTGAGAAACTGCACAGCAAATCATCCTGGGAAAGAGAAGGGGCGCTTTATATGAGAGGGCTAGAATTTGCCTTTGGATGTTATTCAGTTGGCATTAGTGAGTTTTTGAAAGTTAAACCACACAAATTCAAAAAACTTGAAAAAGAAATGATCACTCTAGTTTTTGTAGCCTCTTTTAGAATAAAAAAATCTCTTGCTATTTAACATTTCATATTTAGGCTTTCACATTGCCAGCAGATTAATTTACCTAAAATGCACATCCAACCATGCCAGTTTTCTGTTTAAAAGCATTCAATGACTTTATAGCACATGCCAGATGAAGTATTAGTTCCTGAGTTGAGAAGAGGTTTTTGCTCTCCATGATCAATCACTTTCATACAGCCTATTGAACCTTATTGCATCATTCCATGCCTCCAAGTCTTCACCAGGAAATACTAATTTCTTGCAATTTGCAACATGGAGCTTGCTAATTCCTGTCTAATTTTCCAGATATGATGGCTCTGGTAAGTTCTATTTTATGCAGAAAATCAATATTACCTTTTGGTCAAGTCTTTAATATAATTATTCTCCAAATACTCACTTTGCTAGCTAGAGGATCTTTTATAACTATATCTGAAATTTGGAGTTGAGACTAATGCTTATTCTATTATTTAGATTAAGGCTAAGTCTAAGCCATTTGGATATCTTCTTTTGTGAAGTTTCTTTCAAGACTTTTGCCAATGTTTCATGTTGTGTTTATGCCGTCTCCTTATTGCTTTTCTATACTGCATGTATTTGTTTTCTTCAAGTTTTATTTTAAGTTCCAGGGTATATATACGCAGGATGTGAAGGTTTGTTACATAGGTAAATGTGTGCCATGGTAGTTTGCTGCACAGATCAACCCATTACCTAGGTAATCAGCCCAGCATCCATTAGCCATTCTTCCAGATGCATGTGTGTTTTTTATTGTATGATTTCCTGAGTGTTCTTTATATGGTTTTATTGTTTTCATTTCTTTGAGTTGGATTTGCTGCTCTCTTATCTTGATTATTGAAATGGAAGCTTATATCATTGTCAGTGCTTTTTTTTTTTAAAAAACATAGTTTCTTTTTGAGTACTCTTTTAGGTGTATTACATAATATTTCATTTTTTATCATTCAATTAAAATATTTTTACATTCTACTAAGATTATTTTTTAACCCACACCTTATGTGGAAGGGTATCATTTAAACTTATTTAGGAATTTTCCTTTTTTGACTTTTAAGTTCAGAGTTACAACTGTAGGTTTGTTACATAGGTAAACTTTTGTCATGGGGGTTTATTGTGCAAATTATTTCACCACCCAGGTATTAAGCCTAGTACCCACTAGTTATTTTTCCTGACTGCCTCCCTCCTCCCACCCTCCACCTTCTAAAAGGCCCCAGTGTGTGTTGTTTCCCTGTATGTGTCCATGTGTTCTCATTACTTAGCTCCCACTTATGATTGGGAACTTGTGGTATTTAGTTTTCTGTTCCTGTGTTAGTTTGCTGTGGTTAATGGCCTTCAGCTATATCCATGTTCCTGCAAAAAACAGGATCTCATTCTTTTTTATGGCTGCATAGTATTCTGTGGTATATATGTCCCACATTTTCTTTTTTAAACTTTTTTAAAATTATACTTTAAGTTCTAGGATACATGTGCAGAACGTGCAGGTTTGTTACATAGGTATACATGTGCCATGGTGGTTTGCTGCACCCATCAACCTGTGACCTATATTAGGTATTGCTCCTAATGCTATCCCTCCCCTAGCCATCCAACCCCTGAAAGACCCCAGTGTGTGATGTTCCCCTCCCTTTGTCCATGTGTTCTCATTGTTCACGTCCCACTTATGAGTGAGAACATGCGGTGTTTGATTTTCAGTTCTCGTGTTAGTTTGCTGAGAATGATGGTTTCCAGCTTCATCCATGTCCCTGCAAAGGACATGAACTCATCTTTTTTATGGCTGCATAGTATTCCATGGTGTACGTATACCATATTTTCTTTATTCAGTCTATCATTGATGGGCATTTGTGTTGGTTCCAAGTCTTTGCTATTGTGAACAGTGTCTCAATAAACATATGTGTGCAAGTGTCTTTACAGTAGAATGATTTATAATACTTTGGGTATATATCCAGTAATGGGATTGCTGGATAAAATGGTATTTCTGGTTCTAGATCCTTGAGGAATCGCCACACTGTCTTCCACAGTAGTTGAGTGAATTCACAATCCCAACAACAGTCTAAAAGCGTTCCTATTTCTCCACATCCTCTCCAGCATCTGTTGTTTCCTGACTTTTTAATGATCACCATTCTAACTGGCATGAGATGATGTCTCATTGTGGTTTTGATTTGCATTTCTCTAATGACCAGTGATGATGAGCTTTTTTTCATATGTTTGTTGGCTGCATAAATGTCTTCTTTTTAGAAGTGTCTGTTCATATGCTTTGCTCACTTTTTGATGGGTTGTTTTTTTCTTGTATATTTGTTTAAGTTCTTTGTAGATGCTGGATACTGGTCCTTTGTCAGATGGATAGATTGCAAAAATTTTCTGCCCTTCTGTAGGTTGCCTGTTCACTCTGATGATAGTTTCTTTTGCTGAGCAGAAACTCTTTAGTTTAATTAGATCCCATTTGTCAATTTTGGCTTTTGTTGCCATTGCTTTTGGTGTTTTAGTTATGAAGTCTTTGCCCATGCCTGTGTCCTGAATGGTATTGCCTAGGTTTTCTTCTAGGGTTTTTATGGTTTAGCTCTTACATTTAAGTCTTTAACCCATCTTGAGTTAATTTTTGTGTAAGTTGTAAGTAAGGGGTCCAGTTTCAATTTTCTGCATATGGCTAGCCAATTTTCCCAACACCATTTGTTAAATAGGGAATCCTTTCCCTATTGCTTGTTTTTGTCAGGTTTGTCAAAGATCAGATGGTTGTAGATGTGTTGTGTTATTTATGAGGCCTCTGTTCTGTTTCATTGGTCTATATATCTATTTTTGTACCAGAACCATGCTGTTTTGGTTACTGTAGCCTTGTAGTATAGTTTGAAGTCAGGTAGCATGATGCCTCCAGCTTTGTTCTTTTTGCTTAGGATTGTCTTGGCTATGCAGGCTCTTTTTTGGTTCCACATGTCATTTAAATTAGTTTTTATTAATTCTGTGAGGAAAGTCAATGGTAGCTTGATGGGGATAGCATTGGATCTATAAATTACTTTGGACAATATGGTTATTTTCATGATATTGGTTCTTCCTATCCATGAGCATGGAATGTTTTTCGATTTGTTTGTGTCCTCTCTTATTTCCTTGAGCAGTGTTTTGTAGTTCTCCCTGAAGAGGTCCTTCACGTCCCTTGTAAGTTCTATCCTAGGTATTTTACTCTTTTTATAGCAATTGTGAATGGGAGTTCACTCATGATTTGGCTCTTTGTTTGTCTATTATTGGTGTATAGGAATGCTTGTGATTTTTGCACATTGATTTTGTATCCTGAGACTTTTCTGAAGCTGCTTATCAGCTTAAGGAGTTTTGGGGCCGAGACAATAGGATTTTCTAAATATACAATCATGTCATCTGCAAACAGAGACAATATGACTTCGTCTCTTCCTATTTGAATACGCTTTATTTCTTTCTCTTGCCTGATTGCCCTGGCCAGAACTTCCAATACTATGTTGCATAGGAGTTGTGAGAGAGGGCATCCTTGTCTTGTGCCAGTTTTCAAAGGGAATGCTTCCAGTTTTTGCCCATTTCATATGATGTTGGCTATGGGTTTGCCATAAGTGGCTCTTATTATTTTGAGATATGTTCCATCAATACCTAGTTTATTGAGAGTTTTTAGCATGGAGGGCTGTTGAATTTTCTTGAAGGCCTTTTCTACATCAATTGAGATAATCATGTGGTTTTTGTCATTGGCTCTGTTTATGTGATGGATTACATTTATTGATTTGTGTATGTTGAACCAACCTTGCATCCCAGGGATAAAGCTGAGTTGATTGTTGTGGAGAAGCTTTTTTTTTTTTTTTTTTTGAGACAGAGTCTCACTCTGTCGCCCAGGCTGGAAGGCAGTGATGTGATCTCCGCTCACTGCAACCTCCTCCTCCTGGGTTCACGCCATTCTCCTGCCTCAGTCTCTCTAGTAGCTGGGACTACAGGCGCCTGCCACCACGTCTGGCTAATTTTTTGTATTTTTAGTGCAGATGGGGTTTCCCTGTGTTAGCCAGGACGGTCTCGATCTCCTGACCTCATCATCCACCTGCCTCGGCCTCCCAAAGTGCTAGGATTACAGGCATGAGCCACCGCACCCGGCTGTGGATAAGCTTTTTGATTTGCTCCTGGATTCGATTTGCCAGTATTTTGTTGAGGATTTTTGCATCGACGTTCATCAGGGATATTGGCCTGAAATTTTCTTTTTTTGTTGTGTCTCTGCCAGGTTTTTGTATCAGGAAGATGCTGGCCTCATAAAATGAGTTAAGGAGGATTCCCTCTTTTTATATTATTTGGAATAGTTTCAGAAGGAATGGTACCAGCTCCTCTTTGTACCTCTAGTAGAATTCGGCTATGAGTCTGTCTGGTCCTGGACTTTTTTTGGTTGGTAAGCTATTAATTACTGGTTCAATTTTAGAACTTGTTATTGTTCTATTCAGGGATTAGACTTCTTCATGATTTACAGTTGGGAGGGTCCAGGAATTTATCAATTTCTTCTTGATTTTCTAGTTTATTTGCATAGAGGTGTTTATAGTATTATCTAATGGTAGGTTTTATTTCTGTGGGATCAGAGATGATATCCCCTTTATCATTTTTTATTGCATCTATTTGATTCTTCTCTCTTTTCTTCTTTACTAGTCTGGCTAGCGACCTATCTATTTTGTTAATCTTTTCAAAAAACCAGCTCCTGTATTCACTGATGTTTTTTGAAGGGTTTTTCATATCTCTATCTCCTTCAGTTCTCCTCTTATCTTAGTTATTTCTTGTCTTCTGCTAGCTTTTGAATTTGTTTGCTCTTGCTTCTCTATTTCTTTTAATTGTGATGTTAGACTATTTTCTTTATTCAGTCTTCTCTATTCAATACATGGTGCTGGGATACCTGGCTAGCCATATGTAGAAGATTAAAACTAGACTGCTTCCTTATTACTATATACAAAAATTAACTCAGAATGAATTAAAGACTTAACTCTAAATCCCCAAACTATAAAAATCCTGAAAGACAACCTAGGCAATACCATTCTGGATATAGGCATGGGCAAATGTTTTATCACAAAGACACCAAAAGCATTTGCAACAAAAGCAAAAATGGACAAATTAGATTTAATTAAGCTAAGCTTCTGCATAGAAAAAAAACACAATCAATAGAGTAAAGAGACAACCTACAGAATGGGTGAAAATCGTTGCAAACTATGCATCCAACAAAGGTCTAATATGCAGCACCTATAAGGAACTTAAACAAATTTACAAGAAAAAAAACCCAAACAACCCTATTAGAAAGTGGGCAAAGGACATTAACAGACACTTTTCAAAAGAAGACATACATACAGCCAACAACCATAAAAAAAAAAAAAAGCTCAACATCACTGATCATTAGAGGAATGCAAACAAAAACCATAATAAGACATCATCTCACACCAGTCAGACTGGCTATCATAAAAATGTCAAAAAATAACAGATGCTGGCGATGTTGTGGAGAAAAAGGAACATGTATACGCTTTTGGTGAGAGTTTTTAGGAAATTTCTAGTTGTGATTATGTTCTTGACTTCTAGGTTAATTCCACTATAGTCAGAGATTTCAATTGTTTGAAATTTGTTTAGTCTTGCCATATTCCTCAGCTTATGATCTATGTTGGTGTATGCTCCATGTGTTCTTGTAATGCATACATTGAAGTTATTGAACTATAACTCTGAAGCTCTATAAATGTCTATTTGCTCACATAATTGTGTTATTAATAGTGTAGTTAATGTTGATAAGAACACTACTAGTGTTATCAGTATTATCAGTAGTGTAGATGTGTTAATACTAATAACAATGCTATTAATAGTATATATGTATAGTATCTCTTTGCTCTCTATGTTACTGTGAGATGTATGTTTTAAAAACCCTATCGTAAGTCCAAGTGTGATGGTTCACGCCTGTAATCCCAGCACTTTGGGAGGCTGAGGCAGGCAGATTACCTGAGGTTGGGAGTTCAAGACCAACCTGATGAACATAGAGAAACTCATCTCTACTAAAAATACAAAATTAGCTGGGTGTGGTGGTGCATGCCTGTAATCCCAGCTACTCGGGAGGATGAGGCAGGAGAATCACTTGAACATGGGAAGCAGAGGTTGTGGTGAGCCAAAATCACGCCATTGCACTCCAGCCTGGGCAACAAGGGCAAAACTCCATCTCAAAAACAAAACAAAACAAAACATCCTATTATAATTGTGAATGTGTCTATTTTCTCTTTATTTCTGTGAAGTTTTGCTTTATACATTGGAAACTGTTATTAGGTGCATACACCTTTAGCATTGTTATGCCTTTTTATAGAATTCATATATTTATTATTAAGATATTTTATCCCATATATTCAAGTAATATTTCTTGCTTCAATATCTATTGTCTGATATGAATAAAGTCATATCAGCTTTCTTTTGGCTAGTGCTCAAATAGTATTCTTTTTCCATCCTGTTACATTCAAAGTATTTTCCACCTTATATCTAGAGTTAATGTCTTGAAATCAGAATATAGTTGGTACTTGCTTTGCTGATGTGATTACCTTTGCTTATCATTTGGAGTGCTTGGTCCATTTACATATAATTTCTGATAAATTTGATCTTAATTCTTAATATTTGGGTTTTAATCCTTCTTTCTGTTCGCTGTTCTTATGTTCCACCCTAAATCACTTCTTTATGATTTCTCAAGAATTTCTATTTTACTAATTTTAACTTATATTTTATATTAGCTTTTATTGTACATTTTTTTCTTATATTGGTTACTTTATAGATTTGGCAAACATCGTATTGTAATATAGATAAAATCAATGTTTTTCTTACATATTGATCAACGCAAACCTTGTACTTTTACAAACATTATAAAATCGTTTAAAATGCTGTTATTTTTGTAGATCTAAAAAGTAAATATTCTTATATTTTTATCTTACAGGTTCATTTTATTCTGTTTTGCAGTTTTATGCTTTCATCTGAAATCATTTTCATTAAGCCTGAAGAATTTTCTAAAGTATTTCCAAAGGCTATACCAAATAAATTATGTTAGTGTTAGCTTTATCTATGTAGAAATATCTATATTTCTGTTTAATTGTTTGAGAATATTTTCACTTGGTATTATACTATATGGTAGTCATTTTTATTTGTTTGTTGTTTTTCTTTTATTTCTGTTCAAATATCTGCTTTTTTTTTTTTTCTTTTTTTTGGGGGGGGACAAAGTCTTTTTTTTCAATTCTTTTTTTTATCTTTTTTATTTTTTATTTTTATTTTTATTATTATACTTCAGGTTTTAGGGTACTTGTGCACAATGTGCAGATTTGTTACATATGTATCCATGTGCCATGTTGATTTCCTGCACCCATTAACTCATCATTTAGCATTAGGTGTATCTCCTAATACTGTCCCTCCCCCCTCCCCCAACCCCACAACAGTCCCCAGAGTGTGATGTTCCCCTTCCTGTGTCCATGAGTTCTCATTGTTCAATTCCCACCTATGAGTGAGAACATGCGGTGTTTGGCTTTTTGTCCTTGCGATAGTTTACTGAGAATGATGTTTTCCAATTTCATCCATGTCCCTACAAAGGACATGAACTCATCACTTTTTATGGCTGCATAGTTTTCCATGGTGTATATGTGCCACATTTTCTTAATCCAGTCTATCGTTGTTGGACATTTGGGTTGGTTCCAACTCTTTGCTATTGTGAATAGTGCCACAATAAACATACGTGTGCATGTGTCTTTATAGAAGCATGATTTATAGTCCTTTGGGTATATACCCAGTAATGGGATGGCTGGGTCAAATGGTATTTCTAGTTCTAGATCCCTGAGGGATCGCCACACTGACTTCCACAATGGTTGAACTAGTTTACAGTCCCACCAACAGTGTAAAAGTGTTCCTATTTCTCCACATCCTCTCCAGCACCTGTTGTTTCCTGATTTTTTAATGATGGCCATTCTAACTGGTGTGAGATGGTATCTCATTGTGGTTTTGATTTGCATTTCTCTGATGGCCAGTGATGATGAGCGTTTTTTCATGTGTTTTTTGGCTGCATAAATGTCTTCTTTTGAGAAGTGTCTGTTCATGTCCTTTGCCCACTTTTTGATGGGGTTGTTCTTTTCTTGTAAATTTGTTTTAGTTCATTGTAGATTCTGGATATTAGCCCTTTGTCAGATGAGTAGGTTGCAAAAATTTTCTCCCATTCTGTAGGTTGCCTGTTCACTCTGATGGTAGTTTCTTTTGCTGTGCAGAAGCTCTTTAGTTTAATTAGATCCCATTTGTCAATTTTGGCTTTTGTTGCCATTGCTTTTGGTGTTTTAGACATGAAGTCCTTGCCCATGCCTATGTCCTGAATGGTATTGCCTAGGTTTTCTTGTAGGATTTTAATGGTTTTAGGTCTAACATGTAAGTCTTTAATCCATCTTGAATTAATTTTTGTATAAGGTGTAAGGAAGGGATCCAGTTTCAGCTTTCTACATATGGCTAGCCAGTTTTCCCAGCACCATTTATTGAACAGGGAATCCTTTCCCCATTTCTTGTTTTTGTCAGGTTTGTCAAAGATCAGATAGTTGTAGATATGCGGCATCATTTCTGACAGCTCTGTTCTGTTCCATTGATCTATGTCTCTGTTGTGGTACCAGTACCATGCTGTTTTGGTTACTGTAGCCTTGTAGTATAGTTTGAAGTCAGGTAGCATGATGCCTCCAGCTTTGTTCTTTTGGCTTAGGATTGACTTGGCGATGTGGGCTCTTTTTTGGTTCCATATGAACTTTAAAGTAGTTTTTTCCAATTCTGTGAAGAAAGTCATTGGTAGCTTGATGGGGATGGCATTGAATCTATAAATTACCTTGGGCAGTATGGCCATTTTCACAATATTGATTCTTCCAACCCATGAGCATGGAATGTTCTTCCATTTGTTTGTATCCTCTTTTATTTCATTGAGCAGTGGTTTGTAGTTCTCCTTGAAGAGGTCCTTCACATCCCTTGTAAGTTGGATTCCTAGGTATTTTATTCTCTTTGAAGCAATTGTGAATGGGAGTTCACTCATGATTTGGCTCTCTGTTTGTCTGTGATTGGTGTAGAAGAATGCTTGTGATTTTTGTACATTGATTTTGTATCCTGAGACTTTGCTGTAGTTGCTAATCAGCTTAAGGAGATTTTGGGCTGAGACAATGGGGTTTTCTAGATATACAATCATGTCATCTGCAAACAGGGACAATTTGACTTCCTCTTTTCCTAATTGAATACCCTTTATTTCCTTCTCCTGCCTGATTGCCCTGGCCAGAACTTCCAGCACTATGTTGAATAGGAGTGGTGAGAGAGGGCATCCCTGTCTTGTGCCAGTTTTCAAAGGGAATGCTTCCAGTTTTTGCCCATTCATTATGATATTGGCTGTGGGTTTGTCATAGATAGCTCTTATTATTTTGAGATACGTCCCATCAATACCTAATTTATTGAGAGTTTTTAGCATGAAGCATTGTTGAATTTTGTCAAAGGCCTTTTCTGCATCTATTGAGATAATCATATGGTTTTTGTCTTTGGTTCTGTTTATATGCTGGATTACATTTATTGATTTGCGTATGTTCAACCATCCTTGCATCCCAGGGATGAAGCCCACTTGATCATGGTGTATAAGCTTTTTGATGTGCTGCTGGTTTCAGTTTGCCAGTATTTTAATGAGGATTTTTGCATCAATGTTCATCAAGGATATTAGTCTGAAATTCTCTTTTTTGGTTATGTCTCTGCCAGGCTTTGGTATCAGGATGATGCTGGCCTCATAAAATGTGTTAGGGAAGATTCCCTCTTTTTCTATTGATTGGAATAGTTTCAGAAGGAATGGTACCAGTTCCTCCTTGTACCTCTGGTAGAATTCGGCTGTGAATCCATCAGGTCCTGGACTCTTTTTGGTTGGTAAGCGATTGATTATTGCCACAATTTCAGAGCCTGTTATTGGTCTATTCAGAGATTCAACTTCTTCCTGGTTTAGTCTTGGGAGGGTGTATGTGTCCAGGAATTTATCCATTTCTTCTAGATTTTCGAGTTTATTTGCATAGAGGTGTTTGTAGTATTCTCTGATGGTAGATTGTATTTCTGTGGGTTCGGTGGTGATATCCCCTTTTTCATTTTTTATTGCATCTATTTGATTCTTCTCTCTTTTCTTCTTTATTAGTCTTGCTAGCGGTCTATCAATTTTGTTGATCTTTTCGAAAAACCAGCTCCTGGATTCATTAATTTTTTGAAGGGTTTTTTGTGTCTCTATTTCCTTCAGTTCTGCTCTGATTTTAGTTATTTCTAGCCTTCTGCTAGCTTTTGAATGTGTTTGCTCTTGCTTTTCTAGTTCTTTTAATTGTGATGTTAGGGTGTCAATTTTGGATCTTTCCTGCTTTCTCTTGTGGGCATTTAGTGCTATAAATTTCCCTCTACACACTGCTTTGAATGTGTCCCAGAGATTCTGGTATGTTGTGTCTTTGTTCTCATTGGTTTCAAAGAACATCTTTATTTCTGCCTTCATTTCATTATGTACCCAATAGTCATTCAGGAGCAGGTTGTTCATTTTCCATGTAGTTGAGCAGTTTTGAGTGAGTTTCTTAATCCTGAGTTCTAGTTTGATTGCACTGTGGTCTGAGAGACAGTTTTTTATAATTTCTGTTCTTTTATATTTGCTAGGGAGAGCTTTACTTCCAACTATGTGGTCAATTTTGGAATAGGTTTGGTGTGGTGCTGAAAAAGTATATTCTGTTGATTTGGGGTGGAGAGTTCTGTAGATGTCTATTAGATCCACTTTATGCAGAGCTGAGTTCAATTCCTGGATATCCTTGTTAACTTTCTGTCTCGTTGATCTGTCTAATGTTGACAGTGGGGTGTTAAAATCTCCCATTATTATTGTGTGGGAGTTTAAGTCCCTTTGTAGGTCACTCAGGACTTGCTTTATGAATCTGGGTGCTCCTGTATTGGGTGCGTATATGTTTAGGATAGTTAGCTCTTCTTGTTGAATTGATCCCTTTACCATTATGTAATGGCCTTCTTTGTCTCTTTTGATCTTTGTTGGTTTAAAGTCTATTTTATCAGAGACTAGGATTGCAACCCCTGCCTTTTTTTGTTTTCCATTTGCTTGATAGATCTTCCTCCATCCCTTTATTTTGAGTCTATGTGTGTCTCTGCACATGAGATGGGTTTCCTGAATACAGCACACTGATGGGTCCTGACTCCTTATCCAGTTTGCCAGTCTGTGTCTTTTAATTGGAGCATTTAGCCCATTTACATTTAACGTGAATATTGTTATGTGTGAAACTGATCCTGTCATTATGAAGTTAGTTGGTTATTTTGCTCGTTAGTTGATGCAGTTTCTTCCTAGCCTCAATGGTCTTTACAATTTGGCATGTTTTTGCAGTGGCTGGTACCGGTTGTTCCTTTCCATGTTTAGTGCTTCCTTCAGGAGCTCTTTTAGGGCAGGCCTGGTAGTGACAAAATCACTCAGCGTTTGCTTGTCTGTAAAGTATTTTATTTCTCCTTCACTTATGAAGCTTGGTTTGGCTGGATATGAAATTCTGGGTTGAAAATTCTTTTCTTTAAGAATGTTGAATATCGGCCCCCACTCTCTTCTGGCTTGTAGAGTTTCTGCCGAGAGATCAGCTGTTATTCTGATGGGCTTCCCTTAGTGGGTAACCCGACCTTTCTCTCTGGCTGCCCTTAACATTTTTTCCTTCATTTCAACTTTGGTGAATCTGACAATTATGTGTCTTGGAGTTGCTCTTCTTGCGGAGTATCTTTGTGGCGTTCTCTGTATTTCCTGAATCTGAATGTTGGCCTGCCTTGCTAGATTGGGGAAGTTCTCCTGGATAATATCTTGCAGAGTGTTTTCCAACTTGGTTCCATTCTCCCCGTCATTTTCAGTTACACCAATCAGACGTAGGTTTGGTCTTTTCACATAGTCCCAAATTTCTTGGAGGCTTTGTTCATTTCTTTTTATTCTTTTTTCTCTAAACTTCCCTTCTTGCTTCATTTCATTCATTTCATCTTCCGTCAGTGATACCCTTTCTTCCAGTTGATCGCATCTGCTACTGAGGCTTCTGCAATCTTTGCGTAGTTCTTGAAACTTGGCTTTTAGCTCCATCAGCTGCTTTAAGCCCTTCTCTCCATTGGTTATTCTAGTTATCCATTCTTCTAATTTTTTTTCAAAGTTTTTAACTTCTTTGCTATTGTTTTGAATTTCCTCCCGTAGCTCAGAGTAGTTTGATCGTCTGAAGCCTTCTTATCTCAACTCGTCAAAGTCATCCACCATCCAGCTTTGTTCCATTGCTGGTGAGGAACTGCGTTCCTTTGGAGGAGGAGAGGTGCTCTGCTTTTTAGAGTTTCCAGTTTTTCTGCTCTGTTTTTTCCCCATCTTTGTGGTTTTATCTACTTTTGGTCTTTGAAGATGGTGATGTACAGATGGGTTTTTGGTGTGGATGTCCTTTCTGTTTGTTAGTTTTCTTTCTACCAGACAGGACCCTCAGCTGCAAGTCTGTTGGAGTTTACTAGAGGTCCACTCCAGACCCTGTTTGGCTGGGTGTCAGCAGTGGTGGCTGCAGAGCAGCGGATTTTCGTGAGACCACTAATTCAGCTGTCTGATCGTTTCTCTGGAAGTTTTGTCTCAGAGGAGTACCCAGCCGAGTGAGGTGTCAGTCTGTCCCTACTGGGGGGGTGCCTCCCCATTAGGCTGCTCAGGGGTGAGGGACCCACTTTAGGAGGCAGTCTGTCCGTTCTCAGATCTCCAGCTGCGTGCTGGGAGAACCACTACTCTCTTCAAAGCTGTCAGTCAGACAGGGACATTTAAGTCTGTGGAGGTTCCTGCTGACTTTTTGTTTGTGTGTTCCCTGTCCCCAGAGATGGAGCCTACAGAGGCAGGCAGGCCTCCTTGAGCTGTGGTGGGCTCCACCCAGTTCGAGCTTCCTGGCTGCTTTGTTTACCTAAGCAAGCCTGGGCTATGGCGGGTGCCCCTTCCCCAGCCTCACTGCCTCCTTGCAGCTTGATCTCAGACTGCTGTGCTAGCAATCAGCAAGACTCCATGGGCATAGGACCCTCCGAGCCAGGTGTGGGACACAATCTCCTAGTGTGCCGTTTTCCAGGCCTGTTGGAAAAGCGCAGTATTAGGGTGGGACTGACCTGATATTCCAGGTGCCGTCTGTCACCCCCTTTCATTGACTAGGAAAGGGAACTCCTTGACCCCTTGCGCTTACCGAGTGAGGCAATGCCTCGCCCTGCTTCGGCTTGCACACAGTGCGCTTCACCGACTGTCCTGCACCCACTGTTTGGCACTCCCTAGTGAGATGAAACCAGTACCTCAAACAAATGCAGAAATCACCCATCTTCTGTGTCGCTCAGGCTGGGAGCTGGAGACCGGAGCTGTTCCTATTTGGCCATCTTGGCTCCACCATATCTGCTTATTTTTATTCAAAGTCAGCCATAAGCTTTACTGCTGCTTCTTTGAAGGTAAGTTGTATTTTTTTTCTGTGGTTGCAAATAAAATTTTCTCTTTGGTTTTAAGCAGCTTTACTCTGATGTACTTCATTGTATTTTCTGGGCTCATTAAGATTTTTGAACCCATTTATTTACATTTTAAATAAATTTTAGGTGATTATTGATCACTACATAGTATTGCTTCTGCTCCATTTTTTTCTTGACTTTCCTTCTGAAATGCCATTTATATCTATATTAGGCTTTTTAAATATGTCTCACAAAACTTTTGCCTGTATTCTGCCATTGTTTATATTTTTTCTCTATTCTTCAGTTTTTATCTTTGCTATTAACTGGAATTCAGTTTTCCTTATTCTGTGTTATGCTGTGTCTATCACCTGTTTCAGTTTTAAATATTTATTATTTTATATTGTAAATTTGATACTGTTTTCTGGATCACTACTATTTGTTTATCCTGTGTTTTTAAATGAATTTAGTTCGCCTGTTCCTCTATTTTCTGTCTTTTTAAATTTTACTTTAAGTTCTGGGATAAATGTGCAGAATGTGCAGGTTTGTTATATAGGTATACACGTGCCGTGGTGGTTTGCCGCACCTATCAACCTGTCATCTAGGTTTTAAGCCCCGCATGCATTAGGTATTTGTTATAATGCTCTCCCTCCCCTTACTTCCCACACCCCGACAGGCCCTGGTGTGTGATGTTCCCTTCCCTGTGTCCATGTGTTCTCATTGTTCAACTCCCATCTTTGAGTGAGAACACGTGGTGTTTGGTTTTCTTTTCCTGTGTTAGTTTGCTGAGGATGACGGTTTCCAGCTTCATCCACGTCCCTGCAAGGGACATGATCTCATTCTTTTTTTATGGCTATATGGTATTCCATGGTGTATATGTTCCATATTTTCTTTATCCAGTCTATCATTGATGGGCATTCGGGTTGGTTCCAAGTCTTTGCTATTGTAAAAAGTGCTTCAAAAAAACATACTTGTACATGTGTCTTTATAGTAGAATGATTTATAATCCTTTGGGTACATATCCAGTAATGAGATTGCCGGGTCAAATGGTAGATCTGGTTCTACATCCTTGAGGAATCCCCACACTGTTTTCCACAGTGGTTGAACTAATTTACACTCTCACCAACAGTGTGAGAGCATTCATATTTCTCCACAGGCTCATGAGCATCTGTTGTTTCTTTACTTTTTAATAATCACCATTCTAACTGGTTTGAGGTGGTATCTCATTGTGGTTTTGATTTGCATTTCTGTAATGATCCGTGATGCTGAGATTTTTTTTATATGTTTGTTGGCCACATAAATGTCTTCCTTTGAGAAGTATCTCTTCATACCTTCACTCACTTCTGATGGGGTTGTTTTTTTCTTGTAAATTTGTTTAATTTCCTTGTAAATCCTTGTTATTAAACCTTTGTCAGACGGGTAGCTTGCAAAATTTTTCTCCTATTCTGTAGGTTGCATTTTCACTCTGATGATGCTTGCTTTTGTTGTGCAGAAGCTCTTTAGTTTGATTAAATCCCATTTGTCAATTTTGGCTTTTGTTGCAATAGTTTTTGGTGTTTTAGTCATGAAGCCTTTGCCCATGCCTATGTCCTGAATGATATTGCCTAGGTTTCCTCCTAGGGTTTTTATGATTTTGGGTTTTACATTTAAGTCTTTAATCCATCTTGAGTTAATTTTTCTATGAAGTGTTAAGGAAGGGGTCTAGTTTCAGTTTTCTGCATATGGCTAGCCAATTTTCTCAGCACCATTTATTAAATAGGGAATCCTTTCCCTATTGCTTGTTTATATCAGGTTTGTTGAATATCAGATGGTTGTAGATGTGTGGTATTATTTCCAGGCCCCTGTTCTATGTGCCTATTTTTTTACCAGTACCATTCTGTTTTTGTTATTGTAGCCTTGTAGTATAGTTGAAGTCAGGTAGTGTGATGCCTCCAGCTTTGTTCTTTTTGCTTAGGATTGTCTTGGCTATACAGGCTCTTTTTTAATTCCATATTAAATTTAAAATTTTTTTTTTTCTAATTCTGTGAAGAAAATCATTGGTAGCTTGATGGGGATAGCATTGAATCTATAAAATACTTTGGACAGTGTGGCCATTTTCACTATATTGATTCTTCCTATCCATGATCATGGAATGTTTTTCCATTTGTTTGTGTCCTCTCTTATTTCCTTGAAGCAGTGGTTTGTAGTTGTCCTTAAAGTGGTCCTCTACGTCCCTTGTAAGTTGTATCCTAGGTATTTTATTCATTTTGTAGCAATTGTGAATGGGAGTTCAGTCATGATTGGCTCTCTGCTTGTCTATTTTTGATGTACAGGAATGCTTGTGATTTTTGCACATTGATTTTGTATCCTGAGTCTTTGCTGAAGTTGCTTATCAGCTTAAGGAGTTTTGGGGCTGAGACGATGGAGTTTTCTAAATATACAATCACATCATCTGCAAACAGAGACAATTTGACTTTCTCTCTTCCTCTTTGAATACCCTTTATTTCTTTCTCTTGCCTAATTGCCCTGGCCAGAACTTCCAATATTATGTTGAATAGGAGTTGTGAGAGAGGGCATCCTTGTCTTGTGCTGGTTTTCAAAAGGAATGCTTCCAGCTTTTGTCCATTAAATATGATATTGGCTATGGGTTTGTCATAAAGAGCTCTTATTATTTTGAGATATGCTCCGTCAGTACCTAGTTTATTGAGAGTATTTAGCATGAAAGTATTTTGAATTTTCTCAAAGGCCTTTTCTGCATCAATTGAGATAATCAGGTGGTTTTTGTCATTAATTCTGTTTATGTGATGGATTACATTTTTTGATTTTTGTATATTGAACCAGCCTTGGATTCCACAAATGAAGCCAACTTGATTGTGGTGGATAAGCTTTTTGATGTGCTGCTGGATTTGGTCTGCCAATATTTTATTGAGAATTTTTGCATTGATGTTCCTCAGGGATATTGGCCTGAATTTGTTGTTGTTGTTGTGTCTCTGCCCGGTTTTGGTATCAGGATGATTCTGTCCTCATAAAATGAGTTAAGGAAGAGTCCTTCTTTTTCTATTGTTTGGAATAGTTTCAGAAGGAATGGTACCAGCTCCTCTTTGTACCTCTGGTAGAATTTGGCTCTGAATCAGTCTGGTCCTGGACTTTATTTGGTTTGTAGGCTATTAATTACTTGCTAAATTTTAGAACTTGTTATTGGTTCAGGGATTCAGCTTCTTCCTGGATTAGTCTTGGGAGGGTGTGTTTGTCCTGGAATTTATCCATTTCTTCTCGATTTTCTAGTTTATTTGCATAGAAGTGTTTATAATATTCTATGATGGTAGTTTTTATTTCTTTGGGATCAGTGGTGATATCCCCTTTATCATTTTTTATTGTGTCTATTTGATTCTTCTCTCTTTTCTTCTTTATTAGTACGGCTAGTGGTCCAGCTATTTTGTTAATCTTCCACAAAACCAGTTTCTGGATTCATTGATTTTTTTTTGAAGGGTTTTTCATGTCTCTATGTCCTTCAGTTCTGCTCTGATCTTAGTTATTTTTTGTCTTTTGCTAGCTTTTGAATGTGTTTGCTCTTACTTCTCTAGTTCTTTGAATTCTGATGTTAGGGTGTTGATTTTAGATCTTTCCAGGTTTCTGTTGTGGGCATTTAGTGCTCTAAATTTCCCTTAACACTGCTTTAGCTGTGTCCCAGAGATTCTGGTATGTTGTCTTTTTGTTCTTATTGGTTTCATAGAATTTCTTTATTTCTACCTTAATTTCATTATTTACCCAGTAGTCATTCAGGAGCAGGTTGTTCAATTTTCATGTAGTTGTGCAGTTTTGTATGAGTTTCTTAATCGTGAGTTCTAATTTGATTGCACTGTGATCTAAGAGACTGTTTGTTATGATTTGACTTCTTTTGCATTTGCTGAGGAGTGTTTTACTTCCAATTATGTGGTCAATTTTAGAATACATGCTATGTGGCCCTGAGAAGAATGTATATTCTGTTGATTTGGCATGGAGAGTTCTATACATGTCTATTAGATCCACTTGGTCTAGAGCTGAGTTCAAGTCCTGAATATCCTTGTTGATTTTCTGTCTCATTAATCTGTCTAATATTGACAGCAGGTGTTAAAGATTCCCACTATTATTGCGTGGGAGCCTAAGTCTCTTTGTAGGTCTCTAATAACTTATTTTATGAATCTGGGTGCTCCTGTATTGGTTACATATATATTTAGGATAGTTAGCTCTTCTTGTTGCATTGATCCCTTTACCATTATGTAATGCCCTGCCTTGTCTTTTTTGAACTTCGTTGGTTTGATGTCTGCTTTATCAGAGACTAGGATTGTAACCCCTGCTTTTTTTTTTTTTTGCCTTCCATTTGCTTGGTAAATATTCCTCCATCCCTTTATTTTGAGCCTATATGTGTCTTTGCACGTGGGATTTTAGTTATTTTTAAAGTCCTGTTTTTTAACATTTGTTATTCTTTGAATCTGCTTCTGTTTTCTCTTTCATTCTGCCCTTTCACTTGCTGCCCCCACCCTCTGCCCCACCACACACAGATTCTCCTTGACTTAACAATGAGGTTATGTCCCAATACACCGTCATAAGTTGGAAATATCTTAAGTTGAACATGCATTTAATATACTTAGCCTACTGAATATAATAGCTTAGCCTAGCCCACCTTTAACATGGTCAGAACACTTGCATGAGCCTAAAGTTGGGCAAAATCATTTGGCAACACAGCACACTACAGAGTATTGGTGGTTTACCCTTGTGATTGTGTGGCTGCCTGGGAGCTACAACTTGCTGCTACCCGGCATCACAAGAAAGTATTGTACTGTATATTGCTAGCCCAGGAAATGATTAAAATTACAATTTGAAGTACGATTTCTACTGAATGTGTATCATTATTGCATCCTAAAATTGAAAAATTTGTAAGTCAAACCATCATAAGTTGGCCAGGATGGTCTTGATCTCCTGACCTCGTGATCCACCTGCCTCGGCTTCTCGAAGTGTTGGGATTACAGGCATGAGCCACCGTGCCTGGCCAAGTCAATATATATACTATATATATATATATATATATATATATATATATATATATATTAATCTATGCCTCACACATTGTTTAAGAAAACATAGAAATAGCAATTAATGTTATTTTTCCCCAGAGATAATTCATACTTTCCTCTATGATGTAGGTATGATAATGTTGTGATTATCTCAGCACCATCATAATTGAGCTGAGTCAGGGATAGGTGGCAGCTTTAGTTAGATTCTCGTGACACATTTCTCAGATCCTTCCCCTCCTCATCAAAAATTTGTCTCCTAAATACAAATTGTCAAGCAAGATTGTCAGTAATTCCACTGTTTTTTTCTGCACAGCTCCAGCTTGGGCATGGCTCACATTAGCTTGTTATAATAACCAATCGTCTAATTCTTTTACTCTGAAAATTGTAACTTTGGGATGTTTTAAGCTTGACTCTTAAGCCACTAACACATGTGAATTCAAAATTTTATAAGTGTCTTAAGAGAAAGAATTATTGCAGTTTCCTCTAGCGTGAATTTGTCTGACTCAGACTATGTTGTAAGAGGATCCACTTTTTTTGGCCATCAGATCTGTAAGATTTCATGTTGTTAGAGATATCTGTGGTAGACAAAGGAAAGTTACAGGATCTCTAGAAAGACCTAGATGACAGATGCAGTGCAGGCAACTAGAATCATAGAAAAAGCTCATGCCTGTTGACTGTGGGGGCCTTGACCCTTGCCTTTCACCCTTTCACTCGCAGTCTCCTGTTCCACCTCAAAATCAGCACGTCCTAGTTTGTAATATAAAAAATATATTTGAGCATTCTCTAGGTTTCAGGACCAATGGTCATCAGATACTCAGCTGGTTTATGTTCTTTTTAGAGTATTTTTCTACTTATTGAAAGCTTGATCTTTAGGTCATCCCTAGACATGCAATTTTGCGCAGGAAATAAAAGGGCAAGCATTTTATGCTTAATGATTGCACAGCCTTAAAATATTATTTTTTAAATTTATACAAGTTTTACACAATTTTGTTTCTAAGAGAAGGCTACCACCACCTCATACATTCTACCAAGGAATTAAAATTCCAGACCATTTAGTTTTTAATTTAAAATATTTTAGACTTACAAATAGCTGCAACAAGGATATGCATAGTTCCCCTACCCTTCACCCATATTTTTCTAGTGATAACATCTTACATAATTATAGTAAAATTATCTAAATCGGGGAATTACTATCTATATAATATTATTAACTATATTATAGACCTTATTCAAATTTTGTCCATTGTCTTGCTAATGAACATTTTCTTGTATTCAATTCAAAACTTGAAATTTTATTTAGTTGTGAATCCTCCTTAGTCTCCTCAAGTCTGTAACAATCCTTGAGTGTTTCTCTGACTTTTGTTGCCTTGATATTTTGGGGAGATACTGGCCAGTCTTTTTTTGTAGAATTCTCAGTTTGTTGTCTAGTATTTTCTCATGATTAGATTGAGGCAACACATTTTTTGGCAAAAATCCACAAAAATGATTTTGTGCCTTTCTTAGAGTATCATGTTAAGAAGTGCATTACTATAAAATAAAAGTTTATATTTATTTAGTCAAATGTATGGAAACATCCACAGAAAATAAAACCCACTCTCTTTTGTGTATAATTTTATGAGGATTGAGAAGTATATACAGCTGGAAATCCAGCAACATTATCCAGGTGTAGAATGGTTTTGTCACCTCTCAGATATTTTCTTGTGTCCCTCTGTACCCTCAATCTCTAGCAAACCACTGAGATCTTTTCTGTCTCTATAGTCTTTCCTTTCTCAAAATGTAATATAAATAAAGTTATAAAGTAATGTTTTCTGTCCCTGAAGTCTTACCATATCCGAAATTTAATATAAATGGAATTATACTGTATGTATCCATTTGGGCTTTAAATTTACCATGTTGTGTTTTAACTTACCATATTACATTTTAGATTCATCTGTAATGTTGGGTGAATCACTTGAATTTTTTTCTCTTTTTATTACCAAATACTATTTTCTCATATAAATGTACCACAGTTTGTTTATTCATTGACTGGTTGAAAGACCTATGGGCCATTTTAGGTTTTCTTTATAATATTTTTTATTTTATTTTTTAATAAGTTCTGGGGTACATGTTCAGGATGTGCAGATTTGTTACACAGGTGAACATGTGCCATGGTGGTTTGCTACAACTATCAACCCATTGCCTAGGTATTAAGCCCCACATGCATTAGTTCTTTTCCCTAATGCTTCCCTCCCCCTCCCTTCCTCCGACAGGGTGAACTGTTGTTCAGTAACTGTTGTTCCCCTCCCTGTGTCCACGTGTTCTCATAGTTCAGCTCCCACTTATAAGTGAGAATATGTGGTGTCAAGTTTTCTATTCCTGCTTTAGTTTGCCGAGGGTAATGCCTTCCAGCTTCATCCATGTCCCTGCAAAAGACATTATCTCATTCATTTTTATGGCTGTGTAGTATTCCATTGTGTATATGTACCGCATTTTCTTTGTCTAGTCTATCATTGATCAGCATCTAGATTGATTCCACGTCTTTACTATTGTGAATAGTGCTGCAATGAACATACCCACGCATGTATCTTTATAATAGAATGATTTATATTCCTTTGGGTATATACCCAGTAGTGGAATTGCTGGGTAAAATGGTATTTCTGGTTCAAAGTCTTTGAGGAATCACCACACTATCTCCCACAATGGTTGAACTAATTTACATTCCCACCAACAGTGTAAAAGCATTCTTATTTCTCCATAGCCTTGACAGCATCTGTTCTTGACTTTTTGAAAATCTGGTGATTCTGACTGGTGTTATATAGTATGTTACTGTGGTTTTGATTTGCATTTCTCTAATGATCAGTATATTAGTCCGTTTTCACACTGCTGATAAAAGACATACCCAAGACTTGGCAATTTACAAAAGAAAGAGATTTAATGGACTTAACAGTTCCACGTGGCTGGGGAGGCCTCAAAATCATGGCAGAAGGTTAACAGGCACGTCTCACATGGCGACAGACAAGAGAAGAGAGTTTGGCAGGGTGTGGTGGCTCACACCTGTAATCCCAGCACTTTGGGAGGCTGAGGCGGGCAGATCACCCGAGGTCAGGAGTTCGAGACCAACCTGGCCAACATGGTGAAACCCTGTCTCTACTGAAAATACAAAAATTAGCTGGACGTGGTGCCAGGTGCCTGTAATCCCAGCTACTCAGGAGGCTGAGGCAGGAGAATTGCTTGAATCCAGGAGGCAGGAGTTGCAGTGAGTGGAGATCACACCACTGCACTCCAACCTGGGTGACACAGTGAGACTCAGTCTCAAAAAAAAAAAAAAAAAAAGCTTGTGCAGGGAGACTCCCATTTTCAAAACCATCAGATCTCATGGGACTTATTCACTATCAAAAGAACAGCATGGGAAAGACCAGCCACCATGATTCAGTTACCTCCCACTAGGTCCCTGCCACAGCACATGGTAATTCAAGATGAGATTTTGGTGGGGACACATTCAAACCATATCATTCCGTGACTGGCCCCTCACAAATCTCATGTCCTCACATTTCAAAACCAATCGTGCCTTCCCAACAGTCCCTCAAAGTCTTTACTCATTACTCATTTCAGCATTAACTCAAAAGTCAACAGTCCAAAGTTTCACCTGAGACAATGCAAGTCCCTCCCACCTATGAGCATGTAATATCAAAAGCAAGTTAGTTTCTTTCTAGATACAATGGGGATACAGGCATTGGGTAAATATAGGCATTCCAAATGGTAGAAATTGACAAAACAAAGGGGCTACAGACCCCATGCAAGTCTGAAATCTAGCAGGGCAGTCAGATCTGAAAGCTTCAAAATGATCTACTTTGACTCTATGTCTCATATTCAGGTCATGCTGATGCAAGAGGTGGGCTCCCACAGCCTTGGGCAGTTGCACCCCTGTGGCTTTGCAGGGTACAGCTTCCCTCCTGGCTACTTTCATGGGCATTGAGTGTCTGCAGCTTTTCTAGGAGCATGGTGCAAATTGTCAGTGGATCTACCATTCTGGGGTCTGGAGGACAGTGACCCTCTTTTCACAGCTCCACTAAGTGGTGCCCAAGTAGGGACTCTGTGTGGTGGCTCCAACCCCACATTTCCCTTCTGCACTTCCCTAGCAGACATTCTCCATGAGCACCCTACCCTGTAGCAAACTTCTGCCTGGGCATCAAGACATTTCCATACATCCTCTGATATTTAGGCAGAGGTTCCCAAATCTCAATTCTTGACTTCTGTACACTCATAGGCTCAATAACATGTGGAAGCTGCCAAGGCTTGGGGCTCACACCCTCTGAAGCCCCAGCTTGAGCTCTCTGTTGGCCTCTTTCAGCCCCAGCTGGAATGGTTGAGATGCAGGCCACCAAGTCCCTAGGCTGCACACAGCATGGGGACCCTGACCATGAAAATATTTTTTCCTCCTAAACCTCCAGGCCTGTGATGGGAGGGGCTTCCACGAAGGTCTCTGACAGGTCCTGAGGACATTTTCTCTATTGTCTTGGTGATTAACATTTGGCTCCTTGTTACTTATGTAAATTTCTGCAGCCAGCTTGAATTTCTCCTCAGAAAATAAAATTTTATTTTCTATTGCATTGTCAGGCTCAAATTTTCCAAACTTTTATTCTCTGTTTCCATTCTAAAACTGAATGCCTTTAACAGCACCCAAGTCACCTCTTGAGTGCTTTGCTGCTTAGAAATTTCTTCCACCAGATACCCTAAATCATCTCTCTGAAAGTCAAAGTTCCATAAATCTCTGGGGCCTGGGCAAAATGCTGCTAGTTTCTTTCCAAAACATAACAAGAGTCACCTTTGCTTCAGTTCCCAACAAGTTCGTCATCTCCATCTGAGACTACCTCAGCCTAGACCTTATTGTCCATATCACTATCAGCATTTTGGGCAAAGCCATTAAACAATTATCTAGGAAGTTCCAAACTTTCCCACATGTTCTTGTCTTCTTCTGAGCTCTCCAAACTGTTCCAACCTCTTCCTGTTACCCAGTTCCAAAGTTTCTTCCACATTTTCAGATCTCTTTTCAGCAGCGCCCCACTTTACTGGTACCAATTTGTTGTATTAGTTTGTTTTCACCATGCTGATAAAGACATACCCAGGACTGGGCAATTTACAAAAAAAAAAAAAAAAAAAAAAAAGAGGTGTAATGGACTTACAGTTGCATGTGGCTAGGGAGGCCTCACAATCATGATGGAAGGTGAAAGGCACATCCCACATGGTGGCATACAAAAGAGCTTGTGCAGTGAGACTCTCGTTTTCAAAACCATCAGATCTGCTTGGACTTATTCACTATCATGAGAACAGCATGCGAAAGACCAGCTCCCGTGGTTCAATTACCTCCCACCAGGTCCCTACCATAAAACGTGGGAATTCAAGATGAGAGTTGAGTGGGGACACAGCCAAACCATATCAATCAGTGATGTTGAGCTTTTTTTGTATGTTTGTCAGCCACATTTATGTCTTTTTTGAGAAGTGTCTGTTCACATCCTTTGCCTACTTTTTAATGAGGCTGTGCCAAGACCAGCTCAGTCGTGGAGACCCTAACCCAGCAATGCTAGAGGAATTAAAGACACAGACACAGAAATACAGAGTGTGGAGTGGGAAATCAGGGGGCTGACGGCCATCAGAGCCACGAACAGAGTTTTACCACCTTATTGACAGCAAGCCTGTGATAAGCATTGTTTCTATAGATTATAGATCAATTAAAAGCATTATTTACAGGAAAAAAAGGGATGGGCTGAAACAAAGGGATGGGCTCTGGCTAGTTATCTACAGCAGGAACATGTCCTTAAGGCACAGATCGCTTATGCTATTGTTTGTGGTCCAGGAATGCCTCAAGCGGTTTTCCTCCCTGGGTGGGCCAGGTGTTCCTTGCCCTCATTCCTGTAAACCAACAACCTTCATCGTGGGCTTCATGGCCATCATGAACATGTCACAGTGCTGCAGAGATTTTGTTTATGGCCAGTTTTGGGGCCTGCTTATGGCCAGATTTGGGGGACTGTTCGCAACAGCTTGTTTGTTCTTTTTTTTCTTTTCCCGGCTAATTGTTTTATTTATTTATTTATTTATTTATTTTTGCACTATCTGTCTTCTTCTTCTTCTTCTTCTTCTTCTTCTTCTTCTTCTTCTTCTTCTTCTTCTTCTTCTTCTTCTTCTTCTTCTTCTTCTTCATTATTATTATACTTGAAGTTTTCGGGTACATGTGCACAACCTGCAGGTTTGTTACATATGTATACATGTGCCATGTTGGTGTGCTGCACCCATTAACTCATCATTTAGCATTAGGTATATCACCTAATGCTATCCCTCTACCCTCCCCCAACCCCACAACAGTCCCCGGTGTGTGATGCTCCCCTTCCTGTGTCCATGTGTTCTCATTGTTCATTTCCCACCTATGAGTGAGAACATGCGGTGTTTGGTTTTTTGTCCTTGCAATAGTTTGCTGACAATGATGGTTTCCAGCTTCATCCATGTTCCTACAAAGGACATGAACTCATCATTTTTTAGGGCTGCATAGTATTCCATGGTGTATATGTGCCACATTTTCTTAATCCAGTCTATCATTGTTGGACATTTGGGTTGGTTCCAAGTCTTTGCTATTGCGAATAGTGCCGCAATAAACATACATGTGCATGTGTCTTTATAGCAGCATGATTTATAATCCTTTGGGTATATACCCAGTAATGGGATGGCTGGGTCAAATGGTATTTCTAGTTCTAGATCCTTGAGGAATCGCCACACCAACTTCCACAATGGTTGAACTAGTTTACAGTCCCACCAACAGTGTAAAAGTTTTCCTGTTTCTCCACATCCTCTCCAGCACCTATTGTTTCCTGACTTTTTAATGATGGCCATTCTAACTGGTGTGAGATGGTATCTCATTGTGGTTTTGATTTGCATTTCTCTGATGGCCAGTGATGATGAGCATTTTTTCCTGTGTTTTTTGGCTGTATAAATGTCTTCTTTGGAGAAGTGTCTGTTTATATCCTTCGCCCACTTTTTGATGGGGTTGTTTGTTTTTTTCTTGTAAATTTGTTTGAGTTCATTGTAGAGTCTGGATATTAGCCCTTTGTCAGATGAGTAGGTTGTAAACATTTTCTCCCATTCTGTAGGTTGCCTGTTCTCCCTGATGGTGGTTTCTTTTGCTGTGCAGAAGCTCTTTAGTTTAATTAGATCCCATTTGTCAATTTTGGCTTTTGTTGCCATTGCTTTTGGTGTTTTAGACATGAAGTCCTTGCCCATGCCTATGTCCTGAATGGTATTGCCTAGGCTATCTTCTAGGGTTTTTATGTTTTAGGTCTAACGTGTAAGTCTTTAATCCATCTTGAATTAATTTTTGTAACAGGTGTAAGGAAGGGATCCAGTTTCAGCTTTCTACATTTGGCTAGCCAGTTTTCCCAGCACCATTTATTAAATAGGGAATCCTTTCCCCATTTCTTGTTTTTGTCAGGTTTGTCAAAGATCAGATAGTTGTAGATATGCGGCATTATTTCTGAGGCCTCTGTTCTGTTCCATTGGTCTATATCTCTGTTTTGATACCAGTACCATGCTGTTTTGGTTACTGTAGCCTTATAGTATAGTTTGAAGTCAGGTGATTATTCTTATAAATTTGCTTAAGTTCCTTGTAGATTCTGGATATTAGACCTTCATCAGATGGATAGATTGCAAAAGTTTTCTCTCATTCTGCAGGTGGTCTGTTCACTCTGATGATAATTTTGTTTGCTGTGTGGAAGCTGTTTAGTTTAATTAGATCCCATTTGTGAATTTTTGCTTTTGTTGCAATTGCCTTTGATGATTTCATCATAAAGTCTTCGCCCATGCCTACTTACTAAATGGTATTGCCTAGATTTTCTTCTAGGGTTTTCATAGTTTTGGGTTTTACATTTGAGTCTTTAATCCATCTTGAGTTAATTTTTGTATAAGGTGTAAGGAAAGGATCCAGTTTTAATTTTCTGCATATGGCTAGCCAGTTCTCCCAGCCCTATTTATTAAATAGGGAATCCTGTCCTTATTGCTTGTTTTTGTTGGGTTTGTTGAAAATCAAATGGTTGTAGGTGTGTGGTTTTATTTCTGAGTTATCTATTCTGTTCCATTGGTCTATGTGCCTGTTTTTGTACCAGTACCATGCTCTTTTGGTTACTGTATCTTTGTACAATAGTTTGAAGTCAGGTAGTGTGATGCCTTCAGCTTTGTTCTTTTTGCTTGGAATTGTCTTGGCTATGTGAGCTCTTTTTTGGTTCCATATGAATTTTAAAATATTTTTTTCTAATTCTGTGAAGAATGTTAATGGTAGTTTAATGGCAATTGCATTGAATCTATAAGTTACTTTAGGCAGTATGGCCATTTTCATGATATTGATTCTTCCTATCCTTGAGCATGAAATTTTTTTCCATCCACTTGTGTTCTCTCTGATTTCCTTGAGCAGTGGTTTGTAGTTCTACTTGAAGAGTTCCTTCACTTCTCTTGTTAGCTGTATTTCTAGGTATTTTATTTTCTTTTTAACAATTGTGAATGGGAGTTCATTCATGATTTGGCTTCCCGCTTGTCTGTTGTTGGTGTATAGAGACACTTGTGATTTATGCACATTGATTTTATATCCTGAGACGTTGCTGAAGTTGCTTATCAGCTTAAGAGGCTTTTGGGATCAGTCAGTTAGGTTTTCTAGATATAGGATCATGTCATCTGTAAACAAAGACAATTTGACTTCCTCTCTTCCCACTTGAATACCCTTTATTTCTTTCTCTTGCCTGATTGCCCTGGCCAGAACTTCCAACACTATGTTGAATAAGAGTGATGAGACAGGGCATCCTTGTTTTATGCCAGTTTTCAAAGGTAATGCTTCCAGGTTTGTCCATTCAGTATGATACTGGCTGTGGATTTGTCATAAATGGCTCTTCTTATTTTGAGTTATGCTCCTTCAGTATCTAGTTTATTGAGAATTTTTAACATGAAGGGAAGTTGGATTTTATACAAGGCCTTTTCTGCATCTATTGAGATAATTATGCGGTCTTTTCCTTTTGTTCTGTTTATGTGATGAGTTACATTTATTGATTTGCTTATGTTGAACCAGCCTTGCATCCCCGGAATGGAGGCAACTTGATCGTGGTGGATAAGCTTTTTGATGTACTGCTGAATTCGGTTTGCCAGTATTTTAGTGAGGGTATTTGCATAAATGTTTACCAGGGATATTGGCCTGAAGTTTTCCTTTTTGGTATTGTCTGTGCCATGTTTTGGTATCAGGATGATGCTGGCCTCATAAAATAATTTAGGGAGGAGTCCTTCTTTTTTAATTGTTTGGAATAGTTTCAGAAGAAATGGTACTAGCTTTTCTTTCTTCCTCTGGTAGAATTCAGCTGTAAATACATCTGCACCTGGGCTTTTTTTGGTTGGTAGGCTATGTATTACTGCCTCAAATTCACAACTTGTTGTTAGTCTATTCAGGAATTCAAGTTCTTCCTGGTTCCGTCTTGGGAGGGTGTATGCGTCCAGGAATGTGTCTATTTCTTCTAGATTTTCCAGTTTATTTGCAAAGAGGTGTTTATAGTATAATCTGATGGTTGTTTTTCTGTGGGGTCAGTGGTGGTGTCCCCTTTATCATTTCTTATTGTGTTTATTTGAATCGTCTCTCTTTTCCTTTTTAGCCTCACTAATGGTCTATTTTATTGATTTATTGAAAAAAACAGCTCCTAGATTTGTTGATTTTTTGAAGGGTTTTTTATGTCTCTATCTCCTTCAGTTCTGCTCTGAGGTTGGTTATTTATTGTCTTCTGCTAGCTCTGGGGTTTGTTTGTTCTTGGTTTTCTAGTTCTTTTAGTTATGATGTTAGGGTGTCAATTTGCGTTCTTTCTAGCTTTTCGATGTGAGCATTTAGTGCAGTAAATCTCCCTCATAACACTGCTTTATCTGCATCCCAGAGATTCTGATACATTGTCTCTTTGTTCTCATTGGTTTAACAGAACTTCTTGATTTCTGCCTTACTTTCATTATGTACGCAGGAGTCATTCAGGTGCAGGTTTTTCAACTTCCATGTAGTTGTGTGGTTTTGAGTGAGCTTGTTAGTCTTCACTTCTAATTTGATTGTGCTATGGTTCAAGAGACTGTTATGATTTCAGTTCTTTTGCATTGTCTGAGGAGTGTTTTACTTTCAATTATGTAATCAATTTTAAAGTGCCATGTGGTGCTGAAAAAAAATGTATATTCTTTTGGTTTTGGGTGGTGAGTTCTTTAGACATCTATCAGGTCCACTTGGCCTAGAGCTGAGTTCAAGTCCTGAATATCTTTGTTAATTTTCTGTCTTGATGATCTGTCTAATACTAACAGTGGGGAATTAAAGTCTCCCACTATTATTTTGTGGGGGTTTAGGTCTCTTTGTAGGTCTCCAAGAACTTGTTTTATGAATCTGGGTGCTCCTGTATTGGGTACATATATATTTAGGATAGTTAGCTCTTCTTGTTGAATTGAACCCTTTAACATTATGTAATGACCTTCTTTGTCTTTTTTGACCTTTGTTGGTTTAAAGTCTATTTTGGCAGAAACTTGGATTGCAACTCCTGCTTTTCTCTGCTTTCCATTTGCTTGGTAAATTTCCCTCTATCCCTTTATTTTGAGTCTATGTGCATCTTTATACATGAAATGTGTCTCTTAAATACAGCACATCGATGGGTCTTGTCTTTGTATCCAGCCTGCCATTCTGTGTCTTAATTGGGGCATTTAGCCCATTTACATTTAAGGTTAATATTGTTAGGTGTGAATTTGATCCTGTCATCATGATGCTAGCTGGTTATTTTGCAGATTTGTTGATGTAGTTTCTTCATAGTGTCGTTGGTCTGTGTACTTCAGTGTTTTTTTCTTATTTATTTATTTTTATATATTTTAAGTTCTGGGGTACAAGTGCATAATGTGCAGGCTTGTTACATAGGTATACACATGCCATTGTGGTTTGCTGCACCCATCAGCCTGTCACCTACATTAGGTATTTCTCCTAATGTTATCTCTCTCCTAGCCCCCGACCCCCTGACAGGCCCTGGTGTGTGATGGTCCCCCCTCCCTGTGTCTGTGTGTTCTCATTATTCAACTCCCACTTATGAGTGAGAACATGCAGTGTTTGGTTTTCTGTTCTTGTAATATTTGCTGAGAATGATGGTTTCCAGCTTCATCCATGTCCCTCCAAAGGACATGAACTCATCCTTTTTTATGGCTGCATGGTATTCCATGGTGTATATGTGCCACATTTTCTTTATCTAGTCTATCATTGATAGACATTTGGGTTGGTTCCAAGTCTTTGCTATTGTGAATAGTGCCGCAATAAACATATGTGTGCATGTGTCTTTATCATAGAATGATTTGTAATCTTTGGGGTACATACCCAGTAATGGGATTGCTGGATCACATGGTATTTCTTGTTCTAAATCCTTGTGGAATCATCACACTGTCTTCCACAATGGTTGAACTAATTTACAGTCCCACCAACAGTGTAAAAGCATCCCTATTTCTCCACATCCTCTCCAGCATCTGTTGTTTCCTGACTTTTTAATGATCGCCATTCTAACTGGCGTGAGACCATATCTCATTGTGGTTTTGATTTGCATTTGTCTAATGACCAGTGATGAGCATTTTTTCATATGTCTGTTGGCTGCATAAATGTCTTCTTTTTAGAACGGTCTGTTCATATCTTTGCCCACTTTTTGATGGGGTTGTTTGTTTTTTTCTTGTAAATTCGAGTTCTTTGTAGATTCTGGATATTAGCCCTTTGTCAGATGGATAGATTGCAAAAATTTTCTCCCATTCGATAGGTTGCCTGTTCACCCTGATGATAGTTTCTTTTGCTGTGAAGAAACTCTTTAGTTTAATTAGATCCCATTTGTCAATTTTGGCTTTTGTTGCCATTGCTTTTGGTGTTTTAGACAGGAAGTCTTTGCCCATGCCTATGTCCTGAATGGTATTGCCCAGGTTTTCTTCTAGGATTTTTATGGTCCTGAGTCTTATGTTTAATTCTTTGATCCATCTTGAGTTGATTTTTGTATAAGATGTAAGGAAGGGGTCCAGTTTCAGTTTTCTGCATATGGCTAGCCAATTTTCCCAACACCATTTATTAAATCTTTTCCCCATTGCTTGTTTTTGTCAGGTTTGTCAAAATCAGATGGTTGTAGATGTTTGGTGTTATTTCTGAGGCCTCTGTTCTGTTCCATTGGTCTATATCTCTGTTTTGGTACCAGTACCATGCTCTTTTGGTTACGTAGCCTTGTAGTATAATTTGAAGTCAGGTAGCGTGATGCCTCCAGCTTTGTTCTTCTTGCCCAGGATTGTCTTGGCTATGCGGGCTCCTTTTTGGTTTCATATGAAGTTTAAAGTAGTTTTTTCCAATTCTGTGAAGAAAGTCAGTGGTAGCTTGCATTGAATCTATAAATTACCTTGGCCTGTATGGCCATTTTCACAATGTTGATTCTTCCTATCCATGAGCATGGAATGTTTTTCCATTTGTTTGTGTCCTCTCTTATTTCCTTGAGCAGAGATGGTTTGTAGTTCTCTTTGAAAAGGTCCTTTACATCCCTAGTTAGTTGTGTTTCTAGGTATTTTATTCTCTTTGTAGCAATTGTGAATGCAACTCCTATTCAACATAGTATTGGAAATTCTAGCCAGGGAAATC
The DNA here is from genome assembly GCF_028878055.3 of Symphalangus syndactylus. Lineage (NCBI taxonomy): Eukaryota > Metazoa > Chordata > Mammalia > Primates > Hylobatidae > Symphalangus > Symphalangus syndactylus. The sequence continues at coordinate 103,412,703 of NC_072437.2, read as the reverse complement.
AGGCAAGAGAAAGAAATAAAGGGTATTCAAATAGGAAGAGAGGAAGTCAAACTGTCTCTGTTTGCAGATGACATGATTGTATATTTAGAAAACCCCGTCGTCTCAGCCCCAAAATTCCTTAGGCTGATAAGCAACTTCAGCAAAGTCTCAGGATACTAAATCAATGTGCAAAAATCACAAGCATTCTGATACACCAATAACAGACAGAGATCCAAATCATGAGTGAACTTCAGTGTGTTTTTGTAGTGGCTGGTTATGGTTTTTTCTATCCATGCTTAGTGCTTCCTTCAGGAGCTCTTGCAAGGCAGGCCGGGTGGTGACAAAATCCCTCGGCATTTGCTTGTCTGAAAAAGATTTTATTTCTCATTCACTTATGAAGCTTAGTTTGGCTGGATATGAAATTCTGGCTTGAATTTTTTTTTTAAGAATGTTGAATATCAGCCCACTATCTCTTTTGATGTGTAGGGTTTCTGCTGAAAGGTCTGCTGTTGGTCTGATGAACTCTTTGTAGGTTACCTTGCCTTCTCTCTGGCTGCCATTAACATTTTTTGCTTCATTTCAACCTTGGAGAACCTCATGATTGTGTGTCTTTGGGTAGAACTTTTTGTGGAATATCTTATTGCAGTTCTCTGGATATTCTGAATTTGAATATTGGCCTGTCTTGCTAGGTTAAGGAAGTTTTCCTGGACGATAACCTGAAGAGTGTTTTCCACTCGGTTCCATTCTCCCCATTTCTTTCAGGTACTTTAATCATTTGGAGATTCAGCCTCTTTACATAGTCCCACAGTTCTCAGAGGTTTTGTTCATTCCTTTACATTCTTTTTTCTCTAATCTTGTCTGCCTGCCTTATTTCAGCAAGATAGTCTTCAAGCTCTGATATTCTCTCTTCTGCTTGTTTGATTCAGCTATTGATACTTGCGTTTGCATCATGAAGTTCCCGTGCTGTGTTTTTCAGCTCCATCAGATCATTTATGTTCCTCTGTAAACTGATTATTCTAGTTAACAGCTCCCGTAATCTTTTTTTTATGGTTCTTAGCTTCTTTGCATTGGGTTAGAACATAATTCTTTAGCTCAGTTATTTCCCACTTTCTGAAGCCTACTTCTTTTTTATTTTTATTTTTTATTGAGACGGAGTCTCACTCTGTTGCCCAGGCTGGAGTGCAGTGGCGTGATCTCGGCTCACTGCAATCTCCACCTCCTGGGTTCAAGTGATTTTCCTACCTCAGTCTCCTGAGTAGCTGGGATTACAGGCACCCACCACCACACCCGGCTAATTTGTGTATTTTTAGTAAAGATGAGGTTTTGCCATGTTGGCCAGACTGGTCTCGAACCCCTGACCTCAGGTGATCCACTCGCCTTAGCCTCCCAAAGTGCAAGGATTACAGGTGTAAGTCACCATGCCCAGCCTCTGAAGCCTACTTCTGTCACTTCATCCAACTCAGCTTCAGCCCCATTCTGTGCCCTTGCTGGAGAAGTGTTATGATCATTTGGAATAGAAGAGGCATTCTGGTTTTTGGGATTTTCAGCACTTTGTGTTGGTTTTTCTCCATCTTCATGGATTTATCTTCCTTTGATCTTTGAGGCTGATGACTTTTGGATGGGGATTTTGTGGGGTCTTTTTTGTTGGTGGTGTTTTTGTTGTTGCTTTCTGTTTGTTTTTCTTCTGTCAGGCCCCTTGTCTGCAGGTCTGCTGCAGTTTGGTGGGGGTCTACTCCAGACCTTGTTTGCCTGGATCTCACCAGTGGGGGCTGCAGAACAGCAAAGATTGCTGCCTGCTCCTTCCTCTGGAAGCTTCCTCCCAGAAGGGCACCCACGTGCTGCCAGCCAGAGCTGTGCTGTATGAAGTGCCTGGCGAGATCTCACTCAGTCAGGAAGCACGGGTCAGGGACCTGGTTGAAGAGGCAGCCTGTTCCTTAGCGGAACTGGTGTGCTGGGCTGGGGGAATTACCTTCATTGGGATTAGCTGATCTCTTCAGAGCTGGCAGGAAGACTGAATCTGAGATGGTGGCTGCCCATGCCCCAAGGTGCTCTGTCCCAGGGAGGTGAGAGTTCTCTCAGTAAGCCCCTGACTGGAGCTGCTGAAATTCATGCAGGGATGCCCTGCCCATTGAGGAAGATCTAAAGAAGCTGTCTGGCCAAGATCTGCCATAGCTGCTTTGCTGTGCTGTGGGGAATTCCACCCAGTCCAAACTTCCCAGTCTCCTTAGCACTGTCAGGGGAAAACCACCTACTAGAGCTGCAGTAATGGCAGTCACCACTTCCCTCAGGAACTTTGTTGTCCCAGGCAGACTCCAGACTGTGTGCTGTCAGTGGGAATTTCAAGCCAGTGGTTCTTAGCTTGCTGGGCTCTGTGGGAGTGGGACCCACTGACCACGACCACTTGGCTCCCTGGCTTTAGCCCCCTTTCCATGGAAATGAATGATTCTACTGTCTCACTGGAGTTCCAGGCATGACTGGAGTATGTAAACACTCCTGCAGCTCAGTGCCTGCCTGAACAGGTGCCTAAATTTGTGCTTGAGATCCAGCATCCTGGTGGTGTAGACTCAGGAGGGAATCTCCTGATTTGATCAGCAGATTGCAAAAATCCGTGGGGAAAAGCATTGCACCCCTAGTGGGTAGCACAGTCCCTCACCACTTCCCTTGGCTGGAGTGGGATGGGGGGTCCCCCTGCCCTGTGCAGCTCCCAGGTGAAGTGCCGCCCCACCCTGCTTCTCACTCTCCGTGGGTTGCGCCCACCTCCTAGTCAGTCCCAGTGAGATGAACTTGGTACCACAGTTGGAAATGCAGAAATCCCTCACCTTCCGCGTTAGTCTGTCTAGGTGCTGCAGACCAGAGCTGTTTCTATTTGGCTGTCTTGGGGATCCCTCCCCACCATGTGCCATTTTCAAGATTTTGATGATGAGAAATAAAGCCAAAGTTAACCTTTTTATATATCAGATTTAATTTTCAAATATAAATATTTTATATTTTTAAATTTGGAATTATTTTGTTTGTAGTCTCAATACACTACATTTTCTCTAATACCCTTAGAGTGCTAATTCATGAATGCATCATAGATAATATGTTTCTCTTATACAACTCTGTGTAGTCATACAAGTGAAATAACTTCAGGGTATAGTAAATTAATTAATTTAACTTTTAACAGAGTGCTCATTTAATAATTTTGCTCATATTGAAGACACAGTGCAAATCTTCCATGCTTCAGTGTGTGTGACAATACTGTCCTTCGGAACACCATTAAATAATGTGAGAACTCCTGCCACAGAAAGAAAAGTGAAAAAATAAGACTAAACTAGATAAACTGAATATCGGTAGTTTAAAAAGCTAGTTATTGGTTCACTGGAACTGGACTGATATCCAGAAAGTGACATATAACTTGCTTTGTGACAATTTAGTTAAAAAGAATGTATGTCTAGTGTTTCATAAAGTGGATGAGTACTTCATCCTAGATTAAGAATAATGAATTCCTTGGGTAATTCACATTTATGAAAGAACTGGAATGAAGAATAGAAACTAGAATTATATGCAAAAATAACAATATCCATCTATCAGATCTCTGAAATGGACATTGTATCTGAAGTATGCAGCATTTTTGATAAGGAATGAGAGGCATCAGATGAGTGACAGAATACGTACACCTCTGATGCTAAAGATTTATTCTCAGAATCCTGTCACTATTAATGCCATTGTACTAACTTTAGAGAATGCTTTTACATTTTTCTAAATATAAGCCAATATTTATGATAATTATCAAGGCTATTATTTTTAATATATTGATGCTTATGGAATAAAGTTTTATTGATCATTTAACTTATTTCAAAATTTCAACTTTTATTTTAGATACAGGGGGTACATTTGCAGATTTGTTACATGGGGATATTGCATGATGCTGAGGTTATGGTACAGATTCTGTCACCCTGGTAGTGAGCATAGTACTCAATAGGTAGTTTTTCAACCCATATCCCCTTCTCTCCCTGCTCTAGTAGTCCACAGTGTCTGTTGTTCCCCTCTTTGTGTTCATGTGTCCTCAGTGTTTAGCTCCCACTTATAACTGAGGACATATGATATTTGATTTTCTGTTCCCCTGTTAATTTGCTTAGGATTATGGCCTTTCACAGTATCCATGTTGCTGCAAAGGACATAATTCCATTCTTTTTTATCACTATGTAGTATTCCATGGTATATATGTACCGTATTTTCTTGTTCCAATCCACTATTTATGGGCACCTGGGTTGATTTTATGCCTTTGCTATTGTGAATATTTTACTAATGAACATATGTGAATGTGTCTTTTTGGTAGACAGACTTATTTTCCTTTGAGTATATAACCAGTAATGGAATTGCTGGGTTGAATGGTAGTTCTGTTTTAAGTTTTCTGAGAAATCTTCAGACTGATTACTACAATGGCTGAACTAATTTACATTCCCACCAGCAGTATATAAGCAGTCCCTTTTCTCTGCAGCCTCACCAGCGTCTTTTTTTTTAACTTTTTAATAATAGCCAACTTTATAAGGACCTGGTCAAATTGTTTATTTCATAATAATTATGGTCAATTTTAGTTACAATTCAAAATTTAAGGAAAAGATATTCTACTTTTGGTAATGACAGAGAAGGTAATGTACAATCCATTCTGCTAAAGACAATTATAAAAGCTGGGAATATGTATTTCAAAAAATAGCTGTTTTCAGTCCCTGGCGAGCAAGCAACACAAGTAGAATTTGAGGGCCTGGGGTCTTTGAGAGATGTAAGCTCAGTATGTAATTTCTAAATTCATTTCCTTAGAGTGATTTGTAGTTTGTCCCTTGGGAAAAGAAAGACTCAGTAGTAATCAGCAGCCCTGCTGAGCAGAGGAGAAAGAGGAGCACTTTGGATGGATAAAGATGACTAATTCTGAAATAATTTGGAAAAGGTTTTCTAGAGTAAGAAATATTTGAGCCAGTTCTTGAAAAGTGATTTCATATCTCCTCTCAACTAAAAATCATTTCAAGATAAACAAAAAACAGAATCTGCTTAGAAAGGTATTATATATTCTGAGTTGTATGACCATTTTTGGTGATATAAAACTATAGTAAATATGATATATCAGAACTTTTAAATTTTTGCAGTAATGTAGATGGTGGTTGGCTTTATCCCCAGGAATTTTATCTATAAGTTGCTTATAATGTAATGAGTACTTAAATTTTTTAAATATACATGACAATATTTGGAAGAATCTGAGCCACCACTACTTATTATATCTTTGCATCATTTAACTCTTTTTTTTTTTCTTTTTTTTTTTTTTTTGGAGATGGTGTCTCACTCTGTTACCCAGGCTGGAGCGCAGTGGTGCAATCTCAGCCTACTGCAACCTCTACCTTCCAGGTTTAAGTGATTCTCCCACCTCAGCCTCCTGAGTAGCTGGGATTACAAGCGCTCACCACCATGCCTAGCTAATTTTTGTATTTTTCATAGAGGCAGGGTTTCTCTGTATTGGCAAGGCTGGTCTTGAACTCCTGGTCTCAAGTGGTCTCCCCGCTTTGTCTCCCAAAGTGTTGGGATTACAGGTGTGAGCCACTGCACCCAGCCACATTTAACTCTTGCTATGGGCTCATTTCAGAATCTTGACGAGCATGCTAAAAGTTATGGTTTTTGTCATGGTAACTCCATCAATCTTCTGGCTTCTGAACTATCCTATATCCCCCATGGCTCCTGACCATATTTCTATTATGTGCAAATAACCAAATATCAGCAGGCTTTTATGTATATAAATTTTAGATTCTTCAAAACATAAAAGTCATCATAATCATCCACAAACATCTATTAGAGCTATTTATAAGTAAGGCTATGTGCTATGGGTTGGGAACAGTGAGAGTATGAGGATATGGTACAGTCCCTAATTGTAAGGGATTTAGAATGTAGTTGAGTAGATAGGATATTTACATTAAGAATATCAACCTACATTTAAAAAGCAAATATATGGCCATTTTGTGACAAACGTAGAGTAGACACTAAGCGTCTTGGAAATTAGGAAAGTGTCAACCCATGAAATCTGGGGAAATAAGAAAAAATCTCTGGCCAAATTAGACAGATAGGATTTAGAAAGAAGAAGGACTCCAGACTTTCCTGGCAAGAAAACTGTTTGAGTAGAGGAAGAATGCGGTATGCATGTTCAAGGACCATGAAAAGACATGCTGGCAACAATAGAGAATCTGTTTTAAAAAAAGTACATTAACACTAAAAAGTTAGGTACAGTCCATTCTGTGGAAGACTTTGAATTTTATCTCACCCATAATAGAGACAAACAGAAGCTTCGGAGCAGGACGATGACGCATGAAATGTAAAACGTGGGATGGATTGAAAGAGGCGTTTAGATGCAGGATCCTAGGTAGCAACAGAAGGTGAAAAGACTAGGGTATTGTCTAGAGAACAAACAGGAAATCATTGTGAGAGACATTACAGAGATTCAGCAGATTCCTATTCCTGGGTCTTTCCTCCTTCACTTTATTTCTGCCTAAAATGTGGAAATTATTGGACCTGTTTACTCATAGCCTGCTTTCTCTTCTTTGCTAATATATTTATGATAATATGATATATTCAGTAATATGCTTCTTTTCACAAGGCAAAATGATTGACTTCTCTTTTTTTTTTTTTTTTTTTTTTTGAGACAAAGTCTCTTTCTGTCACCCAGGCTGGAGTGCAGCGGTGAGATCTCAGCTCACTGCAAACTCTGCCTCTTGGGTTCAAGCAATTCTCCTGCCTCAGCCTCCCAAGTAGCTGGGACTACAGGCGCATGCCACCACACCTGGCTATGTTTTTTTTTTTTTTTTCAGTAGAGACGGGATTATTTCACCATGTTGACCTGGTTGGTCTCGAACTCCTGACCTCAGGTGATCTGCCTGTCTCGGCCTCCCAATGTACTGGCATTACAGACGTGAGCCACCGCGCACAGCCAGTGATTAATTTCTTATAGGCCAAGTTCTACATTTCACTTTCCTCAAAAAAACCTTTTCTGATGGTGGCAGGCAGGGCAATGGGAACAAATACGTTCATGTCAAAATCCCTAGTACCTGTAAATATGTTACCTTTTATTGCAGATGAGACTTTGCAGATGTGAGTGAGTTGAAAATCTTAGTATAAGATTATCCTGGATGATGTGGTTGCGCCCAATGTAATCACATGAGTCCTTTAAATGTAAAAAAGTGAGGCAGAAGACAGAGAATCAGAGTAGTATAGGGTGAGAAAGACTGGATCAGCCATTGCTGGCTTTGAAGGTGGAAGGGGGCCTTGAACCCAGGAATGCAGGCAGTCTCTAAAAGCAGGAAAAGGGAACATAAAGGCCTGTCCTCTAAACCTACAGAAGAGAGACAGCGGCACTGTGTACAACTTAATTTTAGCCCAGTGAGATCCATTTTGAACTTCTAACCTCCAGAACTGCAAGATAGTAAATTTCTGTTGTTTTAAGCCACCATGTTTGTGGTAATTCGTTATAGTAGCAATAGGAAACTAATACAATGACTGTTCTCTCTGGTCATTGAAACATGCATACAGTTTTCATTATTATTCATTTTTAATTTGAGTATATTTCTATAAATAGATAACAGGTTCTTTAAAGCTAATATCCTGTCACAAAGACCTGGACAATAGTGATAATTCCTTTATTTTTTATTTTTATTTTTGGAGATGGAGTCTCTCTCTGTCACCCAGGCTGGAGTGCAGTGGCACAATCTTGGCTCACTACAACCTCCACCTCCCTGCTTCAAGAGATTCTCCTGCCTCAGCCTCCTCAGTAGCTGCGACTACAGGCATGTATCACCATGCCTGACTAATTTTTTGTACTTTTAGTAGAGATGGGGTCTCACCATGTTGGCCAGGCTGGTCTCGAACTCCTGACCTCAGGTGATCCACCTGCATTGGCCTCCCAAAGTGCTGGGATTACAGGCGTGAGCCACCATGCCTGGCTAACAGTGCCAATTCTAAATTAGTAATATATGCCCTTGAGCAAGTTACGTAACCTCTTGTAGTTTCAATTTTCTCACTGAAAATGACCACTACAAAACTTAAGGTTGGAAAACTTTGTAAGGATTAGCAATAATAAATTCTTTCCAGGCAAAATACTGACTTACAGAATAAACCTATTTATTTGAATACATCTATTAATATTAAATTACGTACACTATTAAGTAAAGTGCATAATATTTTAACTGAGAAATGAAAATTATGCAAATTGATGTCTAAAACATATGTAAAAATCCCAAGTATCTCTAAATACTAATTATGATATAAAACATTCAATCTACCCATTATCTACCTTCTATGTCTTTTCTGTAAAGCTGATATGGTTTTGTACTAGCCCTCCATCACTGGGATACAAGAGGTTGTTGGGGATAAGGTGGAAATTAGAACTGAATTATGGAAAGGGAGAGAGTGTGTTACATATATCTCAACATTTACAGGTACGGTACACTTGTAGTTATTTTCTGTCACTATTTCCCTGCCCTTTATTGATTGCTACCATATGTTCTTACTGGTCTTTGCATGTGAATATCTGTCTGTTAATAGATGTACTACTTGTGTAGATGCTATGCTACGTATACCAATAGATATACAGAAAGAGCTTTGGGTTCGTAATTAAAACAAGATTTGAATTTTGACTCATACTTTCTGGATATATAAATTTAGGTTATTTACTTATGAATAAAAATGAGAGCATTTACTAAATATGCAGACTGTCTGTGCAAGCGTCTCCATAACTCCAAGCCTAGTACATAGAATGTGCCCACAAACTCGATTTGTTTTTTGAGGGTTGGGCATTATACTTTGATTCCTCACTGTCCCTTCTTGAGACAAGCACCAAGAAACTCGAAATAAATATTTGTTGCAATTGAGGATTATTTGTCTAAGATAAAATAAGTCAAATAAATTACCACTGGTTATATTTTGACATTAAGAAAGAAATACTGGAGAGTCCATATACTGTCAGCACTTGATTATGAAATATTACAGGTCATAAATACGTTACAATTCTAATATATTGTGCTTTTTCTAAAAATGTGCTTCAACAAAGGGAATTTACATATGACCTGGAAACACAGTGTTTGGTAAACCTATTTCTTCACTTAATCTTCAAAAGGAATTGCATAGACTAAATATTTGAAAAAATGCAACTTTATATGTAGAAGCAGAGAGATTGAAGCATTTAATTTCAAAACATGTTTCAAGGCTGCATTATAATTCCACCCCATTACCTCCTCAATCCAAACCATCCTGTGATAGTCTTGCTAGCTTAAAACTAAAGCTCTCTACTGTTAACCTCAGTTCCATGTTAAAAAATTTCCAGTGACTTTTCATTACCTATGGAGTAAAAATTAAACTTCTCTGCTAGGCACTCAACACCTTACACATTTATACTCCTAACAATCTTCCTAGCCATATTCACTACTCTTCCACTATGAAATGTACACACTATTATATGTACTCTATGCAGCAGCAAAACAACTTCTTCTTTTACCCCAGTTCAGAACTTTCTGTCTCTGATATAGCTCTTCCCAATTGAAATATTTACTTCTTTCCTTCCTAAGAATCAATGTATTCATAAAGATTACAAGTTCCATTTCTTCCCTGAAGTCTTTCCTGATTGCTCTGAGTTGGGATTTACAGCTCTTTTGTAGTTTCCCAATTAATCTATGTATCTGTCTTGTAAAAGTTGTCATATTCAGTCTTATTTTGTGTGTTAGTAATTTTATCTCACACCTCCTCCTTTCCCCATTCCCCCTGACATAGTTCAGCATTCACTTCAAAAGCTTGAGGTGAAGGATTTATTTTTGTATCTCCTTCAGTACACGGTACAGCACTTTGTTCATAGACATAGCCTGATAATTCATTTAATGATAGAGTATTTTAACCACTCACTATATAAACAAGAAAGTAGATGTTAGGATGTGAAGATTGATAAGTTTACAAGTCATTGCTCTGGCTAGATCTCCTTCATTGAGCCATCACACTCATCCTCCATTGCTGTAGTGATGGCTGTCAGGGATTCACAGCTACTCTCTCCTCAAGATAATTGCTGTGGAATAAATAGGAGTTCCTGCTTGTGAGGGTACTGCCCTTCCTCATGCAGCCCTCAGGCAATGGCTGACTGACCTGGATGCCAGTTGTTCAAAGTGGGACAAATTTCATGGTGCAACTCATTGTCCAGAGTTCTCTGTGGGGCTAGTCTGCAGG